>NC_081824.1:216037410-226037410 GCF_030867095.1 Alligator mississippiensis | reverse complement strand
ACAGTAGTGTCATGTCATGCTTCATGCCATACAACGCTACTGCACAGTAGTAACAAGCTACCTCACAGTTAGCATCTCATGTAAACAGAGCCACTGCAGAACATCTTTGGCCCAGGGGGCCTAAGGCTCCTAATCACGTTTCTGTAAAAGGGGTAATGGGCATAGAGCTTGTGTAGGAAGTGTGCCAGGGAGGCTAAGGAACAGGACAGTGTTACAACCTACTTGCATCTAGAGAAACTTTAAAAGCAGACTCTGGCTGGTGGGAACCAAATAAGTGTCCATTGGAGAGAGCTTTACCAACATCCTGACAGTCACTATCTTGAACAGGACAAGAAGAAGGTGCCAGCACCTTTAGAACTCAGAGGTTCCTTGCAGGGTGAAATGGACTCCATTCCTCTGGACTTCAAGCACCAGACAATGGAGAGGGACCCGCAAACACCCACTTACTCATGAGTTGCAAATGATTTGCCCAATCTCATATGCCAAACTAATGTCAGATCTGGGACTAGAATCCAGACATCTCAAATCCCCAAACCTATGTGAAAGGGCAAAAGTTTCTCTTGACAAGGAGCATTAGATCACAGCAAAGCAGCCGTGCATGTCCTCAGTATAACAGTGCAAACCTGTGCTGCAATACCTGAAAAGAGTCCACAGGTATGAGCCTTAAAGAGTTTGGGGCTAAAATAAAGCATAATTCTCTGTGCTGAGGGGATCCATAATGTGATGCCCAAGTGAATGCCTGATCAGGGAAACAAGTCAGACACTTCTGCTGAGTTAACCCATTGACAGTCACTTTGCATTGCAGTCAGCAATGCCATCATAGAATGGTACACAGTGAGCCCTCTAGAGTTATGTTTCTATCTTGAGTGTGTGGAAGGGGAGAAGAGGGGTAAGTCACTTTGTAGTAGACTAAACTTTCATTAGAGATGAAATCAGTTTGGAAAATTCAGCTTCCATTTTAGATAGTAGAGGTCTTTTCCAGACACTAGATCTGCACTGAGTGATATGTTCTTGCCAGAAGCCCTTAACAATAAATGTAAGAGCATAGCATTAAAAGGGACTTCATTGGAGTACACATAGACAGAAGATAAACTGCTCTCTGGTGATTCCTTTTGGTCAGTGAACTGTGCAACTGCTGTTTGTTGCATTCTGCTCCAGAGGTGGCTGCATTTCACCAGTGACTAAAACAGTCTTTGAAAGATTAGTAAAATGCTTTGCAATCCTTCAGGTTGACAGGTGCTTTTGATGATACAAATAATATGTGGGTTACACATGGCCTGTTTCCAAAGGGATTGGAACTAGACCCGCACCAATGTCTAATTAATCTTTTTGTGCCTAGTAACACAAGCAAATCCTGGAGTCTCTATGCTATATGGGGCAAGAGGTTGTAGAAGTTTGCTGTATAACGGCCAAATAGTCTCCTCCTCTTAGCAAGGGCATGCAGTAAGGAAGTTGCATGCCACTTGACTTTCTACTACCTCCCTGTGGCACTACACCACCTGGAAATGGTGTAAGGTACTTTTTGTTCTAAGGCTCTGAGGAGTTTTTAGGACTGCCCTGGATTTTGCTGGCCTAGTGTTGTTCACTTTTCTTTCATCTCTAAGTATCTCAATAAAGGATCCCTTTAGGGTGGCCATCATAGAGGACATTCTGGTTTTCTGCTACTCTATCCTCTGTCCTCTATTGATTCGAAACCTGATGCCTTTATGTCCTCTATTTTACTCTTCAAGAGAAAAATAGAGAACATAAAAGTTTCTGGTTTCATATCAATAGAGGACAGAGTACAACCGGACTGTCCTCTATGATGGCCGCTTTAGATCCCTTTCAAAGAGGTAGTCAACTCTAAGTGAAACATGAAAACAGTAATATATAGCAGGACGTAGCATCACAGCAAGACAGAGTAGGGCCAGCAACAAAGAACAGTACCATATGAGAAAGAAAGATAAGGTTGGCACATCTGGAAAAGATGCCAGTGGGCCAATAATTGTTCAGACACTACTGTACACAGAGCCAAATCTGCATGGCAGTAGATTTTTACAAATTCCCAACCATGCTAACTGTTCTGTCACTGAGAGCCACATTATGTACCCCATTTATACAGGTGTTCACATGAATGTTTCTTAGTAAGAAATTGGAAGTCAGTGGGCACATCTACATGTGCACTTCACTGATACTGTACATTAACCTATTTTAATGCACATTAAAGCATCGCAAAAAGTGTGCTTTAGCTAATGTGCATTAAAATAGGTTAATATACCTTTTTCTAGTACCTTACAATGGAGGTACTAAATTTAATGTGCAACAGCAAAAGTTCATTAATGAATGTGTATACTTATCCAGTAGAACTACATTTTGGAAGTCAGTAGAACTGTTAGTGCAACTATCTGCTTATAAATAAAGTTTACCATCTTGCTTTTATTAGGAACAGTGTTTCCTATGAGAAGGCTATAGCTGTAACTCACTGGGCACATAGGCACATTTAATTGCATGTGTATGAATTTTCTGTGCAGAAAACTCAGATGCATTAAACTGCAGCCCCACACACATCTGAATGTGCATCTATCAGGAGCAAATTTGCTCCTGACAGGAGCAGTTCAGTCCAGGGCTGCTCCTGCCCTGCTCTACCCTACTGCAGCAGCAGGGTGGGGGGCAGGGGGTGGGCTCTAGGCTCTTCCAGGTGCCAGCCCTGGGCTGGCAGGGGGCATGGGGGCTTGTCCCAATCTCTGTGGGGTGGGGGAGAGCTGTTTCAGCTGCCTGGCAGCAGGGACAGCTCTCCTCTGCCTCGCAGAGATCAAGACACATCCCACTGAGCTGGGACAGCTCTCACTACCCTCTGTGGCCCGCTGCTGCCTAGGCCGACCTGGAGCAATTTGCTCTGGGTCAGTGTCTACACACGCACTTCAGCGCATTAGTTTAATGCACTGATTTCTAGTACCTTATCTAAAGGTACTAGAAAACAGCACATTAGACTAATCTGTTGCACAGTAATTGCTGTGCACGTGTAGACAGTGATGCTTTATTGTGCATTAGATGTGCCTAATGCACAGTAAAGTTTTTCTCAAGTGTAGAAATACCCACTCTATACCTATACTTGCATCTGTAATGGTATAATGATAAAGCTGGGTATAAAAAGGATGCAAACTCTTGCTGCTAGCCTTCAGATGATGCTCAAACTGCTATAGGAGCATGTCTAAAAACAAAAAGTTATGTTAATTCATGTATTAATTAGCACACATGAACAAATACTTAGTCTAGCCCTAAATTTTGTTCTTAGTCATATTTAAGCATTACCTGCAGGCTAGAGTCAAAGAAGACAAGACAGAAGTTACTTCCCTGATGCATGTATAACACAAGTAAATCATCCAGCATCCTTAGACAGTAATGAAGAATTGTACTCTAAGAGGAAGATAAAGGATGGAATTGAAATGCAAAATAAAATGGAACTGCACCGACAGGGAGGGAAACATCACAACACCATTATATGTCCCTAGATAAAACTGAGAGGGAAAGTAAAACCCCTAGTGCTAACCTGCCACAAGTACATTTGATCCTCTTGCCCAAGGTGCGTTTCAGTAATACATGTACAGGAGAATGGGCTGATAAATGATTCAAGTCAGAAGAGATTTGCTACCCTGGAAAGTAAAGCTTGTGTGTGTACGCATAGAAAAAAATCTAGAGAAAAGAATTAACAGCAAATAATTGATGCAAGTTAGACTCTGAGCCTTAGAGTGGAATTTCTGGGTGGATTAGAGACTGCATTGTAATTTGTCACACTCTTAAATTATGTATTATATGCATCTCAATATATTGAAATTAAAACCTGAAGTATGACATACAGTAAATAATTTAGAATAGCTCTTTCATTCAGTGTGAGCAGATCATGGGATATTGATACTTGATTTAGTTAAATATATCCCACCCTTACAGCCACGTTCATATATAGGAGCTGTCATTTAACTACAGTTTGACTTTATTGGCAGTAAAGAAATATTTCTTAACAGGCTTGTAAAGTTCTGGCTTTTGATATTCAGCCACCATCATGAAATGGTTTGCAGTGGGTGCTCCTGAGTGTCAGGGAGTTAGCCTTGGTGGCACTGATGCTGCAGTTTTGGAGTTTAAGCTTGTGGGCTAGTCTTCAGTTGGTGTCTATCAGGATTGCTCTGCTGAAGCCAATAAAGCTGTGCTGATTGGCACCAAGTGAGACTCTAGCCTTACGTTTACTTTAGAACCAACCATCTTTCCATGAAAATAATGATACAGGCATTTAGAAAACTGGATCATCTCCACTGAAGGCACCTAAAGAATCTGCAAAAGTGTATATACATCTTCAAAAGTACCTAATGCAGTAGTGTATTATTTGCAGACTGATGGTGCGCACTTGTAAGGTAGAAAAAGTATGTGTACATTCCTGCAATAACTGGCCATATTATTTGAGGTTTGAAATCTTTGCAGACAATTGCAAGACAATTGCCATTTCACTAGAGTTCCATTTATATAGTTTAAACAGGAAAGTAATGTCAGAGAAAAGACAAAACTTGGGAGCCTTCTATTCTTTTAGTTAAAGCAGGGGACTGCTTGTATGACTTGCTGCCTTTTAACTGACCAATAAGAGGGGCTTGTGGACTTGTGTTTATGCCCGGGACTGGGGCTCAGGAGGGATGATTCAGCACCCAGCTGTGTTAAGCAAGTCTCTTAATCTTTCTGGGCCTCACTTTCCCATGTGCATAATGGGGATAATGATCCTTTATTTTTTCACCCTTTGTCCATTGTGTCTATTTAGCTTGTAATCTCTTAGACAGAGACTGTCTCTTTGTGTTGCAAGAGTACTGAGGTGCACTGAACACATCTGAGCCCTGATCTTGGGATCTTTTCTCTTGGTGCCATTACAATACAAATACCTATTTTTTTTCCTTGTTCTTTTCAGTACAGTACATTTTGATTTTAATTAGGGCTGAGTGGGCACATTCCTATATTTTTCTCTAATTCATTATTTGTCTCAAAACATTGATGCTGGCGAGAGAAGCTCAACAATCTGTCTTCAGAGTGGTAATAACATTGAGGAACTGGTCCCATGTTTGTAACTAGTGGTTTGTTTCTGCTTGTACACATGTGGTCTGAGACACCAAACCTTCCTCATTACTGTCCCATGATTGCAGCGGTACTACTTGCAAGGTTAAAAATCACTCAAAAGTGTAGGTTTTTAGAATCGGATTCCTAGACATGAAGTCAGTAACAGCAGGCAAACAAGATTGACCTAGAGGCCAGTATTAACCATACCAAAGAAGTGAAAAGCCCCTATGCTTCCATAACTAGGTGCTTGTATACTCTGAATGGTAGGTGTATATGGGGCAGCATTTGTGTTGTTGCCAGTACAGTGACAGCAACACCAGCAGTGTGGCTGGTGCCCCAGTCTCCCTGCTCTGTTTTGTTAGGCTACTGGCCTCTTCCCTGAAATAAAACCATAACCTTCAAGCTATTATATTATGGCATTGAAAAACAGAGACTGACTTAAAAATAAGATGCATTCTTAACAGAACTGCATGTTAGGAATTAGCTTTAGAAACAGTGTAGTGAACCTCCCTCCATACCCTTCCTCATTAAAAATCCCAGGAGAGAGGCATGCTTTATGGAGGAGACAGAGGGGAAGTCACAATTTATGCCATACTCAGTTCAGACTCAGAATAATGAAGAAGCTAATTGTATTAATCTAAAGTGTCCAAGCTTCTTGTAGGGCAATGCAAATGATATTTTCTTCAAGCTGGGAGAAGATTAACTAGATAAAGCAATGAAAGGATGAATGTCTTCCTTGGTGGAAGACAATGCATAAAGGCTGGGCCTGTGTGGCATCACAAGCTCTTATGTGAAACCTGGACTTTTGGGTTTGTGGCCTTTATGAAGGGCCTTTATGCAATGTGTGTGGATCCATGGGACTATATGGATGTTGCATGCTCTGCGCTTTGGAGAGGTTGCAGGAGGAGGTACCTTAGTGTTATTTCTGAAGTTTGATCTTGCAGTTTGAGATTTGCTGCTCCCTGGCTTACAGGACTTGGTGGGTACAAATAGTGTTGCCATGAGGAAAGAGATGATTGTTGGCAAGACCATAAGAAAAAAAGCACAAAGCTCACAGTACAGAGGGAAGTGAAGGGACAGATGTTGGAAGTTTTTGTTGTTGGGTTTCAGTGGGTAGACCAGAAATCAATCTGACTGAAGCTTGCATCAATATATCTATTCAACAAAACATACAATCTCTGTAAATAAAAAAAACCAAAACAACGAATGTTCATAACAGTCTTTATTCGTGCTTTTGTATTTCTGTATGGGGAAATAGAAAATGTTTCTTTGTTTGAATTCAGTACATGGAAGGACCAGCCTCATTCTGAAGTCAGAGAAGAGCTGAGGGGGCCACAGGTAGAAATTTCACAGGCTTTTTGTGAAACCCTCTGTGTACCAGTACTTTTGCAGCTTACTCTAGGATCTCCATTAAAATAGTGGTCTCATTTCCTGGGAGAGTTGATTTTCCCCCCCCCACTTATCAAAGAACCTGGACATTTTAAAATGGTCTTGTTCAAAGCTTTGTTTGGGGGTGGGGGGTGGGGGGGTGAAGCTGGGTTTATAAATGTTGTTTGGGGGGGAAACACAAGAAGATTTTTCTTGGGGAAATTTCTTCTTCTAAAAAAAAAAAAAAAAAAAAAAAGGTGTTTTCTAGCCATCTCTGCTACTTGGATATAAGGAAATATTTACATATTTATCATTGTAACAGGGGGCCCTAGCCCTGTTATAGAAAAGCAGGGGCCAAGGAAAGAAAAGCAAGAAGGCCCCTTTAAGGCTTGCACCTTTTGTAGCCCAGAAAAGGAGATGATTACTGATGTAAGGAAAAACTTTGCCAACATGGCAAGGGTGGAGGGGACCTTGGCTGTCAAGAGAAGCCCCAGCTGGACAGGAAGGGATGAGTAGCTTGGAGTAGAGGGGGAACAGGGACCCCAGAAGAGAGAGGCCAGGCCCTGGGCTGGGCGCTTACACATGCAAAGCTCAGGCAACAGCCAGCCAGCTGCAAAACCCAGCAGGGGGAGGAGAGCAAGAGATGGAGCACACCTGCACCCAGGAAGCAGGAAGCCCAGTCAGCTGACCAGGTGAATATGACTGACTGAGAGATAAACTCTCCCCAGGCCAGAGGAAGGAGACTAGCCATGGTGGTGGAGGGAGACAGAGTCATGCAAGGAAGCAAGGGTGGAAACCCCTCCACCCAGGAGAGCTGCTGCCAGAGACAAGGAACTTCCACTGACCCAGAATGAAGGAACAAGTGTTGATGAAGTACTGAGGATCTCCTTTTTCTTTTTCTCCTTTCTTTGTTGATCCAGGAAGGGGATACAAAAAATTAAGGGTAGTTTTATGTTCATCTTAAAGGACCCCCGGGGGCCTGAGAATACCCAAACAGACTAAGAGCTGTTCATTTTGGCACCGAGAGCGCCCAGGTGAGTGGGGTACTCCAAGGACTGCAGACTGTTTATGACAGCCCAGTATGGGCCTGCCTGCTGTTCTTTTTTTCCTCTCTGCCTATAACAGTAGTAACACTTGGTGGACCTGTGGACCAGCGTGGCTCTGAGCAAAGGCAAAGGAGGCTGCAGAGGATAGTGCCCAATGCACTGTGACTTTTTTTTTTCTGTGGCCAGAGCTAGGGTGACCACCCATCCCTAATTGGAAGTGCACATGTGTTCTGCCTTTACATTTTAAAAGCTGGTCACCTTAGCCAGAGCCTAGACAAAAAGGGGAACTAAGACTGGAACCTGGCAGGGTTGGGCATCCATGCCCCAATGAGAAGATGGGTAGAAGAAAGAGGGAGGGGGCAGAGCCACGCACTGCTTAGTCCGACTTCAGGTCGGGAACAGGATAAGGAGACAAGGTACCTATGGTCTAGGCGTAGGTTCCCTAAAGGCAGCCTCTTGAGGAAACATCTCAAATAGCACCAAGACATGGCAGGTGAGAGTGGGAGAGAGAAAGGGGCCAGGCTGGGGAGCCAGAGTAGGTAGCCAGTAGGGCTGTGCAAAACAGCACTGTTCTGCTTTGACTTCTGTTTTGATGGAACAGTGTTTTGTTTCAAGTTTCGTTTAATTTCGAAAGCACTGTTCCATTTTGTTTTGTCAAAACCATTTTGCTGTTTTGACGTGTCAACCATATACTATTCTGCACCCAGTGCCGGGAAAATTGGCGCTGCCACTGGCCCCAGCTGGCAGCATCAGCCTCCTGTCATCTGGCAGGCAGATCAGGGGCTTGCCTGCACCCCTGAGAGGGCGGCAGGGGCTCTGCTGGACTCCTCCTGGGGGTGCGTGCCCCTGATCTGCCTGCTGGATGACAGGAGGCTGGTGCTGCTGGCTGGGGCCAGCATTAGCACCAATCTTCCCAGTGCTGGGCGCAGGCTGCGCCCAGCGCCGGTCCCAGCCAGCAGCACCAGCCTCGTCATCCGGCAGGCACCCCCGGAAGGAGTCCTGTGATCCCTGTACCCCCAGGAGGAGTCCAGCACAGCCCTACCTGCTGGGTGACAGGAGGCTGCTGCTGCCGCCGGCTGGGACTGGCACTGAAGCCAAATAAGCTTGGCTTCGAAACACGAAACATTTAAAAACTTTTTTGAAACGTTTTGAGTGCCCTTGTTTCATTTCAAAGCTGTTTCAAGGGCTTTTTGTTTTGATTTTGCTGTTTTGAGCTTGAAACGTATCAAAACAGCTTTGAAACAAAACACTGGGCAAAATTTCACACAGCCCTAGTAGCCAGGTACTTCTCTGCCACAATGGGGTGCCCAGGTGTCGTTGGAGGAGCGACCTATTATAATCATGACTATGCCTCTCTCCACATGTACTCCATCTAGTTGTAACCTGGGTGTACCAGAGTGTGTACTCCCCTGTCCAATAAAAGGGGGTGGTCAGCAGGGTGTATGTGCTGGAGTTGGAAACTGCAAGCATGCTTGCAGTTTCCCCTTCTCTGGTGTCTCTATAGAGGAAGACCAGGACACAATAGCTTAACTATACACATGGTTTATTCAGGTGCAGAATAAAAGGGGAAGGGATAGAATAACTGAATAGGTGATAAAGATAAATATTTACATATATGTTCTGTTATTTGTTGGCTTTAATATATTATAAGTATAGCAGTTCCCAAGACCCATGAGAGAAACTTCACCCATGGATCCCCAGAGGGTAAGTATTAGGGGTGTGCAAAGCTTCAGTCCCTGATTTGATTCAGTGGGGACTTGGCCTGATTCGGTGGCCAAATTTCTGAATCCAAATTGAATCAGGAGACCCTTTAATCTCTCCAAATTGAATCAGAACCCTCTGAATCGATTCGGAAAGATTTGGCGATTCGGACATAGACACAGCTTTAAATGTTTCTTCTACATACCTCAAGGTACTGGACAGCTTGTGAATGCGATGGTGAGGCAGATGGAGTGTCCCAGAGCAGCGTGGGGGGCTCCCCAGTGTGCTTAGCATGAGACCTGGAAGTGGACCAGAAGCAATTCTGGGTCCACTGGGGAGTGTGCTGGGGGTGCCCCAGCTCAGCAAATGGTGCCTTCTGGGTCTGGGGGGCACCTGAGGTCCCCCTGAGGCCAATCACAGAACCAGGGAGACACCGGGGGGGCGGGGGAAGGGGGTCCGCACGCTCCTCAGTGGACCCAGACGTGGACTGGAAGTAGTTCTGGGTCCATTTCTGGGTTCGCCGCTGAGCACACAGGGAGCCCCCCCCCGCACTCCTGTGGGATGCTCCATCTGCTCCAGCATCACAGCATTCACAAGCCACGCCTGGTACTTTGAGGTATATGGAAAACACATTTAAAGCTGTGTCTATGGCTGAATTGAAGATTCTGCAAAGTGGCATCGAATCTACAGATTTGGATGCAGCTGAATCGAACCGGGGACAGCGATCCGAATCAACAAATCGAATCACTGTCCCCAATTTGGGCTGAATCCAAATCAAATATGGCCCATTTTGCACACCCCTAAGTATGTCCCAACAATCAATGGGTAAGCACCTCAAAATATAAAGCACAACAAACAGTCATTAAACATTCCAAAATATAAGATGCAGCAAACAATTAATAAACACTTAAAAATATATGGTAATCCCAAATGCCCCCCTCCTCTAGAGGAGTCTCTTTTTCTCTAGCTTAAACCCCCTCTGATGGGGCTATCCACTGTGTCCCTCCCTGGTGAGAAACCCCTAGCCCGAGAACTCATGCTTCCAGTAAGGGGTTCCTGGTGTTTTGTCTCCAGCTAGGCAAACGGCTCCTGCAATGGGGGCTCTGTCTCAGTCCCCTCTTGGGGTGTGTGGCTTGTTCACACACCTGGATGGGTCAGCCTTCTCAGCAGGTTGCGGGCCTGGGTCACCTTGTGTGTGCCCAGGGCCGGGGCTCCACTACAGGCCCACCATGCTGCAGAGCCTGTGCCCTCGCACTTGGCAGCAGGGAATGGGGCCTGAACCGCAGTCTTCAATTAGGTCCACTCCTCGCCTCACTGTAGGGGTGGGGCAGGCTCCTCCCGAGGCTCCTCCCCTGCTGGTCTCTGATTGGTGGGTTTGCCCCACCAATCACTTGGCAATTCTCTAAACACGAGGAACTGGGCAAAGATAGACAAGCCCGCCACACAGTTATTCCAGTTCCATACTTTTCTTTTTTTCCGCCCATTTTCTTTTCTTTCTCTTTTTCTTGTACCAGTTAGCTCTAAAATTGAATGAAAAGTTGATGTTTGTATAGCCTACAATACTGGAAGCCAATATCTGCCTGAAATATGGGCAAACAGAGTGTGCAGGCAAATAAGAATCCCTGAATTTTCATCAACTTTTTTTATAACTGACCTCTTCTAAACCACACACACATTATATTTCAGTAGGCTTGTTTTTCATTTCAAATTTCTAGCTGGGATGAGAACTAGAAGCACCAAGCTATTGTGATAAACCATTTTAAAACTGGTCAGATGCTTGGCTAATAGAAACTGGCATAACTCTATTGTTTTCAGGGAGTTACACGTATGTTCACCAGTTGAATATCTGGCTTAATAATTCTGTTCAGACCTGAAAACAGGACTGCCAAAATTGTTGTGAAGGAGCCTGTTCTCACTGCCACTGCTGCCCATTCTTATACCCACATTTATGAAGTTTGTTTCCTAAAATTCCCTTTGACTAAATAAC
This sequence comes from Alligator mississippiensis, assembly GCF_030867095.1. Lineage (NCBI taxonomy): Eukaryota > Metazoa > Chordata > Crocodylia > Alligatoridae > Alligator > Alligator mississippiensis. The sequence continues at coordinate 226,026,238 of NC_081824.1, read as the reverse complement.
TTTGAATCATTTTGATATGTTTTCAATGAGCCCAATTTGCAGTCTATCCAAACTAAATGCTAACAGAAGCTTTGAAGAGTTTCCTATGCTTTATCTTCACTAAAGTGGGAAGTCAATATGCAATCACACGTAAAATGCTTTACTTCTGAATCTGCTGGTAGGATCAACCTGTTGCATGATAAAGAGGGAACCATCCACAGATGTGGGACTGTAAATGACAGCAGTGTGGTATAGAACCTGTTCTGTCTGCCGAAGAGGCAAGGCACAGTGACTTGGATGGAAGATGATGGTATTTTTTTATCTCAGGCTCCAAGGTGATATGCCAGGATACGACTAGCAAGAGATAGTACAAGAGGCTCACAGCCTCAAGACAGAAGTGACAATTTAAACCTCAGCAACATCCTATTTTTTTTACCTTGGTGTTTCTTAGGAACCTGATGTCTCCCCAGAATCAAACTTTATTAGTCTGCATGCTGGGAAATGTGCAAAACAGGATCATGACAGGACATGGAGGCCTGGAAGTCTTTTAAGAGTCCTCAGGACAAGAAATAGGAGAAAGGGAAGATAAGAACTTAAAAAAGCCTTCGATTTGATATCCCACGATCACCTCTTGACTAAACTGGCTAACTGGCCTCGACCTCACCACAATCCTCTGGCTGGGGGATTGGCTCTGTAGTCAGACCCAGAGGGTGGTGGTTGACGGAAGCCAATCATCTTGGTGCGCAGTTACCAGTGGGGTCCTTCAAGGCTCTATCCTTGGACCTATACTATTTAACATCTTCATCAATGATGTGGGCATCGGTGTCAGAAGCAGACTGGCCAAGTTTGCCGATGACACCAAACTCTGGAGTAAAGCATCTGCATCTGAGGACAGGAGGGTGATCCAGGCAGATCTTGACAGGCTCAGGAAATGGGTGGACGAGAACCTGATGGTGTTTAGCACCGAAAAATACAAGGTTCTCCACCTTGGGAGGAAAAACCTGCAGCATGCTTATAGGCTTGGCAGTGCTACGCTGGCTAGCACTACACACGAAAGGGACTTGGGGGTCATGATTGACCACAAGTTGAACATGAGCCTTCAATGCGATGCTGCGGCTTGCAAAGCAAGCAAAATGCTGGCTTGCATCCATAGATGCTTCTCAAGCAAATCCCGGGACATCATTCTCCCCTTGTACTGGGCCTCGGTGAGGCTGCAGCTGGAGTACTGCGTCCAGTTTTGGGCTCGACAATTCAAAAAGGATGTGGAGAAGCCTGAGAGGATGCAGAGGAGAGCCACGCGCATGATCAGAGGTCAGGAAAACAGACCTTATGATGAGAAGCTGAGAGCCATGGGACTCTTCAGCCTGGAAAAGCGCAGGCTCAGGGGTGATCTGGTGGCCACCTATAAGTTTATCGGGGTGTTCACCAGGATCTGGGGGAATGTCTGTTCACCAGAGCACCCCAAGGGATGACAACACGAAACAGTCACAAACTCTGCCGCGACTATTTCAGGCTGGACATAAGGAAGAACTTCTTCACTGTCTGAGCCCCCAAGGTCTGGAACGGCCTGCCGCTGGAGGCGGTTCAAGCATCCACTTTGAATGCCTTCAAGACATATTTGGATGCTTATCTTGCTGGGATCCTATGTTCCCTGCTGACTTCCTGCCCTTGGGGCAGGGGGATGGACTCAATGATCCTTCGGGGTCCCTTCCAACCTGAATATCTATGAAAAACAATCCATGCTCTCTTCCTATCTGACAGGCTGTATTGTTAACTAACATGATATTCTTTCTGGGGAAGACACCTGCTTGAGGAAAATGTCTTTCTTGGAAAATAAGTTAGAGTGGGAGATTCACTAGGAAAAGGCTTACTGTCTCTTTCTCTTTCTCTGTGGTTGAATTTTGGTATGATTTTCTCTAAATCTGTCCTACCTGCATTTTTTTTTTTTTAACTCATGCTGTATTTTCTCTGAACATGGAGCTTTGATGTTTAAATTTTAGGCAATGTGGGACTCTGACCTCATTCTTTGTTCTGCCCTCCAGAGACTCAGCCACTTCCATGAGGTCACACAGGAAGTCTGTGGCACAGTCATCCACTCACCCACACTTCCATTCCCCAAATCTGATGCTTTTCCTCCACATTTGAGGAGTTTCGGTCCAATGCTCAGTTAACTATAAGTAGAAGCTCCCTGTAAGGCTTGTGCTGTAGTCTGGGCCAACTCTATAAAGCTCAAGGCAGGCTCCTGCCCTGCAGCCCTTGTTAAGTGCTCTAATTAGTTACCACTAATTAAGGTGATCTGACCCCCGCAGCCCCTTCCCGCTGATTGGTTCTGGAGTTGTATTTAAGGAATTCCTGCAGTACCAGAGCCTTGCTGCATAACATGCTGGTTACCAGTTTCTGAGCAGCTCCTGTCCCAGCAATGTCTCTGGCTCCTGACTATGCCTTCAGCTTGCTCCTGAATTTGGGCCTTTTAGACTCTCTCTACAGACCTGTTTCCTGACTCCTGACCCCAGCTTGGCTTACTCTTAGATTTTGCCCTGTGGATTATCCTTTGGACTTGGTAACTAGGGGCATTTTTACACAGGAGTGGGAGGGAGGGCACTTTAATCAGAGCAGCTTTAAGAGCCACTCTAAAGTGCCAGAAGCATCTTGGGTATCTGCATCCCTGTGTTTCAAAGTGTCAGTGGGGGCATTTTATCTAAAGCTCATCAAATGAGCTTTATTCAAAGTGCCCCCACCACCATTTTTGAAGCATGGGGATTCTGATACATAAGACAGAAGCTGGCTGGAGCGTGGTAATTGCCACACTCCAACAGACTTGATAAATTGAGTCTACCCTGATGCGCTGTAATTACAGAGCATCAGAGCAGCCTCCCGACTCATGTACAAGCACCCTAGGCTTCTGATTCTTGGCTCCTGACCCTGGCTTGGCATTCTGGCTCCTGGCTTGTGGCTTCTGACCCTTACCCCTGCAATCCCCAACTCCACAATCCATTAGGCCAGCCAGTCTGGTGGACCCTGGCACTCCTTTTGCCAGCTCAGTGATTATATCCAAAACCAGCCATAAGCAGGGAAGGCTGACGTGACTACCTATGGCTCTGCCAGTGGAGAGCTAACGTGTTTTCAAGGAGCAGGCTGTTTGGATGATGCTTCCTTTCTCTCTCCCCCATGAGGCCTCTCCCCAGCTTGGAGGCTAAGTAACTGGATCTATCACAGTCTGGTACCAGCATGGTTGTCAAAAGACATCAGTCATGGCTGTCCAGGGAGGGAGCAGGAAGAATCTGTGTGGGACATGTTAGGTGGGACTCACCCCATTCTTTCAACAGGGAGTGCCATGATCTCCTCTTGGGACCACTACCTTAAATCCCACAGGGGCTGGGTAAAGATATTCTCATTTGCCAACCAGATAATGGACTCCAGTATAGCAGATGACTAGGTACTACTTAGAGCACACTGGGCCTTGGAGTCTTTCCTGTTGCAACGGGCTTTGGAACTGGCCCTGGCTTATTGTTCTGAACTCCATTGGCTGCTTGGGCACTGGAGAGGTGGGAGTGCTAATGCCCAGATCTACATAGGTATTTAGATGTCTAACTCTGAATGAAATCCATGGGATAAGGTGGCTAACTCCTTTTGTAGATCCAGGCTCTTGTCAGCAGAAGACCACTCCTGTGTCTGGGTCAGTGTCGGTGAGCTCGAAGGTTGTATATTCAGCAGTATTTGAAATGGTTCCGCTGCAGCTCTCTTACTGCTTGATTTTAATCCAGCTGGCACTAATCTGAAACTGCTATAATGCATGACATGCTCCAACACTTTCTCTGAAAGCTGCTGCTTTGAAAGGAGAAGATGCCGCTTTTTCACCCAGCTTGGTATAACCTGTCAGTAGATTTTGGTTTTTTGTTGTTTTCATCCCCTCCCCTTTCCCATGCCATGGCTATTGCTTTCCTAGACTGCTGCATGTCATAACTCATCCTTAATGTGGGCAGCTAACTGCAGTGTCAATGCCTAGGCAGCTTTGCTCATTTGGACTGACACTGAGCTACAGATTGCAGGCATAAACTCCAGCTGGTGCAATGTGTACTACATGGGTTCTTGAAACAGAGTTTTTATTCCTTCTCCCTCTTTGATTTCTTCTTCATTGCAGAGTCCCCTTTTATCTATCTTCCAAATGCATGGTTGGGAAGGTGGAGGGGAGACATGTTACAAAGTGGTGGGATTACTAAACTCGGAATTTGTTGTGGAGCTTAACAGTTCCTCCTCCCTCCACCCCCCCCCCCGCTTTTTTTTTTTTTTTTTTTGCCAATTATTTTAATGATGCTACAGAAGCTGCTCATTCTTGTGCCGTTGCTGTGTTTCCAATGCAGCCTGCACTGGTCACATGGGTAACATTCCGAAAGAGACTGGGTCACCCAGTAAGAAAAATCAGCTTGGGAAAACCACTCCTCCTTTTTCATGCATCCTTTTTCCTCCTCCCTCCTTGTCTCTTTTTTTAAAAAAAGCTTTGAAGGCTTAAATCTCAGATGGGAGCTTTACTCGCTTTTTATTGCCCCTTTTTTCTATCCAAAAAAGCTTAGGTTCACTCAAAATGGCAATTACTCAGATCTAATTGGAACCATTTTGTGTTGCTCCAGACATGTTGCTTGATCTCGATAATAAAGGAACCTGCAAAATATTTGTGTTGCTGAAGGAATTGTAGTCAGGAAAGCTGAATCATCAATCATGTTTGCTCTCTCTTTTGGAGAGGGGCTTAATATTGTTCTTTGATTTGAGGAAGAGAACATTCACTGAAAAACTGGCCACTGCATGTGGAGCAATGAAAGGAAAGTGAATATGGCTTTCTGCAACATTTGACAGCTGGATTCACTAATTCAAGTTTTTAACTAATTGCTATTAACTAAGATATGACCAGTGTTCGTTAGTATTAAGGTAGCATATGGAGGCCACATACACAGTAGGAGATAACCCAAGACCAAAGTCCATCCCAAGAATAGGCAACTTCTTGGGATAGTGTATCCAACAGCACGCAAGAGAGCACAGTGCCCTGTTGGACCACTGGAAAAATAAGCCTCACCCACCTTGGAAATGAGGCACTGAAGATACCCAAAAGTCTACTCTTGGCACTGCACTCAAGACTTGAGTTTCCAGTATGCTCAAGAGTAACACCCAGGAGAGCCTCAATGCTCCATTTCTAGGGTTGATGCATGAAGAGCAGGTGGGCAGAGCTTATTTCCTTCATGGCCTAACTGAGCATTCTGCTGCTGTGGCAAAGGCATATCATGGCTTCCCTAGCCTAATGCCCCAAACACCGACTAGGACCCACCTAACTCTGTCTGGGATGCCTAGATTTCTTTTTGCTGGCGTGTCGTGGGGTGCCACAGGCAAGCGACCCCAGATTCCATACCCAGTTAGGTCTGTACTCTCCACCACTCTCATTCTCCTGCTATGCCTTGATGTTGAATAATTTGGGGAGGTTGCCTCACCCAAAAAGAGAAGCTGGGGGGGCCCCCCCAAGACCAATTGTTGCCACCTCATCTTTATCTGGATCACTGCAGCTAGTTGCATCCAGACCCCAGGGGCCTCTGCACTGCTGCCTGAAAGATTTCTTGCTGTTCAGGCTACAAGTCCTGCCTGTAACCCTGCTGGTTCTTGAACCCAGAACTTTCACCTTTGCCAGCAAATGAGTCTGGCTCTGGGTCAGGCCTGTAGGCTCTTGGGTGCTGCTGTCCTGGCAGGTCCCAGGCCTTGAAATCAGAGCTTGATCTACTGAGGGTCAATTACAGCAGAGGCCTTTGTGTTGGCTCTCTGCTATGCAGTCTCCACATTGCCCCTTATAGCTGCAACCATACCACGAGTTAACAACCAATGTCTTTCTTTTGGACTGTTCTGCCTTCTGGGCCCCCACACAAAGTCCTCAAACAAACTTCATCCTTCGGAGTCACTTCCTGTGTGCCCCGGGGTCGGTTGGACAGCTTCTATGGTGGTTCCTCTCTCTCCTCAAATGTCACTGCTCCTGTCTTCCTTGCCAGGGCTTTTCTTTTCCTGCTGGCCACTGGGGATCTGTTTTTATGACGCTGGGCCCTCCGCCCTTTACAATCACCTGATCCCCTCTTTTGAGGCCCACGTAGGAGGTCTTCATTAACCTCATGCAGCCCTCAGAATGGGGTGGGTCCACAGCTTGCCCTCAACTGTGGTCCTTTACCCCTTCTGGCTCTAAAGGTCCTTGCCTTAAAGAGACCTATACCTGCAGTCCTGTCCGGTGGTGCCGCCCCCCCCCCCCCCCCCCCGCAACAGGAGCCATCCTCTTGTTATATGGCATAAAAGCTAAACATGTATCTGTTCAGGCCATATGAAATGGCAGAAGTGAAATATAAGCCCAGATGCAACTTGCCTTGAGAAACTCCAAACTCAGTCTGCATAAGCCAGAAGGCCAGTGGGCCTAATGGGTGCTTTATGTCAAAGCCACGTGCTTTGACATGTCCTGCTTTACTGCTGAGGGCAGTTTTGATGTGTCCTTTTTGAGCTTTGTGGGCATGCTATAATTAAGGGCAAAATTTCAGCTGCAGTTGTGCAATATCTCTCAAGTCCTCTGGTGCAAGTTAACAGCCTTCTACTACAAAGTTCATGCAGTTTGCAGCAGCTGGTCATTGATCCTCCAATGCAGCTAAATGTGCATTGGTATCACTGATTCATTATTATTCAAAGGACTCCATTCCATTTTAGCATCAGTCTCAGAATAAAAGATGCTGTCTGTGTCACTGAACTTCTTCTGTAAAGCATTTTTGTAAGTCTCCTTTAGCAAGAAATGTAATTCCATTTAAAGGGATGCCTTGACAAAGTGTTTGAAATTAGGATTAAAGAATTTTGTGAATTTATTGTTTTCCTTGGTTTGAGAATCTCAACTTTTCCATCACCCCAGATGTGGAGCATGGCAAAGAGGGAGGGCAAGAGAAATGTCCCTATTTTAAAGAGATCCTGCTTTAGAGCCTCTGCTCTTTGCTCTCAGGGAGAATTGTTGCTTTTGAGGAGTTTGTGAAAGTGCCAGACACATGGCAGTGGACCTTGAAATAACACAAAAAAGCTACTTTGAGAAAGATACCCTTTCTGCTTATGCATTTTGTAGGTTTCCTATAGTCTTAAAGAACCCACAGCAGTCCTGTCCCCGGTCAATTGTTTGAGAGAGACGGAGAGAGACAGAGACGGAGAGAATGCACTTGTGTATTATTAGTTATGCATCCGCAGACCAGGAACAATCACAATAATAGTATTTGCATTCTACATCCAAGGATCTCAAGTTCTTGATAACTATGCCTGTGTCTTCACATCATCCCTTTTGAAGATGGGGACTGTTGTTCCCATTTTAAGTCGAAGCGTAGGGTACTGATGTCACTTTGCCAAAGTCACAGTCTGTGACAGAGCTGGATTTTATTCTCAGCTCTAACTGCCCTGCCCTGTAATTTAGCCTTCTCCCTCTCCTGAACTCTCCTGTAGTGTAAATGAGGGTAAGAGACTGGGACAACAGCCATAGGTGCTACTACATACATGTGGGACAACATACCCATAGTGCTGTAGGGGTTGGAAAAGCGCAAAAATAGGCACTACTGCTGCTGGTGGCTGGATGCGCTGCTGTCACTGATAGCTCCAGATAGCGGCCTGGTGCACTGCTTCTGCCCCAGGCATGAACTTGTACCACTATGTTTCTGGTCTCCTGATGTGGCTAGTCCTGGTGGGGCAGGAATGTGAGCCTGAGTGATGTCATGTACTATACAGGCCTACTTCAATTCATTACACTTGCTGGTTCCCAAACCTGTTGTGTAGGGTTGGGCTGCTGCTTATGTTGGGGTTTTTTTATTTGTCTTTTGAGGGTTTTTTGGTTTGGTTTTTCACTATTGGTATTTACAGATTGCCTTTCCTGGCAGGTGGTATCTATTTTGGAACACATGCTGGGAACCTTTCCTCCCACCTGCACCAAGGTTAGAGTCAAATTCCAGCATCTTTATTCATGCTAATAGCACGTGATACCAGGAGTAGCTCTAGACATTGCAGTGAGACTAGTGGAGTACAGTGTTCCTTGATATAAATCAGAATATATGAATCTGGCACTGTTAATGCGCAAATCTTTAACCAGTATTTCACAATTCATTATCTCTGGGCTGGCTTTATTCCCTCACCCAGCCCTGGTGACCTGGATAGGCACTGGTAACTGATGCATAATGTACAACATGCAGTAGAAATGCACATCTGTCTTCCCTCCACCTGGAAAGCCTTCCCACAACTCTTCCAAATCAGCATGATAGCCCTTTGGCTGGTTCAAGTTAGGAAGCAGCATCTGATTTTAATGGTATGTTTAGGGCATCTTCTGCATTTGGGCAATAACAACTAACCATTTAAGAAAAAACAGTCCTATGGGATCAGGCCCTTTGCATATGTTTTCCAGCATAAGTCCATTGTTCTTTGAAAAAGCCTCTCAATCATGTCTCCAACTCACTGTTTTGCCAATGGTTGTGCTATTTCTCTTGCTTTTAATATATGCATTGAACTTTTAAGAGCCCTTTATCGACCCTTTTAAACGTCTTTCATTTTCCCTAAAGGAAAAAAAAACAATCATGATGCACTGTAAGAAAACAGTTTGCAGAAGTACCACACAAAAGCTTCTACTGCTGTTTGAGTTCTGTGGCACAATGCTTCCAGCTGTTTAAGCTGGTTAAAAGAGCATTTTAATAGCTCAAAGACAGCCATTTAAAAACGTGTTTAAATACATACAGCACATGCCACTGTTTGCCAGCTGGCCTTGACTGACAGCAAATTGCCTGACCTATAACCTCCTGTGCCATAAAGCTGCCTGATTCTAATGGGTTATTTATCCTTTCCTGCTATTACCCCATTGTTTATATAAAAATAGCAGTATTAAAAATTCCTTTGTCACTAGCTGGACTAATTAAAAGGCTGCGAATGAATACTTTACAACAACCTAGAGAGGCTTCAATGATTATTTACACCTTGTCACAAAATTGAGATATTCCCTTTGCTAACTTGCTATTGAAATTAAAGAGCGCTTCGTTAGGATGACTTAGACCTGATGGTCAATGGGCTTTCTTTTTCAAAGAATTCTTGAGAAAAACTATGAGTCTGATCCAAAGTCAAGAGGGGCTGTCCAAGGGTCTCCCAGTGCCTTCTGGATTGAGCCCAAGCCCTATACATTCAAATAACAGAAATTCATATGCTTGGGATTGAAAACACAGAATGCTGTTTTCTGCAACTGTTTGAGTTACTCTGATAATTTGGACAAAAAAGGGTGGATGGGCTAGACAACTGAACACACCAGGACAAATTCTGCCTTAGCTGTAGGTCTGAATACTTCAATAAAGCTTTCAGCTCTTTCCTGTTCTTATTGCTAGGGGGATATTAACCCAAAGAACAAATACTTGGAGCCAACCTCCCTGCACACACACTTTGAGCAACTTCACAGAGGTCAACCATAACATGGCCAGGATGCGTACTGAATAAAATTTAATGTCTACGTAGTCAACCAGCACAATCCTATGGATGATTGAAGTCACACTTTGTAGGTTGGAGTAGAATGTATGCGTTTAAATTACACTTCTTCATAGGGTGAATATCACTTATAATCTATAATATTTGCTGAAAGTGGAATAAACATTTCAGCTAAAACCTTCAACACAACCTGGTATACTTTTTACTTCAGAGTTTTCTGTCAAGGGGTACAATGTATGTGTAAATCTGTTGACAGTCTACGTTATCCTGTGTGCTATTGGTATTCAGTGAGCCATACAGTCTATCACTACTTGATGTCAATAAAACTATCTTGCAAATCTGTATTCAAATTTGATCACATATTCTAAAGCATGTTTTTCTGCCTGCAAAGCCAGCTTGCTGTGATAACATAACGTATACAGCTCTTGCTGTGATAAAATACAGCTAGCTCTTGTAGAGGAAAAAATGCATATTTGTCCACTATGAAATACTTTTTCAAAATAAGCAGGATTCCTTGGTGCTAAATTCTGATATTTTGCAAGCTGATGGAGGAGAGATCATTGATTTTTTTTTTTTTGTTTCCCCCCCCCCCCCATTAGGAAATGGGCAAGTAACAATCTTTTTTTCAAGGGAAAAGAATTATTTTTATTAAACTACTTGAAAAGTTCATTAAAAAAAATTTCCAGGAAAAAGTTATTTCTTCCCTCACTCTAAAAATCAATATTGCATATATCACTGGGCAGCCTGGAATTTCAGCTTCTCAGTGATAGGAAGGCTGTGGTCCTGATCCTTCAAGCACTTGCGTATGAGCTTAAGACTTATGACCTCAGTCTTGTTCAGCATTTAAGCATGTGAATAAGTGTTTGGAGGATCAGTGTTTGTATTTATTTCCCAAATGATGTGATTGCATAAAATGATTTTGTCTAGCAGTGGTTGGGTATCAATCCAGTAATCCCATGCTCTTACTTCATTCAGCCTCCTGATATCTTTGGTAAGGGAGGAAGGCAAATACTTGGGGGGTGTTGGTTTCTTCTTTTTTGAAAGAAAAAAAAAAAAGAAGAAACCTAAAAGAGGGTCAGAATTCTGCTCAGAGGTTTGGAATGCTAGCACCAGTCCCCACAGAGACAGACTTGGGAGCAGAGAGCAGGTGAGAAGGTCAAAGATGCAAAATAAATGGAGTTTATTCCACAGTTCTCCAGCTTGTTTGTTTATTTAGTATTTTGATTTATTTAAAATGAGTTTATTCCAGGCCTGAGTAAAGGAACTTACTCCATGTCTTCATGCCCACATATGTGGGGTGTGGATGTTTACCAAGCCTATGTGTATAAAAATTAGATTGATAGATAAAGCACTTTATTTTAAGGCAACCCCTGCTCTTTTAACACAGTGCCCATTTAAAATAAGGAAACAGTTACGTCCGAGGGTCTACTGGAATTATTAGCTGAACAGCACTGCATATCCTGTATGTTTTATGGCATATGCTGCCTGAAGGTCCCAAAGCAGCATAGACTTAAAGACAGGTTTAACCGGACATGCTGCGAAGAAGCCTATTGCAATGAGTAAAGCAGTCAAGTTAAGCAGATGAATAACACATTTCAAGATAGGGGCCTTGAGTTGTTAAATACTGCCAGGCCATATCTACATGAGACACTGATTGCACAGTTATTACTTGGTCTTTCTCATTATTAGATCATCAGGAATAAACACATGTAAGAGAAGGGTCAAAGCCTGGATCAATGAACAGCAAACAAAAAAAGGAACTTTTCCATATTCAAACAAGTTTATACAAGTACTAAATGACCGCGCAGTATCCCGAGTTACTGTGCAGTAGCCCTGACAAACGTCTTTTTTTGTGACACTACTGAACAGTAGTAAAATAGTGCTGTGCAGTAGTGTCACGTCACAGTTGTTGCCACATGACACTACTGTGCAGTAGTATTGGCCTACTTCACAGTCACTGGTGTAGATGCAGCCCCAGTGTTTTAAGCTACGTACTTGAGAAGTATAGAAATAAGATGCAGATTTTGCAGCAGCCTGTGTTAAGCCTGTGTCAAACAGCTTCTAGGAACAGAAAGGCCCTAGGGGTTGAATGCTGTTCATGGTTACTAGAAAGAGAAATCAAGAGGGGTTTCTCATACGTAGTCTATATCAACTGCTGGACATGGAAGATGGCACAGTTGTCGAGGAAAGATAGAGAAAAAAAAACAGGAAAACAGAAAAAGTATGAGGTGGAAGCTGAGACATCATGATGAATGAAGGAAATGCGGAGAAGAAATGAAGAGCAAACACAGCCATGTATGTTTGCTACCATCATTGAAGCGTCCTGATATCATCTCTGCTTTAGCTCACAAAGACCTAACGCACGGGCATCCCCCAACACCAGGGCTCCCTTCTTTCCAAATCCCTTGGCAGACAATGCAAGAAGGGTGCTCCAGTGGGGAGCAAAAGCTCCCCAGACTAACCAGTCAACCACTCATTGTCATTTCAGTATACTGCAGTAACGGCCCCTCAAGCGGTAGAGCTGGATTTGATCTACTATCTTTATTGTGCCTGATTCTGCTTAATAAGGTTCAATGCCAATTTGGACCCTTCTTACATACCACTACAGTTTGCCTCATTTTCCAGAAGCATATCTGTGCTGTAAGGTGAACAAGGAAACAGGATGCAGAGCCCAGAACTACCAAATGGTTCTCCCAGTTTGAAGATACCCTCACTTTTTTTGTGAAGTTGCTGGATTCTGGCCTTTTGCATTTCTAGATTCTGAAATCAACTTTCAACACCCCCCTCCAGAATCAGGCTAGAGAGGGGGCACTTCTGAAAAGTCTTGCATAAACTCTAGACTGGTCAGTAGATAAGACAGCATTGCCAGAATTTTTTCAGAGTGCGTTGATACAAAGATGTGGCTGACACTGTAGGAGTAGAAACACATCAGCTAAGGAGACATCTTGAGTCTGTTGCATGTACCTGGGTGAAACACTCGTAAGAGATCCCCGTTATCCTAAACAAAATTCTATCCTTATGGTAAATGCCATTTCATAAGTCCAGAGATGTCCTCCTTAGATAAGGTTATATGCCTGCGGGCAAAGCAGTGCAGGATGCAGCTTGTAAGTTTTGTTATTTGTATTTTAGATAAGAGGTTGTCTCCTAAGCAGTGTAGCTGTATCCACATTAATTAACATGGGATCGGGCTAATTGGCACTTTTACTCAGCAGTGCTAAGTAGTCAGTCCAAAGCACCCTGTGTGCATAGTTTCTGGTTTGGGAGACAGCTTTCTAGGCAGAGCACAGTGTGTTTGAGGGCATGGCTGTTAAATTGACTGTGTAGATGTGGTCTTTGGTTTCCATTATGCTATGGGTGAGGGGGAATTTCAGAAGCACTGGAGCAATTTAGGATATATCTACACTGCTGAAGCAAATGAGCCCTACCCACCCAGTCTTTCTCTTTGCCCTTCAGCTCTGGAAATGAGATAGTGCAGATGCCCTGCAGGCATCTGAAACTGCTGCTCTTGAGCATACTGGAAACTTGGGTCTTGAGATCAGTGCTGATGGCACTTCTGATTTTCCACAGTTGATGTGCCTAGAGCAAGAGAGGGTGAGTGGAGCTTATTACCTCAGCAGTGAGACAGAGCTCTCTGTTAACATAGTGTAGACACCAGGGCACTGAAAGCCAAAGGACAGTTGTCCCTAAATCGATTAGACTATTTTCAAAATCCTACCTCATGTCACTCTTCCTGACAATTGGTTTAAAAATAATTAACTTACTGTTATGTTCAGTTAATTAATAATTAACTGAACATAACAGTAAGAGCCACAAAAGATGGCTGGCAGTGTCTGAAGTAAGACGAGTCCACAGTAAGAGCTCTGAAAACCAGGCAGAACAGGGAACAAGGAAAGTAATTCAAACAGGGTGATAAAATATAGACCTGAAAATAGCTTTACGTCCAGTGTAAAATCAGTGCAGTGGCTGAATGCTTGTGCAGAGTACATGCCACCCAGCAGGCACAAAGCTGTATTATTATTTTCTGTCGTTTTGTCCAGTTTTAATAGGATCTTTAAAAATTGGAATGATAATGAGCTGAGGAAACCTGACTTTAGACTAGAAAATAATATTGCAAGCATTCATTATCGAAGGAATATTGGCAAATAAGTGTTAGAGAACAAGAATGTCTGATGATGCAATGTTTTTTCATCCTGAAACAGAGCACAGAAAACCTTTTCATATGCTCTAAATCTGCAGCTACAATAAAGCCTTCATACAGACAATCTGCTTAAACAGAACGTCATGCTTGCCTTTATTTTATTTTAATTACAAAACGCTATCCGGTTTCTCTGCTAAAATATGTAGGTCTTAAGGCAATATGCGTAGCATTATATTAGCTTCCATTTTATTTGATGTCAGGATATTCATAATGATGAAATGATAGGCTCCTGAAGTGGCGTATCTGAAGTAATTTTTTACCCAAGAAAACACCCATACCTAATTTTTGAACGAAGATTTACATAATTAAAAACCCTCCTTGTTCTTGATCTTCCAATCTGAATTGCCTGCATTTCCAAAACTTCAGTGTTCCAGTGCCTGAATTTGCACCATTGAAATCAGGAAGAGTTTTGTGACTGACTTCAGTGAGTACAAGATCAAGTCCTTAGCTCTCAGGAGTATGGGATTAGTATGGGTATTAAGCATGTATTTAGCCCCCCAAAATAATAATATTTAGCACTTACGTCGCACTTTGCATGGATAAATCTCAAAGTGTTTTAAAAAGTCTCATTATCATTATTTTACTGATAGGGTAACTGAGGCACAAAGTGGGGAAATGACTAGTCCATTATCACCTAGCAAGTCAGCGGCAGAGCTAAAGATGGAACCCAGGTCACCTGAGTCCCAGGTTGATATTCTTATCCAGTTGACCTCATTGCCTCCCTCTATCCATGGGTGTTCGTTATCCTTATTATTTAACATTTGTATCTGTGGTAGTGTCCAGAAAGTCAGAAAGGTCATGGCTCCATTGTGAGTTTGGATTGAGAGCAATGTGTGACTTTGAATGCAAGGAAGCTATAGACCTACACGACAGACAGGGTCTTTAATGTGAACTATAGCTTTAGTGAATCTTGAATGTAAAATTCTGCAACTGTTTATTCCTCTTGTATGTGTTTTCCACAAGCATTAGTGCAACCAGAGTACCTGAGCCCCGATGTTTGTGGAAAACAAACTTCCAAGTTGTAAATATGAGCATTCATAGAAGCATAAAATCAGGGCTTAAGATGACTTGCCAGTCATAGTGCTGGACCTTTATGCTAATGTAAGTTGCATTTTCTTAGTTAAACTCTGTTTTTTTATCACTTGGTCATTCTGCCATATTACAAAATCACCAAATTACCTTATCCAGAGAAGTGATTTAGAAGCTCTACTGCCTGCATACACAAGACGTGCTATGTTTGCCAATTTGTATATGCAGAAATCTTCTGATTTACCTGTTAAAGTCAATGACTAATTGAAAACAATGTAAAGAGCAGAATCACTCATCCTTGAAATGATGGACATTGCTGAATGGAGTAACACATGGACATAACTGAGGTATGATTTAGGTGTGAATAATTGGGGTGTGAATACTGTGGGTCAACAAAAATATAACAACAGCAGAGGGCGTGCCCCATTGCAGATACCTTCCTAGATTCATTTATTGTGCTTTAAGGCTAGAGGAGGCCATTAAATCATCTGCCCTGACCACCTGGATGTCATGGGACATTTCATTTTACCCAGTTACCTGTATATACCTCATTCAGTGGTTCATCATTACCTAGTTTTAGGCCCATCATTATCTAGTTTTAATCCCATGCTGAAGTCTCAATGAAGTCAACAGGACAGGAGCATATGTTTAAGGTCATTGATGACTAGGAGTAGGGTTATGTAACATGCTTACAGGTTCGAAGAATTGGGTCCTAGAATGGCAGAGGTCACTAGCTCTGGTACTCATGATAAATATTCCATCTGCAACCTCACAGAAGAACAGGTCACTGCCCTTCTCAAATCCAGAGGCTCAATACATGAGGTAAATCCAAATGAGAGCCTTTCAAAGTCCTTTACTGATCTAAGGCAGCATCTGCATAGAGAATCCTTAATGGTAAATTACCTTGAAGCCCCATCCCATCCCAAAAGTACAGATATTAGAATGAATGAATAAGCTGCTTATAAAAACCATGGAAGAATGGAAGACAGTGCTGCATATAATTTTGCCTTCTCTTCAAAGCCTGTGAGTCTTGTAGCATGGGGGGCGGGGAGGGCACAGCTTCATTTAGTAATATTGTCACCACTCTGTTATCTTTCACTCGCAATGCGGACGTAATGGAAACGTACAAAATCCTGTGTCTGCAGGATGTTTCCTGACAAATTCTGATTTCTCTCCAGCAATGGTGGAAGAAAAGTCAAGATTTGATGCATGAAATTGAGACGCACTATTAGATAGAGCGACAATTCTGAAAAGGTGCCAGGCATCAGCTAGGGTGAAAAGGAATTAAATGGACATTTCTGAATGAGCTGCCTTTCACCACTTGGAAAACAAATCACCATTTTAAAAATAGCCCTTTGAGTGGGACTTTATCCACTTTCTTTAAGGGAATGGAAGAGACACTGGCCAGAACATACAATTGGCAGACCATAAAAAGCAAACCATCAAAAGTCAAATATGTCTTTAGGGCTCGTTATTAACTAAGATTTTAGGAAATGTCCACACATCAATTACATCTAGACACAAACAGGAAGAACAGTTTAGAAACACCAAGTTCAGGGCCATCCTCACTATTTGTGAAGTCAAAACCTCAAGAAAACTAACACCTCTTAAATCATTCTCTGGGCCTTCTCTCCTTCTATACTACTTATATTTCACATGGGTTATCATAAATTTTCTTATAGAGTAACAGTAAAATATGTAAAATAAAAAACCCTGGCATCAGCATATCAGGCACTGTCTGTTCTGCAAATATCATGGGATAGGGATTTCGCAGCTGAAATTTTTTAAGGCACTCAGCACTAGCATTCTATAGAAGTTGATAGTGAAACTGCTGTTTGGTTTGGAAGTGGAGTTTTGCTGATGATTCTGAAGACTCATGCCTCTTTTGTAATTACAACTTGTGCAATGTCATTGTGTTAAGGATAATAAATCATGAACCATTTATTCACCTAAGTGAACAGTTACTCACCTAAGTGTTTCAGAAGTCTGATTGTACCTGTAACCACCAATGCAGGGCATGTACAGTTCAATCCACTTGAAAGCACAGCATTAGAGAGAGTTGAGATAGCAAAGCGATTTTTATATAAAATTTGGAAGAGGAAAAACATCATTTTTTTTGCCGCCTTGATTCTAAAAATTCCTCTCAAGTCACTGAGAAAGGCAAGGATTTCTTAGGGTAGTGTCTTTTTGTTGGCCCAACTACACAGCTGGGATAAAGTTAGACAAGCTTTCAAATGCATGGCATTCTTGCTCAGAGCTAACTTTATCCCAACTACGTAGTTGGTCCAATAAAAGATATCACCCCCTAAGAAATCATTGCCTCTTGCATAATTTCTGGACCATCGTGACTACATCACTCTTACACTGCTGTCATAAAGTACTGCAAAGCCAACCCTTCTTTGGAAACTCTTTTATCAGTTTACTAAAATGAACTCCCATGGCTTAGACCAATCTGCTGTGTTTCGACTCCTGTAAAGAAACACCTGAGTCTGAAACCTTAGAAGCAGGTGCGTCAAACTGAATAACCTCCAACACTGTGAAAAAAAATAAATCTATCAAGTCCAATGAATTACTGAAGCGTTGGGAGCAGAGAAATGAGGTTTCACAAAAGAAATTAACAAAGGCGAGTGGTCAAGTTTCCTAAAACCCAACCTTGTCTAAACAAAATCACTCCAGTATAAAGGGCTGAACATCAGAAGTTGGTTATAGTGCAGGCTTATTCAGAAAAGTGACTGTGTAAAAATCAGTGTCACTGTAGGAGTCCACACTGGGAAGGCTTAGCCTCTTGCTGGTATTTATCAGTAAGCTCCATTGCATTCCCTGACATAATGCTGAGTTACCTCAGCTGGGGATATGGCCCGTTCTGAGTTTTGTTATGTCAAACTTTCCCCATTTATAAACATGAAGATGGGGGAAGGGAAGAGGTATACTAGTTATGAAAACTCAGAACTGCAAGTCCCCATCCTGATAGATGAGTCTACAGATCACATACTGCCTTTATTCACGTCTGGGTGACTCGTCTGCCCTTAGATCAGCGGTTCCCAATCTGTGGTACAGGTACCACCAGTGGTACGCAGACAACCTGTCAGTGGTACATGTTAACAGATTTATTATAATTACTTTATATGACAAAAAAAAAATTGCTGGTGCATAAACTACATTACCATTGTTATTTTAGTGCTGATTTATATAATTGGTGTGCCCTTAAGTCACACTGCATGCACTTTAAATTCATGCTAAAGATTGTGTCATTTTAAATTGGTGGTGCATAATCTGTCAGGGTTTGGGAACCTCTGCCTTAGATGAATCTCTCACTTACCCTTCTTTTTACCATGACTAGCAAATTTCAGTCCATTATTTGAAGACAGTTGGGTTGCACAGGTAATCTCACAAGTGGAACATGGTTAGCCATGATGCTGATGAGGCATGAACCAGGAATGAATCCTAATTGTAGAACCGATGCTTTTATTTTAGGCTGAAGAGCATATGCGGAACACTGGTAACTGCAGACGTCTTTCATAAAGTAAGGCAGCTGGATATAGTCAGCGCTAGAAACAAACTCTTCAAGAGCTTCTGACCAACATGTTTCCTAACATCTCATTAACACCTTGCAAATTGGGATGCCAAGTCCTTGGAGGAAGTACCTACAAAAACAGCTTCCTAGATCTGCAAAGCAGTAAACACCTAACTGCCACTTTACCTTTGATCAGCCAGATGGCCTACTGATAAAGGGTAACAAGATATGCAATGTCCTATATATGCCTTACTTGTTTTGCTATCTGAAGGGATTGAAGTATCTCTGCTTGTACAGCTCTTCTTGCCAGTTTGCTCAAGACTCCATCCTCCATCGTGGTATGTTCTGTACATATATGGTCAGACACATGTGGGAACACATGGATAGAGGCTATTAGGCATTTCCCTTCCACAACTAGGCATTGGTTCAAACAAAGAAAAAAAGACAGTCCCTGCCTCAGAAATGTCCACTCTAACTAGGCAAGATTGAGGAAGGAAAAACATCTTGCTTTTTTCTCTGAATCTAAGTTTTTTATGGCTTAAGAGAAGAGTGCTTGGTCCTTTTATATTTAAAATGAGTGTGCAAGCTAATCCATAGGAACCTCCTCAAATGTTAAATCAGATAAGAGTTTATTCAGGCCTTTAGTACACAGTAGACACATTTCTTGCTAATAAGGCTCATCATCCTAATATAGAAACCTTATGTAGATAAAGTGTAGCTGGGCAGCCAGGCTTCAGGCACAGGGACTAAGTGTTAAGGCAAGAAATGACTTTTTCCTGGCATGGCCCACTGCCGATTGAACTGGAATGGCAATTAGAAGTTGAAGTGCTCATTTAATGTCAGTGATGTGTAAACTACATTGCCATTGTTATTTTAGTGCTGATTTACATAATTGGCGTGCCCTCAAGTCACACTGCATGCACTTTAAATTCATGCTAAAGCGCTACAGGAAGTCATAAAATTAAACATTATCTGAGATGGAATGCAAAGGGAAAAGTTTCTCTATCACTCTCTTTAAAGATTTCATTTTATCCTGGGTCACTTCTGCCCACATCTTTAGACAATGCAGTGAGGTGGAAGCATAGTAGAAACTGGAGCTTGGCAAGGCGCAGAGTTGTCTATTTGGGAATGTTTGACCCTTTCTGTACTTAAAACGGTACAGCTGAACTCACTGAGTTACGCTGATATAACTTTCCATATAGACGCTTTTTCAGCTAGAAAAGTGGCTCATTGGATGTAACCTAAACCTTTCCATTGCACTATAAGCTAAAGGAAAACAGTACTTATATCAGAGTAAGTTTGCACATGTGGAGATTGATAATGGTATAACCACATTGGTTTAAATTCACAACTTAGCTTATCCTGGTGTATCTTTCCTATGTGATCAAGCTCCTAGATGTATAAAAAGGGCTGATGCTAAAGGAAGAAATGATGGAACACACTCTTATTCAATGTTGTTTTAAATCTACCCCTACATGCTGATTTGACCTGTTAAATCTGTATCTGTTTTAGCACAGGGACCCCCAGAATGGTACTCGGAGGAGGAAAAGCAATGCAAGTGGAGCTACTGGGCATTTTAAGTGATAGCCTGCTATCAGGTCTGGAGAGGTCTCTGCTGTGTTCCTAATTATTATCATACTTGTTTCTATTGTATTAATGAGTAGGGTTCCACTGTGATAGGTGCTGGATACAAGCATGAGGGCAGTGTCAGTCCTAAAGCAGTCACCACCCAAAGAAGGCAGGCAACAGGCAGGAAAAAAAAAGACGTATTAATATC
Source organism: Alligator mississippiensis (assembly GCF_030867095.1). Lineage (NCBI taxonomy): Eukaryota > Metazoa > Chordata > Crocodylia > Alligatoridae > Alligator > Alligator mississippiensis. The sequence continues at coordinate 226,006,252 of NC_081824.1, read as the reverse complement.
TCCACTATACAGAGAATCAAGGCGTAGAGAGATGAAGTGACTTGCCCATGGTCACAGAGGGAGTCTGTGGTAGAGGTAGGAACTGAAGCTGGAACTCCTGAGCCTCAGTGAATTCACCCTATATCATTTTGGTCTAATAAAAGATATCACATCTACTCAAAGAACCTTCCCTCCCTATATCATAGATCTTTTCTATAGGTCTGTAGTATATATCACCTTGGTGTAGGAATAACCCTGCATCAGTGCAAAGGGTTGAACTACATGACCCTTGAAGGGCCTTCCAACCCTAAGATTCTATGATCTTGGTGAAAGTCTATTCACCTGGCCACAGGTTAGGTCCAAGCACAATAAGGGGAGCTCCTTCAAAGCTTCAGGTCTGTTCAGTATGAACTGACATGGCAAAGACATCCAGAGCATCATACTTCAACACCCCATGGAAGGTGAAGCCCTGAGAGTAGAGCTGAGTTACCTGGGCTCTCCGCAGGTAAATGGGCACTCTGCTCTTGCTGCCTTATATGGGGCAGCCCCAAAAGCAAGGCTAATGAGAAGAGGCTTTTGAAAAGGGATTCCCAGGTCCAGGCAGGAGTGCTGACACATTTCCACCACTGGAGGGCAGCCAGATCTAAAAAACATACAGGAATCAGCACAGCAAGCCTAGACTTCCCAGGCTGCCCCCAGAAAGCCAAATGCATTCAAATACTGCTCTCTGAAGCAGCCTCTTGGGGACCTGAACACGTTTCCTACAAAGGGAGAAAACAACTACTACTTTTGAGATTGGCAGGTTCTGAGAGGCAAACTTTTAGGCAGAGGGAATTCCTCTTCTCTCCTGTCCTGTCTCTCCAGCTATCAGGAGGAGTGGGGAAGGTTCTTTCACCCTGAGCCTGATGTTTCTGCCAGGCCTCGGGGCCCAGTTTCCTGGGGACAGAAAACATTGGGTTATAAAGATGGGTGCATTCCACAGGGCTGTCTTTGCTACAGAGATGAACATCCAGGTGCCCCTTTGGAGGTGCATCTTTGGAGCTGTGGCTACTGAAAGAAAAAGGCATACTGAACACCTACTCCAGAATGATATTTGAGGTGGATGAAATCTGTTCCATACCAATGCAGGGGCTACCTGCCTTGCTCCTTTCTGATATGCGGAGGGGAACTCAGGCCAGCTTTCCTTGGTATCACAGTGGTAGCCGGTTTTGTTTTTTCACTGAATTCTCTTCCCATTCAACAGGTAGAAAAAGGAAAAAAAATAGGGAGAGAAACCCAGCTTTCTGTTAACCCATGCAGAATTCAAATCCCAGCTGATCTTTGCTAGAGACATGAGGAGGTATACGTTGAGCCAGGGGTTTTAGCTATAGACAGCGGGCACTGAAATCAGCCTCCCTCTTGCTGTTTCTAAACGCTCGAAGTCATTGGACCAGATCAGTAGGTAACCCATATAGGCTGGCTGAGAATCTGTCCTCTTGCAGCATTCTCTTGGCATGGTTTGTGCTCATCTTCCCAAATATCATATGCCTGGGTTTTCACATGTATGTGTGTGTATAGATACGTATATACATATATACAGATACACATACATATAGACACACATACATACTCACGTATTACATGCATACATATACATGTATATAAACACACACATATATACGTACACATCCACACATATCATCTTTTGCAACCATCGGTCTTGAGAGACTGTGGAGATTGCGCCTTTGGTGGGTTACTGGATACTGCCACAGCTTCCTGAGTGGCTGAGTCTGATGCGCAACAAGCAGAACCTCCAGCAAGTTGCACATACAAATCAGTTGAGCTTGCACTGGCATGCTGAGTACTGTTTTCTCTTGCCCGCCTCTGACGCCTCTTCCCTAGCTCATCATTGGGACATATACGTATATATACATACATATATATGCATATATATATAGATATGCATGCATATACATACATACACATACATATATACTTATACCCATATATACATACATGCATATATAAACACACACACACATAAACACATCTAAATACACATGTATATAAACACACACACATATGCATATATATATATAACTTACGTATATAAACACACATACCCACACATACATCCATGCCTATATATATAACATACACACATAACACACACATTCACACACATAAACATGCACATACACACATAACACACACATGCATATATGTAAAAACAAACACACTATAAATACACACAAATACACATACATGCAGATGTGTAAACCACACACAAACACAGATGCATATATAAAACACACACACACACACACACACACACACACACACAGCTACTACTACTACTACCACCTTATTTTAACACTCTGACTCTCCCAATACATTATTTGACCTTCACACCTTAAAAGTCAGCAAACACTGAAATCCCACTGCACGAAGCTTAATCCAATTTGTTTTAAGCCCCGCCTGCCCCTCCATTTATTTCGCTCTTCCCTGACAGACAGATGCTATAATGGCTCATTGTTCACCTTGGCTCTCAGCTGACTTTCCTCTACCTCGCCACTTGTAGGCGCTCAGGTTCTGGCTAACCCAGTCCTCCCCGCTCCCACAGAGATGCCTGCGGCTAAACCTGGGAACCCCGGGCAGGATGGGCCCCCGGCTCCTCTGCCCTATGAGTCTCTTCTGGGACGTGTCCCCGAGGTGACAGCTTCTAAGGCGCAGCCGGAAGATCCTACTTTGCACCTTTAGGGACTAGCCGGGGCTGCAGTGACCATTGAGCAATGCCCCTCCCACCCATTAACCATTGAGGGATCCCCCCTTCAAGGGTGGATTAACCCTTTAGTGGGCCCTAGGCAAATTCATAGGCCCCTACTTAATCCTGTAGATTTATATTCCTTTTGTTTCACTCAATAATTAGAATATGTAAAATAAGTACAACTGGCCCCCCTTCTTCACTGAGGGCCTTAGGCATGTGCCTAGCTTGCTATGCCTTAAGCTAGCCCTGCCCCACCCCTCACATAGCGCCACCTTTGCCGCAGCAAGGATCAGCTCTGGGTTGATAACACCAGAGGTCAGGTTCAAGCCCCGATTCGGAGCCTGTCTCCTCCAGGGACCAGGTTGAAACTACCAAGATATGGTTGTAGAGGGTTGTGGGTGTTGCTAACGCAGCAAAATATATTAGATGACTACAAAAATGGAAATGAAAGGACTGGGAGGGCACTAGCTTGGACCCTCTACTTAGCAAGAATACCATGGAGGATTCAAGCTAGTGCCCCCCCCCCCCCCAATCTACATTCCCTGGGTAGGCAAGTTTCTGGGGTAAATGCTCCATGGAATTCTTGGTAGTGCCCAGCATGGAGTACCCTGGGTATCCACATCCCCTGGGCAGATAAGACTTTTGGGGTAAATGCTTCCTGGTTTCTTGCCAGTGAGGATCCAAGGTAGTGCCCAGCTTGTAGCACACTCCCCCCATCCACATCCCCAGGGTAGACAAGATTTTGGGGGTAAATGCTCCATGATATTTTAGCTAGTGAGGATCCAAGCAAAAGCACCCTGGGTATCCATATTCCCTGGACAGATAAGATTTTTGGGGTAAATGCTCCCTGGTATTCTTGGTAGTGCCCGGCTTGGAGCCCCCTGGGTATCCACATCCCCTGGGTAGACAAGATTTTGGGGGGTAAATGCTCCCTGGTATTCTTGTCAGTGAGGATCCAAGCTAGTGCCTGGTTTGGAGCCCACCCCTTCCCGGGGTATCCATCCCCCGGTAGACACGGTTCTCTGGGTAAACGCGATCTCTTTTATTAGCCCAACCCAATCGTTGGGGAAAAAAATAAAACTCTGCTTTGCAAGCTCAGGGGCAGCAACACCCTTCCACCCACACATGCCCCGGGGGAGCGCGGCCACCAGAGAGGCTCCCCGGCCGCAGCCTAACGGGCCGGTGCCCAGCTCGGCCGGCGGGGAGCAGAAGCGCAGGGGCAGGGAGGGCGGGAAGGAGGGCGGGCGGGAGGCAGGAGGAGGAGGCGGCGGCGGCGGTGCTGCAATCGCTGGCTCTCCCGCAGCCGCCTGTGATTGGCGCGGGCCCGCAAGCCCCCGGGGTCGTGACATCAGCAGCGCCACAAAAAGCCAAGGAGGCACCTCCGGCGCTTGGCAGAGGCAGGGGCAGCAGGAGCCGGGCCGGGCCGGGGCGGGCGCACAGGCACACGCAGCGAGGGGCCGCGGCGGCGCACGAGACGGGCTCCGCGCCGCGGGCAGCCAGGAGGAGCATCTGCCCGCAGGCTGCCACACCCCCGCGGCAGGAGGAAGCGGCGGCCACGGCAGCAGCCACTTGTTGATCGCGGCTTTCGAGAGGAGGAAACCCCAGCCCTGCCCCTGGCCGGCCCCCGGCGGGGAAGCAGTCCCCCGCGAGCCGGGCATGTCTCCGAGGCGGGCTGCGCCGGCGGGCCGGGGGCAGCGGCTGCAGCGGCGGGAGGCGCCGGGGATGCGGGGCTCAGCCGCAGCCTCCCGCTCAGCATGAGTGCCGGCCGCGGCCATGGGCTGCCGCGGAGGACGTAGGAGCCGCCCGGCAGGAGCAGCGCGGGCCAGCGGCCCCGGCGCGGCGCGGGCGGAGGGCAGCCCGCCGGCTTGGCTCCGCGCCTAGGAGGACTCGCGCACACAGACCCGGCGAGGCCACCCCGGGGCGCCGCACATGTGCCGCTCGCGGACATGCCCCCGAGTGCCGCCGCCGCCGCAGCTGCCTAGGCCGTCGGCGGGCTCCTAAAGGTAGGGCTGGGCGCACCTGCTGGGGCCCGTCTGCCCCTGCGCGCTCCGGCCGCGGCCGGCCCCCCGCAATCCGGACTCGCTTCGGATCAGCCCCAGCGCTGCTGCTGCTGCTGCTGCTGTGGGCAGGGGGTGTCTGCCCCCGGGGGGGCACTTTGGTGCGGGATCGGGCCCGGGAGGGGTTGGGGGGGAAGGTGCATGGAGGGGGTGGGATCGGGGCAGGGGAAGTGGGTGCGTGGGGGGGGGGAGGTCTTTAGGATGGGATTGGGATTGGGATCGGGCCCGGGGAGGCGGGTGCATGTTTGGTGCGGGATGGAGAGGGGGTGGGCGGGGGGTCTTAGGTGCGGGATCGGGCCCGGGGGGGGATCTGGCACCTGCTGCCGCGCCCTGCTGACCCCCCTTTCCCCCTCGTGTGTGCCTTGCAGGGCGACCATGGTGGCCGCAACCCGGTCGCTGCTGGCGCTGCTGCTGTGCCAGGTGGCGCTGGGCGGCTCGGCCGGGCTGATGCCGGAGGTGGGCCGGCGGCGGGCGGGCCGGGCGGCCCCGCAGCCGTCGGAGGACGTGCTGAGCGAGTTCGAGCTGCGCCTGCTGCACATGTTCGGGCTGAAGCGGCGGCCGAGCCCTAGCCGCGGCGCCGTCGTGCCGCCCTACATGCGGGAGCTGTACCGCCTGCACGCCGGCCACCAGCTGGGCGCCCGGCTCGAGCGCGCCGCCAGCCGCGCCAACACGGTGCGCAGCTTCCACCACGACGGTGAGCGGAGCGGAGCGGCCGCGGGGGCAGCTTCAGGGGGCTCCGTGTGTGTGTGTGTGTGGGGGGGGGTGGTGGTGTTTGGGAGTTGTAAAGTGTAGGGGGGTTTGGGGGCTGTGGGAGAGAGTGTGTGTGTAGAGGAGACAGTAGGGTGTGTGTGTATGTAGGGATTGTGAGAGGGACAGTGTGTGTAGGGGGCTGTAGGGTGTGTATGTTTGTGGTTAGGGGTGTCAGTGTGTGTGTAGGGTGTAGAGGGGCTTGGGCATGTGTGTATGGGGTGTGTGTGGAAGACTAGGGAGACTAATGCATGTTTGTAGGTGAGGGAGTGTGTGTGTGGGGGGGGCTGTAGTGGGTGTGAGGGAGTGCTTGTGTGTACAGGGTGTGTAGGGGATTTGAGGATCTGTCTAGGGTGTGGGTAAGGGGTTTGGGTAGGAGGGTGTGGGTGTGTGTGTAGGGGCTGTGAGGAAGAGTGTGTACATAGGTGTCAGAGAGAGCATGTGTGTAGGGGTGTCAGGGAGTGTGTTCAGGGTCTGTAGGGTGTGCATGTGTAGACAGGGGTGTGAAAGGGAGTGTTTGTTGGTTGTGTGCATAGGGGGATTAAGGGGTGTGAGAGGGAATGTGTGTGTAGGGGGGTCCCTTTTTTTTGGTATGGATGTGATCAGCTTTGGAGGCTTAAAAAACAGGGGGGGGGGGGGAGGAGTATCAGGGACAAAGTCTTTCCAAGGAGTTAATAAGCTCGGCTGCTAATAAAATAGGTTGTGTTGAACTTCCCAGCAGTGCTTGTAGTCAGGTGTGTGTGTGTGTGTGTGTGTGTTTTTAAAAGCCCTGATTAAACGACTCTGAATTTTATGTTCTGATGCACTTGGGGCTCAAATCTTTTTTTATTTTTTTTTCTCCTCCCCCTGCTTTTTCTTACCCCTGCCCCCTCCACTTTCCCTCCCTTTTTCATCTGATGTGAGACCTGTCGATTTTTCTTATTTTTTTTTTTTTAATTTTCTAACAGATTGGGCCCAAATTAAGAATTCCCACAGATTAGTTTTCTTTTTTTATTTATAAGGCTAAATACCAGAAAGTCTCCCTTGCTTACTTACAGTTGATCTGTAAGAGGGTCCTTGAGGAAAGGTTTCTAATCCCCGTGAGAGATCAATTCCACAATTGATTGTATTGTTTCCATAATGACTTTCTTGTCCTGAGTTCTGAAACAAGGCTAGATTTAACGCAGCTCTAAGGGGCAAAACTGGTCTGATAAAAGCCTTGTCACAGCCCTCCCCTGTCTCACATGTTCACCTGAGCCGATCAATACTGTCATTTTAAGTAAGATGCTGAGCGCATGTTATAAAGAAGTGTGAAACTGCATACACCCAAACTCTTTTTTTGTCTTGAAATTAGATAATCTACACACACACACACACAAACACGTGTGTGTAAAGTCACTTACTGCTTTAAAAATCTCAAGTAGCTGTTTTCTAATCTCACCCAAATGCTGCTATCTTGTGGAGAGCTGTATCCACCTCTCTTCTTGTTGAAACCTTTTAAAAGTTCAATAGGGTTTAACTGCATTAGGATAGTATAATAACTCCAGCCTTACGCTTCTGTGACAAACTAGTCACCATGAATGGTCTAATGTATCCATTTTACTTTGTTACCAATTTACTAAATACATGCAGAGGAGATTTGTCTTTTCTTAGGTGCATTTTTTTTTTTTTATTTGCCTTTCGGTACTCATTGTTTTATTAAATATGTGTGTCCATGGACTAACTAGATTCTGGGAGTGGGGGGTTCAGGCAGGGGGAGGAAATAACTAAACTGGTGTCATGGCAGATAGCCCAGGTAGACCTCTAGAATGAGTGGTTTGCATGTTACTCTTGCTCTTAACGCAAAGAAATATTCCAGAATTTGTAAATAACTTCTAGCTATTAGTCTTCAGTGGTGGTATGCTGTAGGCTCACTGTAAAATTAATGAAAACACAGATTCCACATGTTACAACATGGAGCTGTGACGAAAGAAATTTTATTAGGATTTAATTAAGTTGGTATACAAAGGAAGTGGCCTGAAATCGGTGGTTATACTCTCTAATGGAAAGCCTTATAATGAGGAAGGAGATTAATGGCGAAATTTAACCTTGCACTGTGGTTTGTGCTTCTGTATGTGGAAAGTAAACTCTTGGTAATAAATGGAGAAAATCCAGTGTAAGATTCATTCATGCTACCAGACTTCTGAACATAAAACTAAACGTGGTAGAAAAGGAACTCTACAGAAGTTGAAAAGCAATAGCACAGTTTGCCAACTAGCATGTTACTGCCATTTGAAGAAATTTCACAACAAAAAAATAAAGTTTGATTCTACATTTTGCAACAAATAATAATAATAAAACTAGCCACTTGCTTTGTAAACCATTGGTTAGGTCAGGCTGCCTGAAAGCATTACTGACTGTATGAAAACATGTGAAATCACTTTTGCAAGATGGCAACAAATGAGCCATCTATTTACCTATTTTGGACCTAATCCTGATACCCTTATGAAAAATCCTTATTTAGGGAAGGGAATCCATTAAAATAAGCAAGGAATAATTGCTTGAGTTAAGGAATATTCATATTAGTAACGACTTTTTATGGCAAGATGAATGGTTTTCCAGCATATTTATCACCAAAATTTAAAAACTGAATTTTTTTGAACAGGTTTATTTTTTACACTTCAAACTTTAAATTTAGCTTTGCATAGCTATGCAGTTCAGACTTGTACTACACATTTTATAGCCCCCACACAATAGGCCACATGCCACATCTCCCCCCCCCCCCCCCCCCAATATAATTACAGAGGAGGGGAACAGGGGAAGAGAATGGGACTAAATTTAAGCTAAGAAGCTATCTCTTTGTTTCACTGTCATGGTACCATCCATGGTACTGTGGGTAGCCATCTCTTTACAGACCTTTTGAGTAAAATAATAGGGTGTTCTTTGTAAAATGCCATCACAGATGTTGAGCTTGCGGTCTCTAATTAGGGCACAAAAATCTGTGTATTAGGGTTTGCAAATCATCTAAATTGTGGAGTAATATTTTTGGAATGGAGCTTAAGGGATTGACATTTTGACATGAAAGCCATATTTTTGGGGGTGGGGAGGGTAGAGAAAGGAGTAAAAGCCCAGAAATGCAATAATTACCCTAAATCCTCAATCAGTTTTAATTTATTCTCATTAGATCTCCACTAAATACAGTGCTAAAAGTTTTTGTTTTGTTTTGTTTTTTCTTGCTAATGTCCTTGAATTCCAAAGTAATGCTTCTCATTTCTTGTCCATTATTATAACCACCTGGCATGCACAGTGCACCAGCATTGGATCAAAGTGCATAACAATGAATGAAACATTCTTAACTTCATGCTGAACACGCTTGCATAAATAAACAGAAAGATGAGGGAAACAGCATTTTTATTTGAGGGATTTTCAAATCCTGTGTCACATGTTAAGTTAGTGTCCAATATGTAATCTGAAAATTTCCAGCAGCATATTAACTCCAACTTTCATTGCTTTTCTCAGTTACTGATTACATTGTGGGTTTTTTGTTTGTTTTTTTCCCCCTTTCCTAATCAAATTAGAAGCTTTAGAAGAACTCCCAGAAACAAGCAGAAAAACAGCACGGCGATTCTTCTTTAATTTAACTTCCATCCCCAATGAAGAGTCTGTCACCTCAGCTGAACTTCAGATTTTTCGGGAGCAGGTACAGGAAGCCTTTGAGAACAACAGCAGCTACCATCACCGTATTAATATTTATGAAATCATTAAGCCAGCCACAGCTGCTTCTAAGGACCCTGTCACGAGACTTTTGGACACCAGGTTGGTGCATCATAATGCGAGTAAATGGGAAAGCTTTGATGTTACACCAGCTGTAATGAGGTGGATTGCACATGGACAACCTAATCATGGGTTTGTGGTGGAGGTGGTTCATTTGGACAATAAGAACAGTGCCTCCAAGAGGCACATTAGGATTAGCCGGTCTTTGCATCAGGATGAAGACAGCTGGTCTCAGCTAAGGCCATTATTAGTAACATTTGGCCATGATGGCAAGGGACACCCTCTCCATAAAAGAGAGAGACGTCAAGCAAAACACAAACAACGCAAACGCCACAAATCCAGTTGCAAACGACATCCGTTATATGTGGACTTCAATGACGTGGGGTGGAATGACTGGATTGTTGCCCCACCAGGGTATAGTGCCTTCTACTGCCATGGGGAATGCCCTTTTCCGCTGGCAGATCACCTAAACTCAACAAACCATGCCATTGTTCAGACTTTGGTCAATTCAGTGAATTCCAAAATCCCTAAGGCTTGCTGTGTACCGACAGAACTGAGTGCTATTTCCATGCTCTACCTTGATGAAAATGAAAAAGTCGTATTAAAGAACTATCAAGATATGGTTGTAGAGGGTTGTGGGTGTCGCTAACACAGCAAAATATATTAGATGAATACAAAAAAAAGCTGACACTTTAATATTTCCCAATGAAGACTTTATTTATGTAATGAAATGGAAAGAAAAAAAAAAAACACAACTATTTTGAAAATATATTTATGTCTACAAAAGAAAGTGTTGGGAAAACAAATATTTTAATCAGAGAATTATTCCTTTAAAGATTTTAAATGTATTTTAGTTGTACATTTTATATGGGTTTAACCCCAGCACATGAAGTATAATGGTCAGATTCTTATTTTGTATTTATTTACTATTATAACCACTTTTTAGAAAATAGCTAATTTGTATTTATATGTAATCAAAAGGAAAAAAATATAGAGTTTGTACATAATTTTCCAAAACTGTAGCTGTTTCAACTGTGTGTATTTAAGTTGAAAAGAATACATGGAAGGTTACTATGGCAAAGTGCATAGCACATTTGCTTTCTGCTGTGCTACTGTTAAGGTCACAAGTTCAAGTCCAGAAAAAAGTGGATAATCCATCCTGCTGACTTTCAAGATTATTATATTGTACAATTCTCAGGAATGCTGCAGGGTGGGCTGTCCAATCCATGAGAACTGGCATCCTCTTTAGGTGGAACGTTTGGATAAGACCCAGACATTGCTGATCTAGTATAAATACTGCTATTCCTAACTAATTTGCAGACTGACTATAAGCAGGGCCAATAGAAATCTTTAGGTGGGGGCGAGGAGGCCAAATCCTTTCTAGACCTACAAAAAGTAAATCCCTCCTGCCTGCCTCCCCCTTTAAAAAAAGTAGGTCTCCCATTTAAATCCTAATCCTGGACAAATATAAAAATAATGAAATGTATTATTTCGGGTGTGCTTTTTATGTATGCTAAAAAGGAACAACAACCTTATTTCTACTGGCCCTTTGCTAAAACAGTTGGGAATATAATTACTTTTTTACCTCAGCTAAGAGCTCATTTATGTGGAATGCTATCATGAAATAACCTTCAGATTTTGCCCAACATACAGCAAACTGTTGTCATCTGCAGCTTCCTATCTGACCTCACCTTATGTTTTTTCTGTCTCTGAGTAGCTTGTCTTCCTTTCCAGGGTTGTGCGTTTGAAAGCATTTTTCCCCCAGATGTTTAAACCTATTTCAGATAATAAATAATAGAGCTCTGATACTTCATTCTGCCCAGTCCAATCTGTAAGAGAGAATGATTCATTTGTACAGCATGCACAAGGATAACTTGTATTTACATCTTTTTTTTTTTCCTTATTCTTAATATCAAGGGGAAAGTCTGATTTGCAGTTGGCAAGTAAGGCATTAATCACAGTTCATACTTATTGTACACATTGTACATTAAAAGGCTGGCACAGCAGTTTGCAAGTAGCTGGTATAACATGGGATGAGGACACAGGCTGAATTGCTTTTTGCAATTGGAAGGCCTGCCAAATATTAGACTAAGCTCTTTGCTGAGGTAGTGCAAGCTGGACCAAAGCCAAGGGCAGAAGAAAGTCAAATTAGCCCGAGTGGTAAGTGCTTGCCTATGTTTGATGCCTTAAGCTGTGGAATTGGCCTTAGACTGAGGAGTCTATGCTTATATCCTCTAGTGACATGGGAATTGTGTGCGTGAGAAAGAGAAGAAATTTAAAATCTTTGCCAGTTTTCTTTTGTAAAGGAAGGTGGCACTCTGAAGCCAGATGGGCCATGCTTCATCCAGTGACCTTTTTTAAGACAGCTTCTGGAATGTTTGAGGCATGCCAATCATTAGCTTAACTGTTTTTATTAGTGTTAAAGAGGTTTGTTCTATTACAGTGAATATGCTAACAGGGTTTGTTGTTCAAAAAGCTTCTAAGTAGATCCCTTTAAGACATTCTCAGTTTTTACCCTCTGCCTTTAGTCATCAGCAAAGACAATTTTTAGAGAGGATGGAGAGAAAAATGACAGTAATTTCCTGTTGGCTGCTGTCTTTTTCTTTTTTCCTTTCTCATGAGCCTAAAATATTTGTTATGCTCATCTACAAGCTTCTGTGACAAAAGTAAGGCTTAATTTTTACTGGATTGTAGCAGTGTCTCTTTTTAATAATATCTAAAGAGCGATCCACCGCTTTACAACTTGTCTGTGTTTTTGTCTTTAAGATGGCTGACTCTCTCTTATACTGGCTCAAGGAAGTGGCCTACAGTGCTGGATGGACAACTCTCCCCTTAGTTTGTAAAATACCAGAATTCTTGTGAAGTCTCTCTTTGGTTCCTTTGCCTCCCCACCCAACAGGGCATAGTGTTTTTATTCAGCACTATGGCTTGTTGAAATGGGTATGCTAGCTTCACTGGCAGTGAACAAGTTTGTAGCTGTAAGCTCATGAATGCTGTCAGCCATGGGATTATGCAGTTACAAGCAGATGCTGTTTGAGTCCAATGGCTTGCAATGCATGTCCTTTGCAGTACGAGATCACTTTCCAGTTTGTGTTGCAGAAGCTAATCTTGAATGGCCAAGAAATTCTGGATTCACACCCAGATTGTACCACATCTTTGAGCATGGAGGTTCTGATTCAAAACCTGTTGAAGTCAATGAGGGGAAAAACTCCTGTTGATTTTCATGTGCTTTGAGTCAGAGCCTAATTTTTTAAATTGCCTTAAGTTCCCCTGCTCCTAGTCCACTGTATGTAACTTTATAATATCAAAGGCTTCCTAGAGAATAGTGACTGCTTTTGCTTCTCCTCTAAGGCACGAGAACACGTTGATGCTAATCTCTCTCTCTCTTTTTCAAATTGGCTACAGCACTTGTCTATGCATGAGCAGTAGCTGGCTCATGGCCTGATTCTGCATTCCTTATAATAAAGGCAGACCTCCCATTTTAAACCAGTGGAAGTGTTTTTTGACTAAGAATCACAAATTTAGTAAAATACTTGGTGAGACACATGTAGCTTTAAGCTCACAACTGTCCAGATCCTATGAGCAGAGCAAGAGCTGCTTATCTCTGTGCTCCTGAGTAGTTCTATTGATTTCAAAGAGCCAAAGGATCTATGTTTGTAGAAGTCCATGGAATTGGAGTTGACCATTTTAAAAATAAAAATAGGCTCCCTCTAATCTGAAAATGTGAGGTAGTGGAGTTGAAGGGTTTGGCCAAACTTTTTTAAGAATTACACGTAGTGAAATTGGTCATGTAGTGCATTTGGTGAGACTGAACTCAGTCTTAATGGGACAGCCTACCAAACTGTGAAAATTAAAGTAGATCCTCAGCCTGATCTAGTGAAGTGTTGGGCTTGCTGACTTCTAAATCTGGTAGTGGTGGCTGATTCATTTTTCTGAATATTGGAAATATGCTGTTTTCACAGTACTCATTAGTGTTTTTTTTCTCTACAAGAAGGAATAGAAGTTCTTTCTCTCATAAAGAGAGAGAGAGACTAGAAGACACAGCGCAGCCTTTTACTTTTGACCCATAATCTTAAACTTCCCTGAGCATGTTGTTTCTTGATTTGCTTGCAGTATGGGCATGGGGTGGCAGTGATGGATGGTTTAAGCCATCATTTGTAATCTTCAAATAGGCATCTCTAAATGCAGAGTGCTCAGCATCTCTGTATGGTGTCTGTTGCTCTTCATACTTTGGTTAAGCTAAAACCCAGGCTCCTTCACAGTCTCTGCATAAAATTCAGTCAAGTTCTGTAGTCAGCAGCATGGTTGTATTTTTAATGACTATGGAGGAAGACCTTTAATTGGTATAAGCTATCATGAGAGTTATGACCATTTATACTAGTTGTGGATCTGCCTCTGTGTGCTAAAATGAGTTGCCTCATCTATAGTGAGGCTATTACTGCTAATACTTATATGTATGCCAAGTAACTCCCGCCCTTCCCAACATGCTGCTAGTCATCTTCCATTTATACAATCAATTTTGAGACCTGGATATGAAAACTACTTGCATATTGTATTCATGATTATGAAGCAGGAACTCATCTGGACTGCATTTACACTAGATCCACTTTGCCACACCAGTAGGAGTGAATAATTATTGAACTATTTTACTGAACAGCTATTTCTAAACTGTTGATTTTTTTTTTTTTTCCTTTTTAATTGATTTCAGGAGGCAGCTAATTGCCATATGGCAGCTTGATGTTAATGTTTAACAAAGATCAGGAAACAAACTTTATGAAAAGCTTTTGTATAGGAACTGCAGAGTTTCAAGAACTGTTTTATACTTCCTGACAGTGCAGGTCTGGCTTAATGGTTTGTTTTTATGGTTTAAGAGTGTAAACCTTTCTTTAGCCGATGTGTGGAAATTATATTCTCATCCCACATTACGCATTTCTCATTGCTCATTACTCATGCACTGCTTTCCTCTCTGCTGTCAGTAATCAGAGCCTTACTGTTTCAACTACATACAAAGTACTCCTATCCTTTGCATGGTAGAATACTTTTTTCTTTAATACCCAACCCACCCTTTCAAAAAGCATGTGGTGTGGGGTGGGGGGAGGTAAAGAAAAGAAAAAAGCCTACTCTGTCTATATTGTTTTTCTCTGTTTTGGGTGGAGTCTGTCTTAGATTTTGGTTTCTGTAGTAACAAGCAGAGAAAAATTCAAGACTGAAAAGGCACTTTTAAAGATGCCATATCTTGCCTGAAGTATTATTTTATCTAATTATATATATGGAATGTCTCTCTCTCACACACACACAAAGGCTACCTCCTTTTTCTCCTTTTGGCAAGGCAGACTGCTGCTATGAGACCTTGATTTGTTGTGTTCTTACAAAACGAGTACATGAGAACCACAAGTCTTGTTCCCAATCAACTTAGGCTGCTCAGGAGAATGATAAAAGCCAAAGGCATTAAGATGTATTTTTTTAAAAAGTAATAAATGGTTGTTACAGGCACAAACCACTCTGTATGTTTTTAGTTACATGGGGAAGGAAAAGAGACTAAATTCAGAAAGACAGGGGACACCTGGGTTCACATGTTGTTGTAAGAACAGTGTCAGAAAGAACTGCCTGGTTTGTTTGTTTTTTTTTTTTTTTCTTTTTCAATATGACTACTCTTATTTTTACAGAAATACCTAATTTAGGATAAGAACATTAATTGCACCCTGCCATACTCAAAAGTGTCTTTTTTCCCTAGAAAGTTTCACAGGTGTATTAGGAATGATTGGATCTGATATGGCTGCCAAGCTTGACTTTCTGAAGGCAAAACTGATGGGGAAAATAATGACTTTCTCTTCTCCTTGCACTCTTAACCCACTGTTACCTGTACCCCGTCTCTGCCTTTTCTGCACCAAGTTAGGGTGGTTTACAAAGTAGATTTTTTTTTTTTTTTTTTCCTCTGGATCAGAATCAAGTGAAATAGTGCTGTCTGCTATCTAGCAACATGCAGTCTGTAAATTTTATACAGTTGTCATTTAGATCCCACAGTGTTGTTGGGCAGATAGCTTATGTCCTGATTCTGTAGTCTCTACTGAGGCAAGCTCTTCACTGACTTGTTCAGTCTTGTCTTCCTTGCAGACCTGTAAGACTGCACCCATTGTATATGCTTCAGTAGGGGGGAGAGAGACTTTACAAGACCTAGGGCCATATTTATAATTTGCCAGAAGTCCGAGGGCCAAAGATAATCTGCATCTATACTTGCATACTGCTGTGGATGTCCTTGGTTGCAATACTTGTCTGGATTTATATTACCCTTAAACAGATTGAAGTGTGTGTGAACTGTTGGTCCTCTCCAGAGACAGAAAATGTGCTTAAGTCAGCTTCATCCCCAACCTTCTTGGAAGGGTAGCATGGGTCTGTATTTTTTTGTTTGTTTGTTTGTTTTTGGCTCTGTACTCCATAGATTAGTCTGCTATCTTCTTGGCTGTCTGAACAGAATTTAGATGAGATGTAGCTGAAAATTATTGGGTCAGACTCTCAATGGGTGTTAACTGGCATAGTCTTCATGAAACTATGCTAGTTTACACCAGATGGGGATCTGGCCCTTCGGAGGGTATGCTCCACTTTTTTTGGGGAAGGAGACATGAAGGGAAATTGAAGTTGGAAAAACTTAAAGGAGTATAAAACTACTTCAGTTAGAAAGAACACAGCAGTGAAATATTCTAAAAGTTCAGTTTCCCACAACAGCTGGACTGTGACAGTCACAGATTTACAATGTAATGAGGCTGTTAATCCCATTAGAGATTAAATTAAGAAGGGATTTCTAGGCAATCACCAAGAAAACTATGAATATTGTACTGTAGCGTGGTTGCAAGGCAGGGAGAGTTGAAATGTATTTATCTCTTAAACTTCAGCATACTGTGTCATTAATCCTGAAAGCTTTCAATTTCAGCAGCACTTAAATAAAAACATAGGAACAGCGTGCATGCACGTGCACACTTTCTCTCCTCTCTTTTCTCTCTCCTCTTTTCTCTCTCTCCTGGAAACAACACAGATCTGAATTTTGAATTACTAGAACAGATCTTCAGCACCTGGAAATCAGTATAGCTCTATGGACTTTACCTGTGGAGGATATCACTCTTTATATTAAAATAAAGCTTCGGAAGCCAGAGGAAGTCCATATATATTTTAACATAACTATTGACATAACTCCAGTAGCTTGGAACACGTACAAAAACATTTTTATGGCATTCTGCGTGCCTCAGCAATGGGCAAGTGTTCTATAGAATAATGATTCTGTAACCACCGACTTCAGAAGTATAGAATGTCTGTGACATGATTAAAATAGCAGTTTCCACATCAATAATATACACATAGACATATTGAGGCTTAATTGCAAGGCCGATGGTAGGGGGAGGGGATCATTGACTAGGGTTGCACTAGGCATGCATGCTGAGCAAAATGCCTCTGCTTTACAGCCAGAAACAATGATTCATTTCATTATAATCTTGACTTTTGCATTTTTCTCATGACTTATCAATAACTTCATATGGGACTTAGTAGACCAAGAGAGTTATTGACTTTTTAGGAATTAGGAAATGAACTGGGGTAATGTATTCTTTTGTACAAACATTAGAACCTCTGGCAAACTTAAAAAAAACCCCAAAACATTCTATTTAAGGACAGTCTTCCTGATTTAATTTTTCTGCTTGCAGTTCCCCCCCCCCCCCCCCCCCCCCCCCCTTTGGCCTGAAAACCCATTGCTGGAAAGTAGAACTTTGATTTAAGAACTCCTCTGTGTTTGCCCTTCTTCCTGAGTAATTGCAATCCTCAGTCTGGCATCCTGATATTCACAGCAAGTGGTTTTGATGCCACAAACAATTGATGTTTGCCCACATTCTAATTTATGCTGCCAGGATTGTGTAAAGGAGACTCAGCATAAATGAGCTTCAACGGAAACTAGAATAAGGCATAAGAAGGAACAAAAGGCTTTAACTGGTTGTATAGTATCATATCTTATAGTATAATACAGTATTGCTGTCTTTATTGCTACTGTTCCTATTTCCCATTGTTCATGACACAGATCACATAAGTCAAGTACCTTGAAGGTCCTTTGGTATTGTACTCAATATACGAAGTATTAGAGCTCTTAGAATGTGTTATCACACCCCTCATAGTATTTGTTGTTTGTCTTAAAGCCACAGCACCTGAAGTCAAGTGATTACATGAGAATCTCAACTTTTATTTAAAAAATGACATGTCTAGCAGTCTTATTGCAGGGAAGAAAATCTTGAAAACATCTTAGAATGCAACTTGGAGTCCAGGAAATCATAGAATAAATAAAAAGAACCCAATGCTTATAAAAAATATCCTATGATTATTTTTAAGTCTATCATGGTTTTTTGAATGATTTGGATAGGCAACAGCGCATGTGGTAGGTTCTGCTAGTATTTATTTATTTTTTTAAAGAGCAGTAAAAAGAAATTAATTTATTTTTCCTGGTTTGTTTTCTCAGCTATCTTCTGGTTATTCATTGCACATGTTAGCGAAGTTTTGTTGGTTAGAGTGAGTCACTTCTCAGAGTTTATAGAAATGAAGATTTCCAGCTTTGAAAAATATAACTCCAGTGCATCCTTGGGGGGTTGAACATGATAAAAATAACTTCAACAGCAGGGCTAATAAGTTACTGATGCCTGTTCAATGCAGTAGCTACTTGGCTAGTGGCACATAGTCATAAGAAACTAATTTTGGAGTGCTCATGGAGCATTCTCTTTTTCAAGTGGGGTATTTTCCTCACAACCAAATCAAAAACAAATAGTTAGACAAGTGTCTATAATTGTGTGAGAGGCAGTTGCTTGTCAGAAAAAAAACCCCTCTACAGAAATCTGTTGTAATCCAGGAAGTCCATTCAACAGCCAGGATGTAATAAATCCTTGATAGCAGTAGAATTTACAGGAAAGGGTTTACGTTTTAAAATAGAAATAGTCCAATAACAGACAAAGCAGGTGCCCCTTTGACCTTCCCAAAATATCTTTCTTCTAGGCTTTACTACCTAATTGCACAGGTGCTATTTCCAGCTGGGTCTTCTATCTAGCTGGGTTGGAGGGCTGCCTCCTAGGTTCTCACCTTTGGACCTCCAGTATTCAAGCCCTTTTTTCAAGGTTTCCTAGTTACCCTTGTATCAGGGTTTTAGGCTCTGGCAGTCTGTTAGCTCCATTGCTTCCCATTTCATGAGCAAAGGAGTTCTGTTAGACTCATGCTATACTCTGGGCCTCTTTGAAGAGCAGTTTTTCATATCTTTCCCAGCTTCAGGTCTGTCTCCCTTTGAAAGAGCACATTTCCTCTGATAGGCAGCCTATCCTTGGACTGCCCTCTGGTGATGGTGATTACTTAACCAAAGCACTAGCCCAAGTCCCATCATTGATAGCTGGATGTAAAAAGATCACATGAAGATGATCTGAGCTCCTTTAAAGGGTCAGCCAATACTCTGATACCATCAAAATAAAGTGCGTTATTTATTTTTGTCCCAAGATTAGGAAAATACAGCTGGGGATCCACAAGATAATTTATTCTAACCCCTTGCTCAAGGCAGGATCTTCTTTCTTGGGGCATAATCATTTGGGTTGCACCCATATGTGGTGTCCCTTCCCTTTAAAGAATTAAAAATTATTTACAGCAGAAATAAACAATAAACACCCCCCCAAGGGATAAGCCAGACTTATTATCACTAAAGGAACAAATCCCACTGTTGCTCTATGAATAACTTGTGTGATTTCTTTCCTGCTGGATCTTTGTCATATAGTTGTTTCACATTTGGGTTTTCCCATGTTGGGATAGAATTTGTGGTTGGATAACAACTGCAAAACCTTCCAGGAAGAGGCTGAAGTTGGGTATTTGCATCAATGAATCCTGTAGGCCTAAAGTTAAAACACAAATCATGAAAAATGGCTGTTGTAACGTTTAGTTTTCCGACTCTTCAGTTCCAGACACAAGCAACATGTAAGATGAGGGTGCACATAAAATGAAGGTTATGCTGAAATCAAATTTATTTGCAGATGCCAATAGTGAACTGGGTATCTATAACCCTGTTCCTGTGTGTAACTTTCATGATCCAGCAGAGGTACTAGAAAAGTCAAATGAAGATTAAAACATACCTAATGGTATGGGGGACATGGTACAGAAGAGCAAACCACATGTCATGGTCATCTGCTGCAGCAGTAGTTGCTAAGGTCACTGTGTCACTGGGAGCAGCAGTGAAGGTGAGCTTTTTGTTTTCATCCTCAAGTCTTATAATAAAACTGGCAGCTGTAGCTTGAGGTGGGCCTTGTTACAAAAGATAGTGCTCTAAAAGGTAAACATATTTACAAGAGATAATAGTGTAGATGGAACCAGCAGATGAGTCAAGCCAAGTTTACTCAGGCTTGTTAGGGTCAGTCCTTTGACATGAAATGTTTTCTTTTCAAATGTTGTGTAAGAAGAACATTACAATCTAGTTAGGGCACTACCCTGGGACATAGGGTATGTTCTTGCTCTAACTTCAGTGTGACAGGGAGAAGTCACTCTCTTTGTGAATTTGTTTTTTAAATAACTCTTCCACCTAAATGTCTATGCATTAGGAACAATAGATAAATGAGTGTCAGGTTGCTTGGGTAGACTCCTGAAAACATAGGCCATATAAGTACCTGAGAGAGCAAAATATTATCTACACAAATACCATCATTAGTACGTGCAAAATGCCTTTAGAAGTTCATTTTTTCCATTGACAAGGATGGTGATTTTGGGGGTTTCCTTAGTTAATGATTGCCTGTGAATATAGGGACTGAATTCTAGCCCAAGAGGTCCATCCAGTCCTATATTTCTATGCTTTCTGAATTTATGCTAGCAAGAAGAAAGTCAGATGAACTTAGAGAAATTAAGACTTCCAGTCAATTCCTACCTGGTATAAATCAGCCTAGCTCTGCTGAAGTCAAAGGAGCTACACCAATAACACCAGCTGTGGATTTGGACCAAAATTTCACTATTGAATGCTAAAGAGAAATCGCTGGACTTTGAATTCAGAAAAGATTCAACTAATTGAGCAAAAAACTCTGGTCTGTGTAGTTGTATCCGATTTGATTTTTTTTAATTTTATGTTATTGCTGACTGGTGTCTGTGCAAGTCTGCTGAAGAGAACTGTCTTCTTGGGGGAAAAAAGTTGGGTCAGTCCTGTGTTCTGATGCCCTGCTCCATCACCTGCAACAGAACCACACCAGAGCTGGGCAGGGTGCAGGGTCCCAGCCTCACTCACTTTTCCTTGTTATTCAGCCTAGTATTTTCAGACTGAATGACAACTTTTTTTCCTATACTGCAGTCTTATCTCAGTAGTTGGGCCTTGGTCCCAGCAAGGACAGGCTGCCAACATCATTCCCCTTCTTCCTTGCTAGGCTTGTTGACCAGTGGCCTGATATACCATTTTTCCTGAATATCTACTCTGCAGTCTTCTTGCCCACTGCTTGCTGACCACATCTACATTGTCAGCTAAAAGGCTTGACAGCTTTACCTTCAAGCACATTGCACTGCTCTGCATAGTCAACCTCCTAAACTGGAAACTGCATTAGCTATGACTATGTGATGCTTTGGGTCAGCTGATTAGCCCTGCTTAAGGGAAAGGCCAATTAGCCCATCTGCAGTGCTGCAGAGATGTGGCTACACTGCTGCTACAGTATTTTAGGATGGAGGCTGTATAGAGCAGTGCTGTATGCTTAAGGGTGATGATGTTGAGTACAGTAAGTTTACTAGGTAGGCGTTGCCTCAGTTTCTTTAAGCTGTTTTGTCCTTTTTTTAGATCCCTCATCTCTCATACATCCTGCTTTCTCTAATGCAGGCTTCTTCCTGGCTTCTTCAGCTCTTTTTCTCACAGCTCACTGATTTGCTTGATAAGTAGTCTCTCTTGTTTCCCCCCTGCCTCCTAAATTGTTGGCTAGTGTTTATGCAACTGAGAAGGATTCTTCTGAGCTGCTTTTTTACTTAGAACATTTCATTGATACCACTTGCTGAAGGTAAGCAACTGAATATAACTGATATTTATGAAGACACAGGACATTCCCTAGAGATGGGTGACCACTTGTGTGGGTCTCTGGTACCTGAATCTCATCTGGAAAGTGCTCCGTCTTTAAGATGCTGAAGCAGGGTCATTCAAGCTAGTACAAGATGGTAAGGTGGGCTGAATCACAGAAGCCTGTGGGTCCAGAGAAAATAATCATTTAGAAGCCCTTAAGACATGGTTACGTTGGTTGTATACTACTCAGTACTGCTGCTTAAAAACATGACCTGCCTACTCGCCCCGCTGCTGCAGGCTCCAAGCCTGGAATTGAGGTGGAAAGTTGTTTCAGGGATACATCCCTCACCACCACTCTTAAGACATGCATATTCACTAGTTACGGTTGAAATTCTTGCCTCTGAAACGCTGTTTCTCTTTCTCAAAGCTGATACATTGACCTGAGGAACAGCTGATGAGATTTGTTCCAGCTCCATATAGCAGCCTAGCTTTGGAGTTTTCTGAAATAACGATATAAAATGTGCCATAATTGTATATAAGGATAGGGAAGGCCAGCCTGGAAAAAGATAGCCTATGCACAATGCTTTTAATTCTTGTTTCAAATGTTCTTGTAGAGCACCATGTACTTGCCCAGTTCTACTAGGAGGCAGTATAACAGCTGCCAGCCCTTGGTTACCAGTTTGGATGAGCAGTTCTGGTTAGTATTAAGCTGGAAAGAAAGGATGTGTTTGTGATTAAAGCACTGCACTGGCACTTTGGGAACCTGGGTTCAAGTTGTGGGTCAGCCACAGGCTCTTTGTGTGACTTTGGGCAAGGTAATTAGGCTGAGACATCAAAGGCCAAGAAACAATGTGAGTGCCCCATTCCCAGTCATTATAATTAAGTGGGAAGCTTTGAAACTCTCAGCTTTAATCTCTCTGTGCCTCAGTTCCCCATCTATAAAATTGGGAGAATAATACCTACCTCACATTAAGACAATATGCTCATTAATAACTGTGGTTATGACAGTTACTACTGTTGTCTACAAAAGCACAGTAGACACTCAGTTTACACTGAATTTGGTGAGTGCAGAAGTTATTTGGCCTTGCAGGCAAAGAGCCCATGTATATAGCCATGATTTAGATATGGGCTGCAAAATAAGGTCAGGCCTTTTTTTCAGTGAGAATTTGTTTACACAGAAGAACAAAACCTTAGCGTACAAAATTGGGCCCACAGGGAGATAACTCCCCCCCTGCAAATGAACTGTAAACAAAATATTTATGGGGGGAATGGCTCATTTCATATATATTTCATTTAGTTACATAACAATGTCCTGCCATTTTTTATAGTGAACATTAAACTTTTACAAGATGAAATGACTAGTTATTAACGTGTCAATTTATTTAGCCTTGCTTCCTAACAAGCCATACACCCCCTTCAACATCATCTAAACTACAGTACGTCCTGCTGCCTCATGTTATGTGATCATGTAATGAAAGGCTATAATGCAGGCTGGCAAGAGGAAGGGTTAAAAGAGCCAAGGGAGCCTTAATTCCTGAGTTCTCTGACTTTTGTGGGTTTAATTCACAATCTTAACATTCCATTAGTAAGTGGTCTTACCCACATACACATACACACACAATTAAAAACAAAAAATTCTCAAAAAATATGATTTTTTTTTTTTCTTGTTGTTCTGAGCCATGCTGGTTCTGTACATGGCAGCCAGGTGTTATTGATAACCATTTTTACATGTTATATTTTGGTATAAGCTTATCATTCAGGGTTGAATAGATTTCTGTCAGGTTCCATACATGTTTGTTGTTTCTAATAGGACTTTGGTCAAAAAATGTTTTGAAGATCGCTTGTCCTGCTGGAAACAGCAGTGGATTGGGAAAGAGGGGACCTGAATTCTCTTTCTGGCTCTGCCACTGGCATTTAAGATAATCTTGGTCAAACTGCTTCATCTCTCTGTGCCTCAGTGTCTCTATAAAGTGAAGATAATGCTAATTGCCTCCAGTATAAAGGCCTTTGAAGTCTGTGGATAAAAAGCCCTATAAAGGGCATTATTCATGCTTGTGTTGTTTGTATTACCTCTTCTTAATAGATCTGATCCTGGTTATTATCATAATTATTTATATGACAGTGGACATGTCTATATGAGGTGCTGACTGCACAGTTGCTACTGCGCAGTCATTTAACCATTGTTACTGTGCAATAGTCTCCCCGTATGGCTTTTTGGTGACACTGACTGCGCAGTAGCTCATTACTACTGTTTAGTAGTGTCATGTCATGCTTTGTGCCATGCAATGCTACTGTACAGTAGTAATGAGCTACTGTGCAGTCAGTGTCTTGTGTAAAAGTGGCCAGTAGCACCTAGAAAACCCAACCAGAGCTTTACTGTAGAAACAGTTAGTAAGGAGACTGTCCCTTCTCTAATGAAGTTTCACTGCGTGGATGACTACCTTGAGAACAAAATCAGGCCTGTTTCCACCCCAGTGAGTATTGGCCTATTGCACAATTCATTTGTAAACCAAAAGGAGCAGATACTAACATCCTTCTTTGTGGGATTGATTTACTGTTTAACATGAACACAAATATTGCAACTGCCTCTTAAAATATACTTGTAGGTTTTCAAGCTAGCTGCGAATGAGGTGCTTTACTAATTTGTTAACACATTTATTTACAGAGTGGTGACCACAGAGCAGATCCTTGAATCTCCATCCCATATTTGGAATTTTGCATGGGAAGCCCCGGTATGTCGAACGTCACTGATATTACATTTTGCCTCTTAAGTTGTCTTATGATCAGTTCATTTATCTTTTCTTTCTAGATGTTTTCTGCCCAGTATATGTGCTATGTGTAACAACTGAATTTTGAAATGAAGTCAGGAGGGTGACTATTATTTTATAACACAGTACTTTGCTAGGTTAAACTTTTTTTCTAAAAAGGTAAGTCAGTTATTGAAACACAGTTCCTCTACACTGTGTATATGTAGAAGTGTTCCAAAAAATATTTTGGAAGAATTTCTATTAACTGGTTAAAAATATATTTGCATACATTTTCACCCTGCTAAACTTGGTTGTTTTGCCTCTGTCTGGCAAATATATGATTTAAAAATAAAGGGCATCTTAAAAAAAAGAGACTTGTATGTCTAAACACTTGCACTCAAATAATATTTATGATTTTTTTTTCTCTTGTTTCCAGGGATATCCACTAAATAACATTGACCTCTTAATTTTCCATAAGAGGTTTATTAATGTATTTATCTGTCCTTTACAGGGGGAAAATAAAAACAAGTAAAAGTGGTTGTACAAAAATGGTGATAAATTTGTGTCTGAGTCCCAAACCTGCAAAAACTTATGCTTAACTTTACATACTCTGACTACTTTCAGTGGGGTCCAGGCCTGTGAAAAATGTTTGTAACAGAATCACAAACTGTCCTGCCTCATTTCCCATCTTGTTACAAGCACTAATACCTGTGTAAGTTTAGCTAAGTTCATGAACCTTCGGAACGCCTCCCCACTATGTCCCTAGGGTTCTGGGAAGGGATTTATGGTTTCATGTGAAAAACAGTGTGAAACTTGGCACCTTTGCATGGCTTCAACCCTAACACCACCAACACTCTAAATGAGAAGAGGGACTGTGAATTTACCCAAACCTGAAGTGTAGAAAAAGTTTATTGAAAACCCCATTCACTGCAGCTAGCAAGATTTGCAGAACTTTAGGGTTTTATCTGCATTAGCCTTATTACTAACCCCACACGTTCAAAATTCATGATCCTGACCCCTGCAAAGATATTATGACATGAGATGGCCTAAAACTGCCAAGTTCTGAAACAAAAAGATAAATTGGATTCTTTTTACTCTATTTTTGGTTTTTAGACCTATAAAGATCACATTTCAAACTTTTCTTTGCAGCCAGGAAGTCTAGAAACATACTTTAAAACATGCAAGTTGAAATTCTAACAATCACATGACTTTGAGATGGAGCTTGAAAAAAAGCTTCCCACTAAATATCATGAGGTATGTGATGAAAAACTTCACAGTGTTGTTTGTGGAACACTTTACAAAATAATCCCCAACATTGCTGAACTAATCTTAGCAACAGTGGGCCAGTTAATTTATTTGGGTCAATTGGGCCATGAATTGAAGAGATGCAATTTTTAGGGTTGATGAGCAATCTGCAGCTTCTAATTGGTTATCATAATCAGCTACTTGAATATGTGGGTGGGTGGGTGTGTGGTGGGTGGGGGCAGAGAGTCCACCATTTCCCCCATGTCTAGTCCCTATATTGCATGGCTTCAGGCTAGAGTAATCACTGCTGCATGGTTGTATTGCTGGGGGTGGGAGGTAGAAAGGGAGGAAGGATGAATGACCACCCACCCCCTCTTCCAGGGCTTGATATTAAATGCAAAATGTGCCTGTTTGTTACTACTGATTGCTTGAGCTGGCAGCCATATATGTATGCAAGGGGGACACAGTTCCCAGAGCAAACATAGTACTTGGGAGTCAGTGGCAAAGGGGGAGATATTACGTGTAGGTTCAGAGAATGGAGGGTTCATCAGACTAATAATGCCCATCCTTTCCCTGGCTGGCAGGCAAGCTCTGTGATGGAGGTGTCAATCAGGATGGTTCAGGTTTACACAGGGAGACAGCTCTTCCATAGCTCACTTGCTTTACTTCATTTAAGTAAGTACTAAAAGAGAATTAATTGGTTGGCAGGCTAATGTGGGAACCCTGGGTTTAATTCTCTTCTTGGCTGTGGGCTTTCCGCATGGCCTTGGGTCACTGGGGGGCAGACTTTTAAAGGCATTCAGGCATCTAGAAATGTGGATCCCATGAAGCATAAATACAACATTAGGTGCTTAAGTGCTTTAAAAATCTGGCCCTTGGTGCCCTGTGTTTCGCCATGTAAAATTGGGTCAAATAGCATTTCCTTCCCTGCCAAACTGTTTTGCAGATAAATACTATACAAATTATGCGGTGCTCAGAACCAATGCAGGTGGTTTGGAAGGAGATGATGACAACTTCAGGTACACAGGAGGAAGGTGGACAACTGGCAGATATCCAGGTTGTCCTGATTGCTTGATGACTGGCAGAAGCACTGAACATTGTTTCCAATTGCCAGCAGGTGGATGAGGCAAAGCTGCCTACTTATGAAAGGCTCAGGATTGGGCAGTCACAGTGACTACCTGCTTGGACAAGCCAGATGAAGTCAGTCCAACTGACTGACGTAGTTAGGTTTTTGGGTGATCACTCCTCACAAGCTACTTCCACAGTCTCCTGTTTAAACTCACAGCTCAGTTTTTCATCAGATAGGCAAATCACCCTCTTGAGTGAAAAAGCTATCCAGGCTAGTTGCAGTTCCTCCACAGGCATTGCAATGGTACTAGTAGTTCCCCCTTCAGTTACCCTAGTGCTTTCATTGCAGTTGAAGGAGTCAAACTTAGAACTTGCCTTGACTTTCAAAGGGCTGTCTGCTTCTAGGCTTATCACTTAAAAAGGTAGCTTTGGGCAGCTGGCTTTGGAATCTATGTGGTGATTCCCAATGATGTCCATAAGTTTTTCATGAGGCCCAATGTGCAATGGGGGGGGATTGTTACTTCATCCATATGTAACCCAGCCCACTATCCTAACAATTACTGGTGAAAGTGGCATTGTTTGTGTCTTTCCATCACTCAGAAAGATAATTTAACTTTTTCCTAACCAGCTCCTGATGGGTCTGTGTACCTCATCCCAGTCCAAAAATCAGCTTTAGGTGAGACCTTCAGTCAGGCAAATCGCCCTTTTGAGAGAAGAAGCTTTTCTTCTTCCATGGAGCCTGGGATAGCTGCATGTCCTCCACAGGCATTGCAATGGTAGCAGCAGTTCTAGTCTGGGTAGTCTGCGAAGTGAATCATGTGATTACTGCATTTATGAAATAAAAGTTCTAACTGTACTTACAAAAATGTAGTAGCCCTGCCTATAAACTCACAGTGGGGCTGTTCTCCCATGTCCAAGAGTTATGCTCTTTAAGAGACGATTCCAGTCAGTAAATGGACATATTTCATATTGAAAAGGAATTAAGGAAGAATGATAGATTGGGATAGCATGAGCCCTTGTGTTCTTATTGCTATAGTTTAAGTTATTGTTGTTTTGCTCTACAGTTAATTATTACAAAAAGATAGAAAGCACAAACTTAAGATATTTTTGCAGCCACCAAATATATAGACAGGAAGTCAGCTGTATTATGCAGATTAAAGAGTCAAGTTAATTCATTAGAACACTGCAGCCAAAATCAGTGTTAGGCAGCAACTAAACTTTGCTTCATATATTATTTCTGGTGGATATTTTCCCCCTTAAGCTTCAGACAGATGATTTCTAACAGGGGGTTTAAAAGAGCTTCATCTGGAAAAAAAAGACTATCATGCTAACTTCTATCTTACTCTACAACAAGAATTCATTAACTCTAGAATGGCTAATGACTGTGATAGAAAAAAAGTAAAAGGAATAGGTTGTATTCCTGTTCTCAAGTGTTACACCAATGTTCAAGTGGCATCAGGATATCTTTGGCCATTCATATTTGAAAAACCAAAATGCAGCCATTAAAATTCAGCCTCATACCAGGGGATCAAACTTGTGTGGAAATAGGGGTAAAATAGACTGCATTTTTGTGCCTTAAATATTACTTCAGATCTTGGTATTTGCAGGTGCACGGCACTAAATTGAACACAATCATTTCGTTAATTGCAGTTCAAGCTCATTAGGGAACTATAAAGGCAGAAGAATGAATGTAACCGTGCATTAAATGGTAAATGATTTTGGGGTGGGAAGCAGTCAGGTGTGTTGCCCAAGGCTATGATTTTCCCCAAATTAACATACATAGCAAAGCAAGAAAGAATGAGGGGGGTGGGAACAATGAAAGGTTACAGGTAGCCAGAGCAAACTCCCAAACCTCAGTGACACTCTGGGATATGTTAATTTCTGAATTGTTGAGAATCTAGCTGGTGCTGGCTCACACCAGGATTTGGTTTTTTTGTTGGTGGTGTTTTAGATTCATTCAGATGAAATACAGTGAAAACAAAACCAAAACAGTGATGTGTGTGTTTTGTCCCCGTGCACTGAATAAAGCTTTGCAAAGTTTTTGCTCCAGCCTCAAAGACCTATTGCATGAGCAATTGTAATGAAATTTGTTACGAAACCACTGAACTCCTCAGCCTTGGAACAACGTGTGTCTGAGCAAACAGCCAAAAGCTGCTTCTCTGAGTTTTGATGAAAGATTCATCAGCCTGAACACGTTCATCTCAAAACTTGATTCCTTCTATTCCCCTGCTGGGATCTCCAAGCCAGCCAAGTCCCTTGTGCTTTCAGGTTTGATTATGTACATTTATTTCCCCTGCAATGAACATATTAATCCTCCAGTGTAGTAAGAAATTTGGTCAACTTTTTCAATTGTAACTAATAATTTTAACTGTCTCTAGATTTGGGTGCCCAAACTGAGGTAGCTTAAAGGGTCCCGATTTCTTTACTGCTCATCCCTTCTGTGAAAAACAGGCTATTTTAATTTATCTTATCACTTTTAATTTAAACTTTGAATGTAGTGGTAACTCTCTCCTTATTGAATAACAGAGTTAAGAGAAATACTAAATAGAAATAGGGGGCTGGATGGTCTTATAAAATTTTCCACTGGAACTTCTTTTTGGCCATAAAGTTAGAGTTTTGACCAAGCCAAAGAGATGTCCACTGGAAATTTAGGTGAAAATAAGGGTTTTTTTACTTGTCTTTGTTGAAACTTTCAGTAGAAAATGCAATCCTTGTTCTGAACAGCTTTAACTAATTTAAACATACCAAGCATGAGTCTTGTAACATTTAAGGATAGAAATAGAATTTAAGGGTTAATGGCAACATTGGTATCTGTTGGTATTATTTATCATTCCATCTATTCTATCAATATTTTTTCAGGAGATTCCAAAAGGGGATGGGACAGTTACAATTAAACTCTTTCTATCACTTACAACCTAAATGGAGTGTCACAACTGAACTTTACTGGGGCAATGCCACCTGAAATTTCCTGGAGCAACTCTTAACATCTTCAGCCCAAGAAATATATAAAAAGGATGTCAGGATTGCCTAAATGTGTGACCTTCCTGTGAAACAGCTGGCGCTGGATGCTGTCAAGTGATAGGAACTAGGCTTAAAGGACCTCGGGCCTGATTCAGACAGGCAATTCCTGTATTTCTTGGCTTCTATCCACGTAAGCTGCTAAGTTCACTGTTTACTAATAGATCAGCAGTAGTTGGTATTTGTTTGCCCCTGACTCTAAAATGGATTCCATTTATAGTATCTAATAAGGTGAATTAAACAGGATAACTCTCTAAGAAATGAGGCATCTAATTTAGTAGAACAGATACTGATGAACACAAAACTGTTTAAATATGAAGGATATGTACTACTATTTACATTATCTTTATTTCAGTTTAATTTATTTACTCTTGGTTTATTTTATGAAATGGTTAAGCACTTTATTTGCTTATTATAATAGCCCTGCAATGCAAATATAATATATGCCACTTCATGAATGTAAATGAGAGCATACTTCTCACTGCAGGCATGTGGTAAACTGTATAACCACAGCTGAATGGAAAAAAGGGAAAAGAAAGGTTGGTTGACAACTCATAAAAGCAAATGAAAAAAAAATTCAGATTGGCATGGAATCACTCTTTGATGACACCGACATGAATATAGTGGAAACAGTTTTAAACCAATTGAATGCAGCAGTTTGCGACCATCAGTAAGTCTTGTGTAATTAAAATGGGTGGATCTGAAAACTGAAAATTCTCTGAAGTTTGTTGTAAAACAGGACAGATCCAACCTTTGAACAACATAGGCATTTCATGAATAGTTCTGTGTGCACGATGAATATTCTAAGCAGGACTGACAGAAGTATCTTTTAGGAATGCCCAACATATCTTGCTGTAGGACCCCATTCTCAATACTTGTTACTTTGCAGCTTTAGTGCTTTGGGTTGAAATTTTCTAGGTTGGATGTCTGCCACAGAGTGAATTTCCAAGGACAGAAGTCATTTCTGGGGTCAAAGTTAAGGCAAAATATGTTTTGCCCATGTGCAAGAGGCCATAACCTGAGGGATTCCTACCCCATTTGTTGCAGAAGTTGGAAAGTATGTAGTGAATGAGGCAGGGGAATGCAGGAGGGATGGGCTCATGGTTAAGGTGTTTGAATGCTGCCTTGGGGAAATGGATTCTCTCCCTGTCTCTGCCAAAATGATGCTATGTAAGGTAATTAAATGAAACATTGAAGAGATTGTAGGCCAACTGTGTGGTCCTCATCTGTTGGATGCCCAACTTGAGACAGTAGGGTTTGAGATTTATGGAAGTTCTAAGCAGTCAGAAGAGCTATGCTCAAAACTAAAGTTTTGTATAATACTACATACTATGAAAAAACAAGTTGTATACCTCTCACTGGACATCCAGAATCAGTGGACATTTGTTACTCTTTAGTTCTCTACGCCTTAATTGTCTATCTGCAAACTGTGGAGAATACCATCTTACTGAACATGGGCTGGTGTAAAGCTAAATTAATGTTTGTTCAGCACTCTAATAATATAGTAATGAATACCATAGCAAAGTATGTGAGGAACTGAATAGTTGTGGCTTCAGAGCAGAGTCTGAATGGAACATAGTAATGAAAAAAGGCCTGGGAGCAGACATTGCATAATGACGATTAAAGAAAGTATTGGACAGCTGCTCACTAAGTGAGCAGCATCCTTCCAATGCACTGAATGAGGCAGGGGCCCTGTGGACAAAATAATATACTACCCTGTAATTAAGGAGTGCTTAAAGATGTGGGGGTGGAAACCCAGCGCTTTACTTTCAGCTCGACATGCCCCTGCACCAAGCGCAGTGCATGCCCAGAAAGAAATGGCATCAGTTTGACCCGACTTTCCTAGCATCTGTATACCTCACTTGCGTCAGCAGGGCTTTTTGGTGCTTTCATCTTATTGCACAGGAAGCTAAGCCTAGCATTTCCATTTGAGTGTTAGACTTTACAGCAGCATTAACTAACTTATTTTTGTGTGTAGTAGTCATATCGATTATATATCCCTAAACTACATAATTCTATTGCCTTTCCTTTTTACCCATCTTATCTACCCTTTCAGAGAAAATACAGTGGGTTAGTCACTGGTTATCAGGAGAAAACCTTGGAGGCATATATTTTGACCTTTTGCTCCACAGAAGTTTACAGCTGGCTAAAAATCTTCTTCAAATGGGCTTGCTTTCCATAAAACAACTGTCTCTACTTTAGTTTTTCATGTGTGACACTTTCAAAGGAGGCTTCTCTAAACTATGTTACAACTCATGCCATTGCGTGCCAAATGATTATTTTATGAGTCTTTGAAATTAGGCATCTGTTATCTTTTTGCCTGGGGTTTACTTGCAGAAAAAGAGAATGCCAAACATTAATGTACACACTCTTAACAAAATTACCAATCTTTATAGAGTGACCTTTACATTTTAGTGTCCACCTAAGGGCCAAGTAGGTGGAATTATTCGTTGGCCTATTAGTTTATCAGTTAACAGGAATGATGGCTGAATGCTCAGGAAAAATCAAAGTGCCACAAATACATCTGTGTAACAAAAACAATAACAGATAAGAATCATCCTCTGAACTTTCTAGGAGAGCTGCAGTTTTGATAGCATCAAATATTTCTTTGGCAGATTTTCCTGAGGTCTGACCATACTCTTTGTCCACCAGATGGCAACAGTCAGCTCAAAAACATGGGGAAAAAAATCTGGCCCCAGCCCTCTCAAAAGGCAGTGGGGAAAAAAAAAAACCCTGTAGCCGAAATCTTAAAACTTGGTGGCCTAAAGGCAGGCACCTCAATCGATGTATAGTTGCAAAAGAAGTGGCCTGATTTGAAAAAAATTGGCTGGGCAGAGGCAGAGTGTGATGAAATGTATCTAATGAACAAGACAAGAAGGAGCTCATTGACAGTTAGTTGTTCATCAGAGGTCTGAGGGATCTACCTCAAAAGGAAATTCAAGATGAGCTTAGTGGGGGGTTCACCCCCAGAGGTGTATGGACATGTTGGGTAGGCATACAAATGCAACCTAAACTCTATATCCTTTTAAATCTGGCCATGCCCTGCACATAATGGGGCACAAACCTGGGTAGATGCATGTTTCAGCATTCAGGAATAATTCTGTGCCCAAGGTGTTCTCTTTAGAGATGCTCTTTCTTCAGCAACTAGTTCCAACTGCATAACTGAACAGGGTCTCTGCAGATTTCCTCTTTCCACAACTTAATCACTTAAAGGTACATCTTCCTTTCCCAGCCCAAACTCAGTAAACACACGGCCAAACACTAAAAACCAACCTCAGTAACAAGGGCCCGTTCATCTCTGAAGCTATGTCTACAGTGAGCTAGGGTCAACCTTTAGGTCCTCCTCAAGTCCATATATACTGATCATCTAATCTCTGCTCTGCCCTTGAGCCCATGAACAGTCCAGTCTAACTGTTGCAGCTCTGCTGAGTTTCCAGCTCTGAGGTCAACCTCAGCTTCTTTCCTCACCTAGTACTCCCTGCAGCATGCCTGGAACTTATGTGCACGGTGCAGACCTTTTCCACAAAAAATTAATCACAGCAATTCCACAAGTCTCTGGCCCTTGATTCCAGGCCTTGTACATTCCACTTCCTGCTTTTGCTGCCTGTAAAGGGACAAGCCTAGAAGGAGAAACAAGGGCTCTCTTCAAGGATGTAGAAAGCAAAGTGTGGAAAGCTGTGGTGCAGGCTACAAGATACAATATATATGAGTGTGAGCGGCGCATGTGGCTTGGTCTGGCTGAAGGTGATCCTCAGTCATAGAATCGCAGACAAATAATGCTGGCAGGAACCTCAGGAGGTCATCTAGTCCAACCCCTGACCTGAGGCAGGAGCATCTCGGTCAAAATCATCTCAGATATGTGTTTGTCTAATTTGCTCTTAAAAACTTGAAATGATGGAGATTTCCCAGGGAATCCATGCCAGTGCTTGTTCAGCATCGCAGTTAGAAAGCTCTTATTTATGAAAGTTGTATGGGAGACCATATCAAAAGCCTTGCTGCAGCTGAAGAAATCACATCCATTGCTCTCCCTCATCCCCTTGTCTTAGAAAGAAATCATGTTGACTTGCTCTTGACAAATCCATGTTGGCTTTTTCTTATTAACGTCTTATACTTTACATGTGTATTATAAACATGTAAGTGACAACAAAATGATATCTATCTGGTGGCTGGGATAGGGGATTTACCAGCCCTTGTTTGTGATGGTAATAAATGGCCTGTGACCAGTGTCAGTTAACACAGTTAATAAATAATAGAACTGTCTGCACCCAGGGAGTAAGGCCCACCTCCCCTCCCACCCATTTAGTATATATAAATTTAGCCAGGGGTCAAAAAAAACCTGTGGAAAAAAACCCAGAGCAATGCATGCTCGGCCAGTGTGTGCTGCTGAAAAGTGCAGCTGGGCTGCCTGCACCCGCACTCCACTGCCAGTCAGACTCCACGTGGCAGAATTGCCATGGCTGCAGCCCCGGGAGGCCCCCAGGACCCCAGGCAAGGCTGCTGGGGCCAGCCCAGTCCTGGCCCCAGCCTCCCCTACCCCACCGAGGGCAGCTTGCTGCGTGTCAAAGCACACATGTTCCCTGGGGACAAGTAGCAGCGGCTCAAGTGTGCTGCCACTACTTGTCCCCGGGGAACCAAACATCCATTCACATCTGGATGCACCCATGGTATGCATATGGCACAGACCTCTTGAAAAGTTTTCCAATTCCTTAGAAGATGTCTTCAGACTCTTTTTTAATTGTTTTGGTCCCAATGAACATGCCTTTTTGATGTTTCCTTGTATTATTATTATGTTATCTTTTCAAGTTTATTTACACTGAGCTGGCAAAATCCTTTACGGAAGATAAGCTTTTTAGTGGAAGCCAGGAATTTTGCCTGGCTACTGACTTACTTATGGATTCCCTTGAAGTATTAAATAATACCATTCCTGGTAACTTCTTGGACAAACAAGTAGGCAAGAGTATAAAGTATGGCTCAGCCATACAGGGATGAAGTCAGGAAGGCCAAAGCACAGCTGGAGTTGCAGCTTGCAAGGGATGTGAAGGGTAACAAAAACTGTGTCTACAAGTATGTCAATAACAAAAGAAAGATCAGGGAAAGTGTGGTTTCCTTACTGAATGAGGGAGGTAACTTAGTGACAGAGGATGTAGAAAAGGCTTAAGTACTCAATCTCTTTTTCACATGTTTTCATAGGCAAGGTCAGCTCCCAGACTACTGCACCTGGCAGCGCAGTTTGGGGAGAAAGTGAGCAGCTGACTAGTGAAAGAACAGGTTATGGACTATTTAGAAAAAAACTGGATGTGTACAAGTTCATGGGGCCAGACATGATGTACCTGAACATGTTGAAGGAGTAGGCCAATGTGCCTGCAGAGCCACTGGCCATCATCTTTGAAAATTCATGGGGATCAGGAGAGGTCCCAGATGATTGGAAAAGGGCAAACATAGTGCCTATATTTAAGAAATGAAAAAAGAAGGATCCAGGGAACTACAGACCAGTCAGCCTCACCTCAGGGTCTGGAAAAATCATGGAGCAGATCCTCAAGGAATCCATTTCTAAGCACTTGGAGAAGAAGAATGTGATTAGGAACAGTCAGCATGGATTTATCAAGGGCAAGTCATACCTGACCAACCTGATTGCCTTCTGTGATGAGATGACTGGCTCTGTGGATGCAGGAAAACTAGTGGATATAGTATACCTTGATTTTAGCAAGGCTTTCTCATAGGCAAGGTAAGGAAGTACAGGCTGCATAAATGGACTATAAGGTGGATAAAAACTGGATAGATCATCAGGCTCAGAGGGTAGTAATCGATGTCTTGATGCCTAGCTGGCAGCTGGTATCAACTGGTGTGCCCCAGGGGTTGTTCCTGGGGCCAGTTTTGTTCAATATCTTCATCAATGACCTGGAAGATGGCATAGATGGCACTCCCAGCAAGTTTGCAGATGACAGCAAGCTGGGAGGAGTAGTAGATATGTTGGAGGGTAAGGCTAGGATTCAGAGACCTTGACAAATTGGAGGATTGGACCAAAAGAAATCTCATGAGGTTCAATAAGGACAATACAAAGTCCTGCACTTAGGACAGAACAATCCCATGCACCAGTATGGGCTAGGGACCGACTGGCTCTGCAGTAGCTCTGCAGAGAAGGACCTGGGGCTTACAGTGGACTAAATTCAATATGAGCCAACAGTGTGCCTTTGTTTTGAAGAAGGCTGATGTCATACTGGGTTGCACTGGTAAGAGTGTTGCCAGCAAGTCAAGGGAAGTGATTATTCCCCTCTATTTGGCACTGGTAAGGTCAGATTCAGAGTACTGTGTTCAAATTTGGGCACCCCACTACAGAAAAGATATGGACAAATTGGAGAGAGTCCAGCAGAGGGCAATGAAAATGGTGAAGGGGCTGGGGCACATGACTTCTGAGGAGAGGCTGAGGGAACTGGGCTTATTTAGTCCAGAGAAGAGAAGACTGAGAGGGGATTTAATAGCCTTCAACTAACTAAAGCAGGCTTACAAAGAGGATGGAGCTAGACTGTTCACAGTGGTGGCAGATGACAGAAGAAGGAGCAATGGTCTCAAGATGCAGCAAGGGAAGTTTAGGTTAGATATTGGGAAGAATTTTCTCACTAGAAGGGTAGTAAAACACTGGAACAGGTTACCCAGAGAGGTGGTGGAAGCCCCATCCTTGGAGATTTTTAAGACCCAGCTAGACAAAGCTTTGGCTGTGATGATCTAGTTGGGCATGGTTCTGCTTTGAGTAGGGGGTTGGACTAGATGGCCCCCTGAGGTCCCTTCCAGCCCTAATTTTCTATTATTCTAAAGCACATAGTTTATCACCTTTTTTCACCCAGAGAGTCATTATCACTGGATGTTCAGCCTTTCTGCCTTAGTTTGTTTTCTTGCGGTAGTTCTGATGCTCTCTCATATCTATATGGAAAGCAGGGCAATGTGGCATCTTACAGACCAACTCGTTCAAAGAGTCATGAGCTTTCATAGGCTACAGACTACTTTGTCAGATGCTATGTAGGCTGTAGCTCATGCCTCTCTGAATGAGTTGTGATGCTTTGTCATGTACCTTACTAGTGCTATAAAATCAAGAGCCTTCAATATGGTTTAGTTAACTATTCTTGCTTTGTTTGTCACTGTATGTGGAATTTCTTTTTTTTTTTTATTTCTTCAAACCTTATTTCTGTAGAAATTAGATAAAATGTTTAAGTCTTTGATTTGGTCTGAGGACATCCATAATAAAGATATGTTAGGGTGTAGTTCTGCACTGCAATGTTACCTTGTGCAGTCAGAAATGCTGGTACAGTACAGCTATCAAGCACTGCCCAGTCAGAATGTCAGGATTATAAGTTTATAAGCTGTCACACTGCCTTGTCTTCTGCCTAACCTAAGACTAACCCATCCAACTACCTGTCTCTATTAATGTCTGTACGGTCAGACCAGTGTCTACCCCAGTGCTTTTCAACCTTTTTAGATTCTAGGCACCACTTTAAAAATGTCAGCTCTTATTTTTTATTCTTTTTTTGACTACAGAAAATGGTAAAGCAACTCTTCTGTTGCAAAGAACTCAGATAGACCCAACAAGTTAGCATGTTTTTGGCACTATGGATGCCTACTTCGTATCTCTGGCTTTATGTTATGAATCACATTTGCACACCTAACAGTGCTAAAATTGTGTGAGATCCTGTGGCACTCTTGAGAGGATCTCAAGGCATCCCACAATATTGTATTACCCTGGCTGAGAATCACTGGTGTGTTCTGTCCCTAAACTACAGTCTGGATTGGGCAATTTCTCTTGCTTGTCATATCATAGAAGCATAGAAAATTAGGGTTGGAAGGGACCTCAGGAGATCATCTAGTCTAACCCCGTGCTCAAGGGAGGACCATTCCTAACTATACCATCCCAGCCAAGGCTTTTTCTAGCCATGTCTTCAAAACCTCCATGGATCAAGATCCTAAAACCTCTCTGGATAGCCTGTTCCAGTGCTTTACTACCCTCCTTGTGAGAGAGTTTTTCCTAATACCCAACCTCAACTTCCCTTCCTGCAACATGAAACCATTGCTCCTTCTCCAGTCACATGCTATCGATGAGAAGAGTCTAGTCCCATCCTCTTTGGAGCCACCCTTTAGGTAGTTAAAGACTGTTATTAAATCCTCCTTCAATCTTCTCTTCTCCAAGCCCCATTCCTTCAGCCTACAATACAGCCTGAAGAAGGCAGTCTACCATTAGCCTTCTTTAAAACAAGGGCATGCTTTGGCTCCAATTCAGCTTATTGTCCTCTGTAACCCCCATGTCCTTTTCTGCAGAGCTGTTGCTTAGCCAAACAGTCCCCAGCTTGTACTAATACCTGGGATTTTTCCATCCAAAGTGCAGGAATTTTCACTTGTCTTTATTAAACCTCATGAGATTTATTTTGGTCCAATCCTCCAATTTGTAAGAGTTTTTCTGAATCCTAGCCCTACCCTCCAGCATATCTGCTATGCCCTCAACCTTGCTATCATCCACAAACTTGCTGAGGGTGCACTCCATCCCATCTTCCAGGTCATTGATGAAGATATTGAACAAAACTGGCTCCAGGACCGACCTCTGGGTCACTCCACTTGATACTGATTGCAAACTAGACATGGAGCCATTGATTACTACCCTCTAAGCCTCGTGATCCAGTTTTCTATACACCTTACAGTCCATTCATCCAACCCGTTCTTCCTTAGCTTGCTGACAAAAATGTTGTGGGAAACCGTTACCAAAAGCCTTGCTAAAGTCAAAGTATAACATGTCCACTGCTTTTCCTGCATCCATAGAGCCAGTCATTTCATCATAGAAGACAATCAGGTTGGTCAGGCATGACTTGCCCTTGGTGAATACATGGCAACTGTTCCTAATCACCTTCTTCTCCTCCAAGTGTTTAGAAATGGATTGGATTCCTTGAGGCTTTCTGATGGGTTAATACTGACTTACTCGTGTAGTCTCTTTCTGAGTTTGTTGTTCCCAATTCTAATTACCATCTGGTTTCTTATCAGGGTTACAGTGAGTACACCCTTCACTTCCTTTTTTGAGTGCTAAAAAAATCTCTCTTGTGTTTCATGTGGCCTGCAGTATTCTTCAGATTTTTGCAATTCCATTTGACAGTTAACCTCCTCCACCCGAGTTAATTGAAAACTGTTTTTACTCCATGAGAAGCATCATGAAAAATAAAGCTTCATTTTGAGTGCCTGTGTTCTCACAGTCAAATTTTAAACTCCTCCAGTTGTCTTCTATATTTATGTATAGTTTCAGATCTAATAGTTATTACTTCTTCAGTCAGATTATTTTCTTTCATTGCTAGTTGCTCCATAGGATGTCCATGTATCACGATGCCCCCAGGTGCTTAAGAGATCCTGGGCACGTCTACATGAGATATTTACTGCAGAGCTGACTAATTAGCTCTGTAATAAATATCTCAGCATTTACACATGTACCCCTATTAGGGTGCAGGAAACTAATTAACTCTGCAGCAGGGTAGCACTGGTAAATACAAGTACTACCCTGCTGCAGAGTTCTTTTGTGCATAGCAGCACATGTGTAGACGTTGATCCAGCTGTTTTAGTGCAGGGGCTGCCTGCCAGCTAGCCCTGTACTGAAGCACCCTCATGCCTCAGCCAGCCCCTCCACAACACTTTGGGCATTTTTACATGTGCTCTGGGAGGCATGGGGAGGCATTTTAATTAGAGAGCCACACTAAGTAACAGCACCCTAGTGTCACATGTATTAGTGTCCCCACACTGAAAAATCATGGCAGGGTACTTTGAATTAAAGCTCATTGAAAGAGCTTTAGTTCAAAGAGCCCTGCTGCCATTTTTCAGCGTGCGGACGCTGATACATGCGATGCTAGAGTCTGCTGGAGCACATTAATTTCCATGCCCCAGGCAGACTCGATTAATTGTGTCTGCTCTGATATACTGGATTTCCAGCACATCAGAGCCAGCTCCCTGTATGTGTATAGGAGCCCACTGAGCCCAGCTAGAGCAGTCCCAGCCTGGCAGGCTCCCCTCCCTACCACCCCCCGGTCCCTCTGCCAGTTGGGGCTGCTCCAACCAGACTCCACATACTGCACATGAATACACTTCAGAGCTGATTACTCCAGGGTTAATTGTTCCTGAGGGCATATTCAAGCAGTGCACCTGGGAGCAAAAACTCTGGAACAATAAGCTCCAGAGTTTATTCATGTGCACTAATTGCATGTGTAGACATGCCCACTGGGTATACAAAGATCAGTCTTAACTACCACCAGGGTTCTGTAGCTCTCAGTCTTCTGGTCTCAAAAACTATGCTACCTAAAAATACAGTTCCCAGCACTATGAATGGAAGTCAATGGAGCTAATTAATGAATACCAACTGAACTTCTGACCCACGCTCATTAAGATGAAACATTGTCAA
This sequence comes from Alligator mississippiensis, assembly GCF_030867095.1. NCBI lineage: Eukaryota > Metazoa > Chordata > Crocodylia > Alligatoridae > Alligator > Alligator mississippiensis. Next base: position 225,966,486 of record NC_081824.1, on the reverse strand, counting down.
AATATTCCTATTGTACTGTGATGTTTACATGCTTCCTGAGAGCATAGCCAGAGATTAAGCAGACAGTTGTGGTTGATCCCTTACTGAATGACAATAGGGCTGGCTCTGTGGCTGGCTTGGGAGAAAGTCATCAAAGTGGGTGGGTATGTGCACCAGAAGCCTTAAACCTATCACCAAGTGAATGTGCTGCTTGGAAATAATGGATCTGATGACCAAAATCCCACCTTCATCTCTGGTGGTAAATTTAAGTTGGAGGTTTAATCTTCCATTCATTGAAATATTCTGGGATATCTAATCTAAAAGATGAATTTACAACATTTAACCTGGGCTGTGACTCCAACCCTCTTTCTTAGTATCGCTTTTCATACTGACATGTCCTTTATGTGTTACAAACCCTTCTATCTCTTGGACCCAAGGCCGAAAATTGATGGCCAAGATTCTTTAAAAAGAGGGCTACTACATTTGTATTGGACATTTCAGTAAGGGGACTGATTTTCAAGTACACTGAGCATGGGGTGTTCTCTTGGGATGTTCCCATGTCTCCATGGGTGTCATTGGCTACCCTGCATTCCCAGATTCATAGATGTTAGGGTCAGAAGGGACCTCAATAGATCATCGCGTCCGACCCCCTGCATAGGCAGGAAAGAGTGCTGGGTTTAGATGACCCCATCTAGATGCTTATCTAACCTCCTCTTGAAGACCCCCAGGGTAGGGGAGAGCACCACCTCCCTTGGGAGCCCGTTCCAGACCTTGGCCACTCGAACGGTGAAGAAGTTCTTCCTAATGTCTAGTCTAAATCTGCTCTCTGCTAGCTTGTGGCCATTATTTCTTGTAACCCCTGGGGGCACCTTGGTGAATAAATACTCACCAATTCCCTTCTGTGCCCCCATGATGAACTTATAGGCAGCCACAAGGTCGCCTCTCAACCTTCTCTTGCGGAGGCTGAAAAGGTCCAGGTTCTCTAGCCTCTCCTTGTAGGGCTTGGCCTGCAAGCCCTTAACCATACGAGTGGCCCTTCTCTGGACCCTCTCCAGGTTATCCACATCTCTCTTGAAGTGCGGTGCCCAGAATTGCACACAGTACTCCAACTGTGGTCTGACCAGCGCCCGATAGAGGGGAAGTATCACCTCCTTGGATCTGTTCGTCATGCATCTGCTGATGCATGATAAAGTGCCGTTAGCTTTTCTGATGGCTTCATCACACTGCTGACTCATGTTCACCTTGGAGTCCACTAGGACTCCAAGATCCCTTTCCGCTTCCATGCCAACAAGCAGGTCATTTCCTAGGCAGTAGGTATGCTGGACATTTTTCCTCCCTAGGTGTAGCACTTTGCATTTCTCCTTGTTGAATTGCATTCTGTTGTTTTCTGCCCATTTGTCCAACCTGTTCAGGTCTGCTTGTAGCTGTTCCCTGCCCTCCGGCGTGTCCACTTCTCCCCACAGTTTTGTGTCATCCGCAAACTTGGACAGAGTACACTTCACTCCCTCGTCCAAGTCGCTGATGAAGATATTGAAGAGTATCAGTCCAAGGACCAAGCCCTGTGGGACCCCACTGCCCACATCCTTCCAGGTCTAAACTGACCCATCCACCACGACTCTCTAGGTGCGACCCTCCAGCCAATTTGCCACCCACTGGACTGTGTAGTCATCCAAGTCACAGCCTCTTAACTTGTTCACCAGTATGGGGTGGGATACCGTATCGAAGGCCTTCCTGAAGTCTAAGTATACGACGTCCACCCCTACTCCTGCGTCCAGGCATTTTGTAACCTGGTCATAAAAAGAGACTAGATTAGTCAGGCACGATCTGCCTGCTACGAACCCGTGCTGGTTTCCACTCAGCATAATTTGTCCTGCCAGGCTCTCGCAAATGTGAGCCTTGATAATTTTTTCAAAGAGTTTGCCAAGGATGGAGGTGAGACTGACTGGCCTATAGTTGCCCGGGTCCTCCTTCCTCCCCTTCTTGAAAATGGGGACCACATTGGCCTTTTTCCAGTCCTCTGGGATTTGGCCTGTGAGCCATGAGCGTTTGAATATTCCTGCCAGTGGCTGTGCAATGACGTTGACATTGATGTCCACAAAGATGTCAAACACTCTTATTAGAGTTGGGGAAACACAAGTGTTGAAGACTGACAGGAAGAACACTTTTTCTCAGCATCTTGGCCAAAAGGCTTTTTCATTTATTTTTGTTTGCAGCACTATAAAACTGCTGAGATCAGTGGCTTAGTCAGGCATCAACCACCTCTGCCTCCTTAGTTTCCAGCTATGTTCTCAGAATATACATATACATCAGTGGAATGAAGAACAAAAATTTGGCTCAATCCCTCAATGCTGAAGTCTTGTGGCACCTTTGTTTTTCATTTCTTACTTTGTTCTTTGGTCCAGGTTAAACAAAAGCCAAGTAGTTCCAGGTGTTGCGCATTTATATAACTATCCCAACATGATTGTTATGACCCATGTACATCCCCAGTACACATGTGGTAATTTCAAACCACACCCTTGATCTAGCATATTGGTGTGATGAAACCAAATTTTATAGAAACAAACTTTATTATTACTGCAATGTTTTTATTGCCCTAATGCTAGATCAGAATGTAACATACCCTCTCTGTACAAAGACGGCATGCCCATCAGAAAAAAGCCAAGAACTACAAGGTGGTGTTTGCAATATCTGCCTCAAATCTTTGTTCCGTATAACTCATAAGATTTTTGAAGTGTTTTCCTAGCAGCAAAGATCTTGTGTTTCCCTCCCTCCAGCTATAGAGATCTGCTGCCCCCTCTGTCCCATCTAACTTTAGTTTTTTTTCCTTCTAGCTACAAACCATTTGATCTTAATAGACTAGTGTCTGATTAGCTTACTGTGAACAGTAAGAGAGTCTCATATTTATCAAAAGTGGGTATTTTTCTTGATTGAAGCAGAGGATATTTTGTAGGATTGCATTGAGGGGGCCAGAACACAGGCCATGATCCTGCAAGAGTCCATATTATACATAGAAAGCTTCTCATTGGTGCTTGCAATTGCATAGTCAACTATACCTTTGTGTACAAGTCTGGAATAAATTACCAGTTTTGACATGCAAATGGAGAAGTGTCAATGGAAGATTATGTGCATACAACAAATGCAAGGACATATCTACAGTTGCACGTGCCTTAAACATTGACTGTGAAATTTACCATGTTTAAGGGTAATACTTTGTTAGGGTCCCAGATATGGAAGCTGTGTGATTTGGGTAGTTATTAACACGAGAGCAAAATAGCTCTCAGATCCTGACATTCTGACTGGACAGTGCTCGACAGCTGTTCTGTAGTAGCATTTCTAACTGCAAAAGGTACACTGCAATGGAGAACTATGCCTGGACATATCCTTCTTATGGATGTCATCTCAGACCAAACCAAAGACTTAAACATTTTATCTCATTTATAAAGAAATAAGGTTTGAAGAAATAAACAAAATGAAATTCCACATGCAGTGACAAACAAAACAAGACCAGTTAACTAAACCATATTGAAGGCTCTTGGTTTCATAGCACTAGTATTGTACATGATGAAGCACCACAACTTGTAGGCAATGGCAAAAATCTGCAGCAATTTTTGGCACTGAAGAGACCTGGACATATGCCAGTGGTGGCCAAATAAAAATTATAACCTGAGGATGATGACTTATGTAAAATCTGAAGTGAGACGTCATCTAGTTCTTTCATATGGTCCCAAACTAAATTATATTTCTCCTTCGAGTGATAACATCAGTTCTTCCATTTGTTCTGTATGGGAGAGTTCATTGGGCCAACAGTGTAGGATTTCAGATTCCTATTTTCTAAGGATATTTGGGCTAAATTAACGGATGGAATAACATGATTGGGCAATGGAATTATGAAGCTATATGGCCTCAGAGGTTCTGCACTACCTCAACAATGGAATGGCAGGTGCTAAGGAAGTCACTTTAGGAATTAAATTGGATAAACTATTTTGGTGCTGGTGGAACAGTTGAAGGTCTTTTAAATGCAGTTATTCCAAAGATTCTTTTGGCCCAGTTGGATAAGATGTATACATGTTCTTGGAACTTTTAAGAGACATTTGCATACACTATTCCAATAATTTTTAATTTATGACAAGAGAACAAAATGTGAGGCAGGTCAGCATGTTTGCTGCCAATGCCTCCAGCATTTGCTATGATTCATTTGCCCAGCCTTAAAGAGATGTTCAGAGGTCCAATAAAAATCTATTCAAGATCTTGTTTAGAAAGGCGTGTAGGGATAGAGACAGAGGTTCTTTGCATTGTAATGCTTTCCAGTTCTCTTGAGAAATAGGTTCTTCTAGTTATTTTTTTTCCTGCTTGCCTTGAAGCAAGATGTTGTAGATATTATGTGATTTTTTTTTTTTTCAGCTATAAATTTATCTCTCAGTGGGTTTTAAGGGATTGAAAGTTGAAAGACCACAGCCTTGCTTCTCTCATGGTCTACTTCTTTTGTAAAATTTGCACCATTGCACAGTGTTTATAAAATGATACAAAAACTAATTTCTTTGATTTATGCAATAAGGAATTAGGCTCAATATTTTTAATAGCAGACAGGGTCAGTATGACCTGGGGCTACTGAGATGCAAAAGTCCATGGTGCTATTTTCACAGAGTCATTTTTCAGAGTAGAAGTGTACTTTAATGGTTAAGTTGTTCAGCGAGTTCGATTGAGGATGATGATTTAAGTGAGAGGATGCGAATGATGTGGGGGATATGAAAAGCTAGATAATATAGAGTTCTTGAGGCCTACGTCACCCAATGGCAAGTCTTAGAGTTTTAGGGGAAATGCAAAGGCATTTATTTTCCTGTATATGTGGAAGGGAGTAGCCAAAACCCTTTCAATCAGGCCAAATTCTAATTTGATTTATACAGCTGCAATGACATGGGCTTCAGTAAAATTATTCCTAATTGCTGCTTGTTTCAATACGTTAAGAATGAGGTCCATTCCTGTTTAACAATATTTAAGGCTGAGTTTTATGTATTGGGCCCTTGTCACATGTTACACTTAGCACATGTTAACTGCATTTAAAATGATAGTGTCTGAACATTCAAGTAGTAAAACACATGCTAAGTGCCATCATATCATAGCAAAGCTAGAACTTCTACAGCCAGGAATATCTCCAGAGATCGTATTACCTAACACATGCTGAGCTAACCGCTGACTGCTCCATGGAGGTAAAATGATCATGAAACTCCATTGTGTTCCTGAGGCTGGGACTGATGAACAGTTATGTGGCCCTCCCAGCACCGCACCAGAGCCAGATCAGTACTCCGGAGTAGAGGGAGGCTAGGACTGACAAATAGCTGATTGTCTGTTCCAGCCTTCCCACCACAGCTCAGAAAACTTTCCAACTCATAGCAAGGCTTAATATGATCAACGTAAACATTAGGGCCGTATGAAATGACTGTTTCGATTGGGTTTTGGATTTGGTCATTTTGGAGGACAGTGATTCATTTTGGTGTTTTGGATCACTGTCCTGTTTGGTTTGGGCCTAATCTATTTTGGAGACTCAGCTCCACCAAATCTCATCTGAATCTATTTCAAATGGGCTGTAAGCTTTGCGCAGCCCTACTGCTCAGCAGTCTGGGTCTTGGGGCCAGGGGTTGCAGGGCCCCAGCAGGAAGCAGGGTGGGGCTGTGGGTGGCTCGTCCAGGGAAGGAGGAGGGCTGCTGCTCTCTGCGGAGGTGAGGAGACAACTGCATAGATCTCTGATCCCTGTCATGCCAGGCCACGGGGCAGGGAAGCAGCACAGAGAGGCGAGTAAGCCTGCTGGTCCCTGCCGTGTTACTTGGCTCCACAGGGAGCAGAGATCCGTGTCGGGGGTCTCCTCACCACCGCTGGCCATCCTGTGCTGCCCTGGTGATGTGGGGCTGCATGGAGAAGGCAGCAGTGGCGTGAGAGGAACCAGCACTGCGACCTGGTTCTGCAGGGAGCAGAGATCTGCACTGGGAGTCTCCTCACCACTGCAGCAGCACAGGGTAGGCAGTGGCAGTGAGGAGACCCCCAGCGCAGATCGCTGCTCCCTGCGGAGCTGAGTTGCATGGCAGGGCAGCAGCGTACAGCTGTTTCCCTAGAACCCCAGCTCTGAAACGCCAACATTTTCTGAAACATTTCTGAAACATTTTGGAGGCCTCATTTTGTTTTGAAATGAAATGGCTGCTGAAATTTCACACAGCCCTAATAAACATGTCCTAAATGTAATATGTGACAAGACCCTTAATGAAGATGTCTTGAAGTTAGCTTGTGTTCTTGCAGCCAACCATGGAACAATCCAGCATGTTTTTTAGATCAACACATAAAAGTGGACCTCCTATATTTTGGGCTGGGACTAAGGATTGTGGGGTGGCTTTTACAAGTTTACTTGTTTGATAGTCAGACCATTACCTTCTCTTAGCTGATGTCAGAACTCTCTTTTGTTCTGTGGGGACATAGACTTATTTATGAGTCCCTCTCACAGAGGATCTAGTCCAAATCTAGAGTTCTTTAGACAGAAATAGCATGTGATAGGTGATGCACTTTCGCAGTGACCAGTCCACAGACTTCAGCCATTGTTTGCCTTAGCTATCAATATGATGACTCCTAAATGACTACTTCCTTCAGAAATTAATGCCTTTTTCTGTCACTCATGCTAATTTGTCCGTCTAATAGAAAAGATGTGTGGAAAGGGACGTAAGTGCATGGTAGACTACTGAAGTTTCAGTCACTCCCAGATTTGCAATTTGAGTTAACATCCAAGAAAAGCTAATATGTCTAGTTGACAGTTGTAGTTTAGGGTTAGCGGCTATATCATGGTGGTTTTTTTTCACATGAACATTCTATTTATTCTTTCTAGTTGGTCTGCCTTTCCAAATAGACTATTGTCTAATGATATCTTCTAAGCAATTGTCTGATAAACACAGGCAAATATGTTAATACTGTCAACACACTCATCAGTTAATTATTAACTCCTGTTTAAATATTTTCATATAACAAGGAAGTATACCTTAACTGGGGGACCTGTTAGAGTAGTGACCTATTTCCTTGCTCTGCTGATTTAAATTAAAGTGCCATCATCGTCAAGGAGACTTACATTTGGCCACAGACAGTAAGCAGTGTTCTCAGTCTTTCCTCAGATATATCTTTGAGAAGTCAGATCCTCAGTCAGTGTAAATTGGCATAGTTCTGTTGACTTCAGTGAGACTATCCTGTGTTGATTTGCACCTGTTGAGGACCTCGTTCTTTGTCTGTAATCCTGCAGTAAAATAAAACGCACTATACATTCAAGCATTAGGTTTATTTTGATGTGAAGGCCAACATTATTCCCTGCTAAACTTATAAAACTGCACCAGGAAAGTAAGCTTCCAAACATGCCCTGAATCAGATTTTGCATATCAAGAACCAGGTCTGTCTGGCCAGTCTAATGGTTCAAGCTTCTGGCTAAGCTGTTCATTAAAGCTGTGCGAAATTTTGCTGGCTGTTTCATTTTGACACTTTTGACTCTTTTCGAGCTTGAAACAGTGAAACTGAAATGAAACAAAGGGCTTCAAAACAGCCTCAAAATGAAACAAGGGCAGTCAAAACATTTTGAAAGTTTCAAAACATTTTGAGTTTTGAAGCTGAAGCTGGGTTTGCCTGCACGGAAACAGAAAGTAAGGAGAGGGATGGGGAAGACGGGTGGGGGGGGTGGGAGGACTGCTCTGATATTCACTGAGACTGTTTGGCTGCCTGAGATGCTGCTGGTGCTACTGTGTTGCTTACTAAGTTATTACCTGTTGTCATTTAAAGTGGTGAGCTGGACTGAGGCTGTACGGGAGGAAGAGGCCTCATTGGGACACGCTACTGTGTGTCGTGTGGAGAGCACACGTTAACACACACATACACAGAGTCACACGTCACAAATTTTGCTTGACAGCATATTGAAGTGCAGTTTCCCAGAAACCCCTGCACCTATCCCTTTAAAACTTGGCAGGCTTTGTGGCCTTAGCAGGGGCTACCATGCCTGCTATTTTCATCCAAATCTGCCAAAAAATGACGAAGTTACAGGCAGTTTCATGCTTCTCCATTATAGCCTATGGGCAAAATGTCAAAACAGCGAAACAGCAAAACAGTTTCAACAAAACAAAACAGAACAGTGCTTTCAAAATGAAATGAAACTTGAAACAAAACACTGTCCTGTTGAAACGGTGACATGGAAGTTGAAATGAAATGGTGCTGTTTCGCACAGCCCTGCTGTTCATGATGACTTCATTAAGCTGTTCATGATGACAGCATACAGGAATACTGTCATGTTTTCTTTTCATTTGTCTTAAAAGCACAATGCCAAGATCATTTCCTATTTCTTCTTCTATACTTCAGGGCTTTTGCTGGTGACCTGTAAGGCCTGGGAGGAACAGTTTTCCTCCTCAATTAAATACAGTTTAGGGATTCTGGAGAATTTTTTCCTTGTTCTGAAGCATTAGACATTGGCCACAGCTGGAGGTGATAGTTTGTATAGAGTCTGCTGGTGCTCTAACTAGTCAGTAACAGGAATACTTGCAGGTGCTTGGCCAGAGAGTCTATCCTGTGCACTCAAGGTTAAGCTGATCACCAGACTCAGACCCAGTACTGTACTCTGAGAGAGATTAACATATCCCATATCTTTTTTTCTCTTTTGCCTTCCTCTTTAGCACTGCTCTCTTAAAATCCTTTGAGCATGTATAAACTTAACAAACTCCCTACCATGGCAGTGGGAAAGCATGGGTGCCACTCTTATCCTCTCTGCTTTTCATCTGAGCATATTTTAGCTAAGGGTGGGGATTCTGACTGAGGTACACTGTTGCTCTTGCTGATAGTTAGAAAACCCAGCGCCTCCTACCTAGAGAGTCTTGCCCTTCTGCATAGGATCTTCCTGACCACCACATTTGATCTGAGGAATGGATTTTTCCCATTGCTCAAATTATCAAGGATTGTGTGGGTATGTATGGGAAGGGAAGGGGGGCTATTCTCTGTGTCATTGGTACTTTTGGGGCATGATACTTTTTCAAAGATCTTCTGAGCATCTCTTAACTTACTTCCCTGATAGTGCAGAAGAAGGGCCTTCATTTCCCTAACTATTACTTGTGACAGGCTATAGGATGTTCTTAGTATTTTAACTACTGGTCCCTGTAGTTGCAGCTGAGAATTTGAAGTGGCTATTTTGTGGACTCTTTGGTTTAGCAATTGCCTGCAAACAGGGCTGACCCTAGGAGGGTGTGGGGCCCAGGGCAAATCAGCCTGTGTATAGCCCCCTTAACATTTTTATATAATTAAAAAGAAGTTCATATAATAAAAACCCTCACTGATCACGATCAGTCTTGCACTGTCTACATTCTGAAATTTATTGGGAGGGTAGGGGAGGGTTGCAGTTCCTGGCTCGGTGGACACTGTCTGCGGGGCTGGGAGAGCCGGGTGGTGCAGGCTGCAGAGCAGAATGGAGATGGCAGCCCTGGCGTTGGCACTAAGGGTGCTGCTGCTGGTGCAGCCCACCCCAGGGGGCTGCCTGCAGGTGAGGTGAGGGCTGTGCTGGGTGGGCCGGGCTGGGTCAGGGATGCCCTTGTGGCAGGGGGCCCCGAGCTGCGGTGCCCAGTGGCCTCGCAGGAGCTCCGGGCCAGGCTATTCTGTGGGGTGGGTGCTAGGCAGCACCTCTGCTGCAGCCCTTAGAGCCAGGAGCGGGACTCACCTGCTGCTAGCCCATCCCACAGGCAGGGTGTCCCAAGGGATGGCCATGCCTGCAAATGCAAGGAGCAGGATTTAGTGGCTCAGGAAATCCTTTCTGTTCCTACGGGTGTGGGGCTGAAACTGAATAATCTTGAGGGGCTTTTTTTAGATTAATGGCTGCCTGCAAGCCCAGACTCAGTGGCCCTGAAACCCCCTTCCAGTCTTACATTCTTTCTTCCTGTTTCTATGTTCCTGAAAAGATCATGTATTTATTATACCAGGGTGGATTCACTGAGGCTGGTGGCAGGAGGTCCAACTTGTACCTCCCTCGATGCTTTCTATGTGCCCCAGTCACACTTGTTTCCTTTCCTGTGTTGCCTTGTTTCCTATTTGTCCAGCTGGGTTGGATCATACCAGTTCCCTTAGCACTAGGGAGGTTCCTTTAGCTTGAAACTAGTGGAGTCTGGTAGGGATTGTGCTGGTAAAAGCTGGGGAATGAATTTAACCTCCTTCTTTTGCATTGTATTTCTCACAGTTCAAGGCACTAAAATTCAGTCTGACATGCAGGGAGGGAAGGCCTTTTGGGGCTGTAAAAAGCATTAACTCAAGATCTCAGTGCTATTTGATGGAAATTCCATGGAGTTCCATCATGGAATTATCTTTTAGGGTGGGTAGAAATCTCCAGGATTGCATCCTGGAAAAGTGAGAGAGAAAGTTCAACAGTGTATAAATGATAAATAGTGGACTCTTACCAGAGGGAGTCAGAGTCCAGGGACACTAACAGAACATTCTGGGTCCTGTCTCTGTATCTCCCATCCCTTAGCTTGCAGGGGAGAGGTCATGATCACAAAGGTGGTTTTCCCAGGGTGAGGCTTATCCTATGTACTCTGAGAGTATTGATTAGACCTGTTGAAAGCTTTGGTCTGTGATTCGGTTTGGCCCGATTCGGTGGCCAAATCTCTGAATCCGAATTGAATCAAATCAAAGGACCCTTTAATCTCTCTGAATCGAATTGGAACCCTCCGAATCAATTTGGAGAGATTCAGAAAGATTCAGAGATTCAGGCATAGACACAGCTTAAAATGTTTTTTCTACATACCTCTAGGTAGCAGGTCGCTTGTGAACACTGTGATGCTGGGGTCTATGGAGTGTCCCACTTTAGTGTGGGGGGCTCCCCAGCGCGTTTGACAGCAGACCCGGAAGTGGACCAGAAGCCCTTCTGGTCCATTTCCAGGTCCACCGGAGAGTGCATATGGGCTCCCTTGTGGCCCCTCCGGTTCTGTGACTGGTGCCTCCTGGGCCGGGGGGGGGGCACTTGGGGTCCCCCCATGTCTGATTGCCGAGCTGGGGCCCCCCAGGGCACTCCCCACTGGACCCAGAAGTGGACCTGAAGTACTTCTGGTCTAATTCCAGGTTCAATGCCAAGCATGTGGAGGGCCCCCTCCTCCGCAGTCCTGAGGGATGCTCCATCTGCCCCACCATCGCAGTGATCGTGAGCCGCACTGGTACCTTGAGATATGTAGAAGAAACATATAAAGCTGCATCTATGTCCAAATTGCTGACTCTCCAAATCAGCATCGAATCTGCAGATTCAGATTCGATCAAATCAAATCGGGGACAGTGATCTGAATCAATTAAACGAATCACTGTCCCCGATTTGGGCCGAATCTGAATTGAATAGGGCCTGCTTTGCATCCTAGTATTGATCCCTATGATTTCCCCAAAGCACAGGGGGATGGAGATAGACTGATAGAGTATTCTGTGTGACTACAGAGGACAGAAGAAGGAGCAATGGTCTTAAATTGTATCAAAGGAAATTCACGCTGGATATTATGAAGAAACTTCTTGCTATGAGGGTGGTTGAGCACTGGAACATATTACCCAGTGAGGATGTGAAATCTCCATCTTTGGAGAGCAGGCTAGACAGATACTTGGCTGGGATGATTTATTCAGAGATAATTATGCCCTGGGAACTGAACTATATGGTCTTCTGAGGTCTCTTCCAGTTCTACTTTTCTAAAATTCTGTGATTATCTGTCCTTTCTCAGCCATTCTGTTAACCTTCTTCAGGTTCTGAATGTCTCAGTTGTAGAGGTAGTGGTTAATTTCATTTTTTAGGCTGGATGGTCACTTACAGGAATGTTGCAAGCTTCTCCAAATGCCAGTGTGGGAGCTGTCATCTTCCAAACCCCTAATCACAAGACTTTTTAAAGCAGATCCTGCAAACTGGGGAAGATGGTTTCAAAACGCAGGGGGTGGAGGGATGTTGCAGTTTCTAACACCACTAGAAAAGGGACCTTCATCACATTTGAACTTAAAGCTCCAGAGGTAAAAGGCTGAAGCATTAACTCCCTGTGTAATGCTGGGACAGATTTTTAAAGATATTTAGGTGCCTATTTTCAATTAATTGCAGAGGGAGCAGAGCACCTGAATACTTTGACAAAATCTAGCCTGCAGTGTCACACTATTATTTTGTATATCTAATTTCTACTGAAGTTCCTGCCTTGCTAACCATAAAACTCCAGCAAGTGCATGAGCCTGTAATTCTGCTAATTTTTTTTTGTATGGTCCAGGCAGCGGTCAGAATCTCAGCTGATGGAAATGGGCGTTGCTAGACAGTAGTAGTCAATGAAGTAACTCTCACTTAGACCAGCTGAGGATCTGGCAGAAAGGAGATGCCATCTATCAGCAAAAGCTGTTTGCAAGAGCCAAAAAGCCTTGCTGTAGGAGTTGTGCAGATGGCCATCTTTCCACTCATCCTTTCAGATATGGGGAGCCAGCCAAAATAACCAGCTTAAAAGAGCAAAGTATAACCTGTTCAAAGGAGAACAGAAAAGAAGCTTTTCAAACAGCTTAATGAGCTATTAGTTAAGACTGCCAGGGACAGATTTCATTTCTGCTCTTTCCATTCTGTACAGGATATTCATTATAGAAGTAAATACCCCCCAGCACCTTTTGTTTGAGCACAACAGTTTGCAGGTTATAATGAGGCATTAATTTAATAAAGGTGGAGGGTGGTAAAAGGACATAAGGCAGATATGAACCAAATTGCCTTAACCTTCAATTAGTTGTAGCTAGAGCCTTCATTTTACTAAGGCATAGCTATCATGCAGACACTTACCAGCTGAGAACATATACCTTAAAGACCTTACAGAAGGGCCACACATCCATGATTGACCCAAGGACCTCCAGAGATGAAAGCATGGACTTGTATAGCTTGAGCCAAAGAATCATGCCTTTCCAGAACTGCTGGTCAGAAGTTTTCCAATGACATCACTTTTCATCTGGAAACACTGGTTCATTGAAACTGAAGTGTTTTGTGGAAATATTTTTGCTTTGATGAACTTCTGCCAAAAGCCAGACAAGGTCCTGATGGAAAACTACCAACTCACCTGGTGGCCTGCTGGACAGCCAGTGCTTCCAAGACCCCTGGCTCTGAGACAGCCCACCATCGAAATGGCTTGATGCATCCCAAGGTCCGGGGGTGGATTCAGGGGAGGGGAAGGGGGAGTGCACTTGTATTCTGCTTTGATTCCAGCTCTACCCCAAGCTTAAAACCAACTGCCTGGCAGTGGCAGCAGCATTTCTAGTCAGGCAGTGCTGAGGGGTCATTTGCCTTCATGGCTCCCTATAAACTACTTGATCCCTTCTAAACTCTCCGTTGCACAAGTGTTAATACCCCTCTCTCCTTTTTACTGGTTTTGATGTTCCACTAATCAAGCTAGTCTTTGTTCTGCAATTCTGCTGTCTGTTTGTTGCTCCAGGTAATCACACTTCTATTTCACAGCCTGGCAGATTGTTTTTAACTCTTTCCAAACAAGTTATATTTGTTTTTGCTTCAATCTTAAACTGAATAATACAGTCCTGGGCCCCAAGCATATTAGTAAAGTTTCTAAATGATTTTTAACTGGAGAAAAAATATGCATGCGGCACCATGCCATCTGCACCCCCCTTTGTAAAATTCTAGTTCTGCCCATGCCAAGGTCCACAACCCTAGGCTGCTCCAGGATGGTCCCATTAAGCAAATTGCTTTGGAAACTCAAGGGCTTTCACAAGTCTGTGGCTCCAGAATAAATTAGCTATGTGAACTGCCTCAGAGACAAGGCTCCTAGAACATTTAGGCTCCCTGCCCTGGAACCAGAAGTCTGGAAGCAACTGCAGTAAAGCTGCTCTAACAGTGGGTATTTTGGCTTCATTCCAATCCAGGATATTTTCTGTTGGTTTCCTTCAGGGAGAGCTACTCTTTTATGTTCCACTGCCTCAAGGTAGCTACCTCTTGGATTTTGCCCTGAAGTTCCCCATGTCTGGGTAATTCTATGCCGACAGCCATGCCCTTATATTATAAACAGAGACAGGACAGAAAAGGGTAGGAGGAAAGAGTATTCCTCTTCCAATTGTAAAGAGGAGTGAAGGCAGCAGGAAATTATTTGCTTACTGTCATAGAAGGAAGATAGGTACTGAATGCATGTTTCCTGAGTCCTACTCCCATCCTTATTTTCATAGGAGTGTTTCTTACATCAGAGAGTTTCAGAAAATGGGCAGAATGTCATCAGGACAGTGACTTCCTGTACCCTGAGCATACATATGATAATGTTCCCCCCCGAGTTTTCAAATAACTAAAATAAGTGGAAGATTTGGTTCCAGTGGAGGAGGAGTAAGAGTCAAAAGGAAAGCATGTTGCCCACTCCCTTTTTATGATACTATCCTGTTTTTCATCTGAGAATGCAGCAGACTGGCAAGGAGAACAAAAATAAGGGAAAAATCCTGGCTGGGAACCTATATAATCAGCTTGAAGGTTGGCACAAATTAGGTCATTTCTTGTGTTTATATTTTTTGCATGCATTGTATGCTCTCTCCTCCTCCTTACGTTATCATGATGTGAAGGGAATTTCCTGCATACAGGGTATTGTTTTTGCCAAGCTTTTGTGAATATAAACCACCTCAAGTGCTGAAAAGAAATAAAGTTCAATTCTGGTGCTAATATGTATAATAACTTATGTACATTAACAAGTCTATAAGTATATACAATTATATTATGTGTGATATAGCTATATAGTAATAATATACATATATGGATATTAGAGAAAATGAGGGACCAAATATCATTTTGCTTTTAGGTTCTTATCTAGTATTTTATCAGGGAATGGAAAGAGAAATGACCATTTTCAACAAATGGTGATGCATTTCAGATCTTTGAAATTTATACAGGCCCAGCTTTTAGCTGGTATCAAGAGGCATGGGTCCATGGAAGTCTGTACACAGCCAGCTAGGGATCTGGTCTCATCAGAAAATGGTGTTGAAAGCACTGACTTCATCATCAAATCTGCAAGTATAAAATATTTGAGACAAAAATTACTTTTGCACACTTTCCCCTCCTTTTAGCATGAATGCTGTTTGCTACTCACCTTAGTAAGGCACGTTGAAGCAAGTAGAATTTCACTGACCTTTATTTCCTATGATCTAGTATTTTGCTAGTGAAAACTAATTTTTGCATATGGGGGTTTCTAACAGCTTTGCCTGTTCTCAGTCCCTTATGACAGAGTTGCTCATAATTTTATTTATGAATAATTTAAAAAGGCAACATACAAAGGATCCGTTGCATTGAATAAAAACACAATAAGGCTCCCTAAATGGACTGGAATCTAAAATACTGGCCTAAAAGACTGAATTTATTAAGCTCCTTTGGGAAAAAGAAACTGGTAATGGAGTTCTGAATTGCTTGCATGTCTTTGCATATTTGTTGAAAGAAGAACAATGTCACTGTTCATCTAATTTACCACTGTTCAAACCAAAAGTGCAAGAGACAGCTTTCTCTCCTCACCTGCCCCTACATGTTGATGCAGCTGCAGTGGTGCTGCAGAGAGCCAGGGAAAGGTGCATATAATTGCCCTGGCTTCCTGTCTTGCAGGCCTTAGGCAGGTGGGATGTTTCCATAGCATCAGTGTCTGTGCCACAACACAGTCTTCAAGAGTGCCATAAATAAGACTAATTCCCTAGTTACTCTCATTCTCCCCAGGCAGTTGCACCTTTCCCTCCTGCGCAGCCCCACCCCACATCCCCCACAGGCATAGCACAGAACTGGACCACCGTGGCAGCGCAGAATTTGGCGTTCCAACCGGAAGTGAAACGTTGCTTGCTATAAATAAAACAAAAGCTGCAAAATCAGTCTACAAACCCCACCAAGGCAGCTGCAATCAGTGAATTGAGAACCAAGCAGTTCATACACTCAAGCACTCTATTCAGAATGTCAGACTTGAAACAGAACATTGGAGTCCCATGCAGAATGATAAGATACCTGTCTTTAAATTACATTTGGAAGAAACTTCAGAGCACAAAAAGTCTCAAAGTAAACCAAGGCTGGAGGTGTAAAATCTCCAGAAAAACATTTATTTTGGGCTCCTCTGATATAAACAGAAATGAAAAGGATCTACATGCTTTCCTTCCAAACCACAGGCTCACAAATGGATCCCAAATCCCAACTCCACTTTAATATGAGGGCCTCCCAATTAGAGCATTGGATGGCATTCAAAACTTCGTATAAATCTGAGTGAAGGCATTTAATAGCAGGGGCCTGTCTCTCACTCAAGCAGCTACAGTCACTCCTGGTTTGAGCTGCCTGGGCAGTCAGTTCTGCAGCAGTAATTCTAAGGGAGGATCTTCCCAAATTACCTCATCTAAGGCCAGTGGCTTTGCTCGTCAACCTCCTCTCCAACTTGGCAGATGCTGGCAATTTAGAGAGATTATATTTTTATCTGTGTTCCCTTGCAAATATGCTAGTAAATGTCTGAAAAATTAAAGGATATTTTTTTTCTTCTTCATCTTTAATGTAAAAGCACAATGTCATTGCTTAGTTATCAAATTGTTTTCCCTTTCATTTCCATATATATATTTAAACTCTGTGTAAGCAGCCAATAAACCTCAGGGTGCTGGGGCTTGTTCCCACTCTCATTGAAGTCAATGGCAGTACTCCCATTCACTTCAATAATCAGGCACCAGAGTAACTCTGATTTTTCTGTCCCTGTCTCTCCCTTCCTTTCAGAAAACCTCTGAGGTTGGGCCCAACATCAATCTCATGCACAGGCTGGGAGCATCTTTAAAAATTTTTTTTTCAGTTCTGGGTTTTGATCTCTTTCTTTGAAATGGAAGCAAATTCCCTGCAGGGTGCTCTGTGATCACTTGTTGGGTGTAGTTGCATGCTTTCACTTCTTGCTGTAGGTGAAATGGCTCATGTGCAAGGGTATTAACTCTCTGTTAGGCATTTCAGTGCTCAGTTAACGTAAACAGGAGTACAAAGAACTAGAGGTTTAATGACCGAGTGAGCTCTAGAACTATAAAGCCTAGGTAAAGGATGAAGGTATGTGATGTCATATTGTGGTGGTGATAAAGATACAGTTTTAATTAAAGGAAGGGTCATTTCCTTTTTGTCTTGCTGCAATGAAGCAGCTGTGCTAGTGGATGAAGATGGATGTTGAGCAGAAGAATTCTGCTTGTTGAGTAAAAATGCCTAGAGGACCAGACTTAGGCCCCAGTCCAGAAAAGTAGTCAGCATGTGCTCAACTTTAAGCATGTGGGTGGCTGCTGGCAAAGCACTTAACTACACTTGAGTGGACCCAGCTGTAAAAGTTAAACAAATACTTTTATACTTTGTTGTGTCAAGGCCCTAACTGGCAAGATTCAAAAGGTCTCCAGTGACTCACCAGGTTATCTAATAAGACCAGGTACAGACATTACACTTTTACTCGTATAAGTGATAGGAAACCACTTCTGTTCACTTGTAACAGAACAGACGCTCCTCATACATGCAATGATTTAAGAGTGGCAGAACTCAGTCTAAGATTTACACACATTCGTCCTTTGGTGGTGAGGGTATTGTTCACTACTGATCTAAACTATGCCATTTACCGAAAACTGTGCAACAGAGATCAATTCTACCTCAGGCATTTTGAATGTCTGTAGCTAGCCTAACGTTCCAAAATAAAAGGGCCTATTTCAACATCAAATACTTCTCCCAGAGATGGAGTCCCCAAAGTTCACTATGTAACCCTCTTTGGAGGGCCCTGAAATCATTATTTGGTACCGTTCCCTCTCAAGTGTCCTGATGAGTGCCAAGAGCAGCCCCAGCAAACAGTTCCTAGGTCCTGCCTACAATAGAATAGTGTGTTCAGGAACTATTATAAAAAAAAAAAAAATACCCAAAACCCAAACCCGAAAGTGTTACTAATAGGGCTGTGCGAAGCTTCGGTCCCTGATTTGATTCAGCCCAATTCAGTGGCTGAATCTCTGAATCCAAATCAAATCAGGAGACCCTTTAATGTTTCCAAATTGAATCGGAACCCTCCAAATCGATTTGGAAAGATTTGGCGATTCAGACAGACACAGCTTTAAATGTTTTTCCTATGTACCTCAAGGTAGCAGGCGGCTCATAAATGCTGCGATGCTGGGGCAGATGGAGCATCCCACAGGAGTTTGGGGGGCTCCTCAGCGCGCTTGGCAGCAGACCCAGAAGTGGACCAGAAGCACTTCTGGTCCACTTCTGGGTCCACTGGGGAGCACGCTGGGGGAACCCCCCCCCAGCTCAGTGACTGGTGCCTCCTGGGTCTGGGGGGGGCACCCAGGGTCCCTTGTGGCTGATCACCAAGCCGGGGGGGGGGGGGGGAACGATACAGAGGGGCCCTCCACGTGCTTCCCAGTGGACCCGGAAGTGGACCGGAAATACTTCCGGTCCACTTTTGGGTTTGCTGCAGAGCAAGTGGGGGGCCCCCCCCACGCTCCTGTGGGATGCTCCATCTGCCTCAGCATAGCAGTATTCATGAGCCACGCCTGATATCTCGAGGTACGTAGAAAACACATTTAAAGCTGTGTCTATGGCTGTCTGAAACCATATTTAAAAAATGATTTCTTACCATGGTCAACATAGTTGTAGAAGATGCTTCTGAAAGGCTATTCAACTCTTACCTATGTTTTATATAGCTTGAATTATTATGTTATTTGAACAAGAAAGCATCCAGTGACACCATACAGCTTTTCTTTAGTTAGAATTTGGTGTCCATCACTGAAAATTTTCCTAATAGAAGATGCATCTGTGTATGTATATACATGTGAACATGTATGTGCATGAGGCCATGTGTGAGGTACCCCCCAAAATAAAGTGAAAACAGCAAAAACCAAAGAATTGGTCCAAAGATATAAATTATATTATCTAACAATTTTTCTTTAAACCTATAAAAATACACAGGTTAAAAATGGAATTAGTCAGGACTTTTTTTTTTCTGATAAAAGATCTCTCATCAAAAATGCTGATTGGTCAATTTTGAAATGATTTGTAGGAAATGGTCAGCTCTAATGAATTTCCCAACTCCAGAATGTTGGGAAAAAAAAAGGTTTAAAAATTATTCTAAAATACCATTTTGACCTTTAGAAAACAAACCTCCCTCTTCCCCCACCCCTCCAGATTTTCCTGGTTCAAAATTATTTCTTTTTGTTAATTAAGCTAATTATGGGGGAATTGTTTTAAACTGGTTGAAATAAAAATTTAAACATGTTAAAATGAATGCATACAATTCCCTGAAGCAAAGTTATTTTGCACAACATTGGTTTTTGAACATTTTTGACAATTGTGAGCTCATCTTTTTTCAGAGCAGGAAACATTTCTACAATCACAATTTTTTTTTTCTTCACTAAACATCTTTTTATGATCATAAGAAAAAAAATACAAAGCCATATTTAGTTGGGTTCCCTCATGCATACATGTGTGCGTTCTCTCTCAGAAAAGTATGATGGAGTTCAAATATTATGCATTAGTCCCTCCTTTTCAATTCTAGCTGGTAGAAGCTCAGAAATTTGCATTGTGTAGGTTATAAAAATCTTCATCTCAGAGATTAGGTAGAAAATGCTAAGAAAATTAAATTTACATCTGCCTCACAACCTTGATGGTCTTAGTTGATTAGGGGACTCTAATTTTTCATTTAGTATCTTAAAATGCTTTGAATAAAAGAAGCTGTATACTGTTTCCTTGTTTTGGAACCTTCCCAAAAATCACTACTCATAAATTGTGCAATAGAAAGATTTGAGGTAGTATAAGCAATTCATATGGTATATATTTCTGATAAAATTTTCAAGAGTATCCTTACCTGGGGTTGGCATGTGTTAGATGGAATAATGCAGATAAGAGAAGCACAGTTTGCTTGCCTCAAGCTTACACTCTGCATATCCGAGCTCATAGATACCCAGAAGTGAAGACTGTCCTTCAGTGTTAGTAACCTCCTTAGATAAAAGAGAGGGCGCATGACCCAGTGTAAATCTGCACAAATATTTGAGTTTTTAGGCTAGGGACAGACAGGTAAAAAGCCTGAGGCTGAATCAGTTCAGTCTTTGCAGGTTAGTCTAAGATGCACAGATTAAACTGAAACAGAAGTAAGCAGATGTTTACCTTTGGTTCAGGTAACGCAGTAACATGCCTGCAGGAACTCAGACAAGAAGCCAGAAAATACTAGACCAGAGCTGTCTGGCTGTGTGTTCAGTTCCTCTTCCTGCTGCCCCGAGGTCTCTGGGATTTGTAGTCCAGACCCACAGCACCAGGACTCTGCAGGGTTGCTCATCACTTCCTCTTCCTGCTTCCAGGTGCTTCTGGGATTTGTAGTTCATAGTTGCAGCCAGCAGTAAGTTTGAGTAGGGGACAGGGTGTTTAATCCCTCCTCCCTGGCCCCAGACCCCATCGGGGTTTGCCTGAGGTGGGGGTAGGGGGCACTTCCCCCCCCTGCATAGATTGGGCTGCATCCCCAGCCAGACTTGCTCCACTCCCTTGTTAGTTAGCCCTCACAGCTCTGGCTAGGGAGCAGAGGGGTGGGGCCAGCCCTGCTCTCTGGAGCAGACAGCCCAGCCCAGCCCAGCCAAGCCCAGGGCTGGAAAGCATGATGGGATGCTGGGGGACTCTGATTTAACTTAAACCAGGAAGGAGTCTGGGACAGAAATTTCATAAACAAGTTTGACCCAAATCAGTTAAGTCTGATACTGTGTTCAACCAGTTTTATCTTAAATCAGTTTCAATCATTTTGAAACTGGTTTATGCGCACTGAGCTTGTGTTCTGTTACAGGTTTAAGCCAGTTTTTGATCACTTAAACTGGTTTATGTGTAACTTCTGTCCCTAGCCTTAGTGAGATTTATGCTCTTCACTTCCCTATATACTTTCAAAAGGTCTCCATAGCTTTGGGTTTTTTTCTTTGGCAAACTGTTTTTTTTTCCCATTTTGGTTTCCTTTTCCACTGTGATCTTTCCCTGCAGCTTACATTTGTGTCACTGTTGGGGAAATGCAAAAGAAGGGAAGGGAACTGATCATGCTGAAAGTTCAGGATGTTACAAAAATGTGCTGGTTATTGGGCACTTGACTTTTGACAGGAAGACTAAAGTTTCAAAAACAGGAACCTACCATTAGTTTCCAAATCCACATTTAGGAACCTAGGAAGGCTACGTAAGGAGGACCTGTTGGGTGCTAAGCTCTTTTGAAAATCAGATTGATTTAGAAATTGGTGATCAAGAAAGGAATTGAAGAAAACACTGTAGGATCTTCACTCTGGCAGTGACCTGTAGGAAGCGCTTGCAGAGTTCTAGATGTTCCTGGAAGCAAATAGCAAAGAAATCAGAGATGGTAGAATCTTCTAGAAGTTTCTTGTAGGTTTCTTAACTATGCTTAATATCATCCAGCGTTTGTCACCTGTTATCTTTTACTATGGTGATGGAGCAATGGGTGAATCAATTTTATGAGATGTTGAAGTGAAGCTGAAGTAGGCTTTAGCTGTAGTATAAAGACATCTGTGACACTTAAATCTCTTAAGGGTTTATTGAGGAAGCTTCTGGCAGCTCCAAGAATGGCACTTGCAAAGCTAAGCTTTCTATTTACTATACCATTTTAATTAAGTTGGGGAAATAGGCTTAATGTACTGTTCTTTCATTTTTAATTTGTCAGTGGTGTTTGTAAGACAAGCTTTTATGTCACTATAGAAAGGTGGTAAAATGTTGAAGATGATTATCATGTGCAGTTTAATCCATTTGTGAGTCAGTGAATAATAATCTGGTCTTACATAGTGTTATTTTAGGGATCATGCCTTTTGGATATTGATAGCAAATTTGGTACAAAGCAAGCTATGTGCTTAAACAATGAAAGTTATCTAAGGAATATATTCAGGAAGGTCTGGGTTTTTCAGATGCAAATACCAGAAATATATTTAACATTTTGACTTCCATCTTTTCTCACAGTACAAAGTAGAAAGACAATGTTTAGTAAATGTTTACATGTCACAAAGGAGAGTTTTTCATATTGTATTGTAGCTGTTTGGGAGGAACCAGGAAAGAGGGCAGGATGTTAACAAGATAAAAAAGAATAGCAATAAAACCCACCCCTAAAATTAATTGTCTACAAGGAAATGCAAATATCTCTCATCAGGCTATTTCAGCCTCTGCTTTGCATTGCTGGAAATTTGAGATCACTAATAGACTTTAGGCATGGAGAAGCAAACACTTGCATACTTGAAACATAGTTAACTTACTGTTGTTTTGACAGATGCTCACAAATAACATGGAGAAACTTCTAATTCCATTCACCCTTCTAAACACTTAAATTTAAAAATGAGCTCAAGCAGCCAAATTTGACTTAAATCGTGACTCCATTATTATACCACTGAAGGGCTGGGGGTTGTTCTGATCTGATGTCTTGGTTCAGGTTCCTGAGTTGTGCAGGATACTAAAAATATATTGAAATTATTTCTTGTTAATTAATTATGAATCTGAAGTGACCCATGAAGCCCTATTCTGCTGGACTTTCAGCCAGCATAGATCACCATAGCTACTCTGACTTCAGTGTAATTATATCCACTGATATCCCTTGGAGATCTCACCTATCTTGTTTTAAGAATGCATCATTAATAGGGCTGTGCGAAGCTTCGGGTGGTGATTCAATTCAGAGGAGATTCAGCCCAATTTGGTGGCCAAATCCCTGAATCCAAATTGAATCGAGGGACCAGTTAAAAGGTCCAAATCGATTCAAAGCTCTCCAAATCTTCAGAAAAGATTTGGAGAGCTTTGATGATTCGGGCAGTCCCCAGTGGCTGCAGCAGGGTTCTGCAGCTGGACTCAGAGCTGGTAAGTACTAGGGGTAGGGGAGGGGGGACTGGGGGAGAGGGGAGGGGACCATGAGGGGACCCCTTCCAGGCCCCATCCCCTGCCTGCTCCAGCAGCCCCCCAACCCCTGCCCATTCCCCCATCCCCCCATGGCTGCCCCACCTGCCCCAGCTCCTGGTGCTTTAAAAATAGGCCCGACTCACCAGGTGCTGCCAGGCAGGGGGGCGATCCCCACTGCCCCACACTGCATGGGAGGGCTCTGCCACGGGCCCTCCAATCCCCCCTCACTCCCCCAGCCCCCCCAAGGTTGCCCCGCCTGGGCCAGCTCCGGCCCTTTAAAAAAAATAAAAATGAGAAAAGCCCTAGGGCTCACCACTCCTGCAGTGGCCTTGGGGCTTCAGGGGACTTGTGCAGAGTCCCCCGTGTTGTGTGGGGTAGTAGGGGGCAGCGGGGACTGCCCCCGGCTGGCAGGAATGGTGTGTGTGGGGGTTTTCTGTTTTTTTGTTTTTTTGTTTTTCTTCTTAAGGGGCTGGAACTGCAGTGGGTGAGGCAGCCATGGGGGAGTTGGGGGAGCTCGTGCAGAGCCCCCCACACAGCAAAGGGCAGTGGAGAGCAGTGGCCATGGCCCCCCACCCAGCAGCACCTGGTGAACCGGGGCTTTTTTTCCCCAAGTGCCAGGAGCTGCGGTAGGCAGGGAAGCCATTGGTGAGCTGGGAGAATGGGCAGGGGATGGGCCTGGCTGATTTGGAGACTCGAAGATTTGGCAGCAGCCAAATCTCCAAATCACATTCGGCCACATTGATTCAGGACAGTGATTCAAATCACTGACTCGAATCACTGCCCCCTGAATTGGCTGAATCTGAATCCGAAGCAAATACTAGCCGCTTCGCACAGGCCTAATTATTAACAACACTCAGTGCACAGACAGAAATGAAATTTGTCATGTGATCCACCCTTGAAAGCACTCTAAAGCCATGCCCAAACAGAAGAGCATGGATACAGAGCATGCTGATTGTGCAACAAATTTTAACCCTCATTATATGAGGGTTCAAATAAAGACGCTCCTTCATTAATTTTTGTCTGCTCCAGCCTGCAGCACAGCCTGCTCCAGCCAGCAGGTCCAGCTGCTGTCTCTAGATGGGACAGGGAGAAGGCAGGGTGGAAGATCTGTTCTGGGGTTTTCTCAGCCCTGCGGTAGCTGGGGGGATGGGGTGGTAGATTAGAGCCCTCTCACATCAGGGGGAGCTCCAATCTACCTACTCCCCACTCTAGGAGGATGGGAAAACCCCCAGAATGGACCTTCCTTCCCTGTTTTCTCCCCCTTTCCATCCAGAGGCAACAACAGGGCTACAAGATGGGGGCAGAGCTAGGGGGAAAGGCTGCACAGACAGCCTCTCTCCCTGGATTTGTTCCACATTGAAGCCAATCCTCCACCCTCCCAATTCAACATCTAATGTCTGTTGGGTTGGAAGAATAGGTCTAACTCATGGCACTTTCTTTGAATCGCTATGCGTTAGACCCGGGAGCTGCACTTCTGTCTGCCACTGTGAAACTGAAGTTTTTGATGCAGGCCTGGGTAGGAGATGGTGACTAAGGCCCAGGAACATTCCCAGGGAGCAAGTATGGCCTACAGAATCTCAAGTCTTTCCATGTTCTCCTCTTACCCTGGGGTTGAAGCAATTAAATGGAGCCCATGAAAGGGTACTGCTTGCTTGCTTTGTAGCCCTTCATCAATGAGGAAAAGAAGATACAGCTGAGGAGGAAGACTTAGGAGGAAGACCTATCCTTCACTGATGTTGTATCCCTTCACAAGATGTAGCGTACCTGACAGCAAGTGTACACTCTGTATCTGACTCAGGCTTAAGACTCAGGCAGGCTAAGATAAAAGGTATGGATGGAATTTCATTTGACTCCTTTGCTGAGACAATCAAGAAAAGACAGTCAAGACTAAGGATGATATCCTTCTACTATGCTCAGCATTGGTGAGGCAGCAGCTGGAGTACTGTGTCCAGTTCTGGGTGCCACACCTCAAGAGGGATGTTGAGAAGCTGGAAAGAGTCCAAAGGAGGGCCACATGAATGATTAGAAGTCTGGAGAGCAGACCATACGAAGAGAGGCTAAAGGACATGGGACTGTTCAGCTTGGAAAAGAGAAGACTCGGTGGGACTTGGTGACAGCCTTTCAATATATAAGGAGTGAACATCAGGTGCTAGGAAAACATCTGTTCATCAAGGCATCCCAGGGGAAGACTAGGAACAGTGGTCATAAACTGATAGAAGATCGCTTCAGATTAGACATAAGGATGAACATCTTTATGATCTGTGTGTCCAGAGTCTAGAACAGACTCCCCACCCCAGAGGTGGTACAATCACCTTCCTTGGAGATCTTCAAAAGACAACTGGATGTGCGCCTAGCTGGAGTCATCTGATCTCAGCAGTCTTTCCTGCCATAGAGTGGGAGGGTGGGGGTGGACCTGATGATCTCGTGAGGTCCCTTCCAACCCCTAACTTCTATGAATCTATAAAAAGCACGCTCTAGTTCTAGCTCATAAAAAATCAGTAGTCAGTCAGTGGCCGCATCTACAAAAGATGCTTACTGAGCAGAACATTAGAACTGGGCCTGCACAGGGGTGACCCTATGACCTTTGTGGCTTGGTTACTGCCAGCAGATACCTGGGCCATGTGCACCCAGCTCATGCTGCAAGGCTATTTTGGCCCTCAGCTACAAGGTCCTAGAGTACTAGAACTAGGAGAAAGGGAGGGTCTCTGAGTATCCAAGCCAGGGCAAGCAGACAGATATCCCTGGAAACTTCAGGTGGAGATGGGGCATGGCCAGCTTCCTTGGTGTTGCAGGTAGGGGCACTGGAAATTTCTAAGCCAGGTCATGTAGCATTGCCAGCATCACAGAGTGTCTGCTGGAAGCCCCTGGAAACTTTGAGATGATGGGAGTGGCCTGGCCACTGGAGCACAGGGCACTCTAGAGCAGAGCACTCTAGCTGCAGTGAATGGGAGAGCTACACACCAGCATCCATCCATCCATCCATCCATCCATCCATCCATCCATCCATCCATCCATCCATCCATCCACTCCCTTGCATCTAGACTATTGCCCACCTGTGGACAATGAAACCCAACAGTCTCTCTGATGTTGAGAGAAAGGACGACAACAGCACTGATGATGAAACTGGGGACTCCAGGAGCATAGTGCCTGGTCTCCATTATATCAGGGAGTGGGAGTTGTGGAAGACTTGGGCATTGTGGGTGCTACCCATCCAGCTGGCGAATATGGGGGTGAAGTGGCTCTGATGGTTGATGATGCCATGTAGAATGATAGAGAGGTAGCCCTTATTGTCGATGAATACCTGGGCACCCTGGAGTACACAGAGGATGGGGATGTGGGTTCTATCCACAGACCACCACACAGTTGGGGAAGCCAATGTGGTGGAAGCTAGTGACCACCACTTGAGGGTTGACGAGGCAAATGAAGTGGCTGGCTGGGATGTTCTGGATGACCAGACACGCCTCCCAGATGGCCTCTCTGGCCATGGACTTTCCCATGCTAAACTGATTGATGATGTAGCAGAGACTGCTGGGGGCAACCAGCTTCATGCTGGTGATGGCCACCTATCTCTTTGGAGGGGTGGCCACATATTGACCTCCTGGTGAACAATGTGGGTGGCCATCTGGGCTACAATGTCCATGAAGGTGGCCTGCTGTATGTGGAAGGTTTTGACCCACTGTTCTTTGTCCCAGGTGTCCAGGGTGATCCACTCCCATCAATCATTGCTGGTGGCTTGGACCCAGAATCATTGCTCAATGGTCTGGAGGTGGTGCTACAACACCCTGGCATCCATGGTATCCTGGGTGGCCTTGTCCTCATCAGCCAGGTGGAAGTCAGTGGCCCAGTCCAGGACACTTGGCAGGTGCAGGCTGCAGTAGTTGGCCCCACGTAGGATGTCTCACTGCTGGCTGAGGGGCCGAGAGCCTTGTATTATGGCAACCAGCTGCTGAATCATATTCAGATGGACATGCAAGATGTCCCACAGTCTCTGGTAACAATCATGCAGGGCAACAAACAGGAACACTGCAGCTCCTGAGTCTCTGTGCTTGGGTGTGGATGGTGGGGCACCATGGTAAGGCATGGACAGGCCAGGAGATGGAGACATGCAATTCACAAGGGAGGGCAGATGTTCCAGGTCTCTTCTGGAAGCCTCAGGGTGGGGTGTGGAAGAAGGGTCCATGATGACATGGCAAGGGTCTGAGGGCATGCTTATCCATGCCTGGCAGCTAATAAGGGGTGGTCCAGGCACCTAGCTATGCTTAGAAGCCTCCAGCAGGAGCCCACAGGGCATCCTGGAAGGTATACAGGAGCACCCCTCTCCCCCACCTGCAGGCCTTGGTCAATGCATGCTGCCTGTGCACCTGGCCCCCCAAAGGGAGAACATGTACATTGTTTTTTCCCAATCTAAACTAGGCTGCTTAAAGAAAATCTGGTAACTTAGATGGATGCCTCCTTGGGTTTTCTGAATGTCTGCACATGGCCTTGGTTGCCATTCTACACAGGGTGAAAGGATTGTCCTGCTGCCTCATTCCAGAAACTGGTGTTGCAACTCAGCAGGAAGCCATGGTTCTATTGCTGCTGACTCAGACTAGCAGGTGTAGTACATTAGACTCCACCCTGAATTTAAGAGAAGTGGGAGTACCCAGCCAGCTGGCTGGGTGGGTTAGGGTTATAGAAGACAAGTCAGGAGGGAAGGGACTTTAGGAGCAGCATGACCTAGTGAGAAGGCTGAAGTTATATGTAGTATTACTTGGGAATTACTTTTATTTAAATAACCTCAGACCTCAGGTAGGATGACACTAAGGCTAGGGACAGACATTACACATAAACAGGTTTAAGTGATCAGAAACTGGTTTAAACCTATAACAGAACAGACATTCAGTGCATAGAATCATAGACTCATCATAGAATCATAGAAGCAGGGTCAGAAGGGACCTTGTAGGGATACTGGGCTCAAGTGACCCCAGCCAGATAGGCATTGAGCCGCTTCTTAAAGACCCCCAGGGTAGGAACCAGCACCACTTCCTTTGGAAGTTGGTTCTAGATCCTAGCCACCCTAACTGTGACGTAGTTCCTATGGATGTCTAATCTAAACCTACTCTCCAACAACTTGTGGCTGTTATTCCTTGTTATCTCGGGGGGCGCTAGGTGAAACAAGCTCTCCCTCAAATCCTTCTGGTCCCCCCTAGTGAGTTTATAGATGGTCACAAGGTCCCCCCTCAGCCTTCTCTTGTGAAGGCTGAACAGGTTCAGGTCCTGTAGCCTGTCATTGTAGGGTCTGCCCTGCTGTCCCTGGATCATGCGGGTGGCCCTCCTCTGGACCCTCTCAATGTTGTCCACATCCCTCTTGAAGTGGGGTGCCCAGAACTGGACACAGTACTCCAGTTGCAGCCTGACCAGTTTCGCGTAGAGGGGGAGGATCACCTCCTTGGCCCTCCTTGAGATGCACCTGTGGATGCACAATAGGGTCTGGTTAGCCCTGCTGACTGTGACCTCGCATTGTCAGCCCACGTTCATCTTGGAGTCAATGATGACTCCAAGATCCCTTTCTGCCTCTGTGCTCTCAAGAAGGGAGTTTCCCATCTTATAAGTGTGCTGCTGGTTACTACGGCCCAAGTGCAGCACCCTGCACTTGTCCGTATTGAAACGCACCCTGTTTTTGTCAGCCCACCCTTGCAACCTATCCAGGTCTTTCTGCAGTCTTTCCCTCCCTACTAGCGTGCCCACCTCACCCCAAATTTTGGTATCATCAGCAAATTTGAACTCGTTGCTTTTCACCCCATCGTCCAAATCGCTGATAAAGAAATTGAACAGCACGGGCCCAAGGACCAAGACCTGGGGGACTCCGCTGGCCACTTCCCCCCAGGTTGAATATGACCCGTCCACCACCACCCTCTGAGTATGACCCTTCAGGCAATTAGCAATCCATCTGACCGTGTAGGCATTGATGCCACAGTTGCCTAGTTTTTTAATGAGGATGGGGTGGGAGTGCACATAAACCAGTTTCAAAATGGCTGAAACTGATTTGAGATAAACCTGGTTGAATGTAGTATCAGACTTAACTGATTGAGCTCAGACCTGTTTATGCAATGTCCGTTCCAGACCCCTTCCTCATTTAAGTTAAACCAGAGTCCTCCAGCATCCCAGCATGCTCTCTGGGCTAGGCTGTGTTCTCTGCTCCAGAGCAGGGAGCTCCAGGCCCCTCCCCTCCACCCTCTAGCCTGAGCAGGGATGGGATGTGGTGAGACACTGGCCAGCATGGCCCTGTTAAGACAAAGTGGGCAGAGGAGGTTAATTGTTCCCTTCTCCCCCACCACAGCCAGGGTCTGTCTGTTTGCTAGGGAGCAGAAGGGAGGAGGTTGTGTTGGTGGCCCCTGGGGCTGGCAGACCCTGGGAGCAGGGAAGGGGTGGATGGAGAGATTAACCATTCTCCCTGCCACCTTCACCTTAATGGTGCCATGCCAGAGCTCTGTTTTGTGCGGGGGGGGGGACCCTTCCTCCTCTTTTTCCTCTCCCTAGGATGGGGAGGGGGGGGGAGGGTCTGTGCAGCACTGGAGGGGACTCTTCCCCCTCCCTCTGCCACTGCCGCTGCCACCTGGGACCAGTGCTGGGCGCAGCCCGCGCCCAGTACCAGAGACGATTCATGCTGCCACCGGTCCCAGGCAGCAGAGGCAGCCTTCTTTCATCCAGTGCACAGATCCAGGGGCCTGCACCCCTGGGAGGGCTGTTGGGCTGTGCCAGACTCCTTTTGGGGGTACAAGCCCCCAGATCTGTGCACCGGATAAGAGGAGGCTGCCCTGTCACCTGGGACCAGCACTAGGTGCAGCCTGCACCCAGCGCCAGGGAAGATTCATGCTGCTGCCAGTCCCAGGTGGCAGAGGCAGCCTTTTTTCATCTGGAGCACAGATCCAGGGGCCCAGAGCCCCATGGAGCTGAGCCCAGCAGCAGGAGGTGGGCAGAGCTAGGGCTGTGCTCTACCTCCCACCTCTGGGCTGAGCTCCATGGGGCTGCGGAGCCACTCAGAATGCAGTCCTGGCTCTTCTCTGCCACTGAGCTGCCTTGAAATTCGAAACGTTTCAAAACTTTCAAAACATTTAGAGTGCCCTCATTTCATGTCGAAGCTGTTTCAATGCTTTTAGTTTAATTTCAATTTCACTGTTTCGAGCTCAGAACACATTGAAACAGCTTTGAAACGAAACACTCAGCAAAATTTTGCAGAGCCCTACTAATTAGGGGTCTCTCTGATATAGTTTTGAAATAGGAAACAATATAAAAGAGCACAGAGTTAATGGGGCTATTCAGATGCTTACAGTCAATTAGGTGCTTTAAGTATTTTGTATCCTAGCTGTCCTGTCTACCAATGTTTGCCTCAATCAATCATCTCAACATTTTGCCCTATACGTTGTCACATTAGCATGCTATGATGTTGATTCTGATGAAATCTCTCTCTAAGTCAGATAACTCTGGAACAGAACCCCTACTCAATCCTAGAACTTAGTTTCTGCTGTTTGTTGTGCTGTGTCTGAAAATATTGAATAAAAATTTGGTCACAGCAGGAATGCTTTTGCTGCTGCTGCACCTGAAACTTTTGAATGATACAGTCAACCCCAACTTAATGCTCTTTCGCTTAGTGCTATTTTGCTATAATGCTCATTTTAAATTGATACCTGATTTCACTTAGCTCTGATTTCACTTAGCGCTCAGCAAGTTTCACTATAACACTGATGGTTGCCATCTTGGATCATTAAAAACACTTGTGGTCACCATTTTGGGTCATCTAAAGCTTTCGGTTTTGTTTAACGCTCATTTCACTGAATGCTTGGTTTTAAAGGAACCAATTAAGAGTGCTAAGCGGGGGCTGCCTGTACTGGGACATCTAGTAGTTATACACTTCCTATAAACTAACATGGTTTCAGAGTTGCTTTTCAGCCTTAGGAGATGATGGTTTTGAATTTAACCAACAATTTCCTCCTCTTTTCAATATGTAAACAAGGAAATAAAAAGGAAAATAGTAATAAAAAAGATCAGCTTGTGGAAAAGGTGCTTAAGAGGGCACATGATAGCAGTCTTCATATACTTGAAGGGCTTCCATAAAGAAGAGGGAAAGGACCTTTTCTCTCTTGCTGCAGAGAAGAGGACCCAGACCAATGGCTTGAAGTTGCAGCAAGCTAAATTTAAATTGGATACGTGGAAAAACTTCTTCACTGCTAGAATAATGAGGCACTAGAATAGCCTTCCTAGAGTAGTTGTTGACTCTTCATTACTGGAGGTGTCCAAGAAGAGATTGGACAGCCACTGGTTGGGGATGATCTAGGTGTAGCTATGCCTATTTTCTACCATGGGTATTTCCCATGATTCTGGGTTTTGCCAGTTGTTCCAGCCCTGCTCCCATCCCCCTTTTTCCTGCTGTATGTGTCAGGATGTATTTAAGCCTCCACAGGCATTGAGTGTTAGCTACAGCTAAGGGAGGGGACTTCAGCTGGGGTGTGCTGATTCTCTTGCTAGGAGCAAAACTGGAGGTTCCTGGCCAGGGGGTCTTGCCCCTCTGTTCAGGGTCAGATTGATTGCCATATTTGGCACCAGGAAGGAATTTTATCACATGGTCAAATTGGTATGGACTGTGGGGGGTTTTGCTTTCCTCTGTAGCAGGGGGTACAGCCTTCTATAATGGACCTCTTGAATATAAAGTAACAACAAGAGGAAGATCAGGGAAAGTGTGAGTCCTTTACTAAATGGGGGAGGCAACCTAGTGACACATGATGCAAAAAAGGCTGAAGTACTCAATGCCTTTTTCACCTCAGTCTTCACAGACAAGGTCAGCTCCCAGACTACTGCACCTGGCAACACAGTTTGGGGAGGAGGTAAGAAGCTGGCAGTGGCAAAAGAACAGGTTAGGGAGTATTTAGAAAAGTTGAATGTGTACAAGTCCATGGGTCTGGATGCAGTGTACCCAAGGTTGCTGAGGGAGTTGGACGATGTGATTTTCATCAGGTACCTGGAAGTTTTGGTTGGAGTGCATCTCCATCAAATTTGCAAATGACACTGGGGGAGAGGGTAGTAGATACACTGGAGGGTAGGGCTACGATTCAGAGTGACCTCAACAAATTGGAGGATTGGACTAAAAGAGATCTTATGGAGTGTGTCCGGATGAGCGTGGATGTGCAGTATGTGGCACATAGCATGCACTGCACATGCAGGTGTTCAGTAAGGACAAGTGTAAAGTCCTACACTTTGGACAGAACAATCTATGCACTGGTACAGGCTGGGGATGACTGGATAAGCAGCAGCTTTGCAGAAAAGGACTTACGGGTTCCAATAGACCATAAACTGAATATGAGCCAACAGTTTGCGCTTGTTTTGAGGAAGGCTAATGGCATACTGGGCTGCATTATTAGGTATGTTGCCAGCAAATTGAAGGAAATGATTATCAGGGATCCTGGTTTTCTCTGATTGAAAAAAAAATCCCCAATTTTTGGATTAAAAAATAGTAACCCAAAATCCACATTTTTCCATGATCAAAATGAAATACCACTAATGTATAGTGGTGCTTCATTTTGATCATGGAAAAATGGATTTGGGGTTACCTTTTTAATAAAAAAATGGGGATTTTTTTATCAGAGTAAAGCAAGATCCTTGGGGATTATTTCCCACATTCAGCACTAGTGAGGCCACATCTGGAGTACTATATCCAGTTTTGCCCCCCTGCCCCGGTTCCCCTCCTACTACTACAGAAAGGATATGGACAAATTGGAGAAAGTCCAGAGGAGGGCAACAAAATTGGTTAGGGGCCTGGGGCACGTGACTTATGAGGAGAAGCTGAGGGAACTGGGCTTATTTAGTCTACAGAAGAGAAGACTGAGGAGGGATTTAATAGCAACCTTCAACTACCTGAAGGTGGGTTCTAAAGAGGCTGAAGCAGGACTGTTCTCAGTGGTGGCAGATGACAGAACAAGGAGCAATGGCCTCAAGTTGCACCAAGGGAAGTTGAGGGTAGATATTAGGAAAAACTTTCTTACTAGGAGGGTGGTAAAACACTGAAACAGGTTACCCAGAGAGACTGTGGAAGCTCCATCCTTGGAGGTTTTTAAGTCCTGGCTAGATAAAGCCTTGGCTGGGATGGTATAGTTGGGGATAATCCTGCTTTGAGCCAGGTGTGGCATTAGATGTTCACCTGAGGTTCCTTCTAACCCTCATTTTCTATGAGTCTAACATTTTATAGAAGCAGGATATTGGCTGCTGTGGTTCCCTTGCTTTACCTGTTGCAGGTTAGGGTGTTAGGTCTACATTGTGTCAGGGTTCAGTGTAATCTTATGTAGAAATTAGATTATAGTTGTATGGCATGGTTTGGATAGTAATGATACTGCTTCAGGCAGGGGATCAGACTAGATAACCTCTGGAGGTCCCTTCCAATCCTAGTTACCTATGACTATGACTCCCTAACATTTTCCAAAAATATCTATGCTAAAATAGGTTTCCTAAATTCAGCATGGCTAGTTTTGGTCTGTATTTGGGAAGAAGACCTTGATTCTGGGTTACTGAAGAGGTTGGAGAATATTGCCCATGACTTAATAACCCTTCTCTGTACTCGGTGATCGCTCCTCTGTTGTGCTATGGCATAACATTGCCACAGATCCTGGGTTCTAGGTGAAATGTAAAGCTAAAGTTCTCTTTGATTGCTTTGAATTTATAAAATATCTCATCGGAGTTTTTAGAGGACCATGTATAGTTTAGCCAAATTTCAACTTTGGTGATTCTATTTGTTCATTAGTAATATGTATTATTTTGCCCTTCTCATTTCCCTTTAGTTTTATTTGGGGACATTATTCTTCATTTCCCTATAACAAATAAAAGAAAACTGTTGTGTTGCCTCATTTGTAGCTGGAACTGGCACCACAGTGACTCTTTTTAAAGTTTCCCCACCTTTTCCAGTAGAAAAAATGAGAGAGAACAAAAATGAGAAGTGTTATTTTTGCTCACTGTTAACCTTTAGAAATATTTTTTTCACAGCTTTCCAATTGGTAGTATAAATAAATGAGAGAAAATGGAAGTTTTGTTACCTTCTCCCTATTTTCCATACTAGAAAAGTGTGTGTGGCAGGAAGTTTAAAATGTTTTAAGTGTCTCTTTTAATTTTTTTT
This sequence comes from Alligator mississippiensis, assembly GCF_030867095.1. Classification (NCBI taxonomy): domain Eukaryota; kingdom Metazoa; phylum Chordata; order Crocodylia; family Alligatoridae; genus Alligator; species Alligator mississippiensis. The sequence continues at coordinate 225,932,509 of NC_081824.1, read as the reverse complement.
TCCAGATATTTTTCCATTGAGGAAAAAGGTGTAAGAAAATGTTTTCCATCTATGTTGTTTCTCATGCTTTGTACTATTACTTTTTCCTTCCAGAGACAAATTAATAAGTGAAATGCTTTGCCCTCTTTTTAAAAACAAAAACAAAACTGTCCCAATGGGGTGAAGAAAGGGGGAAGGTGAAATTTCATAATGTCAAAACGAAACATAACCCCCCCCTCCATTTAAAAAAAAAAAAATCTTTTTTGGTCAAGAAATTATGCTGTCCATTAAAAATATTTTTGATAGTTGTGGGTTTTTTTGTGGGGTGGTGGGGGGTAGTTGCACATTTTAAAATTAAACCTCATTTGTCCAAAAAGTCAATTCATACCTGACCTCCAGGTGCTGCTAGGTAGTCAGTGAAATCAGGGGTGAAATCATGGTCTCGTTGGAGTCAGTAGCAAATGCCCATTGACTTCTGTGAGGCCAGGCTTTCACCTGTTGGCTGCAAACCCAAGTCACCAGTAGTGGATGCACTCCTTCTGCCAGTTGCTTCTCCCCTAGCCCCCACCTCCAAAATATCCACTTTGGCCAGCTCTCCCTCATCTGCTTCCAGATTTCTGGAAATACAGAACTGAATGGCATGAGTGGGAATGTAGGATATACTTTTCAGGCAGACAGGGTTTTCTTTTTCACAGCCTTATTTAGGGAAGTTTTTCTTCAGATCCATTCTTGGCTTCCCGGCTTTTCTCTCTGATGGTGACTGAATCTTAAAATGCTGGGAATGTTTGAGTTTGGATAAAACTTCAGGTCTCAGCTTTGCAATTTGGAACTTTATGCAGTTAAAACACATACATAATTCACTGCTGTAAAGCTCTGTCAAATATAGCTATCCCATGCAATAGTGTTTACAGTAAAAGGCTCTACTGACATATAATTTAATATTGAGGAACAGGCGTACTATGTTCTTGTCACTCAAAGTACAAATATAGCATTGAGAAAGGCATTGTTGGCTGGGGCATCTCAGTTGCTCAGACCTGAGAAGTATCCATACCCATTTAGCCCTTGGTCTCCTAGCTAAGATTACCAATATGGGTGTCAAAAGGCATCAATTTTGGTGATGGCTTTCATGATACTTGCACAGCTCCTTATGAGGAAACTGGACAGAGACCATCAGCTCATTTTTTTTGCCGACGCTTGATATCAGGTATCAAATCTAAACATACAGTTACTACCAGTTTGCCAATCACAAAGTTACCCAGAAGTGAAATTGTGGGTGAGCCACAGAAAACCCTGACTAAGCAATGAATGCATGCACTTATGCATATGTGTGTAAAATAGTCCAGAGTTTTGCTGGTCTTAGATCCAGGAGCCTCTGTAGCAGGAAGGAAAGAGTTATAGTTGCTTCCAGGTCTTTTCACTCATGGCAGTTGCCAGATCTCTACAAAAAACCTTGTGTAGTCCCAGTCCTCCCTATTTCACTCAGGAGTAGGAGCCGTATTTGCAAAACACTCATCTCTCCTTAGTGGCTAAGGTTGGTTTTGGGTACTGCAGATTCACTTTATTATATGCATCTCCCCCACCATTTCTAGTCACTCATAAAATCAGAAATCCTGCATCTCTCTGTCTAGCTATCCCAATTGCTTTTCTTTCTAGGTGATTTCTCTGGCTAAAGATTTCTTCCTCTGCCCACTGACTTCCCCAGAAGTAGGGGAGACCTGCTTCCTCTTCTGCCTGATTAATAAGGGTTGTTATAGTAAGGCCTTAAACAACCCCAAGAGTTTGAAAACGATGGAAACCCTCATGTGCTGGGGCTTGAAACATCTGCCTAGTAGGCTTCAGGAGGAAACATTGTCTCAGGGGGTAGGTTATTCCACAAGGCCCTACTCCCGACTGAAGCATCTAGTATTACCATGTCAACTAGATGGGCTATTAGGCCGAGGTAGTATATCAGTTTCTGCATGGTGGTGGTATTTTACATGGGAAAACAAGTTAATAGATTCCTGAGCTTCATCTTGATAGCTCCTCCTTCATTTTGGGATAGCTCCTCCTGAGCTATTATGTTGCTTCGCCTCTATCTTGGGAAATGCTACTTTATAGGGAAGTAGCCAAATGAGACGAGGGAAAAAAAGTCAGTTCCAATCAAATGATATTGTCAGGTGGTAACTTGGTTTTGTCACTAAGGTTTTCCTGAAAGCATTAAATATTTTTCTAAACTGAATTTGCCATGGAGCTGCTTTGAGGGGAAAAAATCAGTATAATGTCCAGCACTAATGGTTTATGACCGACAGTGAATTCAGCAAGCTTCCAGTTAGGCTTTGATGTTAACTATTTAAATATCATAGGGTCTGATTCACAAGGCAGTAATTGCAGGTCATTATTACTGGTGTTATTAGATTATGTTAGATATTAGCTTTTAGGCTTAGGGCACTATGTACTAATACTCTCTGAAATGGAACACCTGAACAAGTGATTAAGTTAAATTAGCCCCTAATTGAATGAATTGCAACTCCACACTTTTGTTGTTACCTTGAAAATGGATGAGATGGGTGCCTTTAGACAGTAAATTCAACATGTCCACTACATAAAATGAGTTCAGGTTCTGCGAAATGATCACCTTTCCCTTATGTTATTGGAAAGAAATGGCGCTTGTAACAAACATAACATGTCAGGAATGGGTTATGCTTAATGCGCATTCCAGGGACCAGCTCATCAGGTACTGTCAAGTCATCCAATAGATGAATTTAGACCTGTTGAGGAACTGGGTCTTGTGTGTTACAGACATGCACACACAAGACCGCTGCAAAACCCTTACCTCTTCTTTGACAGAAGTCAGACCAGACAGGAAGTAGAACTTTTCCTCACTGTTTCCTCACTAATGGTTTCTTCAGGCAAGCTACAATTTCTGCTGTGCCGCTGGCAGCATCAGACACAAAATCAACCCTTCATGGATTGTGATGAAGCACCCTTGCATGGCAAGCTATTACAACAGAGCTGGCTAAAAAGGATTGCAGCTGCTTACTTTCCTTTATGGAACTTGCTGCAATGATGCATACTTTCGTGCCTCAGAAGCAGGTTATAGCAATATTGTCTACAAGCAGCCTTCCTAAGTACTGCTCACATCTTCATGGAGTGGGAAAGGTAGAGGTTCATTTGTTAAAACATGCTTCCTCTTTAGGATCACAATACAGAAGTGCTCTAAAAACTGCAGCTTTTTTCCAGATGCAGTGAAAAGACGGGTTTTCCTTTCTAAAGCCTTGCTCCTATTCCTGTAGCCAATAGCCTTGTTTCTATTCCTGGATCTCTGATGATGTTTCAGGAGTTGTAGTTGGCTGAATGATAGTTTAATTGTGAAGGGAACTTATATTTGCATTGGTATGGCACTGTTATTTCTTTTTATAGAACTAGATCCAAAGCCCAGTGAAGGAGGATTTTTTCCATTGCCTTATATGAGCTTTCATGCCTACAGATCTCAAGTGGATATTTAAATATTTGAGTCTAATAACCAGGGATCCTGGTTTTCTCTGATTTAAAAAAAATCCCCAATTTTCGGATTAAAAAAAGCAGAGATGTGGATTTTCTAGAAAATTATGAATTGGAAAATTTCCCAATGCCCTAAATAGAGTGCAATCTGATTTAGCATGTTTATTTGACTTATATTTAGCAAACAAAACTAAAAAAGTACCCCATGTTAATTTTATGTCCCAATAGCCACAAGTATTTGAACTGAAATATTTGATTAGGAAAAAAATGAAATACAGTATACTCTATTGTGGTTTCAATGTCATATTCAAACAAATTCAAAGCTTTATGTGGGAAGAAATTAATTTTTATTGGAATACTTGTAAAAATGTAAAGACAATACACAATAGCATGTACTTCCCTTACATTGTTTGTCTAAATTTTAAGAAAAAAAAGACACTGAAAACTGTTGAGACACTAGTTTTAGCACACCCAAAGAACTGTGCATGATATGCTGTGGTTGTCCACTCATCTCCTTCAACAGAGTTTAGCTCTCGTCCACTGAGGCCGTTGCGGCACCTCCAGTTTCACCGTCACTATCCGTAGAATCGCATGCACTGCTTATTAGTTCCGTTTCAGAGTCGGATCGAGGCAAACCTGATTCAGAACTACTTGACCCATGTTCTCTTTTGCTAAAGGATGGTTTTACCAATGAGTATATGGGCAAGGGCAACTTATCATCACACTGCAGCTTCTTCGCTAATTGTGCTTCTGAGCAGTGGTGACACATAGGAGGTGAATGCTGGTGCACCCCCTGACTGGCCACACTCCTCATTTAGGCAATGGGCAGGGGGAGCAGGCAGGAGCACTGGTGCTCCCTTGTGAGCACCAGCTGGGGAGTGGGAGCGCTGGATATAGGAGACCGGTCACAGGGGCGGATATAGGAGATTGGCCCCACGGTCAGTGAGATTGGCTGTGGGGGTCCCCTTTTTCCCCTGGTCACTGACTGGTCGCTGGGGGAGGCATGTGCCCCCCCTGACTAAGGTGGCACCAGTCTCCTATGCTTCTGGCTGGTTCTCCAGAAACAAGAGATTTTGAGAAATAGAAACAAGCTTAGCAGTGCATTCATTTGTTAGTCTATTTGTCTTTTTTGTCTTGATGGAGCTGAATGCCTTTCAGTTCCATTCACAAGAAGCTGCTGTTGGTGGCAAGCTTAGGATCCTTAGCGCAATCCTGGACAACAGGCGGGTGTTACAGTATTCCTTCCACCATGTGAGAGGAGACATATTCTTTGCTGCCTGCAAAATGATGTCTTTGCTCCAAAGTTTTTCTTTTGTGCGGTACTTGGCAATGTCTGTCATCGCGGCTATTTCACTGATGTTGGGGACATTCTTAGCTACTTCTGTAATTGTATTGAGAGCAGTAGATAATTCCTCTTCTGATAAATGTTGTCCTCTGTGTTGAGGATCTAAAACGTTTGCTGCCAGATGAACTGGATGAGAGCAAAACTCAGATCTCTTAGTAAACATTTATTTTACTTCTTTTTTTGGAAAAAGGTGAAGAAGGCAAAAGTTCAATTAGATTTTCACTGAGTTGTCTGAATATCTCTGGAATATTTGAAAGACTTGATGTATCTCTTTTAAGTTTATTGATAGCCACGGAAACTGGAAGTAGCAAATGAATGCTCCTTGAACTCAAACCAAAAACACATTGTGGTCAAGAATCTGCTTCCAAATTTTCATGGGAATAATCTGGGATACTGTCATCTATTGAAGCGCACTGCAAACAGTTCTTTGTGTGCAGCAAACTATGTAAACACTTTGTAGCCGAGCCTTATCTAGTTTCTCCTGGTAATAAAGGTGCACTTTCCTTCCCCTGCTTCTCTTTCTATAATTTCTTCAAAGTCTGATTAGCAACATGATGATTGTTGGATACCTTCACAATCACTTTCCAGTTTGCCAATATTGTCTTCATTGTATTCACACTTACTATATTCCTTGCCAGAAGATTCAACCCATGAGCAAGACAGCCAAATACTATTAAATTAAGATACTTTAATATTTGCCATGCAGCTTTCATGTTCCTCGCATTATCAGTTACAAGGGCTTGTACCCTGGAGAAACCTGCACTTTCAGTCTCTTCACTCAGTAATTGGGCTAAGTATTTACCTGTATGATGAGAAGATTTGGTAACAATTGCTTTCAGGAATATTGGTTCAGGTGTTGCTAACGTAATGTTCAATAAAGGGTTTCCGTGTATATCAGTCTATCCATCTGACATCAGAGTCAGTGATTCTGCTTGACAAATCCTTTGAATAACCATTGATTGAACTCTGCCATACTCTCTACCTAAGAGAGAATGTGATGAGTGATAACATAACAGCAACTTATATGATGGGGCAATTAGTTTGTAATGTTCCTTCCAGTATTGATTTTCAGTTATGGAAAGAGGTGTACCACTTGCAAATATAGCTTGAGCTAATCTGTCTCATTTGCTTTTTCTTGATCTTCTTTTGACATTTTATCCACCAAGCTTGATAAATAGCTTGACTGTCTTGAACAGCTACTCATGGTGGATCACATGTCTGGTGACAGTGATCTTGAAAGCGAGGGTCCTGCTTCTTTTTCTCCCAGACCTGACAGCTCATCATTTTCATTTTCCATTTTTTACAAATTAGCAATTTCACTTCAGCTACCAAGTTCCTGCAACAAAAGGGGGAAAGGATTTTTATTTTAGCCTATTCTAGTCTGGCCTCATCCATCAGAAGGAGAAGGAGAAGCAGCAGGGAGCTTGCTTTTCCCCCCTCCCTGCCAGAAAGAACACGCTGCTCTCAATTTGCTGCTCAGTTGCCCCGGGACTGCAGATACAAAGGGCAATTTAGTCTGGCCTCTGCCATTGGCCAGAGGACTAAGCTTGCTCTGCTGGGTTGAAATAGTTAACTATTTATCTATTATGTAATTAAAAAAATATATTGTTAAGCCTAAGCCACTTTGGGTGCTTAGTGCAAGCAGAAATGCAGGATACAGATATTTTAAATAAATAAATAAGCAATAGTCCAGATTTGCATTAACAACTTTTAAAATTATAATATTTTAAAACAATATAGATGCTACTCTGTACTGTGTGTGTTTAACATATTAATTTGTTTACTTACATAGGATTCCTGAAGTAGACTTTTCTCAGATGATGATGTTGTTCCACCACTTTGTTGTATTAGCTTTCTGTATATGGCTTGTACTCTTTCAGGACAGTTTATACATGTTATTAAATGTTTCTTCATTCTTGTTGTGTTGTTGGCATACTGCTGCCTGCAATATTTACATCTACCAACTTTCTTCCTTCCTTCAGTGGCTTGAACTTCACTATAAAGATGCCACACACTAGTTTTTTTTCTGATTGGGCATTATTATGACTACTTCAAACCAAAAGCACTAAAAAAACTAACAGATCTTACGCAAACACTTCCAACTTCCCCAACTCAAGAAAAGAAATGAGACACTGCTCTATGTGTTTGCTGAACTGAAAGTGAAACAAAAATTAATCAGTTTTAGTTTTGGTTTTGCTTTCACTTGCAGTCTGAGATAAAATAAGAAGTTTAGCTTTGGTTTTGATTTGACCTGCATGGCCAATTAGGTGAATTCATAACTTGATTTTTTATTTGGATTATTATGTGAGTGTATTTACCCTCCTGTTTACAAATCAATAAAACATATATGTACTCTCTCACACACTTCCTAGGTATAATCACCTGAAAAACATTCAGGGGCAATGCATAGCAGGTGCATGCAGTTGCACATGCTGCCCCTGAGCATGGTGGTGCACCCCCTGCAAAAAGGCACTGCCAACATTTTCAGCAGCGCCTGCAGGTGGTCACCACTCACCACCCCATCACCGACACTGCCGGTGGCATCTGCAGGCGGTCAGCGCTCGTCACCCCTCTGCCCCCGCCACCAACAGTGCTGGTGGTGTCTGCGGGACCTCCTTGCTTATCGCCACTGTGCTCCTGCCTCTGCCAGCACAGCCGTGCCCCCCAGCTGCCGGGAGCATGCACCATTCATGCAAACATTAATTACAACTTTGAAACTGCCAAGCTTGCCTAATATTGTATTGGCATCCATTCATTGCTACTAATGAATTTTTAGAAATGGAAAATTTCCAATGGAAAAATAAAGCACTGGAAAATTTTCTAGAAAATTTCCCGTCCCACATCTCTGAAAAACATAACCCAAAATCCACATATTTCCGTGATCAAAATGAACACTACTATATCTTTATCTATATACTCATACATATATAGTATCCATATCTATATCTATACGCACACGCACACAGATTTTAGTGGTGTTTCATTTTGATCACGGAAATATGTGGATTTTGGGTTACTTTTTTAAATCCAAAAATTAGGGATTTTTTTTTTCAGAGAAAACTAGGATCCCAGCTAATAACAGCCTGTGTGGATAAGGTGTTTAGTCCTTTTTGCAGATGGGAAAGCTGAAATATGGACAAACAATCTATAATGATTTAAAGGGGTCATCAGCTGCCAAGCTGGGAAGTGTCCGTCATCCTGCACAAAGCATTTTAATGAAAACATGTTCTTTTTTCATTAAAACTTTTCAGGTTTTTATCAAAAACCTTACAACTGGAAAAAGAATAAGGTTTAGGTTTTTCTTAAGAAACCTGGAAAAAATGGAGATTAAAAAAAAGAAATTATTTCCTAAATATTTCCATTTAGTAAAAGCCATTTTCTGTCATAAAAAATGGAAAGGCTTTCATAGAAAAATTTTGGGTAGCTCTAATAAATACCATAAAAGAATCAGTATTGGCACCTACTCCGCTGTGGCAGCCACAGGAAAACACATACCTAGAAATTTAAAGGGGAGAAAAATAAATGTTTGGTTGCATAACTGGAAGAATCTAGCTTACTTTCTTTTGAAGGGAAAAAATGGGGTTCAGTGCTTATACACACTTTCCATTTATACATCTCAAGGGCCTTTACAAGGGAAGTATCATTTGTCTGCATTTCATAGAATCATAGAGAAGTAGGGCTGGAAGGGACCTTGAGAGGTCATCTAGTCCAACCTCCCTGCCTGAGGCAAGATCATCCCTATCCAAACCATCCTATATAAATCCATTGCTTAACCCGGGGTGGGTAAAATACACAGGATCTGGCCCATGGTGGACTCCATTCCCAAAGCCACAATACACTCCTTCAGTGTCCCTACCTGAAGAACCAGGGTTCTGCTCCAGCCCCAGCCCTATGCTGTCACTACCCCAAGATCCCAGGGTCTCCACAGAGATCATCCTGGAGCTGTGTGGGCAGGGTGTGTGGCTGGGCTGGGGATTGTCTGGGGCCGGGGCTGGTATCTTGGGGTGGTGACAGCGTGAGGCCAGGGCAGAGCTGCAATTCACTCCCTGTGCACCCCTGCCTATGGAACTCACACCCATCACAGGGGTGGGCAGGCAGCAGATCACAGCTCTGCCTCAGTCCCAGCCCTGACCCCATGCTGTTGCTGCCCCAAGATCCTGGGGTCTTCCTAGCCCCACCTGCCTATCTCTCACCCAGCTACATCCCCATCCCAGATGCCCAGCTGCATGCCCCTGCCTACGTGGGTCTTGCCTCCAGTGGTGAGTGCAGGTGGAAGAGCATGAGTGACTGGGCAGTGAGCCTAGGGCCAGTAACAACAGTACTGCCAGGGCTGCTGGGAAATGGATTCTAGCCGCAGCCCGGATCTGCCATTTTGCCCATTCCTAGAACCTCTTAGAAAAATTACACAAATAACAGGCACTGAGAAATAAATTAATTTACCAAACTCTTTTTCCCTAGCACACAACCACGATTAACGCCTAGACCCTTTTGAATTTCTTTTGGACAACCCCAAGGTAATTACTTGGACACTTGTGATATTCTGAGGTATAAATGGAATGTATTCCATCTCAGCAAGTATGGGTGGTGAAGAAGTTTTGGTTGATACTGCCCAGGATTAAATGTGTAGGTGCTAGAGGAGAGGGTGTTCTCTGCAGAGAGCCCTAGATTCTGGAATTTGTTTCTAACAGGTACGCCAAAGCCCTGAGGCTTGCCACATTTAGGCAGGATGTAAGGCTCATCTCTTTGTTGAGATTTTTCCCTAACACCCTAGCAACCCTGCCAGGTGTGTGGTTATCTCCTGGGATTGTTCCCCTTTAAGGAAATATTATTGGGTATTCTGAGGGTGTAAACCAAACGTTGAATGCTGATATAGGAATGTTGTCTTTGCTTATCTCAGTACCTGCAAATGGTGCTCAGGTACTTGAAAGTTCAATGCACTTGTATTCTATTAGCAGAAAGGATGGCTTTTTTGTTTTTGTTATTGGGTTGGTTTTTGTTTTTAGTTATATTGGCCACTAGAGCTTCAGGAAGCCTTCTCTGTGAAAGCTAAATGAAGAATTTGCCAGGTTCTTGAGTTTCACCACAAAATTGAAACTTAGTTCAGGTTCAGTGAAAGGACTGCTAAAGATTTCATGATGGAAATTTTAAAAATTCATGAACAACTTGGCTGCTTCTTGCTTACCTATGCAGTTTTAAACCAATGGCCAGATATTAGACTGGAAAGCCATGTTTCCCCTGGTGCATACTGAGCACTCAGATGTGCTCTGATCAGTGGCTATGATTCAGGAGCCCTGGGTTCTACTCTTAATTTACCTGCTAATGTTCTGTGCAACCTGGCAGATGGCACTACTTCTCTGTGGGTCTCTGTTCTACTTCCCTTTGTCTGTCTTGTCTCTTGGTTGTGATTCAGGGCAGCTGTTTCTTGCCAGTGGTTTCTACAGCACCCAGACCAATGGGACTCTGATCTCAGCTGGCACCTCTAGGTTCTGCTACCTTTCAAATAATAATAATCCTTAGATACCTATAATTCAAGCTGGCCAGGATTTTTTTTCAAAATATTTCTTTTTCAGAAAATGCTGAAGGTTTTCATAGGAACATGATGGCTTTAGCAAAACTTTCCCTGAGAAGGATCCTCAGGTCCAGGATGGAATTTCTGGCCAAAACCACAGAGAAAGAAAGAGACTTCTATCCAAATTTCCACCCCTGAAAAGTTGATAGTTTAGTAGTTAAAGCACTCACTTGGGAGGTAACAACTTCCCTTGCTGTTCCAGTGGCAGGGGTGGGGGGCATGGCCCCATTAAGACAAATGGGACAGGGAGAGGGTTAATTCCTTCCTCTGTCTCTTCTGCCCCTGGGAACTGGGGTCTGCCATCCCCGGTCACTGTGTCTGCCTTGGCCACTCTCTCGCAGACTGGCAGACCCTGTTGTGGTGGGGGTAGGAGGCGAGGAGGGAAGAATGAACTGCCTCCCTGACCACTTTGCCTTAATGGTGCCATGTCCCTGCCTCTGCTCAGGCTAGAGAGCAGAGAGGCAGGGCCAAGCCTACTCTCTGGAGCAAAAAGCATAGCCCAGTCCAGGGCTGCAGAACATGCTGGGATGCTGGAGGACCGTGGTTTAACTTAAACCAGGAAGGGGTCTGGGACAGAAATTGAATAAACCAGTTTGACCCAAATCAGTTAAGTCTGATGCTACATTCAACCAAGTTTATCTTAAACCAGTTTCAAAATGGCCAAAACTGGTTTAAGTGCACTGAACTTCTATTCTGTTACAGGTTTAAACCAGTTTCTGATCACTTAAACTGGTTTATTTGTAACTTCTGTCCCTATCCCAGAGATTTGCAAACTTTTGCATTCTGTTCACTAAACCTGAACCCAAGCTGAGTTTTTTTATGATCAAATTCAAAGTCTGGCAAATTCTTTTTTCTTTTAGGTTTTACAGAGAGAATTTCGTGCAGTACTAGCAGTTACTTATGACTCTTCTTTACCTGTGATGCAATGTGCTTTGCAAACATTAGTGAATTCTACTTATGGATGAACAACTGAGAAGCGGGTGGAGAGACAAATCAAAGCATACAAAGTAGAATCAAGTATAAACCATAATTGTTGTCCCTTGGGGAATTCTGCTATTTCAACAGATGCTGCTTCGCTGAAGTGATGAGCTATGTAGTGTCAGCATACAGTAACCTGCTACTGCACAGTAGGGTCATTTTGCCTTCTACAAGGCAGCTAAATAAATAGCATGCAGGGACATAGACATTTCCAAAGTAGATTTGACTCAAGGTCAAGATACTAGTCCATTACTCTGGTGCTGAAAGAGGCCAACAGCAACTGCCTCAGAGGAAAGTGTGAGTATCCCCACATTAGGTGCATGTGGCATAATCTGCTTCCAAATTAGGTCTTAGTCTTTCTGTCTAAGAGCTAGAGACTGGCTTCAGCCACAAAGCATAATCAGAAGCACAAAAACAAACACCTACTTTAGTTGAAAGGTGAAAGGACTTTGATTCTGGGACCATTCTGAATGATCAAGATGGTGGTTGTTTTCCCCTAGAATGCAGCAGGACATGATTATGACTTTTTTTCAGACACTTGTTTCTTCAGTCTTGTATATTGCTGCCTAAGGAACATGTTTCCCTTAACATTCACAAGTAGCTTTTCCCCTAGTGCTAATCCAGCATTGAAAAATCTAGATAATTTAAAGGAAACATTAGTTTATCCAAAAGCCCAGCAGACTCTCCATTTTGGCCAGTGGGTGGCCATGTGAGTGGTGGCCTCCACTTTAATCTCTCTCCTACTCATACTTCCTGGTTACCTTTTATATATGAGTCATAGTTTTTATCTATACAAAGAGAACTTGTTAAAATGCCTTCAGTGAAGTATATTCCCAGTACTGTAGCACTAATTAGTCATTAAGGCACCAAGATCAAAGGGTGAGAACTGCAACTTTGGAATGCTCATATGATCATGTTGTGGCCAATTCCTCCCTTAAATAGAAGCTTTTTGTGAGTTTAAAAAAGAATAGCCCAGAGAGAATGACTTGGCAACAAGATGGTAGGCTTTACTTTTCCCTTTCAAAAGTAATTGGGAGTCTGTGAAGAATGCAGTGTCAGGCTCTTAGTAAAAGATTCATGAGTATTTATAACATGTTAGCACCTAGAGGTGCCAATGTTCTAGGCATAAAACATTCTAAGATTATAAAAGACTTAGTCTGTCTGTCCAAAATGCTTTATTTACACTCTGATTGGTTGGCTGAGCAGCCAATCAGAGTGCTTTGGACAGACAGAAACACATGGCAGAGCGCTGCCATGAGAATGGGGACTGAGGGCCCGGAGTGGCGGGGGCGGCAAGGCCAGTGGAGCTGCCCTCTAGGGCTGTGTGAAATTTTGCCGCCTGTTTTGTTTCAACACTGTTTCGAGCCATTTCAACCTCAAAGCAACAAAGTTGAAATGGAATGGGCAGGCTCGAAACAGGGTCGAAACAAAACCCTGGCAGGTCGAAATGTTTGGAAAAATTTGAAACGTTTCATGTTTTGACTGGGAAGCTGGGCTATAGGCTTACCTTCAATGGCTTGGCTTGCTTCCCTGCAGGGAAAGAGAAAGTAAAGTAGGGGGAGGAGGGGGGGGAAGGAGTGCTTTCATTATTGACATGTGTAGCTGGCCAGTGACTGTCACCCTTCCCTGAGGTCCCTTCCAACCCCAGTGCTCTGGGGGAGGGACAGAAAAACTGCATAAAAGGCAGCATTTTTTGAACTGCTCTGCTTTCTGCCTGGGGTGACTTACTGAGCTGTCTGTTCTAGCAGCTCACCGTCAGACCACTACGGCTAGCAGCAGTGATTTTCTAAAGGATGCCCTGCTTGCTACCCTAGCAAGAGGGATTTCAGAATACTTTTTTTGTAGGTGCTTTTATTTTATTATTATATTAATTGATTTATTCTTTTGAATTTTATACTTGTATTGCATAGGGTTACTATAAAATTTACTCTATATAGGAATTTACTATATATATTTGTTTTTATATGTTATTTCTTTGCACCACACCAGTACTATTGAATTTATATACACAGACAGATATATTTCTATTCTGTTCATAAATCTCTTCACTGCACCAGACCTACAGTTTTGAGTTTATATAGGAACACAAATACATTTATATATTTCTTGAAAAGGAAGACATGAAACACCTCGTGAAGCATGGTGGAAAGGCAGGTAGCCACACTGGCCAGCCTTCAGGGAGGGGTGGAAGAGTGGGTAGAGGGAGAGCTGTAAGTTTCCCGCCCCCCACCAAACTGAGATGCAGCCTCTTTCATCCATCTAAAAGGGATGAGGCTGCTACAAGTAGCAAGGAGAGGGGAGCAGTGCCACTGCCTGTGCCCGAGACTGAATCCTCTCCACACTCAGCAGCCATAGCCCCCCCACCTCCATCATGACGACAACCACAACCAGCAGAACCAGCACAGCAGCCTACTCCACCCCTGTTTCACTTCCCATGCTGAGCCTCCCAGTGCCAGAAGAAGAGCTGGCACTAGATCTGGATCTCATTGCCCTAGCAAGGAAAATTCTGGGGAAGGAGGGGGAATCAGCTGAGTTTGTGTTTGACACCCCTCAAGTTTCCCTTCAAGCCAGGTCTCCTTCCCCAGAAGGCACTTATGAGGAGGTTGATGTACAGGTGGAGGCAAGCAGCTCAGTGAGTCGGCTCTTCCTTTTGCTGTGCCTCTGCCTGCTGAGGAAGGAGAAAGTGCAGCAGCATCTACAGATGCACCTGCATCCCACAAGTGAGCGGGTAGTGTGGTTTGGGATCATTTTGAGCTGGCAGATGATCCCACATATGCTATTTGCCTACACTGCTGAGTCAAAACCAGATGGAGCAAGGAAACAAAACATATGAGCACCACAGGGATGCTGATGCATCTCTGCAGGCACTACCTCCTTGCCCTTGCTCTTCCTCAGCCTGGCACCAGTGGGAGCATGCACAAAGGGAAGTCCCCCACTCACTCCAAAGCCTCCGTCCCCCCAAAGCAGAGGCAGGCCACCTTGGGACAGTGAGGGAAAGGCGGACAGAAAGGGGGGTGCATTCCAAAGGCGAGCAAGCTCACCCAGAGAACTGGGGAGATGCTTGCTGTTGATGGCCACCCATTCTCCCTAATTGAGCAGCCAGGGTTCAGGCAGCTTGTGGCACTCGCAGTCCCATCATACCAAGTGCCCACGTGTACCACCTTCAGTAGGACGGTGGTGCCATCCCTGTATGAAGCATGCATGGACTACTTGACGCCAAACGGGGTAGCCTTTGGGGTTCGCTCGCAGGCCTGGGATGGACAAAATTGACCGTCTGGGCAAAGGCAGCAAGAGAAAGCCTGATAGAGCAGAGGAGGGCACATTTTCCTCTCAAGATTTTGGGGTGCAGTTTCTCTGAACACCCTTCACCTATCCCCTTGAAACTTGTCAGGCTTCATGCCCCCAGAAGGGGATACCATTTATGTAAGTTTCAGCAAAATCAGACCAGAAATGACAAAGTTCTAGCCTGTTTTGACCTTCCCCATTATATCCTATGGGCAAAACGTCAAAACAAGCTCAAAACGCGAAACTGTTTTGATGGAACGATACGGAGGAGTCGTTTTGACTTGGAACAAAAGTCAAAACAAAACACTGTTCTGTCAAGTCGTCAAAATGCTGGTTGAAATGAAACGCTTCTGTTTCACACAGCTCTATTGCCCTCACCTCCCCCCCACCCCCGCCCTGCTTCTTGGAGGACGAGGGGGACGATGGGTACTGGAGCACCACCATGATGGAGGGGCAGGCTGGGGGTGGGGGGGTGGGCAAGGCTCACCCTCTCCCCTCCCCTCCTTGGAGGCAGTGGGGGCGTGGGGTGCTGGCTGCACAGTTGTGACCTCACCCTGCCTCACATGATGGAGCACTGCCATAACAGTGGGGACTGGGGCCGGAGCCAGGGGCTGGAGTGCCCCCTCACCCCAGCAACAACCAGCAGGGAGGGGGAAGTGTTAGGGACGAGGGGAGGGAGGGAGAGAGGAAGGGGAGCGGGAAGGGAGGGGAGGTGACTGGTGGCTGTGCCCCACCACGACCACAACCATGGCCATGACTGCCACTGCAACCATTGCAACTGCAGTCGCAGGGCCTGGCCCCGGCCCCAGCCCGAAGTGGCAGGGTGGAGGGGGAGAATGTCCCCAGCCCAAAGCGGGAGGGAGGAGGTGGGGAGTGGCCACAGCCCTGGCCCAAGGTGGGGGGTAGTAGGGAGGGTGCCAGATGCAGGCCTCTGTCCCCGCCCTCCCCTCCCCCCATCATTCTTGACGGCAGTTTGCTGGTATACATCATAAGAAGCTTAGCCCCTACCCTGAAAGGCCTTATAACTTCTTTAGGCAAGCCTAAATTACTTTGGAGCCTACCGCTGATTTCCAAAAATGATGTATGGTGCTTAGGATCTTAAATCTTATAAAAAACTGGCTCCCCCAAGTTACCTTTGAAAACAGGAGTGCTTGCACATGTGATGGGGGTTTAATCCTTAGGGTTGCATTCTATTCCTCCTGAATTGAAACAGTGAGTTTTTAATCGAAATGGTGGGTTTTATATTTCCATCACTGTATATATGTTAATACCCTAGCGGCCACAGAAGGCAGAAGCAGCAAGGGGCCGGATCCATTTTTTTTTTTTTTTTGGTGGAGCCTTCTGCCTCTCCTTTGGTCAGGGGAGCATTAATCTGTGTTATTAATCTGTCCGTTTGCACCGTGGCCATGGGAGAGGCAGGCATGAGCCACAGAAAAAAAGGATTGGACCTCTCACCACTTCTTCCTTCAGCAGGCTCCTGAGGCCAGCAGGATGCCTGGGGCCACCTGGGAATGGGCTGGTTTGCCCTAGAACAGTGTGGGGAGGCAGCAAGAGGGCAGTTGGGTGTGCTGGTGGCCAACAAAGCTAGCAGGGATGACACATGGGGTGCTGAAAGCCTGGGTGGGCTCAGGGAAGCTAGCAGCCCACCCAGACAGCCCCACACTCTGTGCACCATCCCTGCCACCTTCGGCCCCCAGCACACCCAGTCATCTTCCTGCCACCTCCCCACACTGCCCCAGGGGCAAACCAGTCCATTTTGGGCAATCCAGGCATCCTGCTGGATGCAGGAGCCTGCTGAAGGCAGAAGTGGTGAAGGACCTGATCCCTTTTTTTTGCTGCGGAGCCTACCCAGTTCTCCCACAGCCGGGGGGTGAGCTGACTAATGGTTGCAATGTTCCAAGTTGCAAAGCTGCAACTAAACTACATGGGGATGTAGTTTAGTTTACAATGATACACGCTCATTTAAAAACCTGAAAACTCTCATACATGTAATGTGTGATGCCATTAAGCCACAGAAAGTGAAATTTTCATCATGTGTACATTATGATGTTATCATGTGCACAAGTACCCCAGGACTTCTAGGTCATTTGGAGGCTTCAGAAAAAAATGCCCCAAGAGTATGTTTCCCTTGCAGTGCTAGCTCAGGTTCTAAGGTTAGTGTAGTCTGTAATCCAGTTGCCAGCCTGCTCCTTGACTTTCATCCTAGCAGTCAGGATTAGCTGGCATAGTCAAAGGTATGGGCTAGAGACTGGGCTCAGCTTTCATTTGGACTGGTAACCCACTTGAAATCAGGAAACAGAATTAACCACTCAAGTGCTAATAATCCGCCAATGCTTTCCCAGAATTTTCCCAGAAAGGAAGATAAATTCCATCTCAATTCATTGAGAAAGATAGTTGTGCTTGAGAAAGAAAGCTTGGGATAAGTCGCTTGTAGTTTAAGCAACAGACATAGAGGTGTACAGTTGTTGAGTAAATAAATACCATCAGTATGGAGGAAGGCAAGAGTCATAACTCTGCCTAAACCAGGGAAAGACCTTTCATTACCAAAAAGTTACAGATCAATCTCACCTGTCAGTATCACCTACAAACTCTACGAATGTCTTGCAATGAATGTCACCCTTGGTAGATTTCAAAGTTACACAGCATACATACAAGCTGGGGAGCTCTCCCCCCTTGTGAGCACAGAGGTGGAAAGGGATCTTGGAGTCATTACCGACTCCAAGATGAACATGAGCTGCCAATGCCAGACCGCAGCCAGCAAGGCCAACCGCACCTTGTCATACATCCAAAGATGCATCTCAAGCTGGTCCAGAGAGATGATACTTCCCCTCTACACAACATTGGTCAGGCCACAATTGGAATACTGCATCCAGTTCTGGGCACCGCACTTTAAGAAGGATGTGGCCTGCCTTGAGAAGGTTTAGAGGAGGGCCACCTGCTTGGCTGGAGGGCAACAGAGCAGGCCCTATGAGGAGAGGCTGAGGGACCTGAACCTGTTCAGCCTCAGCAAACGGAGGCTGAGGGAGGATTTGGTGGCTGCCTACAAATTCATTAGGGGAGATCAGCAGCAAATAGGAAGGGCCCTATTCCCCCCAGCAGCACCTGGGGTGATGAGGAGCAATGGCCAGAAGCTGTTGGAGAATAGGTTCAGGTTAGAGATTAGGAGGCACTATTTCACCGTTAGGGTGGCTAGGATCTGGAACCAATTTCCTAGCGAAGTGGTCCTCACTCCTACCTTGGGTAAATTCAAAAAGAGGTTGGATGAATACCTGTCTGGGGTCATGTGATCCCAGCGTGTGCTCTGGCCAGTGGCAGGGGGTCAGACTAGATGATCTGTTCAGGTCCTTTCTGACCCCATACTACTATGAAACTATGAAACACAAGACCAAGTGGCTTTTCAACCAGGTCAGTCTTGTGCAGGCCAATTATTAAACCTGACACACCATATCAAAGATGATTTCCAACAGAAGTTGATCACTGGCACAGTGTTTGTTGATCTATCTGCTGCATATGATACTGTCCAATACCGCATCATGATCCACAAACTGTACCTTATGACTAAGATGTAAGCCAGGCTCTCCATAGCCTTTTGGAGAACAGATGCTTCTACGTGGAACTCAATGGCCAAACAAGTAGATGGCACTCCCATAAGAACAGCTTACCACAAGGCAATGTGCTTGCCCCGCTTTTATTCAACATTTACATTAACTGTCAGCCACATCCTGCTGAATGTCAGTGTTTCATCTATGCTGATGATGCCTGCATTACCACACAGGAGAAGAATTTTGAGGACACAGAGAAGATCCTGGAGAGGGAACTCAATGTCAGATTATTACCTAAATAATTATCTCAAATGCAACCCTAGCAAAACCAAAATCTGTGCTTTCCACCTGAGAAACGGGGATGCTGAACGACACCTGCATGTCACCTGGGGTGTCCAGCGTCTTGAACAACAGAAACACCCAGTCTACTTAGGGGTAACATTGGACCGTACACTTTGTTGCAAAAAGCACATATTAAATACCAAAGCCAAGGTATTTGAATACCTTATATACCAATACATGAAACAACTTCCTGCATAAGCTTGCAAATTCCAAGCAGGGAGCACATCTATTCATCCTATGCACTACTGCCTTAGCAGTTTGTTTCTCTGTGGCTGAATATGCCTGCACCACTTGGGGATGCTCAAGTCACCATAAACATATTGACACCACCCTAAATGATACATGCAGGATTATAACAGGCTTCCTACAGCTCACCCTTATTCCCTGCCTATACAGACTGTCTGGCATAGTGCCCCCTTACATCAGGAGGAAAGTAGCAGGCAACATTGACTGGACATCAACCAGTGTGCCATCATTTCTCATTGAGAAATAGCTTTTTGTCTTCTATCATACCATTGACCATATTACCAGAATCATCCAGAACTTCCCTCTAGCAAAAATAATGGGAGAAATTAGGCAACAAAGTTGAATGCAGCCAGGAAGAAATTATCCCCAGTGAGAAGATAGCATCTGGGTCCAACTACAAATGGCATACGTGGCACAGCCTGAACAGAGAGTGGGTCTCAGAAGATGCAACTTTCTCATAAAATTATTGGGCCTCTATGCAACCAACCAATGTGTTTTCAGGACAAACAAACCATGAAACATCTCCTGAGGTGCCCTGTAGCACCACAATGTACCCCACAAGATCTGGCAACACCAACACTAGAAGCAGTGGCCTGTGCAGAATATTGGGAAGAGACCATATAGAAAGGTTGGATTGGAGACATGAAGAAAAAGTGTACAGTGACTGAAACTCAGGTAAGGCTTGGTATTGTGGCTGCTCATACCTAGCTAGACTAACCCAGGTACTGGGTTAACACACAAATTAACCCTACAGTAAAGACATGGCTAAAGTGTGTTGCCCAAAGAAATACCGTCAGAACCCTGAATGTTTTTGTTTTTGTTTTATGTGATTTATATGCCACCCTTCCCAACAAAGGCTCAGGGCAGCTTATAGAGAGAGATCAGAAGAACTTAAAATGGCAACGAGAATACCAAAATGAAATAGAGACTCAGTAAGCGACATCTCAGCCTAGCTTTGCTTGCTAAATGCCTGCCCAAACAGGAAGGACCTGCAGGGCTTCCAAGAGATGTCCAGGCTCTGGCTCTGAGGGCCTCAACAGAGAGGGAACTCCAGAGCTGAGGAGCAACTGCTCAGCATGACCCCCCATATATTTTTGCCAAGCAGACTTGGTGTACTGATGGCACTTGCAAGAGGTTGCTCTTGGCTGACCTTAGGGATCACAGTAGGGCATATAGGAGAAAAGAACCCATGGTTCTCCTAAATTTCAGTTCAGAGTCATATCTGGAAAATCAGCCTTCTCCTTTATACAGATTTGGGTTCAGACCACAGGGCTGTGGAGCACTCTGGCAAGGGCTTACTCAGAAGCTGTGAGAGAAGGGCATGTGGAAGGGAAAAGGGTATGTCAGTTCAGGTTAAATTCAGTGGAGCACAACCCTTGACTTAAACTGCTATCCACATTTGGATGTGAATATTGGACTCAGGCTGCTGCTGAGGAAAGAAGCTTTTGTGCTCCTAGGATGTTAGTGGCTGATAAATAATTCAGACCCAAAGAGGACAGAATTGCTGTTAAATGTTGCTGAGAGTCACTGTGGGAAATGCAGAAATTGAAGCTGGAGCTTTCTGTATGTGTAACAAGGAAGAGGTGAAAGCATCTGGGGGAGTGGATTAGGTGAAGCAAGCATGCCAGGGGTGGGGTAAGCCAAAGTAAAGGTAGCTTTAAGGAGAGGAAGGGCAAATTCAACAAAAGTTGGTAACACAAGCAACACAGTATCTACGAAATTAGTGGGGAATACCACACCATCTTGTTTTATGTTGCTAATCTCTGTGATCATGATCTATATTATGTTACAAGCTGCATTTTACAGTGTAATATCATATACAACCAGGGAGAAATTGTGTTGGGGTCTTTAATTTATTATGATATTATTTTCAAATTACTTTAGATAAACAGAAGTCAAGATCATCCTGATCTCTGCTTGCCCACTCCTTTTTCTGAAGCAAGCATCAATCCTGCCTATATTTACCATTGAGACTATAAATCCACCCCTAGGGTATGCAGTGTCCCCCTTGCCCTATCAAAGTGTGAGCATTAAAGGGCATATACCAGTAATGTTCTAATCAATGCTATATCTATAATATTCTCCTTCAAGACACCACATCCATTGACCAATTCTTCCTATAGATATTAGCACTTTATTCTGATGCATGAGGATCCTGCATTTCCATCTTGTACTGGCAACACAGCACAAAAAATAAAGGCAAAGAGTTGCAGAGGTAGTCAGTCACCTTTAGGGCACTGCTTAATAAATCAGTCTGTCCTACCATTCTCCACTTAAGGCATGTACAGAAGTGCTTTACAGTAGTGTAATTTAGACCACTTTTAATAGCACTATAAAATTACAGTGTTCTTGAACATGGCAGAAGCGCAGTGTTTGGTGTGGGGAACCTCTAAACCTCCTTGCACTTTCCAGGCTAGGTGGCAGGGGGTGCTCCATAGCCTCCTGGGGCTTCTCCACTGGTCAGAAATTTGACCAGCTACCGAAGTTATTTAAAGTGCTGTAAAATACAGCGCTTCAAATTTTAATATCTCATTTAACAAGGGTTAATTTAAAGCAGCGTACCTATTTTTAAAGTGCTGTAAAGCCGTGCATCTCTGTTAAGTCACAGCAATAAAGAGCTTTAAATGGCAAAAAAGTAAGATCTGTAAACTAAGTTTTTCAAACTCCTGTGCAAAATGAAATGTGGAAGGCCTTATGAAGACTGTGATAACCCATGCAATGCGTTTTTGGCAAAAGGTGTGGGTCAACAGGTGATGAGTTAGTTAGAAGGAACTGGTTTCCATAGGGGACATGGCTGAGCTTGTCAGCCAGCAGTGATCAAGGCTTTTATTATGTGGGTCAGCAGCTGGGCTTTTTGTCACTAGAACACAAGAGAGAGTTTGTGTGGTCTGAATGTGTTTTAAATTAGGGGTACCATTAGTGGGCACAGGGAGACTCTGAAAGAATATTCCCAATATATGTGGCCCTGACTTCCATTTTTAAAGCCTAGCTTTTGCCTTTTTGAGGGTGCCTTGACAATACTTGCAAATGAGTTGCACTGAGAGGCTGAGGCCATCTATATTAAAGTGGGCAGTGCCAATAAAGAGTCATGCTAGAATAAACAACTCTTGCAAGCCACATGTAAGCATTGGGTCAGATCCATGCTGCCACATAGGGCAGCACATTCTCCATCACAAGAGAAAGTCCTTCATCTTTGTTTCTGCTTATTAGCCAGCTTGGAGACATTTAATGAAAATTGGAGGCATTTTATGAAATTGCACAGCAACTGGTGCCAACTGAAACTAGTAACACTCCTCGAGAGGGAGAGAGGGGACAAAAAATGTATATTTTTTACCCCTGAAAGCATTGTATTGAATCAATGGTTTTCTGTGTGGATTATAAGTCTGTAAAGTTCCCTCACTGTGGACCCTACCAGGATAGAGGACCTCCAGGGTGGTGAAAGGAAGGCGCAGTGCAATCTGATGTTCCCCAACTAGAGTTGCAGCATAAATAAGAGCAGTCTGAGCTTATGCCAAATGCCAAACCAAGTGCATGCTCTTGGGATCCTCAGACAGAGCTCTGCCAGACCCAAACATTGGACCTTTGCTTTTTTTTTTTTCTTTAAAAAAAAGTCCTTGTGAGGCAAGTGTTGCAGTTCCTCCTTTGTTTGCATATGAAAGAATGCACATTAGTGGAATACCACTAGGCATGCATCGTCAGGTGTGCTCTATGGAGGAACGTAATTCATATGCTAATCCTATTTGATGATCCAGAAAGAATGTTTGAATGTTTCAAGAATGTTTCATCCCTCAATAATTTTGTTAACCTCTCTTGGCAACAGAACAGGGAGGTAATGAAGTGGTATTTTCAAAGAACATAAAACCTAGACAGCCCTTTCGTCTGAGAAGGGTTAGTGGGCATATGGTGGACTTCTCCACATGGCTCTGCACTTCATCTGTGACTTGAAAAAACAACCTTGTGGGATACTAATTCAGTTCTTGGTTTCTTTCTTGTATCAAATACTGCCAACTGTGTCTTAAATTTGGGCCAGATGCATAAGGGTTTTATGATGTGATACTGTTAGGAAGTCTGGGTTGGATATAACAGAGGCTCTGCTTGGCTGTTCCTAACTCCTTTAGTGCATCATTTGTTTGGGAATCTTAAAGCTGTTTACTCTGAGCCCTAATGGAAGTCTTTTGGGTTTCACATGGTGGATAAAAGCCTCTGAACCTTACTGGGTCCTGTAGTTTGCAAGAGGAGACTAGGAAAGGTTCTCTTTGTGCTCTGAATTTTTTTTTCAAAATTTTAAATTTTGCGTTGAGCCTTCAGACTCACCCTCATGCATGGTGTGACTGGGTGGGGAAGGAAGGCATTGCTCAAGTATTCCAGATCATTTATTTGCATTAAAGCAGTGCCCTACTGTAAGGAGGGTCTATTGTGCACTTGTGTCAAGAGACAATCTCTGCCCTTACTGTAGAAGTGGATAGGAAAGGCAAAGAAGGAGTTAGTTTCAGGCCTATTTTATCAATTGAAAAGGAGCTTTAAGGTCAGAAAAATTAAGAGATGGGTCTAAGATTCCCTGGTAAGCACATATACATAACTTAGAGGGAATTTAGGGACCTATGTCATGAAGAGCGTTCTGAACTGACAGTGTTCAGCAGTGGCAAAACCATCTAGACACCTAGATACATTAGGACTCAAATTTGGCCAGAAAAAGATGCCTAGGAGCTTAGGTTCAAGATACTGCACCTGCTCAAATTCAAGGTCCATTAACCACCTAGTTGCTTAACTCATTCCTTGGCCTGAGAGACCTGTAAAATCTCCAGTTCTTTAGGTAAGAACTGATCATGCTGAGTAACCGCTTGATGTTGAGAACACATGCTTAGCTCAGTATTAAATGTAGCCAGACAAAGAGATGTTAGCCTTCTGCCCAAGAGCCACCTGCTAGAGCACTTGCTTATTCAGCCTGAAGGGGGCAGGCCCACGTCTCCCACTTCCATGGAAACTTTCAGGCTACAGGCTCTGCTGGTTGGGGGCCCTTCCCATTCTGTTGAACCAGGGTCTATAGGCAGTCAACAATGCAAGATTCATGGTGTAAAAAAGAAAGAGAGTGTGATCCAGTAGAAAGGATATTCCTTTGGAAGTAGGGAGCCTAAGATTTTGGTGTCTGCTGTCAGACATATATTTTTTGTTTTTAAATCATTGACTGTCTAATGTAAAATGCATAAACGGTACCAAAAGCAGGAACTAGAGCTTGTTGGTTTCAATATTGGCCTTGCAGATAAACACTTCATATATCCTTGTTATGCATACCAAGGTATTCTTGCTTTTTAAAAAATCCTTGCTATACGTGTAATTTATTTGAAAAAAATCACTCTGCTGATTAATTAACCACTAGGCAAAAAGGACCTTTATCAATTAAGGACAGAGGAATTCCTTCAAGTATCTTGGATTCCTAATATGATTCTGGTAAGTTATGACTCTACTCAATGTAGACTCTACTTAAGTAGAGATGGCAGAATCTACTTTTGATTTTATATAATTAATCTTGTAGTTTGAATGGGTTCCAAAATTGTAATCCTCATCAGTTCACATGCTAATTTTTTATTTGATGATGTGACAAAAATTGCCTTATGGCCTTATGAAGACCTGAGCAACAACAATTCTCTAGGGCTGTTGAAAAAATGTAATGTAGAATAGCAGTAAAATACCTATATTTCACTGTTTAATGACTAAATTCAAGCTCCAAGTTTGATGCAATAATTCTTCAGAGGGCAATTACATTTCCTATGTATTTTTTTTTAGTGGAATACTTTTGCAGAGGGAATAATTACAATGCCCAGTTTTTTAAATCTTTTCCTATTGTCCTCTTATTTCTTTGGATTCTTTAAGCTGAACAACTGTGTATGTGTACATACTCTTTCTCTCTCAGACCCAGAAAATTCAAAATCTTGTAGAGTCTGTTTCATTGCTATGTTAATCCAGTTTAATGTCAATGGGCACATCTACATGTGCATTAATGCACTTTTTCTAACACACATTAAAGTTAGTAACTACAATATGAGGTACTAAATTAAAGCGTATTAGGCTGTGCTAATGAGCCTAATACTGAATGACTTGCTGAATGACTTAGCTGCTTCCTTTCTTTCTTTGTAGGGTCTCTGCTTTTGGGATACATGGTACAAGGGCCAGCTTAGGTACTGATGATTCCAAAGAATCAGCCCTGACAGTCTAGGGAGTGCTGCTGGTCTCTAGGGGAAGAGTTAATTACTTTCCCTGTTTTCACTTCCAGCTGGGTCTCTGGATATTCCAGCTGGCAAGTAGGAGATGGCTGGCCCGTGGGGCAGCCAAGACAGAGAGAGAGAGAGCTGTGGGGCCAGGAGAAAAAGGACAAGCCAGAGGATGCATAGCTCAGTCACCTGGCTGCTGCCCTGGCAGGGAGAGGACCTAGGCTCTAGTCTTCCTACTGCTATTTATTCATTTTGTCCAGTGAATGTCAAATGCAAGGGGCAGTGGGCCAGCTTCAAAAGTGGGGTTGAGGAAGGGCCTTACCCAGTGGTTAGACCCCTTTGCTGGGAAGCAGTTGTAAGTTTAAATTCCCTCTGGGTGGGAAGGACCTAGAACCTGAGTTTCTCCCTCTGTCAGCAAGTGCCTTAACCACTAAGCTATTAAGTTAAAAAGACAGAGGTCACCCCCTCCTCAATTTTACATCCAGTAGGTACATGTGCAGAGTAGTTCAGTTAAGTCACAAATGCAAATGAAATACCAAACTGTGCATAAGTGCCCCAAACTGCAGTTATGTAGAGACACAAGTGCCACTTGAGCATTCGAAGTGAAATAGGATTTAACCTTAAGTGTTGTGCCCAGCATGCAGCTGTCACAAACACTGGCACACTGTAACAGAGACCTGGGATATTGCTTGGCTCTGTTTCTTAAGATAAGGAGAGAAAGAGAGATTATTGTTTTTCTGACTGCTGCAGGTGCAGACATTGGGTAACAATATTTGCTTTTGAGCCAAATTGCTCTCAGACTCCCTTAGTATGTTTATTCAGTTGAAGAAAATTACCTAGCTCTTCTGATATGCAGCAATCACAGGTAAGAAAAATTCCCAGACGCATTTTTTTTATCTTCTTCTGAAACGTATGTCTAGACAAGTGACAAGTGAACCTCAAATGGGTTGGTTGCTTATTCGAAAGGCATCTGAAATGATCAGACTGTTCTTGAGCTAAGTAAATGGACCGGGGAACCTGGGAGGGTACATTTTCTCATGTACTTCCCAGCACATCCTGGTTTTAGTTGGTTCAGCATTACTTCAGAAAGGGGTCTTTCTCAAAATATTTGGGTTTATGATCCCATGCAACATCAGGAAGTACAGGGTGGCATGGACAATATAAAGCTAACAGTGAAACAGAGCACCTCCCTGCAGTATTTCAAATGTCAAGGTGGGGGGAAAGTTTGGATCTGTTCTTTTTACCTCACCTAACTCATCAACTGACTGTCAGCAGCAACCCTCCTCCACTGGCACTTTAAGTTGTGCAGCCTGTAATGTGGGTGCTGATATGCTATGCTTGTGCCAGGTCCTTACAATAGAACAACATGCAATGACACTTTTGCATCTCTGTAGAGCCCATTCAAGTCAAAAGGATTTCATTCAGGGAATTGCGTCTGCCTAACAGCTTGCATGATCAGGGCCATGTACTGGAATTAATAAGCAATTAGGGGTAATCAGAGCCTCTTATCTAATCTATCTATCCATTTTCATAACCTATAGCTCCCTTCACCACAGTAACTGCACCTGCTGTTTGAGAAATATATCAACATCTCTTTATGGTATAATTGTTTCACTTGTACCAAATCACAGGTTTTATTTTTTTGAAGCCTTCAGGGTTTTTCTAGTGAACCAACATGTGAAGTGCTACATTCAATCACTGCTTTAACAGTTAAACTTTTAAAGCTTTCCTCAACTGCACTCATCCCAAAATGGAAATGTGAATGCAGCAAAGGTTGTGGGAGCAACACGCAATGTGGTTCAAAATCCACAGACTTGGGTTGTCCTCCTTTTTCCCTTGGCCTGGTGCCCACAAGCAGCAAGGATCTTAAATGAGCCAATGTGTCTAACTTAGTGTGGGAGCTGAGGTTTCTTGCAATAAATTACACTGAGGCAGGAAGGAACAGTGAAAAAATCAGTGGTTTTAGCTACCAACTAGTTCATTTTTGTTCTTGTTTTTCAGTTAGCGATCTGTAAAAATTATTGAAAAACTAGACTCCTCTCTCCAGAGTCAATAATAATCTCTGTGCCAGGTGGTGTAATACTTCAGAAAAAAGGGTCAGATCTTGGAGGGAATTAGATTGGTTAAGGAAGTAGACTTCTAAACTCCAGTCACTGCAGCTGATTCCTCACTGCTAAGGCAC
Source organism: Alligator mississippiensis (assembly GCF_030867095.1). Lineage (NCBI taxonomy): Eukaryota > Metazoa > Chordata > Crocodylia > Alligatoridae > Alligator > Alligator mississippiensis. Next base: position 225,905,352 of record NC_081824.1, on the reverse strand, counting down.
GGGTAAGTGGTGGGCTTATATTACAGTTCCATAATAATACTGTAAGTCTATAATTTCTATTCCACTTGAATATTAAAATGAAAAAGTATGCCTTTGGCTTGGTAAATTCCATGAATCCTTCCCACCTCTGTTTCCATTTTGGTATAAAAATAGAAACAGTTTAGTTCATATCTTGTTTCCAAGTTGGCAGGAAGAAGCTACTGTGTTTGGTTGGTAGTACTATAACTTACTAGAGTATTGCCTACTTTTGTCAGGCTTTGTTTTGTTGCATTTTATTTTAATGCATTAAATATCCAGGACTGGATCTTCAGCTGATGTCAGCTGACATCATCCAAGTTGTCTTATTAAATGTGGTTAAAATCTTAAATTTGTGTAAGCTGACATGGCTCTACTGGAGGCAATAGTTATTGTGCGGGCCGGGAGCGGTCCGAGGCCCTCGGGGGTGTGCGGCGGGCTGTGGCCAGCAGCCCTGGCATGCAGGTCAGGGAATGCAGGCCGGCAGACTAGAATTAGGCACGGACGCTTAGCGGTTGATTAAAGATTATTTTACTTACACCGAAGATGGTCACGGTGCAGGCAGGAAAACTTGCTTGAGTTGCGGTTACAGACAGAAAAGAAGAGAGGCGGACAAGAGTTCCTTCCACGCGAACCTCTAGCCCAATCTGGTTGAAGGCTCTAAACACGCGAGCCCATCGCGTCAACCGAAGAAAACAACTTGGAGAAAGAGCTCTGGATACATTCACACGAAGTTTGCTAGGCTCCGTGGAACTTGCGCGCAGGGAAGGGGTTCGTCGAGGGATCATTCGGCGACAGGGAGAGGCCAGAGGTTGATCAGACCACTGTAGCCTTCTTGAGATACATGCTAGGTCCAGTAGGCTCCGCAGCGCTTAGAGATCTTCACAAGACGTGAAGTTCTCCTCCTCCAGATGGTTGTGGAGTCCTCCAACTTGGGCGGAAACCGCTCAAGCCTCTTATACGGCTAGCAAGCCAATCGCTAGCCGCCACGTGGGAATAATTTAGAACTGGCCAATAGTGGGACACAAATTTGCATGCGAATGGTGGGAACTCCTTTGCACCGTGCATTTCTCTTTGCAACTAAGAAATGCACCCTGCAAAGAAAGCTCCTAGTGGTGGGAAATAATTTAGCAGTGCCGAAGCGCACACAAACAAAATCACACCCTTGGGTTGTGACAGTTATATGTCAGGTGATCTTTCCTTTAGGGCAGCCAGCGTGGTTCTGATTATTGCTTTCAGTATAAGCCTGTTTCTGCAGTCCTTGCATAAGCAATGTTCCCTGTCACTCCAGGTAAAGCCTTTTCAGTTAGCAGAACTGAGCCTTGCTTCTGACTTCATTTTTTCATCATCAGCCTAGGATGGAAAAATATTAGTTTGCATCTATAAAGATGAAATGGTTTTCAAACAATTATTTAAAAAAACACCATTCTAAACCATCAAGAAACCCCCTTGAAACTCTATGGCTGTTAATCTTTAATCAGAAAGATGTAATGATTTAATATGGACAAAGCCTATCAGTTCCTAGCAGTATTTCTTTTTCTCTTTCTTCTTGGCAAACAAGGCTTGTTATGATGACTCTAGAAAGTATATTTGCTCTGGTAAAGTAGAAATGATATACAGAAATAATTTTGATACCAGGAAATTAATAGAGCAAGGTAACCACATTCTTCCTGTGGAGATAATGGGAAATATGTGAAATGTCTTTTGGAAGGATGAAATAGTCACATGTGAGTTCATCTACTGTGCATTTGAGTGTCAAGGTTTTGAGGGGCATGTAAGGAAGACATCCTGTGAAGAGGTACAGACTCAAACAACTCTGAAGTCATTGGCATACTGAAATCCCTTTTCAAATTCTCTCAACTTCATGCTGGCACACACTAGGGGTGTGCGAAACGGGCCATATTCAATTTAGATTCAGATTCAGCCCAAATCAGGGACATTGATTCAATTCATTGATTTGGATCACTGTCCCTGATTCGATTTGGCCATAGACACAGCTTTACATGTTTCTTTTACATACCTCAAGGTACCAGGTGTGTCTCATGAACGCTGCAATGTTGGGGCAGATGGAGCAGCCCACAGGAGTGCAGGGGGGCTCCCCTGCATACTTGGTGGTGAACCCAGAAGTGAACCAGAAATACAACCAGAAAGAATGTAGCCATGTTGATCTAAGGACATAGGCAGACAAGGTTCTTTGGCTAATCCAATATCTTTTATTAGACGAACTGAAATAGTTTCTCAGCCTGATGAAGAGTGTTTGTACCCGAAAGCTTGCAAAGAAGAATTTTTACAACTATTTTAGTTGGTCTTATAAAAGATATTGGATTTATCCAAAGAACTTTGTCCATCTTCAGCAAAAGGAGGCCCGCCAACTCTGTGTCATAAATGCACAAATAGAGGTAATGTAGTTACCATAGAGCAGCACTGGGCATATGCCACTAAGCTCTCTGACTTGGATACTGATTGGCCTCTGTTCACCTCTGTGTTCAGGCTCCTTACCTGGCTTCAGTGTTTGTGGAGCAGACATACCGCACTATACCCTCAGTGTACCGGAGGTGGGGTAAGAGTATGATATGCCCACCTGACAGATTGCAGTGTGCTTAGAGATACCTAAGCTAGTTTAAACAGTCTTGCTTATATCCTGAGAGCAGTTCTATAGAGGCTAATTCACTCTGCTTTTTGACATACATGCTCCTTCTGAAAATGTTACCTATGCTGCCTAAAAATTCCCTTGTCTAAAGTATTTTTTGTCCACTTGACAGTTAATTTTCCCAAATCATGGAGCTGGATCCTCAGCTGGCATGCACTGAATTTAATGGAGCTATATTGGTTTACCCTCACTGAGTAGCTTGCCTATTATACTTTACTATTTGGAATAACATTAAGTATGGCAATCCACTTACGATGTTCCCAACTTAAAGACAGGGAGAAGGATTCTTGGATTCCTTCTTGAGACTCATCGAAATAGAACTGCAACATGTGTTTCTTATTTGTACAGGTGGCTTCCTTTTTAGCTCCAGTTGAATCATTTGATTGCAATTTTTATATTTGATCTCATGCACAACGTATGTGTAATTGAAATAAAAGAGGACCTGGCTTGCAGTGATTGGGGGGGGGGAGGGGGAGGAGCATATCTGTATATCTGAACTGACCAGGGCTCTCAGCTCAAGGTGAATGACGGGTTTTAAAAATATCTCCATTGATGGGAAAGGTTAAAGCAGTAAAACTGGACCTTTTTTTCTGTTAGCTGCAGCTAAAAACTGGAATTAAACTTTTAGTGAATATTACTAAAAGAGAAAGGGAGTATTCTGTGCCAAGATCTCAAATACAGTTTGCAGACAGACAAATAAATTCCTAAAATATGGCTGGATGATCTCTTTACTGCAGGACACAAGAAACATAATAATTTCTTGGAATTCTATCATATTTCTGAAGCTCTTGGTTTTTCATTCAGAAACATGAAAAATTAGGACCTTGCTCTCAGTGAGGACATCTACACGTGCATTTTACTCTGGAGTTGACTAATTAATTAGCTCTGCAGTAAAGTGTCACTGTCTACATGTGTGGCACTATTAGACTGCAGTAACATAATTAACTCTGCTGTAGGATAGTACTGCCTGACACAAGTACTATCCTATGGCAGAGTTATTTAGTGTGCTACAATGCATGTGTAGACAGTGACCAGGACTGGCTGGGGCACAAGGATGCTACAGTACAAGGGCTGCCTGCCCACTAGTCCCACACTGTAGCTCCCTTGTTCCCAAGCCAGCCCCTCTGCAGCACATTGAGCTGAGGCAGAGCAGCTCTGACCGCCCTGGGCTCCCTGCCAGCCGGGGCTGTGATGCCCCAACTTAATGTGCTGCAGTCCAAGGTACATGTATAAATGCTAAGCCTGGAGCAATAAACTCCAGGATGAACTGTGCAGGAGTTTATTCATTCACACTAATCGCACATGTAGACGTGCCCTGTGTTAAACTGCTGCAAACTCCCTTTACGACACTGGGCAAGTCATTCAATCTTTTTGTTCTTCCCTTTCCCATGTCTGTGAAATACAGTTCTCCCTTTCTCCCACCCTTGTTCTGATTTTCCTGTTTACCTTGCAAGTCCTGAAAGGCAGGGACAGCTTTTACCTATGAATAGGTCTGACACCTTGCCCAGTGGGAACCACAACGTATTGGTTCTCCAGATAGGACAGCAATATTAAAAACAGATGACGGTGTGTGATCTGTCTGGAGAGCTTGGATGGGACAGGTGTGCTGGAGATTTCCCTCATCCTAGTACTGTCCCATAATGAATCAAGAAATTAAATAGCAGCATTATGGCCCCACACCAGAAGAGTTGGCAGGTTGGTAGGACAGTTTCACCCAGCACTAGCACTTCTCCCTGCTAGACGTATAATTAGACTTGTATAACTTCCCTCAATTGCAATTGCCTTCTCAAACCACACACTGATATTATTCCAACCAGGGAAATAGATATTTTGCCCCACTAGTTGTTGCGTGCAAATGGTGAATGAGTCATGAAATTGCTCCTATGGTTCAGAAAAATTGGGTACCTTTGTTCAATAGTCAGTGTGAGAACAGCTATAGAGGTCACGTCTTAAAATTGGTCAGGAAAATAATAACTCCTATTTATTTTATAACTCCCTCTTGCCAAAGTGTATATAGCTTAGGGTGGAACACCACCACGGTGAGCACAACTCAATTCTCAACAGGAATTGGATACTAGTGGCCTTAACTTCTATTTGTAACACTGGTGGTGCCGATTTCATTTCAGTTATGGTCTCTGTAGGTTTATGTTACCTGAATGATCGTCATCCAAATTATTTGTCCAGACACAGAGTAGCAGTGTAGGAAACACCCAAGAAATTTGTGCTGGAACTTCAAATACTTGCAGGGCTATTTTCATACTTGCAACTATTCTGTGTAGGTGTTTGGTAATTCTCAATGATTAGCTAACCATATGTTTTTCCTTCTTTTCTTTTTCTTTTTTAAATAAATGTTTCAACACGCATCTTGGTTGAATGTTCACTTGACTACAGTAATCCAGGGTCTCAGCCTATTCCTAGTGAAGTCAATGGCAACGTTCCCACTAATGTCACTGATTCAGCATGAAAGTTCAAGTAAAGAACAGGATTCTGATACCATGCTATAACAAAATGAAGCCTGAATAGCAAAAATAGGCCCTATAACAACTGGAGAGGAAGAGAATTAATTTCCCAATGAAATATTGTATTTCCAAAAGCTGAACAAAGACAGATGATCTGGTAGTGGGCAGAAGATATAGATAAAACTCAAATTGAAATGAATAAATCAAGGGGGGTAAAATATTGTCAAAATTTATTTTTGTAATTTTTTTGGCCAAAAATTGAATTTCATTTTTTTAAAGACATTAACAATTTAAAGACAATGTTTATGAACATTCATCCCATGTCATGAATGTCCATCAATATAGAAAAAATATTTGAAAGTAAAATGATACCTAATTTTGACCAAAAATGGGATGAGATTTTCATGACTATTTTCACAAAGATGGCCTTCTGCTTCTTTGACAAATTCTTATCAATTCATCTGTTTAGGTATTATGAGACTGGGCCTGGGATGCCAGCATGAACTGAGTATGAAGATACACAGTACATGAAGAAAATGCTGTGCAATTTGTTTTGATTCATTGACCTGTCCAGAAAATCTCAGTGCAATAAAGTATTGTTTAATTAAAACAAAATATTTTCTTATGATTGCAAGCATTTTTATGATTTTTAAAAATTATTTTTCAGGAAATAGAAGGAAAGCTTGAAAAGAGAAGTAATTTTGCATTGGGCAATCAAAACATTTCATTGAAAAAGTCTCCAAATAATAAAGTGCTTTAATTTTTCGGGGGGGGGGGCGCATTTTTATTTGGACAAACAATTCAGTTAAATTTCTATGAGCTTGTGAAATGTTCTGCTGGGGCTAAGTCTACATTTTCCTTTCAAAATGTTTTAGCTGAAACATTTCTTCTTGAAGGCCTATAACTGAAATTACACATATAGCAGCTTTTCCAAGAGTTTGAAGGAAGCCAACACATATCCAGTGACATGATAGTTAGGAAAAATGATAGGAATGACAATGATAGTTCCTGATGGAGCATGTTAGAGCACATCAAAACAGACTCACAGCTGCAGGGAACACCTCAGAACTGCATCTCCTTCTAGGATTTGTCAAATTCTTGTGCTAAGTTCATCCCAGCTTTGGCCACTACTATTGAACCACATAGATAACTGACTCATGAGGGAATGACATGAGCCTGGGAAAAGAGAGAAGTGGCAACATTTTATGAGATAGGAAATGACTCCCCAGTGCCAGCTAGCTAGGGCCTTTCACATTGTAATGCGAGTTGATGTTAGTCCAGTAGAGTTAGGAGCTACGTTGTGTCAGGATCAAAGGGAAGCCACCTACAAGCTTATATGTATGCAAACAGAGTGTTTTCAAATGCAGAGTACCGCTCTTTCTAGGGTGATTTCAACATGGATGATTCTGCTTTGAGCAAGGGATTGGACTACATAATCTCCTGAGGTTGCTTTTGCTTTTTCTTCTATGATTCTGTTCCCAAAGACCAAAAACCATGGGGTCAACAATACATAAAATAGAGGTATCAAGCCAGATCTGCCATTCTTAGGCCAGGAGATCATGTTCCGTTGCAACAAGAATGGTGGAAGAAACTGTCTTTAGCCTTTGAACATAATTCATGTTGTTTGCTGGGAAGACACAGGAGTCATATAGAAAGGAGTAGGCAGTTCTGCAAGTACTGAATTCTTCCTTGGTAAAGAAGTGTTTTGCACTAAAAGGAGAATTTTCCATATACCAAGCATGGCAAAGTGGTTTGGAATGCTGTGTAGGGAGTACCCAAATGCAAACTACAGGAAATGCAAACAACCAACCCAAATGAGAAATTCCTCCAAATATATACAAGGTTATGTGGAGAAGAATATGTGAAGACGAAGGTAATATAGAAGAATACAGAGTTAGATGCAGGCTGCTGCCAAGGAACAGGACAATCTCTTGGGTCTGAGATCTACAGGGGTAATTTTTACATACCTCAGCTAAGCATGTTATGCTAACAGATACAGAAACAAGATTAAAATTATTTTCACTTAATTTCTGATCAGAAAATCAACTCCACTTCACTGCTTCCTCAGTCCAGGAGATTAACTCTCCAGAGTGAAGTTTCTTTGAGAGTGAGCTGATCCCAAATTAACTATAATAAAAAACATACAGGCTGAAATTTTCAAAAGCATTCAGATTTGGCCCACACACTGCCACTGTTGTGGTCATTTAATTTATACAGGGCAGATTTAAGACGATGAAAAATTTGGAAAACTTACACATAATTTTTATTTATTTTTTTATTAAATGAAGGGGTTTATTCTGCCAAAAGGTGCTTAGTTTTATTCTTACTTATGTAAAGAGGAGGTTACAAACACAGAGGAAGATAAAGTACTAGTTCTGCAATTTAATTTAGGAAAATTCATGCAAATCAGTGAAGATAGTGTATTGACTGCACTGAAGCAGAGCTGATGGAATGAAATGGGGTTAAGCTTGTCTCATGGGTGGACGCAGGATTTTTTTTAAAGGGAAGTGTTGCATGCTATCCCTCAGACCACGAGGGGAGAGAAGTGAAGTGTGTTGGAACCTCTGGGTCAGAAGGGGACACTGGGGACCTGGGAAGGGAGCAGGTGTATACACTGGGGGGATCTGCCTATCACTACTACCACTGTCCCTGGCTGATCCAGGAGTAGGGGAGGCCCCCGAGCCCCTCTTGCTATGCTTTAGTCACATGGGATGCCAGGCTTGGCTGGAGAGAGTGGCAGTGGCATACATGTTCTTCTTTACAGTGCCTGCTCCCTGCCCCTCCCTCCAAGGTGTCTTCTAGTGGTATGGAACAGGTACCAAAAGGACAGCCTTTTAGTTGGCCACTACCTTTACTCAGCTAAACCTGCCACCCCATGCCACTGTTCCCTGCAGCCTGCAGCTGGAAAAAAAAAGCAGGAGCAGCTCTAGTGTTCTCCTTGTACCCAAATCAGACAGGAACAATGGTGGCCTGGGTTGCCAATCTAAGAATTTTTTTTACTGACAATCCACAACTTTTATATTGACAGCCAAACTTTTTATTGTCAGATGTTTTTACTGATATATGTTTTACATAATGTAAATCTAAACCCTCTGACATACCTTAGACAGCAGTTAGAAGGACCAGGTTCAAATTTAGGGGTTTAACACTCTTCATAATAAAAAAGTTTGGATGTCAGTAAAACATCAGTAAAACAGTTGCAGATTGTCAGTAAAAAAATGTTTTGAGTTGGCAACCATGTTTGACTGGAGCAATGGTTTTACATCAGGCTTCCCCCACTCCAGGGGTCCACTGCACACCCCACACTCTGATACTTCTGATCCCACCCTGTACCATGCCTCCACTATAGTCCACCCTCTAGCCTTACCCCCACCATCCTCATTCCCTCCATCTTGGTACAGACCCCCACCTGACACTTCTTCTCCCTCCCAGCCCTGCAGCTCCATCCTAGCTGCACCACCACACTCTCTGTCCTGCCCAGGGCTGTGCAGCCCTGTATACCTGCAACCCAGCAGTGTTATAGGCAGGTGATGGAATTGTTTTGTTTTGTTTTTTACAGAGGGCTTCGTTTTTAATAGACTTTACAAACAGGTGTTTTTAGCCTTTTTTAATGGACTGTCCATAAATTTATGGACAGTTGGCAACCCTGTAACAGCACCACTGCACTCCCTCTGCCCCAGCTATCTCTGTTGTCCTGAGAAGAAGACTGTTCAAAGCATTGGAACAGATTTGAAAAGAAACCTGGAACTGAAGATGGCTGTAGGACATAAGGTGAATGCTAATGAAACAGGTGAAGCAGAATGATTAGGTGAATGATTAAGTGAAGCAGAAAGTTTGTTGGGGCTGAAGGCTAGGAAGAAACAAATGTTGGCACAGATGAAATTTGTGCAGGGCCCTGGAAGAAAAGCGAAGTAGCTTGAGCTATAAGCAGAAAAGGAGAGGAGTCCATGGATGGGATTTTAGGAGTGGATGGGTGACATGGTTGGACAAGGTTAGTCTGCAGAAAAGAAGAGTGAGAGAAGATTTAATAGCAGCCTTTAACTACCCGAACGGCTGCTATCCAAAAAGGATGGAGGTAGACTGTTCTCAGTGGTGGCAGATGACAGAACAAGCAGCAATGGTCTCAAGTTGCAGCAAGGGAAATTTAGGTTGGATATTAGGAAAAGCTTTCTCACTAGGAGGGTGGTGAAGCACTGGAATGGATTGAGCATTCTAGGATTGCCCAGAGAGGTGGCAGCATCTTCATCCATGGGGGTTTTTAAGGCCCAGCTTGACAATGCCCTGGGTGGAATGATCTAATGGAGGATGATCCTGCTTTGAGCAGGGAGTTGAAGTAGATGACCTCCTGAGGTTCCTTCCAACCCTCATTTTCTATAAGATTACAAGTTTAACTGTGGTGTTTTGTGGGGGAGGGAGGGGAAAGGTGATGAGTAAGGAAACTAATAATGAGGATTTTGCACTAGACAAAGTAAGGTGACCTGCTATAAGGTGACTGGGACCTGGCTGTAGAGAATGCACAAGCCAAGATTGACACATATAGATGCCTCAGGTTTTGGTTGCTCACTTCAAAACCTCTTTAAGAGGACTGATTATTAGAGGCTGGTTGTTTAATGTTTTTTTGCAAGTTGTCTCCCCTGGAACCAACAGTCAGCTTTGAAACTGGCAGCTCTTGAGAGAGTTGGGGGTTTTCTTTCTGCCCATCTTCCTTCTCCAAAAAAATAGCAAATTCTCAGAGAATTAGGGATTTTGAGTCCTTGATGACCTTGCATGTTCTTCTGTTCTGAACCAGCTGAGATAGCCATTGGCCCACAGGCCTTAAATGGAACATCATTGTACAGCATCATTCACATTGCTGAGAGCAATAATCAGAAATGTAGAAATGAAAACTTCTGATCCTGCCAACTTTTTGACTGCATGCTTGAGCAGGAAAACAAGAAGGCATCGTGAGCTCTTCTACTGTCCTACACTGGCTCACTGCCTGGATAAAGCCTGTGCAGAGAGCCCTCACTGATAAGTTGTTTCACCTCCTCCTGATTTCATCCCAGCAGAGGAGGTAGTGGTTGGAGCCTCAGTGCTGACTTTCACTGAGCCCACTGGTCAGTACAAGTGAACAGACACAGAGGGAGAATGATGCCAGTTACAAGGCTAGTGCAAATTATTTTTCTTGTATCACAAGGCTAGATGGTAATAGATTCACAGTCTAGTGCAGTGGTGTCTAACTTCGCAACCCCACAGGCCAGATGGATGGTATGGAGTCAGTCTATGGGCTGAATCCAGCATGGGGTTGTCTGTGGGTGAGATTCAGCATGCTGACCTGGGTTTGCATGCTGGCCTGACCCTGTACACTAGATCCAGCCATATGCTGGTCTGACGCCACATACCTGTATCCAGCCTTAGAGTGGCCCTATGCACTGGCCTGACTGCACACTGATATGAAGGTTATCTGGTCCACAGGGCTTCTTATGGGTCTGGAAATTTGCCACCACTCCCCTGCTGATAAATTTAACAGGTAAGCCCTGTTAAGCCTCATGGGCCAGTTGACAAAGCTCTGCAGGCTGGATCTGGCTCACGGGCTGGAGATTGTGTACCACTGATCTAAGGGGTTGTGACCCTGAGAATTGCAACCTGCTTCCTGTCCTGCTCCTGGGACAGTGCAGCAGCATCCGCCAGCTGGAGGGGTTACCCTTGAGTAAAACTCCTGCTGAGATCAATGGTAGATTTTCAGGTGGAAACTGCACGATCTTCACATGAAAATAAATCTAATTAACTTTGTGTCCCTCCCCTGTAATGGCCAGCTTTGCTTAAGACTAAGCCACGTTTGGTAGGGACAGTAGAACAAACCAGAGTTAAACATAATAGGCTTAGGACTGACATATCTAAGGCTATGGATGTGAAATGTGAGATCGAGGTTCCTAGCAGTGATTTCCTGAGGTTACCCATTCAATTTCAATAGTGCTCTGGGCAGAGAAGGTAGCCAGGACACGTCAAATGCACACAGACTTAAAAAAATCCAGGATCAGATATATGCTTCTGTGTCCTGAGGATTGATGTACTTTATTCCCTGTAATTTAAAAAGGAGAAATGAAAACCCCAACCCTCTACACAATGAGAGTAAGCAGCCGGGCAGTTGTTTTATTTTCTTTAGAGTGGACTCTGTGCTGCAAGTGGCAGGAAGCCATGAACCACAAAAATAAAATCATTCTAACCCTAGTGCTAAGTAAGGAAAACAAAGATGGCTCAGCAATTAGCAGCATTATATATGTTAGTACTAAGTAACAACAGATGTTACTGCTCAAGCCCATTGCATTCCTTGCGAGCCTTTGGAAACCAAAGCCTCTTGACGTTGCTATACCTTACAGTTATCTCCAGTCTAGGAGGACGGTAAAGCCTGTTTGTTTGGTGAAATATGTGTGTTGGTAGAACTGGTTAGGCCTTACCTGTTCATACCCCATTGCATAGTTCTGCTGACTTAACAGGCTCACATATGCTGTAAAAGCCTGCTCTGTAAAGACATGCGCTGGCCGTGAGTCATTAGCAAGCATGCGAAGCTAATTGGCAAAATACTCATAAAAGATTTTGAAGGTGGGTTAATTACAATTCATTACACTGTAAACTGTCCCCAGGCTATTGTTAAAAAATGCAGGAGTTTCAAGGTCCAGTGTTTTATGATTCATTTTGCCATGTTGTGAAAAACAGACTCTATATCAAACTGCATTCATTATAGTTCAGACCACAAAATCTTTATTGGTTTTCCCAACATTCCATCCTTGTTATATGAATTCATATGGACTGCACATTTCCAACAATTGGCAAGAAGTCATGAAATAAAATTTATGATATTTTCTTACCTTATACTCAGTGCAGCCTTAAAAACTGCAAGATCTAATTACTTCCCCCTCCCAACTGTTTTAGTTGATTTTAGATAATAATATGGGGAATTAAACAAAAAAACCCTCTGAAAAAATCAAATGGATTCTGTCAGTGAATGTTTAAGAGAAATTCCACTCACAGAGAAAACTGATAATGGAAAGGTAACAAGAATTTCCACTTGTAATAATACAGGTAATATTTTGAAATGTAGAACTGAAAAATGTATACTGATTATTTATATTTCTGGTCAGGTGGTCTTGTCATTATGCAATGGACTGGGGTATTGATGTGTTTCATCCCTCTTCTTCCATAAACTCTTAGGTGACCTTGAAACCTTTTGGCATGTGGATACCTTTATACCCAGGATTACAGTTAGACAGGTGATTACGTGCTTGCAGGAGAGGAGCCTTTCTCTTGTGATAGGTCAGCCACCCATCTGTAAAGTGGGTGTAATAATATTACTTTTCACTGTCTTGCCTATTTAGATTGCAAGTATTCTGGGGCAGCAATGTCTACAATTCTTGTTTTTTCCTTATCAAAGTGCAACCAGATAAGCCAATGTTTCAATATTAAAGTAATGCTATTTAGAGAACAGATCAAGAGCTTGGTTCATCTTCACTGAAGATTATGGGAGTAAAGTGCAGCTCTATACACCAGTGGCAGTTATTGGGCTCCATGAAGGCAGATGGCTGTGCTTATGCCACCATTTGCCCATTAGGTTTATTGGCTTAGGAGTTGTATTGAAAACAACTTGGGACAGCAGTCATGCTTCCTTTGAAGCCCCAGTGCTTCTCTTCCTCACAGCAACTCTTTCACTTCTCCCCTGGACAGCTTGGCCAGTTTTTTTTTTCCCCTTTTGGTGGCTGGTCTACACTTTGGTAAGTTCCTGTCTTTGTAGTGGACTTTCTGTTACTGAAGACCCTTTGCATTGGACTACTCTGGCAGAAGTCATCCCATGTATATGGCAAATTATCAAAGAGCAAAGTTCATTATTGTTTATTGCATAACACTTCAGCAAAGCTCCTCATTGATATCAGGCCCCAAAAGGTTCTGAATTGGCTATTAGGACTTTTTCAAGTGGAACTGAGAGAGACTGATTCTGAATTTGGTCAAGTGTTTAGAGATGGTTGGATCTGGGATCTTGGATTTGGTATATTATAAATCAAGAGACCACCTACAAAGTTTAGATCTGATCTGGATTTGGATTATAATTTCAGGCATAGTTGGCAGACGTGGCTGGGAAAATATTTTTCCCTGTGAAAAAATGTATGAATTTAATTTTCAAGTGTGGGGGAGCAGGGAGAGGGTGGTGTTTGACTAGAAACACCTCAGCTCACCAAAACTCTTTTTTCCCCAAAACTTATATTTTCAAAGTATTCCATTTTAATTGAAAAACTATTTTCCTTCAAAACATATTTACAGGGAAAAATCTTCCCTAGTTATAGTATATGGATTTTAACTTTTGATTCAGGTCTCCCGTTAATGATAAACCTTACAAGATTTACACTGAGTTCAAATGACCATACTCCACTTTTGCAAAGCAATGTGCAAACACAGGACAACACCCCCCACTCCCGCAGCCCTTGTCAAGGATTTTACAATCTAGCTTCCAGACTTTTCCTAGCCTCACAAGGTTTCAAAATGGTCTGGCATTTGAAGTTTAGACCTTCATCAAACCTGTATGTACTTGTACTTATTTAGATGCCTAATATATTCAAATATACTGGCCATTCTTTTTCTAAAAATTCTAGCATTTTTTGTTGCCATTTAGGTTGGAAAGACACGCAAGAACAATTTCTTCATCGTCTTTTATCTATGTCAGTGCCCTTCCCGCCTGGAACTAAGAAGAGGCAACAATGAAAATAATGACAAAGACATTTTGACCAAACTTTTCAGAACCTGCAAAAATATTTGGTTGCAGAAACTGGAAGAGATTTGTGAATGGCAGGTGGCAGTATTTATTCCAAAATATTTTCTTTCCCATAGCTGTTATTACAGAAAAGAATGCTGGGTTTTAAAATAAAAATATTCATCACCTTTCTTTGGGATCATGATTCTGTAAAGTACACACACAGATGAAGAATGCTGCCAGGGTTTTGTTGGTATAATATATGCAACTCCAATGTTTCTAAGGCACAGTTAAGAACATCATCTAAAAATTGGGAGCTTTGCCATTGACTTGAAAGGAGCCAGGATTTCACCCGTGGTGCTTCTTGGAATGTCATCTTTGATTTGTAAATCAGCTTGAAACGTTTGTAATATAATGCTCTCTGAGGAGAGTCCTAATGCTTCATCTTTTTGACTAGGCTGTAAATATCAGAGCAGCTTTACTCAGAACGTTTGGTGCTCCTATGGTACTGACTGGAATTACTGCACAACATTAATCCAATTCTTTTCACTCTCAGAACTGGTTCTGGATAAAGCTGGTCAAAAATATAGGCAAATGTCTGTGGGATATTAAAAAAAATAAAGATATTTTGTCAAAATGTTGAATTGTTTTCAACTCGTTGATAAACCAACAAACAAAAAATGATTTTATAGAAAGAATTGCACATAAATGACTGCAGCTTTTTCTGCCCTCTCTCATTTAAAGCCCTTGGCTTCAAGTTAATTTTTTAAAACCTATTTTGTCTATCTCTAATTTTCTTGTTGCCACTAATACTTATGGGCCTTGAGACAAGTCACTTAAGGTCTCTCTGCCTCAGTTCCCCTTCTGCCAAATGGGGAAGGTCACACTTCATTTGCCTGTCTTGTCTATTGTAGTGACAAGCACCTCCAGGCAGGAACAATCTGTTACTATGCATCTGCACGTACCTAACACAGTTGGTCCCTAATCTCAGTTAACACATCTAGTTGCTACTCTGAAACAAAGAATAATTATCACAAAAGGCCCCATTTAAACCCACAAATCTAACATCAAATAGTTCTCAATCTCTTGTGCTGTTGGCATTTAGTCCTATTGTAGAAATGTTGTTAGAAGTACAGGGCCAAAGCCCTGTACTTGCTTGGGCAAAGCTCCCATTAAGAGTTGATCCCAAAGCAAGTACACCTTAGAGCCACAGAGAGTTTTGCCTGGGAATATGGGCTACAGAATTAGCCTCTCTATTGCTAACGAGAAGCAATGGAGGACAAACACTAGCTGATATTAGATTTGCAGCTGCAGCCAAAATGTTTATGATGCAGTTTAACTGGAAGGAGGAACCAAGGAAATGAGGGAGAGAGAAAAAAAATCAAGGAAATTGCCATCAAAGTCTTTAAAAGGCAAAAATTCATTTTACCTTTGTCAATGACTGTGGTTTGTGAGGATCAAGATCAAAGCAATGACCGTGGGCAGAGCTATGACAAATGCAGAGATCAGTCTGTTAAAACCTAACATTACCACTACAGTTAGACTGGTGTCTAGACTAGAAGTGGGTACTCATGCCAGGTTTGGCTACCACTGAAGCACAGTGCTTGCATCACAACTGGAGCAAAGCACAGAGCCTTCCAAATTGCAGAGGAGGGTGTGTGTTGGGGTGCGGGGGAATGGGAGAAACAGATTTTAGCACACAGGAATTAAAGAAGGGAAGTAAATGAGGAATACTGCTTAGGGAAAGATGGCTGAACGAATGCATCCCACCTCTGGGAATGCATTGTGATTCATGTATACAGACATCACAGATAACCTCGGGAAAGCAATGCCAAATTCTTATCAATACCAATGAACTGGCTTGATTCTCCTCCAAGCCTTTCATGTGGAAATGAGGCTGCAGTTGATGAGGCCAAGCCCATGTTTGAAATAGCTGAGCTGGGCTGAGTATCATCAGTGTGGTGAGCAGTTGGGTGGCTGCACAGGGAGGTATGCATACTGCAGAGATGCAAACTGGAGAATCACTGTTTCTTAACAGGAGGAAATTGTTCCTGGGTGCAGAGGGATTCTCCTGTCTTCTTTTGGTTGTTTGAATGTGGAGTTATCTCTGCAGAGTGGGCCAGAGTATGGCAGGGAGCTGGCTCTAGGTTCAAGTCCATGGTCTACCTAAGATTTCTTGGGTGAGTCATTTGACTAGTCAGGTTATGTCAATATGAGCCCCTGAGCTACCATGGGCCAGCTGTTGAAAAGTAAGTCCCACCCACTCCTGACAAGTCCACCACAAAAGGTGCAGACAAAAGAGACAACTTTAGTCCAATCTGGCCCCTGAAAGCACTCTACAGCTGTGATCAAACACAAGTACGTGGCTGTAGAGCGCTTTACAAGGGCCCAATCTTGCCACATTCTGAACCCTCCTTACAGGAGGAGTCAGATGAAAGTCCTCCAAAGCAGAGCACCTTCATTAACTGTGTCTGTGCATGCTGAGAGCAAGGCTGAGCTGAGACAGCCCTGCACTGCTCTTGTCACTGTCTTCGGAATGGGAGGGGGAGAAGGGAGAGGAGGGAATTCAGGGTCTGGGGGGTTTTCAGCCAACACAGGAGGGTGGGATGGGTGGATTGGAGCCCCTCCCTGAACTGGGGGGGGAAGGGGGGCTCCAATCCACTCACTCCACCCTCTAGTGCCAGCTGGGCAGCTCCCAGAATGAGCTCCCTCTGTTCCCTTTCCCCCTTCCCATTCTGCAAACAGCACCAGGACTGGGAGGGGCATTGCTAGGGGAGAGCAACTGAAGGCTCACAGCTGCTCTAAACAGCAGCTTGATTCCCCAGCTCCAGGACCCAAGAGCAGACATCTGTTGGGTCTGGGGCATCGTTGTAACTCATGGCACTTCCTGCGAAGCACCATGGAATAGTGCCATTATCACACTACTAAGTTGTTTCTTATAGATTTTCAAATATCACATTCTACCTTTCCGAACCTCCTATACTTAGATATCAGTCTCAGTTTGAAATCCCTCTATTGTCCAGCACACCTTCAGGGCTAACTAGGACAATATTTTATCGCCCTTATAGACAGACAAACACAAATTTAATTGAAAACACACATGTAGCAATTATCCTGAAATTTCTCAATTTTATTAGGTAACTAAAAGAGTATTATCTTGATCCTAAGTCCAAAAAGAAGCAAAGGCTGCAGCATGGCTAAACAATCTTGAAGCAAATGCTGCTCACAGAAGTCTTCACAATGCTGCTTCATTTCAGCTCAGCCCACTGCACTTCAGACTGGTGCTGGCAAGTCTTATATTCAGAAATGCTGTATTAGCACTCCAGCAAATAAGCAGAATTCATGGTAGTCCACAGAGTATTCCCAGCTCTGCTATTGATTCACCTGTATGACCGTGGGCAAATTTTTTTACCTCTTTGTGCCTTGATTTACCCATCAATAACACGAGGCAATAACCACCCAGCATGCGGTGATGCAAAAATTAATTACTCAATTAATATTTGGAAGGCAGCTCAAGATGCTTGGATAAAAGATGTCATGTGCTTATAACATATTAAAAGCATCTCCCAGCTCTCTGCGAAATTAAAATAAATCAGGGTCTTGTTAATCATTTAAAATAATGCTATCATTAATATTGTATATTTTAATACACCATTAAAAAAACCCCAACTAATGTAATAAGTGATGCCAGCTGAAGAAAGGGAAGGTTTTTCAAATTGAGGGCACTTGACACTCTTGGGGGTCTGATTTTTAATTGCTCTTTCATTTACATAGGAAAATGAAGACAAATTTTATACCCACTTTGCACTGGAATGACTGCACAAGGTACAGTATGACTGAGAAGACGGAGAACAAATGATTCCCCTTGCTGTGGAAAGTAGGACACAATGGATCAGGTCTAAAGCACAGTGAAGCAAGTTTAGATTGAATCTCAGACAAAAACTTTCTTAACTGTACCAGCAGTGAAAATTAGTTAACCATGTTAGTCCAAAGTCAGGAAGAAGACACGGTAGAGATGTGCTTTATAAACTAACTGAATTGGAAATGCTTAAGCTTTCTGATTAGCCTCATATACCTCTAATAAAGTTAACTCTTGTTCATGAAAGCATATGCATCTCTGATTCAGTTAGGGTGCTTGCAGATGTAACCCCCCCCTCCAAAAAACGGTACTTTACTTTAAACTTGGTGTGTTCCTGCTCTGAGCTCTGCACATCCCCAGAAGAGGTAGTTCATTACTTCAGCCTGGCTCACCTGACATCTGCAAATATTGGGCGCTTTATTGGGGATTTTTTGATACTTTTATTTAATAGCTAATTGCATCAGCTTTAGCTAGAAGTGCCAAAAAGCCATATATATATATATATATATATATATATATATATATATATATATGGCTTTTATATCTATCTATCTATCTATCTATCTATCTATCTATCTATCTATCTATCTATCTATCTATTACAGCTGTGCAAAGCTTTGGTAGCCGATTTGAGTCAGAGGGGATTTGGCCCCATTCAGTGACCGAATCTACAAATCTGAACTGAATCGGGAGACCAGTTGAAAGCTTTGAATCGATTCAAAGCATCTGAGTCGATTCGGAAAAAGATTCGAAAAAGATTCGTCGATTCAGTCATAGACTAAATAGGCAGCTGACACAGGTGCCTCCAGCTGGTAACTCTGTTGCGGTTGGGGGAGTGGAGAGGGAAAGGGCATGGGGGAGGGAGGGATTGGGGCTGGGGCTGGGACAAGCTGCCCAGCTGGGGCGTTGGGGCACATTACTCAGGAAGGAGGGTGTGGGGGTACGGGATGCAGGTGTGGCAGAGCTCAGAGCTGCAGCTCTGCCCTGCTGCTGCTTGCCCAGCTGGCACAGGGGTGTGGGCAGAATGCAGACATGGCTTGCTCCGGGCAGAAGGGGGCAAGCGGCAGCTGGACATAGCCTCCGCTCCCAATGCTGGCATGCCTGCATCGCACACCACCCTGCGCTGGCTGGCAAGCAGTGGCAGGGCAGAGCCCCTGCTCCCAGTGCTGGTATGGGCGTGGCAGTGCTGAGAGTGAGGGCTATGTCTGTCCCCTTCTGCCCAGAGTGAGCTGCGCCTGCATCATGCCCATCACTGCCCCATGCCAGCTGGGTAAGTGGCAGCAGAGCACAGCCCCCACTCTGAGTGCTGCTGCTCCCACACCAGTGCTCGGAGCGGGGACTCTGTACTGCTGTCACTTGCCAGCCAGCATGGGTGGGTGCGGGATGTGGGTGCGGCAGCACTGGGAGTGGGGGCTATGCCCTGCTGCTGCTTGCCCCTTTCTACCCAGAGCGAGCTGCACCCTCATCCTACCCCTCCCAACCACTCCAGCTGGGCAAGTGGTAGCAGGGCAGAGTTCCTGCTCCTACCACTGCCGTGCCTGCGTCCTGCGCCCCCTGCCCCCTCCCCAAGTAACATGCCCCCCCCACTCCTCTGCGCTGGCTGGGCAGCTTGTCCCAGCCCCAATCCCTCCCTCCCTCTACCACACCCCTTCCCTCCTCCCTCCCCCAACCCCAACAGATTTACAAGCTGGAGGCAGCTGTGCCAGCTGCCTGTTTAGTCTATGGCTGAATCTCCAAAGTGGCACCAAAGCAGCATCGAATCTTTCAGATATGATTTGGCCGAATTGAATCTGGACAGTGATTTGATTCTCCAAATCTAATCACTGTCCTCTGAATTGGCCAAATCTGAAGCGAACACTTGCTCTTCACACACTTTATATATATATGAATGAATGAATGAATGAATGAATGAAAGAGCTATGTTTTTTACATTCCCAAAGCATAGATTTTAAGAACAATGCCAAAAATCATGAGAGTTGAAATGAGCAAATTCCTTAGGGCCATGTAGATCTTAGGCAGTCTAGTTGCTCTCTGCATGCTTAGCTCCAGAACTGTGTGTCTTGTGGAGCAGCCATTCTGGCTGGCATAGAACATGGAATGGGGAATCACTCTGTAGTAGCCAGGGGTGGATCCAGAGGGTGTACAGTGGTGTAGAAGCACCCATGCCCCTTTCAGTTGATGACACCATGGAAGCAGCAGCCAGGGACATTTTTAAAGTTCCCAAATCAAGTAAGAATTCTCCTGCTACCCTTCCATGCTCAAAGGCACCCTCCCTTCCCTTCCCTTCCCTGCCCTGCCCGGCCCTTCCCTGCCCTGCCCTTCCCTCCCTTACCACTCCCCTGCCCACCACTGCCACTGTCTCTGCCTGCCCCAGAGGTGGGGATGGGGAGAGACACCAGAGCTACTGCAGCTGGGGTCCACAGGAACCGTGGCAGTAGCAGACAGGTTCCTCCTCCCTCCCTGGTCCCCCCAAGTGTGCCATGCTAGACAGGGAGCAGGCATGGGGGAAGGGAACCCACTGGCTACCACCACTACTGCTGTCTCTGGTTGAGCCTGACTCCAAGTACAGCCTGGCTGGAGTGGGACAGGAGCAGCTCTGGGGCCTCCCTTGGCAGGTCCTGGGTCAGATGGTGACAGCAAGGACAATGGCAGCAGCAGGGAGGGGAGCGGGGAGCATGGGAGGAAGAGGAATGGACCAGCCACTGATCAAACAGGAAAAGGTTGGTGGAGATTCTTACCTGACTAAGGGGCTTAAAAAAAACTTGCTGCTGCTCCCACAACACATTTTGCCCAACTGGGAGGGGGAGGGTGGAGAATGGGAGCTATACCACTGGCTGCTGCTCCCATACCCCACTTAAAATCCTGGATTCGCACCTGGTAATAGCCTTGTAACTTAGGTATTGATTTGTCAAAGGGACTATTGGAGAATGATGCTCAGATGATGCAGATCTCATGCCCTGACTCCTGTCCCAAGTCTTGCTAATTGATGGGCCAGATCCTTGAAGAGGGTTACAGTGGGAAGGAGAGGGAAATGATTTTGCAGGTGGGGTATTTGCCCCTCCTTACCTTCTCCCAGCAGGGGTCTGCTGACATTTTGATTCCCCTGCTTGCAGAGACTCTAGGGATGATATGCCAGGAACAATTACTACATACATGAGCAGGTGCTGCCTAGCTCAGAAAAGTTTTATTCCTCAGCTGCCTTTGACCTTTTATTTAAACCAAAGTGTACAGGGATCAAGCAAAGGAGAAGAAAACTACCTTCTACTGTTGATGAGAAAGGCAACAGAGTTGCCTAAATTAAATACCGAGCTGCCTGCCAGATGGTCTGAGTTCTTCTCCCTTCTATTATACAAAGTAATAGTTTCACAAAGTAGAGAGGAACAGAGAATCAAGAGCATTTTGGAAATGCATTGCAGAACTGATTCAAAAGAGAGTTTTACTTCCAGCTGGTAAAATGGAATTTCAGCTGGATGCCCACTGCAGAATTTTTTTTTCCCTCAAAGGTGAAAGAAAACATTTCTATGTAAGAGGGAATTTAGAAGCTGCAACACCATCAGAAATGGAACATAGTTCTTAGCTGCAGTTGTTTTTGCAGCTGGCTAGCTGTGCATCGCAACCTGGGAAAGCTTTACCAGTGGAACCAAACTGAAAATTCAAACATCCACAAACTGACCTATCTAACCCCTTATCCTGATCTGATTCTCATTTCCCCCCCTATTCTTCTCAGTGCTATTTATGATCATTCTTTATTTTGTCTTCACAGCTGCTGAAAGCTACACCATTTTGATTCTACATCCAGGAAGCCCTTATTCATATGAGTACAGGTACTGGTCTATGTTGCTTTCTTGTACATCCTTGTTTCTCTGTACCCATATCTTGTCTTTCATGGGATGTCTGCACTGCAGACAAAGGTATGAATGCAGCTTATGTAGAATGAGCTGAATGAACTAGTGTTCATTAGCTAGACCACTTGCTAATAGCAGCGTAGCTGCTGCAGCAGCATAGATACCCCTGAATACTTATGTAGGTTCTTGCCCATGTTTAGCTATCAGCTTTTTTCTGAACGCTTTGCTGCCACCACTATGCTATCAGTACCCCAGACAGCTAGTGGAGGTATATACCTGAACCTGCTATATACCAGACCTGCTAGTGGAGGTATATACCTGAACTCCTTTGACTGCAGTGTAGACATCCCCATCTTTGGAGTGGTGTGGGACAGTCTTTCTGGTCTGTGTGCGTGTATGGTGCCTAGCACAGTGAGGTTATGGTTTAAGATTATAGCTCATAGGTGCTACTTTAATAAACCCAATGAAGTCAACAATGCTATAAATGTGAATATGAATTAATTACATCAGGATGGGTGGAGCGGGCCCCAGTTTTGTTCCCCTCAGTGAGCCATTTAAAGGCCCCTTAGTGCTGACAACAGAAGCTCCTACACATATGAGATTTATAAAGTGTGTTTTGTTTGTCAGATCATTGTCTTGTTAGACCCTGCACAGACGGACAGGCAAAACAGAGCTTCCTTCCAGAGGTGTAACAAGCAGAGTTAGTGCCCTGGGCAAATCCTACAGGACAGCAGGAGCAGGGAGGTGGGTGTGGTTCCAAGAGCTAGGGGGCGTGCATGGGTTCTACATGTAGGGGTGATGGAGGAGGTGCAGCAGTCTTACCCATGCTGGGAACCAGTGCCGTACAAGGGGAGGGATGAGCAGGGCAACCGCCCCAGGCACTGAAGCCAATAGGTGCTGCCCAGCTGGGGTAGGGTGCTGGTTGGAACCATGACTGGCTTGTTTCGGGGGGTGCAGGGAGGGTGGTTCCCACCGCTGCATGCACTCTCGGGCAAGCGTGGGGGGGCGTGTGCCCCCTGGATCCGTGCATGGCATGAGGGCAGGTTGCCGCTGCAAGCTTTGCCCCTGGTGCTAAACTTCCTCACCACAGTACTGCTGGGAACTCCTAAACTGTCCCTGGCTGAGCTGCTGCTACTGTCTCGTGCTCTGCCTGCCCCAGCTGTTGTTCTTAAAGCAGCAGCAGCAGGAACTTTTTTCAAGTTCCCAGCATGGCTAAGCTGCAGGGCAGCTCTTGCTGTTGGGGCACAGACTCTGAGGGAGTGGGTGGGGGGAGATTTTGGTTCCCCTCCTAACTTGGCACCCAGGGAAGTGCCCATCTTGCCCATCCCTAGTTATACTAGTGTTTCCCTTTCAAGGTAACCACTTCTATGATCATAGGACAGACAAGCTATCAACTTATGGCAGGCTTTCATTATGGCACCCATTTTCACTTGCTCTCCTTTATCCTGAAAAATTCTCCCTTTGGGATGACACTTTTCATGATTTTATCTCAGCCTGGGGAGAACTGAGTGACCCATTTGTGGAGCTGTTGATTTGTGCTTCTGAGTGGGGAGGGCGCCCTGCCAATTTGGCTTTCCCATATGAAGCAAATTTTTCTGCCACTGCCAGGTTTTGAAACTCAAAGGGCAGCAGCCTTCATCATCATTGCTGAAGTTGCAATTTGTGGAGCAAGTTTCATTTACAAATGGCACCAGCTTAGCTATCGTAGCTTCTCAGCTCTATATTTACTTCTCCAGCACAACTATTAAAGCTTCAAAATCCTAAAATCAGAGGTATAACCCTGGGCACCAGCAACTGACAGGGCAGAAACAGTGGCTGGGACGCTGGTTCAGGTAATGGCATCAGGCTGGCAACTGCAACATCTGTTACTTTTTCTTTCTCTTCCTCCCTACCCCTCCAGTAGATTCCCAGTGATGCTTTGCTTGGCCTCTCCACCTTAGTTATTATGCTATTGCCTCTTCCCTTCCCACTACTACTTCCACTTTTCTTGGAAAACTACAGAGGAACTTAAGATTCAAAACCACCCATCACATGTAAAACACATGCTTCACAGGAGGTAGTGTTTCCTAGTAGTTGGAGCACTTGATTGCAACTCAGGAGACGTGGTTTCTATTCCCAGCTCTGCAGCTGTCTGCCAGCTGATCTTCAGCAAGTCACTATACAACTGTGCCTCACTTTACCCAGCTGTGAAATGGGGCTAGCAATACTGACACCCCCCCCCCTTTGTGAAGCATTTTTAACTCTACTGATGAAAAGCACTAGAGCACAGTGAAGTGCTTTCTTTATTATATGTAAAATTCAATGCTTCCAAATCAGGCCATGGGGAAGTTTTGATTCTCATAACAAAGCATGGAAAATTTCAGCAAAGCACAAAAATGCTGCCAAACTTTCCTTTCAGACCACAGTTAGTGTGGAGTGAGCATTCCTTTATCACCCAACTGATCAAATGTGGGGTCATGCTATTAAATAACCATTCAAAGTCCATGGGAGAAGCTCTGTTTTCAGAGGTTGATGCTGTACAGACAACTTAGAGCGTGGGATCTCAGTCACTTCAGAAGCAATCTTAGGTTCTAAGCAGGTATCACGCTGTGGTTGGAAGGCAGCTGTTTGAAGGTGAGTCCAAGTAAGATGGAGATAACACTAAGGAAAAAACCAGAACACTTTATATATATCTACCACCATGGCATCACCAACTACTAAGATGATCTCCTGTCTGCTAATTTAAACAGCTCTTAGTCTTGCAGCCCTTCAGAATTCCTACTCGATATGCAGCCGCAGCCACTCAGACACCTGGTTTTCTCTGAAGCACCTTAGAATATTCTAACCCATGCACTTGGGTGTAACTTGGCTGTTTCAGTCCATGCTGTTTGATTTCAGGCTGGATTCCCTCACTCATTAGGCTTTGGAAGGAGCCACATGGAGTCTTAAAAGGGTTCAGAACATGGTAGCACTTCCTACCCAGCGGCACTTGATAGGATATCACCTTAGTGCTTCATTCATTGCCCAGATCTTTGGGGATACATTTTTAAAAACCATTTAGACACTTAAAATTGCAGACAAACATCAGGAAGGACAGGCAAGTTTAAACATCCCAGTGGACACTGATCAGATTTTAAAATACCTACATACCTTTGCTAATCTAGTCTTTCAATCCATGGGTATCAACCTAGGCTGCTTAAAACAGTGCCTTTCCCTCAGAGAAATTTTTCATTCCATCCAGGAAGAGCACACACCAACTGCTGAAACTTCCTTAGCCTGACGAAGGGTTTTTGAACCCAAAAGCTTGCTTAATAACTTTTCTCCAACTATTTGGGTTGGTCTAATAAAAGATATCAAATTCACCCAAGGAACCTTGTCTGCCTTTCCCTCAGAGACAAACACTTCCCTCTGTATGAGCTAAATCCCACGGCCTAAGACTAGGACTGCAGAGTAGGCATGAATGACCTCAAATTATACTGCTTACATGCCAGAGTGCCAACCTTACCCTGACAGCCTTGCTTGCCTACAGCAACAAGTAGAAGCTAGAAGTAAGTGAGGCATAGGTACACTCACAATGACCGGCTGCCTTCAGGGAAGGTTGGTGAAAGCTGGACCACCTAGGAGACTTTATTCCATGTAAGGGCTGACTCAGAACCATCAAGTACAGCATTATAGAGATGGCTGATATCTATAAAAAAACAGGGCCAGAACCTCAACTGGTGCAAGTTATATGGCTCCACAGAAACCAAAGGAGCTATACCAATTAGACACACTGTAAACAGGCCAGTAATTTACACCAGTTATGCAGGCTTCTTTTTTGCATCAGGGCCTCATATGGTGTAATGAGTGTAGTCATTGGATGTAAATATAGCTATGCCAATTTGTATCAAGTCTGGCCCGATGGTGATGTTTTTATCCTGGGGTAATTTTTAATGTGCTACAGTCTTACTTTGGTACTAATAAGTGTACTGTACAGTTAGACCAGTGGACTATGGCTGAGTTTGCATTATGAGAACCTACCCATTTAAATATCTTAACAGCAGATGATTTGAATTGGTAATGTGGGGCAGCCAGCGAAAGAAAGAATTTTACTGTACAAAAAGGTTGAGTGTCTTGACATTTGATTTCATGCTGTATCAGAATGACAACTAAACTGCAAAACTCTGAGAAGGAGAGAAAGCAGCTGAATGAATCAATAGCCAGTGTCCCAGTGGTTACGGAGCTCGTGGGAAGTAGGAGACTCAGGTTCTTTTCCTTGCAGTGGCTTGATTGGAGCTTTTCATCAGAAATTCTATTCTGGCCACCAGACATCTTTATTTTTCAATAAAAATACCCAGACAGCTTTATTCCCAACTCCTGTGTTCCTTCACTGCATGGTTTTGTATGCTAGCCTGGGGAAAGTTCATGCGAAGTTGGAAAGGATGGTGTAGTTTTCCCAATACATGTCTGAGGTGACTGCACAACTCAGGTGTAGCAAAGCCATGAAGTGAGGCAGGTGATCCAGAATGAGTGCCAATAAAATCCTTACACCAAGCCAGAGCAACTTTCATTCTGTATTCTGCACACCACATATTTTACAAATATATTATAAACAATATAAACAATGTAAACAATATATCTTATCTTATCTTATCTTAGAGATATAAGTATCTGTCCTAACTGCAGT
Organism: Alligator mississippiensis; assembly: GCF_030867095.1. NCBI lineage: Eukaryota > Metazoa > Chordata > Crocodylia > Alligatoridae > Alligator > Alligator mississippiensis. Next base: position 225,879,160 of record NC_081824.1, on the reverse strand, counting down.
GGTAAATAAACCACTTACATCTGATTGCATAATTTGCCTAGAGGATGGATACATGATTACATATAATTACATATGATAAACAGAGAAAACTATTTTAGAAGGAAAAATTATCACAGTCTCAACCACATCAGACAGAAGCTCTGTTCTATTTATTTTATTAAACACAATATTTTGAAGATGGGTCCTCTCTGAAAATCTAATTTACTTTCTAAGTAAAACATTGTTGGTCTACTGACAGATGGTCTGTCTCTGATAGGACTTGTGAAGGCTGCACCTCTTCAGGTTCAATCCTACTACGTACAGAGGGCCCAGTGCTACCACTAAATTCAGTGGCAGCAGGAGTCTATGAGTACTACTGAATCTTAGCTCCTCATAGCAGAGTCCCTTGTTTGTACTCAGTCCTGTGTTCTTTTTGTTTGTTTTTTCTAATTGAGGTAGGAAATAATGACATAATTTTGATACTGTCATTAACTGCTCAGCCTAGACAAAGAACAAGCGAACAGATAAATGGGTTGGACCTAGGTTTACTGGCCTGTCCCCTGAGATTTATCCTAGGTAGCTCCACTCAGTGCTATAAAGATCTTGAGTTTGAGTTGCTACTTGTTTTTTCTTCATACCCCTCTGTGGATTGCGGTGATGTCATTCAGTCCAGTCTCTTGTGTAACACAGGCTGTTGGACTCCCCTGACACTAATTCCTGTTTGGACTAGAGAATATCTTGAAGAAAAAAAAAACAAATGAAAAGGTGAAAGAAAAAAAAAATCCCATCCTGATATAAATACTTTTAGGCTAGGTACAGCCTTTTAAAAAGCCCGAAGTGGAATCAGTCTAGTTACACAGTTTTCTGTAAGTAGCATAGTTTAGACCAGTAGTGAACAGAACACACTTCACCCTTTGGTGGGTGCATAAATCTTAGACCTGGTTCTGCCATTTTTAAACCAGTCTACATGTGCCAGACTTCTGGTATGGTATAGACGGGTTTTGTGTGCCAAACTTCTGTTCTGTTACAGGTTTAGACTGGTTTCTGATCACTTATACTGGTAAAGGTGTATTGTCTGTACCTGGCCTTAGTGATGAAGAATCTACCACAACCTTTGGTAACCACTGAAACAATTTAACTGTTCCCCTAGTGTTAAAAAAAAATTGCCTACCAGGAGTCTGAATTAGTTTAACCTGGATCTTGTTGTCTGCTCTGCTATCAGATCACTATATCAAACTAGGTACTTATAGATGTGGATCAAATTAACTTTGTTAAACTAAACAGATTAAGTTCACTTACTATATGTTTTCCAGTTCTTTAATGATTCTTGTGACTCGTCTTTGAACCCTCTCCAGTTCATCAATATTCTTTGTGAATAGGGGCCATCAGAACCGGACACTGGTCTAGTTCTACTCATATCAGTGCCAGTTAGGTCTTCATGCCCTCCTCTTGGAACTAATGACTGGGTAAGTCCTTCTGGTCACAATGTTATACTGAAAGTTCACGATTAGCTGATTATGCACCATAGCTTGCATGTCCCTCTGCAGTGCCATAGCTTCCAATGCTTCCTGTAGGGCCTACATTTTCCAATCCTGGATGCATGGCCTTGTATTTGGCCATATGAAAAGGCTGATATTAAAAAGCCAGCTTACCACATAATTCAGATTCCTTGTATCCATAACCCATCCTCTTCATTATTTACAGCTGTTCCAGTCTTCATGTTATCTGCAAACTCTATAAGCAATGATTTTATGTTTTCTTCCAGCCCATTGGCAAGCTTATTAAATAGCATCAGCCTGGTAACTGATCCCTGTATGGCCCACTAGAAGAACATCTGCTTTAAAGAACGGATTTATATTAAGTTCCAAAGAATGGATTTACACACAATGTATAGCCAAAACATCCCTTGCCAAGGGAAAAAAACAAGGAAGGTTGAAAATTTGTCCTCAAATTTTGTCAGACTGTGAGTTCATCTTACTGATACCTGAGTCCTAAGGAGTTATTTGTACCATACTGGGCAAAAATAGGGCCTCTTGAATTTACAATCTAAAGTGCTGATCCTGCAAATGTTTATGCACATTCCTAACTTTAAGCACATGAGTAATCACACTGAAGCTAATTTACAGCAGCTTGAAATCCAGCCCTAGAAATGGAAGGTGTAGCCGGATGAGGGGAACTGGAGTGAAAGGGTCGTCTTTCAGGAGGGACCTACTTTTGGACAGACTCAAAGGCTGAGGAATTAATGACAAGGCACAGCATCCTGGCAGCTGAAATACAGAGTGCCAGCCTGCAATACCATCCTCTCAACATGCTTGCTAAAGATTTCTTCTCTACAAGACAGCCTGCCTGCCACATCTGCTCTTTGCTGGTGAGAGTAAGACTGGTAATGAGTTCAGTGTGACTGCTCTCATTCTCAGAGTTAAACATGCCCTTAAATACTTGCAATGCTGACTCCTTAGACTGCTTTACACTTGGAAATTATGGTGTTTCTACAGAATTTTGAGGAACTATCAATAGTGTCCCCAGTATGCTTATAGACAAAAATTCATATTTTTGAATTTTCGAAGAGTTATCAGATAGCTAAGTGAAGGCCTGGAGGTAGAGGGAAGGGGTCTCAAGAGCCCCATCTTATTGTGCATTAAACACTGGCTTGGGAGTTAGATCTGAGGTCTATCCCCAGATCTGCCATCAAATACTCTTAGTCCTTTTTGAAGTGGCACTTTGAGGTCTCTCAGGGATCCACTGTGCTACATAGTGGACAGACCCATAAATAGAAACAGACCTGGCCCCTGTCAGCTCACTCCCTGCTTAGACAAGACATACAAAGATTGAGGGGAACAGAAACATGAAATGACTCAGCCAAGGTTCCATAGAGGTGGTAAATAGGTTCCTAATCTCTACTAGTGCCCAGGTAGGTTCCTTAGTCATTAGGTCATGGTGGGTTTGCCTACATGAGATGCTTAATGTGCAGCAGACTGATTGACTGCACATTACAGTGTCACGGCAAAAACCGTGCTATTATGCTAATATACAGTAGTATTAGTCTACTGCGCATTAACCATCACAAAAAAGCATGCAATGGGGCTAGTAGGGCAGCCTACTGTGCATTTATTTAGTATTTCCTTTTGTAAGTACTAAATTTAATGCACAGTAGGCACTGCACATTAATGAATGTGTAGGCATGCCCAGCGAGTCTCAGCAAGATTAAAGATGCAACCTTTCATAAAGACCATTTTGTTAAGTAAGTACTATGATATCTGTTGTATTGTGGGTCAGGGAGGCAAGTGTCATGCTCAGAATAACAGTGCCCATTAGATCTTGGGCTTGCAAACACACATGCCAGTGATCAGTTCTAAATGTGTGAGTACATCCAGTGGTTCAGTGATTGCACTGCTCCTGCAACTGTGAACTCCAATGTATTAATCAATATTTCAAAGCTTGAATAGACATCTGTTGTTTTCCTTTTGTCTTCAGCTATGCTGAGAACTATTAGTCGGCACTTCCTCACATAACTTGCTGTGATTTCTTTTAGCAAAGATTTACAACATGGTGACTTAACAATGCCAGCAGAAACAATCATATCACCAGAACATTACTAACTTTTACAACTGATTTCTAGTAAGATGACAATGCACTGTGCATCATAATCAACAGCCATTTGATGTGGGTAGCACTACAATGACTGAAAACTGCACTTGCCAGTTTACAGGCCTGACTTGCGTTGTGCTGCTGAGTAACTGCTGAAAGCATAATTAAGTGAATTGGGAATGTTAAATATAGCAGCTGTTATAGATAGAACCTATTGGGAAACACCACACCTAACTTTATCCACCATTATTATTATCATGGTGATGATTAATAATGATGATGCTAATGCTTTCAGGTCTACAGATAATACGTGTCTAATTCTCCTGCCACTAATAATACTAACAACATTACTATTATTACTTGAGCTATTAATAAATACTCATTGCCTGCAGACCTCAAAAGATTTTATAAAGGAAGGTAGGTACAACCATCCCTGTTTCACAGATGGGTTGTGGCATGCCCAAGGTTACCCAGTTAACTGCAAAACTGGCATTGAAACCCCTTAATGGCAACTGTCGATCCTGGTGTATGCATGAAGGCCACCCAGACCTTCGATGCATGTGCCTGGGCAGGAATTTTTGGAGGAGTGGAGGCTGCTCAGGCCTTTCATTCTCCCTTTGGGCCACTGAGACAGAATCCAAAGACCAGACTGAGTCCAGATGTTTGGTGCCTCCATGGCTGTAGTTGTATAAGTGTCTGGGAATTGAACCCATGTAGACAAGGATTTTACCACTGAACCACAGGGGACTCCTCACTGAAACCCTTCTCTAATATAAATAGGTTGTTTTACTGCACCGTTACCAAATTATCTGAGCACTCTCCAGCAGAGCATTGTGGATCTTCTTTATCCATAAGCCGTACTTCATGCATGGTTGGCCCATACATTTCTTAATGTTACCTTGTGCTTCAGTTATTGCTGCTCCACCATGCCACATGAGCAGCAGTCTTAGTGCAATATATGCCTGTTTAGTTATGGGAATATATCATAATTCACATGGGCCGAAGGCAATAAGACTTGGGAAGCACGATGACACTAATATAGCATGTACTGTTCAAAGGACATTAAATTAACAAGGAAAAAATAAGGAGGAATGGAGCAGAAGTGCAAACACTTTAAAAAACTTAGTATCTCTTTTGCCACCTGGTCAGGACCACTACAGAGTTTGCAGGAAAAATACATGCCCAGACACATTATTGTGTTGGCCAAGCTCAAAAACATTGCTTCTATACAATTATAATACTGTTCAGTCTTATCCTGGCTTCCAAAGCATGATGGTAAAAGCACGAGCAGACATGGGGCACATCCCTACAGCAGGAATGCGTGTTTCTCCCAGGAGAAAAAGCAGCCGCACAATATGTACTGCTGCTGCTTGACCCTGGGAAATGTCTGTGCACGCACACTCATGCGTTGCCCCAAGTGAGGTAGAGGAGGCTTGGGCCAGCACCTGGGCTGGCCCCAGCAGCCTTACCTGGGGTTCTGAGGGCCATTGTGGCCTGCAGCCACAGCAATCTGGTAGCATGGGTCCTAACCAGCAGCCAGAGTGTGGCTCTGGCTGGCCAGGTTCTGGTTTCTGGTGGCACATGCTCCCACTATGTATACTGCCCTGCTTTTTTAAGGTGTGGAGGTTTTTTTTGACACCAGGGTCTCTCAGTGTCAAATCCACCCCCTGCCCTGCACTGCAAATTAACAGTATAGGGAACGCCTGCATGTGCAGAATGCGGCACTGCAGATGGGTCTGCGGTGCCACATACCACGTCTATGCTCTTCTGGACGTGCCCATGGATGTGTTGTAGGCTCACAACATTTCCCTGTAAGATAAGGAGGCATTTTCATGTCCACATTGATGCTGGGCACACTGACACACACACTCACAAAAATGAGGTTCACATTTATAGAAGACCATGCTCAAAAGTATTTGGACGTCTTGGACAGCTAGTGCAGTACAGCACGATGCCAATGAAGTTGAGAACTGGATGCAAACCCATTAATTGCAATTGGACTACTCATGTGTGTAAATTTAGACAAGCGCTGAAACACCTTGCTGAATCAGAGTCAAAATGGGCACAGATCCATTGATTTCAGCAGAGCTACACCCATTAACAGCAGGTGATGATCTTGCCTAAAGCTTCCAGTATGTGGAAATCAGGGGTTTGGGTGAGAACATTTCTTTGCATGGGTGCAACTTTAACTTGTGCCCACAAAGCTCAGGTCTTTTGAACATGCAATTCATACCCATGCAAAAGGACATAAATGCTTAAAAAATTAGGTCTGGCTAACTGGGCTCAAGGTGTGCAGGAAAGTTGTGGCAGGAGCGGTGTGGCAGAGCTGCAAATAAAACCCTGATCTTTTGCCTTTCAGGCATGTATCTTCAAAACAAGACTATTGTTTCTCTGTGCATCTGTATCTGTTGTCTTATCAAAACCAATGGCTTCTCTCTTATTATTAAAGAGTTCTTGGAAATCCATCATTACATCTTTAAAAAAGCTTCATAATTACTAAACCCTATACCTTTTTTTGCAATTATTGCCGGACACTTATAATTGTTCCCCCCTTCCTACACTTACCATTTCCCTCCTACACTGTGGGTAGGTCTACACATGCACCTTAATGCACAGTAGCCTATTTTACTGTGCATTAGAGCATCATGAAAAAAACATGCTAATATGCTAATGTGCAGTAAAATTAGGCTACTGTGCATTAAACATCACTATAAAAGTATGTGCTTTTGCTACTGTGCATTAGGGCAGCCTAATGTGCATTTAGTTAGTACTTCCTGTTAGAGGTACTAAATGCACTGTAGCAAACATGCATTAATGAACGTGTAGATGCACCTATAGAGAGGCAGAGCCTGGCACTAACTGGCATGGTTCTAGAAAGGCCATTGGAGCAATGGTGATTTGCCTCTGCTAAAGATCTGGGCCAGGGTTTCAGATCATATTTTTCTGAAACAGGTTAGTCCAAGACTTCTGTCTCTCTCGTTACGTTTTTGTGTGTGTATATCTACACTTCACCACCCAGAAAACTGAGGGAAGGCAACAACAATAACCTTGTTAGGCTTTACCTGGCCCACCCAGGCAAATGCTATTTCTAGATATACATGGAAAACCCAAGCCTTGTGGAGTGAGTCCGTCCTTTAATCTAACATTTCATGTATGCTGCTAAGCCTAATGTTTAATTTGAAAAAACAACCTGAAAATAGCATTAAAGGAAGCAGAGGATTTGAACAGCTCTATATTTTTAAGATAGTGTTTCTGAAAAACACTATATTTGAAAACTGATCCTTTCACCATGAGGTTACTGAAACTATAGAGCCATCACAGGCTTCCTGTGAGATAAGGCTTGTAATTTGGAACTGGGTAATGGAGTATAAACAACACTATTCACTTTGTATTAAGAGGCAGTGTGTAATCACCATGCTGTGCTATTTTACCCTGGGTTCCAGAGTGGTTTGGGCCTATTTGTTCTCAAGAGTTAAAGTTAATGAAACATGATAATGAATGTAGCTCACCCACTGCTCCCAGTGCCAAATGCAGTGTGTTACTGCAGATTCCTTGGGGTTTGAAGGGGGAAAAAATCCTGAATCCGAGGAATTTTAATTCACAGTCCCACATACCTTCTCCACATACAGAGCTGTTGCATGGACTTGTGGATGCAGAACCTGGGGTGCTTTAGAACTGCACAGAGAGGGAATTAAACTCTTAGCACTCTTGTTCCCAATCCCGTGGTTGGGGTCATCATGATGTCCATTTGGTACTGTTTATTGGTTTAAGACCCTTCTGGTTCTTTTCTTCCTCCTTTTCTCTTATATGCATCCCTGTAACTGGCACAGGAAGGAAACATTATGGCAATTCTGTGCCACGAAGGATTCCTTCATGCGAGTGCCTGGTTACTGACTTGCAGGCATCTCTACACTGATAGAGCAAGGCCCAGACCCCTGACCGCAGATATTTCATTTTCTTCTATTTAATTTTAACCCTATAGCTTATACATTTGGTCAGATGTAACTCCCGAAGCTGACCTTTGGCATGGATAGTGTTGGTTTTTGTGTTCCCGACTGAGGGACGGAAGTGACTAGCTTGAACTGTGAATTGTGCCATAGCAGTCTGGAAATTTCCAAGAGCTTTTCTAGGCAGACCTCTGAAGGATCTCAATGTATATATAGGTAGGCATCACAGGGGGGCATCCACAAGGCGTGCACACGTGTAGCATCTGCAGAACTGCATGTTTGCCCATACAAATCCTGTAATGTTCATCTCACTACTCTGTTACCTTAGCTGAACATATTCAAGTGTGGATGTTGTGGGAGCTAAGGCTTTAAGATGAAGGCTTTCTGTTCCTTACTGCAAATGCAATCATTCCTTATGATTTTTAAGATATGGACATATATAACACTTCGACAAGTTTAAATTTAGTCTGAAACTGATGCAGAGAGATCTACAAGCCTGTTAAACAGATTTAAATCTGTCTGGAACAATTCAAAAGTGCATCTGGAAAATCAAGTACTCTTTCAAACTGGTTCACTATTGACTGGGTCAGTGTTATATATGGACCCCAAGCATTCTGTGACCTGGGTCTGGTCAGTCTTCCAGGTATCCCATACTGCATCACTCCTCACTCCCTGGTTCCCCCGTCCTGCTGTAACTGGCCACTCTGATATGAAACCAGAAGTACTGCTCCTACTTATTCCCTTTTCTTGGCACTTTTTATCAATGAGCTCCCTTGCACTGTTTGTTCAATATAAGCTATCCTTTAATAACTAGCTGTGTTGTCACTTCCTACTAGACTCTGGCACCTCATCATTTTCCCCTCCAGTCCCCAGTTATCCTAATATGTGGGTCCAAACACCTCCCTCCTACTTACCAGGCACCCCAAGTTAAGGAAGCACAGGCCACTGAACTTTATCAAACTCATGTTTAGGAGAGATGAGAAAGCAGAAAAGTGAAAATGCTCCTAGCCACAGGTCACCCACTTCCTGGGTCCTTGAAAGCATGGATGCAGTATTCCCCTCAGCCCCCTCACTCACTATGAGGCAAGCTGTGTTGGATAGTCACTCCCATCCTCTGGTGTTGGAACCACAGCACTTCAGCATCTAAAAAGTGACTTCTACATGGAATAGTAGGACACTGTATGTATGCATGCCTCTGACTTGTGACAACCATGAACTGGTTCCCTCTCAGTGACATTTGGGAATTGGTCATTTGCTATGTGGGTCTACACCTTATTATGCAAAGTCCTTTTGGAGGCCAGATCTTGGATTGCATTTTTGCTGGTGAAACCGCTTCAGCCTCCTTTTAAAATCAACTCCTTGCTACATAAATGACATCAATAAGTCTATCCTGCTTCCTGTGGTACATGAAAATGTCATTACCGTGATTATAAGTGACTGTTTCACAGGCTCTGTGATTCTTTTGGTAAGTTCATCTACAGAGCTGGCTGAAAATGTTGCATCAAAACTGTCCCCAGTTAAAAGCTGGGTTTTCAACATGATACAAATCCCATGAAGTCTCATGAAAAAATTGGGAAAACGTGGCCTTGATTACTTTATGGTCTGGTGGCTAGGTAAGTGTCTCTGTGGTAGGACTCAGAGAGTATTGGTTCATTGATGGAACCAAGTCATCATGATAGAGGGTGACCAGCAGCATTCCTCAGAGTTCAGGACTCAGACCAATGCTTTTCAACATGTTCATCAATTATTTGGATTCGGGTATTAAAAGCAAACTAGCTAGCCAACTAGCAGATATCAGGAAGGATGTGGAGAAGCTTGAGAAAGACCAAAGGAGGGCCATATGCATGATTAGAGGCCTAGATACCAGGTCATACAAGGAGAGGTTGAAAGACTTGGGACTGTTCAGCCTGGAGATGACAAAACTCAGAGGGGATTTGGTGGCAGCCTATAAGTATTAGGGCTGTATGAAATTTCAGCAACTGTTTCATTTTGGAGGTGTTTTGGGCTGTTTCAGCACCTGAAAAACTGAATCCGAATCTAAGCAGAAGGCTCAGAAACATCTCCAAAATGAAATGAGGCATCTGAAACATTTTGGAAATGTTTCAGAGATATTTTGGAAAATGTTTGAATTTCAGAGCTAGGCTTGCAGAGAAACAGCTGTATGCTGCTGCCTTGCCATGTGATTTGGCTCCGCAGGGAGCAGAGATCTTCACTGGGGGTCTCCTCACCTCTGCTGCCCACCCCTTGCTGCCCCAGAGACATGGGGCTGTATGGGGTGGACAGTTGCGTTGAGGAGACCCTGACGTGGATCTCTGCTTCCTGTGGCAGGGTGGTGCTGGTCCCTGCCACGCAATCTGGCTCTGCAGGGAGGAGAGATCTGGGGTTGCATGGGGCGGCCAGTGGTGGGGAGGAGATCCTGGTGCACATCTCTGCTCCCTGAGGAGCCATGTCTTGTGGCAGGGCACTGTTGGTCCCTGCCACACAACCTGGCTCCGTAGGGATCAGAGATCTGCATGGGGGTTTCCTCACCTGCACGGAGGGCAGTGACCCTCTCCCTCTTCTGGATGAGCCACCCATGGCCCCATCCTGCTCCCTGCTGGGGCCCTGCAGCCCCTGGCTCCAACCCCTGCCTGGCTGGGCTTCAAAACAGATTTGGAGGTGATTTGGCAGAGCTGAATCTCTGAAACAGATTTGGCCAAAACGAAACAGGACAGTGATCTGAAACACCAAAATGAATCACTGTCCTCTGAAACAGCCAAATCCAAAACTGAATCGAAACACAACCATTTCACAAAGCTGTAATAAGTACGTCTGGGGCACACATCAGGGCCTGAGGGAGCATCTGTTCACCAAGGCTCCCCAGTGGAGGACAAGAAATAATGGGCACAAGTTGATTGAGGATTGCTTCAGGCTAGACACAAGGAAAAACTTCTTTATAAATTGAGTACTGAGGGTTTGGAACAGGCTCCCCCCAGAGGTGGTACAGTCACGTACTCTGACGAACTTTAAAAAGCTTTTTGATGCCCATCTTGCTGGGGGTCATCTGATCCCAGCAGTCTTTCCTGCCCAAGTGCAGGGGGACTGGACCCAATGATCTGTAAGGTCCCTTCCAGCCCCTAACAACTATGAAACTTAGTGTGGGCTTCTCTCAAAACGTTTTAGTGTTCCTCAAAAAAACAAACATTTTTTGTTTTCATTTTTTTGAGAAAAGTAGGGAGGAGAGAATTCTGCTGAAACTTTCAGTAAATATATATTTTTGTCTTCATTCATATTTTTCATTGGAAACTAGCCCTGTTTTTCAACCAGCTCTATTAACCAAACCTGGGTCAAAAAGATCTTCTGTTGCCATCACTGCTGGTGGTCTCTGGAGGTTCAGTGTAATAAAACCCCAGAAAAACAGGCTGATCATAGAAATGTGGGGTGCCAGAGACCTCAAGAGATTATCTAGTCTATCACCATGCTCTGATATACACAGATATACACAGGCCAGCTCTCATGTACAGTTGTCTCACCTGTCTTCAAAAACCTCCAGGGACAGGGATTTTATAGCTCCCTAAGGGAGTCTTTACTAGTGCTTAGCTGTCCTTGTACTTGGAAACAATTCCCTAAACTCTATCCTAAATCTCCCTTGCTGCAAATTAAGTCACTTCTTATCCTGTTCTCAGTGGCTACGGAGAACAATTGATCACCAGTGTCTTTGTAAGAACTTTTACATAATGGGAGACACTTAAGCTTCTCCTCAGCGTTCTCTTTTCTGGGCTAAGCAAATCCAATCCTTTCAGCCTTTCCTCATAGGTCATGTTTTCTGAACCTCTTACCATTCTTGCTGCTCCCCTTTGAACTCCAGTTTGTTTACCTCTTTCTTAAACTGTTGTGTTCAAAATAGGACACAATGCCCTAGCTGGGGCCTCCCCAGTGCCAAACAGAGCAGAAGAACATCTGGCAATCTTTCCAATATTTCCCAAAATGACAATCCTCCCTCCCTCCCTTTTTTAAAAAAAATCTCATTGTTGACTCCTATTCAGTTTGTCATTTCCCCTAATGCCCCAAGTGTTTTCTGTGATGCTGCTGCCTAGCCAGGTCTTACCCCCCCCCTGCTTTTTTTTTTGCATTTGATTACCCAAATCATTTTGTACTGGCCATTCTCATTTCCTCTCATTGATTTCAGTTCATTTCTGTGAACTGTCAAGATAATTTCAAACTCCCGTCCTGTCCTACAAAGTGGTTCCAGCTCTACCTAGCCTAGGGTGGCTCAACTTTTCAAAGTGACTTTCTAGTTCATCGTCCAAGTCCCTAATGAAAATACTACTAAACTGTACCAGACTTAGGACAGACCCTGGCAGGATCTCAGGTGAGATGTCCTCTCAGTTTGACAGAAAACCATTGATAGCATCTCTTTGAGTGTCAGTGTGATAACAGTGGTTGTCCTGAAGAGAACTAAGAGTATGGCTACACCACCTCAGCGTCATACCAGGAGTTCCACACTGAGGTCTTTCAGACTTGCTCCACACATATTATATCCTAAAGCAGGGGTTTTCAACCTTTCTGGATCAGTGTATCCCTGGCGGCCAGATGCGGAGCAGTGTACCACTGATGCCTGGATATAGAGCGGGGGGGCAGGGTGTGGGGGAGTGCAGCCAGATGTGGAGCAGCAATAGCCATCGTGCGCAAGCTTCCTCCGCTCCCCCGCATCCAGCTGGACAGGCAGCGCCTGCATGGCAGCACAGGATGGTGTGTGGCAGCACTCCGGCCCCACCCACCCGTGCATACCCCCTACTCAAGTACCCCCGGGGGTACCAACCCCCATCCTAAAGTGTAGTTGCTGTAGTACAGAACATTGCGGCAGTCAGTGTGCTCTCCCTTTCTCTTTCTCTCTCAGGAGAGCACTAAGGTACCTCCGTTACTCCCACTTTGGGAGGCAGTGTACAGTATTTCTTGCTATACCACTCCTTTGCTTGGTCCTGAGGCTGTGCAGGCATGCCCTAAAGCAGAGCTGTCCAAGTGGCAGCCTGCAGGCCACATGCAGCCCACGAGAGGGACTTAACAAGAGGCCCAGAGGCTCCAGCCCAGTTGCCACTCTCTATATCACTACTGCTGTGGCAGTGGCCAAAGTCTCTGGGCTCCCTGCCCCAGCTCCGGGGGGCAGGGCAGAGCAGTGGGAGGGGCTGGGTGCCTCTGCTGTGTATGCAGCAGGGGAGAGGGCTGGGCTGCTCCTGCTCACTCAGCAGTAGTGGGCTGAGCAGCCCATGCCATGTGCCTATCCATGAAGGGAGGCAGAGGGGAGGCTGCATGCAGGGGAGGGGTGAGCTGAGCTGGCTGGGATGCACACGTGGCAGGGTGGGGAACCGGGCTGGTTGGGCTGCCTGTGCATCAGGAGGCAGTGGGCTGGCTGGGCTGCCCTTGTGGTTGTCAGCCTCCAGATCTGCAGCCCACTTGGTATGTGGCCAAAGGCTGCCCAGCAGCTGGACAGCCCTCTCCTAAATCTATCCCTAGTGATAGCTGTATCATTCTCAGTGCTGAGAGATGGGCTGGAGTCCTGAAACTCCACTTATTTTACAGGGGCACCAAATGGGGTCATAGTATTAAAGCAGATGGGGCACACCAGATTTTGCTAAGCTGCTGAGGGGCTCAACTGCTTCATTTTTTTTAAGAATCCTCACCTGTGCTTCTACCCAAAGACCTGGCTATCACACAGGATGTATAAAACACTGGGCCGATGACTTCTTGTATCACTCCTGATCGGATGATTAACATATGCCAAATACCAGAAATCAAATAAGCCTGTGCCTGCGTACATACTAGGGACATGGGTCTCTTATGGAGGCATAGAACTTACATCATCTAATTGCTCTCAACACCAGAATACCAGGAGAGGTTTTCAAGAGAGCCTAGTTTTTAGGAGAACCAAACAGTCAACTGGGCTTGTGGTCCTAATCCCATTGGTCACTTCTGAAAATCAACCTAACTTACATACTTCATTAGCTATTCTTTTAATATCCCAAGGAACAATGGCCAAAGGCAGCATCTTTGAGATGCCTCATCCAACCTCTCTGGCAAGAAGGCTGTGAGAAAAGCAAGACCACAAATGGAGGGTTTGCGTACACTAGAAGCTACTATGGAATGAAGAAGCATAAGAATTCATAGCATGCTGACTATTCTGCATTAAATCCTCATGTGGGTACCCGCTACTCAACCAGGAGCACCTCTATGTAGTGTTGCCTTAATATATTTCCATTGTCCAAATCCTTAATAAAGTACTGAAGAACACCGAAGTGTGTTCCTTTGCACCACATGAGCATGTTTTTGAAGCATTACGCAGGTTCACATGGGGAGTTAGTGAGAAGCACCTGGACATTCTCATCTTAACTTCTTCCACACTACCTCTCCCATATAGAAAAACCCTGAATTGCAAGAGGGCTCTGGGTAAAGCAAAGGGAGCTGTAGATTGAAAGCAATTCAGGGCAGGGTCTTCTTGGTTCATGTTTGTATAATGCCTAGCAGAAGGCATCCTGGTCCAGGTCTAAGACTCTTAAGTTTTACTGCAGTCCAAAGAAATAAACAGTACAATGTACAGTACAGTACAACAGTACAAACAGCAGTTGGGTTTTTCAAGATACTGGGCATCATTATCTCCCATTGCTTTTGGTAGGATGCATGTATGCTCAGTATCCTGCTTCTGTACTGCTTCAGGTGTTCTCTCCATAAAACCTCATGGCTCATTGGGGTATAGCCAGGGAGGGGGGTAAGGAGAAGCCAGGAAAAAATCTCTTCTAAGCAGCATATTCACCTCCTCCCATAAAGGCTCAAGTCCATGTAAATGGTTAGTTAATGCTATTCAGAGCAATGCAGGCTCAGTGGAATGGAGCCTACAGTGCACTGAAGCATGTCACCCTGGGATGCCTGTCAGCAGTTCTAGTACTGCTAAGGAGTGTGGTAATGTTTGTATACTTTCCTTAGGTCAGGAAAGTATAGAGGATGGAGGCAGGGAAGATTTTGAGGAAGAAGTTCCACTGAGAGGCAGAGAAACAGAGTAAAGAGGAAGATTAGATAGTTTCCTCTCCAGCAAAGTTGAGGGGAAGACACATTGTCACACTGAAACATTCCATCGTCACATGGCAGAAGGCAGAAGGCCAGAATGAGTCAAGATCTCCACCTTGCTCTGTGCTCGATAGCTGAACAGCTTCAGCAATAGTTGGAAGCTCCACTCTACTGGCTGTGTCTTTGCTGGTCTAACAATACACTGTGACCCAAAGGCATTCCTTTGTGTGGGAAGCATTTGACTCATGTTACATTCCCTCTATTTTCATGTGAACAGTGAGGATTGAAACCATAGTTTTACAAACAGGAGAAATAGGAATTCATTGCGGAGGGTTGAGTTTGCATTAACGAATGATGGGATAATATGGGACAATATTATCTCTTCCTGATGCAGAGGGGTATAAGTTGCACCCCAACTACCACCTGGACCCATTGCACTTTTGGACTACCAGGCTATTTGTCTTTCTAAGTGTTTTGGGAGTGGTGAAAGCATCCTTAAGTCCACTGCAAGCTCTGTAGGAACTACAACCCTGAAGGCTTCTTCATTCAGGTAATGGAACAGCACCTCCCCAGTCAATCTATGCCACTCTTGGAGTGGAGTTGTATGGCTATAGCCACATTACATCAGGGCAATCAGCCCCAGGAAGAGCACTCTGAGAGGAAGAGAATGCATCAAGACTTAAATGGAAGAAAATAGCCTGGGATAGATCTAACTTAGTGGCAGTGCAAGACAATGGACCTTTTAAACATAATGTATAGCAATGCAGCTTCAAGGTTTTTATCAGCTGAGACTTTGAATATAATATCAGTATCTGCCTGGATTCCTCCTACCAATATGAGTGCTGTTCACCTGTGTGCCCCCACTGATGGGTATTGCTACTTACTGCATAACTGGAATTTCAAATCTAGTCAAGTATCCTTTCAAACGGGTGGACTTCCTCTTCATTCATTATTGTTCATAATGAATATTGAGTAGAGGAAATGCCTATTAGCTGCAGCTTTCTTTCATTTCATAGGACTCTACATTTTCCTGAGATGTCTCTATAACCAAGTGACAAGGGCAGGTGAATGAGACACAGTTGGTCTTGTTGGACAAAGCGAGAATTATTTACATGGGGTCTGATCAAAGCTATATTGAAATCTATGGAAGTCTTTTGACATGCTTCAATGAGTTTTGCGTCAGATGCATGATGTCTAGAGCAGCACTGGAGCAACAATGACTTTCACATGCCTCACCGCTAAAATCAGGCCAGGCTACTTGCACTTTACAGTCATCCTCAGCATTTTCACTTTGTAGTTATTGCATCAACTGACCTCCAGAGACCCAAAGAATGGCACCATGATACTGAAAAGCTTCTCTATATTTATCCCAGCCATGCAGTTGGTCCAATAAAAGATATCGCCTACAAAAACTCCTTACCGTAATCATCACATTGGCTCTATTACCATCCACACAAGCATTTTCTTCAAATCAAGATGCTGATAGGTCAGAAGTCACACAATTGATGCTTTGGTTTGTACTACAGTGGCATCCTTATCTAAATCCAGTCACCACTCAAAATGAGTCTAAGTCAACAGAGTTAATTGAGTTAAAGTACTGAGAGCAAAGAGAGATTTGCGGCTGTGCATGTTGGTGGACAAGTTAATCACTAAGCAAACACTTTGTAACAAGCAGAAATGGGCAGAACAGGTTCGATTTTAATGCTCAGGTATATGCTGCTGATGTACTGTGGCTATGGGAAACATTTTATTTTATTTTTTTAGAAATATATCAAATATACATAAAATATATCAAAATTTCATACTAACATAAATCACCGCTAGAATTATCATACAAGCAACCTCTATGGGAAGCAGTTATAAAAGTTGGAAATGGAATTTGAACAATGTCATAGAGAATATAAAATAGTCACACATGATGCTGTGTCATTTCCATGATTGGGAACTAATCTGAGAATCATCCTTCAAGTCCTCACACATGATCACTCCCTAGTGTTTGGACACTGGTCCTTCATACACTAGTAGCATCATGCTTAGCGGATAACTGATTTGGTATCAGGCAACTCATCATGAGACCTTGTAGCTCCAATGGAGAGATAATCATTGACCTGTAAGTGTTGTAATCTGAGGATATGATGGATAGCTTGGAGAGATCACAATTCCTGGGTGATCACTTTGTGCCTCCCCAGGTGGTATAGGCATACACCACTGGGCAGAGAACTCCCAAAGTAAGCAAGTCATCAGATATTGATCCCAGCAGGGGGTGTCATGTATTGTCCCGTCTGTAGAACCATAGCATCCCCTAGTGCCTCTGGTGGTTACTTTTTATAAAGAGAAAGGTGGATATAAATGGTTGTTAGTACACAGGGGCATTCATCAAGGACCTGGGTCCCCACTGTAGTCAGGGTTGCATCAACACTTGAGGCCAGATTGTAAGTGGTATTTAGCTGCCTAATTCCCAATGATATCAATGGAAGTTAGGCATCGAAATACCTTTAAACCTAGCCCAGGGAGCTGACAAAGCAGATTTATGGCCAACTTCAAGAGATGCAGAAAGAGAAAAATATTTGGGAGATGAGGGGAAGGAGTGAGATCATAGAAATATTAACAAATTGCATATGAGAGAAACAGAGCCAGAAGGCCTGAAAAGTGTTGGATGAGAGTAATTATCTGTTATGTGCACTGAAGCTATCTAGTATGAGTCCAAGCTGTTCAGGTACAATTTTCACCTGCAGAACATGTGCTCGTTTTTTTTTTGCATTAAGCAACCAGATTATTGTGTACCTTCATGTCTGCGTATAAGTGCTCAGATCCATGCCATACTCATTTGGCAAGTTAAAAATGCAGCTAGAAATCCCACAAGTGTAAGCCTCATGTTCAAGAAGGGAGGGAGAGGCAGATATACATCCCATATATCCTCAGAGACTAACCAACCCATGGCTTCATGGGTGCCACTAACTAATTAGGACTTGGCTGGTTGAATAGACATATCAGGTTCTTAGTTGGAAGACTTGAGGTCCAGTTACTCGATGGGGATGGGGGCTCAGAGTCTTACAGCATTAGTATGGGTCCTGCACTCCCTCTGGCTGGGAAAACTCATCTCAGACTACAGAAATATACAAATCCATGCCCAGGCAACCACTTGTAATGATTACCTTGTTTGCAACATTTCTGGAGACTAAAACTATAGCCTCTGTATTAAACTTATGGGCTTGCAACTACACACTAACTGATGAAATTAGGTACCTAACTTAATTGGTAGAGACTCAAGGTGTCAGATTCTCTTAAACCTATTAGCTGCCTAAGTGCAATTCTATTTCAGTATACACTAATCATTGAAAAAAATATTAATGGAAAGGCATTCAGGTCCTCCTCAGTGTCATCTTTTGTGGCTTAAGGATCAGAAGACGGTGTGATACAAAAATAGACATGTTAACATTTTCTCAGTGACTCAAGGTTGAAAAGAGTTGTGGGAAGGCATCTAATAAGTGGAATAGGTTCTGGTCTCTCTACTGCTTTATATCCAGAAGGCCCTGTAAGCAACCCCACTAAAGGGATAATTATATTTGTAAAATCAAATTAAAGCTTCCATGGTTTAACATATAAAATTCTCAGACACAGTGATTTTTGTAGCACAATTGGGAAAAGAAAGATGTTTAGCCTTGAGATCATGTGATATGTGGCTAGTTTCCTACAAAACATAGGAAGAAAATTGCTGTTAAATGTATGGGTTTGAGGATACAATAATAAAGCCCAGTACTGTATTTCATTCCCTTTAACAAGTGCTGAATATGCAAAGACTGCCTTGCCAGCTTTGCTTTCCATTTTGGATGCTGTTTAAAAGCTGTATGCATAATGATTTACAGATGCCATCCATTTTATTGATTATATGAGCACGATGCACAAATAGCACTGGCTGAATTCAGCTGCAGAGATCCACTTAGAATGGCTCCCTTTTGGGGAAAAAAAATTAAATAAAGCCACCATATGAATGGGTCATTGAGAACAGGCTGGAGTATATTCCCTATAGTCATTCTTAAAGTTCAAGGGCAGGGAAAAAAATTAAAAAAAAAAAAGCTGTCTCTACTCACAAAAATTTAATTTCTGACAATGTGCATGAGAGATTTTTAAAAGAAAAAATAACCCACACTTTTATATATATATAATCATGGAAAAACATACTAAGCTCTTGACTCAAAAGTTTTGTTTTTTTCCAGTGATTCCCTTCCAGGCTTTGTGCACCATCTTATAGTCATGTCTGCTGGGTGAGCACTGAACTAACACATTTAGAAGAACTCTGCAATTTTGACACATCGCATTTCAAGTATCAGCTTGCTGGAAGTGCAGTGGAGGGGGCTGAGGACGGAAGCAGTGCATGTTTTGCCAACACACCTGCACAAGCTTTGGGCTCTCCTGGACAATATGTGAACTAATGATGTATAACCTGTAGAGGCTGGCAATACACTCTCTGAAGACTATAGCAGACAGGCTGTGCATGCCTCTTATTTCTCAGGGGTTTTTTAAAGAAAGACTCTGCTGTAGGTAAGGACATTGTGTTAAAACTGAGCTGTGCTAATTATGTAGGACTTCTAAAGAAGATAAGTAACAAATGACGATTTAATTACAATATTGCAGACCTGCTCAGTACCTCTACTAAAACAAACAACAACAACAAAAAAGAATAAGGAAGGTTATTTCAGTTCCAATGTTAGGCTAAATTTTCAATTGATTCTTAAGGATGCAGCTGAATCCTATTGCTACCATTCTCAAATTTGCTCAAATTAAAATCTCAGATCACGGAGGTGTTTTCAAATCGAAACATGCACAGTAGCCAAAGTTTACATTGCAATGTCTAGAGTTACGGAATGAGGAGTTCCACTAAAGGAAAGTGTGTTGTATGCCTGAGACTCAAGGGAAAAAAAGAGGGAGGAGGCTGGCAGAAATTTGGAATTGGAGCTGACTTGTGAAGTAAATAGCCTTAGAGTTAGCATACAGGCTAAATTTTGTGCTTAGTTCCACCCAGGTAGTCCCTGTGACTCCAGTGAAGAACTACAGGCAGATTTGGTCCCTAGTGTATGGTTAGGACTGTAAATGCTGTTTCATTATGGGAACTGAATCTCTCTCCATTTAATCTGAAATTAGAGAACAGCAAGTTGTGTATTTTTTTCAAGAAATTAGCTTTCTAACAAAAAAAGTAGGAGCCAGCATGCACAGGGGAACTGCCTGTACCTTACAATGCCTATGCTTTCTTTATTGCTACCAGAATACCCAGGGAAGAGCTGTTATGTTCTCCTCCAGTATCCTGTTTATATCTAAATCCAATAGCATTGTCATGCTAGCTTTTGCTACCTGGAAAACACCATAATTCACATGAAGTTATGAATCCCCAGATTTTCTAGGCTTTCATCTCTGCCATGATAATTCCAAGAGATAGCCAGGCTAACTCAGCTAGACAGCATTTACAGAAAATGAATAGACTAATCGTTTCCATTAGCAGGACATGATTACAATATAATTGCAGCAGTTTCATTGCCCTCCAAGTGAAGATACAAGCCAAAAGTTAAAATAACCAATCCACCCTTCTGCCACCTAAATATAAGAGGCTGTGGGTAGAGAAGAGGGCTGCACATCAGGATTCCATTCTGCTCTGTCACTGCTTTGTTGTATGATCAGAGGCTTAGCTTCTCTGCCAGGCACTTTAAATGACCCCTGTCTCACAACAGGAGTGAGGCTTCATTTATTAATAATGTTCTTCGATAACATCCCAGATAACATTCAGTGCATTATTAGCAGCCATAGTAATAAGGTGACCCAAAATACCACACATTGGAGACTGGGCATTGGGCATATTCAGGGGTTTAGTAAATGTAAACTTTAGCTCAGTCTGGGCCATGCTGCCACAACTGGCACCTCCAACACATGCACAGTGCAGCCAATACAAATAAGGGAATGAATGACTGTTTATATGTGGGGGTTTGTTGGTTGTAGCTGTGTTGGTCTACAGACAGACAGACAAGCTTCTTTGGGTAGATGTGATATCTTTTATTAGACCAACTAAATTGTTGGAAAAATTGTTCTTTGCAAGCTTTTGGGCACGAACACCCTTCTTCAGACATGTTTATAAGTTGCATCTATGAACACAATAAACATTGGAACAAGTGGGTGGTGGGAGGGGGAGGGAGCATTGCTACCTTCTGAAAAGCTCTGAGTGAGCCCAGGGGTCCCAGCTGATATTGGGGCTGCCTTATCCTGTGAACATGAATTCCCAAGCTCATTTCTTTGATACCCAGATCAATAGGGGGCTCGGGTGGTATGGGGACGACAGGCCAGATCCTGCACCATGCATAAATTGGAGTAGCTCCATTGACTTTGAGCAATCTTGATTTCAATTTATTCAAGGTAAGGAGTAGATTCCACCTAGGTAGCACCCTTGATTTTAGTGGAGAGCTACAGGCAGCCTTGTGAGTGTGAGCTCTGATTTTTTTAAGTTCACCTATCTCAGGTTCTTCTCCAGTGTCCCTCCCAGACATTTCAGGTGACATTGTACCCTCAGATCAGGCATTTTCAGCAACCTTCTCCCAGCTGCAAGAAAGGAGAGGACAAAGGGGCAAAAGGGAGTTAAACAAGGAAGCAAGGAATTATGAGTATTTCCCAAATATAGCTCCAGTCCCATCTATAACCCTAAAATACTCACTTCCTCCCCTGCCGCCCATGATGTGCAACATACTTCCCACTCTATACCTTGTCTCTGTGCTACTTAACTCTTACTATCATTTCCTGCGGTTGCAGTCTCCATTGGAAATAGATATTACTATACGTACCGTCTTGTCACTGATGCAGAGGAGCAGCTTGGACTAAACAGGCCATGTCTGTGGGTCCAAACATCACACCGCTCACAATCCCCCTGCTTGATTCACTTCTGCAAAGGACTTGCTAAGGGGATAAAGCTCTATAGAACCTACTGGAGGCTGAGCCAATTTACACCCACTGAGGACCTGACCCATTAATGCATGCACTTGTGGCAGAAGGATAACTATAAGCATGGTAAGCTCCTGGCCTCCTAAGCCCTGCAGAAACCTATTTCCTTTTTTTACATGGGCTAAATGTAAAAGCAGAAACAAAGAAACACACCTATATAAACAGAAAAGCACAGACAGCATAAGGAGAATTGGGGCGGGGGGGGGGGGGCGAGGATTGACAGCAGGCTTTAAGTCAGCTAGTCTTCTGAGTTGTTTTATATTTGCAGCCCTTAATACTAGATTCTGCCATAGCATCCTGATGGAAATGTGAGTGGGAGACTTGTTGGACAATGTGGATTTTCCAAATGCCTCACAATTACAGAAACACCTGTGCTACATTATATTTTTCTTGCTGGCCCTACTGTAAAAGTCCCCACTGCTCAACAGTTCTCAGTGTGTCTGATTTCTCCCTTCCTCAGTTGCTAGGCACATGTTCCCTGGCATTAACTTGATCACCTCCCCCTCACTTCACCAAGCAAGTGGGGGGAAGAGAGAAGGCCCCTTTTTGACAAAGCCATGCAAAAATATTGGCAACACAGTCCAAAACCCCACGTGAAACTTACTTAGGATCTAAAGGGGTAATAGAAGCTAGATGGTGACCTGAGCCAAATAGGCATGTTTGCAAGATGCGTCTGTTTTTACCATGAAACACTTGCAGCTCATCCCTGTGCAACACACACCATGAGTTATTGCTCCTGGTCCCCACAGTTTCCTGTGGAGTCATGATAGGCCAAACACAGTGTCCAAGGAAACCAGTGGGAACCTTTGCACTGACTTAGTGGCCTTTGGATTTGGCACAACATAGCTTTGTTTCTCTCAACCCACATACCATCCAATTCATTCCTTATCCATTCCTGCCATGTCCTGGCCCATCACTTCAATAATGTCCCTATGTTTCCTCCTTAAGGTGTCATTATGCATACCAAGAATCTCCCACAAGCTGATTATCCCCCATCCACACCTCCCCTCAAACACTGTCTCAGTTTAAGAGCCCTGTCCCAAGCACTTATATTTGCAGATACGACAAATAAGTCTTCCATTTTTCCTGCAGGCTGCTTCCCTAACACCAATCCACCCAAGCATCTGAATCATCTCCTAAGCCTTGCTACCAAAAAATGGGCCTGATGTGTCATCCTTTATCATGAATTACATTGTGATGTGAACTGAGGGGTTTGCAGGAAATAATAAGCCCTGGTTCTGAGTCAGAAGATGTTGCATGCTAAGAACATAAGAGATTCCATACTGGGTCAGTATGCTGTTTCTCAGAAGGGTAGAGTGGATGCTTGGGGAAAAATGTATAAGCAGGGCCTATCCAGCCAGAGCTTTCCCCTGCCCCTCTTCCCTGGCAGTGCCCAGCCTTTAATATGTGCAATATGCAATACTCATTGACAGCTGTTTCCCTGAGCCTTCTTTGAGCACTGGGACTGAGTTCAATTGCAACCAGAAACATGCATATCCCTATACAATGAGGTGAACGGCTTGATTACATAAGGTTTGGGGCCCTTACCTAGGGAGCATGGCCATTCCTTAGAATGGAAATAGTGGGGCAGATTTGCAATGTTGGGTATACTTAGGCATGTGTGGGCAATTATGTACCCGTAATTTGGGTGTTGCCCCATGCACTAGTTAGACCCTCCTCCCCTCCCCCCTCCCCCCCCATGCAAGAGCATGTGTGCATTTGGGAACACCTGGATTTGGAAACATGGCATGGCATGGCATGGCATGGCATGGCATGGCACATCATGTCAGTCTGTGGACTAAATGCAGAAGGGCAGGTCTGCAGATTGGTGACACTGGCATGTGTACATGTAGGCACCTGGAGTTGAAAATGCGGCACAAGCCATTAGTCGGTGCACTGAATGAAGATGGGTGGCCCTACAGATTGCTAATGCTGGCGTCTGTACACATAGGCACATCTGCACATCAGCTGTTACTCATCTCTGCATGTTTCCGTGATAAAATCTGGATTGCCTAAAGCTGAGGTTTTTGCGCCAGTTTCCTTATCTAGGTGTTTATCGCCTACTGAGTGCATTTCAGACTGGTGTTGTTGAGTGCTCCAAGCCTATCTCTGTACCATAATGAGCTCAGATATAGAGAAAGTGGCAAATTACATGAATTTCTAACTTCATCTACATTCATGGTGATTGCTGGCCTGCACACAACTAGGTGTACAATGGGAGCTATTGCTGGTTTAGTTTTCGCTTTGACTCTGTGAGGTGTACCCTGAAGGGCTTGTCCTGACCTATCCTCATTGTCTTCCCTACACAGCACCTCCTCTTTCTCCACTGGAGAAATTACTATTGGTGCAGCTGCACTGCTGTAATGCAAAAGTCAAAGGTCCATAATAGCACACAAGGGACAGATGTGGTTAACCTCATGTGCAGCCACCTTTGATCCCAAGCCTGAGTCACCAGGCACCCATTTATAACCTGATCAATTGGGAGCAGCCTTCAGTACAAGTCTGGATCATGTGGTCAACAACGCATTTTCCTTCTCTTCCCCTAAAATCCTAATTTTCCATGAAAAAAATATTGACTTAGCAGATTTTATTTCTATTTTGCCAATAGATGATGATGATGATGATGATGATGTTTCAGGAAATGTTTTGAGTATTCCAAAATGTTTTGTATGTATTGCATTGTGGGAGATAAAACTAATGGGGAGGGGCGGTATCTCAGAAGACAATAAGGGCCTGAATTACAGCTTTCATAAGCCAATGCTCTAGGGAAATTCAATTTACAGTTGATCTGGCTCAACAGGACATCCTATGAATGTCAAAATATAACATTTTGATCACAAATGCCAAGATAAAATATTTCAGCATTTGCAAATAAAACTGTTCTGGAGTTTCCATTCCATGAAAAATGCTGAGGTTTCCATGTTTGGTTGTTTGGAAATGAACACTGAGATGTAAGGATGTCCTGTGAACCAGAGCTTCTCATTTCCTTCAGCTTGAATTCTGGTGTCACCCTGCTGCATGACTGTGGGCAAGTCACCTCACCTCTGTGCCCTCCCTTTCCATGAAGTAGGGTTAACATTACTTTTCTCCTTCATAAACATCTTGGAAATATATGGATGGAATGTGCTACAGAGATACACAGCCTTTCAGTAGCAACTGGCCACATACTTTTCCTGTAAAGTAGTGGTGCTCAGCCCCATGGGCTGAATGTGTGGCACAGAGCTGGTCCCCAGGCCAGATCCTGCCTGGTGTCATCACAGGGGGTTGGGTCCTAAACACAACGTATCGAGCCCCACATTGCCCTGGCCCTGTGCACCTGAACTATGCCCTGCCCCACCCCAACCCAGCCCTGCATGCCTGCATTCAGCTTGTAATGCCCCAATCCTGCACTCCTGCTGTAAAGTATAACTCTTTTAAATATGTGCACCTTATTCTTTTTTATCCAATGCAAACCAGCATAGATAGCAGTGATTTCTCCCTGTCCCTGAGATGTTAAGCTCTGTCTACACAGTAAACTGACTATGTTGGCAACAGTGCTCTCAAACACACCATGCTGTTCCACTTGAGCTGCCTCCTAACCTGGCAACAGGGTAGTCATATTACAGTGATGCTGCCAATGGGAAAATATGGCCGCACTGCTTTCTGTTTAGGACACACTTGCACAGGATCACGCAGAGTGCTGGAGGGTGCTACTGCTTGGCATGGTAAGACTGCCATGTAGACATGCCCTTACAGGAAAAGGCCACTGAGACACCTGAGCAGGCTACCATGTTGATGTGAAATTGGACTTAGGGGCAAGAGAAGGCTGTGGATATGGAGGAAAAGATTTACAGGAAGTGTCAAAAAGGCAGTATAGTGTGGCACCTTATAGATTAAGTCACTCAGAGACATGTGCCTTCATAGGCCACAGCTTGCTTAGTCAGATGCAATGAATGAACCTGCATAGAGTAGGGGAATTAAATGTAGATTGATTGGAGGAAATTTCATTCAGATGAGCATGTTGCAATCCATGAGTAGAGAAAAGTAGTTAGCCATGTTAGTCTGAATTTAGTCAGAAAGCAGGACACAGTGGCACTTTATAGACTAATTCGTTCAGAGGCATGAGCTTTTGTAGGCTACAGCCTACTTTGTCAGATGTGGCAAATGGCCCTGTAGAGAGCAGGGTCAAGAGAAATTTTGTCTGGCAGTCATTAAAAGCTGTGTTGAATAAGTCTGAAAAATCTCCAGCATTGGATCAAATCCAGCATACTACTGAGGACAACGGAACACATTCTAATTTTCAGTGAGGCCTCTTCTTATAAAAGGGCCTAATTCACCCCTCACGTTAAGGCCCTCTTACATGACAACAAGGGAACAGAATGTCCTTCGCATATATGAAAGCCAGGCTCCAAATTAAGTGTTCATTCATTATGGTAGCCTCAGTTTTTGGATATGAATACACTGTAAAGGCAGATGTGATTGCAGGACATGTAAGCATTCCTTGGCCAGATGTAACCTGGCTAGCTTGGGTAGTGACCACAATGAAAATGTGAAAGCACAAGTTCCATCCTCACTGATTGAACAGGTAAGTACCTAGGATCTCAGGCTGGCTTGTGTGGCCTGCACAGGAGCCTGTGCTGCTGTGTCTTCATTACTATTGATGCCTGAACTAGCCAGATGCCAGCTACCTTGAGGATGTGTATCCATGTTGCAGTCACTCTTCTGAGTGCAGGGTAGATGCTGTCAAGGTGAATAATCATGTAAGAGACAGGTCTTGAGTTGTAGTCACTGATCCAACCTATCAAGGCAGAATAGCAGGTCAGAGGGACCACCAGGCATCATAGCACCTGGTAACACTTAGCAGACTGGTGCTGTGTCCTTGCATGTCTCCTTAAACAGCACTGTGGCTTCCTGTATAAGATGGAGCAGTGAGAATCAAGTCAATCAGTCACAGGTACAGGAGGCTAAGGCAAACACAAGGACTTCGAACCTATGATTTTTCAAAGGGCGGAGAACCTGCTGCACCCATTGATTTGAGTCTGGACTATGAGTGCTCAAAATTGTGGGAGCCTGTCCTTTGGGATCTCAAGGTGGGCAAGCCAAAGAGAAGCTGCTTTTGAAACAGTTTCTCCCAACATTTGCATCTTCCTACAACCAAAAAGGACAGAGACCTGAATGAAAACAAGGCCTGGTCTAGAGTGGATGCAGTTCAAGATTGACGCCCGTCATGAAGAACACATAAAATATTCAAGATGTCTGAGGCTGGCTGTGTTGCATGTGATTCATAGTGTAAATACCTCACCTTTAACTTCACCATTGCAATTAGATTACAAAGTTTTTATTACGGTTTTAAATTCTGCCTTTATAGGTTGCTGCCCAGCTGTGCACTTAAAGCTGGTCTTATCACACTTTCAGAGCTCATCATGTTGAATGTTGCTTGTACAACACTGGATTAAGTTTAAGGGCTGTCTAAGTCAGAAGTCACTCACCCTTGCCCCACTAATGGATTCATACCCATTGGGACCCAGTGTCAAAGAGTAATGTGCCCTATAAACTATATTTATTGGAGTAGTGGCAGGAAAGAGGAAACCAGGTTGTTTGCTTGTTTATTCTCCTGCAGTATTTAGGTAAGAGGAATGTTTGTGAAGAATATGGCATTAACACGAGGTTGCTTAACTTAGCCTTACAGACTGTGATAGCAAACCTCAGTGGGGCACATATGAGAATTGAGACAGTGAAGCCTATAGGTCAGCCTCTGAGAGTCAAGTGTTTTGCACTGTGGAGGACCTCATACTGCATGCACTGAGGTGCAGACATTAAATCAGATCTCTTTAACATGCTTCTGGAGCAGATCCTCAGGACTCGTGTAAATCAGCATGGCTCAACAGAAAGAAATGGTGCTACCTTGGCTTAAACTGGCTGATGAACAGGCTAGTCGTCCCTATCTAGACAGTAAGCCTGTGCGAAGTGGCAAATATTCGATTCGGATTTGGATTCAGCCCATTCCCGAGAGACAGTGATTTGATTCGGTGATTTGAGTCACTGTCTTGGTCCGATTTGGCCGAATCGGATTCAAAGATTTGGCACAGATTCAGAAATTAGCCAAAGACTAAACAGCACAGAGCACAGCCATGGCTCTGCCCACCTTGCACAGCACAGTGGAGCGGGGGCTATGGGGCAGGCTGCAGCCACCTTAAAATTCCTCATAGCCCCTGCCATCGGCCTCACCCCCATGCCCTGCCGCTGCTCGCCCAGCCAGGGTGAAGCCGTGGCTTATCTGGGAGGCATGGGGAGGCTGCAGTTGCTTCTGCTGCTGCACACTCGTTGTCTAAGGCAGCGCGCTGGCACTATCCCACACCTCCCTGCCCTAGCTGGGTGAGTGGTGGGAGATTCATAGATTCATATTCATAGATTCATAGATTCATAGATGTTAGGGTCGGAAGGGACCTCAATAGATCATCGAGTCCGACCCCCTGCATAAGCAGGAAAGAGTGCTGGGTCTAGATGACCCCAGCTAGATACTCGTCTAACCTCCTCTTGAAGACCCCCAGGGTAGGGGAGAGCACCACCTCCCTTGGGAGCCCGTTCCAGACCTTGGCCACTCAAACTGTGAAGAAGTTCTTCCTAATGTCCAATCTAAATCTGCTCTCTGCTAGCTTGTGGCCATTGTTTCTTGTAACCCCCAGGGGCGCCTTGGTGAATAAATACTCACCAATTCCCTTCTGTGCCCCCGTGATGAACTTATAGGCAGCCACAAGGTCGCCTCTCAACCTTCTCTTGCGGAGGTTGAAAAGGTCCAGTTTCTCTAGTCTCTCCTCGTAGGGCTTGGTCTGCAGGCCCTTGACCATACGAGTTGCCCTTCTCTGGACCCTCTCCAGGTTATCCTCATCCTTCTTGAAGTGTGGCGCCCAGAATTGCACGCAGTACTCCAACTGTGGTCTGACCAGCGCCCGATAGAGGGGAAGTATCACCTCCCTGGACCTATTCGTCATGCATCTGCTGATGCACGATAAAGTGTCATTGGCTTTTCTGATGGCTTCGTCACACTGCCGGCTCATGTTCATCTTGGAGTCCACTAGGACTCCAAGATCCCTCTCCACCTCTGTGCCACCCAGCAGGTCATTCCCTAGGCTGTAGGTGTGCTGAACATTTTTCCTCCCTAGGTGCAGCACTTTGCATTTCTCCTTGTTGAACTGCATCCTGTTGTTTTCTGCCCACTTGTCCAACCTATCCAGGTCTGCCTGCAGCTGTTCCCTGCCCTCCGGCGTGTCCACTTCTCCCCATAGCTTTGTGTCATCTGCAAACTTGGACAGAGTACATTTGACTCCCTCATCCAAGTCACTGATGAAGACATTAAAGAGTATCGGTCCAAGGACCGAGCCCTGCGGGACCCCACTGCCCACACCCTTCCAGGTCGAGACCGACCCATCCACCACGACTCTTTGGGTGCGACCCTCTAGCCAATTCGCCACCCACCAGACTGTGTAGTCATCCAAGTCACAGCCTCTTAACTTGTTCACCAGTATGGGGTGGGATACCGTATCGAAGGCCTTCCTGAAGTCTAAGTATACGACATCCACCCCTCCTCCTGTGTCCAGGCGTTTTGGGACCTGGACCTTCGGTAACCTGGTCATAGAAAGAGACTAGATTGGTCAGGCACGATCTGCCCGCCACAAACCCGTGCTGGTTTCCCCTCAGCATAATTTGTCCTGCTGGGCTCTCACAAATGTGAGCCTTGATAATTTTTTCAAAGACTTTACCAAGGATGGAGGTGAGACTGACTGGTCTATAGTTGCCCGGGTCCTCCTTCCTCCCCTTTTTGAAAATGGGGACCACGTTAGCCCTTTTCCAGTCCTCTGGGACTTGGCCCGTGCGCCACGAGCGTTTGAATATTCCCGCCAGTGGCTCTGCAATGATGTCGGCCAGTGCCTTCAGCACCCTCGGATGGAGCCCATCCGGGCCTGCTGATTTAAAGGCATCCAGTTCTTCCAAATGACTCTGCACCACCTCAGGATCTACGCATGGAAGTCTGGCGCCTTGCTGCTGCCTCTCTACAACCCCAGTGAGAGACTTGTCGTGCCCCTCACTTAGGAACACTGAGGCAAAGAACTCGTTGAGGAGTTCAGCCTTGTCCCCCCTATCTGTCACCAATTGTTTCTGCCCATTTAGCAGTGGTCCTATTCCTCCCTGGGCCTTCCTTTTACTCCCAATATATCTAAAAAACAATTTCTTGTTGTCTTTTACTTGGGTTGCCATCCTCAGCTCCATGGTAGCTTTGGCCTGTCTAACTGCCTCCCTACAAGCACGAGCAGAGGAGGTATATTCATCTTTAGTGATCTCACCCTGTTTCCACTTTTTATGTGCTCCCCTTTTGGCCCTTAGGCTGCCCTGGATTTCTCTGGTCAGCCATGGAAGCCTCCTGGCCCCTTTCCCTTTTTTGCCTCGCTCGGGGATCGTCTTGCTTTGTGCCCGAAGGATCGTTTCCTTTAGGCACAGCCACCCTTCTTGGGCTCCCATCCCTTCAAAACTCCTACTCTGCAGTGCTTCCTTGACTAATCGCCTGAGTGCATTGAGATCAGCTTTCCTAAAGTGTAGCACTTTCACCCTACTAGTTACCTTACCCACTCACCGTCTTATGTTGAATTCTATTATTAGGTGATCGCTGTCTCCCAAATGGCTACCGATCTGGAGGTCCCCTATCCTGTTGCCAATACCAGATCCAGTATGGCATTCCCCCTAGTGGGACCATGCACCTCCTGTGTCAGGTGGAGGTCCTGTATACAGGTTAGAAACCTGCGTGAGCGATGGGACCTTGCTGTCTGCGTCTCCCAGCAGATGTCCGGGTAGTTTAGGTCCCCCATGACTACTGCCTCTTTAGCTTTTATGGTCTCCGAGAGTTGCCTCAGGAGCCCCGCATCTATTTCTTCCCCTTGGTGTGGGGGTCTGTAGCAGACCCCTACCACCAAATCCCTTTCTCCTTGCCCCCATGTAGCCTAACCCACAATCCTTCTACTTCCTCAGCCTTGGATTCTGTCTTGATGAGGGTTGATGTATATTGCTCACTGACATAAAGTGCAGCCCCCCCCCCCCTTCTTCCCCGACCTGTCCTTTCTATACAATCTATAGCCCTCAATATGTACCGCCCAGTCATGGGATGAATCCCACCAGGTCTCTGTTAGCCCCACTAAGTCATAGGTGTTTAGTGCAAGCAGGAGCGCTAGTTCATCCTGCTTGTTCCCCATGCTCCTAGCATTAGTATATAGGCACTTGAGCCCTGCGACTGGTGCCTTTGCTGCCCCCCCGCTCCGAGTCCCAAGGGGCCCATTGTTTCTTACCTTCTTGTTTCTTACCTGTTCTGTAGTGCTGGTCTCCCCATGGCTTTCAGGTTTCCAATGTTCTCCTTCTTTAGGCTGGGCTGTCCTTGTGGGTGCCACATGCTTTGGTGGTCCACAGCTTCCCCTGCCCTCGTACTCCCCTCCCCCCGACGAGCCTAGTTCTCGGGAGCATAGCCCCCACTCCCAGTGCCTTCTGCCACCTGTCTGGAGTTCAGCCCAGCCTGCCCCATGCAGATCTGGGGGCACACACCTGCTCCCATGCCCTCCCGGACTGGCAGTGCATGGCGGTGCATGGCGGTGCGCAGTGGTGGGGACCCCCTCCCTGAGTCCCCCCCTCCACCCTCCCCCACAACTGGACAGCTTGTCTCAGCCCCAGCCCTAATCCCTGCCTTGCTGTGGAGGTGTTGATCTTCCCTCACATGCCCCTTCCTTCCCCACTCCGCCCACCACAACAGACTTACCAGCTGGAGGCAACTGTGTTCCGCATGGTCGAGGACTGCTGCCTGTTTAGTCTATGCCTGAATCTCCGAATCAGTGTCGAATCTCTCTGAATCAATTCGGAGGCTTCCAATTCGATTCAGACCTTTTAATGGGTCTCCTGATTTGATTTGGATTCAGAGGTTCGGCCGCCGAATCAGGCCAAATCTCCTCCAAGTTGAAGCTTTGCACAGCCCTACAGTAGACAGCCAGAAATCCTGCAATGCGATCAGATTCCTTGTAGCAAACAGACTTCAACATAATCTTTTCTGGATCTTTTTTCTGACATTTATAGAGACATTCAGATGGTTGACTAATACCAGTGTCCTTCCCTCCACTGGGCTGGAGTATGACATGAAAGGATATCTATAAGTCCAAGGAATTAAGACAGGGAAGAAATTTTAATCCTAATGCTAAACCTCTGTCTGCTCCACATTTTAAACTGTTATTTCTATTGCAGCAGCACCAGTGGAGGCCAGACCCTTGTTGTTTTACAAACATACTTGAAGAGGTACAATCTAAATAGACAAGACTGAAAGGAAATAATATTCTTCCCCTTTTACAGGAGGAAACTGAGGCACAGCAAGTTTGAATGGCTTGCCCTGTTCACACAGTAAGTCTGGGACAGAGCTGGGAAATGAACCCAAGCCATAAATCCCAGTCCAGTGTCAAAACAATTGTTTCTCACTTGCAACAGAATACCTGGTTTAAACTAATGTTATGGAGGGTTTTTTTAAATGATAAATAGAGGACAGAATCCACAATTAATTAACTCAATGGGGGTCTTTTAATGGTCAACATTTTAACTTTTGTCACTCAGTGACTAGACACCAGTTCTCTGGACTCCAGGTTAATTATCTTCAGCAGTATACAACCTTCCCACAAGGAATGTGTAGTGATGAAGGCAAGGAATTTCACATGGTCACAGAATGACTATCTGAGAGTCCTGGGCTAATAAAATACTCTATTTCCTCCATTAATTGTGTCCACATGGAGCTGTAACCAAGTAGCTGAAACAAATAAAACCAAAGTAATATTGTTTCCTTTTAAAAATTTTCACTTAATTTGTGGAAGAGGTTTGGACTCATTAAAAATACTCTATGTCCCATGAGACCTTTTTAAAAAAAAATTCTTCTCCAGGTCTCTCTAACAATCCCAGTAATACATATAGCAGCACTTCTCTTCAGCAAACACAATGACTGGAGTCCACCTCTCACTTGGGTGCTTAGGTAAAACATAACAAGGGTTCCTGTCTGGCTTCTCCACTGAGGACTCTCAAAGCAAGGCAAACTAGCCATGTCTAGTGGGACGCATTGCTGCCCTCAGATGACCAGGTAGTGTTGATGACTAGCATCCTTTCATCTCCAGCTCCCTAGGAAATTCCACCCCTTCTGTCTGGGCCATGACTTAGCCATGGTGATACAAATATTGGTCACCCTGCTGCATGTGAATCTAACTATGTAAACAATATATAATCTTCAGCTAGTGCAAAAAGCACCTTGCCCTCTAGTTTTGACTGTTTTGAGCATATCAATCCCTGTGCCCTTGTTCATCCACTGACTCTCAGTCAACTTCCATAGCCAGTTCAAGGCCTCTTGATCCTAACCTTCCAAACTATTAATGAATTGGTGTAAAAGACCATATAACTACCTACAAACCACAGACAAAACTGGAATAGTACAGATGGCAAAACATGGGAGAACTGAGGATGAATCAGTCTTGTTTGAAGAGATTAGGGGGTGACCAAAAAAAAAAATGCCTCCCAGAAAAGATCAAACTCATTCAGACTCTCACACCTTTAAGGAATGCTATAAAATCTGATCTGATATAATATTTTAGCCTTATCAGAATGATACTAACAGTACCCAGCTGCTCTCATTTTTTATCTTCCTCCCCTAGAAAAAGAGACCATTATCCAAGCAGAGGTTTCTATATAATTAGAGGAAGGGTCTGGCCTGAGATGGAGGCTCTGAAAAGGTGGCACTCATCCAGTGACTTGGATTAGATGGTGGCTAATGAGCAATGCAAGGAGAGATGTAGTGGGTCAAAAATAAGAGATATGGATACTATAGCCAGGGAGAGTTGTGGAGGAATTCATTGAGAGATGGAGGATGAGGAATGGTTAGAAGGGTGAGATTTATAGTGGGCAGAAGTAGGTGAACGTTCCTTCTATACATGAAAAAATTAGATGTCCACCTTTTTTTTTAAATATCAAATAATTGAAAGTACAACCTCAAAGGGTACAGCTTTGTTCCACAAAAATGAAAAAATGGTAAAAAAAAGTATAAGAAACTAAAATAAACCTTTCATGTCTTAAACATTTTAACCAGATCAGTAGCTATGTATTAGTTTTGCTGCATTTAAGTTATGGCTAAGTTACAACTGTGCATTTAAACCATTTAAATTTGCATGTAAAAACAACCCCATCATCATCATACTGGAATCCCCTTTTGAAAATAAAGGTCAAAGGCCTGTATCCACCCAAGCTTCACCTTACCTCATGTGTTAATTGGCAGTTTTGCAAAGACATGACCAATGGCTGGAGTCGATATTTTCCTCGCAGCATGTGTCCCTCCATTCGGTTCCATGGTAACCCTTAGGAAAAATAGTACTCTGGTAGTCTATGGTAATGGTCCAGTACATATCAGTAAGTAACGCTTTTGTCAGCTGCAGTGTTATGGACCATTACTTTGTACTCCAGGAGTATTTTTTGCCAAGGAGACAGATGTTGATGCTGCCTGCAACAACTTGCCTTTCTGTTTAGCAACTGGAACAGCTACTGAAAGGCAGTTACTCATCTGTGAAGAAGTGGGTCCAAGCAAGGAGTATGATGTGCCCATAAAATTGGATCATATAGTCCTCTCTGAGCTCTTGCTTCTCCTGTGCGCTCAGTTGCTCTGTAATGGAATTTATGCCAATGTTCCCAGGCAACAGCCAAAACTATTCTGGAGGGCATCCCAGCCAAGAGGTGTAGAAGAGTTTAGAGGCTCCCCCAGTGCTGGGTCACTCCAGTTCTTCTGACTGGTTTTGCTCACTTTGTGAAGGGGAAGCCACATCTGGAAAATTACTGGTGTCCTGCTGTTAACTGTGGACACAACTGGGAACTGAAATATGGTCTTGTAAACTGTGATTAGATCTACAAAGTAAACTCTCATTATGACCTCTCTTAAGGTCTTTAAAAACACATTTCCTTAACTGCTATGGTTATAGTTGAGTTCTTTCATTTCAGTAATAACATCATCTTTCACATTTCCTTCTCTTCCTTTTCTTTTTTTTCTTATCATGATCTTTTCAATCATAATACAAATTGTTCAACCTTTTTTTTTCAGTCTTATAACTTCATTTAAAATGCAAGGGTATTAACACAGACCCACCCATCCTAGGGGAAATGCAGATTTCAATATCTTCTTAGCTTTCTATTAGATAGAAATGAAGGCTGGAGCTATTCTAGAGCATATTAAAATATGCCTCTTACAGATCTTTAGTTTTGCATTGCTGTTTGTTATAGCACATTAGAGATACCAAAATAGCAAAGTCTGCTTAGGAGAGGCACTGTAGAGATATTGGCCTTGCCCTGAATGTTTCAGTCCAATGACAAAAAGGGTGGGAAAAGGTGCAGTGGTAACGTGACTTACTCAAGGTTGCTCAGTAAATCAGTAAAGAGACCAAGAATATAACCCTTGTCTTTTAACTTCTGGACCTGTGCTCTGTCCATAAAACCACACTGCTACTTTTGATAGCATACAAATCTTCCATCTTTATGCACTACATACTCCAAACATGGCTGTATCAACTGTTCTTTTTCTCATTTGGAGGAGCAAATGCAAAACATCTGCCCTAAAAACATAGCCATTCTCCTTCCCTGTCTGTTGGTAATGGATGGCAGCACATATTGGGTAAAATCCTAACTTCAGTAGGAAAACTTCAGCAGGCCCAAGATCGCACTCACTGACTATACCTGGTCCTGGAATATTATACCCTGCTTTGTAGTGAAATCAATTGATCACAAAGAAGTGACTGCCAGGCAACTGAAAAAAGCTAGTTCAAGATCACTTTTTTTCTTAAATGACTTTTCTGAACCTATTTTAACTTTTCCATAATACTGACAAGAACAACTAGTGCTGTCACTACCAGAATAACAGCAATAACAAAACTGTTAATTGTATTGCAGTTTAATTTGTATGCTGCTTTTCATAGACAAAGGTGTAATAATTAATTAGATGCTTACTACTTCTTCCATTTTACGGATGGGAAAACTGAGGTAGATCCTGTCTTATAGCCAACAAGCAACATGTCTAAAGACACTATTTAATTTAATGGCTAGAACTCACAATTTCCTCGGTCTAGTTTCTGTGTTCAGAAACTACATTCTGTGTAACTAGGGGTGATTCTTATGCTCTTTTGACTTCTTAAACTTTAGGAGTGGAAAATGATTGTTACACCTGACTATTAAAAGGCTTCAATAGAAAATTTGCCTACATAATCGCTGCATCTATATGAGATGCTCACTGCGCAGCTGTTACTGAATAGTCATTTAGTACTTGCATACACAAGTACTAAATGACTGCATGGTAACTAGAGTTACTGAACAGTAGCATTGCCGAATGGCTTTTAGGTGATGATGACTGTGCACTAGCTCATTAATACTGCACAGAAGCATTGTGTCACACTTTGTACCATGTGATGCTACTGCAGAGTAGAAACAAGTTACTACGCAGTCAGGGTCTTGTGTAGACGTGGCCAATGACAAGAGAATTTGATTCTGCTGATATAAGATCTTAAGATCAACATGGCACAGAAAGAGAATGCCAAAACAGTAAAACATGGCAATGCAGTCAGGTATAAGGAGGGATTTTCAAAAGTGTTCAGCATGGTCAGACTCTGTCCACTGTCCAGTCTAAAGTCACAAATATATCTCATACTGATTTCAATTAAGAAAAAAAAGGTCCAAGATATTTAGATACCAAATGTCCATTTCCAAGCCAGACTGGCTTTGAAAATCCCATCTTCTTTCTTCAATATGATCTTTTCTTTCACTTTTCCTGAGTGGTTTCAAAGCATTATTTTTCATTGTTTTTGTTATGAGACTTTCCATTAAAAAAAACAACAAAACCATTATGTATAATTTTCCTAGTATAATTGTTTTGACATCTTCAAGCGGCAGATTACTTATGTGTGAGAAACTCATTAGTGTGTGTAATTTGTGTCTTTAATGATATATTTATGATGTGTAAAGATGTTGCATGATAGGGTGTTTATTACATGTAATGAGGTTGCAGAATGATGTATTTACGATGGGCAATTATGCCATATAATTCCATATAAAAATGCCTTGAAAGAAAGTGCTACACTTGTGCTGCTGTTTTGATATGACAAATGCCAATTACTACATACACACACACACACATATATAACTATAAACAACAATAAATTACATTTTACTCCTATAATCGATATAATGAAAATCTATCAGAATAATATTTTTTATAAACTTTTCTTCCCCCTGCCCCCTATGGCTTTGCACTTACAGACCTCAATTCAGCAAAAGTACTAAGAATGTGCTTTTTACATGATTTCAGCCCTCCATTCAGCAAAGGGCCTAGTTTCTCATATGTTTAGGAATCATTGTTAAATTGAAAATTTGATGCTATATTTGTTAAGATGAATGGCAAAGCTCCTATTTTGCTTTGGTTGACTGGGATAGATGTGGGCCTGTACTTAAAATTAAGTTTATAATCAAGTGCCCTGAAGCATTGGGGCATTATTCTGGTTTCTGCTGTAGTCAAAGGGATTTTTTGCCTTTATTTTCAATAGAGCAAGACTAAGTCTGTATCCAGGTATGAAATAAAGCAACCAAAAAAAGTCTGGATTTATTAGTATGTTTGCACCAGACCATGGCAGGTAGGTTGAACTCAATGGGCATGTCCACGTGTGTGCTTGCGGCAGCTCAAATAGGAGCAGCACAAATTTGAGCCGGGGATTTTTGCCTCAGTGCATATGCCTGGACAAACACTTCTGTGTGGGGCAAGTTGTGCCACTTGGGCCAAAATAACCCTACCCAGCTCCTCCTGGATCTGCAGCCGGGGGAATTAGAGCCTGGGGCCAGCACCTGTGCTGACCCTAGCAATATAAAAACCAGCCCTGGCAAGCAGCTTCTGGGAGGATGTTGGCTATGCTCCTTCCTGTCCCAGGCTGCTAGCTTGGTCTCAGGAGCTTCTGGGGAGAAGATAGCCAGGCCCCTTCCTGCCTCTGGCTACTGCAAGCTTGTTCTCAGAGCTTTAGGGGATAAGTTGGCTGCACCCCTTCCTGCCTTGCGCTGCTGTTCCTGCCCCCCCTGGGGGGGGGTCCTCTGCTGCATGCCCTTGCCCCCCTTTGCGGGGGGGCACTGCACTGCACCACACCCCAGTACTGCACCCTAGCTTCTGCACTCCTGTTCCGGCCTGCTGCCCAGCCTGCTGCCAAGCCATGGTCAGGGGACAGCCTGGGGTGGGAGCCTGCGCTGCCTGTGGGCCCCTCCCCCAGCATCACGGCCAGAGCCTAAAGGTGCCTTACCTGCCCCAGCTGCCTTGGCAGGCCACCCCCCCACCTTCACCTTCACTTTCTCCTGAAGCACACCCTGAGTGGCTGAACAGGATGGCTACTACCACTGCTGGTGCTGTTGTGGCTGCTGCCGCCCCCCTCAGGAAAGGGGGGTATTCCTTGCTGCATCACCTTGTACTGCCCTATACCACACCTGCACTGGATTACTTCCTTAATTGACGGTTGCTTCAGCACTCCCCCACAGCTGCCTTATCATATCTAATCTTGTGTCTGTGTTCCTGCCTGCTGCCCTGCTGCTGAGTGCCTGGCTGGAGGCTTGAAGGGCTTCTGGACTGAGCTTCCACAAACAAGGCCCCTCCACAGCTCCAACCATCTCTTACATCTGCCTCAGCAGCTCCCGTATATTCTTTGACATTGTGTGGTAAGTCCTGTTGTCCACTCCCCCTGCCCTGGTGTTTGTTGTGTGGCTGACTAAGCCAGCTTGAGTCTCCCTAGGCCTTGTGTGTTTGTGTGTCCCCTTCCCCACACCTTCCCCAAGCATAGGCCACCTGGTCTGTTGTGGGGCTGTAGCTCAGTGAGCTTCAGCCCCCTCCTCCCTTCCTCTTTCCCCCACAGCCCCAGCCTGCTCCTACTGGACTCACCAGCCTCACTTTATATTTTGCTTTTCTTTATTGATTTCCCTTTCCCCTATGTGAAGAAATGGCAGGGCAGGGGCCTTCTGGTGGGAGCAGATGCCCCCACATAACTTCTTGCAGCCCCCACTATGGGGGCAGATCCCAGCCAAGCCCCTGAGGGGGTGCATGCCCCTGCAGCCGCACCCCAGAGGCAGAGTCCAAATGATCTCCTCCAGGGGTAGGGAAGCCTGAGACCCCTACTGCAGGGGCAGGCGAGACCCTGGCAGGGAGCCAGCGGGGCCAGGGGTTCTCACCTGGCCAGGCCCCTCTGGGAGGGGTTCCCAAGCCCCCTTCCCGACCATCAGGGACCAAGGGCAAGGGAAGTGGGAAGGGCTCCTTTTCAGCCTCCTCCACAGCTAGGTGTGGGAAAGACAAGGGCCATGCCTCCAAGCCTAGACCACTGGCACCTGAGGGGACCAGGTGCACCACACCAACCAGCACACTCACTCAGCCTGTCTCTGGCCCTAGCCCCAGCCCCCCCAGTGCAGCCCCCCATTGGGGAAACCACAGCTATGCACAGATGGCTGTGTGGTGACCTGGACCCTCCACCACTGACCCTTCCAGCTTGGGTGGTGGGGCCCCCTTTCCGGCACTCATCCACAGACATGGGGTGAAGTGCCAACTGCCCAAGTGGAAGTACTTACATTTTGAGACCTGGGTGGAGGCCCTGGCAAGGGTAGTGGGGGACCCCCAAGATTGTGGCGGCCTCCTGCTTTCATGGCAAGGGGGTCTTTTTCCTTGCCTTGGAGGCTGCCACACAAAAGGTGGTGGAGAGGGGGCTCATGGTGGAGGGTGAGTACATCCCCCTCAAGCCCCTAGAAGAGCTGGGGACCAGAAGATTTGCTATATGGTGGGGGACCTGAGATACTTCTGGTGCTATGCATTGGGGCACTTGCATCACAAATGCCCCATGGTGTCGCAGGGCACTAAGGTGTGCTTGCTTCTTCAAGAGTGGAGGCAGCTTAGTTAGGGAGCCCTGAGAGCTAGGCAGGGCTCCACAGCTGCAGGTTGCCTTGTCCGTAAGCTAATCGGGGTATTAGCTGGCACCTGAACCCAGTCACCTGACCAGAAGGAAGCAAGGGCCTGGGCAGATATAAGCCCCAGGGCTCTGGCTGGCAGGTGGTTAGTTCTCTGTCAGCAGTCAGGGGCAAGGAGCTGTTGCAGAAATGCTACTCAGATGCTTGGTTGCCTTTTATGTTGCTGGTAAGACTAATGGGCTCTAGAAGCTCCTAAAGTATCTGGAGCTAGGAGGCACACATTGTTAAGGGAGAAGCTTGCCTCCTTAAAGGGGCAGAGTGTGACCTCCAATGTTGTTGTTGTTGTGATGATGTTATAGCCTAGGGGCTTGTATTTATGTTGTTAGTTGTGTGAACTGATGGACCAGGCTGAGGCTATTGGAAAGGAGGAGGCCTCACTGGGGCACACTACAGCATGGCAAGCCTAATGCCAGAGAATGCAGTGACAGGGGCTACGTAGAGGCCAGTGCCAGTGAGGGCACACAGAAAGGGCTGAAGAGGGCCCAGGGCAAGAGGGCATGCAGACAGGGACCAAGGGCCCAGTGACAACAGAAGGCTGAACTAGGTCAAAGCCTCAGAGGGACAACATTTGAATACCACCTGCGAGGCATGGGGAACGGTAAAGGGGTGGTTTTAGAGCCACACATCTAGCCCATAAGGCTTAGGGGATCTTGAGAGGCACTGACTTTGAGTGAGACTCAGCAAGGGACCCAAGATCAGCAGGACCTAGTGGAGTTCAACAGGACTGTGATTACACAAACTCATGGGCAGCCTCCCAATTTATAATTTCAACCAACAAGACATAGCAGGAGAGATTAGAAGGTGCCTTCAGGGCATAGCAGGCCCTGAAGGTCATGGAGCCCTAGGGTCATCACAGCCATCCCTGGGGACCACAAGCCATGACACACAGTCCAGGTCGGGAAGGCATCCGCAGGTCCCATTGGCAAGAGGGGCGCCACAACTCCTAGCCCCCCCCCATCCCCCCCGGTAAGCTCAGGGGACCCTGCCCACCAACCAAGTTTGGTGGAGTCCCAGGGAGGAGAGGGAGTGGTTCTCCCCCCCCCCCCCCCCCACAACCCTCACCTTCTCCTACTGGAGTCTTTCCACCTGAGGAACACCCCATGACAGTGGGTGCAGGTCCCCTCTGGGTGCAAAGCAAAGAGGAAGGTGTGGGCGCAGCTGGAGCCCTCTGGTGTGGAGGACCCCCCCGGTCATCACATGAGGAGAAGGAGAGGCCCAGCTTCTGGGGTCCTTCCCAGCTACGCTTGACCCCCTAGCCCTAAGAAAGATTAAATGGGCTATGCCAATGGATGAGGCTTTGGGGCTGCTGGACAGTCCTGAACAGAAGCCCATGGAGGAAGCCCCTCACTCTGCTGGCCAGGGCCTACCCCCTGAGGCCACAGGTGCTGAGGCTGAGGCCCACCCAAAAGAAGGTCCAGCAATGGGCAGAATGGGCAGAAGCAATTGGTGACGGACAGGGGGGACAGGCTGAACTCCTCAATGAGTTCTTTGCCTCAGTGTTCCTAAGTGAGGAGCACGACAAGTCTCTCACTGGGATTGTAGAGAGGCAGCAGCAAGATGCCAGACTACCATGTGTAGACCCTGAGATGGTGCAGAGTCATTTGGAGGAACTGGATGCCTTTAAGTCGGCAGGCCCGGATGAGCTCCTTCCAAGGGTACTGAAGGCACTGGCCGACGTCATTGCACAGCCACTGGTGGGAATATCTGAACGCTCGTGGCGCATGGGCCAAGTCCCAGAGGACTGGAAAAGGGCCAATGTGGTCCCCATTTTCAAGAAGGGGAGGAAGGAGGACCCGGGCAACTATAGGCCAGTCAGTCTCACCTCCATCCTTGGCAAAATCTTTGAAAAAATTATCAAGGCTCACATTGGTGAGAGCCCGGCAGGACAAATTATGCTGAGGGGAAACCAGCATGGGTTTGCAGCAGGCAGATCATGCCTGACTAATCTAGTCTCTTTTTATGACCAGGTTACGAAACACCTGGAT
Source organism: Alligator mississippiensis (assembly GCF_030867095.1). Classification (NCBI taxonomy): domain Eukaryota; kingdom Metazoa; phylum Chordata; order Crocodylia; family Alligatoridae; genus Alligator; species Alligator mississippiensis. The sequence goes on along the minus strand of NC_081824.1, from coordinate 225,837,603 downwards.
ACAGGAGTAGGGGTGGATGTCGTATACTTAGACTTCAGGAAGGCCTTCAATATGGTATCCCACCCCATGCTGGTGAACAAGTTAAGAGGCTGTGACTTGGATGACTACACAGTCCGGTGGGTGGCGAATTGGCTGGAGGGTCGCACCCAGAGAGTCGTAGTGGATGGGTCGGTATCGACCTGGAAGGGTGTGGGCAGTGGCGTCCCGCAGGGCTTGGTCCTTGGACCGATACTCTTTAATGTCTTCATCAGCAACTTGGACGAGGGAGTGAAATGTACTCTGTCCAAGTTTGCAGATGACACAAAACTGTGGGGAAAAGTGGAGACACCGGAGGGCAGGGAACAGCTGCAAGAAGACCTGGATAGGTTGGACAAATGGGCAGAAAACAACAGAATGCAATTCTACAAGGAGAAATGCAAAGTGCTGCACCTAGGGAGGAAAATGTCCAGCATACCTACTGCCTAGGAAATGACCTCCTGGGTGGCACGGAAGTGGGAAGGGATCTTGGAGTCCTAGTGGATTCCAAGATGAACATGAGTCGTCAGTGTAACGAAGCCATCAGAAAAGCCAATGGCACTTTATCGTGCATCAGCAGATGCATGACGAATAGGTCCAGGGAGGTGATACTTCCCCTCTATCGGGCGCTGGTCAGACCGCAGTTGGAGTACTGCATGCAATTCTGGGCACTACACTTCAAGAGGGATGTGGATAACCTGGAGAGGGTCCAGAGAAGGGCCACTCATATGGTTAAGGGCTTGCAGACCAAGCTCTACGAGGAGAGACTAGAGAACCTGGACCTTTTCAGCCTCCGCAAGAGAAGGTTGAGAGGCGACCTTGTGGCTGCCTATAAGTTCATCATGGGGGCACAGAAGGGAATTGGTGAGGTTTTATTCACCAAGGCACCCCCGGGGGTTACAAGAAACAATGGCCACAAGCTAGCAGAGAGCAGGTTTAGACTGGACATTAGGAAGAACTTCTTCACAGTTAGAGTGGCCAGGGTCTGGAACGGGCTCCCAAGGGAGGTGGTGCTCTCCCCTACCCTGGGGGTCTTCAAGAGGAGGTTAGATAAGCATCTAGCTGGGGTCATCTAGACCCAGCACTCTTTCCTGCCTATGCAGGGGGTCAGACTCGATGATCTATTGAGGTCCCTTCCGACCCTAACATCTATGAATCTATGAATCAATGGAACCCTCCCCCTCTGAGGATCTGGGGGAGACAGGCCCTGGAGCTCACCCCAGTGAGTCCTGAGGAGGAAGGTCCCCTTTCCCAGGACCCTGGAGGCAGACACCAAAGCCACCCCAGTGTCTGATGGGTCTCTTCCCTCTCTCTCCCAGAAAAACCTCACTTCCAGCCTACCCCATGGTCCTGCACCAGAGGACCAGGAGAAGGACTCCCGAGAACTGAAAGGCTCCATTAAGCCTGCAGACCTCTTGGTCCCAGTGGTCCCCCGAGGTGAGCTACTTGCATTTCTTGACTGCGACTACACCTGCTGGTCCGCCAGCAAGGTACAGCTCGCCTTGTTCCTCTGGGGCGATCATGTTTGACAGCATCCTTGCCACTGCGAGGGCACTGGCAGGGGAAGGCAAGAGGCCAAAAGCTGCAACACACGGATCTATAGGTGGGCCCACAGTTTCATAGATGCCCTCTATACTTATGGGAGGGCACTGTGTGAGCCAACAATCCACACACCAGGTGTTGAGATGCACGAGGCCCCTGCTGAAACCTGCTGACATGGGGAAGATGCACATCTGGCTTTTTGGCCGCAGCTCCACTTGGGGGTACACTCAGCAGAGGGAGATGGTCCAGAAGCAGCTTGAGCAAGAAGTGCTGGAGCTGGAGAGGCACTTGGCCATCGACCCAACCAACCCATCCCTCTGCAAAGAGTGTTGGGAGAGGAGGGAAGAGCTTCATGCTCTGGACGACCACCGCACCCGTGGTGCTTTTGTCCACTCACGCATCCAGCTTCTTTGGGAGACGAACTGTGGCTCCTGCTTCTTCTATGCCCTGGAAAGGAGGCAGGGGGCCAAGAAGTACATCACTTGCCTTCTGGTGGGTGACAGAATCCCCCTCATAGATCCAGGTGAGATACGCCAGTGTGCACGGGCCTTCTACAAAGAGCTCTTCTCCTTGGATCTGACCAACACTGAAGCCTGTCGGACCCTGTGGGAGGGACTCCTGCAGGTCAGCATGGGAGACCAGGACTGGCTGGAGGGTCCTCTCCCTCTGGCTGGGTTTTCGTCTGCCCTCCGCCTGATGCCTGGCAACAAGGCCCTGGGCATTGACGGGTTGACAGTGTAGTTCTATCAGGCCTCCTGGGACATCCTCAGCCCAAACTTTGCTATGGTCTGGGCTGAATCCGAGGGAAGTGGGGAACTCCCCCTGTCATGCCAGAGGGCCATGCTGACCCTCCTGCCGAAGAAGGGGGATCCACAGAACCTCAGTGCCCCTGCTCCTATGGAGGAGAAACTGCCAGGGAGCGAGGGAGCGTGCCCTGGCCGGACATAACGAGCCCAGCTGAGGGTTGCTCAGGTAATGAGCGCAGCTGCGGGTTGCCGGAGCAACCTAGCAGAGCCAGCTGCCTGTAGGGGGCAGGGCCTGGCCCTTATAAAGCCCAGGGCTGAGGCCAGGCTGGCAGTTCTCTGCCAGCAGCCTGGGAGGCAGGAGCTCTGAGAGTGAGAATGTGGCAAGTACAGCTCATGATAGCCCTGGAGGCTTGAGCTATGATGATGAGTTATGGCCAGGCGGCTTGCATTTGTGTTACAGCCTAGGGGCTTGTGGTTTTGCTTTGTGTTTGTGCTATTACACCCGGAGGCTTGGGTGAGGCTGTAGGGGTTGGAGGAGGCCTCAATCACAGGGACCCCAGAGAGGGTGGGGTGTCCTAGCGCCAGGAGGGCGCATTATTGTTCATAGCGTCAGGGAAGGCGCAGCTCGCACGCCAGTGTATGAGCAACTGGCGGCGAGGAGCGCGGCCAGTGGGTCGCGGGCGCAACCCGTAGGTTGCGGACGGGGACCGAGACCCCGGATTGCGTGTGGGGGGAACATAGCCCCCCGCCCCAGGAAAGGGGCGGTATTACTGAGTAGCCCAGTGCGGGCACGGCGAGCCCCAGAGAAGGGGGGAGCGCCATACTGAGCAGCCCTAGAGAGCGGGGCCATACTGAGTAGCCCAGTGTGGGCGCGGCGAGCCCCCAGAGAGGGGGGAACGCCCTTGTACGTTATTGAGTAGCCCAGTGTGGGCGCGGCGAGCCCCAGAGAGGGGGAACGCCATTGTGTTTTATTGAGTAGCCCAGCGTGGGCACGACGAGCCCCCAGAGAGGGGGAACGCCATTGTGCTTTGTTGAGTAGCCCAGTGTGGGTGCACGGGCATAGCGAGCCCAGCCGCAGGCTAGTGCGGCAATCCCCCTCAGACCAAGGCAGGGCGCTGCGGTTGCCCCTGAGAAGACAGGGAGTAGCAGCGCGGGGAGCCAGAGTCAGGGAGGGTAGCCGTGCGGTTGGCCAGGGAAGGGCCGGGGCCCGCTAGAGAGTCCCTGAGCGGAACCACACCGGCAGGGCATGAGAGAGGGAGCCCAGTGGGCCACACTACAGAGGAGGCCCGGGAAGCGGGCGTAAAGACCGAACAACGTCCATTACATCTGCGAGGCTTGGGGCGTGGTATTAGGGGCTGGTAGGAGCCACGCATAGCCCATAAGGCTGGGGCGCTTAGGTAGCGCCATTGTACGGGGAGACCCACGAGGGGTCCAGGAGCGGACAGGCCCGAGGAAACACAAGGCAGCCTCCCTATTACATATATTCCATCAAGACGTGGCGGGCGAGAATGGAGGGTGCCCTCGGGCCGGAGTAGCGCGGTGAGAGGGCCTCAAGGAGATCACGGCCCTCCGCGAGGACCCCGCCGTGACACTGAGGAACTGGAGTCTCATGTCCCTCCTCTGCACAGACTATAAGGTGGCAGTGAAGGCCATCTTGTTGCACCTGTGGTCTGCACTGATGGACGTGATACATCATGATCAGATGTACACAGTGCCCGGATGTTCCATCTTCAGTTACCTGTACCTGGTTTGAGACCTCCTGGAGCTACTGTGGCAGGAGGGTCTGTCATTCACCCTCCTAGCCCTGGACCAGGAGAAGGCATTTGACAGAGTGGATCATGGGTATATCACAGGCATGCTGTGGGCCTTTGGCTTTGGGCCCCACTTTGTGCAGGCTCTCCAGGTGCTGTACACCTCTGCAGAGTGTTTTGGTCAAGCTCAACTGGACCCTGATGGAACCCATCCCATTCAACAGAGGGGTGTGTCAAGGCTGCCCACTGTCAGACCAGATGCATGCCTTGGCCCTGGAGCCCTTCCTTGTCCTCTTGTGGAAGTGGGTGGTGGGTTTGATGCTCCAGGAGCCAGCAGTGTGGCTGGTCCTCTTAGCGTATGCTGATGGTGTATTCCTCACGGTCCAGGACTCAGGCGACTGGGCAGAGGTGGAGGCCTGCCAGGTGTGGTATTCAGCAGCGTCCTTTACCCAGGTCAACTGGGTCAAGAGCTTTGGCCTGATGGTGGCAGGTGGGCTCACTTTGACCCATGCACCACAGGATCTGCTGGAGCATGGGCTCGCTGCTCTACTTGGGGGTCCACCTGCCCCCCACAAACCCCTCTCTGAAGGAGACCTGGCACCAGCTGGAGGCAAGGGTGGTGGAGCAGCTCTGGGCATGGGCAGGGCTCCTGAGTTGTCTCTCCCTGTGTGGGAGAGTGCTGGTTCTGTCTATGCTCTGGCACTGCTTACACACCTTGTCTGTGCTCCCTGAAGTCCTGGCAGGGCTCCAAAGATGAGCGCTGGATCTTTTCTGGCCAGGACAGCACTGGATTGCTGCGAGGTCCTGAGCCTCCCCTTGCAGAAGGGCAGCCAGGGCCTGGTTTGTCTATGCAGCCAGGTCCTTACATTCCACCTTCAGGCCAGCAGCAGGGATTGCATGCCATGTGGGAGAGTGTTTGGGGGAGGGGGGGTCCCCCACCCTATAAACCTCACATACCCACACCCTTCCCCCACAGCCTCCACTGATATATGCATACCCTATGCCCCGCCACACACCCCACTATACACACAGTACACAGACCCCCACACAATATAAGTGAAACTATTTTTGAGCTATTATGCAATCTCTTGTATATATAGTACATGAACACAAATCATGACATATTTTTTTGTAATAAAATTAAAATATTACAGTAGGTATTTGATTTTTAGTGTATGATTAGTTGTTTTTTTTTTTTCTTTCTGGTTCTAAGTCAGCCCTGGACTTTAGGAAGGCCTTTGACACTGTCTCTCACCCCATTATCATTAAAAAAACTAGGAGACTGTGGCATCGATACCTACACAGTCAGATAGGTCACTAGTTGGCTGGAGGGCTGCACCCAGAGAGTGGTGGTGGACGGGTTTTATTTGACCTGGAGGGATGTGGGCAGTGGGGTTCCGCAGGGCTCGGTCCTCGGGCCCGCACTGTTCAACATCTTGATCAGCAACTTGGACAGGGGTGTAAAAAGCACCCTGTTCAAATTTGCAGATGACACTAAGATGTGGGGAGAAGTGGGCATGCTAGAAGGGAGGAATAGGCTGCAATTGGACTTAGACAGGTTACAGGGGTGGGCAGATGAGAACAGGATGGGTTTTAACACTGACAAGTGCAAGGTACTGCACCTGGGGAGGAGGAACCAGCAGCATACCTACAGGCTGGGGAACTCCCTTCTCATCAGTGCAGAGGCAGAAAAGGATCTTGGAGTCATTATTGATGCCAAAATGAACATGGGCTGGCAGTGTGGGGATGAGGTCAGGAAGGCCAACCGTACCTTGTCATGCATCCACAAATGCATCTCAAGCAGGTCCAAGGAGGTGATCCTCCCTCTCTATGCAGCACTGGTCAGGCCGCAGTTGGAGTACTGCGTCCAGTTCTGGGTGCCACATTTCAGGAGGGATGTGGACAACATGGAGAGGGTCCAGAGGAGGGCCACCCACATGATCGGGGTCAGCAGGGCAGGCCCTACGAGGAGAAGCTAAGGGACCTGAACCTGTTCCGCCTCCACAAGAGAAGGCTGGATCTAGTGGCCATTAGTGGAGAAGGAGGATCTCATGGCCATTTACAAACTAGTCAGGGGGGACTAACAGGCATTGGGGGAGTCCCTGTTCCCCTGAGCACTCCCAGGAGTGACTAGAAATAACGGTCACAAGCTGGCAGAGGGTAGATTTAGACTAGACATCAGGAGGTGCTATTTCACTGTCAGGGCGGCTAGGATCTGGAACCAACTTCCAAGCGAAGTGGTGCTGGCTCCTACCCTGGGGGTCTTTAAGAGGAGGCTGGATGAACACCTTGCCAGGGTCGTTTGACCCCAGTGCTCTTTCCTGCCATGGCAGGGGTTTGGACTTGATGATCTGCTCATGTCCCTTCCGACCCTACCAACTATGAAACTATAAGATGGCAACCCCCTTCCTAAAAAGAGTATTTCTGTGGGTAAGGGGAGGGACTTCTGGTGGCAAAGGTCAGGGGCTAGGGGGTGGGACTTCTGGTCCTAATGTGGTGACTAGGGGGCAGGGCAACTGTCAAGGGGCAGGCTACCTATGCGGCCCCTGACAGATTGCTCAAACTTGTAAAGCAGCCTTCCGCCCGAAATAACTGCCCACCCCTGGATCAGACATACCATGTAATGGCTTTGGTACCAGTAGCAGTAGAAGTGTATTAGGGCTTCCTTCCACCCAAGCTATTTAGGCCTGCTGAGAAACAGGGTATGTTAACTTGTGGGGCATGCCAGTCTAACATGGTGGTACTGCTTCTGATACCTGAACGAGCTCATTCAGATCCTGCCCAGCATTTCCATTCCCATGCAAAGTACAGAGTAAACATACCCTACGTGCATCATCTGTAAATGCTGAAGAGAATAACACTTCCCTATTGCTCAGAGGTACTCTAAGAATACAGGCACTAAAGACTACAAAGTGCTCAGCTACTCCAGTGATGGAGGTCATGTTAAGTACCTAAGGATATATCTATAGGGAAGATTGCAGTGTGATGTAAAGACATTTGAGGCAGGTGTGAATGAGCTAACTTCCTCAGCAATGTGGAGCTGAGAAACAAAGTAAATTAATTGGACTATGTAGCAGGACCCAGTCTCCATGGCAGGTCACGGCATCCCCCAGTGGCCTACTTGTCCTGCATGCTCCCCTCTGGCCTCTTAGGGATCATCGTGTTATCCTACCTGCCATGCCTTGATGGTAAAATTGGGGATACGGCCCTCAGAGGCCAACGTGAGATTTCTGGACTCAGTCTCATTCACCATGGGTGCATCTACATGTGCACTTTAATGCTCATTAGCCTATTTTACTGTGCATTAAAGCATTATGTAAACAACTATGCCACTATGCTAATGCACAGTAAAATAGGCTACTGCGCATTAAGCATCAGCTAAAAACCATGCACAATCGTTACTGTGCATTAAGGCAGCCTAATGCGCATTTCTGGCACATTGGAGGTACTCAATTTAATGCACATTAGGAAAAGTACTTTAATGCACTTGTAGACATGCCTCATGGGACTCTGACTCCCTCTAGAACTCCCACTCTCTCAGGTTGGGGCTCTGACCCCCTTCGTAACTCCTTGTACCAGGCTATTGGCCCTGCCTGCCTTTCACTGGGTCCTGTCAGCCCTAATCATGGCCTTCTAGGCCTTGACTGCCTCCAGGGCTTCAGTTGTGGCCTTCAGCCACCTCTATAGACACAGCCATGCCTTGCAGATTTTACTTTATGCACTTCTGAGCCCCTCACTTTTTGTGTGCTGTTCCCCTTAGCCTATGAACTTGTTGGCCTTAGCCCACATGGCTTGCTGGGTCCTAGACTTTTCTGGGGCTCAATGTTGGCCTCCACTCCTTCCCTATTCACATTCTGGGCTTCTGGCCCTGTCTCTGCTCTGGCTCCCAGACCCTTGCAAGGCTCTCTCTAAGCCTTAGCCCCATATTTATTCAAGCACTGGGCCCCTGGCCATTTTTCAGCTCTAGCCCACACATCCCCCTGGGTGCTCTATTTTGGCTTCAGCTCTCTATGACATGGAGTATCTTCCCCCCTCCCCCCCAACCCCGGCAGCCCACCCATGGCCTTCACATCACTCCTATCAGCCACACCCAAACCTTTGGTCTGAGTTTTCAGGTCCCAGCAGTTTCCAGTCCTCCACCTGCTGGCTCCCTCCAGTTCTTCTGGGTACTTGGGCTGACTGGGCCCCTTACCTTAGCAGCTCAGGCTTTCAGAGACTCTTCTCTCTCTGCAGGTCAGGTCCACACTGACCCTCTAGCTCTGGAGCTAGGCTTTAAGTATACTGGGCTCCCCACCTTTCCAGTCACTTGACCTCTGACTAATTCAGGCAGTTCTGCTCAGCCCTGCTCTATCCTGCTTTGCTCTACTACAGTCTACCCAGCTGTCCTCCATTAGTTACTTGTCTGCTTGACCCTGTGGCTTATTGCAGGGCATCTTCTCTGTATCTTCCCCGGAGCTGCATACTTTTCTGCACCTAGTCTCTGCTCAGCTGCCTGCATTGGCTTGCAGCCCTCTGATGCTGCCATCCTAGTCTCTAAATAGCAGGGGTTAGGGGACCCCACTACTGGCTAGAATGCTTCTGGTACCCAAACTCATTTGTGTTATGTCTCTGGTACACACTGCCATCCATAATACAGATATACCTAAAGAAAGAAATGGCTTAGTAGTTATTGAGTTTTGTCATGGGAGACACCTCAGCTCTGTGGTTATGGAGAAGTTTCCAGCTCACTGAGAGCATGAGTGAAGATCTTTCTGTGGCGTGCTGCCATGAGGAGCTGTGTTACTGCTCTCAGCCCACTCTACACTTTGGACCTCAAATGCTTGATTTATGTGGGCACTTCTAGGACTGAGCGATTTTGAGACATTTCTGTGGACCTTTTTCGCTCTACAAAATTTGGTGGGGAATCTCTTGAGTTTAGCTTTTGAAAAAGACTTTTGTAGCAGTTCCTAATGGCTTCATGATGCCATGAGTGGGTCCTGTCTGGTGGAAGCTGGCAGCTACACATGAAAACAAATAAGGAAGAAAACATTACCCAGAGATTTCAACTCACAAAATGAGGCTAGCCTGAAGCGTGGATGAAGATTCATGTTGGTGCTTGGTTCCCAATTTGTTTGGCCATCCTTAGCTGTAAAGCAGCTTAGGGACTATTTACCCTGTCATTACTCCTCTTCTTCAACAATGTCATACCAATTGTGTAAAATTAACGTAGCAGAGTTGGGGGGCAGGGGGAAATTGGTCCTGGAGGTAGGATGTGGGGCTTACCAGGCTGGGGACTGAGCAAAAGGAAATAGCAGCTTAAGAGTAAGGATGTGACTTGATAAGCTTACTACCTTCCAGCCCCAGGACCAGCTTTGTGGCATATTTCTTTGGATTAAGAGCTCAAGACAAACATGATCGTTTATTCCAAGTGGATAGTTAAATGAAGAGGAAACCCATGCTTCAATGCCTTCTGGCAGACAATAGATCCAAACTCCTATTTCCTGAACCAAACAGAAATAGGAAAACAACTTACATGGAGTGCCTGCTAAAACGATACATCTTGCAAGACTTACCAATGCATGAAAAAATAGACAGGGTGGGTGAAGTAATAGAATAAGGGGATTTTGTGTGAAAAATCAAGATCCATAAAACAATAGGGCTCCTCTAAATTGGGAGCGGGAGAGGGAAAGAGAGATGGGAGACAAAATTATTCTTTGAATAGAAAAGACCCAGATTCAAAACTTCAATGAGATCCACTAGGTATAGAAGGGAAGATAGGTTATCCAGGAGTCTTGCACAGCTTGTACTCCAGTCAGGGTTACAGCAAGCTAATAATAAACTACATCAGCTGCCAGAATGCCAATGAGATCACCTGCCCACTGGAAACAGCCACAGCACGGATGTGGTCTGGCTATATCCACTGCCAGAGATCTTACCTTCTCCTTATCCTGATATTGGGACAAGGAGAGGATGGTGGGGTAGGGGATGAATGCACAGGTTGAATGCCAAGGGAGCCTTCCTTCCCCAGCAAGGAGGATTCCTATTACCACCCACATCTATGACTTCTGGTTGTATCTGGACAACATTGATTTCAAGGGTCACTGAATTGGGGCCTACATTTTTGGCAGGATTGACACAAATTAAGACCCACAAACTACCCAAGTGCAACTCCAACCCCCTTCTCTCCCCAGTCTACCAGTTTACTCTCTGTTCCCTGCCCTATGCTCCCTACCCTATTTGTTGCTTTGTTTTTTGCTTCTTGTTCATGCTCCCTACCCAGTCTGCTGCTGTGCTTTCTGAAACCTGCCCTATCTGCTGCTGAGCTTCCTGTCCCCTCCCTGATCTAGTGTGTGTCACATACAGAGGCTGGCATGTAAACCACAGGTTGGCCACCCTGAGGCTACAGCTGTTGAAGTAATGGTAAGTACAGCTAGTTGGAGAGTTTTCAGCATTGCCATATAAATTAGATTGATTTAATCAAAACTTGGTTTTGGAAGAAAATGATAAATAAAATTCCAGTAGTGATAAACATCCAGCTTCAAATTTTACAGAATGAAACATTTTGCTTTTCCCTTTTGAAATTTAAAAAGATGATTATAATACAAAATAAAGAAAATGAAATTGGAACATAATGCTTCAATTAGTTTGTAAAAGGTTTGTAAATTTTTAGTTTTTCCTCCAATCCAGAAGCAAGAGAAATTCTGAAATGTCAAAATCATACTGCTCTAGTGAGAAGCATGAGATGAAAAGCACCTATTAATCTATCTCAATAGCTTTGCCATTAACTTGTTTGCACATTACTTATCATTTATGGTACTTGGACTCTTATCAAACCATACATACTTGGACAGTCCTAACGTGCCAGTGACAAGAAGTTCTGATCCAAGGGTTGACATTCTCACATACAGTGACATTTCTCATTACCACTGATTGGAAAACAGAACCTTAATTAAGGAAGGAAAGAAGGAAACAAAATGTTAATGTTTTTATTTAAAAGAATGGCACACTCATTTTGCATTTGTTCACTAATTGGATCTTTAATTTTAAAAGATTATTGAACAAATTATTAACATTTTTCATTTGCTGAAAAGTTAATCAGATTTTGATAATCATATCAACAATATTTTCAGTACATATACATACAATGTGCATATGTGTGTGTTTATGTGTGTATAGGCATGTATGTAGATATATTTGACTATACCTATGTAGGTGCATGCATGTGTATAGTCAGGATTTTTTCATGAAAAATGTTGAAAAATGTCAAAATACTTTTGCACAAAGGCCATATTAACCCCAAAACTTTTCAATTGAAAAGTGCCAAGCAGCTCTGATCTTTATAAACTCTTCCTCAAGCAGAATGACAGCTATATTTCCAGCTCACTTCTGAAGATACAAGAGGAAATCTCAGAAATTAAATCTGAGCCTTGTTGATCTCTGTATACTGTGACCAACCCCAAGATATCTGAATCCCTCATGAATACGAACATATTTAGCCTAACAGAACATATATGAGACGGGTGTCCCCATTTTACAGATGGGGAAACTGAGACACAGAGGAGTTACCGGCACACATATTGAACCCATAACTTCTAAGTTTGAGACCAGACTTTTAATCATAACACCATCCCTCCTCCTCTGTTTTTGCATTCCACTGGTAAAAATAATGACCTAAAATCACTTCTGTGGCCATAAATGGTGGTTGCCTCCTGTGCCGCATCCTCCCTTGTTAGACAGAGAGCAGGGACTGAGGCAACTGTTCATTCCATTGGGAGCACGTGTTCTGGGCTGGCTGGTCTGGTTCTGCTGTGAGTCATCAAGCCAAGAAATAAGCCTGGGATTAACTGCAGTACTGGTTTCCCCCTGTGCTGTGGGCAGAGCAAATGTGGCGACAGTTGAGGCAAAGTCAAATAAATGTTTCACAGAGCTATGGCACGGGGCTCAATGTCTGCGGCAGAGGGCCTGTGAAGCAAAGGGCTTAGTGTAATGCGCACTGCAACGGGGTCACATTCTTGGAAAGAGCTGCTTGCCAAAACCAAAAAGGCAACATTATCCAGGCTATGCTTTGGGGTTTTTCTTTCCAAGTGCGTCTTTATTCTAAATTCTTTATTAGGACCATCAAAACCTGCTTTGCATGGACAGTAAGAGCCAAAACCTTACCTCGTGTAAATCAGAAGAGCTCCATCAACTTCCCTGGTTATTTTGTACAGTGAGCCAATTGTGTTCTGAAACCATGGGGACAGCTTACTTGGCCCCATGAGTTAGATGTGTCACAAGGAAACTTCAGGAAGTGAACTTCATAGAGTCCTCCACAGAGAATTCTCCTCAATCAGGAGGCACTTCAGGCTTTGCACAATTACTGGTACATTTGCTTCTTCTAATCAATGCCAACTGGAGTTCTCCACTGCTCACTACACTGACAAGTTTCCAGGTATAGGTAATAAGGATGTCTCAGGCTCTGCAAACCCATATTCATGGAAATAGTTCCTGTCCAAAGAAGGAGGCCCTGGGTATTTAATTGTACTGCTCATAAAAGGAAGACCCATTCCCACAAAGAAGGTTCCCCAAAGTTGGCCCTTATCATCTCGGAAATCTAATCACACATTTTTTTTCTTTACCTGGGATATATGATAGAACATAAAATAGAAGCCTCTGTCCTAATTTTAAGAGACAAAGAAGGGAATTAAAGTGGCTCTAAGGCTGACAGGGCGTCACAACAGCTGCATGATAAAGAAAGATGTGCCCACATGTGAACTGTTGTATGGGGAGAAAGCCAAGGCTAGGGGAACAGAACGAAGGAAAGAAGGTATTTATATGAAGCTGCAGATATAAATTGAAGCAATCCATGAGTGCGACATACTTTGGAGAGTGGTGGGGGTCAACTGATTTTTCAGTTCAGTGGCTGAATTCAATAATAATAATGTCTGGGTAAGCCAAAATTAAAATGTCTATTTTCTTTTTTTCCCCATTTTGCTGAAATTATCTTAGAAGATCTTTGCTTATGTATGTTGACACCCTACTCTCAAAATGAGGATAACACACTTTTTTCTTCCTGGCCCTTTAGATTGCAACCTTTCCGAGGTAGAGTTAGGTCCATCCTAGTTGTATGGTACCTAGCTGATTGGGACCATAATCATGGTTGAGACCTCTAGCAATCATCAATTGGTACCAATTAAGTTACCGGTGAATGGGAGAAGCTCCTTCTTTTTTATATAGTTTTACGTTTTGTTTAGTGTAATACTTTTATCCCCAAATTATTTGGTCCCATTTGAAAATAAAGCAAATATATCCTTATGTATCCAAGGTAAAACACTATTTTAAAAAGTATCATTCCTGCCATGCCATTTAGCATTTAATAAATCAATTCAAGCATGTTTTGAAATAGCTATTATTATATATTTTCTAATTTTTCATTCATAATTACAGAATGAAAAAATAGTAGCTTAGAACATTCCTCTTTAAAAAACGTGTAGGATGATTTTTAGCCTGAAGTGAAGGATACAAAAACAGGAAGAAACATGTAGGAAGAAAGGGATATATATTTTTTGTGTGTGTGTAAGCAAGGCTTAAATGGAATAATTAAATTTACCATAATCAATAAAATGTGTGAGTCAAGTTTATTGAAGTGGCTATTTCCCGTTGCATAATTTCCCTGGGGGACTTTAATTTTTAATTCAAAAATAAAAATAAAAAAATGAAATAAAAACACTGAGCACTTACTGTAAATATGCCAGCATACGTGTGAGGTTGAGGAAAGCACCAGACTACATCCAGAAATCAAAGCAGAGCTTACCACTGGTTTGACACTAATTGTAAGGGCTGAACATTTTCTAGAGCCGTAATCAAATATTAACTGCCATGGGGGACTCATTCAGCAGCTCAGAGTAATTCTAATAAGACGCAGAGCCTTTCACCTTCAGGTCACTGGTTCAAATTCAGTCTGGGTCAGTGGTAAACAAAGAGCAAAACTTGAGTCCAGTTTACAGAGCCAGAAGAAGTAGTGGGGAGCTTCAGAGAAGGAGTAACCTTTTTCTCCTCAGGCTAATGAGCAATTCTGTGTGACTCCTGTAGACATTGGAAATCCCCTTATGTCTCTGTGCCTCATTTCCCCACCCATAAAACAACAATCATAAACCTTTTCTCCCCCCACCCCCCTCCACTTGTTAAGACTGTAACCTTTTCAGATCTCACATTGCAAAGACTGGAGAATGTTTCATTGTTTATTGGGGGGCTTTTTGTTGGTGGTGGTGATGTTACTACTATTAAAATGTAAATAATAAGTGCACTATATCCATGTGTACTATTAGAGCTTCCTGTACCTTGCTCAAAACACCAAAATGATTATTATAATCAAAACAGCTCCACTCCCACCCTAACAAAATGATCTGCTGATTATGGCAATGCTTTGGAATAAATCCAGAAATCAAAAGTGATTCTCAGTCAAATTCTCTGAGCTGCACTTGGTTTCATGGGAAAATCCTTGTACAGCTACAAATTTCATGTGTCTTGGATCCAAAAATCACAGTCAGTCTAGGCCTTTTAGGTCCAAATTTCCCTGATATCAAAACCATTTCAGTTTTCAAGGCAAACACTTTGCACAGCTCTAAGTGACCTACAAGCATGGTTCTAACCTCATTGTGCCTTGCTTTAAACTTCACGTAGTGCCTTCTTTGTTCAAGCTGTATGATAGTTTGTCAATTCAGTGTATGTGTAGCAGCCGTAATATACTTGATGCTGTGCAATGCAAAGAAACAGAGATTGTTCTGGTGCTAAATAACATATGGGGTGAAGTTACACATTACACTTAGACCATACTAAATCTGTGGAATATTAAGCAGTGTTAAAGTAGGAACATGCTGTAAATAGTTGAACATTAAGGTTAACGCTGTTTCTTGCCTGCACAGTTATGACTTGGCACTAGAGGGCTGGTGAGCAAGGTTATGGTTAGGAGGACACATGGGGTCTTTCCCTGCTCTGGGTGGGGGCAGAGCAGGGGATAGGAGCGGTGGGTTGCAGCAGCAGGAGCATGGAGATAGAAGGTGGAGAGGCATGGGGGCAGGAGGACTGTGGAGTCCTTCTCCAGGCCCCCTGCATTCCTGTCCTGGGGTGAGGGTGTCAGGGCAGAGGGCTGTGCTGCAGGGAGCCCTCCATCAACCCCTGCTGACCTGATCCCAGCCCCCAAAACCTGATCTCAGTCCCTTAAGCTTTCTCTAGAAAAGGCTGTGCTTTTCACTTGGAGTTGGGGAAAAGTTGCAGAAAAGTTGAATTAACCTTGGTTACTTAAGGTTAATTGAAATATTCCCATGGCCTGTTCCCCAAACACCATCAGCTCTCCCCTGGCCAAGAAGCTTACTAGGAACTGTGATTTCCCTCCACGCTCCCTATTCCTGTCCTGGTATTGAAGGGAAGCGAGAGCTGTATTACTAGCAAGGAGCCCTGGGGGATTTATCACAATAGGAGCATGGAATGGGGGGGGGGGGGAGGAGAAGCATGGGAGAGGGGAAGCATGCAGCATGAAGTTACAGGGAGCAGGAAAACAGCTTTCTCGTGGCTCTGTATTGCCACCACGCTAGGCCCCTGTGGCTCTACTACTAGCACAGAGCTGCCAGAGCATGGAGTGTGCTTCCCCACTTCCCATGGCTCTGGCAGCTCCCAGTGCATCCCAGGATGCCGGAGGACTTTTCATGGAACTTGGGCTTCTCCACACACAGGGCATGTCTACGCAAGATGCTTAACTGTGCAGTAGCATAGTTTACTCCTGAGTAAACATGCAGTAGTGCTCATGTAGACACCTGACCAGGAGCAAATCTGCTTCTGGTCAGCTGTCCACTAGGGGGTGGGAGATTGCTCATGCCTTGGCACAAGGCAACAGGGAGCTCCAAGCCACCGCTCCAAGGTTGTAATCTGTATATCCCAGCCCCCACTCTGCCATTGCAATCAGAGAGTGAGGGGCTTGGAAATCCTTATCTCCCAGCACTGGTCCTGCAGCGGCAGAGCTGGCACTAGGAGATAAGGGTCTCCCAGCCTGAGCCCTGGGACTGCAGAGCTTGGGCTAGGAGGTAAAGGTCTCCCAGCAGTGGCCCCATAGTGCAGAGCTGGTGCTGGGAGCTTCCTGCTGGCAGGGGCAGGGAACAGGCTGGGGAGCTTGTTCCCTACCCAGCTCTGCATTCATGAAGCTGAGTGGGAAACAAGCTCCCCAGCTTGTTCCCCAGCCTGTTCCCCACTCAGCTCCACACTCACAGAGCTGAGCAGGGAGCAGGCTTCCCAGCCTCCCCCACTGCATGTGGGGTGGGGCCTGGGAACTGTCCTGGTCAGGGGCAGGTCTCAATCCCATGCCCCAATCAGGTGGCTTAGGCAGAGGGCTTGGAAAGAGCTGCGGTGAGATAGTTGCTAACTACCCCATCAGCAGATTGGGGCAAGGGGCTGGAACCTGCCCCTCCCGTGCAGCAATTTCCAAGTCCTCTGCCTCTGATCAGGGAGCTGGGAACAGGAGGTCTTTGCTGACCAGGCAGGGGGACATTGTTCCAGGCTCCATGCTCCCTGCGGGCCCCTGGGGTAGAACCCAGGGGGAGCCTAAAGTTCCCTCTGGTGGCAGCAGGGGCCCATTGCAGGGCCCCAGGAAGCAGAAATAGTTTGCTGCTATTAGCAGCAAATCTGCTCCCACTTCCCTGCATGTTTAGATGCCTACCTAGGAGCATTTACTTGCAAGCAATTTACTCATGAGTAAACTGATCATGGATCAAATAGATGTGTAGACATGCCCACAGACAGCAAGGAATATATGCCTGAACAACTGATGTTGTAAAGTCAATGCAGAGAAGCCAAACATCTGAAACAGAATAGCTTTGGATCTAAGACTACTTTATACCTGCAGACAAAGACCCCTCCAAGTGTTTAATAATGCACTTTAACTTACAAACCTTCGACATCATCAGTCCTTGCACCTTCTTTGCTGGATATCTTTAAGACATTTAGATTGTCTTGAAACCTATCCTATACTTGTGTAGGTAAAAAGAAAGACTCTGGTCCTTCAGGAATGACATGGGGTTAACATGCTTTAATTCTGCCTAACAAAGTAGGAAACTTAAAAACGTGGCTTTGGACTGAAGATGGCTTAGTTGTCTTAAAGTGAAAGAAGAACACAATGCAGCTTTTGATCATTATATACAAATGCCATATTTTTACAAAGATGTTTCTGCTATTCATAATGTTTATTTCAGGAGTGGTTTGGGGCCCTCTGAGTATGGGCCCTGCATTGTGCTAAGAAAATAAAAAATCAGAAACAGTCCCTGCCCCAAAAACCTTGCAATCTAAATGGGCAAGACAGAGGGTATCAGGAGGGAAACAGCAGAAAGCAGACACATAGACAGCGGGAGCAATAAAAACACATGAGGTTAGGTCTACACTTTTTTTTTGGTTTTGCTTTTTAAATCCCTTCATTATGATATTTTGCTGTCTGGCCTTCAGTGGCTTTATGTTGTTATGTGGGTTTTAGTAAGATGGAAAAACAAAGAAAGAATGAAAGGAGGGGGTCAGGGACTGTGATGGAGATCATGGGTGGGGTTGGAGCAAACAGCCAACCAGCCCAGGTGATGGAATGATCCAAGTGAAAACTGCAACAGGCCATCTGATAACATCATTGGGATGTGATTGTCCCTTCTCTGGTTGCTTTAGTTACTTTTCAGTTTCTTTCTTTGATGCCACATGGTGGAAGTGGGATGGAGAGGGGAGGGCTGCATGGGTCCTTATGGCCCCAGCATGATCTCCCTATGCCAGCATTTCCCAGACTTTTGATACCTGGGACACACTTTTTTTCTGGATTAAAATTTGCAATGAACTTCATGGTTACACCTGAAAAATGTGTATACATAAACAAACACACATGTACATGCATGCACAGATGCACACACACATGCACACACACACACTTTTTTTAGGTGTAAGAAGGAAATGTGTTGTGAATTTTACGTTTGGAAAATATATATATTTCTAAACAAATAACATATTCCATTCCCCTCTCATATGAGTGATAAGATGTATTCTTTAAAAACGTCATAAAATACATCTTTCTTTAAGCAAAAGATTTGACTCTTAACCAGTGGGGCTCAACGTTTTTAGCCTCAAGGCACCTTTCCAAAACTTTCCTGAATTTCATGGCACACCAACTGAAAATCACCAAGGGTGGAAACAGATGTTGCTTTTCATCACCTTTGCACTGCCATAAAAATTTTTACAGCGGCACAAGATGAAAGCAAATAGATGTCCATACCCTTTGTCACACCACAAATCCTCAGAGTTGTGGTTGTGACAAAAGGCAGTAATAATTTGAGCTGCTTTATTGCAGTGGACATCTATCTGCTTCATGGCAGGAGAATGTGAGCAGCCCAGAGCTGTTGGCACTCTCCAGCCACCTTGGGTACGCCTGCCTGGCTTTCCCTGCTTCCAGAGATGTGCCCCAGGAGTCTCCAGGGCACACCTGTAGAAGCAAGAAAAGGCTTTCCTGCTTCCAGGGAAGAACCTCTGGTAATCTCTGGAGTGTGTTTGTGGAGGTGGGGAACCAGCACAATTGATCCTCTTGTTTTAGTGATATTTATTTCTAGCTTGAGAGATCAAAATGCAGAAAAGACATGGCAGAGAAGTGGGGAGGGGGCTTGAGGCTATAGAAGTTGAGAATCACTTTTGATCTACCTGGTGCCACAAAAAGTTTGGCCCTAGGAGTTTGGGATGAGTGGAGGGGACAAGCTGGGCTACAAAACACGGCTCTGTGCATCCAACCACCTGCCTGCAAGCACACTTCTGAGAGCGTGGTGGGGATGGGCTGAGGGTGCAGGCAAGGTTAGGGAAAGGCAGCAGTAACTGCATAGGCCTGTGCGAAGCAGCTAGTATTCGCTTCAGATTCAGATTTGGCCAATTTGGGGGACAGTGATTCCATTCAGTGATTTGAATCACTGTCCCGAATCGATTCGGCTGAATCTCCGACTCTCTGAATCAGCCAGGCCCATCCCCCCCAGCCCAGCAATAGCTGCCCTGCCTGCCACAGCTCAGGTTCTTTGGAAAAAAACAGCCCTGACTCAGCAGGTGCTGCCAGGTGAGGGAGGCGATCCCTGCTGTCCCCCACTGCCCCCCACTGTGTGGGGGTCTCTGCATGAGCTCCCTGACCCCCCCCCCCGCTGCCCCAGCCCCCCATGGGTGTCCTCCCTGGGCGAACTCTGGTCCTTTAAGAAAAAGCAAACAAGAAAAACCCTGGGACGCACAATTCCTACTGGCAGGGGTCGGTCTCTGCTGCCCCCCGCACCACATGGGGGGGCTCTTCCATGCGCCCCCTGAAGCCCCAAGGCCACTGCAGGAGTGGTGAGTCCCAGGGTTTTTCTCTTTTTTTTTTTCTTAAAGGGCCAGAGCTGGCCCCAGCAGGGCAGCCACGGGGTGTGGCGGGCTGGGGGAGTGAGGAGGGAGTTTGGGGACTCATGGCAGAGCCTCCCATGCAGCGTTGGGCAGTAAGGGACATCAGGGATCAGCCCCCCGCCCAGCAGCATCTGGTGAGCACTGGGGCTTTTCTTTAATGCACCAGGAGCTGGGGTGGGTGGGGCAGCCTTGGGGTGGGGGCTGGGGGAGTGAGCGGGGCTTGGGGGGGCTGGCAGAGGTACCCCCATGGTCCCCTCCCTCCCCCCAGCCGCTCCTCCCCTAGTACTTACCAGCTCTGAATCTGGTTCCAGCTCCCTGCTGCAGCGGGTGAGGACTGTCCGAATCATCAAAGCTCTCCGAATCTTTTCCAAAGACTTGGAGAGCTTTGAATCAATCTGGACCTTTAAACTGGTCCCCTGATTCGATTCGGATTCAGAGATTCAGCCACCAAATCGGGCCGACTCTCCTCTGAATCAAATCACCACTTGAAGCTTTGCACAGCCCTATAACTGCAGCAGTCCCCAGAGGAGCAGCCACAGGCAGCACTTGCGTGGCTGAGGCAGGCACAGGATGCCAGACAGGTGAGGAGCACATCTACTTCCTCACACAGGGGGATCTCACAGCACATTGCCATCACTCCTGTGGCATACTAGTACGCTGCAGCAGGCCCTTTGCCTTGTGCAGTCCCAGAGTTGGGGAAAGGAAAGTTGGACTGGCCATGTCCATCTTGGCACCCAGCTTGCAGTCCTCTGCTTGGTCTTGCTTAAAACCAGGAGAACCAGTTAGCATCAATGTGAGCATCAGTGCAATGTATATTTCCTGAGAGTGGGAGTCCATTTCTCTCTTGATCCAAGTGCATCCAGACACATGTATACACATGCTATATGGGGTTCTACAATTCAACTTTACCCACTTCATTTCCATCTGAAATCCCATTTTCCTGGGACTAAGTCTCATGTTCCCAACCTCTGGGCAGTTTCAAATGCCCATTACATTTTAAAACCAAACCATCAGCAAAATGTTTCCTTCTGTTTCCCCCAAAATGGAATTTCTCTCTTTCTAAATGATAAGTATCAAAAGTGCAGAGTGATCAATATTCACTCCATCAACAGAGAGGATTTAAAAGAGTAGTTTTATGCTGTTAAATAAGTAAGATTCTAGGCTTCCCAGTGCAACTGCCAGCCTCACTCTTAAATAGGAAGAGTCCCTATAGGCTGTGACATTTTAATGGACGGAAAAGATAGTTTAAGGTTTAGGGGGGGGAGAGTCTGTTTTCTTTTAATTTGTTTTTTAGCTTGGGACATTTTAATTTATGAGTTTTATTCCTGAGTGATATACGTAAACACCTGCCTTCACAGGTAGAGGGACAGACAATATATTCCCAATATTTTTATTTTAAATTATGTTTTATTAAATATAATTTATTTACCTAACAACTACATTGTAGTAGGGGGTCCCCCTTTAGACACCTGTGAAAGCCCTTGACTTTCAGAACATTTCAGGAAATTTCCAAGACTCAATGAGGTTCTGAAATTTGAAGTTGAAATTTAACATTTTCAAAATGGAAAAAACTTGAGTTTTATTAATCCTATTATCCCTCTCTATTTTTCAATGCCAAGCCAATTAACATTTTAAACTTTTCAATTTGCATTTTATAATTTCCAATTTGTCAAATTACACACTTCTGAGCGTACAAACAGAGGAATTAAAAAAAAAAGTATTTTCCCTTTTTACTTACCTTCTCTCCAGAGATTTATAATCGAGTTATCCACCTGCTAATCAGGGAACCATTAGTCACTTATTTATTTAGGCTGTGGCATGTACAGAATGCTATTCATGATGGTGTAGTATTAAATGAGTTTATTCATTATAAATACACTTTCTTAATTACCTTTAATCCCTGTACAGGTGTGTGTGTATACACATACAACCACACATATATACAACACATCTATATATATATAAGTATACCTATTCCTATGTGTGTGAGTGAGTTAAAGTTGATGTTAGAATAAACTCATTTGTGGTTTAATTGCTCCTTGTTTTAATATACCCAAAAAGCTGAAATATTCATAGGAACAATTCCTCCATTGTCCTCTACACATCTGGGTTAATGTATCCTTCTTGGATTTGTCCATACCAGTATGTTCCCTTACTTCTCACCACAAGCTAGCAAGGCCAATTTCCCTCCATGGCAGCTACAGTGACATCTGTTTACTTGGAAGCTCATGGATTTGATATATGGGTGCTAGCCACAAATTAATGGAATTCTTTCCAGATGCAATGTCTTTAAATATTCAAACAATAAGCCAAAAGCACTAAACCGTTTTGGCTATTTTTCTCTTAACTCTGTAGGTCTCTCAGAGATGATGTAAACACAATTATGGGGTGCGGGGGGGGGGGGGGGTGCAATGACCAGAACACTTAGGATGTTCCAAAGACATGCTGGAGCACCTACCTGGGTAGAGGGTAGTGGGATGCTAGTTCCATTTGTGATCTGAAGCCAAGGGCCTAAAACGGCTCATAAAGGGGGAATCACAAAAGAAGAAAGAATGGTATTCAAGCTAAGTGTAAGCAGGTGGAGTCGTCCCCCCCCCCGATCAGAATCTACACACACACGCATGCACACACACACACGCACACACAGCCATCTCCCCAGCTGAGCCGAGTTTGGCACAGAATCTGAAGAATGACTCTAAGCCATGTCTCTAGAAGGGATATATCCTTTGGGGCAGTCAGGGTATGCCTGGCAAAATGCATTGCTGTGCAGGGATACCTGAGCTAGCTCTCACTGCCTCAGGTCTGGAACCAGAAAAGGAATATCCCCTTCAGCAACATCACCCTCCCCCAGTGAATTGACCCTTGGCTCATTCAGAGCTAGTGCAGGTGTCTCCACATAGCACTGCACTGTGCCATGTAGACAGACCCTTAGAGCAGCAGGAACAGGCTCTGTTCCTATGGATGGGGCTTACAGGAGGTCCGCATGCCTTTTTTCTTCCATGTCAGCCTCTGCCCCTTTGTTGTGGAGGTTAGGGGAAGGGAGAGGTAGTCAGCACAGCGTAGGCTATGCCTGTGTCTACTCACTTAACTCTTCTAGATCAGTGGTTTTCAACCTTTTTTGTACCAGGACCCATTTGTAAACATCAATGACCAGTTCTGACCCAGTGCCTCTCATGCTTGTCCTGCTGTCCCCTGTCCCCAGCCGCCCAGCGTGCAGGGCAGAGGGTGGGTGTGTGGGGCAGGGGGTGGTGAGGAGCATAGGGGGCCCAAGCAGCCCCTTCCAGGCTGGAGCTCTGCCAGCTTGCACGGGAAAAGCCACGGTTTCCCTAGTTTTTCTCCTTTAAAGGAAGAATCCATTTTTAAAGTTTGTTCACAACCCTTTCATATATTCTTGTGATACACTTTTGGGTTGCAACCCACAGGTTGATAAACGTTGTTCTAGAGCAGAGTAATTCACAGGTGCCCCTTCAGAACAGCAGGAATGTTAAATGAGATCTGGCCCTCTGTGTTCACTACCCTTTCCCTAAGGCAATACTTAACTGCATTTTTGCTTCAGTAACTTCAGTTTACACGATTAGCACCAGATGAGGATCTGGCCTATTATAAGTGCACTGGCAATTACTGAATGTGAAGGTGAAGAGGCAGAATATAAGGGAGGATGCTGTGACCACAGGGGCTCTGACACTGGCCCCTAGGTTTGGCCATTAGCATCTCTCTTGACCAGATGGTGGGCCATTTGAGAGTAAATTGGTGTAGTTGCTATGCTATCCTGACTTGCACAGCTGAAGATCTGGCCTAGTAAGTGTAACTTACTCCCTTGGCCACATATATTTTCCCCCACTCTGCCCCTTTTCTTTCCCTTCCATCTCATGGCATTTTCCTTTTTATACATTTCCTCCCACATACACGTAACATGACTGGGGTGATTGAGCCACTAGGTTATGGATTTCTCATCCAGTAATTAAAGGGGAGAATCTCATTACACATTTTACTCTCCTTTAAATTAACAGCAAATGTGAGAGAGATGGGACTGCAGTAGGCAACAGTAACGAGAGAGCTCTGACTATTCCCTTCGGCATTTGAAACCAATTCAAGCCCAAAATGCTGCCTTGCATTTGAAGATTGATTCTCTTTTCCTTCCCACATAAACTGGTGAAGAAAAGTTATCATCTTTGCAGGGCGCAGAATGAAAACTTTAAAGTTCATGATCCAACAGAAGAGGATAAATGTTGCTTTACAAGCTAAAAAAAAAACCCTGAGAGAGTCCATTCCACGGGCAAAAGGACGCCTGCTCAAAAAATATGACAATCTCCTACCCACCACCCCTCAAATTTAGGGATTTGTGGAAAATGGCCCTGGCTGAAGTTGGCTGGCAGAAATCCCCCTGTTAAGTTCTTATTTAATGAAATCATGTGGTTGTAAATCAAACACAGAAAGAGGAATAAGCAAATTCACCACATCCTCTGAAAAAAGTACATATTGACTCGCTCCACTAAGTTGCCTGGGTAATGAATTATCTATATTTGTCAACTGTAAAAAGATCATCCAAAATTACCCAGTTTTTCTCATAATGGCATAATTCTCAATTTCAAAACTGTACCAAGGGCCAGGAGGAAACAGGCATCTTCACACAAAGTCACTTCTAAAACCAACACTGAGCTGCAAAAACTCTTTTATTACTTTAATATTTTTATTATTATTCCTAGTTGGTTTTTACCCAAAGGCCCTATTTAACACCAAGGCCTCATAGAGCTTAGCTCTGTACGAAAATATAGGAAAGCATGCTGCTTTCAAAGAATCAACAGTCCAATATTAGACAAGTGACAAATGGGTATAGAATTGGAAGCTAAAGGGGTAGAAGGGCAAAACTGAAAATCAGTTATGAAAAGCCATATGAAAAAAACTGGCCTTTACCTAATATCCACTGAAGCCAATGGGAATGCATTTACAGCCAAACAATTCAAAAGAATTTCACTGCACAGGCAGACAAGGTTCCTTGGGTAGATGTGATCTCTTTTATCAGACCAACTAAATAGTTGGAAAAATTGTTCTTTGCAAGCTTTGGGCACAAACACCCTTCTTCAGGCCTAGGAAGAATCAGTGGCAATGTATAGGGGGTAGACGAGAGTGCCAGTGCACCTGACCATGCATGCTCGCCACTTAGGTGATGGGTGGGGGGGAGGCAGGAGCACCGGTGCCCCCCTGCAAGCGCTAACCAGGGAGTGGGAGCACCATGGCACTCCCAGAAGCAGCTGCAGCCACTTACTGAAGCAGTCGCAGGGGGACCACCCCCTCTGGTTAGTGAGATCGGCTGTGGGAGGATCCCCTCCCTGGTCACTGACTGGTTTCTGGGGGGACATGTGCCCCCCTAATTAAGGTGGCACCAGTCGTCACTCATGGGGAGAATCTGCTGGTGTTTGTGTGCTCTCCTGGGTGGAACAAAAGTTTAAGCCAATATGCAAAATGCAGGTCTGTGAACATGCAAATGTGTGGCAGGAAAGATCAGAGGGAACAGGAGTTACTAGGTGCAAGACAGGTAGGTGGGGGGCAAAAGGAGGGAATGCTGACCAGGTGATAGAATGTAGCTGGTAAAAGGTGACCTGCAGTTATTGGATGGCAGGCAGGTTATAATGTGTCATAAATCCAGTGTCTATATTTAGTCTATGAAATTTTGTATCCAGTAGATTTATGAAGTGAAATTCGTAGGCACATCTACAAAAGGTGTTTTGTAAATTCCCTTTGAGGATTAGAACTGAGAGGCTGTCTTGTTGAGAAATATATACCTCTAGGTAATTGGGTATTTCTGTCTTTGACAGATTTTTGGTGTGCGTTCATTCTGGTATGCAGTTGTTGTTTGGTTTCTCCTATGTATTTTCAGGGTTAAAGAAGCTGGAGATCAGCACAATCAAAAATTTTGAAAACCTAGGGCATTGTTATACATACATTTGTCTGCTCTGATGTACTGAAAATCCAGTGCATTGGAGCAGATTCAACTGAGTCTGCTCCACACGTGAGCTGACGCCCTGTGCTATGGCATGTGCATTTGTATAAATGGCAAAATGCACATCAATGCTGAGAAAATGGTGATGGTGTGCTTTTGAACTAAAACACCTTCGATGTGTTTTAGTTCAAAAACATATCACTGCCATTTTCTCGGCATTGATGCACATTTTGCCATTTATACAAATGCATGCACTGCAGTGCTGTGTGCTTTTAAAAGCACCCGGCGCTGTGGCACAACCAGGTATACAAATCCCCCTAATTTTTCAACAAAAAGCTTTGGTATTAATGCAGGCTACTGCTTTGCATAATGTGACGTGGGCCATGGGTTGCTAAGTGGCTGAACTACAGATGTAAAAGAAATTAAATCCATGATACGAGATGCATCCCATCAAAATATGGCCTCCAGTTGCAACATAGTAGTTGGTAACACAGATATTTCTTGGGTAGATTAATGGGAAGAAAGTCTAGAAGACTGCACCTTTAACCAATGCATTATATATACACTGGGTCCAGTAACTAGAATTGTGGGAAAGGCATACCCTGTCATAAACATTGGAAGCATGATCAATAGTATAGTCATCATGCCATTGGAGCCCCTGAATGAGTCATGTGGGAAAATGACCACTGGATAGCCATAAGTGCATGGGGGGTGCCAACAATGCCAGCTGAGTGTGAGAGTTTGCCAGGAAGGTGAAATGGTGAAAAATGGACAAAGCTGCTGGGAAAAAGCGAACAACACACGTGAAGTACATAAGTCTATAAAAGGACCTAGTAAGGGCCCCTGGCACTTCAGTGAGGGCATGTATACCTGCACATGTCCTCAGTAAAAAATGTCACACAGAATCAAATGATAGGGGAAGAAGAATTACAAGAGGGAACCTGGTGCAGTAACATTTCCATGAAAACTGTTAAGTCCAAAGGATACCCTGGATTTCAAGTACCACATATCCAAAATTTTACATATCAAATTGACCCAAGTAAGGCATTTTAGTGTGAGTCACTTTAACTTACACATGGGCTATGGAAGCAGCTGGAGGAAATTGGTAAAATACAGAAAAAATAGTCTCTCCTAGAAGAAGAAGGAAAAATAGTAGTTATGCTTGTGGATCAACACCCCCCCACCCCCACCAAGCAGCTAAAGCAGGGGGTGGGTAATTATTCTGGCTGGAGGGCTGCTTAACCATTTTTGGTGAGCTGTCAAGGGCTGTATGAGTAGTCCCATCCCCTGACAGTTGTCCCACCTCCTGGTCGCCATCTTGGGACCAGAAGTCCTGCTCCTAACCCCTGACCTTTGCCACCAGAAGTCTTTCCCCTTGCCTCAGAAGTACTCATTTTGGGAGGAGCGAAGCGACCATCTTGAAACTGGAAAAAAAACAAATCATATACTAAAAAAATCAAGCATTTATGACTTATTTTAATTGTATTAAAACAAGTTTTTGTCCCAACTTACGTATGTTTGCATAGTGTAGCTAAAGGCCATTGCGTAATAGCTCAAAATATATTCTTGCTCTTGTGTATTGTGTGGGGGGGGAGTTAAGGGGGTGTATGTGGGGACTGTGCAGTTGGGGAGTGGGTGTGAGGGTGTGGTAGGTGTGTATGTGGAGTGTGGGTATAGTGAGTGTAGTGTGTGGGGAAAGGTGGGATGGGTGTGGGGTATGTGGTTGGAGTGGGGGGTGGGATAATGTGGGTGTGGGTATGGTGAGGGTGGGAAAGTGGGAGTGTATGGGGAAGGCTGTGGGAGGGTGTGGGTTTGTTTGGGACTGGATGGTGGGTGCGGTGTGTGGGAGGGTGTTGGCGTGTGTGTGGATGTTGTGGGGGAGTGGGAGTGTGTTTGGGTGTGTGTGGGGTTATTGTGGGGGGTGTGGGACTGTGTGTGGGGGCTGTGGTTGGGTATGGGTATGTACTGGGGGTATGGTGGGAGGTGGGGAGCCAGCCCTGCCCATCCTCTCTCAGCTGCAGTGCACAGTTCCCAGCTGCAAGGCTGGGACCCATATGGCATGGCACACGGCCAGCCCGGCCCAGCCTGGCACAACGCAGTTCCAACTGTAAGACTGGGGACAGCACAGTGTGGCATGGAACCAGCCCAGCCCAGCCCAGCCCAGCTGTGGCAAGCAGTTCCTGGCTGCAAGGCCGGGACCCACATGGTGTGGCACAGAGCTCATCCCCTCTGTGCCTCCCCACATGGGTCCTGGCCTTGCAGCATGGAACCATGCACCACAACTGGGATGAGCCGGGCTGGGCTGGCTCTGTGCTACATTGTGTGGTCCCCAGCCTTGCAGCCAGAACTGCATTGTGCCAGGCTAGGCTGTGAGCTGGCCAGGGCCACCAGGGCTGTTCTGCTTCCCTCGCCTTCAGCTGTGGCTGCTGCTGCCACTGCTCCTGTCCCTGGCCCTGCTGTTCTGTGCTGCTCCGGGTGGGTGGGCAGGCAGGAAGTTTCAGTGGGAGGCTCCTGCCCAGCACATGGAACTCTGGCTCCAGCTCCCAGCCACCTTCCACCCACTCAATCCACCCAGCTGGGTGAGCAGCCCCTTCTGGCAGGCAGAGCAGATGGGAGGTGGCTGGGAGCCAAAGCTGGCTCTCCATGCGCTGGGCAGGAGCTTCCTGTTTAGGCTTCCCCCTGCCCACCCACCCGGAGCTGCGTGGCACAGTGTGGTGCAGTGCAGCAGGAGCAGGAGCCACAGCTGGTGGTGAGGGAAGCAGAACAGCTCTGCTGGCCCTGGCCAGTGCGCACAGCTTCTGGTGGGGCTGTTCCCAGTGCAGCTGCAGCCATCCAGGTGCTGCTGTCCTCCCCTTGCCTCCAGTTGCCACTCCTCCTCCCACTCCTGCCTGGTGCTGCACTGCTCCAAGCTGCACTGCTCCAAGCATATGGATGAGGGGTGGTGAGGGGGGATCTCAGCCTGGCTGGTCCCACTGGAGGTGAGGGGAGCAGAGGAACATCCGGCCGGCTTCAGCTGCACTAGGAACAGCCCCACCAGAAGCTTTTTGCTGGCTGCGGCCAGGCCAGCGGGGAGTACAGGTGTGGGATGCCCAGGTGGGAGCGGGTGGGGCTCAGCCCCATGTGGGGCATTGCAGGGGTAGCTGTGGGCTGAATCCAGCCAGTTGGCAGGATGGATCCAGCCTGTGGGCCGTATTTTTCCTGACTCTGAGCTAAGGGAACCGAATGCTAGCATCAAAGAAAGTACTGCTGGCAACTAGTGGGATAACTGACCTATTGAAACTTCACCCAAGGACTTATTCACATTATTACTCACCCCCTGATCATTGTATTATGGATTCAAATTGTTATTTATATTGTACTCTGCCTATATCTGTCTGTAAAATGATGGAAGCAACAAATGAATGAACAACATGTCTTGTTATTATGGAAGGAAAAGAAATAGAAGGCTAGTACTGTAGTTTTATTTTCTTGGGGTTTTTTTTTTAAACATATAGGGCATTTGTACACACGCACATGCCACAGCAGTGGGTGCTTTGAAAAGAGCCCGGCTCTGTGGCATGTGCAGGTGTGTAAGTGGTGACATGAACGTCAGCGCTGAGAAAATGGCGGTGGAGCACTTTTGAACTAAAACACATCAGAGTTTTAGTTTTGAACATTAGTTCAAAAGCGCACTGCCACCATTTTCTGTGTGCTGATATGCATTTCGTCACTTGTACAACTGCATGTGGTGCAGTGCAGTTTTCATCAGCTCGCATGCGGAGCAGACTTAATTAATCGAGCCTGCTCCAAAGCAATGGATCTGCAGCGTGTTGCGGGATGAAAATGTATGTGTATAAATGCCCATAGATTTTAAGTCTTAGCTTAAATGTTATTGGCTATAGCTGTATTTGTAGTGTTGTCTTATGTGTGTCACTTATATAATCACCTGAAAATTTTAATACCTAGGAAAGAAACCCTCCTGCACAAAGGATAGTTGCTGGAGCAAGACTGGGTTTAGGTGTCAAGACTGCCACAAAGAGGATCAGTCTCCACTAATGGTTGCAACCCATTAGGCATAGAGAAGGTGGAGCTTGCAGCACCCAATAACAGACCTGTGCCACAAGATAGTAACAGCCATATTGGAGGTCAGGGCAAGAGTGGGTGAGGATAGTGAGAGCACTATTAAGAAGAACTACAACCCACTAGGCATTGAGTTGAATAGGCCTCAGTCTTCTATCACTCCCGAGCCTAAATATAAGAGAGACAGTTACAGGGCAGTTGCCTGCTCAGTCTCCCTGGCTGCATTTCTTTTCATTTGTGAGTTTTCATATCTGTATCACAGCAGAAGTGAGTCCTTTCAGTAGGGTAGGTCAAAGCATTTTCTTTCCCAGAAAGTCTTTGCTTTTCTCTGTAATTTCAGACCAAACAAGTAAACAATTATGAAACTGATTTGATTTTTAGTTGCCAAAAAACAAGGAGGAAAAATCAGTTTGAGGGGTTTCCATTTTCTGAAGAAAGCCTAAATATTTCTGTGGAAAATTTGTGATGAAAACACAATGTATTCTGTTTAGGACAAAAAGTTCCAGAGAAAGAAAACAAGTTCCAAAAATCCATAGGCTGGAGGAAGAATTTGAACATGGAGGTAGATTATGGTTTTATGGCTAGAAAGAGAGAAAAAGAATGGCTTTATGGTTAACTAGAGATGGTTAAAAAACACAAAGAAAAATTGTGAAATGTCTTTCCTTAGAGTTAGGCAGACCCTTGGCTGGGATGGTTTAGACAGGGATGATCCTGCCTTGAGCAGGGGGCTGGATTAGCTACTAGGGGTGTGCGGAATGGGGTGTATTCGATTTGGATTTGGTCCAAATTGGGGGACAGTGATTCAATAAGTTCACTCAGATCACTGTCCCGATTCAATCTGGCCAAATCCAAATCTGAAGATTCAATGCTGATCAGGAGAATCAGCGATTCAGACATAGACACAGCTTTAAATTTTTTTCTACATACCTTGAGGTATCAGGTGTGGCTCATGATCGCTGCAATGGTGGGGTGGATACAGAATCCCACAGGAGTGCAGGGCGGGGGGGGGGGCACATGCTCAGTGGTGGATCCCCCTGTGTCCCACTAGCTCAGTGATCAGATGCCGGGGGACCCCGGGTACCCCCCCCAGACCCATGAGGCACCAGTCACCGAGTTGGGTGCTTCTGGTCCACTTCCAGGTCTGCTGCCAAGGGTGCAGGGGACCCCACCCCGCAGTCCTGTGGGACTCTCCATCCGCCCCAGCATCTCATCATTCATGAGATGGCTGGTACCTTGAGGTATGTAGAAAAAACATTTAAAGCTGTGTCTATGTCCGAATCATCGAATCTCTCCGAATCTCTCCAAATTGATTGGGAGGGTTCTGATTCGTTTTGGAGAGATTAAAGGGTCTCCTGATTCAATTTGGATTCAAAGATTCAGGTGCAGAATCGGGCCGAATCTCCACCAAATCAAATCAGCGACCAAAGCTTTGCACAGCCCTATTAGATACCCCACTTTCTTATGATTCTATATACTCAGCCTACAGAACAGGCATAAAACAAGCAATGGGTTCTCCATCTTTCCTCAAACTTGAGCTATGGACAACATGACAATGCAGTGCTTAGTTACAAAGCTGGACATGTAATCACATATGAAAGATTACTTGTGTGAGCAAGTGAGTATCAGCTGACATGTGATGTTGCTGTTCAGTAGAATGTTATTGAGACCACCCCCTCAGTGACACAGGCCACAAAAAAGATCATTAGGTGGCTGTGTCATTCAAGACTGTGTCACCTGTCTTGTGTTCAAACCAATAATAACTCAATAGTGAAAAATTCACAATCCCATAACTTTATCTAACCCTATCTCCCCTCATTTAGGCACTTACCAGTTAAGATATAAAGTTGTATAGTTAATTAAAAGGATCAAGAGTATGTTTTTATATTTACCAATTTCTCCTTATGTTTTGATGCATTGTAGGTTTAATGCTCCAGGATATGTCTCTGAAGTCAATGTGAAATAAACTTCTCCAAAATTTCAATCTAAATTCCATTTAGGACTATTTGATTTAGTATTTAATCATTTCTAAGAGAGTAAAAAAAAACCCCTCAGAAACTCCAATGTGACATTTTTCCAATCATAATAATAATAAAAATGACTGATTAACACTTCAGCTAAGAAACTAGGGAGGCTGCCATAAGGGCACTCATAGTAATTCTAAGTGAAACAAGTAACAGTTGTAAAACTATGGTAAAGTTCATGATGTTGATAAAGTGCAAAATTCTCTGCTGACACTGGCACAGAAGAACTCAAAATTCAGAGAGGGAGTAGAGTGAAAGACAGACACAAAAGGAAATTATTCTGACAAATAGCAAATCTCATACCTGAGGTCCCAATATTTTTACTATCCAATCTCTTCTGAATTCCACCACTTTCACTGCAGCAGCTGTGGATTGAAGTAGGCCTAGGTGACTCACAATCATGTTTTCAAGAACACAATGGCTCTAGGAGCAATGTTACTCCATACATCCTTTTCAGCTGCTCCAGTGCTGGTTTGCAGAAGCAGTATAAGGTGACTAACATTGCACCAGGAGAAAGGAGATCTGTGGTCTTTCCAGACTGCTACTGGATGACACTGGGCAAGTCACTTTGCCTCTCTCTGTGCCTTGGTTCCCACAGCTAGATCATATTTGTTAGAATTTAATCAATTTTTTTGCATAAAACTTTTTGCACTGAAACATGCAGATTCAGGTTGACAGAAAATGTCATGCATTGCCTATCGATTTCAACAAATTAGTTTGCTCAAAAAATGCAAAACTGATTCAGAAAATGTCAATGTGCTTCATTACAATGTTTTTGAAGTGAAACATTCTGATGTTTTGCTTCTGAGTGATGCTACATTTTTGAATGACATGTATTTTACGAAATTGAGAAAGCTCAAAAAAATCCTGATTTTTGATGAAACAGTCAGGGTGAACAAAATGTTAAGTTTGGGCCAAAAGGAGCTTTTTAAAAACAATATTTTGGAACAGCAAATAACTTTGCAAAGTGCTTTGATATCTAAGAGTAGAAAGTGGTACATAAGAGCTAGCCAGTATTACTATTTCCTAGAGCTAGCCAGCATAGTGAAGAATAGCACCCACTATTGCCCAGTTTCCTGTCTCCTGGATTATGCCCCCCTTAAGCCACCTATGCTAAGCACTGCAATGATAGTCTAGAGTGATAATTTCATGAGTAAGAGTGTGTTAGCCTTAGAGAACACAGAATTCCCTCCATTTATAGGAAATCCTAGCTTGGCCATCAGATAGGCTGCAAACTGAAATCATGTAACATTACCCATGTCAAGCTCTTGAAAGCTCCACATAAAGAGAATTAGATTTTATAGCTGCAGCAGAATACTATGGAATACTAATTTTACAGGTGCATTCTAGCAAACTGCAATCCCTAATATCAGAATGTCATTAAAAATAATGCACTCCTTATGCCCAGGCAGTTAATTTAATATTAAATCAATAAAACATTTACTAGGACTGGTCAGGGGCCTGCTTGCTGACAGCAGTCTGGGCTTACTGCAACAAATGTCTCCTCACTCTTTGCAGACAGCTGCTGGTTTATTGTAGAAGACTTCTTTGGGCCTGACAAATAACCTCTCTAAGCCCCAATGAATGCAGAAATTCAAAACATTTGTGGACATTTATTAGCTAGAATATGCAAAAGCATTTGGGAGATTGGGATCAACACCAGCAACAGTCTGTGGGCCAGGTTCACCCCGGGTGAGGCATGGAAATGTAAAAAGGCCTTCCCCTCCCTAATAGGGAGACAGATTTGGGTGTCTTTCCAGTGGACTTCATCTCTGGGATATGGCAATTGAAATGTCTGCCGTTCTCTAGTTTGTGCTCCTGCTGGCGGGAAGCAGTTTTAGCATCCACCAAAAGCCCCACTTGATGAATGTAATGAATCCATCCACTTGCTGACTCCCTGCAAATTACCCTGCAGCAGAGAACTCATAGCCACTTTTCTCTATGACAGCTGCTTTCCCAGTAGACTTTCAGCACTACACTTGGGATTTGGTCAGCATAAACCTAAACTGGAAAATGGGTTTGCTTTCAGGAAAAAAAAAAAGACTAGAGAAAGAAAAAAAATCAGTTTTGCATCAAGAAGCTGAAACTATGTCTGTACTATCACCCAGCCAATCTGAGAATGGCTGCCAAGAAACTAGCCCCAGCTGCTCCTGAGAGACAGCCTAAGCCTGACAGTGATGGGTGTGCTCAGAACCTCTCCAAGCCCTGTGCTCCACCGAGTTGCCAGGTATGGGCAGACGAGGAGAGAGTGGGCAGGGCTTGTTTATCTGCCCTGGTCCCAGACTTGACATGGAGGTAGTACAGGCATAGCTTGAAAACACAAGACATTAATTTTTTTGTTTTTTGGAAACTGAAACCCAAATATTTTCAAGTCAAAGCATGAAAAAATGCTGGGTTTTCAGCCAGATATTTATTATTTGGAGTTTTCTGGGGAAGAAAACAGGGAGTTAGCGGCACTGTGATGACAGTAAAGAGAGTGAGGGAGTTCTCAGCCCATCTTCCTTCCTGCCCCCTGTGTTGTCTTCACTTCAGAGGGACTACTTGTGTGATTGCCTTTGACATTCGATTGATTGAAAAGCTTTGTGACCCACACAGCCAAGCCAGAACAGAAGAAATGTTGAACTCCCTCCTTCGTTCCTTCCGTTATGCCTAGGCATCAAGGCGCATGGAATACACTGAAAACAAATTCCATGCCCTGAAAGTAAAAAAATGTGTGTGGGGTCTGGAGCATATTTAGGGTGTGGTTTTCAAAAGCACTCAATGTTGGCTTAGCTCTGCTTCTATTAAAATCAATAGTAAAACTCCCATTGACTGCAGTGAGAGCAAAGTTGGGCCAGTAACAAATGCTTCTGGAAATCTCATCCATACTTTTATATGACAGAAATAGGAGAGTTACATGCAAGCATCCAGGGAGGGGACAGCTCATTAAAATATGCATTATTATTTATGTTAGCTTTCATTTTCTATTTTGAAAATTTGCAGCAAATATAGGTCCTGGTTCTCAATAAAGTTCTAACTGCCAATATTTAGACACAATGGGAACTACTGCATAAGGAAGAATGTGTCACAAAGGAGAAGGTCAGAACTTATGAAGCTAGTTGAAAAATTGCTGTAGGAACTTTTTCCTGATGACAGAAAACTGGAGTTTTGACCCAATAGGTATTTTTACAGCTTATTTTCCCCAGGGGAAAAAAAAATATGTTGGAAAAATACCATAATTTTTTTTTTTTTGAGCTGAAAAACAAAAGTTTTTTAGTTTTCCCTCTTAATTTTTTTTACTTGCTGGAAAACAAACCAAACTAAAATAATATCCCATTCCTTTAATTAAAAGTAAAAATTAAAAACATTGCAGAAAAATGTAGACCAAACAGCTTCTGCAAAACATTTTCACAGGGAAAAAGATAATCAGATCCTAAGCAGCTATGTATTCACATCCATCTGCACCGATGCTGGCCAGATCAGCTCCAAAGAGTTTTTAAAACAAAGTGTTTTATAAGAATGGTGTGTACTCTGCAATGCAGTACCATAGTGCAGGAGAGGCAAGGTTAAAGGAGTGAAGCTGCAATGTATTATTCATCCTTGACATGACTGTGCTGCATATGGAGTGGGTGAGTAGGAAACTGGTTGCTGATCATTGTAAAAAATAAAGATGTTGATTTGAACCGAAAGTTGGACTTTGTGAATTGTGTGTCATATTATACTGCAGAGGCCTCAGCAGGGAACAGGGGATGATGCAATTATTGGGGTTTCTGTAGTTTATTGCCAGACCTCGAGGGGTTTTGGAAGGACGATAAAGAAGCCAGTCCCAAGGCATGTGGGCATCTGGTGTTTTCTTGTTGAGGCCGTGAGTCAGAAATGATTCAGAAGGAGATCTGGCTTGTTCTTGTTCTCAGGGAATCAGGCAGTTCGCACAGAGAGAGAGAGAGTCAACAGGGATAAGAGGGCATCTTGGCTGTGTGAAATAATAAATGACTGGATTAAGTCATATGCCACCAAAGCAAAAGGTATATGTTAGTATTTGACACTGTTAGTGGGGGCAGAAGGGTAAACTTAGTCTTAGAGCTCTCAGTCCCTATCCATCCCTAAGTGCATGAACTTCAGCTAACATGGGGCCTCAGTGCATGTCTCCAAATGGAAAGTGCTGGCAGCCAAATCCTGATGTTGTCAGTGGTGCACTTATCAGACAGATGTATCAGGCAAAGCTAAAACAAGATATATGCTTAGGGACAGTACAGAACATATTAGCCCTTCATCCTAGTTGAAGAACCACCTGGCAGCCTCCCCCAGTACCTGTTTTCTGTTGTGCTGTTCAAAACTGTCTCTCTGTTACTCAGGGCACAGACAGAAATGCAGCTCCCCATTGTAACTCATGGCACTTTGCAGGAAGCTTGATGAGTTACAATGATCCCCCCGGGCCAACAAAAGCATGCTATTGAGTCCAGGGGGTGGGGAATGCAGTTGCTGGCTGCTAGCCTGCAGCCAGTTTCCTCTAGCAACATCCCTTCTCCCTCCTAGCCCCAGAATGGGAGGAGGGAAAGGGAGTGGAGAGAGCACCTTCTGGGGGTTCCCCAGCCAGTGCTGGAGGGCAGGGTGGGTAGACTGCAGACCCCATGTGGTGGCACCAGCTGGAGAACCCCCAGAAGGAGCTCCCTCTACTCCCCTTCCCGCCTTCTATTCTGAAAGCAGCACCAGGGCTGAGAGATGGCACAGACAGAAGTTACTGAAGCCACTCTGTTTTGGAGTGTCTTCATCTCAACCCTCACACAATGAATGTCCCTTTAAAGTGTTCTGAAGATGTGCACTTCCTATTGGTCTTGGCTGTAGAGCACTTTCAGGAGCCCGGTCAGGGAAAAACTGTCACTTCTGTCTGCGCACCTAGTGTTTCTCCTTTGTGGTGTATTCACCCAATGTTTCTTATTACATCATAAGGCTCCAACTTTGAAAAGACTCACACACATGCTCAGCTCTTTAGTCTAGTGGATGCATGAGCCTTAGACAGAATGCTCTGGGAGGTGGGTGAGGTAGGGGGAAAGCTTCTTTTCTTATTACGTATAGAACCAGGGTCACATTGTTGAAAGCACTTAAGTGACAAGATTGTAAGATTGTAAGACCCATTTTCAAAAGCGATGGAGATTTTCAGTGGGCACATCTACACAATATGTAGCATTGGTGG
Organism: Alligator mississippiensis; assembly: GCF_030867095.1. Taxonomy (NCBI): domain Eukaryota; kingdom Metazoa; phylum Chordata; order Crocodylia; family Alligatoridae; genus Alligator; species Alligator mississippiensis. The sequence goes on along the minus strand of NC_081824.1, from coordinate 225,800,974 downwards.
GCACTAACTATGCATGATGCTGCCACTACTGCACAGTAGCAATAAGCTGCAGTGCAGTAGCTCATTGCTACTGTGCAGTAGGGTCAGAAATGACCCATGCGTCACCAGGCTGTGCAATACTAGCAGGTACTAGCAGGTACTGCACACTTATTTAGTACTTGCTAAAGCAAGTGCTAAATAATGACTGCACAGTACCAACTACACAATGGGGCCCACGTGTAGACATGCCCAAAGAGATTTTCAATTCCTTTTTCTTTTGAAAATCTGTCTTGGGGCCAGAATCCTGCTAAGCCAGGTAACTATGTGAGATGAAAGCACAATTTGGTTGCCTAAATTACAAAAAATAATCCTGATTAGCAGGGAATCTGTTTTTCCCTGATAAATTGTAAATTCTCTGATTAGAAAGCCAAAATCCATTATTAAAATGAAATGCCACTATATATATAGGTATCGGTTGAACACAATGGATTTTTATATGTTTGCAATTTTAAAGCAGTTTGGAAGTTTACCAGTGCCCTGATCACTATAATAAAATACATTCTAAGTACCTATACATTTTGATATTTGATTTTGGGTTTTTTATCATGGAGTATAAGAGCTCCTTCTGCCCCCTTAGCTCACAGAACACAGGTCCAGGCCTATGACTTCCAAGCCACAGCCCCTCAGCCCTGCTTGTGCCCCTCACTCCCCCCATGACCCCCTGCCCCCCACCCCTAGCCCTGCTGGGGGGGGGGGGGCAGCATCCAGGGCTATGGGGCCAGGGACCTGGGGCACAGCCCCCTGTCCCCACAGCAGTGCCTGAGCCTCAGCTGCCACTCACGGGAAGCAGAAGCTGCTGCAGCAGAGTGGAGTATGGAGCCTGGCTCCCCTACCCACTGCCTGCTGCCTGCATGCCTACCTAAGAGCCTAGTGGTTAGTAATAGGGTCTCACAGCCAGTTTCTTGTGCTTTGTGGTGAACTCAATGCTTTCAATGTATGTCAGGCATGCTCTGAGCTATCAAACACAGTGCTTGAACTGCTAGGTTGCTATATAAAAGGGAGCACACATTACTTCCTCCGGTAGTGTTTCAGAAGAGGAGAGTGAGTCAGTCACCATACCCAAAGGAAGGACTTAGGTGCCTCAGTGCAGGAAGAGATGTGAATTGCAGTCTCACTTAGGCACCTGTTACAAGGCTAAAGTTAAGTGCTTCACTCAGAAGAAGAGATGGCATTTTGAACCCACCCCTCTCTTCAGCATTTCCTGTTGGTTTCATTACATATCCTTGCTCAGTGGGCCAGGAACCAAGAACTGAGTTGGTGAGGATGTTCTGTGGTTTCCACCCCCCTGCCACTCTCAAGTTCTGGGTTTGGTCTTGGGTAAGAAGAGCAGGCCCAGGTGGGTGAGGCTGACTTTTCTGTGATAGTTGCAAGAGCAGTGTGCAGCCAATGTACATATATGCCAACCTGTATGGGACACTGAGGCATCTGGTGTGGGGCACCTTAACATTAAGCGGGACGTTGCTGAGCAGCACATCAGTGAAGACCTTTTGGGGATCTGCGCCAAAGTTCCTAAGACACTTCCAAAAATGCATCTTAGGTCCTAGAGTCATTTGCATACTATTTAATTTTTTTACCCATGGTACCCAGTTGGGTCTTAATCCCTGGTGGAGGCCCCCAAGTTCTGTAGGCCCCATCAACACAACAGCGATAACAACAGTAATAACAATGTGACTGATGATAAACTCCTGCTATGCCATATGACAAATTATACCCCATGAGGCCTTGGGGTGGTAGAGGAGGGGGTGCTTTTATCCATAACAGACACACAAGGCTTTATGCCAAGGTTCCCCTTCCCTTTCCCTTGCTTTATTTGCACAGATGTTTTTGCCAAGCCCTGTCATCAACTTGGGGAGGAAGGGGCATTTGAAAAAAAAATAAAAATGACTGAACAAGTTGAAGAAATTGCAAACAGTAAATCTGGTGTTCACTATGCCAACCCAATAAGTTGCTGAGGTTGTACTTTTCAGATTTGGTTTTAGGCTCTTGTAAATTTCCAGCTATTTTTAACCTGCCTTTCTGAAAGAGAATAGGAAAGGGAAAGCAACCATTTCAACAACTCATGCTATATAAATCTCCATAGGGTTTATTATTTACTGTTTCATTTTACTGGCAAAAGGGCTCCTACAAAAATACAATAACCTCCTCGCTGATTTACAGCTTGGAAGCAGGCGCGTGCTGAAAAAAAAATGAAGCGCATAGCACCTGAAGGAAAGTGTACCGAGTTAATTGAAAAGCGTCAGGAAGCTGGAATCCCTTTCAGTGATACCATCACATGCATCAGTCACCAGATGTAACTCCAATTTTCTGCTTTCATAATAAGAATCCAATTGATATCCTCAAAATAAAATTCTGCAGCCAACATAACACCACATTTATCATAAGCAGGTTTTTAAAACTTAGAACTGTGCCACATGTAACCCTGTACAAAGAAATTAGTAAGGAGTGTGCAGTGTCTGTATATATAATATGTGCGTTTGTAAGTATATTTGTGTGTGTGTGGATGTATGTGTGTGGGCATGTGGATGTGTATGTGTGTGTGTGTATGCTATATATAACACACACACACTCACCTGCATACCCCCACACTTAAGACTAGATCCTTTCAAAACAGACCTCTACATGATACTGGAACCACTCATGGGCGACTGGTGCCGCCTTAGTCAGGGGGGGCACATGGCCCCCCTGTAGCCAGTTCGGCTGTGGCCAACCACTGTGATCGCTGCAGCCACTTCCGGGAGCAAGTGCCAGCTGAACGTTGCAGCTGCTCCCAGAAGCAGTTGCAGTCACTCCTGGAAGCAGCTGCAGTGATCACAGCAATCAGGTGGAGCTTGTAGGGGGGGCACTGGCGCTCCCGCCTGCCCTCCCTGCCCATCGCCTAAGAGGCAAGTGCAGCCAGCCAGGGGGTGCACCAGCACTCTCAGGGGGCGCATGTGCACCCCTGTGCACACACTATGCATCGCCACTGGAACCACTGATACTTTACAAAATTTTACAAACCATACATGCCCTACAGCCCAGACTCTTGGACAATATACATTCTTTCTAAACTCAGTGGATCTGCCTGTCACAGTTTAACCCTTATGGTGTGGTTAAAGTTGAGAGAAAGAGATTATCAAATAGCATTACAATGTCTCCTGATTTTCCAGAGCTAGTTACAGGACATGCTTTACAGAGAAGGATATCTTGTTGTAGGTACTTTTGCTGAAGTAGGGAATAAATTTAGGCTGGGGTTTCCAAAGTCTTAAGTGACCCACACCCAAGTCAATTCAAGCCTCTTTTGAAACTCTCAGCAAAAATGTTCAAAATGGGAGACTGGAACTATTATGAATAGAAATCTATACCCAAGCACCTATACTAGTGATTTTCAATGGTGCCATATTGCATTGAAGATAGTGCTGCAACTCACTGAAAAGCAGGCCACTTTGAAACAGGACCAGTCTCTGGTGCCTCATTTTAGTATGGATGTCAGTCAAAAGAACTGGGTAACTCCTCTCAGAGGGCGCATCTACATGAGATGCTACTGTGCAGTGCTTACTGCACATTTATTTAGTGCTTATATTAGCAACTACTAAATAAATGCATGGTAATCACATATACAAGTACTAAATAAATGTGCAGTAACCGGAGTTATTGAGCCGTAGCACCAGCGAAAATCTTTTAAGTGACACTACTGCACGGTAGCCTGGTAATACTGTGCAGTAGCATATTAGTACTGTCCATGCTGTGATGCGCTACTGCACAGTATTATTTGGTTACTGTGCAGTCAGCATCTCATGTAGACACACCCAATATGATCAATAGGGTCATTGCCTGGTCTCAAATATGGATTCTGCTGCCCTAATAACATTGAGTGACATTTCTCTAGATTTAAAAATACCTGTTGAAATCTTTTGTGAATATTTCTGAAAAAAACTTTGTCATCTTTTTCAACCAGCTTAGTTGACTGCCTGGCTTTAAGCAGTAATGATAGAAAGTGTTGATTAAGATCTTGCTATTAACAAGGAACAGTATAATATTATACAAAAAAAGTTTAGTGTGCAAAATAAATTATTTCCTCCCATTCACAGGTATAGAAATTTGCAAAAGTCCTTCAAACACAAACCATGGAATGTAATGGATGTAAGTCTCAATCTGGAGTTTCTAGTCTTTGGTATAGTTTGTGAACAAGCACATGAGCATGCACACACTCTTCCTAACTGGAGACAAACTGTGGGACAAAACACTGAGAAGTAGGAGTATGTTGATCATTTTGATAATCAACTCTACCCTACTATGTGCTTAAGCTCCAATTCAGCAAATCACCAATATATGTATTAACTTTAGCAAAACACAATGTTTTAAACATACTTCATTTCCATGTGCTTAAAGTTAAACACGTGGCTAAGTGCTTTGTTGTATAGACATGGATGTTAGCACATGCCCAAGTAAAGCGTATCTGCTTTCAGTGCTTTGCTCAACAGGGACTAAAGCATGCGCACACAGTTAGACATGTTTAAACACTTGGTTGAGTTGAGACTTCGCTCAGTCATATAATCATTGAGAAGTAGGGCTGAAAGAGACCTCCATAAGTCTAGTCCACCCTCTGCCTGAGGCAGGATCATCCTTATGCAAACAATCCTATATAAATCTATTGTTTAACCTCTTAGCAAAACTACAGTCAACTCTGACATAAAACCCAAGACAGAACACTCTAGCCTGCCACAGGTAAAGCAGGCGGACCATGGAGGCCAATGTTCTGCTGCTGCAAAGGTTGTTAATATGTTCTTGAGAGATCCCAGGAAGAAGGTAACACCCCCCTACAGGGGAAAGCAAAACCTCCCATAGTCCATTCCAGTCTGGGCATGAGTGGAGCATTCATAATCACCCCCATTTTCAAAGAAGAAAACAGAGTAAAGGTGCACCAATGAATATATAAATCCTGCAGCTTTTTTGTGTGTATAGTTACTCAAAGTCAATACTAATAGGTCCGATTTGTTTTTAACGCCCTTAAAAACTTCAGCACCATAATGACTCTTGCTATCTTCTGTCATTTTATTTAATGACTACTTCTGCTTCAGTAGTACATGTACTATGCTCACAGGTAAACCAATTCAGTTATAAAAGGAAGGATGACTTTTCAGGACTTTGGAATTAGCTGATTTCCCAAAACATACATCTCCAAAATGATATTAGGAACAACATGAGAATAAAAGGTGACATGCAAACAGTTTTGGATGCTTGCCACCTCCATCCTTCATCAGAATTATCACATAAATGTGGTTACAAACATCCTGTCCAGTGATGAGGGCTTCATAAAAATAATTATCAACCTTCTGATGGCTGCTTGTAGATTGCTGCTGGCTGTCATGTGAAAATAGCAAATGCTGCTTCCTAAAAGCCACTGGGGAGCTAAAACAGAGTTCTGGATGCATTTCAGATAAGCAGCTTTTAGATGCTTATCCAAACTAAACCTCCAAACCTAATGAGATCCACTCATCACTAACCTTTTGCTTGTATTTCCTTTGTTGTTTGCACAAGTCCAATTCATGTCTATTCCTCATGGTAAGCAATATTGACAAGATTTTGCAACAGATAGCTACAAGGGCTGATTGATCTATATGAACAGACTAATGAAGTAACCCCACAAAGTAGTGAGTGTTCACAGTGCTCTGGGTTATGCTAAAAGAGCCAATCCAATGACTCAGTACAAGGAGTAATTTCATATTAACCTGCCTCTGAAGTTTAGATAAACTTCCTGGTCACTTCACCATTCATTTTAAGGGAAACATTTCTATAACTATGGATTTTAGTTTGGCTAGAAGCTAATAGAAGGGTGTCTTCATGGTTATAAGACTTAAGCTTGGGAAAGGGTTCAGGTCTTGGCTCTGACAGACTTCCTGTGTGCCCCTGGGCAAATCTTTTCTTGTTGTTCAGTTCCCCATCTGTAATATGTAGGTAATAAAACTCCCTTACCTCTCGAAGGCATTTTGAAGGGAAGATTAATGGTTGCTTGCTGAGGGTGTCAGATACTACAATGGTGGGCACCACAGAATAAACACTTTGCAAGCAAAAGCATGAATATCAAATATGATTTTTAAAATAATGCTTTTTTCTGCAGCAGAGGCAGATATTACAGAATTATAGAATCATAGAAAAGTAGGGCTGGAAGGGACCATTGGAGGTCATCCATTCCAACCCCAGGATCATTCTTATCCAATGCATTCCATGCAAATCCTTGTCTAACCTATTACTAAAACTACACAATCAATCCTATCACACCTAACCTAACCTGACATAGGTGCAGGTCAGGTATCTAATCTGGCATAGGTAAAGCAGGGGAACAATGACAGTTTGTGTCCTGCTGCTGCAAGGGTTGTTAAAATACCAATATTGTATTTTATGCATTTGTACAAAAGAACATACATTGCTGTTTGCAGTTGCAATTAATTTAACCAATCAATTTAGTCTTTTTCTGTTTGCTAATTACTTACATGTTTATGAATGTGTTTGCTATTCAAAAGTATTCAATGAACGCTATATGGAAACATATCCATTCACGAGCAGTTCACTAGCTAGCAAGCTTTGCTTTTTGGCTATTTATTTTCCTACATTATATCTACACCGCATTGTTAGCTTCAGCTTTATTTTCCTTTGTGCTGAGACAGAAAAGCCTCTCACCTGGGTTTGGAGGTGACTGGGGTTAGGGCACATTAGAACCTGGGCCTCATCTTAATTTAGACTAGAACCCACCTACTTTGCAGTGAGGATGCAGGCTAAATCCTTCAAGTGTGGACTGTCTTCCAATATCCTACCTAAAATTCTCCCAAAAAGACAGATACGTTCTCTCAGATTCAATACAACTGACTGAAAAAGTCCTAGAGCATCTTTGCACGAAGTATAGTAAGACCTAGAATCACAGATTCAGCAAATGGGAGGACTGGAAGGGACATCAGGAGATCATTTAGGCTAGGGATAAAACTTACACACAAACCAGTTTAAGTAATCAGAAACTGGGTTAAACCTGTAACAGAACAGAAGCTTAGTGCACATAAACCAGTTTCAAAATGTCTAAAAATGGTTGAATGTAGCATCAGACTTAACTGATTTAGGTCAAACTGGTTTATGGAACTTCTGTCCCAGACCTTAGTGTAACCCCCTGCTCAAAACAGGATCATCCCTGACTAAACCATCTCACAATGTCTCAGGGTGCATGGGTCAGTGTATAGACAGTGAGAACATAGCGATGTGGGTAAGGATTTGTTGTGGGAATGTTCTCACCCAGGTTAAGCTACCCTTGAAGCTCACATCTAAGTATTAATTAACTGGCTTAAGTGTGCAGTTTAAATATAGCCATAATGTGTGACCTAAATAATATGGTGTGGTTGACATTTTCTGAACTTTGATTTTTCAGTGATTTTTTATTTACATTTTCAATATTGACAAAAATTTAGAAATAAAATTCCTCTGTTTTTTACCAGCTCTAAAACTGGCTATTTCATATGGTAGCAGGCAATCTGAGTTATGCTAAGGCTCTTAGCCATAGTCCAGGCCTTCCCAGAACTAAGCAACAAAATTGAGCACAGCACCTTCTGTGATGTTGGGAAATGCGACTGCTGTGACTGGGCAGTAGGCGAGCAAGGGACAGCAGTTTCCCTACAAGGAATGTGGCTGGCACAGTGCCAGGGGATGGGTGTACCATATGCTTGGCAAAGAGCCAAGGGATTGGACAATTTGGGATGAGAGAAGTTACAAAAGTGATGGGCAAACAAAGGAACACACCTGTGTTCTGTGTTGCCACCCTTGGGAGACAGGACTTCTTGTTTGAACACCAAGGAACCCAGAAACTAACATCCCACACACCCAGCAGAGGATCTGAGGCCAGTACCACCAATGGTCGCTGCTGTAATGCCTGAAGGAACCTCTTGCCAGGTCCTATAGCAAGGAATAATACTTGTAATAAGCCTAGGGGTTACTATTAAAAGTTCACTTGATACCAAATCGGACCATAGGGGCCCCATCAATCCTTGGGGGTCTCTGGTAAAAGGAATCCTAGGGGCAACACATAGTGTTTATGCTTGTGTTTTCAATGTTAAGATTTCAATAAGAATTTTCATTAAAATATTGACTTCTGACAACAAATTGAAAAATTTCCATCTACATTCTTCTGAATTCATTTTTCCTCCTTTTTAATGATTCCTCACTTATTCTCCGTGACGATGTCTGAAGCATCATAAAGGCAAAATATCTCTCTTCTGTGAAAAATGGTCCAGAATTCCACAAGAAGATATTTACATGATTTAATTTGAAAAAATCTTCACAAACTTGTTCTGTAATTCATTTTTGATCAGCTGTCATTATGAATGCCTGAGAATATATAACAATATATGAAAAAGAATATTATTAATACATGAAAAGACAAACATGGCTATACAGTGTTATCAATATAGAGCAATGTTATTCAATCTAAAGCATTAGGTGTACCAGATATTAAATTCCATATAAGTCATAAAATTGCTCCTAAATAGCACATCTTTATTTTTGGTCTATAAACTTTGCCATAGCTAAAATGTCCTGCTCTTTGTGTGTATCTGTTATACCAACATTTTAGGTTTATGCTACTGAGCAGCTACATAGTAACTTGTGATAAATTAAAGCCGAGGAAATAGATCATTTCTACTATCAGGGTCATTGTCAAATCCTAATGGGGTAATTGACTTGTCAAGTTGTCATTGAAAGCCCAGGATCTGATTTCATTGCCTTTCAAACTCTTTGAAAAACTATGTACCAGAATCTCCCACCTTGTCCACCACCTCCCACACACGTAGGTTTGAAAGTGCCAAGAACCAATCCTGCTTTTAAACTAAATAAAGACAGAGGAGATGAATGCAATACAGTTTTGAATTTCACACTGAAATGCTCATATTGAAGGAGAAAGCCAAACCAGGGCATAACAAATCTAAACAAGTGGACTATATGAATTTTTCTCTGAGATATAACCAGTGTTCAGTTAAATGATCTTCACCATTTTTAGATGACTGTCCATACACTTTCAGATGATTCCAAGTTGTGTGGAGTAGCAGATGCTTTGGAGGGCAAGGCTAGGATCCAGGATAATTCTGCATGGACTGGAGAAATGGTTTGCATGGACAAATACAGACTGGGAAATGACTTAGCAGACTGCAGTACTTCAGAGAAGGACCTGGGGGTTACAATAGGCTGTAACCTGAATGGGAACCAACAGTTTGCTCCTGTTGCAAAAAAAAGCCAATAGCATACTGGGTTGTATTAGCAGGAGTGTCATTTGCAAATGAAGGCAAGTGATTCTTACACTCTATCCAGACCTCTGGTGAGGCCTCACCTGGAGTACAGTGCCCAGTTTGCGCCCCACACTTCAAGAAGGATGTGGATGGTTTTTGGAAAGAGTCCAGTGCAGTGCAACAAAAAATACTTAGGGGCATGGGAGGCAAGACTTACGAGCAAAAGCTGAAAGAGCTAGAGTTATTTAGTCTGGAGAAGAGAAGAATGTGGGGAGTTTAGTAACCATCTTCAAATACCTGAAGGGAGACTACAGAGAGGATGGAGATGTAACTAGGAGCAATGGCCTCAAGCTTCAACAGGGGAAATGTAGGTTGGAGATTAGGAGGAACTTTCTGAATGTGAGGGTGGTCAAAAATTGAACAGGTTACCAATCACTTTTGAAAATCCCTCTCTACATATAAAGACACAGGAGGTCCTGATCCAGACTTAGGTCTCTAGACAATACATTGACTAGCACTAATACCAAGAGCAATAAATTAGCCTCTCTATAACCAAATCACTGAACTCTCATACTGAGGGAACGTCCAAGGTCCAGAGCTTGGATATTAATTCAATGCATTTATGTAAAGAACACCCTCTTCCTCCACATAATCTACTTTCTCCTTCCCACAGTGTCACCTTTCTATAAGAAACAACCAATAACCAGTCACTTTCCTCTGGATGGACTGGACGGACCAAAATCTTCTGTGGTGTCTTCAAAGTGCCATCAGTAAAGGTCAATGCTCTAATGTTTCTTTGGCCAACACAAAATTATTTGATAATGCAAAGTCTGCTAAGTAGGAAAAAAATATTGTTTGTCAACAAAAAATGCAAGCCAATCAAACCTGTCTCACTTTTCTCTCTTTAGCATAACTATTCATTTTACGTTTGTCTAAATGTGTTAAAGCAACTTTACCTCCAAATGAAGTGAAACTAATGATGTTTCTTACTTATATTATTACGTTCTATTTTACACCAACACCCAGAGATTCAAAGCAAACTGGTGTTTCATTATGCCATGGGTGCATGTGGGTGTATGCATACACAGTTCCTGTCCCAAAGAGTGACAATGGGAGGATTAAAGGAGATGGAGTAATATGCCTAACTTAATACAGGAGGCTCACGGCGTAGGGGAGACTAGAATCCAGGCCTCTTGATTCTAGACTATCACTCTATCCAATGGACCAGGCTGCTTTCCAAATTAGACCTACAGATTTCTAAAATACTTGTATCAATAAATGCTGTTCATTCCATAAGCAGCAGAGCTCTTAAGAACTCAAATTTCTATTTCATGAGAAGTTCTGCCTTTTCAACATTTGTTTTTTATTTCAAGCAGACAGAAAAGGCAAGATATTGTGAAATTCCCTATGAAATTTCCAAGAAAAAAATAGTTTAGGGTCAGTTGAACTACTTTGCATCAATCAAACCAGAAGAGTTTGATATTTGACTCTTTAATGTTGAATGTTGTAACATTAAATAAAACAGATTTTGAAACAAATAAGGTTTCTGTATTTTTTCACAAATGTGATTTAATCTAAATCAGCACTTTCCAATGGAAAGGCATAATGTCAGTGAAATGACATTCTCTGAATTAAAAATTCTATTGGGAAAAAATGACCAATATTAGTAATGAATTTTGATAAGCCACCTTTGCATTATAATGTATCCTGAATCACAGTGACTGTGTTTTATAGAGCAAAGCATTTTGGCTCATATCTGAGAGGCACATGAGGTATGTTCTGTGTGGCTCTGTATTCTGTGAGTTGGTTGATGGAGCAAGATGACACTCAGCAGCAGGGAGGCCATCAAAATTTAGCCTTAAGCAGGAAATCTTGCCTCTTCCTTTCTCTTGCCTCCTGAAAAAGGAACAAGGACAATTTTTTTCCTCCAGATTCCATACTCTCTAACACCTCACCCCTAGTTTACCCTCTTCTCATTTCCTTTTGCCCTCTTCCCAATGTATCACATTTCCATTTTAGAATCTGTAGATCCACAATTGTTTAAAAAGCAGCTCAAACTTCCAACTTATAAACATCACTTCCTCTGTCTCCTGAATTTATTTTAATAGCTGATATTTGAGCCCAGGGGATTGGCTTAACTAACGCCGTGTAGTCAGAAGGAATCACTTTCCTCCAGGCTACCTCTGGGTCAATAGCATAAGGCAAGACCCCCTCACATTTCATTACTTAGGGATCAGATCCCCATTCCCAATCCATCACTCTGTAGCTTAGTCTCCCTATTCCTTTTGGATCTGCCTACATGATTCATATGGTGCCAAATCAACAGTATATTTGCTTTTTTCTCAGTTCATTGTTTTTATTTGCTTACATGTTCCCTGTCTTAGTTCAACTCATAAATCAATGTTAGTTTATTTTTTAAAAAACCCGTTGAAAGTTTGAGCCAGTTTCCACTGTTATGAAAGACTCCCAATACTACACGTCCTTTAACAGGTGGAAAATGTCTTAAGAGGCTGGCTGGATGGGAATGCTTTTCTAACCTAAAGACAAAGTAGTATTTATTTATGACTTAATCTAATTCCAAAACAAAGTAACAGTTCCCTGCACTGAATTATCTCCTTATGATGCGATCCCATGAACATATGGTTTTATTATTTAAATTGAAAATGTAATATTGAAACCATTTCTCGCTATTAAACTTGTGTAACCAATTACAGTGAAACAGTGTTCCTGAGGCCCTTTATTTTTAACAGACCATTTTCCCTTAACAGGACAACCAAAATGTCTGTCATAGCTAATTCTGGCATTAGAAAAACCTTTATTTCATTTTTTTTCTGTTTCAGAATGAAGAGCTGCTGACTTTTTTGGATTGCCCATGGAAGAAAAACATTTCTGATGACCTAGATAAAAAAAGGTGCAGAGTGAAACTCCAAATCACCAACAGACACAATGACACATATTATCCAGGCAAAAGCATATGCCATATTCTATAGCAGCCAAGTACTGAGTGCTCAGGTTTGCCAGCTGGGTATTGGACTGACTGACTTTGACTGGCCAGGTGCAAGAAGTCAAAAGGTTAAAAATAACGGTGCAGCAATTGGACAGCAGAGATGCCTAGAATTGTAGATTTATTCCAACTTCTCTTCTGCACACTGAATCTCTTGCCAAAATCTTGATTCCATCTGACTTCTCAGGGTGGCTACATGTGCACCGAAACATTTACTGCTGTTATGCATAGATGTAACCCACTACAGTATGGAGGAAAAAGAAAGCGAGTTTGCTTGCGTGCAGTTTACAATTCTTGAAACTGGGTTAGGGTGGTGCTGAGGCAACTTTTGGTTTGGAGCAGCTTTGCTCCTCTATACTTGGTAATTGCACCGGTAGTGACATGCCAATGTGTAATGGAGGGGAAACTTTTAAACTGGTCAAAACTCAAGTGACTCCTAGTTCTGGAGTGATGCCTACAGTGCAGCTGGTGAGATCTGCCTGTGTCTTTTTAATAACACCTCTTCCTTAATTTCCTGTGAGTGATGGAGGATGGTTCTCTCTCAACTCTATGGCTGATCTTCTCCTTCTTCCGGCTCCTAATCTTTTCCAGGATGGAATCTTCTAGGCCCTGCATTTTTGTTTTTGAAGATATCTGTGAACCCCTGGTATCTCCTGGGCAAAAGGCTTTCTGGTTCTGGAGGTGGTAACTCCAAGTGGGGTGTGCAGAAGGGTGGGTCTCTGGCTTGGATCGTACCAAGAGGTCTGTCCCCCTGTTCTTCAAACAATGTTGTCGGCAGTGGTCTGAGTTCAAATGCACCTCCAGGGCTTTCTACCTAATTAGTGAGTTGTGGTGGGTGAGCCAGGGAAACCCCAGAATCTAGCTGTAGAACAGAGAGTGAATGGCTCCAAAGCATATGACTAAGGAGATTCATCTCGAGGATGATGGTCATCTATTCCTTTGGTCCTGAAGCAACCAGCAAGCCTTCTATGGTCTCTATGGATTCAGGTTTGCATCTCTGCCTTAAAGCAATTTATAGTCCTCATCTCATAGTCTCATCTATGAAATTACCCACAGCTCCAGAGTCCAGCAGGGCAGTTAGCACATAGAATGTGTTGTTCTGCCCTGGGATTCAGAGGTGGGTGGATAACAATAATTGGGGATTCCATGGGTTGGGTTTGCCACAGGATTCATGTGCTGAGGGTGCTTTGAGGACTTTGAACAACCCCATGTTGGCAGGCTTCACCAGGCATGGGATTACTCAAGGCACAGGGGGTGTGTCTACACGTGCATTTACACAGTGTTAAAGTTACTGCGTAGTAACTGGGCATAGGCCAGCATCTACACATGCAGGCATTAAAGCACATTAACGCTGTATGTGGACTGACTTGCGACTAACTTTAGTTCCAAGTTAGTCCCAAGTCAGTCCACATACAGTGTTACCGCACAGCAAGGCAACTACATGTGTGTTATCGTGCAGTAACTGAGTGGGTGCTAATTTGATATCTGCATGATACTGTAGAGCTGGTAGATATGGGAATACAGGGATTGATTCTCCAACAAGTGCTGGACCTGCTTTTCTAGCACTTGCCAGGAGAAGTTCCTTGGTGTCAGCTGGTCTGGACTGAGTGGTTACAGGGGCCCTCAGTATGGAGTTTGCCTCCATGCTAAGCCCCTTTTGCTGCATGTAGTAATCTAGGCATCTTGTCATGACAGCCAATGGGTGGTCAGATCTGGAGGTCACTGTGGGGTCAGGAGAAGCCAAGAAGTCAGGATATATGTCCAAGAAACTGAGTCAGAGATGCAGAGGGTCAGGCAGAGCATGAGGTCAGGAGGAGAGCTGGTTGCACTTTGTTGCCCGGGCACTTCCTCTTTCAGGTCAGGACCTTATATAGGAAAGGGTAAGAGGTCAGCTGCCCTTGGCTGGCAGGGAATGGGTATGTGCCCAGGCCCAAATGGCATATCCTGGCCACCTGTGCCTGCCCCCGTGTTCCAATGAGATGGCATGCTGGAGTGACCTGCTGTGGGTGACCAAGGTCATGGCCTGTCATCTATGAACCACTGATCATCTATGAGGTCATGGCAAGGTCCACAGGTGGTCTGCTGGTGGTATCATCCTTGTCCCCTTTTCAGTTAAATATAGGCACATAGATTCAAGATGGTTGGTCCAAGATGCTTGAAAACCACTGATATAGCCCTGGAATAACACTACTGGGTTGCAAGTGTTGCACCTCCTAACCCACCAAAATGTTTCAGATGCTAAATCTGATGTATCTTTTATTCCATTTTGACTTACATAGGGAATTTTTACATAGCTTCTGTTCTATCTGCCATTTTTAGTCAAGCTGTGTCTCCTTTTTTCCAGACTTGAGGAGGGGTACTTGCTACTCAAGAGCTGATCAATATCCCTCTTAACTATAGGGTCCAAGATAAATGTAATCCGGGTGTCCCTAAAGTGAATGCCCCCTGCTCACCAATAGAAGGAGAAAGCCAGCAGGGGACATGTGCTAGGGGTGGAAACTGCAGTCTACTCGCAGTTTCCTCCCACCTATCATGTCTCAATAGAGGAGGAACAAAAAGCAATGTCTTAACCAGTTAACAGTTAATAAACACTCTAAAAATGAATGGCGCATATCAAACAATTAATAAACACTCCAAAATAGGAGGCGCAAGAGTTCTCTAATGGTCCCCTCCTTTAGAGGGTCTCTTCCTCCTGCCTCTTTAGTGAGGCTACCTCCCCCTGAGTGTCACTCCTCAGTGGGAGACCCGTTGCCCCACTGACTCACGTGTCCCAAGGAGCCAGGTGGGGTAGTGTCCATAAGCTCCCCTAGAAGCTAATGCTTCTCCAGGGGAGTGCTCAGTTCTGGGCCCCAGGGGAGTAGTGTGACTCACTCATGTGTCCCAGTAGCTCAGTCCTTCTCAGCAGAGGGAGTTGCGGGCCTGGACCACCTCGTGCGCGCACAGGGCCGGGTCGCTCTGAATACCACTCCTCGTGCTTGGGGACAGCTCCATTCCGGGGCCCTTGCAAACCCACCACAGGGGATAAGACACAGACTGCCTGGCCCCTCCTTCTCCAGGATGTTATGCCCTGCAATGACTCATCGTGCAGTAGCGCTGGCTCCCATGCCTGGCCTCGTGCTGGGGTTGGCGACCTGAGCTGCCTTGATGTGGATCCCAGGGTCCCAGTCCCTTGCGGACCCTCCATGCAACACCTCCACGCAACACCTGCACCACAGCCCGGCCTCATGTCGGGGCTGGAGACCCAAGCCGTCTTGATGAGGCTTCCAGGGTCCTGGTCCCTTATGGACCCTGCATGCAGCAATGCCTGAATTGCCTCCCGTTTCCGTCCAGTGGCAGAAACTTTTGGGCATTTCTGGGTAGCCAGATATGCCCACTGGGCAGCTCTCCCAGGTCTTCTTGGCCCCAGGACCTCTTCCTTCTTCGTCCCTTGCCAACTGTGCCACATGCTCAGCACATGGCTGCTTATATCCCCTTCTAGGGCTCTGCCCCAATATTGAAGATGAACCAATCAGGAGGCTTATTGGAGCCCGTTTGGAGTAGAGGTGGAGTGGACTCTCCTCCTGGCTCCTCCCTTGCCTGTCTCTGATTGGTGGGTTTTGCCCCACCAATCGCATTTGCAGGTTCCTAAGCCTGGAGAGCCAGGTGAAGCCAGACAAGCTTGCCACATAAATTATCACCCACAAAAATCCTTGCCCCTCTCATACTTCCTGGACCCTTATAGCTGTAACATCATTCAAACAGTAACTAAGGCATTGAAAAAAAATTCCCATCCCAAATTGGGAAAAAAGTCAAAATCTTGAAATTCTCTGGTCAACAGAAGTATTTCCTTTTTTTTTTAACTTGTTTTGTTTTTGGTGTTTTAACTCATACCAGCTTACATATTTAAACAAAGCATTGCTTTGAATGGTCTACCCAGAATTTTTCCTTTAAAAATGCCATACTTCTATGTTGCCCATTTAAATTTTTTTCCTAAAGATTTTTTTGCCAAGAAAAGTAGTTGGAAAACCTCTGACGAGCCCTAATAACTACAATGATACACTTTGATTAATTCCCATTCTCCAGGAATCTTAAGATCTGATTGAATTCTGGTCTTCCACATAAATGATTTTTCTTGGGAACTACTATCTGGGACAACCTCTAAAGAACCACTCCCATCTCTTTTATGTCATGAAGTTAATAAACAACATCTGCCAAACTATACTTGTAAGAATCTATAAGCAGCAGAGCTATTTGAATTCTTTTTTCTTTTTTTTTTGTCATGAAAAACTTTGCTGCCTTTTGGCTAGAGTTTTGGAAATTCAGAAAACCAGTCAACTGTGTCATTAAAAATATAGAATGCTTAGTGAAAAATTAGAAAAGAAATTACAAAACCCAGTATTTTTTCCTCGGAAACAGCAATAAAACATGACACATTTCAATTTTTTACAGGTTCTAATTCATAAATTATGGAATTATATTTACTAATATCTGGTAATGGGAAACATCTTTCTCTCTTATTCCCAAATAAGAACCAATTGGTAGAAAATAAAGCTAAATAAATTCAAACTATAAGGAGCACATGATTAAAATGAGTGAATGACCACTTAAACACACTGGATTCTCCACTTTTTAGAAACTTCAGATCAAGACATGCTAGTTTTCTGGAAGATAGTCTTAGTTACATACAAATTGTTAGGCTCAACATTAAATTAATGAATAAAAATCTGTGGGTCTATGTTACATGGGAAAACAAATTATATGATCTCTTCTGCCTTCAGACATATGAATCTTGCTGTGTGTTTGTATCCTGACACAATTAGCTCTCAGTGGTTGCAATCATCACCACAACAACAACATGAGGAGATTTTTAAAGTTCAGCACCCTACTTCACTTTGAAGGGGGAAGGCAAGCGGAGGACTGCGGACTGCGGTATGCTGTGGGGCTAGAGAACCCAGTAGCACTACATGCAGTGGTACAGGCACTTTACATAGCACTATGAAATAGAGAAGTTTCTCTTTGAAAGAAGTACTATTTTATAGCCCTTCCATCCTCTTTGTAGTGCTACAAACAGCTTGAACAGCTGTATGCTTGCTTTTTGTAACACTATAAGGGTCTGTCTATATAGTTTCCATCTATGCTCTTAATTTATAATTAACCAGAAATAAGATATTATGGAATTTTGTTTGACAGAGAGATTATTAAAGTTGTCAGATTTAGATATTTTCTTTCTCTTTTCATTAAAAAAAGAAAATGACAGAGTTCAGATAGATAAAACCCCCAAACCTGGATGCTTTCTATGTGGATGCATTCTTTTAGTACTAGGTACCCTTTTTTTCTGGTAGCATCTTGACTATTCTGCTTTCAGCCATAACCTAGAACTCCAAAGTGAGAAAAAAAAGAAAAACAATGAAAAACAATGTGTTGTTTGAGATTGTTTTTCAAGAGAACTTGAGAAAATTATCTACATTTACTCATCTCCGTCTCCAAGTCTGTATAAACAACATAAACTTATAACACAACCACACAATTTTATTGGCACAATGGTCAGTACGCCAGACTCACTTTTAGGAAATGTGGCAAGAAAATTCCAAATGGCCACTGTATTGTTTTCTTTTGCTAGGGAGTATCCTTAAAATATGGTTCACACAGCTGTGATAAAACCAAGAATGCTTTCAAAATAGATACTCACTTTTTGTTTTCATGAGACACTGTAGAGCATACAATTGGCAAAACTTTGATTGAGATATTGTGAAGACAAGTTCTTGCAAATTCTGCAGCTAAAAGAAATATTTTCCAGTATGTTTATAATAGTCTAATGAAAACATGACTTTTAACTCATTCAAAATTCTGATTTTTTTGCAAAGGACTTGGTCATTTTAATCTTCCTGTGACAGACACTAAAATACATGTATGGTAAACAATGACTGTTGACGCTGATAAGAATTCAAAACCCCAGGGTAGCTATCACACACCTGCTCTCCAGGTCCTTGTTAAAACTTTAGTGCTGAAGGGAAGGTTAGGATTGTTTCAAGGGAAGGTTAGGACTGTTTCTGTAACCTGGGTGCACCCCAGTATGTTTCCCCCCCACTTCAACTGGAGGAGATAGGTGGTCAGGCAGGAGTGCTGTGAGAGGGGTCTGCTGTACAGGCCAGCCCCACTCTATCCTCTATAGAGACAGGCCAGGACAGCTTAACTATGTACAGGTTTATTAATATACAGGTAACAATATTTATAGATTTATAAGAGAGTATTGGTAAATATGTATAATATCCATATCACCCAAATACCATTATGCTCTACAAGCAAAGGCCCCAAGGGTCTACCACCTCAGAGGGCATGAGTTCCTATGCAAGTAAGCAACTGTCTGCAACAGATAAGTACAATAAAGGCAGATAAACAATAGGTATCAATAGGTAAGTTCAGGCAAGAATAATAACAAGAAGTAGATACAGGTAAACCTCAGATAGATGACATAACCCAGGTCACATTAAAGGATAACATTATATAAATATTTACAAAATATGAGGCACAAGTACTTCCTTCGAGGTATTCATGTGGCTGAGACCACTGCACGTTCCCCCAGGGTGCCAAACCCTGGCACCTCTCCTAGGAGGTATAAGGGGAGGGTCCTAGTACCTCCTTATCCCCTGACTGCCCCCCCCCTTTGGTCCCCAATCCCTTGGAACCCCCTCTCAGGGCTCTCTCCCCTGTGGGGACCCATTCCCTGGGTACTCACAGACCTGGGGAGCCAGTTCAGAGGGACTCCTGGAGCCGTGGGTGCCTTTTCGGGGCCACCCAGGGCCCTGCCTTCTGTCTTTCATTGGGGCTTGGGCTGCCTCATTCAGGTCCTGAAACCCAGGCATCACCTTCTCCCCTTTGTTGGGGCTCCAGCTGCCTGGTGCAGGTCCTGAAACCCAGGCCCTGATGGACCTCAGGCATGCTATGCTGGTGCCTCCCAGGTGCCTGGTCTCATGCCAGGGAGCGGTTGCAAACCTGAGCGGCCTAGTGCTGATCCCAGGGTTTGGGACACCATGCACCGAGTCCTCAGCTGCATGCTGACAGTAGAAGACCCAAGCCTCCATGTGCGGCTCCCAAGGTCTGGTGGCCCCATGCACCGCTATGTGCACCAAGTGTCCAGAGATCTGAGTTGCCTCCTGCAGCTCCCAGGGTCTGCTCCATGCACCGGACTGTGCACCACCTGGGGGCAGTAGCTGAAGCTACTTGCCACTCCAGCCCTGCAGAGGAAGTCATTTGGGGCTCTTCTGGGCAATAGCTTCTGCCCACTGGGCAGCTCTCCCCAGCAATTCTCAGCCCTGCTTGCTTCTTTGTCTCCTGACGCATCTGCTGTGTGCTGGGTATGCAGTGCATCTCGAGGCTTGCTGGACCTGCAGAATGCAGGCTTCAACCAAGTTCGGGAGGCTCTTCACCCCCACCCCCCCACCTCTGTGTAAGGGGAAGGGCTGGCCCTTCCCAGCCCTTACCTGATTGGTGGACAGGCTCCACCAATCGAAACAAAGATTTCCCGAGCCCGTTCGAGCCAGGTTGGATTGGTAAGTCTGCAACATTTCCATACTTTAGAAGCTCAATATATACTTCAGAAAAGCAAATGATTTCCCTTCTGGAGTGTCTGAGTATATCTACATGGCCTGAAAATTCTGGTCACATATAGGCATTATGTTTCTACTGGGCGAGTTGCCATTCTCCCAATAGAAAGTATGAGTGTACAAGCATTCACTCTATTTCTCCTGGGAGAAATATGTTCCTTATGGGAGGAGATATTCCAAATGTCAATCTGGAAGATCTCCCTGAGGAGAGAAAATCTCTCGCAAGAGTGAACACTTGTACAATCCCTTCCCAGTCTGGTCTGGGAGGGGAGTGAAGCAGCAGGCAATGCTCCTCATCCTTCCCCAGACTGGTGACAGCCAGGTCAGGTGAACAGGAAGGGGCACTGCTCTAGTCCCCTCATGGACTGATTCAGGAAAGGACTAGAGCAGTGTGGCAAAGTCCCCTATCCGCTCCTCAGACTGGGGACCCCAGTCTGAAGAGTGGGTGGAGGCTTTGCCATGCTGCCCCCCTCCCATCCCCTCCCAGACTGGTCTGGGATGGAAGGGAGCAGCCACCACTGCTTCCTGCCTCTTCTTCAAACTGTGCACTGCCTTGGGGAATGGGCTGAGGGCTTTGCCCATAGGGGAGACTGTTTCTCACCTTCTCTCCAGCCCCAGTCTGGGGAGGGCAAGGGGAATCTTTCCCCATAGCTCTAATCTCCCATGGGGATGGTAAGGAGTGGAGCAGTTACTTCTCCCCATGCCTTCCCCACAGTGGGATCACCTGTGTCTGGTGAAAGCATGGAGAGTAGGGGAGAAGAGGTGGCTGCAGGCTGAATGCCCTCACACTCCGTCTTCCAGAAAGATTTCTACCACTGGACATTTCTAAGAATTGTTCTGAAAATTTTCCACTGGTAGAAATGAACATCAGCTCATGACCTCTTTCTCTGAGAAGCATAATTTTTAGGCCTGTGTGAAGCAGCTGATATTCGCTTCTGATTTGGATTTGGCCGATTCAGGGGACAGTGATTCGATTTGGTGATTCGAATCACTGTCCCAATTTGATTCGGCCAAATCAGCCAGGCCAGGCTCATCCCCCACCCCTCTCCCAGCCCAGCAATGGCTGCCCCAGCTCCCAGCACTTGTTAAAAACAAAGTCCTGGCTCAGCAGTTGCTGCCGGGGGCGGTGATCCCTGCTGCCCCCGCTGCCCCCTGCCATGTGGGGGGCTCTGCATGAGCCCTTCTGAAGCCCCGAGGCCACTGCAGAAGCAGTGAGTCCCGGGGCTTTTCTTGGTTTATTTTTTCTGAACCAGACAGAGCTGGTCTGGGCAGGGCACCCATGGTGGGGGGGGGGCTGGGGGACCAAGATGGGGGGAAGAACCGCCCATGCAGCATGGAGCAGTGGGAGGCAGCAGGGATTATCCCCTCACCCAGCAGCACCCAGTGAGCACCGGGGCTTTTTTTAAAGTACCGAGCTGGGGTGGGTAGGGGCATCCATGGGGGAGGCAGGGGGAGTGGGCAGGGGTTGGAGGGGTTGGGGGACGGGGGGTCAGGGTGGCTGGCAGGGGTGCCCCCGTGGACCCCTCCCCCCTTCCACAGCCCCTCCTCCCCTGTCCCTACTTATCAGCTTGGAGTCATCTGCAACTCCCTGCTGCAGCCACCAGGGACTGCGCCCAAATCATCAAAGCTCTCCAACTCTTTTCTGAAAATTCAGAGAGCTTTGAATCAATTCAGACCTTTAAATTGGTCCCCTGATTTGATTCAGATTCAGAGATTCAGCTACCATATCAGGCCAAATCTCCTCCAAATCGAATCACCACCTGAAGCTTCACACAGACTTAATAATTTTCTCCCCTTTACATCAGTGAAGAGATAACCCTGAAAGATGATTATTTTTTTCTATCTCAGCATAGTTAACAATGTTCTTGCTGATCACAGGGTAAAAGTAGGGAGGATGATGATCATCATAAAGCACAAATTTTCCTGTGAGTGGTGCCTTATTTGCTATTTCATGTTGGTGGGACAGGTAAATGCAATGCTATTTCCTCCCTCAGATGGCACGTCCAGACAAACACACACGTGCCCTTGCCCTGCCTCAAACCCCTTTGAGGCGGGGCAAGAGACACATGCGTAAATGAAAAAATGTTCCCCACGGTGCAAATTTGTACCGCAGGGAGAAAATGACATCCCTGGATATCCAGGGGTCTAAAAAGCTTGAAGTTTAAAGAAGTGGAGCAGGGCATAGTCCCAGACCATGCCCTGAGGCAATCGGAGACTGGGTCCTCCACAGAGACACTCTGGTTGCCAGAGCGTCTCTACGGTTGGCCCCTCATCCTAGTCCTGAAACGCACAGCCAGACAGGCCACATGTTTCAGCACCAGGGCTCCAGTGCTGGTGAGTAAGGGGTCATGGGGGCTGGAGGAGGGGACCATGGTGGGGACCCCAATGGCCCTGCCCACTCCCCCAGGACTCCCAACTCCTGCCGTGGCTGTCCTCTCCCCCTGCCAGCCCCCCTGAAGCCCCCAACTCCTTCCCTGACTGGCCCTGTCCCCCTAAAACCCCCAGATCCTTCCCCCCCATAATTAAAAAAAACAACAACCCGGCACTTACTGGCAGCTGGAGCTGGCATCTGGCTGACTGGGGCCCTCCTGCCCCCCCACTGTCCTGTGCTGCCTGGGTGGCTCTGCCAGGAGGCCCTGAATCCTCCCCAACCATGCTTCTAAGGTAAGCAGAGGCTTTTCTTCCCCCATTTTTTTCTGTTCTTTTTCTGAATTTTTTTTTAAAGTGATGGTGCCTGGGGTTGTGGGGGTAGCCTTGAGGGCCTGGGGGTGCAAGTTGGGGGGTGAGGTTGGGTGGGGCAGCCATTCGGGTGGTCTGAGGGAGTGGGGGATGGGGATGGGTGGGGCAGCTGCTGGGGGGGGCTGCAGCAACTGGTGGGGGATGGGGCCAGGTGGGGCAGCAATCAAGGGGCTGGGGTGGGGTGTGTGGGCCTTGCGGGGTGTGGTAGCCCCTGCGGGAGCCATTTGGCCCCCGTTGGGGGGCCATACCCCTTGTGTGGGGGCCAAATCCCCTATTGGGGGGCTGAACCCCTTGTGTGGGGACCAAACCCACTGTTGGAGGGCCAAACCCCTTGTGTAGGGACTGAACCCCCTGTTGGGGGCCATAGCCCTTGTGTGGGGGCAAAACCCCTGTTGGGGGGGCGTAACCTCTATGTGGGGGCTGTAGCCACTGTGGGAGGGCAGCAAAATATATATTTATGTATTGATGAATTCATGAAAGTTGTATTTAGAGTTCACTTTATTATTATGATAAGAGACTTGCTTTAACACTGTAAGATATATCAATGAAACTTTGTCCAACTGATCGCTGTCTCTCTCACTTTCTCTCTCTCTCTTTATAGTGGTCTTTTGTTTTACTTGTGGAGGAACATGGATTTGGGCGTATTTTACATAGTAACTTGGGGATTTTTTTTATCATGAATTTTTCAGTTTTCCAATAGGGAACACCAGAATTCCTGTTAGGGAGGCCAGTGGCAGGACCCTGCCCGCTCAGAGCTGTCACCTTGGACCCAGCTGGTTGTGGCTGACCTCTTGGCCAAATGGGGCCAGAAGGACATGCATTGACAGTTCAAAGCTGGCCACCACACCCAGAACATTTTCTGGGCGATAGCTGCCCAGATGGCCAGGCAGGGGGCACACATGGCAGTAGTGCCGCACAGAGGCCAACCCTGCAACCACAGTCCACTGGCAGCTGGCCCAGAAGGGCAGATGCCTCTACTGGCTGTGCAGTCCCCATCTGAGTCTGGCAGGTGCGCAGCAGGTCACAGCCAGGCAGCAGCCCTCACTGCCAGACTGCTGCAGTGGGTAGAGGGAGAAGGGAACTCTCAGGGCTGCTTCAGCAGTCCAGCTGGCACAAGGGGTAGTGTCCCCAGGTACCAATTGGCTGGGCCCCAGAAGTTCTTGAGAGCTAGTAGCCCTGAGCTACTTGCCAGGGTGGCTTTTAATACTGCTGAGGCCAGGACAGGGCAGCTTTTTATACTGCTGGGGACAGCACAGGTGCTGGCCCTGGGCTCTAGCTCCCCCTGGCTGCAGATCCGGGAGGAGCCAGGCAGGGTTATTTTGCCCCAAGTGGCACAATTTGCTCCACACCAAAGTGCATGTTCAAGCATGTGCACTGAAGCAAAAAGCCCTGGCTCAAATTTGCACTGCTTCTATTTGAGCTGCTGCAAGCACACATGCTTGCATGTGTGGATGCGTCCAGAGTGGCCACTGCTTTGGCCTTTGTTGCTAAGAGGAAATAAAACCTTTTTGTTACATAAAATATGGTCAAGTTAATATCTGGTTAATTAAAAAAAAATGAAAGTAGTTCCATGCATTACATCTACCTGAGGATCTCTCTGCCAATTTTGCTGGTTTTACAATCATATTTTTTCTATTTTTATAGCATGTTTTTCATTCCTCTATTGCTGTGTGAAAAACCCACACAAACAACAGGGATATCCAAACAGCAGTGAACACCAATCATAATGACACTGGACTGTGTACAATGTACTGTCAGAGGCACAAAATAAACCAGATGAAAAAAAATTGTGGGGAAAAGGGTTTTTTTTTCCAGTTTCTATTACTTAAAACAGAGGTGTCAAACCTATCTGGCCCCACAGACCAGGTGAGTGGTGTGGAGCTGGTCCATGGGCCAGATTGGGCCCATGGCCTCCCCAGCTCCTTTCCCCACCCCCATGCTGGATTCAACACATGCAGTGCCCAGTCCAGGATCCATGCTGCACACAATACCCATTCCAGCCAGTGTGGGATCCGCACTACACACAGTACTTGCCCCAGTCAGTCCGGGACTGGTCTGCATGTGGCAGTTCTCCCCCACCTGCCACCAACCCTGCTGGTCCAGGACTGCGCCATGTGTAGCACCCAATCCAGCTAGTTTGGGAACAATGCTGCATGTGGTGCCTGTGGGAACCACATACAACATTGGTCCTGAACTGGTTGGAGGGAGCACTGCGTGCACTGCATGTCCTGAACCATCCAGGCTGGGCACCACCTGTAGCGTGGATCCTGGATGGGCTGGAATGGAGCTGTGTGCAACATTCATCCAGGGCCCTGTGCATGAGAGCAGTCTGACAGAATGGGGGTCAACTTAGACCCAGAAGCAGCACTGGGGGCTGGATGACAGAGCTCCCTGGGTCATATTTGGCCCATGGGCTGTATCTTTGATACCCCTGATTTAAAATCATCAAAGGTACTACTTATAACAGAAATAGGTAGCATTTTTAGACAGAACTGTGTATTTTTAAGTTCAGAATACCACTTGAAACGGAGAAATAAAATATAGACCATGCCCTAGAATACACTGTGAATAGCAGTGTAGCAAATAAGAAAGGTTTAGTCACTACAGCTATTATGGTGATTTATATTTCAGTAGCGGCAAGGAACCCCAGGCACGGGTCAGCAACCCTCTGTGATTGGTTCTGTCTCTGCCTCAGAAAAGATCATCAAGTTAAACCATGTTTAGAAATCCTAGTGCGATGCATCTGCCTTGCCTTGTTTTATATAAGAAAACATTATTTTGGATAGGTGGCTTGTTTTAGTTGCTATTTTATACTTTGAAGGACATAAAGGTAATTTTTGGTTTCCATTCACTGAATAATGCACAAAGCTAGTGTACGCAGATAGAAAGATGATTGACTCAGTAAAAGACTGCTTGTTGATGTCATACCACAGTCATTCCAAGTGCTTATTGCTGAGGTTTGCCCCTCCAAGGCATGTACAAATTGTAGATATATACAAATAATAATGCTCCTGCATTTGGAAAATGTGAAACCCTTTGTTTTGGAAAGGTTGCTCCTGTTATTTGTGGCTTGAAAATGTCATCATTATTCAAGCTTTGTCTTCTTGTATGATTATTCTTCAGCCACTGGGTGCTTGCAAACATTCCTAAAATTAATATATTTCAAAGAACCAGACATTTTGAAAATAGCTCAATTATAGACTCTATAATTAAGTTATAAAATGATAAAAAAACTGCCTCTTTATGTTGCAAGAACATTCAAGCTGCACTGCGTGAGCAGCTTATGCTTCACAGAATCATAGAGAAGTAGGGCTGGAAGGGATCTCTGTAGGTCACCTCCTCCAACCCCCTGCCTGAGGCAGGATCCCTATCTACACCATCCTATATAAATCCATTGTCTAACCTCTTAGCAAAACTACATAGTCAGCCCTGATGCAACACAGGACATAACACCCTAACTTGCCACAGGTAAAGCAGGGACCATGGTGGCCAACACCCTGTTGTTGTAAAGGTTACGATATGCTCAAAAGATCCCAGGAAGAGATGCAGATTCATATTTACTTAGTGCCTGATTTGGAAGGAACTTGTAAATAAGCCTACAAGACTTCAGTGGAGAAGTTCTGCTGCATTACTTATTTCCCCTAAATGTGAAAGTCAGCTATGCATTTTCCATTAACCTTTAACATGTTTGCACTACAAACTTGGAATCTAAGGCTTTATGCAGACATGAAGTTTGTCCTGAGAGAGTTGTTGCTCTCCCAGGAGAAATCAAAAGTGTACAGATGTTCAGGCTTTTTCTCCCATGGTAAAAATGGCCACTGCAGGAAAAAAAATAACCTGGGAACAGCCAAAGACCATTAGTCCACTGTGCATTTAGCATCTTGTGTAGACATGCCCAGTGTGTCACTTGTGGGACTCTGCTTAATTTCATCTTGGAGCAGAACACCCCTCCTTCACAATCCAGATATTGTGGTGCTGGGAAACACAGGCTGACCATGGGCAGCATGTGTCAGCCAATCAGGGATTCCCTATGCACAGATGCAATCTGTTGCAAGGCAGACTAAGAAAGCTACAGAGCATGGGGAGATGTGTGCACAGGGTCCCCTTGCCCCTCCTTTCAGCTGCACAGTGTCATCACTGAGAGCTGTCTACTCCTCAGGAGTAGACAGCTCAATATTTGAACACACAGCTCCAAGTAAGTTTCTCTACCAGGAGAACAAACATAGGAGAATTCTCTCAGATTATTAAATGTGTGTACCCATCCTTAGTACACCCTTGCACAGATTGGGACACTTGTTGTACCGGAACTGCAGACAGGGAGGTTTGTCCTTAGAATCAAAACCACTGAGCAATGGGTAGTTCAGGTCTAGAACAAGTTTCACTAGGGAAGTTTAACTGAGAACCTGAAAGAGACAATGGGCTTAGCTCTCATTGACAGTGAGGCTTTTTCACTGGTAGAGACATAACAACCAAGGTCTGCACCCTGGCAGCAGTGGTGGCCACAAGGACCAAGCTCTAAGTGAGTGCCACAGCCTAATGCCCTGTTCTCCCAGCCCTTCTTACACTACTGGTTTTAATGTAATCTACCCCCAATTTAAGGCTTATTTATGCTGCCAGAGATGTGTAAAGGGACCGCTATGTAAATGAAGGTCTTTCCTGTAACAGAATGCCTGGGATTTTCAAATGAGCTAAAGGGAGTTAGGCACCCAACTCCCATTGACTTTTCACTAGGTTTTTGGTACCAGAGCCCTGTAGACTTATTTACAAGCCCCTGCTTCAAGTGAAAAGGAAATATGAACCTATGTTTAGGCTTATTTATAGCATTTCTGCAGCTCCTGACCATTGTAAATAACATTCCTATAAAGGTGTATATCTACCCTGCCTTATGACTGACTTCAAATTAACACAGATAACTATCTCTTTCTGATTCCTAAAAGCCAGCTTCTGCCACCCTTGTTCAGGGCGAGCAGCACTTTACTCTTTGAGTAGTCCCACTGATTTAATTAAAGAGGTAAACATGTTCATATCAGTAGAATTCTAATGTTGGGTCAGATCTTGCTTTGCTTTATTCGAGTGCAATTAAAGTGTGTATGGGTGTATTTGTGTATGTATAAATATAGACATGTACACATATACAAATATATATGCATCCATACATAAGTATGTACATACATATACACACCCACATACACATAAACATACATGCACACATACATGGACATATGCATGCACATACATATATGCATATAGCAGCAAAATATATAGTTGTTCTATTTTCCTTGGAATAAACAGAAGATATCATTCTTCAGAGTACTCTACCTGATACCTTAGGCAAGCACTAAATTCACATTGGAATACATTTTTTAAATGTATTGATATAAACATAGATATAAACATATGTATAATACATACATACATACATACATACATACATGATATCCATGCAAATAACATAAACAATGCCCTCTGGGTAAATGCTATAAAACAGTATACCAGAGCTCCAGATACAGATAAGTCACAAAAGTATCTGATCTGAAACAGGTAAGCCCCAAAATAAACACAGATAACCAATAGATAAACTATAAGTAAATATAGGTGAACAATAACTAAGACAAATAAATACAAATAAATAACAGGTGAATAATAGCGAAAGGGGGTCCCAGCAGAGCCCTAGTCAAAGTTATACATTTAAGACTCTACTCATCTACTAATTTACAAACATGAGAGTTCACAAAATATAAAGCACAACATCATACCACTTATGTCGCAAGAACCTCAAAGATAAACTTAATCCCAAGGGGAAATCCTAATGCCCCTTGCGCCTTTTCCCAAACCCTTCAAGGAAGCTGGTAACTTCAGAGGGGCCCTCCCAGTGGGACCTCCACTTTCAGGAGCCCTAAACTAACCATGGCGGACTCCCCCTCCCATGTGGGAATCCTTTTTCTCTACAACTCACGGCTCCCACACCTGGAGGGTGGCCCTTGTCCTTTGCACCAAGCTCCTCTCTCACCTGCGGTGAACTTCGGGGGTCGCTGTCCCCCAGAATGGGGCTCTGCTATGCAGGGCTTCTGGGGCCTCTGGCTCGGCCCTGTCTGCTGGCTCAGGAGCCTGAACACCGTCTGGCTCTCTGGACTCAACCTTTTGCTATGGATTGGACACTCAGGCCACCTCGTGCAGCACCAGGGCTCAGTCCATTCCAGGACCCTCTGTGCAGCACCTCCTGCACCAAGCTGCCAGACTCTTGCCAGAAGTTGGGGACCTGAGCCGCTCAAGTGCTCTAAAGATCCTGCTCCATGCACCAGCCTGTGCACTGTTTCTCTGGTCACACACCAGAAGTTGCAGGCCTGAGCTACCTCACACAGCTCTAGATGCTATGTGCTGTGCTGTGCCTAGTCACTGGAGCTATTCCCTATGGTTAGAAGTCTTCAGGGGCTCTTCCGGGCTACTGCTTCACTCTGCTGAGCAGCTCTCCTCCGCTCTTCTAAGCCCCACTCATCTCTCTTCTCTGTCCCCGATGCTCTCCCTCATGCTGGGCATGCATCTCCTTTTATTCTCTTTGGGAGGCTCCACCCTCAAAGCTCTGCCGACTGGCATAGTGCAGTCTTGAACCAGGTTTGAGGCTTCTTTCTTTTTTTTTTCTCTCTTTGCCCTGATCAGGGGTGGGACAAGCCCCTCCCAACAGTTACCTGATTGGTGGATGGGCTCCACCAATCACGAAGAGGATTCTCCGAGCCTGTACATGCTGGGCAACATCGGTAAGTTTGCTGCACAAGTAGTACAAACTACAGTACAAATAATCCATATAATTCAGTTACTTTTCTGAGACTCGCTAATGCTGAATGCTTCAGACAATGGTACAGGCTCTGAGTGCCCTGTCTCTATGCTGAAGGCCAATACATTTCCTAAGTTTCACTTATTCATTCATTATGTTGATTTAAATAATAAAGACTCAGAAAAAGAGGCAGGAGGGGCAGGAAGCAGGTAAAACTTATGGCTTGACTTTCTTTGATGATGTGGAAAAAGCAGAAAACAGCTTGGAGAAGTTGTGGAATCTCTATCCTTGGAGGTTTTTAAGAGCAAGTTCACAAACACCTAGCTGGGATGGTTTGGAGAGAGAGTTGTATTACATGACCTCTTGAGAATGCTTTGAATTCAGTTTTTCTATGATACTATGACCGTATACTCAGTTAGCATAAATTGGCATAGCTAAACCTATTTCAGCTGAGCTAAGAGAATATAGTTATTGGTTTAGTAAAAAAAAACACAGTAAAATAATACAATAATGCCCAGCTCTTATCAATTAGTTGTCAACCTTAAATCTCAACATGTTTTACAAGAGAGGTCAGCAGGAAATGGAAAGGTGCCAGCTCACACCAGCTGAGAATCTGCCCCAAGAATATCTGTCATTTACAACGGGTGTGTTCTTTTCCTTGCAAAAATAAAAATAATGTAGATCTAGTCATTGCCAAATATCCTCTTTTAAAACTCAGCCCAAGTCATTTTTAGCTAAGTGAACTTGGCACAATACATGACTTGCTTATGGACAGAGTTTATAATGTGGGCTGCTTGCCAGAGTCCTTGTACAGCTTGCTTTGAGTTCTGCTGTTCTACCTTCTCACCCTGCAACAGAGATTAACCCTTCCCCAGCAGAAACCACCTGATACTGCTCTCCCTTCCCAACCTCCTTAGTCCTCTCGCAGTTGTAGACCTCAGGCTATAAACCTTAACAATATCAGGTGTGAAATCCTGGCCCCAGTGTCTGACTCTGACTCCACTGAAGTGGGATTCTTCTCCCCTTCCACACGTGTGCCAAGAGCTTTGCTATGAGAATGGAATACAGTCTCTTGACTGTTCTTGACAACAGTCATAGAAGGATGTTATTTTTAAGAACATGAGGAAACTTTTCCACTAACAAAAGATAATATGGGTAATTCTGAGAATGAGTGGGGAATTCTTCTTTAAAATATCCTATATTATCCAGAAGACAGGGTCCTGAGCTTTGCCCAATGTTGCTTGGAAGCAGTATTTCCTCTACCCTTAACGCTCACAGGGTTGGAGGGGACCACAAGGGTCATCTGGTTCAAAATTCTGCATAAATTTAGGAATGTTACTCCTAAATCATCCTTGACCAGTGCTTAGCCAACCTCTTCTTGAAAACCAGCAATGGAGAAGATTCCACTGCTTCTCTGTTTAATGCCACAGGATTGAAATGGGACTCCAAGAGCCTTATATGGAATGAAGACTTACCTTTGACTTTACACTCTTCTCATTCTTTTCTAAGAAAGAGTAGATTAAGGGGTGTGTGTGTGGCGGGGAGGAAGGGGTATAGAAAGATTGATGTAAATTCACTGAAAAAAGCAGAACACTTAAAAATAATGTTCGCAGCCTCACAGCTGCTCTATGTATTTACTTTGGACCATGCTGAACAAACTGTGCTGCAGATAGCTGATGTTTCTATTCATAGCTATGCTGCAGATTCCTCTGCATCCATTTCTCCTAAAGCCAGCTACTTGCTTCTCTACTCCTCATAGTCCAATCAGTCTGAATAAAGAACTTATATTCACCAATCACTTTCAGCTTTGTACCTGAAGCTGCAAGGGAGATACTCACTAACAGCAATAGAAAGGCAACAGTGAGGCATGACAGAGATGTTCGCAGTCAGATATTCTAGCTGGCAGGAGTTATGCTGCAGAGATGCCCTCCGCATTCAGCAGTCCTTTCTAAAAAAGCCCTGAGGATCAATCTTTGGTAAAAAAATGTAAAATGAATGGATAAAAGTCAGAAAACTGCATTCTCTGAGGCAGTATTGCCAAGCCTCAGACCACAGAAATAGCAAGATGGACTTAGAGGCAAATTTATTCTCACATTTTTTCCCTATAAAACAACTTGTGCCAACATCAAGCAAGTGCTTTCAGCAGCTTCCAATGCACCTTACAGGGTGCAATTTTAAACTTGCTTTTATACGTCACTGAAACCTTGCTGTTTCATAGGCAGCCAAAATCCATGCCATATTCCAACTCCCAGCACTTGGAAGGATGCAGTCTTACTTTCCCTGTACTAGAATCATTCCCCTAATCTATGAAAGTTCTGAAAAAAGGGGCACACAGACATTAAAAGTCTGAACTCAGAGGGCACATCCACACATGCAGACACATGCGCTTGCAGCAGCTCAAATGCGCTTGCAGCAGCTCAGATTTGAGCCGGGGCTTTTTGCCTCAGCAAGTGCCTGGTCACGCACTTTGGTATGGTGCAAATCGTGTCACTTGGGACAAAATAACCCTGCCTGGCTCCTCCTGGATCTCCAGCCAGGGGGAGCTAAAGCCAGGGGCCAGCACCATATACTGCTGGAATGCTGGGGCCGAGAGAGGCAGCCATCAGGGGGCTTGGAGGGCAGGTGGGGGATGGGGGCAGGTGGGGGAGCCATCAGAGGGGCTGTAGGAACCAGCAGGAAATGGGGCCAGACAGGGCAGCGATCCGTTGGGCTCAGGGAGTGGGCAGGGGATGAGGCCGGTGGGGACCCTATAATCCTCTCCCTCCTCCTCCAGCCCTTTTACCCCCTACTTACCGCCACACAGCCCAGGTCCAGCTCCCTGAGGCTGGCATGCTGCCTGCCCTGCACAGGCAGGCAGTGTGCTTCAGTATCAGGGCAAGGGCCAACCATAGAGATGCTCTGGGTGGCTACCAGAGCATCTCTGTGGGGACCCGAGCCTCTGGTTGCTTCAAGGCATAGTCCTGGACCATGCCCTACCCTGCTTTTTTCCCCTGGGGTATTTTTTGACCCCTGGATATCCAGGGGTCTAATTTTGTCCTCATGCTGCAAATTTGCAGCAGGGGGACCATTTTTTTGTTCCTGCACATGCCTCTTGCAGCATCTCAAAGGGCTTTGAGATGCTGCAAGATGCACATGTGCACTTGTCTGGATGTGCCCAGAGTCAGGAAAACACTGCAACAGTATAAATCAACACTGCTCAGCTTCAATGGAGCCATGTGGATTTCTACCTGTCACAACCCAAAGTTGTGATTTGTTGTTTGTGTGTGCTTCGGCAACGCTAAATTATGTTCCCACTAAAATTACAGCTTCCTTGCACGATCAAGTTCTCTGCTGCAGGAGAGAACTCCGGTGCAACGGGGAATTTCCCGCCAATTTGTAGCTTTCTTTGCAGGGTGCATTTCTCTGCTGCAGAGGAGAGATGCTCGTTGCAAAGAGTTCCCGCCATTCGTATTATAATTCGAGCCCTATTATTGGCTTGTGCTAAATTATTCACACGTGGCGGCTAGTGATTGGCTTGCTAGCCCTATAAAAAGCTTGTTTGGTTTCCGCCCAAGTTGGAGGACTCCACGAACATCAGGAGGAGGAGACTTCACCCAGTGTGAAGATCTCTAAGTGCTGCGGATCCTTACGGACCCAACGCATTTCTTAAGCAGGCAACAGAGGTCTGATCAGCCTCTAGCCTCTCCCCATCGCCGAGCGCAATCCTAGACGTATCCCTATCCTTTGAACCCAATTTTCGAACCCACGGAGTCTTGGCAGCTCCTGGGCCAGGGAACCGAACCCAATTTTCAAACCCACGGAGTCTTAACAGGTCCAGGGGACCTGGGAACCGAACCGAACCCACGGAGCTTCAGCAACTTCATGAGGAAAGAATTGCCAAACCCGCAGAGCCTAAACCACTCCGGGGCCAAAGAACCGAGTTTGTCAGAGTCCTCCAATGAGGACTCAAGCGGAGCTGCACCTGGAAAGCTGTCCAGCCTACACCGCGACCATCTTGGGTGTAAGTAAATAATCTTTTCAATCAACCACTATGCCTCCGTGACTAATTCTAGCTCGCGCGTACCAAACTGCCCCGCGGTTTTCTCCAGCCCCGTGTGCCTGGGCTGCTGGCCACAGTCCGCATGCACAAAGACTCGCCCCCGGCCCGCACACTACCAACTGATGATATGACTTCATGTGAAGAAGCTACCTAATTGTGAGTCACAGATGCAGGGCTTGACCTAGTGTCCACTTTGGAAAGACCTAGTGTCTTTCCTTTGATTTCAGCATGCTTTGGAACTGTACCTACAATGAAACCCGTGGGTGAATAATCCACTTAGATACTCTTGAAAATCCTATTAGGTGATTGTCTGCATCTTTAGATTTCAAAACTCCCTTTAAAACTTGGCTATGCTACCAGCATGACTGTTCCTCTCTCTTCATCCTCCACCTTCACATATGGATATCATGTTGCATGTTGTATACATGCAATGGTACAATATAAAATCCATTTAGAATCTGGGCTTGCTCTCTGCCATAAAAGAATACCTTTTTATTGGTTCAGCTTACACACCTCACGGCAGTGTGTTTTGTTTGTTTTTCTAGAGCAATAACACCATCTTTTTTAAAGAAAGACTTTGACTTTCAGAAACATTTATTCCAGAGAGGTTGACAAATGGGGGGCAGTAAAAACACTACAGGTTGGCCCAAAGTTCTGGGTCCCAAGAACAAAGCCTAGGCTCATGGCATGCAAGGCCTCCTGCACAATTTAGTCCGTGGTCTTTTTAACAAGTATACATTGCATCAGAGTAAATAAACAAGGTGGGGGGCAGTGAGACAGGCAAGTGGGCCCATGAGGCCAGGCATGAGCAATGAGATTTGGGCCTTGTGGTGATACAGGACCCAGAGCATTGTGATGAAAAGGGGCCTGAAGCCAAAAGCCTCGAGGGTGCCGAGCAGGTACTGGTGGTTGACCCAGTCTAAGGCCTTCTCCTGGTCCAGAGAGACCAGGCCAACATCCAGACCAAAGAGCTCTGCAGCTGTGAGCAGGTTGCACAGCAGGAACAGGTTGTACTGGATGGTCCTGCCTGGCACACAGTAGCTCTGCTCAGGCCCGATGACCGAGGCCATGACAGTGCAGAGCCAGTTTGCCAGCACCTTTACCAAGATCTTATAGTTGGCGTACAGAAGGGAGACCAGCCACCAGTTCATAAGGCAGCTGAGGTCCCCCTTCTTGGGCAGCAAGGTAAGCACTGCCTAGTGGCAGCTGGTCAACAGGGTCCCATTGGTGAGGCTCTCACGGAAGACATGGAGGAGGATGGACCCAAGGAGGGGCCATAAGGCTTTGTAAAACTCCAAGGGCAGTCCATAAAGGCCCAGAGCCCTGCCCAAGGCAAGAACCCCCACAGCAGCTTCTAGCTCTGCCAGAGAGAGCTCGTATTCCAGGGCCTCAGCCTGCGAAGCGCAGAGGTGCGGCAGTCCTCATGCAACCACTGAGTGGCATCCAGGCAGGTGGGGTCAGCCACAAACAAGTCCCGGTTGAAGGCTATGGTGTGTTCCCGCACCTCACTCAGGTCCCTGAGCAGCCATCCCTCCAGGGTCTTAAGATGGTCCAAGGTCTTCACTGCAGCCCACCGCCAATCCAGGCTGAAGAAGAAGCCAGTCAGGGTGACAGCCTCCGCCAGCTCCTGGAAGTGGGCATGCACCTTTGCAGCACAGGGCATGCCCTCCGCCAGCTCCCGCAGGTGTCTCTTGTGAGACCAAAGGTTCTCGAGGTGTGCTGTGTCATTGCTGGTGCAGAGCAGGGCTGCCTTAAGCTCCACTACATCCTCCTCCAGCTCCAGGGTGTGGTGGTGGATCTTGCTTGCCGCCAGCTAGGAATACTGCTGACAGAACACCAGGACCTGGATCTTCCCCACATGCCACCACAGCCACCAGGAGGAGTAGTCTGCTTATATGACCTCCCAGCTCTTCCAGAGGTCACTGAAGCAGTCCTAGAAATGGGTGTCCTGTAACAGGTTGATGTTTAGGCACCAGTAAGGGGCCCGTGTGTGTGCCTTGCCAGGCAGGCTGAGTTTGCAGCAGACCAGGGCGTGGTCCGAGATATCTGATGGGTGACATTTCTCCACCATGTTTCTCTGGCCCTTGGTCTGGTCCAAGAGATTGACAAGGCCTCCATAGCTGGGGGCCACCAAGAGGGTGTCCTTCAGCAGGAGCTGGATTTTTGCAACCAAGAACTGGCAGGGCCGCACCCTGGAAGGGGACCTACCAGTGAGGCCGGTGAATGTGCCCTCAATGGCCAGGCCCCCTAGCAGGGCCCGCTTGGTGTCTGGGTCAAGGACCATCTCTGGGAGACTGATCCCCATCTGCTTCGGGGGGCAAATGTCATCCCACTCCTGGAGCCGCTTGCGGTGCTCAGGGGGCAGGCACTCCAGCTCCTTAGTGTCGGCCTCGGTGGGCAGGGGAGCGGGTGGGGGGCCCCTCTGCTGTCTCCTGTGCCTGACACTGGAGAGGTTGGCACTCCATCTCCCCCCGGCTGTTCATGAGTCCCATGGGCTGGGATGTGGGGGAGGACTTGCCTGACTCCTCCGGCACCCCGTGCGCTACTGGGACATCCTCAGTTGTGGCCTGAGGTAGTGGGGTTGTCGGGGGGGGGGGGGGGGCAGGCAGGCTGGAGTCAGGCTCCCTGGCTACATTCTCCCCAGCAGTGGCAGAGGCAGAGGCAGAGGCACCACCAGCAGCGTCGGCAGCGCTTTTCACAGGGGGCGTACTGCCAATCTCAGGGGGTGCATGTGCACCTGTGTGCACCCCTTATGCATTGCCAATGTCCTGAGGTCCCTTCCAAGCTTAATTTATATAAATAAAGTTACCATATGAATTAATCCTTTTTCACTGAATTATTTGAGCTGCAGTGCTGCGCCCTCCCCCCACAACAGCTGGCAGGGAGGGGACCAGAGGGGAGAGGGGGGGAACAGAGGCCACAGTGGCCCACTGCCCTGCCGCCCTGCCACCCTGCCACTCTGCTGCCTTGCCGCTGCTGCCACTGCTGGGGGAGGGCTGTGTAGGGGGGATACTGGGGTTGGGGCTACACTGGGCTGTTTCTGGCGGGGGTGGGCTTCACTCAGGCCAGGCCGGGTCATGGGGCAATCAGACTCTGGCAGCTCCTCCAGAGGCATGGGGGGGGGCAGCTCCGACCACTGTGCACCCCACAGGGGAGCCGGGGGAGGTGGGGCACATTGCCCCCCGCCCCTTGGCTCCTCTGCACTGTGCCCATGGAGGAGCCACTGGACTCTGGCTGCCCCACTGCCTGGCCCAATCTGGCTCAGCCAGGGCCCCATTCATGCTGAATGGGGCCCTGGCTGGGTTGGAGCATGACACAGTTGCAGTCTGGTGGCTCCTCCAGAGGCATGGCACCAGGGAGCCAAGGGGGGGCACATGGCCCCCCCAGTCTGTGCATGGGGGAAGGGTGGTCTGCAGCCTCTGCTCCCTGCCTCGCTGATGCTCCTTTGACAGCAGCATGGTACGGCACCATGTGTCTTGGTGCTCAGCCTGCCCAGCAGCGAAACTCACGTGTGGGGGCAGCAGACACAGGCCCAGCATGGCACGGGCAGTGGGTGCAGGCCTGAGCCCAGCATGGTGGAGGCAGTGGGCACAAGCCCAGTGCAGCAGGGGAGCAGGCCCAGCACAGCCAGGGAGCGGGCCCAGGCCCAGCATGGCGTGGGCATCAGAGCTGGGCCCAGAGTGATGCGGGGAGCAGGGCTGGGCCCAGTGTAGTCGGTGGAGCGGGGCTGGACCCAGTGTGGTGTGAGGAGTGGGGCCAGACCTGGAGCAGCAGCAGGAGGGGGGGAATGGGCCTGGATCCAGAGCAGCGGGGGCAGGGCTGGGTGTGGGGCCAGATACAGGGCTCTGTCCCCAATCTTACCCCAATCATTCTTGATGGGCAATCTGCTAGTTTATACATATTTGCCATATTATCCACTTGATCAGCTTACCATTTATGTGGTGCTGAATTGTTCATTATCATCATTGACTACTGTAGTATTTACTCAGATATAAGACTAGGTTTGTCCTGGGTCTTCACTGGCCTTAAATATCTGGAAAAGATCATCAGATCAGTTCACCCAGAATCCCTTCATTGGCTCCTCTCTCTGCCTGACTTGAAATACTGTTGACTCTGTGGGGGCCCAGCTCAGTGAATTATATGGTAAATCATGAACCTGTGGACTTTGGACTAATATCATGCACAGTTTGTACTATATAAAAGTAGGTATAAAAATGTTGCTTAAAAGTGTGTTTATGGAATGTCTTTGTTAAAGCTTACAGCAGTTTCAAAAACGGTAAAAATTAATTATTTCTGGATGAGCTAAGTCTATGGGTAATATATGCAAATTGCTACAGATATGCTTCTTTCAAGGTCATTTTTTCAGATTTGTTCCTCACTTCCATGTGCTCAGGAAGAGCAAGGTCTGGCAGTAAGGAGAGGGGAAGAGGCTGCAGGGGAAAGAAGTTAGAGGAGCAGAGGGCAAAGAGGGTACCCGACCCCCCCCCCCCCCCAGATTTATGTTCCCTGCTGAATCTAATAATTAGATTCTACACCTGGAAAATTATATCAAATTTATAATTTTTCCGTATATAGAATCTAATTATTGGGGGATTGCCTTATAATCAGGGTATTCTTATATTTGAGTAAATATGGTAATTATGTATTTATGCTTATGTATTTATGCTGGGCTACTAGTGGTCACCAAAATTATTAAGACATTCTAGTTCCCATAAGCCCATGGGTGTTTGTATGAAGAACAACAATAACACAGACATTCAAAAAGCCATTTGTAAATCACAGGTAAAGTTGGGGAGGGGAGGGAACAGAACACCTTTACAGAATTGGATTTAAAACTTATGAACACTCTTTTTTCAGAATTAAGACATAGTGGACGTGTCTACATGTTCATTAATGTGCCATAGTTACAGTGCATTAAGTTTAGTACTTGTATAACCAAGTACTAAATCAATGCACACTAACTGGCACTACTGCATGATTGCACTGGCGCACCCCTTTTTAGTGATGCTAATTGCGCAGTAGCCTAATACTGCTGTGCAGTAGCATATTAGCATGATTTTTGCTCTGCATGCTACTGCACAGTGTTATAAGGCTACTGCACAGTTAACCTATCATGTAGACATGCCTAGTTAAGGGATGGCTTTTCAAAAGCACCTCAAGATTTCAGAGCCTGTGTCCCAGCAATTCTGAACTGGAGCTTGTGTTACTAAAGCCCTTAGATTCTTTTGAAAATTCTGAAACAACTGTACATATGAATATTCTTATTCCATACTTGTACTGCCTTTGTCCAGTTTAGCTTGGTCCTCTTTGGAAATAGATTCAACCAAATTGCAAAAAGGCAATTTATGGGAGATTAAGAACACATTTCCCAGACACTCTGTGTTTCCAGGAAGAACATAAAAACATAAGAAGTGCCATATTGGGTCAGACCAATGTTCCATCTAGCCCAGTACCCTGTCTCTGCTAGTGGCAGGGGTGGATACTTTAGAGGGAGAGCATATGAAAAGGGTAAATAGAGAGTGACCTATCCTCTGTCATACTCTTCCTGTCATTCATAATCATTGGTTTAGAGATGCCAAAGGAAGTATCTCTAAATGTTCTGCTTAATAGCTATTAATAGATCTATCATCTGCAAATTTGTCCAGTCCCTTTTTTGAACCTGGCTATACTATCTGCCTCTACAACCCCCTGTACCAATTAATTCTACTGATCATTTTGGTTGCCCTTCTGTGTACCTTTTCTAACTCCACTACATCCTTTTTTGAGATGTGTAGACTAGAACTGCATATTTTATTTGACATAGATCAGTATTTGAGATGTGGACACATCATGGGTTTGTATAGTGGTATGATGTCTTCCATTTTGTTTTCAATTATCTTCTAAACTATTCCCAACAATTGATTGGCTTTTTTGATGGACCTTTTTTTGGAGGACTTACTCTACCTCCAATAGTCAGCCATGACTGGAAAAATCTTTTTTCCTTCCTTCTACCTTCCATAAACAAGGCTCTTGTTTTATTTGGGGATGTGTGGTATGCAAGAAAATATTTTATCAGAGCATCCCCATGTACACAATCCTTTTTCTTTTACATAAGCAGAAGTTTAATTAGAAAGAGCCTGGCCAAAACAGTTAACTTTACATCTCTAACTCTTGGGAAGAAGCACTAAACTATATCATGCTGTGAAACAGTGGGATGCTGGGTTTTCTTTTATCTTTTTTTTTCTCCTTTTTCTCTGATTTCATGTGTGAGGGCAAAAAAAAAAAAAGATCTTGGGCAAATAATGTTGACAGTGTGACAATGACTAGTCTGATAGAATCAATTTGGGATTAAAACATGACCTTCCATTTCCTGGTAGGATTCGCATAGACCACACATGAAAACATTAATGTCTTTTCTCATGGTCTCAAGATGATCTCAGTTTTTTTTGCTAATTCCCAACTTAGCCACACCTCTGCCATCAGCGGCAGGACAGAGTGAACAAACTGGCTGCTGAAACATGTGTGCACAGAGGGCAACTGAAATTAAACGAATATTTTTACAGTAGCAGTTTTCTGTCTGTCCAGTGGGAAGAGAAAGAATTCCCTTAAGTGGACTCACAGAAGCAAGAAAAGTATTTGAGATACCTCCATTCTTTCCACAAAACAGAAAAAGTGCTAACAATGTAAAAAGTTTTAAAGTCTATAAACGGACACAGCATTGGACACATTTGCCAACTGTAGTAATCAAGGAAGCTCTCTGAATATAGGCAGCACAGTGATTTGACAAGGACGCACTCACTCCTCCTGCACCTGCAGTTCCTTTGGGGTTCAGGATACAATTTCCAAAATTCCCAAAGCAGCTTAGAAGCCTCATATTTTCAAAACCAACTTAGAGTAACATTTTCAAAGGAGCATAAGTCCTCATTGCAAAACAAGCTAAGCATTTAAAACAAAATGTACAAAGGGTACAAAGGAATGTACAAAGGGGCTGGTACTCTCAGCCAGGGGCCTTGTTAGCCATGCTGTGTCCACCCACTCCCCCTTGCACACAACAAACCTGGAAATGCAGCAGTGAAGTTATTATGGGGAAAAACCCT
This sequence comes from Alligator mississippiensis, assembly GCF_030867095.1. Classification (NCBI taxonomy): domain Eukaryota; kingdom Metazoa; phylum Chordata; order Crocodylia; family Alligatoridae; genus Alligator; species Alligator mississippiensis. The sequence continues at coordinate 225,760,486 of NC_081824.1, read as the reverse complement.
TGGGGTCATTTGCAAGACTAGTGGCTCCACTGGGCTTGAGAGCAGCCTCATGAGGTGCCCCTGTGGTGACTTCACCACAACATTTCCAGGTCTGGTGCATGTGAGTAGAAGTGCATAGGAGAGGTATGCTTGGGAACATCACCGCACTGAGGATGTGGGTCAGATATACCCTCCAGCACATAACTCTCAGTTGAATCCAATGGGAGGTCCATCTCTCTACATGTTTGAAGGTGTAGTCCTTAGAAATGTGCTCTTTTCCTAGGGTTTTTGAGGTTGAGGTTTTGGGGTAAAATTCTTCCTATATAGTATCATTTTTTCTGGAAGAGTTTGAGTATGAAGAACACACATTCAGGCCTAGTCTACCGGTAAAGTAGCACTTTTTCTGAACTGGCCATATCTACACAAGACTTTTACTGTGCATTGACTAATTCACTATGCGGGAAACATCTCAGCATTTACACGTGCGTCCCTACTAGGGCGCGCAAAACTAGTAAACTCCACAGTGGGTTAGGACTTGTATTTATGGCTGCTATCAAGTCTTCTCTTCTTTAGACTAAATAAGCCTAGTTCCCTCAGCCTCTCCTCAAAAGTCACGTTCACCAGCCTCCTAACCATTTTCATTGCCCTCTGCCGGACTCTCTCCAATTTGTTCACATCCTTTCTGTACTGGGAGGCCCAAAACAGGACACAGTACTCCAAAGAGATTACTGGTTTTTACCCCAAAACCTCAACCTCAACCAGTATTTACAAGTCCTACCCCACTGTGGGGTTTTTTTCATACACCCTATAGGGACACACAAGTAGATACTGCCCTTGCTGGCTGGGGCACAGGGTGCTTCAGTGCAGGGGTAGCTGGCAGCCAGCTGCTCTGTAGCATGTGGAGCCACATCAGAGCAGCCTGGGGATGGCAGGCTGACCCACTGTGTTTCCTGCCAGCCCAGGCTGCTGGGACCAGGCTCCACAAGCTGTGCACAAATAAACTCTGTAGAAATGTGCTCCAGAGTTTTTTGCTCCTGGGCACACATTCAAATGGAGCACCCAGGAGCAAAAAGCTCTGGAACAATAAGCTCCAGAGTTTATTCATGCACATTAATTGCATGTGTAGATGCACCCACTGGGCTCATCCAGACATGTGTGGACATTTGGTTCCCTGGGGACAAGTAGTTACTTGTGCTGCAGCTACTTATCTCTGGAGAATGCCTGGGTGGGGTAGGAGAGGCTGGGACGAGCACTATGCTGGCCCCAGCAGCCTTACCTGGAGTCATGGGGGCCTCTGCGGACTGCAGCCACAGTGATTCTGCTGAGTGGAGCCTGGCAGGCAGCCACAGCACAGGTCTGGGCAGCCAGCTCCACTTTACAGCTCTGCTCCATTTTTTTCCTGCATTTTTTTTTGACCCCTGCATATCCTGCAAAAACATGTTTACAGTACCACATGCCACACGACTGCACTCATCTGGATGTGCCCACTGAGTTTAAACCATCACGAAACTCTATGTGAACACTTTTAAAATCCATCCAATCCGGTGCAAGTTGATTTCGTTTAAATCAGTTATTCATGAATAGAACTATTTGGCAATATTCTGTCAGTTTTCTTAAAAAAAACAAACAGTTTCTACTAAACCAAATCTTCCAAGGAAAATTTTTAGTTTATTTGATTTCTATTGTATTGTTTCTCAGGAAACCCAAGCCAATTGTTTTTGGTCAGTCAAAAGACTGTGCTTCACGGAACTGACCCAAGACATTTCATTTTGAGTCAGTTCAGCCTTAACCTGTATTTACGTAGGGTGATGCATTGCCTTGTGATAGCTTTAGGTCAGATTCCTGATGCCACCATTTTTTTCAGTGGGGTTGGCTCATGATGCAACGGAGTGTCCTCCTCTGGCTGATCTGGTTGGAAGATAATGGTCATCAGATGACTGCAGGTGCTTCCTCAATGATTTATCTTCTTCACTGACATCTGAGTTTACTCCCACTGAATTCAGTGGAGCAGCTCTCACTTCAGCGGCTTCTAATCCAGTCACTCTGCAAACTCAGGCAGAATATCTTCATGTGTTGAGCTTAGTTCACATTTTGAAGGGTTTCTTCACTACCGCAGCAGCTGTAGACTTGTTTTTTTGTTTAAAATGAAAAACAAGAATTTAGAGAACAAATGAAAATCCCGTCCAGGCCCTTTTAGGGAGGAGATGCACCCTATGTTTTAAGAGTCGCTGTCTAGTGTTCTACTGGATGGCACCATAATCACTTTGGCACCATAAGCACAATGGGATTTTATTCCATAAAACTTCAAGGTATTGTGTTTACCTAAAATGTCAACTGAGTGTGCTGGTGAACTCATTCCTGCTTATGAGTAAACTTTTATTTAATTTTCCAGTGTGAGATTAGATCATATAGGAAAACATCACCAAATAATACTGTGAAAAGAGATGAACTCACACAAGATTTTCGTCAGTCACTGAAAAAAAAATCCCCTGTCAAGCTACTGGAAATTAATTGACTTTGAATACTTGAATACATAAACATTTCTGAGAAAGTGCTTCAGGATGAAAAAAAAAAGTATATTTATTGTGCCCTCCAGGGATATGTACCTCATCAATTTCTTGTCACTAAATCACTTGCGAACAGTTACAGTGTGAGGTAAATTGCTGTTTAACCCAGATGAGTTTAAAGACCTTGATGCTTAATGAATTCTCCTATTCATCCTGATGGTTACATCTGTGCTTAGAGTCCTCTTTAAATTGCCTTGTGCTGAAAAATCTGATGTCATTTTATTATTTACTAAACAGGTGTCAGCAATCATATCCAATGATGTCAGGCAACTTGGTGGGAATTTGCTGTAAGAAGACTATCAGAGCCACATTTGGGGATTATAACAGGGTCTCCCCTAGGTAGCCCAAGCTTTGTAGAACATTAATCTAGATGATGGATTGTGGTTAACTCCATTGTGAACAATCATCACTGATATTTCATAATCTGACAGGGTCAGTCCTGCTACCCCTAGTAGCGCAAGTGATTCATAGGGCCCTAGTAGAGGAGGAACTCTTACTCACATGTATGAGGCTGAGAGTATTTTGGCCTATAGTCCAGATCTAACATGAACATACCCTTGAGTGTTTTGTATAAAGTCTACACTATTGGGCCAACTCCTATTCACAGAGTTTGGACCCCATGCCCCAGGTATAGGATCCAAACAAAATCTCTGTGTGTGTGTGTGTGTGTGTGTGCGTGTGTGCGTGCGTGCGCGTGCATGCACATAGACAATGGAGGCATCCATCTACCAGCCTGACTTGTTGTCTCAGGAGGCCTGCTGCTTGCCAAGAGCCTAGATCTGAGATGTCACAGAAGGATTATTAAGACTCATCTGGTCCTCTGACTACTATCCCATGCTGCTAATCCATGTGGGCACCAATGATACTGCCAGGGGTGACCCTGAGCAGATCAAAAGTGACTACAGGGCTCTGGGTGCAAGGGTGAAAGGTACAGGGGCTCAGATGGTGTTCTCCTTAATCCTTCCTATCAAGGGGAATGGACCAGGCTGGAATGGATGCATCCTACAGATTAATGCATGGCTGCACAGATGCACAGCAGCAGGGCTTTGGCTTCTTTGACCATGAGATATTGTTCCAAGAAGAAAGATTGCTAAAAAGAGATGGGATCCACCTGATGAAGAGAGGGAACAGCATCTTCACAGACAGTTCACTAATCTAGTGAGGAAGGCTTTAAACTAGGCTCACTGGGGGATGGAGACAAAAGTCCTGAGGTGAGTGGGGAATTGGGTGGCCTGGAGGAAGCACAAGCAGGAGGGGGCAACAGGGGACTCCTCATTCTTCCTGAGAAAGTAGGGCTAGTTACCTCAGGTGCCTGTACACGAATGCACTGAGCCTGTAAAACAAGCAGGAAGAATTGGAAGTTCTTGCACAGTCACAGAAGTATGACATGATTAGAATAACAGAGACTTGGTGGGATAGCTCGCATGACTGGAGCACTGTCATGGATATGCATAAACTGTTCAGGAAAGACAGGCAGGGGAGAAGAGCTAAGGAAATATGGATTGGATGAATTGACTATAAGGTAGAAAGAAAACTGTCTGAATCATTGGGCTCAGAAGGTAGTAGTCAATGGCTCAATGTCTAGTTGGCAGCTGGTATCAAGTGGAGTGCCCCAGGGGTCAGCCCTGGGGCTGGTTTTGTTCAATATCTTTATCAACAACCTGGGAAATGGGATGAAGTGCACTCTCAGCAAGTTTGCAGGTGACACCAAGCTGTGGGAAGTAGTAGATACATTTGGAGGGTAGGGCTAGGATTCAGAACGACCTAGACAAATTGGAGGATTAAACCAAAGGGAATCTCATGAGGTTCAGTACAGACAAGTGCAAAGTCCTGCACTTAGGGCAGAATAATCCCATGCACCACTACAGGCTGGGTACCAACCAGATAAGCAACAGCTCTGCAAAAAAGGACCTGGAGGCAATGGACAATAAGCTGAAAATGAGCCAACAGTGTGCCTTTGTTATGAAGAAAGCTAGCAACATACTGAGCTGAATTAGTAGGAGTCTTCCCAGCAGATAGAGGGAAGTGATTATTCCCCTCTATTTGGCACTGGTGAGGCCACATCTGGAGTACTGTGTCCTGTTTTGGGCCTCCCACTACAGAAAGGATGTGAACAAATTGGAGAGAGTCCAGCAGAGGGCAACGAAAATTATTAGAGGGCTGGTGAACATGACTTCTGAGGAGAGGCTGAGGGAACTAGGTTTATTTAGTCTAATGAAGAGAAGACTTGATAGCAGCCATAAACTACCTGAAAGGTGGCTTCAAAGAGGATGGAGCTAAACTGTTCTCAGTGGTGGCAGATGACAAAACAAGGAGCAATCGTCTCAAGTTTCAGCAAGGGAAGTTTAATTTAGATATTAGGAAAAACTTTCTCACTGGAACAGGTTAACCAGAGAGGTTATAGACTCTCCATCCTTGGAGGTTTTTAAGATGCAGTTAGACAAAGCCTTGGCTGGGATGATCTATTGGGGTTAGCCCTGCTTTGAGTAGAGGGCTGGACTAGATGACCTCTTAAGGTCCCTTCCAACCATGATTTTCTAAGATTCTGTGATGCTATGTAGAACGCTCTACTGAAATTTGAAACATTCAACACATAGATACAATACAGGAGCATTTCCCTCCATTCAACAGTTGCATTTAAGCTGAGTTTAAGATGGGTTTCTTTAAAATCAATTAATCTCCAAAGTTAAGTATCTTTGAATCAGATACAGCTGATCAAAAATGTCTGTTAAAACTGCTTCATAGAAAATTGAGCTTTTTATTAAATAAGAATTGTTTCACAAAGCATCTAGTTCATAGCAATCTTCTTTCTACCAATGCGCCAACCCCCATCCCCTAATAAAACACCAACATGAATAGATTTTGGCTGAAAACTGAATTTTAACTTCGCCAAAGACAGGAGGATGACATTTTTATAGGAGTAAAGGAGGAAAAATGTAATATTTCCAATTTAGCTCTGCTAATAAGCAATAAACTATATATATATATATATATTATATATATATTATATATTATATATTAAACTATATATATATATATGTGTGTGTGTGTGTGTGTGTGTGCATATATACACACACACACATTCCTACCAATTGTAAATCTATTACTTTGATGGAATTATACTAACAATTAATTTGATCTTGGGGATTTTTGAAGAAGCCAAAGGGAATTTAGACACTTATTTTTAAAAATTGATCCTATGCCTGTAGAGTTGCAAACCTGAATTAATTACTGTTGATGCTCTTGCTGTATAAGTTACAATAATGTAGGACTATTCATATGTTGCTCAATATGAAAGAACCCTCAGGAAATTATCAAAATGAACTAAAACAGTGAATTTAAAGCAGACCACTGCATTAGACTCACATTTACACTCTCATTCAGAATTAAGGTTAACTTAATTTGTTTGATCTTCTCAGATTAAAGGCTTGTCTAAACAAAGGAGTTCCTACAATATTACTTAGACGTAAAGTATAAGAGCTACTCTGCACCTAATTCCCAGATGGACACAATAAGGGTGCTGACAGAAGTGATATTTGTTGTGTGAACAGCCCCCTGAAAGTGCTCTACAGCCATGCCCTGACAGAAGTGTATAGCTGCAGTGCTTTAAAAGTGCCTAATTGCATAACAAATTAACCCTCATTTAATGAGGATTCAGATGAAGACGCTCTAAAGCAGTAGTGCATGGGATTGTTCTGTCCTAAATGCAGGACTTGGCATTTCTCATTGTTGAACTTCATGAAATTCCTTTTAGCCTAAATCTTCCAATTTATCTAGGTCACTCTGAATCCTAGCCCTACCTTCCAGAGTATCTACTACTCCCCCTAGCTTGGTGTCATCTGCAAACTTTCTAAGAGTGCACACCATTCTATTTTCCAGGTTGTTGATAAAGATATTGAACAAACCTGGCCCCAGGACCAACCCCTGAGGCATTCCACTTGAAGGCACCAGTGGTCCATGATGCCCTGGAGCACCACAGAATGAAATCCCCACTGGCTGTAGTAAGAGCAGTCTCCATGGGGTGGGCAGGTGATGGGGATGTGGGTCCCATCCAGGGTCTTGTACTGGGGGGTGCCCAAGGCATGGAACCCACTACCACTGCCAGGGAGTCACACACACATAGCATGGTGTCCCTCAGCATGTCCTGGATGGTGTTGCACATCTCCAGGATGGTCTCCCCACAGTGACCTTACCCATCCATGCCAAACAGGTGGCAGATGTAAGGTAGGCTAGTGAGCATGGCTAGCTTGAGTAGGGTGCAGGGCAGCTAGGTGTTTGTGGGTAGGGCTACAGGACACCTGTGGCGGGGTCCTGCCACTACAGGTGGGGCTGGAGCTGCTCAAGGAGGTCCTGGAAGGTGGCCTGTGTCATGCAGAGGGCCTCCAGCCACTGCCTGTTGTCCCAGGGGTGTTGGACAATGTGCCACCAGCAGTCCTGGATGGCCCCGTGTGCCCAGAGGTAGTGGGGCTGGAGGCCCAGGAGGGTGATGGCAGCCCAGGCAGGGCATCCAGAAGCCCCTTGTTGGTGTCCCTGCTGGTGGCAACTGTGCAGTAGTGGCAGTGGCCCTGGGACAGCTCACTGTGGCCAGGTAGGTGGTCACTGTGCAGTGAAGGGGAGCTGAGACAGGTGAGATGACCATGGGCCAGGCATCATTTGGCTCAGCGGGGCAGCAGGGTCAGTTTAGTGGCCAGCAGGAGCCTAGGGCACTGGTCATTGCTACTAGGGGCAGGAACTAGAGCTGCCATAGAGTGGGGAGGCAGAGTAGACAAGGAGAGCACTGCCATGTGCTGCCCCTGTGCTGCACACACTGCTCTTGGGTAGAGAAGTGGCTGTCCAGAGAGCAGAAAATGGGGCTGGCTTTTAAAGAGGGCTGCTGGCTGCTAGAAGCTGCAGCCAGACCCTGGAGCTCACCCCGGTGGTGGCAGGGGCCCATTGCAGGACTGCAGAAAGTTTGGTGCTGAGAGCAGCAAATCTGCTGCCTAGTTCCTGCATGTGTAGACACCTGCCCAGGAGCACTTAATCTGTAGAAGTTTACTCCTGAGTAAACTGAGCCCGGATCAAATGCATGTGTAAACACACCCTCCAAGGCACTCTGAGTGCAGACTAAGTATGTCCTACTGGGGAGCTTGTACAGCATAGATATTGTGGAATAGTGGTGAGAAAAACATATTTCATAATACCTACACTGGAATATTTTGCTATGTAGATAAGCCTTTATTTACAAACCAAATCAAGGTTACTTTAATTTTGAATAAGAGTACTCATGCAAGAACTTAATTCAGTTTAACTAATCTATTTTAAACTGAGAGTTTTGGGCGCCTTTACACTTGCTCTGGGGACAGGGTGGGCGCTTTAATTAGAGCAGCTCTCAGGAACTGCCCGCAGTGTCTTGTGCATCTAGCATCCCTCACTTCAAAATGCCAGTGGAGGTGCTTTAACTAAGGCTTGTTTGATGAGCAGTAGTTAAAATGCCCCCCCCCCCCCCCCCCCCCCCCCATTTTGAGCACAGGGACGCTGAATACAAAAGATGCCGAGTCTGTTGGAGTGTGCTAATTAGTACACTCCAGCAGATTCAATTAATTGAGTCTGCTCCCACGTGTTGTAATTACAGCACATCAGAGCAGGCATCTCGCAGGTCTGCAGGCACCCTTTATGTCCAGTGGGAGGTAAGCTCCTAACTTCTAAATGTCAATCAACAGCACTTGCTGGAACTTTATAAAAAAAAGCTCTTGGGGATTTTATTCATGCAGTAATAAATTTAAGTGGTAAATTTAGGTGTTTTTCTTTACTTAAATATTACATTTTCTATATCACAAGAATTTAATATCCAGGTTCCAAGAAAAATGCTTGTGTTTGTTAGATTTTTGCTCTTCAATTTTGTTACAAGATCTTTAGATGTTTGCTCTTTAATTTTGCTCTATGTACCTTAATGGTGTTTTAATAAGACCCAGCTGATAATGGTTAAATGAAGTGACTTAGCAGTACTTGCATCAAGCAAAATATAACATTCCTATACAATGCCTTATTAAGATCATTGTAAATAAAATGAAAATCAAACGAATTCATAGTTAGGAGATATCTATTTGAAAGTGTTTCCAAAACTGTTGTACATCATAAAAAAATAGAGAAGTTTCCCCAAATCTAAATAGCTCTATAAACTCAGCAAAGAAATTAATTAACTAATATTTCTTGAAAATTAATAACAAAGTTTCCATTTTTCCATCAGATAATTCCTTAGTGCATTCTGGTTTTTAACTTCCTTTAAGTTTGGATCATTTTGATGTGTGAACAGACATTTTCTGTTTCCATGGGTTATTTCCACAGGTTCAAATATCTTATGTAATTGACATTTTCCTGCTTACAAAAGCTGTCAACTTAAAAGTAGCAGTTGATTGATAAAATGTGGTTTTTTACTGTAACTTAACTTCATTGTTGGAACTTGTTACTGAAGTTTAGAACACTGCTAGTTCTTAAGTTGATATGCATTTGGTAAATTAATTATTTTTAAAAGAACCTAACCTTGAATTTTCCTTTTGTAAATTAGAAGAGGGAAGAATTCTAATGGCTTTTCACAATTCCTATAAATAGAATATTTGGACAATCTGCTTCTAATTGATAGCCTCTCTGGGCTTGATAGCCCCTTGAGACACTGCAAGAGGCATGTGCTGGAACAAAAAAATGTTCCCTGCACTGCAAATTTGCAGTGTGGGGGCAAAATTAGACCACTGGGTACCCAGGGGTCAAAAAATACATCTGGCAAAAAAAGTGGGGCAAGGCACAGTCCAGGACCATGCCTTGAGGCAACTGGAGGCTTGGTCCTCCACCAAGATGCTCTGGTAGCCAGCCAGAACATGTCTATGGCTGGCTCTTGCCTCGGTGCTGAAGCACCAGCCACAGGGAGCTGGACCTGGGCTCTGTGCCAGTAAGTGGGGGGGGGAGGGGCTGGAGGAGGGGGGAGAGGACCATTGGGGGACCTCTGTTGGCCTCACCCCCCTCGCTCCCCGAGCCCCTCAGATCACTGCCTCCCCAGCTCCATCTCCTGCTGGCTCCTGCAGCCCCCCTGATCACTGCCCAGCCCACCCCAGCCCCATCCCCAGCCCCTGTCTGTCTTCCAAGTCCCAAGATCAGTGCCCCGCCTGGCCCCAGCAGTCCTGGACTCAAAAAAAAAAAAGCCCTGTATTTACCAGCAGTAGCAGCTGCTGTCAGGGTCACTGGGGCCACCTGGCAGAGCCCCCTGCCCCGCACAGCATGGGGCAGCAGGGGGCACTGGGGACCAGCCCCAGCCTCCTCAAACCCACAACTGCCACTGCCCCATTGCGCTGGTGTGGCCTGGAACAGCAGGGCACTGCACAGCTCTGTGCACTGTCGGGCAGCTAGGGCCGCTCAGGCTGAGTGATGCCAGGCCCCAGGTGACAGTTACAGAGGCTGTGTCCACACATGCAGGCATGGGCGTTTGCAGCAGCTCAAATAGAAGCGGTGCAAATTTGAGCCGGGGCTTTTTGCCTCAGCACACATACCTGGACATGCATTTTTGGTGTGGTGCAAGTTGTGCCACTTGGGGCAAAATAACCCTGCCTGGCTTTTCCCAGATCTGCAGCCAGGGGGAGCTAGAGTCTGGGGCCAGCACCTGTGGGCTGTCAGCTCCAGTCCTGAGCCACTCATGGGGCCCACGTGTTGTACCGGGCTGGGTTCTGCATGCATGGAACAGGCCAAAGCGGGGCCTGTGCATGCAGGCCCTGGCCTGGTGTAAGAGGTGATTTCTGTGAGCAGTGCGGGGCCCCAGGTGACAGCCTGAGCAGCCTGGAGCTGCCCAAAGGTGCACAGCACAGCGCCGAATCAAGCCGGGCCTGTCTGATTTGCCACAATCAGCTTAGGGTGCCAGGTGGTTTGGACTGAGCTGCACTGCCCTGTGCTGAGTGGGCCAGGGGGCTTTGCAAGGAAGGCCCCGAACACCACAATGAGCCACTGCTGTGGAGGGGGGATGAGTCGTGTGCAGGGTAGGTAAGGAACCCACCCCTCCCAAGCATCCCACCCCCCACACCCACAGTCCCCCACACTCCCACAGCCCCCCTACCCCAGTCTCCCCCACCCCCAGTCCCTTACTTACCTTCAACAGAGCCGAGGTTCATGCAACCTGCACCAGTCCAGGCTGCCCCACATGTAGAGGCAGCATCCTTCAGCACTGGGGCAAGGGGCAGCCATATAAACACTCTGGCCAGCTACCAAAGCATCTCTTTCGTGGACCTGGACCGTGCCCTGCCCTGCTTTTCTTCTGAGGGTTTTTTTAAATACCTGGATATCCATTTTGAGCCCCTACTGCAAATATGTAGTGCAGGAAATGTTTTTTTGTTCTTGGTGTGCCTTTTGCTGCATCTCAAACTGCTTTGAGATGCAGCAAGAGGCATATAGGGGCTCATCTGGATGCACCCTCTTTGTTTAAATAATGGAAAGGATCACTAAACTGATTATAATAATCAACTAAAAACAATACTCCCTTTTTACTGAGACTGTAAAACACATGATAAAGAAAACACTGGATGTTTTATAAAGGTTTTACTTGGGATACTTGCTGGTAATTGTAACTATACTGATCCCCAAAGCAGATTTCATCTGATTTATTTTTAAATGGTGAAAGAAGCATTTTTTTTCTAGCAGACCATCTAGTAATATATGCAGCAAAAGTCTGATCCAAAATCCAATGGGAGTGTTTTTATTGACTTTAATGGGCTTTGTGTCAGATTCCAGTTGAAGAGATTAAAGCACAACAGATGTCATGTTGAAATTATACCAAATATTACAATATATTTGAATTGGAAATTGCATTTTCCTTCACATGGCCAAGACCTATCCTGGTGGTACCAAGAAATTAATGCTTCACAAAAGATAAACATCTATATTTCCCATTTGATACTGATATCATACAACACAGTGCCCTAGAACGGGGAAAACTGGTCTTGCTCAGAAGAACAGTCTACAGATGTGAACAAAGAGCAGCCCTCCCAAGGACTAACAGCTGGTTCAAGTATTTTCATCCACTTCTTCCATGGTGCAAGTGCATTAATTATAATTGTTGCTTCATGGGGCTTTCTGCACCCTGGAGTACTGCTGCTGGATTCTATTCCACCTCTTAGACCAACAGTTAGCAACCTTTTTAGACCAGAGTGACCCAGTGTGGGTCAGGAACAAGCACATGCTAGAACCCAGGTGCCCATGGCAGTTGTTCCCATGGTGGCAAGGGAAAGCAACTGCTGCTAGAGCCTCCTGTCACAAAATGCCACTGAAGCCCCACAGCCATAGGCCAAATCAAATAGCTTTGTGGGCTAAATCTAGCCCATAGGCCAGAAGTTTCCAGCCCCTGTGTTACACGTCTAAGTAGATTTGGGTATCTAAGTGCAATTTTATTCAATCCTGCTTGAGTCCCTAAAAAGTGTTAATGCAAACAATGGATGGGTCCTCCCCGTCCTTGCTGCTTTGTTGTGACTCGGTCTTAAGGGTAAGATGACAGCATGTTATAGAAGCAGATTCTTGGATTTTCAGGACTTGAATAGGATCATGCTTAGGCCCCTAACTCCAATAGACACCCAACAGATGCAACAAAATCTGGACCTTCATCTTTATCTGGCCCCTCTTTCTGACTTCCGCTACACCTTTGTTTGCTGTGCTCCTTCAAAATCATTCTGTTTTTGTTCAGCTCTTTTTCACTTTTGCATTTCTAGCCAGGTGCCAAGAACCAAAATCCTTAAGGTAGCCTTACATCCTTCAGCAATCTCCTTCTGGCTAGCACCATAGATGAAAGGGACTTGGGGGTCATGATTGACCACAAGATGAACATGAGCCTTCAGTGTGATGCTGCAGCTAGTAAAGCAAGCAAAACCCTGGCTTGCATCCATAGATGCTTCTTAAGCAAATCCCAGGATGTCATTCTCCCAATGTACTCAATTGGATCAAACCATTTTGTGTCAGGTTTGTTTTTCAATGACTGGATTAAGATCTTCTCTACATGAATAGTGCAAATAGTGACCGAGGTTTCCAAAGCTCTCTAATAGAGCAGAATGTTTATTCTTTGCTCATTTTAATTGGTTGTATCCCTGCTCTGGACAATAGATTCAGAAAATAGGCTTCGGAAATTTTGCCCTCTGGCTCTACAGTGTCACTGACTCCCCAGCCCAGCCCCTGGCTTGTTTACTTTTCATTCCATCCAGGAAGAGCACGCACCAACTGCTGAAGCTTCCTTAGCGTGACAAAGGGTTTTTGAACCCGAAAGCTTGCTTAATAACTATTCTCCAACTATTTGGGTTGGTCTAATAAAAGATATCAAATTCACCCAAGGAACCTTGTCTGCCTATGTAAATAACTGGCACTGTTTATATTCCTGTTCCTATTTTCAGGAATGCACCTATGAAATGGAAATTGTCCACATGCAGAAGGCTTCTAGAAAACTCATGCAACATTTTACTCCTTTGGAAACACCAGTTCAGTGGCTGAAGTAAAATCTAAGAGCTTTTTACTTACCCATTGCATTGTTTTACCCAAGATCATCATAGCCCACTTTTCCAAGTGCGCTGTACAACAATCTGCAGAAACTGGGGAAAAAAATCAAGTATAGATCTTCCTTCCTTCCTTCTTTTTTCTTTTTGTTTTTTTTTTGTTTGTTTTCTTTTTGCAATTTGTAGGAAAGCATTTCTATTCATCACAGTGCAGGCTTAAAATTAAATTCAGAAGTCCTGAATTGATGTGGTTTTAGTACTTTCCTGAATCAGGGCCTCAATATGCTCTCTGCCATCAACAGGAGAAAGGATAGTTAATGGATATTACTGCTTTTTTAAGCAATTGGGTTCTTTTTTTCCCCAACCACATATCTTCTTGCAGAGATTGGTTTAAATGTTGTTAGTGCATCATACAACTTATTAGACATTGCTTTGACATTCTTCACATCTTACAGTAGAACATGATAGCAGCAACCATTTAAGTTGTAAATCTTGAAATGTCTGTAACTTATTTCTCTCAATTTTCATATGGATTGTGTGTGTGTCTGTTTTTTTCATTAACTTAAACAAACAAAAGAGCCAGGCACAGTATATATACCCACTCTCTTTAATTGAATAATATATTCTATGAGACTGGACTTATTACCATTCAAAATGAGATCACTGGTTACACCCATAAACACAAAAATGCTGGGCAGTCTTCAGATCATGCATAAAATTGCTAAAAATCTACAGGTTGCTGTATATGTTAGACAGCCATTCTCAGCTAGGGGAAAACAATAAAAACACATTTCCTAGCTTGTGAATTGCTCACAAGGTTTTACCAGGCTATGAAATGTATGCAATTCCTAGAGCACTGCTCAAAAGCAATGCTTCCTTGGACAAACAAAACTGGATGAAGTGATTTCCCAATCACCTGCAAAAAGACATGAAGAAAGCTTCCTCGTTGCTTCACTAAAGAAATAATAGACTAATATTAACCAGGTGGCCAAAAATCTGCCCAGAATAGCAACATACCCACCAGCAGGAATCTCCTGCTTACCTAAACATTTCCAAGAGAGTGCTTATCAAACACTAAATGATGAAGAGCTGTTTCTTTCCGAACAAAAGCCAAGTCATCCTACCCACGTACAGCAAGCTTCCTCCATCATCAATGGCAAATTAATTGCCAGAAGGTATTTTAGAAGAGAGCTCTAGAGACAATATAAAACTCCCACTTTTAAACCTGGCATGCCAACTTCCAAAGAACCCTTTTCAAAACATCTGCAGCAAAGAGTGCTCAAAAAGTCACAGGTTGGGGAACATTACTCAGCACATAAAACTATCTTGAAATCCCAAGATGCAGTGCTGGGAGACCTCACAAACTGCTCAGTTCTCTACTTTATTTGGCACCTGTGCCTAGTTTTCAGTTTCCACCTTAGTTTTCCAAAGTTCAGCTGACCTTTTATATTGGATACATATATGCCTTTCAGGGCAAAGTTGGTATTTTTTTAGGGATTCTGCAGCATCCTGCACCATAGGTCCCAGTCCTGCTTTGAAGCCTACTGGAGCTATCAGAATATAAATAACTGATATGCTAATAACAATGGTCACACATAAAAAGTATCTTTTGTTTCAAAAAGTAGTGCTCTGTAAATACCCCATAAAACAGAAAGGATTTTATGGATGGCTCATTTCCACATTCATGGATAAGACCACTATTTTACATATACTTATTGTATCCTCCAGTCAGCCCCTTCAGTGCCACTTCCCATGCTGGTTCACCTGGGAGATACAGAGCAGGGTTACTTTATTTCACATACGATCTGAAAAATGAAATTCCAGTTAAACCAAAAGAAAATGAGTATGGCAGGTTCTTTCCCTTTTGATCTTTTTGCTTTCTAATTTGGTAAGCCTTGTTTTTCAAATCAATACCCTTTCTCTATCCCTGGTAAATAAAAGTCTTTCAACAGGAAGAGAAAAGTTATGGTGCTCAAGCCTCTCTTTCAACTTGCAGATCACAGTCCCACAAGCTGCCCGTGTCCATGACCACTGTATAAACACTCTACTGAACTCCTATTGCTTCAGACACCTGACAAGCATATGGCCATGGATGAAAGAAAATAACTAAGTTGTCAACTTTTCTTCCTGAAATAATAGGAGCACACACACCAGCCACACCTTACAGCCAGCCACACCCTATGAAAATCTCAGAAAAAAAGGGAAACTAATGAGGTTGCAATACCATTCATGTTAGGTAGTTAAGGTTGTGTACATTGTAAATCCATTTTTTCAAAGGTTTTGTCACTCAGCCATACGAATCATTCTGGGTTGAAGTTCAGCATCCAAGGTTTCTGCCCAAGGACAATATTTTTGACAGAATTTGGAAACAATAAGTTTTACCAAGTCCATTTTAAGTTTCAAGGAGTGTAAAAAAAAAACCAACCCATGGCTAGTGGTGTCAGATGCTATTATTCCATGTTTATAACTTAAAAGCAACAGTGGCTGGTATTGTTCTATAATTTTTTCTGAAAGATTTGGCCTGTTCCCGATAACAACTTCTGCAAGCACTGCTGTAAATAGAATAACACTAACAATAACACATAGCTTAGCACCATTGATCTCCATTGACACCAGCTAAGAAGCTGCTCCCAGTGTATTTAGAATAGCATGTACTTGAATGCTACCCACACCAGTCCATCATCCAGTGCCATAGCAAGGAGGTGGGGAGTGGGGCAACTGCCCTGGTCACTGAAGTGAGGGGGCACCAATAGGCACTGCCCAGCTGGGGTGGGGGGCAGGATGGAGCTGCAAGTGGCTTATTTGGGGAGGCATAGGGATGGGTGGCTCCCACTGCTCCTGGGCAAGCATGGGAGGGGGTGCCCTCTGGATCTGTGTGTGAGGCGAGGGCTTTGCCACAGGTGCCAAACTTTGTTGCTAAGGCACTGCCATCATCAGACAAAGTCCCAAACAAACTGAAGAAGGGCTTGGGCCTAGTACAGTCTGCAGGACCTGATACACAATTCCATTGGATGGACTTGATCCCACTCCCTTGGAAGCTAAAATCAAAAGATCCATTGACTCCAATGTTACAAGGTCAGGGCTTAAAGAAATGCATCCCTGTGCACAGGACTTGCAGATTGTTTGGTTGCTAGGTGGATCCTTACTGGAAGCACATGACATTGGTGCTCTATCAGTCATTTGCACTGGCTGCCTATAGATTACTGGGTTTAAATAGAAAATCCCTAATGGCCCAAGGCTTGCCTCTCTCACTGTCTTCTGCTGCTGAAGTTTTGGTGGCTATAAGGGTTGGAGGTGGCTCTCCTTTGGTTTCATATGGAGGGAGCGACCTTCATGAAGGGCCTCATATTTTGGAATCCATTCTATGCATAGGCACAACACAGTCTGAGGAGGCTGATGTTCAGGATTTCATAGATTTCATAGACATTAGGGCTGGAAGGGACCTCGGAAGATCATCGAGTCCAGCCCCCCGCCCAAAGGGCAGGACGTCAGCTGGGGTCATAGGATCCCAGCAAGATAAGCATCCAGTTTCATCTTGAAGGTGTTCAATGAAGGCGCTTGAACAACCTCCGGCGGCAGGCTGTTCCAGACCTTGGGGGCTCGGACAGTAAAGAAATTCTTCCTTATGTCCAGCCTGAAACGATCTTGTAGTAGTTTGTGACCATTCGTCCTCATCATCCCTTGGGGCACTCTGGTGAACAAACGTTCCCCCAGATACTGGTGATCACCCCTGATAAACTTGTAGGTGGCCATCAGATCACCCCTGAGCCTGCGCTTTTCCAGGCTAAAGAGCCCCAGGGCTCTCAGCCTGTCATGGTAGGGTCTGCTTCCCTGACCCCTGATCATGCGCGTGGCTCTTCTCTGGACTCTCTCAAGCTTCTCCACATCCTTTTTGAATTGTGGAGCCCAAAACTGGACGCAGTACTCCAGCTGCGGCCTCACTAAGGCCGAGTACAGGGGGAGAATGACGTCCCGGGATTTGCTTGAGAAGCATCTATGGATGCAAGCCAGCGTTTTGGTCGCTTTACTAGCCGCAGCATCGCATTGCAGGCTCATGTTCATCTTGTGGTCAATGATGACCCCCAAGTCTCTTTCTTCCATAGTGCTAACCAACATAGCACTGCCGAGCCTATAAGGATGCTGCGGGTTTTTCTTCCCAAGGTGGAGAACCTTGCATTTATCGGCATTGAACACCATCAGATTCTCATCCGCCCACTTGCTGAGCCTGTCCAGGTCAGCCTGGATCACCCGCCTGTCTTCTGGCGTGGATGCTTTGCCCCAAAGTTTGGTGTCATCGGCGAACTTGGCCAGTCCGCTTCTGACTCCAGTGTCCACATCGTTAATGAAGATGTTGAACAGTATGGGTCCAAGGACAGAGCCCTGGGGGACCCCACTGGTCACAGGACACCACGATGAGTGACTTCCATCAATTACTACCCTCTGGGTCCGACCCCGGAGCCAATTTGATGCTGGGGGAAAGGTGGGGGAAGGGGAGTGCCACTCTGCTCTGGGAAAATCCTTGTGTCCATGAGTGACTGGTGACTCCTGAATTGGGGGGGGAGGCACCCGCAGAAGCTGCCGACAGTGGTGGCCCTGTTAGGGTGGGCAACAGCCCTGCCAACAGCATCAGTGTCAGCCATTGGGGGGGGCACATGCACCCCCTACCAGTTGCCTATGCTTGTGTCTCCCTTCCTTTAAACTTGTCTGCATTTTGGGGTGGGATTCTCAAAATGTCACACTCAATATTGGCCAAACTCTGCTCCTTGGTGCCTGGGCCCATTCTGCATAACAGTTCAAAGGGTGATGAGAAATAGTCAAATCAAAGCTGGTAACTTCAGAAGAACCAGAACTATTCACTAAATCAGGTCAATATATTAATAGTATTGGCTGAAAAAGACAGGGGAGTGGGAAATTTGACAGTACTGAAATATTTGATTTTGATGGCTTTTGAATGAAATGTTTCATTTTTCAAAATGGTGCTTTTTATACTTGTAAAATAGATTTTTGTTTCAAAGTAATATTTTTCACTTAAAAATTTCCCTAAAGTTTGGACAAGAAAAAAAAAATGAAAATAGTTACATAACCACCAAATTAAGTAAAACATTTCATGTTAAGTTGAACAAAACATTTCAATATCAACACATTTTAACAATTTAATTAAAAAATATATCTGTTTTAGTTTGCCATAAACCAATTTTCCCCTCCCAATTTCTGTCCTGTATGCTGAACAGAAAAATATAGTATTGACCCAGCCCCAATACTGACTGCTTTTTACAATCCATCCTTAATTCACCTCAGCCATGCTTACAATCTTTGAATGGGTAACATTTACTTTTTTTTCCAGATGTCTAAATAAATAAATAATAAACCCCTTAGTCTTCTAGAGAGTTGGGCCTGTTTACATCCCCAATTAGTTTATCCCCCCAGCCCCTGCAATGAGCTTTTATTTTATGAGTTAGCCTCAATTTCAACAGTCATTCAGCCAGGTTCATTAAGTTTCCTAATGAGTAACTTGATACTGGCTTGATAGGATATAGGCTTACACTCATTCTACAAACCAAATTCAACTACTACAGTCTGACTTTTTAATGTGCTTTAAAGGTTTGAATGAAATGACTATGTAACAGATGGTAGAATCTCCAGTAAAAGCCTCTGAGCCTTAGACCATAATTACTAACCTAATTTTCAACACATCAGTTACAACAACCCACCTGGGTCAAGTTTAGTTAAAGAATCAGATGTTCAATTTAGGGCCCATAGAATGCTATTGAAAAAAAAACATCGGCATACTTGGTAATAATAAAGAAAGCTACATCCAATTAGTCCACATAAAGGACCAGGGTGTGGGCAGTAAGGGCAGGTCATCTATGTGCCAAGTGTGAGGACCAGATGCCAGAATCAGGGTTGCAGAGCTAAATGCTGAAGCCAAAGTCAGAATTAGGTGAGGAGTTCAAAGCAGTCCCGGGCACAGCACAGCAGTCTTTTGCCCAGACCTCTCACTTCTGTCTGCTCTGGGCTCATAAAGACCTAAACACACAAAACACTCTTCCTGTAGAATTGGGGATGACTCAGCCTAGTCCTTCATCACTTCCAGCTGCAGCCCAGGGTGGAATCCTCTCCAGCTGGGCCTAGGCTCATTACAGGCCATGTGCTAAAACAAGTATTAGAGAAGAAATATTGGCACTAATAGCATTTTCCTCCAAAACTCATTTTTCCACCCAAAACTTAAAAAAAAAAATTACTGATATTACTCTATTTTCCACAATGCTTTTTCCTAAACCTTTATTTAAAGTAACTTAAATAGTATTACAGACATCTTTTCATGTACCCCAAAACCACAGGGCATTTATACATACTTTTCTGCCCCATGATGCGCTACAGATCTGCCGCTTTGGAGCAGACTCGCTTAATTGATTAATTGAGTCTGCTCTGCACATGAGCTGAGGCAAACTGCGCTGCGCCATGTGCAGTTGTATAAGTGATGAAATACGCATCAGCACACAGAAAATGGCAGCAGTGCGCTTTTGAATTAAAGCACCTCCAATGTGTTTTAGTTCATAAGTATGCCACTGTCATTTTCTGTGCTGACATGCATTTTGCTGCTTATACAACTATAAGCATTGCAGCGCCGGGCACCTGGTGCTGGGGCGCTTGAAAGTGTAAAAATGCCCACATTGTCCTGCTGACAACTAAGATCAGGGCAACTGAAAAAAATTTCAAAATGACTTTACTATCAAAGCACTTCTGTCTGATGCATATTAAAATAATTCTGCAGTGCCCATTGGGAGGTGATTTTCTTTTTATTCCTTATTTCTTATTAACCTGTACTTTTAAGCTGTCATAACATTCTTTAATCATGCACTTGCAATCAAGTTAAAGGACTTCCCTGCTACTGATCATAACATCTGGCTCAGCTGTCCTTCATATGTATAACCTTGAGGGGGCTTCATTCTGAGAGACCATGACTTACCAGTACTCTCTCTCCCTTCCACATGTCCCAAATGACATTAGTAACAAAACATAGACTTCTTGTTTACTCATTTTCTCAGGGTGGTATTATTTCATAGTTTCGTAGTTTCATAGTAGCTAGGGTCAGGAGGGACCTAAACAGATCATCTAGCCTGACCCCCTGCCACAGGCAGGAATGAATGCTGGGTTCACAAGACCCCAGACCTCCTCTTGAATTTGCCCAAGGTAGGGGTGAGGACCACTTCCCTGGGAAATTGGTTCCAGATTTTGGCCACCCTAACTGTAAAATATTGCCTTCTGATCTCCAACCTAAACCTATTCTCCATCAGCTTATTACCATTGTTCCTCGTCACCCCAGGTGGTGCTGGGGAGAAAAGAGCTCTGCCTATTTGCTGTTGATCCCCCTTGATGAGCTTGTAGGCAGCCACCAGGTCCCCCCTCAGCCTCCTCTTGCTGAGGCTGAACAGGTTCAGGTCCCTCAGTCTCTCCTCATAGGGCCTGTCCTGCTGCCCGCTCACCAAGCGGGTGACCCTCCTCTGAAACCTCTCCAGGCTGGCCACATCCCTCTTGAAGTGTGGTGCCCAGTACTGGACGCAGTACTCCAACTGTGGCCTGACTAAAGTTGCATAGAGGGGGAGTATCACCTCTCTGGACCGGCTTGAGATGCACCTTTGGATGCATGACAAGGTATGGCTGGCCTTGCTGGCTGCAGTCTGGCATTGGCGGCTCATGTTCATCTTGGAGTCAATAATGACTCCGAGATCCCTTTCTGCCTCTGTGCTTTCAAGAATGGAACTCCCCAGCCTGTATGTATGTTGTGGATTCCTTCTCCCAAGGTGCAGCACCCTGCATTTATCTACGTTGAACCCCATCCTATTCTTGTCTGCCCACTTTTGTAGTCTGTCTAAATCTAGTTGCAGCCTCTCTCTCCCTTCAAGTGTGTCCACCTCGCCCCACATCTTAGTGTCATCAGCAAACTTAGACAGCATGCTTTCCATCCCCTCGTCCAAGTCACTGATGAAGATATTAAAAAGTGCGGGCCCGAGGACTGAGCCCTGGGGTACCCCACTGCTCACATCTCGCCAGGTTGAGTACAACCTGTCCACCACTACTCTCTGGATGCGCCCCATCAGCCAGTTTTTTACCCACCTAACTGTGCAGGCATCAATGCCGCAGTCACTTAATTTATTGATGAGGATGGGGTGAGAGACAGTGTCAAAGGCCTTCTTAAAGTCTAGAAAGACTATGTCCACAGCGACACCATCATCCAAGGATTTAGTTACTTGGTCGTAAAAGGCAATCAGGTTGGTCTGGCAGGTCCTGCCTTTGGTGAACCCATGCTGATTGCCCCTGAGCATGATCTCCCCTGCAGGCCCCCCACAGAAATGCTCCTTGATGATCCTCTCCAAGAGCTTCCCGAGCACCGAGGTGAGGCTTACAGGCCTATAATTACTTGGGTCCTCCTTCCTCCCCTTCTTAAAAATAGGGACCACATTAGCCAGTTTCCAATCCCCCGGCACCTGGTCAGATGACCATGAATGCTCATACATCCGGGCCAAGGACTCCGTGATGACCCCTGCCAGCTCCCTCAACACCCTTGGGTGGAGGGCATCTGGACCTGCAGATTTAAAAATGTCTAGCCCTTCCAGAAGATCCCTAACTACATCTATGCTTACTGAAGTCTTGATAGAGCTATCCCCAAGATTGTCCCTACCTCTGCTAGGTGGGATATCCCGGTTCCTGTTCAGGAAAACAGAGGCAAAGAAACTCCAAAGGCCAGAGGCCAAATCTCCAAATTTGAATTGAATCAGGAGACGCTTTAATCTCTCCAGATCAAATTGGAACCCTCCAAATCAATTCCGAGAGATTTGGAAAGATTTGATGATTTGATCAGACACAACTTTAAATGTTTTTTCTACATACCTCAAGGTAGCAGGCGGCTCATGAATGCTGCAATGCTGGAGTGCATGAAGCGTTCCACAGGAGCTTTGGTGGGGGGTCCACAGCATACTCAGCAGCAGACCCGGAAGTGGACCAGAAGCACTTCCAGTCTATTTCCAAGTCCACTGGGGAGTGCACCCTCCTGGCTCGGCAACTGGTGCCTTTTGGGTCTGGGGGTGCACCTGGGGTCCCCCCGCAGCTGATTGCCAAGCTGGGGGCAGGGTGGGGGGCAGTGCAATTCCTGGCAGACCTGGAAGTAGACCAGAAGTACTTCTGGTTCACTTCTGGGCTCACCACCGAGCATGCCCCTCCCCCCTCCCCCGCCCCGTGTTCCTGTGGGATGCTTCATCCACCCCACCATCTCAGCGTTCACGAGCTGTGCCTGGTACCTTGAGGTATGTAGAAAAAAACATTTAAAGCTGTGTCTATGGACAAATCACTGATTCTCTGAATCAGCATCAAATCTTCAAATTTGGATTCAGCCGAATCAAATCAGGGACAGTGATCCAAATCAATGAATTGAATCCCTGCCCCTGATTTGGGCCAAATCCAAATCAAATACAGCCCATTTCGCACACACCTAATGAATAGACGTGGGCCATAGAAAACACGTGAGTGGACCTAGGATGCATGACAAACCTCTCACAGAATAGCAGCCTGTGTGATGTCAGATGTCAAGCAAACTTTCTAAATATTGTTTGGAAATTCTATGGAGAGTTTATCATGGCTGGGGGGAAATGAATCCATGTCTTCTTGCAATAGAATAAGCAGCTTTTGCCAACAGGGTGCCTAATTTGTTTTAAAGGTTGAGCAAAAGAGGTGTTTACCAGAACTTCAGTGGACCTTTTTTAAACATAGTTTACTCTGTGCTGCCAACCTGCAAGGAGTTGATGTCTGAGCTACTCATCTTTTGCAATGATATAAAAAAACCCCAAACTTTTGGAAATGGCAGTAACAACTTGAAAGCAGCAATAAATCCCTTCCTGAGAACAGATTAGGATTTCACCGAATAAAAATAGAAACTTCTGTCCTACACAATAGGTATAACTTCTTCCTGTCAAATTTGTTTTAAAGCATGGTTTCCACTCCGTATTACAGAGAACCCATTTCAGCTACCATTTCAGAATCTTTGCTTGGTTTTCCCCTAATCCTGCTTGCAACAACAGCAGAGACCTGAAAAAAAACACATTCAATCAAGTTAATACTTTCAAAATAATATTTGTAGATTCTTCATTTCCCTCTGCGATACCATCACATTTAATCATGAAAGTCAGCTTAAAGTTTTACTTGGCATCCTTGTCTACTGTGGTACAGGGAAGAGAAATTTTTGGGCCTCTAACAGCTTCTGAGAAAGACCCCAGTATATTACATCATTTATCAGCACTGTTTCCAGAAAAAAAAGGAAGCATTCCATGGAAAGATAATTTACTTGTCTTAATAATATAAGCACAAATTAAAGTGGAGAAATCCCTTCCGGCAGAATTTTTGACAGTTCCCTTCATTTTCATCATTGCCGACTGCTCATATCTACTTTGAAAAAGAATACTGTTTCCACTTCAAAAGGAAAAAAAAATCCAGGAAAGGAGTGGGCAACAGACCCTGTGATGTAAAAATTCATTGACTACAGTATTTTCTGGGAAGTTTACCTGCTCTGAAGTCTAAGTTGAAAGGGTTCCTTTGAGAGTACTAGGGAAACGTTTATAGCACATTTTGGTAGGATCATGCATCAGGAGTTTGTCTCAACTTAGGTATGTTGAACTTTCAGATGAATGTATATTTGGGTTAAGAAAAAAATGATGGGTGCAGAACAACATAGCTTATACGTATAACTTTCTTTCCAATCAAAAGAATATGAAATGCTTTAGAAAGAGAGCTACAAGGAAGCAATAGCATACCATTGTTCTGCTGTATAGAGGAACAGTGGTGTGAACACCCTGTTTGGGTACTGAGTAACCTGTTTGCTGCCCCACATACTAATCCTGTTACATGCAGGACCATCTATTCATCAGTCAGGGAACTGCTGTCTTCTTTCCCATCCAAACTCCTATTCATTGTGCAGAATCCTTTCATGTACAATCCTCTTAAAAACAAGCTGTATCTGACAGACTAGAGGATGGAATGTAGGGACCCATGAGATTTGTCTACCCCTAGCTTGCCTCCAGGTGAGCTATCATAAAGCCAGTGCTCCCCCTTGGAGGCAGGAAAGAAATTCAGAGGACTGTGGGATATTGGGCATCCTCCACACCCAGGAGAAGTGCACAGGTATCCAAGTTAGGCTGGGAAGAGGGAAATCTTCCTCACAGGTATCTGCTCTAACTTCTTGTGGAAGAGCCAGAAATCTCTTGAATGTCTGTATAGCTCTTTCTTTATGCCAGGGGAAAGGATTTTCTCCCAGTGCAAATGGAACATGCGTTCATGGCCTCAGCTTAACCCACACCCTATTCCATAAAACTGCATTTCCCCCAAATACAAAAACAAGAGCCAGACAATGGTAACGCAAAGCCATATTGAGTTCCTGAGGTCTGTAACTGTGTCCTGACTCTTTCTTCTACTCAGAAAGACACTCAGCCATGCTAGAAGCTCCATCTTTGCTGTCTGGGAGAGAAGGGGAGGGACTAGTAAGCCAGAGGCAGGAGCACACTTCATCACCTCTACTGTCCATCCAACATTCCCCAGCAGTATCTTTTGGACAGCCACTTCCAGAGGCTGTCACAGGACCCCTTCATTGGTGCAATACAGTCCTAAGGAAACACTTTTATGCTAATGGCTCTGCTGCCCCGCAGACTCTGTGAGATGCACAGGATGAGAGGACAGACCTGCAGCTCATTCCACAGTTGCCTCCACCTCTCTCCTGTGATGGAAGGAAAGCCCTTAGCCCCCTCCCAGGGGTTTCAGCACAGGAAAGGGCGATCCTGCCCTTAGTCATTTCACGGATATACATTCCAATGCACAACCAGCCCTTTATATGAACTCAATGAACCACTAGCTGTTTAAAATCTCAAACAAAATATGAGAGGGTTTTGACTGTGGTTTGAAAAGAAAACTGAAAGGAACCTCTTGGAAAGAAAGCAGATCTTACCTCATAGGATCCTGGTGCCTGCAAGGGATTAACACACGGTTTGTGATTCCTACCGATTACTAACAGCTTTGTTTTACTGCTTCTGTGAAGCTCGGGAAACTTTGCAACTTTACTGTATGGTTTTGAAACCAAGAAACTTCATGTGCTCAGTGAAACATAAAAGACCAGTGTATACTGAGCTACTTGCATTGGCTTTAAAGTGCAGTGGAGGGAACAGCCCAAGGAAAGGGATAGACTGGGAAGTTTGTATGTGGCTCCTGTCCTAGAAGGAGCTGGCAGGAGTGTCATAATGAAGCTAAGCTGCTTTACATCATCTGAGGATCTGGCCCTACAACCTCCATGTGTTTTTACAGCTCCATTTTTGTTTTCCCTTGGAGAGCTGTTATAATTTCTAGCAAATCATAGCTCTATGGCTCCTCCCCTCTGCCAAGGGCTTGCATCCTGTTGGAAACCTTTCCAAGCTGGGTCAGTGAGAAACAAAATGAGGAAAAGAGTAAGCTGGCAGAGAGGCTCTTTGGCAGTTTGTGCTGGAGTCAACACTCCCATCTAATTTACAGTTTGCCGAGTTCAGATTTCAAGGTGGTTACTGCCCCTCTTCCTGCCAATATGTCTTACCATGGCACTTCAATGCACAAACCGGCAAGCCCCCCTCAGCAGCTCCGTGCTGAGGACTCATATGGACATTGCCTCACAAAGGAGTTGCTTGTTTTTATTCACTGCTGTGTGAAGCTTTCTCTGATAGCTATGCTATCTAAAACACCGAGAACTGAAAAAAAGGACTTACTGTTCTCAGAAGAGCTGACATTTGAGTCTAGGTATTTACATTGCACTTTGCCACAGATAAGGTATAACGATAAAGGTTCAAATGACTCTATGTTACGAAGAGAAAGAGGGAGAGATTTGTAAATGCAATGAGTCCTTCAGGAAAGGTTGGACAGGAAGGATGGCCTTGTGAATAAAGCACTAGACTGGGACCTAGAGGTGGGGACTGCCTCCATCGCAGATTCCCCGCATGATCTTGGGCAACACACTTAGGGTTAGATTATCACAGCCCTGACAAATAGAAGAGTCCTCTCAATATCAGCTGTAGGTGATGGGATCAATTCTAAAACTGGTTGTGAATGTCCCAATAAAACATTTTTTCATTGGAAAAGGTTTTGTCTTTGACAGCCTTCCTTTAAAGAAAAGGCAGAGTTTTGAGATTCCCTGGCGAGGTGCTGGAGACTCCAAGGCCCAGTGGCCACATCAAACAGGCCAAATGAACTTCCCTGTTGATAGAGACCCCTTACAACTTCCTGCTCTGCAGCTCTAACTCCCTGGGCAAACTGGGGGCAATCTGGAGGGTCTCTCAAAGTCAGGGGTAACCCAGTGATTCTCTTGGTCACTGAAGGAAGCCCAGGAAGTCCCTGGGCTTGGGACAGTGTGAAGGAACCCCATGAGCTGGAACAGCCTTCTGCTGTGTTTCAAAAGAATTGACATGGAGACAGAAGGAATGAAAAGGCTTCAGAACTGCCTTTCTGCAACCCCCCCCCCCAAATTCTGAGCCAAAGGAAAACTTGCTTCAAAATGTCATCAGGATTTCTAGTGGAGCAGAACTTCCATGTTTCAACCAGCTGTAGTCAGGATTGGAAGGAGCCCTGGATTGGTCCCTTACGCAAGCTCACCAACCCAAATATATCTACTAAAGGAAGCAATCTGGTCCCTAGAAAAGCATGGACCAACCAATTGCCTCTCTCCAACAATAATGGGGAATCTTCACATCCCAATTTCTTCATTTGTCTGCTATTTAAAGATGACTTTTGTATATGCCTTTCCTCTGGGAGCACTGTTGTTGCCTCCTAGTCTTAGTCTCTCTGGGCACCTATACACATGACGGAGCTCTGCTCCAGTGTGTGCTAATTGTTATGCATTGGAACAGACTCAATTAATCAAATCTGCTGTGAGTCTGTGGGAATATGCTAATTAGCATGCTCCAGCAGCCTCCACATCACATGAATAGTGTTGCCAACTCTCATGATTTTTGGCATTGTTCTTAAAGTCTATGTTTTGGGAATGCAAAAAACTTAGCTCTTTCATAGATATATCTATATCATCTATATCTATATCTATATCTATGAAAGAGCTAAGTTTTTCACATTCCTGAAGCATAGATTTTAAGACCAACACCAAAACTCATGAGAGTTGGCAACATTACATGTATTTAGCATCCCTCTATTTCAAAATGGCAGCAGGGGCACTTTAACTAAAGCTCATTGAATAAGCCACTCTTCCCCATCCTCTCCAGAGTATGTTGTATAGACTCCCTCTGTGCCTGTGCTCCCTAGCTATAAACCAGGAGTAATAATGTTTTTCTTGCCTATCTCACATTGCATATTAAGATTGCAAATTCTTTATGGCCTTACAGTCTGTCATTATACCTTTGGATGGCACCTAGCACAACGGGCCTCCATCTGACTTGGGATGTTATACACATAAGAGATACCTACTGAGAAGTTTTCCCTATCCCCATTATATTAACTGCGTGACAGGAAGGGCAGCACAGACACTCCTTATGACTAAAAGGTCCTGTTACATTCCCAGGAGTCAATTAGTACCTTGTTGGTCTTAAGAAACCCAGCAAGAAACTTTGTCTGCAGTGAAGTCAATGGAAGGTTTTCCAGTGGGGCCAGGATTTCAACCAAAGTTTCTGCAATCCAAGTGTTTTTCAGTGAACAGTAGCTGAGCAAATAACAACATTTTCCCCTAGCATGCAAAGAAAGCTTTACTTTCCAGTGATAAGGTGCATGAGTCAGAGTAAATGGATTGCATTTATTTCCTTGTGCTTGAGTTGATCCCCCCCCCCCCCCCCGCCCCCCATTTACGTTTGTTTGATGGATGTTTAATTGCAAAATGGGTTCATTGGTTATCCTGGATAACAGCCTCTTTGCAAGTGTCAACCCCAACTTATAGTTCAACCTTCAGTCAGAGAAACAGTAAAACTGGCATGCTTAAGTCGTACAGGAATGCTAACATCTCAGATCTGAGAGAGTTAATTTGGCCAGAATGCACTCTAGTCATGTTTATGTTTTAGATAAAGTGCCTACAATGTTGCAGCTTGGCCTTTTGACCCCATTTCCTTTTTCGTGTGCAGCTAGGAGAAAGTGATACTTAATTCCAAATCTTTGCTTTTATTAGCTCCCAGAGTAGGATCAGATTTCATCCCGGCTTTATCTTTGTTATAAACATCCTGTTACCATTCATATCACAGAGATATCTTTGGGAAAATGATTAAATACATTCCATCAGACACAAGATACACCCCCCCTCCCCAGTATATTTTTTGCACAGAACACAGTGATATTTTACATGTACACATGTGTTTCCGAGCAGTGAGAACCTTAAGGGTTGTGAAGATGGGGCAGTTTTTAAACACAATTTGAGAAAACGTGGTAAACTTTTCACTAAGCAGTGGCTTTTCTGCATATACACTCCTGATCTCATTCTGCTCTCATTTGCATACGGATCAATAAAAAGTGCATAATCTGATTTCACATAAACTCAATTTCACTGTGATGGGCCAGCTGATATAAAGTGTCTTTGTTGTTTTACACAATCTAAGGGTTTGACCAACCGATGTTAATAATGCTGCTCTTAATTTACACAGATTTATAATCCAAATCAATCCCCAAGTATGTTATTGGCCTAGCAATAACAACATGCATGTCCTATTCCTAAAAAAAATAATTTAAACAAGTATTTTTAGCCATTTAGAAGAACCATTTAGAAGACGTGACCTAGCCTCCACTGCCCCCTTCATTCTCTTCCCTTTTTTCTTTTTCCTTCTTTCTCCTTCTTTCTCCTTTTCTCTTTTCTCCTTGCCGTTTTCTTTCCCACTTCTTTTCTCTCTTCTTCCCTCCCCTCCCCCCATTGGATGCAGTCATCTTTGCCCACAAAGGGCTAAAGTATATATCAGAAGGCCTACATTTGCTAATCACACTCACAAACACACACACATGCACACAAGCTTCAGAAATGTGAATTATTTACATATGTATTTACCACCACATACATTCTTCTTCTGTCTTTGGGACATCTTCATATTTTTATGTTGCATAGGACTCAGGTATATACATCACTGGCATGTATAGAGAGAGGACCAGTACAAGTTGCATAATTAAAATTAATAGTTAATGATTAAAACATTAACAATTAATAAAATTTAAGTTGGATATGATGAGTGATACCTGTCTTAACAATGAAGTCCTCTATAATAAATGTTGCCTTGCTTTGAATTTCCAGTGTCAATAATTTACAGAACCACACATTGGGAGAAGGGTAGTTTTGCACTGAAACTTAAGTAATGTTTCTGCAAAAGGCACTCTGATATGAATATAATGGAAGATGATGTAGTGAATTTGCTGTGATGTCTTCAGATGCACTGGTCCAACTATGTGTGCTGGCTTCAAAACAGTATGTCTTTTGATTTCATTTTTATAAGTGATATGGGCCAAGATGTTCAGAAATGCACATCTGAAGTTAAACTCCCAAATCCATAGCCCAGTATTTAAGCAGACAAAGACATGAAGAACAGGTTGGGACCCAACTCCCAATACTTTCAATAGGAACAGGGTGCCAATTTTTTTGTGCCTTTGATCTGAACCCCAAAATCTCCTTCTTCAAGAAAGTGATGAGATTATCAAAAGGGCTGAGTACCCAGCCACTCATTCCTCTGGAGTTACAATTCAGTTCCACATGGATGAATATTCATCTGCAATCATTTCCATATGACTAATGATTGACTAAATTAGATAGGAACCCCATTCCCCATCCAAACATGCGCAAACTCTGAGATAGTTTGGATCCAGATAGTTTTGCAGCTTGGGCCAATCTGGGTCAAATCCCGACCGAACATGTGCATAAAGTGGTGGGGATGAGGAGAATTTTTTCCCAAAGATGGTGTAATTTCCCAGTAGTTGCTGTATAGGAGCTATGTGGAGGCTACAGTAACCCAGTGACTGGAGGAAACCTGCTTAAAAAACACAATTACTTTGCTTAGGAATGGTTTTTAATGAATTAAAACACAGTGGAAAACTTTTTAAATAAAAGATTGGATTTTGAGAAATCAGCTTTTCTATTGAAAGCCAAACTGCAAACCAAAAAAAATGTAAGTGAAAAAATGAAGTTTCACTCACAATTTTCAAGGGCCTAGTTTCCAACTTCTGGCAAAAATTAAAATGTTCAATGAAAAATTTCTGGGAAATTCTTCTTTTTCCTGTCAAACTCATTCTACCTGTACTAATCTGGAGCCATCTCTGCAGTCCTTTAAACAACACCTTTTGAGGGGAAGGACATGGGTAGCTCATACTCTGTATCTTTTAGCCACCCATCTGCACCCCAGCATTACAGGAAACTTCATGCATGTGAGGTTGATTCGGTACAAAGCCTGTTCTACATCTGCACGGGCCTTGCAATCCTGACCCCCATTCTAACTCCTTCTTCACCTCCCAGAGATAAACTATATGGGTTGCAATAGCACAGGGGTGGCCAACCCATAGCATGTATTCCACAAGTGACATGCACAGCTGCTTTGTGTGGCATGAAGCAGACCTGGCAGAAAACAGAGAGAACAGTGGAAGACAAGGCAGGAAGGAGAGTGCAGAAAAATGGATCATCAGGGAAAGGGGACTAGAGTGGCACTCAGGGGATGGGTGAGGTATATCTTGTGGCATGCCTGCCAAAAAGGTTGGCCCCCACCGCGTTAGCAGATTCCGCTCTATTAATTCACAGGGAAGTGCCCTGAAGTTGGAAGCACTTCTGTATTTCTGCGCACTAGGGTTTTCTGTAGACATGGCTGTACAGACCAGAAAGAAAGAAGGAAAACATCTAAACAGGCTGTTGATGGCTTGCATTAGAGCTGCATTTTATGAGGTGTCTCTCCATAAAACTACATGACTGATGATAACAATGCAAAACAGTGCCTTACGGCATTAGCCCAAACAATTTATCCCACTATAATTTACAACAGACCAAACCATCCTAATGTAGGAAGGGTGATAGCAAGTGGGTTAAAAACAATCTCTCTGGTATTATGGGGTGTGTGATTTCCCCCACCAGCCACTACTCAAGTTGCCAACTGGAGTTATGCTTCCAGAGCGAACAGCACTCGTATTCTCAGTTGGAACACAGCCACAGCATTTTGCCTCCCAGTCATGTGAACTTTTCAATTTGTGATTCTTACAAGCTGAGCTTACAAGTAACTGTTTCCTGAAATGAACTGGATTTTTTTTTTTAAATCCCTCTCCCCTCCTCTACTACAGAACAAACAACTCCATTTACTGATCAGCCAACAAAAAACAAAGGCTCAGAATGTCTAAGACATCGTTTTAAAGCCATGGTGACATGGCCTCCTATCAGATTTGTTAAGTTTAACTACACTTCCCTCAAACATTACATCCCTTAATGTGTATTTAAACAGGTCTTGGCCTCTTGGGTACATTTTCTAATGACCTTTGCTTTAACCCACTACATTCTGCAGAGCAAATGCAATACCATGACTCATGTGCGAGCCACGAGTTCGATTGGAATCGGTGAGAGTGTGGCCATTGGGTTTGATAAAAGTTAGATCAGGCTCTATACGCCCACCTCAAAAATAGTTTTCATTGCTGTTTTCCTCTTGGTGAATGGCAAGTATTAGAGTACAACAAGGTCTCTCAAGGTTCGGAGCTAGGCCAGGTTTTGTTTGTTTGCTTGTTTGTTTTTTTACAATATCTATCAATATTTGGATAACAGGGTGAGCAGGGGAGACATAACCTTCCTATATGACAAACACTTATTTACAACAGTCAAGACCGGGAAAGGTTGTGAGAAACTTTAGATGGAGCTAAGAAAGATAGAGTAAATGGACAGTATGATGGCAAATAAACTGTGTTAAAGACAAGTGATCGATAATACACACTGGAAGGAATCATTTGAATTATTTATATATAATGATGGTTTTAAGTTGGCTGCAATAACTGAGGAAAAGGAGTTAGGCATAACTTGTAGGCTGCTTAATGAAGAATCTCACTTCAGTGAGGAGCAACAGCTAAAAAAGGCCAAGAAAATGCTAGATCAAACAGGGACAGAAAATAATATTGGATTTATTATAATGGTTCAACCTCCCCTAGAATAATGTTTTTTTCTGGTCATCTTTTCTTGGTGAAGATACAGCAAAAGGGTGTCCTTAGCCACTCATAAAACACATGTAAAACTATGGGGAATCCTCCATGCAAGAAGAGACTGTAAAGACTGTAAATGTGCAGTGATGAGAGAAGAGGAATAAAAGGAGGAATGGGTATGAATATAGGGGATATGGAAGAAATTTTTGTTCCCCCGGTGGGGGGAGGGGGGGGGGAACGGGGGTTTGCAATCAATATTTTTTAATGAAATTTTCTCAAGGAAAATTCTTTCAAAGTTTTCTGTTCTTTAAAAAAAGGTCTCCCCCCCTGCTCCAAGATGTAGATAATTATATTTCTATGTCCTGAAATATGTTTTCAAGGGCCTGATCCCATATCAATCAGAAGAAGTCTTATTGAATTCACTGGGCTTTTGGGTCAGGCTTTAGAGCTCTGATTAAGAAGTTGACCCCTATTCAGCAAAGCTGTTTAGCACAAGGTTCTAGGTGTACATTTATTTTCCTTTGACATAAAAGAGATCTAAACATTGTCTTAAGGCTGGGGTCTTCAAAAAGGCGGGCACTTCATTGTCTTAGGCCCATTTGAAAATCCCAGTGTAAAAACGAGATTTTCACAAGTACCAATCACAATTAGGTGCTTTGTAAAATCCATGGAATGTAGGCCTCTTATTCCCTTCCCTGTATACACCCAGTATAAACATCACACTTTCTGGGAGAGCAATATTTTGCAATATTTACAGCAGCTATGATTTGGGGATCTCTTGATGTTTTTTATATCCTAGGATCCAGCATAACCAGCCATATAGTAGGATCTGACATGATTTGATAATAAAAAAGATTCAAGGAACTCCCCCCAGTTTTGAACAGTGTGCAACAGAAGACTGAAACCAGCCTTTTCTACTGTAAATAGCCTTCATTTAATGATATGCTGATTAAAATCAAGAATGTGCATGGGTTTCTGCAGATATAAGCTTGTGTTCACTTATTTTAAAAATATTTTTTTAATTTAATATTCAGTCTGGTCTGCCTCTTCCCTATATTTTTTCAATAAGTATGTTTTGGTGTTCAACTCAAAGAACTGTCAGCTTGGTTTGGAAATGCTGAGGCCTGACATTTCTAGATTAAATGTCAACCAGATGTTTGTGCACTTTCCCTATAAGGCTTTCAAGAAGCTTCCCGATTTAGTATTGTGTTTCGCTGTTAGAGGAAACCTAACTTTGTACTTTAGCAGTGTAGAGGGGAAAAAAACTGAACGCCCTGGGGGGGGGGGGGGGAAGAAGAAAGAACAGGCAAGGCACCTGAGTGATAGGAATTATGATTCCAAAGTGGAATCCACAATAGTCAGTATCTGTCTAGTCTTTCTCTTTTTAATCGGATCGAAATGAATTTAACTGAACTACAAAAGACTATTTTGCCATAACATTAAGATTGTAATTTAAACTATTAAAGTGGAGGAAATATAGAATCAAATTCCAGATGGTAGTTTGACTTTCCCTAAGTCAATGCACTGTGGTAGTTGCACTTGCTTTGTTTTTGGTAATATGGAATAGAAAAAAGATGATAGTTTATCTGTGATTTGGTAACTGAGGCTTATGAGACAACACCTTCACAGTAAGTTTACCACCCTCAGCAGTGGTAGCCTCAGTCAATCTATACTGCTCCATGAAGGTTTCCCAGGGGAGCAGAAAGGAAACCCAGATTTTTGCAGCTCCTCCCCCCCCGCCCACCCCCCCTGCTGCATTTAGGTGCACAAAACAAAAGGTTTTAGTCTCAATTCCCACCCTGTAAATTTGGGATCATAACACTTCCTTCATTTGTGTTAGCTCCTGTAAACTCTTCAGAGCAGGGCTTGCTCTATATTACATTCACTGCACCTAGTGCAGTTGGACATCAATACTGGATGGGGCCTCTGGCTGCCAGTGAAGTGCAAATAGTAAATAAATACCATATTTACTTGAATACAAGATGAGTCCCCCCCCCCCCCCCCCCCAGTCAGCATGGGGGAAAAATACCCTTATCTTACATTCACATATAAGGAAACCTCACTAAATACATTGTCTGTCATTAAACTACTGCCAAAAGCAGCATTTGTTCAGTAAAGGAAGCCAACTATGAGGTTGATTAAATGCAGCCAACACTGAGCAAAACTATAAAACATGTGGCCCATATTGGACTAACATACTAATAGAATCCTTTTCCTCCCCCCCACCCCCACTTTTCTTTTTTCTTTTTTTTTTTGGTGTGGCCCTTAAAAATGGGCAGTTGTTCCCCCAGGAGGAAATGAGCACTGGGCCTGGAGGTACTGCAATACTGGGTTGGAGGGGCTGGAGCAAGCTGTGACATCCTCCTCTGGTGCCAAAAATGCTGATGAGAATCTTTTTTTACAACACAACTAAAAGAAACTACATTAACACAAAACTTGACAAGTTTCCCTACAACACTACCTTGTTTTTATTACACCCCTTTCCACCATTAACACACTAACCTCTCACAAACCACACCTAACTCAGGAGGAAGCAACAATTTTCACTCTGCCACTTTGTCCTTTTGGAAGAAACACCATAATTCTTCTTTCCTCCATCTCTTCTCTGCCTTCTCCTATTCCAATTTGTCTGCATCTTGATCCACATAGTATTTCAATTCATATATTGCCAGCTCCAAACATTCTGTTCTGGTGAAAGCTAGTTCCTTGACCAACAGTTGGTTTTTCACCTTCCATATTGCTACGGGGCATGTCTACGTGTGCCCCCAACTGTGTAGCTTGTTACTACTGCAGAGTAGCATCAGTGTCACAGTTTGTGCTTGTCAACACTACATCACCATAGCGATGAGCTATGTCACCATAGCTTGTCACTATGGCAACATAGTGTCTCATGTAGACATGCCCACTGTCACACAATTTAGTATGGTTCACAGTGTCTTTGGGCATTTATACATGTGCTCTAGTAGTGCGGCGGTGTTTTAATTAGAGCAGCTCTCAGAGTGCTTGGAGCGCCTCATGTATCAGTGTCCCTGTGCTGAAAAATGGCAGCGAGAGTGCTTTAACTAAAGCTCATTGACTGAGCTTTAGTTAAAATGCCCCCACTGCCATTTTTCAGTGCAGGAATACTGCTACACGAGATGCTGGAGTCTGCTGGAGCATGGTAATTACCATGCTCAAGCAAACTTGAATTAATCGATTGAGTCTGCTCCGTAATTACAGCATTTTGGAGCAGCTTTACTGCACGTGTATAGGCATCCTTTGTCTCCAGTCCTTTAGGCATTAATCGTGCAATGCCATTTCATATGTTAAGTTACAGTTCATATTGATTGCCTCAAAAAACAACATACTCACTCCCATTCCTCTTGGGCAGGGTAGTTCCAAAATACAGGTCATACAGATTCTTCAGCTCCACATCCCTCTCTTGGGCATGCTGCTGATCTTACCAAACCCCAGTTATGCAGAATACCCCTCACAGGAAGAATATTCCATACCATCACCCATTTGATATCTGTATGTTCTCCTTTCAATCAATTATCTGTCACTTCTTTACACATATTTGCAATCTGTCCTTTTGCAAATCTCCAACTATTGTTATAATGTGTTTCATTTTTATTATACTAAATATCTTCTTATGGTCTTTCAAGTACACTAATCCCACTCCCTCTAGTTGATTTACCCTTAAGAAACTCTCCATCTTTGCATAGTGGGCTAGTGGCTACCACATCCAGTTTTTTCCAACCTCCCCCATGCTTGCCCCATCTTCTTTATGTTCTTCCTAGCAGGTAATGCAGAAACATGCAGTCTTCCCCACCCCCTGTGTTGCCTCTTTACACAACATACTTATAAAGTAAATATATACAAAACTTTCCAAATCTGGTATTTCTCAACCTCCTAATTTCCTGGCATCATATAGCTCCATTCTGTCTACCCTTTCTCTTTTATTCCCACCCCCCCTCGCCCCCAAAATGCATATTTGGCTCTGTACCCTCCTTATCTGCTGCCATGACAGTGGATACACCACTCCCATGTAAAGGATGACCAATAAGGTACTGTTTTCACTGCAGCTGCATTACCCTTGAAAGATAATGTTCTACCACTCCATGATCCCAAGATCTGTCTCACTCGTATCTCTAACTTCTCCCATGCAACTTTATTCTTTTCCCTTCAGCATCCATTGGGATTCCCAAGATCCTGAATACACCCTCTACCACCCATGGCCCAAACTTCTGTAAATTCTCCCATTTCCCCACACCCATCAATGTACTTTTCATCTTATTTGATTTTGCCCCTGACACTTCACTATAGTCCTCAGTATGCTTCAATACCCTCTTGACTGAGCCACTACGTTCACATCATCCATGTACAATGTTCATTTAACTTCTCTTCCTCCTGGTACCTTTGCATCACTTATCAGCTTATCATAAAGAATTCTCTGTTCCAATGGCTCCATCATGCACATAAAAAGATAGGAGAACAATGGGCAACCCTGTCTTACCCATGTTTGTATGGGGAATGCTTTGCTCAAGTAACCATTTACCATTACTCAACCTTCTGCTTTACTGTATAGCACTTTGACCCATCCAATCATCAACACAGGAAACCCCATCCTCCTCAATATTTCAAACATGAAATCATGTTCAACCCTATCCTAAGCTCTTTTGAGGTCTACATTTATTATTACCATACTTCTTTTCCTGCCTCCTTTCATCCTTTCTTTCCCATCTTCACCATTCCTCCATCAGACTCTCAACCTTTACTTCCACTCTTCTATTCACTTCTCATCCTTTGGTCTGCTTTCCCTTCCATAACTGACACTATAATCTACAAAACTACTGTTGATGCTGTTCCAGGCTCTGAGAACTTGTCCTCCCCCTCCATCTTGGTACTCTGCCACTATCCCTCTGGCAGTCCTGGCATTGATCAAGGCAGTTAAACTGGGCCTCTGCCTGTCTACTACACTTGATCTTAGCCAAGGAAAGGCCAAGAAGATGTCACTGATGGGAAACTACCACAAAGATAAGTTAGGGCAGCCCATCTGAATAAAATATATGGTGGTTGGTGCCTATTGTGTGCAGAGCAACTCAGTGCCAAATCTTTTACAGGCCGTGGTACCCCTATATCCACGCATATATCACCTATGTCCTACTGTATCCCCTGTATTGCCTATGCCTTCCCCCATAGACTTACCTGCCAGGAACTGCAGGTGCTGCTGCAGTCCACCATGCTGCTGTTCACCATGCTGCCTATCTGCACTGCCAGCCACATGCATGTGTGCGTGCGCACATGCATGTGGCTCCCTACCCCTGATCGCCCTCCTCCTGCTCTTCCCAGCCCCAAGCAGTCCCTTGCAGATGGAATTCTGCCAGCTTGCAAAGGGAAACCCAGGGTTTTTTTCCTTTAAAGGAGAAAATTCAAATTTTTTGGCAGGAAACAGAAAAACTGGATCCCTCATGATTATGAGGATGGCTGATACCCTGACCAGGGAAAAACTCTTGGGGGCACTTCTGTGATTACCTGATAAGTTAAGCTGCTAAAACATGGATATTACTAACTGCATGTTGCTGAGTTAAACTGGTAAGAAATGGATATTAGTGATGATATGTATTGACATTTTGGGATTTGGCATTTAATTGGCTTGGATTTAATTGGCAAGTTGACTCTGTTTGGAAGATTTTGGATTTGGTATTGAATTGGCTTTGGATTTCATTGACAAGCAAGTGTGGACTGTTAATAAACCTAAAAACAAGATGGATAGTTTGTAATATATGTAAGGATGTAAAAAAGCGCTGCTTAAAAGTGTGTTTATGGAGTGTATGTGCTGAAACATGCAGAAATTTCAGAAAAGGTAAAATGCATACATTTTTGATGAACTAAGTCTATGGGTACCCAGTAGTAATTTGTTTATATGAAAATTAGTACAGGTATATTTATTTCAAGGTCACTGTTTTCAAATTTCTCCTTCAATTCCATGTGCTTAGGGAGATCAGGGTCTGAGAGTATGGACGGGGAGAAGGGGCTGCAGGGGGAAGAAGTGGGGGGTGGGGGCAGAGGACAAGGCAAACTGATCCCCCAGATTTATTTTCTCTGCCATAGCAGTGGGAGGAGGACAAATGGTAAGAAATGTATACCTTTTCCTTATATAGAATCTAATTATTGGGGTATCATCTTATATTCAGGGTCATCTTGTATATGAGTAAATATGTAAATACATGAAGACAAAAATAATAAAAATAATTAAAAATAATAACAAAAATAATAAAAATAATTAAACCATGTGGCTGAGAACTGGCTGCCATGACAAAAATTTAGAATTAATTTTCCTGCTGGTTTAATTTGTTTCCAATTTCTCAGCTGACGTAATAAGTATTTTGGTAGCTTAGTTTTAGTCCTATGGTACTGAAAGAAAATCTAGTTGGTGACTTGAACTGTGACCTTTGATCTGGTCCATGGTAGACATTTGAGAAGACCTGGGACCCAAACTGATATGTGAAACATAAAGTTAATCAATACCTCTAAAACAGATCGCCCATACCCCACAACTGGGCCCCTTTTTAGATCAGTATGCACATATTTCAGGTCTATATCTAAATTTTCTATCTGAGGTCCATCTGTAGAAAGTGTGGTTAAAATAAAACAGCTAAAACTCATTATGTGGGCCAAAATGCCTGTATCACTGGTGTATCCTGGGTGCCCACAGAAACCCATGAAAGAAGTGCTCTCACTGGGCACTTCCAAGCAAAGCATAGTCTCCAAAACTAACCTCTATTAGCATACTGGGGCCATATTGATTCCATGGCTAGAAGCAGTTCCCTGCTCATGACAGTAAAGGCTGGAATTGTCTCTCATTTTCACTATTGTCAATCAGGAGCAATTCTGTCAGAACCAACAGAGTTATTCCAGACATGCAAGCATTTAATTGATATTAAAATCTGGCTTTAGGTAATTATCTGGCACAGGGGCTCCATTGAAATTAATGGCAACATATGTCAATAACTTCTCTAGGGATTTCACCTATTATATTTAAAAATTATTGGATAGGGATGCAGTAAAGGGTATTGTCACAACCCAAAATCTGTTTTGGGCCACTTTTCAGAACTCCACCAAGGGTCAATGACCCCCCAAAGTCATTGGGTCAAAAATGGTGGCGTTCTCTATATCCTGGGAAGCCCATAGGAGAATGAGAAAGGTGAGTAATTTGGAAGAATCTTTACACATGAGTCAAGCTACGCAGAGCAGAAAGCAAGAAATTGAAGCATTTAGAAGAGCTTCTATGTTATCATACTAAGTAGGGGATTTGGCCTGAATTGGTGACAGTGATTCGATTTGTTGATTCGGATCACTGTCCCAATTCAATTTGGAGATTCGATGATGATTCAGAGAATCAGCGATTTGGCCATAGACACAGCTTTAAATGTTTTTTCTACATACCTTGAGGTACCGGGCACGGCTCATGAATGCTGTGATGGTGGGGAAGTTGGAGCGTCCCACAAGAGCATGGGGGGCCCCCCACATGCTCAGCGGCAGACCTGGAAGTGGGCCACAAGTACCCCAGGTGTTCCCCCAGACCCAGGAAGCACCAGTTGCCGAGCTGGGGGTGGCGGGGGGTCCCCCCACATGCTCTACAGTGGATCTGGAAGTGGACTGGAAGTGCTTCTGGTCCACTTCTGGGTCCACCACTCAGCGTGCTGGGGATGCCCCCATGCTCCCATGGGACGCTCCATCTGCCCCAGCATCTCAGCATTCACAAGCTGCCTGGTACCTTGAGTTGCGTAGAAAAAACATTTAAAGCTGTGTCTATGGCCAAATCACTGAATCTCTCTGAATCGATTCAGAGGGTTCTAATTTGATTTGGAGAGATTAAAGCCGAATCTGTCCGAATCTCCACCAAATCGAATCAGCAACTGAAGCATCACACAGCCCTAATACTAAGGACTGTTCTGCTTACTGGGTAGCACTAAGGCCTTTTGAAAACAAGTGTGCTTAATCACTGCAAGAATTGAGAGATTTCTCATCCTATGAAAATGTCCATTTTGATAGCATGCTGTTATCTGAAAAAGAGGTGGAAGTTGCATGTAGACTTGAGCTATATGGAAAGGGATATATAATAAGAACAAGGAAATTAATCTAGCCACATAACACTTTGTGGCAAAACAGTTGTGCTACTGTCTTTGCATTAATCCAAAGACAGAAAGCACTTGAATCAATTAACAGTTCCTTGAAAAATCTTACTGCATACAAATTAGGATGAATGATAACACCTGCATTTTGGGAGGAGTCTGTCTGTCCTGAAGCCAATGAAAAGAATGATAGATTTCAATGAGATTTGAATAAAACTACAGACAATTTCTGCAACATTGTTTTGCTTTTAATTTAAATAAAATGAAAGTACTTGCCTTTATATGTGGTAAGATTTTTGTAAGCCATGTATATTCAGCTGTCTAAGATATCTGAGGAGATATCCAGTCATCTCAGTTTTAGTTGGAAGACATTTTTTGGAAAACATACCCAACAAGTCAGCAAGAAAGTAGTCTGAGTACATTGGGCTAATTTTTGGTCACAGGCACCAGAGTAGAATAAACCTGGAGTGACTGCATTGACATCAGCAAAGTTATTGTGGCATTAATCCACTTAGAATTTGACGCATTATAATTTATAGAATGTAGAGTTACATTTTAGTGATCATAAGAGGGTTTGCACAGAAAAGGTTAAAGAGTAATACTGATTTAACAAATTCTAAGCCCCCAGAATTAACTTAGTTGAGTGTTTTGCACCTGTAAAGCCTACAGGAGTAGGTCCTGGTTAGCACCATTTATGGAACTCATCCAGCAAATGGACCTCAGTAGGATTTCAGCAGATTTCCATACTGATTCTGGCAAGAACTGATGATGTTATACATCTTGGAAGAATTGTTTTCCCCTCTACAATGACATAAAACCAAATATTTTTTAGATGAGGCTACAGGAAAAAATTATCTAAAATACGAAAACTCACCCTCTCCTCACAACCATGTATATGTATGCTATATTTACTAGAATCCAAGATGACTGAATTTAAGTTTGCTTTAATTTTCCTTGTATAGAGTCTAATTATTGGAGTGTCTCTTAAATCCATTTCCCCCACCACTGCAGCAGGGAAAGCAGCAGCTAGGGGCAAGCAGTAGTGGGGGCAGGTGGCAGGGGGTCAAGCTAGTAAGTATGTGGTAGGGGCTAGGCAGTACAGGGGAAAGGTGGGGGGACAAGCATTAGGGAAGTGATAGGAGGTAGGTGGGGGCAGACAGTGCTGGGGAAGGCAGTTGGGGAGGTGGGGGGAAGGTGGGCTGGAGGCAGTGGGGTGCAGGTTGTGGAGCAAGTGGTAGGGGAGGCAGTCAGGGGAGCTGTAGGGGGGCAGGCAGTGGGGAAGTCAAGCAGTCCCTTCCCCCATATTTGCCCTCCTGTGCCTGACCACACTGCCTCTGCCCCCAACCACTCCACCTCCACTGCCTCTGCCCCCCTGCCTACCCCCAGCTGCAAGCCCCACTTCCCCATGACTACCCCTTTCTGTGTCTGTCCCCAACCTGTCCTCCTCCAGCTGCTTGCCTTTGCTCAGACTCAAGCAGGCTCTGCCCTCACTCCTGCCTGCGGCACAGAACACATGCTCTGGCCCCAGCCCAACCTGGTAGCAGCAGTAGTGGCATGGAATCTCTGGCTGGGCTACAGAGCCAGAGCTGGAGCTGCTGCTCTTACTAACAGATGAGGCTAGAGCTGGAGCAAAAATGTGGTCCAGGCCCCAGGCAATAGCAAGGATGGAGAAGTTACCCCACAGTCTGAGCAAGAGTAAGCAGTCAAGGAGGATAGGTGGGGGATAAAGGGGCCTGAGGCTGCAGGTGGGAGCAGGCATGGCAGGTAGAGGCTGTGGGCAGAGAAGGGTAGAAGCAGGGAGGCAGAAGTGGCAGGGGGAAGGCAGAAGCTGCAGTTCCATCCCCAATCTTGGGTCAAGGCCAGAGTCAGAGCCATAGCAGCTGCCTATCCTTCCCACCCCCCTTGCCCTACTACTTCACAGAATCATAGAAAATGAGGGGTGGAAGGAACCTCAGGAGCTCATCTAGTCCAACCCCCTGCTCAAAGCAGGACCATTCCCAACTAGTTCATCCCAGCCAAAGCTTTGTCTAGCTGGGTCTTGAAAACCTCCAAGGACAGAGATTCCACAACCTCTGTGGGTAACCTGTTCCAGTGTTTTGCTACCCTCCTAGTGAGAAAATTCTTCCTAATATCTAATGAATAACATGGCAGATCTAGCTGGCAGTTGGACTCCATTTCCCAGCAGCCCCTGCCCATATGGCTGTGGCTGGTCTCCATGGAGACCCCAGCTGCAGCTGTGCTGTGATAGAACAAGGAGACTGGCCCCAGCCATGCTGGCAGGGCACATGGTAGTGCAGGGCAGGGGCTTGCTCCAGAGTCACTGAGATCTTGTGGTGGGAACAGCTTATTCCAGACCCAGGGCAGAGCCATGATCTGCAGTGTGCATGCTTGGGGGGCACACAGGCTGTGG
The DNA here is from genome assembly GCF_030867095.1 of Alligator mississippiensis. Classification (NCBI taxonomy): domain Eukaryota; kingdom Metazoa; phylum Chordata; order Crocodylia; family Alligatoridae; genus Alligator; species Alligator mississippiensis. Next base: position 225,717,801 of record NC_081824.1, on the reverse strand, counting down.
ATGGCAGCTCTGCCCTGGTTCCTTGTCGTGGTGACAGTGTGGTTCTAAGCTGGGTCAGAACCGCGATCTGCTGTGTGAACACCCATGTCCAGAGCATGCAGGATGTAGATTGTGGCTACCCTGGCCCCGACCAAGCTGCCCCTGCTGCAATATCCCAGCAACTCTGGAGCAGCACCCTGCACTGTCCTGCCATATGCCTTGCCAGTGCAGCTGGGACCAGCCTTGCACTATTAGTCTGCACCTGTGGTTGGGGTCTCCATGAAGAGTTGCCCCAGTTATATGGGCAGGGGCTGCTGGGAAATGGAGTCCACTGCTGGCTGGATCCAGTGTGCAGGTCCAACTTTTCCTGCTTTGATCTAACCTAAACTTCCCTTGTTGCAACTTGAGACTGTTGCTCCTTATTCTGTCATATGCCACAAATGAGAACAGTCCAGCTCCACCCTCTTTCAAACCCTGCTTCAAGAAGTTGAAGGCTTCTATTAAATCCCCTCTCAGTCTTCTTTTTCCTAGACTAAATAAGCCTAGTTCCCTCAGCCGCTCCTCAGAAGTCATGTGCTCCAGCCCCCTCACCATTGTTATTGCCCTCTGCTGGACTCTCTCCAATTTGTCCACATCCTTTCTGTAGTGGGGGGCCCAAAACTGAACACAATAGTCCAGATGCGGCCTCACCAGTGCTGAATAGAGGGGAATAATTACTTCCCTTGGCCTGCTGGCAACACACCTACCAATGCAGCCTAGTATGCAGTTAGCCTTCTTTGCAACAAGGGCACAGTGTTGGGTCATATTTAGCTTATTGTCCACTGGGACCCCCAGGTCCTTTACTCCAGAGCTGCTGCCCAGCCAGTCAGTCCCCAGCCTGTACTGGTGCATGGGATCGTTCCGTCCTAAGTGCAGGACTTTGTACTCATCTTTGTTGAACCATAATGAGATTTCTTTTGGCCCAGTCCTTCAATTTGTCTAGGTCACTGAATCCTAACCCTACCTTCCAGCATATTTATTACTCCCCCCATAGTACTTAGGGCCAGAAGGGACCTAAACAGATTATCAGGTCTGACCCCCTGCCCTGGGCAGGAATGGGTGCTAGGATCATATCACATCGGCCAAATATCTGTCTAGCTTCCTCTTGAAGACCCCCAAGGTAGGAGAGAGCACCACCTCACTTGGGAGCCCATTCCAGAGTCTGGCAGACCTAACTGTAAAGTAATGTCTCCTGCTGCCCACCCTGAACCTTCTCTCTAACAATTTGTGGCCATTATTCCTAGTAACCCCGGTTGGTGCCTAGGGGAACAGAGCCTCACCCAATTCTCACTGGTCCCCCATGGTGAGTTTGTAAACAGCCACCAGATCTCCTCTCAGCCTTCTCTTGTGGGAGAAGAAGCCAAATTGGTGTAATCTGCAAACTTTCTGAGGGGGCAGTCTATGCCATCTTCCAGGTCATTGATGAAAACATTTAACAAAGGGAAGAAACCTCATCTTGGATTTGACTAAATACAGTATATATGCATATCATACTTACACAAAATTTCACATCAATTCATCACCATTATGCACCTGGTATGGGATTGACTAGTAACCTTTGATGACTCTCCCAATCCTATGATACTTTGACAACTGAATTAAGGCTATACAAAATTTTTCATGATAACCCTTTTTTAGTAATGGAATCTTTTTCTTCACATTGAAATTCTCCATGCTTACTCTATGCATGTAGGTCCTTCAGGGAAGCTTTAGAAAATAATAGTTGAACTATTTTCACAAATGAAGGCAGCAGGGGAGAAAGTATTTTCAGTTATGTTCTTGCAACCTTTTCAAATAAAATTGAAAGAACTCCCATAGCTTCAGAAGGATTTTTGAATGAAAGTACCATTACCTTAATCACAAAATCATACTTCTTACCTGGCAAGGAGATGGTCCTGATTTCAGCCATTTGACTTTGATTTTCTTGATGAAAAATAGATCAGGACTTGGGGAAGTTGTCAGCCTTGGAAAACCGTACACAATAAAGCTTATTGCACTGAAGGACAGAAGAGTAACACACAATGATGGTATTTGTATCTAAAGTGTTGGATGTGGCAGATCATTTGCTATTTCTGTAGAATGGGGATCATACTTCTTCCCAAGTGTGCTATAAGTCCATATATGTGCTACTCAGTTACTTTGTTGCTATTTTTAAAAGTCTGTCATTAGCTATTATGGGCCATGTTCCAGTGCTGCCACTGCACATTTGCAGCCTTCTGGCTTCATGCATCCACTGAGCTGAAGTCCCAAATGCCTCCTGGAAGTACAAGGACAACAGCATCCTGGACTGCATAGGACTGTTGACAGCAAATCCAGGGAAGTAATTATTCTGTTTTATTCTGAACTGGTGAGGCCACATCTGGAGTACTGTGTCTAGTTTTGGGCCCACCACTACAGAAAGGATGAGGACAAGTTGGACAGATTCCAGCAGAGGGCAATGAAAATAGTTTGGGTGCTGGGGCACATGACTTAAGAGAAGAGGCTGAGGGAACTGGATTTATTTAATCTGCAGAAGAGAAGACTGAGAGGGGATTTGATAGCAGCCTTTAACTACATGAATGGTGGTTCCAAAGAGAATGGATCTGGACTGTTCTCAGTGGTGGCACACAACAGAACAAGGAGCGATGGTTTCAACTTGTAGCAAGGGAAGTTTAGGTTGGATATTAGGAAAAAACTCTCTCACTAGGGGTGCTTGTACATGTAATGCCATTACCATGTACATGTGATGCAAATGTCACTTGGTGTAGCTTAATAGTAACACACTGTACATGTTCAAGAGTTTGGAGGTTTTAAATGTCTTTGCATTGTTGCAAACTAAACTATATCTGGATGTAGTTTAGTTTGCAATGATGCGCTGCAGCTGACAGCTCACCCTCCTGCTGCAGGGGAGGCAAGAGGCTCCACAGAAAAAAAGGATCAGGCCCCTCACCAGTTCTGCCTTCAGCAGGTGCCTATTGAAGGCAGAAGTGGTGCGGGGCCTGATCCTTATTTCTTTTTTCACCAGAGCCTGCCTGCCTCTCCCATGGCTGGGGGGTGAGCTGCTGGTAGACAGAGTGGCCCCTGAGCTGCAGGAGATCCCAGTCCTTCCCCGCATGGTGGCAGCACCCCCTGGGACCATATGGCTGGGCTGCTAGCACATCAGTTGGTGCCCCAGCTTGGGATCAGGGAAGAGTGTGATCAGGCCAGGTGTTGCCTCCAAGGTGGGGCAGCACCTGCCCTGCTAGGAGCCCACCTGGGCAGCCCTGGGGTGTGAGGTTCCACCCCCATGGAGGAAAGGATTGAGTCCCCCCCCCTTCCCCCCCTCCCAGCTCAAGAACTGCTTAGCCCACTGGCAGCTTGCTCCCCTGGCCACAGGCAGGGTCAGCCAGGAAAAAAAAAAAAAGAATTGGGCCACTTGCTGGAACAATGATGGAAAATAAACCCCCTAAACTGAAAGAGTAGGTTTCAATTAAAAACACACCATTTCATAGTTTCATAGTTGGTAGGGTCAGAAGGGACCTAAGCAGATCATCAAGTGTGACCCCCTGCCATTGGCAGGAAATGGTGTTGGGGTCAAATGACCCTGGCTAGGTAGCTGTCTAGCCTCCTTTTGAAGACCCCCAGGGTAGGGGTGAGCACCACTTCCCTTGGAAGTTGGTTCCAGATCCTAGCCACCCTGACTGTGAAGTAGTGCCTCCTGATATCTAGCCTGAATCTACTCTCAATCAACTTATGGCCGCTGTTCCTTGTTACCCCTGGTAGTGGTCGGGGGAACAGGGACTCTCCCATTGACTGCTGGTCCCCCTTGGCAAGTTTATAGGTGGCCACCAGATCTTCTCTCAGCTTCGATTTGTGGAGGCTGAACAGGTTCAGGTCCTGTAGCCTCTCCTCATAGGGCCTGCTCTGCTACCCCCTAATCATGCGAGTGGCCCTCCTCTGGTCCCTCTCGATGCTATCCACATCCCTCCTGAAGTATGGCACCCAGAACTGGATGCAGTACTCCAACTGTGGCCTGACCAATGTCGCCTAGAGTTAGAGGATCACCTCCTTGGTCCTGCTTGTGATGCACCTATGGATGCATGGCAAAGTGCAGTTAGCCTTCCTGACCGTGTCCCCACATTGGTGGCCCATGTTCATCTTGGAATCAATAGTGACACCAAGACCCTGTTTTGCCTCTGTGCTGACAAGAAGCGAGTTCCCCAGCCTGCAGGTATGCTGCTGGTTCTTCCTCCCCAGGTGCAACACCTTACACTTGTCCGTATTGAAACCCATCCTATTCTCATCTGCCCACCTCTGTAACCTCTCCAGATCTAGTTGTAGCCTGTCCCTCTCTTCTAGCATGCTCACTTCTCCCTACATCTTAGTGTCATCTGCAAATGAACCAGGTGCTTTTCACCCCTTTGTCCAAATTGCCGATGAAGATATTGAATAGTGCAGGCCCTGGGACCGAGCCCTGGGGAACCCCACTGCCCACATCTCTCCAGGTCAAAAATGATCCATCCACCACCACTCTCTGGGTGCAGCCCTCCAGCCAATTTGTGACTTATCTGACTGTGTAGGTGTTGACACCACAGTTGCCTACTTTTTTTAATGAAGATGGGGTGAGAAACAGTGTCAAAGGCCTTCCTAAAGTCCAAAAAGACTATGTCCACCACAACACCTGTGTCCAAGGATTTTGTGACCTGGTTGTAGAAGGCCACCAGGTTGGTCTGATACGACCTGCTTCTAATGAACCCATGTTGATTGCCCCTAAGCATAATCTCCCCTGCTGGCCCCTTGCAGATGTGCTCCTGGATAATTTTCTCAAGGAGCTTCCCCAGGACTGAGGTAAGACTAACGGGCCTATAGTTTCCTGGGTCCTCTTTCCTCCCTTTTTTAAAGCTGGGGACCACATTGGCCCTTTTCCAGTTCTCTGGAACCTCACCAGAGCACCACGAGTGCTCGTAAAGCTGTGCCAGGGGTCCTGCCATAACCTCTGCCAATTCCCTAAGCACTCTGGGGTGGAGATTGTCAGGATCTGCTGAGTTGAACATGTATAGTCCCTCTAGAAGTTCCCTGACTAGGTCCTCACTGACCCTAGGCCTGGTTGCACCTCCCCTGGGTCCATCCAGAATCCTAGTGTGGGGGGATATCCCTGTCCCTGCTCAGAAAAATGGAAGCAAAAATCTGTTAAAGAGATTATTTTTGTCATCTGGTGTTATCACCAGATTACCAAGCATGTCCTGCAGAGGCCCCACATGACTTGGTACCTTCTTTTTACCCCCTATGTATTTAAAAAAGGACTTCTTGTTATCCTTGATCTGGGTTGCTAGTCCCAGTTCCACCTCTTCCTTAGCCTTCCTAACAGCCCCCCTACAATCTCGAGCCAAGGAGGTATAATCCTCCTTGGTGATGGCCCCTCCCTTCCCTTGGATGTACACCTCCTTTTTGGCTTTGAGACGTTCGTGGATGCTTTTGGTAAGCCATGAGGGATTTTGAGCTCTCTTGCCCCTTTTGATCCATGTGGGGATTGTCACCCTTTGGGCTTGGAGGATTGTCTCCTTATGGAACAACCACTCTTCTTGGACTCCCAACTCCCCTCCCCAACCTCAGTGCCTCCCTGACTAGTCTCCTTACCTCATTGAAATCTGCCCTCCTGAAATCCATGGCTGCTGCCTTGCTGCAGCCCTTTGACACCCTGAGCCGGATGGTAAATTCCAGTAGGTAATGATCACTATTGCCCAGATGGTCAAGCACCCACAGTCCCCTCACCAGGTTATTGCCTGTGGCCAGGACCAGGTCTAACAAGGCAATTCCCCTGCTGGGACTGTGCACCTCCTGGGTTAGACGGAGGTCCTGTAACTCAGCTAGGAACCTATGTGAGTGGTCAGACCTGGCTGACTGCTCTTCCCAGCAGATATCCGGGTAGTTTAGGTTACCCATGATGACCACGTCCCTTGACTTAACTGCCTCCGTGAGCTGACCTGAGAATTCCTGGTCCAGCTCTTCTCCCTGGTTAGATGGCCTGTAGGAGACCCCCACCGTTAGGTCCCTTTCCCCCCAACCCCCTTGTATTCTGACCCAGAGCACCTCAGCCTGCCCTACCTCAGACCCAGTGCTTTTTGCTGAGGATGTGTGTTGCTCTTTGACGTAGAGAGCCACAACCCCACCTTTCCTGTTCTATCCTGCCTATATAGCCTATAGCCCTTGATGTTCACCGCCCAGTCGTGTGTTGGATCCCACCAAGTTTCAGTGAGCCCCACTATGTCTGGGTTTGTGTTAGCTAGCAGGAAGGCAAGTTCCTCCTGCTTGTTCCCCATACTACGAGCATTAGTGTAGAGGTATTTAAGGCCTCCTGAAGGTGTATGTGCCTCCCCTCCAATCCCAGAACTGTCCGGGCCCCTGTCTCTTACCTGGGTATTTCTTGTGCTCGTCGTCTGTCTTGGCTGGGCTGTTCTTGTGGGTGTCTCTTGATTCTGTGTTCTCCCTTGGTCCTCTTCCTCCTCCTCTCCTGACGCGCCTAGTTTAAAGCCCGCCAGAGGAGATCAGCCAACTTGAAAGAGAACACACGCTTACCTTTGGGGGAGAGGTGAAGCCCATCCCACCCGAACATGTCTCTTGTTCTCCCTAATTTCAATTTAGGGAGAATAGAATGCAACCCTAAAAATTAAATCCCCCTCATGTGTACAAGCACCCTAGGGAGGTTGTGAAGCACTGGAACAGGTTACCTAGAGAGGTGGTGGAATCTCCATCATGGAGATTTTTAAGGCCTGGCTTGAGAAATCCCTGGCTGGAATGATTTAGTTGGGGATGGTCCTGCTTTGAACAGGGGGTTGGACTAGACAATATCCTGAGGTGTCCTCCAACCCTAATTTTCTATGATTCCATGATTCCATAAAAGGGGCTCTTTTCTTGCTGTTGTTTTTTCCAGTAACCTGTCTCCTAGCTTAAGGAAAGGAACATGGGCCATGTACCATGAGACTACAAGTTTGTGCCACCCCTTACTCACAAGTTGTAGTAATTTACTGCCCTTCTCAATTGGCATGCTGTAAGATGTTATGCCTCTGTCTGAGGAAAGAGTCAAGAATCAAATATATTCTAATGTTGGAACTGGCAGTGACTTTGTGTGTGTAGCTATATTCACAGTGGTTATAATAAATGCAATGAATGAGCCAAAGCTGTAAAAAAGATGCACCTCACTCACTGAATGCCCTACAATATGTGCATCTGAATATGAGCAAATCAGTTACTATCTTGGGGTTCTGGGTCAGGCCCTTGATATCTGAGGCATACCATCTCTGAGAAACAGAGTTATTAAATCATAGATTTTAAAAATCTCTTTCTTATAACCTACAATCGATACTGGAAGATCATTTTAAAATGAAAAATTAAAGTGTGGAACTTTTACAAAAATCTTCACCAAATTTCCAGTCTATTTTCAACCAGCTATTGGGCCAGCTAGGTAAAATTTTAACATTTTTCTCATTCAAATTTGAGAAAATAACACATTTAAATAAAAATCCTGTTAACTTCTCAACCATGTGTGCATCAAGTATACATGATATAAGTTCCGCCCCAAACATCTCAACTTTAAGCAACCACCAGAGATCAATTGTCTACATACTAGTCCCTTCATGATAAAAAACAAATTCTCTGTGTTTCTAACACTGCATGATCACTGTATGTCTGTATATGTTGTTAGTCAAGTTTTTGCTTGTTTGAAATAGGAAATAAGCAAAAGGATACAACTTTGGCAGACACTAACAGGTTCTGAACTTCTTTTAAATATTCTGGACATTAAAACTTCCTATATTTATAAAATGGTGTTTCTTTCACCATTCAATCCCGATTATATAAATAATACTCTGAATGACATAATGTAAATAAGTGCACACCTTGACATTTAACACTGAACGTTGGCCCTCTAAAAGCCAGGGCAATTTATCCACTAAATTTATAAATTTGTGGGCTAATTAACTGAACACAATAATAGGTGAGCTTTATGAGCATTAAAAAAAACTATTCTTATGAGCAGCCTGACAACACAATAGATATCACAATCTTTTTCCCTCCTCCATGAATTCAGCTCCAGTATAATATAGCTGCACTCCAAGTTCACTAGCTCCCTGAATTTGGGCTGTGTTATCAGTAATAACATGTGAAAATAACACTCACCATTATGGCAATTTAGATAAAATTTACAACTACAACTCTAGGTGGATGATTCCAGCACACTGGGTAGTCCCACTTGTGTTAAGCAACCTCAGTAATTAAATTCACCTTGTTATAACCCTTTAAAACACCCCCCCCTCCCCCATAACGCAATTGATTTCCTTCTGGTCACAATCCACTTCTCATAACAATAAATGACAACACAGCTATAACTATGATCCACCACTAGATGGCAGAGGTGAGGCTTCTGCTGCTTATAGGAAAATGGGCTCCTATAATCCTTCCTGGCAACATAGCAAAACAGGCTCTGAACAGCTGCTGCAGGCAATAGGCTCTCTTTTGTTTCCTTGTGGAAATATACTTCCTGCAAACACTACTGGTTAGGTGTCCCCTCACCCACCTACGCTGGTTTGTGTTCTCTCAGCCCACTCCCTCTCTGGGCTCTTTCCTCATCTCAGCACATCCACCTGCAGGCAGAGGTTTCCTCTGCAGGTCTCTGATTCTGCAGTTCGAGTCTTCCCAGCTCAGATAAAGGTTTCCCTTTGCAGGTCTCTGATCCTGCAGCTTCTCTCAGCTTAGCAAGCCTACCAGCTTTGCTTACCAACCCTCCCCACTCTTTCCCTGGCACCTATGTCACTGGTTACACAGCTCTGAATCCAGTGGAGAATCAGCTTCTCATGGGATGACACAAGCTTTCTTCCATCCTGATGGCTGTTCCCTGGGCAAATTTCAGCACAGTCTCCCCTGGCTGGGGGCTGAGTCTCTGCACCCTCTCTCCAGGGCTGGAGTTGGCTCCTTCCTAGCTTCTCTTCTTCTTTTCCCTCCCTCAGCTTTTTATGGCTCAGTAGCAGCCAATCAGAACCCCCGGTTTGCAAATGGGGGCTCTGGTCACAATTCAAATGCTCTAATACAAAGCATGTACTGTGCATGGCATACCCTCATATTTGGTACAGCTTATGCACCCTCTGAAAAGTTTTTGCTGCCCTTTACTTGCAGAGCTCTTAAGCACAGCTCACCTACTCAGCTTGAAGACAGGCAAGCTTTGCAGCTGTCACAGTGTTAAAGAGAAGACAACACAATAAGGCTGGTTTTAGGTCCTGAAAATGCCTAGCAAGAAAGAAGCTGCCTTTTACTAATTAGGTTTACATGACAAGCACGTGGAAACTTACATCTCAGGTGACAATTGTCATGTGACCATGGAAGTGGTTGGCATGATTGGAGACAGCTGGGGAACAGTGAGGTGGATATGACACTCAGAAATCTACTGAGTACAGAATATATCCATTACCACTGAAATGAAGAATGGTGTGGAGGTTAATGGCATAAGTAGGAATATCAGGGCATATGAATATCTGTGCAAGCTTTGCTTTTCACCATGGTTTTCAGTTTAACCAAACCACTCAGGGATCTATAATACTGTCTCTCAACCATTCCTCAGAGCTGAAGGCCTGGCATGTTGCAGCCCACTTTAGTCCTCAAACCTGTCACTTAACAACATAGCCATGTCTTATTTTGACTTAACTAATGCCATTGGAATTAAAAGAGGTTGCAGACAGAAAAATCATTTGTAGAATGCAGCAGTGTCTGAAGAAATTAAGTTAGGACTACAGAAATCAACAGGAATATTCATGTGCTTTAGTCCAAGCTGAAGTCCCAGATTTGTACAAGTAGTTAGACAGGCACCTAAAGATGTAGATGGAAGTCTTATGGGATTGTCCCAGGGGGACAAAAATGGGGGTCCCAGAAACCCCTCTCATGGTGAGACCCAAGGCTGGGGTGAGCTCCCAGAAGAAGAAAACCAAAAGCCCTAAGGAGGGGGCTTACTTATCTTCAACAGGAAAAGCCATGCTGAGAAGAGCTGCTGGCGCGGTTCATCCACCACTATTATTTGTGGCTGGGAGTGGCGCCAGCGGATGACATCATCAAAAACTGCCACCCGGTGGATTTAAAAAGCCAGCGGCGGGGAAACAATGGGGGCAGCATCTAAACCTGGGACAAGAGGCAAAGCTGCTCCTTGGGTTACTGGGTTGCAGAAGCAACAGATCAGAGGGAGACCAGACGGGGACTCACCAGAGGGGTCCCGGTTCCCCTGAAGGATAAACGCCTAGCTCAGCAGGGCAGCTGGGCCAAGGAGGATGGCACCAAGGGATCCCAATGACAACAGACACTGGAGTCATGAGTGGGGTGGACTGAAGCCTGAACCCCTGCTGTTCCTTTTCTTTCTCTCTTTGTTTTTCTGTTTTACATTAGTACCTCGAAGGGCACCCAGAGCCCAAACCAGGGAAGGCACCCTCCAATTGACCCACAGGGTCAAGAAGAGGCATGGAGGCAGCCCCATTGAACAGGACGTCTCAAAGATAAGGCCCAAGCAGAAGTTGGGATGAGACCGGTCCCACACCCATAGACACCCAGGGCAAAGAAAAACATCAAGGGTCAGTAAAAAAGGGGACAAGAGTGGGAGCAAACATCAAAGAGACAAGCCAGCAATCCACCACCTGATTGCCCTGAAGATTGGCGTATGGCTGGGGTGTAGGGGAGGTGGAGCCCCAAGAACACCTGGAAGGGGCAATGCCCAGTCCACGAGTTTCCATGAGGGAGAGTCCCACTAGTGAAAGGAAGAACAAGTCATGGCAGGCGAGTGTCGGGGCCTTCCTTGGGGTTGTACACAGCCCAACAACCAAGTCTCGGGGACATGCCCTGAGGCCTGAACTGGGCACGTGCTCTAAGGCTGCTAGAGAGCGCCTATACCAAACCAGGTGGGTGCAGGGATATTCAAAAGCACCTTGGCAGATTTGGTTCAATGATAATTAGAATTCAGACTCAGAAATATTTAGGTGCCTTATTCCCAAGGAAATGGGTTGCTCTCAATGGAATTAGGCCACTGGGTGCCTATCTCTGTTGTTGAGTACCTAAGAGTCTTTAGAATTCCAATCTGGCCTTTGGGTCTCATAACACTGAACACAGCAAAACTGTCAGAATTCAGATTAGGGAGGCTGGACATAAATATAGTGTGAATAGTATGAATTGAGCTGGCTGAAATTATCTATGCAAGAAATATTTCCTTGTCAAAAAATGTAAAATGACATTATTTGTTAAAATCAAAACTATCCTAAGGAAACCTAAGTTTCCAACAAACTGTTTGCAGTGAGAAAATGTGTCAGTACTTCTAAACAAAATGCTAAGTGTTGTTATTCCTTTCAATTTTTCGTAAGTGGAAATTATCTATTTTTTACTTCAGTTTTAGGATGTTCCAATCTTTTTTTTGCTTTTTTCAATGGAATAAAAGCTGGGTATGTTTAGGAAGTGCACTAAGGCATTTTGCCAATGCTTCCCAGAGGCATTATTTAAGAGGCAAAAGCTGAGAAATAGTAAAAAAAAACACAGATGAATTACTTTTTTTTCCCCCTGGAAAAGGTGGAAAAAGCAATAGAAATACCAAACTGAACTGGAAAGCCAAACTTTGGTGATTTCCAGAAAACAGTATGTCTAAACAGTTCATTTTAACATTTTTGTGTCAAAATAATTGGAACATTTAATTTGGCAAAAAAGTTCATTATGTCTATTTCTCAACCTGATTGGAAATGAAAATAAATACAGAAATTTCCAAAATCTGTGGGATTAAAATAGCAAACCTTGAATAGCCATGAACAGTTTAGACCATTATTATGAATACTGGATGTATTTTTATGTCATTTTCAAAAGGAAAGGACATAGAAAATGGATGTACCACGTATTAGTAACTGCCTAACTCTGGTTATAACAACTTCTACAATCCTCAAAATTCAGCTTTCTGTTCTCTTTTATTTCTAATTCTCATCTTTTTTAAGTAGTTGAAGTGTGAATGTCACTTAACATATTTTTCCTTGGGGGAGCTCCTATACCACGCATGACCCTTGGCTGTGAGTCTCAGAAGCTGTAGTCATTTTCAGTTAAGGATAATTGGCAGCAGAATACACTTTGTTCTGTACAGTGTTAAAAATGGCCTACTTTGTTTTGCCAACCTTCCTGAACTTCCTTTCAGTTCAATGAAGGAGTGCAACATTTGTATAAGAAAGAAATATTGTCTTCAATGGGAAATGTATTCCATGTGTGTTATAATTTATATTATGACAGATCTTTTTTCGCTTACAATTTTGTTATTCACAGGGTGGAATGAAACTTTATCAACTTCTTTTTTTTTAAATGTGTTCTTTGAGGCAACCATAATTTTTATTTGCGGAAATATGTGATAAATTTGAATAATAAATTTATATTAAAACTCCCATTTGTATTTGATTTCCTTCATAAATCTGGGTAAGATGTCAGCTGAATGGTTCATATATAAAATATTAGAACAAACATTGCCTGTCTAATTGAAAAATCTGTCTTCATCAAGGACCTAGAGCTGAGCTTAAGAATGAAAGATGGAAGCTTTATTTAATGCAATTCTGCCCTGACTGTCATGAATGCTGTCTTTTTCTCCCCCTTCACCACCTCAACATAAATAGCAAAGCTCTATTCCCCAAGTGGTCTTAAAGGGAAAAAAAAATACAAAGATATGCAGAGAAAGGAGCAGTCACTGGTGTCTGTAGAGTGGTTTAACCTACTTATGTTCCAAAGCGTTAATCCTATGGCACTTAAGGGATGAGAGTTTGAATCCCTTCTGCATTGGCTGGCCCAGGTTCAAAATTTACAGCTAATGTAATAATCTTCCAGTTGTGAATGAACTGGATTGGAAAGCCACAAGCAAGGTCACACAAAGAGGTCAGTCTTGGTATCACCAGAGGATGTAACTACAACAGTTGTGAAAGATAAAGATGAAAGGAGAAGGGGGAAATGAAAAAAGGAGGGTGACAGGCTTTTGCAGACAAAAAAATCCAAAATGAGTATGTGTGTCTTCAAAACCTCTTGGACTTGCTTTGCTGATTTAAGGCTCAGAAAATGAGTATGAAACCCTGCCAGCTCAGCAGAATCATCTAATATAGCAAGTCTTCACTGAGTACAAAGTCAGTAATGATGTGAGATGGGGGTTGGGGATTACAAACCGTTTCATTGTATGCACCTTGAGGTCAAAGGGAGTCTTTAAAATGGGTGCTGGATTGGACACTTAAAAGAATAAAGCTCGAGATCTGCTGCTGCATCCTCTTAAAGTATCTCATCCCTTCAACAGAGAGGGAGAGAAACCTCTCTGTAATGCTCCCTCCCCAGAGACTTTCTCCATGTATAATGAATTAACATCCTGGGTGAGACTCCACTGGTATATTTGGTATATCTCCAGTGGATTTCATTGGAGTTACAGCAAGGATTAACTTGACCCAACTATTTCATTATAACATTGTAGAATGCATGCCCTTAGGTTATGGTGATTAATATTTTGGTTGTTCCTGAGCAGTTTTGAGTATGTCTGGAGACCTCTAAATCTATTTAAAAAGTTCACATGATAAATATTGTGTGTGTCAGCTCTGTTTCTGACTGAAACTGGGAACCCCAGAGGTGAATGAGAAGCAATAATATTTTTTACAAAGCAATCAAATAACTGAAGGAGATGATTTATATACATCTCTGAATTTCTGTAATTGTTTCTCCATTGGCCTTAACTTTGGACTAAATAAGCACAGGAACTTATCCACAGTACAGAATGTAATGCCAGAAAAAAGATAGGCTGACCCAGTTGTGTCCAGATATGGATCTAGATGCCTTTCATTAGATTTGGTTGCACTTTATTCTGAATATGGTCAGTAGCATGAATCCAGATCTGGTATCCCATCCAAAGAGGTAGAAATGAGTACCAGAGAGGTACAGATGCAAGCCAAGGACTTCAGAAAGCCTACCCTAGGCACAAGTCTTTGTTCCACCACAGACTTCCTCATACAAGATCTGTTTTGTTTTTGGAGGCACCTACATTTAGACATCCCAATGCCTGATATCTAGGTGCCTTCATCGTGAAGTGTGACCCTATTTGACCAGGTTTCAGTGACCACAATCCCTATACAGGCAATGGAGAGATGTGGGTGCCTTCAGAGAGATTCCAAGTTTAGGAGCCAACATGTTTTCTATAGAGAACAGGGAAAAGAAGGTGCCTCCCAAAGTGCATTTTACAGCAGAGTCACTGGTTAGAAATGAGAAACAGTCCTATCAACGTGGACTGGAATCCAGGTCTTCTCCCTCCCAGAGGAATGTCATAACCATTAGGCTACAGATTTGTGGTCCTTCTTTCTTGCTTTCTCCTTCTGACCCCAAGACTTTTTTATACCTGTCTTCTGATGTTGGAACTCTCCCCAGAAGTGAAAGATGCGGGACTGGCCTCTGTCTCAGGATTAGAAAGCCTAGAGCACAGCTCTTCCACTTCCTGAGCAAGTGTTCTTGCCACTGGGCTCATTCTTGAGCTGAATTCTATGCTGTCAATGTGAGTTAGGCATAGGCCAAGCCCACCCATGGGATTCAATCCCACTAGAGTTTTTAGCAGTCTCACAAGCATCAAACTGGATTGTGGTGGACTTTACACAGGAATTAGGTATGAGAGAAATCAAAATGGATTGCTTTTGGGCATGCCCAGAAACAAAAGTATAGGCATCCAGGGAAATTTTTAGCCCAAAATGGAGGTACCACTCGAACTTAGGCTCCTTTCAAGATGTGTGTCTTGTGGAGCAAGGCCGAACTAGGTTGCTTTTGGGTATTTGGCACCTAAATCACATTCATGCATCTCTGGGCATCTTTATTCATGCTCTGAGGGTGGCGGGGGGCACTTTAATTAAAGCACCTGCACTGTCTGGTTTATTCAGTGCCCGACACTTCAAAATGGAGGTGGGGTGCTTTAATTAAAGCTCATTCAATGAGCTTTAGTAAAAGCGCCCCCACTGTCATTTTGAAGCATGGGGATGCTGAATACATGAGATGCCAAGGCTGCTGGAGTATGCTAATTAGCTAATTTGTAATTACAGCACGTTAGAGCAGACATCTCACATTTCTACAGGCACCCTCTGAAACCAACTGGATCTGGCTCTGAGTATCTTTGCACTTCAGTGAGATTGCAGTAATAGGATTTCCATATTTCCATATTTCCCAGAGGTGTTGTAAGGTTAATTACTGATGCATAAATCCCAGAGCTTGTTAGTCTAGTTGAAAATTTTATTTAGTGACTGTGCCATCTCACCTATCAGATCCTCCTCATAAATATATTTCAATACATTTATAAAGCAGGGAAACCTGTTCTGCCTGTAGCTCTTGGGGAATATAATGTTTATGTTGAAAATCTTCATTTCTTTTCAACTCTGTTTTCTGTGTAGCATATTTCCCTTTTTTTAAAACTATGAAGACTATGCTTTTGACCCTAAGCCTATGGAAGTCAACACAGGTATTTTAATTTTGTATCTGGTCCTAAGCATAAGGGAGTCAATTCTTTAAGCACAAACAAGTGAGTTTCATCTCATAGGCCAAATTCTGCTCAGCAGCAATGGCTGCTTGGTGCAAAAGGAAAGGAAAAGATAGATGGAATTCAAATGTATGGAAAAAGCCAAGAAAGCAAGGAGAGCAAGAAATAACAGGATCCTTCTAGGAGACCTGGAAAAATTCAGCATCACCAAGATTATGGTTGGCAAAGGAACTGGAGGTAATTAGTGGTCAATGAGTTAAATATATTTCACTGAACATTAAAAGGTGAACCTAGCACTGCCACAGTGTTAGTGTTGTATTTTGCTGCCATCAGCCTTGGTCCAATGGTCGCTGTAATCAGAGGACATCAGATTTTTCAGCAGAGCTTATCTTCCATTTAAACACTGTAATAAATAGCCAAATTTCAAAAAGAGAGTTCAGCAAGTCACATGTTGGACTCCTGAAAATCTGGCCAAAAGCAGCATGATGAGAACTGCTGCATGTTGAGCATCTGGTTCCATTTTAAATGGTGAGCACTTAAAAATTGGCCCTGAGCTTTTTTGGGGGGGGAGAAAGGGACCAATAATACTTACATACTACCTGGGCAATTACAAAATCCCTACTGAAGTGAAGAGGAATTTTTGGTACACAAGGATATTGGGAACAGGCCTATATATCACTTCAACAGTAACAAGTACAACTATGTAAAAAACCTCCCTGCAAAATATGTAACCAAATGGTAAGCTTTTCTTCTTTAATTGCCAGCATTACTTACTGACCATCAGAAAAAGGCACAACCTTTTCTCACCATCCACACTCACAAAAATAAAGCAGCTACTATGCTGTGTATGTTCATCTTTCACTATAGGAAGGTGAAAATATGTAAGAGGGGAAACAGAGATGCCGGGAGTCAGAAAGTGCATTAGTGGCAGACAGGAATGGAATATTGGCCTTCTGATACTCAGGCCAGGAAACGTTCCATTAGACAACACTGCCCCCTTATATGCTTTCCCACTCTAGCTGGTGTCTTCTGACTAGTTAATCACTAGGGGTGGGAGAGTTCACTTTGTATTTTGTTTTAATAACAATGCTGGATCACATATTTCTGTTTAAGAATAAAACACACTGCCTCTGAACTCATGCTAGGCCTCTACTAGCTCTAACTATGCTTAGAGAATAGTACAGAACATGCAGAGAGTGTCCAAAATTCTTTGGAACTGCTCCGTGTGCTACATGGCCTCACATGAAACTGACATTTCTTAAGGTTCTTAAACAGCTCTAACAAGGTTTAGTATGAGACCTTATAGTCAAGGACATACCATAATAAGGTAGAAGGAGAAAAAGCAAAAACAAAGATGTATGTAAAGAGGAACAAAGAAACGGTAGCCGAAGAGAGCAGTGTTACCAATTCACCATTTCAATCTGATACTGTAATTTACATAGTGACCTGTCTATTAACCCTGCATCACTCTCGCTGTAGCAGCAGCAATTCGGGCCGAGTTGAATAACCTCTGTCATTGTCTTGGCCTGCCATGAGGTTTCTCAGCTCAATGCCACACTTGAATGACACTCTGTCATTATGCTATATTTAGGTAATGAAAGGTGTAATTAGCTTTGTTCTGCTGCAAGCCGATCTGGCCCTGTGCGCATTATAAAAGGTAATAAAATAGGTGCACGGATATAAAAACCTGAATAAGCATATTATTTGGTGTAATTTTGTGAGCCAAAACCTGATGAAAGACCTGGGGTTAGGAAGCCTCAGCTGCTTCAGTAGTCAGTGAGACTTGTCATTACAGGCCATGCAAGAAGAGCCCAATAGTGGTATGTCAAGGTATCAACACAGCCCATATTTAATCAGTCCCCTGCTACAGCAGCTTTTGTATAATTGATGGCATTTTGTGATGATTGCTTTTCTATTACAGGACTGTATCTTATCTCTCTTGGAGGATATTGTGAGAGGCGAGGTTTTATAGGATTGTCAATAACCTTTGAGAGCTGGCATTATTCAAGGCCCGCAGCCTTTGTGGAGCTGTCGTCTCATCATTAATTGTTCTGTCCCACCATTGTTGCAGACTTTGGCCATCTGGTTGTCACACCCCGTCAGCTCCCTGTCAGAATGAATGCAACTGATAACATAAAGGTCCTGGCAGGAGAGATATGGAAGCAGAATCTCCCAGTGCCAAATGAGTTGGTTCCTGGGGCATCACACAATTTCTCAGCATGAGTAATCCTAGTTGAGGAAAGAGGCTGAGTGGCACTTGTGCTGAAGGTCAGTATGTTTGACCCAGTATGTTTGGGCAGTGGGGTCCCGCAGGGCTCGGTCCTTGGACCGATACTCTTTAATGTCTTCATCAGTGACTTGGACGAGGGAGTCAAATGTACTCTGTCCAAGTTTGCAGATGACACAAAGCTATGGGGAGAAGTGGACACGCCGGAGGGCAGGGAACAGCTGCAGGCAGACCTGGATAGGCTGGACAAGTGGGCAGAAAACAACAGGATGCAGTTCAACAAGGAGAAATGCAAAGTGCTGCACCTAGGGAGGAAAAATGTCCAGCACACCTACAGCCTAGGGAATGACCTGCTGGGTGGCACAGAGGTGGAAAGGGATCTTGGAGTCCTAGTGGACTCCAAGATGAACATGAGCCGGCAGTGTGATGAAGCCATCAGAAAAGCCAATGGCACTTTATCGTGCATCAGCAGATGCATGACGAATAGGTCCAGGGAGGTGATACTTCCCCTCTATCGGGCGTTGGTCAGACCGCAGTTGGAGTACTGCGTGCAATTCTGGGCGCCACACTTCAAGAAGGATGCGGATAACCTGGAGAGGGTCCAGAGAAGGGCAACTCGTATGGTCAAGGGCCTGCAGACCAAGCCCTACGAGGAGAGACTAGAGAAACTGGACCTTTTCAGCCTCCGCAAGAGAAGGCTGAGAGGCGACCTTGTGGCTGCCTTAAGTTCATCACGGGGGCACAGAAGGGAATTGGTGAGTATTTATTCACCAAGGCGCCCCCGGGGGTTACAAGAAACAATGGCCACAAGCTAGCAGAGAGCAGATTTAGATTGGACATTAGGAAGAACTTCTTCACAGTTCGAGTGGCCAAGGTCTGGAACGGGCTCCCAAGGGAGGTGGTGCTCTCCCCTACCCTGGGGGTCTTCAAGAGGAGGTTAGATGAGTATCTAGCTGGGGTCATCTAGACCCAGCACTCTTTCCTGCTTATGCAGGGGGTCGGACTCGATGATCTATTGGGGTCCCTTCCGACCCTAACATCTATGAATCTATGAATCTATGAATCAGAACATGGGCCAGAACTGCTGCTGAGGTGAATCAGCATAATTGTTCTGAGGCTGGTAGATCTATGCCCATTTATACTCACTTTATTTCTGGCATTTAGAAAATCCCACCCATTCCTTTAGTCAGGATTTGCTTGAAAGTAACCATCAGGAACCATCAGATACAGGGAATTCTTAAAGGCTCTAACATCCCTGTTCGATCAATGTCTGGGGGTGATAAGATCTGTGATTCTGTGAAAGCAAGGTATGTAGAAGAGCAAATACAGTAGAGACTGGGCCAGAAGTTAATTTAATGCAAACCTGCATCTACCCTAAACACCCTTTCATCAGATTTCCTCCATCTAGGAAGACTTGTCCTCTCACTTCCTATGGAGAGAGAAGCAGTTCAGACTAAACTGATTTGGTGCTATGTCATATCAGCACCCCTCTTTTTCTCCCCAATTTGTGAACCTGAGAAAGGGGCTCACCTTCTTTGTAGCCAGGCTGCCCTAAAAGGTTCATTGTGTTCCATGGAGAATGGAATGCTCTGGTCAACTTCTCAGCTAACTAGAGAAAAGGCAGGCCCTATATCACCTTTATACACACACTCATTCAGAAAGGGATGAGCTTTCATAGGATGCTCTGTAGGATGCTACGAATTCTTTTGAATTCAGATGTGCTTGACTCCCACCTAACATGGGTAACCAGCTCTCTTTATTCAGAGAGAGAGAGAAAAGAGAGAGAAAAAGATTCTCTCTTCACTCCTCCCACTTTACTTAAACCAGGGAACTTTTAGTGACCTTGATAAGGAAAATGGCTTGGGACCAAAACATGATGTGCCTTAGGCTCTGACATGAGGGATACTATCCATTTGGGCTAGAGAAAGTCTAAAGCTGAGGAAGACACCTCTGTTTCAAAGAGCCCTGTAGATTGGTGGTTCCCAAACTTACAGGGTTGGTCTGTGGACTAGATACAGTTCATGGACCCAATCCAGCCTGTGCAGAGCCAGGGCCTGAGCTGACATTTGCTGGATTTGGTCCTATGTGCCAGAAGTCCCAGCCCAAGATAGGGCCTTAGTCCCATGCACACAAATGTGTGGGCCCCAGTGCTGCCAACTCTCATGATTTTTGGCATTGTCCTTCAAGTCTACCCTTTGGGAACATGAAAAACTCAGCTCTTTTATATATATATATATATATATATATATATATATATATATATATATATATACATACACACACACACACACACACACTAGCTACGTTTGTCACATTCCCGAAACGTAGACTTGAAGAACAATGCAAAATTCATGAGTCTTGGTAAGAGGACACTTGTCGAGCTCCATGAGCTGGACCTGGCATGTAGGCCAGGGGTTGGACAACCCTACTGTAGGTGATTACTTGAAAATGATTTTACATGAGTCGTACAAGCTCATCTTCAACCCCCTTTATGTGTAGAGATCAGAAAGTGCTGAATGGCTGCTTGTCAAAATGCCATCTCAGACTTCAATGGGTCTATAAATTCTTAAGCCAAAATGAAAAAGGTTTCATCTGCCTGCAGCAGGGCCAAGACTTGAAACTAAAGCATCCTGTTGTGCTAAAGTGGTAAGGCATTACTTTAAAACTGAAATCATTTGATTAACCTATGGAAATGTGAATACATGCACATTCATGTGTTTATGCAAATGATAGATTATAATAAGTGTTTGGATGATGGTGGGGAAGGAGTACATGGGTCTCCCTTGTATTTTGCATTTATCTTGTTAAGGGCCACAGGAAAAAAAAAAGTGTTGAACTGTATGGGGTTACAACCCCATACATTAAAGTTCTGTTTGTATGGGGTTGCATCTTCACTGCATGTTGCTTTCCACATTAAGGTAAAAACCACAGTGTTCTGCCTCCGCTATGATTTTGCATTAAGGGAGGTGGCCAGCTCCAGTCAGCTCACTTAACAGCACATCTTTAGGAAATTTTATCACAGCCTGGGTAATTGGGAATCTGAAACAGAAAACCCTGATAATGGAAAGAGCTAGACATTCCTCAATGTATACAAATGAGAGTTCTTAAAGTAACATATCAAACTGAAGTCCCTTTTGTTCTTTTCTGGAGACTATTCATGTATAAATTAACAGATGGCATTTTTTCTATCCTTTTTGTTCTCACTATAACATTTTGAGAAAATGAACTGTGTGGAATGAGGATGAGGCAGGAAAGTCATTTTATATGGAGTGATAGAGTGTTTCTGGATGAAAAATGCTGTATCCAAACATCCATACTATTAGTCTGCACTTCCTTTTAGGCATATGAAGTGATAAAAATATACCAGAAACAGAACAAACCTTGTCTAGATAATACTGAAGTGAATGAAGAAATTGCTAATGCCACCATCTGCTGGAAATGAACATGAATTTTTATGGCTTTGCTCACAGAAATTAGAGTAATTATTCTACTATTCATTTTAATGATTGAATTTGTCATTTTGGATGATCCTTTAGACACAGCAAATTTATAAAATACTGGCAAAGAATAAGGTTTTGAAGAGATAGCCCTAAGACTTTTGTACTCCCTAGTCACACATATACTCTATAAATATTTTCTTTCCTTTTAGCCATTGTGGTAGTGGTGTTGTCATTGTCAATGTCATTGTTTATGTGGTTCACCAGATGTACTGGTCCAGATGTGTCTACACAGGACACAATGTCACCATAGTGACAAGATACATCACCATAGCTCATCACTATGATGACATAGCATCACCAGGCACTAACCATGACGCCACTGCTACTACTCATTAGCAATGCGCTACTACACAGTAGCTCGATGCTACTGAACAGTAGGGTTGGAAATGACCCATGCGCTGCTGGAACTGCGTGGTACTGGAGGGTACTGAGCAGTGATTTAGTACTTGCTGCGCATTACTAAATGACTGCACAGTATGAACTGTGCAGTGGGGCTCTTGTGTAGATGTGCCCATCCATGTACAGAACATGGTGGGCAATTAACAGCCAAGTCATACTGCTTACTTAAAAAGAAATAACTTTGCAGGTAACCCTTGCCATCCATAGAAACACAAGGTTTTGAATGAAAGACCTTAAAGATTATTCAGTCCCACTGTTTTTAGACCTGATTCAGATAAGCATTTAAGTCTATGCTGTATTTAAGATGAATAAGGATGGATTTAAGCACATATTCAAATTCTTCCCAGAAATTGGAGCCTTGGTCATGGTTAAACTTTAAAGTGCCACCCTGGCCTGCTGTCTGCCTGACTTCAGACTAACACAGCTAACAATCTCACTCTAACATTTTCAATGAGATGAATGAGTCCCTCAATGTATACTGTTTCTAAAACATTCACAATTGGCATTTATAAATCCATTCCCAGACAGCATAACTGGTACTATGCTTTCTTTCCACAGGTTTTTCAAACATGAGTAAACAGAGCAGAAGAATATGACATACAATAAAAATTATGTTGCAAATTTGGGTAGAAATGTATTTAAATAATTCTTCACAGTGGTAAAATGTTGCATTTCTTTCCACAGATCCCATTTTTCATAGAAACAGGAATATTTTTGTGTGCAAGTACAAAATAGTAATTTTTCCACAGGTGGTAGTCTTTTACAGAAAGGTTTTCAATGGGGTATGTATGGAAATTGAAGTCCTGGGCATGTAAATATTAAAGATGTCAGGAATAGGATATGGTTCCAGGACGGTTTCTAAAATATTTCAACAAACACAAGCAGTAAAATGCAGTCCCATTGCTTTTAGGCTTGGTTCAGCAGAGCATTTAAGTTTATGCTATATTTATGCTATATTTAAACCAAATGAGGATGGATTTAAGCACATATTCAAATTCCCCCTAGAAATTGGGGTCTTAGTCATGGTTCCACAGAAGGATTTAGACATGGTGATTCTGAGTATCACCACACACAGAAACCTGAGATAGGCGCCCAATCCCTCCATACAGACAATAGAGTTAGGTATCTAGGAATGGGATTGACAACAGCCAGTAAGCTACGCAAGGGGACATAAGGAAACACCACCAAGATGCTATGTCTGAAATTCTATTTCTCTGACAGACAAGGCTACCCACCTGCAAACCTGGCTCAAGGACCACAATGAAACTGGGATTCAGAACCATTTCTTTGTCAGAGTTGTTCCTTTCAGTATGGACAACTAGATGATTCTTCAAAAGTCTGGTGTTGGTACCACTCACCCACCTTTTCCTGAGAATTCTAGTAGTTAGATCCTTTGTCCATGAAATGGGAAACTCAGGTTCAATAGCCTCCTCAGTGTTTGTGTGTGTAAGGGGGGGGGGGGGTAAATCCTACATTTCTCACCTCCCAGGGGGGAGAGGCAACTCCCTCCCTCCCTGCTCAAGCTATTTCAATATGCAACCAAGAATGTGAGATTCACAGAATGAGAGAGGAGGAAAGCATGATTTGTAACCCAAGGCTAAAGGAACTCCCCCTATAAACAGCGGGGGAGAAGGTTCTGGTTTCTGGTCTCTGATCCCAACACTATTTATGTGTTTTATCCAATGGCTCTTTAATGCAAAATATGTAAGCAGCCCCCTGGAGAAGAGACCAGAAGACAGGACTCCCTTTGTCCCTACATGCTTTCCCTCATCACTAGGCTTCAGAGACACAGGTCTTGTTTCTACTTTCTCTGCCCCTATGCATCTGGCATTCCTTTTTTTTGTTTCAACAGGAGGGATGTAAGGACCCTCTATCCAGAACAGCCTATAGCAGTGGTTCTCAAACTTTATAGACTTGAGGCCCTTTTTGTTATACACAGGGCAACCCATGGAAAATGGCAGCTCTTAGCATTCACTTGGGCCTTGATTATGGAAAAACAAATAAAGCAATTCTTTTCTTGAGAAGAAGTCAGAAAGACTATAGCAGGTTAGAATATTTTTGACACTCTGGATTCCTAGTTGAAATCTCTGGGTTTATCTTATGAATCATGTGTAAATGTTTGCACACCAAACCATGCTAATATTGTGTGGTACCCCATGGCAACCTTACAAGGATCTCACGGCACCCCAGGGT
The DNA here is from genome assembly GCF_030867095.1 of Alligator mississippiensis. Lineage (NCBI taxonomy): Eukaryota > Metazoa > Chordata > Crocodylia > Alligatoridae > Alligator > Alligator mississippiensis. The sequence continues at coordinate 225,693,983 of NC_081824.1, read as the reverse complement.
GGTGCAGCACTCTGGCTGAGAATCAATGGCCTATAGTCTGGTTGTTAGGGCACCCCCCTGGGAGGTGGGAAGTGTAGGTTTGAAACAGCCTTTCTCAAATCCTGGGCAAATTCTCTCACTGTTAGAATATCATCAGAAAGTAGGCAGTGGATCTACCTCCTCTGGTCGTACATTTGAGTGAAAATGGCTCTGGCTACTGTGTTTTGTAGGAGTCCACTGTGGTTCAGTGGTAGACTCCTTACCTACCACACAGGAGTCCTGGGTTTGATTCCTGGACACTTATGTAACTACAACTATGGAAGCACCAAATGTCTGGTCTCAGTGGCCTAAAGTGAGGAAGGAAGGTCTGGGCAGCCTCCATTCCTCTCCTGCCCAGGCATATGCATGGAAGGTCTGGGTGGCCATCATGCATACACTATGATCTAGGAGGATTGATGGTTGCCACTGTGCTCTGTGATGAGCTCAGTGCTGACAGTGTGGGTTATACATGTTCTCAGAATGCCTGCTGGATCAGACCCCCTCAAGCTCCAGCAATGTAGCTTGTTGCTACTGCAGTGTAGTGTTGGTGGGCACGAACTATGATGCTGCCACTACTGCAGAGTAGCAACAAGCTACTGTGCAATAGCTTGTTGCTCCTGTGCAGTACAGTCAGAAACAATCCCTGTGCCACCAGGACTTTGCAGATACACCTACAGTGTTGTATTTAGAGGTCCAATCTCCAGCTAAGATGAACATTAGGCACCTACATCCTTTTCTAGATCTGATCCTTAGCTGTTTATTATCATATACTTGCTTGAAAAATTCTACCCAACTGTTAATAAGGAGGTGAAACATCAAGATGCCCATCAAGGCTGAGTTAATCATTAAGTTATTCCTGTCTGTTTACATTGTTAGAAAAGTAGCAGTTGATGCATTCAAAACATTGACTCAGTGCTGGACAACCCAGAGGGAATATACCTTTTCAGAACTTAAAATAACAATGTTCATGCTATTGAGTCATCAATATTAGTTCTGCATTGTTTAACTTCAGAGGAAACAGACGGCTACATGTCTCAATTAAATAACTTTGAGACACGCAGAACACTCATTTCCAATCATACATGAAACTGCATTATGCTGACAAAAACAACATGTAGAGAAATTACTGTTGCTTGTGCTATGTTATTGCCTTTTTAAGATTATTGTTTCTAACGATCTATTCAGACCTACTTAAGGGATTGAAACGATGACAAAAGTAAAATCTTTGTTTAGTAATCTGGTTGACTAAGGGTAAGAAATATCTGACTCCATGTTTGGGAAAAACAAAGTACAATATTGGATTTTTTTTCGCCTGCACAACTCAATATAATTGATATCACTACAATGCTAAGTGTGCTCAGAATCTCAGGACTATTAAAAAACAAAAGGAGGAAAATATTCCAATGGTTTACTGTTTCTTCTCCATTTTCTATAAAATTCAGGGTTTCAAATGAGAAATGGCAAAAAATCCAAAATATTTTAACTACTTCTAATAATAATATCCCAATATCCTCTTTCTTTTTTTACAATCCGTCACATTAAAGGATGATTGTCTTTTATGATTGTCTTATCTGTGGGTCCAAAGATGGCTGATGAGGCTGACCAGGGATTAACAGGTAGTTGCAACTCAGGCATGTGTTTCTGTGTGAGGTGGATGGCTCCAGATTCTTGATTTGGCCCACAACATACGGGTTCTGCCACTCCCGCTTTTCCATCTCCTGTTGTTGTCATGAGGTTTCAAAGTACAGAGATCTTTGCAGCAGAAACTTCCTCCATTTTGGGTGGTCCTGGGTGATAATTTCCCATGAGTTGGTGTTGATCCTGCATTTTTTCAAATTGGCCTTGAGGACATTGTTGAAGCACATTCTCTGCCCTTCTCTTGAGCATACGTGTGACTGAGCTGGGAGAATAAAACTTGCTTTGGGAGTCTGGAGTTGGACATCCAAATGATGTCACTGGGTCTTGCTCTGTGCAGCTCTGTTGATGTTGTGTCACCTGAGTTGTTGAGTCATGATTACAGTATGGTGCTCTGGGCATTCACTGTTAGAATTGTCCATGAGGGTTCTGATGTTCCAGGTCCTGAAATTGATTATGTTTCTGTTGATCTCAACCACAAAAGGTGATCCCATTGGATGTGGTGATCAGGTCAGAAAGACTATGTTTCTAGCTCCCTACCCATTAGGGTGGGCAGAGCGGATCCTGAAGAGGGCTGCTCAGTTGTACTTACACTTGCTGAATCACACTCCTGCCTCTTTCAAGCACTAGATGTCTAAGAAGAAGAAGAAGAATGATTTTGCAAGGATTTGCACATCAGGGTTTCATTCAAGCAAAGCAGGTGAGCATGCACATACCCTCATTGAACTTTAAGCATATGCATAGCCCCATTAAAGTACATGAATCATCCCCATGCTTAAGGTGGGTGAGAACATGCTTAAGTACTTTGCTGGATCTGGGCAAGAGTGATCAGCTTTTTACAGTACCCTGGTGTTAAAGTACCAGCACCAGATAAACCAGGCAGCCAAGTGGGACTTAGAAAATATTTAGGTGCTGAAGTCCCATTAAGCAATTGACTATTTGATAGCCTGCTGATTGGACCATTCTCTTGGCAGGTTAGAGATGTGAATTCTAATCCCTGAAAGGTGAGAGAAATAGCTGTGTTAGTCTGAAGTCAGAAAGAAGGCATGTTAAGTTAGTCCATAAGGATGTTTATACACATGCTCCAGCAGTGGCGGCAGAGGGGGAGGGTAACTCTTTAATCAGAGCTGCTCTAATTAAAGGGCCTGGAGTATCTTGTGTATCACCATCCCCATGCTAGTGTATAGGAGTCCCAATTATGGAATACTACCTACTGTGCTAAGCAGATACAAAACAGACAGACAGCCCCTAAGCCACTGAGTTTACAATCAAAGTATATGACTGAAAGATGGGGAAGCAAAAGGATAACAGTAGATCCAAAGGAGAATCTAGCCTCTAGTGACTAAGGAAAACAACCAAGAAAGACGGAATGAATTCAAAGTCTTTGTGAAAGAGCTAGGCAGTGATTCTCTCTAGCAGCATTCCTTGACTGAACTAAAACCCAAAATGGCAGCCACCCTATATCTGCCCCTGAATTTGAACCTGCAAAGATGTCCTCTAATGGTCTGGAGTATGTAAAATAAGAAATGGCATTTCCTTCCGGTTTCTTAGCTATGCTCATGAAACATGGACAGATGTACTATTTCCTAGCACTGTTGCTGGTGTAGCTCAGCCAAGCAGTTGATTTGTGGTGCAAACTGACCATAAGCAGCTTCAACTGACAACCTCCAGATTTATGAAGGTGCTGGGAATACTGTGCAAGTAACACTCTCAACCTCTGGACAGCTGCATGTTCTATCAGATGCCTAGCAACTGTCTCAGGTTTTTGGCATAGTAGAATTAGAATGCCATATGAAAGGAAAAAAAAGAAAATCTAAACCTAGGTTCAGCAACTGATTCTGTTTACAACAGTCTGAATCCAGAGCAGTTTCACTGGTTTCTAAAGAGTTACTTCAAATGTATGTGTGCAAGATCAAAATGTTGCTCCCAGCCTCAAGATCTAAGGCCTTGTTACACATTGCAATTTGAGCTTCTCAAATGTTGACGAGTATTAGTGCTAGCTCAGGTTTGGAGCAGTCACACGTTAAGGCTAAAAACCTTCTCTGATTGTCCCCCACCTGCACAGATGTGACTTGACACTAGAGGCCTGGCGACCAGGGTCCAGATTATAAGCTACAGCTATGAGTTGCCACTACAGGGCTGGTGAGCCAGGACAGGCTTATGTCCCTGCTCTAGGTGAGGGTGTGAGGAGAGATGGGTTTGGGCAGGGAGTGCAGGGACATGAAGTTGGGAGGTGGAGAGTTAATGGGATGGGGATGGTAATAAAAAGGGAGGTGGAAATGAAATGGGGGTGGAAGAAGGGTGGTGAAATGAAGTCAGCCAGCCATGGAAGGATAACATAAAAAGAAGTAAAAAACAAGAATTTAAAAATAAATAAAGAGGAAGTAAATTAAAGAAGGTCTCATGTTCTAATAAATTGAGACTTGGGATAGGAGTGTGGGGAGTGCTGGTCATGCTTCCTGGAGTCACTGGGAGGTGGGAACAGTGAGGGATGGCTCTTTTTGGGGAGCTACTGCCCCATGTCCCAGGAAGGAAACCCCAGTTTATGGGCACTAGATCCGGCCCCTTACCTTGTTCCCCCACACTCTCCTTGGACCTCACTCCTGGACCTGTCTGTACCTGATTGGACTAGCCAGCATGTGTTCTGTAGGCTGTTTGCATGGAGTTGCACACATGGGAGAGGGAGTTGGCTTGTTGCCAGAACCCCACCTTGGCCACACATTAGTGGAACATGAGCCTGGAGTGGCTTAATTTTTAAGCTGCCTAAAGTGCTTAAAACTAGTTTCAGGGTTAGGGACAGACATTACACATAACCTGGGTTAAGTGATCAGAATCTGGTTTAAATCTGTATCAGAACAGATGTTCAGTGCATATAAACCAGTTTGAGAATGGCTGAAACTGGTTTGAGATAAACCTAATTGAATGTAGTATCAGACTTAACTGATTTGGCTCAAACTGGTTTATGCAATGTCTGTCCCAGACCCCTTGCTGATTTAACATAAACCACATACCCCCAGAATTCCCCACTCCCCTCTGCCTTGCTGTGGAGGTGTCTGTGTATTAGATAGCAGACCACATGCTGGCTGAATCAACAGGTAGAATCAACAAGTAGCTGGTAATGTCTCTCTGTTTTTTAAACTGGGTGATAAACACTGTTATCAATTCCTTGCTGGGCTAATCACAGCATTCTGCCAGAGCCTGGCCATGCCCCCAGTCAGCTCCATGCTGTGGAAGGAAGGGAGGGATGCTCTAGCAGCCCCCAACTTTTAGCTTGAGCCACTGCAGGCATGTGCCTACATTTCTGGGATGTCTGTCCAGTTACAAAACTGATTTAGCCTAGCCAGGTTAGATTAACCTGCAAAGATTGAATCAATCCAGGCTCAGACTTTTTGAATGTCTGTCTCTAGCCCAGGAGTTAATATATAGACAATCCAGGGATTAAGTGCTCCAGGAACTACCTGGAATTAATATGTAGCAAGGCCCTAAATTGTCTAGAGAAAACTGAACCATGAGCTCTGATCATGCAAATAACCTGCCATTTCTTTAGTAAGGTGATTCCCTTGCCTACTCCTTATGCATCTTTCCAGCAATATTCTGCTTAGTTCCTTCTAAGTTCCACTGGCATGTCAACCCAGGTTTATACTGGGTATCACCTCTTGTGTGTGTCTCTCAGGGCCCATATATCTGGTCAAATAGCTTGAGGATAATCTATCCTTTAATCCTTTAATTTGGTCAGGTTACCTAAAACAGAAAAATAGGCATGGGCTGCACAGCTTGGGAAGATTTCTACTGAGAGGAAAAGGTTCAAAGCAGTTTAAATCCATGGGTGTTTATACATGTGCTCTGGGACTGGGGCACTTTAATTAGAGCCACTCTAATTAAAGTGCTCAGAGCCTATTGTGTATCAGCATCTCTGTGCTTCAAGATGGCAGTGGGAGTGCTTTATCTAAAGCTTGTCAAACAAGCTTTAGATAAAGTGCTCCTGCTGCCATTTTGAAGTGTAGGGATGCTGATAGATGAGACACTGGAGGCTGCTAGAGCATGGTAATTTCTATGCTCCAGCAGACTCAATTAATCGAGTCTGCTCAAACACAGTGTAATTACAGCGCATTGGAGCAGCCTCCGTGCTCATGTATAGGCACCCCTTGTGCCTACTATCTCTGTAACAATAGGCCTTCTTACCATGTATGCAGAAATTGAGCCTCTGGACCTAAAAGTGAAAATTGCTACTGTTCTATACCAACATGCCAGGGCTTAGTCTTTAGAGGCATACTGGTTTAGTATGGTTTGAGTGGTAAGATTTATAGACAGGTGTCCCTGCAAGGGACAGCAAGGGCATCCAAACCTATCTTGTGCTTCTATGTTACAATAAAAAAATATTATCTTTATTTAACAGATTTCTGTTTCTCTTTTTTCAGTACTGGGATTCTGCAAAGGAGTGTGGTAATTCCCCTTCCTCCTTGTTCAGTGGTGTAGAATGCAGATGAGATAATACGGTGAGTCTCAGGCAGTTCTTTGCAGGTAACATAGTCAGGTATTAAGCCCTCAATTATCAGGTCTTCAAGTACTGAGTGTAAGTGTCTTGACTGTGAACAATTACCTAACTGGGTTGGGTCTTTCTACTTCCATCCCTTTCTATTCTCTTTTCACATGTTTGTTTGTTTGTTTGGTCACAAGATGTTAATTAAAGTGATGAAGCCAAGTTTCATTCTTTTTTCATTGCTGAAGAAGTATTACATAAATGCGACAAGTGCCTTTAAGATCAGATTAATTTTCAAGTCAGCTGGTGAAAGTGGATTTTCTTTGAACCTTTAATATAATTGCAACTACTGGCTTACTTGAGGTTGTAAAGCATCTAGCAGACATAACAAATGAAGTTTGTTTCTCCCAGATGCCAACCCATTCATTAAAGTTTTCAAAAATGTTAGCAGTAAGATATAATCCTCCTCTATCCCTCTTCAGTAGGATACTCCATGACCATTCTTGTTTTTTCAACATCTTTTTGTGCATTATTTGGACAGACTCATTCCACTGGATATGTCTGACTAACGTTTTTTTATAAAAATGCTTGCTGTTTTATTTTGTAAATGCACAGATTTTTTTCTCTTTAACCTATATAGATTCATGTATGCTAGATAGGAATCTATCGGATCTCTCAGTATGTTCAGTGAAACTGCTTGAAATCTTCTTTCATTGAAATAAGTTTCAACCAAAATAAACATTTCCACTGTGGTTGAATTTTTTAAACCAAACATGTAAATATATACTATAAATATTATTTTTTTCATTAAAAATTTCCCAAGGTAAATATTGAATAGTATAATTGTTTTATAAATTCTCACACAAAATAATGAACATTCTTTAATGTCACCTTCTCTAATGTTGAAATATAGTTGAATAAGAGACTAAACAAGATTTATATAATATTTTTTGATCTCTGAATACCAAATCCACGTATGTGAATAAGGAAGAGCTTCTGAAGAATTCACAACAAAAACTTGATCTGTAATTGTGAGCGTGTTCTTCTTCTAGGGCACACAACAAGATGTTATAACTTCATCTTCCCTCATTTCAGTGTCAATCTTTTCTGCCACGACTTTGATGGATGTAATTATAGGGGGACACCACACAAGAAGAATGCTTACTTAGTTTTAATAATGAACATGAGCAATGCCCACTCACAAGAAGTGTAACTCGGCTAGCTGCCAGCTGTAGGTCCCTCAGCCGGCTCTCCCTACAAGCTCCCGATTCACTTATCAGTCCCTCAATGAACACTCGCCGGGTGGGCGTTTGCAAGCCCGCCTGACTTATCAATTCACAGCAACAAAGTCCTTGTCATGGATCTGGACGGAGCTGCAATTGTCCGGCTGAATCAGCAATTCATCTTCCAACGGGCCGGATGCTCAACACTCACCGCTTCAACAAGAAATTCTTGGCAAATCTCTCTCTCATTTCCTGTGCCTCTGCGCAGGCTGCATGCCATCTCTGGCGTCTAAAGCCTTGACTCCTCTTCTCCTTCCGGGGAAGTGCTGATTGCACTGACAGTCCTTTATACAATGTTTCCACCTGGCTGTTGTCAATCTCCGGCTGTCCACCACCAGCTGGGAAGATTTAATTGGTAATTAAGCCTTTTGTTATCTCAATCTGATTGAGCACCTTGTCACTGTCAACTATTAATGGACATTTCCCCCCAAGTCCATAGTGGGTATTTAGCATCCTGGATGGGTGAACAATCAATGTCACCCAATTCCATGGGTCGGACAAAAAGTTCTCAACAAAATGGATGCTTTTCCCAAACGTTCCTGTAACAGGGGCAGTGTCTCCCTGTTTCAGTAATCAAGAATATTCACAATGAATATGTCAACAAGTTCTAATTATGTTCTATTTACTAAGTTATGATACTTCCTGCCATTATATTTCACACAAGACTGGAGATAACATAGTCCGATATAAGTACTTGGAAGACAGGAGATTATCTTTGTTTGTTTGTACAGCACCTAGCACAGTGAGGTCATAGGCCAATGACTGTGGTTCCCAGGCATTACTGTTGTACAAGGAAGTACTAATGATGACAATATTAATAATGTACAGGTCACTGGATTAGGATAAAGGGAACCCTGAGTTCTACTTTAGTAGCTACATACTTTTATATAATATCACACAAGCTTGTGCCTTTGTGCCCCACTCTCTGACTTTACCTGTCCTGCCTACTCAGTTTATAAGCTGTTTGGGGCAAAGATCTTACCACTGCATTGATCAGTGAAGCCCCTATATCAGTTGCATTACACAGTGCCATCATAATATTAATCATAATTATACCAACCCAAATGCTATATATAAAGTTGCTGGCTTTTATTGAGCATGCACTTCATACAGATCCACAGGACATTGACTATTTATTGGGCATTTATAGCCTGAAGGTGAAGAGGAATTATACATACAGGTTTGATATTGCCAGAATAGGAAAATCTGTCCTCTTGGATCAAATCCTTTTTTGTGGTAGGCTGATAGTCTGAAGAAATACTGCTTTTCACCTTCTCTTATTCTGAGACATTATCACATTTGCAACCTTTCTCTGGAAATGACAAGAAGACATTCAGCTGTGCTAAAGGGCAGAATACAATTGGTGAATACAATGTTTTTTTCTTCTACTATTAATTAGAGTCTTGTCACTTAATCTGCATACATTCAAAATTTTTTTTTATCTCCAGATGGTTTTATGCAAAATCCCTTCTATTTCATATTTGTTGGGTTTGTATCTGAGGTATTTCTTTCCTTTCATCCTGACATGACTCACTAACTCACATTGGCAAATAAATGTTGACATCATGCTGAAATGGATTCTTAGCCTGGTACAAAATGGCCGACACTCCTTAGAGATGTGTGCAGGGAAAGCCAATGATGAGCCAAGCTCATCATTCTACGGGACCTCCAAGACAGAATGAATTGTTCAAGCTTCTCCCCACGCCCAAAGCACCTAAAGTTTCATAATACTGAATTATCTTGCAAGAGCAAGCCATGGCTGACTGAATTCTGGCCTCTCGCTATGCAAGGGTATGTTGGCTTTTTCACTAAATTGAGCTTATTTTATGTGGGGCTGTAGGAAACCTATGGCACCTGAAGTAGGAATTAAGTAGCAGTTTCTCCCATTCCCCTGCTTTGATGAAATGGAAACTGACAAGGCTGATAACTCACTTCCTGCCCTGTCTAAGCCTCTCCTGAGTCTGCCTCCACAATATCACCCTAGTAGCATTCTTTTCCATTCTACTAAGCATGACCTTTCTCCAGAACCCTAAAGGAGAATTTCCAGGTGAGCTCCTGCTTTGATGTGACTTATTCTTTCCTTGCAGGGGCAAAAAATAAAGGTGTTACAAAAGACACAAGTGACATTTGGATTACACGTTACAGTGGAAACATTATGGAACCTGACTTTCTGAAGAGGCTTAGCAGCACAAATGTGGTTATTTCCTTCCTTGAAATATCAGTTGGTATATAATTCACCTCCTCCTCCTCCTGCCTCCCCCCACATGCTTACCTTAGCAAAACAGTTGAAATGTCAAGAAGAAATGTCACTCCTGCAAATAAGTTAGCTTTGGGGCACAAGTTGCACTTTGATAAAGGTATTTGTTCTGTGGGTGGCCAAATTCCCTTCCACCTCCTCCTTTGGTCTTTATCATTATCACAGACACACAGATAAGGTTCATTAGTGACTCCTCTAAGCTGTAGACACTGCAGGCACTTATATGAAGAAGCTTCTTTATCCAGGATAACATTTAGTGCTGATAGTTACACGGGTTTTTTCCTTTTTACTCGGTTCATTCCCAAAGGCAAGGATTCACTCTGTGAGGCACCTGTTTCAAAGTTACACTCTCCACATACACACAGACATTTATGATTACAATTAAATTAATGGATCTCTATCCAGCAGTTCAAACATGAACAGGGGTTTTGCTAAAAGTTATGGCTTGACTATACCTAAAATGACCAGAAATATATCTCCTCATTTATATTTCAACAAAACCAGTTTGGAATTAAATTGTTCTTAAACAGCACTGTTGTATGCATTTAACCATAACAGAAACAGAGAGTATGCAGAGAACGATAATGGAGATGAATGGAGTTAAAGAAAACTTGATCCCATGAGGAAAAATGGAAAAGATCTGGGACTGTTTGCCGTAAGTCACATCCACACTTAAAAGTTTTACTTGTGTAACTATTTCAGTCGGGGGTGGGATTTTTTTTTTTAAAAACAACCAGTTATTCTGGTAAAAGCCTTAATGTAAATAAGCTATAAAATGCATACCAGTAGGTAAATGCTTAATATCAGTATAGTGTATTCTATATGGAAATAAACTATTCTGACAAACACTTTTATAACTACCTCCAATCAAGGAGGACCATGTTGCTTTTAAGCCATATAACTATCTACCATAAAGAATGTCTATGATAGGAGATTGATAAGAGAAGATATGATATACAATATCGAATATATAATATGGAATGGTATAAGAGGAGTTAGGTTAGGAATACCCGTTTCTCCTTTTTTGAATTATGAGAACAAGATGTCCTTTGACGGAATTAAAATGCTTTTTACCTGGCACAGAAATAGATCATTGTTACAAGATGTTATGGAAGCTAGGAGTTTAGCAGGAATCAAATTGAGAACTATTTGATTTATGTGAATGAGAAAATGCAGAGCAATCATAGCCAATATTTTAAAAATAAACATAAACTTTGGAATAGTTAAAAACTTCTAATCTTCAAACATAAACATACCTTAAAGTATTGAGCTAAGAGGAAACTTAGAGGAAGGAGGGGGGGAGGGGCAGCTGGCTTATTTTACCAATGTCTACAAGAGTGCTTTCTTAGAGTCCCAGTACTGGCCATAGTTGGAGGCAGGGTACTGAACTAGGTGGCTGCTATAATTGGACAATTTCTATCTTACTGTTCAATGCAAAAGGTCAAAGTGATTGTGCACAGCTTAGTCTAGTTAACTGCACAAGCCTGAACAAAGCGCATGAAAGTAAATACTCCTGGACCATTAGGAAAAGGATCCATTTATACAGGGGTGGCTGAACTGAAGCACGTGCCACAAGTGGCACAGACAGCCTCTGGGTGTGGCATATGGAAGTTCATAGTGGGGACAAGCAGCACAGTGGCAGATAAGGAAGAAGCAGAGAGCAGAGTAGCAGATCAGACAGGGAACATGTGATAGGGAGTAGTGGCAGATCAGGTAGAAGGAGGGGATCTGAGTGGAACTCAGAGTGGGCATGGGGCTAACTTTTGGCACACTGGCCAAAAAGTTTTCGTCCCACTACATTTATATTTGGGCTAAATTGGCTTTCAGTTTCATCCCTGAAACATTATAGAAATCCATAGGTTTTCAAGGAAGGGCAGAATTTGATCCATGCTTTTATTTTTGTATGAAACAATGAAATGACATTAATGCAGCTGATTGAAGACTGGTAGGAGATTCTGATAGTTCAACATTTGTTTCCTTTCTCCCACAAAAGTGGAAATGTGTGCATATGAATTCTTGCCTGATGTTAAATCTTTGCAATATAAATAAAGACAATAGGTGAATCCCATACTCAGTGTACTATTATACTTTCCTTCTGTGGTTAAAATGGTGGTCAGACAGAGGATTCCATCTTGTGTTTTGCCTTCTTCTCCTGGCAGAAATCAATCTGCTGGTAAAATTCCATCTTCTTAGCAATGCCTCTGGGAAACTGTGTGTTAATTATGTATAATAAAGCCTATTTGTAAACAAAGGCATGTTTATTGCAGGCTTATCTGGTCAAACTTTGTAGAACAATATTGTAAATAGTGGAAATCAAACAAAATCTATAGATGACTAAACTTTTATCTTATTCTCTCTGCTTCTCTGTATATAGAAAGTGTGTGTGTGGGGAGGTTGTGTTTTGGGGTGGGGGTGGTTCTCCTCAAGACAATGCGCAGGGGACCTTCTGAATAAATTGCTGCTGTCATTAGGAAAAAATCTTTCTCATATGTAAGAAGAACTCCTATCTTTTTTATGACTATCTGCCATGCTGTTCTGTCTTAAGGCTATAATCTCCCCTGCTAAGAGATAAGTAGTTGACTGACCTGTATATGGGGAAAAGTCAACTTTTGTATAAACTCACACGCTTTCAGAATGGGTGACCAAAACCTGCATAAAGTATCCACATCTGCAACAAATGGGAAGTAGTGATACCATTGGTTTATTCAGAAGTACCAGCTTATTGTTTCACCCTACACCATTAAGTGAAATCTTACTGCATTACAAGTTGCTCAACAGCCTTTGCAGGTGTGGAGACTCTCAAACCCAGATCCTCAGAGTTATTCAGGCACCTGAATCTCTAACCCAAATATGATTTGGAGTATGTACCTGGGGCTGCTGAGGATGCTTGCTCTCCAGTGTGCTGTGCCCACCCACTCCTGCTTCCACATGCTCAACTCCTGCTTCCACATGCTCAACCGGAAATGTAGTGGTAAAGCCATTCCACAGGCATTCCCCATGGCCACCCTCTAGCATTCTGGAGATGGGGGTCTCAAGAGTGGCCACAGCTCCTGGAACAGCTCTACTGGGCTTGGGATATGCGAGCAGTAGCAGGTGAGTGGAAGTGCTTAGGAGCACCTGCCCCCAGCAACAACAGATATGCAGTGCAGACTTCCCTTTAATACCCCAGTACCTTTGAGGATCTAGACATAGACAACTGTGCTATGCTCCAGCATGCTGCCCTTTGGCACTATCCATTTTTGAGCCATTTCAAAGATCTGCCCTAAAGCAGCAGCTGGTGTCTCATTGGGCATGTCTACATGCATGCTTTACCGCAGATTAATTTGCTAGGAAGTAAAACGTCATCATCTACACATGTGCCACAATTAGGGTGCAGTAGTGGAAGGGTGTCTTTAAACCACTTGCTACCCAGACTTCAGGTGTTATGCTAAGCCCAGTTTATCCAGAGCCAGGGAACCTACCTCTTGTAACAGTGGAACCCAGATCCTTCATATTCAGATGGTTTGCAACCCACTTTATTTTCAGTGGATTGATAAATGATGGGAAAGCTGCCCAGCTTTACTTCAAGGGGTGCCATTTTTCCACTCAGCTGGAGCTTTGCAACAGTCCCACATGGGTGATCTGAAAAGTAGTGCCCTCTGAAATAAATGCTACAGCAGATAATAGCTGGAGGATTTCAGCAGTCCTGCACAACTGTTTGCTGTGGCTCTGTATATTCTTGGGTATTTTGCAAACCCTTGTCTTGGCTAGGGATTAGAAATCTTACCCTGCAAAGTATCTGGGTTCTTACTACACCATTCATTTTTTTTTTATTGTTTTCCATTTCTATATCTACTCCTGCAGGGGCTGAGTGGAACAAGCTACTCAGTCTAGTCATTTGGATCCATACTGCAGATGGACAGAAAAGTCTCTGTCTTGCTGGTGTGCTTTAGCATTGATGTTACAGACTTGGCACCAGAAAGACCTTGCCAGGCAGCCTCTCATGGAAAAAAAAAGGTACAATGAAACATTGATAGAAGTTTGGAGGTGAGTACATATAATTAAATGACTATGCCATTTAGGCCTTTCATGTGTGAGCAGATATGATTACCTCCTTCCCATTTGGTTCCTGTAAGTTAAAGCAAACTTTTCCACCAGTGCTACAGTAGATGACCCTTTTAGGTAAAGATTTTTAAATCTGCCTAGGAGATCTCCATGCTCAGTTGTCATAAATTTATACAAGACAGGAGCATCCCCTTTAAAAATCTCAGCTTCATGTTAGATCTATGTTGCAAAATCCTTCCCGCACTGCACTGCTAGTCATAGAGGAAAGCTTGGGGGTGGGTTTATTATAGCTGTGTTCGTACTAACACTCAGTTCATACTGCAGTGTTTTGTAAGCAGATTATATTGGTATTCTTATATAGAAAACAATATCTGAGTGTACAGGAAGCCTTATCTATCTCTATTATTGTACTGCAGTGGAATCTAAAGGTTCTGATCAAAATCAGGGCCCCATGGCATTGGGTACTATATCCATGAGCAGCAAGGAGCATTCCCTGCTTTAAGGGACCCATGGATAGAGCAGCAGAGGAGTATTATTAGTAGCAGGGTGCATCTACACATGAATTTAAGTGCACTTAAATTTAATACCCATTAAGATAATGTGCAATAAGCATTTTTTTTATCAGGTGTCTACACGTGTTGGGACTTGGGTCTAATTTTAGTCTCAAATCAGTCCAGACCTGCCAGGTGTCCCTGTGGCCACGAGGAGGAACTCCAGACTCTGGACACATGGCTGTCAGCACTTGGCAACCATGGTGAAGGCAGAGCCAGCTGTCAGTATTTGGCAGCCATCTTGAAAGCACAACATCCACACTGTGACCTCTGGGCTGACACTTCCTGTGTCAAAGCAGCAGCATGTCAGAGACACAGGCAGCAGGTGCCTGTCCTGCTCCTGCCACACTTCCCAGGCATGGCTGCACCAGCTCCTGGCCTTGATGTCCAGAGACAGGGTCCCCTCCTCCTCAGGGCTGCTACAGCTGTCCTGCTTGCCTGACACCATTCTGAGCACTTGGCACTCAGCCACCTTGCACACTCAACTCCCCCACCCACTCCAGCCGCCTGCTGGACAACTGGTGCATGGTCTTCCAGGGCCCCTACCACTGTGCAGCTGCTGCTGCCAGGCTCAGTTACCACAGGCTCCAGGATGCTGCCACTGGGACTACCATTACCCCCCTGTCCCGCCAGCCCCACTATCTCTGGGCCCGCCATATTAGCCAGCACCGGTGGCAGCGTATCATGCTACAGGAATGGGATGATGACCAGTGGGTCGACACATTCTGGATGACCTGGCCCACCTTTGAGGATCTTCTATGCCAGGTCTGGCCCCAACTGGAGCATCAGGACACAGAGGTGTACCTGCCTGTTCCTGCCAATAACCACCTGCCTCACTGCCCACACCCCCCCACCCCCATCCCTCCAGCTTCCTCCTTAACCAACAGACCCCCCTCCCCACTCCCTCCCTAACACACAGAGCCCCTGCAACACCCTCCCCACCCACCAGCAATAAAAAACCCTCCTCCAAACTGAAAACTATGTACAAGAGTCTCAGTCTCTCTCTAAGTCCCAGAGTGAGGGGCTGTGTGGTGGGGGCACCCAGGGTACAGAGCTCACTGACAGGTGGCCAGGACTCTGGCCACAAACAGTTCCTCTGCAGGTCTGGGGAACATGGCAAAGAGCAGGGGCTCCTGCAGGCATGAGGCAATGGAGGCCGTCCTTTGAGGCCCACGTGGAGGCCTCCTGGGGGGGGGCAGGACCCAGAAGCCCTGTGTGGCTGGGTCTGAGGGCCAAGCATGGGCGGGGGGCAATGATGTGGCTTCCACTGGCCAGCTCTGGCTGGCCAGTTGCTGCTGGAGCAACTCAATGTGGTGCTGCTCCATAGCCTCCAGCTGGGCCCAGTGCTCCCACTATGCCCAGTTCTGTGCCTCGTTGCAGGTGGTATCTTCCTCCCACCAGACCAGCTCCCGCACCTCCTATGCCTGCTCCCATGCCACTTAGTTCTCCACTAGTACAAACACCAGTAGCTGGAGCAGGAGGGCCCACGCCCTGGTGTACTGCTGATGCAGCTGGTGACCCTGATGCACCACTCCCACAGGGCCCTGCAGTCTCTCCCCCACATCCAGACGTTGGCCATGCAAAGGCAAGAGACAGAAGCCTTTTGTGTGAGATTGAAACATTGCAGAGATAAGATGCTCTTTTCCAGAGGCCCTGTGCTGCCCAGCCTCAGATTGGAGGTTGGCTGTCTGCAAATGCCCAGGGGCCATAGTAAATTGATCAGGCAGAGATAGGACCAGGCAACTGCCAGCCAAACCTCTTGGTCACAGTTGCTCCCCTGGGACTGGCGGGCCTCTGGGTGCTGACTGCAGGTAGTCTGCCTCCCCTGCTCCCTTCCTAGGGTAGACCAGCCCAGCCTGCTGACAGCACCTGCTGCCACAACTCCAGATCTTGCTTTCTTCCCTCCCCCCCCCACCACAGGCCAGCCTCTCTACCTCTCTACCACCCAGCCCACAACACCCAGGCTTGGGGTGCATGGGGCTCCTGGACAACTGGGGGGAGGGGCTGAGCATGCCCCTCCCCTCCCCACAGGGGGCCTCTCCAGGGAAGCACCACAGGGACTGCCCCTGCACCATGCTGCCGCTGTGCCCTGAGTGTGACTCTGCTGCATGTGCCCCGGGTGGTGTGTGGTGAGCTGTTTGTGCAGGCAGAGTGCTGCCCAAGCCACTACACCCTGCTGAGGATGATCCTGCTGATGCCCAAGGCATATCTGGATTCCTGGTTCAGGACCCTGAGCTACAACAACACAGGGGGCAAGTCCAGGCTGCTCAAAGTTTTTAACTCTGTCCTGCCTCTCTGTGTACTGGGGGGTGGGGTGGGGTGGGGGCTGGGGCCAAAGGAGCGTGGGTGGGCAAGGCAGGGAGTAGAGGCAGACCAGGGTCAGAGCCGTGGGACTGGGAAGCCCCCCTCCCCCCTGTGTAGGTCTTACCACATGTCCAGGGCTGGTGAGGCAGGTGGCTTAGTGTGGGGCTCCCCATCAGTGACAACATCCAGATGCACCTGGTGCCCATGGTTTGTGGTGTACATCTGGCCAGTGCCCAACCACGGGCTCCCAAGGGAGGATCTGGCAGCTGACAGTGGTGTGGCTGGATGCTCCTCCTGGCAGGGTGTCAGGCTGAACTGAGTGTGAGGAATCCAGTAGGTGGGGCTCCCCAAGCTGCCAGTGGATGCATCAGCCAGGGAGGTGGGTGTGGCTAGGCACTGAAAGCCCAAGGTCCCCTCCTCCAGTGACACACTGCTGGAGGTGTCAGGGCAGGGTGTGGGTGACTGCAGGCCACCCCTACTGGTGGCACTCACAGGGGTAAGGCCTGTCTCTAGGGGTGCCAAAATGTGGGTTAGCTCCTGTATGAAGGGCATGGTCTTCGGGCATGGCCGGACCGATGACTGAACTCAGTCACCACCACCCACTGTGCCCGCAAGATCTTGGCCTTCATGCAGCCATGCCACACCATCCAGGATATATTTGGATATGGCCTTATAAATGTGGGCATTCAAGTGTTCACCTTGTGTGAACTGCCTCTGGACCTCAGCCCTGTCCCAGAGTGCCATTAAGTTGCACACCTCCTCCTGGGTCTAGTTGGATGCTTGGCCACTTGACATGGGCATGGGCACATGGGTGAGCCAGGGCTCAATGGGGACAATGTGCTGAATGTGCTCTCCATGCTGGCTCTTTGGGCCCTTGTGCAGCTGTCCCTGTGATGCCGGCCCTGGAGAGCTGCCATCAGCACCCAGGACAGGGGCACAGGCAGGAACTGAGTGTCACATGGAGAGGCATTTCACCACAGTGCCTATAATAAGACAGAGCTGGGGGTGAGGAACAGCAGGAAGCAGGTGCTGACCCTGTTCCCATAGAGAGCAGGGTCAGCAGCCCTGGGGGGAATCTCAGGGTGTTGCAACCATTTGCAACACTTACTTGTGGCCAAGGAGCAGCTCCAGCTAGAGGACAGGATGAGCAAAGGCTGCCTGGGTCATGTCCAGCAGGGCACACAGGGCCTGGTGGGCTCCTGCAGACAGCACTGGCTCCTTTAGGCTCCCTGTGCTTTGTGCCCCAAGGCACAAAATGGTTGGAGGTTTTTATAGCCTGCAGCTAGGGGCTGCCAGAGAACAGCCCAGCCCTGGAGCAGGAGAAGTGGTCAGTTAGGAGCCCTGAGGCTGGGCTCTGGCAGGCCCACTAGTGGTTGGGTACACCCAGCACTAAAGTCCCTGCATTAATGTGCATTAACATGTCTATGCATACATTGATGCGCTTTAACTAATCGTGCCTAAATTTGATACTTGCTTTATGCAGGTATAAAATTTAGCCAGAATTAGCCTAAAAGTACCATTTTTAAGGTGCATTAAGTGTGCACATGTATAGGCACACACCCTTAACGCACCTTAAATTGGGCTAATGGGCATTACATGCCCATGTATAGACACGGCCACAGAGACACAAACAGATTGCTGCATCAGTCTCTGTTCTAGTAGTCAAAAGGATCATTTTAAGACAATGGAAAGCAGGAGCTTCTGCTACCTAAGCATTGAACAAGCAAGATGGTCTCATGAACAAGTCACCAGTGATATAGAGAATGCCAGTGTGTGATTTCCCACTGTGACAGACCTTCTGAATTACCTCAGGTATATCACTTAGTCTTATGTCACAATTAGTTTTAAATCACATTTTCCTTCATCACTGGGGTACCGTTCAGATAAACCCATTACCACTTGTGAGATGGGGATTTAAATTGGGGAATAAACAGCCAAAGAAGAACCCCAATAAAATTTAGGAGGCTGCTTAATTCCTAGTCCCCTGTCTCCACAGACAAATGCTGAGGTTGAACTCTTTTGTCTTTTAAAACCAGGAAAAGCCTTTTATTTGTTTTAACTTGCCAACTTCTGTCCATGTAGCAAACTAATAAGGCACCAATGGATTACCAACCATTTGGCTACCTATTAACTATTTGGTTAGCAATACTTATTAGCTATTTGATTATCAGTTGGTGAGGAGCTGACACCAGTTGTGCTCATTTGAAATGTTATCAAGTAAATTACACTCATCAAGACACTGACACCTTGAACAGATCAGAAGAACATGTGATGAAGCCATACCACAAACTAACAGGTCCACAGAGCAGTAACCAACATTTCTGAGCTAACCCAAAACATTCATAGCAGAGCTTTCAGAGCCAAGGTATCAGCATTTTATTTCCACCTCTGCCACTGGCCCTTTCTATTAAGAATTTGGAAATCTACAGATGTAAAGAGTAAAAAAGAACTAAGTGATATTATCACTTTAAATTTATAAATTTCTTAACGAGTTAGTTTAGAAGGTGCCACACCATCCTGCCTTCTGCCTAACTTCAGACTAACATGGCTAGCAATCCCTCATTAGCATTATTGTCATTACCTTGGGTAAGTCATGTGTTAACTTTCTGAGTGTCAATTTTCCCAGTCTGTGAGATGGGGAGAAAAATCAGAGACCCATATTCTCGAACAAAATAGATAAAAGGTACTATACATATTCAGAAAAGATTTATGAGCCCATACTTTAGTGGAAATAAATTACTGTATGAACAATAACAGAATAATGTTAAATTAGTTCTTTTAGTGCCTTCCCTTTTATAGTAATATTAATAACTATTCTGAGGCATCTTCAAAGGCTCATTTGGCATAATTTTCAAAAGCACTTAAGTAATTTAGGATCCTAAGCACCATTGGTTTTCCTTAACCCACTGTGTCAAGAAGAGTGCTCTTGCATTTTGCATGTAGAGGTCAGTACGTGTAAGTTCTGGCCCTACTTTGCTGACGATAAAGTGAGGGGGCAGTGAAGAAGTAACTCCACTTCACAGCACCTCATTTTCTCAGCTTATGTTTGCAATATGCTCTGTGGTCCTCCTGAAAGTACAATAAGGATCTGACATATTATTATTCTACCTCTAACAGAAAGATGAAATTATGCTTTGGATCACCAGGTTTCTGAAAAGGCATATTCATTCTGCACTCAACAACTAAAGAGGAAGTGGAAACAAGTTCCATGTGATGAGTGCGGCAAAGAAATGAATGTGAGAAGCACTCTCTTGGTGCTTTGTGGGCTGCCTAACCTTCATCTGAAACCACTGAATTTTTCACAGTCCAACCAACACTTATGGAAAAAAGAAGCCTCTGGGAAGTGTAAGGTACCACAGTTAGATTTGCCAGGTATGAGATAATCTGAAAATAATGGAACTCTGAGGATGCAAGAAGTCTTATTGGCTTCTCCTTCTGTAGTAATAATAAGACTTCTTATGTATATGGTATATTTAAAGCACCATGTAGGCACTGAAACTGAGTCTTGGTTATACTGTGCCTGTTTTACATGGCTCAAGCAGAGTAAAGGAGCCTGAACGTGGGAATAAATTAGATTTACACTCACTTTAAGGCAACTATGCTACCAGAATGGTATGAAGGGGAAAGCAAGGGTTAGACCTCTTAGTTAGTTAATCCTCACAACACCCGTCCAGTGTAGGTGGCTGAGCTGGAGAAACTCAGGCAGCAAGTTTGTGGGCCTCACCCAAGGCCTACAAAGTAAATGTGCCAGAACCTTAATAACTTCTGATTTTCAAACTTGCACTTGCTCTTCAAGATTATAACCACCCTAAAAAGAAGTAGGTTTTCCTATATTTGCAGGAGTATCTCACTGGACAATACATTTGGCATTATAAGTACATTATGCCTAGACTTATCTTCAGAGGACACCTGACATGTGAGCCTAGTCCATACAACAGGTTTGGGTACTTCTATTTGTACTGACAGAGCTTCTGCACAGAAAGTGGTTCAGAAAAGAAGGTGCTCAAAGACATGGAAACTATAGATCTCCCTGAGCAGAATGATGAAATCTTGCTAGAAGGAGAGAAGGTGGCTGGAAGGCTGAAGAAGTAAATGTCCTGGAATGGTTGATTGTATCTGGGGATAATGATCTGATCAGCCAGTTCCATGTCCTATGCAACATTGTATGGAAAGAGAAGATTGTTGAAGAGTGGGGAAGATTGATCCTGACACAAGTATATGAGAAAGGTTACCCTCATAACTGTAGGCCACAGGAAAATTTCATTTATCTGAGCAAAGTCCTCTGCACAGTTCTCCTGAAAAGATTCAAGGCACAGAAAGAACAGTGCTTATCTGAGCAGCAGGCCAGTTTCCACAAAGCTGAAGATATGGTGAAGTGATCTGGGTTCTTGATGCAGATCCTGGACAAGTATGAAGGCAACAAAAAGGGTCTCTGACTGCTTCAGTGATTTAGAAAAATGTTTTTAACACAGTACAGCATACTGGGCAGTGATCTGCTCTGAGGTCATATGGTCATGTGGGCAAGACGCTGCTAGCCTTGATGAAGAACATCTATAAAGAAGCAGTCCCAAGCAACAGTGAGCTAAGTGACTTCTTCAAGATGATGCTCAACAGCAGATAGGGTCACTCATTAACTCCCAGCACCTTACTTTCCTCATCCACCAGGGAAGACTGAGGGATGGACAAAGGCATGATGCCTCCAGGTAAAAGTGTACAGCAAGAAAATCAACCACCCAAAGTTAGAATCATAGAATCATAGGGCTGGAAGGGACCTCAAAGGATCATTGGGTCGAGTCCTGTACATGAGCAGGAAAGACATCTGGGGTCAGGTGACCACAGCCAGGTGACCGTCCAGTCTTCTCTTGAAGACCTCTAGGGTAGATGATTGCACCACCTCTGGGGGGAACTTGTTCCATAGTCTAGACACCCTAGGTGTAAAGAAGTTTTTCCTAATGTTCAGCCTGAAACTATCTTCTAGAAGTTTGTGGCCATTGTTTCTAGTTTTCCCCCAGGGTGCCCTGGTGAACAGTTGTTCACCAAGACCCTGATGTATGCCTCTGATATAGCGGTAAGCTGCAATCAGGTCCCTTCTCAGCCTTCTTTTCTTTAGGCTGAAAAGTCCAAGATCCATCAGCCTCTCCTCATATGGTTTGCCATGCAAGCCCCTGATCATGCGGGGGGGCCCTTCTCTGACACTGTCAACCTGCTGGACAGGGATAATACAGACTTCCACAAACAGATCACTGCCACTCCCACAAGACTGGAGAAGGATCAAATATTAAACTGGACAAGGCAAAAACAAATTTTCTGCAGACCTGCAAATAGTAAAGTAGGCAGCAGTGAAGTGAAAACTGCAGATAGTTTAATCCACTAAGAAAGCCTTATTACATGGGATAACATTTTATCTAAAGAAATCATAAGGAGAATGCAGCTGAGGCAAGATGGGTATTCTCAATCTTGCTATACATGATGGCGACATAGACATACACACACTTCTGGTCTTTGAAATGAAATATTACAGGTATTTGTTTGCCTGCAGTCAGCTACATGACCACATCAGACATAAGCTAATGAATGTGCTTTCACTGGAACTGGCATAAGACAGCTGAAAATGGTAGAAGCTACCATCCAAGACAATTAACCACTTGGCACACCATGATCAAAGTTGAAGTTTTGCGGGTAGATGGGATTCCTGATCCCTAGTGGGGCTAGGGCCCAAGGCATTGTTTGGCAAGTTGGATGTATGCAAGAGAGAGAAAAGGAGCAAAGAAAGCAGACAGCAAGAGGAGCAGTTGTGAGTGAGGTGGGAGAGCAGAGGGAGTGAAATCCTGGGGAACAAAAGTACCTGGCAGAGAAGACTTGAAAACTGCACCTGCAGTTTGTTCCTTCTGCGTTCAGAGAAAACAATAAACAGACTGGCACCAAAGAATTTATCTGACTTGTGCCATATGTTTCTCCTTCTAATGGAAACAATCTTGTAAGCCCCGAAAACAGACAAACTGCTCCATCCAAAAAAATAACACTATACACCACTGGTCAGAGGTGTAACAGGGAGGCACTGTGCCTTGGGCACTGATAGTGTATGGGGCAGTGCCTGCTGCTGTGCTGCTGACACCAGTGGCGGGGGCAGCTGTGACTATTTTTATACCCCCTACCCCGGGGGCTGCTACCTTGTGCCCTACTTTTTGGCTATTCTACCACCAGTGGTATATCCTAAAATAAGTGTTACATCTCAACCTTAATGAGATTAGGAAGAAATTTCTGATCACTATGGGTAGGGTCAAGCATTGGAGCAGGCTACCTTAGAGAAGATGTGGAATCTTTAGCTCTGGAAATTTTTAAGAGTTTGTTGGACAAGACACTTGGCTAGGATAGTTTAATCAGGAATGAACCTATCTTGAACAAAGGACTGAACTAGATGACCTTGTGAGGTTCCTTCTACTGCATTTTCCTATGATCCTGGATCCAATTCTTAATAGAAGTAGAAATGGGACTTAGGGGAATACAGAGGATGTTAGAAAGACTCCCACCGAAGGAATGAAATGCTTGGGACTGTTAAGCTTAGGGGGCAATGGAGCAGAAGTACACATAATGAATAACACAGGAATAAGAATTAAGGTGCTTCTGTTGATTTTCCCCCATAATGGCATATTCAAGAGAAACAGAACTAAAAGGCAAAATGATTACTGATTATTAAAGGAAATACCTTTTTGAACAACATATCATTAACCTGCAGGACTCATTGCCAATTGATCCAAAAGCTTGCAGTAAGAAGATATTTGTATGGATAACAGGAACGTTCAGAATGAGATTGAACATGGGGCTGGTTTTCATTCCTCCTTTATGTGAGAGACATAATACCTCATGCTTCAAAGCATAAACACATCAGAAACTGGTACAATTAATGCATACACCATTGCTACTACAGGTTTGTTGCTGTTGGTTTGGGTTTTTTTTCCTTTGTTTTTCTTTTTTTCATTTTCCTCATAAGCACCTAGAACTGGTTACTGTTAGAGACAGGATACTGGACATTTATGTAGAGGGATACAGTACACAATTGATAAAATATTGCCAACAACACATTTTTAGGAAAGCAAATTAATTGAGAACTGCTATTAAAACAGCACAGCATTTCTAAATCTAATGATAATAAAGATAAGATACCTACTAATAGCACGTTGTGGTAGACTGGGGACTTATAGCTAATCCTACCAGGTTTTGATGATGGTATGCACTAATACCTATACACCTGCATCCTAACAATTACTCCCATTCTCTAAAACTGTTCCACAAGTACTGCTATGGGATTTTGCATGGATAAAGATATTGTCAACTGCATGTAACAAAGGCATAATTGGACCCAAAATGTAGGAAAGGAAAACTAAAGAAACATGAGAGAGTCACATCAGCTGTAAATTCAGATGTTTACTTTCAGATGCCACTAGACTCCACTATTCCTTATATCTATGCTGCTGTAAATCAGGAACAACTCCATTGACTTCAGTGGCCTATGTTAGATTGATACCTATGCAAACAAGAACAAAGAGTTGTCTGGCTTTTGTTCTGACCCACCCTGATGCACATACAGTCCTTTCCAGAAACAATTAATATCACCTAGGGGCCAAATCCATAACTCAGGTAAATCAGCTCACACTAATTTACACTAATGGGAAACCTGTCCATGTCATCAAGGCATCTAATTATCTAACTGCCCTCACATATCAGGTAGTTAGAAATGGAAGGGATGTTAACTGCCTGCAAATAATAGCTGGTGTAAAAGACAAGGCTGAACTTAACAGAGTTTGCCCTGAATGCGTGACAAGGCACAAGAAGAAACTTCACTGATCTCCTGCTTTAAAAGACCCTTACTGAGATCCCCATCAGGCCTCTGAGGAGGTAAACTGTTGAGACCCAGGAGCTGTACCAATTTACACAAGGTAAGGATCAGGCCTATAATCTCTTTGAGCACCCCTGAACTACGTCAGTCTTCCATTAGAAGAATAGATATTTTTGACTGCAGTGCTTGCTGTGAGATTTCTAGGTGCTTTGGGGTGTAAGTCTGGAGAAGGCAGGAGAGAAAGGATCTTTTTTATCAGTTTGAAAACAAAGCAAACAGATGGCCACATGAAACCACAGGAGTGCTGGGCCACAGGGCTGTGAGGAAGAGTGGCTTGTTTGGCAGCTTTCCCGCCCCAGCTCTCTTGGCAAAGACACACTCGCTCACCCTTCAAGGCACTTCTCCAGCAGACTCAGGCAGAGAAGAGGAGGATTTGGTCACCCCCACCAATCCCCTGATATAAGAAAAACATCATTCCCTAACAGCCCCGAAACAGTCAGGACAACATCACTGTGTTTGACGACGCAGCTGGGAACTGGGGCAGCTCTTGGAACTAGCTGTTCTTGGCAGGACCTGTTCTGAAGATAGGGCTCACCCTGAGATAAAATTGCCAACGAAGCCTTGCTCAGTAAAGAACTAATTTAGTCTCCTGTACAGTTGATGAATGAAGAATTTCCTCTTGGGACTAAATTACAGGCCTTGTCAGAGTTGCTCTTTCGTGATCTGTTATTTAGATGTAATTTTCCAACAGGGTTGGAACACATAGCCATGAGCTAGAATAGTATTTGCTGTGAACAGCTGCCACATACTGCCCTTCACATCCCACACCCTCTCCACTCCCCCTAACCAACCCTCCCCCCTCCCTGCATAAGACCCACTAGGCACAACTCATATGACATTTGTTAGATCCTCAAGGAGGTCCTTAATTAAACCGCAAGAATGGCATTTGCCCACCTTCCCTGCATCACCGTTGTACAAAGAGTCACGTCTTGTTTGAACATGCTCAAAAACAGATGAGAAGGCTTTTTTTCAGACGCTGATGATTACAACCTTGTGTCAATCTTTTTCCCCTTTGGCTTGAAGATAGGCTTGTGATCCTCCTTTGGCTTTTTGAACTGTTGGAAGCTGTGTAAACACACAGAGCGTTAGGAAGGTTCTGTTGACCTCACGGCTGCTGAGTGCAAAGAGAATACATTAAAAACTCCCCTATCTCATGAAGCAATAGGCTCACCTGTTTTGAGGTCATTAAGGATGAGGGCTTAAAATGAAGGCAGAAATATTCTAGCCGCTCATTACTTGACCAAGGAAGGGCTCACTATTACTATTTAAAGAAGTTTTAAGCAGTCCAATAATTGTTTCATGTGTTAATCCTGTGACACTACCTCCAATTGAAGAGTCTGACTAATTTAATGGCAGTAATTCTGGGAAGTAATTCTGCAGGCTAACAGGAACATGTTATAATGTCATCTACAAACCCATCTGGGAGTTACTTTGCCAGGCAGGAATCAGAAATCCACAGGGCATGGAACCCATCCAAGGTGCAGGCCTTTATTTTATCTGCTCGTGCAGTCTTACGCCTTTCCTCTACGCAAATCAGGTTGTATGTTCAAAGGCAGGAGGCTACCCAGCCTGCCTAATTGAAAGTGTGGTAGGTGAAAAGGTAGGATGCCGACTATGCGAGTGATGATGACCCAATAGCCTGAAATAATTTTCAAACACAATGTTCGTGTGGAGGCAAAACAGACTGAAGAGCTGGTAACAGCAAATTATATAGTTTTAGAATAGCACGAAGGAGCCTGGAGCTCTGTGTAAGAAAATGCTGAGGGACGAATTCTGGGTTTATTTGCACGCATAAGGGCAGAGCCGGGATCTTAATTTATAGCCTTGCTGGTGACATTCAGCATTTGGAAGCTGCCCCAACATACGCTCTACACAATTGCATTAATGTCAGAGGGGAGGTGCGTGGGGGTACAAGCTAGGGCAGGGTCTGGCTCAAGATATTCACATTCTTTGGCTGGTGCAACATGGGAAGGAGCTCAAAAAGCTGGAACAAAACGATTCTATTGTAGGCAGAGGCGTAGCAGGGACTGCCTGCCCTTTACTCTGGCAGATCCCATAACTTCTCAGTAAAATTTACCCTGTAGGAATGACAAACTACATGATATCAATCTCATCCTATTCTTGAAGGATGAAATGATGGTTTTTCTAGCATGACTGTATTGACAAATATGGGCCTCAGACCACCTGGAGCCTTTTCTCCTTGCACGTCAAATAGGCACAGCCATAATTTAGCAGCCTGAGTCCTAGAGACCCATTCCTGCTCCCAATGGGAGTTCTCTGTTGACTTCATTGGAAGAAGAATTAGGCTGCTGGGGAGGCAAGGTAGTGAGTGGACTACAGGGGCAGTGAAGCCAGCACTCTCCAGTCCAAAACTGGTACATCTAGGTAGAACACTTGCTGCCAGCTAAACAGCTGTGTTGAAATTGGTGGCAACATTGAACAGGTACAGACAGGTTTTCCAGGGAATGTCTCTCTCTCTCAAAAGCTCACAGGAGAGGGAGCACATCTATGCTTAGTGCTTGCTAGCATAATGACTCCAAAAACCCTCTCTGTGGTACCACTATTCCCCTAACTTGCTTTTCCTCAAATATACCTTTGTTTGTCCTCTGAGTTGTCAGAGTGATCTATGAACAAGGTGTATCTGTGCACTTGTGTATTTGTAGCTAGGTAATATAAAGAGTGCCATCTACTGATAGGTAAGAATACATAGCTTTGTTCACAGTTTAGTGGGTTCAATAAAGTTATTATCATTATGCAATTCAAAAAAGCCTCCTGCATTAATCTCGTAGCACTTAGAGTGGAAAGCACAGGTAGCCCCAAAGCCTATGCATTTAAATCTTTACTAAGGCCTGAGAGATTAACACCCATACACCAACACACCTGCCAGAGAGCATCTGCATGAAATGTCTATGTATAATACACACTAAAATAATGATGAGAGATGCATATGTGAGACAGAGCTTGATGGATAATTGAAAACAAAGATTTTATCTATTCACAAACCCATTTCTACATTTTTTTTCTGTTGATAAATCTGCCACCAATAGATCACTAGTTTTTCAAATCTCTTTTGAATAAAAAATGTTGGATGAATTCTTTCTGAAAATAATGTTTGGTTATTTGTACTATTATTCATAGTATAATAAAGTAGTTGCAAAAGCCAATCTTGAATTTGGGTTCCATTTTCACAGAGTCTGTACAAAACTTTAACAAAAAGACAGTCCCTGTCCCAAGGGGTTTGCCATCCAGGTAGTTTGCTTAATCTGCATGTTACCCATAAATAGCCCATGATGAATATTCTGCATACAAATTATTGTTAGTGAACATGTAAATCACATGGTATATTTTCATGCCTTGACCTCTGGACACATTCCAAAACAAGCATTCAATAGTGAATGAATTATCTAGAGTTTAGACTGCAGTGTCATTCCTGCTCATGATGAATGACAATGACTTTTGTTTGTTTGCAGAGCAGTTTTGTTTTGGTTTGGCTATGACACAGCACTTGCTTCTGGGGCAAGATAGACTAGATCTGTGCAAATAGAGGCATTTCTCACAGTTCTGGCATGCATACCTATAATCAGAGGGTGCCCCCCCCCCCAGGGGGTTTCATAAAATCTACTCTGATCTGACTATCTAGGGGCATATCCAAATTGGGCCACAGACTTTCAAAACCAAGCATTTACTGCTGCACTTATATGGATAAAAAGCACTCTTTTGCAAAAGGCTAGCAGAGCATTTCAGCCCCTTTCAATAGGCCACAGCATTTAAGAAGGGTGTGAACCTTCTGCAGAGAAGAGAATGTCACCTTTATGTGTGGTCTGATTTGACTTAGTTTCACATACACATGCGGACAGCATTCTCTTTTATCAGCATCAGTAAATCCAATTCAAATGCTTTTTCTAGTTTCATGTATCTGTTATACATGTTTGAACATGTTGAGCTTCCCAACATAACTTTAAAACCATGGGCGATGCATAGGGGGTGCACGCGCACCCTCTGAGCTTGGCAGTGCATGCTCCGTAAAAAGGTGCTGCCGACACTGCCAGCAGCGCCTGCGGTTGGTCGCTACTCGCAACCAAGCCCCACCTTGCCGCTGGCAGCATCTGCAGCAGGTCCGTGATTGCTGCTGGCCGCTGCTGCCACTGCCAGCAGTGTCTGTGGGTGGTTGCCGATTGCTGGTAGGCTCTCACCACTCCAGCCCCCCCCCCCCCCGCCCCCCACTGACAGCACCCCGGCCGCTTGCGAGAGCTCCCCACTTGCTGCCACCAAACTCTCACTGCCAACAGCACCACCAACATCTGCGGGAGCTTGCTGTGCCCCCCCCCCCCGCCTCCAGAGGCATGTGGCATTCATGTTTAAAATCATTCTTTTAATGCTGGCATATGAGACAAAGCACTGAGCTTCCATTCAATGGAATACGTTGAGCAGGGGGTTGGACTAGATGTGATCTCCTGAGGTCCCTTCCAACCCTCATTTTCTATGATTCTACGATTCTAATCTAATGGGGTCACGGTGCTTTGTGACACCACTCTTTTCATCCTATTCAATGGTAAGGTAATAGCAACACACACACATATGCACATACACACACACATGCATGCACACATACACAAAGGATCAATCTACAGTGTGGTACCTGCAGAATACAGACATCTACAGTCTACACACATGCAGACTTCTCATATTTGGAGCATTCCCATAACACACTTTCTATCTCAAGCCCAGGGCCATACCTATCAAGCCTTAGATTTAAAGGCCTCCAGGGATCTGTCTAACAGGCCTTTGCTCCTTGCCCATTGGGCCCACGTGGAATTTAGCTGCAGTGGACAGAGCCGGCTCATCTGACCCATGCAGCTGGCCGCTCACCAGTCCCCCCACAATGCTGTTGCTAGCTTCCTCGGCCCGCATTAACGCATGGGTAAACTGGGCATGTGCCCAGAGGCCCCTTCCAATTTGGGGCCCCAGGATCCTCCCCAGCTGGGAAGTGAAAGCCACAGTTTTAAACTCGGCATCCATTTTTGGGACCAAGTTTAAAACTGCAGCTTTCATGTTTGCTTCCATGGCAGCTGGAGGTGGGGCCCCTCCTCCACCAATTGGACTGGGGGTGGAGGGGGGCAGGGCTGGGTTCAGGCCGGGTGGCACCACATCTGGGGGGAGGGGGCTGAGCCAGGCTGGGAGAGTCCTGCCATACCTGGAAGGCGGTTGGGACCGGGTCAGCTGGGCCAGGAGCACCGCGCTGTACCTTTGTGGGTCATGGTGCTGGGAGGCCCTTGGGGGATAGACCCCCCCAAAATTCATATTAACGCCCCTCCAGCTGAGCTACCCCACCCAGGGCCACTGCCTACCCACAGAGATATGGCGTGGCGCTCCCTGCCGGGCCCAGCCCAGCCCAGCCCAGCCTGGCCCTCTGTGTCTGTGGGGCTGCTTGGGATAGCTGGGCAGCAGCTCCCTGCACATAAGTGTGAGGGGGGAGACTCAGCCATGGGTGGCTGTGGGGTGTGGGGGGGAGAGGGCAGACGCTGGTCTCTGTGGCGGGCGGGGTGGGTTCTGTGTGCGTGATATCTTTTATTAGACCAACTAAATATTTAGAAACATTTTTCTTAGCAAGCTTTTGGGTTAAAATCCCTTGGTCAGACTGGGGAAGCACCTGCAGTTGGTGTGTGCTCTTCCTGGATGGAATGAATAGTAAAGAAGCCAGAGGCTGGTCTGCAGGAAGAAAGGCAGTCAGTGAAGATGTAAATTGAGGAGTCAGTGGGTGAGAGGCAGACTGGGGGAGCAGGGGAAGGGGGATGAATGTAGCAGGTAAAACTGGAGAGGTACTTGGGGAGTCAGATGTCAAGCAGGTTATAATGTGTCATAAATCCAATGACTATGTTTAGTCCAGGGATGTACTTGGTAGCCGTGTTGGTCTGAGACAAGAAAAAAATACAAAAATCTAGAAATCTTGGTTCCAAAATGATACCTTTTACTAAACCAACTGGGAAATCACAAGAAAAAGCAGGACCCAGAGGGACAGCTTTCCATCTCCAGCTCCCTCTGTGCACAAATGAAGTTTATTTCCTACCTATGGGGACTTGATAACCAAGTCTGCTGGAGTGTGGTAATTACCGTGCTCCAGCAGGCTTCAGTATCACATGTATCAGTGCCCCCACACTGAAAAATGGTGGGGGCACTTTAACTAAAGCTTGTTAAATGAGCTTTAGTTAAAGTGCTCCTGCCACAATTTTTCAGTGTGGAGACACTGATACACACAACACTCTGGGCACTTTAATTAGAGCGAATCTCAGAGCCACACTAATTAAAGCTCCCCCCCCCCCCCCCAACTCCCAGAGCACATATATAAGTGCCCTGAGGCTGACAGTGGGGCTACTTCTCAGAGCTAGTAGATAACACAGCTTCACGTGGCTACAGCTGGCACATCACAGCCACCCTCAGTTCATTTGAGTGCAGTACTGGCCAAAATATCACAAGAGCTGGTGCCCCTGTTTCAGTTTTTTTCGGGGGGGGGTTCCAGTTACTACATTGACTGAAGTATAAATCCTGTCTTCTTCTTGTCTTTTTTAATGTCTCATTCATTTAATTCTACTATTCTTTTATGGTTTTATTCCCATCCTGGTCTGTTGCAAATATTTCAGACTTTGAGGCCATTGCCAAATGGGATTTCCTTGTGGCTGCTGTAAACCCGTAAGCAAGGCATTTAACTATACTTCATTGGGGTTAATGACACCGGTGGCCCTTACACAGGTTTAGTAGAAGTAGTAGATCTTGTTGCTCTCCATGTAAAAACAAAGCTGTTGCAGGGAACCTTCTGAAGCAGCTCCACCTTCTGGCACTGAGTGTTAAATTGAGCTCATTCCTTGACCTGTCACCCTGCCGCTGATGTCCTGGAACTCTTCCTGAAAATGTGATCTTCACTGCATATTTTAAGGCTTCTGCCTCAGTTAGTCCCTGGCATGAGAAGGTGTGGGGTCAGCTCTGTTTTTAGAATATTTTTCCTTGGGTTTTAAAGTTTATTTAATGTGACTCACATTTAATTGTCTTAAGGTAAACAGATGAATCACCATAAGGGTGATACCTCCAAAGGTCAGGGTTCAAGGTAAATTTTCTTTCCCTTGGGCTTAAATAAGAAAAAAAAATAGTCTGGATGGAAAATAAAACTATTTTATTTGGGAGTTTAGCAGACAGTGACTCAGATTTTTTAGTTTCCTGGACCTTTTACTTTTATATGAGGCGCTTGATAAACAGGTACTGGACCCACACCTGCCATGAAAAGAGCATCAGGAGTTCAGAACACCCTGCTAACAGAAGCTCTCTTGTTCTGTGGGTAAAGTTAGCTGGTTGGCTACAGAGAGATTTTTGATAACTCCTGATTCAGGCAGTTCATACTGGGCATGCTTCAGGGCCCCCTTTTTCCTCTCAGAAGATCTTAATCAATGAGAAAACATCATTTAAAAGAAAAAAAGAGTGAGCAGCGTGTTAATACTATTTTTAAAATTCAGCTGTGATTTCTGCTAATCCCAGAGCTCCCTGTGCTGATTATTCTCTTATGTGAGAAAAACCCACAAATGATAATGGCTTGTTTATTCTCAGCAGCATATGTCAGCGTGGACTGTAGCTCCAGCTACTGGCTTTCTTTGTTGATCACCTTAGCCTCTGGTATGGCAGCAAATATGAAGATGCCCACAAGTCAAGCTATATGTGTATATGTCACAGTGCTTTCGCTTTTATGCTAGCTTGTCAGGCTCTGAGCCTTTTTCCTTGATGTAGTCCATGTTGGGCCTAAAATATCACTGGATATTTTACCAGAACTTCACTTCTCAGTAAATGAGCCCTTTGCTTTTCTTCAGTCACTGAGACTCTTTTTTTTCCACATAAGCCATCAGCTAAATGCTTGATTCAATGATAATGTAAGGATCATACTTGTCCCATGGATGCAAACCTCCACGTGGTAAAGAGGCTTGTGTGCTACCAATGACCCAGAGAGCAATGCTGTCTGGAGTTCTGTATTGCTGGTAGGGTTATATATGGCAGCAAGGTTGAGAGCAAGCTTTCCAGACTCATAGTGATCCAAAAATAAAAGTCCTCAAGGCAGAGCAGGTGGGTGAAGAAAGAATACTTCACTAAGGGTGAAAGGTTGATGAAGGCTGCAACAGAATAGAAATCCTCAGTCATCTAGATTTTCCTTGCCATCAGATTAAGATTTACTTCCCCTGAAGTACTGTGTGGCTGCTTATGTAAAATAGCACCCCCACATTAAAAGGAGACATGTGCAGGCATCTTCCTTTAATAGCAAGTCCTATGGCAATGGGCAACAGGGGCAGGGGTAGGTGCTAATGATTACCAGAAGCCCCTAGCCATGAACCTAAACAGAGTTGATGATTATATGGTGGTTGTGTTGTACTTAGAGGTGGCACAGGCGTACAATTTGTCAGCGGCAGACATGACTGAGCAGGCCTATTTAATATCTACTCTGCTCACCCTGTATGGACAGATGGCTAGAAAAGTTGCCGTAGACATAGTCTGTGGCATTTCACCTGACTGGAAAGCCACAACAAGTGAGATCACTCCCTCTGTGATCCATATGAAGTAATAAAGTTTGCAACTTGGAGCACCCATATTCTGATGGGCAACCCTAACAGTGACTGACCAGAACAAAGGACAGCTCTTATGTCCAGAGAACTTGGATGATTTGATATTGACATTACTGCATTAAATGAAACCAGACACACAAGAGAAGGGCAGACACAAAGCCTGGCAGTGGCTACCCTATTTTTTGAAAAGGAAAAGCTGAATGTGTCCATGCCATTGGTTTTGCTATCAAGACCAATACTGTTACTCAGATGCCAGTGTGTCTGATTAGGATCAACAAGTACTTCATGAACCTTCATCTATCAACTCACGTCAAGGCAACCAGTTGTTCCTCCCCGGATTACAATTTGTCGCAGAGCACTTAGGTGCCCTGCTCCTAAAGAGGAGAAATTGCTAGAGAAAGAGCCCTAGCAGTGAATAAGGAGCCCAGCTGTTGGTTGCCAGGGCAACTGGAGTCAGCAAGCGACCCACATCTGCCAGCGGTCAGCTGACTGTAAGGGGCAGGGCCTGACCCTTATAAAGCCCAGGAGCTGAGGCCAGAGGTGTGGTTCCTTGCCAGCAGTCAGAGAGGCAGGAGCTTCCTGAGCAAAGATGTGAGAAGAAGCCTGACTGCAGGTAGAGCTCAAGCCGAGTAAAGGATGGCAGCTCTAAGATGTCTGAGCCATGTGGTTTTAGCTGGGTGGCTTTAAGTTATGTTATAGCCTAGGGGCTTGTGTTTTGTTTTGTTGTTACACTGGTGGTTTGGGTGAGGCTATCAGGGGATGGAGGAGGCCTCATAGGGGACTCACAGTAGTGTGAGGACCCCAGTGCCAGTGAGGGTGCAGTATTTGGGGTGTATAGACCCCAGCCCCAGAGAGGGGCAGCTGAGAAGCCCCAGAGAAGGGGGTGTTGTGGAGAAACCCCAGGGCAGGCGTGATGAGCCCCAGAGAGGGGGCATTACTGAGAAGACCCAGTGCAGGTGTGGTGAGCCCCGGAGTAGGGGGCAGCATTATTGAGGAGGCCCCAGAGAGAGGGCGGCATTACAGAGAAGGCCCTGAGAGAGTGCGTGGAAAGAGGGAGACAGAGAGAGACCGAACAATGTCTATTCCAGCTGCACGGCTTGGGGCATGGTGAAAGGGGTGGTTGGAGCCATGCATAGCCCATAAGGCTAGGGTGCCCCGAAGCACCTGTTTGCAGGACAAGACCCACAAGGGGTCCGGGAGTCTACAGGGCCAGAGGTTACAGCGGACCGTGTCCAAGAAGACATAAGGCAGCCTCCCTAATATATTGGAAAATCAAAGACATGGAGGGCGAGAATTTGAGGGTGCCCTTGGGCCAACTTGGCATGGGAAGGGGGCCTTGAGGAGATCACGGCCCTCCTGCAGGACCCCGCCATGACACAATCTTTAGAGGACAATCTTTGAAGAATGTTGAGCATTTCCCCTACTTGGGTAGTCGGTCACCTTTCCCAAAAGTAAACACAGAACACAATATTCAACGTTGGATAAAATCTGTCAGTACTGCCTTTGGATGTCTCCAAAATCATATCTTTGATCATGTCACCAGGACCCAAATCAAACTTCTTGATTTCTTGTCTACCAGGGTGTTGTCATTCCTACCCTGCTGTTTAAGTGTGAAAGCTGAATAACACATCAGAAATACATGAAAGCCTGGAACGTTATCATCAACAAAGTCTTCAGAAAATCCTGCAACCACATACTGCAGAAATACTTGTCTTGCTTTATATAATACCCATACATCTCAGGATTCCTTGATAGATATGATTAAGGCCTGGTTTAAATCATAGGCCCAGCTCACTAATATCATGGACCAATCATGGTGGGGGCTGCCATTTTCATGCCCAGATTGTGATGCCCCCTCCCCATACCCGCTGTTTGGCTGAAGGGGCAAATTTAGGGCTAGATTTAATTTTAGCAGCAGAAGTCTTGCTCCCAAGGCCTATGATTGCTGCTGAAAAGCCCATTCCCCTCCCCCCCACACCTCACTGGAAGAGGACAGGGGAGGAGACAGCTTAGGGATGGGGAGGGGAGGGGTCATTTGTTCCTCTGGGCCAGAAAACTGGGGAGCCAGGAATAGGTGGCAGGGGGAGAGAACACACACATGGAGAAGCAAACAACCCCTCCCCTACCCAGTGCCAAGGCCATCTTCTAACGCAGCCCCCAGGTGCCTCCAGCCCCCACACCTCAGTTTTCACTTGTGGGGGAGCAAATAGCTCCACCCCTACTCATTCCTATGCTCTCTCCTCCCCTTTGCCCTTTAGATATCTCTTCCTCCCTCCCTTTGGCTGCTAAGCTTTTGCTTTCCCCAGACTCTAGCAGCCATTTTGCAAATCACATTTTTTTCATGAAAATCACTCATTTTCATGATTTTCACAAAAAATGCAAAATTGCAATTTAAACCAGGCCATAGATATGATTGCCTTTCATAGAATCATAGAAAATTAGGGTTGGAAGGGACATTAGGAGGTCATCTAGTCCAAGCTCCTGCTCAAAGCAGGACCAGCCCCAACTATATCATTCCAGCCAACCACCTTTTAAAGAGACAGTGTTAAAAAGAAAGGCACAATGTTTTAGCATGGGTAACATATTCCTGAACACATTTTACTTCTATTCAAAGAGATATCTTGCTACTGAAACATTTCCCTGAAGTGCTGGCAATCTAAACAATCATAGCACTATGTTATTACAAAAGATTCAAGAAGTAAGCTACATTGGCTTCACTGTTCAATGCAAAAAGAAAAACAGAATGAAAGAAAAATTAGATTTCTAAAAATTACTTGTTTTTAATGACCCATGACAGCTATTTCCAATTTATTCTAGTAACCGTATTTCCAGGCCTATAACTCCCATTGTGGTTGTCCTTCTAGGCTCCCAGCCTCATTCCCAGTTGTCAGCCCCATTCCTGGGCCAACTGGATTTCCATGTAACTCGCTACCCCATTTGTAAGTGCTGCACTGATCTAAGATATTCGTAATAGGTTAAAATACTGTCACTATTTTTAAAAAATTATAAGTGTACCTTTATACCAATAGTTTTTAGAAGCAAAGTCAAACATGTCACCCTAACATGTCACCCTAAGTGATTCAAAAAGCTGAAGCAAGTGTCTTACCTAGCCTGCACCCAGCCTTTAGGCCAGAGCGGTTTTACTTCTGTTTCCGATCTTGAGGTAATCCTCAGAAGACTGACTTCTATTTGGCACTAGCTTGTAACATCCCAGCTTGATCTTATACAATAAAGCTCTGTTGAAAAGCATGAAACAGGAATGAAACATGCAATGAACTACAAGTACCTCATTTGAATGCTCAACTGAAGAATGGAGGAATGGAAAAAAAAAAAACCATTGTCATTACACTGTCATTATATGATAGCCATTCAGTGGCTTGTGTGAAAAGAGTTCATGAGTTTCAAACTAGTTTTTGGAAAACATGTTACATGAAACAGTTGTTTTAACTGGGATAAATAGTTTCTCTGTTCTCTCAATTTCTTCCAGGTCTTGTACCTAACTCCCTCCACTGCCAAATGACCTCCTACTGTCTTCATGGCTCTTACCATGGCCTCACCCAGAGATGACCATAGCGGGGTACAGGGCCCAGGGCAAATCAGCCTGTGAGAGGCCCCTTTAACACTGCTCTCTCCCGGCTCCGCAAGGCCCCGCAAAGTGCAGGGCGCAGAGGGGTTGCCCTGAACCCCCGCCCCACTCCAAAGGACAGCCCTGGCATCACCATATGTGGAACTAGCTCCTTCACCCAGTCTGCCATGGTCCCTCTTCTCTCCCTAAAGGAGATTAGATATAAAATCCAGTGAAGCAATCCATTCTGTACCATGACATTCACACATTCACAGATTCACAGAAGTTTAGAGCTGGAAGAGATTTCCTGAGATCGTTGGGTCCAGCCCCCCTGCTCTGGGCAGGAAAGACTGCTGGGGTCAAATAACCCCTGCAAGGTGTGCATCCAGTCTCCTTTTCAGTATCTCCATAGTAGATGCCTGCACCACCCCCGCTGGGAGTCTATTCCAGAGTCTAGTCATTCAATTTAAAATCTCTCCTCAACAGGAACTCTTTTTTTACTCCATGCCAGTATATAAACAATCAAATCATCTGAGCAGAGATTTATAAATGGAATTGCCAATGAGGTATTATCAGTGTCTCCAATTTTTAGTAATCCGTCATCCAAAGTAGTCTAAGACTTAGTTCTAGGAATAATGGCTAGGAACCATCTGGCATTTGCTTGAGATCATGAGCTCATCATCCACCATGAAACAATAGCTTGCAGAATTCAGGCTGGTGAAATTAAATGGCAAGAGGCCAAACACCTTCTGTCACTGGAGTACACCAAAAGAGATGGTCACACAAAGTGTGTTTTGCTTCAGGTAATACACTGATGTTCCCAACAACATGGATAATCCAGTGGTTAGGGCACTATTAAAAAATGTTTAAGAACTTATTCAATCCTTTGCTTTACCAGTCCATTAGTCTCCCTGTACTTTAGTTCCCCATCTGTTATATGAGGGATATTATTGCTTCCTTACCACATGGGTATGTAGTGCAAAAATACATAATGGATAATGAAGTGCTAAGATACTCTGGTAATGAGAAATATTTCCTGTAAAAATTAACTCTAATTGAGAATACTTGGTATTCTACGATTTTGCATGACATTCATATATATATATATATATATATATAGACTTAAAGACTCAAAAACTGATATCATTCCAAAAAAATGAAGAAAAATTCAAAAATCCCAATTTTTTTATATAAATAGAAATTTCCTAACAAATATTTCAAACTAATTTTGGCTTGTTAAAAATGCATTTTCATCAAAAAATGTATCAGCTCCTGTCCCCAACATCACAGGAGTAATTAAATCCAATGGTAGGCTTTCTTTGTGAAAAATATAGTCAGCATAATAACAATGGAGTCCTACAGCACACAATGTTGCTGCATTTCAAGAATTTGGTGAAAGCTGTAGAAAAAAAAATATATTTCTCAACTATATTTTCTTGGAACAAACCAGTGTCTGCTCTAAGTTATTCTTCTTTAATTCAATGGGCTTTCTTTTAGTGATAGCAAACTGGTTTTTCCTCAGTGGAACTGAGAGCACAATTTGCCCTAAACTAATGAGCTGAAGCAATTGGTGGTATTGTGATTCTGAAGTTACTTATCTTCCAAACATTTCTGCAGATCCGTAATGTGCAGAAGTCCAAAAGAGTTACCCAGAAAGCATTTCTAGCTCCAATGCCAGGCTCTATATTGTCTTTTCAGCAGCAAGCTACTGCCACAGAAAGAACTAAAATGGCTCCACATCTCTTTTTCTTTAGCTCAGGGATCAGTAACCTTTAAGGAATGGCTGGCAGAAATAAGGCAGCTGGATCCGAAGGCAGGCTGGCAAATGGACACAGACACATGGTGCTTTTCCAAGCTGCCTTCTGCCACCTCAGCCCTGCCTGCTCTGTGTCAAGGGCTATTCGCTCACTCTCTGGACCCCACTACTGTAGCCACTGCTGCGCCACCTAGTACTCCTTCCTGCTGCAAGCAATGGATTTGGCAGCAAGACAAGAAACAGCCTGTAAAGAAGCACAAGAGAGAGGGCTGGGGCAACACGAGGTGTAGATGGCTGACCCCTGCTTCAGCTGGCAGCCTTGCAAATTTGACCTTAGAGTTGCAAGCTACACAGTGTTCCGTCTGGCTAATGCATCCCCCTCCTTTCCGTTTTGTGCATCCTTATCAGATTCAGGGACTCGAACTATGTTACCAACGTTCTTGATTATGCACAATCCAAAACAGAATCTAGTTCTCCCATCCTTGGCTAACCTGCCTGTTGAGGCTAGATAATTACAAGGCCTAGGTATTACAATTACTGAAGGAAACAGATGTGACTGTGAAGAATGACAAGGAAGAGGCTTAGGGAAGAAGGCTTGTTTTGTGATAAATGTGCTTAGCTGAGATTCAGGAGATATGGATTCAGCTTCTGCCTCTGGTATAGTGTTCCTATGTGACCCCGGGCAAGTCATTTAACCTGCCATTGTCTCAGCCTCTCCTGCAACATAGGGACAAAGTTTCTTTTTTTCTACCTTTCGTCTATCTTGTCTATGTAGTCTGGAAGCATTTTTGGTCAGGGATTCTTTCACAATGTTTAGACAGAACAACTAGCAAACACAATGAAGTCCTCATCTTTCTGGGTACTACTCTGATACAAACAGGTTTTAAAAATCTGTTGTGTGAAAGGTCTCAGTTTTACACAAGCACACTTTTCAAAGAAGAAGAAAACCGTATTGCACATTGTGATTATAAACTCTTTTTTCTACAGTATACAGTTGTAAATACCTTTAAAATCTTGAACCCAAAATGTCAAATGTAGTTGCCTAAAATTAGGCTTCTACATCCATATTTAGGCAGAATACAACAGCATTCTGGGACTTAAAGACACAGAAAGCTGCCTAACAAGAGTTACAAAAGTGTCTAAGCAGGCACAGTTTATGAAACAGATACGTATTTCACATGCTTCTGTAAAGCCTGTAATGCACTTATCTGCATCTCCGGATACCTAATGTAACTTGAAAAATCTGGTGCCAGAATAAAAGGCTTTATTCAAGTGTCCAAACAAAGATTTCAGAAGCCAAATTGTAGGTACCCAAGCTCAATTTTTTTTAACCCTAAATCCCATGAAATCTATCTACCTACTATACTTATATGTTTCCCATTACTGTAGTATCTGTGTGCCTATTTATATGTAATACATAGTGCCTACATATGTCATACAAAACTGTAACTGAACTTTCCATAGTTACTTGGTTCTTATACTGCCGTGGTAATAATTTATTTCATGCTAAGTCCATAAATGTTCCCTTTCTGAGAGCCTTATGTTACCAGGAATGGATTATTATGTTTCCACTGTTTAAGGCTACCGGAACCAATCCTGAAAGCTTCCTCTTCCCCTACCTCTTCTCTGCCCCACAAACGAATGTTTTGATTCTGGCCACATTAAACGGCCTTAATAAAATCTGTTCCTGTTTATTTGCACTTCACTTGCTCTTCATACAAAACAGCAGAAGATCCCTGAATGGTTCACACATGTCACAGAGGCCCCTGTCTGGGCAAGAAGCACCTGAGTTCTTTCACAGTCCCCTTTTCCCTTCCCTCCTGAGGAAGTTCAAGCAGTATTGAAGCCAGAGTTCCTCCAACATTTTGGAAATCAAAAGGGCTGCATAGCAACACCGAGTCTGTTTATATTTACGTTATAGTTTCCAGAGATCCCTTGTGCTTTGCATCCATAGGTCTCTCTCTCGCTCTTCTTTTCCCTCGTGTGTGTGTGTGTGTGTGTGTGTGTGTGTGTGTGTGTGTGTAGTACCATTCTAGCTCTTCTGTATGTTTCTTTAGTTCTGCCTCTATTAGTAGCTTCCGTAGGCTCTTCCAGCCCAAAGACCGGAGACCTGGCAATGAAGAGATCAAACAAACACAGCTGTTTCTCTGTCACTACCGCAGTTATCTGCCCGTCTGCTTTAACCTCCTGAAGCATACAGCAGGCACGGTGCAGGTGGAAATGGATTGCTTTGAGGTCGAGGTGTAAATACCCATAATTAGTTATGAATTACATTTAATGCCCGTGGCTTGGGAACGGTGGGAAGCAGGTGGGGCAAAAATCCTAAAGTTGCAGACTGAAAAAAATTCCTTTTAGTCAAATTGGACTAAAGCCCATTGAAGTTAATGGAAAGATGCCCAAGGATTGCACTCAGCTTTGGATCAGACACTTAGTGCACAACAAGAGGAATGCAGTAGGAAAACTGCACATACAGTACGGATTGGCAATTTGTGCAACCTTTTCTTTGGCAGGGAGAGTTAAAGAGGAAAAAAAGGATAATAAAAAAGGAAGAAAAAAGATTACATTTACTGTGGAATAAAGCAAAAAGAAAGACTAAAGGGCAGACAAAAAACCAAGTACCAAAATGGCGATTTTAATATTCATTTCAAAGCAACCATATGCTCCATTTGCACACACCTTACAGAAACTCACCAGTAACAAAACAGATTGCTTTGCCAGAGATAAACGTTAGGAGTCTCACATTCCTGGTTCTTCTCCTTTCCTCTCTCTGGAGAGTATATTTTCAGATGATTTCTTTCAATCTGACCCCTGGGTTGTTTGAAAGATTTACTGAGTGCCTCAAATGTAGTCATTTTCACAAAACTGATGTATAACATTAGCTATAGGAGAGTATTTCCAGTGATGTGCAAATAGGTCAAGGGC
Organism: Alligator mississippiensis; assembly: GCF_030867095.1. Lineage (NCBI taxonomy): Eukaryota > Metazoa > Chordata > Crocodylia > Alligatoridae > Alligator > Alligator mississippiensis. The sequence goes on along the minus strand of NC_081824.1, from coordinate 225,652,677 downwards.
AAAAAAAAACCATGAACCAATAAGGTAACTAAACAGGAATGTAAACTGAATAGAGTCCTTTATGCAAAAGGTGAAAGGTTCAATTTTTTCCAGAATTATAACATATTGAAAAGCTTGTGTCAGAGCCTGTACGCTTAAAACCTTTTGATAAGCATAGATGTTTTTAAACTACCCTGACTACAGTATGTTTTACTCTGTACTTCTCAAAATGTTGCTCTTGGAAACTCAGTTGTAAATATAAATACCGGGTTCGAAACCATAACCTTATTATAATGTATGTAAAATATGTGTGCAACCTTGATTGAGATTTGTATGACATGATTTTAGGCTTTCCAATGTTTTCTTTTTAAAAGCAAACAATCAGCTTTACACATTTTTTTCTGGCCCCTCCAAAATCCTTCCTCAATGCAAATTTGAGGGCAAATATTCCACTTAGGTAAGTTAAGACTGATGGCTGTACAGATCTGACTCATTATGTTTAATGGGCTCAAAGTATAGTCAGGCCTTGCTTCAAGAAATCATTCCTATTTACTTTTGTCTTGATCTCCCAGAATTGAAATCAATGGGATTTTTGCCTTTACCTCCAACACAACTCCTTAATTACAAACTTAAGTGGACTTAAGCATATACTTAAATTCTTTTCTAAATTGTGGCCCTTATCATAACTGTCATGACCCAAAGGTCTGATTTTTTGTGTGTGCTTCGGCACTAAGAATTATCCCCGTGGGTTTACGGCTTCATTGCACGGAGGAGTTCTGCTGCACAGAGAACCCGCGTGCAAAGGAGTGTTCCCGCCACTTTGCAGCGGTCTTTGCAGGGTGCATTTTCTTTGCAACACAGAAATGCACGGTGCAAAGACTTCCCGCTCTTCGCATGCAAATTTGTGCCCCGCAATTGGCTAGTTCTAAATTATTCACACATGGCGGCTAGCGATTGGTCTGCTAGCCATATAAGAGGCTTGAGCAGTTTCTGCCCAAGCTGAAGAGGACTCCGCATCCATCTCATGGGGACTCTGGGTGTGGGCGGCAGGGTAATAGAAACCCTGTGTGTTGCCCAGAGGAGTTTGGCGGCCTGATCCACCGCCCACCTCTTCCCGTCTTCGAACGGAGCCTACTATAAGACATATTGATGAGTTTGATGCGCGCTTGTCCTGGACATCCGGAGTTCTGTCTGCGTGGAGCCTAGCAAACTCCATGTGTGTTCGTGTTTTCTGTTGTAACCGCAACTCAAGCAAGTTCTCAGCCTGCACCGCGACCATCTCGGTGTAAGTAAACAATCTTAAAATCAACTGTTACGTGTCTGTGCCTAATTCTAGCTCGGCGCCTGCCCTCTCCAACCCGGCCTGCCCGGGCTGCCGGCCACAGCCCGCGTGCAGAGTGATGAAAAGGGCCCGGGGTCCGACCCGGCCCGCACAATAACCATTAAAAATAGGTCCAAACTAACCCCTCAGGTCCAACAGTTTTGTAATGTCATGGCAGTTTGCATCAAGAGTCAAACCTCTTTATTAGAGGTAAGGTCAAGATAAAACATTACCTTGCAGGTATTTTCATTCTCATCTGCAAGGATTTGTCTGATACTCATGTAAACAGAAGGACAACGTGCATTTCCATTTGGTTTGCGCACACACTGCATTTGTAACTCTATCACTTCCCCAATGCTTTTGTGCAGGCCCTCTCTCATCCTTTCCTTCACAGATGCATGCAACAAGGGATGACGTCAAAGAGGAGACAATTTAAACAGTTGCAGTGGGAGCAGGAGAAGGTACAGGAGAAGCATCCCATAAAAACAAAGATTATCATACACACAGTTGAGGGAACAGATACAAAAGTACTACCATTTAATGAGAGTCAGTGACCTGAATAAGAGCACCTGATGTCCAAAAGTTTGTCCAATGGCTTTCCCAATTATACAGATGGTCCAATAAAAGACAGAAAAAATCCTTCTTTCATACATTTCCTAGGCCATCACAGTTACAACAACACTATAGGCCTACTACAATTGAATGGATATCTGATCAAATAAAAGGCAAGATTTCCTTTTGGTGTCAGCCAGGGCAGCAATGCTGACTTCAATGAAGTGATGCCAAGTTGCTTCAACTGAAGATATGACCCCTAATTTCCTTCAACTATATTCATGACACTCATTTCTAAACAGTTTGCTATGACAGTTCGTGCACGTGATTTTTTTTTTTTTTTTTTTTTTTTACTGTTAATAATATAAGTGCTCACATTATTTGTGGAAAGAATCATGAAATGTTTTCTTATAGATCCTACTTTTTCATCTGTATGTTATCAATAGTGCTGGCTGCATTGAACATAATGATAACTTGTTCGTATTCTTGAAGAAACAGGAAAGTGAGAACAGTGTAAAAATGAAAGTTGCTATAACACATATGGCACTGACAGACATGACAATCTGCTGCACGATTGGCCACTGAACGCTCCCTACAGCTGTGCACTGGCACCAGTGCATGGCTGCAGTACACTTTAAAAATACCTAGTTGAGTGACAATCTGAACCCTCATTATATGATCGTTCAAATGAAGGTGCTCCAAAGTGGGAAGGGAGAAGAGGGATCTTGTTCTTGTTTTGCCTGGTCAAAATTGGAGAAGGGGGCTGGTTCCACCAAGGGGGATCCAATTCACCTTTCCTACTCTCCAGCACTGGCTGGGCAACCCCCAGCTGAGCTCCCTCCACTCTCTTTCCCACCACCCATTCTGGAAACGCTGCTGGGGTTGGGAGTGGGGAGGGACATTGCTAGGGGAGAGAGGCTGCAAAGAGGCAGCTGCTTTAAACTGCAGTTCATCTCCCAACCCCCAGAACCCAACAGTGAAGGTCTGTTGGGTCCTGGGGATAGCTGTAACTCATGGTGATTCCTGTGAAGCACTGTGAGTTACAGCAGGGAGCTGCACTTCTGTTGTTCCCATAAACTATGGCGTCACTGAATAACCACTTTGCGAGGCACCTGTCTTCAATCACTATTGAGGAAACTTTCCTGCTTTTTGTATTTGTCATTCAAGAGATAGTATTGTAGTTCCCATAACACAGCCATTAAAGGGAATCTAGTCTTCAGTAATTTAGGCCTTCAGCTGGAGAATCTGGTTTGTTAATTTATCAAAGAAAATGTCTAATTGAATTGTACTGGAGGTGAATCTTTTTTATTTTGAATTTATTTTCCTTGTTTTCTTACAGGGCAGTGCCCTATGTGCCCTGAGAACAAAACTGTCATGAGGCTGGAAAATGCTTCCACATGGCTGGTGTTTAGTTGCCTGCAGTTTCCACAATAAATTGGTATTTTCATCTCTTGAGCCTCCTAAAAGCTCTGATGCACCAAGGTGTTTAGGCACATGATCAACTTTAAAGTACTTTAGCATGCACCTGATTTCAAAGGATTTACTTGAGTACCTAAAGTTAGGCTGAACTGGAGGCAAAGTGTTTCTATTACAATACTGATACTTTTTGGTATCCTCTCCTTCCTGTAAGCATATGGCTTATTTTGTACCTTTCTGTGGTTAAGAAGAGAACATCATCCCCCAGGGTGTCAGCCTGCCATCAACTATGAACAGTAAACTAAAAAACAGGTGTAAACTCCAAACAAAATGCCAGAAATATGTGCAGCTACATTTTTGTGGCATTGAGGCGCTCTGAGTCAAGACCACACCAGGCACCTGGTCATTAAAGCTTAAAGAACTTTTTGAACTCTAAAAGATTTGAGTTGAGTTTAATTTGAATTTTGGATTCAGGTTCAGGTTACCTTGGGTGAAATAAAAAAAACCCCAGTTTATATCTACCTTCCAGACAGGCACAGCTGCTGCTATTTGCTTTTTGTTTCAAATTAATTCTTAATATCACAATTAACCCAAAACATTTTAGCTATGAATAGGATATCTATTAAAAATATTACAACTGCTTCTTTATATATGCAAGTCTGCTCAATTTAATCTTTCCCAAGTCTTTTCCATTCCTTTGTATTACTGATTCAATTGACTTTTAGTACTTGTTATACAAAATGGCACAGAGTTTAAAAAGACATGGCAAGAATAACAAAAATAATTCATCTTTTAGTGTTAACTTGGTGAATGATGGGAGACCTTTGGGTGTCTCTACACATGGTCTGATGCATTCTAATGAGAATGTGTCAGAGCAGCCAAGCCCATTAAACCCAGAAACTCACCCTGCTCCCATCAGCCCATGAGGCCATGTGTAGGTGAAACAAGAGGCATGTGTGCATGACACTTTGAAGTAAGCTAAATGCTTTTGTACCACTTTAATGATGTCAGTGTATGCACACCTCAGCGGTGTATTGCGTATTAATTCTAGCCGCTGTAGGAAATTTGGCGGCGTAATGTGCCTAAATGACGTGGGGCGCAGCAAACTAAAACTCCTTCCAAGAGTTTTAGTTTGCTGCCCCTACCACCGCAAAAGCACTGGGCTTTGTGCAGCTCAGGGGCTCTGCAGGAAGCCCTGTAGGCAGCCTGGCTGCAGCCTGGGAAAGCAGGCTCCACTCAAGAAATTGTCGAGCCTGATCTTCCTTCCCCATCCCCATGGAGCCTGCCTGCCTTTCTGCCTGAACTGCACGGGGGCCTAGTGCTTCCCTCTGTGGCTGTGGTGCCCCCTGGGACTTCCCAAGCTAGGTGCCTGTGGGTGGGTGCCGCCTGGGGTGGGGGGGCTGCCGCTGCCATGGAGGGAAGCACTAGCCCTCCCTCCCCCCCCCCCCCGCAGCCCAGGGGCTGCTCTGTCTGCCGGCAGGTCACCCTCTCCTTCCTGTTGGAGAGGCAGGTAAGTCAGCAGGGTGTGTACATGACCCGGGGGTTTAATCAGCCCTAAATTGAAGCAGTATTTTTTAAACACCATTGCTTCAATTTAGGGCCCCCATTTCACCTACACACGCTGGCAGCAATTGGGCCAGATGGGACTGTTGGGGGGAACATCCCAGATCCTGGGAGCATAGCTTGCTCTGCAACCAGAGGGGCTGGCTTTGTGTTGGAGATTTCTAGGTCTTGTAGAGCACACACATACGCCCTCCACCCCCACACATCCACCCTCCTAAGACCCTGTGGCTGGGGACCAGAGGCTTGGAGCAGGGCTGGGCAAGAGCTGTTGCCCGTCCTCATGGCAGATGCAGTGCCCACTCTCAATGACAGGGACACACACACACACACACACACACACACCCTGAATGGGTGGGTATGAGACACTTGGAACTGAGCTGTCAGCCTGGGTGACAGCTGCTGTCTGGCCTGTGGCAGAAGCAGTGCCCACTCCCAGCAGCAGGGAGGTTGGGGGTTAGTGGGGGAGACTGAGTGACAGCCTGTCATCCCAGCTCTACCTTCTCCACTGGTCTGCTGCTGTCTGCAGTTTCCTACAGCCCCAGGAGGCTGCAGAGCACCCCCTGCCGCCTAGCCTGGGAAGTGCAGAGAGGCTCAGAGCCCCTCCTCCCCACTGAACACTGTATTTCTGTTATGTTTAAAAGCTCTGTAACTTCATAGTGGTATAAAAAGCGTTCTAACCAGTGCTGTGAAACATGCATGGAGCACTTCTGTACACACCCTAGGATGAACTGAAAAATTTCCCCTGAATTTTTTTGGATGGAAAATTGGGTTTTCAACTAAGTAAACACTTTTTGCAGGAAGCATCTGCTTTCATCATTTGATTTCCCATTGAAAAACTGATTTTTTTCAGCTAAAACCCAGAATATTTTTAGGTTTTCAAATTTAGATTTTATCAGTATTTGGTCAAAACATTTTCAGTGTTAGTTTTGGGTTCTTTTTATAAAAAGCCAAAATTGTATGTAGGGAGAAAAAAACCCTAAGGCACTCTATTTAACAGTTTGAGAGCCCATCAAGTCTTGGCTAAAAATGCAAGGCACTAGCTTGGTATGTATTGGCATAGCCCTATTTACTTCAGAGGAGTTTGCCATGGTTTAGCAATTGCATTAAGAAACCCTCATTATGCAAAGGAAGGGTTGGAATGGCATTAGTCTAGGAAATATACAAAAAGCAAGAGGATATATTTAATTGGACCAACTATGTAGTTGGGAGAGATGTGAGGCAAGCTTCTGGGCACAAAGTGCCATTCTTCAGTTCTGAGGCTGAGGTACAAAGGAAAACAGTTTATAAAGAAAGAGAAACACTAGCCAACTAAGGAAGACATCATAAAATTGCCATGGCCTTAGTATCTGTGGGCTCTTGCACAGGTGTGCAGTATGGTTAGGGGGTATAGAATCATAGAAATTAAGGGCTGGCAGGGACAACAAAAGATCACTGAATCCAACCCCACTGCTCTGTGCAGGAATACTGCTAAGATTAAATGATCCTAGCAAGGTGTCTGTCCAGTCTTCTCTTGAAGACTTTCAAGGTTGGGGACTGCGCCACCTCCTTGGGAAGTCTAGTCCAAATTCTGGTCACCCTTACTGTAAAGAAGTTCTTCTTTACATTGAACCTGAAACCATCCTCTAACAGTTTATGGCCATTGCTCCTTGTCCTCCCCTAGGGTGCCCAGATAATAGTTTTTTTCACTCCTTACATTCTTATAGATGGCCACCAAGTCCCCCCTCAGCCTTGTTTTCCCCAGATCCCTTAGTCTAAGTAGCCATCTTCTTCTGTCACAGCTCATGTCAAAACCAGACAGCATTGTGGTCCTTTCCCCCATAATGCCTTAAGTTGCTACAAAGAGGAGGGACATGGAGTGCAGTTACTGATACAATGGCTCAACATTAGGCTGTGCTCCAGGTATCATCCCCGGCCATATAGCACCCTTTTGTCCAAGCCATCCCTGGTCACTATCTACATGTGTATTGTGGTGCACCAAAAACTCTGCCATAGGATAGTACTTGTGTCGGGTAGTACTATCCTACAGTGGAGTTAATTAGTTTACTGTGGCCTAATAGTGCTACCCGTGTACATGGCAACACTCTCTTGTGTTGCTAATTAGTAAACTCCACAGTAAAACCCATGTGTAGATGCCCCCTCCTTGTATCTATAAGGCACTTTAGAAATGAAAAGCATTACATAACAGTGTGACCGTTGTTACTACATGTAACATAGTTAGCTTTTTTCTCAGATATCTGCCAAGATCCAAAACCATAACAGAAAAAACTAATATGGGAATGAAGCCAAAAAAAACCCTGTTGTCTGCTTTTGCACATATTCTATTTTTCATGTATTCTATCTCAGGCCAAAAGATAGGCAAAATGGCTGCTCTGGTCCTGCAGTACCTTCTGCAGAAAGGTGATTCACCCTGACTGAGAACAAGTGTTTAAAGGTGAAGGGGTGCTAATGCAGGCAATTCTGGACACAGCTTCTGTGCTATAGATGAAAGGAGCCCGCTTGGCAAGACAAGGAATATGAATCTAATCAGAAAGGTGATGGAGTCACTACAAACCTTCCCCCTGGCCTCCTTTGCTATGGATTGATATAGTCCATAAGGTTCCCTAAAGAAAACTGGTACAGTTCTCCTTTGACACAGGGGAACCAGGAGGCCTTCTTATTTCAACAACAGCATAATGTGATTTCAGGCCTTGCCCTCCCATGGAAAAACTAGCAGAAGGGCTAAAAATAGCACTTAGAAAACTCTCTGTTTCCATTCATGGAGTTTCCAAGACATTGTGTATTTACAGACCAGGTCATACATGCACAGAAGAACAGCCCCTTCGTGCTACTTCAGAGGTACCTCACAAACACTGCTGTCTCTATCTCACCACCTATTTCCCCTCTGAGTAGGAACCACAAACACACACTAATTGATCATCTTAAATTGCTGAAGAGTTGTTAAAGGAACATGTTCAGACTGAGAATACCTGGCTTTTATTTTTACTAGGACCCCATTACACCACTCTAGCAGTGTGAAAGGGACTTAAGATAGGTGTAAATGTAATTCACATCCACTTTACATCCCGTTTTGGCTGTGAAAGCAGTTTGAAAGGGTTTAATGTAAATAAGCATTAGATCTCTGGGGCCTGTGGTGCCACTAATTCATTGAAGAGGGTTGTCATTGGCCCAATGCACTGATGGCTCTAAAAGTTCTCTCGGTGGGGGGTGTTTGTTTTTTTGGCTACTTGAATAATGTTGCTGTTCTTTTCTCTTAACTACTGAGAAACTGATACTGTTGTAAAGGCTGCCATGGTGAGAAAAAAAAAAACTTCAAATGCTACAATAAATGATGGATGGACTTCTATTTGGGGTCTTCTCCAAAGGTATTCATACCTCTCAAATGTGGCCTGAAACCTCATAAACAGCAGACTTCATGAAAAACTTTCTTAATCAAGATTTGGGCAACAAATACCATGAGACAAGAGCTTCTTATTGGTATCTCTGAGTTTCTGCTTCCTGGCCTAGCTGGAATCATTATCTAAAGTTAGACCTTGTCCATACAAGCAAGTTTTATGACTTAGGCTAATAGGTTTAAACAGGTATAGTCATGCCACTATAACCCTTGGGTAGACATTTGTAATTCTGTATATGAATGGCTTTTTCCCCCAAGTTTTCTTAGGCCCTTTCCCAGGTGACATAGGCTAATTTGAAAAAAAAGGCATAATGCTACAATTAAGTGCATTAGTATGGGCTAGTTATGTTGGTAGGAGTGTATCAGCTTAACTGCACACCTAGGCTATTCTGAAAAGAGTTTTCCCGTGTAGAAAAAACCCTAATGAATCATTAAAAGTTTCAGGTTTTAATTTTAGGTCAAAGTTTGGACTGGTTTTTACTATGCCTGCAACCCAGCAAAACCCTTAAGAACATGCATAACTTTTAAGCCTTTAAGTAGGCTCATTGTCTCCTTTGGGACTACTCACATGCTTAAAATTATGCACACATTCAAGTCTTAAGGACGGATTAGACCCTACATCTGAACTTGATTGTCCTCTACTAGTCACAACAATGCAATGTAAGAAAAAACTAGTCTTACATAGACCTTCAAAGTTCTGTCTGAAGATGTGCTGGAAAGGCTAGACAGCTGGCAGAGTTTACATACTTTGTTCACCACAGTATAAATTACTACCTCCCTCTCGCCCCAATGATTTCCTTAATGACTGCTTGGGATGCGGATATCTCAGCACTGCTAATCCAATGCCCCATGGGCAGTAATCCCCCTTTTTAAAAGAGCCATAGTCAAAGTACATTTTCAGCAGTTTAACTTCTTCATAAAATTTGAAGGGAACTATGAACTGTGTACCTTGATATTGATCACGATAACAAAACCAAATCAAAGAATTTCAAACCGCTTGATAAACGTGTGCATATTTTGTGTGTGTTTTCAAGAATGACAGTTTGTTTTTAATAAGTATTTCTGGGCACAGATGTACGAACTAGAATGTTGGCTAACTGTGGCTTTTAAGGGTTCGTTATAAAAGGCATGGATTTAATTGGATGTCATCAAAGAAAAAACAATTAAACTGTTTCATAAGCAATTTTCAATGTCAAGCACTACTTTTAATGAGAATTAGGGTAAGGTGTTAAAATTAGGGGTGAACCAATACAGATTTTGGGAGCTGATACCTATAGCCAATTTTTAAGGAGGCGTATTGGCTGATACTGATCTGATTTCCAATACAGCTGTGTGCAGCTGGTAATTTTGTTGTGGTGGAAGGGGAGTGGGGGGAAGGGACATAGGGGTGCAGATCAACTCCCCCCGTGGTGAGGGAGGGAAAGGGCAGGGGCAGGCGCTACCCAGCCAGGGTGGGTCAGGGCACGGGGTGGAGCCATGGCTAGTGGGGAGGGGGTGGTTCCTGCCACTGCTTGCACCCTTGGAGGGTACGGGGGAGGGTGTGCCCCCAGATCTGTGCTGTGCAGAGTGAGGTGGGTGGGCTGCAGCTGTGAGCTGGGGCTGTGGCGGGCCAATGTATTGGTGCACATCTAGTTAAAATTATGCTGTATGTTTAGCACAGGCCCCATATTTTGGTAATTTGTGAAGAACAACAACAACAACTAAGCACAGAAAAAGAGCGTTTACAAATATTTAGGGCCCAGTTGTGTCACTTTTCATCATATTCAGTAGTAATGCTGCGTCCCCTATTTGTTATACCACAGGGAGAGAAGAGAAAATAATATCTACGATACAACATAAGCAGTCAACACAATTATAAATGGAATATACAAAAGGCGTTGAGGTGTTTCAAGTCATGCTCCAGTCAACCAAACTAGCAAACTTGATTTCTAAAAGCATCTTTTTTTCCTAATAGACATAAGGCCTGTACAGAATTTAAACTATAAAGCTCTCATCTTGGTTGGGGCTTTTACATGCAACTGTAACAAATATTAGCATTTAATGAAGAGACTAACCCTTTCATAAAAGAAGTTAAGTACTCGCATCACTCAGAACCAGGGCACAAATGAAGGACAAATCTGGCCCCAACTTATTTTCTAAAATCCTGTCAGCATGCCTCTAAAAGAATATTTTGTATATTTAGCCATTCAGTTTTATGTTAAGTGTAAGAGGGAAAATCATTTGTTTACGTCTGTAATAAAAACGTAATCGAAAACATGGAGGTTTTAGCTCTGAACAGGACCCTGAAGCTTCACAAGTTACTGTGCTCTGAAGTTGGCAAGCTTGACTTTAGGATAAACCACATCTTTAAATGGTCAAGGCACTGTCAAAAACAGTATCTTGATGACTGGATGTTAATTGGGAGATCTAAGTAATTGAAGTGGCTTTTGGGGTCTTGGGCAGAGTCCCCAGAGCACCAATGACAGTTAGTACTACTTTAGCCTTTTTCTACCCATGTTCTCTCTAGGAAACATATGTTCACAAATATCTCCAAATGCTAACCCCTAAGATTGGAACTCGAGAGAACATGTTCACAGGGATGACTACCCCTCTTTTCATGGGACCCCAGAACCCAGACAGAGTGTCCCTCCCCTATATCATGTGAGTTGAGACAGCAGAAATAGTCAAGAAAGGCGCCATCTCTGTAGGCCAAAGAAACTCTACAGCCCAGCTGGCAGAGAGGAGACAGGAGCAACCTGTAGGTAATACAGCAGGGACTCTTCAGCCTGAAGAAAAGAAGGCTGAGAGGGGACCTGGTAGAGGGGCCTGGTAGCAGCTTACCTCTACACTAGGGGCATACATCAAGGTCTCAGTGAGCAACTGTTCACCAGGGCACCTGAGGGGAAAACTAGGCGTAATGGCCACAAACTCCTGGAAGACCAATTCAGGCTCAACATTAAGAACAACTTCTTCACAGTCAGCGTGTCCAGACTGTGGAATAAGCTCCCTCCAGAGGTGTTGGATCACCTATTCCTGGAAATCTTCAAGAGGAGACTAGACAGTCACCTTGCTGGGGTCACCTGGCCCTCAGTTATCTTTCCTGCTTGGTGCAGGGACCTAGACCTGATGATCTTCCAAGGTCCCTTCTGGCCTTACAATCTATGAATCTATGACTAGGTGGCACAGGTAATGCCTTTAGCCCGATTTCCACTGACCACTCCAGATGTTCTGTGCCCTGTGCTTATTCTGTTTGCCATTCACATACCCCCTTCTCCCCACCCTGCTCTTGTTGCTCCCTTGATCCTTCCCATCTTCTGTCTTGCTAATGACTTCTCAGCAAAATTTCATCTACAAAAATATTGTGGCTCTACTATTCTTTCTGTAAAACATCACTGTTCAATTTGCTTTTATATTATATGCTTCATTCTGCAACCTTCTCTCTGACTTATCTGTTTAGACCAGGGTATCTAATTCACCTGATGCTCTGGGCCAAATCTGAACTGTGGAGCTCTTTCATGGGATGCAACCAGCATAGGGCATGGGCCAATGGCCCATCCTCAAGTTCCTCTCTAGGACTCCCAGACTTCTCTTGGATCATTTAAGTATTCCATAGGTATAATGCATTAACCTTACAGCTTTTTATGTAGTTTAGCTTTTTATGGACATAATTTTGTTTCTGAGATTTAAGTTAATCATGAATACACATTCTAATCAATTAAAGACTCTGTCTCTGTTTTTTGCAACTCTGTATCTTTGATCCTTAGAAGTTGGTTCAGAACCAAATATTTGTATACCTCCTCTTTGTCCAGTTCTTTGATTTTAGTTTTACCCATGAACTCCAGATTTTTTTGCCTAAAAACACTTTTCTATGGGCATGGAGTAGGCCACAATTATGAGATAAGTGACTGAAAGATTTGGCAATTTCCATCATACTTTGAAGTTAACTTGCATTGGAGATATGAAGTTCAGTGTTCATTACTTGGAACAGATGCAGCAATTTAAGATAACGTTTACTGACTGCATATCTAAAACTAGATCCACAATATCTGGTTCAATGAATTGAGTATCAGGCAGAACGACAATAGGACACATTTGGATTTCACTTGGTGGCAATAAAATAGGCTTGTATGATGTCCATATTAAAAATGGCAGTCTAACACATGCATTGGGCTTTTCTTCTGGATATATGAGGAGGGCCCTTCCTTGGTGAAACCCAAGTTTGTGCCTGACCCCGCATCCTGACACAAGTTCTGTGAGTCATAAATCATAATTTCCAAAAGGGGCACAGTGCTGTGCCTCCTAATTTCATGGTCTGAGGAGTTTCCACTACATGCCCTATGTGAAAGATGCTCATTCACTGGACAGGCTCAGACATGAACACAATCCTTGTTAAACTGAACAACAATACATGTGTATGAGAGCTCATTTGCACCATTCAGTAATAAATTCCTTATTTAACTTACTGAATAAGATCAGATGACTAAGGTTAGGAGCCAGCACTCCCTGAAGTCTTAAGCCCACCTATATCATCATTAGTGATAATAGTGGAGGTGCTGTGGTTATTCTACCTACCAGTTCAGCTTCAGAACAAGAACTAGTATTGTTGTATGCAGCATTCAGCCTATTTTTTTGTTGTTGTTTTCTACGTGTTTCTGTTCCAAGTGTTTCTGATCAAGCCAACTAACACCAACAATCAATTATCTTTTGAAATACAGTGCAAAGTTTATAGGACAGTGCCAGATCCTCAGGTGGAGGAAATGATGCATTTCCACTGAATTCCATGCAGCTTCACTGCTTTAAATCAGATGAGGATCATGCATCTAATAATCTGTAGGTGCCAATCCATTTTTTCACATCACTGTTCACCAATAGATCCTTGATTGACTATTACCAGGTGCTTTTACTAGGGCAAGACTGCTGGGAAAGGGAGGTGTGTTGACTTGGAGGCCAAAGGTATTGTTTTCTGCAACTGGAAAAGCACTGTGTATCATCACTTTTGTGTGACCTTTCCCTGTTTTGTCTTAGATCAACTGTCAAATTATTCCCCCCCAAAAAGTAAATTGAAAAGCTGTGCAAGGAAGGCTAGGAGCAACAGCAGTTCTGAATTGAGTGCTGAGAAAATTTGCTATTTTTTGAGGATGGCTTTTATCAGAAAATGATCTGGAATCTAAGGATACTTAAATAAGAAAAAAGATGGAAAAACTGTCTCTAGAGATGTTATATCTTCTATATATTAGAAATCTCACCAATAGGAAAACCTGCTTACAAAGAGTATGGCATAAATGCACAAGTAAAGCCACACTTCTTTAGGACAACTATTACTTGTTTGGTTAAAACACAGAGTTCTGAAAAAGGCAAAGTAATTGAAAGCAGTTACATAGGAGAGAGAGACATACCCTATATTCCACTGATTTATAGCTGCTGCTCAAGATAAACACCACATTTGGAAAGCCACATGACCTAAGATGGCAGAAGACTTCTAGCTCTTCAGGTTTCTGATCACAAAACCACGAGCCGGACTGATTTAATCCTCCCTCCCTCCAATAAAATATAAATATGGATACTTCCAAGAATGCAGGGAATCTTGCTTGGAGGAACAACAAAGGTAAAACAACTGATTTTTATCAGGATTCACCAGGCAACTCTGATGTAGAATTGGCCCCTCACAGCCTGTCTAGGCCCCAGGCAGAGTTCAGGGAGGCCAGTGCTGGAGCTCTGGAAGAAAAGAGGAAAGGAAAGGAATTAAAGTCTCTAGTCTGCATGATATTAAGTGCTCGTAGGAGGTCAAGTACCCTGAATACATATCGGTGAGAGATGATACTTTGAGTTTGTTTAGGTTGGGCTTCAAAACCATACATTGACCCAGGTTGGCTGAAAGTGGGGGATTTTCAAAATTACCAAAGGTATGTTGATGCCAAGTTTCTAATAGGATAAATGAGAACTTGGGTATCCAAGTCTCTTCTGTGGCAGATTTGAAAAAAATCAGCCAGTGTGAGTGTGAACCTCCACAAAGTTTTCACTAACTGCAGTAAAATTTTAAGTTTTTAACAAACCCTGGGCCTGATCTAAAGCTTCATGAAGCATCTACCTAAAGCATCTATCTAAAAAGTACTTTGGATCAGGCTTCCATGAGTTTTGCATTGATTTAGATTTTCTGTAGCTGTTCTGTCTGAATCACCCTGATGTGAGTGTCTAGCTTTTCAACCTGAAAAAATGAATGCTACAGGGTCTTGATTAAAACAAACAAGCAAACTCTGAGCAGAACCTGTTTTCAAATCCTTGGGAAAGGCTTGAGTCTTATGTGAGAAAAATAAAATTCAGGAACATCTTGGAAAGAAAAGCCTGGGAGTTGAGAATTATTTTTATACTAGGTTGGCTCTGTTAAGTGATTAACATGTGAAAAGGCATGGATGTATTGAATAAATACCAGGCTACTGTAAATTATAGACCTATAATTCCATCGAAGGGTTCAGGGAGCTTTTATGGTTTATGAAGTCACCAAAACTCCTTGATGGAATTACAGCCACATCATTCAAAACTTCCTTGTTTTTATTTTTTTTTCTCTTAAATTATACATTGATCAGAATCTCCGAGCCATGCCCCATACAAACCCTAGGCCACCTTCCTGCCTCATTGAATCTTCTCTGCCACCTTCTTTGTTGGCTGCCTCCTCCTGAAGGAGCAATCCTGGCTCATTTTCAAGCACGATTCCAGCTCTTTCTCCTCCCTGAAGTTTTTGTGGCCAGAACTGTTCTTACTTCTCTGGGAGCTTAAGAAAATAAGAACATAAAAGTGCCATACTGGATCACACCAATGGCCCATCTTTCCCATTATCCTGTCTCCAACAATAGCAGGCATGGATGCTTTAGAGGGACAGCACTGAACCACACAGACAGAGAATACTCTGACCCATATTATTACCTTTCCTGATATTCACCATTATTGGTTTAGAGATGTCAGAAGAAATATCTCCTCCAACTGTCCTGTTCAACAGCTGTTAATAGATTTATCATTCATGAATTTGTATAGTCCCTTTTTGAACCTGGCTATGTTATTTGCCTCCACTGCGTCCTGTGGAAATGAATTCCACAAGTTAACTACATGTTGCATAAAAAAGTATTATGCATCTCAAGAGAAATCACTGGTGAAGATGGCAATATGAAGTAATGTAACTGTGGATACATTTGCAAAGTGTATTTGTATATACATGTAAATACTCAGAAAAAGGCAAATGCTAATGTCGAAGAAAAGCAGTTGCAAAACTGGTCTCTTTTGTCTCAATGGGCCTGTCTATACGTGCATTCAAGCCAGCTTAAATTTACTGTGCAGTAAGCGGGGATAGGCCGACGTCTACACATGCAGGTGTTAGAGCACATTAAAGTTGTGTGTGGACTGACTTGGGATTAAAGTTAGTCCCAAATCAGTCCACACACATAGTGTTACTGCACAGTAAGGCACCTTCATGTACATTACCATGCAGTAACTAATTGGGTGTAAATTTGATACATTTGATGATGCAAGTATCAAATTTATGTTCAAGTCAGCGTAAGTCACTATATTTACTGCGCAGTACAGGCATCCACGTACTCATCTGCACAGTTATTTTGGTTACTGCACAATAAATGCACGTGTAGATGTGCCCATTAGGACTTGGATTTGGCCCCTTACTCCCTATATCTCCCAAACCATTTTGCTCCAAAAATCCTGCATCACTTTGACACTGCTATCAGAAAGCACTTAGCAAAGCAAAAGCATTCTGTAAGACTTCCAGCACTTCTGTTATGGGAACCAGATGGGTAAGAGAATAATTTGCAAGATAAAAAACAGTGTTTACCAACTGCTACAAGAAATATGGGATACTGTGTGCATTCCTTGGTTGGATTCAGTGGACACTTTCATGATGCCAGAAAGAATCTAACAATGCTGCATTAAAAACCAGAGCAGCTGGTTGAAAATTTTCCATTGCTGTTTTGTCAAAATGGATATTTCCATGGCAAATACCTGTTTTTTTACTTCAAGTTTTGGGTTCTCATTCAAAAATCAAAAACACAAAGTTCCCCAGAAACACAACACTAAAACCTGAATATTTTAAATTCCTTTTTAAATTGAAAACTGATCAATTTATTTGGGGTTTTTTTTTTGTGTAACACTTGCATTTTGATGGACTGGAAATTATAGAAAACTATTTAAATGGTTGGACTTAAGTTCTTCGGATGAACACACCAAGATTTTTGTAGGAAAATAAAATGATGAATTTGAAAATTATTTTCATTTTTGTCAATTGTTTTTAAAAGAAAATATTTCCCAGACACATCTATTAAAAAAAATGGTGTTACACAAGGGAGAAATTTAAGTAATATATTTTAGGCAGTGCTTTTAATGGCAGAAAACATTTTAAAGGTCAAGTGCTCTACACAAAGCATGTCAGGAACCAAGACATCTGTAGTGTAGCTTCTTTTCCTCAGTTCCACATGGCAGTCTAGTAGATCTGCAACTAAGTTTGTCAACACATTTTGAGGGGAGACCTTTTCAACTGAGTCTCATTGCTACCCTGGGAAACTTTATTTTCTCTGAGTTCCTGAACACATTTTTAGCAGCTTTTAAGATGCTAAGGGGGTGGAAAATCGGAGATGGGAAGCACAAGTTGTACAAGAACTGGGAGGTGGGTGGGAGTGAAAGGATATGAAATTGTTTATAAAAGTGACTCTCTTTCACCAGATGGTCTTCCACAATGTTGTGGACTCTACACTTGAACAATATTTGGACAGAGAGAGGCCTTTCTCCCTTTCCTTTGCCCAAAGAACTATTCGGAGGCTGTTGTAGGGTCTCTGGAAATGCTGGAAGGAAGCACTCTGAGTGGTCAGATGGGACCAGTCAACATGGAAGACAGTACTACTGGAAGGAAACCAAGCAGAAACTAGGAGAGAAGGAATAACCTGACATAGTTTGCAGCTGGCTGAGAAGGTGAGAAGAGCCAAAGTGTAAGGCCATGGAGAGGTAGCAAACATAAAGGAAGACAGAGCTGAAATGAGACAGAAAGATGAGAGTAATGAGCTATGTAGACTTGAGCAGAACTCTTGGGACTAATCAAAAAGTTCTGCACTGGAAAAGAGGAAATAAACAGTATGAATAGAAGCAGCATTGCTGCACTATATTAACAACTGCACAATCACATCAAAATGAATTTATTATTGCCTTGATTACTTAATACTGTCATATCACTGTATTTCTTTTTAATGTAGCTACTAGTTGCTGATGAGAAGGTACAGAATGTCTGCTGAGTGATCTCTAGCCTCAGAAGTAGTTTGTGTTCTGGAAAAAGACTGAGAATTGATTGACTGTATTTTCTATAATAAGCTGATTTAATCCATATTTACCCTAAGTGATCACTTATTCTGAGTGTCAAAATTTTGGGGTGCCCAACCTGAGTTATTGTAAAGGGTCATGATTTTCAGAGGATATATGCTAAGCATTTTCTGGAAATCAAAACCATTTAAAGATGTCTCAAGCTGGGTATCCAAAAGTGGAAGTATTCAAAACTACTGGTCACTTGAGAGAATTTTGGCCTCACTGTATTCCCTCCTTTTCCTTTCTTCCCTTCTCTGTTTCTGTAAAATCCTCCATATGCCAGAGTCTATAAACCTGAACATATGATGCTTTCCAACATGTCATACGCCTGACACATTCCCTGCCAGGAAGACTTCATGGTCCGTGCCTTTCTCAACGACACCTTTAGAAAGGCAGTAGCTACAAGGTTATATTTTTTGGCCTGAGAAAGAAAAATGAACTTAAAAGCAAGAACTATTTTTTTATATAGCAACAGAAGCTAGTCACAAGCCACTTAGTTCTGGGCAGTTTAATGGTTTTGATCATCAAATAACGGGAATTTGATAAACACCAAAACACTAGAAGCAAGAACTCCGAGAGTCATTTTAGAAATGTCACAAAATTACAAGCAAGACATTTTATTTTTCCCTTTCCACCAAGAACTTCAAGACATTATACATTTCAGAATAACTTTTTAACTAAATGATATCATTCACATCTTTTAGAGATGGGCCACCTCTAATGATTCAGAAATGTTCCATGACAATAGAAGCTCCCTGGGGACGGGCACTACCTCATCCTTTAATTTTTGGTATGGTGGCAGGTCTTAGGCTTTGATTTGGAAAGAAGGATAAGGGATTTGGATGACTGGTTACATGAATGGAAGCTGGTGTTTAAATCTAAATCTACTGGTTTTGAAAATCCTGGGGAGAAGACAGGCATTAGGCCATGGTTCCCTCCTCCCTCCCCTAGCCCTCCCTCCCCTGCCCCCTACTTACCAGCTCTGGGTCCAGCTCCTTGCTGCAGGGACTGTCTGAATCAACGAAGCTCTCTGAACCTTTTCTGAATCAATTTGGAGTGCTTCGAATCAATTTGGACCTGTTGATTGATCCCCTGATTCAAATCAGATTTGGAGATTTGACCACCGAACCGGGCCAAATCTCCTCCGAATCAAATCTGCACCCAACGCTTCGCACAGCCCTAACAGACATCACAAATTGAAAACTTAGACACTCTGTGGCCACTGTCTATCCATGGACATTTCCAACATGGCCCTCATTACTGTAGTAAAAAAGAAACATTATTTCTTCATATATATTATTCACAATCTTTCTGTGAGCCCTTAGACACGGAGCAAAAATTTAAATCTTTTATTATATTCAATGAAGATCTATAAATGTGAATCAAAAAGCTCCTTTTTCTACCTTGAGGAAGATGCCTTTTTCCTATCTTTTTTGCCATCAACATTATAATTAAAGACATCAGGTACTGTGGCCTGAATATGTAATTGCAATATATGATCAAGGATTATAAGCACCAGGATAAATGCATTATCACACTGTCTAATTATCATGTTAGTTGACTGACAGTAGGCTGTTTTATCTCTTCCTTGAAAGGAAGGCATATCTGACAGACACTGTGACTTCACTTTGATGTCAGATTTGTATATGAGAGAATCAAAGACTCAAACTCATTCCAAATTGGTTCTAACATGGTTTAATCCCATCAAACAATTCCCTGTTTCATTACCAGATTTTGCTTTGAAGTGGCATGGAATACAGTATACTGTTCTTGCATATTTACAAGAACAGTAGTGCTGAGGGTAGCCCCACATGTTCAGCAGAAATCCTGTTCCTTTCTCATTGTATGTCCTCTAGGCCTGTGTGAAGCAGCGAGTATTCAATTCAGATTTGGATTCAGCCGAATTTGGAGGGACAGTGATTTGATTCAGTGATCTGAGTCACTGTCCTGATTTGATTTGGCTGAATAGGATTCGAAGATTTGGTGCCAATTCAGTGATTTGGCCATAGACTATAGTGGGGAATCACTAAGATACTTATAACAGTGTCATTTTTTTGCCCTGATGGAAAATACATAGGGGAGATCAAACAACAACTGTGTATCAGAATGAATGCACACTGGAAATCTGTTAAAAACAAGAACACACGATTACCAGTGGGGGCACATTTCTCACAAGAAAACCACTCTCTCCCCAGTCTCTCAGTCCTGATCCTCAAAGGGAATTTCCAAAACACTTTTCACATATGTGCCACTTTCTGGAATAGGATACTATCTCAAAGATAATGAAAGATTTTTCTACCCCATAGAAAAGGTTTGGGTTTTCCAGAGGATACGAGATATTGCCAGGCAGAATGATTTTGCAGTGACTAGGGCTACTCGTATTGCCCCTTTATATACTCTTTGGAAATTAGATTGTGGGGGAGAAAGGTATTTATAGTTGGATCTCAATAATAAATGGCAACCCTTTTTGACTAGACTCAGGACCAAAGTTGTTCTGGCTGAACATGTATATTCCATTCCAAGGGTTTCAAGATGTTGCCCAGTTTGTCTAGGAGTTTTGGCAGGTACTATCCACTGTGTTTTAGAATGTTCTTTATATAATGACATAAGGAGAACCTATTTATTACCATTCTTGCAGAAATTGATACATTTTTCAAAAAGAGAGAAAGTAATCCGGCTTTTATATCAAAGATCCAAATTTAATCAACTGTTTTGCAATTTTTGCTTATAAGGTGGAGATAATTAGAGATAAATATCCTTTACTGCTGATATGCGTGATACATTTTACATTTGGTTTGATTTAATTGTCTCAATTGTAATCTATGTACAGCAATATTATAGATTCATGCCTTGATTTACTACTGTACTTATATTAATAATGTTTTTTATGTTGGTGGCCTTTATTTTTAGTATAATATTTGTAGTTTGGTTACTTTGTTTGAACTTATTTATATTATGGTTGTATGTGTGTTATGTTGTCTTTGGAAGCATGGCATTTTGCCAGCATCCTTAATAAATAAATAAATAAATAAAAATTATGTCCACTGCTTAACCCTCAATCCACAGAGCCAGTTATCTCATCCTAGAAGGCAATCAGGTTGGTCAGGCATGTCTTGCCCTTGGTAAATCCATGCCGACTGTTCCTAATCACCTTCTTCTCCTCCAAGTGCTTAAAAATTGATTCCTTGAGGACCCGCTTTCTAATATTTCTGGGGACTGAGTTGAGGCTGATGGTTCTGTAGTTTCCTGGATCCTCCTCCTTCCCTTTTTTAAACATGGGCACTATATTTGCACGTTTCCAATTGTCTGTGTCCTTCCCCAATCAAAGATAATAGCCAACGGCTCTGCAATCACATCAGCCAACTCCCTTAGCACCCTCAGATGCATTGCATCTGGCCCCAGGGAATTGTACATGACCAGCTTTTCTAAACAGTCCCTAACCTGTTCTTTCACCACTGAGGGTTGCTTACCTTCTCCCCAAATTGTGCTGCCCACAGAAGTAGTCTGGGAGCTGACCTTGCCTGTGAAGACCAAGGTAAAAAGGGCATTGAGTACTTCAGCCTTTTCCTCATCATCTATCACTAGGTTGCCTCTCCCAGCCGGTAAGGGACCTGCTCATTCACTGACTTTCCTCTTGTTTGCTAACATACATGTAGAATGGTTACATGTTTGCTTACATACTTGTAACCATTCTTGTTACCCTTCATGTCCCTTCCTAGCTGCAACTCCAACTGTGCTTTGGCCTTCCTAACTTCATCCCTGCATGCCTGAGCAATATTCTTATTCTCCTCCCAAGTTGTTTATCCAGGCTTCCACTTTTTGTAAGCTTCCTTTTTGTATTAAAGCTCATTGAAGAGTTCTCTGCTAAATCAAGCTGGTTGCTTGCTACTTTTGCTATTCTTCCTGCACATTGGGATGGTTTGTTCCTGTGCCTTCAGTAGGGCTTCTTTAAAATACAACCAGCTCTCCTGGACTCCTTTCTCCCTCAGACTGGCCTCCCAGGGGATCCTGCCTATCAGTTCCCTGAGGGAGTCCAAGTCTGCTTTTCTGAAGTCCAGGGTCCATACTCTGCTGCTCTCCTTTCTTCGTAGTAGTGGCAGTAGGGATGTGCTGACAGGTTAAGTATTTCTTGCCAAGGCAATGCTGTGTCCTGCTTGATGTCTGCCAGGAAGTGGAAAGTCTTCTTCTGATGATGATGATGGAAAAGGGGGAACTTAGTCAAGTGCTCCCTGCTTTGGCTTTACTCCTGATAGTAGGAAAGGGCACGCTAGCAGCCCAATGATTATGCATGACAAACTTACATCCTCCATGACAGGAGGAGGCCTTAACATTTCTCATCCATTCTATCCACCATCTTGAGCTTCCTTGCTCCAGAGAAAAGTCTGCAAAGGAATGATCAGGTTTATTTGTACCCTTCATGCAATACATCAGGGGTGCTCAACACCCAGCCCAGAGGCCAGATCCAGCCCACAGCACTGTGTCATCCAGACCACAGAGATCCCCATCGGTCCAGAAATTTGGTGACTGCCAAATTTCTGGACCCATGAGGAACCCCAGACCCTGAATGATAGATGGGATGCTGGATCCCAACACACAGGGCTGGACAAGAGCAGCGCCAGGTCACAGGTCCCCAATATTAGTATACAGGGAGCAGCTGGTACCTGGCCTCTGGGACCCAATCCCAGTGCACAGGGAGGTGGAAGGGAGCAGTGCTTGGCCCCCAGGATCCAAGTTGGGCACATGGGGCAGGGAGGGGGTAGTGCCCAGCCCCCCCTTCACCCATCATGCTTATCTAGTCTAAATAAATGCACAGGGTCACTCATTCCCCTTCTTTTCTCACCCAGTAAAAGATTCCAGCATTTCATGGTCCCATCTACAAGGGGACAAGTAGTAAAGAGAGTAGATACAAGTCAAACTTGTGGAGGGAATAGACTGAAACAAAGAACCTTGGTAAGGTTGGAATTTGAGACTAGCGGGAGAATAGAAATCAGCAACTGGAGGGAAATTGGGACAAAAGCCCAGTAAGAGGAGAGTAGGACTTGGATGAGTAGCAGAACACATAATCCTAGGATAAGGACAGGTAGGAAGAGATAGAGAAGTAGGAGCAATAGTTCAGAGTCAGCAGAAGACTGTGCACCCACTAGACCCCACTTCACTTCAGAGTCAGGAAAGGAACACTATTATCTGCTGCCAGAAAAATTCTGTAAACCCTACTTGATGTCTCATACCTCACTGCTGATGGTCCACACAGCACACGATAACCTACTACTGCTGTAAATTAGCTTCTTAGTTCAAGTGAGAGAGATGTACTGGGGGCTGATGTTTCCAACTATGCTGAAGACCTATGTGGATATCAGTATGGCTGTATTATTAGTGGGCATGTCTACACGTGCATATTAATGCATGTGAATACACTCTGGAGCTTATCACTCCAGAGTTCATTGCTCCTCGACACAAGTCTTTATGTGCACTTGGGACTGCAGGATGCTGAGCCAGGACAGAGCAGCTCCAGCTGGTGGGAGGATCAGGGGGTCAGTCCGCCAGCCAGGGGCTGCCCCTGCCCCCTCCTCCCCCCAGCTCAAAGTACTACAGAGGGGCTGGCTGGGACACAAGGGTGCTTCAGCGCAGGACTAGCCAGCAGGCAGCCCCCTGCACTTAAACACCCTTGTGTCCCAGCCTCTACACATACACTGCTGTGGAGTTTTTTTCACTCCACAACAGGATAGTACTTGTATTTACTTGTACTATCCTGCTGTGGAGTAAATTAATTTAGTCCAGCCTAATAGGGTCACATGTGTATATTATTAAAGTTTACTGCACAGCTAATACTGTACAGCTAATACTACACAGATACGTTTACTGCACAGCTAATTAGTCTACTGCACAGCAAATGTCTCATGTAGTGTGCCCTTTGATTGATTGGGATAGACTAATTAGCTGTGAAGTAAACATATTACATCTACATGTGCGCCCCTATTAGGCTGCAGTAAATTAATTTACTCCACAGCAGGATAATACTTGTATGTTAGAGAACCATTCATTCCATCCAGAAAGAGCACACACCAACTGCTGAAACCTCCTTAGCCTGACGAAGGGTTTTTGAACTCGAAAGCTTGCTTAATAACTATTCTCCAGCTATTTGGGTTGGTCTAATAAAAGATATCAAATTCACCCAAGGAACCTTGTATGCCAGAGAACCACATATGCATTTATGTTAAAGAAAGTCAAAGAAATGTACCTGGGACTGAGAGTAAAAGGTGATAATTTTTCTTAGGACCCTCTTTTTCTGTGGCCAGTCATTCTACAGACTTGACTTAGCCCAAAGACAGCCACCTTCTGTTTATAGGCCCCATTGTACTAGACTATTCACACATCCAATAAGACCCTAAGGACCAGATACTCAAAGGTATTTAGGCACCTATTTCCCAAGGATTTCAGGGCTTGCCTCCACTTGTAAAGAGGGATAACACTTCTCAAGTGTGTTGCAATTACTAGGGTTCAAAGCTTACTACAGAGGGAGTGCTAAATGTGACAGATGGCATGATCTGGTGGTGTTGCTGTGGTGTAGTTCAGCCTATAAAAGCAGAGACACTGTGAATGTCTTTGAGGATTGGCATCTAACCTCCACAATTTTCCATACCACAGGTGCTGCTCTGGTGACGTAGCACCAGGCAGGCAGGTTTTTAGTAACTAGGTAATGGAACAGCCTGTGGTAAGTGATACTCCTTCACCTGGTGGTGTGACTGAGGGGTGATCCTAGAAACAGAGAGAATAAAGCAGGAACCCCCAGCATCTGACCTCTTTCAGGGATGGGCCTCAAGAGTCCCCCAGCTCTAGAAGAAAGTGATTATTTCGTGATGACAGGAATGGAGAGGAGCTGTGGATGATGTTGTGCAGGTTCCCCTTTGGGAGGGAGAGACAATGCCTCCCCTGACCCACATTCACCAGGCACCTGCTTTTTCTCCAAGTGGAACTGTGGCAGGCTCTTCTCAAATGATTCTTTTGAAGAGAAGATTGAAATGTCAGAGGTCTATGCCACCAGATAGAGAGGGGAAAGCAAAGCCAGAAAATAGATCTTGCACTTTTTCAATCTGTTAGCTACCCCTTTTACATCATTTCCAAGGACCTAGTTCAGTCAAACACTGAAGAACATGCTTCAAGTCAAGGGTATATGGGCCTCTAAAGTCAGTCTGTGTTGGGTAAAGGTGGACTTAAGGAAGTGCTTAAGTGCTGTGCTGATTTATGACTTCCATGCCTACCTACAATTCCAGAATTGGAAATAAAGTTACAACTGATTACATCCTCATATCTTAAAAACCATTGTGGGCTAAATATTGGATGTCTCAAATGTACTAGATATGTATGGCACCAAACTGATCCATGAGTGTCATCATGACTTATTGTTTGAAACATATCTCTACATGTATATGAGTTTATCATTTCTTAGCCCTGGAGAACATTTGGGACATGATTCTTCTCTGGGAGCTTTGTTCTTAAAATATTGTTACATCTGAGATCAATTTAAATAGAAAGAACCTGTGTAAGACAAACCCTTTAGGAAGATTTTGAGACTTTTTATGGATGCTCTCAGTCCAATGTAGCCTTTTTTTCAGCACAAATAAAACCTAGGATAACTTTGAAGTCTCAGTGACATCAAAGAGTGGCTTCCATTACTTTTAAATTGTGCTCATAAAACCCATTTACCGTTAAAAATTCAAGTCAGGTTGCAAGCATTTTATTGTCCCATCAACTTCTTGTAGGAAAGGTAAATTTTAATTAAAGTGTTCTGCTATTAAGCTTGGCATATGGCCCAATACCCTCTATGTGCTATGATCATCCACACTATTTTTCTTAAACAAAGCAAGATTAAGAGCCCTGTCTTGCCACAACCTCCCATTGGCTTTATTGCCAAGAGATGCACATGGCACATTATGTTGTGACAACACACTTGCTCAATGCATCCCGAGATACTTAGTATTCTTATTGGTAATCTGTAGCACCTGGAGGTTACCACTCCATTTTTCTCTGTGATGCTAAATCTATTAATGGTTAATTTATTACAATTAGGAGCCCTATGGGAAGTCTGACTGAAAGACATACGCTAGAAATATAGTTTTGACTTCAATGGAAGTTCAGTTTGTCCTCAATATGAGTGGAAGATAATACTCAAGTACCAGATCATTCAAATAACACAGGACTGAATGAACCCCCCAGATAGTTCAATTTAGGTTTTGTGGTAAACCACACAGTTTAGTTAATATTTGAACTGAGAGAACTCAAGCCCAAACTTTTTTCCAAAGATGAGACAAACTGGAACAACCATCAACCACAAACTTGAGGCAAACATGGGGTGAGATTCAGATATCCTTACACACATTGGGTAGCATTTTACTTCAAGAGTAGTTTCACTGAATTCAGCATAGCTGTATGCCACATTAACAACTGTGTGACAGGGCAGTAAACTGGCCCTGTCATGAAATCCTGAAAGAGAAAAGAGACACTTACCAGGATGAGCCCGGGTGGGGAGAAGAGGTGTGGTAAACCCAGGCAGGAAAAAAGGTAATTAGCCAGATCATATGGGAGAGCTGGGGAAGTGGCAAATAAGGAGCTGCTGCAGCAAACCCAGCTGATCAACATAGGAGATTTAAGGGATGTGATCCAGGAGAGGAGAGCATGAAGAGGACCCTGAAGGAATGTGGGGAGATGCTACCAGCAAGGGATCAACCCCAGGGCTTGGGAAAGAATTTTGGTGATTTACTTACTTGCAGAGATAAGGCAACAAGGCAGCTGCAGCATCCCAGCAGGTGAGTTCAATACCGGTTGGTGTGAGTGGCCATTCCAGGGACCTGGAAAAGAGACAAGACTGAGACGCTGGCGTGAGTCAGGGACGGTGTCCCCAGGTGACACAGCTCTGAAGGATAAGGACTGGAGTGAACTGCGGGGCAGTTGACTTGGGAGCTGTGCAGGGAAGAATGGAGCAAGCAATTGGGGGCAAGGCACGAGACTCCAGGAGTCTGATCAAGATAACCTGCGAGTCGAAGCTCCCATAGATGAAAACTGATATGAGTAAATGCATAACATCTGGTATGGAGAAGGCAGGGGATGGGGATGGTGGGGCCCTGTGAAAAAGAGCCAGTCTCCTGAGTCACAGAGTTAACATCCACCTTGTCTCATAAGACTGTGTCTATCTTTAGATCCTTCCTTTTTCTATCAGTCATGGCAGATAAGTTCAAGGAGAATATCCAGTCCAAAATGAGAGACTACAGCTCGACTTCAAGAGGGCACGGCAGATCCTTTCACAAACTGGTAAATGAATAGGGGTGTTAACATCCCAGTAAAATATACCGGGCACTGGATGTGGTTGACATTTTTTTCACTTAGAACATATATTTTGATTTTTAAAAATGGTTTTATGACTAACATGATTTTTTTATGGAGAATTTCCATGATGACTTTTTAAATTGAAAAAATAAAAATAATTTTTTAAAATGAGTGTTCTACTGAAAACTACCAATTCTTCACACTCTAGTAGCCCTTACCAAGTAGGGTATCACCACCCAATCTTTTTAGTCAAGAGCTAGAAAACACCATGGGAATTAACTTCAGGTACTTACATTCCTGTAGCCATAATCCATGTGAGTGATCTGAGAGCTGAATTATAGAAAAACATCAGAAGAGTCAACCAGGAAATTTCAAAATGGACAGTTTTGTTGCTGGCAAAAACTTCAGCAAAGTCAAATTTTCCCGCAGGAAAATTTCAAATTTTGTTAAAAAATTAAACTTAAAATTAGAAAAACTGAAACAAAATATTTCAGCATGTTGACCTGACCCCAAATGCTTCAAGAATGAACTGCTTTTCTCATTGTCCCATGGGAGTGCCAACTCCAATACCTCATGTTCCAAATCTGTCCTATGGGCTGGGATCACTGACCAGATTACATCTCATGACAGTGTGGACCACACTTATACCATCCTGAATGGTGTATCATGAGATTCACATAACAGCAGTGTGAAAGGAAGGCAAGAGCCATCTGAACTACAAACTAGAGAAGATGAAATAGTTATGTGGGAGAATGCACTTTAATGTTGGAATGACTAAAAAACTATGTTTTCAGTCAGCGGAGCAAACAAAAATGCAATATTTTGATTTAGAACATCAAATTGGCTCATTTTGACCAATGAATACTGAAAAAAATAATAATTCACCATCTCCTACTTGATTTTTTTCAGGAGTTTTCATTTAGCAAAAATCTAAGTATTTCAATTCGTTATCCCAATTCATCATGAAAAAACCCTGAAATATCAGAATTTCCTATGGGCCAAGAATTTCAGTTTTATTTCAACTCCATCAATTAAAGGCAGGCACTAAATATGGATGTGGACAATGAGGGGTAGATATTCAAATATTCTAAAATGTATGAAGCTAGATTTTATGAATTTTGGACATTCATGTTTCCAGAATTGGCAAAAAAGCCTTGATTTCCAAAGTATGTGAAAATGATTTATATTAATGAAATAATAACAACTTATATAGAGCTGTGGGTATAAACTGCACTACACATGATGGAAAATGTGCCTGAAGACATGTTGATACAATGCTGAACTTTACAATACAGAATGGGGTGTGTTCTTGATAGATTTAATGCTGCAAGGAACAGGTGGATCGTCATCAGTTAATCTTTCTATCCCATCATGTATATTTGTCTGGCATGTTTGAGCATGTGCACTTAGTTTCTCTGCTATCACATAACTCTGCTGTTTTTTGCATAGATTACTCACTTGCAAAGTGGTAGGTATGTTTTTTATACTTTGCTTCATTTGGGGGATATAGTATATTTATACCCAAAGCCAACCCTTCCGTGAATGTGTTAAATGACACTGTTGTTTCCTTCTTAAGGAATAAAATGGTTTTCGTAGCCTCCCTGAGTCAGTATTGGGAACAATTAGGGAATTATTTATGTAGACTATCAGAACATAAAACTGATCAAGTAACATTGCATACAGCTGAAATGTGTGTTGCTGCTCCAGTTCTGATCAAAAAGATAACCAATATACTTACTGTTTGTCTTTGCAATAGGAGGATACATTTTGGCCTGACTGACGTCAAGGCAAATCTCCTATTGATTTCATTTGGATTTTACTCAACAGCTCTATAATTTCATGTTATTGCTAATTCCATAGTCATTATTTGTTTCCCCAAAAATATGAATGATATGCTTTTGAAGTACAGATAAATCAGGTTAATAGATGCTTAACCCCACACTGCTTCCAAAGACCAGTGATTCCTCAAGTGGACTACTGTGTTGTTCTTTCAATATTAAGGGTTTTTTTTTAATTCATCTAAGGCCCAGAACTTATTTGACCTCTGTGGCTGTGTTCAGACGAGTGTGGACATGCAGTATGTGGCGCCATAGACCTGTCTGTGGTGCCACACATTGCACATTCAGTCATTTCCTGCACTGCTGCCTTGCAGTGTATGGAGGAGGGGGGTTGACCATGGGAGATCGCAGGATCAAAAAAATACATACTGAAGAAAAGCAGGGCAGTGAACACGGTAGCAGTGTGCACCTCCCAAAACGGGAACCTGATCAGCTGCAGCCACACTCTGGCTGCTGGCCTGGCTTCCTGCTGCAGCTGCAGCTCTGGGAGGCCCCCAGGCCCCCAGGTAAGGCTGCTGAGGCCAGCACAGTTGCTGGCCCTAGCCTCCAATTAGCCACCCAAGGTAACCCGCTGCATGCCAGAGCGTGCACGGCATGGGTCTTCCCCTGGGACAAGTAGCAGAGACACAAGGTGTGCAGCTGCTACTTGTCCCCAGGGAAAACAATGTCTGCACTTTTGAGGTACCGCAAAACACATGCAGAGCACTTAGAAAGGTTCTGCACACTGCATATTTGCAGTGCAGAGCCAAAATTAAATACCAGTAAATCCTGGTATCTGAAAAAAGCACCTCAGAAAAAAGTGGGCAGTGCATGTGGCTGCAGCATGCACCACCCAAAAATGGAGCCTGGTTGGCCAGAGCTATACTATGGCTGCTGGCCAAGCTCCGTTCACACAGATTGCCACCGCTGAAGCCCTGGAAGTTCCCCAGGCCCCCAGGTAAGGCTGCTGAGGCCAGCACAGGTACTGGCTTTAACCTCCCCTACCCCACCTGGGGTAATTCATTGCATGCCAGAGCATGTGTCATAGTTCCATAGTAGCTAGGGTCAGGAGGGACCTGAACAGATCATCTAGCCTGACCCCCTGCCACAGGCAGGAATGAATGCTGGGTTCATAAGACCCTAGACAGGTGATCGTCCAACCTCCTCTTGAATTTGCCCACAGTAGGGGCAAGGACCACTTTCCTGGGAAGTTGGTTCCAGATTCTGGCCACCCTAACTGTAAAATATTGCCTTCTGATCTCTAACCTAAACCTATTCTCCATCAGCTTATTACCATTGTTCCTCGTCACCCCAGGTGGTGCTGGGGAGAAAACGGCTCTGCCTATTTGCTGATGATCTCCCCTGATGAGCTTGTAGGAAGCCACCAGGTCCCCCCACAGCCTCCTCTTGCTGAGGCTGAACAGGTACAGGTCCTTCAGTCTTTCCTCACAGGGCCTGTCCTGCTGCCCTCTCACTAAGTGGGTGACCCTCCTCTGAACCCTCTCCAGACTGGCCACATCCTTTTAAAGTGAGGCGCCCAGTACTGGACACAGTACTCCAATTGCGGCCTGATCAATGTCGCATGGGGGGGGGGGGTATCACCTCTCTGGACCGGCTTGAGATGCACCTTTGGATGCAAGACAAGGTATGGCTGGCCTTGCTGGCTGCCTTCTGGCATTGGCGGCTCATGTTCATCTTGGAGTCAATAATGATTCCAAGATCCCTTTCTGCCTCTGTGCTTTCAAGAAGGGAACTCCCCAGCCTGTATGTATGCTGTGGATTCCTTCTCCCAAGGTGCAGCACCCTGCATTTATCTATGTTGAGCCCCATCCTGTTCTCATCTGCCCACTTTTGTAGTCTGTCTAAATCTAGTTGCAGCCTCTCTTTCCCTTCAGGCGTGCCCACCTCGCCCCACATCTTAGTGTCATCAGCAAACTTGGACAATGTGCTTTCCATCCCCTCATCCAAGTTGCTGATGAAGATGTTAAACATTGCAGGCCCGAGGACTGAGCCCTGGGGTACCCCACTGCTCACATCTTGCCAGGTTGAGTACGACCCATCCACCACTACTCTCTGGGTGCGCCCTATCAGCCATTTTTTTTACCCATCCAACTGTGTAGGCATCAATGCCACAGTCACTTAATTTATTAAAGAGGATGGGTGAGAGACAGTGTCAAAGGCCTTCTTAAAGTCTAGAAAGACTACGTCCACAGTGACACCATCATCCAAGGATTTAGTTACTTGGTCATAAAAGGCAATCAGGTTGGTCAGGCAGGACCTGCCTTTGATGAACCCATGCTGGTTGCCCCTGAGCATGATCTCCCTTGCTGGCCCCCCACAGATGTGCTCCTTGATGATTATCTCCAAGAGCTTCTCAAGGATCGAGGTGAGGCTTACAAGCCTATAGTTACTTGGGTCCTCCTTCCTCCCTTTCTTAAAAATGGGGACCACATTAGCCAGTTTCCAATCCCCTGGCACCTGGCCAGATGACCACGAATGCTCATACAGCCGGGCCAAGGGCTCCGTGATGACCCCTGCCAGCTCCCTCAACACCCTTGGGTGGAGGGCATCTGGACCTGCAGATTTAAAAATGTCCAGCCCTTCCAGAAGTGTACAGGAGCATTCCCCAGGGACAAACAGCAGCAACACCACTATGTGCCATTGCTAGTTGTCCCCAGAGAAACACATTTTTGCTTGTTTGGATGCACCCTAAGGCCGCATCCAGATAAGCACGGCCATGCACCACACACCACACATTCAGGTATTCTCTGCCTGCTACCCTGCAGTGCAGGGGTGGGGTTTTGACCTTAGGAGAGCCCTGAATCAAAAAAACCATCCTGAAAAAAAGCAGGGGGCGCACCTTGTGGTAGCATGTGCCACTCAAAACCAGAGCCTGGCCAGCCAGAAAAACACTCTGACTGCCAGCAGGCTCCCAGGTACAGGAGTGCCACAGCTCCAGCTTCCTCAGCCCCCAGGATCCCAGGTAAGGATGCTGGGGCCAGCACAGTTCCTGGCCCCAGCCTCCGCTACCCCACCAGAGGTAACTTGCTGCACGCCAGAGCATGTGTGGCACAGGTGTTCCCCAGGAACAATTAGCATTGGCGCAAGGTGTGCTGCTGCTTCTTGTCCCTAGGGAAACAAATGTCTGTGCTCATGTGTACGCAACCTGAAAGGTCTAAATTTGCTACCACTAGCCAAAAGAGGATGCATCTGACCTCAGAAGTGTGATCCTATTCCACCCAGTGGAGATTAATAGTTCTCCCACTCTGGGGATGGACAGTCTTTCTGCGACTCCAAGGTAAAATCTTAATTGCACCTGGGGAGGTACAGAGATCTCCTAACCTTTTCATAGGCAGCTGTATGCACTTCCATCAGGTCAGCTTAGAGGAGAGGCACCTAACTAAGAGGCAGCAGCAAATGGAGGGGCAAGATGGGAAACAGAAAAGGAGAAGGAGGGACCACTCATCTTTTCCTTAATACTCTAGTAGTTGGCCTCTTACATAACAGCCAGGGGATTTGGGTTTTAGGCCCCAGTAAGCCAAAATGGGCTTGAAACAACTCACAAGAAAGCATCCAAACCATGAAGCCATAGACCACGCAGTGTTGCGGGACCCCTTTAACTTTCCTGCTGAAGTTGGGCCACTGGGTAATCAACATTGCAAGAGTTATGGGGCCAGTGGAAGAGTATGCCAGAGGAAGCCTGACTCTGTAGCCCAGTGAAGTGGGCACTCACCCTGAAGGACGCAAGTGCATTCTGCGTTTTGCTCTCAGTACTCTTTTATGTAAATAAAGAACATAAAAAACTTAAAACTGATTGGATAAATCGGCCTTTGCTCATCTGGCAACAAATTAATGTATGAAAAGAACTGAAATTATATTAAATCATCCTGGCTATTCTTTCTGGGATCAAAATGCCTTTTTCTTATAGATATTGTATCCACATTGGCCTTCATAGGATATCAGGATGCAGATTTTGAACTTCACATGGTTAGTGTAACTGTGGGTTTCCACTTTTCTTTATTATAAATAGCCTTAGCTCAGGAAAGCATTTAATCATGTGCTTAACTTATGGAAGTACATTCCTGAATTGGAGCCTACTGACCGCTGATTTTGAAGGAAAAGGAAATTGCTGGCAGGGAAGGGGATATGGAATGGTCATGATGAACAAAAGGTGGAAGACCAAAATTTTTTGAAATTATGAGCCACACTGAAAACTAGCATAGGAAAATGAAGTTCCGTTGAAGATATAAAGCTGTGCCTGTCAATTTAAATAATGAATTTGACCCCCTTATTTGTTAGACGGTCAGATTTGACATTTCCTGTATAAAGAAATTAAAACATCCCATTTATTCTTTTCCAGATGCTCTTATCAAGATATTTCTTTTCTAACTGAAGAGATAAGAATTTTTTTCAGGAAGGTTGTTATATTTCTTACATTTTATAGAAAACTTGGGTGCTTAATACTAGTTTCTTAAATCAATATTTGAACTGTAAGTATGTAAACATAAGTTTAGGAGCCTAACTTTAGGCCTTCATTCTCAAAAGTTGGTGTTACCCATTTCAAGACACAAATATGAAAATATTTTAATAAAGGGTTTTAAGTCCAATGGGCAATTATGCAAAGGCTACTTAAATCAATCAGCAATAGCTGCTATACTATGTGCCTACATTTAAAATGGGATTTTCAAAGATGCTTAAAAAGCCTTGGACATGGTTTTCTCATTAGACAGTAAGAAGAATTAAGAATACAGTTCTCCTAGGTAGGGGACCCTTAATTTTTTAGGAATGGAAATGTATCCAAATTGCACATTATGTCTTTACATATTATTAATACTTTATTTACAGATTGCAGATACACTCATTACAAATATTTAACAGCCAGTACCTTAGGCTGTGATTTAGATCTTATTAGCTGATCAAGGTTGGGCATGGCTAGAACTTGGAAGGGATGTTGCAAAGTAAAAACCCGAAACAGTATAGGAAGTAAAGCTGATGAGGCAATAGGCAATCCTTCCTCTTAGGCTACAGGTGCCACATTTGTTCTAGGATAAACCATTCTATCCCAAGACAAAGTACAGTTATTCAGACATCCACACCCACTGTCCCAGGATAAATCCTAAAAAGGTTCGTGGGATAACAGTAATAACAGTTTACCTTAGGACACTGCAAAGTGCACCCACCTAAACAGCTATCCTGGGATTGCATCATTGAATCCATACCAGAAAAGCTGCAATATATTCAGCCAGTCACTAAACTCTGATTAGAAAGGCAATGTGTGTAGTTGCCAATCCCAAGGTATTTCTGTTCCATGACAAATATAGGACTAACTTGTCCAGGGACAAATGGAACGTCTGTTCCTAGCCTTAAGGAATTTAAACAATGGCTGTGCATACTGTTAAGGAGCACTGTCCTTTTTGTTATTTAGGTAATAAATAAATAAAATTACCTCCCTGTCTCCAGTCAAGAAACATTGTGTGGTACAGCTTTGTAAGAATAGTTTATGGCCATATTTCCTGGCAAATGTCCAGCTGGGGTTGTTACCACTCATCATAATCCACGGGTTGGCAACATTTTGGGCACAATGACAAAAACACTTGCAACCTCAACTTGTAAGATGTTGGCGTGTCAGGGGCAGATGCTGGGGGAGCTGAGAAGGGCCTGATCGTTGTTGTGGCAGTTCAGCCCTAGTCCCTTCCTGCCCTGAGGTGTGCATGCCAAGCAAAATGCCTTCGTGTGCCATGCTCTGGCATCCGTGCCAGGGGTTGCCTACCCCATCTTAAAACTTTTGTTCAGCATTTCTACCGTTATAGATTACTCCATTTTTGGTGGAAGGTAACTTTGCTATCTGCAGCCTGACCTAAATGAAGGCACGTATATATGGGTTTAAAAAACAGACATGCATCCAGTTGGAAAATGTTGGCCTTCATTCAGGTTTAAGCTTGGATTTCCCATTTTATTGCCTGAGGTTGCATTGGTTGAATCACTGTATACATAATATAGGGAAGGCATCAACACTACTGAATTCATGAAACATGTCACACACCTTCATTTGAAAATACACTACTGCAAAATAGGTTTCAAATGTCTCATGCTATAAAGGTGATAATGCAAAAGTGATAATACCAGAAATCAGGTATTCGGGCTCTTGGACAACATTGGGTCAACATTAGGTCTAAGTGTAATCTCACAAAGCTTTAGTACTGGTTAGCTCTGTTGAGTTCCATAGAATTCATCTTAATTTATATTGATGTAAGTGATATGTAAATAAGATCCCTAGCCCTCATTATCCTCCTGTTTTCTTTATTTGTACTTTGTTCACAGAAGATACTATCTCAGCAGAAAGGGGAATATTTTCTTCCCCAATCGTTTTTTTTCATTAGCACATTTCCACTCTATTCCCAATCTCTTTTTCCTGCGTGCAGTTTGGTGACTCATTTTTAATCCAGAGGATGAGCACCTGATTTATTTGCTTAACAGCTATTACAAGCTGCTGCACAAATCCCCTGGCATGGTAGAATAAAACAGCCTACAGCTTTCTGCTCAAGACACAGAAATCAATTTCTTGTGTAGACACACACAAGAAAACTTATTTATTTTTTGAACTTTTTCCTATTCAGAAAGGTCTGAGTTTGCATTAAAGACTTTAGTCTCAACGTTCCTCTGTCATCAACTTCCTCCTCCTAGATTTTATCTGAAATCAAGCTTGATTTCATAGATTGATTCACAGCTGAATCAAGAAAAGCACAGCAAGTGAAATATCAGCAGAAAAACTGACTAAATACTGGGAACATTTTTCTTCACCTTTCCCTTACAGCTGACAGAAAAGCATGCTGTCACTCATATTTGGATAGTTTTCCATCTCAGATCCAAAAGCTTATAGTATTTTTAAAATTATTTTTCTCAGATCATTTTTAAATTCAGGGTGGTTTATAGTACTTGTGAAAGATGCTGGATTGAAAGTTCTGGAAAATAGTAATCTACATGTCCACCTACAGAGTACAAATCAAAAATATGGGAACACAGGTAGTCATTAGTGGGCAGGATCAGTCTTCATGGCCCATGCAATCCTTGGCCTTTCTCTTAAGCCTGCCAACCAATGAGTTGATTTCTATGATATGGAAACTTTCTTGCAGGCACGGGACGAAATCACCAAGTTAATTTCACAAAGCTCGACAAAACAAAACTAGACGATAACAAATACTTCATATAGTAACTATTGACAAGGTCAGTAAAAAATAGGCTGGTTTACTTTTGGTCCTATATTAATAAATAGTAATAAGCCTCAGCTGAACCTCAGTTGGTATAAATTAGTCTATACACAGTGAAATCAAAGGTGGTGGGTGCCCAGGTTTACATCTGCACCATATTTTAGAGTATGAGGCACCAAGCATAAAGACACTGAGCCAGTCATTTCCATGGATGACTGTCACAGCTTATAAAATTTCTTCCATCTGCCATTACACTGACTTTCTAAATCCCCGCTTTTCAATTAAAAAATGACAGAAAGCTCGGTGTCATAAGGGAAAAGGAGAAACACAGCTTTCAGTTACAATAAGTATGAGGAAATGACAAAATTTTAGTGGGCCAAAGAAATAGTTGCCCCTACCAGGTTAGTTGCAATGGTGCTGTCGCAGAGCACTTAAGTGCCCTGCTCCTTTAAAGAGCTGAAACTGCTAGGGAAAGAGCCCTAGCAGTGAGTGGGGAGCCCCAGCTGCTGATTACCAGGGCAGTCAGAATGAGCTAGTTAGCCCACACCTGCCAGCGGTCAGCTGACAGGAAGGGGCAGGGCCTGGCTCATATATAAACCCCAGGGCTGAGGCCAAGAGGTCAGTTCCTTGCTAGCAGCCAAAGGGGAAGGAGCCTCCAGGGAGGAAGTGCCCAGTGATGCTGTAACTGTCTGGTATGCTGCACCTAGGGCTAAGGGGGCTTCATGAGCTCCACAGGTACCCTTGCCTATTAGACACTTAGTGCCAGGGATGAAATTGGATCCTTTTAAAGGGTCAGAGCCCTTTTACATTATGTTATAGCCCAGGGGTTTATGGTTTTATTTGCTGTTTATAACACTGGTGGTTTGGGTGAGGCTATTTGGGGAAGGAGGAGGCCTCATTGGGGGCCCACTCCAAAGTGGGGACCTGGTGGCATTTGAGGTGCACAGACCCCAGCGCCAGTGAGGGCATGGAGACAAGGGCTGTGGAGAGGCCAGGCACCAGTGAGGCGCAGAGACAAGGGGGCCAATTCATACCAAGGCCCAGACTGAACAACATCAATGCCATCTGCGAGGCTTGGGGCGTGGTAAAGGGATGGTTGGAGCCACGCATATAGCCTATAAGGCTGGGATGTCCTGTGACATCTATTTTGAAAATGGACCCACAAGGGGTCCGGGAACCCAGAGGGTTCAGAGAGTCCATCAAATCATGTCCAAGAGGACTTAAAGGCAGCCTCCCTATACTATAAATCCATCAAGGTGTGGTGGGCAAGAACTGAGGGTGCCCAGTGGGCCAAACTGGCATGGTCAGGGGGCCTTAGGGGTAATGCACCCATCCTTAGGGACCCCATCCCATGACAGGTGCAATAAGATGTACTGATGTAAGTAAAAACACAAAACAAAACAAAAAACCCATAAACTCAGATCCCAAGAGCAAATTGGTGCTTTTGCTTGCTGTACTGCCTGTTAACTACTGGTATCTACTCCTAACTACTGATACCTTTCCTCATATTGAAATATATTTATTTTACTATGCTTTGGAATTGACTGTTTTGTACAGGCTAGTGAACTGCCTTAATACAAACCAAAGAGGCAACGATCTTAAACTTTTGCAACCGTTCAGCAATATTCATGTACCAAAGACCCTCCTTATTTCTCATAGGTTCATTCACTGCAGAGTTTTGTTTGTTTTAATTATACCAATATGTAGGTCTGTAAGTCATACTGTCCTTCTCTATGCAAAATGCAGATGGACATAAATCTCTAAGGGCAGAGAGCAGCAGATGTACATGAATACCTTCAGCTAAATGATTAGCCTTATTGGGTAGGGAAGAATAAGAGCCATGGAGGCGGAAGGACAAGACTGGCACAAAATGGCTACATATAAATTTTGACTGGAAATTTAAAAGTTTCCAAGTATCAGCACACACGCCTTTTGGAGCAGCCTCCTCACCAGAGTAGTGGGGCAAAAAAGAAATCCAATTAGTATTAAAATGAAATTTGGTAACTTCATGGAATGGTTTCATGATGCAGTTGCATGCATGAGTAAGACCCTGGATGTGACTGGTCATGAGTTTATTCCCAATATTTTGTTCCTCTGCTTACTCAAATGCATAAATGCTTGCAGGATAGGCCTTACATTTGCATCAGCATCACTGGCAAGCTTCCAAGGGTGTTTCATTCTATCCACTGAACTCAGAGGAAAGGGCGTGTGCCTAGTAAAACTGATGCGTGACATAGTTTGAAGATGCAGAAGAGTTACAAGTGTTATACATTTCACTTGAACTCTAACCTGATTAGGCTCACAGTTCTCTTAAAAAGAACTTAGAGGACAATGTGGAACAGAGAAAAATGTCAAATAGATACAGGGAAATTTTTTACAAAAGTACCTTAGTAACTTACCCACTTAGCTCTTGTTTTCAAAAGAGATTCATGCCACATCTAATGTGGTAAACTTACCATCCCAGGTGGTGAGGTCCACTGGCACTGCTGTCCTGGGAAATGTTGCCTTCTAAACTGAAACAGTATATCTACAACTGCTCAGCCTTGAAGGCAGACTAACTAGCTTTAGGGCAGACCAATTAGTCCACTCCATGTGTTGCATAGAAGTAGCCGTACTGCTTTCTGTTTAGGAGGTGGCCTCTCTGGAACAGTGTGCCTGAAAGTGCTGCCCCTTGGGAATTGTATATTTATGATACAGGCACTGCCTGTGACAACTAGAAACATTCTGAGTTAGGTATTTAAATACCTTTAAGGATGTCCATCTTAGAAGGTCCATTTCAGTGGATGCATCTATACGTGCAATTAATGAACCTGAATTTACTGGGCACTGCTTGCCACAGGCAGTCTGCCTTCCCCATACCCTACCCAGGCTGGGCTAAAGCTGGATCCTGCCAGCAGCTGCCACAGTGGCTCTGGACCAAAACCCCACTTCTTCTCCCTGCATGCCAGGCCCATGGTGCCCAGGTTCTGGAAGTGAGGGGCTCCCCCACAGCTGGAATGTGGAGTTGGTGACACCCCCTGCTCTCCCTGGTGGGCCTCTCCGGATTGGCATCCCAGGTCAGGGCGCTGCCACACATGGCCTGCATCCCAGGTGCATCTCTATTGGGAGTCCCCCAGGCATACCACAATGAACTATTTGAATGCACCAAGGGGTGCCCCACCCACTCTGCCCTGCTGCTGCTGATCACCAGGGTGTCCTAGGCACAGCTGAGAACCTGGTATGGGGCCCTGAGCTTTGACGGCAAAGCATCCTTCTTTGCAACATGTGCTACCACCTGGAAGGGTACTTCTGCCTATGCTACAAGTGCCTGATCCCTGCAGCTGAGGAGGAGATCACTGCTGCCATCAAGTTTCTCTGCCTGTGACAGGTCCTTGGCTACTTAGCTGGGAGCCCACTGGCCACTCAGTAAAGTCCTAAACTACTCCCACCTCCCTACCTGTTGCAGGGAGGCAGACTTCAATGGGCAGAGGGGGAGCTTGGCTAGGCAGGGCAGAGGGGAGGGCCCCCCACCCTTCCGTGTAGGGCCTCTGGTTCCTGACGTGTAGGAGGGGTGAGCTGGCATGCTCACAGGTGGTGCTCCCCCAGCCCAGCCATGGTGCTTCTCCAACCCAGCCCTCCTCCCTCTGCAGGGCTTAACAGTTGGGCATGACAAGTGCTCCCAGTGGTCGGACCTTGTGCCTGGCTCTGGAGAAATGATCCTGCTAGCTGTGGTGTCCCCCTCCTCTCTGGGGAGGAGTTGGAGCTGCTTGGTTCTGGAGTCATCCCCCAGCATGCTCTCCTTGCTGCTGCCCCACTGTAGGAATTGGTGGGACAGGTGATGGCCCAGGCTACCCGAGCTGCCAGATGAGGCTGCAGCCAGGAGCCAGCTTGGGACAGCCAATGAGCTGTTCCTGCCAGGTGGCTGTAGAAACTACCAGCCATGTGGCTCTGCACCAAGCAGGATTCTGGCCCCCTGCCAGTGTGGCTGACTGAACGCAGTTTGCACCCAATGTCAGCGTCTACATGCGTAATACTGCACATTAGTTAATGTGCCATTTTTCTAGTACCTGTATCTATGTACTAGCAAACAGAGCATTAGACTAATTTAATGCACAGTAATTTCTGCAGAGGTGTAGATGGTGATGCTTTACCGCACATTAGATTAGCCTAATGCACAGTAAAGCATCTCATATAGACACACCCAGGGAAAGTCAACGGGACCTAGCTTCCTAAGTACCTACAGTTATTTTAGAAAATGGGTTTTAGGTTCCTAAATCTTATGACACTTGTCCATTTTATGTATTCTGTCAATAGGATGCTGTTTAAAGGACAGTCAAATGTTCAAAAGTTAGGGTCTCTCAAAGTTCCATCTACACATTCAAACTTAACACTTCACTGCATTTTGTGATTACATTATACAGTTTCTAAAATCTTGGGTATACTTCAGCAGCATCTCACAGCACTGGTGTAAGAAGAAGTCGGAAAACTGGCTCCCCAAATATTTTTTTTCTAACAAAATTTTCAAACTATTTCTTAATCCAATGATTTTCAATCAGGGTGTTGTGGCACCCTGAGGTGCTTTAAGATCCTTTCAAGGGTTTTGCAAAGTACCACACAATGTGGCACTCTATGCTGTGTAAACATGATTCACAAGATAAACCCAGAAGCATGCTGACCTGTTGTGGTTTGTCTAAATACTTTGCAACAGAAGAATTTCTCTAGTATTTTTTGTAGACAAAAAATCAAGTGAAAACTAACACCTGACATTTTCCAATGGATGCTTTGAATCTAAAAACATTGAGAACCAGTGTCTTGGAACAGTGATTCTCAAGCAGGGTGCCACAGCACTGTTGGGCGCCACGGCATACCACACAATATCAGTAGTTCGGTGTGCAAACACCTGCATGATTCACAAGATAAACCCAGAGATTTTAAATAGGAATCCAGTGTCAAAACCATTCTGACCTGTTGTGGTCTGACTTCCTTGCAACAGAAGAATTGCCCTATCATGTTTCTGTAGTAAAAAAAAAAAAGTGAAAGCTAAGAGCTGACATTTTCGAAGGGGTGCCTTGGGTCTAACGAGGTTGAGGACCACTGCTAAAAAGACATGGATGCTACTGCTAAAGATGTGAGGCATATCAGAGATATTAAACTTCCCTGACCACCTGAAAGCCTGCCAATTTTTACCAAAACAAGATGGTATGACTTGAAGTTAAGACCACTTGTGGCTAATACTGTAATGAGATCAAAACATCTTATTTTTAATGAAAGGAGCTGAACATTATGAAATGTATACATTAATATTTTTTCTAAAGACAATGAGAGGTTAGTGGCTAATCTCGAATTCAAAGACAATCCTTTTATTACTCTCCATCATATGTAGTCATTTATCCCACTGCAAAGTGAGTATAAAACACTCCCAAATCAGCAGTTACTGCAATTTTCCACTCAGCTGTGCCCTGGTGTCACAAGGTACAGGGAAAAAGAGAATCAGACTCAAAATCCTTTGAGGTTGGTGCTTGTGAATACAGGGAATTTTCCACCATATCATTCCAAAGGCAGTGATTCCTTTCTTTATTAATTTGTATTTATATCTGGACTTTTGAAAAGTGGTAATGGAAATCATGCAGGAGTGAAAGTCTGCAGTGAGGGTTACAGACTCTTTCCCTCTCTTTGCTTGCGGGTTCGCTTAAGAAACCAAAACTGACTATTTCCACAGCATCTAATTTGGGATTCAGGCCCCTTTTCCTTCTCATAGAAGAATTTTTTGACTCCTGTTGTGGGAGAAACTCCTCCTTGCCCTGCCCCAAGGATGAAAGGCACTGCCAGGAAATTACAGCAATAATCCTCCAGGGCCCTACCAAATCCCACACTTTCTAATGATTTATTATTTCCCTATGATGCAGAAGACTTGAGGGGGATTGAAATACACAGCCATTTCTATCACTATCCACTGCTGACCCATCTCCTCACAAGAAACATCTTTTCCAAAGACAGGTTGCATCTGCAGGAGATGAGGCAGAAGCACTGGTGTTTGGGAACATTCCCCAGCTCTAATACGCACCATGTGTAGGCAGGTGCTTCTGCAATGGCTGTGTTTCTATACACGGCCGGAGGCAGTTTATTCCTGTTATGCTGTTCTTTTACAGGGAGTTTACATCATCTATTTTGCACTAGTAGATGGGTGGGAGGAGCACCTAGATTTTTCACAGTTGCAAAGCTTTGTGAAGAGTTGCCACTAGGCATGATATGGTGAGAGTCCAAGCTAGACTGCTTTGGCACGTATGTGCAAGTGCCTGGAGGAGAAGATCCCAAATTTACATTTTCCTGTAGATTTCAGCCACTTGCAGAGTCCATTGGCATGGGCAGGCTGGTAACATGGGCTAGACGGCCCTGCCCTCTGTCTGGAAAAAATGAAAGGGGCTGCGGAATGGCAGGCTGGGGTAGGCTGTGCTGTCTACAGGAATGTGGCTTCAACTATTAGCTGTTTTAGGAAGGTCAAGAATGTCCAATGGCTGAAGCTAACAGAGGGAAAGTTCCCGGCAGTTTGTGAAAGAAAATTCCCACACTCTTTAAGTTTCTTTATAGTGGAGGTAGCATGCTGCTATCAGTTGTAAGCAAAGTAAAAGGGAAACAGGGGCCTAGCCCAATGTGTATTCAAGTCAAAGTGAGCCTTTCCATGGATTTCAATGGCTTTGGATTAGGTCCCAGGTATAGTGTATTGCAGGAGCCTAAATTCAGAGAAGAAAGGAAGGAAGGAAATATTCCCTCAGCTGCCTCCTTTGTGGTAGAAAGAACAGGTTTGATGAATGAATAATGTTCACAGCAGTGGACGCCCAAATTTAAAAAAGAAACCATAATGGGTTTTATCCTCCTAACTCTACATCTTACAGCCCTGCTCTTCACTTTGGGAGTATCAAGGAAGTAGTCATATGTAAAACATTCATATTAAGCCATTTCTGCACCATGCTTTACATGCTGCACTTAATGTCAATATGGTCTCAAGGTCAACAACATTTGTTTTTCATAAATCTTGTGTTCTTTGTACAGTTCAGCAAAACACTGCTCTGAATTTTCCTGTTGTAATGCACTGAATTATGGTAGGTATAATTCTGGTCTCTATTCTCTTCTATGGGATGAATTTCTGGAGGGCTACTTTTCCCATAAAGCAATCAATAATTTCACTTTGGTCAAGTTTCTTGATACCTTAATCAAGAAATGTGAATCACATGACTCCCAGTACATTACAGGAGATGTAGTCTACCTAGGAAGACTATTAATCTGTATAGGTTTATAGTCAGATTAATCAAATCTGCTAGAGCATGCTAATTAGGCATCGTGTATTCACTGCTGAACGAGCTTTAGTTAAAGTACCTCCACAGCCATTTTAAAGCATGGGACTCTGAATACATGAGTTGCTATGGGTGCTTTAATTAGAATGGCTCCCAGGAGCTGCTCTAATTAAAGCGCCTACCCTGGAGCATGTGTAAAGATGCACATAGAGAACAAGGTGATCAGGCTTCCAAGCTGTCACTTCCAGATGGCAATGTACCAGCATCAGAAAAGGCAGTTTAATGTTGAAATGACCCTAAATGAAACATTTGGGGTCATTTAAAAAAAAAAAGAAATATTTTAATTCCAAAAATATTAAAATGCTTCAATTTTAAAATGTTGAGACTGAATTTTCCAATATTTCATAGATATCATAGACATTAGGCCTGGAAGGGACCTCGGGAGATCATCAAGTCCAGCCCCCTGCCTCAGGGGCAGGAAGCCAGCTGGGGTCAAAGGATCCCAGCAAGATGAACATCCAAATGCCTCTTAAAGGAGTCCAGAGTAGGTGCTTGCACCACCTTTGGTGGCAGTCTGTTCCAGGCCTTGGGGGCTTGGACAGTAAAGAAGTTCTTCCTTATGTCCAGCCTAAAACAATCTTGCAGGAGTTTGTGACCATTTAACCTCATCATCCTTTGGGGCACCCTGATGAACAGGCATTCTTCCAGATCCTGATATACACCCCTTAGATACTTATAGGCAGCCACCACGTCCTAAGGCTCCCAAGAATGTTCCAAATCAACATTTTAAAGTATTTCCCTTCTACAGAAAATTTCAAAATTTTAAATTATCATTCTACTTTGGGATAAAGCAAATGTCAAAATGCAGAAATTTTCTGGAGGATAAAAAGTCTAAATTTTGCAATCCAGAGCCAAAAACAAGCTTAGCCTACTACTGCTTACAAATAATCAAGCCTATGTAGAATTCAATAGAACCAATTGTTTATTACCAGTGAGTCAACTGAGTCAATTCAAATAAACCCTAACTCAAAACTGCACTTGGCAAGTAGATACTTTTTAATACTAGGAGAAAAATTGCTTACATTACATACTGAGGCACCCAAATAACAAATTTGGGGGTTCAGACACTGAACTGAAAAATGCGGCTCAGGTTAAGTCAAAACAGTCATTTTTGTTTGCTGGTTTTCAGCAAAACAATAAAACCAAATGGTTCTCTTTGGTACCTGAAGATGAGCGGGTGGACTCATCAGATGGCAGGATGTAGTGAGCGGGTGCCCCGGCAGGCCCCTCTCCCTCGCAAGGGAGGAGCTGGTGCTGCTGATGGCTGGTGGTGTCACGGCCAACTATGCCTCATGGCTGGGGCTAAGGCTGCGGGGCTGTTGGGGCAGGCACTGACCCGGCCTCCCTGAGCTACTGGTGGAGGCTGCAGGTGGGGAGCTTGGCAGGGTGGGCTGCTGGTGCCCTGAGTGGCTCTCCCAGTGACATGTCATTGTGGGTGCTAGGCTGGGGCAGGGGCTCAGGCAGGTTGTCCATACTGCAGTACACAGCACAGCTGTGGCCTGGGTCTGGGGGCTCAAGGAGCTCTGTCAGCTGGTGCATAAAAGGGCATGGTAATGTGGG
Source organism: Alligator mississippiensis (assembly GCF_030867095.1). Classification (NCBI taxonomy): domain Eukaryota; kingdom Metazoa; phylum Chordata; order Crocodylia; family Alligatoridae; genus Alligator; species Alligator mississippiensis. The sequence goes on along the minus strand of NC_081824.1, from coordinate 225,607,891 downwards.
CTCTCCCCAACCAACCGTTGTGGTTGGAGATGGAAACCCACTGTACCCTCAAGGCCTTTACCTTTATGCTGCACTGCCATGCTTTCTGTTCATGCCTGCGCTTCCACATCTGGCCTGACAGTCCCTCACAGACGTGGGCATTGGGGCGCCCAACCCACATGAACTGCCGCTGTACCTCCACCTTGCCTCACAGAGCCATAAGGTTGCCAGTCTCTTGCTGTGACCAACTGAGGTCCCGAGAGTCAAGGTGTGGCATCAGTGATGAGGCCATCAGGCCTCCCATGCTGGCTCTCTGCGCAGCTGTCTCTGGGCTGCCAGGCCTGGGCAGCTGCCTGCAGTGTCCAGTGCAGGAGTGCGGCATGAGTCTGGAAGCAGTGTGGTCAGGCAATGCTCCACAGCACCTGCAGGCACTGAGCAGTCTTCTGGGGGTGGGCTTCAGGCAGCTGGAGCTGGCCCCAGTGGCCAGAAGCTGCTTGCAGCTGAGCTTGGGTGCTGGCAGGTCTGGCAGAAGCCTGCAGCACCCTGCAGGCCTGGATGGTATGGGTCTGGCAGCTGCGTGCCACTGTGGTGCCAAGTAGCAGTGCTGGGGTGTAGGCAGGATGTCACAGCTGGCCTGCAGCCTGCATAGGTAGGTACAGTGGTCTAGTGTGGCCTCAGGCTCCCTGCATGTGCCCCAGGACTCAGAGTGCCACCAGGCTTTTAAGGGCCTGAGGTTGGGGCTGTCAAAGAGCCAGCCCAGCCCTGGGGCAAGAGAGGCTCCCATCCCCAGCCTTAGGCTGGCCCCCTATGGTAGGGTTGTCCAAGTGCAAATTTGCTCCTGGTTGGTATTTACATATACGCTACTGCGCAGTAACTACTCATGAATAACTTTGCTACTTGCATTTACAGGTAGCAAATTTACTCTCAAGTAGCGATTTTTACTGCACAGTAAGCACGTGCATGTCTAGATGCTCATGCTTACCACACACTAAACTATGCTACTGCACAGTAAAGCGTCTTGTGTAGACGTGCCCACTGTTTATTGTTACACTGATGCCATACACAGCACATGATCAATAATGGAAACCAACTATGAAGTTGATTAATTGCAGTCAACAGTGAGCATGACTATAAAACACATGGCCCATATTGGGAGACCATGCTGATAGGAACCTACCACAATTTTTAAAAAAGTTGTGTGTCAGACCAAATTAGCCAAATCTGTTCTGAATTCTATCAACTGAGTAGAGCTCAGTCACGCAAGTCTGTGTGATGCAAGTATCCTACCTCCCAGACTTTTCAACCTAGGGCTTCCGACACTCCTAAACCCATGGCCTGCATCCTACATGTAAGCCTCAAGCCCAGAGGCCTTGGGGTTCAGATGCCCTCTAGTATCATTGCCCCTAGCCAAAAGGCCATTGGAGTAAGCTAGAGGGAGAGCCCCTGAGCTATCCCCAATTACCATAAAATGTGTAGCCAAGATCCTCCCATTGGGAGGCTATTGTAGACTCTTGTAGGGGTGTCTGCCCACAGTGTAATGGACAGGTCTCCACCCTCAACTACACCAACTCATTAAAGGTCAAGATAAAGGGGATCTTCCCTGCTAGGTTCAGTAAAACCACCTGGGCCAACACGATCATCATGGTATTTCTCATGCCAAATGCTGATAGAAACCTACCACAAGGATAGGTTAATGCAGTCCATCTGAATAAGATATATGGTAGTGCCCATAGCACACAGTCCCCCTCAGTGCCAAATCTTTTTTTACAATCATAGTAACCCACAACACTGATTCCATTTTTACTTTCTCTTCATTACCACAGCTGAGCTGCCCCTTTCTTTTCCATTTCCAATCATTCCTATTTTTTTACCAGCCTTAAATGTCTGGCAAACATCACCAAACATGAGCCCAAACAGTTCACCCAGAATCCCTCTGTCACCCCCCCCCCTCATCTTGTCACATACGCTTAGCATGCCCCACCCATGAGGTGAAGCCAGGCTAATTTGTCCTGTGTGTCACCTGCTTATAATTCTTTGGAGGATCCCATGACTCATGACAAGAAGACCCAGTTCCAGTCATGAGTGGGAGGCCAATTAGCACATGGATCCTTTGTGGGGGATATCAGGAGTACACATACTGAGGAATGCTGAGCTGTGGGGTCACCATGGCTTGAAGTGCTGCTGACTCTGCTGGCCCAGCCTAATGAACTATACAGTAAACCATAAGCCTGTTGGCTTTGGACTATTATCATGCATAGTTTGTACTATATATTAGTAGGTACAGAAGTGCTACTTAAAACTGTATTTATAGAGTACCTGTGCTAAAACTTGCACCAGTTTCAAAAAGTAAAATGTATCAATTCTGGATGAACTAAGTGTATGAGAACCTGTCATAATTTGCCTATGTAGTAAATTATGTTTATTTCAGGGTCAGTGTTTTCAGATTTGCTCCTTACTTTCATGTGCTTAGGGAGACTAGGGTCTGATAGTAAATAAGTGGGAAAGGATGGCAGGGGGAAGAAGCTGGGGGGGATAGAAGGTAAAGGGGCCTTCCTATAACAAGGGGAAGCAGAGAAATTTAAGGCAAACCTCCAATAATTAGATTCTACATCTGAAAATTTAGAACAAATATATACATTTTCCATATATAGAATCTAATTATTGGGGAGTCATTCTATATTCAAGGTTATCTTATATTCGATTAAATACGGTATGAAGATGCCCTAGTGCAGTGGAAAAAAAACAAACTTTGCTTGTTTTTTTTTTATTATTATTAGATGAATGACAAAAACACCTATGAGCAACCAAAGGTGTAACTATGAGCAGATCGTAATAAGTCCAACATGGTAGCAAGCAATTTTGATGCTATCAATTTTGCATCACATCTGGTGCCCCATGGTGGTTTTAATGAAAGCTCTTACACATGGCCCTTAAAACAAGCCATCTGCTCACTGGGGTGAATTAAAAGATGTAAATATAGTGTAATATGCCAAAGAATATAATGGCCTCAACAGAAGATTTGGCTGTGTCAGCCAGCAACAGGTTCCAGCTGTGGCAGTCTTATGGAACAAAGAAAGCTCTTGGCTTAATGTTGAGTATATGCCTCTGAAGTCCCAGTTCAGGCAAGAGAGAAATAAAGCTAAAGATCTTGACCAGATGTGTATGATACGTGCTTCCATGGAAACTCCCCTATCAATGTGGACTATTCTGATAGTACTAGACATCTGTTACTGATGGCTAATACACAGGGTGTTGTACATAATCATGGATAACAACTGAGCAGGCCTGATGTTTTAAACTGCCTTTTCTCTTGCTGCTGTTGCTTGCCATAACATGAATTAGCTCATGCTCTGGCGTATACATTTTAGATAATTGGGGCCAGGTTTTCAAAATAGCTCAGCTCCAATTTGCTCACTGAATTGAGACTAGATTTTCAAATGTGCAAGAGTCCCAAAAACATGGTCTGGTTTTTGAAAGAGCTCAGCAATCAGTGTATACCCAACATGAAGAGATCCTGGAAACTCTTCCCCTGTATTTTGGGATGTTTTTTAATTTGGATATGTAGTTTAATAGCTTTTAGTACTAGGATTCATATTGTGTGTTTACCAAATGGCAATTTTTCATATTCTTGATCAGTAGAAAAGATGGCTGAAGGAAGACATTTGTAATGACTGCTTATCTCTAGTGAATCCCTACATCTTTATAAATATATATTGTGCCAGAGTTACTGAAACTGTGCCTTTCCCCATCCAAACAGATGACAGGTTTAGCCCCATTGGCTCTAAATCTTGCAGCCCTCAGGATAATCACGGGATCATCCTAGCTCCATCCTGGAAAGCAGACAAGCTAGACACAATCAGGATGTGTTTTTTGTCATATGTACATATGTTAAGGTTATAGTGAAATACACAAACAGTGTATATGTGTACATGAGATGCTGACTGCACAGTCATTACTGTAAGTACTGCATTTAGTACTAAACAAGTACTAAATGACTGAGCAGTAACCTGAGTTACTGCACAGTAGTGCCACAAACACCTTTTTTGTGACACTATTGAGCAGTAGCATCATGTCACAGTTTTTGGCACACAATCCTAATGCTCAGTAGTATCGGGCTACTGCGCAGTCACTGTCTCCTATAGATGTGGCCAGTAAGACTACCTCATTCCATTGTCATAGGGTGTAAGCTCTTTGGAGCACGAACCATCTTATTGCTATATGTTCATACAGTGTCTGGCATTGTGGAGTCAGTCCTGTCCAGGACTGTGGCTCCAAGGTGCTATCACAGTACCCCCAATAATAAGTAATACCCCAGACTGAGGCCTGATTTTTTTTTCATGCTCAGTAGACCTGAATCCCTTTCTGATGGTGAACAGGATATTGCAGGTTGATTGATTTTATGGGACTCTAGAACTCTGAGTTCTTTTACAACTGGAGCACTGATGGCCCAAAGGGAAACTAAAAATATAGCCATAAATGTTCTAGCCAACTGCCCTCCTTAAAACATTATACCTAAAGAAATTAATATAGGACTGGAAGGACCATCTGAATCATCATGCCCAGTCTCCTGTAATCAGAGGCAAACATGTAATAGCTTTTAAGTCTAGAAAGGTCCAAAATAGTATCTATTTTGCCCTGTCACACATGCCAGAAGCCATAAAACCTCTATAACAAGCTTAAGTCCTTTAGTAAAAAAACACAAAAGCCTTAAAAACTTCAGTGTGCCACAGGAAGAAATCATGGGAAACCAAGGGTGTTGCCAGTGCCTCAAACCCCTGCAATGGCAGAGAAACTGTTAAGTGAAACTGGGTGCATCTACATGAGATGCTACAGAACAACAGCAACAAGCTTCTGAGCCGTAGCTCATTGCTATGGCCCCATAGCATTGCTGGGCCTGAATCATGATGTCACTGCTGCTGTGCAGTAGTAATGAGCTGATGCACAGTAACTCATTGCTATTGCGCAGTAGCTTCTAAAAAAAGCCATGTGGCAATGGGATTGCACATTAACACCAGTCATTTAGCACAGTCATTTATTACTTAGTTATTTCTGGTGTTACTGAGCTGTTATTTAGTAGTTGGTTAAGCAAGTACTAAATAAGTGCAGAGTAACAACTGTGCAGTCTGCTGCACATGTAAGGCGCCCACATAGGATCATAGGAAAGTAGAGCTAGAAGGGATCTCATAAGGTGATCTAGCCCAGCCTCCTGCTCAAGGCAGGTTCATCCCTGACTAAAACCTCCTAGCCAAATGTCTATCCAATCTGCTCTTGAAAAGTTTCAAGGATACTGAAAGGTTTACTGTAACCTCCAGATCTTTCACCGCTGTACTACAGCCCAGCCAGCCATTCCCCAATCTGTATTTGTGCATGCAATTATTTCATCACAAGTGCACTTGCGCTTGTCCTTGTTGAATCTCATATCCAGACTCCCCTAGAAAGTAAGCCATAAGCCACACCACAGAAAAGGAAAACAAAAATATGGCCATTGCCTATCTGACATAGGGGAAACTTCCTCCCTGACTTGAAATTTAGTGATTAGTTTAATCTTGTGTATATGAACAGAATACACCATCCAGGTACTTAATATTTTCTCAGGGCCACCAGAAGTACCAACATGACCTAGTTTTTATCTTACATCTCTGGCTGTGGTCAAACTCTACTGTAGAGGAAGGAAAAACAAACAAAACGACAACAAGAACCCAAGTGATGCAACATGTGTTTGTGGGGTGGGGGAGAAAAGTGGAAGAGGGCTTTTTCCTGGCCTCTACTGGTAACCAACTGCAGGCCTGAAGCATGAGATTAGTTAATTAAATACAACATAAACTGAGTGTGTGATAAGAATTGCAATCAGAACTCAAAGAGAAAGGGATAAATTGGGGAAGGAGCTTGTACTAGAAAGAGCCCCATAGTTTACCTGGCTTGGCTTTCCTCAATTTACCTTTAATCCGATAGAGATAAATTGGGGTGGACAGAACCTCTGGTGGACGCATTCCAGCACTGAGGCTGATAATTATACCTAGCTCTACATTTATGCTAATGATATAGTAATTAAGCCCAGACGATCTCAGTAAAGCAATTTACACTATAATCTTTCATATTACATTTACATAACAGCTTCCATCCCAGTGGTCTATACAGAGAGCACCAGGGAAGGCAATCTCTAAGGAAAAGGACAAATAGGGCAAATAAGAGACAAATAGGATGAGTGGCAGTATTGCCAGGCACATTTTTGGTGCTTAACCAAAGTCTGTGTAATGAAAAAAAAGGTCCTGGCATCAGGGAACAGAATCTGAGTCTCTCCACTCCCAGAGGAGTGTCCAAAGTGTTGGGCACTCTTGCTTGCTCTCCTTCAGGCCCTATGACTTTTGCATTCTTTTCTCCCCAGTAGCCCAACTTCAACATGAGGCATAGAGGGTGGGACCTGCTCTATGGCCTTGTGGTTAGGGCACTTTCCTGGAAATGGAAAGTCAATATGAAACTTTTCAAGTTGAGGAGGGTGTAGAACCCAGTTTGGCTGACTTCCCTAATCACTAGACTATTATGGAAAAGGCAAACCATCCTCTGTGGTCATGACTGTGCCTGCTTCATTTTATACCAAACACAAAGCTGTTGGTGCAAATTAGTCATTCTCTGAAGGCACCTATTGGATTGGACATCTGTGAGGACTCTGGTGGCACTTTTATGCTTCTACAGCTTACAATGGATTTTGCAAAGGGAGTTAGACGCATCACTGCTTGAATGGGGGCATAGAGGGGAAGCAGGGAGAGGGTTCTGAGCATATATAGAAGCCTAAATTAAAATGCCAAGGATCCTTTCAGGTCCAAAGGCAGATGCCAAATAAAGTTTGGAATGAGGTGCCTAACAAGTGTTGTAGTCACTGGAGCAGAATTGATCTGGATTTGGGTTTGTTTGTTTTTTTTGTGATATGGACTGCTTGTACATGATGGGGGCTTAGTTCCCTAACTGAAATGGTGAATTTTTAATTGTGACAATTAAAAACCCACTGTTTCAATTTAGGGGCTTCCAGCACCATTACAGTGAGGGGCCTGATCCTTTTTTTTCCCCCTCTTGTGGAGCCTGCCCACCTCTCCTGCATCTTGGTGGGCTGCATCTTGGTGGGCTGCTAGCAGGTGGGTGCAGCCCAGGGCGTGCTGCCCCCCTGTAGTTCAGGACTTGCCAGCAGCTTGCCCCCCAGCCGCGGGAGAGGAGAGCAGGCTCCATTGCGGTGGGGAAAGGATCAGGCCTCTTCCACTTTCCTCCCCAACCCAGCAGAGCCTGGTCATGCAGCCCAAGCTGTGGGGGGGAAGAGGGTGGGAAGGGAGGTGGTCCTTCCCTCCACAGTGGCAGCGCCCCCTCCCCCCCCAGATCCACCCGGGTGGTGTGCAACTGCATGGGTGCTGCCCTAGCTTGCAGGCAGCACCCGCCAGATTCAACTCTTTCCTGAGCCTACGTGGGAAGAAGTGTCCAGCAGGCTTCCAGCGCATGGGCTTAGGGAAGAGTTGGATCTGGAGGGTGCTGCCTGAGACCTGGGCCAGCACCCACGCAGCTAGCACTCCACTCCGGCGACCCCAGGGGATACTGCCACTGCAGAGGGAAGGACTGGGGCACCCCCTGCAGCTCAGGGGCTGCATGTCCCAGCACCAGCTTGCATGAGCAGGCTTCGCTGAAGGGAAAAAAAAATTAAAAGCAGTGAAGGGCCTGATCCTTTTTTTCTTTCCTCTCTGCAGAGCCTGCCCACCTCTCCCATGACCAGGGGGTGAGCTGCCAGTAAGCCCTGAGCTGTGGGGGGCCGTGGACCTTCCCCCCATGAGGTGGAGTCTCCCCTGGCCCAGGGCTACCTGGATGGGCAGCTAGCAGGTGGGTGCTGCCCCAGCTTGAAAGCAGCACCTAGTTGTTCCCTTAGTCCAACTGTTCCCTTATCCCAAGCTGGGGCAGCATCTGCCCACTAGCACCCGAGTGGTCCTAGGAACCATCACCACTGCAGAAAGAAGGATTTGGGTCCTCTACAGCTCAGGGGCCACTTGGCCCACCAGCAGATCACCCACTGGCCGTGGGAGACATGGGCAGGTTTCGTGGGGGGAAAAAAAAAGGATCGGGCCCCTCACAGCTTTTGCCTTCAGCCTGCCTCTTCCGTGGCAGGGGGGCAAGCTGTTAAAGGCTACAATGTTACTAATGGCTACATTGCAAACTGAACTACATGTGGATGTGGTTTAGTTTGCAATGTAGCAAATTAATTTAAATCGTAAAAAGCCCCTGCACATGTACAGTGTGATTCAATTAAACCGCAAAAACGGCCTTGGTGTCTAAATCCTACTTAACTCTATTTAAGTAGCTAGTTTACTGATGATTTGGATCTGGTCCTTAGTGTCAAACTGATTTCTTGATTAAGCTGAATCTTTCCAAACAAACCATTCATGTTAAAATTCTCATGTGTATAACAGGGCTAACAAAAGTTTTGCACTTTCATACTATTGTTCCACTTGTTTCAGCACTCTCTCCTTAGGTGACGGACAGACAGGGCAGGCCATGGGGGACTCCTCCCCCAGTCACTGACTGGCCGCTTGGGGGGTGGGAGAGCACATGTCCCCCCTGACTCAGGTGGCACTAGTCGTCCATGCAGCATGCGTTAGTTACTCTGCAGTAACTACCCATGTGCATGCTGCTACCCTCTTTAAGTTTTAGATCACATACTTGGAGTTGTTCATTGTGCTGAAAAAAATTGATGGTTCTCCCTTTTGTCCTGATTTAGATAAAAACAAAGGTCAAAATATTGGATTGTCCCACAGGTAAATCATGTCTTTCAGTCACCTCTTTTTATCAATATACACTTAAAAATTACATTTTACATGGTCATACCCCTGGTACAATCAGTCGCTTCAACACTTGCTGATCAGCAAATGTATGCATATGTATACACTATACACCCACATGAACACATATATCTATATCTACATCTCTTTGCAGTAAATAGTTATAAAAAGGTTTTTGAGTCATTCACACAGCTATAATATGAACCTTCTTCCATTGTAACAGGAGGGGATGTACTCACTTAGTTCTGCTATTGCTCTTAGGAATGGCCTTGGCTTCTCATGATAGCAGTAAATCATATTCCCTTGTTCACTTTTATGCTGCATGGGTATGAGTTTCAATCCATCTTTGAGTCCTTTGCCACTGAACTTCCTCCCTTGCACAGAAGCCAGACAGAAAATGGCCCTGCCAAGACCATGATTAAAGATTAGCTCTCTGCACCTGCCTCTTATTTTACCACCATGCACCTGCAGCCTGACTTTTAAGAGCACCTTTATTACACACACATCTCAGGCTTCATTTTGACAAGCTTCACACAGACAAATGCCACATATCTCTTCTAATGACAATCCCAACAGCGCAAATCCGGAGCTGCTCCTAGTAATTTCACTAGACTTTTTGCTTCTCCCGGAACACTAAATATATGATAATAAGTACAGTGCTGCAGACTGTAATTAGACCTAATGCAGTTACCAGAAACAGTAATATGTTTTAAAAATATTTTAAAAGTCCGCAGTCAAGGAAAAAAATAAAAAGGAAAAGAAAAAGGAATATAGTGAACTTTTCACATTCCCAGAGCTTCTGCCTAGAACGAATGTGAGTATTTCTGCATCTGGTGATGGCACATGGGCTCTACTGTATTTTACAAACTCTACATACTGTACTTGGACCCTCTAGTCTCTACTTCTCTCAATGAGCATTAGTTAATATGATGTGATGCAGTGCGATTTGCTTCACTGGACCACACTGTTGTGCACATTCTCTGCTGATGCCAGTTAGAGCACAGTTCCAGATTACCCCAGGCCTCACCTGAGCATGGTGGCTCTCATTGGCTACCTTCCCTATATCCCTCCCTCCTGGGAAACAGCCACTGGTCAGGATAGCTGCAGGAGCTTGGCAAAACTGTCTCCTTCCCTCTTAGTAGCTAACAAGAGTTTTGGGGTGTCATGGTGGAAGGAAGGGGAGGGAGCAGCCAACACCATTCACTTAAGGGGAAGGCTAGAAAGATCCCAGAAGCTACAGTGGGAGTCCATTTCCATGCACACTCTCTTTGTAGGGAAAAAAAAAGGTTGGCTCCTCTATGCTTCCCTGCTCCCATAACTTCAGGCCTGGGCAGGTGTGGGTCCTAATCTCACAAATCAAATTTAATGTGAACTAATCTTGGCCCTGGCATATTTCTCCCATTCATCTGATCAGCTGACTTAAAAGTGAGGATACACCATGTCTTTCACTACACATGATATATCCCAGATGTTCTGACACCAGTGTTGCCCAATGGAACATATGAGTGTTTACAGGAAAATACACAGGCAAAATTAATCAATCAAGAGGTGAAGTTACAGTTAATTTCTGCAAAAGCACAGGGGCAGAAATGAGATCACTCAGCTTCGGTACATCCAGTGGTCAAAACAGAGAAAAGACAAATGCTTGGCATAACGAACAGAACACGGTAGTTGCTGGGTTAAATAATAAAAACTCCTGCCTCTTACATAGGAGTTTTCAAAAGTAGTTCTCCAGGAGAACAGAGCCAACCAAAGTAGTTAGGATGCTTAGCCCGAGTCCAAATCCCTTTACTTCATGAGAAAGAGGACAGACATGAACTTGGTTTCCTACATACAAAGAGAATGTCCATTAACCATCTAACTAATGGCTATTCTAGAGTCTTTCTGTTCCAGACCCCAAAACTTTTTGTTAAAAAATCAATCAAAACCAATATATTGATACATTTTTTATTTGACAAAATGGTGCATTTCAATGGGGCAAATTTGCTCAAAAACTAAAATGGGTTGAAGAGTATCAGTTCACAGTAGGGAAAGCTGAGGCATGGGGCAGTAAAGTAATTTTCCTTTGATCACACAGTAGACCAGTGGCAGATAAAAATTCAGTCTCTTGAGTCTGGGGCCTACATGCTATCCAACAGGACATAACGCTTCTCTAAAATTACTGTCATTCTTTCCTATTCTACGTATGGGGTAATACATCTGTATAAGCAACCATGGTGAGGTACTGTAATAATTGGCAGAGGTTTCATTTTTAACCATGACTGTGCTACTAGAGCAGAAAGCTTCAAATACAGGAGAAATTTTGGAGGAGACTACAGTTATGGTAGCAGCCTGGTAAATAATCCAGTCTTGCCACCAGCACTATGGCATCAAAAAGTCTGTACTAACCCTTGCTGGACCAGTCTGAATTGAAGCCCAGAGAATGACCTGAGGAACAGATTTTGGTATTCTTATTTACAGGAGTGGGCCCTCTCTGTATGCAAATTAGCATACATCCTTTGATTTCAGTCCAGACCTGCTTTAATTTGTGAGTTGCCCTGATTTCCATGGGACATCTCATGGGTTAAAGTTCTATTCAGTGGGCGTGTCTACACATGGACTTTACTGCAGAGTACACTAATTTGCTCCACAGTGGACACATCTACACAAGACGCTTTATTGCACAGTAGACCAATTTACTTTGCAGTAAGCATCACTGTCTACACGTGCACCATGATTAGCACATAGTAGATTAATTTATTCGGGCATAGAAAAGTCTTGTCAGACTCAAGTACTATCCCACACTGGAGTAAATAACTGCAATTAAACAAACATGTAAATGGTGATGAGGGTGCAAATTGCGCCCAGTCAGCCAAGCCAGCAGGAAGCAGGGCAGGCCAGGAGTGTCTCTGAACTAAACTGCTCCACGTGGGCTCAATTTGCTCCTGTCACCAGGTGCACATTCAGATGCTGTGCCTAGATAAGTTTACTCTGGTGCAAATTGCACCAGAGTAAATTCAGTTACATTAACTGCATGTATAGATGTGCTCAGTAGGCATGTCTATATGTGCTTTTATGTGCACCTAAAGTTAATGCGCTGTAGCCTAACGCTCATTAAAGTGATTTTAGGCACATATCTACATGTGTATGCATTAAGGTGCATTAACACAGGTGCATGGACCAACTTGAGACTAAAGTTAGTCCCAGGTAAATGGACACGCACTGAGTTAATGTGCATTAGAACATCTACACTTTTGCTAATGCAATTTAGCTATCTGCACATACATTTGATAACTGCTTAAAGCAGGTATCAAATTTAGGCTCAAATAGACTAAAATCACCATTCTTACGGTGCATTAAGGGCATGCATGTGTAGACAAGCACCCTTAATGTGCCTTAAATTGGGCTTGTGTGTGTTAAATGTGCATGTGTAGACATGCCCAGTGAGGCATACTGACCACTATCACTCGAGTAGCAGCAAGCTGGCAAAATCTGAAATTCTGCTATTGACTTATGAACAAATTGGTGCTGAGTCTGAACAGAATAGGTAACTGATTATCTAAATTAAGCTTTATAGATTGCCTGCAGAAAGATCTTGTGGCAAAGACATCATTGCTGTTAATTATATTTTCTATTAAAATGGAAAGATAACACCCCTTTATCCCACTAGATAGTTGAACAATAGGTCCATTCTTCATCATGAGGTATATTCCCTTACCCTCCTTGTAATTAATTGCCTAGAACTCTTTGCCCACTATCAGGGATCTGCTGACCTAGAAAACTTTACCAGAACTCTGATCAACAAAACAGTGATTACAGCAGCAGAGGGCCTGAAAGCCAATGTTGGCCTTGCACACCTTCATTACTTTTTGCTCAAGGAACAAATTCATTTTCCATGAAGCCTTCCCTAGTCTACTTTTTAATTTGTCTTCCACTGCTGAAAACAACCTGTAAAAAAACAGGTGGCTGTCACCTCCTACACAAGCCAAAAAGGAGATAAAAATAGATCTGAATTTCCATAGAAAACACAGTAAAATAATACTTTTCCATCGGCTAAAATATGATTTGGAAGGAAGTACAGTAACAGGTCTGCATTATCAAGCACTGTTAACTAGACAAAGCTGGCCATTAATTAACATTAATGTGACAGCAGTCACCTGGATATATCTTCTGCGCACATTAATCAAAGCAAAAACTAAATGTGCACTTCGTGTGCTACTCAACTCTTAATCAATGACTCTTCCTGGTATATAGTAGGGCTGTACAAAGCTTCGCATGGTGATTCAATTTCAAGGAGATTCGGCCTGATTCGGTGGCTGAATCTCTGAATCCAAATCGAATATGGGGATGAATTTAAAGGTCCGAATTGATTCAAAGCTCTCCAAATCTTCAGAAAATTCTTCAACCCCCCTGCCTGCACCCACTGAGTAGGGGCTTTTTTTAACAAGTGCCGGGAGCTGGGGTGGGCAGGGCAGCCATTGCTGGGTTGAGAAAGTGGGCGAGGGAAGGTCCTGGCCTGACTGATTCAAATCAGCACAGTGATTCAAATCACCAAATCAGATCACTGTCCCCTGAATTGGCTGAATCTGAATCTGAAGCTAATACTATCCATTTTGCATAGGCCTATCGTATAGTCAATGATAACAACAGAATTCATATGCTGCAAATTCTTACTGTGATGGAGTCTCTTCCTTTCCCCTCATCTCACAAGCAACACAAGAGCCAGACTGTTCATGGAATCATTGAAAACTAAGCCTGGAAGGCACCTCAGGACTTCATCTAGTCCAACCCCCTGCTCAAGGCAGGATCATCTCTATCTAAAACATCCTAGACAAGCATTTGTCTAAGCTGCTCTTAAAAATTTCCAAGGATTCCACAACCTCTCTAGGAAATCTGTTCCAATGTTTAACCACCTTCATCATCATCTTCCTAATATCTAACCTAAATTTCACTTTTTGCAATTTTAGACCATTACTCAGCGCCCTTCATCCTGTAGTCACAGAGAATAAATTATCACTATGTTCTTTATAACCAGCCTTCAGCTATTTGAAAGCTGTTATCAAATTCCCCTCAGTCTTATCTTCCCTGCATGGTGACTTGCAGACAGTGACACCGTGTGTCTGGAATAATCTCTTCTACTTGTCTTGAAAAAGTACAAAGAAGGGCAACAAGGATAATCAGGGTCATGAAAAGTCTTCCATAGAAGGAGAGATTAAATAGCCTAGGACTTTTTAGTTCAGAGAAATGACAGCTGAGGGGCAGCTGTGATGGTTGTCTATAAAATAACAAATGACTTTCAGAAATTGGGTAGGGATTTACTGTTTGCCATCTTTCATAATACTAGCACTAGGGAGACACACAAGAAAATCTTTAGGAAGCAGGTATAAAACTAACAAAAGGATGTTCTTTTTCACACATCATGTGATAAACTCATGGAACTCAGAGCCTCAAGAAGCTACAGAGCAGACAATTTAATCAAGTTTTAAAATATTAGATTCATTCATGCAGGTTAGGTCTATTGGTAGGTATTAAACTTCATAGTTACAGGTGCAGCCTCCAAATTAGGACTTCCGGGGCCTCTAAATGCTGGAAGCTGTAACAGGAGAGGGGTAGGGAACAGATCAGTCTAGATAGGCTCTGTAGTTATGCTAAGTTTTAGTTAAGCTAAGGCACTGCAAAGGACCTTGGGGTAGTAAGCTTCACTGACTGCTGAATGACCCAATAACAGAAGCAGTGAGTAAATCCACTGATTCAATGAGAACAAAAAAACACAGTAGCTGAGCAACTTGAGAAGTACAAAGAAAGAATTTGCTAGTAAAGTAGAGATAACAAGAGGTGAACTATTGGGGTGTTTGTACACGTGCTCTGGGAGTGGAGGGGGGCTCTGAGAGCCACTCTAATTAAAGCACGTGGAATGTCCTGTGACTCAGCATCCCCACACTGAAAAATGGTGCTGGGGCGCTTTAACTAACACTTGTAGAATGAGCTTTAGTTAAAGTGGCCCCACCGCCATTTTTTAGCTCAGAAACATTGATACATGTGACACTGGAGTCTGCTGAAGTGTGGTAATTACTCGAGTACTGTAATTACAATACATTGGAGCAGCTGTGCTGTACATGTACAGGCACCCTAGATGCCCAAACCCAGCAGGGAGTGAGCTGTAGATTCTTGAATTCAGCAGGAGATGAGCTGCAGGTGTCCACATTTGCCAAGAAGACAAGTAAAAATGGACATCTTGACACAGAAAGATAAGAATTGTCACAAGGTGGGGGCATCTCTGCTATAAATACACAGGTTGAAAGACTTGCCTTCTCTTAGGCTAGCGACAGAGATTCAAAAAGCCTGAGCCTGAATTGATTCAGTCTCTGCAGGTTAGTCTAACTTGGCTAGGCTAACCCAGTTTGTAATTGCACAGACATCCCAGAGATACAAGCACATGCCTACAGTGGCTCAGGCTGGAAGCTGGGGGGGTGCTAGAGCAGCCCTCTCTTCCCTTCTACATTGCTGAGCTGAGGGAGGGGCATGGCCCAGCCCTGGCAAGATGCTCTGATTAAGGAAGGGTTCCCGCCCCCCACCACCTTGATAACCATGCATTTAGCAGCTTTGTTATCAGCATTTAACACCCCATCAGAAAACAAAGCCCCTCTCATTAGTTTGAGCTCTTCTTAAACAACTTTTTCCAAGGAAGGAACAGAGGGACATTACCAGCTACCTGTTAATTAGCTCCTAAAAGAACACAGTCCTGTCTGCCTTTGTCCCATCTGCCACAACAGGGGCTATAGCCAGCATGTGGTCTGCTAGATAATGCTGAGAGGTGTCTGTGTAAGGCAGAGGGGAAGGGGGAATCCTTGCTTAGCAGGGAATGGTGAGAGGAGGGGAGAGAGCAGGGGGAAGCCAGGCAGACACCTGCAGTCTCTGATGGAGAGGGGCCACTCTGCTGTGAAACAGACAGCCCAGCCCAGAGAGCATGCCAGGAGGCTGGGGGAGTCTGGTTTAACTTAAACTAGGAAGGGGTCTGGGACAGACATTGCATAAACCAGTTTGACCCAAATCAGTTATGTCTGATACTACATTCAACTAGGTTTATCTCAAACCAGTTTCAGCCATTTTCAAACTGGTTTATGTGCACTGAATATCTGTTCTTCTACAAGTTTAAACAACTTTCTGATCACTTAAACTGCTTTAGGTGTAATGTCTGTCCCTAGCCTTGGTAACCTAGGGCAGCATTGGCTGTACATATGTTTGTATCATTATTTCAGGGCAGTTTCACCAAGCTGGGCTGATTGCTGTTAAGAAACAATACACCTTTCCAAGTTTGCATCAAGAAGCATGAATTTGAGTTGTTTTGGCTATATCACATGTGTGCTCTAAGAGCCTTGTAGCAGGAAACAGCTTCTCAGAGACACAGACCTGAGCAGCCTGAATGACAGAGACCAAGAGTGACAGCAGGCAAAAGCCAGGCCGGGAACACTCAGCCTCTCCCATGCCGCAGAACAACAGACCCTACATAAATAGCCTTTCTTTCCTTTAACCTTTGCTTTGTTACAGTGCAAGAGACAGGATATTGGGATAGATGGACCTGTGGTCTGACCCAGTGCAGCATCTCTTGTGTTCTTATGATGATAAAAAGTTCAAGATGGAAAATACTTGTTTTTTTTTAAAAAGGAAGAGGTAAAAAAGAGCGGATTTAACAGTAGGTTAGCCATGAGGACTGTAGTTATGTAAGTCATGTAAGTCAAATCTGAATGACATAATCAAAGCTGAATGAGGTGACCCATTACAATAGGAATGACAAAGGCAGCATTTTTGTTTAAGCTAGAGTGGCATCTATTGTGACTCCAACTCCAGTCCTGGCCTAGGCTTGGGTTAGAGTTGGCTGTAACTCTAACTCTGACTCCAAGCCCAGGTCAGGACTAGAGTTGGAGCCACAGCAGCTGCCTGTCTCCCCCACTCCCCCCACACCACCACACACACTCTGTACTCAAATCCAAGCCTAGGGGCTTTTCTCCTCCATGTTGAATGGGGGGAAAGTCTCATCTTTGAGCCAAGTAAATACAGTAAATATAACAGTAGAATAAGAATGTCTATTTCAGTACTAGTAACCAAGAAAAACAAGTAGTGCCAGATTTCCATGGTATACCATTTTTATAGGTTTGTATTTTTTTCACATGAGTAAACATAGGAAGATAATGAGTGAAATCCTTACCCCCCCCCCCCAGCTGATTTACAGTGGATAAAATGACCAGCACGGCACAAAAAAAACAAGCCCCATGGTGGCTGTGGGGAAAAAAAACCCTTGTCTTGGATTTGACTAAATGTAGTCCATCCGTACATATGTGGATTGATTCATTCATACATCTGGGCCTGCCAAGTGCTGGAGCATCCCAGGATCAGAAGGGCAGGAAGATGGCTTTACATGACCTTAGACGTGCAGCTCAGAATCTCGCCCAATGCTTCCTTACACTTCTCTAAATTAACTATTCAGGCCCAAAAGATGTGAACAGTTCAGCTAAGTTACAAGGCAATATGGGTTCCTCTTGGTCATTATTCTTCATGTATGTAGGATGCCTTGGCACTCGCACTGTTTGAATTAGAATTGTGGTTCCAGAATCATTTGTGTAAAAGCAGCAGAAGAGAAACCAATATCAGGCCATCTGTTAAAATTCATAAGGCTCCAATGCAAACAACAGCTTCTAGGGATGGGTGAAGGAATGTGTGTAAAATAATGTGAATCACAGAATGCAAACAGCCATTACCTCCAGCTTGAACCAAACTGGAACCTTTAGAGTGGTTTTGAAAAATGTTAAGTTCTGTTTGGCTTTGTTTTAAAATTGTTGCATCCTGTTGCACTTCCCGATTTTGACAAGACGTTGAGAAGTCAAAATAAATTCTTATTTCTCAATATTACTCACCTAAGTAAAGCAAGGAAACTAGAAATAAAAGGATATAATATCACTTACAAGGTTTCCAGTTTTATTTTTTGATCAAATAGCATGGAGAAGTTTACTTCAGATAAACAAATAAATTGTAGGTGCGATACTCATGAAACAAAACCTGCAAATAAGATCCTTTAATATTTTGAATTGGATAGATATTACTCAAAGAATATTTACATCTACTCCCCAGGTGTTACCAGGAATTGTTTCTAAATTACATACCTATTTACTAATATTTTGTAATGCATATAATGCAATTGCTAGAAAGCTGATAGAACCTCAGCATTTTAATGTAATATTGTCATCAAAATACTTCACCATAATGTTCATGTCTAGATTTGTTTTAGAGATATACAAAATACATTGAAATAAAGAAGCAAAATATGGAATATATATATTAGAAAAGGTATGCATATATTTATGTATATGGTCTGAGGTTTTCAAAGCCAGTTATTGGATTTGGTTGCCCAATTTTGATTATTTTCATTCTGAATTAAACTTCCCTTCATTGAGTGAAACCTCATCTTTGGGGGTAAATGGTCATGTTATTTTTTTCACAATGACATTTTAAAAAAATCATAACTGTATACTTGGCAATCCATTTTCCTAATATTTATACAAATAAGGGGGCAACGTCAAGTTTTAGAGTTTTTTCTGGCAATCGTTATGTTTTTAGAGATATTTTAGAGAAACCATTCTTCTGCAAGCTTCACCCTTTCTACACCAAATCTTGCAAACTTTGGTCTGCATCACTATGATGAAGATCCCAGCTGCATTCTAATGCTGAAGTCGTACTCCTCTTTCAAAAATGAAATAAACCAGAGGCATTGTGTTCACAGTGAGGCCAATCCAAATAAGATGAATTTGAGAACCAAACTAAGACTTGATTTCACCTGTAAACATCAGAGGTGGGTTCAAGATAAGTAGAAATGAACACCATTCATTTTCAGAAATCATTTTTAAAAGCACTGTTTGCACAACTTTCCATACATTTACATATTTTATACCAGGGGTACCTAATTCACCCCATCACTTTGGCCCACTCTGGACTGCAAGATTCCTTTTGGGCTGGATTCAGACCACAGAGCTCCTCATGGGTCAGATCCAGCCAAGACAGCAGAGCCGGGGCAAGCAACAGTGGCAGGCCTGGGGGTTAACACAGCTGTTGCTCACTACTGCCACTGATATACATTGTCATGAGGCTCTATGCCCCAGATTTCAGCAGTGAACCACCCTCACTTGCCCCACACCTGAATTCTCAGTCCCTCTACAAGAATCACAGGCCACAGAATACAGCTCCACAGGCCTTAAGTTTGACATCCCTGCTTTATACTAAGTGGTACGTGCATAAAGCTATGTACAAGACAGAAATAACCTAGTGACCTAGTGCAGTACAAAATTAGAAGACTTGACAGTGTGACAAGTAGCATTGGTCTAAAATCTGTCATTTCCATGAAGAGTTCAATAAAAAAAATGACCAAAACAATTTACAAAAAAAATGTATCCATTTGAAGAGCTATGGAATGGGTACAATTTTGTGAGCTTAAGACATACTTCCTGGGTGTAACTGAAGCCATGCAGAAAAGCCAGGTTTATAGCATAGATGTGACCTCCATCCTCCATGCACATTTGGATGATGAAAATTCCTCCCCTGAAATGTTCACAGAAATAAAAATCCATAAAATGGGAGCAAGCTTAGTCTAAGCACCTCTTACATCAACAGGCATAAAGAGCTTGGTGTGTTTAGCTTAACATGAAGAAAATTAAGAGGTGACTTAATTATAGTATACAAGTGCCTTCATAGGGAAAAATGCAGTGTGCGCTAAAAGACTTTACAGTCTTGTAGAGAAAGGCATACAAGAACCAAAGACTTGTACTTAATGCCAAGCAAATTCAAATGAAAACCAAGACAGATTTTTAACATTGAGGGTAATAACCAAGGGACAAAGTGCCAAAATAAGCATTGGATTCTCCTTCCCTTGATATCTTCAGGTCAAGGCTAGATGTCTTTCTGAAATAAATTTTAATTAAACACAAGTTATTGCACTCCATACAGAGGGGCCTGAGGGACAGTCTATGGTTTCTGTCTAGGGTGACCATCACAGAGGACAATCCGATTGTCCTCTGTCCTTCTCTTCTCTTGAAGAGCAAAACAGAGGACATAAAGGCACCAGATTTCTTATCAATAGAGGACAGAGTAGCAGAAAACCGGAATGTCCTCTATGGGCCACCCTACTTGCGTTATACAGGGGGCAGACAAGATTGTCTATTGGTCCCTGTGGGCCTTCAAGTCTAGAATCTATGAAAACCCAGTTTGTTTTTATTTGACTGGCTATAATAAATAACAGGTGAAGAGTGGATTTTTTTCTGCCAAAGTTATTACTGATCTTTATTTTAGTCAGCCTTGCAGTCTTTGGGTATCTTGCTTAAATTGCACAAAAGAAAGCAGCAACAAATAGAGCACTGCCCTAAGACTCAGGAATAGAACTACACAAACAACAGTGTTCTGAGTTCGGCTCCTGAACCAAAAAAATGGAGGGAAAAAAACAGGTTCAGGTCAACCCAAAACAGAATTAATTTAGTTTCTCTTCCAGTAAAATGACATTTAAAAATGCTTTGACTCAGATATCAAATATTTTATTTGCCCTGACGTTAAATGTTTTGTTTTGTTTTGTTCTTAGGTTATTTAAAAGTAAGAACAATACTGAACCATAACAGATTTTAAGTAAAAGGTTGTTTGTTTTTTTTAAATGGGTTCACTTTTTGAGTATTTTCATTCCTTTGGCTGGACTTTTAGACTTTGCTGGAACTAATGTTAAAATACTTCAAGAAAAGATTTTGGAATTATTGCACTTTTTTCCATCAAGCAACCACCAGGTTCTACTGGAAATTTCAACAGAAATCCTGCTTTTATAAAAATAAAAACCTGATTTCCAGAATATGAAAATTAATTTGGTTAAAAATTAGTTTTCCTATGTACATCAAATTGAACCCTCTTTTGAGCTTCAGTCACTGCTAAACATGTGGGCTGATTTTTCAAAAAGTGAATGCAGAATCACCCATCAACAGTTTTGGGATATACGCTGTTGGAGGCATAGTAAAGGGGCCTGAGTTATAAGTGTGGGGGTTCAACATTTTCTGAACATCAGGACCCTTCTAACGTATCTCAAATTTATCAGAAAAAAAATTAAGGTGCCCAAAATCACTAGCCCTTCTGAAAACTGAAGCCAATTCCTCTTACACCTATTCTGTATTATATATTTCTTCATTCTCAATTTATATTCCCTCAAATCAATGCTTAGTATTAAGTGTTGGAACATTTAAGATTTTCATAATATACATAATCCAAAATACCCAATGTTTTCCAATCCAAAACATTTGCCCAATTCTAGTTTTAAGCTTATTGGAGTAACAGGGGTTAGCCTATTCTTGATGGTGAAAGAAAGTGTGGGTAGTTTGCAGGGCTCCAGCAAGTTAAAATGCTGTATCAAAAGGTTTGTTTCTCTTAAATCCTGGGTTAACTCTTGATTTTTCACAGGACTTGACAACATATCAATATTCTTATTCTTGTTCTATTTTATGCTGCACAAGAATTATAATGCCAGGCAAAATTCAGATGTGGCTATCAAGTTAAACTCCTACAACTATGTATTCTATCAGTTTCTGAAGGGATTTACATTTCTACACCAAAAAGCCAAAAGAAAGCATAAATTAAGTTAGATAAGAGGCTACTTTAACTTACACTTTCAAGTATATCTGAGAGACTGTGAATAAATATAAATAAACTTATATACTATATACACATCATGTTTCAATTTGGCCCTGTGAGTCCAGAGGAATCTATATAATAAGTCAAGACTGGGATAAATCTAAGTTAGGTTAACATATATGTTGAGACTACTGGAAAAAAGCCCATAAATTGCACAAATCTAGATTCACTTTATAGTCAGACTTGCTTAAACTCGCTGAGAGTCATCTGTGAATTTGGCCCTTGGAATGGTGCCTACTACATAGAATTTCACAATTTGGTTGAAACCAGAACTACAAGTCTTACAAAAACGGTTTCTGAGACTTCTGAGAGAGAACTCTGAATTCACCAAGGGGCATATATATCTCCTGTCATATCAGGGCATTAATGAATTCTGAATAAACAAAATACAAGGTATTTGGATACGTAATAAAGCTCTACCTAATGGTGTTTCTGGAGATATACCAGATGGAAAGATGGCAGTTATTATTTATTGATCTGCTAAATTGTTATGGATACAATTAATTCAAGATTACCTCTGCCTGGTAAGCATAAAGGTGCTGCACCAAGGCCATCCAGAACACTCAGATAAATGAAATGTCAGTCTTCAGCTCAAGGAGACAATGTGGATGGGTGGCCCATACTCAATGCCATACTCAGAGCCATATCTTTTAACGGTAGTGACACATAGAATTTGAACTTTTCAAATGAACTATGGTGGCATGTGAGCACATGAACTATAATGTAACATACTATGGCATAAGTTCTATAGGCAATGCCTCAAGTCCCAGCTTCTGGAGTCATACTAGTGCACGAGAGTATATACCACTCCAGCAGCCCAGCTCAATGTTCCCCTCCACCTTGATGGCCAACAGTGATGCTGTAGTACTGAGACATAAAGGGTGATACCCTTAGATATTCTAAACCTTGCCTGGTCCTAGAACTTTAGAATCATAGCAAAACAGAGAAGTCTGGCTGGAAAAGACCTCCATCAGTCATCTAATCCAACCCCTGCCTAATGCAGGATCTTCCCTATCCCAACTATCCTATACAAATCCATAATCTAACCTCTTAACAAAACTACAGTCAACCCTGACAGCACAAGACATAAAACCCTAACCTGCCATGGGCAAAGAAAAGGGACCATGACAATCAATGCCCTGCTTCTGTAAAAGGCTATTACTATACACTCAAGAAAGCACAGGAATAGGGCTACACAACCCCGCACTAGAGGAAGGCAAAAACCCCCACAGTCCAAAAAGGCATGTCAAGTCCTGTGTTGCTATATGTTTATTTTCCCTGGTTTATTTTCTTTTATATTGTTCCTGCTTTTATCTCCAATACATTCAATAAAATCATCCGGTTCCTGTCCCAAACACACCACTGGTCTATTAACTTTGCAGTCTGGTCATCTGCTTTGAACATCTTGGGGAATATACACTGCAGAGTTTCAGTGAAGAGGGGTTGTACTGTATTGAATAGTTCCACAAAAGACCCATGAGCTCTCCATCAGAGGATAAGCTGCACTCATAAAGGTGATTTTCTTCACTAGCCCATTGTAACTCTGGTGGTTTTGCAGTGGTGACTTGGTGTGCCTACTGTTACACTTGTCAAAACCCACTAGAACAATCCCAGCAGGTTCTAGTTGAAGTCAATGGGACTATACAAGGTGAAAGAGCCCAAGTAATGAATTCCAATATAGGATGAGGCTGTTAGACTGCCACTATGTTATGTCCTTTGTTTGCTAGAAATAGGGAAAAAATATTGCTGGGCTATTTGTGCATTAGCAAAATGGGATTAGTCCAAGAAGGAGGGACAGATCAGCAGCTGGTATAAAATGACTTCCCTGTAACTAAGACAGTTTATATCCAGCTAGAGATCACTACCTCCCCCACCCCATGGGACTAACTTAAAACAGGAATTTCCATGCTTTTCCCCTTGTCTGTTGTTCTGCTAGTATTAACTTCTGTTCTATTAACTTAGCCTAGAATGTTTGACTTCTGGAAGTAATTTTAACTGGTGGGTGTATTCCACCCTCCATTTGCCAAGGCTTTCTCCAATTTGTATTTCAATCTTTCCTTATTCATAGGATTGGCACCTCTGCCTTAGGGTCTATGACATACCTATGATGGGAAAAACCCTCAAATCCAATCCAAACAAGCATAAGCAGAGCCAAGAAGATTTCAATACAGGCTTTATCTATAGATTAATGATATTGCATCACAAGCATAAATGTCAATCAGATATCAAAGAACAAAGGTGTGTTGAATAACATGCAAGCTAAGAGGGTAATTCTCTATAAGTCTCATGACATCACTTTCTGCTGTTTCCAGCTTGATCCTTTAATGGCATGATACAACAGAACAGCATGAGAGCCTGGAGACAGTCCACAGAGCCCTAGCTAAATGATATCACTAGTTGGAATAGAAGCTATTTTATCCAAGTGTTGATTGCTTGTGGTAGTTACCCTTTTGATGCCCTTCCCACTTCTTAAGTGTTTGACATTGCTCCCCCTCTGACCCATCCACTTGTTTAACATTTCACTGTAAATTGTACTAGGCTGTGTTTTTAATCCCTCCTAACACTTTTTGCAGATGGAAACTCTATCAGGAAGGAAACATCTTGTAAAAAAATACTTTGTGCAATGAATCACCTAGTTATGAGATCTGGATTGCTTGGGAAGGATAGACCCAAAAAGTGTACACTGCATAGCTAGCATTACTCCAGTTTTCTTCAGACAAGTGCCTTTATGTAACATGACAGGTTATTACTTTTGCCCTTGGCCATGGTTGGGTAGGACTACAAAAAAGTAAATAAATATCAAGAGCGATCTACAGTCAACGCACTGTTGAACCGTCATGGCACCACTCCTACCCAATAGTATGAGACAAAACACTCCCTTTGGTTTGTTATTTGGATAGAATAGTTGGGTGGAGAAGAAGCATGTGGGAGGATGGCTATTTTCCAGCAATATAAACTCTCTCCTCAGGAGATGTCCCTTACAACAAGGAATTCCTTGTGACATCACAAGCAGCTTGACATCACAGTGATGCACAGAAGCTGGAACAGTTCCCATTATGTTTTATAATACAGCCAAAGTAGGATGAGCAAGTCATACAAGGACAGTAGAGCACTGGCTGCCTTTATACAAAGAGTTTTATTTTGATTTTTTAAATATCTCAGTAAGATTTTTTTTCAAAATGATAGTGTTTGTCCCTGTAGAAATAGAAAAAAACCCCGCATGCACATATAAAATATGGTTATCCTGGTTTTCTCTGTTAAAAAAAATCACAATTTTTCTTATAAAACCCCAAATTCTATGATTAAAAAATCCAAACTTGCATTTGTCCATGATTAAAATGAAACATCACTATATATACATATCAGTTGAACACAATGTTTTATAGATATATTTACAATTTTAAAGCAATTTGGAAGCATATCGGTGCCACAATCATTCTAATAAAATAAATTCTAAATACTTATACATTTCGGCATTTGGTTTTGTTTTTGTTTTTTTAATCATGGAAAATCAGAGCTCCCCCTGCCCCCTTCACTCACCAGGATGTGGGTCCAGCTACAGCTGTTCCCCCCCCTCATTGGTTTGTGGTACTGAGCAGCCCTGATATGCTGGTGCCTTGCCGTTGCCCCCCACTCCCAACCCACAGCTACCCCAGTCCTGCTGGAGCCCCTCACTCCTGAACTACACTTCTGCCACCCCCTGCCACCATGCCAGTGCTCTTCACTCCTTACCTGCAGCCCCTTTCCTCACCCAGCCCTGCCACAGGGGGACCTCAGCTGCCCCCCACCCCACATGGACTCAGTATGGTGCTCTGTGGGGACATGGCAGGGACGGTCTCCAACATGATGTGCATACAGCACATCCCATGCAGAATCCCACGCAGCAACTGGGGCACCACATGCTGCCCCACACTACTGGCTGGGAGGCTGGGGTGTGGCAGGGAGGACCAGCACCGTGCTCCAGCAGCAACATGAAGCCAAGCATGGCTCTGGCCCAGGGCATGCTGCAGGCAGCAGGAAGAGGGCAAGAGGCTCCAGGGAATCTCCATCCCACCCAGGCTAGAGCGCAGTGGTTGCTGCAACTCCGGCTTATGCAGGCAGTGGCAGAGCAAGTCCAGCCCTGGTGCAGGCTGGAGGGAGGAGGTATCCCTCGCCTGTGGTATCCCTTGCCCTGGGCTGTGGCTTCTGGGCCACAGCTTCCCCCTGCCCAGGTCTCCTGGCCACCCTGCCCCTGAGAGCATGGGAACCAGCCCAATGGCTCTGGCCTGGCTATGCATCTCCCTGCCACCCATGAAGTACCCCCCACTCACTGGAGGGGCAGGCCTCACTAGCAACAGCTCAGAGCTGGGTTCACCAGTGGCACTGAGCACTGCCTCAGATCCCTTGCCCCACTGCAGCCCCGGCACCCAAACATCTTTTTGCCTAGCAGGCACCTGCCCCATGCACCCCTTGCTATACATATATATGCCTCACACAGCCCCCGAGACAGTCCCCAGGCCCTGGCCCTCCAACCCCTCCCCCCATAGACTTATCTGTATCCAGTTGCTGGGGCTGGTCCCACCACCCTGCCTGGCTGTATTGCCAGTCATGTGTGTATGCATGTACATATGCATGTGGCACCCCTGGCCTCCCATCACCCTCCCCCATTCCCCCCAGCCTCAAGCAGCTCCCTGCAGACTGGAATGCTGCCAACCTACAAGAGGAAACCCACACTTTCTTGTTTCAAAGGGGAAAAGCTGAATTTTTCTCCTTTTAAAGGGAAAATTCACTTTTGTTTCCATGGGAAACAGAAAACCCAAATCCCTGGTCATCACATTCCAATAGGTGCTGCTCCAGTGCACTAATACACATATTTTAGAGTGTTTCCCTTTGAAAAAAAAAACACCCTTCAAAAAAATAAATAGGCCCCTTCCAGGAATACTACTCTTGGCTTATTTGTGATGCAGCAAGCTGGTATCAGTGAAACAAATTTCTGCTTGTAAAATCTGAGGATAATTATCTCAGGCTAAATATTACACAATAATGATAGTTCAGTAAGGGAAAGAAACTTCTTTACTACTGGGAGAATAATGGGAGCATATACTCTATCCAGGTCTCTGTCTAGGAATACCATGCAAGGCCTTTGTTGTGACACAGCATGAAAGAACTCTGATATTAGTAGAAAAAACCCTTCCTCTTACAGTTGCAAGATACATTTTGAGAACAAATACCAATTAACAGTCAGATAGTTCCCAGCAATTAGGGAATGATAACACATAATTAACTCAGTACTGAAGTAAGATAAACTAGACAACTTTTTTTTTCCAGGAATGTTTTAATTTAGGATAGGAAAGCTCAAATGAAATTAACCTAGACCAGTGAAAAGGACTCCCCTCCAGCTAGGTTGATCTCCTGATCATATGTAACAGAGACACCTAATCTGGGAGACAGGCTGTGCCTACACATTCATTAATGCACTCTAGTTACAGCACATTAAGTTCAGTACTTGCATAACCAAGTACTAAATCAATGTGCAATACTGTAAAAACACATGGGTTTTACAGATGCTAACTGCGCAGTAGCCTAATACTACGGCGCAGTAGCATATTAGCACAGATTTTGCCTGGCACATTACTGCTCATTGTTATTAAGCTATGGTGCAGCTAGTGTCTCATGCAGACGCACCCAGGAGGAACACCAACATGAATGTACCCCTTCCTGTAACTCTTCCAAAATGAATCAAGCTAGCACTTTAATTCCTCTACAAGCAAGAGCCTGGAAAAATTCAGATATCACAACTTTGCTGTGCAGATCATTTGTTTTGTGTTCTGCCTAGAACAGTGGGGTCCTGCTCTATGACTGGGTACATTTAGGCACTACTGCAATGCAGATTATAATGAATAATATAGTTATACACAGCTGATACAAAAACTGTACCATCTCTCAATTATGTTTAAGTCATTTGCAACATGCAAAAAGCAGGTGGTACCAGCAATTCTTATAGCCTCTTCTTTCAGTTCTCCTTTGAAAGTTAAACAGTGCATTTTGCTGTTATTCTCTCATGCTGTCTTATCCCTGCTTTCTGCAGGACGCTGTGGCTAAGACTCACCTACATACTTTCAATTGAGTCAATGGCGCTTTCAACTCTTGGTCTTCCTTTGCTATAGATTTAGGAGTTGCAGCATGTACTGACTGCTCCTCATTATAATTCAGCAGAGTTGGAGAGTAGGGGTTGTGCAACTCCAATGTTTCTATTGCATGGTTACAGGCATTCATGTAATCTTAATATGTCTTTTAAGTGGATTGCGTGTGTACTCACACTTTAATTTTCTGTGCTATGGGTTCAAAGAAGTGCATGTAAACCAGCATTATATATGTTGTAGGTGCTGTGCAAAGATTTGAAAAATCTCCTTTAAAGCTCACATTGAAAGAACTGTGACATTACGTAGCATTTGTAACCTTACTTATCTAAATTAACACACCACTGTTTTACCACTAAAACAATACAGTTTAGGAAAAGCCTCCTTCAATTTTTTTAGGGGGAAAAATATCTGCTGCTTCTCAACATGATTTTTTTGGAAATTTCTGTAAGAACATATTAATGTTCTTATAGTTTTATTGTTTATTGTTTTGCAGGACTGACTAGGAGCCCCAGGCACAGACCAAGACTGCAGTTTTAGTCTCTGTAAAAATAAAAAACGAAAAAATCCCATTTCCTAGCCTAATCTTGCTGCTTCTCTGCCAACCTGTAATGTATTTCAGGGTTTTCCAAATCCCACTGAAGGAGAAATTAGTATCTTTTTTTAGTATAGCTTGCTTATAAGTGTGGTATACACTGGTTCTTGAACAGAGGTGGTCACAGATGTCACACAGGCATCTGAAATTTCAGTGCAAATATCCATGACTGCTAACCAAAGCACGAGTTGTTTCTGTGTACCAAGAACATATGCTAATTGGACAGTTTAAAGCATAGCAAACCATCTTGTTGGTTGCTTTTGTTTCTCTGAAAGAATCTGCAACTCCACGCTATTGCCCAAACAAAAGTTTTTTGCCAACCTTCACACACAGTAAGAAAAACACTTCATAAGTATGCGCAAGAATGTCAGCTGGTAACTCCCAGCATATTGTTGTGTAAATATACTCATGGGAGGAGTAAAATGTGTGTCAAAAAGAACTGATGTTGGGGGACAAAGGGGGAGCCTTCTGTAGGCCCTTCAAGGCTTAAAACCTGTGAAGAATGAGTGACTAATTTATCAGTCCCAGTACTGAGCAGGGACTGGGGCCCAAAGCCCCTGAGGCACATAAGCACTTAAGTCCCTTTGAGAATTTGAGCCTTAGTATTCCTGTGCACTGGTAAAATGGAAAGTCTGGTTCATCACTGTTTTATTCCAGTTTTACTCCGATATGTCTTGTTGAAATCAATTTACCTCAAGACTGCCATGATTCTAGGGAGGATGACTACAGTCAAGAGGTCTCTCCAGCCCAGCTGCTAATAAGAAGTTACACAGAGATTTGGAGGCAGAGACAGAAAAAGAACCCTGATGCCTGTAAAACTTAATCTGAGGCCCTACCCCAAGACTACCCTTTGCCTCTGGGTTGCTCCACTCAGACCTGCAAAAACGGTGGCAATGAAAGGCAAATGTGCCAGTGTGCTTGGTATTAAGGACATTTATTTGCTAAGAACCTAGATGAGACCAAGTCTAGAAAACTGTTCAATAGCATTTTCCATCTCAGTGTCTGCTGTCAAATCACTAAGGTTCTTTGTTTCTGCACATTTGCATTTGAAACAATAAAGAGAACAGCACACTGAAAACTCACATTCCTTTGAGTATGGGGACAGGTCCTCACTTCGTGTAAATGACCATCCTCTCCATTGAAGCCAAGGAAGCAAATGCAACAGCTGTCCCATGTCTTTTCAAGGGATGTCTGATGATAGTAAAGCAAGTGTGGAAGGAAGGATCTCTGGTAGAATTAAGTGGGCTAAAGGTGTATTGGAACACGTACACTACTGCTTCTTAATCCCCTCCTGTGGGTCTAGGGCAGTGGCTCTCAACCCATGGCCCAATCAGCACACTGCTGCGGCCCATGCGACATCCTGTTAAAAAAAAGAAAGTAAAGGCATTTGACAGTGTAGAAATGAGAGGTATAACCGAATATTGATCTGTATTCCATTACTGTCAGATAACAGATACAAAACATTTTTAAATGGATACAAAGGAAGTAAGTTAGGTGTGCCCACATAACACATTGAGGGCTGCAAGTGTGGCCCACTATGGCAAATAGGTTAAGAACCACTGGTCTAGGGGAAGAATCCAGCAGTATCAAGAGAAACATGTCTCTGGCTGCCCCTCCACCCCCACCCCACCCCATAAAAGGAAACCAATCAAATGTGGCAAAAACAACTCTCTCCTCCCAGGAAACAAGTGTTTGGATAACAGAGCTGGAACACAAGGGGTTCCTCATTGTCAGGAGACCCATACTCCTTCATCTGACCACCCCTGAAAAAAATGAGTCAGTTCTAGTCTCCCCTTCCTTTCTCTACTGCTTTGCATCTCCAGGCCTCTAATAAGCAGAAATACAGAAGCCCTGATGTTGCCCCTGTTTAGAACTAGGAGAAATGGGAATGAAATGAACTCCTGAGCTACTGTCTATGGTATGAATATGTTCTATCACTGCAGGAGAAGCAGAAGCAGAAGAGCAGTATGGCCAGAAAATTCAATGTGGGGCTGCTACAGCTAAGAGTGAATGTGAGGGGGAAAATGTAAAAATAAGGCCTTGGGCTGGAGGGCAAAGAACTGATTTGGGCAGGGGAAATAGGGATTATTGATATGGGACTGACAGGGCCTGAATGAATCGGTATAGGATTGGGGGGACTATAATTTATTGAAATGGGACTGGAATCAGGTAGATATGGGGCCAATGAGGCAAAGACTTCAATAGTTGGGAAAATGTCATGTTCCTGGAGAGTATGCAAACTCGGGGCTTTTATGCAAATATATGGGACTTTATGCTAGCTAAATATCCATTGCATTTTGTCACAAGATGTTAGCACATACAATTTAAAGGAGGCTGTTGCAGTGCAAGTGAAAGAGACAGTTTAGATGAGTTGGCTGGCAGAGATGCCTTAAACAAACAGAAAGTTTTGTGTTTACTGGTCCAGGATCAAGCAAACCTGGTCAGCTTGCATTCTTTGCTATATATTTATTAACCTATTTGAAAATACATAGCCAATACATTCAACAAATTACAGGAGTAAGTGAAACATTACCAGTAGGAAATCCATAAATGCTGGAATTAAAAGGATGGAATTGCCTTGATTTAATTTTCCTCTCCTCTATTACACACCAATCAAAGAGAAATAATGCCCGAGCTTTCCACAAATTAATTATTCTTAAATGTTCCTTCCATCAGATTCCACAACTATGGACAGAATAACATACCTTGAGTTGTGAAGAAAGGATCCTTAAATTACAGAAGCAACATCTTAACACCTCTTGCATGGCCCAAGGAAAATCATTCTTAACCCAATAAAATCTTTATTAAGAATAATGGATGCAGAAATGGCTAGAAAAATAGTTTCTTAGAATTCAAAACAGGGTGAGACAGGAAAACGTCTGTCTTTAGCATCTGTGTTTTAAAAACATACAATTTTTAGTCAACTGACTGCTTTCTTTCCTGGCATATGCATTAAATATTGTCTCAGGCATTTCTTCTTGATGATGACTTCCTAAAATTCTCTTGGTTTTTGATGGTTAGGTTTGGAAACAAAATAAGGAAATGTCTGCAGGGAGGGAAAAAAACCAAAGTAGCCTCTAACCTGGTATTAAAATGCCCAATTAAATTCCAGAGGTGGAAATTGCTGTGTTTTTTTCAAGTGTAGATTATATCCAGGTTCTCTACAGAAGGCTTTTCTCTTTGTGCATATATAATGCAAGAAAATAATCAGTTGATAGGTATAAAGACAGAGACATTTGCATGGGCAAACAGATATCAGGATGCCATATTTACTTAGTAAGCCTGGAAATATTAGGATCTAACTGATCACCTGTTTTGCACAAAGACTTCACAATTTTCAAAATATGGCCTTCAAAGCCTAGAAGTCAATAGTCAACGTCTACTGCTTTGCATCTCCTTTGATCATTATTAGAACTGGTACAACATGAAATCCTGTTCCTGTGAAATATTAAAGATGATTTTGTTTCAAAGCTCCTGACCCATTTTAAAAGTTTTTTCCCCACAAAAACATGACCATTTCAATAATTTTCAGTTGAAATGTTGGTTATCACAGGAATGATGTTTATCAATGAATAATATCTTAATGTTTAAATGTTCAAGTAGATCTATAAATACCTAGATAGAAGATAAGAGATGCTGAAGGGCTAGATAGCCTTCTACCAGACAAACTATGTATAGCCCTGTATTTGAAAGTTAGAATCATTTGAATGGGAAGGAAGTGTTATTTTTTTAACAATGATAGTAACAAAGTATTGAAACAGTTTCCTTTAATAGGTGGTAATTTATTACTTAGAATCTTGGAATCAAGTTGGGTATCTTTTTATAAGATACATATGAGTTTAGCCACAAGTTAATGGAATTAATAGCGTTCACATACCTAGTGGATTTGTGTAGACCCCTAGAGATGTTACTGCGGACCTGCCTAATTAGCTCTGCAGTAAACATCTCCACATCTACACAGATGCCCTTATTAGGGTGCATGAAACTAATAAACTCTGGAGCAGGCTGGTACAAGTGCTATTCTGCCCTGGAGTTTTTCTGTGCATGTGTAGATGCTGGCTGCCTGCTGGCTAGCCCTGCGCTGAAGCACCCTGTTGTGCCAGCCAGCTCCTCTGCAGCACACTGAGCCCAGTCGGAGCAGCGAGCCAGGGTTGCTCCAACTGGGCCCAGGGTGCTGTGCACAAATAACCTCCAGCACAATATATTCCACAAATAACCTCCAGCACAATATACTCCAGTTTATTGTTACCAGGTACACATTTGAATGGTGCACCTAGTAGCAAAAAACTCCAGAACAAGAAACTCTGGAGTTTATTCGTGCACATTAATTGCACATGTATACTCACCCAGTAAAGAGTAATTTTCTGCAGAAATTGAAAGGTCAAATTCTTTGGTTATGTAGCATATCAAAGCATTGATGGTCCTTCCATGATCATGATGGTCCTTCCTGGAATTACAAACTATGAATTCATTCCTAGAAGCAACAAAAACATTAACAATAATTTTTTTGTTCCATTTTAGCAAATTCCTTTTCATTCCGAGGCCAAATCCTTATTGTTTATGAAAAATGAATAAAAGAGAGAAATTGATTTAGGTCGTGGCAAGCATCATCTCTTTAGAATTAAAATAAAATGTCAAGATACTGTCTTGCTTCTGGCTCTACTTCTGTGCAATGGTTGTGGATCTATTTGGCTTCAATGCCAACACCTTTCGTGAAGAATTTTTTTATGCAGATGCCAAGGATCTATTATATAAATTACGCACATCTTCTTGGAGAGGCATCTCCTCAAGGGAGGCATCTCCTTCCAGCTAAACCTGTCAAAATGAAGTCAGATGTTAAGATGGATACAGAAATTGCGAGAGTACTGAAGCCAATACCAACAGGAATATAGTATTGGCCAGAAATCTATTGCCCCTTTCCTCTACAGGGAACAAGGACATTCAGAAGGTTATGTAGAGCTCCCAGGGGGCAAATACCAAGCCATCTCATGAGCAGCAGTGTCTTATTTCTCATGCAGCTCATACAAGTCAGTTCACCCTACCCCTAGATATGCGAGCCAATGTTCGGACCATAGGTGGGTCAGTACTTCCACCCTCTCTGCTTTGGAGGAGGCTGTATGTACAGACAGAAGGGGCAGGTAAGGTTCCTGTCAACAGCAGTCACTAGCAGCATGCTACAAAGTACATGTGCACAAAATCACACCCAGCCCCAAACCTTCTGCAGAAGCTAAATGAGGTGAGAGCTGAGGGGCTTAGCAAGAGCAGCTCCTCTCTCCCCTCTCTGCTCCTAGCACTTGGGAACAGTACCAAAGTTGGGCTCATTGTGTACATAAAAAAAGATGTGTGCATGTGTCCTGTTTTGCACCCTGCCTTTTTTTTTTTTTTTGAAACCATGAAAGTGTGGCCAGAGAATCGTACCATAAAATTCTTTGGCCACTTTAGCTGTTCATGCTCTGCAGAACATATGCTGAGTCAGCTGCAGGTGCAGAATGGGCTTCATTGCCTCCAGCTTAACTCAGAAGCAGCAACACATCATAATTCCAGACTGTGCATACCAGAACAACTCAAAAAGCAGACCTAAGTTGGTCCACCATTGTGTCTGTGGCCCAAAGCAGACACCTACTTGGAGCTGACAGAGATTGTCCGCAGAAAGCAGCTTTAGCTTATCTTGTGGCCTGTTTATGAGGGCAGGTAGAGAATTTTCTGATGAAACTTTTTTGCTGAAAAGTTGATTTTTTTGACAGCACAAACATTTTAATGGATTTTAAATTTTCACTGGAAAAAAGAAAAGCCAAAACCTTCTCAATTTCTCAGTTTTGGGGCTTTTTCAGGGAGGGGGTTTAAGTACTTCGGAGCTCAAGATTTGTAGTCTTGTGCAATTCTAGGAATGTTCAGTTTAAAAAAAAATCTGAATTTTTTAATGAACACTTCTATGAAAAAGTATCTTATTTGTGGTTGAAAATTTCTGGGGTGGGGGAGAGAGAGAGAGAGGAAAACAATTCTAAATACTTATGCTTTTGAGGAATCTTTAAAAGGTAAATTTTTAACTGGTCAAAATTTGACACTTTTTTATTAGCATTCTCATCCAAACTGTGAATTTAGACCAAAAGGAAGTAGAAGAGATGAGAAGATAATGATTTTTCCCCTGATATTCACCAAGCTCTGGTACAATTTACAAAATTGAACAAACTCCTGCTTTCACAGTTGCACCTTCTGAAGAAGAACTTAAGCAACAGCAAAACGATGCTAGAGGAGTCTGTGGTCGAGCTGGTAGAGGACTGGACCAGGAGCTAAGAGATCTACCTACAGTCTAATTCTGGCTCTACCAATATTTCAGGGAGCAGTTAGGCCTCTGCTTACTTACAAACATCTGTAATAAAGATAAGCTAGTGACCTCTAAAACATCCTCTGGGGTAGTAAGAGCTATGCACATGTACCTCTTGGGTGCAGATTAACTGGTTAACCCTAGTGGCATCTCTAAGGACCTGTGGCTTTGACCACTTCTTGGCAATTATGTTACATCATTTTTTAACCCCCTCAGAGTATACATAGATCATTCAGTCCTATATTTCTGAAGCACTTGATACTCTGGAATTGCTGGATTGTACTCCCTGAGGTACAAATAGGCCTCTGTAAAGATTTTCAGACCCTCCTCCACAGAAGAACTGAAGCTGAACTCATAAACAAGAGGCAAGACAAGCTTTTATTGCTTGGGACAGACAAACCTTCAAATGCAATGCATGCTTCTTCAGGTGACCATTTGAGGTCACCTGCTACTTGAAGTAAAGTTGAAGAAACTGATTTTGCTTAACATTGAAAAGATCAGATTACCTGAAGAAAGATGCATTGCTTTCCAAAGCTAGTCTAACCCTTTATCGCAAACACACAGTTGATTGAACAAAAGATATCACCCACAGAAATCCTTGCTTCTCACATATTTCCTAGAGCATCGCAGCTATAATATCACTCCAGTACTGGCTAAACTCATAGATGCTCAAATGCCAATACTGTGACTGAAAGCAAGCCCTATTCAATCATTCTATATAGCCCTGCTCATCTGTAATTGAAGGCTCTGTACTTATCACAGAACACCTAAAGTGAAGCATGCACTTAAACTAAGGCATAGCTGCTAGTCAGTTTTCAAAACATGGTATCATCTCTCTGTTTTCCCCAGCACCTGCACAAAGCTGGCAATCTGTGGGCAGGCAACATACCATGTCTGGAAAAATCTGACCTTGAATTTCAATGGCAAGGACCAAAAGATAGCTGGAAAGAACACAGCTATACCTATCCAGAGTAATGTCACTGAGGAAAACGAAGCAATAGAAAATCAACATAGGTGAGAGGAGAATCTTGACCCTTGTCCATATGAGTGGATCTAGAATTTGGAAAAGCTGGGTGCAGATGGTGTGGTACCTCATCACATATAACACAACACATTTCCAGTTAAAAATAAACTAGAAGCTTTACTCATATGCTAGGGGCCTAGGACTATATTATTCAGTTTAAGATTGAGCAAAAATAAATATAACTTCATTGGAATGACTTAAAAATAACCGGCAGGGCTGTGAAATAGGAGCTTAATTACCAGGAGCAGCTAGCAGAACAAAGCTAGCAGCTTTGCAGAACAAAAGCTAGCTTACTTGGTGGAACATCAAGACCATTAAAGAAAGAGAGGGTCATTAACACCTGTGATGTTAGAAGAGACCAGGTAGATGAGAATGAACCATGAAGTCAATTGACTCACTCAGCGCTGCCTGACTAGAAATGTTTGCTGCTACTGCCACTGTTGACTTTAAACTCTGGGTAAAGCAACTGCAGCACTGAACCCTCCTTGGAACCACCCTTGCTTGTCCATAATGTTCCCTGCATTATTTGCCAGTGGTCACCTTAGGACAGAGCACATGCTCATCTTTTATTCAATATTTTTCTCTTTATAGAGTACTATGGCTTGTGCTTCCCATTTGGATACCTAACAGTGACAGTGTCAGGTAAACAGTTTCTCCTCTACTGCTCTCTGTGTTGTATTGTATTTCTTTTATTTTATACTGAATGTGGCAGAAGGCCACCTCTGTTTTTCCCCAAAAACTGTGCTCTGTGACAATTTGGTTAGGATGGGCCCAGCAGAGGATACACACCTTACTCTATCTCTTTAGGTAACCTGATTTGGATACATTCTTGAGGGTGGGGGGGAAACCTGCTCCCTCTGCCTATGTGACTGGCATCACATCCCTGGGTGAGGGGCTTGGGTTCCCTGGTGGGCTAGAGACTGCCAGTCTGCCCAGCAACCAGTCATGCATTTCAAACTGGTTGGCTGACAGCCAACAGGTGCTGGCCTCCATTGGACCAGGTAAATGAGGTCATAAGGGCTATGTAAGTTAAAGACTGCCCAGGAGGAGGGGGCAGCAGCCATGAAGAAAACTCAGAGAGAGAGAGAGGAGCTGGACCATCTGAAACTTGCTTTCTCTCTCAAAACTCATGATCAAGGAACTGCCTGCCTCCAGAGGGAATCTCCACCTGCTTCTGTATGATACTTGTGAGTAAACTACCTGAGATCTAACTAGATATATAGCTTGCAGTAACTCAGATGCGTGATCAAAGGCTACTCCAGCCACCCTGTTTGCTCTGTGGGATTTCTCTGATACTACTCAACTCTGTACCCTATTCCAACCCTGCTCCTTGTAACCAGTAAAGTTCTCCTTTGTACCTAGCATGGGAGACTTATTGGGAGTGGGTCTAGATTATGCCTTGGGGTCCCCTTGGCTCGGCTGACTAAGGGAGACCACTACTTGTGCTTCCAACTGAGGGAAGCACCCTAAGTTCTTGAAGTGAATCAAGTACCCTCGAGGGCTACTAGGCCTGTGTTTCCCAGGGGGCGCATAGCCAGAATCAAGCCCATCCCTGGGTGGTGGCAGTTCTACCCCGAGGCTAGTGGGTGTGTTCCAGGAAGGGGTCAGTCAGAGGTGAGGTGCCTCCAGGGAGGCACTCAGAGCCTGGAAGGTGGTTGGGTGCAGTGAGGTGGGTGGCTCAATGCAGGAGCACCCCCTACTGGCCCACCACATTGAAGACAATAAAAATCTGATGATTTTTACACACGGTGAGATCTCTGAACCACAGCAGCAGGAGTGAGAAGCCCAGTTATCCTTCATTGTTAATGGGAATCTATTCAGCACCTTTGGGTGAAATTATATGTTACATTTAGACTATACTCAATCTGTGGAATGTTACGCAGTCCTAAAGTTAGAACATGCTGTGCACAATCATCCATTAAGGGTTAATATTATTTCTTGCCTGCACAGGTCTGACTTGCCACTAGAAGGCAGGTGAGCAGGGGTGTGGCTAGATGCCAGGACACTCAGGGCATGTCCAGATGAGCATGCACGTGTTTCCCCTAGGACAAATAGTAGTGGCACATAGTTGTGCCACTGTTACTTGTCCCCAGTGAACACACATACACACATGCTCTTGCATGCAGCAAGTTGCCCCAGGTGGAGTAAGAGAAGCTGGGGCCAGCACCTGAGCTGGCCCCAGCAGCCTTAGCTGGGACCCTGGAGGCCTCCCAGAGCTTCAGCAGTGGCTATTTGGCAGCAGGAAGCCTGGCCAGAAGTCAGAGCGTGGCTCCAGCTGTCCAGGCTCTGGTTCAGGCAACACATACTACCATCATGTGCACTGCTCTGCTTTTTTTTAGTGTGGATTTTTTTTATACCAGGATCTCCTAGTGTCAAGATCATTCCCACACTGCAAATTAGCAACACAGGGAATGCCTGTGTGTGTGGCATGTGCAGTGAGCAGCGCTGCACACAGGTCTGCGCTGCCACATACTACACATGCATGGTCATCTGGACACGCCCTCAGGCTCTACCCCTGCTCTAGGTGGTGTGGGAAGCCTGGGGGCCATGCATCCTGGGATCCTGGAGAACTGGAGATTGCTCATGTTATCCCTGTGGAACATACTGGAGCTAGGTAGCATAACATGAGCTAGGTAACTTAGCCCAAAGTTAACCCTTGCTTGAAGTGGTATAATTTTGAGATACTCGGGGGACACTTAGCACAAGTTAATGAGATATAACATGAAGATCCTGGCATTTTAAGTGTGCTTCGTATGGTCCAAGTATAATGTAATGTTCAACTTTTGAAGATCTCTTTCTTAAAAGTCTACCTTCGGTGCTTGGTGAATGTAGCTCTATTATTTTCTCCCAATACACTGTGTGCTTATTTATTTTCCTTGCATTTGGAAAGTAATAAATAATGGTCCCAGAAGGAATTTGCTCAGCATCTGGAAGGTTGATTCAGCTGTAGTAAACCAGGCAAACCCAAATAATAATTTAATCCTTGCCACAGCATTTGTGAACTATTGAAAAAATATATAAATAAGATGTAATTGGACAAATTAACTTGAGAAGACTACAAATGGGTTGTTGTGGCTGAAAGGTTCACACATACTCAAAGAACATTTTGAAAGATGAATTTAAGCCAAGTTTTGAGTTTGGATGAGCACCTACAAGGTCATAAAGCTGTGCTGGTAATCTCATGAGAGTTGGCAGTGAGATTTACTATTCTCAGGTGCAGACAGAAGTGCAGCTCCCTGCTGTAACGCAGAAGGCTTTGCAGGAAGCATTCTGAGTTCCAGTGATGCCCTGGAACAAACAGAAGTTCAAGGTTGGTTTCAGGGGGGGATTTGAATCTAGCTGCTGACTGCCAGCCTTCAGCCAGCTCCCCTAGCAACAGCACCCCCTCTCCCAGCCTGTCCCTATTTCAGAATGGAATGGAAGGAGGGAAAGGGAGAAGAGGGAGCTCATTCTAGGGGTGGATGAGTTGGAGTCCCCCCCACCCCGGGGGGGCTCCAATATATCTACCGCACCCTCCAGCAGGGGCTGAAAAATCCCCAGATTGAACTCTCTCCGCTCCCTTTCCCCCCCCCCCCATTCTGAAAACAGCTCGAGGCTGCCTGGCAGTGCAGACACAAGTTACAGAAGACACTGTTTTGAAAAGTCTTCAACTGACCCCTCATGCAGTGAGGGGTCAGATTTTCACCTGATCAGTCATTCTTGAAGCTGTCTGCAGCTGTGCACTTGTGTTTGGTTGTGGCTATAAACTGCTTTCTGTGGCCCAATTGGGCAAAAACTGTCACTTCTGTCTGCACCCCTCCTTTTTTATGCTTGGAATAGAAATATCCTAAGAACAAATTTCCACATAATATTGTAGTCCCTATTGTTTCTGGTCCTGGACAGAATGAGGAAACACCAAATCAATGAAAAATGATGGAAAAAAATATCAGGCAATATTTTTCAAACTCTGGAGGTTTGGACTATTGTGAACTGGATGACTTAGTTGTCAGAAGCAGTGCACTTTTCCATGCAATTGTGAACATTCACTCCTCACCCTTTCACCACATCCCATACCCCTCCTTTTTCCAGAGCCCTCAGATTTTGATCTTTTCAATGGAGCACTCAACAGCCAGACCTCTCTACCTCCTAAACCATCTGGCTAACCCCTTCTCACTTCATATCCTTCCTTCTAAAGTGTTTTTCCTCATAAAGCCCAACCAATGAAACCTAGCCTTTCATTCAAGGAAATGGTACCCCCCACACATACATATGCTAAATGAAAGGAAATCAAATCCTTAAAAATCCTTAGCCCTCTTCTGACATGTGCATTACCAATTATAACACTGCCAGATCTTCTCTCCTACCACTGCCTCCTAACACAACTTAAGTCATGGGCATGCAAATAAATTACAGTCATACAAAGGACAGCCAACCATCAGCTGCTCCATGGTAACTGCCCATATGAATACTTCATTTACCCCATAGTAAATGAAAATTAACATGTGGTAGCTTAGCTGTTGATGAAAGGTGACTCAGGGTGCATCTATACAAGAAGCTACAATGCCATAGCGACACGCTATGGCACAGTAGAGTCAGTTGGCAAAAACCATTATAGCACATTGCTATGGTGACATAGCAGCCAAAAATAACAGTGCACAGCCAGCATGGTGCAGCACAGGCTGTTACTGCACCTTCTTTAGTACTTCCAAAAGGAAGTACTAAATGATGGCACAGTAACAAAGGCACACACAGTCACTTGTAGATGTGTCCTTAATAAACCTGAAGCTAAACCTTATAACGAAGTCCATATGAATAGGCTCTGTGTAAGATATCAGTACAAGATAGCTGAGGTTTTTAGATGTCTGAGGGAAGAATCAAGTGTGTGAGTACCATGCACACTGATGGTCCTAAAGAAATAATAGTAGTGGCCAACTGCTGGCAGTAATGACTGTGACTTTTGAAACTGCCACTTGACAGAAAGCTTGAAGG
Organism: Alligator mississippiensis; assembly: GCF_030867095.1. Lineage (NCBI taxonomy): Eukaryota > Metazoa > Chordata > Crocodylia > Alligatoridae > Alligator > Alligator mississippiensis. Next base: position 225,567,387 of record NC_081824.1, on the reverse strand, counting down.
AACCTTTTTTGCTGAATCTAGAAAATCGATACCATGGAGTAACATGAGAACAGACTTGCGAAATATAGAAGGCTTTTATAAGGGAGATAGTGATTAATTGTTCACCATTACCACAGGAAGTAGGACAAACAGAAATCTGCTTAATTTTCAGCAAAGACAATTTAGAACAGACCTTAAGAAAAACTCTCTCTCTTACACTGATGAAACACTGGAATAGGATAACTAAGAAGGCTGTGGAATTTCTTTCATGGGAAAGTTAAGAACCGAGTAAGCAAACTTCTGTCTAGAAAGGTATATCTGACCCTACCTCAGTGCAGGGGACTAGACTGACTAGATGATTTCCTGAGGTCCCTTTTAACCCTACATTCTTGTGATTCTAGGACTTATAATGTAGGTATTTATATGTTGCAGCAACCAGCAGAGGCACTATAATCATGACAGAAACATAGGCCTAGTACTGAACATTCTCATAATAAGAGATGGTCCTGCCTTAAAGAGCTAAAATGGAAATGGACATGGAAGGGTAAAGGGAAACGGGAGAATCGATTTGCTGCAGGTCTGAGGGTAGATTACTGTCAGAAGACTGAATAGACCTCAGGTCTCCAAATCTTCAATCCAGTGACTTAATTTTGAGTCCAAATATATTTCAGTTAGGTGCCTTATTCATCCATGTCTGAAGGCAAGGGGGGTGTACAGTACATGCATCTGTTGATGATATGGAGCTTTTCAATCTCCCTGTCCCTGCTTCTTTATACTGTATGCAGCAAACTGACAGGCAAGCAAGCCAGCAGGGAGTTGATACTAAATTCAACCAGGTTTATCTCAAACCAGTTTCAGCCATTGTCAAACTGGTTTATGTGCACTGAACATCTGTTCTGTTACAGGCTTAAACCAGTTTCTGATCATTTAAACCAGTTTATGTGTAATGTCTGTTCCTAGCCACAGTGATCATATCCTTCACTATTCACTAGCTGCAGTGCCTCAGCAAAATGTCAGAACCCATGGGCAGATCTAGGATTTTGAAAAGGGAGGCACAGAGTCCGTGGTGCCTTATCGCATATAATACAACACATATTTTTCTCCAGTTCAAAAGAAACTAGAAGCTTTACTAATAAACCAGAGGCCCAGGACTATATTATTTTGTTTACGATTGAAGCAAAAACAAATATACCTTTATTGGAATGTGCATTACCTTACTATCTCATATGTGACATAAAGCACAACAAACTAGGCAAACAATTGAAAGATGTTGTTTCATTAGTCCTGTAATTATTAGAATTAAACGTATATATTTTTTTAGAAGTATAAAACAAAATCTAGCCTTCTGGACCATCTTGACAGAACATCCCATGCATCACCAAAAATTATTTCTACATTTGAGCTAAAGTTTCCACATCTCACCTAATGTTTTTTAGCTAGAGTTAATAGCAGCAAGTGCAGGTTTGTGAAATAGGAGCTACATTACCAGGAGGAACTAACGTATGACAGGACTGCAGACAAAAGGACAGCTTGATCAGTGGAACATCACAGAAATCACAGAAAATTAGGGTTGGAAGGGACCTTGGGAGGTTATCTAATCCAATTCCCTGCTCAAGGCAGGACCATCACCAACTAGATCATCCCAGCCAAAGGTTTGTCTAGGCAGGTCTTGAAAACCTCCAAGAATGGAGATTCCACCACCTCTCTGGGTAATCTGTTCAAGCGTTTTACTACCCTCCTAGTGAGAAAATTCTTCCTAATATCTAAACTAAACTTCCCTTGCTGCACCTTGAGGCCATTGCTCCTGGTTCTGTCATCTGCCACCACTGAGAACAGTTTAGCTTCATCCTCTTTTGAACCCCCATTCAGGTAGTTGAAGGTTGCTATTAAATCCCCCTCAGTCTTCTCTTCTCTAGAATAAGTAAACCCAGTTCCCTCAACCGGTCCTCCTAAGTCATGTGCCCCAGCCCCCTCACCGTTTTTGTTACCCTCCACTGAACTCTCTCCAATTTGTCCACATCCTTTCTGTAGTGGGGGACACCAAATTGAACACAGTACTCCAGATATGGCCTCACCAGTGATGAATAGAGGGGAGTAATCACTTCCCTTGACATATTGGCAACACACCTACCACTGCAGCCCAGTATGCCATTAGCCTTCTTGGTAACAAGGGCATACTGCTGGCTTATATTCAGCTTATTAGCCACTGTAACCCCTAGGTCCTTTTCAACAGAACTGCTGCCCAGCCAAGCAGCCCCCAGCCTGTACATTTGCATGGGATTGTTTTGCCCTAAGTGCAGGACTTTGCACTTGTTCTTGTTGAACGACATGAGATTCCTTTTGGCCCAATCCTTCAATTTGTCTAAGTCACTCTGAATCCTAGACCTACCCTCCAGTGTATCTACTACTCTCCCAAGCTTGGTGTCATCTGCAAACTTGCTGAGAGTACACTTATGCCATCTTCCAGGACACCAATAAAGACATTGAACAAAACTGGCCCCAGGACCAACCCCTGGGGCACTCAACTTGATACCAGCTTCCAACTAGACATTGAGCCATTGATTACTACTCTCTGAGCCCAATGCTCCAGCCAGTTTTCTATCCAATTTACAGTCCATTCATCCAGCCCATACTTCCTTAGCTTGCCTGTGAAAATGTTGTGGCAGACCATATCAAAAGCCTTGCTAAAATCAAGGTACACTACATCCACCAGTCTCCCTGCATCCACAGAGCCAGTTACCTCATCATAGAAGGCAATCAGGTTGGTCAGGCATGACTTGCCCCTGGTGAATCCATGCTGACTGTTCCTAATCACCTTTTCCTCCTCCAAGTGCTTAGAAACGGATTCCTTAAGTATCTTCATGATTTTTCTATGGCCTGAGGTGAGACTGACTGGTCTGTAGTTCCCTGGATCCTCTTTTTTCCCTGTCTTAAATATGGGCACTATTTTTGCCCTTTTCCAATCATTCAGGACCTCTCCTGATTGCTATGGGTTTTCAAAGATGATGGCCAGTGGCTCTGCAATCACATCAGCCATCAAGATCATTAAAAAAGAGAGAGGGTCATTAACACCCATGGAATGAAGAATTCAGCAAGAATCAAGTAGATTAGAACAGGGGACTCCCTTATTGCTGCCTGAATAGAAATGCTTCTGCCACTGCCAGATGTTTTTAAACTTTGGATGGACCAGAAACCAAAGGATGGGGAGTAGAACTGCACCACTAAACCCCACTCCCTCCCAATTCACCCTTTTCTCTTTACTTTCACCACCTTATATATTTGGCAAAGGGGAGCAAGGCAAGTAGATGCATATAATGAACTTGTTTTCATTCCTGCCCATGTGGCATAAGATGTATATGCATTTTCAGAATTTGCTATTACAGGACTCCTCATGCTACCCTAAAAACATAATCTATAATCCCCTATTAACTGTATTTAGCAAACCTCAAGCATTTCCTCCATTTGCAATCTGGCTGAGCTTCAGCCCTGAAGCAAATTTCAGGTGGCTGTGGTCTAAACATTAACTCTGGTCTGGAGCGATTTGAATTACAAACCAAACAGACTGTAAATGGAATCCTAAAGCACAGTCAGAATACAGTCTGGGAATCTATCTTTGTTCTCCTGAGCCTACAAACACACTCTTGAACTGCTTCTCCAGCATTCAAAAAATGGATCGTTATTCACAGACAGGAAGTGCAGGTGTTACATTAAAGGACTGCAATAGGAGCCATTTGGTACCAACAATATAGATTTATTACTCATACATTTTTTAAAATGTCCTTGTGTTTTGTGATTAAAAACACATCATACTTTGATTTCCTAACCACCTCCTGTGTTTCACTTCCAGATTTTTGACAGCCAGTTAATTATGAAGTTTTGAACTTATTTGCCAGTTGACTACATATGCATTTTCTATACTTCAGTTAAGAAAAATATTCAGCCATAAATACGCCCTTTTTAAGAACCATATAGTTAGACATGATGTGCACCTTACTTAATTAATCATGCCCTTCAGTAATATAGAAGTCTCATATATTGCATAGGAACCATCAGTGCGCATTCATGCTTAAAAAACATACGGCAAAATTAAAACCTGTGTTTGCTCTTCACATTCACTGAATATTTACAGGAAACTTACAGGAAGGGGAAAAGGTGTGTAATTTTATACACACAGCTAGGGCCTTTATATTGAAAAGTTTTCAATGGCCGGTGATAATGTGTTTATAGGTAGCAAACCAAATGTTGTTCTCTAATGGAATAATGCACAGCTAAGCAAGTCATCATCGTTTGATGAAGATCTGGGCTTGTGGATTGCATGTTATTGTTATCAATGTACCTTGAAGTCAGTGGGACTTACACATTAGAAATCAGGTCTGTGTTTCAGTAACCTCTTAAATCACAGCCACTGATATTAATGAAGGATAAGCATATGTTTAAGTACTTTGCTGCATTTGGCCCTCAAATATTTCCTGGCCTGTGCAATTATAGCACATTCACCGCATCCTTAGCAATAACAGACAGACAGCTTGCAATTCACTGTAACCCATGTTGTCTCTGGCTTTAGGGTGTGGATGGGAATGGCAATAGAAGACTTTTCTTTAGCCCCTGCACATACTGCCAGGGATAACCACAATCGCTCCACACAGGGCAGCACAAGAATAGCTCCCCTCCATGTTCTTTGGGGATACACATTTGCTAAAACCAGAACAGAAACAGAGCAGATACAGTCAAGGTCCTGCTCTTATCCAGCCCATAGTATCCTGGCGAGCTTAAGGAAAGGTTGCATCTCAGCAGCTACATGCTGTCCCTTATTCAGACTAGGAACTAGCAGTTTGTCTTTGTAGTATCAGTTCTAACCTAGTCATGCTATCCTTCTAGCAGTCCTCCATGGCACAGGAAATATATCCCACACATGCTGTTTGACTATGCCTCTCTTCCCACTTAGTATCTAATTCCATCTCTGTATGCTGACTGCTTGTAGACAATGATTTTGTTTGCAAACACAACCTACACTATGTAAGTAAATCTGCATCTGAAAGCTGCTAACCACAAGGGATTTTCTACAGCTGCCTGAGATACGACTCACATTGCTCCATAGATACTTTTCATGGCCAAAGTCAACATAAAGTAGTTTGATTTCTTTCAAGACTCACAGAGATTGACTGAAGCCTGTTTTCTCAAGCAACTCACAGGGTAGCCAGACACAAATCCATCCCATTATCAGATTACTTTGTTCAGTTACCTTCCTTAGAAAGAACTTGATCCACAGCCCCTAAAAGAGAATGACTGCCATTGACTAAAAATGAGTTCTGACTTCATCTAGCGCTCTGCTGAAGTGTGACTTGAGAAAACAATATTACTCATCTTCCATAATACATATTCTCCCAGTATTGCTTTCTTTTTTAATTTGGTTGGGGGACATATTTTTAGTTCTCCTTTAGTTCTCCTTGAGAAAAGGTGTGTGAATCGAAACTCAAAGCCCTTCTTCAGATCAAGCTCCCATGAAAAGGCAGGGAGTGCATAAGAGTTTGGAAAGACTACAGACCAGTGGAATGTGATTATTTATGAATATTCATTTGAATTCCAAGTAGCTGTTTCCTTCAATCATCTTCAGGGGCTTTCTATTTGCTATCTGTCAGCATTACCACAAATGAAGTTTTATTCAGAGAAATACTTGTGGAATGGCTGCTCTTCAGACAGAAATCATTAGTCCCATATGAACAAGTTGTTTGTACACTACAGAATTCATAAGTAATTATTTGTCATTTGTTATTAGTTGTTCATTACTATCCTAAACTGCATGAATCAAGGAGCAGAGGCAATGCAGCATACCTTCTTGTGATGCAGAACACTTTTCATCTGTAGATCTGTAGGCACTATACAAATAAGGATCAATGTCATCCTCACCATTTTACTGATATGGAAAACAAAGCACAAAGAAATGGAAGCACTTGCTAGGGTCACCCAGAAGGTCACTAGCAGATCTGGGAAGAAAACCCTGATTCCCAGTCTAATGTGCTATCCAACGGACACATCAAACCAAGCTTCTCAAACCAAGCTCCCATTAATATACTATGCAGAGGCTAGGTTTTCAAAAGCCCTCAGCATTGACTTACTCATCCCCCAGTGAAGTCAAGAAGTAAGCTCAGAGCAGAGGGAAGGTATATACTGGAAAATGCAAGCTCTAATCCACAGCAATTGGTCATAGTGGGAAGCTGGTGTTCCTACAGCCTCCTACAATCCATAGCTGAGTTCCTACAACCTACATGAAATCATTTTGAAATATGCATGTTTGTTCACTAAATCCATTGAAAATATATTTCAAGTAGTTTCATCATCTCTTGTAAGGGCTGCACGGAAGAGGTGGGGTTAGAGCCTAGAGATGCATGTCTACACAGGTTCTTCATAAGGGTACCTCAGCAGTTGAGGACCACAGGAACACCTGAGATGATGGCCCTTCATTTGAACAGGAAGTTTAGTGCCAGGGACTTCTTCTAAAGCAGTGATCACCATCCAGTTGATCCTGATTGATTGGTAAATTGCAGAGCCTCTTCCAGTTGATCTGAGGCTGGAGATGCTGAGTACGCGCGTGTACGTGCTACCCCCTGAACCCAGCAGGTCAGTCTGTGGGGGAGGGGAGGGACAGGGGTCAGATCAAGACCCCCACAGTGAGGGACAGAGTGTGGCACAGGTAGAAGCAGGGGCTAAGGTGAGTGGGGCGCAAGCCAGGCCAAGTGATGGAAGGATCGAAGCCAGGGAGGCTCATCCAGGGGTGTGGGGGCTCCTGCTGCTGTGTGCACCCTGGCAGAGGCTCAGGTGCATGTGCCCCCACCATCTGTGCATGAGGCAGAGGCATCTGCTGCTGCATGCTGTGCTTGGTGCCCCAAGCCCTGCTGCAGCTGCCCTGGGAGTTGCACAATGCCATGTGCATCCCACTGCTGGGTGGGCAGGGGGTGCAGCTGACCCCAGCAGCGGGACATATGTGGTGTCGGGTCACTCCTGGACCAGCTTCAGCGGGGTTCAGGGCACAAAGCCCAGTGTGCAGTGGCAGCTGCCTCCACCCCGTACACAGATCTGGGGTGGGGGTGCACGTGCCTCCCCCCCGCCAATACAGGGCAGCACAGGTGGCTGCAGCAGAGGTGGGGTGGGGCAGGGCATACACACAATGGTGAGGGAGGGAGTAGGGCTTGGGCTGGGGCAGGCGCTGCACAGCCAAGGCAGGGTGTGGGATGGAGCCATGTGGGAAGGTGGGGGCATGCACTCCAGGAGGGCATGGGGACCTGTGGCCCTGGATCTGCACATGGGGCAAGGGTGGGCTGCATCTGCGGACTGGGGTGGGCCTGGGCTCCTCCTGGTGGGGGGCTGGGCCGGGCTGCACTCAGGGTGGGCAATGGTGGCTGCGCTGGAAAGGGGGTTACAGGAGGGAGGGCTGCAGCCACCCAAAAATTCACCATAGCCTCCCAACCTCCCATACCACCACCACCGGTCCCAAGCACAGCTCAGCCTGCTCCCCCAAGGAAGATCCCAGCCCCAGCCTGGACTGACAGCCTGTCCCACTCTGCACAGATCCCAGACACAGGGCCCCCATCCCCTCCCAGAATACGTGCACCAGTGAGAGCTGCCACCCCCACCCAGCCACTGACTTGTGACTCCATTCCGTGCCCCACCCAATTCACTTGTGACTCCATCCCATGCCCCACCCTGGTGATGCAGGCCCTGTCTCTGTCCCAGCCCCACTCCCTCCCTCACCACTGGCAAGGGGGGGGGGGGGTTGGGCAGCGGGTCAGATCAAGGCCCCAGTGGTGAAGGAGAGAGCAAGGCACAGGCAGGAGCAGGGATTGAGGTGAATGGGGCCCCAGCCATGCCAGGTGGTAGGACAAGAGGAGGCCTGGGGGGAACGTGCTCCCCCCAATCTGTGCATAGGACTGCGGTGGCTGCCACTGCACAATGTGCTTTGCTCCCTGATACAGCTACCCATGCCCCCTTCCCAGCCAGCTGCAGGATGTACATGGTGTCACACGACTCTTGGGGCAGTGGGACTCAAAAGCCCAGTGCACAGCAGCAGCTGCCTCCACCCTGCACACAGATTGTGAGGGCATATGCTCCCTGGGGCTCCACTTGTTCCACCACCCGGCCTGGCCAGGGCCACACTCATCCCAGCCCCTGCTCCTGCCTGTGCCCCACTGGGGCCTTGATTTGCCCAGCCCCCCATGGCCCCCAGCGGTCCTCTCCCACTGCCTCCTCCCCCACAAACTTACCTGCTGTGGGGGGATGGCCCCAAATAATTTTTTCTCCCTCTGCCTTGATCTGCCCCGTCTTCCCTCCCCACAGACTGACCTGCTGGGGAGTGGGGGAGGCACCATGCAGTAGATCCTGGGTTGCTTTTTAATTCAAAAATTGATCTCCTACTTAAAAATGTTGGAGACCACAGTTCTAGGGGTACCCTTGACACACTGATCCATTTCCCCAGCTTGGCCTCACATGGCCTGACAGGACTATTGCATCATCCATCTGTCCTGCCTGGCTTTTAAACAGGGATGCAGTATGCTGGGATGAGAAAGGGTAACTTCAAATGGACACTCAAGTGAGGAGACTGCCACCCATTCAATATGAAAGATTTGTAAATGTTCAAAGTGCAGAACTCCTGAAAATTACTTCTTTCAGTTTATAAATTGATTGGCAAATCCAGTGGATTCATTGAGGATGACATTCTCCAGCCCCATAAATGCATCTGTGTCATTCCTGCGTGCAAAATGAACTTAAGTGACCAGAGACTGGGAATTAGAATTGACTCTCTGTGGAGAAGAGAATGTCCACTGAGGTAAAACTCTACCACCCATCTCTTCTGCTTCCTAAACCAGGAGCATGCCTTCTGGTGACAGGGGAAGAAGTGAGGGGAAGCTAGCCATGTTAGTCTGAAGTCAGGAAGAAGCCAGCACAATTAGCACACTCTAGACTAACTAAATCAGAGATATATATATATAGCATAAGCATTTGTGAACCTCAGCTCATTTCATCAGTGGAAGAAGGCAAGGGAAGCGAACTGCCTCTTAGGCACATGGGACTACAAGGGACTAGGCCCCTGCAATCACAGGCAACCATTGAGCAGATGCTTAGTCCAAAAGGATCCACAAAAACAACCATTCCAGCCCATCCAACACACTCAAGCTGGAAGGCCTCTCCTCATGCTTCACAAAAAACTTTGGATCTTTAGTAAAAAATAAATAAATAAACAAATAAATATAAACACACAAATATATATATATATATATATATAAACAAAAATAAAGCATGACCACGCAGAGTGTGCCAGAAAGAGCACAGGAGAAACACAAGTCATTGACAATGCTTTGGGTCCCTGGAATGGTAGGGAATTGATCAGCTAAAATATGCCCAAAGGATCCTAGGAAGTGGACTGGCCCCCTATACTGCACAAAATGGCAAAAAAGCAAAACAAACCCCAGGGCTCCTCTCCAGACTGAGCTGGGGTACAATTCCTTCCTGAGCAGTGTTCATTATATCCCAGAGCATATAAGCAAGACCCACCAGCCAAGCACCTGAAAATTTTCTCAGTGCTACCAGCAGTACCAACAAACCCTTCCCATGTTCCATTCCATGTCACGGCTGCGTGTCACACCACAGGAGGGTCAAAACCACAGGGGTGGTAGCCCTTACTGAGGCCACAAAGCCTGCCAAGCCATGACATGAGTTTGGCTTCAAGAATTTGGGGTACAGTTCCCCCCAAACCCCTGCACCGATATTCTTGAAACTTGGCAGGTTTCATGCTCTAAGCAGAGGCTACCATCTCTGCAAATTTCATCCAAATTGAACATGAAACAACAACGTTATAGATATTTCATTGATTCCCCATTATACCCTATAGCTGGATCTCCGAGGCGGCTCCAAAGCTTTGGAGCCGCTTCGGCCGGATCAAGGCAGAAACCCAGTCCGGAGCTCTGGATCAGATCGTGACCATCCGAACCGGCCAGATCTGAAGCTGGATCGGATTGCTGCCGACTTGCACAGGCCTAGTAGAAATTTTTGTGCATATCTCGTCTAGAGTTTCTATAGCAGACTTTCATGATATATAATCAAAGTGTGTAGTGATATGGAGAGGCATAAATAGCCTTTTTCTCTCTCTGTGGCTTTCGTGTTACAATTCATCTAATTTTTAGTGACCTGGGTGGTAAAAGTCTTTCCATGTAATTTGGCAATGACACTTTGATGAGTGTGTTGACTTTGCAAAGCCAAGAATGGGATTTTCTTAGCTTGGAACCAGGTGCTAGCAACAGGATGCCTCTCAACCACCAACATCAAAATTTAACAGCAAGAAGGCATATTTTTAAACCAAGGAAATAACAAGTTAAAAATAAGATTTTCATTCTAGCTTATTCCAGTTGTATTTGGTCTTCATATTGCAATTAATCTTTCAACCCATGCTGATTTCAAGGTAACTCAAAATGTTTCATAATTATTTCATTGTTCATTAGCCAGGTGCAATTATTTTTAGCTTTGCCTGGGATTAGTAGTAGTGTTATTGTTATCTGGGGACCCCTCTGTACTAAGCCTATACAGAAAGACAGTCCTTCATCCAACATGACTTGCAGGACTTAGAAAAACTGGCTTTCAGTCTATTTGCAGCCTCCGTATTACACTTTATATATTGTATGTATGCCTTATTACCAGAGTGTAATTAACAAAACTTCTGTCCAGACTTCTTATTTACTATCGTTTGTTTGTTGAATTAAGGTATTGTAAGCCATATTAGTTCGGAACACTTTCACTAAGTGGGTAATTACTCATTCTTGGGGCAAGCTCTCAAAGTGGTATTTTGTATTCAAGCCTAAATACTAATAGGTTCCCAAATGGATTTCTTTCTACACCTGTGCAAAGCTCATAGGCTTCAATTCACAAGGGTCTGTCCAAATGCTTTCTTTATTTGCAAACAACAGGGATTCTGAATCACCACATTTTCTTCAAGTTTCAGTTTTGAACACACACCAAAACTTGGGGAGGTAGAGATCCAGTTATAATGATTTTTTTGCCTACTTCTGCACTCATAGCTCAGTAGAACTTTGAATTTTGCAGTATTTCATTGTTAGGCCATCACAAAATGGCTATGGGTTCACTACTTAGTCTCCTGAATTTCATCAAGCCTGGCCATGCACTTGGTCAGAATGTGATGCTCATAATCACGGTGGACACATCAGCTGAGTGTGTTTGGAGATCTGGGGTTTTGTTGTCAACACTTTTGGGGGGTTTTTTGGTTGTGTTTTCTTTTTTTGCTACTGGAACCCCATCAGGTCCCCCCTCTCCCTGGTGAAGTCAGGCTGAATTTTTATTTGGAAGCAATTAAGGAATATGAACCAAAGGCAGTGGGAGTTAAGAACCCTCTGCACCTTGGAGGAGACAACATCATGTGTTTCACCACTTCTCCGCTCAACACAAAGTAACAGGGTACATGCCACTGCTACCTTGGATTGGATTATCATGTGAAAATTCATTTGTATTCCTATTCTCTTCAAAATCTAAAACAAAGATCAGAGGAAGACCATAACCTGAGAATACTGCCTTACATGCTATAGGGCCAGAAGGATTGTGTGGCCATAGAAGGCAGTACTGCTGCCAGCAGCATAATTAGGGGTGGGTGGCCAAAGCACCAGCAGTGGGTGCTGATTTAGAAGGGCACCAGAATGGAGTACTTGGGAGCCTGCGCAGTGACAGCAGCAGGAACAGCCATCAATGGGTGGAGACAGCACTGGCCACCACCCCCAGTGTGTGGCAAGCTTATTCAGCAGCTGTGGTAGCATCAATAGCCTTTAGTGTGAGGGAAGACAGTGCTCTGGCAGCAACAGACAGGGTCTTTTGAGTCTTTGGTAAGGCTCTCCCCTCCACACTGGTAAGTCTTTGGTAAGGCTCAGCACACCATCACCTCACCCAGGGCACCAAAATTCCCAGTTATGCTTCTCCTGCCCTGTACACAGGTACTAGACCTGCAGTCTAGGTACATAGGAACAAGCAAACCTACTTCCTACCTGAGGTAGGTGGGATGGGATGCGAAAGGGAAGTAGCCTTTGCCTCACACACCTCTCCCTCTGTCCCTGGCATAGGCCATCTTGCACTTCACTGCAAGCACAGGCCATCAGTAAATCACTACACCCTCCACAAGGGGGAAGCCAGGAAGCATTATGACTCAGAGGCACATCCCTGATGCCCTAGCACTGTGCCACCGCTCAGAATCTATGCCTGTGAAAGCCTTGATCTGGACAGGTAGCACTGGTTTCAACAAAGTTGTAAAGCACTGCGAGATTCAATAAGACTCCCGCTGTCCTGTCATTTGTTCATTCAGAGGATTACTTCCACTCACCCCTTTTATCTTAATCTTTCTCTGTTTAGATCAGAGAAAAATGCAGAGCAGCCATAGAAAAGATAATAGTCTCCTCAAGCTGTTCCCTGCCCTCCCCCTTCTTTCCAGTCAAATAATATGGGCAAAGTGTTATACAGGTGCTTAGCTGGATCTAGTCAGAATTTCCAACTGGTAGGTTTTATTTTCCAGCTGGAAAATCCTTCTGGTTTCAGTAATTTTTCAAGGGGAAAAAACCTCAAAACCCCATTGGGAAGTTAAAGTAAAATCTTGTTGGTTATGATCTGCTGTTCAGTGGAAAAACATGAAAGCTTAAATAGAGCAGGCAGAGAGAGATAACACTAGAGCCATTCAGATATGAAAAGGCTGGGCTGATGTGGGGAGTGCCACAGGCTGCGTCATTGCTGTATCAGCTGTGTTTCAAGTTGTTTCTTATTCATGGCTTTGACTGTCTTTACCTCCGGTTTTGCGGTATGTGTTCTGGGCCCAATTCTGCAAACAAGGACCCCAAGCCATCTCCCGCAGAAGCCAATGGAAAGATATTAATGTTAAAAGGGACTGGTTCAGCACATAAACCTCACCAGGGTATCAGGTAAAGATATTTACATAATAGAGACTGGGCCTCACAACTGGGATAACAAGGGATGGCTCAAGGCTCTCTGTCTCAATAAAATTCTGGTTTGAGGCTGTAGAAACTTTAAAATTCAAAGGAAATTGTGAGAGAGCTTCTGAATCCACCTGGTTAGAAACATAAGAGAGCATTTGTAAAAGTGTCTGAAAAGCAATATATATTAGATTTTGCAAAGCTCTAGTTTATACCACAATCTTAGAAGCTGTTGGATGTCAAGCAGGGTCTTCAGCTACAAACACTTTATTGCTTGGTGTCCACAGTAAAGCCATCCAGAAGTCTATGCCTGCTAATGTTCTAGCCTTAAAGCCCATGAGATTGATGCTTGGAAGCTGACTTCTGAGCCATGTTTGGAATAGCATGGCATGACTCAAGACCCTTACTCCCAGTGACACCCTACGGTGATGCGGTTTGGCTGAGAGACAAGAGATCCATGACTGCCAATGGAATAAGTGCAAACGAGCAGCTTAACGAGTTCAGAATGGCAGAGGCCTCTAATCCAGCGAACAAGGGAATAGTAGCCATCCAATCCTAAATTTCAAGATAGGCTTTTAGCCCTGAACTTCATCCTTACCTCCTCTCCTAGCAATTAAAGTTGTGCTAAACAAGATTACTTGTGTCAGTTGTAGAAAAGGCCTTAACATACACAAATGCTTGTGTTTCATATTGTCATGTACTGTGATGTTAAACGTCATGTACTGTGACTTTATAATGTGAACTACAATGCCCGGAAGCCTCCAGAGGGCTGGACAAAGGAGCTACACCATGCGCTACAATTGCCAGATAGTGGCAGGGGGCAGAAGGAAGCAAAAGAAGCAGTGTCACAGTGTGGGTCACCAGAGCAGGGAGAGAGATGCATGGCCAGAGACTCAGAAGGAGCAGCAGAGCTAGGATGGCAAGATGCAGCAGCAGCACTCAGGCGTGGAGCCCAGGCAGACAGCAAGTAGCTGTTTTATGGGACCAGAGACTGGTTTGGAGCCCTTTGGAGTTGTGTGAGGATTTAAGAGTCTCAGGTATATATATCACAGTGTTAGTGGGTGTGTGTACACATCCAAAGAATGCAGGATCAGTTTACATTAGAGTAAATTACCTTAGAGTAAATTGACTTGGACAGGCATCTACACATGCAGGATCTCGGGAGATTTGCTGCTCATGGCAGCAATCTGCTCCCACCCCTGCTGGCTCTGCATTGGCCCCCTGCAGCAGCCAGGGGGAGCGGGAGCAAAGGGGCAGGAGACGGCTGTTTCCTGGCAGGGGCTGGAAGATTGTTCCCTGCCCCCTGGGGGCTGCCTGCTGCTCAGATGGGCTCTGCCACTGGCAGCAGGAAGCTTCTGGCTCCAGCTTCCCAACTGGGGGTGGGGGACTTGAAAAGAGCTAAAGGGAGGGGCAGGTCCAAGCCCCCTGCCCTGATCCACCAATGGGGCAGCTAGCAGGATTTCCCAGTGCTGGCCCCATGACCCCAGAGCTGGGGCTGGGCGATAAGGATCTCCCAGCTCTGGCCCCATGATTGTGGAGTGGGGGCTGTGAGATCCCTGCTGCCAGGGCAGGGGGACATTGGCCCTACACCCAGGCAGTAGGCAGCTCCTGGGGGAAGGGATCAATCTCCTGCCCCCTGCTGCCCAGCTGACTGGGAGCACATTTACTCCTGGTGCAAGGTCTACATGTGCACTACTGAACAGTTACTAATCACGAGTGAGTTTGTTACTTGCATTTTCAGGTAGCAAATTCACTCATGATTAGAGCCAACTGCTGCACTGTAAAGCATTTTGTACCTGTTCGTGGGTGATTTCACCACAGTGTCACTATTCACTTCCTGTTACTTGGATCCTAAATGTATGTACCTTAACACTAATGTTTATTTACCTGTGTCTGTGCCTCTGTTCTTAGCCTTTTGGCTTGTGACCCTAATCCCCAGCATTCCCTATATAAAAGTGGGAACTTCCCTTGCTGGATCCTTGTGCCATTTCCTGGGGTTACGGGGTATGATATAATATTTAACAGTAAAAGCACATCAATATGCCAATGTCTTAAGCATTTTATCCAAGGTAAAATAACCTTGTACTGATTTTGCTTTTTGTGACTATGCATGTATTTCTTCTTCTGCTCTCTTTTATTTTACATTGCAAGGCCTTTCCTGCACACAGACTTTGTATCAGTATAACCATTTTGGTTAGAGATATGACATTTTGTGAGGGCCAAATTTTACTTTTCTGTTAGTTTTCAACAACAACAATGTAAGCTATTTTATGGATACTGACTTATTCCCATCCTTCAGTTAAAGACTATAAATTGTTTTACAGAAATGAACTTGGCAGGTTGCACAGGATCTTGCCATCTGGGCAACAGATTCATGGGCTGTTTCTGGTACCATTGTATATTTACCATATTTGGAAGAATTAAAACCTGCCTTGGTGTTGTAACCACGTGCTGCAGAGAGAGAAAGCGTGACTAGGGTGAAAAAGAAGAAAAAACTCTACAAAACAAGGAGGGAGGGGGGTATTTTGAATTTAAAAGGTTTTGGCAGCACTTTTAAGGTCTGTGACAAATTTATAAAATTTGTTTTATTAACCACATTAATGGTGTTGCTGAGTGAACTATTGATTTATTTAAGTCCTCTGCAGCAAGCGTTCAAAGGTAAGTTCAGCTACAAAATACAATAAAACCTCGATAAATAAATTACTTGTGTCAGGCTGGGAGGAAAAAAAGGCTGTCACTGAACAGGTGCTGATGTTTAAAAAAATAAGATTAATTGCTACAAAACATTACAAAATAGAAAAGGAACCTTAACTCATCTGGAAACTAGGCACATAAAACCTTGTGGAATGAACACTGTGACCTAACAATTAAAAAAAATTCTACGATTCCAGGTGAACATTTCTAGAATAGGATGCAATAAGTGTAGCACAGGGACTCTTAAAACTGTTTAAGAGACCACCTGGATGCCCAAACAGAACTACCAAAGGGGTTATAAATGGTTTAAATATCCAGGTCAAGAAAGGGACTGTAGTCTAAACCACACCCACAAAAAAGCCAAAACTCCTTGCTTGCTTTGAAAGCCAGTAGGATGTGTGCTCCTGTATCACAAAAGCATGTTGGAAAGCCCCATCTTCGAAGTATCTAAGTGGCACTGCTATATTTCTGTTTATGTAAGAATGCATCTAATGAAAAAATTCTAGCCAGAAAGCTGATCATCTTTTTTCCACTGTGATGGAAATTTTTAATGGTTGCCCAGTGTTGTTTCATTTATATTATTCAAGGTATATATCATCATTTTCATGTGTTATAGCAGAGCCTCAAACCAGACCTGTGCTTCCTTGGGCTAGGCAGACAAGGTTCTTTGGGTAAATGTGATATATTTTATTAGACCAAATAAATAGTTGGAAAATTTTTTCTTTGCAAGCTTTCAGTTACAAAGCACTCTTCTTTAGGCACAGGGAAAGTTAGTTGTTGTTTTGTGTGCTCTCCTGGGTGCTCTTTGGGTTAGGTGTACAAAAACAACTGTCCCTTCCTTCCCCAGCTTCCAGCCAAAACAGAGAAGATGAACATGGGGTGGGAGAAAAGAATCATTGTTATCTCCATTTGTGGAGATGTGAAACTGAGGGATAAAGTCCCAGGTTTGTAAAGGCACTCTGTCCCATGCTGATAAATGTCTAGTGGGGTTCAAACTTTTGTTTTCATAGTCCCCCTAATATAAATGGGTGTTAGGTATCTAGGTATTTGGAAAATCCAATAGGTGCCTATGAGGGCTGTGTGAGGGTTTGGTCCATGATTTACTTCGGCAGAGATTCAGCCCAATTCGGTGGCCGAATCTCTGAATCCGAATCAAATCAGAGGACTCTTTAATCTCTCCAAATCAAATTGGAACATAGAAACAGCTTTAAAAGTTTTTTCTAGATACCTCTAGGTCGCAGGCAGCTTGTGAGTGTTTCGATGCTGGGGCACATGGAGTGTCCCACAGGAGCGCAGGGGGCTCCCCAGTGCACTCAGCAGCAGAGCCAGAAGTGGACCAGAAGCACTTCTGGTCCACTTTTAGGTCCTCCAGGGAGTGCGCCCCGGGCCCCTCTGGGCCCCTCTGCACCCCCTTGGCTTGGCGACTGGTGCCTCCTGGGTCTGGGGGGCACCCGGGGTCCCCCTGTGGCTGATCACCGAGCTGGGGAGGCATGGGGGTGGTCCCCCGCGTGCCCCCTGGCAGACCCAGAAGTGCATCAGAAGTACTTCCAGTCCATTTCCGGGTTCACCACCGAGCACGTGGAGGGCCTCCCCACACTCCTGTGGGATGCTCCATGCACTCCAGCATTGCAACGATCATAAGCCGCACCTACTACCTCAAGGTACGTAGAAAAAACTTTTAAAGCTGTGTCTGTGTCCAAATTGCTGATTCTCCAAATCAGCATTGAATCTTCAGATTTGGATTCAGTTGAATCAAATCAGGGACAGTGACCCGAATCAACTAATTGAATCACCATCCCTGATTTAGGCCAAATCCAAATCCGAATTGAATAGGGCCCTCTTCACACACCCCTAGTGCCTGTCTATATCCTTAGACACCAGAATTTCTATAAAATCTGTTCTGTCACAGCTTGTCCAAAGTTATGAAAGCACCCTGAGAGATGAATGAATTGATCCACTACAATCCTAGCAATACAAGACCATCTTTCCTCTCAGCAGAGCATTCATATTCACATAGACATCATATCCTTGAAATTCTTCTCTTTCCCTTCCTACTAATATAACATCTCTGGACAGAGTGCCATGTACTTCCTTGCTACTGTGTTTCTA
Organism: Alligator mississippiensis; assembly: GCF_030867095.1. Taxonomy (NCBI): domain Eukaryota; kingdom Metazoa; phylum Chordata; order Crocodylia; family Alligatoridae; genus Alligator; species Alligator mississippiensis. The sequence continues at coordinate 225,549,637 of NC_081824.1, read as the reverse complement.
ATAAGGGAAGAATTACCAGAAAGATTTTAAAATTGCTTAACCTAAAGCATGAATTCACATGTCCACTGAATATTTAGGTGATGGACGCTAACATAGAAAAAGACTTGCTAATCCTGGCAAACGGAGTTTCAAGAAGTAGCAGTTATTGCAGTTGGCCACTTCTAGGGTTGCAACTCGGAAGAAACCCAATCCCAGAAAGCTTGCTAGAAGGGAGAATATGGAAAGTTGGGAATGCAAGGGCTTTCATTCATTGAGGGCTCACTTCTCTGCTGCTTCTTCAGTCACTATGGAACTGCTCACACTGTCCACTCTGTCTCCTTGGGCTCCAGAAGTCCTGCTTCTAACAGCTCTTTTTGGAGCCACCTGCCCTTGATAATTCCAAGTTCCACACAAGCAGGAAGAATTAGAAGTCCTTGCACAGTTAAGGAACTATGCCATGATTGGAATAACAGAGACTTGGTGGGATAGCTCGCATGACTGGAGCACTATAATAGATGGGTACAAACTGTTCAGGAAGGACAGGCAGGGGAGAAGAGGAGGAGGAGTTTATGTAAAAATGCAGTATGATTGCTCATAGTTCCGGTGTGAAACTGGAGATAGGCCTGTTGACATCTCTGGGTTAGGGTCAGAGGGGAGAGCAACCAGAGTGATGTCATGGTGGGGGGCGTCTGATGCAGAGCACCACATGAAGAGGACAAGGTGGATGACGTTTTCTTCAAACAGCTAGCAGAAGTTTGCAGATCACAGGTCCTAGTTCTCATGGGGGACTTCAATCACCTTGACATCTGCAGGGAGGGCAATACAGCAGTGCACAGGCAATCTAGGAAGTTTTTGGACAGTGCTGGTGACCATTTCCTGGTGTAAGTGTTGGAGAAGTCAACTAGAGAGCATGTTCTTCTTCACTTGTTGCTCACAAACAGGGAAGAATTGGTGGGGAACATAGAAGTAGATGGCACCTTGTGCAGCAGTAACCATGAGATGATTGATTTCAGGATCCTGAGAAAAGAAAGGAAGGAGAACAGAAGAGTAAGGACCCTGGACTTCAGAAAAACAGACTTGGACTCACTCAGGGAACTGATGGGGAGGATCCCCTGGGAGGCCGGTCTGAGGCGGGGAAAGAGTCCAGGAGAGCTGTTGTATTTTAAAGAAACCTTACTGAGGGCACAGGAATGAGCCATCCCAATGCACAGGAAGACTAGCAAGTATGGTGGAAGACTTGTGTGATTTAGCAGGGAACTCTTCAATGAGCTAAAACACAAAAAAGGAGGCTTACAAGAAGTAGAAACTTGTACAAACAAATAGCAAGAAATATAACAGTATTGCTTGGGCCTGCAGGGATGAAATCAGAAAGGCCAAAATGCACTTGGAGTTGCAGCTAGCAAGAGATGTGAAGGGTAACAAGAATGGTTTCTACAAGTGTGTCAGTAACAAGAGGAAGATCAGGGAAAGTGTGGGTCCCTTACTGCATGGGGGAGGCAACCTAGTGACAGAGGATGCAGAAAAAGCTGAAACACTCAATGCCTTTTTTACCTCCTTCTTCACAGGCAAGTCTGCTCCCAGACTACTGCAACTGGCAGCACAGTCTGGGGAGAAGGCAAGCAGCCAACAGTATTGAAAGAACAGGTTAGGGACTATTTAGAAAAGCTGGATGTGTACAAGTCCATGGGGCTGGATACGATGAATCCAAGAGTGCTGAGGGAATTGGCTGATGTTATTGCAGGGCTGCTCACCATTATCTTTGAAAATTCGTGGCAATCAGCAGTCCCAAATAAGACCTCTCCTGAAAAGTGCAAATATAGTGGCCATCTTTAAGAACGGGAAGAAGGAGGATCTGAGGAACTACAGATCAGTCACTCTCTGAAAAAATCATGGAACAGGTCCTCAAAGAATTCATACCTAAACACTAGGCCTGTGCGAAGCAGCTAGTATTGGCTTTGGATTCGGATTATTTGGGAGGCAGTGATTTGGTTTGGTGATTTGAATCACTGTCCTGAACTGATTCAGCTGAATCTGATTCAGAGATTTGGCTGATGCCGAATCAGCTGAATCTCCAAGTCACACGGTCCCTATCCTCCGCCCATTCTCAATGGCTGCCCTGCCCACCCCAGCTCCTGGCTCTTTGAAAGAAAGAGGACCCACTCACTGGCTGGTGATCCTCATCCCCCAATGCCCCACGCCACGCGGGGGGCCATGCCATGAGCCCCCCCCCAACCCTCCCTCTGCTTCCCTGGCCCCCTCCAAGGCTGCCCTGACTGTTCCAGCTCCAGTCCTTTTTTAAAAAAAAGTGCTCCGATTCACCACTGCTGCCTGACTGGGGGGCAATCCCTGCTGCCTCCCATTGCCCTGTGATGCATGGGGGGCTCTGCATGAGCCCCCAGAAGTCCTGAGGCTGCTGCAGCAGCCAGTCAGTCCAGGGGGAGTTTCTGTTTTTTTTCTTAAAGGGCTGGCAGGGCAGCCATGGCTGGGCTGGGAGAGCAGGCGGGGGTTGGGGGCCTTGTGACAGAGCCCCCCATGCAGCGTGGGGCAGTGGGGATTGTCCCCACCTGGAAGCACCTTTTGAGTTGGGGCTTTTTTTTAAAGCAGCAGGAGTTGGGGTGGGCAAGGCAGCCATGGGGAAAGCTGGGGGAACGAGTAGGGGCCATGGGGGCTGGAGGAGCAGGCAGGGGATGGGGCCTGACAGGGCTCCCCCCATGGTCCCCTCCCCGCTTCTGTAGCCTCCCCTTCCCCACCCCTTACTTACTAGCATGGAGTCCGGGTCCAGTTCCCTGCGCAGCAGGAGGGGCTTGCCCAAATCACTGAAGTTCTCTGAATCTTTTCCGAAGTGATTCAGAGAGCTTTGAATTGATTTGGACCTTTTAATTGGTTCCCTGATTCGATTTGTGTTCGGAGATTCAGCCTTGGAATCAGGCCGAATCTTCTCCGAACTGAATCAGCACCCAAAGCTTCGCACAGCCCTACTAAGCACTTGAAGGAGAAGAAGGTGATTAGGAACAGTCATCATAGATTCAACATGGGCAAATCATACCTGACCAACTTGATTGCCTTCTATGATGAGATGACTGGCTCTGTGGATGTGGGGAGAGCAGTGGACATGATATACCTTGACTTTAGCAACGCTTTTGATTCTTGTAAACAATATTTTTGCAGGGAGGTGAAGGAAGTACGGCTTTGATGAATGGACTGTAAGGTAAATAGAAAACTTTCTGGATCACTGGGCTTAAAGATGCTAATCAGTGGCTCAATGTCTAGTTGGCATCTGGTATCAGGCAAAGTGTCCCAGGAATCAGTCCTGGGGTGGTTTTGTTCAATATCTTCATCAACAACCTGGAAGATGGAACGGAGTACACCCTCAGCAAGTTTGCAGTTGACACCAAGCTGGGAGGAGTAGTAGATAAGCTGGAGGGTAGAGCTAGGATTCAGAAAGACCTAGACAAATTAGAGGTCTGGACCAAAAGAAAACTCATGAAGCTCAATAAGGACAAGTGCAAAGTCCTGCACTTAGGATGGAACAATCCCATGCACCAGTTCAGGCAGGGGATATACTAGTTAAGCAGCAATCCTGCAGAAAAGGACCTGGGGGTTACAATAAGTTGAATATGAGCCAACGGTGTAACCTGGTTTTGAAGAAGGCTAATGGCATACTGGGCTGCATTATTAGGAGTGTTGCCAGAAGGTTGAGGGTAGTGATCCTTCCCCTCTATTTGGCACTGGTGAGACCACATCTAGAGTACTGTGTCCAGTTTTGTTCCCCACTACACAAATTTTGTGGACAAATTGGAGGGAGTTCAGTGGATAGCAACACAAATGGTTTGAGAGATGAGGAACATGACTTACAAAGAGAGGCTGAAGGAACTGGGCTTATTTTAGTCTGGAGAACAGAAGACGGGTGGGGTAGGATTTAATAGCAACCTTCAACTACCTTAGGGGAGGTTCCAAAGAGGATGGAGATAACTTGGTCTTAGCAATGGTAGATGACAGAACAAGGAGTAATGGACTCGGGTTGTAGCAGGGGAAGTTTAGGCTACATAATAGGAAAAACTCTCTAACTAGGTGGGTACTAAAGCACTGGAATAGGTTACCCAGAGAGGTTGTAGAATCTCCATCCTTGGAAGTTTTTAAGACCCAGATAGACAAAGCCTTAGATGGGATTATATATTTGGGAATGATCCTCTTTGAGCAGGGTGTTGGACTCGATGACCTCTTGAGGATCCTTCCAACTCTAATTTTCTATTTTTCTAAAAGGCAGCGTGAGGCAACACAGTAATGCTTAGATGCAGGCCAGAAGAGATTGGGCCTGTGACTATATAGAAGTCATCTCCCATTCCCCCTTCTTCACTGGCATATATACCACTATAAGCTGACCTTCAGCCCTATGAAGTGATCAGTCCTTACAAGATATAGCTCCCTCTCAGGACTGAACAATCCCCTGCTGTTGAACTACGATACAAGTTTCAAGCCTACACAATTGTTTACTTTTTCTCCCTTCAGGCTCTTTCAGGGTGAAATTCTAAACACACCAAAGCCAATGCATGTTTAGCTATTACCTTAAATGGGGCTAGGATTCTACCCCTGGATTCTCATTGCAAAAACATGTTCCTTGCCTCAAGAAAATAGAATGGCAGCATCCACCAGAAATCTAGAAATTCCACAGTGTGTGCAGTGATGTCTGGCAGTAACAATTGGTGTTAATTGCAGGACTGCAAAGAGCTACTTAACAAGAGCTACTTAACCTGGCACTTTGTGCACAAAGCTATTTCTGCCACAGACACTGGAAAAAAAATATAGTTGCCAATTAAAATAATCTAAGTGAGTCCTTACATCCTAGTGGGGAGGCAAAGCAAACCTAACTGAAAGACAACAGCACATAGACACTTCTATGGAGAATTACAAAACCAGAAAACATTAGTTACAGCTATTCTGACCCTACTTTAGTCAACCGCAAAACTCCCATTGATTTCAACAGGGGTAGGTGTCACCTTCAGAATCTATGTATAGTTTCAAGTCTCTGAGCTAGAAGAGGCTGAGACAGTTAAGCAAGCAGCACCATCAGCTCCTGAATATGGAGATTAGGCCAACACTGCTGCACTGTGCTGTCTGGGCATTTACAGAAATTATATTTTTTCACTCGATGGTGAGCCATGATGCCCCAGCTCCGGGCGCAGCAGCCACTGCCACTGTCAAGATGCTCACGTGGGAGGGGGAAGAAAGTCCCTTGAAGTGAGTCAAGCTGCGCAGGCCCAGCTCAACTCCCTTCAAGACCCTAGCGGGAGTAGCTGGGGGGAGGGGGCATGCATGGCATGGGGCACTCTATTCCTTCCCTCTCCCCCACAGCCCCTGCTAACAGTTGTCAGATGCAGGGGAGGGGAGAAAGAGGTGGAGCTGGGGAAAAGGGTGGTCTGGCAGCCTCCTAGGGGGCTGCTGGAGCATCCCCACCTGCTGGCCTGGGCCAGTGTAGGTATGTTCTGAACATCCCCACACCCAACAGGCACGTGTTTTGTGTAAAGCACTGTAGTTAGAGCTCCTCCTAAATGGGCTGCCTGAACTTTTATACATGCCCTCTGTCATCAGCTTGAACTGAATCCAATGTCAGGACTGGCTTTTAAATGGGACTTATTTGTCCACATCACAAAGGTACTCTGTAATATTCCCAGGCAGCAGCACAGGTAGGATAGGATCCTTCCTGATGGGTTCTATGCCAAGTGGATGGTAACTATAATATGTGCTCCTCCAGACTAAGATTAATTTAGGGAAATTGTTGAGATTGAGATTAGAAGCCAGGAGAAGCCCAGGTAAATTCTGAAATGAGACTCAATGTTCATAATTCAAAATATTTCCCTTAAAGATCCAGATTTGAGGTCTGGTAATCAATAAAGACCTTGCATGGTATCAAAAACTACAATTCATAAAACATGTGTGAAGTGCAAATGGTTTTGCTAAAAACATGAGAGCTCATGAAAATATGTTTGAGAAAATTTTGTAACGAAGTTAGGTCTTGCCTTTTCAAATTTCTGAGTTGAATTGACCCGAAGAGGGTATGACCTTCAAAAGGAACTAAGCAAAATAGTAGATATGCTCTAAGAGTTTCTCTCCTAAATCATGTAGGCACATCCACCTACACTGTATTTTTATATATCTATCCTGGGAGACGTAGCAACCATGACTTCCTGCCCTGGTGCATAAGTGGTACACCATCCTCATGGGCAGTGCCCCAATAGTGCTGTATCACTGCCTGCTGGATGCTATACTATTACATGTATGTGAGGTATAGCACAGAAATGATATAGTATAGAAAACACATCTACAACCAAAACCCCCAATACCATTACTTGGCACCTTTTGTGTCCGTGTTGGTATAAATATTACCTGACCCAAATGTCTGACCCTCTTCGGAGAAGGCTCTGCTGGCATGCTTTCCTGGTTCCCCACTCCAATACTCTAAATAGCCAACAATGCATTCCTAAATCCCCAACCATTTTATCTCCTCTATCATGCTAAAGAAGCAAAGCAAAAACTTGTTTCACACAAGGACAGTTGAGGGAATTACACATCAATTGAGAAAAAAAAATATTGTCTGAACCAGGTTTCATGCAATTCTGCCAGCACAGTGAAATCTATACCAGAAACCTCCTGGAGTATGCCCTAAAGGTTTCTTCATAATAACTCATCACTGATCAGAGATTCCCATCCAAAATCTAATCACAATTACATAGCGTGCATCTGGAGTAATGAAGCTAATTGAGTTACTCTGGATTTTACATGGTGCAACTGAGATTAGATTCTGGTTTGACCTCTAACTCAACTAGAGATAATGTGAAACAAAGTCCTTGGCCACAAGGAGAGATCTGTTGTCAGCTACAGGCTGGGTGCCAACAAAATTACCCAGCTAACTACTACTTCAAAATCAGGGATTAAGCTAAAACTACTACAGATTTGAAAAATTCTACTAAAGAAAAGATTAATCAAAAAAAAATGAAATGACAAGAAGTATCTTATAAGCATGCATTCCTGGTATGGAATAAAGATGCAAATATTTTGATAAGGTTTGTTCAGTAAAATACTACCGAGAAATAACAGGATCAATAAATGAAATCAAACATACTTTGGTTATAATGCTCATGAAGCCAATTAATGAAATATCCCTTGCAAACAGATGTGAGTGGCTCTTTCCATTTTATTTGTGCATTTTTAGCTTATGTGCCTACATACGAAAAAGGTGTGAACCTGTGTACACTATTCTATTGAGCCTTTTTAAATAAAACATGCTCATATCAAGTCTGATTTAAACTTTTTAACTCTTTTGAGCTCAAGTATATTTTTTCCACCTTTATAGGAAGACCACCTCTGTTAAGCTACCAGGTTTTACTGGTCTCTTAAAATAGATTATTTTTCAGTTCAGTACAGACACCGTGGACCAGATTCTAGTCCACCTGTTAGGCATCTAACTGGACTTAGATGTCTAAGCACAACTTTATTCCAACCTATTCAAGTCCCTGGAAAACCATTAATACACCTATTTGTGTAACACAATATTATCTGGCCTTTAAGTTAGAGTCAGAAAAAGCAGTGAGGAAGAGGAGGACACACCCATCTTTTGCATTAATTTTTTTCAGGGTAGAATGAAATGATACTGAGGAGCCTCAGCTCCCAATTATGTGCCTAATAAGCATAACAGAATCTGGTCCTAAATCTACACCTTTGGACAGTTCCAAAGACTGTTTCCATGGGGCATGAAAAGATCACTTACTGTATGGTTCATCAGACCAGATAGACTCTACTGTAGAATAAATACAGAAAAACCAAACCAATTATTTTAGAAAATTGGTATACTGATTAGTGAAATAAAAACAAATAAAACTATTAAGCAGCAGCACACTTAAAACACAGTGGGTGAATCTACATGAGACCCTTTTCTGAGCATTAGACTAATCTAATGCACAGTAAAGTGTCATTGTCTACACGCAGTGGGACTTACTGCTCATTAAATTAGTCTACTGTACTGTTTGCTTTGTCCAACACATACAGGTATTAGATAAACAGTGCATTAGCTAATATACCATAGCACCCATGTAAATGCTGACTGGGAGCAAACTGCAACTGGTCAACCCAGGCAGCAGGGAGCCCGCTGCTGTCTGACTGAGCCCCGATGCGGGAAGAGTTGTGCCAGCTGCTGGGAAGCTGCCTCACTACATGGCGATAAGGACCTGTCCCGATCCCCACAAAGCCAGAAAGACAGCTGCCTCTGTGGCTAGCACAGCTTTCCTGGCCACATGGGGATCAGGACCTGTTCTGATCCCCATGTTGGGGGTGGGGGGAGACAGCTGCCCCTGCAGCCAGCACAATTCTCCCTGCCTGGCAGAGATCACTACCATCACTACCAGCCCTGTTGTCCCCTGCCAGCCCCTGGGGTTGGCACCCTGAGAAGCCTGCATCTCCCCCTGTCTGCTGCAGGGGGGGCAGAGCAGGGCAGGAGCAACCCTGGACTGGACTGGACTGCTCCTGATGGGGGCACATGTGTAGATGTGCACCTGGGATCGCATTACTGAGCTGGAATTTTCTCTGGTAAAAATTCAGGCACATGAATTGCACATGTAGACACACCCAGAATCTTTCAAGTTTTAGGAAACTTTTGTTTAACCCCAGTGTGATGGAAAAGGTGTTTCTTTCAAACCCAAGTTTTCTCCACGCAGCAGTATTTACTGTGTTACTCCATGCAGACATATTGTGCTGTGAGGCTCATATCAAGAGAGGAAAGACATTTCTCTCTCTGGCTTTTTATACCTTGGCTGTAGGAACAGATGGGATTAAGTGAATCTTGGATAGAAGAAGCCCATGTACACCCAGCTGTGACATTTTCTACCCCAGTGGAATCTCAGCAACAAAGGAAGGATGGTCTTGTGACCTGAGATGGGGAAGAGCCAGTTCAGTTCCCACCACTACTCCAGACCTCTTGTGACAGCTTGGGTAAACTGCTTTCACAACAGGAGCCATTCACTTTAATGGAGGGCTCTTGAGGCTTATTACAGTGCTATTAATGATAAGGAAATATCCAACTTAAAAATCAGACCTACCTAGGAGTTTCAAGCACAGTGCAGCTTCAATCCATCTTAACTTCTTCCAGAAATGGATGCAACAAATTTTCCTCCTTATATGAGCACAGTAAAGGGTGGTGCTAACATATAGTTTATATCAACACACAAAACTCCAAGTGAACAATATTTTTCTACAGTCAATGGACAATGTCTTGGCAGGATATCAGCTCATCACAGAAACCTCTTTAAAGGTCAACCAGGCTTTCCCATTCCAAGATTCCCAGTAAAAGGAAGGATTCTGTGGAACAGTTTCTTTCTGGGTCTATACTCATTCCAGATCATGCTGGCAGACCTAAGGGGAATTGGACTGGTCCTCCTGTATCTTGGAGCTGTTGGAGGTTGACTTTCCCTTTCCAAGCTTAAGGCAGCTCTTGGAGCAGCTGTTGCTTTCACCAACTGCAATGACATGCAAGAGTTCTTGGGCTACTGAATAAAAATTTCCTACCTAGGAGCCTTCAACAATTTTCTTCCACTGAAGGCTTATAAGGAGAAGGAACCATGCTTCATGCTGGCTGCAGGAGGCCTCCTCAGCTGAAGGTCCTGCCCGAGGCCCATCCCGCCCTCACAGAGGGTCTTATGGATAAAATGCCACCATGACTAACGTTTTGTAAACCCTCATGCAATGCATCTACAGTCAGTTACACTCATCACTCTGTATGCCATCTCATTGCACCTGCCTGGGGCACAGTAAACAGACTTTGGATCCACATACTGTTCTTTCTCATCAACTGTTGACCCACAGTGTTTATAACAGCCTTGTCTCCAATTGTCCACATGAGCTCTGCATATGTGGAGATTAGGGCAGGATGCAGAAAGGGCCACTGCCCACTTCTCATCTTACAGACTCTTTCATGATCCCACCATCCTCTGCATCCCTCCTGCACAAAGCTGTGCCCACCGTGGACTGGACAGAGTAGTACAGCATTAGGTTACATGGCAGGGTGAAGTCAACACTCCCCTGTCACCTGACAAAATAAGGGGCCATTATTATGGCTGAGCCCACAAGAAACCTTCTCAAAACATCATGCACCTGCAAATTGAATAGAAATCTTTTCTACAGTTCAGGAAACTATAGTCAGTGAGACCCATTTCTACTCCCTCACAGTTGCTTCCTGCTCTAGTTTGGTAAAGAGGTTGCGAGCCAGCCTTCCTGAAGATCTCTTCTGGTGTTCAGAGTAGGAAAGGAAAGCCAGGAAAAGCCACATCAAAGACATCCTGTTCCAGCCTTATGCCACAAAGCCTCCCTGAAAGACATCCTGCTGCTTCAGGGAGGTCTCTCAGTCTCTGCCACTAGTGGCTCCTGCCATAGGTAAGGTTCTTGGGGAAAGTAAGATACTGTGCAAGGGGGGAGGGAGAGGGGAAGGGTCTGAGGTGCTACTGTTTTTCAGGTAAGCATTTGGGCTTTCAGATGCTTACGACTATTGCACTGAACCTTTTCAGGTTCAGCCCACGCTACACCTAACCATACATAAACAGTGCTTAGAAACCTGCCAATGTTAGCAATAAGCACACAGGACTTCACTTGCTGCACATATTGGTTAACACTTCCTTTCTTGGCCACCAAGGAAACCCACAGGGAATGGAATTCGGGAAAAAGGTCTTCCTCTCTCTTTGGAAGAAATCATTCATGCAATTCTGTAATTTTGTTCAGGTGCCAATCTCACCTTTTTCCTTTATTTTTTTTTTAAATCAGCAGAGCTAAAATATAAACATTGACTGCTTGCAGCTGCAAATAGCAGAGGAGCACAAAAAGTCAATATTTTAAACATCTCTGCTGACTGGGGAAATTAGTATGTGTCACTACTGCTGATTTTAGCATGAAACTCTAGTGACAGTTTTAAAAATACATTTTGTTTAATTTCAAAATATGTTATTTGTTAAACACATACAATTTTGTTTCTGCCAACCAGACTGTTATAAAGGTAATACATACATACCCATCTGGTTACTCTAAGGAAAAAAATACATGAAACATTTAAGAATCTGTGGGTGGTTTGTCAAAAATGAGGGAAAGACGTAAGTGTGACGAGTCAGTGGAATAGTTGCTCTGCTGTACGCATGTTGGGTTCTAAAGACAAATTATTTTTCCAGTCTCCGCATTCAGGTCCCATAGTTACTGAGGCTTTTCCATTGTGACTTTTTCATTCAAATGAGGTCCAGACTGTGCTAGTAAAAGTCACTTTGCTAGTCTGGTCACCAACATAGTTTACTTCAGGGGTGTCAAAACTCACCCCCAAGCCCTGGGCTAAATCTGGACCACAGGGCTCCTCCTCTCAGGCCAGATCCATGGGACCAGGAACTGCATCAAGGATCTGATGGAAGTCAGGCAGTGGTAGGCCCAAGGTGAGTCTATATACCTATACCGTAATGTGAGGATTACATTATGGTAGTGGTCTCTGACCTTTTTAAGTGGGAGATCACCTTTGGCATATAAAAGCAGCCCAAGATGTAACGTGCCCCACCACCACCACCTGCCCCCTCCTCTCCCTCCCCCCACCCCCACCCAGCAGGTAAGTCTGTGGGGAGGGAAAGGGGGTGCAGATCGAGGCAGAGGGCAAAAAAATTATTTGGGGGTGCGCCTTCCAAGCAGATAAGTCCCACCTGGCCAGGGCCCCACTCAAGTTACCCTTGCTTCTGCCTCTGTGGCACTGTCCCTCACCACAGGGGCCTCAATTTAGCCCCCACTCTTTTCCTTCCCCGTGGACTGACCTGCTGGGCCCCCCATCCCAGGCTCGGATCCACTCCAAGAGGCTTCAAGATCTACTGGTGGACCGAGATCCACTGGTTAGTGACCACTGCATTACGGGCAGCTTCTTAGAGAGGCTTTCAGTCTGATTTAAAAATTTTCAGTGATAGAGCACATGGCACATTTGAAATGAAATTTCTTAAATGATGGGGGCTGAAAGTGAGAGAGAAACAGTGGAAAAAACTTCAGTCATACCCAGGTCACTCTCCCTTTCAGCACCCACTCTCTGCCACTGTGTGACACAGGATACTAGGCAAGATGGACTTATGTTCTGACCCACTGAATGGCAGTTCTTACGTTCCTGAATGTCTGGTTTGCTGTGATCAAATGTCTACATTACAAACTCACTGTTCTCACCAGCACCCTCTGGGTAGTCTGAATGGGCATGAAGGTTGAACTTGAATATTCTTTTGCCCTGAGTAGCAGTTTCTCAAGGTTAGAGTTTGACTGCATTGGCAAGGTTGTAAAAAGAAGCTCTCCCTGGACAAACAATTAGAAATGGTCAAAACACTAGGGGGGCGGGGGCAGGGGGGGGATTCACATTGAAGGTGTTTCCATTTCCTAAGATCCAAGGCAGAAACAGTTTTCATTTTTTTTAAATGTTCACAAAATATTGACATCAACATTTTTAATTTCCTCCCTTTTCCTCTACAGTAATAAATAGAATACTGTGTTGCCTGATAGCTTCAGAAAATTCAGCAAATGTCATATGGAAGATCAGAAAACCGCAGGTTATTTCTTAGGTGCTGAACCTTGCCAGTCTTACTTAGCTAATTAATGCCTTTTGTGTCAATAGCCTCACTGATTTACTAAATGTGAGTGAGGAGACCAAATCCTCACCTTAAATCTGTTCCTTAACCTGTGAGGACCAAATCATAGTTCAGTTAAGTGTGGTGGTAAAAAACGGGTTACGCCAGGTTATTCGCATTACAGGTAGGAAGGTGGGAAGGGAAGTAGGATCTGAAGGGTGTGGCCCCTCAATTTGCCTGTTTGGGCAGCCAAAGTAGCATTTAGGTAAACATATACAGCATCAAAGCTCTTGCATGCTCATCCGTTAGGAGCAGTAGGATACTGAGCAAAGAGGAAAATTATGCAGCTCCCACAGTCTCCATCGATCTTTTGGGATTGCTTTACCTTATACTCAGGGAGAGGTATGAACTCAGTCTTGCCCTGAACATTGATTAGGCACATCAGTGCTGTTCTAATGCATTGGTTTATTGCACTGTTACTTCTGGATCCCATTTTAACTCAATGATGGTAAGGTGACTTGCAGGAGATAGAAGTGAGGCAGTCCATTCTCCTAAGAAGACTATTTTAAGTGTTTGCTGTCTTGGACGGCCAGAGCCGACTCGAGGTGATTTAATAATTGCTCGTTCGTCAGGGTGGGCTGGTGAATAGAGAGGCCGAGAAAGCTTTATGGTTGTAAAACTTTACTTACATCGCTTGCGGTTGCGACGAAAACGGTCCGGTCGTCTGAACAACTACGTTAGTTGTTCTAGCTAGCAGGGCTCAGGCCAGCACATCCGTCTACAAATCAGGCTGGCAGGGAAAAGGATACTTCTGGGATTGCGCTCGGTGACGGGGAGGAGAATCGATAGGTGATCAGCCTATCGATCAGCTCAGCCACGAGTCAGATCTCTTCAGAGGCACTCTGCAGCGTGCTCAAAGTTCTCCGACTTGGGCGGAAGTCGCGCTAATTTTTAAATGGCTAGCAAGCCAATTACTAGCTGCCACGTAGGAATAATTTAGAACTGGCCAATAGCGGGACACAAATTTGCATTCAAATGGCAGGAACTCTCTTGCACCAGGGGTTTTCTGCTGCAACAGAAAACCTTTACTTTGCAAGAGGTTCTCATGTGGCGGGAAAATTCCACTGTGCCGAGGCACCAAAATCACTGGGTTGTGACATGCCCCCTTGCCGACGGCACAACTGGAATTTTAGACACATGAGCACATCATACGGCATCTTTGTTTCGGGACTCACTGACCTGGCAAAGCTTTAACAACCAGTAAAATATATATACATAAACAAACAACTTGATAGACCGGTCTTTTCAACAAATTACAAAATACAATAACTTTGAACATATAACAACAACTGTTGATCATGGTTTGATTGGAGAACGTCTGCTTGGGACTCTCCTCGTCTGGTAGTCAGTCCGTCCTCTCCTATTAACAGACAATGTCAATAAAATGCTTAATAAAATAAGAAAATAATGTTATAGCAAGTCCTGAGCAAATGGATGTTCGCCGTCTCAGTGTCTCCTTCACAACCATCAGTCTATTGATTCGAACGAACTGCAGTCTGATGCTCGATGAATCTCACAATCGGGCGGTTGTGGATTATTACTTTTCTGGGGTCAGTCCTGTGAAGAAAGAAAACAACAATACAAAACAAAAGAGACTTATAGTTAAATTTACTGTAAGGATACTGGGTGAACGTCGGAACGGCGTGTCATCCAGTTGTGATGAACAATAATAGGAGGACGATCGGGCTTCTCTTCCAATTGGACAGAATAGGTATTGGGATATTGTCCTGACCGCTGAACGGTCCCTTTGTGAACTTGTGGATGAGATTGATGGGGGTGCGGTATTGAAATCCACACTAACTCGTCTGGTTGGAACTTGGGCTCCCAAGGTGGAGGTTTCTGGACATTAGCTTCGTCCCATAACGGTTTAGCAGTGTTTAGTGAGATGAGAACATCATGATTGAATTTGGTCCAGTTTTTAAACGTCCCTCCTCCCCTGAGGTGAAGTTGTTCTTTGTACAGGCCTATGTATCTTTCCACAACACCGTTGGACTGCGGGTGGTACGGCAAATGAAGATGCCAGGCTACATTGTGAAGACGAGCAAATTTGTCTAGAGCATTAGAGTTAAACAGGGGTCCTCCATCAGACTGAATCTCGTGAGGGGGTTGCCAGGTAGCAAATACAGCAGTCAAAGCAAAAATGACAGCAGTGGCATTACTTTTCCGTAGGGGGACAACCTGTAACTGTCTTGTTCCCAAATCGACAACAACTAGTCCTTTATTTGGCGGCTTAGACCCTGGGAGGGGTCCTAGCAAATCTACCTGCCAAACTTTTCCTGCCTGAAACTGTGAAGGATCGAAAGCTCTGAGTTGGTGCTTGGTTCTATGGCACTTTTCTTTAGCACATATCTCACAGGCCTGAGCTACCTTTTCCCAATCGCACCGAGCTCTGTATGAGGCCGGCTTCGTAAGGGTTCGGCACCAACGTTGATGGCAAGCTCGTGGTCCTGGGTGACCCCAATTTTCATGAAGCCACGCGAGGAATGGATTTACTTCAGGACCGGAGGTAGATGTGATAGGCAAGACTATGTCGGTTCAGAGTGGATCTTCTAAGAACTTATCAGTTACCTCATGCACTGGATCGGTATCTGGACGATGGGACTTAGTGTGCCTAATCAACGGGAGGCGCACAAATTTAGTTAACGTTTCCCAGATATCTTGCCAATTGTTCAAATTTTTGGAGGGAAAAGCTGTACCAGTAAGAATGTTATAAATATATTGCGAATCAATTGCGATGATTGGAACGGGGAATGTATCATTATGATGTGTCAAACAATGTTCTAGTACCTTAAGGAATCCTAATAATTCACATTTTTGGGCCGAATTATCATCTGGGTCGGCTTGAAATATTTCTCTATAGTTACAAGCTTTGCAATAATACCCATAGCCTCCGCCATGTCGGGTGGTTCCATCTGAGGCTATCCATGCCGGGGCAGAAGTTCCATACAATGTAGGGACCTTCTCCTCATCTTCCGGGCTTGGATCAGATACCGTGTCTTCCAACCTCCAACAATGCCAGTTGTAATGTTGAGTAAGCACTAGTGTATTCCAGGTCTTAGATTCCCCCTGAAAATGTGGGTCAACTCTTCCTGCATCCAGCAAGGGTAACAATGTGGCACCGGGAGCGCATAACGTCCCATGCCCCCTTGCTAATGGCTCCACCAGTTGTTCGGCTAGGAGGATTTTCCCTACAGCTCCATATCAATTTTGTGCTGCCTGAAACGTCTTATGGGCTGTATATATTAGCTCATCGTGAGGGTTATGTGCGACAGCCCACACGTGGTTGGTGGTGAACCCGAGGGTTATGGTTAGTGACTCACCCAGATCGATGGCATGGAGTTGTGTATCTTTAACCGTGGCTAGCAGGCGAAGCAGGTTCTGCTGATCTCCTTTTGTCCAGGGCGTGGACTTTTGGGATTTGTTACAGATCTGTCGCTGCACTTTGGTGAGGAGTGCCAAATCACTAGGTCCAACATAATGCCTATACCAATTCAAATGACCCAAAAGCTGTTGGAAGTGCCTCTTAGTTGTAGGGAAGAATACTTTCAATGGATCGATGTCAGGGCCCTCGTGCGAAATTCCGTGGCGGATGGAACCGATGTATCGAGTACCAAGGAACGTAATGTCATCTACAGGATGTAGGCATGACTTTTCCTCGTTGATTGTCCATCCCTCACTTTGGAGGTGAGCGACTAGTTGGTTAACTATACTAGTAACTACGGAACTATCACGACCCATGAGGGCAATATCATCGACATAACTCCAAATCTTTAGTTCTTTCTCTGGGGGAAGAGAATATGAAGCTTGAAAGTTCTTTAGGGTGTTATTCATGGCACCAGTGGCTAGTGATGGAGCGTTGCGATATCCTTGTGGACAGACCGTCCACCTGTACATGATGCCATCAATACACATGTTTAGTATTCCTTCCGGGTCATTTATCGGGATGGAAAAGAACATGTTTTTTAAATCCAACATGACTCCGACCCACTTACTTTGTTGAAAATGTGCCATCTCAAACATACACTGTGGCAGAGTAGAAGGATTCGGTTGTTGAAGTACTTGAAACCTTTTGTTAACCTCTCTATAGTCTATGACTAGCTGGGCTTCCTCAGGTTTCCCAGGTTTCGCAACTCCCCATCCTGATGACAGGTAAGTGCTGGCCGTTACGGTCTTAATGCAGCCTCGTTGCTTGAGTCGCCGCAGGAGGTCAGTAAGGGAGTGCTTTAGAGAACCCTTAGTCGGGATTGGTTGATTTCGCCAGGTGGAGTTGTTACGAAGCGTTGGTCGATGCCAATCCTGTTCTGGAATAATAATGGGTAATGCCTGTAGCACTTGTTCTTTAAGGTCAAGTGCTTTTATTCCCGGGATCCCTAAAATGTTGATGCCCCCTAGGACAGCCTCTAGGGGGTATTGGTGGCCTTGGACCCAAAATTTGACCTTTGTTGTGACGGCAATAGCGTTAAGCCCTTGTACCTTGATCGTTTTGGTGGTCTTTTGGTGAGGTATCATTGAGGTAATCACATTGGTCTGAGCTCCAGTATCAAGAAGGAAGAATGCTTTTTGTTGGTTATCCGGATCAGTAGGGTTGTAAACAGTGAGTTCGGTGTATGGTCGAGAATCAGTAGGGTCAGGTCTGAACTGGAGAAGGCCGCCAGCGGAGCCGACGGCCATTACTCGTTTTTTGATGGGTCCTCGAATTTAAATCCTAATGCTTCAGCTATACGATATTGGGTTCATTCTCCCAAAACTCACAACTGAGATTTTGTAAGTTCGGTGCGGGAGAGAAGAAAACCAAACATGGTTCTTTCCTTCAGGGTTCTTTCCTTCGGGGTTCCTGGAGGTGACCACCCTAGCTCTCGCTGGGGGGTGTACTCTTGCCGTCTAGGTCTCAGTGTTCCGGCTGGGTATGCTGAAGGTTGGTCCCTTATATCATCAGAGGCTTCTTCACCTTGCCTCATAAGTGCTTGTAGACGTGGGAGATGGCCTAAGAGATTTCCCACCGGTTGACCTGCCATTGGGTTCAAGAAGAGTCGGAGTGTAACGGCATTTGCTCCTCCATATACCTCCACGCAGGCATCTATAGCTTCCAAGGGCGTTGGGATTGCCCCAGGGTCCGATAGGTGGCAATGAGCCCATCTCTCTTTTCGTTGCACGGCGGTTAGTCCCATTGGATTTGTTCTCGGGCTCCATGAGAGATATGACACCCCAACTATAGCCAGGAGGAGTTGCTCCACAGTAGCATTCTGTGGACGACCTTCGTGCCAGGTGTGAAATTTGTGGGTTACCTGTCCCACTACGAGCGCCGGGAGCGGGATGGGCCAGTGGGCACTGTCTGTGACCACATTCAAGTCGGTAGCATGTCCTCCGCTCCACGCCGTTTGTCGGGTCAAGGCACTCGCTTCTTCTTTGTCTAAGGTGTCAGATCCAAATTCCACTATTAACCGTCCTAACCACATTGCCAAGGTTTCTTCTGATCTTATTTTAGATTCCTTGCAAAGCTCTTGAATTTCTGGTCGGGTGCGTGTGCGTGAGATAACAGTGGTACGTGTAGCACCATCTTCATCCGCAACATGCTTCATCACAGCTATCGGGTGAGTTGCGGTAGAGAAAGAGTTAATTTCTTTGTCTGGGAATGTTGGGTACATCTCTCCTCCCATTGCCCCCTCCCCTTGGCAAGGAGGCGGGGCCGCTGGGAACGACGTCACCTCAGGGGGTGGAGGCGCTAGGCGGATCCCCGCCGGGTCTTCCGAAGCTCCGCCCCTCTTTTCCGGGTTCCCCGGATGGCTCGCGCTTCTTTCGGCGCCATTTTCTGCTAGCGGTATCATGCGGCCGGTGCTTCTGATAAGCGCCACTCCGGAGCTCTTTGCTGTCCGCTCCAGCGACTCCTTACCCGCCGTATGCATCTGTGCCTCTAAATTTGCGTATTCCCTTAGTAGACCCACTACTGTTCGGAACAGCACATTCATCATTTTTCCCTTCTTCCATTTAGTTAGACCCCATCTCAGCACATGACGGCCCTTAGTTTCCAAATCCTCCCGGAGCTGAACGAGATGCTCATGGCCCCATGACTCAGGCACCAAATCCGGACAGTTGAACCACTCTGTGGGGGTGGGTTCCCCTCCTTCCCTTAAGTATCAAATGCATTGAGCGAACTCTTGAGCGGGGGTCAGCTTTTCTGCCTTCCGCACTTTCACCCCGGCTAAGGATATGGTTGAGGTTTCCTCCGGGGGTCGATAATAGACCCGGTCGCTCCCCATTATACATCCGAACTCCCCAAGGGATAGCTTAGTTCTCCATTCCTTCACTATGGCTTCTTCTCTCTTTACGGAGAAGTAACCATCAATATTTCTTTCATCCCCTTTTACCGCCTGGTGGTAAGCGATATGCGCCCATAGATCGTTGGCATTCTCTACGTGGCGGGTCCCGGTGCGCCAGGGGCAGCACCCGATTAGGTTCTTCTCTATCACCATGCCCTTAGATCCCATCCTTGTCGCCATGTCTCGGATGGCCAGAGCCGACTCAAGGTGATTTAATAATTGCTCGTTCGTCGGGGGGGGGCTGGTGAATAGAGAGGCCGAGAAAGCTTTATGGTTGTAAAACTTTACTTACGTCGCTTGCGGTTGCGACGAAAACAGTCCGGTCGTCTGAATAACTACGTTAGTTGTTCCAGCTGGCAGGGCTCAGGCCAGCACGTCTGTCTACAAATCAGGCCGGCAGGGAAAAGGATACGTCTGGGATTGCGCTCGGCGACGGGGAGAAGAATCGATAGGCGATCAGCCTATCGATCAGCTCAGCCACGAGTCAGATCTCTTCAGAGGCACTCTGCAGCATGCTCAAAGTTCTCCGACTTGGGCGGAAGTCGCGCTAATTTTTAAACGGCCAGCAAGCCAATTACTAGCCGCCACGCAGGAATAATTTAGAACTGGCCAATAGCGGGACACAAATTTGCATTCGAATGGCAGGAACTCTCTTGCACCAGGGGTTTTCTGCTGCAACAGAAAACCTTTACTTTGCAAGAGGCTCTCATGTGGCGGGAAAATTCCACCGTGCCGAGGCACCAAAATCACTGGGTTGTGACATTTGCAAGTAGCCTGGTGGAGCCATATCTGAATAGAAGCTTTACATGAAACAAGTGAAAGTAAGACTGAGATTAAATTTTCAATTAAAGAAATGAAAACAATATATTGGCACTGAAGATAATTTACAAATGGTTAACTCCTTTGGCTTCCTGAGTTCGGGTCTGGTTTTGGATGGCTAGTATATAAAGCATCCATGCAAAGCTCAACATAGCTGTAGGCAGGCCTGCATAAGAGCTGTGCAAGGGCACAACAGGAAAAGCAATTGCATAGGCATGTTTCTGAATTCCCTGTTTTGTGCGAACACAGGACTCTGCACCCCACATACACAAGATGTCATGAATGTCTGGAAAGGAGACTGGACAGGGGCTAGGGGGTCCTGATTTCAAAATATAGTGGTGCTAAGAACATAGGAACTGGAAATGGCTCTGGCTGCCATATCAGCATGCAGGCTTTTACCTCTGTACTCCACCTGCTTTCAGCCTGATTATTTTGGCTTTCTGTTGGAGCACTGAATTTTACCCTTAGAATCAGTTCTGAAACCCAGAAAACTCAGTGGGATTCCTTCCAATGACTCTAGTGGGCTTTGGGTCAGTGAACTAAGTTTAATGCCACAGGGGTTCCATAGATTCATGCTTAATAACTGGACTAAATTCTCTTTGCAGCTGCAAAAGCGCAACCCAGGGTGTCACTACTCCAAACGTATGTCAGTGTATCTGACAGTAAAGCCCTGCCCTCAACACACTGGATAAATGATTTGGTGGTTGGCAAATGCAAAAAGAATAATGTGCAACTTTTTCATCAACCCATCTAAATTCTGAATGAGGTAGGGGTTCTGTGAAAATGATAATATGTATAGCGCATGATATAGAACTGTAATTCCGAAGTGGAAAGAGTTAAGACTACACATGCAAGCTAACATTTCCTAACTACTGAAGCACCAATAAGCACATGAGCACACACAAATGGAACTTCAGTACATGTTCAGAGAGATGACAACATGTTAAAGGACAATGCTGAATAAATATAATTTCTTAAATCAGGGACCACGGGTTCAATCAAAGCAACGTGCCTAGCATTCTGACCATGATCCCACAAAGTATATAAGCATGTACTTATTTGAACAGGGGGTTAGTTCTAATAGAAGCAGTAAAACTTCTCATGTGCTAAAATTTATACCTGTGCTTAAAACTAGGGACAGACATTTCACATAAACTGGCTTAAGTGATCAAAAACTGGTTTAAACCTATAACAGAATAGATGTTCAATGTACATAAACTAGTTTGAAAATGGCTGAAACCAGTTTGAGATAAACCTTGTTGACTTAACTGATTTGGTTCAAAACGGTTTATGCAATGTCTTTTCCAGATCCCTTGCTAGTTTAAATTAAATCAGAGTCCCCCCTGGCTATGCCCCACTCAGCTCAGTACTGTGGAAGAGCAGGGAGGTCTGCTCTAGCACCCCCCAACTTCTAGACTGAACCACTGCAGGCATGTGCCTGAATTTCCTCAGTCCAGAGGGATTGTCTGTATAGTTGGAAACTAGTTCAACCTAGCCAGATTAGACTAACCTGCACAGGCTGAATTAATTCAGGTTCATGCTTTTTGAATTTCTGTCCCTAGCCTAAGTGTTTTGCTACATCAGGGTCACCCTGCAGGACTTAGCCATACATGTTTAACACAGTAATGGCCATGTCTCTCATTCAGATTTTTAGTTTATTTTAATTTCTTTAAAACGGGGAAAAAAAACAAAGAAAATTGATTAAGGGATCCACAATCTAGTCCTCAGCTTTTCAAAGGTGCTCAGCTCAAACATTTAATCATCTTCCCCTTTCATGTGTATAGGTCTTTTACAGAGAAATAAAAGAGAAAAAAAATAAAAATAAGAAAGCCTATCATTAAGCCATACAACCTGTTGCAACTCATTTGTTTCAAACACATGGAGAAAACTGACAAAGCTTCTTTTATTTCACTGAAAAGAAGTCAGCTGGATCTCTGGCCAATTCATTTTCAAGTGACTAGACTTTATTTTGTTTTGTTTTTATTGTTGCATTCTACTCTATTTATTGGGATTAAATACCTCAAAAAGACAAATAAATTCAGCTCAATACCCCCCTTTGAAAAAAACAACCAAAAACAAAACCCACTTCCAATAGATGGAGCAAAATTGCCGGACTACTAGTCTATTTGGAGATTTGCTTCTTGGATTTTTTTCCAGTGTTGGGAACAGGTCCCAGCTGAGCTCACACTTAACTGCTTGATTTGATATTATCCTTCCTTGGTTCATACACTGACATTCACTGGTTGTGCCTGCCATTCATTGAACTATGGCTTATGAGTAATTCTTAAGATTTAACTAGAGTCATTAAACTTAAGAAGACATATGAGAATAATGTAATTGGTTATGAAGGAATCAGTATCCATGGTGGAAATGCCAAAAGTGGAGAAGTAGATCCCTATGGACGTGTCCTGGAAAATAGACTGAGTCAGCAATTCTCCAAGACTCCTAAAGACTTCCTCTACATTCAGGCACTAATTTGTCTGGAGACCTTTGTGACGTTTTTTGCTAAAGAGAACCAGAAAGCCTATGAAAATGCAGTTCACTAATAACATTTTCCATCTGTTCACTCAGAGTCAACATGCTTGGAATGGTGTGTTTGGAAACACCTCAAGTAAACTGCAGGGTATGTTTTTCAGAGCTGCTATGGGGGCTTCCTAGTATGAGTCTCACTGAGTTTAATGGGAATTGTGCATGTAAGCACCTCTGCAACTCAGAAAACTTACTTCTCTTGCCCTCTTTGCTGGACCTAATGAGTTCAAGCAAGTTTCCATCCTATCCCAAATTCATCTTTGCAGTGGCACAGAAGGAACCCCTCACTGAGCTGTGCAGCCTGAAGGGGATTCACATCCAGTGCCTATTGACTGCAAGAGGATTTTCCTTTCTTTTACACGACTGTAAATCTGGGGAACACCACTGAGGTTACTGGTATGATTCAGAGGAGAGCTGGACCACTGGCTTACTGGAGTCGCAGGATGAATTCTAACAAATAACAGACAATCTTCTGAGCATAGGGAAATTCTCATCTCAGGGGAGGCTTCCTGCATCATGAAGGAGTGTGAGCATATGTGAAGCTAAATAACTACATGGGAATTTCCAGGAATGAAAATGTTCTTGGAAAAGAAGATGGGGGTTGTTGGATAGAAACAAGCAGGGCAAGAGCACTTGGAAAAGCAAAAGCTGGTGAACCAATACCATGATAATAAGCACATTAGAAATGCTGAAACAAGGCTAGACTTGACAGGCAGGAATAGTGGGTGCTGAAGAGTAGTCCTGCATCCTCTGAGAACTACCAAAACTTGTGGCATTCTTTCCCAGCTAAAATATAACATACTCCATACAGTAGGGCTGTGCAAAGCTTTGGGTGCTGATTTGATTCAGAGGAGATTTGGCCCGATTCGATGGCTGAATCTCTGAATCCAAATCGAAACAGGGGACCAATATAAAGGTCCTAATTGATTTGAAGCTCTCCAAATCAATTCAGAAAAGATTCAGAGAGCTTCAGTGATTTGGGCAGTCCCTAACTGCTGCAGCAGGGAGCTGGACCCAGACTTCGAGCTGGTAAGTAGGAGGTGGGTGAGGGTGGCTGGAGGAGCAGGGAGGGGACCATGGGGGGACCCCAGCTAGGCCCCATCCCCTGCCTGCTCCCCCAGCCCCCCCCCCGAGAACCCGCTTGACCCCTTCCCAATCCCCCAGCCCCACCCATGGCTGCCCCAGCCACCCGAGCTCCTAGCCCTTTAAAAAAAAAAGCCCCCACTCATTGGCTGCTACCTGACAGGGGGACAATCCCCACTGTCCCCCACTGCCCCATGGGGGGCTTTTCCTGGAGCCCCCTAACCCCCTCCCAGTTCCCCAGCGCCCCCCCCCATGGCTGCCCCACCTGCCCCAGCTCTGGCCCTTTAAGAAAAACAAACAAACAAACAGAACTGCTGAACTCACTGGCTGCTGCAGCAGCCTTGGGGCTTCTGGGGGCTCGTGCAGAACCCCCCACATGCCATGGGGCAGTGGGGGGCAGCAGGTATTGCCCCCCCACACCTGGCAGGGGCCAGTGAGTCAGAGCATTTTTTTTTAAAGGGCCAGGAGCTGGGGCAGGTAGGGCAGCTGGGGGCGGGGGGCTGAGAGAGTGGGCAGGGATCGGGGGGTCATCTCCGATTTAGCTAAATCTCCTAATCAGATTCAGTCGAATCAATTCAGGACAGTGATTCAAATTACTGAATCAATCACTTCCCCAAATCGGCTGAAGCGAATACTAGCTGCTTCGCACAGGCGTACCACACAGTACAACCAGTTTACAAAATATTAGGTGCAGCTTCCCAATCTATAGGGTACACTCACATCCAGTTCTCTGAAAGAAAGTGGAGGGGGGTCCCTTTTCTCTGCCCCCTCCCAGGCGAAGCCCCTGTTCTCTGCACTTAGGGTTGTCCTGAGTGGGGAGGTGATAGGCTTGATTTCCACCCCCTCTTTTGTGGACCCAGCTGCTGCCCCAGTGTGTGGCAAGGCGTTCCTTCATTGTAGGCTGGGGTCTGGCCCTGAGCACCTCTGACGCCCCATCATCTGCCAAGCAAGGGGTGTGGTTCAGGCCACCTATTTTGGGCCCAGGCCCAGTGTCCCTGTGGGTGGAAAGGGGCTGGCAACACTCCAAAAGTGCCTTAGGGTAGGTGCCCTTTCATGAGGCCCAAGCAGTCTCTCACCGCTCCCAGGGCCAAGGCTTTGTGCACTGGGGCGTGCACCATATGGGACTTAAGCAGGCTCTCCCTGCTCCCAGGGCCAGGGCTCCATGCACTGGGGTGTGCACCATGTGAACCCCGAGCAGGATCTCTCTGCTCCCAGGGCCGAAGCTCCATGCATTGCGGGTGTGTACCATGTGAAGCCCAAGCAAACTCTCCCTGCTCCCAGGGCTGAGGCCCTGACAGTGGCTCCTGCAGCTGTGTCTTCAGGAGCCTAGGGCTATTGCCCACTGGGGCAGCTCTCACTGGCTTTCCTCAGCTCCATTCTTCTTCTCGTTCCTCACTGGACTCCCCTCCTAGCCAGAAATGCTGTTCTTTTATAGCCATCCAGGGCTCTGTCCTGGATTGCAAGAGATCCAATCAGAACAAAGGGCGGCAAAAATCTCTCCAGGACCCTTCCTCCCGGGAGCTCTGCCCCCAGATTGTAAGTGCACCAATCAGGAGAAGAGGGGCCACCCTCTCCTGATTGGTGGAAGAAATTCCACCAATGACTCAGCATCCCATTCGAACTGACAAGCTGCATGTAAACCATGCTGCGGTCATCATGCCTGCTACACAGACAAGCACAAACGTATGTGTGGCGCTGCAGGCCTGTCTGCAGAGCCACACACTGCACATGTAGGCATTCCCTGTGCTGCTACTTTGTGGTGCAGGGCAGGGGTGTTCACCCTGGGAGATCCCAGGGTGAAAAAAACCCATGCCAAAGAAAGGTGGGGTAGCGCACATGGCAGCAGTGCACACCAACCAAAACCAGACCCTGGCCAGCCTTCCTGCTGCAGGAGTGCTGCAACTGCAGCTCCCAGACGCCCCCAGGGTGCCCCAGGTAAGGCTGCTGGGATGAGAACAATTGCTGACTCCAGCCTCCCCTACCCCATCTAGGGTAACCTGCCACACACCAGAGCATGAGTGGCATGAGTGTTCCCTGAGGACAAGTAGCAGCAGCACACTTGCTGCTACTTGTCCCCCAGGAAACATATGTTCCCACTCGTCTGGACATGCCAATATGTTTGATGCTTCCAGTTTTCTTCAGTTTGGAAAGAAAATTGATCCTTCTTTCTCACATTACCTCCTTAGATCAGCTCCCCATTCCTCTACTTACTGTAGCTCTTCCAGTATTACAGGTTTCTCTGAAGAGTAAACATACTGGCTATTTCTCTGCTAAGATTGTTAGTTGCAGTTTAATGCATATTAACTAATGCAACTCTAAAATGCAGTCAGAAGATAGGGTAGATATGAACCTTGATAGACTAACTAAATAAGACTAACATATATATCTTATTTAGTTAGACTATGAAGCCACATATCAATGTGCATGCCCTACATTTTAGAGTCAGAAATGCTAAGCATGATATGGAATAAATGGTTACTCCACTAAAAATTGCAATGATATTACTTAGCACGTGTTAAACTATGGTTAGTTTTTGGAAAGTACACAAGGTTGTTAGGGGAAGAGTGCTGACAGACCATTATGTATTACCCAAATATATTTCCTCCACATAATACAAAATTACACTGTTCTATTCAAACATGGCCCATGTGAAAAAGGGAGTACAGAGGTACACAGAACCAGAAGTGTTGCAAGGCATTCTGCACTGGGAGAAGAGAACACCTCTAAGTTCCTAGGTGAGCAAAAACTGTCAGCCAGCCATGGCACCCCCTATGCCGCAAAGTGGCCGCCCTTCTAGTTAGGGAAATATGGCTCACTATGCCCTACAGAACTGGCTAGCTCCAACAGGCTTCTTGTCCTTTCTTTATCAGTCTGCATGCACACAATGGCCTGGTAGACTCTCACATGTGATCAGGAAGATGCACATAGTCAACATTTTTTCGGATGTTCAAATTCTGTCAAAATTTTGAATTTTGAAATTTGAAAATTCAAAACAGATAAAATAGGAACAACAACAAAAAAACAAAAAAAGAAATCTCTGCACTGGACTGCTTCCCCTGCTTCCTTTTTCTCCCCACCAAATTTCTGGCTAACTATAGAGCTGACGAATCAGGGATAGTGATTCTATTCTTTAATTCTGATCACCATCCCCAATTCGATTTGGCTGAATCTGAATCTAAAGATTCGATGCTGATTTGGAGAATCAGCGATTTGGCCATAGACACAGCTTTAAATAGTTTTTCTACCTACCTCAAGGTACCAGATGCGGCTCATGAATGCTACAATGCTGGGGCATGTGGAGCATCCCACAGGAGTGTGGGGAGAGGCACCCTGCATGCTCAGTAGTGAATCGGGAAGTACTTCTGGTCCACTTCTGGGTCTGCCACTGAGCGCACTGGGGGGCCCCCCCATGCCCTCCCAGCTTGGCAATCAGCTGTGGGGGGACCCCAGATGCCCCCCCCAACCCAGGAGGCACCAGTTGCTGAGCTGGGGTGGGGAAATGGGGGGCCACCTGTGAACTCCACGGCAGACCCGGAAGCGGACCAGAAGTGCTTCTGGTCCACTTCTGCGTCTGCTTCTGTGTGTGCTGGGGAGCCTCCTGCGTTCCTGTGAGATGCTCCATCCAGTCCAGCATCACAGCATTCATGATCCACCTGGTACCTTGAGGTATGTAGAAAAAACATTTAAAGCTGTGTCTATATCTGAATAACCAAAACTTTCCAAATCTCTCCAAATTGATTCAGTGGGTTCCGATTCGATTCGGAGAGATTAAAGGGTTTTCTGATTCAATTCGGCTTTGGAGATTCAGCCACCAAATCAGGCTGAATCTCCACCAAATTGAATCAGGGACTGAAGCTTCACACAGCCCTACCACTTAACTCCATGGGCAAAGCCACTGAGATCAATACAGCTCTTCATGGAGAAAGCTGTTAGTCTAGAGGTTCTCCACATTTCAGACTTGGAACAACTCTCAATAGACTCAAGGCACACCTTGTTAGATTTGAGACAGCTCTTAGAATATGTAAGCTCTTTATTTTCATTAGTTTGTTGACAGTGAAAAATAATAGAGCAATATTTCTGTTGCAAACAATGTATAAAGACCATCGACAGGTCGGAATGCTGTTAAAACTATGGACTCATGTTGGAAATCTTTGGGTTTATCTTGTGAACTATGTTTGTACACCTAACATTGTGCAGCATCCTAGAAAGGATCTCAAAGTACCCCAGGGTGCTGTGGCACCCTGGTTGAGAATCACAGTGCTAGTCAATGCAATGAAAGGCATCATACTCTGCCCACTGTCCTTGAAGATCTACATTCCATCATCTATGAGAAAACTCTCTCATACCATGCTTCTCCCAAAGCTTTGCAAAATAGACGTTTGGAAAGCTTCAGCTATTATTTAACACCCGCAGAGAAATCAGTTGAGAAACACCTCTATTTCATAGCTCTATTCCAAATCCAAAGCCTTGTTATCCACCTGATTTACTATACCAGCAACTCTCCTAAGAAAACAGGCACAACAGAGCAGCATGCTGGTCTAACAGATTTAATAATCATGTGGTTAATAAAAACAAAGTTGATTTGCATTTCTTTCTTCCCAGGACATCAGAAAATGGAGCTGAGCTGCCCAGTTCTACGCTGAACTATACAGTGACTTGCTGGTGATCAGCTGCTCGCTCCCTTGTGATCCACTAGTGCAACAACTGGGTTATCCTAATACTACCGATGGCCTCACGTTCCTCCAAAGGGAGTTTTCAAAGGCTCTCTTAGCGGTCAAATTTTCATAGACGCTTCCCTTTCTACTGGTGAACGCACATGCTGTCTTCCTTTGATGTCCTGATTGGTGTTACATCAATCACATGAATTAGCAATGCTGGAAAAGGTATTTAGTAGGTATTTTAATGCCATTCAGCTGCTGCCATAAAGAATGAGTCACCACCAACCATTTCTTTGTGAACTACTAGCCTAGGCTTAGTGGCCTACCCTTGGTCCATAGACTATGGTTTGAGGATCTATATTATGGAAAGGGAAGGGAAGAAAAGGACAGAGGAAAGACAGAACGTCAAACTGACAGGGGGACACAATTAGGTTGCACCCACATCTGTTGAACCAAATTACAGTAGGGAGTGTCAAAGCTGTGTTCTAGCTGCACCACCTAGCTCAGCCATAATCATAATGTTGCATCTGGGGGCTGGTCCAAAGACCAATGAAATCAAAGGGAAGATGACTTGTGTTGACTTTATTAGAAGCTGGGTTTGGCTCCTCCCTATTCACACTTCAAGTAACATTTTCTTTAACATAGCAATAAGGTTTAAATGCACAATACAGTCAATCCTTTCCAATGCTGCCTACAATAACTCAAAAGTACTATATCCTGAATCCAATAAGAATAACATTAAATTGCAAAGTTCCAAGATGATTCTGGAGCCTGATCCAAAGCTGCATGGAAAGACCCCTGCTGAATTTACAGGGATTTGAATCGCATCTTTAAAGACAAGAAGTGGCTCTAACAGGAGAGGGCCAAAGACATCCAGCCTTCCTGGTAGTAATACTGCACCAGGGCAGCAGACGGTGAGCACAAACGTGCTATCTGTTTGTTTATTTATTTATTCATCACTACACTGGCCCACCTATGTATCTGAAAATCTATGTAATCATATTAATGATACGGTCCACCACCATGAAACCATGATGCCTTCTGACACAGGTGAGGTTTTGACTGGTAATAAAGTTAGAAGTTCTTATAAGTTAACCCCAGCACTGTTTCTATTTTTGCCTATTAAAATGTAAAAAACAGTTTCTTTCTACCCCTTTTCACCATTTATTTCCAACCTGAATTGCTTTAGCTTTAAACAAAAAGGGATTTCCTCTTTCTCATCTGCAAAATTATACTACAATTTCTGCTGGGTGGGGAGAGTGGAACAGAAGAGAAATGTTTCCACAATACTCCTGACAGAATATACATTTGGCTCATGACAAAACTTCTTCTCAGCCTTATTATAGCTATTGACCGTGCCTTGCCTCCAAAAAAGCTAAATGACCCCTTTATCATCATAAAAGTTGCTTATATGCCAAATCAATAAAAACTATGTGTATATATTTGTTGGCTACAAGGTTTATGCTTGAGCAAGCAATTAACAATAAAATCTTGGCATGCTTGCACCTCTGCCCTGAAATAAGCAAATGAACATTAACACTTAAAACAAGTATGCCTACGAGCTACTTTTTTAGGTCTGACTGAAAAGAGAGTTATGTAGATGTTAAACATTCAGGGCCTGACCTAAAGTCCACTGCTATAAATTGGGATTGACTGATTGCAATAGATTTTGGATTGGGCTCTGAAGAAACCTAAATACAGATGTATGATGCTTGTTTTTAAGTCTTTGTTAAAAAGATCTTGGAACCCATCTGTACCGGTAATAGAGTACAAGATACATTTTTAAACATGGTTTAATCATTATTCCTTCCAAGTTGGATGACCAGCCAACATAGACAAAGCCACACCGTATTTTAAACCTTGTTGTAAATTAGGTCAACACTCTCCACAGTGACAAACTTTAAAAAATGCAGAAGGCTAGAAGGCTGGGGGTTTTTCAGAAGAATTCTAATATTTTTGGCCCATTCACACTAACCAGCAAACCGTTTCAGGAACTGGCTGAGATTGAGTCATGTTTCAGTTCAGGGACAGATCCTGGTGCCACCATTCAGCATAATACTCTAAGTCAGTAGTTCACAGACTTCATAGATTTCATAGACATTAGGAAGGGATCTCACAAGATCGTCAGGTGCGGCCCCCTGCCCAAGGGGCAGGAAGTCAGCTAGATCAAGGATCCCAGCAAGATAAGCATCCAAATGTTTCTTAAAAGTGTCCAGAGTAAGTGCTTGCACCATCTCTGGGGGGAAACTGTTCCAGGCCTTGGGGGTAGGACAATAAAGACATTTTTTCTTATGTCCAGCCTAAAATGGTCTTGTAGGAGTTTGTGACTGTTGGACCTTGTCACCCCCTGGGGTGCTCTGGTGAACAGATGTTCCCCCAGAGCCTGATGCACACCCCTTATGTACTTATAGACCGCCACCAAGTCACCCCTGACCCTGTGCTTCTCCAGGCTGAAGAGTCCCATAGCTCGCAGCCTCTCTTCATAAGGCCTGTTCTCTTGCCCTCTGATCATGCACATGGCTCTCCTCTCCTCTCAGTTTTCAACCTGTGATCTGCAGACCCCTGGGGGTCTGCAGACTGTATCTAAGGAGTCTACAAAAGATGACTATGATCAATCAAAAATATGTGAATACCAACACTTATAATTCAAAGGGGTCTGCACCTCCATTCAAAATTTTTTAGGGGTCTGCAAATGAAAAAAGGTTGAAAAGCAGTACTCTAAGTCAGTTTCAGTATTGTATTTAAAACAGCATCTCATGAACT
Source organism: Alligator mississippiensis (assembly GCF_030867095.1). Lineage (NCBI taxonomy): Eukaryota > Metazoa > Chordata > Crocodylia > Alligatoridae > Alligator > Alligator mississippiensis. Next base: position 225,518,824 of record NC_081824.1, on the reverse strand, counting down.
CTTACCAAAGTGATGCCAAAGGGATGAGAACATACTGCTAGCTGTAGGGGCACAAGCAGGGGTATTCAACCCAAAAGGGAATGTTAAGCCTTGAGGGCTGGACTGTGACACAAACGTAGGATTCCATGTTTAAGGCCAGAGCAAAGGCTTCTTACCAGCCAAATCTGCCACAGGAAGCACCGTCTCTGAAAAAAACATTCTAGCACTCCATTTTCCTTGTGTTCCTGGAGGCCCTTTGCTTAGCTAGAGCAATCCTACTCATTAGATGCATTTGATTTCCATGTAATCTTTTAAATTTGAAACTGGAATGCAGTCTGTTGTATATGTTTCTGTGCAACGGGGGAGATTGACTTTTGTAGCCTTTTCATATAGTTTTGCATAGTCAACATGATAGTTTACTGCACGACCTTAGATGTAGTTAGATCTGTTGGGCCACTGTCCAACAAAGCACTTCAGCACTGAATTCAATGGGATGGCTCATGTATTTAGAGCTCTGTGTATGACTAAGTGCTTTGCTGGACTGGGTTTAGTATCAGACTCCACAGCAGGACTTTGGCTTTTTTGACCATGGTGTGGTGTTCCAGGAAGATGGAATGCTGCTTCATCCACCTGATGAAGAGAGGGAAGAATGTCTTTGCAGATTGGTTTCCTAACCTAGTGAGGAGAGCTTTAAACTAGGTTCACCAGAAGATGGAGACAAAAGCTCAGAGGTAAGTAAAAAGCTTGAAGACTGGACAAAAACTTGGTAGGGGAAACAATAACAGAAGCCTTAAGACTATTCTCAGTGAGAAGACAAGACAGGTGGTTAGATATCTGAAATGTTTATACACTAATGCGAGAAGTAGAGGGAACAAATAGAAATAATTGGATGTCCTAGTATACGCAAAAAATAATGGCGTAATTGGGATTATAGACACGTGGTGGGATAGTTCACATGATTTGGTATGGTTGTAGATTGTTACAGCTAGGGGGAAAAGGAAGAGGTATTTCCCTATATATATGTAGCAGATGCCCACCATGACATCCTACACGCTACTCTCCCTTCTCATCTTAACCCAGAGGTTTTCAGCACAGCTACTTTCCACTGCATACTGCACCTCAGAATACATTATATCACCTTTATATATATTAACAAACTATATATATAACCAAACCAGGAGGAGGAGGTAGATGAGGACTTCATTAAACAACTGACAAAAGCTTCCAAATCACAGGATTTAGTTCTCCTGGGGAACTTTAATTATCAGGCATCTGCTGGGAGGAAAACGCAGCAGTACACAAGCAGTCCATCACAGTCCAGGAATGTGTTGGGGATAACTTTTTGAAACAGATGGGAGACAGACCAAAAGCAGAGAAGCTTGTCTTGACTTGCTGTTCACAAACAGGGAGGAATTCATTGAGAACATGAAGATGGAAGGTAACTTGGGTGACAGTAACCATGAAAGGACAGAGTTCAGAATCCTAAAGGGAGATCTGAAAAGCAGGGAACTGGTGGAAAGGAGCCCCTGGGATGCAAGTCTGAGAGGGATAAGGAGCTCAGGAAAGCTGAGTGTACTTTAGGGAGGCTCTCTCAAGGATACAGGAGCAAGCTATCCTAATGCAACAGAAGAATGGGAAGTATAACAAGAGACCAGCCAGGCTAAACAACAATCTCTTCAATGAGTTGATTCCCAAAAATGAAACCTACAAAAAGTAGAAACTTGGTCATAGCACTAGGGAAGATTACAAGAGTACCACATGGCCATGCAGAGAGAAAACTAAGAAGGCTAATTCTTAATTAAGCAGACAATTTGAGATGCAACTTGTCAAGATACATAAAAATATGACCTTTTTACAAGTATGTCAAAAGTAAAAGGAAGACCAGAGAAACCATACGTCTTTAGTGGAATTTCGAAGGCAATCTAGTTATGGATGTTGCAGAGAAGACTTAAGTATTGAATGCCCTTTTTACTTTGGTCTTCACAAATAGGGGCAGCTATCAGATTATGAGTGCATTTAGCAGTAAAGATAAAGAAGGAGACAAACAGCCTAGAGTAGTAGAAGAACAAGTTAGGTATTACTTAGAGGAGCTAGATGCATTCAAGTCAGCAGAGCCAGATGGAATGCACCTCAGGATGTTGAAGGAATTGGCTGAGGTAATTTCACAGCCATTAGCTATCTTCTTTGCATACTTGTGGAGGTCAAATCAGGGCCTGGATGATTATGAAAGAGCAAATGTAGTGCTCATCTTAAACAAAGGGAAAAAGGAGAATGTGGGGAATTACAGATCAGTCAACCTGACCTTGATGCCTGGAAAGATCATGGAGCAGGAAAGGAGAACAAGATGATCAAAAACAGCCAGCATGGATTCACCAAGAGCAAATTATGCCTGCTCAACTTGATTTCCTCCTAGGATAAGGTTATGGGCTTTGTGGATGGAGGGAGAGCAGTGGATATGACATACCTTGATTTTAGCAAGGGTTTTGATATTGGTTTCCCATAACATTTTAATTAACAAGCTAAGGGAATACAGACTAGTTGAAAGTACTGCAGATACATAACTGGTTGGATCACCATACTGAAAGAGGAGTCCTCAACGGTTCAGTGCCTAGTAGGGCCGTGCAAAACTTCAGGTGGTGATTCAATTCAGAGGAGGTTCAGGCCAATTCGGTGGCTGAATCTCTGAATCTGAACCAAATCAGGGGACTAATTTAGAAGTCTGATTCGAATCAAAGCTCTCTGAATCTTCGGCAAAGATTCAGAGAGCTTTGGTGATTCAGGCAGTCACCGGTGGCCGCAGCAGGGAGCTGCAGCTGACTCTGAGCTGGTAAGTACTAGGGGCAGAGGAGTTGGGACTTGGGGAGTGGACCATGGTGGGACCTCTGCCAGTCCCTGTAACTCCCCCCTGGTTTATTTTTTTAAAAATCCCTGGCTTACTGGGTGCTGCCGGGCAGGGGGAGTGATCCCCGCTGCCCCCCATGGTCCCATGCTGCATGGGGGCTCTGCACAAGCTCCCTGCCCTGCCCCTCCCTTCTCCCGCAGCCTCCCCATGGGTGCCCTGCCGGGGCCAGCTGTGGCCCTTTAAGGAAAAAAAACCCAGAAAAGCCCCAGGACTCACTGCTCCTGTGGCAGCCTCGAGGTTTTGGGGGCTTGTGCAGAGCCTCCCATGTAGTGCAGGGCAGTGGGGGGCAATGGAGATGGCCCCCACTGGCAGAAGCAGTAAGTCCAGGGGTTTTCTCAGGTTTTTTTTTCCTTAAAGGGCTGGAGCTGGTCCAGGCAAGGCACCCGTGGGAGGGCTGGGGGAGCAAGGGGGTGGGGCTCAGGGTCTCATGCAGAGCCCCCCACACAGCGTAGGGCAGTGGGAGGCAGCAGAGATCGCTCCCCCACCCAGCCGCACCCAGTGAATCGGGACTTTTTTTTAAAAAAAGAGCTGGGAGCTGGGGCAGATGGGGCAGCCATTGCCAGGCTGGGAGAGTGGGTGGGAGATGGGCCTGGCCTGGCTGATTCAGAGATTCGGCACCAGCCAAATCTCCAAATCAGATTCAGCCAAATCGAATCAGGACAGTGATTCGAATCACCAAATAGAATCACTGTCCCCCAAATCAGCCAAATCTGAATCTGAAATGAATACTAGCTGCTTCAGATAGGCCTAATGCCTAGTTGGGATGAGGCATCAAGTGGGATTCCCCAGGGGTCTGTCCTTGGTCCAGTATTGTTTAATGTCTTCATTATTAATTTGGATGATGAGATTGAGTGCAAATATACAAACAGCACCAAGTTGGGTAGGATTGCAGATACCTTGGAGGGTGGGGTGAGGAGCTAGTATGCCCTGGATAGACTGGATAAATGGTCCACAGTCAATCACATAACAAGGACAAGTGTAACATCCTGCACTTGGGAAGGAATAAAATTCATGCACAAATACAGACTGGGGCTAGGCTGCCATACTGAAGAGAAGGACGTGGGTTACAGTAGACCATAAGCTGAATATGGGCCAACAGAGTGCTCATTGCAAAAAAAGCCAACAGCATACTGGGTTGTTTTAGCAAGAAAGTCACAAGGGAAGTGATTCTTCCACTCTACTCAGAACTGATGAGGCCTTACCTGGAGTACTGTGTCCAATTTTGAGCCTCACATTTCAATAAGGATGTGGTCAGTTTGGAAAAAGTCCAGCACAGAGTAACAAACATGATTAGGGGCCCAGGAGGTAAAACTTTTGAAGAAAGGCTGAAAGAACTACATTATTTAGTCTGAAGAAGTGAAGACTTGGTGGGGAGAGGTTTGATAATGGTCTCCAAATACATGAATAGCAATTACAGCAAAGATGGAAATGGGCTTTTCTTTGTGGTCAAAGGGGACAGGATTAGGAGCAATGACCTCAAGCTTCAGCAGGAAAAATTAGATTGGAGATTGGGGGAATTTTCCAACTACGAAGATGGTCAAACACTGGAACAGGTTAGCTAACGAAATAGTGGAATCTCCATCCTAGGAAGTTTTCAAGAGCAGGTCAGACAGATACTCAGCTGGGATGGCTTAATCAGGGATTATCCTCTAGTCCTACTTTCCTATGATCCTATATTTTCTGATCTGTTACCATGATAGTATGTCACGCACATTGGTATTGTGGCATAAGTAAATAATGGATATAATGGTAAAAGCAGGAGTGGGGGAATTATTGGAAGTAGTCAATAATAATATTGGTGTCGTTCTCATATTGGAGTAGGGAAAAAGTGTGAATGGTACAGACCAGAGAAAGACTATATACCACAAAATAGGTTTATACTTAGTGCCTGTGCTCTATGCAGCATCTATCCATATGTGTGTAAATGAGAGTTTGTAAACCTGCAGGTACCGATTTAACAGAGAACAATCCTGGATAGAGACCACATTAGAAGATTAACTTATTATTTTATTATTATAGCTTATTATTTTATTGTGCTCCCTATGGGTAGGTCTCACTCTCATGACTGTCCCAGTGTAGTGAATTATAGTCTCTCTTACTAATTTGAATCAGTACAGCTTATCTGATTTCCATTAACTACAGATTGTTCATACATTTTAAAAAGACAGTAATGTGGAAGTAAATTCTTTGTATTGTCACCAAGGCGGTTTGAAACTGGAAGCTAAGACTGATACACTATGAGATCCAAAGAAATGAAATACAAATGTTTTTATTCCATGTTTCCCTCACTCCCTATTACTATTTCTCCTATGTCTGATTTTCAGTCCCTTCAAATTCCCCTCATAACCCTTCTTTTCTATTTGCTGCCTCTTTGATTTCTGTCTTTTGGAATTGGACAGAAGGGTGTGTGGGGTCAGAGAAGTTGGGCTTAGCTTCAGAACTCAGCTGTTCTGTTAACTTGTCACTTTCCCCTTATTGTATAGAATTGCTTTGCTCTCTGAAAACTGCACAGTTGCATTGTCTCCCTGCCAATGCTCTTTCTCCACCAGGCCAGTCCTCATTAATTAAGCCCAGCTGGGCTCAACTGACCTTTGTACCAGGTACCATAGGGCTGCCAGTAGCAAGAGGCCCGGGCATCCTGTTTAGACAGCAGTCTCGTTCAGTCTAGTGCTGAAAGCAGAAGCTAAAGTTCACGCAAATGCAGGCTGCATAGTGACAATAAAGCTGCATGTCTCTGTGAGACCTTGCTGCGGCATCATATCCAGGATACTGCATGAAGTAACATGTGGTTTCCCAAAACAACTGTATGTGACGCAGAAAATAGTTATAAGCACCTGCATCAGATGACTCAGGTTCAATACAGGAAGCTAGTAAAGTACCAAAGTAAAAGGAAACTAATCACACTGGCTCTAGGAAAACAAATAAGCAAGCTGAGTATTAGCCAAAAATGACCTGGCGCTTCCAGTCATCTTATAGTTCATTTCCAGTGCAAGGTTAGGAGGCAACTTAAAAGATTTTTGCTGATTGCACTCTATGTCGACCTTGAAAACCACCAGAGAGCCACAGATGAGAAAGCAGCTGCAGTGGCACAAACAGGTTGTGGGGTTTATTCATTGGGATCAGTATTAACATTGTGTTTTGTCTACTGGGTCAGAACTTCCCCTGCTGTAAAATGAAGTCTTGCTGTTTAATACCAGTGGCCCCACACCAATTTACATAGGCAGAAGATCCAATGCTGTGCTGTCATGGGCGGTGAGCCACAGGAGCCAAAAGCAGGTGGTTACCTTTTGTACACCAGAACATCACTATGCTGGCACACAGGATAACACCCTGCAGTGAAGCCTCTCTTCAAGCGTTAATACTTTTCTTAATAACACCTAAGAGGTTCATGCAGGGAAAGAAACGTAAATGTTGGAAAGTACAGAAAGTTTAACAGCAAACAAATGAAACAGGGTTATTGGGCTCAAATTGGATTTCTTTACATTATATGTATGTAAAGTAATATATATGAGCCACACTAATGGTCACAGAACTGCAATACAAATTACAATATGCTACCACATTTTATACTGTTGACCTTGCATTTCTTTAAAAGAAAAAAGAAGCAAGCAAGGACAGACATACCACCTACGGCCTCATCCACATCCACCAAATAGACTGCAGCTATTTTTGGCATTTGTTGTGGGCCAGGTGGCCCATCTGGTCTGATTCATTTGGCCAGTTTTCCTTTGCATCTGGGAATTTTGACCCTCCTGCTTTCCAACTAATTGTATCACATTATCTCCTTTTTGTTCGCGATTTCCCTCTCGGCAAAAGGTTGCAAAAATCTCATGGGCTGTGTTAGAAAGTCTCAATTAACCTTTAACCTTGCTTCAGTGCATGTGGCTTGGGTTACTTCTCACACCCAACCGTGGGCCCATTAACACGTTGTCGTAAAACAAAAACTGTTTTGACGGGCTGTAATTGCTGCTAAGTGACGCTGAACAATGGGGCTCTTGTACCACTGCTAAATGGGCAGTATAAGCAGCAGAGGCTGTTCTCATAGCCCCAGTCAATGAGATTTTATTTGAGATAAATCTGAGTCCCCTGTTGTATCTCTTTAAGCACTTAAGCAACCAAGCTTCCTGGAGCTATGAGCTGATGAAGGGGTCGTCATATTTTGAATTTCATGCTGCAAATCTGACAATGCTGCACAAAGCATGAGTGACAACTCCCAGGGAGAACTACAGAAAGATTTTTTTTTCTTCTGCCGCAAATATAATTAGTTTATGTTAGCTGGAAAAGGCCAAAGGTTACCAAAGGGCAGAGCCCTTTTTGTTTTTAGGCAAGATAGTGGAATAATTGCTTGATGCTCAGATCTGCAGGTGCTTTATGAAGCTCATTTGGCCTTGGCAGCCTGCAGTGAAAGCTGATTTCCTCTGAAAATACTGGATTCCATGTGACAGGGTTTATTTCCTGAGACAAGAATGATGGTCCATTCATGCCATTCATAATTACAGTACCTGTTACAGTCAACACTTTCCTTAGTTGCTTGTTCTTTTAATGCTTTCACTCATTTTCCTGTTCTGGAAAGGTGAATCTCTGGTTGAAACAAGGTGGAGGAAATTCACTGACTTGCTGCCAGTACTAATAAAAGAATATGCCAAAAGCAGCAGCTATTTGCATCTCCAAAATATTTCTGAATCAGGTGACCCACACTCACAACCTCATTTTACTTCCTTTTCAAAGTTACAACAGCAGTAACCAAGATTTTGGAGAAATGTCACTTCATATTTCCACCAGCCACCACCTTCTGAAGTCTCTGCTTCTGGGAGAGATAGCACTCAGCTCCCAACCAAAGTAAGCATGTCTGTGGGTACCACGTGTCGATGATTTAGAGGAGGGCCATGGACATTGGGTTTTTCCATTGAAAGACCAGCTCTTTAATAAGCTAAGGGCATTATGCCACATTCTCTTTACAGAGTTGAAAGGGTAGATGTAACTTTACAAAAATACAGTGGAAAAGGTCTTTCCACCAAGGGGATTACCAACTATACACAATATTTATTCACAAACTTTCCTTTCTACCCTAAAAGAGAATTTTCTTAAGGACTTGAATCTTGCTTGTATTTTCTTTTCCAAATGCAAAGACATTTTCTACTAATATGGGTAGAGATTAGACTATGTTTTTAAATTATTTGTAATTAGCAAAATGACTGCATCTTTTACATGGGACACAGATTGCACCAGTTATTCATCACTTGGTTACTTCCAGGTCTGATCAGTGCAGTAGAAGGGCAAAGTTGTTACCATGACAGTCCAGAAATTAAGCGAGAGGCAAAGATTTCTTAGGACAATATCCTTTATTGGACCAACTATGTAGTTGGGATAGAATGAAACAAGTTTTCAAATGCAAGACATTCTTCATCAGGTCTCAACATCTTGCACTAGAAAGCTTCTCTAACTCTATCCCAACTACTGATTACACCCAACTCCTGATTGCAAGTAAGAACCCAGAGTTTCTAGGGCTCAAAGAAACCTGGTGGGACCCTACCTACAACTGGCTGGCGGGCATTTGGGGATACACCCTATATAGAAGAGACAGAACAGAGAGGAAAGGTGGGGGGGTTGCGCTCTATGTCAAAGAGCACCTCACATCATCAAGGATTAGCTTTGGGTTAGAGGAGGGTTGGGCAGAGACACTATGGGTCAAACTACAAGGGGGGCATGGTGCAAGGGACCTTACGGTGGATGTCTACTACAGACATTCCAACCAGGGGGAAGAGCTGGACCAGGACTTCTCCAGTCAGTTTATGAAGGCAGTTATGTCAAGGGATGTTATTGTCATGGGTCACCTAAACTACCCAGACATTTGCTGGGAGAAGCGGACAGCCAGGTCTGACTGCTCGCGTAGGTTCCTGGTTGTATTACAGGACCTTCACCTTATCCAGGAAGTGCACAGCCCCACTAGGGGTAACTCCTTGCTGGACCTGGTCCTCTCCATGGGGGATGACCTGGTGAGGGGACTGCAGATCCTTGACCACCTGGGCTATAGCAATCACCTCCTGCTGGATTTCACTATCCAACGCAGGGTGTCAAGGGCTTACACCATGGCTAAAGCCCTTGACTTCAGAAGGGCCAACTTCAATGAGCTTAGGAGACTAGTGGGGGAGGCACTGAGAGCCCAGAAGGTGGGAGGAGATGGGAATCCATGAGGGATGGTCATACCTTAAGGGGGAGATCCTCCAGGCCCAAAGGATAACAGTCCCTGAGAGAGGCAAGAGGGGTAAGAGTGCTCAGAAACCCCCTTGGCTCAGCAAGGACATTCAGCAATGCCTGAGGGCTGAAAGGGGGGCGTACAACCAGTGGAAGGGCAGAGCTATCACCAAGGAGAAGCACTCCTCTTTGGCCCGTGAGTGTAGGAGGGCTATTAGGAAGGCTAAGGTAGAGATGGAACTCAGGCTAGTGTCCAGGATTAAGGACAACAAAAAGTCCTTTTTCAAGTACATTGGGAGCAAGAAGAGGGCACCAGGCAATGTAGGGCCCCTGCAAGACGCAAACGGTAATCTTGTGGCTATGCCAGACAAGAAAACTGATATTTTTAACCATTTCTTTGCCTCTGCTTTCCTGAATAGGGACCGGGATATCCCACCTACCAGAGGTAGGGACAATTTTGGGGATAGCTCTATCAAGCCTTCAGTCAATGCAGATGTAGTTAGTATCTTCTGGAAGGGCTAGACATTTTTAAATCTGCAGGTCCAAATGCTCTCCACCCAAGGTTGCTAAGGGAGCTGGCAGGGGTCATCGCAGAGCCCTTGGCCCAGCTGCATGAGCATTCATGATCATCTGGCCAGGTGCCAGGGGATTAGAAACTGGCTAATGTGGTCCCAATTTTCAAGAAAGGGAGGAAGGAGGACCCAAGTCACTATAGGCCTGTAAGCCTCACCTCGGTGCTTGGGAAGATCTTGGAGAGAATCATCAAGGAGCATATCTGTGGGGGGCCTGCAGGGGAGATCATGCTCAGGGGCAATCAGCATGGGTTCATCAAAGGCAGGTCCTGCCTGACCAACCTGATTGCCTTTTATGACTAAGTAACTAAATCCTTGGATGATGGTGTCACCATGGACATAGTCTTTCTAGACTTTAAGAAGGCCTTTGACACTGTTTCTCACCCCATCCTCATCAATAAATTAAGTGACTGTGGCATTGATGCCTGCACAGTTGGATGGGTAAAAAATTGGCTGATGGGGCGCATCCAGAGAGTAGTGGTGGATGGTTTGTACTCAACCTGGTGAGATGTGAGCAGTGGGGTACCCCAGGGCTCAGTCCTCGGGCCCGCACTGTTTAACATCTTCATCAGCGACTTGGACAAGGGGGTGGAAAGCACGCTGTCCAAGTTTGCTGATGACACTAAGATGTGGGGCGAGAAGGACACACTTGAAGGGAGAGAGAGGCTGCAAATAGATTTAGACAGACTGCAGAAGTGGGCAGATGAGAATAGAATGGGACTCAACATAGATAAATGCAGGGTGCTGCACCTTGGGAGAAGGAATCCACAGCATACATACAGGCTGGGGAGTTCCTTTTTTTTAAAGCACAGAGGCGGAAAGGGATCTTGGAGTCATTATTGACTCCAAGATGAACATGAGCCACCAATGCCAGACAGCAGCCAGCAAGGCCAGCCATACCTTGTCATGCATCCAAAGATGCATCTCAAGCCGGTCCAGAGAGGTGATACTTCTCCTCTATGCGATATTGGTCAGGCCGCAGTTCGAGTACTCCATCCAGTACTGGGCGCCACACTTCAAAAGGGATGCGGCCAGCCTGGAGAGGGTTCAGAGGAGGTCCACCCGCTTGGTGAGAGGGCAGCAGGACAGGCCCTATGAGGAGAGACTGAGGGACCTGAACCTGTTCAGCCTCAGCAAGAAGAGGCTGAGGGGGGACCTGGTGGCTGCCTACAAACTCATCAGGGGAGATCAACAGCAAATAGGCAGAGCCCTTTTCTCCCCAACACCACCTGGTATGACAAGGAACAATGGTAATAAGCTGATGGAGAATAGGTTTAGGTTAGAGATCAGGAGGCAATATTTTACAGTTAGGGTGGCCAAAATCTGGAACCAACTTCCCAGGGAAGTGGTCCTCACCTCTACCTTGGGCAAATTGAAGAGGAGGTTGGACGATCACCTGTCTGGGGTCTTGTGAACCCAGCATTCATTCCTGCCTGTGGCAGGGGGTCAGGCTAGATGATCTGTTCAGGTCCCTCCTGACCCTAGCTACTATGAAACTATAAACATGCCATATTTACTTAAATCCAAGACAACCCTGAATTTAAGAGAACCCCCTCCCCCCAATTATTAGATTCTAGACATGGAAAATTATACATTTGTTTTATGGATTATAGGAAGGTCCTCTTAAATTCATCCTCCCACTATCAGTGCCACAGGGAAAGTAATGGCAGGGAACTGCTGGAGGGCAGGTAGCTTGCCCTATGGTCTTTGTCCCCTGTTGTCACTTGCCCTGCCACCTGCATGCTACCTGTCCCTGCCCTGCCAGTATCTTCCCCCTCCTGTCATTTGTTCCCTCCTCATGACTGCCTCCTCCCACCCTACCTTTGCAGCTGTTCTATCTCTGCTGGGAGAGGGAGCAGCTGGCCAGGTCAGACAGTGGCATCAGCTCCAGCTCCAGCTCCTGGATTTAGCATCCACCCCAGGTTGGGGCCAGAACCACTACTGCCCCCACTACTCCACACATCCCTTCCCTGTGCTCTCTGTTCTGTGCATCTTTTCCCATGATCCCCCTGCACTGTGCACTCCTTCCCCATGCTCACCTTGTTTTACGCTGCCTTTCCCCATGCCCCAAATGTCACTTTCCCTGTGGCCCTTCCCCCATGCCCTTCTCCTACACTACTCTTGCTCTTTCCCCAATACCCCCACTGATTCCCTGTCCCTCATGCTCCACCCTGCACTGCAGTCCCTTCCCTGCACTCCTATCATTCCACGTGTTGTTTCCCCCATACTCATAGATTCATAGATGTTAGGGCCAGAAGGGACCTCAATAGATCATCGAGTCCAACCCCCTGCATAGGCAGGAAAGAGCGCTGGGTCTAGATGACCCCAGCTAGATGGTTATCTAACCTCCTCTTGAAGACCCCCCAGGGTAGGGGTGAGCACCACCTCCCTTGGGAGCCTGTTCCAGACCCTGGCCACTCGAACTGTGAAGAAGTTCTTCCTAATGTCCAATCTAAATCTGCTCTCTGCTAGCTTGTGGCCATTATTTCTTGTAACCCCCGGGGGCGCCTTGGTGAATAAATACTCACCAATTCCCTTCTGTGCCCCCATGATGAACTTAAACCATGATACTGTTCCCTTTGACCTTGCCTCCATTGACCTTGTCCCCATGCTTCCCCCTGCACCATGTGCCCTCTTCCCCCCTGCTCCCCGCACCCTGGTTCTGCCCGGAGCTACAGCAGCTGCTTACTTGGCCTAGACTCAAATTTAAGACAAGGGGTCACCTCCCTCCACCATGCTGAATAGGGAAAAAAAAACCCTCATCTTAGATTTGCCTAAATATGGCAGTTGGTCCAATAACTGAAATCACCCTAAGAAATTCTTGCCTCTTGCAATTGTTTACCGGGGACAGCTCCCACCAGCCATAACTTTTGACTGTACTCTGTGATCAGCGCTAATTTCTAGTTAATTTCAGGGTTCAAATCTAGGTGCTGGTATCAACTTGACCCCTTAACTATTTGGTCTTTGCCTATAAAACACCTTCTCTCCTTGCATTGGCAAATGGGATCACTGGGTGCTTCCTGAAGCCGACAAAGATTGCTGCTGTTAGGGGCAGTCTGTGGAATTTACTCCCTGCTTCGGGTCAGCAGAATGCAGATCTAAATATAATGGAGACAACGCATCAAGTGCACTTGTTTTCTGTAGCATAGAACAGAGCTGGGTCAGAGGAGGCTAGGAAGCAGGCCTTATTTAAAACCCATGGCTAAGATTCTGGCATCCCAGGAGGTAGGATATACCTTTATACAAATGCTGTTCTAGGTTAAAGCAGTCTCCTGAGACTTCTCCCTGGGCTGGAGAGCTATCCAAATTTATTGCATGGATAAAACACTGTCTCCAAGTCTCTACTCAACGGATTAGTCTCATCCAATACATGCAACCCCCCTCACTCTTTTATCCCCTCTCCCCAACACACACTAGGTGCAAAAGGATCCTTGGAATGGGATCTTATGGGTATCTTCCACAATGCCAACACTTGAAGGAACCATCTTGCACCTGAATACAGAGTGTTTGGAGTACCTTTATATCATACCAGTCTGTTCAATCCATCAAAAAGGAGCTGCAGAAGAAATGAAGACTAACAAAAGTCTGTGTTGGGGTCAGAGAGATGTTATGTATTTTAGTCTTAAGTTAATTAAAATGCATTTGTGGTATATTATGTCAAAGTTTGTGTTTGTAATGTATGTCATGCATGTATCTGGCCAGTCTCATAGAACTATGTGGATATAAGCCAGCTAACGGGCTGAAACACAACAGTTCAACTGAAAGGCGAGTAAAGCCCAGGGGCTGCATGAAAAGAATGTTGCTCTTGCTATGGGATGCTTACTCACAGAAGTGTCCCAATGAAGGCAAAGGAATGAGTAAGAGGGTCACCAAAGTGAATCAACCAACAGGTGACATATAAGGGAATAATGTAACCTGGAACTACATTCGCCATGAATTTACAGGAGTGTCAGGTGGGATTTTTAAAAGTGTTAAGCACTTTGGCTCAACTTTGATGTCAGTGGGAGTTTTACTACCGCATTTTATGTGAGCAAGAGTTATCCTTCTCTTTTCATGCAAATGATTTAGAGCTCAAAGTGAAATCACCACGTGCAGATACAGTCACATGTTCTAAACATACCAGGCAATGAATAACAAGCCTATCATTTGGCCACTAGGCTCCACAAGTAGAACTCATAACCCAAAGTTAGAGACACACATTTTCTTCCTAGTGAAGTGAGAGACTTGGGTCCCTAGGATTTAAGTTTCACAGCAGCCAAGACACTGAGCATGGAGGGTCCTAGCTATCAGGAAACGCTGGAGAGAGAGGCATGTATCTGAAATTCCACCTCTCATGTGTGAAACCAGGATTTAGACCCCAAAAGTACTTCCTGGGTTTGTGCCAGAGCTGTCTCTTGCGTATAAACCACTGCTTTGCTCTTTTCTTTCAAAAGATGACAGACATTTCATATAGTAGCTTAGAGATCAAAGCCCTTTCCCAGGAACTGGGAAGCCTGGGGTTGAAGCACTCTTCAGCTCTACATTTTCACTGACTACCTGTCTTGTATGCACACCAGCCCAGACTCTGGCTTCTTTACTTTTCATTCCATCCAGGAAGAGCGCACACCAACTGCTGAAACTTCCTTAGCCTGACGAAGGGTTTTTGAACCCGAAAGCTTGCTTAATAAATGTTTTCCAAGTATTTCAGTTGGTCTAATAAAAGATATCAGATTCACCCAAAGAACCTTGTCTGCCTTCAGCCTAAGGAAATTCAAAACCACCTCTTCCATCTCCCAGGAGAATGCCCTAACAAGTTTTTCAGGGTATAGGCATCCAGGGGCAGATTGATCGAGAGAAGAGGGTACAGTGACACCCCATTTAAATTCCTAGTCCACCCTAAATTTAAAACCAACCACCTGGCACTAGCAGCAGCATTTTTATTTAGGCAGCAGTGAGGGAGTCAGTTGACTTCATGGCTAATTCTCTACCTCATTTCATCTAAACTATTCATTACACATGTGTTAACAACCCTCTCTCCTTTTTAATGGTCTTTAATGGTTCCAGTAATCAAGCTCTCCTTTCTTCTGTCCAGCAATTCTGCTGTCTATTAGCTGCTCTTCCTAATGTAGCTCCTATTTCACTGTCCTGAAGACTGTTTTTAAGTCTAGCTGAAAACATTAGCTCAGGTGTGGAAATAACTGTCAGTGAAGCACTGGATACACTGTCAAGATACTCAAGAAGGATATGAATCTGAAAGAGATGTACCTCTAATTCTAATGACTACAGACTAAAGAAAAACAACTTTGGGTTATTTTTGCCTAGTTTGTTGCGATTTTATACATAATAAATAATATAGCAAATCAATGCTACACATTCCAGTAACTTTTTTTTTGGCTTTAATCTTAAACTGAATAATATAACCCTTGGCCCCTGACTTATTAGGAAAGCTTCTAGTTTCTTTTTAACTGGAGAAAAATGCGTCATGTGATGATGCTCCACCACCATCCGCACCCCCCTTTTCAAAATCCTAGATTTGCTTATGGAGGTAATCCACACCTTTTTTTGCTGAAACTGCTGCACCATGCAGCCAAAAATATAAGATTCATAGGGAAGACAGAAACATGTTCTTTCTTGCTTACTATGTGCTCTAGTGATAAGGGCAGTCCTGTGGGAGTGGGGAGGAAGGGCAGCCTTCACTGTTTCTGTATTTTATCCAAGACTTTTCATACAAAATGCATAAATAGTCCCTAGAGCAAGAACAGGAACCCTGGACCCTCTTCTCCTAAGGGACTGCCCTCATCACTGGATTATAGGGTCATACTCCTTCTTGCGTAGTTTCTTTCACTCTCCCTCTCCCCCACCAGGAATACTGAATTCTTGGATGCACTATGGCCTAGTTCCCCAACCCAGCCTTGTCTAAAACCTGATGGTAAATGCATCTTGCTAAGAGATGGGTTTGAACCCCTTCAGGCTGAGGAGAGGAATAAACCTGGGTCTCTGGGCAAGTGTTCTAACCATGAGGCTATTATAGAAACAGAGAAGAATAGAATTGGAAAGGACCTCAGGAGGACCACCAGTCCAGCCTCCTGTCAAAGGCAGGATCATTCCTGTCTAAACCATCTTCTGTGCTTAAATTATCCATTGATTAATGGTAAACTATCCAGTTCCTTACCAACCTTGTAGTTATCAGTTTACAATATACATAAAAGATAAGCAGCAGTTTCATGGCCAGCCATGTGTTTGAATGGAAGGGGCTGGGGTGCCAGTGTTTTGTGCTGGACATGGGGGTGTTGCTATGTCTTAGGCATGTTCTGAGCCTACCTATTTGCCTGGGAGCTTGCAGAGGATATAGGTACAGGTATGCCTGCTTTGTGATCCTCAAATAGACTTAGACATGAGATGGGTGCAGAGACACCCAGCCTAGCCAGAATAGCAGCTTTGGGGGGCTATGAAGAGGTGTTGCAACAATAAATTACACCGCTATAAGGAGTATTCTCAACAGCATCAGAACAATGATTTAGCAACTGAACTAGATAAAATAAAATGAGAGGTTTGTATCTAATTGGAGGTGAAGATCATCTATTTTATCTGGAATTTAAAAAATAACTCCAAACTAGATAAAAAGATGCAGAACTCTCATGCTGTTTAAAGCTGCAGTCTTCCAAAAGGTTAATATCATGGATATTATCATGGTTAAGAACTACAGACAATGTGCAGAGGCTGTATCAATTGAAAAATATTAAATGGATTTCCCTCTTTTGAGGTAAAAATGGGCAACACTTCTCTGGGCACAGTGAAACAGTGAACACAGTAAAACCAAGGTAGTTCTCTTCTCTTGAACTACCTTGGTTTTACAAGCATATTATGCCATAATGTATGTGTCTGGATGGCACAGCAAGTGGATGCATGGATTACAAAGGATTAGCAGTTACCTTCACACACAGCGGCGGAAATCCACAGCCACAAAACCTCCAGGAAGACAGGCAACAGTTAAGGGAGCCCTTAAAGAGGATTATTATCCCCCTCCCAAATGTTCACCAATCACCAAACAATTTGTATGCAGCTGGGGTGGGAAGTAGGGCTAGCAGCTATGGCTCCCTCAAATACTAAGACCAACTCTGCTGAAGTTCATTCACCAATCAGGTCCCCCGCTGCAGTACCATAGCCTGAGAGAGGAAATAGTTCATCCTACTTCCAGGTCCTCTCAAATCCTTATACACAACTTGAGTTTGGAACTTCAAAATATGCAGACCACATGTTTCCAAGTTATGAAGCAATAGTCAATGAAAGACAATGTAATAAGGGGCCAATTCTATCTGCACAGAGAATTGCTGTTTAAAATGGAGCCTAAAGCAATGATTCATCTGATCCATCCAGATGTCAGAGTACCCACTGACAGGTAAGTAAACAAGTTCCAACATAGTGCACCTTCAACTACAGGTATTTTCTGATCCCTTTATGATTCACCCTTTTATCTTACATATATGACAGCATAAATATACAAATATATAAAACTAAATTGCTGGGCAGCTAATGCAAACACTTGAAAGAGGACCTAATTCTTCTGACCACGCAATGGTACCTTCCCTTCTACACACACACACACACACACACACACTTTTCGTGTGTAGAGAACTTAGATGTCTGTCACAGATTGGCCTGGATCATAGACGCTGACATAAAAAGACATCTGGAAGCAGGGAATATCACACTGTGAAACGGAACAATAAATTAACCATGAGAACAATACGATTTCCCAGGAGTGAAAAAAACCTCTGTATACAAGTAGACTTCCAGTCCAGAGGCACCACATATGGAGATCAATGCTGGAGGTGGGAGGACTCCTGTGATGCAAAGGATGTGGGGAGTTTTAGTTCACTAATAACTGTGGGAAGATGAAATAAAGATGCTTTAATTGCCAGGGAACTAATTTTCTTTTTTCCCCTGACTTCCACGACTGCTGGTTACTTGGCATGGATTCTAATTACGCATATTCAGGACAGTTAAGACAGATGTATCAGCAGCCTACTTACTGGGTAAGATCCACAACACTACAGAAGCATACGAGGTCATGCTAAGCAAGTCTTTGTAGCTACATCCAACCTTCTTCTATTACTCCATTGCTACTAACAACCTTCAGGAGCCATGTTCACGGATTCACCAGCATGCTTCTAAGTAATTTTCAAATATTTGTTCTGCCAACCCAGACCTTAGCCAGGGCTTGAGTGCCTATACTTAGTCTCCTCAAGCCACACCTTAGTCTGGATTCTTTCCCTCCCCCAAGTCATTGGGACAAGTTTTGAAAAATGGGCCATTTATTTAGATGCCTAAATATGGATTTGAAGCCTGATTTTAGGCATTTTTGGAGGTCTTGGCTTCTTTGTTCATCACAATTGTTGCAATGCTTAGAAGAAAGGGAGATGGGGGTAGAGGTTGGGGAAAGACTCTTGAGCAACTAGTCAGTTTTGCAATTTTGCACCTGGATGGAAAAAAAAAATTCTTCCTGACCATTGGAGGCGATTTGCAGACACCTGAGAAAGTGAAATTCCTTGAAACTTTGCTTCAGAACTTCAACTGTAAAGTTAGAAAAACCATCCCTCCCAGTTCTACGTCCATTCCCAGTGCTCAACTTGGTGACCTCATGTGGCAGTGGAATCGACAGGATAACTAATACACTGTGTGAAGTAGTACAGTAGAACCTCGTTAATATTCCCCTTGCTAATCCACACACCTCATAACTCACACACAGAAAACAGGGGGTCTCTTCCCACTTCTCAGTTACGATTTAACAGATTGTTGTAGGGAGCTCTCATGTTACTAAGACTCCATGGCTATGACAAAACATGCTCCGAGACACTTGCCGGTATAGCACGAAATATGAACATAAATCATTAGTGTATGAGTCAAATCAATGAACAAAGTGCATTTCTGATCCATTATCCTCTTGCTTTTTTTGCTGCCTACTTGCTTACTACTAATTCACTAAAGTCAGTGCTTTACAATGGTCCCCCTGTTATTAGTATGACTCAGCAAGCTTTCACTGTTTTGTTTTGAGGTTTCTTGGTATTTGGTCTAGATGTACCAGCTAATAATTTAATCCATTGATACCTCCTTTTCATTCTATGGGACAGTGTGAAAAGGGAGAACTGGCCACTTTTCAATCGAGCTCTCATAATTTGGAAAATCTTAGTACAGTTTCTTTTAAAGGCTTTTCTTTGCTGAAAAGTTAGCTTGAGTGTTGCCCATGATTTAAGTCCTGTTCACACACAAAAGCCTTTAAGTAGAGTGTACCAGTGCTTATAACCCACCTTGACTGATCCAATGGGAGAATAAGTTAAAATTAAAGGGAGCATGACTCAGGTGGCACTAGTCCTCCAACACTTTCTTACACTTCCCTGCCATGAGTACAAGGAGAACACAAATAAGCTCCCCTGCAATTCACAGCAAAAGAATTCACAGAGCAGTGGCAGTGCTAAGAACCATGAGACACTCAATAACTTTTCCTAGTGAACTGGGGAAAAGCTTATCTGCCCTTTCTTGGTACCTGGACAATTTTGAATGCCTTCCCATTGCAAAGTGAGCAAGTTTTCAGCCAAACTGAAAGCAGCACCTCACTGCTGTCCCCACAGCAGGGGTAGTGAGCCCAGATTAAAATCACCACACTCCACACAGGGGTTTTCTGTATATATTGGAGCTGGATTAGGGACATCACCATTGAATTGGCAGCCATTGGTCTCAGTAGACCACGGGAATTGTGCCCTTGGTAGGTTACCAGATACCACCACAGCTTCTTGAGTGGCTGAGGAGTTCAATAAGCTTGGTTGAGCTTGAACTGGCATGCCAAGTACCATTTTGTCTTGCCTGTCTCTGACGCCTCTTCTCTACCTCACCATTGACCCTCTCCATCTCAGAGCAATGGAGGCCCTGCTTCACAGCAGCTTTCCACTCTCAGTAGTCTGAAATGATTGATTCCTAACATCAGCCATTGGTATGCGACTCATGAAGGTTTTTCTTGCAGACATCAACAAAATGGAGTTTCAGCCATCCAAGTTGATGTTTGCCAGTGGCCAGCTCACCATAGAGTATGCCCTTGACGATTCAACCATGGGTTAGGGACAACACCTTAGAAAAAGCTCATAATGCTGCAATGGAAATGTACCCAAAGCTAGGCTCAGTCTTTCTGAGATCACTTCAAAGGAAGCAAAGCAGAACTATCGTGGCCTCTGCCGTATCTCTTATACAGGCCATATGCACCCTCCCCTATATGCTAGCCTAGGTCATTGGTCAGTGCACAAGAGAAGTGGACCGCCGCCTTCCTGTCATTCCTCCTTTCCCCACTTACTCTTTGGGAGATGGTGATAGCATCTCAGCACCTGCTGAGGTCAGTGAGAAACTTCCCATTAATTTCAGCATGCCCAGAATCAGATCTCTTGTGTTCAGCAAATGCAAAGACTGAGAATGGGAAGAATCTTGGCAGGGGGAGGATGGGATGCAGTTGCAGCCGCCATCTCTCATCCCCCCCCCCCCCAATTTTGATTCCTGCTGTACCCAAAGTTTAAAACCAACCCCATGACAGTGGCAGCAGCAGAAGTGAGGGAGTCGATTGAGTTCCTGGCTCATTATGAGCACAGACAAAAATGACATCTGTCCAAGTGATCGGCCCCTTGAAATTGTTCTAAAGCCATGCCCAAACCAAAGAGCATGGTTGCAGATCCCTCCAAGTGCAACATATATTAACCCTCAAATGAAACTGCTCCTAAGTGGAGTGATTTAATTTCTGTCTGCTCCAGCTGCAGCACAGCAAACTGCAGCTGCTCTCTCCGGATGGGAGGGGAGAAGGCAGGGGAGGGAGGTCCCTTCTGGGGTTCTCAGCCCTGCTTGAGTGGGGGTGCTAGTGGACTGAAGCCCCTCACCTTGTTGGGCTGCAATCTACCCAACCCCCCTCGCATTCCAGCAGGGCTGAAAAAACCACACAAGACCTCTATCCCCTATCATCTCTCCACTCTCATCTGGAGACAGCAACAGAGCTGGGGTGGGGAGGGCACAGAGTGGAGCCAGGGGAAGATGCAGCCTCTCTAACTGGATCAGCTTCAAATTTGAGTTGATCCTCCACCCTCCTGATCCAAAAACTAACATCTGTTGGATTGGAGGGATAGGTTTAGCTCATGGTTATGTCTATTAATCGCCATGAGTTAGACCTGGGAGTTGCATTTGTTTGCACCCTATAATACATCTGATCCCTTCTAAACTGTCTATTCCACAGGTGTTAAATGTCCCTCTCACCTTTTTAAAGGTTCTACTAATTAAGTTATCCGTTCTTCTGTCCAGGAATTCTGCTGTCTATTAGCTGCTCCTCCTAATGTAGCTCCTATTTCACAACCTTGCAGACTACTTTTAATGCTAGCTAGAAACACTAACTCGGGTGTGGAAATACCTTTCAGTGAAGTTAAAGGAGGCTAGATTTTGTTTTATGAACCTGAAAGAGATGTACATTTCATTCTAGTGACTACATGGCTAATGAAAAGTCTTTTGATCATTTTTGTCTAGCTTGTGTTTTTATACAAAAAACATGATGTAGCAAATTAATGTACATTCCAGTAAACTTCTATTTGTTTTTACTTGAATCTTAAACTGAATAATATAGCCTTGGTCCCCTAGCCTGTTAGTGAAGGTTCTAGTTTCTTTTTAACTGGAGAAAAACATGTGGTTTTATATGTGATGATGCAGCACGGCATCTGCATGCTCTTTTCAAAATTCTAGATCCGCTTATGCTCCCCTTCACAACCTTTCCTTTCTTTGTTGCCTTACCAAGACTACTCACTAGCAGACAGCCTTTTGTAGCCTGGGGCCAAGTGGAAGATTCTTCTCAGTCTAGCAGTCTTTGGATGAACTCCTTTGTATTGCATGTCCTGCTCCAGACCAGGTAGGCAGCCTCACTGCATGGCGATTCCCAAGTTTCCCCCCCACCCTCCCCCACCAAAAATCCCATACAAAAGAAGTTCTGGCTGTTTGTTCCAATGTCCTTATGCCACACTATCAACATTTGGTGAAATAAAAGTCCTCCAGGAATTTACAGCAAGGGCATCTGTGTTACTTGCTGCCCTAATTCAGCCCCCACAGGCCTTTGATTACAATTTCCTGGCTTCTCTTTTCTTATTTTTTTTCTTTGTAAGCAATGCTTTTTAATGACATCATTGCATAGTACTAACTTAACAGTGAAAGGCAGCACAGCTCTCTGCCTCTTCTCCCCTCCCCCCACCCCCCCAAACAGGTTCAAATCCATCTGGAGTATTTCACCATCAGTTTCTTCCATACCTTTCACTAGCCAAGACAACTTAGGGCCAACAGTAAACTTCACTGACTTGTTATCCCACATCCCCCTTCAAATCGTTAACAAAATATATTAAACCACACACCTGGTATTAATCCCAGAGCACAGGCCATTATTAGCCCTTTCTCCACAGGGAGGCACTGCCATTCACCCTGACTCTGCTTCCTATTGCTCACCCACATTTAAGTCCATGACAATCTTTGCCACATGAACCAGTTTTATTTTCCTTTATAATCCTGCATGAAGGACCTTGTCAAGAACAGTTTGAGATCTGAAGTGAGCAGGATGCCTACTTAATCCATAATTACTCAGAGGATTCAAACAGTCAGGGAAAGAGAGATGCTATGTGCCACATTTAATCTGGCATAGATAAATGCTTGAAGATAATAGAATTGCTGTCTTCTAATTTCATAGCAATTTCGCTATTGGAAATTTATTTTCTTTCCTTTTTCCCCTTAGTTTTTTGGTTTCACTTTAAAAGCCTTTGTGTTGCTTTCACTTAGACAACCCCCCCCCCCCCAATCATTTTGAACCAAAAGATATTATTTAAGGAATAATATTTCTTCCTCCCCCCATTTCTTTTTAGGGAAAACCAGACCCATCCATTTTAATTTAAGAACATGGGTTAAAATACAGATTTAATCAGCTGACTTGAGTATCTGACTTTGCTCTCAGTGGAGGCATCATGGGAAATTGTCCTTCCAAACCACACAGCAAGCTGGTTTAGCCTACTGAGTGAGGTAACCTATAGGAGTGCCTAGGGTACATGCCCCATACTCTGTCCCGGGGTAGGAAGGAACAAGAAGATGCATACAATACAGTGTATGCCCTCAATCTCAATTATTGATGTCAACCTTTTGCATAATACCAACTGGATAGCTCATATAGGGTAAGTTACAGCATCATTCACACACCCTGTCTGCCTGACTTCCAGGTGTTCAGCACTGCAGATGCAGTAATTCCACTAAACAGAAGCCCTGTCTGAATGTGTTACATCTTCTTCTGACTGCATGTTGGCATTAGTACTTTTGCCCCTGCCACTTTACGCTCAACATTTTGCTAGAGGTGCATCAATATATCAGTCCAATATCGGATCGACACAGCTATAAAGAAAATTGAGTGTACTGAAAAAGAGCCTGATGTGCCCAATAATTTGGCCAATAAACGCCCGTGCATGTGTACAACTTCAGTGCAGCAAGAAGGCAGAAAGGAAGACAGCCTGGCAGCTTGGAGAGCTCCATGCAGCTGGTAAGTCTTTTGTGGTGGATGGGGAGAGGGGAGGAAAGGAGTGTGGGGGGCAGATCAAGACCAGGGCGGGGCAGGGCAGTCGCAGGATGGAACTGTGGCTCATCTGGGGGGTGGGGGAGGGCTCCTGCCACTGTGTGTACCCCAGGATGGCACAGGGGGGTGGAAGGGAGGGTTCCTCCTGGATCAGCACAGGACACAAGTAGGGTGGGCTGCAGCTGTGGGCTGGGGCCAGGGCTGGTCTGGGCTTATACCAGTGTGTGGCGGGCTAGGGCGGGGGGTTGGGCTGGGCTGGGCTGGGCTGTGCTCAGGGTGGGTGGTGGTGGTGCTGGGAGGGAGGATATAGGGGGGACTACAGTGAAATTTGGGGTGGCTACAGCCCCCCCCCATAGACCCCTCCCAGTGCTGCTGCTGCCTGTCCCCAGCGCAACCTGTCTCAGACCCCACCAGGGAAAGCCCAGAGCAGTCCTGGACCCAGCCCACAGCTGCAGCCTGCCCTGCCCCACCCTGCGAAGATCCAGGGACACAAGCCCCCCCCCCCCCCGCCCTCCCAGGGTATGCAAAGTGGCAGAAGTGCCCCCCCAGACAAGCCATGGCTCCATCCCATGCCTGCCCCAACCTGGCTGGGCAGTGCCTGCCCCAGTCCCAGCCCCTGCCCCAGCCCCACGCCCTCCATCACTCGATCTGCCCTCCCCATGCCCCTTACCTCCCCCCTCCCCTTCCACCACAACAGACTTACCAACTATATGGAGTTGTATCAGAAATCAAATCGGTATTGGCCAATATGCCTCCCTAAAAGTTGGCTATTGGTATCGGCCCCCAAACTCTCTATCAGAGTACCCCTACTTTTTCAGACCTCTCTGATTAATGCTCTCTTTTCCTAGTTATTTATGGTACTCCAGTTACTCCAAAATTTGATTTCCTCTTTAGAGACTTTTAGAAACTCTGATTCCCCATACAAACTACTTCTGAAATTGACATGTCCTTGTTGTCTTCCACAGTAAAGATGGAAAAATGTATACCTAGTCACAAAAGAGCTAGTCCAATGGACTGGGCACTGAATGGGAGTCAGGCTTGGGCTCTACCATTGGTCTACTGTGTGACCTTAGGCCGTTCACTTTAGTACTCTGGGCATCTACAGCATATAAGAAAGAGCTAAGTTTTTCACATTCCCGAAGCATACACTTTAAGAACAATGCCAAAAATCATGAGAGTTGGCAATACTGTGTCTATACACATGCTCCATGGTGGAGTGGGGGGTGCTTTAATTAAAGTGGCTCTCAGAGCTGCTCTAATTAAAATGCCCATTGTATCACATGTATTCATCATCCCATACTTCAAAATGGCAGTGGGGGTGTTTTAACTAAAGCTTGTTCAACAAGCTTTAGTTAAACGGCCCCGCCACCATTTTGAAACATGGGGACAATGAATACAACACGCAGAAACTGCTAGAGTTAGCTAATTAGCACACTCCAGCAGACTCGATTAATTGAATCTGCTGTGACAAATGCAAATTAGCATGGATCGGAGCAGAGGTCCATCACATGTAGAGGTACCCTCTATGCCTCTGTTTCTCCTCCTATGCTTCCTCTGTCTTTACTTAAGATCTTTTAGGCCTGGGACTACCTCCTACTATGTGTTTATATGCTGCCAAGCACAATGGAGCATGTACCCTGACACTGCTGAAGAATAAATTTAAATGATAAATGATGAGCTCACTAAGATCTTTTCCGTGTTAAATGCAAATCAAGGAGGGAAGTATTTAGCCTCCAGACATGTACCTTCATTAACTGTATATAGATGATTACTGAAAACACTAATCTCTTTAATCCTCCTTCAGTCATTAAATCAATCTTCCTCCTTTATACCAACCCTTCATGAAAAAAACAACCATTTGCTCCTGCAAGTACGAATATGGAACTATTATAATCACAGCAAACTCGTCAAGAAACCAGCTTCAGAGGCTGCTCCCACCCCCCACAAGTGGAACCAAATTCTGAAGCAAGTCTAAGTGGATCAAAGGGAATCCACACTGATGTCTCCCCTCAACATATAAATGGAACCTCCTTACCGCCTTCCCTTTGGGTTATACTAATTTCATAGTGTGCAACTTCTACTCCATGATGTGTTTTCTCAAAACCCAGCCCTTTTAATCTAAGAGGATGTAATACATATCAAGGGACTAGAAGAGATGGGAAGTAGACTGAAAGTACCTGACAACAGGGTGTAGGAAAAGGGTGTAGGAAAATACAAGGTAATGACATTGCACTGCAGTATGCCAAAGCACAGTTGGCATGCTGGGCAAATCCTGTTGGGGAGTAGGGCAGCACAGGTTCCAAAAACAGAGGCAGTAGGAAGCCATCTTACCCATGCCAAGAACTCCTAAAAACAGCCCCTGACTGAGCTGCTGCTACCACTGCCACCATATGCTCTGCCTGTTCTGGTTGTTGTTTTAAAGCAGCAGCATTCAGGGTCTGTTCTGGAGTTCCTGGCATGGGCAAGCCATGGGGCTGCTCTTGATGCACAGATACCATGGGGGTAGGGAGCAATTCTGGCACCCCTCCTAACTTGATTCCCAAGGCCGATGCCCCATACATCCACTCCTAGTTATGTGACTGAGTTCCTCCAAGGTATTTGGCAAGGTAGTCCACATAACTTGATCTTAGGGCAAGGATTCCAGCCCCCTACCCCACAAGCACATGGCTGTGCAGCCTCTTTCCCACAGTGATTCCCTACTAAAACAAGCACAATTTTAGTAAGAACAGGAGAATTATTGTCTAGATCTAGCAGAAAGTAAAACATTCATATAGCCTACCCCACAAGGCACAGAAGGTAATTATGACCTGGCTCTTACTGGGCCCCTTGGGATCATCTAGTGAAAGGGTGTATGGGGAATTTTCTCAGGGCTTAGTATCTTGGCTATCCATTCTCATCCTGCCCCCTCATGGAGGGGCATTAAATGCTGGTCTGTAGGTCCCATTGTTCAGAGGTCAGTCATATTCATGGGTGTCCTGTGAATTTCCTTCCATTGTCCTATCCCAGCAGATGCCTCACCTCATGGCCTGCCTTCTGCTCCTGTATCCTGCTGCCAGTGTACCCCTGCTCAGTCCACAGCTTCTCCTCTAGGCTCCTCATCTCAGCTTTCTACTTCCTTGCTACCCAGTTTTCCTCTGGTAGGCAGGTGCCAAACAACCATGATCAGGGGGCCACCTCATGCACGGCCCCCTGTGGATTTCTCAGAGAGCCCAAGTTGTCTGCTCCCTTCAGATATGGCAACTTCTGCTAGGTCACTCTGGATGTTGCTAAATGACTTGCAACACAGTCCTTTCCTTCCAGCTCAGGCTGGCAGAATAGAAGAAAAGAGGGGGGAATTAAATGGAAGGAAACCCAGCAAGGAACAATCAAATATGTTGCAATATAAAAAGCTACTTTTTTCCTGACTATTAATGCTTTACATCAGCTTGCTCAAATTCCCTCACCTCACTCTCTAATAAGCCCAATCCTTCACCTGCTAGCACCTGGTTTCCACTCTAATTCTGCATTTGGCCCAATGAGTAAGGTGGCTTTGCCTTTATTTGAATCCCTCCATTAAGCACACCTCTTGCTTTTTTTCTCTCAGTCCCTTAATGGTAATTGAAGACAGGGATCACAGAAACTCCTCCTGGTTAAAAAATAACGTGCTCAGAATTAGGGCAACATTTTCAATACCTTCATTCACACTAAATAACTCCTTCAGCAGGATCACTCCAGGAATGACATACTGTTCATTGTGGGTAAAAGAATCAGAATCTGACTCAGCTTACAGGGTTAACCTCCCTATCTCAAAAGGTGTCACTATTTATTTTCTTTATTCCTTAAAGTCTACTTTCTGGGGAACAACACATTGGGAAAGGTCAGGGCTATTTATTATCAGGATAATGATAGTTTAACCATAACTATCACAGCTGCCAACATATTTTGGGTCTGTCCATCAAGTTCTCAGCCCAAGTACAAGGAAGAATTTTAATAGTTGTACTGCAATTCCTTATTATAAAATCTGAAGTTTAAAAAAATATTGTTATTGCCACAAGAAAAGAGAAAAGGCTTTGTAACCAGGAACTTGGAAGTTCAAAACCACTTTATTTTTAGCATTTTATAAGGAAATGATCTCCACTTTTTCTTGGGAAATTAGTTTTGCACACCTACCTTGAACATAATTGCCTTTCAGGTTGTTTTTTTTTTAATGTACATATATTGGATTTGACACGTCTTCGTTTATTATAGTTCTAAATTTGTCCTCACGTAAATGTGCATTTGTTTAAAATAATTTAACCCAGTGGTTCAAAACCATTGGGGCTGCCAGAGCAGACGTTTTGAACTTTACGCTCCCAAGAAATGTGTGGCCTTGACCTTGCCAAAATTTTCCTTTTTATGTTTAAATGGTCACAGCTTTAGTAATGGACTGCAAGAAAGACTTGCCTTTAACTACATGCTTTATGTTTCTCCTAGTTAATGAAACAGGTCTTACACTGGGAAGAACTATTTGTTATCTAGGATAATCTGTGCACATTAGCAAATGATGTCCCACTAGGTCAATGCAAAAATTAATTGGGGGATTCTTGTCAAATTGACATTGTTTCCTGGCGCAGTGGCAAACCACTCAATTAGACACCTTTCAAGGCCTTTTGCTGATCGAAATGTAGCTAATTGCTCCAGTTCTGGATGTGATGATTCATTTCCCAGATGTCTCAGGCCTCTCAGCAGCTTTGCTCAACTAATATCCAGGCACATAGTCAGCAGACAGGATATTCTTGTGAATAGGATATTCTTTACTTATGCCTCTTTTGTTTTGTTTTTTAATATGATTAAGCCAAAAGAAGGAAAGTATCCTGAATCACACCCTCGACATAGCAATCCCTTTACATTAGCCGGCTTCCCACACACAAGGGATCTAGCATGAATGCAGCCTTTTTGTCGGTCCTCTCCAGGTGCAGTGCTATTCACACTTGAGCTTGACAGCATAACATAACAGTTTTTATTTGCCCGTCTCCTCTGATGAGTATTCTTTTCTGTTCTACTACTTTCTCATTTGTCTGTATATCAGTGGCAGGAGCAGCCAAATTGAAAATGAATGAAGCACAAACAAAGACGGTAGTTTCCAGAGGGACAGTCTATGGGAAAATAGTGCCCTGTTTGTTTGGGTTTTTTTAGGCAGCCCTCAAAGGTCACTGGTAGCACTTGTAACTGTGAATGCCTTGAAGAGGAGCTTGGAGCATCTGGCCCATCAGTTACCAGCTTTCATTGAAAAACCATTCCTAGCTATTACACCTAAGCATTGGGTGGGTGGATGTTTTAACCTGAAAAGCTCTTCATCAATCCATGCTCTGCATTGGTATGTGATTGAATTTAGCTGTTCCAAGAAGGAGAAGCCAGAGTCTTTATAACATGGGGTTTGTTTGCAGCATTGTGGAAGCACACTGGAGAACTGCAATTCCAACCTTTCTGGGTGACAGTGAAGCTTTAACTGGATGGAGAACAGCAACCTAGCTAAAGAACAGGTCAGCTGGGATCACAGCAAGAAACTCTTCCTCAACTGCCACGACTCTAACCTGCCACTGGATGTCTTCAGTACTCTATGCCAAACCTCCTGAAAAAACATTTCCCTTAAAGTAAAAATTAGGTCTCTTAAAGATGGCTACTAAAAGATCCTGAAGCAGTCATCATCCAGCTGACTCCTGAATTACATCTGTGCTTACAAAAAAAAAAGTGACATCCAGTGGTTAAGGCACCGAAGTGATGGCCAGATGTTCTGACTTAGGTGTGCAACTGACTTGCTTAGTGAACTTGGTGAAATCACGATGCTGTTACACATTAACTTACATATGTGTTGATGGCCCTTAAAACAGGAGTGTCCACACATTATAGGGCAGGAAAATATAGGCTAAAGACCCTCTGAGTGGCTCAGAGTGCCTCTTCCCTCAAGGATTATCTCCAACTGGTTTTGGGCACCTCATGTTGCAGTCATGTGTGACTGTTCAACAGGCCCAAAACTAATTGGCAGTGGTCCTCCAGCATCCCAGGAGGCACCAGTCCCATCTGCTCCATCTTCCCCCACAATGACAATGGGTCAGCAAGGAGTACCTAAAGGTAAGAATCCCCCCTCTCCTCTCATTTCAGGCACTTTCTGGCCCCAAGTGCTTCCCCCCCTCCCATATACCCTCCCCTGCCCCCAGGGGTCCTCTGCTGCCCCACCTGTCCCTCAGGATTCCCCGTCTGCCCCCCCCCCTCAGGTCTCAGTCCCTACCCCTTGGGATCCCACTCTACCCCCACCCCAACTCAGCCCTCATGGCTCACCTGCAGCTCCCAGTGCTGTCCTGATGGAGCATGCAGGGAAGAGGAATCCACCTGCTCCTGCTGCTCTCCAGGCTGAGCCCAGCCAAAAGACTAGCAGCAGTGGGTGGGTTCCCATCCCCTGCTTGCTCTGCTGGGAGGGATGGTGAGCAGGGAGGGGATGAGCTGATCCAGGGATACAGGGGGGGCACTGCCTCCTCCCCACCAGCCCACATGAGGCCTGCTGCACTCTCCCCACCACCTACATGTAACCCACCACCAACATGGGGTCCACTGCACACATCCCCCACACCTATATGGGGCCTTCTGCATCATCCCAGCACCTCCTGGTGCTGTCCCAGCAGAGCAAGCAGAGAAGAGGAACCCACCCACTGCTGCCACAGCCACCACTCTCTGAGCTGGGCTCAGTCCAGAAAGCAGCCATGGCCCAGAAGCAGTGGCAGCGAGTGAGTTCCCCTTCCCTGCTTGCTCCACTGGGACAGCACCAGGAGCTGCAGGTGAGCCAGGGATGTGCCATGAGGGCTTGGAGAGGACAGGGAGGTAACCGTTAGCAGTAAGGAGGGAGCCCTAGAGGCTGAGGGGTGCAGTGGGTTCAAATCTGGGTGGCAGTGGGGAGCCAGATTGCAGGCAGGCAGGGGCTGGCAGGCCAGATGGGATCCTGCCAGTCCCTGGCAGCCCATAACCTGGGCCACCCACCGTGCCCCTGAGAGCAGATGAACTGAACAGGCACAGAGCCAGCTTGACTGCTAGACACACCCTGCTCTCCAGCCCTCTAAGGACAGCTCAGAGCAGTGTAAATTACAGGGGTTATTAACCCTTAATGTGCAACTGCTCAAAGCAAATGCTAAATTTAACACCAATTAAAATCAGCATGTGCTGAGTATAATGTGTAAGGTGGCCCTCACTTTATCTCTCTGTGCCTCAATTTCGTCTTTTGAACTCCAGAGCCAAAAATCTCTTTCTAGACAGACGTCTTGGGAGAATTAATTAATATTCATTAAGAATTTTTGTGGTGGAGAAAGAAGGTTCTGCTCTGCCTACTCCATAGAAAGATCTCATTATTGCACCCTCATTTTTTGTTTTGGCCCTTCCCTCCATTTCCTTTGATGTCAGGAACTGCCAGAACCAACAACTAATCAACAGCAGCAACTAGAACCAATAACAGTAAACATAAATGACACCGATTAGAGCAGTAGCACTAGCAGCATTTGTTACCCAATTATACTATAACAATAGAAAGAAAGACCGGGGGGGGGGGAGGGGAGAAGTTGGATTGGAATGGAAGGGAAAAAAATAAAGTATAAGGCCCTGTTCCAACACTTTAAAAATGAAGTCAGTGAAATGATATGTGCTTAAAGCTAAGCACACAGGTAAGTGTTTCCATGGATCGAGTCCTACACACACTCTAGCCATGATCTACAGACCAGTGAAGTCAGGAAAAAGTCTCTTGCTGATTCTATTGGGCTTCGGATAAAGCCTAATGTCTGTACAGTCTCCTAAACAAATAGCACTTAATGTCAATAGGTCTTTGAGTTTAATATGGTCACCTATCACTAAAGTATCTAAGCACCTTCCACATGAAGTCAATGGCAATGGTGAAGTCCCTAGTGGGCTTCAAAACAGTTTCCACACAGTGATATCTGAGATACCATGGTCTTTTTCTTTTCCAAGTATAAGGGATTAATGATGCACCTCATCTACCACTATTAGTCAATGCTGACATTTCCATGACTGCTCTGATCTGTCTTTTTTTAAATCTCTTGTACAATAATTAGCATGTCATTCACTGCCACATGTGCTGTCTTCTTCTTGCTTCTGAAATGATTTAACAGCAGATGCTATTAATAGCACAGCATTTTCCAACTAATATTATAAGTGGCTTCTAAGATACCACAGTGACTTCCTCTTTTGAGGGGATGGAAAATCTGATATTTCAAGATGCTACAGTATGATAAGTGTTGGCAGTAGGATGGGCATCATAAAGGACAGTTCAGTCCTCTCTTGATACGAAACCAGATGCCTTTATGTCCTCTATTTTTCTTCAAGAGAAAATATCAATAGAGGACAGAGGACCAAGTAGCAGAAAACTGGAATGTCCTCTATGATGGCCACCCTACTTGGCAGCTTACTGGTGATTACTGTAACTGGATCACAAGTTATTTAAAATTTGTCATAAGTTCATCTTAGAATTTAGCATGCTCTAAATTTCTATGACTTGTCAAATAACTTTAGGAAACGGGCATATAGACAAGTTGCTATGAAGTAACACGGGTAGGGATTTACAGCATATCAAGGACTCTGTCGTAACTACCTATGTACTAGAGTTGTGCGAAATTTCACCAGCTGTTTCAATTCAACATGACAATCAGGCTGGGGAAAGGAACTCAGATCAGCTGGTCTGACTTCCCATCCCCACCCTGATCCTAGGGCTGGGGATGAGAACTCAGCCCAGCTGGACTGAGTTCCTTTCTCCAGCCCAATCTAGTGCTGGGGAGGGGAAATGAGCAATCAGGTTCAGTTCTCTTCCCCAGCTTCCCAGTCCCATGCAGCAGGACCCAGCTTCCCTCCCTCATCTGGCAGGCAGATTAGGGGCCCACAGTCCCAGGAGGAATGGCACAGCCCCTGCAGCCCTCCTGGGGTTCTGGGCCCCCATCTGCCTGCCAGATGAGAGAGGCTGTTTCGAGCTTCCCCATTATAGTGAATGGGTGAAACTTTGAAACAGCCTCACTGCTCTGACTGAGCAAAACAGAACAGCTGTTTCGAATCAAAATGAAATTCGAAATGAAATGCTGTTTCGTCAAAACCTCAAAACTCAATTCAAAATGAAATATTGCCGTTCCACACAGCCCTACTACGTACTAGGGGTGTGTGAAGCAGGCCCTATTCAATTCAGATTCAGCCTGAATCAGGGACAGATTCAATTAATTGATTCAGATCTCAGTCCCCAATTTGTTTTGGCCGAATCTGAATCTGAAGATTCAATGCCGATTCAGAGAATCAGCAATTCAGACACAGACACAGCTTTAAAAGTTTTTTCTACATACCTTGAGGTAGCGGGCATGGCTTGTGAATGCTCCAATGCTGAGGCATAAGGTACATCCCACGTGAGTGTGGGGGAGCCCTCCACGTGCTCAGCAGCAAACCTGGCAGTGTACTTCCGGTCCTGAGTCGGTCCACTTCCAGGTCTGCCAGGGAGCACACAGCCCCCCTCCCCCCCCCCCCCGGGTCAGTGATCAGCTGCAGGGGGACCCTGGATGCCCCCCCACAGATCCAGGAGGCACCAGTCACTGAACTGGGGGGGGGGGGAACCAGCACACTCTCCACCAGACCCGGAAGTGGATCAGAAGTGCTTCTGGTCCACTTCCAAGTCTGCTGCCAAGGGCACTGGGGAGCCCCCCGTGCTTCTGTGGGACACTCCATGAGCCCCAGCATCACAGTGTTCATCAACCCCTGCTATCTAGAGGTATGTAAAAAAACATTTAAAGCTGTTTCTATGTCAATCTCTGACTCAATTCGGAGGGTTCCGATTCAATTCAGAGAGATTAAAGGGTCCTCTGATTCAATTCAGATTCAGAGATTCAACCACCGAATTGGGCTGAATCTCTGCCAAATTGAATCAGGTACCGAAGCTTTGCACAGCCCTACTATTTACATGCTCTTACTCCACCAGCTCATGGAAGTTAACCTGTGTTCCATTGAGAGCTAAGCTACTATGGGCTAGCTTTAATTTATAACAAGTCAGGGCAAGCACATGGGCAATTACCACAAAGTTGCTGCCACACATTCCCATCCTGGTTTGCTTCACAGTAACTGGTTTGGGTGTCCATACCCTTTGAAACCCTAAACGAGAATAATATCACTACAGTGATATGTAGCACAATATTGGACAGGAAATATCATTATTGGAAGTAGGAGCTAAATAACCCCTGTCACTTAACTTTCTATGATTTCAGGAGTTTAATATTTTACAACTTCAATACTATATCCTTAATAATGGATTCAGGAATTATATTGCTTCAACTTTATCTTTTGGAAAGTTCGCTGTGATCCCACTCATTTAGGTACAGTAAATTATAAAAGGTACTGGTAATGATCTTGACGTTTACCCACTATGTTCCTTTATGACTTTTTTTTTTTTTTTTTAGCATTTTCACTGAAAATTCTGTGGTTGGGACTCATTTCAGGTTGAGTTTGCTTGCTTGTTTGTTTGTTCTACCATTCCAGGAAAAGCAGGTGATTATTTCTGAGGGTGAAGTTTGTGACAAATGGGCCAATCTAAATCCAATTTCCTTGACCAGTTTTTTTGAAAAAAACTTAAGCACCTCAAGTCTATTTTAATTCTTTTCTTAGCTTTGCTGTGTTTATAAGCCCTCTAACCAAACTTTCACATATTGCTTATTCTGGTTACTCACTCTCTTCAGCCTAAGAGGGGTGGATCCCAAGTTTGAACAAGTAGGTTTCCAGAACTGTTATTTTTAAGAATAACATCCAAATGCACAAATTTGTATTCCTTTTTGGCTTCATTCCAGTGTATATTCAGAACACTGAATATAGTCTGATCCAGAATACATACATGGGAGTCTATTAATTCTGCAATTACAAGGAGAAATTCATGCCAGTGAGAACAATCCAGTGTGCATATAAATGAGACAAGCATGCCTTGCAGTTGTGCTGTGCTGTGCTGTGCTGTGCTGTGCTGTGCTGTGCTGGAAAAAGATGTTTTGTTCTTTCCATGCTTGCAATCTCTATAAAAATAAACAAGTCCTACAAATCCCTTTTTGACACTAGGGCACAATCCTATGCTTAATGTTTCTCCTTGCTAGCAAATCAGCATTTTTGCTGGACAAAAGGATTATATTTTATATGTCACTGGTTCTCAACCAGAGTGCCATAGCATCCCGTAGTGCCACAAGGTGACCTCCAGGGTGCCATGATGCAGGTATGGCCACCACCATGGCACCCTGTGCCCTGCACACTGGGCTGTGGCATGCACTTGCATCCCTCTTACATCAGGGCTCTTCGACAACCCTAAAGGAGGCAAGAGATGCCGTGTGCTGCAGCCCTCCCTGGGCCAGCCCCTTGCCCCTGCTCCTTGTAGAAAGAGAGGCACATAGGACAAGTTCTACATGCCCTATCTGTCTCCATCTCTGGGAGATGATGCACAG
This sequence comes from Alligator mississippiensis, assembly GCF_030867095.1. Taxonomy (NCBI): domain Eukaryota; kingdom Metazoa; phylum Chordata; order Crocodylia; family Alligatoridae; genus Alligator; species Alligator mississippiensis. Next base: position 225,484,126 of record NC_081824.1, on the reverse strand, counting down.
AGTCAGATCAGGAAGGGCTGCAGCACAAGTTGGCTCTTCCGCCTGCTTAAGTGTTATCAGCAGGGATTCTGGTTTTCTTTGTTTAAAAATTGCACATTTTCTGCTTAAAACCCCCCAAATCCACATTTTTCCATGATTAAAATGAAACACCACTATATATTTATATATGTATGTATGTGTGTATCAGTTGAACACAATGTTTTATGGATAGATTTACATTTTTTAAGCAATTTGAAAGCCTACCAGTGCCTCAGTCACTAAAATAAAATAAATAATATACTATATACTACTATATATACTATTATACTATAATAAAATACATTCTAAATACTTATAAATTTTGGCATTTGATTTTAGGTTATTTATCATGGAAAAGAGCTCCCACTGCCCCCTTTACTCACCAGAATGTGGGTCCAGCTGTGGCGGTCCCACACTCATTGGTGTGCACCCCCTGAGATTGGCCATTCACCCTCTGGAAGTGCCAGCTGCAAAACCAGAAGTGCACTTCTGGTTTTGCTGCTGGCTTGGCAATTGGCTGCTGTGTCAGTGATTGGCCACTGGGGGACCCCCCCCAGCTGGTGACCCCCCCTCCCCGTCAGCAATCTGTTGCCCCCCCAGACTCAGGAGGCACCAATTGCCCATGCCCCCACTACTGCTTTGTGGTGCTGAGTCCCCATATGGTGGTGCCCTGCCTATGCCATTGCTTCTCACTCCTGACCCACAGCCTCCAACACTTGCTGGTGCCCCTCACTCAACTACAGCCCTCTGCCCCTTGCCCCAGACCTGCCAGAATACCCTGCCCCCCACAGCAGCACCCAAACCCCAGTTACCACCCATGGCAGGTGCCAGCTGCTGCGGCTGAGTGCAACATGGAGCCTGGCTCCCTCTCTCCCACAGGCAGCATGGATAGAGCAGAGCCCATTGGGAGTTGGGGGAAGATGTGGGCTGGCAGCTGCAGGGTCAGGCTCCCTGCCTGGCTATCCTCCCCCTGAGGCCTCTGTGGCCCAGTGGGTGGGACCCAGCGTGGCAGAGGAGAGTGGAACAGGGAAGCTCAATGCCACCACTGAGAGCCCCACACCACCATAGTGAAATGCCCCCTGCCTGCCCGGCAACAGTGGTGGTGGTGGAGCAGAGTTGTGCCCCTCACTGCTGCTGGGCAGGAAGGGGGTACTTCGCCATGGTGGCATGGGGCCCACTGTGGTGGCATTGAGCTTCCCTGTTCCACTCTGCCCTGCTGCACCAGGTCCCACCTGCTGGGCCGCAGAGGCCCTGGGGAGGAGGGCAGCAGGGTGGGGAGCCTCAATCCCTCAGCAGGCAGCCTGCCCATATCTGGGCAGAGCACATGCTCTCCATACCCCTTCAGGTGTGTGTGCAGTGGCAGGGAGCCAGCCCTTCTGCTGCCCCTTGGATGAGCTGCCAGGTCTGATGGACAAAACGCAGCCACCAGAGGCAGCAGGGCTGGAGGCCCAGGACGGCAAGTGAGGCCCAGGTGGTAGCATCCAGTGGCCCCTCATCGGCATCCCTGTTGGGGTCTGGCCAACTGGATGGGGACCATATGGCAGCTGTGCAGCAGCCCTGGAATGATGGATTGTGGCTGGGCAGGCACTTGCTGCACACGGGGGAGCCAGGAGGGCCTAGACAGCTGTGCACTAGCTAGCGGTCAGCATGGCAGACCAGCAGGGCCAGCACAGTTGCCAGCAGGAGCCCAAGATACTGGTTGTCACTGCCAGGGACAGGGGCTGGAGTAGCTGTGGTACAGGAAGGCAAAAGCAGCAAGGAAAGAGCTCCCATGTGCTGCTCCTGCGCTGTGCACGCTGCTCCCGGCCAGGGAAGTGGCTGGCCAGGGAGCAGAGAGCAGGACTGTTTTTTCAAGATGGCTGCCAGCTGCAGTCAGAGCCTCAAGCTCTCCCCAGTGTTGGCAGAGGCTCACTGCAGGGCTGCAGGAAGTGGCAGCAGTTTGGTGCTAAGAGCAGGAAATTTGCCTCCACATCCCTGCACGTGGAAGCATTAGCCTGGAAGCGTTTACTTACAAGTAGTTTACTTGCAAGTAAACCAATATCAGATCAAATGCATGTGTAGATGCACCCAGTATGTCTGAGGAGATGACAAGCCAGAAAGTTATTAGAATATCATTCATCTTATTGCTGAACCAGACATGGTATATATTAAATGTTTTGAAGATCCTAAGGCATCTCAATTAACTCAGTTCTCCTCTGTCTCAATAAAGATGCAAACGCATATATTCCAACCTTTAAAAAGGTCACTTTGGCAAAAACCCTTAGTTTTAGGAGATTTTCCTTAAAAGCAAGATGCAATTCACCTGCATTAAGAGACACTCCAAAAAAAATATCAAGAGTATTTCCACTGCAGATTACTTATACCTGTTGCAGCCACCCAAAAGTTGATGCTGCACAAATATTATTAAGAGTACTCTGGTTTCTGGAGTCCTGTAAAGCAAAGCTGGAATTTTTACTTGATTTTTCAGTGCAATGTTTTCAAAATCTTCTACCACCTGCCACAGTGGTAAGCTACCAGAAATGAAAGTTGGTCATGTAGGGTAAACTTTGTTACTCTTCATTAATGCTCTACAAATCAGTCCTGTTATAAATCAGGAAATGTTCATTAATCAATCAGTTTTTTCAAAATATTTTATTTGGCCAAGAACATCAGCTTATGAAAGTAACAAAGAAAAAATTAGAACCATGTGTCACAGACGGATCCATGGCTGCCTGCTTACATCAACAAAGACTCATAACTGCACAAACAATTACCATATATCATGTTAACTTTCATTAAATAAAACCATGCTGAAAGCCAGTAGCAGTATTCTTATAAGAGACATGTGTGTTCTAATATATTTATTTATTTAGGGCAAAATTTTCCCTTCATTTAGCTCTGGGCTCCAGAGGTGTGAATGAGGACACAATGCCTCCTACTAGCTGTCCATACACAAATATTTTAGAAGACACGGTGCATGAAGGCACCTTTTGGGAAAAATGGGTGGTGCTATCATTTTCTGTCTTGGCTAGTTACTGATACGTTGAATCATGAATTAGTTTGCAAGTACCCTGAATCTTGTCTCCACTGAGAGATGTTTTTTTAAGATAAAGAAGATACAGTTTATTACCAACCAATATTGACAAAACTACAGAAAAATCTAGAGGCTAAAGCAGGGCATTGAAATTCAAATTCAGATTTTAAGCTCATTGAAATTAAAATTCAGAATTCAGATGCCTGAATTCTACTCTTCACTCTGCTATTATTGATAGTGAATTGCATCGATTGAAGTGTTAGAACTTAGCAGAGGCCAGTTCTATAGTCAGTGTGAAATGGTATAGTACCATTGACTTCAAAGGAGCTATATTGATTGATAACAGACAAGGATCTGGCCTTTTTTATCTAAAATCAGCCACATTTAAGCCTCATCTACCCTAGGAAAGGCTAGCTATACCAAGAGACTACACTAATAGAAGCATAGCTTACACCACAAAAGCTTATACCAGTCTTCTGCATGAAATGAGGTCTGCTAGGAAGAGAATGTCCCTTTCTGTGTATAGGTTCATCTACACTAGCACTTTAAGCAATATATAGGAATGTCAAAATAAAAAAAAATAACATGCACCTAGTCAACGGATCACAATCAGCAAATGTTTCTGGTTTTGGCCTGGCCTCAATCTGAAAAACAGGTCATTTGATGCATTTGCTAACTTTAGGCACCTACTTTTGAATACTTTCAACAAATCTTAAACTATAAGAAATAATATGGGAATGTTCTGAAAAACAGATTATTGCTTAATGGAATCCCATGAAAGTTCCTCTTTTATTTGTGCTTCTTATACCAGATACACTATGCTCTTCATTCAGCAAAGCCCTTAAGTTTCACTTAAATACTCATAGCTAGTGGGTCAAATCCACAGGTCTGTTGCTGAAAATGAGGGGGGAGAGAGAGAGAGAGGAGGCAGGTACTAGGACTAAGAGCTATTACACCAGTCAGGAATCTCTGAAGCTTAACAAGTATTGCTTTGCCATTATTAGTGAATGCCTTTTCAGACTGCTGTTTTCCATTGTGAACATGCTAGTGAAAACATTTTCACTCGGTGATATCCGAGTGCTTTTTTGAAGCACAACAGTTAACTTAGTACCCATTAGTGAATTCAAATTGTCCTTTCCATTATGCACTGATTCATGCCTGTCTCAAGTGAACTTAATTTTCCACCATGTTACTCTGTTGCCTCCCTGGATTTGGTCTCACTCAAGTTGCAAGTACATTTTTTTTAAACCCAATATTGGCAAAACAAGCTCCCAGTAATTACCCAGGGGTATAATTCTGAAGCTTGGAAGGGCAATCACACTGGAGGGAATATAGCATACAGACCCAGACTCTGTAGCATCAGTGAGATGCAACAGAACAACTTCACAGTTCAAAACAAAATACAAAGCTTCAGGCTAGGAAGTCAGCCAAAAATTTGTAAAGCCAGCTAAAAGAGGAATATAACAGGGTGGTATGTCCATTAAAAGAGAAACAGTGAACTCTGGTAAGGTAGTCCAACTGTGGGTCATTTGGGTAAACAGTAGGGTTGTGCAAAACTTCAGGTGCTGACTTGATTTGGAGGAGATTCATCCCGATACGGTGGCCGAATCTCTAAATCCGAATAAAATCAGGGAACCAATAAAAAGGTCCGAATCCATGCAAAGCTCTCCGAATCGATTTGGAAAAGATTCGGAAAGCTTTGATGATTCAGCAGGCCTGCTCCAAGCAGCTGGAGCCAGACTCGGAGCTGGTAAGTAGGGTCTAGGGGAGGGGACCATGCCCCCCCCCCGCCTTCCCTGCCTGATCCCCCAGCTCCTGCATGGTTGCCCCACCCACCTAAACTCTCAGTGCTTTAAAAAAAAGCCCTGACTCATTGGGTGCTGCCCAGCAGGGGGACTATCCCTATGGCCCCCCCCACTGCCCCATGCTGCATGGGGGGCTGTCTCAGCCCCTCCCATGGCTGCCCTACCCACCCCAGCTCTGGCCCTTTAAGAAAAAAAACAAAACAAAAAAACCCCTCAAACTCACCAACTTCTGCACCAGCCTCAGGGCTTCAGGGGCTTGTGGAAGAACCCCCCATGTGGCACTGGGGAGCAATGAGGGTTGTCCCTCCACACCAGGCAGAAGCCAGTGAACACGGGGGGGGGGTTGTTGTTTTTTTTCAAAGGGCCAGAGCTGGAGCAGAAGGGACAGTCATGGGAGGACTGGGGGAGCGTATGGGGGCCAGGGACTCATGCAGACCCCCCCATACAGCACATGGCAGTGATGGGCAGAAGGGATCACCCCCCCACTTGGCAGCAGCCAGTGAGTCAGGGCTTTTTTTCCCCAAAGTGCTGGGAGCTGTGGTGGGCGGGGCAGCCATTGACAGGCTGGGAGAGTGGGTGGGGGATGAGCCTGTGTAATTCAGAGATTCGGCAACAGCCGAATCTCCAAATCTGATTTGGCTGAATCAGTTCAGGACAGTGTCCCACTAGGAGTTTTAAAAGCTTCCAGATGAGTAAGTGAAAACAGGAGAGAGCAAGGTGTGAGGGACCAGAGCAAAAGGTGCTCCCCTAGTAGTGTCCAGAACAGGCAGAGGGATTTTGTATTATACATTTATTTAAAAGACTGGATTTTGTTTTAGAGGACTGCCTGATGGGCTTCTCAGGGAGCAACTTCCCTTTCAAAACCCACTTACCAAGAAAATCACCAAAGATATGTACAGATCCTGTAACAGAAAATCCAGTTACTACCCAAAATCAGGAGTAGGCAACATTTTTCAGCTGCAGGTCAGAATGACCCACCCTAAGTCAGAAGCAGGCAGAAAGGTGGGGGCTAGGACTCAGCTGTTATTACAGCTTATCTCTGCAGCAGTATGAGGATACCATCCACAGCTAACACCTGTCCCTACAGGGACAGGATCAAATGGGATGTGGCTCAAACAACAGATTGCTGACCCCTGCACCCTAGATGATAGAAAACCACTCAGTATCTGATAACAGCTCCAGCTTGGACCCATGTTTGGGTTTTATTTTGCATATACTGCTTCCTATTAGTAGTGTATTACAGTAGAAGTCCTAAGCAATATCAGGCTTTTATATTAAGCATTATAAAAACATGTGGTACCCAATAAGACAACTCTCTTAATCAGTCTTTATTTTAAAAGAACACAAAAAATATAGGAAGGGAAGAAATATCATCCTATTTTGTATAGGCAGAATGGAAACAGAGAGAGGACCCAAACCAGTACAGCACTTGGACATGTGTTCGCCATTGATCAGGTGAGTGACTCTTAGTTAAGAAAATTATGCACTTGTATGAACAACAACAGAAATGGGCTAGGGCCTTTGCTGGCTCAGAGCCTAAGGACCCTATTACATATACATTTTAGGTATCTCCTGAAGTTCTTACTCCTGGACTGTCCAAACATTAACACCTGAAACTAGTTTTAAGCACACTTTAGGTAGCTTAAAGTTAGGCCGCTCCTGGATGGGTGCATCTCTGGTCCATGTTACCTAGCTTGTGTTCTATTAATGTGTGTCTGCTCCTTACAGATGTGCTGCCCAAGTTGCAGTCCTCCAGAATCCCATGATGCAGTGACCCCTTTCCCACCCTCCTGTTCTGCATGGACAAGCTTTCAACCCCCTGAACTCTACTACCCAAAAGGAAGGTTTTGGCACAAAGCTAACCCCACCTCCTGTCCCTGGGGGTGCAACCCTATGCAAACAGCTTGCAGAGCACATGACAGCTAGCCAGGTTGCAGGGCATGGATGAGCCCAGGACTTAAGTCTAGGGAGATAGGGGAGGAATAAGGTAGGGGGCCAGATCGGGTCCCCATAAGATGGGGCTTACTTCCCAGGGCAGCGGCAGTAGCTCCCCCAGAAGTGCATTTTCTTACTGTTCCCACTTCCCAGCAACCCCAGGAAGTAAAACTAGCACCCCCACAGCCCAATTCCCATGAGTTGATTAATTTCACTATCCATCACAAAGCTGGCAAGTCAGCTAGCAATGCAGTAGTCCTGGACTTTAGGAAAAACTTTCATAAGCTCAGGAGACTTGTCCTTGAGGCCCTGAGAAGCCATGATTTCACAGGGAGGGGAGTCCATGATGAGTGGTTGCTCCTTAAGGAAGCAATCCTAGGAGCACAAGAAGAGTCCATCCCCACCTGTAGGAAAGGTGGTAAAAGGACTCAACAACCCCCTTGACTCAACAGGGAACTCATGGACCTCCTGCGTCTAAAAAGAGAGTTATATAATAGATGGACGACAGGAAACAACACTAAGGAGGAGTATACTGCACTGGTCCGCACCTGCAGAAAGCAAACTAGAAGAGCCAAAACTGCAACTGAACTCCAGCTGGCTACATGAATCAAGGACAATAAAAAGTCCTTCTTCAGATATGTAGGGAGTTGAAAGAAAAACAAGGGTAACGTTGGACCCCTGCTAAACCAGCTGGGGCAGCTGACTACCGACATCCAGGAAAAAGCCAATCTGCTTAATGATTACTTTGCATCAGTTTTTCATCAGTCCAAAGGGACCACTCTGCTGAATATGATGTGAGATGACCAAGGTGAAGATGAATATATGCCCACCATTGGCATGGATCTTGTGAAGAAGCATTTTGAGAGGCTGGGCCCCCATAAGTCAGCTGGTCCAGATAGGTTCCACCCAAGAGTGCTAAAGACAGACATCATAGCTTAGCCACTGAAGAGGATATTCAAGACCTTGTGGTGCTCAAGCAAAGTACCTAAAGATTGGAAGAGGGCCAATGTGTTGCCCATCTTCAAGGAAGAGAGGAAAGAAGACCTGGGAAACTATAAGCCAATCAGTTTGACCTCAATCCCTGGGAAGATTTTGGAAAAAATTATCAAAGAAACCATTCTTGACAGGCTAACAGAAAGCAACATTCTGAGGGATAGCCAGCACAGGTGTGTTGCAGGGAGGTCTTGCTTGACCAATCTCATTTCCTTCTATGATCAGTGACGTGTCACCTGGACAAAAGGGAAGAAGTTGATGTCATATATGTGGACTTTAAAAAAGCCTTTGACTTGGTGTCCCAGGATGTCCTCATGAAAAAAAAAACAGGCAATTGCAGCCTTGCCTACTCCACAGTATGATGGCTGGAGAACTGGCTCTGAGGTTGGATCCAGAGAGTGGTAGCTGATGAAACTAAATCAACGTGGCACTTGATGACTAGTGATGTCCCCCAAGGCTCCATTCTCAGACCTGTAATCTTTAATGTCTCCATAAATGATTTGGACACTAATGTCAAAAGTGAACTGGCCAAGTTTGCTGATGACACCAAACTTTGGGGAAGAGTGTCTACACTTGAGGATAGGCTGGTGATCCAGGCCAACCTCAATAGCTTGCAAAGTGGGTGGATGAAAACCTGATGGCATTCAATGCAGAGAAATGCAAGGTGCTCTGCCTTGGGAATAAAAACCTGCATCACACTTATAGGCTTGGCAATACTACACTCACTAGCACCATGACTGAAAGAGATTTGGGGGTCATGACTGATCACAAAATGAATGAGCCACCAATGCGATACCACAGCCGGCAAAGTGAACAAAACTCTGGCTTGCATCTACCAATGCATCTTGAGCAACACCCAGAATGTCATCCTCCCACTGTACTCAGCCTTGCTGAGGACGCAGCTGGAGTAGTACATCTAATTCTGGGCTCCACAGTTTAGGAAGGATGTGGAGAAGCTTGAAAGAATCCAGAGAAGAGATACACACATTTTCAGAGGGCAGGAGAACAGGCCCTATAAAGAGAGGCTGCGAGCTATGGAACTCTTCAGCCTGGAGAAGCACAGGCTCAGGGGTGACTTGGTTGAAACCTATAAGTACATATGGGGTGTGCATCAGGATTTGGGGGAACAACTGTTCACCAGAGCACCCCAAGCATGCTAAGGTCCAAAGGTCACAAACTCCTGCAAGGCCGTTTTAGGCTGGACATAAGGAAAAAATTCTTTCCTGTCCAAGCTCACAAGGCCTGGAACAAACTCCCCCCAGAGGTGATGGAAGCACCTACTCTGGACACTTTTGAGAAACACTTGGACATTTATTTTGCTGGGATCCTTTGACCCTAGCTGACTTCCTGTCCCTAGGGCAGGGGTCTGGATCCGATTATCTTACGAGGTCCCTTCTAGCCCTAATGTCTATGAAATCTATTAATTTAAACTTATTAAACGACAAAACCTTTTTTAATTTACTTCCTACTTATTTCTTTTAAAACTCTTTCTTTTATTTCTTTTTATTTTATCCTTCAGTGGCTAATTTTCTTCATTTCACCACCCTTCCCCCATTTCCTTTCCACCTCCCATTTCATTAGCCACCTGCATCCCATCAACTTTGTTTCTCAGCTTCATGTTCCTGCCTCTCATCCCAGTGCAACCCATCCCTCACCCCCCCAACACACACACACACACACACACACACACACACACACACCCCTAGAGCAGGGATAGCAGTCTATCCTGGCTTACTAGCCTGGTAGTGGCAACTCACAGTAGCAGCTCCTAATCCAGCCTCTGCTCACCAGCACTCTATTAGCAAGACAGAGAAGGTTGTTAGCCTTTAAGGTGTGACTGCTCCAAACCTGAGGTAGCACTAACACTTATCAACATTTGAGCAACAAAAAGTGGAACATGTAACAAGGCCTTAAGTGACTCACCCATGTTATCCAGCAGATGTGCAGCAGACTTTGGAAATAAACAAAGAACTAAGACAATCTAAAACCATTCCCCTATGAGTACCCAAACTCATAACATTCCCATTAGCAAACTTGTGCTTCCCCTTTTTATACTTGCAAATCAAGTGACACTATCATATCATGCCCCTTCAATTGTTGGCATGTAGCTTGTTCTCTGAATTCATATTCTAAGCAAAAATTAACTCAGAGTATGATTTTCAGAGGCATTTTAATGACTTATGGGCACAAATTCCAGTACTAGGGGGTGAGGGAGGAACCAATAGGACTTATGCTCCTACATCATTTTGAGCCTCAAACATGAATGCCGCATGCCCGGAGGCTGGGGGGGGGGGGCATGGCGAGCTCCCACCAGTGACGGCAGCAAACGGGGAGCTCCCACAGGTGGCCACAGTGATGTCAGCAGTGGTGGGGGGTGGCGAGTGCCGACCAGCGGTCACTGACAACCCGCAGACACCGCCAACAGCATTGGCAGTGGCTGCAAGGTAGGGGGGGGAGGTGGTAAGCGGTGACCAGAAGTGTCAGTGGCACCTTTTTGCAGGGGGTGCACCACCATGCTCAGGGGGTGCACCTGTATGCACCCCCTACACATCGCCAATGGTCTCAAAGTACCTTCTCTCTACCTGTGTACCTGTTCACTCTGAATATAAATGTTCAAAATAACAAGGAATCAAGATACTGCTTTGCCCACTTGTAATTTTATCACAAGTCTTGTGATGCTTAGTGTTCTTTAACACTAGCTCTATAAGAATTTCAGCTTTCATTAAAGAACCGTAGAAAGTTTCTAGTCCTCATGGTGGACAATGTGAAAGAGATGCACTCTAAGAGTTCACATGCCAAAAAGCAAATAAGTCTTAATATTATTAAAGAAAAAAACTAAACAAACACCCTCTGTTTTTATGCCAATCGTGATTTTGGTGAGCCCAACCTAAGATTTTTGAATGCTCAAACCTGGCAATACAGTGAGGGACCAGGTCTTTCCTCATACTGGAAAGCAAACAATACCCCTACTAAGTTACAGCAATGGGAAGAGGGAGGTGTATACAGGCACAGTCTCTTGTCTTTCAGGTTCCATACCTTAATGGTTATGAAATGGGTGGCTGTTTATTTTACAAGGGAAAACCTACCCTGTGGAGCTGGTAGTTTAAGTACTTTAAATAAACATTATCTGTAAACTTTAAAATGGTACATTTACTCAGGCTTTTATAAAGGGCTCATTTACCTTCAGAATTGTGTAAAAAAATAAATAGAACAAAGAAACATTTAAACCTTTCCATCAATGGAGTTAAATCTTTAAACTTAAGCACCTGATGCTTTCTTCCAAGTAAGATATTTGGTGGCTGCTGCTTATAAATTGAACTTAGCCTTTCGTGCTGTCAAATAAAGCCGGTAAAATATTCCAGCAGGATTTTATCAATTGTCATTTTGGGCCCCGGGGGGGGGGGGGGGGTAAAAAGCAATACATTTATCAGCTGCACGATTTTTAGTTTTTGCAAAAATCCTTCCTGATGAAAAAAAGTTGATCAGTGCAGTGTTGGTTCAGGATTAAAAGCCCTTGACAGGTAGTGAAAACAAATGTCTGCCCTCCTACAGGCTTGCTGTACATAGCACCCATTTGCTGATGAGTTTGCATTGATTCTGTGAACTGTTCCATGAAATATGCCTTTGGAGCAGTGAAAACCACCCTGAAAGAGGACAACCACTGTGAAAGCTACAGAACATTCTTTGTGTGAAAACAGCAAAGCCTCTTCACTGCTCTTCCTTTTTAATGGAGGCTTCAGTCATGAACAAACAAAGCAAGATGGAAGGATGTCATGGCTTTTCGCTGTAAGTGCTGGATCTTGTGATGACTTCCCCTTACTCATCCCCCTCCTCCCTTCTTCCAAATTTTAAGAAGAGCCTTTCCAAATTTCAGACTCATTTTGACTGTGTGTCCTGGTATTAAGTGTAGTTTTATACACCAAGCACTTCGTTATAGCAGCAAAATGTTGTTTTACCACTTAGATTGATCAAAAGTTTTTAATGACTATGTTAGTTTTTTTCTAAAATTTCCAATAAAAAGAATCCCCTTATTTAAATAGTTCAATAATAAGAACAGTGTTTTATGTGTTTTTCCCTACCCTCTCACTTTTTACAGTTACAAAAGAGTAAAAAGGAAAACTGGAGAAAATAGAAGAAAAAGAAGCATAAAAGCCAAAAAAGTAAAAAAAAACAAAAACAAAAAAAACCCCAATTTTTTAAAAATAGTATCTTCATATGTAGAGCAAGTTATATCCCCTTCTTAAAATATCACTGCTTTCTGGCTCATTGAGTTACCATATATGAAGTTTATGACCTGTGTTTGAGCATATTTTAAAAAACGAATATATTGACAGTTTTCCATGTCAATTTTTTTTCCCCCCATGTGGAAAATTATAATAAAAAGTCTGTTGCTATTATTATTATAAATTTTATTATTTCCCACCTGAAAACTGGGGAGTGTTCCCCATCTTTTTTTTATAGTAGTTTGTGGCTGGAATATTTTAGTTGCCTCCCAAAAAATAGTTTTCTGGGTGTTCCTTTTGTGGTAAAGGTGACCATTTCTGCTGAAAATTGGGATGAAATGCAATTATTTAATCAGAATGATAATGGTTCAGGAGCTAAAAGCTTGACTTCATTCCGTGCACCTGAATTTATACTAATCAAATCTGACTTTGGGGCCTGGCTTTTTTACAGTCATTCATCCTCCCCTAAAGTTATTGAGATCATCTTCCATTAGACTTCTTCATATCCTTTCTGTGAATTAAAGTTTTACTAACACCAATTTCCAAGCTTTGTTCACAAAAAAAGCGGGGAGGGGAATCATCTTGGACTATATTCAGAACAGCTAAGATAGAGCAGTCAGGAACATGGGCAAACCCAGGATTTTGTAGTGGGGGGTGCAATATAGGAGCTGCAACCAGCACTGGGGGTTGGCTGTACCCCCATTCCCAGCTTCCCCACCACAAGGGCTGGACAGACCATGCTACAGGGGAAGCAGCCAGAGGTGGGGTTTTTTTAATCCCCAAATCAGGTAAGAATCTTTACAACCGCCTCTCTGCCTCCCTCGCAGGGTTTTGGCACCCTCTCCCTTCCCTTCTGTGCTTGCAACACCTTCTCTTCCTTTTGAGCCTGCTCCTAGGTTGGTGGGGAACACAGCTGGGGAAAAACTCTGGAACTCCCTCTACCCCTGTGGCAGCTGTAGACAGCAGAGACAGTGCTAGTGGTGGGGCAGGGAGGGCAAGAGGTGGAAAATGGGAGGAGAGAGGATGTGTTGCCAAGCACGTCAGGCTCTGGCCTTGAACCAGAAACCATGGCCCGACCAGTACAACAGCAGCTCACCCCAATGGACCACTGGGGTTCAGACTGGGATGAGCTGCTGCCATGCTCAGCAACACATCCGCGCTTCTCCGGTGGAACGCTGGGGCAGGCACAAGTGGCCACAACCCTCTATCTGGGCATAAGTGCACAAATACTCCCTTTCACTGGAGTGGCCAGCCAAGGTCAGCCAACCTCTTATCGTTTCCTATATAAATAAGCCTCTGACCCAAAAGGGGATGTGTTTGGGCAATAATGTTCAACCTTGTACCTGGGCTGCTACACTCATGAATTGCGCTGCTACTGATTGTGACAGATTCTCTGGATACCTGACTCAGCTAGCTTCCTAACCTCATGTTCTGCCTGACCCTTCGGATACCCAAACCAGCTCTGGCTTGACCTGGATACCGGACCTAGCTAGTCCCCCTGACCACGCATTCTGTCTGATGCCCTGGACCTCCAACTGCTTCCTGGACAGATCTCCTGGCTTCCAACCTCCTGGCTTCTCCCAACTCTGAGGTAACCCCCAGACCTGGCCACCTACAACCAGGCATGACAGCATGGGGGCAAAGCAAAGGGGGGATTCTTACCCAATTTGGAGACTTTAAAAAGTCGCCAGGTGCTGCTCCCACAACCTGGTTTAAAAAGTGGCTGCAACGATACCATTGCACTCCCTCTGGATCCATTCCTCGTCAAGAATTTATTCCTCCCACCACTTAAGAATACAATTTTTTAGCCAAAATAAAACTATTTGAAAATTGTCAAACATGCTAAATTTATGGGTAGGCTAAAATGAAAAAGAGAACATTAACAATTTTTCCCCCCCAAATAAACACCATATTGTTCAAAATAGATATGCTTTCCTCAACAGCCATTTGTCTATTGGAAAAAGAAAGATTCCAAAGAAACTCCACTGAAATAAATGGAACCATTCTGTATTTATCCTACTGCAAATGTAACCACCTTTACCCTCTTCTCTCAGAGTTTTCCTTGCGATTTTTCCTCCTTCATCTTCATCTTTTAAATAATAAATTTAAAAAGGAGAAATGAGACACCACAATTCTTTTCTACATCATGCTGGCTTCTCCTGAATTTATTGTCATGATCTAGTTTTTTGGCAGGGATAACAAGAAAGGTCAAACAAGAACACAGCTGCAGGTGTGCAGGTAGAGCCTTCTATGCTGCTTTGTTTGAAGATGAATGAAAATGTGGGTCCTTTTAGCTCTGTCTAATGACCCAGGGGCTCCTTTATCTCTCCTGGGGGGGACTTTGGAAGGAGACTTTTGAGCTGCTGCCATATAGAAAACATTTGGTCCTGCTGATTTCATGGCTGGGAAGCTTATATTACAGCTGATTAGAAAATCTGTTTGTCCCTCTTTCAGCTTCCATGCATCTTTGCATGCCTTAATATGTTGCCAGAAAATAAATGAGACTGAAGAAAAAATCTTAAAGCATAATCTAGGCAAGTTTAAAAGGGGTACAAAATAATCTCTAGATCTTACTTACCCCAATTAAAAATTACATTAAAAGTTCTAACACAAGCAAAAGGAGTGCTCTGCATTTTAGACCATGCTTGTACATACAAGATGCACAAAAAGGAAGTGATTCTTTTGTAATGAAAGAATCTTCATGTTTAAACCTCACATATTTAATACCACATATTTCACACCTTGAGGAAAGTGTTCTGAGTAGAGTTGAATATGCACTGTAATATTCAGAAAATGCTTGCTAATTAGAGGGTCTGGAACCAGTGTCTGAACACTGGAAATGGCAATGACATGTTATCATGGTCTCAGACAGGGCTCAGTTTTGATCTTAGTTACATGCATGTATCTGGACTAATCCCCCTGGTTTGGTAACTGCATAAAAAGATATTAAATGTCTTCAATTGCCCCGCAATAAATCCATGAAGGGGCAGATTTTCAAAACAATTCACCTCCCAAGAGCTCTCACATAGACATCCAAGTAAGTGACCAGATTTTTAAAAGAACAGAGCTCTCCAGCAGATAAAGGAAGTGTACATATTTTTGAAGTGCTTTGCACCCAACAGCTTCCACTAACCAAGAAGAATCCATAAGTGCATGAGCCAAGCTGAATCCTTTTAAGAACCAGACCATTTCATTTCGTTGACTGATGGAAGCTTAATTCTTTTGACAATCCAGCTGCAATTGTTCATGATGAAACTCCAGTTCCTTCAGAACCTTGCCCCTAATCAAAATCCTATAGCTGAAGGAATCTAAGCACTGCTACTTCAAAGCCTCATTTTAGAAAGGTGTAACCTTAAATAGGACAGATACCTTTGTGATGTTGCTCTATTGGCTTCAATGGAGTTATAAAATGAAGGGCTTTCGCCTAATATACCCAACTACACAAAATCCAAAGGGAAACATCCCCTGCCTCTGAGCTACATCGTGCCTTCACTACAAGCCTGAAAATAAGGCCAAAAATCAGGAAACAGACCAATTATGAGTTTCATCTAGTTCCCATTTTTCCCCATCCTCTTGCATGGTACCTTCCCCTGTAGAAGCCATACACCCAGCATAGATCATATCTATCTTAGGTATTTACCCCTCCCCTATTACTGTAATACTTCACAACTTTTCATGTTATTTTTCCTCACAATACTCCTATATCACTGTTTACAGATGGGGAACCAATGCAGTAAGATTTTAAATTGAGTGACTTGGGGTCACAAAATACAAATGCTGCCTGGCTCCCCTGCATAAGCCTTTAAGGAAGGGACTATAGCTTTTACCTGCTCTGGTAGATATCTGTTGCAGTGTTGCAGTCACTGGGACAGTTTCACCCACACTGATTTTTGCATTCCATCAGCAAAAGTTTGCACTGAACAGCTGCATGATAAGTATTTAATGATTACATAACTAACACAACACAAACAAGGAGTTGGTGTAGACTGCAGCCTGCAACTCACTCCCTCTATGAGTCTGCAGCCACAGAGGGACCTATCATAATGGAAGATGGTGTTTTGTCTTAGAAGCCAGATCCCACATGCTTATATACTCAGGGCAGCTGATCTAGTCAGCACTTCCAAGTGCCCTCAGCCATCACTCTGTCTTCTACAGAAAGAAAAGGGGCAGCTTCAAGAGTCTGCACAAGAGTAAGTCCTTGCGAGAAGGCTTCATAGTCCTTTCCCTAAAGAAAAGAATTTCCATGGGGTGGCTAATAGCCCATAGTAGATCAAAAGAAGTAATGGGCTGAGGTTCTTCAGGCCTGACAGTAGCAGCAGAAAGCTGCCTTGCAGAGTCCTGATAGTGTTGCCAGTATGCATTAAACCATCCTTGGGAGCCCAGTTTGAGTTTCCTAGGATGTCTGTCTGCTGAGCACTAGTACTGCTGAGGACACAGTGCTGGGAAACACTGCTATGGCAGCAGCTATGAGTCAGTATTTTGTCACCAACAGGTATGAAGGCAAAGATTGCTAATCACCTTGATCCTAAGAATCAAAGAAGGTATAGGCTTGCTTAATTTTGAGGAAAGCACCTCACAGTCAGTTTAGTTACTAAGAGAAATGGTTTACCAATTTCTGTTTGCAGGTTTTCCCAGTGAGTCGAACAGTGAATAGCCATTCCATAGCCACAAAGGGTGAATGATGAAAACTCTTGAGTTGGCAAACAAGGTTCAGAGCCATCTACTACAATAAAATTGTGTGCTTAAGTAAAGAGATATGGTTAGTGGCTGGCTGGAAATCTAGCTTTGCTGGCTCAGCTCAGCAAAACAGCTATCAGCTGAGGAGCTTACTAGCCACCTTTCTTCACAGAGCAAGAGACAAGATGTCTCAAGCACCTGCCTATTTTTTCAGAAAGTCAGTTGCTGTATTTATTCAGAGACTGAGGCTTAGCATACTTGGCCCATTGTGCCAAACTGCAAAAGAACATTGGGTAGTACAAACTAATGGTTTAGGTAAAAATTTGTCTTTAATATCACAATTCGCTTCCCTAGGAAACTAACCTAGCTAGGTTTGCATTTGAACAATTAAAAGTGCTAATGATAAGCTAAAAAAATATTTGCTTACTGTAGCAGGTTGGAGATTGCTCAGCTCAGACAGTCTTTAAACTGAACTCAGTTCTTTATTTTCCTGGGCACGCTTGCCTAACAGGAAACACCAGAACATAAATCCTCAAATCCATAAACAAATATAAACATAGTTCATCCAGGTTTACCTCACAGTCCTGGGCCCTCTCCCAAAGCCTGAGCAGGTGGCTCCAGTTCTCTGTTCTCTCTCAGCCCCACCGTCTTCCTTCTCTGCCTCCAAAATGAGTTCCCTGATGTGGGCTGCCTCCAGTCTTACAGCCTATGGGTCTCTTCCTAGACCCTGAGAAAGTGCCTTGGCCTAGTGTTGCAGCTGCTAGCCTGGCAGCTCCCTCTCTCTCTGTCAAACTTTTTTTCTCGGCTGGGGTCTTCTTCTGAAAACAAACCCTGGCCCAGCGTTGCAGCCACTAGCCTGGCAGCACTCTCTCTATCTCTAACTCCTTCCCCCGGGAGCCTTTTAACTTCCCTTTATGCCAACTAATTATTTCGTTCAGCTGACCCAATCCTCCCAGGCAGACCCTCTATCAGGTCCCACTGGCCACAGCTAGGCTGTAGCCCCTACAAACCTGCAGACTGCCACAGTCTGATGTGTGCAGCCTGCTTCCAGCTATTGGCACTGGATTTATGACCTAGATAGCTTGTTCGAGGTGAACCCAAATTGTCAGACCAATCACGACCTCTCAGTTCAATAAAAGGCAAATTTTATTGATACACAGTGATAGCAGATGAGAATAATGCAAACAATTCTATAGCTACCAGTCCTAGAGCTGTCACAGGGTCAAAGTACTTTTGCCTGTATGTGAGCTTCACCCTGAGGTTCTCCCTGAATTGTCAGATGTCAGCAGCCTGGAGGTTCAAGCATGAGGCCCACCCTCCCCCAGTGGGGTGGGTGAGACGGGCTGGTGGTGTACCCTCTGTCCATGGTGGCCTCAGGTTCCCCTCTTGGGGACCCTTTGCCACTCTGAAATCCCTTCTTTAATATTCTTTCTCCCCCTCTGATAACTCTCTTCATCTCTGGGCATCGTTGATTGGTCTCTCTGTGGCTGTCACACTGTCCACATTCTGTCCTGTCAGCATATTCCTTTGTTTCACAAACCCATTGATTTCTGGTGTTCTCCTAATTTTGTCCATTTACCAAAACTGGAAATCCCAAGGACTGTGCAATTGGGCATTGTGACCTGGTGCCAATGCTGCAGAGTCCCTTATCTCTGTTATGGAACACTGTGGTACATGCCTTCAATTTCCCAGCCTGTGTGTCTGCTACTGCTTGCTTGTGTCAGAGACAGTGGGCCTTAAAGGAAACTTTGTTTGAAACAGGCTTTTAGAAATCAATTAACCTTTGATATTCCCCTGGATCATTATTCTAATGCATATCTACTTTACCTACATGCCAATTCCCAAAAGCAAACCTCTAAATACCATTTTCTGCCATCACCAGCCTCTACAAGACAGCTGCCTGTTACACTTACTGATTTCAGAGCCTCTCAAGTCTGTGGTACCCTGCAACTGTTAGTATCACTAACATCTAATGTAATGCTAGAACCATTCACTAATTACCCAGTTTAAGGCTGTCTTTTTTAAAACAAAATTCTATGTGGCAGAGACAGTGACCATTCTGTAGCCATGCTACAAACCAAAACTGCAAGCCAATCAAAACTGAAGAGGAATTCACAAAAAAAGACTAACAAGCAAAGTCCAGCAATATGTCACATCTGCCAACATCTTGGACTGTTCACAATTATTTTCTATGTCAGGATATAGCAAAGAGAATATCATCAGCACATGAGGGGATAATATCCTCATCAGTAGATTAACATAATGTGTAGAATTTGACTTTCCATGAAAATTGTAGCAGTGAGCAAAGGTGAAATCTGGCAATATTTACTTAGAATAGGAGGGAAAACATTGCTCCACTCAAACCTAAATATGTGCAATTTCTAGAGTAGATTCTAACTACCCATCTGCACATCTGCAAAAAATGTGCAAGTTTACCTTGGAATAGTAGCCTCCTGTTCATAATCCTGCTACCAATATTATTGAAGCAGCTTTCTGGCATGGTAGGAATACTGCAAGTATTTAATCCTGCCAGGCTCCTGCAGACCTGGAAATAGTCAAACCAGCTTGTGTCACATACAGGCAGGATTACTGGAATTCTTTGCCTTCAGTTTTATTATCTTTACAGAAGTTCCATTTCACCTGGAATAAAGCAGAGGCACTTGCAGAACTAAATATCTGGCACCTGCAAGAACAAGGCACTTTTCCTGCTTTGAAATCTACACACTGATGCTGGACATCAGCCAAAGTCAGCTTTGAAACTGTCCTACAAAAAGACATATAAAGCCTCAATATTTTTTGCCTAGATGTATATAGTTCTGCACCTTTATATGAGGCTGGGTGAGGCCAGACACAGAAAGTGTCCTATATCTGGGCTAACCTCTCTTTTCTTCCATGCTCTCATTTTTCACCTGAAACCTGATTTTCCTCCATCTCATATATAACTGCAAACCTTGTTGGCTCCACCCACCTTCCAGATTTCCTGTCTGCTATGGGTCCATTGTTATGGGAACCACATGGCCTTTGATCCTAGTTGAGGGAAGCAGGAAGGAGGAGGTTTTCCCCCCAGGTCCTTTCCATCCCTATTCTATATGCTTCTGTGTTCCAGGAGTGTACTCCAACATACTGGTTTGGGTTTGCCTGAACAATACAACTCCCTACTTTTCAGACAATGTATTTGGAACAGAAGAACCCACTAGAGCATTTGAAAATAAGTCTGCCACCTCTTTGTTAATATTTACCCATGGGAAACCTTTCCCCATCACCTGTCACACTCAACCAGGTGTGACTACAATACCAGAGCAGGAAACACCATATAGCAAGGCAACCCAATCTACTCAACTGCCTCAGAGAAGACTGGCTGATATGGTAGGAAAGCTTCCCTTCATGTGGATCCTCTATTCCTAACTTGAGTGATTTTTAACTTCCCACTGGCCAGTTCCTAGGTTATCTCATGTGTTTTCCCTCAGGAATTTGGCAGCTTTTCAACAAGTCTGAGATAGCTACTATTCCAGATGCACTTCATGATTCTGTATCCTAACCACAATACCAGAAGAAGGGACAATGGAAACTTTGTGGACACCAGAAGTATAAATTATAAGAGGCCATCTGTCAACATGATGCTTCAAAGACTATACCATATCTGACTTGCAAAATAGTGGGGGCCACCAAATTTAGATGACCTCAGTACCTTCAATTGGAACAGTAATTTGGTAAAGTTACTCATCTGCAGAAAGGTCCTCACAGCCACAAAATAGGAAAGACCAGTGCTCAGATACATATTCAGTTTATAGCCAACAGCATACTAGGCTGAACTGGTAGGAAAGTTGCCAGCAGGCCAAGGGAAGTGATTATTCCCCTCTCTTCAGCACTGGTGAGGTCACATCTGGAGTATTGTGTTCCGTTTTGGGACCCCCACTACAGAAAGGATGTGGACAAATTGGACAGAATCCAGTGGAGAGCAACAAAAATGGTGAGGAGGCTGGGACACATGACTTCTGAGGAAAGGGTGAGGGAATTGGATTTATTTAGTCTAGTGAAGAGAAGACAGGGGATTTAACAGCAGCCTTCAACTACCTGAAGGGGGGGCTGAGAGAAGCAGGAGAAAGACTGGTCTCGGTGGTGGCAGATGACAGAACAAGGAGCAATGGTCTCAAGTTGCAGGAAGGAAAGTTTAGGTTAGATATTAGGAAGAATTTTCTGGAATGCTGGAACAGATTTCCCAGAGAGGGTGTGGATTCTCCAAAGCCTTGGCTGGGATGACCTATTTGGGGATGGTCCTGCTTTGAGCAGGGGGTGGACTAGATGACCTCCTGAAGTCTCTTCCAACCCTAATTTTCTATGATATCACTGTAAATGCAGAGTAAGTCTATGGAAGTCAAAGAAACCACACACACAAATTCTACAACCTGACTCCTGGGCATAGGAGATGCAGAGGGGAACTACAGTAGGGAGGGGGGCATGTGCCCCCCCATGCCCCCAGAGAATGGCTGCTGCCACCACTGCTGCCAGGATCTGCAGGCAGTTGCCACTCATCACTGCTCGCTGCGGACTCTGCCATGGCCACCTGCGGGAGGTCCCTGCCCAGCCCGCCCTCTCTGCCAATGTCACTGTGGCTGCCTGAAGGCAGTCTCCACTCACCGCTGCCATGCCGCCACTGCTGACACCACTGCCACCACCTGTGGGTGGTCACCATATCCCCCCAGCCTCAGGAGGCACAACTCGTTCATGCTCTTGGGGAATAAAACTAGTCATAAGGACTGTGTTCAGTGGCATTTCCTGATCCAAATCAGAGCCTTCAGGACATGCCCATTACAAAATAGACCTTCTGACTTTTGCCACACCTGAGAGGGCTGAGCACTGCACCTGACTGGAAGAGCCAAATGTTACCAATGCAGAACTTTGAGCCAGGGAAAGGTCAGAACTACTGGGCTCATCTACACTAGATGTTTTGAGCACAGTAGTTTAATTCTACCACATATTTGTGCAGTGGGCAAAATCTGTCCTAATGCTCAGTAGATTTAGTCTACTGTGCATTAAATGTCACAAAAAGACCATTCATTTGCACTAATGTGCAGAAGCACTGATTATGGCTCATTACGTTAGTACCTGTCATTACAGGTACTAAAACTTAATGCCTTATAATTATGGCATATTAATTAACCTGTAGATGCACCCACTTAGTCATGGAATCACAGAAAATTAGGGTTGGAAAGGACCTCAGGAGGACATCTAGTCCAACACCCTGCTCAAAGCAGCACCATCCCCAACTAGATCATTCCAGCTGGGGCTTTGTCAAGCAGGGCCTTAAAAACCTCCAAGGATAGAGATTCCACTACCTCTCTAGGTAACCCATTCCAGTGCATCACTACCTTCCTATTGAGAATTTTTTTCCTAATATTCAACCTAAACTTCCCTTGCTGCAACTTGAGACCATTCCTCTTTGTTCTGTCAGACCAGAGAAGATTATTAAAGGAAGAAAATATCCCCAGCTGGGATGGTTAACTCAAGCCAGGCTCTAAAGATTCCAGAAGGCCTAAATCCCTAACTTGCATATAACTGTTCACAGCAATGAGCTCCAGCTCAGTTTATGGGAGGAACAGCTGCAGGGGGTCAAGCTGAAGTAAGCAGCTTTTCAGTTCTTTGCATCTCCAGGTAAAGATCTAAACCTGCTTAGCCCCTTGATAAACAGTTCCCTATACTGCCACAAAATAGGGCTGTGCAAAATGGCACTGTTCCATTTTGACTTGAGTTTCAAGGTTTGGATGGAACAGTGTTTTGTTTTGAATTTCATTTTGAGTCAAAACAGCTGTTCTGTTTTGCTTCGTCGAAACAGTGAGGCTGTTTCAACATTTCACCCAATCATTGCACTGGGGAAAGGACCTCAGTCCAGCTGGGCTGAGTTACCAACCCCAGCCCCATGATCAGGCTGGGGAAATGAATTCAGCCCAGCTGTGCAGAGTTCATTTCCCCAGCATGACCACCACACTGGGGAAAGGAACTCAGTTCCCAACCCCAGCCCCACAACTGGGCTGCGGAAATGAACTCTGCCCAACTGGGCTGACTTCCCATCCCCAGCCCGATCTAGTGTAAGGGATGGGAACTCAGCCCAGCCAAGCTGATTTCCCATAGCCAGCCTGATAGTATGGCTGGGGAGGGGAACTGAGTGATCAGGCTCAGTTCCTTTCCCCAGCCAGATCACAGTGCTTGGGAGGGGAACTGAGCCTGGGCTCAGTTCCCTTCCCCTGAACTGTGATGGGCTTCCCACATCCCTGTGGCGGGAAATAGGGAGAGCCAGGGCTGCACTCCTGGCTACTGCTGGGGATGCAGACCTGGTTCTCCTGTCTCCCACCACCTCGCTGCTGGCTCCAAAACTCAAAACATTTTGAAACTTTTGTAACATTTCGACTAGCCTCATTTTGTTTTGAGGCTGTATTGAAGCCTTTCATTCCAATTCAATTTTGCTGTTTCAAGCTCAAAATGAGTCAAAACAGTGTTGAATTGAAACAGCCAGGGAAATTTCACACAGCCCTATCACAAACGGAAATTTTCACTCTGCCTCTGTCAAGCCACTACCCAGCAGAGACAGACAAAGCATCCAAGTACTGGGAAGGCAGGGAGGGGGGAAAAAAATAACCCTTGTTATATATCCTAAGTGCCTGCTGAAACTATATGTTAGTTCAGGCCCTGGGTAAAGGGTCCATATTGCACTAATAAACTTAGATACCTTCTAATTTGGAGGAGGAAATATCAGACAACTGTCAAGTCCAGGCCTTAGAACTTGTACTAAATTGAACCATTCAAGGTGACTAGATAGGTTCAATTTTCAGTCCCCTGTGTCCACTGATGCAATTATACACTACAATGATGAGGACCTCAAGCACTTATTTATACCTTTCCAGCAACGTAAAACAACACTGGAGGGCCTGAACACACCCTACCCACACTGGTCTCTGACAGGTCTAAAAGCAGGCTCTAGGAACAAGCCCAGAGCGGCCTCATGGTTGAACTTTTTCCTTTGGAGTAAGTCAGCAGATTTGCATGTGTGAAGAGTGCTCAGACCCTCCAGTGCTAGGGAACACTGCTGCAGTGGTATATATAAGTCCTCAGAGTACTAGACTTTCATCAGGCTAGGTCAGTGATTCCCAGAGGATGTGCTGTAGTATACTAGTTTGCTGCAAGAGTAATGGAAGCTTGTCATGAGATCCCATTAGGGGTAAATGTTTTTTTCCCCGGTCCAGCACCCTGCACCTGCCCCAGCTACTCCAACTAGTTTTGTCCACTCCTCTCATGCTCCCAGAGCTGGTAGGAGGGGCCACATGGATGATTGTTGCCACTGTGCAAGATCCTGCAGGAGCAGCCTCAGCAGCAGTGGCTTCCTTTGCCCTCTGAAGTACAAAACAGGGGTCAGGTGGGAGCAGACAGTGGAAAGAGCAGAGCACAGCAGAGTGAGGTTCTGCCCCTGCCACTCTTAAGTGGCACCAGCTAAATCAATGATTCTCATCTTTTTTTATCATCATGCCCCCAACTCCCACCCATGCATTTTCTGCATTTAGATCTAGGTCAATGATTTTCAACTGGGAGGCCATAAAATTCAGAAAACTGTTCTACTAATTTTAATTCAGGAAAAGGGGGCCTCCAGGAACAAAAGCTTGGGAAAACTTGACTAGATATTTACTAAAGCTCCAGTTCTTTAATGTCCCAAAACACTTACTTAACATCAAGCTTTCAGATAGTCCCACTGACTTCTCTGAATGCTCAAGTCCCTTGAAATTTGAGCCTTGTTGCATGATCATCCATGCATTTTTAAATACTCATTACATTTTCAGAATGCCTGACATACAAAATTGTCACTAGTTACAAGACCCTTGGCTTTGCTATGGCACTCAACTGCAATTCTAGCAATCTAAAGCATCTTCAGTATAATTAGCTGTAGTTGGAGGAGTGACCCCTGAGTCATGGAAAGCTATGGTAGTGTAGACAACATCTCCAGGGTAAAAGTCGGGGCAGGGGCTATAGGGGAAGTTGGTGTAAGTTAGAACAGCATAGATGTCATCCAAAATCAGGACCTATATCTTTATATTCTTCTCTAAGGCCCTGATCCATCCAATAGTTCAGTGTGTGTTTAATTTAATGCCTGCCTATAGTCCCATTTGAGTCAGCAGGACAGCTTCATGCAAGCAAACAGAACCTTTGCTAATGGACTTACAGGACCTAAGATACACCATTGTCAACTTAGAACTATGTGAAAAAAACAAACCCCTCCCCCCTCCAGCTCTAATTCAGGGGTGAGGCCAAGATACAGTTCATAAACTTAATCCTAAGTGCCATGCCTCATGATCTGGAATGTGGAGCACCAACACCTGCAGAGCCCAACATTTGGTGGTGAGAGGAGCAATGGCTGCAAAGGCTGCTATAGCTCTAGGAGTTGCAGCAATTCCAGCCCTGAAGGCCAGATGACACAGCTATGTGTGTCAGATCCAACCCACAGGACAGGATGAGCTGAATACCACTATTGCAGTTCACTAGGTTTTAAACAGTTTCATACCAAGTGAGACATAAGAAAATAAGTAGTGCCATACTTGGTCAGAATAATAGTCCATCTAACCCAGTACGCTGTCGTGTCAGTGGCAAATAGTAGATGCTTTACAGGTAGAGTATATCAATAGGGAATGTCTAGACAGATCCATCTTGTGTCATGTTCCCTGGTTGCTATCAACCATCAAGATGCAGGAATCCACCAATATACCTGAACACCTTCATATTTTACTCCTAAACTATGTATTAAAAAATATAAGATCATTGTCCCAGATGAAACGTTGTCAGTTCACTGTAAAAAACAGGAGGGTTTTCTGGTGGGGCGGGGAGCTTTGTTTTGTTTGTTGGTTTGCTTTGTTTTGGGGTGGTTTGCTTTGTTTTGGGGTGGAGGATTGCTTTTTTTAATGTCAAAATAAAAGGGAACAGCAAAGCACTGATATCTGCAATTTTGATTACCAGGGACTTACTGTTCCTCTCTCAACTGTTTCATCCACATAAACTGGATTATGTTGAACCACTATAACTCCAGGGATTTCACTGATCTTGGGTGTGTGCAGAAGTGCTCCCTACATGTTTTACAGTGCTGTAATTTAGAACAGTTTTTGTAGTATTATAAAAGTTACAGTGCTCTCACTACAGAAATGCAGTGTTTGGTGGTAGGGAGGGGGGAACCTCTGAATCTCCCTGCACTTTCCCAGCTAGGGAGCAGGGGGCACTCCATGAAGAAGTGGCTCTGAGCAGGCTCTGGGCGACCCTGGAGCACAGAGAAGGAAAGGGGGGCTGGCAGAAGTGGGGTAGAGGGGTTGGTGGGGAAGAGCTTCCATTCCAGCCCCAGATCACCCTAGGCAGTGCCCAGGTACTAGGCACTGTGCCAGGCTCCCAGCCATGGCTGTTCTGGGGCTCTGTGGTCTTGTGGGTGTTTGATGATACCCCGCCTCCCCCCACACACACACATGCCAAGCCCCCACACTTCCCTGATTCATCCAGGACTGCAGAGACCCTTCCTAACTGTGTATGCTGGATGGGAGCAAGTCCCCAGCCATTCAGGATGATGTAGAGCTGGCACAAACACTTCTCTCCTATCCGGGCTGCACAGAGCTGAACCAACCCCTTTCCCCCCAGCACTGCCCAGCCCAGAGCCTGCCCCAGTTGCAAGCCCTGCTGGGCAGCCACTGGTCTTCTGGGGTGGCAGGAGCTCCACAGGGCTTGGCAGACCACAGCACAGAGCCAGCCCCTCTGGCTGCAGAGTGAGCCTTGCTGCTGGGAGCCAGAGTGCACCCTCCCCTCTCCTCACCTTCCGAGGCCCATCTGGCCCAATTGCTGCCGTCTCAGTTGGCTGTCAGAAACAGGGGAGGTTACCAGCTTTTGCACGCTTGGATAGTGCTCCTGGGTGATGCTTCATGGTGCTAGGGAGCACTACCCAAGTTCGCAAAGCCCGTGGGATACTGGCAAAATAGTGAGAAATCAAACCACCATACAGAAGTTATTTAAAGCGCTGTAAGTTGCTAAAATGCTGTAAAATACAGTGCTTCAAATGTAATACCTCATTTAACAAGGGTTAATTAAAAGTGCTGTACCCATTTTTTAAATGCTGTAAAGCCATTCACTTCTGTTAAGTCATGGCAATAAAGTGCTTTAAATGGCTAAAAAAATCAACTTCTTTACACACTCCTTGTTTCTCTTTACACCAGTGTAAGTTAGGGGAGAATTATTTCCTTTGTCTATAGTGAAATGCTGTTTGTTTCACTGACAAACATGATGAAATCTTAGGCTGACCAAATTTATATATTCAACTTACAACAAACACCTTTCACAGACACCTGGTTTTACATGAAATAACAGACACTTGGGTTCAACTGTATGCCAAAGAGGTCTATGACAGGAAAAGATGAAACCTTTAGCTGATGTAACCAATCCATAACTTCAATGGTCCAATTTACATGAGCTGAGAATCCACCCAAAGTATGGATCCACCTATCACTGCTATGTTTGACTTATGAGTTTGACTTTGACTAATGTCCAAACTTGGATTTGCCCTACACTCTCACAGTTCAGCCGCCTGTTCTCTCTCTCCCATTTCTATTCTCCTGGGCTGTTTGAGATGAGCTAGTCCTCTGTAGGACAGAAGCACAAGTGCTTCTGTTCTCCCTCCAAAACAAACTCCACCCTACTGACAAAAGCAAGATTTCCACATCTGACTGCAGTCACAATAACAAACATGGCTGATTACCATTTGCTGTTGTCAGTAATCATCTGTGTAGCAGAATTAATCAACAGCCTGCTGTTTTGCAGATGTGAACTCATTAGGCCAAAGAGAAATATGGCTTTGATTCTCATCAAGTCAACTGTAAATAAAGCATCAGTGTTTTATAACGTCTTTTTCTTCCAGTCTCCTAACAGACTAAAGATCTGGCCATATAGCATTTGGCCACTTAACACCAAAATAAGGCTAAACCAAAATCTGGTATAAATGTGCTTCAGAGGAAGGAAAATTGAAAAGACGCTCTTATGAAGCTACAAGGCCAGAGCTTCAGGAAACCTGTCTGGTAAGCTTTGAGGCCTTGGATCCCTGTTTATGTGGGAAGGAAACAAGATAACAGCTCAGTGGACTTGGGAGAACCTCACTGGACTATGGAGCATTTTAAGCACAGGCATACACACTCACTTGCATACATATGGGCATGCACACACCCACCAGAATATGTTCAGAGGAAATTGATTTAATCAGCCACTTCGATGGCCAGTGCAGGAAGAGAGTTGGCAGGAAGGCAGAAAAAGACAAGTTATATGAAGCATCTACAGCTGTTACATGATCATCTGATATGGCTTGCACATGGGTCTGTATTGGAGGTCAATAGACCTAGAGTCGGTTGGGAATTTTTAGCTGAAAAGGGTTTTATGTTGAGCCCTGAATATCATGACTTTTCATGGAGAAGTATATATGAAGTTTTAAACAAGGATAAAGTTATTGATCAAAACTGAACTACCCTGTCCTGAGAAAAGTTTCATGATATCAAAAATGTTCCTGGTCTGTGTCAGGAAGAACCTAAGTTGTTTCAAATTAGACAGGATGAGAAGGATGGAGAGAGAAAAACCCTCTTGTATCCCAGAAAAGCCAATACTCTTCACCTACTGTATGAAAGACTCAGGAAAATTTCTGTTCTAAACCAGGTTCAGCAGGATCTTGAGCATTAGTCTCTCATATCCTAGATAAGTGGCCTAATAAAGGGGCTACTGGCTACTCTGGAGTAGGTGACAGTCTCTCTCTCTCTCTCTCCCTTCCAGCTCCCCACAACTCTGTCTTACTGAACAACAGGAACATTTCTGAAATCATGAAAACTGTCTTGGAAAGGGGAAAAAAAGCATTTTCCATGCAGCTGTAAACTACCTCTACCCCAATTCTACACAGCTGATTCTACTCCTTAAATATCCCCCCTGTTGTAGCAATCCAAAGTACATCTGTGAAGGGAAGGGGAAAAAACGCATCAATAGTAGACTTCACCAAGGGACAATTTTCATAGTTCTATGCAGAAAACAAATGCATTAATTCCCATGTCAAACAACAGGATTTTGTTCATGACCCTGCCCAGACAGCTCAAAAAAGATACCCTCACAGTCTACAGATTGGCAGAAACAGATAGGAAAACAAAATGGACCTCATTTTTTTTAAAAAACAAGGGCGGGGGGAAATTTTGTAGTTAAACAGGAGATTTACTGGCACAGCTCCCACTGAAATACATGAAAATTGTGTGGCTAAATCACTTAGTCACCTTGGAGAAAATCTCAAGCACAAGCACAGTGTTAGTAATTAGGGGTGTGAGAAGTGGGTCCTATTCGATTTGGATTTGACCCGAATCAGGGACAATGATTTGATTTGTTGATTCGGGTCAGTGTCCCTTATTCAATTCAGATGAATCCGAATCTGAAGATTCGATGCTAATTTGGTGGTGGGGTGCACCCATGTGTCTGTCCATTAGTTTTAAATTGAAATTGGGGAAAAAAAGGAAAAAAACACCCCTGGAAATTAGAAAATAAGGAGAAAAAAGCAGAGTACAAACCCTGAAAAATGGAGTTCCCCAAGGTCAGTGCTAGCACCAGTACTTTTCAATGTATATATCTCAGACTTCTTGCACACAACATCTAAGCAATACATGTATGCTGATGATGTTGCCATAGTAGCCCAAGAAATAGACACTGAGTACTGACATGGACCTTATCGCTAACTCTCTTCAACCTACCTTGGAGTCATCTTAGACCATTCCCTCACCTATAAACACCACATTAAGAAGGTCAGTAGTAAATTTTCTTCATGGGTAGCTGCCTTAAAGTGTCTAGAATGACATGGGGTGTCAACTTTAACGTGCTCAGAACCACCCCACTTGATTGCGGTCACTGTCCCTGATTCGATTTGGCCGAATCTGAATCTGAAGATTTGATGCTGATTCAGAGAATCAGTGATTCCAACCCTGACACAGCTTTAAAAGTTTTTTCTACATACCTTGAGGTAGCAGGCATGGCTCGTGATTGCTGCGATGCTGGGGCAGATGGAGCTCCCCACAGAAGTGTGTGTTGGGGGGCCTCCAAGTGCTCAGTGGCAAACCCAGAAGAGGACCGGAATTACTTCCGGTCCACTTCCGGGTCTGCCGGGGAGTGCACAGCCCCATACCCATGCCCCTCTGGCTCAGTGATTGGCCACAGGGGGACCCTGGGTGTCTCCCCCTGGAAGTCTCCCATACTCCTGTGGGACACTCCATGTGCCCCAGCATCACAGCACTCACAAGCTCCTATTACGTAGCGGTATGTAGAAAAAACATTTAAAGTTGTCTCTATGTCCGAATCTCTGAATCTTTCTGAATCTCTCCAAATCGATTCGGGAGGGTCCAATTCAATTTGGACAGATTAAAGGGTCCTCTGATTTAATTCAGATTCAGAGATTTGGCCACCAAATTGGGCCGAATCCCCGCTGAATTGAATCAGGGACCGAAGCTTCGTACAGCGCTACTAGTAATAAGCAGCACCGTTTAGGCAAAGAAATGACAAATAAGTATCAAATCCTACTTCAGTCTGATATATAAAATATAATAATAATAATAATAATAGCAGAGCTATGGAAAATAATTATTTTTAAGAAGATGTACATTTCTATTCTGCAGATTTCAAAAAGAAACTTTTCAGACATTCTTGCATTCATGTTGAATAAATATCCTTTTTTATTTTCCCAAATTCATTTATTATTAACTTTTTAAACATTTGATTGGCTTAATTTTTCCTGCACCTTTTTTCTGTTTTCCATATTCCCTTCTTCTTTTTTCCTATGCTTTTTCATACGTGCTAAAGAATGATGGAAGAAATTGTGGGAAGGGAATAAAAAAGAATTAAAAAAGAAACTCTGAATTGTAAATCACAAAATGAAAAACATAAAAGGAAAAAGAGAATGGAAAATTAAAAACGTAACTATTCCATCAAAAAAGTGTAATTTTGCAAGAAAATCAATTTGTGCACAATTTTATGATTATGGAAAAAGTAATTTTTTTAAAACAAAATTGCTCTCAAACATGATTTTCCCAACACTAAAAATGATATAGTTTCTCAGCATACTCTTATTTTTTAACCATTCCATTACAGATTCAGTAGTTTAAAGTGACTGTGTGATTGCTAGTCATTTTATTAGCTTAGATCATATCAACCTTTTCCATTGATTGGAACTTGGCAGAGAGAGGGATACAATTATTTTGGCTAGATCCTCAGCTGGTAAAAAACTGATCTGTGTCCATGGGGAAGCTTTGCTTATTTCCATCCACTGAGGATTTGGTCCTTAGTGATTAAAGCAGTCATTAAAAAAAAGCTCGGTCATTTCATGCCCTAGCCTGCTCTGACACCCCATAAACTTAAACATTTCAAAGGAACCATGCAAAATGACCCTAACAGGTTGCCTACTGTCTCTGATTACTGTGTGCTAATCCACAGCTGTTCTTCATAAAAAAACAACAACCCTATTAATCGGAACCTGAAAGTCTGACAAAAATACCTTTCTGCTTTACATGTTTTAATGTTGATTTGCTTCTCTCCTACCGAAAGCTAAGAGTTCCTGAGTTATTAACCTTTCTGTGAACTTCATTAAAATAAGGACCTGCTACTTCTAACTGCTCAGTTGCATAAACCAGGGGATTACTGAGTAGATAGCAAGGGGATCTCTGGGTCCTGTGTTGGTGAGATCACTGCTGGAACAATAGTGTCCAATTCTGGTATGTGCACTTCAGAAGAATGGTGAAAAATTGTAAAGGGTTCGAAAAATCAATACAAGAATGATTTATGATCTGGGAAAATAGCTTTACAATCAAAGACTTAAGGTCCTTAGTCCATTTAGCTCATTGAAGACAAGGTTAAGAGACAAGTGAAATAACTTGTAAAAATAATAACAATAATAATAACTTGAAATAACATCTGTAAATATGAAAAGCTTGCTCTCACATTAAGAAAATGGAAATTTCAGCCAGACTGTGTGTGACACCTTCATATGATGGCCTCTACCCTGGACAGATAAGACACCAACTCTAAGAAGTAGGGCTTTTTGAAATTTTGCTAGTTGTTTTGTTTTGATGCTGTTTCAACTAGTTTGGAGCTCAAAACAGTGAAATCAAAATGAAACGAAGGGCTTCAAAACAGCCTCGAAATGAAACGAAGGCAGTCGAAACGTTTCAAAACTTCTGAAACATTTCAAGTTTCAAAGCTCAAGCTGGGCTTGCCTGTAGGGACATAGAAAGTAAGGGGAGGTGGGGGAAGAAGGGAAGAGAGGGGGGAAGGACTGCTCTCATATTGATTGTGTAGCTGGCCAGTGACTCTGATCATTCCCTGAAGTCCCTTCCAATCCTAGTGCTTAGGGGGAGGGATGGAAAAACAGCATAAAAGGCAGCATTGTTTGAACTGGCCTGCTTTCTGCCTTGGGGTCTGACAATTACTGAGCTCTCTTCTGGTCCACTTCTGGGTCCACTGGGGAGCATGCAGGGGGCCCCCTACAGCCCCCCAGACCCAGGAGGCATCAGTCACTGAGCTGGGAGGAATGTGAGGGGGAATCTTTCTGAATCTCTCCAAATCAATTTGGAGGGTTCCAATTCAATTTGGAGAGAATAAAGGGTCCTCTGATTCATAGATTTCATAGATGTCATAGACATTTGGGCTGGAAAGGAGCCCTGGAGGATCGAGTCCAACCTCCTGCCCCAGGGGCAGGAAGTCAGCAGGGATCATAGGACCCCAGAAAGATAAGCATCTAAATGTGTCTTGAAGGCGTTCAAAGTGGGTGCTTGAACTGCCTTTGACAGCAGTCTGTTCCATACCTTGGGGGCTCAGACAGTGAAGAAGTTCTTTCTTATGTCCAGCTGAATTGGTCGCGGTGGAGTTTGTGACCATTCGATCTTGTCATCCCTTGGTGGACTCTGGTGAACAGACATTCCAGAACCAGATGAGCACCCCAATAAACTATAGGTGGCCACCAGATCACCCCTGAGTCTGCACTTTTCCAAGCTGAAGAGCCCCATGGCTCTCAGCCTCTCACCATAAGGTCTGTTTTCCTGACCTCTGATCATGTGTGTGGATCTCCTATGCACCCTCTCAAGCTTCTCCATATCCTTTTTGAATTGTGGAGCCCAACACTGGATGCAGTACTCCAGCTGCGGCCTCACCAAGGCCGAGTACAAGGGGAGAACGACGTCCCAGGATTTGCTTGAGAAGCATCTATGGATGCAAGCCAGCGTTTTGCTCACTTTACCAGCCACAGCATCACACTGAAGGCTCATATTCATCTTGTGGCCAATCATGACCCCCAAGTCCCTTTCATCCATGGTGCTAGCCAGCGTAGCACTGCCGAGCCTATAAATATGCTGCAGGTTTTTCCTCCCAAGGTGCAGAACCTTGCATTTTTCAGTGTTAAGCACCATCAGGTTCTCATCCACCCATTTCATGAGCCTGTCAAGATCTGCCTGGATCACCGTCCTGTCCTCAGGTGTGGATGCTTTACCCCAGAGTTTGGTGTCGTTGGCAAACTTGGCCAGTCCACTCCTAACACCAATGTCCACATCATTGATGAAAATGTTAAATAGTATAGGCCCTAGGACAGAGCCTTGAGGGACCCCACTGGTCACAGCGCACCAGGACAATTGGCTCCTATCGACCATCACCCTCTGGGTCCTACCAGAGAGCCAATTCTCCAGCTAGCAGATCATGGTGAGGTCGAGGCCGCAGTTTAGCCAAGAGGTGATCGTAGGATACCAGATCGAATGCTTTTTTAAAGTCAAGATATACAATGTCGATCTCTTCCCCCTTGTCCAGGTGATAAGTCATCTGGTCATAAAAGGATATGAGATTGGTCAAGCAAGACCTTCAAATCAGATCCGGAGACTGAATCAGGCCAAATCTCCACCAAATTGAATCAGGGACCGAAACTTCACATAGCCCTAATACATACCTTACAGAATTTATATAGGAAGGGAGATACATTTATATTTTATTTCTATACCTTGTGGCATATCACATACATTATAGAATTTATATAGGAATGCAGATTCATTTATATACTTTTATAAAAACAAGACACAATGAAACATACCATGAAGCGTGGTGGAAAGGCAGCTGGCAAGCCTTCAGGGAGGGTTGGAAGAGGGGGTAGAGGGAGAGGTGTAAGTCTCCACCCCCCTTCCCAGACTGAGACATGGCCTCTTTCCTACAACTATCAGGGATTAGGTTTCCACAAGCAGCAAGGAGAGGGGAGCAGTGCCAGTGCCACTGCCTGTGCCTGAGTCTGCATCCCCTCCAACAGCACCAGCCATAACCCTACCCACCACCACCATGACAACAAGCAGCAACACCAGCACCTGCATGACAGTCTCCTCCACCCCCATTTCACTTCCCATGCTGAGTCTTCCAATGCCAGAGCAGGAGCTGGAGCTGGATCTGAGAGCCCTAGCAAAAGAAATTCTGGGGAGGGAGGGGGGAATCCGCTGGTTTTGTGCTCCACACCCCTCAAGTTTCCCCTAGAACCAGGTCTTCTTCCCCAGAAGGCACTTCAAAGGAGGCTGACGTAGAGGTTGTGGAGGTAAGTGGCTCAGGTGAGTCTTCTCCTCCTGTTTCTGTGCCCCTGCCTGCTGAGGACGGGGAAATTGCAGCATCCATACATGCACCCGCACCCCAGAAGCAAGCAGGTAGTATGGTCTGCAATCATTTTGAGCTGGCAGATGATCCCACATACACTATCTTCCTGTACTGCCGAGCCAAAATCAGCTGAGGGAAGGGAACAAAACACATGAGCATCACGGGGATGCTGATGCATCTCCACAGGCACCACCCACTTGCCCTTGCTCCTCCTCAGCCTGGCACCAGTAGGAGCATGCCCAAAGGGAAGTCCCCCTCTCATTCCAAAGTCCCCACCCCCACCCCCCAAAGCAGAAGCAAGCCATCCTGGAACAGTGGGGGAAAGGTAGACAGAAAGGGGGGAGCATTGCAAGGGTGATTGAGATCACCTAGAGCATTAGGGTGATGCTTACTGTCAATGGCCAGCCCTTCTCCTTAATTGAGCGGCCAGGGTTCAGGCGGCTTATGTGGATCATGTCCCCATCCTACCAAGTGCCTGCACACACCACCTTCAGCAGGATGGTGGTGCCCTCCCTGTATGAGGCATACAGGGAGTACTTGAGGGAGGAGCTGCACAAGGCAGGTCTGCAGGTGGCCTTACAATTTCACCTTGGACATCTGGAGCAGCCAGGGTGGAGATCATGCCTACCTCTCCCTCACAGGGCACTGGTGCAACCAGTCAGGCTGTTGGTGGTCTCTCCTTCAAGCCAAGGTGATAGATGAGTCCCACACAGCAACCGAGATCATGGTGGCCAGGGCTGCCAGTGACAGCACCAGCACCACCAGCAAGCTTATTTCCAAATGCAGAAAGGTGGCAGGCTACTTCCACTGGAGCATCAAGGGGAGCAAGATGCTGCAGAACAAGCAAGCAGAGGTGATAATCCCACAGCATAAAATCATGCAGGATGTGGAGACTTGGTGGAACTCCACATACCTGATGCTTGAGAGGCTGGTGGAGCAACAGAAGGCCATTCCTGAGATGGCCTTGCTGAGGGAAATTAGGATCACTGGCCACCTTAACAGAACTAAGTAGGATACCATCTCCCAGATCTTGGTTGTCCTCAAGCCCTTCCTTGAGGCCACCGAGACCCTCAGTGCTGGTGATGCCCTCCTTAGCCAGGTGATCCCTGTAGTGAGGGAACTTCAGAGCCAAATGGAGAGCTTCCAGGGAATCAATGTTCCTGGCTGGAGCAAGCCGCTGTCACCAGACATCCAAGCACTTGTGAGGTGGCTGAAGGAGGGCATCAGGAAATGGCTTGATCCCTTGCAGTCCAATATGGTCTGCTTGCTGGCCACCATGTGTGACCCGAGGGTGAAGGGCAAAGTATGCAGCAGCCAAACCCTGGATCGGTGGATGGAGGTGCTGCTGAACAAGCAAAATGGTGGAGGCAGGGGGACATGAAAGAGGGGGATCCACTGTCCCATGCTAGCATGACAATCACCAGCCAGTCTCTTCCTTCACCACAGGCACTGCCAGTGTGGGCCAAGGGCATGACTTCCATGATGGAGTCCAGAGGCAACAGACCCCACCGTCAGGCAGGTAGCACTCAGGCCTTGGTGGCTGCCTATCTCGCCAAGGACATGGAGCCTCTGGCTTCTTTACTATTCCTTCCATCCAGGAACAGAACACACACAGAGACCAACTGCAGGTGCTTCCTCAGTGACAAAGGGTTTTTTTTAACCTGGAAGCTTGCTAAAATCAATTTCTCTAACTATTCAGTTGGTCTGCTAAAACATACTAGATTAGATTGACCCAAAGGAAAGAACCTTGTCTGCCAGTGCTATGTCCTTAGATCAACACGCCTAGCACCTGACCAAAAGGACACAGGACCCTGGGAACATCTAAGCCCCAGGGTTGGAGCTGGCATGGAGAGTTCTCTGGCAGCTGCTGGAGAAGCAGTTCCTGCAGGAGAGGAATGAAAGGCTCTGTGACAGTTTGACTGCCTGAGATGACACTGGTGCTACTGTGCTACTCACTACATTATTTTATTACCTGTTGTCATTTAAAGTGGTGGACCAGCCTGAGGCTGTAGGGGAAGAGGAGACCTCATTGGGACACACTACTGTGTCATGCAGAGACCCCAGCACCAGTGACGGTGCACCTTAACACACACAGATAGTGTCATCCATGTCACAAGTTTTGCTTGTCAGCAGCCTGAGGTGCAGTTTCCCAGAAACCCCTGCACCTATCTCCTTGAAAGTTGACAAGCTTCATGGCCTTTGCAGGGCCTAGCATGCCTGCAGTTTTCACCCTGCTGTGCCTTAACACACACACAACATGAGTTTAGCTTTCAAGAATTTGAGGTACTGTTTCCCAGAAACCCCTGCACCTATCTCCTTGAACCTTGGAAAGCTTCATGGCCTCAGAAGGGGCTAACATTCCCTGCAATTTTCATCTGAATCTGGCAAGAACTGACAAAGTTATAGGCAGTTTTGTGCTTCCCCATTATAATCTATGGGAGAAACGTCAAAATAGCGTCAAAACAGCAAAACAGTTTTGACAAAACGAAACAAAATGGAACAGTGGTTTTGAAACTAAATGAAACTCAGAATGAAACACTGTCCCACTGAAACACTGAAATGGAAGTCAAAACAGAACAGTGCTGTTTCACACAGCCCTACTAAGAAGCCATATAATCTAGCAAGAAAAGGGCATCATAAAAAATTAAAAGTTGAAATAAAAATTAACATTTTAATAATGCTACTTGCCAGCCCCATAAATCAACTGTGGGTATCTTCCAAGAGATGCACTTAGATTAGCCACCTTTGTTGGGTTCCACAGTGTCATTTATGTAGTATCAAAGGACAATTATTTTCACTGTGGATTTTATTGGGTTACATGATATGGACACTGTTATTCTGGAGACCAGACTAGATCTAAAAAATGATCCCTTTTGGCCTTAAAGCTTATTAACCTAGCTATTTCTACCCTCTTCTCCTTACTTTCAAAGGCAACTGTTCAGTCATCTTTCCATCGCTTTTGGAATGGACACTAGATCAGCCAGGTGCAGACATTCAGTTTCTATCAGGAGAATCACCGTTCTCCTGATAGAACCCAAACATGGGCAGATGTTCAGGCTTTTTGTCCTGGAGCAAAAATGGCCATCCAGAAAAAAAAATTACTTGGCACCAACCAAGGTTAAGTTGCTTCTGGGAGAGTGTGAAGGAGCGAAACAACTTACAGCATGGAAGGCCATCAAGGCTGCAGCTGCAGCCCAGAAAGGAAGGAAAATACCCACCCAATTTCCAGAGCAGCATCTTGCTCAGGATTGGTGGAAGGAGGCTGCTCAAAGGTATTTCCAGCCCTGGAGAGGGGCAGAGGAGGGTCAGTTCCCTGCAGGCTGCAGGGAGAGAGGAGCGGCTGTGTGTCTCGGCAGGCAGAAACTGCAGAACGTGTCTGAGGAACGCTGCAGGAGTGACCCTGAGGCAGGCGGAGGCCTGCACACACACGGCTAGTGGTGATCTCTGGAGTGGAGCTGCAGCTGGGGATCCAGAGCAAGGGACTCCACAAAGTCTGAGAGAATCTTTGGAGTGGAGTTTTCCAACAGAGGATCCGGAGGAGGGCCTGAAGGAAAAATCTACAGCCACAGGTAGAGCCTTCCTGCACAGGAGGGAGACCCCAGAGAGACTGTGAACATTCATAGGGGTACAGGACAGGCTAGCACACAGTAAAGAATGGACAAAGGGATTGCTTTGTCTGGATTATGGTGATTGGGAGGTTGAGTACCTGATCACAAGAAAAGGGACATTGCCAGAGCCTGACAAGAAGGCTGAGAAGCAGCTGCGGTTTTTCTGTGATTTTTTTTTTTTTTTTTTGCTGTTTATTTTGATTTTTTTTGAGCACAGGCCAAGACCACCCCTGGAAGGGTGTACCCAAAAGAGGCACTGGGACACCCTGGGGTAGGGGGCAAAATAAGGTTACAACAGGTAGCACTGCAACCTGGCTGCGAAAGAATATCGTAAACACCATCTGGAGAGGCTAGTCTGGGGTAAAGGGGAGATTTGGAGCCCCATAGAAGACACAGGGATTAAGACCATGCAGGATCACCATGGACAGTGCCTCCCAGGAATATATAGGTCATCAAAGTTGTGGCAGGTGAGAAAACGTAAGATCCCCTTCCTGGCAGACCCTGTCACCACTGGTAGGCAGACGAGCTCAGGGCAAGCCCTATAATACCTACAGATATCACAGAGAGCTTCTCCCAGGAGATTAAATGCCCATACACTTTACCCAAACTGAATTCCTCTTGTGGAAAGTATCCCTGTCTTTCCAAGACTGGGGTCACCAATAACAGCTAGGATTGGGCTGGAGAAAGCCTCCACATACCTGGCTCCTGGCCCTATCATCTTTTAAATTGCTACCCCCATCACTCTGCTGAATGGTGAGGGGGCAAGGAGAAGCCAGTGGGGCCAGGACCTGAGTGATGAGAGACTTACCCAAGCCTGGCTCCTGGCCCCTCCATTTTCCCCATGCCTTACAACTGACCCAGAGCAGTTCCGGGTGAGGCATGTTGCTGTGTCACAGTACCAAGGCTTGGGGGCCTTGATACTGCAGTGAAGGGCCCCTGCCACGCCACTGACTGCTCTGGGTCAGCCAAAGCAGCGTGGGGCAAGGCAGGCTGCCATGCTACTGCTGCAAGTCTCCTGCAACCTTGCTGCTTCAGAATGCTCCTCTCCTGTCCCTGCAAAAATTGGAGCTATTCTCCTTTGGGGGAGAACTGGAAGGGTTCCCACTATGGGAGAATGCTCCTATAGCTAATCACTCAATTTTCAGGATGGGAGGGGTAGAGGGGCACACATTCACCCAGGGTGGGAATGTGCCTTGGCTGTCTGCAACAGCTGTGGCTTTCAGCAACTGCCAACTGCCAGTTGCCAGACCATGCCCTCCCCAGGCAGGGAATTAATAGGCACCCTGGCTAGAGAACTCACCTGTGAAGTTCTCCAGTCCAGCTCCCAGGCAATTTTTGTACCAGAAGAAATTTCTTCCAGTAGAAATGAACATCTGTATGCAGCCTTAACATTAGATACATTAAAACATTTCAGAAGAAAAATCCAATTAAATTCTCTATGCAAATAAAGTCTGTAGAAGCCAGATAAGGGTCTCCCAGCCCCACACTCCCTGATTTGGGAGCAAGGGGACATAGTCCCTGCCCAGGCTCCTGTGGCAGAGCCTGCCCCAGAGACAGGGAGCTATCACCAGCCCTCTGATGGATGGCTGACCAGAAGCAAATTTTGCTCCCAGTCAGGCATCTGTATGAGTGCTACTGCACTGTTATTAATCCCAAGTAAATTTGCTACTTGCATTTGCAGGTAACAAATTTACTCAGGATTAAGGAGGTTTACAGTGAAATAAGCATGTGCATGTGTAGACATACATGTTTAATTCTCAGTAAACTATGCTAACGCAAAATTAAGCTCTGCCCTACCCCGCCGTGCCAGGACACAAGCTGCTGGTTTCTGAGCCCGGTGCGGAGCAGCAGAGCGCAACCCCAGGGCTGCGCCCTGCCTCCTCCACTGGGCTGCAAGCCTCTGAGACCTGAGCCTGGGGTGGGAGAGGGTCCCTGCCCCAGCTGATCTGCCCCAGCCCCATATTGGAGATGGCTGGAGGAGGGTGTGGGGCCCAGGGCAGATCAGCTGGGGCAGGGACCCTCCCCTGCCCCAGGATCAGGGTGGTGGGTCCCTGCACCAGCTGACCTGCCCCCGCCCCATACTGGAGCTGGCTGAAGGAGGTCCCAGGGGCAGACCAGTGCAGGGGGTGGGTCACCACCCAGGGGCTGCGCTGTGCCATCCCAGCACCGGGCCCGTGTCCCAGCAGCAACTCAGACCACTGGTGGGAGGCAGAGTGCAGCCCCAGCTCTGCCTGCCTCCTGCTACCAGGATGAGCTTCATGGGGATGGCAGAGCTCATCGGAGTACAACTGGGTGGCAGAAGGCGGGAAAAACCAGGGCTGTGCTCCCCACCAGTCTGAGCCACTTGGGGCTGTGAAGCATAGCTCTGGTTCTCCCCTGCTTCCCACCACCTGGCTGCTGCTTCAAAAGTCAAAACATTTTGAAACTTTTGAAATGTTTCGACTGGACTTGTTTCGTTTCAAGGCTGTTTCAAAGCCCTCTGTTTTGTTTTGATTTCATTGTTTTAAGCTCGAAATGAGTTGAAACAACATCAAAACAAAACAGCCAGTGAAATTTTACACAGCCCTAACCAGCAGATCTTGAAGGAAGGGTTGCATTCTGAAATGGATGTAACACGGAGTTCTGTACTGTTTCTGCTCATTGAGGACCATATTTTTAGTGAGTAATTAATGCACATGAAAAATATAGTTTCCTTCATATTTTTGCACAAAAATCCAGATGGAGGGTACTAATAGGGTTTTTAAGTGAGGAACCATTGAAGTTTTACATGCAAATTCTTCTGCCTTTGTGCAACTATGGGGTGTCTGGCAGATTAACAGATACAACCAAAATGTGGCTCAGTTGAAAATTTGACTTCAAAGTTCTCACTGCAACTTTTGCCCCCCCCCAAATATTAGCCCTTCTATACTGTCCAAATCTCAGTTCTAGCACCATTCAGTTCTTTCTAATCTTTTGTTTTCAATATTGCAAATCCCTATATTACCTAGATGCCCGTATATAGTTCTAAAGAATAGTACACACGTAAATAATAATACAAACTGCTCTGTACTCAGGTTATTCTAGCCCAATTGTAGCCCTACCACAGCAAATGAGCTAAGTACACACAACTTCCAGCATGTGAACAATCACACAGCATGTGTTACATTTGAAAGATCTGGAAGCAGTAAAAAAATACATATACTTTTCTAGGGTTAAGGTTAGGTTAACCTAATGCCCAATCACGCAGGCACTTAGAAAGTTTAAATTGTCCCAAAAATGGTGTACCAAATCTAAGTCAGTGCACCTGAGTAGATGCACTAACTTAGATCAAGAGCAGGTCAACCTGATCTAGCGAACGATTAACCTGATATCATGAACACCTGTATACATTTGCATCACAGCCCCAGGGCTATGATAATCCCAGCTCTCCAACCTTAATGGGGCTATTTTAGCTGACCAAGACCCCACCCCACAACTAGACACCACACCCACCCATAGACCCCTCTTCCCAACAGACCCACCAGGCCCCACACCACAAGTTACCTACACCAGTTCCACTGCACCACTCCTGGTTTACATTTACACAGCTTAAAATTGTGTGAATGTAAACTGGGTGCAGTGAATGACTGTATGCACCCTCAATATTTACACATACATGTGCAATTACACACATAAGCCAAACCTGCCACATCTCCTTTTAAATATTCGTTGACTCTTATTTCTGTAGAAAGAATTTAAAGGACAACAAGGAGGCGGTGTTTGGGGGGGGGGGTGTAGGGTACCAATGGCTTTGTGCAAAAGAGCACCTTGTGGGGTGCGGGCGGGTACTACTCTTAGCCCTGGAGAAGGAAATGCCATCAAAAGGTTGTGGATAGTGATAGTGTAGACTGGGCTTTTTAATTCTGCTTTGCAGCTACTCTAGGAGTGGATCCCTGATAGATGGAGAAATGGG
Organism: Alligator mississippiensis; assembly: GCF_030867095.1. NCBI lineage: Eukaryota > Metazoa > Chordata > Crocodylia > Alligatoridae > Alligator > Alligator mississippiensis. The sequence goes on along the minus strand of NC_081824.1, from coordinate 225,442,244 downwards.
TGATCTCCTTTTTCTGTGACACCTCCCACAGCCAAGCTGGTTCCAAACATACTGGTACCTGCTTTTCCTTTTAATTAAACCAGCAAGGCCAAGAGGGGGAGCTGGTGTGTGGGCCCAGGCTTTTTTGCCCTGGAAAGGTCACTTTAACCTCACTTTATCTTTCAAGCAAGGATTATATTCAAGCAAGCTGATGTCTGTCTCAGTACAATTCTATTGTTTCATAAGACAGACAGATGCCTACCGCTGCATGTGTAGGTGTGTGCTAGGTGTTGATTTGGGGAGGTGCACTGGTGCAGTTGCACCCTGCTTTGATTCCTGCTCCACCCAAAGTGTAAAGCCAACTGCCTGGTACTAGCAGCAGCATTTCTAGTCAGGCAGTACTAAGGGAGTCAGTTGACTTCATTGCTCATTACAATCTACCTCATTCCTTCTAAACTCTTCATTCCACAGGTGTTAATGATCCTCTCTTCCTTTTAGTGGTTTTGGTGTTCCATCAATCAATCTAGCCATTGTTCTGTAATTCTGCTGTCTCTTAACTGCAACTGGTAATGAAGCTGTGACTTCACACCCTGCAGATTGTTTTTAACTCATTTCAATGAAGTTATATTTGTTTTTGCTTGAATCTTAAACTGAATAATATAGACCTAGGCCCCTAGCATATAAATAAAGCTTATTGTTTCTTTTTAATTGGAGAAAATGTATGTTGTTATTATATGCAATGATAAACCTCATCATCTGCACCCCCCTTTTCAAAATTCTAGATCCACCCATGGTGTTTGCATATGTAATGTTCAGTGGCACCCTTAAAAGATTCCCATGGAGTGTACTAATTTGTCAGCTGGCAGCTGTAGGGGATATTTTTTTTTTCTTTTACTGACATAGCTATGAAAGTAAAAACCCTAAAGTAAGGGCATTTGCACCTTTATCAAGGCACCTTTTAGCGTAATAGCTTATTTCACTTTTCTAAACCAAAATAAACTATTCTGGCATAAACACAGTTATAACAGTATAACTGGGTGTACCAAGGTGGGGGTGGGGATAAGTGTTTTAATGGTGCTGTTATACTTACAGCAAAACATCTTTAACTGTAGACAAGGTCAAAGAAAAAAGGAACAGTTATGGCCACTGGCCATCAGGTCCTACATTACCCACTGGGATTATCTATGTTACCTGCTGAACAGAATTAGAATCAGAATTAGAATGAACACAGAAGTAAATAACAAGATGTAGAAGGGGCGACTCCACTAATAGTTTTTAATGCAGATACATAAGTGTGCAGCAAGGCTTTGCCTGAGTTGAATCAAAATGTTGACATATATTTTGAGCACTTAAAATATATATTCACCTAGATATGGTCATACATATGCAGAAGGCAGAGCAAAAATATTTAGATTCAGCTACTTGTAAATTAAAGTCTTCTTGCAGTGGTTTTTTTTTAATTTTGTGGTGTTTTCTGAGCTGGGGTTTTGGAGGGGGTGGTGGTAAAACAATGCAGCTTTTAAAAAAAAGGTGCTGCTACAAATGAAATGAGGCTTACAAGTGAAAGTACAGAGATGTGTTGAAACTGTTGTATGTGGCTACTGGGCATTACTGGCAAAGGTATTAGATGACATCACTAACAACCAATCAGAAAACTCGGTTTGTGTCCCAAATTCCAAAGGCATTTCATAATTAAAGTACGCTACGCAGCTCCCCCCAAAAAACAACATTGATCTAAGGTAGAGTTGCTTCAGAGTGTATTAGGTAAACATTTAAGTTTAGGACAATTGTCCGCTAGGGTCTGAACTGGTATTTCAGCCAGAAATTTTGTTCTCAAAAGTCTAACTTAGATAAACACAGCAATAACTTTAGTTATACAAATGACCCCAATTCAATTTCAGCTGTTATAATAATGCATGCTCCTGTGTGTTTTTGTTGCAAAGGTGGAGGGGGGGGGGAATTCACCATAAAATAATCAAGCACTATAGTTGGCTTCTTGTTAGATGGAATGAAAATGCAACATTTCCTGTTTATTTTTGTAAATGAATGAACTGAAAAAGTTTCACTGGCTAACTTGTCACACGTTGAACTTTCAAAAACCTTTGAAAAGAACACTGACAATTTGTATTTCAAAGTTGGGGGGGGCAGGTTTGGAGAGCTTAATGATTTCTCCAAATCTTTTGCAAAATGGTTCCTTTGTGTGTTTTTTCCTTAGTTTTAAAATGTTTCTTTTCATTTTCCCCACTTTGCTTCTAAAGGGTTATGCCAAAGAAAAAAAAAGATTTATCAAGAGCTGCTGATTGGTTGATGAGCTTGGCAGATTAGCAGGGTAATTCAGCAGTGAATTCAGATCTTTATACAGTGTGTGGTGTGGTTGTAGGTATATTTGTACATGTGTTAGTTTAAAAATTGTATATATGAAACCAAGGGAAAAACAAAAAGAAAAAAATCCACAGTCTCCACTCAATGATGGTACTCTTGCTGCAATGAACATCAGAAAAAAAGACCTGGATTTATCAGAAAAGATATGGAAGCTACAAAATGTTTTAAAGGGTAGATAATAAGTCAAAATTCACTGAAATCATTGGAATGACACTCATTATTCTCAGTGAGCCTAGATCATGCACACCGCTTCCATTCTAAGCCAAGGCAATCCTGAAGCTGAGATAAGCTTTATAAGGTTATTTGACATAAATACATTACCAACGAATCACCTCACATTAACAGAGCAAATTAGCAGGAAACAGGATCATCTTTCCCATTGATACGCTGGCCTTGGGAACAAACTGAAGGCAAAATTGAAACTGCCAAATTTTAATCCACTTCACTTGAACTGCTGGAAATTTTACCATTCCACACCCCATGAGAACTTAGGCCATTAGGGCATTTGTAGATGACACTTTAAAGCAGGTTTAAAGCATGTTAAATGCCTTTTGCACCAGTTTAATGGCAATGCTGTTTGCATATTTGGCAGCATATTGCACGTTAATTCTAGCTGCTGTAGTACATTTAATGGCGTAGCACACCTTATATGACTTTAGGATGCAGCAAATGACTTTGGGGCACTGCAAAGTAAAATACCTTCAAGGAGTATTAGTTTCCTACCCTACAGCCACAGAGGGAAGTACTGGGCTATGTACAGCTCAGGGGCTGTGCAGGCAGCCCATGAAGGCAGCCCAGGATAGCAGGCTTCACGTAAGGAGAAAAAAAAAAAAGCAACGAGCCTGATCTCCCCCCCACCCCTGGAGCCTGCCTGCCTGCCTAAGCTGCACAGAGGCCTGGTGCTTCCCCCTGCAGCTGCAGTGCCCCCCAGGGCTGCTGGCACTGGGTGCCTGTGGGCACGTGCCACCTGGGGTGGCCACTGCTGCCACAGAGGGAAACACCAACCCACCCTGCCACCCCCACAGCTCAGGCACTGCTCTGTCCACCAGCAGCTTGCTCTCCCCTCTCTGCCAATGGAGAGGCAGGTAAGGTTTAGGTTCTGACACAGATGTACATGACACAGGGGTTTACTTCAGCCTAAATTGAAGTGGTGGTTTTTAAAAAACCACCACTTCAGTTTAGGGAGAATTAAACTCCTGTGCTGTGTACAAATGCCCTTAATCAGCTAAAAAATGCATCCTCACTATACCAGACAGTTTATCCCAAATTAAGGCACTCAGGGTGGTTACAACCATGCCTTACCCCTTTTTTTGTTTATTTATATGTAGGTGAATAATGGATTTTTGGTTTAGTGGACAATTCCAAAACAAACCCTCAATTTCAAGAAAAGTAACTTGGTTCAGTTAAAAAAAAATGTTTTAAATCAGCCTAAAAATATTCATAGAGCCCCTCTTCCCTCATTCCACCCTGCCCAATTCTGTTTCATTTCAGAGGTATTTATCATTTTTGTACAAAAAATTTTGAAATATTAATCTTTAATATTAATTTACATACATATATAGAGGAAAAGTGGTATTTGAAAACACTACATTAGACAGTTTAATCTTGAATAAACTTTTTTAGGGCTAACTACATACAGTCAAAAAGCCCAAAGTGGAATCAATTCAATCTTTGCTAATTTCTCTAATGTTCAGTTGAGTTTTCCATTGGGAAAGGAGGCAAAAGCCTGAACTGACCCAGGCCAGAAGGCAAGGAGTGCTACAGCTTGCCTCCCAGCCTGCACCCCCCCCCCCAGGGAGAAAGAGCCCCCCTCCTGTTGCCAGCCCCCTGAGCCAAGCATCTAGCCCCAGGGGGAGGAACCCCATACCTCTCCCCAGGCTTGCCTGGGATCCCCCTAACCCTGGTCTACCCAGCTGCAGAAGGCAGAGAAGGGGACAAGAGTACTTCCCCTTCTTGTCAGTGACTTAGGTCAAGCCAGTCCCACAGAGGGAGAATTAATCTTGCCCCTTCTGTGGGACTGGGCTGACGTAAGTCACTGACGCACAGGGGAAAGGAGTAAAGGTGTCCCTCCTCCAAGGGCCGGTCCCTGAGTTCAGCATCTTCCCACGTGTGGGAAGCCCCACACTGGGATCCCCAGGGGGTGATTCCCCACAGGCTGATACAACCCAGTGACTCACAGGGAGGAGGAAGGGGGCTTGGCTGCCCAAGCTGGGGTCTTTGCAACTGATGGGGGGGCATATCCTAAATGGTGTCCCCTCCCTGCCCAGCCAGACCCAGCTCTGTAGAAAGAAGGATGAAGACCCACTTCCCAGCACAAGCCCCTGGGGATGCCTGGTATGCCCTGCTAGCTGCTGCTGGGGCCAGGCTCTGGCAGGACCTACTGGGCAGCCCAGGAGTCTTGCACTGGGTGACAGGGCCAATCCTAGGTCCTATATAGCGCTCCTATCCCTGCCTCCCTGCAAAAGCCCCCTGGGCCACTTGGCGTGTCCCACTAGAGCCTGGCACCAGCAGCAGCTGGCAAGACATGCCGGGAAGTCCCAGGAGGTTGTGCCAGGTGGCGAGGTCCAAACCTTCTTTCTATGGAGCCAGCCTGGCTGAGTGGGGAGGGGAAATCCCCTCAGGACCAGCCCTCCCTCCCATCAGCTGGGAAACCTCTAGTTCAGGGATCTGAAACTGGGATAAGGAGCTTCAATACTCCCTCCTCGCCATGCATCAGAGATTTATGCCAGCCCAGCCATGGGGGGGACCAGGAAATTACATGCCATAGCTAGGCAGACCAGGACTGGGGGGATCCTGGGCTGGGCTGGGCTGGAGAAACTCCCCAGAGGCTGGGGCTCCCTCCACATGGGTAGATGCCAGGCTTGGTGGCTGAATGGGAAGGGGGACTCCTTTTCTCCTCCCCACAGTGGGTCAGTGACTCTGCTGGCCTGTCCTGGGAGTGGGGGGCAACCCTTGCAGACCTGGGCTCAGGGCCTAGGCTGAGGGCTCTGCCTATCTCCCCCGCCCCCACTGCCTCACAGGGCTGACAGGTGCAAGCAGGACCACTGCTACCTCAGCTCTGTAACATGTGTGGGGTAGGGCTGGCCCTGGCTGAGGTGGAGCAGACAGCACAGCCAAGGTTAGCCTGTCTGCCCTGTGAGGGGAGTTAGTGGAGGGCCCCAATGCATCCTGAGATGCTGGGGTACTAGGACATAACTTAAGTCAGGAGGGGATCTGGGACAGAAGTTTCATAGACTAGTTTAACCTAAATCAGTTAAGTCTGATACAACAGCCATCCAGGTTTATCTTAAACCAGGTCTGGCCATTCTGAAACTGGTTTATGTGCACTGAACTTCTGTTCTGTTACAGCTTTAAACCAGTTTCCAATCACTTACACCAGTTTCAAAAAATTCTTCCTCAATCTTTTCAGGCTGAAACTATTCACCAAATTCAATCTGAATTCATGAGTACGTTTGGTCCACCTGAAAACACCATTTTTCAGGAAATTGGCAGATTTTTTGCTATTGTTTTGCCCAGCCCTAAATATTAAATCTGACAGGCATATCCAAGTGACTCAGGGGAAATGTTATAAGGCTCAAATCTTCCATCAGCAACAACTATACCTTGTGAACAGGTTGCTGCCTCCATCTTTTGGGGTGAGAAAAGGAGCTATACAGATGCTTTCCTATTAAATGCATGAGCAGCCAAGAGAAGGATCTGAAAGCAACTAAGGTGGCAATGCATCTAAAAAGGCATGCTTTAATACGAGTGTAACAGGGTGCAGATAAGAGAAGGAATTAAAGAATGAGTTGACTATGAGCCATCTATGAGGCTTATGGGATGGTTAGAAGCCAGGGAATTTGTGTGATTATCTTTGTCTCAGGGTGGGAAAATCCCAATAAAGGAAACAGTTTGTTATGTTAAAGCACCACAAGAGCAGTTCATTTGATTCCATTTGGGACTGATCTTTAATTTTTCTCCTATCAAAGGTTTGGCAGGTGAGTGCCCAAATGGAGTAAGGCTTGACCCTAACCCCATAACATAACTAGTGCATTGGCCAGGAACTGGGACCCAGAGTACAATGGAAAAATTGGAGGTATAGTCCCTGTTGGATTGGCAGCAAGCCCATTCCCTCACCCTACCAATTCTTCAGGGCCAACAAACTCAAATGGAGGAATGCATGAGGATTAGAGCCAAAGAAGCGGAGGCACGAATAAGGACTTTTACCAGGCAGCAGGAACTAAGTGAGAAGCTAAAGTCTCAGCAGACACTAATATCCAGAGATGGAGGGGGGTCTAGAATGTCCCCCCAGGATGACGTAGAAGCATTCCTAGAAGCTTTTGAAAGACCTGCCCTCTCTGCAAAATGGGATCCTGCAAGTTGGGCTATGAGACTTGGGCCATTTCTTATAGGCCAGGCATAAGCCACCTACTGAGCCCTAATGAGAGTAGAGGCTCTGGACTATGGCAAGGTGAAAGAGGATATATTATATAGGGTAGAAATATCCCCGGAATCCTACCACCGATTATTCCAGGCAAGGAAGAAAGTAGAATAAATGAGACCCCGGTTACTGGCCCAGAACCTGAGAGACCTCATAGACCAGTGGATCCAGTCAGGTGGAAAAATGGTAGCCAAGGTACTGGACATAACAGTCCTAAAACAGTTCCTAACAGACTTGGGAGGCAATGCCCAATGGTAGGTAAAGAGACACCAGCCGAACGGCATGGAGGAGGCATTAAGGCTCGCCAAAGACTACATAGCAGCAGAGGCTGAGGGTGAGGCATCAAAATGAGAAAGGAGTGGGGGCAGGGATGACCCCGAGCTCTAGGACTGATACAACAAGTAGGGTGAACAGACCAGAAAACATGAGGACACTCAGTCGTGAGCCCAAGAACTGGGAGCCAAAAGAAATACTGTGTTACCTCTGTGGAGCGAGAGGCCACATTTCAAGGTTCTGCCCTCAAAGGAGCTACCAGGAGCAGAGGTCAGAGTAACCTACCATGAAAAAATGGATTGCAGTTTCGGGCAACATACAGGCCCATTGAAGAAGAATAAGCCGGTCGTACATGTGAAAATAGGGGACATAATACTGGCCATCATAGACACTGGGTGCACACACTGGTGAGGGCCAATTTGGTTCCCCACCAGATGGGGGCACCAGAGACAGCTGTCAGTATGGTGTGTATACACAGAGCAACCTACACCTACGAATGAAGAAAACTGAATTTAACCATGATGGGCCATTCAAAAGAAATCACAGTGGGACTGGCCGAGACATTACCATGCCCGATATTGTTGGGGGTAGATTGGCCCCACTTGAAAGAGGTAGTCAAACAAGCCATGCAAACCCTGGGGGAAGAGAAGCCAATGAATCGATGAGATGGAATTTATTTCAGAACCCCAGCAAACCTAGAGGACATGGAACTAAGTAATTGGAGACAGACAATTCTGAGAGAGACAGAGGCAAAAACCACTGTTCCAGAATATTTTTTGGAATAATCTGGCTAAGAAGGAGGATGAGGTGGTGAATCTGGAACTGATGAAAAGGAACCCAAGATTCAAGGTAAGAGACGGCATTTTATGCCAAGTAGAGAGGGGGAAAAGAGGGGAACAGGGATGCCAGATATTAGTGCCCTGCCTTTATTGGCAAAACTTACTAAAAGTCCTCACACCCTCCCCATGGAGGGACATTTAAGGAGGGATAAAACTGAGGCACAGCTTAAACAGAGGGTGTTCTGGCCAGGGATCTACAAGATGGTGGAGAAGTATTGTCAAGAGTGCCCGGCCTGCCAGAAGGCAGGGGATGTTAAGCCACCAAAGGTCCAATTGATATCGCTATGCCTCGTGGTAAAATCCTCTGACTGCATTACACTAGATATCACAGGACTTTTCCACAAAGCAAGGCAGGGTATCAGTTTGTATTAGTAATAGTGGACTATGCCACTAGATTCCTTGAGGCGATACCCTTGAGGACAGTGACAGTGGCCAAGATAGCAGAAGAGTTGGTGAAGCGTGTGTTGTGGGTGGGTATATCCCACGAGCTATTGACGTAACAAGGGAAAAAAATTATGTCAAACATGTTGAAAGGTATTTGTAAGATGCTGCAGCTTAAATAGTTGAGAACATTCTTATACCATCCACAAACCGACAGACTTGTGAAATGTTTCAATCGTACCCTGAAGAATATGATAAGAACAGGCATACAAGGAGATCCTAGTAAGTGGGAGGCCATAATACCACCTCTACTGTTCTTGGTAAGAGAGTCACCACAGGCCTCCACAAGTTATACTCCTTTCAAACTAGTATATGGACATAAGCACCATGGGTTATTAGATATAATTTGTGACGGCTGGTTAGAACAAGGACCAGGATTAGTAGTGGACTTCCGAGAAAGGCTAGAAAAAGTGAGAAACATAGCCCAAGACAATTTGGGGAGGAGCCAGGCAAAACAGAAAACAACTTATGATGAACATGCGAAAGAAAGGGACTTAAAAGAAGGAGAGTGGGTGCTGGTAAAGTTACCAGATAACAACCTCAAATTATTAGCACAGTGGCAAGGGCCCTTCCAAATTAAAAGGAAACTAAGGCCAGTGAATTATGAGGTGTTAAGAATGGAAACAGTGAGGAGAAAACAAAGATACCATATCAATTTACTAAAAAGGTGGCACCAGAAAGAGGACTGGCTTATGCAGGCAGAGATCAAGTCAGCTGCATTAGATGAGATAGGGGACCCAGCAGTCTCAGAGGACAGGAAAGGGGACCCAAAGATGGGGAAGGAATTACAGGAAGAATAACAGCAAGAGCTCAAGAAGTTAATGAATGAATTCAAAGATGTGTTTAGTGAGCAACCCAGAGAGGCAAGGGGAGTGGAACATCAAATAAAGACCCCTAGAGGGTGTGTGGTGAGAAATCAACGAAGAAGGCTTCCCTGCCTTTTATGGCAGGTGGTGAAGCAAGAAATGGGACAGATGCAACAATTAGGGATTACAGAAGAATCCCAGATCCCATGGCAAAGTCTGCTAGTGATCGTCCCTAAGCCCAGCAGCTCGATAAAACTATATGTTGACTACAGAAAGTTAAATGAAGTAGCATCTCTTGATGCTTTCCCTATCAATGATAGATCAATGATATGCTTGAAAAAATAGGACAAGCTAAATATATCTCACCCATTGACTTAACCAAGGGATACTGGCAGATCCCCATAGTGGCGCCAGATAGAGAGAAGACCATCTTCAGAAAACCGTGGGATCTGTTTCAATTTAAAAGGATGTCCTTTGGCCTGCATAGGGCTGCAGATTCCTTTCAATGCCTGATGGATAAAATACTCACCCTACACCAGGAATACGCTTCAGCGTACATAGATAATATCCTCATCTTCTCTGGAGAGTGGGAAGAACATTATGAACTCCTGAGCACAGTATTAAGTGAACTAAGGAGGACAGGGCTCACAGTGAACCCTAGAAAATGTGCCTCAGGCAAGAAAGAAACCCGATATTTAGGGTTCTTAGTGGGGCAGGGGAAGATGTAACCCCTTGCAGATAAAGTAGTTGCAATAAAAGACTACAAATTACCTAGGACCCTACGTTAACTATGATCCTTTCTAGGGTTCACCAATTATTACAGACAATACATCAAGGGATTCTCAGAGCTAGTAACACTGCTAACAGACCTGACAAAAGGGAGAAAAAACATGGTATCATGGTGTCAAGGGGCTATAAAGGCTTTCGAGAAGGTTAAGCAAGTTTTGTGTGAACAATCTGTATTATACATTCCTGATTTCCAAGAACCATTCTATCTCCAAACTGATGCATCATGTCAGCATTGGGGGTCATCCTCTTTCAAAAGGTACAGGATGAGGAGCGACCGATAGCCTACGCTAGCAAGAAGTTATCAGTGGCTGAGACTAGATACTCTGCCATTGAACCAGAGTGTCTGGCTATACAATGGTAGATAGAATTATTCAGGTACTACTTACTGGGAAGGAAATTTACACTGGTGACAGAACATGCACCTCTAAGGTGGCTGCAAACAGCCAAAACAGACAATGCCCAAATACTGCACTGGTTGCTGGCACTACAACCCTTTTATTTTTCAGTTGAACACCACCCAGGAAGGAAGAATCTGAATGTGGATTTCCTGCCATGCACACCGGAATAAGAGGAGAGTACAGAGAACCTACCCAAATTTGAGTTAAGTTGATTATGTCCTAGGGGACATAGAGGCGATGACCTCAAACTTTTTATGTTATTAATGGACAAGGTGGGGGAGGTATGTAATAGGGTGCTGTTAAACCCTGTTACTTGGAGACCTGGGGAAGCAGCCACCTGAAAGCAGGGGTTGGGGAATGGTGGAATGACAGCATTAAACAACAGCTGTAGGGAATCACCCACTGGCAAAGAGTTGAGAAGATCAGCGCCAGTTGTTGGGCCACAAAGATAAAAACAGGAAACTAAAAGAAAAGGGCACTGGAGAGAGAGTGAGTGAGAACCCACAGTGAGAGTGGAGACTGCCCAATGTGGAATCGCCAGAGAGGAACCCCATCTCCACAGCGGATGAGATACCCACAAGGAAGGTTGGAATTCTTATTACTTATCAAGTTCAGTGGCCGCAGCACAGGAAGCCTGGGGATGGAGATCCAAACACCTGTAGAAGATAAGAGAAGGAATTAAAGAGTGAGTTGATCACGAGCCATCTATGAGGCTTATGGGATGGTTAAAAGCCGGGGAATTTGTGTGCTTATTACCTTTGTCTAAGGGTGGGAAAATCCCAATAAAGGAAGCAGCTTGTTAAATTAAAGCACCATGAGAACAGTTAATTTGATTCTGTTCAGGATTTATCTTTAATTTTTCTCCCATCAAAGGCATGGCAGATGAGTACCCAAACAGAGCTGGGCTTGACCCTAACCCCATAACAACCAGAAAGATGAGACTGGTACCAAGTGACCTGATAAATGCATGGACTAAAGTCTGTGAACTGGTGCAATGGAGCTGGGTTGATTACACCAATTGAAGATGGAGTCCACAGAACACAGTCCAAAGGCTCAGCTATCCTTTACTCTGGCACATTTTAGTTTTCCGCTTCCTCCTCCTTCATCAGAGGCATACATTGATCAATATCCTCCCTCCCCCCCCCCCGAAGAAAGTTTAGAAAAAGGATCAGGGCAGGAGTGGTATTTCCCCTTAACAGGAGAAATTGCATGCTGACAAAAACCAAAACAAAACTGACAAGCTGTTTTATTCTGCTCTGCAAGAAAGAAGACTGGCTCCAGACACAGCAATGTATTCACTGGTAAAAAGAGACAAATCTTTTTTTGCAGTACATGTGTTTTCCTTTATTATGAGCGTGTATCACTTAGCATTAGACTCAAAAAAGCCAAATTTAAAAACATCATAACATGAAACTATCTATAGTTACTATAGATAACTCTATCACAGTATGTAGTTTGTGATATAGTTAGTGCACAGAGCCCAGCAATTGTGATATAAGATAGGGATGTCAAAGATGCAGCCCATAGGCTGAATCCACCCTGTACAGCCCGCAGTGCTGCCTCTCAGTCATGGATTGGGGAGCCATATGCAGCATGTGCTAGCTGTAGCCCCACACTCTTCATGCAGCATTCAGAGCCCATTTGGTGGCACTGAACAGGGCGTAGGGAGCACGGGGCATACAGGGCCAGTTTGGGGCATCTGTTACATGCGGCACCAGCACTGGCATCAGACCAACCCTGCATGCTGGATCTGACCCAATCCAGATTGGGCCCACACACTGGCCATATATGTAGCATACGTCCTGGACTAGACCCAAGAGCCATTTACTGTGTCTGGTTGGAGCTAGCGCATGCTGCACATGGTGCACAGGGGCTGGAGCTGGTATGCTGCATGCAGCATGAAAGCCAGTCAGAGGCACACACTGTACACAGCGCACAAACCAGATGGGCCCTGTGCACTGGATCTGGGGCCAGTCCAAATCTGGCCCATATACCTGCCCCACATGTCAGATCCAGCACTCAGGGCCAGTCCAGTGCCTGCTCAACATGAGCTCCACATTCAGCCCATGCCCTAGACTGACCCTGTTGCCTGTGTAAAACATACCCTGGACCAGCCCTACAAGCCACGTGCTACCTGTGGGGCTGGGGCTGGTGTACACTGCATGTGAAACCCATGTTGGACCTGCCCCACACACTGGAACTGGCACATGTGGCCAGTTGTGGGCCCAATCCAGCCTACATATTGGCACCATGCCCCTCATCCAGCCTGTAGGACTGAATGAGTTTGACATCCCTGATCAAAGGTAGCACTGGCTCCAAGCAGCAGAGAAATGATTTTGTATTGCTGAAGCAAGACTCCTGGGTTATCTGCTTTGGAAAACAAAAGTCAGAGGTGCAGCTCTTGTTCTGGTGATGATCGCAACAACAACAACAACTATTTCATTCAGAGATTGATACTTTATGATCCTCTGAATTATCATCACATGGGAAATGGTTTCTGTCTGTAAAGTTTCAGAGGGAAGGAAGGAAGGACGAATGAACAAACGAATGAATGAACAGCAGGCAGGCCAATCTCTAGTTGGTGTGAATCTGCACAGATCCCTTGTGCCCAAAATTTTTGAAGCCCAAAGCTGGCCTAATGTCTCTCCAGTTATATTGGTGGTCCAATAAAATATTACCAAACAAACCTTGCAGCTCTCATATTCCCTGGACCAGCATGGCTAGGACAACACTCCAACCTTACTATAGCTTCCCTCAAGTCAGTGTTGTCAGGTTAACAGCTTTCTTATAAAAAAAAATGTGCAGTAGGTCACAATACATTGGACCCTGCTACTGGTACAGAGCAACTTTCAAGCCAATTGATCCAAACTCAACGTTTTCCCTTCCCAGAACCTTTACAGAGCATAAACTGTTTCTGGAATCAGCTTCCTCTGGCCAGGACTAATCAAAGGAAGAGGCAAAAGGAACTGTTGGGAAAGAAATTACATTGCCCTTGGGCTGGACAAAGAAAAGGAGAAAAGCCAAAAGGTTCAAGGGAAGTCAGAAAATGATAGTAGCAACATCCACACTTTCAGACTGCTTTTCCGCTCTAGTTTTGTAGCTGAAAAGAACTGGGAATGCAGTAGGGATCAGATACAGAATTGCCTAACTAGACCTATGCAACTAAGTGTTTACATGAGGAAACAGTCTAGCATGCACACACAAATTATTTGCACTTGCAAAATAAATGAATAAATAAAGCAGGGTGGCAGTGTTGAAAATGGAAGGCCTGGTTTCCAGGCACACTGAGCATTCATGACTCAGACTGGATTCACAGCAGTGATCTAAATAAAGACACCTGGATCCATAGCCACAGAAAATAATGACGGACCCATTCACAAGGGGGCACTAATTAAGGACAAGTACATTCCTAAATGGAAGCTTTCTGGAATCAGGGCCTCGCTACAGAGCCAACCTATTAAGTCTTACTGTGGCTGTGCTGGAAGTACAAGTCGCAAATGCAGTTGGACAGAATCAAACTGATTCCCCCCCCCCCCCCGCCTCCACTTAGCTCTAAATGCCATAGCAGAGTGTATAATTTAAACAGTGCCTTCTCATTTCTCATGGAATTGTACTGGGATTTCACTGCATTCATGGAAATGCCAGGAAACAAAAATCCCAAGTGAGATTTCCACTTTATACCATTCATTTTAGTGAGCTCCCCACCCCCCACCCACCATCCTGTACATCAGTTGCTGGTGCATTGTCCTGAAAATGAGGACCTAAAGTTAATCCCACCTGTCAACCAAACCCTTCAAACAGCCTCTATTCATTATCTTGCTGCAGCCACATTTGGAGTCTCACACGCAGACAATAAATATTTTCAGATTAACATCTAGAAGGGGGGAATGGAAGCATGAACACCTTAACTCGAGACTGGAATGACATATTCCATGCCTGAGGTGGCTTTGTAATAACAGCCAACAGGGCAGTTTGAAGAATAATGGAAGAAACAGTTTCTTTATATAGTCCATAGGCACCATGCAGTGTAACTTCCCCTCTTTTCCCGCCTCCCCAACAAGAATTCTTCATATCATGCTGGTGTGGTGTTAAGTGTGCATATCTAGAAGGCATGTCTCTCCAAAATGTGGATCCAAACACACATCAAAAATAACAGTTCATCTGTCACGGTTGGGAAGCATGTATGACAAGAAAATATTTGCTTTGCTCTGGTTTTGTGTTTGGTTTGCTGACCGCTTATATCAAAAAGCTAGAGCAGCTTTTTCATCTTGGGATAGTTTAGAAACATTTATAGGACAGATGGTCTAAATTTGTGGGTTTTATAAACTTAATGAGAATGTAAAAAAAAAAAAAAAAAAAAAAAAGAAGAGCATATGGGTGCAATATTTTCTGGGGCTTCTTTGAGCTGGCCAAAAAGTAGCCCGCTGCAAAGTGGAGTAACAATTCACATTGGAAACTCCTTCAAAGGCTGATAAATGACTGTGAAAAGGGGCTGCCATGGGCCATCTTTCTTCACCTCAGTGGCAATTTCACTTATAAATGTGTGCTGTGGAGAAAACATACAATTATTCTTTCCAGCAAGTAACTGTTTCTTTAAACGTTGCCATCACATCATTTCTAAGCTCATAATCGCTTACCCAAATGGATGCCACACTGCTTCTTCACAGCCTGCACATTTGCTTATGGGGACCTGTCACAGACCAGAACAGTTCTCCTATATATAATTTGAATATAATATCCCTGAACTCTGAGAAGCAGGGTGCATTAGCTTGGGCAGAGCACCACACTAACACAGCTATAATGGATTCCAGTACTTGGGCTAACTTACTAAGTGCTAACTTGGGTATCAGTACACAGCACTGTACCTTGCCATGGAACACTTCCTCAGTCTTCCTAGGTCCCTGAGTCTAAAGCTATAACACCTGCTCCACTGGCACTTTACTCTGGAGGTCCCTAACCTTCCTGAAGGCTGCAGTTTTCTTTTCTTACTTTTAAGTTCTCTAAGCACCTGAAACTTCTACTTCTGCACCGCATTTTTCATGTGAAATCCTGAGTCTTAGAAGGGCAGTTTCCAGAGCTAGAACCCCAGTGCCCCCCATAGCAGCTAAGTGCTCCTACCTTGTAAACAACAAAGCCACGCTCTTTTTCTGCGCTTTCTGGCTCAATGATTCTTGTGTTCCTTTCTATACAGTGGCTCAGCCTCAGCAGGTGGTAGGGGGAGAAAGGGCATAAAATGCCCTAACCCAGGAACAGTGAAGCCCAGGTGGTGAGCTCCAGGGAGGCAAAAGACATCAGTTTGAACCCCGTCAGGCAGACAAGGGAATCCAATGTGGGTCTCATGCTTCATGGATGAATGCTCACTAGCGAGCTCCTCTACAATAGTTAGCTCCTCTTTGTCTGTTGGCTCCATTTCAAAAAAAGACACTAACCCCTTTTTCTCAGGGTTTGAAAGTGGGTTCTGCTCTCAAGAGAGGGTTCTGGACTCCAAACCCAAGTGAATGGAGACATCTCCCTGCAGCCATGGCTAAGAGGATGGAGTAAAATGGGCGGGCAATTATTTCAGACAGAAGGCCACTTACTAAGTTTTGGTAAGCCATTGAGGGCTGCATGACAGACAGCCGGGGCAGATAAATATTAATTTTCTAACATTTTTAGGGGCCCTGCGGGCCAGATAGAATGGCCTGGTGGGCCGCATTTTGCTCATCCCTGGAGTAAAGGCACCTCCTCATGTTCGGTGCTTTCTCTTGGCTAGCAGGTCCTTTCAGGCAGCTCCTGGCTCGGGGTGCCAGCTTCTTCAGCACCCATTTTGAGGCCTCTGCCTAGCTGGGATGGTTAGTCTAGGATGATCATGCCCTTGAATACGGGCTGGACTAGACAACCCCATGAGTTCTCTTCAGTACTATGTATGTATCTATCTATCTAGCTACAGATGCTTACAGGACAGGCACCAGAGTTAAATGTTGCATTAGCCTTTTGCAAGAGGGAAGTACCTAGATATTATTCTTATTTTTATTATTGTATCTGTATTTTAATCTTCCTCCTGCATTTGCCTGACTCATCCACTTAAACTTCTAGCTCTGTAGAGCAGGTATTGTCTCTTACTATTGGACTGTCCTATGGCCCTTCATCTCTGTAAAGGTCACCAGGTGCTTCCTAACAGAAACATCCATGTAACATCTATGTAAGGAGAAGCTCTACTAAAGCAATGGCAGGCAGTGTATTTTGAAGTCTTTTTCATTTTGGCCAATCTAGCTATCCAACAAATCCTTATCAGGCAAAGCGGCCAGGAGTTCTAATAAGCTATCCCTAGGGCATTCTGGCAAGCAGAGATGGCACCATTTACATCTCTAGATGAACTATCTTTTACAAGTATTTAGAATCCAAAGTCTTTATCCTTACAAGACTCAGCTTTCCCTTTTGTAAGATAATACTACATGCACATATGACTTTCTTGCGTGAGCTCCTCCAAGCCAATTAAGCCCCTGTAAGCATATACCTAATACTAAGGTGCAATTAATCCCATAGGCTATTTTTTCCAGTCTCTTAGGAAGTTTAAATTCCACTGACTTCACAGGGATTACTTGATGCTTGTATTTGCAACTTTGGGCATCTGAGGCTCCAAGTTCCAAAGTTCTGTAAAATGGGCATGTCACCAGTTCTTACTAAAAATGAATGATAATCTGGTCTTTAAATGTCCTTTGAGGATTTGAAGAAATCTCAATCTAAACATCTTCCTGGATCAAGACCTAAAACATTAATCTGCACAGATAATGACAATGCGAGAAGTCTCAAATGGGCCCAATTTGCTCTAGAGAAAGCAGGATTTAAAACTGTGTCCCTAGATTCTATGTAGTGCAATGAAATCTGGAAATGTTTGGCAGCTACATGTACATTAAGAAAATGAAGCCTTAAGTAGAATGAGAAAATGAATAATGCCATCAGAGCAGCAGTCCCTGAGACATTTATTTTATGGCAAACTCAGTTACATTCATGGTTTTCAAAGTGACCCAGAATTGCACATGAACGATTATAGCTCATCAAAGAAAGTTCATTGGAAGTAACTTATGTACACAGAAACGCTTCTCAAGACCTGGTGGGTATTGCTAGAATGTTTCAGAAGATAAATCAGAAGAGCTCTGACAAAGTAAAAGTACCCTGTTTCAATATTTGACAGAGCTTTGTTTATATTTTACATCCAATTATGCCTACTATCAACTGATAACCTGTGCATCCCATCAACTGGTAAACTGTGCATAAATGAAACACTGTGTTCAACTTGAAATATTTTCAGATTTTTTTCTTCATAGAAAATGTCCAGTTTCTATGTTTTGCTCCCATTTGGAAAGAAGTCAGATCTCAAAATGTAGTGAAGTAAAAAAAAATCATCCTCTACCCAGTATAACTAATAAAACCTAAACACATCAAAAGAATTTTTCATGGGGAAATGGAGAAGTAGCAGAGGGTATAATCTGGGCCTTTTGCCTTCGGGCAATATGGGAGGTACCCCACAACAAAATATAGGCGTTTACTGTAATTTAACTAAAATGATTGCCAGCAGAATATTTACAACTGTTGGCACTTGCGTGGCCATCTATAGGTTTCAGAGTGAACATGTTATTAAAATGGACTGGGTAAGTCCCATTTTGGAACTGTTGTCTGAAAGCTCAGGCAAATAACACCTTCATTTCATGCTGGGCATCAGTTTCCACAGTTTGCTTTAGCAATATAAAAACGAGTAACAATTTTTTAAAATAAAGTGACAGCTCAGATTCTGTGGCCAGGTGTGAATTTTACAGCAAAATCATTGGCCACAGAACTGTGGAACACGTAGGGCTCCAGTTACAAAAAATCTTTATTTGGACAAATCCTGCAGAGCACTAGCCTCAATAGAGACTTGACTGAATAAAGACCGCAAGATTTTGGCATAAAATCTGTAGATTACATAGGCCTTGCTTGTCCTCTTAGCTGCTTCTCTTGAAAACACACACTTAGAGTCAGAATGTGTTGAAACCTTGCTTATTATGACAAGTGCAAATCATCCCAGAGCCATATTCTGCCCTGGTTTTAACCTCAGAGGAGTTCTTGGAGATTATATACAATAAGGAGTGACGGAATTTCACCATGTGAAAAGGTGGATGCTCCCGTTGAGAAGCCTTTCCCTCCCTACCAAACCATCAAAATCTATTTTTCTGGCTCTGATTGTCAGGTTATTTCTTTTAAAAAAATCTATAAGGTATAGATGAGTCCAAAAAACAGTGTTCAGTGACGGTTTAGCAAGTATTTATACAAACAGCTGAGGACCTCTTAGAATGTCAAATGATAATTAAATCTTAAAGTGTACTTTCCAAAAATAATTGTCCTGCTGTTGTTTGCTAGTTTGAAAGGAGAGTAGTAAAATCCACAGATGTGGACAGTCATAAACCTTCAGATGAGACTCGATTTCCTTGATGTCCAATGATAAAATCCACTAATAAATGTGTACAGATGCAAAGGCCTGTTTGTTGTCCTGTCAAGTCAGGCCATGTGGAACAAAAAACCTAAAAACAACCAGGAAAGGAACTAATGATGTGGCCTTGCTTTTGCCAAGATGCACTTACTGAAGTTCCTGTGGCATTTAAGGAATATAATGATGCGACATTCCTTTTAACTTTATTGTTTTTGTCAAAAGCGGGTTTTTACAGCTGAAGATCACGTCTCCAAGATAGTCAATTAGGTTATGCAGATTTACGCACGCACTGTGATCTCTTTTGTGCAGCATGACTAGTTTCTTTGCTAACAATCATTCACATTTGATGACAAAGATGAGGCTGATGTCAATATCTCCCATATGAAGCAGGACTTTTTTATGCTTTCCATGAAAACCTCTTCAGATCTCGCAGTGCATCAAGGTTTTTGGGGGTTTTTTTAATCTCCTGATAATTATTTCTGAATGTGCAAATATAGTTTTGAAGGAGGGGAGGGGGGGAGGAGGGAAGCTCTGGAGAGTAACTGAACACCAGATTTCCGCAGAATGAAAGCCATTTTAAGGCACTGTGGTGCACTCGGTGGTTAGCCCTGCTTCTACTTAATTAGGGACCTAAGTTATAAGTCCACAGCTGCAGGAGAGCAGTAAATAGCTATTGCTGACTTCCTTATTGCCAATATGTACATCATGATTGTAGGGTGAAGAGCAGAGATCTTTTCATAAATGATGCTTTGTGTGGCAACAGTACTTTGATGTCATAGAAATGCTGTTACATATTTTAAAGTCCTAATTGTGGGCCATTGCAGTGCTATCAGCTTCCTGATGAAACATTAAATCTTGCCATGATTTTTCTGGTCTACAGAACATCCTTTTTATTTGTAGATTTGGGAATTAAGTCTATATCTGCCAGATGCCTCAACTGGTGTAAATCTGAAGAAATTTCAGTAGAAGCAAAAGCGAGTTGCACCAATTCTCTCTCTCTCTCTCACATACTTTTTTTTAAGAGTACAGTATTAGAAGATATTCCCTGGATCCACTCTATTCTAATTAAAAGCACCTGTTTGTTTGTTAATAAAAGCCCTCCCTGAAAATGCAGGCCACTTTCAGAAACCTCAGGCAGCTGAGGCACTCTTAAACCACTTTTCCCAACTAACTAAGGCCTTTGAGGGCATGCTTGCTCCACAGTGGCAATATGCTCTAGCTGGGATGGCCCTAAGGACACCCTGCCAGCCTGCTCCTCTCCATGCTGAGAAATACACTGGTCCCCCAAAGGGTCAGTCTCAAGGGCACTGCAGAGGAACACCAACCTCATCTTTGCTATCTAATGTGGTTTAAAAAAAAGAGCTTTGAAAAATGGACAGGAGAACTATCTGTTCTATATCTATTCCCAACAGTCACTGGCCTGAGGGGACAGGGTATACAAAGCCACTTCCTCTCCCACCCTTTGCCTGCCAAATCCATTTAGAGCACAGGCAAGCTCTTGTGTAGGAACATTTATGCAGCCCACTGCCATTCAACATGGTGCTCTGTCCCCCTCTAGTGATGGCTAGTGGTACAGGTCCAGGTCCAGGGATAATTATAGAGCTGGTTAAGTAGCTGCTTTTTGAGATCACCCAGTCACATCTCATGTTTTTAGATCCAGACTTCACAGGTTCAAGCCTAACTGCCAACAACCAGCTCAGGCAAAGAATTACATTTGCCTGTTGCCTCATGCAACGGGCTGCTCTAGCATCCCTGTAATACAAGTCATTAGATGCTGTGGACTGATATCAGAATTATACATGCCTCAATTGTGCAACTGAGTTTCTTTGGGATTTGCCTAGAATTGCAGCATTTGAAAGCAGTACCGTGGAACTTATAATGAAGTTGTGACAAACAGATTTCCTTCCCTGGTCGAGGCTCCTATTGTTTGCCATTTGCATAGAATGCCTTAGCCTGTGTATCTTTCAAAAAGAAGTCTGAGCACAGGCCAAATAAAAAGCAAGGGCAGCTTTTCATGCAAGAAACACCTACATTCATAGAGAAGAACAGAACAGCCCTAGGACAACCACTGTTATAAGAAAAGGCAACTAAGCCAAGCAGAATTTCTTTGCATGGGGAGAGGGTTACTTAGCTATGCAGCATTGAAAATGAGATTCATAGATGCTAGGGTCGGAAGCGACCTCAACAGATCATCAAGTCCAGAGATGATCTTCAATACATCTTTGTTCAGGTAGTTAAGATACCACAAGCAAACAATAGGTTGGGAAGGAGAAGCTGGCTGGGAGCAAGGAAGGAAGGTTGCAGATAGTATAAGTGGGTACTGGGTAACTAGGATAAAACTCAAAGGGAAGCTGTCCTCTATGAGATGGGTCATAATTGAATTAGGCAGGAGGGACAGAGAGGTACTGATAAAACATTGCCTAAGGAGCAGGGCCAGGGACAGCTGAGCTGTCACAGTCATTTCAGAATGACGCCAAAGCCAAAGTGGCTGTATTTGAGGTTTCAGATCTCCAGCTCAGGTAAGGTTTGCTAAAGCTGGGACTTCTGAGCCATCTATGGCCCAGGTTTTGACAAGCTAGAACAGGCTCATGACTTTGTGTCAAAACTGTATCTAATCTCAGAGCTGTGCAGGATTTTATAATATGGATAAGAGCAACTCACCTAGCTTCATCAACAGCTTGGCCTCTACTTGCTGGAACACGGAATGAGGCCAAGCATTGTTGATTTAGTGCCATCCCACAAGCCCTACATGGATCTTAATGGGAAGTAGATTAAAAAGAGATCTGCAGCCAGGATGGATATAGTTCCTCGAGTACAGCACTGAAATCAGCCCCATTCTTTCAGCCATTGGATGTAACAGATTTCTCAATCCTGTTACATATATTCCATTACCAAAAAAAATAGGAGTGGGGGAGGTTGGTACCAAGTAGTTTACTGTGGCATTGGTACCAAATACTTTACTATGGCCTCCTCCAATCTTGCTCCTGGAGCAGCAAGCTCTCAGTATGCCAGGAGCTCATAAAATACAGTCTGTGTGGCATAGGGCAGTACCACACAGCAATACTTCTACATAGCTGCCCGCACACTAGCACCAAAACCAGAAGCACTTAATCACTCAGCAGAGCCAAGTAGCCTGGGCACAGTGCCATGCTAATGTGGATATCCTGGTTCCAGAGCTAACACAGGGAGAGCTTGGGGTATCGCTGCTTCACACTGCCCTGAGCCACAAAAACATATACTTTAAAACAGGGCTGTCCAGCTGCTGGCCCATGTGCTCCTACAAGGAGTTAACATGTAGCCCCCAAGCTCCTGCCCAGCTGCTGCTCTCCCCCATGGCTCCTGCTGCTGTGCGGGTGGGAGTCTCCAGACTCTCCCTGTCTCCTCTAGTTTCTGCTTCCTACCCCCACTCCTTAGGGTGGGACAGGGCTGAGCAGTGGGAGGGTGCTGCCCATGCTGCAGGGGGTGACCTGGGTTGCCCATGCACTAAGAGAGGAGCAAGCTTGCCCGCTCATGACGCTAGGACAGAGACTGTGCTGTGGATACAGCAGAGGAGAGCTGGGCTGCCCACAGGGCAAAGGTTGGAGGGGTGGGAGGCACAAGGAGGAAGGGGATACTTGACGGGGACATAGGGGGTGGCCCATGCAGTGCGTGCCCCTTTTTTCCCCCTCCCTCCCCTCCTGTCCAGATGTCATACAGCCCTGCCCTAAAAGAAGCAGAATTTGAACAGAACACCAGGCTCCAACAGGAACCCAGACCCAGGCAAGCCTGTAGCACCTGGATCAATCATATCTGGGTGGTTCACAACCCAAGTCTGCTTGCTGCAGCTTTTATTTCAAAGGGAACTGCTTCCCCACTCACTCAGCTGGAGCTCATCGGCAATCCCATGCAGCTGATGGGAGAAGCAGCATCCTTTGAAATACAAGCCACAGCAAGCAGCTTGAATACCTCAGTGGCCCCAGACAGCTGTCTGGTGCATCGATATACATAACTCTGGCTACTACGCAGAATCTTACCTTCACATGAGGGTTAGGCAGTAAAAGCAAGTTAGCTGGGCAAGCAAGTAAAAGCATAGGCACATGAGGGTTAGGCAAGTAAAAGCATAGGCACCTATGCTAAACCTTGGCTTCACCAGTATAGATACAGCTCATTCTTTAATGTTTGTACAAGCTGTAGTCTCCTGTTTCCCAGCTTTAGTACAATTGACAGAGAGGAAACAGGGGAAGAGGCAGTAGGCAGTCATGGCTACTTAGAGAAGAGTCATTTTGTGTACTATATCAAGGTAAATGCACTAACTGGTCTTGGTCTGGGATATCTCCCCCAGACTCTGCCTGACCTCAACAGCTCCCCTGCTGTCTGTGTAAAGCTCTCGATTGCCAGAATGAGGCTGGTATTCACAGAAGTCAGGGCTTTCTAGAGCTTGGCACAAAAAATAAAGAACTGTCTCCTACAGGGACTACCACTTCCCAGTCCAAATCCAGAGTTCACTTTGTACATGCATTCCCAAACAATTCACAGCAGAGCTAATAAAAACCACCCACATGCAATCTTTCCCCCAGAGGGGAAGAGCAAAGAGAACCCCACCTGGGAAAGGTTAGTCATTCTGAAGAAATTTTGAAAGACACACATGGGAGTTTGGCATGTGTTCTTCTAACTGCCCTGGGTGGCTATGAAACCCCTCCACCACTATTTCTGTTTGCAAATCAAGAAGCTGCCTCATAAAGTAGTGGGTAAGTCCCTTCATCCTACCATACCACAGTTTTGCCATCAGCAAAATGGGGCTAAAACTATTTTCATCCAGTTGCCATTTGGCTGCCTTGCCTACTTGGTTTATAAGTTCTTGAGGATGTAAACCATTTCTGACTTTAGGCAGATGCAGAACCTAGTCTAGTAAGGCCAGTGTCTCACCTGCTGCTTCTCAGTCCTACAGTACACAATAACAAACATTTTCCATGCTAAATGTTTCATTTTTAAAAGACATGTATATGCCAATAAAACCTAGTATCAGTTGGCAGGAAAATACATTTCATACCGTCCTCATTCACCAAAAGATATGCCTTTCCCCATTTTATCTCTTTCAAAAAATGAGACTTTTACAATAAGGTCTTCAGTTGGTTACTGAGAACCAAATTAAGGGATATATAAGACAGGAGGATTATGTGGGTTTGCACTGTGCATGTCTTCTTGATTGTTTCAAGGACACAAATTGAAATAATTCACAAACTTTTATTATGATTCAGTTTAAAAAATGGTAACTTAGTCAAGTTGTGTCTGTATTTGGAAGAGGGTCATTGAGGGGCAGTTTTTACCTTATTAAAAGAACCACTGAAGCAATACTTGGTCCCTAGCTTGTTAAGGTTTACTGTACAATAGTTCAGACAAAGGTTATCCTGCCAATGGTATTTACACTAGAAGTGAGTGGGTGCTTATATACCCACCTACAGGCATTGACTTGTGGATACCCCCAAATTACTGACTGACGCACAAGGTAGCATTTCCGGAAACAGTGATTCAGTGAAGTGGGGTGACTAAATGAATCTTCTCCCCTCCCACCAAACCCAACACCCAGACACCCATAACCTCAGGTCTGTGGTATGGCCGTCTTTGGAGGCACGTAAAAATGTTAGGAGTGTACAAATACCTTGAAATTGTGCACCAGATCTCATCATTTACATTGCTCACAGCTCCCAACTCTGGCAATTTACCTGCAAATAACATCACTTTGATTTTAATACATATAGTACATAAATCAACAACAAAAACAATAACAACAGAAAAAAAATAAATTATTTCCCTAGATTTTTCTTCACTGTTTGGATTATAAAGTTATTTAATCTTCAGTGTTTTGGTAAATGATTAATGTGTTGTATTAATTTACTCTTTCGTCACAAACTACAAGATTTTCTTGTACGCACTTTTGATTTTAAAAAAGTTATCCATCCAAATGATTTCTCCAAATACAATTTGCTTACACTATTTCTACTGCCGTAGTACCTGAAACAATCAAATAAGAGACTGTGGTATTGCTTCAGAAGGAGATAAATGTATAAATAGGAAGAACAGTCAACTGCATAAAAGAGCCAAAAATCTAAGGCCCCAATTTTACAAAGATGCATACATACACTTTATTACCACGAATTGTCCTATAAAAGCTTTATTTGTACCTAACCTTTAATAGGGCCAGGCCTTGTAATTCTAAAGTTGCTTGTTTTAGGTAATCAGTACTCAGTGTTGGAAAAATCAGAATTATTTTGACGGGGTACTCGAGTCAAAGAAATGGAGTTAAGCAAAAATTTTACTACAAAATTTTTCCACATGCAACTTTGGCAATACCTACAGATCTCACAAATATGTCAATTAAAAAAAAATGAATTGCTTTTAATTCCAAAGGACTATTTTTATAATTTACAACAAAAGACTTATGTTTGGCTTTGAAACAGCTTTCCAGTTAAAAAAAAAAATGTTTTCTTTATATTGATTTTTTAAAATAAAAGTAAAACAACACACAAAAACAAAGAATTTGAATTTTGTTAAAATGAAGAGTTTCATCTACCACCAAATTAAGGCTTTTTGTTTTTTATTTTCTTGGTTCACCAACATGTCAGAAGTTTGTTTTCTTTCTCGGTCAGAAACATTATTTTCCCCAAATTGCCAACAAACTAAAAACTCCATTTTCC
The DNA here is from genome assembly GCF_030867095.1 of Alligator mississippiensis. NCBI lineage: Eukaryota > Metazoa > Chordata > Crocodylia > Alligatoridae > Alligator > Alligator mississippiensis. Next base: position 225,416,797 of record NC_081824.1, on the reverse strand, counting down.
ACCCAGCTCTCTCCCATAACTAAAATCAGACTTCTGATGTAACCATGATTTTGTTTTTCTAGTAGGAATTTGAAATATTAGAAAACATGTATTTACCAGTCACTGTTTTGGCAAGCATTCCTGCCTGTGAACTCATTTGCTAAAATATATTGGGAGATAGGAACACAATCAAAGAAAATTCACATCAAATTTCAACTAAATAATAGTGGAAGGCTTGGAGGGGAAAGAGATTTGCTCATCTCCAATAATAATTTCTTAAAACAAAGCCATATTGATGAGGGCCCAAATTAATTGGTGCACTTACACCTGGAATGAATTTGCTTCAAAGTTTTCATAGCCCAGCAGCCCCAGTTTTCTGTACATAGACTATAAGTGAAGTCATTCCCTTAACCAGGAGGCAATCAAGCTGAAGAAATCAGCAACACCTGTTCTGTTTGTAAAAGAACAACAACAAGCTGAGATGTTGTTCATTTACAGTAAGAGGGATGCCAGCTTTGCCAAGATTTGTTTTGGCCTCTGGTAAATCTATGTCTAACAGTCAAGTGATGCATTTCATGGAAAATAAGCTGCACCTGGATTTGAGTCATACCTTGTCCCCTTCAAAACCTGTCATATCCTCCCACTTAAATGTCTCCGATACAATGAACACATGAACATAAACAAGGCCCTGACTCTTTTGCCCTGTCTCTCTCCATTCCAGACAGGAAATATAAAACAGCTAACAGACCAAGATGCATGAAACCCTTTCTAAAGCTACTTTGGGTCATTTGTTTAATATAATCCAGAATCTCTTTTCTATACCGGACAAGTTTCCTACCATGTGTTTAACTTATTGCCTTACCTGCTGGTGGATTTCCATCAAAAATACCCACAGAATGAAAGCTGGAGACAACATACGCCTGTGCTGCACCAGAAGCTAAAGGGAGCTTTGAAAGGACAGTTTATTAGCACTAATGTGGTAGGTGAATTCATAAAAATGTTTGTGAGGGATGGGACAGAGGTATTATGGTAATGCAAGTCATATCAGTAAACAACATGAATGAACTTGAGTACAGACTGGAGTCTTCCTGGGAACACACAGCTGATCTAATAGGAAGGAGGACTGTCAAGATAGGTCACTCACCCAGCTAGACTGCCTACCAAAGGACATTCCCAAGCATCATAAAGATGCTCCACTCCAAGACTTGTCAGATAGGATGTCAATTATCTTTTCTTTAGAGGTCACTGCCAGAATTCCTGGCCTACACTCTTTGGGGTATTAAGATAAGCACTGATGGAAGCACATGTTTGTAGCATCTAGCAAAAAATTTATATTGTTTTTCCAGCAGCACTGAGAAGTCCTAACTAAGAACAGGTCCTATACATGTCAAAAGTGACAGTCCTTGCCACAGACAGCTCACCACTAACGCCTTAATTACCTTGTTGAAAATGTGTAGAGATGGGATTGAGGAAGTAGGCAGAGGGGTAAAATAACTAACCCCCCAAATTGTAAACAGAGAAGTGGAGAGAAGGCATCGGGCAGGAGCCAAGAGGACAACTTGGAATTCTCTCATGAACAAAACACCCCGTGTGATCCTGAGTTTCCCTAACTACATCAGGGTACATGAGGGTAAATACAGTCAGGACTGTGAGGTGCTAGTACCCCAGAAACACAAGGACATGAACCTTGGCTGTGTGGACTTGCCCACTAGATCACACTACTTTTGGATGATGATATAAAGCAATTACTGAAATACAGAAGTGCACATCTGCAATTTTTGGTTTGCTTGGTTGTGTCACTGCCTTTTAGCCTAGGACCTGGCTGATATTTTTTTTCTCCCTCCTCCCCATCACTTTGCAAGAAGGGAAAAAAACCCAAAAGCCAAATGCTTGAGTAATTTCCCAGCTTTCTGATCAATTGGATTTCTGTTCATTTATAGATTGGCATCTGTGGAAATCAGCTCACTTGAAAATGAGCAGTGATCATATCTCTTTTTTACATTTAATAATTAGTGTTTCCCTTATTATGCTCCCTCCTGCAGGGCCACATAGGTAGATATAAAGGGAAAATTAAAGGACTGAGAGTCACTTCGACAGTCACTTCCCAGGACCACCCATGTCCTAATGACTTCAGAACTAGCAAGTGGCTTTATTTGATGGTGTTCTACATTAGTTGCCATAATTTAAGTGCCAGACAGACTGTAAAACCTCCTAGACCTACTACCAGACAGGCTTGACAGTGGTAATGGGACACTCCAGTAACTCAAACTAAATACAGCATCTCTGCTAACAAATCATATAAAGAGCTTCAGTTACCATAAAACAGCTGGCAGGATTTTTCCTTTACTGATTTCTACCTCCTTCTGGTTACTTGTTCCAATTCCATTCCCCTGCTCAAAATACTGTCCTTCTCCAAAAGGGAAATAAAGAGTCAACATGTCAGACAAAACGTGCCCTGAGTAGTTCAAAGGAGAACTAATGCCTTGGCACTGATATTGTTAGCACCACTGAACAAACCTGTTGAAGAGAAGTCAGAAAGGCATGGGGAAGTACTCTTTCTAGACACATGGCATTGTTAATCTTTTTAAATGCCATAGTTCGTCATTTGATTAAAAATAAATAAGACCAAAGCACATGATAATACATGAAACCCATACACATGACCCTAGTATATTTAAGAATCAGGTCCTTAAGTTGTTCTTAGGGCAGGGAGAAAAAAAGGGGCCTATCCTGAGAAAAGTAAGACCAAGAGCTTCCAGGAATATCAGGGTTGCATTGTATGGTTTGTACCTTTGGGTTCGGGTTTTTTTTTAAGTTTATTAATTATATATTTTCATGGAAGGTATAAAAGCCAAAGACCTTTTAACCAAATTGGAGTCAAACTGGGCTAAGTGCAAGCCTTAGAAATCAGAGTCTAGCTGGAAGTCATGCCTTAGCCAACAATGAATACTCTCCTTCATGTGAACACTCTAGCGCAGTAATCAGGAAAATGGGTTCTGGTCTCAGTTTGAAAAGTGACCTGCTGTGAGACTCTGGGAAAATAATTTCATTTACATTATCTTTATTGCAGCCAAATTAGCTTGTTAGTCTTTAGAACAGGGGTATACTCCTACTCTGCCTTCATACAATACATAGCCAACAGGGCCCAAAATATCTGTTCAGATCCTGTAGGCACTAACAGAACACACATCAGAAATCTTCACGTTTTCCTCTGCCCTGATACTTGCATTTGTCCATGAACAAGTTCTAGCCAATAGGCAGGCCACTTTCAAACTGTTTATCTGTCATTATTTGTAGCATATGCCTGGTGAATAAAGTTACCCAGTTCTGTGCCTACACTTGCTTAAAAGAGCAAACAAATTAAATATTTAGATTTTATGGCTATGGCATAAAGTATCAGTACGAAAAAACCCTCCAGGCGCCTTAACAAGACAACTTAACAAAACTTGCCTCAAAGCCCTAAGCTACCATAACTCAGCTAACTCGCATTATAATGCATCCATCCCTAGACCTGGCATGGCTACCTGCCCATTTCATGGTAAGGCAGGGATCCACCCACATTCCCCACCTATTATCAGGCTATTTTTACCCACCTACCTACCAAACAAAGCCCTGGTTTCTCTGAAGTGGCTGCTTTCCTCCTTCCATGTTGATGGCTGCACTATGAGTAGAAAATTCAGGGAAATAAAGGAAGACAAGGTTCTTTCAGTAAACATGATATCTTTTATTAGACCAACTAAAGAGTTGGAAAAATTGTTCTTTGCAAGCTTTCAGGTATAAACACCATTCTTCAGGCAGAAGGAGAGAGAGCATGAAGAAGGGTATTTGCGCCCCAAAGCTTGCAAAGAACAATTTTTTCAACTATTTAGTTGGTCTGATAAAAGATACCACACTTACCCAAAGAATCTAGGCTGCCTATGTCCTTAGAACAGGTGCTTTCAACCCTTTTTAACAAGTGTACCCCTTCTGCCTCAAATTTTCAGCTCATGTACCCCTTTATTTTTATTATATGTATATTTGTTTTTAAGAGGTGAGGGGGGCAGATTAAGGCCCCTGTGGTGAGGGAGGGAGTAGGGCTGGGGCTGGGACAGGGGCAGGCTTTGCACAGCTGCGATGGAGTACAGGACAGAGATGGGACAGTGGTTCATCCAGGGGGAGCAGGGAGGGGTTGGCAGCTCCTGCTGCTGTATGCACCCTTGCAGAGGTCTGGGAGTCACGTGCTGTCCAGATCTGTACATGCTGGTGCAGGCTGGACTCTGCACCCCACTGCCCCAAGAGCTGCGTGACACCATGTGCCTGCTGCTGCCGGGTGAGCAGGGGATAGACACACATGCGGGCAGATGCAGACACACACACAGATGCAGACGCCCCCTCCCCCCAGCATCAGGTAAGTGCATGTGGGGGGAAGGGGTGGGGGAGAGGGAAGGGGTGGGGCAGAGCTAGATTGGGAATGGGGGTGTGGAGTGTGTCTCTGTGCCTGTGAACAGGACCAGGGGGGTGGAGGACAGCGACACCCCTCTGCAGGTCACACACGCGCAGCCCAGCCAGCTAGATGGGGCAGGGCTTGCACCCGGTGGCTGCCACCATCACCACCACCCACCATCCTGCACCACTGCCACTGCCACACTTGCACCCCTTTCCTACGTTCTGTCGCACACGCCACTCCATGGGCTGCTAACAGGCCTCATGCCTGGCCAATTGTGCTTCACCCAACAGCAGCCTGCAGAGCTGCATGTTTGACGGGCTGTAGGAAAGCAGCACAGGCATGGCAATGGCGGTGGCACGGGACAGTGGGCAGTGGTAACGGCAGCAGCCACCACGTGCAAGCCCCCCTCTTCATCCCGGCCGGCCGGGTGGCACATGTGAGGCCCGCAAAGGGGCATCTTGGTCTGTTAGCTATTTTATATTTCCTGTCTGGAATGGAGAGAGACAGGGCAAAAGAGTCAGGGCCTTGTTTATGTCCATGTGTTGTGTATGTGTATGATTGCTCAGAGCTCCAGTATGAAGCTGTTGAAAGTCTCTGGGTTAAGGTCAGGGGGGAGAGCAACAAGAGTGATGCTGTGGTGGGTGTCTGCTATAGATCACCAGACCAGGGGGATGAGCTAAATGAGGTTTTGTTCAGCTAATTAGTGGAAGTTTCCTGATTACAGGTCCTGGTTCTCATGGGGGCCTTCAATCACCCTGACATCTGCCAGGAGGGCAATACAGAAGTGCAGAGGCAATCCAGGAAGTTTTTGGACAGCACTGGAGATAACTTCCTGGTGCAAGTGTTGGAGAAACCAACTAGGGGCTGTGCTCTTCTTGAACTGCTGCTCATAAACAGGGAAGAATTGGTGGGGGATGTAGAAGTGGCTAGCAACTTGTAGCAGTGACCACGAGATGATTGAGTTCAGAATCCTGACAAAAGGAAGAAAGGAAGCAGTAGAGTCCGGACCCTGGACTACAGAAAAGCAAACTTTGACTCCCTCAGGGAACTAATAAGCAGGATCCCCTGGGAGGCCAGTCTGAGGGAGAAAGGACTCCAAGAGACCTGGTTGTATTTTAAAGAAACCTTACTGAGGGTCCAAGAACAAACCATCCAGATGTGCAGGAAGAATAGCAAATGTAGCAAGTCACCAGCTTGGCTTAGCAGAGAACTATTCAGTGAGCTTAAATACAAAAAGGAAGCTTACAAGAAGTGGAAGCCTGGATAAAGAAATTGGGAGGAATATAAGAATATTGCTCAGGCATGCAGGGATGAAGTCAAGAAGGGCAAAGTGCAATTGGAGTTGCAGCTAGCAAGGGACATGAAGGGTAACAAGAAGGGTCTCTATGAGTATGTTAGCAACAAAAGGAAGGTCAGGGAAAGTGTAGGTATCTTACTCAATAGGAGACGCAACCTAGTGACAGATGATGAGGAAAAGGGTGAAGTACTTAATGCCTTTTTTATCTCAGTCTTCACAGGCAAGGTCAGCTCCCGGACTACTGCATCGGGCAGCATAGTTTAGAGAGAAGGTGAGCAGCCCTCAGTGCTGAAAGATTTAATAGATTTCCTAGACATTCGGGCTGGAAGGGACTCCAGAGGATCATCAAGTCCAGCCCCCTGCCCCAGGGGCAGGAAGTCAGCAGGGATCATAGGATCCCAGCAAGATAAACATTCAAATGTCTCTTGAAGGCGTTCAAAGTGGGTGCTTGAACCACCTCCAGCGGCAATCTATTCCAAACCTTGGTGGCTCGGACCATAAAGAAGTTCTTCTTTATGTCCAGCCTGAAATGGTCGCAGAAGAGTTTGTGACCATTCTATCTTGTCCTCCCTTGGGGGACTCTGGTGAACAGACATTCCCCCAGGTCCTGGTGAACACCCCTAATAAACTTACAGGTGGTCACCAGATCGCCCCTGAGCATGTGCTTTTCCAGGCTGAAGATTCCCATGGCTCTCAGCCTCACGTCATAAGGTCTCTTTTGCTGACCTCTGATCATGTGTGTGGATCTCCTCTGCACTCTCTCAAGCTTCTTCATATCCTTTTTGAATTGTGGAGCCCAAAACTGGATGCAGTACTCCAGCTGCAGCCTCACCAAGGCTGAGTACAGCAGGAGAATGATGTCCCGGGATTTGCTTGAGAAGCATCTATGGATGCAAGCCAGAGTTTTGCTCACTTTACCAGCCACAGCATCACATTGAAGGCTCATATTCATCTTGTGGTCAATCATGACCCCCAAGTCCCTTTCATCCATGGTGCTAGCCAGCATAGCACTACCGAGCCTATAAGCATGCTGCAGGTTTTTCCTCCCAAGGTGGAGAACCTTGCATCTTTCGATGTTAAGCACCATCAGGTTCTTGTCCGCCCATTTCATAAGCCTGTCAAGATCTGCCTGGATCACCCTCCTGTCCTCAGGTATGGATGCTTTACCCCAAAGTTTGGTGTCATCGGCAAACTTGGCCAGCCCACTGCTGATACCAGTGTCAACATCATTGATAAAGATATTAAAAAGTAAAGGCCCTAGGACAGAGCCTTGAAGGACCCCACTGGTCAGAGCACACCACGATGATTGACTTCCGGCAACCACCACCCTCTGGATTCTGCCGCGGAGCCAATTCCCCAGCCAGCAGATCATGGGGAGGTCGAGGCCGCAGTTAGCCAGTTTTGCCAAGAGGTGATCATGGGATACCAGATTGAAGGCTTCTTTAAAGTCAAGATATATGACATCAATCTCTTCTCCCTTGTCCAGGTGATAGGTCACCTGGTCATAAAAGGAAATGACATTGGTCAAGAAAGACCTACCTGCAACAAACCCATGCTGGGTATCCCTCAGGATATTGCCATCAGCTAGTCTGTTAAGGATGGCCTCCTTGATAATCTTTTCCAAGACCTTCCCCAGGATAGAGGTCAGGCTGATGGATCTGTAGTTTCCCAGATCCACTTTCCTCCCTTTCTTGAAGATAGGCACCACATTGGCCTTCTTCCAATCTTCAGGCACTTCACCAGAGCACCAGGAGTTCTCAAAGATCCATGCCAGGGGCTGAGCTATGATGCTTGCCAGCTCTTTAAGTACCCTTGGGTGTAAACCATCAGGGCCGGCTGACTTGAAGGTATCCAGCCTGTCAAGGCGTTCCTTCACAAAGTGTTCCAGCTTTGATGGATGGTAAGGAACCTCCTCCACATGGGCCTCCCTGTCCTGCAGTGGGCAGGGGTGTCCCATGGGATTGGTGAAAAACTGATGCAAAGTACCCATTTAGCAAGTTTGCTTTTTTCCTGGGCATCGGTTGTCAGTTGTCCCATCTGGTTTAGCAGGGGTCCAATGTTGCCCTTGCTTTTCCTCCGGCTCCCCACATATCTAAAAAAGGGCTTTTTATTGTCCTTGATATTTGTAGCTAGCTGGAGTTCCATTGCAGCCTTGGCTTTCCTGGTTTGCTCTCTGCAGATCCAGACCAGACCAGAGCAGAGTATTCCTCCTTGGTGGTGGATCCCATCCTCCATCCTTTGTAGGTCTTCCTTTTAAGATGCAGGAGGTCTGCCAGTTTCCTGGAGAGCCAAGGGGGCTGCTGTGCCCTTTTGCTGCCTTTCCTCTGAGACGGGATGGACTTTGCTTGCGCATCCAGGATTGCTCCCTTGAGGAGCAACCACTCATCCTGAATTCCCCTCCCCTTTGGGTTGTGGCCCTTTAGGGCCTCACTGACAAGCCTCCTGGGCTTGTCAAAGTCAGCTTTCCTGAAGTCAAGGACTTCTGTATTACTGAATGACTTGCCAGCTTTATGGTGGATGGTGAAGGTGATCAGCTCGTGATTACTGTCACCCAGCTTCCCTTCAATCATTAGGTCACTGATTACGTCATCCCTGGTTGCTAGAACCAGGTTGAGCAGTGCTTTACCTCTCGTCGACCCGTAGACTTCCTGTGTCAGATAGAGGTCATCCACGCATGAGAGACAGCTTTGCGCCTTCTCGGATTTGGCTGAGCGCTCCTCCCACAGGATGTCTAGGTAGTTGAAATCACCCATGACAACCATATACTGGAAGCGTGCAGCCTCAGCCAATTACCTGGCAAACTCCTGGTCAAGATCTTGATCCTGGGTAGGGGGTCTGTAGTAGACTTCCACCATAGTGGGAGTTCCCCACGGATTTTAACCCAGAGGGTTTCAAGTCCACCATGGGTGGCAATGTTGGCTTGCAGGGATGCGTAGCTTTCCTTGACATAGAGAGCTATGCCCCTGCCCCTTTTGTCCACTCAATCCCTCCTGTACAGGGTATAGCTGTCTATACCTGTGGCCCAGTCATGGGTGGAGTCCCACCAGGTCTCTGTTAACCTTATGACATCATAGTTATTTGCATTTAGCAGGAGGACAAGTTCCTCCTGTTTGTTCCTCAAGCTCCTCGCATTTGTGTACAGGCATGCAAGTGTCCCTTTGGGGGCCCTTGCCTTGCCTACAGTTCCTTCCAGGGCTGAGGCAGGGGTGGGCTGCCTTAAGTGCCTTGGTCTGCTGGCTGTGCAAGGGTTGCTCAACAGGTCACCAGTGGCGGTAGTCCCCCCATCCCCTGGCGGGTTTAGTTTAAAGCCCGGTGGAGCAGGTCAGCCAGTCTGGCTGAGAAGAGCCTCCTCCTCAGTGGGGAGAGGTGGAGGCCATCCCTTCCCAGCAGCTTGCTGCCTCTCTCGCCAAAGAGCGGGCTGTGGTCATGGAAGCCAAAGCCTTCCTGATGATAGCAGCACCTCAGTCTTTGGTTCACTACCTGGATCCTCCTCTCCCTCCTCAGCCCATAGCCCAAGACTGGGAAGATCAAGGAAAACACCACCTGCATCCCCAGACACTTTAGCCCAAGTCCCAAATCCCTGTAGCACCTCATGACCCGGCTGGGAGTGCTCTGAGCTGTGTCATTGGTGCCCACATGAATGAGGAGCATGGGATAGTGGTCAATGGGCTGGAGGAGGTTAGGGATCTTCTCTGCAATGTCTTGGATTCTGGCTCCTGTGAAGCAGGAAACTTCCCAGGCTAAGGGATTGGGGTGGTAGATTACCATCTCAGTCCCCCTCAGGATGGAGTCTCCCACAACAAACACTTTGCATTTTGTCTTGAGGAGAGCGGGGGCGGTAGCTACAGTTGAGCCCGTGTTGCCTGCGGGAGCTGGCAACTCAGCAGGCTCTGCTGGGGCTGCAAGAGGTTCATACCTGTTGCAAAGCTCCAGCGGGATGAGGGCCTCAGTGTGGTGGGCCTTGGGGCCCTTGACCATCTTGGTCCAACCCCTAGGCTGGACAGTAAGGGAGGTCCCTGAGTCCTCCCTTGTCCTAGAGGGATACCGTGGTCTGCCCTCTGTCTCCGGGGGGAGAAGGGTCTGGCAGTAGGAGTCAATCTCCTGCTCACAGTCCTTGATGGCACGCAGTCTCTGGACTGTGACCTGGAGCTCCTCCAGCTGGCACGCCAGAGACTCTAGTAGGGAGCAGACCCCACAAGGGAAGGTGGCCATGCTCCCAGGCCCCAGAGCCTGAAAAAGTAACAGGCAGCCCCTGTAGCCAAGAGCCAGAGCTGAGAACCATGGGCTCCATCTGGGTGGAGGCCTCTGAGGTGCCAGAGTGGGGGGCTGCAGGTCCTGAGGGGACCCTCAGGGTGTGGTGCGTGCCCATCTGCGTCATGCCACTGGTAGGCCAGCTACGGCTGGGACTGTCTACTCTGGGGGGCTCACAGGCAGAGCCTCGGGCCCTCCCGCACCTTCCTGTGCAAACTCCTGCACTAACTCACGCACTGGGCCCCGGAGCGTGCCTGTTTGCGCAGTCTATTCGCAAGGCTCCGGTTGCGTGGCTCCCTCGGGGGCTGGGCAAAGTAGGAGCCGGGGGGAGGGGGCATGACCATCCTTGGACCACTCAGCCCACTCCCAGATTACTAGGTCCCTCCCTCCACAGGCCCCTGCTTACCTGCGGGCAGGCCGGGGCTCATCGGGGGTCCTGGAGTTTCTCCTGGGGTCCCTAAGCTCACAGGGGTGCAGCGGGCTTACACCTGAGTATCTTGTACTGGAGCCGGGACTCTAATGAAGCTTCTGCTGTTGTCGGGCCCTTTTTAAACTGCCTGGTTGAAAGAACAGGTTAGGAACTACTTTGAAAAGCTGGACATATACAAGTCCAGGGGGCTGGATGCAATGCATCTGAGGGTGCTTAGGGAGTCAGCTGATGTGATTGCAGAGCCGCTGGCCAATATCTCTGAAAATTTTTGGTGATTGGGGGAGGTCCCAGATGATTGGAAATGGGTAAATATATTGCCCATCTTTAAGAAAGGGAAGAAGGAGGATCCAGGGAAATACAGACCAGTCAGCCTCACCTCAGTCCCCAGAAAAGTCATGGAGCAGGTCCTCAAAGAATACATTTCTAAGCACTTGGAGGAGAGTAAGATGATTAGGAACAATCAACATGGAGTCACTAAGGACAAGACCTGCCTGACCAACCCAATTGCCTTCTATGATGAGATGAGTGGCTCTGTAGATGCAGGGAAAGCAGTGGACGTGATATACCTTGACTTAAGCAAGACAAGATTCTTTGAGTAAATGTGATATTTTTTTTTAGAACAACTAAATAGTTGGAAAAATTGTTCTTTACAAACTTTCAGGCACAAATACACTTCTTCAGGCATAGGGAAAATCTGAAGATGCCTGAAGAAGGGTGTTCATACCTGAAAACTTGCAAAGAACAATTTTTACAATTATTGAATTGGTCTAATAAAAGATACCACATTTACTCAAAGGACCTTATTTGCCTATGTCCTTAGACCAACACAGCTACATCCAACAACCTTGACTTTTGTAAGGCTTTTGATACTGTTGCCCACAGCATTCTTGCAACCAAGCTGAGGAAGTGCACGTTAGATGAATGAACTGTAAGGTGGATAGAAAGCTGGCTGGATTGTCAGGTTCAATGGATATTAATTACTGGCTCTCTGTCTAGTTGGCAGTTGGTATCAAGTGGAGTTCCCCAGGAGTCAGTCCTGGGGCTGGTTTTGTTCAATATCTTCATTGATGATCTTGAAGATGGGATGGAGTGTACCCTCGGCAAGTCCACAGATGACACCAAGCTACAGGGTATAGTAGATATGCTGGAGGGTAGGGCTAGGATTCAGTGACCTAGACAAATTGGAGGATTAGGCCAAAAGAAATCTCATGAGGTTCAATCAACAAGGACAAGTGCAAAGTCCTGCACTTAGGACAGAAGAACCCCATGCACCGCATGGCAGGAAGTGAGACACAATGCTACTGCATGGTAATAATGAGCTACTGCTCAGTCAGCATCACCTAAAAGCCTTTTGGTAATGCTACTGCATAGTAACTTTGGTTACTGCGCAATCATTTAGTACTTGTTTATAGAAGTACTAAATGACTGTGCAGTAACAACTCCACAGTCAGCGTTTCATATAGACATGGCCTGTGAGTATACCTAAAAGACTCATAACCTATTTGAAGTTATACTATCCAATTCCTACACAGTCTGTACATCCCTCAGAATAGAGAAATGGCATAAAACTATAAAAATCTTGCTATACAAAACATACTAAAAATCAAATAATGCATTTTCTCACTGAGCTTTCAATGCTTAAAAGATTATCTGTTTCTTCCATGTGACATATTCAGTGCCATTTCTAATTAATAACAGAGATGTAATTACTCCCATTTTTCACAAATTATCTCAGGATTAGCGTACCAAGATTTTTTCTCTTTTGTGGACCTACATTTCAATGTGAACGTGACCATTTTGTCACGCTTTTTTTTTTTAGTATGTAGACCATGTCTTAACAAGTCTAGCCAAGACCTTAAGTTATGTCTAATTAACAATATGCTTGTCATGTTATCTGCAACAGTGTGTGCACTGCATTCCTAAAGAGTCTTGGAGAATTTTGCACTCTTGCATTGTAAGCTATCATCTTAAAGATCCTTAGTGCAAATCATCTGATGGTATACCAGGAATAAATCTTTCCACTAATCCATTTGGGGAGGATTTTATACAGCTGATGCAACATAGCTGATACTACTGAGTTTTCTTGCATATAATACACCCCACAAATAAAAAAAATGCACCTTGTTTTTGGAAGGCAGAATGTAGAAAAAAGATGTTTTCGGAGTTGTGGCTGGCTGTGTGATGAGGAACATGTCCTCACGCAAACAAAGTATCCAGAAAGTGTGGCTTCCAAGGAAACAAGTTTGGGTGAAACAGCAGGCACCAAGCAGCTCCCTCCTCATAGACTGTCATTTCTTGGACACTGTGGTACAGAGGACTTACTCTATATCACACAAGGTTAGGCTCCAGACCCTTGCAAGGACAGTATCAAGACTACAAGTTGTTTACTGTACTTAGTTCTTTATACAAGTTCCAGTAAATAAAGATGTGGAAACAACACACAAGCCTCATCAAGATACTACCAGCAGCTTACTTGCTGCTTCAGGCACAAGCTACATTTTTAGCCAAGAGCTACAGCTGTGAGTGGGGTGTGCAGTGTCTCCAGGCATTCTTCTAGTCCAGTGAAGAAAAAAGACACACATCCCAGTTTGGGGGGTGGGGAGGCTGACTTTGGCTATGAGAGATGAAGATATGTGTTGTATGTGATAAAATATGGGATTTTTAACATACAATTAAGACTCCTCAAATGTTAATTCACTTCTGTTTTTGTTTACATTCAGTTCAGTACTCCCTGTCCTGAAGAGCCATAAAATTTCTATCAACTGTGCTGAACTAGTCAAATTCATGCTGGGCACATCTACATGTACAATTAGTGTAAATCAATAGACTCCAGACATATTGCACTGGAGTTTATTGCTCCCAGGTGCCCTGTTAACATGTGCACCCAGGACTGCAACACGTTGAGCTGAGGCAGCACAGCCCTGGCTGGCAGGAGCTTTGGGGAGTCAGCCTGCCAGCCTGCGGCTGCTCCCCTAAACTCAACATGCTGTGGAGGGGCTGCCTAGGCGGGTGCTCCAGTGCAGGCCTAGCTAGCAGACAGTCCCCAAAGTGAAGCACACTTGTGTCCCAGCCAGCCCCTTCAGCATCTACACATGCATTGCAGCAAAGTACTTTACCGCAGGATAGTACTTGTATTATACTGCAATGAAGTAAATTAGTTTACTCTGGCCTAATAGCATCACATGTATAGATACTGGCATTTTACTGCAAAGTTAATCAATCAGTTCAGCAGTAAACATCTCATGTAGATGTACCCACAGAATACTGAACAGCTCAAATGATAACTATCTACCAAAAGAAAACACTTATGCCCCACAGATGTTCCATACTGACCACAGTGGACTCTCTGCCATGGGACAGTAAGCCATTCAAGATACAAAGAAGCACCTGAAGGCACGTGCTTCATTTTGCTTTCCACCTTGACACTATTTAGCTGTTTTCTCTGTTTGGGTATTAGCATAACAACATTGCAAGCTCAGTCAAAAACCTATTTCAATAAACAACCATACTCAGATAGGAACACAAACAACACATTTGCCTTAAAAATAGCTTCAAGGTTGTCTTGTAGACCAAGATTACCAATGGCGTGTCCCTATTGAGTCTTTGAAAAAAATCAGGATTTTCTTTCTATGTCAGCAACGAAAGCTTACATGGGAATAAGACACTCTTATTTTGAAGAGCATCTACATGGAAAGGCATATAATTATACTGATGTAGCTCTGTGAATAGCTGTTCCCACACAGACAAGCCCATAGTTTCACTTTCACTGGGCCTCTGCTATCCCTTACTTTTAACAGTATGTCTGGATTAAGATCCCATCTCTGTTGCTGGTTATTGCATTTTTTGTTCTTTGCACAACAAAAGGATATGTCAAAAACTACATAGTCATGGTAGGGTTCCAATTACTTGGTTTATGAAATACACACAACAGGCAAAACCCAGTTATATATTCAATATGCTGCTATGGTTAATTTCCAGACACAGAGCACAAGTGAGCACTGCCAGAGGGCTCAAAAACTACTGTAGTAACATATTAAACTCACCTGGACAATAAGGTAGACAGAAAAGCCCTCCCCCTTATCCCTTTCAGTTTGCAGAGCCTCATCTTTCCTCTGAAGTTTTGTCAAACACATATATTTTGTAGCATATCATTCTAAAAGGAAACAAGTCTCAGGAACTTTCCCAAAACACCCGGCTGGCAGTTCTTGCCCTTTTATAACATGAGGAATCCAGCTGTTAACTGAGTTGTGATGGCCCAAATATGGTTTATCAGGTAGGTTGGTCCCAGGGCACTTAGGCTGGTCCCAGGGTACAGGCATTCAAAAAGCCCAAGGCAGAATCAATCAAACATACAGAGGTTTCTCTCACCTGCATAGGTTGGATTGGGAGCAAACAAAACACATGTTCCCCTTTGGTGAAGTGGGGAAGAACCAGAAGACAGTCCAGAAGAGAGCCCCGCGCATGATCAGAGGACAAAAGAACAAATCTTATGAGAAAAGACTGAGAGTCATGGGACTCTTCAGCCTGGAGGAGCAAAGGCTGAGGGGGGACAGTGGCAGCCTATAAGTATATAAGGGGTGTGTACCACGAACTGGGAGACCATCTGTTCACCAGGCCACTCCAAGGGACAAGGTCTAATGGTCACAAAGTCCAGGAAGACTGTTTTAGGTTGGACATAAGGAAAAGCTCGTTTACTGTCGGAGTCCCCAGAGTCTGCAATAGACTCCCCCCAGAAGTGGTGCAAGCACCTACTCTGGATACCTTTAAGATACTCTTGGATGCTTATCTTGCTGTGATCATTTGACCCCATCAGACTTCCTGACCCTTGGGCAGGGGGCTGGACCCGATGATCCTGCAAGGTCCCTCCCAGCCCTAATGTCTATGAAATCTATGAAGTCTATGGAAATGGGAACACACAGGCTGCCTGCGTTGGCCAAGGCCAGTAGGTTGAGATGCTCCCACATACCTCACAGCATGCCAGAGACTGCCAAGGGCAGCTGAGCACAGTCCACCCCTGACTGGTTGTCAGACACACTCCTGCAACCCCCTGCTGTCACCATGGCCCCTTCCCCATGCCCTAGGCTTCCAGGAGAGGCCCAGAGTAAGTCACCATAGCACACCCAGCAGCCTGACCAGCAGCAGCCGGGGCAGAGGGGGAAGAAATCCCCTCTCCTTCTCTCTGCCCCTCACTTGGGTCAGCCCAGGTGATCCCTCTCTCTCCTTGCTTTCTTCTTGGTTTAGGTTCATCAGTCAAGTGACCAGGCCAAAAACATTGCCAGGGGAGTGGGAAGCACTCTCTTCCTTCCAGCAGGCATTTTGAAAGCTGCAAGAAAATGTCCTAGGCTGCTGCCCTGAGATTTACTGTAAGTAAAAAACCTGGAAACCTGCCATGAATTAGGGATTATGTCTAGGCAAGTCATGTCTGAAAAGGATCATTGTGTCCAATCTCTGTAAAGACTCAAGTGCTTATATTTGCTCAAGTGTATTCGGACTTTCTTGTTCTACCCCTTCCCCCCACCCCTGATCAATAAAGGTGTTGGGTTACAGCTTGCCTTGATATGTTACTGAGGAGAGAGGCTTTCTACTCCCAGCTGGGACAGCAGAGTGTCTTTTGATTTTCTTTGAGTTCTACCTGATGCTATCTTGGGATGCTTCTGGCTGAAAGAAGCACCCAGAAATATTAGTGTGGGCAAAGCACCCCTAAGGTTCACAGGGTCTGTGTGCCCTGGCCTGCATAGAGCCCTACCAGAAACCAGTGCCTGGATGGTGGCAGCGTTACCCCAGGCTTGCAGGTGTTCTCCAGGAAGTGGGACAGCCAGCTGTAGGCTCCCTGAGGGAGATTCCTGAAGTGAGATTTTTGGGCCTGGGACAGAGAGGCAGGTGGCTCTGTGTGTTATGCTCCCTACTGTGCATGCCACAGGGCACACCATGGTGACCTGCTCTGGGGCTCTCCTGGAAACCTACAGATGGGCCTACAGTAGTGGCAGGGGTGCTCTGTAGAAGGGAGGATTATGCACTTTGGCTGCCGCTGGTGCTGAGCTCCAAGGGGCCTAAACCTGACTTCTAGGGAGTGCCACTGTCCATGCTGCCTAGTGCAAGCCTTCCAGGTTGTTGGGCGCATCCTGCTAGAGCTCTGTACCAGCAGCAGCCAGCAGAATGTGCCTGGCAGCCCAAGAGGCTTGTGCCAGGCAACACAGACATTTCTGGATGTTTAAACACACTTGTTAACATTTATAGAACTTCTGAGATTTGTGAATACTTTTGCCAGTATCCAGGAGATGTGTCTACATTGCCATGACCTGAGAAACATCCATGAACTAAATTTATTGCATTTATTCCCCCAAATATTTAAAACTTTGTTTTAAACATTTAATTGGCAAGCTCTGTTACTTAATTCATCATAAATCAATCAATCAAAGTTCAATAGTGCAGATGTATAGTTTGCAGGCACAAAAGTCTTAGTAATAGATATAATCAGCTGGATATGTTCTACTGGTGTTGTAAAAAGGACAAGGGAGTCCTCAGGCTCAATTGTCTCAGTTACTGTTCTTTATCTTTTCTTCCAACTACCCTCCCTTCTGCTTTTCTTGGAATTCATTTGAAAGGGTGGCTGAAATTTTCATAAACAAGTTTCAAAACACATCTCTAAAGTTATTACCTACATGTTTTCTGTATCTCAATACAATGATAAATGTTTTCAGAAAATACATATACAATGCCCCCTCCCCGCCCCCCCGCCCCCCCACACACACACATTGGAAAACACAGGCCTAAACTAACCATTTACAGATCTTCATGTATAAACTCAAATTGTGAACTTGTATTTGCTATTTTGAATTTCAATGTACAATTTACTGGTATAAATTGAAATATATATTTAAAACAGTTGGCCCCCTGTGGCAGGGCACTGTTTGTGTCTGTCACTTTAAGGACTGAAGCCAAACAGCCATCAGGTGTCTGATTAAGGCAGCAATTTTAGATTCAGGGATGCCTATATAAGCAGGGCATTTTTGCTGCTGGCAGTAACATCATCTGGCTGCTGGTATCACCTGGAGGTAAGGGAGGAGCTGTAGGGGATGGTCAGGAGGCTCCTGGTCCTGGGCATGACCTAAAACCGCACCCTGCTGGGAGTGGGTGGCCTGATGGGGCTCCCAGTGGTGCAGGAGCCCCCAGGAAATGCCAGGCCAGTGATCATCCTGGTGAAAGGCAGGTCAGGGTGCCTTAACCCCAGCCCCCACAACTGGGTGAGTTAACCCCTAGTAGCGGCCAGAAGGCAGATCCATGAGCGAAAGTGGGGCTAGAGGCTCAGAGGCCTGATTGTAGAGTACCCTCAACTGGCCTGGGCTGGGGCCAGGACCAGAATGGTCAAAAGGGCCAGGGACCCACGGCGAGGGATGTCCAGAGCTAGGAGGGCCTGGGATTTCCAACTGGCCTTGGAGGTGCGGCCAGGGCCTGTATGGCCAAAGGTCCCGGAGGGGGACCACGCCTGAGAGGAGAAATGGTTCAGGGAGCTAAGTAGCCCTGAATGACGGCGGGGTAGGCCACCTGAGTGGAGGGATCCAGTTGGGGTCTGAACTGGACGATTCTGAGGCCCAGTGTGGGGCTGGTGAGTAACATTAGTGGATGCCATCCGTACCCCCTCCCTGCAGTGTAGGGAGGGGTTACGGAGCCACAGATAGTGCCCCCTGGCATTAGGGCAAGAAATGGGCAGCCTCCCACTTAATTAATAACAATTAATTCAATGTCATCAAGGCGTGGTGGGAAAGAAGGTGTGTGGTTGGCCCAGAAACAGGTGGGTGGGCCACAGGTAAATTGGCCCAGAGAAGGCCCCCTGTTATACTTCCATTGTCTTCACACATAATACCTACTCTGAGCCCTGCCTTTGGTATCTGTTTTAATCTTTGTTTCAAGGACACAGATTTTCTTTATTCTTTAAAGGACTCTCCAGTAGAGCTGATTGAAAATGGTTTGCTTTTGTTTGTTTTATCCCCCAGGCAAAACTTAAATGAAAACAAAAAACAGTGTTTAAACTGAATTTTCCAAGGAAAAATTATATTACCTTGGCTAAAGATCACGTGCCAAGGTATTTTGACTATAAGATGTCACTACAGTGTTACAATTCAGTTGTCTTACACTCCCATTCTTCCTCCTAGACCAGGATCCCTGTCAGGGCTTCAGATCCTGTAAAACACCAAGGCTTCCCTTCTTGGATGGAGGAAGCACTAAATCTCTGGAGTCATGGCTCTAAAGGGAGTCCAATTTACAGAAGACAATAGGGGCAGGA
Source organism: Alligator mississippiensis (assembly GCF_030867095.1). NCBI lineage: Eukaryota > Metazoa > Chordata > Crocodylia > Alligatoridae > Alligator > Alligator mississippiensis. Next base: position 225,398,130 of record NC_081824.1, on the reverse strand, counting down.
AACCACAGGAAAACTCCCCACATCTCAAGGCACCACTTGTACAACCTGAAACATTTCTGGTTTTAGGTTTTTCTTCCCCCCACCCCCCCGCCAATCAGTTGATTCCATGGAGAGCAGACTCTGCACAAACAGTTAGTTTAAATGAAAATCCTATTTTCTGTCAAAAGATTGTTTCAGTGGAAAGTTTGTGATGAGGCCTACCCACCAGTGTTTCTGCATATTTCCCCTTGCTTCAAAATGGACTTTATATTACAGGTCAGATTTTTAAAGTTTTAGCTAAAAGACTTGGAACTATATTTCTGTTTCGACACTGCAATTCAATTTACTAAAACACTGGGGTTCAAATCCTCTATTTAGCATTGAGTACTTCACTTTATATATTTTGCTCCATTTAATAATTTTCTTTACTTTTTGCTAGTTACAGTTCTATAGACTAAGACAACTTATGGCCTCATGGATATCACAAGTCATTACATTTCATTCAGATACCACTGAATTCAACCTGATCACCTTCATAATATTGAGGACTGAAACATTTCGGTTTCACTGAACTGCTGTGTGGCACATTTGGATAACAAGAGATGGAAGTGCCTCCACCAGGATACAGTGGTAGGGAATTGATTAGGTAATTTATCCAAGATAATGCTATTGGATGAGCTGTGCTGCATGTTACGGAGAAAGCTGCCAAACTGCCAGTGTATAAAAAATTTAGAACTGCTTCATTTCATCCAGAGATGGCTTTCCAGATTTCTCTCTGTCGCACTGGTCTGATATGACATGACTCATGAATTACTAGTTTTCTAGCTACTAAAAAAAAATCACAACACTCTGATTTGCAAATTTTGCCCCAATGGAGATTGGTGATACGCTGATATGACCACCTGCAAGTATTTGAAGAATGTAAACATCAAAAAACAACAGATGAACTAGAGTAAGTACCCAAGTGGCTAGGACTGGGAGGAACAGCAAAGGAACATTTTTAATGACCCAGCACGCCAAACTTCCTGCCTGAGCAATCTTTTGGGCTGTGGAAGTCTCTAATGATGTCTTGCTCAAGTCATTTAAAGCTTCTTCTTTTGTATGGAGTCAGATATCATCTTCAATTTATGACCTACTGGGAGCATCCACACAAGATGCTAAATGGGCAGTACCCTAATAATACTGCACAGTAGCACGCCAGGGCAGAAACAGTACTAATATGGTGCTGCACAGTATTAATAGGCTACTGCACAGTAGCATGACTAAAAATGTGTGTGCTGGCACTACTGCACATTAACACCAGTTACTGTGCATTGATTTAGTACTTGATTATACAAGTACAATACTTAATGCGCTGTACCTACAGTGAATTAATGAATATGTAGATGCGCCCACTGTCCGGTCTTATCACTCAATGTGAGGATTCCACCTACCCCATCTCGGCATTTGTACAGATTGCAGCTTTCAATTAAATTCTGCAGTCTGTTGGACTCCACATTTGTACAGGGGGCTGTTCAAGATGTTCATCTTGTAAAGCGTTTCGAAGCATCCATATCCAGATCTCAGTCTGTTCAGGTAGACCCATGCTTCTCTGTAAAAGTCATGCCCACTGGGGGACTTGTTTGCTGTTGGTATAAAATGATGTAGGAATAGGTCTGACCTTTCCTAATAGTTGGCCCTCTCCATTTCTGCCCATAGGTTTGATTCACTACCCCAGTCTCCTCCAGGAGCTTGTGGGCTTCATGTAGAAATGGTTTATGACTTTTTAAGTCTCTTAAGCTTCCATCTGTTTGGGTCTTCAGTTAGCAGTTGATGGAGCAGGTGATTTTCATCATCTCTTGCCTGTATTGCCAGTGACAATGTTAAGGTCTGTCTTTTTGGCTAAGTACAGGCAATCAAAAAGCCTGAGGCTGAATTGATTCAATCTTCACAGATTAGTCTAAACTATGGGGATTGAATCAATAAGCAAGTGAACAGACACTCATCTTTGATTCTGGAAATGCAGCCACATACCTGCAGTGGACCAGGCCAGAAGCTAGGGGGTCTAGAGCATGCCTCCCTGCTGGGCTGGAGGAGACAGCTTGCGCCAAGGCTAGTCCTCCCACCCTGAGATGCAAACCATCATGGATGGATGTGAATTAACACAACTCTGGAGGGGATCTGGGACAGAAGTTCAAAAACTGATTTAACCTAAATCAGTTAAGTCTAATACTACATCCATCCAGGTTTATCTTAAATCGGTTTCAGCCATTTTGAAAGCAGTCTACGTGTACTGAACTTCTGTTGTGCTACAGATTTTAATTGGTTTCTGATCGCTTATACCAATGTATGTATAATTTCTGTCCCTAGCCCTTATAGCATTTGATCTAATGCCCAAGAGTACAGGAAGTACATCTGTGTGTATATAAGTTGTGCAGACAGTTATGAGTCTCTGTGCACTGTTAAGTAGTGTCAACTTTTTAGTGTGGCAACTTCTCTACAGCACAATATTCTGCCAGGGCATATACCATTGCAAGTGGAGTGGTTCTGAGCACTTTTAACATTGGCACCCCATGTCATACTAAACACTTTAAGGCAGCTACCCATGAAGAAAATTTACTGCCAACCTTCTTAATGTGGTGTTTATAGGTGAGGGAGTGGTCTAAGGTGACTCCCAGGTAGGTTGGTGTATGGTCATGTACTACTTGTGGAGATGGTTAGCGATGAGTTCCATGTCAGTATTCAGTGTCTATTTCTTGGGCAACTATGGCAACATCATCAGCATACATGTTTTGCTTAGATGTTGTGTGCAGGAAGTCTGAGATATATACATTGAAAAGTACTGGTGCTAGCACTGACCTTGGGGGACTCCATTCTTCAGAGTTTACACTTAGCTTTTTTCTCCTTTTTTTCCCAACTTCCAGGGGTGTATTTTCCCTTTTTTCCAATTTCTAATTTCAATTTAAAGCTAATCTGGACAAACATATGGAAGTGGGCCACGCCACCACAATTCCTCCCTGTGAAAATGGATACTGATGCAAAGGCACAGAGTATGTGGTGTCCCAAGGGCCCTGGGCCCTCCAGGAAGAGGACTGTCACCTGAAATGCATAAAATTTCCATATGCCCATCATCTTAGGCCCCCCCTGGAAAAAATAAAAGTCAGTGCTTATGTGCTGCTACACCACTTTACACCATGTTCATGTGACCTTAGAGAACAGGTGCAAACTGTTATGCATGAGTCTCTTGTTTGGTCACTTTGAATCTGCTCATAGAGGCCTTTCCTATATATTAAAACAATCTGGGTCTAATCCAAGGTCGACCTTAGACTCCAATCCCTCTGAATTCTAGGAAAGTTGATAGCCCAAGCCAGTTCTGGACTTCACTTGTCTTCAGTCTCAGTAAGGATCAGACTCAAAAAATTAGGATCCAAGAAGCATAAACATTAAGAAAGTTTGCATTCTGATCCAGATACGAACTTAAAATGGCTGGAGTCCATCTCTATAGCAGATAGTTTCACTATGGGATAGCATCATTATATCCAAGTTTTATTATAGCTTTGCTGTACCATAGGCTAAAAAGTGTAAAAATAAAAATATTTAAAAAGAGGAATGGAAAGGACATCTGTTGAGGTATAAATTTCAGGGTCTTTATGCAAAGATCAGAGCTATGCTCCTTAATAGTCATTATACTCTATAAAGAATTATCCATGATTTCACTGATAGATCACCACTGGAAAAAAGAAAAGCATAAAAGCATTCCACCTGTATTGCTGGCAGATGGCTTATAAGTGTCGCACAGGCTTAGACCTACTACTGGCTCATACAAGAGGTATTAAGTAAACTGCTGAACATCTGCTGGTAAATACACAGCAAACAAGAATGCAACTTAGAGCCAAACATCTGGCAAGTGTGGGCCACATCTCTGCTCATAAACTAAGCAATGTTTTCTGCTAATCATTAACAGAGTTATTGATTTTAGATGTGTATCACACAGCTATAATTTTGTCAGAGAGTAGACCACATAAGTTGTTCTTTTTCTGGTTGTTTCATTTTGTCTTATTCCAAAAGTCTGTAAATTGACGAGCAGGACAAAAATTATAATTGACATCATCTGTGGGAAATATTTCATAAAACAACAGGCCCAGATGTAGGATTAAAGCCATGTGGTAGTAAAATACCACACTGAAAAAAGTCCAGGTTCTATGATTTCTTACGAAAACAGATGTGCTATTACTCCACTCTACTTGTTTTTCAATGCTTTCTACTCCAAATAATTCCTTTTTTTTTCTTCACAATTTCACTAGGGAGAGATCATAAATTGATTACAGATGGTGACTTGTACTTCAAAATCCTAACTGTCACAATCTTTGAAATAAAAATAAATGAAACGTTTTGTGAAATTATATTGAACTGTGTTAAAAGTAATGAAGATTATACAAACATATGTCTGCTTGTCATTTATATAGCACCTTCAGGCATGACAACCAAATCCATTGGACAGTGCTTCCCTCCCTGGGAAGCAGTTATTCTCTGGGCATCCAGGATGTACTGAAACGTAATAAGGAACTCCTTCTGAGAGCCCCTCAGTTCAAACCACAAGATGGTCTAAACTGTCTGAAGTACATAATGAGGGATGCAGGTATTTGTGTTGTTTTCTCAGATTATCTTCAATAGGCAACACAGAAACCAAGACAGATCAGCCTTTTCTGCCTCTCTCTTCATATCATTTTATGGCATTGACGTATTCTTTGCATGTGCATCATGGGTAGATAGCCACGAGAGAGAGAGACAGACAAGGTGTATATTGCTTTGAACACTAGTTTTTTCATAGTACAGGGCAGAACTGCAAAACAATTGTATTCCCACTAAAGAACTTACTGGCATGTGGAATCCATTATGATGCCACTAATTACAATACATTAATTTAGCATTTATGTGATTTCAAAATGGGCCTGCATGGAGTCATGGTTTCTCAGTTAGAACTTAACGTAGCTTAACAAACCCTAATAAAAAACAATATTAACTAAGCTTCCATCATATGTCTGTAAGAGCTCTGCACCTCACCCTGTTCCAATGGAGCCAATAGGTCAGAATGAAGCCTTCTTTTCAGACACTTAAAAGCCCAGAAAAGATTGAACCCCATACACACACACACACACACACACACACGAGCATGCACACACATAGGAATTCTCCTACTTGCAAGTGAATCTCATCTCCTGATATTTCCTTTAAGATATTTTTTCAGTTGTAGGATGCAATGCATTTGTGTGCCCTACTGCACAAGGAAAAGGAGAAACAGGTGAAAGAGAACCAAGAGAAGAAAATAAGTTACCATTACCAGAGAAACAATCAAAGAACTAGAGCAGAGACTGGGTCAATGGCCAAAAAGCAGAAATGGATCTGAGGGCATTTGAAGAAATAGCACAAGCACTGGTACAGTTTCTCCTATTAAAGCTATGCAGCCAAACCAGCAAATAAGGAACACTTCACCATTACCACTCACAGTCAAGCCTTGCACAGACAAGGTTTTCTTTCCATCCGGCTTTAAAAACTGTTACATCCTTGCTGTAAAAATCTTTACTAATGATGCAGCTGCTGAAATGTCCTTTTTCTCTGGAGTGGCTATATCTGATAGACAGGCACGAGCTAATGGAGTCCCTCCTGCAGGGAGGCATCCAACAGAATACACTTGCATACAGAGCAAGACCAAGAGCAGAGGATGAAGAGCAGACATAAAGGCAGTAGCTGAAGAGTTTCTCAGCACTAAGGAAATTTTGAAGTGAAAGGACATTACTGGGAAAGGCCTAGTGCTCACTCAGCTGGAATAAAGGTTTTGGGGGACAGCTTGAAAAAAAGTTGGAGGGAATTCAGGTCAGGATCACTTGCCTTTTCTTATAAGCAAATCTAAGATACCATGGTGACAACTAGAGCCCCGCAGTGAAAACAATTTACAACTCTAGTAAAGTTTCCATGTTGGGCAGCAGTCTGATGCCTTGACCTTTTGCCCAGCAAGCCATTAGTTCAAATCCTCAGGCAGCATAGCTTTCTGGAAGTCCAAATTTACACCAGCTGGTGGTCTATCCATAGGCTTAAACCATGCATTAGATCTACAGCAGTAAGGAGCGCAATGGTCCACATACCAAAGCCAGCATACAATATAGAAGAATTGGCAGCCCTCAAATTAGTGGCCTTGGATTACAATGGGCAGGGTGCTACAGATAGAAAGTCAGGGGCAGTATGTGAAAACCCTCTCCGCTCTCAAATTCTCACCAAGGTTTTTTAAGTTGGGAAGGGAGAGAGGAAGTAAAAGCAAGAAGTGATGAGAGAAATTAAAATGTAGAAAATGCCCAATATATTCCATTGGGGTATAGCAGGAGAAGCCAATGTTGACAAAAAAGGATAGGATTTTCAAAAGCAGTCAAGCACTGAGCTAATTCTGCTTCCACTGAAGTCAGTGGCAAAACTCCAACTGGCTTCCAATGGGAGAGGAAGTAGGCCAATTGTGAGCACTTTTGCAAACCGCATCCTAAGCCTGCAATGGTTTGGTGGGTTCTTTTTCCTAGTAACAGTTTACTGAACTCTACTTGCTGTAAATTAGCTTGCACAGAATATTTCCCAAATCAAATTAAACCTGGGGTCCTGCAGGGGGATTTTACAAATATCTGCATGGCTGCTTTTGCTGTTAACTATTTTGTGATGCAAAAAGTGGATATCCACTCCATCCACTCTGAATTAAAGATCCTTATTTTAAATTCCATATGAATATTGAAGGTGGATACCAGCAGTCTGTCCCACGCTTAAGACCTGCTTACCATATAAACTAGAAATATTTCAGAAAGGTATTTTTTTTACCATATATGCCCAGTTGGCATGAAATGTAGGGGTAAGCCTATATGAGTAAGTTTTTATTAAGCTGTGACAGGGAGCCAGAGGCTCCTGTCACTTTAGTTAGAGTGCAGTCGGCCAAGCCTGCTTGGGGGGGTTGCAACAGAGGAGCACAGACAGGCCAGGAGGCAAAGGGGAAACCCCAGTGTGTGGCCGGGGAGCCACATGATCAGGAGGGATGGCATTTAGATGCATAAGCTCAGGGCCTGAGGCAAGGAAGACAGTTCTACATACTGCAAGCAGAGCTCTAGGGATGAGAGGAGCCTGACTGGCCAAAGAGGAAGGACTCCAGTTTATTAGGGAACTGCAAGGAAGCCCCTGTACCACCAGGCAGCAGAGATAAATATTCTGGTCTTGCTCATTGCCGTGGTGTGATGTTGACTCAGGATTTGTTGACCTTTGTTTGTGAGTGGATGCTCATATTTTTCATTTGTTTTGATGTTGAAGTGGAGGACCAGGTTGCAGCTATAGGGGAGGAAGAGAAGACCACCAAGAAGGGTAACAGGGGCACCCCAGGTCCTAGACCCCTCAAAGAGGGAAGTGCTGCTGTCACCTGAGGTACTGTGGTATGAGATAGAAAAGATTGAGGACACAAGCCTAGAGCCTGCAGTGGATGAAACCAGGGCCAAAGGGGCCTGGGAGCCCAGGTCCTAGGACAGTAGACTTCAGGCAGAGGGGTCCAGCCATAGTAAAGCAAACTAAGGCCAAGTGGTAGCAGCCCAGACAAGGACCTAAGACCTGAAGTGAAACCCACCCTGTCCTCTAGGGATAGACTCCCTGTCCAAATATAACACCAAGGTATGACAGGTGAGACAAGAGGGTGGGACCCTGAGAGGCCAGAGGGAGCAAGCAAGATGGGATCCAGCAGCCGCCCCGGTGCCAGACCCATTACATAAGCTCACTATGAAGCCAGCCACAAGATGAGACTATAAAACCTCCTGACAAAGTATACTTTACCTTGCCAGCAGAGTTTTGAAACTTGCTATCAAGTACAATATCCTCCCCAGCTTGCAAGAAGAGACAAACTCCTATAAAATCTGAAGTAGCAAAGCAATACCTTCAAGGAGCTTTGGGGGAAAAAAAGAAACTTGGTTTTAATTCAAATGAAGCTACTGCAGGGCACCCACTCTTCTTTAGATACAAGGACACTATCATTCTAAAGTTCTTCTTTACATTGGCAGAAACCACGACCTACTGTGGTAGATCTGATGGGAATCCCTATCCCACATTTCTTAAAGTCAAAACATACAGACAAAATGTATGGGGGGGGAGGGAAGGAGCAAAGGAAGGAAGAAACTTGGTCAAGGGTTAGAAGTCAGAAGCAGAGCTGGGAATAGAACCTAGGTCTCTCAGCTTTCAGTCAAGGTCCCATTGCATTAGGCATGAAGTACTCATGCCTTCCCATAAGGGCTCAGGGATTGATAAAACTGCCCAGATAAACACCTCATTCATGTTTTAAGTTAGGGAGGTAAGATGCTCAAAGTCAGAGTCAGTAACTAGGAAATGTCACAATCCTGTTGAAATACTAAGTGACAGTAAGGCTGTTTGCTATTTTTGATCTTCTGTCATGGAAGCTTCTTATACACAATTATTCCCTACATGTCCTGAAATCTTTTCCAATCATCCTGCTGCCTTTCTTAAGTGCATAAGAAAGAGAAAGAATGAGTGTATAAGGCTGGAATCAGTCAGAGAGAAGGGAAGGAAGCAGAAGTGGGTGAAAATGGAAGAGACTGCCTGTAATCAGCATCTGGCCCTCTTTAGAAATACAGCACTTAGCAACTTATTTTCACTTTCAGGGCCTTCTTTGCAACAGCATGGATTCAAAGAGAGTTTTTTAATGAAAACTTATACCAGCTGAAGTTCTGGTTGTAAGTGGAATCAACAGGGTCAATGGGCTATTTCCATATCCAGAATCAGGAAGTCTGGATGGTCAGCTGGTATGATGCAATCCACAGCTAAAAGTGACAGAGGAATGGATCCTAACAGCAGATCCTGCCAGCATGGAAACAGAGAAGATGTGAGGCCCTATCTATGGGCAGAAAAAACCTAGCAAAAAATGTTGTTAATTGTATTTTGTTGTTGTTATCTTTACTGCTGCTCATCCTACCAAAATAATCCCCAAGCCACTCACCATGCCATCTGAGGAAGGTGTGGGTAATGCTAGAATAATATTAGACATTTAAGATGGGTGAAAAAAGTCTACAGCCACTAGTACTGCTGAAAGCACAATTATTATTGTCATTATGATTCCCATTTGCAATATAGGTATCTCTATCTTTCATGCAGACAATATGGCACTTGAGGTAACAAATAGCAGCCACTGGGTAGGGAAGAAATGGGAAGGAAAGATGGTATTTTAGCAGAATGCCACAATTCATCATACTTAAGAGGATGGCCCATAACAGGATGGTCAACAAGCAGCGACAGGTGTATGTAGGTATGCATTGTTTCAATTCCCTAACTGGTAAATCTACTAAGTCATGTTTCTGCCTTAAATTTATACCAAGCAATGGCAAAAAAACATACAGACATTTGTCTCTATCACCAGCTGCTCAGAAGTGCCAGCAGAGGTTAAAAAGGAAAAAAGTAACAGTGGGAAAAAAGTAGCAGGGAGTGGGGAAAAAAGAACAGGACATAGAGACAATTCACACTAAAGCTGGAGGGTGCATTGAAAAGAATAGGCAAATATTGTGGTTCAGCTTTCAGGCCTGGGGAAACATCTTTCACAATCTGGTAACTATATCAGTGCTAATTCACTTTAAAGATGCTGATCTGCAAATAGGAGAATTAGTGTGAGTAGAGAAAACCACACAATCCCCAATGTTGGCACTGACGCCAAATATTCCTCTGGTATCTTCACTTCCCTGGATCACCTGTATTAAAAAGCATTCCCTTCCCAAAGAATTAATTATGTTTTCCTCTGCTCTTCCCTAGCCAGTGTTGACCCCAGTGACCCCAGTGAAGCCATAAAAAAGGTGGTTATGTTAACATGGATGATATCAAACATAGGTTCCCACAAGCCAAGCAAACTGTTGGCCTGCACAAGTCAGTGGAAAACCATATGAACCAAGGGACTGCTAAATTGTAAGATCACAACATTCAACACTAGTGATGCTTTTCAGCCATGAAACTGGGGAGGAATACAGGAGGTGGTGGTCATAAAAAAATTATCAGTAAAATAGAACCTCAGCTCTTGGCACTGGATAGTATCAATAACGGGTCAAAAAGGTCTTCTGCCATACCCTGGTGGGAAAGGCAGTGGTGGGAAACATAAATTATTCCAAAACTGTTTGACCAAAGGAGTCTGAATAACACATGCCAGCCAATGGCAGCAAACTGTATAGTTAAAACTACCCCAAAAAGACATTTCTGCCATTTGGCACTGAGCGCCAATTCTACTAAAATATTTTTTTTACCCTGTCTACAGCCATACCCACATCCAAGCATGTAATCCAGACCATTCTAGCTCTGGTTTCTGGTAAACCAAATCCAAATAACTGACAGCTGTTACCTCAGGGCCCCTTCTGGGCTTGCTGCTTCATTAGCTCTCCAAAATACAAGGGCCCAAGAATCCATGTCCTGCTAAGAGCCCACGTTGGGCCAGTACAGGTTTAGGCACAAAATGAGTGCTTCTCTGTAAGGCCATTATTAGAAGCCAAAAACTGGTCAAATCTGTGTTTTTGAAAGATCAGTACAGTGTAGTGCCCTGTACAAATCAACCCAAAGCTGTCTGCCATTACTTTATTTGGCTTAATGCCTCAGAGTTGTTTTAACCCTTTTGAAGCTTTGTTTTATAATTAAGAAATTACAGGTTGGTCATTTCCCAATGCCTACATGTTAGGAGCTATAATCAGCTGTAGAAGACTGCCCTAGATCTAAAACAGAGACTGCAAGTGACCTCCTCACAGCTGCCATTAAGTCTTTGCAAATTTTAACACTGCCTCAGCTTGACATATCATTTGAATTTAAATAGAAAGAGCCAGATCTTCAGCTGGTACATAGGTTGTGCAACTCTACTGAATTAAACTGCTGCAGTACTTTATTCCCACTGGGGTGCAAGTTTTTGTTGTGTTTTTTTTAAAGACAGTTTACAGCAGTAAACCATTTTCTCCACATGGAACAAAATGTTGGCTGCATGGCATCTCACGAAGAATGGAACGTATAAGAAGACAAGCACTTCTTAGGTGTTGTTTGTGATTTTTATAACTGGTATAAGAATGTCACAGACTATGTGATATATTCTACCAGACTGATTTGGCACTCTGTTGTATGGGATGATAAAATTGAAAAAAGTTGAATCATCTCCCTTATAAAATATTCTTTTCAGTGAAGGCTGGGAAAGAGGGGTACTACTTCACTATCCTGTTATTAGGGGTTTTTTTCTACAAAAGTTATGTTGTACAATTTAAATTTTAAGGGTAATATTTTGCTATCTTTAAATAGTACCAAGAATGGTATCAATAGACAAGTCGGGATCTATATAATTAGCTGTTACATCACACATCTACATTTCAAAATACCACAAACTTACAATAGAATAAAATGTAATGAAGCATAGGGGGACTTAAATCACACATATTAAAATATATATATTATATAGTATATACGTACGCATTTGTACATAGATTAAATTAAAATTCTCTAAATGTATTTGAAATTAAATTTTAAAAGTAATATCCAAATATAATTATATTCATGAAGTTTTGCACTGAGGTTCACATTTTCAACCAAAAGCATCAAGCAATCATAGGCCATCATTGACTATTGCATGCACAATCATGAGAACTGAGCAAAGAAGGAGAAAGAAGTGATTCTACCTCTTCATACTGCCTTCATTAAATCAAGGATTCCCAAAGTGGGGCCTGCAAACCCCTTTGACATAGCCACCCAACCCAGGACTGCACCTTTGAAAGGGCCCTTGAGGGGCAAAACTTTGGGAACTCCTGGATTACATTGATACTAGAACACTACATAGTGTTCTGATTACTTCATTTTAAACAGGATCCTGAAAAATTAGAAAAAATAAAGGGAAGTGCTACAAAAAAGCACTCTGAAATTTGAAGTAAGCATCTTACAGAGAGACAACAGATGTCAACATTACACATGGCAGCATTACGTTAGAATAAGTCACACCAACTACCTCCTAAAGTATATCATAGAGACATTATTCTGGTGCTGCACATGCTGCCATGTTCTGGTCTGGGAGATGGTGAGTACAAAGTTGGCCAAACTTATTAATAGCAAAAGGCAGTGCTATGCAGATAGGCACACCCTTGAAGATCTTTAAAATCTATTTAATCAAGTTCTAGTAACTCCACTTGGGAAAGGAGGCCAAGGTTCTTTAAAAGTACATTCATTTCCATTCCCCACTGTTAAGTAAGACTGGGTGTATGTGCAGTGGCTACATTTAATCTGCTGACAGACTGTAAATTCATTTCAAGCAACAACTCAAAAGGGATATAAGGCTATGGGAAATGGTTTTTACTGGTGTCTGCTATCCCGTACAAGTTTATCAGTTCCATTATTTTTCCTTTTCCTTCTAGAATGTGGTACAGTTTAACAGGATCCACATGGTCAAAGCTAGTCAGCCTAATACAAGATAGAGTTAAATTTACCTCAGCCAATTCAAGATTCATCCTCTCTTTTTAAATAGAGTCAAACACATAAAAATCACTTGAAAGGCAACGTGTGCAAGTTGAAGATGCTTTGGCAACTTAAATGTCTTTCAGGGTTATTCCCCCTATCCTCTGTGTTGTAAGGAAAATGTCTGTCTAGTTCTCAAGGCTAAATCTGATTTAATAAATGAGTTCTCTGTGCCAAACAGTAATGAGTTTTGTCTGGTACCAAGAGGCATAAATAACTGCTGATCCTATAACAATCTATTCCCAAACCAGAAAGCACAAGCAATGCTACAGCAACTGACTCTTAAGTAAATTCTCTCCTGGAAACAACTAATGAGAAGGGAAATCCCATGGAAAAGAGATGTCAGTTTAATTAGAAGCTCTTCATATTAAGGACCATAAGCTTAAACCTCCTCCCAAACCCAGACAGATCCATTGTCTTCACTCACCTCGTGTGAAGGAATAGCCTGATCATGCAAGGTGCTCACTGCTCCCGTCGAAGTCAGTACCTCATAAGATTGCTAGAATTGAGCATTTCTAATGAGTATCAAAAATAAGGGTATTAGACATCCAAGTGGTGAGGAGCCTTCTGAATTACATATACACTCTCTAGCCACAACATTTGTCACATATTTTACATATAAGATCCAGTAGGAAAAAAAAGATTAATCCTTAGGTTTACAATCACTTGATAAACAGCAGAGAGGCAAGCAGGAGTCTTCTTGTACAACATTCAAAAATCAAAAAGCAGGAGCAGACCAGGAGCTAATGACATCATGTGCTTAAATATATACTTCTTCCAGGCTTACCTACATAGGTTTGTGGGGCCAAGTATTGTAATATGCCATAAAAAACTACAGAACTACATCATTATGCGTGTCTTTTGATAGTCAAGTAAGTCCTCTTAACAGATTATATTTAGTTGTGTGCATGTGCATATTTACACACACACACACACACACACACACACACACACACACACTAGTTTATAGATATTATATAAAGAAATACTTGTATATAAAAGCAGTAAAATACATTGTTGGTTACACAAATTACCTCAATCGTACTTTGTGTAAGTCTCATCCTTCCATTGCTCCAGCACCTCCAAAGATGGCAAAGGGAGGAGCAACATGACTTCCAATGTTTAACTTAGGGTATGAATCGTAGAAAAAAATAGGGCTGGAAGGAACCGCAGAAAGTCATCCAGTCCAACCTCCTGGAGAAGGTTGGACCAACCCTGCCTAAACCACCCCAAATGGCCTAACCTGTACTTCTAGTACCCAGATCTATTACTGTCTATAACTTTTACTTTTAGTACACAGATATATTGCAAGCATTCCAGCAAATTGCTAAGAACCTGGAAGTCCATATAGGAACATTGCTTTCTTTTCTTTTTCTGACTACCACTCACTCCCCCCAGTGATGCAATTCTGAGTGTATGCATCCACGTGGAGGCCCTCTGAAATCACCTCCTGGAAAGAAGCATTAGAATTCAAGATCTTCAGAGCAGAAGCAGTCTCTTAACATACCCCCAGACCACTGCCCAAAACAAAGTGAACCAATTGTCTTACTTGCGATATAAACAGACGTTGTCTGAGGAGTAGGATCAGCTATGCTGGGATGTGTCCTGGCACCGCTGATCCACTTAGAATCATAGAAAGTTAGGGTTGGAAGGGACCTCAGGAGGTCATCTAGTCCAACGCCCTGATCAAAGCAGGATCATCCCCAACTAGATCATCCCAGCCAAAGCTGTCTATCCGAGTTTTGAAAACCCCCAAGGATGGAGCTTCCACCACCTGTCTGGGTAACCCATTCCAGTGTTTTACTACCCTCCTAGTGAGAAAATTATTCCCAATATTTGACCTAAACTTACCTTCCTGTAACTTGAGACCATTTCTCCTGGTTCTGTTATCTGCCACCACTGAGAACAGTCTAGCTCCATCCTCTTTCGAACCCTGCTTCAGGTAGTTGAAGGCTACTTCACTAGCATCTACAAACATCACAGGACCAATTGTCCCACAGGGTTGGGCCCCTGCCACTCCCTGTGCTTGCTGGTGTGTGCCTTGAGTAAGGGCATGACAGTGAGATACATGTGCCACAAGCTACTAGACAATCAGGTCTCTGACCGTTCAAGTTCTAGAAAGTGGAGCTCCTTCCTCTGCTATCCATCTTGCACCACCTGTTCTCAGTCTTAGAATCAGAAAAGTTCTGCACTGTTTGTTCTAAAAAGAGGCATCTGACTGTTTTCACCCCTTCCCCCCCATTTTTTAAATTTCATAGAAGTAGGGTTGGAAGGGACCTTGTAGATCATCAAGTCCACCCCCCAATTTTGAGGGAGCACCACAATCAAGTTGATACTAAAATATAGTATCTCTTTACTTTTTTTGAGGAGGCCTGCAATTAATAGACTAGGAGGCAGAACATGATGCAATACCTCAAGCTTACCAGAGTAGCAAACTCTTTTGACTGCTAAATATTTGATGTGTGGTCACTTGTGTTTTTAGGCCATCCTTGTGCAACTGCTGGCATGTCAGCTGTGGTGGCTCTGGAGATGCTGTGACAGACTGTAGCATAACTAGGGCAGGGTGACTGAGACAGCCGCCCTGGGCACTGCCTAAATGGGAGGACTGGGGGGAGGGGAAGAGAAGGGAAGGGAGATAGAGAGAGAGAGTAGGAAGAAAAAATCCACTGTCACTGCAGCCACACAAATCACACAGGAAGCATGATAGCAGCTGGAAATCTCCACTGCCCCTTCTGTCATATTTTCCCCGGTCACCTGGGTGCACTGCTCCGTCTTTGATGACAGCATACCCCTCCAGGTTACAGTGCTACCCCTGATGATTGAGAATGACAAGATTCATATGTTGCTGATGAACCTGATCAATAAACGTACTGCCCTCCATATATTAACTCATCTGTACTAGCCAGCAAATAAGAAAGGTCCCAAGTCTTTCCTGTTCCTTAATTCTTCCTGGCCACCTGGCTCCTGTAGAAAAGCAGTAACTAGATGATTAACATTTGCTTTCTTCTGTGTGCTCCACAGTTACTCTGAGGTCTGGTCATCCTTGCAACAGTGTTAACACATGGGTCTTCCTATTCACATTGATATGCCAATGGCAGCATGATTAAGCTATCTGAGATATGAGTACCAGTTGAAGGGCAACGGGGCTTTTGTTCCTAAATGACTTTTGAAAACTGTGCCACAAGCTACAATCTAGCCCTATGTGAGTATCTATACTTCAGCAAAGGGCTGTGACCATAATTTATTTTTTCAGAGCATACATTTACTTTGCTAAGTGTTGACTTTTCAAGACCACCTTGGGTGTTAGGACAACCAATTCCCCAGCAATCTGAATGGATACTCAGCATCCAAATGTCTTGCACAGCTCTAAGAAGCATCCTCCATTTTTAACAACTATGCACTGAAAAGAACAGAAGTCAAAGAATAACCCATTCATCTCTTAGTGATGAGTTCAAAAGAGAACACCATGGCAGCTTCTCTAGAAGGATCATGGACATTCTTTTCCTTGAGATAGGCTGTCCTCAAGAAATACAAGTCTTCTGCTTTCACGTACAAGGTTGATCTTTAAAATGTAATTATGTAATATAATTAACAAAGGCAAAGATAGAAAGCCACTATTCCCTGCTTACGTACAGAGGTAACCATCAATTTGATTTCTGGCTGCATATGAAATTTTGCTTCTTTACTGTCACTGACCTACATCAATGCAAAATAAAACAGCTGCAAAGAAATTGCTATTCGTGGCAAAATAGGAATTGTCACCTAGGCCTTTCTGGTGGACTAAACAGCTAGTTCATTATTTTCTTCCACATAGCTTTTCCTTGCACGTCAATTGCTTTGCAAGATGAATCTTCTGGGATTAAGTAGCAATGTTTCATTTTTCATTGATCCTTAACAAAATATAGCAAATGTTTCTACAATATAACAGAAGGGGTGCTGTCATAGTTCCAGACATATTACATTTTAGATTATCTGAATAATCTTTTGAAACCTGGAATGCTGACTCACACATAAAATGTTACTACATTTTCTTATCCATTAAGCCACATTCATGCAGAAAAGCATTCTTTCTTTTTGAACTGGGATTTGATCATCTGTGGAGAAAGGGACATTATTCTAAACAACAGGATAAAATCAGTTAAAGTCTCCCAGTATTTTCATTCAAACTGCAACTGAGGCACTTGGTGGCTTGGCCAGACCTGTGTTTAGCCTGCAGCCATATTTAACCCCATTTTGAGTATCACCTATAACATACGAGAATTTAAAATGTTGTTAAGATCCTGACCCCTCTTTCCTGGTGGGTTAAAGAGTCTGACCTGGTTTCTGCAGCAAGATCAATTCATCAAACATCATTATGGCAGAAAGGGGAGGGGAACAAGGGGAAGAAAAAGTCTGTCCTGAAGTGCTAACGCTAGCAGTGTTTAGTGGATAGTAGTGTTTGGTAAAAGGAATTTAAACGTTCAAGTTGGTTCCTGCACCAACATCTGCTCGGCAAACAACAGCTGGAGGTTGCTTACAACTTCTTGATTCTCAGCCCCACTGGAACCCCCACATGCCCTGAAGCCTTCCCAAGGGACTGCTGTAACTGAGGCCATCTACTAGCAGTATTTAAGGAACTGTGCACCAGCTACAATTGCAAAAGTGCAGGTACCAAGCCCCCTTGCTGGTACACCCATTTCCATCCCTGACATACTGCTGATGCTGGGGCCAGGTAAAGGGTTGCACAGGTGTTGACTACCCCACCAAGAACCGATGTAAACAGCACAAAAGGGCAGTGGCATAACTAGGAAGGGGTGACAGAGACCCAGGCACTGACATGGAGGGAGGTGTGAAAAAAGTGGCTTTTCCTATACTTGTGTGATGGCAGCAGCAGTAGTAAATGGAAGTCACTGCTGCCCCCATTTGCAACAGCCACCCCAGGCTCCCAGCCATGTTCTTATGCTGCTACAAAGGAATAAGATCGAAGGAGGACACAAGATTCTGCCCCTTCACCTTACCCTCCTTTCTGCATCACGTACAAATAATGGTGCTCCCTTTCATAATAAAGAGCCTAAGCATTCAAGGCTTAACCACGCAAGTAACCTCCGTGACTTTAGTGGGATAATTTATGACACGTTAACTATACAAGATAGATCTTACTCTATCTAGCTTTTCAAGTGCTTTCAATCCTCCTGGTGATACAGGAAAATTACATCTCAGTGATTAAAGTGCTGGCCTGGAATATGAAAGCTCCTGGTTCAAGTCCCTGCTTTTCCTATAAACTTTCTCTGCTACTTGAGGAAAGTCACTTAGGAACTGAGTTTCAATGCTAAGTACTTTTAAAAATCCTACTAAACATCTTTGGAAGTCTGACAGTCAGTTTCTGCAATTAGATCCCACTTGCTTAATGGAAATAGCAGCCTCTGTACCTCACATGGGTACTGTGAAGACTGTCAAGTGTTTAACTAAGATAAGGGGAGGTGTGCAAGTACCTAAGAAAAAGGTGTCCAGTTCCTTAAATACCTAGTTAAAACAAATATAAGTTGTTTCCAGGAGGATTCACTCATTTCCTTAGGCCTATGTATGTTAACACTGTTTTAAAGAAGGTTGGCGAGTCCGTTGTATTTGTTCCAACAGACCCTGATTCTGCACCACAGAAGTTAAGGTGAAATCTTTATCACTGAGCTCAGCAGGTGCAGCCTTAAACCTATCACCACCACTGAGACTACTAGCAAGCTTGAAATAACACAAGTATGTAAGTGCTCTGCTAGAGAAAAGTCATCAGGCACAACTCTGCCACCACTAATTACTATAGAGGCCATGGACACACAAACAGAATATCCCAGCTATGCCAAGAAAAAAATAAATAAATAATCTCATGACAATGACAATCTCTTGACCCAAAGTCAACCTGGAAAATTCTACCTTGACTCCAATCCAAGTTAATTTCTTCTCAGAACATGGTGGTTTCTTCCAGGGCTACATGTTCATTGCATGTAGTTGCCTAAGTTACCTCCAGGCTTTTGCTCCCATCTCATTTGCAGAGCCAGGGCCACAGAGGTACTGTTCAATGGGCATAGCTCGCACTCAAGCACTGGGGCCAATGTATCCCTTACATCCCAATCAAACCCTTTCAAGTGGCACTGAGACCAGACACTCACCCCCAGCACAAGGGAGAAATCCATACTACCAGAAGCTTGGGTGCAGGCTGACAGCAAGTCCTCTGCTTCCTCAGAGGCCTTCATGTGGTCAAGAGAACCACTAAATAAATTCTCTTGTCTGTGATGGGCTTGGCTTTCTCCCCATCCAATCCCCACATGTAGGATCATTTCCACCCTTAACATGAGGGATAAAATAAATGAAGGCTAGCACATGTATAGGAACAGCCTTCTGAAACCATAGGTATGTGGGTTTCAGGCTGGAGAAATGACTGTGTGAAATTCCATAGTTATTGTTGTGTAAATGTTAACTATCACCTCAAAAATGTTCCCAAGTGAAATACAGGAATTTGACCCAGCTGCGGTTGCTTCAGATAATTTTTATTCCAAGGTCAAATACGCTGCTGCACTAAGTGGGAATGACCCCCTATGTCTACAATGACAAAATCCACATTATTTGCACAGGGATATACACACTCTATCTTTGCCTCAGCAGTTACTTAAAATGTAACGTAAGGATATCCAGGTACAAGATGTCAGAAAACACTATTCTGAACTTGATCTAAGCTCTACAGACATTAGTGGGACTCTTTCGTGAACTTCCAAAAGGACTTTGGATCCAACCCCAGAAGAGCACAGAACTTAGACCTAGCTGATGGTATTCTTTTAGGGATGGAGGAAGAATGTCTATCATCCTTCATCCAGGGATCTGGGTAAATGATCAGAAGTAAATATGAGACTGTACCTCTTCTATGTAGGAAAAAGAAACAACCTGAGTCACAATGTTCTAAACCAGATCCAATCCCAAAATGCTCTCATCTACAAGGCATCTTGATCTATTATAAGGTGAAGTCCAGATTCTGAAGTGAATCCCCTCAAAAGTCCTATGCCAAAGTTCCTCCCTTACCTCTCTAGAAAAGGATGACAGGACTGGCCAAAAAACAAACAGTCCATTTCAAAAACACCCTTACAGTTTCATTAAAAGACCTTTAAATGGTTTTGGGGACACACTCTTCCCCCACCCCACTCCCCTCCGCCACCACAGTAATCAGATACTGACATTCCTGGGACCTGATCTAGGATTATGCAACTTGCTTTTGCAAGTTTTGATTAAGCCATGATCAAAGATTGGGTCACTGCTTATGCACACGTTCACCAGTGCCAGAAGCCATGCTGGGAATGTCATCTAAGTAAGTCAGGGTGGAGGAAGAAGTGGGTAAGATTAGGGCTGGGGGGTGAGTGGTAGGTATGGGAGGGTTGGAGAGCTAAACATTCCCAGTCAGGATAGGGGAATAGGAAAAGCACAGCCCCAGGGTTAGGGTGAGCAGCTGGGCTGTCCCAGCCCTGGAGCTGCACTCTGAATGTGTACGCACATTTGGTTAGATAGGACCTGGGTTAGCCTGATATATGTAGTACACCTCTTCCAGTCAACTATGTTAGATTGGGCCAATCAGTTTTTGCCCAGTATAAACTCTCTAAACATATGTACAGTTCAGTACTTAGATTGACCTAACCGCAGTTAGGCTGATCTAAGTGTAATGTCTGTGTGTACATATCTCTGCTCTACTTGATTCAGATGGACTTGAGCCCAGACATCCCATGTTCCAAGAAAACATTCTGACTATCATAGATGCCATTTCCTTGTTCTTCTGACCTAAGAACCCCTCTTGCAAAAATCAATACAAAGTGTGGGTTTTGATAAATCAGCGTTTTTCACTGCAAAAAAAATGTTTAATTGAAAAATCCCAGTTGTAGATGATGAAGCTGAGAAGAAAGTTCACACTCCAAATTGACTATAAACCATTCAGTGCACCATCTGTCTTACGTAGCACAACAGGTTCCCAGTTTCTCTGCAGAGTCCCTTAACAGCATTGCTCAACTGCAGGAATTTGATTTGGATCTGTGTCTAATAAAAAAAGAGTTTTTTTAAAAAGCAAGCATTTGATATATGCAATTCTAGTTAATAAGAATAAAAAGAGTTCTTTCACCCTTGATGAGCAATGAGTAACTGGGTTTGGGGAATTTTTGTTGTGGTTAAAAAAAAAAAGTCACCTCTCAAAAAAATTGCTGCACAAGTTCAGGCTGCCGCTGTAGCTCCATTGCAAGAACCATTTGTCTAGCTTTAAAGGACTTAACATGTGTCCAATCAACTTCAATTTCTGGGTAGATCTAGATGGAAAACAAATCGGGTGTTATCAATAGTATCATTTGGAGCAACTTCAAAGCCTTGCCTTTGTGCATGAGGCTTGATACTCCCCAGCTGCAGGATACAGCACGGGTAGAAACTTCAGGATCTGACAGAGGCTGCAAGACACCTTATAAAGATGGAGGAAATTAACCAAGCAGGTGTCTGACACTGAGTGTTTCTAAAAACCCCTCTCTCTACGTGCGACTGTGAAAGGAGAAAGGCAATAAGTGAGTAATGATTAAAATAAATGCCTTTCATAATATTATAAAACAAAACAAGCTTTTTGGAAAGTTTAGTTTCCTTTGCGCTCCAGGGCTTAAGCCACTGTCACATTAGCAGGACTGCAGGTGGGGAGGAAATTTACCCTGGGAAAAGGGTCTCTCACAACTGTCTACTACAGTTTCTTGCAACTTATGAAGTATCAACTACTGCAAGGGACAGGATCTTGGGCCATGCATTTGATCCTGTAAAGAAGTCTTATACTCATTAAGGGTTTTTCTATAGGTTTGTTTTATTTAGTTATGTTATAATTTTAGGATTAGGACAAAGTAGCAAGAAAGAAGTATTTAGAAGGTCAGGAAAGATTGGATTATTCAAGCACAATTTTACTCTACCCTGGGACCTGGTAGGATTTATGGTAATAGACAGGAGTGGATGTCACACATTTGTATTAAGAATATATTAAGCAAATCTAAGCAGGGGGAAAGTCTACATGAGACATCCAAATGTGGTATCCTATCACAGCAAATGAGGGTTTATTTATTTATTTAATATGCTTCCCACCACAAAGTAAGGGAGCCAGTCTGCAAATGTCAACACAAGTCATTGCCACACGCTCTCACATAGTTTAGAACAGACTGAACCTAAAAATAAACCAAGTATACATGTCATACAATAAATGGCAAGTGAGGACAGCCAAGCAGATGCTATACAAAACAGATGGGCACACTCTTACTTAACTCTAGCTCTGATGGACTAGGCTCTGAGATAACAGTTCTGAGCACAATACCACCTCTGTGACTCACACAGATTGTTGCATGGTTGTAAACAGTTCTGGTTTCAAGCAGGGGGTTATGCCTTCTATGGAACCTAGTTGCAAATCCAATTATCTCTCATCCAGCAACAAATATATCCACAGGAATGAATTTGGTAATATTGAACTCTGGATGGGTCACACTCCATCCCTGGCCATGTTCAAGGCAGAGGACAGAAGCTTGGGAAATCTTGTGGACTTGCATGTGAAGAGCAGTAGGCTCAAGAGTTTGTTGACTTACATAGTCAACACATTGAAAGGGATGGATTCAACTGAATTCCCACTTAACTGTTAAGAATGAGAGATGCTTTGACACTCAGCAGATGATCCAGTGGGTCAGCTCTTGAGCACAGGGAAAGCATTTTATCCAATCTAAAAGGACCATTCCACAACGGATAGCACAGCCTTGCATCCTAAGCAGCACATCCTCCTTTCTACCAGCTGTCCTCCATCGGAGGGGCACAGCACAGCAGCTATAATCAGCTCCAGCTGGGACACTTCCCATTTCCCACGGGCTATTTTAACCCTGTCTTTCATAAACATAGGACCCTAATACAAACCTAACTTTTGACATTTGGGAAGCATACCCTGTGAATGTAATACCACTCTACTCACAATGTTCTAATGTTACACAATGGCTCAGAGCTATGCTGAGAAGGAACACAGCTGCACAATAAGGTATCGTTGCAGAATTATCCTAGTGTTTAGAAGTCAGCCACCATGAGGTGCATAGCCTGGGATGAGGAAAAAGTCCGGTTCCCTATGCTGGGCCTTTTCCTGATGTAGCAGTTTTCAAACAGGTTAGTACAAGCTGTTGAGAAGAAGGATGGCACAATGCTACAAGTGCTGGCCTGTAACTTGTGAATCTGGGCCAATGTAGTGAACCAAGCAAGACCACAAGTGTTTCTTAAGGAGTCACAGTACAGTAATCTCTCACAGCCTAAGCCTCATCTATACTGGTGGTCAGCTCCTCCCACCACCACCATCTCCACCACACTTCCCAGGTTCATTTTAGTCCAAAAACAGTTTTATTACAAATAATAACAAATTACACAGAAGCTCAAAGTTTAATCTTTTCCTTTTTCAGCATAATTATTGGGTTTCATTTCCCCTCCCCTTAATTGTGCCTTTGGTTGGACTAGCCAACAGTCCAGCCACCCTCAACAATTCCAGAACCACAATTTTCTGCTGTGCAATTCAGTTTGTATTATTGATAAAAACACCTTGCAGGTACTCCACAGAGTAGGTGCAGCATGGCTTCAGAATTTGACCACTCCCCTAACCTTTCATTGGAACTTGACCATCAATGAAAGGTTGTTTGGCTCTGGAAAACCCAAAAGACATGGCTTGGAACCAAAATGTGCACACACAAAAAAAAAAGGGGGCAGGAAAGTCTGTTCTCTCTGGAGATATGTTAGGCAAGTCACTTGCCAATGCCCCTTCTTCACATCTGCTTTGCCAAATCTCTACTAATTCATCCACATAAGGGATAAGTGTCAACAGGACAAAGTGTATTGACCTTCTGAGAGTTTATATTCTTCATAGAGCACATCTGGCTTCAGGCCTAGCATTAACAGGCCATGTTATTTACATGTTGGCTCTAAGGCTACTGACTACCTCTCTCAGTTTTAGTCTCAAACATGTATTTGCCAGATTCTTCTGATGGGGGAGAGGCTAGTCAGTGGGTATCAACCTTTTTAGACTCAAGGCACCCCTCAGAAAATGCCAACTGTTAGCTTTCACTTGTTTTTTTTGACTATGTAGAACTAGTAGAGCAATTCTTATGTTGCAAAGAACTCAGACAGACCACAACATGCCAGAATGTTTTTGGCACTGGATTCCTATTTGTAGGTATTTGTAAGTATTTGCACATCTAACAGTGCTAATATTTCCTGGCACCCCACAATACCCTTGAAAGGACCTCACAGAACCCCAGGGTGCCACAGTACCCTGCTTGAGGTTCACTAGACTAGACAAAAGGGATACTCATCCCTGGCTGAGATGTTTCTCCCTTCTGAGAACTGATTCTCTGCACTAACCCCATGGCACATATTAATAGTTCCAACTACTCAGCAGTGCCGTTGGCTAGCTGGAAGATTCTGAAGTGCATCACCTTTTTAAAATTAACATGACTTCACTTTCACTTCATCTTGACTCCAAGTTTGGGGCTTGGACAGTAAGACTAAGCTGAGTGGAAGGATGGGCTTGTGGTTAAAACACTGGTCTGGGAGTTGACGCAGCTGGGTTTGATTCCTGGCTCACCTGAAGTCTCCCCATATGACCTTGGAAAAGTCACTTAATTGCCTCAGGATTTAGTGCTTAATCTCTAAAATGGGGAGAATAAGGCTTCTGTCTTTTCACATCTTGCCTGTACAGATCACTGGGAATTCTAAGAACAAAGATCAAAGCAGGAATTAACTCAGGGAACATAGTGTATGCTTAAAGGCTGAGTCGCTCTGGAGTAAATAGATTGCACTGAATTATGGTGAGAGATTTAAGCAGCCCAGTCTCTTTAGCTCATCCAAGAGAAAGTTCAAAGTTCACTTGATCCTGATGTGAAAAAGTGTCCACACTGTCAGAATATGTATAGCAGTAGAGAGCAATTTAACAGATGAAGAGATCCAATGGCTAGATGATGAAGTGGAATAATTGCACAGAAATAAAAGGTGTGAATTTTTAACAATAAGGGTATTTAGCAGTATTGGACCAATGTGTCCAAGAACCTGCTTGGTTTAAAGAATCCAATGCTTAAGTATTTAAAATCAAGAGTGAACATAGCTCTAGCAGAAGTTGTGGAGTCAATGAAGGGAAGTCCAGCAATCTGAGTTATTCAGAACATCAGGCCAGATAATCACAGTGACTCCTTCAGGCTTGCATATCCATATATCAGGGTGTCTCTTACTGAGTGGATATCCAGAGTCTAGCATAACTGAGCCAGGCACTTGCCTGAGGCCTCTAGCCATTGTTATGATGCTACAAACATTTCTTTGTCTTTCACATTCTGTTCGGAAGATATTTTCAGTTACAGGCGCTGGACCTACAATTATGCATTTATTTTTCATCTTATCTAGTAACATATGCTAGCCAGGCAATTGGAATACTCACACAAGCAGTGAGATGGATTTATATACACCCGTCTTGCCTGGGTGCTTTATTCGTCCACACACACCTTACGATCTCAAGTGTCTGAATGAACTTGTCTGTTTAGCACACATAACGCTGATCAGATGTGCCACTGAACAAAGTGAAATAAGTCAGATACAGGACTCAATACCAAGTAAAATGCAGGACAAGTGAAAACGTATTTAAGGTTTTAGGCAGACAAGGTTCTTTGGGTGAATCTGATATCTTTATTAGACCAACTTAAATAGTTGGAAAACAATTAAAAATAATTGTTTTCCAACTATTTAAGTTGGTCTAATAAAAGATATCAGATTCACCCAAAGAAACTTGTCTGCCTATGTCCTTAGACCAACACAGCTACAACCTACAACCCTGTAACATTTAAGATTTTATACATTTCTACTGGGATATCAAAATCATTTGAAAGTAAGATTCTCTCCATACAACTAGGATCTAATATTTTGCTTCATAGATTCATAGATTCAAAGATGTTAGGGTCGGAAGGGACCTCAATAGATCATCGAGTCCGACCCCCTGCATAGGCAGGAAAGAGTGCTGGGTCTAGATGACCCCAGCTAGATGCTTATCTAACCTCCTCTTGAAGACCCCCAGGGTAGGGGAGAGCACCACCTCCCTTGGGAGCCCGTTCCAGACCTTGGCCACTCTAACTGTGAAGACGTTCTTCCTAATGTCCAATCTAAATCTGCTCTCTGCTAGCTTGTGGCCATTATTTCTTGTAACCCCCGGGGGCACCTTGGTGAATAAATACTCACCAATTCCCTTCTGTGCCCCCGGGATGAACTTATAGGCAGCCACAAGGTCACCTCTCAACCTTCTCTTGTGGAGGCTGAAAAGGTCCAGGTTCTCTAGTCTCTCCTCGTAGGGCTTGGTCTGCAGGCCCTTAACCATACGAGTGGCCCTTCTCTGGACCCTCTCCAGGTTATCCGCATCCCTCTTGAATTGCAGCACCCAGAATTGCACGCAGTACTCCAACTGCGGTCTGACCAGCGCCCGATAGAGGGGAAGTATCACCTCCTTGGACCTATTCGTCATGCATCTGCTGATGCACGATAAAGTGCCATTGGCTTTTCTGATGGCTTCGTCACACTGCCGACTCATTCATCTTGGAGTCTACTAGGACTCCAAGATCCCTTTCCACTTCCATGCCACCCAGCAGGTCATTCCCTAGGCTGTAGGTGTGGTGGACATTTTTCCTCCCTAGGTGCAGCACTTTGCATTTCTCCTTGTTGAACTGCATTCTGTTGTTTTCTGCCCACTTGTCCAACCTATCCAGGTCTGCCTGCAGCTGTTCCCTGCCCTCCGGCGTGTCCACTTCTCCCCATAGCTTTGTGTCATCTGCAAACTTGGACAGAGTACATTTCACTCCCTCGTCCAAGTCACTGATGAAGACATTAAAGAGTATCAGTCCAAGGACCGAGCCCTGTGGGACCCCACTGCCCACACCCTTCCAGGTCGAAGCCGACCCATCCACCACTACTCTCTGGGTGCGACCCTCCAGCCAATTCGCCACCCACCGGACTGTGTAGTCATCCAAGTCACAGCCTCTTAACTTGTTCACCAGTATGGGGTGGGATACCGTATCGAAGGCCTTCCTGAAGTCTAAGTATACAACATCCACCCCTCCTCCTGTGTCCAGGCGTTTCGTAATCTGGTCATAAAAAGAGACTAGATTGGTCAGGCATGATCTGCCTGCCATGAACCCGTGCTGGTTTCCCCTCAGCATAATTTGTCCTGCTGGGCTCGCAAATGTGAGCCTTGATAATTTTTTCAAAGACTTTGCCAAGGATGGAGGTGAGACTGACTGGCCTATAGTTGCCCGGGTCCTCCTTCCTCCCCTTCTTGAAAATGGGGACCACATTGGCCCTTTTCCAGTCCTCTGGGACTTGGCCCGTGTGCCACGAACGTTCAAATATTCCCGCCAGTGGCTCTGCAATGACGTCGGCCAGTGCCTTCAGCACCCTCGGATGGAGCTCATCTGGGCCTGCCGACTTAAAGGCATCCAGTTCTTCCAAGTGAATCTGCACCATGTCAGGGTCTACGCTTGGTAGTTTGGTGCCTTGCTGCTGCCTCACTACAACCCCAGTGAGAGACTTGTCATGCCCCTCACTTAGGAACACTGAGGCAAAGAACTCGTTGAGGAGTTCAGCCTTGTCCCCTCTGTCCGTCACCAATTGTTTCTGCCCATTTAGCAGGGGTCCTATTCTTCCCTGGGCCTTCCTTTTACTCCCTATATATCTAAAAAACAATTTCTTGTTGTCCTTTACTTGGGATGCCATCCTCAGCTCCATGGTAGCTTTGGCCCGTCTAACTGCCTCCCTACAAGCACAAACAGAGGAGGTATATTTGTCTTTGGTGATCTCTCCGTTTCCACTTTTTATGTGCTCCCCTTTTGGCCCTTAGGCTGCCCTGGATTTCTGCAGTCAGCCAGGGAAGCCTCCTGGCCCCTTTCCCTCTTTTACCTTGCACAGGGATCGTCTTGCTTTGTGCCCGAAGGATTGTTTCCTTAAGGCACAGCCACCCTTCTTGGGCTCCCATCACTTCAAAACTCCTACTCTGCAGTGCATCCTTGACTAATCGCCTGAGTTCATTGAAATCAGCTTTCCTAAAGTCTAGCACTTTCACCCTACTAGTTACCTTACCCACTCGACGTCTTGTGGTGAATTCTATTATTAGGTGATCACTGTCCCCCAGATGGCTACCGATCTGTAGGTCCCCTACCATGTCATCCCCGTTGCCAATACCAGATCCAGTATGGCATTCCCCCTAGTGGGACCGTGTACCTCCCGAGTCAGGTGGAGGTCCTGTACACAGGTTAGAAACCTGCATGAGCGGTGGGACTTTGCCGTCTGTGTCTGGCTAGTTTAGGTCCCCCATGACTACCGCCTCTTTAGCTTTTATGGTCTCCGCGAGCTGCCTCAGGAGCCCCGCATCTATTTCTTCCCCTTGATGTGGGGGTCTGTAGCAGACCCCTACCACCAAATCCCTTTCTCCTTGCCCCCCATGTCGTCTAACCCACAATCCTTCTACTTCCTCATCCTTGGATTCCGTCTTGATGAGGGTTGATGTATATTGCTCATTGACATAGAGCGCAACTCCTCCCCATTTTTTTCCCCACCCTGTCCTTTCTGTACAATCTATAACCCTCAATATGTACCGCCCAGTCGTCAGTGAGCCAAGATCAGGGGAAACATTATCTAGTGTTCTACAGACATTAAAAATTGGGGAGAAAACCAAAGTCACGTCAATACACATAAAAAAGTAAAATTCTTGTGTATCTCTAGTTATTTGTCAAGACATCGTGCAAGTTAGGAGAGTAAAAAGAAGAATTCAGTATCCAAATGTCACACAGGCAAATTGCAGAATTTAATAGTATAATCAACTATCTGTTTGAATCTTTGTAATGCAAGAGACATATAGCAACAGAAAAAGTGTGCAGCTCCCTCAGCTCAGTGAAAGTCATAAGTTGATGTGTGAAGCTGGCCTGAAACCACATCTATAGATCTTCCAGTATGCTACAGGTTATTACTATGATTATTACCTGTTTTACAGTACCACTTAGAAGTCCCAGCCATTTTGAAGTCCTCACCAAACTAGACAGCACACAAACAAATGACAGACAGTTCCTGCCATGGATTCAGCACCTCTAGCCAAAACTAAAGAGACAAAGGAAAGAGAGAAGTGATTTTTCCAAGCAGCAGTCCAACAGTGGAGTCAAAAGCAGAACTCAGGGCAGTACCCCATCCATGAGAACAGTCTGCCATATGGCTGTTACTCAGAGCAACTTTACCACATCCCCGAGGTGTCTGCAAAGGGAAGCTCCTCATACCCCTACCTTGCTACACTCACACACCAAATGTAGAAATGGGGCTGCTCTGAGGGTGTTCTCCCTCAGCCAGAACATGCTGTAGACACAGGTCATGAGAGCTACCAATAGGAGGTGCCTAGGGGGCAGCTTCACCCCGAATTTTTAAGTTCACCACATGCAAGCAGGAGCAGGCATGCAAGGTGCCCTTGGGACACACTCTTATAGAGCGCAAAAGAAAAAGTATAGACATCCACCATGTCTCTTCACAGCTGTCATATTTAGAATACAGGTTGTCAATCTATATAAAAGCAATAACATTGAAATCATGCAACAATTTACACTGTATGAATTTAAAGTACTTTATAAGCATAAAGAATTTAGTTTCACAAGGCTGAAAACTCACAGTACATTTACATCAGTGTAAATATAGAGCAGATGAACA
Source organism: Alligator mississippiensis (assembly GCF_030867095.1). NCBI lineage: Eukaryota > Metazoa > Chordata > Crocodylia > Alligatoridae > Alligator > Alligator mississippiensis. The sequence goes on along the minus strand of NC_081824.1, from coordinate 225,368,892 downwards.
TTGTACAGTTCTACATTTGTATAAGCCAGTCTTCTTCAAGATAAAATTATCTCTTGGAAAGTCCAGAGCAACTACACACTGCCTACATACAGACTGTGTGTGTCCACAGCTCTAGTCATTTGAATCCAAGGGTGGCTATTTGCTTAGTGCAAAAATGAGCTATTAACAGCTCCTCTGCACTTTACTGACAAGAAGATGAAGTACTATACTATCTACTGCAGACAGCTACCACAGGGAAGCTGGCTATCTGTCTGCTCCAGAAACTGGTTTAATGAGTGCAAAAGCCAATGAGTGCTGTGTCCATGCTCCAAAATAAGTAAAATCAGGGTAACAATATTCAGCTAGGGAAAAAAATCAAAATACAGAGAAGATAAGGGTGTGATTTTTCACTGTGACAAACATCTGTAACTTCTATCAAGTTCAGCTGGAGGGGTATAGTGGTACCCACCCAGGGACTGGGGTGGGTCCCTGCACCAGCTGATCTGCTCCACCCACTACCAGACCTGGCCAGGTAGTGGCCCAGGGCAGATCAGCTGGCACGGGGATGCTCCTCTGCCCCCAAGATGATCTGCCCTGGCCCTGCTGGCCCCAGGCAACAGCAGCCAGCTCCTGTCAGCCAGCAGGCAGACTGGGGAACTGCCAGCAACTCCGTGAGGGCTGCAGGATTGTGCTGGAGTCCTCCTGGAGTGCATGCCCCTGATCTGCCTGCTGGCTGACAGGAGCCGTGTGCTGCCACTTTGGGCCAGCAGCACCGATCTTCCCAGCGCTGGGTACGGTTTGTCATCTGCAGGCAGATCGGGGGTCCGCACTGCTAGGAGGACTCTGGCACAGCCCCTGCAGCCCTCCCGGGAGCGCAGAGAGCCCCAATCTGCCTGCCAAATGACAGGAGGAGGGTGCTACCAGCCGGGACTGGTGCTGTAGCCAGTGAGCCTGGCTTCAAAACTCAAAATGTTTCAAAACTTTTGAAACGTTTCAAGTTCCCTTGTTTCATTTTGAAGCTGTTTTGAAGGCTTTTGTTTCATTTTGATTTCGCTGTTTCAAGCTCGAAATGCATCAAAATAGCTTCAAAACAAAATGCCAGGTGAAATTTCACACAACCCTAGTGGGGATAGGAAAGCATCTCCTGAAAGATTTAACCCCATGACTGAGACCCAGGTCCTGGGAAGAGAAGCAGTATAGTCTCATAGCTAGAGACTTGCAGGACCTGGGCTCTATTCCTGATTCTGCCACTGGAGTACTAGGTGACCTCAGGCAAGTCACTACTCTCTCCATATCTCAGTTTCTATAGGTCACAGGGTTAACAATACCAGCCCTCTGTGTAAAGCACATTAACTTTAATGGCACAAATGCTTAGCTTGTGAAGAATATTCAGTACCAACATTTATTAATTCCAATATTCAAGATGTAGACCAGTCCCAAGGCCACTTCTGATGGGTGAATTTAGGAGAGGTCATAGGTACCGAAGTATAAAAAACAAACCCGTGCTCCTGTCTTTTGAAAAGATGCACTCATCTGTGTGAAGCTTTGGAAGAGTCTCCCAAGCAATGTACTAGGGGAAAAGAACCTCCGTTGCTTTAATACTGAATAGGATAAGTTTATGGATAGGATGAGTATGATAGCATATGGAATTCTGGCTCAATCAGTGTATGCAATGCAAGGAGTCATATCTTAACCATCCCGATACTGGGACATAAAGAGGACTCTCTCAAAGCAACCCCATGCTGCAGGGCTTTTGCTGGTTTCCAGGGACTGGAAAGAATTGCCTTTCCTTTCCTGAAAGGTACTGGCTTCTGGGACATTATTTTCTTTTTTTTTTTTTTTTTTTTAAGGCACAGAGATGTTTAACACAAATAAGACTTGTTGTATTCTTAATATCATCATCATCATTATTATCATTAACAACAACAATAATAATAATATTTTAGTGGGGTAGCTGATACTTCTGCTAATACTAAGAAAGCCCAGTGGCTCCTGGGTAGATATTTTTGCTTTTCTGCTCAAAGTTAGATCTATCACAAAATCTGGAATCTTGGATCCCTGCCCCCCACCCCCAATCAGATTGGCACAAATTGGGGAGTGGACAGTTGCCCTCCTCTGGTCGGGGGGGGGGGGGGGAAGGTGTTACACGGAGACTTCATTAAGTGCCTAATTAAATAAGATCGCTCAATGGGCTGCACCTTATACTATCCACTCACATAAAGGGAGGTGTTTCTTGACCCTGAGACAATTAGCCGGTAAACCAGGGTATACCTATCACTACTCAGTTTACCAGGCAATTAGATGAAGTTGGGTTAACTACCACACACACTCAATTAGTACTGAAATGAATAACACAGTTTATTAATAACAAGAGCAACTAACAACATTTAACAAGTAATATTCACCACAACTAATCAATAAACATTAATCGATTAATTATAACAGGGAGGAAAGGGTGGAATATATTACAGAGGGGCAAAGGTAATTTTATTTATTTCTGCCACTGTCTGATCGGTCACCAGCCGTCTGTCCTCCAGGACAGGTCAGCAGTGGCTTACCTCCCACCCTGTTGCCTTTCTTAACTAATAAAAGGACAGAAGGAGGAGGAGAGGGATTGAGGCGATACTTACTAATAAAGTAAAAGGGCCGCTCTGTGTCAAAGACACATACACCCAAAGAGGAAAAGTCTGGGGAGCTGACTCTATTTACTTTGGTGTAGAAGCAGAGCTGGAGGGGAGCAACCTCAAGGAAACCTTTGAGCCTCTGGAGTGTGCACATCACAGCCTCCACAGAGTGCCTATACTCTCCTTTAGTCAGTCTCTCCCTATGCTCTCACACCACAGTCAATCTCCAACACAGGCCTCAATCAATCTCACTCCCTTGACCACAGTACACATGCATGTACCCTCAGACACAGACCCAAAACCTCACAGTCACCCACAGACACGCTCTAAACCATGCACAACCCCCGATACATGCCCAGCTCTGCCCACACACACCCTTTATAGGCTATGTGCACATTACCTAGGTGGATCTGCACTCGGCCCCAAAATCTTCACACGACACCTCTTTCAAGGGATTACATCATCTTCCATGAGGCAAGGTCACTCACAGTTCACTTGGTGACCCACTTTCCACTTGTGCTGTGGTACCATAGTGTCTTCATACTAATATGTAGACCCAGACCCTAGTTTTGGCCACAACAAACAGTCCTTTGCCCAGTATCTTCTTAGTGTACATTAACCCAGGGCTGTTCAATTTCAGTGCAGCCGGGGTCTACACACCAGGTGAGCCATATACTGTGTAGGCCATTCCCCAGAATACCCCCAACCTCCACCCAGGCCCTTGGCTGTCATGTGACAATGGGAAGGCCAGCTGCAGATGCCTGTGGGCTGTATGCTGGCCCCTCACGGGATGACAGTTGACAATCCTGTGTTTCTTCCCTGCCTTTGCAGTGGTAGGGCATTGGGTGTGCATGTTCATTTCTCTTGTTTCTATCTCTGGCATGTTACAGGGTGTGCTTGGTATTTTGAGTATTGCACCTTATAGTGTTGTTTTTGTGGACTAGAGGGGCCAACTGGGAGGATTCCTTGGCTAAGTAATTGCCTCTGAACACAACGGACTGGACACCACGATACAAGAGGCTCCTTCCAGACCTATGTTCCTATTTAAACTGCTAGAAGAAAATTTTGTCTAATACAATTCTGCCCTGGAAGAGCAGAGGAAGAGATCAGAGAAATAAATCCCATAAATGGCTGGTCCAATGACAAAATAAACAACCATAAACAAATGTGTAACCTTCCTGGAGATGGACTAAGAAATAAGGTAAGCTAAACAAGGCAGATGAAGAATTTTTACCTCTCACTCAGTACAAAGGTGGTGGGGAAAAATATCATTACTTCCCTTCCAAACAGAGACAGTACATAAAAACTAAGCACCCCTGTCTAGCACAGAACCCCTGTGCTGCAGAAGAACTCCCTACTCAGGGCACCCCACTGGTAAAAAGTTCACTGAGAATAGAAGTCCTGTCCTGCTCCCCAGCCAGTTAAAAGTAATTATATCTGTGGAGGACTCCACTGCCTAAACATGCATCAATAAGTCTGATGTGAAGATAATTTGGTGTCAAAATTCAAAAGCTCTCTGGGTGGGGTTCAATGCAAACGAAGGTCTTGGGACACATTACTATACTTCGTCTTGAACAGCAGAAGCTGTGATTCAGCTACAGTGTAAGTGAGGGCATCTCTCTTGCTACCGTCTGGCTGCCCATAGCTTGCTAGTCAGCTTCAGTGACTAGGTTGGCTTCACCCATCAGTTAAGGCTACTCTGTGCTACTTGACTAGCCTGGAGACACACTATAGAGAATTCCTCTTCTATAGAGCGGATCACCACAAGCACAGAGATGGCAAAGGTGGAATAGCCACTTTCTCCACCAACCAGCCTGAATGCCAGGTGAGAAAGGAATATGCTATAGTTCAGTTTCACTCTACCCCTGTCCCACACATAGGGACCTACTCAAATCATGTTTTTGTGGATTTAGCTGAAATTCCAAAATCAGTCAAGTCCACGAAATTGATGGGGGAGTGGAACTTGGTAAAAATAAAATGCTGGCTCCCTAGCAGAAGCGAGCAGTCCTCACAGCCACTGTGGCTGGCTGCAGAGCCTGCTGGGAGGGAGGGGGAAGGGGGCTGTCCAGTACAAAGGAAATAGGGAAGATGGCTGCTGCCCCCACCCCTCACCACTGATTGAGAGGGCTGCCTGTCATGTGGCCCTGCCCTTCTCCAATTAGTGGTGAGGGGCAGGGCCACATGATGGACAGCCCTCTTCACCAATCAGCAGCAGGAGAGCGAGGCCACCAGAGCCCCTTGGTCAATCAGAGGTGTGGGGGGCCCACTGCAATAAGCCCATGAAAATGGTGGCCAACCTCATGATCTGCCCATGAAATTGGCTGTTTGCCTTCTCAGTTTGGGTAAACTCCTATGCATAGAACTTACACCACCAGTGCACAAGCGTCAGAACCAAAACCGCCACTACACGACAGACTCCACTGCAGGGCAGAGATAACTGACCTAACTTAAACAAGCGGCTAAATCAGCAGGATAAATCAGAGACAAAAGCATGGAGCTAGGTTGGCCTGAACTGTTTCCTGTCCCTGAGCTAGCTGGTTTAAAGCTAACTCAGGTACTTCTAGATTTCACTGCTATTTGCATTGTAATCAGTACTGAATCTCACTCTGTTCTAATACAGAATTGCAATAATGCAGTAAATGTACTTTTTTAGGTATTTTAGTATCATTCCACTCAGTGATGCAAGTCCCTGCAATTATCCCTAGACTGCAGTCATTAGGTCAACCTCATCACAAGCAGGCATAACTGAACTAGCTTTAGATTAAGTTGGGTTAAAGTCAGTTTGGACACCAATAGCAGTGAAGAAACAGCAATATGGACTTCAGTATAGGCTGGACTAGCCAGCTGGGGACTCTAGGTACTTCCTCCAGCAGCAAATTCATGCTGAAGTCACCACATCTCCATATCTAACTTAAAAGCAGCTCAAGTACATCAATACGTGCAGCAAACATATCTGCCATGTTGACATATCTTTAGAGGACTATGCCCCATTTTCACTCTTATGAGACCTTTAGGTTAAATGGCTTTTGAAAAGTTGACTTAGCTACCAAGTCACGAGAGCCATGCAACACTGAGCAGAACACCACCTTTAAAAATCTGTGTCTTCATCTAATTCATATTGCTAGGATTCTTTAATGCTCACTGTGACCGGACTGCCCTGAATCAAGGATGCTGCATCCAGCTCTCCTCATCCCCTATGCAGTGGGAGGAAACGAGCTTATAATCTTGTATGCTGTATATTTTTGCAACCATTTACCACAGAAGCTGTACTGGCTTGGGGAGCTCCAATAAGCCTCTTGATGCAGGGACAGTCTTTGTATAGCACTTAATATAGTGGAGTCTTTGTCCAGAACTGAAGCTCATAAGTGACACCACACTATGAATGAATCAGTTTCACCACTGTATGGGGAGCTGTCTGCACCTTCCTAAGTAGGAACAAAGTAGTGACAGTTCTTCATCTTTCTCCAACCTATTTTAAGGCACCAAATGAATTATTTGCCAGTGCAATTAGAACCCAGGCAAGTAGCAGAGCATTTTCAGCTCCAAGACACAAAATTGGATGGTTTCCAACTTCAGGAATATGGCTGGTATGATGTTCAAACTATCATATAACCCAATATGAGCAAGGTGGCAGAATCTGGCAATATACATATATATGTGTGTGTGCTTGTGTGTGCATGTGTGTATATATATATATGTTTGTATGTATGCATGTATGTGTGTATATGTATATTATATATATAATATATGTATGTGTATATGCATGTATGTATGTGTATATGTATGTATATGTGTGTGTGTATGTGTATGTGTATATGTGTGTATATGTATATATGTGTGTATGTGTGTGTGTATATATATGTGTGTGTATATGTGTATGTGTGTATATGTATAGGTGTGTGTGTGTGTATATGTATGTTGTATAACAGCTTTTATTAACCTGGCCATGGATTTGATAGTCTCCAAAAGCTCAAGCTAAGTTTCAGTATCCAATGATTCAAATGTGGATTTGACCTATTTCCAGTCTAAACACAGTTAGATCACAATGACGGGAAAGGTGAATTTTGGTGTAACAGGAACTCTTTGGCTACATCCCCTTCAAGTTTGCTTTTCTGGCTCTTGCTGTGTGCCGCAAGTGGTTATTCACATTTCTTCAGTACTTCCCCCTATTTTTCTTGCTGTGGTATTTGACTGCCATGGAATGATCCAATGCCAATTTAGATCAATGGAAAGAGAGAGACATTGATTTCAACAGAGAGTATATCAGTCCACAAAGCATGGATCAGAAATCTTTATGTAATGATTTGTAACATTAAAATAGGGGGGAAAAATCTGTCACTATAGATCCAAGACTTTTTTTTTTTAAACAAAACCTGACCAATCTAACTTGGCCAGGTACCATGGTTTAACTGCACATTGCCAAATCCTGAGGTCACATCAGTAGAACATCACCTTTCCTGACACGCGCTCTCAATGAGGGCAGATGAAACTCAGTGGCCTCTGCAAATGCTTTATGCAGCTTTTGTTGATAAAAAAATCTCTATCTGACACACAAATCACTGGCGCCATGCTGACTTGCTGTCTGCATATGTTAGTGTAACCACAGGCCTCATCCTAAAATCTGTGGTGAAAGGGAATCGGCACTGTCTTGCCTGGTAGTCTATATTGTTCTTAAGGAGCTGGCGCTATCTTCCATGCCCTTGACCAGTATTCTGAATGCTGCTGTAACAATGTTATGTCTCCTTTTCTTTAGGAGCATACGGTTGGAATTACCATACCCTATCAGAGAAGTGACTCATCTTTTCCAGTACCCCGCCTCTGACAGCAGCCAGTACTAAATGCTTTGGAGAAAGGTGCAGGAAACCTCATAATAAATGAGTATGGAGTAAAGGAAAAAATGTCTGGGAAATATTTCTTTCCACCTCGGTGAATGATGCATTAATACCTGTAGGTCTATCCTCTTTTTTTGTTTAACTCAATTTAAGGTCACTGCACATATAAAAGTCTCATGCAAATACTACTAAGCTCTTGGGCCAAAGCAACTCCTTATGAAATGAGATTCATGTATTACTATACCATATACAACGTGTTATTTTTGCCCCCTATAGCAGGACTAGCCCCTGAGGGCAGCTAGGTCCTGGCAGCTGAACTAATCCTGTCCCACTGCAGTTCCTCAGGGATCCCTCCTCACTGCTTCATCCGCCACACCTTGATGTCATCTTTTTGTTACTTTGGGAGGCTGCCCCCAGAGTCTTAGAGTGAGCCTAATTGTGCTGCACTTGGCTTTAACCAGGCCCCTGGTCCTGTTCATGGCTCCCTCTCGCAGGCTTCAGGGTACCTTCATAGATCTGCAGCTTGCTGTCTTACAGCTTATGCTGACAGGAGCTCCCTCTCCTTCAAAGATCAGGGCCAGGCTAGGTGCAGTGGTTCAGGAGCTGAGTTTATACTCCCCCAAGCAGAACCCCTTCCAGTGATATGGTTTCCCAGCCACACACAGGGGTCTCTCCTTAGCCTCCTAATCAAGCTGCCTCCACTGCACTGCAGTCTCTACCTATATGGAGCTCTGCCCTTTGTTATCTATTGTGGTGTAGTTTGCTCCCAAGTAGTTATCTGTAGCCTTGTGGCTCCTATCTTTATGCCCCTTTAGCTGCTTACTTTCTGGCACCTAGCTCCACTTCAGCTGCCCACTGATTGCAACCCTGTTATACTACTTTTAGGCTCTCTTAACATTACAGGGGCTGGAAGGCCACTGTTATACTGCCCTTTTTAATGGGTCAGTCTTCAACCTCCAATTTCTGGCATGTGGCAAAGGGCAGTGGCAGTTCTCCCCTTTGCATCACCTCTTATTTGCAGATCTTTGTCATGTCCTCTTTCACTTGCCTCCTCTCTCAAATTTAGCTGTCCCAATCTTTTCTACTTCTTTTTCAAGGCAGGCTTAAGATGGTTTGTAAGAACTCCAATTTCTCCAGGTTTTCCTGGCTCAGACTAAATGAATCTATGGGTTTTATCTGTACACCCACATGTAAGAAAGCACTAGGAGCCCTTGTACTCCCACACAGGCTACCAGGAGTGGTGAATGCTGTGCAGCAGTGGCAAATGCCTTGTTGGTACTGTGCTGTCCCTTCTACTCTGGAGGTGGGTAGGCAGGGGGAGACAATGGGAAGGAACGGCTAGTGTCCAGCCTTCGATCCCAACCCAGCAAAGCTGAGTCAGCACAAAGGGAAGCTTTAACACCTGGCTTTGCTTCCATGCAGTTTTGTGTGTGATTTGTCTATAGATATATCAGTAATGCCACAACTGTGAAAGTGGTTTTGTTACTACAACGGTGTCTTATACTGACACCTTCCTCTTCCTTGGCAGAAATACCTTTAGGCTGATATAACTGTAAGGACATTATGATGATTTTGCTACTTTGGATTTTGATATAGTTAAAGCCAATTTGTTTGTGTAATCAAGGCCCTATCCTTTTATATATCAGTAGTAGATAGTATTCCCATCCTCAGAAAGGGAGTAAGGATCATAGGGAATGAACTGTGACTGAGGCACCACTTTTTCCACAATCTGCTCCTGGGATACCACAGCTATGTTCCTGTTATTCCTGGCCAAGAAGTATGTTAGGACCTTGTTACACAGTCATTTTAGATGGCTTCTGGAGCTCTTAACCCCTGGACTGTCTGCACATTAACACCTTTTAAGTATCTTAAAACACTCATTATTTGATTTAGTTACACCATTCTAGGGCAGGATTATCTCTAATCTGCCTAATCTTGCTCTTGTTACATTAAGGTGTGGCCACTCTCCACAGCTATTCCACCCAAGTTGAAGTCCTCCAGCATCCCAGGATACAATGGCACTTCCTGAGTCAGGGCACGTGGGGACACTGGGGCGCAGTAAGGCTGGGCCCAGCACCTCACCTCCCAGGCACATACGGAAGAGTGAACCCTGCAGCCCTGGAGCACCCAAAAGCAGTGGTGGTTCTCAGCACCACTCAGACTGACTTTGTTCCCACCAGGCAAAGCAAGCCAGTCCAGGTGGCAACAAGGGGGCAGTTCCTCCTGCTGCTGCTTGGACCGGCTTGCTTCTCCTACAGGGCAGTGAGCACTGCAGCCCCCTTGCACCCAGTCAGTTTATTGCAGTGCCTCCTTCTATGACTCAGACCGGCTCACTCTGCCTGGTAGAAGCAGAGTCCTGTTTCTAGCTCCTAGTCCTGCCTCTGCTTACCAAGCCTTTAGTGACCAGTCACAGTTATGCAGCAAAGGGACAGTCAGAGATGGTTTTTCACTTTAAGATGAGACTGCTCCACTAAGCCAAACAACACTAAGCCGATTAACATTTGTTTGGCTTACAGTGTAAAGTGTAACAAGACCCTTACAGACTAAACTCCCAGCATGCACCTCTTCAATACCAGAGGCCACACCCCACAAAGGCACAAAGAAAGTAGACTCTAGACAGAGATGAGCCTGAGACAAAGCTTAGGTTTGGTGTGGACGATTCCCAAAGTTCATAGGGTATCTAAATCCAGGACTCAAACCATAGAGAAGTCTAGTTTCAGAGCAAGTGGTTTGGGGGCATTCGTATATGGTATTTTGATCTGAACACATCTCCAAATTCTGTGAGAGAGGAGGCTAGTGGCTATGTCTAGCTCAATCCTGCAAAACTTCATATATTCTCAGGGGGAAAAAAGGAAAATTTTCCATCAAAGCCAATGCAGAGGCTGAGCTCATTCAGCTGCTGCTCTTAAAATGCCTCTGGCCATTTATATGGTTTTTATGCAAATATTTACTGTGCTTTCAATCAAAAACAAATATTTACTATTCTAATTGCAGCAGTGTTTGGCACACTCACAACTCCTCAAATACAGAGCATCATCTTAAGGAAATACGCATTGGTACACCAACTAGTAATGAGTTTGCAAGGAAAAACTGTTCTTTCCACTATTAAAGAGACATTTCTTTTAGCTTTCCTAAAGTTGTGCCAGATAAGTAAAAATAAAGTCTCTCCCGCCAAGTTTATCCCATCCTACCTACAAGTCATTTGGTTGCTATAGACTCCCTGCAGCTTTCTCTAGCTGCAGTGCATTGCATATACAATGCCACTAGTCTGTATCTGTTGTTCACTCCAATGAGTCATTCTTCTTTAATACAAATATAAACATAAATCATATTTTGCTGCCAGGATTAATATTCATCTTAAATGTTTGATTTTACCAGACATAATAGTTATCCCCCAGGGATACCTCTAAATAAAACAGTAATGCACTTGAAAGGCAATTGTAGACTCTGATTGGAGGGGGTAAGGAGGGGCTATAAAGTTGCATAAACATTAAAAAGAGTAAGAGTAGACAGACCAGAATCCTATCATAACGGTGGGTCCTCTACAATCAGGAAGGTTCTATACGTTTTTAAAGAACAAAACAAGCAAGCAAAATGATTATAAATGACCGTCACATACATACATTATAAAACATTATCAAACCAAAATTTTCTCATACTGTAAGCGATAAGTTTGTCTCCAATAAAAGATGTAAATCAGGTTTCTCCTGCTCCCCAAAGTTCCATCTTGAAAACTGACAATCAGATCCTCAGCATCACTCTGAACATAATTGGCAGTAACAGGTTACAACAGTGAAGAAAATAGTTTGCTATTTCTCTGACGAGCTGGTGGTTCCAGATAGTGCCCTTCAGCTCAGTCAGCAGATGAGCCTGGGATTTTCTTTTCATTCCAGCACAGTTTTTACCCAGGCTACCCAGTTTGGTTTTATTTAAAAAAAACTTCTAGAATGCACGTACTGTGAATTTCCTGGACAAACGTAAATATTCTGTAGTGCAAGGTCATTAAGATCCACAGCTGCATGTGACATCACATGAAATTCCATATCTCTACAAATTAATTGTCCAAACTATAATTTGATGCATCCTATAATAATCCTGGTATTATAGAATAGAAGCATACGTGTTAAAAACATGTGTACAGGTAGTCTACCAATCAGATTTTGTTTTTCTGCTTGTTCTTTATAGATAGAAACTCCTTTTGTGGACTGTGAAATATGTTAGGAGCCATCCTATTGATCTGGACTGATTGTAACCATCCCCTTTGAGAACCAGCACCAACAACACCTGGAATCATAAGTGGGAGAAGTACGCCCCGCTGGCCAACATCCTGAGGGGCCGAGGCTATGATGTGATGGTCGAAGCGCTCATTGTGGGAATGCTCAGAGCTTGGGACCCCGGCAACGAGAGCGTCCTGCATGCCTGCCGCATTTTCCACCACTACACCAAGCTGATGCACGGCCTCATGGTGTCCAACACCATCCGCTGGTCCCATGACATCTACGTGGAACACATCATGGGCCACTGCCAGTACTCCGACCCCACCACATGAACTGCCCCCAGACTGGACCCAGAGGGTCCTGAACCCCCTCTGCACCAGATGGACTTCAGTTCAAGAGTATTCTTCAGCAATGGACGACCCCGCTCCACCTGAACAGGACCCATGCAATGAGACTCTATATGGACTGAGACACTTTCTTCAACCTATTTCCTTCACCACTGCAGACCATTGTACGGGTTTGTGTGTATCTATCTTCTTTCTCTCTCAGCATCGCAAACCCCACTCCCTTCCCTTTCCCCACCCCCATCCCCCCACCCCTGGGCTTAGTTGGCTAACATTGTATTTTCTGTAACCTAATTGCGTTCCCCTCCTCACCCCCATTCCTCTAATGTTAGTCCCTCACTTGGGCGATTTGTATTTCCCTACTGGCTTTGTCATCTTTCTGGATTCACAATCCTAAACATCTACTAATAAAATTAAATCTGGAACCGCATTACATGTAGCGTTATTGTCCTGGCTAGCTCAATTGGAGGCACCAGTCTCTGGCCAAACACAGACATTTGTGGGGGGTGAGAGGGGGAGGGAAGGGAGTAGGAGGAGATTAGATCATGTTAACAATGGCCACTCAATCTAAGGTAAATAAGGATGGGAAGGGCTAATGGGAGGGTTGGGGGAGGCAAGCAGGCTTAGTGGGGAGCCAGGGGAGTCCATGGAGGGATAAGGGCTGAAGATGGTATCCACACAAGGGATGGTAGGGATCGGGGGTGGGGGGAGTGGGCAGCATTCACAGAGGGATCAGGGGACAGATAGGATCCTCAGGAGTGACTGGGGGGGTTTGGGGAAACAGTTGGGGTCTGCCATAGATTGATGAGGTCTAGAAGGGTTTGGTGGGATCAGAGGGATCACAGGAGATCTTGGGGAGGGACCGGGGCTATTTTTAGCCCTCCTCCCTCCCAGGCAAACCTACCCCCCATCCTGCCCATCCCTCCCCTCATCAATCCTTACTTCTTCAGCTCCCAGCAGCAACAAGTGCGGACAAAACTGGCAGCTGGAGTGCCTTGTGAGTTGGGAAGTTCAGGGGAGGGGGGTGGCTGGTCTGTGGTGGGGGTGCAAGGGGTCAGGGTGCTAAAAATAGCTCAGTGCCAGGAAGACAGGTAGGAAAAGTGCAGCCCCAAGGCTGGGGTGAGTGGTTGGGTTTTCCCAGACCTGGGGCTGTTCAGATAACTGTACAGAAGAAGTTCCATGCACTGGTCTAACCTACATTGATTAAGTTTGAGTGTAGCTTGATCCAGGTCTATCATTTTTAGATCAGTCTACATGAATGAAACTTCTGTTCTGTTACAGTTTAGACTGATTTTTGAACACTGAAACTGAGTTCAAGTATAAGGTCTGCACCTCGGTGAACTAAGTTAGATCAGGTGATCTAATCTCCCCCTAACTCCCTCCCCCCACCCTGAACATCTACACTTAGCCCCTGTTTCCAAACTGAACTGCTTGCAGGATAGTATTTCACCCAGATAAAATATATGAAACAGAGCACTGGAAAAGAAGCACAGCATTCTTGAAGAATATGCCTTACACTACAGGTTGCAAAATAGCAAGTAGCTGTTTTATATTATTATTTGTATTGTGGTAATACCTAGAAACCCCCATAGCAGACTCTTCTATTTCAAGCCCAGAACAAAAGAGTCCGTGCCCCAAACAGCTTACAGCCTATGTAAAAACAAGCTGTGACATTGAATTGCTACCTATCCTTAGCAAAGTCATTTGATATCACTGGGTGCATCTACATGAGAGGTTTACTGTGGAGCAAACTAATCAGCTCCACAGTGAATGCCCCAGCATCTACACATGCACGGCTATTAGGGTGGAGTAAACTAATAAATTTGGCAGCAGGATGGTACTTGTAAATACAAGCACTATCCTATGGTGAAGTTTTTCACTCTGCAGCACCACATGTGTAGACACTGAAGCAGCTGGCTGGGTCGTGAAGCTAGCCCCGCACTAAAGCACCTTTGTGCCCCAGCCCCTGCACAGCATGTTGAGCTGGGCAGAAACAGCTCAACACACCTCAGCTTCACAATAATTGCACGTGTAGACATGCCCCTGTCTCCCAGTTTCCATGAGGGTATATGCATAGCTATTAACCTGCATACCTCACAATAATTAATTAGCTAAATACCATATATAGAGAGTACTTTTTTCATGTAGCGAGTACTTTTTTCATGTAGCTTACTGTAGAAATACTAGTATTTCTTCTCTTTTGACACTTGCTCTAAAAAGTCTGAGGAATGTGAGTAGAAAGGGCCTACACACAAAATAAATTAATTTAGTGATGATGCAGACCTGGTCTTGAGCTGGTAGAGCAAACTTGCCCCATGAAAAGTTCCAGAAAAACACGTATGCAACACTTCAATGATGAAAGGAACATTTTTCACACAAGTCATCTGTTCAAGAGTGAATTTCATTCCTATTGACCAAGGATATTGTAAGCTACACTTTGCCCATGAACTCATAGATCTGTGTATGGCTTCCAGTTTCCTTTTAACTTTACTATTGCAATGTTCCTCATAATGGACAGGAGGGCAAAATTATAGCATTGCAGCATTCAGCACTACTCAGTAATGAGAAAGGAGCCAGGCTTCCTGCTTTTAAACTGCAGAAGGAAAACCAAAATTAAAGGAAAGCCAAAATTAAAGTATCTCTTTTAGAGGAAGGTGTCTGAAATCTTGGTTTCACTGCAGTCAAAAAAAGCTTTAGTGGGGCCAGGATTTCATGCTGTCATCTTCAAAGTCTACTTTTATACATTGTTGCTCTTCATTTGCCTGGAATTACTAACTTTTGAGCTCTGTTCTCCACCAGAACTGTCTGGGTCCCGATGCTCCCTATATAGTTCATGACCATATCTTCCTCTGAATATGTCAAGTTTAGCACTAGACTTCAGAAAGACAGGTTTTATAGAACCAGCTCATAGTCTTAACAAGGGTGTCACAGCATGGAATGCTGCACATGCCGGTTCTGCCACGAGAAGGCCCTGGGAGGTGCAACAGGATCCCTGAGTGATGTAACAGAATGCCTGGTGTGGGCAGGAAATGCCTGGTACTTACTTGCAGGTGTGGAGTCAGCAGAAGTGAAGCAACAAACAGGGCCATGTCCATAGTTTATAAGCACCTGTTCATTGAGGCTTCAAGGGCATGGAGGACATGACATCATAGGTCTGTGCCTGGAGCCAGGGAGAAAAAGGTAAGCAGAGCCAATCAGCGAGAGCAAACAGAGCAACACACTGGCTTCCCATGCCTCAACTACAATAGTGATAAGAAACTAAACCGGTTCCTCAGTCTTGAAAACTGAAGGGGTCTCCAGCCACCAGGCGATCCAGGGCTGTATGGAGGAGGGCTCTTCTTGGGCTCTGGCACCAACATAGAGAGCACATGAGTGCAGCACCGGCCAGAGCCCCATACCAGGGCATGGCGAAGTTGTGGTTGCTTTCTTAAGTTTCTTTTGTCATTCTCGGATGGATCCATCAAGGTTAATTTGGAAGATTAAGTCCATTGTAATGTGGATAAGGAGTCACAGCTCCAAGGGAAACTAGGGCTCTGAATACTGGACTCAAGTAGGAGAATGAATTGAAGCCAGGAAGGCCAAGCATCCCAGAATTGATTGGAGAACGGTGCCAGATGGTTACCCACAATGAACTGATTCTGAATTTGATTTATTTGTTTAAGAAGACTAACAAATGAATTGAGTCCTTCCTTCCTTCCTTAATGGCCACCGGCAGGAGTGTTTGCTCAGAGCTCTAAGAGCTTCTCCCTGTTTTGTGAGCCTTTCTTCTTCTCTTGCTCTGTTTTCCCTCCCCCAGACAGCCTGACTTCTTTCCGACTGCAGCCCCTCATTTTTTATAACTTTTTTCTGTCTTTTTTCACCTTTTCTAAGCCCTTTCTCATACCTGCTCTCCCTCTCCTCCGCCTCCCTCTGGGTTTACTTTGTTTCTCCTCCCTCTCACTGCAACTGCTCTGCTGCTTATTCTTTTCTCTTCTCCCAGGCCTACTGCTTACCTTTCTCCTCTCCTGGTGTTTTTTGTTTGTTTTCCAGCTTCTTTGTTCCCTGATGGCAAAGGGATGCCCATCCCCCACCCCTCTGGTTCATAGATTCATAGATTCATAGATGTTAGGGTCGGAAGGGACCTCAATAGATCATCAAGTCCGACCCCCTGCATAAGCAGGAAAGAGTGTTGGGTCTAAATGATCCCAGCTAGATACTCGTCTAACCTCCTCTTGAAGACCCCCAGGGTAGGGGAGAGCACCACCTCCCTTGGGAGCCCGTTCCAGACCTTGGCCACTCAAACTGTGAAGAAGTTCTTCCTAATGTCCAGTCTAAATCTGCTCTCTGCTAGCTTGTGGCCATTGTTTCTTGTAACCCCCGGGGGTGCCTTGGTGAATAAATCCTCACCAATTCCCTTCTGTGCCCCCGTGATGAACTTATAGGCAGCCACTAGGTCGCCTCTCAACCTTCTCTTGCGGAGGCTGAAAAGGTCCAGTTTCACTAGTCTCTCCTCGTAGGGCTTGGTCTGCAGGCCCTTGACCATACGAGTTGCCCTTCGCTGTACCATCTCCAGGTTATCCGCATCCTTCTTGAAGTGCGGCGCCCAGAATTGCACGCAGTACTCCAACTGCGGTCTGACCAGCACCCAATAGAGGGGAAGTATCACCTCCTTGGACCTATTTGTCATGCATCTGTTGATGCACGATAAAGTGCCATTGGCTTTTCTGATGGCTTCGTCACACTGCCGGCTCATGTTCAACTTGGAGTCCACTAGGACTCCAAGATCCCTTTCCACCTCCGTGCCACCCAGCAGGTCATTCCCTAGGCTGTAGGTGTGCTGGACATTTTTCCTCCCTAGGTGCAGCACTTTGCATTTCTCCTTGTTGAACTGCATCCTGTTGTTTTCTGCCCACTTGTCCAGCCTATCCAGGTCTGCTTGCAGCTGTTCCCTGTCCTCCGGCGTGTCCACTTCTCCCCATAGCTTTGTGTCATCTGCAAACTTGGACAGAGTACATTTCACTCCCACGTCCAAGTCGCTGATGAAGACATTAAAGAGTATCGGTCCAAGGACCGAACCCTGCGGGACCCCACTACCCACACCCTTCCAGGTCGAGACCGACCCATCTACCACGACTCTTTGGGTGCGACCCTCTAGCCAATTCGCCACCCACCGGACTGTGCAGTCATCCACATCACAGCCTCTTAATTTGTTCACCAGTATGGGGTGGGATACCGTATCGAAGGCCTTCCTGAAGTCCAGGTATACGACATCCACCCCTCCTCCTGTGTCCAGGCGTTTCGTAACCTGGTCATAAAAAGAGACTAGGTTGGTCAGGCACAATCTGCCCGCCACAAACCCATGCTGGTTTCCCCTCAGCATAATTTGCCCTGCCGGGCTCTCACAAATGTGAGCCTTGATAATTTTTTCAAATACTTTACCAAGGATGGAGGTGAGACTGACCGGCCTATAGTTGCCCGGGTCCTCCTTCCTCCCCTTTTTGAAAATGGGGACCACGTTAGCCCTTTTCCAGTCCTCCGGGACTTGGCCCGTGCGCCACGAGCATTCGAATATTCCCGCCAGTGGCTCTGCAATGACGTCGGCCAGTGCCTTCAGCACCCTCGGATGGAGCCCATCCGGGCCTGCCAACTTAAAGGCATCCAGTTCTTCCAAATGACTCTGCACCACCTCAGGGTCTACGCATGGAAGTCTGGCGCCTTGCTGCTGCCTCTCTACAACCCCAGTGAGAGACTTGTCGCGCCCCTCGCTTAGGAACACTGAGGCAAAGAACTCGTTGAGGAGTTCAGCCTTGTCCCCTCTATCTGTCACCAATTGCTGCTGCCCATTTAGCAGGGGTCCTATTCCTCCCTGGGCCTTCTTTTTACTCCCAATATATCTAAAAAACAATTTCTTGTTGTCCTTTACTTGGGTTGCCATCCTCAGCTCCATGGTAGCTTTGGCCCGCCTAACTGCCTCCCTACAAGCACGAGCAGAGGAGGTATATTCATCTTTAGTGATCTCACCCTTTTTCCACTTTTTATGTGCTCCCCTTTTGGCCCTTAGGCTGCCCTGGATTTCTCTGGTCAGCCATGGAAGCCTCCTGGCCCCTTTCCCTCTTTTGCCTCGCTCGGGGATCGTCTTGCTTTGTGCCCAAAGGATCGTTTCCTTTAGGCACAGCCACCCTTCTTGGGCACCCATCCCATCAAAACTCCTACTCTGCAGTGCTTCCTTGACTAATCGCCTGAGTGCAATGAGATCAGCTTTCCTAAAGTCTAGCACTTTCACCCTACTAGTTACCTTACCCACTCGCCGTCTTATGTTGAATTCTATCATAAGGTGATCACTGTCTCCCAGATAGCTACCGATTTGGAGGTCCCCTATCATGTCATCTCCCGTTGCCAATACCAGATCCAGTATGGCATTCCCCCTAGTGGGACCATACACCTCCTGTGTCAGGTGGAGGTCCTGTACACAAGTTAGAAACCTGCGTGAGCGATGGGACCTTGCTGTCTGCGTCTCCCAGCAGATGTCCGGGTAGTTTAGGTCCCCCATGACTACCCGGTTCATTGCAGGGTTAACCCTTTTTTGCTGAAATGGCTGAAGGCAGCTCCCAGCAGTTCACTGCTGGGGCTTCTGCCCCTCTGGACTGGAGTTTTGGTCTCCAGCTTCATGCCCCTCCCTCCATTGGAATGGAGGGGTGTGCTGCTGTTGTAGGGGCACTGGTAGGCTGCACAAATGTCCTTTATGCTCCCCGGGTGAGTTCAGTCCCTATCATTTTCTTCAGCTCCCCTGCTTTGGTGCTTGAGGTCGTGGTAGCAGCTGTGTCTGTCAGCAGTGTTTTTTGCCTCACAACACCCTTAGACACACTAGCCATTTGGGTGGTAGCCTCCAATGTCCCCCCATTTCTCTTGGACAATGAGCTCACCAACTGCCTGAGCCCTTATGACATGGTGACAGGCCCTGTCCATAGACCGCTGCTTGGCAGCAAGATCCCTGAGCCCCAGCATGTCCTGTCCTTTAAACGGCAGATGTTCATGCTTCTTGACAGAGTGGGTCAGGGTTTGCCCCACTCCATGTCTTTCCTGATTGACGGGCAGTGGTACAAGGTTTACCTCACCACTGGGGACACCTTGTGCTTTTGCTGTGGTAGCAGGTCCCATTTGGCTATCCAGTGCCCAAAGAAGAATTTGGCCTCAGCAGAGCCACCTCTGGCTGTGCCCAGTGTTGGCTCGTCCACCTCTAGTCTGGCAGCCTCATCCGGTGTTGGGGATGGGCTTTCCTCCCAGCTGCTCCCCACTTCGTCAGAGTCAACTGGCTCCATGACAGTGGACCGGGGTTCCCCCTTTCCTCCCCCCGTGGGGGAGGTTTTGGCTCCTCCTGCTGGGAAGGGCAAGTCCCAGAAACAGAAGAGTTCTTCCAAAAAGGCCTCATCATCCCCTAAAGATCTCTCCACCACTTAAAGGGTAGCTGAGGTTAGAGAGCTGGAACCCACATTTCTGCCTGCCTCCTGGGCCCCACCCCCTGGCCCTGTAGTGGGCAGGGGTGATCTGGAGGCAGGAGTGTTGGCAGGGGGCTCCACCCAGCCTCCCCCCACCTCTCAGCTCCCTGAGCCTGCTGAGGTCGACATGGAGGTTGGGCCCTCTGGGAGCCACAAGCAGCTCTGGGAACAAGAGTGCTCGGCCCAAGAGAGTGCCCCTCCCAAGAAATCAGGGCCTGATGTCGACCCTCAGGACCCCTCAGATGATGCTGCTCCCACAGGCCCTGATGCTGAGACTCCTGGTAAAGGGCCAAGGTCCGTTCCCCCCACACCTCCCAGGCCTCGGCAGCTCTCAGTGCAGAAAGTGTACAGCTCCTCTTCCTCAGGGTCAGATTTTGATTCTGCTTCTGAGGATGAGTTGACACAAGTTCTGCCTCAGGAGGTGATGTACCCAATTTGGCTACAATGCCTCCTTCCATGGGGAAGGTCCCCACTCTAGAAGCAGAACCTGTTCCTGCTTCTGCAGAACCTCCTAGTGCTGCTTACTCCGTTGAGTGCCTTATTGTGTTTCTTGATCAAACCAAGCACCACTGGAAGGTTACACAGAGCATTCACAAATGGTTCTCAGAACCTGAGATGTTTGTGCTTTCTGCCAAAGCTGCAGCATCAGTGCTGCACTCCACTCCAGAAATGCAGCATTATAGTTTTTGCCTGAGGAAGCTTGCAGGTGATGTTAGGTGCTTGCTGTGTGATGCACAGGCTGGCGGGTTGTAGGCCCATTTTTTCCCTGTCCCGCATGCTCACTCAGCTCTGGTGTTCTTGTTTGCTTTTATGTCTTGTCTGTCCCCCTTTCTATACCCCTCATGCCGAGGAGCCAGCTGACTCCAATGAAGTGGGGAGATGCTGGGAAGAAGGCCCATCCCCACCACCGGATGGGGCTGCCACACCAGAGGTGGATGAGCCACCACTGGGTACAGCCACAGGCGGCTCTGCTGCGGCTGACTTCTTCGGGCACTAGGTGGCCAGACTGGCTCTCTCAGTGCCACTGGCTGCCAAGCCCCTGTGATGCAGATGGCTCTCTTCGATTTCCTGAGACAAAGCCAAGTAGATGTCACCTTTCTGCATGAAATGCATGCTGCTGCAACAGCTGATCAAGCCAACTGACATGCCACCTGGTGGGGCCATCTGTTCCTGTGTCATAGCACCTCCCTCAGGACAGGAGTCATGATCCTCTTGTCACTGCAGCTGACACCTGACTTGGCAGTTGCCCAAGAGGTCGTTCCTGACTGCCTGGTGACTATCTTACTGGCAGTACATTGCCTCCTCCTCATTACCATCTCTGCGCCTGCTGTTGAGTGAGAATGGCTCACCATCTTTTCGACCCTGGTTGATTTTTCACAGAGAGCAGCTGATGGCAATGCTCTTCTCCTTCTCGGTGAGGACCTTAATTGGCATGATCAACAAGCAGCTTGACCAGAATGGGCTGGAACCTCATCCGTCCTTGACTCAGCAGCTGCAGACTGCTTTGGGGGAAGTGGACTTTATTGCCATCTGGTCATTTCCAAGCTGACGTGAGGCAGTACACCCAGCGGATGGTGACCGCTGGTAGGATTGCAATGGCATGCCATTGCTACTTGTGCATTGCCACACTTTACCTGCCAACCCTTTGGGGTGGCTGCCTCATCCCACCTAGACTCTTGGATCATGGTCTGTGGATAGCAACCTGGGCGCTACTTGTACTTCCTTGACTGTTCCTATGCCTCCTGACAGTGATGACAGAGTTTCACCTTGACGCAATCCCCTGGAAAGACTTGTACAAATTGGTGGTTCATGTCCACCACACCCTCATCCTTGCCACTCATCTTGAACGAGGTGGTGGCAGTATATAGAGGCACTGGCCCTTGGCGCACTAAACTTGGACCTCTCAGACATTGCCTATTTGTTTTCTTTTTCATGCTGGGCAGGTGCATCTGCCTGGTCAACTTTGTGTTTGGTTAAGCCAAGATGGCCACCCACCAAACGGCTCACTGGGGCCAGTACTGATACTGCCCTGTGGCTCTTCTGGTTTTTGGTCCTGGCATGCCTGTCACTGCAATTCTCATATGCAGTTTTCCAGTGGACAGTAACCACCTTCCAGGCACGTTGGGCCATTTAGAGGGTGCTCCGCAGTGTTGAGCTTGCCCGTTTGGCCCTCCTGCAGTGACACTGCTCTCCCACACACTCCTCCTGGGGTACTGGCACAGGCACAGGCCCTGGTGGATTGCTGTGCTAGTGGATGTTTTTGTTTTTGCCTTACAGGCTAGCCCCAGGCTCTGTCCTCTACAACTGGGCCCCTGTGTGGGCTGTCCTTTGTTGTTTTGCTGTACTATCCTCCCCTTTCCCCTAATAAACATTTATAAAAAGTAAAAAAGTCTTTCTTTCTCTATTTCTTTCTTTATACATGAGAGCCTATTAATTAATTAGAGCTCTGTGAATTTGAGAACTCCTGTTAATTGATTATGAACATAGTTAATTTAGTAAAACTCATAATACCTGTGCAAGGCTGGCCAAATTCAAATGCACTCAAAAACTGTTATCAGAATCTCAGGATCACTTATAGGTCTGACACCCCACTAATCTAAGGGGGTCAGGGACATCTGACTATGTCTGCTTAGGAACAGGAACATCAACAACCATCAGGCCTTGGCTGGTGAGTGAACGGAGTGTAGGGGAGGAGGAGCCCCGAGAAGCACCAACTACAGGAGCACACTCACAGGTCGTCTGTACTTCCTTTTTACTTAAAATCAAAAGGAACCTCCTTTTTACTTAAGATCAAGATGTGGCAGGAAAGTTGAGGGAGACTTCCTGTGGATAGACTGCTCGATGTACCTTAGTGCTTAAACCAAGAGGGAACCAAGCCAGGGCAGTATAATCCTGAATAGCAAGACAGCTCCTGTTCTGGCATAACCAGGCACAAAGGTTTTGCCTTGAAGCTATAAAAGCCAAACTCTTGCCAAGTCTTTGGAGTTGCCAATGCCAGTTGTCACAACCAAATTAAGTAGTGCCCATGTCACAAACAAGTAATAACCATTTAAAACAGTTTTTTCTGCACTAGGTTAACTAAGGGTTAACAATAATGATAGTAACCGCTTTTTTCTGCGCATGTCAAAAAGAAATTTATTGCTGCGCCACTAACAGAGATAAAAACTTTTGCCTTCTTTGCTTTATATAAATCATTATAATTGGTCAAAGAAAACAAGGAGTAACCCTGTGAAAATAACACCCTAGCAAAGACCGCTAGATAATTGGCGATTCTAATTAGATTTATGACGTGGCGAAAAACAATTGGCTATCATACAAACAAAACCCGCTTACATTTTTCACAAAGTTGAAGACAACTCTGCCCACACCTTGGAGTAAATCTGACAATTTGATCAGTTGTCAGCGTCTTCCCGCCATGACCTCCCTGGCGTACCCTTGCCCCGCATGCCCGATAAGCCGACCGCCGGCCCGTATATATATATCTGCAGAACGACTGAACGACGATCTCTAAGCTGTAACTAACTAAATATCTCTGACCTCCGTCTTACACCACCTTGACGTGAGTAAACAATCTTGCTTTGCAACCGATAAGCATCTGCCTAATTAATTCCACTCCAAGCGTCACAAGTACCCACCTGACGGCCTTCTAAGGCCCTGGACCCTTATCTCACCAGGTGGGAGTCAGGGAAAGCTGCTGGCCGGCTGCCCTGGGTCCCGACACCAGTAACTGTTGAGACATATTAGATAGGTTAGGTTTTTCAAATGTTTTTAAAAAGCATTTAATTATTCTCTAAATCCCATTTCCATGACCTCACTGGGTTTGATGCCCTCATAGTGGCTGTTACTGTTCATTGTACGCTCAGCAGGGATCGTGTACTACTTTCTGTGAGAACAACCACCACGTTTGCCCGCTGCCAGCCAGAAGGCAGGAATATTCTTTGTGGCTTGGCTAAGCCTTTGCTCATAACTCTTCTTTACAGACAGTGGTCTGAACCAGAACCAGAACCAGACTTGGGCATTATGTCTGCACCAGGCTTGAACATCCATGAGCCAACCTACCTCATAAAGTTTCTATGCATTCAGGGTGAAAGAACAGAAATCTGTTCAGGGAGTGCTGGTGTTCTTTCATTTCTTTTCAGCAACTCTCTGCTGCTACTAAACATCAGAAGAAGTGAGGCTCCTTGAAAATAGCTTTAAATCTGTGAGGGATTACCAAAAGAGGTATGTGGAGAGAAAGATGCATTTGTCGGTAAGTATAGAATCGATGTTCTCCAAGCACAAAGAAGTTCATTATAGGACAAAGAGTTCACTCAGGAGTATTCTGGCCTAGGACTTGGAACCTCTGTGTTCATTTTTCTGCTCCTCTATATGTGCCTTCTGTGACTGTGGCAATGTACCTTGGGCTCTGTGACTCAAGTCCCTATCTGCTGAATGGAGAAACTGCACTTTTACCTCACATGTCACAAGGGTAAATATATTAAAAAGGAAGTTCTCCAATACCATGGTCATGAGGGAAGGAGAGACAGAGAAGAGGACATAAGTACCAAAAGGCCTGTAACTGTAGTCATTTGTCTGCCACATCTCCAAATCAGAAAGCAGTGTTAATAAAGAAAAGGAAAAACAGAAGGAAAAACATGTAGAAATAACAATGAGATGCCAAATATTCTTTTTCTCCTCTGTTCTTCAGAAGGAAGTACTGAGAAAGAGAAAGAAAAAGCAAATAATGTATAGACATATAAAGGCCTATTCCTACCCTGAAGATCTTACAGTCTGAGGTCCTAAGTCCTGTAAGGGAATTGATTTCCATTAACACTATCCAAACATTTGAAATTAAGTGCATGCACGGTTAAGATCAGGGTCTAATGAACATCCCTGAAGTGGGTCTATGATCAAGATGAAAATGGAGCTGTGATCTCCCATGTCCTAGTCTACTGTCCAAACCACACATTTCTAAAAAGTGTACTCAATATATCTGGGAAATAAAAGTATGCTGGGGGGAAAAAGGGAAAACAAGGAAGAGACAATGAGTAGGGGACAGCTAGCACTGCTTATTTATGCAAAACCTTCTATCCACATATTTGTCATTCTTTATCAAGTTTTTAGGGGCAACTATTCAGAGATACAAAATTATTAAACAATGCCTATGTGGAAAGCTTATTTCCCTTGTGCTGCTATGTAAAGACTGCCTCATGAATAATAGGCAATGAATCCACTAACACCCTTTCAGGACATTTTGCAGCAACCAAAAAAAAAATTACAAGATCTGAGTGTCAGCAGGAACTTTATGAAAGTGGGGTGGAGGTTGAGGGAAGAGAGGGGAGGCCAGCTTTGCTAAGAAACCTTGTTATTTGCTGTGCCTGTGATTTTTTTTTCACCCAACAGTTTCTTTGCAGATAAGATGGAATGTAAAATATGTACAAAAAATTAACATCTTCCTTACATATCATGACCAAGCCTTCTACAAGTTAATGTTCCTTCTAAAGTGATGTGAGAGAGAGAAAATACATCTTATAGATTTTAGTTTGAGCACCTTCAAATGAAGATCATTTTATGACTTCATTTCCATCCCTGAATGTCAACCAGTATAAACAGAACAAAATCTGTTTAGTGTATGCTGAAATCTAACTTTGACCACACGTCACAAATGAATGGAAAATTCTGCTTACCCAGTCAGTTCTGTATGGCTGAAGGTGGAGAAAATATACAGTAGTAATTTCCAAGATACCAAATATATTAGAGAGGAAAACCCCACATATTCTAAAAGCCCAACCTCTCCAAAATTCCACACAAAACAAGTGAGTGTTGAGAAGCTTAATTGAGTATGGCCACGTCGGAAGGCAGGAGTTACTACAAGAAACACGAGACTGAATTAAAAACAAGGTCAGGCAACCAGAACTAAATAAATAAAATACATAAAAATAGATACATCCACTTATAGTTCCTTTCACTAACTGTTCTCATTCTAATTTAGATTTAGTATCCGTATTTCATTGTGAAAACAGGAGTTGAGCACCTAAAAAGCTTTTGAAAAGCCCCAAAGGCCCTTTTGGGAACCTAAAGATTTTTTTAAATCTCACTCTTCATGGGCTAAATCCTACAAAGATAATGATCCATTAGCATCTAAATGCACATATTCCTTTGAAAAAAAGGAATGAGGCTCCTAAGTCCCTTTGGAAAGACTCACCCTTTGTCTCCTTCCCATACAATTCTCCTCTCCTATGAAATGCTACCTCACATGCAGTAGCAATTGGGTATGCCTAAATACGGCTGAATTCAGACACTCTTCCTCTGCTTTTAAGAGCACCTTACATCACAAGTTAATCCACTACCTCTAGTAGGGCTACCTGGCCTAAGGGTATTAGAACCCATCACT
This sequence comes from Alligator mississippiensis, assembly GCF_030867095.1. Classification (NCBI taxonomy): domain Eukaryota; kingdom Metazoa; phylum Chordata; order Crocodylia; family Alligatoridae; genus Alligator; species Alligator mississippiensis. The sequence goes on along the minus strand of NC_081824.1, from coordinate 225,343,048 downwards.
ATTTGATGGACTTGATGGTACCATTTCAAATGCAGATGAAAGCTACACTAAACAGCAATCCTCAGAGTTCTTATTTCATGCCCTGCTCCTTGAAAGCCTTCCCTCCTACCTTGTTTCTCAATTACCAGCCACAATACTCTGCCTGTCAACACTCTGCCACATGCCTATAACCTGGGTGCTATCTTCAACTCAGACTTCCCTCAAGTCCTTACATTTATGCCTTGTAGAATTTTGCTCTGTGTAAGAACATCCCTAAAACATGACCTTTCCTATCCATCCAAACAGCTTAAACTCTTGTCCAGGCTCCCATGATCCCATGCATCAATTACTGGGGCATTCTTTCTACTGCCCTTGCCAAATGCAGCCTTGGCCAATTCGCATGCTTCCACAATGCTGATGCAATGATCAGTCTCCTAGCCTGTCATGCTGACTGCTTTTCATGCTTCCACAGTCTCCTTCTTTTCCATCTCATCATACATAAATTGGGCCATATCTGCACAGTAAAAACTTCTAATGCCTTAAGCATGCCACACTTCTCTACATAAGTACCTTCTAATAAAAGTGTAGGCCTCTCCTTACCCATGCCACTGGTAGAATAATTAGCATTGATGTGCAGGTAACTACCCCTGTTACCCAGAAGTACTTACTAACGTATGCAAAGTGCCATGGCTACATTGCCTTCCATTTAGGAGGGAGCACATGTGGAAGAGCACAGTATGTTTGAAGCCACTGCTTCCAGGCACAATACATTTACAGTGTAGACACAGAGGCATCTTTTTTTCAAACCCCTAAACAGCATTCATGCTTCCCCATCTGCTTGGAAGATGCTCCCCATAAACATCTCTGGAGTTACTTCACTATTATTCAAATCTCCTTAAACCTCTTCCTTGCTTCAGTGCCAACAGTAAAAAGATGTGATACAACAAAAAGAAAAAAGTTCAACTGTCACAGTTTATCATGCTGCTATTAGCTCACTGTTATTTTGTACTTTGCTATCTGAATTCATCTATTGCTTTTCTCCTATAACCTTTTTGGGCAAGGACCATCTTTGGTTTTGTATTTGTACAGATATTACAAATAAACAATTATCATAAGAGTCTACTTTAAAGTATCCTAAAGGTTTGCAGTAGGGGTGTGCGAAGCGGGCCCTATTCAATTTGGATTCAGCCTGAATCAGGGACAGTGATTCAATTCGTTGTTTCAGATCACTGTCCCTAATACGATTCAGCCAAATCCAGATTTGAAGATTTGATGCTGATTCGGAGAATCAGCGATTCGGACTTAGACACAGCTTTTAAAGTTTTTTCTACATACCTCAAGGTATTGGCACCGCTTGTGAATGCTGCAATGCTGGGGCAGATGGAGCGTCCCACAGGAGTGTGGGGGAGCCCTCCACATGCTCAGTAGCAAACCCGGAAGTGGACCGGAAGTACTTCAGCGCTCAGCCACAGAGGGACCCCAGGTGCCCCCCCCCCCCCCGCCCCAGACCCAGGAGGCACCTGTCGCTGAGCCGAGGGGGAGTGTGGGAGGGCCCCCCTTTGCGCTCCCCGGCAGACCTGGAAGTGGACCTGAAGTGCTTCTGGTCAACTTCTGGGCGGCTGCCGAGTACACTGGGGAGCCCCTGCGCTCCTGTGGGATGCTCCATGCACCCCAGCATTGCAGCATTCATGAGCTGCCTGCTATCTAGAGGTATGTAGAAAAAACATTTAAAGCTGTGTCTATGTCCAAATCTCCAAATCTTTCTGAATCTCTCTGAATTGATTCAGAGGGTTCCGATTCTATTCAGAGAGATTAAAAGGTCCTCTGATTTGATTCGGATTTGGAGATTTGGTCATCAAATCAGGCCAAATCAAATCAGGGACTGAAGCTTCACACAGCGCTAGTTTTCAGTACAATTTTGTTTAACCCCTAGTTAAAAGACATCATTTTTTGCTGGATGCTGGTGCTTGCTTAAGATAAGTTTTTATTATATGTGCAGGAATTTCAGCTATCAGACTGTCATATGCCATATTTTTGAATGAGGTTTTAATCAACTGTGGTTGGTTAATATTGTATGTTTTTGCAACTGTAAAATGATGATCTGGGCCAACATTCGAAAACTTGGATGCCCAGAATCCATATATGGGATGTGGTTTATAGAATTAATCAGTGGATTGGAAGTTTGCCAGCAATTCCAAAAGAAGCAAAGAGCATTTAGATTAGGTATTTAGCTAGAAAGTATTTTCCCTAAAACAATAATGAAGCACAGAAACGAGCTACCTAAGGAATCTCCTTCATTGAGCATTTAAACAAACATGTCAGGGGTTAAAGCTATACTTCTCTTGTCTCATAGGTAACAGGTAAACTATGTGACCATCTGAGGTCCCTTCCACCCATACATTTAATCTATGTACGCAAAGCTAGAATCATTCCAGGACTTAACTAGAGTATGGAATCAGCTTGGGCATTACAAAAAGCAGTAAAAGTGAATCGTCAAATGCTTTATAGTACTACATCTTCTCATGTGAACATTTCAATCCTAAAACTTATTAGTGTTCCCTGATAAAAGCCTTGTATATTAATGTTTGTCAAAAGAGACAAACTGAATGTTTTCTGAAATAAGCTATTTTAACACCTCAGATATTCTGTTAGCCTCACACAGATCACAAGAAGCTGCCTTTGGGTGGCCACATCCTACTTATAAGGCTTGAAACATTCAAGGGCAGACATTATGCCCTTTTGATGTGGGCCCTTGCAATTACAATCCTTATAAAAATAATCCCAAACTGTTTGACAAATGCTGGATTTTTGCTAAAAGTCCATCATAGTCAGTTTTTGATCAAAAACACAACTCTTAGTTACTAAAAGCTGAACAAAAATATTCCTTGGTATGACAAAAATTAAACCCAAGGAAATTTGAAGAGGAAAATGTTTACTTTTATCCAAATATTTGTGAGTAAAAATTTTGTAAACAATTCTAGAATAGAAAGACTAGATCACCCTTGTCTGTCCTTGCTGATGGCCCCTTCTCAGAAACAGACACTGAACTCCCACAAATGTAGCATGATTAGCACGCCTGTGCGAAGCGGCTAGTATTCACTTCAGATTCCGGTTCGGACGATTTGAGGGACAGTGATTCGATTCAGTGATTCGAATCACTGTCGTGATTCGATTCAGCCGAATCTCCGAATCAGCCAGGACAGGACCATTCCCCACCCCTCTCCCAGCCCAGCAATGGCTGCCCCACCTGCCCCGCTCCCAGCACTTGGGGGAAGAAAAGCTTCAGCTCAGCAGATACTGCCAGGCAGGGGGTGATCCCTGCTGCCCCGCACTGCCCCACGCTGCATAGGGGGCTCTGCATGAGCCCCCAAATCCCCACCACCAGTCCCCAAGCCCCCTCACGGGTGCCCCGCACAGTCCAGCTCTGGTCCTTTAAGAAAAAAAAAAACCTGAAGAAACCCTGGGACTCACCGCTCCTGCTGATGGGGTGATTCCTGCTGCCTTGCACCAGGTGGGGGGCTCTGCAGGAGCCCCCAAAGCCCCAAGGCTGCACCAAGAGAGGTGAGTCCTGGGGCTTTTCTTGGCTTTTTTTTTTCCTCAAAGGACCAGAGCCCCAGCAGGCAGGGCAGCCATAGGGGGGCATCAAGGGGGCTTGTGCAGAGCCCCCCATGAAGCGTAGGGCAGTGGGGAACAGTGGTGGGCAGTGGGGATTGCCCCCCTACCCAGCAGCACCCAATGAGCACTGGGAGCTGGGACGGGCGGGGGCAGGGCAGGGGTCAGGGGGGCTGGCAGGGGTCTCCTCATTGTCCCCCAGCCCCGCCCCCCCCCGCCCCTAGTACTTACCTGCTCGGAAGAATCTTAATCACATTGCATTGTCCCTGCTTTGCTGAAGATTTGGCGAGCTTTGAATAGATTCGGACTTTTAAATTTGTCCCCTGATTCAATTCGGATTCGGAGATTCGGCCACCAAATCAGGCTGAATCTCCTTCAGATCGAATCACCACCCAAAGCTTTGCACAGCCTTAATGATTAGGGATTTCTAAAGGTCATACCAAAATAAGGCTGGTGCTGTCACTCTGTAGATCAGCAAAGCTCTAGAACCTTTTTCACTTGTAAGTCATAGCTGAAATAGTGCAAATGAATAATCTTACCCTTTTCTTTTCTTTTTAAATTACATATCAAGCTAACTTAAGCTTTGCATTGCTGCAATATGTCTGGTAGCAGAGTATATATGCAGTCAGCTCCAACCATCAAATTCTAAATCTAATAATATCTGAGGGGGAAAACCTTGTGGCTAGAATGATGATGGTTTCCCTACCATATCACAATAAAAACTGAATGTGCAGAAGGGGAGGAGGTTGCTTACTTTGACTCACTTGTTACCATAAGTCTAATGGTAACCATAAGTCTTGTTACTATGAACTGCTCAGACTCGGGACAACTTTGTAATAAGACCTATTGCAGAAGGTCTGTTTCAAATAACAGACAGACACACATACTGTCACACCCATTTGGATAGGGTTTTTGGCTTTGTCTTTTAGTTTGAGTTTGGTTTGGCTCTCTCTAGGACTGTTATTGCCCTTTAAAACTGCCAAGTTTGGGACAATGGGTGTGTCTTGTTGACATCTTGTGGTCTGCATGATATGTTCGTTTTGCTGATTGTCAATGCAATGTGATTAAGACCTTGCAATCAAAAGAAATGTCAGTGAGCAACATTTGTTGAACAGCAACAACATTTGTTAAACAACAGTAATTTGAAGCCTCATTTCAACAAATGTGCATAATACCCCTTCATCACCATTCCTCAACCTGGCTTCCTTTAAACCCAAACTGTATCATCCTTTAACCCCAAACTATATCATTTGTTTGGTTCTCCTTCACCAAAATGTATTATTACGAGCAGCTCTAGGCAGCCACCAGCTGTTGATTTCTTTTCGAATCATTCCAGATTAATAATTTTATTCTTAGCTCCAAAATGTTGAATGTTCCCTCAGAATGACACTTGTTCAAGACTTGGGATGAGCAATATTGATGTCTGGCTCACTGACAGGTTATTGATCTTAAGTCAGCTTTAGAAAGCATATGTATTTACCGAAGTTTTGGCCTGTAAGTCACACAGTTCCATCAACTTATAGCTTACAGTCGGCTTACAGTAGCTGAGGAGTCCAGACTTCTGTTTTAAAAAAGAAAATATTCTGAGTCCAATTCCCAGTTAGATTGAGGCCCTTTTGGATCAGACTGGCAGTGAAGAGGAGCTTTAAAGTGGGCACAGGTTATATTTGAATGGTGTGAAGAGCCTCATTATAAACAAGTAGTAGGCCCCACAATGCACAGAAAAGTAATTTAAGGGAAGTCTGGGAATCTTTTAAGATTAGTTGGAATTTTTCCTCCCTTTGAGCCCTGTACAGGTGGACTCCTAATGCAAATCTATATTATAGGTGTAATGTATAGCATAATAGCTGCAACAAAAGTTTTATAAAACTGCCTAACTCTTCAGCTGAGCTAAAGAGATTTTCAAACAGTAGAAATCTAGCCCAATATTCCTATAGGATGTGCTACATTACTGCTCTTCTGGAATGAGCCAGGACATATATGCATAATGCAGGTGGCAAGCAACATGCTAAAAAATCTTTATACTATCGTTATCACATCATATCAACATATGAGATACTGTAGGGAGTCATTGTTCCATTGCAATGAAAGATGTGAAACAAGAGGGAATGATAATCATTCACTGCAATTGCTAAAGTATGTTTACCTTCCCCTCCTTCCCTTCCAGAGTTCAGTCTGGTGTTTCCTGAAAAGAGTCGCTTCCAGAGCCTGCCAAGTCTCACAGAAATATTGTTTACAGAGAAATTCCTGTTCCTTTCAGATCTTCCCCTCAGAAGTAATAGACTTGAAGGTGTGTGTGTAGGTATTCAGTGAAAAGGGATCCTCAAGAGTCAAAGTGTTTTTCATTTTATCCTCATCAAATGTTTACCAGAATGAAGCACTCAGTGGAAAAAGATTGCATCTTGGTAATACATTATATGCCTTGAACACAGAACATTCCCCTCTCAACAGAGACTAGCTGGATGCTTGGTGGGGTAATATTTTAGTATTCAGACCAGAGCAGAAAACTACTTCCCTTTTTACCAGATATAGGTTTGTCAGTCTCTTTCTGTAATAATAATAATAATAATAATAATAAATGAAAATACATTTGTGCCACTTGCATAAATCATTTTCCAAAGTGATGGACTAGTCTCATAGAGAGTTTAAAACAAGCCCTTCTGAAAAAAAGGCAGCAGACTGGTTTTGATATCAAGTTCTCTTATGGTAAATACTGTTCTTCTTTCTTTCCTTCTTTCTTTCCTTCTATTAAAATCAGCAAAGATCTGCCTGTAAAAATGCTTAGCATAGTGCTGATGCTATAAAAAAAACAATGCAATCAGCTAATTTTTGAAGTACTAAATATAGTGGGATTTTTTAGGGAAAGAAAAAGAACTGTCATATAGATATGGGCACTGAAATTGGGCTTTGTGGGGAAAAGAAGATTTTGTGGAACTTAAACAAAAGGTTGGCATCACTTATTTTCATTCTATGGGAAATTTTAAGTGTCTCCTTGCAACAAAGGCAAGCCTCAAAAACAGCAGCATCATGTTAGCACAAAATACCAGAAATTGAAAGTGACATCTGCCAAAAGAGGAGTCCACTTCAAAAGTGAAAAATAAATTGGATGCGTTTCCATAAACAGAGGGATTTGGGCTAGAATCTGCCTTTAGGGCCCTATCCATTGACCATTAGGAAAATCTGATCTAATATCATTAAAATCTATGTAAACTATGTAACCAGTATTTCCCAAACTTTGATACATGGGGCACAGTTTCTCTTTAAAATTGGCAGCACACTTCACTTTTACACCCAACAAAGGGGAAAAGTAGTGGCAGTGGCACAAATGCAGTTTATAGATATCCTAACCCAGCACAGCTCCATGGTGGCTGGAAGCTGCAGGCACACTAGGGAGTGGGGGAGTGGGAGAAGAGGCAGCAGCACAGAGAAAGCCCTCCTTGGGGGAGGCAGCATCAGGCTGAACCAAAGCAGCAACCTCTCCAACAAGTCAAATGGAGCCACTCTGCTGTGTACCCTGTGACCAAGGTAGGGAGAAGGGAAATTGCAGACAAACTCCATGCTGTCCTGGAAAGCCACAGGGTACAGGCACTGTTGGCTATAAGCTAGAACAGCTGTTCCCAAATGATGGGTCGTGACTCCAAATGGGGTTGCAGTATCAGCAGAAGGAGTTGCGAGGGTGGGGGGCTGTGGGCTGGGAGCGAGGGTCCATGCTGAGGAAATGGGGTCATGCTGAGAAAAAGTTTGGGAAGCACAGAGCTAGAGCATCCCCTGGCCTAGCTAGTGCTTGCACATGCTCAGTATGTCAGAAGGGCAGAAGGTTGCAGATTATGTGACCTTTTGAAGTGTCCTGATGTAATGGCCCAGTTTTTATACCTGAGCATGCCAATTTGCTTCAAGTTAGGTAACCTGGTTTGGGTGGGAAAGCCTGTGAGATAAATGATACATTTACCCAAGTGAGTGACAGCAGAATACTGTGTGCATGCGGGAGTGCTGTATGAAAAGGCATGAGTATCACGTGCATGGACGTCTGATTGGTTGTCTGGATGACTGACAGGTGTCAGTGGAGTATGGATATAAAAGGGAACAAATCTGGAGGGTGAGACTTCGTGTGCAACTAATGAGTGTGTGCCTGGAGCATCTGAGGCTAGAGGGTCCAGAGTAGCCGATAGCCAACATGGTCCCATGGCAGGGAATCGTGTGTGGCTGGAGGAGCAGCCAGAGGGCATTTATAGATGCCAGGAGGCAGGAGGGGGAGAGGAGGGAGGTGCTTTAATTAGCAAGCTGCGCTAATTAAAAGTGCCTAAGCATCATGTGTATTAGCATCCCTGTACTGAAAAATGGTGGTGAGGTGCACTAAACTAAAGCTCATCAAATGAGCTTTAGTTCAAAGTGCTCCACTGCCATTTTTCAGCATGGGGATGCTGATACACGTGACGCTGGAGGCTGCTGGAGCATGGTAATTTCCACACTCCAGCAGACTCAATTTATTGACTCAATTTATTGAGTCTGCTCTGATGTGCTAGAATTACAGCACATCAGAAGCCTCGCTGCATGTCTGTAGGAGCCCAGAGAGACTCTGAGTGAGTATGTAAGAGTGCATGAAGAGTAAGAATCCAGGGGAGCAAAAACTTTTTGTTTGTGTGTGTGGTTGCAGGGTAAGGGCCCAGGGGATTGAGATCTTAGTAGGATAGTGCTGCTGCAGCAATTGCTGGCTGCGTATGGGTGTCTGCTTATGCTCTCTAGTGTCCTCTTTTAAATTACTGTTGACTTGTTATATTGTTGTTGTTTATACTGGATTGGTATTGGATTGTTGGTGTTCATATTGTTGTTGTTGAATCTAATTGTTGTTACCCTTTTGTCACATGCCTGTCAGTTATTTACTAATTACTGTTTACTAATATTGTGTTAGGTTAGAGCTGGGCTGTAAGCTAATGACCTAATGAGAGTTGAGGCACCTACCATTCTTTCATGGGACTGATCTCCAGAACAATTAACACCCTCATTTGAATAAATAAGAAATCATTGTTCAACAGGAACAGCTCAGGCAGGGAGAGGAGAGCAGTGATATCTGTTGGCATGGGCAGGCACCCCAGTGTTCCTAGATACAGTTTGTAAATAAATAAATAAATAAATAAATAAATCCTATGTAATATGTTATTAGTCTTTAAAATGTGGGAGTCAGCCATGAAGTACACTAGTACTCCCGTACATTTTATTAAGTGTTTTTTGTTGTTGTTCTTGTTTGGCAGGTGTGGGGAGAGAGGGGGAAAAGGGGAGGATAGTTATTTTGCATTTATTTTTGGTAGGGTGGTTTGTTTCAGACTTTGGGGGTTCATTGGGTTCTTTTGGTCAAAAGGAAAAACAAATAGGGTAGCCCATTAACCCTTTTAAAGAAAAATGTTGGTCAAGAAGTAAAGACTCTACCAAGACAACTGTTCAGGAAGTGCAGAAAGCAATAGGATCACAGTCAAATAACTTGCAAGTTTTTCAACTAGTGATGATTGAAGCACAGTAGATTTGATGGATTTGTTCATATTAGCCTACAGAAGAGTTTCCCTCCCAATTACCTAGGGCCTCTTTACAGTGCTTTTCAGATGCCCTCCCCCCACCTCTGGAACTGAGTTCCCCATACTTAAGGACAAGTGTCCCCTACTCCTCTAGCAAGTGATACAAAATAAAGTTGCTGACCAGGGCCTGAGAGCAGAGGAGCATCTTTTGGCTGATTCTGCTTAAAGAGCAGCTTGAGTAGGAAACCACCTCAACAGGTTTTCTTTGAATATATGAATACCATACATAAGGCTGCAGGCCATCTTACATCCCAGTTGATGGTGCCCCTCAGATATAACAGCTCAGTGCTGTCACTAATATATTCTAACTCTGCTTTGTATACCTACAATCCATGTAGCCAGACACCACCACCAAAGAGTGGTCCAAGCACCTTCAAAGTTGCAATTGGGAGAATGCACACTATACTCTCACCTTATGCATCTGCACTAAATTGCTGCCACCAAAATTGTGACCCCACATGACCACTGCCTGAAATTCCTAAAAACATCATACCCACTTTCCCTTCAATAAGAATAATTCCTTCAGGCACTATCCCTAGTACTTTACCTTCCTCCCCAACCTCTCCAGTACAGCTCCATTTCTTAAAGAATGTCATTATTGACTCCAAGATGAACATGAGTCGCCAATGTCAGACCGCAGCCAGCAAGGCCAGCCATACCTTGTCATGCATCCAAAGGTGCATCTCAAGCCAGCCCAGAGAAGTGATACCCCTCTATGCGACTTTGGTCAGGCCACAGTTGGAGTACTGTGTCCAGTACTGGGCGCCGCACTTCAAAAGGGATGTGGCCAGCCTGGAGAGGGTTCAGAGGAGGGCCACCTGCTGGGTGAGAGGGCAGCAGGACAGGCCCTATGAGGAGAGACTGAAGGACCTGAACCTGTTCAGCCTCAGCAAGAGGAGGCTAAGGGGGGACCTGGTGGCTGCCTACAAGCTCATCAGGGGCGATCAACAGCAAATAGGCAGAGCCCTTTTCTCCCCAGCACCACCTGGGGTGACAAGGAACAATGGTAATAAGCTGATGAAGAATAGGTTTAGGTTAGAGATCAGGAGGCAATATTTTACAGTTAGGGTGGAGCCAACTTCCCAGGGAAATGGTCCTTGCCCCTACCTTGGGCAAATTCAAGAGGAGGTCTGGGGAGGTCTGGGGTCTTGTGAACCCAGCATTCATTCCTGCCTGTGGCAGGAGGTCAGGCTAGATGATCTGTTCAGGTCCCTTCTGACCCTAGCTACTGTGAAACTATGAAAGCTGAGCAAATATGATACTGCATACTCCAGATAATATTTCAGAGCAATAGGGTCTTGGCTCTGCATGCTCAGCCAGGGCAGCCTATGGTATAATCCAATCACAGACAAAAAGATGCTTGCTTAAAGAAGATAGGTTGCAAAGGAGTTTGCATAGAGTTCTGTCTCTCCTTGATATACAATGGTTCCGATGAACTCCCACCCTTTTTACTATGAAATATGAGTACCCATCACCCCCACTGAGAATACCAAGTGTGAGGAGTCCAAAGGGAGCATGGCATTCAGCTTTTGTCAAAATTCAATAACTCTTAACACCCTTTGGAAGTCCCAGAAAAGAGAGAAAGGAAAGAAAAAAAAGTTATTTCATCCATTGAGGATCAAACATATTAGAATTTAACAGCCAAGTCATTTTGCCCCATCAAACCTGCAGAATATGTTGAGGGATTTTCCACAGATCCCTGAATTACGTAACAGTTGAGGATAGTGAACTGTCAGGCAAATGAAGTTTCTACTAGTGTAAAAATTGTGGAATAGAGAGCAGGGGAGTGAGAGACAGGTGACAGAAAGATACAAGATGTGTAGTTCAAAAACTCTTTATTTTTTTTCTTCCCAAGAAACATTGTACCCTGGGATGAGACATGGCATATGAAATTTCAGGGGAGTTCAACTTCTTTGAGACAGTTAGCAGTGCAGTAGGAAAGAGAGATCATACTGGAAACCAAGTATGGTAGGGCATCCTTAGTTCATTAAGTGGAGCTCAAACCCCAGCTGTTAGGGAACTCAGTGGATCTCCCAGCAGACTCAAACCCTCCTGTTCCCCTCCTACAGTCCTTCAGCAGGTAGGGAAAGTGCTACATGGAGCTATACAGATGCACATTTAACTAGACAGAAAATAACCCTCCATTATTGACAGCAGTCATTCACAGTAAATTACAATTATTCTCTCAGCAACACTCCAACATGCTAAGTCCCCAGTGCCTCAATACAGAAAGGCCTGACTTTCTCTCTAATCCAATTAGGCACCCATCCCAGTCCCAGTATAACCATAGCCCTTCCAATGGTCACTAGTGCTTGGGCACAGAGTAGGCACAAAGGACGAATCCCAATTGTACAGACATTTAGTTTCTCCTGGGACAGTTGCTGTTCTCCCAGGAGAAACCACACATGTACAGATGTGCAGGCTCTCTCTCCCAAAGTAAAAATGGCCACTCCAGGAGAAAAATAACCCGGGCAAAAACCCAGAGAGTTTCTCCTGTACATGCTAGACAACATGAATATCTGTACATGCTAACAACACATGCTGACCATGAGATACTGAACTAATCAGGGCTGCCCCATGCGCTTCTATCATCTGTTGCCAGGCAGACTAAGGGAGTCTGCAGATCATACTGAGATGTGTACACAGGGCTCCTCCTGGGATACACAGTGTCAGCACTGCAAACTTTCCACTCTACAGGGCCTCAGCATTCAAATGTCTATACATGTGGCTTGGGGGAAATTTTTTACCACAAAAACAAACCTGGGAGAATTGTCCCAGATTACTTGAATGTGTATAGTCATTCCTGCTCTTAGTCTGACTACAGACATGTTCCTAGTCTAGTTCTGGACTCCAGCTGCATTTCTGTCTGGTCCTTTCAGGAACAGCAGGCCTCATTGTGCGTGCCTTCACCCCACACCTACTTTTGTTTCATTGTTCCTCAGCTGCTCGCTGTTGCCCTGTAGCATTTCCTTCGGACAGGGCTGACCCCCCACTCTGGAATAGCATTCTTTATCTCAGGAGTGAAGTAGAATCTTGTCCCCAGCCATTTAGCCAACAGCATTCTGGGGGCAGCACACTTCTCTTCCCAACTCCTAACCAATATTTTGGTTCAAGTGATAGGGATGGCCCTTTCCCAACCTTAGGGACATGCAAAGTAAGCACTCCACCCAAGCTTGACCCTTACCTGCAGACCAGCTACCAATTCTCCATAACACTGCCCAGGCTGAGTCTCTTTACAGTGGCTGCTCACAGGGTTATGAAAGATGGATTGTAACTAGGCTTCACCCTGTTATGCATGTTTCATTTAGATTTTATTACAAAGGAGTTATGGCCATTTCTTCTTTTAGTTTATACAACGACATGTACCAGTATGTTTGCCTTAATTCTTCAAAGAAGGGGGAAAAAAATCCCTCCAGGTCAGACATCAGTCACTTACTAAGCACATCTGGACCAATAAATGTCTGCAGATTACATCGAATTCACTTAAAGAGCATGTCTGTAAATGATGTCACCCTATTCATGAACCTGTAATACCCAGATTTACAATGTCTTCCTTGTTCTTAAATCAAAACATTGCTGCCTGTTCTGATAAGAGTTTTAATTTCACAGCTGCTAGCTCAACAATGTGCCATCAATTTAACAAATGGGCTGCATATCAAACTGTTTTATATATCAGCCTTCTTCTGTTGTTGTTTTAGCAGAGAGGAAGAGAGAGCATCCATCAGTAAGTTCTGGACAGAATGAGCATTTATGTCATGGAAAACAAGTTGGTGGGTTCATCCTAACAGCTTTTAACTTTCAGGCAAATTACAAGAGGGTATTTGTGTAGGTGGAGGGGCAAAAGTAAGAAAAACTGGCCAGAAAGATTAATTTTGTTTGCTTGGGACTGACTTAAAGGACAACTGACAAGATGTTCAGAGCTTTCAGGTGGAATTCTCTATTGGAGGTGAGTACCTGGGGCCTGGTTGAAGAATGGGGTACATATTCTAGAGCTATTAGGAGGAGGTTTTTTGGGAGGTGGGGAAGGAGATGAGAAAAATAAAAATAACTTAGCACAGAGAATAAATAATAACCTATTGGCTTAGAGACCACACACAGAGAGTGGTGGTGGATGGGTTGTTTTTGACTTGGAAGGAGGTGGGCAGTGGTGTCCCGCAAGGTTCGGTCCTTGGTCCAGTGTTATTTAATACCTTCATCAGCAATTTGGACAAGGGTGTGGAGAGCACCCTGTCCAAGTTCACAGATGACACTAAGTTATGGAGCAAAGTTAACACACCGGAGGGCAGCGAGTGGATACAGGCTGATCTGTACAGGTTGAAGCAATGGGCAGAATGAAACAGGATACAATTCAACAAAGACAAATGCAAGGTACTCCACCTAGGGAGGAGGAATCCCCTGCACACCTATAGCTTGGGGGATGACCTCCTCAACAGCTCAGCAGCTGAAAGGGATCTTGAAGTCTTAGTTTACTCCAAGATGAACATGGGCCAGCAGTGTAAGGAAGCCATCAACAAAGCCAATCGCACCTTATCGTGCATTAGCAGATGCATGACCAACAGATTGAGGGATGCGATGCTCCCCCTCTATGCAGCATTGCTCAGGCCGCAGTTGGAGTACTGTGTCCAGTTCTGGGTGCTGCACTTCAAGAGGGATATGGAGCATCTGGAGAGGGTCCAGAGGAGGCCCACTCATGATTAGTGGCCTCCGTGCAAGACCCTATGAGGGGAGGTTGAGGGATCTGGATCTCTTCAGCCTTCACAAGAGACATCTGAGGGAAAACCTTGTAGCAGCCTATAAATTTATCAAAGAAGCACAACTAAGAGTTTGAGATGCACTATTTACCAGGGCACCCCTAGGAGTAACTAGGAATAATGGGTACAAACTACTGGACAGTAGATTCAGGTTAGACATTAGGAAGAAATTTTTCACAGTAAAGGGTGGCCAGAATCTGGAACGGGCTGCCAAGAGAGGTGGTACTAACACCTAACTTAGAGGTCTTCAGTCCTTTTCCTGCCTGGGGTAGGGGGTCGGACACGATGATCCTTCAGGGTCCCTTCCGACTCTACAATCTACGAATCACACCAGGACATATAGAAAACCCTGCTGCAGGCCCCTGACCAACATGGAAGTCATCCTTTCAAAGGCTTGCTCCAGCTCCTCATTGCTCCATCTTTCCCTAGTGGCATATCTTCTCCCCCCACACGTGTTCTTTAGCCCTACATCCTTCCCTCTCACAGGGCCAGCCACTTGGAGTGAAGGCCTAACTCTTCTATACTGCAGTGTCCTATATTTTGCAGACCCCTGGAATAGCACTTGCTGATGGCTCTTGCTTCTTCCCATTGCTGCTACTTCACAGTTTTTGTTTTCTGAACATAAAGGGAAAAGCTAGAGATCAGCGAAAGGGAACTCAGCAAAGCCCTAGTAAGCTGACAAAGGATTGGCAAGACAAGATATTTTAAACATTTTTGCTGGCACTAAACCAAAGCCCTGTTTCCCCAAAATACTCTGTTCTGCGGTTCCTGCCCAACCCAGACAGGACAGGTATGCTGGTCCAGTGCTTTTGCTGGTGCCTAGGTTCTGCAGCATGGCATGGGAGTGCAAGCCTCAGTCATTTTTCCACCTAGCCCAGATGAATGTAGGAGCCCCTACTTCTACTGAGCATGAGGGGAGTTGAGTAAAGTGGTGATTCTGGAAAAGGCCACAGGGGGGAGAGTTATATCACCAGGAGCTGCCAGAGACACATGGGCTTTGACAGGTTTGCTCATGCTACTGTTCCTGCCCTGCTAAGACTTGGCTCTGTGGGTCTGGAAATAGGTATGCTGCAATATCAACTGGACCTCTAAGGCTTTCTCCCAACCAGACATGCTGACTACCTCCCTTAGTATTCAAGCCCTTTCTGAGACACCCCATACCTGCAGGAAGATGAGAAGAGAGGCAGTGTCTGCTGTGCTGCAGATGCTAGGGGCACAGGATAGCAATCACATATCCCATCCTAAACTTTCAGTGAGACAGACTGTTATGTTTGATTAGGTCCAGCCTTTAAAAGCCTCAAATCAGGCAGGTCAGCAGGAGTTGACCCCCTAAAACCTCCACACAATAGCATAACAACTGGTGGGCAACCAGGGCAGTAGCCCTGAGAGCATACTTAGAGAGGGTATAGAGTGTCTCTGCACAGCCCCCTCCCCCCGACTTCCACACACACGCTCTCACTCTCGCTACAATGCCAGATTCTCATTTTGCCATGTAGCAGACTCACCATTCTGGCACACTGCCTCCTCCTGAAGAAGTCTAGCAGTGCAGTAATCCATTCTCAGTCTCTTCCTTGGAGCTTCCATAGCCTGAGTCACAACTTGGCCCTCCAGGTAGCTCACATATGTGCCCTCCTCCCCTTCCAAGAGAAGAGGGGTCACTCAGTCCAAATCCACAAAGCAACTACAAGCACAAGATAATCCTCAGCCTCTCTGGGCTCACATTGTGCCTTAATGAGAGCCTCAGATCCCACTTGTTGTATGTCATCCCTCAGTCTCTTCCACTGGTACCCTCTTAACCTCAGGGGGGCTTCAGGAGGCCTGTCAAGGTGTCAGACTTTGCCACTGGTCACCAGGCATCACTTGGCAGTTCATTTACAAGCTGAGCCCTCTAGTTGAGTCACTAACAGCCTCTCCCCCTTCAGAACAGGGGTCAGTATCCTGTCCCTCAGCCTTTGGTAGCCTCTTAAAAGGGGTGGGAGGGTGGCCAAGGGCAGCCATCTCTCTGGGTTCTAGCCCAGGAGTCCTGTATAAAGCAAAAGAAGTTTCCCTTTTTTCATTTGTGGTTTATTAGCTACCTCCTCTTTCTCATGGCTCTTTGGAAGACTTCCTTCTTGGTGATCTGCCTCCTAACCCCCAGCTCAGAGCTATCCCAACCCCTTTGGGGTATCCTACCCACCTAAAGACTCTGCTAAAATAGCCTGCCTAGCTGCAGCACCTTTTCCTCTTCCATTTAAAACTAATACAGATGTAGCAAACAGAACTAATTGAGCAGGGCTCACCTGGTTCTAAAGAGCCGCATTACAGCACTGCCCACTAGCATAGCTCCCTTGGATTCAGTGACATTAGTTTGATTCACACCACGTCATGCCACTAAAGCTAACCATGATCAGAAGCAAGTCCAGTATATCTGGATTTGGGAGATGCCAGAAGGCCTCTGGTCCATGCCCGCTAAAATTACTCACAGATGGCTTTTTATTTTAAGTTGAAGAAGGCCTTTTATTTAACATCTGTAAAGGATCAAAAACCAAGGTGATGAGCAATTCAGGGGAAATTAGATAGCAGTGCACAAAATGTGTTTTCAAATTCTTGGGACTGGTCTAAACTAGTCTGTTTTAGCACCTACTGGCATATTTTCCTTTAATTACAACATGAATCACTAATGCAACATATACCTGCTACATAGAGAAAGAGTTTATATAATGTTGATCCTATCATGGCTCTTCACTAAGCTACCATAAGTGAACACTTAGCACCCTGAAGCAGACAGACACCATCTTATATTTTCCATCCCATCAGCTGGTGTAAAATAGCACTATGGAATAAGGAAAAAGTTTATGAGTGTTGCAGTCTTTTGAAATAATTTTTACTTGAAAGGATGACCACAGAAAGAAAGTCAGCTGGAACGTACAATAAACCTCACTTAATGATGCTAGTTAATAACACGCAATACAGTTCTTCCAACTGACTTTCCTGGGCGTTGATCAGGCTGTATCTGGTCCTTTATAAAACATTTTTTTCTAGGATTCCTTTATAAATGTTACAAGAAGACTTTCATGATATCTTTACCTTCACACTACAAAGCCACATTTCCTGTAGTAAATGAAGCATGACAGAAGCAGATAGGAAAAATAAGAGTGCCTTTGTCTTCAATATATCATTCTCTCTCTCTGCCACTAAATGACAAATGTAGATCCTGGCCACATCCCGTATGAGAACACTTTTTCTCTGATTCAGTTTTCTGCTGTCGTTACAACCAGCAAGGCAACAAGTACATCCAGATTATCACAAGAAGAACCTGTGATAGGGACACAGTGACACTTAATTTCTGGAAAGGCTTCCGAGGCCAGTAAAATATCATCACCACATACCCAAGAGGACCCATGGCTTGTCAAATACCATATTAGCAGCTTTGCACTCCATACACACATTAGTTTGCCCTCCCAGAAGCTTGGTTCCGTTTAGGAGAGCCTATCTTCACCTATTAGTAACCAGGGAATGAAAAAGGACAGGAAATATCAAACCAATAAGAGTTCATGAACTAATTTCTAGTTCGTGAGCTAGTATCTTTGCAAATGGAAAGTATTTTTAGTTCAATTATCTTTTCCTTTGCCCATGTGCGAGGATAAATTCCCTGACTTGTTTGCATTTTGCATGTGAGCTCACAGAGAAAGTCAGGGAACCTTTTTCAAAGTAATTGTGAGCACCAGCATTCTTGCAGGTGTGAGGGGAAATATCTTTTGCAGTGGGTCAATGAACAGCAGGTTGATTTATAATATGGATAGCTGTTGTGTCCAGAAAAGAAGCCTATATTCACTGATGTTACCAGCAGACTATTGGATGGGTATGGCAGACATCTCAGTTGTGGCAGTAACACTAATCATAATTGTTTCATATTCAAGTGGGAGAGAACATTGAAATTAAAATCTAACATTAATATGTTCAACAGGTTTTGATCTGTCGGCAAAAGTACGTGTCTAATTTCTGCATCCATATTGAATGGGAAAAATGGGTTCATAATATGCTAGTTCACACATACAAACAGGGATTGTTTGTTAAACACAGATACACCTTTTTTTTTTTGAGGACATTATCTGGGGCACATGGAAATGTGGGATAAGATCTTTAGGAATAAGTAAGTTCAGGCGAGCAATTTTTCTTGTTTTTTCTTGAAATCAGACATATACAGTTGGATAGAACTGGTAAATCTTTAATTCCCAGCTTTTCCACAAACTCTCTGTGGGTTGTAGGGTAAGTCACTTAATTCTGTGTGCCTTCATTTTCCATCTGGAAAAATGGGAAGGAAAAGTCTTCCTTTCGCTCACACTTTATCTTTCTTGTCAACTGAGGCTATGCGCATATATTCATTTATGGCATGAGAAAGTGCCTCAGCACTTCGTAGCATTACAAAAATGGGGCACTCTCGGGGTGTACACGTGTTCACAGTTCCATGGCTGGGGTCTATAAAGTCACGTCAGAGGCACGCTCTCCAGCCAAGGGGCAATAAAGTATTGCTCTTTTTGTTCCTCCTGCCTCCATCGGAGCCTATCATTGAATTAGCTTCTCTTCTGGGGCTGCTTCCAGCTGATGGCAGCAGCAGTGCCAGTGATATGAGATGGAGGCAGCCTTTCTGCCACCACTGCCACTATTGGGTCCTGTGGTATTGGTGGTGGAGGTAGCTTTTCCACTGTTGCCAACATCACAAAAGCACCAGCACTTGCTAATGCTCTTGCAGCAGCAGCAGAGCCCCAGAAGGACTCCATGGCAGCTCAGCTCAGTTGGGTGGACTGTTAGGGAACCAGCCACTCTCTTTCCTTCCTTCTCCCCAGGAGCAGGGAGGGGACAGACAGCAGCAGACTATGGGGTGCTAGGGATCCAAGTTACCCCTTGTAACATTACATGTAACTGTCCATATATTGCATGTGGTGCTACAAACCACAGCACTATTGAAAAGTTCCTCTGTCAAAGTGGAATATGTTTGTGGCAGATCTACTTCCTTTGTGGTGCTACAAATGACATGAATGTCTGGACGTTCACTTTCTGTTGCACTACCAGGGTATTGTAGTGCTAGAAATGTAACATGCACATAGTCTTAGGCTCTCAACATTTTTGTGGCAGGAAGTGCCTATGAGGATGAAGATTCCTCCTGGGAGGTTCCTGGCTAGAAAGTCTTACCCCTCTGCTCAGGGTCATATCGATCTCCACATTTAGGGTCAGGAAGAAATTTTGCCCTATGGTCAAACTGGTATAGACTGAGAAGGTTTTTGCCTTCCTCTGTAGCAGGGGGCATGGCCCTCTTCCTGGGATCTCTTGAGCTTATTTTAATAACCTTCACAGGACATTGGCCACTGTTGAACCCCTGCCTTACCTGTAGCAGGTTACAGTGTTATGACTTGTGGCTGTGTCAGGGTTGATGGTACAGTTTGGCTAAGAGGTAGACAATGGATTTGTATACAAGAATTTCGATAAGAATGATCCTGCATCAAGCAGGAGATTGGACTAAATGACCTCTGTTTTTCTATGATTCTGCGTGTCTGAGCACTGGCTTGCACAATGGTCTCTGAACACAATTGGGGCTTAGAAAACATAGGAACAATAAATAATCCTCAAAATTCTGGGTGACCTATGTTAAAATACACATCTAAGTATGATTATCATGAAGAAACATAAGCATTTTATTTTCTAGTTTCCTTTTTTTTTAATTTTGCTTCTTATCATCTGGAAATGGCCACATTATAGAAATACAGGGGTGTGGTGGCAGAGCAGTGAAGGCATCCTGCTCCAGCTCCAAAGAAGCAGGAGTGCCAGTCCTGCAAAGGCTGCCCCCAGCTGACCCAGCTATAATAAATGGGAACCTGGTTGTTCAGGCTGATTCAAAGACTGTCAGATGTGATAATAGCCACGTCACTTGTGCTGACAACAGAAAATGGAGTGCCCTCACCATGCTAGTCTGATGAGCCATGCTAGTCTGATGAGCCATTTGCCTCAGAAAGACTTTTGATAGAAACATAAATATATCTATGATGTATAGGGCCTGTTCTTCCTTAACTCCCGAACTGCCCAAGCAAACAGATAAACGCTGCTCAGAAAGCAGCTGTGGAGAGAGATGCACGGTCTCTCAGTGGTAAATGAGTCCATTTGATTGCATGATTCAGACAACTGCACTTTAAGAGTCCTCTCCTGTTTATATTGGCTTTGTGTCTGCAACACTATTTTGAGAATGGTCTGCCTAAGGCATTTTTCTCATTTCCAGACCAACAAGGTACTCTAAAGGGGATACTTATGCAATGGTTTAGTTTCTGCTTTGGGCTCTTTGCCAAGGTTTCCACCTGTATATTTTGAGCTAGAGGGGGCAAACTGTGCTTGCAGAGCTGGTATCTGCAAGTTAAAGAAACATGCAGTGATAGCATGCTGGTGATATTGCACTCTGTACCCATATTCTGTCACAAGGCTGTGAACAATCAGAGAGCTAGACAGAGCAGGGGAAAGAGCAAGAAAAAGCAATATTTAGACAGCAAACTTTCCAAGCATTCAGCAGAGAATGGTTTGCAGATGTATGTTTAAATGACATTTACACTCCTATTGTTTCCTTTAACTTACTGCTCCTCTTACGGCAAGGCTCTTCTGATGAAAAAAGCAATGCTGCTAGGTGCCCCTCAGTGAGAAATAACAGATTCCACTCCATAACTTTTGAATATTAAGTTAAAAATCCACCATTTTGGTTTTCTCTTTTACATACAGTGGCCAGGCTCCTGGCTCCAGGGAAGCCAACAAAGACAGAAATGACACATAAATTGGTATAAGTGATTGGAAACCAGTCCAAACCTGTAACACAACAGAAGTTCAGTGCACATAAACTGCTTTTAAAATAGCCAAAACTGGTTTAAGATAAACCTGGATGTAGTATCAGACTTCACTGATTTAGGTTAAATCAGCTTATTGAACTTCTGTCCTAGATCCCCTTCAGATTCAAGCTAACTCACAGTCCCTCAGCATCCCAGGATGCTTTGCACTTCTCCTGCAAACCTCCCCTCACACAGTGGGAAGGATAGCCTTGGCCCAAGCTGTCTCCTTCAGCTGAGCAAGGAGGTGTGCTTTAGCGCATCCCAACTTCTGGCCTGGGCCTTGGCCAACATGTGGCTGCATTTCCAGAATCAAAAGTGATCATCTGTTCACTTGCTTATCAGTTTTATCTACACAGCCTAGACTAACCTATGAAGATTGAATTGATTCAGCCTTGGGCTTTTTGACAGTCTGTACTTAGCCTGTCCCTGGCCACAGAAGGATCATCCTAGGACAGAGTCCCTACAGTCACAATCAGCCAGGGTAGCAGTTCCACCCTTCTGCTGTAAGTGGAGGGTGGTGCAATAGGGGCACAGCCAAAGCTTTCTTAGAGCCAGCCTGTTTCCAATAGGCATTGTGGCTCCTTAGGAATTAATGTAACTTAGAGCAGTGACTGGGTGGACACAGGAACTCCACTGGGGGCAATGCAAATATGAATTCGACACCACATTTCCACCCACTTCCTAAGCTGTACCACATGGCTCTCAGCAACAGCTTAGGATGTAGCCTGCACCCAGCAGCGAACTTGCAGAACGAATTACAATAAAGGTCTGATCCAAAGCCCACTGAAACTAAAGAGTCTTTCTATTGATGCAATCAGCCTTTGAATCAGACTCTATATGCAAAATTATGTGTTACCCAAGCTTTTCTATTTTTACATACTTTAAAATCACCTACAATGTAAGTACTTTGTGTTATTTCCCATTTTTTTCCTCTGTGCCAGGGGCCTGATTTTATGTCTCCTGAAGTCAATGGAAAAGTTCCCACTGACAGTAAGGTTGCCGGATCACTTCTCAAGTTTATAACTAGCAGAGTTTTCCAATTCTCACTGCAGGGTAGGAAACCTGCATGCATGTCCATGAGAGAACAATATTTTGCTTAATTAGGCTGATATTAATGGTATATTACCTGCTGCTTTTTAATGCCTGATTCAGCAAGACCACTGAGTGCATACTTAAGAGCTTTGTTGAACAGTCGTATGCCTATGACTTAAATGCACTTAAACGCTTTTCAGAATCAGGAACTTAAATACAGACGTATTCAGCTGATGCTGATAATAGCCAATACATTTCATTCATTGACATTCACACACCAACATTTGTCAAGTAATTTAGGTGCTGATTCAGGAAAGCAACCCACACAGGTTGCATACACACTCAAGGAAATGATTTAAGCATGTGGTCGAGTCCCTTTTTTAAGTTGACCTTGGTGCTTCAGCTTCTGACATCACTTTCCTCTCAAGCCTTTACTCAACCTTTGTATATGCTCTAATGAACTTCAGGCCCTTCTGGCATTTTAGATGCAAGGATACAGAAAAATTTTTTGTCACAGGTATGGAATTTTCCCTCAGTTATAGCTGAGAAGGAACTGATGATATGTGGTTTCCATTAGTTTGCTTTTACTGATTCTTTAAAGATAGAGGGTTCTTGGAAGTTTAGAATTCAGCATTAGTATGAGCAACACTGAAAAAAAAAGTTCATTGAAATGTTCCCTGAGGCCTGAGAGGACAGAGCTTAGAGTGAGTGAGAGGTAATTCTAAAGGGGGAGATGGAAATGATAAACATCTAGGGACAGATTCTTGTCTACGCAAAGGGTATAGCACAATGCAAGTTGAGGTACTAGAAGTCATTAGCTATATTAATGCAGTGTCTGCCCAGACTATTTTACCCTGCACTGTGCTGTGTACATTTCCCCTAAGTTGTCTGTAGACCACTTTAGCAGTGGAAAGGTACTCTTAAGGCAGTTATCAAGGTAGGCTGCTTCCTCTACCCTAGAAACCAAGATATAAAACATGCCTTTTAAGGCCAGTCCCCTGAAATTGAGTACACATGAGTTAAGTCCAAATAAGGATTTGGCCAATTAAGTTAATCATCAAGAAGATCCTGCAGGAACATGAGTGTTTTCAGAGGGATTGTAATAGGCTGAAGACCAAGAAGGAAAAAAAGAGGATGGAAGGAAGGGTTTGGGTTTAGTCTGGAAGATGAAGAAGGCTTCACAAAAATGACAGGTTCAGATGAACTGTTACCCTTTTGTAAGGAGTTTACTGAACCAAAACTCCAGAATTTCTGATTACTGAGAAGCTGGAGCCTTAAGTAGAATGTAGTCACAGTCCATTAGAATTATTCTTTTGCTATGCTCTGTTGGCAAGATTAGGATATTTTGGTGGGTGCACTGAGATAAATGGCTCTGAACGGCCCTGTGTCATCAGATAGGTCTAAAGTGCAGTACCAGTAGATCTTTAGCTAGGTCAGGTACTGGAAGTAATAAGGCTCTGGCAGCTGCTTCTCAGTTCACTGCTTCTAGTACAGATAGTACGACATGACTGCACCTGAGATCCTCCAGCATCTGCCTTTCTGTTCCTTAGAATGTTAGAACTTGGAGAAGATCCTCATCTGGGGCAAATTACTGTGCTTCCACTGAAGTCAATGAAACTATGACAGTGTCCACCCATTACAGCTGCAAGAGACACATGGATCTAACTTTAGTATAAATAACTGGCTAACTCTGATTTTGAGTAACTCCATATTTATTCAGAATACCAAGACAGCCATCACATCATCTTGATAATGGGTTAAAGCACAAGGTCAGCAATGCAGATAGCTGGTACTAGAATTACATTTTATTTTCTTCTACGCATAGGTAAAGAAGGATAAGGCGCTACAAACACTTAGTCATATTTCACTGGCTACTTTCTAGCATTGTCTTATACAAGCAGCTGACATATCTGTGGCCATCAGTAACTCAAGTGACTAACAAAAATCAAGAAACAGCCATTAGGAAATAATCATCCTGTTTTCCTAGAAATAGTTTGGATACTAAATACCAATCTACAGGCCTGATGCAAACTCTACTTAAGTCAATAGAAAGACACCCGTAGATGTCAATAGGCTTTGGATCAGGCCCATAATTTGCTCCATCTCCACAGACGTTTTTAATTTCATTTGCCCAGCAGCTTCTTCCCAGATGGTGAAGATATTTTGGCATCTCATTATACAGCATCTCTATTTTTGATTTTCTGTCTTGGAAATCTCTTTTGTGGTTCAACCACATTTTTTTATACTTCCTATGATTGACACATGATCTTAGCTTGGCCAGAGTAAAGGGGCATGCTGTATGACACATCATCAGGAGAAAAACCTGCCTGGCCAGGACATATGAATAGACGTGGTTTAGCTGGTAAAGCAGCAATCCAAAATGTTTAACATGCAAAAAAAAACAAAACAGTCCTTTGGGGAGGGGGGGGGGGGGAAATCAGACATCTAAAGAAATGAAGCCAGATCTTCAACTGGTATAAAATTATAGTTCCATTAGAGATGGACTGATTTACACAAGCTGGAGATTTGGCACTACACAATGTATAGAAATAGCTGCCATTGAGGAGAGTTTGCCTTCATATGGTGGCAATAGTTCTCCCTTTCCCACAAAATGTGACAGATTTTAATTCACAACATTGTAAAGTTCCAGCTTCACAGGATCAAATGAGAAACCCTTGGAGCTACCTTACCCCACTTTCACTTATGGGCTTAATTCATCTCAGAAGGAAAGTTGATTGTATTTGTCAGGTATTTAAATAATTCTCTTTTATTGGTAAAGCCTGCTTTTCTGGATTATATGCGAGTTTGTTCGATAATTTTCTGGAAGTCCCCAGAAACCATGCTAGGTGACACAGTGTTGCCAAGCATACAACAAAATAACTATGACTTTTGAGAGAAAATGGCTCTCCCAGATCTGGAGAGCATGGTTCTGATTTGTTATTATACTAGTTTAATATCAAGATCACTCCACAGGCTCCAAAAGAATGATTCCTGATTATGCCAATGTGAGATGAGACTTAAGGCATTGTGAGCCCTCACTCCAGTTCTAACTAGAATTTTCAAAGAGAGGGTTGCTTTCATTGAACTCCTATAGCTGCAAGTCAACTCCTGGGAGCTGTTAAAAGGACCATAAAACAATTCCATTTGAATTTATAGCGTGTCGTTCATGCAAAGATCTCATAGTGTATGGCAATTATAACAGTGGATACTGCTATAAAACATTATAATAAGAAGCAAGAGTATATGAACAGCAAATTATAAGAGACACAGGTACAAGGCAATACTAGAGCAAAGGCCAACACAGATAGCTGGCTAGAATTTACTGAGAGAAGGCAATGTAAATAGTAAAGTTCTGTGTTGTATCTTTGATTATATAGATTTGGGGTGGCTTTGCTTTAAGGAGAGTTTTTTACACATGCTCATTGGGTAATGAAGAAGTCAGCTTCAAAGGAGATACTTGATATGTTAAGAGAAGATAGGTTCCTGGCTCAAAGGCAAACCAGTAACATTGCTCCAAGGGTGGATTTATGTAAAACTCATGCTTCAGATAATGGGCCAAATTCTCAGTGGGTGTCAAGAGGAGTAGCTCCAGTGAGTTCTGTGTGTTTTCACCAGCAGAAAATTTAGTCCTATTTATTTCAAACAGAGCACAAATCATGCTTACAAAGCCACTCTGTAATGACTCACTGTTTTGAACTGGAACTCAGGTTTTCAAAAGCAGCCCCTTTAGAAAATGAATAGTGATGCTAGCAGTGTTTCACCTACTTGTTTCTGGAAGACAGCCTAGTGGTAACAATAGCATCAGGCTGTGGTGCTCTTGTGTACTAAAAATAGAAAGTCTTTTTTTATGCGGGTGATACTGTAAACTTCAAAAATGCCTCCATCTTACCACTGCCCTGTCAGTTCTCTTTAAACACAAAGCCAACCCAGATGGACATGTGAGCTACGTGGAACCATTCCAACACCTTCCTTAGCTGACACTCATAATTTAATAATCCTTCTGAAGAGAATAATTAGCTGTTGTTATTCATCTGACTCTGAGTCACTAAGAGCAGTGTATAAGCTTCAAAAGGTTTAAAGATACAAAAAAATATGGATCAGCATCCACAGACTTGAGTATCTTTATCCAAACGTTCATCAAATGTCCATGCCTACAAAGGCCCTTTTCATCTTTGCCTACAGACACATGCTACTTTCCTTCCTCCAGTTCCACTGCCAGTTCTTACATCAATTAAATACCACAGATCCAAACTACTCTCTGTTCAAGCCCCAAAGGCATTGCTTCACTCCCTTTGCTTCTCTCTCTGAGTTTTAGGATAGGCAGCTGATGGTTTTTCAGCTAGATCCTACTGGTTGCTCAACTGCAAAATTCCCAGTGCCCTCAAACTTCCTGGAAAATTTGCCAAGATCTGTGAACAGGGATGAAACGTCTGCCATATTTACAGGGCCTGTATCTTAGGAAATGAGAAAGGTGAGAAGTGTTGTAGGCTAGGTAGGTCAAGTTGAGATTGGGACTGTGTACAAAATTTGGTCATATCTGGGGTTCTCGTTTTGTAACACCTGTTGCGGGACACACTCTTTTAAAAAGTTTGTCCAGCAAAGAAATAGAAAACAGTCTATGTATTCAGTCCTATCACATATAGTTTGCTCAGGACTCCACTGATCTGTGAGTCAGGAGATTTGTTTTCTCTCCCTAGATCTACCACTGATCTGTTTTAAAACCTAAAGTAAGTCTCTTCATCCTTCCATTTCTCTGATTCTCCTCCCAAACACTGTTTTGTTTCTTTAGGCTCCAGGCTTCAGCTACTCCTGAGAGTTGTCCTAGGTCCCTTATGTCTCTGTTTTCCCCTATAGGCCTTAACCCCTAGCTAGATGATATCTCCCAGAATGTGCTACAGAGGTCTAATAACAGAAAAGATCATGCTTCATCATCGCTTACGTAGTCCAAACTAAAAAGCAGGAATATCAAGGAGAATAACAGGGACTCAGACCTACAACTACCATGAAAACTACACAGTTCAGGCAGATACAAAGATACATGTATATTTTAACAAAGCCCCATTTTCTATAGGAAAATGTCTAGCTTGAATTTTCTTTGCCGAGCTCTGCTCATCATGCAAGTGCAAAATAAGCTACAGTAAGAGAGAGAGAGAGAGAAGGAGCTGTTTCATGGTATTAATACCTGACACCTAACTGAGGAAAGCAGAAAAACAACTTTCTCCAGCTTGTTTCTGTCATGACCCAAAGGTATGATTTTGTGTGTGCTTCGGCACTAGAATTATCCCCGTTGAATTACAGCTTCATTGCACGGTGGTTTTGCTGCATAGAGAACCCGCGTGCAAGGGAAAAGTTCCCGCCACTTTGCAGCTGTCTTTGCAGTGCATTTCTCAAGTTGCGACAGAAATGCATGGTGCAAAGGAGTTCCCGCCACCCGTATGCAAATTTGTTCCCCGCTATTGGCTAGTTCTAAATTATTCCCATGTGGCGGCTAGCAATTGGCCTGCTAGCCGTATAAGAGGCTTGAGTGGTTTCCGCCCAAGCCAAGGAGGACTCCACTTCAATCTCCTGGGGACTCTGGGTACACGGCAGGGCAATAGAAACCCTGTGTGAGATTCAAAGGAGTTTGGCGGCCTGATCCATCGCCCACCTCTTCCCATCTTCGAACG
This sequence comes from Alligator mississippiensis, assembly GCF_030867095.1. Taxonomy (NCBI): domain Eukaryota; kingdom Metazoa; phylum Chordata; order Crocodylia; family Alligatoridae; genus Alligator; species Alligator mississippiensis. The sequence goes on along the minus strand of NC_081824.1, from coordinate 225,315,599 downwards.
AAAACATTATAAGACGTATCTACGAGTTTCCATTTTGGTGGCGCGCTTGTCCTGGACATCCTGAGTTCTGTTTGCATGGAGCCTAGCAAACTCCACGTGATTGTTTGTGTTCTTTTCTATCTGTAACCGCAACTCAAGCAAGTTTTCCAGCCTGCACCGCGACCATCCCGGTGTAAGTAAACAATCTTAAAATCTACCATTGAGCGTCTGTGCCTAATTCTAGCTCAGCGCCCGCCCTCTCCAACCCGGCGTGCCCGGGCTGCTGGCCACAGCCCGCGTGCAGCGCGACAAGGGCCGCAGATTCGCACCCGGCCCGCACAGTTTCATCCAATGCATTTAAGCCTGTTTCTGTATTTTTAAAAGGAACTATGACACAGCTTTTGTGGAACTTATAGCAACAAAATTATATTTAGGCAACAACTCTGCCCCATGATGCACTACTATAATTTGTTGGCTAAAGAGTACTGGGTGGTGATTCAGGAAATCAGGAGAACACCATTCAACAAGTGGGACAGACTAAGGTACAACAAGGTATGTGTAGTCCAACTGGAGAGCAAAGTCTGGAGGACAGACTGAGACAGGACAGGACTTGAAACTACAGCGCCTATGAGTCACTGGAGCAGATCAAAGGGATGCAAAGGTGAATGTTGACCATAATGTTGCAATTTTGTAACATCAAAATATTTCTCTTTGACTGAAATTTTTTAAAACTTTTTGTTCTCCAAAATTTTTCAATGTTTTGATTTTTGATCAAATTTGGGGTGGAAGCAAATTTCAAATAACTGAAATTCCCCTTGGAATGGAAGGGAATTGTGGAGGGGGAGAGGGAGGGTGGGAGTACAGAGTATTTTTTTTTTATCAGCTCTCAAAAATAAAATGTAATTGGAGTCCAAAAGAGCTATTATGAGTACAATTATGCCACTGCTTGGTCCTTTATTAAAAAGGAACACTGGAGGAAACGAGTTTAAGAATTTTCAGATGCTGCCCACATATCTGATGCTGTCTTTTGCCACAAAATACCCACTTGAATATTGCTGGACAGCTCCAGAGGTGCATTCAACAAAGAAAAGAGGAGCAAAAGTACAAGGTAAAGTGGTAATGGTGTTAACTTCACAAGTCATCCTTAAAACAAATTACTCGCTCAAAAGCTCAGGCTTTTATTCAAAAACCTATCATTACAGTGTTTCTCCCTCTCATTCCCACTAACAATCTGCCCCCATTCTCTGCACTCTTCCACGAAATCCATCACTGCAAAACTGCGACACCACTGTAAGAAACACAGTTGCTTCTACTAGCATTTGTGTAGCTCTCACATTCTGCTTGGCACTGTAGAAGAGGCACTAAAATAAACAAGTCAAAATTGCTTGCAATTTAAAAGATTCCACCTTACCATAAAACTATTTAGCTATGCTAACCATAAAACCAGTTTAGTTAACCTTTTTCTAATGATTTGCCAATGGAGGTTGGAGTTACTTGTCTATACTTTGGTGCCACCAGACATCGTTACTATTTGTCCTGTATTTCTAGTTAATTACCATACTGCATGACTGTAGCACATTGATATTAAGAAGCATATTTCTATGCATGTTGAATAGTACCCTACTCCTGCAGATAACGCAGATTAATTCCAATGACTTCTTCTCAGTGAAGATGTGCCACCTGCAGTCAGAAGGGCTATGGACTCATAGGCTGGGGCCTCTTTTGAAGAATTTTGCTTGTTCAGGAAGAAATTGGTAAAGTACACCTTGGATTGCTTAGGTCCCTCATACCAGTCCTACAGTCTAGTTTTTCCCCCCTATTTTTGCCCCTCTCTTATTAACACATTGCTGTGTGCATATTAACATACTGATTTTCTGAAGGCAATAGCACCAGAAACCTGCAGATAATCATAGGGGTTGCCCACTGCCATTAAAAAGTCTGTGCTTCATGTCCTATTGATCGGCATTCTTCCCCATTAATGAGGAGCTTGGAGCATGGATTTAGAAGCAACTCTGCTTTTTATAAACTGCAGGTATTTAAGGTGCATAGTTTTAAACTACCTGTGTTTTAAAAGTCAGACAGTATCCAGAAATTAGACAGTGGCTGCTTATAGCCTCTGTTCTTGAGGCTGGAGGACTTGGAAACAAGAGAAGAATACTGTACATCTATGCTGAGGCCTAACCTCATGGTGATTGAGTGGGAGTTTCGCTTAGCTGGAAGGCTGAGATTCAGGACTACAGTCTCAACTATACTATGTATTTGCCAGAACCACCTCTACCTTGCGGTGTGTATGACCTATATATGGAGATTTTTTTGTAGAGTAGCTAAAAGAATATGAAGACCATCCCCTGTCTAAAAAAATAAACAAATGCTTTTTGAACTTTAGCTATGGTTGGGCTACAGCTTCCCAGTAATTCAATATGCCAGCAGCTAAACTCACAGGCCTTGACTGCGGTTGGTTCAACTTCCCCAATACATTAGTGTGCTGGCCCTCAGCACGCAATGTCTCTTCGAGGTTAGGTGTGGCACATTTCCATTTGGATGGTGCAGGGGAAGAGGTTACTAAAACCCTAGGCAGGCCCAAAGCCAGAATAATTCAGGAAAAGAAAAAAGCAGGGACCCCAGATGTTACCCAGCTCCTGCCCCTGATGCTGCCAAAAGCGATGTTCCAACTCAACAAATAGTTCTCCCCTTCCTTCCTCCTTCTAGTCTCACTTGGTCATTACTCCCTCAGATTGGTTTTCTTCTCCCTGTTCCTCTTGTCTGTCCTGTAACAAACCAGAAGACTCCTGGATATTTAAAGGTGCAGTATGCAGAATACAGAAAGGAATAAGCTGTTGTAGAGACCTCTTAATTCAACACAAACAAACTCCACTCACAATTTTGCAGGCTGGAAAAGTTCCCTCTTCATCGGAGGGAAGGCATCTCTTACTCGGGTATGTCCTCTCTTGACCTAGTCAGACCTGCAAAGTGCAAAGGTTCTGATGTTTGCCACTCCACAAGAAGATATGATCCTGGTGTCATCATACAAATAGGTTACTATTTAAACAAACTCTAAAAGGGCCTATTTTGTTCTCGTACGATACCAAGAATCTAGCTTGGCTGGTGAGTATTGAGATGTTTGGTGTTGATGGTGTCCCTTGGATCCCTTCCATCTTTGGCAGGATCAGTACAATGTTGTTTTTCAAGACAAAATGCTACCACTGTTGCTAGGTATATGGCATAGCCAGCACACACTTGGTTTCACTGAAGACTCTCTCAACCATTTAGTCATCTTTCAGAATGCTAAAAGTTGTCTTTTATTGATAGTGATGAAATTATTTTATTTGAAAAATAATAGGTATACTATTTCTCTCTCTCTTCTCTCCACCCCCATCTCCACTCTCACCCCCCAGCTTTATTCAGACATGAAGATATATCCAATTGGCTGTTCTCTAACATTGTTCACGCATGAAAAAACTACACCTAGTCCATATCATGAAGCATCCCAAGACAAGATTATTTATTTGACCAGGCTAAAAAATGAACAAGAAATACTTCTGGGTCGTCAGCTGAGCGCATCTTCATAAACCTCACTGACACAACTGCTTTCACTGAGACTAGGGACCAAATCCCTGCAGGCAAAATCCTCACATGCCCAGGAGGTGATTTAACTAGACTAGATGCATATTGTCCCCAAAACCACTATCACCCATTCTCAACCTCAGTGGTTCAAAGGCGTGGGTTTATTAGGCGTCTCTCTTCATCAGAGAAGGAGATGGTGCCCACATTTTCTACCAAATTGTTACAGGGTCTCTCTTCCAGGGAGCTGCCTTGGGATGCAACAGAGTCAGGCATTCACTCAGCTTCTGTTCTGCAACATCCAGACAATCTATACCACAGTCCTCCAGTGAAATCCAAGTGTAATCTTCCATGTCTTTCCCCTGGGTGTCGCATGTGCAAGTTCTTCTCGAACCTCATCATGGCTGTTCGGGCTGAACAGCTTGATTATTGGGGTGACTTTGGGTCAATTCCCCAGGGGCCTCACCTGCCACATCTTTGATGATGATTATGATCGGGAGGATGATGTTTAGTCCTGCCTCCCCTGGTACCTTCCCTTGGTCATTCCCACTGTTTCTCCTTTGTGGGGCTCCGCCTCCTCTACACCCCACCTAACGCCAAACACAATGTTGTCGCCTGTGTCGTCGAGGTTGATGTTCTGAACCTTCCCAGCACTCAGTCTATTGGGCCGCAGGCTAGTAGTGATGTTTCTATGCTGAGCATCTCCTATGGCCCCCCCTTTTTGTCTGCCTATAAAGCGTCCAGCTTCAACACCATTCTGTCCCCCAGCATGTCACCTCTTCCCTGGGTTTGGTAACTGTCTGCCGTTACTCACGTCCTGATCCCGATACTGCTGGGTCCTGCTGGGCTCGAGTTGTTACTGCGCCTTCTTCAGCCCACTTCGACCCTGTAATTAGATCCTCGGGCCCTCTCTGGCCCTGCGTTCTCATGGTGACTCCTTCCTGGGATACCCACCAGGACCACTCAAGAGCTCTAGCCCTTCCGGGCCAGTTGGGGACTCCAGTTCTGGTCCCCCTTGCTTGTCTTCCACTGGGTCTTTTATCCTGGCCACGGGCATCTGGCTGACCAATCAGCCCTGGCATGCTCTTATAAAGTGTGCCCATGCAGACATGGGAGCCGTTCCTGGCTCCTGTCAGCTTGGCTGTTCACAGGAGCAGTTCCTGGCTCCTCTCAGCTCAGCTTTTTTTTTTCTTTTGATCTTCTGCTGCTGCATCTCCACCCACCGCGGTTTCACTTTTGCCATGTTTGGCTTCCAGTGCAGCATCCCACCACCTCCCCATCTCATAAAAGGCTTTGGTGTCTAAATCCCTGAGACTGGGTTACAAAACTCACAGTGGTCCCCAAAGTGTTCATGAACTGTTGTAAACTTAATCACTTACCACAGCTAAATTTTTCAGAAGTACCTAACACTAAGTGTTAACACTTAAATTTAACACTTAGTGTTAGGTACTTCTGAAAAATTTACCTGTGGTTTTTGTAAGTTGCTTTGCTTGTCAACACCACCATTTTTCCATTTGTAAAACAAGGATAATAATATTGACTGCTTTCATAAAACCTTTTGAGATCCAACAATAGAGGACATGGAAGAACTTGAGACGGTCCAGAGAAGAGCCACCCATATGATCAGGAACTTGCAAGACAAGCCATATGAGGAGAGGCTGAGGGACTTGGGCCTCTTCATCCTACAGAAGAGGAGGCGGAGAAGGAACTTGGTACCAGCTTACTGCTACATCAGGGGAGTACATCAAGAACTCGGTGAACAGCTGTTCACCAGGGCACCCCTGGGGAAGACCAGGAGGAATGGATACAAACTCCTGGAAGGCCGCTTCAGGCTTAATACCAGGAAAAACTCCTTCACAGTCAGGGTGTCCAGACCACGGAATAAACTCCCTCCAGTGGTGGTGCAGTCACCTACTCTGGAAATCTTCAGAAGGTGACTGGACAGTCACCTCACTGGGGTCACTTGACCCCAGGTGTCTTTTCCTGCCTAGTGCAGGGGGACTGGACCCGATGACCTACAAGGTCCCTTCCAGCCCCTAACAATCTATGAATCTACAAACGATGAAAAAGTGCTTTATAGGAGCTTAGTATTATTTTTACTATCTTCTAGAACTTGGTGGAAAATCAGAGTTCTACATTTTTTTATAAACAATATGCTTAGGTCAATCAAGACATTGCATTCTGACATTTTTAAATGTTTCACTGCAATTTTGACTTTTCCCCATTTTTTACAATTACTTAAATTTCAAAAGGGGAAGTCATCATGCAATGACAATATGAAAATATTCATTTACATAATGTCAACATGAAAGGGTTGGGTTTTTTTAATTAATTACTTTTGAAATTAGAAGTTTGACACAACTGACCTCGTCTTTTGAACAACTTTAATTTTGACAAGTCGTCTTAGTCTTCTTCTTCGTCATTCCCTTACATTTGAGGATGTTTGTCTTATCTGTGGATCTGAAGATGACTGACAAGGCCAATCCAGGATCAACAGACTCTGTTGCAACTCAGGCACATGTTTCTGTGCAGTTTGGGTGGCCCTGATTCTTGATTTGGTCTGTGACACACTTGTGTCTTCCACTCCTGCTTTTCCATGTCCTGTTGTCATTGTAAGGTTTCAAATTACTGATATCCTTACAGCAGACTCTTCCTCCATTTGGGGGTGTCCTAGGTACTAGTCTCCCATGAGTTTATATTGATGTTGCATTGTTCAAGTTAGTATTGAAGACATCCTTGAAGCACTTTCTCCACTCTCCTCTCAAGCATATGCCTTAACTAAGGTGGGAGAATAAAACTTGTATCAGAAGTCTAGAGTTGGACATCTGGATGATGTGGCTGGCCCAGAGAAGTTGATGTCAGATGATCATCACCTTGACGCTTGTGGTGTTTGCTTGCAAGAGGACTCTAACGTTGGTGTATCTATCTTCCCACTCGATTAGAAGGATTTTCCTCAGGCAGCGTTGATGGTACTTCTCCAGTGATGTGAAGGGTTTCCTGTATGTTGTCCACAGGTCAGCTCCATACAATAAGGTGGGGATCACAGCTGTTTGATAAACCATGAGTTTGGTTTCAGATCTGATGTCATGATCTTTGAACACCCATTTCCTTAAGCATCCAAAGGCTGCACTTGCACATTTGAGGTGATGTTAGATTTCTTCATCAATGTAAGCCTGCTCATTAAGAGATTGTTGATTGAGAACCTTAGTCTTCTGAATGTTAAACATCGGTCCCATTTTCTTGTATACCTTGGTAAAGACATCAATTATTGCCTGAAAGTCTGCTTCCAAGTGAACACACACTATAGCATTATTGGCATACTGGAACTCGATGATTGAGGTTGGGGTGGTCTTGGTTTTGGCTCAGAGTTGGCTGAGATTAAACAGTTTACCATCCATTCAGTATTTAGCTCCATGCTGACTGGAAGTTTAAATGACAGGCATAGCATTGTGGTAGGAACTGTCAAAAAGAGTGTTGAAATGATGATGTATCCTTACTTAACTCTTGTATTAACCTCAGAGGTATCTGTGACAGATCCATTACTGAGAGCCACCACTCACATATCATCTTGGAGCAGGCAAAGAATGGTGATGAATTTCAGTAGGCACCCATACTTCAGAAGGATCCTCCACATTGCTTCTTGCTTGACAGGTAAAAACTTTCATGAGGTCAAGGAAGGCCATGTACAGAGGTTTATGTTGTTCCCATCCTTTTTTCTGCACCTGTTGACCTGTGAAGATCATCTTATTTGTGCCTCTTGCTGCTCCAAATCCACACTGAAATTCCAGGAGGAGCTCTTTAGCAAGTGGAAGGAGATGGTTCAGTAGGGTACTCACCATGATATTTTCTGTGGTGGACAGCAAGGTGATCCCTCTGTAATATCTACAGTTGATCCTCTCTCCCTTCTCAAAAACTCTCACAATCATGGTGTCGTTAATGTCACCTGGGATTTTCTCATCGTTCCAAAGCCTTAAGATAAGGGCATGAAGCTGTGATGTGAGCTCCTCTCCCCCTGCTTGAAGATTTTCTTGGGGATTCCATCAGCTCCAGATGCCATGTCATTCTTCGTAAGTTTGATGGCTTTCCTCAACTCATCAACGGTTGGAGAAATTGTGAGACTGTCCTGACTGGGTATTGTAGGATGGAGTTTAGAACACTGTCATCAATATCAGAGTCTTGATTGAGAAGGTCTTCAAAATGCTTCTTCCAAAGGGCGTTGATGGCTCCCCTTTCCTTAATCAGGTCACCTCCATCCTTAGATCTCAAGGGGGTTGGTCCCTGAGTACTCAGATCAAAGATGGCTTTGGTGGTATTGAAGAAACCATGTTTATCATCAATGTCACCAAGATATTGAATCTCCTTCACCTTGTCTTCCCACCATCTGTTCTTCATATTGTGGGTCCTCCTTTGGACCTCTGCCTTGGCTTGGTAGATGTTCATTTCTTTTGCTTGGCATTGAATGCCATTCTGCCAAGCACAAAAGGCAGTCGATCTTGCAGTTGTTCAACCCTTGAATCTCCTGGACATTCTCATCAAACCAATCTTGATGCTTCCTGGTAGAGAATCTAAACGTCTCTATGCAGGTACTGATGAAGGTGAACTTTATATCCCTTTATATGATGGCCAGATGTGTTATTTTATCTATCAGGTTGCAACAAGAAGAAAGTCTAAATCTTTATTTAACATCATTGTCATGGTGAGCAAATCATCTTTCTAAAATACAAAAACTGTGTACAGAAAACAACTTTCTGTAGGTCAAATTCAGATCTTAGCTAACCCTGCAGTCAATCTAAATTAATTCTGTTTGCTATGCTGGTATTACTCATTGTTTTATGACTAGTATAACTTAAATTGGAACCTCGTTTTGCTTTAGTGTATGCAACTGCTGGGTCAGATCCAGAGCCCACTGAAGTCAATGGAAGTTGTATGAAGTTTTTAAAAGAATTTTCTTTTGGCCTTTTCATTAATTACATTACTATCAGCTGATACTATTTTGGAATACATCTAAAAGCATCAAAGAAATTCATGGCCCTGCCAGAATGGACCAAATTCCTTTTAAAGAGCATTAGAACTCAATACTGCATGTTCTCACTCAGTTAAAAATCTCATTGACTTCAATAATAGTTTTGTTTGGATAATGAAAGCAAGCTAAAGTCTACAATAATAAAATTTTAGGGTTTTTTTCATCCATTATGGTTATTTTTAAATCTGTTGTCATATGCGTGAGCTATTTGATGGATTAAAGCTCATTTCTCAACAGAAAATATATTTTTTTTAAATCTTGTTCACATAATATCATTCCTGGCTGAAACAAAAAATCTCGTGACAAGTTGAGGGGGAAGACATGATGGGAGTGGAACTCAAAAGTTTACTAACACATTAAAGATGTATCCAAGTATGCAACAGAACATATCTGTGGTCATTTGAAGATACTTCAAGAGATTATTCCTCTGAATTATTACGTGATAATATTCTTGATCATGATGCAGAAAGTTTGAAGTTAGGAGTCAGACTATCTTTCTCCTGCACAGCAAAAACATTTCTATGCCTTTTAGCATTGATAGGCTTGAGTTGTCAGAGGAGTATTAAGGAAGCTTCTTGGACACAGCCAGAGTCTGTCTGGCTACCTTTTAGGTATCTAAATGAATTTAGTCCCCTAAGCATGATCCTATTCCAGCCTGCTTTGGACCCTGAAAAAATAGTAACACCTTTTTTTTGTAATGCAGCATCATTTATTCCATAAGACTAAGTTACAAGGCAGCAAGCAAAAAGAGGATCCATCCACCTCTTGTGTTAACTGTTTTCCAGAACTCAAGCAAGTGGAACGGGGTCACGTTTAAGTGTCAAATGGATGGAACAGAATCTGGAATAAGATCTAGGTACCCAAAGCCTGATCCCTATAAGAATTCACGTTCCTAAATTTAGATGATCAAAATCTTTGCTAAGGTGCCACCTTAGTAGGCCCCATAAATTTCCATCAGCACCTTTCCTTGGCACCTAACTGTCCTACTGAAAAGATGTGTTAAGTTCATTTAACATAATCCAACCTTAGTATTATGTATGCTATCCTAAGGAAGCCTGTGCTAGCACCACCAAAATAGTTAAGTCTCATAATGCTCAGCATTGCATAACTTACATTCAGGTGCTCTACTACCTAGTAGAATCCACAGCCCTCATTTACACTATCTAAATGAGCCATGTGAGAAAGAGGCCTTTAGGAATGTATTCCACAAAAGCCCACCTCTAAAAGGAGGGAGCTGCACTGCCTAAGATGGGAAAGGTCAAGGACAGCCTGGGGCTTAGGCTTCTCATGCAGCTAAAAGCATCTCCCTTCTTTTGGGAGCCTCAGCTATGAACCCTTCAACATCAGCTCTTCTGTTCATGCCAATTTTACAGCTTATAATAATAATGTAGGCCCCAGTGTAATAATAACTCCTTATTCAGAAAGAAGGTTCACTTAAGGTGCATTTATTTCTATCAACTGCTTAAGTACTTAATGTGTTACTACACACTTTTATTTTGCTCCCCTTATGTCCTCTCCTTAACTGATTGCTGACCTCCATGGTTCATGTTAAGCAAACATTTAAAGTGTTTTTTTGGAAAAGGAGCAGAGTTAAGCATAGCCTTACATGCTCTTCTGAATCAGTCATACAATTATGTTATTAAATTTACTGTTTATTGCTATGGCTTTTGCAGAAGCACATAGGAGCCCTGGTTCATGCTCCAGAACCCACTGTGATAGACATTATACAAACACAGAACAAAGTAATAGTCTCTGCTCCAAAGAGATATGAACAGTGACATTACCGCCATTGAGTTACATTCATAGCTCCAAAGATCTATGAACTTCTCAACCACATATACCAGTTGTGCACAAACTTTTGGCCCCCACAGGCCAGATGAGTGGCATGGTGCCAGTCCACAGGATAGATGAGGCCCCTCACCAGGATCAAGCTCTCCAATATTTCTACCCAGGCCCATGAACCAGGATCAGTCCCTTCACTGCTCTAAGCTATCCATCCTGTAGGGCTCCCCATGGATCTGGAAATCTGGCAGCAGGGGAGCAGCAATTGGCTGCTATCACTCCCCAACTGCCAAATTTTTGGACCATGGGGCTGGATGACATGGCTCTGTAGGCCAAATCTGACCTGTGGGCCAGGGGTTGAGCACCCCTAACATATACTAGCCAGTTATTCATGGTAACCAATTACTGGCCAGCTTCTAAAACCTCTAAATTGAACTGATAATAATTAATGGGAGATTTAGAGTAAGTTGCATAATGGAAGGGAAGAAATAAGCCTTGGAAGTCACTTCCTAAGAGGCAGAGAGAATGGAAAGTTGAGACAACTACTACCATCTTCTCCTGCACCTGCCGATTCTCACACGTCTCACCTAGCTGAGACTAACATTCTCTCTGCCTTATCCTAACTGTTTGAAAGCACGTCAAACACTGGACCTAAAAAACTCACGAGTGTCCCTTTGGCTTTTTATGACTTATGTCAACATCTGGGAATATTGTACAAATATACAGATACAGCTGCCTTGGTTGTGTTAAAGTAACTGTTTCAATATACTATACGTCAAGGGGCCACTACTATCATTATGCAAGGCCTGCTATATCTCAAGGCAGGATAATTTCAAACTACACTACTGTAGAAGTAAAAGCTTAAAAAGTCAAGTATAGTGGTAAACAAAAAGCCACATGCTAAATTATTGCTGCTTGTTCTTTTAAAAAGGCAACCCAGCTTCTGAGAAAAAGATACAATGGCTGATCAGAGAGACACTAAGACATGTTTGGACCTAGAACTTAAAAGAAGAGGTTGAAATAAGTACAAAGCAACTTCCCACATATGCCAGAGGACCAGATAGCAGTATGCTCGCTCTTGCAGAAAAGTGCTTTAGACTCATTAACTACAGTGTGAGGGTGGAATGAAATATTGTTCAATACAAGTCCCTGTTTCATAATTTCATAGTTGTTAGGAGCTGGAAAGGACCTTACAGATCAGTGGGTCCAGCCTCCCTGCACTTCTCAGGTCAGCTCATGGAGGCAGTTAAGTCAAGGGATGTGGTCATCATGGGTGACCTAAACTATCTGGACATCTGCTGGGAAGAGCAGCCAGCCAGGTCTGACTGCTCATGTAGGTTCCTAGCCAAGTTACAGAACCTCCATCTAACCCAGGAGGTGCACAGTCCCACCAGGGGAAATGCCTTGTTGAACCTGGTCCTCACCATGGGCAATGACTTGGTGAGTGGACTGCAGGTTCTCGACCACCTGGGTGATAGCGATCATCACCTACTGGAATTCACTATCCAGCACAGGGTGTCAAAGGCCTGCAGCAAAGCAACAGCCCTAGACTTCAGGTGGGTGGATTTCAATGAGGTAAGGAGACTAGTCGAGGAGGCACTGACATCCCAGAGGGGAGGGGAGTGGTGAGTCCAAGAAGAGTGGTCGTTCCTTAAGGAGACAATCCTCCAGGCCCAAAGGGTGACATTCCCAATGCGGATCAAAGGGGGCAAGAGTGCTCAAAAGCCCCCATTGCTCACCAAAAGCATCCAGAAACGTCTCAAAGCTAAAAAGGAGGCGTACACCCGATGGAAGGGAGGGGCGATCACACCAAGGAGGATTATACCTCCATTGCTCAAGACTGTAGGGGGGCTGTTAGGAAGGCTAAGGCGGAGATGGAACTGGGACTAGTGACCCAGATCAAGGATAACAAGAAGTCTTCTTTTAAATACATAAAAAGAAGGTACCAAGTAACATAGGGCCTCTGCAGGACATGCTAGGAAATCTGGTGGTTACACCAGATGACAAAGCTAACCTCTTTAACAATTTCTTTGCCTCCATCTTTTTGAGCAGAGGCCGGGGCATCCCCCCCACTGGGATCCCCAATGGACCCAGGGGAGGCACTGCCAGGCCCAGGGTCAGTGAGGACCTAGTCAGGGAACTTCTGGAGGGAATAGATGTGTTCAAATCAGCAGGTCTTGACGATCTCCACTCCAGAGTGCTGAGGGAATTAGCAGAGGTCATTGCAGAGGACCCCGGCACAGCTTTATGAGCACTCATGGTGCTCTGGCGAGGTGCCAGAAGACTGGAAAAGGGCCAATGTGATCCCCATTTTCAAAAAAGGGAGGAAGGAGGACCCAGAAAACTACAGGCCCATTAGTCTTACCTCAGTCCTAGGCAAGTTCTTTGAGAAAATTATCCAAGAGCACATCTGCAAAGGACCAGCAGGGGAGATAATGCTTAGGGGCAACCAACATGGGTTCATTCGAGGCAGGTCCTGTCAGACCAACCTGGTGGCCTTCTATGACCAGGTCACAAAATCCTTGGATGCAGGTGTTGCGGTGGACGTAGTCTTTCTGGACTTAGGAAGGCTTTTGACACTGTCTCTCACCCCGTTCTCATTAAGAAATTAGGTGACTGTGGCATCAATGCCAACACAGTCAGATGGGTCACAAATTAGCTGGAGGGCCGCACCCAGAGAGTGGTGGTGGATGGGTCTTTTTCAACCTGGAGAAATGTGGGCAGTGGGGTTCCCCAGGGCTTGGTCTTCGGGCCCGCACTGTTCAACATCTTCATCAGCGACTTGGACGAGGGGGTGTAAAGCACCTTGTTCAAATTCGTGGATGACACTAAGATGTGGGGAGAAGTGGGCTGGAGGAGAGGGACAGGCTACAACTAGATCTGGACAGGTTATAGGGGTGGGTGGATGAGAACAGGATGCATTTCAATACTGACAAGTGCAAGGTATTGCACCTGGGGAGGAAGAACCAGCAGCATACCTACAGGCTGGGGAACTCCCTTCTCATCAGCACAGAGGCAGAAAGGGATCTTGGAGTCATTGATTCCAAAATGAACATGGGCTGCCAATGTGGGGACACGGTCAGGAAGGCTAACCGCACCTTGTCATGCATCCACAGATGCATCACAAGCAGGTCCAAAGAGGCAATCCTCCCCCTCTATGTGACACTGGTCAGGCCACAGTAGAAGTACTGCATCCAGTACCAGGTGCCGCACTTCCAGAGGGATGTGGACAACAGTGAGAGGGTCCAGAGAGGGGCCACTCGCATGATCAGGAGGCAACAAGGCAGGCACTATGAGCAGAGGCTATGGGACCTGAACCTGTTCAGCCTCCACAAGAGAAGGTTGAGGGGGGATGTAGATGGCCATCTACAAACTGGCCAAGGGGGACCAGCAGGCTATGGGAGAGTCCCTTGTTCCCCCAAGCACTACTGGGAGTAATAAGGAATAATGGCCATAAGCTGACTGAGAGTAGATTCAGGCTAGATATCAGGAGGCGCTACTTCACTGTCAGGGTGGCTAGGAGCTGGAACCAACTTCCAAGGGAAGTGGTGCTGGCTCCTACCCTGAGGGTCTTCAAAAGGAGTCTGGATAATCACCTAGCTGGGGTCGTTTGACCCCAGTACTCTTTCCTGCCCATGGCAGGGGGTCGGACTTGATGATCTGCTCAGATCCCTTCTGACCCTACCAACTATGAAACTATGAAACTTGGCAGAAAAGGCTGCTGGGATCAGATGACCCCAGCAAGATGGTTGTGGCTTAGAAGTTTCCAGAGTTTCCACTGCAAGTTGTTATTTTCTGATTAAAGCATATTACTGTAAGGATTTCATCTTATCTGAACAAGTGATAATGAAAAGGAAGAAGGAAGGGAAATAAGGCTAGAGTTGGTGGCTTCTCATCCAGACCTGCAACTGTCATAGCTAATAAAAATCAATGAAACTATGCTGTTTTACAGCCCCTGAGGATCTGTCCCATTATACGCCATTTTCATTCTTGCTATCTAGCTTATTCATAAGAGATGGATCAACATTCGCATACAGTAATGATGAATTTGTATGCCTAAGAAGCACTCAGAGGAGGATTCCTGTACCAGAGGATCAGATCCCTTCTTGTTCTAGGACTATAACATTAGCAGTTAAAAGCCAGGGATCAAATCCTGCTTCTGTTAAAGTCAATGGGACTGCACAGTTGCAATGGGAGGGAAAATGTAACTCAGGCTGCCACACAAGAGTAGCATAATATTGACAACTGTCATTTCAGCACTCGGTGTTATTGCCAAGCGTATACAAAGGAGTGTTCCAAATGTTCATTCCCAAATCCGTGTGTCCCCCACCCCAACAACCAAGGTTTCCTCTAAGCTACATGTGTGCAGGGCCATGCACAATAAAAAATCTTTTTGTGCACTAACTTTTTAATACAGCACATCTGCCTGAAGAGGAGCAGGGCTGCGGCTTCCTGGAAGCTTTAGGCGCTGTCCCCAGAGTGCAGCTCAGGGCGGAGGCACTGGGGCCGGCACGGGACATTTGCCAGCGGTAAGTTACCTTGGCTGCGCTCAGCTCCAATCCTCACCACACCAGCATCCCCACGGGGAGGGAGAGCAGCACAGGACAGGCAGCGGCTCCTCCCCATGGTGAGGTGGGGACTGGGGCTGGGGCAGAGCAGGGCACCACGTGGGCTCCACCGGCTCCAAGGAACGGCTCTGCTCCCCAGCCTCTTTGGGTGAGCTTCGCCCCAAGACCCAATGCCATGGGCCTCTTCTCCGCCTGGTCTGCCCAGTGGCAGGATGCACACGATGCAACACTGCTTTCAAAGGCTGCAGCAAGGGAATGTAGAAGTATGTGCAGAGACTGTTGGGGTGGGGCAGTTGAGCATGGGAGACTGCATGATTGCACTGTTTATATGACTGAGGAGCATTGGACTTTATGGTGGGGCTTTAAGGAGACCCTCAAATAGTCAAGATGCATGGAGATGGGGGGGTCACAGCAGGAGTGCAGCAGAGGGCAGAGGTGCAGTGTGTAAATTTAAGGCAAGGTTTCTGTGGCAAGCCTGCAAGGATGGGAACACATGTGACCCTGAATTTCCCAAGTACATGCTTGAGGCCTGTCTTTCCTCCAGGATTTCCGGGAGAGCTGGGCACCAAGGTAAACATTTTGCCCAAGTGGCAGAAACTTGGAAGTTTAACAAGACAGCTCATTTATCTTCCCGTCAGAGACCACCCACGTGCCCTCACTAGGCTGTATGGCGCGCATCGGGAGGGGCCTGGGCTCTTCCTGGGGATGACTTCCGGTTTATTGGCCTTACAGTTGAATCCAAGCGTAATAATTGGTTTTTAGTATATTTCTTTAAGTTAAAGAAATAATCATCTTTTGTTGTTATATTGTGTTATACTGTGGGGCAGACCGAAGCGGGTCATGCCAAAAGGGAGATGTGGGACCAATTCAGGAATGGACTGAAGCAGCATGCTCACAGATCGTTACACCTTAGAGGGAACATTGCCAACAACAATAGTTGACTCACGTTGTTTCCTTCTGCACCAGTGCCCCCTTTTTGGATGACTACATACCATTTCTCCTACATAGATAATGGTGCAACTTACCAACTGAAAATGTCAAGTAGCAATCAAAACATTAGAGGGATATTCGTTTTTCTAAAACACTTTTAGATGCATTACGGGTATATTCAGCATGCTATTTTTTCATGTGAAGAACTAAGTATGTTAAACTGAGTGCAAGACAAAAGCACCTCAAATGGAATAGATGTGGCATGTGAAAGGAAACCAGGCTCCATCTTATTTTTGTTCCTTCCTTCTCTGATATCTGTACCCTGGTTTTTATTGTTTAGATGAATTTTCTGAATCATGAGGAGATTTTTGTGGTCTTATAATGGCTGGAGCCTGTTCCAACCACCCCTGAATTTCTCTGCAGGCATCTGGCGAGAGTAGCAGAACTCCGGAAGAAGTCTTCTGGGTTTAAGACCACCTAAGAGGAACAGGCTGCAAAAGATACACAGCTACAGCCCGAGGAAAGGGGAGAGGAAACATTCAGAGGGGGCATGAGCAAAATTACTTTTTTCCCTTCTTATCTAATTTCAAACCTCCTTGAAAGCTGCAGATTTGAATGTAACTTGGCTTTGAATATCCTTCCTCTGGGTCGACTTAAGAAGGACAGTAAAAAAAAAGACCAGGGCAGGGCAGGAAAAAGAGTTTTTCACATGTGTATGTGGCATTTTTGCAGTGAACAAGGCCATTCTCTTGATGAATTTCCATATAGGTTGCACATATAGAGGCACACATGACTAGGGAGGTAAGAGAGAAACATGGGCTGCCTGCTTAGGAGTCCTTAAAACTTATCATTACCTTAGCCCCAAATGCCATCATAGTAAAAATAAAAGTATGCCCTTGATCTTGGCCTTGCTTATAGCTGAGTATCACCACTGACTTCTCTATAGCTGCTTCAGATTTGCCTTGGTGTAAATAAGAGCACTGTCAGGATCCAGGGACCTGTTAAACAAGATATAGTCATTCACAGTTTTGCAGAAGAGTATTTTTAAAATGCTACTAGATAAGCAGGGTAGCATTTTACTATGCCAATGACTCAACACGCCGCAAGGCAATAGAGAAAGAAACCTACTGAATTTATCAGCTAAGGAATGAGCGCTCAGATAGAAAAGAAATAAGAGGAAGAGACACAGATGTGCTTAATTTTATCTGGAAAGTTTTCATCCTACAGAAACTGTTACTGCTGAAAGACAAGTGGCCCATTTCAGAAACAGCAGCGTGCCAGAAGTAAACAGCATACAAACAAAGGAAGGGTGGCTAAATCATGTCAGAGTTGGACAGAGAGAGATGCACACTGAATCTGTTTGATCTGAAAATGAGTGTTTTATTCATTTTTTGAAAGCATTTGAAACACTGTTTTTGTTCCATTACAGAATGAAAACAAATTTCACAACCTCATAAGTTGTGTTGGAAAAAAACATTCTCTCGCTGGGGAGGAAAATTTGTCTTTTAAAAACTACTTTATGCCATTCCCATAAAACCTGGTTGAGGGAAAGGGTGACATTTTATAAAGATGATCTTACAGAGGACTACAGGTTATCAATTAATAAGCAATAAGTGTTTTGCACATTCTGTTCCATTATCCATATAGTCTGTATTTGTGTTGCACTTGCATATTGGATCCTGCTTCTCAATACCACAGTCTATTTGGAGTCATCTTGCTTTGCACACAGTGGGCCCAGTGAGTATTGGGTTATATCCTCTATATCAACTGTAAATGCTATTTGTCATGCACTTAATTTACTATTTCCTTGTAAATGCCCAAATGTGTCAGTGAGGAGCAGGCTTGTTTGGTAATATCTTCTATTGAACTAACTATATATGGGAGAGAAGTTACACAGGCTTTTGAGGTCACAAGTAACAAGTGACCTAAGGAAGGACAAATCTGTGACGAAAAGCTTATCTAACATCATTCCCAAATATGTAGGTGGTTCAAAGAAAGATATTATCAAACAAATCTTTCTTCTTGCATGTACCCTGAACCATGATGGCTATAACAACACTACTACAAAGTACTGTTCGCTACTACAAATGCAGTTCTAGTACTGTCAAATGTATAAACAGAACTAGGCTAAAAAAAAAAAAAAAAGAAGATATTTTTTTCTATCATTGCTGTGCCTTGCCTTCTAGTATTATAAAAAGTCTATGCTGAAATCCAAAATCTCCTGAAGTTTTATATAAAAAGAACTCATGCTTCAGCTAAAATCTTGTTTGCCAAAAGACTGGACTATGCACAGTTTCTCCCTAAATTCTCTGGTGTGCTAGGATCACTGCATTAGTATTGGTGAGAGGATGTTCATATCTTTCTATGGAAAATTTCAACAAAACTGAAAAAAAAATGTTGTTCATCTAAATTTTCCAATAAACATTTTAATTACTCAAACCCTCCTGCCCCCTCCCCCACCCTAAATGAATGTTTCAATTTGGAAATACTGCTGCTATGCTGCCTAAGCATTTTAGCTTGAGTACTTCATGCCACCAGTTCTCCTCTAGAGTTATGATCATTGGTCAACTATATCTCTCACTGACATATTTTAGTTCAGTGAAAGTTACTGTGCTTAACATAGGGTATCTGGGTAAAATGTAATGGTCTGTGATATTGAGGATATCAAATTATATGATCTAATGGTCCTTCTTTCTTTAAAATGTATTAAAAGCCAATTTTATATCAAAACATTGCAACTCAGACACATCTCTGATTATAACTGAAACAGCTAAGGTAGTACAATGGGTGTGCCTCAGTACAATCTGTATGTTGTAATGCAGTACAATCTGTATCTCAACTTCAGGTGCAAAAATGAATATGGGATTAAAAAAAATAACATTCCACATCCTAAAAAAGGAACATAAGCCTAACTAATACTGAAAATAAAACTTTCAACTCCCCTCCCATCGCGTCTTCCCAAATTAGAAACAGGTTGATCAACAGTAGTACACAAGTATACATACTCTGCACAACTCTTCATGTGTCATTAAACAAAACATTAAGTACTAAACTACTGCCTTGAAAACCAGAAACAACTTTGACCACACTGCCCCATTCATATTGCTTAACACTACACAGAAAATACTTGTGAAGGGGGAAAGACAATTTTTCCTCAGTCTTTGATTTCTCCAGTGAGACAGCCAAGGACCTGGAACTATAGGAACAACGGAGATACTGCTTTTTTTCTGATGGACATCTGACCACCAGGAACTGGATCCATCTCTGTTCTGTGGACTTACAGGAAGATGGAAAGCTCCCTTTGATTTCAGTGGGGCCAGGATTTCACTCAGAGACTCTGAAGCACTATCAACCTTCCTTGACTTGAAACCAGTGACCTATAAAGAAAAGGCCTTATATCTCAATACCAGTCCTCTGATCCATAATATTTTGGTGGCACACATGGTGCTGGCTTTGCATTAAGGCTTAGCAAGTATTAGGTTTAAACAAATTACAGGAGCTTATCAAACAAAGATAAATGTGACCAATGCTGCTTCTGAGCTTCTATATATGCTTAGACTTGGGATCAGTTTGTACCTTCCGCCTTGGCTCCCATAACAAAGTCCGCTTCTTTCTCTTTTCTTAACTTTATTTGATAGCTATAAAAAATGCACTAATGAAAAAAACACCAATAACAATCCATATAGTGCAGTCCAAGCAAGAAGAAAGCAACATATGAGGCAAAGGAAAACAATTCCCCAAAACAATGAGAAGTGGGCAAAAAAAGACTTTGCTAGTTTATTGGATACAAGTAACAGAAAGGACCACCTTTTGTGTGTGGTATATATCCGTGTTAAGTCTCACATCTCTTCTGTGATATATAGCTTTTACAAGGTTCTAAGCTTTTTTATGAGGTGAATAAAACACACAAGAGCAAAGTCTCAAGCAGTTAAAGGGTATTTGTGGATGTATCCGCTGCGCATTTGCTTCTAATAGAATTCCCATTCACTTTCCTTCAGGAAATCAAAGCCCTTGTTGGAAAAGTTCTTTAGAGATCAATGACCCAAATTAGCCTTTCCCAAAGGAAAGAAAGAGGCATTAAACATTTGGAAACCTGCCCCCAAAACATACATGCACAAAATATGCTGTTGAGCCAATGAAGTGCACAGTAGTTCCTGATGAAATTATGCATGCTTTGAGCTCCAGCTGTGTGTGCCAGGACATCATACTTCACTGGAGACTTCAAAGGGCCTACAGGATGCTGTAAAAGAACTCACCACCTTGCCCATTCCCTATACGTTGGATAAATTTATCTTGGGTGGTAGCAATGTCATTTTGAACCCAAATGTTCTTTTTCCTGCAATATCAGCAGGAACATCTGATTTTCTTCTCTTCCCTTTCACATTCTTCTCTTCAGTCACCAACCATGGTCTCAGGTCCTCTTTTCTTTTCCCACTTCCTCTTTTCTGTTCCTCTCCTCCATTTCCAAGAGCAGCACTTGGTTATAAGCAGTGATTACATTCTTTTTAAGGATGTGGTAAGTCCAGCAGGCTTCAGTTACTGCTTTTAAGGCCTCTAAACCTGTCAGTGGTAAGAGAAGGATGCTGGCCTCCAACGTGTGGGAGAAATGACTAAAATGAAGCACATGACAAAAATTAGCAAAAAGGGAAGTCTGAACAGATGGAATGAATTTTGGTGGAACAAATAGGAGTTGCTGGACCCTTCTCATATGATTCAACAATTCTGTTGTTACACTATACGTTGCAATAATGGAAAACAGAGCATGGACTGGGGTAGAGGTGGAAAGTAAACAGAAAGCAAATCAATGCATTACCTTTCAATACAGGAAAGGTGAGGTGATTTAAACAAATCAACTGCTTGGTGAAATATAGCAACATTTTTTTCTATTCTCCTTTCCATTACATTTTGTTTTTCCGTATCAGGGACTGTCACTGGGTGCATATTTTCCAGGTAGACCCAAGATCTTCTGAAGAGGTTTGTTGGTCTCCATTTGGTCTGTAAACTTAGGCCTCACAACGTTTGAGCAGAAGTTTATTTCAAGGAAATGTCCATGGAAGACCTACTGCTAAACTCTCATAACATTTTACATCTAATGGAATTAGGCACGTCATTCCATCCGCAGTTGTGAATTGAGTCCCTAGGTTGAGATATGATCATTCATCAATTTTCACCACTTTTATCCAGCTAAAAAAAGGGAAATCTATTCAATCCGATGACTGAATAGTTTTCCTTTCACAGCTGGATAAAAGTGGTGAAAGTTGATGAACCATCACATCTTCATTGTCAGGTCGGCATTGTTGCAAGTTCTCAGAATTGTAATATGAACATTATAGTATGCTTTGCTTTTGTGAAAACCCCAGCTTTTAAAGTCAGAGACAGTGCATGAGTCCCTCAGCTTTCTTTTCTTCTTCCCACTCCCCCCCCCCATCCCACCTTTTTTTTAATTATTATTTTTTAGTAGTTTCTAGCCCTCACGGTTGTGGAGAAAAAGCTGGACAATGCAAGGAAGCATCTTGGACTACAGAACTTGACAGGTGACTAAAGAAGACATTAAATGGGTGGAAAGAAAGATAAATGATCCACTTATGTTAGCGTAAATGAATATTTGTTTCCAAAGAACTACACACAAAACAATTAACTGTATTTAAAGTAAAAACATCAAAAAGGTAAATAAAAAGAACCAAAAGTTTGGGGTTTTTCTAGTTTCATGATTTTGAACGCCTTGACTTATGGTTTTCAAATATGTCAGGTTAACAATAGGACTGCATGAAGCCTCGGTCGCTGATTCAATTCAATGGAGATTCAGCCCAATTCGGTGGCTGAATCTCCAAATCTGAATTGAATCAAGAGACCCTTTAATCTCTCCAAATTGAAATGGAACCCTCCGGATCGATTCGGAGAGATTCAACAATTCAGATAGACACAGCTTTAAATGTTTTTTCTATATGCCTCAAGGTAGTAGGCAGCTCATGAATGCTATGATGCTGGGGAGGATGGAGCATCCCACAGCAACACAGGGGGGTCCCAAGCGCACTCAGCAGCAGACCCAGAAGGACCAGAAGTGCTTCTGGTCTACTTCCAGGTCTGCTGGGAAGCACGTGGGGCCTCCCAAACCCTTATGCCCCCCTGGCTTGGTGACTGGTGCCTCCAGGGTTTGGGGTACCTGGGGTACTTCCGGTCCACTTCTGGGTTCACCCCAGAGCATGCAGGGGCCCCCCCCATGCTCCTGTGTGATGCTCCATCTGCCCCAGCATCTCAGCATTCATGAGATGTGCCTCGTACCTCGAGGTATGTAAAAAAAACATTTAAAGCTGTGTTTATGGCTGAATTGCTGATTCTCCAAATCAGCATCGAATCTTCAGATTTGGATTCAGCAAAATCAAATTGGGGACAGTGATCCAAATCAACTAATCGAATCACTGCCCCTGATTCAGGCCAAATCTGAATCCGAATTGAATAGGACCCATTATGCACACCCCTAGTTAGCAATGTGCCTGGGCCTTTCAAGAAAGCTGGACACTCACCAGGCTGCTATGTACTCTGTACTCTTACACTTCTCTTGTTCTGAAAACGCAGCTGCATTGACTTTGTCCGTAGCCTCTTTGGCATGTTTCCTGGGCACCACCTGCCACTTCCTCCTTCACAGAAATGGTACCATCAACCTGCCTGCCCCAGGCCCCTAAAAGCTTTGCTGACTCTCCAATAGCTTAAGCATATCCTTTCCCAGAGCTCCAGGCAAGTGTTCCCTCTAGGTTTACTGAAGCGACAGAGCAAACAAACAGGCACAGAAGGCAAGACCGTATTCCACCTATTTGGCACCTAAGTGGATTTAGACACTTAAGTGCAATTCTATTCCACCCTTCCCAATTCCCTGAAAAGCTATCAATACAAAAAAGTGGGTGAGTCCTCCTCTTCCTTACTGCTCTTTTGGGATTTCATTTTAAGGCTAAGGTGAGAGCATGTTGTGAAAAAATAGATGCACTAGTGGATTTTCAAGGACTTGCACAGGGTGGAATAAAATTACACTTAGGTGCCTTATAGATGGAATACAAACTTGCCCATAGGCTTTGTCAAGGGTCCTAAACACAATTACCCTTCACTTCAGTGAGAACAAATGATGTACAGGTATAGGTCTAGATAAAAAAATAAAGCCCTATATACATGTACACATTTCTCCCTCTAATCTGGCATATTCTCTGGGATTAGATTACATCTGCTTTGGGTGTCCTTCCCTTGCAGCTCATGGCTACTCCTTCAAATCCTGGAGTGCCTTCTGCTTTCTCTGTCTCCCTCAAGTCAATTCCCTTTCATATGGGCTAGTCCCAGAGTTGGAAACCACTTCTGCCCTGGAAGAATATTCCTCTCTTCTACCCAAGATTTCTGTATCTATGAGTTGCTCTGAGTTATCTCTGAGTTTCTTATGTTTTGAGGCTTTTCAGACCTGGTCTTATCATCTAACTTCTTTTTTCTCTTGGGGATTGTCCATGCTCAGGACTGGAGCCCCTACAGGCACATATACTTGGACTAGTTTCCTGGGGCTTCAGCCATCAGATTGTTCCAAGGTCTTTGGTCTGGAATGGAGGCCATCAAGTTCTAATGACTCTTCATCGCTACTGATTGGAGGGCTACATTGCATAGCCCTCAGAGCCAGGGGTGGATTCTACATCAACAGAGGCATTCATGATGCAGCAGTTTCATCACCTCTATCAGAATTCATGCACTGAATGAAGGGCAAATTTGCCCAAGTGTCACAAAATGCATGGATGACTTTTCTTACTGCACCATGTGCTGGCAATAGAGAAGAGCAAGAAAACACTTGCACTGGGAAGTGTTCAGGATGGCCCCTGCCTCTGCTGCACAGACAGTCCAACTTATATCTGCTGCAAGAAGTGCTGTGCTGCAGGGAAAACACCATGGCAGAAAGAGCAGAGAGGCAAAGTTGCTCCAGGAGGAGAGGATGGAAAACTGCAGGGGGTGGCAGCAAGTGGAACAACAGTTCTGAGTACTGAATAAGAGCAGAAGACAAGCTACCATATGAGGGGATGGGTGGGAGCTTGAAACAACAAAAGCATGGAGAGAAAGCATGGAAAAAAATGATGAGAACAAAGAGCCAAACGAGGCATATTTGCACATTTAGACTTTGATTTTAAGGGCCCTCATTTTAACAGCTTAATGTAGTATGATTAAAGTATTGTTGGAGCTGCAATGGAAATCTAATGTGACAGAGACAAGAGTGTGTACATTCTTGATGATTGCATCATGCAGTAAGAAGCAAGAAATCACAGTGCTGTTGGGGCCTTTCCTGTTTGTGAGCACTGGACCCCTTGTCCCTCTGATAGTTGGGGTCAAGATTCCTTTCCTCACCCTGAAACAAATGCATGGAAGTGGCAAAGAGCTGTGTGGAAGCAAATCGACCTCACACTGCTGGAGTCTAAGGCACAATGCCAGTTTACACCAGTGGAGGGTTGGGCCAAATGTGGTTTGGCAGCACAGCCCAAGCAGAAATCCCTTCCCTCCTTGGTAAGGACGTTACCCTCATGAGGGCAAGAACATTAGAATCCAGCTGGCGACGGCTGTATTTAAACATACTTGTTCAGCAGGACTTAAGGGTTGTCAGTGCGCTCGGTGCCTGTTCCTGCTCCCACTGGAGTCAGGGTGAACTAGGCCATTGACCTCATTAAGAGTTGGATTGGCCCTACTGGAAAGACATGAGCATAGCAAGTATAATTTCTTGTCATGATTATACTTGGTTTGCCAGATAGATTAATCCCAGACATGGTGGTGAGAGATGAAGTTTGAATTTCCACCACACCCACCCAATAAGAGGCTCTCTCTCTCCTCCCCCTCACCCCTGCCCAGCACCACTGCCACCTGTAAGGGGGTAAAGCTCTAACTCACAGATGCAGTTATATAAACTGACATTCCAGTTAATAGTCGCTTTGGAAATTCCCAAGCCATGAGCTGTTCTGCAATCTAGAAACTGTGGTTACCAGACATGAACTAAATCACAAACCGCTGCACAAAGAGTCTTTGCAAACATTCCTTGTGTCATTGTTTCAAAATAAAGCTTGTAATATTTTAATCCAATGACCACAGGAGCTTGTCTGTTGTAACATGTAAGGACTATCAAGTGAATTAGGAAAGTATTCTAGTTTGCCCCCACCTCCCATTGAAAAAAATTATATTGTACCAGGACTGTTGCCCTGTCAGAAGACACTGGCTTATCTCCAGCTCCAATAACAACACCCAGAAAATTTCAAGTACGTTTTAAAGGGAGGACTTTCTGTTTTCTTGTTATGGATCACTGTGCATTTTGAGAAGCCTTTTAAGAGATTTCCTTAATTTTCACAAAGGATGCCAGCAGTGGGAAGTGAAGTCTTGCCCATAGGTCCAATGCCAGATAGCTTGCACCACTGCAGCATTTTTCCCAGTCCCTGCTCCCTCTAAAGAGTTTGCAATCTAAACAGACGACACAGCAAAGGAAGTATTACTGTCCAGACTAAGTATGGGGAACCAAAACAGAACATGATTAATGGACTTGACCAAGATCCCACTGGAAGTACAGGGTAGAATTACATTTTGACCTCAGATCTCCTCAGTCCCAGCCCAGTGCCTACGCAAAAAAACAACCATGGTTTGAGTTGCTCAGGCATCAGTCTTGGAATTAGGAAATGAGTTCAAATTTAGTGTTCATTAATGGCAGAATCCAGCAGCTACTGAACTCAAAGGACAGAGTTCTACTGATTTCACTGTGTGTTAGATTAGGGAAAGAGCACTGCATTCCTGTAATGCAAATCACAAAGTGTACTATTAAATGTTCATTCTTACCACTGAGCAACAGTGCGTTTCCCCAACGGTTTCCTACATACTCGGTGTGTCTACACAAGCCACTTTACTGCACATTAAACTAATCTAATGCATGGTAAAGTATCACCATCTACACATGCGCAGCACTTGCTGCACAGTAGATTAACCTAATGTGTCATTTTCTAATACCTGTAAATACAGGTGCTAGAAATTGGCACGTTTAACTAATGCGCTGAAGTACACATGTAGATGCTGACCAGGAACAAAATGCTCCCGGTCAGCCTAGGTAGCAGGGGGCCACAGGGGGTGGGGAGAGCTGTGTTGGCTCAGTGGGATGTTGCCTGCCAGCCACCAATCTCTATGGGGCACAGAGGCAACTGCCCAGCAGTCGATTCATCTCTCCCTGCTCTCTGGAGATTGGGACAGGTCCAGATCTCCACATGGCTGGCAGGCAGCTGCCCAGAAGCTGAGACAGCTCTCCCAGCCATGTGGAGATTGGGACAGGTCCCAATCTCCACATGGGTGGCAGGCAGCTGCCCGGCAGCCAGGATAGCTCTCCCCCACCCCATGGAGATCAGGACCAGCCCGCATGCACCTGCCAGCCCAAAGCTGGCACCCAGGGGAGCCTGGAGCTCCCCTAGGATGCTGCAGGGGGCAGAGCAAGGAAGGAGAAACCCTAAATGGAATTTTTTGTGCAGAAAATTCAGGCACATTAATTGCATGTGTAGACATACCCACTAACAACTATACTTCACCTCCTGAAGAGCCATCAGAAGGTATTTGACTTTTGGGTACCTTTATCATGCTTCAGATTTTAATGACTTCTATTTATAAGAATCTGAATCTCTTTTACACCAAGGTTTTTATATATTACTTTAGACTCACTAATGGAACCTTTCTTAAACAATCTTATAAACATATACCGCCCTCCAATTATTTGATACAGTAGTTTTCTTTGATATGGCATTACATACTTGTGCTAGTAGTTCAGTCATCTCATATTTGAGCTCCTTCAGAACCTTTGCAGGTACTTTCTTAGACAGGTGAATTTACTGCTTAGTAAATTAACCATTCGTTCTTTTCAAGGGTTTTTTTCTTTCACTTCTTCAGCCTCAGAGTACCTTAATACCAGAAAAGAGCAGAGACAGTTTTAGCATCTCCACTGAGTCTCTCTGAAGGACACATAGAAATCATTTAGCTTCTCAGCAATACCTTTACCTTCCTGATTTCCTTCCTTCATCCCCCCCCGTAATCGAGTGGATCCATCAATGCTTTTATAAGCTCTTTGCTTCTAATACACTTAAAAAAATCCTGGAAAGGGATTGAATTCCTAAATCAGGAATAGGAGTAGGACAGTAATAATGTTTCAGCTGAAATCTGGCTAAAGGAAAACCTTTGGCAACCTAGCTTCGACTTATGTAGCATTGTAAATGGTATTTGTTGTTGAAATGCACACCTGAATATTGAGTTGATTGAAGCTTATTATTGTCAAATGATTCAGTGCACTGAAATTGAGAACCTGCTAGAAAGCCACCAATTAGTTTATAGTAACTTTATTAGTGAATGGATAAAGTAAAAGGAATTTATCAAAGAATAAACATTATTTTAATTGTCTCTGGTCTCTTCAATCTGGGCAGCTTTAAAGAGACTCTGTCTAAAGCAGTGAAGTACAGCTAGGATTTTTTCACATTTAGGGCAATGGCAGATTGCATCTCTCTGCAAAAGTAAAAATACTCAAATATTTCAGCCCACAAACATTCCAGTAAAGTGACAAGAGTTCGGCTAAATCAGGCTAACACAGGTTATTAACTTTCTGGATTTTGTGGACATACAGAGGATTCTAAATTTTGCTTGATCAGCTGAAAGTATTTATGGAATAATTTGCTCCAACTTTACTGCCAGAACTTTAGCAAAGACTTACAATGTAAGTAAAAATATAGACCTAAAGTTGTAGACCCTGGGCACATCTACACATGCTATTAATATGCTGAAAGCTTACTGTGCAGTAAAATAATGTGAATTAAGCTTTCCCTAGGACCACATCTATATGTGCACCCATTGGGCACATCCACACATGCAGGCACGTGTGCTTGCAGCAGCTCAAATAGGAGCGGCACAAATTTGAGCCAAGGATTTTTGCCACAGCGCATGTACCCAGACAAGCACTTTGGTGTGGGCAAGTTGTGCCACATGGGGCAAAATAACCCTGCCCAGCTCCTCCCAGATCTGCAGCCAGAGGGAGCAGTATAAAAAGCTGCCTTGGCAAGTAGCGTAGGGCTACGTGCTCTCACAAGCTTCTGGGGCCCAGCCAAGTAATATCTGGGGACTCTACCTCTTGTGCCAGCTGGACTGCTGAAGCAACCCGGAGAGTTCCCTGTACTCTCAACCCACTGCAGCAGTCTGGCAGTGGGGGCTGCTGCCTGGCTGTGACCTGCTGCCACCTGCAACAGCATGTGGCCCCAAGGCTGCATGCCTGCCAGACCCAGATGGGGACTACATGGCCAGTAGAGGCATCTGCACCTCTGGGCCAGCTGCCAGTGGGCTGTCTGCACAGTTAGCTTTTCTGCGGCAGTACTGCCATGTGTGCCACCACCCTGCCATCAGGGCAGATATTGCCCAAAAGATGTTCTCAGTGTGGTGGCCTGCTTTGAACTGTCAAAGCATGTCCTCCTGGCTCCAATTGGGCAGGAGGTCAGCACTTCCAGCTGGGTCCCAGGTGCCAGCTCTCAGCAGGCTCCTCTGCCTGTGTCCTGCCACTTGCCTCCCCCCAGCAGGAATTCTGGTGTTCCCAATTTAAAATTTGCAAAATCTCAGATTAAAAAATCCCAAATTCACTCTTTAAAATACCCCCAAATCCATGTTCTTCCATGATTAAAACAAAAGACCAGTACATATACATATACAGAGAGAGAGAGAGAGAGAGAGAGAGAGATCAGTTGGGTTTTTTTGGCTTTTTTGTTAGAAAAATTAGAGCTGCCCCTACCCACTTCACTCACCAGGATGTGCAGTGCTGAGAAGCATTGATATGCGAGTGCCCTGTCCCTGCCCTTGCCCCTCACTCTCAACCCACAACCAAACCCCCACCCCATTCCCCTCTCCTGTCCTACAGGGCCTGGTATGTGGGTGAGGGTTTTGTGAGGGGGGCTTGGGGGTATGGGATTTTTGGGTGGCTTGTGGGGGTACTGTGGGTATGGGGAGGCACATGCGAGGGGGCTGCTCAGGAAGGATGAATCCCCTGCCCCCCTGCACAGCTCAAGACTGTCCTCCCATGGAGGGCACAGCCCCCCAACATGATCCACATGCACCCCTGCAGGGGCTACCACCCCCCAACAGGGCCCGGAGCACCACTGCAGGGGCTACCAACCCCCCCACGGGGCCCACATGCCCCACATCTGGCCCCAGATACCTCAGCCACCCCCCACCCAGCCCCAGCCCCCCTCCTGCATCTCCCACAGCTCACCATTAGCAGCAGTGGCAATCGGGGCTCTTGAGGCCTCATGGCACAGCCCCCCCACCCATGGCACAGGGCAGTGTAACTCAGTGCCAGCTGCCTGGCACCCACGCTGCCTCTGCCACAGCACACAGGTGTGGTCTGGCTTGGCAGGGCACCATGCACTTTTGGACAGCTCGGGACCTTTCAGGGTGTTACCCAGGGCCCTGTGCCACTCGCGGGGATCACCTGCCATGCCAGGCTAGATCCTGCATGTACGGAAGTGGCCCAGCCCAATGATGCATGGGGCCTGTGCACACAGGACCTAGCCCAGCACAGCAGGTGGTCCCCACAAGCAGCACAGGGCCCCAAGTGACAGCTCAAACAGCACCCTGCTGAGCCGGGCTGCACCTGTGCACTGTGGCAGAGGAAGTTCAGATGCCAGGCAGCCGGTACCAAGCTGCACTACCCCCCACTGCCCCATGTCATGTGAGGGCCTGTACCATGAGACCCCAAGTACCCCAATCACCACTGCTGGTAACGGTGAGTTGAAGGGAGTGTAAGGGTATGAAGCCATGGGCACGGGGCTGGGCAAGGGGCGACTGGGTGGCTAGGGCCAGGTGGGGGGCATTTGGACCCTCCAGGGGCAGTCAGGGGACCCACCCTCCCAAGCTACACCCCTATGGTCCTCTGTACCCTCACTAGTCCCTGCCCCCCTCCTCCTCCAGCCCCTGGAATGGAGCCAGGCTCCAGGTTACTGCAGGCAGCACCTCTGTTTGCCCTGCATCGCCAGGCAGTATGCTGCACCATCAGGGCAAGGGCCAGCCATAGAGAAACTGCTTTTTTTGCCCAGGTTTTATTTTGGTACCTGGATATGCAGGTACCAAATTTTGAACCCACACTGCAAGTATGCACTGCAGGGAACATCTTTTTGTTCCCGGTGTGTGTCTTGCGGGGTCTCAAACTCCTCTGAGATACCGCAAGAGGCACATGCGCGCTCATCTGGATGCGCCCATTGGGAGCTAATTTGCTCCTGAAGGGAGCAGTTCAGGGCAGGGCTATTCCTGCCCTGCTCTGCTCTTTTATGGCAGCCAGAAGGAGCTCTACGTTCCCCCAGGTGTCAGGCCTGGGCTCCAGGGGGTGGGGGGAGATTTCCCACCTCCAGGGTAGTTGTCTCCCAGCCTGCATCCCTGCCACTGGCAGCAGGTAGCTTCCCAACCCTTGCTCTGAGATTGGAGTAGAAGCTAGGACCATAATCGCCTGCCCCAACAACTGCCTGCTGATCTCAGAGAGGGGGCCTGGAACCCACCTGCTGCTGAGGCAGGGGACAATGTCCCAGCCCCCACTACAATCAGCCAGAGCAAGGGGCTGGGAAGCAGGCAGCTGCCCAGGGGTGGGGACAGTTCTCCCACCCCTGCTGCCTTAGCTGACTGGAGGCAATTTGCTTCTGGTCAGCTGTCTACCCATGCACTACTGTGCAGTAGCTACTTCATGTTAAATCTAATACCTGTCTTTACAGGTAGTGGAAAGCCGCACATTAGTTTATTTTACTGTGCACATTTATGTAGTGACACTTTAGATTAGATTAGTCTACTGTGCAGTAAAGCATCGCATGTAGATGGGCCCATGAGTGGGGATTCCTCTCTGGATTTTCTAGTAAAGTGATATGAAGCTCAGGAAACAAAGCATCTCTCAACTCCATGGAGACTGGGAAATTAGAATAATGTTAAATTAAATAGATTCAGACAAAAAAAAGCCAGCTGTAGCAGGGGCTTTGGTCATTCTTGTTTTAGGACTGGGTTTGGTAGGTTTCCTGTTTGCAGGTTAGTTCCTGCAGGTCAGCTTCCACGAGGGGATTGACAAGAGCCACTTCCACGTAACATCTCTAACGGCCAAGATCTCCCAAATCAACACAAAAGCCAAAGCGCACAAAGATAAAGATATGGACACAATTTTTTGTCATATGAAAGAAGAAGTTTCCACAACTACATTAATTATTTTGGGAGGGTAGCTATCAAAATGGCCTCCTGATACATACCTTGACACGGCTTGCTGCTAAACTAGCGTCTAGATCTGAATAGCAATAAAGCCAAAGCCACATTCTGTTGCGGGGAATAGGTGATGTCACTGCAGTCCAACTGATACCTCCTCCTTGCAACATTCGCAGAATGAGCCTGATTTAATCTCACCTTGCACCAGTGGTCCCCAACTCCTGGCTCATGGGCAACATTGCTAATGGCCACAGAAACTTAAAATGTTAAAACAAGATTTTCAGGGAGAGCAAACTATGATGGCGCCTACAATACTTGCTCAGTATTGATACCCATATGACAGCAAAGATTTGAGACTGCTGCCCTACCTCTTGAGAGCCTCCATAAAGTAAGTGTAACATGGTAACTTTTGGACCTTGCAGCATTTGCACTCATTTTACAGTGTATGTGACTGTACACGGGTCATTGTGATTTAGGCCTATCCTCTCTAAATCCATTTTTCCTATGTCAGGGAGAAAAGAGCAATGATTAGGACAAGATAAAGATTATAAAGAGCCCTCTGAGAATGGCAGGGATGGGGGATGAGGAGTGTCAGGTGTGAGTAGGCAGAGAGGGATGGAATGAGAGAAATGATAGGAAAAGGAAATTTGAAATTTAGAGAGGGAATGGAGAGAATCTACCAAATGAGATCTTAAAGGGGTGGAGACAAAGGGAAGAGAATCAAGAGAAGTGAGATTTACACAAATGGAAAGGGTTAGAACTCCAAGAAAGAGTACAGCTATGACCTGGTTCCAGGAAGATGAGAACAGAGTGTAAGAAATGGGGTATAAGCAGGTTTGAGGAGTGCAGATGTAAACTGGCACCTGAGTCTTCAGGGCATCCAGATCAGGAGCCCAGGCTGCACAAAGGGTCAGAAGCAGAAAGTCTGAGTCATGTTACTAGTCTGTAGTCCAAACCAAGCCAGTGGTCAAAAGTGGAAAGTCTAGAATATACTACAGGGTACTATGCCTGAGGCAGAAGCGAGGAAGGTATAAGGCTGGGAACAAGGCACAGCTGATGCAGGGAATAAGGCACTGGGCAGCAGCAGCCCAAATGAAGGCCCTGAATTTATATACAGTTAATTTAACCCTTGCAGCTAGAGCCAGTCTGATACCAGACGGTGCTGCTGAGGGTGAAGATTGCCTTCTAACACAGTATACAGCCCAAGAGTCTGGTCCTGGGAGAGGACCATGAAGACTTTGGAGAGAGCAGTTTCCATGGGGCATGCAGTTGATTATCAGATTTGGCGGGAGCATCTAGGAGGCAATCAGAGAAAGGGAACTCTGTGCATAGTTTGTACACAATACATTCAGGAACTGAAGAGATGAAAAGCAAAAGGGAGACTGTCGAGGTGAAATGAAGAACCAAGACCATTATTCAGGGTAGGTCAAAAGATTTAAGCCTACAGAGAAAGGAACTTGACAAAAGTGAAAGGTCCTTCAAAACAATTAGAGGAACTGAGATAATCATTTGATATGCTTGCATAGCATCTTTTCACCTTGGTGGTCAGAAACATGGATTTAATATCAACTATGAGCTTGAACTAGCAACATATTCATACTGGTGTAATTGCCTCTATAAACAGTGTAAAACAATGGTATGGACACACAATGTACAGCCCTATGCCTATGTAACGTTTATATATATCTGGTATAGAATTACCATGGCAAAGTCATGGATATGTAAGTTGCTCTGCTACAGGCTGCACAGCACACTAGAAACTTAAGGACATTCAGAGAAGCCCATCTACAAAAAGCCTCCATAAAAAAAATCATTCCACTGTTAGGAAGGTAGATCTTGGCAGATGGCTTCTTCCTAAAGGCATTTTTGCTGAATAGGCAAGCCATCTCTTTGGGGTGTATGTGGTTGACCATGAAGCCCAGCTCAGTTCCCCGCAAATCACCGGCAACTGATAATTGTCACTGGTAGGAATGTACACCTACTTTTTTTTTCTAAAATATGACAAAAATGCTTTAAAATTAAACACTGAAATAATAAAACCATGTAGGTTTCTACAAAGAAAGTGTGTTTTGGGGGATTCTTTGGCATGCTTTGTTTATTGTTTTAAGTAGTTGTGAGCCACAATCTATTTTCATTGCCCCTCTGATCTGAATTGTACATCTGACTGCTGGTGTTAATGTCAACTTGGTGGAAGAATTTTCAAATGGTTTGCACAGGTCAAATGTCTGTGTTTTGCAGCCTTGTGTGTAGATTTTGGGGTTTGGGGGTTTCTTTTGTTCTAACCTCACACAGAAGGCTCATACGTAAAGCACAGTGCCCCATTAACAACAGAATCCAAGGTTTCCAGCAAGGCCCAAAGAGTAAAAACCAGGAAGCAGCATACCAGTTGGTATTCATTAAACCACTCTGACCAAAACTATCCAAAGCTTATTTGTTTGTTCATGTCCAATAAAATAGCTCAGTTTAGTGGTCAACCCTACTGTTCTGTCCCCCACAAATTCTTGGGAAATGTCTGATGCAGAGAGGAACTAGGATTGTCTGAAGTTTAGCGTATCCATTATGCCTTATTTCTCCACTTTCTGGTGAGTGTGGACACACAAAGGGGGAAAATGTTAGGAGGTAACTTGCTCTGTTGTCTCTTTTTCACCACTGAAATTAAAATGGGGGGAATTTAGTATTTTGTCTCTTTGGATGGAATACAAGACCAACAACGTAAGAAGCTGCAGACCTCTTTTGAAATTCTAAGTATGCTTAAATCCCACACTTATTTCACGGGGTGTTGACAGCAGTCAGTACTGAGCATTTGTCATTCATTTTACAGTAATACATGCAGGGACCCTAGGAGCTCAGGACCCCATTGTTCTGGGTACTGCATATACACTCAGCAAGAGACTGTCCCTAAAGAGCTGATATTCTAAATAGAAAAGACAGAAAATGGGGTGCAACACACAAGAAAAAGACAGAGAATTTAGTCACAGAAGGAAGAAGATCAAGATCCACAGAAGGATTTAGGCACCTACTGGTAGATACAACATTTACCTCCCTGATGCCTGTGCTCAGCTTCAACCTAATCCTGGAGATGCCTCAAGTCAGCCACTTTCCATCAGTAACTTTCCTCAGGGACCCAAGCTTGGCTTTTTCTGGTATGGCCAGAGTACCTAATCGAACTGAGTGATTTGGTGTCTATCGCATTGCACATACAGCCGAAGAAAAAATCCCACCTCACTGGTTAAAACACTCACCCAGGATGTGGGGGATCTAGGTTAAATTCCTCCCTTTGCCTGAGGATATTTGAAGTCACAGCTCCCACATCCCAGGAGAATGCCCTAAACACAAAGCTATCATTTATTGTGAATAGTGGACGCTGGACACACCGCCACTCCCTCTTGTTCAAACTGCACCATTGTAAAGAAACATTAGACCAGAAAAAGAGAGAATAAACATGAACGCAATTATGCAGCCATGTAGCTAGGATCCTCAGCTGGGAGGGGAAGACCTTGCTTTGAAGATGACTTATGCATTGTACCTAATATTTTTTTAATGTAAAATACATAAGCAGTCCTACAAGCAGGAACTGAAACCGAGGTTCTCTCTCCCACAGGTGAGGGCCCCCAACTATTATGCCAAAGAGGGATGCTCTGTCTGGCTGGTCAATGCACCTTCAAGTATTCCCTGCAAAGCTGAACAGATCATTGGAAAGGAGTGAGAGGACTCTTTCCAACTACTAAGAACAGCCTATGGCCTGGCAGTTAAGATGAGTAGGGAGAGTTTGAATCACTTCAAGCAGAAGAGAAAACTGAACATTATTTTCTCCCATTTTGGTGAATGCTTGAATAACTGAATTATAGGATAAAAAAAAGGGTAGGACTATTAGGTCCTCCATCTCTCTTTTAAGAAGAAAAATAAGTGATCGCTTCCCTTATCTGGGAGAATGGTGGCAGAGTGGTTAAGGAGTCTTGCTATGGCCTTAGGGGTGTGAGATCAAACCCTACTCACAAGCCATGCCAAGGACCACCCCCCAGTAACCACACCTGTAAATGGGTACCTAGTCATTTGGGCTGGGTGGGGGAAGGGGGAGAGCAAGGTGGGTATATGTGACACTATGGTATCACTTCCCTGTATGCCATTCACTACAGAAAATGGTGTGCTTTAACCATGCTAGCCAATTGCCTGGTAGGCTCAGTTGGATCTTTTTTCTCTCCCCTTCAGGAAAGGACACTGGGCTATGCATCTCTACTGGAGGAATTCACTTCCCAATAGTACTGACTACTCTACAGAGAGGGACAGAATTTAAGATGCATCTCTATCCTCTGCATTTCCTAGAGGCAAGCCTAGGCAGGTCTCCGCTCAGCCTGTTGATATTTATAGATCCCATTCCAGATCCCATATTTAGTTGATTTCCTCATGTATTGTATGTACTCCTCATGTACTGTAAGAGGCTTAGGCAGCAGCTCAGGACTGTGGTTACTGCTACAAGAACCAGACCTATTTGTTAGGCAAAGTATGGTGGACCTAGGCCAACAAAGAGAGCAATAAGCCTCCCTCATTCAGGGAGGTCACCACTACAAGAACCAGATGCAAAAAGTTAGGCACTGCAATAACATACCTGTGTGCGTTGACAGGCTTGCACCTATATGACTTGCCTATGGAGTCTGTAGCACAGCTGAGAATGAAAACCCTAGCTTAGGGAATCACAAGTTAGTACCTTAACCACAAGACTATTTCTTTGCACCTTTTCAGGATCAGGACCTATTGTAATCTCCATATTCAAACCAGAGAACAAGGGTGACCAAACTCTGCCCCTAATTATATCTATACAGTTTCATTAAAGTCACAAATCCTGCAACAGTTAAAAATGAAGACAAAGATCAGTCTATAACTACTAAATTAATAAAACAGTCCTGTGTGGATGATCTCAACGTCATTCACTACTCTATGGGCCCCTTCAAGTCCTCCTTGAAGGTCAATGTTCTAATATCCACACCCAAGTCTGTGTGTCATGTATATGGGTATAACTCATGGAAATTCATAACACTATAAAAACAAAGATGATGAGTACCATAATTTAAAATGAACATTGTTGGTTCTGAAAACTAGGCTATTATATTTATGTTATATGTGTGGATTTGGAAAATGGAATGCTCAGTAAGTTTCTAGACTAAACGTGTATTTTTTTTTAATGTGCTTCATTTAGTTTTGCAATGCACTGCAAACCACACAATCAGGGGCAGGGGGGGGTTATTATTTTCAGACGCTTTGTTGAAGAATTTGGCCAGACAACCAATGGAGCAGAATGCTTCACATGTTACATATGGGCAAATAAACTGCATATTGGATCTCATTTTCTACTTCTGATTAAAAAGTGCTCTTCAAATGCTAGATTCATCATGGTAATTACTACACCATCAGGCTTTTTTCACTCATGATTTGGAGTGCATAACATCTGTAAGTCTGGAACAATCTTCTGAAAATTGTTAATGAAGCCTCATGCAACATACTATTTTACGTCTGAGTGCAAAAACTCAAAAAGTTACTTACTTGCAAAAAATTGTCCTACTGAATTTTTAAAACAGCTACATGGAAAAAAGCAGGGAGGACACCACCAGCATGAACACCTAGTCTAATGAATGAAGTTCCAAGTCCTACATGCTATTCGGTCAGTGACAGAGTTGAGACTAGAAATTAGAATTGTGCCTTTACTCCAGACTTAATCCACTTGGCCATGCCGGTTCTAGGACACTCTGGAGAGGGAAAATAATGTGAAAACATTATTTGACAGGAAAACAAAATTAACATTTACCCTGACAACAGGGGAAGAAATTCAAGTCTCAAAAAAGTTAAGCTACCAAACAAGTTAGAACCAATGTTAGATCAAAGAGTCCCATGGTGTTTCATTATTTATTTATATGCCACTCTCCTCTACAAAGGTTCAAGGCAATAAAAATGAGACACACCGTAAAAACAACATATTAAAATAAAGCAGTAAATAATAATTAAAAAAAAGTTCCCTAAACAATTCCCCCAGAATTTAACCCCATCTGCTAAAAGCCTGCCCAAATAAAGAGGTCTTACAACATTCCCGAAAGTTGTTCAAGCTTAGCTTCTGGTGGACTGCAAGAGGTAAGGAGTGCCACATCTGTTGGACAACTACCAAGAATGACTTCCCATGGATTTTCACCAAACAAACTTGGTGTACAGATGGAACTTGCAGGAGGTTGCTTTAAATTGACATCAGGGGTCACAACAGAACTTAAAGAAGGAGGTGGTCCTTTATGTTGGGCTCAGGCCATTTGGAGTTTTATAGGTCAATCCCAGCATCTTGAACTACACCCAAGAAGCTACTGGAATCCAGGTACTGAGGTTAGAAATAATATAATAATAATACCTGGATTATAATAGAATATAATAATACACAAACTTGCAATACATGGTACCATCCTGCTGACATGACTAAAGATCTATAGGGGCCAAGTGTTTTTCATGGCAGGCTCCACAGTGTTATGTATTGGGCTGGCTGTCATAAGACTCAGATTGGAATCCTAGCGGTGATTCTGCATTTCTATATGATGCAGCGTACATCACTTAGATAGGTTCAGCCAACTTCATTTAGAGGCTGAGTTAGAGTGTACAACAGTCTGTTCCCAGCAGACAGAGGTATCAGATTATTACTGCAGCATTTGGCATCTGCTCTGGCAGGATACATTCCCTCACTGCTTCCAAGCCATGATTTGGACATCTTGATGGGTGTGTCTATGTGTGCCCCTGACTGAGCATTTGGTACTGTGCAGTGATTTAGTACTTGCTAAAGAAGGCAATAATTTAGTGCAGGCAACAATAGATCATGCTGGGTGCATCTATGTAAGATGCTATGTCACTCTAGCAATGAGCTACAGCGATGTAGCTCATTGCTATGGTAACATAGCATCAGCGGTCACAAACTAACACCAACACTACATTGCTGTAGCAACAAGTTATGTCGCTGCAGCTCATCAAAATAGCAATGTAGCTTCTAAAAATAACTTTGCACTGCTGCCAGGACTGCATAGTACTAGCAGGTACTGCACAGTCATTTAGTACTTGCTAAAGCAAGTACTCTCCTCAACAAGGGGTACTAAATCAAGTACCCACCAGTACTATGCAGTCCTGGCAGCACAAGGTCATTTTAGGCATTATGTCACCATAGCAATGAGCTATAGCAACATACCTCATCACTACCCTGACATAGCATTGGCATCACAGTTTGTGCCCACTGATGCTATGTTGCCATAGTGATGAGCTACATTGCCGTAGCTCATAGCTACAGTGTAAAAGTAACTTGTGAAGACATGCCTGGCATGATCTATTATTCTAGAAAAAAAGTGGAATCCACCCAAATTAACCAGGATAGTCTCCATCTGAAAATTTTATAACAAGCAACTTAAACAGAAAGAATCTAAATTCCTTTCCAGGTAACTCAGAAAAGTTTTTGTAGCGTAATTCTGGGAGACAGAATCTGTTTCTGAATCAGTGAGTTGTCTGCAGGAGTTTCCCAGTAGGAGGAAGAATGATGCCCATCTGTCCCACAAGGTTTCTGTCAGACTTAAACCACTAATATTGGAAAGCAGTATGAGAAGCATAGAGGAAAGGTGTTATAAAAATGCCAGGTGCTGTTATTTAATGTTACTGAAGCGCAAAGCAGCACAGTTTCTCCTCTGGTCACAATCCCTCAAAATTCATCAACTTTCCCCCGAAGGTGTCCAATCACCTACCCAAAAGCTGCTTCACAAATTACAACGAGCCAGCACTAAGCAAAAAACAGCATCCTAGTTCAAGCATCAGCTCCTAGTAACAGGCCCCATTGTGCTACTTCTGATTTGCCATTGTTATATTGTTCATATAGGTATGCTAATGGAAACTGAGTGAAAGGAAAATAACGGAGATAGGAATAAAGGCCCATAGAACTCTGGAAATATAATTTTGCCTACAACCATATGGCCATTTTAGCAAATTGTTTGTTAAGAGAAAGAACAGTTATGTTAAGAAAGCCCCATAAACTAAGATGGTATCTCATTAGTTGCATCAGTTCCTTTTAAATCTTTCTTTTCTTCCCTTCAGTTTTGTATTACCACCAGAGGAGGTTACTTTGGCAATGTAAGGATGAAGCATATCATAACCCCAGTAAAAGAGAAACAGAGTAATTGCCAAGACTAGCAAAGCTCAATGAATCCTGAAGCTTTTTCTGATCCAATTCCAGCTTATAAATGGTCAAGGCTCTGCAAATTTTATGGGCCATCTGTAGGCCCATTTATGTTCTAAATATCATACCCAATCTTTAAACCCTATGTTCATGGAAATAAAAGAATAGATAAAATTTCTGCATGGGAAAAGTTGTTCCCTTACAACAAAGTTTTTATCACAGTGAAATTGATATATGGTAAATATCACACTTTCTGGAGATCATGGGTATTCATCTGGTCATGTGATGCCTTTGGGCACTCTTGTATTTTAACCTCCCTCCCACGCCTTTTCAGTTCTCGCCTTTATCTCAGCCAAGATATGATAGATACAGACTTTTTGTGATAGAGTAAAAAGTGACCTGAACCTTCATCCACCATCAGATCAAAGTGCCTGTGGTTTGAAGCTTAATAGGTTTATTGTTATTTATTTATTTATTTAGTCTTTCCAGGCTCTGGAAGGGACATGATGCAAAGGAAAAAGCCTATTCTCATGATTTCTGTCCTGTTTTTGCAGGCTGATAAGATTCAAATAGTTTGGTTGTTCTGAACATCCTAGCTTTTAGGTGCTGATGCAGATGAAACAGAGCGGATACCTTTTTGCTAATCCCAGCAACCACAATAAAGTCAGAATAATATATGGACTACAGCTTAGAGACAAATGCTTATATAGTGGTCTTCCAATACATGCTCACCCTAAGTATTGTCAAATATCTCCAGCACAGAGGAATACACAAGTATGTTACTCATGGGTTAAAGTAAACAGCTGGAGGGGAATGCAAATTTCCAGTTTTCTTCTTGAAGGCTATTCTACATTTTTTTTTTTAGTTTCAAGAGACTTGGTTAAGTTGAACATCGATGCAAAGGATGAAAGTGACAAAGACTGTTGAACAACATTAGTATTTATTGGCATAAGGGTGCCACCTATTGTCACAATGACCAATGTGAGAATATGTTTAACAGGCTCCATTAGCAGAACCCTCCTTGCTCACTCTCTGGATCACTCTTAGGGGTGCCTAGCACTTCAGAGAGATGCCAGTCTATGGGAGTTAGATGCCAACTTAATTGAAGCAGTTTTGTGAATCCTACGCGATGCCTATCAGCAACCACAGGTACCAATACTCCTTTGTAAATCTGACCCCTAGTACCCAGCAACTCTCACTGAACTGAAGACTTGAAAAGCAAACATTTGTTGCTTACTTTAAAAAGTCTTGGTTTAGTTTCCAGTCAACCTATACACAACACATTGCCTTAACATAAAATTGTGGAGCTTACATTTATTGATCTTACAAAACTGGTCTTTAAGCACTTCTTGAAATGAGAGACTAGAACAGATAACCTCTTACCATTTAAGTGTAATAATATTTTTTCATGATTATAATAACATTACAAAATAGCCTTTTTAAATATATCGATTGAGGATTTTAATTTTTTTAATCAAATAGTTTCCTTCAGAGCTATCTAGCAATATTTACTTTTCATGCATCTTGTATGGTTTTTAAATTTTTCTGTGGACACATCTACATGACATACTTAATGCCCATTGAACTAATTCTACTGTGAATTAACGTGGCTCGCAAAAACTGTGCTAAGGCACAAATGTGCAATACATTAGTTCAATGAGCATTAAGCATCACAAAAAGATATCAGTTTGTGCTAATGCACAATAACGCTGATTACAGCACATTAAAGTTAGTACCTGTTATTACAGGTA
This sequence comes from Alligator mississippiensis, assembly GCF_030867095.1. Classification (NCBI taxonomy): domain Eukaryota; kingdom Metazoa; phylum Chordata; order Crocodylia; family Alligatoridae; genus Alligator; species Alligator mississippiensis. Next base: position 225,274,601 of record NC_081824.1, on the reverse strand, counting down.
CAAAACTTAATGTGCCATAATCATAATGCATTAATAAATGTGTAGATGCACTTTACTTCTTTTCCCTGCTGTCATTCTTTTCTGGGTTTTTTTCTGTGTTGAAAATGACCACAGAAAAGGGAAAGGCATAAAAAAATTTTAAAAAATAAGAGGAAAGGAAGCAAGAAAGAATATAGGAGAAAAAAACAAAAATTACTTAAAAATTTGACACAAAACTTCCAAAAATCAGGTATTTGATAAAAATATCGGTAAAAAATTAAAATAGGTCAATTCTAAGCCCTTAAAAGAGGGAATATCTGTGGAATTTCAGATTTTTATTTTTATTTCTTGTAAATTCATTTTTCCATTTTTTGACCAGCTCGAGTTTGGGATTAATTATTAGTGCTATTTACAAAGTTTTCGGATGAAAGGGTGTTAGCTGTCTCCCTTTAACTGTGACAGCAATAATCAATTACCAAAGCTGCTCAAAACTCTTGCCTTGCCACAGTAATTATGGACCTAAATTTTTTTTATGAAATTGCAGTCATCCAGCCTACGATTTTTGCTTTGAATTTCAGGTTCTAGTGGCCCCCTGGCAGCTCAGTGTGCTGGCTTTTGCCTCATTTCAGATTTAAACCATCAAGATTTACATTTTTCCCATTTTAGGCCAGCTTTGCTTGAATTTTGCCTAGGGTACAATTTTGAATGTTTTATTATTATTCAGAAATAAAAATGCAATGAAGTCTTTGCTCATTTGCTTCCCTGACTCAACCTCAGGAATCTCTTTCTGATGGAAAAAATAGAAACAAAATAAGTAACTGTGATTGAACAGCTTTATTGTAATAAAACTAGAATAATTAATAAAGTAACACCTTAAATTATATGGTAAAGCTGCATCAGGTATAAATGAGTGAATCTCCAAATTAATTTATGGGATATAAGACAACTTTTTCTACCTGCTATTTATGGTTGCTTATCCTTCTCCATGTGTCTTGAAGAACAGTAAACAAATGCAGAACTGGACCACCCACTGGGTAGTAAGACTAAAGAAGGAATAGTTCCAAACTTGGTGGGGTTTTTTGTGTTGAGAGTACTCTGGAAGAATGAGCAGCGTGTTTACTGTGTGTTAACAGATTACTATCTGCCTTTTTTTAAATATCAGGATCTTAATGTTGGCATCAGCAGGTCTCTGTGGGCCAGACAGGGACTCAGATACTATGCCAATGGTCAACCTTATAAAATCCTAGATGGATACAAAGGATTAGCCATGTTTTCTTTCAGTAGAACATTCTTTGTTGCATAGCCTGTAACCGAGAACTGCAGAAGGGGCTGTTCATAGACATTACATTTTTCTAGGTTTAATCCAGACTACAGCCTTCACTATATACATGGACATCTGTAGTCTGAATCACAATTGACTCCAGTCCAGATTAACTAATCCTCGTTAGGTGAGGGCAGTCTGAACTAGGCAATTTAAATGTTATTAATTAATATGTATATACAGTTTTGCTTTTAGGGAATACAGTCCTTAGGAACTCCACAGATAAGCATTACAAATATCAGTCCCCGAAAGGGAAACTAAATTGGGTTTTTGCAACACAAAAGCGGCTATCAGGCAGAAAGTAACACCTTTACAAAAGTCAAAAGTGCCAATAACACCTCCCTATGACTAAGTATCAATATCCTGACTAAACCCCCAGCCCTGCCCAAGCACATGAGCAACTAGTCTGTGAAGAAAAGAACAAGCTCCTCCCTGCCCCAACACATTGGCTGAGATGATCATCAATACTCAGGTCAATTGTACCCATTATGGATTCTGGAAGAGCACTTTAGATAGCTGTCAAGGGTTTGCAACAAAGCAGCAGTGCTTAAACGGGCTTATTATCACCTCATAATTACTTCCAACTGCAAGTGCTAAGCACATATGCCTACACACAGAGGCTGTGAATTGGGTCTGTTAAGGGGTTGATGGTCAATGAGGGTCTATTAAATTAACCCTTAAATCAAATAGAAACTTGATACGAACTGTGTGATGCAGATCAGTTAATATGGTTTAGAAAATGGTGAGCATGTAAACAGCCAGGTATTCTATCCATCTTGCATTGTACTTCAGAGCAGTCATAACACCACACAGTGCAGTACTTGGTTATATGTTTCAGCAATGATTCTTCCATGACCTGTCAATTTCTGCTGACCCATCAGGGGTTTTTTTGCCTCAAAGATCCATTGCAAAACTAAAGAAAACTTACTAAATATGAAGTCAAGCAATGCTATATTACTTGCCTGCAGACAGAAAGAGCCAGACGCTCTGAAGCAGTGCATATCTAACTGATTCACCTATAGTGGAAATTAACTGTGGAATCCAAGTATCTCGCTCGTGATTATTTTAGCAGAAACAACCAAATATTTCAAAACTGTGAGTTTGCAGACTTAGAGCTGTGAGTAGAGTCACCAAGTTTTCCTAGGACACTGACCCCAAAGGATAACAAAACTAGACAAGGAACATCTTTCAACTTCATATCTTTCGTATCCTCTACTACTCTAACAATCTCTATCTGCAAGAAGCTCCTTTCTGGAGTCCTAAATAAAACCAACCCTGATATTCTTAGCAGACAATATTAGACAGAGGCAAAATGACACCTGTTCTGTTGGCGCTTCCATTTACTGAAAATATATATAACTTTATTTGCTTTTTCCATCTAAATCAACAAAGAAACAAAGAAAAACTGCTCATACAAAACATTCCAGAAATTCTAATAATTCATACAAATTTACAGTTGTGAATAACAGACCTTGAAATAGCACTGCATAAGCATATGCAGAGAATACAAAAATATTATAAAAACAAATGTTTATTTTTTTTAAAAATTAGTATTTCCCATGAAAAAAGTAGATTTTGCTAGAAATCACCTTTTATGTCAGGAAAAATTTTCCGTGGAAAATTCCTGACCACCTACACAAGGAAGCATGTTTTACAATCCTAGGGGTATGAATAGCTGAGGGAATGAGTTTTAAAAAAACAAACAAAAAAACCAGCTGCTAGATCCACAGATGCATACAGATGTCACAGTGCTCAGTGCTGCACTGCCTGACTTTTAGGCACTTTATCAACTTTGCAGCCATGTAGCTAGGAATTGTGATGCTCTGAAGAATGGGGGCTGAGTGTAAGAGAAGGTGGGAGACCATGAGGGAGAGGCTACCTAATGCTGGAGAGTCCTACCTGTCTGGACACAGACTACCACTGCTACCATGGTGTGAGTTGCTGGCACAAGCCATGGGGGCCAACATTCTGGTACCCCACAAAAGTCAGCGCCAGTGCCTATTCATGCTACCGCAACTTTGCAATCCACAGCATTGGGATCCAGAAAGGGTAGTACACCAAGTAGCAAACAGCCTAAGCTAGTCAACAGGCAATACAGGTTTCCTTCACTTTATGCTGTACACGCATTCCTGGAAAATGGTGCATAATTCAAATTGGCATAAAGGGAACCCACTTTACAATGTAACAAATAGGGATACCTTCCAAGACCTCGACTGTACTGATTCCTAGACCAATTTCTACCACTTTTACAAGACAGTTTTTGTACTCACCAACAGTAAATGGTAAACACAAGCACAGGGTGGAGGTGACTGATTAGTTGGCATGAAGAGAGGGTGGTGAAGGGTCTTCATTGATGGACCAGGGAGAGGAGTAGGAGATAAGCTAGCGGGACACTTAGAAACCATAATGGGGATGGCAACTACAGAAACGTGTCACAGACAGTAAGTGAGGAGCACAGATCCACACAGGAAACTATATTACGGTGCACATCACTCCTACAGTGCACCTCACAAAGCAGCTGACTGTTGGTTTCCACCACACCAATCACATAGCAGTGAATTTACCTCATGTATAATGAAAAAGAGTCATCGCATAAGAGCAAATTTGCACAAACAGAACCCACATCAAGCAAGGGAAACCTGTATTAAGAAGACAGGCATGTGAAACACCATCCTTCTCAGGGCAATAAGCATCTAAGTCTGAGAGGCAGTTCCCTGCACTTAGGAGCAACAAGTCAGCCCCCTCTCCTAGATGCAAGTGCCTAAGCCCTTTTGTTGATCTACTGTCTAAACACCAGCTGAAATCTTCCTCATTCTCAATGAAGAGCCACTGCTGTATACAGGGTATATGAAATCTATGAGAAGCTGGGATGGGAGCCATCTCAGGGGCTGGGACATATTTCATCAAAGACAATGCTTAAAATACCCTCCTTTTCACTCTGCTAATCACCATCATGTAGCAAATGCACATTTCATAATTGCCTCAATGAACTTGTTGATTTGTCAGCCATAGGCAAAGGAGATAAAAAGCCATTTGTTTACATTTTGGAGAGACTGGTTTAATCAGAACAGCTGTTTTCAATAACATAATCTAACCTTTAATTTGACCAGCTAATGGAAATGTAGAACACAATGCCAAAGCACAAGTCTTAATTGTTAAAGCTGCTTTTACTTTTTTTCCCCTTAAAAGAAAATCAGTAATAGCTGGAATGAGATCTTTATGTCTTGGTTCTTGCCAAAAGATAAATTCCATGTATGCTCTTAAGAGCTATAAATGGACTCTTAGCTGTGATGGAGTTATAGTTAGTTTCTGAACTTCATTCTTTTGGAGAGATTTCCAGGTGGAAGGTAAGTGACTAGAATTAAATACTCAGCTACACAGCTCGTATATGAGAAATCTGGACACACACAAGCAGTTTCAGTGAATCTTTATATGGTGCTGTTGGGTTCAGGGCATGAATAGTACAGATTACTCATTTCACTAAGGACCCCATATCCTTTTAGGATGCTTCAAGCCAGATTTTTTGGCCATGCCCAAGATCTGCAGGTGGAGCAAAGTAAATGAGCCAGTTTGGTTCCCTGAGTCAGAGTCCACTTCACTTCAATGGCTCCTTGCATAATTTAGAGTAGACTACAAGGACCTCTAAAGCTAAAAACAGTTTTGTCACATGAGAAAACCCCAGGCCTTATGGAAAGGCAAACCCACTGGCCACATCCAGACATGCAGGGGCGTGCAATTGCAGGGCCACAAATTGCCACAGTGCATGCCCCTGCATATGCCCTTTGTTGCAGGACAAACTGTCCTGTAACAGGCAAACTGCCCTTGCCCGGCTCCTCCCAACTTTTCGGCCAGAGACAGCTAGAGACTAGCAGTCTTACCTGGTGGTCTGGAGCAGCAAATACAGAGGTTCCATAGCTCAAAGGCTACCTGGATGGTTTGGTCTCCATGTGTGCCAGGGCACATTTGTTAGGCATATGCCAGACCACTTTTTTTTCCGTTTTTTCTATTGTCTTTGCTACCAGGAAATCCTGGTAACAAATTTTGGCCCCGCACTGCAGATTTGCAGCACAGGGCACATTTTAGCATTCTCACCATATGGTTTGCAGTGCCACAAAGAGGCTTGTGGTACCACAAACTTTATGTCCCTGCTCATGTGGATGCAGCCACTGTCTCACATTAAGCACCCATGGTCTACCCAAAATATCCCTTTGTCTCAGAATGATTGCAGCTAATTCAAGTGACTTGCCATGTAAACCTCCTGCATAAATAACTGTCTCTGCCTTTTTTTATGCCAGTCAAATCTCAGATTAACCAGCCCCCGATTAAACTGGTTGTCTGTGTTTAGCCTAAAGTGCTCTTGTTGGCTGTAGGTCCAAGGGCTAAGAACAGACAGAGTTCAGTAATGCTCTAACCATGCTCCTTCCATACTTCTGGCCTCTTCCCTTTAAAAAAAAAACACCTCTATTTGGAGTTGCAGGACTGAGTAGTAGAGGAGCAAGTTTCATTAACTGCATCTCAACTGGGAGTGCTCACCTGGGGAGCTAGTCAGCTGCTGAGATCTGGCAAATTTCCAACCCCACAGTGCTGCTGAAACAGTGCAGTAAACTAAGAACACAAAAAGATATCTGGCCAGCATTTTCCCCTAAAACAGTGGGTCAAATCTCTAATAATTAAGCTTCCTACTTTAATTAAATACCCCCAGAAAAAGTAAATTTAAAACAGCAGGATGCACTCTTACTAAGAAGGATGAGAAGTAGAAAAGTTGAGGGCGGGAACACGACAGGGTGGGAAAAATAAGGCAGGAAAGGAAGTAACTCTTGATCATCTCCAACTTAATTTGTTTTGTATTGTATTGTGTGCTGTTTGTGTCTCTGAGGGCTGCTTATTTTGCATCAACTTTAATACCATTTCACACAGTGGGAATAGCCTCCGATACTTTTTTCTTGCTTGAATTTTTCAAGCTATTTCTGCCTACACCCCTGATTTTAAACCACCTTTTTATAATGCTAGTCAGGGGAGTTTGCTAACATAGTCATGGTGTATTTGTACCCAAAGACTACCTCATTCTAAGGGGGCATTGACAAGTTACATTTTTTGCATGATATGGCCCCTGAAAGAGATCTACAGCCATGACACACACATTCACAGCTGCAGAGTATTTTTAAATGGCAATCACACAAAAAATAACCCTCATTAAATCAGCTATTAGCTATTCATTGCCTGAATGCTTGTAACATTGCTTGTAACATTGGTTTCAGAAAGGATGCCTTTGTGTATCAATCTTCCCATCTCATGCAGAGGACTTTCTGGAGGCATCACTGGTGACAACCATAGGCAGAGGGAGAAAAATTTGGGGAGGGGGCTGAACACATGCATGCATGCACGTACCCCCCAGGCATGAAAGTCTGTGGGGGAAGGTGCAGGGGGAGCGGAAGGGGCTGGGGAGGGAGTGGGCCTGGGACCAGGCAGAGATCAGGAGGGAGCAGAGCCAAGCCAGATCCAAGATCAGGATCAGGGCTGGGGCCTGCTACACCTGTGCAGCCACCCCTTCCCCCGCGACTGGGGTCACTGCCCCCATGCCAATGAATCCACCCCCCCCCAGACCCACACCAGCTGCCTCCCCCTACTGGCCCTGGCTCCACACCACCCAGAGGACCCAGAGATGGGGACCAGCTTTGGCTGAGCCACTAGGCCAGAGGAGACACAGCCCCCCAGATCCCCATGTCTGCCCCGCCCTGAGTCATCATTGCTCTCCCAGGGGTGTGGGGAGGAGGTAGCAGTTCCCACTGCTGCATGTGTCCCAGAAGCACATGGGGGTGCATGCCCCAGATGTGCACAGGGCTCTTCCCAGCCTCCCCCCCCCCTTTCCGCCTTCTATGATGACAACAGTAGGTCACCCATGCTTCACATCCATAGAAGAGAGTAGGGATGATGACTTAATTGTAGACCTGGATCTTAGTGTCTTTCTGAAGACACCAGATCCTGTGCTGGATCTCCCTATCAGTGTTCACTATGACAGAGGTGTCTACTAAGGTAAGGGAAATGCTCCACTACCTCCAAGGTAACTTTCCCTCAATGGTATTTGGGAAGGGGGGGTCACATTCATGGCCTGGAACAGGTCAGTAAGGCATTTAGCTTTTTCAATGTTGAGAGAGAGGCCCAAAGTTCAGTAACCTTCTGCAAAGACATCCAGCGTAGTCTGGATGTGTGAGGAAGGATGGTGTAGTAGTCACCATATCGAAGGGCAAGGACAGTTGTTTACAATACTTTGGTCTCTGAGCAAAAATGTCCCAGATTGAAGAGCCCTCCATTCATTTGGTATTCAGTGTCAATTCCAGAATGGAAACAGTCCTTAACAAGAACCAGGATAACAGTAAAAAAAATGGAGCCCAAAATTGGGGCGATTATGCAACCTGGCTTGGCTCCTGTTTAGGTGACAAGTGAATCTGTCTCTGATCTGGTACAAAGAACAGTTGCAGTCATCAGGTCACAGAGAAGCCTCAGACCTTGATATATTTGTCAGGGCATCCAAAACCGGCCTGTACTTTCTACAGCGCTTTGTGATTGACTGAGTCAAAGGCCTTAGTGAGGTCAATGAAGGCCATATAGAGATCCTGATACTTTTCTTGCACCTGGCAACAAAGATTATGTTGGTTCCCCTATGGAATGGTCTGAAACCAAACTGCAATTCTGGCAGGACTTCCCAAGCAAGATGTAGAATACAGTTCAGAAGGATATAGGAGAGGATTTTCCCTGCTGTGGAAAATAGGGCAATAAGCTCCTTTTACCAATATAATCACTACCATAAACATGTTTCAGCTGGTTCCTCCCATATATGGGAATAAGCTATACTGGCATAGTTGCACCCATATTGGGGGAAAGTGGGCAACTCTAATTATGCCATTATAATTCAAATGGTGCAAATTGTATTTACTAGCAGGCCCCACAGTGTAAAGGTATTCATAGAGCTCCATAGAGGTTCAAATATTGTGAAGTCCCTGCTTGGATGGAGAGGGAGTACTCATGTAAGACTGGTGCCTCTAGATATAAAATGACTGATTACTTCACTTTCATCACCCAGAAAGCCAAAGATTCCTTCAAATAAATTAAATATTCTTGATGCTGCAGATTTATAATTAACCAAAATATTGGGGAGGGGGGAGAAACAAAATCAAAATAAATCTTGTGCATGGCTCTGGGTTACAGATATTTATTTAGCATTCCTTTTGTTGGATATAAATGGATGGTATTGTCAGGTAGTGTCGACATTTTTTTTCCTCTCCCTTTATCAATCTCCCCCACACACACACACTTTCTCCCTTTAGTCCTTTCCTCCCCAAAATCTCATTTCCCCCCTTGAATGATATTTTAAAAAAGCAAACACTGATTAAAAGTTTGACACTCAAATGGTATTTTTATCACTTGAAATGTGATGTGAAGTCATATATAATTAGATTTCTGTTTGCACTGTAAATAAAAAAATATATTCTTGGCAAGGAGACCCTGGACCTAGCTACTGAAAAGAAAAGAAGGAAAAAAAAAACCCCTCCTTTGCTTTGTTTTGCCCACCTCCTTTCTTTCCACAGCCAAAAATCACAATTTGCTCTACAAAGAGAACACTCAATAACTTAGAATGAGTCTGCTTCCTCCATTTATTTGCATTGTATAAGGCACCGTAAATCTAACCCTGCACTTTAATTCCTCTCCTAAACCTCATCTTTCTGCTCTACTGACATAATAGCACAATTGACACCATCCATTATGCACAGCAAACTATACTGCCCATCAAGTTTCCGCAAATATGTAATTACACAGGAAAAAATGTTTTTGTCCAATCTTTCCAAGTAAAGGGGAAGAATAAATCCATAATACTGTTATTCCTGCAGTATTTTCATTTGAAACCATGTCCATAAAATATGTTTTTATACAAAAATAAGCTGCATGCTACCTGATCAAAGACCTTTTATAACACAATTAAACTATTTTAAAATAGTTGTAAAATTTAGACAAGCAAAAATTCATAGAAAAGAGGGCTCAAGAAGTCATATAATCCAACCCCATGTCCCAAGGCAGAATTAAGTATACCTAAATGATTCTTGATAGACATTTTCTAACTCCTCTTAAGATCTTTCAGGGACGCACCACCAATACATATGATCGAGTGATACAAAAGAAGGAAAAAAGTGAGAATTTTAGATAGAAAAGAAAGATTCATTATCCGTAGCCAAGTTCTTCCCTTCCTCAAATATTGGACAGGCTTCTATAGATGGGTATGAATTTCTCATATCAAGAGAAATCCCCCTACCCTCCATACACAAAGCCAACATATTATTTATGTACCACTAAACTACTCTAAATAGAGACCTAATGGCTAGGGACAGACATTACACATAAACCAGTTTAAGTGATCGGAAACTGGTTTAAACCTGTAACAGAACAGATGTTCAGTGCTCATAAACCAATTTGAAAGTGGCTGAAACCAGTGTGAGATTAACCTGGTTGAAAGTAGTATCAGGCTTAACTGATTTGTGTCAAACCACTTCATGCAATGTGCCAGATCCCTTCCTGGTTTAAGTTAAACCAGACTCCCCCAGCATCCCAGCATGCTCTCTGGGCTGGGCTCTCTGCTCCACAGCAGAGCTGGTCCCTCCCCTCTGCTCCCTGGCTGGAGCTCCAGCCGAGACTGCAGGTGTCTGCCTGACTTACCCCTGCTCCCCAACCTCCCCCCACCACTCCCTGCTAATCAGGGATTCCCCCTTCCCCTCTGCCTTACACAGACACCTCTCAGCATTAGCTAGCAGACCACATGCCGGCTATGGTCCATGCTGTTGCAGATGGGACAAAGGCAGACCGGACTGTGTCCTTTTTGGAGCTAATCAACAGGTAGCTGATAATGTCCCTCCTTGGAATGTTCCCTTCTTTGGAAAAAGTTGTTTAAGAAGAGCTTGAACTAATGAGAGGGGCTTTGTTTTCTGATGGGGTGTTAAATCCTGATAATAAAGCTGATAAATGCTCTGTTAACAAGGGCGGGGGGAGGGGGACCCCTCTCTAATCAGAGCATTCTGCCAGGGCTTGGCCATGCCCCTCTCAGCTCAGCATTGTGAAATGGAAGGGAGGGCTGCTGTAGCGCCCCATCCCCCACCCCCCAGCTTCTAGTCTGAGCTGCTGCAGGCATGTGCCAGCACTTCTGGGATGTCTGTACAGTTACAAACTGGTTTAGCCTAGCCCGGTTAGACTGACTTGCAAGCGTTGAATCAGTTCAGACTTTTTGAATGTCTGTCCCTAGCCTACAGGTTCTCATACTTGCTATCTGCATGGAGGATGGCGGGTGAAGTTCCCCCTGCAATGATGAAGAAATGGAAGGCCTAAGGTACTAAGTATGGGGAGGCAAGGGGTTGGGAAAAGATGTATGCCAGCATGAGTTCTAGTTCTGTAAATGTCTTTTACAGTATAATTCATTATAAGCTGTTCCACCAAATCTGGGGCTGTGATTCAAAGCCACTGGAGTCAATTGGGGTCAATCTATAGATGTAAGAACGCTTTGGTCATGCCTTAAATCTCACCTAATTTAAAACAAAAATTGACAAGTTGCATGCAAAACCAGTGCTGCTCACAAGTGGGTGAGGGCCGTACACTGAGGCAGAAAGCAGCAGCACAAATTTGTGTTGCTTTTTTCCCCCGCAGCAACTGCATGCCCCTACTCACGGGGACGCACCCACTTTGTCTACATTATAATCCCAAGCACCTTGTTACCTCACATCATACACTTTGCTTCTTAAATATAATGTATAGCCCTACAAATAACAATGGAGAAACAAAATGCTTCTACAGCCAAATATGGAATACAACTACATTGGCCAGCCACCTTCCACACCTCAGTTTGGGAATGGCTAAAACAGTATTACAGTATAACCTCAATGGAGAAAGCCTGTAGCACAATAAAAAGGCAAGAAACAATATCTGAATTCATATAGGAAACCATATATTGTGTTGCAACGATCAAACCTTAAATCCCGTGGGATAGCTGATCTGGAAACGCAGTATAATTCTGTCCTAGTTGCCTAACAGAGATGGAGTATAAACAGGTGATGTATTGTATATTCTGGACTTCTCTCTGGAAAACAAGGAGCTAAACCACAAACATTTGTACACAGATGAAGTCTTACCCTCTCTCTGCTACCATCATTTGAGAAAAAAAAGACAAAGTTAATTCAAAGTGACAACAGCATAGCTGTAGTGTTGCCAACTCTGTTCATCATTAGTTCCATGATATTTGATGGGCTTACTCTTAAAAAGCCTAAGCTTCTAGAGTCACATGATTATTATGGGACTCTCCATTTTTTTATTTTGATAAGTAATTTTCTAGCCTTCATACTGGCAAAGAAGGCATCTGAAAATGTGAACCCTAAAAGATGAATAACTGGAAGGTATATTAAAAAAAATCTAAGGGCTGAATTCTCTCTGGAAAACCAGAAATTAGTTGATGACCAAAGTGCAGCTAGAGACTAATTCTGAGTTGCCCATACTCCTGCCCAACTGCAGGAGTATTTCTATTACCACCTCTGGTTGCATAAGTTTACAATTACAAAAATAGGGAGATATCTGCACATCTCTGGGGGGGAGGGAGGAGAAGAATCCTATTCCTATATCAGGGGCACTTGCATATCCAAAGGGGGTAACAGAATCACTTCTACAAAATAGTTAGGTAACTCAGTCTCAAGCTGCATTATGGTCATTTACTCAGTGAAACAGAATTTTGTGCTAAGTGTACTTCTTCTCTTGTTATTTCTAAGAGGATTTTATGATACTGTACCATCTGACTCAGGATTTTAGAACATTGTTTACCCTGGAACTAAAGAAGTTCACAAAATCCTTAATACATAGGACTTCTCTTACATAGTATGAATGTCATTTTTCAATTCTTAAAATCCTTTTCCCCAAAATTAATAGTAAAATAACTTTTAAAGTCAAACATATCTCTTCTGGGGAATTTCCACTTTGCTAGTGTGCTTCCTGTATTGCAGAGGCAGAATATACTACACATACAGTTGCATTAGCAAGTACCATAGTTTGAAACTACAGCTGAATCATAATCATTGCTGATTGTCCAGCAGTACAGTTTTCACACAGTTTTGTTTTGTACTGAACATCTGTATGGTACATTCACTTATGAATCATGTACAGAAAAGGAAGAACAATTGAATAGCATGGGGGGGGGGGGGGGGCTAGCTCTGGGCACCAACTTAGGAAGGGTGCCAGACTTGCTCCCAACCCCCACTGGGTCTGCATTCTAGGAGCAAATGCAACCCTACAGCTTTGCTTTGCAGCAATAGCTGGGTGTATGGATACTACACACTGATGTTTTAAACCCAACAGATGGGTTGAGCAGACCATGATGTGGTAGCAACTGCTTTCAAGTGCCTGGCATAGGTGAGACTCCTACATTTCTTCCCCTCCTTACCACATGCCCCCCCATCCCCAGTTCTCTCTCCCCTCTACCTGTCCCCTTCACATACTCTCCTGCAGGACTTGGCAAGGGCACCAACTCTGCTTGTTACACCTCTGGAACAATTATTTAAAACTAAGAAATTAGTTATATGTATTTCACATCCCCTGTGGTTTAGCAACCAAAATAAATTATTAGTATTATTCTTCAGTCCCCCGACATTTTGCAGCTTAGATAAAGCATGCAGTATATTCCTCCAGAAGGTAGCAAATTGATGGCCTGGTCTATTTATTCTTGCTGAGCAGTAGCTGGCACAACTAATATACTGCAGAGAGAAATGAATTTCACTGATGTCATCTTTACCTGTAAAGCTACATTTTGCTAATTCATTTGAGCAAATAGATAAATAAATCATTAGTTTGTGTATATCCAGGCAATACCAATGAGACTATGGCTAGGTGCAGATATTCAAGAAACCTGAAGAGGAATCAGTCTAAGTTGTGTGGTTTTCCGTAAGTGGCATAGTTTAGATTGGTAGCAAATTACACACATTTTCATTTGTTGTGGGGAACAAATCTTAGACCAGGTTTCACCATTTTTAAACCAGTCTTCATGTGCCCAGCTTCTGTTCTGCTATGGGTTTCCAATCACTTATACCATTAAAAGTATAATGTCTGTACCTGGCTTATGACTCCACCATTCCAAGTTACGTTAACTATTAGAACAGATTTGGTTTAGAGATGCTCAGAGTTTGGGTTTCTGTGAAAAGATCATGTGATTTAGGAAACAAGAGTTTGTAAAACATTCTGCTTGCAAATTACATCCTTATTTTAATGACTAATTTTGTAATATTTTAGTGAAAGGGAAACATGGATTGTAAAGAAGGAAACTCAATGAAAGCCCTGCAATTGGAGGAGTGACTACATCATGGTCAGTGGTAATACCCAACTCAGGTACTTATAGCAGCAAAGCTATTCTACTTTTGATTCCAGTATAATGAATACCACAGTATCGCCATCTCATATATTTAAAGTCTAATAGTACTTGTTGGTTTTCTTAAATCCCCAGCTCCTAGAGAAAAGGGCTTATTTAAGAATCTTGGCTTTAATTCTCGATCTTTCATTCCTAAAACTACAGGGATATGTTCTACTTACTTTGAAAGAGAAAGGAATTTACAGGTTAATTTGGGCCCTGGCATGATAATCATGTGTGCATGAGCAAATTGTCCCACTTGGAATGAGTTAATTTCCATTGATTGAATTTAGTGAGACTGTCATTGTATAGTAGTCAAGTTCAGAATGTTCACTAGCATTTCCAGGATCAGGGCTGCCTTCTACTGGAAGGCATTGCTGTAGTTAGGGGTAGAAACCACAATTTTCAAATAAAGCATTCAAATCCTAGCTTGAGACGCACTGACTGACACTCCCAGTAGGCTCTTACATGCTTGTTTAATGTAATGAAAGGCCAATTCGAACCTCCACATGTGGAATTTTTGACATTCTAATTAAGTAGCCCACGTTTAAAAGTGGGCCTACAGTGGATGCCAGCGGTTAATTATGTCTGGAGAATACAAGAGTTCAGCTGAGACAATTCACACCCACCACATGAGTTTCCCAACATTTTTGATGGTGGAACTGAATAAATATTCCTTTGCTCCACAGATGCACTGGATCAAGGTTTCGCCTGTTACACATAAAAAAATAAATCAGCTCATGTTTCCTTTACTTGATTTTTCCAGCTTTGTCATTCCGTCTAGGAGCACAGGGCATGGTCAAGCCAGGCATGGCTATGCATGTTAATAAACCTTTGGAAAACCATGGATACTTCTGTGCAATCATTTTTAAATAAATATTCAAAGCACACCAGGTGAAAGATACTTTCGTTTTTTTTACTGAAGCCTGTGTTTCCAAAAGCAGCTGAAAAAAATTCCCTTAAGTGGAACCACAACTGTGATGCTGCTTTTTAAATCAAAAGGACTGTACTGTCCTTTGCAGGATATGGCTTACAGCCAGTTGTTTAATGCTTATGGGCCAATATACAACAACCTGAGCTTCTGCTGCTTTGACAAACCAAATATTAGACACAAAAATGTTAGCAACTCAGCTTTCTTGCACTTCAGAGCTGCCTCTGACCCTTAGTTAACATGCATTCATTCCATCCAGGAAGAGCACGCAGCAACTGCTGCAGCGTCCTTAGCCTGACGAAGGGTTTTTGAACCCGAAAGCTTGCTTAATAACTATTCTCCAACCATTTGGGTTGGTCTAATAAAAGATATCAAATTCACCCAAGGAACCTTGTCTGCCACTTGGATCCCAGAAGTTTACTCTATAGTCACGGTAAAGGTATTGTGTGCCTGAAAATATGAGATCCTGGGTAAACACAGAGTGCTTGGACACTTGTGAGCTAAGCTATCTGTTCATCATGCTCCTTGATTTCAGTCTGCCAAAGCAGTTTGGACTCGTCATCACCAGTGTAAATTATCTGTGGACAAGTGAACCGGGAAGATGTTCCTCCAAAAAAGTTTTGATTAATCACATCTTGTCAACAAACATCAGCACATCACCAAGCCTCATGAAACACCCCAGAAAAGTACTCAAACCTGTTTGTAAATCATTTGTGTTGCAAGCAAAATATTTTTTGGCAAAACCTATAAAAACCCTTGCAAGAAAAAATGTTAAAAACCTGAGCAGATATTCCCTTGATACTTCCTTTGAATGAGTATATCTAAACATAAGTGTAGAGTTTTAGGATGACACAACTAAACAAAAAATAAATAAAAGACTAAGGCATACAAGCTATTGCTGAGAAAAGTAAACTTCAGTATACTTCTTTGGTATAGTCAAAGCAGATTTTAATGCCCACTCTCTCCCAGCTATGTTGCTGGGGCTAAATACAAAAGTCAAACCAGACACATGAGGGGACAATGACCCATTTGCAGAATAGGCCTAACAGTGCTAAGAATCACAGGCAGACAGTATGGCAGGGGTGGGCAATTATTTTGGGCAGAGGGCCGCTTACTGAATTTTGGCAGGCCATTGAGGGCTGCATGACAGGCAGCCAGGGGCAGGTAAATATTAATTTTCTAAATGTTTAGGGGCCCTACAGGCTGGATAGAATGGCCTGGTGGGCCGCATCCGGCCTGCAGGCCGCATTTTGCCCGCCCCTGGAATAAGGGATATGCCAGAGGCAGGGCAAAGTGAGAAGGAGTTGCCATAGCAATTAAACCCTTTCATGAATTACAGGCTGCTTCACAGTGCACAGGTAGTCCAAAAAGCTGCCATCAGTTGGAACAGATGTACCCAAGAAGCCACCTTGGCACACACTTCAGTCCAAGACCCCATAAACGTGATGCAAAATTTCTCTGTTGTGTGACACCACCAGGAGGTGCAACACAGAATCTGTCCCACAGCTGTGGGTGGATTCAGGATTTTGAAAAGGGGGCCACAGATGATGTGGCACATCATCATATATAACACAATGCATATTTTTATAGAGTTAAAAGTCAACTACAAGCTTTATTACTAAGCTATGCTGTTCAGTTTAACAATGAAACAAAAGCAAATATAAATTTCCTATATCGTATATTACATATACCAAAATGCAACAAACTAGGCAAAAAATAATCAAAAGATGTTGTTTCATTAGTCCTATAGTCATTAGAATTAAATGCGCATATTTTTTTCAGATTCATAAAACACAATCTAGCCTTCTTGAGCATCTTGACAGTGCATCCAATGCTTCACTGAAAGTTATTTCCACACCAAATTAGTGTTTTAGCTAGAGTTAAAAACAGCCGGTAGGGCTGTGAAATAGGAGCTACATTACCAGAAGCAGATAACAGACAGCAGAATTGCAGATGAAATAATTTCTTAATTAGTGGAGGATTAAGGCCATTAAAAAAAGGAGAGAGGATGGTTAACACCTCTGGAATGAAGAGTTTAGAAAGAATCAGGTGGAGTATCATGAGCCATGAAGTCAATTGTCTCACTCACTGCTGCTGGACTAGAAATGCTGCTGCCACTGCAAAGCAGTTGGATTTAAATTTTGGGTGGACCAAGAACCAAAGAGGGCTATGACTGCACCGCTGCACCCCCCTGGATCCACCCCTGCCCACAGCAGGTGGGCACATTTACTTTCTGTGATACTGAGACCAAATATTTAGATGTCAAGAACAAAATTCAGCTCTTTGCTATACCTGGGTGAATTCCAAAGCAACTCCACCAGTTGCCATTAGATTTATACAAATACTGTAGGAAAAAGACAGTGTTTTGCTACTTTGAAATACAGTGGGTGAATCTATATGTGCAATTAATGTAATGTGATAAATTCCGGAGCAGTTTGCGTTGGAGTACACTGCTCCCACGCACAGCATCTACACATGTGCCTAAGACAGCAGCACTTTGAGCTGGACCAGAGCAACCCTTTGGCTGGCAGCAGGTTTGGGGGGATCAGCCCCAGGGTCTAGGTAGCAGCATCAGGCAGCGGAAGGGCTGACTGGGGCACAAGACTGCCAAAACTGCAGAGCTATACGGCTGGCCTCCCAAGCCTGCTGCCAGCCCAGGGCTGCTCTGCCACAGCTCAAAGTCCTGCTGCCCCAGTCACCACCCACATATACACTGCTGCACAGTAAATGACTCTGCCAAAGATAGCACTGTCAGTACTGTCACAGTTAAATAATTTACTGCACCCTAATACCATGTGTAGACAGTAACACTTTACTGTGGAGCTTATTAGTCAAGTCTGCATTAAAGTGCACGTGTAGATGCATCCAGTGGTCACATATAAATGTACATTAATGTGCCATTATTACAGCAAAAAAAGTTTTGTACCTGTAATGACAGGTACTAACTTAATGCACTGTAATCAGCTCTACTGCCCATTAGCGCAGATGAATGCTTTTTAAGTGACGTTAATGTGCATTAGACTAAATCTACTGTGCATTAGCACAGGTTTTGCCCACCGAGCTAATGCACAGTAAAATTAGTCTTCTGTGCATTAAGCATCTCATGTAGATGTGCCCAGAAAGTACTAAATTTCGGCTGGACCTGCACCAGAGCTGGATGGAAAAGAGAACAGAACAGACCGCAGGCACTGTTCTTCCCTTCTGGCACAGCCCAGGTCCAGTACTACATTTACTACTCCCCAGGCATGAGAGGAGCGGCTCAGCTAGTAGCATAGGCACTTGGGGTGAGCAGGGGGGCACACTGTAGCTGTAGAAAAGACTGCATGTTCCAACTAGGACCCCTCTATCTGCCCTGTACAGGTGGATAGACACAAGGAAACAGCCCACAGCTGTGATGTCTCCACTCCCAGCAGGTCTTCTCAGGGGGAAAGAAAGAAACGGGGCCTTATCATAAATATTATGAGAAAAGAGCATGGGTACACCATTGTGATATGCTAGCTCGATTTTGAAATTACTGGCATTTACAAAAAGTTTGAGAATTTGTGTTCACTATGCCACTGGAACTTGTATCGCAAGTTCTAAAAAATATTTTTTTTATTTAAGAAGTGGCTTAGTCAGGTACAGGGTGTGGGGCATAGCTGCAAAATGCAATGCACAGAGCATAAAGACAGAAGGCAGGCCAGGGTGACACCTTAGACACTAACTGTGCAGGCATGAACTGTGAGGCATGAGCTTCCATATGCAACCTACTTTGTCAGATGCCAGAAAGTTTGGAGTTCAGTCCATTCTTGACATCTGATAAACTAGGTTGCTGCCTACAAAAGCTTGTGCCTCTCTGAACTAGTCTCTAAGATGTCATCCTGCCCTATACAACCACCACCTCCATACAAAGAAGAGAGAAAGCACCTGGTGCCATGAAACTAATGCAACCCCTCCAGAGTGGCACCAGTATCAATGGGATCAGAATTTGACATTGAAGAACATGACCCTGCAGTCAAGGGCAGCCACATCCTGATCTGAACCCTGAATTTGAAGCATCCAGAATGTTGGCTGATTATTCTTGATGGAGTTTGGCAATTACCACAGCTTCTCCATGAATAGAAGATGCGAAGGTAGCTAGGAACACATTCAGAATCAAATACTGGCTTCTTGAGGAGAAGACAAACTGCTGTATTTTTTGAGGAGTTTGTTCAGCACACTGCTTTGAAAGAGACAATGACTATTTCTAATAGTAATATGCATAATACATCTTCAGTGGCTTTTACCAGTCAATGGGTGCATCTACACAAGACACTAACTGTGCCGTAGCCTAATAACACTGCACAGCAGTGTGCCAGGTAAAACCTGTGCTAATAAGATACTGTATAATAGTATTAGTCTACTGCACAGTTAACATCTGAAAAAAAAACCATGCACTGGCACTACTGCGCAGTAGTGCAAGTTACCACACATTGATTTTGTACTTGGTTATCCAAGTACTAAACTTAATGCACAGTAACTATGGCGCATTAATGAATGTGTAGATGCACCCAGTAAGAACACAGATCCATAATAGATTACAGCTTAAACATTTTTCAGATTTTTTATAGTGCTTTGGTATGTGTGACTGTGCTGGACTGAGGCAGAGAGAGTGGGACATGCAGAGCAGTCTGGCAAGTGGCAAAATTTCTTCCCCAGGTAGCTCCTATTTATGTAGTCAAACTTAGGGAGGCATGTTGACCCCTCTACATGGCATATGAGGTTGGTTCTTGTGTCTAATCTATGCAGCCTGGGTTGATTAGCTCATGTGCAATATGAAATAACACTACTGGCTCTGATGGTTCCATGTTGGCTATGGAGGAACCAAAGGTTTGCTTTACTTCCAAAATAGGAGTGGTTTTGTAAGTGGTTTGTGCTGTTTCCCAAAGGATTTTGAAGGCTGCTTCCACTCCTGGGGCATGTCCAGATGAACACACACATGCCTTTTGCAGCATCTCTACACCCTTTGAGCCACTCCAAGAGGCACGTACAGAAACAAAAAAATGTTCCCTGCGCTGTGATATTTGGTTGGCCCTCGCCCAGATGCTGAAGAACACTTCCTGTCCATGCAGGGCAGGCAGCATGCCAACCACAGGGAGCTGGACCCAGGCTCTGTGCTGGTAAGTGGGGGGGGGGGGAGCATGGGAGGACCCCCCCCCTTCCCCATCCCCTGCCCACTCCCCGAGCCCCCCCTCGATTGCTGCCCCACCCAGCCCCAGCCTCCCAGCAATAAAAAAAAAAGCCCCCACTCACCAGCATTAGTGGCTGCCTTTGGGGTCACTGGCACCTTGTGGTAGAGCCCTCCACAAAGCATGGGGCAGTGGTGAGCAGCAGGGACCAGCCCCGGCCACTTGTTACCGGCACTGCCACGGTCCCATCACGCAGATGCAGCTGGGGTCAGCATGGCGCCGTGCAGGTCTGTGTGCTGTCGGGAAGCTGGGGCTGCTTGGGCTGAGCAGTGCTGGGCCCCGGGTGACAGCTCCAGTGGCCCCAGCTCCCCAACAGCTTGCAGAGCTATGTGGCACCCCACTGACCCTGCTGCACCCATGTGATGTGAAAGCAGCAGTGCAGGTACCAGGCAGCCAGGGCTGGTCCCCGCTGGCCCTCACTGCCCTGTGCTGTGCGGGGGGGCTCTGTCATGAGGCCCCAGTGACCCCAATGGCATCTGCTTCTGCTGGTGACTGCGGGATTTTTATTTTTTTTTATTGCCGAGATGCTGGGGCCAGGCAGGGCAGAAATGGGGGGGATTTGAGGGGCAAAGGGGGATGGGGTCAGGTAGGGCAGCCACTGGGGGTCTGGGGTGCAAGCAGGGGGTGGGGCCAAGCAGAGCAGCCATTGTGGGGGCTGCAGGAGCCGGCAAGGTATGGGGCCAGGTGGGACAGCAATCCAGGGGACTGGGGGAGTAAGTGGAAGTGGGGCATGAAACTCCTGAAAGTGAGTAGCCCTGAGCTACTTGCCAGGGCAGATTTTTGTACTGATGGGGACAGGACAGGGCAACTTTTTACAGTGCTGAGGCCAGCACAGATGCTGGCCCCAACTCTACCTCCCCCTGGCTGAAGATCCAGGAGGAGTCAGGCAGGGTTATTTTGCCCCAGGTGGCACAACTTGCACCACACCAAAGTGCATGTCCAGGCATGTGTGCTGAGGCAAAAAGCCCCAGCCCAAATTTGCACCACTTCTATTTGAGCTGCTGCAAGTACATGTGCCTGCATGTGTGGACATGCCTGTTTCCTTCTTTTCCTGAAGTTAATCCCTTGACTGTGGTGATCTTCTCAGTCAGCGGAGAGCAATAGACAGTTGAGGGCCAAGACATCCATGATAATGGACAACAGATGATGCTTGTTTTTACACCATGGCTTTGCATTTTGGTGGTTTGATTTTATAGACTGAGTTGAAAGCTACATAGTCCAGGGGTCTTTGAAGGCAAAGGATCTTATGTTGCTCACAGCCTTGATGGGGAGAAGGAAAGGTTCTCATTTCAGCCCAGATGAGGTAGCTTTCAAGCTGAGAGAGAAATATCAGTGATGTCTCTAATACCCAACACCAGCCTGAGGCTGTCTGGAAGAATCCCAGTTTTCCATATGGATTTCTATATGGCCAAGTATAGGGGGAAGGATATCAGAAATGACTAAAGGATTTGGAAACCCAAGTCCCAGTGGTTATCTAGCAACCTGAATTGACCAGTCTATATGTATATTTTAGGGTGCGATATTTTGAAAATGCACCTTTACAGTGACCTCCTACTGTGAGCAGCACATATTATTTTACAGCAAACCAATGGCAATGAATCAATCCCTGTGAAATAAAGCAAAGTGGACAAAACTACGAAAAAATCATAAATGTAAGAAGCAGTAAATAGTTATGTTTAAAAGATATTCTGCCACTTACATTTTAGAACAGTTGGCTCAAAAGACAGACAACAAGAGTCCCAGCTTTCTTTCTAAACTCTTGGCCTGTTTCATGATCTCCCCATTCACATCTTTGCTACAGTACTTAAAGTCATATCTTTAACAATGAAGATACTGTACAAAAGCTGCAGACATAAGAGTTCTAATGGGAGGTCACATTAATTTCTGGCAGGGAAATTACTTCAGCTTTAGAAATACAAATGGATTTTCAAAGATTTGAGGGGCAGTTACTATTCCTGAGTGTTTGTTTCTTTTCCTTATGTGACATTGAGAAATGTAATCCTGCTGTAAAGGGGGGAAATTACAATATCCATCATTTTGAAGAATTGCAGTCAGTTCCATTACTTTTTGAATACTGTTGTAGTCTGAACTCCGTTTTCTCCTAGGGCAGCACTGGAAATTAAAGTGAGCATGAGACATGAAATAAACGAAATTGAAAACAGGAAGCCAGAGAGCATTACTGACTTTCCATAGAGCCATGAAAGATATTTTGCATTATATACGAGGGCATCTTAAAATTAGAAACCAAATTTAGGGTATAGAAACCAAGTTTAATGCATCCAAAGAACCTCATAATATGGGATTCCATAGCTCAAAAAGTTAGGTGAGTTTGTTTGGGGGGGGGGGGGGGGGGTTCACTATTCAAAATGATCGTTTCAATGTATTTGAATCTGTTAATTTCTTTCATTTCAGATTTCTTTCTTATGCATGATTACATTCACATCAGCCTTTTTCAGTAGAAATAATCAGCTACTATTATCACATCAATTAATATGCACATACAAACCCAGAATTTGCCACAGAATCCTCTCCTTGTCACAGAACTCGAATTAAGAATCTACACTTTCATTTTAAGAATACATCACACGTGGGAATTTCATAAATGTTCAAAGGCAACTTAACACAGTTCCCACTGAAGTCAATGCTTAGAAATGCAGCATCCATTTCTATGACTGCAAGCAAAACTTTCAACATACAATTCACACATAAAAACAATACACTGCTATACAATGTTTTTCCCAACTCTGAAAAACATCCTGGAACAATACAACTGTGGCATGTGAACTGTGCCATTTATATTAGTGGGTTCAATCTGACACCAAAAGATGACAGTTGATGTCAACATTGCTAATGAATTCATTGCTTTTCATTTTACTAAAAACATTCAACTGATCGGAAACAGCCTTTCATTTCTTCTCAAGTACCAAAATAAAACATAGATAAATAAATTCCCCCAGAGCTGTCTAGCTGCCCATATCTCCAACTCAGTTTTAAACACAACAATTTGTAGTACAATGAGAACTGAAACCTGCATGCCAATTAAAACCAATGCCTGTAGTATCAAAAAGAATCAGTTAGGAATTCTTTGCTGATGACATGACTGTCAAGTACATTACTCTGTCAAGTTCATTACTGTGAATTATAAAAAGTTGCTGCACCATTTTCAGTCTATTTCATCTGGGAAAGGAGATGAACAGAGGCCTTTGACTTGGATTTGGGGTTAGCGTGCAGTGACTTTGTCACAGTGGGTATATATGATATTGGCATGAGAGTTGCCATCTTTGATATGACCTGGGATTGTATTGCCTTCCTACAAAGCTAAAAACATGACCTTCTAGAAGCTGAATTAGAGAACTTCATTTTTCCTGTGTATGTCATAGAGGGAAATGAATAACACACTGATGAGCCAGCATCCAGGTTTTCTGTTTGCCATGAAAAAATGTAGAAAACACATTTTTTTCTAATTTTAAGGTTGAAAAATGTGGATTTTCTATTTTTCATAGATTTCATAGACATTAGGGCTGGAAGGGACCTCGGAAAATCATTGAGTCCAGCCCCCTGCCCCAGGGGCAGGAAGTCGGCTGGGGTCAAAAGATTCCAGCAAGATAAACATCCAAATGTCTCTTACAGGAGCCCAGAGTAGGTGCTTGCACCACCTCTGGAAGCAGTCTGTTACAGGCCTTGGGGGCTCAGACAGTAAAGAAGTTTTTCTTTATGTCCAGCCTGAAATGGTCTTGGAGGAGTTTGTGACCGTTTGACCTTGTCTTCTCTTGGGGCACTCTGATGAACAGACGTTCCCCCAGATCCTGATGCACACCCCTTATATACTTATAGGCAGCCACCAGGTCCCCCCTGAGCCTGCACTTTTCCAGGCTGAAGAGTCCCATAGCTCTCAGCCTCTCATCATAAGGCCTGTTTTCCTGCCCTCTGATCATGCGTGTGGCTCTTCTCTGGACTCTCTCAAGCGTCTGCATATTCTTTTTTAATTGTGGAGCCCAGAATTGGATGCAGTACTCCAGTTGTGGCCTCGCCAAGGCCTAGTACAGCAGGAGGATGATATCCTAGGATTTGCTTGAGAAGCAACTATGGATGCAAGCCAAAGTTTTGCTCACTTCACCAGCTGCAATATCACATTGGTGGCTCATAGTCATCTCAAGGAGAAAAATGCAGATTTTCTCCTTTACTGGAGAAAAATGTTGGAAACAATAGGTTTCCCCTTACAGGCTGACAGAGTTCCAGCCTGCAAAGGGTTGGGGGGAGCGGGAGCAGGGTGATCACAGGCAGGAGACGCCACAAGCGTATGCGTGCACATGCATTCACATAGCAGCCAGGCAGCATGGAAAGCAGCTCCTGCAGCTCCCTGCAGGTAAGTTGGGTGGTGGGAGGAATTAAGACCCCCATAGTTAGGGAGGGAGGAAAGGAGGGAGTTGGGCAGGGCTGGAGCTGCATCTGAGGGTGCTGCCTAACCCTGGTGGTACATGGGGCCTTGTGCTTGGGGCCCTGGGCCAGGGCAGGAATGCATATCAGTGGGGCCCAAGCAGGGAGTGGGATAGAGCCATGGGTGGCTCATTTAGGAGACAATGGGGGAGGATAGCAAGAACTCCCAAGAGGAAAATGGGGGCACATGTCCCCCACATCTGTGCATGGAGCAGAGGTGGATGTGGGCCAGAGACCTGGGTCTGCAGCCCCCTGCCCCCACATCAGTGCCCAAGCCCTACCTGCTGCCTGTGGGAGGCGGTGGCTGCTGAGACCCAAGTGGAGTGAAGAGCCCAGCTTCCCCTCCCCCATGGTAGACATAGCTGGAGCCGAGGCCCTGGACAGGGGCAGATGCAGGCTCAGGGCTCCTTGTCCTGCTGCCCTCCCCCTGGGGTCCTCTGTAGCCCAGTGAGCAAGACCTGGTATGGCAGGGCAGAGAGGGCTGGAAAGGTTTGGTGCTGCCACCAGGAACCCCTTATCACCATGGCGAGGCACTCGCTGCCTGCCTGGCATCAGCAGGGCTAGTGTCATGGAGTTATGCCCTCTACTGCTGCCAGGAAGGCAGGGAGAACCTTGCCATAGCAACGTGGGGCTTCTGGCAGTGGCACCGAGCCTCTTTGCCCCACTCTACCCTGCCACATCAGGTCTCATTTGTTGGGCCACAGAGGTCCCCAGGGGGAAGGCAGGAGGGTGAGGACCTCCAAGCCCACAGTTTGAACAGACCATAGCCCCATCTGGGGCTTGGGCACTGCTGGGGGGGGGGGGGGAAGGGGACTGTGGACCCAGGTCCCTAGCCCTGTATCCCTGGCAGTTGGGGACCCCCTCTGGTAGAGCAGGGATAGGAGGGGTGCAAGTCAGGAATGAGGGGAACCAGTAAGGCTGGGGGGACTGTGGATGGGGAGTGAGGGCCACCAGCAGGGTCAAGGAGGCTGTGGGTGGGGAGTGAGGGGCAATGGCACAACTAGGGTGTTATGGATTTGGAGTGATAGGTACCAGCAGGGCCAGGAGACTGAGTCAGGAGTAAGGAACACCAGCAGGGCTGGGTGGGGCTGTGGTTTGGGGGTGAGGGGCAACAGCATGGGCAGAAGCAGGGCACTGGCATATCAGGGCTGCTCAGTGCCACAAAGCGGGGGGAGGGGACAGTTGAAGCTGGACACGCATCCTGCTGAGTGAAGGGGGCAGAAGAAGCTCTGATTTTCCATGATAAAAAAAACCCAAATCAAATGCCAACATGTATAGGTATTTAGAATTTATTTTGTTATAGTGATTGAGGCACTGGTAGGCTTCGACAGTGCTTTAAAATTGTAAATACAGGAAACCCTTGCCATTCGTGGGGGATCCATTCTGGAGATCCCTGTGAATGGCAAAATCCACAAATATCGACAGGGCTCCCCATCATACCCCACAGCCGCCCCCTGCTCCACGCCCCTGCGAGAAGCTGGAAGTGCGGGACTCTCCCACAGTGCCTGGGGAGCGACCACGGCTGCTTCCAGGGCAGAAGATGCCGCCACCACCGCTGCCTCCCTCCCTGTCCCCAGTGTTCACTCTTCACCCACCCAGCTCTGCCTTCCCCCTCCACCTGCCCAGCTCTGCTCTCCGCTCCACTCTCCCCAGCTCTGCCCTCCCTCACCCCGCACAGCGCTCCATGCCTGCTTATGCAGAGGCAGGAGCTCGGTGCAGCACCAGAGGGAGCCGCGGCAGCACTCATGCTAACCCACCCTGTTGATGTGGCGCACTGCAAATATTCGAATCCAGAAATAGTGGATTCGTGAATAGCAAGGGTTTCCAGTATATCAATAAAACATTGTGTTCAACTGATACCTATATATATACTGGCATTTCATTTTAAATCAAAGAAAAATGAAGACTTGGTGGTTTTTTTAATCAGAGAATTTGTGTTTTTTAAACAGAGAAATCCAGGATCCCTGATGATCAGCAAAACCTATTTCTGTAGATGTGGGTACTACTCAAAGAAGCACTTGACTCTTGAAATCCATCTTACCTTGCTGCCACTCTCCCCTTCCCTATTAAAAAGAAAATCCATCTTTACTGGTACCACTCTCAACCCCAGCACTGTGGCTAGCAAGATACTCCTATGGGCAGAGATCAGCTTCATACCATCAAATTGCTTATCTCAAGACTGAGAACAGCTCTAGTTATATCTGTTGCAAGGTGCTATTTCAGGTGGAGGGCCACTTAACGAGTTTTGGCGAGTTGTCTAGGGCCACAAGTGTAGCCCCACCCCTTGACAGGTGCCCCATCCCCTGGTCCCCATCGTGGGACCAGAAGTCCCACCCCTCAACCCCTGCCCTTTGCCACCAGAAGTCCCTCCCCTTGCCCCCAGAAGTACTCCTTTTGGGAAGGGATTTGCCATCTTGGAACCTGAAAAAAAAAAAAAAGACATCATGTAAGAAAAAAAAAAAAACATTGACAATAACATATTTTAATGTTTTGTTTCATTTCCAAATTGTCCTGATTTGTGTGTGTTTGTATGGTGTATATAGAGGTGATTGCATAGTAGCTCAAAATGAGGTCTTACTCTTGTATATTGTAGGGGAGTGTGGAGGGGTGGGGGTATGGAGGGATGGCTATAGGGTTTGTGGAGGGATGTGGCTGTGTATGTGGGGTATGGGGGAGTGTGTGTGGTGTGTGTGGATGTATATGGGTAGGTATGGGTTTTTTTGGGGGGAAGTGTTTGTGGGAATGTATGGGTATGGGGTTTGTGGGGTGTGTGGGGGATGGGTGTGCAGTGTGCGTGGGGGGGTGTGGATGCATGTGTAGTGGGGTGCATGTACATAGCAGTGAGCAGGGCTCCCCCCAGAGGCACACAGGTGTGTGTGGGGGGGGTGCATGTGCAAAAGAGTGGGTGGATGCAGTGTTTGTGTCATGTATGATTCTGTGTGGGGGAGGGTATCATTGTGGGGTTTGTGGGCATGGTTAGGTGTGCATGGGACTCCCCCATATGCCCCCACTTAATACAGTAAGCATCCACCCCAGCCCCACAACAGCCCAGAGCCCACGTGCCTTGTGGCACCAGCAGTGCACAGCCCCAGCACACCCCGTGCCACTCTAGACTTGTCCCCGCCAAAGCAGATCAGGTGGAACCCACACAGTCCAACCTGGCCTGCTCCGCACCACCTGCCTGTGGAGCAGCCTGCTGCCCCGTGGGCACGTAGTGAAGCTGGGGCAGTTCTGCAGCTGGACTGGACTGCCTTTCTAGGAAGCCCAGGTGGCAGTGACTCCTTCCAGCTGCTGCCGCTGGCCCCAACTCAACAGTACTGGGAGGGACCCATACTGCACAGCCCCGGCCCCACACACCTGCTCTGGGCTCCATCCCCCACCCAGGCTCAGCAGGGGTGGCATGGGGAAAAAACTGCTGCCCAACATAGGGGGAAAATGGCCCCTCCCCCTCCTGCTGCCATAAGTTCCCTGCTGCAGCTGCCTGGAGCTGCCCTGCATCTACACTGCCATCACTAGTGACTCTAAGCTACCCTATGGGGCAGCAGTGGCAGCACAGAGCAGACGCAGGGCAGCCCCATGCAGGCTCTGGGCAGCTGCAGTGGGGAACTGTTGGAAGTAGGAGGGGAAGGGGCCAATTTCCCACCGTGGTGAGCAACAACTTTTGTCCTGTATTGCCGCTGTTGAGCCTGGACAGGCAAGCCCAGAGCAGGCACAGTGCATGCCGGGTTGGGGCTGTGTAGCATGGGTCCCTGCCAGTACAGTGGGGCTGGGGCCAGTGGTGGCAGCAGCTGGAAGGAGCTGCCTGCCACCTAGGCTGCCTAGAAAGGCAATCCAGCTGTGGAGCCACCCAGCCCCACTGCCTTGCTAGAGGGTGACAGGATGCACCACAGCTAGACTGTGCGTGGGCCAGGGGACCCACCATGGGCCAGACAAAGACCTGCTGTCAGTCAGATCTGACCCATGGACCGTATTTTGTCCACCCCTGTTTTACCAATGCTCACAATTTTACAGAAAGTCTTGTAACAGCTGGCATTTTTCTTAGAACTGCAGTTCCTGGAATCATGTGAAACTTGTCTTTCATGTAGATGGGGTTGGGGGCGGGGAGGGAGAGTTCCTAAACCTCATGGTTACAGAGAAAATGTTTGAAAATTATCCAAATTAATGCTAAAATCTCAAAAAGACAGAAAACAAATAAAAACTATTCAACATACATAAAAAAAAAGATTTTAAGTCAAACTCATGACTCAGGGGAGAGAAGGCAAGAAGAGGGGGGAGGAAGCTGGCTAAGTTATGATTTTTTAACACTTGGTTTGGAAATTGTGGGTGAAAACTCATCATGCAGTAAAGGTACTACTTCCACTAAATACAAAAACACTTCTAATCACTATGTTTTCAACACCTGGACATAATTTCTGGGTGGATGTCTTTCTTCAAGAAATTCTGGTGCAGATAGATTACTCAGAGGTATAGAAGTACTTTCACCCAGAATCTGGAATCCAAACTAGAGATAAATGTAACCACACTGGTGTATTTTGCTTTACCTTTGAACTATCCTATTCTAGGCTGTTGATTTTCCTTCTATGCTATTTTTAACAGTGCTGTAACAGTAGCATTAGAAATAACTCTACTGTTACAGTGAAAAAAATGTAAGGTCCCTGCACAAGAAACATTCACAAGCACTTAAAAGCCTACTAATTTCAAGGAACCAAATACTCAGTACAAGTCTGGAGACATAACCTATTTTGCTTTGGCTTTGCTTGCTTTTTTCAAATGCTTCTGCCAATCAGGCAGATGGAACATAAAGAAAACCTATTTTATGTATTGATAAAGCCTTCTCAAGCCATCAAGTAAATAAGTATAGATATCCTGTTGTTTAGTTCATCAACTACAGTCTGTTCAAACTATGCATATAATACTGGTCTGTTTGCAGAAGAATACAGTTAAGGAATGCCTGTGTTTGTTTCTTCTCCCTCCACATACGTAATATTTGCCATTACCTGGTATATCATATTAAGAGCATTAGATGAATATACTGATGCTGGCAATGAGGTTTGGAAGTAACTGTGTAGATGCTATTCATCATGTTTCTATGGTTATTTATAAATATTATGACCAACCTCAGTCAATATATGCCTTTGGCAAATGAAAAAAAAAAAATATATATATATATATATATATGTACCCATTCTAACTATATATATATAATCTCAAATGGTTCAAAGCTGTTTTCTTTCAAAGATTGTTTCAGCTCACACACAGTCAGCTGACCCTTGATTAATGTTGTTCAAGGCACACACTGTTGATCATAGCCAGTACTTTCATACTTGGATCGGCACACAAGCCTTATGCATTGTTTCATTCTGCATTATTGGGGAGGGGGGGGGGGGCGCGAAGAGGAAGGTTACTTTAAGGGACTTAAAACTAAGCTTAGTATTCTTTAGCAGTTCCCTCCTGCTCTGACAGAGAAATGCATGACCTGGGAAGTAAGAGGAAATCTGATCTGCAGCTCCAGGGGAACTCCCTTGTCATCCATTGTCCACATAAGAAATGTTGCTTTTCCTCTTCCATGAACTCTGAAAGTAATAATCCATCTCAACTCATTTCATAGATTCTAAGGACAGAAGGGACCACGGCAGTCATCCTGTCTAACCTCCTGCATAACACAAGCCAAAAAATTTTACCAAATTGTCCCTGCCAGGAGCATAAGACTACTACTGCTACACATTCATTAGGAAGACATTCACTCTTGATTTGCAGACTCAAGTGATGGAGAAAGCACGAGATCCCTACAGGAATCTATGAAATACTATCACCATCATTAGAAATCCACACCTTGTTTCTTGTTCTGAATTTTCCCAGCCCCCTCCTTCCAGACACAGCATCCTTTCATGCCATTCTTTGCTAAATCAGCTTATGCTACCCTATACAAAAGACACCTTCATTATCATAATTTTTATGACCTTGTAGAAATTTCTACACCATGATTAAGTCACCTCCTAATTTTCTAAAACTGGAAGAGATTCTAGTTGGCTACCACAGTACCATCTATTTATTCCAGATCATCTCACCCTTAAAGTATATACTGGGTTGCATTTATGTCATTGATCAGAGATCTGGGCTGATCTCCCCAAGAGCCAAGCTCACCACTTCCAGTGTGATTTTCTATTTATGGCTCTGATGCCTTTCCATCATGGCTCCCAGGCAAGTGGGATAGGCAACATATTATTGACCAGTAGTATAAATGGCTTGTTTAGCGAAGCCAGCACACTACCTTTCCATAAATAGACAGACAGTTGCTTCTACCTCAAGGAGACATTTCTTAATACGAGAATGCCCACAAATTTCTTACTAGTCTGCATCCTGCCCTTTTAAGAGACCATTATTGATAGAGCAGTGACTATTAATTTCCAAGTATTTTTGGGTACCAATGGAGCTGAATAACAAAATAACTTGTTTAGAATAACTCCACCTCTCTCTCTGTGATAGACTGTGATATCCTCAGTATATCTGAAAACTTCTGCAAAAACTTTTCCTCCACTATCTGTCACCAGAAGCCTGTTGCCAGTTTTTTACATCTAAAATTAAAAAATTGGACTGTGTAATTTATTCATTTAATCAGAGACTATCATTTCTCATGTTTGGACAGTTTAAACCAGAAGACTGGACCAAACCAATATAGAGCAAACTTTTCTTTCTACCATTTGTTAAACATTCAGGACAAAAGTATGATTTTTATGGGGGGCAGTCACTTAAATGAAATGGGAGAAAGAGGAACAGGTTTCTTTAATCGGTTTGAGAGTTGAAAGAGGCATGGTGATCTGAAGTGACATAGAAGGCAGGGTAGATTTGCACCTCCTAGACTAACTAAATTTTATATATAATAATATTATTATTATTTTTATTTACATATAATCATAAGCTTTCTTGAATTTTCCTTTTTTTTTTTTGTCTTTGCCTGTTTGCCAGCACTGCCTCCCTTTCCCCCCCTCCTTATACTTTTTTGTTTTCAAATCATCCTCACTCTCTCCTTTCTATTCACTCTCTCCTTTTTATACATCTACATGTGAAATTAAGGCAAGGCAATAACTCCAGAGCTCTTTGAGCTGGAGTAAACTGCTCCCAGGCACAGCATCTATACTTGTGCCCGGGACAGCAGCAATTTGAGCCAGGGCGTACAGGTCCAGGCTGGCAGGGGGCTCTAGGGGTTAGCCCCAGATTGTGGGAGGTGGCGTTAGGAAGCAGAGGGGCTGGCTGGGACATGAGGGTACAGAACCTACAAAACTGTGGAGCTAGGCAGCAGTCAGGAGTCTGGCCCCCTCCTGGTCACCATCTACACATGCGTTTCAATGCAGTTATTTACTCCTCCATAAAATAGGACTATCCCTGACAGTTCTTACAGCAGAATTAATTGATTTACTGTGCAGTAATACCAGCACACATATAAATGGTGATGTTTTACTGCTGAGCTAATTAGTCTACTCCATAGTAAAGCACATGTGTAGATGCACCCACTGTGTATCACTTTGGCAACTGGAAGTCCCAAAATCAAGAGAACAGAAGTATAAAATTAGAGCCACTCGGGGAAGAGCCAAGCTCAAGTTGCTGATCTCACTCAACATTTTTATTTAACAATTTACTAAAATGTGTCATTTTATGTTGGTATTTAAACCACCCACTAGAGCTTATTCTGGAACACTTGTAGCCTGTGCCTGACTACAGTAAAACTTCAGCTTCCAATCCTGACATTCCTATGTAGTTTTTATGCAATATTTTTTCAGGCAAAACTCCACTGGCTTTAGGAGGCATTTTGCCTGAGTAAGAATATCAGATTTGACCTTTCAATTGCACAGTGACAACTAATAACAACACAAATCAGGATTTTCTTTTCTTTTCTAACACAGGATACCAAAATACAGCATATTGCAGCATACATGCTACCAGCCAAGATCTTTTTCCCAATATAAATTATCCACTTTCTCTGAGTACACACCAGTGCCCTTTGTAGACAATTGGAGAACTTTTACTGGCCTCTAGAGACATGAAACAGGAGGCTACTTGAGTGCTCACATTTGCACAGAATTTAGAAATGGGTGTAAAGATAAAAGCTATGGTTGGCCTAAGGCAGGGGTGCCTAACTGATGGTCTGCATGGCGCACACAGCTTGTGAGGGGTAAATGAGCAGGCTCCCAGGCTCCTACCCAGCTGCCTTCCCCACCCCTTATCATCACTCTGGCTGCTGCTACAGCTGGGATCTCTAGGTTTCCCATTCCTGCTTCAGGGGGGAAGGCTGGTCCAGCCCACAGTGCCAGGAGAGCCCAAAGCACACTGCAGTGAGGGAGCTGAGGTGATGCGGAGGGGATGCCTCCCTCAAACTCAATGCAGCTAGGGGAACGGGGTGCAGCCAGGGCGCCTGTGGCTCACATTAGAGCAGTCTCCAGGGCATGTGGCCCCCTCTAGAGCAGCCCACAGTGTGTATGGCTGCCAGCCATTTAGAAGTTGGACAGCCCTTGCTTAAGGCATATGTCTGTTTTCCATTCAGTCTAAACACTGGTTTTGTTCTGGTCTAAGACTTCCATTGCTGTTTAGCCAATCTCTTTCATTTCCTCCCACCTACTAGTTTGGATTTCTAGCTATGGTAAAGCTTGCCTGATTGTCTCTTTATCTCCTTCACAGCCAGGGAGAGAGAAAAAGGAATGCTCACTTGTATTCCTTCATTGCTAGGTAGACTGCCCTTGCCTTGCTCAAAGAGCTTCACACGCCTTTTAGAGCCTCAGATATTCTTCTGACACAAAGACCATGAGCTCAGTCAGCTCAGTGAAGGAAGGCAAAGTGGGTCTCTTCTGCTTTTACATCAGCCCAGCCCTCTGCAATCTGGGGTTGCTCTAGGAGGTGCCGGCTGAAGTGGTCTCCCGCCCCATCTTGACACAGTGCTGTTCTAATGGGAGGGGTGGGCAGTATAAAGCTGACTGAGCTACAGAAATATCCAGCTGCTGTCCTAGAGCACCTAAACTTCCACAAATCAATGAAGCAACAGCACAGATTGTGGCCTTGTTTCCTCTTCTACTCCTATTAAATCTCTGTGCTTCCTGCTTTCCACATTCAATTTAAGCTTCCCCAGATTCTTGACAAAACCCTGCAAACACTTGTCTACCTACGACTTTCTTCTTGTATCCTACACTGTGCTCTCATTCCACACTCTCCATCGAAGGGAAAGCTGAGACAAGATTCCCAGGGCTCCCAAGTCCCAGTCCTGTGCTCTGTTCACCAAATCAAACCACCTCCTCGTTTAAACATTACGGTCTGGAGGAAAGGGAATCCTGCTGGCATCTGGTCTATTTTATTTCCTGTGTGAGTGAGAACTGTAATGATCGGCTTATGAAACAACCCCTTTGGCTGTAGAGGTGAAATGTCCAGTCTTCTGGAAAGCTGAGTCAGATCCATGCCCCTTCACTTACATAATTGTTTTATGAGTGAGAAACTGGAATAAAACTTCAAATCTATGTTTATTTAATCACAGTATAAAATTCTTGTGACAGGGAAACCTGCCACTAAGAAGAAGGAAGTGGTTTTCCCATGGTGAAAGCCAGAGTGGTAATTTTAAGTTTATTTGCAATCTCATTATTTTATTCCCATGCTCCATTTCTAAACTGTTGGTATCATAACTCCCTTTCCCAAAATAGCCCAGACTAACAGGGGCTAGGCCAGTAACCCGCTAAGTGTCCACACAACTAAGTAGTCCTAATTGTTCAGCTTCAGACTTGACTGAACTGTATTCCAAAATATCCTTTCTACTCAGCTGTAGCTATGAACTTGTGGTCTAAACCCTTGCTTCACCGAAGTCAATGGCAAATTCCCACTGACTTCAGTGGAGCTAGAATTCCACTAGAAGGACTGCATGGAAGTGGTCATTTTAGAGGAGTTAAGTCTTGGCTTCACCATCTGCCTTTTGTTTAGTTATATCTGTAGCCCTTGTCAGCTAGGCTAGAAGCTGCAAGTCCCATGGGGAACAGGAAGTCATCAATTTTAGATTAACTATTACATGCTTAGCTGGGGCCCTTTGTGGAAATGAGTGCTAGGAAGCTGACATCCCTACGAGGGCAAAGAGATGTCTGTGGTGTAGTCCGTGTGGTATATAGCAGCTGGACTAACAGTGAAGCGTGCGGATCTGCATAAAAGGGAAGAGGGCATATTCTGGCATTCCCATTCCCTTAGATGGACTAAGGTGAAACCAGCATCTACAGTCTTTAGGAAAACGCACAATACCTTGCTTCCTGAAAAAGGCCTTTCAGCTCAACACCCTCTCCCCCTAATTGCATCATAATCTCTCACCCAAACAAACAAAAATCTTACAACAAATCAGCCTAAAAGGTAAATTAATAACATAACACCCCCCCAAAAAACAAACTGTGCTCCAAGCAGAGTTTTTACCCAAGGGGCTGCCATGTAAGATATATCCCAGGTATGTTGAGCTCAACATAAGACCTGTACACTCTCTATGAGAAAGAATAACATCTCAGCCCTTTCTAAGAATCAACCATTACACTAGAAGAAATCCAAATAGACAACATAGAAGTAGAAAGCACCTGGAAAGAGATGATTGAGGATACCAATATGATGCATAATGGTAAGAAAGGTTGGGTGACTGCAAGAAAACTAGGAGGCAACAACATCACACCTCCAGCTATATCCAATGTTACTGCCAACCAGTTTGTACAACAACTGCTCAATAATGGGACGTGCTCACATAGAAGAAACACCAGAGAATACCATTGCCGCATTATACCATCTGCAAGCAACCACCTAAAGACCTAATCTGTCCTTTACTATGGAGGAACTGACAATCAGCATAGACCTACTGAAACATGGGAAGGCAGCAGAAGTAGACAACACACTCACTGAGATTATACAATATCTAGAACCCCTTGCAAAGCAATGGTTTCTTGATCTATTCAATACATACATGATGAGTAAACAAATATCATCAGTATGGAGGAAGGCAAGAGTCATAGCTCTGCCCAAACCAGGAAAAGACATTTCATCACCAAAGAGTTATAGCCAATCTCTCTCCTCAGCATCACCTACAAATTTTACTAATGTCTTATTCTGCAACTAATTTCACCATTGGTAGATTCCAAACTTGCAAAAGACCAAGCAGGTTTTAAACCAAGTTGATCCTGTGCAGGCCAACTACTAAATCTCATACAGCATATCAAAGATGGTTTCCAACAGAAGTTGATCACCAGCACAGTGTTTGTTGACCTATCTGCCGTGTAAGATATTGTCCAACACCACATCATGATCCACAAACTGTACCTTATGACCAATGACTTGGATCTAAGCCAGACTATCCGTAGCCTCTTGGAGAACAGGTGCTTCTACGTTGAACTAAATGGTCAGAAAAGTAGATGGCCTTGTCAAACAGCTTACCGCAAGGAAGTGTGCTCACTCCACTTTTGTTCAACACCTACACTAACAATCATCCATTTCCTGCTGAATTCATAGATTCAGAGATTCATAGAGTGTAGAGTCGGAAGGGACCACAATGGATCATCATGTCCGACCCCCTGCCCGTGGCAGGAAAGAGGACCAAGGTCAAATGACCCCAGCCAGGTGACTATCTAGCCTCCTCATGAAGACCTCCAAGCTAGGTGATAGCACCACCTCTCTCGGAAGCTCATTCCAGATCCTGGCCACCTTTACTGTGAAAAATTTGTTCCTAATATCTAACCTAAATCCACTCTCAACTAGTTTACACCCGTTATTCCTAGTCACTCCCTGAGGTGCCTTAGTAAACAGCTCTTCCCCTATTCCCTGTTGACCTCCCCTAATAAATTTATAGGCAGCCACAAGATCTCCCCTCAACCATCTCTTGTGAAGGCTGAAGAGATTCAGCTCTCTCAACCTCCCCCCGTAGGGTCTATCATGAAGGCCACTAATCATGCGAGTGCCCCCCTCCTCTGGACCCTCTCGAGATTCCCCGTGTCCCTCTTGAAGTATGGCGCCCAAAACTGGACACAGTACTCCAACTGCAGCCTGACCAGTGCCGCATGGAGGGGGAGCATCACCTCCTTTGATCTATTAGTCATGCACCTGCTAATGCACAACAAGGTGTGATTGGCCTTGTTGATGGCCTCATTACACTGCTGGCTCATGTTCATCTTGGGGTCAATTATGACTCCAAGATCCCTCTCTGCCTCAGAGCTGCTGAGGAGGACACTCCCCAACCTATAGGTGTGCTGGGCGTTCCTCTTTCCCAGGTGGAGTACCTTACATTTATCTTTATTAAATTGCAGCAGCCCACAAAGGTGCATCTCACACACACCTCTGAGGGTTTTCCCCACCCTGGCCATGGGTTTCCCATAGCTTCCCCATCCTCCTCCCCTTCCCCATCCTCTGTGGCTGCCTGCACTATCCCAAGGAGCAAACAGGGAAGGGTTAAATGTCTTGGGTCTGCTCTTCTGGCCCAGAAAGCAGCAGCAACTGGGCAGGCAGGTTAACCCTTCCTTCCCTGTTCCCCAAAACAGATAGTGCAGGCAGTCACAGGTAGTCAGGGGGCTGGGGGAAACTGAGCTGGGATCTGGGGTGCTGGGGAGGGTGGGGGCCCAGCGAGCCCAATCTGGCCCAGCAGGGATGGGAGGTAGACCTTGGCTTGGCACTGGGATGAGGAGCTCCTTCCCCTCCCTGCCAAGGGACAGCAGGGGGTTGGGAGCATGTGCCAAATAGCCAATCCGTGATGTCCCCTGTTCAGCTGGGCTCAGCAATGGTTGGCAGGCTGGGAGGTGTGCTCAAGCACTCTCTGTCTTCTGGCCTGGGTCAGTGAAAACATCTGCCTGTTTTTCCTAACTGAAAACTGAATGTGAGTTCACTTCATTATCGGTTCAAGCTACACAGCTTAGAGAAACCTGCAAAGATTGGATCAATTCCACCTCAGACTTTTCGACTGTCTGTACTTAGCCTATGATGCAAAAGAAAGTCTTTTTGAAATGATGTGCGAGCAGTATCCAATCTGAAATGAAATTTTAAACACTATTTCCATTCCAAATCTTGTTCACCTTTGTAGTCACAATATCTTATAATCTTATAATTATTTACTGGAAGTCTTGGTATCATTACAATAACAAAACTTAATCAGCCTAATGCATATGGCTTGACAGGGTTGAAAACTGCAAAACAGGAAGTTATCAAGATAAGCCTATAGCTCAGACTGTATCACACAGACATTTAAATAATCACTGAGCTATAGCACTCCCAGTTTTGCCAAAAGCAACAGATTTCTTTCTGATCTCAGGGGAACTGTTTCTACACAAATCACATGTGGAGACATTTTACAGGGCTTATGTTATCTATGCCTCTTCTGTTCTCTTCTTGTGTAGATTCTTATATTTTGACACTACTTATCCTCCCATATAAAAAGGTCATGTAAATTAAATTTATAGTTTTACAACTAGGGTCAGATTGGTACAATTCATTCTACTTTAGTATATGGAATAGGAATGATGCATTTAAGACAGGCAGATATTTCCATTGAGAAACTGAGGCAGGGTTCCCTGCACTTAAAACAAAGGATTCAGAACCAAAGATATCTGGCATCTACTCCGAGTTTCCTGTAAGAAGTTGTAAAAGTCATTACACCATTCTCTGCTCCGATTGCTCCATGATAAAGTGGGGAATTTGATAAGTCTTCAGAGGGATGGTAGGACGTCAAGTTAATTGATGTCTGATATACATAAGCATATCTGTTTGATGGTTAGTTGACAGATACTATATTTAACCAAGCCCAAAACAACTTCACATTTAAGGGAACCCCCCAATTATTAGAGTCTATACATGGAAAATTATATATTTGTTATAATTTTGTATGTATAGAATCTAAATATTGAGGGCAGCCTTAGATCCATAGCCCCAAAGCCACGGGGGTGGGCAAGAGGCCAGATCCTTGCATCTTGCCTCCCCTGCCTGTGCCTGTCCCTCTGCCTGTCAAGGTCAGGGCTAGAGGCCACAGCATTGCTGAAGGTAATCAGCTGCGGGGGCAGGGGAGACAAGTGGTGGGGTAGAGCAAGGCGCACAGTCTCCGCATGCTCCCCCATGCCACAAATCCCCTCCCCAACTTCACAAGCCACTGCAACCCAAGGCAGGCAGCAGCTCAGCTGAAGCTTTGGCCCCCAGCCCAGGGCTAAATGCAGAGTTGAGCTGCCACCTGCCCCAGGTTGGTACTCAAATCTAAGATGTGGCTTTTTTTTCCCCCTCATGGTGACTGGGGAGAAAAATCTTTTCTTAGAGTCAAGTAAATATGGTAGTTAATCATGACACTGAAGACAATAAATCCAGAATAGTGTGGTAAAACTTGGAAAATAGGAAATCATTCATTATTCTGGAAGTATGATTCCCAGCCTAATTTGCAATTACATTCTTATCATGTTATTTCTCACATACCCATAACAATTTACATTCCGCTAGCATTTAGCTTTTCTGCTATATTCATGGTCTTCCTGACATATTCCCCATGTTAAGCAAAATGGATACTGGAAGATGGTGTTGTTTATTGCTTGCAAAGAAAAAAAAAATCCAAAAAACAGTTTATGGCAGCCACTGTACAAGTGCTAGCATGTAAGACTTCAGAAGTTTGGACAGAACATCTGTATACTTTCTCCAAAAAGATAAGTTGCCAAGATTAAAGCTTCCACCACGACACATCTTAAAGATGCACAGGAGATCGATGTTACCTAATTTGAAATATTGCTTTTGGGTACATGCTCTGTTCATCTGCGGGAAGTTTTAAAAAACAAAACAGGCTATCAGACTGAGCAGTCCTCACACGAAGAAAAATGTTGAAATGGAAGTAGGTGCCAGAAATGGAGATCCAATGACAGATCCAGGTGAGGAGTAAAAACACTGAGACAAAAATTGCATGGTCAGGCAAGCTAGGGACAAATCAGGCTATTGTCAAGGTTACAAAAGTCTAGACATATACTACGCCTGCCTTTCCCCTCCAAAAAGGGACTATTACAACACTTGGATTACCATCTTCTATGACAAGAGAGCACAGGATCAGCAGTTAGGAGGCCTGAACTCCGCTCCTGGCTGTTCCACCGACCTGCTGTTTGACTTTTTCCACTGCCCTGTGGAAAGAAAATCACTTCTTTATGCCTTTGTTTCCTTTCCCACTTCTTGTCTGCACTGTCTATTTAAATTGCAAGCTTTTCAGGTCAGGAACTGTGTGTGTGTGTGTGTGTGTGTGTGTGTGTGTGTGTGTGTGTGTGTACACACACATGGAAGTGTATACAGAACAATGCTGCCCAAATATGTGTTGGGGCTTGGAGGTGCTAAAATAGTAAATCTGTTACTGTCAGTAGATACTGAACTGTTATGGAAATGGAGTGATGTGTGAAGGATTTTGTGGAGCGCTGCCATTCTTTCCATGTTAATTTTCTCTGTATCAGCTTCTAACTTCACACAGCCCAAAAAGCAAGTGTCATTTCTCGATTATCTTCTGGATCAGGCACTGCTACAGCCACATACAGGCAATGTACCCATCATTGACAGCACTAACTGGGAAGGAACCATCATAATTGCTTATGGCTAGACTGCACACCCCAATGTATTTTCAACAAAATAAAAAATCAAAACCAAGTAGTTACCTTGTAGCCTTTCACATGTTGTTCTATTGTGTTTCTTTCATGTTATAATACATGTTACATTTATTGGGGTTATATTTTCAATTTATGGGAATTGAATGTAATAAATTCAAAACATTACTAAAAATACCTTAAAATACCTTTACTCTATAGAAAAATATCATGAAAAACTGATGTTCTGTGACTCCAGGGCTATAAGCAAGTTTTGTGCGAGTCACACTGTCAAGCTGGAAATCTCTCCACAACAGTACAAAGCTCTTCTGTCAAAGCCTGGTAGGTTGTAATATATTGTCCCTTAAGCCTTTCTCTGATGCAAGAATGAAGGTCACCCATCTCAAGCTTGTGTTGTTTCAGTAAAAAAAATAAAATAAAAAAAAAATCTGCACATATGGAAGAAAGACTCAAATACTTTCGTTTCATGGGGGGGGGGGGGGGGGGGGGGGGGGGGGGGGTTCAGTATCAGCTGTTTGAAGTTGTCCAGAACTTTGGAATGTTAAAAGCAATCATATAGGAGAGGAATTAATAGTCCGAATGTAGACGGAGTGATCAGAAGGCGCATAATAAATGCTGTTTACCAATTTGCAATTTGCTATCCATACCATGACTACGTATATGCATGAGGGGTTTTTTACCTGAAAAAATAATGCAAGTAATATTTTATCAGGGAATCTATGCAATTGTGCTAGTTTGAGAACTCCAAGCAAATATGACATTAGAAACAAAAACCTTTTCTGCCTTTCTATGGAAAAAGAACCCTCCCTCTGCTTTAAAATGTGTAAGGAAGAGACAAGCTGCAAACAGTCCCCCAGCCCTATATTCCTGAACACTCATCTCATTTAAAATCTAGGCCTGAATTAGGAGGTTTGAGCCCTTTTCTAGTGCAAGATATGGGGTGCATACTACATCTGTGTTTCCCAAGTCCCGGATATCAGTTTTCTGTCTCGTAAACCTGGACCAGAAGAAGCAAGGATGAGCACATCTAAAAACACACAGCTTCACTACAATGAGA
The DNA here is from genome assembly GCF_030867095.1 of Alligator mississippiensis. NCBI lineage: Eukaryota > Metazoa > Chordata > Crocodylia > Alligatoridae > Alligator > Alligator mississippiensis. The sequence goes on along the minus strand of NC_081824.1, from coordinate 225,233,664 downwards.
TCATCCCTTATATCTGATCAGCTATTAGGTACATCGGATTACAGGAAAATTCAACTAGATTAATCAAAACTGCCAAAGATTATGAATTCTTTGTTTTGCCTTGGAAGCGAGCACCCACTTGAGACTGGAATCACCATCAAGGAAGGCATAACAAAGGTTTTGTTTGTAGGGGATGGAACCACTGGTTTCTGGTCAGGGATGAGGTTGGCTGATGTGTTTTCCATAATAGCCAATTGAACAATCTGAGCACTCAATCCTAGCCAAATATTAATCTGCTGAATTTATTACATTTGGGTTCTTAAATTAAAATGGCCATCTGTAACCCATGTGTGTGGTAAACAGAACAGTGAAGCACTGTGACAAGAGAGAGAGGAAAAAAAACTTGTGGAAAGGTAGGCAAACTCATCTAAGCCTTGAAGCCAAATGAATCGTGATACTGCACATTGAGATGTGCTTGCTGAGGGGAGCAGGCAGGCGGTGGGGGGAGGAAACCTTAATGAGGTATTTGTTAATAACCCCTCAATGTGCCTCTATAATGGTCTATGCAGCCCAGGTCTGGAAATGTAGTTGGCTTGACCATAGGAGTGCTATCAATTGAATAAAGCCAAATTTTATAGGAAAAATACCATGGTAGCCAGAAACACGCACACATACACACACACCTATTCTTTTTTCTTTTTTAAAGAGTGCTATTCTAGCAGGCATATATATTCTCAAGATGACAAAAGCTGCTCAATGACAACCAGCAAAATTCAGGGGGTAAAATGGCAACCCCATTGGACACAGGAACTTTGGACTGAACAGGGCCCAGGGTCTCATTGAGTCCCATCTCCTGAGGTCAAAAGCAATCATATAATAGACTGTTAGTCCAAAAGAATCCACAATAAGAATCCACTCCAACTCAGCCCACACACCACAAGCCACAAAACACCTCCTGATGACCTATAACAAACTTAGGATCTTTAATGGAAAAAAAAAATTAAAAAGCAACAAACCCCAAAGGCCTCAAAGCGATAATGTGTCACAGGAAGAAAGCAGGAGAAACCAAGGGCACTGGCATTGCCTTGGTCCCTTCAGTGACCAGGAATTTGTAAACCAAAATCTGCCCTGATAATCTTAAAAAGAGCATCCCATCCCATGCTACAGAGGAAGTCAGGAAACCCTGACCAGTGCCTGCCAGCCTGACCTGAGGGAAAACACTTTTCTGCCCCAAAGTCTGGCAATAAGTTCAAGCCCGAGCATGTGAGCAAGACATACCAGCCAGGTACTAGAGGAGTGGAATGAGAGCAAGTCTGTACCCACTGTAGCAGTGGGTACCAGCAAGGCTGGGGCTGAGCACCATCCAGTTCCCTAATTCTCTCACTGGGCGCTTGTACACGTGATGGGGGTTTAATCCCCAAGGTTTTATTCTATGCCCCCTAAATTGAAATCGCGGGGCATAGAATAAAACCCTGAGGACTAAACCATTAAAATTTTTCCATCACGTTACAGCGAGGGGCCCGATCCTTTTTTTTCTGTTTTTTTTTGGGGGGGGGGGGGAGAGGAGGGGGGTTGGTGGAGCTGGAGCTGGAGCCTGCCTGTGACCAGGGAGCTGCAGGGGGCTCTGGTCCTTCCCTATGCATCAGCAGCACCCTAGCAGTGCCCGGCAGGTTTCTAGCAGGCAGGCTCAGGGAACAGCTGTATTGAGCTGGGTGCTGCCTCTGAGCTGGAGCCGCACGTGGGCCACTAGCAGCCCACCCAGGCAGCCCCACTGTGAAGGGAAGGACGAGAACCTCCCACAGCTCAGGGACCACTCAGTCTGCTGGCAGCTTACCCCCAAGCCACAGGCAGGCTCTGGCTCAGACAAAAAAGAAAACAAACCAAAAAAAAAGGATCGGGCCCCCCATTGCTTCTGCCTTCAGCAGGCACCAGCTGAAAAGAGAAGTAGCAAGGGGCCCGGTCCTTTTTTTCTGCAGAGCCTGCTCACCTGTCCCGCATCCAGGGGGTGAGTTGACAGCTGCATCATTGCAACTCGCGATGTTGCAAACTAAACTACATCTGGAAGTAGTTTCGTTTGCAATGATGCAAAGTCATTTAAAAACCCCAAAAGTCTTGCACGTGTACACATGACCACTGAGACCAATCTCCAATAGTTCAGAGAAAGGCAATTAGGTTGGGATGAAAAAAGGAATCAGAAGCCAAACTATGCATTCAAGGAGAAGAAAACATTCTTCTTGGCTCTGACAGGCAACCAGCACAGGCCCTGAAGCATGGTATCAATTGACTGATTACAATATAAGTAAATGCAATATTATATAACAACTCTTGTAACCATATTGAGAACTCAAGATGGAGGACAAATGAGGGAAAAAGACCTAGGTAAGAAAGGGTCATCACAACTAGCCAGCTCCACCTTCTTCCCCAGGACACAGTAACTACAGAATACCCTGTAACCTCAGCTAAGACTCATCATAGTCAGCCCCATGGCAAAACCATTCCAACACTCAGCTTTCCCCTCATTCCACTAATGCTCAGTGCCTCATTTTGTGAGAACTTTCTCTGCCTCAACCTGTGCCACCAAGTCCTGCTCACACCATCAGTTATGTCAGTAAGTCCCACACCACGGAGTACCTTAGTCACATAAAAACAGCCCACATAGTACCAAGTCTCTTGTCACCCCCAACTTGAGGACATCAGAAAACCAAACACTCATAATATAATCATAATATTCATCCCTAACCTATCATACCAGCCTGCCACAAACTTCTCCAGCTCTATCTCAAAGCAATTTAGATTCCTTGCTCCCATAGGGCCATTTCACAATATCCCTTCTCTGACCATTAGAAATCTTCTCCTAATTTCCATTCTACATGTATCCACCAGTTTGCAACCATTTGATCTCATCCCAGTGTCATTCATTAATTTAAATAACTCTTTTCCCTCCCTGCTATTTACTGCTTAATATATTTATAAAGAAAAATTGGATCCCCTCTCAGTCTTGCTTTTGCTAGGTTGAACAAGCCACATTCTTGTGATCTTTTAATTTTCTCATAAAATACGTTCTCCAGTCATCTTTTTCTTCACCTGAACATAGGTGGCCCACTGAAATCAATGGGAGTTTGACTTTAATGGGGCCAAGATTTCACTCAGCAGCTCTGGTTTATAAAGTTGCTGTAACACTTTAGTTTAGTTTGCAGGGGGTGCATCTACATGTATCCTTGAATGTGCAGTAGACTATCTTACTGTGTATTAAAGCCTCATGTAAAAAAATGTGACATTACGCTAATGTGCAGTGAAATAATCTCCTGCACATTGTCACTTAAGAACCATGCAAATGTACTACTGTGCATTAGGGCAGCCTAATGCACATTCATTTAGTACTTCACATTGAAGGTACTAGATGTAATATGCATTAGAAAAGGTACATTAATGCACATACAGACATGCCCAGGGTGTCTCATAACCCAAAAGGGGTTACATTTAGTTTCTAATTCAGGAGAACTTTTACACGTGCACTTATTTTTCATCAAGGGAGTAGCCTCATTGAAATGAAGGAAATTATTTCCTTCCTGAAAGTTATGCACATGCTTAAATATCTTGCTTAATAGTGCTGTAAAGCATGAAAACATTGCTGATTTTTTTCCCCATTTTATACTTTCATGTCAGAATTATGCTGTACCAGTATTTTAATGTGACCGATAGAAAACTGGAAATAAGTCTGGGTTCTTGGGAAACAGAATCCTGCCTCTCTCAGAGCTGTCACAAGCACAGCTATACAAAATATTTGTTCAATAATAGTTGTGCAACATTTGCATTTATCATCATTTGGTATAATTCACCTTTTTAATTTGCTATAATGACAAACATTCAACTTGATATTTCATTTAAGCTTGTTCTATTCCCTGGCTGCCTGCAAATACTTTAGGCACCTAATTGGTTAGAATTTTGGAGCCTGAAGCTGAGAAGATCAGTTGTGGCAGTTTACATGTGCACCATGGAATCAGTCTTGTCTCCTTCATCCCATGATTAAGGAATTAGCCAGGCGATTCTCTGAAGCTTTTCTGAAAAATGTTTTCTGAGGCTGAAGTTCAGTCACTGTTTACTGTTGCATTACATAAAGATCCTAATAGGGCATGGGACCTCACCATACTAGGTGCTGTACAAATATATCATCCGAAGTATTCACTGCACAAAGAAACTTTGGACCTAAACAGACAAGGCAGACAAAGGGAGGATTACCATCATTTTACAGGTGGGAACTGAAGCAAAAGAGAGTTAAGGTCACTCAAGTTCATGTACTAAGTCTATGAAAGCCAGCAACTGAACCCAGACCTCTTAAGTCTAACCCTTCCTTTCTCATGGCAAATTATTCATGAAAATTATTCTCTGTTATATTCTCTCTCTGTTCTATGATCAGCAGAAAGAGAATAGAGTAGAATTGTTGATGAATAAATTATCGATTTGTTTCACTACATGTTTCTTGTACATCACCTTGTGAAAAGGTTCTTTGTCCATGTTTGTTCGTTTTCTTCCTGGACAGTCAAATAAATGTAAGTGTTATCCACTCTTCCTTTTTCCTGAATATTTGTTTGTGGAACACTTTTTATTTAGCTTGTTCATCACATAAGTCTTATTCTTCAGTTGAAATCAGCAGTAGATTTGCAACTGACTGCACTGAATGCAATATAGGGGTGCCTATACACAAGTATGGAGACTGATTAATCGAGTCTGCTGGAGCATGGTAATTACTGGGGATGTGCTAAATTTCAGCAGCCATTTTGTTTCAGATTCAGATGTTTTGACAGTCGAAACACCGAATCTGAAACAAAACACAAGGCTATGAAAACAGCTCTGAAATGAAACGGGCCATCCAAAATGATTCGGATGTTTCAGAGGTGGGCTTGCAGGGAAACAGAAACTAAAAAGGAGGGGAATGAGGTGGGAGGACTGCTCTGATATTGACATCTGTAGCTGGCCAGTGACAATGATCTGTCCCTGAGGCCCCTTCCAATTCAAGTTCTCTGGGGGAGGGACACAGAAGCACCATAAAAAGGCTGTTTGTGAACTACTGGATGACATTTTGCAGTTGCATCTGTGAGTGTCTGGAGCAGCAGCAGAAAGCAGCATCTGTAAACTTGGCCTGAAGCTTGTTAGTGCCTTGCTACCAAGTTGTAGCCATTGCCATTAATCCTTTCCTATTTACCTTTGCCTACAGTTCCCCAAAAATCCTGTTATTTGTTGTTCTTATCTTTTCCCCCCAAACAAAAAGAAAGCAGTGCTTTGCCTGGAAAGCACTGAAGATGCATACATTTATTACACACACACTTACACAAACACACGTTTCTTTCCAGCACATGAAATATGAAGCATGCTGGAAAGGCAGGTGTCAGGTCTTCAGGCTGGGGAGGGAGAGGGGGAACAGGGAGAGCTGTAAGTCCCACCCCCCCACAATTTAGATGCAGCCTCTTCCCTAGCACTGGCAGACATGAGGCTTCTGGTGCTGGTGGCAGCAAGGAGGTGGGACCAGTGCCTGCATCTGCACCAGTAACACCAGCCATAATAGTAACACGCAGCACCACCAGCATGACAGTCTCCTCCACCCCCATTTCAGTTCCCAGCCCGAGCCTTCCAATGCCAGAGGAGGAGCTGGATCGGGAAGTAAGGGACCTGAGTGCCCTGGTAAAAGAAAGTCTAGGGACCAAGGAGAAATCTGAGTTTGTACTCCACTCCTCTCCAAGTTCACCTAGAGCCAGGTCTCCTTCCCTGGAAGGCACTTCGGAGGAGGCTGACATTGAGGTTATGAAGGCAACTGACTTGGCTGAGTCTGCTCCTCCTGTTGTTTTGCCTCTGCCTGCTGAGGAAGGGAATCAGGCAGTATCCGCACCAACAGCCCAGAAGCGAGGGGTAGTGTGGAGTGAGATCATTTTGAGGTGGCAGATGATCTGATGTATGCTATCTGCCTGCACTGCTGATGTAAGACCAGCCAGGGCAAGGAGCAGAAACACTATAGCACCATGGGGATGCTGATGCATCTCTGCAGGCACTACCCCCTTGCCTTTGACTGAATACTCACCAGGCATCTGCATGGAGGATCCACCACATCTGGCTACTGGCCCTTCATAGAACTGGAATCTTGTGTACCAGCTGCCCTTAAACCAGCACTAATAACTTTGACTTCCTATTAAATTAAGCATGCTCTTTCCTAGAGCTCTAACTTTATGGGCACTCTGGGTTTACAGCTCAGCACTTCAGGTTGGCTGATGAGAGACCCACTCTTTTAGAATGTATAGGTCCCTCTGTCAAGAAGAAGGTAATGCTTGCTCAATTGCCAGAGAGCTGTCACTACAACACCCCAAACCTCCGTCCTCATCCCAAACACTTCAAGTAGAATACGGACATCTATTTGTATAGAATTGAAAAACACCAATGACAGAACCTTTGTTGCTAGAAGGGTCTTGCACTCTTGGATTCATTCAGAAGAACTATCATCAGTTGTGTGGAACCATCATGCACTGCAAGCCTTGATCTTACCACTGAAAAAAGCAGAAGTTTCGCTGCGACTTCCACAGTGCTCTGTATATGTTGCCTTTAGGATGGGGAAAAAAATCAATTCATTTAAAAAAAAACAAAACAGTCTATGCATTATTTCATTTAATAAATTACTCGTTTCCTAAATAAACCCATTTGAAACTAAATTTAAAATCATAACAAGCCTGTGTTAAGGCCAAAACATATAATCTATTCAATTCATTTAAATGAAGAAAAAATATTTAGCAGTACCTGCTTGATCTTGGAGCTTAAAGACAGTCAAACCACTGAACAAGTGAAATCCACTGCCTAACTACCTATAAGCAGAGTTTGTTGAAGTGCTAAACTAACTTTTGATAGAAGCAACTGGGGCACAAAGAATATTTTCTTCATTTCAATTTATTCAGCTGGTTCAGTTGAATAACTAGTTCATTCATAGTTGAGAAGATAAAAAAAGTGGGAAAATTTAATTTTCTCTTACAAGCTCTTAGAAGCGATGAATAAAACTATTTGTAGGAGGAGATTTACTAGCTCTAAAATCTTAAGGAACATGGTATCAAGAAACAACCAGTACGAAACCCTCTCTATAAATAATATTTCCTTGCTTAATACAATAATTTTAAATGCAAGCCATGTTTTCCTAGTGCAGGTAGATGCCACCTGCAGCAGGAGCTATGGGATGGGGAAGGAGAAAGGAGAGGGGTCTGGTGGTATCTGGTTCCCTTGCTGCTCAGAAGGCAAGTGAGTGAGAGCAGAAAAGTATTTTTATTTAGCTAATCAAAATGCAACTGAAATGTGTTTTTGTGCAGTCAATTGAATTACAATTTCCAATCAAATAGAGGTGGGCATAAATCATGAGAAAAAAATTTAAAAATCATCTCATAAAACAAAGGTATCATTTACCATTTTCTGATATAATAAAAAAGTTAAAGATAAGTCTGAATGTATGCACATTAAACTATATACATATTTAAATGAATGTTGATGTATATGTGATATCCTCCCGGTAGCAAATATAGTATGCCAAATGGAACATAAAGGTTATATTTATCAGCATGGTTTAATTGCTACCAACCAATCATATTTAGCCTTTCTTTGCAAAAAACCAACAACAACAAATAAAAACTACCAATGCAAAACAAAATGAAAATAGATTATTTAAATCAATGTTTATTGCCTTATGATTTAAACCACAGTTAAAGTTTGGGGCTTAAATCAGGTTTTTAAAAAAGCCTAAAATCAGTTTATTATGCAAAGAAAATACGATTTATTGTGAGAGAAGTGTACAGATTATTTCATGGGAACATGTTCTTTGTTCATCCAAAGCAGCTGACCCTGAAAACCTGGTTGAACATAAGTTAATATTTCTACTTTGTATAAACCTAGTGAGTGAACTCCCACACCTGACAGTAGATGCAGCCATCATAGTAACTCACTTAATCCCCTTACTTTTTTTGTTTGCTAAACCAAGAACACAATGGGATAAATCTAGGCCTCAGTTACACATACACGGTACTGTTTCTCATCATGGGCTATGGTAATTTTTTGGCCATTATGATGGTATCTTTGCTACCCACTAACATTGTAACAAGCAGTACAAACCTTAACAGTTTCCCAGCACATGGAAGAAATGGCTTCCCTCTTGAAGCTGCCCAGGTGCTCATCAGAGGACCACACGGCAAAACCTGAGGGGCAGATTGCAAAGGTCATCCAACATGTGTCTGGTCCTGCAGCAAACACCCCTTCTGTTTATTCCATTATTACAGCCACTCAACCCTACACTGTAAGACAGTGGTCACCAACCAGTTTATCTCGATCCATCGATAGATCTCAGAGCCTGTTGTGCTAGATCTCAGAGGCTCTTGGAGTAAATCCAAGGCTGGGGTGGGGGTCTGAGTGCCTGTGTGAATTCATGTGCATGCTCCAGCCTAGCAGGTCAGTTTGTGAGGGAGGGAAGGGGCGGGAGCTAGATTGAGGCCCTTGCAGTGGGGGGCAGTGCCGCAGAGGCAGGAGCAGGAGTAAGCTGAGTGGACCCTGGCCAGGTGGGACTTACCTGCTGGGGAGGCGCACCCCCAAATAATTTTTTCTCCCTTTGCCTCAATCTGCCCCCTCCTTTCCTCCCCACAGACTTATCTGCTGGGCAGGGCAGGGAGAGAAGGGGTGGTGGCAGCATCACATGGTAAATCTTGGGTTGCTTCTAAATGCCAGATGTGATCTCCTACTTATAAAGGTTGGAGACCACTGCTGTAAGATGACAAATTCAGTTCCCCCTGCTGGAAAACTAAATGCTTGCCCACCTCTATCATATTGTTTCTATCCTCTCATCCAATTGATGGGGGTTCCAAGAAATCTCCATTCCTGGCTCACAGTTAGTAACTCAGACACTCTAGGAAGGAAGAAAAGGCACCTAGAGTTCTCCCCTTTCAATACAGTTTCCTCTACAATAAAAGAAAAGCTGGCTGCATTCCCGCTAGGAGATATCTTATCTTCTGCATCTGTTCCCTGGAGTGCAGCATGGAAGACTGCAGAGAGGATGATATTTGCTGCTGCAAAGCAATTGAACTATTTTCCTACCTTCAGGTTGATGCCACAAGGTCAGAGATGAGGCCGTTGACTGGGCTGTGCAGGGACCCTGCCACATGCTATCTGTATGCTATGCAAATTCTGGAACAAGAAAATGTACTCAGGCCTCAGTAATTCTCACTATAGGACTTGTTACAGGTATAAACTCACTTTAACACATGCATTTATCTGCAGCATTCCAAAAAAGTGTGTAGGGTTTGTTGGTTGCCTTTAAGTACTACTACATGGTTCATTGCAAGTGAAGAGATTTGCCACAAACCTCTCAGCTTCTCCCATTTCTGGGTTGTTGTTGTTGTTGTTTTTTTAATTGAAATTTACATAATTGAAACTTTGTGTAATTTGCTTTTTCCAAATCCTGAAAGGTCTGCCAACCTTAGTCACTGTCATTACACCATCTCACTCATCCTCTTTTAAGTAGATGAGTTGTTATGTTTCTGACTGTCCTTACAGAGCCAACTGTTATGAGCAATCCCAACAGGGTCCTCCCTCCTTGTAACTTGTCATCTCCCACCCCTCCCTAAGCTTTATGCTTTAGTAACTTGAAACATCCTGTAAAATCTATCAGGATTAGTTTCCAGTATGGAAGTATTTGTACTCTATCCAAGCTAATCAAATGTTCCTCAGATACTAAACCCTGGGATTTAACTGAGCACACCCAGCATATTAGGCAAAAATGACCTTCTTAGTGTGACTACTATATCCTCCTTTTTGACCCCTTTTGACAGTTTTGGCTAAGACAAAACAGAGCTAAAAACCATTGTGAACAAGCCAAGAATAACACAGTACGTGCGTCTTTAGTGTCACAAGGACATTATATCACAGGATGAAGAAAAGTTTGATTTTTAGACTGAACTGGGAATTTTACATAGCGATAAATTGTGCATTTTAATATATTATGCTTTGCTTAAGATTTCTAAAGCCATATTTCAGCCTATGCAGCAGTCTCTAATGGAATAATTAATGAGATTAAGGATGGTTAGGATCTTGTGCTATAAGCAAACAGGGGCCTGAACTTTCTTCTCATGTATGACCTGACTGTAAAAAAGTTATGGCGAGTAAGAGAATAGACAACAGAGGATAAAGAAACAGAGAAGTTCAGAATCAGGCTTTGATGGATATGTTTGGAGTGAGGGAGAAGTAATAGTGAATTGGTATTTAAAACTGAACTGTTTGTGAAAGCCTTCTATCAATTTTATTATGAAAATACTGGAGGAATTTATTATGTAAAAAGTTCAGAGAGATGTACAGCCAGCTGCATTATCCCATTTCTAATAAGATATGTGTTTACATATCTATTTAGAATGACTTCCTTTACTGCAACATCATTAGTTTCTCCTCACTGAAAGTTTCCATCAATCATTTAAGATTGCAAAAGTAAATATTTCAGAATTAATATTCCTTTCATGAAAGTGGCTTGTATTCCAAGCACTTCCAATTGACCTTGTATTATTTTTTGAGTTTGAGTATTTGAGTTTTCTGAAAGGCCCAGTATATGCAACAATTACACTTACATTGAAGTCTATATTCAAAGTTTTTCAGAAGATAGAGGCATGGGAGTTGGTACTTCTGCATCAAGAATAGTTATATTTGTATAGACATCCGGATGATGACAATCAAAGACCAAACAACATTTTCACTAAAATATTCATGTAAGAACTCAGGCCATTCTTAATCAATATTTCAATAAAACATTTTAGCAGCTGTGTTTGCAGCCTGACTTGTTTACTCATCTCTTAGCCAAGCTACTAATTGTTTTAATCTTACCTCATAGCTCAGTTTTTTCCATTTTTGGTCTTCTTCTGTGCTTCCAATCAATAAGTAGTTTTGCAGGTAAAATGTTGGCCAGCAGTGCCTGAAGTGAACTCAGTATTTCAGGTGCAACTTTACCACAGTGATAGGGAGGGAAAACTACCTCCTTAATCTGCAATGTGACAGATTTAAATATAAACTGAAAGACTGCACTATTTGCTCTTCGTTCTGAAAGCTTTTAGGACCTTTCTCTTTTCTAGTTTCCTCAAAGGATCTGTATTTTGGTAACATGTTCCACAAATACATCAGCACACATTCGTTCTCAGTTATTCTTAGGTTCCTACTTTCAACTTGTATAACTCTCTGGGCATTTTTTTAACATGTGCCTTTGGACAAGAATGAAGTGAATGGCAAGCACCTTTAGACTTCCTTTCAATGTGTCACATTACATCTCTGGCTGTATCTTCCTAGCACCTACATGAAGGATCCTCTCACGCTTTGACCTTGCAAGCACCTGAAGGATCCTAACTTCACCATCACTTGATAAATTCATTCAAATGCTATCAATTCCCACATCTAGACCACTAACAAAGATGTTGAATAAGATTCAATGGATACAGCTCTTCAAGAAGCACAAAAGACACCTGCCATCAACACCTTGCTCATCTTTAGGGTATCTATTACTTGCTTTGAAAAACTATATTTTTATGTTTGCCCTTCGCAGTTCCTCTTCAATTCACTAAAACATGTCAAAGGATGACTTCTACCTGTGACAATTACCTATAAATCCTATATACACAGGATTGTTTATGGAGACATACCTGACCATCCTACATGAATGTACTACTGAAGAAATGGAGAATTAGGTTTTTGGTAATCCCATTCCACTATGGCAGATAAAAGCAACAATTAAGCCACAGCCCATGGAATCGGATTCCAGGAAGGGGCACCCCCAAAATCCACTGCAGAAGGATTCAATATTCTCTCATCTCTATCCACTCCACCAAGAGAATACCAAAAGGGAAAGTCCATGATGCTGAGGCCATGAATCAACAACAGCCATGCCAGTTTGAATGAAATATTAAATATTTCAATCACCATTTTTCACCTGCATTTTGTCCTTTTGACATGTAGGACAAGCTTTGCATATGTGGAAAGAAATGCAACTTGTTAAGCCAGTTCAGATCAAGAGCCAGAATCACTGGGCATCCTGGAGTTGTCACTTAGCATCTCCAGTGATTCAAACTGTCAAGGCAGTTGCCATCTCTTGGTGGAAAGAATGGGAGAGTGAAAAGGAAAAAAAGTGTGATCAAAATAAAGGAAAGCTTTAAAAAAGGGTGTGGGAGGGAGTCTATCAAAAGTATTGCTAAATCATGGAGTCATAGAAAAGTATGGCTGGAAGAGACCTTAGGATGACATCTAGTCCAACGCCTTACTCAGGGCAGGATCATCCCTATCTAAACCATCCTCTTCACCTGTTTGTCTAACTTGCTCTGAAAAACTTCCAAGGATGTTAAACAACAAGGGAAGTACATATCTTCACCATTCTGAAAAGCATACAACTAAAAACAACTCATATGGGCAAGACCCACCACTATCCTATATATTGGGAAGCAATTTACACTTGTGCTTAGTGGGCATTAAAAGTTATTCTATCATAATAGGAGCATTTTGCAATCACTTTACACTAACATAAATGACAACCCAAGCCAAAGGGAAACAGTAAATCCATGGAGGCAACACAGTAATAAATCCGTAGAATGATATCAGTGTAAAAACCATATAAGATCAAAATAAGACTGTAAGAGAGGGGCAAAATAAGACTGAAAGAAAATTCCTAGAAAGCAGAGTAAAATATTCAGGGGATGAAGAGTGACACGTGTGATTTGTACAGTAGAAATTGGCATTGTTCCAAAAAGCACGTAGGCATTTTTTGAGGAGCGGAAATCCTGCTCATACTTAATTAAAGGAACTATTGTGCATAGCTTTGAAGCTGCCCATAATATCTTTGAACTCTCCTTTAACTAGAGGTGATCCGAAAAATACTGTCATCAAACTACAGAACGTAAATACCTTAATTCTAATCTTGCCTGGGTTTTGCATTTAGAATGCAAAACATTTTGTTAATACTTATGCCAGAGAGAAAAAAAAATTAGGTTAGTAGGTGGGTTGACTTCCTTGAGTGAATTTGACATGATTTAATTTCTGGAAACATAATGTAACATTAGTAACAAATTTCAACTTTGACCCAGACGGGCTGCTTAAATTCCATCAGGGTAAAAGCAAACAGATGTCCCCAGAGTAAAATGGACAAAACACAAGGTTTTGGCCAACAATTCCAAAACTGCCTAAAGGGTATGTACACCCAGCTCCCACTAATTTTAATAGGAATTAGGCATCCAAATCCCTTAACATGGTTTTTCAAATGTCAGCCTCTATTTCCTCACAGATATAATTACAATAAAACAAAGGCCTAACCGGTAGAATCCAGATCTTAGTCTGGATCTGTAAACTCTTCCCCTGCAAATGGGGTTGAGGTGTAGAGTTTTGGTTCCAGGATACATTTTTAATAGAAATCATAGAATCATACAAATGTAATGCCTCATGGGACCTCAAGAGGTTATCTAGCCTATTTTCCATCTCCAAGGGAAGGTTGAGCATGCCTAAACTATTCCTGAGAGAAGGTGAGCTAATCCATTTTCAAAATCCGCCAGTGGCAAGTGACAAGCTTCTAAGTATCTTGTTCTAGTATTTAACTATCCTTTTAGATGCAAATTGTTCCCTCTTGTCTAACTTAAACCTCTTGATCTTAAAGCATAACTATTTCATTTTTATCAGATACTGTTTTAACTATTACTTTGAAAAGTGCAGTATTCCTAGTAGGTTATATAGGATAGCATATAATGGCTGTCTGACATCCTAGATTCCATTGGTTAACTTCTGTAAGTGTAGATATTCTTTATATTTAACTCAAAAGTTAAAACAGAATAAGAAAGTGTTACTCAGGAGTTAGGGCTGAGTTTTTATTTTGGATTGTGTCTTTTGGCGGGGTTGGCAAGGAGAGGAGAGGGGAGGAGCAGGGAAGAGGAGTTACCATGGTCTAAAATAATAAAAACCCCAAAAAAACAAAAACCAAAGCAAAATTAAAAATCTGCCATTTCAGCAAATGCACACAATATCTTTATTATCCTTAAGTGTTTTTTTTTTCTAATTGGACATAATGTTAATAATCTAAAGTAGTATTTGTATGCAGGTAAAGCACTATGGATCAAGCTCAAAAGCATGCTACACTTACTTATATCGGATATAAATTTAGGCTTCTGTTTTTAAAGTAATGGCTTTTAATTTAATGTCTTTTAATTGTACAGGGTTATTGTAAATCAAAACCATTGGGCTACTCCTGAAATAACACCCATTCATAATGTGCAGGTTATGAAGCTGTGATGACACAGTGTTCTCCATACAAACCTTTGCATTTTGAAGAATGGTGGTCTGGTAGAGAGAAAGCCGACGTTTTGTTTTCACGCAGGTTGGAGAGATGTGTACCATGTTTCCTATGCAGACTTTATTTTTGTTCTTCTCATTAATGTGTTTCTAAATCTAAAACTAAGGACAATTTAAACTAAAACTCCCATACTGCAACCACCCTCTCTCACCAAGGACAGGTGATGGTGTCTCAAAGGAAATGTAGTTGCACCAGGGAGCGTGAAGGTGAAGAGGAGAATGAGACACAGTAGCATTTCTGAACTGAAAATTTCAGTTTTTTAATAAAAAGGAAAGGCAATTCCCAAAAGGAAATGTAAATTTCCCTCACCTGTTTTGCAACCACTTTCAAGTTGAAAGTATGAAGTGATTCTTTATGCACAGAAGAGCATATTACAATTGCATTACATTTTTATCTTGATTCCCCATTAGTCACTTGCAATTCTACCAGAAACAGCATCTACCTGTTAGAATGGTGGTCAATGTACTGGAAGAAACAGCATACATTTTTATATCAGGGAGAAAGGGCTGTGGTGCACTGCAAGAGGAAAATAGACGTTAAAGTGTATACTTTGCATGGAAAAAATTACTTTCTCTGAACAAGTGATGAAATGGAGAACCACAGTAGTTTCTCTGTGTTATTAATTTTTTTACAATCTTTACAAAGACATTCCAGATGGTCCTCAGGATGGGCAAAACTATTTGAAAAACAAACCGTTTTGTGGAATAAATGCAATAAAAGTGAGAGCTGTGAAAACCCACTTGGTAAACAAGTTCTAGCTTCTGCATACTGGGTGCCTCTACATGAGACGTTTATTGTACAGTTGACTAATTAGCTGCACAGTAAATTTTGCATGTCTACATGTGCACCCCTACAGGGACAGGGTAAATTAATTTACTCTGCAGCAAGATAGTACTTGTAAATACATTTACTAGTACTATCCTGCTGAAGACTAAAAAACTCATCAGCAACTCATGTGTAGATGCTGACTCGGCTGGCTGGGCCATGAGGGTGTTTCAGTGCAGGGGCTGCCTACCAGCTAGCCCCACATTGAAGCACCTTTGTGCCCCAGCCAGCCCCACCATAGCATGTCGAGCTGGGGGAAGCAGCCCCAGCCCTGCTTCCAGCTGGGGTTGCTCCCACCCATCTCAACATGCTGTGCTTGAATAAAGTCTGGAGCTTCTTGCTCTGGTGTTTATTGGTCCCAGGCACACATTCAAATGATGTGCCTGGGACCAATACACTCCAGAGCAACAAGCTCCAGAGTTTATTCATGTGCATTAATCGCATGAGTATACATACCCACTGTAACCTTCAATGATGCCACTTGGCTTTGATGCTGCTTTTGAGATTCTCTCCCGCTGACACCATGATGAGGCTGGAGCAAGCATAGTTTAAAACAGGCCTGAAAAACTTGGTGCCTCTTCTGCTGCCAGCCTATAGAATTACTGCTTTCTTTCTGCCTCTCATATTTAAAGGACCCAATTTTGCCTCTCTAAATCACACTGAGTAGTAATGACTCAGGAGAGGGAATACCAGTAAAATCAACGAGATATCATTTTTGTGCTGCTTTTGAACTGCACCTGACACAATGGAGTCCTGGCCTGTGGCTAAGGAATCCAAGGTACTGCCAAAATAACACAGTACTAATGGTTAGTCCTTGCCTAGTCTAACAAGGACACAGTGGGACAGAAAGGTTGCAATTTTAAAAAAACAAAAAAAACCCTCCAAAAAACAAAAACATCCTACCGCTCCTTGCATGGCTCATGGAAGTGCTGAGTGGATTCACTGCTGTTTTCAGTGAAAAATATTGCCCAACTACTGCCTAAAGGAAATAAGGGCTGGTGAGAATAGTCATTGAACACATGACTCCGCCCTTCCATGTATCCCTAAGAGGTGTTAAGAGAAGAAAAGCTTCACCTCATAACGAAGTATAGGTTATTTCAGGCCTGTCCCTATATGTTACAACCCAGCCAAATGCAAATAACCTCAAGCACTGGTCCAATGTTAACAGCAGCAACAAATTTATGCTAAACAAATAAAATCTGCAGGATCAGAGGAAAGCACATAGATCATCTTTGGCTGTCTTTTGGTCTGTCTCAGATTTCCACCAATAGTCATTCTTTTGAATCATAACATTGAGGTGATACAGCAAAGGGATATCAGGAATGGTCAGTGTCATGTGCTAAAACATTATTGCACAAACACTGAAATGGAAGAATGCTCTGCAAAAGACCCAATCTTGTTCTCACTGATGTAATTCAGAAATAACTCTACTGAAGTCAATTAATTTTACTGATTTTAGAACAATGTACTCAGAAAGAAGAACAGGGCAGTATGTATCAGGCATTAATTGCTGGTCATGACAGGTGTATTAATAGATTTTGGAGATTTGGAAAAAGGGAAAGTTATTTACGCTATGCCTTGACTGAGCCAGTATTATCAGTCTTCAATTTTCATATATTCATATATTCAAAATTCTTGAAACACCAGAAAGACAGCTTCTTTACTGATGTAAATAGGCATAGGCCAAATGTGTAATAAATGGATTTTGATCCCTGCACAATTTCTATATAATCATCTCCATCAAATACATAAATGATGAGAGATTTCCTTTTAAAAACAAGCAATAACTCAAGCCTAAGTTGCTAGCTGAAATCTGATTCCTTAATTGTTTCAGAGGGTAAAACAGTTTAGCAAGCGGTCATTAGCTCCATGTTACTACTTACTTATAACAACATATTTTTTATTTAAAACTATCATAATGTTTTGGCCTAATCTCTGTGTTTGAAATCTCCAAGCTGTTTCCCTGGTCAGAAATTAGTGGTTACATGACATTTACTCTTAGAAATCAGCAGTGAAGAAATACCAGCTTTCTTGAAAGAGTCCCAGAAAAGGCAAATTAACTATATTTATTGCATAGGCCTAGGTCACCTGACCTGGGTCAAAGTTACAAAAGTTAATACCCCATCATAATGGAGCAGGCAATATCTACTCATACCAGTGATTACTGTTGCAGTCATCCCCCAAATCTCACAGTGAAGTCTACTAAAAAATGTAAGCCACACACAGACACACTTCACACTAGTGCAATTGAATGCCACCCACTGAAGCTAATTTGATTCAAGGCTAAAACCGTAGACTTATTAAACGTGGAAGGGAGTTTGGAATAGAAATAGGTATCAATAAGAGATCCTCCTTTAGGGGCCTGGCCAGGCCCAGAAGCTATCTATATTTTTCATTAACAACAGCGGTTTCTGAAAAAGTTCTTTTTACTGATAAATTCCAAGGTCACAAGAATCATTGCTACAAATAGCTACTATCAACTGCCAGAGATGGTTCAGAAAAAGCTATGAAGTTTGCATCTGCACGGGGACCTCTGGGTCACCATCCCACCAGGAAGACGATGAAATGATGGTGGGTCATTTACCTCTCCAGCTCTAGTGCCACCTACTGTGGAGTATAAGCTGCCCTATGCTGGGCATTCATGCGAAAGCTCAGGCAGGCTTTGGTTGGGAAAAGGTCACATACTGACTTCTGGATCTCACCATTAGCCTGAATGGCTTTCCATGAGTTTTTCTCCCAGATTTTTTTTCAACTGACTGTTCACCCTGAATTGTAAAGTCTATCTCAAGCCAAGCTGACACTGTGCTAGCAAATTCAAATATGCTGGATATAGACTTGCAATATGCTGGAAACCATTCTTTCTGGATTCCATGGAGTTGCCCTTTTCAAATACTTCACAAACATCGGCTGAGCAGCTCAGAGTGGCTGCTGTCTCGGCTGGGCTGAGCCGACTTGAGGTGATTCAGAAATTACTCATTCGTCAGGGCAGGCTGGTGAATGGAGAGGCTGACAAGGTTTAATGGTTGTAAAAAACTTTATTTATGTCGCAGGTGGCTGCGATGGAAACAGTTCGGTCGTCTGGACAACAATGCGAGTTGCTCCAGCTGGCGAGGCCAACGCCAGTAAATCCGTCCGTAACTCAAGCCGGCGGGAAAAGGGTACGTCTGGGACTGCGTTCGGCAACGGGAAGAGGGATCGATAGGTGATCAGTCTATCGATCAGCTAGCTGCAAGTCGGATGTCTTTCGAGGCACTCTGCAGCGTGCTCAAAGCTCTTCGACTTGGGCGGAAGTCGCGCTAGTTTTTAAACGTCCAGCAAGCCAATTACCGGCCGCCACGTGTGAATAATTTAGCACTAGCCAATAGCGGGACACAAATTTACATCCGAATGGCGGGAACTCTTTGCACCGTGCACTTCTGTGCTGCAAAGGGAAAATGCATCCTGCAAAGACAGCTGCTAAGTGGCGGGAACTCTCTCCTGCACGCGGGTTCTTTATGCAGCAAAAACCCTCACTGTGCAAGAGGCTCTCAGGTGGCAAGAAAATTCCATAGCGCCGAGGCACCAAACTCACTGGGTCATGACAGCTGCGACAACAGCTCAGTGGAGATAACACATCCTGGGTGGAAAAGCTGACTTGGCTTTGTTTTTGCAAGGATCTAAATGCTTGAATTCCTCTTCTCTGCTCTAATATGTATGGGTATAAGTTAGGGTTACATTCATATAATGGATGAATTTTTAATATACTGTAAAGTTGACTTCTACCAGAGTGTTCTCAAAGTGCATGTGAAAGTGCTGATGTTCTACACAACTGCAACTGTTGAATTGTAGCTCTCTGCTGGGACTAAAGCTTTATTATGAAAAAAAGAATCAAGGAAATGAAACATGTCTTTGTGAGTGAGTACCAGGAAAGAACCTAAAGACAAGGGAAAATAGACCTTGCAAATGGAAAGCATGTTCAATATGAGCATACTCTTCAAAACAACTAGAAACCTTCTCCCTTTCATCTTTCCAGCCCTTCTTCCCCCTAGGGCCGCACCTCTCCAGTGCCACACATTATTCACCTTTCATTGTCTCTGCTCCATCCCCTGCATCTCAGCCACTAGACTAACAACTAGTCTACCAATACCATCTACCACCATCACTGCTCACCTGCTACATGTCAGTGGACCAAAAGGAGGAATGTATTTCAACTGTCACTCACGCTGCTCAGCTCCTGCAAACTTTAAAGAAACCATGGTTTTTATCAGAGCACATATTTAAAAGCTGGTTTAGTGGAAAATTTGATGGATCCAATTAAATTTGAGTGGGCCCAAAATCCCACATACTATGTACAATCCACCCTCTAGTAAAGTGTGCAGAAACTCTCTGTTCGCAGTGCGTAGAACTTTGTTATGAATCGGCCTCTTTCTTTGCACAGACACTAGCTCTTTGTTTATTGTGGATACTAGCAGTTACAGCTGCTACACCACATAGCTCAATGCATCATATTACAGTGGTTATTATAGATAACAGTAAAGTTATTATTGCAAACAAGGTGGTGTTGTTGCCATTCCTGCGCAATGTAGAGAGTCTTGGAATATACATTGTTTGTCTTAAAAGGGGAATTCAATGCGATGTTCTGGCTTTTATCATTGTCACGGCGGGGTCCTCGAGGAGGGCCGTGATCTCCTTGAGGCCCTCTTACCGCACTACTCCGGCCCGAGGGCACCCTCCATTTTCGCCCGCCACGTCTTGATCGAATATGTAGTAGGGAGGCTGCCTTGTGTTTCCTCGGGCCTGTCAGCTCCTGGACCCCTCGTGGGTCTCCCCGTACAATGGTGCTACCCAAGCACCCCAGCCTTATGGGCTATGCGTGGCTCCTACCTCCCCTGATACCACGCCCCAAGCCTCGCAGATGTAAAGGACGTTGTCCGGTCTGTCTCTCTACTGTGGCCCACCCTGGGCTCCCTCTCTCATGCCCAGCCTCTTGCTGGGACTCTCGTCTGGCCCACTCTGGGCCTCCCCTGCCGGTGTGGTTCCGCTTCAGGACTCTTTAGCGGGCCTCCGGTCCTATGGGCCAACCGCACGGATACCCTCCCTGACTCTGGCTCCCCGCGCTGCTACTCCCCGTCTTCTCAGGGGCAACCACAGCGCCCTGCCTTGGTCTGAGGGGGATTGCCGCACTAGCCTGCGGCCGGGCTCGCTATGCCCGTGCGCCCACACTGGGCTACTCAATAAGGTACAATGGCGTTCCCCCTCTCTGGGGCTCACCGCGCCCACACTGGGCTACTCAATAAGACAATGGCGTTCCCCCCTCCCTGGGGCTCGCCTACTCAACAAAGCACAATGGCGTTCCCCCTCCCTGGGGCTCGCCGCGCCCGCACTGGGCTGCTCAATAATACACAATGGCGTTCCCCCTCTCTGGGGCTCACCGTGCCCACACTGGGCTACTCAGTATGGCCCCACTCTCTAGGGCTGCTCAGTATGGCGCTCCCCCCTTCTCTGGGGCTCGCCGTGCCCACACTGGGCTACTCAGTAATACCGCCCCTTTCCTGGGGCCGGGGGCTATGTTCCCCCACACGCAATCCGGGGTTTAGGTCCCCGTCCGCAACCTACGGGTTGCGCCCGCGACCCACTGGCCGCGCTCCTCGCCGCCAGCTGCTCGCGCAGTGGCGTGCGAGCTGCGCCTTCAGGGTCTATGTTCCCCCACACGCAATCCAGGGTCTAGGTCCCCATCTGCAACCTATGGGTTGCGCCCGCAACCTACTGGCCGCGCTCCTCGCCGCCAGTTGCTCATACACTGGCATGCGAGCTGAGCCTTCCCTGGCGCTATGTAGATAAGGCGCCCTCTTGGCGCTAGGGCACCCCACACTCTCTGGGGTCCCTATAGTTGAGGCCTCCTCCAACCCCTACAGCCTCACCCAAGCCTCTGGGTATAATAACACAACGCAAAACCACAAGCCCCTAGGCTGTAACACAAATGCAAGCCACCTGGCCATAACTCCTCATCATAGCTCAAGAGCTATCATGAGCTGTACTTGCGACTTAGGCTCCTTCCCATATCTTGGCCGAGGGAGCTCCTGCCTCTCCGGCTGCTGGCAGAGAACTGCCAGCCTGGCTTCAGCCCTGAGCTTTATAAGGGCCAGGCCCTGCCCCCTACAGGCAGCTGGCTCCGCTTGGTTGCTCCGGCAACCCGCAGCTGCGCTCATTACCCGAGCAAGCCTCAGCTGGGCTTGTTATGTCAGGCCAGGGCTCTCTCTCCCTGGCAGTTTCTCCTCTCTTAGGAGCAGGCACTAAGGTGCCCTGCGACAATCATTATACCACATGAAAGGAGAAAAGCATAGAACAAATGGTGGTTCTAAGAGGCATTGCTTGCATAGAACATAAGCACAGACATCTCCAGTGTCACTTGGTTGTACATCCAGAAGTGATTCAGACACCTCCCTTTTGAAAGTACTCCACACTGTCCTGGTAGAAAATTTTGGATTTCTAGGCTTCTACATGCTTGCCAATATGAATTTTTCTATGGAAAGTACCCATTTTCCACAGATAATTTTGATTTCTAATAATTAAAAAAAGAAGAAACCCCTTTAATATCCAAATTGCAATTTTTTTCAGCACAGGTTTCTACAGAAAAACGTGTTCTCCAACCCACTTTAGTTGTATGATTGTCCTGCTTTGTCTCTCTCCCCCAGCCTCTTTCCCATCCCACCTCCCATGTCATCTTCAGTTTGCCAAACAGTATACAATAAAGGACTCACCCAGGGCTTCACCCTGCCTCATTTTCTTTCCAGTATCTCTGCTCTTTGGAATGTGAACACCCACAAGGTCCTCGAGTCACAAAGCCTAGGACTGTAGTAGCTTCTAGCATAAGCACTAGGGCTGTGCAAAGCTTCAGTCCCTGATTCAATTCGACGGAGATTTGGCCCAATTTGGCGGCTGAATCTCCAAATCCACATCCAATTAGAGGACCCTTTAATCCGAATTGAATCAGAACCCTCCAAATCGATTCGGAGAGATTCGGAAAGATTCAGAGATTCAGACATAGACACAGCTTTAAATGTTTTTTCTACATACCTCCAGGTAGCAGGTGGTTCATGAGTGCTGTGATGCTGGGGTGCATGGAGTGTCCCACAGGCATGTGGGGGGCTCCCCAGCATGCTCAGCAGCAGACCTGGAAGTGGACCAGAAGCAGTTCCAGTCTACTTCTGGGTCCACCAAGGAGCATGCTGAGGGGCCCCCCGTGCTCTCCGGCTCAGCAACCTGTGCCTCCTGAGTCTGGGTGGGGGCACCTGCGGCCAATTGCCAACCCAGGGAGGCATAGGAGGGGGGCAGCATGCTCCTTGGCAGACTCAGAAGTGGACTGGAAGTACTTCTGATCTACTTCCAGGTTCACTAGCACATTGAGGGCCTCTCCCCTCCCTCCCCCCAACTCCTGTGGGATGCTCCATGCACCCCAGCATTGTAGCAATCATGATCCATGCCTGCTACCTCAAGGTATGTAGAAAAAAACTTTTAAAGCTATGTCTGTGTCTGAATCACTGATTCTCTGAATCAACAGCTAATCTTCAGATTTGGATTCTGCTTAATCAAATCGGGGACAGTGATCTGAATCAACAAATCGAATCACTGTCCCTGATTCGGGCTGAATACAAATCTGAATCAAATAGGGTCTGATTCGCACACCCATAATGAGAAAGTGTCAAAGCTGGGGGAAAAGCACTCACCCCATATTGTAACATAGACATTACTACAACAACTCCACTCTTCAATAGAAGGTAGGGCAGGGCAGTGCCGCACTGCCCCATCTTCTGCCTGACTTCCAAATAACATGGCTAACCACCTTTCTGTTCTTCAGCAGAGCTGAATGTACTCCTTTCATTCCTTTAATTCTAGGGTGTAACAGTCTGTTGGCAGGTGTCATTGGCCATCTGTTTCAAGAATAGTTATTTACAACAGAGAGTCAAAAACAGGAGGTACTATCATAACCAGTACCTCCTTATTTTTGCAGTATTTTTGAAGTATCCACTGTAAATAATAATACCAGGTACACAATATACCAAGAACAATATCCAAATTTTGAAATGTGCAGTGTTTTTGTGTCCTGTTTTGCTGGTCTGCTCATAGTGATTTTTAAGACTTACTCATATATCCTGAAACGAAACAACATTTCAAATACCCAGAAGTGGTGCTTTGGTATCTTAATTTCCAACATCACTGGCTTGAGATTGATGAATGGCAGCTGCAGATTAGAAATGTGTTGCCATCTCTTGTTACAAGCAAGCTCCAAGATACTTAGTTGTAAGGAACAATTAGTCCCACTACTCAGTGTCTGTCTTAATATACTGTATTTTCTTATATGCAGTATGCCACTATATATAATGCATACCTTGCTTTTGAAAGGCAGAATAAGGACAAAAATATATTTTTCCAGAGTTATGGCTGCATAGAGCACAGGCAGAGCATAATCTCGAGCTCATTCACCTTCCCCCAGTTTAACTAAAGCTGAAACTCTAGCTGCTGCCAAAGACTTGGTCTCCATGGTGGATCTATGATTTTTAAAGGAGCTAAAGAGTCTCTAAGGCTATAAAATAGAACGAGAGACCAGAAGCTACTAGCAGACAGCAAAATTGCCCTCAGCTTGATTATAGAATATCAAAATTGTTAAAAAGGAGAGACAAACATTAACATCTCTGGTGTGAAGATCAATGAGCCATTAAGTCAACTGATTCCCTTAGCTGCCTGAATAATTGCACTATTCAGCTGTTGAACTGTGAAGTCGGAGGCAAAGGCAGGTATTTCTACCTAAGGTAGACAATTGGTCTTCCCACTTGATACGTGAACCTTCATTTTGGGGGGCTGATTTTGGGAGAAAAGGTATGTGTTGTATGTCGGAAAATGTGGTACCTCACAACAAGCAAAAGATCTTGCTTGTATATCGATAAACAATAAATAATGTTAGATGGCATTTATAAGTCTCATTTATAAGCATCAGAAAGTGTTTTATATATTATGGGCTACAATGTGCTAACCTTCCCCATGAAGTAGAATGTACTCCAATGAATAGTTTCACTGATGTCAATATGAAAGGAAAATAGCTACTTATTCCTGGTAAGAACAGCATAGCCTGGCCCTACATATTTATTTGCATAATGGCAGAAAAAGACACAGGGGCACAAAGTATAGAAAGAACAGATTTTCAAAAGTATTTAGATGCAGATAGGTACTTGGTAGGATTTCCAAAGTCCTAGTAATCTAGCCCCTAGTGTAGGCTGGGTGCCTAATTCCCAATGATTTCAAAACAGAAAATCCTGACATTGAGACTTCAGATTCAACAGCAACAAGACTATGTAAACATATGGAAACCCCCTCAGCCACTGCTGAAAAGGAGCTTTTCTCAAAGTGGAACAGAGCAACCCTATCTAACTGTTTGGTTCAGCAAAGAAAAACTGCCCACAGAATTGAAAATACTGTGGCATTTACGGAAGTAGAATATATGTACATGAGCTGCAATTTTATCAAGACAGTGAGAATCAGCAGTGTAGGGACACGGCCGAGCGCCTGGGGCAAAGTGGAAGTGGCAACTTCCTTTTCACAACTGTGAACACAAACACATGGCTACTTACGGTGGTCGCCATTTATTGGCCCCTCTTGCTCCCCATCAGTGCCCGGGGAAGTTCTCCCTATCACATCTCCCTGCTTATGCCACTGGTAAGGACAGAACCTTTGCCCTTGAAAAATGCACCACTACCCCATAAACTTGATTCTGGCCATACATGTTATCATTTTGAGGACACCAAATCTGCCACTGCTGTGAATTTTTTCCCCAGAATCAAAGTTTTTACATAAAACAATTATCTTTCACAGCCTTTGTGACTACAAAGAAAATCTGCTTAATATGAATCGAGTAGCCCATGCTTACTTGATTATATGTGACACAGGAGTTTGCTGACTTAATATTCCCTGTTAAGTGATGTTCAAGGTGTGAGGAAGTGTACCAAACTGCAAGCTATCAAAGTATAAGTTCTGAGATCGCCTTTACTAGCTGCTGTTCATGTTTCTGGATACAGGCGACTGGTGGGATACGGGGTGGGGGGTACGGGGGTACATACCCCCGCCACCCTGAGACTGGCCCCTAACTCAGCACTGCTCAGGACGAGGCAGGTTTTTTTGCTGCACAGGCTGGCAGCATGTTGGGGGGAGGGGTGGCGTCTAAGCCATGGCACAGAAGTATAGGAGTGGATATGGAGCTCTTGGCCCACCTCCAGGCCCGCCCTTAAATTGTGCCCTCCCCAACTCAGGAGGCACCAGTCACCCCTGTTTCTGGAATACTCACCGAGTCAGTATCTTTATCCCCATTTCATATTTAACCAAGGAGTTGCACATGGCCATTTGTAGCAAAGGTGGGAATAGAGCCTAGGTCCATAATATGTCTGACCCAGCACCCACTGATTCAACCTTCTGAAATGAATAAGCTATCCTGCCTCTAACCCGCAAGTGTACTAACCATCAGCATATACACCTTTCCCAGAGCCATGAACAGAGCAGGATTTGGGATCTCCTACATTCTCCTGCCCTTTGCAAATACCTGTTTATCCCAAAAATGTGTGTGCATATCCCCCTCTAGTGGCTATTATATGAAAGACAATAGTTACTCTTCCAACTCAAGGGGAAGAGCAGAGGTCTGTGCTAAAGATCTGAGGAACTAAAGTTCAAGCCCTTCTTGCAAGCCCATGCATGGATCTTCAGGATGGTGCAGGCTAGAATTTCTACCAGTCTTCTTAAGAAAAACTGGTTCAACTTAATTCACATATGGAAAACAAAAATCCGTTAGAGCAGGTTTTACCATGACAAACCAGCATTTACTCTTATTATGGCACAGTCTGAAACAAAATCTTGCAAATTTTAGTCATTTCTCAGATATTTCAATTGCTTGGAGAGGTTTGAAGAGTGAGAGAGATGGTTATTCTCCTGCATTCATAGACATTCTGAAGCAATAGCACCAAGAGACCTAAGGATTGTTCTCATTCATTGCTACAAGGTGTTTTCACTGAAACCAAGACAACAGCTATATATTATCCTGCTGAGCCTTTCAAGCACAAATGCTCGCCTTACATGCTTGTCACACAATCTAAAAACATTTCCTTCAGCTTCTCAGGTGCCTGAGTGGGAGCAGGTGGACAGTCTATGCCTGAAGCCTTCTTTCCAGATCCACCAGGAGCACCATAAGTAGTAGATGCACTCTTTTGTTTTACAAGTACAAGAAACATAGGAAATTGGAAATGTAGCAGCAGTGTAAAATAAATGGATTTTAACATCAGGATAACCCAATTCTTACCAGGCAGACTGTGATGTGGATAATGATGCTCAGAAATAGGAAAGATACTGTAGCATAAAGCTCTAGACTGGGATTCAAGAGATCTGGGTTCAGGGTCACGCACATGTCTTGCATATAACCTCTCTGACTCACCCAATCTCACTGTCTCTCAGTTTCCTGTGTATATAATGGACATAACAATCCCTCATTTACATTGTAACTCTGAGACAGGAACTCTCACTTACTATGCCTATGTTATAGGGCTCGGTACAATGGGACCCTGAACTGAACTGGAGCTTTCAAGTAGCACTGTAACACAAATAATACTAGAACTGCTTTAAAGGAAATGTGATTCTATTGTACTGAATTTCCAGTCTACTGCAGAAACTGGTAGGCCTTGCTGTGCAGCCTACAAGGCATTGGTAATGACCTTAGCTTTCATGTGTCATCCAAGAAACAGCACATCAACAAGACGGTACTTCCTAACACCACACGAGGGCACTTGTTCAGTGTTGACTGAAAAGGAAATGTACCACCTATTGAGTCACCAACACCACTTCCTACAGCACCTGGGTTTTCCCATTTATGTCCAGATCAGCCTGACTAGAGCTATGCAACATGCTTGCAATGAAACCCCCAAACGATATGAAATCTTTCCGTATTGGGACTTGGTTGCGAACTCAAAAATCAGAAAAATCTGAAGTTTGTGAATTTCTGGAGCAAACCTAAAATCAGTTCGCCAGCCACCCTCAGCTACTTTATGGTTGCTACCTCTGACTCCAAGGATAATGATTGTTTCACAAAGCCAGGGACAGTCTGATGCCTGAGTGAAGCCTTGAACTTCTGAGTTTTCTGTGACCCAAAGCATCAAATCAAAACTAAAGAAAAATGTGAAAACCCACTGCTTCCTGATACACAGACTTAGGAAAGAATCTGATTTGGACCCACAGGTACCTAAATGAATCTCAAGCAGAATTTAGGCTCCTAAGCTCTAAAATGCAATCCAGAATAGATAATGCTGTTACATGGAGGTAAAACTCCTTAGGCACCCCATTTCATATAGCACCTGCAAAAATTCCCTAGGTGCCTAATTCTGGTCATGCTCAGAAGCCATGCAACCTATGCAGCCATGCAGCGATTCGCCCACCAGGCTATGAGGAGAGCAAGCCAAAGGAGACCTGACTCTGTAGCCTACTGTTTAGGACACTCAGTTGGAAGGGAAGGAGCTGGGGTGGGCAGGGCAGCCCGGGGGGGAGGCTGGTAGAGTAGATGGAGGTCAGGAGGCTCGTGGCAGAACCCCCTATGTGGCGTGAGACAGTGGGGGACAGTGAGTATCGCCTCCCACCAGGCAGAAGCCAGTGAGTGGGGGCTTTTTCAAAGAGCCGGGAGCTGGGGCAGGCAGGGCAGCCATGGGGGGCTGAGAGCGCGGGCGGGGGATGGAGCCTGCATGATTCGGAGACTCTGCTGTTTCGGCTGCAGCCGAATCTCCAAATCAGATTTGGCCAAATTGATTTGGGACAGTGATTTGAATCACTGAATCGAATCACTGTCCCCCAAATCGGCCAAATCCGAATCAAAATCCAAAGTGAATACTAGTCACTTTGCACAGGCCTAGTAGCTGCAGACAGGAGGAAATGATTTATTAAAAAACATTTCTTAAAAATACAAATCCTTCCTCTTAAACATTCAATCATTTAACATCTACAGTACAATCTCCCATGCATCTTACAGTCAACATGCATATTGTGAAACATAATTAAGGAAATGATTCTTAAACAACAGGAGAAAATATTGTTCATAGTATCATCATCATCTGCTGGAATCTTACACATGTGTGGTATATGACTGTATCAGGGACCAGCTTACTATTACTCAGGGACCAATTTACAAGTAGTCAAAATTTGGATATGGATGAAAGGAAACCTACCCTTTCAATTCACAGGTGGACTCTCCTTTGATTCCCTTTGACTCACAAGGACATATACTGTCCCAGTCCCCTTTAACCCATATCTTGAAGAACTCTGCATTAGGACTGTTCTCCCTTCAGGCAGAAAAGCTGTAGGTATTTTCATGGATCCACAACACTGCTTTGCAAAGTAGTGTCATGAGATCAACATGATAACATACCATAAAACAAATACATAACCACTTGAAATGTCACTTCTTTCCCTATGTTCTGTCCCCACAGCTGAAATCAGTTCTTGCACCGGGGTTTGTAGCCCCCAGAGTTGAATGTGTGGTTGCTGGCTGTTGGACATTTTTAGTTTTAGACCATTTTTGCTATTGAGTCAACCCAATCCAGGTCTATCTAACTTCAGTGCAAAGTGAACTGTCCTCAATGTCCCTTGTCAGAAGCAGGGAACAGGGGAAGGAGATTGTTTATTTTTGTATGGGTACATCTCTGATTTACTTACATATGTTTATGTATTTATTTTCCCATGCCCAGGTGGGATAATTGAACTTTGTAGATAGTTTAATCATTTGTGTTGCCAGGGGTCTTTGCAATAGAACTATTTCCAGAAATACATTATTATGAGTCAAGGCTCCCGATAAAGTGATCATCACCAAAATGACCAAAGATATTCAGACAATTCCAAACGCACAAGGACCTAAATGTGTACCTTATGAATGCCCTAGCAAGCTTATCAGAGATCCCCCTATGTGCTAGGCTGCTCCTGAGATGCGATGTGGAATAGACATGGTACTGTTAATATTAATGATGTTCACCTCTTGGCTGTGGAAAGACCCATTCCTCTATTTTCCTCCAGCTGGGCCTCTCCACAGCATTTACTACGTGGAAGAATAGCCTTTGCCTGACTAATAAAGTCAGCAATACATAGGGTTACACAAAGATAGCTTCAAACATTCCTAAAGTGCCACAAGAGTTATAATATATTGTTTCTCATAGTTTCATAGTAGCTAGGGTCAGGAGGGACCTGAACAAATCATCTAGCCTGACCCCCTGCCATAGGCAGGAATGAATGCTGGGTTCATAAGATCCCAGACAGGTGATTAT
Source organism: Alligator mississippiensis (assembly GCF_030867095.1). Lineage (NCBI taxonomy): Eukaryota > Metazoa > Chordata > Crocodylia > Alligatoridae > Alligator > Alligator mississippiensis. The sequence goes on along the minus strand of NC_081824.1, from coordinate 225,204,183 downwards.
CCACCTCCTCTTGAATTTGCCCAAGGTAGGGGCAAGGACCACTTCCCTGGGAAGTTGGTTCTCAGTAAAGCAATGATTGTCAACCAGGTGCCTGGCACCCTGGGGTGCCATGAGATCATTTAAGGTGCCATGAGATGTCATGCTGTATTAGGCATGCAAACACGTGCACATGATTCACAGGATAAACCCAGAGATTTCAAATAGGAAACGATAATGTCAAAACCATTCTGACCCACTATGGTCTGAGTTTTTTGTAAGAAAAGAACTGCTCTATTATTTATCTGTAATCAAGAAATGAGTAAAAGCTAAAAGCTGGCATTTTCCAAGAGGTGCCTTGAGTCTAACGCAGGGTGCCCTGAGTCTGAAAAGGTTGAGAACCACAGCAGTAGAGCTAGCCAGAGAAATGTCAACAGAACAGTGTTCTGCTGGAAAGTACAGCTCCGCTGAAATCAAAATGCTTTGTGAACCTGGACTGATTTTATCAGCATTATATTCAGGAAAGAAATGGAGGGCAGGACAGCGGGGAAAGCCCCATTGAAACATTCTTTTCCAACATTTTCTAAGAGAAAAAATTACTGGGGATTTTTCATTTGGAAATGACTGTTTCAAATTGTGTGTTCAAATGTTATTTAATATCATACCATAATCATATAATACAATATATATAAAAAGGTAAAGTTGAAACAAAGCACTTTGACAAACCTTTTCAATAGTCCCAAAGCAAGATTTCTTTCAGAATTCTCCTCCACAGAGAATCTCCATGAATTGAGCATTCGTTCAATTTACAACAATGCTGTTTGGCAAACTCAAAATTCTTTATCAAACAGAATTTCCATTCCTCTGCACAGCTCCATGCCTCAACCTAAAGATGAGCACAGTCTCTCAACTCCCTCACCTGTGGAGTCCAACAAAGGTTGCATCCCTTCCCCGTTATCTTCAAAGCACTCCCCTCCCTGGCTCATGGTGAACCAATATCACCACTGACTTCAAAAGAAGGTGGACAACACTCAGGTTTACATTACCTTCACATCAGACACCATCATCACCCATTCCCCCAAGGGCCTTGCTGCAGTCAGCAGCTGCTTGTCCAAAGATGAAAACTGGTGAGGAGGAAGGAGTCACTGTAAAGAATCTGTCCCACCACAAGTTGACCCTCTATGGGAGTTGTCAATCCTATTATCATAAAGCTGGTCAGAATTTTGAGTTCCAAAATAACTAAAGTAGCAAAAAGATGTCCCCCTCACATATGTACATGATCCAAATTATTTTTATTGCAATACACCAAAAGGTGTTCAAGCACTTACCTCTTGTTTCAGTGCCTGACTTCCCATTGATTTCATAGCAGTAAGGTGCCTAAGAACCTTTGAAGATCTGGGCCTTAGTCACGATCACTGTAGAAGGTCCTGCATGATGGCATATGGGTTAAATGATGTGCGTCTCTTGTCTAAGTCACGTATGCTATATTTGCAATCTTCCTCTGAAATGATTTGCGAACAGTATAGCAAGGTAATACACATTTTGCTTAGCACCAATAAACTCACTTAATGACTTTGAATAATGAAAACCAGTTGCAAAAGCAAACAAAACTCTAGGACACAACTACAGCTGGTGAAAAGCATATCCCATATGAGAACAGATCTGTTAAAATCATAAAATATATTTTTTACCCACCAAATCAAAACACCCAATGAATGGTACAACAGAGCCTTTTAAAATCTATGTCTGTAAAAGGAAAAAAAATCTCTTAACTTGATCCACTTTTCTGTGCATCAAGGTTATAATCAAGAGTGAAATTTGATCTATTTGAATGTAAATCAGGAGTACTTTGGCTTCAGAGGTTGGACTAGATGAACTATGGAGGTCCTTTCCAGCCCAATTTCTCTATGATTCAGTGGAACTATTCCAAATAATACATGCGTAACTGTGGGTGCAGTTTGACTTTATGCAGCACAGAGTTTCCCACCACATTATAGCATCCCACACTCAGTTCAATACGTGGTAATGAGTGGATCACGTCAGCACTATTGCTTAACACTGAGTCACAGAGTGTTAGTCACAGGTAACAGCGTTTGCCCTTCCATCGTTTTTTCTCACTAAACTGCATAACTCATCTTTTAGTAGACACATTATCCTAGTCACTTTCAAATGAAATCAAACAGGCTTCTTTCTAAATGGAAACCACTTGAAACCACCAGCACCCTCACTCATCAAGTAATCCCCTCCAGTAAAAAGACCAAACTCCAACCCCATGAGAAAGGGAAGTCGACATTCTTCTAATCCCAGGTAGTCTGAGGTCAATTTGTTCTTTCAATGTAGAGTAGAGCATCGCCGTAAAAGTCACAAAGTACAGCTATTGGCATACTTGGTGGTCCAAGTGCTCATGCTGATCCAGACCAATCTGGCTGCAATGTAGCTACTCCAGTTTGCATCTGTTGAGAATCTGGACCATCATTGTTCAATAAAACATGCATATACATTAAGGAGCCCTGCCATACCCATTTTTTCCAGTTGGCAGTTGGAAAGGACATTCACACTCAAAAGTTTTCAGGTTATTCCAAGATAGAGTCTAACTTAAACCAGGAAAAAGACAGGAAACTGATAGCTATGGCTTCAGCTTTGTCCTTAATTCACCCCAGTGTACCTAGGTACCAAGGAGTTGGGAGAGATGCCCTTGAGTTCAAAGTATGTTTCTGTTTCCTACCACTGCTGAGATACTAAACACTAACAAAAAAGAGCTAAATTTACACAGTAAACCCCAAACACGTGCAAGCAAGGCAGGACAGCATTCTATGCACATCTCTTGTTTTTCTAATCATTTTTCAACTTTATAGCTTTTCTGTAGAGCAAAAACAGCTGCTCAGGGTTGAACGTGTGCCTTGCCATGCCAAAGTTTCTCAGTGCGCTGGCTACCACCCTTTCATTAACAACTTTCCAGCCTCTTCCCCTCACAGCATGCTGTCAGCTCACAAGATGCCAGGACTGCCTGGCAAGCAGCAGTTTTGTCCTGTGAGACAGCGACACATTTTTCATAAGGAAAAGCTTAATACATCAGGTTAACTCTGGCCTGAAACACGCCTCCACATTTAAATGTGCTTTCCTAGCTCCTTTGTAGAAGTCCTGGAATCCTGCTTTCTCCTATTAACCTTGACTTTCTCTCAGGCTCTCTTTCCCAGAAAATCTCTTATTGCTTGATTTTTAAAGGCTTGGTACAAACCTTCAAGTTGTAGTTATTTATTCCCAAAATATCTGGGAATTACACCAATGGGTAGCTCCTTGAAATGCTATGGCTGCAGCAAAACACTCAAAAAATGTCTTAAAGAATGTGAAATCATATACAACAGCACTGAATGTGCTATTCACTGAAGATTTCCATCAGAAAAGAGACTCTGGGTGGGAAATGGTTATCTGTAGAGCTGGGCAGGAAATGGATTTCCCATTCTGCAAAACCTTTGGAGATTTCAAAATCTGAAATAGAGATTAAGAAAAGGACCCTCCCACCCGCTAGCCCCTTGTATACAATAGCTCAGTAGTTAAATGCACCCACCTGGAATATGGGACACTTAGGTTCAAATCCTATTTGTTTGCCCCAGAAAAAGTTTTCACTTCAACAAATCAATACGCTCCAGTTAAAAACTGTTTCACTGGAAAATTCCCAACCAGTTTTACAGTATGTATCTATGCATTTCTGATTTCCTTCTATGATAAAGTGACAGGCACTGTGGATGAGGGGAAAGCAATGGATATGATATGCCCCAACTTTAACAAAGCTTTTGAGACCATATCCTATGATAACCTCATTCACAAGCTAAGGAAATATGGAATAGATGAAAGTACTACAAGGTAGATATGTAACTGCTTGGATCATCGTAGCACGTAGTCCTCAATGTCTAGTTGGGAGAAGGTATCAAGTGGGATTCCCCAGGGATCTGTCCTGTGTCCATTATTGTGCAACATCTTCATTAATGATTTGGGTGATGGGATCGAGAACACACTTAGCAAATTTGCAAATGACACTAAGTTGGGTAGAACTGCAAATGCTCTGGAGGGCAAGGCTAGGATTCAGAATGACCTGCATAGACTGGAAAAGTGGCCCACAGTCAAGCAGATAAGATTCAACAAGGACAAATGGAAAGTCCTTCACTTGGTACAGAATAACCACATACACAAATACTGACTGGGGAATGACTGCCTTTGTTGCAGTACTGCAAAGTGAACCCTAAGCTGAATATGAGCCAACAGTGTTGCCATTGTTCCCCCCATCCCCCAAACAAGAAAGAAAAGAAAAGAAAAGCCAATAGCATCCTGGGTTGTATTAACAAGAGTGTCACTTGCGAATCACAAGGGAAGTGATTTTGTTGCCCTTTTCAGTACTGGTGAGGCCTCACCTGGAGTACTGTGTCCAGTTTTGGCCCCACACTTCAAGAAAGATGTGGACAGTTTGGAAAGAGACTAGCATAAGGCAAGAAAAATGACTGGGGGCCTGTGAGGCAAGACTTATGAGGAAAGGCTGAAAGAACTAGGGCTATTTTGTCTGGAGAAGAGAAGAATGAAGGGGGATTTGATAAAAGTCTTCAAATACCTTAAGGGCAAGTATAGAGAGGATGGAAATGGGCTTTTCTCTGCAGCAGTAGGGGACAGGACTAAGAACCACGGTTTCAAACTGCAGCAGGGGAAATTTAGGGAGGAGATTATGGGAAACGTTGTGACTATAAGAGTGGTCAGGCATTGAAACGGGCTACCTGGAGAAGTTGTGGATTCTCAGTGCATAGACAGACGTTTGGCTCGGATACTTTAGTCAGGGATGATCCCACCTTGAGCAGGGGGCTTAACTAAATGATCTTGCGAGCCCCCTTCCAGCCCTGCTTTCCTATGATACTAGAATCTCAGGGCATGGCCTAATGTCTAATGTGCTGGATGATCAACACCATCTGGGAACAATTTAGAGCCATTTCATTTGGTTGCTGAGAGCTCCTGGCCATGGTAGATAGGAAGGGGAAGGAAGGGGATATGCAATGCTAACCCAGGGAAAGCAAGTAGGGAGAATCACTGTGTGGGATGGAAAAGTGTCAGAGACTTGAGGCAGAGGAAGAAGCTGGAAGGAAACAACTGGTGGGTTGACAAGGGACTGAGGATGTAGCAGGAGGAAAAGCAGCAAGAAGGCAGCAGAAGGAGGGAACACCTAGGAGGCTGGTTGCCTGTTACGGTTCAGGATGAGAATGTGTTACTGGAGCTGGAAGAGGACAAGAAACCAGGTATATGGTGGTACTGGGTGAGAGGCACCACTAGCTGGGATGGAGAGAGGGGTGTGATGTGGGAATGGGGTACTCAAAGGATTGTGCCAAGGAAGTAGCACTGGAGAAGATGGCTTAGAACTGAAATAACAAGGGGGAGGCAGGGGAAAGCAACAGGAAGGAGCAAGCAGGGACTACTCTCTGAAGAGTGGTAGAGTTTGAGCCTTACTGTCAGGGGATGGCTGCCCATCTTAAGTGCCCCAGTCAGAAGTGTCCCTTCCTCTCAAGGCTCAGGCTGACCCCCCTCAAGGCTCACCTCACTGAAGGCTGATGCTCTTCTTACAAAAGGAGAAAGAGGTCTCTGGCAGCTCAGATTTCCAGACTGCAACTGAAACTGGGTAGCAGGTCTCAGAGACTTGAAGCAGCTGCCTTGAAGGGGTACTCTGCAGGCACAGAACCACAGAATCCAGGGGGCTGTTCACCTACTTTGGCTAATCAATCATTTGCAGCTCAAGAGGCCTCAAACATGCCTGAGCTCTGGGCAAGTAAACTCCCGCTGACTTCAATGCCTCCCACACAGAGCTCACCACAGTACTGGGTGCTGGAAGATCTTGTAGGTGGGGATGAGTGACTGGTGCCTCCTGAATCTGGTGGTCAACCACAGAAGCTTCCCCTTGTCAGAGGGGGGCACCAGCCCTACCAACAGTATCAGTGTCAGCCGTCGAGGGGGCACCAGCCCCGTTACGGGGGGGCACATGCATCCCTGTGCACCCCCTACCAGTCCCCTATGTAGGTTGGGATCTCTTCCCCCTCCCCGGAGTTTTTCCCCCTTGAACAACTGTGTCCCACGAAGTGCTGGCCAAAGCAAAGATACCAGCTAGCCTCAACCAAATTGCTTTATTGTGCTTTGACAAGTGAAACACACCTGCCTGCCCTCTTGTCTTGGTCTCCCTAGTAACCTTATTTTGTTGTTTTAGAAAGAGATGCCAAACCAAATAGTATAAGAGGCAGAGGAGCATAAAGAAGTTCTTCCCTTAATCAAAAGCCTCCATAGCTTGGCAACTTCACTGTTTTGGGAAGAGTAAACAGTTTAGACAGCATGTTGTACAATCTTGACTTCTGGTCTCTGAGGATGTAGAGCTCTGAACTTCACTACCACTTTCGTAGTAATTACACAACCTTTCTCAAGAATATATTCATGTTGTTTGTTGGGTTCAAAACAGCAGCCTATTACATAAGACTGCATTTCTCCCAAGGTAGACACTCAATGGATTGCAGCACCATCTGCTGGTTCCTAGAAAAAGACTGACATCTCTTTACGGAAAAACAACCAGGAAAATACTGATAACACTTCCCAAGAGTCAAGCTATCTTTCTTTTCAACCTCTTCTTTTACGTTCTCCAAATAATTTCCAGGTTTGAAAAAGAACGTAAACAGTTCAGTATAATACACCTCTATGAAAAAGAAACCACCAGCAAAAAAACATTAACGATCTCTATAGGAATTTCACCATGAGCTCCGTCTGAGAATAAGGGGAAGGATCAAAAATGACCACTTTGCTGTCCCTTCAACTGAACCCTGACAACTTTTACAAGGCTCTTTGGCCAGTTTTCAAAGCGACTCTGTCTCCAATATTTGAATGCTCAAACTGAAGTACTCCAAGAGGACGCACTTTTCAAAAGGCCCAGAGAGTTAACTGAGTGTTTCAGATGGGCCACTCGAAATCTCTAGCTAGTCTTCAGCACTTATTTACTCTATGCTACTTTCTTCCTGGGCTTAATAGGAATAGGACTTAACCCAAATGGTTAAGTCCTATTCCTGCACAGTATTGAAAGCTGCTTCTTGTAGTTAATTTATAGTCTCTTCAGGGCTGAAGGAAGAGTTCTGATCTCAGCCCCTGTGTGTGGATACGCGCTGCAAGAGCCCTGGAAAGGTGAGGGGCCCTGGAGTGGGGAAGATCTAAACAAACTGGGAAAATGACTAAAGGACTAAGAATGGAATATGTTGTAGTCGTCACGGTAGACACACACAGTTAAATACATTTACAGCACCTACCAGGGAGATCTGCCAGGGCTAGTAAATGTACGTCTTTTTTTGTCTTTTTTTTTTTTTAAACAAGCCAATAGAGGAAGACAAAGAAAATGTCAGTTTTTGCAGCTGACCCCTTCACAGTTTTTTGTCTGTGGGTTTTCTTTGTCTCTCTCAGACAATCTAAATCCAAGGGCAATTGAGCTCCTTTCTCCCATGCAAAACTAGACAATTGTTTTCAAATTACAAAATCTGTGCTATGCAGGGTAGGGAGAACTCATTTATGTGGCTCCCTTAAACTCCAGATCCTTTACTCATTCTTGTTGTACCTGGGATTACTTGACTAAGGACTAAAGCGGAAGCAATACCTTGCACAACCAGAAACAGTTGCAAGGTTTGGAAATGAATGGTAATTAATAGCTACACTGCACAGTTGCCACCTGCAGTAGTTAAATGTACTGTGGTATTTGGGGCTAGATCCTAAACTGGGAGATACTGGGCTTATACAAATCACAGTGGTGATGTTTCCCAGCACTCCGGGCTCTGAGCATGCCTCGCCCGAGCCCTGCACACCTCAGTCTCCTAACACACCCCAGACCCAGAAGTTTGCCCATGTGGTTGCTGTGAAGACCAAGGGCTCCAGAATAGTGTCATGACCCAAAGGTCTGATTTTTTTTTTGTGTGTGCTTCGGCACTAAGAATTATCCCCGCGGGTATACAGCTTCGTTGCACGGAGGAGTTCTGCTGCGCAGAGAACCCGCGTGCAGGGAAGTGTTCCCGCCACTTTGCAGCGATCTTTGCAGGGTGCATTTCCTTTGCAGCACAGAAATGCATGGTGCAAAGGTTTCCCGCTCGTTGTATGCAAATTTGTGCCCCGCAATTGGCTAGTTCTAAATTATTCACGCGTGGCGGCTGGCGATTGGCCTGCTAGCCGTATAAGAGGCTTGAGCAGTTTCCGCCCAAGCCGAACAGGACTCCGCATCCATCTCGTGGGGACTCTGGGTGTGCGTGGCAGGGTAATAGAAACCCTGTGTGTCACTCAGAGGGGTTTGGCGGCCTGATCCACCGCCCACCTCTTCCCGTCTTCGAACGGAGCCTACTAAAAGACATATCGACGAGTTTTACACGCGCTTGTCCTGGACATCCGGAGTTTGTCTGCGTGGAGCCTAGCAACCTCCACGTGATTGTTCGTGTTCTGTCTGCGTGGAGCCTTGCAACCTCCACGTGTGTTCGTGTTTTTTGTTGTAACCGCAACTCAAGCAAGTTCTCAGCCTACACCACGACCATCTCGGTGTAAGTAAAATAATCTTAAAATCAACCGTTACGTGTCTGTGCCTAATTCTAGCTCGGCGCCCGCCCTCTCCGACCCGGCCTGCCCGGGCTGCTGGCCACAGCCCGCGTGCAGAGCGACAAAAGCGACCCGGGGTCAGACCCGGCGCGCACATGGCGACGAGGATGGGATCAGGATCACCGCGGCACATGCCGATGGGATCGGGAGAGGGCTCGCTAGAGTTAGAATTAGTTGAGAACTGCCCTTGGAGAAGTGGGAGACGCAGCGTAGCAAGCGTCGGAGAATTGGAGGCGCACCTCGCGTACCACCAGGCAGGCGGAACGGGCCGGAGATGTGTCCATGGACACCTTTTGTTAAGGGGAGAAGAGGGAACTCCAGAAGTCGGAGCCCTGGAAGGGAAAGAAGTGTATCTTCACCCCGCGGCATTCAGGTGTATCATGGGTGATGAGCGGGTCCTGTATAGGCCCCTCGAAGCTGTGACCCTTGCCAAAGTCAACCCGGCGAGCGCAGTAAGCCCGACCCCCACCCGGGAGTGTGTCCGTTGCTCACGGTGTGCCCGAGAGATGGGAGAGACGATGCCAGTCGGCTGGTTTTCCCCCTGTATGGTGGTGCCTAGACTGAGGGGTCGAGAGCGTCCGTCCGAGCTCCGCGAAGACCCGGAGACGGAGGACCGCACCGTAAATGAAAGAGTGGTCCTACGGTGCGACAAGGGGGGAAAACTGAATGCAGCCTTTCAAACTATGGCTGATTTAATGACTGAAACTTTAAGTTTAAAGACCCAGCTGCATATGGCCGTTCGAGTGGTCGGAGAAGCGGCTGAGAAAGGGGATCTTGAAAAGCCCCAACAAGATGGCGCCGAGGAGGGAAGACTGTGTGGAGAAGCCGGAAGAGAGGGATGGAGCTTCGGAAGAGCCCGCGAGGGTTCGGCCGGTAACTCCGCCCAGCGACGCAGCGTCAGTTCCGTCGACCACGCCCCTTTGCCGAAGGGAGGGGGAGTCAAGCGGAGGAGTGCATCCGCCCCTCCCGCCTGAGACAGCAACGACTCCCACTGTAACAATGACTGCAGCTCCGACAGAAACAGCAACAGCAACGACAACTCATGAGGAAATTGATCAGCCTGCAGTATCAAGTGGCCCAGTCATCGGTCCGCAGAGTGCAGTTCAAGCTACCACCTATTACGCTCGATCTAGAGCCGAACTGCAGAATTTGTGTAGAGAATCCAGGATCCGATCTGACGAAACTCTGGCTGTGTGGTTGGGACGTCTGGTCGTGGAACTTGGGTCCGACCTCCTGGACCAGGAACAAGCAAGCTTCTTGGTGAGACAAGCTTCATGGAGTAGGGGACATGTCATCGACATCGACATGGTGGCGTTTAGCGTCCACTGGCCTATTCCGATTCCAGCGCTTGTGGCAGGAGTGATCGAACAGAAGGCCCACGCATGGCACGACGAACGACCAGAGCACACCGGTGCAGAACAGCTTGTACTGGCTATTATCGGAGTTTCATACTGCGCCTGGAACCCAAGAGAATGCACGTTGGGACTAACACTGCTCCAACGAATGCAACCGTGGCCCCATCGTCACCTGCGAGACCCTGGAACCGTTCCAGTGACCCTCGACAGCATAGATAGTTGTCTTAAAGTTTACAGGCAAAGAAACATCGTGGTTCTGCGAATTGTGCTGAACCCACTGGTCGATCATCCTGTGAGTAGTCTCCTTCATCAGTTGTCAAGACTGCGCATCCTAATGGAGCCAAGACTATCCAGTGATTGGGAGTGTCAACGCCCGACTGAGGCTCACAACACGAAACACCACGAATCCGAGCGTCCAGTATTACGCCAGAGAACACAGGAGGAGAGATATATGTTTGGATACCTCCTGCAGCGTTCTGGACTTAATAAGAGACAGCTTCGGATTTTAGGAGATGCGGGACAATGGCAGCTAGCCTACGAGTTAGGTTTTCACTATCTAGAAGACGGCGATGATGACTCCTCGACGATTTCGTCGAGTTGCTGAGTCGGAAAAGAAAAAGAGCTGTCCAGTATAAAATCGTGTTTACACATTTGTATTTAATAGTACTGATAAGTTTAATCGACTGCATTATCATGCGGTCCTGTGTGATTTTGTAGATAGTAGTGAATAACCATTTTAAGAGAGTTCTTTTACAGATCTGGGATTCGGAGTGCGTGGTGGAGAGAGGCCCCGAGAGGGATAACATCACTGAAAGGAACAAAGGCCTGACGCGCGATTCCACCATGACGCCCACCGAAGTCATGATCGTCCAGTTTTTTGTTATGAATGTGATTTTATGTATATGTGTGTGTGCCGGCTATTATTTGATTTGATCCCTTGAGGACGAACTTTTATTGTTGACTGATTTTGTTTATGCTCGTTTAGTTTCGCGAACCATTGACAGAGCTATGAATAACCCGGATGATAGGTTTGAAGTATAATTCTATTGTGCCTTCAGCAAGGGGGGATGTCATGACCCACAGGTCTGATTTTTTTTGTGTGCTTCGGCACTAAGAATTATCCCCGCGGGTATACAGCTTCGTTGCACGGAGGAGTTCTGCTGCGCAGAGAACCTGCGTGCAGGGAAGTGTTCCCGCCACTTTGCAGTGATCTTTGCAGGGTGCATTTCCTTTGCAGCACAGAAATGCACGGTGCAAAGGTTTCCCGCTCGTCGTATGCAAATTCGTGCCCCGCAATTGGCTAGTTCTAAATTATTCACACGTGGCGGCTGGCGATTGGCCTGCTAACCGTATAAGAGGCTTGAGCAGTTTCCGCCCAAGCCGAAGAGGACTCCGCATCCATCTCGTGGGGACTCTGGGTGTGCGTGGCAGGGTAATAGAAACCCTGTGTGTCGCTCAGAGGGGTTTGGCGGCCTGATCCACCGCCCACCTCTTCCCGTCTTTGAATGGAGCCTACTATAAGACGTAACGACGAGTTTTATGCGCGCTTGTCCTGGACATCCGGAGTTTGTCTGCGTGGAGCCTAGCAACCTCCACGTGATTGTTCGTGTTCTGTCTGCGTGGAGCCTTGCAACCTCCACGTGTGTTCGTGTTTTTTGTTGTAACCGCAACTCAAGCAAGTTCTCAGCCTGCACCACGACCATCTCGGTGTAAGTAAAATAATCTTAAAATCAACCGTTACATGTCTGTGCCTAATTCTAGCTCTGTGCCCGCCCTCTCCGACCCGGCCTGCCCGGGCTGCTGGCCACAGCCCGCGTGCAGAGCGACGAAAGCGACCCGGGGTCAGACCCGGCACGCACAAATAGGTGCTGGGGACAAGCCCAAAAGAGACTTATAGGTGAACTTCCAGTTCTGAAGTCTACATGAAGATTTTTATGGGTGGGGCACGCTTAGTCCCCATTGCCAGGACATGCCACCACAACAGCAGAAAAAGCCAAGGGGTCAACTGGAACAAGGCAAGAGGTCAAGTGGGTACAGAATATTAGAATGATACTTAGGGTCTATTCCCAGCTCTGCTGTGTATCTTAGGACAGGTCATTTCCCCTCATTCCCATCCTTTATCTATTTAGATTGTATACATCAGGGCAGAGACTGCCTTTGCTTATATGTTGTACAGCACATCGTACAAGGAGACCCTGATTTCAATTGATATCTCTCTAATACAGACAAAAATGGTAGTTCTAAGGGCATACAACAATACAAAACATCCTGTTAAAATTGAACATTATCTAGGGACACATGCCCACTTGGCCCTGGTGCCAGGGTTGGCTGTCTATTCTTTTCCATGCCTACTACCTTTGCACTAATATGCCATCTCCTAAGTATTTAAAGGAGCCCCAACAGCTCCAGGAGTATTTAATATTCCTTTCCTGACTCCCTCTTTCACTAAACCATTTAAGCTGTTCTATGATGAAGGGCAATTTGGAATAATAGTACCCAAAAAAAAATGTGGCTACACATGCAATGCACTGGGTTTTGAGAAAAGGGTTTTCCTTTTCAGGGCCCAGCAAATGTACAAGGTTCAAACTAAGTACAAGGTGCTAAGGAACAGAGTCTTGACAAACTTTGTTTTCCTGTGCAAGGTCTCAGCACATAATGATTTCATTCAGCAGCTACTGTTCAAGCATGGAAAGTGTTGGTAAAGAAATCCCACAGAGTTCAGACGACCTTTTTCCTAACTTTAGCTCCCCTCCCCTCGCCCCCCTCCATTTGCCTTTCGGGTTTTTGCCAGGGATAACATAAATATTCATCAGCTGATATTTGCAGGAGCTGTGAAGTTCTGAATGAGGCCAAACGTTTTTTCCCTCCTGCCCCATCTGCAAAACGGCAGCTTCTGGTCTTAGCTCACAGCCAAATGACACTTTCCGAAATCCCCAAAGTGCACTTGCAGGCTTTTCAAATCCAGTCGGGTTTTTAATGCACAAAGCAGAAATGCTGTCTGCCTAATATTTACCCTGGGATTACAGAAAAAAAAAATATTACTTTTCTACGCTTTAAACTTCGTGATGCCTTGACGTAATAGACAGGAGTGTTGGCAGCTCAAAATGTTGGTTGGTTTATTTCAGTGGACATGACTGCTGCAGGTTTCCTTTCTGAATCAAATACCAGACACTTGAACCATTTGTTGTGCAGAAAAAGAGAAACAGCTTTTATTCTTAAAGCCAGTTGCTTAACCACCTGGGTGCTGTCACAGGGAACCACATGCATCGGAAAACACTTTTAATAAGACTGTTTTAAGCCGAAAAATGGAATCCCCACTGCTCACTTGTCACACACGCTTCTGAAGGCTAAGGCAGAGAAAGTACCTCCTCAGAAAAGTTCTGTTTAATAAAATCCAGGATTACTCACTCAGGCCTATATGGAATTAATAGGGAGAGGAAGGTCTCATTTAGTAGTACCAGAAAAAATGGCAAGAGAAGGCAAATAAAAGGCCTTTTCCTGGCCCTGGTGTAACTCAGCAAAACTCCAGCAAAACCAACAGACCTACGCAAACTGACCCCAGAACAAATCTTACACTACAATACCACCATTCACCACCTGATCATGAAATGTGCTACAAACCTACCATTCAGGCAAATGACAACTCTGGGAGCTCAGCAAAATTCAGGATTGGATACAAGTGATAGGCAGACCTTTATAATTTGGATTCATAGGAGCCTACCCAGCAGCAGCATTCCCAGTATTGCCAACCCCACTATGTCAAAAATCACGAGACAAACTCTTAAAAATCAAGAGATCTGGAATGTAAAACATGAGATGCTATTTTTGAAGTGTGTGTATGGGGCAGGGGGTTATTTGTGAAGGTGTGAAGGGCTGTGCATGTGTGCATGGGGTTTGGAGCCTGAGGAGGGAAGGTCCCCACACATACTGGCAAAATGAGGGGCACTGTGGGGTACAGGAGTGAAGGGCAGCAGACAGAGCTGAACTGTAGCTTGGGAACAAGGGGCAGACATACAGACTCATGCAGACAGACAGACAGACAGCCACCCATGACTCTGTTGCATGATTCGCCTCAGCTCTGGGGCCCCATTCACCCCTGCCCCACTACCTCCCTCACTGTGGCGGCCTCAATCTGCCTGCCAGCCTCTTCTTCCCTCTCCCCCTGCCCCTTCCCCTCCACAGACTTACCAACTTGGCACTCTCTACATGTGCCAGAAGAAAAATCCTGAGATTTAATCTCTCTTTCAAGAGATCATGGCTAGGGACAGACATTCAAAAAGCCTGAGCCTGAATTGATTCAATCTTTACAGGTCAGTCTAATCTGCCTAGGCTGAATCAGTTTGTAACTGTAAATACATCCCCCTGGGACTGAAAAAATGCAGGCACATGCCTGCAGTGGCTCAGGCTAGAAGCCAGGGACCCTAGAGCAGCCCTCCTTTCCCTGCCACAGTGCTGAGCTGAAGGGGGCATGGCCAGGCCCCAGCAGGACGCTCTGATTAGGGAGGGGTCCAACCCTCACTGGTCAGTGAGGGAGCCAGCAGGGATTTACATAGCATTTAGTTGCACAGCAGAAAGCACTTACCAGTCCATCAGCAAAACAAAACGATCTCTCATTAGTTCAAGCTCTTCTTAAAAACGTGTTCCAAAGCAAGAACAGAGGGACATTACCAGCTACCTGTTGTTTAGCTCCAAAAAACCCTAAGCCAACGCAGTCCTGTCTACCTTTATCCCATCTCCCACAACACAGACCGTAGCCAGCACATGGTCTGCTAGCTAATGCTGAGATGTGTCTGTGTAAGGCAGAGGGGAGCGGGGAATCCATGCTTGAGCCATGAGTGGTGAGGGGGGAGGGAGCAGGCTGACCCTGCTGTACCTGCAGTCTCTGCTGAAGCTGCAGCCAGGTTGCAGAGGGGAGGGGCCAGCCCAGCTCTCTGGAGCAGAGAGCCCCGCCCAGCCCAGAGAGCATACCAGGATGCTGGGGGAGTCTGATTGAACTTAAACCACGAAGGAGTCTGGGATAGACATGGCATAAACTGGTTTGACCCAAATCAGTTAAGTCTGATACTACATTCAACCAAGTTTATCTCAAACCAGTTTCAGCCACTTTCAAACTGGTTTATGTGCACTGAGCATCTGTTCTGTTACAGGTATAAACCCGTTTCTGATCATTTAAACTGGTTTATGTGTAATGTTTGTCCCTAGCCCATGAGTCAGAGTTAATTTGACTTGGAAATCAAGAGTCTTGTGATTTTTTCATGAGAGTTGGCATTACTGCATTCCTAGAGTTACCATATTTCCAGCATCAAACACGGACATTTGTGATGGGGAGGGGCATATGACTGTTTGGGGGGCAGCAGTGATATGCCTATGCCCTGCCTCTGCCCCTCACTCCTAAACCCCTGCCCCCCCAGCCCTGCCAGCCGCCCCTCACTTCCAAACCACAACCCCCTGCCCTCAGCCCTGCTGGTGCCCCTCACTCCTGACCTGCAGACCCCTGTTCACCCCCTCAGCCCTGCCAGTGTCCCTCCAGAGCTGCAACCCGCTGCCCCCCCCAGCCCTGCTGGTGCCCCTCACACCCCTCACTACCAAGCCGCAGACCCTGCCCCTGCCAGCCCTGCTGCCCAAGCACACACTCTCTCTCTCTCTCTCTCTCTTTACCTGGGAGTTTGCCAGGGCCCACACGCAGAGAGCACATGACCCCTGATAGTCAGTCACCTTGCCCACTACTCCCAGCCCCAAAAAGCCAGCCTGGGAAAGCAGGGGAAGAGCAAAATACACAGACATTTGTTCTCATTTTAAAATCCCACCTGGATGCGAGGACAGGGGCCAAAAAAGAGGACATGTCTGGGAAAACCCAGATGTATGGTAACCCTATGCATTACCCTTAAATGCATGTGTGCACGGCTGAAGTCCCTGCATTCAACTACGCAGAGCTGCTGCTGTGCATTGAGCTCTACTACTGGTGCTTCTAATGTTACCAGCTGGAGTCACCCAAGGGCTTCCTTGCAGCCACTTCTTGTACCATTAATCTGGGCTAAGAGGAAAGGAATCCACACCAGTGGAGAGAGGCAAAGGAAAAACACAAGCTTTTTGTTGCCTCATCAGTTTCTCTCCCTTCCTCCACTATTCTCTTCATTTTTTTTCAGTATACATCTAACTCTCATATAACAAATGAGGTGGGAGGAGGAGGGTGACAGGAGAAGACGCAAGCAAGTAGAGAGGCTAAAGCAATACCCATTGAGAAGGGAATGCTGCTTAACAGGCCAGCTCCTTGTATGGGGTCTGTGTGCTGTGTCCTATTTACACTAATGTAAGCAACAGAGGAGCTACCTCAATTTACAACAGCTGAGACCATAGCCTACTGTTATCCTACCATGGAAGCTGATCAAAAAAAAAATCCATCTGTATTTTCACAAAACTTTTGCCTAAGCTGCAGAACAACTGAAAGGCTGCAGTCAACTGAAAGTAAACATACTGCTTTGTTGGCCAGTCAAAAGCAATGAATACAGCTGTGCATTGCCCCTTTATCATTATTTACCAGCAAGTTGCTATTATGAGACAATTGTCATCAACTGGTATTTCTTCAGTGTTCCATTTGATAAGTGCACGTCGCATGATGAAACCCGTTGTGAAACCCTTTGGGCTGTGCCTACATTATCAATTTTTTCCCTACACTTTTAAACAGGTCTGCATAAGATGGTGGTTAGTGCACCAGCAATAACTTGCCTACAGTAGCACAGCCCTCATCTTTACCCACTGGGGAGATGATGTGTTATGGGGGAAATTCTTATCAGAGACAAAGATAGGGAGGACCACACAAACACAGAGACCAGGAGAGTACTCTTACCAGAAAGGCTATGGCAGGAAAGTGGAATCAGATGTGCTGTCAGTCAGGGGTGGATCTAAGATTTTGAAAAGAGGGGTGCAGAGGGTGTGGTGTATTACCACATATAACACAACACATATTTTTTCCCAGTTAAAAAGAAATTAGAAGCTTCACTAATAAGTAGGGCCTGGAGCTATAATTTAAGATTGAAGCAAAATATTATATACAAATACACAACAAATTAGGCAAGAATAATCCAAAGATCTTGTTTCATTAGTCCCGGAGTCATTCTAGTTAAATGCATGTCTCTTTTTCAGATTCATAAAACAAAATCAAGACTTCTTGAGCATCTGGACAATGTTTCCAATACTTCATTGAAAGTTATTTCCACACCTGAGCTAATGTTCACCTGAGTTAATATTTCCACACCCGAGTTAATGTTTTTAGCTACAGTAAAAAACAGTCTGCAGGGCTGTGAAATGGGAGCTACGTGACTAGAAGCAGCAAACAGACTGCAGCATTGCAGGAAGGACAGTTGAAGTAGCAGAACCAATGAAGGCCACTTAAAGGAAAGAGGGTTGTTAACACCTGTGCAATGAAGAGCTCAGAAGGAATCAAACCAATTATACTGAGCCATCAAGTTAATTGATTTCCTCACTACTGCATGAATATAAGTGCTGCTGACGTAAGTGCAGTTGGCTTTAAACTTTGGATGGAATCAAAGCAGGATGCAAATGCGCCCCCTGGATCCACCACTGCTGCGAGCCACCTAACAGAAGCCCCATACATCTCTTACCAGCAATGAATGCCACCCTTTCCCAAACATTCCTTCCCTATGTCTCTGCTTCTACTTCATTTTTCAGAAAAAAAAGCTTTTTACAGAACCCATCTTCCACAAATACACCTTTTCCAAACCCCTGGGTCACCCACAAGGTTCTCTTCTTCTCCCTGCACCTCGCCTCCCCAAAGCCTGTGTTACTCCCAAACATACCACACTAGTATTTTCTTCATACCTCTGTCTCCTCCGTATTGCGAGGACAAGAAGGAACACAGGCAGACTGACTCTCAGTCTCTCCAATCCAGAGAGCTCAGTCCTATGCTTGCCTGACTTCTCTCTACTTTCTATCACAAGTTATGTGTGTATTGGGGCAGGTGTTGCAGGCCCCAGGGAGGAAGGCAAAGCTCCCCCCCCCCCCCCCCCCCCCCCCCCCCCAGCCCCAGCCCCAGTTCCAGAAGGCTGCAACTGAAGCTGACTTTTCCTATGTCAAATCAGTGTGGAAACACAGCACATTTAAATTGACTTTATTTCATAGTAAAACTGAAGGGGGCCACATGATGGGGCCTTATGCAAGTGTCTCAGTTCCAGATAAAGTTACCCCTCAGGAAGTGAAGCCTAACTGGTGCAAGTTACACAGAAATAATAGCTGTATGTCCAGAGTTCTCACCAGGTTCAACCCAGGGTAGCAATTTGCTAAATGCTAAACTGGATTCTCACCCAGCTAGTAAGCAGGTACTATAATAGCTACTAACCCAGGCAACGAGCCTGGCAGAGCTGGCTGGGTTACTTACCCTTACTGAAGGGTGAATTTACAACAGACAAAAAACTGTAGTAATCATATCACACCCTCACTGAGTATAGAGTGCTCAGCTACATACTAACCAGCCTCATACACCACCACCAGCTCTCACTTTTTGCACCCTAGGAAGGGGTTGAAAAGGGGTTGAGAAGGAGGAAGGAGGTATCAATGATTATGCCTCCGTATACCTCCCTAGCATAGTGGGAAGCTGCTACCAGGTCCCCTTTGAGCCTTCTTTTTCTCAGGTTGAAGAGTCCCAGATCCCTCAGCCATTCCTCATATGGCTTGCCTTTTAAGACTATGATCATACTGGTCATATCATCATATGACTCTGATCATACTAGAGCTTTCCTAAGTCCTCTAAGGCTGAACATCCTTTCTGGTTAAGGCAGAGCCATGCCAGGAGGGTTGCACATGGAGTAGCTGCTCATGCTAAGTAAGAATGTAGGTTGTGGCTACAAAAACCAAAAAAAGTCATTGTAGAAGACAGGACTTGTGAGCTGACTGCAGTCAGACCAGCCCCCACTTGCTATGAACAGTCATGTAATTCTGACCCACAAATAATGTAGATGTTCAAGGCAAGGCTCCCAGTGTCATCAGGAGCATATATAGTGCAAAGGAGTTTGAACTGGCATTGCTCCTACTTTATCTGTTCAAGCGGGCAGATAAACCAGAAGAGTTTGTCAATACAGCATTTTCTCAATGGGCCCCAAATGGGCCCCAAAGTTAATGGATGTCGCAATGGGGGCTGGATCTGGACATGAAGCAACAGTGCAAAAGACCCATGAAAGTGAATGACCACAGAGAATTGCTAGAAACCCTGTGTCTTTTGCTGCACCATTTACAGTACAATTCCAGCACTGTACAAAGACCAAGAATGGTAAAAAGATTATGGAGAATCAAAGGAATACTTATTTATCTTCATTTGCAGTGAAATGCCTTGATCTGATAGGTATAAAGTATGTTTTTATGCTCATTAAAAAAACCTCTTGAAATGACAACAAGCAGAAAATGCATATGTTTAAATCATTTGAGGTCACCATTCACTGGCATGGCAAAGAGTTATTTGGATTGCCGACTGGCTTTATAATCTGTTATGCAGCATAAAGTGGTAGTTACCATGGGAATGCCCATAACCATCCTGCCTGTGATAGTCAAAGCACCTGACTTTAAAAGACATTCTTAATATTACAGCATATCACCTACTGAATTTCTCCAGTGTCCTTGATTAACCAAAAAACAAAGAGGGAATTAAAAGCCCAAGGGTTACTACAGCATTAATGGTAGACTGACTGGTCATGAATGAACACACACAATGCAAAGGTCAGTAGAAGTAAGTCAGATAAAAGAAGAACCAACTAAACAAAATCTCAGTTTTTAACTCCAACATTTTAAAAAGTTTGGTACAGAATTTAAAAAATAGGAAGGTGGCTGGTTTCATTGACCCTACCTGGGCAGAATGGTAAGGACTGAGATTTTGAAAGGCCAAGGCATGAAAACCAATCCTTGTAACGTTTTTTGGTCACGGTTTGCATAACTCCACCTGCATAAGCTGAGGATATGATTTTCAGCATCTAAACTCCATAACAAATTGATTTCTGGTTGGGAGACAGCAAGAAGGTTGGGAAGGTTTTATTGTCCTTGTGGGAACCCTGCTTCCACACCAAAACAATGCCCCTCATCTCTCAAATTGCTTTCCTAACTCTTGCTGCCCTAACCCCCCCAATTAAATGAATATGCCCTCCCATCCAGTGCAAGTAAAATGAACATAAAAGCTAACAAATAAATGTTTTCTTGCTGCAGATCCAACTTTAAAGGCCTGACAAAGTTCCCAGGGAAAATGAAAGAAGGCTTCTGGTGCTAAATGCCACCAAGAAAAAAGCCCTAGGGTTCAGATTCTTATTGATGTAAATCAACGTAGCTTCGTTACCCTCAACAGAGATGCCCCAGTTTACACCAACCAAAGATTGAATCCCATTGATTTTAGACAAAGATCACAGCCTTGTGTAAATAAGTGAAGTGAAATAAATGATGTTGTTGTGGAGTGAATTTTTGGTCCCTTCTCAGTGATATAAAACCAGAACCCGTTTAGACAGGAGTTCTTGAGTCAGGGTCAACAACCTATGGCCTGTAGACCAAATTGGGCCCATGATCCACTCATTTTAATAAAGGAATACCAATTCCCTATTACAGCTTAGCCATAGGATCTGTCATAGATTCTGTGTTCTACATTTTATTAAGGGCCAGCCAATCCCCTTGCTGCCAGCAGCTCTGGAGTGCACCCTGAGCAGCCTGCACGGGCTCTGTACAGGGAGCTGCTCTCTCCCCCAGCACTGCAGTTTCTGCTCACTAAATTAATGACTCTAAATTGCCCCTCACCATACCTTTCAGGGGAGGCTGTGGGGTGGGGTGGCAGAGTGAAATCAGTGAAATGACAGAGTCCTCTTTCCCACCCCCATTTGAAACCATTTCAGGGTGTTGATAAGTGAATGAGCTTCTCCCTGTTAAAGGAACCTGGGCTTAGTTTTCCCAAGTTTCTGGGTGGCAACTCCAGCTGGTTTAGTTGTTTGCCAGGAGGGAGTCTAAATATATTGAATCCAGTACTCTCTTGCTGCCATTAGCCACCTCACAAAAGAGGTGCAAACATGTAGAAAGAATTCTGGAGTCAGTATCACTTGTTATTAAGCATACATTTGGGACCCATTGACGCTCCCCAAAAGGCCAGCCCCACCCAGCCCAGGTTTGACAGAACATAATGGTGGATTCAGGAGAAAGCTTGGGTGTGAAATGCTATTGCAGTTCATTAAAGCTCATATGTAAAATCCATCTCTGATCATGAATTGGGATGTTTCCTCTGCTACAAAGGTTGTTTCCCCCATGGCTGTGTTAGATTTCTGTATCCAGCTGCTGTACGTGGCTGCCTTGTCTGTCTGCAGTGCCAAACAGTGCACAGTACTTGACCCTCAGCTTCATGACAGAAGTCATTTTCTAGCTGTTAAAGATCAGGCTAACAATTATCCCACATCTGTCTACACAGTGTTCTTGTGCTCCCCTCTGAAGCAGCTTGGGTGGTTGATGTCAGAAGCAGGATAGTGCCCTCGACAGGCCTCTTTTCTTCTCCAATCAGTTCCTGTGTACTGTGCCTTCTCTTTTCCTTTCCCTGAATCATTCATGCAGTAGACACCCATATCTAATAGGAATGGGGAAGCTAGAAACATGTTGTCTATTCCACTGCCCAAGTTCATCTTTTGAAGACAACAATAAAAATGGTTAAAAATCCCATGCTTTCATGTTACCCAATAAACTTTCCTTAAGTCTCTATGATTTAGTAACCCAACAGGTAGGGCACAGAAAAATCCAATTAGAACAAGAAAAATGAATACATTACTGAATACAGGAGACCCTCGCCATTCGCAGGGGATATGTTCTGGAGATCCCTGAGAATGGCAAAATCCGTGAATACTGATGGGGCTCCCTGTCAGACCCCACAACCACTCCCTGCTCCCCCCCCCCACATTGTTCGCAGGGCTTCCCCGCAGCGCCTGGAGACCAACCCTTCCCCCACCCCAACCCCGAGTGCCACTGTGGCAGCTCCAAGTGCCTCAGCATCTGCCTCCAACAATGGAGGCAGAAAAGATGCTGCTGCTGGTGCTGCCGCCACCCTCCCCATGCCCGGGGCTCCCCCGCGGCGCCTGAAAACCAACCCCTTGCCCCCAAGGCTGCTGCCGGGAGAGAAGATGAAGCCACCACCACCACCACTTCTCTCCATGTTCCCGGCACTCACTCTCCTCCCACCTCCTGGCTCTGCCCTCCCCCACGAATATTTGAATCCATGAATCCAGAGTTTGTGAATAGCAAGGGTGTCCTGTATATTAATAGTATTAAAGACCATATCAGAAAAAGAAGAGGTATCTTCAGTTCAGCCCACAGAGAGCAAAACAATGCTGCTGGAACTCTAAAAACAGAACAGTAAAAACTGAAATTTGCAGCACAGAATTGTGTCATCTCATCTTCATATCACCCATGATTGTGTACCCGCGGTTTGCAGTATCAAACCTTTCTTAAACACACTCTCTGTAGCTAACACCATTTTTGCATGATTATAAAAGGTCTAATGGCAGGCATCACTTCAGTATAAATAGTCAACACTAGGCCTGTGCAAAGCAGCTATTACTTGCTTCAGATTCGGATTTGGCAGATTCGGGAGACAGTGATTCGATTCAGTAATTCAGGTCACTGTCCTGAGTCAATAAGGCCAAGATTTGGCAGCAGCTGAATCTCTGAATCTCCATATCAGCCAGGCCCACCCCCCACCCACTCTCCCAGCCCCAGCAATGGCTGCACTGCCCACCCCAGCTCCTGGTTCTTTGAAAAAAAAGCCCTCACTCACCAGGTGCTGCTGGGTGGGGGGCGACCCCCACTGCTCCCACTGCCCCATGCTGTGTGGGAGGCTTTGCATGCCAGAAGCACTCACCAGACATATTCTGTCATTGACATATGCTGTCCCTGGCCCTGTGGGAGGGGGGAGAAGAGAACCAGCAAAGCACACTGAGATTTCAGAGGATGGCTCTGCATCTGCTGCCTGTACAGATGTTCTGTCTCCTGAGAAATATTCTCCAGGGAGCCACTTCACTCAGGGTGTTTCCAAGTTCTTTTTCTCCCCAAGTGGCCAGTTTTTCTCTGGGAGAGAAATTACAAACTTCCATACAGTTAGTTTCTCCACAGAGAGGAGGGACTCTCCCTGGAGAAAATGAACATCTCTTCAAGCCCAGAGATGCATCTCTAAATAAGATCATACTTATTTGCATAAGATACATTCAGCTCTTACTTAAGATCCAATTTGCATTGGCTGGACAATAAAATCAACTATTTTGTAAAGCAGAGCTGTATGTATCTGCCCAGTATTATGTTTCTGTTTTCATGAGGACCATGATAGGGAGTGTGAATTAGATCCTAGCAAATCCTTCTTGTGGACTTCCAGATCTATGGCTTATTTAGAAACATGTCCTTTACAAATTGTGATGGGTTGGCAATTCCTGGAACCTGAAAGAATGAATCTTTGCAGCATGAATTAGCTGGTCTCAGAGCACTGAAATCAGATGGGTCAAATATATCTATTAATTCTCTGCCTCCAAATGCTAACAAACATTCTCTGGGTGTGTGATCAATCAATTTTTCACCAACCATCCTCCCAAGCTAATCTTTTCCCTAGATCTATTACTTCTTCTAGCCACCCCCCACCCCAAAACCTCTCTGAAGTCCTCTCCTGCTGCATTAACGTTATCTTCAGAGGCCAGTGGCATGCCAGCTCCTTGTGCTCAGACACTCCTATTCCTGCACTCCTCACTTGTCCCCATTTCTGAAAAATGTAGCACTCCTATCAACTTTACTCTTTCCACCTCTGTTAGTCTGACTTCCCTAATTCCCTCCTTTTTTAAAGCACCAGATGATCCAAGCAACATAACTGGAGGGGTAGGGAAGCAAACAGATCACCAGCCCCAGAGCTATTAGGGGGCACCAGAATCTTCCCCAGGAGTCTTCACCATGGCAAGGCAGCCCTGCACTGCCTGGTTGTAGGAGCTGGGCAGTACATCCCCACACTCAGTAGTAAATCTGGGAGGTAGGGGAGCAAGCTGAATGATGATTCCCCACCAAAACATCCACAGGGAACTGTTCTCACAGTAGGAGCCAACCTGTGCCCAGTAGCATACTTAGGGTGGTGGTGGAGCAAACAGGCCCTAGGGGCAGTTACTAAATAACTCATACCAAAGGGTTGCCACTGCTGGACTCACTTTCTTCTGCTGCTGCCTGGCCTCTTTACATAGGGAAAACAGCTGCACAGAGATGTTGGCTACAGCAATAGCAATAGTAGCTGTCTTCCCTGTAAAGAGCACTAACGCAGGTAAGACTGTCTCTCCCTGTTATATAGGTCTGTATATCCCCTCTTTCCTTGGCCCCAGATAGTGAACAAGCTTCTGAGATGGTCCAAGACAGCTCATGCTTTGAAAATCTTAAATAGCTTCAGGTGACTGAATAACAGAGATTGGAAGAGTCTTCCAAGTCCCTCTGTTAGAACTATTAGCTAAGACCACAGTTCCTTAGCAGAAGCATTTAAAACCCAGCTCTGGCCTAACCAGGTAAAGTCTCCAGTAGCTTATGTGTTCTCCAAACCTTTGAAGAAGCATAGGGAGCAGTCAGGGTTTTGGATCAATGGCTCTTACACTAGTCCACTTGCAACGACATTATCCCAAAACAGTTACTGTTTCAATGTTGCAAAACCATACCAATTGGCACTTGGCAAACCAGTAGTTTCAGGTACAGATCCTTTATGAGAACAGCTAGTGTCCACATGAGGAAGGGCATGGTTCTGACTCTGCCTCATTACTGATTTGTAGAGGTTTGTTTACCTTGAGACCCTAAAAATCTTTGATGGATCTTTGAGCCTTTGGGGATTGCTAAAAATGCCATCCTTTGTTACAGACTTCCTGTATGGCCTTCACAGGCAACTTAATCTCTCCATCACATTGCTCCATTTATAAAATAGAGATAGTAACATGCTTTTCTTCCCATTGGTTTTCTTGTCTATTTAGCTCACAAACTCTGCTGGGCAGAGCCTGCCTCTGATGTCTCTCTCATGTGCTCAGCACAGTAAGACCATAATCTGGATGGAGACCTATGGATATCATTGTAATAAAATAATAATAATTAATGTAATAATGCCAATGTACTCACCTAACCATGCAATCTAGAATCTATACTTGCAATCTGAACCTTTGTGCACCTCCCAACCTTCAGGCAAAGGTACAAAAATAAATACAAATGCTGAGGTTCTGCAAGTACTGTACTGTGATCAGCGATTCGTTTTAATTGTCCAAGCATTGTCCCTTGAAACCACTGGAGCACGATGCCTCAAAAACAAGGATTCTGAACTGTAAGACAAAGCCAGTTTGCATCTGGAGGAAAAGCTTTCCTGTGTCAAGAACATCTTTGTTTTCAATGTAGCACATGTGGTATTTTCCCTCTGCTTGGCAAGAGATAAGATAAACAGAAGCAAGGCAAAATGAAAATAAAATGGAGTATGTAGGCATCATGAAACAATTACTTTGCAGTTTCACTACGAGACCACAGAACCATGGAATCATAGAAAAGTAGGGCTGGAAGGAACGTCTGGAGGTCTTCTAGTTCAACCCAGCCCCCTCCCCCACCGCCTAAGACTACCCCATCCCTATGCAACCATCCCATACAAATCGTTGTCTAAACTATTACTAAAACTACACAACCAACATTGTCACACAACTGCAAGGCATGGTATCCTAACCTGTCACAGGTAAAGCAGAGGGATGATGGTGGTCAGTGCTTTGCTGCTGCAGTTTCTCCATCTGTAAATTATGAAACATACCCTCCATTTTTAAAGTGCTGTAAGATCTGTAGCTGACAACTGCTGTATAATTGATAGAGGGTGATGATGATGATACAAAGTATGACACCTTAGGTTCAGCCAAATTTGTCCAAAGTATAATCTCTAAACCATTCCCAGCATTTTTAAGTATAAATGTAAAACAAAAATATAGCTGATGTAAATCAGCTTAGCTTGATTGTTTAAGAGTTGTTAAAATATGCTTGAGAGAACCAAGGAAGAGGGCCACACCTGACAAAAAGTTTCACCAATTCTTTCCTGACCTACAAAATGGCAATTGGTCTGACTCGGAGCACAGGGGCAAGACCCTCTGGCCAGGAACCTTCAATTTTTAGTCCCAGCAAAAGCACTGGCACACCCCAGTCAAAATCCCCAGCCTTGACTGCAGCCAATACCCAATGCTTCTGGGGAACGTGAAAAAACCCCGACATATGTAGCTCAGGAAGGGCCCATGCAGCAACTAGCAAAGTCCTGAAGCATGGAAAATACTAAACACCCTCCATTCTGTTCTGCAACCTGGGGACAGTAAGCATAACTCCACACATCACATCCTCTTACTGGACAGCCAGAACTTCCCTTTCTGTATCCCCTCCATAAATCTTATCCCAGCTCCTTTAATCTTCTTTCATAACTAAGCCAGGTTAGTTATGCTAAACATGCTGGGCTAGAATTTGAAAGCAGAAATATTTTGCAGTCTGTAAGGCCAGGCCCCTAGGAGGTGTAAACATATGCAGGCTGTTTAAGTCATTGGAGCTGTATTGATTTACACCAGCAGAGGTTCTGTCCCACTAACATTATACTAACTTTCTAGGCGTGATCACAGAAGTCAACTTACGTGTGTCCTGTAATGAAGCAGTTATTTATAATGGCCTTCAGTGTGGTTTGCAGCCAGTTTTCCACATCAAAAGTAGCTTTATAAGAGATATCCTTACAGGGAGTTTCACTGCACAATCATGACTTGAGCAGCCAGCATTCCCCATACTCTTCATATTTGATTTCAGACTGAAAATCACTCAGGAGGCCAAAAAAAGCAGAGCCATTCCTGCCTACTTCCCTAGCTTTGCTTCATCTCTCAGTCTACTGCATATCCAACAGGCCTGAAATCTGCACTGCCCATTTATCAAAGTGAGTTACTCTAAGTGTCTGTTTATTTATGTTCAGAAATTCTCAATAAGAGACAAATTCCAGGCATAACAGGCGCATTTGGGTTTTGTTTAGTTTTTCTTTTAATGCTGGTAATGTAAAAATACTTTTACCAGGCCCAGAGCAGTTCTGTTTGGTTTGGCTATAAGTAAAAAAAAAATACAATAGAATGCCCCAGAGTCGAGGGTAGACCTGAAGGGCACAAGGAAAGATTTGGTAGGCTAGATGTTCATTGTACTGGTTAAAATATACAGCCTTTAACTCCAAATTATTGGATGATGATGGCAATTTACTTATCCTAGCCCCTGGTAAATGCACTTTCTAAACATTGAGGAAAGTGGTGGGACTCTGCTTTAGATTGGTGATGTCTGTGAACAGACAGATAGACAAGGTAGAAGAGGTGAAGTCTGGCCAATCTAAAAATAGTATGAAGTCAATTGCACAAGAAGCCAATGAATGAGCAAAAGTGGGAGCAATGGTGGAACACCAGGAACGTGTGGCAACACAAAGCCATGATCAGACCAAAGGGAATGGCAGATTGTGGCAGCATAGTAGGGGATGCTATTACACAGAGGCACCTGCCTCACTGTGCCAGGCCTAAAACCTCCCTTCAAGGGTCTTCCTCAGGGAACCTACAGCCGGCTGTCCTGCTTCCTGGAGAACCCCGCAAGCCTAGGGTAACGCTGCCACCACCCAGGCACTGGTCTCTGGCAGGGCTCTGTACAGCCAGAGACCAGTGCCCAGGTGCACACAGACCCCAGGAACTTAGGGGGTGCTTTGTCCCTAGTAATATTTCTGGGTGCTTCTTTCAGCCTAAAGCATCCCAAGATAGCATCAGGAAGAACTGAGGGAAAATAAAAAGACAAACTTTCCTGGCCCGGCAGGGAGTGGAAGGCCTTGCCCTCTCTTGGTGCCCAACAGCCCTGGATGTAACCCAACACCTTTACTCATGGGGGGGGGCAGTAAGGAGGTTGAAAGAAGAAGTCAGAATACACTTTGAGGAAACAAAGGCAACTTGAGTCCTTACAGAGTCCAGGTACAGTGACCTTTCTAAGATGTGACTTGCCTATACCAAATTCCTAACTCCTGGCAGGTTTCCAGGTTTCTACTTACAGAAATTTCCAGGCCGTTGCCTGGGATACTTGCTTGTAGTTTCAAGATGACCACTAGAAGGAAGAGAGCTCCCCCCTTCTCCCTAGAAATTTTATCTGGCCAGGTCACCTGGGCTGACCCAAGTGAAGGTCAGAGTGAGGGGGAGGTGATTTCTTCAGACAGATAAACTTAGGAGTTGCTTCTGACATAGGAAAAGGGGACATTCAGCTCCCATGGGTTATTTCTCTAGGACAGGCTTGAGACAGTGATGGTGTGGAGACTTAACATTCTGTAGAGCTGTCTGTAGTGCATCTGATATGTAAAGACTTGATAAAAATCCAATAAAATTAATGGAAAATCTCCTGGATCAGATCCTAGAACAAACCATTATAGCCCCTGGGGAATATCAAACCAGTACCTTTCTGCATGTGATAAATTTACATGAAAATCCAAGCGCACAAAACCAGAGGAATTCCTCTCGCTGATAATTATTAGGGCAGAAGATCTGTTCTCAGCTCATTATGGGAAAAGATATCATAGGAACAACGACAAAACATGAAAACTCACAAAACTTCGGTGTGTCCAGAATCTCCCCCATTTGGTCTTACTCTTTTGTTCAGACAGTATCCAATAAGAGTTTATCATCACCCTTCATGATTTGTATTACAGTGATGCCTAACCATGACCCATGACACCGGGTCTTCCCAGCATCTACTGTTCCTCATGTCCACCTCAAAGGCTTGGGCCAGTTTCTAAATTTTTTATGAAAGCTGTCATAAGTCCCTTCTCTGTTTCTCACTTTTATTCTGCCTCATTATCCAGTTAAGATTTGGAGGTCAAGATGCTTTCACAACCTTGATCTTGTTCCCTATGTTGAACACTCACAAAGCTGTTGTGTCTGGATCTCAGCCCTGACACTATGTAGTCCTATGCTTCCCTTTCATGAGGATATGTTCCAGAACATCATCTCATTCCTCAACCCCAAAGCCCACTCACTCAACAAAGACTCTTTGTCCAGCTACCCAGGACTCCAAACCAGTGCTGAAACCCCTAAAATTCTTCAGTAGCTTAAGCACACCCTTCCCCAAGACCTGTCTGTATTGGCAGGAAGGCCTGAAGTTTCATTCTGTGGGGACAGGTGATTGTTGAAAATACAGACTTTGCAGAGGGGTGGTTAACCTGCCACTTTAATCTTTAGATAGCACTAAAGTGATAGAGATCTATGCAAAATAAGAAACACCTCCATGCAAATCCCCAGCCTTACTATTCTTCATAGTCCTTTGGGATTTTACTCATTGTTTCCTAAAGAGTTCAGAGTTTCTGATGTCTTGTCTTTCCAAAATTGCAGCTAAAAGATACCTTCCTTTATTAAAGTTGCAGATCCTTTGTCAGATGAGCCTCCTGGTCTGCCTCATAGCATATCTGGGCGTTAGTTAGCTAACTGATCAGGAAGATTTCTATTTGAAAAGATGGCCGTCAAATTTTAATGACCTCCCCTGTTAGCCAATGCCGGCACCAAAATGTTACCTAGCATTTCCTGTGTGTTTCAGCTCAATATGAAGGTTACAGAGCCAAGGTGAAGGCACAATTCAAAACTGCTTCCAAAACAAGAAGTGCACTGCCTGGCATGACAGACAGACAGATATATTTAATCAGCACAAATGCCAGATACTTTTCTTGTGTTCTCACTGCTGCTGCACCTTCTATAGAGGACTACTACTTACTGTTCTTGGTATTGAGCTTTGGCTTTAGTTTTGAGCCACATTCACAAGTATCTGTACTTTCTCTGCTAAACCAACTGACGGTAAAACACTAAGACTATTCCATCCTATTCCAATTACCTTCTTATCATGCCCTCATCATAGTAACATTGACCAATCTTCTTGCCATTAATTAAATTCTAAGTTCTAATTAAAGCACAGAAACAATAACCTAGAAATAGTTAATTAGCCCAAGTAACAAAGTAAATTTCTTCACCAAAGAAATTTACTCAGAACCACAGCATTACAGAACCTTCCTCAAATTCGGCTGGGGTAAAGACAGGAAGTTGCCTCTTCTAAACTTTAGAAATAGATCTTAAATTTATAAACATAAGATATTGCACCCCTATCTTATAAGTAACATTTATATAATCTAAAATAAACAGTCTTTCTGAAGCTGCTCTGTAATTGACATCTGACACAATCCACATTGCAACAAATATGCTAAGTGCAGTAAACAGTAGGAATTATGCAGCCTTATGCTCCGAGAAACATACATATTTCCTTAAACATATAAACTTTATTTTGTTGCTAAGCAATCATCAAGCAACACAGCCCATTCTGTGGTAAATAAGAATAATAATTTTACAATAGAAGGGCAGCATTTGGCCTCTTGGGTTTTGTTTTGTTTTGTTTTACCACCTTCCTCCCCCAGAACACACACACTTTGAGTTCTAAGCCAAACATGAACTCATGTTGTAATATTCACAGATTCACAGAAGTTTAGGCCTGGAAGGGACCCTGTGAGATCACTGGGTCCAGCCCCCCTGCCCTTCTGTCATTTTTTTCTAAAGCTTTTTTACAAACTCTCAAGCTCTTGGTAAAAATGTTCCTACAAGTGAAGTGCCATGACAGGGATCCAAGCACGACATCAGTGGAGTCAAGAGATCAAGTGTATGTGTCCTATTAACAATGATGGGAAACAAATAGCTAAGGGCCTGAATCAATGGTAAACTCCCCTGAAATTGTCAGTGGCACCAGAAAATGTAGCTAAGATATCAACTTTTATATGTTGCTTCAAGAAATTACTCCTATTCTTGTAGGGCAGAATTTTAAAAGGTGTTCTGCACCAACTAGTCTCTGCTTCTTTTGACACCATCATTGCTTTCATTGGAAGACACATTTGGATGCTTATCTTGCTGGGATCCTATGATCCCTGCTGACTTCCTGCCCCTGGGGCAGGGGGCTGGACTCAATGATCCTCCGGGGTCCCTTCCGGCCTAAATATCTATGAAATCTATGGAAGCAGAGATCAGCCAAGACAGACCCCTTATAAAATCCTACCTCCACTGTTCTGCATTCACTTGGAAACCAAGGACACCAAGAGCCATCATGATTTTATCAAGGGTATGACTTTAGAGTCCTACTTTTTTTCTCTCTAATGCAGGGGTAAGCAACCCCAGCACACATGCCAGAGTGTGGCATGCAAAGGCATTTTGCTTGGCGCACACACTTCAAGGAAGGGGCCAAGGCTGCACTGCCACAAGAATCAGACCCCTCACTGCTCCCCCATCATCCTCCCCTGGCACACCATGATCTTACAAGTCAAAGGTGTGGGCGTTTTTGACACTCTGCCCAAAAACATTGCTGATTCCTGCTGTACAGACTTGACAAGGCATTTTACCCTGCACAGCCCATACTCTTATTCTTCACATAGGCAAGATTCCCATTGTACTAGACAAAAGTTTCATTCTCCCAAGGAACAGGTCCCACATCTCATTTTCCCTTATTTCACACAGAATGATTACTATATCTTTAGCTGCCTTGGGATCAACAGACTGTTGCAACTTGGGCACCTATTTTCATGCAGGAGGGGTGGCTCCAGATTCTTGATTCAGTCCATGACACTATTTCTGCTGCTCCTGCTTTTCCATCTTCTGTTGTCATAATCAGGTTTCAAAGTACTGAGATCCTTGCAGGAGACTCTTCCTCCACTTGGGGAAGTCCTGGGTATAATCTCCCGTGAGTTGTTGTTGATGTTGCATTTTTTCAAGTTGGTCTTGAGGACATCCTTGAAGTACTTTCTCTGCCCTCCACTTGAGCATATGCCTTGACTGAACTGGGAGAATAAAACTTGCTTTGGGAGTAGAGTTGGACATCTGGATGATATGGCTGGGCCAGTGAAGCTGATATTGGACGAACATTGTCTCTATGCTCATGGCATTTGCTTGCAAAAGGACGCTAATGTTGGTGCATGTGTCTTCCCACTGGATTTGAAGAATCTTCCACAGGCAGAATTGATGGTACATCTTCAACAACTTGAGGTGTCTCCTGTATGTTGTACATGTCACAGCTCCATGCAGGAAGCTGGGGATCACAAACGTTTGACAAACCATGAGTTTGGTTTTAGATCTGATGTTGTTATCTTCAAATACTCATTTCCTCAGGTGTCCGAAGGCTATACTTGCACATTTGAAGTGATGTTGGATTTCTCCATTGATGTCATCCTTCCACAAGAGATGGCGTCTTAGGTATGGGAAATAATGTTCTCCAGAGTCTCACCGTGAATCTGAACTGGAGACTGCTCATAAAAAGCTTGTTGATGAAGGACCTTAGTCTTCTGAATATTAAGCATCAGTCCCATTTCTTGTATGCCTCAGTAAAGATGTCAACAATTGCCAATGATCTGCTTCTGAGTAAGAACATGCTACAGCATCATCAGTGTAGTGGAGCTAGATGACTGAGGTTGGGGTTCTCTTGGTTTTGGCTCTGAATAAGATGATATTAAACAGCTTACCGTCCATTCAGTAGTTTAGCTCCACTCCAACTGGAAGCTTGCTGGTGGCCAGATGTAGCTTCAAAGTAAGGAATATTGAGAAGAGTGTTGGAGCGATGATTCAGACTTGCTTAACTCCCATCTTAACCTCAAATAGATCTGTGATAGATCCAGTTTGGAGAACCACTGCTCACATGCCATCATGAAGCTGGCAAAGAATGGGTCCTGTCAGCCCTAAACTGACACTGAACCATAAACCACACCTCTTGATGCCCTAAACCCACACTGAGGTTCTAAAATGAGCTCTTCATCAAATGGAAGGAAACAGTTAAGGAGGGTTCTTGCAATGATCTTCTCTGTTGTGGATAGCAGAGGTCATCTAGGATTTCCTCATCATTCCAAATCCTTAAGATGAGAACATGGAGCTGTGATGTGAGCTCCTCTCTCCCCTGCTTGAAGATTTCAGTGGGGATTCCATGAGCTCAAGACACCTTGTTATTCTTCTTCTGCTTGATGGCTTTCCTCACCTTGTTAAGGGCTGGAGAGATTCCAAGATCATCTCTGACTGGGCATTGCGGGATGGAGTTGAGAAAACTTTCGTTAACAACAGAGCCCCAATTGAGAAGGTCTTCAAAATGCTGCTTCCAAGAGGCATTGATGTCTCCACTTTCCTTGATCAGGTCTCTTCTATCCTTAGGTCTCAAGGAGGGTGGACCCTCAGTGCTCAGACTAAAGATGGCTTTGGTGGCCTTGACAAAACCGCACATATCATGGATGTCAGCAAGATGGTGAATATCCTTCACCTTGTCTTCTCACCATCTATTCTTCATAGCATGGGTCCTTCTTTGGACCTCTACCTTGGCTCCTGGGAGATTTTTTTTGCTTGAAGTTTATGTAATTCTGCCAAACACTTTTTTTGATCAACTTTTGGATCTCCTGGTTATTCTCATCAAACCAGTCTTGATGTTT
Source organism: Alligator mississippiensis (assembly GCF_030867095.1). Taxonomy (NCBI): domain Eukaryota; kingdom Metazoa; phylum Chordata; order Crocodylia; family Alligatoridae; genus Alligator; species Alligator mississippiensis. The sequence goes on along the minus strand of NC_081824.1, from coordinate 225,170,721 downwards.
CCTGGTAGAGGATACAACTGTCTTTTCACAGGGGTCAATGTCAGAGGTCTTGAAGGCACCCTAAGTGTTGCCACATCATCCATTGTTGTTGATTGGAATTTGTCATTTTTCATTGAGTCACTGATAGGTCTCAGACTAATGGATGAGGTCTCACTTTAGTCCTTCAGCGTTAAACTTCTATCAGCATTGGATCTGCAGCAGTCATCATTTGGGAGAGCAGGTGAGTTGGTGATCATTGCAGCAGTTGTAAGCTCATAGCATAGCTTGGGTTATGTGGACATTTTTGCAATCCTGGACATCAACAATGTTGTAGTTAATCAGATGCCAGTGCTTAGATCACAGGTGTTGCCGTGATGTCTTGTGCCTGTTTTTTCTAGTGGAACAGGGTGTTGTTGATGGTGAGGTATTGTAAGACTACAAGCTACAAATCCTTCAAACTGTTCTTACTACAGTTGAAATACTCATGGAAGTAAAGCTTTACAAAGTCAAGTCATGAAAAACTAGGGCCCTCACATACCAATTTCACTGAAAGCATTGGGATTTTATATTTGAAGGGACTGCTTGCATGAGGAGGAGGTGTAAGAACTGACCTTTTAAGGCCCATTGAAGTTGATGGAAAATTTCCCAAGGATTTCACAGGCCTTTGTATGATGGCCTCCAAGTGTCAAATGCTACTCACATGAGAAGTCTTGCTGGCTTTGATAGGATTTGGTAAGTACAATAGGATTTATATGATATTACTTATAGTCCAGTTTGAAATATGATGGCCGGAGAGGAGAGATGTGTTATTATCCAAGGACTGTCTTCTGATCTACCTGAGGGTTAAAAATTCCCTTTAAAGACCTCCACTAAAAGAAAGACTTGTTGTTCCTAATGTTATTAAAGGAGAAATAAAGCGGGGAAAATATCCCTTCTGGGCCTCCTTACTTTATCATGAAGGGAAAAGAAGGGCCCAAATTCAATTTAACTTACACCCTGAACATACCGCCATTAACATTTTTGCACCACAGCTTCTTCATCTGTAAATTATAGGAATTATGAATCATACCCTCCATTTTTAATGTGCTGTAAGATCTGCGGCTGACAACTGTTGTATAAATGATAGAGGGTGATGGTGATGATGAGGCAAAGTATGACACCTTAGGTTAAGCCAAATTTGTCCAAAATATAATCTCAAACCATTCTCAGCATTTTTAAGTGTAAATGTAACACAAAACTATAGCTGTAACAGTAACAGTATATATAACACGTAACAATATATATAACACAAAACACACATCAATATAATGTAACACAAAACTATAGCCAATGTAAATCAGCCTAGCTTGATTGTAGTCATTAGAGATACCTGAAGCCAAGATTCTTGACTGGTGTAAATTCAGGCATCTCTAATGACTACAATCAAGCTAAGCTGATTTACATTGGCTATAGTTTTGTGTTATATTATATTGATATGTAATTTATATTTAATGGAAAAGAGCATTAGGTCAGTTAAAAAAGACTTCCCAGATCCTGGTTTCCCATTCAGTTCCTTGCAACTAAAACCCTTCAAGGATACTTACACAGCTACAAGTCTACACTGTTTATACAGTGATGAAGCTGCTAGAGGAAATGATGCCATGTTGATAGGAAAGCAATATTTAATCTGGATGATCTGAAGTGTAGTTTCCATAAACAGTGAACAAGAGGTGTCCTTTGCATTTTAAACTTTTACATTTCAGGAGTTGTTTGCTATCAAAATATTTCTGTTTATAGTTTCAGTTTAACAGTTAAGTTACTTCCAGGCATGCAAGTTCGTATCTTAAAACTGTTCTTAGCATTTGTACACATATTTCAAAGTCAGGGCTTTCTGGGTAATGAGAAAATAACTACAGTTTGTGTACTAATAGAGGAAGACAGTCCATGCCTGCAAACCTAAAGCCTACCGGGTGGAAAGAGGTATCAACTTTTTCAAGAGTGTTCAGCTCTGAGAAAGAACTGCTTTTGGGTTTGGAGACCTCATGCAGTGTAACTAGGGAGACAGGTAAAAAGAGCACCAGCCCCAGGCACCAACTTTGAGGAAGTGTCAGAATGAAGCCCCCCTCCCCCAGAGCCTTTGCTGAATCTGGAACAGCCCTGTGCCCGCTTCTCTGTGGTCATAGGAGATGAGCTGGAGAAACCCTGTGCTGCTTGACTGTAGGAGGTGGGTACTGGGGCACAGCAGAAGCAGACTTTTTTTGCCCAGTCATAGAAGCCAAGCATAAGAAGCCCTGTGTTACCTGGCCATTGGAATCAGGTGCAGGGACAAAGCAGGAGCAGTGGGGGGGGGGGGGCAGTCTTTGAGTCCCCAGGACAGGTAAGACCTTCCCTATGGCTGGGTGGCACAAGGCTGCTCCAGTCCAGCTTTTAGGGCCAGGCAGTGCAGAGCTGTTTCAAATTCAACACAGGAATGCTTTCTACCACTACCCCTACCCTCCAAAATTTTGCCCAGGGCACCAAAATTCATAGCGAGACCTCTGCTCTTGTTAATGTCTGACCAAAGTACTTCTCACAAAAATAGTCCCATATAAATGAAGGGAACTGCATTCTAGCCAGTGGGTAAAGAAATCATCTTCAATGTTAAATCTTGGCAACAGCAGCTGACGCTGTCCGTACCAGCATTCTGTCAATCTCTTTCACACTTCGACATCCTGGTGAAAAAATAAAAAATGTAACACAATTTTAGGGAATGTAGAATAAGAGTTTGCATTTTTCCAGTCCCAGTTTTCTCATAAAGGTGGACATGGGTTACTGAGAGGAAGACATTGTTTTCATAGTAAAGGCGTAAAACTAGTACTCAGGAGAATAGCATTAAATTTCTGGCTCTGTCACAGACTTTCCACATAACCACAGGCAAATCCTCTTTGTAGCCTTTGATTCTAGAACACTGTGACAGGGGACCATCCCAAGGCCAGTTACAGTACTAGCCCACCCACCTGTCTAGGGCAGTCCACCCTGAGTCGCCTACCATGCTTTGTAATAATACCTGATGTAAAATACAAGAGGCTGCCCACTGAAATGCTCCCATGCCTAGAGCGTTATACACGGCTCCAACCTCCCCTTTACTATGTCCCATGCCTTGCAGATGGCATCCAAAATCACTATCACTGTTACTCCCCTAACCCCATTGCTGGGCCACACTTGGCCTCTGGCCCAAACTTGGCGTCAGATGTCCAGAGACTTAACTTGGCCACTTGCCCCCTCACTGGGGCCTCATTCACTCATGTACCCTGGGCTCTATACCTCTCATTAGGCTTCTAGCCCCTTACATTCTACCCCTCACTGGGGCTGTGGAGCCTTCTGCCCCTTAGGGCTCAGGCATCTGTCAACATACCTGGACACCACTCTCCTTCCAGCCTCTCACTAGCGCTCACTTGTTCAGGCCTCCCAGTAGGCCTTACTTGTTCAGGCCTTGGGCCTCAGGCCCTCCAGGCCTCCATATTGTTGCCCAAACCTGTTGCTTTTCTCTCAGGGTGTGCTCCCTTAGCCTTTCCCATCCATAGGGTTACCCGCAAGGCAGCAGGGGCTGAGGCTTTCTGGTGCCCTGTACTTGCCATTCACTAGGGAGGCACTAGTGTAGAATGTCCTGGGGATTGCCCTGCCACCACCAGCCCTACCACACTATCTCCCCCAGTAGGGTATAGTTTGAGGTCATTCTCCAGAACCATGGCAGGCCTACCTGCCTTGGTCTTTCCTTGCCCCCATGGGCTCCTGGGTGTTCTCCTGGGGCTGCTTACTGAATTGCAACCTCCATCTCAAAGACTGTGCTCAGTCACTGGCCTATCTCTCTTAGACCCCCTTATAGGATACCTCCCCTCAGGAGGCTGGGCTTCAGCCTCCGTCATTGCAGTCTGCATGCTGGCTGACCCCTACCCTCTTTCAGCTATGAATCCCCCCCCACCCCGAGGGGATCTTCAGCCCCTTCTAAGCCCTGACCCCACCTCCAGACCATTCAGGGTGCCAGATGGTTCTCTGCAGCCCTGGCCTTCCCCTTGTGGTGGGCTCCTTCAGCCTTTCTGCCCTGGCTCCCTTACATTGGCTAGTCAAGAGGTCAGAAGGTCAGCCTGGCAGCCACTGACCTCCCTAATCAAGAGGGGTCATCGCCCCCCCCACCCCACCCTGGGCCCCACCATACAGTCATCACCCCAAGATGGGCTGGCCTAGAGCCCCAGAGATCTTGCATGAGGCCCATTACTCAACTGGGCTCACCTGAGCCCCAGCCTCAGCCCTGCCAGGTCTAATCAGGGGCTTGCCTAGCTGCTGTGCAGGCCCACAGCTCTAAGCCCCTTTCTAGGCTGGACCTTGCTCTCCCTACGCCCATAACCTTCTCCCTGGGGCTTTGGACCCCACTGGGCCCCTAGGAACTTCTTCCATCCCCATAGTTCCTACCTGGAATCTCCAGATGTTCCTGGGAGCAGAGGAGCTCCAGCTAGGCAATGTTAACTAGGCAGCATCCCTGCAGCAGCTGCCACACACCTCCCCACTTAAAATCCTTCCAGGTAGGGGTAGGGGGTGCATCTTTCTGCTGCTTCCCTTGCAGGCACCTCTGTAGCCTGCAAAAGCCTTCATAGTGGCAAGCACCCCAATAGTTCTCCACCACAAACATACCATTCTGATGACTTAGCCTGATCTTCAGGAAGGGGAATTTCACCATATGAATTTACTTGATTCCTGTATGGATCCCAAAGCTTGTGCTTGGTCTAGGGTGGATCTTTTAGGAAAATATTCAGGCCTCATTCAAAAACTCCTGGTGATGGAGAATTTACTACCCGTCTCTGTGTGGTCTTTCAGTGGTAAATTATGTTCCCCTTTAAATACACACTGCTCCTTTCCACTTAGTTTCTCTGGGACTTGGTCCCTCATCAGAGAAACAGGATTACAGCACTCCCTTCATTGAATTCAACCCTGTTCAGTTCTCTTCCAAATAGTAACTTCAACAGAGCCACACAACTATAGGGGGCAGAAAGTATGCTTCACCTGATAAAGCAAGCTATCCTGATGGCCCAAAGCAGGATTCCTTAGGTCTACCAGGAGCATTTCAAAAGAGAACCTGTGAACCTTTGCTTGCTATGCAGTGCACCATATGCACAGATCCACCATGCCCCCTCCTCTTCCCAAGCCATAGACCATGTCTATTTCTTGGGCTCAAGTCAAGGGATAGGGTTACTGCTACATGGATGCTAAAATGCAGTTCCTGCAAATCTACTGTACTGAGAGAAAGTGAACATGTGTGACACTTCCTTCTACACATAAAGACAAAGAAATAATTGTATCCACAGTTCTCAAAATTCCTTTGAGATGAAAGCTGTGATAAAACAGCAGGCAGCAATACTGATGTCAGGAAGTAAGTTTCTATGTCTCACCAGAAAGGGCCATTGCTAAATGGAGTTCTTCCTTCAGTATCTGAAGAACCTCCTTTGCTCCTTCTTCACCCTAGCAGATTAGAAGACAAAACACTGTAGAAGAATACCTAACTCAAGATTAAACCTTACCTAGCTTTTGAGTGCCTGACATCATTCCTTTAATATGCTTTTAAATTACTTTTTGGGAATAATTGATGCATGCTCATTTTTAAAAGGCCAGTGAATTTTGCTGGATTACCTGATAAACCAAGCCCCAGATGATAGGTCTTCCAATGAACACAGCCTTAGCACCAAGAGCTAACGCCTTAAGAATATCTGTGCCTTTTCTTACACCACCATCAAGGAACACCTCCACCTTCCCCGCCACAGCCTCCACAATTTCAGGCAACACATCAATCTAGAAAAGCAAGAACAGGAATGTAGCAAGTTCATTATTTGATTCTTAAACAAGCCAGCATATGTAGGACACAGGTTTAAAGATATTAAGCACATGCACATTTAAGGTGATTGTGGGACACGTGAAACTGAATAATCATGCACATACAAAGATCATATTTTCAGGGTGATTTGCATATGCATGGTATGTAAATTCTTATTCATTTTGAATACAGACCCCACTACAGGAGGTCACTGTACATACACATAACAGAGAGTCCCTATCCTGAAAATTTTACTGTGAGGACCAATGGAAAACTTCCCATTTCTTCATAAACTGATGTTGCAATGAAAGAGAAATTCTTGCTAAAAAAAAAAAAAAAATCAATTTTTGCAAAGAAAAATTTGGTTTTAATTGAAAACCAAAGCATTTTTATTTTTTCAACCAATATCTAAAACAATGTATGCATGTTTGCCTACATATTTTGTAAATGTTGATGGAATCCTTTTCAAACCCACTCCACTTACTATCTATCTAGCAAGATATATAGGAAGGCAGACAGACAAAAATGATTTCTAACTTATAAATGGGAACTGGGGCAGAGAGATTAAATAATTTGTCCAAAATCCTACAAGACATGTGCAGAAGAAACAGACCACTAGTACTCAGTTCCAGAGCAGTACACACTAACCACAAGACCTTCATTCCTATCATGCCTAACTATACAAGATAAGCAGGAGACACAGTCATTGGGGAGCCAATTACTAAAGACGCTGAAATTACTCTGCCATAGGAGGACAAAAATGGATACAAATGTATGCCTTCTCAAACACGGATGTAATTCATTCCTTTTTAATGGATAAAAATGACTGGAGGTAGAAAGGAAAGAAGCTTTGAAAGTGCAGTTAGTGTTTAAATTTGGATTCAAATTTTCTTTAACTTTGGCTCTTGATATGAACACCCCTCCCCCTGCTCCTCCCACCCCTTTTGGTTTTGTTTCTTTGCCAAACATATTCTGGATCTACTTCCATACACAAACCACTCTTTCTACATCCTGACAAACTGCACCAATATAGGAGTGCTGTAATTACTAAGGTATGATGCAAGCCATAATTAAAACATATATTTCTTCAATGTGTAACTAGACACTAAAAATATTAATCAGGTTGGGTTCAAGTCGCATTTTGAGAATGCATCAGATTAAAGCAAATTATTATTTTTTGAAAATAGAAACACTTAAGTGTGTTAAAAGACAACTATTTATATTATGAAAATTGCATTATAAAATATATCCCACTTTTGCTATGAAGAGTACATACAGACATTCAGGGAAGTTAGAGGAAGGTTAGATTGAGTTAAAAATGGCCATCCAATATAAGGTAAGTTGGGAAGTGGGGCTGACAGGAGGAGTGGGGGGGCGAGTAAGGTCCATGGAGGGGGATTGCGGGGCTAGTAGAGTCCACAGGAAAGATCATAGGGCAGGCAGGGTCTGCAGAGGGGTTTGGGGGTATGGGGAGGCTCTCCCCGCAAACAGGCCAGGGGCAATTTTTATCCCCCTGGCCCCCACCACCCCTAAGCAAACAACCCCCACTTCCCCTCTGGCAAATGTACCCTCCATCCCACCTGCCCCTCCCCCCACCTTCAACTTGCTTCAGTTGGCTCCTGGCACTGGCAAATGCCAGTAAAACTGGCACCAGGAGAAGCTTGCAGGATGAGGGAGTTTGGCAAGCTCAGCGGGGGAGGATGCCGACTAGTCCACAAGAGGCACGGTATTGTCCATGTGGGAGAGGGATTAAAAATAGCCTGGTACCATACAGGCAGGGGCCAGTGTCTGGGCTTTCCTACCCTAGGAGCTATGCTGAGAAGTATACAGAAGTTCAGTTAAATTGGTCTTGTCTAACCTAATCTAATTTAAACTAATGGAGGTAGCAGTAACTTAGATCAGTTCAGCCATTTTAGACTGATCTAAACTTCCTGGAGTTCTATACAGTTCACACCTAGATCCCTAAGTTTAGTCAAAATAAGTGTAAGGTTCAGACCTGGGTGAAATAAGTTAAATCAAGTGGCCATTTTTAATGCCATCTAACCTCCTCCTATCCTCCCCAAATGTCTGTACCTAGCCATGGAGTCCAATGAACAGACCAGATGGTTCTACACATAGAGCTTTAATGCTTTCTTCTCTGTGCTGAAATAGTAAAAAGAAATAATTTGTAACACTTCATTTTTCAGTAAATTTTCACCTCTATCACAGTTGACCAAACACAATCAGATTTTAAAATTCTTCAATGTACATAATATTCAAAATTATTTATTAATTTCTTCATAATTTTTTCCTAAGTGTATATCATCTAGATAGATAGATAGACAGATTCATAGATTTCATAGACATTTGGGCTGGAAGGAACCCTGGAGGATCATTGAGTCCAGCCCCCTGCCCCAGGGGCAGGAAGTCAGCAGGGATCATAGGATCCCAGCAAGATAGGCATCCAAATGTGTCTTGAAGGCATTCAAAGTGGGTGACTGAACTGCCTCCAGCGGCAATGTATTCCAAACCTTGGGGGCTTGGACAGTAAAAAAGGTCTTCCTTATGTCCAACCTGAATCCGTTGCAGCGGAGTTTGTGACCGTTCGATCTTGTCATCCCTTGGGGTGCTCTGGTGAACAGACATTCCCCCAGATCCTGATGAGCACCCCTGATAAACTTATAGGTGGCCACCAGATCACCCTTGAGCCTGCACTTTTCCAGGCTGAAGAGTCCCATAGCTCTCAGCCTCTCATCATAAGGTCTGTTTTCCTGACCTCTGATCATGCACGTGGCTCTCCTCTGCACCCTCTCAAGTTTCTCCACATCCTTTTTGAATTGTGGAGACCAAAACTGGACTCAATATTCCAGCTGCAGCCTCTCCAAGGCTGAGTACAACAGGAAAATGACGTCCCGGGATTTGCTTGAGAAACATCTATGGATGCAAGCCAGGGTTTTGCTCACTTTTTACTAGCTGCAGCATTACGCTGAAGGCTCATGTTCATCTTGTGGTCAATCATGACCCCCAAGTCCCTTTCGTCTGTAGTGCTAACCAGCATAGCACTGCTGAGCCTATAAGCATGCTGCAGGTTTTTCCTCCCAAGGTAGAGAACCTTGCATTTTTTTGGTATTGAACACCATCAGGTTCTCATCCGCCCATTTCCTGAGCCTGTCAAGATCTGCCTGGATCACCCTCCTGTCCTCAGGTGTGGTGGATGCTTTACCCCAGAGTTTGGTGTCGTCGGCAAACTTGGCCAGTCCACTTCTGACACCAATGTCCACATCATTGATGAAGATGTTAAACAGTATAGGGCCTAGGACGGAGCCTTGAGGGACCCCACTGGTGACAGTGCACCAAGACGATTGACTTCCATCAACTACCACCCTCTGGGTCCTACTGCAGAGCAGTAATTACAGCACATCATAGCAGCCTCCAGGCTTGTGTACAGGCACCTTTTGTTTTCAGAAAGTGCTAAACAGCTTTCGAGAGTCAGGCCCTTTTCAAATTTGACACCTGGAAACTGAAACAACCAAAATTACTAAACACAGGCCATGTACATGAAATGCTACTGTGCAATAGTGAACTAACTGTGACATGACGCTACTGCACATTAGCGTCAGAAATAAAAACATGCGGGACATATAGTTATTTAGTACTCAGTTATGCAAGTGCTAAATGACCATGTAGTAACAACTGTGCAGTCCACCACTCATGTAGACGTGGCCACAGTTGAAGAGCTTGGCTTATGTCACTTTTGTAAATGGGAATCATGCACAAAAGTAATTGAGGAACCCTTGAAAATGTTGCTGGTATTTGCTGATATCAGCTTCTACAGATAAACTAGGTACCATGAACTAATAAACCTAAGTCACATGGTATTGTTTCTTCCCCACTGGAGAGATTTATGAGCTGAGCTACACGGAACAAATTTTGAATTTTACAGTCAGATATATAATGAGAAAAGTGCTTTCCACAAATAGGCATGTAAGGCAATAAAGCCATTTTGACTGAATGTTTGCAAAAAGCAAATACCCTAAGGTCATAGTCAGAATTGCATTTAATTTAGGATTCAAACAAATATTCATAGAAACACTTTCTCACTATTTGTTCAGCTCCAGTTACTGAAATTAGCTGGTTGGAATAGGTGCTGTGTTCTGGTTACAGTCTTACCTGATTTGCATAAAGGTTGCTCTTCCTTACCTATAAGGGTAAGCCTCCTAGTGGGCCACCACTGCAGAATACCTTGCCACCAGCTCTTCCAATCACCAGTACTCCATAGTCTGCCTGAGACACATGGCTAGGCTGGAGCCCAACACGACATGATTCTTCACTGGGTTTAACATCAAGGAAGTCAGTTGTAATCATAACTTGGCTCCATATTCTAACTAGTTTTGGGTTTTTTTCTGGAATACTAGCCAGTGTTATTGACAGTGGGCTGGTCTGTTAACACCAGCAGGATCTGCAGGAAGGATGAAAGGTGAAAATTGGCAGGACTTCTAGTGAAAAAGAAAATGAAAAGGCTCATACCGGAAGGCTTTGGGGAAGGAAGGGATATTCCAGAGCAAATCTATTAAAGTAGAGCAGATCAAAGGTTTTCACGGAAAATAAGTGTTGATGACAAATAGTCTAGTCTTTTATCAGAACTGAAAATTATCCTAATTTTTTTTTATTTTGAAGTTCTTCATTAAAAACGGACATTTCAAAAAAAGTTATGAGGATCAAAATATTAATTTGCATGACCAGAAGCCAGTGACCAAAGCATGCTCAGCAACATCCCTGCCCAAGAGCAACTAGGATGCAGCAGAGGCATACCCAGTGGGTCCTGGGCAAGTTTCACAGCCTGTGGCTGAGCCTCTTTGCTGCCTTGGATATGACATTAGCAGAAACCAAACTAGCTCAAGTATGTCTACATTAGCTTCAGTCAGTCACACCCTAAACTGCAGCATAGAGTCATAGAAGATCACTACAGACCATGTCTCATGAGCAGAGGAGAGAAGGAAGGAGTTTGCTACAGCTCAGTTCCCAAGGAAAAGAGAACTCACTGCCAACAGCAAGTGGAGAGATTGGTGTTAATCTAGCTTCAGTTAGCTTGTCTCATCACAGTTCACCCAGCCAACACCACCACCTTCATTATTATATGTGACCCTGTCATACTCTTGATTATGGAATCTATGTTTCCATAAGTCACTGGGCCATCTGGTCATGTGAGGTAAGGTGTGGAGGGTGTGAGCAACAGCTCCCTGTACAACCCAAACTTTCAATTATCCATAGGATCTTGAATGCCCAGGGCTATCCTTACTGCTTTTACTAAGCTATTAAATGATCTAACCTGAAACAGCTCCTTTAGAGGACTTTACCAGGCCCTACAGCCAGGGCAGGATGCCCAGGTAGTCAGAAGAGGCAGCCCACGTGTAAATCCTTCTGTGGTTTTCTGTTTGATTTCTTAGAAGAAAGAAATCCACACACTACACTCACCCTCACCAGTGAGAGGTAAGGGTTGCCTGGGAAAGCATGCAGGGATGTTCTGATTGCCTCAGAAGAAACTGGTCACTATAGTTTAAAAAATACGGCGCACACATTTATACATTCCCCTCCAGTAAACACATGTGCAAATAAAAAAAAAGAAGCCAAAGATGCAATTAAATATTAATAAACAGATTTCTGAGAAACATTACTAAGTGGTTTCCTTCAATACTCACAGTTGCAGGCACTCCATCCAGTTGGCGCGCACCATGGTTTGACACAAGGATCCCATTTACACCATGCTTCACAGCTTCTTTAGCATCATCAGCTGCAAGAAACAATACTGGGCCTCTCAGGAATTGAAGATAATTAGGGCTGTCATTGCAGTAATTGTCACATCTGTGAAAATGTTCTCAGAGAATGAAAATCTATTCAGGACTTTGGCTTTTAAAAAGTGGTGGCTTGCCACAGAGTGTATAGAGTTAGTCATGGCACCCATCTAAATAAAAGTTCCTGTTGTTTCACCTGAATCATAGAAAAATATGGCTGGAAGCCGTCTCAGGAGATCATTCTGTCCAATCTCCTGCTCCAGGCAGAATTGTCCCTGTCTAAACCATTCCAGCCAATTATCTAACTCAGTGGTTTGCAAACTTCTTAGTCATGGAACCCTTTCACGTCATTTTTTCCACGGGCCCCTACCCCCATCCTAAAGATTGCCATGGAGCCTGGGGACCCAGACTGGCCATGGCAGTGTACTGCCTCCCTGCCTGCTCTGCCATTACTCCCAATTTCTTTGCAGAACCACTGGTAACAACATATCGCAGAACCCCAAGGTTCCATGAAACACAGCTTGAAAACCACTAACCTTCTCTTAAAAACTTCAAAGGATAGAGATTTCACCACCTCTCTAGGATATCAGTTCCAAGACCTAATCCCCATCATTGTTGGAAGGTCTTTGTAATATCCAACCTGAACTGCCCTTCATGTGAGTCCACTATACTCCTTGTCCTGTTGGTATTTGAAGGCCTTTATCCAATCTCTCCTCAGTTCTCTCTTCTCCATAAACATTGGAAAGGATAAACTTATAGCTTAGTTTGAGCAGTTATTGGCCTCCTCTGGCTGCCAGCCTGGCTTTTCCTCACTCTGATCTCCAATTTGCCATCAACAAGAAATCTTACTGCTGCGTGATATAATATAGGCCAAAAGTATTAGTATGATTACAGTTATCATCTACACTTAATGTAAGAATTTTGCTATGTTCAGTTGGCTTTGGATTTATTACCGATCCTGCCAGAAGAAAAATAAATCCTTCTCTCACTTGCACACAAGCAGTCTCTGGGCCTCTCTACCCAGTGGATTGAACAAGCTCTATTGTTCCCATTCTGGGTGATTACAACTTCAGACAAATGAATGCCAGTCTGGGAACTCTGATAAAATAATTTAAAAAGGAGTATTTTAAGAGGTTTGGTTGCATTATTTAAAATAGGATATTAAGAGCCCTCAGAAGGCAGGATATTTAAAATAGGATACTAAGAGCCCTCAGAATTGACTTCATGGCTTATTCTAGTCTACCTGATTCCTTCTAAACTCTAACCTCCTGGTGGTTAGCTCACTAGATTGGGGCTTAAAACAGAATTCACTGAGGCATGTCCAATTCAGCTGCTAAAGGGCCTGCCTCTAGGCCTGCCAAGAAATGCTCCAACCTTGACAATGCTGAGCAGCTTTGCACCAATCACATATAAGTTCTTGGAGGATTCATAAACTGGGCATTCCTCCACCTATCTCCAGTACTGTAACACGGGGTGGGCAAGCAGGGCACATGCCCCAGACATTGCTTAGGAGAGAAGGCACCTCTCACCCTCATATTCCCCCCCTTACCTTGTAATTTCCAAGCTGCACATTGCAGTGGCTCAGGCAATATATGTCATGGAGTGCATCGATCTTAGTTTTGTAGAGCAGCAGTACAGTTCACTGCTGCTGGGGGGCAGAAATTGACCCCAATTTTGCTACCAAGATCAGCATGGGTTTCAGCAGCAAAAAATGGGGTGAAAGTTCCTCCCAGTGGTAGTGAAGTCCACTGCTCCCCTAGAGAACTACAGTTCCCAGGACACCTTGCTCCCCATGACACACACCGCCTGGCTGCTGCTTGCTAGTGATGGGAGGGGTGAGAGAGGGCTGTCCCAGATAGATTCTTTCCATGTCACACCCCCACCTATCTGGCCTACAGGATGTGAACCATTATCTCAGAAAATTCCTCCTAGATCAGACCCCACACAAAAGACAGTGCAACTCCTCCTTATCCAAGAGGTCAGCAGTTAGAACACTCCTCCAGGATGTGGGAGAAATGGGTTCAGTTCCCACCCTGAGAGAATGTGCCTCAGCCACCACTTACAAAACTGTTAAGGGAAGAGTACTCTCAGCCCCTCCTGGTGAAGCTGTTCCACTCTCCATGGAATAATTAAATATTTACTGGGCTGGAGAGACCATGTGCCACTCTAGCCCAGTGGCTAGGACAGTTACCTGCTAAAGGGAAACCTGGCTTTCAAATTCTGTCCCACTGAACATTTCAATATTGTGCAACTGTGCATGTCTGCAGGGGATCCTTTCAGGTGACTAATCTGTGCTGCTATTAATACCCAGGATATCTAGGGTAAAGCTGGATTGTGTGTGCCAGTTTCAGCTGTAGTCACCACCTCTTCAATGCAGCCTAGACATAGGTCTTGTGTACACTAGGCAACTTCTGCCACTAGAAGTGCTGCTGGTAGAACATATGTATGCCTGGGTGGCTGCTGCTGTCTCCACTTCATCAGTGCAAAGGACACCCTGGGGAGGCACAGCTTTTACAGTGGTCACAGGAGGTGCGTTCATGTCTATGGGCATCTTGTGCTATCTGCTGGGTGGTGGTGGAAGTTTTCTGTCAGTCAGAGAGCTACCAGGTCATAGTCTGAGATCAATAGCATTGCACTGGAGGAGAGACAGCAAAAGCATCATTGGACTTTCTGTCTTCTCTTCTCTGCCTGTATCATGGGAGTGATGATAACCATTACTTACCCTGCAGGAGCTATGTGAATCTTTGCTAACCAAAATGATGGTTGTGTCACTGCCATTAATGGATTTACCCTGGCTTCTGGGAAGATATTCCCACTTTTCATCAGCGTGAATGAGATAAACATCACATTCATTAAGTGCTACACCCTGCAAATGTTTCCTAACCCAAAAGTGTCACTCCATAAAAAAAAAAATTAAAAAATCTCTCTTTCCCCACTGCTGTGTGTGATGGGTGCATAGGGTATAATATTGTAGGATCACACCCTCCTAGGGCCCAATCCTGAAAATCAACTAGTATATCCAAGCCAGGATGACTGCAAACCTCAGTCGGCACCTTCAAAGCAAAATGCAAAACTGTCTTCATCATACAGACCAATCCCTGCTGACCCAGAGGAGGAGAGAACACACGTATGGTTCTGTGTACACTTCCTAATCTCAAGAGATGCTCTCATAGTACAATGAGGACCTTGTGAGATGGGTGCGTGAGCTTGTGAGATCCAACATGACAGACAGTCTTCAGCCCCCATTGAACTCAACTGCAATTGAAGGGCATTTAGCACCTATGAAATGATGACTTCTGCTTCACAAACTCTCTTCATTTGACTGACTTTAGCCTTACTCCAGTATGCCATCCCTATTCAGCAACACACTGAAGCGTTGAATCTAATGACAATTAATTACTGTATTTTCTCACGTACTACACACCCCCACGTAAGAAATGCACCTTATTTTTGGAAGGCAGAAGATAAAAAGAAAGATTTTTCCAGAATTATGGCTGACTGCATGCAGCCACTCACTTGTCCTCGACCAGCTCAATGACTTCGTCAGGCACAAGTACAGTGTTAACCCTCTCACAGATGCTAAGGAATTAGTAGCAAGTTTTGGCTGCCCAGCCAAAAACTACTGCCAATGTCTTAGCAGCTGTAAAAGTGTTAAAATTAGATTCTACTCCTGCTGTTTGCTGGGCCAGAGATAAGTAGCAGCCATTTTGGAGGTCACTAGAGTACAGTGTCTCCATATTTCCATTCCATCAGAGAAAAATCAGCTTCCCCACTTAAGACTGGGTTAGGACAGTATTTTGAAAAACAGAAAAGCAAAATCATGCCCTCTCTGGATAGTCCTTGTACTTACTTATGTGGACAGATGCTCACCATTTATTTGTGGGGGGAAATCAGCACAAATAAAGCAACATCAAAGGTATTATTGGTATGGATTTGAATAAATGAAGTCTCATCTACTCTCATTAGAAGGTACAGCATAGCTTTCACTTCTGTGAATCTCACCTCGGAGGATGCCTTTAGCGACAATGGGTAGTGAAGTCAGTCCTCTCAGCCATTTAACATCCTTCCACTGGATGGATGGGTCAATGGCCTGTGCCACATACACAGCCAGACCACTGTTTTCTCCATAGCCTTTTTCAGAGGAAAAAGCCAAATCGTTGGTTTCAAAATTTTTCATTCTAAAGTTGCAAAGAAGGGAAAGGAAAATTAACCTGAAAAATGAGCAGCATTAAAAATGCCCTCCATAAAGTACCAGCCCTGTCACAAGTTCCATGCCAGTAGCCCCCCTCACCTTGCAACTGTGCAGATCTTACAGCAGATTTGGGGCTTTATATTACACAGAAAAAGCAAGGGTGCACAACCTAATATCTACAGCAAACTCACCAACTTCCTGGGCCACTTTCAGACTGTGGGGCTCCTTGTAGGCTGGATCCAGATATGGCAGCAGTATGGTGAGCTGCTAACAGCAGTAGGGCAAGCAGCGGTAGCAGCTACAGGGGTTAATGCAGCCATCATTCACCTCTCACCCCCTGACATATGCCTGTAGCGAGGCTTCATGCCCCAGATTCCCCTATTTATCCCACCCCTGAATTCTCAACTCTTCAGGCCAGAAAACAGAGATTCATGGGCCAGATCCACCCAGGGCCATACTTTTGATTCCCTTGATTTACAATAATATTCAGTATTCAAAAACAAAACACATGGTCAGTCATGCATCTTGTAACTTGAAACAAAGGGATCCAAACTATTCTCTTTGGAGTCAGTAACAACCCTTTCCTTACCTGCAAGAGAACTAAGATCTGGCCCAAGTCCAAAGACTGAATCAGTATCAGAATCAGGAATTGAAGACATAAAGAGTAAAGATATTCCAGTGGTTATGGACCTATCTTAGGACTGCAGTTCAAATGCCTGCTCTGCCACAGACTCCCTGTATAGTCTTAGACAAAACCCTCTGTGCCTCAGTTCTCCATCTATGAAAAAGGGAGCAAGAACATTCCTTGCCTTCTGAGGATAAAGGAAAAATGCATTTCAGACTGTGAGGAAATCAGACATTATCATGGATGAAGGTAGGTATGCATCAAAGACAGACAGATCCTTCTTCTCCTTCACCAGATCTGACCCTTTAACTCATAATCCAGAGCCCACTGATGTCAGTGTGAGAACCCTGAACTCATTGACATAAGTAATAAAACTCGTTTTGACTTTAATGCAGCCAGGCTTTCACCCATGGATCCAGCCTGTAGCTGTCTCCTGATTCATCCATGAACATGCCTGGTGTTAGCATGAAGCCAGAAGAATATAAAGAAAATTCACTCTGATACAACTTCCACAGGCCAGTTCAGAGGTTTACCTCCTCACAGAAATTCACAAAAGACTCATCAACCTTAGCAGCAACTAATAGTTAGGATTTCTACTCCAACTGCCCTGTTTTCACTCGTACATGTGTTTCTGAATGGTTTATCTTTCAGACTGAAATTTTCCTCCTTGGTCACTGCCTGAAGGTGAATATTATTGGAAAGTTCAAATAAGTGAAGGTTCAGATATTTTCTGAGCAAAATGAAGAGGGATGGGAGGCGCACACGAACCCTGTGAGTTTTGTTAAGTTCTATGCGTTGCATAGGGGTCTATAAGGGCTCACAAACCCTTGAAAATTAAATTTGACCAACAGAATTAACATGACTAAATGACATGTTTCTTTATAAAATATAAAACAAATTAAAAATTGCAGACATATTATATGTATTCTGGTAGCATCTTGACACTCCCCAGCTGGCCCATATCATGAAAGGTGTTGTATCTATACAAACTAAGAACCAGTCCCTGTCTTAAAGGTTGTAGAGTGCTAATAGAGAAAGTGAGAGAAGAAAACATATGATGGATAGGCAAAATGGCTTGCCCAAAGTCATATAGCAGGTCAGTAACAGAACCATGATTAGAAATCAGGTCACATGTGCACCAAGTTACAGATCTAGCCATTGGCCAGCTCTGCTTCTTCGAAGTGTTGCTTATTCTGTGATAGCATGGCATTTCATTTTGCATTTGTGAAAAGACTGGGGAACTTTTGTGTGAAAAAAAATGGCTGGTTTTACTTCTGCATCCAAATCAGGAACCGGCTGAGTTTGGCATAGGTTTAGACCTTTGCTCTGCTGTTCTAGTCATAGCATTCAGAGAAAATGAGGAAGGAGCTGTCCGCATGCTCACTCCCCTGGTAGGCAAGATCCAGCTTCTCAGCTGTTGGTTTGTGGGGAGGCAGGGTGGATAGGAAAAAACAGGCCCATGGATAAGATTATATAAATAACTGTTGTTTTTCTTGGACTCTGAAATGCAGATCAAAACTTGAATGAATGTTGCCTTACATAAATTTCTGTGCACAATGGCACCTTGTTGTTACTTTAAAACTTTGTTGAAAGTCTGAAGCCAAGAAAAAGTTGTCACATAACTTAAGAGAGTACCACACTGGAGAATTTCACCTATGACTCTGAAATGAAAAAACAACATGAATGCCATTTCATAAAAAAATCTCAAGTATTCTATTTACATATTACTCCAGTATTAGAATTTTACATGGTTCATTCCATTAAAAGCAGATTTTCCTCAAGGTACTCCTTTGATTAGATTTCACAGTCCCAGAAATGTTCTACCAGCTATAAGTGCATGGAGGTTCAAAGTGTTTCATAAGAAGTAAATGATAAATCAAGCAGGCAGAGGTGTAAGAAAAGGTTGGTTAGGGTACACATTGAGTTACCACTGTTTCATGATGAGCACCTAATATTTAAGAGGTAGCAGCCCAAACAGCACGCATGACTGAGCCCCCTTGTCTACGCAGTGAACCAGGATAACTCCTGGAATAAATCTCAGTTTCTTCAACCCAAATCATCCCTGATTACACAAGATGGTGAACAAGCCAGATTAAGTATCAAGCTACTGGACGCTTATTTAACCAACTCTAAATTACAAACAAGTGAAGTTAATGGACCTATGCCAATTTGTACCGGCTGAGGTCCTGACCCCTTGTCAAATTAGTGTTAGTGTTAGAGACACATGTAGAATATTCTTGGAAACATGCATTTAGATACTTGAGCCCTGGGATAAAGGTGACCTGAAATGATTGCTGGAGTAACTCAGGAGGCTGCAGCTGTAGTGTGTCATAGACTATAAAGGTTCTAAAAAGAGGTGCGAGAATGGAAATAGGAGCATATAGAAGGGCAGAGAGAGGTAGACTGTTATGTTCAGTGAAATCTCAAGACAAAGCTGTTGGAAATGTGGTACTATGCTTGGCGGAGAGGCACTTGGTGACCTTCCTGAGGGACAGATGTGTCCCTTTTCCCATAATGTCTCCATTTCTCATAAGGGGAAATGGAAACATGGGGCATAACCCAGGCAGAGACGGCCTCAAAGGACTGTTTAACCAGAAAGTATGTCCCAGTAGGACTGGAAAATATGAGACACTTACATCAATGCAGTTGTTGGATTGATGGCAAGAGAAGTTATGCTACACTGTGATTTTCATGTAACTCATGAAGAAGCTGACACTTCAGTCTCTTTATGCATGTATATTAATGCAGTGCCTCTCTGTTAGATATTGCTCAGAATTCTTAATAAATGGTAATTATCTTCTATGATGCAAAGCACTCTTCTATTTTATAGAAGTGCAGGGAGATATGCCCCTGCCTAAACGGGCTCATCCTTGAATCACATGGCATCTGAATGAGTATGAAAGAGGAATCAGTGTCTGTCACTTGATTCTGCATATTCACTCTCAAAGCAGAGTGGAGGTGACAGCTTTAATCAGTGCAAAACACCACACAGTGCTAAAGCCTAGAGGGGACAGAGTCTATTCCACCTACTAGGGATGAAAGTGGACTTAGGCACCTACGTGCAGTTCTATTCTATTCTGTTCAAGTCCTTGTTTGTGCAAAAGGTGTGCAAGTCCTCCTCCTCGTTGCTCTTTTGTGATTCAGTCTTAAGGGTCAAATAAATACAAAAGTAGATGTATTCATGGATTTCACAAATAAAATGAAACAGAATAGCGCTTAGGTGCTTAAGTCTACTTAGTGCTCAAGAGATGAAACAGTCTGGGTTATGGTTGCCAATGGATGGCTCCACCTACAGAATGAGTCCCGAGATACACAAATACATCACACAGATGAATGCCTTCATAAAGAAAAACTACTTACACAAATGTACTCAAACAAATAAACCCCTTCAGCTTCTCTCTCATACTGGCAGCTTCATTCAGCCCAGCTACTGTACACACTGTCTTCTTCTTTATCACTACACTCAGCTAAGAAAGCCCAGCAGCCCCATGAAAGGGGGTTGCTCTCAAGCAGGCTCCTATAGCTGGCAAGGGCAAGGGAAGCATTGCAGAGGGAGCTTGCTCAACTCCTGGCATGGTAAATGGAAAAGAGACATTTGTAATCGAGAAAAATGTCCTCCTCTCAGCAGAAGGAAACAGCCCAACAACAACAAACAACATTGCAGAGGGAGGCGAGGAGCATGCCCAAGGTGAATACGCCCTTTCCGGAGCAGCAGCCTGGTCAGTACCTGAGGTAAGGGGGGAGCTGGAACCTGTTGCGTACATCATCAAAGCGTTTGCCAAGGAGCGGCGTGTCCACAGTCACAAAGATTCCTTTGTAGCCTGCTTTCTCTGCTCGCTGCACAAGTGCTTTAGTGACCTCCCGGTCTTTGTAAATATAAAGCTGCAGCCAGCGAAGGCCATCAGGAGCTGCTTCTGCAACTTCTTCAATGGAGGAGGTGGCCCAGGAGCTCAGCATCATCCCTGTCCCCATTGATCTGCAGGCTGAGAAACACAAGTTTAGATTAGTATCTATTTGTACTATGCTGGACTCCTTTCAATCACTCTGGATGCATTTACACGTGCAATCAATGCTGTTTGGCTTTACTGCACAGTATTTACATATTTACTGCATAGTAGACTAATTTACTGACCAGTAAGCACCTGCACGTGTAGCCAGTGACACTTTACTGCACAGTTGATTAGTCTACTGTGCATTAAAGTATCATTTGTAGACATGGTTTCCATGTGGCAGGAGTAAATGGATGGCCTGGTTACAAAGAGTCTTCTTTTGGCATACAAGTGAGCTTTCAGTCTTTGAAGGAATGCACAATGTTACTTCTGTTACACACTCCAAGAGAAGCTGTGGCAGGGAACAGAGCTCGCCCTCTGGTTTATTCTTTGTATTGGGAAGCAATTCTTAGTATAGAGTGTACCTATGTTGGTGCAGGGGCTCAAGGAAGGAATTGGCTGCACATGTTTGTGATGTTCTCTCTTCATGTCCAGATCCACATAGTTTCAGTTAAGGAAGAGACACTTAGGATATGCCCAGACTTCCCATTGCTCACTTTTCCTTGAAGGGAAAGAAGGCAATTTGCAAAGCCTCAGAATCCAGCTACCAGCTGCCAGAAAGACTGACACCAATGCCAGAAACAAAGCATGAGTGCCAAACAAAAAGGACATACACACGCATGCAGCCATAATTAACAGGGGCCTGTGCACAATATGTAGAGCCCTTTTAAAGGAGATATGTCAAAGGTTTATGTTTGAGGAGACTGTCTCTCAAACTGTGACCTTTGGACCCTCAGAGATACTTGAAGCATGTATTACTGAAGTGTCAGTCAAAAGGTTTTGGTTCCTCTTTGTTTTCATCTGCTAAATGTCATTAAATAACCTACAAGTATTTTTCTACTCATATTTTTCTAAGTAAGCAGTTCCTGTTGTTCCCACAGGGTGTTCTGAGGTGTAGGAAGTAGAAGGAAAACCATGGTCCACAACACTGTCTTACTACTTAGCCACTCTCCACATTATGAAGTTTAAATACTGCTTGAGGAAATGCTGTTCAATATATCTGGTGTTTTCATTGATGAAAATTTGGGCCTCAGCTTCCTGCTTGTAAAAGGATACGTAGCATCCCTCATGGGTGACTGGTGCCACCTTAGTTAGGGGGGGCACATGCCCCCCCAGCCACCAGTCAGTGACTGGGGGTGGGGTTCCCCCGTGGCCAATCTCACCAACCGGGGGGAGGGGGGGAGGTCCACAGCTGATCACACTGACTGGGAAGTGGCCACGGCACTTCATCCTGTGCTCCCAGGGTGGGCACCAGTGCTCCCGCCTGCCCACCTTGCCCATTGCCTAAGCAGGGACTGCTGCCTGTCAGGCCCTGAGTCTGAACATTTATAATGTGAAATTTTATCAACCAGAGATTAATCTAAAGCTAGAAATCTTGTCTTTGGTTGAACTATTGCCCTAGTGCCAAAAGGCTCTAATTGAAATCAGGCTTTCACTGTGATAGGTGCTGTACATACACCAAGTATCCTGTGAGCTATATTTCACTGCCTTTTCATAGGACAGAGCCTTTCTCCCTTACACTTAAAAATCTCCTGGGTGAAATCAGCCATGTGCAGTGGGGTAGGTAAGGACTGGGCATCATTTAAAATCTCAAAATAGGGACAGAAGGGCTAAAAGCAAGGTTCTGTGCTGGCTATATCCACAAGGGAGAATCTACCCAAGCAGCTTAACAAACCAGCTAACCTCATGCCATTATATTTTATGAATCTAACACTTATTCTTTTCAGAGTGATCTATCACTTAATGTAAAATAAAGGAAAACATGCTGTAAAATTCAAAAATATTACATAGAGCCTTATTTTTCTTGGTCTACCACATTCTGCATATTTTTCATGTAAATGGACTTCTGTATAAAACCTCATCTCTATACCATCCAGACCCTAAAAAGTGGTCTTTATGACAAGGTTTTATTAAATAACGATTACAAATCTCTCAAAGTGGAAACTTATGAACAGTTTATTCAAACAAATTGGTTACACCCTCCCCTCAACCACCAGGCAGTTTTCAATCAGTGGAAACAAGTGTGCTTTGGTCTTCTATCTTTCAAGTTTCGCTGCTTCACAAAAATGAGACAGAGAGCGCCATAAATTACCCAATCCATAGATTCCAGGAAGCAAGTAGACATCACATAGGCATTTATAATGTATCAGAACCTGGTTAGCCCTTTCTGCTTATATTTTTCTTTTGCTTAAAAATACTATTCATTCAGTAGAAAAATGACAGTTATGCAAAATGAATCATAACAGATGCATCTCTTGCATTTACCTGATCCTAATGAGAAAAGTGACATGCAATTTTTTTTCACTTTCCTGCCTACTCAAGAGAGGGTGAATTACAAACCATTTGTTTGGTAAATGTTGCTTCTCTTTTTGTTCACAAATTGTCAGCAAGCAGACAGCAATTTTCTTAGATGGATCTGTTCCTTGAAATTATCTTCTAAATAATCCTCAACTCAATTATTCAAAAGTATTAAAAAATCAAGTCAGCTTGACATATAATAAGGCATATTTTTTGTCACTTGATTGGGTTATTTTTAATGTCTAGTTGTGTGGAGGAACTCTCATGTTTTAAATTCACTTTCTGTAAATATGAGCTTGAAATTTACTATTTCAACTAGTAGTCCCTACCGTTGAACTACCTGGGCATGTCCAAATGAGTGGGCACAGACATTTCCCTGGGGACAAATGGCAGCGGCACAACTATGTACACGCATACTCTGGTGCACAACAAGTTGCCCCAGGTCGGGTAGGGGAGACTGAGCCCAGCACCTGGACTGGTCCCAGCGGTTTGGGGTCCTGTGTTCCTCCCAGGGCTCCAGCAGCAGCAATCCGTGTGCATAGAGCCAGGCTGACAGCTGATGTGTGGCTCTAGCTGGCCAGGCTTCAGTTTCAGGTGGCACACACTGCCACCCTGTGCATTGTCTCACTTTTTTCTGCTTGGATTCCCCCCCTGAAAAAAACCCCAAACCTGCCATGCTGCAAATTAGCAGTATGGCAAATGCCTGCATGTCCAGTGTGTGTGGTTTGTGCCATCGGAGACGGGTCTGCAGTGCCGCAAACTACACGTTTGCACTCATTTGGATGCACCCTGAATGCGGTATTTGAGGAATAAATATCTGTATAGCACTGCTGTTTTTGTATGGTCTAAATCAAGATATGACTTGGTAAAATTCATCTAGATTGACTTAAAAGCCCTAGTTGAGTTCACACCATTGGCAAATCCAAGAAAAATCTTTCACACAAACTAGCCAATCCAAGAGGGAGTTTCTCAGAAATCATAAGCTTTTTCAAGATAGAAAGCATCCAGATCTAGCAAAGCACTGATGCATATTAAATCCTGCTAAAATTAGTGGGATCATTCATATATCTCAATTGTATAAAAGTAGGATTTCCAAAACTGCCTGTGAATGTTGCACACTTAAGTCCAATTTAAATCAATGGAACTCGGGAGTCCAACTCAATTAGGTCCTTTTTTAAAATCCCACTAAATCAAGTCCTTTAAGTGTTGACAACTCAGAAGCCTGAAACCAGATCATGGCAGAAAATATCTATATTTCATTTCACAGTGGTTTCACTGTTCTCTGTTATACCTGCACAAGCCCAGAAATACAAGTACAATTGCAATTTTGTAATGAGAATGGATGTTGTGCATTTTCTGAAACCTGTACTAGATTCTAAAGAAAGGAAAGAAAGAAAAGGAAAAAGAAAATCAGTAGTATATATGGAGAGGGACTGCAAAGAAAATGCTTACATATGGATCTAGATTTAGGTTTAAGTTAGACATTGAGTTCAAGGTTAAATCAGGGCTCACCATACCAAAACAGATTACACAGTACTGAATTCTCACAGGTCATGCAACATTTATATCTCATGGGTACTACACCTGGAAAATTAACCATTTCTGGTTATGACCGAGATCCAAAATCTAAACTATAGGAATGTGTTTTGGATTCCCAAAGGCAAGCGTGAAGCACACACATGCACATGCAACACGCACACGCACACACAAAGCTGTTCAGATTTAGGCTCCAGGTTTAACTGAATGGATGTATAAGTGAATGCACTTTTACATATTTCAACCATTTTATAAACTTTAAACACCACAATTTTTACATTTTCAAAATGTGTGATGCTTTTAGCTGCCCTAAAAGAACTTCAGACCTTTCATCTATTGATGGCAGGAAGTGTGAAAAGAACTGACAGATATTTAAAGCAGTATATTTTTCTCTTTTAAGTCCTCACAGCTACCATCAATGTTCATAGGAATTACCTCCATCGGACTAGAGAATAGGCTATGAGATCCTATTCCAATATGATCTGAATGGCCAGAAAAGCCTAACACTTCAGAATAGGTATTCACTGAAACATCTTAATGACACTATATCTTGAATCTTGGCTTATACTAGGCATTAGTTTTTATTTGCCTTATTATGCAAAGTACTATTGGATTCATGCTAGGGACATTCTGGTTACACCAAGGGAACAGTGGGAGAATGTAAACATTAGATTATTTGTGTTAATCTCCCCTCTCACACTCCTCATTGACTTGGTATGCATTTCATCTTCTCTCTTAGGCTTTGATCCCGCACTGGCTGGCACCTGTTCATACACTATGAAGGCTCCCATAAGAGTCAACAGGGCTGCTAAAAGGAAACCAAGTTTTCCATGAGCAAACATCTTTTCAAGATCAGGGTCACAGACTGCAAGGTCTTTCTGGAAGGGTCCGTCATATTCTATATGCTTGTGCCTAACTCAGTGGGTCCATCAGCTGGCTGAGATCCAAAATGAATGCAAGAGGTCATGCGATACTGCCACAAGAAAAAAAAAAAGATTTAATATAATGTAGTCCTGAATTCAGTATACCATATTTACTCGATTCTAAAATGAGGTCCGCTCCCCACCCCCCATTTAATATGGATAGGAAAGCCCCTCATCTTAGAATCAAGTATGAAGGTGGGGGGCATGTGGCTTTTGTGGCTCTGGTTCTAGCCCCTACCTGGGGTTTGGGCCATAGCCGCAGCCCCCCTCCCTCCATAGCCTCTGCACCATGCCATCTCCTCCCTGCAGGCTTTTCTCCTCATCTCTCCCCACCATGCAGCCTCAGCTCCTCCACCTGCCCCTCTCCCTACCCCCCTTACCTTGTTCCACACTGGCAAGCTTCATCCATGCTGCAACATGGGGCACAGAACATAGCCTGGCCCTGTAGCAAGAATGGGGATGGAGCCTGCCAGTGCAGAGCAAGGAACAGAAGCTGATGGGGAGGGGGAGAGAGAAAGCAGAGGATGCGGGGGAAGGGCAGAAGTGGGAGCACAGGTGGAGAGGGAAGGGGAGCGGGAAGGGGAGCCCAAGGCTATAGGGTTGGGGAAGGCAGGCAGGGGGGCAGGCACAAGCAGGGGTAAGTGTTTGACCTACCCACATCACCTGCACCTCAACTGCCTAGCCATGTGCAGCAGTGGGGGGGGGGGGGGGGGGGGGGGGGAATTAAAGACAACCTTCCAATAATTAGATTCTATACATGGAAAATTATAATAAAATGTATAAATGTTTCATGTATAGAATCTAATTATTGGGGAGTCACCTTAAATTTGAGTAAATGCAGTAAAAACATAGGATAAAGAGACAAATGAAGGTTAAGAGGAGCCTAGATCAGCCAAAAAATGAGGTACCCAACACCACCTGGAAATTTTGGGCAGTGCTCCAAGAGGCAGCACAGTTGTTCTTCACCCCCTGAAGACATTTCTTCTTACTAAAAAAGATATCATTGCGACACATAGTGGGTGCACGCGGGTGCATATGCACCCCCTGAGATTGGCAGTGCACCCCCTGCAGTTGGCCGCCACCGATGCTGCTGGCAGTGCCTGCGGGCAGCTACTGCTCACCACCACCCCCCACTCACTGCCAACACCGCCAGAGTTGACAGCTGCAGGAGCTCCCCGCTCACCAGCGACACCGTTGCCACTGCCTACGGGCGGTCGCCGTGCCCCCCCAGCCTCCAGGGGCACACATCATTCATGAAAGATATGGTTTAGAACCTACTCTCACTCAGTGATATGGAAAGGGTACACTGGATGTGACCTCCAGGTTAAACATAGTTGTGGAGAAGAGCATGGCAAGGCCTCAGGTTTAGCTTGCATATTTTCTCAGGGAATTAGTCTCCTTGTGTGATTTATATGAGCTTGGCTATCTCTTTCTTGCCGCATCTCCCATCATTTCCAGTCTTACAGGACCCTTTAGAAAGGGTCACCAGGACTGTCCTAGTCCAGTAAATCTGATACAAACCCACCTGTGAAAACATCATTTCTAGGTTTCAAAGGGAGGAATGTACTATTTTGTGTTCATTTGGTTTCCTTCTGACTTGGTGGTATTTATGAAGGGAAGTAACCAGGTTTTCTAGGTTGCATTTCCTAAGAAATAAATTGTTTGACGTGCCTAAAGTTATTTTCTTGATGAAATGCATTTGGCCAGGAAGGCCCTGACAATGACTTACTCAACAAAACACCCTGTGCCAGCTCCAGCTGCGCCTAAAATAATTTTGTTGACAAAATGCATGTTGTCATCTATACAGGATGTTGTTACTCAGTGGGGAAAATAGGCAGTGACAAAGTACAAAATATTTCGTGTTGATCTAAAAATCAGGGCTGTCATGCCAGAGCACTTGTATAAATGTGCTGAATGAAGTCCATTGCCTGTGGCAGCCTTTACCAAGTTTCGGTTTGTAGCCGGAAAGGCGATTAACTCAGACTAGCCCTTTTTTGCCTGCATTTACATTGTTTGATGAATGAATTAAATGATTCCACTGAGATTTGCCAAAGGCGTGGTCAAAAGACCATTAACTTAAGGGGAAAAAGGCCCCTGAATGTGCCAATTATGCTAGGCTTGAAGTACTTAGGAAGCATCACACAAAAAACTGTTGTCTCTCCAAATGGTCAAAAAACAAGTCATCCCTTTTTCCCAACAAAACAGAAAGAGATGCATGGAGTTTACAAAGATACATGGAGCTTTGTTGACAAAGGTAATAGTGTTGATGGAATATATTTAAATTTCTGTAAGGCATTTAACTTAGTACTTCCATGACATTCTGATTAAGAAATTGCAACAATGGCCCACAGAAAATTTTAATCTATCAATATAGCCCACAATAAATCTTAATGACAGGCAATGGATTAAAATTTGGTTAACTGTTAGGTCTCAAATACGCAAACATGCAATCTTCTGCACTGCAAACTGCACTGTATCATTTGCAAAGTAAAATGTGGACTTATCATCAAGCAGGTGTGTTTCAACAAGGATCCTGCAGAAATTGGTTCCTGACCCTATTCTATTTAACATGTGAAGACAAAGCTCTTCAAATCCAGCCAGAAAAGATATAACAAAATCCAGTGGCAGGATGCTTATGCTAGGCACACTTAAAGATGCACTTAAAGTACAGATAAGGAACACATTTTTTTTTAAACAGGAAGAAAATTAACCTACTGAAACAACTGATTAAATGTTGTACTAGATTCTCTATCATGGGAAATTTTTTAGGGCAGGATTGGATGGTTTTGCTAAGCAATAAGGCCTTGCTCAACCAGGACTATCAGACCTGAATCAGGCATTAATACAACAAAGTCCAACCATCTGTGTTATGTAGGAGGATGGCCAGAGAATCACAATGTTTCTACCAGTCTTTAACATCAATGAATCCAACACTGAAATACCAGAAGCTCCCCCAGGACAGATACTCCAGATTCCCAGAACTACAGCTGGTATGAATCACCATACACAATTATGCTTTATCAGTTTCCACCAACTGAAAATTGGGTTCATAATTCTTATGCAGTATTCAGCAGGCATACAGTATTTACAATTACACTCTAAACTAATGACCTGTTGGTGTTCACTCTGTAGGATAAAGTTGCAAGAAGAAATTCACTTTTCTCCCAAAAGCACTATAACAGCATGGATGCCCATCTACCCAGAATTAATTTTTCATTTAATGACATAGAATCTGGAAGAAAAATGTAGAAATGCCATTTGTTTAAATCATTTTCTTTTCTTCCATCTCTGGATGATGTGCCACATAAGGGAATTCAGTGGGCAAATTAAATGTTATAAATACATGTGTTTTTAAAACACAAAGAGGTAGATAAAAACTGTTCTCTCTCATAGCCATAACACCTGCAAGGTTGGTACAGTCCGTGTCAGCTTAGATTCTCTCTTCTGAAGTCCAATCTCCATAACACTGAGATCTATTGTTGTGTCTGCTGAATGGTGGCCAGATAACACAGAGTGGTCTTATTGACTAGCAGAGCTGCTATCCTCCAAAGCTGGATTCTGTGCATGCAACCTGACCACTACCTCCACTGGGATTCAAAACCAGGCCACCCATGGTCTGCAGACAACAGTTTTACCAAAGGCCCTACAGAGAATCCTTCTTCTGGCAGAGAGCCTCAAGCGACTGCTCCTCCTGACGATTGTTCTCTTTCTGGAAAGAAATGTCACAGAACACATTTTGAATGTTCTCACAATAGGAAAGGCACACATTATGGGTTTTTTTCCTATGCATCTTCCAGAATATTTGAGCTTACACATCATGAAGTATTTTACAAAGGGCATCAGGTAATGAGCCAGATCCTCTGCAAATATAAATAACTGTAGCTCAGTTAAAGCAATGCGAATTTACGCCAACTAAGAATTTCTTCTGTATATTCCTGTCGTCAGTGAAAATATGACATAGGTTTTTAAAGGGATCATAAGAAAAATTAATTAAATGTTAAAAATTGTTCAGAACCCTATATTCCCAAAATTAGAGGGTGCTCCAGTTCTTATCACTGCATTTCAGCCAAACAGGATCTTGGATCTAAATATCCACTCCAACTTCAAGAGGTTTCAAATCTGGTAATAAATATTAACCCAATATTACAGCTGAGATTCTAATCATATCTTTATCTGAATGTGGAGAGTTATATAATATTTATATATATATATATATTTGACCACACACTCTGACAAATGTCAACTCCCCTTGTTTTTCCTTTTTTGATGTTAAATCTGAAAAAAAATAAATGCAAAAATCACATGTTAAATTTAAGATCTTAAGGACACAAAACCAAGACATTCCAAAATTAAATTATCTACCATAACCATAACTCAGCAATTGTAGTTAGCATATTGTAGGGCTGTACTGTAAATGCAGTTAAAATTTATGCTTTAAAAAGCAGCCAGGTCATGATCTATGTGGGAATCTTAACTGTGGGAATGTCCTGAATTTTGCACATTTGCAAATCTCAGCCCTTGCATTACATTACCATGTTTGCATTTAACAGCGTTATGGTTCACAGTTTCCTCAGCAATGTTCTATCATTGTAGCCAGGGCCAGAAATAACCTAGAAATGTTGCCAGGGAACCAGACATCACTAATACAACTGACACTGCTGGAACCCCTTCTCTTGAATCATTACTTCCTGTTAAAGGTATTAGAGCTCCATCATGTGGAACATGTCTGTATAACCATACACCATGAGCTCTTGTTAGCTTATAAATCTTTTAGGAAATAATACTTTAAACAGGTATGTCTCTTCATCAAAGCAACTTGCTTTTACAGAGTTTATCCTTCAGGCTGCTTCTAAATGAACACTAAAGATTGTGAAACCTAGTCCTAATAGAAGAGCTGACCTTGATTAAACTGCTGGAATCCTGTGCTGGAGTTGATATGCCCTCTGAGTACCAGTTTCAGCATGTAAGCAAGGTTTTCAAGTAGATCTTAATCCTTTTCCCCATGGAAGAACAGAGTGGAACTATAAGTTTCACATGAACAAAAAGCACTCAAGTGCATTTCTTCTGCTTCTAATGTGGGATATGTATAGCCCATTTCCCATACAGTGCTATTTTACCTTGCTGTCCCATGTTTCATAGCCCTATTTGCAGAGGTTTAGCTTCGCAGTTCTGCACCCTAAGAACATGGGGCAGCAGCAGTGGCCAGGTCATTGCCACAATCAGGCTGGCAGCAGTGGCAGCTACTATGTTTGCACCCTCCTGCCCCCAACACCAAAGTTGGCACCTAGATTACCTTGCTTATCCTCCATTAGTTGCACTATTACCTATTTGTTATGTCTTCATTAGAAAATGTTTATGTACAATCTGATCCTATTCAAGTTCAACACATATATCCACCTGAATGACACCTTTCTAAGATACACACCAGGAGCCAGATTCTATTCCACCCATCTGGTATGTAAGTGGACTCATGCACCTAAGTGCAGTTATATTCCCTTTTTGTGACTCAGTTTTAAGGGTTAGATGATAGTGGGCATGTCTACATGTGTGGCCTACTTAGCTCCACAGAAAAGTCTGTTATTTACTGTGCAGCAACACACATGTAGATCCTAACAGGGCTGTGTAGGGTATAAGGGTGCTTTAGTGGAGGGGCTGCCTACTGGCTAGCCCTGCACTGAAGCACACTTGTGCTCCAGCCAGCCCCTCTGCAGCACGTTGAGCCAGGTCAGAGCAGCCCTGGGCTGGCAGGCTGACTCCCCAGGGCTCCTGCCAGCCAGAGCTGCTCTGACCTGGCTCAATGTGCTGTGGTCCCAGACACACATTCAAACACGATACCTGGAAGCAATAAACTCCAGCACGAAATGCACCAGAGTGTATTGCTTCAAATTAATTGTATGTGTAGATGCACCCACTTGCAAAGATAGAAGTGTTTATGGATTTCAGGATTTCGACAAGGTGGAACAGAATTGAATTGCACTTAGGTGCCCAAATCCATTTAGATGCCTAATAAATAGAATAGAATTTGTCATTTCTTTGGAGAAAAGATTGCCAGTTACCCTTTTTGTACAACACCTAACTTAATACAGTCCTATTTTGCTTGATTGCTTGATATATAAACAAAGGGTTAAAGTTCATGAACAGATTGCAGTTTTTCCAGTTAATCAAAGCCCCTTTAAATTCTATAAGTAAAAGGATGAATTACTTAACATATGCAAAAACAGACTTAGGATTGGCAGTATAGACAGTCTAACATAAAAGCCTATTATTTTTGTTTGCATTTTTATTGCATTATATTGAATTGTTTTAGTAATTGTTTTTATACAGTCACCTGCATTCACATTTTGCAAACATACTACCAGAAGACTTAAACGTTAAAAAAATCTCAAAAACAATTAATTATAAGCAACTGTGGTAGAATATTTGGGGCAAGTGAATTCACAGTTGGACACCAGACATCCAATACTGAGTGTTATGCTCATCCAATCAAGAAACAAAAACAATATCAGAGAATTTGTATAATCCAAGAAGCTACAATTTTAGATACTAAATATTTCCCCTTTAAACAACTTGACAGTAAATTATAGACCAAGAATGCCATTACACTGAGGGTATGTTTGAACAACAAGTAACTGTAAAGAATTTGCTATGAAACATTTGCACAGTTTAAGCTGTAAGTGATAACAAGAACACCTAGAGAGGTAGAAAATATGCTTTAATAACAGTACTAAAAATCACAGAATCATAAAGGAATAGGGCTGGACAGTGCCAAAGAAAGTAATCTAGTCCAACTACCTGCTCAAGATTAGATCATCATTGTTTAAACCACTGAAAACAAACTTTTGTCTAACCTGCTCTTAGAATCTGCATCTTTGGATATTTTTATCTATTTAATTTACCAAAGAGATGGTTAAGAAATGAACTGTTCGTGGTCCTTAAGTGCTTGCATGAGAGAAAGTTTTCTGATAAAGAAGACTCAAAGCTATCAGAAGAAAAAAAGAAACCATATTAGAACCTTATGGCTGGAAACTGAAGATGCATACTACAAAACAAGATGCTAATTTTTAAGAGAAGGCAATTAGCCATTGAAACAATTCATCAAGACTTTCTTCATGCCACAGCTTTAATGCAAGGTCCCTCCCTCCCTCTGTAGCTGTAGGAAGGGCATCAATCCCAAGTCAAGGTGTTAGATTTGGAACATCCTAGGAGTAAAGGGAAACGCCCCCACCCCAAACACTGATAGAACTGAGAGCAGACAATGACTCTCACTTAGGAATAGAAAACTGAGAACTTACTTCACCACAAAAGAATAAAATAAATAGAGCCAAAAGTAGTTCTAATGGTACCAACAATCCATAATTAACATGGTATGTAGACATTTCATAAACAGCATTCGTTTTGGGGAAAAAAGGAAAGGTTGGGTTTCCTGTTGCATCACTTTTTGGCCCAACAGAAGTTCTCATGAGGCAGAATGAATTCCACTTCATGTTGGGTCAATGTCATTCCCTAAAAGGGTCAAATCTTCAGCTGGTATAGGTGGGTGTAATTCTATTAAGAAGCAAGCTGATGACACCATATGAGGATAGGACAGTCCATGTAGCTCAAAGTATGGAAGCCGTGGCCCCTTTGCCCAGGAACCAACTGCGACATTCCAATATGTTCACGCACAGCTTCCCTTTGTAAATTATGCATAATCGATTTGAAAAGGAGATAATAAAACAGATATGACTTTTTGCCTTCTCTCTTGGCTGGTGAATCATTTCCCTTTCTAGATTGGATTTCTCATCACCATTCTATAGTGAAGGAAAACAAACAAACAAAATAAAACACCAATTATTCTGACAGTAACATCTGAAATGCAGAATTACTAGCAAGAAGCTAAGCAGGGGGGTTGTGTACAACAGGCTCATTGATTTGGTCTTCTATCAGAGTTCCTTAGCTGTTGGGCAATTTACCTCTGGCAGTTGCTGTTTCTCCATCAAGGTGAGCCATGCACTGCATAGCAGTTGCTCCAACACATATGGGCATGCTGACATTCTGCCCTAGGACACAGGTTGAAAGGTCCATTACAGACACGTCCCTGAGCATCCGGGGGTACAGCCTCAACCTGACAGAAGTGGGGAGAAAAAGAGAAGGATACGTTATATACATTGTTTACAGCTCATTAGGAAATGAGATCAGATTTCCTTTTCTCAGAAGAACCATTGTCAAAGTTTGAGAGAAGAAGGAAGCAGTGACCGTTCTCTAGAGGGGAGGCAAGGGTAAGTTAAAACTAAGGACAAAGTTTTAACGAATTGCCTGAAACTCCAGTGAAGCTGATAAAATTTACAAAGCTGAGCAAAATGGGGGAGAAAACCAAGAAAGAATGAAAGAGACAAAGCACACTAGAACATTATCAGTTGATATAGTATTATATCAATATAATATAAACTGACAAAGCCCTGGCTGGAATGGTCTGGTTGGGGATGGTCCTGCTTTCTATGATTCTATTAAAAATATATAGACAGCAGCTGCAAAACAGTTACATTTCAAATGAGTTTTAGGTTCTCAGAGCAAAAATGAATGTCTGTCAATGTCAGATAGCAGCAAAAGTTATTGCTACAAAGCTTGAATTCACTCACTGATTTCCCCTGTGTATCTAGGAGCCATTGGAGGTATGCACTCCGCAGAAAATTATACAATATAGTCAATGCCCACACCCACTTTGCCCCTTTCCACCCGCCTCCCCATCATTCTGCTGTTTTCTTTCTTTAAGGCTTAGTTATCTTCTGTCTCATGCACACACACCAGCAAGTAAACAAAAATAAATTGACCTTTTACACTCTGGAATGGGCTGTCTGCATCATGGGTCACAACACTGGGCTGCTGATCTTCATCTGATGCAGAGGGATAGAACAAGGATAGGTACTCAGAGCTGGGACAAACTGAGCCAGTGCAGTGGGGGGAAGTTAACTGTTCTTGCTCTATACGCAAGAGCCAAGACCCAAGAAGTCATCCTCCCACTTTATTCGGCCTTGGTGAGGCTGCAGCTGGAGTACTGCATCCAATTCTGGGCTCCACACTTTAGAAAGTATGTGGAGAAGCTTGAGAGAGACCAGAAGAGAGCCACAAACATGATTAGAGGTCAAGCGAACAAGCTTTATGAGGAGAAGCTGAGAGGCATGGTACTGTTCAGCCTGGAGAAGCAAAGACTTAGGGGTGACTTGGGTGGCAGCTTATAAGTGCATCAGGAACTGGGAGAATGTCCATTCACCAGGGCACCCCAAGGGAAGACAAGGTCTAACAGCCACAAACTGCTAGAAGACCATTTTGGACGGGACATAAGGAAAAACTTCTTTACCATCCGAGTCTCCAGAGTCTGGAATAGTCTCCCCCTAGAAATGGTGCAAACACCTACTACTCTGGATACCTTTAAGAAATGTTTAGATGCTTATCTTGCTGGGGCGATTTGACCCCAGCTGACTTCCTGCCCCTTGGGCAGGAGGCTGAACTCGATGATCTCATGAGGTCCCTTCCAGCCCTAATGTCCATGAAATCTATTAAATCTATGCCACCAGAAAAATTACTTCTACCAGGAAGCAAGTTACAATGTAGTCCTAGACTGACTTGATCCAGAATCAGCCTGAGCGTTCCAGCCCTCACAGTGTCCCCTTTCATTCCAACAACTTGGACAGGACAACCAACATCAGTCCAGAGCAAGACTTTCCTGGGTCTTCGTAAAAGGCCCTTGTTCCACCAGATTGACACAAAATAGACAGGACCAGAAAAGGGAGAATAAGAACCAATAGCATATGCTTTTAAACGAAGCTGTTTGAGACAGGGCCATCTTCTGACTATGTGCTTGTGCAGTGCCTAGCAGTCACTAGGGGCCTGAGGTGGTAAACAACAAATATTGTGTTCACATTATTGCTGGCCTCCAGTCACACTTTATGATCAGCCAACTGCACTAAAGAAGAGCCAGGTATTACATTTGGCATTATTACTCTAAGCCACAAGAGGGTGTGCATCAGCAAGGATTGGTGCATGTCATGAGGAACAGTGTGAGGCTCGCAAAGAGAGACCCAAGTGTCCTCAGGTTGCACGAACAAGATGTGCATCGATAGTTTGTTAACGCACATCCTGGGATGGCTCATCACTGTTCCACTTGATCTCCTGGATTTTAATTAAGGAAAGTGAATTAAAATAGTGCTTCACTAGCACTGCTTATTCTAGTGACCTGTATTGACTGAGAACAGATGGCTTGTAAGATAGCATCCAGGTACCCTGGATGCTGACCTAGCACAAGTAACAGTAGCAGTGATGCTACAGAGGGAAGCCACGTATTCATGCTATCCTAGCACAAATAACACTACTGGGCAGAGACATAGGGAGAAATGGTCCCTACCTGGAAAAGCTTGCCAACTAAGAGGACAGAGAAAGGAAGCATTACTCCCTTGGGAACTGAGACACAGAGAGATCACGTCAATCTCCCTCGATTGTAACAGTAGTCTATGACAGAGCAGGCAACTGAATCCAGACCTCATTAGTCCCAGCAAACAGTCACAGTACAAATGAATCTACTAGGCCTGTGAGAAGTGGCTAGTATTTGCTTTGGATTTGGATTCGGCCAGTTCAGAGGTGATTGGATTTGGTGATTCAAATCACTGTCCCAAATTGATTCGGCCAAATCTGATTCAGAGATTCAGCTGCTGCTGAATCTCCAAATCACCCAGGCCCATTGCCCCACACCATGTGGGGGTTCTGCATGAGCCCCCACAAAGCCCCAAGGCCACTGCAGGAGTGGTAAGTCTCAGGGTTTTTCTTGGTTTTTTTTTCTTAAAGGGCTGGAGCTGGGACAGGTGGAGCAGCCATGGGGGGCTGGAAGACCAAGGGGGAGGGTCAGGGGGCTCATGAAGAGCCCCCCATGCAGTGTGGGATAATGGGGGGCAGTGGGGATTGCCCCCCCCCGCCCAGCAGCGCCCGCTGAGTCAGGGCTTTTTTTTAAAGCACTGGGAGCTGGGGCAGGAGGTGCAGCCACAGGTGGGATGGGTGAGCAGGTGGGGACTAGGAGGGTCTGGGTGAGCAGGCAGGGGTCAGGGAGGCTGGCGGAGTCCCTCCATGGTCCCCTCCCCCTCTTCCAGCCCCCTCTCCTCTGCCCCCTACTTACCGGCTCCAAGTCCGTCTCTAGCACCCTGCTGCAGCAGGTGGGGACTGTCCGAATCATCAAAGCTCTCCGAATCTTTTCCAGAGATTTGGAGAGCTACGAATCAATTCAGACCTTTTTATTGGTCCCCTGATTCAATTGAGATTTACACTGAATCAGGCTGAATCTTCTCTGAATCGAATCAGCACCCGAAGCTTCACACAGCCCTACAATTTAATTCTCTGAGAAAGCAAGGAGAAGAAAAATTCTCTCTTCTTTTTCATCCACATTACAGAATGTAGTAGCACTCATGAAGTACTCAGGAACCTATTTATCAGGCTGCACCTTTCCATTCAAGTCTTCACCTTATGATATCTTCCTGTTTGTTTTTCAGGGTGGATAGATAGATGAGTAGGTTAAGAAGAAGAAGCAAAGATATTGCTGTTTCTTTTCCAGTTCCCACTTAACATCCAGTACCTTATTATCTAGAGGTCATTGTTATTTCCTATATGTGGTCATGGATCTGTTCCAGACTGAATTAACATTAGAAAAAAAACCTCTGTGTGTGTGTGTGTGTGTGTGTGTGTGTGTGTGTGTGTGTGTGTGTGTGTGTAAAGGGGGGAGGGGAGGGGACAGCACTTTACTTTAAGCTTAGTGCACCCTCGTACCGAGCACAGCACCTGCCCACAACAGGCATTGTGTTAGTTTGACCCAGCTCTCCCAATGTCTGTACAGATCAGGTGCTTCAGCGGGGCTTTTTGGTGCTTTTATCTAATAGCTGATTGAATCAGCTATTAGATAAAAGCGCCCAAAAGCACCACTGAAGCTTACGCTCTGTATAGACATTGCATAGCTGGGTCAAACTAATAATGCACTGCCTCTTCCAGGAAAGTGCTGGGGGCATTTTTTAGTATTATTTTCACGTCTGTCAGTGCCCTAAAAGACTAGCATTAACTGTGGTCTGCTTCCTGCCTACAAGACCTGCTGCTTGGTCTACTGATGCTGCTCTCCCTCTGGCTGTCCAAGTCAACTTCTCCCAAGTGCATGCACAGAAAATGCAACTCCACCACCTCCCTGCCCCCTCCCCTCCGCAAAAAAAACCACTTCTCACTGTTTTATACCATACACAAATTTTACAATTTGAAATTCAGTAATTTAATGCATTTTATCCTAATTTCTTCTCTAGAAATCTGGGTCCCTAACACCTTGCTGTGCAAGGAGTCTTTTGGATTAACCAAATTGAAAAGTGAAGATTCTTATGCAAGGCAAATCCTGACTCATTCTGCTACATTAATTCTCTCTACATTCTCCATTTCCTGACAGGCTGAAATATGCTGTTGCTGTGCACTGTCAAGTGAATGCTGCCTTACCCAGAGAAAAACACATTTCAGTGCATGTGTGGTTTGGAGACTTAATTGTGTAAGGCTTTTCAGCTACCTTGAGTTCTCTAGATACAAGGTACCATGGAAGGCAGAGTACTATTCTGAATAAAAATATATCAACTTCTCAAGGACAAGGAGAAATCTTCATAGATTTCCTTGAATCTTCCTAGAATTCAAATGAGCCATCTAAAAATGGACATATTTCCACTGCAGCCCCAACATTTGAGTCTATCCATTTATCCTTTGCCACCAACGTAGTAATGACAGCATGATGGCATTTCTAATTTGCCATATGCTGCCTGGCATTATCTGGCATCAGTAAGGCACTCAGTTCCAAGAATTTACACCCAAAAGGCTTGAGGAAGTTGCTGACTACAAGAATAAACTACAGCCAGAGTCAACAAGCAGGAGCAATAAATCACCAACTGTTCAAACAAACCAGCCAAAGAAGTAGATGCCAAATGAGGTGACTTGCTACTACTCAAGTGAAGCACTTTGGCTTTTCCAGAGGCAACACTTTTCATTGTTCCTTTGAACTTCTGCTTCAAATACAAACATTCCTTGGCATGGTATTTTTTTAACTGAATATACATAAATCTGTTTGAGCCCAACAAGAATCATAGAACAGAAAATTAGGGCTGGAAGGGACCTCAGGAGTTCATCTAGTACAACCCCCTGTTCAAAACGGGACCATCTCCCAACTAGATCATTCCAGTCAAAGCTTTGTCGAGCCGAGTATTAAAAACCTCCAAGAATGGAGATTCCACCAACTCTCTGGGTAACCCGTTCCAGTGCTTCATCGTCCTCCTAATAAGAAAGATTTCCTAATATCCAATCCAAACTTCCCTTGCTGCAATTTGAGACCATTGCTTCTTGTTCTGTCATCTGCCACCACTGAGAACAATCTAGCTCCATCCTCTTTGTAACTACCCTTCAGGTAGTTGAAGGCTTCTGTTAGATCCCCCCTTAGTCTTCTCTTCTGCGAACTAAATAAGCCCAGTTCCCTCAGTCATTCCTTAGAAGTCATGTGCCCCAGGTCCCTAACCATTTTTATTGCCCTCCACTGGACTCTCTCCAATTTGTCCACATCCTTTGTGTAGTTGGGCCCCCAAAACTGGACACAGGCCTTCAGATGTGACCTTACCTGTGCTGAATAGAGGGGAATAATCACTTCCCTCGATCTGCTGCCAATACGACTACTAATACAGCCCAGTATGGTGTTAGCCTCCTTGGCAACAAGGACACACTCTTGGCTCATATCCAGCTTATTGTCCACTGTAACCCTCAGGTCCTTTTCTGCAGAACTGTTGCTTAGCCAGTTGGTCCCAAGCCTGTAGCAGTACATGGGATTGTTCCATCCAAAGTGTAGCACTTTCCACTAGTCCTTGACATGATTGATATGGTGCAGGAGGTAGGTATATCTACTAAAGCCCCCAGCTCGGTGTCATCCACACATTTGCTTAGGGTGCAACCCATCCCATCTTCCAGATTGCTAATGAAGATATTGGAGGGAAAAACTGCCCCAGGACCAACCCCTGGGGCACTCCACTTGATACCTGCTGCCAACTAAATCTTGAACCTATGATCACTACCTATTGAGCCCCACAATCCAACCAGATTTCTATCCACATTATAGTTCATTCATCCAACCCATTCAACTGCACTCTCAATTTTGCTTTCCAAACAGATATGACTAGTCATTTGAATGACCAGCCCACTTAACTGCAAGCCAATGATAATTTGTTGCATGTAAATGGAGAAGCAGTCTTTGGTAAACAAGCTGTCATTGTTCCATGGACATACAACACAGCATAACATTTCTTACTTCAAATGCCTTTGCAAAGTCAACAGCAGTGTGTGTCATAACAGGTTATCAGAGATTTGATTCCCCCTTTAAATGCTGAAAGAGGAGAATTCAGATTGATTTCTTGAGTGCCATCAAGCTAAAGACACCCTGACCTTGTCATAAAATCCATTCTCTGTTCCCTCTGATTAGTTATTAAGAGCCAATTTAATCACCAGGCAGCACCGTATTGGAAGGACATGGTATCACAGAACTGAAAAACAAGTGCATGGTGCCCAAGGTCAGATCCTGTCAGGGATAAAGAATGTGCTCAGATTTCCCAAAATCTTCTCAGGCCTTAAAAATCACACCCTCACAATCATCTTTCATTAAGTGAGAGCTGTAAATTGAAAGTTACCTACTCTATGCTATAAAAGGGCAGACACTGAAATGTGAGCTCTGGCTCTTTATTCCAATGTTATTGATCACAAAAAAAATCAAAGATACGGGAAAGTTACTGAGACTAACTTTAACCTCGTCTAAAAAAAAAACAGTCTTGGGTGATCTGATTTTATGCACAGAGCATCTGAACCTACTGGAGACTTCTCCTAATTGCCAAAAAAAGTGAATTCATGCATTTTTATAACACAATGGATTTGATGTCATTCTCCACAAAATCATGGCTGGTGCATACCAAACAAATAGTTCCATGCCAAAATTATCCCTCACTTGCCAGTACATTCACTGATAGCCAACTGAATAATCATTTGTCCATTGATGCAGCCCTTAACATGACAAGAAAGGCTAGCAAAAATAATGCAATGTGAATGTGAAGTGTGCAACAGCAGGGGGCCATCTACAGAGCTGTGCTGACTATAATGTGGACTACAACCCCCCAGAAGCGCCCAGGGGGCTGAAAGACAAAAGAAAATAGGAAGAAAGCAAGAGGCTGCTGAAGGGAAGGAGAAAAACTGCAAGAGAGATATGCATGGTCACCAGACCCCAGGAGTGCGCAGCTGGACTAGACATCTCACTGGCTCAGTTGGTAAGGACTATGGACTGAAGTAGCTAGACTCAGACTTGGAAGCAAGTGCAGACTGCTGTTTGAGTGCTCTCAGAACTAAAAGCCAGGTTGGGGACACCTCTGGAAGCATGGGGGAAAAATTAAGGTGCTAAGTGTATGTTACCACCATGTTAATGTCTATTTACCTCTGATCTGTTCCCTTCGGCCTGTTGGCTTGTGACCCGAACCCCTATGATTTTCTCTATAAAAGTGGGAATCCCCTTTGCTTCTTGTGACAGTTTCTGTGGCTGCAGGGTTGGCACAAATTAGTGGGAGCACTTGCATTCTGAAGGGGGCTATCCCACAAGTGAGGCAAATGGGGATTGGTGGTAACAGGCCATAAAGCACAGGACAAACTTGGCTGGCTTGGTCGGCCAGGGCTATGGACTGAAGGAGCTGGACTCAGACATGGGAGCAAGTTCAGGCTGCTGTTTGAGCACTCTTGGGACTAAAGCCTGGTTTGGGGACACCTCCAGATGTGGGGAGGAGGGGCAGGAATTAAGATGCTAAGTGTATGTTACCACAGTGTTGATGTTTCTTTACCTTTACCCGTTCTCTCCTTTGGCCCATTGGCTTTTGACCCTAGCCCCTATGATTTTCTATAGAAAAGTGGGAACACCCCTCCTTGCTTCTTGTTGCTGGTTTCTGGAGCTGCAGTTTTCTAACAATAATACCATAAAGTAAGTTTGTAATGTGTGTTTAAAGAACCCCTGCCTAGCACAACAGTTCACAGTTTGCACACAAAGAATTGCTGCATGTACCACAACAGTAATTTGGGCATTTGCCACATGCTAAAGTGTATGTCTGATTCATTACTAATCTTGTGCTGTGTACTCTGCTTTGCAGTAAAAAGGAAAAAATTAAATTGAAGTGCTATATTGAGCCATGCACCTTGAAAGAATGACCTGTGTCTGCTTCCATAGAAGTCAATGGAAATTTTAGGGCTTTCATAAATAAGGTTAAATATTAATTTGTCTTTCCAACACTGACTTTGTGAGCCAAGCATTCCTTTTTCTTTTCCAAAGTAGCACCAAGATACAAGGCTAGATGCTCATAGCTAGCCCATAACTGCATAAAATTAGAGCAGAGTCTGGAACTAAACTCAGATCTGCATAGGATTAACCTAGTGCCTCAGTCAGTAGACCATCCTTCCCCAGACAACCCTCAGGCAAAAACACTGATGCTATCATTTCCACTGAAGCAAAGATGTTTTACAATCCAATACACAGTGAAGTCTGTAGACAAAGGGAACGTAATGTTCTAAATAAATTATTACCCAAGACACTGGCTTCCTTGATTTGCTATAACCTTAAGTCACAACATCAGAGTGTTTGCTTGGAAAACTGAAATTCATGATCATATTTGGCAAAATCCCCCATGTACTCCTAATACAGAACAAAATTACATTACCATACCAGAAGAGTACAACTCCTTAGCTGGTATAAATTGTCACAGTTGAACAAAGCTATGACAACTTTCACTAGCAGACCATCTACCGTCCCTTACCACACCTGCACGCACACACTGTAAGATGTGCTCTTCAGAACAAATTCTTAATCCTGCAGGAAAAAGCAAACAGATCATTAAGGTACATTCAGGCTGCAGGCTCTTTCCAGATAGTTGAATGTATGCAACCTCTAACAAATATGTGAGTTTAAAAATAAAGAGACACACACACACTAGAAACCCAAGAAATACATAAAGGTTTGTACATGTCAAATAGCATTAACTCTGCAGTAGCAGGGATGCATACCTCTGATCTTCCCTACTTATTACAGATAGATAGGGAAACCTGAGTTTCCTTATCTATACCTAGGCACTTCTACAAAGCTGTGTGTGTGGTGTCCATACATACACAACCACCCAGTGAAATCCCCTTTGACCTTTCACTAATACAAAGCAGATTGTAACAGGGGCCAAGCCCTGTAGGGCTAAGCAGTAGAGAGCTAGAGTGTCAGATAGCTACAGCACCTCACCTAACAAGCAGCTGGCAACTAATTCAATAATGACCTGCTAAGGAGACCCAGGAATGACACCTGTAGCTTGCTGAGAGGAGGTCAGGAGATGAGAGAGAGGAGTCGGGGACTAGGTAAACCTGCAGACAGTCAAAGGGGGCAGTCTTACCTGGGCAGAGACGGAAGAAGGAGGTTACTGCTGGGAACTGGAAACTGACCCTGGCTGTGCTAGCTGAAGGAGTTTTCTGTGCTGT
This sequence comes from Alligator mississippiensis, assembly GCF_030867095.1. NCBI lineage: Eukaryota > Metazoa > Chordata > Crocodylia > Alligatoridae > Alligator > Alligator mississippiensis. The sequence goes on along the minus strand of NC_081824.1, from coordinate 225,127,971 downwards.
ATAGAGAAGCAACATGGAAGACGAGAAGGACTGTGAGTAGGCTCAGGAGGACCGAAGCTGGGTGAAGATGGCAGAGCCAAGTAGAAGCCCAGGGAGAGCTTAGAGAAAGGCTCCCCAGCTTCACTTGTGTTTGAGTTTTGTTTTAAATTGCTGTTTAGGCTGCAAGCCATGGGAGTGGCTCAAGGTGGGGGACAGAGACCACTTAAGGTGCCCTGCTTCAATTACTATTGAATTGGTAGGCTGCTAATGGCCCTATGAGCCACAATCAGGCTCCCGGAGCCCACGAGACAACACGGGTCAGGGCACCCAGAGTCGCCATTCTAGTTCTCTGGAGGCAACCTCCTAAAGTTAATAACAGCAACAAAAGTGAGGCCAGGGTGTCACCTGGAGTGAGGTGAGTGGACGGGGTGAGATTAGAGTGTCACAAGATGATATCCTTTCCCATCAAGCAGCAGATCCTGTTACACAGGTAAGCTCCTTGGGGTGAGAATGAATGCTCAAAAAGTAAGAACTGTTAGCTGCATGTAGCAATTCTCACTGAATAAGAAGCAGTGATTCCTAGTGACTAAATCCTCAAAATGGGATTCAGGAGACCTGTTTCCTTTTCCAGCTTTGGCACTGGCCTGCTGGCAGGTCACTTCAACTCTCTGTGCCTCAGTTTCCTCATCTATTAGGAGCACTGTGCGATATATCAATGAAGACAGCTACTTTATAATAGCATTATTAAGCCACACTTATTTTGGACTTTCCCCCTGATAGTTATGAATTAAAAGGTGACACCCCATGAAAAGCAACACTGAAAAAAATATATCCTAGGCCCTGTCCTTTTCTCACAGAAGTCGGTGGCAGGCCATCCATCATCCTGTGGGAACACCTGTTATTAATGGATCTTCCTCTCCTTGTAACTACCACCAATAAAAACCTTTTTAATTATTTATTAACAATACAGGAAAGAAAAGGGGGAACCCATTAAAGCAGATGAAATAGAAGGTAACTTAGGCTTTTCATCCTTTTCCTTAATAGCCACTCCATTTTGTCATGCTTTGGCAGGGAAAAGGGAAAACTTTAAATTAGATGACCTCGAGTGTTTTGGATTCTGCTGCTGTTCAAGTATGATCTTTTTCTTTTCCACAAAAGGGAAAAGAAGCGAGAACAACCAAGATAGAAACAGCAGCTCCTATCTCTGGTACTGACTGTCCATGGCAAGCTCACTAACAGGAAAACACAAGTACAGCCTACAGTCTTATCGGCCACTGCAAAAACTGGCAAACTTTTATCCGTATCAGGCTGTTGAAGTTATTATGTTTTACCAGCATCTCTTGTCACAGGCTTGCTGCAAGAGGTGATGTCTCAGAGAGTCGGGGCCTAATTTATATGACAGTTTTGCTGCAGAACAAAGGGTGGGCTTGCATTCAAAGCCCTTCCAGGGCAGCCTCTTCTCTGACAGCAGAGTTCCTCCACCCCCGATGAACCGAGAAATGCTTCTGTCACTGCCTAGCAGCCAGTTGAAGGTATTTGTGGAACATCCTGCTCCTTTCGCCCATGGCTATGATCCATTCAGCAGCTGGGGCCTTCCCAGAATGCACTTCATGTCTGGGTAATGCAGCCGCTCAGAGTAGCCAAGCAGAGTTGCCCACAGCATGCCATTGTACGCATAGTCACAGCTTGTCTGCCACCAAAAAATCTGGCAACAGAGACAAATGAGCATAGACGTGGCCCAAGATGCTGTCTTACTTAATAAAGAACAAAGGGAGAGACACAGGAATGAAAAGGTAGGTAGGGAAGGAAAATTACTCTTAAAGGTGGGGTTGACTGCAAATCTTACATCCTCGATGTTGGTCAAGATTTAGTCTAGATATTCATAGGACTATAGGAAAGAAGAGTTGGAAGGGACCTCACAAGATCACCTAGTTCAGCCCCCAGCTAAAGCCAGGATCATCTGTGACTAAAACCATCCCAGCCAAGAGTCTGTCTAACCTGCTCTTGAAACCACTTTGAGATGGAGATCCTATAATATTGACAACTGATTCCCATCCTCTGTCTCAGCCTATCAGGACATCTTTCAGGATCAGAAGAATGAAGACTCAGAGTCAACATCTGGGTCTGAGATCAGGACTGTTCAACTTTTACGCAGCCAGGGCACTGCACCACACACCCAGTGCCCCCCTGCTGCTGCATCAAACTTCCTACCCTGTTGCACTGCATGCCCAGGCACCCCCCTTCACTGTACCTTGCACCTGGGCCTCCCCACCTCCCCCTAACCTTCCTGGCTGCCTGCTGGCCTGATGCATCGCATCTCTTGGGTGTCCCAGACCACCAGCTCCCCCAGCACTACAGGCTGTGCAGTGCTGTAGCACTCCACACCCTGGGGCAGGGGAAGGGAAGCTGGAGGGAGAAGGAGCCCAGAGACCCACACTGGTCCTGCAACCAGAACAATGTGGGGGGGGGGGTGGCCAGGTGGGAGCATGAAGACCCACAATGTGACCCCTTGTGAGTCATGTGCACAGCCCTCTCCTAGATGATGGTGGCAGTAGCAGCCATAATGGCAATTTAATGCACCTCAACCCCCAAGAAAGTGTGGTGACCCATCAACACCCCACCTGCATTAACAAATAAAAACATATTTGATGATCTCAACTATAAACATCAACTCCCACTTTAATTCATTGTCTTAATACCTAGCTTTTACACAGCAGGTAGATATCATCAATTCAGTATACACAACATATATACAAGGATCATGACTAGCAGATTCTGCTGCAGGAGTACGCCCATTGATATGTACTACATTTTGCATATAGACCTGCTCCTGTAGGTCTATATTTAATCTCTTAAGCACTGTCAGTCTTCCACTTCTCCTTTACTTTGAAGTTGAACTAAAACGGAGAAAAATGTGACAAATCATTTCAACCTGTTCAATAATGTAACATGCAGACTATGCATGCTTGACATTTCCCTTCTTATTGTAGTGAGGAAATCTTAGTCATCATGTCAGGTATTTGGCACTCATAAAAAAGAAAAATAATAAAAGCAGGAGGAAAAAAATCCAAATATAATTCCAAATCTTCAGTATTTTGGTTTTGTTAGAGAGATAATACATACAAAACATTAAAGATTAAACCTGCAAAGATTAGCAGAAACAACAAGTGTAGGGAGACCTGAACAACAGGACATAAGTTAAAAGAATGAATACAAAGCTAAATGTTGTTTATTTAAACTGTTTGAGGAGGCTTAACTGGGATTAAATTTGGATCCTGCATTTTTGCAGTGGTTTGGTGAAAGGTGTGGAGAGATCCAAACAAATTCAGGAGGTAGGGAGAGACAGCATCAAAGAAAGTACAATTTGAAACAGTTTGGGAAGCTTCTGTGGAACCTACTGGACAAAAAGCTTGTTCCATGTGGCTTCTGAATGAGGGTGAGATCTCATGTTTTGGGGCCAAATGTTGAATGGGTTTAGATCTTGAAATCAAGATGAATGGCCAGATCCTCACATAGTAAAAATTGCTATAGCTCCATTAGATCTAATTTATAATGACTCCCAACCTTTACAATAGTTAATGACCAAATGGGGACCCTTTCCATGGAGTCTGAGAAAGGGCCTAACCAAGAAAACTCTAGTCCTTTTCATTATGGGAGGAGTAGGCTCCATGGAGGTTTCATAGTTTCATAGTTGGTGGGGTTGGAAGGGACCTTGACAGATCATCAAGTCCGAATCCCTGCCATGGCAGGAAAGAGTACTGGGGTCAAACGACTCCAGCAAGGTGTTCATCTGGCCTCCTCTTAAAGACCCCCAGGGTAGGAGCCAGCACCACTTCACTTGGAAGTTGGTTCCAGGTCCTAGCTGCCCTGACTGTGAAGTAGTGCCTCCTGATGTCTAGTCTGAATCTACCCTCTGCCAGCTTGTGACCGTTATTTCTAGTCACTCCTGGTAGTGCTCAGGGGGACAGGGACTCCCCCAATGCCTGCTGGTCACCCCTAACTAGTTTGTAAATGGCCACTAGATGCCCCCTCAGCCTTCTCTTGTGGAGGCTGAACATGTTCAGATCCTGTAGCTTCTCCTCATAAGGCCTGCCCTGCTGCCCCCTGATCATGCAGGTGTCCCTCCTCTGAACCCTCTCAATGCTGTCCACATCCCTCCTGAAGTGCAGCGCCCAGAACTGGACGCAGTACTCCAACTGCGGCCTGACCAGTGCTACATAGAGGGGGAGGATCACCTCCTTGGACCTGCTTGAGATGCATCTGTGGATGCATGACAAGGTGTGGTTGACCTTCCTGACCACATCCCCACACTGTCAGCCCATGTTCATTTTGGCATCAATAATGACTCCAAGATCTTTTTCTGCCTCTGCACTGACAAGAAGGGAGTTCCCCAGCCTGTAGGTATGCTGCTGGTTCTTCCTCCCCAGGTGCAGCACCTTGCACTTGTCAGGTTGTTAGCGCACAGCCTATCCTTTCACAATGTACACTAGCTTTTGTGGTTTGCCCATCCGTGCATAAGTAGGATATGCAGTTTTAGATATTCAGCCATCCTGCAGGAATGCCCATCACTAATAGAGTGCTAGAGACATAGATCCCCTTTATTTTCACCCTTCCAAAAAAAATCAGGTGGAGGTTAAGCATGACCTAATTTTTCATATTTGTTCATGTGAGCACACACTAGTGTCAACTACTTTGGATTATAATTTTGGTGAAATGCAATGTAATTCTGCGACACTTCTCACCTGGCCAACCAAGACAGATGTAAAGGCACACAGACAGGTAATGCCATCCATGTTGTGAAGTATGATATAGAAATTAAAATCTCACTCAGTACCAGTAGATTAAAATTGCTTAAAACAGGTCTGATCCAAAACCCTCTGACATCAATAGGAGATATTCCATTAACTTCAGGGTACAGTCAGTCAGGCTCACAGTTACAGGCTGATCTACAATTTCCACCAAAAATGTTTCCTTTTTTCTTTTCTGTACTTTTTAAATAAAAACTGTTTTTTCTGACAGATCAGAAATGTTCAAGAGAACTAATAAATTTCATAAAACCTAAATCATGTTGCTTAAAACAATTTAAAACAATTGCTTCATGTTACTTGAAGAAATGTTGATGAAAGGGAGTTTCTCATTTTTGTTACATTCCCCTCTGCCCCACAAAATGTTAATTTTCTAAACAGCACTAGTTATGATACAGAATTTCAACATATTAAAAATTAAATACATGATTTGTCCTACCTTGAAAATGCTGCTACATTATCAGCTAAGGTTTGCTGATCATCTGCTCCTGATCGGTAATAATCATACACTGATTTTGGAAGAACTTCTTTAGCATGTTGTTCAAAATCTGCTATACAAACTGGCTTTCCAGACATTTTGCAGGTCCCAAAGAATAAGTTTTTTCCTACTTCAGTCTCTTTTTAGCTATATTTTTCCTCTCTGTAAATCATTAACACAAAACTTCAACAAAGTTCAAGTCTCTGTATTTAATTAACTACATCAAAAAAAACTGTACAAACAATCTGTCAATGTGTTGGACATTCTTTTTGGACATTGCCCTATGTGCTGATTTATATACTGAGTTATGGGCCCAGTTTGCTCAGATCAGATCAAGATCACAATGGTCCAAAACATGGCAAAAAAAGGAGGAAGAAACAAATTAATACATAAGCAAAACAAACATATTAGCACCACATGGATAAGTAAATTAAAGCTTATTCTGGGAAAGCCTATACGTTACTTGGTCAGTGACTTTATGTCCTGAGGGGACACAGCTATGATGTGACGGCCGACACACTCACTGTGGGAATGCTCAGAGCCTGGGGACCCCAGCAATGAGAGCATCCTGTATGCCTGCCGCGTCTCCCGCTGCTACACCAAGCTGATGCACTACCTCACTACCATCCATTGGTCCCGTGAAATCTATGTCGAACACATCACGGGCCAACGCCAGTACACCGACCCCACCAGACCAACCGCCACTGGACCGGACACAGAGGGGACTGCCTGAAACCCTCTCTGCATCTGATGGACTCCAAGAGGAACCTTCAATGATGGACCACTCCACTTCACCCAAAGAGGACCTCTGCAATGAGACTTTATATAGACTGAGAAACTTTCCCCAACCTATGCCCTCCACCATTGCAGACCATTGTATGGGTTTGTGTGCATCTATATTCTCTCTCTCTGAGCATTGCAACCCCCCCGCCCTTCCCCCACTGTGGCAGGGCACTGCGGGTGCCTGCCACTTTAAGGGTCTGGGACTGGTAGCTGCCAGGTGCTGGATAAGGGCAGCCATTTTGAACCCTGGGCTGCCCATATAAATAGGGCAGTTTTGCTGCTGGAGGCCGCGCAACAACACCGCCTGGCAGCAGGGCTGCTAGTATCATCTGGAGGCAAGGGAGGTGCTGTAGGGGATGGTAGGAGGCTCCTGGTCCTGGGCATGACCTAAAACTGCACCCTGCCAGGAGTGGGTGGCCTGGTGGGGCTCTCAGTGGTGTGGGAGCCCCCAGGAAATGCCAAGCCAGTTACCACCCCAATGAAAGGCAGATAGGGGTGCCTTAACCCCAGCCATCACCTTCAGGTGGGTAGAGGTAACATCTGTAGTAGCAACACAACCCACTGCCCCAGAGGGGGAGTGAGAGTCCCCTGTGAGACCCCGGGGCACCAGTCATGGTGTGAGGTACCCCAGCTCCCCAAATCCAGGAAGGGGGACCCGGAGAGACTGTGGGGCTAGTGAGGCTGGCGGTAGAGTGCTCCTTGACTGGTCTAAGCTGGGGCCAGAGCCAAGATGGTCAAAAGGGCCAGGGGCCCGCTGTGAGGGGCACCCTGGGTCATGGGCCTGGGGCCCCACCTGGCCTTGGAGGTGAGGCCAGAGCCTGTGTATGGCCGAAGGTCCTGAGCGGGGGACCACACCCGAGAGGGAGCCAGCTACGAGGAGCTTAGAAGCCAGAATGAAGGCGGTGTAGACCACCTGAGCGGAGGGTCCGAAGGAGGTCCCACCAGGAAGATTCTGGGGCCCAGTGTGGGGGCTGAGATGCTTGTTAACATCTGGATGCCATCTGTGAGGCTTGGGCCACGGTGTAGGGGTGGTACAGAGCTGCGGGCACCCCCCTAATATTGGGGTGCGAAGGAAAATGGGCAGCCTTCTGCCTTATTTAACAGCTTATTAATTTTCCAGCAAGTTATGGCAGGCAAGACAGGCTGGTGATGATGGCTGGCCTGAGAGAAACTCACTTTGCCACACCCACCCCATTCCCCCACCCCCAGGCTTAGTTGGCTAACATTGTATTTTCTGTAACCTAGTTGTATTCCCCTCCTTATCCCCATTCCTCTTATATTAGTCCCTTGCTTGGGCGCTCTGTATTTCCCTTCTGGCTTTGTCATCTTTTTGGGCTCATGACTCTTAACATCTACTAATAAAATTCATTCTGAATATTGCCAGTGCTAAAGAAAAAAGAGGAGGAACTGCTAGATATGCTCAAATTGCAACAGCAAAAAAGGGCCTGGTCATTAGAGTAGGCTTCAAGCTAAATGTGAGTCAACAGTGTGCTCTTGCTGCAAAAATAAAGAAGAAAGCAAATAGCATATTGGTTGTAATAACAGAGTGTCACGCGCAAGTCAAAGGAAATGATTCTTCCACTCCATCCAGCACTGCTGATGCCTCACCTGGAGAACTCTATCCAGAAGGGAAAGAAAGATGAACAAATTGAAAAGGATTCCAATAGAGACCAACAAAAATTATTAAGGGTCCAGGAAATACAATTTACAAGGAAAATCCTAACTGGAGTTATAAGCCTGAAAAAATGAAGACTGAGGGGTGTATTGACAACTACAGGAAGGGTGGTTATAAAGAGGATGGTGAGGTTATCTGTGGCCATAGGGCATGTCCACACGTGCAAGCACATGCACTTACAGCAGCTCAAATAGAAGTGGTGCAAATTTGAGCTGGGACGTTCTGCCTCAGTGCACATGCTTGAACATGCACTTTGTTGTGGAGCAAATTGTGCCACTTGGAGCAAAATAACCCTGCCTGGCTCCTCCCAGATCTGCAGCCAGGGGGAGCTAGAGCCCAGGGCCAGCACCTGTGCTGTCCCCAGCAGTATAAAAAGCTGCACTGTCCTGGCCTCAGCAGTACAAAAAGCTGCCCTGGCAAGTAGCTCAGGAATACTCGTTCTCAGGAGCTTCTGGGCCCCAGCCAATTGGTACCTGGGGACACTACCCCTTGTGCCAGCTGGACTGCTGAAGCAACCCTGAGAGTTCCCTGCACCTTTTACCCACTGCAGCAGTCTGGCAGTGGGGGCTGTGACCTGCTGTGCACCTGCCAGACCTGGATGGGCACTGGCCCCTCTAGGCCAGCTGCCACTGGGCTGTGGCTGCAGAGTTGGCCTCTGTGCCACTCTAATGCCACATGTGCCCCCTGCCCAGAAGATGTTCTGGGTGTGGTGGCCTGCTTTGAACTGTCAATGCATGTCCTCCTTGCCCCATTTGGCTAGGAAGTCAGCCACAGCCAGCTGGGTGCAAGGTGCCAGCTCTGAGCAGGCAGGGTCCTGCCACTGGCCTACCTAGCAGGAATTCTGATGTTCCCTATTGGAAAACTGAAAAATCCCTGATAAAAAAAATCCCAAAGTCACTCTGTAAAATACCCTAAAATCCATGTTCCTCCACAGTTAAAACAAAAGACAACTATAAAGAGAGAGACAGTGAGACAGAGACAACGATCAGTTGGACAATGTTTTATTGATATATCTAGTATTAAAAGATGTCTCATCATAATAACAAAGTGAACTCTAAATACATGTTTCATGAATTCATGAATACATGAATATATATCTTGCTGCCCTCCCACAGCGGTGACAGCCCTCACACAGGAGTTATGGCCCCCCAACAGGGGCTACCACCCCCCTGCAAAGCCCACATGTCCCCCCAGCCTCTCCCCCCCCCCCGATTGCTGCCCCACCTGGCCCAATCCCCCACCAGCTGCTGCAGCCCCCCAGTGGCTGCCTCACCAGGCCCCATTCCCCACTTGCACCCCCAGGCCCCCATAGCTGCCCCCCAACCCCAGGCCCCATCACCTAATGGATGCTGATCTACACTGAGTATCTAGGCATTTCTGTAATGTGAATGGTGATGGCTTACCTTTGCTTATCATCATGAACTGGCAAAACTGACACCCAGACAATTTATTTATCAATACCAGGATTGACATGGCTGTTGCACTTCCCCTTCCCCAAAGCAGGAGGTACTATAAGGAGGCGAAGACTGTTAAGGGTGCTTCCTCGGTCCATTCCTCCATTTGAATCATAAAAACATGGAGGAAAACAGCCTGACAACCACAGAGGGGAGCCCAACCTCCAGCCAAAAGGGCCAGTGTGTTAAGGTGACAGAGCAGTGAGTAGAAGACATCTCTCCAGTTCCTCCAACAACCTCCAGGCTGGGCTTCATTGTTGTGTATTTCCACTTTCTTATTGGGTCCCTACCCTACAATCTGCCTCAGTGTACCCTGAGCAGCGGCATATTTTAGGACTGGTCATCTCTTTGGGATGCAGTTCCAGCACAAATGAGTAGGGCCTGAAAGGATTCCTGTGGGTTTTTATATATTTCAATAGGTTACTTCCATATTTGCTAAATCCCCCACTTCTGCTGTCTTATATAGCTGGAGAATTTTCTTAACAAGTGATGATGTTGTAAGTATTTTTAAAACCTTGTCATTAACTCATTTATGCACAAGCTGGAAATAAAATGAACTCACCTAGTGGGTGTTATTTATCCAAAATGCAGTGACTGTGAAGTCAAGATTTGGACAGGAAATCATAATATTTGACTCTATCACAAATTTCTTACTACATGTTTGCCAGAGAGAATTGCAGCTTACAAGTGCATCTTATCACATGTTTTCAACCTTCTTGCTCTGCAGGTATCAATTATTAATTATGTGGTTATTTTGCCACTGATGTTTGGGATGGAGGGAGAAATCAATAATTAAATTTAAAACTAATCCTTCAAAGCTGTAGGATCAGAGACAGCAGCACTTTGAACTTGTCATACAAGCCTTGTAGGTCACAGCTTGGTCACCTCTGGTGAATACAGGCCTTGATTTCTCACTGTTACTCCAGTTTTGAAGTTATACCAGCTTAAAACTGGTCAAAGATGTGAGCCAGAACCTAGCACCCATTATTTTACAATCTGCTTAGATATCTGTAATAAGAAACAGGGTAATCCATCATTTACTGAGACATTTGGATTTTAAAATGGCTTGATTTTTCTGTAATGAGGCTATAAAGTAAACAAATGGGGGGGGGGGGCAAGGGGGAGAAAGAATTACAATCACATGCTTCACTATCCTAACACAGGATAGTGAAATGCAGATTCTTTTTTAAAAGCAAACACTGCCTTCTTGTTCTAAAGGAAAACCCCGAGCTCATAGATACACTCTCTAGTGTATAGGATTCAACAAAAAGTGAGAAAGACACTTAAGATTCCAAAGAGATTTGCTAACATCTTTTGAGAAATACCTTGGGGACCGGAAGAGGAAGAGTAGCGCTGGCTATAAGGTCAGTCTCGAGAAACATTTAAAGAAAACTATAGCACATGGAGACATTCTGCTTTTTCTCTAATTGCTTTCCCATATGAAGGGAAGCTTAGCCTAAGAGGCTTGATAGCGAGGGGTTTATGCTTCCTATGGGCATTGATCTGCTCAGAATTTTCATGAAATGAATTACTGGAGGTGAATATTAATGCATATGTAATTATGCCAGGAGGTATTTCATCTAAGGCAGGCAAATCACACCAGCCATATTAATTTCAAACAAAACCCAAAAGTGTTCAATTGACATATCTTTATGTACCTTGTATAAAAATTAGGGCTGTTTCTGCTTTATTTATGCATGCATTTAAAATGAACACTGTTCATGCAAAACATGCACATCAGACAATAAGCACTGTATGGAAGCCAAATGCTTTTAATGCAGGCAGCTGTATTCAGCATTAGTTTGTGTGTCAGTTTATAGTCATGACAATTTGCAGAAAAACTGCTGAAGATAGCTAAAGTGCTTCACTGCCAAACTTTCCTCTCTATCTTTATGAAACCACTTATGCACTTGCTGGAAAAAAAATTTAAAAATTGCTCCCAAGCTGTTCCTATTGCCTCTTTCATTCCTCCCTCTGCTTATTTTCATTAGTCATATTCACATAAATCAGGAAGCTTTTATGTCACAAATAGTTACATTGCATTCATGCTAATACTTGCTTTCCTCAGTTACCACACTCAGGCACATGCACTCTGCATACGCTAAGGCTAGAGGTTCCAGAAACCCTGTGAATGGATGCTCAGTCCATATTGACTAAGGTAGACAGAGGATCACATTCTGTTCTGTATAGGGAGAGTTATGTCAGAAGATCCACAAGGAAGGGAAGGTACATTCTGTCATAGGCGACTGGTAGGAGGAGCACAGGGAGGCATGTGTCCCCCCAACAGGGTCCCTGCCACCAATGCCATCAGCAGTGTGTGTGTGCTCTCCAGCTCCATCCCCGCCGACAGCGTCTGCTCGCCAGCTCTGTCCTCGCTGACACTGCCTTCTGCGGGTGCCCCTCAGACTCAGGAGGCACTAGTTGCCCATGCATTCTGTCACCATACCAGTGTCACAGTATATTCCTGTGCAAAAACTGAAAGGGAGAAAGTGTTCATAATTCTGGCCTGGCAGAACCTTAAATTGAGGGATCATAGTTCACATATTTGTATGAAGAAGGTCTTTGGTCAAGTGACGGTGGCAGTGCATGCACCTCACACTATTCATGTCCCTAGGAGAGAATCTGGATAAGGAAATATGGATATTTGTGGGGGGAAAGTGACTTTTGTAATGTTCATTCATCCCCTTTATGGTGCTACCTACATGACTGAGTCGAGCAAAAGGTCCACCCAAGCCTAATGGTCCACTGAGGCTAGCATGATAAAGATCCTGCTGCCAGCAGCCACACAATGCAGTGACATGGCTGCTTCTGATTCCGGAGCCTGAGTAACTAGGTGCCCATTTACGTTTAGGTCATCTGGAAGTGGTCTTTGGCATGAGTCCAGAGCAGGGCTATAATTCATATCTCCTGAGCCATAGCAGGATGCCTTAACTCTCTGCCACCACATGACAATTAATTGTGCTTGAATTTATCCCATATTCACTCATGACACAGACATTCAAGTGAAATAAAAAAAGAAAGGCTACATTTTTTACAGCAAAATCATCACTCAGCTTCCTGATATCAGGTGACACCAGCAAAATTGCCTCCAGGCTACAGAGAAATGCTTTTGTAGAACATACTTGAATTTATACTAATAATTTATAATCTCTCTGCAATCCCTTTTGTGTCCCTTTGTATTCTGTTCTTGGAATTTGGTCACAGAGATGCTAATCTCCCCTTTCAAAGATGCAACTGTTTAACACAGTAGTCCCCCAAAACAAGTTCAGAATGTCAAGCACAGAATGCGTCCAGAACCTATACCTGTACTGACTGATATATCATGAATATTGGGCAGCACTTAAAAAGCCCACCCAGGAATACCACAGATAAGCTTTTGAATAATAGTCAAGAGCAAACACCACCTAAAAATAATACCAGCCATGCTTCTGAAAAACAGCTGAACAATCAAGGAGGAGACAGTTGTCAGCAACATCAGCACTTAGCTTGGGATTCACAGTCAACCCCTATGTGGGAGAGCTTCCCTTATTATGTCTTGTATCTGAAAGGCAGTAGGCAATACCATACATTAAGGCTTTTGATACTATTGATAGGGACCTACCAAAATTGTGATTGTGTATTTTTCATGGAAAATGCAAAATTGGTCTGACTCTGTGGAAAAAATGGCAAATTCTACGAAAAATGGCAGGTTGGTTGTGAAAAAAACAAAGAAAAAAGCAAAAAAAACCCCCTACCAGTAAGCAGGGAAAAGAGTGGGAAGCCCTGCAGTCCTGAAGCACTAGAGGCAGGGGAGCGGGGTGCTAGGAGAGCAAATAAGAGGCTCAGCCCCTAATGTAGGCTTAGTCTAGGAGCCAGTCCAGGACCCAGCTAGAGAAGTGATGCTGGCTGATACAGTATGCTGCAGCCTGAAGAAGATTCAGCGTGAATGCTGAGAAGAAATCATCCAAGATAATCAAAAATGTTTCAGTTTTGGACCATGTGAGGCAGTATCTTGCAGGGGCCTTGCATGAAGACTGTTCTGTAGCACCTGCAGTGTAACTCTGAATATGCTGAGGAAAACCAGCATAGATCGACACTTAAAAGTCCGAGGTGCACATGAAGCAAAAGGCTGTTGCAGAAGCTGAAGGTCAGAGCAACAAACAAGTAACAGTCTCTTTGTTCTTTAAAAGAACCACAGAAAGCAGCTTGGCAAGGCAAGAGGCAGCATTTTTCCTCATGGAGGCTTTCACAGTGGTGAACATCCCACTGGAGAAGCTTGATCACCCTAAGTTAAGGGACTACACCTGAACCAAAATATGCCAAATATTAGCAGTTTTCTGTGTGCCAACAAGCTCTGCCAGGACTATCTCCCTGCAGTGACACATGTACAGTCCATGAATGCTGCCCTGGCAGAGTATGAATCCTTCTCCATTGTGTCTGATGAAGCCACTGACCCTCAGGACAACTATGTGCTGCACATTTGTACCAGGGAGCTGGACAGATTGGAACCTGCCCATTTCAAACAGAACCAGTCCACCTCACATCTGTCAATTTTTCTACCATGTCTCAGGCCATAGTAAAGATAGTTGTCAACTATGGCTTAGAATTTAATGGAGTTTCAGCATTCCTGTCTGGCAATGCCATGTATGTGTGCAAGACTGTCTCTGATGTGCATCTGGTGTGCTGCAAATACAGTTTGTGCCACCTTCAATGTGCACATTCTGTCTTTAGTAAGTGACATCTGGTGCACACAGTTCCCTAATGTGGATATCCTGGTGTCATCCTTCAAGAAGGCCTTCAAACACTGTCCAGGACATAAGGTCAGATACAGGGAGTCCATTGCCAGTCAAAGTGAAGACTCACATGGAACTATGCTGCTGCCACCAGAACCTCTGTCCATTCATGGTTCAACATGGTCCATTACCATGCCAAGCACATGCAGTACTACCAGCAATTTATGAGCAAGGAGCTAGAAATCACACCCAGTGCACAGTGCATGCTTAAACTTCAAGATTTCTTAAGGCAGGGCAACATTCAAGATCGAGTCATGTTTGTGGCTGAAAATGCCACCCAATTCATGGAGCTTCTAATGTGGTTTGAAGGCCAGGAGGCATGATCCACCACACAAACAACCTCATGGATTTGATAAGTTGAGTCGAAGACACAGCATCACAAGAACTGTCAAGCTGTCCTCATGAAAATCAGCAGAGACAGAAACTGCTCCAGGCAATAGCTGTAAAGCTGAACCAGTACTGCAGGTGTGATGCATCACTGCCTCCGTGGTTCAGACAACCACCTCCTTCCTTCCTTAATGCTGTTCACATTTTGGCCCCCCAACTAGGTGCCTATTCTGAGTTGTGACCCTCAGCTACCAAAATCAATCCCTGGATGGTGGAAAGAGCATGACAACGAACATGCTGCTTATGTGAGCTTTGTCCAGGAGTGTCGGATGACTGTGCCTGTGTCTTGTGACTCTGCTTGTGAAAGGTTTCCATATCTCTATGCCCTGGCAAAACACTGCCTCAGCATTTCAACAAACTCAGTAGATGCTGATTATACCATCTCAGTGTACAGACAAGTGTTCACCCCACAGAGAAAGAGGCTATGTCTATACAAGAATCTGACTGCACAGTAGCCCGATACTATTGCACAGTAGCACTGCATGGCAAAAACCATGGCACAACCCTACTGCACAGTAGTGTTAGGCTACTACTCAGTAGCACCACAAAAAAGTCATTTATTGGCATTACTGCACTGTGACTCAGGTTCCTGTGCAGTCAGTGTCTCATGTAGATGTAGCTAGAGAATATCTACAGTTACTGCTACTGGATACGGCACGCTAACATTTGATAGCTACCTCCTTTTTATTATGTCCTTTAATAAAGTGTATATAGTTGGTATTAATTACAATTCATGTTGTGTATAGCTTTAAATTTCATAACACATTTCAATTTAGTGTTTAATTAAATGCTTAGATTGCTTAATAATGTGTCCCCTGATTAAGCACACAAAAGCCATTAATGGTAAGCAATTAAGCCACAGTTTTGGGCCATCTGTCAATCTTTGGGGAAGGGTGGGACTGCCAGGACCCCTTAGCCAATATGTAGGGGGGTTGGGAGACACTGCACTCAGCTTGAAAAAATGGCAGCTGGTCCCAGGATCTGCCCATGAAATCAGCCAACCTCCTCCTTGAGTTCAGTAGACCTCTACCTATGAACCAGAGTGACAGTACCTTATTTTGACATTTAAAATGAGCATCCCAGAAATGCAGGGGTGCAGGGCACAGTCTGGTGAGGAGGCAGAGTGATGAGGAACAGAACAGGTGGGCAGACACCACCGCCGCCTGCCTGCCTGGCACACCATGTGGCCATACCCCCACCTCTGCCTGCAGCAACGCTGACCCAGGAGAGGAGGGGAGGAAGAGTGTCACGGATTTCCTATTCTCCCATAGTCACCCTAGACATAGCCCATGAGGACAAGTTTGCTTCTCTAACTTATGATCATCAAATGGAGTGGGGAGAGGCAGTTTGATCCAGTGAGACAGGATACATTTATTTTGCCCAACAGAAGTAAGTTTTGTGTACTGACTCCATCCCAGTTCTAGGGACTCTGAAGCTGTCTGTCCATATACCTTAATCTTCAAAGGCAACAGCTGTCATCATTGGCTGAAGATGAAGTTTATAAGGCATTCAGTGATCAGTTTATGAGCTGAGGACTGAATGTATGTGAGCACCTCCAGCCTTAATACAAAGCAAGTAAAAAATGTCATTTGGTAGATCTGATCTTTTCACCTCTTTTTGATCTGGCAGCCCCTAGCACACAGCACTGAACAGCCTATCCAGTGCCACTGACAAAGATATATAGGCTAGGTCTGACACAGCCTCCTTACAAGTAATTGGCTCCTTTATTTTATTGAACCTATCTAGTTGCTATCCAATTGGATGAAAGACTCCCTCTGTCTGCTTAATGAGACCTCAGCTGTCTTAGCTTTAACCTTGGGGGGAAAAAAAGAAAATGACATTTTACTTAACGGCAAAGGGCTCACCTGAATGACTAAGACAAAGATCAATGATAAAAGTCAATGCTTGATTCAATTGAAATGTTCAAATACAATTAGGGCAAAGAAAAACAAAATCAAGACAGCATTAATGTTCTAGTCCATATCTTACTGCTTCTCATTTGTTTCCCTGGCAGACTTTGAAGAATCAGCTTTGGACAGTGGTGTCACTGCTGTGACAGATCAGCCAGGCAAACCACCAGAGTTTGGACCATTGCTAGTGGTGCCAAAAAAAATCTTGTTTAAAAAAAAAAATCTTTACATTAGCTGCATCTCAGATTGTTGTCATGTATGCTTTTAGTTTTATGCATTTGCTTTTCACTCACCTTCATTTTGGAATTGGATCAGTTGGTTTCTCTTTATGGCAGAAAACGCTTTTACAGCACTGTATTAGCAGAGTTATTTTACGCAGAATGTGTTGCTATTATAGGACTTTTCATTTTTCCAGGATGATTAAAGTGTCACACTATTTCCATTGCAAAGCTGGCCTCACAAGGGAAGGTCTTACCCATACAACCTGGGTCTGGCAGGGACTTGGAAGGGGACAAACTAGCTTAAAACAAGTTTGGTCCAGCTTGTGCACATGCCTTGCAGAACCAAACTGGGCACTTCGATGGTAGTAGCTGCTGGAAGGTCAAGGAGGAGCCATGGCTTTTTGTCAAGATCACATCATAGAGTCTTCTTTTCACCAGCCTCAGGGACTGGGGTGGGAGGAGGAAAAGTGCAGAATCCAGTTGAGGGGATGAAGCCTTCCAAGCTCTAGGGTTCCTTCTCCCCCCCAATTCTACAGAAGGTTAATCTCTCCAAACTGCTGCTTAGGCTCTTCCAGAGTACCATGGCTCTTTCCTGTTAGAGTGACCACATAAGTTCTACCCCTCATCTACCCATCAGGTCCCTTCCTCTGATAGGTGCCGACTTCATCGCCAATGTGTGCTAGAATAGCCAACCACAAAAAGGCATGTGTATGAGTAGCATTTCCAATATATAACTTTGTAGCTGCTTCCTATCATGCCATTAATTGAATGCATGGCCAGGAGCTCCTGTGGCTGGGAGCCCAGGCAGCTGATCAGAGCTCCCAGATGGAGTGGGGAGGGGGGTCTATGTGTACCTCCAAGTCTGACAGCTTCCAGATAACAGGGCTCCTAGCTGCAGGGGGGCCCCACTCACCCCCACAGCTGAGACCACAGCAGCTGTAGTCTCCCAGCTGTGAGGGTGCATCAGGCACCCCTGCAGCTGAGAATCCCATCACCTGGAGGTGGCACTGTGGTAGCCAGAACCAGAGGGGTTACTATCATGAGCAATAAATATATGCTCTTGGAGGCATTCAGGCAATTGTGTAAGCAGTTAAGATTAGCTAATGCAAAGCTTGCATGTTTGCAACCTGCAAGTGGAATTTGTCTGTCACAATTTAACCAAAGTGTTAAATCTAACTGTTTGCACTGATCATGGGCCCCAAAACCAAGCAGAACTATAAGATTAACTGATCTAACAGGTTTTTTAAAGGTCAAGCCATAAGAAGATCTGACCACCTAATATAATTAGCACATTCCTAGGAATCCAGGAATAAGAAACTAAGGGCAGGTAATGCTAATTTCAAACCTCAAAGTAATGTGGTGTAATTTGCTTATTGGGTGAACCCGAGTTCGGGCAGTAACCTTTCATGATAATTTCTAACACCTTTTGATCCCATAGGGTAACAGCTATAGGGCAAGATTGTGAGTGGCTCTAAAGCCAACAGATTAGCATAAAATAAGGCATAAAGGAACATGCGTGTCAAGTGACCAGTTAGAAAGTCGGGACAGAAGGACCATCGCTGTACCAAGCCTGGACCCCAGACTCTCAGTGTGAGTGAGGACTGGATCCTGACCAAGGATCTTCCCAGTGACCCCTCGGACAGCATTGATCGGGGATGCCTGACTTCGCTGGAACAACTTGACGCGCACCTGGCATAGAGGGACTGCCGATAAGTTGCCAAACCCATGTGGGAACTCTTTGTCATTCTATCTGTTGTTATCATTCACTATTAGCTCTTTATTACTGTACTATCTGTTTGTCACATTAACCTTTTTGTTAACTGTTGTATGCTAAGCTATAAGTAAATTTGCCTTTACTTCACTCCCAACTCACCTCCTCAATCCCAAACCCAGCAGCCTAATGGCTGATACACTCACAGCGCCTAGCTGGCTTGTGACATGGCACCCAGCTGTGGAAGTTTGTTTCTTGCTGGTGCAGGGGAAGCCCATGATCAGACTCCCTCTCTACTGCCCATAAGGCATGATGGGATCTGATTTACGATCCCACAATCATGCTTCCTGCCATGCATATGTGGCACAGCAGGAGGTGCAATTGAGTGCATTGCATATTAGATCCCATTGCATCTTTACGTGCACATGTAGAGGGGCCCTAAAAGTCAGAATCAGTTGGGCTCCTCTTTACCTACTCACGCTCTTCTCAGATGAGCTGTCCATGATGGAAGGATGATTCTACTCTGGTTAAGATGGTGCATGCCCCATAGGCACTCAGGAATTTATTCCCAAGTGAGGTAGGTAAGTACTATTTGGTATTTTGACAATAAGAGCACACCACAGAGGTTAGATAACTTATACAAGCCCCAAGTCTGTGTCAGAGATGGGAACTGAACCCAACCCACGTAAGTCCCAGTTCCATGTCTTACAAAAAGGGAAGGATGAGTTTGTGGTAAGAGTAGTTTCACTAAATGAAAAGGATAAGAAAAGGTGGAACTTTCATTTTCATGCCAGGAAAAGGGCTCAGGCAAAGTAATGTACCAACTGTATAGCTATATTTGAAAGCTGTTCCTTGCTGGCGATGGCAAAAGACTTTTTTTCTGAACTCACACATCAAAGGCCAGATGTTTAAAAAAAGACTTACCACTCTCAACTGGATCTAGATTTTCCAAAGTACAAAGCTCCAGTTTGAGGCCTTCATTGAAAGCAGCCACTACTCTCATTTGGATATGTTGGGCGTGGAACAATTTTAAGTAGCCATGGAAATACCAAGGCTCATAATTGGGAACTACTGGGTGCAGGGTTCTTTTGGATATCTGGTTTCAAAGATCTATTTTTACATATGCTACATATGCTACCCAGAGACTAACTCACTGATGTATATGGATACATTTAACCCAGCTAATCTAAAACACAAAAACAGGAATAGGGAAGGAGGATCTCCTTTTATTTACATAAATATATACGAGTCAAGTCTGGCCATGAATGCAGTGGCTTGACAACACTTTTAGTAAGATTTGATGCCATCTACAGTATCCTTTCCATTTCCATCAAAATAAGCTACATTCTTTTGAGAACCTCTTTTCCGTCGGACTATAATAGTGACAGGGCCTGGTTTTGAAAATCTTTTCCCAGCTGCAGCCAGAGTTGCAAACTGAAATGAAAAATGATGACAAGGAGGTAAGAAACTGACACACAACATTTACCTTCTTCATCAGCAATCTACAAAGTCAATGTAATGATTAAGAAAAGTAGGCTTCCTACTGAGGAAAATAATGATTGCCCCTAGCCATTCAACAGCCAGGCAACCAAGGATAGTGAGGGGTGTGGGTGGGTTTCAAAGAACTGTCCATTCACTTGTGCTGAGTAAGAAGGACACTGACCTCTCCATGGTAAATGGAGGGTGGAAATGTCAAGTGTAGTCTGCAGGGAGTATCTGCAGGACTCTAGTAAAGTGAGTAACCAAAGTGGGGTCTAGAAAGGTGGTGTGGCCATTCCAGGCAAGTTTTTACACAGATTTTATCCACTGCCAGAGGAGAGGTCACAAGCCCTCTCAAACTTAAGTGTAGCGGTAGAGCTCCCCCCCCCACCCCAAATGTAATTTTATGGTGCACTAATTTATGAGAGAAAGATCCTTATAGGATTTCTCTCTCAGCTCCTGCTTCAATATCCACTAACTTTCATGTTGCCCAGTCTGTAGCAACAGGGATCTCCACATCCCTAGGAACCTGTCTATGCACCACAGCTTGAAAGCCCCCAGTCTCCACCTTTAAAATACTTCTAGGTACCAGTAAAATAAAGGCACAACAGACTTAGTTTTTTATGGAAGCACCCATTCCTTGCTTGCTCACCTTGTATGGTCTGCACCAGTGCCCTGGTCCAGCCATATTCACTGCACGGACTCTGAAGACATAATCCATGTTGGGTGTTAGGTTCTTCAGTTCAATTGAGTTCCCTGCTACTTGTGAGAAGCCACATGTGTTGGGCTTCTTGCTGACCACACCTGTGCTCTTTACTTCTGCTTCATGGATCAGCAGCTGGTAAAACCTGACCTGATGGCTATCAAATGGACCTGTCCAGCATATCTGAAAAGAACCAAAAGAAACTTCCTAAGACCTGGGGAATCTTGTAGAAGCAGGGGGAGGTTTTAATTTTGCATTACTTTGAGAGTAGATCCTCAAAATTATCATGGCAATAGTACCAACATTTGCACACACTTTGTAAGTCTGGGAAATTGACATGCAGCTTACATGTACATCATCTGTCCATACATGAGCTTAATTCTCTTTTCACTTATTCCAAAAGGGTAAATTCATTGGAAAAAAAAAAAAAAAAAAAAGACCAATACAAGCACAAGAGATAGGGAGAATCCAACTTCAGTTGTAAAGAGTTCGTTAAATTTTTTGCAAATGTTTTTACTTTTTCAACATTTTGTCAACAAAAATAAGGTATTTTGAGGAAAAAAATTAATTACTTTATTCCTTCTCTTTTCTTCCTTTCCATCATTTTAGCAAAATTTTTTCTTCCTTCTCTGGAAAAGGGAGGTCAACATTAAAAGGAAAAGCATAAGAGGCAGTGAAACAATTTTTTCAACAGGGAAAGTGGGAGAAAATATTTGTTAAGTGAGAAAAATTGATACTTCTCAAGAAAGAAAGAAAGACTTTGACTTTTAAGAGACCTTTATTCCCCGGAGGGTGATGACTCGGAGCCAGTAAAAAGCATGTACAAGGATGCCTGAAGCTCTGGGCCTCATGGACAAGGCCTGGGCTCATGGCCTGCAAGGCCTGCCCGTACACGCTAGACAAAAAAAAACCAACCAACACAACGAACATAAGGACTATTTACAGTTCTGCCAGCAGGGACACCCATGGAGGCCTCCGGGGTCGACCCGCACGAGCAAAAGTCCAGGGCCTCGGCCCGCTCTGCGGCTTGAGCAGCCGGTGGCATCACAGAACGAGGATCAGGCGTGCCGCCTCGACCCGGCACAGCACCCCCTCGAGGGCCCAGCACTCCTCAAAGGCGGGCACCGTCCGCCGGAGGACAGCGTGCTCAAACTCGAGCGAGAGGCGGGCCCGCACCAGCAGGCGGAAGAGCTGCAGGGCGTCGACCATCCCGGTGCTGGCGAGCTGGTTTCGCCGGCTCTTCAGGGTGGCCATCTTGGCCTGGCCCAGCAGGAAGTTGGCCAGGCTGTCCGTGGCCCGCTCGGCCGCCCGGTATGGAAAGGAGTGGACGTAAGCGTCTTCGGAGAAGTCTCGGCCCAGTACCTGAAGCAGTGCGCCCAGGGCGGCAAAGAGAGGCTGCAGCCGGGGGCAGTCGAGGAAGGCGTGGAAAATGTCCTCGTCCAGCACCCCCGGGCAGAAGGGGCAGGCCGCTGAGGCCGCTGGGTCCAAGTGACGCACAAAGGTGCCGGTGGCCAGGATGCCGTGCACGAGCCGCCACTGCAGGTCGCCGGTCTTCTTGGCGATGGGCACCTTATACAGCGTGCGCCACGCCGGGGTCCCGGGCCGCGCCAGGCGCCGCCGCCACGCGGTGTCAGGGCGGCCGGCGAGCACCTGGGCGTGCCGGGTGCGCACCACCCACATGTAGAGGCCCTTGCGGGGCAGGGTGCCAAAAGGGCAGCCCGTATTGCTGCTGGGGGGCACCGGGAGCCTGAGCAGCGTGTTGGGCCGCTCGGCCAGCTCGCCGGGTACCGCTGGGATGACGGGTAGTGGTGGGAAGGTGTCTTCTGCGGCGTCTGCGGCGGGGAGGGGCCTGCGAGTCTGGAGATGGGCTTCCAGGGCGGTCGCTGCCTCCGTCGGAAGGGCGGCCCTAACGGCCCGCAGAAGCCGCCCCGCGATGCGGACGGAGCGCATCGCCAGCCGGGCTGCCAGGGCCTCGGATGACAGCCAGTCCGACCGAGCGGGGTCCAGGAGGTGCTCCAGGCGGGTGGAGCGTGCCTCGACGAGAGCTGCCGTGAGGCTGGCGGAGGCCAGGCTCGGCACGACACGGTGCAGGGCCGGGTTGTGGACCAAGGGCTCTCGAAGGAGCTGCGGGAACCGCAGGTGCCTGGCCTGGGGACAGAGATGGAAGGCCGCCCACCAGGCCCGCACCATGCTGCGGTAGAACGGGGGAAGGACCGCCCCGTTCAGGAAGGTGAGGTCCAGTTGAAACAACTCCCGGTCAAAGCCGAGGCCCCCCACTCGCCGCAGGAATCGGCACGCCAGCTGTCGCCACGGGAGGTGGCCTTCGGTGTACAGGAGCCGCTGGAGGGCCTGCAGCCGATAGGCGGCCACCCTGCTGGCCAGATCGATCAGGCCCTGGCCCCCCTCGCCGGTGGGCAGGTAGAGGGCAGCTCGTGGGAGCCAGTGGCGTCCGTCCCACAGGAAATCGACCAGGAGCCGCTGCAGTCGCTCCAGTAGCTCCGGCGGAGGGTCCAGCACCGCGCAGCGGTGCCACAGGGTCGCCGCCGCCAGGTTATTGATGACTAGGATGCGCCCCCGGTAGGAAAGGCTGGGCAGGCGCCAGCGCCACCGCTGCAGGCGGGCCTCCACTCCCTCCTCGAGGCCGTCCCAGTTGCGCGCCATGAAGGTCGTCGGCCCCAGGAACACGCCCAAGACCTTGAGGCCCTCGCGGCGCCAGGCGAGGCCCCCCGGCAAGTCCGGTGGAGGCCTGCCAGTCCATGCGCCAAGCAGCAGAGTGTCACTCTTGCCCCAGTTGATGCGGGCGGAGGAGGCACGCTCGTAGGCCCGCTGGCAATCTGCCAGAGCCCGCACGTCTTCCTGGGTGGCGAGGAAGACGGTGATGTCGTCCGCATAGGCCGACAGCCGGAGACGAGGGCCAGCGGACGGGCCCGTGGCCGATGGCAGGGCCACCCCACTCAGGCGGCGGCGCAGCACGTGTAACAGCGGCTCGATGGCCAGGGCGTAGAGCATGCCCGACAGCGGACAGCCCTGGCGAATGCCCCTGCGCGCGGGGAACGGAGCGCAAAGCACCCCGTTCACCTTGAGCAGGCTGGAAATGTCCCGGTACAAGACCCGGAGGGCCCCGGTGAAGAGGGGCCCAAAGCCAAAGGCCTCCAGCGTGCAGAAGAGGTAGGCGTGGCCCACGCGGTCAAAGGCCTTCTCCTGGTCGAGAGAGAGGAGGCCGACGTCGAGGCCAAAGAGCTCGCTAGCCGTGAGCAGGTCCCGCAGCAGGAACAGGTTGTCTTGTATGGTCCTGCCCGGCACGCAGTAGCTCTGCTCGGGCCCGGTGAGAGAGGCCATGACCGCGCGGAGGCGGCTGGCCAGCGCTTTGGCCAGAATCTTGTAGTCCGCGCACAGCAGGGAGACCGACCGCCAGTTCTTCATGTAGCCCAGGTCTCCCTTCTTGGGCAGCAGGGTCAGCACCGCTCGGCGGCAACTGATCGGCAAGACCTTGTCGGCGAGACTCTCCTGGAAGACGCGCAGGAGGCTGGGGCCGAGGAGAGGCCAGAAGGTCTTGTAGAACTCGGCAGGCAGCCCGTCGAGGCCCGGGGCTTTGCCGGAGGCGAGGCCGGCCGTGGCGGCCGCCAGCTCTTCCAGGGACAAGTCCCGCTCCAGCTCGCCGGCCTCCAGGGCATCGAGACGCGGTAGGCCCTCGTGGAGTTCCCGCGTGGCCTCGGGGCACGACGGCTTGGCCGCGAACAGGTCGCGATAGAAGGCGACGGCACGTTCGCGGACTTCGCCCGGCTCTGTAATGACCCGGCCCTCAGGAGTCTTGAGATGGTCCAAGACTTTGCTCGCTGCCCGCCGCCGCTCCAGGTCGAAAAAGAAGCGGGTCGGGGCGTCGGTTTCCACCAGCTCCTGGCAGCGGGCGCGGATCCTCGCGCCGCGGGCCACGCTCTCCGCCAAGTCGCGCAGGCATTTCCTGGGAGCCGGAGGCTCTCACTCAGTGGTGCGTCGCTGCCAGCGGCCAGCAGAACAGCCTTGAGCTCCGCCACGTCCTCCTCCAACTCCCGGATACGGCGGCGCGTCTCGCTTGCGGCCAGCTGGGTGTACTGCTGGCAGAAGGCTCGGGTCTGGACCTTGCCCACGTCCCACCACAGCTTCCAGGAGGAGTGGCTCGGTCTCGCAGCCTCCCACCTCCGCCAAAAGTGGGCAAAGCAGTCCCGGAAATAAGAGTCCTGGAGCAGACTAATGTTCAAACACCAATACGGTGCCCGTGCACAGGCTCTCCCCGGCAGGCTCAGTTCGCTGAAGGCCAGGCCATGATCTGATAGACCCGAGGGAGCGATGCGGCTGCTGCGCAGGAGTGGCAGGTGGTGTCTGGTGATATAAAGGCGGTCGAGGCGAGCCACGGTGAGACCGCCGGCACTCATCTTGGCCCAGGTGTACTGGCGCGCATCGGGATGCAGGGCTCGCCAGATGTCCACGAGGTCTGCCCCCTCCAGGGCAGCTTGCAGCTTGCGAGCGGAGGGCAGGTGGGGCTCAGGCCCTGTGCGGTCGAGGCGCGGGGCAGTGGTGCAATTGAAATCACCCCCGAGGAGGAGCAGGTCATCATCCTCGCTAGCGTCGCACAGGAGGGCAGCCAAGCTCTCAAAGAAAGCGACCCTCTCCTGGCCATCGGAGGGCGCGTAGATGTTGACGAGCAGCAGACGGTGTTGCGCGAGGGTGATGCGGACGGTCAGCAGGCGGCCGGGGACGACCTCCCGTGGCACCGCCGCGTCAAGCTGCAGCGATAAGAGTGTCGCGACCCCCGCGCGGAGGTTGGTGCCGTGGCTCAGGAACACCTGTCCTCGCCAGGCAGCCCGCCAGGCCGCCTGGTTGAACCTGTCAGAGTGGGTCTCTTGTAGGAAGGTGATGGCCAGCCTCTTCTGTCGCAGGAGCTCCAGGATGGCCTCGCGCTTCACCGCGTCTCGACAGCCGTTGACGTTGAAGGTGTCAATGGTTGTGGCTGCCATGGGTGTGGGTGTGGGAGAGGAGGAGCAAAGCAGAGTGCGGGTGGAAGAGCGAGCACCCAAGAGCAGAGCAAGGCAATACAGACAGGTCAGGGAAGGCCTACTGTGCCCTACTCTAGTCGAGGGACCCGCCCAGGCCCCACTCCACTCTCACCCTCTGGGCAAGCTTGTCCAGACGGTAGGCCATCTGATGTGTGCCCCGATCTTGCTGCATGAGCTTGACTGCCGCCCTGGCAGCCTTGACAAACACTTTGGGGTCCGCACACCACTGGGTGATGCGCCCCGCTACATTTTTCTGCCCCTTAGTTAGCTTCAGCAAGGACAGGAGTCCCCCATAGTCAGGAGGGACCCAGGGGGGCTCCGCCAGCTTGGGGTGGATGTTGCCTACGGAAGAGCGGCGAGGCCGCACCCCCGGCGGGAGCTCGCCCGCAACTGCAGCGTCAACCCCCTCGATGTCCAGGCACATCAGCCGCCTCTCGTCGTCCGAGTCAAGGACCGGCTCCGCGAGGACATTCCCTGTCTTCTTGGGGGGGGAGGGGCCATCCTGCTCACGACGTCTCTTGCAAGACTCCGAGAGCTGGATCTCCATCTCGCTAACGTCCCCGTCTGCTCCGGTAGGCTGGGGCGTGACCAAAGGGGCAGCGGGCTCTCCCGCCACCCCCGGGGCTAGGCCACCGGAAGAGAGACATTCGCCACTATCCCTGCTGCCGCCCGACTCCGGAGGCTGGGGGACAGGCGAGGGGAGGGGGACCCCTGAAGGCCCCTCCCCCCCACCCGCTAAGTCTGCCTCGTCAGTGGCTACATCCGACGGGGCGGGTGGTGTGGCAGCCGGAGCGGGGTCCGGCTCTGTAGTGGGGGGGCCCTCGGCACTGGCCGAGGAGGGGTCTGTCAGGGATGGGGTGTCCTGAGAGGCCCCCCTCATCTCCCTCTCTTTGTCGGGTGGTTGGGAGGATGCCCGAGCCCCATCATCCGATGAGGCTCCAGCGCCGCAGTCCCCGGCCACCCCAGCCACTTTGGCCGGGGCAGGCAGGGGGCAAGGGGAGGCGTCCGCCTCTCCACCCGGTGGGGCTGCCGCACCGAGGGCAGGGGGCGCCACAGACGGGGGAGGGGGCGGTGGGGCCATGGTAGTAGCACCAGCCCCTCGGCTGGACGATGGCTTCCCACTGGAGACCCCGGTCCCCTGAGATGGAATGGGGGGGGAAGGAGGTCGGGAGGAAGAGCTCCCAGCCTCCCTGGGCCTGCCGCGTGCCCCAGAGGTCGACGCGCCGTCTTTCGGCGCTGCCGCAGGCGGCGATGGTCCGGCCGCCTTGCCCCGAGGGCACTGCGCGGCCAGGTGGGAGGAGTCCCCGCACTTGAAGCACGTGGTCTCTCCCACAGATAGATAGATAATAAACCGCCGCCCCTCGAGCGTGAGGCTCAGGGAGCGAGGCAGTGACTGGGGGCCCTCCTTGAGGAGCATGAAGACCTGCCTCCGAAAGGACAGGACGTGCTTGCCCTGAGGGTTCTTGTTTCCCATCTGCAGGCGGCGAAAAGGACTCGCAGGAACCCCATAGGCCTCGAGTCCCCTGGCCAGCTCCCGATCGGAAACGTGCGGTGGGACGTTGGAAATCACCACCCTCACTGCCTGAGTCTCTAGGGGCGTGACAGGGTAGTGGATGCCCGCAATGTCCAGGCCCTCCGCACACACCCTGTCAACCAAGGCGGGCTTGCTCAAATAGATCATCGGGACCGTATAGATTTAATAAATAGATTTCACGCGCCCCGCGTAGCGGATGGTACGCCATCCCAGGAGGGCGGCCAGAGCCTCCACGCAAACCTCGAGCCCCACATGGAGAGGTGTATGAACCCTCAGGCCATGAGTCAGTGGGAGGTCCCAAGAGACATCCTCATGCCAGCTGCCAGGCGTAGGAGCCGCCATTCCTCGCCAGGACAGGGTTAAACTGCGAAGCGCAGCAAAAAAAAAAAAGCCTCAGGCTGACTCGGGGGACTGGGAGGGGGCTGAAAACGCCCCAAAAATCGGCCTGAGGGGGGGGACAGAGCAACCCCGCAGGGGCTCAGGGCAAGCCCCAAGGCAGGGGGAGATGGCAGGGACCCAGGGAAGGGGCCCTGGGGGAGGGAGGCAGCAGAAATCAAAGGGACAACTCAGGCGGGGGAGGGGCAAAGACAAACGAGGCTGCCAGAGCCCAGGGGAAAAAGGCTAAGAAAGTGGGGGGAAGGGGCAGGGAGGGGGTCCCCAGGGACAGGGTGGAGAGAGGCAAGGGTTTTTTTTGGGGGGGACAGGAAAAGGGGGGCAGGGAGTGCCATATGAGAAGAGGAGAGGTAAGTTCTGCAACAACAAATGGTAAAAGGGCCAAAGGGGACAAACACATTTCTTCCAAGCTGTGCTTTCTTGTAAAGTATCTTGTTTTTCATTCAAAAAGAGGAGAGAAGTAATTTCATTTCCCTCCCACCATAATACCACAGCCAAAAAGGTGCCTTGCCAAACTCTCCACTGTACTGAACTTTTCATTGTGAAAACAACATCACTACCCACTACAGCCAGCCACCCTCAACTACCATCGGCATGCTTCTCTGCACATTGCATATGTGGGATGAGAGGGATTACAGAACAAAATTAAAAATAATCTAGATGAGAGGGGGAGAGGGTGTTCCTCAAAAAGTTAAAGGTTTCAATGGGGCAAGTTGTAATGGGGGCTGTGATATTTGGAACAAAACTAGAACAAAAGCAAATATCAAATTAATGACATCTCTTTCGGGATAGGAACTCCATCTTTCAACCAACTCTAGTGGATGGTGCCCAGAAGATTAACAGGCTTTTTAAAAGAAACTCCAGCTGGTGCTTGCTTTGCCCCATGATTCAGTTAAGTGCTAGATTGACTGTGTTGAAATAAATACACAACCTATTTCCCCCCACTCTCCAACTAAAGCGCTTCATATTCTCATACCATTAAACAGGGAAAGAGAGGGCTGGCTGAATGGTAGAACCAAAAAAAAAAAAAATCCAGACCATCTCATCACTCTCATTCAAGTTTCTCGTTCAAGTTTCCCCAATAGCCTCAAAAGCAGAAAAAAGTAAAAGCCACTCAACCCATGCAGTAGTACTGGTCACACGATGCTCACAAACAAAGGGCAGTTCAGGCAGTTCCCTGGGCAATACTGAATCTGACTGCTTGCCCAATCCATTAACATCATGCATATCATCTAAAGCCATGGGGATGACAGGCAGCTGCTCGTTGGGCTCTTG
The DNA here is from genome assembly GCF_030867095.1 of Alligator mississippiensis. Taxonomy (NCBI): domain Eukaryota; kingdom Metazoa; phylum Chordata; order Crocodylia; family Alligatoridae; genus Alligator; species Alligator mississippiensis. The sequence goes on along the minus strand of NC_081824.1, from coordinate 225,099,379 downwards.
GGACTCCGTTTCCATTTCCACATTCGGCAAGCTAGAGCTGAGACCACCCATTGTGGCAAATAATCCTTGCTGTAAGTGACAGCCAGCAAGCAGACCATCGATATTACCCCACTTCTTGGTGGTCACATTGCCATGAAGTGATGTGCTGCTCTCTGTTCTTCCCCACACTGGGCTGGTGGATTGATGATAAGAGTAACCCTCCATGTCATCCAGAAGCATCCTAACAGAAGATAGAAGGAAGTGTCAGGCCGCCCTGTATTAGCAGGCAGAAGTCTAGGGGATAAAGCCTTTTCTTCTACCAGTATACAGTATGTGACTGCAACCTAAGGCTTGGTATACTCCTAAACCACAAAATGAAAGCTTAAGTCACCAGAAATCCCCTGAGGGAGAAAGAGGGGAAGGAAGTGCAAGGATGGGGGAAGAGGTCACCATTTGCAGTGGGCTACCAAAGAGCTGAAGCACAGCCCGTGATTTCATCCCCCCTCCCCAGTGGAGGACAGTCATGCCCACAGGAGGCCTGGCATAAAGGGGTGTTGTTTCAATATTTTCTCCCACCTATATAAAGCCTATGTATGCCACTGAATAAAAATCGCAAATATCTAGCCTTTGACACACTTGTTGCTCCCAGTTACAATTGGATACTTTGGAATAATTCTGGGTAGTATATTACAGTCAATGGGGAGACTTTACAGCTAAGGTGCTAACCCAATATTGGTAAGCCTATTTCATTCAGGCCCTAAGTACCTCTGCCATGGGGCAGAGAGCATCTTACTCTGTCTCTTGTGCAATACTGTAATTGTTAGCAACTCCAGTCCTCCTAAAGGATGTCTGCGGGGAAATTTTGCAACTCATCCAGTTACAAGCAACACCTCAGATAACTAGCTGGGTCTTGAGTGAAAAATCCAGGCACTCAGATAGCCTTACTTACATCTAAGGGAGCTGTTTCCAGCCTTTTCTAGGCTCACAACTCTACCCTTTTCTGATTAGCCCCACAGAAATTCAGTCATCACACTTATTAGAGCTGGAACCCGCTTGGGAGTCCCTTGACTTGGGAGACCCCAGAATGAAAGCCAAAGGTTTATATGCATTTGATGCTGAAAATGTAATTATAGAGGGATGACTCTATACCTTAGCACAGTACTCACCATTTCCAAAACTAGAAAACAAAGATCACCAAGCCCTGATAGAATAATGGTAATCAAGAAGGTTGCTTCAGGCTTTCTTTCTCCTAGCCTAAACTCAAATGACTGTCCACAGGCAGACCCAGGATTTGGCAAAGGGGAGTGTGGAAGTAACTACACACACTGCGAAGGTGGCTGCTTTCCTTGCTCCCAGCCTCCCCTCCCACCGGGTATACAAGCAGACTGCACCACTGGAGCCTCTGGGGATTTGTTTGAAGTCCCCAAAGCACATAAGAATCCCCTCTCCCTTCTCCCCAGTGCTCAAAGGCATGTCCCCTCCCTGCCTGCCACTTTCCCCACAGTCCTGGGGGAAGGGGAAGCTGCAAAGCTGCTTCTGCCTGCTCTACCTGGACTGTGCAGAGGCTGGGCTCAGCAGCAGCAGTGACAGGCTGGGGGTTAGGGGGAGGGAGGGTAAGTGGGTTTCCCCACCCCATGCCTGCTCTCAGGGGACCAGACAGAGTAGGGAAACCCACCCACTGGCCATCTCTACTGCTGCCATTACCCCCTGCTGAGTCCCATCCCCACACAGTGTGGCTGGAGCAGGCAGGAGTGGATTTGGGCTTCCCATGTCCACTAGGGCAGCAGGGAAAACAGGCAGATGGGGAAGAGGAGGGGGCATGCCTTTGAGAACAGAGGGAAGCCCTTATGTACTTTGGGGACTTGAAAAAACTCCCCAGAGGCTCCCATGGCTCAGTCCAGTCCAAAAGGGTGGCAGCCTTGCCAGTGCAACCCCCCTGGGGACACTCCTGTGAGCATATGCAACTGCTGGGCACTAAAAGTAACCACAGCAAGCCATGGTGATGCAAACACTGCCCCAGTAATCACTATAGTCAAAGGAATCTGATTTCAGGCACTCTACAAGCAGAATCCACACGCACATGACCTTAAAGGAAAAGGCATCAAGAGGCAAGTGCCAACCAAACACCCCAGTATGGCAACCACCAAAGTGAAGATTATGTAACCAGTCAACGTGACATAAACCTCATGTCAGGGAAATCGACTGCATCCATGTGTTAAACGGGGAACATTAGTCTCTTTAGAAAGACACAAGAATCCTGTCCTATCCAAAGAATTCCCATGAGCACATAATTAAACCACTTGATATATTATGCAATACAAGTGAAGAAACAGCACACTTTTACTCAAACACGTACGACCAGAATAATAGTGACAGTGATGACCACTATTCTGTAAGCTCTTGAAACAATTTGGCAAATACTTAAGAGAATAAAACTGTGATTTTCAGAAGGGAGTAATGATTTAGAGTGCCTCGGATTTTGAATGCCCAAGTTGAAAGTCAATTTTGAGTATTTCAGTTTTTGGTTTTCCAAATTCCATTTTGAAAACCTTGGCCCAAATTTCTTGAGCCTAACACCTAACTTAGACTGAATGCACTCAAATGTACACTGTACATCAAAAGCAGTACCAAAGTGCAACCCAGATTCATTGTAGAGAATACATTTGTAACTCTATCCTCAGATTAGATATGCCTAACACCTATTAAGAAAGAGATAGAAAAGTCTAATTTTTCTTACTGCATTGGGATCTACTGGGAAATGCAGCCCTTATCCATGAACAAGAGAATCGCTCGTGATGGGATGTTTCTTGTAATTCAGATTGACTAGTCATAAAAATATGCCAGACAAATGCAAGTAGAAACCTCAGACTGCACCCCTACTATCCCTGGAGATAGTTTTGTAATATAGTGTCTCCAAGCCAGAGAAGGAACAAACTGTGCAGAGAGCAGAAGCCCTGCTGTGCATACAACTAATTCCCCACCAGCTGGGTCACAGAATTTCTGAGGTCACAATGGCAAAGCAGGACTGCTAATCTAGGACAAGAATGCATCTGCATCCCGATTGGTAGAGAACGGTGACATCATCATCAAGATATCCATTTTAGCTGACTACAAGTCTCACGTGGGTTGAACCTTTCGTCGAGATTGCTGTGGGTTGGGCCTTTGCTTCTTGCATTCTGTACAAAAATCACATTCTGTAAATCAAAGGACTTCTAAGATCTCTGTAAATTAGGAATGTAACTGGATATTTTTCTTTCCAAAATTAAGTCATTTGATACCACCTGTTACAATTGCACAGTATACTGGTATTATTGTACCTTTGTCTGTTGAATTGCTGAAGCTTACTTTTTAATGTAGGGGCTTAACAAAATTTCAGTTTATTTCAAGGGTTGCGAACCTTGTCAGTTTATTTCAATCAGTTTTTGCCAGGAGTAAAAACTGGTTAACCACCTGGTGAGAAGTTCCAGGTATCCCTTAGGGACACGTTGGCATTTCACCACAATAATTAGCAACAGGTAATGAAATCTGCAACAGTGGGAGGTGTTGGGTCATAACAGCATTAGCCAGGTGTGATGTGGCTGTAAGACCAGTAACAGGGGCTTGAGGGGATGAAAGAATGGTCAACATATGTAGAAGGTTTTTATCTGGAGAGACCAATAGAAAGATTATGAAAGCAGGAGAGTGAGGGAAAGAGATCAGTAGGAGATGGCTATAAAAATGGAAAGAGGAGACGCTTCCTATCTGGTAGAATGGAACTATAAAAGGGGAATCTCTTGCTATAGCAAAAGGAAGCCCCATTTGTGATTCTGCATTTCAGGCTATGCTAACAAAGGGAAAGAATCTCTCATAAACAGAAAGAGCTCGTCTTCCTAAGGCAGGGGCGGGCAATTATTTCAAGCGGAACACCGCTTACCGAATTTAGGTAAGCTGTCGAGGACCACATTGTTAGCCCCACCCTTTGACAGGTGCCCTGCCCTGTGATCAGAAGTCCTGCCCCCTAACCCCTGACCTTTGCCACCAGAAGTCCCTCCCCTTGGCCCCAGAAATACTCCTTTCAGCCAGGGGGTTTGCCATCTCAGGACCAGAAAAATACCAAATTATATTCTAAAAATTGAACATCTACAACATGCATTAATTTGATTTCAAAAAATATTTTTGTCCTGATTTACTTGCATTTGTGTAGTGTACATAGAGGGGATTGCACAATAGCTTAAAATGAAGTCTTACTCTTATATTGTGGGGGGCACAGGGTGGTGGGTAGACTTATGGGGGGCTGTTGGTGTGCGGGTATGTGAGGTGTAGGTGCGGGAGCATGTGGGTGTGTGCATGGATATGTGGGGTGTGGGTGGGTATGGGGTTCGTGGGGGCACGTGTATGGCAGAGTGAGGGGGGATGCATGTGTATGGTGGGGTGTGAGTGCGTGACTCACCCTATGAACACACACACACACACACACACACACACACACACCCCTCCTGCTCCTGGCCTTGGGGTAGCGGTATGGGGCCATGCTCCCACAGTTCAGTGACAGCTGGGGCCATATGGTACTGGAGCACCCAGTGGGCAGGAAAGGAAGCAGTGAGAGCTGCAGCAGATAGAGGTTTCCAGCTGGGGGGAGGGCAGGGGCTGGGAGTGTGGCAGGGCTGACCTTGCTACTCAGTCCTGCCAGCTTCCCCCGAGTCCTACTACTTCTGGCTCCTGTCATCTTTTGCAGGCAGCCAGAAGTAGATACATACACATTTTCTAAATATTTTAGGGGCCCCATGGGCTGGATAGAATGGCCTGGTGGGCTGGATCTGGTGTGCAGGCCATATTTTGCCTGCCCCTGATCTAAGAGTTCAAACAAAAGGGAGGGGAAGAACTCAAGTTTTGCTATAGCTTAGAACAGTTTTACATGGGGAGAAGCATGCTTCTGTTTAAGCTCACCTCCATTCAAAACATGCAAAAGCAGGACCCCATTTTCCACCATTTATTTATCTGCCTTCTTCACTTCTTAAAAGATTACTCTAAGCATTTTGTTTTCACAACACTTAGCAACTGATATGAGAGGCAGGGACAGAAGCAATAATTGAGTCAGCAGCAGATGAACAGGTCAAACATCAAGGGGTACTACATAATGGTTTCCAATCCAGTGCACAGCTCTCCCACAAGCTAGAGAAAATGGCAAACAGCCTCACTTTTTCCCATCTGATCTCTTCTCGCTTTCCATCCCTGTGCTTCCTCAAAGGAAACCCATTCACTCCTTGTCTCCACTCTTACACAGCTGTAAGTTCGCCCCATTTACTCAGGTGGCTGTCTTGTTCTTTCTACTTATCTGTTATTCATTATAGAAACCCTGTGCTTTCATCTAAATATTTAGAAGAAATGTAGAGATGCCTGTGGGCATGAAGTTTTGTGCTAGCAGGGGCTGCTTCCAACACAAATCCTCCAAAAGAAGTCCTCATCCATATGTACATTTTACCTGCGTGTGCACGTGTGTATATAGAAAATAAATAAAAATATGGGTGAGGATCTAAACATGTATATAGGTTACATTTCCTTATTTAGAAGTTGCATGGCTTTATTTTTTTTTAAACCACACACACACCATGCCATTTCTACATAAGAAAGCTACACGTACACCCCCCACCCACATACCCCATGGCTTCTTGGACAACTGATATAACATTTTAAAAGATCGCACAATTTTTAGACACCCCCCCCCCCAAAAAAAATCTAATGAAGAGAGAGACAGCTACTAAAAAAGAAAAAGAAAAACTTATTTTAAAAAATCCTGCTTCTCTCTCATTCCCAGAACCAGGCTCATGTAATGAAATGCTAAATAGTTTAAGCTATATTTTAACAATTAATAAGTCATAAGCACTGATTAAGGTTTAAGAGTGCTTCAGTTACTCAATACACTTGGACCACGGATGCTTTTATGAGAATCCTAGGTGTGGTGAGCTACAATAAAGAACAAAAAAATCCCTACCTTCCTGTATTGAGATCTTTATAAAACTGGAAAAGTTCTTTATTCACGTTTTTTCACATAAACTCTGAATTTTACTCAGCTTGTAACACTCTTCACATTTGTCTTAGCAGTCAGGCCCATTTTTAATATTTTTTTAAAATTGTATTTAAGGTCCAAACAACTGGAAAAAATATTCACATTCAATCACAACTGCAGACAAATCTATGAAGGAGGAAGCAGGGATTGGTTGCAAGAAAATGGAGACAGTTTAGAAGTCTTATTTGTTTGCTTTAAGCAGATGTGGTGCCTTGACTCAAATTATCCTTGATCCAACTTCAAGGTGACTATGCCAAACTTCTACCCCAAAACCATAAAGGTTCTTTATTTGACAAACATGCAGCAGAACTAAACTCTTTTTATACCTAGCCACTTGAGATTTTTGATCATTTAAATACAATTATGGTAAAAATGAGAAATTAGCCATGACAAGGTTATAAATAGAAAATTTATATGCAATTCCATTACAAATACCATAGCATAAATCTGCAGAGCTTTTAGTATAGAAAGATAACTTTGCATAACATTTCAATGAAAAAAAGCTATATAAACAACAAACATTGTTAAACACAGTTATAACCTAGACAGGGTATTCTAAGACTTACATGCAGGTTTGTATTTTCACTCAAAACTTTGAGAAATACAAGCAGAAGTAGAACGGCCTCATTTGTGCTCAACGTAGGCTTACATTTTTCATAGACACTTCATAGACATTTGGGCTGGAAGGGACACTGGAGGATCATGGAGTCCAGCCCCCTAAGTGACTTACTGATTTTTTTTAGATGTCTCAATTTTGGGGTGAGAGATTTATGGTGAGGTATCGTAAGGAGGCCCAAAAGGCAATGAACACTCAATTTCTGAAAGTTGGGCATTCAAAAACCATCAGTCACTTTTGAAAATGTGGACCTCATCCACAAGACTTAAGAGCACTACATTAAACCTAACAAACATTTTCAGCCAACTGTGAGAGCAACAGCTTCTCACTAAAAGGCATTCTGTCTATATCCAACACTCAGGGTGAATTGTGCCTCAGGAAAAAAACCAAAACAAAAAACCCTCAAATGACTCAAAACAGAGAAGAGTGGATGCCAACAATATTTTGAGTTGGCACAAATGGCAGGTGTCAACCCTTTGGATAATGCAGTAACACTGCAATGTTAATACTGTTGTAAACAGCACTATACTCATGCAATTTAAAGATTGACAAACAAGGTATTTTTTCAGTGCAAGAGCATAAATCCTGCAGGACTCATACCAACACATTTTTATTATTATTGCACCACAAGCACACCTTTTTTTCTCATCAAGGAGAAATCTGCTCTTTATAATGCCCCTTTAATAATATCCCATTTGGCTAAAGTTCAAAAATAGATTTCTTCCATAACCCAAGAATCATTCATGTTTTATTACAGCATTCTACCTAACACTGACATACAAAAGTAGCATTATTACAGATGATGGGGATGTGAACATTGGTGTAACATTTTGTAAAAATAAAAGTGGTCAATCATTGTACTTTTAAAAAAGACCTTTCAATATAAGAGATCAATATTCAAATCACATTATGTGCTTAAAGGCTTGCTGTTCAGGAATGAGTTTCCCTCTTGCATTACGTCACATGAAACAGATTTTACATATCTTCATCCAGATTGGATTTTCACTGAACTCTTAGTAGACCAGCACCCCATCTCCCCCCTAACCTCCCAACAATGACATGCAAAAATGCCCCTTTACTTCAATGGGAGTTTTGTGAGCAGAGAGAGAGAGAGCTCCAAGAACTACATGCAAGTTTCTGATGGTTCTTATGATACCCTGTAATACCTACACCTGTAAAGCGGTAATATTCCCCACTTAAGATTTAATAACTAATATGGACACTGATGTCAAGAAATGGGATAATCTTGTAAGGAATAACTTACACATCCAACCAAGCCTGGATTTTCAAAAATAGGTGCCTGAATTCAGGTTCATCTTCAGACACCTCAATTAGAAACAGATCAGAGAGTCAGTACATACAGCATTTTTTTTTAAAAGACACAGAGAGGTCTTGTATGCTCTGAATTTTTAAATACTCAACCTTTAAGCCTAAAAGATGGCTCTAGGAAGGCACCTTTAAGCTTTAGATCTTTGCCAGGCCTATTTGACAGTCTAACATGGATAGCTCGGCACTTCATACGACTTACATTTGTTGGAGAAGCTCATGCTCCCACTCATTTTTTTCCTATTTTTTTAAAATGTTCTTCTCCTGCTTTAGCAACTCACACAGAGATGAAAGAAACTTACTGCACTGTGTGGGGGGAGGGAGGGGAGGCATAGTATAGAGTTCTGTTAAGTGTGCTAAGTTTTCTGTCTGATAGCAAATGTGATTTACGTCAACTATGTCCCATTAAAAACAGCGGACCTCAGCTACACTACGGAAGTTTAGGGGATTGTCTCCAGACAAGTCAGGCCATCTGCTCTCATTCATCATCTCTTATTTCGGAGCAGTGCAACAAAATATTTACTCCCATAACTGCTTAATAAATCTTCTCTAAATCCAGGTACAAATCCAAAAAGCTAGACAGTAAGGTAATTAATCTTCACGGTTGTCAGAATACCATAAATACCTGACTTGACCATACTTCTGTCATGGAGACAATTAAGTACAGGTCCAAATCTGATCTTTACCCTCAGGATTTCAGTAAAGCAGGTGCAACTACAATGATGTGAACAAACCAAGATCAGGCCCTGTGAACACAACATACACACAACATACATAAGCATGTATTGAAACCACTCATGACAGTAGAAAGATTGCAATAAAGTTTGTATTATCAGTAAAACAAGCAACTCAAGACCAAAATTGACTAGTCTCAAAAAAAGAGACCTTTGTGCACATGCAATATCCCTTGTCTAACACAAGGGGGCTAACGCTCTGTATTCTTGGAAAACAAAAATAGAGCAAAGCTACTTAACCAGCTTTGTGAAATAAAAAAAAAGGGGGGGGATGACAACCCCAAAACTTTGCTTCTTATGCAATCTTGATCAATACACTACCAAAATTGGAACGTTTAAGATTTCATATTCAATCCCTTATCGTAAATCAAGCCAACTGGAACAAGGGAAAAAAAATGATTTACTGAATAAACTAGAAAGCATGAGGGGCTGTCAGCAGATTAGCTTAAGCGCGAGTTTCACTTTACGCAATTCAAAACAGCCCCATATAGATTAAAGAAAAGAGTACAACCAAAAGGCTATTTCTTTCATTCCCTGGTGTGTTTTTTCCACTACTTCTGCCAGTAAAGCCAGCACACTAAGGGGAAAACCATGAGAAGCTTTTTAGTTAATAATATTAAAGTAGTCCTAACTGTGCCAAAGAACTACTCTGGACTGGGAATGGCCAAAAAACAAAAAAAACCCCTACAGTTCTCTGCATATGGCTAGCTTTTAGGGTGTACTGGTTTAGAAAGGAATATATTTCATGGTAATATCTTAAAAAAATAAAAGGCTACACTTTGGCAAAAATTCCCTCCTCTTATCCTCTTACTAAACTATTTTATTTATTTTTAGAACTCCTGAGGTTCAAGCTTGTCATATTAAGCACACAGTCAAAAAAAAAATAATCCCAAAACAAAAGAACAACTTGGATTATGAGACAATGACAACTATCTGAACCCCTCGGGTATTAAAAGCACCATCTGAAATAAGTCTGACTTCTGCGTTATGCCTCTGAATACATAATCAAGAGCTGAGAAGCCTTGGGGCCCCACTTCAAGCACAGCACAAAAACCAGTCAATGTTATAACACTGTGGCATATTTTCACAATAAACTTGCAAAAGAAAGAAAACACATTAAAAAAAGGTGCTTCAGTTGAGAGGAATGAAAACAAAACCACCACACAAAGAGGTTTTAATGGAAGACTATTAAGGTGCCTCCTTTTGCTACTTTATGGTGTGGCTGCTGTTCTCAAGACATCTGAGGAAAATAAATACTTCAAATAGAAGAGTCAGACTTCTATTAAGCTACTTCAGGGCACTTCCAGTTAATGCAGGTAAGTGAATTCAAATTTGTATAAGCATTAACAGCAAGTCCCTCGTTCAAGTGTTCATTTCCCCTTCCTCTCATACATTTCTAAACAAATCAAATTTTACTTACGAGTGATTGTCATGGCTAATGTATTCTATTAAAAAAGTCTGGGCTGTAAGTTTATGAACAACTACTGGTTTCAGAAAGAAAAGAGCCTGCTCAGGCAGAACAGAGGTTTTGCTTAATGTAAACACAAAACATACACCAAGTGTTTAGCTTCAGCTGCAGACCAAAAGGCCTGATACTTCTTCGGTCCACGTTTAAGGAAACTGCCACCAAGGGAACTATGGTCCACTATCAGCCTCCTGGCTTTTACGCTGCCTTACTGAGCTCTGGGTCTCTGGATCGGCTGGAAGTTGTTCAGAGATGTCTTCTCTCTCTTCTGTCCCTGACCCTTCATCAACTGCAGAGTCTTCTTCTGAACCATCAGCACTTGAATGAGCCCCATCTTCTCCATCTGAAAGGTCCTTCTTTTCATCCTCAGCTTCTTCTAACTCATCTGCTGAAAGCTCTTCAGCCTCTTCCTGCTCTTCACCAGCAGTTTGCTCTACATTCTCCTTCTCAGTCACTTCAACTGAAACAGAACAAGCAGCAGAAATACTGAAATCCTAATGACAGCTCATCAGCTAATAAGGAGTTCAAGGAAAAAACAAATACTGTTGTAATTCTGGTGTAGCATTTAAGGGAGTGTGCAAAGGAAACGGAGGCCCCTAAATTGAAGCGGTGGGTTTTAAAACCACTGCTTTAATTTAGGGCCCTTTAAAACCCTGTGTCGTGTACACCTGAACTTACCTGCTGCTCCAGTGGTAGGGAGGGGAGGGCGAGCTGCTGGCGGTCAGAGCGGTCCCTGGGCTACAGGGGGCTGGCTCGTGTTTCCCTCTGCGGCAGCAGCACCCCACCCCCCAGCAGCACTTGTTTGCAGGCACTAGGCTCAGGCAGTCCCGGGGTGGGGGGCACTACAGCCGCAGAGGGAAGCACCAGGCCCCAGCGCACCTCAGGCAGGCAGGCTCCAGGGAAAATAAAGATCAGGCTCGCCGCTTTTCTTGGGCAGAGCCTACCTTCCCAGGCTGCTGCCAAGCTACCTGCACGGGCTTCCTGCAGAGCTACATGAAGCCTGGTGCTTCACTCCGTGGCTGTAAGGCAGCAAACTAAAACTCCTCAGGGGAGTTTTATTTTGCTGCGCCCCAAGTCTTTTAAGGCTCATAACGCCACCAAATTTGCTACAACAACTGGAATTACTGCACAATACACCACTGATGCATGCAAACGCCAGCACCATTTAAATGTTGCAAAAGCATTTAACCCACTTTAAAGTGTTGTGCACACATGCCCCTTGTTTTGTCTAGACACAGCCATAGTCTTTTCATCATTTTTTTTCATTGTATTCTTAAATTTCGGTGTAATCTTTCCCGTTTAAAATTTGTTTTCCTTACTATCTGGCAAACATTTGTTTTCGTTTTGTTCATAATGGATTACAAGCTAACAACAGCGCTTTTTTAAAATTAATTCCTTAAATGTAGACCATTATCCTAAGAAGTCAGCAGGAACATAAGCAGCTCTTGGAATCCTTTTTGCCAGATAATTGCTGCAGTTGTGCCAGCTCATAAAGCAGACAAAGCATACATTTGTGTAGATCCAACATAACTAGAGTCTTTTTTCCATTACCAAGAATGATATAACTCTTAATAAAATCTTGTACATGAAGCCTACTCCCCACACTATGCAAATTTTGCTTTTGGCCAAAGTTGGGTCTAATGACTTGGCTGCATCACTTTATATGATGCATCAGACAGACAGGGTCTTTGTTTCCAATACTATTGAACCAAACCCAAATATCTGCCAACACACATAAATATAATCACAGTTTCATTCCCATAATTTCTATAAAATTACAGTTTCTTTGCCTTCAAGTGATAGAACTACACCAAAATAATAAGGTTCTTGGAATATGTTTGCCCAGAATTAAACACAAACCTGAATACTTATTTCTGCTGGTATATCAATTGGGACAGACTTTTTCTTATTCATAACTGTGCCTCCTGCGCTTATAGGGAGAAGAGCCTTGCTCTGACATTCTTCTTACTGACAAGATGGCAGGACTGGGTCTCATTTAAATCGCAGGAAATGTAAAAGACTTTCCAAAGCCCACTTTCTATCCTCAGATGCAAACAACATGTCTGTCAAAGCCTATGGAGCAGTCTTTATATAATCAGCAGAGCGAATGAGAGATACAGACAGAGAGCTAATCAGATGATTAAATGTGTAGTTTGTGTGGTAAGAGACAGCTGGATCTAACGGACTCCAAAACTGCTTAGCATCAGTCTTCCATCTACCATGCAGTCACCAAAATGACCTTCACAAAAATTTTACATAGCAAATCTGTTTACATTACATGAAAAAAAAAAAAAAGTAAAATTCTCATTTTGAGAAGCTGAATTTGACAGAATGACAGAGAATGAGTTCAGCTCTACTAAACACTAAAAGTTATTAGACTGCAACTGCAAAAACTTCAATTCCGGTGCTGACACAAAAGCAAAAAAATTGCCTGACTAAGCAAACTGATCACAAACAAATTGTATCTTTAGCCTTAGCAACTTCAAAAAAACCCAAAAAACCACAATCCTGCAGTCCCCACAGGCATACAATTCTGAAGTACTGCACAGGATCATGTGGATGCAAGGTAGAGTCAAATAAAGGTGAGCAGTAGGACTGAGGCCATCACCACTGCTTTTCCCTGCTGCTAAGCAACACTGCAGTGCAGGGACAATCCTCCAGGTAGCTAACAGCCGCACAGTGCAAGGATAGCTCCCACAGAGGCTGAATGCTGCCAGACTACGGGCTGTCAGCGGCTGACCTCTGTACTGGATTACATGATATGCCTGACTGTATGCAGAATGTGTGTTAGGAAGCACAGGCGTCTGTCCCACCTGAGAACAAAACATTTGCACCTCTCTAGTCATGAAGCTAGAGAGAAAAAGTGGAATCTGGAGACCCAAAGTATTTCCAGGTCTCCACTGCTTTTCCATGCTATACCCCACTTTCCCCATCAGTAAAAGGAGTTTTGCCATTTTCCCCTTACGGAGTTATATGTCAAAGTCAACTGGTGTTTGTAAAGTAATTCGAGACCATCAAACTAAAAAACTTGGATGTTCACAGTATTTCCACAACAGGAAATATAAACAAGTGTCAGACATCTTTGTAGGACAGTAGTGCCCAAGCTTTCTGGCAAACAGGCTGGATGAGTGGGTTAGGGATGTTGTAGGAAATGCTCAGAGATGTGTCACTTACTCCGTTGCCATAATGCAAGCTTAAAAAAAAAAAAAAAAGAGAGAGAAAGAGAGAGGCTGCTGACACATGGAACCCCCCCCCCCCAAAAAAACCCCTTACGCTTTACTGGAAGAAGTAGCGCATTAGTTCGAACCAGCTCCGCAGCATTTTTATAGATCACACTCTTCAAATGGACCTGTTGGAGCTTTTATCTAAAGCTGATCAATCAGCTATTGGATAAGAGAGCCAAAAAAAAGCCCTGCTGAAGCTCTCACTCTATACAGACATTAGAAATGTTGGGTCAAACTAACACGATGCCTCTTCTGGGCACGCACTGGGCTCAGTGCAGGGGTGTGCCTAGTTTAAAGTAAAGTGCCTGTTTTGTGTTTTTACATCTGTAAGCAGCCAGCTAGAGGTCAATGGGATATACGCTAGTAGATAAATATCATTCCAAAGATCTGTTTATGCACTCAAAGTACTTACCAGAGGTTTCATCTCTGTACCTTGATTTGGCTGGGCAAAGGCAGTCTGATATCAAAACCAAGAACTGAGAAAAAGGAAAATGTAGTTCAGTGATCAATCAATAAACACTGCACTGCTATCCAATTTGTATTTCTACAATATAGTATACTCATGATGAAATTTAAAATTATTCTTGTTACAAGTTCATTAATGTAAGAGAATGCACCATCCTGCAGAGAACAATTTGTTGCTGTACAACTCCTCAGTAGTGCATGACAATTATATCAATTACTTGACCATTTAAAGCTTATTTTATACTGAAGGTACAACCCCCTTTATCAAATCGGTTATATGGAAAAATTAGAATTAAACACACAGAATAGATTGTTAGACTAACAAGCCAGATGTTAATTGAGTGACAGACATTATGTACATGGTCTATAATACAATTAATTCACTTCTCACATGCTTATATTGCATTTTATAAACTATTAATATACCATTAAAAAAAAAAAAAATCAAGTGACCATTAAAGGATTATTTCAATATGTTGCTGTTACAGTCTTCCAAATCAGAAGTGTAAAAAGATAGCTACACAAAATATAATAGAAAACAAAGCAAGTGTCATTTGCCAAGGCAGGAAAAATAATGGCTCTGGTAAACTTTTAATGGCTACCATATAGCATCACAGCCTTCAATGGGAACTGCACTTAAAAGGTCATGTTCCTCTTTTCCCATCTTAGCCAGACTCCCAAATAGCCCTACCTCACTACAAGCAGAAGGCAAAGACCTGCCTAAAATGGTAGGTAGCTGCTGTCATTTCAAAATTTGCCATAGCCCCCCCCAACCTGCCCTTCCAGCATTGTTGCCAAGCACCAGGAAGAGCCTGGTGCACCACCAGCCCCAGCCTGCAGCTGCAGCCTGCTCTCATCCTGCATGCAGATCCGGGGGCATGCACCCCCCGAGAAGAGCCTAGCACAGCCCCCCCAGCCTGTAGCCTTCCTGGGATGCGTGTAACAACAAGAGCTGCACCCTGCCATGCTGCACCCACTGACAATTCCCTCACTTTGCTCCCTGCTGCAGCTCCAAGCCTCTGCTTCTCCCCACTCACCCCAGCCCCTGCTGCAGCAGCCCCAGGAGCAGCCAATGTCAGTTGCCTACAGCTGCTGGGCTGCATTGTGTCCCAACCCCCCGGGGCTCGACCTGTCATCACTTATCCCAGATCCTGCTGCACCAGATCCGGGAGCAGCTGACACCAGTTGCCTGCACCACGGCACAGCACAGCCCTGGAGCTGGGGTGAGTGGGGACAAGCAGAGCCCCAGGGAGTTTGAGGCACAGTGCAGCCCAGTGGTTAACCACTCCCAGAGCAGTTTCTGCAGGGGCTGGGGTGAGTCCTGAGCCCCATGACCCATTCCCCTCCCCACAGACTTACCTGTTGGGGAGGGTGGGGTGCCAATGCCAATCACATGTGAATTTACCTTGTGTATCATAAATTTGGGGTATAAAAAGGGTCATCACATAACAGCTAATTTGCATATATAGAACCCACATAAATCGAGGGAAACCTGTATTTTGAGTGTTATCATAATTGTGCCATAAAATCACAAACCCACAACAATTCTATGAACATGTCGCCAGTTGTTATTCCTTACACAATAAAGATCTTAAATCGTGCCAGAAGCATAATATGTACCAGGGACCTGAAGGGCCACACCTTAATCAAGGACTTATTCTGTCAGAATTAAGGTCCGCTGTCTGAACCACTCCAAGCAATTTTTTTGCCTCAAAAACACCAAAGCAGATGTCCAGTCCACAGCCATTAACTAACTGACTACCGAGCATGCAAAATGATTCATGTAATTCTGGTACGATGGCAAAAGCTAGAATAGCACGATTGCTCCACTTGCCCATTTTCCAGAGGACAAAACACTCTGAAGAATAGCGTAGCTTCTCTCCCACCCCCCAAAAAGTAGCGCAGATCCAATCTGCAAAGGAACCTATTAGACACGTGGTCTATAGAGCTGAAAACAGCATAAAAATAAGATACCCCTGCGACGTCACAAGAAGTTGCCCCTTGGTAAAACTGAGCCAAATTAAAGCAATAATGGAACCACGCTGTAATCTGTCAACTCTCTTAAACCACTTTAAGTTCACACTTTTGTAGAAGCCTTGGCTATAAAATGCATGTTGCATTTTGATCAAATAAATTTAGTCATGCTCAATGCATTTTTATTACAGTTGCATGCAATCTACCTGAATTTCTACCAAATATCATTAGGAGACTGAGCATGTATCTCCATCTTTCAATAAATCAACCATGTGGCTGACAACTGGTTGCATAAGACAGACCTTCAATAGTGTGCTTTAAGGGCTTTGTTTAAACTTCTTTGAGAAAAGCCTGATTAAGTAGTGCACTGAAGAAGCTAAAAAAAAAAAAGATTCTTGCATAAGTTCACTTTTTCCCTCCCAGTTCATTTCTGTTTATTGAGCAAAAATAGTTTATCATACTTTTTCTGCATTATGGGGTAACATTCAGTGATTTGAATAGACTTTTCAGCCACAGAACCAAAAAAATACAACCCAGTAAATATATGCTCCTGGCTTAACAGAAGCATCACTTGCAAATGAATGGAAGTAATCCTTCTGCTCCATTCAGCACTGGCAAGGCTCTACCTGGAGTACAGTGTCCAGTTTTGGAACCCACACTTTAAGATAATCGTGGACAGTTTGGAAAGAGCTCAGTGCAAAGCAACAAAAATGATTAGGGACTTGGGAAGCAAGACTCATAAGGAAAGGCTGAAAGAGCAGGGTTATTCAGCCTGGAAAAGAGAAGACTGGATGAGTGATTTGATAATAGTCTTCAAATATCTGAAGGGCAATTACAGAGAGGCTGGGGATGGGCTTTTCTCTGTTGCCATAGGGGACAGGACCTGGGAAAAAGAGTATGACATTAAGCTTCAGCAGGGGAAATTTAGGTTGGAGATTATGAAGAACTTGGATTTTGAGGGTGGTCAGGCATTGGAAAAGGCTGTCTAAAAAACCTGTGAAACCTCCATCCTCAGAAGTTTACAAGAGTAGATCAGACAGATGCTTGGCTGGGATGGTTTAGTCAGGGATAATCCTGCTTTGAACTGGAGGCTGGACTAGGTGACCTTGTAAGGTCCCTTCCAGGCTTACTTTCCTATGAACCTCTGATCAACAGCTTCAAGGAGGAACACATTTTCACCTGTAACCATCTATAAGTCCATATTCATCCAACCCTCTTAAAATTAGTGCCGTGTTGATTTTTATCAGTGCTATAGGAGTTGCCAAACATGTTGGCCTGCAGGATGGATATGGTCGGCTAAGCTCCTGGAGGGGCAGAGAATTTGGTGGCAAACTGAGAGATGATGGAGTTAACTCCTGCAGTTCCCCGAGCCAACGCAGCAGCTCAGTCACCCACAGTGGTTAATGCTGCTGCTGCCACCACAATCTCCTGGCTCAGCTGGTCTCAGAGTCTTGCTCCTCTGAATATTTTCAACCAGAACTATTTGGTAAAATTTGACCAAAATTTGTGAATAGTCTTGAGTGACTGAAGCCAAACTTCAGCCAAACTATTCAACAAAGAGAATTCACCCATGCCCAGCTGCAGCTTTCCTGTGAAGTTTATGGTCATAAAAAGAAAGTAAAAAAACCCCCAAGAACAAATTAAAAAGTCAAAGTAGCAAAGAATTTTTGGTTTTTTTTAATTTTGAGTTGGCATATGCGCATTGAGAAAGGTCCTGAATGAAGTTTCCACTGAAAGACCCGGAACAGGAACTTAATGATCATTGAGGCATTTCAAGTACGGCACATCTGCTCCAGACAACTATAAATACAGTGTCCACGGAGATTTCCATAATTTGCTTCTGTGCCTTCTCAATAATTGTCTCAGTAAATTTGCTGGACAGAAGACAGAGCTGCAAGGTGAACAGATGAGGAGGCTAGATTTGGAAGTGCTAAGCAGATTTTTTTCTTCTATTTTCTTTATATTTTCCCCTTTTTTCTCCGGAGATTCTTCTGCTCTTAACAGAAACACTAAATGAATGAACTCCATGCTTTCAGTCTGAAGGAGCTAAAAGTGCCAAAGGGATGTAGAAAAAGCCAAGTCATTTATACTGACTGACATTCCCCTGCCTCTTGCTTCCTTTGTGTATGCTGCATTGAAGCACCTTAAGGTATAAAAGGAAAAAAACCCAGCAACTGCCATTTAAAGTACTGAGGCTGTTTGCTTGAGGGGGAGTAAGGAAGGGGAAGAATTTTAGGGAGTATATTTCTTTTCAACATAAATAAAGTTACTGTATCTCCTGGACAATTATCTGGCTTGTTTTGCATAATGTGTATTCTGGCTACTTAAACAGGCTTTGCTATGGGAAGATAATGTAACTTGAAATGAAAAGACTGTCTTTATCTCCACTTGCCTGCAAATACTTAAGACTGTGGCACATCTCAAAATGGTAAGGAAAACTTAAAAAAAAAAAAGCAAACCATGCTGCCTTACAGGGAAATAGATCTCAGCCACCCAGAAGTAGAGTTTCCCCACCCCCTACAAGTAAATGCCACAAGATAAGCCAGGTGTTGGCAATGATTTGGGCTGGAGGGCCACTTAAGAAGTTTTGGTGAGCTGTTGTGAGCCAGGGTGGAAGGGAATGGGCGGAGTAATTGATCCTACCCAGCCCTGGGCCCATCTGCCCCACACCCACCACTGGGGGCACTGGACTGAACTGGCGGGTCTCCATGGAGACCAGCCTGGGACCCCCAAAAGGCAGGACACTACTGGGCAGATGGAATAGGGTTGCAGGCAGGCGGAGAGTGGCATCTGGGAGTTGGATGGGTCTGGGACCAGTATCACAGGGAGGTGACAGTGTGAGGTCGCTCCCTGCAGGTCCCTACCACAGGCACCAGTTCCATGGGTGGAGACCTGAGGGGAGTGAATCACGGCTCTGCCCCAGGTCCCGGCCCCATGCTGTCACCACCCTTTGATCCTGGCCCAAGCCCCTAACCACCTGTCCCTCTTGCAGATGCTGCTCCTCACCTGCCCACAACCCCATTGTATCTGCCTAGCCCAGCATGCCCTGCTCACAGGGGTCCAAGGTCAGTCTCTAAGGAGACCTTGCCCACACTCCTGCTCCATCTACCGCCCATGGCAGTGGGTGCAGGCAGGATGGCTGGGGTGCCCAGGCAGCAGGTGGTGACACTGGCAGTGTCAGCTGAGCAGAGCAGAGCAGAGCGAACTGCTGCCATGGGGGCTGCCAAGAAGCAAAGTCCAACTGCTGCACTGCCCCTGCCCCATTGTGCACCCAGGAGCAGCAGGACAAGCCACACAGACCATGGCCTGGACTGCCCCCCATGCCTGGGCCAGGTGGAGCCATGAGACCCACTCCCAGCCAGACAGACTCCTTTGGCAGGCTGGATCTAGCACATGGGCCATATTTTGCCCACCCCTCAGCTAAGCATACTAGTTCTGTCCATTTTTGGTTAGCAACGCACTTTTTAATTGCTTTGAATTAATTAAAAAATGTTCATTAAATTCAGAGTTTAAAGGCTATAATTTTTGTAACAGTAAATTAATCTTTGCATAGGTTACACATCAATGACCAGAGCATGCTGCATCCAAATTCTGTGGGTAAATACGTATTATCTTTCTGTGGTGTTTACAATCGGATTCTCAGGACACAGCCCTCAGGTCTAGCAATGCTTTGCTCAGTATAGGACTGAAGGGAAGAACCAAAAGATGGCTTTAACCAACTTTTATACATCCTAATACTTGAGCTGCATATGGAAGTAGTTCAGTCCCACAGCAGGATAACACTCACCTGCCCAATTAAAGCAGCTGTACAACTGGAAAGCACAGGGACCCGAATCTGGTCATCAGCACTTCAGTGTGTTACCAAGGTCATATAAACTTCTACTGGAAATAGTTTCTGAATTTTATGATCACCAGGGGATTGCAGAATAGTCTTGTGTGCCAGCTCTGCTCAGTTGCAACAGATGGCAATATCACAGATGCTTAACTTCTGTGTCACCAAGAGGGTCACAAACCAGGAGAGAATACATGGAGGAGAGTAGAAAATCCAGTTCCGATGCAAACTCAGCTGTTTATGAAGCAGAGGAATTATCAACTGTTTCACATTTTCTCACAATCAAATAATGAGAAACTGCCCATAGAATTCTCAATATTTTTCTGTCAGTCTGCAATTCAGTTGCTTCTACTCCCTGAATCTCACTTTTAAGGGTGCAATTTTTTTACTCTTACATAACTATTATCCATATGATTGACTTCAAAAGTAATTTCTGTTTTAAAGCTATTCCTTCCATTCTTCCAGATTGCTGGTAAATTTACCATGGCTGTTTTTAAGTGCCTAAAATCCTTTGAACATCCCATTCAAATGAAATATGTTGATTAATGACTGGACCTAGACAAAAAATACACCCAAACAACTCTTCAACCTGCTCAAGCAATTCCCATTTCATAAGAAGGCTCAGGGTTTGGTTTTCTTTCATTAGGGCCATCATTTTTGTCTTGGAAATATTAAATCAGACTCTTGCACTACTTTATCTACCCTATTGACAAGCACTGTGGTGCCTCAGATAACAATGTAATCAAGACCATCCTCTACATGTCTCAATATTACTACATCTCCTGTCCTAATGCTTCCTCTAAAACTGTACCTTTCCTCACTGACACCTATTGCAGACTATTAAGATAAGGTGACATAGGTATATTCTATCACATTACCCAAATGCAAACCATTTTGACATTAGTTCTGCCATTCTACCGCAGACTTCCAATTACAATAATTGAAATAAGTGCAGCCGGGATCCCATCTCCAGCACAGTCAGCCATAAGGTATGTTGAACCAAATCAAATGCCTTAGTGAAATTGACAAAACGGACATATAATGGCTGTCTGAATCCTCAAGCCTCACCCATCATGATCCTGAGATCAGTCACTTAATCTTTTATGCCCTTTTCAGATGTCATTATACATCACTGGAATTACAGCACAAAAAGGCTAGATGATAAACTGCTATTTAAAGAAACTTTGATTCTGAAATACTAACAAAGCAAATGAACAATTACAGTTTAGATCTTATGAGCTGAGAAATGTTCAGTAGTTCATTCACAACAGAAATAAGCCAACCCTTTCAATACTGCACCTCAAGAAAGAAACAGTGGATATGTGCATTGATGAAACAGGTGAAGCAGCTAAGTCATGGATGTAAACATACATATTTCTACTTTGATTTCCCAATTTTTAACATCACTAATAAAAGGAAGCAATTACTACCACGGTAGAAGGGGGGGTGGGGTATTAGCTTCAGTCAGACTGTTATCTCCTTACCTGTCATACTCACTTTGACTTCCAAGGAAATGTATTTAACATGTATTTAACTTCTATATTCAAAGGATAAGTTGCTCAACTGAATATCAGTATACTGTATTTACCCAAACACAATATGACCCTGAATGTAGAATGACTCTCCCCCAATAATTAGATTCTACACCTGGAAAATATATACATTTATTATGAATTTCCATGTATGGAACCTAATTATTGCAGGGTTGTCTTAAATGTGTCCCTTCCCCCACTACTGCACGTGGGGGGAAGAGGTGATGAGGAGGGGTAGCAAGGGGTAGGCAGTGGGGGTGCATGTGGTAGGCAAGCGGTAGGGGACGAAGCAGCAACGAAGCAGGCATTAGGGGACACGCATTGTGGAGGTGGTAGGGCAGGCAATGAGAAAGAAACGCAGCTTGGCCCCCTTCTGCCCACCCTACCCCTCCACTTACCTCCCATTATGCCTATCCCCCCAGCTGCCCCAATTCTTCCTTCCCCTATTCCCTCCTCTTCCCCCCTCCATGCCGCTTCTGTCCCACACAGGCTCCGGGTCTTCCCCCTCCAACCCCTTCCCCCAAGTATCTTTCCCCCTGGGCCCAGGCTGGAGCAGCAGTGCCAGTTCCATGCTACTGCTACAGGGGTGAGCTAGAGCCAAGCTCTATGCCCCTGGCTGTAGCAGGGACAGAGCCTGGTTGCACAGAGGAAAGGTAAGGAATGCAGCAAAGGGGGGAGAGAGGGAGAAACAGCACAGGGGTACTGGGGAAACTGGGGGCTGCAGGGGAGGAGTGGCAGGGCCTGAAGAGGCAGAAGGGGACAGATAGCAGCTGTGGCTCCAGCTGGTGCCCCAACCCCAGAGCACCTGCCTGCCCCCCCACCCTCATGCTCCCCCTCATGCTCGACTGTAAGGCAACAAGGCTTCTGTCCTCTTGTTATGAGGGGGAGGGGGGGAACTTTCTAACAGAGAAAATACAGTAGTTGACATTTAGTCTACTCTAAAATTGTAATATTTTTAGTACTGTAGGATACCCATAGGATAACCAAAGCAGCAGGATCTAATTTGAGCTGGTGGTCAATTCGGACAAAGACAGCCAGTTGGGGAGGTAGGAGGCGGCAAGGGGCAAGACAGAGACTAATGGTAGTGGGTACCATGTAAAGAAATCTGAGGGAGCAATGGGTGGGGTCAGCACAAAGAACAGCTGTCCCCAGAATATCTGCCAAAGTGTTTTGATGCTATTTAGTAAAAACCATTATTATGGCTGCCTCTATTAGCATAACTGGCTGTGCTTAGTCCCATACTATAAACACACAGCTTAATATATTGCTAAAAAAAAACCTCCTTATAGCTCTTGATTTTAAATAAAAGCATTAGAAATGCTATTTTTGTCATCAATTACTGTGCAGCACAAATCTCAGAAGTACTTTCAAATGCACATTTTTCCCTATTTAGTTGTAAGAAAAAAATTAAGAACAAAATATGCTTACCAAGCCCAGGGTTAAACCAATCAATAAGGTGGCCAAGATGAAAATTGCATAAGAACCCCAAACATGAATTCCAAGAGTGTCTGTGAAGTAGCTGTGAATTTGCTGCAAATGGAAAAAAAAGGATTTAATTTGTTTTTAAACACACACTGTACTACAGACTACAAGGGGCTAGAAAAGGTCAATTATCCATTCTGCCATCAGCTATTTCTCAAATTGATCTTCTCAAGTTAACTCCCAAATGACACTTTCCTTTGTGTTTTCCTCTAATAATTATGGAAAAAACCTTTAAAAAAAAATCAACTGACCATTTTTTCTTCCTCTGATAACGTAGCACTAATAAGTTTAGACTATTAAATCAAACTGAATCAATATTTCATGGTGGCACTTCCCTTGATTTACAATTCAATCTCTTTATCATGAGATGAAAAGTCTTCTTGACCACATTCCAAAGCACTGAAGGCAGAAAGTTAACCTAAAACTTACAAAATTGCATACTCCAAAATACCTACTTTCAACTGGTATATTATATATACACTAAAGTGCAGAACTAAGCATTTATATTAAATAAAAAAGAAATAAAAGTCATAAAGAAGTAAGTATGGAGGTACCTCTTCACAATACAGAGTTGCATCTTTTCCATTCTTACTATATTTTTGCATCTAATGTCCTCACCTCTACTTTTGTTCAGAAATTGGCTGGCAAAAAAGGACAGTAGTAACAAAATGAAAGACTTCAGATTATCCTAATGCACTTAGCAAGCAGCTCTGCTAGCATTAAGGATGTTAACAATCCAGATAATTAACGGTTTAAACTATGATTAGCAGACTCACAAGAATCAGAATTAAGTCTAGATTTCAGGGAATTTATCTTATCTTATTTACTTGAATCCAAGATGAGGTTCATCCCTGCTCCCCCTCACCCCACCCACTCAGCAAAGGGGAAAAAAAAAACATGATCTTGAATTCAAGTACAAAGAGAAAGTGGGGGGCAAGGGGACAAAGAAAGTAGGAGGGGGAGGCAGGCTCAGGGTCAGAGTCAGAGCAGCTGCCTGGACCCTCTGCCCCTTCCACCACCCCCAGCAGCCTCTGCGCAACCAGACCATCCACATCCCTCTCCCCCCCTCAAATCCCTTACTGTCAGGTGTGGCTCCAGCTCCATTTTATCCAGGGGCACAGAGCACATGCAAGTTCCATCCCCTGCGTAGCCGTGCAGCAGCATCCTGGGGCTGGCACCATGCCACCACTGCCAGGCAGGAGATAGAACTTCCACAGGCTGTCTCAGGAGGCAATGGAGCCAGAGTCATATCTAACTTAAAGGGTGAGGGGAAGGGCGGCAGGGGGTCCCCACCTGCCTCCCACAGCAGCAGTGGGGTAAATTAATTTAAAGATGACCTTCCAATAATTAGATTCTATACCTGGAAAATTAGATCCTTTGTATGAAAAATGTGTTATAATTATTGGGAGGCAGTCTTAAATTCAGAAACCATCTTAGGTTTGGGTAAATACGGTGTTTAGGTTTGGGTAAATATGGTATTTGTTTTGTAGTTTATGCCAGTCTCCAAGTATGAGAGATTAGAGAAAAGTAGTTAGCCAGGTTAGTCTGATGTTAGGCAGGAGGCAGGGAAATGTGTCACCTTAAAGACTAACTTGTTAAGAGTAAGGCTAGGGAGACTTTCCTGGAGGCTGCAAATGATCCCAAATCTGTATGCAGAGGCAACCTGAGCAGGGTGCGGGGCCTGGGGCAAATCAGCTGCTCTGCCCAGCTCTGCAGGGCCCAGGGCAGTCGCCCCAGTTCACCCCCTCCGGGCCCTATCTGCATGCTGCAGGATTTTGGGGGGTTATTTTCTGAATTCCTCTAAAGTAACTACTAATCTCTTCAATCTACCTTCGCCTTGCTCACAGTGCCCCCCTTTCCCGATCCTTTGTATTTAGAGAAAGATAGCTACATTAGTCTGAAGTTAGGCCGTTAAAATATACCGTGGCAGCCTGCTCTGCCTTCTTTGTACAGTATTTAAATTACCATATTCTTTTCTATTCAGTAACCCTGCCCTCTGCAAATCCACTCGCAGCATCTGATTAAGTAGGTTAATTATCTATGAAAGCTTACACATTTCTGAACAAGTTGGTCTCTGAGGTGCCACCCTGCCCTGCCCTCTCTCTCTGAATATGGTCTTTAGGCAACATATCCTACCATATTTTCAATGGAAATGCTTGCATAAGAAAAAGCATGCAAATACATGCATAAGAAGAGCATACAAATCACACCTGGGCAAGAAAGAGAACCTCTGTCTCAAGTGTCCCGCCTCTGAAGTGTAATAGAGAATAAAAAGATATGTACTTGTTGGGAGAGGAACAGAAAGAAGAGCAACAGGTTGTGCTGCTGACCATTCCTTCCAATGTGACTGAAGGGGTAGCTCAGTCTACTAAAAAGTATCCAGTGAAGCCTGCCAAACCTAACACTAACCCGTTTCTGACTCTGCTCATTCTATGCCTACAGATATCAAGGTACTTTGGTTTGTGGCCTCTCCTTCAGAGAAATCTGAAACCCAAACACCTGTGCACCAGGGATCCACAGCTGTGAGCAGCTGCTAAATTTCTCCCAGTGTTATGCATGATAGATCATTCTAATCAACCACATTTTAATAATTAAGCAAACATGGTATGGGGCTCAGGGAAATCAAGGGTTGTGATTTTCAAACTCTTCCGCTCATAGGAGAAAGTATGTCAAGTGCCTTCAGTAATGGCATACGTACAGAACCCTGTCATTTGCCTTCCCCCTGTCCCCACAATGTATGTGGGGTAAGAGTTGATGGTACATACCTATTAAACTGTTGGCAGAGGCCCAGGATGGTTCTTGATGAAAGGAAAGCGGCAAATCAAGATTTCTTTTAATAGCTCTGTTAGGGAAGTCTTAGTGGAGGGGGAGAGTGTTGGGGGGGGGGGGGGGGGGGGAAGCACGTGTGAAAAGATCTCAGCCAAACTCAAAGTTAAGGAGCCTTTATGAGAGAGAGCCTGCCAGTAGCCCGTTCCATTGTACCAAGAAAACTGAAGCTTGAGAACCCTAGTAATAGCAGTTGTACCACTAGTGGTAGTCTATAAAGTGGACTTGCCACAGGTTGGTGTTTCAGGGGTTGAAACCAACACTTTATAAAATTCCACCTAGAAGCCAAATAGTAACCAACCCCGGTTGCAAGCAAATGTAATGGCCACACGCAGACAATCAGTTTCTACCAGAAGAAACTGTTATCCTCCCAGCAGAAAGCAAAAGTGTGCAGATGTTCCAGCTTTTTCTCCTAGAGCAAAAATGGCTGTTCCAAGAAAGAAATAACTTGGCCAACCAGGGTTAAACCACTCCTGGGAGAGTTTCTCCTGGGAGACTGAACATCTGCATAACTTTCCTCCAGCTTAACTCTTCCTGGGGACCAGAAATATTGGAGCCAGAGGAAAGGCTCCTGTTCCTTCCCAAGACCAGGGTCAGTAGCCTGCAGAAGGTAGGGATGGCAGTTGCTCCTGCCCCTTCCTGTAGACAGGAAGAAAAGGGAGAGGAGGAGCAGCTGCCATCTGTTCACCACGTACTTCTTATCCCCGAGTTCCCGGTGTGAGATGCAGGCAGAGACTATTATGCTGCTGCTTCTGCTCAGCTCCCAGGTACTGGGAGCACTGCCCCCCCCCTGCTTCCCCATGTCCCCCCTTCTCCCTCAGCTGAGCAGCAGAGACTGCAACTGAAAAGCCAGTGTGACACCAGCTGGGCCTGAAAGCCTGGCTTTCAGATGAGACTGCTTCCCCTTCTCTCCCACCACCACTCAGTGGAGCGCGAGG
The DNA here is from genome assembly GCF_030867095.1 of Alligator mississippiensis. Lineage (NCBI taxonomy): Eukaryota > Metazoa > Chordata > Crocodylia > Alligatoridae > Alligator > Alligator mississippiensis. The sequence continues at coordinate 225,072,940 of NC_081824.1, read as the reverse complement.
GCAGCAAATTAAAAGCTGGAGGGGCCAGGAGGCCAATTTGGGGAAAGCCTGTGCACACCTGGCTCCCAGATGTGCCAGCTTTTCAATTGCTACCCCTGTTCAGATGACCCAGGATAGTGCACAACCAGATAGGATACTTTTCTGCTGGAACAAAATGGCTCCGCCTTGCCCCATGCTGCTCAGAGTCAATCCAGGGCAACAGAAGGTAAGGCAGGGTGGCATGCCCATGTGGCAAGGTTCCCAGAGCCTGGCCATGACTCAGTGGTCTCCAATTCTCTCACACTCCTCTGGGTCAGCCCAGAGAACACAGAGTGGGGGCTAACCTCCTATGGGCAAGAAGGAGGGTTCCCACCTGTGGAGGAAGGCCAGGGCTAACAGAACTTAGCCATCCATACTTTTCACAGTGGCCAGCAACAGCAGCAGCACCATGGTGCTGCCGTCCCGCAGTGCCCAGCATTGCTCAGCGTGCAGTTACTCCTCTGCCGCTGCATACAGCACCAGGGTGAACCAGCCCTGCAATGGCTCTGTGGGAGGGAGGGATGGGGGTCAGCCCCCCAAATAATATTTCCCCCCACTGCTTATGGTTCCCACAGTGAGAAAGTATCCCCACCAATCAGCTGAATGGCAGGAGACGGGGCATTCTCCCAGGGCGGGGACCTTCCCCAGCTGTCTGTGGCAGCTGCTGCTTTTCTGCAGCTGCCAAGTGCCACTTAACAGCTTGTCCCCTTCCGAGGCAGGGGAGGCTGCCCATTAATAGTTCCCCTAAAGGTGGATGTGGCCCTTGGAGCAGCCCTCTAGGGCCCCCTGGCTAGAAAGCTTGCTGAATAACTCTGCACAGTCCACTTCCCAGGCTACTTTTCTACTGGAAGACATTTCTTCAGATAGAAATGAACATCAGCACGCAGCCTATAATAACATCTACACCCCAAGCAGTGTGGCCTATTGCACTACTTCCAGGTTCTGAATGAACTTAAGAAATAGCTCTATATCCTCCACCATCCTAGCTTAGACATAATATCTGAAACCCAACTTTTGGAAATTTAAAACGTTATAAGGCTGGATTCCACACCTTATTTTAAACTTTCTTCCTGGGAATTTGGCCCATATCTGATATTGAAGCCAAGCTGTTCTGCAAAGATTTTAATAAAAAGAAGCTGACAATGGAGTAAGATGCATTATAATTTCTAAAATATTTATTAAAGGAGCTTTCCAAAAAAAATTTTCAGACTTCTTGAAAAGCAAAGAACCCCATTATTCAAACTGGTATATCTACAAGAAGGCAGGATTTAGTAATCCAAATCTCCAGGAAAAGTTTCCCTGCCAGACAGCTATTAGACACTCCAATGGAAAACAATTTATGATACTAGAAGAAGGGAGTAGTCTAAAGTAAGTCTATTATAAACAATTATTTCAACCTTAAAAACCACTGCAACTCCAAACCCATTTAATTTTTCTGTCAGAACAGCTTCCCACCTTTATAAATGAAAAGGTACGTGAGTAAAGTGATGAAAGATACAGATGAAATATTAACAAGGGTTCAAATGCAATGAACAGAAAGCAGAATGCTCACAATAATTGAAAGGCTAGTAGAGGCAGATAAATAGTGCATTTAATGTTAATATCACTAAGACAATGAATTAAGCAAACACATAGTAAAAGGGTGTGCATGTCATATGCATGATATGACAAATATAACACATCAACTGAAACTGAGAGGATGCCTTGCATAGAAATTATCTTCAAGAAAGGCTGCACCCTTCTGAACTATGAAAGTGTTTCCTCTGACTGAAACCATATTTAATAGATGGGTCTTGCTTCTGATCACTTTTTTTTTTTTTTTTTTTAAGGTGTCATTATCCATCGAAGAGGATGCAATATGGGACAGCCAGTGTGTCTGAAATGGCTCACAGTTAGACTGGAAAAATTTAAGTGGTTACAAGAATGGACGTTCCAGTAAGTAACAGAAAAAGAATTTTAAGCTTGACCCTTATCTTTTCTTACAGAAATAAGAAAAGACAACACCTCAAGCTCTGTATGTAGAGGTATAATGATCCTAACATGAGTTTGGCATACAATAGTTGTCCTTTAAGTAGGGGTAGAGCACTAACAAGATCCTTCCAATAACAAAGGAGACCAAACCCTATATACAGATTCAGTCCTGATGATCTGTATTCATGTCGCTTTAGACATTCATAAACAAAACATTCAATGCAGATATACTTAGGATTGCAAAGCAACACAGATACTTAAGAAAATTACAAAACTGGAAGTGAATAAATACTGCATTTCAGATTCCTAAACCAGATTCAATTCTGCCAGTTTTTTCTCACTATATTGCAAATTAGTACTAGCCCTCCAACAGCATGGCAATATAGCTAGCACAAACCCTCTTCCTTTTTTTACATTTGTTAAAATAAATTAAAAAATAGGGAAAAAAATGAAAATGTCAATACTATTAGCTTGACTCTCCCAAATTTTTGCAGTACTTCTGAAAAGTCATTGCAATGCTTGACTGGATATTAGAAAGCTGACATTCTCAGTAGAAAAGGTTTTTCATGTGTTTGTGAACTTTCAAAACATATACAGTATTTTTTGCTTGCTTGCCTAAGGAGGAAAAGTTCCAGTTTCAATGAATTTCACAAAAAAATGAATTGGACATACTTGCACTACTCCATTCATCTTTCTTAGTTTTGTTTTTCATGACAGAAGGTATACTTATAGAAGTCACAGCTATTGACTTTTCCCATTCTTTTGACACAACCATATTCATTTTAATTTACCTAGTCCAATTTAGAACTGAATCATATTATAATCTTACAGACCCCCTAAATCAAGAACCATTGGCTATAAAGATTAAGAGGACAATAACCTGCAACATGTGGTGGCAACTTAATGAATGGAAAATAGATCCTGCTATGGTTATGTGTGACCTATAACAACTCCCAGAGCCAGCACTGTATTTATTTGATAATGGCTTATTCTGTTAAAACTGCTGAACAATATTGTTAAACAGTTAACACCTCTAGTAGTCAATCAGTCTCATCTAAAAACTTTTTGGAAAACAATCTTAGTCCCATGTAGTTTGTGCCATGAGTTGCAACGACACAGAAAAGTAAGTATCAAGGACATTAGTTAGTCACTACAAAAAAGTGCAAATCAAATAAGACTGTCAACGTTTAACATATTTAAAATCTGAAAATACTCAGGCCCTGTGTGAGTAGACAGTTTTCCTTACCCTGATCCATCCAGATAAGCGAAAAAGTCCTGCCATTCCATTCATCCTAAGAAATAAACAAACATATTCCAGGTAAGATCAAAACTTAGACATGTGACATTGAAAGACGTTTTACATCCATCTCTCCCAACTTCTTTCACATCCAGCCTTTCACATCCTCCAGCAGAAAATTCTGTAGTATATCTGTAAACAATTAATTAAATGTGTCCCTCCTCCACTGTACCCAAGAACAGTCATATCTGTGCAGGTCAATACAACAAAGATTTTGGGGAAGAAACTGAAGCAGACTGAAAAAACTTAAGAACAGTTCTACACAGCAGCTATCCAGAAGCTACTACTTTCATTAGGCTAGAACAGCCACTATTGCCTCCCCACAACATCTAAGAAGGATATACATGATCTTAAACCAATCACCAGCTCAGCTTCAAACTCCCCCATTCATCTGAGGGGGGAAAAAAAAAAGAAGAGGCTCTTTCTACTTTTAAAATTCCTGTAGCCCTTCAAGTTTTCCCATGGTGCACAGGGGATTATGCAAACCTTCCATATTTCCTAACTCTCATATGCAACTAAAGAGACAATCTTTGTTTCATCACTGACAGTTTAAATGTGGTTTTCACTCAACAGAAAATAAGCCCTGTGTAAATAAAGCAGAGTAGATCAAAATACATTGTGCCAACATTAAGTTTCATCTCCTCCCATTCAGCAACGGAAAAGACCATTTAAAATAGTAGCCCATCACCTAAATAAAATATACTTTAACCAGTACAAGTGGACCAGATGTTATGTGATGATCAGTCTGTGATCGACATAAGAGTTTCATTCTAGCACTCCATGGAAATCAGAACCCTCGCTGCTGGCTAATAAATCATTTATCGTTAAAGAACTTTCTATATATTTAATATTCACATCTCAGAAGAAATACTAAGGACTGAGCAGGCATGGTGAATAAATTTCTATCACTCCAAGGTAGAATTGATACACTTAGTAGGGTAGTTTGTGAAGGTTTACATTGCTTTCACCAGTACTATGCACACACAAGAACAAAGGTCTTCAGGACTTAAAAGCTATCAGTCTGGCCCCTTTATGAACACTCGGGGAACTGAAGAGAGTTTAAAGTTGCACTGTAATTACATTATAGAAGAAGGGGATTTCCATCCTGCTACAGGTTCTACAGCCTCCCATTTTCTCTCCAGAATATAGACTTGAAGGTCTTCTGATGTTCTTGAGCCACGGTACCTGCGAAATACTCCATCCTTTGCACTGCAAACAAATACATGGTAATTACTCTAATGTTACTTAATGCAAGCTACTGCTGTAACATGCTTCATTTACTATTTTTGTGTCACTTAAGAAATACTCTATTGGGGTGGCCAACCTGCAGCTCTTCAGAAGTTAATATACCTCTCCTTGAATCTTTGCACAAGCCCATGTTGACCAGCTTCCATAGCTATGTCATGTGCTTGTGCAAAGATTCAAGGAGATGCATGTTAACTTCTGAAGAGCCGCATGTGCCTCCGGAGCTGCAGGTTGGCCACCCCTGCTATAGCAGGTTTCAGTTCACTGCATGAACCTCACAATCTACTGGGAGTGATGACTTAAAAAAACAAATCCCAATTTATTTCTAAACAAATTTACCCATGCATATATAATCTCAATCCAGTTGTTGGAGTCTTCCCAAAAGCCTAAAAATTGGGAACAAAATCTTATTTAAAAAAAACAAACAAACAAAGAAAACAATCCACAATATTCTCTGGTTCTGGAGGAGGGGGAAGGGCAGCTGTAAAAGTTACTTTTAACACAGACTGTTAGAGTAAAGTATTATTAGAGCTACACATTCAACATTTTTTTAAACAATAATGGAAGAAAGGATGACTGAGCAAAAACAGCTTATATATTTCCCCCCTAAATTGTTGCAAATTATTTTGTCCTATGGGTAGCCTAACCAGGGCAAGTTAGTGAAACTATTTTTCTTGGGACAACTCCAAGAGACAAATTCATCTGCATTAGAACAGTTGAAACTATTTAGTCAAAGGCATTAATTAATGTCAAAGTTAGTCTATTTATGTCCATTCTACTTTCAATTATGGTTTAAACACCAGACAGAGAGAACATAAAACTTGGCCAACTCTCCATGAGGCTGCATGCATGTCCATTTATATTAAGAGGCCTACACATTTAAAAAGCTATCCAATTTTTAAAAATCCATTAAAAGTATATGCAGTGTGACTTGCTGTGATGAAACCCCACTTGTATTCTGGCCTGTTTATATTTGTTTATTAATTTTAAGTGGGCAATTCTTCCTGGTCAAGCAATTTTTCCAGGTCATCTGAGTTGCAATAAAATTCTTTGAGAAAATTTTTGCCTTGGGCCGATACGGACACTGCAAAACTTCAACTAAAGTTAAAATTATCCAGGAAAGAGGACAGAGGAAAACTTAACTATGATGTTAATTGTTACAAATGCTACTAAATACTATGTTTAGACTAAAACACACACACACACACACACACACACACACACACACATAAACTGTTTGAAGATAAAATGTTACATATATATTGAAAAAGACTTCTGTATTTTGCCTTGGAATGAAGATTAAGTTCAAGTGTATTCGCTGACATTTTTAAAGATATAGTTGTAAACAGCCTGTGTCAATCCCAAGCATTAGAAAAAACTGGCCACCCTAGGATTACCCATATTTGCATCTACCTCCTACCACAACGTGGTTAACAGCATTAACAGAAGCAAGTTAAACAAGTTTTGATGTCCTTACCCATTCTGATAGCCAGCATTCTGGGAAAAGGAAGGTGGGAAGTATGTTGTACAACATACAATATACTAGAATTATGTTCAACAGGCAGTGGCCATCAAGAACAGTAAGTAAGGATTCATTTTAATTTGCATCTGTTCGCTGGATCTACATGATATTTGCAGTCATCTAAAAACAGACCACTGTGTTTCCCAAGGGACATGGACTTACTGGTAAATAGTAGGAAGTGTTGTGACAAAGAAACGGCCACTCAAACCTAGGAAAAAAGAAATTAAAAATATTTTTAATTTGAACTGCTGAAACATTTCCATTTTAATTTTCTAAAGAAACCATAAAAGATGAGTCTTTCTGGACTAAAATGTTGGCAGTGGGATTTTTAATGACATTATTTATTCTAGAAAACCCTGCAGTAAACAGTGGCAGTGCTATGTAACGTGAAGTACTGTCCAGAATCAAAGCAACAATAAAAAGTAATGGCTTATTTTTTAGAAACTGTGGTTCTTTATCTCTATTTTGGTTCCTATTCTAGTTATATGCAACTCATACATGCAAGATCAACATTTTAAATAGCTGTTTAAACATTTAAATAGCATTTAAATATCTGACGACTCTGTACCCTGTTTCTCCTTGAATGCCTCCACTTGACAGCATTAAGAATAGAACAGATGCAACCATTCTTTCTCTGTCAATTCAAACTCCCCATAAAAGACCTCTCTGAAAAGGGTCCCATTCTTGGAGGATAATGATAATCTCTTCCATGAGATTGGAGCTGAGGAGTCCTTACTACCACCAAGTATCTAGCAATTGTAACATTGGCTCATGAAACCTGGCACTTAAGCTTGTGGCCAGATAAAGGATAGAGCTCTTAACAGCATGGAACATGTTCCACCTTGCTGCCTTGCACATCACAAATAATGAGGACACTTTCTTTGGAGGCGGTAAAAAATAAGTCTTAATGTTTGAAGGCAGAGGCAGACCAACAACTAGATAAAAGACCCAAAATAGACTGCATAGACTGTTTAGATGTTATCTTCTAAAGAGGAAAATAGCTCGCTCCTTACAGGTGAAACTTATGGCAGCAGATGGAGTTTGTCTACAGGGCTTTGCTTATAATTTGCAATTTGTGATCCACCAAGTTTGCTTATGATATGTGATCTATCAAAGCATCTCGGTTATGAAGGGCTGCCCAAATTGATATTTTTTTCCCCTTGGGTGCATATTTTTTCATTGTAGAAAGCAACCGCATTTCTTATTCCTGCAGTTAGGAAGAAGGACTCAAACAGCTGATACCCAGGCTGTCAGGCACAAAAGTGGCAGGCCTGAGTACAGTATTTGAACCTAGTTTTATGACGTTATACATGGACAGTTTGAGAATGCAACTGAAAGTGGAGTAAGAGGAGAGTCCCAGTACATATGGGAACCAGAACAGTCTTGGACAAGATGGAGCTTGGACATTTTTCTGTGGTAGGAATGAGTCTAGCATGGATTTCCCCAGTGGCAAAATCTTGGCATGATACCAGGGCTCCTCTAAAAACATTTATGATTTCTAGATTACTAGTTCCTGCAAGACACTTATTCAGGTTTCCCCATGTTGGCTGCATGCCCATAATTTCACTGATAATTGGCAAATGGGAAAGAAGCAAACAAAGATTTATAATACATTGGAAGCACTTTGTCTGTAAGAATTTGCATGGAGGAATTCTTTCTATTAGCTAGGTTAACTTCCACAGCAATCCTAATTACTTGTAGTTCTTGAACATTTATGCATAAGGTCATATCCTTTTGAAGCCAAGTCCCTGCATGCGATTCCCATGTTCTCCCCAATTCATTCATGCACAGTCATGTATCACCAGTGCATCAGGGCCATAGAAAAATGAACTGTTTCTATAAATGTTCTTACGGTCTGATGACCAAAACCAGTAATGACAGTAAGCTGGAATTACTATGTGCACATTTATCAACTAGCTTGAGAAGTGATAGAGATCTCACCAAGTGAAGTCTGGCTGGCAGTGTCACATGTACATGCTGTCATGTGGCTCAGAAGTTTAAAGTGGGTTCTTATCCACAGCTTCCACATCATTTTTCTTGATGTGTTCATTTTGATGCTGGCAAAAAGAAAATCTAGCAGAAATGTATCTTCCCAAGGAAAACCTGGAATCAATTGAGTATGGGAAAGATTCAAGGAGCCTCACGATGAATGTCGCTCTCTGCAATTCACAAAGAAGCTTATGTTGGTTTAGCAGGTGAAGGATGACAGTACATTCTTGATGGACTTATCTTAAACCATATAATTGTCTACAAATAGAGCTAAACATGAATGCCTCATCTTCTTAGCTGGTTGTTCTTTGTAGCCAAAGTGATACTGGCGACTAAGTCTTTGTTACATTCAGTGCAAAGATCTAGTTTCTGTGCTGGAGAAAGGTGCCATACTGAGTAGGTTTTCCTCCACTGTTGGCATCACCACAACAGGAGATCAGATGTCTAGCAAGGCTGAGTCTAATACCATTTGTCCTGTTCCATACAAACAGCAACTTTTTGACTTCAGGTCACCAGCACAGTTTATGTTTGCTGTTGGTGCCTAAACCTAACAGCTTGGACAGCTGTTGGGAACAGCACCAAGAACATCCGTCTCGTCACTACTGAGTCAAGATTACTTGCCTGTCTCACAGGTGATTTCAGTGCTCCAAGCTGTAGAAAAACATGAAGATTTCAGCATCTAATGAGAAGATCCATGTTGGGAATTGCTTTGAGTCTGACATGCCAATCTCCCTAGTCTTGGTGTGGAAGTCTTCACTACCAGAATAGTAGACAAGCAGTTACTGGCAATCTCTGGTCCTTGTCCAACAGAGCAGAGAGAATCTTCTTCTGGTAACAGTTTTAGGTTTCAGGTGCCAGACGCTGGGATTAGAATCTAGAGGTCCCATCTTGGAAGTCAATGACCATTTTTCAGGGATTGAAGTTCCTCTCATTTATTGGTCAACTAGGTACAATTTCAGTAAACTACCCCTGGATTTTCTTGTTCTGCTCAGAGAGTAACAAACTGAGCAGCCATCATACATGTGGCTCTCACCAAGAAAAAAAAAAAAAAAAAAGGCATTTTTGCAATGCTCTTTAAGGCAAATGAGTCTGTCACAAACTGAACAGAATTTTATATATAAAGGCTTTGAATTTGCGATCTTGGTTTCAAGAGTCTGCTCAGCATCGGTAAGTTAAAAGAACAATTATGTGTGGAAAGGAAAGTTGGTGAGGAAGTTAAATTACAACGGCAAGGAAAAAATGTCAATAAAATGTTGGGGACAGGGTCCTTTTGTTTAAAGGTAACTAAAGAATGAGTGTTGCACTTATGCGCTGGAAATGCAAAAGCATGCAGTGAAGCAACAGTCCACACACTGCTACTCAAAGTAGTGAGAAGCATATGCTCACTTGGAGAAAACACAAGAAGTCCCACAAAAAAGTAGTTGCTGATTCAATTTCTTCTAGGTTTCACTAACATTGCATGCAGATAATCATCTAAAGATGCAACTTCACACAAACTTATAAAATCTTACTAAATGGCATTCTTATATGGAATCATAGAACCAAAGGGCCAGAAAGGACCTGTAAGGGCACCAAATCCGGTCCCCTGCCATGAGCAGAAGGTTATTGGGCTCAAACAAGCTCAACAAGGTGCTTGTCCTGCCTCCTCCTGAATACCTCCAAGGATGGCGACTGCACCACCTTTGCTGGAAACGCGTTCCAGATTCTGGAACGGAAAAGAAGTTTTTCCTTATGTCCAACCTGCATTTTTACTCAATTAGCTTGTGCCCATTGGTTCTTGTCCTTCCAAGGGGTGCCTTTCTGGAGAGTTGCTCCCCTACATCTTAGTGCTCACCCTTGACATACTTACAGGTGGCTATCAAATCACCTCCCAGTCTTCTTTTGATCAAACTGAAGAAACCCAGTTCCCAGAGTCTCTCCTCATACAGCCTATCCTCCAGGCCCCTAATGATTAGGGCTGCTGAAATTTTGCACAACCATTTCATTTCAGAGGTGTTTCAGACCGTTTTGGCACCCAAAACACCAAATTCAAATCAAAACGGAAGGCTCCAAAACATCTCAGAAATGAAACAAGGCATCCAAAACGTTCTGGAAAATTTCGGAGTTTTGGAGCCGGGCTTGCAGAGAAACGGCTGTCACTGTTGCCCTGCAGCATGGCCTGGGTTTGCAGGGAGCAGAGATCTGCGCCAGGGATCTCCTCGTCACCACCGCCCACCCTGCACTGCCCCAGTGATGTGGGGCTGCGCAGGGAGAGCAGCAGTGGCAAGGAGACCCCCAGCACAGATCTCTGCTTTCTGTAGAGCCAGGCCACACGGCAGGGCAGTGCTGGTCCCTACCATGCAACCTGGCTCCGCAGGGAGCAGAGATCTGGGGCACCACAGGGCAGGCAGCGGTGGCAAAGAGACTCGGCCCTGCAGAGTCAGATCACATGGCAGGGACCAGCAGGCTTGCTCGCCACTCCGCGCTGCTTCCCTGCCCAGCAACCTGGAGTGACAAGGATCAGAGATCCGTGCGGGGGTCTCCTTGCCTGCACGGAGGGCAGCAGGGCTGCGCAAAGCTTGCAGCCTGTTCAAAACAAATTCGGCGGAAATGAAACAGGATGGCAATCCAAAACACTGAAACGAATCACCTTCCTCCGAAATGGCTGAATTGGAAACTGAATCAAAACAAAGCTGTTTTGCACAGCCCTACTAACCATATGGGTGGCCCTTCTTTGTAACCTTTTGAGTTTATCTATATCAGGGGCGGGCAATTATTTTGGGCAGAGGGCCGCTTACTAAGTTTTGGCAAGTCATCGAGAGCTGCATGACAGGCAACCAGGGGCAGATAAATATTAATTTTCTAAATTTTTTAGGGGCCCCGTGGGCTGGACAGAATGGCCTGGTGGGCCGCATTTAGCCCACCCCTGATCTACATCCTTCCTGAAGTGCGGCACCCAGAACTGGACACAGTACTCCAGCTGTGGCTTCACCAAAGCCAAACAGAGTGGGAGGAAAACCTCTCTGGATCTGTTTGCAACACATCGGCTGATGCAAGCCAGAGTTCTATTTGCCCTGCTGGCAACTTCATCGCACTGTTGGCTCATATTCATCTTCTGCTCAACTGTCACCCTCAGGTTCCTTTCAGATGCAGTCACCACTCATTGTATAGTTATGGTGAAGGTTCTTCCTACCCAGATGAAGGACCCTATTGAACCTCATCTGATTGCATTCAGTCCATAGGACCAGTCTATCAAGGTCATCCTGGATCCTTACCCTATCCTCAGATGTGCTAGCATTTCCCCACAGCTTGGTGTCATCCTCAAACTTAAATCATTCTGCTTTCCAACCCCTCAACCAAGTCATTGATAAAGATGTTACAGAGCATGGGCCCAAGCACTGATCCCTGAGAGAGACCACTTGAGACAGCCTCCAGGATGAGGCCATCCCATCAGTTACAACTCTATGGGATAGAACTCTGAGCCAACTGCCAACCCACCTTACTGTAGACTGTTCTACACCAGTACCCTCCAGTTTAACTGAAAGAATCTCATGAGAAACAGTATCAAAGGCTTTGCTGAAGTCTAGGTAAATGATGTTAACCTCATGTCCCTTGTCCAGCTTGTTCATTAACCAGTCATAAAAAGGGCACCAAGTTTGTTAAGCACGACCTTCCCTTGACAAAGCCATGCTGGTTACTTATTAATACCCCACCAGTTACTAGCTTGTGGTTGACTGTCCTTGACAATTTTTTCAAAGATTTTTCCCAGGACCGAGGTCAGACTGACCAGTCTGTAGTTTGCAGGGTTGTCTCTCTTCCTTTTCTTAAGGGTGGGTACCATGTTAGCCCTCTTCCAGTCATTTGGGACCGCTCCTGAGTTCAACAACTCATCAAACAGATTCGCCAGAGGTCCTGCTTTGAGCTCAACCAGTTTTTTCAGGACTTTTGGTTGCAGGTCAACTGGTCCAGCAGACTTGAAGATGTCCAAATGTTCTAAGAGTACCTTCACCTGTTCAGGACTGATTTCATGTGGACTGTTGTCTTCCCCATAGAATGGGGTTGTACAACTCTACTTGGTGCCTCAGTTGTATCCAGTTTGGAGTAATGCATTAATAAGAAGGATGCAGAGGAACTGGAGAGGGTGGAAAGGATCTAGTGTAGATCAAAGATGATAAAAGGGTTAGAAAGCAAGTCATGGGAAGAAAAGGCTAAGGAATTACTTGTGTGTAACATCTGTTGAAAAGGAGATTAAATGAGCATGTGATAGTTTTAAAATAATTGAGAAGGGAAAAAAAAAATCAGCAAGCCAGCAGAAATGGAAAAACCCTGGTCAGCAGACGTGCTGCAATGGGTTTAAACTGCAACAAATCCCAAGAAAGGCTTCTTAACTAACAGTAGTGGGAAGATGGAAGAAGCAGCCTATAGAAGTTGCACCAAGGTTTCCAAAAAGAGTTTGGAGGGGAATCTAATTGGGATAGCTGAAAAACAAAAAAAATCTGCATTGGACTAGATTTGTGGTATCCAACCCATAGTGACACAGGTAGTCAATGTGTTAGGCACACAACAGACTGGGGAGGGCAAGAGAGACTGGAGTGGCAACTTAGGAGAGGATGGGAGTTTGGGGGAGAGAAAAAAGTGGAGTGGTTCTGTGCTGGCTTGAGGGTTTGGCCCCACAGGAGCTGCAGGGGTAGATGCTGCTGAAATCACATCTGGTGGTGCCAAGATTCAAAGGCACTAGAGGAAGTGGTGGCTGATTAATAGAATGGCCCATTGCCAAAAAGGTCAGACACCACTGGATTAGATTATTCTTGACATCCTTACTATATTCTGACAAAAAAATATATTTTACAAAAAAAAAAAAAAAATACAGAGGATATGGATTGTAGTAGCAATATCAGAATAATAAAACTGCTTGCATCATTGGAGACAGCACTCAGAGGACCATGGTTTGGTCTCCAGGTAGGTGACTGGTGAGAACAGTGCTGCCAGAGAACCAAGTAGCACAAGCAGCAAAGGCCCTAAATGCTAGCAAGAAGGTCCAAAGTCTCGCACAAAAGGCCAAGTAACTGGAAAGGAGTTAAGTTGCCCCAGTTTAATTTTATCCTACAACATAATAATTGTGTGCATATGATCAGCTCCTGTGTGCCATCTGCTCTCTGGTTTAAGTCTCTGCTCCCTGTTAATTTGTCTCTCTTTTATGTCCAAACCGCAAGTGTGAGGATTCCATGGCACTTGCATCACCTCCCAATCTTTGTTCAGCATAAGAAGCCATAAATGTGTTATTAGGAGTCTTGAAATACCAAGACTACTCTCTTTTCCTTCTGGAACAATATAGTCTTGTGCTGATGAGCCGAGAAATAGCACTGGATATAGATCTTAAAGATTATTTGTTCTTCAGTGTCGAAATCAGAAAAAAAGTGGGGAAAGGAATAGAGTGAAGAAAACTAATTAAACAAAATAAAATGCAATCTAAATGCAAGATTGAAAGATATTACCTATTATATAAGGATCAAATCAAAATCAAATACCCTTTCTGTAGCACATTGGACTGTTTAAAAATAGTGCTAAATGAAATGGTAATTCGTTTTTTGGACCCACACAGTTTTTCATTTACCAAGCTGCATTAGGTCAACTGGTCACTTCTATCTGGGAATACTTAATTCTAGGGTGTATTGTTCTTTTCAGTTCATCTTAAAGAGATTTACCTCCCTCGTGCTAATTATTTTTAATAACTGCCATTTAAAAAAGATTCACTTTTCACATCAGTTGCCAGATATTCTATTTCATTTTAGATTGTTGCTATGGGATCTAAAAAAAGTATTTTTGAAATAACAACAATGAATTAAAACCTTTGACATGTCAAATTATTCCACACCATCATTTCTGTTCCATCCGCACAACAGCTGTTCCCTCTATAGCTGGTTTTAATTTCTGCAATGTATCTTAACCTTTTATTGGCCTTTCAGACTGCAAATCACCAAAAGGCATGATCAAGGCATTAATGCAGGAAACATTCATAATAATGAATATGGATATGATCATTAAAGGATATGCTGCCCTGGACAGAAGTTGTAGGGGAGGATTTCCAAAGGCACAAATTGACAGGTAGCCACTTAACTCCCATCGAAGTAATTAGGAATTAGACCTATACCTACAGAACTAGACAGTTAAGTACCACGTAAGTGCCTTCAGTCCAACATGGAAATCCCCAATGCCTCCAATTAATTACCGTCTAATCCTAGAGGTGCCTAAAGTCTACAAGCACCTATACTGCTGACAGTAAAGTTCTCTAGGCACCTACTTATTCAGGGGTCCAGAGAGAAGAAAATGCAACCATGGCCAAGCTATAGCCTGATAATTAAGGCCTTTAGTTGAGATTGGGTGAAGAGCTGGGTTCCAGTCCAAACTTCAATGAATTTATACTTCGGCACTGCCCCCATTCCCCACACCCCCTCTCCAGCCCAAACACTATTTAATTATTTCATGCAAAGTGGAACAGAGTCACTAGGAGGATTTGAGAAAGCAGTCTTCTGACCACCCAACATTTGGGTGGGTTACAGCACTATCTGGAGAGGAGGGATTATAAATTCAAATCCACTTAAGCAGAAAAACCCGACTATCCCACATCTTGTGTGAGTGTTTCAACCACAGAGATGGTGTGGTAAGAGGGACATCACCACCACCATTCTCAGTGGTGTTTTGAGAGAGATGCCTACACCTGCCATAAGACCAGAAGAGGGTTCTGGGCTATTTATCACAACCAGAAACAGGCACCTTACTCTCCCACTGCCAGGGGAAACTATATCCCACAAAGGTGCTATTCAGCCACAATTCTTTCCTCCCTATTTCACACTGACTAACTTAGATGAATTCCCATTCAGCATTCTGGCCTTTGTGTGATCCCACCAGTAGGCACTCAATTCTCCACAAGCACATTAGACAGAAGGCACATTTGCTAACTACCCGTCTCCAAACACAAAGTATATAGATTCTATAAGTGCCTAACCCAGGACAGTGGATTTCTCTAGTCAGCGATAAACATCCTGTGTAAACACACAGTCCCAAAAGAGTGAAGGTAATAGCTGATGTGCATAAATCAATTATTTAGCTTTCCAAAACAGTTCTCTTACTTCTCTTGGACCTTAGTTTACAAAGAAAAAGGTTTTTTGCATTGGTAAATTAAAGTATATTAAGAAGCAAAGCAATAGAGCTGCAAGGCAGATGGTTACCAGGTACATACTGAAATCAAGCTAGTATTTAAAACTTTAAAGACTTCAACTGTGGTTTACTGCCAGTTTTATGGACAGTTTCATCCCAAGAAAATGAACCATTATAAGCAGGCTTAAGGTCACGCATGGAGTTTTTAAAGTGGTTCTTTACAGTTCTATAAAGCAAGTTGCCTTTATTTGTTTTTTTTCCAATTTCATAGACTCTTATTTTTATTAATATGTGGAGAGTTGTTAATAAACAGTTCAAAATGCCACAGGCAATGGATTATACAGCATAAAATAAGGGCACCGTTAATCAGGTAGAGAGAAAAGCAGTGGACCTGAAAAAGGTAAAAAGAGCAATAAACGGAATGGAAAGGTGTGGAGAGACTAAGAAAGAGAACCTGCTTGAAAAGGTCGAGACAAATGTTAGATTATTAGTTAGCTTAATTAACAGTTCAGAGGAAGGTGCATCTTAGAGTATGAATCATTAGCTTCAGAATTAATGTTAATGTTAAACAGAAATCTGTATTAAAAGTTGTACTTTTCAGCCAAGATATGTTTTTAAAAGCTGAACTAAGTAAGGAAACACTGGGTGTTAACACAACCTGAAATAAAAAGATTTTTTTTTTTTTTTGGACCCACGCCCTGGTGAGCAAAATGGGGTAGTGGGAGCTCTGATTTTCTGTGATAAAAAAACCAAAATCAAACACCAAAATATATAGGTATTTAGAACGTATGTTACTATAATGATTGAAGCACTGGTAGGTTTTCAAAATGCTTTAAAAACTATAAATATCAATAAAACATTGTGTTCAACTCATACGTATAAACAGTGGCATTTTATTTTAATCATGGAAAAAACAGATTTTAGGGTTTTTAAATCAGAGAATTTTGGATTTGTTATCAGGAGAATTTGTGATCTTTAAACAGAGAAAACCAGATCCTTGTCCACCACAATGACACTAACTCACCCCTAGCTGCCTTCCCCCTCTCTATTTCTTAGTCCTTTCGGTCATTGCCATCACCATCTTCTTTCTTGTCGACTCTGCTGCTGCTGTCGTCATCCTCATCGCCACTCTTTCAGGGGTCCCACCCATGTATAGTCTGTGCCGGCCCATCCTCCTCCATACGATTCCTGGCATCTCCTCCTGCTTTCTTGTAGTACCCCTGCATCATTTAGACTCATTTTGGCACCGACCTCTATTGAGAGGTTTGTGCACTTGTACATGAGCAGGCTCCTGGACTTCCACACAGCATTTCTGAAGCAGATGAACCAGTCAAAGCAGGCTGTTGGGGTCCCCTGCTCCTTGGACAGCTGCCCAAACAGCACCATTTCTCTGGTTAGGGTTCTGTTCCCTGTCAGCATCTTCTTGAGGAGTATAAACACTTTCCTCTGCACCCCTTTGGCATATGGACAGTATCACAGGAGGTGGTCGGTTGTCTCGGCCTTCCACAGGCAAGTTTCTCTGGGGCAGTATGGTTGGTTTCCTTGCCCCCGTGTCACCCTAACCACACTGGGAGTGCTTAGTGGGCCACCTGAAAATTCATGTCTCTATGCTCCTTCTGCAGATCTTCACAGAAGATCCTCTCCCACACAGCCTGGCAGGTGTCACCAGGGAGTACGTCCACATGTGACAGTCAGCCCCAGGCTGATAGAAGCTATCAGTGAGCAAGCCTGGTTAATGATAGGAAGCCAGTTAACTAGGAATAGAACGCAAGCTTATCTGTGACCAACAGAGGCAACAATATTACAATATAAGCAGACATGGAATGACATGCAAAATTATACCAATAGCTTACAGAAGACCCTTCTACACACTACAGAATAAAAACAAATGTTGACTTAAAAAGCTATCAACCACAACAGGTAACTAAGAAAGGAATGACCCCTTCCCTCCCTCCCAAGCACATCCTGATACTTCAAATCGAAGAAAGATTTAAAATGTTGAATGGAAGTAGCCACCAGCCAGCAAGCAAAACACAGGAGAAGATTATTCAACTAGGCTCATAGAAACCTGTTTTTCTTTGGTGTTTTGTTTTGTTTTGTTTTGGGGGGCAGGGAGAAGGAAAGTCTAAGACAAGTAGTTATGTGACATACAGCATACTACTAAAACTTCCAGAGCCAGGGGGAAGCTTCAGAGATTCTCATCCTTTCCCTCCTTCGATACACATTAGGAATGGAAGGGAAAATACCCTCCTCACAAGCGTGCCATCTTGAAGAAAAGAAATTACTTCTAATTGGACCACGAAGGAATGAGAGAGCCTGAAAGAAACTTCAGAAACAGAAGATAAGCACAAATATGAAAAATGAAGTGAACATGGGAGACCCTTGGTTGATTCAGCTATCAGCAAGCTAAAAACATCTGTGGAAGGGAAGGTTAAGAGAAAAGAAGCAAGAGATGAAGGAGAAAAGCAAACATTTAAGTGTTAATGAGAACAGCAAAATAGCAAGTGCCCTAAGTATCTCGCAGAGCAAGTACATGACTGTCCTCAATCCAGAGAGTTTTCTTTAACTCCGACTTAAATAGATAGAAACAGAAGACCAGTAACAAAAATAGGATGATACATAAATACTGAGAACAGGGAACTAATACAGAAACATCATTAAGGTTGCAGTTATGCACACTTAATGGTACATTACAAAGGTGAAGGGGGAAGTTTTCAACTGAAAAACTGATTTTTAAGAAATTAATTTTTAGAAGCCATTGAAAAAAGTTGAAAAGACAAAACTTGTTACTGTAAATGCATTTTTTCCTTCTGAAGGGACCCAGCATAGGACAGTCACTAAATAATGGGACTTGCAAGTTTAAGAGACAAATGATCTGGGCTTGGTCTACACATCATTACTGGGAAACAAGCTCCACTCGTTCACTCTCCTCCAAGCATGTGTGATGCCAGCAATCAGGCAGCCGACAGTCTTGGGGTGGTTCACAGCACAACCCCCAGCACTGCTCTGCAGCTGCCTAGTTGCCAGACTCCAAAGTGCATAGAAGCAAAAATGAGCAGGCAGCAGGGAGGTGGTAGAGATAAAACCCTTAGGATCTTGAAAATCTTATCAAGAACTTTTAATCTACATAACCAAAAAAGGGGTTGGAGTGTTGTTGTAGCTGTGATGGTCCAGGAAACATACAAGCAGCATGGGGTTTTGTTTTTATCTTTTATTGGACCAACTACATTCTGATAAAAAGATATCACAAAAAAACTTAACCGAAGAGAAGCAGGCAAGGTTTAGCACAACCCCCCAGCACTACTCTGCAGCTGCCTCGTTGCCAGACTACGATGCGTATAGGAATACAAGTAAGCAGGCAGCTGGGACATGATAGAGATATGCCTGCCTATGGCTTCAGACCAACACAGCTACAACCAAAAACCCCTTAACCAAAAATACTCATTTATTCAAGAAGTTTCCCCCAAACAATTCTGCCTTTCTTGCATACCATTTGAAACTTCTAGTTTCTAAAAAATGCGTACTCTATGTATACAGTAGTGTTAGAATGATGCATCCGGACAGTCCAGAAATTAAGAGAGCAAAGATTTCTCAGGGAAATGTTTTATTAGACCAGCTATAAGCATGGGACAGTTAGACAAGCTTCTGAATGCAAGACATTCTTCCTCTTTTCCATTTTAAGTGGCAGATTTTGATATCCTCCATGTTACAGTACTGTAAGAGTGATGTTGCAGCCATGACGGTCCAGAGATCCTTGCCTCACAATTTCTGGCCCGTCGTGGCTGCAACATCACTCTTACACTACCATAACATAGAAGATACCACCATCTACTGCTTAAAATGGAAAGGAAAAAGAATGCCTTGCACTGGAAAGCTTGTCTAACTTTATCCCAAGTGCACAGCTGGTCTAATAAAATATATCACCCTAAGAAACCCTTGTCCACCCTGTGTATATGCATCCTAGGTAAGTGCATCATTTGCTTAACTGCTCAACACAGTGACAGTCCCAATTTGTTGCCTATCACTAACATTCTAGCAAACACAGAATTAGTTAAAAACACAAGCCATTTCATCACATACCATGCATCATCACTACCATGTACTTTGTAACCTAATACTGTTCTGTTTAACTACAACAGCAACTGTCCACTTTGAAAGTCAGTGCAGTCCCTTTACTCTAGAAACAAAAAGTCTATCAGAAGTTTTTAAGTATACAGAATGAGTCTCATAGCTAGGAGCACCCCATATTTTCAAGGCTTCTCCTAGCAATTGCAGCACTGATTTTTAGAAAACATGAAAATGGGAGGAACTAAAGAGTTTCAGGGCTGCTAATACCACAGCAGTGACCCAACCATGTAGGTAACAAGCTCCAGTTGTTTACAGGTAAGTGCACCCACTGGTTAAGCACACCCACTGGTTAAGCACATGGCCTTTTTCACTCCAGAGGCTATGCACGTAAAAGGAATGTATTGGATTTGCATCATAGTCGTGCGCTGATCCCCTAAATGAGGATCAAAACTTCATTCTACAAAAGGGAAGAAGTTTGTCTTTTAATTAATGGCAGAAGTAAAAAGGTCATGTTTATAATGAAATATTAATTACGACCATGGCTTGACATACTGCCTATATCCCCATAGTTTCGTAGTAGCTAGGGTCAGGAGGGACCTGAACAGATCACCTAGCCTGACCCCCTGCCACACGCAGGAATGAATGCTGGGTTCACAAGACCCCAGACAGGTGATCATCCAACCTCCTCTTGATTTTGCCTAAGGTAGGGCCGAGGACCACTTCCCTGGGAAGTTGGTTCCAGATTTTGGCCACCCTAACTCTAAAATATTGCCTTCTGATCTCTAACCTAAACCTATTCTCCATCAGCTTATGACCACTGTTCCTCATCACCCCAGGTGGTGCTGGGGAGAAAAGGGCTCTGCCTATTTGCTGTCGATCTCCCCTGATGAGCTTGTAGGCAGCCACCAGGTCCCCCCTCAGCCTCTTCTTGCTGAGGCTGAATAGGTTCAGGTCCCCTCCTCCCATAATGGAGTTTTCATGGTTTCTTTAGTATGCAAAAACAGAGGATTTCTTTTTTTTTTTAGTTTGGTCTTGGGTGAAAAAGAAAAAGTGTTGTTCAAAAACATCTATTTATTAATCTGCTAATAATGATTAGTGGCCAAAGAGCCCATATTGACAGTTTGTCACCTTTGGAGAAGTCTGGGACATCTCCAAGTTACTAATTCCACTCATAAGTACACACTGAACTTCTAGGAATAGTTGGCATTCTTTGTCTTTGAGACCAGAGTTCAGCTTCACAGGTATTGAAAATTAAATCTGAACTTGCTAAAATTAACGGCAAGGAGTTAACTCATGCGAAGCATCACCATCTTGAGCAAAAAACCCATGAAATACGCATGCATGTCTAGTTTGGTAAAGCAAAGTTTGGTGTTCTCATTGGGTGTAATCAATCCCCTTCCACATTTATCACTGGAAGTTACCACTATATTAATAAATGTAAAAAGTACATAGACATTTTCTTTCACAGACCTAACAAATGTAACAGTTCAACTTTATCTACACACACTTCCTAGATTAACATGTGTTTCAAAATGTTACAAATGCGTTATTAAAAAAATACAACTGAAGGCAGGAAATAACCTAATCTGCAAATATAATTATAGCACAAGTGTTCTAAAAGCACTTTTTCTATACATGCTCAAGGAGGAAGGAAACCTGTCCCTTCAAAGCAGTATAATAATCAGGTAACTACAAAAAAAGTAATGAAATGGCAAATTTGAGAGAGACCACTAAGCTAAAATGGATTTTTATTTATTTATTTTTTTTTATAGAGCAAGCTCAAAAGTTGTTTCCTTACCCAGAGGAATTCATAGTTTTCAGCCTCTCAGGTTACAATCAAGCTCTGAAAAATGTCAATCAAATGACAGCTTTCCATGGCAGAAATCAACCAAAATTGTAAGCAGACCCTTCAATCTTACACTTGCTACATAGATAGGGCCTTAAAGCTGATGACTGACCAAGGTAAAAGAACAGCTGTGAATTTAACAGTATAAAGAACAGTCCAGAAAAAAAAGTAATGTTTCATTTTGATTTAGTATAATTTTTTTTCAATTGGTGAGTATCCCAGCTGCCCCAATGAAATTGAGCATATTCCCAATAGTTAACAGCTGCTTATGCTACATATTCTTTTTAATATAAATAGCTATACTGAGCCCATTTCAAACAGTACCTGGGTCTTCCGTGACATCCACTTTCCCTACAGCGAGATCTAGAAGTTCGCTTTCCTTTGCAAAATTCTCCCAAGTTGATTCAAGCCGCTGACAAGCTGAACACCAGGGGGCATAGCTATTAAAAGCAAAATCATCAAATTACTATTTGTGTATGCATAAAGTTTTTTTTAAATCAAAATCCCTACAAAGTAGAGCATATACTATACAAAGTTAAAATATAACTAATCATAGATAAAATGGGTTACCCCCCTCCCCCGCAGCAAATTCCCTTTATCAAGTCTTTTTGGACTAGAAGAATTAACATACAAAGTAATCCTAACCACATTTCACCAAATCAACCTATAATTTTCTCTTACACTGAGATAATTTAAATTCCTCCTTCCCAAATCCTTCACAGCTGAACACAGATGAATAACTCAATTTATTTTTTTTATTCAAGAATTACTGAAGGAAGGCTCTTAGAAGTGGTGTTCAAAAAACATTTTGCATCACCCTTAGGTACTTAGGCCCTCCTCTAAGTGCCATTTACCGTACCTTGTTACTCTATACATCTGTGAAATACACCATTGCTGCCAAGGTATACTCTTCCTAAACAATGTTCTAAAGAGATGCACCCTAACAAAACTTGTTCAAAAGGGAAAACCACCACAAGCACTAGGCATGAATACCACAAGTATGAACTTGATGTAACAAAGTAGGTAACTTAATCAGAAAAGAAAGCTGCCTTCTGAAGGATTAGCAAATTGTCCTTTGACCCAAATTTATGATTAATACCTTTGATGTCATAAAGGTGGAATAGCTTCAGTTAACCAATGAAATTGGAATGCTAGATGTTGATAGGACTCTATTGGTCATTTTTACTGGCTGGTTTCCCAAACTGAATTTAAAAACAGGAATTTTTTAAAAGCCACATTCATTCCATAGTATCCCTTTTTCAAGTGCAAAAAGATAGGCTTTCATTTATAAAACTTGTAATCAAGCTTATATCTTTAATGACACTGGTCTTTTGTAAACACATAATAAGGAAGAAAATGCCTATCCTCAGATCATGTACTTATCAGAATTAACTCCATTACTCTACAGCTAGGTACAGACATTCAAAAAGCCCAAGACAGAAGCAATCTAAAGTATGTGGCTTTCTGTAAGCAGCATTTAGATCAGTAACAAACAGTTGCCCTTTGGTAGGTAGGGGGAAGCAAATCTTAGACTGGGTTCTGCCATTTTGAAGCCAGTCTGTGTGCCAGAGTCCTATTATGGGTACAGATCCGTTTCTGATCATTTATACTAGTAAAAGTATAATGTCTGTACCTGGCCTACGCATTCTACAACTTTATTGTAACTAGGGACCTACCTTAATCATAGCACAAGTCTGTGGCACTGCAGCACCTTTAATTTTGTTCTTTGCACTATGCACCGTGACACTCCTGCCCCGGTGAGAAGCTAAGAGTCAAAAAGTGTGGCATTAATTGCCTCTTGGCCTCTCAGCAACGGGGGGGGGGAAGGAGGAGGAGAGGGGAAGTGACGCACAGTGCAGCAAAAAGAACAAGATTAAAGGCGCTATTGCACCACAAATTTCTGCTGCAATTTAGGTAGGTCCCTAGTTATTTCTAGTGTGATATATTCCATGGTATAAGTCTTATGGGAGCACTCAATTTGCAACTAAAGATTCTCTGTCTGTGGTTATTACCATGAAGACCATCTCCCATTTTACTCGCAGATGCACACAGATCCGCTTCACAATTGCCCCAATTAGCCAGGCAGCAGAGTATAGGAGTGGTTTGTATACTTTAAATACTGGAGGCTTCATCTATTTACAAAAAAATTCACAAAATTGTCATTAATGTCCTTGCTTTTAAATTTTGTCTCTACTTCTTTCAACTATGCATGCATTTCTCTTCTACTAGACCACCTTGATGATTTTCACTCTGAAAGGTTCTTTCTAACCAATTCCCCTCGAGAGACAGACCACTTATGCCTTACACATCATTACAGCTTGTTTTCCTCTCCTCATCCTCCTTTACTAAAAGTAGTCCAGTGCAGAAGCAGGGAAAACAATATTGTACTTGTTTTACATCTTATTAGACTCAGATTTTATTGCCTAAACGTCTACAGAAAAAGAAGAGGTGTAGCAAATCTGAAGGCCAAAACTTAAGTTTTAGTCTTAGCTCTTCCATCAAGGTCTATTAATATTTCTGTGCCCTATCCAACCTATAGTATGAACCAGGCACAGGCTTTGGGGAATAATTCTAATAAGATAGCCAAATCGCATCCACTTCCTCACAAGGTCATTCAGAAGGAACATGCTTGGCCAACAGACATGGACTTGTAGAGGATAGAAGTATGAGAAAGACAATACATGGGAGGACATAAAAAGCAGTGAAGTAGCTGGCAGCCCAAGCAGGAGGCTGGCATTCAGAAGATCTGTCCAAACCACTAGGATTTGTCTCATTTATACTACTTGTTTGGGTTTTTCATCTTTGTTAATTTTCTTAGCCCATAGTCTAGGAGGAATTAGAAGAAATTTAAGCAGCTACGTAAGAACCTGTCTTCTCTACGCTTAGATCCATCAGATGACTTCTACAAAAAAAGCCAAAAAAAACTTCAGCTTCAACTTCAGAGAACATGTTTACCTGCTTAAGACTCAGGTTTATTTGCACAAGTCCCTCACAGGGAAAAAAAAAACAACACACTGAGTTTAGTTATTAAAAACGTTTTGAATTCTTACAGATGTCAAGATGAGAAATCTTAAGTCTTTAGAAGCTAAAAGGGAAAGTATGATTGGAAATAACTTTTCTTGCTTGCAATAATTAAAAAAAAAAGATACCTTTACATGAAAGTTAATACTGTCTATTTATAAAGCCAATGGCATGAGAATTTAAAAATCCACAAGTGTAAGACTTATCCAAAGAGGTAACGAACACTTGCAGATATTGAGGGAATGCCTTTCTTAACCAGAACAAAAAATATATTTTATTTTTTTACATTTCACAATATTCCATAAAAGTTTCTGACAAATAAAGCAAAAATATCAAATAACCAATGATGCATGAAAAAGCAGAAGTACTCAATCAACTGAGGTACCTTTAAAAAGCAGAAAGCAGTCAGAAGATGTAAAAGACGAAAAATCACAAGTGCAAGATAAGGATGCCATTACTGAAAGCTGATGCAGAACAAAACTTACTATCCTTTTTTTTTTTAGCTTTCAAAGTTCCTTTTGGCCTAGAGTTGAAATTTTAAAAATAAGTAACTGTACAGAATTACAATAAAAAACCCAGAAATTAATAGAGAAATTAAAACAGAGAATCTTAATAACTGATGCATGGATGAAATGCAATCAAAACCACCTCAAACATCCAGGTTGCATATAGTAGCCTAAACTACTTTAAAACTTTATTAGTGAATGTTAAAAAACTACAGTTAGTCGCATGGGTTTGTAGAGCCTGAAGAATATAGGGGACTCCACGCATGATGGCTACATGTAATATAATTGCAGTATATTGGTGCAATCTAGGACATGGTTAGTCATGTAAAATGTGAGAGCCCAGGGTGAGGGGGGAAAAGGAAACAATGCATCACTACCAAGGGGATACAAGACCCTGTGCACTGTAATCACATCCGTAGGGAGTTGTGTCCTGGTAAGACACGGACAGATACAGGTCTAAGCACGTGGTGTACAATTGCTGGGATGGGGGTAGTTCAGGTTACAGAGAGCTTTGTCAGTTCATGGCAAGTGCAAAGGGGGTTCAGGCCACCCCCTTGGTCTCACTTCCAGCTGTCAGTCTTTAGCAGCTGTTCTCATATTGGCAATGGCCTATGATGCGTTCAACACAGATGCCTATGGACCATCAAATAGTACTGGATACCATGAGGGGCCTCATCAGCTTAGCATAACAGTGGGGTACTCTGCAGACATCCCCGATGCTGTCATTGCTGGGGTCCCATGCTCCAAGCATCCCACTATCATGGCATACCCTTTGGCCCTCAGGATATCAGTCAGTGGCTTGTAATTGTTTAGCTTTCATTCCCAAGCTCCAGGGAAGGCCTGCCACCAGTTCTCAAAGGGGCAGTTACATTGATCGTCAGGATCCAGTTGTTGTCTTTGTCCATCACAATGACGTCCAGGCACAAGGGGCTGTCACTGCTGTCACCACTACCATTCCAGCTGTCTCCAAGACAGCACTAACTAACAAGGATTGGCTGATAAAAGCTGTGGGAGAGTTGCCAGGCTCTGGCATCGGGCCTGCAGCCACACAGGATACAGGGAATGGTCTAATTTTCACAGCTGCACCTCCAGCATCTCTTGTCATTGTTTCTGGAGCCAAAGGTGCCATTAAGCAGCAGATAGATGAGAAGGCCCTGACTGATGAAAAGCCAGCCAGTGTGTGACATCCCCATGGGGCATGACGTAGTTACTGGCATCCCACTTCAAGGTGACCTCAAAAACCTTGCCCTGGTTTTTAAGCTCTGGGTAGCCAATGAATTTGGCCCTCAGAGTCATTCAGGAATCTCTCCTGGCAGGTCCTGATGTGGGGCGTGTTAGTGATTCAATCTTAGCCAAAAAGCCAAGAAACAAAACACAACCTAAGTAAGGTGTTGAATAAAAGCAAACAGCTTCATAGAGAACAGGGGCTGGGTTGCAAGTGTGAAGTATCCATTCCAACCACAAAAAGTAATTAAAAAGATATGGAAAACATAAAGGCAGATAAAACTTTATGCACTGCTGCCTCAACTAAGCTTATATAAATTGTTTACAATATAAATATATATATACACCCAAGTTCTGCAAGTCGAACTGAAAAATGGCAACTGCACTTAGAAAGAGGGGACCCTGAACTGTCTCAATGCAAATTTAATATATGCATACATAATACACACCCCGTTTGACACAATGCATTTGCCATATAATGCAAGCAACCTCACAGCCTCCTTTCCCATAACGTTTCTCTTATTCACGTTGCCTGCATGGGCCCTGAGCCTATAATCTAGCCACATGGACAGACCCTCACTTTAGTCAAGATCCTGTTCAAAAGCAAAACAACAGTGGGGCCGATGACAGATCACCTAAATAACATGCACGGGTTGACTGGTAGTGAGGTATAGGTTTCTTTCGATTTATGTGGTACATGCGTTCCCAGAGAACAGCGCATAAATTGAATTCGCATAAAGCAAATCCACTTTACAATGCAGGGATAGGTTCCCACGGCAGTGAGGGAGGGAGGGAGTGAGGCTGGGACTAGGGAAGGGGCTGGGGGAGGGGTGCCACTTGCAGGGCTGCAAAAGGCAGCAAAGCAGAGGGAACAGAGTGGCACTCACCCCAGTCCTGGCTGCAGCAGCCCTGAGAGCAGCCAGCACCAGCTGCCTGCAGCCATTGGGCTGCACCATGCTCTGCCTGTCCCCCTGTGCCTGGGCTCTGGTTGTCCACACTCACCTCTGCTCCTAGGCTGTGCCATGCCCTGGTGCAGGCAGCAGCTGCTCCCAGGGCCGCTCTAGCACAGGCTGGGGTGAGTGCAGACAAGCAAAGCCCCTGATGACACGGCACTCACACCAGCCCCGGCTGCAGCAACCCTGGGAGCAGCCAACACCAGCTGCCTGTAGTAGCTGAGCTGCACCAGTGCCTGGGGCCAAGCACCCAGGAAGTTTTAAAATGAAAGCAAGCATGAAGGCAAGTGCAAGAGCAAGTACATACCATACTTATTTCATACAGAAGACTCTGCTAGCCCCACCCCACACCCTTATAAAGGTAGAGGAATATGAGCTAAATACTGCTATTCAGCTCAGTTGCACAATTATCACTGTGCTGTTGGGAAAAGCTTTCAGTAGGCTACATGTAAGGTACACCTTGGCTGTGTTAATCATAAGGATCTACACTTAATTTTATTTGCAGGGAGGGTGTTACTAAATATGGTGGTCAACTGTATACCTGTCACATTCAGTAATGCCTAAATTAAGATATTGCTAGATGTATTAAAATAGTGTAAATGGATGCTTCATGAGAACCTGGCTTTGGGGGAAGTTCATCTGTCACGCAGCTGCTTGTTGTGTGCCATAAGTGCACAAACATCTAAGATAGCAGTCTTGCCCTGTTAGTAGTCTCTAAGATCAGGCATGGATAAATCCTGGTAGAGCTGCATGTTTCAAAGAAACTTTG
Source organism: Alligator mississippiensis (assembly GCF_030867095.1). NCBI lineage: Eukaryota > Metazoa > Chordata > Crocodylia > Alligatoridae > Alligator > Alligator mississippiensis. Next base: position 225,045,374 of record NC_081824.1, on the reverse strand, counting down.
TAGCAGGCTGCTGTAATAACTGAAGTCACCCTTTGACACTTCAAAATTTTGGTAATCTGCAACTAGCTCATCTTTCATTTTCATGGAGTACTTTTTTAAATCTACCGCAAATCAACCCTTCACACCCCAGACCCAGTCAGGGACACACCTTAAATGACAACTACTATTCAATGGTGATCATCCATCAGAATTCAGTGATGTTAAAAAGTACACAAACATTAATATGGTATTATACAAACTTGCAGCAGACTGCCAGCTCAAGGAAGCTGGGGGCAGTCTGCAGAGGCTCCAGCCCATCTGCAAGCAGTAACCCCAATTACAGGCTGCTCGTGAGAATTGAGCTAGCTGAGAGAGATAAGTAGTGGTTGCAGAAAGTGGAAAGGCTCCAAGGGAAGAGAAGCCAGGGAGAGACTCCCCTGGAGGGAAAGTCTGGGAGAGATATTCAAAAGGAACCAAAGGGATCCTGGGGAAACAGCCAGAGAAGGGAGACAGAGAAGAGTTGGATGGAATTGGTAACAGAGAGACACAGCTAGAAAGACACCCAGAAGGAGACCTGAGAGAGAGAGAGCTTGCAGAGAGATGGACCTGAGAGAGCAGCGTCAGGTTCATGAAAGCTGGAAGTCAGAAGCTGGGATCTGAGAACGGAGATGGAGACCACCTGCAAAGGAGAACAGTGTGTTGGCTGAGCAACAGTGAACCAGAGGCTTCTCGTCTTGGGCTGGAAAAGACTCAGCATCATGAGATAATTTTGAGGAACTGGGTGGATGGGTTGATGTTGACAATAGACTGAGACTCTGGTGTTCCTATAAAGCAAGTGTGCCCAAGGACAAAGGACTGTGGAAAGTGTTAGAGACTGGGAAAGACTGTACGAGCTGAACAAATCAAACCTGCTACAAGGCTATAAAATAGTTGTGAGTTAAACTAGATGGGAGTTGGGGAAATGAATACTTGGGACAAAATGGAGACTAAAGTTACAAACTAATGAAATATTAAAAGGACACTGAATACAGCTTATGTCCCAACACTTTAACAAGCAGACGTATTTAGGCAGTTTTATGTAACGTGCTTCTGGAACAGCTGGCTTCAGAACATTTTCAGGAGCTCTGAAATATTAGAGGATGGGGGGGTATAGTTTACTATAGCAAAAGCCCCACCACCTGGTCTTCAAACAAAACCCCCAGATCCTGAAATTTTTCATGATTACCTATTATAAAAATTGAATTAAAATAGAATTGATACTTGAAGAATCATTTAACATTTATAAAAGATAATCTCTGAGAAACAGCTCCCCCCCTTGTAATGCTAAAGTATCTTAATGCTGTGAGCAAATAAATGTTCATAGTAGTGCAACAAATGTGTGAACCAGACAGCTTAAAAAAAAAAAGAAAATAATGAAATGCTTGACACTAGCACTGTAGCTTATCACTTCTTATACAGAATATGCCCCTTCAGCAGTGAGAAACAGGTCAAGGTCTCACTGACACCTGTAAGTTGTTAGATCACAGGTAACAGTGCAGTTCAAAACCACCATATTTAAAAAGTGTTGTTTAAAACTGCTTGAGGTTCAATGATACATTTGTGTATCATCACTGAACAAATAGCATAAGCAGCCTGCAAAGACAATTTTTTAAAATAAAAAGTTTATTAATCTATGTTTTAGTCTCTCTTATGCATACAAACACCATAGGAGTACTGGTGCTTAGAAAAAAGATTGCTACTTAAGCTCAAAAATTTCTTCTTAAACCAAACTCTGTTTCAATAATGACCATATTTACATGAACCCAAGATAGCAGCAAGTTTAAGAGTACCATCCCTATCCCACAATACTTGGGCTCCAGTTGGTATTCCTGCCATACTTGCTAGTCTTCCTCAGGCTCCAGTCGGTCCAATAAAAGATATCACATTAAGAAATCCTTGCCACTTGCATAATTTTTGGACCACCACATCTAAAAAAACAACACATCTTACCTTAAAAAAAATTCATAAACTCTTTAATGCACAAACCGCATCTCCACAAAAAAAACCACTCTCCAGCTCTAAAAGTAAAAACCCCACAGCTACTGGCTAGTAATTTAAGAGCGAGATGCTTTGCACTTGTGCCACTCCCTTGATTTAAAGCTCTCAACTGTTCTTTGTAGCATTTTTAAGCATCACAAGAGGCTTGTGATCCATCATGCCCATTTTGTAGAGTAGGGGATAAAAACTGAAGCCTAGAGAGAGAAGTGAGTACAAATTAGGCCTGCTTTTATTCAACTCTGCAGCATCCTGAAAGAGATCAAGGCACTATAAATAGAAGTGGGAGTACCAAAGTCTATGGAACTATGAATAATCTCTACTATGTCCTCCCCATTCAAAGTCCTTCTAGCAGATCTCCCCTAAAGAGATGAGGCCTCCTCTAGTTTATGAGAAGCAGCAATCCCATCAGCCTCAAGTCTCCTTTTTTGTTACTTCCCAGTGGTGCATTAGTCCAAAGCATTTTTGTCATCTTTAACATAGTTAAGTGCAACAAAGTCCACAAAGGCAGCAAGAATTTGTACCACAGACTGCAAAATAACCCTGAAAGTGTCCCACATGACAGTATATTGCAGGCCTCACTGTAATTAATAGGGGGGGTTTGTTTGTTTGTTTTTTTAAAGAAAAGCTGTATTTTAGTCACTGATGCTGGGAAGCCACGAGGGCACAAGTACTGTATCAGTAAAAGCTTGCTAGCTTCCAACACTTCTTACCAAACTAAACACCATTTTTCAATGACGCAGTATCTCAAATTACCTACGTTTGACACAGGGTATTTTGTCAGCTTTCATAATCAACTTACAGTCTTACTGAAATTCTTACAGGGTAAGAAGTTGTTTGAACCTAGCCTCAAATATACAACACACCAGTGAGGTAAGCAGTTCAGGTAAAATCTGATACTAATTAATGTAATTAGGTTTGCACTGTACTCACTGGGTTCACAAGTTTTGGTAAGGAAGGTATTGAAATGAATGTCAAGAGACAAAATTCCCCAATTTCCATCCCAAGAAAATGAGCCACTTAACCGCCCCACTTAATACTAGCTGTTGTAACAAACAGAGGAGCTACATGGGGCAAGGTACAATTTTACATATATATTTATAGATATATCCAGAGAGAAAGATAGAGACAGAAAGACCTGTATAGACAGACATATACATATGCATAAACATGAAATCTTTTTCATCTGCTGTCTTCATGAATCCTTTCATTATATATATGTATGTGTGTGTGTGTGTGTGTGTGTGTGTGTGTGTGTATTCTTTCATTATGTGTGTGTGTGGTTTTTTTTTGGTTTTTATATATATATAAGGTAAAAAAAAACAGACAAAAAACAAGACAAAAAAACAGTACACACTCTGAGGTTTAGGCAAGACTTGCAAGGTAAAGCAGAGTTAATGACATATACTGTGCACCATATCCTCTAAATCAGGGGTTGGCAAAGTCCAGTCCACAGTGCCACAGGGCTTTGCCCATGACCATGCCAGGGCTGACCAGTATGGAGCTGCATTCATATATATACATATGAATATATATGAAAGAATTCGTGAAGACAGCAGATGAAAAAGGTTTCAGCATTATTACAAGCAAAAAGACTCCAGATCTGCTCAATATGCAATACTTGTGGTGCCATATATGCACATTTGCAGACCCAAACACCTAAGACAATACCAATGACATTATCAGTTGCAAGGAGTAGGAAAAATAGTACAGCTCAAGTCCAGCTAAACCTGTGTTTCTCTACAAGACAAACATAACACACTCTGAGGTTTAGGCAAGACTCACATTTTGCACCATACCCTCCATATCAGGGTTTGGCAAAGTCCAGTCTGTCGGGGCCGAGGGGCTGTGGCCAGCAGCCCGCGCACATGGGCCAGGGAAGAGGTCGGCATGGCAAACTAGAATTAGGCACTGACACATAGAGGTTGATTAAAGATTGTTTTACTTACACTGTAGGTGGTCGCGGTGCAGGCAGGAAAAACTCTCTTGAGTTGCAGTGACAGACAAACACAAGCGGAGTTTGCTAGGCTCCACCGAAGACACACGAGCGGAGTTTGCTAGGCTCCGCTAAACGAACATGAACAGAGCTCTGGATACCACTCACGGAGTTTGCTAGGCTCTGTGGAACGACTGAAATGAGAGTCCGAAAGGTGACTCTCCACGAGCACGCGCGGTAGGGTACGTCGAGGGATCATGCAGCGACGGGGAGAGGCTAGAGGTTGATCAGGTCCCTGTATCCTCCTCTAAGATACATGCGGAGTTTGTTAGGCTCCACAGCGCGCTTAGAGTTCTTCACGAGATGGATGTGAAGTCCTCCAACTTCAGCGGAAACTGCTCAAGCCTCTTATACGGCTAGCAAGCCAATCGCCAGCCGCTACGTGGGAATAATTTAGAAACAGCCAATAGCGGGAAACAAATTCACATACGGGGGGCGGGAACTCCTTTGCACCGGGGTTCTCTCTATGCAACTGAGAATTGCACCGTGCAAAGAAAGCTCCTTGTGGCGGGAAATAATTCTGCAGTGCCGAAGCACACACAAAATCATACCCTTTGGGTCACGACACAGTCCACAGTGCCACAGGGCTTTGCCCATGACCATGCCAGAGCTGAACAGTATGGAGCTGCATCAGGGCTAGGGAGAGGGAAACTGTACCCATGTTGTTACTGCTCCTCTGGTTCCGATCTCCCTCAAGGCTGAGTGCAAGCTCAGCTTCTAGACAGAAGGGTGCTGCATCAGAGATGGGCTGGATAGTGTGGTGTAAATAGGAAGGAGAAAAAGGGAGAAGCACCATGGAAACAGCTCCCCTGCGGGTGAAGGCGTGCATGTACTGCAGCTGGGTCTGCAATGAGAAGCAATGCGATGCCAGAGGGTAGCTAAGCCACGAGCAAGCTGCTTCCACACTGCTACCATTCCTCTGTGTCTCTGCCCCACAACCAGCCCAGCCCTGGCACAGGTCCCCTGTGACAGGAAACTGCACTGGCACCACAGCTGGGATGGGGGTGTGGAGAAGGGGGAGATGCAATGGCAGTACAGGAGCAATTCCTCGCTGCATGGCTTTGCTAGAGGCACAGAGAACCCCTCACCCCCTCTAATGTGGTGCAAAGCCACCTGGCCTGCATCAGACCACAGCCAAGTTGTTTCAGCCCATGGCTTGAAAATGGTTGCTGGCACCTGTTCTATGCTGCCAACCTTAGCCATCCTTTGCCACCTTGTAGAGGCTGAAGTCACTTCCACAATGATGGCAAGAACTTGTTTGAAAGCGAGTATAATAAATGCCTGCTTTCAGCTTTCACTAATGTGAAAATGGATGCTCTCTTCTCTTCACTACCTTCTCTAGGGACAGCTTCAAGAACCTGCAAGAGACCAGGAACTAAACAAGTGATCCAAAGAATGCCAACCAATAGCACCCAACCAAAAGGTGTTCTAAGACTTGCCAGAAGCAAAATCGCATACACATTTAATAAAAATAAACCTGCAATAAAACTGTCTCATAATTTCCAAGTCACCTGTATTATGCCTTCTATTCCATGATAGGAAACAAAAACAAGTCATCCTGTAAATATCAAGAGAATACCCTAGAAACAGAGGGACATACACCACAAAAAAAAACAGAATAAAAGCAATAACCTGTGTCTTCTATCTAATTATTGCATTTTACTGTTGCATACTTGGGGAACAAGATAGATTTACAGAGCAACAGACAGGAAATTCTGGACACTGAAGTTACTTATGTATTTTTGTAAATTAGAAAATAGGTAACGGATAAAAACCCCAAGCGTGCTCCTCCACCCCTTTAACTAAAGAGAAATTATGGTATGTTATTTATATTGCAACCACACTTAAAACCTGTAGTCAGTTATTGTCTCTTTATGATCTGAAACCAATTTACATAGTAAACACTAGCAATGGCAGGTGAGAACAAAACATTTAGCCCAGGTAAGCTACCTTACATTTCATCACACCTAGTAAATGAAAGCCATAAACTCACTCATCCAGCTGAGTGATGATGAGGTTAAGGCAGTATGTCCTCCCTTCACATCTATCAGAACAACATGCTCTTTTTACCTTATCAGTTGTTGTAAGGAGCTAAAACTAATAGTTTGTGCAGCCTCAGACCATTCCCAAGAGGTTCTCATAGGACAGAAAGCAAACAGTCATTTCTGGCATTATGCCACCAGTATAGTTTTATTTAGCCTGTAATAAAGTCAGTTTTCCATGGCCTGAACTGACAGAGCCCCAAAATAGTGGATTAAAAGAAATTTGTAAAATTATACTTCTCAGACTATATTTTAATTCCTGGTTCTGCCAAGGAAAGTTTCACCTTGGTTTTTTGGGGTTTTTTTAATGTTTTTTTTTTAAATAGTTTGATTCAGAAAGAAATAAAATATTGTAAATGCAATGATTTCTCAGACCCCACCCTCACAGTGGGCTCTCTTAAGTCTCCTGTGTATTCCAAAGCAGCAGACACGGTTCTCTGGCTAAATCTGATTTCTTTTATTAGACCAACTCAAATAGTTGGAAAAATTCTTCTTAGCAAGCTTTCAGGTACAAATACACTTCAACAATCTAAGGAAGCATCTGCAGCTGGTCTGTGCTCTTCCTAGATGCTTCCGCAGCCTGACGAAGAGTATTTATACCCATAAGCTTGCAAAGAAGAATTTTTCCAACTACTTCAATTTGTCTAATAAAAAGAGATCAGACTGACTCAAAGAACCTTGTCTGCCTGTGCCCTTAGACCAGCACAGCTACAACCTATAACCCTGTTCCAAAGCAGCAAATGCTCACTTATCAAAACCTGAGGGTACCTGCACAGATATATATTCTGTCTTTATTCAAGTCTCAGTGAACCCAATAAGCAAGGCAGATAGAGTCCCACTGCCCAGACCCTGAGAGGATGTCTTCATGTCCAATGACTAACCTCAACAGGGCAGACGAGCAGCAGAGATCAAGGAAAGGAAGAAAAGTATGTATTTTCTGAGCTTCAGCAGGACAGGGGAATGGAGTCAAGAGTGCATATGGCAAAGGGAAATGAAAGAGGGAAGGAAGGCGCACAGTCAAAGAAAAGGAAGAATGGTAAGAGAATGCAGGCAGATGGAGACTGAAAACCAGGTTCTGTTGATCAGGAAGATAAATAAGGGCTTTCATGCTGCTGAGGGACAAACACCAAAGGGAAATGGCATTACCACCGACTTCAGTAGATTTGTGATTTCACCCCACTCACAGAAGCCTACCACCCTTCTCCATCAGCCTTAATCAAAACACTTCTCAGGCCAGCTTCTCCTCCTTCATATCTTCTAGCCTTTTTCTCCCACCACTCTCCCTCGCTTCCTCACACAGGTTCCTCTAATTAGTCTCATGCCAGTGTCTTACACAAAAAGCTGTTTTTCTTCCTTGCATTAAACCCTCTCAGGATGAGAGAGGGTTACTGTTTATTAGCACATCTACTGTAGCATAATTTTTGCTGATGTCTTATCTTAAATCTTTAGTATAAAAAGAACTGATAAACCTGCCGTTAAAAGCCTCCCCCCTCCTCCTACACAGCCAAACTTGTGAAATGCTTGGCTCTTTCTCAGTTCTCAAGCCGGAAACTGGTGGCTAATGCTGTTGAGACTTGGTTGCCCACAGACATTAAGATCTACACTGATGGCAAATGTTTTCCTGGAAGCTTTTTGCAATGGTCAGAAAGGGTATAAGCCAATGATTCTCAACCAGGGTCCCACAGGACCATAGGGTACCTTGAGATCATAGAAAATTAGGGTTGGAAGGGACCTCTGGAGGTTATCTTTTACACAAGCTTAGTGGTGTACAAATATAATGCACAAGTTAAACCTAGAGGCTTCAAATAGGAATCCAGAGTATTAAAAAAAAAAAAAAAAAGAGACTGCAACATCTCATAATCTTGAGTTTTTGCAAGAGAAGAATTACTCTAGTTTTCTATAATCAAAAAAAACCAAGTGAAAACTAAGAGTTGGCATTTTCCAAGGGTTGCTTTGAGTCTAATGAAAGCCAGTGGCTCAACTTTTAAAAGCATTAGTCTCTAAGGTGCCGTTCTTCCCTGCCTGCTGCCCGACTTTAGACTACTAATCCAGCTAATTACCTTTGTCTACAGATGGAATCATGTATGCAGTAAATAGAAAACTATGCATTGCTGGAAGAACACAGACAGCTAAGTGGTATTTTAAAACCAAAAATTGGTGTTATGATTAGAAAAGGCAGTACTATTCAGAATGAAACAGGTTCTAGAAAGCCATCTTTATTTACATGTAAGGCAAATACTCCACATTTACCTTGGGATGAATTTGGCCCACAAAATAAATTGCAACTACAGATGTAAAGCAAGAGCACCTTTTAAAAGAAAATGTCCCAATTATTTTGAAGGATCACTTTATGGAAAGTGTAAAAATATCAAAATAGAAAAAGGGTAACACTCAAGAAAACAGAAGTGAACAGGAGCTATGGTTATTTTAAGCTTTCCAGCTCAATCTAAGAGCTCTCTCTGCTATGCAAGATATACCTTAGAGCAAAGATGTGGGGCAGAAAATTTTCCAGTTCTTTATTTTCCCATGTGAAGTTTTTCATTTCTAAAAATTCATTGTTACATAAAATTCATTAGTAACAATGAATGGATTCCAACACAATATTAGGCAAGCTTGGCAGTTTCAAAGTTGTAATTAATGTTTTTCACATGATTATCCCTAGGAAGTGTGAGAGAGAGAGTACATATATGTTTTACTGATTTGTAAACAAGTTAAATACACTCACAATAATCCAAGCCAAAAATCAAGTTATGAATTCACCTGACTGGCTGTGCAGGTCAAATCAAAACCAAAGCTAAAATTCTTATTTAATCTCAGACTGCAAGTGAAAACAAAACCAAAACTAAAACTGTGATTTTCTGTTTCACTTTCAGTTCAGCAAACGCACAGAACAGTGTTGGAAGTGTTTGCATAAGATGTTATGGTTTTAGTCCCTTTGGTCTGCAGTAGTCATAATAATGCCTAATCAGGAAAAAAAAACTAGTGTGGGGCATCATTACAGTGAAGTTCAAGCCACTGAAGGAAGGAAGAAAGCTGGTAGATGTAAATACTGCAGGCAAGAGTATGCAACAATACAACAAAAATGAAGAAACATTTAATAACATGTAGAAACTATCCTGAAAGAGTACAAGCCATATACAGAAAGCTAATACAACAAAGTGGTGGAACAACATCATCATCTGAGAGAAGTCTACTTTAGGACTCCTATGTAAGTAAACAAATTAATGTATTAAAACACACAGTATAAACTAGCATATATATTGTTTTAAAACATAATTTCAAAAGTTGTTACTGCAACTCTGGACTATTATTTATTCATTTAAAATATTTGTGTCCTGCTTTTCTGCTTGCACTAAGCACCCAAAGTGGCTTAGGCTTAACAATAAATTGTTTTTAAATTACATAATAGATAAATAATTAACTATTTCAACTCAGCAGAGCGAGCTTCAACCTCTGGCCAATGGCAGAGGCAAGGCTATACTTCCCTTCGTCTCTGCAGTCCCAGGGCAACTGAGCAGCAAATTGAGAGCAACGTGTTCTTTCTGGCAGGGAGTGGGGAAAGCAAGCTCCCTGCCACTTCTCCTTCCGATGGATGAGGCCAGACTAGAATAGGTTAAAATAAAAATCTTTTCCCCATTTTGTTGCAGGAACTTGGTAGCTGAAGTGAAATAGCAGATTTGCAGAAAATGGAAAATGAAAATGTTGAGCTGCCAGGGGAAGAAGCAGCAGGATCCTCCCTTTCAAGATCACTGTCACCAGACATGCGATTCACCATGAGTAGCTGTTCAAGACAGTCAAGCTTTTTATCAAGCTTTGTGGACAAAATGTCAAAGGAAGATCAAGAAAAAGCAGATGAGACATTAGCTCTAGCTATATTTGCAAACAGTACACCTCTTTCCATAACTGAAAATCAATACTGGAAGGAACATTACAAACTAATTGGCCCATCATATAAGTTACCGTCACGTTACCGCTTAATCACATTCTCTCTTTGAGCATGGCAGAGTTCAAACAATGGTTATTCAAAGGATTGGTCAAGCAAAATCAAAAACTCTGATGCCGGACAGATGGACTGGTATATAAGGAAATCCTTTATTGAACATTATGTTAGCAACACCTGAACCAATATTCCTGAAAGCAATTGCTACCAAATCTTCTCATCATACAGGTGAGCACATAACCCAATTACTGAGTGAAGAGATCGAAAGTTTCATAGTAGTCTGGGGTCAGAAAGAACCTGAACAGATCATCTAGTCTGACCCCCCACCACTGGCCGGAACACACGCTGGGATCACACGACCCCAGACAGGTGTTCATCCAACCTCTTATTGAATTTATCCAAGGTAGGAGCAAGGACCACTTTGCTAGGAAGTTGGTTCCAGATCCTAGCCACCCTAACAGTGAAATAGTGCCTCCTAATCTCTAACCTGAACCTATTCTCCAGCAGCTTCTGGCCATGGTTCCTCATCACCCCAGGTGCTGCTGGGGGGACTAGGACCCTTCTTATTTGCTGCTGATCTCCCTTAACAACTTTGTAGGCAGCCACCAAATCCCTCCTCAGCCTCCGTTTGTAGGTCCCTCCAGGGTACAAGCCCTTGTAAGTGATAATCAGGGATCCGGGTTTTTCATTTCCCATGGAAAAATGAAGAAAACCACAGATTTCCGGTTTAATAGGAGAAAATGTAGATTTCCCCGTTTTGCAAAGAGCTCTCCAGGCTGGCTGAGTTCAAGCCTGGAAGAGCTGTTTGCAAAAGGGACAGGAAACCCCCAGCCCTGCCCAAAGGGGAAGGGAGAGGGGGAAAGGGTGGGACCCAACCCACCTCAAAAATCACTCTTTGTTCCTGGAGTTAAGTGGGGCTTGGGGGTTGTGAGGCGGGGCTGGGGGTAGGGAGCTGGCTGGGAGTTGAGGAAGCGAGGATGTGTTGGGGGAAGATGTGGAGTGCCTGCTGGCCAGCCAACAGGCACACCTGGTGGGAATTTCCCCAACACCTTCCCTTTCCCCTCAACCCAAGTGGGTGGGTGAGCAGGCCGGGGGGGGGCTGTTGTGGGAGGTGTAAGGGGCACAAGCAGAACTGGGGAGGCTATAGGGGGGGAGTGAGGGGCACTAGCAGTACCCGGGGGGGGCACCATAGGGAGCCTTTAATTATTATCATGAGTTTTGGGTTTTTTTTAAATCAGAGAATGTGTCATTTTTTTTTTTTTTATCAGGGAAAACCAGGATCCCCGCTGATAATGGGAGTAACATGAAAGCTGCATGGCAAATATTAAAAGCAAAGTATCCTCATTTAATAGTATTTGGCTGTCTGGCTCATGGGTTGAATCTTCCAGCAAAGGACATAGTAAGTATGAATACAACAGAAGACAATATTGGCAAACTGCAAAGCAATTGTGAAGGTATTCAACAATCATCACGTTGCTAATCGGACTTTGAAGAAATTACAGAAAGAGAAGCAGGGGAAGGAAAGTGCACTTTTCTTGCCAGGAGAAACTAGATGGAGTTCGGCTACAAAGTGTTTACTTAGTTTGCTGCACTCAAAACTGTTTGCAGTGTGCTTCAATAGATGACAGTATCCCAGCTTATTCCCATGAATATTCAGAAGCAGATTCTCAACAACGATGTGTTCTGGGTTCGAATTCAAGGAGCATTCGTTTGCTACTACCAGTTTCAGTGGCTATCAAGAAACTTGAAGGAGATATACCAAGCCTTTCAAATATTCCAGAGATATTCAGACAACTGAAAGAAAATCTAATCAAGCTTTTGCCTTCTTCACCTCTATCCAAAAAAGTAGTAAAAAGAAATGTTTACTAAGAGATCTGAGTTTTGCTCTCATCCAGTTCATCTGTCAGCAAACTTTTTGGATCCTCAACACAGAGGACAGCATTTATCAAAAGATGACTTATCGACTGCTCTCAATACAATTGTGGAAGTAGCTAAGAATGTCCTCAACATCAATAACATGGCCATGATGACAGACATTGCCCAGTACCCTGCAAAAGAAAAACTTTGGAGCAAAGACATCATTTGGCAGGCAGCAAAGAATATGTCTCCTCTCACATGGTGGAAGGGATACTGTAACACCTGCCTGTTGTCCAGGATTGCTCTAAGGATCCTAAGCATGCCACCAACAGCAGCTTCTTGTGAACAGAACTGAAAGGCATTCAGCTCAATCAAGATAAAAAAAGAGGAATAGACTAACAAATGAATGCACCGCTAAGCTTGTTTCTATTTCTCAAAATCTTATGCTTCTGGAGAATCAGTCAGAAGCACAATTAGCGAAGAAGATGCAGCGTGATGATAAGTTGCCCTTGCCCATAGGCTCATTGGTAAAACCATCCTTTAGCAAAAGAGAACATGGGTCAAGTAGTTCTGAATCAGGTTTGCCTCAATCCAACTCTGAAATGGAACTAATAATCAGCGCAAGTCATTCTACAGATAGTGATGGTGAAACTGGAGGTGCCACAATGCCCTCAATGGAAAAGAGTTAAACTCTGTTGGAGGAGATGAGTGGATGGCAAATCATGCACAGTTCTTTGAGTGTGCTAAAATTAGTGTCTCAACAGTTTTCAATGCCTTTGTTTGTTTTTTTTCTCCTTATTTTTTTTTCCTTAAATTTAAACAAACAATGCAAGGGAAGTACATGCTATTGTGTATTGTCTTTAAATTTTTACAGATATTTGAATAAAAATAATTTATTTCCGCATAAAGCTTTGAATTTGTTTGAATATACCACTGAAACCACATTAAGTGTGCTATACTTAATATTCTTCCTAATCAAATATTTCAGTTCAAATACTTGTGGCTATTGAGACATAAAATTAACATGGGGTCCTTTTTTGGTTTTGTTTACTAAATATAAGTCAAATAAACATACTAAATCAGATCACACACTATTTAAAGCATTGGAAAATTTTCCAGAAAACCCACATTTCTGCTTTAATGTGAATAAGAACTTTTTTTTTTTTTAATTTAAAAAAAAAAAAAAGGGGGAAATTGAAGAAAAATTCCTATATCTGATCTGGGTACGAGGGAAATAGAAAGGGGGAGAAACAAAGTCAGATGTGCAGGGCCAGGGAAATGATCTACAGATGAGGCACAAGGTGTGTACAATGATGAGACTTCAAGTATTGCCTGTAATATTATTTCTTACCATGTTATTAATTTAGATTGTGTTTGATTTTACCTTATGTGTTAGCAAAGTGATTCTCAACCTTCTTCTACTTGAGGCACCCCTCCATAACATTTTTGAAATTGGGTCCCACTTAATTCACAAACAAATTTATACATTACAGTACTTATTTCCTTACACAAAAGCTGAACAGTAGGGGAAGAGGACTGTCCAAGCAGGGACAAGCCTGACTTATCTGCTCACACCTCCCAGAACCCTTCAGAGGACCTGGCAACACTACGATTGAGAAATACTGTGCTAGCAGAATGTATCAAACCACAAGCCACATCTGATCCTTACTGTAAGCTTAAAGCTGGGGTTTCTGTAAGATTTGCCACATCCAAGTGAAACTGCACAATTATCCCGGACCTTTAACGCAAAAATGAAACACAACTTGGATATTAACATAACAAATCAAGACAGAAAAAGAAACGCTCTTATAAATTAGGACCACAGTGCCAAAGTTAGTTAAATTCACATCTGAATTTTAACAACTGTTGTACTACTTATGGTGTAGGTTTACCCACATTTTACTTTTAGGCCAAGTGACCCAAAAAACTTAAGTTAATTTAAACAACAAAATGAATGGGAACAAATGTATTCAAGACCTCCAGGAATCTTAGCTATGATCAACAGCATTACATAGTATAATGCAAGATTGGTATGAACTCATTAGTGAATTGTGTCTCTGCTTCCAAATGAAGATGTGAAGACTTTTCTACTACATCATTCTCAATTAGATAGTTTTCATTCAAACCCCCTCTCCCCATATACTCTTTCTGGGCATTTAAGCCATATTTAAAAACTACAAAATATTTTTTAAAAAAAACTTAAAGTCCTCAAGTTCCACTTTCTCTACATCTCTGGATGCACATAACCAAATACATACGGAAGTTAACAAGTGAAAAAAAACAAGCAAAAGAAGGCTTCTCAATTATTGCAGGATGCATTTCTATTCTGTAAGCTGTAGGAAAAAAGACAAGTCAGCAAACAAGCCTTGGCAACACTATTCATTCTAACCTCATACTAATCACCATTTCCTAAAAATACTGGATATTACGCACTTCAGTGCACCATTTATCAGATTAAGCAATGCAAACAGTAGACAAAAAAGCTATAAGGCTTTCAAAGACCATCAGTTATCCAAAACATGCGTCAATGATATGTAGGAATATTTCCAGATCCTGCAATTGTGCCAGCTCTGGATGGATGAACAGGCACAAGAAACCATTCAAGTTCTCCCTTTCATTGGCATATTTTGTAACAAAAAATGTTACTGGGCAAGGAAACTTATTTTACATAACACAGGTAAAAAAAAAAACCTTAGAAAAAGTTTGAATGTCAATATAGCTGTTTGCCCCAAGACACCCGGACACTACTAAGGAAGCAGCAGTCTACACATTATTCCACAAATTTCTGTATATTTGCAAAATGCTATCATTTGTCCAGGTTAACATGGAATTGGCAACAGTCCTTAACACAGACCACTGTAAACCCTTCAGTAGGGACTTCCAGGATAGTTATAGCTACCGCAGAGATGCTAGAAGAACTAGTCATTTGTTTGTATAGAACAAAAACTCAGAAAAAGAAAAGGCTCAGAAAAAATGACAGGCCTCCCAAACAGCTACTACTCTGCAACAATATCAGCAAATAGCGGTACCGTAGAAAGAAACTGGACCAGGGGACTGACAACTGGAGGAAGCACTCAAAGCGAAGTGGCCAGTATAAAAAGAAAATTAGTAGCAATCAGAAGTCATCATCTAAAGATTTTTCTGAGATCATGCACAGAACAGCAAGTGTACTTCTAGCTATTTTAGCAGCGATGTGCAAAGACTCGCACTCTCAAACCTGAGACCAAAGGCACCAAGTCAGCTCCCTCAGCAAAAGCCATGAAAAAAACCAGGTAGCGTGTGAAATTGCTTCTCACTTAGAGGTGACCCCTTGAGGAAAAGTCAAGGACATATGGGGCTGCATGAGAGACAACAGCATAGGAATGCATAAAAATCTGTTCCACGTCACCTAAAATGTATACAAATAAACATGGGTATGGCTATTCTAGAAGGAGGAGAGTTAGGACAGTTCATAATCCACTTCTGTTAATCCTGTGCTCCTATTTCTCTCCATACAACCACCACCATATCATCTATTTTTATTGTGTCAGGGCAGAAAGCAATTGCTATAGGTGGGAACATGAAAAACAGGAGTTTCAGGCTGAGGAAGTCAGCAAAGAGGGGAAAAAAAAGAAAAATCCAGGTGGCTGCCTCTATCACACGAGCCCGTTGTAAGATATTAAACTTGTTCTTTACAATTTAAAATGCCATAAAAAGTTAATTTAACATATGAAGCACCACTTCTTCTGTAGGTGTAGCGAGGGTGGCTAGCTTAGAATATTCTCCACTTTGAGGAAGAGAATACAAGAGGTCACAATTAACCACCCACTTACTTTCAGTATAAAATTAATATTCATGCACAGATACCAAAGCTTTAAGTTCTGACTTTATGTAACAGCCTTTATTTATAATCCTTCCCAGAAATAGTCTATCAAACATTTTTGAGGGAGTTAATTTGTACAAATCTCTGTCATGCAAGTCCTATATAGGATTATCACCACCTAAATACCAAGTGATTTAAACATTAAATATAATTTCATGATAAGTGGCCCAGTAATTTTCAGTCTGCAGCACCCAGACAAGTTGAAGTAGCATTGGTACCCCGATCATCACAATCCTTTCCTTGATTTTCCTCCGTTTACATCAGAAACTCATTTTCATATCACATTTTTGCATTTAGGAGAGCCAGTAAAAACAAAACTCCACCCTACAAACTTACACAATAATAGTCTTTATTCAAGTACAGGTCCCTAAATCAGGTGTTCCTGGATAGTCTGAGTAGATATCATCTTTGCCCATTTGCTGACATCACTACCCCTCAAATTGGCTTGTGAAATTTGCAGTCCCAAGGTGGAGCTGGGCAGGACCACTCCCTTATAACCCTGCCCCCACATAGGGAGGCTCCATCCCAGGAGAAAGAGAGACCAAACTAAATTTAAGGAAACATGCTGCCAAACAGAAGAGAATGACTACTAGCACTGTAGTTTTTCATAGGAAGTTTGCATCCAATATCTGCCCAATGATTTACTGGGATTGACCATCCACCCACCATTAAGCTTCAGGTCACATTATTTAAGGAAGCTGGCAAAGACACCTGATGTGCAAGCCATCTGTAGCACTCCTGCTGTAGCCCATAAACAACTTATTCTGTTTCTCACAAAGCCTTTTTGAAAAGCTTTTGCATAATCAATATATGAAAATGTTCCTCCCCCTTATGATATGGTTGCACAGGTCATGACTGCCATTTATAACTTGCTCTAAATTGCTCGAATAGTAAAGATTTTAGGGCAGTCTCACAGAAGAGAACTAAATGCGTCATGATAGAACTCTACAATACAAAAAGCCTAACGAATATTACAATCTCTTTTTCACTAATTTCCTTTTAAAATGCTTTATAGAAAAACAAGCTTGTTACACCAAACTCCACTTATACATATACCAGAAAAATGCATAAAACTCAATTAATTACATAACATAGTGGTGATCAAATGGCCAGCTGTGTGGGCCTGATCCCACTGACAGGTCTATAGGTCTGATCTGGCATGCCAGCCCAGCTGCATGCCCACCCCAACAACATGCACAGCCCAACCCATACACTGCCTCCAAGGCATGTTGGTGCAATCTAGCACACAGAGCCAGACTGGCCCATGGGTCTGGAAGTTTGGCAGCAGGGGAGCTGCAATTGATGCTGCAAGGCCAAATTTTCAGACCCATGGGGAGACACAATGCCAGTCCCAATTTGTTTGCTGGTGCTTATATTATAACGAACGAGAGGACAAGGATTTGTTTTTGGCAGTATCTTTTATTGGACCAACTGTATAGTTGGGAGAGAGATTAAACTATTAAAAAGGTACCCTCTGACTAACATCTCTACCAATTATACAGCTAGTCCAAAAAACAAATCACCAAAAAAAGCCTTGCCTTTATTTATTTTTTGGACCATTGCAGCTTTGACAACATCTTAACACTGTTATAGCAAACATCAGTTACCTGTGTATCAGTTAAGCACATAAATTACTTAATTGCATAGCATCTTGCAGTCCCACTGTCTACTTTGTCATGATAATTGTACTCTGTTTACCTGCTAAAAACTAGCACTAGAAAACACTGAAGGGGAAAACAGCTGTCAAGGGGCTGCTCTTGGAAACCTTGAAAACAACAGGAAAAAGCTAATCATTTTCAGGGTTCTGTCTCCTCTCAGCCTCAAGGCTTCTAACAGCAGCCAGGAACTGACAGTAGTTAGTCAATTTTAGTGCTCCTAAAACCACAGCTATGACAGCTCACATTAAGTGTAGTTAAGTGCATACTCCAGGAAAGCGCATAGCCATTTTTCAGTTCTCAGGTTTAAACAAAGCACCACCTATTTCTTAACAAATACAGCAAAACTAGCCTGCAAAAGCAAATTATGTACATTTCAGAAACTCAAATGCTCTGATACCCTGAATGAAATCCTGGCATCCTTGAAAAGTCAATGGGAGTTTCCCCTAGTTAAGTGCACTCAGCTCCCACAATCATAGCCAACTGAACTCCTATGGACGTCAATGGGAGAAGGACCAAGCTCACAATGTACTGGGGGTTTGTGCTTCTTATCTCTCAAGGACAAGAATTTTAGACCCTTGCTGCTGGGGGAGGAAGAGGATTTTAGAGGACATGGAACTGGTTACTACTTCAGAAACCTGCTCCTACTCATTTCTACCCAAGAGAACTTTTGCAATCTTTTCTCCGATGCCTGATGAAGGGTTTTTGTACCCAAAAGCTTGCAATTAAAGATTTTTTTTTTTTTGCAAAAATCAAGTGGATCTAATAAAAAATACCACTTCTACCACAAGTCCTGATCGCTTTTTCCTCTAGACCAATACAGCTACAACCTGGATACCTACTCATGAAGCACATTTTACCACAGTTTGAGTGCGAAACAGGTGCAAGACACATTCTTTAACTTCTCGCTTGGCTTTCATTAAAGTTAATGCAATGAAATAAGCGTGTCCTGCTAAGTTTTTGCCTGAAGCCAAGGCCAAAAACCTTTACTACATTGTTCTTCCTTGTGCTGAAGACTATGAGACAAAAATAGACAACAACTACAACCATCAACATTGTTTCTGTGCTCACAATTTGCAGCTGAGGGTAAGAAGTAGCGAAAAAGTTTAGTCCTGATAGGATCTCTCATATATAAGAGTTACTAGATCAGAACCATATTTCAGAGCTTTTCTATTAGTTATCTTCTGTGCACATCAATATAGAACTAAAGGGAGGGAATAAACATTCTCTTCCACTCCCC
Organism: Alligator mississippiensis; assembly: GCF_030867095.1. Classification (NCBI taxonomy): domain Eukaryota; kingdom Metazoa; phylum Chordata; order Crocodylia; family Alligatoridae; genus Alligator; species Alligator mississippiensis. Next base: position 225,026,769 of record NC_081824.1, on the reverse strand, counting down.
TACCAAAGCAGGTGGAGAACCCAAGCACAAGACACGAATTTCCTGTCTCCTCCACACCCTCCTTTGATAGATGCTGTATAAAATCCTGCTCAGCTTAGTGCAGGAGTGGAATGGATATACTATTAGCCCAGTCATCCCTGCCCCCAGAGGGCTTAGACATGTGAGATTCAGCAATAATGTATCATTTCACTGTTTACACCCCAGGGAAAGGATTTGTTGTAGAAAAAAGAAAGAGCACATACACTATCCTCATCACTGCAGCACAGATACAGCTTCTGGTAGGACCAAGGGGGAGGGAGTGAGGGAACAAGCTGACTTAGTATTATATTCATATATGGTCATGCTCATTCTCTTCCTATTATGATTAATAACAGGAACACAGTATTAATGCCTAGACCTTTTGCATGGGGGGGGAGGGGGGGGGGCAGCAACCAGGTCATGGCAAGGATGCAGGCAGTAAATGACACCAGTGGTGCTCAACCTTTTGGCCACATCAAGTGAAAGATATAGAGCTTGATCAGATCCTCTGTGCCAGGACTGGGCCCAGGAGCCCACACCACCTGTGCCTGGCCCCATATACAGGGCTTGGGGCCCCAGATCCCAATGCTGCCTCTGTCCAACCCTGCGTGCCAAGATTGGGACCCCGGGGCCCTGTGGGTTGAAAGAATGCTGCAACCACCAATGCTGCAACCACCCAGCCCTATACGTGGCATCGGGGCTGCTTCTGTCTAGCCCCATGTGCTGCAATTTGGATCTTGGAGCTGTGCCACCTTTGCCTGGCCCCACAGGTGTGGATGGGGGCCCCGGATCCCAGGGCTGCTTCTGTCCAGCCTCACGTGCTGGAATTAGGACCCTGGGCCACCTCTGCCCAGCCCCAGTGTTGCCAGCTGTCAGGATTTTTATATAAGTGACATGTAAAACAAAAAAAAGGGCCAAGTTTGTCACACTGCAGCCCTATACCCAGGGCAAGGACAGGGACCCAGGGCTCTGTGCCACCTCTGCTTGGCCTGATCCGCGGCATCTCAACGCCACTTCCATCCAGCCCCACGCGCTGGGACCGGGGCCCTGCACCACCTCTGACCAGCCCATAGGTAGGCATCAGACCCCAGATCCCACTTCAGCTTCCATCCAGCCCCACGTGATTGGATCCCCATCCAGGGGCTGTGCCACCCCCGGATCAGGCCCCCAGAGCCCAACACTACTTCCTCCCTCCCGCCCAACACCCTGCGGCCCCGAAGCCTGTGCCGCCTCCCCCTGCCTGCCACCCACCCCGCAGCCCCAGGGCTCCCCCCTCCCCGGGAGGCAGCTACTCACAACTGTACCATCCACTGGCCGCGCAGCACCAGGCTCCAGTTGGCGGCGCCCAGCACCTGCACGCGGGTGCGCGCCGCCCCAGGGCTGCCCGCCGCGCCGGGGGGCGGGGAGGGGGCGGCCACGCACGCCCAAGCGGCCAGCACGCCCACCACCACCGCCACGCCCGTGGACCCCCACCCCCGCCACCGCCGCTGCAGACCCAGCCCGCTCGCCGCCATCTTGGCCCAGCCCCGCCCGAAGGCGCAGCGGGGCCTCCCCGGGGTGGGGCTTGTGCTGCAGGGGAAGGCACCGCGGGAACTAGGCTCGAGGGCGGGGCTTGGAAAAAGAGAGGGGGGCCCTGAGGCAAACCGCGAGCTTGGGGGGCGGGGCCTCTAGGCGGCGGGAAGGAGGCTCAGGGGACGGGGCCTAAGCAAGGGAGTGGGAATAGCATCTGCTTCGGAACGCGACGCCGGGGAGGGGGGCGGGGTCTCTAAACTGGGAACGAGGTTCGGGGGGCGGCAGCGTGGGCGGGGCCGAGGAGGGAAGGGGGAACCCTGCAGCTGAACGCGACGCGGCGGGAGGGAGGCTGGGGGCGGGGCTTGAGGCGAGGGCAGCGTGAAGCAGGGGAGTGGGACTGGCAGCGGTGTGCGAGGGTGGGGGACGGGACTGGGGTCGTTGGTTGGCGCTGGGGGAGTTGTTCCTCCGTCTGCCAGGCGGGCGGGACCTATGGGGGGTGCATGAGGCTGGGGACATCATGTGTCTCTGGGGTGAGCCCTTGTGCCTGTGCCCTGATGGGTGTGCACCTACGTGTGCAATGTCAGGCTCCGGTCTGTGCCCTCTTTCCAGTAGGAAAAGGCAGGAGACCTTAAATGCTGCGGGGTCCCCTGGCCGGCTCTGCGTCAGTGCAGTTGCCCCATTTGTATTGCCCTGACATCTCCCTCAAAGCATCCATAGGCTTTGCCACACCTGCTGTTGTGTAGCTGTGTCCATGGGCTCGCGTCCATCCATGCTACAGAAGAGTACCGCTATGCACATGGTCCAGTCCAGCGGTTCTCAAGCCTTTTTTGTACCAGGACCCCTTTGTGAACATCGATGGCCAGTCCCGACCCAGTGCCCCTCAGTCCCAACCCACTGCCTCCTGCCCCCAGCCCCACAGTGTGTGGGGCAGGGGGGGCCCAAGCAGCCCCTCACAGGCTGGAGCTCTGCCAGCCTGCAAGGGAAAACTCCGATTTTGCCACGTTTTCCTCCTTTAAAGGAGAATCCATATTTAAAGGTTATTGATCCATTTTGAACGTTTGTTCACAACCCTTACATATATTCTTTCAACCCACACCTGTCCCATTTTGAGGGTGTGGGGGGAGGGTTGTGACTGCTTTTGTGCATGATCAGTCTCCACTGTCTGGCATGAGGGGAGGAAAAGAAAGGGCACAGATGGCATTAACACTTCCTGCACTCAGGTGAGTGGTTAAAGGGAGCTTGGGGTATGTATTAGCACCCTCCCTTACTTCTTTGTCCCTCTGGCTGGTGCTGGAGTGGATCTGCATTCCATTCCCACCTCGATCGTCCTCTTACCTAAATGGGTTGTTCTCCTTCGTCTCACGAAGGGTTGAAGGAGGTTGGAAACAACAATTAGACACCAACATCTTTGAGATATGGGGTATGCCCTAGTGCACTGGTTCTCCACCTTTTCAGACACAAGACACCTCTTGAAAAAGACCAACTCTTAGCTTTCACTCATTTTTTTAACTACTGAAAAGTAATAGAGCAATTCTTCAGTTCAAAGAACAGGGAAAGACCACAAGTGAGAATGTTGTTTGTAATGTAGATTCCTATCTGAAATTTAAGCTTGTGAATCGTGTAGGTGTTTGCACAGCTAGCAGTCAGTGCTGATACTCCAGTTGAGAACTGACCTAGTGCTTGCAGGTCCTGATGCCACATCTATGTGGGTAAACACTTATGGACACATTCACAAATCATGTGGATGTTTGGTTCCCCCAGGGACAACTACTGGCAGCAACCTTGTGCTGCCGTTGGTTGTCCCTGGGGAATGCCCATGCCACATGCACTCTGGCGTGCGGCACGCTACCTCTGGGGCAGTAGAGGAGGCTGGGACCAGTACTGGGCTGGCCCTAGCAGCCTTACCTGGGGGCCTCCCAGGGCAGCAGCAGTGGCAATTCTACAGTGCAGAGCCTGGCCGGCAGCCACAGCACAGCTCTAGCTGGCCCGGCTCTGGTTTTGACTGACATGTACTGCCCCAGCGTGTGCCACTCCACGTTTGTTTGTTTTTAACACAGGATTTTTGGAACCCTGGATATCCAGGGAAAACCCAGCGCAATGCTCCTTTGCAGTGTGGAGAACAACCAAGTATGCGCTATGTTTGGAGTATGCGGTATATGCGGCACAGCCATGTTCATCTGGATGCGACCTATATGTGACCTTACTTGCATACAGACGCAAGTAAAAAATGCTTCCTGCTATCATTGTTGTCCTGCTGAGACAGACCAGGCCCAGCTTTCTTGAAATGTTCTCAATGTCTATCATTTTTTTAAAAAACCAAAACACATAGCATTTCCTTGGCTGGCGGCACATTCAAAGTGAGTGCAGCCAATTCTAAAAAACTCTCTGAAGCATCTGTAAGTGGGGCAAGGAGATATTTAATAACCTCTGTTTTTCAAAGACTCCCTTTCCAGCTGTGAGAAAGCAGTAAGGCTCAAGCCTAATTTAATGCAAGTCAAAAGAGACCATTGTGATAATTTAACCTCTGGAAAAACACAAGCCAGAGGATTTCCCTGAACCATTTCCTGCCTGACAAGAGCATCCCTTGAAGGAGAGATTATCAGGGATAGAAAATCTATTTCAAATTGTTCCAGTAGTTAAGTAGACCCAGTGTTAAATAAGTACAGCTAGTTTAGATAAATTCAAATTTCTAGCTAATGGAAGTTCTTATTACTTTGCCTGCTACCTTAAAAAAAGCTCTACTATTTAGTGTTTCCGCCATGTGCACACTTCTGGACTGATTAAGTCACCTCCTAAACTTCTGTTTAAGTCTGACCTTTACTAACTGACACCTGCATACCCAAGGTTAGCTGCTATGGTTGGACCTCAATTTTCCCTTGTTCACCACTACTTAAAAGTTTCCAGTCCCCACCTGGCTATTACTCAAATAAAGTCTGTCTTTTCAAGCCTTAATAACCCCACTACTGGTGGACAATAGAGGAACCTAGAGCCACACCCACTCCACTGGCTTGAAGCCCAGGGCCCCCACATGCAACAACAGATCACAGTTTTTCATCATTGTTTTTTCAAGTAACATCTTACTTTATAGCTCCCAAAAATATTCTCTCAGTCCTTATGCTTCTTTTCCCGCAGTCACATGGTCGGCATCCCTGAACCCTATAGTCCTAGATCGTGCTTCAATGTGACCAGGAGATGCAGGAGGTGCTGGCATGTGACCCCTGGGCTACATACTGTGAGCCACATGCTGTGGACGCAGCCCCCAACCACATGGACAGCACCAGCAAGGCACAGCACCCCCTACCTTCCCCCGCTCTCCCTCTCCTGTGGACCCGGGCCCTCCCCTACGGTGTGGTAGCAGAAAAGGCAGCCACCAGGGTCTGCAGGGCATAAGTTAAGCATTCATGGTCCACACAACCTGCAGACCACCAGTCAGACAATGCTGTCATAAGTCATTCTTGATAGCTCCTGAATGCTTATGAACCATCTCCCTTTCTGAGCTGCAGTATTTTTATCCACCCAGTTGCTTCAGGGCCCACAATTAGTCCCAGCTGAGGGGGTTGTTAATCTCCCCTCTTAAACTCTTGAGTGGCTGGAGTAGCATGGAATGCAAGTACAACATGGCACTTTCTCTTGATAAGCAGAATGAATTGTGCTCTTGAAGTCTGCTGTTATACAGCATGCTTTTCAGCCTCTTCATCATTCTTGTGGCTTCGCCATGAACCCTCTTCAATTTATCAACGTCCTTGAATTGTGGATGCAATATTTCAGTGATAGTTGTACAAGTGTCAAATAGGAAAGTACAGTAATATAATCTCCCTAGTGCTCCTTCTCTAGACTCCCTATTTATACACCTACGGATCACATTATACCTTTGGGCTATTGAGTCACACTGGGGGCCCATGTTCAGCTGTTACCCACCCTGACTCACATTAGGAAAGGCAGCCAGATGTGCCCTGCTACAGTTAGCATCACTAAGATGTTCCTGCTCCTTTAAGGGCAGAAGCTGCCTGGTGGGGGAGCCTGGCAGGCTAAGCAGAACTCCACAGCTGCAGGCTGCTTGAACAACAGCCTAAGGGGGTAACTGGCCAGCACCTGCAGGCAGTCAAATGACCAGAAGGAGGCAGGGCCCTGGGGAAATATAAGCTCAGGGCTGGACCTAGCATGGTTACTCTGTCTCTGGCAATTGCCAGAGGAAGAAGCTCCTGCATGAGACCTGTTTCTGCCTGCTGTGTTACCCAAGTACAGTGAGACTCCAGGAGCTTCCCGTGTGCCCAGTGCTAGAAGGCACACTATCCTAAGGTTGGAAGTTTACTCTCTTAAAGGAGTGGAGTGCTGCCATCATTGTTAGTGTTATGTTATAGGCCAGGGGCTTACGTTTCTGTTGTTATTTGCACTGGTGGTTTTGGGATGAGTCTATAAGGGGAGGAGGAGGCCACATTAGTGCCTAGTGGGCAGGGCACCCTATGTATAGAGCCCAGGGCTAGAAGAGCACAGCTACAGAAGCCAGAGGGCCTGGCATCAGAAGGGCATAGTAAATACAGGGGCTAGAGGGTGCCAGAGGGGCATGATAAACAGGGACGTTAAAGAGGACCAGCATTGGGGCAGAGGTGGGTCCTGGGAAAAGGCTAAGTCAACTGTTCACATTACATCTGCAAGGCATGGGGTGTGGTAAAGGGGAGGATTTGGAGACACCTCGAGCCTTATGGGCTAATTGCATATCCCGTGGGGCACCGTCTGGGAGAGGGGCCCAGTGAGGGGTCCAAAGACCAGTAGGGTCTAGCAGGGTTTAGTGGGACTGGAAGCCATGCAAAGGCTTGGGTGCAGCCTCCCTATCTATCATTTTACCAACAAGGCGTGGCAGCAGAAATGAGAAGGTGCCCTCGGGGCAGAACTGGCCCAGTCACGGGGCACCAGGGAAAGTTTACAGCCAACCCTGGGACCCCCATCTGCCACACTAATTATATTATTCCCTTGTGCACTGTTGACTATAGAAACTGGGGCACCTCACCCATGTTAGTCTGAGGAGCTAACCAACTTGGGTGGACTTCTGAATTACATTTTTTATTTTTTTTATTGTTGTAATTTTTTAATTAAAATGTCATACAGTACCAAGTTGAATGCTTGACATACATTTAAGTGTATTACGTTGACATAAGCTCATTAAACATATAAAGACAGTTTAACAGGATCTTTTGAGGGGAGGGGTTGGTCATCTTGTGTGTCTCAGAGCTGCTGGCCCCTTCAGGTAAAGGACTTCCAGAATCCCTATGATGGGGTAGATACATTCCATGTGAACCTGACAATCATAAATAAAAACAAGATGAAAACTCTACATCAGTGATTCTCAACCAAGGCCAGGTACAGAAGTTACACTTTTTGTGCATTAAGACCACTAAGTGCTCTACAGCCATAACCAAGCAGACACACAGGGCACATAGAGCACTGTAAAAATTGCAGATCCTGCTCTAAGATAACCCTGGATAGATGTGGTATCAGACATCAGTTCTGTAGGTTTGAGCACTGTAACAAACATCTATACTACATCCCATCCCAATGTACAGTAGATCATATTCCACCAACATCCCATGGAGCATTGCAGCACCCCCACTTACCACCCCCCATGAGGCAGCAGTCTTACTTAGGCCAGAGCTTTTCTCTTCTGCCTGGGTGCTAAGTCAGCCCCTCCCCCAGCTGTCACTGACAAGAATCAGCAAAGCCTCTGTCCTGAAACACACTCACATCCTCCCTCCAGATAGCATAGGTCCACCCCCACAAAGAAAACTGCTTATTGCTGAATTTCTCTTATTGCATATTGTCATGGGTACAGGTGAGCAAGTACTGAATGTGGGTCAGCTGCTATTTTGCTTCTGCTGACAGTTAACCTGTCTTAAGAACTGATTCATCTGCACTGATTTCTGGCAATGGACAAATTCCCTAATGGCAGTAAAAAATGTACTTGAACATGCCCAAAATGTACATCAGCACATCTATGCATGCTAATACGTAGCATCACTGCTTTCTGACTTGTCTGTGGAAACTGAATGCATGTGTAAGATGTAGATTATGAAAAGCACTTACACTGTCTATGCTCAATACAGGAGGCAGGACCCATGGGTTTGTCCACGCATGCAAGTACGTGCGCTTGCAGCAGCTTAAATAGGAGTGGCACATGGAGATTTGTGCCTCAGCACGTGTGCCTGAACGTGCACTTTGGTGTGGGGCAAGTTGTGCCACCTTGGGCAAACTGACCCTGCCCAGCTCCTCCCGAATCTGCAGCCAGGGGGAGCTAGAGGCTGGAGCCAGCACATGCACTGGCCCCAGCAGTATAAAAAGTTTCCCTGGTGAGCAGCTTAGGGCTACTTGCTCTCAGGAATTTCTGAGGCCTGACCAGTTGACATATGGAGACACTAGCCACCTATGCCAGCTGGACTGCTGCAGCAGCTCTGACCTAGAGTGGACCCTGCACCCTGTACCTACTGCAGCAGTCTGGCAGTGGGGACTGCTGCCTGGCTGTGACCTGTTACCACCTGCGACAGCATCCACCCCGTTGCACCTGAGGCCCCATGTCTGCCTGCCTGCCAGACCTGGACAGGGACTGCACAGCCACCTGGGCTGTGGCATAGGCACTGCAGCAGAGGCATCTGCACCTCTGGGCCAGCTGCCAGTGGGCTGTGGCTTCACAGTTGGCCTTTGAGCGGCACTGCTGCCATGTGTGCCCCTGCGCTGCCATCTGGGCAGCTATCGCCTAGATGTGCTCATTGTGGTGGCCCACTTTGAACTGTCAAAGCAGGTTCTCCTGGTCCCAGATGGGCAGGAGGTCAGCTACCTCGTTTGCCCTCCACCTGGTCCCTGGCCCTGGGCAGGCTCCTCTGCCTGGTTCCTGCCACTTGTCTCACCAGCAGGAATCACAGTGTTCCCTGTTTAAAAATTGCAAAATCTCTAATAAAAAATCCCAAATTCAGTCTTTAAAATACCCAAAAATCCATGTTCTTCCACGATTAAAATGAAACGCCACTATATATATATATAGAGAGAGAGAGAGAGAGAGAGAGATCAGTTGGGCAATGTTTTATTAATATATTTACAATTTTAAAGCAATTTGGAAGCCTACCAGTGCCTCTATCACCATAATAAAATACATTCTAAATATCTATATGCTTTGGTGTTTACTTTTGGTTTTTTTAAAGTAGCTGTCCAGCTCTTACACGGAGAAATCCCTGGTTTTGACTCTGGACCCCTGAAAGTAGGATGCCAGGTCAAAAAGTTTCATGTTTATTGAGTTTCATGCATGTGTAAGAGTCCAGGATGCCCAGGTTTTCTGTGTGAGTGTGTGTGTGTGTGTGTGTGTGTGGGAGAGGGGGTGCATGGACACACACACACACACGCAATCCAAACATCATATACACACACACACACACACACATGCACGCCACCAAGGTGGCCAATATACAGGACACACTGAGGATGCAGGACACACTCAGTGGGCATGCAGGTAGTATGTGGCCATGAGAGCACCTGCCAGAATGAGCTACTGCTGCATCAGGTCCATGTGAGTGGCTGTGATGTCCTCATCAGCCAATCAAATGACTTGGCCATCTGACACCCTTCAGGAGTTTTTGCTGCCTCTTCCCCTCTGCCCTCCCCCCCCCTACCCGCTGCCCCCCTCCTGCCCTGCAAGGACTAACATGTGTTCTGGTTCCTTCTGACCTAAATGGGGTCCCTTAGAGTAAAGCTCAAAAGTTAGAGCATTTCTGCCGTGGGCTTCTTAAATGCCTATACTTAGCCCAAGGTACTGTAGCACCCTGGGTTGTTTTCAGAACGTTGCCAAGGAGCCACGTATTGTTGACACATTATTCACAAGATAAATGACTAAAAAAAAGCTAGTATTTTCCAAGGGGTGCCTTGAGTCTTATGAGGTTGAGAACCACTGCTCAAGATAGTTACAAAACTTTCTAAGAGGAAATAGCTAGTGGGGGCTGTCTAATGGGGATGGGTAGAAATTTTTTTCAGGTATGGAAAAGGAATCGATTATCTGGACCTTCCTGGTGATCTTAGCAGAAGTCTTCCGGAAAGCAGCAGAGGGATGTGACCGTGGACTTTCCTAAATGGGTAAGCTAGACTGAGAGAGAGCAGCAGGAAAGGTTGCTGCTGGCTTTTTCTAAGGCTGGTAAGTTGGAGTGTGCTGGTAGCTCAGTGGAGGGACTGAAAGGTGGAGAGAAAGGGCCAGAAAACAGAAAACTTCTGGTTGAGAGTATAAGGAGTTCCTGTAGTAAAGGGCAGTGCAGGCTGTTTGACAAGGGGTATCTTTGAAGAATTTTGAACACAGAAGATGTGAAAACAAATTGTTCAGAGGTATCTGAAAACATCAGTGAAGTGGCTGTCTGCAAAAGTGATGGTGCATGATGAGCCCTAAAATTACAGGACAATGAAGTATCAGTTTGGAGTTCAAAAGAAAGGAAAAAAGTGAATGGTGACTGATCATGCTGCACCAAGAGTGAAAGGAAGGGAAGACATTCTTTTTAGGGATGTAATATCATGGAGAACCTCTCTGAGCACTAGGTTTGCAAGGAGCATTTCAGATATTAAAATCCCTGGGAACAGCCTCTGAATCAGCAAAAGCCAGCTCAAAAAAAAGAAACCATTTATTTTAAGAAAGAAAGCTTTGTGAATGGATTGCTATTGCACCTGATAAAAGGGTAATGTAGCATCTGAAACTGAAAACTGGAGAATTAGCTGTCTACAGGCAATAGCGAGATGAGTCTAGGTGGGATTTGGCTGGCTTTTCCTTTGAGAGTAACAAAGGGATGTGCCAGCTGATATTTCTGAGGTAAGGGGAGATGCCAGAGGGAATATCAGCAAGGCTGGCTGGTTCCCTCATGTAGTAGAAGCTGAAAGGTTAGAGGAGGGTAGCAGTAAAATTTCCTGCTAGTTCTCCTAGGCTTTAGTCAGGGTATCAGCTGAGTGGGGCTTACCCAGGGATTCATCTAAGATAGAGAGCTGGGGCTACAGAGAACAGGGAATTCAACTCCAAAGTTGAATACTGTAACGGAGTTGGAAGCTCCTGTTACAAAACAGGATCAGGCTCATTGTAATGGCTGCTGGGCAAGTAAACAAGCAGGCGAGATAAGAAGTGCTAGCCAGTGAGCAGGCGGCAGGGAGGAAGCAAAGAACTGCTGATTAATTCCTAATCAGAAAGAGACTAACACTTGGGTACCAGAGAATAATTGTCCACACCTGATAATGGGAAAAAAGAGATAAGGGAAAGCAGAGCAACACACAGCTGCCGAAAGCCCTGTGGAAGAACTGAGCCCTCTCACAAGAAGGGGAAAAAAAATTGGGGGGGGCACATCTATGCATTCATTAATGTGCCTTAGATACTGTACATTTAGTTTAGTACTTCCTTAATGAAGTAATAACTAAATGTATAGTACCTAGCGTTACTGCACAGTAGTGCCAACACACAGGTATTTAGCGACACTTACTACACATTAGCCTAATAATACTGTGCAGTAAGCTATTAGCACAGTTTTTACTGTGACACGCTACTGAACAGTGCTATTAAGCTAATGTGCAACAAGCGTCTCTTGTAGATGCACTCCATATGCTGAGGAATCCTGGCAGGGGGCTAGACTTGTGCAGCTTGTGCCAGGGCAGGCCCAAACTGCAAAAATAGCCAGAGGCAGCAGGAACCAGGGCAAAGGGCCCAGCACCTGAGAGGGACAGGACCTGAAGTTATAAGTGAAGAAGCACAAGATTGGATTTGGGACCTGTCGCAGGGCACTAAGATGTGCCTGCTCTTTAAAAGGCAGAAGCAACCTAGTAAAGGCACTTTGCAGGCTGGTCAGAACTTCAGAGCTGCAGGTTGTCTGAGTAACAGGCTAATAAGCTAATTAGCTGGCACCTGCAGGTGGTCAGCTGACCAGAAAGAGGCAAAGCCCAGGGAACATATAAATGAAGGGCTGGGGCTTTCACAGTTTGCTTTCTCTCTGGCAAAGGCAGGGATAGGAGCTCCTGCACAAAAGTGTTGCCCCTAGGATTCGTTTTTACTAGAGATCCCCAAGGATTGATGCGGCTCCCAAAGGTGGCAACACAGAACACATGCGTGTTCCTTTGTTTGTCCATCACTTTTGTAACTTCTCTCACCCCAAATTGTCCAATCCCTTGGCTCTTTGCCAAGCATTCCTTATATGGTGCACCAATCCCCTGGCACTGTGTCAGCCACATTCCTTATAGGGAAACTGCTGTGCCTTGCTCCCCTACTGCTCAATCACAGCACTCGCATCTCCCAGTGCCACAGAAGGCACTCTGTCAGTTTTGTTGCTTAGTTCTGGGAAAGCCTGGACTATGGCTAAGAGTCTTAGCATAACTCAGTTTGCTTGCTACACTCTCCTCCTTGATGCCCTGAAATAGAGTGGCATCACACAGCCATCGGTTGGCCTCTCGCGTGTGACTCAAGGCATGCAGTTTGCTGCCGCATCCGAGACATGGATCTTCTCTCAAGCAAGCCACCGTGCCCTGAGTGAACTTACTTTATGGGGAGTTTTGAAGGAAAGCCTTCATCTCTTCCTCCCTTGCTCTGGCAAATGAGCACACACTGGATGGTTAATAACAGGATTCCAAGAACCAAGATAACCACAAGGGGATGTAAAGCCAAATTCAGGATGTAGGTTGCAATAGGCAACCAACCGAACAGTTGGGGGGGTACTAACAATAATTATGGGTAATTTTATTTTTTTTGACGCTATTATACATTATTATTATTTTTACTATAAGAAGCTAAAATACATGTTTAGTACAAACAAAGCAAAACAAACAAAAGGAACCAATAAAAGAATGACAATAAAAACAAATGGTTAATTCAGCCTTCTCAATCTTTAGCATGGCCAACCTCATTTTTGAGGCCCTGGAGGTGATGCTCCAGGTGATGCATCATTTCTCTATAACCATTTTGCAGATATTTTATAGGCTATCAAGAAGTTCTGCTTACATTTCATTGTTTAGCATAGTTAATATCACAGCCACTTATAATAACATTGCACAAACACAGCCAAACAAGCAAAACAGTTGCTATGCATAACACAATCAAGCTCTATTCTTCTTTAAACCAAGCAAATGTATTGATGCTCCAGTGGCGGTCCGCATTCTGCAAAACACAAAGACAAAAAGGAAGGGGCTCAACCCTTCTTTAGGTTAGTTCAGGTTCTGGAATCACTTTTGGCACTGTGGCTGGCTTTTCCCTGGCTCTGGCTATGCTGCAGCTTAGAGATTTTCTTTCTTGCTTCTTGCAAAGGCTGCTTTTTTTAGCAGTCTTTTCTTTCTTAAAGAGACAGGTTTTCCAACATGTACCCTGAGACACATCTTTCCTCCTTGGCCTTCACCAAGGGTTTTTCTGTTGAGGTATACTTCCCTTAGCCTTGTCTCATCAAAGGGTAACCCTCAAGGCAGTGGGAGCCAGGGTTTTCAGGCACCCTGTTCTCCCTTTTTTCAGGGGTGGCAACATGTGTGTGTCGTTTTGTAGAGACTACCCCACCACAAGTAGCTCTAGCACATTAACCAGTCCCAGGAGGGTATAGTTTTCAGGTCTTACCTAAGACCAATTTCCAGGTTTTCCTGCGCTGGTTATTTTTACTTTTCATGGGCAAAGTCTTTTACTTCTGGACTTCCTGGCCCCTCTCTGGCACCTGGCCCTGCTTGTCCTGGGCTGCAGACCTCTCATCAGATCTTTGTTTCTTTCAGCTCCACTCTGAGCCTCTTGACCCATCTGGTATCACTCTTTCCAGAAGTTCCTTGAAGTTCCCATACTTTTTGAAAAAAACATATTATGGATTTATCCACATTTAAAGCTTCCTGTTGCCACCAAGATTGTATTTGACATTTACCATAGAACCTGTGTCCCTCGTGAGACTGGATATGTACCACCAAAAAGTTGTTTATATACTGGAAGGAAGTGTCCTAGTCTGGGATTCACAGACAAATTCAAATTTTTAGAGGGAGTATTATCAATGATTGTTATCACATTTTTATTATATTTACAAGCATTTAAACTTTTGACAACTTAAAACAAATTAAACAAACCAACAAACAAAACACAGCAAGACAACATAAAGCAGACAAGACAATATTTGCTGTAATTTTTGCCATGGCTTAGGTGAGGAAGACACTGTTGATGGTAATGAGGCTTCCTGGTCTACCAGTCACCTTTGCTACTGGATTAATTACAATATGGTTACTGCAAAAGTAAACAAACACACACAAACCTTCCAAGGAAAACTCCTTGCAATGAAATATTATTCATAGTTACAAATTTACAATGCTGACATCTGCATTGGCAAGGCACACACCATTGCAATTTGGGAGGGGGGGTTATATACACACACACACACACACACACACATATTAAATGACAAGGATTATCTATATTTAATCTATTGTTTTCAATGGCCCATTGCACCATATTGAGAGTTGGAATTAGGGCATTTACATTTTTTTCCTAAAAGTGAGATTGAGGGATGCCAATACCCTTGCTACAATTTAACCAAAAAAATTTAAAATTTAAAAAATGCAGCGGGGGAGGGTCCATTTAGAGGGACAATTTCTCCTTCTGAATTTTTACTTAGAAAGCTTTTTTCATATTCTGATTGCTGGACATTGTAAAATGTTTAGGATACTTGGATAAAACAATACTGTTGTTTCCTGAATATAAATTTAAAACTATACCAGAACTTTTATACCAAGGAAATAGAAAACAAAACAAAATACCAACTGCATTAGCCAAATTCAATACTGAAAATCATTTTACCCCTCCTGCTCTAGCTGCTAGAATTTCAGGGCACTTTGCCACAGTTGTTACTGCACTTAATCTATTGTCAATTTTCAGGTTTTTTGCTTTGCCTTTAGAACAGACCAAACTCTAAATCAGGGAGTCTCACACACTAAGCATCTATTATATTATCACTTTCTGGCTTAAACTATCTACTGTGAGTTCTAGTATTATTTCAGCTTCTAGTGAATATTCCCATTGCCTTTGTGGGGGAGGGTTTGGTCCCTCAATCAAGATGGGGGGCCTGCATATTGCCACATTTTAACTTATTCTTTGCCTGAAACTTAGCAGTCAATTGTCTTGGTTAATCCTATCAATCACGGCACAAACCTTAATAGCTGCTAACACTTTTCTTCGTAGGCTGTTCACGCTATTTCTGGAGAGCAGGGGTGGGAGAAGGGGAAGATAGCAAAGACAGGTTTGCAGGCACTTACACGTCCAACAGTCTCTGCATTGCAATACAGGCACAGAGCAAACACACAACACTGCTTTATATTCTGTTTTGCACAAACACTTTAACAATTTCAGTAATGCAGCCCACTTCTTATTTCTACTTCTGTTACAAACATTCACACAGTGCCTAGCACAAAACTTAGTTTTCTCTGCTACTGACTTCTTATCGGACCAGCAACAGAAGTTGTACTTAACCCAAACAGACCACAGCATGACCTCAGGCACTCTAAGATCAGGACACAACTTTTCCTCAAAGCAGTCCTACCTAAAGTTTCATTCTTACTCTCTCTTCCTGCCTGCTCTTGCATCTAAATAAACTCTATTAATCTCTTCACTGCCTTTCTTTCTAAATGGAAACTGTACAACATGACAAAGAAAGAAGCCAAACTCAACAGCGACATATATTTTCTAAGCCTATGCAAGAAACACAACTCCGTTCCCCTAGGACTAAACATCTACAATCCTCTGACTACTACACACAACTCCAAATATGCTTCACAGCTATGCAGAAGAACTTCAGAGAAAATTAGAAATCATCTACTTCACCTAACCTACTCCAAAAGAGACCAACTCAGGAAGGAAATCACCACATACTACAACAACTTAAAAGAAAGAAATCCAATCATCTTCCCTAATAATATACAATGGATACAAAGAGACTACGAAAAACTTTCTACAACTTTCATCCTACATAAAAAGAAGAAATGGAACAAATTCCTCCAAGAACAAGTTACCCAGCCACAAAACAACCATCAGAGGAACACCACCAACACCTTACAACATTCCAACCCCAGACTTGATAAAACTGAAAGCAGCAATCAACTCACAAAAGTATCAATCTCTCCACACACACACTTACCAAAACTGAAAAATCTGTCCTTTCTAAAGGCCTAAATTTCTGTCCAGAAAAATACCCTAATAAAATACTTCAATGTGGAGAACTAGAAGAATTCTTCCGACACCTGCACCTCAAGGAATATTTCCACGACCAAACTGAATCCATTCCCAACAACAACTCATCCTCTGACAACATTCAGGAAAAGATCAACCCCAAAACACCCAAAAAATCATCAGATTGGAACCTCACAGTGGATGGAACCCTAACCTTGACCGCTACATTGACTGCTTCAGGGAAAGAATGAGCAATGAAATAATCAGCAACACACGCCACCACAACAACCTCTCTCTACCAGAGGAAAAGGCCATAGAATATATAAGATCTAACCACCAAATAGTAATAAAACCAGCAGATAAAGGAGGAGCAATAGTCATCCTAAACTGGGAAGACTACATAAAGAAAGCCAACAAACAACTCTCTGACACCACCTGCTACAAAGAACTACAAGAAGATTCTACTCCCCCTTTCACCAAGAAACTCAACAATACCATCAAATCATTTCCATCAGGACTACAAAAAAAAAACTACAGACCTTGATCCCCCCACTACCTAACCCGGGGACTTTCTACATGCTCCCTAAAATCCACAAACAAGGGAACCCTGGCAGACCTATCATATCTAACCATGGGACCCTAACTGAGGAAATATCAGGTTTCATTGAAGCAACCCTAAAACGGGTCATCACCCACAGAGCAAGTTTTATCCAAGACACTACAGACTTTCTATGGAAACTTAAAAACATAGACCACCTTCCCAGCAACACCCTCCTAGCCACCATGGACCTTACCAGCCTGTATACTAACATCCCACACCAGTATGGCATCCATGCCTGCCTTACATATCTACAGGAACAAGATTATAACTCAGAATACAGACCCAAAGATATTACTGACCTTATACACTTCATCCTCACACACAACAATTTCACTTTTAATAATCAACACTTCCTCCAGACGATGGGAACAGCTATGGGCACCAAAATGGCCCCACAGTATGCCAACCTTTTTATAAGCCACCTGGAAGAAGACTTCCTCAAGAACTGCACCATCAAACCCTTGCTATACTTAAGATATATCGATGACATATCCATCATTTGGACTGAAAACCTGCAATCTCTGATTGAGTTCCATCAGAAATTCAACAATCACCATCCCTCCATCCAACTATCTCTTAAAAACTCCAGCACCAACATCTCCTTTTTAGACACAATGATCAGCATCCAGAATGATAAATTACAGACCACGTTATACAAGAACCCCACAGAGCAACCTACATATCTGCACAGAACCAGCAGTCACCCTAAACACACCAAAAAAGCTATGATATACAGCCAAGTCCTCAGATACCACCGAATTTGCACTGAAGAGAACACCCTGGATTGCCACCTCACCAATCTTAAAAAGGCTTTCACCCAATGAAGGCACTCCTCCAGAGAGATAGATCGCACGTTTGAAAGAGCCATCCGGATACCATGTGAAGAACTGCTGCAGTACAAAAGAAACCCTCCCCCACAAATAGCACACAGCTGGTTATGACATATCCCCGCCTCCCTTGAACCCGTACGGCAAATCCTCAAACAATTGCAACCCATACTAGAAAGAGACCCTAATCTTAAAGAGATCTTCCCAGAGCCACCCATCCTAGCCTTCAAACAAACACTGAACCTCGCTAACCTCATCACCAGAAGCAAACTTCCTCAGGCCCAGAACACACCGAATGGATCAAGATCATGCCATGACAAGAAATGCAAAACCTGCCAACACATCTCCACCACCCCCACAATTACTACACCCCACAACAGAGCCATCAGCATTCCCAGATCTTACAGCTGCACCTCCAGAAATGTGATATATCTCATCCAATGCACCAAATGCCCTGATGGAAAATACGTAGGAGAGACCAAACAACAACTGCACACCAGAATGAACGCACACCAGAAATCTATCAAAGACAGGAATACCCAATTACCGGTGGGGGCACATTTCTCACAGGAGGACCACTCTCTCTCCAATCTCTCAGTCCTGATCCTCAAAGGAAACTTACACAGCACTTCCCAGAGACGAGCCTATGAACTCCACTTCATCAACCTCCTGGACACTAAAAATCATGGACTAAATATAGACATTGGATTTATGACACATTATAACCTGCCTGACATCTGACTCCCCAGGTATCTCTCCACTTTCATCCCCCTTCTCTCTCTCTGCCTCCCCCCCCTGCCCCCCACCCCAGCCTGTCTCTCACCCACTGACTCCTCAATCTATATTTTCACTGACTGCCTGTCTTGTATGCAGACCAGCCCAGCCCCTGGCTTCTTTACTTGTCATTCCATCCAGGAAGAGCACACACCAACTGCTGAAACTTCCTCAGCCTGACGAAGGGTTTTTGAACCCAAAAGCTTGCTTAATAATTGTTTTCCAACTATTTAAGTTGGTCTAATAAAAGATATCAGATTCACCCAAAGAACCTTGTCTTTCTTTCTAAAGGCTTTCCGCATCTTTCTCTCCTCTGTAGTCGCCTTTTGTTTAACAGCCCTCTGGCAAAGCTTTAACAGCCATCTGATGGTAAGGATTTTTCAACTGCTTAACCTGTTTCTCTGTATCAGATTTCAGCTCCCACAGTCTGCTGCAGGGGAAAGGAAACATCATGCTTAATTTTTACAACTTGCCCAGAACTAATCCAATCAGGAATCAGCTCCCTCTAGCACCCTCAGACAGATACCTAAAATGGAAATTAGGGTTCTAGGTTGCGGTCCTTGTTCCCCAACCCCTAGAGATTACCTTTGCCCACTGGCTGTAGTTCCCAACTTGATACCATCAATCAGTCTCTGGCTCCTGCCTGGCTTACCAATTGTTGCCCATAGGATTCCTTTTATCAGAGACCCCACAAGGACTGACACGTTCCCTCATCCAATTTGATATCAAGTGAACTTTTAATAGTAACCCCTAGGCTTATTAAAAGTATACTTCCTTGCAATATGACCTGGTAAGTGGTTCCTTCAAAGCGACCTTTGGTGGTACCAGCCTCAGATCCTCTGCTGGGTGTGTGTTCTGTGTTGCCACCCTGGGGAGACAGGAGCAGTCTTGGACTTCTTGTTTGAAAAACAAAGAATCCAGAAAATAACATCCCACACAACCAGCAGAGGTTCTGCAGCTGGTACCACCAAGGTTTCTCCTGTAACACCTGAAGGAAACGCTTGCTAGGTTGAACTGCAAGGAAGAATACTTGTAATAAGCCTAGAGGTTACTATTAAAAGTTCACTTGATACCAAATTGGACGAGGGGCCATGTCAATCCATGGGGATCTCTAGTAAAAGGAATCCTAGGGGCAACAAAGAGGTGCCCGAGACACAGTACTGCCTGCTTTGCTACCTCCAAACACAGTAAGACTCTAGGAGCTCACAAGGCACCCAGGGTTAAGAGGTATGCTATCCTAAGGGTGGAAGTTTACCCTCTTAAAGGGGCAAAGTGCTGCTTTTATTGTTAGTGTTACGTTATAGCCCAGGGACTTATGTTTGTGTTATCATCTGTACCGGTGGTTTTGGGATGAGGCTAAAAGGGGAGGAGGAGGCCTCATTAGTGCCCAGAGGGGGACACCTGATTTCCCAGCACCAGAGGGGCACAGCAACAGATGGCCAGACAGCCCAGTGCTGGAGGGGTGCAGGAGACAAGAGCCAGGGGCTGGGACACAAGAGAAGGTTGAGGAGAGTTAGTGCCTCAAAGCCAGGCCTGACACCATTAGTCTAGGTTAGAAGGCCTAGCTATATTAAAGGGGTGGAGGCTGAGTAGGCCAAGGCCCCAACAGAGGGTATAACAATGGTATAACACCCACAAGGCATGGGGCATGGTAAAAAGGGAGGCTGGAGCCACATATTTAGCCACCACAAGGCCTAAGGTGTCCCACGAGGCACTGACTTGGAGTGGGACTCAGGAAGGGGTCCAAGAACCCGCAGGGTCTAGTAAGGTTCAACAGGACTGTGACTGCATAGAAACTCATGGGCAACCTCCCTACGTATTATCTTTACAGACAAGATGTGGCAGGAGACATTAGAAGGCGCCTGCAGGGCAAAGCTGGTATGGTCATGGAGCCCTAGGGGCATCACAGCCATCCCTAGATACCCTGCACCATGACAGGGCCAAAAGCCCATTGGAATGACTGTGTGTTGACACCTGCAAGGCATAGGCATGGCTGTAGGAGTGGTCAGAGGCCACGAATACACCTTTAAGGCATTGAATGCTAAGTTAAGAGGAAAAGTGTGCTAGGACCTAGACCAGTGAGTCCCATAGGGTCCTGGGCACTCTCCCAGCATTTCTTTTTAGAAACATCAAAGATGTGACAGGCAAGTGAGGGGGAAGGGCTCGGGGACCAGGTAGGCAGGAATAGAGGACCGGAAGTGCGCGCTACTACAATGCCCAACATCATCCTACTACACGCACTGTTGGAGGCAGGTATGCAAAACAGCTAGTTAGGGAAATTAGTATAATCACACAGTAAATGAAAGGGGTGGAAGTTTGCTCTTACCAAGTCTAAACCTGCAGTCTGGCTCTAACCTGGAGCTACAAAGGGCTAAAAAAACTCAACAGACTCAATTTAAATTTAAAACCACAAGATGATATTATTATAACAATGATGCCAACAAACAAACAACAGTGAACAATAGCAATCACAGAATACAATGACAGAGGAGGAAAAAGACCAGGGGAACACAGGAGAGAAACAGAGAGGAAAGTTCCTTCTCTTACTCCGGACTTGCAACACTGTTGTGGTTGCAAGTTCAGTCTTAGCCTGTGAGTCTCTGGGAAGTTTTCTCAGTCAAACTAGTAAGGCACTCTGTACTACCTCCCTCACACCAGGAGGCTTAGTTCCTTTACCAGGGATGGGTGATACTTTACCCTCCTAATGGCGGTGGTGGTGACAAATAGTGGTTAGCTAGTGAGATATTGACCTCCCAGGTCCTCACTCAGTCTGCGATATTCCACACGCAGTTGCAGAGGAGCTTGGCCTCCCAGGCCCTCATTCACTCTGACAATCTCACACTGTAATAGGGCACCAGCCACGGGCCCTATTATGGTCCAAAGTGTCCCACCGGACCTGGACACAGACAAGGACTTGCCGGGGAATGCAGGGCCAACTGAGCAGCAGAGAGAAAGGCTCCAACAGCATCCAGGGTGATCATGGCAGCCCACACACCTGGTGTGGAGTGAAGCAGAGATGTGGAATCCTGGGGCCAGCTTCTACCAGCTTAAATAAGAAACTGGCTCTTACTGGACTTAATGAATTGATGTTTGAAATTAATTAATCACAGATGGTAGCCATTTAATTGATTAGACTGGCAGGGAAATTGCTCAATGGAATCTGACAGACCTTATAGTCAAGTATCCAAGCGACAGATAAAAATAGAAATAAATTGATTAATATAATGTGAGACATAAGGTCAGCAAGATAAGCTGAAGACTGAGACATCAGTTGATTGATATACTTCTGGGTATATCAATGGATGAAGTAATGGTGGGTGTTAATTGGATGTGTAAACCTCAAACAATTGAAGTGAGAGAAAAACTGGGAAATTGCTGATGGATTACCAGGCCTCCATACACTGTTCTTGAGAGAACAAAGTCCTGGGGTGGATAACAAGCCAGTGTCTACTTAGATGTGGCAAGGGCATGTTATAGGGGAAACGGAGCTCTGTGAAGGAGGCTCATCAGCCATCTGACTCACTAACTATTGGCAAACACCTCTCCTATCCTTATTTTTCCTTTTTCTTTAACATCAGGAAAGCATTAAAGGAGGTGTTCAAAAGTGGAGAGAGGTGGCTGATCAGGAGAGGGACCAGGAAACCTAGAAGTAAAAGACTGTGCCCATGAAAAGTAAAAATTACCAGGGCAAGAAAGCCTGGAAATTGGTCTTAGGTAAGACCTGAAAAATATACCCTCCTGGGACTGGTTAATGTCGTAGAGCTAGTTGTGGTGGGGTAGTCTCTACAAAATGACACATGTTGCCACCCACGAAAAGCAGGCTAGGGACTATTTAAAAAAGCTGGATGTGTACAAGTTCATGGGGCAAGATGCAATGCACCTGAGGGTGATAAGGGAGCTGGCTGATGAGGTTGCAAAGCTGGCCATTATATCTTTGATAAGTGGTAATGAATGAGAGATGTCCCAGATAATTGGAAAAAGGCAAATATAGTGCCCATTTTTAAGAAAGGGAAAAAAGAGGATCTAGGAAACTACATACTGGTTAGCTTTACCTCAGTCCCTGGAAAAAATCATGGAGCAGGTCTTCAAGGAATCCATGTCTAAGCACTTGGAGAAGAAGAAGATGATTAGGAATAGTCAGCATGGATTCATCAAGGGCAAGACATGCCTGACCAACCTGATTGCCTTTTATGACAAAATGACTGGTTCTATGGATGTGGGAAGACCACTGGACCTGATATATGTGTACACACCCCACCACACACATGCACCTACACCTCCCCATCCACACCCCCCACCCACTCCTCCACACACACACCCCATCCACCCTCCCCCGCCACACATCCCACAGCCCTCCACAAACCCCATACCCACACACACACACACACAAACACATGCACATCCCCACAAACACACACTCCCACAAACCCCCCATACACATCCACACACACATCCACAGCCCCCCACAAACCCCCATACCCACCTACCCCACAGAAACCCCATACCCCCCACACCTCCACATCCCCACCCCTCAATATACAAGAGCAAGACTTCACTTTGAGCTGTTACACAATCACTTCTATATACACAACGCAAGCACACACAAATCAGGACAAAAATCTTTTAAAAAATAAAATTAAAATATGTTATTGTGGATGTTTGATTTTTAGTGTATATAATTTGGGTTTTTTTCCAGTTCCAAGATGGCAAACCCCCTCCCCAAAAGGAGTACTTGCAGGGGCAAGGGGAAGGCCTTCCAGTGGTAAAGGTCAGGGGTTAGGGGGACGGACTTCTAGTTCCAAGATGGTGACCAGAGGGTAGAGCACCGGTCCAGGGGCAGGGCTACACTTGTGGCCCTTGACAGCTCACTAAAACTCATTAAGCGTCCCCCCAGCTGAAATAATTGCCTGCCCCTGGCTTGATGGCTAGTTGGCAGCCAGTACCAAGTGCAGTGCCCCAGGGGTCAGTCCTGGGACCAGTTTTGTTCAATATAATATCAATGACCTGGAAGATGGGATGGAGTGCACCTTCATCAAGTTTGCAGATGACACCAAACTGGGAAAGCAGTAGATATGCTGGAGAGTAGGGCTAGGATCCAGAGAGACCTCAACAAATTGGAGGAGTGGGATGAAAGAAATCTCATGAGGATCAATAAGGACAAGTATAGAGTCCTGCACTTAGGATGTAACAGTCCCATGCACTGGTACAGGCTGGGGACTGACTGACTAAGCAGCAGCTTTGCAGAAAAGGACCTGAGGGTTATAGTGGGTAATAAGCTGAATAAAAGCCAACCGTGCACCTTTGTAGCGACAAAGGCTAATGGCATACTGGGCTGCATTAGTAGGAGCATCGCCATCAGGTTCAGAGAAGTGATTCTGCTTCTCTATTTGGTATTGGTGAGGCCACATCTGGAGTAGTGTCCAGTTTTGGGCCCCCC
Source organism: Alligator mississippiensis (assembly GCF_030867095.1). NCBI lineage: Eukaryota > Metazoa > Chordata > Crocodylia > Alligatoridae > Alligator > Alligator mississippiensis. Next base: position 225,003,436 of record NC_081824.1, on the reverse strand, counting down.
ACTGCAGAAAAGATGTGGACATATTGGAGAGGGTCCAGTGGAGGACAACAAAAATGGTTAGGGGGCTGACATGACATGAGGAGAGGCTGAGGGAACTGGGTTTATTGAGTCTACAGAAGAGGAGACTGAGAGGGGATTTAGCACCAGCCATCAACTACCTGAAGGGTGGTTACAAAGAGGATGAAGCTAGAATGTTCTTCGTGGTGACAGATGACGGAACAAGGAGCAATGGTCTCAAGTTGCTACAAGGGAAGTTCAGGTTAGATATTATGAAAAACTCTCTCACTAGAAGGGTAGTAAATCACTGAAACAGGTTACCCAGACAGGTGGTGGAATCTCCATCCTTGGAGGTTTTTAAGACCTGGGTAGACAAAGCCTTGGTTGTGATGATCTAGTTGGGGCTGGTCCTGCTTTGAGCAGGCGGTTGGACTAGATGATCTCCTGAGGTCCCTTCCAACCCTCATTTTCTATTATTCTAAAAGAGATTTGGGTGTAGCAGAAGATGCTGGAGCTGGGAATACTTATACTGATAGATTCTGCCTGGGGCTTCAAATATGTGCAAGCAAGGCAACTCTCCTACATAATGTTAATTGCCAATGATTAATGGCCTGCCTTTAATTGGTTTTATTATTTTAAAAGTCCTGTCTATGTTGTTCCATTATTCTGAGGGTCAGAGTTATACTAAAAGACCCGTCATTACCTGGACCAACTTGTTCAGTCTTTTTAAACAGAGGCATAACATTAGCTCTCTGCAAGAACTTTCCAAGCATTTGAAAAGTTACTGCTCCTTAGCCAGTCCTTTTAAACTCTTGGTTAAGTTATTCAGATCTGCTGACTCACAAAGATAACTGTAGTAGCTATGTTTAATTTAATCCCAAATTACTGCTGATGAAACACTTTCTACTCTTTGATACCATTGCATTTGCCTTTCTCAAATACACTATGGAAACTGTTATTCAAAGTTTGTCTTTTATTGGCTACTGCCATTTTCAACTTCTAATGAACAGTGGACACATTTACACATGTGCTTTAATGCACATTACCCTATTTTAATATGCATTAAAACATCACAAAAAGTGCACTTCCACCAATGCGCATTAAAATAGGCTAATGTGCCTTTTTTCTAGTACCTCAAAATGAATGGCTTTTATAGACATGCTCCCAGAGGTGGGGGTGAGGAGTACTTTCATTAGTGCAGCTCCAAGATCTCTAAAGCACCCCCACTGCCATTTTTCAGCATGGGGATGCTGATACACCTGACACTGGAGTCTGCTGGAGCATGGAAATGACCACAGTCCAGCAGACTCAATTAATCAAGTCTGCTCCAACGCACTGTAATTACAGCACATTGGAGCAGCCTCCCTACATGTGTGTAGGAGCCCTGAGCTACTAAATTAATGTGCATTAGCAAAAGCGCATTAATGAACATGTAGACATGACCAATATTACTATTTTGGGGATTACTTTATGTCCCAGTATACTTACAAAGCCTCCTAATGGTTGTAGAGTTCTGTCATCTCTTGTTTTTTATTGCTTCCCTTATCTGACAGTTTCTGACAGTTCATAATTTCTGATCTGTAGTCATTCCCACCAAATGCCCCTTTCAATCAACTTGTAATACCAGTATGTTTCATATTTTTTATAGCTGCTTTCTCAGCCTCTTTAAGCAATGTTAACCTTTGTAACCAGAGCAGCCATCTTTCTCAGTTATGACTGCTTGGCATTGTGTCAAAATATTCTAAAGCTATTTCAAATTATCATTCATGTTTTTTCTCTTTAGTTTTTTCTCCCATTTAGTTTTCCATACCAAATACGTTATAGTACTCTGCACTTTATTTGCAGGATCTAAGCTTTCACTAATTTATTTTTGGATAAATGTTCAATTTCTCCTTTGTCGACCAAGATGAGGTCATACAGCTTTCCCACAAGTTGGGTGAAATGCTTTTTTCAATTAGGAAATTACAGTATCATAATAATTAGCTATTCTAAGGAAGAGACGCTTAGCATTGAATTCCTTCCTAATATTGCAGCTTGTTACAGAGAGTCACATTCTTCAGTCTGTTTGGGTAATCTATAGCAGATGCCAGTTAGTTCCCTATCTTCTACTTTATCTGATTATCTTCCACCACATTGTCCATGGTTAGGAAACAGCCAGGTGATATTTTATTGATGTTGCTTCCTCTTCCCCCATTCCTTTTGTCCATTCATTCCTTCCTGCATAAATTTGTAAGCATTGTTTTCAACAGTCTTATTATGCAAATCATCTTCCAATGTTTGAATCATGCCAGCTTGGTCATTTTTATACTCATAAATGACTAATTCCAGTTCCTGCTATTACCCAGGTTCCTAGCATTATTAAATAAGCAGTGAAAGACTTTTTCCCATTCTTTGCCATCATGCTTAATTGTAGTGTCAACATTGTGATTTTTGTTCATGTTGTTAGTAGCCACACCTTTTTCACCTTGAGTCTTGACCACTGACATTGACACTGACCAGTTGCAAAATATGGCTGCAGGCTGCTTGATCCTTACAGCAGGAATGAGAGGTACTCAGGCCCAGGTTCAGAAATCCGCGCTGGTTGCCAACACACTAAAAGATACTGTCAGAGTCTTTGTGTATAAAAACCATTCATAATCTAGGTGTCAAGTACGTGTCAGGCATTGAGTGACTGGCAGTTATGAACTGCCACAGCAAATAAGCCCCCAAACCTTAGATGCAACCAGAGTCAGGCTCATGCTAAACAGTTCTCTGTCTCAGGTTCTTTAGCTGAGGAGCAGTTTCTTGGATAAGATGTCCATTAGAGCTTAATATGTTTAATTTAGACAGCTGAACCATGCATTTTCTGATTTGCTTTGAATTGTTTTCACCCTTTTCTTTACCTTCTTTTACATAATTTTTGTGTAAGGTGTGGTTGGAAGGCTATTGGAGTTACCTCATTGCTAAAGCCTTTGGTTTGTGGCTAGTTAATGTTGTGTATCATTACTGTTCGGTGATCACATGTTTTCTCAGTTGCCTTACAAGTGCATTAAATAAATATTATGCACTTAAGAAATGACCTAAAGGCACTAATGGCAAAACACAGAGATCAAGCAGCAAAGTTAATAGATTAAACTTTTTATAATAAACTATAGCTGCCAAAGATAAAAACTAGAAAGTAGTGGTAATCCCATCTGAAATCTTCCACTAGGTTGTAATAGGTAACACTGCAAGCATTTTTCACAGATGGGGCCAGAATCCTCTTTTGAAACCATAAATGGTCCAGGTAATGTCTGACCTGGAAGATTCAAGAATGCAGGGTGTTTATAAAGTCTTTGTGCAACTTTAAACTTTAATAAGTTTGTATATACATATGATAGAACAAAAGTATAAATGGTGATTGAAAGCATAATTCATTAAGCTTTTTTAGCATAGTATAAGTTATGCATAGGGCAAGGATCACAAATGTAATTCATGAAATCACTCAGCAGCAACTCAAACATGTTTTCTATGAGTTGGAAAATCGGATTGAACGATGTATCATGAAAGGTGGCAGTTATGTTGAAGTCTAGAAATTTGACCTGAATTGTGTTAAAATTTAATGAATTCTAATTTCAATTACAATTTACAGTTTGCTTCTATCAGTTGTACATCCGAAGTAACTAAAGTTGAAAGTTGCACAAAGACTTTATAAACACCCTGTATTAAAATTACCTAGTACAACACATGAATTTGTGTGCCATCAGTGCATCTATACCCATAATGGGGTTTAGATGTGTCACAACCCAAAGTTGTGATTTTGTGTTTTGTGTGTGCTTTGGCACTGCTAAATTATTTTCCCGCTAAATTGCGGCTTCTTTGCACGGTGGAGTTTTCTGCTGCAGAAGAGAACCCTGGTGCAACAGAGAATTTCCTGCCAATTTGTAGCTTTCTTTGCATGGTGCATTTCTTTTTGCATCTAAGAAATGCTCAGTGCAAAGAGTTCCTGCCATTTGTATTGAAATTCGAGCCACATTATTGGTTCACATTAAATTATGTATACGTGGCGGCTAGTGATTGGCTTGCTAGCCGTATAAAGAGCTTGAGTGGTTTCCGCCCAAGTTGGAGGACTCCACGAACACCAGGAGGAGGAGACTTCACACTGTGTGAAGATCTCTAAGCGCTGCAGATCCTTACGGACCCAACGCATTTCTTAAAAGGCAACAGGGTCCTGACCAGCCTCTGGCCTCTCCCCATTTCCAATAGATTCCTAGATGTATCCCTTCCTGCGCGCAAAAGAGACGGACCCACGGAGCTTCAACAACTCCGTGGGAGAGAGCGAACTTGTCGTAATCCTCAAACGAGGATGTAAGCGGAGCTGTGCCTGGAAAACTGTCCAGCCTACACCACGACCATCTTCGGTGTAAGTAAACAATCTTTAAATCAACCACTACATGTCCGTGACTAATTCTAGCTCACCCCCGGTCTTCTCCAACCCCACGTGCCCGGGCTGCTGGCCACAGCCTGCGTGCACAAGATGGGCCCGGATCGCTCCCGGCCCGTACAAGATGCACTGTACATTCAGACATAGTGTCTCTACATCTTTGTTCAATTAACTTTTAATTTACTTTGACTATCTCTTTTCCCCTCACTCCTCTGCCATATATTTTTCCTTTTATTGATATAACAATGTCAGGTTAAAAAAAAATCCTAAAATAATTAAACTAATTAAGTGTAGACAATGCCCATATGTGTTCAGGATAAGCCTTAAGGCAGGGGTGGGCAATTATTTCAGCTAGAGGACTGCTTAATGACTTTTGGTTAGCTGTCAAGGGTCACAAGGATAGCCCTGTCTCTTGAGAAGTGCCCTGCCCCCTGGCCACCATCATGGGACTGGAAGTCCTTAACCTCTGACCTTTGCCACCAGAAGTACCTCCCTTTGCCCCCAGAAGTACTCCTGGAGTGGGAGGGAGGAGGGATGGCATCTTGGAACTGGAAAAAACAAATCATACACCAAAAATCAAACATCTACTAGAACATATTTTAATTTTATTTCAAAAACTAGTTTTGTCTTGATTTATGTGTGTTTCCATAGTGTGTACAGAGATGATTGCATAATAGCAATGTGCATTGTGTGTAAGGAAGGTGTGGGATGTGGTTGCGGGGGCGTGGTGGGGTATGGAGGGTTTGTGGAGGGTGTAAGTGTTTTTGTGGGCTATAAGTGGGTGTGGCTGTGTATATGGGGTTTGTGGAGGGGTGTGGATGTGCATGGGGGTGTGAGGCAGGATGTGGGCAGGTTGGGTATGTAAAGTAGGATATGTGTAGATGTGGGGTTTGTTGAGGGGTGCAGGGATATGGGGGGTTGTGGATGTGTGTATAGGCAAGGTGTGGGACAGAGGGCATGGGGTTTGTGAGGAGTATATGTGTGGGTATGGTAAGGTGTGTGTGGAGAGAGGCTTTCCTCATGTTCCCCCCACAGCATGATGCATATCCCCCACCACTGGTGGCACCAACAGCAGGCGGTGGGCTGTCAGGGTGCTTATAGGCCTTTTTTTTCCTGAAAAACACAAGGTTAAGCTTTTGCTACAAATATATTGGCTACTCTTGAACTTCTCTTCCAAGTCATTCTTATCTTTATTCTTATTCTAAGCTGAGGAAGTTTTGGAGGATGTTGCAGCAAAATGTATCTTCAGAGGTGGAACTGAAGAGTTGAAGAAATTCAACTTTCAAAACAACTTTTACATTAAAACAGTAGGAACTAACCTTTTTGGCCAGCATGCCACATGTAGCCTACTGGCACAACCAGAAGCATGTGCTTCCCACAAATATGCATGTATATTTCCAAATAAAGTTGATGACACTGTCTTCAGCTGCTGTAAGTGGATGGGAGCTCCACTGATTGCAGCAGCATTCCAGAATTTCATGAATTGGGATGAGGGAGCAGCAACCTGAACTTCAGGAATAACTTCACACTGGCTCCCACCCACCCCCAACACAATGGTAGGCAAACCAGCAGCAAGACCCTCAAGCAGATAAAATCAGTGGCACAACCCCACCTCTGGGACAGCTGGATATAGTGTCAGTGGTGGACAAGGGAGGGGAAGGGACATACCACTGAGCAAGGAGAAGGGAGAGGAGGATTCTTACTTGCTTTGGGAACTTATGGAGTCTTTACTCATGCTCCAGAGTTGGGGGCAAAGAGAAGAACTTTAATTAGAGTGGCTCCAAGAGCTACTCTAATTAAAGCTTCTGCAATTTCACATGAATTCAGCATCCGGTGCTTCAAAATGTTGGTGCAGGCGCTTTAACTAAAGTTTGTTCAATGACCTAAACTAAAGCTCAATGAATATATGTGACACAGAGGCTGCTGAAGCGTGCTAATAAATGCCTAGTGTAGATGTTTGTATAATTACCTGGAGGAGGGAAGAAAACAGGGCATGGTTAAGGGGCTGACCTTGTGATGAAGGAATTCCTTGTAAGTTTGGAAATAATGAATGGGCCAGAGGCACCAGAGGCATTGATGTGTGATTGAGGGTGCTGGCAGATGCCCTGATAGCCTAAATCACCCATGAGGTAGGGTGCACACTATTTTCCTAGGATGAACTCTGAGTAGTCCAGGAAATACAAAGGAATAAGCAATATGGCAACTTACTAGACTGTAGAAGACCTCTGGAAGGGTGCACCCTACCATTGGGTACACATGACATTTTAGGCACCAAAGACTGAGTTAGAATATCTGATTAAGAGTGCAAACCAGGTCCTCAATGAAGAAGGCACCCGGGACAACTGGGGTGGTAAAGGCAGGGTATGGGGATGAAGAAGCCCTGTGAAGAGGACAAATGGCCATCTAAGATCTAGCTGATCTACCTTCCTAGTTTTACACCTTCCTTTGGGTGGGGGGGGGGGGGGGGGAAGGGGTTGACAATTCGCATGGCAGGCGAGTTCCAGAAAGGGGGACTATTAGGTCCCAGCAGTTTGACTGCAACACACAAACATCAGAAGCCAGATCTTCTACATACTTCCAAAAGGAAGTACTAAAGCATGGCACAGTAACAGAGTCACCATAGGGCAACATGTAGATGCAACCCCTGTAACTCAAACCTATTGCACACTCATGAGTTTGATTGTATTGGAATGCAATTTTCAGTGCAGGATCAGTGAGTTTGTATGTAGGACATCTAGCATCTGCATAGAGAAGAGTAGCAGTCTGCTATCTTTCATAAAGCATAGGAAAAGTAATGGCCTTTCAGTGTGTGTATCTGGGTCCCATTGGGAGGACATAAGAGTTCCTGCACCCTGTACATTTTTACCATGGGTAGATTCATTTTTTAATTATATATTGTTCACTGAACCAGAATTTGGCCTTCTGTGACTATGTCTCCCTGTTTGCCAAACAAGGGGTTAACAGGATTCTCTGTTTTAGATGCAACTGTGGTATATAGACTGTGTTCCAAATATCTCTTCTGTAAGTCTGCTTGTATCAAGTTTATTTTGTACACTGTTAAACACTATCCTATTATTAGTTTGGGTGGGTGTCCTGTGGTAAGGAGTGGTATTCCAGCATAATCTAAGTGGCTTCCTTCACCATGTTCCATGACAGATTCATGACACTGCCTAGAGCAGAATAGATTATCACAACACTCATTTTCCCAAAATATACCTAATTGCATCAGCTGCGTAATTTTATCAGTTCTATACTGAATTTCCAGACCTATCATTCTAAAGTTTCAAGGGTTTATTTTTGTCCTTTTTCTTTTTTTTCAAAGGGCATGTGTCTGGGAGCTGAAGTACAATGGCAAAACTTCATTTTTACTTTCCAATTAAATCAAAAAATAAACCATATTCAGTTTCCCCACTGCAACATTATTATCAGCACTTCTAGTTGTTTCCTTGAGGGAAACCTGCATATGCTTTGGTCAGCCTAAGCACCTGGAGAAATATTATTTGTCATATATCTCAGCAGACATAGACACTTTGCAGATTTCACTAATGATAATTTGGGTTAGACACTTAAGTAAAACAATAACAATTCTTGACACCTGTCATAATAGGCAAGATAATGTATTTAAATATTGTGTAACCATAAAATATATAAAATTTAATTAGGATCCTTAGAAATGAAACATTCAAGGGTTTCCTTTTAAATTAATTTTACCACTGTCTATAATATTGAAAGTAACACTCATCTAGTGAGAAATTGTGTAGTTCCACTACATTTGGTATCCTTTTAAACCAAATCAAAACTTTCCATTAGAATCCCCATATTGACAAATAGATCATTTACTTCTGTGCTTCAGAAGTCAGGCTGCTGCATTCCCTTTGGAATTGCTAATAATATACAGAAGGCCTCCAGTGTTTATACGCATTTTCCTAAATCTACTATGTACTGTACAGTTTCATTCCTGCTACTTGCACAAAGGTGAAGGGTGGGTTCTATACCAATAACTCAATTTAATTCAGAGTTTAAGAATCATATTACTAAATTCCAGGATTTGGCATTACACACACACAAACACACACGCTAGATTTCAAAGACATTAGGGCTGGAAGGAACCTCGGAAGATCATTGAGTCTAGCCCCCTGCCCAAGGGGCACGAAGTCAGCAGGGACAGTAGGATCCCAGCAAGATAAACATCCAGATGTCTTTTGAAGGTGTTCACAGTAGGTGCTTGAACCACCTCTGGTGGCAATCTATTCCAAACCTTGGGGGCTCAGACAGTAAAGAAGTTCTTCCTTATGTCCAGTCTAAAATGGTCATGGAGAAGTTTGTGACCATTCAACCTTGTCATCCCTTGGGGCACTCTGGTGAACAGATGTTCCCCCAGATCCTGGTGAGCACCCTTTATAAACTTAGAGGTGGCTACCAGATTACCCCTGAGCCTGTGCTTTTCCAGACTGAAGAGTCCCATGGCTCTCAGCCTCTCTTCATAAGGTCTGTTTTCCTGACCTCTGATCATGCACCTGGCACTCCTCTGCACCCTCTCAAGCTTCTCCACATCATTTTTGAATTGTGGAGCTGAAAACTGTATGCAATACTCCAGCTGCAGCCTCACCAAAGCTGAGTACAAAGGCAGAATGACCTCCCAGGATTTGCTTGAGAAGCATCTGTGGATGCAAGCTAGTGTTTTGCTTCCTTTCCTAGCAGCAGTATCACAATGAAGGCTCATGTTCTCCTTGTGGTCAATCATGACACCTCCCAAGTCCCTTTCGTCCGTAGTGCTAGCCAGCATAGCACTGCCGAACCTATAAGGATGCTGCAGGTTTTTCTTCCCCAAGGTGGAGAACCTTGTATTTTTCAGTGTTAAACACCATCAGGTTCTCGTCTGCCCATTTCCTGAGCCTGTCCAGGTCAGCCTGGATCACCCTCTTGTCCTCAAGTGTGGACGCTTTACTCCAGAGTTTGGTGTTCTCGGCGAACTTGGCCGGTCCACTTCTGATACCAATGTGCACATCATTAATGAAAATGTTTCATAGTATAGGCCCAAGGACAGAGCCTTGGGGGACCCCACTGGTCACAGGGCACCACAACAATTAACTTATCAACCACCACCCTCTGGGTCCTAACATAGAGCCAATTCCCCAGCCAGTGGATTGTGGTGTGGCTGAGGCCACAGTTAGCCAGTTTTACTAAGAGGTGATCATGGGATACCAGATGGAAGGCTTTTTTAAAGTCAAGATATACAACATCTTGTAACTTTAAACTAGGCTCGCTGGGGGGAGGGGAAGATGAGGGCGGGGGAAGCTGTGGACCACCAAACCATGTGTCACCCACAAGGACAGCCCAGCCTGAAGAAAGAAAATTGGGAACCTGCAAGATGCGGGGCGGCCAGCACTACGGCACAGGTAAGAAACGAGAAGGTAAGAAATAAGGGGCCCCTTGGGACTCAGAGCAGGGGGGCATCAAAGGCACCTGTCGCAGGGCTCAAGTGCCTATATACTAATGCTAGGAGCATGGGAAACAAGCAGGATGAACTAGCGCTCCTGCTTGCACAACACACCTACGACTTAGTAGGGCTAACGGAAACCTGGTGGGATTCGTCCCACGACTGGGTGGTACATATTGAGGGTTATAGATTGTACAGAAAGGACAGGGTGGGGAAAAAAGGGGGAGGGGTAGCTGCGCTCTATGTCAATGAGCAATATACGTCAACCCTCATCAAGACGGAATCCAAGGATGAGGAAGTAGAAGGATTGTGGGTTAGGCTACATGGGGGGCAAGGAAAAAGGGATTTGGTGGTAGGGGTCTGCTACAGAACCCCACATCAAGGGGAAGAAATAGATGCGGGGCTCCTGAGGCAGCTCTCAGACACCATAAAAGCTAAAGAGGCGGTAGTCATGGGGGACCTAAACTACCCAGACATCTGCTGGGAGACACAGACGGCAAAGTCCCACCACTCACGCAGGTTTCTAACCTGTGTACAGGACCTCCACCTGACACAGGAGGTACACGGTCCCACTAGGGGGAATGCCATACTGGATCTGGTATTGGCAATGGGGGATGACATGGTACGGGACCTACAGATTGGTAGCTATCTGGGGGACAGTGATCACCTAATAATAGAATTCACCATAAGATGTCGAGTGGGTAAGGTAACTAGTAGGGTGAAAGTACTAGACTTTAGGAAAGCTGATTTAAATGAACTCAGGCGATTAGTCAAGGACACGCTGCAGAGTAGGAGTTTTGAAATGATTGGAGCCCAAGAAGGCTGGCTGTGCCTTAAGGAAATGATCATTCAGGCACAAAGCGAGACAATCCCTGTGTGGGGCAAAAGAGGGAAAGGGGCCAGGAGGCTTCCCTGGCTGACCGCAAAAATTCAGGGCAGCCTAAGGGCCAAAAGGGGAGCACACAAAAAGTGGAAACAAGGAGAGATCACCAAAGACGAATATACCTCCTCTGCTCGTGCTTGTAGGGAGGCAGTTAGACGGGCCAAAGCTACCATGGAGCTGAGGATAGCATCCCAAGTAAAGGACAACAAGAAATTGTTTTTTAGATATATAGGGAGTAAAAGGAAGGCCCAGGGAGGAATAGGACCCCTGCTACATGGGTAGAAACAATTGGAGACGGACAGGGGGGACAAGGCTGAACTCCTCAACGAGTTCTTTGCCTCAGTGTTCCTAAGTGAGGTGCACGACAAGTCTCTCACTGGGGTTGTAGAGAGGCAGCAGCAAGGTGCCAGACTTCCATACGTAGACCCTGAGATGGTGCAGAGTCACTTGGAAGAACTGGATGCCTTTAAGTTGGCAGGCCCGGATAAGCTCCATCTGAGGGTGCTGAAGGCACTGGCCGACATCATTGCAGAGCCACTGGCAGGAATATTCGAACGCTCGTGGCACATGGGCCAAGTCCCGGAGGACTGGAGAGGGCCAATGTGGTCCCCATTTTCAAGAAGGGGAGGAAGGAGGACCCAGGCAACTATAGGTCAGTCAGTCTCACCTCCATCCTTGGCAAAGTCTTTGAAAAAATTATCAAGGCTCACATTTGTGAGAGCCCAGCAGGGCAAATTATGCTGAGGGGAAACCAGCACGGGTTCGTGGCAGGCAGATCATGCCTGACCAATCTAGTCTCTTTTTATGACTAGGTTATGAAACGCCTGGACACAGGAGGAGGGGTGGATGTCATATACTTAGACTTCAGGAAGGCCTTCGATACGGTATCCCACCCCATACTGGTGAACAAGTTAAGAGGCTGTGACTTGGATAACTACACAGTCCGGTGGGTGGCGAATTGGCTGGAGGGTCGCACCCAGAAAGTCATGATGGATGGGTCGGTCTCGACCTGGAAGGGTGTGGGCAGTGGGGTCCCGCAGGGCTCGGTCATTGGACCGACACTCTTTAATGTCTTCATCAGCGACTTGGATGAGGGAGTGAAATGTACTCTGTCCAAGTTTGCAGATGACACAAAGCTATGGGGAGAAGTGGACATGCCGGAGGGCAGGGAACAGCTGCAAGCAGACCTGGACAGGTTGGACAAGTGGGCAGAAAACAACAGAATGCAGTTCAACAAGGAGAAATGCAAAGTGCTGCACCTAGGGAGGAAAAATGTCCAGCACACCTACAACCTAGGGAATGACCTGCTGGGTGGCACGGAAGTGGAAAGGGATCTTGGAGTCCTAGTGGACTCTAAGATGAACATGAGCCGGCAGTGTGACGAAGCCATCAGAAAAGCCAATGGCACTTTATCGTGCATCAGCAGATGCATGACGAATAGGTCCAAGGAGGTGATACTTCCCCTCTATAGGGCGCTGGTCAGACCGCAGTTGGAGTACTGCGTGCAATTCTGGGCGCCACAATTCAAGAGGGATGCGGATAACCTGGAGAGGGTCCAGAGAAGGGCCACTCGTATGGTTAAGGGGCTGCAGACCAAGCCCTACAACAAGAGACTAGAGAAACTGGACCTTTTCAGCCTCCGCAAGAGAAGGTTGAGAGGCGACCTTGTGGCTGCCTATAAGTTCATCACGGGGGCACAGAAGGGAATTGGTGAGTATTTATTCACCAAGGCACCCCCGAGGGTTACAAGAAATAATGGCCACAAGCTAGCAGAGAGCAGATTTAGATTGGACATTAGGAGGAACTTCTTTACAGTTCGAGTGGCCAAGGTCTGGAACGGGCTCCCAAGGGAGGTGGTGCTCTCCCCTACCCTGGGGGTCTTCAAGATGAGGTTAGATAACCATCTAGCTGGGGTCATCTAGACCCAGCACTCTTTCCTGCCTATGCAGGGGGTTGGACTCAATGATCTATTGAGGTCCCTTCCGACCCTAACTTCTATGAATCTATGAACATCAATCTCTTCTCCTTTGTCCAGGTGATAGGTCACCTGGTCATAGAAGGAAATGAGATTGGTCAAGCAATACCTACCCACAACAAGCCCATGCTGGCTATCCCTCAGAATGTTGCCATCGGGAAGTCTGTTAAGAATGGCCTCTTTGATAATCTTTTCTAAGACCTTCCCCAGGATAGAGGTCAGGCTGATGGGCCTATAGTTTGCTGGATCCACTTTCCTCCATTTCTTGATGATAGGCACCACAGTGGCCTTCTTCCAATCTTCGGGCACTTCACCAGAGTGCCAGGAGTTCTCGGAGATCTGTGCCAGGGGCTGATCTATGAAGCTAGCCAGCTCCTTGAGTACCCTGGGGTGTAAACTGTCAGGGCGAGCTGGCTTGAAGGTGTCCAGCCTCTCAAGGTGTTCCTTCATGAGGTCCGCAATCTAAGGCTAGCTTCTTAGATGTGCACTACTGTGAGGAAAGAGAAGAGCCCCAGAGAAATAAATTGGTCCCACCTGAATTGCAAAGAACTCCACAGAGCTCATTCTTCACCCACGTTTCAGGAGGGGAGGGGGAGTCAGCTGCAACTCCAGGATAAAAGGAGTCCTGGGGCAAGCAAAAAGGGAACACCAGAAACTGTAAGTGGCTGACTCAGGCAGAGAGATGGCAGGGATAGCTGAAGGCACTGAGAAAGCAATGGAGATCAGGTTTAAGAGAAGCAGTTTGGTGGAGGGAGCTGCTAGGGGAGAGAACCCTGAAGGAAATGCCTGGAGAGAAACTGAAGGGGGGGAAGTTAGAGGGTACTGTAACCAGAGGGATGGCAGGGTCACTGTGCTAGCCCTTGCCGCCTCCTCTACTGTGCCAAGCTTTAGACTTGCACCCTCCTATTCTCGCCCACCACGACTTTGATGATATGTGTTTTTATAGGGAGGCTACCTCTCCTCCACTTGGCCACAGTTCTCCTGCTCCGGGTGTCCTGCGTATCTAAGTCTTGCGGGCCTTCTCTGTACGCCACCCTTCTCACTAGGGCCTTCTCTGTACTGCTGCCCTTCTCACTGGGGCTGCTCCGTAATGCTGCCCCTCTCCTGGGGCACTCCGGGCTCTCACTGGGGCTTCTCCATAATGCTGCCCCTCTCACTGGGCTCTCTGCGCCCACACTGGGCCTCTCCGTAATGCTGCCCCTCTCACTGGGCTCTCTGCGCCCACACTGGGCCTCTCCGTAATGCTGCCCCTCTCCTGGGACTCTCTGCGCCCAGCCTGGGGCCTTCTCTGCAAGGTTGCCCTCTTACCAGGCTCTTCCCTCTGCAAGGCTGCCCTCTCTCATGGGCTCTTCCCTCTGCAAGTCTGCCCTCTCTCAGGGCTCTGCTTTGGAGCTGGGGTCTGTACCCCTGAACTCCGTGCCCTCACTGGGGCTGGGGTCCTCACTCTACCATGAGTCCCCTATGAGGCCTCCTCCATCCCCTTATAGCCTCACCCAAACCACCGGTGTTAAACAAACTGCAACATAAACTCAAGCCTCTTGGCTACAACTTAAACCTAAGCCACCTGGCTGTACCGATATTGCTCAGCCGTCTTGGAGCTGCTACCCTTTACTCTGCAAGCAGTACCTGCAATCAGGCTTCTCCTCATATCATTGCTCCAGGAGCTTCTCTCTCTCTACCTGCTGGCAGGGAATTCCTTCTGTCTTAGATGCTGGTCGGAAACTGCCTCTGATCTCAGCTCCCTCTCTCATAAGAGCCAGGCCTTGCCCCTTATAGCCAGCTGACCGCTGGCAGGTGTGGGTTGTTTGCTGCCTCCCGTTGCCCTGGCAACCAGCACCTGAGGAGTCTTCCGGGCTCTCTCAGTATCAGGCACCTTAGTGTCCTGCTACAGGTACCATAAAGACCCTAATAGCAGGGCTGAAGAAAAAGGGTACCATAAAGTTGGGAATATAAGTGCAGGAGAAATGCCAGTTTGTTTTCATTCTCCTTTTCGGTAGCGTGAAAGGGAAGTCATCCCAGATAGATAGTGCGTTTGCAACTATTGGGACAATAGGCTAGGATTAATAAAAGAACTGGCTAGTATTAATGGCAGGTCTGTGCAAGGCTCCAAGTCAGGTGAAATACAACCGGGCCCATCAGGGCTATTGATTGGCCAGACCTTGAGACCCACAGAGCATTTGTACTTCTCGGAGGCAGATTGTACTGAATTAATGACTGGTGGAATGGGTGAGGGTGTAGGGGTTGGTGGAGCCCTCACTACACTGAGACAGATTTCAAGAGCTAAAGTGTCAAAACCCACATGCCCTGGCATTCTATTTTCTCCTGAAACAACAAGTCATGGCAGGAGAGATCATGGACGTGTGGGAGAGCCCAGCAAGACATCGTGGTGGACTTCGGCCCACTAGCTGAGGTGCTAAAACTATTTTGGTGCAGAAGACAGAGTAAGAAAGAAAAAAAAAAGAGAAATCTGCTCAGACAAGGCGATGAGCACCAGAGATTGACAAAAAACATAGAATGATAGAAACAAGCCTCTACCCCAGATAGGGGTCGGGTTTTGGGGTAGAGGCCCACCATTGGACAACTACCCACAGTTGATGTCAAAATTATTTTGAGAAGTACCCTCTTACACTGGCTAAAGAAATCTGGTCACTTTTATCTGGTTATCTTTTTTTTCCTTTTCTCAGGGTGGGGTGAGGAATTAATGCAAAATAAGGTGGGATGTAAATTTACACTGTACAGTGCACTAATTCCTTGTATGGACACTCAATCTGCACTATGAGTATCCTGGTATGGTGTATCTTAATAAAAGTGTATGCCATTTCATCTTGCCACTCCATCCAACTGTGGAATGCACTTTCCTATCATAGTGATAGTTATCATATGAAAACCTAAAAAGCATACAAACCTGGTGTAGTGAGTTGTCAGGTTGCATACCACAGTCTTTATTTTCCTGGGAAAACTTGCCCTACAGAACCCAACATAAACCAGAAACCAACAAACATCAGGTGCAAACAATACAGAGTTCAACCAAACCCTGTAGTCTTTTCCCAGACCCTGAGAAAGTACCCTGGCTCAATGCTACAGCATGTAGCTTCCCAATTTCTTTCTCCTCCCCCCACCCCACTTCCCTGGGAACTTTTAACTTCCTCTGGGCCAGCCAATTATCCTCATCAGCTGGCACAGTCCTCCTAGGCAGGCCTGCAATCACTTTCTTACTGCCTACAGCTGGGCTGCAGCCCCTGAAACATGCAACAGCCCCTGAAACATGAAACAGTGAGTTATAGCTGGTAACTCACTGTTAGACCCAATTATTGCTCAATGTCACTTCTAGCCACCTAGGGATATTATAATCTTAACGGTACAGGAAAGGTACCAACAAAATGTAGAGAGAATATAGCTTAGGAAGAAAGCAAAGTTTGTGGGAGAGATGAAATAGGCGATTGAAGACTATAGCCTTGGAGCTGGCTTTAAAGTTTAGGAGCTAGGACTAAAAAGCAGAAACCTGTGTTGAAATTCTCTGCTATTAGCCAAGAGACCAGCAGCAACCATGATAAGCAGAAACGTTTGTGGTTTGCAAACAACTGGATATTTGTTCAGACACAAAAGATCTGAACTCTGGCCAAGGGATCTGCTAAGCAGTACATGATTACCAGCAGCAAAAGGGTGCTGTAGAGTACATATCTATGGCAGCAGGCTGGAGGAGCCCCTTCTTACCTCTGCATTGCATAGCCTTTTGTGCTAAGTTAAGAATTCTGATTTGTCTTTATTTGTAACTTCCATCCATTATCCTTTGAGTAAACACATTGTTTGAACCTGGCAGCCCTAGAATACTAATCCCATGTTAGTCAGATGTTGAGTGTTCAAGGCAACTCACTCTGGACTAATGCCTAGAGGAAGGTCTAGTACATGAAACACTTTCAGTGCTTGTCTGCTATGAAATGTCTACAAGACCGCAGCACTTGCAATCTATCTCTTCTCTGGGCTTGGCTACAGTAGATTAGAATTTAGGACAAAGTAACTTATATTGTATTTAAAGGAAGGAAACGACATAGAGTATGTGCATGAGAGAGAAAGCAATATCTCCCATGCTGCAAGCGCATCCATTTTGAATTTTCTTGTAGCCCTACCCCAAGCAGTCAGATAAAATGAGCTAAATACTCAGCCTGTCTTCCCTGAAGTCAATGGAAACATGTTCATTTATAGCATTAGCCAGAAAGATGCAGTGCACAGGAAATAGAGTTGTAGCTATGCATACTTTGAGTTCCCACTCCTACAAAGAAATATGTACTAAGGGATTCCTTCCTGTTGAGCTCCACTGAAGTTCATTGTGCAGAGAAACATTTTTTTTTACAGATATCAGGTCTAGGCTCCAGTAGTGTAACGAGGGATGTGTGAGAGGGGCACCTGCCCCATTCACCAGGTGGGGGCATCAGGATTGCCCCCCAACCCTGCAAAGTCCATGCCCCAGCAGAATGCTCCAGAATAGTTCCCATCTGCTGCAAAAACAACAGCCAGAGCAGGTGCAGACGGTGCAGTGGCACCAGCTCAGCCAAGCGTTTATGAGTCCCTGGCAAGGGTAAAGTTGCTGCCCACTCCACCCACCCCCACTGTTAGAACCTGGCCTCCCACTCCCACCCTATGCCTGCCCCCCTCAGAGCCCATGCACCCCCCTACTTTCCTGCAGGATTTGCCCTGGGTGCCAACTATGCTTGTTATGCCATTGTTAGGCCCCTTTGCACATCAGCTTTTCTACCCCTGAACTGCTCCCCTTCACTTCTGCAGTCAGCTAAGCCTTCCTGTCAAGCCTCTTCAGAATACAATGAAGAATGAAGCTGCAGGAGAGAGGAGGACAAGCTTTCAACTCTGAGTGAATTGTATTAGGACAGTACTGACAAGAAATGTGAATTTTTATTGCTTCATTTTTTTTTTCAAGATGGAATTCTCCTTCCGGGTAAGGAAATGTTTCCAGGAATATATATCTTTTCTGCAGTAAAAATATCTCTGAGGCAGAGATACAAATTTCTCTTTTTAGACTTGACACTTCCAAAGCCTGATATATATGTGGCTGTGTGAGCTAGATGAAAAGGAATTATTAGGTTTTTATTAGATTATGATGCAAGCACAAGCTGGCTGTGCTTGTCAGACTGCAAGTTTACTGCAAAGATGTACTGCCAAATTCTGTCCTTCTGCTTCTCCTCCAACATCAACACTCTTCTTTACCACAGTAAAATAATCCTTCTTGAAATCAGTGGGGTGATACAGGTATAAAGGAATGGATAGTGTGTTCCACAAGACTCTGATCTACATCCGTATTAAATCGAGAATAACTCTGCTGGAGCTGGTGGAGTTATGGCAGCATAAAATTCACATGATAAAGGCTGGAATCTGACTCTACAGAAAAAAAGTCCTATGTTATAATGTGTAAACCTCATACCATCAATATAACTTCAGTATTTTTTGTAATTCCAAAGGCAATGCCTACCCACTTAGTTGCAGTAAGTGCAAACTGTGTTTAAGGAATAGGCAAATCCAGCTATATGGACAGCTCCCATATGAATCAGTAGGTCTTGTAGAGGGCTGGAGTATTTGAGGTCAGCAATGGACACTTCAAGTACAGCAGCTATCTGGTCAGCTCCAGATGGTGAGACTTTGTAACCACATTGTTTCTGGCAATGGCCAACCTTGTACACAGTAAGTTTGTATACATTTCAAATCTGCTTATCCTTAGGGAAATCACTGGTAAGGTGGACTGGACTGAATGCTGCTGTAGGCAACAATAGTGTAGAGCTGTAGTAAATCCTCTGACTTTTAATATTACTCCAGAGTAGAATGGCATCTACTGTTCTCTCTGCAAAACACAAAATCTATAATGTCCTTGCATAAATTCAAATTTTAAAAAAGATCACATGCCTCAGGAAAAGTTAAATAATTGACACAATATAAACCACAGTCTTGTTCACTCTCAGGAACCTGGAAAAGGGCCTGCATCAGATCCTAACATCCTGTAAATTTGTGGAAGTCTAGGTTGAAAGCTAGATTGAAGTCTAGGTTGAACATTTGTAGTTGGCCCTTATCTGTATAACAACCCAAATTAAAACCTCAGGATGGAAGGAGAAAGGGAAGGAAGAAAGGAAGTCTCAACCCATGGCTGCACATAGACAACTTCCAGGTGAAGGGCTGCCCATCACTTCCACAATGAGAAAATATGCTCTCACCAGAACACAGTGAGAAATAATGCACCTGTAATCCTATATCTGAGTTGATATCCATGCCAGGATGGTTCCTACTTAAGAAATATTTGCTTATTTCATTATCAATAATGCAAACAATCAGGAAATTTTTGTCCTGGAGTCACTATGCAACTAGCAAGCTAAGACTGTCGTCCTTATTTTTTTTCTATTGTCCTGCCTGTTCCATAGTTATTTATAGCACTATCATTCTGCTTTGGCTGTTTCACCCACTTAACACTGGTGTAGTAAATGACTACATGAGGTCCCACAGTGAAGGATTAGGCCATAATAATTTGTCTACAAAGGGAAAGTGAAAGAACTATAGTGGTATGGTTTTTCTAGAATGTTCTTGATAACCTAAACCAAGGGTTTACCTTCAAATTGTTTACTGAGTACTGCCACAATGGCTAGTAACGATTTTTGGTCTCAGTTCAATAAATAATTGCTTTTTTCATTTGAGGATTAAAATAATGTTATGCCGATCTCACTCGTCCAAAACTAATTTTAATCAAATATGTGTTTTGACTTTTTTTAAAAGGTGGGGGAGAGCAGCTCTATAATGAAACATTTGCATTCCACTTTTTAGTAATGATTTTGTTTAGTAAGTATAGGTTTCCTTTGCAAATCTGTTCACTTCAGTGTACAGAGAAGGGAGGTGGAGCAGTATTAACAAAATAGGGTCTGACCCTTTTATTTATGCAAAGTTGTTCCATTGACTTGGAAGAGGTTATTTGGGTGAGTAAACTGAGCATGATTTGGCCCAAAAGGAATCTCTGGCTTGTGAACATGAAACTTAAAGCACTCTGAGTGCACAGTTCTTGATCCCAAGAACACCCTGCACCTAAATAAAAAGCACATACATGTACAGAGGTGACTTTTATTGCCAGTGAGACAGATTTCCTCTGAAAGAAGAATACAATTAGAAGCTTGTTTTCATCAGAAGCAATTCACAGTCTTATTGTACTGTTCCTTTTTTGCACCATAAAAGGGAAAAGTTCACATGATTTTTGCAAGAAAATACTCATGAAGGAGCAGAAGCATGCAAGAGTCCTTGGAATCCAACATTCACAAAGCAAAGGTACAGAAGGGAAATGAGCTACCTGTATAATCCCATTCCTACTCAGATCACACACCTGCCACAGATGTCTCTCGAAAGTTGTCAGCGTAGCTGCTTGCTTATGGGAGTTGTGAAAAGCCCAGATGCTGCTTATTAGGGCTGTGCAAAGCTTCGGTCACTGATTCAGTTCAGTGGAGATTCAGCCCAATTCGGCGGCTGAATATCCAAATCCAAATCAAATCAGGAGACCCTTTAATCTCTCCAAATCGAATCGGCACCCTCCAAATCAATTTGGAGAGATTTGGAGAGATTCCATGATTTGGACATTGACACAGCTTTAAATGTTTTTTCTACATACCTCAAGGTACCAGGTGGCTTGTGAACACTGAGATGGTGGGGTGGATGAAGCGTCCCATGGGAGCGTGGGAGGGTCCCCAGTGCACTCGGCAGTGGCACTAACGGTCCACTTCTAGGTCTTCTGGGGAGCGTGCAGCCCACCCCATCCCTGGCTCAGTGACTGGTGCCTCCTGGGTCTGGGGGGGCACTTGGGGTCCCCCTGCGGCTGAATCGAATCACTGTCCCCTGATTCCGGCTGAATCCGAATTGAATTCAGCCCGCTTCACACACTTCTACTGCTTATGTTGGAAGAGTATTTTCAGCCGCTTGGCATATGATTCTTGCAACTGCTGTGCAAATAGTAAGAGGGCTATTGCATAAGGGTAATCCTTACTCAGGAAAAAACTCCCTTTGACTTAAGCAGGAATTTGTCTTAATTCCTGTTGAAGAAGGTTACAGAATGTTAAATTAAGGAACCATTTTCACTGTCACAATGTCCAAAGACACACATCTTCACTGCCTTTTAGGCCATATCTATATTGCTTCAGTCCTGGGTTTGGACACGCTCAGAGTGGGAGCAAACAGTGGGGCTTGTTTTTCGGCAGGAGTCCTAGGCTTGGCAGACAAGTGGTCTAAACATGGTCTCGGAAACAAAAAGGACAAATGGGATTCCATGGAGCTTAAACTCCAGCTCTCCTTATTTACCCATCAACTCACTACAGATATGTAGGGATTATGCCCAATCCTAGAAACTGTCCCTATGGAAAATGTGATTGACTACTTCAGGAATTTCCCATGTCATGGAGCTGGAGAATCAACATCTCAAAAATAAAGAGAAAAATATGGGCAGTAATAAGAATATGCTTTTATGGAAGTCCTGCCCCCAGGAAAATAAATTTGCGGGCTAATTTAATCTCCCATGTAATTATACTGTTTACAATAGAATTGCATTAGGGTAAAATTAATCCATCATGGTCCCAAACCAACTTGCACTGAAATTGGTAGAGGGAGATACAGAATTTAAACATCTATAAAATCAATAGATACCACTGAAAGAGAGATACTTCTGCCAAAAACTGCATTAACAGGCACCTGGGGATTAAGTTTATAATCTTTTCCAAAGCATATGAGTGCTGGGTCAGGTAACTGCTTTGTATATCATCTGCCAGTTTTTTCCTGACCATTAAGTCATGGTTAACCTGGACAAACAACAACGTATTTCTTTAAGTGGATACTATGGATCTCATTCAGGATTAGAACATAAAATATAATCAGTAAGTACATTGTGTATGGTAAAATATCCATTTGGGCAGTTCCTTACTGAATGTAGGTATATGGTCTGAAATGGTACATCCAATGAAAGCTTAGTATTTACAGTTTGTCTGAGTTTATTTCCCTGCCAGTAATAGTAAGGCCTTTTGTGTGGGAATACAGTATCTTCATGTTAATTGCAGAGGGTCTTTCAACTTCATCTATGTGCCCTCAAGCTCAGGTTCCCACTATTTGCCCCTTCTGTTCCCCCACTCTTCTTTTCCTGTAGAAGTGGGGAAATTAAAATCTATATCCCACTGATTTTCCAGTACTTTTTCCTGTTTCCCAGAGGGCATATATGTGTAAATTTAAAAAAGCTGAAGACCAAATTCCAGCTTCCCAATGGACAACCTCAGAAATGAGCTGGGCAGTTGGTATGTCTGTGGGTGAGCCTGGAAATAAATATCTTCCAGCTAATTTACTGGAAAAGTAGGGAGCTGCTGAATGAAGTAAGCTTCTACTGCCCCAGTACACCCTTCTTGCTGGTAGTGATATTGTAGATTCACTAAGTTTGGGATCCTTTATCTCTTCTACCTGGCAGACATGCGTCCATAATGCAAACATACCTCTCAGCATACCCAGCCTAAACTCTAGTCCTCCTCCACAGCTTTGCCTCAACTGCTGGCCATGCAGCAGTTCTACTGCTGGATGGATTTTAACAGCTAAATAGGATATGACTGAATTGGTTTGTGTGTAATTGCTAGCAAAATACAGCACTGATCAGTTGAGGCCCTTAAGAGCTGCTGCAGTAAAAATGATAGATAATTCATGTGCTGTTAATATTTCAAAATGTTTTTTTTCCAATAATTTAAGTAACTTGTACACTGTGAAAGGAAAAAAAATAAAATGTGGGGTACAAAATGTTGCCTTCCATTATGACACTTTTGTTGTATCTGAAACCCCACCAGCAGTTATTTTTGCTGTTTTCTAAATCAAAGAGAGAAAAACCAATTTAAGATATTTAGTTTTAGTTTTATCTTCTGAAAATGCCACAGTTGATTAGGTACTCATTAAAGGAATGTAACAGGGCTGACATCTTTGGACAGCTTGCAGCCCAAGGTAATTTGAAATGGCCAAATTATAAACTGCTGGTTTATAATGGAAATGCTGACAGAACTTGTACCATAATAAAAGAAAACCGCTTTCTGATTTGGCTTCATAAAGGATTTTGCCTCTATCTACCTACAATAGGTGAATAAGGTGAATCCATCCACCTAAAATACAGCTCCTTATTTCAAAGGCTGTAGCACTAAATTCTTCCAGGGCTACCACTAGTCCTTTTACAAATGGCCATGAAGAAGCACAGTTGGCTAAGTATAGACATTCAAAAAGCTGAAGCCTGAATTGATTCAATCCTTGTAAATTAGTCTAACCTGCATAGATTGAACCAATTTACAAGTGAATAAACATTCACTTTTGATTCTGGAAATGCAGGCACATTCCTGCAGTGGCTCAGGAAGCTGGGGGGTGTTCGAGTGAGCCCTCCCTTCCCTTCCACAGTGGCTGGGTGGGGGGAAGCTGAGCTGAGAGGGGGAGGTGTGGCCAGGCCCCAGCAGGCTGTGATTGAGGAGAGATTTAAACCCCTACCCTGGCCTGAAGGGACCCCAGTCTGGGTGTGCCTGGAGGGGGAGGGAGGGGGAAAAGTAGCTCTTGCCAGGCTTTGGGGTTGGGTGGGAAAGAAGCTTGGCCAGACCACAGCCCCTGGCCAGACACCAGCCCAGCATGGCCCTCTAAAGAGACGGGGACAGGGAGGGGGTTTATTCCCCGCTCCCTCGCCTCTTCCCCGTGAAGCCCCTGTCAGGCATCCCCCCACCCTCACCACTTAAGTAGTGGTGGGGCATGGCCAGCCCCGTCAGCAGCCTGAAGTGAGCAGTGGGGGAGGGAGGGGGTCTTAATCCCTCTCTCCCTCCCATGCCCCACAGGCACAGACCCCATCCAGAGTCTGCCTGGCCAGGGCACAACAGCCCCTGTCAGGGACCCTCTGCCTTGCTGCTCCAGTGGCAGGGGTGGAGGCATGGCCAGACACCAGCCAGCATGGCAAAGGGGGAAAGGAGGGGATTTATTCCCCCCTCCATCACCTCTCCCACTTGGGGACCACAGGTGAGGTCTGCCAACCCTGGCCACTGCCTCTGCCACTCTCACTTGGCCAGAAAGATCCCAGCTGGGGTTCCCCAGTGGGAGACAGGAGAAGGGAGGGAGAGGAGAATAAACCCAGGGAACACAACTCTCTTCCCTATGCAGGGCGAGTGGCAATGGCACTAAGTAAGGCTTGCGGGGCTATGGCTTAGCTTAGCCTCCATAGCCACCCCTCCAAGCCCCACCAGTGCCATTTGCTCCACACAGGCTGTGGTGGCTCTGCCCGCTTCACTCCTGCCTGCAATGCAGTCCCCCCACCAAGAAGAGGCTTGCACTCCCTGGGACACCGTGACAAGGTATGCTGCCCCTTCAGGGTCCTCCCCACTTGTGGGTTCTGCAGCAAGGATGAGGGCATGGCCAGATGTTAACCAGCATGGCCCCCTGAATTGAAGGGAGCAGGGAAGAAGTTTATTCCCCACTTCCTTCCCTCTCCCTCCAGGGAACCCCAGCCACGGTCTGCTTAGCAGGGTGCAACTGGCAAAGGCGGCATCCTGGGTTGCCATATCCCGGCTGCAATCCCCTGGTGGGAGAGGGGATAGAGGGGAGAATAAACCTCCTCCCTGCCCCCTTCACCTCAGGGGCCCATCCCAGCTGGCATCTGGCCATGACCCTGCCCCTGGAGCAGAAAGGCAGGGGGGCCTTGACAGGGACTGGTGCGCCCCAGCCAGGCAAATCCTGGCTTGGGTCTCTGCCAGTGGGACAGGGGAGGGAGAGGGGATTAAATCCCTCTCCCTTCCCCTGTTCACTTTAGGCCACCAATGGGGCTGGCCATGCACCCCCCCCCACACACACACACATACACTCACAGTTCTCTAGCAGTGGAAGGTGGAATAAGCCCCCTCCCTTCCCCCTTTGCCTAAGGAGCTCATGGCAGGCCAGCATCTGGCTGTGCCCCACGCCTGCTCTGGCTAGAGAGCAAAGAGGTACAGCCAGCCCTGCTCTCTGGAGAAGAAAGCACAGTCCAGTCCAGGACTTCAGAGCATGTTGGCTAGCCCCACACTGAAGCACCCTCATGCCCCAGCCAGCCCCTCTGCAGCACATTAAGCCCAGTCAGAGCAGTCCCAGCTGGTAGGCTGATCCCCCAGGCTCCCTGTCAGCCAGGACTGTTGTGACTAGGCTCTATGTGCTAAGCATGAATAAACTCCAGAGCTGATTGCTCCAGAGATAGTTATTCCCATGCTCACATTCAAACGGTACGCTTGGGAGCAAAAACTTGGGAGCAATCAGCTCCAGAGTTCATTCATGTGCATTAATTGCATGTGTAGATGCACCCACTGTGCCATAAGTTCTGTTAATTAGCTTTATAACCTGTTAGAACTTTTGGGAATACCTATTGTTTGCTATTGTGCAAGTCTTTTTTTAGAAGGTAAACACATCACCAGGAAAGTCTGTTCTGCCTAACCTTCCTGTCAACTAAGCTTCATGGATGCAGAATAGCTGCTTACAGGTTATAAACTGATGCTGGGTTGTATGCTAAACCTCTGGGCCCAGAGACTCTTTTCAGGTACAACTTTATTCTTTGCCAGAACATTCAGGCAAAACTTTTCGGTCCTCTAAGACTCTGATTAGCTGAGGGGGTTGCCTTTCATGCAGCCCTGCCCTTTGCCACTGATTGGCAGAGAGGGGCAAGGCTGTACAAAAGGCAGCCTTCTCAGCCAATCAGCAGTGTGGGGGGGAGGGTGCAGCTGCCATTTTGCTGCTCCCTTTGTGCCAGTGGCTTTCCCCTAACTTCCTGGCAGGCTGCAAGGCTGCAGCAGCCACTCGCTCCCACTGGGGAGCCAGCATATTATTTTTAGTAAGTTTTTTTCCCCACTTCGGTGATTGCATGTAAAATCACAAGGAATAACAGCTTTTGCAGGGATCACAGAAACCACCTTTTTCACAGATTTCATGAAAATTGTGAAATTGCGAATTGAGTAAATCCCTAGTCCTAGTGGATGGAATTTTTCAAAAGCATTTGTCAGCAGTGGTCTAATTTTGTTCTTGGTGGCATGAATGGGAGTGTCATGATTGATTTCAAATGGGAATTGTGTTTGATCAAAGCATAAGGTTTCTGAGCAGCACACCTTATGGACATCTTCACACGTGTTCCAGGGTGGGAGAGGGCACTATCATTGGACTGGCTCCAAGAGCTACTCTAATTAAAGCATCCACAGCATCATGCATATTCAGCATCCTGCACTTCAAACTGGTGACAGGGGTACTTGAACTAAAGCTCATTTGACAAGCTTTAGTTCAAGTGCCCCCACTGCCATTTTGAAGCATGGAGTCACTGAATAGATGTGATGTCAAGGTTGTTGGAGCTCATTAATTAACACTCTCCAGCAGACTTGATTAATCAAGTCTGCTCCGATGCATGCTAATTAGCATGTGTCAGAGCAGACATTTGGCACGTGTATAGGTGTATCCCTGGGCATTGTTCTGTACTATAGGGATAAGACTACAGTCGAACCCTAGTAATATCACACATAGGACTGAAAAAAGCCTGTGCTATTAAGCAGAATTGACAATATATACGTTGCACATCATGTGAGTCATACATAGTAATGAGGTGGTTTGCAGGATAATGAAAAGTAATAAAAGTCCATTTCCATTCTGAATGTGAATTTTGCTCTGTGTTCACAAGGTTCATGCACCAGCCTCCCCAATCCCTCAATGACATGGCAACTGAGCTTGACCTACTCTCTGACACTTAAACAAAATATTTGCCTTTTTTTCCAAGAATTTCACTGTCACACCTTAAAAATTATCATCTGTTTTAAGAACTCATATATCCTAAACAAGTTAACTAGGAGATAAATCACACTCACAGCACTAAAGCCCTTGGTAAGCTTCACTCAGGCCTGGTAGTACCTACATTCCCTGGTAATGAGCAAGTGCCTGATGATGAGTGCATCTTACAATTAAAATACATATAATCTTTGGTGTTGAGTACGTTTACATGTACAAGAGAAACAAGAGAAATTACGTTGCCAGTAATGGTCTGCTAACACATTCAGTCTCAGAACATCCTTTGTTAGTTGTGGCATTGTAGTCTTCGATGTCTCTCTCCTGGGCGTTGCGTATGTGGGTTCCTCTCAAACCTCACCGTGGGTCTTTGGGATGAAGAGTTTGGTTATTGGGGTGACTTTGGGTTGGTTCCCCAAGGGCCTTGTCTGCCATGTCTTTGATGATGATTATGTTTGGATTGGGAGGGCAATGTTTGGTTCCGACTCCCCTGGCACCTTCCCTTAGTCTTTCCTGCTGTTCCTCTTTTGTGGGGCTCCACCTCCCCTACACCCCGCCTAACGCCAACCATGATGTTCTCACCTGCATCGTCGAGGTTGGTGTCCTGAACCTTCCCAGTGCTCAGGCCCTTGGGATCTTATGGCCATAAGCTAGTGGTGATATTCCTATCCCGAGCATTTCCTATGGCCTGCTTCTCTCTGTCTATACAGTGTCCAGCCTTGGCACCGTTTCATCCCCCGGCACATCACCTCTTCCCCAGGTTTGGTACCTGCCATCACCTCTTTCCTGGGTTTGGTTCCCCAGGTTTGGTTCAGCTGTTTTTTTTTCCTTTTGATCTCTACCTGCAGTGGCTCCGCCCGCTGCAGTTTCACTTTCGCTGCATTCATCTTCCGGCATGGCGTCCCACCACCTCCATGCCTTGTCCGGTAAGTCTTTTTCACATGCATTAAATGATAAACTGGAGTGTACATGTCCAACACCCTTTGTTTGCCCTACCCATTTTGATTTTAAGATCAAAGATAGCATCCCCAATTTTTGTATGGTTCCTCACTGTGGCAGTGCACCTTTGAGTGCCTGCCATTTTAAGGGCAGAAAACAGGCAGCAGCCAAGTGCCTGATGAAGGCAGCCATTTTGAGCACTAGGCATATAAAGGCTGCAGTTTGCTGCTGCCAGCAGGCAGAAATATTGCCTGGCTGAGCTGCATAGGACATCTAGCAGATAGGAGCAGGAGCAGGGTTGATGTGTAGGGGGTGCAGTCAGTGGGCAGGGGGGCAGGCAGGAGCACCAGTGCTCTCCCTGTGAGCACTGGCCATGGAGTGGGGCTGCCAGCAAAAGCAGCCACACTGCTTCCAGAAGGGGCCACAGGAATTCCAAAAGCAGTGCGGCCGCTTTTATGGTAAGTGAGATCAGCTGGGGGGACCCCCCCCCCCCCAGTCAGCAGGATTGGCCCAGGTGCTGACTGGTGTCAGGGAGGGCATGTGTCAAGAGGCACCAGACGCCCATGAGCAGGAGGCTCTTGGTCCTGGGCATGACCTAAGACTGCACCCTGCTGGGGAAAGGTGACCTGGTGGGGCTCCTAGTGGCATGGGAGCCCCCCAAAAATGCCAAGCCAGTTACCTCCCTGGTGAAAGGTTAGGAGGGGCACCTGAACCCCCAGTTCCCATCTTTAGTTGGGCTTTCGAAGGCAGTAGTAGAGCCAGGCACAGCTGTGGCCACCTGAGCTCGTGAGGAGGGTGTACAACCCTGGGGAGGGAGTGTGGTAGGCCAGGCCTGGCAAGTGGAGTGCCACCTAAGCCTATGGGGGTGGTTGACCCTGAGGCCCTGAGAGAGGGTGGTGTAGTGAGGCCCTAGGGAAGAGGGCGGAGCTGTGTGGCCCCGCACAGAGTACGGCTGAAGGGAAGTAGGCCAGAAGGACTGTGAGTGAGGGGTGCTGAGTAGGGCTGAACAAGGAGTAGGCCTGAATGGCAGTCCCATGGGTGCGTTGAGTCGGGCTGAATTGGAAATAAGCCTGAAGGACAGCGCAAGGGCCAGCCCCATGAATAGTTGATTGTGAGGATGGTAAGAAGACCCCAGGTTGGGGCATAGTGTAGAGTGGGCGCCTTAGAGTAGACGCAGCAGGAATCCCAGGAGTGGGGAGTAGGCCAAGGTATGTCTTCAGACACCTGAGGTCATAGGTGGGCCAGAGGCTGAGTGGGGGCTCAGCCAGAGAGAGTCAGCTATGAGTCCTGACCCTGGTAAGTCCTCCGCTGCAAGGAGGCTGAGTGTGGGCTGAAAGAAATGACCTGCTCCAGGGAGGGAGTGAGCATCCTTGTGAAACCCTGGAGCACCAATCATAGTGTAGGTTATGATTACATTATGTGGATGCCATCTGCAAGGCATGGGCTGCTGTGTAGGGAAGGTTTCAGAGCCACAGATAACACCCCCTGTAGGGGCAGGGAATGGGCAGCCTCCCACCTAATTAAGACACCAGTTATTGAACAACAAGGTGTGGCAGGAGAGAGAGGTGGGCGATTAGCTCAGGAACAGGTGGGCGGGCCTACGCTTAATCGGCCCCAGGAAGGCCCCCTGTTACACTCACCACAAGCTCAGTTGAGTCCTTTAGTTCTATCTTCTGAAAATGCCACAGTTGATTAAGTACTCATTGAGTTAGACACCTCAAGTCCCTGTAGGTGAATCACCATTCAGCTTGTCACACCAGTCAACTTACAGTTAGAGACCTCAATTCATTAGCCTAAGACAAGTAATAAATAACAAGTAATATTCAGATTCTGGGGAATGAAGCAAATTGTAATCATTTACTTCTTCCAAATAAATTTAACTTTCATTTCAAACCAAAGTGGAAGTTAAATTTTATAGTCAAATTTTTCTACTCCCTAGTTCAGCACCATCCCATGGATGTCAAGAAGATGATGTGTGAAACTGCTTTGTAGGATTAAAGTCACAAAATAAAAACATTATGAGAGAGGTTAAAAAAAGATCAGCACTCATTCAAAGTAAAGCAAACTAAAACTTTCCAGTTTTAAATTCCTCAGCATTTTGACCTGATATATAAACTCAAGGCTTTCAAAAAAAATTTTTTTTTGCAAGTCTTGAATTTATTCACTTATCTCTTAAATTCACAGCAACATTCTCACTAATCTTTCTCAGAAAAGCATTCTGTTTGCAGTGCTGCTCTCTACCTTTCAAAGGGTAATGTATTTTCTCTTTCTCTGGGATAGCAAACCCAGTATACTTAATAATGTTGGCATGCTGCTTTCACAGCTGTAAGTGTCAACCTACTTCCATGGTAAAAAAAAAAATGAGCAAAAGGGTGTCTGTTAAAATACAAGCTGGGAGCAAAAAAGATTAGAAAGGATGGCTGGACTTTGGGGCCTTCCTGAGGCATTAGGAAAGAATGGAACATGCAGTCCTTCACTGTGAAGCACAGGGGTGGCCGCCAGAGTTAAATTGTCACTTGATATCAAATTTTCATCTTCCTTTTTGACTTGTAGCAAATGCCTCTCTTTCCCTTTGCAGCATATCAAGCCACTGAGCTGCACCAGGCTTTTTTAACAGTCAGATTTTTAGGGCTGGGGGCACAGGTGACTGGTAGAGGGGGATGGGGGGAGGCATGTGCCCCCTCTGAGATTGGCCCCCGACTTGGCACCACTCAGGACAGGGCAGTTTTTTTGGAGTGAGGGCCGGCAGCATGCTGGGGGGGAGGGAGGGCACTAAGCCATGACAGAGAAGTATAGGAGTGGATATGGGGCTTTTGACCCACCTACAAATTGTGCCCCCCCGGACTCAGGAGGTACCAGTCACCCCTGGCTGGGGGAACAGAAGTATATGAGTGGAAATTGTTGTATTAACTAATGAAGGAAGAGAGAATCCAACCTTTAGAAATATATTCTTGCTCCTTTATAGCTTTCACCTTTCGTAAGGTTTAAAGCTACCTTGGACTTTTCTTTCTGTCTAGGCACTTTACTATTGTGTTTATTCTCGTATTGAAGTACAAATGGGGGAGCTGAGGCACAGAGAATAAATGGCACCTGAGGTCACATGAGAAATCTGAGGAAGAGCAAAAACACAAGCCTAGTTCTTAGCTCCAAGCCTAGTGTCCTAACCACTGCACCATCTTCCCTTTCTCCATACTTTATTCATTAGGCTAAAACAAGGATGTGCAGCCAATTATTTCCTGAGTATGAATGGCCTTGTGGACTATGCTAGCATAGTATTAGTGTAACTGGGGCGGGGGGGATATTTTTGTTTTTGTTTTTTGTACCATTTTTATTAAAGGGAAAAAAGTGTACCGGTAGAAACCTCAGTTAGCAGATATAAAACCTTGGTTTGATACCAAGTGTTCACCTTCTCTCTGTACCTCTCATTGTGTTTGGGTTTAGGTGAGAATATTCAATGTTACGTGGATATATGCATAATAAAAGACAGTGATATTTTATGTTTTTCAAAATTATGTCCCAGTCCCATCCACTAATATTGTAATATCACTGATCAATAATATATTAATATGACTAATATCTATAAGTATACCTTTATAGCACATGAAAACAAAGTATATGCATAGTAATACATCATTAATATAGTAATACATATTAATAATGTGTTATTTCAAAGCACCTTCTCTGTGAGTGAACTGTAATTCCTTGAGTCCTTTCATTAGGCCTGTGGATCAAGGATCCCTGTGCATGCCCACAGCATGGAGCTCTCAATTCCTATTCTGCTAAACATGCAAGTCTGCACTCAAACTGGTAGCTTCTTTGATTTCAGAGGCACTAACCCATGTCAAAATTTTGGCCTGCTGACAAAGAATGAAGGGAGATTTTCTCCTGTTATAAAGTCCAGTACTAAAAAAGCCTTTATAGATACCAACATACTTTATATTTGTTGCTTATCTCTTTCACAATAGTACAGCTAATTAGCATTGTAACATGGGGACACATGGCTGTGCACGGAGAACAGTTCTGTGCTCATCTTTTTGAGAATGTAACAGGTGATTGGAGCCTTATTGATTTAGGTGTCCCATAACCCACAAGGGAACCACCTTTAGCTGCAGCGTGTATTGGTGGATAACACAGTCAATTAACAGTTTGCCCATAGCTCATTGCAGTTTAGCAGAATGAGGGCAGCACCTTCTAGTAAGTGGATTTGGCCTCTGTGAGGGTACCAGAACGTTAATAATTTAATCCCTAATGACTAATTACTGCATTCTGTCTCAATGAGGAGCTTGCTTCTCCTCTTAGTAATTCTCCTTTCTTGTCCTGACATCCTAAAGGTAGATCAGCCCCTTTTTGATAGGCTCAAAACCACAAATAGTATATGAAAAGCAACTTCTATGTATTCTCTGAGGTTTTGAAGCTTTTGGTCTTTCATCACAAACATTGACAAGAAATTAGCACTGTTTCTGAAGTGTCTTGGAGACAGTCATGTTTTAAGCCACTAGGAAACAAGGTGAAAGAGACTCTGTCAAAAAAAAAAGTAAAAAATAAGGCAGTTATTTTAATTTTGTCTGAACTGCTTCTGTTTGTGATTGCAAGCATGGCACATATGGAAGTAGCATAAGCATGCTTACTTTCTCCACCAGAACTCTTGTAGGATAGGGAGTACTTCTGCTTCCTGTTAAGGTCATCTCTGCTGTCACTGCTCTCCCAGGAGAAATCATGAGTGTACAGATTTCAGAATTTTACTCCCAGGGTAAAAATGACTGCTCCAGGAGAAAAAGACCTGGGAACCACCAAGGTTAAATCACTCCCAAGAAAGTTTCTACCTTTAAACTACCTTCTCTACACTCCTGGTTCTTAGGACTAAAGAGATCCTGCACATAGCTTAAGGTTTGGACACACATCCCTTTGATTAACACCAATTTAATTTAGACTTCTTTTTATACTACAGTAGATGACAAGGAGAGCAGGTAACAGTCTGCACTGAGCAAATAATTAACCTGGGATAACTATGGACATCTACACCAGCATAATTTTCTCCTGAGAGACTAGATGTCTGTGTATATTCTCTTCTAAGAGAAGCCACAACAGTCTTCCAGCTTCCCAGTATGCTGTTCACTGGACTGTGCTGGTCCTGAACAGAACACCCCCTTCACAATACCACATTGTGCTGTAGGGAGACAAAGGCTGATCAGTCTGGGTCAGCCAGTCAGAGCTGCCCTGTGCACTGCTGCCATCTGTTGCCAGGCAGACTTGGGAGTCTGTTGAGCATACTGAGATGTATGTACAAGGACAAACTGGCTGCACAGCATCAGCATTGCAAGCTCTCTTCTCTTCAAGGGCTCAGGATTCAAAGTTCTGTTCAGGCATCTCTGGGTAAATTTCTTTACCAGGAGAGCAAACCTGGGAAAATTTTTCCATATTATTTGAAGTTGCGTACACAGCCTGTGTAGCACAGTCTTAGACAGGTACCAAGAAAGTCTAAAGGGCCTGGAGAAATTAATTTACAGTGCAACGAAACAACTTTATACCAGCATAAAAATAGAATATACTATGTAGCCCCCTACACTAATGTAACTTAGATTCATAGATTGTAAGGCTGGAAGGGACCTTGGAAGATCATCAGGTCCAGCCCCTTGCACCAAGCAGGAAAGATAACTGGGGGTCAGGTGACCCCAGCAAGGTAACCACCCAGTCTCCACTTAAAGATTTCCAAGGTAGGTGATTGCACCATCTCTGGAGGGAGCTTATTCCACAGTCTGGACACCCTGACTGTGAAGAAGTTTTTCCTAACATTGAGCCTGAATTGGTCTTCCAGGAGTTTGTGGCCATTACTCCTAGTTTTCCTCTCGGGTGTCCAGTTGCTCACCAAGTCCTTGATGTACTGCCCTACTGTAGCAGTAAGCTGCTACCAGGTCCCCTCTCAGCCTTCTTTTCTTCAGGCTGAAGAGTCCCAGATCCCTCAGCCTTTCCTCATGTGGCTTGCTCTGATCATACAAGTGGCTCTTCTTTGGATTCTCTCAAGGTTGTCCACATACTTATTAAAGTGTGGTGCCCAGAACTGGACGCAGTACTCCAGCTGCGTTCTCACCAATGCTGAGTACAGCAGAAGATTCACCTTCTTGGTTTTGCTGGAGATGCATCAATTGATACATGCAAGAGTATTATTTGCCCTACTGGCTACAGCATCACTCTGCCGGCTCATATTCATACTGTGGTCTATTTTTACCCCCAGGTCCCTTTCATTCATGGCGCTAGTCAGTTTGGTGCGGCCAAGCCTGTAGGTGTGTTGGGGGTTGCTCATCCCCAGGTGGAGCACTTTACATTTCTCAACGTTGAACTTCCAATCTGCCCAACTTGCCAGCCTGTCTAGGTCCGCCTGTAGCTGTAGCCTATTTTCAAGCATGACCATGCTTCCCCACAACTTGATGTCATCCACGAACTTGGCCAGTGAGCTCTTTTCCCCCACATTCAAATCATTAATAAAGATGTTGAAAAGTACTGAACCAAGCACCAACCCCTGTGGGATACCACTGCCCACTTCTCGCCAGGATGACACAGATCCATTCACTACGACTGTCTGGGTCCTGTCCTGCAGCTAGCTTCTCACCCACCTGACTGTTTCGGAGTTAAGTCCACAATCCTCCAATTTTCTCACAAGGACATTCTGGGATACTAGATCAAAGGCCTTTTGGAAGTCTAGGTATACAATAGCAATCTGCTCTCTCAATGTCAAACTTACTAAAATCTAGTGCAAAATTACTAGAGTGGAAAATGAGCAGTAACAATACACTGCAAATTATGCTGGTGTAGATGTCCATAGTTATCCCAGGGTAATTATTTGCTCAGAGCAGACTACTACCTGCTCTCTTTCTTTGTCATCTGCGGTAACATAAAAACAAATCTAAATTAAATTGGTGTTAACCAAAGAGAGGTGTGTCCAGACCTTCAGCTATGTGCAGGATCTCTTTAGTCCTTAGAACTAGAAGTGTCAGGAAGGTAGTTTAAAGCAGCCTTGGTGCACTTTCATACCTACACAACTCTCCAGGTTCTGAATTAAGGTGCAGCACAAACTCTTCCCCCACAACTTTGTCAGTTCTAGACTTAGCTGCTTAATGCAGAAAAGAGCTATCACCAACAGGCAGTTGTTGCTTTTCATCTTCTATTTACCTCTATACCTCCCTCCCTTCATATGA
This sequence comes from Alligator mississippiensis, assembly GCF_030867095.1. NCBI lineage: Eukaryota > Metazoa > Chordata > Crocodylia > Alligatoridae > Alligator > Alligator mississippiensis. Next base: position 224,968,810 of record NC_081824.1, on the reverse strand, counting down.
CTATGATTTCCCTTTTAGTGGGCAAACACTTAGGGAAGAGAAAATCTGTATGAAGCTTTAAAAAATAAAAAGCTGATTCAAGCACAGCCACAACATTTCATCCCTTTTAGCTCTATATGATTCAGCTGAGAATCACCGCATTCTAAGGTGGACATTCTAGAAAGAAAAGACTAACCTACTAAAAGTATGAAATAGATTTGCATAGATTAAATCAAATTAACCTTTCCCTCCCTGATGCTTTCATTCAAAATTAAAATGGCCTTAGCTCACTGTAGCTTAATCCTAAAATTCTCACAGGACAGGAAAAATCATTTCCCAACTAACTCTGCTCTTTGTTATTAATTTAAGCCGATTTCTTATTTTTTTTCTTTTTGAGGTCTGATTCATGTATTTTGAATGTTTGAAGATGGCAATACTGCTTCGTTACCCCATTGTTACCAAAGAGTGGTACCATGATTGGGGATCAGTTATTGGAGCACCAGCACCAGGTGCCAATTTAGAGGGGGCACGAGAATGATAGCTACTGCCACTACCAGACCTGCCACCACCACTGCCTCTGCTGGCCTGGTCACTGCTAGCCTGCCCAGGGCACAGAAATCTCGTGTTACACCTCTGCTAAAGAGGAGGTGTGGTAAAAGGCTTGCTACCTATATCTGAGTTACCTCTGAAATGTCCAGTGGAGGCAGAAGTAAAGCTAACCCAGCATCTTCTATGGCCTGAGGTCCTGTTGTAGTTCACCATGGTGTGATTTTCCAGGGGAAAAAATCATTACAGGGCATGTTGTGCATCAATTGTCCTCTTACTCACCTCCATTTTTTATGAATAGAACTGCATTGATTTTAGTGTGGCAGCTTCTGATATATGCCATGGTTAATGAGAATTAGGCCATGAAATTGAAGCCCTGACTTGCATGTTTATAGGTACTGCTCAGTTTCATTTTTCTTCTTTTGTCATTTCCATTTTTTTCTTATCATGCACTGGCCTGGTATTGCACGATAAGATAGCAAATGCTATAGGAAATGTTCCTGTCTGATTTTTTTAAAAAAAGCTAATTCACATTAGCCTTAAGATATGAAAACAATCTTGTTAATGCTAGGAACAGTACCTAAATAACTTGATTGTCACTGCAAACTCATTGCTGGATTCTTGGTAACCATTGCTTTAAACAATAAGATATTCAAATATTCCTCCTATTACTCTATCCCCTCAATAGTGGACTAATTAACTTGAATCATCATTGCCTCTTTGTTGGGATGTACATGATAAATGAGGATTCCAATAAAGGTTAAGGAAGCAAATAGGATGATAATCTGATTCTCTTTCTACATCTCTAGCAGATGTAGAAAAATGAAAAGATTATTCCATTTTATTTTAAAACCAAGGGAAATATGCCCGAATGTGGTAGAATGTGTTATGCCTGGATTTCGCAGCTGCTGTCCCTTGACAATCAAGCTATTTCTGTGCCCTGGAGAAAATTCAGTTACTCATAAAGATAGGAAATAAAATTACATTTTGGATGTCTCAGTGTTAAATACTTTGGAGTCCAAGCTGGCTGAAATTTAGCAGAAGTTTCAAAAGCTTTCCCTTGACTGGTTTATGAAAAATAAGCTCTGTCATCCTCCTTCCTGTAGCATAAATCTAATTGTTGGTTTCATATCAATTAATGGTGAAGATGGGGTCCAATATTGCCCCGATTGAAGTTTATTTGAATTTTGCTAATTGCATCAGTAGGATTAGGTCCCCAATTCACCTCTTTTCAGTTTTGTTGCCTAAAGAATTTTATGGAAAATCCTCATTTCCATAATAATAAATACAAATATGAGAAAAATGTGCTAGGGAAAAAAACAGCATTTTAACCCCATAGTGCTATCAATCTAATCTGTGAGTTGGATTAATATTCCAATGAGAAAAGCTCCTCCTCACATACTCTTTCAAAAGCTACATTGACTTTGGAGCCAGAAGTAAAGTAGTAAGGAGATCTACTATATAAGTTATGTCCTTTCCCTGCAATGGGTTGAATTTTGCTGCCATCACTCGCCCCAGGCACCAGAGTGGGTGAACAAGCAGTGAAGGACTATAGTTTGGATTCTCAAAAGTTTTGAAGTGGCACAGTAAATCCTATGTTCAAAAATGACTTGAGCATTAGGTGCCTTAGCCTCGTTGAAAATCAGTGAGACAGTCCATGCCGACTAGGCACAATATACAGTGCCAGGCAGTGGCAGTCTTGCACATGTCATTCTGCTCTGCACAGGCTGTTTCCTAAACTAGAAATAGCATGACCTCATTGGCATACTGCTAGAGATGTGGGGGGCAAGGCCTGGGGGAGGGATGTCATCCAGCAGTGCTAATGACCTGTTCCTGTTACCACACTGACACAAAGACACTGGTCCCAGCTTCTATAAAATAGGGGTGACAATACAGATCCCCTTTGGAAAGTGTTTTGAGACACACTGATGAAAACATGCGATATAAGAACTAGGGATCAGAATAAATATAGAATATGTTTCACTGTGCCATATGCCATATGTCTCATTGAGGAGGGAGTTAGGAGAAGATTGAGTTAATTTCCAACCTTTCACAGAACACTGTTATTCAACATTTTCAGTCTAGTTGGGTGTTAATTTAATTTTTCAAACAAGTCACTCAATTATGTGGTGGATAGGTTTCCAATATTCCTTCTTAAAAATACCTTAATCAGGATTTCTTTTAATAGATAGTCAAACCCTACTGGTTCTCTTCCAGGACAGCTAGCCACGATCATAGCTATCACATGGTGGAGCCTGTATCAGTTCATCACTTTTTAAACTTGAAAGCTCTTTTTAAGAAAGCACACAAGTTGGAGGAAAAGAAGCACACAACTACACTGACTGAATAATAATTCTTGCACAGCTCTTCATCTTGTGGAAATCAAAGAATTCTGTATAAAAAGTAATGAGCTCCTGCTATTCCTTTCCTGCAACGTAGACTTCTTGATTCATCTTCTGCTCTCTCATGGTACCCAATCTGCACTGCCATCTAGTAAATAAAATTAAAATGACCTCAGCCTCAAATAGTTAGCTGCTCGAACACCAGGAATTTGGCACTGGTGTCGCTCTTTAGTATGTAAGGGCCTCTAGGAGGGAAATTAGGAAGCGTCTTTTAAAATATGCAGATGATGTAGAAATTCTACCAAGAGGCTGAAAATGAAAGCAGCAGTGAAAACTAAATTTTTCTTTACCAAGTGGTATGTCAGAAAAATTCCACTTGGAATAGGTGAGGTAGGGAGGAATCTGTTGGGGTCCCAGCCATAGGAGGAATCCACATGCATATGAGGCAAATGTGAAGGAAATGGGATGGATGTTACTCTATGTGTATTTTGCCCCATTTACTTCCATCAGTTTGCCACCTCTGATGGCAAAATTCAATGTAAAACCCTCTGATTCTCGTTAAACAAATTCATTTGCACTTGAATGGGGTTAGAAGCAGGTTCTTTAAGGTGGTTATAAACGAATGTAAAATGAAGTTATAGTATAAACTTACAACATCTTAGTTTTGGAGCCAGATTTTGGGTAAGGGCTCAAAACAGCCTCCTTATTGGTGGCTGCATCTTTGCTCTTGTGCCCATTTTGGTTTGCCATTTTTATTGCGGATTCAGTTATTAGCATTTATGCCTGATTTGCTGAGTTGAGCAGGTCCTTATGTACCTACCAGTAAGTACTACTACTGCATTGTTAAAATGAATTGTAGGTATATATATACCTACAATTCATTTTAACAATATATATAGATCAAGGATATAAAGATCAAGGAAGAGGTTGTCCATGAATATCTATGGGGAAATGCAAGCCAGCCGTGAATATATCTCATCTACCATAGGCCATCCAGTAGAGAACAAGAGTCCAGTTGATTGCATCTGATTCTACTTGATAGAGGGCTGTGGAGCATAAATATGCTAACCAGGATATTAAAACGCACGGAGATAAATTTTCAGAAGTAGCTAATTTGGCATGTGCTCCCTTAAAATCAGTGTTAGCTCATGCAAATGTGCATTTGAAAGTATAACTCAGTGGCAAATTTAAACAAGCAACTGCTTGTTTCATAAAAAGGGCTTGCACTGTGATTGCACTGTGAATCATGGCAAAATTCCCATTGATTTCAATAGAAGCAAGAACACGTTTGATATTTGCATAGGCAAAATCAGAGACTGGTTTAAAGCTAGTTGCAAATCTGGTACATATTAGTCATCCATCCTGGATGTCACTGCTGGATGCTAGAGGTTACTGAAGATTTACCAATTTTGTGTAAGTGAAAAGAAAAGCATGAGAGCAAATTGAAAACATTTATTCTTTTAGAATGTAATCCTAGAAGCTACTGCACTTTAAAATGAATTAGCACCCTCAAGTTATCACTTAAAGGTGTTGCTTTTCCAGTTGTTGGACTTATTTGATTTTCCACAATAGGAATCACCAGTTTTTTATTTACACTTGAGATGCATTAGCTAGTAGCCTGCTAGGACGCAAAATCACATTAACATTGACAGAAAAGAAAGAAGTGTTGGAAAATACCATAGGAGACCTAGATTCACTACTTTTGATATCCTTTTCAATGTTAAAACTTTTTAAAGTGTTTTATAAGCTTGACTTTCCAAACTAGGTCATTTCTAGTTTCACATCTACTCTACTGGTTGTGAACTGTTTGTTTTGTTTCACCCTGAATACAGAACAAAAATAATTGTAAATGGTACTAAACTTTCTTTTTCACTACCACTAATTATTCTTGATGTTCTTCAGTATAGATGATCTTGACTTGGGGCCCAATACGAAGTCCAGTGAGGTCAATGGACATACTCCATTGAAATATTAGCACATCAGTGGAATTTATCACAGGAGTTTGTAGAGGCAGATAGTATAGTCAGGTTCAAAAAGGGACTGGACAAATTCATGGACAATAGATATATAACTATCAGTTCAACATAACAGTTGGAGATATTTTCTCTGGCATCTTTAAACCAAAGATTGTAAATGCCAGGGAAGGTATAACAGCCAATAGATCATTCTAAATATACCCTTTTCATATGCTCTCCCTCTAAAGGAGGGTTGTCCAGCTTTTCAGTGGCCAGGGGCAACATTCCCCACTAGCTGCACCAGAGGGAACTGTACACTGTAAGGACTGCACTTATGGGGACCATGACCCCCCCTCCAGACACCATGCTGATTCCCCCCTACCCCAATGCACTGTGCCCAGGCAAGCAGGCACCTCAGTTCAGGGTCATCAACATGATGCACCATCTCATCTCAGCGACAGTTCCCTGTAGACTCCCCTCTGACACTGCACCACACAGGTGCTCCAGGCACTTACCTGGCATTGCTTCATCCTATCCTGGCCCCTGGGCCTGAGTCAAGCAGTGGAGGCCAGGGGAGAGTTGGGGAGCTCTGAACCCCCAGCTGCTGTTGTTCAGCTCCAGCAAGGGGCAGCAGTGGCAGGTGGAAGCCCAGGGGCTGCATGTTAACCCCTCACAGGATGCATATGGCCCACAGGCCACCAGTTGAACAGCCCTGCTCGAATGCATCCATTCCTGCCTTGCTCAGACAGGCCCATTTGCTATGCCAAGAAACAGTGGGCCTAGACCCACCAAGAAAACTTATAGCCTCCCTGAGTGGGAGACAGGATATTGTGTTAAACCGTTGGTCTGATACAATATGGCACTTCTTATAATACTTTTTAATAATTTTTAAAAAGAACACTATCTTTATGAGTGCTAGGGCCAAAAGCATTGATCTTCTTCACAATTAGACTCAACCCACTAGTTAGATGGCAAAGTCCTCCTCTAATGGTGTATATGGGGCGGGGGGGTTATTATTAGTTTCCATTTAAAAAAAAGCAATTGGAAGAATAAAATGTGGAAAATGACCATGTAAGCAAAGTAACTGCCAATGTTTTAATAATGTAAAGTGCTGTTTCAGTGTGAAGAAAGTAGTTAGCAAAATGGGATTTACTTGCACATAAAATGCTGAAGTTTTGAGAAGATATTCTGATATTTCAACTAAAAAATGGCAAGTTTGGCTTATTGAATGTTGTCTGGGTGCCTTGAAGGACCTACATTTCAGCCCTTCACATCCCCATGTTTCTATAGGCTGGGCTCCCTGAAGAAATTAAATCTTTGGTTTTGTTTCAGACAACAAATCTTTGTCTTTGGACATCTGAGTTCTGATGTAATATTGAAATCTTAAGCAGGAAGCAGGCACTTTTCTCGTGATTTTTTTTTTTTGTAAAAATATATGTCTATATATATATGAGGTTCTATATATCTACCCTCCAAGTATTATTCCACAAAGAAAACCTTAACCTGTTACAAAAACCACACCCACACAGCCTGCACACCTGTACAAAGGCCCGCTGGCCACCCAGACCCATTACAATATCCGCACTGCATGCTTCACACACTAACAAACTGGTCTCTCAGATCAGGCAACCCTTTCGTTTTATCCCCACCTCGTTTGCAGGGTCACATGCTCAGTTTACCTGTCATCCATGTCACTGTCACTCCAGCTCCCTCTAGAGGACCCACTGCTGCTGTTGCTATTGCTGTCTTCAGTTCTATTTGTCTCTTCCTCTTCCTTGCTGTCACCGTCAGGTGACTTTGGCCATGTCCTCTCTGTCCTCCACTACTGATTTCTGGTAGCAGGTCTGGAGTTCCCTCAGCACCATTTTCACACAGCCTATGACCTCTACGTCTGTGTGTCTGTACAACAGGAAGCTCCTGGCCTTCCACAGGGTGTTTCTGACACAGGATGCAAACTGGTCAAAACTGGTCAAAACAAGACACATAAAAAATAGTAAAGAAATGTCAACTCTGTCTTTTCATAAAAACATGCAGCTGTGACTGACTACCGACGGGTTCCCCTGGTGTTTGGCGAGGAGCCCGTACAGTGCTGCTTCTCTGGTTAGCCAGTTGACGCAGGTCTATTCTTTAGTTGAAAATCTGATTTTCCATGGAAAACTTTTTTTATAGAAATTTGTCTACCCACCTGAATGAAAGTCACTTTCTGTGTGTGGTTACCATTTAACAGTCAGCCACAGTTGCATGTTTTTATGAAAAGACAGAGTTAGCTTTTCTTTACTATTTTTTAAGCATCTTGTAGAACCAGATGAGAGAGTGAGCTGCATTCCATTCTGTTTTGTGAGTCATCTTTAGCATTTAAGGTGTGTTTCTAAGAGTAAAACCGTCTTTGCACAGGTATAAAAAATGAGTCACAGGACAGGGAACGAGGTGTCAACACCACACTTCAGTGGAAACTTTCATTAAAGACACTGAGGCTGCCTTGTGTTGAGGGGCTGCCTTAAATACACAGTGTAAAAGGATATCAGAATTCCTTGGAAGGGGAGTTGCCAACCATTCCTGCCAGTGTAAGGGCTAGTTTTACATATTCAACAACTCTGAGAACACTATGTGGTTCTTTCAGGCCCCTCCTGTCCTCTCCCTAAAAAAAATATGAGGATGAAAATGGAACTGGAAGCAAGCCTACATAGTGATGGGCAGCTAATGGATTAGTCAATACAAAGAGAATTTATCTGGAGTTCCTAGCATTTACTTTCAAAGATGGGCCATAATGTTTCCTTGAAATTATCTAAGTTTTCAAAGAATCTGTGTTCTGTTCTTTCATGTTGAGTCACATCTCCACTTGCTTTTGGCATTCATTTTTAAATGTTCAAAACAAAAAGATTTTTTTATGACATAAAGACATCGCTTTTGCCATTTGTCATTCTAGTATAATAAATGTCTATTCCTATTTCCAGCTCCACAGTAACTTCCCCCAGTAACCATTTTCCAGCCTCTACCCCAGTCCTTTCTTTCATTTTGTGCTATCATAATTTTTCAGTGAGTGCAATGGGAATGGAGCCCCACATTTGCCCTATTTTTATGTCTAGGGGATGATTCTATTTGTAAAGCAGAAATCATTTATCCAACTCAGCCTCAACTCATCTTAAAAACATTTTTGGATTTATTTTCAATCAATTTTATACTGAGTTTAAAACAAAAAACAAAAACTTTTAAAGTCAGGTCATATCCTTTGAATAACCCTGAAGTAGTGTAAAGGTGGAATTTGGCCACTGAATATCCCAGTAGTTTTTACATCTGAATGAAATCACCGAACTATATTTAAATATTGTTTCATCAGCAATATATTGTTGATTGCAACTGCTAAATAAAGAGAATGAAGGACTGTGGGGTTGATGTGAGGATGTCAAGATCCTAATAACATGATTGCATGTTTCTGGAGATGATTTAAAATGTCATGAGACAACGCATGGAGACTCCATTGAGAGAAGAGTCAAACTAAACAGAGAAACATCAATGTACAAATCAAAATTCAGAGATGTAGCACAACTGGAGGTCAGAGGTTATTGAATGAACTGAAAAAAAAAGGTTATGCCTTTTGTAGGATAGGAGGAGAGCCAAACAAATGATGACATAATGGGCAACATTCAGATTGGCTCCTTAAACACCAGCAACTTAGGGGTCAGACAGAAGCTATGCTTGTCTCATGATCAGCCTCCTGAAAATGCTCTCCAGTCATGCCATGACACACATGCACAGCTGCAGAGTGCTTTTAAAGTGGCTGATCACATGACAAATTAACCCTCTTCAAGTGAGGTATCAGATGAAGGCGCTCCACAGTGGAACTCCCTCTTGTTCCCTAAGATCAATCTGTCATGTGATCAGGGCTGGGCTGCTGCCCCTAGGGCTATCTGCAGGAAGGGAGTGGGGAGGAGGAAGGGAGAAGAGGGAGCGAGCGAGCTGCGGGCTGGGGTTTTCCCAGCCTGAGCTGGAGGCGAGGCAGGTGTATTGAAGCCTGCCTGCCTTGTGGCTCCACTCTCTACCCTCCTGCCTCTGGCTCAGGCTGGGCAAACCCCAGCCCACAGCTCACTCTGCCTCCCCTCTTCTCCCTTCCTTCCTGCAGACAGCACCGGAGCTAGAAGGGGTAGGGGTGAGGCTGGGGGAGAGGGACAGGTCCTTGACTGCAGGCGGGCTCCCAGGGCTCCTGCAGGCAGGCTCCATTCCCCCCCCCCCACCACCTTCCCTAACCCAACAGTCAAATGTCTATTGGGGCGGGGGGGGGGGAGGAGGGACGGGAGCACTCTAACTCATGGCACTTTATGTAAAGTGCCATGAGGTAGAGCAGGGACCTGAACTTCTGTCAGCACCCTTAGACTTCAGCATGCTTAAAATTCAGGTGCCTGGCCCTAGGAGTGACATCCAAAGAATCAGGGTTAGGCTCCTAAGTTTCCTGTTCACTTACTGGCAAGAGTTAGTTAGACACCTCTGAAGCGATCCACAAAAAAACACATGGTATTAACAGGAAATATGAGGACAAGGGTGTGTCTGAACTGTGCACTGCTCCAAAACTCAGGCACCTGGCTCCAGACCACTTTCAGGTGCCTCTATTTATTCAGAGTCCAGGGTCCTCTTCTGTGGGTAGGTGCCTAGGGTAGGTGTGGGTAGGTGCCAGAGTCCAGGGTCCTCTTCTGTGGGTAGGTGCCTAACTAAGCAAGAGGGTGGTGACCACATTTATCAGAGCACTGATCCAGGACATGGGTTACCTGAATTCTAGACTCCCAGACCCTGAAGGTATCCATACCAACGTCTCCCACAGTCAGGGGCCCTTACAGGCAGCCCAGGGCTAATTGCCTAGGGGGCCATACCTGCCTGGGACTTCAATTGTCATCTCTACCCCAGCTAATGGTCCAACTAGCCACTATTAGGGCCCCCAGATTGGCTGCTGGGGAGAGCAGCCTCTCCATTTAGTTCCACCAATGTCAGCAGGCTGCAGGTCAGCTAAAGGTTCTTCTGAAGGTCTGCTCTGGTAAGCCTCTTTGATCCTGTGCTCTTGGTTTTCTGGTTCCTGACTCTGCTATATTTTGTCCTTGGACTCCAGGTTTTTGGATATTCCTTTTGGATTTGGTTGCTCAGTCTTTGGCTCTTAGTTCACTCTAACTTTGGCACTGACCCCTGGCATACCCTGACTTTGGCTGACTTTCAGCTTACCCTGACTTTAGCATCAGCTTCTGACTCCCGAACATAGCCTTGCCCTGCAGTGTGGACTCTGCCCCTGGATTTCCTCATTGTGTCTTGTATTTTGGTCCCTGATTCCTGCCCTTTGACTTGGCCTGTGATTCCAACTCTGCCCCTGGCTCCTGTGCTCCTCCATGAGTTTAAGCAGTGGGCCAGACTACCTACACCTCTGTCCTCACACCCACCCTCTTGTTCAAGCTGGATAATGGGACAAGAAATGCAAGAGTCGTGGGGCCAGAAGGCAAGCAAGGAACCTGATATTATAGTCTTGCATGATTTCAGAGAAATGATGGGTTCATTCTGATAGCTAACAGGAAGTGTGTGTGATGGCCTGCAACTTGAATGAGATGAGTTCCTCCAATACCTATCTATTGCAATAGGAGTTTATGGCACTATGAATGACTGTCTTAAGAGAGGTTGTTTCCTCCTCCCTCCCTCTCACCCCAATGCTTCTTCCTCCACAGACAGGGATTTGAAGAACCACAAGCAGACATTTGTTCAAAACCTCCTATAAGCACAAAAGTTCCTCAAGAATTCGGTATCTGACATGTGACCTTGGGTTTTCAGAATGAATGCCTGTCTTCCATGATGATCTGTAGAGCTGGTGTCTTCTCTTCCTCACAGTTTCCTGATGGCATGGCCCCTCTGTGTACTTGGAAGCAGCCCTCAGATACTAGTAATCATGTGTGGTGAGGTAGGGATGGGAATGTTTGGGGGTTACTTGTCTCCAGGGAGAGGGACCAGCCTTATACTTACCCAAATATTCATCTCTGGCTCATGGTCCCTGCAGATGAACAGAGCAATTGAGAATTTGGGATTAGGAAACTGTAACTGGGTCTCTGCCTACCTTTGTCTTTTGTGCTATAAGGGAGGGAAGCAAAGAGGAGAGGAGAGAAGAGAAACAATATTTTTAAGACTGGAGGCTACATGATGAGCAAACAAGGTTTAGGGTAGGAAGGAGCTCTGCCAGAGATGCTGATATGTAGAGCTGGATATACTGATACGTGCTGTTGGGGAAAATTGTGTAGATGAGTTCAAGCCAAAGATATACTTCCAATCTAAAAAAACCAGCTGAGCACACTATGACTGAATGACAAACTACAATCATAACTAGTCAGAAAATTTACCTATAAACCCATTCAGCTCCCCACAGAAACCAGTGTGAAACTGCCCATTTACTTGCATAGAGGCAAGCTTCATGCAATTGTTTCCCTACATAAATCTAATTCTACCCTGCAGTACCATTGGGCAAGTCAGGCAAAATATTTATCCTGGGTTTTGGTTTTGTTTTGCTTTCTCACAATATTTTTATTCTGCTGTAACCACTTTCACTGTCCACCCCCAAAACTGCTCTTTATAGCATTTGGGTGATTCTCAGTTTCCAAGTGATTGTATTTCAGTGTTTCCACTGATGTGAATGATTTGAGTCGACAAACTGTATTACTCGAGGTAACCAGTATACTCACTAAATGCCATGTGTGATTGAGATAAGTGAATTTTATCATTTCAGGACAACTCTGCTAAGTACTAGAAGCTGAATAAGCTTTACACTCTAAATTTCAGTAGGTGAAGGCTATTTATGCAGGATAGTTACCCAGTGGAGACGGACTGTTCTAATTTTTGAAATCATAAAAGGCTTTTGACACTTGCACTATTAATTTTCCAGTAAGGACAGTGAGTCCTTAAAATAACTGTTTAGCTAACCTCTATATGAACTGGCTCTGCCTGTTACTTCTAAAATTGGAAGTACTCATTGTACTAATGGATTTTGGCTTTTCTCCACTGTCTTACCTTTTATCTTTTAAGCATAGACTTTCATATTTGAGCACTGGTTTTTGGTGTAAAAAGATAAAAAATGCATTTTACATTAATCAAATGTAGACTCTTATTCTATCTTGTCTCCTTAGCGTTTCCTGTTAAAAGCCCCTAAGTGCTGAACAATAATGCAATTACTATCATGTAGTACATGGGGCTGCACCAACATACCAGGCCTTTGCCTAGCTTTTTCTAACAATTCCCTTTCTCAGCCATGAACATTAGTACGTGTGATTTCCGCAAATCTGATGCTGAAGGATTTGAAGGTTAATAAAGCTTATAAATCTGTTGATTAAAAGCTCCCTGCTATCAATATATTAATTAATTAATTATTGATTTGTGTGGAGATATAGATGCACTAAATATTTCATCCTCTTTCCATTCTCAGTTTCACCAGTGTTAAAGCTCATTGTGAACACTGAGAGTTGCTTTGATGTACACAGTTAATCACTTCAGTGAATCAAGTCTCAGGCATGATATACTAAGATGCAAAGACTCACTTGCTGCCTTCAAGTCCTAAAATCCCAGCTGAACCATAAGCAACATGCCTTGAACTAATTTCCTGACTTCCTAGCAGTGAGGAAAAATCTTCTGTAGTTGTATGCAAGAGGGCTGAGCTGAGCTTTGGCAATGCATCATGTATTTGCATGTGATTAGGTTTCATTTAAGTTCTTTCCTGTACAAAGAAAGCATTTTTCTTGAAGGGACCTGCACAGGAATAAACAACTTCACAGGAGCTCTCTGAAAAACAAATGTGTGCACCAAAATAATTTGCTTTTGAAGTAACTTCTGTAAAATTGTCTGTGAATGTAGCCTTCTTAGCGTAATACTATTATTCACTGCCTTTTAAAGTTAGGGAGGAAAAATTGGAATATAATCCAGTAATATGAATAAATAATGTCTTAAATTCATTCTAGGATCATCTCAAAAGAATTTCTGAGACATAGCACTTTTAGAGACTAATCATAAATCCCCAAATGGATCTCTAGTAAGCAAATATGTATTTGTCAATGAGAAACTATGAAGCTATTAGCACTGACAAGCTTTGAAAACAGAAAAGTACTTCCTGACATAATATGTGGAAATTGGCTTGCTTCACTTCAAGAGATGGTAGTGCATTAGGATAATTTAAAGTTTGCTTTAAAAATGCACATAAAACTGAACATCGCTGCTTTCAATTGTTGCTGTCATTATTTAGATGCATGTTCTTTATTAGGTGGCAACTATACTACTAACTTTTTTTAATTATAGGTATGTACTATGTGTGTAAATGTACATACGTATACATCTAAGTGTGTGTGTATGCGCAGAGTCATTTTCTGACTTTCCAGCACACACCTTCCAAACCTTAATGTTCTTGTAACATAGTATCTTTGGAAATACATCTAATTAGGATTTTTATTAAATCTGGAAAAAATACAAATTCCATCATGTGGAAAAATAGTGATACCTGTTCTTGAGTCATCAGCAGGATTTTTAGGCTCATAACCCAAACCTTTAGGAGTTCAACACATTTGAGTTAAAGAAGTAACTGGCCATGGCTTCTGTGTTTTCTGTGAACTAATCACTAGAGGAGAATAACAACTTGCAAAGTATATGGGTCTATTTAACTATTTGTTAATCAACGGAGGGATGTACAGAATTAGAAATCCTGGTCCTGTTACTGGTTGTGAAGAGAAGTGTTGTCTAGTGGTAACAAACATCTGATGCGTCATGCATTTAAACTATGGACATTAAATGAGATGTGGATAAGTGGGGACCTGGGTTCTATCCCAGTTTTACCAGAAGTTACGTTGTACAACTTTGGTGTAAAATAGAGGGAATGGCATTTGTCTACCTCCTATGTTAAGTCTCTGAGGCTTCCCTCAAGGAGGACTGCAGAATGGATAGAATTATCAACACCAGTTAACAGAAGAATGAATCTCTATTCTGACTAACAATACAGTACATATTTCCTTCGGAGTTGTTGGTTTGTTTCTCATCCGGAGCTCTTCTAGTCCTACCATGTGTGAGTCTCAGCAGTCTTAGAGTGTGCTCTATGCACATGGGATATTCAGAGATTGTACGAGCAAGCCTCTCAAAACCCCACAGAACAAGTGCAAGTCACGATTTCCAGCATTTTGTTACATGGTGATATCTGAGGGAATTTTACTGGGCACAGTAAAAATGCTTTTTTGTCCTCTTTGCTCCTCTCTTTCACCTTCTGCTGAATTTCCAGTGCTTGCTCCAAAACACGGAGTGTCTAGCACTCTTTTAAGAAATGGTAGGCGAGGGGAAATTAGCATGGGCAAAGCCACCCTTTTTTACCCTACCTGGAGTCTCCAAAGTGGCTGAGTGATTCTTGTTATATTTTCCCAAACAATACAGCCTGAGGCAAGCAACTGGTGTGGAAAATTTCAGCTCAAACAGTTGAAGTCTGGCAAAATTGCAAGCAACTGAAAACATGGTTTTATAACTGAACATGTTAACCATCTTAAAATATAGATGTTGCTTTGAGTTCCATATGTAGTAATAGAGCCATGTTCCTGTCTGTCAGGAAAAAGCACCTAGAATGCCCTCTGAGGGCCATGCCTCTCATACTGTTGTAGGACTGTGCTCCAGAAGATATGCAAGACGAGGAAACTTCTGGAATTTCAAGAAGCTTCAATGAACAAATTATCTTTTCTTTTTTATATGCCTGTGGTGTACTAACTCGTACCATTTTTTCTCCAGTATGCACTTTGCTATGGATTTTCATGTCTCTGCTATTCAAAGCCTGGATTATAGCAATGTGTTCTACAGAGAGCAATTCATGAAGTCAAGTGAGAAGCTTCAGCTGCTGCAGAATGTGTTGGTCCTAACCCTGTATTTCAAAGGGTTGATGTTTAATAGGCCTGTGCGAATAGGCAGCTATTCGATTTGGCTTCAGATTTGGCTGCTTCGGATGCCAGGGATCTGATCCAGAGCTCCGGATCGGTTTCCCACTTCAATTTGGCCGAAGCAGCTCCAAAGCTTCAGAGCCGCTTCAGAGATCCGGCCACAGGGTATAATGGGGAATCAATGAAATAGCTATAACTTTTTGTTTTTTGTCTGAATTGAATAAAACTTACAGGAGTGGTAGCCTCTGCTGAGAGCATGAAGTCCACCAAGTTTCAAAAATATCGGTGTAGGGGTTCGGGGGGAACTGCACCCCAAATTCTTGAAAGCAAAACTCATGTCACGTCTAAGTGTTACACCACAGTGGGGTGAAAACTGCAGGAGTGGTAGCCCCTGGTGAAGCCATGAAGCTTGCCAAGTTTCAAGGAGATAAGTGCAGGGGTTTGGGGGAAAATGCACCTCAAGCTGCTGATAGGCAAAACTCGTGACATAGATGACCCTGTATGTGTTAAGGCGCAGCGGGCTGAAAATTTGGAGTACAGTTCCCCCCAAGCCCCTGCACTGATCTTCTTGAAACTTGGCAGACTTCATGTTCTCAGCAGAGGCTACCATCCCTGCAAGTTTCATCCAAATTAGACAAAAATCAACAGAGTTATTGATATTTCATTGATTCCCCATCATACCATACGGCCAGATCTTCGAGGTGGCTCCGAACCACTTCGGGAAGCCTAACGAGGCCAGCGCTTCGATCCAGACATGCTGCTTCGGCATCCAAAGCGTCCAAATCTTCTCCAGATCCGAAGCGCAGTCCGAAGCCTCGCACAGCCCTAATGTTTAATCTTTTAAGTCTCTTTTGTCTGCACCTTAGCCAACTGAGGGGTCGGTACTTTCCCCAGTGTGTCCTTCCAGTATGTTGTAGTGCTGTTAATAGAACTTCCCCAAATTTAAATGAATGAGGACTGAAGTTGGGAGACTTTCAGAGGAGGGTTGTTAGCTCTAGGGTTTGCTCCCTTCTTGTTCTGACATCATGTGAATGTAAGGATTTTCATGACAGAGTTCACATCTGAAGTGCTTGTTCATCTCCAACAAGCTAAGTAGAGAGGCAACAGAAGTAAATTAAATGTTCACTAAATATGATTGAGAACTTTCCATTGACTTCAGGGAACATTGGACTGGACTCAAATTTAGGCCTTCTCAGTCCACTTGAGAGGCACATGAAGAAGAAGCCCAATTTATAGAGGTAGTAAGAAACTAGAAATCCCACTAAAACCAATAGGAGCTGGGTGTTTAACCATACCTGAAATCCAGACCTCTTAGTTAGAGACTATGTTTGCATTAGATTAGAAGAAGCAGCAGAACCTAGAGGCTAGAATACTTGGGACTGGGACTTAAGAGAGATCTACTTCTGATTCTGCCTCTGGCCTGCTGGGGAGACTTGGGTGAAGTATGCCTCAGTTTTACCATCTGCAAAATGAGGATACTGACATCTCTTTTGTGACATGCATAAGTGAAAGACAAAGTTTTTCTTATTACTGTTATTTATTACTTACTAGTGAGGTGCACAAAGTGAAAATCTTGGCCTAGGTTTCTGTAGGGCTCTTTGAGATTAAATCAGCTACTAGATAAAAGTGCCAAAAGGCTGTGCTGAAGCATGCATCTATACAGATACAGATGCTGAAGCACAGCATCTATACACATGCTGTGGGGCAGGCTCAAACTAAGGCAATTCTGCTTCGAAATCCTACTTAAGCTGGAAAAAGAGAGAAAATCCTTCAGATGCCATTGTGTTTGTAGCCTACCATATACCTAGCTATTGCAGCGTTCGTCAGAAGTGTTTGCATCACCAAATACGCAGTCTTTCCACAGGATACAACTTCACTCTTATGTGATAAATAAGCATCCTTGACTTACTTAGCTTGATGAAACCATTAGCAGTCTTTAATGTTGCTTTTGTATTTTAATTTTCTATGCATTAGCAGTACTAAATGAACACTTCTTTGAAAAGAATAGTGTTTTTTAGTTGGAAGAGGTTCCTATGACTCTTCTTTTTCTTTTCTTTTTTCTTTTTTATTGATTTTAAATTGCAACACAAAACTCAGAAATACATAAGAATAGCACTGTATTACAAGGGGGAGAGGGAAATTCCATATACACTGTATTATTTGCAGATGTTTCAAGTCCTTCACAACATAGATAGAATGCTTGGTTCCCCACTAACTTGTTGCCCCTTTAACACTTTCCATGTAATGTTGGCATCAAAGGAATGTGTAATCTATGTCAATTGCCAGTTTTACATCCTAAAATATTACCACTGAGGCTGTCCTTTGGGATCTTGTGCATTGTCTTTTCATTGTCTGGCAAATGGATATACATGTCCAGTTATGGCAGATCATGTGGGCCATCAGCACAATGGCACATGTGATCATAAGCTCCTTCCTTTAGGGATGCATTAGATTCATCACAGAGGCTGCCAACAGCAATGACTTATAACTAATGTCAGTACTCATGTGGTGAGAAGTGGGATAGAAAAGTTTATATTTCATGGGGCACATCCCCATGAGCATGCATATGCAGTTTGCAGCACCACAAACCCATCTGTGGCAACACAAGCTGCATGCACTGCACATGCATGTGTTCACCACACTAATTAGCAGCACAGTGGGGGGTTTTGACACCAAGAGATCTCAATGTAAAAAAAAAACTGCACCAAAAGAGCAGAGTGGCACACATGGCTGCAACATGTACCACCCAAAAGTGAAGCCTGGCCAGCCACAGCCACACTCTGGATGCCGGCCAGGCTCCATGCTCCTAGATCACCACCAATACAGCCTCAGGAGGACCCCAGAACTCCAAGTAAGGCTGCTGGAGCCAGCCCAGGTGCTGGCTCAGCCTCCTACCCCTGCCCAGGGCAATTTATCTTACTCCAGAGCACACATGCAGGGGCATGCCCAAGGACAACTAGCAGCGGCACAAATATGTGCCGCTGCTAGTTGTCCCCAGGGAAATGTACATTCCCGCTCATGGGGATATGCCCATAGATGCTATGGTAGGTAGCAAGTTTAAAGACTTTACTCCCCAACAGAACCATTGACTTCAGCAGGACTCTGGTGGGCCCAGACATTATTCAGTATCTGTC
The DNA here is from genome assembly GCF_030867095.1 of Alligator mississippiensis. Taxonomy (NCBI): domain Eukaryota; kingdom Metazoa; phylum Chordata; order Crocodylia; family Alligatoridae; genus Alligator; species Alligator mississippiensis. The sequence goes on along the minus strand of NC_081824.1, from coordinate 224,950,949 downwards.
TCTACACAGTCTTCTTAATGCTTCTGAACCTTTTATGAAGATAGATTATACAGTAAAAGCTCTGTTATCCGGCATCCCCTGGAAACGGGGGATGCTGGTTAATCATATATTCTGGTTAATCAGTGTGCCGGGGGACAGGGAGGGGGGCCCCGTGCAGGCTGCTTTGCCCCGTGCAGGCTGCTTTGCCCTGGCCCATGGGCTGAAGAAGTGGCAAAGAAAAACTCGGCTCGCAGCAGCAAAATGGGAAGTCTCCTGGAAGTGGTACTTCTGGTTCAACTTTTGCTGCATCCCTCAGATGCCGGTTAATAGAGTTTCCCGGCTAATAAAGTGCCGGTTAACACAGCTTTTGCTGCACAATGTTTTTAAGCAACACCACTGTTTTGGACAATTGGCAGACCTATTAGCATGCTGCCATGAAAAATGTTTGTTAGGGAGGCATCTGACACCTTTTATACTTTATGAGTCAGAAACACATTACCTGTAGCCCTTAGTAAATAATAGACAGATCATATCATCTGTAGCAAGAAAGACAATTTGTTAAACAATTATTATTTAGCCTTTCTCTTATAGTGCCTCAGAGCCCTAGTCAAGGACCTGTACCTCAACTGTGCTAGGAGCTGAAGGAACACAAAACAAAGAGAGGGTCGCTAATCCAAAGTATTTAAATCCTAAGTAAACTGAATTTAAACTATAATTCAGTAGTCTGTATGAAAAAGGAATCCTTTACCTTAGCACATGAAAATGGCTGATGACAATTTTACAGTGTGGACACAGGAATTCTGCAATATTACATCCTAGGGAAATAGTGGGCCAGCTTCTAACTTGCTGCATTGCTGTAAATCTAGGATGCTCTGCTGAAGTCAAGGTTACTGAAAAGGTCAGCATTACAAGGAAGTACACATTCCATTTCTAATGTAAACTGCAGTCAAACCTACTCAGTACTGTGGGCAAACAGCTGGCCAAATTTCACTCTAAAAATGAAGCTTTCCTTATTAAGTATCAAGATAATATCTAAAGCAACCAACCTTCTATTTATTAAATGTTGTTTAATTAAAAACCTGGATTAAAGGATTTAAGGCCTGAACCCATTCTCACTGGTGCTAATGAGAGTACTTCTATTGATTTTAATAGCAGTTTGATCTGGCCCTTAACCTTTTGGAAAGAACTAACAAATGCATATTCAGTGTGTCCCGCTAATCACTGATTTGGCCAGCAGTCTGGAAACTGCAAGTGTTCTGAGGATTAAATACAATTTTGCACCACTGGACAAAGTTGCATGCCAAGTTCTCATCACATGCATATTAATAAAGCTGGATTTTATAAACAACTCTGAAGTAGGATTTATAACCATCTGAATGACTCACAGGGCTGCTAATGGGATAGGGAGATGTGCCCCCCTCCCCACACAAAGACACACACACACCCCTCTTCTCTAGATCACTAAATTTAGTTTAAAAAACATGCCCCAACTGAATAAAGATCATTAGGATTTGAGAGAATTTATTAAATCAGTCAGGGTGCTGAGTTTATTGTCCTGTCTGATGAGTGTCACATCACAGAAGGCCAACCATCATGGCTGGCACTAGTGGCTGTACTGTGGGGAGTCCTCATACAAAAGCCAAAGACCAAATGGACATGGAAGCTAAGCTCCCACTCATGCCAAGTGGCAGTCTCTCTGAGACAGAGTTGAGTCATGTTGACAGCATAGAGAGAGAAAGCTTGTGCTGCTACTCAGCATGGTATTTGTTCTGGGCATCTGGCAGCTCTTTCAAGTGCTAACAGAATGAATCCCCTTTTTGTTTTCTCAAGCAAGAAGATTTATTCTGGAATAATGCTGTGCTATACCAAAGTATCTTTAATGCACAGACAGCTTAGGGAGGGAGAGGTTTAATTCTAGGCACAAGCTAAGTAAGGATCTACATGCAAATAGCACCACCCCAGGTGCGGCCCTGGAAGGCTCTGTGACTCAGACACACGTGAACCAATTACTTTCTGCTCACAAGGGTAGTAACATGTTCTTAGCCTATAGCAGCCTGTAATTTAGTACCCTTTCCATGACCAAGTTAGCTCAGCTGCTGGAGCCAGTGAGCAGAGCCAGCATGTTGCTCGTATTCCACCCACTTTGCTCCAAGGACAGCATGAGTCAGCAAGTACTCCCATTTCCGGTTATATGCCTGAATCCAAGATGTGGATAGCTAGTGTAGAGGTAAACCAGGGTGTATTATTGCAACCCCCCTTCCCCAAACATACACACACTGATTCATAGAATCATAGAAAATTAGGGTTGGAAGGGATATCAGTATGTCATCTAGTCCAATCCCCTACTCAAAACAGGCCCATCCTCAACTAGATCATTCCTTTGAACAGGCACATAATCTACATCTTCTAGTTCTTAACTATGCTGAACTCCTGAAAAAAATAGTGATCTCTTTTATATACATACTGCAAAAACAAAGACTACTGTATTGCTCTAAAAATGAAGCCTTGCAGTTTCATACTGGAGATGGAAGGTACAGGGCAAACTCAATACTTTCTGTCCTTCCTTTAAACTATGTACTAATAACCTTTCGTAAATCAGCCATAGCGTCAAGCTGTTATCGCCACAGAACACATGCATGAGTCCCATCTAGAAATGTGCCAAACTCTTTGCTGCATGGGGTTTCTGTCTGGCATGACACCAAAGTTACCCCAGACTGATACTGCTACCCACTGCAGATTGCACAGTTATAGTCTGGCCTTTGAAGAAAAGCTGCACCTGAGATATGCACATTCTTAGTCCTGTTCTCTTTTGGCCATGTCCAAGTGTCATTTCAAGCTATTTACCAACAGCAATACATCAGGAAATGCTGAACAGAAGTGACAACACTGATGAGATATAAGTCTTTGTCATTCTGTTCTCCTTGATTTAACAGAAGCAATGGCAAGAATCCCAAGAACTCTAACCATTGAAACAAGCTTGGAGTGGAGAACTTATCAGGAAAATTTTTACAAACCTTGGCAGAAGGACTTGCATTCTCAGAGAACATATAGGTGCCAGCTACCTCATCTCTTCCAACACCATCTTTATGTGCCCTTAGACTATCAAGCTCCAGCAGTCCATACTCTTTCATCTTTCTTTATAGTGAGAAATAGTCTGTCTCACTATACCACCCACATTTACCTCCTCCACCACAATGCTGGACAACCCTGTAGAAGATCGTAGCATTGCATTGTAGAGAAGAAAGATTGAGTTAAGTAGCAAGATAAAAGAATAGAAACATCAGAATAATACTGATATTTGGTGGAAGGTTGGGATGGGGCCTTGAAAGTAATTTAGGAAAGCTGGGTTTTTAGGAAAGCTGGGAAGCCCCAGGCTTCCTTTATGGCCATGGATAAGTCATTTAATTCACCTGCCTCTGTTTCCCATCTGTAAACCTGGGTAATACTGTTCTATATATCAGAAATGTTGTGTGAAAGAAATCCTTCAACTATCATAATTTCATTGGGAACTACTACATGTTTTCTATCATGATAGAACTTTTAAAAGAAATTAAAATTCAAAATAAAGTAACACTGGTGTTTTTGAGACATAATTTTGATGGAAAGCAGTCAAAGTCAGTTCAGATTAATTGTGTTGTGTATAATCTCTCCATCAATCATTTTGTATTAAAGAAATAGTTTTCTTGTAGAATACAAACTGTGAACTAAAAGAATACAGATTAAGGATCCGTATTTCACAATCTATTAATTCTAGGCCACTTTGGAAATAGCAAAATATTTAGTATGACTAATATCTTTTCCCTAGACTGTAGAAAGTAATGTATAATGAATTATGTACCTTTTGTGTGCATATGCATTATGCATGTTTTCTGAACAAGTTGCAATCAGGTCCAGGAATTATGTCAAGTTATTATTAGAAAAAATGTAGTATTTAGTACTTCAAAGGTGCTTTACATTTTCAAGTGGAATTTTAACTAAGTAACCCTCCCAACAACACTGTGAATAGACTTATCCCTATTTTGTAGGAGACAGACTGACAGTTGTGGTTAATCTTTAACAAATCCTCCAGCCTATATCCACCAACCACCTGCACTGTAAAACCCAGTTGCAGTTCAGTCTGACCTGATGAACTTGCAGGTGTAAGGTCAATCCTATCCCTGCCGCTTCCATGTCTGCCCCACCCTGCAGTCTTCAAACACTAAATGTCAGCCAGGTGTAATCCCATCATTCCCTATCCCTGATTTCCAGCCCTTCTGTACCCCACTTCCTGTCTCTATCACCCATAAGTAGAGATAAACCCAGAAGAAGAGACAAGTAAGCTGCAGATCTATTCCTAGAAGGTCTCTACAAGGGAACCTTAGATAGATCTGGTTACAAGGCTAAATATAAACAGGGAAGGGTGGCTTACACACTTCAGGCTGGTTGAGGCCAGTTCCCAAGATTGGCCCCAAATATCAGTGTAGATGTACCTAAGAATCGAAATAAATAAATCTTTAAGGCCTCAGAGCAAGTCACTATAATACTCAGGATTAGAGCTCAAGTCGCCAATGTTTGCATTGTGATTATGCCACTTCATTCATTTCCGATAAAAATGAGTCAACTTGTAGAAGAATCTGGAGTGTTATGGCCTATTCCAGAACAAGGGCTTCTTCCAGAACAGTGTCCTATTTCCTCTATTAGACTATTGTGTGAGGACCCACATGAGTAAAGAAACAAAATATGTAAGCATTACATCATTAGAACAAAGTCTGCAATTATGACCCTGTTGCCTAGCTATGTTTTTTTTCAAATTAACACTTTTGTAGGATCACAATTCACAGTTAGCTCCTGGACACAGTCATAGCCTCTTGAGAAGACTTGAAGCCACCTAGAATCTAGGTTCTCTCCACGTGAAACACACAGTCTCATGCCCCACAACCTCAGGTGGCCAAGGAGGGGGTTCTTATTACTGTGGATTCAAAAAATGAAGATATATTGAAAGGACATGACAAAACATGCCTACAAAATAAAGCTAGTTTCTGTCAGTCATTGTGATTCCAGGTTGCCAAACCCTCAAACAATTTTATTTTTTACAAACTACACTTTTTTTTGTATCTTCCACCCATCGTCTCAATCAGTCTTTTCCTTTGTAAAAGGATGCTAGGGGTTTTTTTAAACATGGCTACGACTTTCCGTATATTCACACTCTTAAATATACAGTGCAACCATCATCTTAGGCAAAGACTTTGGATGGTTCAGTTTCTGAGCACTCACCTTCACAAGACCCAAATTTCAGAAGTCAATCACTGTGCTTTTTCTGAAAATCCAGTTCCCTTTCTAGCATGTCAGCTTGACCGCTTAAAATTACTAGCCCCTTGGGAAACTTGTGTGAATGACTATATAGCATCCTTGTTCAGATTTCAGATTCCAATTGTATGATCTGAGGAGTATCTTTTTCACTGTGGCAGACCGTATGCCATATAGCAGATGCAAGATTTCAGGATGACATCCTGGCCTTGGACATTCCCTCTGGACTTAGAGTGAGTGTAAAGATTTCCACTGACTTCACATTTGAAGAATGGAGAATCTCAATTTTGCCCTATAGTGTTGCAACCTGTATGGAACTTAGTGAGGGAGCACAGAGAAATATGTAGGAGGAAGCAGGAACATGCTTTCTATACCAGGGGCAGGAAACTTGTGGCACAACTGCAATACGTGGCACAGCCAGCCTCCAGAGAAAGCAGGGAACACAGCAGCAGATAGAGCTGGGAGCAGAAAGCAGAGCAGCAGATTGGGCTGGGGAAGAAAATTGAAGTGGCACTCAGGGAAGGCACAAGGTTGATGTGTGGCATGCCTACCAAAAAGGTTGCTCCAAGTCAGCTACACTGTACTTTGTAGCAAAATGTAGAGATACATGAGCCAGCTTTAAATGAGCTAACTCAAGTACCACAAGCAGTGAAGCTGCAGCAGCATGGGGCTCCATGGCAAGGAACAGACATTACATTTTTACCAGTAAAAGTGATTGGAAACTGGTCTATAGCCATGACAGAACAGAAGTTTGGCGCACACAGACTGGTTTAGAAATGGCAAAACCCAGTCTAAGATTTGCCCCACCACCCCCAAAGGGCTAACGTGTGTTCTGTTCACTACCAATATAAATTACACCGGTTACGGAAAACTGCATAACTGAGGTTCCAACCTAGGCTTTTTGACTGTCTGTACCTAGCCCATACAAACTAATTTGTTGTGGTTAGACTGCTTCTAAACTAGCCCACTTAGAGCTAGCTGGGGTAGCTCTGTAGTGCTGTGCTGCCCACATCAGTGGTAGGGATCACAGCAGGGCAGTGTTCCCCAGCTACCCCTACTGCGAGCCCCACAGCCAACAAGGCTCGTAAGGGGGGCAGTGTTATCCCCGCTGCAAGCTTCACAGCTGACAACACTTCCACACCTGCGAGCCTTGTCAGCTGCGGGGCTCCCAGCCACAGGGGAGCATCTGGCCACACATTAAATTAATGGAGTGATTAGGACAAGCTACGAAGTTATTACACCCCAGGGGAAGTAACTGCTGCCGAGGCCATGGGTCTTGTTATACCTGGGTATATTATAAAACCCTGGTTTGGCCTCAGCTGAATCACAGACAGGAGGTGTTGCACCCCACCTGGGCTCCACTCGTTTGCTCTCAGCACAACTCATGCCCTTGATGACCCTATCCAAACACCATGTTTGTCCCACACCTTCCCTACACACATTAGTCTTTGCGCATGCAATTCCAACTACCTTTCTGTGTATTCTGCCTTTAATAAACCTGTATACATTTGTCACACAGCTGCCCTGCTCCTTTAAAGAGTGGAAACTGCTAGGGAAAGTGCCCTAGCAGTGAGTGGGGAGCCCCAGCTGCTGATTACCAGGGCAACCAGAGTGAGCTAGTGGCCCACACCTGCCAGTGGTCAGCTGACCAGAAGGGGCAGGGCCTGGCTCATATATAAGCTGCAGGGCTGAGGCCAAGAGGGCAGGTCCCTGCCAGCAGCCAAGGGGGAAAGAGCTCTCCCAGAGCAACCAGAGGGAAGAGGCTTGCCTGTCTGCAGGTACAGCCTCTGATGCTGGTGAGGGACAGGTGGCTTGAATGATGTTATAGCCCAGGGGCTTGTGTTTTGTTTGCTGTTTAGAACCAGTGGCTTGGGTAAGGCTAATAGAGGATGAAGTAGGCCTCATAGTGGACCCACAGCAGCATAGGGACCCCGGTGCCAGAGAGGGTGTAGCATTTGAGGGTGCACTGACCCCAGTGCCAGAGAGGGCACAGCACTTTGCAGGGCCACGGACAGCCTGAGCGCCAGGGAGGCGTGGAGCAAAGTGGGGAGCCCAGGGATGACCAGGGGGCCAAATTATAACAAGGCCCAGACTGACCAATGTCAGTTCCATCTGCGAGGCTTGGGGCATGGTAAAGGGATGGTTGGAGCCACACATAGCCTATAAGAGGTGACGGTGCCCCAAAATACCCATTGTGACATCCATCCTGGAGCGGGACCCACGGGGTCCTGGGAATCTATCTCAACAATGTCCAAGAGGACTTAGAGGCAGCCTCCCTATCAATCATTTGATCAAAGTCATGGCGGGTGAGAACTGAGGGTGCCCATTGGGCCAACTTGGCACGGTAAGGGAGCCTGGGGAAGACCATGTCCATCCTACAGGACCCCGTCCTATGACAACGTTCTTACTATAATCAATTGTTCCCTTGATTTTTCTCTTGCTGTAAACTTTATTCCTCTTAGTTCCTCCATCCCACATTTCTCTTTAGGTTTCTTCCAAAGATTTTTTTCATGTCCTTCACTGGTTCCAGTAAGTAAACTCCCAAGTCTTTCTGTTTTGGAAAGCAATCAGGCTGGTGAGATGTTCCATCTGTACCTCCAGTATCTCAAATAGTACCTTTTTCTATGAACTCGTATCCATTAATCATCAACCCTGTCTGCATCCCATCACCAGTTTAATATTGCTTTAATCTGCAGCTTCCAATCCTCCCTGACATCTTTCAGTGCATCTTCCATGTCTTCCCGCTGTACTGCTCCCAGTGGTCCAGCATTCCATTGTGCTCCTCCTGCTCTCTGCCTCTTGTCCAATGTACCTTTTCCTGCTGTTCTCACTGTGTCTCTTATTCTCTGCTCCTGTTTTCCCCCTGGCCTTGTTCCTCTCCCCATCACCTTCTTTGCTACTTTCTCTGTTGTTGCTACTTCTGCTGTTGCTCCTATCTTTTTTTGCCATCTTTCTTCTCTGCTTCTCCATCTTTTGTCTGCTGTCCATCTATCTTTAGACTTTTTTTTCTGCTCTTCATTTCACCGTCCAGTTACCTGCTGCCACTGCCATTGTTTTTGAGCTTTGGGTTTCCTTCCCCCACTCTGACACTCTGTTGATCCCTATTTCTGCCCTTAAGCCATTGACTATGCTTTCAGCTGATCACTTGATCTTAGCCCAAAAGGCCAAGAAAATGCTGATGGGAACCTACCACAAGAACAGGTTAGTGCAGCCCATCTGAATAAGAGAGAGTGCTCATTATGCTCAGTTCCCCTCAGCACTAATTCTTTGTAAAGTCACAGTGAACCATTACATCAAATCCATTTCAACTTCATCTTCACTCCCATAGCTAAGCAATTTCTTTCTTTCCCATTTCCAGTGAGCCTTAAATGTCTGGCAAACATCACCAAACATCTTTGTAGATGACAGGCTCTGTTGCCCCCTCTTGCCATTGCATATGATAAATGTGGTCATTTCCTCCATGGGGTGGTACCAGACCAAGTAGCCCCATGCCTCATCTTCATATATGTTTTTGGAGAGTTCCTGGACTCATGACAAGAACACCTGGCTCCAATCATGAATGGGGGACTAATTAGTTCATGGATCCTTTGGGGGGGGGGGCAGTATCTAGAGTACACGCACATGCTGAGCTGCAGGTTCACCATGGCTTGAAATGCTGTTGACTTTGCTAGGGTCAGCCCAATGAACTATATGTAGGGTTACCATATTTCCAGTTTCAAAAAAAGAGGACACCTGTGGGGAGGGGGGGGGGAGGGAGAGAAGAAGGGGCGGATGGGGAGAGGGGGGAAGGGGTATATGATTGTGGGGGGGCATTGACATGCCCGTGCCCTGCCTCTGCCCCTCACTCTCTCTCTGCCTGCAGCTGCAGGGCCCACACGCAAAGCATGTGACCGGCATCAAATCACCTTCCCCAGCTGCTCCCAGCCCCAAGCAGCCAAACTGGTAGTGCTGGGAAAAAGCAGAGCCGGAGCAAAAACCTGGACACTTGCTTGCATTTCAAAAACCCAACAGAGGACAGGGAATAAAGAGGACATGTCCAGGACAGGCCTCGCTTGCAGCTGGCTCTTGATCAGCAGCAAGCAAAACGCGCAGTTTCAAACTTGGTGCTGGTTTTGTCTCCCCACCAGTCAGCAGCAAGCAGCAGAGCTGCTGAGACCCCTTGGCCAATCAGCAGTGGGGAGACAAAAATGGTACCAAGTTTAAAACTGTGGGTTTTGCTTCTCTGCCAATCGGGAGCTAGCCACAAGTGGGGCCCATCCACCAATCAGTGGAGAGGGGAGGTGTGGAGGAGAACGTGCAAGATTAAAGGAGCTGAAGCACAGCCCACTTTTACCGTGAATCTGGTAGGGCCCTTGCCATACCCATGCAAATCAATACAGCAGGGGCTGGGATGAAGGCAGTTGAGAATTACCTGCTTTGGCCATAACCTAACTTCATTCTATAAGCACTAGAGGATTCTTGGTAGACCAGTCCTTCCCTCTTAACTGTTACCTTACCACACCAAGGCACCATAAGCAGTCTGTATCAGAGAACCGAATCTAACCCAGTATTCTATGGGGAGCATCTCTTCCTAACATTAGGTGTTCAATGGATGTCTGGAAGGTTGAGGATATCATTTCCTTTTAAACATTTTCATCTTAGCTGGTACAACTGAGGATATTCATATTCACAGAAATGTCTATTCCTTGCTTCACCACTGAGTCAATTTAAAAATAATCTATGTTTGCAGAATAAACTAAGTAAAAATTAAAGCTAATGGATTCTTGAAATGGCTTCAAAGTTGATTTGCACTTCAGCTCACGCTATCCATAAGTACATTTTAAAGTTACAAAATTATGAGAGGATTACAGGATAATGCTATTGTGAAAGCATTATTCATCTGGACATCTTTTGATTCCCCACACTATTAGGCATATTAAGCATCTGAAACATTCTAAAGAGACTCTAAAAATTGTTGATGAAAGAAAGTCCATTAGCATGAATGAGTGGTCATAATAGATGGGGCTAACACATCTCATGGTCTTTTCCTATATTTGTAAGCTCTAAACTCCTGAAAAGCTTTCAGATTCAATCTCATTCAGAAATGATTCCAGATGCCACTTAGTGTTGCCATCGTTTTCTATGTGCTTTTGTGTGATGAAGCAAGCATGCTGCGGACTGTACACATGTTTGTTTTAGACTTTAAAATAAATTAAAATAAATTAGAGAAAAAGAGATATTGTAATGGCTAACAGAGAAGACAGTTTCAGCTTTACATATATATATAGGAGGAGAGGCCTATTTTCCAATCAGCCCCTCACACAGTTAGTGGTGTTCCATTGAAAATTAATGAGTAAAAACCCAATTGTGCAACAAGATCCTGCAAAGAAAACTGCTTGCCTATTGGGACTCCATATGTCGATGTCACTTCCAGCTTTATGGGAGTAATAAATCTTTTACCTTTGTTCACAGAGCCAGATTTGATTCTTGCTATTAGTTGTCAAAGTGAAACTTAGGCATTTAAAAGAGATCCTATTTCATCTACCTCATGTCCCCAGAAAACTGTTAACATGAAGGAAAGGTGGGTCCTTCTCATAACTTTTTTATAACAAACTCTGACCAGTTTTTCAGAGACTCAAGCAGAGTAGAACTAGAATTGCATTCATGTAATTAAGTGCCACGTAGATGCCTAGTAGGTGGAATAGGACCTGGCCCTTAGTGTTTCTTTAGCAATGTAAGAAATTTGTTAACACAAGCTAAGTCAGATGCAGGAATCAGTGGTTGAAGTCTGCGGCCAGCATTATACAGGAGGTCAGATTATACAGTCATCATTTTATTTACTGTATTTATTTAGCATACTAGCCAATTGCCCATCAAGAATGATAGCAGGGGGAAGGGGGATGGGGGATGGGATGGAGTGCCTCCACCTAGCGCCCCATGCTGCCATTGTTCTGCCTCTTGCAAGAAACGCGGTGAAAATCTGTCCAGTCCTCGGTAAGACTTCGGAATCATGGCGGTGCTCCCCCACACTTGGAGCACTCTGATTGGCTGTTTCTGTCAGCCAATCAGAGCATGAATAAAGCATTACAGGCAGACAGACAGACAGACAGACAAACATAGGCTTTTATAATATTAGAATTATGGCCTGTATTATCAATCCACTAACTGACAGTGCTTGTGCCCAAGAGCTTGCAATTAAATAATTTTTTTGCAAAAATCTAGTTGGTCTAAAATAAAAGATATCACTTCTACCACGTGTTCTGATTCCTATATACACCAGTGAACTATAACCTGCACTATATACACCAAATCCGGTAATGGGATAGTGAAGCCACCCTGTGGGAAAGGACTGCTTTTCAATGGAGCTTCCAAGCACAAAGAAAGTGGCATAGACATACAAGCATTTTCAATTGAATACAAATCATTGGCCATCACAAAACATCATGAAAACTGTTTTACAACTCAACCACTTCAGAAATGACCTGCTTGATATGAGGTCATATCACAGCTACACATTTCCAGTCTCAGAGTGAATAGGATATAGGTTAAAAACATAGGCATGAAATATAGTTTTGTACCACATGTTGAAAAATAGCTAATCAACCAGAAGCAAGAGCCAAATTTTCAGTTCAGCTTAGTTCTCATCTAGGTGCCTTTGAGGCAGCATGCACCATTTTGATAAAACAGGCTGTAATTCTCTGGTGCTGTTTCACTTTTTCCTCTTGCAGCATCAAGGTCTTTGGTGAAAACTTACCAGTTTTCTTTTTTTTTTTTTAATTAAAATATCAGTGGACAAGCACCAAGTACTCTTTTATGGCTTTTTTTATTTTTAAGGTGACTGGCTTAAACTGTAAGGGTGGGGCAGGGCCCATAACAACTTTGTTGCATGGTCCAATTACATTGCTATTGACAAAGGCCATGTTGGGGTTGTAGCCCTGTTTCCATCAACTGTTTTTCAAAGAATTAGAAAGCTTTGGGTCATGGATTAGGCTCATTGGGTATATGTCTGCCCACATTTTGATTAGTTTCTCATCTTTGCATTATAAGCCCAACTGATACTACAGCTTTTGAAATTGCCAACCATACTTGTATTTTATCATGATTGAGGTTGGATGAGCTTATAAACTTGAGCCTTTTGCATGACAGCTTGTATAAGGCCATTTCTTGTGGCCAATAACATCTCTTGTCAGGATTTAGGTGTTTCCATTAGCGGTCATATTGTGTTGACTGTACGGTTGGGTTTGTACAAGATTGTGTTGTCATACTGCTCATACTGTCTTACAACAGTAACCAGGGGCAGTTTTTTATTTATTCTTATAACAAGGGGCAAAGGCTTCTAGGCTCCTCATAGCCACACCCATGCCTCGTGGGTTTTACATTAGCTCCATTCACTGGGTCCCCTGGCCCTGCCTTGTCAATTCACTCATCCAACCAGGGCTGATACCTCTCCCTAGGCCCCTGGACCTAACTTGGCTTCAGCCAGTATTCCAGTTTAAGAGGCAGAGACAGCAGGCTGGAGCTGCAGTCTGCTGTGGACAGCTGGGCTTGGACCAGCTGCATGAGAGTAAGCAGCCAGGGGAAAGCCAGGATAGAGGTTACAGGGCTGCAGTAACTACTTGGGAGCTAGCTGCCTGGCAACAGGAACACAGGGAAGAACTCTAGGTAGGCAGGAATGACTGCACCTCAACTGAGATAAATGTAGCAAAGGAGAGCAGGCTGTTCATTGACCTGAGAGGACACACCTGAAGAAAAAATAAGCTATAATTATTATTTCTGACATCACATATGATATCCTTCTGATATAACAAGATTGTTTATTAGAAGTAAATCATTCACCTAACAAAATTGTCTATACAGATCCTTCTTTTTTTCTCAATTTAGATTAATTCTTTATACTTACAGCACTGGGAATGCATATCTGGGGATATTTTTGTAGTAGAGATTTCTTCTTGAATTTTAAAAAAAAATTTCCCCCCCCCCGTTCACCTAGCTTGTCACATTTGAAATTGAGTTTTTCAGCCTGGCTTATTCAGATAGCAAAGGGTGCATATTTCTATGTACTCAGTCATTCATATATTTTGTGGATTTCAATACTTTTTAGTGCAGCGGTTCTCAGACTTTTTGGATTCAAGGCACCCCTCATTGGATTGAAGGTATTCCTCGTTGGGCTTGAGGCATTCTTCTATAATTTTTGTGAATTGTGTGGCACCCAGTTTCAAAAACTAATTTATGTATTACAGTCTTCACGGTTCATGTGACCAGACTCTGGAGCAGACTCCCAGTGGGGTGGTACAGGCAACTACCCTGAAGATCTTCAAAAAGAGACTGGATGCACACCTTGCTGGGGTATTTGATCCCAGCAGTCTTTCCTGCCCAGAGTAGTGGGGCTGAACCCAATGGGTCATGAGGTCCCTTCCAGTCCTAAACTTCTGTGAATCTGTGTGTGAATCTATGTTTCTCACCTTACAGATGGGAGGGGGAGAAGGTGGGTGATCAGCCAAGCAAGAACAAGCCTAAGTCTGGCTTGTCTGCTTATCAGCTTGTACCTCGTTTATGTCCTCACACTCCCTTCAAAGAAGTCTATGGCACACCAGGGTGCTGCTGGTTGAAACTTACTGTTTTAAGGTACAGACAGAAATTCAACCCCCATGTTGCAACTCATGGCACTTCACAGGTAGCACTATAAGGTACAACAATACCCCAGACCAGAACAGAAGTTCACTGTTGGGGCACAGGGGTTGGGGAATACAGCTGTTGGTGGTGACCCTGCAGCCAGTTGCCCCTAGCAATGCCTCTCCTTCCCTCCCAGCCCCAATGCTGTTTTTGGAATGGGAGGGGGGAAAGTGAGTGAAGGGAACTCATTCTATGGGTTTCTCAGCCAGCGCTGGAGGCTGGAGTGGGTGGACGGGAGCCCCGCCCTCCAACCTGCCCCCTCCTCCAGTGCTGGCTGAAAACCCCCCAGACCAAACTCCCTCCACTCCCTTTCTCCACTCCCATTCTGAAAACAGAGCCACGGCTAAGATTCAAATGAGACAGAAATTACTGAAGCCACTGTGTTTTGGAGTGGCCTCATCTGAACCCCCATGCAATGAGGGTTCAAATTTTTACAGGATTGGGCCCTTTTACAGAACTCTGCAGCCATGCATTTCTGTTTGGTCATGGCTGTAGATCATTTTCAGGGACCCAGTTGGGCAAAAACTGTCATTTCTGTCTGCATCGTTCATGGCATGAATGATAAATATTAAGGACCCAATTTTGCCACCTGCACTCATAGGGTGCATCCAGACAGGCACGGACATGTGATATGCGGCACTATAGACCCATCTGCAGCATTGTAAACTGCACATGCTGCACATGCAGGTGTTCACCGTGCTGTTAATTTGCAGCACGCCAGGTTTTTTTGACACCAGGAGATCCTGGTGGTGCATGTGGCAGTAGCATGTGTTGCCCGAAATCGGAGCCTGGCCAGCTGGAGCCATGCTCCAGCTGCCAGCCACGCTCTACACACTGGATCACCACCACTGGAGCCAAGAGAAGCTGCCAGGACCCCAGGTAAGGTTGCTGGAGCCAGCCCAAGTTCTGCCCACCCTCCCTTACCCCACCCGGGGCAAGTTGCTTCATGCTAGAAGACACATGCACAAGCATTCCCCAGGGACAAGTAGCAGTGCCACAACTATGTTCTGCTGCTATTTGCCCCTGGGGAAACATGTATGCTTGTTTAGATGCACCCATATGAGGCAATACCTCATTATATGAGTTCTCCTTGAAGTTAGTTGGACTATTTGAAGAGTAAGAACGGTAGTCTTCCCTTAATGCAGTTATCAGGATTTTATGTTGCTCTGTGGACTTCACTGAAGTTTACATTAGGTGAAGATCTGGCCCTTTGTCTTTGGAGTAGATTCTTTTAAATTAATTTTCATAACAAAACATAAAGTATTACAAAGAGATGATCCTGCCTTGAGCCAGGGGTTGGACTAGATGATCTTGTGAAGGTTTTTCTAGCCCAATTGCTTTGGTGGGCAGACTTGTAATAAAATTGGGCGCCATCTCTAGTTTTTCCCTATGTGCAACTGTAATAGCTGCATATGTTTGCCAGAATTATATATGTCACTAAGTATACCCAATGCTTCCCATGTCTTTTGTTATTGTCTCCTGGGAAAAATGTTTTCTGCTCAAATTGAAACGTAATGATTTGTCAGTTAAATATATAAACCTACCTTCCAGCTGTCACCTTGAATGTAAAAATTGAGAAATGTGAAAGCCAATGTTTCAACATGACAGTTAATTGGCTACTTTGGAAATACTGTACCAGTTATTAAATATGGCTCTCCATGGATTTCATTTGGTTTGCCCAGATCGTGTCAGGTTTTGCATTTGAAAATCCAGGTAAAGCTGGAGTGAACCAATGAGACACCATGCATTTAAAATTATACTAGATGCATTTTGTCACATCTTCCCTTTATACCTCACAGCTCTACTCCTAAAAGAATATTTTGTTGTACTTTCCTGGTCGCCTACAACCCCCCACCTACAACCTCCACCTTGTCATTTAGGTTCTTTGTTCAGAATATGATTAAATGATTTTCTACTCTATCCTGAAGTGACATCCTTTGGTTTCTCTGTCATGAACTGTGCTTCCCTTAAGCAACATATTCTTTTACTGTAGTCAACCTGATTAAAGCTCATTTGGTCATTGGTGTCTATGAGTTCCATAATCTAAACACCAAGCAAAAATATTTCCATATAGTTTTATATTATGCCATTAACTTCTACGAAATAAAATATGCCAGAATTACAGTGTAAAGACACTGATCATTTCAATAAAAGATTAGATTTAAATCCAAGCACCAGAGCTAAGAACTGTACTTTTGAAATATGAACGGAATTTATTATTGTTTCATTTTAAAATCATTTTGCATATTTATGAGGAAGAATTCCTTTTGTCTTCCATAAAGATAAAATGATACATTGTATTATAAATGGAACTCGTGAAGTACTGTATTTTTGCACATTCATTTGCAATATTTCACATAACCCTCTTAAAAATTGATACTGAGGGGCTTAAATTATTTCAAATGTGGTGATTACTGACTGAAAAAAAAGGGCCATTATGAAACATATAGAGCAAGTAAAACCACTGCCAAAATATTGCTGATAACAAGGATGATTGTTAAATAACAAGTGCAAATTGAAGAGCTAGTACAGTGTTATATACAGAGAAGCTAGGAAGAGAAGCCCTGATTCTGCAGACAACATAATAAAGGTATTTCTAAATTTAGCCTCCTGAGGGGTTAACTTGTGAGCCCCAGGCTCTCAGTCTGAGCACTGCTCCCTCTGTTACTTCTGCTGCTGCTGCCAGAGTTTTTTGTCTCCACCTCTGGAGATGGGGCAGGTTGCAATGGCTTGTGGGACTGAAGAGGTCTGCAGCTAGGATGCTTAGGGGAACCCACACAGTACAGGGACAGCAACACAGTGCAGCAAGGCAGGTGGGGCAAGTGGCAGTGTGTACTGATCTAGACAAATATTTAATTTCCTTTGGCAATAGTGTGATTCTAAGTCATAAAGACCCTGATTCAACAGTGTCTAGTTTTAAGCATGTGAGTAGTCATATTAGGGACTATTGTGAGTAGACAGGGTAGGGACTCTTTAGAAAAGCTGGATATGTACAAGTCCATGGGACCCAATGCAATGCTTCCGAGGAAGCTGAGAGAGTTGGCTGATGTGACTGCAGAGCTGTTGGCCATTATTATAGTGGCAGTCTTTAAGAAAGAGAAGAAGGAGGATCCAGGGAACTACAGACCAGTCAGCCTCACCTCAGTCCCTGTAAAAATCATGGAGCAGGTACTCAAAGAATCCATTTCTAAGCACTTGGAGGAGAAGAAGGTGATTAGGAACAGTCAGCATGGATTCCCCCATGGCAAGTCATGCCTAACCAACCTTATTGCTTTCTATGACATGACTGGTTCTCTGGATGCAAGGAAAGCAGTGGGCATAATATATCTTGACTTTAGCAAGACTTTTGATACTATCTCCCACAGCATTCTTGCAAGCAAGCTGAGGAAGTATGGGTTTGCTGGATGAATGGACTGTAAGATGACTAGAAAGCTGACTGGATTGTCGGGCTCAACAGGTAGTAATCAATGACTCAATGTCAAGCTGGCAGCCAGTATCAGGTGGAGTGCCTCAGGAGTCAGTCCTGGGCCAGTTTTGTTCAGTATCTTCATCAATGACCTGGACGATGGGATGGAGTGCAACCTCAGCAAGTTCACAGATGACACCAAGCTGGGGGGAGTAGTAGTAGTTACATTGGAGGGTAGGGCTAGGATTCAGAGTGACCTTGACAAGTTGGAGGATTGGGCCAAAAGAAATCTCATGAGGTTCAACAAGGACAAGTGCAAAGTCCTGCACTTGGGATAGAATAATTTTATGCACTACTACACCCTGGGGACTGACTGGCTAGGCAGCAGCTCTGCAGAAAAGGACCTGGGGATTACAATAGACAATTAGATGGATATGAGTCAGCTGTGTGCTCTTGCTGCCAAGAAGGCTAACAGCATACTGGGCTGCATTAGTAGGAGTGTTGCCAGTAGATCAAGGGAAGTCATTGTTCCACTCTATTCTGCACTGGTGAGGCCACATCTGGAGTCCTGTGTCCGGTTTGGGCTCCTTACTGTAGAAAGAATGTGGACGAGTTGGAAAGACTCCAGCGGATGGCAAAAAAATGGTTCGGGGGCTGGGGCACATGACTTCTCAGCAGAGGCTGAGGGAACTGTGCTTATTTAGTCTGAAGAAGAGAAGACTGAGAGGTGATTTGATAGAAGCTTTTAACTACCTGAAAAGTGTTTCCAGAGAGGATGGAGCTGGACTGTTTTCAGTGGTGGCCGGTGACAGATCAAGGAACAATAGTCTCAAGTTGCAGCAAGGGAAGCTTGAGTTAGATATTGGAAAAAACTCTGACCCTAGGAGGGTGGTGAAGCACTGCAACAGGTTACCTAAAAAGGTGGTGGAATCTCCATCCTTGGAGGTTTTTAAGGCCCTGCTAGACAAAGCCCTGGCTGGAATGACATATTTGGGGCTGGTCCTGCTTTCAGCAGGGTGTTGAACTAGATGACCTCCTGAGGTCCTTTCCTATCCTAATTTTCCATGATTCTATGATTTTGTGATTCTATGTTACTCCCATCCTTAAAGTTAATGATGTATGCAAGTACATAATGCCTTAACTAAGGATGAAATTATCTTCAATGTGTTAATCTGACTGCTAATTGCCAGAGCACAATAGCTCTTTATTTTCTTAGGATGTTTCCTATGCTGGAGGCCAGCATCAGAGTTACCATGCCAGTTCCAACCATCCAGGAAGTCTGTCTACATTGAAGCTATCCCTGTCTAGCCCGGAAAGTCAGCTTTATGATTCCTTTGTTTCCCAGGGACTACTGCTGGGTAAAAGAACCTGTCCCTTAGAGTCATGTACAAACCTATGCATTATTTTATTTTGAAGAACTTGACTTCAAAAATTACATATCAAAGGTGTTTTCACTGAGTATGAAACAAACTTTTATCACAGAAATGAGACAAAGCTGTCTACCTAACAGCAGGCAGAGTAAATCAAGTGCATGTGCTAAATGCCGGGGGGGAATGATCCTGAAGACAGTGAGGCAATTCTTTCGTGTCTCCAAGGAAACTCATTTGTATGCCATGGCACACACAGAGTACCAATGTAATAACTCTGTGTCAAACCTAGTTAGCCTTAGAGTATCTCCACTGATTTAATAATGTAGGATACTGTAACAAAATCCCCAGAGAAAAACAAGAAAGGAGAATCTTTCCATTTTTGGCATGTCCATGTGAGAATGTTTGGCTTTGGACTGGGGGCAGATGAAGGAGGAATTTTAGCCTCCATGGGTTTTGTAGAAAATGACGATGGCTTAAAATGAGAAACTTGCAGTGAAATCATTTCCTAAACCATAATTGTAGCATTCCCACCATGATTCCACAATGCCTCCCAATATATTTAGTTCATTTTGATATACAAAGCTTTTATTTTTTATGCACAGCTGAGCTTGCATCATTTGAGGTGAAAGGATTCAGATAAAACAGCTTCAACTATTTAATAGCATTTTCATATACTGAAATCTCTGTCAGTGATATTATCCTTTATACATAAAGCATCCATTCCTTTTTCATTGTATAATGGTAGAGATGCAGTGTATATATTCCCCTTCTTTGAAATGTTCAACAGAGATTGGAGGTTTCTGTCTGAGTGGTTATGCTTATAAAGCACCTAGCACTGAAATAGGTTTTAACTCATTTTTATAGCATTATTAGGCATTGCCTTTTTAACAGGCATTTTCCAGACCACAGAAATATTACCATTAGAAGTGTACCACTGCTGTCTCTAGGTACTAGAAAGAGGCAAGTCTTTCAGCTAGATTAGACACTTTATCAAAGGTGGCAATAGTATACATTCAGGCAAGAATCAAATTTCCTATTTACCCTTTAATGTTTCTTATAGACAGAAACAGAGACGCATTTCTGTGAAATTCATCTACCAGCACAATGGACAGCTGTTAAAACCACCAGCTATCACTAGCTTGCTGCCCCACCCACACATTTCTTGATTACTAAATACTTTCACCAGGTTCCCCTAACAGGCAATACTTCCTTATTCACAAGTGCTGAGGAAAGAAGGAAAATATTAGGGAACACAGCATCTGCTAAGAAAAACACACTAAGAGTATGAAGGGTACAGAAAACACTGTCCCATGAGTCTCTTTATTTGGGTCCCATCATGCCTATGTGAATACCTAGTAAATAAATATCCCTTTGATCTGTTACTTCCCTCTTTTCCATCCATAAATCCATGTTTGGGGTGGGATGGAGATTAATGGAAAGAATAACTCCAGTATCCTGAGGTGCATTTGGGTAGACTTGCTTCCAGTACCTTGGGAAATACTGCCACGAGCCTCTACTTCCTAACCTAGCTTTAGTGGTTGAGCCAGAGAGCATTCATTACCGTTCACTCAATTGTCATGTTATCCTCTATAGGATCAGCAAACAGCTCTCTGCAAATCACACCCTCTCATAAAGTCTTCAGACTGTACCGTCCCTTACTACAAAGTACTTTCACAGGCATGGGATCTTCAGAACAGGGATTCTTGTGGCATCTGTAATTCTGGAGCAGAGCCATGAACCCACCAGAGGTCATTAGCACTCCCTCTTTCCTCTTCCACAGTTCAGTTCAACTACCCAGCCAGCTTTGAGATCTGCAGAGTTAATGGACCCCAAAGGGTTGCCAGCAGAGTTCTGGTTAGATATCCTATGCAAATAAAGCTCTCTGTGGCTGTACTTTACCCTGTTCAGCAATAAATGCACATGGAGAGAGGAACGTCTGTCCATCTGCAGTTCTGAGTATTTGACTTATGCTGATGCAGTAGTTCTGTGGCTTTTTTCTTGTTTTCTTCCCAGCAGATGTGGGAAGAGAGCTTCTGGCCACAGGGCTTATATCTGCATGTAGATAATTAAAAGGGTGTTTCTCTCTGCCTATGCCATCATGTCTACCTACCAAGTATAGTATAGTGTAATTAATCACTGGGATAGCTTAGCATTATGGTCTTATTATTTGGTGCACTATGTCTCTGGCAGAATTCTATTGACTTGTACACAAAACATTTGGGTTAATTCATCATTATAGTATCTGTGATATAGGAAGTTATGAATGGCGTAGCACTGAGCTGCTCCACAGAAATGATTTCAACATGTACTAAATTGCTATTACAAGCAATGTTTCCATTCAACATCTTTACCTATTATGTTCCACTTGGTCTTGCTAAAGTATTACATTGATTTCAAGGGTGTACTTGGTAGCTGTGTTGGTCTGAGACAAAAAGACATACAAAAGACTTTTCAGAGTGTCAAACTATTCCTGCTTTGTATATTAATCAGTGGGATATTTCACAAAAAGGCAAGATCCCAATGAAAATGTTATTTCATATAAGATTATAACAATATAAACATATGCAAATAAAAGCTTCCTCAACTGAAAAGATGCCTGAACTTTTGTTAAAAACTTTCACCAAAAATATTACTTTTGTAAAAAAAAATAAAAAAATAATCTGATATTTGTTAACTGCTGCTCTCCACAATGTCAAGATTTAGCAACAAAAACCCTAATATAGTATAAAAAAAAATCCTATAGTGAAAGAAAGACTTGGTCCTCGTCTCATATTTAATAGGCTGTGGACCAGAGTGCTGCTCAGTATAAAATAAGCCAATCTATCCTTCCAGAATCTGCATGTAAAAATACACCCTTTGCATATAGATCCACCCATCCAACCCTTTCTGGATGGAAGAAAGTTCAGTTCAACCACCACTGCAGCCTATGTAAAATTACCTCCGTGTAGCTGATAGCTCACAGCTAGGGCCAGCATGGCCAGCAGAAGACAGGAGTCATATAGCAGACTGGATGAGTTGAGGGAAAAGATGGAACCAGAAACAATCTGCATGTAAATGGCTCTCTAATTTGGATGAAAGATCCAACCAAAATCAATCCATCTGATCTCATTACAAAGAGGTAGCCGTGTATTAGTTAAAGCAGTGATCTGACAGCTAGGATTCTGGTGTTCTCTTAGGGGACTGGATGTGAACGTCCAGGTCTTAACATTAGAGGGTTACCAGCCAGGGAGTTAGAAGCTAGAAGCCAGACTGAAATCAAAAGCAAAGAGTTTACAGTCAGGGAATGGAGATCCTGACTGCAGCATAGCTAAATATAGAAGCACTACCAACAAAGGCACTGGGAGAGAAAGAGCGTCTGCTTGAAAAATGCTACTTATATTCAGGCAGCCGCACCCCTGCAGATGACTGGGACCAGGTAGGGGTGGTAATTGAGAAGTAGCAGCCAGGCCCAGTACAGTAAATGAGGGCTGGCTGGGGGCTGATTAGCCTGTCTGCTACTCTGACTCCTAACAAGTTCTTTCCCTGCTCTGCCATGGTCAATTTATGAAAACCATTTACATTTGTATCAAGTGCCTCCTTAGTATATTGAGCTGGAAAACAGGTATAATAACACTTGCTTATCACACAGGAGAGTTGTAAGGCATATGTTACATCTGAAAGCACAATAGGATTGTCAGCTAAAAGTGCTAGGAAAACTCAAGACATAACCTGTATAACAAAATGTTGGGAGTAGAAGTGTTGGCACTACTTCGGGGCCAGATTGCTTCCCTTTACAGGGAAACCTGCATGTGGTAGAGGTGATAGGGAGAAACATTCCACATCACTTTGTAAAAATATCATGGGGTTTCCCCCACCTAGAGAAATGTGCTTAATGGAGAGGAGAGGAATATGGATCCCAATTCTGTGCCATCCACATCAACTTTGAGGCCTTTATCTCTATCTCTGGAATACAAGCTACACCAAGTCTTTCTTCCTAAGAATCGTCCCTCTGCCTTTTTGAAGGCTTCCCTTCTGTTTACTGGCTCCACAATGCACAGAGGGAAACACGATGGATGACATCAGGTCTGGCTACCTTTGTTCTCTAGCCTGAATAATCAGGTATCCATTTTATAGAAGGGTTGACTGGGAGAGCAATCTTCAGCTGGGCTCAGACTCATAGCTCCAGAGCCACAAGAAGATCCTTAACCATTCTACCACCATATCTCAACCACCTGCTTAGATTAATTCAGTCTCTTTACTAAGGGCCCTACAGGTTTCTTGTATGCAATGCACAGTATACTGTCTGAACCTGAAAGTGTCACGAGACTCAATGGGGCAATGAATGGGGTTAGTACTTCCTAGGATCAGGGACTTGGATTGCACTTTGCAACAGGGGCTGTCATTGTTTTGCCTTCTCAGAAACGCACTTGCTAACAATGCCATCGTGGGTGCTATGTTTATCTGGTTCCTGCACTGTCCTGCATAGAATAGCTTTCTTTAACATATCTGCAAGGCAGCTATCCTGTCCTCATTCAAAACCTTCTCAAAAACAACAACTATTGTGTTATCTGCAGGAAGCTGGCCAACAATGTGAAAATATTTCATAATAATTTTATTTGCGATTAAAAAAACATAGGCCTGATTTTCAGCTGGTGTAAACTGATGTTGCTTTATTACTTCAGCAGAGTTGTATTGACTAACACTAATTGCCCTAACCCCTATCCTTACTGTACCACATCATGCGCTAGCCCTTTTTGAGTAATGATGAAATCATAATAACATGGTCTTTGTCCTTTCCCCCACTTCCAGTACTGTTATGTTATTAACCCCAGTATTGTATCATATCTAGAACATTTGTATTTCCTTATCTGTATTATGAGGCACTTGCAGGAGAGAGAATATGAGTGGTGGATAGTTTTGTGGTTAAGGTACACATGATTGTCTAGAGATATGGGTTCCATTCCCAGGCTTCCTCTATGACCTTCCTACCTTAGTATCTCTCTGGCTTATTTCCCTATCTGTAAATTAGGGGTGACAATCCTTCCCTTTAGCCGACTTCCCTCCATTGTGTGAAATTTCTGTTTAGACTGCGTAAGGCATTTGCACAGGAACTGTTTCTTCTTATTAGTGTCTACACCATGGCAGCAGAGAATGCAGTCTCATGGATGGGGCAATAAGCACTGCCCACCTGCTCCTGATCTGCGTGGATCAACCCCAGAAATGAAGCAGTCAGGACCTCCTGGGGCACCCCAAGCAACCCCTCCTGAAAATGCTGGAAACCCAGGTTTTAAGCATGGCACCAAGGATGCCCCCAGGGTGGCTTCACCACTTCATTTCTGGGGTTGATGTGTGCAGAACAGAAGCAAACAGGTAGGGTTTAATTCCTCAGCTGTGAGACTGAGCACTCCACTACTGTGGTATAACCATGCTCAAGATATATGTACTGCATGTAATAATGTGGTGGCAAGGGTATGATCATGCACTGAGTAATCAAGACCTTACTATATAACAAGTAAAGAAAAACCTAGAGTATCTGTGTAGTGACAGAAGTTGTAATTTAAAGATACTCCTTAACTAAGGAGCCTGAAGAAATTAGTAACTGAGAGATGCTCCTTCAGTTAGTTAGCTAGTTAGTCAGAGAAACCAAGGGCCTGCAGAGGCTTGTCTACCGCTCCACAAAAAAAGGTTATTGTTAGTTCTTTTTATTCATGTATGTCTGTCCTTATTGAACCTGGTGATCACTACATGGTGTCAGAAGTGGCAAATGAGACGGAGTTTGAGATCCAAACTAAATAAGAAGTTGGAAACTGACAATAAGAGGAACAAGACAGTCACATGGAAGGACAAGGGCATTTGTAAATGATCTTCCTGCACAATTAAGTAAAAGGATAGTTAGTTATGGAAGTTTTTCAACCTTCATCTGCCATTCTGTTGTCAGATAATATAGCAGAGCATGGGAGGGCATTCAGACAAAGGTTTGAGTCATACTTACCAGCCATAGGAGCAGAAGAGAAAAATGACAAAGTCAAATCCTCAATTTTCTTGCATATTCTACTGGAGGAGGAAACCCAGCTGTTTATAGTACTTTTACCCTTGAAGAAGCCAAAGTATGAAATGAAGTGTCATAGGGTGTGCATACACATTCATTAATGCACCTTTGCTACTGCTCATTAAGTATAGTATCTCTAATATGAGGTACTAGGTAAAGGCACAGTAGTTGCACTAACATCAATCCACAAAGGCGGATTTTTTATAATGCTTAATGCACGGTAGATTAATTCTGCTGTGCATTAGTGCATTAACAGGATTTTTGCCATGCCACGCTAATGAGCAGTAGAACAGTCCACTGCGCATTAAGGCATCTCATGTAGACATGCCCATACTGTCCAAATTTGAGTACTGCATGCCAAAAGAGAATAAGACTTGAAAGACAATGATCTGTTATGTGCAAACAAACAACATAAGGTATAGATCGGTATTCTACTGAACTAAAGAGACTAAGAACTGTGTTTTGGGGAACTTGACAGGATAGTCTAATTAGAGATAGGATTATTTATGACATTGCTGATAGGTTCATAGTTTCTAGGGTCAGAAGGGACCTGAACAGATCATCAAGTCCGACCCCCTGCCCTGGGCAGGAACAAGTGCTGGGATCATAATACCCCAGCCAGATATCTATCCAACCTCCTCTTGAAGACCCCCAAGGTAGGGGAGAGCACCACCTCCCTTGGGAGCCCATTCCAGAGCCTGGCAGCCCTAACTGTAAAGTAATGCCTCCTGATATCAAGCCTGAACCCGCTCTCAATCAATTTGTGGCCATTATTCCTTGCTATCCCAGGTGGTGCCCGGGGGAACAGATCTTCACCTATTTTCCGTTGGTCAGCCCTGGTGAGTTTATAGACGGCCACCAGATCCCCTCTCAGTCTTCTCTTATGGAGGCTGAACAGATTCAGGCCCTTTAGTCTATCTTCATAAGGCCTGGCCTGCTGCCCCCTGACCATGCAAGTGGCCCTCCTCTGGACCCTCTCAAGGTTAGCCACATCCCTCTTGAAGTACAGCACCCAGAACTGGATGCAGTGCTCCAACTGCAGCCTGACCAGCACCGCATAGAGGGGAAGGATCACCTCCCTGGACCTGCTTGTGATACATCTGTAGATACACAACAAGGTGCAGTTAGCCTTACTGACCGCTTTCTCACATTGGCGGCTCATGTCCATTCTGGAGTCAGCAATGACTCCAAGATCCCTTTCAGCCACTGTGTTGTTGAAAAGGGTGTTCCCCAGCCTATAGGTGTGTTGCTGGTTTCTTCTCCCTAGATGCAGCACCTTGCACTTGTCTGTGTTGAATTCCATCCTATTGTCATCTGCCCACCTCTGTAACCTATCTAGACCTAGCTGGATTCCATCCCTCCCCTCCAGTGTGCCCACTTCTCCCCACATCTTTGTGTCATCAGTGAATTTGGACAGTGTGCTTTCCACACCCACCTCCAAGTCACTGATAAAGATGTTGAATAGCACAGGCCCGAGGACTAAGCCCTGGGGAACTCCACTGCCCACATCCCTCCAGGTCGAAAACAACCCATGCACCACCACTCTCTGGGTGCAATCATCGAGCCAATTTGCCACCCATCTGTCTGTGTAGGTATCAATGCCACAGTTGCCTAGTATTTTTTATGAGCATGGGGTGAGAAACAGTGTCAAAGGCCTTCTTGAAGTCCAGGTAGATAGCATCCACCTCAACACCCGCATCCAAGGGCTTTGTGACCTGGCTGTAAAAGGAAACAAAGTTACTCAGGCAGGATCTGCCCACAACGAACCTGTGTTGGTTGCTCCTGAGCATTACCTCCCATGCTGGGCCCCCGCAGATGTGCTCCTTGGTACTTTTCTCAAAGGTCTTCCCAAGTACCAAGGTGAGACTAACTGGCCTATAGTTACCCAGGTCCTCCTTTCTCCCCTTCTTGTAAATGGGAACCACATTGGCCCTTTTCCAGTCCTCTGGGACCTGGCCAGAGCACCATGAGCACTCATACAGCCATGCCAGAGGCCCTACTATGATCTTCACCAATTCCCTCAGTACCCTCAGATGAAGAGCATCTGGACCTGCTGATTTAAACACATCCAGCCCCTCCAGAAGTTCCCTAACTAGATCGTCCCTGACCCTAGGCATGGCGTTGTGTCCCCTGAGCCTGTCCATAATTCTAGTGGAGGAGTTGTCCCAGTCCCTGCTCAGAAATATGGAGGCAAAGAATGCATTGAAGAAATCAGCTTTTTCCTTTGCTGCAATCACCAGATTGCCAAGCCTGTCCTGTAGGGGCCCCACATTACCTGGTACCTTCTTCTTACTCCGTATGTATTTGAAAAAGGACTTCTTGTTATCCTTAATTCTGGTCACCAGCCCTAGTTCCATCTCTGCCTTGGCCTTCCTAACTGTCACCCTGCAATCATGAGCAACGGAGGTGTAATCCTCTTTGGTGATAGGCCCTTGCTTCCACTGATTGTATGCCAACTTGTTTACACTCACGGCCTCCTGGATGCCTTTAAAAAGGCCAAGGGGGCTTTTTAGCACTTTTGGCCCTTTTGGTTCACATTGGGACTGACTCCCTCTAAGCCATCTCCTTAAGGAACAACCACCCATCTCATTGAGGCTCTGAGTCCCCAGTGTCTCGCTTACTAATCTCCTTAGCTCACTGAAGTCGGCTCTCCTGAAGTCAAGGACTTTTGCCTTACTGCTTGCTTTCACCACCCTGCTCCACATAGTAAATTCCAGCAGATGATGGTCACTAATGCCTAGGTAGTCCACCACCCGCAGATCCCTCACCAGGTCATTGCCTGTGGCAAGGACCAAGTCCAGCAAGGCATTTCCCCTGGTGGGACTATGCACCTCCTGGGTTAGGTGGAGGTCCTGTATCCCGGCTAGGAACCTACATGAGCATTCCGACATGGCTGACTGATCCTCCCAGCAGATGTCTGGGTAGTTTAGGTCACCAATGACCTAATACTGTTGTCCTGGTACAGGTCCTGCTACAGACACCAATTTTAGGTCTGGCAACTTCTGAGAAACTGAGTCTAATTCAGTGTGTTCTCATGGTACAAAAAAATACAATATTTGTGCTTCCTGATGATCTTCTTGGCCATCACAGCACAGCAGGGGGGATACATGACCTAATGATACTACATTGCAAGAAAGGTTCTTGCATAAGGGAGACTTGTCCCTAAAAAAGCCCATCCAAATGTGCAGGGAAGCAGAAATTATGAAGGCTCAGTCTGTAGAGCTGAATGTACCAAAAGGGTCATCCATGCAGTAGGCATGAAAGCATGTGTCCAGAAAAAGCTCCCTCACAGGGTGTAATTTTCTACTGGCAAGAAGCCACCTCACAGAATGGAATTTTTTTGTTGGCAAGGAGACTTCTAGGGGAACGAACTCAGCAGCCATGTATCAAATGTGGAAGGCAACATGGCCCCAAACATTTTGTTGCATTTGAAAAGTTCTGTTTGAACTGAAACAAAAGGAACCACTTTGCCCGGTGCTGCAGATTCCAAACACAAAGACCTAAAGAGCACACACTTGAACATAAAGTAGAAAAGGAGGTTTTTTTCATAGATATGAACAAATCAAGCAAAATCAATTAGAGGTGGCTGATAAAGGTGGTTTTGGAGGTCATGGGTGAAGTACCTGTGGAGACACTCCATGTCATAAAGATCTGAAGTCCAGATAGAGCCCTTTGAGGGTCTGGGACCTGGTGGGCTGCACGGGCCAAGGCCAAGGGGTTCATGGGCAGAGGAAATAGCCCAGAAAGTGAGGGACTCAGAGGGCTGAGAACAGGATAGGGCCAGAGAGTCTGGTGAAGAATATAGAATAAAATCTGTAAAGAATGTGTGTGGCTATTGGGGCAGCTGGGAACCATGATTAGAGCTCTTAAGGTGATATAGGCCTGGAGGGCCATGACTGGGGCCAATAGAGCTTGATGCAAGAGAAACAGGGTCCGGAGGCTGGTATAGTGAGTTCCAGAGGGCATCAGAGTCCCAACTGGGAGGTGGGGCTTGGAGGGTGGAAGAACTGGGGGACAGGGCAGAGAGGGAGAGAGTCTGTGTCCAAAAAGCTCACATTGACCTCTGAGGGCAGTCTTCTTAATTTCACCATCAAGGTGCAGCAGCAGGGATAACAGGGTGATACACTGAGAGCCCACAGGGAAACAAGCAGGACAAGTGAAGCTACTACATACAGGGTGCCATGTCCAAATTCAGGGGCCAGGTCTTGCTACAGACATCAATTTTAGGCCTGGCAGCTTCTGAGAAACTAAGTCTAAGTGTGTTCTTGTGATACAAAAAGACACAACATTTGTGCTTCCTGATGATCTTCTTGGCCATCACAGCACAAAACTGGATTCTCTTAGGAAGAAACCAGTTTTTCCAGAATACAAGAAGCAACTGTGTGTCCTTATGGGAAGAAATGTAACTACAAACCCAAATGCAGACATTGGGCACATCTACATGTGCAATTGTGCATTAATACACTTTTTCTAATGTGCATTAAATTTAGTACCTCCAATATGAGGTACTAAATAAATTTGCACTAGGCTGAGGTACTGTGCAGTAGCGCAAGTGCACACTTTTTAGATGATGCTTAAGGTAGAGTAGCCTATTCTACTGTGCATTAGCCTATTAGGATGGTTTTTTATGTGCTGCTTTAAAGAGCAGTAGAATAGGCTCTGTGCATTAAAGAGCACCTGTAGATTTGTCTCCTGTCATGCAGAAAAAGGAAATCAGTCTTGGTGGTCTGACATGTGTAGAAGCACAGCTGCCAAAAGTGTAAGTCAGTTGGATCCCAGTACAAGGATTCAAGTCTATCAAATCTTGGAAGAAAAGCTTCCCACCAAAAACAAATCAGTAACTGGATCTGATACTTTGCTGATCTAAGAAGGAAGTGAAACCTTTTGAAAGACTAACAGAGACTTGCTAATGAAGCTGTAGAAAGAGGTATAGGAACGTGATTAGTAAATACTCACTTCAAAATGATGTGCTAATAACCTCTCTTCTCTAGATAAGTGTTAATTAGTGGGGTGTGTTGATTGATTTTTCTTTTGCACTTGAAGATATAATGATAAAAGTTATAATTTAAATTTGTTCCCTAATTTAGAGGAAGTTGGTAATTGGGAAATCGTCCCTCTTTTCATAGCTGTTAGAATTAGACAAAAGATCTGCAGAAGTTGCCTATAGCTCCACAACAGAACTTTATTTAGTTTTAGTTCTTCTCATTCATTTGTGCCTGCATTTATTGAACCCAGTGATAACTATAACTGTAAAATTGATAACGATGTCATTTGGTCTTTGCATTTCTCAAGAATGATCAGAAACATATTTTCTTTGATTTTCATGCCCATTCAGATTAATTTTGTAAGCCCACTATCTGTCCAATAATGACCTATGAAATAATACTGAGAACACTACTGGTGGGAATATCAATTCAAGTGAAATCAGTGCATATGTTTGGTCTTCCAAGCGATTATTGCAAATCTCTCCTGGTTAGGGAGAGCGATAGGTGGCCTTTATCAAATTCTGTGCCATTCATTTTAGTTTTGTTTTGCTCAAACTTTTTTTCTTTGCAAGGCAAGCTGATGAGGTTTCTTTATGGTAATTGCTTTTTCTTATTTCAAATGATATGTCATGACCTTTTAAATATTTACAAGACTACTGGGAAAACAAATGTTGAATCCTAAATTAATCATCAGCTGCTTCATCAAAACTGTTGCATAATCTCATAAAATGATAATTACCAGATAATTTAATATTGTTTGCTCTCTTAGGGCCTGTCCCAACTCCCATGGAACTGATGAAATTACTTCCATGGGGTTTGCATTCGGCCCTTAGAAACCCCTTTCTGTCTGCTTTTGTTTTTTGTTTAGCCTTCTACATCCTTGACAGAAAGGGTCTTAGATAGCTGTGGAAGCAGCTTACTCAGCCTCTGCTGTGGAGACTGAGTGGGAGAATGGGAACAAGGGACGTGTTCAACTTGGTTCAACAGAGATCCTATGCAGCTGTTTTGTCTTATGTACCACAGACACATTGCCTGCTTGTTTCTCCCCTTCTAGTGCCAGCCATGGTTAGATCATGAATACCAAGTTGTAGTCTGCTGGCTCCTTCATAAAGGCCTGTCTCCCTCCTAATTTAACCTCCTCCCTTCCTCTTAATAAGCCTTATGCCACTAACACCATCTTCCAGTTGGGCAATCAATAAAAGCTGTTTGTGGTTGCTGAGCAGGTTACTTCCTAGACAGTACAATGCTTTATCTCTGAAGTGCTCCTACTCACCGCAGGCTCATGGTACAAAACACATCTTGCCCAGCCTCTACATGAGAGCATGGAATAACAGTTTCCCGATTAACAAGCACATCCTTGTATGCAACAACACGCAGAGAACAAAATAGCTTTAAGCCTACTTGGCAAGCTGAAGTTTTTGGATCATGGAAAAAGGTACCTGTTTGGTCTCAATTTAGCAGCTATGTGTATATGATATAGCTACCCTGCTAGGGGTGTGAAATTAATTGGGTAAGGAGTGGGAGATTAATTGATTAACTGGTTCCACATGCCTGGTTGTGGCAGGGCACTGTTGGTGCCTGCCACTTTAAGACCGAAGCCAAGCAGCCAGCAGGTGCTTGATTGAGGCAGTCATTTTAGATCTCTGGCCGCCCATATAAACAGATCGGTTTCTTGCTGGCAGGGGAGGCAACAACATTACCTGGCTGTAAGGCTTCACATATCATCCTGGAGGTAGAGGAGAAGCTGTAGGGGATGGCTAGGAGGATCCTGGTCCTGGGCATGACCTAAAACTGCATGCTGCCGGGAGTGGGTGGCCTGGTGGGGCTCTTAATGGTGCGGGAGCCCCCAGGAAATGCCAGGCCAGTTATCACCCCGATGAAAGGGGAATAGGGGCGTGTTAACCCTAGCCCTCACCTTTGGGTGGGTTAAGTAACACTGGAGGTAGTTGGGGGCCAGGCACAGCTGAGGCCACCTGAGCTCTGTGGGGTACAAGACCCTGAGAGATCCCGAGGAGGGAGAGTGGGGCCAGGCATGGCTACAGCCACCTGAGCCCACTGGGAAGTGAAGCCCCATGGCCCCAAGTGAGGGAGCGGTGTAGAGCCCCAGTGAGGGGGGCGGAAATGAGAACCTCAGTGAGTGGGGAGCCCCAAGTGAAGGGGGCGGTGTGGAGCCCCGAGTGAGGGAATAAGAATGGTGAGGGGTGGCCCCAGAAAGGGGGGGAAGATGAAGAGACCCAGTGGGGGTGGAAGGAAAATACCTGGCACTTAGCCCTCTGATGTTTATGTATATAGAGTTGCCCCCAGAAGGAGCTAGAGCAAGCTTAGACCTAGTCGGGTAATTGGCTGGCCACTACCCCGGTGATGAGTCGCAGGAGAGGCCCAAAAGACGGTATGTCTGCCACCCAAGGGATGGACTAGCTAAGCCTATGGCCTAAGGGGCCCCCTCCAAGAGGGAGCAAGGCAGGATGAGTCGTTGATGTATGAAAGAGACCCTGTGAGAGAGGGAGGAGTAAGAGAGGCCCTAGTGAGAGCAGGGCGGTATGAATGTGTGTGTGACTGAGGTCTGATGGCACAGCCTAAGCTTGGTCCGGCTGTAGGCCAGGAGCACTGTAAACATCTGGATGCCATCTGCAAGGCATGGGCTGCAGTGTAGGGGAGGTTCGGAGCCGCAGATAGTGCCCCCTGGCATCAGGACATAAAATGGGCAGCCTCCTGCCTTAATTAACAACTATTAATTAATTAAGAACGAGGCATGGCAGGCAAGTTAGGTGGGTGGCATGCTCAATGGCAAGTGGGGAACCTAGCACTGTGGCCAGGAGGGGAGCCCCGCTTTGAAAAACTGGTCATAAGTGGCCAGGTACAACACAATTCAAATTTTTAATTTATTTTCTTCACTATTAAAGGCTGCTCTCTTAAATGCAGCACTGCTTTGTGTCTTTAGGAGAATGGGTTAAAAAACTTAAGAGGAACATTATAAGAAGCATTGTGGTTAAAGTTTTACGTCATGAAAAATACAATTAATCAAACCCTCAGAAAAATAGTTTAGAGTATCTGTTTTCAACTACGTAAATGGTGTTCTGTTATTTTGTGACTAATGTTTTGCAAGTCATAAGTTCCAGTTTTTACACTGTGAATTTTGTAAAATACCCAGAATGGGAAGTTTCTGTTAATTCAAAATACTGTAAGGTATTAAAAGTAAATAAGTATTTCTGAAAAGGGAGTAGAGAGGGAATATTAGAAGTTTATAATAAGACTCTAAAATGAGATTCATAGTCCTTGGTAATATACATAAATTCATTTCAAAGTGGTATGAAAAGATACATAACAATTTGGAAAACTTCAAAATTTTGGAAAGAATGTGGGCCAAATTCCTAGTGTAAGGATATCAAACCTAAATTTGTCTTTAGAACAATATTGTCTAAAGTAGCACACTCTTTTCATGAAAACATAAGTCATGCTTATGTACATCTTTCACTATCTTAAACTTTCATTTTTGTGTTGGCTTATTATTAAACCATAAATCCTTATTGTTTAATTTGTACTTGACACCCTACCAAGATTAGTGTTCCTGTGGAATAGAAGTTGCATGAGCTCACAGAGGCGGCTCCTGGCCCTGAAGTGTTTGTAATCTAAATGGACAGGACAGCACAACTGGTGAGAATGGAAACAGTGGACATGAGAGATCAAGACACTTGTTTAAGCTTACATTTTACTAAATACCTTGTCACAAGGAAATGACAAAGGAAAGGACACAGGAGGTTAGTGAAGGAAGGTGGGACTAGAACTCAGGCCTCCAGGACTCCCTATCAAGTGTCCTAGTCATGGGTAGGCTGTACTTCGGACTGTGATTCATAGATTCTTGTACAATTACCCAAAACGTGGATCTAAAGCTTCAGCTCATTAGTTTCCATGGGACAAAGCCTGCAGAAGTCCATGTGACTTCTACTGTCCTGGGAACTATTGCACATACTGAGGAGACAGCCTCCTTAAAAGAGACACATATAGGATATGATGCTATTTCCCCTGTACCCAACAGGAGAATCATAGGTGTGGCCCACCCTGACTGACACCCTTGGCAATCAACCTGGTGAGATCAGAACCAGGAGATCCAAGGAACATGCTTACTCCCTCTCTCAGGGTATGTGCCATAGGTGGGGTGAGCTGGGTTTCTCTGTTGCCAAAAGACAGTGACTTGGCTGACTGGTTCTGAAAAAAAGGTGTCAAGTGAGGGAATTGAAATACTACCAAGCAATCCACTCTTCAACTCATCACCTGCAGGGTAACAGAAACATAATTCGGTTTGGGAACACCCTATTTCTGTGCTCCAATTTTTTGTAGTTTTCAGTTTGTTGTCAATTAAAAAAATATATATGGGTTCAGCCTATTCAGGCAGAAATTAATGTAAAATAAAAAGCCATATTATCCATGGACCAGAAAACCCTTTCATCCATCTCTAATCTACAGCCATGTGAGAGGAGCAGGGGTTAACAATTTGAAAAAAAACTAGAAAAGCAACAGCTAAAGAAGCAGATGCTCAGCTGGTGTAAATAGGTGCAGTAACAGTAAAATGAAGGGACCTTTGCCAATATACATCAGCTGAGGATCTAGTGGGTAACAGGATATTTCACACCAATGTTAATTCAGGCAGTAGTGTACATTCTGTACAGTTTGTGGTGTATATTTAACAACAAGCAGAAATATATTAAGCTACAAATTTATCGGGGAAGCAAGAACAGAATATATTACATGGAGTAACAAGAATGAAGTAACAACAGCTCTAAGAACCTTACCTATTGACTCTTCTGACTTGTTATGATTTTAATGGCATAATCTTAGCATTGCATTAATGTAGTGTTTTGCATTGAATAACGTTTTAATGTGGTCTAGGCTTTTTTTCCTAAGTAAATGGAAAATATCCCTGTTTCAATCCAGCTGCTGAACATACCAACGGATATTGCACGCATAGTTCTGTGATATTTGCCATTGTAATGAAGTAACCTGAAGGGTGCATCGAAAGAATGATGATGGAATTCAGAATCAACTGGTAAAAGAACTTTGGCTGATAATATCCACTCTAAAGATCCTTAGGAGACAGATCTTCCTAATATTAGATTAAGTTTGTTAAAAATAAGCAGCTTTCTGCTGTGCAGAAATTGATGTGTGCCTGGGCAATGCACCCAGAAAAGAAAAGGTTGGCTCAGTACAGGACAAGATTACTGGGTTATTTCATATGCACAAAGACACCACCAATGTCACAAAATAATCGGGATGATCTGAACTGTCATGCATTATGGCTTTTTAATATTCTGTATTCTTTCAGGATTTCTAAAGACATTTGATGACATATTGTTATGAACAAGAAATATTTTTAAATTAACTTTACAGGAAATGGACTTTTGTACAAGATTGCTTTTTATTTCTCCTTCTAATTTTCCTTTTGTACAGCTGCTGCTGTTGCCAGGCTCTCTTTGTTGCTATGGCGTTGTTTTGTGTGCCAGAATTTTATATTCATTCTTGAGGAGTCACCTGATTGAGTGGCTGTGCCACTTAAGTTATCCGTCTGCTCACTCATAAAGGATATATCCAACCTCAGCCATCAGATGTTATTTATGTGTAACATCCAGCAAGTGGATCAAATTACATACAAATAGAAATACATTGCACCATGTGTGGCCCATGAGTGCCCAGAACTATACATTTAATAGGTGAATTCTTTTAGTAAAAAGGATTGACTGTGGGAGGTGGTAGCAATGGGAAAATCTCTGAAGAAGATATCTTTTGGATTTTTATCTTTATTTTTCACAAGGCATTCATCCGTGTGAGGCTTTCAGTATACACTACTATAAACATCTTTCATTGATAAGATCTCAGCCCTATGCAGGAAGAGATTTGAAAGATGATTCTCTTGGAATGACTTTGTTATTTTATTAGAAGATTTAGTGCTAACTCTTGCTCAGTTTTTTCATGCCAGTTGAAGCCAAGGGATCTGTCCTGTATTGTAAGAAAAGCATAATTTGGCCAATTTGTAAGTTAATTGAAATGATACAGTTTGGGTGGAACTTAATGTGCCTTTAGCCTCTAATCCTGCTAACTTCACTGAGACTTCAGTAGGACTGCTCAAACCTTCCTTTTCAGCATGCATTTTACATACTGGTCAATTTAAGATTAGAAGTGAAATAATTGCCCCCTTGTTATCTATAGTAAAAATTAGTCTAACTGACTTCAACAAGATGAGGATATCACTGAGGCCTTGTATCACCCAGCACCAAAATACATACTAGTATTACTAATGTTCTTATGCAAATGTAATGCAAAATCATTATTCATCTCTCTTCAGAGTTATTCCGCTATTTAAATAACATGTTCAAATTGTGTTTTTTCTTTCTCCTCCTTCCAGTAATGAAAAATCCATTAGATGTGTGTGTTGTATAAGGCATATTTCTGTTAAGATAAATTCTACTCCCCAGCAAATCTCCATGACTTACCTGGGCAGGTTTTGGCCTAAATATGTGACTGAGGCCCCCTCTACACATTACAAGCATTGTGCAATTACCTAGATAATTATGCAGTTACCTGGAAACAAGCTACATGTGCAAAGTATCTATCATACAATAGAAAGCTCCAACCAGCTTTAAAGTTAGACCTCGAGAATGTGTACTAACTTTATAGCTGGTTGCTACTGAGCTTCAATTTGTGCATGTAGCAGGGCTTCCCCTGTGGCTGGGAGCCTCTCAGCTCCTGGGGCTCTTAGCTACAGGTGTGCACCTTGCCCAGTGAAAACCCCCCAGGCCCTAGGGATTGCTGAAGCTGCAGGGTCTCCTAGGGTCTGGGGAGTTTACCCCCCCCCCCAAGCTCTAGGGATCATGGCAGCCAAAATCCCCAGTGTCCAGGGGTATGTGAAACTCCTGGGACCACAACTGAGCAATCTTCCCACCCTGGAGGTGTGGGAAACTCACATGGCTGGAGGATGACTGCAGGGGCAATTTCTTCCCTGATCCTCTGGCCCTAGGGGCTTCTTGCATCCCTGGGGCAGGGCAACTGCCATAGCTGGGATCCTCCAGGGGGTACATGGAACCCATGGGGTTCCCAGTTGTAGAGGAGCCTGCTACCTGTCAAGGCACAAGGAGTCCAGGCGATAAGCAATATGGCATGATGGCCTCTAATGTGCGATTCCACAATTGCATCTCCTGCCATGGATGTGTGGCATGATGGGGCATGATTGTGTGAATCACACATTAGATCCCATTGCACCTTTATTTGCAGGTGTAGAGAGGTCCCAAGTAGCCACAAGGATTGTCTGATCCTCCAGACTAGATCTTCTGTGTGAACATGTCTGAGATGCTAAGAATTAAAGGATTCCCAAAGTAGAGCATGACCACCAGTAGTGGAGAGACAAGTGCTCTTCAGCAGAGCAGGACACTGCTAGATCAGCTATGCTTACCCTCGTTTTTAAAAGGCCAAGTCAGGTTAAAAAAAAAAGGAAAAAACATAATTTCACTCCTGTTGAGAAAAGGGACACAGAAATCCAGACAACAAAAGGACTATATGGGCAGCATCCCTGCCCCATTTGATAAGCTGCTGTAAAGGTGAGAATTTAAGTTATCATGAATGATACCACTCTCACTCCTGCCCTTAGCACCTATTTAATTAATATATATATATATATATATATATATATATATATATATATAAATGTATATTTATTAATGAATGTGTGTGTGTGTGTGTATATATATATATATATCTATATATATACCTATAGTACCTTTTCACCCAACATGCAAGTCCTGGTGGGTTTGTTTGGGTTTTCTTATATAAATTAAATTAGATGCTAAGGGCAGGTGTGAGAGTGGGATCATTCATGATAACTTAAGTTCTCACCTTTACAGCAGCTTATCAAATGGGGCAGGGATGCTGCCCATATAGTCCTTTTGTTGTCTGTGGATTTCTGTGTCCCTTTTCTCAACAGGAGTGAAATAATGTTTTTTCCTTTTTTTTTTTTTTAACCTGACTTGGCCTTTTTAAAGTGAGGATAAGCATAGCTGATCTAGCAGTGTCCTGCTTTGCTGAAGAGCACTTGTCTCTCCACTACTGGTGGTCATGCTCTACTTTGGGAATCCTTTAATTCTTAGCATCTCAGAGGTGTTCACACAGAAGATCTAGTCTGGAGGATCAGACAATCCTTGTGGCTACTCGGGACCTCTCTACACCTGCAAATAAAGGTGCAATGGGATCTAATGTGTGATTCACACAGTCATGCCCCATCATGCCACACATCCATGGCAGGAGATGCAATTGTGGAATCGCACATTAGAGGCCATTGTGCCATATTGCTTGTCGCCTGGGCTCCTTGTGCCTTGACAAGTAGCAGGCTCCTCTACAACTGGGAACCCCACGGACTCCATGCACCCCCTGGAGGATCCCAGCTATGGCAATTCTTATAAGAAAACCCAAACAAACCCACCAGGACTTGCATGTTGTATGCTTGGGTGAAAAGGTAGTTCTGAAAACTGTTACTAAAACTCTGTTCTCAGTTACCTCCACCTAAATGGAAGAGTCCTGGGCTTCCTTTGGTGTTGCTGAAACCAGAATTTTTATTGTCTCTGATGTTGTGGCGAATCAACAGAAATTAAAACACAGCAGTGAGAGAACAAACTTTCATCCTCCCTAATGTGGCATATGTATTTGCCTGGAAGCCTGATGATAATAAAAAATAGATCAAACAGATTAATTGGGACTGGAAACACTTTTTTTTTTTTAATGCACAGACTATCGTAAAGGATCAGATTCAACTTCCACTGAAGTCAAGGAAAAATTGACTTTGGTGAAGTTGGAGCAGGCCCAATATGTTTTAATAACCAAGGAAATAACAAAAACAGGAAAGTAGGAATCAAATATTACGTGTTTGGTAACATTTTAAAAATGTCTTTAAAAGCTATATGCTGAATGTATATGCCTATACCAAACATACAAGTTAAAACTGCAGTTCTCAAATACAAAACTAATTTTTCTAAACGAGTGTTCCCTAATATATTTTTTCCTTGTCCAAGTTAGATCAGGCTTGATCTTTTTGGTCTCTATATGTGAAGGGACAATTGAAATCTTTACAGAGAAATTAGAAATCTTATGTGCTGTAACACCTGATACTTTACCTCTGCAGTGACTCTTAAATGCAGAGAAGGTCCTTTCTAAAGTATATTCATCTTTGCTCTTCAAAAATCTTTTTTCTTAAAAACCTATTTCTGGATGTTACTAGAAGGTTAGTGCACATCTTTACCCTCCTTCTATGTTTCAGTGAACTCTGGAAAGAGACTTAAAATAGAATTAAGGTTGCATGTTCATACAGACAAAACCTCCCTGTTAAGAGAGCACACAGTCTTCTAGAAATCGTTTCTTATATGTTTTGGTGGTTCAGGCAGGACAAATGAAATGAGATTATTAACAGGAGACTCAAACAGAAGCTGCGGAGTGAATGATGTGCATCATCTTTTATTTGAGGCACATTGTCTTTCGTCTTGTACCCTCTCGTTTTCCAAGTTCCAAACCAATGAGCTTTCCTCCTTGTCAAGTCCCTGCAGTGCTAGCTCTGGTCCTGTGGGTACTTCCCTGCTCCCCGATCGGGCTCCCCCCACTCTCCTGTCATGTCTTGATGGAAAATTACTTCAAGGAGGGGTTCAGTGGTGTTATCGTGAACTCAGTGACGGTACTATTCACATTACCAGTGCAGCTAATCCAGGGGCTCCACCTCCCCTACACCCCGGTCCACTTGCCAACCGAGTGGGTCAGGGTACTGCAGTCCAGAGCCACTGTGTTAAGCCCCCTGAGCCTCCTCATCAGTGCCCAATATATCAGGGTGTCATGGGAGGATCAGACTTGAGGCTCCAGCCCACCTCCCTTGGTTGTAGTTGCCTGAACTTTTGGTCCTACAAAGAGCGAGGAGCAACTGTGCAAGAAGAAGGAAGCCAGGAAAAAAAAGAAGGTGGCAAAAAACCCCAAACAAAGCCTCTGCTCAGGGTTGCCCCTGCCATGGGGCTCTCCCGGCTCTTTTGTGCCAGCCCTGCTTCAGCTTCCGCAGGCTCAGCACACCGGGAAATGTCCTGCAGCTGGGGAGTCCCAAAGCTGCCCTAAGTTTGGACCCCAGTTGCCACCCCCTGCCCACCTTGCCCTGCATTAGCCAGTATTTTTAAATCTCCCGCAGAGGTGCCTGGGGCTGACGTCATCAGCTGGGCACTGCCGATCTTGATTGACAGCCAGTTCAAAAGCTGGCACCACATTAGTATGCACCGCTCCTGCTCCAGTTCCTGATTTTTGCCCCGGTAAGTCACTAG
The DNA here is from genome assembly GCF_030867095.1 of Alligator mississippiensis. NCBI lineage: Eukaryota > Metazoa > Chordata > Crocodylia > Alligatoridae > Alligator > Alligator mississippiensis. The sequence goes on along the minus strand of NC_081824.1, from coordinate 224,910,915 downwards.
CCTGCCCCAGGGTCCTGTGCCCATGTTCAGGGGTGCTGGGGCATGTCCTCAGCTCTCATGAGTGGCTCTAGCTGTCGCTTTCCAGAACAGTGCTTCAAGAGCACTTTGAAAGACTAACCCCAACTTTCCCTGTGCTTATTCTCTCTGGAGCAATATATTTTACTGATGGTACCTTTTGCACTGAGTATCAAGTACAGTACAACTCTTCCCCAGCATCCTTCATCCCTAGCCTTCCCTCAGACTTGTTCCAGTAAACCAGTGAAAAACAGTAATGCTTAATGCTTATATTAGTACAGGTTTCTCTCACTTTATGCCGTACATGTGTTCTTGGAAAACGGTGCATAACTCTAATGTGCATAAAGGGAACCCGCTTTACAATGTAACAAATAGGGATACTGTGATGGCGGTGTGCCACTGTCACGGGCACAGACGGAGGGCAGGAAGGATTGGGAGGCAGCGACAGCCCCTAGACAGAACCCCGGGCCAGGTTACTTACCCCCAGGAGGGACGGCAGCGTTGGAGCTGGGACCGCGGCAGCAGCTGCAGCCGCCATTGCAGCCGTGCGAGCCACCATTATGCCGGCTGCTTAAACAGCTGTTTCTGGTAAGGGGAACAGCCGAGCCAATCGCGGCGACCACAGTGGCTGCCGTGGGAGAGTTTAAAAGCCCCAGCAAACCCCGTGGGAGGGGGAAGCAAGGGAGAGAGAGAGAAGACATGCAGCACGTCGGTGGTGCTGCAGCTTCCCCAGAGCAAGAGCCTCGAACAGGCAGCTCCGCATCAGCCCAGCAAGCAGCTGAGACTAAATCCAAACCCCCCAGCAGGGGCAGGAGGAGTGGTCCCTAGGGATTGCCGGGGCCAGGGCGTGGGTCCGGGAAGCCTCCCCATCCCGGAGGAATATTATTTCTAAAACCAGGGGAGGAAAGTGAGACGACCTGAGCTAGCGGAGGAGCCAGCAGGATTCAAAGGCAGGCTGGCTGAGGGCAACCATTAGCCCTAGGTCCCTACGGTCGGAGGACACCTCCAGCAAGTAAGCCTGCAGAGAACCGCAGGCCACCATTCCACCAGCAAGTGACCGGTTGGTGAGTGGACGGGGTGTAGGGGTGGCGGAGCCCCGTGGAACAACGGAAGCATCAACCGTGAGTACACCCGCATCGGGGAACCCCTCTGGTAAAAGAGCTCCACTGAAGCCCTCCTTCGAATCACCCATAACATCAAAGTCGTGGCAGGCGGGACGAGGGGAGAGGCTACCTAACGGCGGGTAATACTGGATGTGAGGCTCCCCAATGTCACAGATACATTCTGTGGCACAGCACCTTTGGTGCTTGCCACTTTAAGTTTTGAAAGCAGGCAGCAGAGCAGCCTGCGGGTGTGGGCTAGCCCTAACGAGGCAGTCATATGACTGCAGGAGAGCCCTGGGGTAGAAAGAGAGGTCTGAGAAGCCTCCATTTTAGATCCAGGTGCCCAGAACTGAGGTAGCAGTTTGCTGCTGGCAGCTGGAGAACACCACCTGGCTAGAGCTGCTGCTCACAACATCCTTGGAGGTAAGGACAGGAGCTATGGGAATGGCAGGAGGCTCCTGGTCCTGGGTAAGACCTAAAACTGAACCCTGCTGGGGAAGGATGGCCTAGTGGGACTACTTGTGGTGGAGTAGTTCCCCAAAAATGCCAGGTCAGTTGCCTCCCCAGTGAAAGGCGGGTATGGACACCTTATAACTGCAGCTCCTGCTACCCAGTGGATAATTTAGAGAGCAGACGCTGGGGGTGGGGGGCAGGAACATCTCTGAATACCTGAGCCCCATGGGCTGAATGGCTGTAGCTTGCAGATAGGAGGGCTCAGGACAAGCCAAATGAGGAGCCATGGTGGTATAAGACCCTGGTGGCCCTGGCAAGGGGACAGAGAGAGAAGCCCTAGGAAGGGGACAGGGAGTGACCAGGAGAGGGACCAGTGACTGAGTTCAGCCCAGTGTGGGGCAGAAAGCCAGTGGATACAAAGAGTAGGGCTGTGTGTGTACTGGCTAGAGTGTGTGAGCAAAGAAGCATGAAGGGCCACATACAGTAAGGTCCAAGGGGAACCCGAAGGGCTGCACAGAGTAGAGCGCAATGTGTGAGGACTGGTGAGGGGCAGTACGAAAGAGGCCCTGTGAGAGGGGGCGGTATGTATGACTCTCCCACTCCTTATTTCTACCATGCTACAAGGCCTTCACATCCCCCCCCCCCCCCACATTGTAGAATCATATAAAATGAGGGTTGGAAGGGACCTCAGGAGTCCAGCGGTTCTTAACTTTTTTTTGTACCCGGACCCATTTGAAAACATAGATGGCCAGTCCCCACACAGTGCCCCCCACTCCTGACCCATTACCCCCTGTCCCCAGTCCCCCAGCATGTGGAGCAGGGGGTGGATATGTGAGGTGGGGGAGGGGGGCAGCCCCTTGCAGGCTGGAATTCTGCCAGCCTGCAAGGGAAAAGCCATGTTTTGCCATGTTTGTCTCCTTTAAAGGAGAATCCATTTTTAAAGTTTGTTCACCACCCTTTCATATATTCTTGTGATGTCCATTTGGGTCATGACCCACGGGTTGAGAATCACTAAATCTAGTCCAAGCCCCTGCTCAAAGCAGGACTAGCCCCAACTAGATCACCCCACCCAAGCTTTGCCTATCTGGGTCTTTAAAACCTCCAGGGTTGGACATGCCACAGTCTTTCTGGGTAACCTATTCCAGTGTTTTACTACCCTCCCAATGAGAAAGTTCTTCCTAATATGTAAGGGTATAGCGTTGCTGCTGAGTTTTCTTAGATTTACTCAAAGAATCTTGTCTGCCTATGTCCTTAGACCAACATGACTACAGCCTATACCCCTGTAACATGGAAGATATCGAATTATGCCATTTTGAAATGGAAACTACACAACATGAAAAAGAAAGAAGTCAAACTCAACAGTGACTCTGGCTTCTTTACTATTCGTTCCATCCAGGAAGAGCATAGACCAACTGCAGATGCTTCCTCAGCCTGATGAAGGATATTTATACCCGCAAGCTTGCAAAGAAGAATTTTTCCAACTATTTGAGTAGGTCTAATAAAAGTTTTATCTTAATATCTAACCCCTCCAAAGGGGTCTAATAAAAGTTTTATCTTAATATCTAACCCCTCCAAAGTCCACCACCTCTCTGGGTAACCTGATCTAGTGTTTTACTACCCTCTAGGGTTGCCAACTCCATTTGAATCTATTTTGGGAGGTTTCTGCAATGCCACCATGCCCACGACACAACACAAATGTGCCTGCATGCTTACATATATCAGTTAGAGAGTAGAATGTGAAGACTTTACATCAGGAAGGCAAATGCACATGACTATTACCTTTAAAAACCCACTGGACTACTTAATCAGATTCAACATTTAATATTTATTTTCATGAATGCCCTATCGTTTATCTTCTGGGGGACTCTCTGCAGTCTCCTGGAGATTTATATCTAATTCCTGGAGATTCCAGGGCAATCCTGAAGGGCTGGCAACCCTACTACCCTCCTAAGGAGAAAGATTTCCTAATATCTAACCCCTCCCATGATGGAGAGTCCACAGTCTCTCTGGGTAACCTGCTCCAATACTTTCCTACCCTCCTAGGGAGAAAGATTTCCTAATATCCAGGGATCCTGATTTTCTCTGATTTAAAAAAAAAATCCCCTATTTTCGGTTAAAACTGCCCACCCCAAATCCACATTTTTCCATGATTAAATTGAAACATCACTATATATATAGTTGTTGATCCTTCACAAGTGAAGATGACTGCATCTGGCGGCTGGGGGGAGGGGCGGGGAGGAGAAGAGAGAAAGGAAGCCGGAAAGAAAAAGGGAGGGAGAAAAGAGAAAGGGAGAAAGAAGAGAGAGGAGGGGGGTGGAGGCTAGGTCAGATGGGTAAGCAGGCGATTTATAAGCCCAATCTTTGCCCTGAACAATCTGCTGCAGCAGATACAGGAGAGCGACGAGGACTGAGAGGTCCTTGTTTTCCTGGCCACACGATTCCTCACTGCCTCTGCCATGTACCGCTGCTTGAAGGCCAGTGCTCCACTCTGGACCAATGACCTCCAAGATGGACAGTCACGAGCAATTTGCTCCCATGACTGCGGGGCAATGCTGAAACTCTTTAGGGACATGTGACAGGGCACCTTTGGGTGCCTGCCACTCTAAAGGCAGAATCAGGCAGCTACCAGGTGCCTGATGATGGCAGCCATTTTGAGAACAAGGGATACTAAGGCTGCAGATTGCTGCTGCCAGCCCAGGCAGAAAATCACCTTGATGAGCTTTAGCAGGAACATCTGGAAGGTAAGAGCAAGAGGCTTGTGGTCCTGGGCATCACCTAAAACTGAACTCTGCTAGGGAAGGGTGGCCTGGTGGGGCTCTTAGTGGCGTGGAAGCCCCCAGGAAATGCCAGGCTAGTTACCTCCCCAGTGAAAGGCAAGGAGGGTCACCTTAACCTCAGCCCCCATCTGTGGGTGGGCTTTGGAAGCAGCTGTGGGAGTAGGGGGGCCAGGCACTGCAAGCAGAGTGCCACCTGAGCCCAGCAGGGATGTGAGATCCTGGAGACCCCAGAGGGGGTAAGTGTGGGGAAAGTAGTTGTGTGGCCCCACCCAGAAGAGAGCTGAAAGAGAGTAGGTCTGAAGGGCAGTCCCAGGGGTGTTCTGAGTTGGGCCAAACTGGGAGTAAATTTGAAGGGCAGCACAAGGGCCAGCCCCATGAATAGTTGATCATGAAGATGAGAAGCCCCAGGGTGGGGCGTGGTGTAGAGGCCCTAGACAGGGTGTAGTAGGAACCCCACATATAGGGAAGAGGCCAAGGCATGGTCGTGGATGTCTGAGGCTGTAGTTTGGACCGAATTGCCGAGTAGGGGGCTGAGCCAGAGAGTTAGGGGTGAGTCCTGACCCCGGTAAGTCCTCCGCTGCAAGGAGGCCGAGGGTGGGTTGAAAGAAAGACCTTAGTTTCATAGTAGCTAGGGTCAGGAGGGACCTGAACAGATCATCTAACCTGACCCCCTGCCACAGGCAGGAATGAATGCTGGGTTCACAAGACCCCAGACAGGTGATCATCCAACCTCCTCTTGAATTTGCCTAAGGTAGGGCTGAGGACCACTTCCCTGGGAAGTTGGTTCCAGATTTTGGCCACCCTAACTGTAAAATACTGCCTTCTGATCTCCAACCTAAACCTATTCTCCATCAGCTTATGACCATTGTTCCTCGTCACCCCAGGTGGTGCTGGGAAGAAAAGAGCTCTGCCTATTTGCTGTTGATCTCCCTTGATGAGCTTGTAGGCAGCCACCAGGTCCCCCCTCAGCCTCCTCTTGCTGAGGCTGAACAGGTTCAGGTCCTTCAGTCTCTCCTCATAGGGCCTGTCCTGCTGCCCTCTCACCAAGCGGGTGGCCCTCCTCTGAACCCTCTCCAGGCTGGCCACGTCCCTTTTGAAGTGTGGTGCCCAGTACTGGACACAGTACTCCAACTGCGGCCTGACCAAAGTCGCATAGAGGGGGAGTAGGCCTGCCTTAAGGGCAAGCACAATGACCTGCAGCTCCAGGGAGGGAGTGAGAGTCCCTGTGAGACCCTGGAGCACTAGTCATGGTGTAGGTTATGATTACATCATGTGGATGCCATCTGCGAGGCATGTGCTGTAGTGTAGGAAAGGTTTGGAGCCGCAGATAGCACCCCCTGGCATCAGGGCATGTAATGGGCAGTCTCCCACTTTTACCACCAGTTTATGGAAACAACAAAGTCGTGGCAGGCGAAACTGGGTGGACTGCCCCATAGAGACAGATGGGCGGGCTGGCATGAGACCTGGCCCTGAGAGTTGTTCCCTCTCACAGGCCTTGTACCACTTCTTTGGTGCGCCACTAATGTGTACTCCATTTGACTGTCGCAGAAAATTTTCTTTAGCAGGTGAATGTCGGGCATTCTTGAAAGATGGCCAGCCCAACAGATATTAGGTGGCTGATATCTATATATTAACGGTGTTTCATTTAAATCATGGGAAAATGTGGATTCATGGTTATTTTTTTTTAACTGAAGTTGGGGATTTTTTTAATTGGCGAAAACCAGGATCCCTACTAATATACCCCACCAAGGATGGTGTGTCTGGTCAACCTGCTCCACTGCTTTCCTACCCTCCTAGGGAGAAAAAATATTCTAATATCTAACCCCTCCAAGGATGGCGAGTCCACCACCTCCCTCGGTAACCGACTCCAGTGTTTTACCATCCTCTCAGTGAGAAGGATCTTCCTAATACCTAACCCCTCCAAGGATGGAGAGCCCACAGCCTCCCTGGGTAACCGGCTTCAGTGCTTCCGGCCCCCCCAGGGAGAAAAAGTATCCAAATAGCTAACCCATCCAAGGAGGGAGAGCCCACCACCTCTCTGGGTAACCCGCTCCACTGCTTTCCTACCCTCCTAGGGAGAAAAAATATCCCAATACCTAACCCCGGCCAGGATGGAGAGTCCACGGTCTCTCTGGGTAACCCGCTCCACTGCTTTCCTACCTTCCCAGGGAGAAAAGATATCCTAATATCTAACCCCTCCAAGGAGGGAGAGCCCACCGCTTCTCTGGGTAACCCACTCCGGTGCTTTCCTACCCTCCTAGGGAGAAAGATGCCCTAATAGCTAACCCCTCGGAGGATGCAGAGCCCACCGCCTCTGTGGGTAACCTGCTGCAGTGCTTTCCTAACCTCCCAGGGGGAAAAACGTTCCTCCTACCTAAGCCCTCGCAGGATGGAGAGCCCGCAGCCGCTCCGGGGAACCCGCTCCAGTGCTTTCCTGTGAGCCAGTCCCGACGCGACCCCCCCCGGCCGCGGCTGCCCGTCATGGCCGGCAGGTGGCGCTGCCCCGCCGTGACCCGGCGCTGGGAAAGTTGGGGGCCGGGGCGGGCTGGGAGGAGGCGGCGGCAGCGGCGGGGCGCGCGGCTCGCCCGCGTGCGGATGTGTATATAGGCGGATGCGGCGCTGCATGGCTCGCCGCGCTGCAGCCCTGTGAGCTACTGCTGCTGCTGGCACCGCATCCCTGCAGCGGCGGCGGCGGCGGCGGCTCCGCCTCGCCCCGCGCCATCGGCTCTCGCCGCCGGGGAGCGCGGCTCCATGTGCCGCAGATGGCTGGGGCGCAGCCCGGGGTCCATGCGCTGCAGCTGCAGCCCGTGCGCGTCTCCGACGGCCTCAAGAAGGGCACCAAATTCGTCAAGTGGGACGATGTGAGTCACCACCCCCCGCCTCGGGCCCTGGGCTCCCCCCGGGGACGTGGGGAAGGGGAGGGCGCAGCCGCGGGGCTGCTGCGGACACATGTTGGGAGCTGGCGGCCCGCCACATGTTGCCAGGTGCTGGCGGGGTGTGCCCGCCGGGAGGGGGCCGGGGCTTGGGCGTGCTGCCAGGGTGGGGGAGCCCTTCCTCCTCTAAGTGCCCCTGGGGGTGGGAGAGGGAGCGGGGAGGGTGGCTTTGGTGGGGGAGCAGGGTGAGGCAAGGTGTCTCCTTGCCCTGCGTGACCGGCCCTGGTTGTTCAGGCTCCGGACACAGCAACTTTCTCTGCAGCCTGAAAACTTTTCTGAACTCCCTTTGTCTTGCCTGTTCCCGTTCCCCTGGTCTGGCTGGGATCTCGCCCCTGCTCTAACTGCTTGGTTTCATCCCACCTCTTCTCTCTTACCTTTCACTCCACCCGCCCTTCCAGTCCTTTCCTCTTCCCTTCCCCATCCCCTGTTCTCTCCCGCCGTCCTGCCTGCTCAGCTTTTCTTCTGTCTTCTCTCCACCTGCCACACAGCCCACAAACACCGTCTCCTACCTAAACCCAGCACTCGCTCAGTGCAGCTCCCTGCCTTTGCAAATGGGCTACCACTTCGTGGCCCCCTTGCCAAGAAATCGTATGCTTCCTGACCAAAACCATCTATCTCGCAGGGTGTTTTCATCTCTGACTTCTCCAAATCTCTTGCGTGCACTTGTTGCTGCTACACCTGTATGTTCCTGTCTTCAGTATGGTCATTCACACAGGCAGCCTCCTTTCCTCCCTGAAACACCTGCTGCTTCTGCTTCTTTTCAGTTCAGTGCTGCTTCATTATGGAGATGTGTAGTAGCTTGATGGTGGTCCCAGTAGCTGGGACTTCTTTCATCCCTCACAGACTGTGCCGGGGACCTTTTCAGAAGAAGGCAGCATTCTTCTGTCATCTTCTTTTGGGCTACCACAGTTAAGGGAGCAATGGAGAAGCAAAGCAGAGGGACAGCTTTCCTGTTAACCTGTTCCCATAGAAATTGCTCCTCAAGTAAAGCATCAGGAGTCTGTCTTTCCACACACAGATACCTCTAAAAGGGCAGGGGTGGGCAGTGAAGTGTATTTGGAGGAATTGCTGGGGTGGAGAAGTATAGGTATTGGGCAGCTTGGCACACTACGCAGCTGGAATAGGAGAACCGGTAAAGAGAACTTGTTTCTAAGAGCTACTTTTCCACTAGTGTAGCTGTCAAACAGTGTTGCTGTAAAGTTTACACTCCTGGAGACAAGCACAGTAACAGCTAGAGGGCTAGCTGAGAGAGAGTGCTGTCCATGTGTGTGACAGCCCTTCCAGTTCAGTTGCCTAGTACAAAGTTATCATTTCTCTCAACATGTCAAGGAACCAAATGTGCGATCCCGACCTTTATAAACCTGTGACACACACTTATAGTGAGATGCGACACCAAAATTTGGGAAGAAATCTTGAAGCAACGTGGGACGTATTTACTAAACAGTTCCCATCTAGTTAGGTTCATGCCTGTACCTCTAATTTACAGTAATGAACAGTGAGATAACATCAGGTTTGCTGGAGGTAGCTTTGAGTCTAGAATGAATGAGTTAATTGATAGTTGGATAGAGCTGACCGATGTAGGCTCTTCTTGCTGATTAGATTTGCCAGACTATAGATCGCGACATTCTTAGCTTTGGTATTGTAATTATGTTTGCATGCTATTTTGCCAACAAGTACATAAACAATACATACGTTGAGAGCCTGTTAATGGCAACTTGTACTTTCCAGGTAAAGAATCCAAGCCATTGGGCAAAATACATAATCCGTGTCTAATATTTTTGCCCCCTCAGATATGTAACTGTGACAGGAATGTGGCTCTTTGCAATATGCTTCTGATATTGCTGCTTTGAAAGTTAGGACTGAATTCTTTCCTGTTATGAAAAGCTGGTGGAGTTATGCTTGCAGATACTTCCCTGCTTAATTCTTAGGTTGAAAGCTGTTACTAAAGCGTTAGGCTGTATTTGTGGGTCATTAGAGAAGAAAAGGTGCACTGTATGAAAATGGATTCGTCCTGTAAAATGTGTTTACTTTGCTTATTATATAGACTGAAAGAAAACACAATATTAAGCATTATTGTTCTGGTAAGACAATATGTCCAAAATCTGGGAAAGGACGTAAATTTTAAATTAAGGTATGCCCTGTAATATCTGGCTCTTATCCTGTGACCTTATGCAAAAGAGTAGATCCCCATGCCCAGTCCCCTGAATCTCAGTAGGGTTTTGTGGGAGCAAAAGGGGCGTGTTTATATAGGATTGGGGCTATATTATGTAAAATCATCGGCTGTTTGACAGCAGACATGGGCATAACATAGTGAAATAAAGAGTTGTTAGCCTTAACTCTTATACTTGAATTAACAGCAGCATATTTAGCATGTTTCCCCACAACACGTACTTCCAGCAGTGGAATTGCCACAGGAATGAAACATTGTGATGGAAGTGAACATATTTTGGCACTCTAGTATGGGAAATTTCATCTGTAAAAATGATCAGTGACATTGTAAAGTATGTACTATTGACCCATCAACACCCAATTTGGAGTTTTTGTTAATTATCCTGTGAATCTGTATTAAGGGACTTGTAAAAATTGGGATTCTTGCCCGAGCCTTTGTGGTCCATTGAGGGAATAAGAATACTTCAAGGAAACAATAGGACATGATGATGACAAATATGTTACAAAACATGTTGTAATAATAAAACATAATCGATCATAACAACTACTTTGGATCTGTTGTGTAAACACAGTGGCTGTGCAGAGAAGCAAAGCTCACATACTAAACTTCCTGATGAAATATTTTGTATCAGTTGTTTAGGAAGGTATTTTTAAAAAGCACTTATTCAGATTTTTTTTTTTGATTTTTTTTTTTTTTTAATCCCATTGTCTTTCTCCTCAGCGTACAAAAGTTCTAATTGCTGTTTGCAGATAGAGGACCAAATTCACGACTTTCAGTACAAGTCAATAGAATTTGGTTTTGGCATTTCAGTTTGTACTTCATAAGCTCTAAAACAGCATCTGAAAAGAACTGGTTTTGCTTATTATAGCCATAGACATTGGATTTGGAAAAGATTTGAACCAACAACCACCCTTCTGCGAGGGCAGAATTAACCCCTGTAATACACTTTCTCACAAAGCATATTTTCCTTCTGTTTCATTTCTGTAATTGAAAAATGACCATATTGACTAGTTTTCACATTTCGTAAAGCAAAAGCGCATCCTGAATGAATGCTTGTGTCTTGTACCAAATTTCAGCCAAGAGCAAAATTTTTCCAGCTGAGTTTATAAACTGCTGAAAATAGCTTCTTTTAAAAGGCAGTGCTGAAAGGATTTTAAGCTGAGTAGCATTTGTTGGCTGTAACATAGTCATACAATTAATTTTATACAGAATAAAGCAACAATTCTTAAAAATTAAATTAGGTCCCTTTTGAATGGCATTGGAACAAGATCTACAGAGCAGGTCTGGCAGTGACAGTGAAGGCTTTTAAGTGCCCTGGGGTTCCATTCGGAGCCAAAGAAGCCATTTCTAAGTACTTTCTGTGTCCATCTAGTAACTCTGCTGACACTGCTAGGAAGTAAAATGTGTGGTGGTAAATTTGCGACGTAGACTTCCTCGAAGTGCAGTGAGATTGCTTACATACTTCATATGGGCTTGATCCAATGATCTGTGTGAAGTTGCACTCCATTGAAAGACTTGCTGAATTCATTGGGTTTGACTTGGGCAGCTACAATTCTGATCGGTCATAGTCTAAATGGAAAGAAGAAAGATTTAAGTGTAAATCCATGGAAGCAATTATGTTTTTAAAAAATTCCGCCTTTTCAGTAGGGAATTTTCTGTCCTGTAACTTGAAATTCTTACTCAAATGTTGTTGCTGTTGTTGGTTAAGTTCCAGTTCAGCAAGATAAATAGCACCAGGATTGTAGGGCAATGTAAACATCACTTGAATTGATATTCACCTTCCCATTAAAGATCTGATCCCAACACCCAAAGCATCTTTCCACTCAAAGTGCTTTAGGTGAGTGATTTTTAACCAGGGTGCTTTGAGATCCTTTTAAGGGCGTTGTGGGGCACAATACAATGTTAGCACTGTTAGAAGTGCAAACACGATTCACAAGATTAAATCCAGAGATTTCAAATAGGAATCAACAGTGTCAAAAACATTCTGACCTGTTGTGATCTTTCTGAGTTCTTTTTAACAGAAGGATTTCTCTACTATTTTTCTGCGATCAAAAATGAGTGAAAACTAAGGGCTGGCATTTTTTTGTAGGGTGTCTTGAGTCCAAAAAGGTGAGCTTTTTATCCATAAAGGTTGAGAATCACTGCTTTAGATAAAGTCCTAAAGCAGCAATTGCCAGCTAATTGTTTTCCTATTACAGTGACCTTTGTTTATGGAAATTTAGTTTTATATCTGAAGCAATAATAAAGTTATGCAAATACATTTTTACAAGGGACTAAAATGATAATGGGGCATATCTGCTCTCCTTGTCGTTGTTTATTAGATCTTGTGCTAACATTGTCAGAAGCAAGCAGTGCTTTGTTTTTTGGGTTGGTTTTTTTTTTGGGGGGGGTGGTGCCTCTACTGTGTATTGGTGCATTCCTGGGTTTGAGACCTCATTTAAAAGGACCTGACCTGCAGCATATGCTGAACATCTGCTTTCTGAAAATCATGCTTCTTCAAACTGCCTAAAGTTTAGGCTTTCTGAATCATTTGTCATTTCTGAAAATCTTATTCTCCAGTATTTTAATACCAAGGAAACAAATCTGAATTTCTGAAGCATTGTTCAGACTACCAAACCAAAGATATTCATACTGGCATTCCCATTGTTCCCAGTCGCAGTGTTTCCATTTTAGGGTAAGTTTTAAAAATGAATTGAGTTGCAGTGGCATGGAACAAAGCAAACTCCGGGTTTTAATATTTCATCCTTATGAGAGTTTTTAAAGTTGCTTTACAAAAGCTGCTTTTACTGGAAAAGTATGTCATTATGTGCACGGAGAAGCATTGTAAATCCAGTTTTATATAGAGGAATGGTGTTTTTGAAGTAGGGTAGCTAATGACTGTGCGGCTTAGTGAAAACTGACTATAAAGGAGCCTTTTCAGTGGGTTGGTGGCAATAGAGGTGAGAGGCTGAGATCTGCCCCAGGTCTATACATTATGTTCTTCTTTCTGTGTGGCCCATAAGAGGAATAAGACAGATATAGCTGGATTAACAGTTGGCTCCAGAGCTAGGGCACAGCTGAAGTGATATGGTCTGCAGCAGTAATTGGTATGTCAGGTTAATATGATGGCAGTGTTAAAACACAGAATTGTTTTCAGCCCTCAGTTAAAGATTTTCTCATTTTCTTTAGTGATAATGTGTGCTTTACATAATAGCTTTGACTGGTCTTTGTGGCTTGTTAAATTACTTTCATTTTCAAACTGAGTCTGTCAATAAGCCATGGATACATTAAATTTACCTGTAAAATCACCTAAATTGAGTAGCTTTTAAACTGGAATCCATTTTAGCTCCATGTTAGTTATCAGAATGGTTAGTTATCAGTATGGCTGGGACTCTATACTAGAAGTCCCAAGAGGCCTGTCTAGAGGGGTGTGTGTGTGTGTGTGCGTGCGCACATGTAAGACAAATCTGTCTTTCTCCGAAATGCCTGAAAGGACTTGATCAAGGTTGGCAGTAGAATTCTTCCTTGGTTTTATCAGTGGCATCAAGAGTTGAGGTTTATGCACTGGTGACAATGGCATATTGGCTCCCTGCCAGTTTTTAAGACCAGAGTCATCATGAAGCATTCAGTAATTCTGAAAGGGAGCTCATTGGGTAGGTTGATGAGTTCACTCTTGATGGCAAAGCCAACTCCATGAAGCCGGCGTTCTTTTTCCTGTTTTCCCTTCCAGAGGCAGGTATAGCCACCTCCTTGTTCTTTGAGCTGCCCATCTCCCTCTTGCTGAGTCCCGCTCAGTGCAGTGACATCAGTGTTGTGTCACCTGAGTTCTTAAACCACAAATATGGTACAGCGCTCTGGGCATTCACTATTAAAAAAATGTTTTTTTAATAAACTTGGTTTTACTGGACTTACATGTCTTCACTGATTTCAGCTGCAGTAAAGTTGATCCCACTGAACATGGTTATCCAGTCAGGAAAAAGGTAGTCAGGTTATGTTTAGGGCATCTTTTCTAGCTGCCTCCCCATGTGGGGTGAGCAGAACGGATCCTGAAGAGGGCTGTTAAGTCTCAGTTACAACTGCTGATTTGCACTCCTGGATCCACGTGGTATACAGCCTTCTTGTAACTGCTGCCTTCATACCAGTTCATGACTAGGAGCTTCCAGACCTCACAGTTCTACTTCTGTTGTTACCAGCTGGTTGCCAAAGGACTTGAAGAATGTACTAGAAAAGCCATTTCCATTGCAGACACCTTTGCATGATTTCTTTTATCACGGGGAAGCTGCTTCACGTCAGCTTTCCCACAGTTCTTGACAGAATGGGATCTTGATCCAGTGAAAAGAAGGCCAAGACAACTGGAGATCTCATTCTGCTGCAGCCTTTGTCTGTCTTTGCAGCCACTCAGATTCTAACATCTTCTGCCTACTCCACCGGCGAGGACTTGTAGACCCATGGCTGGGGGCTGGGCAGGCTCATTATAATGGTGACCTGTACTCGCCATGTCCACAGCACCATCAAAGGATACAATATGTGACTTTTCAGGAGGGAAGCCATTGCTCTCTGCTGTCCCCACCACATTCTGGTGGTGGTGCTCTTGCTGCAGCTAACCTTCCCGGAAGGTAATCTGAGAATCGTTGACATCTTTACCCGGGCATATAAGAAAAGGGGACTGGGACTTAACATTCAGAATGTAAAGGTCCTCCATCAACAAGCTCTTAATGACCAGTTCTCAGCTCCGGCAATTCAGATTCATGGTGAGACTATGGAGAACATTTTAGTGTTTCCTGTACCTCATAAATCATCTTTTGCAGAAGGCTGACATCAACAAGCAGAAGGCTGAGCATCAAGGACAATAAAAAGTCCTTTTTCAGATATGTGGGGAGCCGGAGGAAAAGCAGAGGCAATGTTGGACCCCTGCTGAACCAGATGGGGCAACTGGCAACTGACGCCCAGGAAAAAGCCAACCTATTAAATAGGTACTTTGCGTCGGTCTTTCATCAGTCCCATGGGACGCCCATGCCCACTACGGGACAGGGAAGTCCAGGTGAGGGTGATCCCTTGCCCTCCATTGATGCTGACTTCATGAAGGAACATCTTGAGAAGCTGGATACCTTCAAGTCAGCCGGCCCTGACAATCTCCACCCCAGGGTACTCAAGGAGCTGGCGAGCATCATAGCCCAGCCTCTAGCGTGGATCTTTGAAAACTCTTGGCGCTCTGGTGTAGTGCCCGAAGACTGGAAGAAGGCCAATGTGGTGCCTATCTTCAAGAAAGGGAGGAAAGTGGATCCGGCTAACTATAGGCCCGTTAGCCTGACTTCTATCCCGGGGAAGATCTTAGAAAAGTTTATCAAAGAGGCCATCCTTAATGGACTGGCTGACGCCAACATCTTAAGGGATAGCCAGCACGGGTTTGTTGTGGGTAGGTCTTGCTTGACCAATCTCATTTCCTTCTACGACCAGGTGACCTATCATCTGGACAAGGGAGAAGAGATTGATGTCATATATCTTGACTTCAAAAAAGCCTTTGACCTGGTTTCCCATAATCACCTCTTAGAGAAACTGGCCAATTGTCGCCTTGGGTCCTCCACGATCCACTGGCTGGAAAACTGGCTCCAGGGTCGGACCCAGGGGGTAGTAATTGATGGAAGTCACTCATCGTGGTGTCCTGTGACCAGTGGGGTCCCCCAAGGCTCTGTCCTTGGACCCATACTGTTCAACATCTTCATTAATGATGTGGACACTGGAGTCAGAAGTGGACTGGCCAAGTTCGCTGATGACACCAAACTTTGGGGAAAAGCATCCACACCAGAAGACAGGCAGGTGATCCAGGCTGACCTGGACAGGCTCAGCAAGTGGGCGGACGAGAATCTGATGGTGTTCAATGCCGATAAATGCAAGGTTCTCCACCTTGGGAAGAAAAACCCGCAGCATCCTTATAGGCTCGGCAGTGCTATGTTGGCTAGCACTATGCAAGAAAGAGACTTGGGGGTCATCATTGACCACAAGATGAACTTGAGCCTGCAGTGTGATGATGCGGCTAGTAAAGCGACCAAAACGCTGGCTTGCATCCATAGATGCTTCTCAAGCAAATCCCGGGACGTCATTCTCCCCTTGTACTCGGCCTTAGTGAGGCCGCAGCTGGAGTACTGCGTCCAGTTTTGGGCTCCACAATTCAAAAAGGATGTGGAGAAGCTTGAGAGAGTCCAGAGAAGAGCCACACGCATGATCAGAGGTCAGGGAAGCAGACCCTACGATGACAGGCTGAGAGCCCTGGGGCTCTTTAGCCTGGAAAAGCGCAGGCTCAGGGGTGATCTGATGGCCACCTACAAGTTTATCAGGGGTGACCACCAGTATCTGGGGGAACGTTTGTTCACCAGAGCGCCTCAAGGGATGACGACTAGGTCGAATGGTCATAAACTACTACAAGACCGTTTCAGGCTGGACATAAGGAAGAATTTCTTTACTGTCCGAGCCCCCAAGGTCTGGAACAGCCTGCCACCGGAGGTGGTTCAAGCGCCCACATTGAACACCTTCAAGAGCAAACTGGATGCTCATCTTGCTGGGATCCTATGAACCCGGCTGACTTAATGCCCTTTGGGCAGGGGGCTGGACTCGATTATCTTCCGAGGTCCCTTCCAGCCCTAATGTCTATGAAATCTATGAAACAAAGAGATCCAACATTGCTTCAAATGTGCAAGTGCAGCCTTCAGAGTCCTGAAGAAATGGTTATTTGGAGATTGCAACATCAGACCCGAAACCAAGCTCATGGTTTGTCAATCACTTGTGATCTCCACCTTACCATCCAGGGCTGAGACATGGTTAACGTACAGGAGACGCCTCGGGTTGTTAGAGAAGTACCATCAATGCTGCCTGTGGAAGATCCTTTGAATCCAGTGGGAAGGATGTCCTCAAGGCCAATTTGAAAAAAAAAAAATGCAGCATCAGTATCAACTCATGGGAGGCTATTGTCCAGGACCACCCCAAATGGAGGAAGAGTCTGCTGCAAGGATCTCAGTACTTTGAAACTGATGACAACAGGAGATGGAAAAACAGGAGCAGCAGAAACAGTGTTGTGGACCAAACCAAGAATCCAGAGTTTACCTACCCCATACAGAAACATGTGCCCAAACTGCAACAGAATCTGTCAATCCTGGATAGTCCTCCCGTACCTCCCTCTCTGCTGCAGTATGAAAACCAGTGTCGGTCAGGGGAAGACTGTTGGGGGCAGCTGTGGGGGAAGCAGTAGGGAGCAGGCAGTGATGGAGTTATGCAGCTTGACCCCTTCCTCTTGCCCCCCACAACACACACATTGCTCCCTGCTGTCCCCCACTTATCCTCCTATTGCTTCTACCCCCACCCCCTTCCCCTGGGTTGAGGTTGGAGATGTGGCAGCTGCTTGCCCCCCTGCTATCTTGTACTCAAATCCAGAATAAGGGTTGCTCCCCCACCCCATGTAAAAAGGGAGGAGGGGGATCTCATCTTTGGATTCTAGTAAATAAGGGTGGGGAGTATGTATGTATGCCAAGTATTATGATTGTGGATAAGCAACATTTTGAACAACCAAAATTGGTTGGTAGAAGCTTTCAGATGCGGTCTGAGATATTAGTTCTTGTGTAACCTGTTTTATTTCCACATCTTTTTTTTTTTTTTTTTTTTTTATTCTGCACAAGGCTGTCACTGCTGTAGAACACTGCTTTCTGAGACCCTCAGAAATGAATCAAGCAATTCTTTTATAAATAAACCAAGCAATTCTTTGTTTTTATTTTCTCCAGCTGTTTTCAATCTGAAGGGTTTTTTCAGTAAAATATATTTAGTCTGGATATTTGTTTTGTTTTTCTTTCAATCCATTTAATATGCAATCATGGGACCAGCAGGGGTGTCAAAGTCACCCTGCCACCTGGGCTGTTTCTGGACCTCCAGGCTCCTTGTGGGCTGGTTCTGGATGCAGTCGTGGGAGGACATGCAGCTGCCTCAGGGGGTTAATGCAGCCACTGATTGCACATGCCCACCAACATGCATCCCCACTGTGGGTCTGTGTGAGCCCCACTCCTGGTTACCTCACTCCCAAATTCCTGGCCCTTTTAAGCCATGCTGTGTGGTCCACGGGGTAGAGTCCTGCAGGGCATACATTTGACAACCCTGATGCAATCTAAGGAGACTCTTGTCCTAAAAGTATATGAAAAATGGTGTTACAGCAGTTTAAAACATAGATATAGCCTCCTGTGCTCTAATGTAGGAGCACCCCATAGTCTTTATTATTAGTAGTAGTAGTAGCATATTTGTCCTGTGTTTATTCTTGCAATGTGCCAGTGAGTTAAGGGAACACTTTTTCTCTTCCTGTTTGGGAAGTGAAAGGCAGAAAAGGTAAATTATTTGTCCAAAAGGTGTGTACATATAGGATATCAGTGGCAAAGCAGGGAACTGAACCTCCCAAGTTACAACCTAGTGTTGTAACCACTGGATCATCTTGCTAGTCAAGCACATTTACCGAATAATGGAATCTTGCAATTTTTTTTCCTTTTGGAAAATAATGAGGGGGGCAAATTTGGTCATGCTAATCTTATAGACTCTGTGTAAAGATGCTCTCTATTAAAGATGGTGGAAAAATGAAGAAAAACTGTAAAACACTTTGAAGTTTTATTTAGCAGGATTTGAAATGGGCTGGCTTTCATTATTCTGTTTTAACAGTATTGGGGGAAGAACGTACCTCAGCTTGTCACCAAAAAACATTTTTTATGATCATCTTTGAATGCTTTAACTTACAGACAGACAGAAAGAAAGATTTTAGTACAAGCATGGACTTACATAAGAATTTTAATAAAAACATTAGGAGAAAATTACGTTAAAATTTTGATAACGTTGACATTTTCAGTGACAAACCTGTTCAAGGATAAGCCTATATTTGATTTTTTTTTTTCCATCTGGTTAGAATTTGACATGATCTACATTCTATATTAAAGTTTAAGTCTGATTTAATTGCACTCAAACTGCTTTAAAAGGTTATAATCAAGGTTGCAAAGTCAAGCACTCAGGAGTTCTGAAATGCCAGAATGAAAGCTGCCTACTCAACCTTCATGCATTTGTTTAGTATGTTTTGCAACATAGGCTTTTTACATAATATTTTTCCTTCCATGGGACCCCTGCCGCATTCAGTTCAGTGATTGGATGGTGCATGTAATGAACAATTATTCAGTGTTTTGTTCTCTCCTCATTATTTAGTGGATTGCCTCAGGCCTTATTTACTGCACATTATTCAAAGGCTGCTATGAAAACGGAATTGTTAATTTCTTGATGGGCTTTTCTTTAGCACTCCTCACTACACTAGCTTTGCTTCATAAACATTAACCAAGTTCTCATCATAGCCCCCCTTAAGATGAAGGGGTGTTATGTTCCCCGTAAGACAAATGGGGAGCTGAAGCACAGAGTTTCAGGCCAACAGTGTCTGCTAAACTGGGTGCCAAGTTACAGACACCTCGGACCTGTTGTTTAAGATTTACTTAGCTCTTTATAACAGTTTATAGATCAAAATGTATACTTCTTGCTCAGCACTTACACAAATAAGACTCCAGAATATCAAGTTATTGGCACACTAAAATACACTATTTGACCACTCCTACATGTTTTGCTTTTAGTGGCTTGCCAGGCATCAAATAGAAACTCTGTTTTTCATGGCAAAATTCAGCTGCCTTAACTATGAAATGATGAAACCTTTTTTTTTCCTTTTTTTTTTTTTTGTAATTCCCTGTCTCATTCACCTCCTACTTTTCTACTTTAGCAACAAGTAAGGCAGGAATCTGACAGACAATAGTCTCCTCAGTCACACAGGCCAGATTTAAAACTGAGGCATGTCCATCCTGTGCCACAAATAAGGCAAGGATCCTGTAGAAAAATAATGAACATGTAATAAGGATTTGGCATTTCTTAGGATTTGAAAAGAAAACTAGAAATATAGGCCAGCCTGCGGTGGTGTTCTTGCATCCACCTGGGTTTTCAGTAGGGTTTGCAGCTGTAGATCTGTCCCACAGACCTCCATGCCAAGTTTTCATTCACTGCCCTTGAAGGCTGTCTCCTAATCATGTTTTCCTCTTATCCTTCTTAGGCCTGGTTCATATTCCTTCTGTAGTTAAATCAGGCATTTCCTATCCTGCATTTGTGTTATTTCTGCAAGGGTTCTTTGAGGGCATAGGAAAGACACTCTCCCTGCTCTCAGTTTGCTGGTCAACAGCAGCCCAGAATTACGGTGGCAAGGAAGGTCATTCTCTGCTTCAGAGAATAGTCATAAGATTTAGTCTGTTGTCTGGGATTGCTTTGTCCAAATGATCAAATTCAGTGCAGATTTAGCCCTGAAAGGTAAAAGGCTCGCTTACTATAAAAGTTGCCTTTCCCTACTATATTTCCAGTCCCTTTTACAAAGCATTGGGCTTTAGACCTTCTCAAAGAAAAGGCTCCCAGAATATTTTTTGTCAGGGACAAAATAGCCAATTTTTCCTAGTCTCATTTCTTAGAAACAGTTAAATTATTTAGGCTGAAAATCATCATCATCATTGCCATAATCAGCAGCAGCCTGAGGTGAATGGCCAGTAGGGGTGTGCAAACGGGCCCTATTCGATTCAGATTCAGCCGGAATCAGGGACAGTGATTCGATCTGTTGATTTGGATCACTGTCCCTGATTTGATTTGGCTGAATCCGAATATGAAGCTTTGATGCTGATTCAGACAGAGACACAGCTTTAAATGTTTTTTCTATATACCTTGAGGTAGAAGGCACGGCTTGTGAATGCTGCAATGCTGGGGTGCATGGAGTGTCCCACAGGAGTGCAGGGGGACCCTCCACATGCTTGGTAGCGAACCCAGAAGTAGACTGGAAGTACTTTCAGTCCACTTCCCGGTCTGTGCTGCCCCCCCCCCCCCCCCCAGTCCCTCCCTGGCTCAGCAATCGACTACAGGAGGACCCTGGGTACTCCCCCCCGCTCCCCAGACCCAGGAGGCACCAGTCACCAAGCCGTGGGGGGGACTCCCCGCACGCTTCCTGGGGGGCATGGAAGTGGACCGGAAGTGCTTCTGGTCCACTTCCAGGTCTGCTGCTAAGTGTGCTGGGACCCTCCCCACTAGTGGTTCTGTGGGATGCTCCATGCACCCCACCATCGCAGCATTCACAAGCTGCCCGCTACCTGGAGGTATGTAGAAAAAACATTTAAAGCTGTCTCCATGTCCGAATCTCCAAATCGATTCAGAGGGTCCCAATTCAAATTGGAAGACTGTTTAATCTCTCTGAATTGATTTGGATTTGGTCACCGAATCGGGCCGAATCTCCTCCGAATCAAATCAGGGACCGAAGCTTTGCACAGCCCTAATGGCCAGTCTGGAAAGAGTCAGACCAGATGCTTCAAGTCTGGCAAACAGCTGAAATCAGGGGCTTATAATGAGGAAGTGATGGGCAGCCTTAAAAAAAAAAAAAAAAAAGAGAGAGAGATCTGAGGTAAAGCATGAGCTGAAATGATGATGATACACACATCTATTGTAGTTGTCTATAAGAAATGCTGTTGCCCTTCTGGTTCATAGGAAAGTAGGTCTGGAAAGGACCACTTGAGGTCAATTAGTCCTGCTCCCTGCTCAAGGCAGGATCATTACTGACTAAACTGTCTTAGCCAAGTGTCTGTCTGTCCTGCTTTTGAAAATGTCCAGGGATGCTTTATTAATCACTATCCCTCTGTTCATCTGGGTCTTGAGGAACCTGTGGTGACTTTGTGCATGCAGCCTTGTTTCCACATGAACAGCAGAGGGGTCTGTTAAGCATCAGGGCTTCTAGAAGTTAGTGAGAAACCTCTTGTTGAAATCCTTAGAGTAGGACTTATCCCATAGAATTTTATGAGTTGGTCACTGCAGTAGAGTGGCCATGTAAGTGTATGGAAATTTCATCTATAGCTGCATTTTTAATGGTCAACATATTCACTGGTCAAGACATGACTGTTTCATGTTTGCACTTAGGGAGGGATTTTCCATTAAGAAAATGGAATTAGCATTGGCTGAATTGTGCATCTATTAAAGTCCTCAGCCACATTGATTTTGATACAGCAAAGTTAGGTCCAATATGAAAACCTTTGAAACTCCTTCCCTAATAGCATTGCATTAAAATAAACCTCTTCCTTATTGCAGAAAGTGTGTTATGTATCTTTACTTCTGCTCAGTCACCCACTACTTCATATTTGTATGCATTAAAAAGAATACCCTGTCTGAGAGACGCTTTTCTTGCCCGTCTTGTGAAAGGTTCTGTTGTAGGGTTCAGTTCTGCTGAAGTCAGGATAATGTTGCCATGGTGTCCAGTGGAAGAAGGAACAGTCCCATAAGGAGTATACACCAGGCTATGATAGCCCCTTATTCTGCTTGGCTTCTGCATTTTGAAAATCTCTAATGTAATAGTTTAACTGACCATGTTTCAGGGTTGAGCAACCAATTATCTTTGGTTCAGAGTTCTAAAATAATCTGAAAGCTTGCAGCATAATATTACAATTTATGTTGAACTCTGATTTCTTTAACTGATAAATGTCCTGCCATGGTGTCCTTAGCTTTGTCTGGGTGCATCTACACGAGAAATGTTATTATGCAGTAGAGCTAATTACTGCACAGTAAGCATCTGTGTCTATGTGTGCGGCTGCTTACTGTGCAGTAAATGGCTCCAATAGCAAGTAAGTTTGCTACTTGCAAGTGCAAGTAGCAAATTTACTCACGATTAGTAATTGCATAGTAGCGCACGTGTAGACCCCTGCCCCGGAGCAAATGTGCTCCTGGTCAGCCAGGCAGCAGGGGGTGGGAGATTGCTGCCTGCCTCCAGGAGCTACCTACTGCTGGGGCTCGGGGGAAAATGTACCCCTACCCCTTTGCATGGAGCTCCTAGCCCCCACTCCGTTATCATGGGCCTGGGGCTGGGAGATCCTTATCACCCAACCCGAGTCCAGCGGTCGCAGGACCCAGGCTGGGAGATCCTGATCTCCCAGACTGAGCCCCATGGTTTCAGGACCTGGGCTGGGAGTGAAGAATCTTCTAGCCCAGGCCCTGCAATTGTGGAGCTGGCACTGGGAGAGAAGGATCCTCTAGCTTGGGCCCCATGACCAAGGGACTTGGGGTGGGAGAGAAGGATCTCCCAGCACCAGCCCTATGACTGCAGAGCTGGTACTGAGAGGAGGATCTCTCAACCTGGACCCTGCATCCATGGATCTTGGGCTGGGAGCTGCCTTGATTGTGGAGCTCGGTGAAGAATAAGCTCTCCAGCCCCCATGGGGCTGAGAACTGTCCTGGCCAAGGTAGGTCCCAGGCCCCTTCCTCGATTTGGGCCATCAAGGTGCATGGCTTGGAAAGAGCAGCAGGTATGGGACAGGTTTCAGCCCACTAACCTGGGCGGAGAATCGTTGCTAAGCCAGGGCCTCCCTGCTAGCTGCCCCACTGTTAGATTGGGGCAGGGGGCTGGAACCTGCCCCTCCCATGCAGCTCTTTCCAAGTCCCCTGCCCCCAGTCAAGGAGCTGGGGCCAGGAGCTCCCTGCTGCCAGGGCAGGGGGACATTGTCCCTGCCCTGGCAGCAGGCAGTCCCCTGGGGGCAGGGAGCAATGTCCCAGCCCCTGCCAGATGACAGCTGTCTCCTACCCTGGTGTTCCCTGGCACACTGTGGGCTAGCACCCAGGGGGAGCCTCCCTCCTGGCTGCTGCAGGGGGCCGGTGCAGGGACAGCAGGGATAGGTGCAGATTGCTGCCATGAGCTGCAAATCTGCTCCTGAGACCCTTGAACGTGTAGACACCTGCCTGGGAGTGTTTACTACCAAATATTTGACTAATGGATAAACTGCTTCCAGGTCAAATGCATGTGTAAACACACCCAATGGGTGTACCTACATGTGCGCTTAACTGCTCAATAGATTAATTTGATGCAGTGTAAAGCATCACAGTCTATATGTGTGATGCTATTAGACCACAGCAAACCACATTTTGCTGCCATAAGATGGTACTGTTGGGGACAGTACTATTTTACAGTAGCAAAAATAACTGCACCTAAATGCATGTGTAAACACTGGCTCGGGCATAAATCGCACCCAGTCAGCCCAGGTAGCAGGGGGCCAAACCCCTGCCTGCCACCTAGCCACATGGCTCTGCTCTTTGGGTACTCTCATGGCCCAGCGATTCCCTCCATGACCAAAGTCATCCCCTGGAGCCTGAGGCTGACCCCCCCCCCCCACCTTACCCCACCCCCCTGAGTCTGCTGCCAGCCTGGGGCTGCTTTGCCCTGGCTCAAACTGCTGGTATCTTGGGTTCATGTGTAAATGCTGCACCCAGAAGCAGTTAACTCTGGCGCAAACTGCACCAGAGTTTATCCTGTTGCCGTAATGGCATTTGTAATTGTACCCAGAGACTACAAGAACAGTCAGCATTAACCAAAGAACCACCACAACATAATCAGCTCTTGGTGAATTGTGGTGTTTGCATTCCATTTAAAAAAACCCAAAACAAAACAAAAAAATTCCTCCAGAAAACTGAAGTTGCAGACCTCTACAGTATTTACTAAATGTAGTTATGTGCTTGCTTAAAATTATGATTTGATTGCATTTTTCTGAAGAGCCATAGGGGATAAGTTGAAATGCTGTGGTTTGGATTTTACAAGGGTAACAAAGAAGTTGGAATGCTTTAAATATACTATGATAGAACAAAACAATTATGTCAAATTCATTCTGCTTTTTTGTTTTAAAGTAATCATGTTCATTTCATAGATGTTAGGGTCGGAAGGGACCTCAATAGATCATTGAGGCCAACCCCCTGCATAGACAGGAAAGAGTGCTGGGTTTAGATGACCCCAGCTAGATGCCCATCTAACATCCTTTTGAAGACCCCCAGGGTAGGGGAGAGCACCACCTCCCTTGGGAGTCCATTCCAGGTTTTGGCCACTCTAACTGTGAAGAAGTTCCTCTTAATGATTTGTAGCATGAAGGGATAAAATAGTTTGTTACATAAAAACTTTTCTCCTATGTAGACCATCTAAGTAACACCAGGCGGAAGTCCTGTTAGCAAAACTATTTTGATGGAATGTATTCATGCTGGTGGCTAGATGCACTGAAAGGTTTGGGTAGAACTGAGACATTTAAATTGAGCCTAAATCCAGAATTGCAATCCAAATAATTCCTGCTCATTTCCCAGAACTGCCCCAGTCTGGACAGTTTAGGGCCTATCTTGTGCTTGATGTTTGAGAAGGGAATTGGAGCAAGCTTTTTCAGCTTCTGAGTGAGGGACTTAATCACTGTGCTGTTGTATGAAAAGGTGGGCATTGCTGCCATTCTGTATCAATTCTTATACTTCTGCCTGTATATTGTGCCTATGTAGCACCAGTTGGCAAAAATGTGGTGCCTTGGAGGTGGGGATCTTAAAGTCTTAGCTGCACCTCAATTGCACAGTCATTTTAGAAAAATGGAAGACGATTCAAATGTTTATTATATTTAAAATGTGATTTGTAGAATTCTATTTGGTTGGTAATGATTTGAAAAAAATAGGAGCCTTAAAGTACAGTTTCTGAGGGGGAAGCAGGAAAGAGGAATTTTTAGAAGAACCCAAGTGACTTAAGAGCACAGTTTTCATTGAGTTAAAATTGCAGACCCTGGTAGTGCACTGTAGCCTATTTGTAGCATTTCAAGTCTTCTGGCCTGTGTACTTTCAGTATATCAGAAAGCAGTGGTGGTGGCAAATATAGCAAAGGAAAATTGCTTATCAATTTTATGTTTGAGTTTGCAGTGTTCTCATGGTAATGGTGTACGTAAGACCCTGGATTTTTCCTTTTTCAGCACAGATGAATGTCTTAAGTGTGAACATTCTTGGGAGAAGAGCTCTTTATGCAAAATCTGAAGTTTATATTATCCATTAGGAAACTGCTTAAAGGGGCAAATGCAAGACATCCATGTAAGGTTGTAAAACTGAAAGAAAGTAACCATCTGGCAACATGTAAATAATATTTAAATTTTTAATTTTGAAGCATCCATTTTAATAAGATTTTTTCGGAACTCTCTCTCTCCTCCCCCATTTGGGGTTTAAATATCTTTTTGTGATTGTCAGATTGGACCTATGCTGCAGGAATGTACAGAAAATATCCATCAAAAGTCAGTCCACTGTTTGGCAAGAGTGGCCAAAGCATGATGTTTGAAAGAGCTAACAGTGCTTCATGGGACATTGCAGATCTTCTCTGCTTTTCTTTGCTGGTATTTCTTATCACACCTTGTCTTTTCTTTCTCCCTTCCCACAGCATTGACTGTGTTCTTGGAACATCTCCATGTGGATTTGGCATATTGATTTCCTTGTTTGTTTTTGTAAGGCCAACTTTTCTGAACACCCCCTGCTCCCATTTTAGGCTCTTAAATAAACGTTTGGATATCTGGACATTTTCCATGGGAACTGTCGGATGCTCAAGTACCTTTTATAAACCTGACCATTTCATTTAGATGCCTAATAAAAGCAGAGCTGTTTAGAAAATCTGGCCCTAAGAATGTGTACTGAGAACATAGTGAGTTGAACCTCCTTCTTTCTTCTGTCACTTCTTATTCTTTGTGCTTCTTTCATATATTGGATACAACTGGGGTGGGAAAGAAATGCATTTCCTCTCCCCGTGTACTCGTCTTGGAAGAGTACTCTCTTCAAGTGCTTTTGGCTTGTCTGTTGCAGGGGTTTAGGTTGTAGCCGTGTTGGTCTCAGGACATAGGCAGACAAGGTTCCTTGGGTGAATTTGGTATCTTGTATTAGACCAACCCAAATAGTTGGAGAAAAGTTATTAAGCAAGCTTTCAGGTTCAAAAACCCTTCGTCAGGCTAAGGAAGTTTCAGCAGTCTGTGTGTGCTCCTCCTGGATGGAATGAAAAGTAAACGAGCCAGGGGCTGGGCTGGGGAGTCAGTTGCCAGGCAGATTACATATTGCTTTTATAGGTGTGGATGAAAGGTGGCTCCATCTGAGGATGTCATAGGATGGGTCAGTTATACTTGTGCAAATAAACTGAAATAATGGGCTTGAAGACACACTCTTCAGGATGACTCACAGATATATGTGTAATAAATCTTGTAAATTTTGTATGATTATTATACAAAAAGTATATAGTCTACCAGTCAGAGGACAACTGATGTTTGGGACAGCAGGGATGAACAAATTCCTGATGCACTTATCTGGGCTGCTCATTTTCTTATCCATAAGTAATACAGATTTATGTTTCTTTTTTTACTTAATTTGTCTCCCAATGTTTTTCCCAAATAAAAAGACATTTGTGGTTCCATCTTCCCAAGGACTATGAGGTTTATGCAGCTGGGGAAGAATCACTTCCCCAGGTGACCAGAGAAGTTTTTATTTTTATTTTTCCAGAGACATGAATAGGGATATGGCTCTTGGTGCAGGATTTGGATAGCATTTTATTTTAGGTAGAGTGCCATTACCATTGGGCAGAAAAGAAATAAAGACCACGTATAAATAAAGTTAAAGATTATCTTTGCCATTTAGAAGTTTTCATTTTGTAACTGCCCCTTACAACGTGTGTATTAGAATGGGGTAACAATTTTCACCGGGGCCATAATATTAGAGAAGTAATATGGGAGCAATGCATTTAACAGGAAGGAATGCAAAGCATTACATATTGGTATCAGGACCAGTTACTGTGTTCTTACAGGACTTTTGCATTTCCTGATTTAAAAAAAATTTTTTTTTTTAATTATTATTATTTATTTTTTAAATGGGGCAGGGCAGCTTTTGGTTTTATATTAAAAACTTCCTATAGCTGAATAGCTTTAATTAAGAGACTGTGTGGCATTTAGCATCATCCATAGCATGATGGAGATTACAATTTGTCATCTACTGGGGGTTGAAGGCTCTACTCCTGATTTTATTTATTTATTTATTTATTTATTTATTTACTTCTCATAGAAGCAGCGTGGCGTTTCCTGATTATAGTCTGCATCACACAGCCCATAACTTGAAAAATCTTACTTTGACAGCCATATGTCATCAGCATAGACACATCTAAACAGTTTTTGGATTTAAGAAGCTAATTTGGAATGATTAACCTGCAAAATTGATTAATCTTAGACATAATCTCTTCATGCCTGTCTGTTTCCCATCATGTCTGCCCCCTCCCACTATAAATGTCCTCTGTGCCTCATGCTGGTGCAGAGTAGTGAGAGCCTCTTTCTGTACTGTCAGTTTGCATACTTTCACAAAAAAAATCTGGAGATGGACTGAAGAAAGACAGGTTGTGTCATCAGGAGATATATATTATTTGAGTGGCACAGTTTTCAGAAATTTTAATAGTAACTGCAGATACTGACAGCCAGTCAAAACCTCTTCGATAATGGGCTTGTTTTGTAAAACATTTCTTTCTGTTATACCCAATGCAAGCAATCACAGATGGATACAACCCTTATTTAATAGAGCAATTAAATGCACACTTAAGGGTTTTTTGTTTTGTTTTGAGGTTTTTTTGTCACTTTTTTGTTAAAGCATTTTAGGGCATCCTGAGCTCTACATGTGAAAGGAATGTATATGTTTTTTCCGAGTCGAAGCAAAATGTATCTTAACTTTATTTCAGATTTTTGGTGTCCAGTATTTTTAATTGTGCACAATCCTGTTGGTGTTTGCTCTTCTTGGGAGACAAAACTGTGCTTTCTGTTGACTACCATGCTTCCCTCAACACAGTTTATCACTCACTATAACTTTAACTTTAACCAAGGCTCATTCTGTGATTTTATTTATTCTTATTGTGACTTTATATTTAGAAATTTTCTAAATATTCTTCATACTTGTGCGGGCCAGGAGTGGTCCGAGGCTTTTGGGGGAGCACGGCGGGCTGTGGCCAGCAGCCCTGGCACGTGGGTCGGGGAATTCGGCACGGCGGACTAGAATTAGGCACAGACGCGTAGCGGTTGATGAAAGATTATTTTACTTACACCGTAGATGGTCGCGGTGCAGGCAGGAAAAACTTCGCTTAAGTTGCAGTTACAAACGAAAAGAAAACTTGCACGAACAAGACCCGTAGAAAACTCGAGCCTCTTAAACCCAGAAAGAGCTCTGGATACACACACACACAAAGTTTGCTAGGTTCCGTGGACTGAACATGCAGGGAAGGGTACGTCGAGGGATCAGGAGGCGACGGGGTGAGGCTAGAGGTTGATCAGGCCCCTGTATCCTCCTCTAAGGCACACGCGGGGTTTGTTAAGCTCCACAGCGCGCTTAGAGTTCTTCACGAGATGGATGTGAAGTCCTCCAACTTGGGCGGAAACTGCTCAAGCCTCTTATACGGCTAGCAAGCCAATCGCTAGCCTCCACGTGGGAATAATTTAGAAACAGCCAATAGTGGGACACAAATTTACATGTGAATGGCGGGAACTCCTTTGCACCGGGGTTTTCTCTATGCAACTGAGAATTGCACCGTGCAAAGAAAGCTCCTTGTGGCGGGAAATAATTCTGCAGTGCCGAAGCACACACAAAATCGTACCCTTTGGGTCATGACAATACTAACCAGTATGATGACATTGCTTTTTTGCCATCCTTTCCCTTTCACTTGTTCATTCCTGTATAATTTCTTATCATCAATATTTTTTCTTGACTTTACATCTGAGTTGATTTCCAGTATTGTATGCACTGGAGTTGAAGCATACCACTTTTAAGGCACAGAGTTGTTCTCAAGAGTCAGGTTTTTTGTGCCATTACTCTACAAATAGCCCTGTTAAATTAATGTGGCTTTTTGCAGAGTAAGATGCTGCTGAACATGAATAAGGCTGTCCACATCTAGTCTCATATATATGGGACTTAATAGATAATTGTATTCCGAAAGCATATAACTTCACGTTGGCTAGTTTTATCAGGTAGTCCTCATGAGTGCATGAGTCTGCATTTCTTATGTAGCTCCAAGAAACGTAGTATTTAGACTTTCAAAGGCATGTTTACATGGCTGTTTTCTAGCTATGTGTATGAGCAATTTTGGCCCAACCTCTGCGCTGCAGATGTGTAAACATCCACACATAGACCTGAGCATGCAAGCATGGTAGACTACGCAGTTTGGACACTACATGTGTACCTGAGTGTAAGTCCAGGAAAACGCAGTGGTATGCCTTTGCGTGTTTTAGCCCTAATACCTGAGCTGTTAGAGCACTCGGTCAAGTTTTGGGCTCCTTTTGTCCACAGGGATTTTAAATCTGTCTCTCTCTGACCTGTTAGTATAGAGCTGTAACCAACACACCATAGATCAGGCATTATCTTGTTACCTTTCCAGCACTCTTTTTGAAGTTGATCCATTTTCATTTGCATTTAATAGTAACTGGATGGAGAACATTGCAGTTTCTGTCCCATTTGAGGGCAAAGGTCCAGGCTAGAATCCAAGCACCTTTCTTTTTAGAGCAGCAGCCATCTCACTGAGCCATTCACAGTCCAACCAGTTCTTTTCCTGCTGACCCCACATATCTTCCTCTCTTTTGCTTAAGGAGGGGCAGCTTTAAAAGAAGTACTGTAAAAGGGTCTGGATAATGCCTAACTTAATGTCTTGGTAGTTAGACCACTGTGCTAGGAAATTTGGGAGATGAGGGTTCAAAAATCCTCTGGTTGAGTGGTGCCTAGGACTTAGGCCTCCCGTTTTCCAGGCAAATGCCTTAAACTTTGAGCTATAGGAGCCAAAACATAGCAATGATTTCCTCCTCCTCTCCTCATATCTAACACCTATTAGACAAGAGTTTCTGCCTGGCTGAGTTCTTGTGACTTAGATGCACGCGTGTGCCCACAGTAAGTGCATGTGGCTGTGTACATGCCTGGCCAGTGTGTAGCATATTGCACACACTTGGTCTACGCATGCATGCTTACATGCCGACAATGTGAGGGTAAAAGAGTCTCTAATTGTGTTAAATTAGTGTTAAATTAAGTGCCAAAAACACCACCATCTAGGAATTTTGCCTAAGAGGACCAGAATTCATAGAACCTTGGAAGATCATCGTGTCCAGCCTCCTGCACCAAGCAGGAAAGATAACTGGGGTTCAGGTGACCCCAGCAAGTTGACTGTCTCATCTCCTAAAGAAGGACTTCTTATTGTCCTTGATTCCCGTTGCTAATCTAAGTTTGGTTGCCGCTTTAGCTTGTCTATCTGTTCCCTGAAAATGTGGGCCATCATGGAATAGTCCTCCTTGGGGCCTGCCCTGAGCTTCCATTGTTTTTAAGCCTCTTTCTTCTTTCTTAAGAGGACTGTGATTTCCCTGTTTAGCCAGGAGGGCTTCCCAGCCCTTCTCTTACCTTTTCTCTGCATGGGAATGGACTTCCTTTGTTGCTTCAAGGATCATGTCCTTAAGGTACAACCACTCTTCGTGCACACCTTTTGCCTTCGGTCCCTTGTCCCTCAGGACGTCCCCTACTAGTGAGCTAAGCTTGTTGAAATTTGCATTTTTGAAGTCCAAGACTTCAATACTGCTATCCAAGACTTCAATACTGCTATCAGGCTGTGGCTTCATGGTCGCTGTCGCCCAGACTTCCCTCTATATTTAAGTCAGTCACCAGGTCGCCTCCTTTGGCCAGGACCAGGTCTGGCAGAGCATCACCTCTCGTTGGCTCATGCACCTCCTGAGTCGGGAAGAGCTCCTCGACACAGGTCAGGAAGATTCATAGATTCATAGATGTTAGGGTCGGAAGGGAACTCAATAGATCATCGAGTCCGACCCCCTGCATAAGCAGGAAAGAGTGCTGGGTCTAGATGACCCCAGCTAGATACTCATCTAACCTCCTCTTGAAGACCCCCAGGGTAGGGGAGAGCACCACCTCCCTTGGGAGCCCATTCCAGACCTTGGCCACTCAAACTGTGAAGAAGTTCTTCCTAATGTCCAATCTAAATCTGCTCTCGGCTAGCTTGTGGCCATTGTTTCTTGTAACCCCCGGGGGCGCCTTGGTGAATAAATCCTCACCAATTCCCTTCTGTGCCCCCGTGATGAACTTATAGGCAGCCACAAGGTCGCCTCTCAACCTTCTCTTGCGGAGGCTGAAAAGGTCCAGTTTCTCTAATCTCTCCTCGTAGGGCTTGGTCTGCAGGCCCTTGACCATACGAGTTGCCCTTCTCTGGACCCTCTCCAGGTTATCCGCATCCTTCTTGAAGTGTAGCGCCCAGAATTGCACACAGTACTCCAACTGCGGTCTGACCAGCGCCCTATAGAGGGGAAGTATCACCTCCCTGGACCTATTCGTCATGCATCTGCTGATGCACGATAAAGAGCCATTGGCTTTTCTGATGGCTTCATCACACTGCCGGCTCATGTTCATCTTGGAGTCCACTAGGACTCCAAGATCCCTTTCCACCTCTGTGCCACCCAGCAGGTCATTCCCTAGGCTGTAGGTGTGCTGGACATTTTTCCTCCCTAGGTGCAGCACTTTGCATTTCTCCTTGTTGAACTGCATCCTGTTGTTTTCTGCCCACTTGTCCAACCTATCCAGGTCTGCCTGCAGCTGTTCCTTGCCCTCCGGCGTGTCCACTTCTCCCCATAGCTTTGTGTCATCTGCAAACTTGGACAGAGTACATTTGACTCCCTCGTCCAAGTTGCTGATGAAGACATTAAAGAGTATCGGTCCAAGGACCGAGCCCTGCGGGACCCCACTGCCCACACCCTTCCAGGTCGAGACCGACCCATCTACCACGACTCTTTGGGTGCGACCCTCTAGCCAAGTCGCCACCCACCGGACTGTGCAGTCATCCACGTCACAGCCTCTTAACTTGTTCACCAGTATGGGGTGGGATACCGTATCGAAGGCCTTCCTGAAGTCTAAGTATATGACATCCACCCCTCCCCCTGTGTCCAGGCGTTTCGTAACCTGGTCATAGAAAGAGATTAGGTTGGTCAGGCACGATCTGCCCGCCACAAACCCGTGCTGGTTTCCCCTCAGCATAATCTGCCCTGCCGGGCTCTCACAAATGTGAGCCTTGATAATTTTTTCAAAGACTTTACCAAGGATGGAGGTGAGACTGACTGGCCTATAGTTGCCCGGGTCCTCCTTCCTCCCCTTTTTGAAAATGGGGACCACGTTAGCCCTTTTCCAGTCCTCCGGGACTTGGTCCGTGTGCCACGAGTGTTCGAATATTCCCTCCAGTGGCTCTGCAATGATGTTGGCCATTGCCTTCAGCACCCTTGGATGGAGCCCATCCGGGCCTGCCGATTTAAAGGCATCCAGTTCTTCCAACTATCCCTCTGTGTGTTTAGCTTTCATACAGCAGTGAGGACTAATAACATTTTTAAAATATAATTTTACAACCACTAAAAAGTGGCAAGAGGATTCTGAGCTAGATTCTCAGCCCTAGCTCTGAAGATTATAACAAGTGTAACTAGGAAGTGGACGTCTAGTAGCTGCTGCTTACTGTATCAAATATGATTCTGTCTCATTGGGGGCAAGATTGTATGTCTCTCTGGTATAGATGTGTGGTACCTACTGCCATGCCCCAGAGCAAGGCTGTCCAACTAGGGGCCTGTGGGTTGCATGTGGTTCCCGGGTCCCCAGTTCTGACACTGGTCCCCCACATCATGCTAGGAGTTCCTGCTATAAGAGTTTCCAGTTTCTTTTTCTCTCCTCCAGCTTCTGTTGCCTGAGGCTGCCCTTGGAGACCAGGCTGAGGGTTGGGGGACTTGAGGGGGGTGACCCAGGGTGCCCATGCAGTACCGTGTGGAGTGCGGGTATGGTGTAGCAGAGTGCCCATTGCATGACTCAATGGGAGGGATCTATACTGCACAATATGCTGGAGTGCTGGGACTGTATAGCATGGGGATGCAGATGCCTGTGGTGCAGGAGGAGCATGGTGCAGTGCTTCATGTGGCCAGGGAGTGCCATGCTGTGTGACTGAGGGCTTTGCAGCCCCCAGCTACTCAAAAGGTAGACAGCCCTGCCCCAGAGGGCTGCCAGAAACATACTGTGCCTGCTGCATTTAAATCAGGTAGTGATAGGTAGATAGATTGGGGATGGACAAACTCCAATTTGTCTACGTCCTTTCTGTAGTGGGGGGCCCAAAACTGGAAATAGTATTCCAGGTGTGGCCTCACCAGTGCAGAATAGAGGGGAATAATCCCTTTATCTGCTGGCAATGCTCTTACTAACGCAGCTCAGTATGCTGTTGGCTTTCTTGGCAACAAGGGCACGCTGTTAACTTGTATTCAGCTTATTATCCACTGTAACCCCCACATCCTTTTCTGCAGAGCTGCTCCTTATCCAGTAGGTCCCAAACCTGTACAAGTGCATGGGATTTTTTCATCCTAAATGAAAGACTTTGCATTGTCCTTGATATGATTGATATGGTGCAGTATGTGCACCAGATTTCATCAGACCCAACCAATGTGTGCATCAGACTCAACCAGATTTCAAGTTGACAATGTCCTTTTTAAATAAATGACACAGTTTGTTTTTGTTTTTTGGTAGGCATCTTGCATTAAGGGGACATCTACAGTGACACTAAAAGTTATCCTTAACCAGCTTCAGCTGCAAAAGCTGCCCTTCTCCCCTCCATATTGTATTCCTACAAAATCTGTCCTACTTGTGCTGCTGCTTTTTTGAGCACAGCACAAAGATATAGCCCAGGTTGCCTTAAGGAGCCTGTCAAGGAATCAGTGTACAGCTCCTTGTCTCTCCTGTGGTTGTTTCAAATTATGGGCAGAAAGCGTCTAAGTATAGAAGTCCTGACATTAGGAATGGGGCATTCTAGGATTGCTGTCTTGGTTGTATGGGCACCAAGAGGTTCTAACCACCTCTTGGAGGGACAGAGAAGGAGGTGAATGTGGGACTAAAACTAGAGGCTGAATGCAGTTTTTGCAATGCAGATGGCTGGTGAGTGGTTTTAAGGTTTTCACTAACTGTCAGTGTAGATAAGTGATTCTCAGCCAGGGTACAGTGAAAGCCTTTTAAGGGTGCTGCAGCATACTGTTTAATATTAGCATTGTTAGGTGTGCAAACACCTACACATGAGCTAAGTACAGACAGTCAAAAAACCTAAGGCTGAATTGATTTAATCTTTGCAGGTTAGTCTAAACTGTGTAGATTGAACCAACAAGCAAGTGAAGAGACATTCACTTTTTGATTCCAGAAATGCAGCCCATGCTTGCAGTGGCTCAGATCAGAAGCTGGGGGGTGCTAAAGCATGCTTCCCTGCTTTGCTGGAGCAGACTGCTTGGGCCAAGGCTAGCCCACCCACCCTGCTGGAGGGGGCGGGGTTTGTGGGGGAGGTGCAAAGCATCCTGGGATGCTGGGGGACTGGTGAGTGAACGTGAATCTGGAGGGCATCTGGGACAGAAGTTCAATAAACCAATTTAACCTAAATCAGTTAGTCTGATACTATATCCATCCAGGTTGGTTGGTTGATTGATTGATTTTTTTTAAAAACTGGTTTCAGCCATTTTGAAAGTGGTTTATGTACACTGAATTTCTGTTGTGTTACAGATTTGAATTGGTTTCCAATCACTTATATCTGTTTATGTGTAATTTCTGTCCCTAGCCATGATGTGCAAGATAAACCCAGTGATTTCAAACAGGAATTCACAATGCCAAAAACATTCTGCAGTGTTCTTTGCAACAGAACGTTTGCTTTGGTATTTTTCCATAGTCAAAAAATGAGTAAAAGCTAAGAGCTGGCATTTCCTGTGTGGTGCTTTGAGTCTAATGAGAGGTGCCTTGCATCTAACAAGGTTGAGAACCACTGCTGTAGATATAGCCTTAATTTTATACATTGCTTTTGATCCATCCACACTAGAAAGGGAGTGAATTGGCAGGAAAACTGAGCAGCTACCTGTGATCAGTTAGCAAAGGGATGTCCATACCTAACTGGTTGTAAGTCAGGTAGCAGCCTATGTGCTCTTGCAGTAGTGATGGTACCTCATTTTCTAGGAGGAATGTTTGTAGTGGCCCTAATCAGAACTGATCTGGAAAAAAAGGCCATGACTGATACCATGTGAGGAGAGTGGCCATGTCAGAGCAATAGGCACTTGTCAAGGCAGGTACTAAGGGAAATAACCTGTCATGCACAGGGCAGATGTGCATCTCAGTGAAACATTTTTTTTTCTCTCTGTTGTGGGGGAAATAAAGCCAGTCAAAACCTGGCTTCCTGAAAAAATGCTTCTCTTTCAGGAAAGTACCTAAACCTTATTCTGACCTCCATCAGCAGTTTGCTACTGTCATATCTGATGCAGTCATGAAAATGCTGTAGGAGGCAGACCCCACTAGAAGGACCCAGCAAACCAGCTCGCCATCCAGTCCCCATTCTTTATCCCCATTCCATGTATCAGTGGGTCGTTCCCTCATCTGCTCGACACTAATGGCTTTCTTCAGGATGTTTAGTATGGGATAACTTTGGATAGTCTTTACCTTATCCAATATGGTACTTGATGAGGAGTTCCAGTCTATTTATTTATTTATTTATTTATTTACTTGTTTATGTATAAAGAGTGTTGGAATTGGGACGCACAGTTCAAGCCCCTGCTCCATAACTAGCTTCTTGTATGACACTTTGGGTACATCCCTTAGCCTCTCTGTGCCTTTCTAGCTGGAAAATGGGAATAACAGCACTTCCCTAACTCAGACGCATTGTGAAAATAAAGGCACCAGCTAATGAGGTGCTCCGATACTATAGGAATGAAGATTGCACAAGCACCTATGATACATGAGCATTATCTTGCTTCCTCCTAGTTACTTGCGATGCTTAAGTTTGGAGTAACAACGTTGTGTGATGTCCTAGACTGCAACTTGATTTGAAAATTTAATTTTTAAAAATGTTTAGTACAGAGCCACATTTTTTTACAAGTATATGCAGAATGGCCTTGATTAACTATTGCTTTGGAAATAACTGAGCTTCAAATCCTTGTATTGTCTGTAACTGTTTAGTAGACATATGCATTTGTTTTCAGGATGATTTATATATAAAAAAAGATCTTAACTATGGCATTTACAATACAAGGAACACTTTTTACAGATTTTATACAGCTATAAAACAGTATTATAATTGTAGGAAAAAAGGAAACTATTTATAATGGATTACACGATTAATTAATAAGAGTCTGTTCTAATGGAATTTAATACATATCACTGTGATCACTCCTGGGTAAATAAATTCTCTCTTGTACATATATGCTATGCAAGTCTCATAAACATTTTAGAGCTTGTCTACATTTGAAAGTTAACTTGGACTAAGCTGAAGTATGATTTTTTTTTTTTGTCATAACCATTCTTTATTTAATCAGCATGTAGACTAATTACAGAATAAAAGTACCTTGTTCCTGTAAAGCTGAATCTGCTTTCATTTTTTTCTGAAATAACGCTATGCACAGACAAGCCTGCAGTAATTTAGTAATACTCTTCTCAGTAATGGAAATACATTAGGTTATAAAAATGGAGATGAGCCATGTGGTATTAAACTGTGATAGTGACATTTTATGAATAATACCTTAAGGGTGGCTTTGAGGAACTGCTACTTCTGAACACTAAAGATAAGGTGGAGAACAGTGTAGCATCTGTTTTGCAAGTCTAATGTTCTTGTTTTCTCCCCTCTTGCTAGGACTCCACTGTTGTGACTCCAATTATCCTCAAAACAGATCCGCAGGGATTTTTCTTCTACTGGACAGATCAAAATAAGGTAAGAGAATAAACACCATCTTTATCATCATTTTGAGTGTCACAGGTGGTAAGAAAAGCTGTGGTCAGGATGCCTTTCCCTCTAATGCTGACATAGCAGATTCAGAAGGCTCATACCAGTGTAAAAAGCTCCCCTGTGACTGAGTAGGTAATAACAGCACCTACCTAGTCCCTGTTGCACAAGGCATGGCATAAGGGTAAGTTAGGATTAACTGGAACTTCTCTGTTTTCTCATGATCCCCAGTTTAACAGTCCTGTGGGACACTGGCAGTTTGTTTCAGTTCACACTGAGGGATCAGTCTTGTGGGGGAATTCAGTGGGCATCTGCATGGAGGTAGGCTTTCATCCTTGGTAAGTTTGGTCCAGAACTGAAGGAGTTTAAAGGTACCTTAGCAAACTTCCATCCTCATTTATGGTGTGTTTTTTGGCCACAGCTGCAAAACTAAGCCTAAATTTCTAAGTGGGCATGTCTACATGAGACATTGACTGCACAGTAGCCTGATACTAGTGTTCAGTAGCTTTGCATAGCAAAAATAGTGACATGACGCTACTGCACAGTATTATTAGGTTAGTGCACAGTCGTGCCACAAAAAAGGCGTTTGCTGGCACTACTGTGTAGTAGCTCAGGTTTAAGTACACTTATTTAGTACTTGTTTATAAAAGTAGTAAATGTGTGGTAATGGTTGTGCAGTAGTGTCTCGTGTAGATGTGGCCAGTTATTACTAATCCTTGCTGGTCTTAATTTTTTTTAAACGTGCTCCTATGCACTTTAAGTCAGTTACATGGTTAGGGAGCTGTTGGGAAGGCTGAGGGCCAGATTCACCACTACATCATTCCAGTCCCCCATCCGTGTTACTCCACCAAAAGCAATGTTGTCATATTCCCAGCTGATGGAGTCAGTAAGTGTGGACAAACGTAGTCATGAAAACATTTCATACACCTTTGAAACATTTCAAAGGACCAGCTGGACACACATGCAAGCCCTGTGAAATCTTGGTAAAGTGGCTGAACCACTCCAAAATAGCGCCTCCCTACATGAAGAAATTAGGTGGAGCGTTCAACTTGTTCCATGTGTACTGGGACAGTGCTATCCAGGGAGGAGTGAGATGGGCAACCTGTTTGCTGTCCAGATGCTAGGTCCTCACTGGGACTTCCACATCCGCTGCTGGGACATCTGCCAGACCAGGAGCCAGGCTTCCCAGACTCCTGCCAACTCCTGGTGGCTGCTGCCACCGCCAGAACCAGGCCCTTCTGTTCCAAGCTTCTCTACCTCTTGACTGAGAAGGGCAGAGGAAAGGCATAGGGGATTGAGGCAGGCTCCCCCTGTCTCTCTCCCATTTATTCCTCTACTCAGCTGTTAACTCTCCCTTCCCCTCCTGTCTTTCTTGTGTCCCTGTGAGGTTGGTGAGGGGAGTGAAGAGCAGAGCTGTAGGTTGGTGCAGCCTACTCCAGCACCCTTTGCAGAAGAGGCTGCAGCATTTGAAACCTTTCAAACAGGAAATATTTCAACCAGGGAGATATATATATATACATCTAACTTGTTGTTGTTTTTGTGTGTCCCCTGGCTGAAATATTTCCTTTATGAAATGTTTCTGAGTGTGTTTGTAGTTGAAAATATTTCAGTTGTAACATCTGTCTGCACCCAATGGAGTTAAACCCATGTAAGAGCAGAGCTGTGCTGTGGTGGGCCTAGATCTCCCATTCATGTTTTCCTCAGCATTGCTGTGACATAAGGGCATAATACTAAAAAGAGAATGGTTCCACTTTCCCAAAGTAAATTGTTATGTTACTTTGTTATAAATTAACTTACTCTTGTATCTTGTGCGTGATATTTTAGTGATTTCAGCACATTGTTCTGTTCATATTTATATTGGGTTCAAAATAAAGCCACAATACCAGGGTTTCTTCAACTTCATTTACAAAAAAAATGCAGCTTTCTCACAAGTTTATATTGATTCGGGGTTTGCACTCTCACACACAAGAAAAGATTGCCTGAGGAAATAAGCAGGTACTAAATATTCAGTTCCTAGAGGCAATATGCAGTTACTTTCAGAAACAATTTTTTTTTTCTTGGTGTTTACTTTTCAGAGGAGACTGGCCTGTCTTGTGGGGTTTTTTGTTTGCTTTTTTGTTTGTTTGTTTGTTTTTTGGGTCTCTTTTTTGCAAAATGTATTTGGGGATAATTGGTCAAAGTTGCACAGGCTCCTTCCTTTCTTTCTTCGGGCCCGCCTCTCGCTCGAGTTTGAGCACGCTGTCCTCCGGCGGACGGTGCCCGCCTTTGAGGAGCGCTGGGCCCTCGAGGGGGTGCTGTGCCGAGTCGAGGCGGGACGCCTGATCCTCGTTCTGTGATGCCACCGGCTGCTCAAGCCGCAGAGACGCGTCGAGCGGGCCGAGGCCCTGGACTTTTGCTCGTGCGGGTCGACCCCGGAGGCCTCCATGGGTGTCCCTGCTGGCAGAACTGTAAATACTGTAAATAGTCCTTATGTTTCGTTGTGTTGGTTGTTTTTTTTTTTTGTCTAGCGTGTACGGGCAGGCCTTGCAGGCCATGAGCCCAGGCCTTGTCCACGAGGCCCAGAGCTTTGGGCGTCCTTGTACATGCTTTTGACTGGCTCCGAGTCATCACCCTCCGGGGAATAAAGGTCTTTTAAAAGTCAAAGTCTTTCTTTCTTTCTTTCTTTCTTTCTTTCTTTCTTTCTTTCAAGATGGCCGCCGACAGCTGAAGCCCTTCTAAGCTCCTCCAGCTCAGGTGCTTTCAGCTCGTTGCCTCGCACTCCCTGCCCCCCTTTTCCTGTCCCCCCCCCCGAAAAACCCCTTGCCTCTCCCCACCCTGTCCCTGGGGACCCCCCCCCTGCCCCTTCCCCCCACTTTCTGAGCCTTTTTCCCCTGGGCTCTGGCAGCCTCGTTTGCCTCTGCCCCTCCCCCACCCCTGCCTGAGTTGTCCCTTTGATTTCTGCTGCCTCCCTCCCCCAGGGCCCCTTCCCTTGGTCCCTGCCATCTCCCCTTGCCTTGGGGCTTGCCCTGAGCCCCTGCGGGGTTGCTCTGCTCCCCCTCAGGCCGATTTTGGGGCGTTTTCAGCCCCCTCCCAGTCCCAGTCCCCGGGCCAGCCTGAGGCTTTTTTTTTTTTTTTTGCTGCGCTTCGCAGTTTAACCCTGTCCTGGCGAGGAATGGCGGCTCCTACGCCTGGCAGCTGGCATGAGGATGTCTCTCAGGACCTCCCACTGTCTCATGGCCTGAGGGTTCATGCCCCTCTCCATGTGGGGCTCGAGGCTTGCGTGGAGGCTCTGGCCGCCCTCCTGGGATGGCGTACCATCCGCTACGCGGGGCGCGTGAACACGGTCCCGATGATCTATTTGAGCAAGCCCGCCTTGGTTGACAGGGTGTGTGCGGAGGGCCTGGACATTGCGGGCATCCACTACCCTGTCACGCCCCTAGAGACTCAGGCAGTGAGGGTGGTGATTTCCAACGTCCCACCGCACGTTTCCAATCGGGAGCTGGCCAGGGGACTCGAGGCCTATGGGCTTCCCGCGAGTCCTTTTCGCCGCCTGCCGATGGGAAACAA
Organism: Alligator mississippiensis; assembly: GCF_030867095.1. Lineage (NCBI taxonomy): Eukaryota > Metazoa > Chordata > Crocodylia > Alligatoridae > Alligator > Alligator mississippiensis. Next base: position 224,870,308 of record NC_081824.1, on the reverse strand, counting down.
GAACCCTCAGGGCAAGCACGTCCTGTCCTTTCGGAGGCAGGTCTTCATGCTCCTCAAGGAGGGCCCCCAGTCGCTGCCTCGCTCCCTGAGCCTCACGCTCGAGGGGCGGCGGTTTATTATCTATCTGTCTGTGGGAGAGACCACGTGCTTCAAGTGCGGGGGCTCCTCCCACCTGGCCGCGCAGTGCCCTCGGAGCAAGGCGGCCGGACCATCGCCGCCTGCGGCAGCGCCGAGAGACGGCGCGTCGACCTCTGGGGCACGCGACAGGCCCAGGGAGGCTGGGAGCTCTTCCTCCCGTCCTCCTTCCCCCTCCGTTCCATCTCAGGGGACCGGGGTCTCCAGCGGGAAGCCATCGTCCAGCCGAGGGGCTGGTGCTGCTACCATGGCCCCGCCGCCCCCTCCCCCGTCTGTGGCGCCCCCTGCCCTCGGTGCGGCAGCCCCACCGGGTGGAGAGGCGGACGCCTCCCCTTGCCCCCTGCCTGCCCCGGCCGAAGTGGCTGGGGTGGCCGGGGACTGCGGTGCTAGAGCCTCATCGGATGATGGGGATCGGGCATCCTCCCTACCACCCGAAAAAGAGAGGGAGATGAGGGGGGCCTCTCAGGACACCCCATCCCTGACAGACCCCTCCTCGGCCAGTGCCGAGGACCCCCCCACTACAGAGCCGGACCCCGTTCCGGCCGCCACACCACCCGCCCCGTCGGATGTAGCCACCGACGAGGCAGACTTAGCGGGTGGGGGGGAGGGGCCTTCAGGGGTCCCCCTCCCCTCGCCTGTCCCCCAGCCTCCGGAGTCAGGCGGCAGCAGGGATAGTGGCGAATGTCTCTCTTCCGGTGGCCTGGCCCCGGGGGTGGCGGGAGAGCCCGCTGCCCCTTTGGTCACGCCCCAGCCTACCGGAGCAGATGGGGACGTTAGCGAGATGGAGATCCAGCTCTCGGAGTCTCGCAAGAGACGTCGTGAGCGGGATGGCCCCTCCCCCCCCAAGAAGACAGGGAATGTCCTCACGGAGCCGGTCCTCGACTCGGACGACGAGAGGCGGCTGATGTGCCTGGACATCGAGGGGGTCGACGCTGCAGTTGCGGGCGAGCTCCCGCCGGGGGTGCGGCCTCGCCGCTCTTCCGTGGGCAACATCCACCCCAAGCTGGCGGAGCCCCCCTGGGTCTCTCCTGACTATGGGGGACTCCTGTCCTTGCTGAAGCTAACCAAGGGGCAGAAAAATGTAGCGGGGCACATCACCCAGTGGTGTGCGGACCCCAAAGTGTTTGTCAAGGCTGCCAGGGCGGCAGTCAAGCTCATGAAGCAAGATCGGGGCACACGTCAGATGGCCTACCGTCTGGACAAGCTTGCCCAGAGGGTGAGAGTGGAGTGGGGCCTGGGCGGGTCCCTCGACTAGAGTAGGGCACGGTAGGCCTTCCCTGACCTGTCTGTATTGCCTTGCTCTGCTCTTGGGTGCTCGCTCTTCCACCCGCACTCTGCTTTGCTCCTCCTCTCCCACACCCACCCCCATGGCAGCCACAACCATTGGCACCTTCAACGTCAACGGCTGTCGAGACGCGGTGAAGCGCGAGGCCGTCCTGGAGCTCCTGCGGCAGAAGAGGCTGGCCATCGCCTTCCTACAAGAGACCCACTCTGACAGGTTCAACCAGGCGGCCTGGCGGGCTGCCTGGCGAGGACAGGTGTTCCTGAGCCACGGCACCAGCCTCCGCGCGGGGGTCGCGACACTCTTATCGCCGCAGCTGCAGCTTGACGCGGCGGTGCCGCGGGAGGTCGTCCCCGGCCGCCTGCTGACCGTCCGCGTCACCCTCGCGCAACACCGTCTGCTGCTCGTCAACATCTACGCGCCCTCCGACGGCCAGGAGAGGGTCGCTTTCTTTGAGAGCTTGGCTGCCCTCCTGCGCGACGCTAGCGAGGATGATGACCTGCTCCTCCTCGGGGGCGATTTCAATTGCACCACTGCCCCGCGCCTCGACCGCACAGGGCCTGAGCCCCACCTGCCCTCCGCTCGCAAGCTGCAAGCTGCCCTGGAGGGGGCAGACCTCGTGGACGTCTGGCGAGCCCTGCATCCCGATGCGCGCCAGTACACCTGGGCCAAGACGAGTGCCGGCGGTCTCACCATGGCTCGCCTCGACCGCCTTTATATCACCAGGCACCACCTGCCACTCCTGCGCAGCAGCCGCATCGCTCCCTCGGGTCTATCAGATCATGGCCTGGCCTTCAGCGAACTGAGCCTGCCGGGGAGAGCCTGTGCACGGGCACCGTATTGGTGTTTGAACATTAGTCTGCTCCAGGACTCTTATTTCCGGGACTGCTTTGCCCACTTTTGGCGGAGGTGGGAGGCTGCGAGACCGAGCCACTCCTCCTGGAAGCTGTGGTGGGACGTGGGCAAGGTCCAGACCCGAGCCTTCTGCCAGCAGTACACCCAGCTGGCCGCGAACGAGACGCGCCGCCGAGTCCGGGAGTTGGAGGAGGACGTGGCGGAGCTCGAGGCTGCTCTGCTGGCCGCTGGCAGCGACGCGGCACTGAGCGAGAGCCTCCGGCTCCGCAGGAAATGCCTGCGCGACTTGGCGGAGAGCGCGGCCCGCGGCGCGAGGATCCGCGCCCGCTGCCAGGAGCTGGTGGAAACCGACGCCCCGACCCGCTTCTTTTTCGACCTGGAGCGGCGGCGGGCAACGAGCAAAGCCTTGGACCATCTCAAGACTCCTGAGGGCCGGGTCATTACAGAGCCGGGCGAAGTCCGCGAACGTGCCGTCGCCTTCTATCGCGACCTGTTCGCGGCCGAGCCGTCGTGCCCCGAGGCCACGCGGGAACTCCACGAGGGCCTACCGCGTCTCGATGCCCTGGAGGCCGGCGAGCTGGAGCGGGACTTGTCCCTGGAAGAGCTGGCGGCCGCCACGGCCGGCCTCGCCTCCGGCAAAGCCCCGGGCCTCGACGGGCTGCCTGCCGAGTTCTACAAGACCTTCTGGCCTCTCCTCGGCCCCAGCCTCCTGCGCGTTTTCCAGGAGAGCCTCGCCGACAAGGTCTTGCCCATCAGCTGCCGCCGAGCGGTGCTGACCCTGCTGCCCAAGAAGGGAGACCTGGGCTACATGAAGAACTGGCGGCCGGTCTCCCTGCTGTGCGCGGACTACAAGATTCTGGCCAAAGCGCTGGCCACCCGCCTCCGCGCGGTCATGGCCTCTCTCACGGGGCCCGAGCAGAGCTACTGCGTGCCGGGCAGGACCATACAAGACAACCTGTTCCTGCTGCGGGACCTGCTCACGGCCAGCGAGCTCTTTGGCCTCGACGTCGGCCTCCTCTCTCTCGACCAGGAGAAGGCCTTTGACCGCGTGGGCCACGCCTACCTCTTCCGCACGCTGGAGGCCTTTGGCTTTGGGCCCCTCTTCACCGGGGCCCTCCGGGTCTTGTACCGGGACATTTCCAGCCTGCTCAAGGTGAACGGGGTGCTTTGCGCTCCGTTCCCCGCGCGCAGGGGCATTCGCCAGGGCTGTCCGCTGTCGGGCATGCTCTACGCCCTGGCCATCGAGCCGCTGTTACACGCGCTGCGCCGCCGCCTGAGTGGGGTGGCCCTGCCATCGGCCACGGGCCCGTCCGCTGGCCCTCGTCTCCGGCTGTCGGCCTATGCGGACGACGTCACCGTCTTCCTCGCCACCCGGGAAGACGTGCGGGCTCTGGCAGATTGCCAGCGGGCCTACGAGCGCGCCTCCTCCGCCCGCATCAACTGGGGCAAGAGTGACACTCTGCTGCTTGGCGCATGGACTGGCAGGCCTCCGCCGGACTTGCCGGGGGGCCTCGCCTGGCGCCGCGAGGGCCTCAAGGTCTTGGGCGTGTTCCTGGGGCCGACGACCTTCATGGCGCGCAACTGGGACGGCCTCGAGGAGGGAGTGGAGGCCCGCCTGCAGCGGTGGCGCTGGCGCCTGCCCAGCCTTTCCTACCGGGGGCGCGTCCTCGTCATCAATAACCTGGCGGCGGCCACCCTGTGGCACCGCTGCGCGGTGCTGGACCCTCCGCCGGAGCTACTGGAGCGACTGCAGCGGCTCCTGGTCGATTTCCTGTGGGACGGACGCCACTGGCTCCCACGAGCTGCCCTCTACCTGCCCACCGGCGAGGGGGGCCAGGGCCTGATCGATCTGGCCAGCAGGGTGGCCGCCTATCGGCTGCAGGCCCTCCAGCGGCTCCTGTACACCGAGGGCCACCTCCCGTGGCGACAGCTGGCGTGCCGATTCCTGCGGCGAGTGGGGGGCCTCGGCTTTGACCGGGAGCTGTTTCAACTGGACCTCACCTTCCTGAACGGGGCGGTCCTTCCCCCGTTCTACCGCAGCGTGGTGCGGGCCTGGCGGGCGGCCTTCCATCTCTGTCCCCAGGCCAGGCACCTGCGGTTCCCGCAGCTCCTTCGAGAGCCCTTGGTCCACAACCCGGCCCTGCACCGTGTCGTGCCGAGCCTGGCCTCCGCCAGCCTCACGGCAGCTCTCGTCGAGGCGCGCTCCACCCGCCTGGAGCACCTCCTGGACCCCGCTCGGTCGGACTGGCTGTCACCCGAGGCCCTGGCTGCCCGGCTGGCCATGCGCTCCGTCCGCACCGCGGGGCGGCTTCTGCGGGCCGTTAGGGCCGCCCTCCCGACGGAGGCAGCGACCGCCCTGGAAGCCCATCTCCAGACTCGCCGGCCCCTCCCCGCCGCAGACGCCGCAGAAGACGCCTTCCCACCGCTACCCGTCATCCCAGCGGTACCCGGCGAGCTGGCCGAGCGGCCCAACACGCTGCTCAGGCTCCCGGTGCCCCCCAGCAGCAATACGGGCTGCCCTTTTGGCACCCTGCCCCGCAAGGGCCTCTACATGTGGGTGGTGCGCACCCGGCACGCCCAGGTGCTCGCCGGCCGCCCTGACACCGCGTGGCGGCGGCGCCTGGCGCGGCCCGGGACCCCGGCGTGGCGCACGCTGTATAAGGCGCCCATCGCCAAGAAGACCGGCGACCTGCAGTGGCGGCTCGTGCACGGCATCCTGGCCACCGGCACCTTTGTGCGTCACTTGGACCCAGCGGCCTCGGCGGCCTGCCCCTTCTGCCCGGGGGTGCTGGACGAGGACATTTTCCACGCCTTCCTCGACTGCCCCCGGCTGCAGCCTCTCTTTGCCGCCCTGGGCGCACTGCTTCGGGTACTGGGCCGTGACCTCTCCGAAGACGCCTACGTCCACTCCTTTCCATACCGGGCGGCCGAGCGGGCCACGGTCAGCCTGGCCAACTTCCTGCTGGGCCAGGCCAAGATGGCCACCCTGAAGAGCCGGCGAAACCAGCTCAGCGGCACCGGGATGGTCGACGCCCTGCAGCTCTTCCGCCTGCTGGTGCGGGCCCGCCTCTCGCTCGAGTTTGAGCACGCTGTCCTCCGGCGGACGGTGCCCGCCTTTGAGGAGCGCTGGGCCCTCGAGGGGGTGCTGTGCCGAGTCGAGGCGGGACGCCTGATCCTCGTTCTGTGATGCCACCGGCTGCTCAAGCCGCAGAGACGCGTCAAGCGGGCCGAGGCCCTGGACTTTTGCTCGTGCGGGTCGACCCCGGAGGCCTCCATGGGTGTCCCTGCTGGCAGAACTGTAAATACTGTCAATAGTCCTTATGTTTCTTTGTGTTGGTTGGTTTTTTTTTGACTAGAGTGTACGGGCAGGCCTTGCAGGCCATGAGCCCAGGCCTTGTCCATGAGGCCCAGAGCTTCGGGCATCCTTGTACATGCTTTTGACTGGCTCCGAGTCATCACCCTCCGGGGAATAAAGGTCTCTTAAAAGTCAAAAGTCTTTCTTTCTTTCTTTCTTTCTTTCTTTCTTTCTTCGGTTGTTCTTGTACCAGGAGATTGTGTTAAATATTATGCCCCTTCTTAGAAAGTCTTCAACTGCTCTTTTGGGCTTTGAGCCAGCAGAGTACTTAAATACCTGTGTAAGATTTTATAAGTGGTATGAATAGCCCCATGGAAGACAATGGGATTATATTGATTTGTTTCATTTTGAGGACTGAGTCCAAAATCAACTGTTAATGGGTTTTTTTCCTCCTTGAATAAAGCAATTGTATATGTACCAAAATAATAAAAAGCTACTTTAAAAAAGCAGACTTGATTGGAGAGTTTTTCTATTCCATTTTTGATAAGGTTGGCATTATGACTCTCTTTTGGTTTCCTACAGTTGTCTGTAAAAACAGTGTCTTGAAGCAGTTTTATAAAGAATGGCTATTTATAGAATTGTTGTTGCCATATTCATGAAAAAAATATATTTATAATGCCCAGAGCATTTTTTAAAATGTTGGATATTTGTACAAGAGACAAGTGTCAGCCTGATTTTTTTTTTTTAACTTGTAAATCAAGCATCTATAAAGGGCAACAAAAGGGATTTTGTCCTGTTAATAATTCATGACAACTAAGTAAAGCTTGTTTCCAAAGCCTATCCAAATGGTCCCTTTATTTAAAGAAATCAAAATGTTTCCATGGGAGGAAGAAACACTTTCTCCCTGTGCTATGAAGGTTTTGATTTATGTTTTTTGTGAAATTGAGAGACTTGAAAATGATGCTAAAGTGAAGTAATGGTTGCATTGTTTCTCTCTATTAGCCTGTATTATGTGTATCTTGTGATGGAGGGACTATTTGAACCTAATATTAGGCCTGTGCAGTCTACTTGTATTCTTTTTTTTGTTTGTTTTTTTTGTAAAGTAATTTGCTTTTGTCATAATGCAAGCCTGTAATTTTCTGGATGTAGGAGGATAGCTAAACAAAATGAAATGATAGCTGGTGATCTGGATTTCTCTGACCATTGATGGTTAAACTGTTTTGCAGCTGGGTTTCAAGAGAAGACATGAGTAGCACCACAAAAGTCTTTCTGCTTCAACCATCTTCTTTTATTGCCTTTTGGCCCCCACCACTCTGTGCCTGGATAAAGTGTCCAAATACTGGTAGATCATATGGATGAATCCTCCATGGTCTAAGCAAAACTTATACTGATTAATATGACTTGCTCTATGTGAGGGAAGCTTTTGAAAACATACCTGTCTGGCTAAGTGAAGTGGTATTCTCCAGCTCTGCAAAGTGACATGTTTAACCTGTTTGAGCTATGATGGTTTGGTATGTGCCTTGGCATGGAGATGCAGAACTAACCCGTACCTACCTCATTCCTTCTCTGTTCCATCCTTCTACATCTTGCTTCTTGATTTCAGCCTTCTGCTGAATGTAATGCTGTCAACAGGGAAGGAAACTGTCCAGAACACCTACAGGTTATTTGGACCGCCCTTTACTCTGTGATTCATGTGGCTATGCAGTACATATAAATCTGATACTTCAAGTGCTAGGTAAAGATATATGCTGCCTTTTCATTTCTATATATCAGGGGTGAAATCATGGTTCTACTTCAGATGTTGGGAGTTTTGTAATTAGTTTGAATGGAGGCGGGATTTCAGCCCAGGTAAATGGGAAGGCCAGCTCTCAAGTGCTAGTGATAGGTAGCTCATCGCTTCTCTCATTATGTTTGTTCCACATTCTGGTTTACACTTTCTCTTTATGACTTGTTGCCCAGAGGTTGGGAGTAGCTTGGGATAACTTCCCTGGTAGATATCAATCTTTCAAATGGTATGGTTCAAGTCAAGTAGAGTGCCCAACAACAGAAGGTGAAAATTTTGCTCCTCAAAATTTTGCTTAAGTAATCGGTGAAAGACTTCAAGATGGCTCATCACAATCTATGGTTGGGAACTGGGAGAAGGGAGATCATTTACATATCTGCAACCACTGATGGATCTTCTAAGTGACACATTTTTCTCAAACGTTCTAATATTTCTGACAGGTGGTAGATCTTGCATGTCATTCTGCTATCAGTCAAAGATGCAATAATATTTTGGACTACATTCAAACCATTCTTTACCTCTTGGAAGAAGCAGATCAGCTTTTTGATTTTATTCAGTGTAATCAATGGTAACTAAATCACAAATGCAGAGCAAATCTTATGTTTACTCATGTATACATAAGCTTTTTCAAGAACTTCTTTTGCCTAAATTAATAAACAGTTATACCTGTTTCAGCACATTGAAATCTGAATGGGACGTGGATCTGTTCATCCTTCATCTCTTTAATGATCAATTATGCTACCGTTTAAAGGCTATACAGGTGCCCATCATGAGACTATGAAGGAAGGGACTGATGTTCAAAGGAAAGATTCTTTGCATATTGATCCATGTGTCGTTGTCTCCCACCCCTTTGGAGGTACTACGCAGAAGATGCAAATCAACTACATTTATGCCTGTAGGAGTTCCAGTTGTTCTGGCATTTGTGATACTGCCCATTATGAGTTTACTAGACAGAACAAATACCTCATTAGAATTACAATGTAAGGGACATAGAAAAAAATTATTTTATTTTTTATGTTGGTTTGATCCTGTATTATCATAGACACTGGAATATTAGGACAGCCAACTTGGTAAAGATCAGCAAACCACAATACATGGCTTTCTAGGTCTATTTATTAATGTATGATGCCCAGTGTGGTGGCAAGACAAAGAAGAGAGGTAAGAGATGGGGAAAGTGTTCATAAAGGACTAAACCAAGTGTATCACCTTGGAACTTGGATGCACGAACTCCAGGCATGGTATAAAGCTGGAAGAAAATCATAATTTTTTAGCATCATAAATGTTCTTTCTTCACAATCCAGACAGGGTCCATAAATGCCAAGTATCCCTAAAAGTGCTGGCACAGAACTCATGTCTTATCGAGCTGAGAAGAGAGAAGACAAAACACTCAAGAGTAAAAGGAATCTAGTAATACTCTGAACTAAAACTATACCCAGAGCTCTTTAACCATGAAGATGATGTGAACAGGTTGCTTGAGAACTCGCACTATCCTTAACCTGAAATCTAATTTACAACTTCTGATGACCCCGTTGTTTTGAGATTTCCTCTGGAGAATAAAGAACAGAGGCAGTATGACTAATATATACTTGTGGAATTCTAACAGAGTTTGAATGGAAAATGTCAAGGGATTGGTCTAAGGCTGTTTGTGAGCATTTCTGAATGCTTTGGTAGTGGAGGCAAGGAAGGTGGAGCATTAGCATGATCTGGAAAACAGCAGTAGCTCTTTGGTGTTTAGATGGTAAGCTTGCTGTGGCCTGCACTGCTTCTATATGCATGATACGGTTATTGCGATGACTAAGCTTTCTGTGCTGTCCCAAAACGAACAAAATGTAACAGCAAAATGAAAATTGGCAGTTAACCTCTGACCTTTTTCCTTCAAGGTTGATGGCAGCAGGCATCATGGCAGTGATGCATCATCATCAGACACTGATGATGGATGTTGTAACTTGAGATGTGACTTATCCAGTTGCATGTATGGTTCCCAGAAAGAGGCTTGATTTAGTCCTGGGTAGTCATCATAGTATGAGGGCACTGCCTTCTTCTACTATTGGAGGCCCCATTTCAGAATCAAGAACTGTGCTCTTTCATGCTTCTCTGCAATATGGAATTAGGATTCTTTATCATGTTCTGGCAATGTTAAGACCACATCCAGGAGAAGATGAAGATATAAAAAAGATGCTAGTAACATTTCAAGGATGGTCTTCAACAACTTCTATAGCTGAACCAGTGTGTTTTCCCACCCTGTTCTGCCCAATGAAAGTAATAACTAATGAAACAAAGATGGCAAAATATTTTCAGACTCTTGCAGTTATCTTTTTCCCTTAGTAGTGAAGCATGTTCTCTAAGAGCCCGGGTGGATAAAAATCAATGATCTTTTTTTTTTTAAGTTAAAAAAAAAACCCCCAAAAAACAAAACAACACCCCCCCCCCAATGGATTTTTATTTAAATCAGGTATTTTTGATTTAATCATAATTTTTTTAAGATGTTTTAAAAAATAAACTTTTATATAAAGATAGTCTTAATTTAAATTATGTTAAAGTTCAAAGATATCATCATGGAATAGAGATTATAATTTCTAATTGTATACTATTTGAAACAGTATATTCATGTAACCTTTTTAGAAGTTTTATAAATAAGTCACAACTGGCTATGAACTATATTAGGGTCCCAATCTTTTGGGGTTCCCAGGGGCTCCTCTATAGAATGGTAAGGATTAAATAAAAACCACTCCACTCAGTGCTCAGTCTAGAAGGTCCCATTAAGCATCTCTGTGAAGCTTAGGTTCTGTTCTCAAACTGGATTTGTGTCTCCAAACATCATAGGCAGACAACATTCTTTGGGTAAATGTGATATCTTTTATTAGATCAACTAAATAGTTGGAACAATTGTTTGCAAGCTTTCAGACACAAGCACCCGTCTTCAGGCATAAGGAGAGTTTATCTCCAGAGATAAAATCCTTGTTCACAGCATGATATGGAGATGGAATAGACCTGATTACCTACCCATCACCCCTATTGTCTCTCTCCAAGTTTGTGTACACACAGTCAAGTCCTCAACTTTCTCTAAAAGTGAAAAGTTTCAAGAAGTTAAATGGATAAAGGAGATCAACCAACAAGAATGCACTTTTTGTAGAAAATGATGATTAAATCAAGGCTTCCTGACCAGTGGTTTAAATCATGATTTAAATCAATTTAATTTAAATCAAATCCACCCTGCTAAAAGCATCCTTTGTTGATCCAGTGCGAGAACAAGAATAGCCTTTGTGATGAAATAACATCAACCAAGCTAATGATTGATTGTTCTTGATCACTGGAATTCTGCTTGAGAGAACATTTGAAGGAAGGGTACTGTGCAAGACACTGTAATAAAATGGCCATACTGCTGTTTCTCTGCTAGGCAGAGATAACAACTAGCTGAAAAGTAGAAATTTCAGAATACTTTATATTCTGTATAATCCTTCTTGTTCGGTCAGTACATAACGTAAATAATTGCTCTGAGAGCTCTTCAAAACCTGTGTTGAACCAGTAGCTGGCTAATATATATATATTTCAGTTGAATAGTTTTAGCTGAAGTAGAAACTGAGCCCAGGTGAAAATTCATGCTATTTCTTTTGATCATCTAGAAGAGGGGTTTTCAACCTTTTTTGATCAGTGTACCCACAGGCGGCTGGACGCAGAGCAGTGTACCCCCAGCCACTGAGCAGGGAGGAAAGGGTGGTGCGCAGCTGGATGCCAGGCATGGTGGGGAGGGTGCTGCATGACCAGACATGGAGTGGCAACAGCTGCTGTGTGCGAGCTTCCATGTCTGGCTGGGTGGGTGGTGCCTGCGCGGCAGCATGGGATCATGCATGGCGGTGCTCCATCCCCACCTGCCCATGTATATCCACTGGGGCCTTCTCAAGGAGCCCCGGGGGTATGCATAACCCCGGTTGACAACCCTTGAGCTAGAAGACAAGTCTTGGCTCACAAAGTTGTAGACAAGAGTGAATACCGTGGAAAGATTATTATCTGCATATACATGCATAATGTCTATTCCTGTGTAGCCACAATGATTGATGCGGATCTCTGAAAAAGTTCACCCACAGCAGGATCAGAGACTTACTTTGCAAATGTTTTGAAAAATATCAATTACAAAACCATAACTTGATCTCCATTTTAATTGTCCCTAATTCTTTTACTAATTATTCATAAGGTGTCTGTGATAAGTTATGGTACTGTCATTTATGTATACCTTGACTAATATTTGTAACCAATCAGTATTAATCTGATTACATGGGTGCTTGGTTTGAGATATTTTTCAAATCTGCCTTGACAATTTAGATGCACAGTTCCATTTGAAATCAGTCAGTGGGATTTAAAATGTGCTCAAGTCACCCAGGAATACAAGTTTCATGGTAGTTCTAAGAGAACCCTTCCAGTGTGTCTAAATATCTTAATCAGGTTGGAAAATCTCAGCCTTGCTTTTCACACTTGTACAAACATCATTTTTTTCCAAATCTTTTCTTTAAAAGAAAAATAAACTTATAACTTGGCTACAGCTAACATTTTATGCTTATTTTTGGTGCTTTTAAGTGATGTAGAGATGACATGGCTACTTCAGGAGTCATGGAAATATATTCATATTATTGACCTTCAGTTTCTGCATCAATAGCTGCATTTTGCCTTAAATGAACAGCTTTGTGTTTTAGCTTAGGCAGTCCTTGGAGGAAGAATGGTAGGTGCAGACATAATTTCCCTTGAAGAACCCACTGCAGCCTATACTGCAGTGACAGTTTCTCCACTTCTTGAACTGGTGCCTTAAATGCTATACCTATGAAGGTGTGGCCCTCTGGCATAACTAATTTAGGTCTGTGTGCTGTTCAGCCACAGGGAGCCTGACCCAATGCTTAGGGATGGAAATAGATTGAGAAGGAAAGCTGCATATCCACACAGAGCCAGTGGCTCTGTGTGGATATGCAGTGCTTGAATAGTGACTGTACGTACAATAAGGATCTCAAAAGGATCTTCACTCTGCTGTTAAATATTACCTCTTTTTGAAATCCTCGAAGCACTAGTGAGAAAACACCTAGGTCATCTCAATGTCAGTTGCAGGATTGTCACCCATACTGGTTTAATTTGCAGATTCGCTGCTTCTGTTTTTCTATCAAAAACTAATTTCGACAGATAAATCCAAATTTGCAGTTCTGCCTTTCTGCACATTATTTAAGCACCAACTTGTAATGCATGTAGCAATCATCACTGGACTTACTAAGGTAAAAATATTTTGTTAGCATCAACAAAAACAATCCCCTAAATCCTGGCTGCATGTTAGATTTTATTATGCCTTCCCTTCTGTGCTGTTATCAGGAACATAAAAATCTTTGTTAAACAAAAGATAGGAATGTGTTTTGATTATTTTTATTTTAGTTGTTTTTAGCTTGGGATTTCTTTTGCCAGTGAAGGTTAGGGTGCTGGAATCAGTAGACATTAATGCTTGCTTCATTTGCATGTAGAGTGCCAGCTGATTTTCATGCGAGTACTCAAATAGCTCTTAACATCAATTTTAAAAAAGAAAAATTAATAAATAATTATGACAAGCCAGCGTCTGTTACATATTTTTCTTGCTTCAGTAAAGTTTCCTAGTTATAGCAAAACCAGATGATAGTTTTGCATTTTAGTGCTTTTTAATGAATTACGTGCTAGCTTTTTGGACACTGCTGCCTTCTTTCTTAAGCAGACAAGGAGACATTTTAACTCCATTAGTTACACCCAGGAGGACATACTTTAATTGGTTTTCAGTAGCGGGCAGACGCATCCGTACGGGCAGACTGACAGACTCCTTGTTTATTTTTAGAGAGGTGGGTCACCACATTTGGACTGAAATAAAAGAGAAGGAGCCGGATGCATGGGGGCCAGTTGATGCTCTTATTCCTGATTTCCTCCTATGTTTGTTTAACAGTGGCCATGTCTACATGAGACGTGGACTATGCAGTAGCTTGTTACTACTGCACAGTAGTGTTGAATGGCAGGAAGCATGACATGATGCTACCGCGCAGTAGTAACGAGCTACTGTGCAGTCAGTGTCACCTAAAAGCTGTTTGGCGATGCTACTGAGCAGTAACTCTGGTTATTATGCAGTCATTTAGTACTTGTGTTTGTAAGTACTAAAAGACGTGTGCAGTAACAACTGCACAGTCAGTGTCTCATGTATATGCGGCCATTGTATGCTGTAAGACTAAGCAAAGTCACACAGTTTCGAGGTCTCAACTGCTCTTCCTCATTGCTGCCCTAGAGAGGACTACCATTCTGCATAGGACAGTCAAACTACCTTGACCTAAGGTAAGATTGTGGACAGAGAATGACATTCTTAGGGTCCATTTGCCATAGAAGGGGGGTTGAGTTCCGACCTGGGAGAGGTGGTTACATGGCATGCAACTGCTGTCTGCCACTTGGCATGGGAACTTCCCTGCATCACATTGAGCGTGGATGAGTTCCCATTGCAGGGTTTCTCAGCATGCACAGAATGGATAACACTATTTTGCCCATCCAAAAGAAGAAGGTGAAGAGGTGAGCTCACCACACTCCAGAAGTACCTCTGTTGGAAAGAGATTTCCTGTAGCAGAAAGAGGAAAAACAAAATCCAATAGGTGGAAGCTGAAGCTTGATAGAAATGAATGTTTAAATAGGGAAGGTAAGTACAATTTATCTAGGGTTGCAGTGCCTTTTCTGTCCCTTTAATTCCTGTCTTTGTTGGAGTAAGTGATAAAACTCACTTTTTCTTAATGGTGCTAGGATTTCACCTAGGATGCTTCTCTGGAGCTCCTGCTACACATTACATATATTACACAATTAACTGGTTAATCATCCAATAAATTTTAGACTGGCCACATGTACAAAGTAAGGCCGGCTACAAATGCAAATTAATTATGACATGATAAAAATGTCTATCCAGCTATAAAAAGATCCAACCAGTTAAAGTTAGTGCTTGAAAATTTGTAACAATTCTATACCTTGTTCCTATCCAGTTTTCATTTGAACATTTAGCAGGGCCCAAAGATATGCTGTAGTTCAGTTACAAATCACAGGTTCAATGAGGAATCACTGGGTTATATTCTACAGCCTGTGCTACACAAGCAGTCAGCCTAGATGGAGCTTTGTTATTTGAATGGGATTATATCAGGTGGTTGCCTGTGCTAACAAGGGACTGGACTTAATGACTCTGGAGGTCCCTTCCAGTCATTTGCTCCTACATGATCATAACAGTCTCTTCTGACCCTTGCATCCCAGATAGATGATTGTTCTGATGTGTGTAGGAGGGCTTAAAGGCAGTACCAGGAGGAAGAGGTAGAAACATTTTAAGGAGGATTGTCCAGAATTAGGCTTGACTTCAGCACCCTTTTAAATAGTGGGTCCTGCTTCTGCTAAGTTAAATTTCTATAACCCCATTCAAATCCAAGGAACTGTGCCTACACACACCTGCTGGGGCTTTTTGTGAGTATTTTTAATGATTATTTGAGTCTACTCTAAACTTTGGTTTCAAGGCGGAGCAGTTCTTAGTGACATGCAGGCCAAAGATCTTTTAATTAGATCTGTCGATATCTTTACAGTGAGTTTGAGTAGCAAATAGTAGAAGCTTGCATTACGTGTTTCATGTGTAGCAAATAATTTAATTGCCCTATTATAGTATATAATGGTACCATGTTTTATAACTAAAAATTCCAGCTCCAGCTTCCAGCTGTTTGGTTGAATTTATTCAAGGGTGAGAATACTCAACTGTACCTCCTGACAGCAGGAACACACATTCAGGCTACTGTCTCCTGCTGGAGAAAAGGAGGATGGACACACACACTTTGTAACCAAAGTATTTAGAAGACCCAGTTACATATGTATCTTTTTTATTGTTGAGAAGAGATGGTAATTTATGTCTCTCTAAAATAATTAGCTTAGCATGCTATTTCAAACTGTTCCTAAGTAAATATTCAGATAGCAATCTTAAAATGTCATCAGTAAGATCCTCCTACAGTAAGTCACTGTCTATCTGTACCAGGGTGGGCAAAATATGGCCCGAAACCTGTGTCTGGCCTGCCGATTGATTCTATCCAGGCTACAGCACTGGCAGAGGCTGAAGGCTGAATCAAATCAATTGGTGGGCCTGCGGGTGGTGGCTCTGGCCTCTGCTGGCACAGTAGGAGACACTGGGTAGAAGCAACCCCACCTGCCCGGCACTGCATGGCAGCCTGGGAGATGGAATCTGGCCCTGCAGTGCCAGGTGAGGGGTGCTGCTTACACCCAGCATCCCTCATGGCTCCAGCAGAGGCTGGAGCCTTGAACACCTGCCTGTCACTGTGCAGTGGAAGGGGCAGGTGAAGGGGGAACCTAAGTCCTTGTCCTAGGCCTCGCACGGTAGGCAGGGAAGGGGCAGGGAGGGCCAAGAGGTAGGGGCATTCCTCCTTTCCCTCCCCTCCTTTGCGGCCCAGTTCCACAGATGGGGCTTCAAATGCCATGGCCCTGCTTCCAGCACAGCATGGCTTTTAGCTCCGTTCCTGCCTGCTGGTGCCAGCCAAATCGGTAGCGCACAGGATGGGGAAGAGCATCTGAGACAAGATGCTGCAGCCCCAGGTGGGCTCATGGTTCCTGCACTGCTTTGGCACCAGCCTCAGCCTGGGGAATGTGGGGAACTCATTTGTGAGTGTGTGCGTGCATGTGTGCAGCCCTCAACAGGTTGCCAAAACTCATTAAGTGGCCCTCAAGCCCAAATAATTGCCCACCCCTGGTCTATACAATAAGACTTGGTTGCAAAGACTTTCTGTCAAATGTTATGCATGATACAGATAAATAGCCTTCTGCTATAATTGCAAGATATAATCTGCCCAGTAGTCAAGAGAAACAGGAGATGCATATTGCGCTGAAATTATGCAGTACATTCTTTGAACAAGATTTTTTTGGGGTTTTTTTCTTTTGGATCGATTGGGGTTTGCAGATTTGGCTGTTTGTTTGTATGTACTGAATGATAGGATACAAGCAGGATTTCCTGACTTGCTTCCAGCTTTTCAGTAAATCTGGGTCTTCCTGGTTGATATAACATACACCTTCATACTTCTAGGATCAACCCAGACTCCTGAGAGAACTTTGGATCATAAGTGTGTCCCAAATCACTTTGTTCTTTTGTCGTGTGAACATTGTCTCATTCCTTTAAAAAGAATTGAAGAAAATTCCTGGAAAGTGACTCTGAATGATTAGTGAGTTAGTGAAAGTGTTATGTTTGCTGATCTTAACAGACTAGTTTGTGGTGTGTTTGACTTTTTTACTGTTCTTTTCCCCTTATGTCATGCAGCTTGGTCTGCTGGTACTGCTTGTGCTAAATTATATTTTGCATCACAGTAGAATTAGGCTTATCTGCAGAGACTTGATTGTGTTGGACTAGGTAGTCCTGTCCAAAATAAGAGACCTCTGTATTTAAAGTTGAACATATACCTAATCAGGTGCACTGATAAAGATTTTCTTGGTCGATATGGCTTGTTAATACTCAGCCATCAGTAATGGCCAATACTGATCCAATAGCTGATATATAGGAATGCAGCTCAGCAGCTTGGAGAGCAGCCTTCTGCTAGGAAGTCTGTGGGGGGGCAGGGGGTGGGGGGAGGGAAGGGGCATGGGGTGGCAGATCGTGGCCCCAGCAGTAAGGGACAGTGGGGCAGAGGCGAGGCAGGCGCTGCCCAGCCAGGGCAGTGAATGCGACCATGCTGGCAGCTCGTCCGGGGGCATGGGAGGGTGAATAAGGGGGGCGGCTCCCTGCCACTGCATACACCCCAGGGCAGGCAAAGTGGGGCATGTTCCCCCCCCCCCCCAGATTTGTGCATGGCACAAGGGCAGGCTGCCCACTGTGGGCTCGGGTCCAGGGGCTGCACCAGCCTCTTCCCTGGCCCAGACTCCCCACTGGCTGTTCTTGGGCAGAGGTGGGGTAGGTATTGGTGGTGCTGGGAGGGGTGGCTATGGAGTGGGCTACAGCCACCTGAAAATTCCCCATAGCTACCCCTCCCAGTGCGGCCACTGCCTGCCCTGCTCCTGCCTCCTCAGAATCCCGTTTCGGCCCAGCCCCCTGCCATGAAGAGGCTGGAGTAGTCCCAGGTCTGGAGCCCACAGCAGGCAGCACGCCTCTGGACTTGTACACATGGCAGGGGGGCACATGCCCCCTATGCCTCCCCCTGGGGGATGTGTGCAGCTGTGGGGAGCCACCTCCTCCCCACCTCCTTCGGGACTTGCCCTTTGCATGAAACAGGGAGATGGAAAAGTACCTGAAATGGCTGGGAAAGCAGCCGCAGCAGTAACAAGCTCAGGTGGCTGCCTTGTGGCAGTGAGCAAGAGGCTCACGTCTTGCATGATGGATATCCTTGATTCATGAGGGAGTAGCAGGTGCTGGAGTGAGAGGAGCAGTGTCATCAGCAGTATTTCCAAAAACTTGGCAGGGGAACTGTTACCTAGACTGGTAGCAAATGTTTGGTCATTCATAACTAAAATGGAAGCAGAAGCTACCCAAAAGGCATGAGGTCATGCTAGATTGAGCAAGTGCTACAGCTGCATGGCAGTAGTCCTCCAGGGCTATGTGACTTAGTCTTTCCCATTAGGAATGGGACAAAAGGCACTTGCGGGCCTGGGCAAGGATGTGAATTACATGCTACAATCCAATCATCCCAGCCAGCTTTGAAGTCTCAAGGGTTGTGGCTTCCAAAGGTGAACTCTTTGCTGGTTTTGGAAGAGTGCAGCCATGTATGTGTGCTGAGTGCTTGATTGACTGAGTGTCATGTCTGACTTGCAGACAGTTGGAGAGGTAATTAATCTCCTGGACAGAGGACAGTTTTTTAGGCTGGCAGCTTGGGAGCAGTGGTACCAGCTATTTATATAAGATGAGGCACTGCAGTTGAAAGTGGAGTACTTAGAAGTTTCACATACTGCAACTGGAGTGATAATTGATAGATTGTAAGGCTGGAAGGGACCTTGGAAGATCATCGGGTCCAGCCCCCCTCAAAGGTTTGTGGCTTCTTTTGTCTTCTACCCCACCCTCTCCTTCAGTTCAAAAACTAACTCTGGTCATTTTTAGGTGTGTGTGCTACACAGTGCTGGGTGCTTTTGAAAGCACCCAGTGCTGCGTCACATACATTTGTATAAATGGTGAAATGTGCGTCAGTGCTGGGAAAATGGTGGTGGCACGCTTTTGAACTAAAACACATTGAAGGTGTTTTAGTTTAAAAGCACACTGCCACCATTTTCCCAAAGCTGATGTGCATTTTGCTGTTTATACAAATGCAAGCAATGCAGCACCGGGCATGTCCACTCGTGTGTGGACCAGACCTGAGTCTGATGTGACATGCTGGATCTCTAGCAGATCGCAGCATGAAACGGAATGTGTGTGTATAAATGCCCTCTGAGCTTTGGGGTTTATTATCTGTGGTTTAACTACTTGCCAGACCTTCTCCAAAACAGTGCAGGTGATAACAACAGCATTGATGCTTTCCTGCTGTTGGCAACTACACTTGGCTTTCTGCATTAAGAAGTATGCCCTCTGCTCCCCTTCCCCCCTTCCCCTCTGCCTTACTTATGCTACATCGATCATTTTGAAGGGGAAAATAAATCTGTTGTATTTTAAAGTGGGACAGCTCTCTAGCTGTTAACACAGCAGGGGAGTTAGGCACCTGGAAGTCGCACATGAAGTTGTTTTTTTTTATTTTTATTTATTTTTTATTTATTGTTTCCAAACTGCTTAAGATCAGCATGTGAGAGGAAAGGAAAGTGGAAGGGGAAGATTGCCGTAGAAAGTGAACATGGAAGGAAATCTTTCATGGAGGTCAGCTTCCCATTAGGCTATTGTGTTTTTATTTTTTGTTAAATCCCACAGCTTTCAAAACATGGAAATTGTTCAAGACCCATAAGGGAAATGTGACTGCATCAGACATGGAGAATCCTGAATGGGTATTTCCTGTCACTAAATATCTCACTGAGTGTTAGGATGGATGTTAGTGTTAATGAATGAGGTATGGGGGGAACCAGAACATGAACCCCATATGTAAGTACCATATTTACTCAAATAGGAGATTACCCTGATTTATAAGGGAAGTTCCCAATAATTAGATTCTGTATATGGTCAATATATAAATTTGTTATAATTTTTCAAGTATAGAATCTCATTATTGGAGGTTTGCCCCAAACATGTCCCCATCCTAGGGGGAAAAAATTCAGGTACCTCCTTTACTCTCTGCTTCCCCCCAACTTTTTTCTGTGGCAGCCCCTTTCCCCTCTTCTTACTGTTAGACCCTGCTCTCCCTGAGCACATGGAAGTGAGGAGCAAATTTGAAAATAATAACCTTGAAATTAAATGCGACTCTAGCAATTTGCATATAGTTCCCGTGCACTTCATTCATCCAGGATTGATGCGTGTTACCTTTTTTGAAACTATTGCAAGTTTTAGCATAGGTACTCCATCAACATGCTTTTGAGCAGCACTTTGGCACCTTCTTATATGTAGTACAAACCATGCATTTCAAGTCATGTGACCCCAAAACTCAGCACTCTCAGTATGGGTATGTACTCCAGATACCAGCTCCTCCTCTCCCACTCCACAAAAGATCCATATGTTAATTAGCCCCCACTCATGACTGGAAATGGGTGTTCTTGTCACAGATTCCAGGATGTTCCAATAATATATATGCAGATGCAACACAGGACAGCATGGTCCAGCAACAAAAGGATTCTAGGTGAATTGTTTGGGGCCCTGTTTGATGTTTGCCAGACATTTTTAAGGCTGTCGAGGAAACAGGAATCATTGGAAATGGGAAAGAAAGGCACAGCTCAGTGGTGGGAGTAAAGAAGGCAAAATGTGTTCAGTGTTGTGGCTCAGGTGTTAGATGCAGGTGTAGCAGTGGACGTAGTCTTTCTGGACTTTAGGAAGGCCTTCGACACTGTCTCTCACCCCATTCTCATTAAAAAACTAGGGGACTGTGGCGTCGACACCTACATAGTCAAATGGGTCACTAGTTGGCTGGAGGGCCGCACCCAGAGGGTGGTGGTGGACGGGTGGTGGACCCAGAGGGTGGTGGTTCGACCTGGAGGGATGTGGGCAGTGGGGTCCCCCAGGGCTCGATCCTTGGGCCTACACTGTTCAACGTCTTCATCAGTGACTTGGACGAGGGCGTAAAAAGCACCCTGTTCAAATGCACAGACGACACTAAGATGTGGGGAGAAGTGGGCATGCTAGAAGGGAGGAATAGGCTACAATTAGACCTAGACAGGTTACAGGGGTGGGCGGATGAGAACAGGATGGGTTTCAACACTGACAAGTGCAGGGTACTGCACCTGGGGGGGAAGAACCAGCAGCAGACCTACAGGCTGGGGAACTCCCTTCTTGTCAGCACAGAGGCAGAAAAGGATCTTGGAGTCATTATTGATGCCCAAATGAACATGGGCCGACAGTGTGGGGACACGGTCAGGAAGGCCAACCGTACCTTGTCATGCATCCACAGATGCATCTCAAGCAGGTCCAAGGAGGTGATCCTCCCCCTCTATGCGGCACTGGTCAGGCCGCAGTTGGAGTACTGCGTCCAGTTCTGGGCACCGCACTTCAGGAGGGATGTGGACAGCATTGAGAGGGTTCAGAGGAGGGCCGCTCGCATGATCAGGAGTCAGCAGGGCAGGCCCTACGAGGAGAGGCTGAGGGACCTGAACCTGTTCAGCCTCCACAAGGGAAGGCTTAGAGGGGATCTAGTGGCTGTTTACAAACTAGTCAGAGGGGACCAGCAGGCATTGGGGGAGTCCCTGTTCCCCCGAGCACTACCAGGAGTGACTAGAAATAACAGTCACAAGCTGGCAGAGGGTAGATTCAGACTAGACATCAGGAGGCATTACTTCACTGTCAGGGCGGCTAGGGCCTGGAACCAACTTCCAAGTGAAGTGGTGCTGGCTCGTACCCTGGGGGTCTTTAAGGAGGAGGCTGGATGAACACCTTGCTGGGGTCGTTTGACCCCAGTGCTCTTTCCTGCCATGGCAGGGGGTCGGACTTGATGATCTGTCAAGGTCCCTTTCGACCCTACCAACTATGAAACTATGAAACTCACCATGACTTGAAAAAGAGTGGGTGTTAAGGTGGACTATGCTTAATGGACACTAACATGTTGGAAACAAATAAGTATCTTGTCTGATACTGCCCATTCACCAGGGCTTTGTGGAGGAAAGTAATTGTACTCCTTTTGATGGTGGTAGGGGTCAAGACCATGATCAACAAGGTAATGCTGTTCTGTTACTTGACCAAGCAGCAGTGATCCCCAGCAGCTTGCTTCAACCCATTCATTGTTTGCTTCAGGAACTCACTGTGGAAAAACAGGAGCTTTCTCTAAACAGTCTCTTGAGCTTCTTAGTCCTGGGCTGCGTCAAAATGGGACTGAGTGAGATGCAAGAGTACTACAGAAAGATCGTTGAAGAAAACAGGGAGGAGATGGCAGAGATTGTATGGAAGAGAAAAAACTGGCTCAGACTGTTTAGAGGTGGCAACACCACCAGAGATGGTAATGATGGAGACTGACGGTGATGGCTATTACAATGACAAATGAAGAGACTGGGGAAACAGGCAGGGAATTAGAGGGGTGGGAAGGAAGGGAGACACTGAGGCGGTCCTCTGTGTGAGATTCATTGAAGTATGGATGCATCTGTATATAGAGAGAGACGTATGTATATATGTTTTGATTATTTATTTATATCTATAGAAGTAAATATTTTTGCAAAAAACAATCAGCAAGTTTTCTCCTGTGAGGTGTGCAATAACTTTAAATTTAGAGTCATTTTAAGTAGTATTAACATCTGACTTAAACTAAGGTCCTTGTTACATGTTACACTTTGAGCTGCTCAAATGTTGATGGGTATTGGTGCTAGCTTGAGTTTTTGGAGCAGTCACATGTTTAAGCCAGGATGGGGCTTGAGGACTGAAAGGTAAGAATCCACCCTCCCACCCCCATTCTGCTCCCTACCCAGTAGGGCTCCTCCGGATCCTCCCCATGGCTTACTAGTGGCTGTTTGTGCTGTCTGTCCCTGGGGAGGAGACAGGGAAGGGTTAATCTGTTTGCCCAAGCTGCTGCTGCTCTTCTCTGGGCTGCTCCTGACCCAGAGAGCAGCAGCAGCAACAGCAGCAGTGGCCAGACAGGCAAATTAGCCCTTCCCTGCCTGCTGCCTTGGGATAGACAACGCAAGCAGCCACAAATAAGCAAGGGATGGGGGATCTGCAGTGCTGGGGAAGGCATGGGAGTGGAGGGGGACAGCGAGCGGAATCCAAGCCAGTAGGGAGGGGAAGGGGATATTCACACTAATGTGTTGCCTAGAGTGGCTACAAGTTTATCAGAGATACAGATCAGAAATAAACGTAGGCTGGAGTGGCCTAACTTTAAGCTGCCCAAAGATTTGTAGGTGTTAATATGTGGGAAAATAACATGTAGCAAGACTCTAACAGATGTGCATGTTTTTAGAAAACAGTCTAGTGGACAGGATCTTACCTTAGGAGTCAGGAGGTTTCGGGTTTTCTCTGCTTTGGGTCTTCCTGCTCTGCTGTTTACTTGCTTTGAGACTGTGGACAAATCTCTTTGCCTCTTGTTTGTCTTGTCTATTTGAAGGGATCCTACATAAGTTTTTCAGAGCTGGGGCTGCCTCTTTGTGTACTTAGTGCATAGGACAGTGGGATTTCAATCTTCTGTAATACTAATAATCTGGCATTAGATATGCTAATGTACACAATCTTGCAGTTTAGCAGAGGCACTTCAGATAAGGGAAGAAAGCAGTGCGTTAGCCCATTGGCAGTCAGAATTTGATTTCTACAATATAAATGTCTTCTGTGTTTATGCCTTTTGTTGTTGTACCACTTGCTTAAGCACATGTGCCATTGATTTTTGTCAGCTGGTGTATTGTTAGTACAGTTTGAGAGGTTCCTGCTTGAACAGCAAGCTTGGAACCTGTTAGGAAAGCAATTGATGTCTTGATGTGTCTGTTAAATTACATTCTCTGCATGTAGTTGTGCTAGTTCAGATGTTCTTTTTCATGTTTACTGTCCTTGCTTATTGTATGCTCTCCCTACCATGCTCTTAGATTTTCGCATTGTTTTGGTGAGAGTATGCATTCAAAGTAGCTTTCCCCAAATGAAACCTGTTCATTCTCTGTGCCTATGATTTCTCTGTGTGTGTATGTGCACCTATGTATGTGGATGTGTACGTGAACATTGGCAATGGGGTAATTTTAGTAGAAACATGGAACTAAATAAAGGGATTTCAGAAACAAGAGCCTGAGAAACTAGAAGTTTGAATGGATACTTGTTCTTCTGTAAGACCTCTCAGTACTGAATTATACACTTGATCATCCCTGGTTTTATGTTTTCCTGGATAGTCATTCCAACATGTTCTTCACAGTTGCATATGAGGGGCAAAGTGGTGAAATCATATTATTGTAGTAGGGCTGCAAGGGACCTCATAAGGTCTGCCAGTCCAGCCCCCTGCTAAAGGCAGGATGGTCCTTAGCTAAACCATCCCAGCCAAGTGTCTGTCCAACTTGCTCTTGAAAATTTCCAAGGCTGGAGATTCCATAGGTTCTCTATGTAGCCTGTTCCAATGCTTGATCACCCTCACAGAATGTTTCTCTTAACCTCCAACCTACATTTCCTCTGTGCAGCTTGAGGCCATTGCTCTTAGTCATTTCCCGTATGGCCACAGAATAAAAACCCTATTTCTATCCTCTCTATAGTTGTCCTTTAGCTGTTTGAAGGCTGTTATCAAATCCCCCCCCCCCCAGTCTTCTCTTCTTTTCTCCAGACTAAATAACCCCAGTTCTTTCAGTCATTCCTCATAAGTCTTGCTTCTCAAGTTCCTAATCACTTTTCTTGCTCTACATTGGACTTTTTCCAATCTGTCAACATCCTGCTTGAAGTGTGGGTCTCAAAACTGGACACAGTACTGCAGGTGAGGCCTCGCTAGTCCTTAATAGCATGGAAAAATTACTTCCCTTGGTTTGCGAGTGCAACTCCTGCTGATACAACCCAGTATGCTGTTGGCTTTTTTTCTTCTTTTTTCTTTTGTTTAAAAAAAAAACAAAAAAACCCCACATTTTTGGCTCCTATGGTCCATTGTAACCCCCAGGCCCTTCTCTGCTGTCCTGCACCCTAGCCAATTCTTGCTCAGTCTGTATTTGTGCATGCAATTATCCTGTCCTAAGTGCAGGACTTGTCACTTATCCTTGATGAATCTCATCCTACTGACTGCAGGCTATTTTTTTTTTTTCCAGTTCAGGCCACTCTGGATCCTAGCCTTACCCTCCAGAGTGTCTGCACCTCTACCCAACTTGGTGTCATCTGCAGATTTCCCAAGTGTGCACTTAATCCCACCAACCAAATAAATGGTGAATATGTTAAACAGTATCAGATCCAGGATAGACCCCTGGGGAACCTTACTTTGTACCTTCTCCCAGGTAAACACTGAGCCATTGATGACTTCTTGTCAAGTATGATGGTCTGAGTTATGTATCCATGTTACAGTACTTTAGTCTACTCTGTATTTCCTTAGCTTGTTAATGAGGATGTCATGGGAGATGGTGTCAAAAGCCTCGCTAAAGTCAAGGTATGTCACATCTACTAGCCTTTCCTCTATCTTCCTCTCCCCACCCCACACCCACAATCCACAGAGCTGTCACATTATAGAAGGAAATCAAATTGGTCAGGCATGATTTTCTCTTGGTGAACCCATGCTGGATGTTCCTGATCACCTTGTTCTTCTCTAAATGCTTCACAAGAGAGTCCTTGAGAACCTACTCCATGATCTTTCCAGGTACTGAGGTCAGGCTGATTGTTCTGTAGTTCTCTGGGTCTTCCTTCTTCCCCCCTCTTAAAGATGGACACTATATTTGCCCTTTTCCAAGGCATCATCTAGGACCTTACCAGACCTCCATGAGTTCTCAAAGAGGATAGTTAATAGCTCTGAAATTATCTCAGCTAATTTATTTAGTACTTGGGTCCCATCTGGGCCTGTTGACTTTAAAACATCTAGCTCCTCTAAGTAATCCCTAGCCTGTTCTGCCATTACTTTAGACTGTTGGTCTCCTTCCCTGTCTTTGCTGCCAACACTGCTCATCATTTGGTAGCTGCCTCTCTTTGTAAAGACTGAAGTAAAAAGGGATTAAATGTTTAAGCCTTTTCTGCACTATCTGTAACTAAATTGCCTTCTGCATTTTGTAAGAGAAGTATGGTTTCTCTCATCCGCCTCACACTTCTGAGGCTGCTCTCTCCCTCTGCTGCTCTCTCCTCTGACCTTTACCCAGAGGCTTTCAATAGGCCAACCCTTCCACTTCATACTGCATGCACCTCAGAACACGTGTATGTTGCCTTCTTATTTCTAGGGCAACACCTTCTCCCCCCATAGATGGTGACTGAAGAACATCTAAAGCATAAATCTCCAGGGAAGCTCCTAGAAATTCTGCAGAGTCCAATTACACAATAATAAAATTTATGTTTAGGGCAGTGCCTGTGACTGCTATCTTAAATAGGCTGCCAGTGAAATTTTTGCCCTGATGTCAGTACAGGCCTGAGATTTGGAGCAAGCACTTAGGCTACTGACCATAATGAGCTTTGTGCTATTGAAGTTAGGCTGCCAGCAATACCCAAACTAAATAGTGTAAAGCTAGCCAGCCCAGGTATATCTACATGTGCAGCAGTGTGGCCATAATGAATGTTGTAGTTGCCATAGGAATTTGTTCTCCTAAATGAGACATGGGTTATCAGGCCAGCCACTTTGCTGCTGCATCTCCCTGGGAGCTGATTAAACATAATGAGGATGAGTGGTAATGTCTTCTGCTAAACAAGGGCAGGACTAACAAAAATATATTGATTCATGGGGGTGCTTTTGCTTGGTGCCAACAGAGAAGTGATGCCAGCTTAACCTGCCGTTAAGTAGGAATGAGATTCTAAAAATTGTCTCCTGCTGTGGGCTCAGTTGCAGAACTTGTTGCTGAGATCTTTACTTGGTAGACTACATTTGTGCATGATGGGCATTGTTGGCTCAGTTTGTGCCAAGAAAAGGAAGAAAAGCAAAATAGAGCATCTCCTCCCTTACCTCTCCCCTACCCCCACTTTTTTTTATATTCAGTGTAGAAACTGTAAGATCACTTCAAGCCTTCATTAAAAGAGGCTTGTGTTTTGTAGGAATGTTGAACCATACACAACAGGTCTGTCTTTTAGGAGGTGTATATTTGTTAATCAGCTAAGGAACTGCAGAGGTTGGCCTGGCTACCTGCCCCTACTTGATAAATATTGACAAATCAATTTTCCAGATACAAAAGTTTGTTTATAAATGGGAGCTTTTTCAATAATGGTTAGGACTAAGTACAGACAGTCAAAAAGCCCAAGGCTGAATTGATTCAGTCTTTGCAGGTAGTTTAAGATGCAAAAATCGAACCAATAAGCACATGAACAGACATTCACTTTTGATTCAAGAAATGTAGCTTTCCTGCAGTGGATCAAGCCAAAAGCTGGGGAGCATTAGAGCATGGCTCTCTGGCATGTAGTCAGCATGGACTGTGTTCACTTCCTCTTCCTGCTGCCCCTGAGGTCTCTGGGATTTGCAGTGCACAATCCCAGCAGTAGGACTCTGCAGGGTTGCTCATCACTTCCACTTCCAGGTGCCTCTGGGATTTGTAGTCCACAGTTGCAGCAAGCACTAAGTAAGCAGGGCAGAGCAGCTCCGTACTTGGGGAAAGGTGAGTTTAACCCCCTTTCCTGGCCCCAGACCCCATACAGGGTTTTCTTGGGGTGGGCAGTAAGCCATCCTTGCTGCTCCAGCTAGGGAACAGAGAAGTGAGCAGACAGTACGGCTTTGCCCAGGGCTGCAAAGCATGCTGGGATGTTGGGGGACTGTGATTTAAGTTGAACCAGGAAGGGGTCTGGGACAGGAGTTTCATAAACTGGTTTGACCCAGATCAGTTAAGTCTGATACTACATTTACTCAGGTTTATCTTAAACCTGTTTCAGCCATTTTGAAACTGGTTTATGTGCACTGCACTTCTGATCTATTACAGGTTTAAACTAGTTTGTGTAACTTCCTAGCCTTGGAATGCCTGAAACTAAACAGACAAGGTTCTTTGGGTGTGGAAAAATTGTTCTTTGCAAGCTTTCAACTATTTAGTTGGTCAAATAAAAGATACCATGTTTCCTCAAAAAACCTTGTCTGTCTGTGTCCTCAGACCAACACAGCTGTAACCAACAACTCTGAAACTAAACAGCCATTCTCTTTTCCCTTCCCTCTCCCTTAGTCCTTTGAATCAATTATGTTTCCTTTCAAATCCCATCACCAAACTTGCTGAGACCTTAAATTTTCTGCTTGCTAGTCTTCCAGAAACACAGTCTCTGTGCCATCACTGTTCACTCCTCCAAGCCACTCTGTACATAAATAAAAGACCCAAGATTAAGTATGAAATGAAACTTGATATGAAGTGCCTTTTCTGTAAAGTGCTGCTCAAGGGCAGTCTCTCTTTACAACTGCAGTTGGACACCAACTGCACAGCACTATTCCAAGTGCAGTTGCACTATTGTAGAAGATATCCCCTTTGCTGTCTCCCTTCCACATTTCCATTCTACTGTAATCTGGTGTTATTCCCTGTTTTTTCTAGGGATTTGATCATGAGATCAGTGAAAGTTAAACTACTATAACTGAGGTGTTCTGCATACTTGGAACTCTTTGCTGTGTCTAGTCGACTGAAATCTTGCCCTTGACCTCCCTAGCCCATGATTGGGCCCTTAGCTATCTAGTGACAGTAGTGGGGGAGTGACTCAAGTGGTGGTATGTAGGTGGTGTTGCCCTAGGAGGAGGTACTGTGGCTGGTTCAGGGGAGCAAGATGTGTGGGAGAAGGAGATAGTAATTTACTGGTGGTGCCAGCAGATTGACTCAAAGGACACACAATGGAATAAGAAACTCTTTGCACATCTGCCTGGGTTCTGAGCTCTACCTCCATAGGAATAATTGGGGTTAATCAACAGAGCAGCAGGATGAAGGTTCAGGGAAGCAGAGGTTCTAACCTTCTGCTTGCTGTTCAGAGCAGTTACGTCAGAGCTGCAGCAGGGCTGTTTCAAATCCCCAATTTAGCTCTTCTGTGTCTAGCCTTCTGTCAGCCTCCCTGTGGATTACCACATGAACTTGTTGCATTACATACAAATAATGCTTCAATATTGAAGCTCTGCACGCTGTATCACAAGTGCCACATGTGCCTCGATACCTACAATGCACGCTTATAAAGTGGCTACTTTACTTTCTGTAGCTATGATTAAACATTGGGCAATGCGTGCATTGCAGGTAATTTGTTTTTTTAATACAGGTTTTACTGTATTTTCTTGAATACAAGATGAGGGTTTTTTTCCTTTATTCAACATAGGGTGGGAGAGAGCAGCCCCTTTTTTTAGATTTGAGTACAACAGGGTTGGCAACTGTAGCTCTGACTATCGCCCCAAACCAGGGATTGGAATCGCAGCCTCTGCTGCCATCGCTCCTCATCCGATTTTGCTCCCCACCACTACTTGCCTCCTGTGGCACCTCCAGTTCCAGTTAAGTTCCCACTTGAGTCTGGGGCAGGGAGCTCAGAGCACATGCTGCTGTCCTTGGCCCCAGCCCAATTATGTAGTAGAAAGATCAGTGGTGGGGGAGGAACAGGTCCCAGGGGTTCAGGCACCACAGGGTGGAAGCAGGTGGTAGAAGCCCAAGGGGGGCAGGCTAAAGAGGGGGCAAGTGCCAGGGTGGTCAGGCAGTAGGGGTACAGGCATCATGGAGTGGGGGCAGATGGAGGGTGTGTAGGCACTGAGGAGGGCCAGGCAACCAGGGGGTAAGTGGTGGGGGGAGGGCAGGTGGAAAGGGGCAGGGTCAGGCCACTTGATTCCCCTTGCTGCCTGCCCCCTGTCACTGCTTACCCTACTGCAGCAGTTGCAGGAGGGGGAGACTTAAGATGACCCTCCAAAAAATTAGATTCTAGACATGGAAAATTAGAAAAAATTTCTTTAACTTTTCCATGTCTAGAATCTAATTATTGGAGATTGTCTTAAGTCAGGGGTGAGCAAAATGCAGCCTGCCAGGCCATTCTGTCTGTTCCACAGGGCCCCTAAAAAAATGTAGAAAATTAATATTCATCTGCCCTGGGCTGCTTGTCATGCGGCCCTCGATGGCTTGCCAAAACTCAGTAAGCGGCCCTCTGCCTGAAATAATTGCCCGCCCCTGTCTTAAGTAGTCTTGGATTTGGGAGAATACAGTAATAAATATGTGCTGTGCTAAACTAAGTCTTGCTGTTTGTTATGTATCAGCTTGCATATCATGTTATCTACCTTGTTAAGTGAAGCTCTAGACAAAGGGTAATGGTAGGCCTCTGCAAAGTGGCTAGTATTCGCTGCCAATTTGGGAGACAATGATTCAATTCTGTGATTCAAATCACTGTCCTGAATTGACTTGGCCACCACCAAATCTACTGAATCTCCACATTCAAACAGGGCCCATTCCCTGCCTGCTCTCCTAGCCCCATTAATGTATATATATATATTTTTTTTAAAGAACTGGGAGTTGGGGCGGGCAGGGCAGTTATTGATGGGGCTGAGCGAGCGGGCAGGGGATGAGGGCTCATGGCAGAGCCCCCCCGCGCAGCACGGGGCAGTGGGGGAAGCGTGGATTGCCCCCTGTCTGGCAGGAGCTGGTGAGTGTGGCGCTTTTTTTTTTTTTAAAGAACCAGGAGCTGGGGCTGGGTGGGGCAGTCATTGATGGGGCTGAGAGAATGGATGGGGGTCAGAGGGTCCTCAGGGAGGCTGGGGGAGCAGGCAGGGGATGGGGCCTGGCAGGAGTCCTCCTGTGGTACCCTCCAGCCCCTCCCCCTAC
This sequence comes from Alligator mississippiensis, assembly GCF_030867095.1. Lineage (NCBI taxonomy): Eukaryota > Metazoa > Chordata > Crocodylia > Alligatoridae > Alligator > Alligator mississippiensis. The sequence continues at coordinate 224,840,068 of NC_081824.1, read as the reverse complement.
TTACTGGCACAGAGTCTGGGTCCACTTCCCTGCAGCGGAAACTGTCCGAATCTCTGAAGCTCTCCGAATCTTTTCCAGATTGATTCAGACAGCTTCAAATCTATTTGGACTTTTTTAATGGTCTCACAGTTCAATTCAGATTCAGAGATTCGGCTGCTAAAACAGGCTGGATCTCCTCCAAATCAAATCGGCACCCGAAGATTCACATGGCCCTAGTAACGGGTAATAAATACTCCATCACTTCCTGCCCTCTGTGCTGCCTTCCTGTAAACTAGCTATTCTCTAACTCTAAGCAGATGCTGCAGTCTGGAGTGTAGCTTAGAGACCATAAGAAACCTTAAAATACTTCTCTGCAAAGTAGATTAGTCCACACTGAGCTATATGCTGCTGTAGCTGGACAGCTGACAGCACCCGTGCTAGCTTTTCACTATTTTAAAACTAGCTTGGGTATCTTTTACATTGCTCTGCAGTGTAGATGTACCCTAAGGTAGAAACCTATAAATATTTTTTTCTATTGTGAAGGTTAGCTGGGAGGTACTCATTAAAGGTATCTCCCTAAGGCTACTTTTCTTCTTGCTCATTCAACACACTAAAGCTTTTTCAAATGCTCCTTTTCAAGAGACTTGCATCCAGCCTAGTTTAAAAAAAAAAAAAGGCCACAGGGGGGAATGTTGCCTCTGCCAAAAGTGAGTTCCTAATGCAGCACCTACAGATGTATGCTATCACTGACAGCCTGTACAAAAGTATGTAGCATATCAGTTCTGCAGACCCAAATTTAGAGCCTGCTCCTATAAACACTAGCATAGATGTTGAACTTCAAGAGTTTGAATACTTGCACTAAAAGCAAGCTTAATATGTATTGAAGGATTTGCTGGAGTGAGGCCTGGGTTGATAGGAGAAGTAACTTGTAGGCCAAGCCAACCACTTTATGGATTACCACAACTATGGTTATGTCCTGAACACATCTAATGTATTTAGAAATCATAGGAATGACATATTTCTGAGTAGTTAAAAATAGTCAGCTATTTGTTTTGTTTTTACCCCTATAGTGCTCACTTCTACATTATCTATATGCCTTGTGATCACTAATAGTTTTGTGCATTTATACACATACTTTTTTGTCCTGTGACGTGTCAGAGATCCACTGCTTTGGAGCAGGCTCGATTGACTGAGTCTGCTCTGCATGCGAGCTGAGGCGAATTGAGTTAGGTCACATGCTTTCTCTCTACTTTCTCTCTCAATTCTTAGTCCAGTGCCTCAATTGTAAGACCAGTCTTCCTCTCAATTTACAGAGCACTGTCATAATTCAATACGGAGCTGTGCCTGATTGTCAGCCTCCCTACCCACAGCTTCAGGTGACTTGAAATTCCATGTGCCACTTTTCATTGGAAGGCCAATTTATTTTCCTTTGTCAAGTTGCATGCAAATCAGATAGCAATTTGATACTTGAGGGTCAGAGCCTCTGTTGATGTACACTGTGGTTTTGTTGTTTTTGTTTTTTCACCGGCTGATGACTTGGTGCACACAACTTTAGGAGAGTCATTGTAAAGTGGAGTAGGTTTGTTTGCTTGTTTTTCAATTTTTAATTTTAGTTCATTACAGTAGCTCTATGGATTCTTGCAGTACTTGTAACTGTAAATGCTTGAGAGTCAGTTTTTAGGCTTGTTGGAAAAAGGGAGGTGTGATTTTTTTTTTTTCTTAAGGTTGTTTGATCATACAGAAGAATACACAAGCACATTTACAAACCATCTGCACGTTGATGTATAGGTTATAGACAAACAGCAGCTTGCAGGTGTGTGTGACTGAGATGCAGTCAAACACATCTCCATGCTTGGGAAGTGGAAGATAGGGAGTTGTGTGGCTGGAACGTGTAGGGAAGAGGATGCAGCATTGTAGCACCAAAAGACTTGTGAGAACCAGGGAGGAAGGAACAGGAACTGTATCTTGAGCTGGGAGAATCTGAGAAGTGGTTGAAACCCATTTCTAAATGGACTGAAGAGTCTGAAGTCCTGGAGTGCCTCTTAAAAGTATTCACTAGCACTCTTTGTTCTTGGGAAAACTTTCGGCTAAACTTTTGTGGATTTTTAAATGAAAAGAATAACTTTGGTTTGTGTATGTGACAGAGATGTATGTGGGGGAGAAGAAATGGGTACTTGTCCATTTGTGATTTCACATTAAGGTAGTACCATATTTACTCAAACATGAGCTGACCCTGATTTTAAGATTACTCCCCAATAATTAGATTCTATACATGCAAAATTTATAAAGTTTGGTATAATTTTCCATGTTTATAATCTAATTATTGGAGGGTCATCTTTTAATTCATCTCCCCCACCACTGCAGAGGGAAAGGCAGATGGTACAGGGGAGGTAAAACAGCTTGCCCTTTGCTTGTGCCTGCCCCGCTCCTGCCTGCAGCCTCAGGTCCTCCCCCCTCTGTCTCTGCCTCCCCTTCTGCACCTCCCCACCATCACCCTTGCTGTTCACTGGCAGGCTGCATCCCTGGTCTAGCCTGGAACACTGAGCATGGCCCTGCCCCTGTAGCAGCCATGCAAACTGTGTGCTGATTCATAGATTCATAGATGTTAGGGTCGGAAGGGACCTCAATAGATCATCGAGTCCGACCCCCTGCAGAGGCAGGAAAGAGTGCTGGGTCTAGATGACCCCGGCTAGATGCATATCCAACCTTCTCTTGAAGACCCCCAGGGGATGGTGGGGAGGCTGGGGGAAGGAAAAGGGCAGGCAGAAGAGCAGAGGCTGTGTAGAAGGGGCAAGAGGCTGCAGGGAGAGTTCATGGGGTGCAGAAGTGGTGGTACAGGGGCAGATAGGATCTGCAGCTATGGCCCTGACTCTAGGTAGGGTCTAGAGACTGAGCCACAGAAGTTGCCTGCCCCCTCCCCCCATTCAATTTCAAGAGGAGGGGCTTCCCCCATATTAAATGTGGAGGAAAACCTCATTTTAGTATCAAATAAATAATAATACATTTTATACTTAAAGATTTGGGGCTGTTTTTTTTTTGTTTTGCAAGTACACAATCATGGTCCCTCATACACTAAGTTTGAATTTATGCCAGGAAGATGGCTTTGAGAACAATCTCACATTCTATTTGTAATCTCCTTGGATAAACTGTTATAATAATGTGAGTTAGTTTCAGATGCTGTTGACTGTCCCATAGTAGAACAAAGTCTGTAACCACAGGAACTATGCATTTCCTTTCAGAGTCATGCTGTATTTTAAACCAAAGCTTTGATATTTCAGTGTGTTAATTTGTTGCTATGGCGTTCCATTATATTTTAAGAACAGTGAGAGATAAGTGGAGATACGAGTTTAGTTAGAGTATCCATCTGTGATGCCAAAAGTCTTGAATCTCGGAACTGGGGAATTTTCTACATGGTTGGTACTAATATTAAGACCAAGGATGTTAGTTTATACATGTGCCCATATCTTTATAGGTCATTTTAATAAAGTAGTGCCTTCCATCTTAGGATTTCAGAAGCAAGTGTTATAAATAAGTACATCAGAAATAAGTAAATGGAATTGCCTAGTATGTAAACATCAGGTCAGTGGTAGAACTAGGCCTCTAAGGGTATTCTGTACAAAACTAAACAAGTGGTATGTGAAGGGAGAGGAGCACAAAAACAGGAGAGACATGATGAGCCACTTGAAAAAACACCCAAGGTGGAGGGTGCCCCTCACAAGAATGGGAGAGAGAGCAGGAAATGTCAGTGAGAGGGAAGGGCTTGCTTCAATGTGGAACAATGGGGTGGAAAGAACATAAAAGCAGGGACTGGGCAAAAAAAGACAACATAGGAGTAAGCAGATCATTGGTGGAGAAGATGTGGTTGCCTTGAATATTCCACCTAGTCTATAATCTACAGGACAAGCATTGGAAATATAAGTTGGGGTTGATATTCACCCTGACATGCTTTTGTGTCTTCAGCTTGGGAGAACAGAAGGTATAGGTGTTGTCACTGTGGCTGACAGTCATCAGGATGAAATTTGGAGAGGACTGAGCTGGAAGTGCAGTTCTTCACAGAGCAAGGCTTTCTGTCATATACACAGTATATGAATAGGTCCATCAAGGGTGTCAACTCAAGAGAAATGTATTGCATTTCCTTGTTACACCAATGAATTTCTATGTGACTCTGGGGAACTTACTTTGGGCCAGATAGCAGCACTCAGTGCCTAACACCTAGCAGTCTGCTGCCTAATATGTCCAGGTTCTCTGCGCGCTATGCATAGAGAGACCTGTACTTAAGAAAGGGGTTGCCTAGGCAGTTGTTGGCTCAGATGGCTTCTAAGTTAACCAAAAGTTAATTGCTAAAGAAAAGGGGTGGCACTTGGGCATGTAACTTGGTGTTTCTGGCCTCAGATGTGCCTATCTCGAATGGAGCAGGTGCCTTTCTCTTTTTAGGACACTCAAGTGCTTATGGTCCTGTGGTTTCAGCCTGCAAAATAGTTGAGGCTGTCTGAGCCCTAGGGGTTCATTAATGTTTTTACTACGTGTGAATTTTCTAATTTTGAATTTAAATCAGGATGATGACCCCAACATGGGGCTAATCTTTGTGAATCACAAGGGAATGCTATAAGATGATAGCAAATTCAAAGGAGTTGAAAAAGATGTTGGATTTGTGTGTGCAACAGAAAATGTGAGACCTTCCAGAGAAATTTAAAAACATTTCACAAATAATTTTAATTGACTGTTTTAGAAATGGTAAAATCTACCATATTAGCATGAAATCCAAACATCATTAGACATGTTGTTTCAATTGCTTAACATTAGGTTTAGAATATAGATTAAGTTTGTACTGTTTGAATGCTCTTTAATAGCATAACTGATGACATCAATAAGTGTTTTACAAAATTAGCCTATGACAACAAGAGCATAACAAACTATAGTTTGTTATAACAAGATAATAGGCTAAACAAACAAAGCAGCGTGGTTTGAGTTAGGAGCTTAAAAAGAAAGGGCCATATTTATCCCCAGTGTTAGTTGACTAAATTGAGAATTCTGCCAAGAATAAATTTGGCTTGCCGTAACTAAAGGGAAAGATAGCTAAGGGAATAGGCTTGACTTGGAACTAGAATCAGTTCCTGGATAATAGGCTCCCTGTTCAGTATTGGCCAAGTTCTGTGTTCCGTGCTGCATCTGACATATGGAGGTAGAAAAAGGAAGTAATTTGACAGTTCTTATTGTATATACGTCCTTTGGGCAATGGCCTGCTTACTGTATGGATGTACAGGGCCTAGCACTATAGAGCTTGGTTCAGCATCCTGTGTGCTGCAGATAACAAAGGTGTTTTATAAGGGGTGGGGCACACCAGGCATTGAAGCCTGCTGATGTCTGAGAAATGATAAGCCTCTTGAATTAACCCATGCATTTCAATAGAATGAAAATAGTTACCACGAGAGCAGGATTACCTGTGATCAGCAAAATGATTGCATTTAGAAAATGGCAAGAGGATATTTGCTAGATGGTTGCTCCAGGCTTTTTCCTCCCCTTCTTTTTTGTTTTTGGTTGCACCTTTTGTTTTCTGTGTTAGACAAACTGCTGCAGTGATAATAGTGCATGTGAATATAGTTCTCATGGACATAGGCAAATGATTGCTTGCCATTGTCTGTCATTGCCCCCTGCCGTCAGTTGTGCTAGGCTAGAAAGGGCTCGCAGAAGGGCTCTTGCCAGTTCACGAGTAGATAACGCTAACATTTAGAAAGAACTGCTGTTTAAAGAGACACTGCCACAGCTGTGCCTTGATAAGGGAGGAAAACAAAGCAGCCTGTCAGTTCAGAATGGACAGCTTGTCAATTCAAATATGCCTGGCCTGTAAAGTGGGTGCATGTGTGGGGAAGGAACAAGAGGACTCCTACCCCACTTGTGTAATTGATGTTAAGTTGTATTCATGTGCTCAGGGGAGAGGAGAGACCCTTACTTTATGCATCCCTAGGGTTGCACAGTAGACCTTGGGATCTTAGAGGAGATGGGGCCGTCTCCAACAGAGTAGGCTAAGTTTTAGTTGGACAGAGCTGTCTGTGCTGGCAAGCAGAGGAGAGGTTCTTATCTCTTGTAGGGCAGGGCTTGGATCTAAACTGCCCAAAATGCAGGGCTGTATCCTAAAGGGCCAGGGTAAAACTTTCAGAAGTGCCCAAGTGCTTTCAGAACCTGAGAACATGACAGGTAAACAAGCTTAGCCACCTAAATTAGGGTTGGGCAGACCTGAGGCATCTAATTTCATACCTAAAATCCAGAAAAGTTACCGTGAAATGACTGCTGAATCCTGGAGGTACCTAAACTTCCTGGGTGCTAAGTGTTGGACCAAAATGTTCCTGAAGTATTTGCAGGACTGCTTCTGTGCATGCCTAGAGCTATCACTGTTGGTGAGCAGCCAACAGTGGCAAAAGAACAGGTTAGGGACCTTAAAGAAAAGCTGGGTGTGTACAAGTCCATGGGGCCAGATTCAGTGCACCTGAGGGTGCTGAGGGAGTTGGCTGATGTGATGGTAGAGCTGCTAGCCATCATCTTTGAAAACTCATGGCAGTTGGAAGAGGTCCTGGATGATTGGAAAGGACAAATACAGTGCCCATCTTTAAGAAAGGAAAGGAGAAGGACCTGGGAAAACTACAAACTGGTCAGGCCTCATCTCAGTCCCTGGAAAAATCGTGGAGCAGGTCCTCAAGGAATCCATTTATAACCACTTGGAGGAGGAGGAGGTGATGATTAGGAACAGTCAGCATGGCTTCACCAAGGGACAAGTCATGCCTGACCAACTTGTTTGCCTTCTTTGGACTGGCTCTGTGGATGCAGGGAGACCAGTGGATGTGATCTACTACAGTCTCCCACAACATTTTTGCAAGCAAGCTAAGGAAGGATGGGTTGGATGAATGGACTGTAAAATGGTGAGAAAACTGGCTGGATCATTGGGCTCGAAGGGTAGTAGTTGTCAATGATTCTAGTTGGCAGCCAGTCTCAAGTGAAGAGCCCCAGGTCAGTCCTGTGCCTGTTTTTGTTCAATATCTTCATCAATGACCTGGAAGATGGGATAGAGTTCACCCTCAGCAAGTTAGTAGATAACACCTAAGCTGAGAGTATTAGATGTGCTGGAGGGTAGGGCTAGGATTCTGAGTGACCTAGACAAATCTGAGGATTGGGCCAGATATAATCTCATGAGGTTCAATAAGGACAACTGCAAAGTCCTGCACTTAGGACAGAACAGTCCCATGCAGTGGTACAGGCTGGGGACCAACTGCCTAAGCAGCAACTCTGAAGACAAGGGCCTGGGGGTTACAGTGGACAATAAGCTGAATATGAGCCAACAGTGTGCCCTAGTTGCAAAGAAGGTTAGCGGCACTTTAGTAGTAGTGTTGCCAGAAAAATCAAGGGAAGCGATTAATCCCCTCTATTTGGCACTGGTGAGGCCACATCTGTGGAATCCTGTGTCCATTCTTGGGCCCCTGTGACAGGTGTCTGCTCTGGGCCGATCTAAATGTAGCCTGAACACCTGTTACTGGGGCAACAGCCTGCCTTCGCCTGCCATGCCTTGCTGTTAATTAATTAATTGATGTTAATTAGCAGGAGGCTGTCCTTGTACTGCCCACTGCCAGGGGGCACCATCTGCAGCTCCGTTTCCTCCCCTACACCACAGTCCACACCTCGCCAATGGAATAGGCGTTATATCTCAGCTCTATCACTATCTGGCCCCCTCTTGTCCTCTTTGAGCCTTCCTTCCTTTGATACACACCCCCTCCGGTGCTAGGGTTCTCTCCAGCCTTATCTCACTCTGTGCCCTCTTCTCCGGGGCCTTATCAACAATGCTGCCCCCTCTCCAGGGCCCCCATGTCCACACTGGGACTTCTCAGTGATGACGCCCCCTCTCTGGGGCTCTCCGTGCCCACACTGGGGCTTCTCAATAATTCCGCCCCCTCCTGGGGCTCGCCGTGCCCACACTGGGGCTTCTCAGTAAGGCTGCCCCCTCTCTGGGCCTGGGGTCTGTGCACCCCAAATGCTGCACCCTCACTGGCGCTGGGGTCCTAACACTCTGCTGTGAGTCCCCTATGAGGCCTCTTCCAACCCCTAATAGCCTCACCCAAACCACCAGTTTATAAACAGCAACACAAAATGCAAGCCCATTGGCTATAACTTAAACAGAAACCGCCCGGCCATAACAGTGCTCAAGCCTACCGGGAAATACTCCATCCCTTAGCAGTGCCAAACACTACTCCTGCAGTCAGGCCTCCCCTCTGTTCCATGACAGAGCTCCATCCTCCTGGGCTACTGGCAGAGAACTGCCTCTAGCCTCAGCTCCTGGGTTTATAAAGTAGCCAGGCCCTGCCCCTTCTGGTCATCTGACCTTCCCTGGTTGCCCTGGCAACCCACAGCTGGGCTCCTTCCTCCCTGCTAGGGCTCCTTCCCCAGCAGTTTTTCCCTTCATAGGAGCAGGGTACTTCAATGCTCTGTGACAGCCCCCCACTACAGAAAGGATGTGGACAAGCTGGAGGGAGTCCAGTGAGGGCAGAGAAAAATAGGGGATTGGAGTGCATGACTCCAGGAGAGGCTGAGGGAACTGGTTTTGTTTATTCTGCAGAAGAGGAGAATGAGGGGGAATTTAATAGCAGCCTTCAACTACCTGAAGGGAGGTTTGAAAGAGGATGGAGCTAGACTGTTCTCAGTGGTGGCAGATGACAGAACAAGGAGCAATGTTCTCAAGTTGCAGCAAGGGAAATTTAGTTTGGATATTAGGAGAAAACCTTCTCCCTAATAAGGTAGTAAAACACTGGAACAGGTTACCCAGAGAGGTGGTGGAATCTCCATCCTTGGAGTTTTTTAAGACCCAGCTAGATAAAGCCTTGGCGGAGATGATATAGTTAGGGCTGGTCCTGCTTTGAGCAGGACGTTGGACTGGATGACCTCCTGAGGTCCCTTCCAACCCTCATTTTCTATGATTCTATCCCAGTCTAAGGGTCTTACATGTTTAAGCCTGACTCTGCCTCGTTTCTAGATTTTGACTGGGGTTAAGCCCCCTGAGGGGCCTGATCTGGATGGTATATTCAAAGGATGTCTAATGTTCATTGCCAGGATTGGGCTCCTCTAGTGCATGTATTCACATTCTTGTTAACATGAAACTGCACTTTACTGCTGCCCCTTTGCACTTCATGTCAAGAGGTGATGGGGGTGGTAAGTCCTGCCTTGTTCTTCAAACAGCTGTTGTTGATGCCTACCTTTTGGATTGTGAATGGACAGGAGTGCTAGTCTGCAGCTCTGACTTGGGAACCCTGGCATTGGATGGGAGTTCAGACATACCTGTGTGCTTATTGGCTTTCTCTCCTCTATCTATAGATGGCTCCCAGCTCACTGTGGTGGTTTTTTGTATTGTCTTCTGAGGTCTCCAACTCCCCCATGCACTAGATCAGGGGTAGGTAACCTTTTCTGGCTAGTAACTGGAATGACTACTCCAGGTCAGATGTATGCAGGTGCTAGGATGTGGCTTCTACTGAGACTTCTCTGGGGTAGCATGGGGAGGGTGCCCCGCAGCTGAAACCCCCTGCTGCCAAATGCTGTTGGAGCCCCACATCCATGGGCCAGATCCAGTGGCTCTATGGGCTGGATCCAGCCTGTGGGCTGTAGATTGCTGGCCCCTGCACTACATGCCTAACTCTGTTTTGAATTCCAATCTAGAAGCCAGAGCTCTAGAAGTTGGGCACTGTGTGCCTCTTACTTGTAGGTGCTTGAGTCCTTTATTGGATCACTGAGTCCCACTTTTCAAAAATGACTGAGGCTCCTAAATGATACGAGTGCTTCTGAAATTTGGCCTTAATGGAGACTCTTGAAAATATGGCTTTTCACTGGGGAGTGAAGAGAAAGAGAGGGGGGTAATTTCAGGAGGCGTTGTTCCACATGGACCTGTTTAAATGAGAGTTCAAGAAAGGAAGCACGGAATAGTGAATGAGGATGGATCATATTTTTGGTGATCAACCTATGTTTCTCTATAACTTGGCCTTGTAGCTTTTTGTAAAATTAGAATCTCAAAACTGGCTTGTAACTAGATCAATATATTCGTAAATATATTAATATACTACATGAATTAGATTATATTTTATATAGATGGATATCTATATTATGAAAATTAGATGTTAATCTAATCTATACATTATAAAGCAGGTAATACATTACATAAATTAATTTACTTTGAAAATGCACAAGGTATTTTATTCTTCCTGTAAAAAGGGACACATTGGGAGGGGATGTCTGATACAGTACACCCTTGAATTGTCATATAGAAAAATAAGTAGATGAGTATACACTCAGTCCAATGTAAGGCTAAGTGAACAGTTCTGGTTGAAATCCCAAATTACTTGAATATTAAATTGCTTGAAGACAAACATTTACAGTGTCATTGCTGCTTGTCTTGGCTCTTTTCCCATACCATGAATTGAAAAAATAAAGACGGGGAAGGGAAGATGTACATTTGGGTTTGGGGAAAACTGACTTAATTGTATTGGAACAGCCTAACTATTTACAGTAACTATTTACCTACAGGGCAGTTAGCTTGGGAGTTTGTAATTGTCCCTTCCACCAAGCAAAAGTGATTCCTGTCCAGGACTTCCACAGAAATCTATTTTCATGAGTCTGGAGAACAATTAATGTTGAAAGAGTACTGTTAAGAAAACTGTACAGCAGTCATAGAAGACAAATATTTTCCTTTTTTGGCTGGGAAGCTTTAGTCCATTGTGGAAAATATTGCCACAAGATACTCTTTAAACTGACATAAAAACAGTGTCAGCAGGAAATGCACAGGTTCAGGACTGGATTAATAATATAGTCTCTGTCTTATTTGTTTAATTTGAGAATAAGACTTCTGGCTGTTCCTGACCTCTTTCAGAGACCTTGTAACCACATTCTGTACAGCTTTTAATCTGCCATGACTTGATTGGTTGTCTAATGTACATACTATAACATAATGTATTATTATTGGTATTTATCTAGGGAAAGAAAAGGTGGTGACTGTTGTTTTCAAGGAGGATTGACAGGATTGTCTTTTTGTCCAAGCGCAGCGTGATAGCAAAATGATGTTTTGCAACTTTAAGCTGTTTACAAGTGTTCAGCATGTCTAAAATAGTTATTGAAATTTAAATTGTTAGCATTTTCCTGGAACAACAGGATTTAGAAATCCCCTATTCATATTGTGAGCTCTAATGTATTTTGAGGCTGTTATCATTTTTTTTTAAATCTATTTGTTAAATACAGGGTTATGTTGATAATAAAGTAACCCAGTTACATGAGTAATACGCTTCCAAAGGCCAACTATTTTGTGATCTAAAGTTTTCATTGTTTGTTAAAATCTGAAGTGCATCTTTTCCTATTAAAGAGGTACAGAACTTCCTCTGCGTGCTATGTTATGTGGGTGGCTTAATATAATTAATTATGTAATTTTTAAAAAGTAAATCCAATTCTTTTCGCATCCTCCACTCAAGTACAGGATGCAAGAAATGTAACATTTTTTTTGTTTTAAAGTGTCATGCCCTTATTAAAGCAAAGTTTAGAGACAGCTTAAAAAATTTTAAAGTGCCTCACTGGAGTTGCCCAAGATCTTGTCAGAAAAGATTCCCGTAGAGACTAGTCTAAGGTAAGAAGGGACCATCTAATCTGTAGTTAGGAATATCATAGGCTAATTTAACCAGTCACCCCAGGATTGACTCTAATTTTAAATTTGGCTAAAGCACATGTTCCAGAGAGGCTTCCAGCCTTCATATGAAGACTTGGTGGATTCTCCATCTCTCTGCTTCCCTGGGTAGTTCATTCCAATAGTTATTAAATCTCACTGTGTAAAATTTTAGCTTTGTATCATCAAGAAAAATGTAGACAAATTGGAGAAACTCTGGTAGAAAACAACAACAATAATTTAAAGGTTGGGGAAACATGATTTACAAGGGAAGGCTGGAAGAACTGGGGTTATTTAATCTGAAAAGAGAAGACTGAGGGGGATTTCATAAACAGCCATTACCTCTGTGAAGGCTGTTATCAAGAAGATGGTTATAGTCTATTCTGTTGTGCCTCAGGGAACAGGACAAGAGGCAATGGTCTTAAATCACATCAAGGGAAATTAGGGTAAATATTAGGAAGATCTTTTTAGCTATGAAATCTGGAACAAATTACCTAGCAAGGTTATGGATTTGCCATCCATGGAAGCTTTTAAGAACAAGTTAGATGAATGCTTGGATGAGATGATTTAGATAGGAATGAGCAGGGAGTTGACTAGATGATCTCTTGAGGGTGGGTGGAACCATAATTTTAATCCAAAATGCTGCCAGAATTCATCAATAATAAGCATGGGTGTCTGGTGCCTGATCTGTTTTAAAAAAAAATGTATCAAATGAAACCAAAATTTCAGAGGGGTAGTTGAGTTCTCTATAATGGAGTTCGGGGGAGGTCAAATTATATTACCCACCAAGAGTTGAATGCCCATCCTGTTAGGTATGTCTTAGCCAATAAAAGGAACCATGTAGCTAATGTCTTGTTTTGTTTTGTTGTTACTATATGTTGTTATACTGGGTCTTTTATATACAGTATATAAACTGTCCACTACAAGGAGTGTCCTTGTGAGAATGTAGCTTTGCTTTTTCCTCCTATACAACACTGAATAAGAACTTGGACTCCAAAAACTTGGACTCTGTGCTCTATCTTTATTTCTAGACGTTGTTATTTTTGGAATGCATGTGGTTCTAGACCTTCCTCATTGAAGTATGAGCTTAGAGGAAATCTCAGAAATAGCCTGCTTTAGCATGTTGCACATATTTAAAAAAAAATTGCCAGGGCTGGATTCATCTTTACAGATGTGGAAGATTGGACATCTTCTCTTGGGATTAGAAACAAAGGATATTGTAGCTGTTTTGGCAGTTCTTGTTAGTATTTGACCATTGTTATGGGAATTAAGGAAAATTGTATTATGTCAAATGATTGTTTTTTTGTTTGGCTCTCTGTGTTTTTGTTAGTTTGTTTTTTTAATATACATGTATTAACTCTATTGGACATATCTGACTTACCTTTGATGGAGGGCCATGCTATGGTGGTAATGTTCTCATCCTCTTAAAATACAGAGAAAACTGCCTAAGGTTTTGGAAGTGAAATCCAAGTGCCTGGTGGGGCACCCAAGTGGGGGTTTGGCTGCTGTGCCGGCACAGAGTACACCAAGCATTACTAGGTACACATTTTGTTTTGTTGGGCAATCGTACATCATTTTGGGGAAGTGGAGCCTTAAATGTGGAACTTTAACAGAAAATGTGAGACATACAAGATGGTTTTTTATGTTCTCTTTGGCTATCCAAAGAGTCATAAATTAATACTGAATGTTACTGTTAGGCTACTGTTAAAGCCAAAGAATCAATACTCTTTCTGCTGGGATATTAGTGAGCATAGAGGATAGTAACTAAGACAAAAGAGAAGCATGTTGGAAAGGGCTTGGCTTATCTTAGCTTGGTCCATGTTTCTCTTGTTGAAATCTAGTGGGAGTTTTTGCCATTGCTTTCAGTGGGTGCTGAATTTAGCCAACACTGAACTGTTTTGGGTTGTTTTTTGGGGGTGGTTGGGGGAAGGAAGGCTAAACAGTGGCAGGGTGCTTCTCTAGATTAGATTTAGCAAATGTACTGCATTTGAATTGTACATCAGTTCTTCAGCAACAAGATACAGTATTAGTTCAAGCACTAGTTGGGGAGGTGGGGGTGAGGGACAAAAATGCAAAAGCATCGCTTCTTGCCCAGAAAATGCATTGCCATGTGCAGATATCTGGTTTTGCATCTATTAAAAAAACGTTACACTGGTGATAAATAGCCTTTGGCAACTGAAATCTTAGATCAGGTGGTAAATAACTAATGAGCATAGCATTAAGGAGCAAGGGGAAAAAAATCCCTCTCTCTGCAGGCCATGGGGAAGGTTGTCGTAGGGAGATAGCTTAGAGCATTTGAACTCCAGTCGCTTCTTTAATTAAATGCTAGGGCAAAAGAACAAGAACCTTTTCAAAGCAGTGAGGCTGCACAGTGTGTTTTTAACCTTGGGGGTCTGTCAATAGCTTCAGAATAAATGAACAGCTGTAAGAGCTCTGCACTTGTAGAGTTTGGCATTGGAAAGCTTCTCTATTTAGACTGGAGAATGAGAAACTTTTTAGAAAAAAACGTACCTTTTGTTCCATTTGTAGTTTACTTATGCAGTAACTCTTTTCCGTTTTGTTTTTAAACGGGTTCATATTAAGCGAAGCCATCTAAGCTATTTGTTTTGTGTTCATGCCCCAGTAAGTAATAGTCTTTTCCTAGTAAGGACTTACTAGGATGTGGGGGAACTGAATGGGATAAATGCCATCTCCAAAGGTAGATTGTTATTTATTGCATTTCTTCCAGAGAGTAGAAGACCTTTGCTTTTTAGTTCATAGCCCAGGGTTTTCTTGGGTAGGAGGCCTCCTCCCAATACAGAACCCTTATTGAAGTGAAAATCCAGGAGTACTTTCCTACAGTAGTGGATCCAGGAGTGGGGTAAGTAGGTTGAGGCCTCCCACTCCAGCTGTGCTATGCATGCACAGCGAACATACAGCTCACTGCCCAGTCAGCACTGGCTCCTGCTGGAGCTGTGAACTCACCAGGTGATCATGGAGCTCACCAGTCTGGCTAGAGCCCCTGCTTTCATGTGGCTCCAGAGCTCAGGGGATGAACACTGCCGCTGTTTGCCCTTCTGCTTTCTCTTCATCCTTTCTCTTGCTGCAGAACTCAGTCAGGAAGGGATGAGCAGCAGCAGGCTCTGGGGCCATGGACATGGGTGGATCTAGAATTTTGTAAAAGTGGGTATGAGAGCAGCAACCAGTGCTGCAGGGGAACGACATCCCCTGCTCCTAGGCTCTTCCCTCACTGGGGAGGGCAGACTCCAGGGCAGCAGCAGGTGTAAAGCTAAAGTCCCTCAATCATGTAAGAATCCATTCCCTTCTGCGCACAGTGACACGTTCCCCCCTTGCCCCACAGCGGTGTCACTGTCCCCGGCTCACCTCAAGATGAGGTGGGGAAGGTTCCAGACCCACTCGTGCCCTGCAGCAGTGTTGACTGAAAGGGACTGTGTCCACATCACTACACTTGCTCTGGATCCACCTGTGGCTACAGGGCAGATCCTTTGCCAAAGCTTGTGTGATACAGACAAGGGAGGATGCAACTGCATTGCCACAGCCCCACTGGATCTACATCTGCTTCTCTGCCATATGCATACAGCTGTGATTTTAGGTTTCATAGCCTTTGGCTAGCATACAAAATAAAGCCTAGATTCTGTCTTATGGCTTTTAGTAAAATAAGGATTCATCCCTCACATTCATGCTTCCTCTCTTTCCTTAACACTGTAGGCTTTTTTTGTTATTATTAATTTATATATGATTCTTCTCTTTTAGTTAGTGCTTATTGAGGGACTACAGGCTCTAGGGCAGAGGGTCACAAGCTTTCTTATTGTGTACCTCCTTCCAGGTTTACCAGCTGTCTGCATACAGTTTATAGTTTAGGCTCTTAAATGCCAGCTATAATTATAATGAAAATTAAATCTGCCACTACACACTTTTTATCACATATCTCCCCCCCACGAGACGTCTTGCATACCCCTCAGGGTACGCATACCAGTACCTTGCTCTAGGGCCTAGGTAACAAGCTACAGGCTCTAGCTCACCGGTAGGAATTTAGCCCTCAGAAGTATTTAAAAGTTGTTCTAAACTAATGAGTCTTGCTTCAGTTCCCATGTCATTAACTCACTACCACACCTGGCAGTAAATGGCAGAACTGGGAGCGAGGTCCTAAACTGTGCAAGTGATGGAGATCAAAGGGTTCCCCAACAGAAGTCCTCACTCGCAACCTTTTACCTTATCCCAGTCCTGAGGGAATTGTCTTGCCACACACTGTCATATCCACTTTGTTGCTGCCCTGTAAATAAAGCTCTTCACATTATAGGCACTTTGGGGCAAGGACCATCTTTGCTTTTGGCTTATGCAGAGCCTAGCACAGTTGCAGATGACTGGGGCTACAAGGCCTTTTTGAGTACAAATTGGGAGCAAGGTGTAGGTCTTGGCAAGACTGCATATGCTTGTGTAGCTAGCCTCATGAGTTGGCCTACCCTCTGGGGTCTGACTTACCTGCCAGGTCTTTTCAGCCCCCCCTCGCCTCCAGTCTCTCACCTACCATGCTTTTGATGTTTTTGTTTATTTAGGAGGTGGTCTCTGGGATTGGGAGTGCCTCCACCTACCAGCTCAGTCCTTGCTACTAGGACCATGCTTGCTCCTGGGGTTGGAGAGTGGTGGGTCTCTCTGCTTCACCACCCCCTTCCCCTTCCTGCAGCCCTTCTCAGGCCCGTCAGGTCTTCAGCTTCTCTGGATTTAGATCCCATTTACTCTGGGCAAGTCCTCAACCCTGGTCTACTGTCTGAGGTCTCAGTTTCCAGGCCTCAGCCCCTCCCGGGGCTCCAGTTTCACTAGACCAAAAGTTGAGAAGACTGAGGCTGATATCTCCAGTCCCTGATAAGGGGAGTGCCTCCAAGGCTCTCTACTTTTCGTAGATTCATAGATGTTAGGGTCGGAAGGGACCTCAATAGATCATCGAGTCCAACCCCCTGCATAAGCAGGAAAGAGTGCTGGGTCTAGATGACCACAGCTAGATGCTCATCTAACCTCCTCTTGAAGACCCCCAGGGTAGGGGAGAGCACCACCTCCCTTGGGAGCCCGTTCCAGACCTTGGCCACTCGAACTGTGAAGAAGTTCTTCCTAATGTCCAATCTAAATCTGCTCTCTGCTAGCTTGTGGCCATTGTTTCTTGTAACCCCTGGGGGTGCCTTGGTGAATAAATACTCACCAATTCCCTTCTGTGCCCCCGTGATGAACTTAAAGGCAGCCACAAGGTCGCCTCTCAACCTTCTCTTGCGGAGGCTGAAAAGGTCCAGTTTCTCTAGTCTCTCCTCGTAGGGCTTGGTCTGCAGGCCCTTGACCATACGAGTTGCCCTTCTCTGGGCCCTCTCCAGGTTATCCGCATCCTTCTTGAAGTGTAGCGCCCAGAATTGCACGCAGTACTCCAACTGAGGTCTGACGAGCGCCCTATAGAGGGGAAGTATCACCTCCTTGGACCTATTCGTCATGCATCTGCTGATGCACGATAAAGTGCCATTGGCTTTTTTGATGGCTTCGTCACACTGCCGGCTCATGTTCATCTTGGAGTCCACTAGGACTCCAAGATCCCTTTCCACCTCTGTGCCACCCAGCAGGTCATTCCCTAGGCTGTAGGTGCGCTGGACATTTTTCCTCCCTAGGTGCAGCACTTTGCATTTCTCCTTGTTGAACTGCATCCTGTTGTTTTCTGCCCACTTGTCCAGCCTATCCAGGTCTGCCTGCAGCTGTTCCCTGCCCTCCGGCGTGTCCACTTCTCCCCATAGCTTTGTGTCATCTGCAAACTTGGACAGAGTACATTTGACTCCCTCGTCCAAGTCACTGATGAAGACATTAAAGAGTATCGGTCCAAGGACCGAGCCCTGCGGGACCCCACTGCCCACACCCTTCCAGGTCGAGACCGACCCATCCACCACGACTCTCTGGGTGCGGCCCTCTAGCCAATTCGCCACCCACCGGACTGTGCAGTCATCCACATCACAGCCTCTTAACTTGTTCACCAGTATGGGGTAGTGAACCTCCTTTGGCCACCACCTCCTCCTCCCAGTAGCCACAACCCAGTTCTCTAGTAAAATTCAAACACAAAACAGCAACCTAACCAGTCAGAATGCAAATGCAAGCCTTTCTGGAAACACTAGTCCTTGAGCCCCCCTACTTAATTCAGCTTGCTTCTATCTCTCCAGCCCAGCAGGTACTTCTCCTAGGCTAGCTTGATGCCTCACTACAGCCAGCTATATTGGGAGCTCTGTGTTCTGTAACAGCCAGGGCTAGACTACCCCTTTTATGGCCAGATCCTGGGCTTATATGCTTCAGACCCAGTCCCCTTCTGGCCATGTGATCCTGTCTCCTGCTCCCAGGGCCCAGGTGCTTTCAATTTTACCATTAGAATTGCCTGTCTTTTTCCAGGCCCTGGCTTAGTTCACCTGGCCAGCTCACACCTGCTGCTGCTTTGTCCTCAGGCTCCTTGCAAACCTGCCTCCAGCTACACTTCCCTCTTCCTAATAACAGGGGCAGGGGTTCCGTGTTACAGATGGTGTTCAGTGGAAGTTTATAATTTACTTATCAAGCTGTTCTGAATAAGACTTTCCATGTGGAGCCATATAAAACTCAGTATCTATGCCCTTGCTCCTTCTGTTAGGAAGGAATAACTAGGTGGATATGCAGTATTATTCATTAAAGCAGGATTTGGTTCACCCTGCCATCTCTGCTGCTTTTTTACATTGTACCTATACATACAACACACTGTTCTGATTCTGTGGATGCTTGGACCTCTGATCCTATTTGGCAATGTATTCAAATCCTGAAGGATAGAATTTGCAAATGGAGACTTTTTGGAAGGTTCTCTTTGGATATAGCTTGGGGAAATAACAAAGTCATTTTTGTTGCTGCCCAGAGGTAAGACAAAAATCTCCTACTTAAATTACTTTTATTTTAAATTCACTGGTTAGGAGCAAAACAGTTACATCTTTACAAAGTACTATTGACATTGCAACCTGCCTCATCACAAAACCCCATCTGATTGATGTTTCAGCCTCCTTGCATCTAGCTTAGCTTTGCAACCTACCTGCCCATCTCATGAGCTAGGCTACTTCATGCCAATTGCTTTGTCAGCAATTGGTCTGACTCTAGAGGGATCCAGCTGGCCAGTTCTTCTCTGGAAGCTGTCCTTCTGGCAGCAGCATTCTGATCCTTGGCAGATTCCATAGGCGGTTAAGCCAATAATGCTGAAGTTGTATCTGGGTCTGTTTTTGTTTCCATTAGGGATGAGGAAACCTCAATGGTTTTTAATGCCTACCCAAATGTTGCTAGGCTTCCCTTGCTGCTCCTAGAGAGGTAGACTGAATTGGTCTCCATTTTTCCCCACCCTCCATCCTCCCTGCAGCTCTCCACTAGCCCCCGAGCACTATCCATTCCTTGTGGGACTTCAGCACTCTACAGTCTTTGAAGTTTTTTAAGACTTGTTGGCTCTAGTGGTATTTCCATTGGATCCCATAGTCTGGAGATTTTTATAGGAGACTTGAATTCCATGTGGCATCTCCTGTTCTGAAGAGAAGATGGTTAGGCTGAAGGTGTCCCATGGATTCTTCAGTATTATGGGCTGTTCCCTGAAGTAGCAGTATGTGCTGTATTCTGCCATCTACATGTGCCCTTCAATGGATTTCCCAACTGGTAATCAATGGAGACTTGACAACAGGAAATAAAAGCAGGATTTCTTACCAGCACATTAGCCCATAGTTTCTCAACCTGTGGTACGTGTACCCCTGGGGGTATGCAAGACACAGGCAGGGGGTACACGGTCACCCCTACACTCTTGCCCTCTTTTCTTCTCTCTCTCACCCTCTTTTCCTCTTAAAACTGTGGCAAGACATTTGGTGCAATTAAAAAAAATTAATTCTCTGGTAATAATGTGGTGTTCAGCCCCGCTAGCTTTGGCCAACATCACCTCTAGCTCAGGTACATACTTGAGTTGTGGACCCCTGGTGTAAGATGTGGCAACCCTACCCACATCAGATCAGACATCTGTCATTCACGGCCTTATCTACACAGCCCTTCTTCCAACATATGGCACACATTAGTTTGTAAATATAAAATCCCCTGGAAAATTGAATGTTGGGGTACTTATTAACATTTTCAGAAGTTAGGGGGTGCTTGCTACTTAAAAGGTTGAGAAACACTGCATTAGCCAAGTCTGCCAATTGAGGGTCCTGGGCCAGGGTCAGATACCTAATACCACTGCTGATCTGGGATTTTCTGTTATCAGTGAGGTTAGTGACTAAGAAATTACCCCTAAATGCATGTAAACATCAGTGTTTGCATTTAATGTTCCAATAGTAATGAGATGGGGAAAGAGAACAAGTTAGGCTACCACTATCTGTAGGCAACTCAACATGGGGATGTTTGAGGGTGGTGTGACTTGTTACTACAGATTTTTAGTTTTCTGATGTTAATCCAGAATGACACTGATCGCAACCATCAGAAAAATGGGATACCGAATTATCTGGAGGTTGGTGATGATAAGTAAGAGACTGTGCTTAACACCTACATATTTGCTGTACAGAGTGTTTATAATCATTGTCCTGGGAACCAACAGTCTCTGAACACTTGGAAGCTGGCTTTTTAAGGACTAACGTGAATGAAAGTTTGAGAAAAGCTAAATATAATGGCATAGGCTCTGATCTAGTGGCACTCAGAGAAGGTTAGATATTGGTAGAAAAAAAATAAAGGTAATTTATGGTAGTTCCTGGCAGACTAAAGCTTTTATTTTTAATCCTTTTACCATACATCTGAACAGCAATCTCCAAAGCCTGTCCTCCTTCAACAGTGCTACCCCTTTACAGCATGGGGGTGAATGAGAGCGTAGCTTGGTCTCAAGTGTCACCATATTACCAGTTGACCTTTATTATTATTTTTTAAAACCAAATTAAATAGTCTAGTCCCAATTTAAGTTAACATGCCCAAAAAATATTAGGGCTCTTCTACATGTGCTCTGGAGGTGGTGGTGGTGGTGGGGTGTGTGTGTGTGTGTGTGTGTGTGTGTGTGTGTGTGTGTGTGTGTGTGTGTGTGTGGTTGGGGGGGCGCTTTAGAGTGGCTCTGATTGCCGCTCTAATTTAAAGTGCTGCCATGTCTCATGTATTGGTGTCTACGTGCTTAAAAATGGTGGCAGGGGTGCTTGAACTAGATGTCGTTTGACAGTCTTTAGTTCAAGCACCCCCACCACCATTTTTAAGGGCAGGGACACTAATACATGAGGTGCAGGAGGCAATTGCCACCCTCCAGCAGACTCGATTAATCGAATCTGTTCCAACGTGCTGGAATTTCAGTGCATCGGAGCAGCCTCCACACTTGTCTATAGGCACCCTTAAGGCCCAGCTTATCAGAGAGGTATCACTGACAACAGTTGTTCAGCTGCTGCCTACCTCTGTAGGCACCTGAGGTTTGGCAGGTGGCACAAAGCTATGTGAGCACAAATATCTCCACCACAGCCAATGTGCTTTAGCCCTAGCCCTAGGACAAACCATGGAGGCCCTGAAGTGGAATGCTCAAATTAGACATTCCTCTGCCTTTCTTGCCAGGACAGCAAATATCCCATCCATTAGGGGACTTGGCTGTGAGAGGTTCTAGTCTTTGCTCTGCTGTTTCTGGACCAAGGTGTTGAATCTATCTTGCCCTACATAGAGAGTAGTTCTATTAATTTTTCTCAGCTCCAGTGAATATATAAGTGCAATGGGTCTACCAGGACAGGTTGAGCAAGCCTGCTCCAGAATACCCAGTTACCCTGCAGGTTGTAGTTTGTGTCCTCACTCTAAATTGGATAGAGGATGGATTTGAGCTTAGGTTTATAGCATCCCAGGTGAGTGCTTTGAACAACATGGTGTTAGGTGGGCCTGCCTTGTGTGTGTATTGTGTGTGGGAAGCCTGGCCTTAAGAATTGAACTTCAGAAGCAGGTTAATGGTTTGGATACATAAGCCCAGTTTCTGTCCCCCGAAGTTTAATCCCAGCTAACCTAGGTAGCATCCTACTCAGCTGGATTCTAAGAATCCCTTCAGAACTGCGTGGTAAACCTGGGTGGCCAGCCTGGGGCTGACCATTCTGTTGGATAGCACCAGGCCTAAGACCTGGGTATGGCAGGATGTACCTTAAGTTTTATAGTTTTTGGAATATTGCAGAAATATTCCAGCTGGCCCTGTGGGGCACCGCTACCAGAGAGGGAAGGACCGTCCCCCTTTCAGCTCAGGGACTGCTCAGCCTGCCAACAGCTTGCCTCCCAGCTGTGGGGCAGGCAGGGAGGCTCCACAACAGGAAGGACCAGACTCCTCACCACTTCTGCTTGAAAGTAGGCTCTTACAGCCGGCAGGACATCTGGCACTGCTGGTGAAGGGGCTGGCTTGCCCCATGGGCAGTGCAGGGTGTCTGGCAGGGGTGAGGGGAGGCTAGAGGTGTTGGGCAGGGCCACCCTAACACCCCGTGCTGCCCATGGGGCAAGCCAGCCTGTTCCTAGGCAGTGTCGGGCATCCTCCCAGCTGCAGGAGCATGCTGAAGGCAGAAGTGGCAAGGGGTCCAATACAGCTTTCGGCAGAGCCTCTCCCCCTGCCCCATGGCTGGGGGGCAAGCTGCAGGAGGGCCCAGTTCTTCCCTCCAGGACAACAGCACCCCCTGGGGCTGGCAGGGCAGACTGCCAGTGGTCCATGTGCTGCTCAAGCTCCCAGGGTCCTGATCCAACTTTCCAGGAGCCTGCTAGCACACCGCCTCTCCCACAAGCCTGCCCAGGCTTCCAGCACCTTCCACACTGAGGCAGGGTCCACTTATACAATGGATCTACAAAAATCCTAACTTTTTTGTACAGAAATATGGGGTCAATTTATACACTGTGTTAACCTATACACTGTAAAATATGGTAGGTTAAATCGGTTTATTGAACTTCTGTTCCAGATCCAAGATCTGTCCCAGATCCTCCAGATTCAAGTTAACTCTCTGTCCCACAACATCCGGGATGCTTTGCACTTCCTCCACAAACATCCCCTTGCAGGATGGGCAGGCTAGCCTTGGTCCAAGCTGTCTGTTCCAGCTGAGCATGGAAGCATACTCTAGCACTCCCCGGCTTCTGGCCTGAGCTACTGCAGTCATGTGGCTGCATTTCCAGAATCAAAAGCAGATGTTTGTTCACTTACTTACTGATCCAGTTTACTAAGCAATCCATCTTAGACTAACCTGAGAAGATGGAATTGATTTGACCTCGGGCTTTTTGGCTGTCTGTACTTAGCCTAAATGTTTACATTGCCTAGTGTGAGCAAGGGTAGAGCAAGCTCTTGATCTATGAGTGCAAATAGACTTTGGTAAACTGAGCAAAAAGCCCCATAATATAGGTAGTAGAAGCAATTGCATCATTTACAGTTCAGTTTTCATAGAAATTGGTCTTTGTGGCAGTGATTGTACTTCTCAACAATCAGCAAGCAGGAATAATCTTTAGTTCTGCGACTGGATCTTCTCCTTAGGGCATCTAGTTTCCAGTGTTCTGCAGGTGAATAATAATGAAGTATAATTTAGCAGAGGAAAGGAGTTCTGCCAGTTATATATAATCAACACCAGTTACTACTAGTTTAAACATTAACTCAGCCTTTTAAAGCCTGACAAAAGAGCTGGAAATGATTATCAGTGTGGAGGACATTTCATGCCAGCAAAATTCCCAAACTTTACCTCTCATATAAGAGGTAATATAATAGTGGTGTTGTGGTTCACGAACTATGTGAAAGACCAGGCTTTTTTTGGTTGATATCTTTTACTGGATCGGGTGCATAATTGGAATAAAGTTAGACAAGCTTCCGAATGCAAAGCATTCAAAAGCTTGTTTAATTTTGGACCAACTATGTGGTAGGTCCAATAAAAGATATCAACCCCCCAAAAATCCTTGCTTCTCGTTCTTTTTCATATAAAATCACTCTTGGCTTTTATTGAAGATCAAGTATCCTGGAGGCTTTTATTTACCTCTGAAAAAGTAGGTGTTGTTTAAAAAGAAAGTTTTATAGCAGTGTGATCAACAGAGTGATACTGAAAAGAGAACTTTCAAATCTGTTCTTTTTTTCTTTTTCTGTAACTTGTTATTGCCTCCAGATTCCTTCTTCTTTCTTTTTTTATCTCCTTCATTTTTTTCTCTTTGCAGCTTTCTCTGTCATTTAAATGAAAATATTACACTATGGAAGTTTGGTTTTCTGCAGATGTAAATGACCTCTAAGAATTCATTCATTAAAAAGCTGCATGCATGAGACAGCAAGTTCTTAAGTACAGAATGGAACACCTTGCTGTTTTATGTACTAAAATTCTGCTGTTTTTTTTTCCTTTGTCACTGGGGTAGCCTAGCTATGAATGCTTTGCTCAATTAGGCAATCATACTTGCAGAGTTTAAAAAGAAAACCATGCATTTCTTCAGATGAATGCAGAGTTGTAATAAAAATGTAATAATGAAGAGCTATTATATCTGGCAGTGCCATCTGCCTTTCCTTACAATGTTTTGGTGATACAGCATGGAAAAAATGCAAAAAGAATCTGATCTGCCTTCTGCATTACAACTTCGTTGTGCACTGATATTTTAAGTTTCTTGAAAGCACCTGAAAATAACTTTAAAAGCATAACATTTAACTTCTGTTCTCTTAGAAAGTGTGAACATAGAATGTTGGCCAGCAATTAGGCTTCTTGACTGGGGAAGACAACCAGTCAATACAGAATAATCTCCATCCACTGGTGCTACTTGCCGTGATCTGATCTGGAGCTCCAGACCTGGTTTTTGCCTTGATCTGGCCGAAGTGGCTTCGAAGCTTCAGAGCCGCCTCGGAAATCTGGTCATAGGGTATAATGGAGAATCAATGAAATATCTATAACTTTGTTTTTTGTCTTGATGATGAAACTTGCATGGATGGTAGACTCTGCTGAGAGCATGAAACCTGCCAAGTTTCAAGAAGATTGGTGCAGGGGTTTGGGGGGAACTGTACCCCCAATTCTTGAAAGCCAAACTCATGTTATGGCTGTGTGTTACAATGCAGGGTGGTCAAAACTGCAGGGCTGGTAGCTCTTACTGAGGCCACAAAGCCTGCCAAGTTTCAAAGAGATCGGTGCAGGGGTTTGGGGGGAACTGCACCCAAGCTGTGGACAAGCAAAACTGGTGCCATGGGTGACACTGCGTGTGTTCAGGCACAGCAGGGTGACAGCTGCAGGGATGGTAGTCCCTGCTGTGACACCTGCCAGCTGTGGAGGAGGTCGGTGCAGGGGGGCTCTGGGGCCCTGTACCCCTAGCTGCTGACAGGCAAAACTCGCGCCAAGACTGTGTCTGTCTTGGGGCAGTTGATTGTCTGTATTGATTCTTTCCTCTCCTTAGCCTAGTTTTGTAGGTGCTAATTGCTGCTCGTTAAGTCGTTATGTAGTAGCTAGGTCCTGTGTATTGAGCTGGTCCCTGAGTGAATCATGATTGATTGGTAACTGGTAACACAGCAGCTTAGCAGCCAGGCCTGCAGCAGTGTCTCCCACGCCCCAAGACCGAGTCAGTCCCAGAAGCACCCATGGCATGAGTTCTGCTTGTCCGCAGCTTGAGGGGCAGTTCCCCGCAAACTCCTTTACCGATCTTCTTGAAACTTAGCAGGCTTTGTGACCTCAGCAAGAGCTACCACTCCTGCAGTTTTCACCTTGCTATGTTGTATCACATAGACGTGACAGGAGTTTTGCTTTCAACAATTTGGGGTACAGTTGCCCCAAAACCCCTGCACCAATCTTCTTGAAACGTGGCAGGCTTTGTGGCCTCAGTAAGGGCTACCACCCCTGCAGTTTTCACCCCGGTATGTTGTAACGCCTAGACGTGACATGAGTTTGGCTTTCAAGGATTTGGGGTGCCGTTCCCCCCAAACCTCTGTACTGATCTTCTTGAAACTTGGCAGGCTTCATCCTCTCTGCAGAGTGGAAATTTGATCCAAATCGGACAAAAAACAACAAAGTTATAGATATTTTATTGTTTCCCCATTATACCCTATGGCCGGATCTCCGAGGCGGCTCCGAACCGCTTGGGGAAGCCGAACGAGGCCAGCGCTTTGACCCAGATGTGTTGCTTCAGACCCCGAAGCATTCAAATCTTCTCCGGATCCGAAACTCTATCCGAAGCCTCGCACAGCCCTAGTAGAGAGTTGTGTAATTTCCCTATTTGATTTTCATACTCAAGAAGAGGAAAATCAGGCAAATGGAGAGATAGCAGTGGAAAGACCTGAGAGAGGAGCTGAAAAGCAAGGAGAAAAAAGACAAGTACTGATAAGGAGCAGTTAAGTAAATAGTATAGTTTATAAAAGCAAAACAAACGAACAAACAAAAAAGAGGCTAGACTTGTAAGGCTAGGGAGTTGAATATGGTTTGAGCCATAATTGTAGACAATGAAATGGAGGTGTTAACTTGCATCAGCAGTTCTGTGATACCAGATGTTACAGGTATAATACAATTTTGGTGGGATAACTGGAATATAGGTAGTTGTGGAGGATGTGGTGTTTAGAAAAAATATAAAAATGTGTGGGGTTGTATTATACATTTAATGACATGGTAAAATGCAAGAAATCAGGAAGAGAGAGCCTGGATAAGAGAGAACCTCTTTTTTTCTCCAAATCATTTTGGAGAAGGATGAAAAGAGTAGGGTTTAACGCCTTTGTTACAGAATATTGAATGACCTGGCATGTGAAATTGCAAAGCTAGTAGGCAGGGGTTTTAATAAGTCTTCGAAGTCATGAATTGCTCCATCTGATTGGAGAACAGCAACTATAATGCTTGTATTTAGGAAAGTGGGATGAGAGAAAGGAGGCTCAGTGACTGCACTGCCCATAGGCATTTTAGCTTTTGAAGGCAAGAATAGCTAAAAACATGGTACTGAGTAGAAAATAGGATAAAATACAACCTGGGTTTTCCAAAAGTAGACCTTGTCAGGCTCAACTGAAGAAAATTTGTTGATATGAGATAAGTCAAAACATTGTAACTCAGAACCAATTTTCTCATAAGAAACAATGTTATAAATGGGGGAATGGTTCCTAAACCAAGGCCCGATACCTTATTTTCACCAAAAATACCCCAGAATTTTGTATTTGATCAATTATAGATGAGTAATATAGCTATATTAATTTTATTTATATTGTAAATAGCAATCATATTGATTTGGAAGGACTTCTTTGAGGTGACTTTGCTGGACGTTTTAATATAGTCTCCCACAACCTTCTCACAAGCAGCCTGAGGACGTACAGAGTGGATGAATAGACTGTAGGATGGATAGAAAACTGGCTGGATCATTGGGCTCAGAGGATAGCAGCTGGTATCAAGTGGAGTACCCCAGGAGTTGGTCCTGTGGCTAGTTTGTTCCATATCTTCATCAACGATCTGGAAGATGGGATGGAGTGTACCTTCAGCAAGTCTGAAGATGACAGCAAGCTGCTGGCAGTAGTAGGTATGCTGGAGGGTAGGGCTAAGATTCAGAGAGATGTCAACAAATTGGAGGATTGGAGCGAAAGCATCTCATGAGGTTCAATAAGGACAAGTGTAAAGTCCTGCACTTAGGACAGAACAATCACATGCACCGGTACAAGCTGGGGACTGACTGGCTAAGCAGCAGCTCTGCAGAAAAGGACCATAGGTTACAGTGGACAATAATCTGAATATAAGCCAACAGTGTGCCCTTGTTGGGAAGAAGGCTAAAGACCAACTGGGCTACATTAGTAGGAGTGTTGGCAGCAGATAGATGGCAGTGATTATTCCTCTCTGTTCAGCACTTGTGAGGACTCATCTGGAGTCCTGTGTCCAGTTTTGGGCCCCACTACAGAAAGGATATGGAAAAATTGGAGAGGGTCTAGCAGAGGGTAACAAAATGGTGAGAGGGGTACGGCACATGACTTCTGAGGACAGGCTTAGAGAGCTGTGCTTATTTAATCTAAAGAAGAGAAGACTGAGGGGGGACTTAATAGCAGCCTTCAACTACCTGAAGGTTGATCCAAAGAGGATGGAGCTAAACTGTTCTCAGTGAATTATCTAGTTGGGGATTGTATTGCTTTGAGCAAGGGGTTCAACTAGATGACCTCCTACGGTCCCTTCCAAACCTAATTTTCTGTGATTCTATCATTTTAAATTAAAGCGTTCTATTTAAATGTTAAAAGAGCCTGATTTAAATGAAAAACATCATTTAAAAAAATATTTTTAAATAATTGATTTTTATCCAACAAAAGATGCATCAGGCAAGGTCTTTCCAGGGGAAGTAAGAAAGTATTGATACAAATGTAAAAGGCACTGATAAGATTTCAGTTGTAAAAGATACTGGTGAGTTCTCATTGGGAATAGTGTGTGCAGTTCTGGTCACACACATTCAAGACAGGTGAACTTAAATTGAAGAAGTTCAGAGGAGAAATGATCCAAAGAAAGAAAAGTCTACATTACAAGAGTGGGCTCAGCCTGATTTGTTCAGACTAGTAAAATGAAGATTGAGGGGGAATGTAATTGCTGTCTATATGAATACATAAGAGGGTAAAGAGGAGGAAGAGATGAGAACTATTCAAGTTTAAGGGCAGTATTGGCACAAGAGCTGTTCAAGTTAAAGGGTAATATGGGCACAGGACCAGATTAGTAAAGTAGCATTCAACTGTTTTTGCCTGGTAGGCCTGGTGTGCAGTGTGCAGTCTGTCCATGGGCTAGAGCCAGTTGATGGTCCAGATCTGGCGTCCAGATCAAGCAAAGCAGGGCTCCATCTGGCTGCATGAAGGGAGCCAGGGGACAGCCTGACTCCAATACAGCTGTGCGGGGAAAGGAGTTTTGGCCTAGCCCCAACCTAGCCCTACAGTGGGAAAAGGGGTATGACTCGGCCCTAGTCTTGCTGCATGGGGGAAGAGGGCATGACCCAGTCCCAAACAAACCACACAAGGGAACAGGGTGTGGCCCAGTCCCAATCTGGCAGAGTGGGGTAAGGGAACATAGCCCAATCTGATTGGCTGCTCAGGATTTGGGATTCTGGCAGTGAGGGAGGGCCACTGTTTCCTCGCCACCACATTTCCTGACCTGTGGGGAGCCCTGTGGGCCAAATGCCATGGCTCCACAGGCCATACTTGACCCACAAGCCCCCTGAATTAGTTTAAACTGACTTTGAAGAAATTTTAGGCTGGAAGTTAGAAGTAGGTTTCTAACAATCTATTAAAGAAGGTTCTGGGATAGTCTTCCAGTTGGGGTAGTGGGGACACAACAAAAACAACCCCCCCCCCACCATTTAAGCTGAAACTTGATACGTATGTGAAAAGGATTGGTTGTTTGTGGCTTTTCATAAGAATGGGAGAATAAATTCAGTGAACCAGGAGGTTCTTTTTGGTCCTTTGTTCTTAGCTCCCAATAATTATAAACTTATTCTATAATGAATTTTCACTACAGTGAATGACATTTCTGCTAACAAGAGTTTCCCCATTTCATGTGGTAACTAAGGGAAGCTCAAAATCATGGCTTTCTTCATTATATGAATTTAATGGAAATTATGTTGCTGTTACAGAGAAGACCTCTCCTTTGCAGAAACATTTGGAAGATAAAAGATTTTGCAGATCTAAAGTGGCATAGCTCCATCAACTGAGTATTTGGCCCATTGCATTGAAGGCATAAAACATTTTGAAGAAAGTCATCTAATTTCCTAATGAATGTTTTTATTGAGTGCAGGAGTGCTTATATGAAGGGAGAGCAAGAAGACACTGGACCTGGGAACTCATGTGGGAGAAAAACCCTCTCCTCCATTATTCAGCTGCTTAGTTAAAGAAGGCTTTGTCTCAAGATTGTGACAAATGAGGCATGCCCATTGACATTTTGATCACTTTGCTTTTTTATCTAAAATTTTTAGGTAAAATGGGTGATTTTGTTATGATCTCATCTCGTACTTGAGTAATGCAGATCATACCATTTCATGCAGGAATTCTTGCCCTGAATATCCTCTATGATCTTAGTGGAAGGATTTTCCCATTCTTTTGCTAGACACCTTCCATAATGGAAATCTGGGATAGTACTGCAATCTAAGCAGTCAGCAAAGAACAGTAAAAATATAGTAAAGGGCAAGTGGAGAAGTTCTGACAAAGGGACATGGTAGCAGTCAACTGCAGTAAATCTAGATCATTAAGGTTGAAGGGAATAGCTATAATCTGGTGTTTTGCCAGTTTTCACTGGCAGTTTTGCTCAAGATTTTGCTTAAAGTACAGAAACAAAACACTCATTGTATTCGTGCAAAATCTAGATCATTAGACTTGGGCTCATCAATCCATGATTACTGAAAGCTTCTTCAGATGTTTTATATTAGCCTTCAGAAAAGTTCTTGCTACATTAAAAGACAAAGTCTATTAAAGCAATTGTTTTAGGCAGATGCCTAAAGGTAAGGAAATCGAAAGTTAAAGATGAAACCAGTGTTCTTTTGGGCTAGAGACAGACATTCAAAAAGCCTGAGCCTGAGTTGATTCAGTCTTTGCAGGTTAGTTTAACTTGGCTAGGCTAAATCAATTTGTAACCATACAGGCATCCCAGAAATGCAGGCACATGCCTGCAGTGGCTCAGGTTAGAAGCCCTCTCTTCCCTTGCACGGAGCTGAGCTGAGGGGAACATGGTCAGGCCCACAGGATGCTGTGATTAGGGAGGATTCTCCCCCTCCCCCCCCCCCCCCCCCCCGGCCTTCTGACCAGCCCAGCAAGAAATTGATAACAGTGTTTATCACCTCATTAAGAAAACAGAGGGACATTACCAGCTGCCTGTTGATTCTGCCTTTGTCCCATCTGCCACAGCACAGACCATAGCCAGCATGTGGTCTGCTAGCTAATGCTGAGAGGTGCCTGTACAGCAGAGGGGATGGGGAGGGAGGGGAGGGGAGGGGAGCGGGGGAACAGGGACACCTGCAGTCTGCACCAAGCTGCAGCCAGGGAGGACAGGGGAGGGGCCAGCCCTGCTGTAGAGCAGAGAGCCCCACCTAGCCCAGAGAGCATGCCGGGATGCTAGGGGTGTGTGTTCTAACTTAAACCAGGAAGGGGTCTGGGACAGACATTGCATAAACTGGTTTGATTTAAATCAGTTAAGTCTGATATTACATTCAACCAGGTTTATCTCAAACTGGTTTTGGCCATTTTGAAACTGGTTGATGTGCACTGTCTGTTCTGTTACAGGTTTAAACCAGTTTCTGATCACTTAAACCAGTTTGTGTGTAATGTTTGTCCCTAGTCTTAAGGTGCCCTATTATGTCTAGCTGTTGAAGCATGCAATAGGTCGTGGTTCTTTGGAAGTACATTACCTGTTTGTGCTGAGGCTCCATTTTGATCTGCTAAAAAAACTAACATAGTTTGAATCCTTTGCTTTATGTGCTTGGATTGAAACATCTTCCCTATACTATCACACAGATTCAGTAAAGAGTGGCTTAGCAGTGTTTTACTGATCTCTGTAGTAAAATCTGTAGCATAGGTTATAAATTGCGGATCTCTAAATTCAGTGCAGGTCAACTGAATTATTCCATATTTGTCTAGGATAGGGTTATTTGAATCATCAGGTGCTACTGTCACTGGCCAGTGTCAGAAATTGGTTACTTGCCTTAGAAAACACCATGCTGCTTTGTATCTATAAACAGAGTTTTTTGACAGGCTTATTGACTCAACATATTTTATTTAATGTATAATTAGACCTTAGCCTAGACTGTATTAAATTCACATTTTATTTTAAGCTGATTAATTTTTTAAAAGGAAAATTTAATTATTATTTAAACTCAAATTTTACAAATCCAGTTTAAATTAAAAAAAAATCTGATTTAAATACAAATTATTTTATTTTATTTTAAATCATTAGTTACTATCTACCCTGCTTGATGGTATCAAATGCAAGCTCTGTGCTGTCATCGCTATAGGTGTATATAGGGATCATGTATAATATGATCTTAGTTCCATGCACAAATTCTCATTGGTAATACTCAAATGCAGTGCCAGTTACTGTAGGATTCCAGAACTTAGTCCTGGGTTGCTGAAATTTGCCAGAAAACCCTCACTGACTCTCAATGAGAAGATTAGACCTTTCCCAAATAGAAAGAATGACCTTCAGGTGAAATACTAAGCCAAAATCTTTTCTGTCCATTAAGGGATAGCCTTTTCAGGCCTTGATGTTCTGGCCAGCTTTTTATCCCATCAAGTTCTAGTATTCAGTACTGCAAGAAAGAAAGATAATTGTGTAGCTGCTCAATTTTTTGGTGTCACAATAGTTAGACTACATGTCCAGCGTC
This sequence comes from Alligator mississippiensis, assembly GCF_030867095.1. Lineage (NCBI taxonomy): Eukaryota > Metazoa > Chordata > Crocodylia > Alligatoridae > Alligator > Alligator mississippiensis. Next base: position 224,808,147 of record NC_081824.1, on the reverse strand, counting down.
ATGAGGATCTACTCGTGAACAGCACTGTTACACTGTGATGATACTGATAATAATGAATTGTGCATTACTTTACATTTAGGAAGCAAGGTGTTTTGTTCTGGGAAGGAGGACTGCTATCAAGAGGTGGAGTCCATCTGACCAGGACTGGAAATAGCATCTTCGGGCACTGCCTGGCGAACCTAGTAAGAAGGGCTTAGGTTCCACATGAGATCATAAACGAAACCTCCAGCAACAGAGCAAGCAGTCCAGGGGGAAAGGCCTGAATGAAGCAGCTCCACTCTGGTATAGGGCCAGAGAGCTGCAGGATAGCAACAAGGGATACTAAAAGGAAATGCAAAAATGGATCTGATGTATGTATACAAATGTGAGCAGTATGGGGAGTAAGAAAGCTGGAAGTCACAGCCTGTGAAAAGAACTATGACCTGATTGGTATCACAGAGCCCTAGTAGGACAGCTCTTATGACTGAAACATCAACATTGATGGCTAGTCTCTTTTGGAAGGATGGGGTTGTTTGAAAAGGTGGTAATTGGCTGCAGTGGTACTTTGATATGAGGATGGCAGCCTTCTAGAATATAGGAAGTCAACGAGTCCAGAGATGACTGAAAAGACCAATCTGAGATCTGCATTTTCAACTGCAGACAAGACATAAAATTCTAGGAAGGAGTGGATCCTGGTGATATTGGGTCAAAGCTCTTTCCCTCTGTTTCTCTTGCCTATTCACCTTCATAGTGAAGTGAGTTTGCTCAAAATGGTTGATGCCTTGTCATACTTTATGGCACCACTGGGGATGATTCAGTGCTCGAGTCTCCCAGGTGTTCATGTTAATATCTCATTTCTTCAGATTGGCTTTCAAGGTGTACTTGAATCTCTACTTTTGCCCACCTCTATAGTGGTGACCATTGGTGAATTGGGAGTATAGGATCAGTTTCGGGAGCTGGTTGCCCAAAATCCTCGTGACGTGTCTTGTATGTCAAAAACATACACTTCTTCCCTGGTTCAGGAAGAAGAAGTTAGCAGATCAGAATGCATTTGGGTGAAAGATAAAAGGTGAAAGATCCAGGACTGATATAATAGTGGGGATTATTATAGGCCTTCAAGTCAGGAAGAAGAGGCATGCTTCAAGGTGACAAAATTATCTAAAATTTATGGGATGGTACTGATGGGAGACCTGAATTTTCCAGACTTATTTTGGATCTTGTCCTAACAGATAGGGAAGAATTGATGAAGTATGTGAAAGTGATGAGCTTGAAAGGAAACAATCATGATATGATCGAATTCCAGATCCTGAGATGGAGAAAGCATGAGAGCATCAGAATTTAGATGCTAGATTTCAAAAGGTGTATTTTGCCCAGCTCAAGGAATTAATAAACATGGTGCCATAGAAAGACGGACTGAATAATAAAGGCGCCCAGGAGGGCAGGAAGCTACTAAAGGGCACAATATTGGAATCCTGAGAAGAAACTGTTCCAACACAATAGAAGCATAAGAAGAATGGTAAGAGAGCAATGTGGCTGCACAAGGAGCTTCTAGGATGCCTCAAATGCAAAAGGAATTCATATGGGCAATGAAAAAATGGGCAGATCACCAAGGAGGCATTCCAGGACTGCAAAACCCTGTAGACCTAATTAAGGAGGCAAGGGTAAAGAATGAGCTTCACCTCATGAGGGATATTAAAGAACCTGAACTTGTTGTCTTTCAGAATTTTAGTCAAAAAAGAAAGACCAAGGAAACTTTAGGTCCACTGTTAAATAACCAGGGTGAGTTCTTAACAGAAGATGCAAAGAAGGCAGAGCTTTTTAATAATGACTTTGTCTTGGTACAGACATGTATCAAGACAAAGGACCAGAGGATTGGTAAAGGGTAATCATAGTGTTCCTCTTTACAAATAGCAAAAATGAGGACCTGGAGAACTACAGTCCAGTTAGTTTTACCCCAGTACTCTAGAAGTTACTGGAACATACCCTAAGGAAGTCCATTTGCAACCATCGGGAGGAGGAAAGGCTGATCATGGATTTACTAAGAACAAATTGTGCCAAACAAACTTAATTTCCTTCCTTGGACAAAGTGATTGCTTCAGTATATGAAATGGATGCTGTGGATATAGTGTACCTGGACTTCCGCAAGGTTTTTGACAAGGTCCCACATGAACAAATAGGAGAAATGTGGGCTAGACAAAACTACTATAAGGTGGATAGACAATTGGCTTAGTAGCCACAAGCAAAGGGTAATTATAAATGGATCCATGTCAGAATGGTAGGAGGGTTCAAGTGGAGTCCCGCTGGGGTCTATCCTGAGTCCAGTGCTATTCAACACATTTATTAGTTGAATGCTGGAATTGAGTTTCTTCAGCAAGTTTGCAGATGAGACAAACTGGGAAGGATTGCAAACGAATTTGAGAACAGGAGCACAATTCTGAGGGATCTGAGAACCAAAGGTTGAGAACCACTAGATTAGACAGTGGATTTATGAAGCTTAGTTTGGATAGAGATGTTCTGGCCTCAGGCAAGGGGTTGAACTGAATGACTTCTTAGAGGTACCTTCCAACCCTACTTCACTATGATTCTATGTTTAACCAAATTTATTTTTCTTATAATTGCCAACCAAATGGTGTTGGTGGATTATTTAAAAACAATGTATTGCTACAGAAGAGATTCAAAAGTCTGAAATTAATTTAAGTCTCCCCTCCACTCTTCTTTTTCCTTCCCCCATTTTTAAACATGTTTTCAAAGAGCATAGACCAGCAACTATTTTCTATTGTATGCAAAGGTGTGCATATCTGAATTGATCTTAGTTTGCCAATCTTCATTTCTATTTCCAAAGCTTATAGAAATTTAGGATGGGAATTTTCATATATGCCTAAAATGTAGTACTGATTGGATTACTGGAGAGTAAATTACAATAATCTGGAGACATAATCTTTGTTTGATTTTTTTTTTTTGATTCAACATTTATCCATATCATTCCATTTCAGCATTTTTTTTAACCTTATTGGTAGAAATATGATTCCTCGCAAATATCAAATTGTCATGTAATACTCAATACAATAAGCTGTATAACAATGAATGTTGTATAAGGATGTTTTTTAAATAATTGCTGTTGATTCCAGTATGTATCATCTTTTGAAATTCAGCATTTGAACCCTAAGCTTGTTTTATTGTGCATATTTGCTTGTCTTGAATTTGTTCCAGCTCCTTTCATTTCCCAGGGCATATAAAATTGGTTAAATTCCATGGGAAAGGATTGTTTTGGGTACATAAACATCTAGCCAAGTGTTTTTTAGAACTCAGGAAGAACAGACACTTGAAAAGTTGCTGGAGTAAAACACATCCATATAGCATGTACATGTTCCTTCCTTTAGGCAACATACTGTGTGAACAGATGAGAAAATTCATTTTCCAGGCTGGAGCTTCCTGATAGTTTTACCCTACCAGAAATGTACATCAAAGTGAACCTTGAGAAATGTGGCTTTGTTGTTTGCTGGATGATACGTATTTACCACCTAGAAGAATTATGGAATAAATGAATCAAAAAAAGTTGGCATAGCCAAGGTTGATGGAATTTTCCAAAGGAAATGTCTGCTTAAGTTTTTGGTGTTTTTGTTTTTAATTTTTCTGTTGTGCTTCCTAAAAAGGAGACATGTAAACAATCAGGAAATGCTGAATTCAGTCTAAACATGGAGGGTATTTTTACTTAGTTGCACATTTACTATGCACTTGTCATAGGTTATGCTTGATGATGTAGGGTTGGACCTACAGAAATTAAACGTGAACAACTGTAGGATGCAGATACATAACAGATGGGGGATGGATGAAGGTAACTGAGGCAGCCAAGGGCTTTTAATGCTAAATTCTTATCATTTTGTTATCATAGAGTAAATTGTAGTTGCCAAAGAAAACATCATGTTTAAAAGTATCCATTCTTCTCCAGAGTAGTTCAAATAAGGAGCATGTGTCTCATGTTAAACATTTGGTTCTTGACTTCTTAATTGACCTCATGCAAGTTGAAAGTATGAAAGGATGTGTTTTATGCCTTTAATGCACTTAATAGCTCCCGGGAAGGGGTGGGGGGGATGTGCAGAGCAGTTGATCTGCGTTGAGCAGAGTTTCTGTTGTGCACTGGATTTTTGTTATTTAGCGTGTGGCCACACAGCTGATTTTGACACCCCAGCTGAGTCCCACTTGGCAGGGGTCCCCAAAAGAGCCTGAATGTCTTCAACCACAAGCTTCACAGGCCATGGAAGCTGTTCCCAGGCAGCCCTGATGGTGCTGTGAATAATGCAGGTTTCTGGGGACACTGCCAGAACACACTTTCAATCAGAGACTTGTTTACAATTTGAAGACTACTTGTGCAACAACATGGTATAAGTTTTGAATACAAGCTGAAGTCAGCATCAGCACTGACAGGATCCAAAATTATGATGGGGGTGGGGAGGGATAAAGTAGAGGGGCTTTCCCCAGCCCAGCCCTTTGGTTGGAGTTTGCTTTTTGACACAAGTGTTTTCCCCCCCTCCTCCTCACCCCTCCTGCCCAATTTCAAAACTTCAGTGGCTCTGCATGGCATGAAGGTAGCAGCAAAGCTTCAGTAGGAGCAGTGAACAAGCTGTTCTTTCATTTTCTATATCTGTTTTTGACAGGCTCACTTTGAGAGGGATTCACAGAACACAGCTGGTTCGTCAGTAGTGATCTCTAATACATCGGTGGTAACAAAAAAGTTAGAGGGAGTTGCTTTCTTGTAGCATAAACAAAGGAACTTTGTGAGATTAGTAAAAGGAGTTCTGCCTTTTTTAAAGAAGTTCTTTCGTTCCTCCCTACTTTTTCCTTGTACAGAACCTTACTCAGCCTCAGCTTGTCTCTGGCTTCTGTGTAACTTTTTAAAGAAATAGCACATATCCTTGGAAGCCTCATACTTAGTGCTATATTTAAACACTTTTCTCCATTTGTGGTATTATGGTCTGAGTTTGAAAGAGCTCCCTAGTCTTCTAAAAGTTGTGGTTTTTATCTCATGGATGCCATCCCAACTGTTTCTCAGAGAGAATTAACTTCTAGCAGTTTGGGCACCTGAAAAACCCAGGGTCATTTTCTGGACTGTAGCTGAAATGTGTGCACCTGTGCTCAGAGCTGGAGATCTCAAAATGTTATATGAATATATGATTGATCTAAAATTAATTGTCCTTAGTAGTAGCTGCTAGAGTGGTCATATCCCAAATGTGAATCAAAATTATGAGACTGGATATCTGGTAATAATATCATGCCCTGATAATATGATATATGGCCCTTGACTGCCAGTGTCATGTCTTCATTGAAAATGGAACTTGGTTTCCTTACTTATCCAGGTGTATTTGAAAACATCACCATGTCTGTTTAAAAGTACCCAGACTGTTGGACAGAGGAGTAATTTTCATAGTATGCTATACAGAAGGCTGATGAACCATTTTCTAAAGTTTTTGTCTACCTTCATGCCAGGAAGACTTCTAAAGGCTACAAGCCTTTATGAAGGATCTGAAAGTAGACAAAGGAGCTTTCCACATGAAGTGCTGTAAGAAGAGTGCAAAGATAAAAAAGAAGACCAAAGGGAGAAAGGTGGGAAGCCAAGATTGGTAAGAAAGTTGGGGTAGAAGACAATGGTTTTCTGTGGATGCCTCAAATGGATCCTGTAAGTATAGCCACATTCTAGATGTGCAGAATGCATCTAGTGAGAACACTTTAAACAAGCCTTTTAAAATCATTTACAGTATTTGATGTTGCATCTGTTTTCATGCTCAGATACTGCAATTTTGAGAGTTGTGGCTACTTGGGAATCCAGCTGTCTATTTTTATATAAAAATAGATGCAATTTGGGATGGTAGATAAAGTGCAGTCTGGAATATTCTCACTCACTCGAAATTTCCAGCTAACAGTGTTGAAGTCTGCAGAATTCACTCCTTATGCCTTGAAGCAATATGCTATGTCCAGGGTATCCACAGTTCTGAACCGTACATAGTTAAACCTTACAATCTGTATTTCTAGTGTCTGAAAGAGTCTGGATTTTTATTTACTGGAAGATAAATCTATCTTGAGTGATTACAAAATTAAATCTGGTGCTCTACAGCAGTTTTTTAAAATATGGTCCTATACATCAATTAATCACATTGTTGAATAATTTAAGATATCAAAGTAGTTCAGCTCATCTCTTGCTCCTTTCAGCTTGTTTTTCTTGCAGTGCAGTAAATGTCAGTAATTGTTCCCACATTATTTTAAATGCCATTGTTAAAGCCAAGTAAATTTTATAATGCCAGCTGTACTTAAACTTACAAATGTTTTTGTTATGTTTAAGCTAGGAGGAGTTTATAAGGAAATGAAAGGAACTGAAGTTTTAATTCTCTTGGAAAAAAGGCCAAGGCCTTCCCTGCAACAAGATATTTGCCTGTGCAGTGTGTTTTTAAAGGAAAACCACACTTACAGTGCCTTTTCTGTGCCCTTCGCAAGAGAAGTATTTTACATACAAGAGACCTGTTTCAGCATGACTAAGTCCTCCAGGTTTTGTATACATTTTTTTATTAAAAGTCACTTTAGTGCTTAAATGTGTTTACTTTTTATCTTGAAATCTCATGTTCCATATGAAAACATGGAAAAACTTCCTTTTTTGAGGTCAGCTAATTGAAGGAGACCGTAAGAAGGCTTTAACTATGGTAGTGAGCTCACCTCACTAGGCTCAGCCATTGTTTCTTGCACCACATCAACATTACATTGCTTAGCACTTAGATGTCTCCTTGTCTTCCGAGTCATTAGTTTTTCGCTAAGGCTCACGGTAGAGGTGTTATTATCCCAACCAATCAGTGCACAGGGATCCTATGTGTTATGACCTATAGCTGCTCAGTTATACATCTCTGTGCACCCTAAAACTATTTCTTAGTCCTTCAGAAGTTTTCCTTGACAGGCTGCAACACGATGTGGCCACCTTAACTTCTTACTGTTGTGTCATGCAGTCTAAATCCAGGTCCTATATTATTTTAAATAAAGGAAATATTTGCCCCCCACTAAGCAGTCCTTAAGAGGCAGTCAGGAGTAGGAACATATACCGAGAAGACTTGTTGAGTGAGAGAGAGTTCCACATTTCTTGAGCTAGAACAGGAAAGAAGGCCATATTTTTTGAGGATCAAAAAGTAGAGAGTTCTCCCTTCAGAGCAGAAATGTGCAATAGGACCAGCCTGAGTATGGAAGAAAGATGAAGAGCACATGTAACCATGTTTGGGCTAAATGAGCAGCCTGGTCTCTGTTGTCAGGGTTTGTTAAGCCCAGAAAAACATTACTTTTTTTTTTTAAACCTGTGAGTACTCTCAATGTATGCTCAAATTTGTCCTGTTTTGCGCATGGGGGAATTAGAGACTGAGAATTACCATGCTTTCATATGATTACATGAATACTGTGGAAAGGGCTTCTTTCAGATCTGGGGTTAGAGTTTGAAGTCCTGACTTGGTTTTCCACTTTTTGCTTCCCTAGTCATGCTGCGTAAGCAGTGAAAACAACCCAAATGTAACACCTTCAGTAGGTACACAGACAAATGCAAGGAATTCACACCGATACCACCCTATCTTTTTACCAGGAGAAAGTCATCCAACCGTATGATTGTAACGGGGCCTCAAAGGTCATCTGGTCCAACCCCCTGCATGAATGCAAGAATGTTACCGCTCAGTTGTTCCTGTCCAGTGCTTACCCAGTCTCCTTTCGAAAACCTCCAGTGAAGGAGAGCCCTCAACTTCCTTGGGAAGTCTGTTTCAGTGCCTTACTGTAAGGTAGCATCCTCAATATCTGAATAAAATTTACTTTTCTGCAGCATAAAGCCATTGCAGGTAGCAGGACATGAAACAGCAAGGGAGAACAGTTGTTCTCCCTCTTCTTTATGGCAGCATTTCAGATATTTGAAGATGGCTATTATTTCTCCTCACCATCCCCTTTTCTCCAAGTTAAACATCTAGTTTGTTCTCTCAACCTTTCCTCTTACAGCTTGCTTTCCAAGCCCTTTATCTTGTTGCCTGCTTCTGAACCCTAACTTTTCAACATCCTTTTAAAAACACGGAGTCCAAAACTAAACATAGTACCGTAGATGAGGACTGATGAGGGCCAAGTAAAGTGGCATTATCACCTCCAGTATCTTATTCCTGTGAATATTGCTGATTCATGTAGAGTCTACCATCCACCAAATCCGCTAGATCCTTCTCTTTTTAGTGGTGCTGCCACCCAGTTAGCCATCTCCCATTCTGCATTTGTACTTTTGATTAATTCTTCCCTAGACGTAGCATCTCACATTTGTCTGCATTCAAATTCATTTTGTTGTCTCTAGCTCAGCTTTCCAATCTATTGATATATTCTGAATTGTACTCTGGGCCTCCAAATGTCTGCAGTCCTTCCCAGTTTTCTGTCGTTTGAAACCTGATCAGAAATCCCTTCATTTCTGGAACCAAATAATTAATGAATGAAGGCATGGCAGAATCTCATTTTCTAGACCAGTAGTGCTTTTGGCCTCACAGGCTACATAAGTAGCATGGGGCCAGTCCACAGGCTGGACTGAGCCCTGAGGCCTGGAACTGCTCCCTCTGTGTGCTGAGATTGGGCCCTGGGAACCTAGTGTCCCCACTGCCTATCCCTTGTGTGCTGGGATTGGTTCCTGGCAACCCAGCCCACTGAGATTTGGGTCCCAAGAGCCTGGCGCTGTCTCCTCCGAGTCCAGAATCAATGCAGGCCATATCTGGCCTACAGACTGGAGGTTCAGCACCCTGTTTGAGACTAACGTATTCAGACAGGACTGAACAAGTTTAGTATACAAGATGTCATCCTATCATGCCCTCTGCCTAATTTCATACCAACTCAACTAATTACTTCTTCCTATTTAATGAATGCATTAAATAGCACTGGACCCAGGACAGTCCCCTGTGGAACCCCGCTTGAAACCTCCTTCCATTCTGACACTGATCAATGTGTAATTACCCTTTGTTTGCCGTTATTGAACCAATTATTTATCCATCTTATGGTAATGTGATCTAGTTTGCTTATGCAAATATCGTATGGGCCTTTAGTAAGGCTTTTGATAAAAGTCTACTGCAGTCCCTTCATCCATACAGCTAGTTACTTTGTCAGAGGAGCTGGTTTGGCATGAATTATGTTTCCCTTCCTCCTTCTGCCATGCTATGTGTTACCTCCAGGTCATTATATGCCGAAAGGCCAAGAACTCCTTACAAGGTTCAGACCTCTGCTGCAGCTACCTCTCTGTTAAGATGCAGGCTGAACGCCTTCACTTCTGTAACATTGTAATTCTAAATGCAGAACTGCAGTTTTAACCACTGGAAGTTTCCATGGAAATCTCAGGCATGTGACTCCCCTTCAGCCATGTCCTATTCATGGGGGAGTCCAAAAACCCCAATGGAAGATGGATGCTTCTTCCTGTAGCACAGAAACTTCCAATTTTCTTGTCTCTCAAACTCCTGATAGACATACAGAAGGAGAAATTGTTACATTGTCTTAGGAGCCTGTTACTTTAGCAGGGTGGAGTAGCCCCCTCTAGTTTTTTGTGTTCTTGGTACTTCCAATAACTGCACCCTGCATGTCCCGAACAATCCTTGTTTTGCTCTGTGCTTAGCATCCTGACCCCAATCTATCTAATTTTAAAGTTAGGACATGAGTGAAGTAAGTAAAATTAGTATGTGAATAAAATTTGAACCACCATGCTGGAAGGCTGGTATAGGACTTCATCATTATGCAAGTGACCTGCACAGCTGTAAGGGGCAAATAGATCTTGTTTCAATCTCATTTCCTCTGTATTGGTTATCAGTAATGGGAATAAATAATTGACCCTTTCTCCCCACTGGCATATGATTCGTATAGAAATTAAAACACAAGTGCTTCTGGACAGGCTGCACTCACTTCTCATTTGTTTGACTGGTAAATGTATCAGTTGTCTCTTAAATGAATTGCATGCATTGCCTGACAGCTTCTGAAAGAGCACTCCCAGAAGGGAGGATACCAATAAGGCACATCAATACAGAGGACTGATGGGTTTGTCTTTATTAATAGATGCATTTCCTGCTAGTGTCAGGTTCTACTGATTTCCACCTCATCCTGTCATACTGAGAAGTTGCAATTGCAGTCTTACCCTGGCATAGCTCTGCCAATCATTATGAAATGTCACTCCCACAACATCAGCTATCAGCTACCAGGATAGCCACAAATTCTGACTTGCTTTACTGTGGTGGGAGCAGATATTATTTTACACACATGCACAAACACATGCATGTTCTGCATTGCCTACCTCACTAGTCACATCATCCATATAAAAGAACATTTATTTGTCTTCTCTAAAATCCTATATCCTTATTGTCTTGTAATTTTTGTCAGGAAGTCTCCACAATAAGAAGCATGAAGAGAAGCAATATTAATAGCTGTCTTTCAGGACTTAATCCTTATAACCCAGACCAAATCATTAGAATCTCTCCATCCATTTGTTGGAAAATACTCGACTGAACTTGCAAGATCAGTAGCCAGTTAATAAAATAGCTGTATACCATGCCAAAAAGCTAACCATAAATTAGATTCATAATATCAAAAGCTTTGGCTTGATACAATGCCAAAATGAACCCTTCTAATCTATCCTCTTCTCAGGTTCAAATACTTTGCATAGACCGAATGAGGTGTTGGTAATAAGAAATGGCTGAATACTGAAGGTGAGTTTCAAGTACACCCTTCAAATGTGATGCATAATTAAAGCGCTGCCTAAGGCACTTCTTCTGTCTACGGCATTTTTAATATCTGCCTAATTGGTGATTGTTAAACTAATCCTGCATATTTACTAACAAGTCCTGAATACAAACCGGTTTTCCTTCTCAAATATCTGCATTTTGGCAACTATTTATTACTTTCTCTGTCCCCTTTTACATTTGGAAAACTAGTGTGAAGAAGAAAAGAGAATAGACTGAAGGGCGTCTTCATTTTCTGGTATTTAATGTTCTACCTTCAAAAATACACATTCCCACATGGCTTGGGGCACAAGAAAATATATTAATTCTTAATCTAGAATTGTATTTTAGATTTCAATTGTGAATGATAACAGTGCTCAGTCTCTTTCTCTTTGCAATTTTTAGAAAATATGCAATCCTGCAAAATACTGGTACTAGAATTATCAGCAAATGCTTCTGTAATTTTCTTTTCCAATTTTATAGATCCACTAAAACCACAAACAGATTCCTTTTTTGATATGGATACAATGCAAAAGACGCTGAGGACCATAAAGTATTTGATGCTTGTGAGGTCTTGTTATGATTTGCTTTAGAAATTGGCATTTACTGTTTTCTGTCATACTGAGATGGCAAATGTAGTGTACTCCATTCATACCAAGCCTGTTTAATACAACTGTATATTAGAAAGCCTGTATCTAGCTCAGTGCTGTTGGAGTCTGATCTGTTTCTTGCAATTCTTAATTATGGTATTTGAATAAGAACAAGGAATATTAGTTTTCTATGGAAAAATTTTTGGCCTTTTTTTTTTTTCTTCCTTTTGTTCCCTGATGGCTTCATTCCTTAATGGGAATAACTATCTTTATTAAAGACACTCTCTTAATTGCACCTGTCGGTCAGATGCAAAGACATATTTAATGGAAAAGCAAGTTAGTAGCTGTACATCATCTGTACAGTATAGCTGTCACCTACATGACATAGTTAGTTTTCCCCCAGAGAATGCATGGGCTAATTAGTAATAGTATTAAACCAAACCCTGGGAGTGTTAGGTGAAATATTGAGTAGCACAGGGTTTCTTTCTTTCTCTCTTTTTCTTTTCTTATATTTTTTGCCCCCAGCCCTCCTCCCCCCTCCCCCCGCCTTTGCCTCCACCTTTTCCTGCAATGCTGGGGAATCTCTTAAGGAAATGCACTATGGGTTTCAAACCTCAGGCTACTCAATAAGAACAAATAGTTGTGGATAACATGTAGCTGGTATTTCTCTCAATTCACTGTTGCTGCCTTTGCCCTAATGTTTTCATGCTTGGTCTTTAAGATGCCCAGTGTGCTTGGAAATCTGAGAGCTAATTAAAATCAAATATTTAGGTTATTCCACATGAATGAAAGAAAACAGAAGCCAAAATGAGCAGAGCAGTAAGGAGAACAAAGGAAAAAAAAATAAAGGAGTGCAATGAAAGGAAATGAATATTCCAAAGCATTTACTGAGGTGAATGACAGCAAGGCCATAACTTTGATTTTTCTATACTGGATTTTCTGTCCTCACACTGTAGAGTGGTTTATTACCAACAGCCTGATTCTGATCTCAGATGCATCCATGTAAATTGGGAGCAACCCCAAATGCAGCCAGTGGCATAGCACCTGGGTGTAAAACCTCTTAGTTCAGAGTTGGACCCCATGTGTCTCACCATTTTTCCTGAAGAAACCAAACAAGCATTCTCACAGGCCACCCAGCATTGCCTCCAGGACTAAGGAGATGTACAGAAATTTCCATGCTTGCTTATGGGTTTAGCCTGCAATACCAGTGCCCCATACCACATGAATGATGGCTGTGCCAAATTCAGCTGCTGGCCATTCTGGGTGCTTGTACATGTGATGGGGGTGTAATCCCCAAGGTTGCATTCTGTGCCCCCTAAATTGAAATGGTGGGTTTTTAATTGAAACCCATCATTCCAATTTTTCCATCATATTATGGCAAGGGGACTGATCCTTTTTCTTTCTTTTCTTTTTTTCTGGCAGAGCCTGCCCACCTCTCCTGTGGCTGGAATTGGGGGGGGGGGGGGGGGGTGCAAGCTGCCGGTGAGCTGAGGAGCTCTGAGCTGCCGAGAGCCCTGGTCCTTCTCTCCACGGTGGCAGTGCCCCCCAGGGCCACCTGGGCAGGCTGCCAGTAGGCTGGGTGCTGCCCCAGCAAGCTTGGTGTCAGAAGATTTGGATTGGGCCAGGTGCTGCCTCTGAGCTGGGGCAGCATCTGGCCCACTAGCAGCCTGCCTGGGCAGCCTCAGGGGACACTGCTGCCATGGAGGGAAGGACCAGGGCACCCTGCATCTCATGGGCCACCTGGCCTGCTGGCAGCGCCTCCCCCCCGCCCCCCCGGTTGGGGGAGAGGTGAGCAAGCTCCATAGGAAAAAAAAAAAGTGCCTGCTAAAGGCAGAAGTGGCGAGGGGCCTGATCCTTTTTTTTCTGCAGAGCCTTCCTGCTTCTCTCATGGCTAGGGGGTGAGCTGAGAGCTGCAAGGCATTGTAGCAAGCTAAACTACATCTGGATGTAGTTTAGTTTGCAATGATGCAGTCATTTAAAACCCCCAGAACTCTTGATCGTGTAAGGTGTGACGCCATTAAGCCACACAAAATGACATTTTCGTCATGTGTACATGTTAATGGCGTCACGTGTACAAGTACCCTCTGAGCCTGCCTTTGCTATGGGAAAGAAGTGCTCTGTGTTGAGTAAATCTTTTGTTTGGTAGCATAGCAGTAGAGTGAGAATGCAAGAAAGATTTTCTGAAAACAATAGCTGTAAAGAGGGATGCGGTTCTTCACTTGTTCTTCCTTGAGGACTTGCCCAGTGGCCAGTGAGGGGACCTTGTAGCTGTAATTTGCAAACCCAAGTAACTGATCACTGATCACACTGGCCACTTCTGCTGGGCTAAGTGAGCCCCTGCTGTAGGCCAGTGGAAAGAATTCTTAATTGCTTGCTGCTAACTAGAGAAACTGCTATTTAATGGATATCATTACATGAATATAAATAGAACTCTTAAAGAATCCAGATGCACTCTTCACAGCGGATGCTATTTTTAACTTAAATTCTGCCATATGAGTTATATCATTCAAATAAAAATTACCTTTCTCCGCAAAATGTTGTGTAGCATTTTTATATACAGTGTTATAAAATGAAAACCTTTTGCCTTGTGTTGCTAGCAAGGAACCAGTTCTGCTGTTTAGGACTGTTCTTGGTTACTACTATTTGATTTTGACCATGAAGGGATCAAGATTTCAATTTTTTACCTTAAAGACATAGAAAGTTTCATGGCTGCATTTGAGCTAGCTTGAAATCCTAAAAGGAAAATGAATGAAGGGAGGAGGCATACAACTGGTCATTCCATTTTCAAAGTCTTCTCAGTTTTCTCTTTCCTCCTCCCAAATGTTGGTGGTATTTCAGGGGCCCAAGCAACCCATTCTGGGTAGGGAGCACCTTAGGCAAAACAGATGTTGGTTATATTTGCTGCATGCAAAAGTTGGCTCCACATATTGCAATTTTAGTAAGCTAGGAGATGGCATGGCCATAACCTTGATGTGCATATACTGTGTGGTCAACTATTCTGGCCTCTTCTAGAAGTTGTGTATAAAAGGAAGCAAGTTTAGCTGGAAGTGCAGCTTTTCTAACTCACAATTCAGTCACATAACACATGGGGCCGAAGCAATCACAAATGCTACTGAAAGCAGTAGAGTTATTTAAGTATAACTGGGGGCAGAATTTGGCTGACCTGCTTATTGCTTGGAGCATAGTCCTTTTTAAATTGATGGAGTTTTGCCTTGAAACCACTGGAAGCAGGACTGGCCTTTAGATCTACCAAGTGCCCCAAGTGCCAACAGCAGTAAATTTAGTTGAGTGCCTTGAAAACAGCACACATGCTGCACATCCCCACCAACACATGGGGTGACCAGTGAAGCAAGGCCTTGGGCCAATATTTTCTGCGTGTTTCAATCAATGTTATTCAAGCTATAGCAAATAAACAGTTGTCCTAATTGAGAGAATGGTAGGAGCTTTCCTTCTAGTGAGAAAAAAGCCTGTGTACAAAGCAGAATTCCTAGCAGCAATGAACAGCCTGATTCAGTGCTGTTCATTGGAATATCTAGTATTGGAAAGAGCTATCTGCTGCTGCTGCTGCTGCTGCTGCTAGCGGGGGGAAATCCTTCTCAGTCTTGGCAACCTCAGTCTTGCAGCTGCCAAGTATATTTTGCATATGGGTATGAGTATTAGTTTTGGAGCTGAAGGGGATAAAGGAAGAAGGTGTGAAAGGATCAAATTTGACATCACCCACGGTAGAAGGAGACAATGAACTATAAATGAATAACTTACATGTAGCCTGTGTCAAAATGCTGTTTGTAGTGGCATTACTAACAAAAAAGACAAATTCATTTTTAGAGAAGCACAATCTGTTCTCTTGCATCTGGGGATTTGTAGCTAGCTCTGTTACATCTATGAAGGTTTGAAGGCAAGAGGATAATTACTGAATGCAAAATAAATAAATAAATAACCCTAGTGTTTAATGGAGCATATTTAAAAAAAACCAAGCATTCAGAAGTCAGGGGACTCTAGGAGCAAGGTTTATCCTCCAATATTACCTTGACTATGTTGTCTTTCCCATATATTCAACTGCATACACTATAAAAGCAATAAGTACATTAATTTATTTCCCCTGAAGAAGGGAGAATAGCAATAGGAAGGGATATGTGTGCACAACATGAATAGTTAAAATTGTGAGGTAATTTTTTCCCTCCCTTTCTGGGGAGCAAAGGAATCTTTGGAGAGATTAAGTCTGTAGAGTTTATAAACTAAAAGTAAGAAGTGGAATCTTCAGTTCACAAATATAAAATCCCATTAGCTACTTTGAACTCCACAGATTGGGAGTGTTGCTCTTAAGTATGCATCTGTCAAGCTTCTTGGGCTTTACCAGGGGGTCTTTAAAATTCCTTCAGCTGAAGGTGCGATAAGCATAGACTGGCTGAACTCTGGCTTTTCCCCAGCTCTTGGTCACCTGCCAGGTATGTGTGCCCTGAGGCCTGACTCATGCTTAGAAACAGGGCTAGATCCTAAGTGAGACTTATGTAATTGAACTAAATGCAGCTTTAGGCACTTGTAGCTACACTGAATCCTAATCTGTGCATGCTTACTCGGTACTCTCCTACTGTGTGTGCTCAGTAAGCTGTGCTCAACCTGTGTAGGTACCTAGGGAAAATGGACTTAAGCACATGCTAGATGCTGGGTGAATCCAGAAAGTTTTAGTCACAGAAAAAAACAACTACAGTACAATTAAATATCAGGGAAAAGAGGGAGCACTTCTAACCATTAGCCTAATGGTAGTGTAGCAAAACCCCCGGTTTTTCTTTATATATATTGAAGGGAATGCATTTTATTTTATTTATATATATATATATATATATATATATATATATATATATATATATATATATATATAAGATGCATCCTCTAAAATATATAAGAAAAACTGGGGGTTTTGGGAAGGGAATGCCTAATTGGGGAAGGGAATGCATATTATATATATGCATATTTTTTATATATATATATATATATATATATATATATATATATATATATATATATATATATTTCTGGCTTTTCTTTCTCTCTCTCTCTGTTCCCTATAGATAAGCATAAGTGAGTTCAGTCTTAGGATAAGCTTTAACATTTTTATTTTGGTAGCAAGTTTTTGGTTTTGGATATCCACTGTTTTATATTGTATTATTATTATGTTTGTATTGATTTTTACTGTTGTATATTGTATTATTATTATCATTTTCGTATTGATTTTTATTGTTTCATATGGATATTGTATGATTTAGGCCTGTGTTTGTAAGTGAACCAAAGTAATGTTAAGTTTCCATTTTGGATGTCAAGTCTCCATCTTGTGTCCTCTGCCCGGGCATCTCCTGTGTTGCAACTGTATGATTCAAGTATCCCTCCCATGTAAATTGGTTCCTGGATGAATGAGAGTGATTGGGAATGATTAAAATACAATGGTAGGAGGCCTCTGCTGAATGGCCTGTAACAACTAGACCATCATCTCGCATTGATTCATCTAGGAACCACGGACCTCACCCAGGAACAGAGACAAGACCAGCATTTGAATGACAAAAGACCCTGCAGAACCAGCAACTCTACTATTGTACCCCACCATTACAGACACCCGAAGAGGGGCTGGGGATAGCAGCGTGGCTTGTGAACACTGTGATGCTGGGGTGCATGGAGCATCCCACAGGAGTGTGGAGGGGCCCTCTATGTGCTCAGCAGCAAACTGGCAGACATGGAAGTGGACCAGAAGTGCTTCTGGTCCACTTTCGGGTCTGCTGCCAAATGCGCTGGGGAGCCCCCCGCGCTTCTGTGGGACACTCCATGCATCTCAGCATTCACGAGCTGCCTGCTACCTAGAGGTATGGAGAAATAACATTTAAAGCTGTGTCTGTGTCCAAATCCCCAAATCTTTCTGAATCTCTCTGAATCTATTTGGAGGGTTCTGATTCTATTCGGAGAGATTAAAGGGTCCTCTGATTCTATTTCAATTTGGATTCGGAGATTTAGCCAGTGAATCGGGCCATATCTCCACTGAATTGAATTAAGGACTGAAGATTTGTACAACCCTAATGATCAGGGGTTTTGCAATGAGACTGGGGATAATGGTGGAGTGGACCAGGAGGTTGTGCATTGCCATTGCTGGGCCAGGTTGCCTGAGCCCATGCATATGGGTAGGGGTTCCAGAGGAGATGTGATGTGTATAGGGTTTTGTGACTTTTGGAAGTTTGAAAACCACTGCTTTGTAGTGTGTTCATAGATTCGTAGATGCTAGGGTTGGAAGGGACCTCAACAGATCATCAAGTCTGACCCCCTGCCTAGGCAGGAAAGAGTGCTGGGGTCAGATGATGCCTATCCAGCCTTCTTTTAAAGACCCCTAAGGTTGGGGAGAGCACCACCTCGCTTGGAAGCCCATTCTAAATTTTGGCCACCCTTACTGTGAATAAGTTTTTCCTGATATCCAGCCTAAATCTGCTCTCTGGCAGTTTGTGACCATTGTTCCTTGTTACCCCAAGAGGCGCCCTGGTGAACAGAGCATCTCCATGTTGTGCATGCAGTTGCAGACTTTCGTTAATTATCAGGACTTCATTCCCACAGTTTGTCTTCACCTTTCTATGCTGCTAATGGGATTGAGAATGGTGTAGGAATAGTCACTCTCTCCTCTCCAATCACCATGAAACCTTTGGATCAGGCAGATATCTCATGGTTCAGCAGCTTATAAGTACCTGTGACCAGTCACAGATGAATAATTTGGAGGAAATGACTTATTTAGCATTTGACCTTCTTTCCTGTTTGTGCATAGAACACAAGTAGTTAGAGAAAATCAGATGCATGTGTTTCTAACCATTGGATGGGTAATTTCTGCAAATAATTGTTTCTTAATGAACTCCATATATTTAGTATCTAAACTTCAAGTTAGATTGCTTCTGAATGGATGTGTAAGGCCCTTGCTATAGTTTGTTTGCTTATTAGATCAACATAACTCTTTATAATTATGATTCCAGCATGAACACTTGTACTTATAAGTTCAGGACTTGATTTTGGAGAATTTTGTTTAATATTTACTTTAAACCTCCCTGTCCATTTCTTTTTCCTGTCAAGCAATCTATTCTAGCAGAACATTCACAAAATGGAGAACAGACACAGGCCAAGCGAGTTCCACTTCCTCTTCAAGCAAAGACTGGACCACTGCATTCCCATCAGCTGTAGATAAGAGCATGGGAAAATTAATTAAAATGGAACCTGGTTTTCATCACTTTAACTGTAGATACTTTTACTGGTGGAACCACTAATCTACTTTGGGTGAGATTCTGCACTGTTCTTCTCAGAGGTGCAGCACTAAATTTTCATCCAAAGGAGTATGGGAGAAGTAAGGTGGCTTCAAATCACCTTCTGATGTCTCCCTACTACCTGCTACTCATGGATTTCATGGAGAATACGGAGTCCCTAGGGATCTGTCTGAGATTAAAGCCTCTGTTTTCTGCTCATTTATCTGGAGTACTGCCTGGAATCCCTGTAGCACTCAATGCTGTGGCCTTCTTCCTCCATCAGCCTTTTCCCCAGCAGATTGGTTCTTCCAGGCCTGTAAATGAAACTAGGTTGCAGCCTTATGCTTAATTTCTGGTGTGCCTATAGTAAGATGTATCCTTTTCATATCTTGCAGAAAAACTAGCATGCACTATGCTCTGCTTAACTTTTGTTCCTAATATTTTTTCTGCTTCAGTTGTGTGAAAACAGCTTTGTAAGGAGCCAGGGAGATTCTCTGTTTATCCTATCCATTATGTGGACTGTGGAGGAGTTCTGCCCAATTGTACATGATAGATTTGAAAGAGTTGTGGGCACGGGGGCAGAAATTCTTCCTTGCTATTTTGCTGAATGTGTCCTTTTCACTCTCGCTGTGTATAAGTGGCCTTCTAATATCAACATCAGGCATAGTCAATGCAAAACTGACAACTGGCAGGAAAAGAACCAACTCTTTCTCTACCTTGAGATAAACTTAGAAAAAGCAAGGATTTTTACACTCCAAAGCTTCTGATTTAAGCAACAGTTATATTGGAGTGAAAGTTTAAATCTGGGACACCTTAAGCTGCATCCTTTTTAACAAACTTGTCCTTAACCCCCTTATTTTGCATGGAGGTATGCTTAATGCTGGAGTTAACACAATGAATCCTTGTGACAAACTGAAGTGCCCTTAATAGAAGTACCCTCTACATCCAAAAAGCTGTGGATTGCCCTTAGGCAGGTGTGTCACACTAAGCTGAAGTCCTGGGTCCAATCTGGACTGCACGGGCTCCGCCTGGGTTAGATTTATGGAACCAGCAGCAGTTGTGTTGGGTCTGGGTCTGGGTCCGAGACCAGTGGTGCAGGTCCAGGGGTGGACAGCAGCATGGGTTAAGAGTTGGGCAGTTTGTCAGGTCCAGGGGAGGACAGTGGCATGGTTTGGGAATCAGGCAGAGTGGGGTAAGCGAGGGATGTATCTGCACAGCCACAGATCCAGGGGCTTCCAGTAGCCTGTTGAAGTACTGGTGAGCTGGTCCCGTAGGCTGAATTTGGTCTACAGGTTGTATGTTTGACACCCCTGCTCAAAGGGAAAGCTGCTCTACAAAAGTGAATTGAAAATATTCCCAGGGACATGGGATTTTAGAGAAACAACAGCTTAAACAAAATTGAATCAATTTTCTTCAGTTGTGAGAACTGTAAATAGAGTACTATAAAAGCCATCAACTTTTTAGCATTTAGTTCTTATCCATCAACGGACTCATCTACAACCCTTTATTTGACCTGTGGGAGTGATCATCCTCATCCGTGGGTGGTTGTTGACAACTATAAAAACCATCCTTACCCAATCCTGAGTTTTTGGGGAGTATGAGATTTTTTTTTATTAATAGTACATGAAGAACATATAGTAGAAATTTTTCAATGAGCCCTCTAAGGCACATTCTAAGTGGGAAAACTGGGTTTTTGACTAAAGTTTCCTCCTCCCCCTCCTCCCCCAATGTTTTTCATGGAAAGCTTGTTAAATAATAAAAAACTAAAATATTTTGCACTTTGGCTCTTTTTTGGTATTTGAAATTTCAACCAGAGAAATATCAAAGATTTTCACAAAGCAGAAAAAATAATTTCTTTTTGAAAATTGCAAAACATTTTTTCTAATGATTGCATATGTGTGAACAGAGTTTGCTTCATTGTCTCCTAAGAACAAATTGGCTGTAAACTGAAATGAAGCCAAGACAATTCATTCGCCAATTCTATCTAGATATGAATGCTATCATAACTAGCTATTATTAATTAACAGTTTTTTGGGTTTTGTTTTTTTAAATGAAGGATTGTCATCGTTGAGCTCAGCCATCATTTCTGCAGTTTTTTCCCCTGGGTGGAAACTACTAGGGCTGTGCAAAACAGCACCGTTTTAGTTTCGACTTCCGTTTAGTCATTTTGAAGGGACGGTGTTTCATCGTTTCATTTCATTTCGAAGCACTGTTCCATTTCATTGTGCAAAAACTGTTTGCTGTTTTGATGCATTTTGATGTTTTACTATTGGCTATCATGGGGAATCATGAAGATGCCTCTAACTTTGTCATTTCATGCCTGATTTGGATGAAAATTGCAGGGATTGGTAGCCCCTTCTGAGGGCATGATGCCTGCCAAGTTTGAAGGAGATAGGTTTAGAAGTTTCTGGGAAACTGTACCTCAAACTGTTCAAAGAAAAACTCCTATCAGTTTCCAGCAGCAGCAGCCTGCTGTCATCCTGCGCGCAGATCTGGGGGCCCGCTTCCACTGGGAGGGCTGTAGGGGCGTGCCAGATTCTTTCTGTGGGGAGCAGGTCCCCAGATCTGCATGCAGGATGACAACAGGCTGCCGCTGCCAGCTGTGGCCAGCGTCAGCACTCAAGTCTGCCAGGCACAGCATGCTCCGAGTGCTGGGAAGAACCCAGCGCTGGTGCTGGCCCCAACCGGCAGTGGCAGCCTGCTGTCATCCCGCACGCAGATCTGGGAGTCTGCGCCCCCTGGGAGGGCTGCAGATCCAGACTGTTCCAGACTCTTCCCGGGGGGGCGCAGGCCCCTGGATCTGCTCGTGGAATGAGAGAATGCTGCTGCTGCCGGCTGGGGCCAGCAGCAGCACCAGGCTTCCTGGTGTTTGGCACAGGCTTCCCCCAGCACCGGTCTCAGTCGGGAGCACAGCCTGCTGTCATCCCAAATCATATGGGGGCACACGCTGCCTGGGAAGAGCTGAGGGAAGTGATCAGAGAGCTGGAGGAGAGATCAGGGAGCCAGGGAAGCAAACTGGGAACTGGGGGAATATTCAGGGACCTGAACGCTCCCCCACTGCCAGTTTGATTTCCCCAGCTCTCTGATCATTTCCCCAGCCCTTCCTGGGGGGTGCGGGCCCCCGGATCTGCGCACTGGGTTTCAGGCAAGAATTGGTGGCTGGAGAAGGGAGAGGAGGCCTGGAGCCCTTGGAGCCGGGGCAATAGGGAGAGCAGTGGCTGAGAAGGAGCCTGGGAGCTGCAGTTTAACTCCTCACAGGCCACATGCAGCCCACAGGTCACCAGTTCTGGCCTACTGTACTGATATAAGAACTGCCACTTACTGGGTGAGACCATAGGTATATCTTGCCGAGTACCCTGTGTTGCACAGGGTGAAGAATGGGAAAGTGACCTGGGTATGATCAGGGATTTTTCCCCCCCACTGTTTTTCTGTCACTTCCAGCATTTAAAGTCTAGGAAGTTTTGATTTAGAAGCTGTATCCCTAACTCCCATGCTCCATAGCTGCTGTTGCCTCTTTCCTCAAAGAATTTGTCCAATCCCTTTTTTTGGAATCTGACTAAACTGTTAGCTTTCACAGCATCTGGCGGCAATGGGTTCCACACTTACTATGTGCTGGCGGGGGAGACGGGACTTTCCTTTGTTAGTTTTAAACTTACTGCCTGCTAGTTTCATTTTGGTGACCCCTAGTTTTTGTCTTGTGAGAGAGTAAACAAGTTAATCAAGAATAATAAATAATACATCTATATTTACTTTTATAAATCCCTAAATAAATAAACTGATTCTTAAATAAATAAAGTGAGCAAAACTTTCTTTGTTTTGCTTTTGCTTTGTCTTGTGTATTTGATTCCTGGTGCAGTACAATGTTAAGAGGTGGTGTGTTTTCCTCCCCTTTCTGCCCCCACAAGAAGGCAATTTATTGTACATGCTATAATATGTATGAGATGTTGGCAGATTATAGATCATCCCCAACAGAATCTTTGCCCATTCAAGGCTTCCCATCATAATTTCAGCCTTGCCTTTAAAAAAATTATTGTACTATGGCTGGCTGATCAATAATCTTTTTGAAGATTCTTCATTCCTTTTGCATGTCACACTCTTATTGACTTCAGTGGGAGTTATGTATAGCCTATTTTAACAGTCCTTGTAAGGACATATGTAGATTGATCTTGTGAACTTATCCTTTAGAAATCTGTTATCTTAAGTTATCACTGTAATGCCACATGCACTGAGATCTTAGCTTGTACAAATGAGTCATTTTCTTAAATATATAAAGTCAAGCATTTTTTTTTTCTTTTATAGTGGGGTTCTGGTAAGGCCAATTAATAATAACATTATAAGAATTCTCCATCTAGAAAGCACTCAACTGTAAATTGAAGCTTTCACTATTTAGTAGATGACCTTTTGATAAGCCTCTTCCCCTCTGTGCTTATTGCTTAAATAAATAATATTAATTAAAATGATCGAGCATACGCGTAATATCAGTTGAGCAGAAACAGTGACTTAAGGTAAGACTCTGAGATTTTCTAAGCTGTTAAGAAATGTATGAACTGACACTGGCCAGGAGGCCTTTCCTTAATGCAGTAGATCTAGGGTGAGATTTAATGCGACTGTAGCAAAAGGGAAAGCATTAATGTAGCTAACAGAGTCTGACAGGCTGGACTAGTTTGTTTATTTGTTGTTTGTTTGCTTTCTTCCTTCAGTCTTTTTCTGTAATTGGAAGGAGGGGGAGAATAATGTTAACCTCCAGTGGACAGTACTGTAAAGGACAGCGGGGTGAGAAGAGTGGGGAAGCTGAGCTGTTGGATAGAGTGCTTGAACTTGACTCATTTATAAGTTGTATAGCATCATATGACTGTGAGTGCCAGCCCTGTTAGGTGCCTCTTCAAGTCATGCAGTGATACATGATGTGTGTGAGGCAGACCTACTTGGTGTTGGATTTGATGGTTTTATCTTTTAATCTCTTGTATTGTTTGGCAGCTTGTAACAGTTTATTAATTTATGATGGGTTTTTTTAAAGGTGCATTTGTCCTGAGGCCGAAGGCATGAATATAATTTCTAACTCACATAATTACGGGAAAGAGCTGTCATCTTAATAGAGCTGGGAAAAAGATATGTCTTGGCAAAGGGATATAGTTCTTTGGACTGAGTTCATGGTTGCAAGACTTTACCATATCTGGATACGTGGTTGACTGCTTTCGTTCCTTTAGTTTTTGCTTTTCACAAATATTGTAGAGCATGAGTTTCTATTAACTGTGAGTTTTGAAGAGTATGACTAGACTGGAGGGCAGTTTGCTATGCTGGGGAGAAGGCCAGAGCTACAATTGTCCCTCCCTTAATGTCTGGAGAAATACAGCTGATTTTTGGTTCTTGGTTGGTTGTTTATTTTAGGGGTAAGATTTTTCCATGTAGAATAAACCCATCTGAGAGCCTATACCAGAGATGATTTGCCTGTCCAAAGTAGCAGAGTAAAGAACCTGTTTGCAGTCTCCTCTTTCCTCCCCCCTCATTTCTTTTTGTACTGAAAGTACTCCTAAATAGTATAAACCTACACAACTTGTGGGTATTCTGACTGGAAGGTTAGGGATGTCCTAGATGGGGTTATATGATTTCCTTCATGCAATTTCGATATCATCTGCATTTGCATATTAGATATCTAATTCAGTTATCATTGGTCCTTATAGGAAATAGTCTTTGTCAGCAGAGATTCCAAGTACTTTTACACTGGCAGTGATTACTCTAACTTGTTGCCTCAGGTTTATTGACAGTCTAATGGGAGTGAGTTAAACTCTATAGGCAGGCACTTGGAAGACAACAACAAATGTATTTATGCCCTGATTTAATCAGTTCCAGCTTGTGATGAATGAAGGAACTCATCAGCTTCTTTCTAGTAGTTTTGGAGACATTGGTGCATTTAAGACTCCATTTAATGTAATTTGTCACAGCATTATTTTCAAGATGATCATAGCCACTGCCAGGAGTCAATGATACTTGTATTATACAGTTTTAAACTCATTTCCTCTATTGGTTGTGTACAGTGCTTTTGCTGAACTTCTGTGTTCAGTAGGTCATTTCCTAGAACCTAGGACATATGAAAAGTCAAACGTCAGAACTATTGAGTCGTGTTATGATGGGTCCTAAATTTTTTGTTAAATTACCAATATTTTCTAAAGTGTCCTGTTCCCAAGATTACAGACAGTTATGCTTTTTTCTTGTGGGGCTTTTTGAGAGGAGGGACCAAGACATCAGGCAGTTTCTTTTGCAGCATTTTCTCTGGAGATGATATTGTGGCTTCTGCAGGTAGATTTTGAGATTGGATACCCTCTTCAGTCAGATCACTGAAGTCCCATAATGGGAAAGTATTTTCAACGTTTTTAAAGAGAATGCATGCAATGTACTGTTTGTAGTTTTGGAATAATTTGTTATTATTTAAAGAGTGGCAGAATCTGAGGGCATAGAAGCACCATTATGTAGGATTTGGGTATCTAGATAATTAACTAACAGTGTAGACCAGAGCCTAGTTTTGTTCTATATTACACACAAATGTAGTAAGATAAAGCTTGTGCTCCAACAATCTCATAGTCTCCATAGACAAGACAGACCAAAGGTAACACCTTACCTTATGTGTGAGAGACTGACTTTCCAAGGCAGGAGGTCTGTAATGCATCTAGGAATTTTGAAGCTGGTGTTTTATCTGCAAAACTATCTATCTCTGTAATGGTCCAAACCAGGGCTATGCTGCATGGTGTTAAACTGCAGCCCCCAGGTTCCTCTCCAGTCTCTTCTCCCCCTCCATTGTTTTGGCTACAATAGCAGCCAGAGACTCTGAGCTCCTTCTCCCTCCTCTGGGTGCCACTTCTTGCCATCGCCCCAGGGACAGGGCATTCTGGAAGCCTGGGGAGCTGAGGGTGAGCCTAAGAAGCATTGTGCAGCAGGGGGTCAGGAGAATTGAGGGGTTCATAGGCATGTGTTATAGCTGGGGGAAGTTGCGTGCATGCAGTGGGGTGGTGAGGGAGAGGTCATGGGTGCGGGAGGGAGTGCAACTGCCCCTAGGTGCTTGGAAGTTGGACAGACCTGGCCTAAACTAGCAATTAAATGAATTCTTTAAAGAAGAGTCCTCTTGTATTGCACCTGAAAAAATTCATGGGTCCTAAATTTTAGGGCTCAGTCTCACTTTTGTTAAACTAAAGGCAAAGCCTCACTTGTATTAGCGAGTAAGAATATTACAGGATTGTAAAAATAGCCACACACAAAAAATCTACAGAAGGAATTCCACAAAAGTGGAAGATACTCCCTGGTGGTATGCCCCTGGTAGGACAAAAGGGGAATTTTTATTTTTTTTGTGCATTGGCACAACAGTAACATCCCACATGGACATGGCAGTGGTAGTTTTAGCACATGTTAACAAGTCAAGGTGAAGCCAGAATGGGACAGTCTGTCAATACATGTTAAAAACTACCAGAATCTTGTTGGCCCATGGGTTTTTACCATGTGTTTAGTTACCATGAATTGGATACCAGGTGGCAAAAAAAACACTTTTCTCCCACGTAGAGATGACTTAAGCCAGCTTTCCAGTCTTTCAGTTCTGCTGCTTAAATAAAATTTATATTAAGAGTGCTCAGATTTGGAAAAGAAGGGTAGCTGCTTTGTTTGTCTAAAAATATGATGTAAGCAGTAAATTCATGTAATCTGAATGCAAAGGGGAAGTTATTTCTCAAAGGGGACTAGCCTACTCCAATGTAAATGCTCTTCTTGGTTGAGCTAAAGTGTCATATGCCCACAATGTTTTCCTTTCTTTTTTGTGAGGTGGTTAGCTATGTTAGCCTCCAAGGCCCCTGACAGATGTTACAATTAAAACACAGTTAGCCTGTTAAGTGCTCCATAAATAGCAACCCAACCACATATTCAAACAATTAATGATGAAATAAAATGGGAAACCAGCTACACAAATATTCTACAAAAGATGCACAGTATTTTTGTGGTTGGTTCCACGATGCCTTAAATTGAACTTGTGGTAGGGTAACCAGACACAACTTGAGACTCCCATGTGGTCCTGTGGCTGGGTTGGCAATCAGCTGGTTGTCAGTCCCAGCCCTAGGAGTGCACAGGAGGTTTGAGGTGGCCCCAGTGTGGGGCTGGGACTAACAATCAGCTGTTTATTGGTCCCAGCCTTTGGACTATGCAGGAGCCTCAAAATGGCTCTAATGCAGTCCCTAGGCTGGGACCAACAACTGATTGTTGCTCCCAGTCCTGGGACCACATTGAGGTCTGCAACTTGTTAGATCTTTGTGCCAGGACCACACTGGGGTATTGAACTGACCCTGATGCAGTTCTGGGGCTACAACTGCATGGCAATCTGGAACCAGCTCCATTGTAGTCTTGCAGTGGGGACACACTACGAGCTGATTGTCAGTCCCAGTCTCAAGAATGCTTGGGTCCAGCTTGGGCTGTGGAGACTTGGCTTTCAAGTTGCAGGCTCCTGGGCTACCCATGCCCTGGCAAGTAGTAATGGTGCAATTGGGATCTGATCTCTGATCCCAAAATTGTGCATCCTGCCATGCATGTGTCATGGCAAGAGGTATGTTTGTTGGGATCAGGGTTCAGATCCCATTGCATCCTTAAATGAATATGTGCCAGGGGCCTAAAATGCCACCTTCTTTCTGCCTGACTTCAGAGTATATGGTTCAGAGATACATGAGCTTTTGTAGGCAACAGCCTACAAGGTCATTGCCTTTGAACTTGGCCTTGTGAATTGGTTTGTTAAGTGACCCAAATGGAACCATGGGAGCAAGTCAGAATAATTAGGTTCTAGCTTTCCCTAATTCTGTAACTAATAAATTTAGCATGGCTTTCCATGAAACAGTTCACAGAACCACATACAAAGGCACACCTTATTATAATAGCACCTGGGAACCTCAACCAAAGATGGGGGCTTACTGGGTGTTTATACACATGTTCCAGAAGGAAATGGGGCTGGGTGCTTTAATTAGAGCAGCTATTATTAAAGTGCCAGGAGTGTTGCATGTATTGTCATCCCCATGCTTAAAAATGGCGACAGGGGGGCTTTAATTTAAAGCTCATTCAACGAGCTTTATTTAAAGCACCCCTGCTACCATTTTTAAGTGTGGAGATGCTAATACACAAGATGCTGGAGTCTTCTGGAACGCTATAATTACCGTGTTCCAACAGACTCTAATAATCGAGCCTGCTCCAATGCGCTGTAATTACAGCGTGATGGAGCAGCCTCTCTGCTCTTGTATAGGTGCTCATTGTACTAGGTCAGGGCAGGGCAATTGTTTCAGGTGGAGGGCCACTTAATGAGTTTTGGTGAGCTGTCAAGGGCTGCAATGGTAGCCCCAGCCCTTGACAGGTTCCCCGCCCCTCCCAGTCACTATGTTGGGCCCAGAAGTCCTGCCCCCTGACCTTTGACTTTTGCCATCAGAAATCTCTCCCCCTGGCCCCAGAAGTTCTCCTTTTGGCTGGAGGGGGTGCAGGGATTGCCATCTTGGAACTGGGAAAAAAGTCAACCATGTACTGTAACATATTTTAATTTTATTTAAAAGAAAAAATGGTCCTGATTTATGTGTGTTTGCATAGTGTATATAGAGATTTCATAGATTTCATAGACATTAGGGGCTGGAAGATCATCAGGTCCAGTCCCCCCAGCATAGGCAGGAAGTCAGCTGGGATCAAGTGACCCTAGCAAGAAATATATCCACCTGATGATTGCATAATAGCTCAAAAAAGTTGTTATTCTAGTGTATTGTGTCTGGGGTGTGGTTGGGGGTGGGTATATGTGGGTGGGTGTATGTATCGGGTTTGTGAGGAGTAGGGTGGCCATCATAGTGGACAGTCCGGTTGTCCTCTTTCCTCTACTGATACGAAACTGGATAAATCGGATAAATCGGGTTTTGTATCAATAAAGGAGAAAGGACAGAGTAGCAGAAAACCGGAATGTCCTCTGTGATGGCCACTCTAGTGGCCATCATCTGTCAACCTGGCTGTGTGTGTGGGGGGGGTGTAGGATATGTTGGGGGGGGGGTGTATGTGTGAATGTAGCGGGGATGTGTGGGGTTTGTGGAGTGTGAGGGAGGGTGTGGGGGGTGAGGGAACCCCCACATGCTCCCCCCATGGAGCCCCTGCCACTGCCGGTGGCAGCAGCAGCAGCAGGTGGTAGGCCCTCAGGGTGCTCATGGCCCACACAATCACTTGGCAGGATGCGACTCCAGCCAGTTCTTGGAGCTGCACCTGGTGGCAATACAAGCTAGAACGAGGCCCACTTGCTTCTATTGTGTGGGGCTTTCCCCTTGTGGCACACGAGTCCTGGGATCTGCACGTGATGGCAGGGAGCAGGGCCAGGCCACCAGGTCCATCCCACATGGCTTCTACGTGGTAGTGTGCGAGTCCCAGGAGCTACACATGAGCCCCATGCAACAGAGACAGGCTGGTTTGGCTCTGGTCCTTGCAACTACGTGCAGCTGTCGAAGCTGGCTAGAGCCACGTGCTGCTGGGAAGCTGTGGCTGCGGCTGCGTGGGCCATGAACATCCCAAGGGCCTGCCACCTGTTGCTGTTGCCACTGGTGGCAGGGGCTGTGCACCCTGGGGGGGCATATGGGAGAGGTCTCCACAGCCCCCCACCTTCCCTCATACCCTTCAAACCCCACATACCCACACCCTGCCCAACCAAGTTCGGCGCTGCTGCCACCCTGCTGGGCACGGGCCCCTGGCTCTGCACTCCTGCCCAGCTGCAGCTTCCCCCTGCCTGCCACTACTTCCGTACCTGCTGCCCAGCATGAGCACTGTAGCAGGGACATGAGGAGGAGTCACTGGAGGCCAGGAAAACTGAGCAAGTCCTCCAGCAGCTGCAGCAGCAGCCCCTCCTGGAAGCTGTGCGTGCTGGTGGCCCTCCTACGCATGAGGGTGGGAGAAAAGCACGTAGGTTAGACAGGGTACAATTAATTGGTGGGCACCCATGGATCAGATTAAATCACCTGGTGGCCCAAATCCGGCCTGCGGGCTGTATTTTGCCTTCCCCTGTGTCAAGTCCTGTACAGAGTTAGATCCTACGCTAAAGCACCACTCAGTAAAATGAACTGACTTTACTTCCCCAGTAGGTATACTGTTGCATGGTCTTTCCCTTCCTAGAAGTGTGTTGGCAACCAACAGATCAATTGAGCCAGGTCTTCCCCTGAACAGGGTTGTAACAATCAGAATGTCTTTCCCTCTCCTAGAGCAGAACAGTTCATCCAAGTACTACTCCATTTCCAGGCTTTGGCCAATCTTCTGAAACAAAGGTGGTTCAAGTTACATTCTCTCCTGCCTTTAAACCTTGACCATCATCTCCCCAGCCTGACTCTTTCCCTTTCTCTCTGTAATCTAGCAGCTTGGCTTTAATTTATTGAGCCAGATCTTGTGCCCTAAGTTTAATAACCCTTCCCTGCTTCCTCCTTCAGTCTAGGGGGTTGTTAGGGAAAACTGACTTTTATACCAGATCAGATAAGATGACACTAAAACTTGAGGCCCACAGGTGTTGTGTTGGAGATTATGCTGTTGCAGCTACCCACAACTCTATTTTTTGGTACCCAAACCATTTGCAGCTAATCTTAGTTCTATATACAATTATTGTGTTTTCCCCACCAAGACAAACTGTTCCTACTTGCCCTGGAGTTCATGTATTTATTTGTAATCTCAGCTCTTAAAATTTCACATCTTTCCGTTTGATTTTGATACCTACTTGAACACACACATTAATTGGTCATGCATCCTCCTCATCCTAAACATTTATGCTTAAAAACTGCTATGAAATTTAATTGCCTCTTTCTGTATTCCTCTGTTCCACATTGAACCATGGAGGGCTAGGAGAAGGAAGCATGAATCCCACCAAACTTCCCCTCCTTTCCCTAGCACCAGCTGTGCCAACTCCTGTTAGACTCCAGAGGGTCCTTGTCAGAGTTTGGTGAAAAATCTAATATTTGATCCAGTCCATTTTTTTTTTTTAATTTGAAAGCAGGTAACGTGGGATTAATTTGAAGACACTTTAAACCTTTTTAATAGATCTAATTGTATACTACTTCCTTTTTACTCACTAGTGTGCAAATATGATTAAGTAGGCTATCACAACCAGGTTCAGCTCCACTGTGCTCAGGGTTGCATGCTTCACATAAGCTGTGCCCACCTTGTGTAGCTGTAGGCTGTTACTACTTTTGATGCCCATGCTATCATTGTACATATAAAAGGCCTGATTCTTTTTTTGAATCTTACATTACAAAGGTGTATATCTGTGTATATCTTACTGTTCTTCCTTTCTTTCTCTCTTCTCCCCCACCCCCCCACTTTTTTTTTCTGTAGTAGGAGTGGGAGGATCTTAAGTGATCAGGGGGCTAGTCTGGGACTTGAGACCTTAGTTTAGGTTATGACTCTATTACAGTCTTTGTGTGTGATGTAAGGCCAGTCATTTAGAGCCAGATATTTAATGGGAGTTGGTGGATTTTTTGAAAGCACCTAACCTTTGTTGTATTTTTGAAAGCAGCTAACCTCTTGGAAAAATCTCACTCATTTGCCT
The DNA here is from genome assembly GCF_030867095.1 of Alligator mississippiensis. Taxonomy (NCBI): domain Eukaryota; kingdom Metazoa; phylum Chordata; order Crocodylia; family Alligatoridae; genus Alligator; species Alligator mississippiensis. Next base: position 224,777,033 of record NC_081824.1, on the reverse strand, counting down.
GCCTGCTTATATAGACACCTAAATAGATTTTAAAATGTTGTAACACTGGTCTCTGTGCCTCAGTTCATCATGTATAGTAGGACTACTCTGCACACCCCTTTGCTGGAAGGATTTTTAAAGAATAGGTAGCTTCCAAGAACCTCATGATGTATTACTAGACTTTGTCACCAGCAGCCTCTCTTGTAGATGGCAAACTGTGTACTTTTATTATATTCGTTTGACATGCTTTCAGATATTACTGTTGGATAGATTAATGTTGAAGTCCTTCCAAATGTTCAACAGTCATGGTAAATCAAATATTCAGGGGAAATGTTGATGGATATTATAGACTGGAAGCTGCATCTAGAAATATTTTGATTTGCCAAAGAACTTCCTGTGTGGCGATTCTGATGTACATATTCTTTCCATGGTAATTTCAGCTGGTCATCATTGAGAAAATTGGCCTGCAGCCAGCTAGGGTCTCCCTTTGCCATGGTTTAAAAACTTTGCAAATGGCCACTGGTGGCTGATGATGTAATTTGTGAGGTAGAAAGAACTGAAAAAAACATTTAAATTCTTTGTGGGAGACAAAGACAGAATTTTGAGAGTGGAATTTACTCCACAGCAGGAAAATTCTCTATTATCAGCCTATTTGGAAAATTCTCACACTTTTTAAAGTGGGCTTTCTTAGCATCTAGCACTGAAAGATCTTTAAAGCCCTTTACAAACATTAACATTATCCAGGAAGGTTGGTGGAACACAGCACCTACAACAATGTTGGGCTTCAGTTCTGCAGAATACTTAAGCCAATCTAAAGCCAGAGGGGCTGCCCATATGTTTACATTTAGGCGAGAATCAAGTATCTCAAATCGAGGCCTTAGAAAACCTCTACCTAAAATCCTGCTTTTTTTTTTTTTTTTCAATCCCATTTTTCTCCCTTTTACTGAATGTATCACAAAGGCATTCTTATCTGTTTTCTTATTCCATATCCTCCTCCTCAAAAATGTCATAGGAAAAGTGACCCTATGTGTACATTTTTAAAGGAGCCTTAATTGGTTCTCTGAAATTCTGTAGAAATTGGATGCTTTACCTCTTTAGGGTCCTTTTAAATCCCAACCTATGTCTGTATGATAACAAAGGGATGCACATTATTATAGAAGAGAGATGCGTAATATGTAGCAGCCTTCGTAAAGTGCTTGCTAAATTCTGTTTCATGTATATGTATATGTAGAATTCCATTTAGGAACTTCACGTACAGTGTTATTTTTATAAAAACAACATCTTTTATAGCACCATAGTTGCCCAAAAGACCTATCAAATTTAAGACCTGCAGGTACTTTGTTTCTTTCCACATCTTCTGCTGCCTCTCGGTAAATTGCATCCCCTTGTGTTTTATACACACAATCAAAACACAGAGCCTTAGAGAATACTGAAGCATCCATTTTGGAATTCCGTTTTGCTTTTCTCAATGGTAATTACAAAAAGACAGTATCCATTTGCTTAGTACTCTAGAGACCGTGTGTGTCAACTCTTCCTTTCAACGCATTTCTAAGTGCCTTCTCTCTTCTAAGCGATTAGCTGATGAAATAACTGTTATTACTTGGCTTTCCTGAATTAAAATTAGTTTGAAAGGCTCTATTAAATGCTGAAAGTCTTAAACTGGCTTCAGTCTGTCAATTGAAAATCTGCCCAATGTATTAAATGCAGAAGTGGGCTCTCTACTGAAGTAGAAATTACCCTACCTTAACGAAATAACTTCACATCACTTATTTGGCTCTAAGAACTCCTTTTTTCTTCCAGTCCTTGTTTATAATTCATGGGAAGTCTCTGCCAAAACGTTCTGCTTCCTTTCAATCTGGATAATTTGCCCATGAAGGACCCCATTTTGATATACATAGACTTTAATTGTTTCAAGCAAAAAGCAGAACTATCGCATGATAAAGCAAGAAATTGCTTAATCGAAGTAGGAGTATGAAGTATATGGCTTTTAGGGGCTTTTTTACATGGGGACACTAAGGAAAATGTAAAGTGGATTAAACTGCATTAAATCACCAATTCAGAATGAAAGTGGCCTTACTTCAGTTTAGCTTGCTTAACTTAGAAATGAAGTAAGACAAATTAGAGTAAGGTCATGTTGTAATTCTGAATTGGAGTGTCCGCACAGGGGGTTAATGAAGTTTAGCAAATCCATTTTAACACTATACAGTACTTTACTTGCTTCAGGATTAACTTCCCCCAGTATTGTTTGTAGATAGTCCCCAAGGGCTGTATCCGGTTCCTAATCTGTACATACAACTTTCATTGACATCAGTGGAAGTTTTTCCACATATTAAAGGTAGTATAATCTGATAACAATGCTGATAACATTGTTTTGTGAATAAAATGCTAATATGAGAAATGATTTTTTAAATCCTGTAGATACACTTGATAAAACCATACTCTGCTCAAAACTGATGAGTTCATGAAACTCTGAAGAAAAAGTAGTTTTCTAAGTAGCATTTTATAACAGTTTGTTTCATCTTTGTGCATATTAAATACCACAGCCTTTTTTAAATAAAGTGTGCACAAGTACTTAAAGTGCATTGACATTTTAATTATTAAAATCAGGACAGAGAACCTTGTTAGCAAACATCATTGGCACAGATCCAAATTTGATTGAAAAAATGTGTTAGGCAATTGACTGAATTAAAATAACCAGAAATGACTTCATTAATCAGCCTAATAGGTTTTGCAAGTATAAGAGATATCAGACTTTATCCAAATGGTCATGCTGGCTCTGTCAATAGGCTCTACCTGAAAAAAAGCGAACAAATGCACAGATGTGTTGTTAGTTGTTGAAACCATTTTCCCCCAGTTTTCTTCCTTACTCTCAACAATGATTGCTCTTATTGTGCATGTCCCAGTTAGGGACCTGTGATTATTTATCCATCAGCAATTTGTGTCAAGCCCCTGAGCAAAATGTAGGGGGATAAAAAGAGCTATCCTCTCTGCTTTTTCCTGATGATGCAGTGTGTAAAGAGTTGTTTTACAGAACCCTAGTCCAGCAGTCAGCATGAAGAGTTCAGTAGCCCATGTAGCATTTCACAGAGCCCTTCTGCAGTTTGGGGCATTAATTGCAGCATTTGCCATGTGATTTTTCATGAGCATACTTCTCCCTAAGTCCACCTGTGATCCAGCTCTTTGTAACCATGTGCAGGATCGGTGCCTCTCAGTCTTACCTCCTTATGAGTTCCTGGGACTGCAGGAGGAGGAAGGTGGGTGCTGGGAGGCTGGACTTTTAATTTTGTGCTCCATGGATTATAAAGTAAGACTTCTTTACAAAGATGGAGTAGGTACTTAAGAAGCATTTATTTTTGAGTGTTTTTCTACAGTTCTTCTCTTGGTTGTGTGATGTCCCCACTTAAGCGTCTTTTCTGCAAGCTGAGGATATGCCTATTTCCTTCAACCTCTGGTTGTATGACTTGCCTCCCAAGCCCTTTATCAATTGTCATCTACCTCTGGACCCCTTCTCACGTCTCCACATCCATTTCAAAATGTGGAGTTCACAGCTGCACACAATACTCCAGGTGAGGCCTAATCAGTGCCAAGTAGAGAGGCATATTCACCTCCAGTGTCTTGCTCTTAATGTTTCTATTGATGCATCCCCAAACTGCATTCACTTTTTGTGCTGCTGCATCACACTGCAGACTCGTATTGAGTCTGCGATCCACCAAGACTCCCCAGATGGTCCTCTGTAGTGCTGCTATCCAGCCAGGTGTCATCCATTTGTATTTGTATTTTTTATTATTATTTTAATTTATTTTATTTATTGTTATTATTTATTATTGTTCATTCTGATTTATTCCTCCTGAGGTGTAGCACCTTGCATTCATCAGCATTGGTCAATGCAGACTATTTTGGAGTTAATAGTAATATCGAGAAACTTCTTTTTAGAGATGCTAGTAGATCCCTCTTTTACATGTCAAGAGAGTTCCAGCTCAAACACTTCAACTCCAAAGTGGTACCTTCAACTGCATGAGGAAGGCAGTTGGAAGCTAGTGCAGCTCAGGGAGCTGAGCTCTCAGCTCAGACAGCTCTCTCCACTGAAGAATTTTAGCTCTTGTTGCCTACTTCAGTTTCCAAATTGGTTTAGAGAGAGTGCTCAGCAGCTCCTGTCCTTCACTATGGGAGCTGCTGCAGGCCAAACACTACTCCAAAACCAGCCATGTCGTGCTAAGTCCCTAAATTATATCTGTCTCGTATGTTGGCATTTTTATCTGACCCTTATGATATAGACCTATCTAGAGTATACTGTAGCAGATCAAATGGTTAGGTTCTGAAAGGGGGAAGACTACTGCTTTCTGGCCAGATAGGTATAAAACAGTTGCATTGAATGTTTTTATGTGGATAGATGGTCAGAACAAGTCCCTTGGAGTGATGGGTGCTCACCTCAAATGGCAGTAGATGATTTGTATGCTATTTGCAAGAAGAGCCTTCTGATCTCTGGTTCCAACCCAAAGGTCGGATTCAGACTGTGCTGCGTCATATACAATAACCTGGCAACTAGCCTGGTTTGCTTCAGAACTGACATGGTGGCTCTGTGCTTCTAAACTGGGTCAAAAATGTTATTTGCATGGGCATTAATATCTCCAAGGGCAAGGAATCCTGGTAACTTTGCCAGGAGATAATATGAGGTGTATCCCAAAATCAGTGCTGACTTGACTTTGATTTGAGATAAGTCCACTTTGTCATGCTGGAACATACATGGCTGGGTCTTAGGCTACTCAGGGATCAAGGCGCTGACCAGAGTCCGGATGGGTGAACAAAATCTAAGGACAAATGGTCAGGAAGTCAAAGGGTCGATCTGAGAGTGGGATCTAGGAGTGAGCTGAATCAAGAAATTGAAGTTGGGAGATCAAGCAGAAAGCAGAATCAAGGAGCAAGCTGGAGGGAATGGCAAAGCAGTCTTGGGTCAGGTTAAGTCCTATTACCCAGACATTTCCTGTTCTGTACAGGGGTGTATGCGGGCGAAGTGGAAGATCAGATGACTCAGTCTGGCCCCTCTGGGAACAGCAGAGGGTTGTGTCCTGCCAGAGGCTTCAAGACGGCCTGGATCAGTGTGGGTGATCTACCATAGAGTGGCAGGATAGGATAAGCAGGTGTATTTGGATCAAGGCCACAGGTTCAAGGCCATGGCCTGATATAAACTCCCCCCACCCCTTCCATACACACTCAGCAGCAGCTTTGGGGGGCCGTTGGCCCTCGCTTCTCCTGGTGGTCCCAGTGGAAATATTTTTAGTAATTTTGGGGCATAGATGTTTTCCATTGGTCCTATATGAGATATTCGGAACTGTATCTGTCCCAGTCTACTAAGTAGTGAAACTTCCCACTTTGTCTGTCTCATGGTCTGTGTATTCCTCCTGTCACTGGATTGTTGTGGGTGGTGGTGGTGGTTAGGTATGGTGTGGGATAGAATATGCTTGAGTGGGGTTTGAGTAATGATATGTGGAATATTGGGTGGATCTTTAGTGTCCAGGGATGTTGCAGTTTGAAAGATATTGGGTTTCGTTGTCAGGTTATTGAGAATGGGCCAAGGAACCATTAGTTAGTAAGGGTTGGTCTATGTAGAGGTGTTTAGTCGACAGCCACATATTCTGTCCCATGGTCTGGTTAGGCCCTGGCTGGTGGTGCTGGTCTGTCTGCTGCTTATAGGCCTCTTTTGCCCTTTCCAAGTGCTGCTTTAATTCTCCTGGACTTTTTTAACATGGCATACCCATACCATAGCCACTGAGTTATCAGAGTCTTTGGTAAGGTGGGATGCAACCAATAGTTTGTGAAGAACAGGCTTTGCCTAGTTGAAGCATGCTTGGAGTTGTTGTATAGAAATTAAGCAGGTGTTAGGAGTGTGACCTAATTATCATGTTGAAAATTAAGGTAAAGTTAAGGTATTGTTCTAAGACCTGATTGGTCCTCTCAGCCTGGTCATTTGTCTGAGGATGGTAGGCCGATGCAAAAAGGACACAGACTCCCAGTAGAAGATGCAGGGCTTTGCGCCAGAACCAGGAGATGATTTTGAGCCCCATGATTTGATATGATGGAGTCTGGGAGGCTGTGGAGGCATACCATGTGGGGCAGCCATACGCTGAAGCCCAGGGAGATTGCAGACCATGGCTAAATTGAGATAGGAAGAGGTTGGAGAAGAGCCCAGAAGGCTTCTGAAGGGATCTCTGGGTGCAGGCACAAACATTGCAAGAGCTGTCAAAGGCCTGCACCATCTTGCGCAGTCATAGCTACCAAAAGTAGCAAATGGTAAGGTGGTAGCTCTTCTTGGTTCCAGTGTTGCCTGCTAGCGGGGAGTCATGGCTCAGGTGGAGGATAGTTAGTCTAATCAGATCTGGGAAAATATACATCCTCCCTTGGATAAATATGACCCTGTCCAGGACCTGGTGTGGTTATTTCATGAAGATGTTCTGCTCTTCTAGGGATACTTTCTCTCCAGTGGCAGCCCAAAGGAGGGAGAGGTGGTCTTTTGGCAACACGGTGCCAGTGAAGTTAGACTTCAGAGTAGGGCTAGATTTGTATGGCTGTTGTGACAAGTCTGTGTCATACTTGATCTTCCAGGAGAGGGTGTCTGCCTTTCCATTTCTGGTCCCAGGCTGATAAGTTATCTGGAAGTAAAATTGTGAGAAGAATGCCCACCAAAGTGGCCAGGGGGGTAAGTCTAAGAGTGGGATGTAGGAGCAAGCTAAGTCAAGAAGTCAGGAGATAAAGCAGAGAGGAGTTGAGGAACAAGCCAGAGGGAATGGTGAAGTGGTCTTGGGTTAGGTTGAGCCCTGTTGCTTGGATATTTCCTGTTCCCATGAAAAGCTTACATGGGTGGGTCAGCTGACCCGGCTTGCTACCCTGGTGATGAGGAATGAGTATAGGGTTAGGCTGTGTTGGAGGCTGCAGGCCAGCCTGAGTGATCAGCCGTGGGGTGGCAGGCCAAGATGAGTGGCCACGTTGGCTGGGTTGCAGCCCAAGGATTGAGGCCCTGACCTGACATGCCATCAGGTCTTGTTTTGACTTATGAAGGGCATGTTATTTAACAGGATGTTAGCTACTCTGACATGATGGTGGTGAGGGGTGTCCAAAATGCCTAGAACCTGGATGGCACAAAGACTTCCAATTGTAGGTACCTCTGCTGTCCCCCTTCTCACAATAGGCAGGCTGAGCCAGAGCCATGGCAGTTCCTGGCCATGCTGTGTGTGTGGAAGCTTCCCACCCCCTACCCACTAACAGAGTCAATCCCAGGCATTTTTAAATTGTATTTTAAACTCATTCAAAGAAATGTTTTGAATGGAAGAGGATTCAGATTCCTGAGTAACTGTCTTTTTGAGGCTGGCATTAGTCTGGCCCCCATGTGTGTGCACTTTTCTATACAGCTTTGTGATGTGGACAATCTGGCAACAGGGATTCAGGCTAATAGAGTTCTTCTCCCAGCCTCCAGTGAGTTTGGTTAGCTAAGAATTTTTCAGGCAATTTTTTTCCTTTAGTCTTGCCAACAGCAGCACCAATGTCCTGGGCAAAGCACACTAGCGTTAGAACGAATAAGCCCAATATTAGTCAGTATCAATATTCTGATTACTAGGGATGCTGCACTTCCATAGTAAATAAATAAGACGATTTTTTTAAAATGGATTCATTGTTAGCTGAGGAGATTTGTACACCTTGTCTTTTATAGTGTTTATCAACTTTAAACTTATTTATTTTGATTCTGCAAAAAGCACCTGTCTAAAGATTCAAGCCCATTGCCATCACTTAAAATAACTGTTCAGTGTTATACAGAGCTTTATAAAGTGACAGGCTGGCTTTGTGGACAACTTGGCAGAAGTGGCTTCACATTTGAGCTCTGCTACAAACTTCTGTTTTAATCCTGGAAAGATTACTGTGTTCCCAGTATGTACAAAAAGTATAACAAAACTCTTTTCTTTCATTCTACATTCATTTATCTATTTAGACAGTAAGGTCTTTGGAGCAGAGACTGATTTTCTTTGGTCAATTCTTACCCTTCAGTTTTATCATGACGACAATGGTTGCTAAAGTTATGATTGTTTTTAATCTGATGTAGGTTGAAAAAGCCTCCCACAGACAATTGTGCCATCATAAAAGTGCTTTTTGGTATAGTTTTTTCTTGTTGAATGGTAAAACTAAACAGGTAGGAACACTTTTATGCCAGTATAATTGCCTATACCAGGAAGCTTTGCTGTTACAGATATGGCAGCAACACTTTCAAGTGCAGACTTTGGTCTTAGTGTTTGTACAGCCCACAATGAGACTTCAATCTAGCGTAAACTGCCTAGTCCTTATTGTAATGCTAGATAAAGTACCCAACAATCTTGCCACTAAAAATCATCCAGCCATACTTGATTTACAAAATGAAGCCCATACCCCATTCCACCCAAGATCCTGTCCATTTCCTTATACATTTACACTTTCTTATTTTCATAGGCTTTTGAGATGGAATTTGCAATGCATCACAAGTTAGGCATCAGTGAATTTAAGACCAGGCAGGGGAATTTAAACCCAAAATCAAATGTTTTTTTGGAAACACTGCTAATTGTCTGCTGCCTATTGAACAGCAGGACACCCTATCTCCGTGGTGGTTGGTATTGCAGGACCAACAGAGGCAGATCATGCACATAGTCGGATTGGTTATTTAGGGCTCTACATTGTCCTTGAAGTTGAGCTGGAAAGCAGTTCAGATCATGGAGTATCAACACAAATAAGATATTCCAGTCTCCAAGATAGCAACCATATTCTTCACTAATGTCAGCTTCTAAACAGGCTCAAGAGTCTGGGTCCCTGCTGGGTCAGGCTGAGATCTGCTGATTTGATGTCCTTCAGGCAGCCTCTGCGAGCTGCGGCTTCCAAGCTTCAGTTAGTTACCTCTCATCAATGAGAGCCAAAATGGAGGATGTTAATGCAAACCTTACCTCTCCTCACCTCAAGGCTGAGTTTACCTGAGGCACAGTGGCCTCTATTAAGAGAGAGGGTGCAGTTTGCATACGCAGTTTGCCCCTGTCCTAACAAGGACACATTGAGTTCATGGCTAAGTGCAATCTAACACAGGCCCCTTGTTAGAGGCATACAATATGGTACTTCATGCTTGCCATCCACACGGTATTACAACTTCTGTGGGAAGGCACACTGCACAATTCTGCTCTTGTTTACACCAGTGTGTAAACCTAAAGTGATTTCACTGATTTCCTCGGAGCGACTCCATGTTTGTATGGGCGTTACGGAGAGAAGAATTCCTCCTGGAGGATTTTGCATGCTTAGCATTCCTGTCCCCTGTTTCTTTCTGCCTGAAAGAGACTATGAGGAAATAGTAGTTAACATAATTGGAGACTTTGTTTATTAGTTCTGCTGAAAAATGGAGAAATGTAGAGGAGAAAGTGATGTTGTTTAAGCTTTCACCTTTTTTACCACAAAAAAAACTTGGCATATTGAATGCTCCAGCAGCAATTTGTCTTGAAATACCAAGATAAGATCACCGGGATTTTTCATAAATAACATTATCACTTCTTGTCTTTCAGAAGCTTCTGAGGTTTTTGCTCTGAATTTTGTTCTGTGCTTACCTCCTGTATTTAGCTCACCAGAGCAGTCTCGTGCTCTCGTTTCTAAAATTGGACTCCTCAGACATGCCTTAGAGTTCCTTTGCATGATGCACAGTTAATGCACCAAATACATATATAAAAAAGCACCATTCATCAGGGAATCTTTTCTCAATAAGAAGGGTGAAATAATTAAGGAGGATGTGCCCAGTACCACTGTTTTGGTTTTTTTAATTATTATTCATCTTTAGACAGATATATGTTTGTGTTTTCATGCTCACTCTTTTATTTTTCTAAACAACCTTGATTTTTGACAAAATGCTCTTTTAGACCCAAAATTGCACTTAGAACATCTGATTTCTGTAAGAGGCCATCCCCCAAGGTACCAAGCACCTTTTTATTAATGTCCCACATCCAAAGGCTCTAGAGTGGAGCAGTGCCTCATGTGGTCTTTGTGACTAGTGGAGATGAATGTGCTGTATCTGTGGAAAGGAAGGTCTGCATTCCATCCATCTACAGAAATAGTGAAACTGTTGAAAGACGTATTTGTTTTTACCTGGTTTATTTTAATAACATGCATATTTTTTGTCTTTTCTCTAAATGAAGTAAGTGCCAAGGCCTTTATATCTTTAATTAGCCAAATCATTTTCATGGTTTAGATGCAGACTATTTGTTATCATAATGTCAGTGGTTGGAAATACTGGCAGCTAAACACTACAGGAATAGGCTTGGAGTCGCTATGTAATATGGTCATCATGTTTTACTATTATGGCATTACACTAAGCAATACTGAAAATGGACGACTTGCCTTTCACTTACTAATAGTTGAACTTGTTGTCATGAGTTCCAGCACAGTGCTCATGTAGCTTTTATGTAGATGAAAACTCTCACGGGAGTGGCTTATCTGCATAGGAATCTGAAGATGAGTCTTATTATATTTAATAGTACTTAAATCTATTCCTTGGTGCTTAACTTCCAAATTAAAATAATAGCTTTGGAAATAAGGATAAATTTCACCTGGTAGTTTCAGTTCATCATGTGTTTGATTAATGTTAAATCTGTAAATGTATCTTCTTGACTATTAGTCACTGTAGAAACAATGAAGTAATGAAGTAGAATTAATGTCCCAATTTAATATTGATGTAGGTGTCCTAGTAATATTCATCCTATAGCTTAATTATATAACAAGGCAAAGTATTGACACTGACATGAGATCATATGTACCTGTAAGATAAGAAGCATAGCTCGATAATTAGATTCCATTTCGGGCAAGCTGCACAGATTTTGCTTGTATACGGTAACATTTCAGGAAGAAAAAAAAGTAAAGGCTTATTGACTAACAGTTGTTCGGTGACACCAAACTTCATAATGCTTTGATAAAGTCTGGGTCTCATCATGTTTAGCATCACTCATTTACCTAACAACTCTTATTCTCTTTTTGCTTTTTCTTCTTTCTTTCTCCTTGTTTGAACACAATGGCTGCCTATACATGTTCTCAGGGTGTTTTAACTACAGCGGTTCTCAGAGAGCCATTCTAATTCAAATGTCTGTCTTCTGCATTAAGTCCCTGTGTGTTTAAAAATGGGTGTGGCATACTTTATCCAAACCTCCATTTGATGAGGTTTGGATAAAGCACCCCTGCAGCCACTTAAAAATGTTCAGTGGCTTATATATGTGATGGTGGGGCCATGCTTGAGTGTTCTATTTAGAACATGAACCAGCATGTGTATAGGCAGTCAACAATGAGGCCAACCCCCCCCCAAAAAAAAAAAACAACAAAAAACAAAAAAAAAAACCCCTCTGGCTCTTCCCTCAAGTCATTTTATTCTATTGGAAATATTTTTTTTATCCATTGCTAGAATGATTATTTACAATATTTATACTAGGTTTATGACATTAAATATCTTTGTTTCCCAATGCAGAGATGTCTTGGGAATTATTACTATAGATAAATGTTATTCTCTTTATTTGGTATGGAATAAACTGCTTTAAAAATAGTCTGATTTGTTGCTTTGAAAACCAATAATAATTTTTTTATACAGTTTTGAACAAAACAAAAATAATTAGCTAGTTTGTATGATAGCAGGATTTAGTGTAGTATTTTTGGAAATGTTATAAAACCCCTTGCCCTGCCAACATGTATATTTAAATGGACTTGTGAATAACCCCCTTGACCTTAGAGCCCATGAGTAAACTAAAGCATGGGCCTGAATGTTGCTAGGAACATTGCTTCACTTATAATCATCCTCAACTATTCAAGTCTTTATCTTGGACTCTATCCTGACTTTAGCAACTGAGCCCACAAATGAGATATTCTTTAAGATGGAGAGTTTTACTGGCATGGAGTTGTTCTCTCTAGTGGTACTAGCAGTATTTAGGGTGAGTTGCTTTGCTGGCCTTTGTAAATCTTCTTCTCTTACGATTCTTATGAAACCTAAAGCAGAGACTGCAGTTGCTTGGTGTGGGCTTTTTATTGCTTAGACACATGGAAGGGTGGTTAAATGAAATGCTTCTAGTGTGCCATGATATAATGGAAAACAATTTTTTTTTCTTTAATGTGAAAGAGACCAAACTGGGATTACAAAGACTAATGATGTAGAAAAGGAAGCAGATCATTTTCTCATAGGTTTTGTTGCAATCAGCACAGTTTCACTGATGCATATTAAAGAGGAAAAAGGGGTAAAACTTTCCAAAGCACCTAAATGACGTAGGAGCCAAAATTGCATTAAACCAAGTGACTTAGGGTTCTTTGTGGGAATTTTAACTTTGTTTCTGAACTGGTATATGTCTTGCAGAGGGCTCCCTGCCCTGTAAGGGCAGTTCCATTGAACAGTTTTTTTGTGGAGGAGGGGGCAGGGAGAACGATTGTATTCCTGCAGCACAGAAGTTTAAAGACCAATCTGAATTGACCTGCAGCACAGAAGTTTAAAGACCAATAAGCATTGAACATTTGATTCAATTTGTTTGAAATATATTGAATCAAAATGGTATATCATATTTGTAGACTTGTCAAGAGCTTTTGATAGTATAGATAGATGGAAACTGGAAGAAACTGATAAATTATGGGATTGCCCCTTCTTTTTTGCATTTGTTGATAAAATATTATAAAGATACATGGGCCCAAGTGAAGTGGGGCTTGAAGGGTGAACTTACACAAAAAAAATCACATACAAAAAGGGGTTAGACAAGGATGTATTTTGGCCCCTTTGTTATTTAATCTTTATATGAATTATATTATTGGAAATATGCAGGATGCACATTTTCATCCCCCAAAATTATTAGCAACCCCAATTCCTATTTTAATGTATGCAGATGACTCTGCTGTACTGTTAAGAACTCCTTTTGGATTACAGAGAGCAATTACGACTTTTGAGCATCTTTGTGGACAAAATAACTTAAAGATAAATTATGATAAATCCAAAATAATGTACTGGGGAAGTCATTTGATGAAATATCCATGGAATATGGGGGGAACCAAACTCGGAGTTGTCAAAACCTATAGATGTTTGGGTATGTTATTCACAGCTTCTCCATCATGAAAACATCATATTCAGTCCGTTAAAACTAAGGCAGCCCAATCGGCTGTGGCTATAAAAAAACATGTTGTGAAACCACAGGAGGATGATCAGTCCAAGCTCCTATGTCGGCATACAAAGCCAGTTACCTCTCAGATGTTATACAGCGGTGAAGTATGGGGTTTTGCTGCTAGTAATGATGTAGACATACCTCAGAACAAGATTCTTAGGGCTCTTCTGGCTCTTCTTCCCTCAACTCCTGCGTCTTTTCTAAGATTAGAGATGGGAATGGATTCTATTTTAACTAATATTTATTATTAGAATGGCAGGATTTTGGTTTAAAATCTTGCCCCTTTTACCACCTTGTCTGCTTAAATTATGCTATATAGAATATAGTATTAATCCCCTTCCTCTCCAATCACCCTGGTTAACTTTTCTTACCTGCACTTTTGCACTTTCTGGGATGGGATAATATCTCAAAGATAATGAAAGCTCTTTCTCCCCTGTAGAAAAGGTTTGGATTCCAGAGGATACGAGATATTGCCAGGCAGAATGATTTTGCAGTGGCTAGGGCTACTTGCATTGCCCCTTTATATACACTTTGGAAATCAGATTGGAGGGGAGAAACGTATTTACAGTTGGATCTCAATAATAAACGGTGATCCTCTTTGACTAGACTCAGGACCGAACAGATGCCCACAGCTGTTCTGGCTGGATGTAGAATTTCCATTTCAAGGGCTAAAAGATGTTTCCCAGCCTGTCTAGGAGTTTTGGCAGGTACTATCCACTGTGTTTTAGAATGTTCTTTATATGATGACATAAGGAGAACCTATTTATTACCGTTCTTGCAGAAATTGATACATTTCTCAAACTGAGAGAAATTAATCTGGCTTTTACAGCAAACAGATCCAAATGTAGTAAACTGTCTTGCAATTTTTGCTTACAAGGCTAAGACGATTAGAGTTAAACAACCTTTATTACTGATATGAGTGATACGTTTTAACATTAGACTTGATTTTATTGTCTGAATTGTGGATCTATGTACAATGATATTATAGATTCATGTCTTGATTTACTACTATATTTATATTAATAATGTTTTTATGTTGGTGGGCTCTATGTTTAGTATAATATTTGGAGTTTGGTTACCTTGTTCAAAGTTATTTATATTATGGTGTATGTGTGTTATGGTGTCTTCGGGAACATGGCATTTACCCAGAATCCTTAATAATGAATTGAATTGAATTGAAATGTATTGATCACCACAGTGATGTCCTGATACAGGAAAACATACAAAATGGAGGTTAGTGCTTACATCGCATATTTGAACTCAGGCATGAGCTTACGCTTTGTCCTGAATAGAGGTGGATTAGAGCCCTTACTTGTATGTACTTTCCTGAGTCTGAGTGAAAATGAGTTTGATTTAAATGAACATTATAGTTTGGTGGGTTGTCTTGTGCCACTAACCCAGTGGTGACCAACCAGTTGATGTCGTTCAGCTAGTTGATTGTGGAGCCTCTAACTGCCAATCTTGGGGTGCTCTTTACTTAGAAAAAGTGATCTTCACCCTAAAAAGGTTGGGGACCACTGCACTAACCATTTCTGCACACAGCTAAATTACAATTAAAAATCAAATTAATTGTACTCAGAGTTCTTTAGTGAGTGAAAGAAGCAAGCACTTGCCTTATTACCCAGAAGCAGCTTCTAATTGATAAATAGAAGATTAAATATTGGTCTGTATTAAATAAGAAGTCTGATGCTGTTGTAGCTTGAGTTGCAGGCAATGAGCACTGCCTGAATACATGATGAATTTAACAGTCTTTCACTCGTAATATATACCTTGATATAAAAACCGACTACATTTTGAATGGAAAAATCTAAATGGAGGTGAGAAACTTGTATTAATTTTCTTAGATTCATATCCTGCCCTATCCAAAAGGCTCAGAGTAGCTTACAGTAAATGCCAGAGAACCCTCAGATAGTTCCCCACATAATATCCCATACCCTAAATGAAATTTGAACACCAGGGAGAAATTCTGGCCCTGCTGAAGTCGATAACAACGCTCCCATTGGTTTCTCTGGGGCAGAATTTTGCTCTCAATACCTTTTGTATAGCTCACCTAATACCATAACAGAGTGTGTTTCTGTGAGTGGCTTGCCTTCATTTTCAATAGTTTGCTCAACAGTGGAATTATCTAGTTTAAAAGGAGAGTGGAGGTGACCAGAAATACAGTAGCAGTAACATGAGATTCCAAGAACGTTACTTTTTCCTCAGGAGAAGTAACATTTGCACAACTTTAAGTGGGGAAGATGGTGCCTGTTGGAAGTTGGCTTGAGTCTAAGTCTGTATAGCAGGCCAGCCGGAAGAGTACTGCTACTTTAATATTCTCTAACAAAGACTTTCTGATTTAGCATTTCATTATCAGAACAAAGAATTGCATTTAGATAATACTTTTACTCTTAGGATCTCAAAATACTTCCTAACAAACTTTTCACTTTGCACTGTACACTGATACCCTTTACCAAAAATCTGCCCTCACATGTTGGTTATGCTGCTGCAGGTTTTATTTATCTGCATGATGTTCCTATGAGACTTTTCAATCCAGAGTTTTGTGATAGTTGCAACTGAGAAGCAAAATTCTTTTATCTATGGAGTACTGTTTGTTGCCGTCATGTCCTTACTAGGTACAGGGCCAGAGAGCACAGCTGTTGTAAATCAACCTGGGCCGACAGTGTGGGGGACACGGTCAGGAAGGCCAACCGCACCTTGTCATGCATCCACAGATGCATCTCAGGCAGGTCCAAGGAGGTGATCCTCCCCCTCTATGCAGCACTGGTCAGGCTGCAGTTGGAGTACTGCGTCCAGTTCTGGGCGCTGCACTTCAGGAGGGATGTGGATAGCATTGAGAGGGTCCAAAGGAGGGCCACTTGCATGATCAGGGGGCAGCAGGGCAGGCCCTACAAGGAGAGGCTAAGGGACCTGAACCTGTTCAGCCTCCACAAGAGAAGGCTGAGGGGGGATCTAGTGGCCTGTTACAAACTAGTCAGGGGGGACCCGCAGGCATTGGGGGAGTCCCTGTTCCCCCGAGCACTACCAGGAGTGACTAGAAATAACGGTCACAAGCTGGCAGAGGGTAGATTCAGACTAGACATCAGGAGGCGCTGCTTCACAGTCAGGGTGGCTAGGATCTGGAACCAACTTCCAAGTGAAGTGGTGCTGGCTCCTACCCTGGGGGTCCTTAAGAGAAGGCTAGATGCACACCTCGCTGGGGTCGTTTGACCCCAGTGCTCTTTCCTGCTATGGCAGGGGGTCGGACTTGATGATCTGTCAAGGTCCCTTCTGACCCTACCAACTATGAAACTATGAAACCTAACTCTATTGTAGTCAGTCTCCCCATGTCCGTTGACAAACCTAACTATCTGATCCAGATGGCCTAAAACTAAACTCTGTTTACTGACTCAGCAGTAAAGGATACAATCTTTTAAAAATGTTGCTCAAATAGATAGAAAAATGTGTTGACATAGCAAACGTATAATCCTACCCTCAACAGTATTCAGTGTAATGAAACTTTTGTTGTGTTTGTCATGCGTGTCCGTTGTCAATTGTCCATTCCAACAATAACTATGTTTTAGTTGCAAGCTCTTTAGACAAGGAGATTCCTTTAAAGTTCCTTTAAAACACATTTTTATGCATTGTTCCAGTTTAATGTTCATAGAGGTTATTCCTCCATCTTTATTACACCCAGAAGAGCATTTCCTGTCAATGTTTTGAGGGTTTTCTTTTAATGAAAAACTTCTGTTTTAGAAAATGGATTTTTTGGCCAAAGAAAAACCCCTTTCTTTTTCATTAATTTTTTCCAAGCTTATATTGTAAATCCCCCAAAATGTTTGTTTCATTTGTAGCAACCAAAAGATTCTCCTTTTTGACAAGAAAATACTTTCAGTGAAACAGCTTGATAGATATTTTTCCTTTTCATCAAAGTAATGTGTGGTAAAAATATTAGCTCTTTGATCAGCTCTACATTTACAAGGTTGCCCAGTGCAATTTGAGAAGTTCTCACATGACTGCTTGCAGCAAGCTAATATGTACATACTATTGATTTAAATCCCATTGCCCTATACCAAGGTGTATGTATGGCTATGTTGTTTTGCCAAGAAAGGACTGTGTGTATTGTATTTCTTTCATTTTTTCCCTTAAGGAGGACAACTAATGAGTGTTAGGAATCCTGGAGTACGATTCTAGAGATGAAATGCCTTTAGTTTTTACCACAAGATGTTGGGTACTTTTCCACCCACATTTGGTTGATTTCACGTAGTTTACCTTGCAGTGAAACTGTAGTGGCTTGTCTCTGCTAGGATTTTACAATTATTTATTAGTTGCTTAACTATGACACACTTGCACACCTTTTTCTGGCAGGAAAGACAAAGCCTGTGTCATCTTGTAGGCGCTGATAGCCATAAACTGGGAAATTATACTTCCGTCATATGGGTAGCAGCTTTATTGGCCATATAAGTGTGAGAGAGAAAACAACAGTGAAGTTACTAGCTGCTGCATTTTTTTTTCTTTTGGGCTTGCTTGTATCAAAGGTCCTTGATTTCCTTCTTCCAGTTATTTCAGGAGAAAGAAGGGAAAGGAAAATAATCTCTGACACTAATATCTTTGTTTCTAGCCTGAAAATCTTGCTTCAGTGTTTGTTATGGTTTCTTGTTTGCTGACCGACTTAAAAGAAAAATAAAGATAGAACAGTACTAATGAGGATGCAGTATTGGCTGTAACTTGTAAACTGGTACATACTCCTTTTTTAATTGTTTTTTTTTTTTACATTTGTTTATAAAAAAACCAAAAAAACCCCCAAATATCTTGAAAGTTGTTTTCCGGTTTTCGTATTGTTTTTGAAAATTCTGATTGTGAAGATCTTACTCCCCTATTTTTTATTCCCTGGACCACTGGGACATGAGTGAATTTAGGAGAGGCACCGTGGGGTGTTTTGTTGGGGTTTTTTTGGTTTTGTTTTTTGGGGGGAGGGGGAGAGCAGGAGGGGGTTTTGTCTTCCTTACATGCATGCTATAGCCAAGGTAGTGTTACCAGTCCTTTTTGGATTGATGTGTTGGATTTATAGATGTGGGTTTATCAAGGGTATCTGTTTGACAAAGGCATTCTTCTATGTGGTGTAGTACAAATCCTACATAATATTAGATCTAGTAAGCCTAATCTTTTGATTTCCAGAGTTGATCATTCAGCTTATTCTCACGATCTGTCTACTGCATTTTTTGTAGTGGATAATGAAGTTCTGTCTTCCATTGAACCTTGTGTTTTTCCCTCATTGCCACAAATCTGAACTTCCTACAATCACTGTATTTAACCTAAAGTGCAATTATTCAAGATGCTGGCTTTGACCTGTAAGACTCTACAATGATCTGGCCTCTACATCAGTGGTGCCCGGTCTTTCCACTCCACAGGCCAGATGGGTGGTACCAGATCTGTCCTTGGGCTGGATCTGGCCGGTGGGTCAAATCTGGTGTGTGGGGCGCAGCACCAGCTGGGGTCTGTTCTAGTCCCATGCCGGGGAGGGGGGGATCTGCCCCATGCTTACGAGTCCACAGCAACTCAAGCATCGTTACACAGGTTTGATGCAGCATTATCATTTTTATTTTCCCCAGCCCCTTTTTGGGGGGAAAATGAAACATGACACTGTGGCTCCAATAAGAGGCTGCTGCCATTGTGAATTTTGGATGACACTAGGTGCATTCAGATTTTTTTTTAATTTTTCTTGTAATTTTTGGTTGCACTTTGTATTTTGTGAGGTATTTTTTCCTCCTTGAAATTAATGATGAGATGGGGGAGGGAGGGATTGTCTTCTCATTTAAAAACTGTCGTGGTTGAATATTTCTTTGTGGCTGAAAAAGTTAATTTTTGTCAGGCTTTTATAAACTAGTTTTCAATCAGTGCATATCCATAAAGTATTTAAAATTGTCATTAAAATGGCAGAAAACTCCTTGAATGTCAATACATTCATTTATTCCCCTTTCCCCTCAACTCTTCAATCTCTTTGGGTTCAGAGCTAGGAAATCGCTAGGTTTCCTTTGCCATTTCTAGTGTATCTTGTTTTATTGCTCAGTGATTACAGAAAGATGCATCAGGTGGGGCAATCTAAAATGTCTCAGAGTATATACTAATATGAACAATCCCATTGATTTATAGAGATGCAGGGCTAGTTAGCACTTCATGTAGCAGTAACAATACCACCCATGCATTATTTTGTGCTGTTCCAGAATAGATCTCCAAGCACAAAATATTATTGGCCCTGTTTTACAAAGAAGAACAGGGGAACTGATCTGCAGCAAGAGAGAATGAGTTGTCTTGGGTGCTGCAGGAAATCTGTGGCCGAATGGGGACTTGAACCCAGCCTCCTAATGGTCAGGCATGTGCTGAACCACTAGACCACATTTCCATACTTAGCACATCTTAGCTGTTTGCAAATGCTTCTATTTCTAATGGCAAGTACCATTCTGCAATAATGGGTACCTTAGGAATTCATCTTTTAAGCGGTTATAGATTTGCTTTAAGCATTATCTTATATATACTTTTGGCCACTCTGATGAAGAAACAATATATTTTATTTACATGCCTAATTCTATCCGTATTGGATCAGCATTCTCTAATTCTAAATACCATGAAGTAGAGATTGTCAGTCTGGTGTAATCTTTGCCTGAAGATTGCTAAAAGAAGAAAACACTTTTTTTTTTTTTTTTATAGGCAGCATAAGAGGACAAGGACAGGATAAAGATAGAATCACTCTTGTGTTGAAGGGAATCTTGTAGCTTTTGATGTGTCATCAGATTCATTCTCAATACCTCCCAGCTCTTCAACTCTCTGTATAATCAAAATTGCACAGAAGGCAGTATGCCAATCTCAGTGCTTACCACAGAGTTTGATTTATATCTGTATTAGGAGAGAAACGTACAAAGCAGTTCACATACTTTACATTTACCAGTGCACAAATCAATTCAATCTTAAGTAATGCAAATTTGATAGATTAATTTATTGTTTGTGTGGTCATGGTATCCTCGATCCTATTATGTTAGATATGAGAGTTATAATCTCTTGCCTGTTTTGGTCAGCTGGGTGCAAAGTTAACCCTTAAAAATGCATTGAGATCCAGCTGATATGATCTGACTTTTTAAGATATTGAGTACCTTCAGCTTTCATTGATAGCATTCTGGGTATTGCGCTGCTACAAGTTAAGTTGCTAGGATATTTCCTTTACAGTCAGGTCAAATATAAGCCCTTTCTTACTTTCTCTAAACTAATGTAGCATATATGATCCCTGAGCCCTTTGTGTTCTTTAAGCCAATTGTTTCATATATTTTTTTTCTCTTGGATATCTTTTGGTTTAGAATATATGAACAAGTTTTTATTTTAAACCTGCATTTGATTATGAGGGAATGTTTATCCTATCAAGATGGTGGTCTTTTATAAAGAAATGATATAGCTAATGTAGAAAATGTTAATTTTGTTTATTTTTTTAATTTTTTTCCTGAAGAGTTTAACACATTCTGCTGTTGTTCTTATTTATAGGTTTGTTTCTCTTTTAAATAAATATGTAGTAAAATAATTTTAAAGCTGTTAGAGAACACACATTTTTTTATAGAGAATATAACTTCCAAAGGAGTATTTTAAATGTGCTAACCGTTTGGTGAAATTTGGTTAAAAAGCAGGTTTACCAGTTATGCCAGTAGAAGTGTTTCCATGTTCTTTTAAAGAATCAAGTGACATTTTAAAAAGGAAAATGAAAACAGAAACAAACTCTCATCTGTTGTAACTTCTAACCCAGACATTTGTCAGTGTCCTCTAATATCTGAAAGTGACCTTCATTAGAATTGGACTGAAACCAAAACTGAAACTGAATGTGTATACTCATTGCCCTCTCAGATTATTATCTGAAATGCACTTGCAGCCTAAGTAAAAGATGTTTTATTTTGACAATTTGATTTTAAATCTGACAGCATCCCCAGTGCATATAAATAAACCATGGAGTCCAGCATGCTTCACGGTGCTCTGGGATAAAGTTTTCAACATGTTCTACGGGAGATTAGGTGTGTTGTCACCAGTAATTGGAATTCATAGATGTTAGGGTCGGAAGGGACCTCAATAGATCATCAAGTCCGACCCCCTGCATAAGCAGGAAAGAGTGCTGGGTCTAGATGACCCCAGCTAGATACTCGTCTAACCTCCTCTTGAAGACCCCCAGGGTAGGGGAGAGCACCACCTCCCTTGGGAGCCCGTTCCAGACCTTGGCCACTCGAACTATGAAGAAGTTCTTCCTAATGTCCAATCTAAATCTGCTCTCTGCTAGCTTGTGGCCATTGTTTCTTGTAACCCCCGGGGGCACCTTGGTGAATAAATCCTCACCAATTCCCTTCTGTGCCCCCGTGATGAACTTATAGGCAGCCACAAGGTCGCCTCTCAACCTTCTCTTGCGGAGGCTGAAAAGGTCCAGTTTCTCTAGTCTCTCCTCGTAGGGCTTGGTCTGCAGGCCCTTGACCGTACGAGTTGCCCTTCTCTGGACCCTCTCCAGGTTATCCGCATCCTTCTTGAAGTGTGGCGCCCAGAATTGCACGCAGTACTCCAACTGCGGTCTGACCAACGCCCTATAGAGGGGAAGTATCACCTCCCTGGACCTATTCGTCATGCAATATATGTGATGTGATATATGCTTCTAACTTCCAGCTTTGTCATAACATTGTCTTTTATCACAATCTGCATATAGATTTGTGTGTGTGACCAGGGGCAGCGCCAGCCTCTTCCTGGTTGGGGGGGTGAGGTGAGCTAGACAGAAAATTGGAGCGGGGGGCTGCGCAAAGACAGGATGTGGGCCTCACAGGCTGAGCTGGGAGTGCCGCATCTCTGCAGGCTGCAGGCAGGAGTGGGAAGCAGGGTGGGTTTAGCTGCATGGGGTGGGTGGTAGCAGGTTTGGATGGGGTGGCACT
Organism: Alligator mississippiensis; assembly: GCF_030867095.1. Taxonomy (NCBI): domain Eukaryota; kingdom Metazoa; phylum Chordata; order Crocodylia; family Alligatoridae; genus Alligator; species Alligator mississippiensis. Next base: position 224,754,973 of record NC_081824.1, on the reverse strand, counting down.
GGGTGGGATGGCTATGGGGGGGGGCTAAGGCAAATTTTGGGGTGGCTATAGCCACTGATAGTCATAGTCACTGATCCTTTGGTTCTTACCTAAGCTAGATTTCCGTTAGTTTCCATGAAAGCTTTACTATAGTACCCAAGCCAAAATGAGCTAAAATGGGTTAAGAACATTAAAATGTTCTTCTGTGTGCTAACCTTGTGTGACACCGGTTAGTCATCTGTTTGCCAGTGGAACTCTGAACATGCTCAGGGAAGGCGGGTTTGTGTATTTCTATACGAGGCAAAGTGAAATTGCAGTCTTGACAACTAATACAAGTGACTTCTTGTTATGATGAACTCTTACTGATCACATTTTATATAGATATATCTTTTAAGCCAGTGCAAATTCTTATTTCCCTAGTGTAGCTGAGAACACACTAGACTGTTAAAAGATTAAGTTGCCATGTTGGGAATTATAGTACATTATTACTAGTATGCACAATAAGTTTTATAGTCATTCAGGGTGTTCTTCCTTGACCTGAAACCTCTTGGAACGTGTCTCTCTTTGCACTACAGCCACAAGAAAATAATAACCACTTCTAAAAATAGCTGCTGCTTTCTGTTAAGATGCCAGAGGGGTTTAATATTTGCATGAGTAAACAAAGTTGAATTCTTTCTCTTAAAATTACATACTCTGCTCTCTAGGGAACTTCTTGTTGACAGTCTGAAGAATTACTCATGATAGCTTTTCAGCCACTGAAAAGCTACCACTTTAACTTGCCCTTGCAACCTCTTAAACTACTTCAGTCACCTGTGTTTTAATTTTATTTCACTTTTGTCTAGTTATCATTTTAGGCCACTCATTTAGAAGGTTACAGTTGTTGAGAAGGTCAACTGGAGCGATGTAGAGTCAAAATCAGTAACAATGTAAATAGTAGTTTAAGTAGAGTAAGCTTCATGTACATTATATTGTTAAGTGGATATCATTTATACAACCAAGTGGTGAAAAGATGTCAGAAAAAGCAATGGCATGCTTTCTTCTTGGAAAAGTTTATCTTCCAGGATTGCAGCAAGGGAGGTAGGGGGACTGTTGCATCCACATTGGCTGTTTGGTGCATGTGCCATAATCTGTCTGAGTTCATTGGCATGACAGCACAGCTCCTGCTGGAGCTCTGCATGTGCCTTGAGCTCTCTGAACTCATCTGGCTGGAGCCACTGTTTTCCCATGCCTCCAGAGCCCAGGGACTAAGCACTGCTGCTGTTTACCCTCCCTTCCTCCTTTTTCCCTCTTTTTTCCTCCCCCACAGCTGAATTCTGCAGCAGGGGAAAATGGATGAGCAGTAGAACCTGCATTCATCCCCTTGGCTCCAGAGCTGAATGAAACAAAGGGCCTTGACCAGAGCACATGCTCACAGACATATGGAGCTCTGGAAGTTGCTGTGCTGATGTTCTGGCAAGCTCAGAGAGCTCATCGTGCGTGCAGTACATAGCCGAAAGCAGTTGTGATTGTGCCACTGTACCCTCCTTGGATCCACCTCTCTTCCTCATAGCTTTTTTTCTCTGCTGCAGCCTTGCTGTTCTGTCCCCATGGTACATAAAATACTTCCTAGGGTTGGTTTCTAGCTGTTAGATTTCCTGCATAACCTTGGAAGAGCCATGTAAGGCTCTTCTATGTAAGGGGGCCAACCTTTTTAGCAGGTTTGCCAGAAATGTCCTGCACCCTGCCTGAGTGCTAGAGTGCTACTCCAATCCCTTTCCCTTGGTGATCTACTGCTCTGCTTTCAGCTCCTTGCCCTATTGGTTACTCTGCTTCCTGTCCCTTACTGTGCTTCTGCCTACACTTGCCCCACACCTCCCAATGGCACTGCCCTGGCCAGCACACAGCTTCCCAGAGGTGCTGCCTTCAATCCACTTGGCCACCCACAGGTGGCTGCTCATCACACCGGGCTGCCGTGTGGGTGGAAGGCAGCTGGGAGGTAGAGCTGGAACCTTACATACAGGGCAGGAGCCACCCGGTTGCAGCTCCCCTCATTCCCCTCACCCTCTCCCTCATCCCCCTGCCTGGCTAGGTGTGAGGTGCCCCACACACGTCCTCACAGCCATTGCTGCTTCCTCACACTACCTGCTGCCCAGAGCGGTGCAGCTGGGGCAGAAAGAGAAGGAGCCGTTGGAGGTGGGGGGAGCCAAGCAGTACCCAGGTGGCTGCAGCATTAGCACTATGCGCAGCAGGCATGGGTTGGATGTAAGTTGGAGAGCAGGTGGGTGCAGGTGGGGCTCGGCCCCACGCAAAGCACCGTGTGGGAGCCATGGGCCAGAGGCCAGGGGAAGGGGATGTGGACTGCACTGCACTGTCCGGGCAAGCTCTGCTGCACACATTGCCTACCTCCCTCCACCCCCACAACCCCACGTCGGCTCCCAGGACCTAGCATGCAGGCAGCCCTCCCCCCCACTACCACATATACACACACAACCCATGCCCATGCCCACCACACATACAATATACAAGATAAAGCTTTGTTTTGAGCTATTATGTAATGGTATCTATGTATACTACTCAAGCAAAACCCCATAAATCGGATAAAGAAAATTTGAAATAAAAATAAATCATACTAAGAATCGAACTATAACATATTTTAATTTGATCTATAATTTGTTAAAATGATATCTTCTAAAAGACTGTGTGCCTACTTCTAGCTCACCAAAACTCATTAAGTGGCCCTCCAGCCGAAATAATTGCCCGCCCCTGACATAGACAGATGTACCAACTATGTCAGTGTCAAATGATATTGTTATAAACTGTAGTAATATAAGTGTTAGGTCTATATGATTCAGCTGTGATACAAATGTAGCCTTTCACCAACTCTAATCCTGTTTTGTTCAGAGTCAGATTTGCAGCAGTTTAATTTGTGCTGCTGTAGGAGCACAAAGATGTAATACTTACATCATTATATCTGGTGTGAGCTCCCTAGCAGACCAGCAGTTTTCCCTTTTCTTTTACAGTAATTAAAGGTACATTTGTCTATAGCATACTCTTGGCGATATACTTCTCCATTTGTAAAGTCTGATTAGTAAGAGCTACTTTCTTTCTCCCATATCACCTGTCTTTGTTTTGCTCTTTTTAAGGCAACAGCTTTGTGTATAAAATGGGGGCTGAATCTCATTTAGGGCCGGTAGGTATTACTATTAATGCAGATAATATTTTTTTAACATTCTCCTCTCAGGTCAGTGCTATATTGAAATTGGAGGAGTTTGCACCTCTCTATCCATATAGCCTTTTACCAAAAGCCAAAAAATATGGAAGGTATTAATTAGTATAAAGATCAAACTCTACTAAAAAAACAAACAAAGAAACCCCAAAACTTGTACTTAGATGATAAGCCATCAAAACTGTTGATTTTTCTTTCCTCTCAGCTAAGGGAAGAAGTGATCTGGAAGTATTACTGGCTACTTGAAATGTTATCAGAGTATGTTGAAGAAGTGTCTTGGGTTTGTAGTTAGTTTCCCTCTCCATTTGATCACCTGGTGATTTACTGGTATGGATGATAGACCAAGCGAACTTCTTGTTGCTGTTTTATTTGTACTACTTTTACAGATAGTATAGGTCTAAAATGGTGATTACTGGTGTTCAGCCAGTAGAGCTCTCTGTCAGTTCCTGTCCTTGGTCAGAAAAATTTGAATATGATTTTCTTTTAATTGCTCTACTTGGTACCAGGGTGAAAAGTTCCTGCCTGCAAAAACCCAGCTGCTATTACAATTATTACATTATTACTAGACAGTCTAAAATATAGAACTGTGGCCTGGCAGGCAAAGTAACCATCACTGGCCCTGTATCAAATGATTGTCATGTGATAGACCCTTAGCTAATGCTAAATGCAACAATCACAGTGGAGTAGGAGTCCAGCACCCTTGAAGCTATCCCGGTGAACCAGGGTTTCGGTAAACAAATGGTTGAATGACCGCTGAATAACCACCACCTCATTGTTAAAACACAGACAACAATAACTAAAAGGAATGGACAAACAAAATGAATGTGCAGGTTGGCTGGGAGCAAACCAATCTGCCAAATAGTTGAGAGAGGTTTCAAAAGATTCTGAGGATGTTTCGTTACTAATGCAAGACTGCTTTTCAGGTTTTAAAGGGCCATTAACAGTCATGATTAAGATGGAAGAAAGGAAACATTTTCAGGAAGATTGTTTGCAAGGTGGCCAGAATTCAAGTGCAAATTGCATAAAAAATACCACAGCTCACAGGCTCACTTTGTAATGAACCCACGTATTTGGAAAAGCAAAGAGGGAATTATGCCTTGGGGAGACAGGTTGGTGTTGAACTTCAGGTCTCTGTAATATTCTGAGCATCACAGTGGTACTATCCATGTGTTGAGTTTTCTCAAAGAGACTGGATGTCATTCATAGATAGGGCAGTCAGTGGACTTGGATGATGAAAACCTTAGGCCGTGTGTAGATGAAATGAGGGGCGTGTGTGCATGACACTAAAGTGGGCTAAATGCTTTTGCACCACTTTAATGGTGTCGATGTTTGAATGCCTCAGTGGTGTATTGTGCACGAATTCCAGCTGCTGTAGGAAATTCGGCAGCATAATGTGTCTTAAATGACTTGGGGTGCAGCAAACTAAAACTCCTCTGAGGAGTTTTAGTTTGCTGCCCCTATAGCCGTGGAGTGAAGCACCGGGCTCCGTGCAGCTCCATGGCTCTGCAGGCAGCCTGGCGGCAGCCCAGGAAGGCAGCCTCTGCCCAAGAAAAGCAGCAAGCGGATGCTGCCTTGGTGGGGGGAGGCACTGCTGCCATGGAGGGAAGCACCAGCCTCTGCCTGCAGCCCAGGGACTGCTCTGCCTGTCAGCAGCTCGCCTTCCCCTCGTTGCCAGAGTGGCAGGTAAGTTGGGTGCATGCACGACACATGGGTTTAATCGGCCCTAAAATGAAGCAGTGTTTTTAAAAACCCACTGCTTCAATTTAGGGCCCCTGTTTTGTCTACGCATGCCCTTAGTCTGCTGCATCTTTCATCATCCAGATCTCTTTTTTTCCCTTTCTGGTAAACTAGCTTGTCACTGGCTACCAGTGCAGGGCTGGCCCTGTCCTGTAATAGGCATTAATGCTCACAGTTTACTCTGTCATCCCCATTGGCTCTGATGCATGTTTTTACATAAGCATACAGGCTTTGCCCACTCTTCAGCATAGAGCCCAAAGGGCTGAAAATGATCCCTGTAAGGAATGGTCTTACACTGGCCTTCCTGGGGATTGAAGTCTTCTGTCCATCTGTAGAACCAGGTAGATCACATGCTTGTCTAATATATTTCAATCCCATGCTGGTTTCTGAGAGGTACTGTGGTATCCAATGTTTCTCTTGCAATGCTTTAAGGAAGGTGGGTAAGTAACCATTTTAGCAGATAAGAATACCATTTGCTAACAATTACCTGAAACTGTACAGTGATGCCTGGTAGTAAAAGGCTTACTATCTCTTCATCAATCTTGTGAGCTTTCTTGATCCCCTGAAATGTACCTCTAAGTCAGACTTCTATGAATTAATCCTATTTTAAAGTTTTTCCTCAACCTGAAAATGCACAGACACAGCAACTCTCCAGAGTACTTGTAAAGTAACACAGGGGAGAAAAATAACCAGGTGATGTGGGGCATTTTGTTTTAAGCAGGTTATCAGAGTGATTTTTTTTTGTGTTTCAGTTCAAAAAGTATTTCCTATACTACATAGTGCATTCCCTAAAGTTCTAGCTCTGTAACTTTTTTTTCCCAACAATTTTTCCCTTCAGCATTAGAATGCTAACTCTGGGACAGAACTCAGTTAATTTATGTTAAAAATGGTGGTGTTGAAAAGTATAATGGAAATTACTTCCTTGAAAACTACCACATCAGCAGCCTACACCCCTCGGCATGGCACAACTGCTAAGTTCATCTCACATGCAATTTCATATGGTATGGCATTAATACTCCATGTTATCAAAGGCAGCAGACAGAGCTAAAAGATTCTACTTAGGCACTAACCTGTATCCATCTTTGGTAGGGGAATGTACACAACAATGAACTATGCATACCATACCAAGGACTGAAACCAAGTTGGTTGATTTTAAGGTGACCAGAGAAAGGACCCTGCTCAGAAACATTTGAGGTCATTGTGTAGTATATCAGAAACACAGATTAACCAGGTCATTCATCACTGAGGATAATTCATCTGGCACTGACTTTGCAGATGTGGTCACCATCCTTGGATTCATACAAAATACTGGCATACCATTTGAAAAAGAATTTACATTGCAATCAGCAAGATTCAGTAAAAAAATGCTTGCCCCTGGCATTTTTGCCCTCTTTTCACCTGTCACAAGCAATCAGTATACTATAATGACAAAGCCAAGGCAGAAGACACTTGAGGGCTTACTGTGCTAGTATTCAAGGAATAAAGATAAAGATAATGCGTGTCCTAGTGGGTCATCGGTTTGTTGGCTGAGCAGTGTTTCCCCCCCCCCCCCCCCCCCGAGTCCTCTTACTTTAAACAGATGTCTTAATGATTTAGGAGCTCAGTTGTGGTTTACTAGTTCCTTTTAAATGCCTGCATTTAATTCCAACTTTGAATTGGTGGAGCAAGGATATGATCCCTGAATTTCTGCCAAAGCATTTGCCATTAATTTTGTATGAGTGTAAACAAATGTGAGGGATGTAAATTCCTTATGTATTCATAAAACTTTTTTTTTGTGTACCAACTTAATTGCTTTGCCCATACAGGACCTCTGGTTAGGGCTGCCACTTTGCTTTCTTTTTCTTCTTCTTTTTCTAAGACTGGGCAAAAAATTAAATCCATAGAAACAATACATTGCTCTTCTGTTTGCAAAACTTATGAAATGCTTAGGCTATATCACTGAACATGGTGAAAGTACTTAAAGGGAAAAATGTTACAGGCCAAACACATGGCAACCCATTACCCTTTCATTTATATATCCGGAGGGTTACTATGTCCAGGCTGCTGTAGGTTCTATTTAGCTGGTCCCCAGTTCTACAGCACACTTAATTGTGTACATAAGTATTTAATGAAATGAATAGTGCTATAGAAGCTATTGAGCCAGGTGTGCCATTGCTCTGCTCCTTATATGGCCTTTTTACAGCAATGCAATGTAGGGATAAAGTCCAAAGCAATGGCTAGTGTGGGGCTCACATGGTGGTGACAGAAGTAGGGGGTAGACTTATGCTGCTCCTGCCATGGTTGAGGAGGGGGGCGGCAGATGAAGGGCTGCATGTGATGCGGGGTCCAGTGAGGCCACACAGCATGTGGCCTTCACAGTTTGGGTACCAATTTTAGTTTGGTACCCAAACCTACTAGCATCTACCAGCACCTACTTTTAAATAGGTGCTGGTGGATACTAGTCTCGTAGGTGTCATATGAAATAATTTGTGGTTGCTAGGGTTTGGAGTGAGATGGGCACAGGCTCCTGGTATCATTAATAGAAGTTGAGAGCTAAAGATCTCACTCCATCTGCTTCCAGTTTGCACCTTCAGATTTATTGGCTGTTGGAAAAAAATAATTAAAAGATTTAGGAAAGGTTTTTATTGACTGTGAATTCAACATGGTCAATTTGGTGTGTCTATCTATCTATCCTTTGTGTGTGTGTGAGGTTTTTTTAATTTGTATTAACTGGACAGTAGTACCAAGTCATTTTTAAATGAAGGCAGTATTTTTTCATGCAATTCTTTTTGGTTTTGTGGTGACCTGTCCCTCAGGGACAGGCTGTGGTTGTCTTTCCTGTTATGGGGTAGACCTGTAGAAACTCATCCTCCTAGTTCTAGAGCTTGACTAAAATTGCAGTCTGACTTAGACCTATAAATAACTTGGAGCAGTCTTCTGTAGATCGGGTACCACAATGGTTACAGATCCTCAGGAGAGGACTGCACACATTCCTGCCCCTCTGTGTCCTCTTTGGATAAAAGGCTGAGTCCTCCAAACAGTTTCTGTAGTACTGAGCACCTTTTACCCTCACTGGTGCCAGGTGGAGTTCATAGTATCATAGTACTTAGGGTCGGAATAGACCTAAACAGATCATCAGGTCTGACTCCCAGAGTTGAAGGGGTTAGAGGCTTAGAGTTGAAGCCTCTAAGAATTTCACAATGAGAAAACAAACAGTCCTTGTTGTGATTTTTGGTTCATGGGCAGGTGAGTTTGTGTATTTGGGAATGTAGTTTCATATGTGATTAGTAGGTGATAGTCTGAGGACCATAATATTTATCTCTTGAGCCAATGGTAGGGTTACCATATATCTAGTTTAAAAAAACAGGACACCGGGGGGGCGTGTGGTCAGTGATATATGCCTGTGCCCTGCTCCTGCCCCTCACTCTCAAGTCACAGCCTCCCCTAGCCCTGGTGCTGCCCACCCTCCAGACCAGAGTGCCCCCCACTCCCAACCCACGGCCCCCTGGTCCTGCCTGTACCCCACGTTCTTGACCCACAGTCCCCTGCCTCCCTTGTGCCCCTCTCTCCGAAGCTACAGCCTCCCCTCAGTGCTGCCGGTGCCTCTCACTCCCAGCCCATAGCCCCCTGCAACTCCAGCCCTGCTGCCCACATAGCTCCTTGCTGCCCCCGAAAAACCTTTCACTCCCTTCCCCTGCTGGAGGGACAGAGCACCTCCCTTGCCTCTCCACCCTGCTGCAACCCCAGTGCCAGCAGGCACCTGCCCCCCTCACATGCTCACAGCACATGCACCCCCCCCCCCACAAGCCCTGGCCTTTCCTGCCTCCAGCTTCCAAGGCTTGTGAACAGATTCACGTGGTGTCCTTCCCCTGCTTCCTGCAGCCCCAGCAGCTCCTTGCTAGGAAGTGCCAGGAAAAACTTGGAAGCTAAGTGAAGGCAGAATAAAAGCCCGGACATTTGTTGATATTTTAAAAAAACGCCTGGGCAAAGATGGAAGGACCAAAAAGAGGACATTTCCAGGAAAACCTGGACATATGGCAACCCTAGAATGGGCTACAATCAGTTGTGGAGATGTATTCTCTCAAACAGTGGGGGGCCAACCTTTTTGGAAGGCTTGCCACAAATTAATCCTGCACTCTCCCTGGGTGCTGCTCTGATCCCTTTCCTCTTCCTGATTTGCTGTTCTGCTTTCTGCTCCCTGCCTGATCTCCTGCTCTGCTGTATGCACTCTGCCGTATCTGCTGCTATGCTGTCTGTCCCGTTCTTGATCTGCCACATACACAGAAGCTGCCTGTGTCACTTGTGACACCTATGCTGTAGGTTGGCCACTGCTTTAGGAGAAGTGCTAGCAACCACAGCAAGGAAAGGAATTCAGCTGCTTAGAGTGCTCTTGGGTCATATGAGAGCTGCGTATGAGGTTGCAGAGGAAGTATATGGAGGTATGCAGGGACATAAAGAGAATCTGACACAAAGGTTTTGTGGATTGCTGAGTCATGTAGCCCTAGGCAAATTTTTATTCCTTGGTTTAGGCATGTAGGTTCCCGAAAATTTGAACTGTTTTTTTTTTCCCCTCAAAAATAATTCTGTGTTGAAACTCCAAATGTGTTTTACTATGTTGTCCTAAAAATAAATTATGCCCAAGTTCCAGTAGGCTCTTAATGCACTCGGATGATTTAAAAAATTCGACCTGATGCTCTCAAAGTGAAGAACGTTGCATGTCTTTCAGGTTATTTGAAAGACCCAGGACATCTTGCAAAAATTCATTTTTGGAAGATGCAGATACCTAAAAATCTCAGGTAGTAGCTGAGGCTCAAAATAAGGCTAAATAAGAAAAAAAATGCCATGACTTAAGTCTTGATCATGTGTAATGTTTTCAAAAGCACCTAAGTCGATTAGGAGCCTGACTTATTGAAACTTAGGCTTCCTTGCAGCTTTAAAAAAAATTAACTCTACAGTTGATAAATTACAGGGAGGGAAGATCACAAAAAAAAATTTGCAATGTGGGATTTTTTTGGGGAGGTCAATGAAGAGATATGCAAAAAAAATTGACTTGGTCTAAAAGGAACTGCTGTAAATAGTTGAATGTTGCCCTTTAATTTAGATTCCATGTGTCATGTTTAATTTGTTAGCATTGTATAATTGTCCATCTTCAGTGGCACAATTTAAAATATTCAGGAAGCCTGAGCTGCTATGTCATGAATCAATTAATAAAAACTTCTTGGATGCCAAAAGCCTTTAAATTGTGGTATTGTCATTTTTACAGCCATTGTGGACTGGATTTCTAGAATTTCCTTAGCAATTCATAAATACAGGTATGCTGGAAAACCAAAAATAAGAGATTGCATTTAAAGTGAATCGTTGCTCTTTCTCAGTCCTAGATGTAGCAGGAAATCTTTGGTATACTATCACTCTTGCACTGAAACTTCTTCAGGTGTTCAGGGTGTGGCTATAAACTCAGGGCATGTGCAGACATTACACTTAGATTGACCTAACTAGGGTTAAGTCAATCTAAGTACTGAACTGTACATGCATTCAAGGAACTTAGACTGGGAGAAAAAATGACCAGCCTGATATAACTTAGTTCACTTAAGGTGGTGCACTATGTAGCTTGGGCTAACCTGTACCCAATCTAACCAAACGTGTGTACTCATTCAGAGGGCTGCCCCCGAGGCTGGGAAAGCTCATCAGTTTGCCCTACCCCCCAGGGCTGCACTCTTCTTACCCATGCCCCATACCCTCCCCACCACCCTGACCAGGCTATTTTTAGCCCTCAGACACCTCTTCCCCCTCCCTACTCCTGCATGGACCTGCCAAAACCATCCTGCAGGCCTACAGCCCTGCCCGCCCATTTCCCACCACAACTTCCTTCCCGGCACTGGCAGGAGCAGACGTGCGCACAAGCAGGACCCAGTCTGATCACACGGCTTAAAGCAAGCCATGTGATAATAGATCAGGTCCTGCGAACATGTGTATGTGCCCTCAGATACAGAATATGTGTTGATGCTATCCTGTAAACCATCGATTCTGCAGTTAGAACCCAGCCCATGACTTCCAGTGCTAACCTTGACCACTAATAATTTGTATACAATGTAACAATGTAGCAGGATTGGAGTTTTTTAGGCACATTGAAATGAAGTCCCTAAAAGGCCTTAAAATAGTACTAGATCATTTGCTCTTAAACATTTCAAATGCTTTAAAGAAAGGTGTAGATAAAATGCTAATAACATTTTGCTTTTTCCCCCCCATTTCTTTATATTCTTGCATATGCTTTTTAACTAAGAAAGATGACCCTCATTTCAACATGGGCACAACATCAGCCTTGGAAGAAAAATGTATGCGTGGGCCTTTTTTCTTTTTTCTCCTTCCTTTATTTCTTTAAACAAGTGACTTACATTTTTCATATATATCTTGTGCCTGCGGCTATTGTGCAAACTACCACCATGTGTTTTGTTTTTTTAATCTTTTAAATTACTGCAGAAGACCGAGGCCCTGACCCAGTTCCCACTAAAATCACTTGGGACTTTTCCATTGATTTCACTGGGTCTTTGAATCAGTAGTGAGAACAAAACAGGAAGTTACTGATTTCTAATTGCTAGATCTGTTGAGCAATTGTTGAAATTGGGCCACTGGCCATTTAACTGGCATTGTGTAGTCTATAAATAGAAGAGGTTAACAGTTTTCCTATTTCAGTAGTTAAAATAAGCATTTTACTGGAGAATATTAGGAGGTGGCATGGGAAATGTAACTGTGTTGTCAGCAGAGGGGTAAATTCTTTAATCCTGTTCAATTCAAATTATCAACCAGCAAAGAACATGTTTTTCTTACTCTCAGACAGGATGAGATAATTGCAAATGGACAAAAGTGTAAGAGGACAGATTTTTAAACATATTTGGGCATATAATTATTTTATAGAAGCCTGGGTTTTGGTTTCTAATATTTGTTAACTCCTAATAGGAGTTCCTTGCCTAATTGGCCTTTATGCCTTTCAAAGACTACCCCTGCAACCCATTAACCAAAACCCTTTGTTGTCTATGGAAAGTGTCTTTTTCTAACTCTGTTGGGCTTTGGATCAGGTCCATGAGGCAGGATGCATCTTGGCCTGAGGATGTGTGTGTTGGAATTTGTATCAGTCTCTGTTCTGCTAGTTATAAGCTCTTGGGCTAGATAAACTTTGTAATAGATACTGTAGCTGGTGGTTCTTGGGGAGGAGCGGGGGGGCACAAAAGAGAGCTTCCTGCTTTTGAAGACTGAACTTAAAGTAACAAAGAATGTAGTCATGTATTTGTATGGCTTGATAATGGCACAGGATTAGACAATCTGTATCCCTGCTATACGTACACAACACCCATTCTTTTTTAAAATGCCTCCCACCTGACACTTTCTCAGACTAGTATTTCTACAGCAACTAGTAAATCCGGCTGTGTTGTGTCCAGCTGGCAAGATGATATTGTGGCCTGACTTCTCAGATAAGTTTTAAAAATCAAGCTGCTTTTAAGGTGGTCCAAAGTTCACTAATCGCTTTTGAAATTTGAGGTCAATAAATGAAAACCAGCAATCAGGGCTTGAAAAATTACATGCAGTACCTTGTGGATTGAAAGCAAGGATAACATTTTTAAAAATGCCTAAAATGATATAGGAGCTTAAGTCCTGTTTTGAAAGTGTGGTAATTAGGGAGGGAGGGGGGACCCTGCTAACATCCAGGAAAGAAACATCTAGTAATACCACATCTCCTGCAATTTGCTTATGTAGAGTTTATGATGTGTTGATTTCATTAGGATTTATTGTCAGTCAGGTTTTTCTATAACACAGTTAACTTCTTAATCAGATTGGTAGAATAGCAGACAATTGTGTTTACTGAAAATATTTTGGGGCTAAAAAATTGGCATTTCTGAAATGCATTGCATAACAGCCAGGTAGAGAAGATGGTCAAATACTATTGAAAAGAAAATTTAATCAACCTACTTTTTGTAGGCCTGTTACAAATCCTGCTGGAGTTTAGAGAGAATTTATACTTTCCTTTCTATAATAGATCTCTGTGCATCTTTTCCTGTATCATTAGTATCTGTTCTATCTTTTCCTTCTGTCTCTCCATGCTCATTTTATCTCTGCCTTTCTCTTTCCTGCTATTCTGATCTGGTAGCACTTTTCACTCCCTTTACACAGCTATACAAAATTTCACAAGGCGCAAAGCCCTGAAGTAGAATTGGACCCTGGAAACATCTGATTAGATGGGGCTTGATGGAAAAAGACCCAGGTGTCTGGATCTGTTTGCAGATGGAGAGGGACCAACTGGCCCACTGCTTTGCTGGTTAGGGAAGCAGAAGGGACTCCAGGTTTGCTATCGGTTGTCCTGTTGGCTTCCTCTGTTTCTACTTCAAAACAGCTGTTGAAGACTTTTTACTATATCATGTAAGGAAAGAAATAGAATAGGAAGGGCATAGATGAGTCCCTCTGTTCCCCCCCTGGGTGAAAGAAAAAGGAAGGGGATATTGTTATGTAAGTAGATATGGTTGGGAATTGTTTACTTTTATGAACATGCAAAATTCATAAGCCTTCGAAATTAAGAGTGATTGTCACTAAAATAAACCCAAACCAAAAGTTGAATTCCTCATTTCCATATGCTATCAGTTATGTGATTGGCTTTTTTTTTAAATCACTCTCACTGTCTGATAATAAAGCAACCAATTTATGTACTGAGTTTAAATACCATAGTTCAGCATTAATGTGAACTATCCTGTGAAATGTGATCCATCTAAATAATCTTGTTGACAGCCGTTTTCTTCAGCCCTTGATTCACTGCTCATCTGGTGACTGCTGATTGCCCTTAACTCAGCTCTGGCATTTCTCTGTTTCCATGGTACTGATCTGCATATGGAACTAGTATTTTTAAGTGTGTGCCTCACACATTTTTACTGTGAATGTGTTTTTCTTCTAGGAAGGGTTTAGCATGTTACCAGTTTGCTGGAAGGGAAGGGTGGGTCCATAATTCTGTAAAAGAAAAAAAAAACCCCAGGAATGGCTTCTGCATTCTCTACGAACTGAACAGGAAGTTCCTGTTCCAAGCTCCAAAGTCGTTATGGTGCATTAGACCAGTTTAACCAAGTCCTATTTTTGTCTACATCGCTGCTAAATCACTATGGTACTTGTGAAACTTTTGTCCTCGGGTATAAAATATATGCTTTGTGTATGTGTGTGTGTGTAAAGTATAGGCACACCTCCATTTCTAGATGAAAAATTATGTACATGTATACACAGACATTACCATACACTCATACAGGCCCTAAGTTAAAGAGCTGTTTAGGAAAAGGGTGAAATCAGGCTGCCAGAGTTAAGGCTGCCTGTGCAACCCTAATTGAGCCCCTGTACTTGTTGGGTACTCCTTGTGATGCAGTCTTTAGTTATGGGAAGATATGTTGTCCGTGCAGGGGGCCAGTATCAGTCAGCTAATAGATGGTGCTCACTTCATTGTTGTGACTCCAGTCCAGCCTTTCTATATGGTCTGCTCCCAGTATTCTGCACAGGCCACTGCTTCTGGTGTTGGTGTTGCCAGATCTTGAGTACACTGGGGTGCTACAGGGCATCTCTGGTTTGCTTCTCCTGAGTAAATTACATCTGCCAAGACCCACTCTGAATCTGTTCAGGCTCCTCCATGTATGCCATTTGTAGTATGAGCCGGATGCTAACTCTTCACTGGGGGTAATTTCTCTCCAGCTCCATTCAGCTGATTTGTCACCTAGTTTCTCCCATTCTTTTTGCCAGACAGTAGTTCTGGTGATAAGGTCAATGGTACGGTAGAGAACAAAAAGCTATTTCTTGATGAGAGCTGGCGCACTGGTTGGCTATATAGCGAATGGCAGCCGTCTTGATTCTTGTACCTGGTGGTCAATGTCACCGGTTCTCACTTAAGGAACAGTAGTTCAGTATTTTGTGTTTTCTTTTCAGGTCCATGTGTAGCTCCCTTACAAAGTGCCCACAATTCAAACCCTGCTCTGCAGGCAGAGTTACTAATTTCCTCATGAGGTTTTCTGTGGGGCTCATCACTGTGGTGTCTAAGTAGTTCACAGACATGAATTAATTTATTTTTACGGTGCCTCTATGAAACAAGGAGTTATAGTATTCCCATGTTACAAATGCAGAACTGAGGCACAGTGAGATTAAGGACAAAAGTCTCTAATTGAAGAGAATGAGATACATTGAAGACGTGACTCATTTCAGAGGACTTGTCCCTGTGTATGTTCAAAGCACAACTCCCATTGAGTTTGGTTCCAGCTGGAATATTGCTTCTACATCTTCTCAGGTTGCCCCCTGGGTTCTTTGTGCTGCATTAAGATAAATCTCAAGTATGAGTTTTTCCCCCACTGAGTTCTGGGATAAATTATCTGTCCTTCTTGGCAAATGGTGAAGAAATTGTGGAAAAGTATAGGGGAGGACTTCGGGCATTTGGACTACTTCAGCTTGTATCCTCACTGCCAGGTGGGTGTCCAAGTGGAAGAAGAACCCATGCCTTAACTCCTGTTTAGAGGTATGTAAGCGAATCTGGGTCAAAAGGGCCGCCTGGCTTAGGTCAGAGGGTTTTGTAGGATGATGTGGGTTTTTGCCTCATTCACTATTCACATTCCAACTTCTGCAGCAAACTAATCAAGGACCATGCAGACAATGGTTTCCTTCATTGCACAACCCTGGTTCATTCCCAGAGCATGTTTCATTCTTGGCAGCAATTGAGAGGGAGTTTCTGTTGAGGAAATTGCATGTGACCGTACAACGAAAAAATGTATTGGGCATCTAAGTAGGGGCTAAAATGGATGATACTCAGGTCCCTGTCCTCTAGTTTCTCTTCTGTTCTGTCTCTCTTCCTGGAGCATTGCTCAGGGTGAATGGAATCTAAGCTTTTTTTTTTTTGCACTTATAAAGTGTCATTCCCCTGCTCCCCCCCCCACCCCGTCTCCCAAATGGCTTATAACATGGCCAAATTTGGGTAGATTTTCACAGGGTTGAAAGTGGTACATCCATGCTTCAGAGAGCTCCAAAAATTGCTCCAGTTGAAATGAAATGCTGGTCTTTCTTATTCCTATGTTTATACCATATCATCCACTTAATTGGAATATGCTTAATTGAGAGACCAGTCTTACTGGGACTTCTTTCAGGCAGCTGTCTGAGTCTAAGCCCCAGATTGGCCCTCTAGCCATCAGACTGCCTTACTCAGCCTCTCTCAGTTAAGTGATGCAAGCTCTTTTTTAAGTATTCTAAAAACATTTTAAGATTGCACAACATCTCATAGTTACTCCAAAGGTGAGAAAAAATTAGCACTTATTGCTTTTTGGATTCACAACCATTGCTTCCATTTGTCACTTGGCATCCTCTGCATTCAAGCACAGGATCCCACACTTACTTTAACACCTGTTTAAATCCTATTTAGATACATATGTGGTTTGTGGCTGTTAAGTGGGAATGATGGTGCCTTCCTGATTAAGCAACAGCCCTTGATATTGAATATCTTGGTGTGGGAAGTGTTCAGTCTTGCCACCGTTTACCACACACAGATGGTGGAAGCACAAGTGCAGTCTTCGTGTCCTCTTGCTCTCATATCCACAGCTCAAGAGGATGCATTGGCCAGAACATGCCTCCCCTGAGTAAATTCAGGAAGGAAGTTTTAATCTGCTGTGATAATTTTTAGGAAGATTAAGAATGAAAAATGCACATTTGTTAACAGGGAAAAAATTATGCTACATGTCTGTGGTAAGGTGTAAACCATACGGAGTTGCATTGAACCCTGTGTGGTCTGTGCAATGCTTCAGACCAGTTGTGGCGGGGATGAATCTGTCTTGCTGAATGTGTATGAGTTGTATACTGATTATACACACACATCTGAAACAGCTTGTTTACCCCAGTTGCCATTCTCCATCACAAAACTTTAAGAAAAGGGCCCGTATTTCCAGATACTTTTTCTATCCATAATTGCTCTGTCAATTCTTTTAATTCAGTTTGCTAACTTGTAGATTTTAACAATTATTTTCCTAGCAACTGTGCCAGCTTTGAGGAAAAAAAATTGTGCACACTACATTGATATCTGGAAGATTTTCAGTGTCTCCCATGGAATAATTTTGGGCTTTCTGTAGTGCATTAGCTTGAGACACATGGGCTTTTCTCCCAGTATAGCAAGCTGAAACAGCAGGTGCTGACTCTCCCACTGCTATGCCTAATCAGTCTGCTTGCCTATCACTAACATCATCTGTCCCAGTTTTAGGAAAGACAGTTTCCATTTAGCAGAATTAAATTCTTCCTATTTTCCTTCTAAATTGTAATGTTCTCTCCTAGTCCATTAAATTATAGGAAAGTTTCAATGTGTGTCCCCCCCCCACTCTGTCCTTTGTGTTGTATCTCATATGCATAATCAGGTGTAACGGGGTCAGTACTTTGCATCCTGCCAAAGAATCCAAGGGTACTTTATACCCAGAGTTTTCAGCTGATTCACCCTTGTCCTATAATTTCCTCATGAGTTTTCTACAAGACAGTAGGTAATGGAGCTTCTTATTCTCTTTAGGAACAATGCAACCCACCTTAGGATGAGAAATAGAAATGCAATGCCCAATCTCATATATGCCTCTTATGAAATAACTTATGCTTTCTCTCCATCAGGGGCTGAAGTTCTGTCCAGCCTGTATATGGGTTAACTTATACCATATGCCTGCTTTTATTTCATAGATTCATAGATGTTAGGGTCGGAAGGGACCTCAATCGATCATCGAGTCCGACCCCCCTGCATAAGGATTCTTTGGCAGGATGCAAAGTACTGACCCCATTACACCTGATTATGCATATGAGATGCATGCAACTTATACCATATGCCTGCTTTTATTTCAGTCTTGGCCCTCAGTGATGTCATGACTTTCTTACCTACAGGTCACAAACCCTTGTCACAGGCTGCAGAAATAAGGAGTATATGGCAACTAGAATGTCCCACTTGCACTTTTTCACTGTCTTTTTTAGCCAACAGCTATATTATTCACCTAAACTGAGGTAAGATTGGGAAAATATTTCTTATTTAAACTTCCCCCATATATCTGATTGGCCTTTATAAATACCTGCACCTTTTCCAACCCCTTTTCTCTTGGTGTAGACATTTTGATGGATCAGTGAGAGTTTCTTAAATAGAAATAGCTCCATGTTCTGTTACATGGTAAGCTCCGTGTCAGGAGATATTTTAAAATTCACAGGAAGTCAGGGTGCCATTAGTGCAGCTGCTTTATTTTTGCTTTGCTTCTCTAGCATCTCAGTACACTGCCACTAGATGCAAAAGGACAGGTTGTGCTAAATCTTTAATAGCAGCCTTAGTTAATATTGCAGGACCAAAAACTTGCCTAAGAATAAGAGAGATTCTTATTGTGCATATTTTCACAGTATCAAGACATGCACACTTGCATTGCCCACACTGCCAGTCTGTCAGTGGAATGACACTTCTCTTCAGGCTGTTGTATATCTCATTGCATCATCTAGTTGAGAATGAACTTTCTTAAAACATCTGAAAAGGCCAGGGTGATAATGGGGAATCTTAGTTACCAGACATTGACCATCATACAGAACATTAGAGGAGGAAAAAAATATGAAGTTATGGCTTGTTCAGCTTGTGTAGGCAAACTTTCCTGTTCAATACATGTATGAACAGACAAAGCAGGGAGAAAAATTCAGAGAATATGTTTGCTACTTAATGGAATAGAGGACTAATGACCATAGCGCTACAAAGGGAATTCAAGGTTTATCTAGTCCAAATTCTTGCATAGGTTCAGATTAACTGTTCTTAATCCATTCCAGGCAGATGCCTCTTCTTGAAAACCTTTAGTGAAGGAGATTTTCACAACTTCCCAAGTTGGCTTGCTTCATTACTAGTCTAACAATTATGATTTTTTTCTGAGACAATGTATTTTTGCTTTTGTTTTCATTCTAATTCTGAATGTGAATCCGTCCCATGCCATCAGATGTCTCATAGGGTGTGATCAAGCTTCCGATATCTTAATCTATCTTGTTTGTTCAATGGCTTCATTGCTGCATTTCTATAACTTCTTATATGGGAGGAGGTTGGTGGCCTAACTGTTCAGCCTCAAACTTGGAGGACTGGCTTTGTCCCTATTTTTCACCTCTGAATTGTATAGCCCTATCAGGAGTTAAATTTTCCTGCTTTCATAACTCTGAGTTATTGATACACACAAATGTTCCCAGTGCATCAAGATACAGTCTTCAGGCAAAATGAAAGGTGATTATAGCAAAATAATTGCATGTTTCTTTTCTTTTACTAAAAACCTGGTGTTTCACAAAGTAATAAAAAAAAAGAGAACAATGTGGTTATTTGAGGAAGTGCTCCATGTAATTAAGAGAGAAAGCAGCTGTTGAGACACCTAAAATATGGGGGAAGGAAGGGGATGAAAATGTAAATGGGTGAAAGAGGCCTCTCTAAAAGTCAATGTAACAATTAAGATAAAGATAGATCCCTTGGATGCTAAATACTCAGGAAGTAAATACAGAGTTGGATATGTAGCAAGGAGGGAATATCTGTTTTGCTCCAAAATTTGATGTATAGGGCATCCCTGGGTGGATGGGGTACATGCATTTGTACTCCTTCCTCTGGTCTGGATATCTAATTTTTGGAAGGGTGAATACTAATGGTCAGGAACATATTTTCCAAATAGTTTAGTCCCCATCTCTGAAAGCGTGATGGCTACCACCTGGGCTGATAGTGGCCATTGAACCAGGGACCTAGAATATGAACTGTTGCAGCCAAAACTGCTTAGCTAGTTCTGTGACAGGCAGCCATCTAATATGGGTCGGTCTCAGGATGGGATACCTAATGTATGCTTCCATTAAGGGGGTTACCTTGTGACATCAAATACATGGGTATGCTTTTAGAAGACCTTTGTATGTTGGATGGGTGTTTCTTGTGAAAGTTGCTCTGAAAATATGGTGTCTGGTCTAGACACACCTTCATGTCCTCCAGCTTTGAGCCTCTAGGCTGGAAGTGGACCTAATGAACAATAAGCGTTTGCTAGAGCAGTCTTAAGACAGGTATTCTTTGTATACTATACATTCTGGGTATTGCTCCTTTCTGGAAACATTTGGTTGCAGTGAACAGGAAATATTTCAAAGCACAGATCTTCTCGGAAAAGTGACTACGCAAAAAGGCATTGCAGGGATTCATGGTTATTGTGGGTCTGATTACTTCTGCGTGGAGCTGATATGGAGAAAGAGATGTTTTTTCTAACTACTGGCGATACAAAACTCATCATGAGTTCTGAGAGCTAACCTGAGTTACTTCTCCTTTTCCTGCCATCAAGGTTCGCTAAGCTAAACTCTGCCCTCAATTTCACTAATTCTATCCCATTGTTTGTGGGTTATGGATGTGCTTTTGGAGTTTAGATCTCTTTGACATGACTTGCATTTTTAATTCTTGCTAAGGGTACTTTGATCTCTGAGGTACTTTTTCATATGCATATAATTTGTAAGTTGAAAAATTAATTATATGAGGATCTAATAAATTATAGAATCCATCTTGATATCCCTTTAGTGTAGCCCTAAGAGTATAAAGAACTGAACGCTTAGTTTGAAACAAATATAGGACTCGGCAGGTGCACAGAGATGAGTTTACTGAGGGGTAAAACTGCAAATGAATGATAATTCCTTCTCTTTGGACTGATGTCTGTTATTATACAATATCTGCCTTTGGTAGATTTTTATCCTCATACTTTAGCAGTATTGTGCAGCTTGTCCTACAAATAAATTATTTTGAAAGGAACTGCAGGGAAAAGGTATTAGTCTCTAACCACTGCAGCCTGGTGCCTCCATCTCTGCTTCATCCCAGTCCTTTCTTTCTCTCCTCTTCCTTGTTCCCTTCCTCCTTATTAGACAATATCTTTCCAGTACCTTTATCCCTGGTGACAGTAGGCATAGCTGGATTCTCTACAGCAGAGAAATGTGCAGAGGATTTAAGACCTTGACGGGGCAGTCAGCTAATGAGAGAGAAGCATGCCATATCAGATGCAGGTTCTTGGGCCTGTGCTTCTGCATCCAGTAGCAGCATGCCTCTCATTTTGGAGTCAGGGAAGAGATGTCAGAACCATTGAGACCTGGGAATGAAGTGCTAGTAGACAGATGGAGTTTGGCATCTTCGTGGGCTCACATGGTTTCTTTTATTTCGTCTTCACAAAGAAAGCAGAGAGAAATGTTCTCTTGAATGAAAAATAGTATCCTGGGAGGGAAACTGGAATGCTAAAAGACTTTATTGGTGTACTGAAGCAGATACACAGTAATTAGAACTGTTGAGAGTTGACAAAGCTTCAGGCCAAGATGAATTGCATCCACACATGCTAAAGGAAGCAGCAAAGGAAATAGAATGGCCTCCTTAAGTGAGCCATCCTACCCTTGATGTAGACCCACAACTCCCTTTAACTGGTGTAGGAGTTGTGTTGTGTTGTGGGCCTCAGGGGGAGTCTCTACCTTCTGGACTAAAGATCTGCCAAAGTGATGAATGTCCTTCCTACATTTTAAGAAAAGGAGAAGGATTTAAAAGAATGTAGGCTCTCTGTTAGTGATGAGGAAAGAGAAGAATAAAATAATATAAAGAGGAACAATGATATCATTGGAGAAGATAATGCTGATACCCTTTCTGAAAAATTAAATCAAATTAGGGGCTTCTAGGAACTGCTGCAGTACAAATAATAGTGAATCTTCTCTCCATTCTGAAACATTTCCTGATAATTTGGGCCTCTGCCCACCATCTCCCTGCCGTAGGGTCTGTTTTGTGTGACATGGCACTCAAAGCGGGAGGGGCTTATGTCTTTGGAATTGGATGAGAGGCCAATTCCATGACGAGGGTGGATAAGTTCCTTTATAAGCTCTGTCTCTGCTTCCCTTCAAATAGTTTATTTCCATGTTTAAATTTCATTACCGGCAGTTCCTGCCCAGGGCAAAATGTCTTAGTGGTTTTTTGTTTTTTTTTAAAGGAAAAATTAGGTGAATTGGACAAACTGTTTTTATCTTAGGATGATTTGAAAAAAAGTGGTAGGTTTAAGCTCAGGGTGGGCAAAATATGGTCTGTGGGCCAGATCCAGCCTGTGGTAGGGCTTTGCCCTGCCTGTGATGGGTCCTTTGGTCCCATCTGGGTGAGGTGCCACCTGGCTGTGGTGCGTCCTGCTGCCTCTGGGCACACAGTAGAGCTCGGGCAACTCTGCAGCTGGACTGCCTTTCTAGACGATCTGGGCGGTGGCGGCCCCCACCTGCCCACCCACCCACATCCACACATACCCCCACACTAGAAGTGCACTGATACATCGGTCTCATGTCGTATTGGCAGCGATTTAAAAAAAAAAAAAAAAAAAAAAGGAAAATTGACATTATTGGTAACGTTGCCAGTGCTGCTCCTGGCCCCAGCCCACATCAGCAGACCGCTCTCATCCCATGTGCAGATCCGGGGGGCATATATCTCCCATGGCCTCCTGGGGTGTATGCAGTGGCAGGAGCCGCCCCCCTTACCCATGTCCCCTAGATAAGCTGTGGCTCTGTCCTGTGCCCTGTGCTGCCCCGGCTGCAGCGCCTGCCCCTGCTCCAGCTCCACTCCCTCCCTCACCATGGGGACCTTGGTCTGCCCCTCCCCCCCCATTCACACACCCCTTCTCTCCCCTCCCCTCTTGCCCCTTCCCTCACAACAGACTTACCAGCCAGATGCTGTTCTCCATGCTGCTGGGCCGCGTATCCACAGTCAGATCGGTATCATTCGATATGGCTTGTTAAAAATTGGCGATCGGTATCAGCCCAAAAAATCTCTACCAGTGCACTCCTCCCCCACACCTCCCCCTACATACACACACATCCCCCTGCCACAAACCCCATACTCACCCATCCACCTACCCACAATATGCAAGAGTAAGACCTCATTTTGAGATATTATTGAATCATCTCTATATACACAGTGCAAATGCACACAAATCGGGACAAAAATATATTTTTAAATGAAATTAAAATATGTTATCATGGAAGTTTGATTTTTAGTATACAGTTTTTCTTTTTTTTTTCTAAGTTGGCAAACCACTTTCCCAAAAGGAGTACTTCTGGGGACAAGGGAAGGGACTTCTGATGACAAAGATCAAGGATTAAGGGGTGGGACTTCCAGCCCCAAGATGGTTCATGCAAGCAAATACTAGTCAGATCATACTGTTTTTTGCTAATACATTGGCATCAAATTTAAGATAATTTTTTTATTGTAAAAAGATAACCTTAAGTATGTTGTAAGAGAAAAAGCAACAATATTAAGCAGCAATAATTAATACGTTTTTCTTGATAATATATGGGAAAACCTTGGGGGGGGTGTCATTTTCTTTTGACCCTAATTTCGCAAGGTTTTGTTGTGGTCCAATACTCCATAGTTTTAGTCTACAGATAACAGATCAGTTTTGTAATGTACAGTTAAAACATGAATGAAAGCTTTTTGTATTCTGGTGACACAGAGTCTGAGCCAACATTAATTGGTGTGAGTAGAAAGGTCCCTATTTATTTTCACTGCAGCTGAATTGAGCTCATATTGTCTGTTTAATGAAGAACACTTTCCACATGACTCTTTTACTTTGCGTGCAAATCAGGCAGTCAGAGATGACTACAGTTTGCATCTGGGACACTGTATGAAGATGAGGATGATTACGTTGCGGAAAGATATACATTTTCTTTTATGTGCTTGATTTTTGCCATTTACTGGCTGAAGTCTGTTTTTTAATTTTTCTCTGTCACAACTACCAAAAAGAGGCATTTTTGGTCTTTCATCCAGTTTAGAGAATCGTTGTACTCTGTGGCTGAGCAGAAGAAAGATATTAAAGTTTCAGTGACTTTTAAAATATTAATTTCCTAAATTAGAACAACTAGGGGCAGGTTATTTGCTGAGGTAAATCAGCGTGGCTCTCGCATACTCAGTGAGGCTACTCTGATTATATGAGCTGAGAAGATGGCCCTGGCATTTGAACTGCTTGTTCATTAGTCATGCACTTCTAAAGGTGTTGCAAACAACTCCAGTGTCAACATGTTTAAAAGAGACCTTTTTGCTGCTGCATTGGAGCTCTGTACAGGAATATGGAGTATGAGATGCTGACATAGCTGTCTTTTTGTTTTGTCTGTTGTTAGTTGGGAAAAAGGGAATTGAGTATACTCTTCTCTAGTATTTTTCCATTCTTTCTGATCAGGCGTGTTTGTGACGGAACTGGTACTAAACTCAATTGCTGCTTATGGTGTTTTGGTAGGATATGCTGATGTCTCTGTGCTGTTCTTTAGCTTTCTAAATTTGTTTAGAAAGACCTCACCCCAAAAGGGACAGCAAAGTCTGGGGAACAGGATGCCGGAAGCTCTGACAATGAAAACAGAGGTCCTGCTGAAGTGGATGCTAAAATCCCATAGACTGGAAGGGTGCCAAGATGCCACTCGTGAGGTTTTCAGCTGTTTCTTTTTTTTTTTCCTGGCCTTAGGATACTCTTATGAATTCAGTGCTGACAGTTCTTAGAGTTTTATTTAATGTTTGGGGTCTTACATAAAGCTCTGTTTTTTTTAGAGTCCCGTGATTTGGGGATCATGAATAATCTCCAATTTCACTTGTTTAAAGAAAGGAGGTTTCTGGCCCTTGGGTTTGCTAAGAAGAGCCTGAAGGTATGACTGTAAAACAGTGGTGCCTAACCTCTCTGAGCTTGTGGGCTAGATTAGTGGTGTGGGGGTGATCTGTGGATTGGATCTGGTGTGCAGGCTCTTTTCAGGGGCCCAATCCAAGGTGTGGTCCAGCATGTGCCTGCAGCTGTGTGCGCCAGACTGGGCCCCCGGCCCCACATGCAAGCCCAGTCCCGCACATGGGGCCATATCACCTGTCTGCAGGGCTTGGAATTTTATCTGTGGGGGAGCACTGACTACATTAATGGCTGCTGCTTCCCAACCGACACAAATCAGTGGATCTGTGGGGAGTCCTGTTGGTGTGATGACATGACTCTGTAGGCCAGAGGTTGAGCACCCCTTCTTGGAAGGGTCAAAAAACAAAGGGCAAATGAAAAATCCATCTTTGTTGTTTTAATTGGGGAGAGAGAGGGAGGGATTAAAGCCTATTTCAGGATTTTAATACGTGGAGTTGGCAGTCTTGTTAAATGGGCAGCAATAATGAGATCTGCCACCCCCATATGAGATTGGTGGTTGGGGGTGGGGAAAACCATCTTTCTTCTTGTAAGCAGAATGACTTTGAAATGGCATCATGGGGGGAGAGAGAGAGAGAGAGAGAGAGAGCAAACACAGACAGCTCTCCCCCTTTCTTACCCATGCCAGGTCTACAGAGCCAAGCCATACTGTGACTGCCTTTAAGATGGCGGGATCAACATACAGCACAGATCCACTTACTTCAGTTAGTGTAAAGACAACCTGTTGTCTTGATGTCGAGTTATCTTTTTACTGGCATAACACCTCTCCATTTTTATTTCTTCAAAGGGAGTAGCTGGACTGTAGATTTAATGTCACTGCTTATTGTTTTGGAGTGGTTGTTGAATGCTCATTTCAATGACAATATCTTTTAAGAAATTTTATGGGGTTTTTTTTATCTTAATTTTCTTTGGGTTGCTTTTTGTGTTTTGCTAAAATGAGAAACTTCTTTCTCTTCTACGCTCTGGCTGACAAAAAGGCCGCAGAAAGTGTCTAGGATAAGTCGAAACCATCAGAGTCTATGATATGCTTAATGAGTATATCACTAGTTCAGACAGACCAAATATATTTTTTACTAAGTGCATTTTGTAGACAGAAAAGTTAGCATGCACACATGCACATGTGTACATTTTTTTAAATAAGTCATAAATTGTTCAGTCATGACTGGCCTATGGAACAAGGATCTCTGTTTCAAAATTCAGATACCAAGGGATATAGCTTCCTGCTATTGCTTGTTTGATGTGCAGGTGAAGTCCTGATCAGAAGCTGGTGGCAACAGATCTGGATGGATATGTATGCTACTTAGCAGGAAGTTAAGGGAGTTGGAGAAGATTCAATGCAGTGAAGAAAAGGGAGAGAGGAGAAAGGGGTAATAGGGTTATCCTCATCAAGTAATGCTCCTTGTTTAGTGATGGTGAAAGTGTCTCTAATTCCTTATCTTAATCCAATTACAGAGCTTTATTTTTCTCTACTTTCTCTTTCCTCAGTATGTATTCTGGAGTGCAGAGGATCTGAGATTGCTCAGGATATGGAGAGAATGATTGATAGAACTAGCAACTTGTTAAATTTTGGGAAGTTTAGAAAAGTTAGAGAAAATTAAAAAAAAACAAATAAAGGAAGGAAAGACCTCTACTCCCTGTTTATCATTAATTCATTTCCTTTCTCAGTTGTAAGAAGGAAAAAGGGGAAAAGAGATGTGAGAAACAATAGTTGATTTTATTTTTATTTTGATGAAATAAGAGTGTTAGACTTTTTGTAAATGCAAGTAGATGCTATGTTTGAAACTGTCCTTCCCTGCAAGAATGCTTCAGCTGAAAGATTTTTCAAGGAGCCGTGTGTCAATATCTTTCCCTGTGGTTACCAATCATGCTTGCTTACTCTGCTTTGCCTCTCCTTCTCAGAGACACAAAACCAGTTTGCTTTCTTTATTTTTTTTAAATCAGAAAGCTAATTAAAAATTAACTGACTAAAAATTCGCCCCCCCCCCCGGTCTGGGCAAATATCTTTTAACAAATCTTGTACCATTCCCACAGACTGAGGCACTGCACTGCTTGGTGCCTTTTTCTGCCTTGTTCTCTTCCCCTGGCAAATTGCAGTTTATGAGGTTCTTTTATTTAAAATAAAGATCCTACTTTTGTCATTGTGTGGTGTGTATTCTTGTGGATCCTGTTAGAGTAAACTGTCTCCAGCATGTTTGCAGGGGACTGGACTTGGTGACCCAGGTGATCTTTTTCAGTTCACTGTGGGCATCCTAGAAAGGAAATTGAGGTCAGGTTGCGTCTCACTTGCATACGTTCCATCCATACCTCCCCAGAGGCTGGTGGGGCTAGTCACCTTGTACATGCTGCTAGCAGTCTCTTCCAACCTCTAGGGAGAAGACAAGGCCTGTCTGCCAGCTGTGCCCTCTCACCCTCTGATGCCAATGGGTAGAGTCTTTACTTTCCTGGTTGTGGCAGCCATCTGCATGTGGTCAAGAGGCTGTTTGTTGCTTTTCCCTAGGAACAAGGCTAGAACAGAAAAGGGACTGTGGCTCTCCAAGGCTTCTCTTAGCTCTGTGTGGGTTATGCCCTGCCTCTAAGGACATTTGGCAAAGGCTTATCTTCCCCTTCGGTTTCAGCCTTCTGTTTGTGTTCTTGCTACTCAAATATTGCAGCCAAGCATGGGATGTGCCTGTTATGCATTTAATAGCTATTGACTTGCTAAACAAGCTGTAAGTACTTCATTATGGCTAGAGCTGTTTGTCTTGTTTGAAGGAATTGTTTGGGGGGAAGTAGGGAGAAGGTGACTTACTAGTATTATGGGTCACCAGTAAAAGGTTACAGTTTAATCCTTAGGTCTGAAACATATGGCTGGGAATGACGGGATTAGCAGAACCATGTGTGTACCCTGGGGCTAAAGCTGTGCAGTTCTGCTGACGGGGAATGTTAGGGCAGAACGGTGAAGTGATAGAGGAATTACTTCTACCGAATCTGATTGGTTGACTTAACTGGATGTAAATGAAGTTAGTGTTAACAATATCTCCCTGCAGCATGCTACTAGACATGACAGCTGTTCTAGTGATACCATTTAAAACACCAGATTGAAGGCTCAGTAATGGCTGTTGGGGATCTGATTGGAAGTCCACTGTAGTCGGTGACATTACTTGGTTGTGCTGCAAAGGTGGAGGAGGCATGCTGTCCAAATGGAGGTGTCTTGAAGCATTATGTCTGCTGGAGCCAAGAAAAGTCTTGATACCTGCAGGAGTGTTTGGAGGCCAGGGGAACCATGAGACGGTTAAAACAGCAACAGAACAGGTATAGCATGCACTGCCCGTAGGCAGCCCTGCAGGTGTGTGTCAACATGCAATGGGGCTGCAAAGACAAGAGGCCGTGAACAAATGTTCATTTCTACTGGTGGACATTTCTGAGAAATTTCCATTGATAGAACTCTTTCTGGGAGAGGGGGCATACAGACATTCAGCCTGCAGCTGCCACTCTCCTGTGCTCTCCCCGCATTCCTCAGACATGGCTGATCCCCGTCTGGGAAAGGTATAGGGAGCCAGTGCCTGCTTCATTCCTCCTGGGGAATGGAGCAGTGGGGAAAGATTCTCTGCACCTGCCCCAGACTGGGGAATGGGCAGAGAAGCCTCTTCATCTCGGCTCCCAGTCTTGAGGAGGGGAGCAGAGGGAGCACTGGAGCAAAGCCCCCAACCCCTTCCCTGTGCTGGGCAGTGTCTAGATGCTTGGGAGCCAAATGGATGGAGCAGCCCTCTTCTTGCACAGGAGTCCTTGGAGCATGAGGAGCTGACGGGGACCAGTTTTTCCTTGGTTGGAGTCGGATTATTTTGCTCCCAGTACTATAACTTTTAGTCTGGGAGAAAGAGTGTGAATGTTCATACACTTGGCTTCTACTGGCAGAATGGTGATTCTGCCTGTAGAAACTGAACATCTGTACATGGGCGTAGCCTGTGTGAACCAGTGGATGCAGCTGTCCCTGCAAGATGTCCCCCTCTTCTTCTTGCCTTCAGTTGCTGTAAGCAGGAAGGTGCATCTCTTCAGATAGAGTTGATAAAAGGGAAAATAGTTCAGTGCAGTGAAAAATAACTAAGATTTGAAAGAGTTAAACTTATAAGCACCCACATGTGCACACCACAGCCATCCTGTTCTGAAAGGCACCAACCTGCTGCATCCAGCCCAGGGAAATAAAATGCCTGTTTTTTAATGTCTTGTTAGGTCCATTGAATTGTTTCAGGCTCTTCTACATGCAGAATGTGCCAGATGCTTCTAATACCTGTGCTGTTTTGTTAGAAAAGCTCATGGAAGAGATGCTTAAAAGAATGCTGCATTAAGATCCTCTTGTTCGTTGTTTTACCAAGAAGCTTTTAGCAAATAAATGTTGGGAACAGGCCAAGTGCCTTGTCCCCTATTCCCTCTTGGCTGGTGTTATTTTCCTTTTTTTTTAGGAATTTTGTCACTTTAATAGTATATCAATACATTGAGCAGACACGATATGTCTTAGACGAAAGGTATCTGTTAGCAATGCCTAGGAAGTGTGTGACTAAGAGCCAAAGGGATTCAGGACTAAAAGTGTCTGCAGGATGTTTCTGAAAACTGAAAAACAAAAGGAACGATGTACAGCGGGCCTGGGATTCTACTTGCTATCATTGAAGTACAGGTTTCTCTTGCCAACCATGGTTTTGCCAACCATGGTTTTGGGTATCCACGCTTAATATTCTATATACCATTTTGGCTACCATGGTATACAGTTTTGAGAAACCCTGATTTTTCCGTGGCCGTGCATCAGCCCACCACTTGCCAGTTTTCCTGTAAGCCTTTTGTCTTGCCAACCAGGGTTTTGCCAACCATGGGAACTTTCAGGAAGCTAACCCCAGCGGTTGGCAAGGGAAACCTGTAAATGAAGAGCAAACTCCTCTGCTAAATTATATGGGAGCAACAATGTATGAGTGAATAGAGAACTGAGTTGAATAGATGTACTGGGTTGTAACTGGAACAACTTCCCCAAGCAAATGCAGCCAGATACACAGCTGATGAAGATAATTTAATGGAATGTACCATAGTCTTTGTAGAGTCATCCCTCCACTCTTTAATAAATTCAAGAGCTTTTCTTATTCAGTCTCTCACAGAACACAAGATACACTCTTCATTATGTCAGGTCCTTATAACTCCTATTTGGACTAATACTTAAACACCTTTTCAAAAGCACTTCGGGAGGAAAGACCACGATACAACTGCAGTGTATTAGCGTAAGGCACAGAGGTTGCCATGAAAAATAAACATTCTCCATGGTTACCTCACAGTCAGTGAAAATACCACTTGCTACTGTAAGTGCAGGGACAAACTGCAGTGCACAGACTGCCACGGTAGGTAAATGGTGTCGGGCCCTGTCAGCGAATCTGAGAACTACCAGATGTCCTCCGAATGTTTATATGCAAGCTTTCATCTTGCACACCTCCCATTTGGATCCTCAGACTATTTAAAAGGATAATCTTGGAAGGACTTGAAGCTGAGTCTTTTTGTTTATAGGATTCCAACTCTCCCATTCATTATACACCAATGATCACCTGTGGCTATTTTCAGAGCTAGGATCTACATCCTTCTGTTTTCCATATGCTTGTGTGTATGTGATGAAAAATAGTCTACAGGCTTGGGACCAACTGCAGCCTGACTCCCTGAGGGAACTGATGGGCAGGATCCCATAGGAGACCAATGTGAGGTAGAAAGGAGTCCAGGAGAGCTGGCTGTATTTTAAAGAAAGCTTACTGAGGGCACAGGAACAAACCACCCCGATGAGCAGGAAGAATAGCAAATGTGGTAGGTGATCACCTTGGCTTAGCAGAGGAGTCTTCAGCGAGCTTAAACATAAAAAGGAGGCTTACAAGAAGTGGAAGCTTGGACAAATGACGAGGGAGGAGAATAAGAGTATTGCTCGGGCATACAGGGATGAAATCAGGAAGGCCAAAGCACAATTGGAGTTGCAGCCAGCAAGGGACGTTAAGGGTAACAAGAAGGGTGTCTACAAGTATGTCAGCAGCAAAAAGAATATCGGGGGAAGTGTGGGTCCCTTACTGAATAGGGTAGGTAACCTAGTGACAGATGATGTGGAAAAGACTGAAGTACTAAGTGCCTTTTTTACCTCAGTCTTCATAGGCAAGGTCAGCTCCCAGACTAGTGCACTGGGCAGCACAGTTTGGGAAGGAGGTGAGCAGTCAACAGTGATGAGAGAAAAGGTTAGGGACTATTTAGAAAAGCTGGATGTGTACAAGTCCACAGGATTGGACATGATGACCCAAGGTGCTCAGGGAGTTGGCCAGTGTGATTTGCAGAGATGCTGATCATTATCTTTGAAAACTTGGCATTTGGGAGAGGTCCCGGATGACTGGAAAAGGGCAAATGTAGTGCCCATCTTTAAGAAAGAGAAGAAGGAGGATCCAGTGAATTACAGACCAGTCAGCCTCACCTCTCTCCATGGAAAAATCATGGAGCAGATCCTCAAGGAATCCATTTCTAAGCACTTGGAGGAGAAGGTGGCAATTAAGAACAGTCGGCATGGATTCAACAAGGGCAAAGTCATTCCTGACCAACCTGATTGCCTTCTATGATGAGATGACTGCCTCTGTGGATGTGGGAAGAACAGTGGACATGATATACATGGATTTTAGCAAGGCTTTTGATATGGTTTCCTACAACATTCTTGACAGCAAGCTAAGTAAGTGTGGTTTGGATGAGTGGACTATAAGGTGGATAGAAAACTCTGGATTATTGGGCTCAGAGGGTAGTAGTCAGTGACTCAATGTCTAATTGGTGGTTGGTATCAAGTGGAGTGCTGCAGGGGTCAGTCCTTGGGTTTGATATCTTCATTAATGACCTGGAAGATGGGATGGAGTGCACCCTTGGCAAGTTTACAGATGACACCAAGCTGGGGGGAGAAATAGATATGCTGGAGGGTAGGGCTAGGATTCAGAAAGGCCTAGACAAATTGAAGGTCTGGACTAAAGAAATTTCATGAGGTTCAATAAGGACAAATGCAGAGTCTTACACTTAGGACAGAAGAATCCCATGAACCTCTACAGGCCGGCTGACTAGCTAAGCAGCAGCTCCCCAGAAAAGGACCTGGGGGTCCCAGTGAACAGTAAGCCGAATATGAGACAACAGTGTGCCCTTGTTGCAAAAGTGGCTAGCAACATACTGGGCTGCATTAGTAGGAATGTCACCAGCAGATCAAGGGAAGTGATTCTTCCCCTCTATTCAATAGTGAGGTCACACCTGGTGTCCTGTGTCCAGTTTTGGGATCCCCACTATACAAAGGATGTGTACACATTGGAGAAAGTCCAACGGAGGGCAACAAAAATGGTGAGGGGGCTGGGGCACATGACTTTTGAGGAGAGGCTGAGGGATCTGAGCTTATTTACTCTAGAGAAGAGAACTTGCTGGGGGGGGGGGGGAGTAGCAGCCTTCAGCTACCTGAGGGGTGGTTCCTAATAGGATGTATCCAGAGACTGTTCTCAGTGGTGGCACATGACAGAACAAGGGCAATGGTCTCAAGTTGCAGCTGGGGAAATTTAGGTCAAATAATAGAAAATATTTTCTCATTAGGAAGGTAGTGAAGCACTGGAATGGGTTACCTAGAAAGATTGTGGAATATCCACCCTTTTGAGGGTTTTAAAACCTGGCAGAAAAAGCCTTGGCTTGGGTGACATAGTTAGGGATAGACATAGTTGGGGTTGGACTATGACCTCCTGAGATCCCTTCCAACCCTAATTTTCTGTGATTTTATGCCCTCTTTTTTTTGTTAAGTTGCCCAGAGGCCTGGATTCCTTGAGGACCTGCTCCATGATTTTTCCATGGAGAGAGGTGAGGTTGACTGGTCTGTAATCCCCCGGATCCTCCTTCCCTTTCTTAAAGATCAGCACTATATTTGCCCCTTTCCAGTCATTTGGGACCTCTCTCAAGCATAGGCCACCTACAAAAAAGCATTTATGTAATGTTTATGCAGTACACTGTGGGGCTGAACTTTATATAATGTTATGCTTGGCTTTTTAAATAATATCTGACATGTTTAGTATTGCCAGATTTAGCCAATTACCTGTGTAGATTCACTCCATGGCTCTCAGAGATGATTGAATATTATTGTATGATGAAGAATGCAGCCAGCATGGTCAGTAGCAGGTGTATATCACAAGAACAGATATATTCACTGGTGTCACTTGTTAAAGGTATTTGTGTGTGCATGTTAAGTAGGACTTTTTTTGATAGGTCATGAATGGATTGCATTATTTATTTATTTATTTTTGAGTGGGAGAATTAGTATGCATCTAATGTGCTAGATTGACAGCCCTGGAGACTGAAACCCTCTGTTCAGGCTGAGAATGGGTACTGCGTCATGGAAATGTGGCACATGCAGAGGCTGCTATGTTAACATGCATCAACCCAGTCCCTTGGGGGGATTAAAGGTGGCTGAATATCTGTATTTGAGGGCCTGGTTAAAAAAAAAAAAAAAACGCCCAGAGGAAAGACTCCTGTTTATTTCAGTGGATTTTAGATCAGGCCTTAAACCTTCTCAGACAGCTGACTAGTACTCAGTTCAGTGTCTGCATTGGTGATGTTGGTTTAGTGATGTGAATTTTTCCCAGTGGGACTGGAACTGAGATTACCAATTCACTTCACATAAACCAGTAGATGATTCATCGTTGCTATCACCCTGGGCCAATAGTACAGGGCTCTGTTCCTCATAGTAGATGCAAAGATTTGCAGACAACCACCTAATCACACTTATTCCCATAGCAGCAAATGCCATAGTTGCAATATCTAGATTTGTATAATAGCTACACAAGCTCTTCACCTACTTTTATAAGGGAGTGGGCTGAAATAGATCTTAATGCTACGTGCTGCCTGTTGTGTAGTCGGGCTCTGTGAAGCTTTGGGTGCTGATTCGATTTGGAGGAGATTTGGCCCAATTTGGTGGCCGAATCTCCAAATCCGAATCAAATCAGGAGACCAGTAAAAAGGTCTGAATCGATTTGAAGCTCTCTGAATCACTTCGGAGAGCTTCAGAGATTTGGGCAGTCCCCACTGGCCATTGCAGGGAGCTGGACCCAGACTGCATGCTAGTAAGTAGGGAGCCAGAGGGGGGTGGTTAGAGGAGTGGGGAGGGAACCATGGGGGGACCCCTGCCAGGCCCCATCCCCTGCCTGCTCCCCCAGCCCTCCTGTGTGCCCCCAGTCCCATCCCGCTCTCCTAGCCCTGTCAATGGCAGCCCTGCCAGGCCCCAGCGTCTCAGCTCTTTTAAAAAAAAAACTAGCCCTGCGCTCACCAGCTGCTGCCAGGTGAAGGGGGTGATTTTCTGCTGCCCCATGCTGCACCCCATCCCCCCCACACTTGTTCTCCCAGCCCCATTGATAGCTGCTTAGCTGATAGCTGCCCCACCTGCCCCGGCTCCCAGTTCTTTAAAAAAAAAAAAAAAAAAGCCCCCACTCACCGGCTGCTGTAGCAGCCATCAGGGCTTCTGGGGGCTTGTGGCAGAGCCCCTCATGCAGCAGGGGGCATTAGCCAGTGAGTGTGGGGCTTTTTTTTTTTTAACATACTGGGATGCTGGGGCCAGGCAGGGCAGCAATTGACAGGGCTGGGACAGTGGGAGTGGGATGGGGCCTGTTTCATTTGGAGATTTGGACAATTCGGCGGTGGCCGAATCTCCAAATCAGATTTGGCCGAATCAGTTTGGGACAGTGATTCGAATCGCTGGATCGAATCATTGTCCCCCGAATCAGCTGAATCTGAAGCAAATATTAGCTGCTTCGCACAGGCCTACTGCTCAGGTGTTTGGGCAGAAGCTTGTGTCTCTGGCATACCTTGTTATAGGAGTGCAACAGCTGGATGTTATGTGGCCCTTTGATATTCATAACAGTCTTGTAAACAAGAAAAAAAAATGCAGTTTAACAGTCACTTGTCTTCTGGCAAAGATGGACTTCAGAGCAGAGCACCAGGTTCTAGTGTACACAAATATGGTGTATTTGCTGTTTTTACCAAAGTTAAACTGGAAGCTTTTTCACCTGCCAAGATGCCACACAGGCCTCAAAATGGGTAAGGGCAACACCAGGAATGTTGTTTAAGTTCTGGGGGGTTTTTTCTCCTTATTAGGCATATAAATGGACTGAAGTGCCTAAATGTGATCCTGCTCCACCCTGCTCATGTCCCTGAAAAACATTTAATATAAAAGAAGGTCTCTCTTTCTGCTTTTCTTCCTCATTGCTTTTTGAGAGTCAGTCTTAAGAGTTAGAGGGCAGCATGTTACAAGAATATGTTAATTTATGGATTTCCAGGGACTAAAATAAGGTAGAATTGCTCTTAGGTGCCTTGGTCATGTTCAACACATGGAATAGAGGCTGAATTTTAGAGTGGGCACTTTCAGTGCTGTAACTGATTTAGGATGAAGATGTCATGCATCTACTTCTACGATGGCCTAGGCACTGTCCTCTGAATGCTGTATGAAGACAGCCAGGTTATACAAATAGGATGTTCTAAAGCACTCACTC
Organism: Alligator mississippiensis; assembly: GCF_030867095.1. Classification (NCBI taxonomy): domain Eukaryota; kingdom Metazoa; phylum Chordata; order Crocodylia; family Alligatoridae; genus Alligator; species Alligator mississippiensis. Next base: position 224,719,850 of record NC_081824.1, on the reverse strand, counting down.
AGTCTCATTTTGCTCCCCTTGGCTAGGGACAGAAGTTACACATAAGCCAGTGTAAGTGGTCAGGAGCTGGTTTAAATCTGTAACAGAACATAAGTTCAGTGCATATAAGCCAGTTTCAAAATGGCCGAAACTGGTTTAAGATAAACCTGGTAGAATGTAGTATCAGACTTGACTGATTTGGGACAAACCAGTTTATGGAACTTCTGTTCCAGACCCTATCCTAGTGTAAGTTAAATCAGAGTCCCCCAGCATGCTTTTCAGCCCTGGGCTACGCTCTCTGCTCCAGCTGAGCAGTGCTGGCCCCACCCCCAGCTGCCAGCAGTTTAACAATCACTTCTTTATCTTCTGGCAAAGATAGACTTCACCTCTACCATGAATTCTGATTCCTTTTGCCTCTGTAGAGCAATTTGGCTACAGTCTGAATGCCTGACTGTATTTGCAAGGCATAGCTCTAACGTGTGAATACCCCAATGCCACATTCAGGCCAAGTCCTCTGTTGGTATCACTTGCTATGCTTGAATTCTGCTTTCACCAGATAAAGAATAGCCCATTTAGCATCCCTATATGCACATATAAAAACTGAGGAATTTATTTTGTATTGTGAATTAAATTCTACTTCTAGCAACTCCTGATGTCCTCATTAGGACAAGCCTATAAGCATTATAGCACAGACTTGCAAGGCTTTATGTTTCACCTTTTTAGTAGGTAAAGGAAATTTTCTGGTTTAATTTTGTTAAGGGGCAGTTCGATCAAATAGCTGAAAGTTGAATATTTAAACATGATTTCCTAATATAAGACCCTAAGTTTCTTTGGTTAATAATTCCCTTAAAAATAGCATGTTAAAGTTTTGGGAGTTTTTTTTATACTGATGTTTTAAGTGTATTTATTAGAAGAGAAGAGGCCAGTCTGAAAACATCCAAATGAAATAGGTTTATTCACCTTTTGTGCCCCTATATCTCTCCCTTAGACTGATCTCCTTTCTCTTCCCTGTTCCTGTTGTTCCATGCTGTTGTGTAGGGATCCAGAGGGAAGCCATTTCTTATTTCCTTACTTGAAACAGCTGGGGTGCTGTTTACTTGCTGATACTGGGAGACCATTATGTAACATTGGTTCACCCCAGAACAGTGCATGAGGGGGATGTTACAGGATGGGTTCATGATAGATACACAAGGTGTCAAACAATGATTCCTCACGAAGTGCTGCCAAACCCAGAATAACAATGAAAAGACAGAGCAGGTTTTCTTTTTCTATAAGCTTTGTGATATAAAGACATTTTAAGTACCACTGGTAACTGTAATCAAGTTGTGATCTTTTGGGGGGGTTTCTGCCAGTGTGTTCCCCTTTGCATTTAATGTTGATTCCATGCTTTGTTTCAGTAAAAATAATACAGTTTTTTCCAGCTGCAGATAGTCAAAAATCCATTAATACAAATTAGCTTCACATTAAATGAGAGCTAAGGAAGGTGAGTGACCAAAGGAGGTGGGAAGAAAAAAAAAATGAGCACATATGCAGGCATTTCAAGTTCACCTTTTAATAGTAGTCTGCAAAATATTTCCTGCTCGCTTACTCGCATACACATATGTGCTCTCTTGTGTACGCTTGCTCGTGCACACATTCCCTTGCTTGCTCTCGCTTTCTCATTCTCGCTCTCTTATTGTGTATGTGCAATGGATGTGTTACGAATGCATTTCTTTCAGATTGTTCATTTCTCTGCTATATGTTTCATATGTGCCATTTATGATACTAGCTCTGAATAATTTGTATCAAGGTCGTTTCTTGGGAGCATGTGACAAGTAGATTGAGACACTTCAATAGAAAGTGTTCTTAAGTAATGGTTTAGACACTAACTATATCTGCCAAAGCCTTTGATATGATATAAAAACCCTGCCCTTAGTTGTTCCAGGCACACTGATAAATTTTTAGCAGCATGTAGTGTAAGTTGAACTACCATTACAGCATACAATGGTATGTTATATTATGCCAGTTATAATACTCCCTGCCCCCTCCGTACACTGAGATCCAAATCTATCCCAAGACTGGAATAGTACACTGAACGTCAGTGGTACGTAGTCAGCACATAAGACTTGGGAAGACCAAATGGAAATGTTCTGATTCTTAATACCAGGGCTGTCTAGTTTAGGGTTGGGTATTTGACTAGTTAAATAAAGTTTAATCAATTGACTAGTCAAATATCGGTAAAAAACAGGAAAAAAACATAGCCAATAGGTCCAAATAATATACAGAAAAGCACAATTTTTCCATTTAGAAATGTGTCAGAAAACAATTTAAAAAAATCATATTTCTGTCAAGAAAACTACAAAAAAGTAGGTTTTTTTTTGTAAAATGGCTATAATCTTTGACTGGTCAAAAATATGCAGCCAATTGACAATATTTGACTGGTCAATTGATCGGCTTGCTAGCCCGAGTCCAGCTAATGGCTAGGGGTTAATATGTGGCCCTCAGGCTTCCACCCAGCTGCTGCTGCTGCCCCTATAGCTATGGCTGCAGCAGCAGCCAGAGGTTTGAGGCTCCCTTCCCACCCCCAGTTCACCCTCTACCCTGAGGGGCTGGGTGGCATAGTTTGGAGTGCTGGGGGAGCCTGCAGCCTGTAATGCATGTGCTGCATGGTGCATAGTGCTGCATGGTGCAGTGGGGGAGCCTGCAGTTGGGGGGCTGAAGGTGAGGCATGCAGTGTGGCAGGGTTGGGGACGAGGGGATGCTCATACTTAGTGTTCAATGTGTGGGGCCCCTGCTGGTGCAACTCCCACAATATGCAGCTTCTGCTGGAGTGGCTCATGGGGGGTGTGGTGCCCGGGCCCTTTAGAAGTTGCACAGCCCTGCTTTGTACAACAAAGGAGATAATTCTGTTATATCATATCTATAATGTGGAAATCTTGTAATACTGCTGACAGAATAGTACAAATGCCCTAGTAAAATAGCTCAGACAGTCATAGCAGTAGCATTTTATCTTCTTGCTATGCGTACCTTTAAATCTAAGACATGGTATCTGTACTCTTATGAGCATTGCTAATGTATAGGAGCTCTAAAGACTAATGGCACGAGTTGTGCACAGTAGTTAATTTTTCCTTTTGGCCCATATCTGCCCTCATGTAAGCAGGTATATGTCCCAAGTTGTTTTGAGGTGTGCAAGGGTAGAATTGGTCTGTGTAGGCTCCTTTATTTGTTTGTATGCTGTCATATTTCTGAGGGTAGGCGTCTGGCTGGGATTTCTGCTCCTTGCTCAGTTGCTACAGTAAAAGGGGATAGAATTCATTGTCACAGAACTTTCTCAGTCATCAGGGAGAATATACTTATAACCTATAACAAGGTTAGGTTCTTGTGTTGAATGAGAGTTGCTGTAACAATTGTACTGTTTCTTGAAGAAATACAGAATTATAAAATTATTATTATAATCTGATTATTGCACGAAGGTGTTTGGACACATGCTGTATAAGAACCTGGAAGAAACATGTATATTTATTTGATGATCTGCACTCATTCCACCATAATTAATTATAGCTGACTGTAACTATGTAATTATGAACCTTTTAAAAAAGTGTAACAGTTGTTCTTTAGCTCTGAGGAAGCCATTACTGAGTTTAGCTAGACTCTCTAGAGGTTATTGACCTAACAGATTATAACCATGGACTCCAGCATGTTATTGACATAAGAGACTGTAATGTCTCCTTTACAAGCCATTATGGCCTCTAATTCAAGACATCTTGCACTTTGAGATTTACTTTTGGTAAAGACTGACTTGGTAGAACATAACAGTTCTGATATATTGGGGATATGTTAACCCACATGCACAGTGGATGTTTTATTAAAATACGTTTCATAGGAGCCAAGGAAATTACTTAAGCAATAATCTTCAAAGCATAGATATTTTCCAAGAGCTGCTGAAAGCATGGCTTTACATGCATCAGCCTTTACATGTAGCTAAGACCCATATAGCTGCCATGCCACACCCCATGCATACTTAGCAACGGTTAATATAAATTTAAAAAATAAAATCTCTTTTCCAATGTTTAATGATCTTTTTATAGGCATTTGATGTGATGGAGAGTTCTTAGGCAACATTTTTAATTATGCTCTGTTAGCTCTGTAGTCTCCTTTTTTAGGCAGCCATTATCAGAGGTCCCCATTGTTCAGATCAACACATTGCATCGTGTTCATCTGGAGCCATTAAAAATCAGTGAACTTGCATAAAGAAGGAGGAAGAAGGAACCTCCATGAAGAACCAGGTTAGCCAGCTCAGTCTAGTCACAATGGAGTTGGATACCATGCACCTCTCTTGAATGCAGGATAAGACCATTAACCACCTCTAACTTGTAATATTACAGAGAAGACAAAACTATTCAATGAGCATAGGGAGGAGGAAGTTCTATGCAAGGGCACATTTAAAAATTGAGAATTATTTAAAATTGAAAGAGTACTGAGAGATGAGAGAGGATGGAAGCATAGAAGCTAATGAACAGTGCTCCTTTTTGTGGTCTCATTATGCAATGAGATAGGAATATGGGATGGGAAGAGGCCTCCTGGTTCTTGAAGTTCAGTCCCCTGAATTTTCAGGCAAACCATTTACCCAAGGAATCCCCAGAATTTTAACTTCAAACTCTCCACACAATTACCAGGTAGAATAACTAAAACACCAATACTTCCTATACCATGAGGCAAGTGCCCTACCACTGCAGTGACAGACAACTAGCTGAGATGATGCTCAACAAAAATCAAATTATATCCAATTCAGAATTGTTAATTTAATGTGTCGTCCCTGAAAATTGCTGCTGCAAGATAACATTTCAACAAACAACTAGGTTAATTGTACTGGGATTACATTAGATAGCTATACCATATCATAGACAATCTACATATTCTAGGCCATAAGATGATCATAGTCTGGTACCAGGAAGACCATTTTCAGCCACGCTGTACAACAGTAAAATCGTTCAGATACAACTTAAATGAATTTAATTTTCCTGTCAAATATCAGAAACAGAGTTCATAGCAAATTAGATTCTCCATTTATTGCCACACTGGCTCAGGCTATAATCATTTCATACCTTGACGTGGGGTATTTCATTCCAAAACACTGTAGAAAACAAAAAATCAGTTTTTCTATTCTGTTGCATGGATTCAGATATATTTATTTAACATGTATGCAAATAAAGAGAGATTACATGATTGCATGCTGCGATATGATTTTGTTTATTAGCAGGTGCATGGTTGGGTGCACTGCTCACACGTAGAAACACTGTGAATGAGCGATGGTTGTTTTAATGGCATCTGAAGCTAGTCAGAGGTTTGGAATGTTTATAAGAAGTCCCAGTGGAGCAGGACGGGTGCATTTTAGTTCAGACACTCAAACTGCATAGTAAATATTATTTATCACATGCTTGGCAATTTTCCAAGTGCATTTGACTCATCAGTAGATGCAGCATATATCTACGTTTTATGTCATATCTTTGCGGAAACGACTATTTATTATTTACCACTGAAATGCAGCCGTACCTATAGCAGCTGTTATATGTACAGCAGTGATTTGCTGAGATTATATGTAGAATGAGATGTAAAAGAAATTTCTGTATCTCCATGAAATTCCAAGGAAAGTTTACCTGAGTGGAATGGATGGGAGTTCCCCAATTATTTTCTCAAAGTACCCCTTTCTGATTTGTTTGGGAACATTTCAGATCTTTATATCAAAGAGTTAACAATGTAATTCTCTAGAAAGAGAATCTGGATGTAGAGAGAACTGACAAATCCTACCACACAGTCTTCCATTATGTCCAGATTACTGAGAGAAATGAGAGCTCATCAATATGCTAGATTTCGTAAAAAGCGTAGAAGGATACATAAAAGAAGTACAGCCCTCTATTGCTGAAGTGCACTGACTTAACTTATATGTGCTATAGTATGACTGGTATTAAATAAAATGATAATATGTTTCTATCACTTAGGGATTTGTTTAATATTTCTTTCAAAATTATTCTGAATGTCAGATATTACTTATTATTTAGCGAAAGATCAAATATAATAGATGTGTTCAGATTATCAAAAGAATTTGGGAGTAAGAAAATCAAACAATCCCAAATGTGGCTCTTTCCTTTGATTAGCAAAGGCTAGACATCATGTAATAAATGAATACAAAGTTTGATGTGAAAATAAATAAATGTCACCAGTAGAACAAGAGTGGTGTTGTAGCCATGATGGCTAGAAGTTATGCAAATGGCAGGGATTTCTTAGGGTGATACCTCTTTCTGGACCGACTGTGTAGTTGGTATAAAGTTAGGTAAGTTTTCAAATGCAAGACATACTTTGTCAGGTCTCTGATCACAAGAAGCCAGAGACCTGATGAAGACTATCTTGCGTTTGGACGTTCGTTTAACTTTACCCCAACTACATAGTTGACTCAATAAAAGCTATCACCCTAAGAAATCCTTGCCACTAGTAGAATAAAACACTCCTGTGTGAAGTCCAAAAGACCAAAAGAACAAACCTTATAATTCCATATACCTACTGGAAATGTCATAATTCCAAACAGCATACAATACTATGAAGCTGGGCAAGAATGCGGCCATTTTAGTTTCAAGTCTAGCTCAAAATTTGTTTGCCATCGAATCTAGTTCCCAAGAAGATATTTGGTTCCATTGTATTTGATAATACATCTCAACTTGTTGTTACAGTAATAATCTAAGTACTTTTCTTTTTTATATGTATAACTGTAATTACTCACATGGCTTCAAAGCTGATTTTAAAGGTAATGAAAATCTCAGCTCTTCCTGATATTAATCACTAGGGACCAGGTGATACGATTCTTACTCAAGACGAGGTAAAATTTTAGTCCAAAAACAAATTCTTGTGAAATGTCTGGGGCTACTCAAAGAACAAGTTTCTATGCAGCTTGTGCAAGAATTCCTTATAAGAAATATGTGATTTCTATTGTAATATCAATCCCATGGTATTAAAATGTCTGTCTGATTTATGCTGAAGGGCCAAATTTTCTGAGAATTTGCTTTAATTGTACTCGCCCACTTTTAGTAAACAGGAACTTGTATTTGCATATGCAGGCAGAAACTAATGCATGCATTCATACTGTTCTGCTCATCCAACTTCAGGCTTATACATGCACAAATTGGTACTTGGACACAATTTAGGAAGATCATCTGAAAATGCAACTTGCAGTCTTAAAAATAAGTATTTTTATAAAGTGTTAAACCAGGCTTGTCCAACATGCGGCCCACGGGCTGCCATGCAGCCCTCCAAGCTGTTTTCTGAGACCCGAGGTGCTGCGACAGGAAACGAAAGTAAACACTGTATTTTCATTTTGGGGGGTGATGTGATACTGCTTCCTGTGAGGTCTTTGAATATGGCTCGCTGGCCCACTGGGTGATAAAAAGTTTCATGATCCAGCCCCACATTAAAAAAGGTTGGACACCCCTGTGTTAAAAATCCTACATCTACACATTTTGGAACCTGACTTTATAACAGGCAAGCTAAAGCTTCCTGCAGAGCTTGCTATTTTTCATGATTGGTCCTATTACTGTTCTCTTTGAAAGCCTGGAACTGAGCAGAGAGAAATGAGACCTGTGTACAATTCATCTTTTATTTTCTCTTTTCAGCATTTTTGATTGATGCCGCTTATTTTGTGCTAGTATGAAAAATGATTTCAGTCCTTGGGGTGCCTCTTCCAGGACAATTTGATGATATTTGCTTCAAGACTTGTACCAAATATGTTGTCAGCATGTAAAAGGAACACCCGCACCACCCTCTTTCAATGTGGTAACTAAGCCTCAACTACTCTGGGCATGTCTACACAAGATGCTATGGTGTCATAGCATTGCCTGGCACAAATCTACTGTGCAGCTACTGCAAGCCACGGTGCAGTAGCTCCTTGCAACTGTGCAGTAGTGTCTAAAAAAACCCATGTGGTGATGCTACTGCGTAGTAACGCCAGTTACTGTGCAGTCATTTTGTACTGAAGCAAAAATGCTTAAGTACAAAATGACTGCACAGTAACAACCGTGCAGTGGGCGGCTTGTGCAGACACGCCCGCAGTGTATTTTATTGCTAGGCTTTTTGTTTTAGGATGTCTGGTACATGAATGTGTTTGAGTTGTTTTTAAAACAGGGAGCCTGATGTCATGGGATTTAGCCCCAAATCAGTGTAAAAGACCTGAGGCAAAATTAAATGTGGGGGAAGGCAAGAGTTCAACCTGAAATTTCTTTATTAGCTGCATGATTGCTAAATATAGCAGAATTTTTTGCTTCATACTTTTCAAGCAGCCTGAGCAATACCGGGAAGCAGCAAAAGCCATGTCTGCTTGGAAGCAACTTCTGTTTCTATTTATGGGATACAATCCTGGTGTCATGAAAGAACACAAGCCAGCTTGGCCCTGACTTATTAAGCTTGGTTTGGCTCTGGCAAACTGTTCTGCAAGAACGCCCTAATCAAGCGTAATGTGTCACAAGCCCTTTTGTTATATTAATCACCTAATTGAGAAAGTTAGTCTAGTTATTTTGTACTTGATAACATAACAGGAACTTGTTTTCAGACAAGGTCCGATTCTGATCCCCCTGCCTTGGTTGTGTTTTGTTCCTCTGGGAGAGACTGTTCACTTCGGGGAGAGCATCTATGGGCTTTCGGTGCTGCAGAAAATCTGAAAGTGTGGTAGAATCTGGCCTGTACTTGGGGATAGATGCAGTTGTAAACTGAGAGAGATTGCAAGCATTTCAAATTCTTGAGGTGTGTATAGTTAATAAATATAGTGCCTTTTGTTACCCTGTTTGTCATTGCTGTATAGATTTTTAAGGCCAAGAGAGACCATTGTGATCAGATAATCTGTGCTTGTGTATAAAAGATTATAGAATCTGAAGCTATAATTCCTTCATTAAACCAATACCTTATGGCTGCTCTAGAGTGTAATTTATAGAAGGAAATCCCAGTGACGGCCACGCATACTTGTAAGGATTAGAAGCAAAGTGAAATACTTTATCTGATCATTTTTTTTTCCTAAATTGTGCTAGGCACATTGTTTGATATTTCCCAATGCATGGCTAAATCCCATTCACCGCTTAAAAAATCTCAACTGCTTGAAATTGGCTTTGTTTCAAAAAATAAGAGGGAACCTCGACTTTTATGTTGCAAGGCCTGGGTAATAAAATGCACTGGAATATATATTTCAGCTTGTGTAAAGTAACCCCCAGCCTCCTCCTCACTAATATGTAAAGCATTTGAAGGAGAACATGAAGAAGATGCCTGGAAGTTGAGGTGCTGATAGCGGGACTGAGCATGGAATTTCCTTGGACACTGATGATTACAAACTTTTAGGATGTTACTTGGAATATTTAGTCACAGGCTAAGGTTCGGTCTTGCTGGCACAAAGGTGAAATAAATTACCTTTCTTTTCCCCCACATACCACACATCCCTGAATTAGAGGCACCTTGTTTTGGGAAGGCAGAATGAAGAAGAAATGAAATGGCCAAGAGCTGACAGCATGGAGCAGCTTGCTGACCCCCAGCCAGATCATTGGCTGCTTCAGGCCAAAGCTATAGTTTTAAATTCTCTCAAAGCCACTGCCAAAGTAGTTGCTCAGGCCTGCTGATTTGGCAGTGGCTTTGAGTGGGTTTAAGACTGTATTCCACCCCTATTGCTTGCTGGCTGGCAGAGAAGCAGAGGCCTTGGTAGCCATTGCAGTGTCCCCATGCTTCTATTCTGGGGCAGAAATCGGAGTACCTGCTTAAGACACGCACACCAATTTTTGAAGGCTAATTTTTGGAGGAGGAGGTGTGCGTTATGTGAGTAAATGCAATGCATCCTTCCGCTTTTACAAAGGCAGCACCAGGAAAGGGGCAGACTGGTGTCTGGAGGAAAGCTGGGAGTACTATTTCTGCACTACTTTAAATTGTATCACTGACATCTAGTTTCTGAGCCTTCAGGACAATTTTGGGGGCGGGGGTTTGTTATAAACTTACAGCAAAGCTTACCTTAAGAAAAAATAAAATATAACAGTCTTCTATAGTCACAGGACTCCAGGAACCATGATTTAGAGAAAATACCAAATATTGCAAGGCTTGAAATAAAATTGTGAGATGTGGCAATGTTGACAAGTGTCACTGAACTGAGAAATATTTGACCTTTTTAGGAAATGCCACTTTTCCACCTCTATGCCTTTTGACCAGCTAGTATGTCAGAGAGACCGTTTCTGATTTCAGGCATCTGGTGTCATAAATTCCTGTTCTGACCTGACTCTCAACCTAGTTCTACTTCAGGCTGGTGGAGAGCAGGTTGGGTGGGCCAGAAATATTCATGTAAATGGTAAAACTCCCAATGGGTTGGGGTATAAATTATTCTACATAAAAACTCCTATTCAAACCTGAAACAAGGTGCTATCTTCCAAGACAGTTTTTCTCTCTCGAACTTTACTAAAGTTGTTTTAGAGAAATAGATTAGCTTTCTGATTTTCTTCTTGGTTATCTTTCATAACTGTAAACATTTCTTTGAAGGGGATTCCATGTGACGACTTTCTCAGTCCCCCTGAATATTTTAGCATAAAACTAAGCATCCATCATATGCTTTTGTTTTATATTAACTAGCGCCTTTTTACATGAATGTTTTTGACTATTGGTTTCTACTTAGAAGAACCCTACACTCAGTTTGTTAAAGCTGCAAAGTCAGCTACACAAAAGTTACAAAATACAAGAATTAAAGTTGCCTGCATCATCTGATTTTGGCCCCCTGGTGTGTCTTGTATTATGAGACAGTCTTTAATTAGATGTTCATATTTTTTTTCCAAATTACACCTTTTAACCTCTGCAAGATGGATTTGTCAAGCCATGTATCTTGCTCCAGTGTAGGTGTATTTTCACATGTACATCCCTGATGCGTGTTCCAGTATATGGAGGTGTTTGTTTCTCAAAAAAAGGAAGAAAGTTATGCATGTATTTTTAACATGGGCTGAAACAACCTATTTTCTATTAATCTCATTCAGGGAAGTAGATGAACCATTTTTGTTTATTTTTCACAAAAATAATGAGCCTGAGGCAGACATCTAGTATGACAAATTTCAGTGTGAACAGGTTAAAGTTTGGCAAAGTTATAAACAGTTGAAAACAAGGGTATATGGTGGGATGCACTGGGCAAGTTGAAGTCTATAGGCTTTGCTCCCTGCATCTCCTGTAATGTGCATCAGAGCCAGCTTAAGACTAGTCTGTCGCAGCACGCACTACTATTAAATTGCATCCAGATCTCTACCTTAGTTATGCTTATGAAAGCTGTCTAAGAGATGCCCATATTCAGTGCTTTTCTCATCGTGGCTTCACTTAGCATTTGGTATCATGCCCAATTATTTCTAGGTCCTTCAGCAATGCAGTATGTGTCCTGAGTGCCTGTGGTGGACAGTAACAATGCAGGCCTCTTAATCTGTGTTTTGTAGTTTTTAACAAAGTGGTCTGAATATTGCTTGGATGTCGAAATCCAGGAGGTCATCTCCATCAGTGTTGCCAGACACTGCTATTTTATTCTAAGTCCCTCAATGATTTTTCTTACAGCTTCAGCTCTTGGCATGGTTTGATTTCTTAAACATCTCACGTATTATTGTTTTAAGGTAAATTTCTAGCATGTGTATTTGTGGAGAGAAGCTTTAGAAAATTCTCAGGAATTGTTAAGTCAGTCTTCTATTTCTTTTTGGAGTCTGGTTTATTGTACCCTTGGGAATGGCAGTACTGTGTCAGATACATTACAGTCCAAAGCTTTTTTTCTGAAGCAGCTCTTCTGTTCTTCCAGATGGGATTTGGTGGAATAGTGTTGTCATAGAACAGTGGGGGTCCACTGTTTGGGCAGGTATGCCACGAATTAAGCCCTGTGGCCTCCCCAAGTGCCACACTGATCCGTTTTTCCCTACCTGAACTGTTGTTTTGCTTTTGGCTCCTTGGCCACTTTATTTTCTGCTTTCTGCCTTGTGCTCCCTGCCTGATCTGCCTTCCTGCTTTCTGCTCCCTGACCTATCTGCTTCTGTGCTATTTGACCCACACTGAGGCTTCCTATGGTACTTGCATCATGAGTGCCTCAGGTTGGCCACACCTGTCCGAGAAGATGCAATTCTTGTTGAACATCCAGTAAGTAGCAATATGCTGTTTGTAGGGGAACAGTGGTCTCCGTGGTCATAGCCCAGAGAAATGGGAATTTAAATGTTTGGCCAGCTGTTTGTGGAATGGAAGATGGCAACAAAATCCACAATCTGAATATGGGAAATGCTGTAAATAGCATTAGTGAGGAGGGGTAGCCTTGGCCTTCTGCTTTGTACTTATCTCCAAAATACTTTATGTTAAAATATAAACAAACAACAAGCCATTTAGGAAAAGACTCATTTTAGTCTTTACAACTGTATGGGGAAAACTTAGGAGTAGCAACTACAGTGTTTAAAAAATAAAACCAAACCTAAAGCCATTTTTATTCGATCAAGGCAATAACATTCCTAAAAATAGCCAGTGGTTTTACATTATAGCCAATGAGGATGCTGAAGAAAACCCATAAATATACCACAAATTCAGTAGGGTGCATTAAGATATGTTGAAGTTGGTCTGTATTTGACAAAGTGCTTCTTTAAGTCTCAGTGAAGTTCAGGGGGTTTAAGCACACACTTGGTTGAAATGAAATACTTAAGTGCCCAGATCCTCTAATTTTGGGGGATTGCCAATTCATCTTTCAGTGAGAATCCAGAGTGGCCCACTTCTTTGTGCAGTAAAATTCCAGTTTCAAGGCTAACTTCCAGCAGTCCAAGAGGATTAGGCATGTGACTGCAAATATACTAATAAAAATAATCTCCCATATGTATTTGTTAGACTTATGAATGAATAATGAAAGAAATTATGTATTCAAATTAATAGTGGAGGAATATAAATTAAATCTTTTGAGATGTATTAGTAATTTAGATTCCTATCTATTGCTTATTGTTATGTCTTTTGAATTATTGCTTACACTTATAAAATGTGTTTGTCCACCAACCCTGGGACTACACAGAGTAAAAACAATTACAGAGTTTACAAAATAAATCCATATGAAATTTTGAACTCTATCCAACCATTTTGCCAATAAACGCCGTGTGAATGACCATCCTTGTAAATTCCATTCACTTTTTACGGAGTAGAGGGAAAATGAGAAAACCAGGGCAGGCTAAAGGATGGTAATTGTAAGTTAAGAGAACTAGACTGAGAGTAGATGGAATGACTTTTCCTGTGACAAGTAGCACCATCCATCTTCTGTTGAAGGACAGACAGGAAAATATGGCAAATGATTGTTTCTGATGAGTTATTACATTAGAAACTATATACATTCAAAGAGGCAAAACACATTTTGCGCAGTGACAAAGTGTTCTCTGTGCTTATATTTGGCAGCTGAATACAATTTTTCAGTAACCTAAACTCTTATCATCTGTTATATCTCCAATGTGGAGAGTCAGATCCTCAGCTGGGGTAAATGTAAGTAGTTCTGTTAACTCCAATGGACCAATGCCAAATTTAAGAGGCTGAGCAGCTAGCTAAATACGTGTTCCATTGTCTTTTTCTCTGTGCATATTGCCTTGCTTGTATTTGTCACATATTTCTATATAATATTTCACAAATTTCTATACTGTAGTCCTTACACAGGCAAAACACCCATCGAAACTCCTGCATTCAGACCCCCTAGATACTCATTAGTTAGTCCTGAAGCTTGTTCTGGTAACTTTAGTTTTTACAAGTAAATGCTTGGGAATAAGAGGAAAAAACTGAAATATTTCCTTGTTATTCATATATTCTGTTTCCATGATACCAGATCACTGATTTAATAGATATGTGAGTGTTATTCAATAAGATTGATTTTCTCCAAATAGGGGCAATAAGCTTCATTATTTGTTGTGTTATGAATTTCTTAAAAGGCTTTTTAAAAGCCTACACACTAGAGCACTTTAATTACCAAGGCGTCAAAAACAAAAAAAAACAAACAAAAAACAACCTGAGGAGGGAGGCTGGTAAGATGTGTGGAGAATTTTAGTTTAAATGTGACGTTTGTTATTTCCCCATAAATACTGAACTGGCATTTTAGTGTACCCTGAATTTGTACATAATCAAGGAAGTAAATTAAAAGGGCTGCAGCTTTTATGTTGCTTCTGGTTTTCATTTGTGTGATTTCACTTGGATGTAGTAGATTGCCAGTGGTGCCAAAAGATCACTGAAATGCCTACTACTTTTAAATACGTCACAAGGTATTCAGTGCTCATGTCTAAATGTTATTTTACCTATTCCTGTAACATGTAACACTTAAAATTACTTGGATGAATGATTAAAGGGGAAAAAAAGATATTCTTCTATATTTTCATAGTTTGTTTATTGACTATATTTAACAGTTCTTTGTGTCCATTTCACTGTTTTCCCTTTTGACTGTAGTGAATTGGCCCATTTGTTGTATTTGTGCAGTTGTTCCAGAGAGAAATGTTTACAAGCGTATAAAATTGTGAATACCTCCCCCCGGTATGGGAATTCAGGGATTTTGAAGACTCTGGAATAGGGCAGAGGTACCCAAGCTACCTTTAAACAAGAAGCTTAGGTACAGGAATCTGTTTAACTGTGGCAGTGTTGTGAGGGCTAATATATCCTGCTGCAAAGAACATACCCTCTGGGTACATCTTCACTAAAGAGTTGATGCAAGTGATTGGCACCCAGGTCTGAGCCCCAATGATAACCTCATCTTGGTGTGAATAGCACGACTGCAAAACCCAGCCCGAGTAACTGTGCCCTCTCTAGGACACCATGGGGAACATCCCAGGTTTTTCTGTACTGCAATAAGTTAGGTCGCTCCATGATGCTCACCTGCCTCAATATTCCTCTGCTGCTCCAGTTGGAGAGGGGCCTGTCAGAGTGGGTAAAATGTCTTACAGCTGCAGAAGTTCAAGCCCTGCTCCAGACTAGTGCCAAAGGCCACCTCTAGCCCCCAGTTGACCCAGCTGTACATGAGTGTCTTTATCATTTAGGATGGCAAGTTATGGAAGTTGACATGATACCAGTCACATGACTCCCATGTGTGCTGTTGGCTACCAAAACTGAAGCATTTTAGCCATTGGAACCCAATGGGTTGTTAAACTGGAGAGAATGCTTGGCCTTTTTTGGTTCCCATTGCAATGCTGTTCCAGACCATCACTGTACTCCAGTGCTTAGCCATCAACTTCTAATTTACAGTCTAAATGTATTCGTGGCGACGTTGTCCCTTTGTTCTTGTGCCAGTATTGTACTTTAGCTTTTCTCCTTCCCTGGTGTTTACCCTGTGATGTATTTATAGACATCAGTTGTATCCTCTCTAAGACTCTTTTTTGCTAGGCTAAACAAAATGAGCTCTTTCAGTTGCCTCTTCTAAGATAGGCTGCCCCTTCCCCTGATCATCCTAATAGCCCTTCTCCTGTTGCAGTTCAAATTCATCTTTCTTAAACATGAATGACCAGAATTCAGGATGAGGCTTTGCCAATGCCTGGTAATGACATGAATACTTCCCTATCTGCTGGAAATACCTCAATTTTATACTTCTATATTGAATACAAATTATTTGTATTTGCCTTTTTCAAGGCTGAATCACACTGGCAAACCATAGTCATCTTATGATCAACTAACACACCCAGATCCTTTTCATCCTCCATTGTTTCTAGTTGACAAACTCCCAACTTATTATAAAAATTCTTGTTAGTCCCAAGGGCATGACCTTACTGTATGAACTATTCATTTTTATCCCATTTCATTGTTTCCAGTTGTCATTGTTATCTGGCTCTTTCTATATATCTTGACCCTTTTCTATATTGATGATGCCTCAAAAACTCTTCATCATCATGCTCCTGCTTTTTTGTGCCTGTTGTATTTGTGAAAATATTAAACAAGAACAATCCCAAGATTAATCCATAGAGAACTTCATTAGCAGCATTTGGCAGTGAACCTGATTAGAAACATCTGGCCAGTCAGCTGCTCTGGCTTTCATCAGCACCCATTGCCATTCTTCCCTTTAGCCAAGTGATTGCCCACTTCTATTAATCCTCTTATTTTCCATAACTAATAATTTATTAAGATGCCATATCAAATGGATTCCAGATAGATAAGAGCCACAGTGTTTCCTTTGTCTAAAATAATTGGTTCTATTGTCAAAGAAAGGTATTGGGTTCATTTTTTCTGCCTTTGAGAGAAGAGGATTAGGACTTTGTTTTGAGCCAAACCACAGCACTGAAGGCAAGCCTGAATCCTAACATCATCACAATGTCTCACAAAGTCAGTTTATAGCTTTTTGGGCATTGCCTATGGTAGAATTAGTGCTCAGGACCTGTAAATAGGGTGTGGGTTTCCTGTTAAACTGCCATGCAGTTCTATAGAAAATGTGGTTAAGAGAACAGTTCCCAAGCTTCTAATCCCATAATTTTGCTAATTTTAAAGGCATCAAGAAAGTTTGTATGTGTGAGAGAGTGTGTGTGTATTTAACATAAGTAAACCAAGGGCTCTAGGCAGTTTGCCATCAATTAAAAATATAGTTTATAACCTTGTCTGCATAAAACATCAGTCAGCAGGAAAATCAGTTCTGAAGAATGTCACTTCATGAAAATCGTGCACTCTCACCTCCTCTAGTCTTTTCCAAAATGTCCATTCAAAAATAGATGAGTTTTCTAGTCTTCCTGTGAAGGTCATCAAGATAGATTTGGAGTACATAAAACAGTATGTGTAAAAAGGGCTGCATTTTTGCTTGTCCATCCTTGGCTAAGACTCCTACTGACGTCAGTGGGAGGTTTTTTTCTGAATAAGGACTAAAATATCAGGTCCAGCATCATATATGGCATTTGGCAGGGAGCAGAAAGCTTTTCCCTTTTAGGTCTCTTGAAAGTTTAGATGAAAGCCTTTGCTTCAGCCCCCCACTGTTGAGGGCACTCTGTTAGAAATAATGCACTCCACTTCAAAAAGTGGAAGACAATGGTCTTCTATACACAATCACCTGGCAGCATGAGCCAATGGCAGAATATCTGACAAAAATATGTTGTTATTCTTTTTGTGAGGAGGAATTTAATCATTATATTTTCTTATGATTATTGGTCTTGGTTTGGAAAGAGAGGCTTCTTAATAGAAATATTGCATTTTATCTGCTGCTTAAAAGTTCACTTCAAAGTGTCTCTCCTTCTGACTAGCTAAAAATTGCCAGGTTATTCTCCTATGTATGTGAATAAAAATCAGCAAAGTATCATTATGAAAGCTGCCTACAATGCACTTTGTATTTTCTTTTGAAGCTGGTCCTCCTCCAGTTCTGTTCTGTTCTTGAATTCTGGCCCCACCTCATCAGTTCTACTTTTCCTCCCATTATTACTCATTGGTGGTGACTGTGGAGAGCAGCTCTGTTAACACGGTTCCAAAGGAGCCAAACTAATTCTAACAAGTACACCACCAGTATTTATATCTACGCCAACTCCCACAGCTAATTACAGGGGGAAAAATCTGGATGAGAAACATCCAGTTGCAAAAAATCAAGTATTCTTGCCTTGTACCAAACCTTGTAAAAAAGAGCTCTTACTGTGTTTAGATACCGAGCTGTGAAATAAGTTAAACTTTTTTTATGGTAGGTCTAGTAGCTTAAGCAATAACATAGTACTTGGTCATGTGTGCCAGAAGAATAATGTAAAAGGGGATCTTATGGAACCCACTGACACACTCGTTGAAACACTTTAAAACCAGAAGACAGCTGTGTAGCTCAATGGTCTTGCTTTCCAACCATAGAAACTAATTTTGTTTGATAGAGAGGATGTTGAAGTATGAGTCAAAAGACCCATGGCCTATTCCTTATTCTCCTTTGGCTAAACTTGGTTTTGGGGCAAGTCGCATACACCATGTTAGCCTGGAACTTGGGGAACCCAGCTTCACTTCCACTTGGAATGTGAAACTATTTTTGATGCAAAGTGTGTTGAAATCACCACTTCTTGTGGGAAAGGTTTTAGGTATGAGAAATTAGCTTTTAGATAAATGCTGCTTCATTGAAAAACTCCTGGAGGACTGAAAACTAAGAATCCTACCCCATTCTCATTCCAGGCTTCCCCCCTGCTCCCCAGGGCTCCTGCAGTGCTCCCCACACTTGTCACTCTCCTCCTGCCCTTAGGGTCCCCCCCCACTTCCTTGTTATTGCCTGTGCTGTCTGTCCCAGGGGAGCAGGCAGGGAATGGTTAACCTGCCTGCCTGGCTGCTGTTCTTGTCCAGGTTAAGTCAGGCAGGCAGGTTAACCTGCTTCTCCAGGACAGAAAGCATGGGCAGCCACAAGGAAGCAGCAAGCATGGGGTCTGGGGGAGGGCAGGGAGGGAGGGTAGGCAGTGGGCCTGATCTGGGCCAATGGAAGAGGAAGGGTGGGTGGGATGTTTACACTAAGAGTGTAGCTGAGTGTGGCTACAGCTTAGTTCAGTGGTTTTCAACCTGTGGTCTACAGACCCCAGGCAGTCCGCAGACCGTGTCGAAGGGGTATGCAAAAGATGACTATGATCAATCAAAAGTATGTGAATACCCACACTTACAATTCAAAAGCATCTGCACCTCCATTCAAAATTTCCAAGGGGGTCTGCACCTCCATTCAAATTTTTTTTAGGGGTCTACAAATGAAAAAAAGGTTGAAAACTACTGCCTTAGTGTAACACAAGCTGAGTAGCATAGATCGTAGATAATCCTGCTCTAGCGTGGCATAACATTGAACTCTCTAATGACTGCTTAAAACTAATTTCAGGTGTTAATATGTGGACAGTCCAGGAGTTAAGAGCTCCAGGATGTGCCCAAAATTAATGGGTCTCAGTAGTCTACCAAATAACACCCAGGGAAGAAAGAATGACCCAGGGCTACAGGAACCCAAAGCGCCAGGAGGGTAGGGGATAATAGCCCGACCACCTGGGCTGTTCAGCTGACCAGAAGAAGGCAGGGCACTGGGCACATATAAACCCCAGGGCTGGGGCTAGGGTGTTGATTCTCTGGCAGCAGCCAGGAGGGAAGTAGCTCTCATAAAGGAAGTTAACTGGAGATGCCTGACTGCCTGTTACACTTCGAGTAGGAAAGGGGCTATAGGACCTCATAGGGGACCTCATATTTACTGGGGGGGAGGCCCAGTAAATTGAGAGAGAAGCTTGTCTTCTAAAAGGGGTTAGTGTGTGGCTTATAGGACTCTTATTATGTTATAGACCAGGGGCTCATATTTATTTTGTTTGTCTGGTGGCTGAGGCTTTTTGGGGGGAGGAGGCCTCAGTGGGGCACACTACTGTGCAAAGTCCCAGTGCCAGGGGGTGATTGGACCCCAGCGCCAGGAGGCACAGCACCAGGCAGTACAGAGACGGGGCAGACCCCAGTCCCAAGAGGCACAGCAACAGAGAGCGAGCCGACCCAATGCCCTAGGGCACAGATCAACATTTTATATCATCTGTGAGGTGTGGGCCACCGTGTAGGGGAGATTTGTAGTGGTGGATAGTGACCTCTAGTGTTGGGGGTATTAAATAGGCAGCCTTCCACCTGAATAACATCATAATTATTGTTCCATCAAGGCATGGCAGGTGAGATAGGTGGGTGGGTAACTCAGAGACAGAGGGTCAGGCCTCTGTTAGACAGGAGCAGGGATGGACCCTTGTCACACCCAGGCTTCTGAGCTCTAGTCTAATCAAGCAGTAGCCATACTGAATCATAGCCATGACTACATGCATATAACCCCCCCACCGCAAACATCATGGTCTTGGGCTGAGGTTTCAAACCTAGCATGAGGATGACATGTTCTTTGCTCAGGAGCCCAGTTCAGTTCTCTGTACCGCTAGGTGAGTCGGGAATTGTTACCACAGTCAGGGCATGTGTCTGGGTTTCAATTGTGAGACATGGGAGTCAGGGCCCTGCCACACATTCAAAGTAAAGCTGGGTAGAAACCAGCTATAAAGTTGTTACACATTTTCAAGCACTAATTTTGTACTTGGTTGGCTCTTTTTATAGCTGGATGCACATCTTTATGGTGTGATAATTATTTTGCACTTGTGGCTGGTCTAAATTTATTGTGCAGTTAACAAGTTAGTTGTGTAATACATGTGATTAAGACCCTGCCACACATTACATAATGTGTGCATGTGCACGCTGTCTCTTGCTCTCTCTCTCTTTTTGTTCCCCATCTCCACTCCAGCATTAAGAATTGATAGTCAAGTGTGCTGGAAACTCCACAACCATTTCCTATCTCTCAGTTGCAATGTCTGTAAGTCTAAGCAAATTAAATTTCCTTTAATAAAGAGGCAAAAAACTGAACACGTGGGCACAGACGGGTTTGTTTTGCCTTTGTCATTAGGGGAGTACTTAGCATGGAAATCTTCTCTCGTTTATTTTCCTAATGGCATTGTACATCTTATGAACTGTGACTTCTTTTCCTGTGTATTTGGAAATGTTGCTGTTTTGATGTCTCCAGGTCTCTAGAGACATATGTAGAGAGACTGAATGGCAGTAAGAGAACAAATGTTTTAGAGCCAGCAGTTATTTCTCTGGGCTGGCCTTGCTGTAAGGATCTTCCCATAAGAATAAGACCTGTTAGCTGGCACCGGACACTTCAAACAAACCCTGCAAAAAAATTTTAAAGAATAAAATAAACTAGAAGGCATTTAAAAACTTGTTACAGATATTAACTTACGCTGCAAACGTGTTTTCACAGCTTGCCAGGTGCTGTGCACATTCGTGTCCATTTGAAAATATGAAATATCTTACAAGCAGTGCCCTACCCTTTGCAGATTCAGCCCCATGTAAAAAATGCCATTTTGTATCAGGACAAAAAGCAAAGAGTTTCAGAACTTTTCAAAACATTCCAAACATTGGGAGGGAGAGCAGCTGCCCTCCCATCATATTATGGCACTCAGCAAAGCTAGGAGCTGGACTAGATGGCTCTTGATGTCCCCATGTTTCCTCAGATTCTACAGTGTAGAACAGGGCTGTCCAACTGAATGACCATGGGGCACATCATGCCATATGGACTCCTCAACCTCCCCATGCTGCACCATGACATGATGTGCCACATTGGCCACTGGGCCATGTGGAATCCTGAGTTATCCTGATCACCCAGACTGTAGACTATCTTGGTCCTGCCCTGCCCTAGCCCCAGGAGCAGGGGAAAGCAACAGAAGCAGGAGGAAGGAAGAGGAACCAGGAAAGCAGCAGTAACAGGACAAGGATAGAGGGAACGACAAGCAGCCCAGGGACCACAGGGGAAGCATGCTGTTATGCTGCAGGTGGTGCTTGTTCCAGAGATGACTGGCAATCATCTTGTGTTTCGGACTGGCTAGGTCTAGGGTTCTTGCCTTGCCTCATTACACATTAGTCCCATAGGCTACCATTTGGACAGCACTGATAAAGAGGATGAGGGAAACCCAGAATGGGCACATTGGCTAGGGACAGACATTCAAAAAGCCTGAGCCTGAATTGATTCAATTTTTGCAGGTACGTTGAATCTGCCTAGGTTGAGTCAATTTGTAACAGACATCCACTCTGGACTGAAAAAAATGCAGGCACATGCCTGCAGTGACTCAGGCTAGAAGCTGGGGGGCACTAGAGCTGCCCTCCCTTCCCTGCTACAGTGCTGAGCTGAGGGGGAGCATGGCCTGGCCCCAGAAGGACATTCTGATTAGGGAGGGGTTCCAGCATTTATCAGCCCATCAGGAAAACAAAACAATCTCTCATTAGTTTAAGCTCTTCTTAAACAGCTTTTTCCAAGGAAGGAACAGAGGGACATTACCAGCTATCTGTTGATTAGCTCCAAAAAGCCTTAAGCTGGCAGTGTCCTGTCTGCCTTTGTCCCCTTTCCCACAGCACGGATCATAGCCAGTGTGTGGTATGCTAGTTAATGCTGAGAGGTGTCTGTAAGGCAGAGAGGAGGGGGGAATCCCTGTTTGAGAAAGGAGTGGGGGTGGGGGGAACAGGAGGAAGCCAGGCATACCCCACTATACCTGCAGTCTCTGCTGGAGCTGCAGCCAGGGAGCAGAGCAGAGGGGAGGGGCCAGCCCTGCTGGGCTGGAACAGAGAGCAGAGCCCCACCCAGTGTTGCAAAGCATCTGGGATTCTGGAGGAGTCTGATTTAATTTAAACCAGGAAGGGATCTGGGGCAGACATTGCATAAACCAGTTTGACCCAAATCAATTAAATCTGATACTATATTCAACCAGGATTATCTCAAACAGGTTTCAGCCATTTTCAAACTGGTTTATGTGCCCTGAACATCTGTTCTGTTACAGGTTTAAACCAGTTTCTGATCACTTAAACCAGTTTGTGTTACGTCTGTTCCTAGCCTTTGAGCCTTTTCAGTTATCTTCAGGTCTAATGAGTATTTAATAATATATAAAAGCTGAAATAGTTCTAACTGTAGAGAGCAGTAGTGATGTATTGGGAGTGCATGGGGGTGCACATGCACCCCCCGATCAGCTGCGCTCGCCTCTCAGGCAACGGGCTGGCAGGAGCGCTGGTGCCCACCCTGTGAGCTCTGACCAGGGAATGGGAGTGCCACAGTGCTGCCCCTGGAAGTGACTGCAGGAAGTGGTTGCTGATTGGTCTCTAGGGGGACACTCCCAGAAGTGGTTGTTGACTGGTCGCTGAGGGGTCATGTGCCTTCCCCCCCCCCGACTTAAGGAGGCACCAGTCGCCCATTGGAGAGAGTGAAGTATCAAGACAGGTTGACTTTTATAGCATGGGGTGTAAGGGACCTGGGTACAGCATGCTCCTTTGAATTGGGTACAGCCAGGACTTGAACCTGGTTTTCCCATGTTCCTTCAGCCTTAGATGAGTCCCATGACTATCAATCATGATGGGGATAAAAATGCTTTAATGGTTTGAACAGAAATCCCAGCATGAAATGTGAAAATATTTTTGATGAAAAATTTGTTTACATCACTACTTTTTGTGGGGAAAAGTTTTAGGTGTATTGAATTAGCACTGTTAGATAAAATGCTGTTTCATTGAAATACCCCTGGCTAGCTCTGTTACTAAGTCTTGAGATAACATCTCATTTCATTGCTTGCAGAGAATGTTCTCGTGCTTCCAGAGGCATTATTTCCCAAGGTTAATGGTGGATGTGTGATGGAGGACCAAAAATGGGCTATTTCTTCCTCTTTAGCTTTGACAAAAATGTGGGTTGCATCTCTCAGGCTCTTTTAAGCGATGGTGCCTACACAATTAAAACATAGTGAAGGCACCATTTGGAACCTAACTTAACATCTACCTCCTGCTGATGTTAGAAGCCATACTCAGATGCTCCTGTTTTGCATTCCAGCCCTTAATAAGGAATGTTGGAGGAGGTCTGCCTAGCCTTTCTTAATGGATGTTGGGAACCCTTTCAAATTCCTTGGAGGCAATGTAAAAGCTCCCACTGATGAAAATGCTACGTGAAAAGTACATTTCATGCTGTAATGTCACTCTGTGGCCAGCCATTATGAGTGGTGCAGAATAATCTAGACTTATACCAACCCCTTCATAATACCACCACTCCCTCATAGTCTAAAGGGTTGATACTCCTGAGAAATGCATCAGGATTTTGCAAAATATGTGCTGTGACTATGTTCACATCCACGTTTAGTAGATTTCTGTGCTAGGATTGAACATTTATGTTTGTTTAGAAAGCTCTGCAATAGTTAAGCGGTTGTTTTGATTTCTCCCTAATGACAGCTAGGTAAAATTTTTTGCATGCTAAATCTGTTTGAGATGGTAGGGTTGTTTCATTGTAAATGAATATTTTCACTGTTTCTAAGAAGCTTCTGGTTTGTCGAAGGAAAATTGAAAGCTTAAGAACACCTCCCTGTTTTATTAAAACAATTTGAAAATTTTCACCAAAAACTTGAAAATGACGAGAAAAACAACAAAAAATCTTTCAAAAACACTCAGTGTAAATTTACTGTTTTCCAACAAGTCTGACTCGTAATGTTATACCAGAATTATTTTCTGGTTTTTATTAAGATTTACCACAGATTGCATTGGGGGTTTTGGGGGTTTTTTTTTGTTTTGTTTTGTTTTTATAATTGTTGTCTTGGCAAGTTCATGTGAGTTTCATTAGTCATAATAAACAGCATTCTCCCCTTATGTTTCTCTGATTCCCTTGAATGGGAAGTAACTGTTTGTATATGGATTGTTTAACTTCAGATTTGGGGCCAGATTGACTCATGCAAAGTGCATATGGAAGCAGCATTGCAAAAAAACCATTCCCCTCGTACATCTTGTGCAGCCGCCAGGTGCAGTCAGTCTCTATGTTGCCTGCAGTGAAAAAAAAAAGATCAAGAGTTATGTCTGTTTTTCCAGAAATCACTCGGGGCCCCTCTACACGTGCAGGTAAAGGTGCAATGGAATGTAATGCGTGATCCATGCCATCAGACCTCCTGCCATGTTCTTCCTTCACTGGCACCTTGAACTGGTGGACTCAGCATGGCTCGCAGTGGGGGCAATGTTACCCATGCTACCCCTGCTGTGAGCCCCGCAACTCATGTGGGTGGTGGGGTTTGAAGTGGGCACAGCACTGGGAATGCTGCTCTCGCTGTGAGCATTGTTGGCTGCTGGGCTCACAGCAGGCATTGTATAGCTCGTAGCAGGGAGAACAGCCACCACCACTGTCAGCCTAGCTTCTGCAGTCAGTGTACCCAGCCTATCTGTAAGGAGAGACATTCAAAAAGCCTGAGCCTGAGTTGATTCAATCTTTGCAGGTTAGTCTAACCTGGTTAGGCTGAACTGGTTAGGCTGAAAAGCCATCCCCTCTGGACTGAAGAAATGCAGGTACATGGCTGCATGGCTCAGGCCAGAAGCCAGGGAGTCCTCCCTTCCCTTGTATAGTGCTGAGCAGAGGGGGGTGTGAGTAGGCTCTGGCAGGATGCTGTGATTGAGGAGGGGGGTTCTACCCTCCCTCACCACTCCTGACCAGCAAGGGAGTCAGCAGGGAGCTGATAACAGAACATTTAGCACCCCATCAAGAAAACAAAAGCCTGTCTCATTAGTTGAAGCTCATCTTAAACAACTTTTTCAAGGACAAGTTTCTTTGGGTAAATCTGATATCTTTTATTAGACCAATTCAGATAGTTGGAAAAAAAATTCTTTGTAAGCTTGTGGGTGCAAACACCCTTTGTCAGACTGAGGAAGCTTCTGCAGTTGGTCTGTGCTTGGAAGATTTTTCATTTTTTCCAACTATTTGAGTTGGTCTAATAAAAGATGTTAGATTTACTCAAAGAGCCTTGTCTGCCTATGTCCTTAAACCAACATGGCTACAACCTATGCCTCTTCCTTTTAGAGCACAGGTAGAAGAAGCCCCGATAGGGTGCCTTTATTTGGAGCCCAGTTACAGGAAACACTTATGAGCCACAGAGAGCCTCAAAGCCAATGGAGAGGTATATTATCTCTACTAAAATGACCCCTAATCATTGGATGCAGAAGGGCTGTACCTAGGGGTCAAGCTGCTGCTGCTATTTTGACTTTCATAGATTTCATAGACATTTCAGTACAGTGATTCTCAACCAGGGTTCTGTGGTACCCTGGGGTGTCTTGAGATCCTTTCAAGGGTAATGTGGGGTGCCGTGCCATGTTAGCAATGTTAAGTGTGTAAACATGAGTAACAATAAACCCAGAGCAGAGGCCACATCCACATGAGCATGGACATTTGTTTCCATGGGGACAAGAAGCAGCAGCACAACTTGTGCCACTGCTTTTTGTCTCCGAGGAACACCTGTGCCATCCACCCTCTGGTGCATGGCAAGTTACCCCGGGTGGGGTAGGGGAACACTGTGCTGGCCCCCGCAGCCTTACCTGGAGTCCTGGGGGCCTCCTGGAGCTGCAGCAGCAGTGACCCTGCCGCTTGGAGCCTGGCTGGCAGTTGGAGTGGGGCTTCGGCCAGCCAGGCTCAGGTTTTGAGAGGCGTGTGCTGCCCCCATGTGTCACACTTTTTTTTGTGCAGTTTTTTTTTTGCCCCCTAGATATTCAGGGATCAAACCTCCCCTCCCATACACGTCTCTCTTGCAGTGTGGAGAACAGCTAAATGTCTGGTATATGCCACCACAGTCATGTTTGCAGCACCACATACCACACGGTTGTGCTCTTCTAGACGTGGCCAGAGATTTCAAATAGGAATCCATAGTGTCAAATACATTCTGACCTATTTTCTGACCTGTTTCTGAGTTTTTTGCAACAGAAGAATTGCTCTGTTATTTTTCTGTAGTCAAAACATGTGTAAAGACTAAGAGCTGACATTGAGTTTAAAAAGGTTGAGAACCACTGTTTTAGCAACTTGCTAGCTTCAGTTTCCTGTTTGAAGAGATTGCCTTAGTTTATGGAACTACCATAAATATAAAGCAAGTTGAGCGGTATTGGCAGCAAGACATGTATTTCTATACCGCCGAGTAAATGCCTGAGCAGAACATATTCCCTCTTTTCTGCTAGTTTGCATGTTGGCTCTTTAAACGAGAGTCCTGCTGACATTGTCAAGCAGAGATTTCAGTCATAACCATAGTAATTTGCTAACTGGATTCTGTATAATATGAATTAAAAATCAGAACTGTGGTTTGATTGAATCTGTTTGTTCTTTTGATTACTTCTAGGGGATCCAGTTACACTCTCAGAGGTAATATGCAAATATAAATTCAGGTTAAGTACAGATGGTCAAAAAGGCCAAGTGGGAATCGATCCAATCTTCCCAGGTTTCACTAGGCTGCATAGATTGGACCATTAATGAATGGAACTCATGTTCAGTCTTTGGTTGGGGAAGACCAGCAGATGCCTGAACTGGCTGCGGCTAGAAGGTGGGCAGTGCTCTTGCATGTCTCTCAGTGTGATGGACATTACCGAGGGCACCTGAGTGCAGCTGAGCAGGGGCCATCCATCACTAGCTGCCAGGCACATGCCTCCAGCCCCCTGCCACCCCTCCCCCTCTTGCAGGGGGGAGTTGAGTGGGGTACAGAGCTCTCTGAGCTTGGACCTGCCTGATTGAACTGTCACCCTGGTTGAGAATCACTGATATATGACATAGCATTGGCTCTAAAAGTGCCCTTTCTAACTAAAACTTTGCTATTCACTGGTCACTTCTAGGGTTTTCAGTGCTTGAAACTGTTCAAGTGTAATTGGTATGTAAGAGTGTCTTTACACATGCTCCGGAGGCCAGGGGCTCACTTTAACTAGAGCGGCTCTAAATACATGAGACACTAAGGATGCTGGAATGTGCTAATTAGCATGCTCCAGCAGAGTCGATTAATCCTCTTTTGTTTCATTAGTCCTGCAGTCATTAGAATTAAATGGACGTCTCTTTCAGATTCATAAAACAAATTCTAGCCTTCTTGAGCATCTTAATCGAGTCTGCTGGAGTGTGCTAATTAGCACACTCGGCCAAACTCTTTTGAAATAATTGATTAATTGAATCTGCTCCCACGCTCTGTAATTATAGCGCATCAGAGTGGGTGTCCTGCACATCTACAGAGACCTTAAGTTTTCTACTGATATCTTTAATTCTTGTTCTGGACGTGAGTGTAAATCACAACTTCCTATATGTCAAGAGTCAGATTCTCAGCCAGTCTAATTTGTGACTTGTGAATCTGAATGGAATATAAAACTTAGAAAATTTCTTCAAAACAAAATTTAAAAAAATGATGGGCCAGCTAAGGTTGAATTTTGACTTTGACTTTAAGATTAAATTGTCAATACAAAATTAATTTGGAAATTAAAAGAGTTTTCTGAAGCGAAAATAACCCTCATAAAATGAGCAAGTAGAAGCTAACATTATGTAAACACCATGTTTTGACAGCCCCTCCTCCCATGCTAAGTCTTGACTAACTCTACATATTCCTTGAGCAGTTTCAGCTTCACCAAGAGCACATTTTTCATTGGAAATTTATCACCTGCAGTTGTCTGTAATGGTGCTTATGTATTCAGATTCATACTGGCCAACCACTTTTCAGTTCAAGCCTTCTTAGAACTGTGCTAAGTACAGCACGTCAGTCATGCAGGGATCTAGAATTGTGAAAGGGGGGGTGCATATGGCATGTTTCATCATCACACATAAGAAATCACATTTTTATCAAGCTGAAAGGAAACTAGAAGCTTTACTAATGAACTAGCGGTCTGGGGCTGTATTATTCAATGTAAGATGTGAGTAAAAATAAATACAAATTTATTGGAATGTGCATTAATTTCAGATTCATAAAACAAATTTTAGCCTTCTTGAGCGTCTTAATAATGCATTCCGCGATCCACTGAAACTTATTTCCAAACCTTTGCTAATGTTTGTAACTAGAGCTAAAAATAGTCTGCAGGGCTATAAAACAGGAGCTAGATTACCAGGAGCAGCTACCAGACAGCAGAATTGCAGAAGAAAGGCCAGGTTGATTATCTGAACATCCAAACCATTAAAAAGGAGAGAGGTTCATTAACATGTGAAATGAAGAAGTTTGAAGGAATTGGGTAGATTACAATGAGACATGAAGTTAATAGACTCCCTCACTGCTGCCTGAATAAAGATGCTACTGCTACTGCCCTTGCTACTGCCAGGCACTTGGTTTTAAACTTTGGGTGGAGCAGAAATAAAAGGGGCATGCAAGTGCACCATTGTATCCCCCTGGATCTGCCCCTGACAGCAGTATAGTGTGTAGCTTTGGCATGATTTTGTGAAGGGCATACTAGACTGGAAGGGAATGATGGACAGAGATTACAGCAACATGATTCCATGGTTACTGAAAGGCTAGCACTAAGCACTACAGAGAGGAATTCATTATTTTGTGGGGATGTATGTCTAAAATAAGCAGATATCTATTCTGATATCCCACACAAGCTTCACCACATACCTACCTTTACTATGTAATCCTGACAGGTTTTGAAGTTCCGTATGATGCTTGATTCTAACTTTAGGTCATACACATTTGATTAACTGTTTTTAAGCTGAGCTCTCTAGTATCATCACTGGGGACTCCTGCTTTCTCACTGATATATAATCATTAAGCAGGCTGTAGCACAATTTTTGGTAGTATAAAACCATTAGTGAAAAAGAAGAGTGGGCCAGATCCTAGTTGGCATAAATTGGAGTTGCTCCATTCATTCAAAGGGGATTAATCAAGAACACAGTAAGGGTTGCACAATCTCTTGTGCCTGTGCATTTGTACTGTCATATAAAAGTGAGTTGCACAATCTAGTCCTATATGAATAGATTTCTGTCTGAGTTACTAATTAGAAACAAACCTAGCAGGAATAATTTTTCACTTCTTAGAAATCTTTGTACTATAAATTACTGTTCCTTTTTTTGTAATAATAAATTAAGAGACATTATTCTGTTGCAAGATTAATATGTCCCATTAACAATGGTTACAGGTCTCTACTCAGTGCAAAGCTGAACTTCTGCTGTTTTTGCTTTGCAGTTGCCATAGGCTTTCATGGCTCATCTAGCACACAGTACGGTTCCAGTCCTGGGTCTGTTGAGATCAATGCTTAGACTCCCACTGACATCAGTGGCAGAAGGATCTGGCCTGTCAGTTTTGCAGCAGGAGAGCTGAGGCTTTCACCTCCTCCTCTTATGCCCCCCCCTTTGCTGAAGGAAAGACAAAGAAGCAACTACGGTGGCCAGTTTTTTGTGAACCCTGAATTTGTTAAAAGCAATTAAAGAATTGCCGTCTCCCTCTTCCATGTGGACTTCAGGCAATGAAAGCAAGTGTGAGTGGTCACAAAGCTCCCAAGGTCTGGAACTTTTGAAAAATGTTACTGCCCGAGGAATTCTTATTTAACCAAACCCCTCTGAAAGCTGCCTGAAGTGGCAGTGCAGTTGTTGTGCCTTTCTCATTCTCTGGCCTTCAGTTTAGCTGGTGTGTTGCAAGGCTGTAAAGGCCTCTATTTTCACAGTTTGAAATGCAGGTGTAAAATTAAATTACAGAAACGTACCTCTTGCCTCCTAAAATCTGCTAACGACCAAGAACATAGGGCCATCTGTTTCAAAGCTTTGCATAGCTGCTTCCCACCTAATTTACCACACCAGATCAAAACCTCTCGGATGATAACTTTTTACACCCGTTGGTTCATTTGAACATGGTAATAATGCATGTGAGACTACTGTAAGCCTCTTTAAAAGGAGGTGGCCTCTCACCACAGTCCTCCCATCGCTCAGTCTTTGAAGCTTTTTGCATTCCATCCTATATTCTTCTTTACATTTCCTCTTCTAGAGGGAGCCCAGTAGGGCACAGGTGCCATTAAATTGTGTGGTTTCATTTATGGTTTGTGTGTTTGTTGGCTGTTTTTTGCTTTGTGTTTATTCCTAATGCCTATTATTCCTGCTGAAAACCCTTTTTCCATTTGTGTTAGGGGAGGTCTGGATATCCTTTCATAAAATCAATAAAGGATTCATGCCTTTTTTTAACGTATGAAATGTCAGGCCAGTTCTATGGTAAAAAGCATCTGACATTCACTGTGTGTGTGATTTCATCATCTTCACTTGTGATCCTTTTATTCTTCCACATTTTATTGGTTCTTCCCTCTCATGTGAATGCTGTTAAAGTAATTTATTTATAACATTTGTTGAGCTTTTCAGTGTTCTGAATCCTTTGATTAGCATACTTTCTTTCCATGTGTCCATAGCTTCCTCAGAACAGCCCTGCTACAATATTATAGTATTACCATTTCTAATGATTCTGTTACAAGTCTTGTTTTCCTGGAGTGTGCTTATAAAGTTCCTGCTTCTGCAGCCTGGTGATTTTAAAATGGCATATTTTTTAGAAGCTGAAAAATGTCGCTGCTCCCCCAATGGCTCAATAACCAGAAACCAAATGAAAAAGAATCCAAAGGATTCTAATGTCTTAAAATATCATGATTTTTTAACCCAATTTCTGATTTTTTTTATTTTTTTTTTTGGACTTGTGGAGTTAGTGGTGTTGAAATACCTATATGCATGTTGATAAATGTATTATAGTTTTGCTAAGGACCTTGTTAGACCTTACACTTTTTGTTGCTCAAATGTTGATAGGTGTTAGTTCTAGCTTGAGTTTGGAGTAGTCACACGTTAAGACTAAAAATCTTCTCCGACTCTTCCTGACCTGCATAGCTGTGACTTGCCACTAGACAGTTGGGGAGTGGGGGCCTGGCTAGGAGCCACTAGTGTGAGTTGCCACTATAGAGTTAGTGAGTCAAGACAGGCTTCTATTCATGCTCTAGGTGGGGTTATGGGGATAGATGGGTTGGGGGTGGGAACATGAATCTGGGAGGTGGAGAGTTAAGGCAATGGGGGTGGGTAATGAAATGAGAAGTGGACAGGAAGTAGGGTGGGGGGTAGTTATTAAATGAAGTCAGCCACTAAAGGATAAAATAAAAAGAAGTGAAAAAAGAGTTTTAAAAGAAATAAAGAGGAAGTACATTAAAGAAGCTCTCATGTTTTAATAAATTAGGACTTGGAATTGGGATGTGGGGTTGCTGGTCCATCAGGGGCATCTTTTAGCTCAAGTTGGAGAAGATGGCCAAGTTGGAGGTCAAGGAAAAGTTTCTGCTTGCTAGCTGGTGTGTGCTCTGCTGGTTATTTACACAGGATTGCATCCTGGGTGGTGGGAAGGTTGCACCCCTGGGAGTGAGATGGAGAGTTGGCTTGGTGTCAGAACTGCTCCCTGGGCAGTAGAGTTCAGGAGGTGGAAAGTTTGTCCACACAGAATAGTGGGGTTCAGGGAGGGGACACTGCATACTGGGATGCTGGAGGACTGCAACTTGGGCACCTTCTCTGTGGGGAGTGGCCACACATTAATAGAACGAGCTCGGTAACATGGATGAGAGACAAACCTGTCCTGGAGTAGCCTAATTTTAACTTGCCTAAAGTGTACTGAAAATTAGTTTCAGGTGTTAATGTGTGGACAGTTCAAGGGTTAAGAGCTCCAGGAGCCACCTAAATTTAAAGTCTAATGAGGCCCTTTGATTGGTGGGGATTGCTTGTGAGATGAAAGTCTCATCACCTCAATGTGACCAAGAAAGTTCTGCTCAGGACCTTGTTACTCCTTACGCTGTAAGCTGCACTAATGTTGATGGGTGTTAGTGCCAGCTCGAGTTTGGAGCAGTCACACTTCAAGCCAGCAGAGGCCTAGAGGGTTGAAAGGCAAGAAATTAAAGTATGCTGATTTATTGCAGTTAAGGACACAGTGAGCCTTTATTTTCTAATAGAGGGTATCCGCATGGTTTCTTGTGGGTGGTATTTTTACTCTGTTCAGTTTCATTGTGTTTCTCCTCTATCTTAGTTTCTCCAAGTGTTTTTTGAGTGCCTTATCTCTGCCTCTCTTCTTGGTTTCTTTCTTCCCTTATCTTCCTTTTGTTAAATGTCCTCTGTTCTCCTTCTTTCCTTAATTATATCTAGACCTCCTCATCCCATCCTAACCCTCAGTCTCAGTGTGATAAACACTAATGCAACTCTGCCATATTTCATTATTTTAATTCCTGCCAATATTCAAGCATCCCAGATGCACTAAATCAAAGAAGAACTCCATGTTGTGTGCTTATTTTGTTTTATTTAAAGTCACACTTGCTACCAGCCATTTAATAGAGCATTGTAGTTGGCTGTTTCATTTCAGATGTTTTCCTTCATACCTCCAACATTGAGCCTGCCTTTGGTTTTGATGTATTCCAAATGGGACCTCAACGTAACCAGCACTGTGGTGTTTCACAAGAGTTTGAAAGAATAAATAACTTCCTTCATTTTTTCCCTCTTTAAATCCCTCTTTTGTTGTCAAAGAATAGCCTGGTGCCTGCACTAAGAATATGAGGCTGCATTTGGAGATACATTTACAGTAGTATGCAAATACAGCATGAAATAAATTATAGAAGAAATAAAAACATGTGAGAGACATTCTGGCACTAATCTGACATCCCTGGGGTCTGAGAAGAAATTCTGCTCAGAGATGGACTATAGATATGAAATGAATATAATAGAAATGTTACAGTAAGGCTGAGGGCCATATCCTTAGCAGGGGTACACAAACATTTGCTGCTTCAAAGATTTTAGAGCAGGATGAATTTGGCACAGTTGAGAGTCATGCCTCCCTTCCCAATCTGGGAACCAGTCATGTTGGGTTCTGGAGGGACAAAGCACACAGTACACATCACAGTTTTTGGGTATTATAAATGAAATCTGCTTCTCAATAGAGGTCCCATGTTAGACATCATATCAGGCAGGCTTCATGCAGGTGGTCTTCAGCATTGCCTTTACACTGAAGGTGGGTTCTGTGTTGGCTTTGGCTTTAAGAGGCTGGGGATGGTTAAGATGAGGAGCACTCCATCTAGACTTTGATCTGGTGAAGAACACATAGGAGCAGCAATTTATCATTGGGTGCTGCTGAAGAAGGGTTGGGTTTCACTCAGTGAAACCTAGGGGATAACTTCATCCCATTCACATCCCGTTTTGTTTCCATGATTCATTTGTTTATTCCTGCTTGGAAAATGCTGGGATTTCATGCATATGAGCTGAGTATCCCAGGGCTCTATGGCTTTCATTGGCCTTTCTGTACTCAGCAGAGCTTGGGTTACAGATCTTGTCCTGATCCAACCATTTATATTGACCTCAATTGGCATAGTATGTTGGGTGAAACAGGAGATGCAGCGTGGGGAAGTGGGACTTGGGAGGAGCATGGGTATGTCTGTGAGTGTTTTCAGCTGAGAACTGAACCTTTGATAGATAATATAGTCATTTTATTAAGAAACAGTTACTCATGGGTACTGAGAGGGGTAAGTGAACATGTATGTGCATGCACACACACACACACACACACACAGATCTGGGGTGGGAGGTGCAGTGCTATGGACATAGCCCCTTTCAGTCAACCATGCCTTATGAGCAGCTGCAGGGGCTTTTTTTTTTTATTTTTATTTTTTTTTAAGTCCTCAAAGCAAGTAAGAATCCCCCCCTCCCCCTGTGCTCAGCAGCAGCACCTCCCCCTCCTCCCTCACCCACAGTCACCTCTGGGGCAGGGGGTGGGGGAGTTCCAGAGTCACTGCTCCAGCAAGGCTCTGTGTGGAGCTGGGCTCATCTAGGGACAGCAGCACTAGCAGGTGGATCCCTCCTCCCTTCCTGGTCCTCTGGGCTAGGGACAGAAATTGCACAAAAACTGGTATACGTGGTTGGGAATCAGTTCAAATCTGTAACACCACAGAAGTTCAGTGCACTTTCAAAATATCTTAAACCAGTTTCAGCCAAACCTTGACCCGATGATCTACAGGGTCCCTTCCAGCCCTTAACAATCTATGAAATCTATGAGGATGGATGTAGTATCAGACTTAACTGATTTAGGTAAAATTGCTTTATTGAACTGCTGTCCCAGATCCCCTCACGATTCAAGTGAACTCACAGTTGCCCAGCATCCCAAGATACTTTGCACCTCCTCTGCAAACTTCCCCCTTGCATGGTGGGTGGGCTAGCCTTGCCCCAAATTGTCTGCTTCAGCTGAGCAGGGAGGCATTCTGTAGTGCCCACCATCTTCTGGCCTGAGCCACCACAGGCATGTGGCTGCATTTGCAGAACCAAAAGTAAATGTCTGTTCACTTGCTTAGACTAACCTGCGAAGATTGAATCAATTCAACCTTGGGCTTTCTAACTGTCCGTACTTAGCCCTGGGTTTTCCTGCTAGCCTGGAAGTAGACTTGTGGGAAGAGAACCTGGCTGCTGCTGTTCCTGTCTCTGACTGAGCATAACTCCTTGCAGAGCCTGGCTGGAGTGGGGAAAGAGTTGCTATGAAGCTGTCATCCCAGCCTGCCTCTGGATCAGTTGGGGACAGC
The DNA here is from genome assembly GCF_030867095.1 of Alligator mississippiensis. Taxonomy (NCBI): domain Eukaryota; kingdom Metazoa; phylum Chordata; order Crocodylia; family Alligatoridae; genus Alligator; species Alligator mississippiensis. Next base: position 224,685,101 of record NC_081824.1, on the reverse strand, counting down.
AGTGGGTGGGAGAGGGAAGGAAAGGGAAGGGGATGTGCCACTGTGCACAGAGGGGAAGGGAGGGAGGAAGGAAGATTTTTATCTGCTTGAGGGACTTTAAAAATAGTCCCTGGTTGCTGCTCTTGTGGTGAAGTCTGCTTGCCCTGGTGATGGAGGAGGCTGGGAACTGGTGTGCAGCCCCTCTGCAGTTCAGGTCCCTGCTCCTGCACCCTCTTTTCCAAATCCTAGATCTGCTGGGTCACACCCCCCCAGCTATTTGGGAACAGAATAGGTAGTGTTCCCAGAATAGGAAGTGCTTTCAGGGTAGGATGGTAAGTGTTTGGGGGTTAGGATGAGGTTGGTGCAGGATTTGATTCATAAAAATGGGAAAGAAATCAGTATACAGAATAACCTATTACAAGGTCATTATGTCCCTGTAAAAAAATACCTGTGTTTTGTTTTGGGAATTTGATGTTTGCTTTTCAAAATACAGATCCTTTTCACTCCATTTAAATTTCAGAATCTTTGAGAATCAGTGGAGTAATTACTTGAATGCTGGAAATGCATTAAATTAGGCTGTATGGACTGTGGTCACATTCCTACTTCAACACTATAACTGTAATTGCCTATATTTAATATGTATTTGAACGTGAACTTGCTACTGTGGGCAGTTAGTCTGTATTATGATGCAAATGAGGAAGACAGTAGTAGGATGTGTTTTAACATGTTTAATCAATGCCATATCAAATTAAACCTGTTTTCCTTCATCTCACAAGATAATTTTTGTTGCCTCTGGGGAACAAATATGTGCCTGATGCCTGGGTCTGAGTGCGTGGGAAAGGTACATGAGCAGACATCTGGGCCTTTCAAACTGTACCATTGTTATTCCTTCCATACTAGCTCTCTACCTGTATACAGGCATTTCTTCCAAAAAACTTGTGCTATCTAAGGAATATGTTGCTATCTAAGGAACATCTAAGGGAAAGATGTTGACTCAAAGTTACAGATTTGTTTCCTGGTTACCCCCCGACTCCAGAGAGAGTAGAATACCTGAAGCTGGTGCAAGAGTACCCCTCTAGACACCAGTGCTGCTGGGCTGCCATGCTAGATGTGAGGAGAAGTACTGAGACTCGAGCCATTTGTACTGTGTGTGCCCACTCCTTCTACTCGCATTCACAGTACAGATTAGTAGCAGCCCCTTGGAGAGCAGTTCTCATTCTTCTCTGCTGAACATGGAATGGAAGGGAGTGGGGAGGCATCTGCCATGCCTTGTTCTTCTGAAAGGGGGCACCAGACAGGACAATCTGGTCCTAAATATGCAAACATATATTTTTGAAAGCTGAGTTGATATTAAAAACTAAAAACCAGAGAAAATCCAATGCAACATTTTCCTTTAAGCTATTTCCCTCTATAGAGGATAGTCTATTGTATGTTGGTTTTGTTCTCGTGGTTACAAAATACAGCGTGTTCTTGGGGGCTGGGAAGTGTCATGAACTATGAAAGGCTTGTCAAAAGTACATGAGCAGTAAGGAAAATAAGTCTCCATAAAATTGATGGAGCATGTTATCACCAAATGTATAACATCCCTCTTTTTCATGCATGCTTTTCAAAGCATTCTGTCTGTGATCAAGTATTGCAGAGGGCAGATTTTGTGTGAGGCAGAGTTCTCTTTTTCATACTGGAGTGAGGAACTAATTATTGAGGGGGAAGCTATACATAAATACCAGCAAATGGATGTTCTGCCTAAAAAAAAAAATCATGCGGTTCAGTAGGGGTACTTGGCAATCTAAAAAACAGGCTAAATAGTTTTGGATCATCATGGTTAGCAATCCAAAGATCAAAGAGTTAGAGAAATAACACACATCAGAGCAGACTCATGAGGAAGCAATCAGGCTATTTGACTAAGGCTCCAAAATTGTAATAAAGCACATTAAAAAGTAGGGTTTTTTATAAACTCTGCATCCTGCACCATGTTCACTGCAAGACTGTCTCTCTGTGGTAGCAATATTTTGTAACTTGCACATTTAAGTATATCTGTGACATGTGTAATGACAATATATTTTCCACTTTTCCACATAGGAGACAGAGCTGCTTGATACCAGCCTCGTCAAAGATGCCAGATGTGGAAAACATGCCAGAGCTCCCAAGGTAGGCTGTTTTGCTGTACACCTACCAGATGTCACATTGATAATTTTGATATGGCCTCATGGAAATGATAGGCAGGCATGAGACAATTTATCCAAGACAAAGAAAAATATTTGGATTTTCACTTTACCAAGTCTATGTAGACCTGTGGCATTTGGTCCTGTTCTGGTGAGAGTTGTATTTATGGTGGATAAAGAATAAAAAACTTGAAACCTGAGAGTTATTTCCAAAGATGCAAACAAAAGAATTAAAGATTTTCCTTCCCCTTAGGTTCAGCATTTATTTCTTTGTTGCATTTTGTACAGGATGGTCTCCTGCTTCAGTTATCCTGATTTGATGCCTGTTGAGGCCAGTAAGAGTCTTTTTTGAACTGATTTCAGTTCACATTTGTATTAGTCCCAGGAGACCCAGTTATGTTTGGAATTCCCTTTTATTGTCGTCTGAGAAAGTCAGTAATAGAAATACATTTTTTGTGTGCGCCTGTATTGTTATTTTTGGACAGAGAATTTAATATGAAAAGAAAATCTCTAGCGCACAGCTCTGGTAACTGGGCTGTGCCTTGGGGAAATCCAGAGGTTAAAGGAGGGAAGGAAATCTCTCCAGGGTTCTGAAAGTACAGCTGCACAGTTTCACAGCTGCGGCTGAAGCTTCGAGGCTGAAGTGGCCTCTTGAGATGCCATTCATACCGTAACCTCAGGGGAGGAAATGGATGGTGGATTGATATCGTCTCCATTTGTTTGCCGTCTTTCCTCCTACACTCCCTTCCCTTCCTTCTTACCTCCAACCTGCTGTGTTGCAGGACACTATCCCATGATTGGGCTTTCTGGCAATACATGTTAGCAGGTTCCATAGACCTGGAGCTATCTGAGGTATATCTCAAAAATACTCCATTTACATTTGGTTTTCAAAGCTTTCTGTGGAGTGCTGGCAGCATTTGAAATGCTGAATTACAAGTGGAATGCTACTGAATTGCTTTATGACATCCACATTAATATCAAATTAGTTCTCTATGATTAATGGCTTTACGATGAATAGCAATAAAACATTAACAATGGCTAGAACATTATTTTAAAGTGCCACCCGCTTTACAGAAGACATTCATGTTCTTCTACCAAAACATTTTTAGCTAAGATTTATCCACAGCTATTACCTTGGTGACTTTTATTTATTAGGTTACATAAAGGCTGTTTTTGTTATCGTGCAACATGACTGCAGTGGCATTAATTGAAGGGTATGAGAAAACCCTGGCTTCCAGGGTGGTGTAATGCACCACCTGAGTGAATCAGGTTGCCTTTTTGTCAACGAATGCATGGGAACAGAACAAAAATGGCACCTGGGTTGACTGGATGGAATGCTATTTAACACACGAAGCAAAATGCTTGCTGGGGGTCAACCATATCTATATTTATACACAGGCACATATTAGGGGCATTTTGGGCAAGTAGATACAGCCCTCATGTGAGCATATGCTTTGCTTATAGGGATTCCTCTGCCCGAGCCCCACAGGATAGTGTGAGTCTTTTGCAGCTGAAGGAAGGGTTGGCTCTTCAGCTCAAACTGCAACAGCTCCTGGTTTGGTCACTGGTAGTCACCCTGATGTGTCAGGCAAGATGATAGCTATCATAGAGAGATTATGGCTGCTGGGGTGTATCTACACAAGCAGTTACAGCACTTGAATAAACTAAAGAGCTTATCGTTCCAGAGTTAATTGCTCCTGCGCATGCCATTTGCATGTGTGCTCAGGAGCAATTAACTCTGGTGCAATGAGCTCCACAATTTATTCAGGCATAGCACATCCAGCTGGGTGGAGCAGCCCTGGCTGGCAGGGGGCCCCAGCAGTCAGCCTCCCAGCCCAGGGCTGTTCCCTTTGGCTCAGTGTGTTGTGGAGGAGCTGTCTGGAGCATGAGGAAGCTTCAGCGTAGGGCTAGCCAGCAGGAAGGCCCCGAACTGAATCACCCTTGTGCCCCAGCCAGCCGGGCAGTGTCTACATGTGTGCTGCTGCAGAGTAAATACAGGTACTTTCCTGCTGGGGAGTAAATTAGTTTACTCCAGCCTAGTAAAGGCACATGTGTAGAAGCTGAGTTGTTTAATGCGCAGCTAATTAGTCAACTTGCAGTAAACATCTCGTGTAGACATGCCCCTGGAGCTACCAAATGCAGAGGCATGTCTCAGCTGCTACACTTGTGAATAGGGTGTAGAATATCTTACCCATGCTTTCACTTCCTCTCTAGTCACTAGTGGCACCAGTCATAGTGAGGACAAGGACTGTGACTCCTGAAAGGAGTTTATATGGGGTGGAAAATCTCTTGCCCCTTGAAACCCACATGTAGGCTGTTCACAATCTGTTCATCCTAAAGTATTCTGGTATAAAGTATGATCCAGAGACTCACCTTGCATAAACTGTCAAAGCTTCATTACTGCTGCTTCACAACATTTGAGGATCTGGACTTCAAGAAATGTTAAACAATCTATGGACTGTGGACAGGTGGTTAGTTTGAAACCCCTGGTTTCCTCATGTGCTTTCTACTTCCTTGATGCCAGTTAACAGGGATTAATAAGTCCCCAAGTGTAATATTTCATAGGCTTGTAGGAAGGTAATTCATGATGAAACTCATCTGCTTCATTAGTCTCGCTACACCCTGGTGTTCTTTAGATCATAGCACAAGATCCATCTTTTGTAGATGAGAGGAATTGGCTGGGTAGTCTATCGCATGACTAGAAGTGATCATGTTGTCCTTGCATTCCTCTAGTTTATGACAACATTTGGTATTGAATTTGGTAACTCTTTGCTTTCTGCCAGTTTGAGGAAGCCATTTTGTTTCTAAGTGCATTAAAAATTATAAAGATCTGATGAACAGGCCTGTGTTTTCAGGGTCTGGTCCAAAACCCATATAAATTAATGGGTGTCTTTCCACAGTATCTAGTGGGCTTTGGATCAAGACATGCTTTTCTAATGTTCATTTTCATTTGATTATTTTGATTGAAATAGTAACAAACAAGATGGAAGGTGTTCTAACACATTATTAGCACTATGACAAAGTCCCTTCATCACTCTAGGAGGCAGTTTAGGTCACTTTTAGCCATAGGGAAAAATATTGAATTCCTTTACTCTTAGTCTTTTTGCTGATCTATCCCACTTGGACACATTGTTAGACATAAACAGACATCATGTTTTATCTTGTGGGGCAAGCATTTAAACTAAGCTAAACATTTACGTGCTGTGAAACGCTGCCAGAATGCAAGGAAGAGAGAGGAAGTATTATGAATGTGGAAGCTTAAACAGGACCACAGTGCGTGGTGTCTGTTGACACAACCCTTGGTAAGGTGTAGCAATACCCAAACACTCCCCTGTATACTCCCTTGTCAATGCTATAAGAATGACATTCTACCTCTCTGTACCTACAAGGGCTGCCTCAGTGTAGGATCGGTGTTGCTTCACAGTCCTTCATATTTTTTGTCCTCACAGCACTCCTGTGAGGCATAGAAGTACTCTTCCATTTTACGGGTGGTAAACTGAGGCACAGGGTAGCTTAAATGACTTGATGCACATTTCACATGAAGTCTTCTTCAGAACTAGGAATTGAAACTTGGTTTCTTGCATGCTAATGTGGTATCCTGCCCACCACCACATCCTTCTTATAGCTAGGGTCATGAAAACTACTGGTAGTAATAACTGACCCCATACTTACTTGCACTCCCATCCACTGCATCCTATTTCTGGCTCCCCTCTGCTGGTATCTCCTGTAATCAGTGGGGTTAAATTGCTGTTAAATTTGTTTACATGGGAGGACTGGTCAAAGTCGTCTTTGTTCATCTGTTTAGAATGGGTCAGTAGATTTATACTAATGCACACTGAATATCCCTAATAAATGAAACTCAAGGGTCTGCTAATATGGAAATGAGAACCACACTGACCCACTGAGATATCATTATATTTTGGCCCCATAGATCATGGCAATTCAATAATAAATCCCTGCCCCAGAGATATTACCTTGTAGGCAGAGAAAACAAAGAATCAGAACCATCTTACAGATGGGGGAACTGAGGCACAGATAGATCAAACGCTAGAATTGTAATGGTATAAAGACAGCATATATGAGGCAGAGAATCTTTCAGTGGGAGTGAGGTGCTTTTGAAAATCCCTAGGCTCTTTTGCATCTCAAGGCACCTACATAACTTTAAAATGTCAACCCCCACAGTGATACGTTGGAAGTCCCTGGGAATGCATCCCAAACTTCCTCTGTTCTAGCTAAGAGCTTTAAATACAAAATCATCTTTCCTGTCCTCCCAACTTGTTCAAGGATTTGTTCAGTTTCCTTACTCAGAAGTTGCAGGAGCATTTTCCATCCAAAATCTGATGTTTGTGCTAAATCTTGCAAATGGGGGAGAAGGGTAATTGTAAAAGAGGGCAAATATCAAGCGGCAGGAGCATTGAGGTGAATATGCAAATGAGAAGAGAAATGGAGCTAATGTTCTGGAGAAAACGAAGAGAGACCTTTATAATTGTGTATCAAGAGAAGTGTCTTCATTCCAAATATAATGAGAGCTATACAGGGCTGAGGGAATTATAAGATAATTATCATAACCTCTGCTTTTTAATAAGTTATTAGAATCATTTAAGAAAGAAGAAGAAGTAATTTTGAGAGCAGGAGATTAATAAGCAATTCATCTTTAAATCAGAAGGAAAAAACTGTTTATGTACAGATTCATTTGAGCAGTTTTGAAACATGTAGTCCTCAGAGCCTTATTCCATAGTCCTCCCTAAATCAGAACTCCCCCTGACGTCAAATAGATTAGGACTTCAGGACCTTTGGGGCCCTAAACTGTTTGGTTTAAAAATGCTGAATCAAATTTGTAAATTGATACTTGCAATGAAGGAACTTCTTTTGTAATATCCTCTTAGCCTTTCCTTTACCAGGCACTACTCCCTCCACTCCTATTTTGTTGTGCAAACTGGTCCAGGCTGCTTTTGTTTCTTTACCTTGGAATGCTCAGTGTGCATGAGAATAAAATATAATTAATTATATTACCGCTATCTAGAGATGGTATCTCCAGATAGAGATCTGTGTCTGTCTATATCTAGATCTGTACACGTGCCGTGAACATTAGTGTAGTAAAACACAACAAAGGCTCTAAACGTTTTAATGTTTCCATGTGACATATAGTTATGCCAATAATATAGAAGTTCTTAAATCTAGGAATGTCATTTAAAATGGTCTAAGGTATAAATACTGGTAAAATGATAAACCTTTAAAGATTTTTCATCTGCAGTATGCAAATGGGACTGTAAAATGCACACTTTTTAAAACCATTTTTAAATTCTTTAGACAATAACAACAGTTTCTATGGAAACTAAACTCTTTATATAACTGTATAACACTTTCAGTTTCAAGCTGAAATATCAGGATGAATTGGTAGGGATAAGGAAGAACCCCCATGCCAAATATTCACATTTACAACTTTTGATGCATTTGATGATTTTCCCCCCATGGATACCACCTATAAATCCTTGAACAGGGAGTTAATTACCATATTTTCTTGTACACAACACACTGCAGAATAAAATATGTACCTTGTTTTTGAAAGAAGAATGAAGAAAAAAGATCTTTCCTTGTAGTAAGTAATTGAATAGCAGCAACTAGGGAGCTGAGCCTGCTCGTTGTTCTGTTCCTTGTGTGCTGCTTTTTGGACAAAAATGTTCATGTTGTAATTGAGAAAATACAGTACTTTTAAGTGATACATGGTGGAGAAATTTCAAATATTAAATAATAAATAAAGATATCTGTTCTGAAAACTAAAATACATAGAGAGAGTACAGTTCTTAGTGTTTAAAAACATCTTCAGCAACACAAACACATTTTCAGATGTAATGTGGTATTGTTCTACTAGAAACAACAATTCTACCTTTCTAAATTTCTGACAGTTTTCAGCTCTCTCAATTTTATTCTGAGTCTTGCTGTATTAGATATCTTTTCCCCTAAAACCTATAGCTCCTGGAATCAGGTGATTTTTGGAGAGAATACTTGGTTTCAGGATTTCTTAAAGGACTTTTCTAGCTGTAGGGTCTTTGTAGAAGGGTCTGAACAGATGAACCCAAAAGGCTCAAAATCCAGAAGATGAATAAAGGAACACTTTAAATTTAATTAATTTACATATCTTGTGATTTTTTTTCAGGGTTCTGGCTAATGCTTTTTGAATGCTTGGGGTTAACAAGATCCCAGTTCTACTGCCTCAAATTCTCTACTGTGGTTTGTTTTGGGGCCAGTGAAATTGCTTTGTCACTTGTATAAAACTTAAAAATGAAAAGGTATCAGGCCTATTAGATACTAAGATTTTCTTTCAATCTCCCTTTGTTTTTTTTAACCTTTTCTGAATATGAAGTTAGGATATTGAAGATCTCCCTCAAATCCATTCAGAACAAGCATAAATAAGTAAATAACAGTTAACACATGGTTAATTTAACTTTTGGATAAAGCCCTAACTTCTGATATACATGACTCAAAGGGAATTACAAGAACCCATTTCAATAGTAAATATAACTGGGTCATTTGGCTTCCATATGAACCTTGTATTTATGGATTATTCCATGGTCAAGTTATATTGTTATCAGTAGAACAAAAAAGGCTTTTGTTGTTTTTATCACATTTGAAAGCTGAGTGGTTGTTCATTTCTTTATGATCAAGCCTGAACCAGGGCAATTATACCGTGCTTAATAGCCTTCCTGATAAAGCGGCATGTGGGAAATGGTGCATAGACTTTTTTTTTCTTCCACTCTATAAACCCCCTAGAAAAGTTAGCCACCTACTCTGCTTTCACTGGAGAGTGGATCAGTCCTTTGCTTTGCAGCACAGTGAGGTTTCTGTGGCTCTGCCTGTTTCAAATGTTGGCGTAGCTGCTATTTTTATCCCTGGATAAATGCATGTCATTTTTCCCTTCAACAACCTTGGCGTTAAATTAGGAACTCTTATGTAAATTACACCTAAGTAATGCTCTATTTCTGCCAACAATAAATAAAAACAGAATGTGCATACTGCTCACCTTCTTTTCACCGAGGCTCATTTGAATTCCCACTCTTTAAATACAACGGTGGCATCTATTCAAAGAACTGTTTGTTCTTTTTCTGCATAGCAGTTTGGTTTCACATTAACAATAATGAAAGCTATAGGCTTTTCTGCTTTTTGTTTGTTTGTTTGTTTTTTAGAACATAAGATGAGCCATCTTTAAAAAACAAAACAAAAACAACAACCCCAAAACCCAACAACAAACCAAAAACCCAAAAGCAAAATAAAGATGTCAAGGACTTCCCCTCCTCCCCGCTGCAGTAAGTCTGATATGCATAGTGCTGGGTATATTTATCTGAGACATTGATTTTTAAACACAAGCAAGGCAGATTTAGTGAAGACTTTGCTGTGAGCTGGGGTCATCTACTAAGATAGTTGTGTAGCACCTGCAAGTCACCTGGGAAAGTCACAGTCACAGAAGCGGGGTGGTGAAATAACTGGAGTGCAACAACTGCTAGCTGAGCTGGGTGGACAATGGGTGAGTGATTAAAAGAAGTTTGCCTAGAGGGAGCTTTCCTTGGGAGAAGATGACATAAAAACGCCCTGTACCTGTTAATTATTTGAGGCAAATTGTTTTCTAGTCACTCTGAGGTAGTGTGTGAATTTGAAGACAGCTGGTAACTTCCTAAATAAGGTCCCAAAAAAGGAAAGGCTAGGTTTAATTTGCCCAGGAAGGAGTCCATGTATTGGGAAGCTGATCTTACATATACTGGGCTAGAGGCCCTTTGATCTTCAGTAGGATTTGTGCTCCTGCTGCTCTTTGAGACTTGTAAATGTCTCTTCTCAGAGAGTTTCCACAGTGACACAAAGTGATGAATTCAGATTGAGTCCAGGCTTGCTTGAGCTTTTTCTCTTGTGGATCATTTCCTAGCCATTCAATATGTAAGACCAGCTGGAGTCACCATCTTGTGGCTGATTCTTTTGCTAGTGGTTTTTTATCCTTCTCATGTGCCTGTTTATGTAACCTATCATCCCTCACACTTGGGACTTTCCACTTCCTATGTGACTGTTGTCATGAGATGTTTGCTCAAACAGCTACCCTTCCCTCTTTCAGGTCTCTCCTCAAAGTACAATTCCTGCAGGATGTCCCTCCCTGTGGAACCTGCCTCTTGTTGAAGTGCTGTCATTTATTTAGAGAACAAAACACCTGCTCTGCTAGGGAGTTTTTTCATGTTATCTGCCTTTGTAAGTTGGCAGCTTTTTCGAAAAGACTTTTTCCAGAAAGTAAAATAAAAGCTTTCTCAGGGAACAGATCAATTCTGCTACCTAGTGTACAGGGCAAGGTGTCACTCAACTGCAAAGCAAAATCCCACTGTACTGAACCTTATGGATGCTACAGTGGAAGCAAAGCATAGCTTGCTGCACAAGTACACTCAGCTACAGGCAGGCTAGCCATCTAGTCAGTATTTTGTCACAGGTTGTCATCTTGAAAGCAGCGTGACCTTCAGTTAGCACAGTTACCTTTACACCTCCATCTGTAGCCTGCACTGACTCTTCAGCTGCCTTTTGGGTATAATTCAGGAGTTGACTTTAATCGTCAAAGCTCTTCTTTACCTGAGGACCTGGTCACCTTAGAGGACAGTTGATCCCTGGGTACCACCTGCAGTTGGCTACAGTTTCTTTGCTTGTAGTCCAAGCTCCCCAGAAGACCAGAGGCAAGGCATTTTCTGAGGCTAGCCATTGTCTTTCAAACTTCCTTTGCCTGCTAGAACCAGTATTTACTAACATTTACACCATTGAACAAAAAGCAATAGTTTGGGCAAGACTTTGTAGGTAGGTAATGATTGAGTTTTCATGCGTGAGCTGCAGTTGCATAGGGAGGGAGATGTTTGCACTGTCTGCTTTGGATAATTTCATGTGTTGCTTAGTTTTAATTTATGTCATTTTGTTTTAGTTTCAATGTATGTCTCATGGCCAGATGCCAAAATACATAACAATAAATTAAATCCATTTAAATGAGAGAGAGAGAAGCAGGACCCTACCCTTTTAAATATTATACACTTCCAAGTTGCTAAGAATGCCAAGAAGTAGGATTTAAACATATATTTAAATGCAATTACAGTTTGGATAGTCTGAACAATGCTACGAAGTAAGATCCATAATTTCTCTTTGTATTGCTTTTTTGAGAATAATACTGGGAGACTGACAAATCAATGTTCAGTAGTCTTTGGATGTCATTTGTTGTGTTAATCAAGTATACTTAACAGAAGCACATGCTGAAAGTGGTTGCTTGGCCCACAGGTCTATAATTAAGAGAAATAATTACTAAAAGTGACACCTCCTCAAAGCAGTAGGTACATATAGCTAGGACAATGTAATCAGACCTTAATGATAATTAATTCAGACCTTAATGAGTGGCTTATAAAGTATAATGAAAGTTGAGTCAAGTGTGGTGAACCATAGCCTCTCAAGTCCTGGGATGGATTTTTTTAAAAGGCCAATGTGAAATTACTCAGGAAGCCAGTTTCAGGATTTTAATATGGGAGTTGCCTAAAACCATGCCCATCATGGTGTGCAGTGCTGTCTTATTGTTGCATAGTGTGTTTCCATCTGTCTATAACTATCTCTTGTCATATAGGGATATAGTAAGCTTTCTGGGGCTGGGCTTGCTTTTTTTGTTTTTGTTTTCTTCTGTATCTATAACAGTGCCCAATGCAGTGTAACCCCTGGTTTATGGCAAGGGCATGTAATAGTATTTCTTGCCTCTAAAGATACATGGTGCTATGTTATCAGTAATTCTGTCACGAACTCAAGAAAATAAAAGAATTACAATAATCGGTCCATGGGCAAAACAAACACATTAGGTAACAAAGTCATGTAAATCCTTCTTGCTGAGCAATATTCTTAGCCTGACAGTATTTCATAAATATTAAAATACATCCTTCTAGCTGTAGTTTAAAGCTACTTGCCCATCGATAGATAGGGTGATAGTGTAACAGACCCCCGTTTCGCATGCTTGAAGACAAGAATCAGTAGCACGTGATCAGATGAAAATGCCAAAGTAGGTACATTTTTCAGATGGCGCTCACAGCAAATAATTAAAAACATTCACATTTTATTAGGATTCATCCTAGTAAATTTATATGACACCCATACAGCGATGCCTTGTAAACAGTTGGTCAGAGTTGAATCTGCAGCATTTTAATTAGATGGAAAGGTTAGATATATTTGTTATCATCTGCATATAAACGAGGCAGATTATTCTCTACATCCTTGAACTGGTACCAAACAGCAGCACAAGAGCAAAAAACAGGAGAAGTTTTGAAATGGATCCCTGCGGACCATCACAGCGGAAAGAAATAGAAGCTGAACCACACTGTCAGATGTGCTAAGTGGGTTTCGAACTGTGTAACATTGAACTCCTCCACCCAATACTGAAGTCTAAGTGCTTTAAAAGAACAAGGTGCAGAATGCTGATGGGAAGTCCGGTGATGCTCAAAAGATGTCGGAAGGATGGAGAGTCATCACAATCAATAAGTCATCCTCTATCTACTTCCACCAGCACAGCCTGTGCACTGTGGTGTGTCCCAAAAACCTGATTGAAAATTTTCAGATAAATCAAATGGAGCCAAACAATTTGCACTTGATTACAAACAAGTACAAAAGAATCTTTGATCGTCCTTGTGACTTAGAAGCTGGATGAAAATTGGAGAGGTTATCAAAGAAGGCTTCTTTGGTAGTGAAATTATTCAAACTTGCTGAAAAATGTGCTGGAGCAGCTTTGAATGTCAAGGACAAGTTCACTGCCTCCTTTACTGTTCTAGTTGTACCTAGTGATCACATTTTTAATGACCAGTTACAAATTGGATCTTAATTTAACATTACTGCTTATCCCTATCACATACATGGACATCATTGGGGCAGGGGGGAAGGGAGGCATTAGGAAAAATCATTTAAAAGCTAGAGACAGAGGTAATTATTCAATAGACTGGGCAACTCCTGTTTACAAAATAATTACACTGCTGTAATAGATGTTCCCTGGAGGCAATGTGGCTTTTTAGTTTGTGTGTCAGTGTCCTAGAGCATATGAGTACCGGGGAGTAGCATACTTTGCTGCTGACATAACGTCAGCATCAGACATATACAATTATTGCTCTAAGTGACATAGATAGCCCTCAGGGAGAGATTTACATATCTTACTTTCCATGCAAACACGGAAAATAATGTAAAATAATGAAGCTTGGACCTAAAAATCTTCAAGGCAGCCATATATAATATTATATAAAGCTCTCTTGAAGATTTTTAGATCCAAGCTTCATTATAAGTCATCAACGCACCACATTTTATATATATAAATCTTGGCTAGGGACAGTCCTTATGCTGGTAACTTGGGGACCTATCTTAGTAGTACCATAAAAATGACAATTAAAAAATGTAAAAAAAATGAAAACTCGAAGTTGGTATATATCAAAATAAATATTAGCACAACTAGGGAAATCATATTTTAAATACAGAAGACAGATGCTTTGCCACTAGAGGGAAATACAAATCCTGCCTCTTCTGTATTAATAAAGGCACATGGGTGGTGATAGACTGAAATGTGTAGAGACTCTCTTTCATACCCTTACTTAAGGCATATTGAAATTAATGGATAGACTTACAATGACTTTAATGGGCTGGAGTTCAGGCTTTAAGCTAAGAATTTAAGCACACATGTTTTTAAGTACTTTATTTAATTGGGACTTTACTTGGATATGGCATTAGTATATTATGTGGGGGGATATTGCAGTTCATAAATATTTGAAATGGGACCACACAGAGGTAGATAAGGATTTTTTTTTAACTGACCAGGATTAAGACATGGCAAGTTCTAGATTGAGTACAGGTTATTCCTCTTCCAAAGTTCCAAAGTAACATTACAGTAATGTACTAGTTCAGATTCTGCCAAAATCCACTTTATGAGGAGTTTAAACAGGGTTATTATGTGGATTCCAAAAATGTATTGGAATGTAATTTCTTTAACTAAGTGACTGGATAACATGCATCCTCAAACTGCAAGTGAGAAGCTATTTAACACTAGAGAATATTCATTAGGGCTGTGCAAAATTTCTTCAGCCATTTTGTTTTGGAGGTGTTTCATTGCCCAAAACACCAAATCTGAAATGAAACAGAAGGCTCCGAAACATCTCCAAAACAAAACCAAACCATCCGAAATGTTTCAGAATGTTTTGGAGCCGGGCTTACAGGGAAACAAACTAAGAAGAGGGAGGGGGAAGAGGGGTGGAAGGACTGCTCTGAGATTGACATCTGTAGCTGGCCAGTGTCTGCGATCTGTCCCTGAGGTCCCTTCCAATCCCAGTGCTCTGGGGGAGGGACAGCAGCCTGCTGTCATTGCACATGCAGATCTTGGGACCACGCCCCCTGGGAGGGCTGCGGGGCTGTGTTGGACTCTTCTCAGGGGCCATGGGCCCCTGGACCTGCATGCGGGATGACAGCATGCTACCGGTAGTGGTCCAGCTGGTAGTGGCAGCCTGCTGTCATTCACATGCTCAGTGTGCTGTCCGAGAGCATTTATTTATTTATTTTATTTTATTTTTAAAGCTCTTGCCTCACTAGCTGCAGCAGCAGTGATTGGGGCCTCTGGGCACTCATGGCAGAGCCCCCCCCATGCAGCGCAGAGCAGTGGGGGGCGGTAGGGATTGCCCCTCCTGCCTGACACCCACGCAGCAGCTGCCCTATGATTTCATAGATTTCATAGACATTAGGGCTGGAAGGGACCTCGGAAGATCATTGAGTCCAGCCCCTCCGCCTGAAGGGCAGGAAGTCAGCTGGGGTCATAGGATCCCAGCAAAATAAGCATCCAATTTACTCCTGAAGGTGTTCCGTGTAGGTGCTTGAACCACCTCTGATGGCAGGCTATTCCAGACCTTGGGGGCTTGGACAGTAAAGAAATTCTTCCTTATGTCCAGCCTGAAGTGGTCTTGCAGTAGCTTATAACTGTTCAACCTCGTCATTCCTCGGGGCACTCTGGTGAACAAACGTTCCCCCAGATACTGGTGGTCACCCCTGATAAACTTATAGGTGGCCATCAGATCACCCCTGAGCCTGCGCTTTTCCAGGCTAAAGAGCCCCAGGGCTCTCAGCCTGTCATTGTAAGGTCTGTTTTCCTGACCTCTGATCATGCGCGTGGCTCTTCTCTGGACTCTCTCAAGCTTCTCCACATCCTTTTTGAATTGTGGAACCCAAAACTGGACACAGTACTCCAGCTGCGGCCTCACCAAGGCCGAGTACAAGGGGAGAATGACATCCCGGGATTTGCTTGAGAAGCATCTATGGATGCAAGCCAGCATTTTGCTCGCTTTACTAGCTGCAGCATCGCATTGCAGGCTCATGTTCATCTTGTGGTCAATGATGACCCCCAAGTCTCTTTCTTCCGTAGTACTAGCCAGCATAGCACTGCCGAGTCTATAAGGATGCTTCAGGTTTTTCCTCCCAAGGTGGAGAACCTTGTATTTTTCAGTGTCAAACACCATCAGGTTCTTGTCTGCCCATTTGCTGAGCCTGTCCAGGTCAGCCTGGATCGCCCTCCTGTCTTCATGTGTGGATGCTTTGCCCCAAAGTTTGGTGTCATCGGCAAGCTTGGCCAGTCCGCCTCTGACTCCAGTGTCCACATCATTAATGAAGATGTTGAACAATATAGGTCCAAGGACAGAGCCTTGGGGGACCCCACTGGTCACAGGGCACCATGATGATTGACTTCCATCAATTACCACCCTCTGGGTCCGACCACGGAGCCAATTTCCCAGCCAGCGGATCGTGGTCAACCCAAGACCACAATTGGCCAGTTTCACCAAGAGGTGATCATGGGATACCAGACTGAAGGCTTTTTTGAAGTCAAGATATATGACATCAATCTCTTCTCCCTTGTCCAGGTGATAGGTCACCTGGTCATAAAAGGAAATGAATTTGGTCAAGCAAGACCTACCTGCAACAAATCCATGCTGGCTATCTCTCAGGATGTTGGCGTTGGCCAGTCCATTAAGAATGGCCTCTTTAATAAACTATTCTAAGATCTTCCCCAGGATAGAAGTCAGGCTGATGGGACTATAGTTTGCCGGATCCACTTTCCTCCCCTTCTTGAAGATAGGCACCACATTGGCCTTCTTCCAGTCTTTGGGCACTACACCAGAGCACCAGGCGTTCTCAAAGATGTGTGCCAGAGGCTGGGCTATGATGCTCACCAGCTCTGTGAGTACCCTGGGGTGTAGATTGTTAGGGCCAACTGACTTGAAGGTATCCAGCCTCTCAAGGTGTTCCTTCATGAGGTCAGCATTGATGGAGGGCAGGTAATCTCCCTTGCCCGGACCTCCCTGTCCCATAGCGGAAATGGGCGTCCCATGGGACTGATGAAAGACCGATGCAAAGTACCCATTTAATAGGTAGGCTTTTTCCTGCACGCGTGCAGTGCAACTTGGCAGGCCGCTGCATGCTGTCTGGGAGCTGGGGTGGCTCCAGCAGTCAGCCAGAGCCTGGCAGGGCTCAGCCTGAGTGGCCCCAGCACCCAGACAGCCTGCAGCCCACATCCCCCAGGAACAGTCTGGCACAACCCTGCAGCCCTCCTGGGGGGAACGGCCCCTGGATCTGAATTCAGGATGATACCAGGCTGCTGCTGCTGGCAAGTGATACGAGTTTTACTTTGAACAGTTTGAGGTGCAGTTTCACAAAAACCCCTGCACCTATCTTCCTGAAGCTTGGCAGGCTTCATGCTGTCAGAAGAGGCTACCATCCCTGCAATTTTCATCTAGCAAGAAATGACAAAGTTATAGGCATTTTAGTGATTCTCCATTATAGCCTATGGCTGAAACACCGAAACAGCATTGAAACTCCGAAACAGATTCAGCTGAATATAAATGGGACAGTGATCTGAAGCACCAAAACGAATCACTGTGCCTCAAACATCACATCCAAAACTGAAACGAGACATAGCCGTTTCACACAGCCCTAATAGTCATCCTTTATAGACCAAGACTGATGGCCAGTGTTCTCCCATTGTTATGGGGACAGGTTCACATATGTCTCATAATCAGTCTAGGACTCCTATCTCCTCTAAATATGGTATTCAATTAGCTGGTGTGCAGGAGACTGGAAAGGAATGTATTCCTGTTTCCTTTCTTGTTCATACCAGTACGGTACAGGCATTTAAAAAGCCCAAGGCAGAATTGATCTAAGTTGCATGGTTTCCTGTAAGTGGCGTAGTTTAGATCAGTAGTGAACAGAACACACATTTGCCCTTTGGTGGAAGGGCCAAATCATAGACTGCATTCTGCCATTTTAAAACCAGTCTATGCGTGCCAAACTTCTGTTCTGAGTATAAACTGATTTTGTGTGTTGAACTTCTGTTCTGTCGCAGGTATAGATCGGTTTCCAATCACGTATACTGGTAAAAGTGTAATGTCTGTACTGGCCAGCATGTTTCAGTAAAAATTATGGAAAGAAATGCATTGACGTTAAGGCATGTGCAAACTCCAGTTTTTATACACAGTCTTATTATCTGCATGCTGATAACAAAATACCTTGGAGCTTTATTCAGCATGAATTCCATGTCTCCTGGCTTTCACAGCTTAGCTGCCTGCAGCCGAGTCCTAGTTAAGTAAACAAAATTATCAATTGTTGCTGCTGGAGTATTTAGATCCTTGCCTTTTGCTACACTCCTCTGCTCTGCTCCATTCAGTGGGCCTTAATGAGACATCCAGGGGGAATGTGGGCTTAATATGCAGTGCACAGGAAAGCCCACTGACATCAGCCTGGCTGACTTGAGTATGCACCAGAGAACACTTGAATGCTGTCAGTGTATGAATGCTGGAAAGTTCTTCAGGTACCCAGTACTGCTTGCATTTTTTAAAAACTCAAATGAGCACTGGTTTCTATACTTTTGCCAAAATGAAATGAAGAATTCAGTTATACCTGGCATGCATTGCCCAGTGCACTGCCATAACAGTGCCTCCCAGAGCAACAGTTTCAGGAAAGTTAATTCTTCCAGTAACACGCTGCATCCTGATACTTCTACCCATACAGCAACACATCTATTGCTTCAATGCTTAGCTAGGTGTAGTTGTTGCTGAGTGAGCTCCCTTCCATGGTTGGCCTGGAGTCTGCATGTGGGGTTGTGGCCCATCTTCCTCCCCATTTCTGTCTGTTCATTTTTGGGGTATCAGGGCTGCTGATATTTCTTTGCCCTTGGAAGGTGTTTGCTGCAAGGCCTGAGTGGGGAAAAAAAATGGAGATTTGCTTTTGATTCCTGAGGAGGAATGGTTGTGAAATTCTGAGCATGTGTCCAAGTCGTTGCTCCTGAGTAGAGCTCTTTTTTTATAAGATCTTCTGGAAATAGAGTGAAAGTAGCTACATTGCTTGGGTATAAGGTAAATTTATTTTGCATAGCTGCATGTGGAATAGAACTGCATTACATTGAAGGTCTGAAATATGTGAGCTGAACCTAGGTTACTTGCTGAATACAATTGTTCTCTATTTTATGCAGTTGAAGTGGTCTCAGATATGGAGTAGCAAAATATCCTCAGGGGGTTCTCTTGAAGGTGTGCAGTATCATAGTGTAAATTCCTGTCATTTGAATGTATGTGTATTTGAGAGTGGGATTAGTCCATTAGCTTTTGCATTAGTTAGGGCTTATATTTTCTAGTCTGAATAAAGTGTTCCCATCTGAATTTCACACCTGTTCTGAGATATTATGGAGTTAATGCCTCTTAGAGTCATGTACTGTACTTAATCTTCATGCACAAATAGTGACAGGTTTGTCCCAAGGGCAGAGATATCATCATTAGACATCACAGGTTACTTATTATCAAACGTCCTGATCAAGGTTGAGAAATGTTATAAAGAAAAATTTTAGGCAGGATTTAATGTTGATCTTAAAGCAGGCTGAAGTTTGTTTTGTTTTTAGGCAGAAAATACATTCCTGCTGGTCCTTTTAAAAGCAAAACAAAAATAAAAAAAATTGGGGGCATGTAACTATAAATTACAGTAGCCTAAGAAAGTAAAGGATCAGACCTTTAGTGGTGATTCCACATGGTGTGTGTTAGTTAGCTTCTGAGTTACGTTGCCAAGTTTGGTTGGTATGAGCATAGGTGGGGGAAATTAGTTTGGAATTAATGGAAATTCTGTTGCCAAGAGTTGTCATGTAATTTTTTTTTATTTTATTTTAAGATACTCAATTTCTCTTGTGTGGTTTGGAATCAGAATGACTCTGAAAATAGCAGAGACAATTTAGAAACAGATCCAGATGTGAAAGAGAGCTGGTTGCTGGTATTTGATTTTGACATTTCAGCATTATTAATTTATTTCATATGCCAGGATTATGCTGCTTCTGATTCATAGCCAGAGATTTTTCAGAGGTTTTCCAGGATATAAATTTTTACTAACTTTTACTATCCATAGTTCTTGTCATTTTGTAAATAAAGCTTTATTTTACCTCCTTATTTCTATAAAGGCTCCATCCTCAACGAGGTATAAGATGGAAATGCTAACACAATAATTTGAGTTACATGAATTCCAGCATTGCTGTGATTGAGTCAGCATCTCTGATAGAGGACACCTACGTTTGTCAAGGCAAGCTGGATTCTTTGCTGTTGGTGGGTGGCTAGCTGGCATCCAGAAGGCAATGAGTTAGCTTGCAGTTGGCTGACATTGCAAGGGAATATATATTTATATATATAAGGCTGTATATTTCTTTTTTCCCCTATAGCAGAAATATAATGTCTCTTTTTGAACTGTCCTGTCCAGTCCAGTCCTGACCAGTATAAAATGAGTTGTGGTTTGTTGACTGAATTAGAGGAAAAAAACATTAGTCCAAGGGAAACAAGTTCTAGTTGGGGGCCAAACACTGAAAGTAGTGGTACCAATGTTTGTGATAATAATGATTTTTTTTTTAATAATGATTATCATTATATTTGGGTTTTTTAGGTTGTTATTACCTGACAATTTCAGCTTCCATTTTTGTGAGGGAGCTCAGGGGGAGAGAATAAATTTTTGGCTCTAATTTTTGTCAAAAAAAGGCCTGAAAACAATGAACTTTAAACAGTCCAGCATGTGAAAACAAGTAGAAAGTCCCAGCTGTAGTAGGGTGGATCAGTGAGGAAATGGTTAGGGTGTCACAAATGAAAATGCATCCAGAACCCTGCAAGTTTTTCTGATCCAAGGTGGTGCATTGTTTTCTAAGAGTTGTTTTTTGAGTTAATAAAACATGCAATGAGAAAAGACTTGAAAGAAATTTGGGCATGGCCATAGATTTTGGCTGTGGGAGAGAGGGCTCACCACATTTATTTTTTTAATATCTCATGACATTGTATGATGTTTTGGGGTCCAGCTCATTATTTTTTACTTGGTAGAGCTGGCAAGGCTGAGAATGTGCTCCTTAGTCGGTCTGCATCCGTATAAGCTGTCCTTTTCACAGTGCAAACATGTTCCGAATCCAATGCAAGTTTGCGATGAAACGCCAATCTCAAAGGTCTATTATATACTGGGTCTTCCCAGGAACAGGCTTGTTTGTTCTGGTTTTTTTGTTTGTTTGCTCCCTCTAAATTATATGGTTAAAAGAGAGCCAAGTCACTCTGTCAAGTTATGGACAGCCAGTTGGCTGTCCGGAAGAAAAGTAGTAAAGTTTTCAATGTCTTGTGGCTTTAATAGTGTGTGGTGATGTGGAGCCAAAACCTAATGTTGCAAGTCACTTCTCTCCTTATTGACATGCAAGCTCCGTGTTGCAAAATGCTGCAAACTTCCTGCTTGTTTTAGAGGGATATTTTCTTGGTTGCTGAATTTTCTCTCAAAGACAGTCCTCAAAAACAGTTAAGATGCTTTGTAAAAAGAGTATTCTTGTTAGAAAACTGAAGTTAAAAAATGACAAATGTCATATGTCAATTTAAGTCATATACGCATCATCCATGAACAACTCTGCTTGCACTGAAAACTGGAAGATCCATAGGAGTTGAACCAGCAACTCAGGAAGAGAAAATTAAAAAAAGTATTCAAGCATATGCAAATGGTGGTGGGGAGGAGTATGCAATAATGCCGTGCCTCAGATTTCTCCAGGATCCCCAGGCTTACTGCAACCTCTCTGGGAAACCTGTGAAACCAGCTGAAGGTCCTCCAATTTGTCAAGGTTACTGTAAATCCTAGCCCTACCCTCCAGCATATCTAATACTCCCCCCAGGTTGGGTGTCACCTGCAAACTTGCTGAGGGTGCTCTCCATCCCATCTTCCAGGTCATTGGTGAAGATACTGAACAAAACTGGCCTCAGGACTGATTCCTGGGGCACTCCACTTGATCCCACCTGCCAACTAGACATCAAGTCATTGACTCTCTGAGCCCAATGATCTAGCCAGTTTTCTGTTCACCTTAAAGTCCATTCATCCAACCTGTATTTCCTTAGCTTGCTTGCAAGAATGTTGTGGGAGACCATTTCAAAAGCCTTGCTAAAGTCAAGGTATATCACATCCAATGGTCTCCATGCATCCACTGAGCCAGTTATCTCATCAAAGAAGGCAATCGGGTTGCTCAGGCATGACTTGCCCTTGGCAAATCCATGCTGACTGTTCCTAATCACTTCTTCTGCTCCACGTGCTTAGAAATGGATTCCTTGAGGACCTGCTCCATGATTTTTCCAGGGACCAACGTAAGGCTGAAAGGTCATTAATTTCCTCCTTTTTCTCTTTCTTAAAGATGGGCATTATATTTTGCCCTTTTCCAGTCATCTGGGACCTCTCCCAATTGCCATGAGTTTTCAAAGATAATGGCCTGCAGCTCTGCAATCGCATCTGCCAACTCCCTCGTCACCCTCGGGTGCATCTCGTCCTGCCCCATTGACTTGTACACATCCAGCTTTTCTAAATAGTCACTAACCTGTTCTTTTGCTGCTGTTCACTGCTTACCTCCTCCCCAAGCTGTGCTGCCAAGTGCAGTAGTTTGAGAACTGGCTTTGCCTGTGAAGACTGAGATGAAAAAGACATTGAGTATTTTAGCCATTTCTGCATCCTCAGTCACTAGGTTGCCTCCTCCATTTAGTAAGAGACCCACACATTTCTTGATCCTCCTCTTGTTGTTGACATACTTGTAGAAACCCTTGTGTCCCTTCGTGTCCCTTGCTAGCTGCAACTCCAGTTGTCCTTTGGCCTTCCTGATTTCATCCCTGCATGCTTGAGCAATCCTCTTATATGCATCCCTAGTTGTTAGTTGAAGTAGTAGCTTACCCCATTGAAAAGATCTCATTCAGCTTTTGCATGGTGGATAGAGTTTGGGTTAATTCTTGTAATATGGCAATTTATTTTCTTTATCTTTTCCAGGCTTAACTATTTTAACTCATTACCCATGTAAATATATAGTCACTCTTTGGATCTTGCAAATTTCCTAGCCTCAGTGTCTTCATGTGGTAGGGTGTAACTCCTTTACAATGACTTAAGGCCCTGAATCTGCATGACGTTTACATGTGTATTTAACTTCAGGTACATGCCAGTGTCTCTTGTATTTCAGTGGGACTTTAGCTGTAATTCCCTGCTGAATCAAAGCTCTGTGTTTCAGGAATCAAGAACCTATTTTTGTCCTCTCTAGAAGACATGCTCTGCTCCATTTGAAGTCAGTGGTGAGACTTTCAACTTCAGTGGGCTGGGTTTAAATCTCTAACTTGTAACAAAATGACACAAACATAACTTTTTTTTTTTAAACAATGGCCTGCTTTTTTAGATTTAATAACTTATTTATTCACATTTCCTAGGAGCAAACAATCTAAATTTAATGAAAAGGTAAAATCATGCAAAGAGCAGACAGCTAGATCCTCAGGTGGTATAAACTCGTGTTACTAGTTCTATCAGTTCACATCAGCTCAGAGTCCTCTGTCTTTGAGGGCTATTCTAAATGAGAGCATGAGGTAAGGCAGTAGTTGAAATGTTGCTAACACCCCCTTCCTGCTCTGAGAATTCACCTCTTTCCTTTGAGCTTGCTCAAAATACAAAAGAAAACTGCGTGAGGATGAGAAGCTGTTTGTCAGCTCATCTGAGATAGCATTCTTAGAAACTATTTTGGAGCAGTGTTTTACAAATGAAATAGCAAGAGAATATCAGTTAAATCAGGGACAGTTCTAACACAAGGAAAAAAAGGTAATCAACTTTATCACAGAAATAAAGATGTGGATTTGCATGTTGTTAGAGATGTAAAAAAAGAGTAGTCTCTTAGTAATAATTTTTCAAGTCAATTGCAATAGAATCTTTGAAGGGTGTATTGCAGATAGTGTCAATTTGAGCGGTTATTTCATTTCAGTGTAGCTGACAGAACAGTATGTCAAAACATGAAATAAGTGCCCAGTGTTGCAGTGATGCTGTTTCTGGCAAGCTACTGAAAACCACCAGTGAAGTCAGATATTCAGCAACTTTATGGATCAAACCCTAGGGAAGTATTAGACCAAAAGTTTTCCTTATACTTTGTCTAGAGTAGTTCAGCAAGCTATGCTAACTGGAGGGAGATGGGGAGAAGAAATACTCAAATCCAGCAATGATTAGCTGGCACTGGGAAGTAGGGAGTTAGGCAGTAGAATTCTTAGGTCTTTCCAAATAATTTGAAGACTGTTGCCTTTAAATGAGGGCGAGATTACATGTTAAAGTTAGCAAGTGCTAATTCTAATGAATGTTAAATCTGTGTTAGGATTAACAAGTGCTAGTGATCAGTCACACACTCAGGGTTAATACCCTCTTTAATGTGCACAGCTCAGATCTGCCACTAGGTTTAGGGACAAAAGTTACACATAATCCCGATTTAAGTGATGAAAAATTGGTTTAAACCTGTAACAACATAACATAAACTCAATGAGCATAAACCAGTTTCAACATGGCTGAAACTGGTTTAAGATAAACCGGGTTGAATGTAGTATCAGACTTAACTGATCTGGATCAAACCAGTTTATGAAACTTCTGTCCCAGACCCCTTCCTGGTTCAAGTTAAATCACAGCCCCCCCAGCATCCCAGGATGCTTTGCAGCTCTGGGCTGGGCTGAGATGTCTGCTGTAGAGAGCAGGCATGGCCCCACCCCTCTACTCCCTAGCTGGAGCAGTGAGGACTGGCTGACAAGGGGGCAAGCCTGGCTGGGAATGCAGCCCAGTCTCCAGGGAATGGGGGGGGGGGGAACGGTCTGGGACCAGGGGCTAGGGAAGGGGTTAAACACCCCTTTACCTGCTCAAACTTACTGCTGGCTGCAACTGTGGATTACAAGCCCCAGAGGCACTGGGAAGCAGAAAGAGGAAATGATGAGCAACTGTGCAGAGTCCTGCTGTTGTAATTCTGGACTGCAAATCCCAGAGACCTCAGGGACAGCAGGAAGAGGAAGAGAACACACAGCCAGGGAGCTGTGCTCTAGCACCCCCTGGCTTCTGACCTGGGCCACTGCAGGCATGTGGCTACATTTCCTGAATCAAAGGTAAATGTCTGATCACTTCTGTTTCAATTTAATTTATGAAGCTTAGACTAACCCACAAAGACTGAATTGACTCGGCCTCAGGCTTTTTGACTGTCTGTACCTAGCCTAGAAGGCTCGTTGGCAGGGACATGATTAGGAACTGCAAGTCTGCTCCATTTCTGCTCTGCTTGTTAGCTCTCTAGCAACAGTATAGGCCAGAGAGAGTGTGTGTTGGGGTGGGTGGGTCCTGAACTACTGCATTAGGAAAGAATGGATGCAATTCATGACATGTAAAGTTATCTTTCAGTAGTATCTGAGGAAAAATTACTTTTTCTGGTTTTATTGGTCCATTTTATTTACTGGGGAGAAGGGTTTTGGGTTGCTTGTTTGTAATCTGGTGAGCATAAATGTTTTCCTTCTTTATGGGAAATATATGTTACCTTTTAGGATAGGTGAATGTGTTGAAGTTTTCCAAGTGGCTGAAATATAGGGCCATGAAGGTCTTGCCTTGGTGAAGTTGTATAGAAACTGATTTTGCAATCAAAATACTGAATATGCTGAGTGGGCCTGATCCAAAATCCTGTAGACGTAGCATGAACCTCTTTTAATGGATTTTGTAGCCTAAAATTGAGCACATAACTGGAAATGATCAATGAAGCAAGAATTACTTTCCCATGATGCCAAAGGATGTAGAGAAAACTTCTGAGAGAAAACAATGTTTAATAAAGAGTAACTGAATATCAGATGGGGAGATTTGTTATGAGAGAACCAGGGCTAGAGACTGGAGTTTTTCTCTATTACACATTCAGCCATTCTAGGTTGGCCATGACCTAAAGGCTTTATCAGCTTGCACTGAAAACACTGGCGGCCTTTCTTGTGATTCTGATAGGTTTGTATCTGGATCCAGCTGGTCTGTGCAGCTGATAGCTCTTTTGCTGAAACTTACATGGAATGAAAGATGGTTTCAATTGTTGGTGGACATTGTTTGTATTACTAAAGGTAACCGCCGCATTAATACTAATTGGCTTCCATCTTGGCAATTTTAAAAGGGAAGGGAATGCTAAGATCTCCTGGTTCGCCTCCAAAGCAGCAGAGGGGTTGAATCTGCTAAGATCACCTTCTGTTCTGCTTTTTTTGGGCCAATGGCAAAATTCAACCAAAGATACATAGGTAACCCTGTAGGCTAGGGGCAAACATTACACACAAACTGGTTTAAGTGATCAGAAACTGGGTTAAACCTATAACAGAACATAAGCTTAGTGCACATAAACCAGTTTCAAAATGGCTGAAACCAGTTTAATATAAACTTGGTTGAAAGTAGTATCAGACTTAACTGATTTGGGTCGTCAAACCGGTTTATGCAATGTCTGTCCCAGATCCCTTCCTGTTTTAAGTTAAACCAGACTCTCCCAGCATCTCGGCATGCTCTCTGGGCTAGGCTGTCTGCTTCAGACACCAGAGCTGGCCCCCTCTGCTCCCTGGCCAAAGCTCTGGCAGAGGCTTCAGGTACAGCAGGGTCTGCCTGGCTTCCCCCTGCCCCACCCCCTTTGCTACTCAAGCAGGGACCCCCGTCCCTCCCATCTTCCACAGCATGGACTTCAGCCCCATGGCCCCTAGGCATGTGGTATGCTAGCTAATGCTGAGAGGTGTCTGTGCATGTGTTCCAATTTCACTGGGACTGCCAGACAGAACAGTGTCCACTTAGGACTTTTTGGAGCTAATCAACAGATCAGCTGGTAATTCCTTCCTTGGATAAAAGTGTTTAATAAGAGCTTGAACTAATGGAGAGGGGCTATTGTTTTGCTGATGGGGTGATAAACACTGTTATCAGTCCCCTCCTGGCTTGTTTGCCTGTCAGTTTGCTGCAGACAGTATAAAGAAGCAGGGAGAGATATTAAAAAAGCTCCATATCCTCAACAGATGCATGCACTGCACCCTCCCCCCCTCCATCTCAGAGTACTAGCCTGGGGCTAGGGTTTGGCAACACTCCTGCCCCTGAAGCAGCCAGCGGGGATGGTGCAGGCAGACCTTCCTAATCAAAGTGTCCTTCTGGGGCCTGGCCACAACTTCCTCAGCTCAGCACTCTGAAAGGGGAGGGAAGGCTGCTATAGTCGCCCTCCTCCCCCCGGCTTCTGACCTGAGCCACAGCAGGCATGTGCCTGCATTTCTTCAGTCCAGAGAGAATGTCTGTGAGGTTACAAACCAGTTTAGCGTAGCCAGGCTAGACTAACCTGCAGAGGCTAAATCAATTCAGGTTCAGGCAGAAACATTTTTCTGTAATGAAAGAAGTAAAACTCACATTTTTCTTGATTTGGCTTCTTTTGTTTGCTTCTGAAAGCACTTTGACCCCTCCCCTCCAACACGGTTCATCTAATTTTCTGTTTGAGAAAATTCTGTTCTGTTACATTCATTTGCTCCTCCTTTTGTTGAGGTCTGCTGACTTCAGTCAGTGCTCTTCTTCTCTGGCTGTGGTGGTAGTGTCCCATTTGCATTTTGTGTTCAGGCTGGGTGCTATCTGAACCTCTCAAGGAAACCCAATGAAGTGTCCTTTGGGAATTGCATCCATTCTTTCCTACTGCAGTAGCTCAGGACATGGGAGACAACTGCAGCCTTAACTTTGCTCTCCATAACAACAAATTCATTCTGATACTTCCTTTGTAGTCATCAGTTGCTAGTATAACAGCCCCAGGCAGTTGGGAATACATATTTTTGCTGACTGAGGAGAGTCCAGCTCCAGACTTCTCCCCATCTACTTTGTGTACCCCCTTGGTCTAGGTACAAAGCAAACTGCTGCACATTTGCATCTGCCACCTAGATTTCCCAGTGCACATTTGCAAGACATGAGATGGGCCGGAGTCACAGAGCCACTTCCTCCCTCTGCTTTCTCCTCCCTTTCTGTCCATCTGCTCTGGGGTAACTCTTAATATTGTAGAATTTGCTTCTTTTCCACCACATACTTGAAGTAGTGGTGTGGTACAGTAGAAGAGGGCACCTTGCAGCTCAGGTCTATTTTCCTGGACTTAGCTTATGTCACAGTATGGCCTTGTGTTTGCAGCATTTATGGAACATGAGCATGTTGTCTTTTCTAGAAGCTTCCAGATCACCTATTTTCTAGTGTTGACACAAAAGTGTATTTTAAAGCCTGTCTGTTCATACTCATATACATGGAAAAGATGTTCAGTGCCTGGCTGGTTCAGGAAAGTTGTTCATGGATTTATGTTGTAGGGGTGTGAGTGTGTGTGTGTGTGTGTGTGTGTGTGTGTGTGTGTGTGTGTGTGTGTGCACACGTGCATTAGAAGTGAACAAAATATGACATTTTCCACACAATCCAAGGTTTCTGGGATTCTGTTTTCTCTTTCCCACATCCTTTGTATGTTCTGATTCATATCTTTATTTTGCAGAAATTAAAATAAGCTGTTTCTTTTTTGTTTTTGTTTTCATGGTTGCTATTGTATTTCCCTTATGCATTACTCTCTGTGCAACTCTGCCAGATTAGGCATGGGTGACCCTGACAAGCCAAATTTTACTAGAATGCACCAGGATGAAGGTGGCTCCGGTTCTATAGAAAAAGAGTAGCCTCCGTTCTTATGATCAGAGTCTGCGGGCCAGATTCTGGTCTCAGAATCTGTGGGCTGATCCAGTCATACTTGTATAAACCCAAAGTTCTATCCAGTATTGATGGAGTTATACCTTAAGTTGCACCATAGCAACCACAAATAAAATAGCTTTCTTAAATTCACCTAGCATTTATGGGTGCCCATGCACATGCGGGACACCTGCTGAGACATGTTCTAATTAGACCAGGTTAGAGCAACTTGATTAATTAGAACATTCTAAGTAGAATGCTCCAGCAGCCTCAGTATCGCGTATATTCAGGGTCTCTGTATTTCAAAATGGCAGCAAGGGTGCTTTAACTAAAGCTCAGTTAATGAGCTTTAGTTAGTGTCCCCACTACCATTTTGAACTGTGGGATGAGGTGTGATGGGTGTTTTAATTAGAGCAGCTCCTGAGAGCCTCTCTAATTTAAAACACCTCTCTACCACACAACCCCTCACCCTGAAGCACATGTATAGATGTCCTATGAGAATATCAGACCCATGGGTGTGGTACCATAAGCTTTTGCCAAAGCTGTTGCTTTTTGCATTGATGAAAATCCTAATAATAAGCATATTAGTAAGTGAACCATGATGAGAATAAGTTTCTATTGTCAATAATGGTGATTCTTCTACATGATCCAAAGGAACTACTACTTTTATATATTGTTGTCGGAAGCATATTGAATATGATCTGGTTTATTTTTAAGAAGTTGATATCAGTCACCCTGTTGGGAGAATTAAATATCTTGCCTTTTGGTCCTAATCCTGTCTTTGAAGTCATCAGCAAAGCTCTAAGTGACTTCAGGGGGAAGAGGAGTATTTTAGTAATTATGTGATAAGAAAGGAAAACATTAAGACTGCTATAGTCAGATCCTGACTATCTTTGGCATTTTCAGTAGGCTTATGGTAAAAGTGACTTCTTTCAAAGCATAGATGAAGTCTTCTAATCAGCTGATATGATGAATTGCAATACTACCCCCGTGGGTTATGTAATTATTAGAAATGCCTCATGTTTAAGATACCTGGTATTAACTAGTAGCTTATTTTGTCCAAATAAGTGGCAATCCTTATCTTCGTTCACTGAGAGAAATTTTAATCTATGTGAAAAACGGAAAGAAAGTTACACAACTCCTGTAGTTATTTTACTTCTATGTTTTAAAATTTCTATTTGAATTACCAACAATAGGGTAATTTACTGCTTCTTGATATTACCTGCAAATGCCAAAGAAACTCAGTCTTGCTTGTTCTAGTGTCAAAGAATCTATTTTTGCCTTATGTTTCAGTGCTGAAAGACTGATGGTGAGACAACCTACTTTGTTTGCAAGGAGACTGTCCTGGGAAGCAGCAAAATGTAGATGGACATTTGATATCTTTGCACTGCAACATGACAGTTCATTTGCAATGTCTGAGAGAATCCACATATATTCAGTAATTTGAGTCTCAAAGATGCAGTCGTCTATACTGTTTGGTTAACCTTGTTCCCACACTGAAACCAAAACTGAAGATTTTTTCAAAAAGGTACAACAGTAAGGATTAGATTAAAAAAAAATCTTTGTAACCTCAACCCTTCTGCTACAGAGATTTAGTGGTGAGGAAAGAAAAAAAAAGCCACATAGGAAATCATGCATGTTTTAGTCAGAAGAGCATATGAATATTTTACTTGTCGAATGAATATGGTTTCCTACTCAGCTCAGTCAAGCTGAGGTTAGTCTCTTCACTGAACAAACACATATGTATTCACTCTCAGAGTAGGAGAAAATAAGGCAATAAGAAAATAAATATGTTTGTTGCACAGGTTGCTAGTAGTGTCATTCAGCACACTAAAAGTTTGGTGTATGGAGTGGGTTCTGTCACGCTGATGCACTGTCTACCTTGGGTAGTGGCTAAATTCACCTACCTTGGGTAGTGGCCAAATTCACCGTCAAGTCAAGTCAGTCCCAAGATTTTGTGACTGTTGGAGCACCTTAGATGCTGTGTATAATTGGTGATTCCTTGGGCAAAGTGACCTGGTGATGCCCATCTTCTCTCCAAGTCTGGATGACTGATGGCTCACAGGGAGTTCATATGCCCTTTGACGGGTCTACTTTTTAATCCTGCTGCGGATCCACACACCCCCCTCACTCAAGCTAGTCAAGGAGGCAGTGCTGGTTTGGTCGCTGACAACCTGATCATGGAACAGGCTGTACTGGTTTACATAGTACCAGATAGCAGACCACAAGAGGCCTAGCCTGAAAGGAAATGTACCTTATCTTATTCAACTAGTGTGCCTCAAAGGGAGTTGTGACTCATGTTTCCCCCTCAGTTTTATCCTGAATTTGCCCCGAATACCCAATTAAGATTTCCAGGAAATATTTTGGGAAGCAAACATAAACAACCTAAGTGTATTTTCTTTCCCCACATGACTGCTTCATAGCTTCCACCGTTCTGATCAACCCTTGGCATATTTGCAGATGGCATGATGGTTGGAGAGGGTAGGAAACATGAAGGCAGAACCAAACTATAAAGTGACTCCACAGGTTAAAACAGCAGGGTCCAGAGTGATGAAGTGGATGAAATGGCAAATTGTTAATAGCAAGCTCCCCCCCCCCCAATTTAATTTCCAGCATAAATTTTGGTTCAGGATAGGAAGCAACAAGCACTGACACAAATTTGTTTAAGTTGGGATTAGATGAGTGAACGAGCAGCCATGTGCACTGCAATAAAGAGAGACTGTTTTCATCATGTCGACTTTTAAACACCAGTTAAGCAAAGCACATGACACGTGCTTTGTCGATAAGTGCTTTGTTGATAAAGGTGTAGATGACTTAGTATTTCCTTCATATGTAACCAAGTGCTGTAGTTAGGGCAGGGATGAATATCTGAAATGATTCTGTGGAAGGGGCAGTGGAGTAGAGAAGGATTTCTGTCAAGAAGCGATCTAAAATGAAGCTGAAAGTTGAGAATTCAAAGAGCACTGGCACAACCGAGTTAACAGCCCCATCCTAAAAGACATACAAGCTTGCCTGTGTTCACACATTTTAGCCTAATGACATCAATTTAAGGCTGTTTGGATGGTTCATTGATAAGTGGGGAAAGAGCAAATTCAGATGATTTCTCTCTTGGCTCTAATGCAGGTCAATATTTTTTTATATTAAACTTTTTAAAATTACACATAGCAGCTAAGTCTATAGCATTCTTATCTTTTCTTCTTGTGTGGGCTATGATAACAATAGGGACAGCAGGGAATGTTTTCCTCATTATTATTAGCCATTAGCATAGCTACAGTCTGATGCACTTCCTCTGAAGTACAAAGTATTGTTCACTGTTTGAAGAAAGGTACTGAATTCCAGGAAGGAGTAGTCTCATTTGGTATAGTAAATCCTCCTTTGTCTAAACCTTTTGCTTCATCAGAAAATCAAGGAGCTAGATAGCTTTTAAACATATCAGCTGTTGGCCATTTCTCATAATTTTACAGTTTTCATTTACATTCTCATTTCCTCTGTAACATGGATGTCATTTAGTGTCTGATCTTTTTTTTCAATGGTCCCTGGCACAAGCCATGGGTCAGGATTCTGAAATCCTTGTCCCATGGCAGGTATATGTACCATGGGCAGGCAACAGCTTCATTAGGAAAATTTGGCTGATGCTAAGAGACCTAGCAGAATATCCCTTTTTTTTTTAGTAGAGCTTCTTTATAACTTCTAAGACACCTTTTCTTTAAAGACCAGAAAAGCAAATAGAAAAGAAGGAATCTGATAGGGCTTTTGGAAATTGTACCAAATTGAAGACCTGGAAAATTGCCCTCTGAGGAGCCCACAGAAGCTATTTCCATCGAAAAAATGATGTTTCAGTGCTGAGCAATGGAAGAGGAGCAATTTGTGCTGCTATTATATTACTTTCTTTTTGTATAGCAATAGCTTCAAGCAGGGTTAGAAGTACAGATAGTGGGAACAAGCTTTGGGTTTACTGAATCCACATGAACAATGTGAGTTTGAAATGTTCCAGTTCATATATAAAACACTGTTCAATTTATCTGGATCCTTTGTGCGTGGTTCAGTATGCATGCACGCACAGTTAGCATTCCTGTTCCACTGGGAAAACTTCATTCCCAGTTTTTGTAGGTGGTGCTTCAGCTACAATAGCTCAGGTATGAACAGTTAATTTTGTACACAATTTGGACTTCTTGAAAAGCACATCAATCAGAGGCTAGAGTAACCTTATTAACCATCTAAGTCTGGCAATGTTGGTGAACAGACCCTTCATACAATCTGGACTATCCACACTGGTGTGCACCTTGGTCTGGTGTAGGGGACAGTGATGGGGTGAGACGGTGAACATCACACATGTGTTTAATGTGGGTCCTGTGGTTTCAACATCCCATGCAAATGCCACAAAAGGGATCTGCCCATAGTTCTAACCTAGAGGCCTGAGCCTAGTTTAGGAGATGAATTTCATTCTTGCTTGTCTCATATAGACTAGAGTTTCTGTAGGAAGCTATGTTTTTACCCTGCTGCATTCCAGGACACTTTAAAAGTGGAATATAATATTATTTTAGTTGTCATAAATCAGGTTTCCTGTAACAGCCAGTAAACTAGAAGCTATTTATAGAGCTCTTTGTTATCTGCATTTGCCATGTGTTTTTCAGTTTCCTTAATGGTCATATGAGTCCACCCCGAAAACGAATGAATAAATATCTTCCATCCTCGCTACAAGTGTGAGGCCACACAAGTATTCTAATGCTTCTCTTGCTATAAATTGCTTTCCTTTTTCCTTTCTTACATTAACATCTGATTGCAGCTTTGGGAGGGGAGCGGGGGATTTCCTTTTTTTAAAGGAGAGGATTAATGTATTTGGGATTCTGCATCAGGAGTCAAACCATCATTCCCAAAGAAAGGGTCTTCCTCAGTATTAGCAATTTTCATGATTTTAGTTGCAATAGCAGTGACTTTCCTTAAAGCTTCGTCTGCTGGAGTTAGGTGATTACTGGAAGGTCTTAGCTTTCATTTAACATTTTAAAGTAAATTTCTAGTTGTGACTGCACAAAAGTTTGGAAGCATAGGCTACCCTACAGGTTCAAAACTTGTCAGGTAAATAAATTATCACAATGCTGTTTTTAAAACTGAATATTTTAAGCCATTTTTCATGATTTAGAAGCCTGACTTCTTATTCTGGACTACATCAGGGTTTGTAAAACTGCTTCTTGCAGGCTGAAACTTCTAGGTCTTCGTGCTTACAGAAACAGCATGTGTTCCCCCTCTTTTCTGTGTGATAGAGGTGTATGCAGCCAGCCCACATACAGTCTTTTGTGCTTGATGTGGCAAGATAGCCAGTCAAAATGTTCTCCATTTCCACCCACTTCATTTCACCTCCTCTCCTCCCCCACACCTTCCTTCTTCCAGTGTGCCAGATACAAAACTCCTTGCCTTCAAACTACCATCTGATCCCATCCCCGGTGTTGCCCTGGTATGCAACTTTTAAAAAAAAAGCTTATTCCTGATGATAAACTGCTTCCAAGATGTGATGAAAATAAACCTTGATGCATTGCAAACAGGTGACCTAACTCTTAATTTGCATAAAATAAAATCATTTTAAAAATCTTGTATATGAAACCAGAGCTAAGGGGGAAAAGAAATATGTCTAGGTTCACTTGAAAGGACTTGCAGCCTTGACATGAAGAGATAAATGATGTGTAGACACATGTCTGCTGAAATTTGGTTTAAAGAATGTTACAGTCATTGGTGTACTGGTGTATTAGGGCAAAAATGCCTTCTAGGCTTCCAGAGCTCAACAAGTTTTATTAATAATTCAGCAATATTTCTCAGTATGGTTAATCTATGTGTCCTGATTTCCATGGATTTATAAATTGTTTAATTAGGAACCACTGAATGACATTTTTTAAACAGATGTACAATACATTGATAATTGTATTTCCTTAAAAATGAAATTGCAAAAAGATTTTCCCATTGACCTCTTATGTCCTTCAGAGTTAGTAAAAAAAAAACCCAAAAAACCCCCCAAAACATGTCAATCAGTGTGACATCCAGGGAAAAGTTTCTTCATTTAAACAAATGAGAGATGTAAGCTGATTATTTTAAAAGGAGGTTTTAATTTTTTTCACTTCTTTGTTTGCTTGTTGTGTGTAAAACATCTGTTCCTGTCCACATCAAGGATCAAATTCTGTCCTAAAATAGCTGTGTGCATGTTTGTAAGGGTGGGATTTTCTCTCTCTCCTCTTTTATGGAACCAGTTTAGATCAAGTTACAACGTTGGAAATTTAAAAAATGAACATTGTTTTGGGTGGTGAACAACAGGATCTGAATTATCATTTGTGGTGAATGTGGGAAATTTCTGATTTTATGCAAATGTGTATGACTTCATTGCCCTTCTTGCTTTCATTCTGTAACCTACTACATCTAAAGAGGTTAAATTCTTCTTTAGGACAGGGGAATGCAAAATAGGTGCTGGTCACATAGATATGTGTGGGTTCATACCAGTAGGCTACTGAGTACTGTCAACATACGATGAGACTCAACTTGGATTAAGTTGGTCTTCTTATCATTAGGGCTAGAGAATTCAAAAAGCCCAAGCTTGAATTGATTTGCCCTTTGCAAGTTAGTCTAAGCTGTGCAGCTTAAACTGATTAATATCTGGATAGACATTCCCTGTTAAATCAGGAAATGCAGCCTCAAGCCAGAATCTGGAGGGCACTAGAGTATGCCTGCCAGCCACTGCCAAAGGGGAGGGAAGAGAAACGCCCTCCAAGGCTCTCACTCCTCCCTGATGGGGCAGATGGGGCATGGCTAGGCACCAGCCAGGGCTAGCAGGACACACAGGATGCCAGCCCCGAGCCACGGGGGGGGGGGGAGAATGGACCAGCTGCTGTCAGACTGAGGAGTGGGGATGGGGAAAAAGTCCTTTCTCTGAAGCAAGGATGTATTGAACACAACAATTTGCAAAGCATACAACAGAGAACTACCAAAAATTTTCATCTAAGCTAAGATGCAGCCCAGTAAAACACAGCATACACAACTTAGTCTAACTTAACATGTAAACCAGGAAGACAGGAATTGGTTTTACTAATCCTGAGGGCAGAGTTTCTCCTTACAGCCAGGCATTCAGAAAGGCTTTGTTTAGGTATTCCAGCTTTTACACATTCTGCTTTATAATGTAAATGTAACTCTCTGCCTTCTTTGGTGAAGCTGTCTGCAACTTCCCTTAACTCCAGCACATGTGATAATTCTCAGGTCTTGGCCAACACTTCCCACCTCTGTCTGGTGCTGCGGGTCTTAGCTCTGGGCTCACAGGTGCATTCCTGTCTGGCTGCAGGCAAGCTGCAGAGACTGCAGCCAAACCCCTGAAGGTTCTCAGGGAGAGTGGGGGCAAAGGAAGGAATTAACTCTGTCTCTGCCTGGCTGCAGGCAAGTGGTGGAGGTGCAGCTGGGGTTGGCAAACCCCAGCTGTGGTCCCCAGGATTTGCCAGAGGGCAGGGGGAGGGGAGAGGGACAGAGGGAGGAATTTGCCTTGGGGCTACAGCAGGCCAGCATCTGGCCACATCTTGCCCCTGCTCTGACTAGAGAGCAGAGGGGAGGGGCCAGCCCAGCTCACTCGAGCAGATAGCAGAGCTGTACCCAGCCCAGAGAGCACACCAGGATGCTGGGGGAATCTGATTGAACTTAAACCAGCAAGGGGTTTGGGACAGACATTGCATAAACTGGTTTGAGCCAAATCACTTAAGGGTGATACTACAATGAATCATACTTCAGCCATTCAAACCGGTGCAGTCATTTTCAAACTGGTGTATGTGCATTGAATGTCTGTTCTGTTACAGGTTTAAACCAGTTTCTGATCACTTAAACCAGTTTATGTGTAATGCTTGTCCCTCGCCTAGAAGAACAGTAGTCAAACATTCACTTTTAATGACTGCCTGTCAAGAGGAGGAAAAGTGAACATGTGAAAGCAGTATGAGTAAAGCTTGCAGTTAAGTGCTGAAGTGCCAGAAAGTTGATATAAGCTCTGCCCCCATTCATTGGGAGGGATAGCATGAATGCTGGATGCCTTGGGACCAGGGAGCCAGGTTGTGCTGCCAGTGTGGACCTGGGTGTTGAGCTTTGCTTTTGCCTTGTAACTTAAAGACCCAAAACACTGTGTTCCAGTTGGCTATCAAAAACTTTTCAGGTTTGCAAAGGCTGTCCTGTGATTCTGTAAACTTGCGCTAGTGGCATATCTCCGTTCAGAGCTCAGCATTCATTTTCGACCTGTTAGAGGAGCCCTCATGACAGAAACAGAGGTTCTGAGGTCAGGTACCTAATCTCAAGGTGGCAAAGCTGCAAGGCTTGTATTCATAAAAAGTGGAGGCGTTGCCTAGTACTAACAAGGCAACACACCCAGAGGGAGTGTACAAAGGTCAGAGTAACAACCATGTGGCATCATGGTAGTGCTTTGTTTATTATTGACAAGCCCCATAAAAAAAGTAGAGTAATAAAAAAACTGTGGCACAATCCAGCTAGAAATAGAACTGATATCTATTTATATTGTAGACACTTTTTCTTCCACTCTTTTACTTTTGTTGCTAATAGTATCTTTAAGCAGGCATTTACTTGTTTGTTTGAAATGATGTGAAAAAGCTACATGAAGAAATCCAGTGATGGGTGTATAGTTCTACCAGCCTACCTATTTTACCTGCCTAATTTTCTCTCAGTAGTTATATTTAGATTAGGAAATTCTCATGGCATCTGAAATGCCTTGTTAACAGAGCCTGCTGTATTTTGGGTTTTTTTCTTTTCTTTTTTTTAAACTGATTTCATATTCTGTCTTATCCTTTGAAAAGTGGAAATGCATTTTCACTCTATGCATTTGCTTGTAAAATCTACTACAGCACAGTAATTAGATTCAGGAGATATGGACTCGGCATGCCACATCTTCGGTTAGGATCACGCATTAATCTATAATCAGTTTAAGTAAAGTCTGTAATCTAGTTACAGTTCCATTCCTTTTGTCTATAGTGTGTTTCTTGGAAGAATAAATTATGTTTGACAGTACACTTGTTATTGGAGAGATAAAATCAAATTTGTCTAACCCTAGAAATCTACCCCATGTTTTTATTAATGGAGAGAAAGATAAAAGGCCTTCAGTTCAGAGTACTGTCCAAAGTGTCCTGCAGAAATGACAACTAGCAATCCATTAACCCTTTTCAGCGGAAAGTACACAGTTCAAGC
The DNA here is from genome assembly GCF_030867095.1 of Alligator mississippiensis. Taxonomy (NCBI): domain Eukaryota; kingdom Metazoa; phylum Chordata; order Crocodylia; family Alligatoridae; genus Alligator; species Alligator mississippiensis. The sequence goes on along the minus strand of NC_081824.1, from coordinate 224,647,737 downwards.
ATCAGCTAAGTAGGAAGACGGATCCAAATTGGCCATGTGGCTGCTGCTTCCTCCAATAGACTTCTGTATAATATTAGTACTACTACTCCTCACTTAACGTCGTAGTTACGCTCTTGAAAGATGCGACTTTAAGGGAAATGATGTTAAGCGAATCCAGTTACCTCACAGTAGTTACCTGCTAGCGGGAGGTCACTACTAGCGGCCAAATAATGTTATAACCAAACATTGCATGACTTTAAACGACTATGTTGTCTAATAGATCAGCGACGTAATAATGAAATGATGTTAACCAGGATGACTAAGTGAGGAGTACCTGTACCACTATATATTGAAATAACTTCATGGTCTTCAGAGACACGTGTTGCATAACTAAAGGCATCAACCATTTGTTTCTGTATATCTGTAACCATTCACTGAAATGGTTTTACTGGTGAAAGAGAACTTACAGATAGTGAAAAGATCAAGATATGTTATCTGCTGTTTTATGAATGTAGCATTTTTATTCTACATTATAAACTGCTGGCTGGCAGACATGGCATAAAGTATGTTTGCAAATGTGTATACATTGTATAAAAGCCAAGGAGCAGAATGGATATTATTTTGTGATTTGTGCCTAATGCAAAGTTACAGTAGTAACTGAATCAGACAATGCTGTCAATATTTATTTGTTTCTTTTGTTTTTCCTCTGCCGTCCTCTCCCTCCTCCTCCCTCCCCTTTATTTTTTTTTGTTTATCATGAACGGGGAATTTTTTGGTATTTTAAGCATGAGCAACAGCATTTATAAAAATGTTCATATTAAAGTTCTTTTGATATGTTTCTCTCTTTCCACTGAAGCTTGCTGAAGAATATTTTTAGAAGTGAAAGTTTTTTGTTTAATTTAGCCTTTCTCTCCCACAACAGTAGGATATAGGAGGAAATATTTGTTTGTAAATGTACAACAAAAATGCAAGACTGAAACAATCATATGCTTTAAACTGATGACCTAAAAGTGTAGTTTAACAGATGAAGAATTAACAGCAGAGAATTCACATAATGTCATCTGTTCTCAGAAGTCTGGGATAAAAACCCTCACAGGACCTTCACATTCAGTTTGCATGCCATTTAAAAAAAAATCTTTCAAAGTAGTATAAGGTAATCTAACTATGTACCTCTGGTCAAGCAGCTTTCTTGGAACAATAGATTTTATTGATAAAGATTGTAATCAGGGAAACATCAAGCACACTATTAAAACATTTCTAAAACTACTTCGAAAAAGGAACAGAAACTCTTATCAAAAACCAGTTTTAAAGATGCCCTCCTTCAGTATACAGCTTCTACAGCATATGAAAATGAACAGCTGACAATTGATATCTTTCCCAAAAGGCAGATCACTCAAAGAAAGATGCATAACTGCTGTAACCGAATTATTGCTGTTGATTAGCTTGACTCTGGCTTTCTTTGCCTAATTAACTGATGGCTTATCAAGGAGTCTTTTGTAGGAAGGAACTCATCTAGAAAAGTTGTTCCTTGAGCTAAAATCTAACATGCTGAATTTGGAGCTAACATTGTCTGCAGGCCAGAGGAGCTCTGATGTTTTACACCATCACTTTTTTCCCCTAAATCGAGGCCCCTTTTCCCTGGAAAAGAGAATGCAGCAGATCCTTCTCTTTCCCATTCATTTTCATCAAATTCAGTCTAAGCCTGTGGGTCCTAGTAGACATCAGTCAGCACTGAACCTGAAGTTTATACAAGGTACAGTGTATAGATGAAGCTACTATTGAAAATATGTGGGATTAGGTTTTCTACATCTTTTTTAAGCAGTTAATGAAAAGATGAGATGTTTGGTGGTGGGTGCTGATGGCATTTCCCCTACATTTATGTCTAAAATTGCCTCATTTAGCAGCATACCATCTATATGTCATTGGCAGCAGTCCCATTAGATGAGGATGATAGAATCATCTATATCCATGGAACCTCAACAGACAGCATTACTGCACATCTGAGACCCAAAGCAGCCATCAACCAATACAGAAGAGTGAATAAATAACAGGCAAGGAGACAGACTGGATCTGATTCTCCACTGGTCTGAATTTTCTGTTGTAATTTATACTTTTACAAACTGAAGTCACATACAATACCAAACCAGAATATTTCCCTTGTTCTTCTAAGGGTCCAAATCAGGTATAAATGCATGGAAAGTTATAGCCATTTCCGTATAGCCACCCCCGCCCCCCATAAAAAACAAAAAAAACAAAACAAACCCCCAGAACATGAAGCAGGCTTGCAAAAACCATTCAACAAGCTTAGCAATCATGAAACTTACAAATATATTTTACATTCTCTCTCTGTCTCTTTCTCTGTCCCTCATAATTTCTGAGCCTCTAGAATTCTCTACAATTTTTTTTTTTTTAATTTTAAAGGATTTTCACGTGATCCTCTGATTCTAGGAACTCGGGTATGAAGAAAAACACCCTATTATCACTCAAATTGGTAACATTGATGTAATTTCACCACCCGTTGTTATCGTTTCTTTGTCTTTAGTTCCTGTAACTTTTCACTGATGTTCTGCTTTACCTCCTGAAATAATATGGAGTATGTAAAGAAGCTGGTGGAGATGGTAGGAGATATGTATATAATATATCTCCATTGTGTGTGTGTGTGGGGGGGGGTGCACTCAACAAAGTAAGAGAACTGGGATATATATATGTGTATGTGTATATGCGTATATAAAATATAATATTGTTGAGTGAACTATATGTATATATAAAACCCAGCTCTCTTACTTTGTTGAGTGCACTGTAAAGCCAATGCTACTTCACCTTTGTATATGAATGGCACTTATACAACTTCTAGATTAGATTTCCACTTGGTTATAATAGTGTTACCTGTGTATGCACATAACTGCACATGAGAAGGCCCCATCTACCTTTCTACCTTTCAGGCCAATAGCACTGAAGTAGGGAATGGGAGACTCATGTTTTAGTCCCCCCTTACCCAGAGTGGGTTTGAACATGCATTAACCACCAGATCACAGGTTAGATGTTGCCCAGTGTTCTCTAGCTCTCCTTTTGAAGCTGACGCACTGGGCAGTAAAGGAGGTAAAATGCTTGAGGCCAGGAGAGAGGGAAACCAACCTAGGGGAGTGTGCCTGAGGGGGGCAGTGATTTGGAAAGGAGGGTGCCCTAGGTTCTGGACTCTGTTTCTGCACCTATGCATTTGATATTAATTTGATGAACTACATAAACAGCAGTGAGTTAACTTGTGGCCCATTTCACTCATTCATTCCTTGGTAATGTGCAAGTGTGGTTGAAACCTGAACAGCATACAGGCAAAATAATTGCCATTGAGACCTGTAAAGGGAAAACAGGATTTGGCCCTTAATGTACAATTGAAGAAGAAAAGATAACAGACTGCCATCACACTTGGCCTTCCATGTTTTTTAATGGTCTTTAATCTGCTGATTTGGATCACTGTCCCCAATTTGATTTGGTCAAATCCAAATCTGAAGATTGAATGCTGATTCAGAGAATCAGCGATTCAGACATAGACAGAGCTTTAAATGTTTTTTCTACATACCTCAAATAGTATTGCAGCTCGTGAATACTGCAATAGTGGGGTGGATGGAGCATGCCCCCCGCGTGTTCGGCAGCAAACCCAGAAGTAGACCAGAACTACTTTCCCCGCACAGTTCCGGGTCAGCCAGGGAATGCACAGGGCCCCCCCCAGCTCAGCAATCAGCCGTGGTGGGACCCCAGGTGCCCCCCCCCAAGACCCAGGAGGCACCAGTTACTGAGCTGGGGGTGTGCAGGGCAGGGGGCCCCAGCGTGCTCCCCGGCGAACCTGGAAGTTGACTGGAAGTGCTTCTGGTCCACTTCTGGGTCTGCTGCCAAGCATACTGGGGTGCTCCCTGCACTTCTGTGGGATGCTCCATCTGCCCCAGCATCGCAGCATTCACAAGCTGCTTGGTACCTTGAGGTATGTAGAAAAAAACATTTAAAGCTGTATCTATGTCTGAATCTCTCCCAATCAATTCAGAGGGTTCCGATTCAATTTGGAGAGATTAAAGGTTCTCCTGATACGGATTCAGCCACCGAGTAGGGCTGAATCTCCACCAAATCAAATCGGCAACCGAAGTTTCATACAGCCCTAAAAGGTAGGTCATCCTAGGTTAGATCAGTGATGCCTTGGGTACAGCTACATGTTGTAGGAAACGGAATGGGTGGTGTTTTTCCATAGTTGAAACATACTTAACATCTACCACTTAGAGCTAGGGGCTGCTGCGCTGCTGGAGGTACTGTTAAATGAAGGTCATGATCTACTATAAAAGCCCCAGGGTGATTTTTTTTCACAACAGTAGTAACATTTAGACCCTGGTATATTGGCCAAATTTCATTGTGGGTTATTTTTCACTTTTCCTCCTGATTTTTCATGACTCTTTACTATGGCTTGTTAAATAGTGATTGCTTTACATTTCAGAGGTGCATAAATGAACTTTATGCATAGTTTATATATCAGTTTATCATGAATGTAGAATGATTATTTTCAATAGAAGAACAGCACCAAATGCACCCAAGATGATGATTTGCTTTTGATTTTACATATCTTCTATATTGTTGATATGCTGTTCTTTGCTCTTTTATCCCTATGTATGGGATAAAAGGAGTTCTATTTGAAGATCATAAAGCAAATAATCTTAAAATAGAAATATTTATTTCTCTATTTAGAAAAGAGAGGCTAAGAGAATCCAGAAGTCCAATGAGTTTATAGAAAACAGTGGTAAACAAGTGAAACAAGGAGTTTTAAACAGAAGAGAGATTTACTGCCAGACTATGAAGAGAGAGCTAAACTGGGGAACCACTAAGCCACAAGATTCTGTGATTAGTCAATGGTGTAGTCATAATAATCATCACTGTTAGCACCATTCTTATTATCATCAGTCCCTTCATATTATAATAGCACATAGCAAACTCAGTTATGGACCAATACTCTTTTGTATTAGTAAATCCACAGCACAGGGCAAAAGAGAATCTCTGCACCAAGGAGCCTAAGGTAGTACTTTGTTCAGATATTTGTCTTTAAGGAATGTCCTAAAGGCATCCCAGTCAAGCAGTCCTTCCCTTCCTTGCATGGCCTATTTAAAGTCTGTTTGGCTTAGGTGATACTTTCCAAAGTAGGATGATGAGAAGGGGCTGTAAAGCCACTGAGAGAGCACCTGAAAGCAAAAAGTTTGGAGAGAAGTGAATCCAAAACTATAGGAAGTGGAAATGGCAAGTAGACGTATCCCATTAGCTCCCACATACTGTATAGGAGTCGGGCAGCGTGGGTCTCTGCTGGTCTTCATCTGCATCTGAGTCTCCATGGAGTCTCCATGTATTTTTTTGGCACAGGTAGAAGTCATCTAGAATCGAAGCCTGACAGCTTGGTTATCAGGAATGGGAAAGACTGAGAGATTGCAAGTGGAGATTTGATTTATAGAATCAGAGAATAAAAGGAAGGTGTGTAAAACAGTAGCTTCCCCTGGAGGTGGTACTACTCAGAGCTGTTGACTTTTAAGAAAAGCATATAGAATTACAGGCTTCTGTTTCTCACACATGGGATTAAATAATGAGCAATATCACCGGAGTCAGTGGAGTTGCATTAATGTGCATCTAAAGAGGAATTGAGACAGAATCCCATTAACTTCAGTGTATGCAGGATTTTCATCCTTAATTGCCATTCTCCATTTGTTTTTCAGTTTCAGAACATAACTATTGCCTGCTGCTCCTCAAACTCTCGATTTTTGGGTACTACTAAACTACTTCTAAATCAGTGTATTGCTGGTGTAATGAACAGTTCATACTATTGTTCTTATTTTTCTGGACAGGGTTTTTTCCTTCATTTTTCCCCACTGGATTGGTTTAAATTTTAAGGCTTTGTACTTTAATGAAAACTATTTTCCTTTGATTTGCAAGTAAATAGTCAACGTGTTTAGTTTCCCATGTATGTTTGGATAAGGCTATACTAGCAAATAAGCTACAAAACACTAGATAACATTAATACCTACAAATCAGCCTCATGTTTTGCTGAACTGCTTTGTCAGCTGGTGGAATTTAGCTCATCAGAAGCATTTAACAGAAATCAGAGCATGACTAATTTTTTGTGAGAAAGATTTGCACACCAGAAGAGGCCAAAGAAATCTAAATATACAGCATTTACACACACACACACCCTTATTTATGCATTTTGTAAGTGCACTACTCAAAGTTTAAGGAAAAAGTTCATTGCTAAAAAAGGAATGCAACCTATGTAAGAAAATATCAGTCACTAAAGACATGCATATTGGAGACATCTACAGGGAAGGCATTTTTTAAATTGAATTATCTAACTCATGCAGGCTGCTTTGCTCCAGATAAACAAAAACAGGCAAACTATAAGCAGATTATTAAGATATTGTACAATTAAGGAGAATTCTTGGAAATATGAACAGCAATGTTAGTGTTCAGAGTTTTCAGTTTAACCTTTAGTGTGCTAGCATGACTGTGTTTAACTAAGCAATTTAGGCACTTGGGTTTTTCAAGATCCAGTTGACTAATAACCAATGATGAATTATTCTAGATTTATTGTGAGTATTAAAATACAGCTTTCTGCCTATATTAAATAATTTTAAGTCAGTGGGCTTTGAGGTTGTCCAGATCTACACAGGAAGTCTTGGTGTCTTGCAAGATCAAGTTCTGAGTAGCCCCAGCTAAAATAGATGCTGCATTTTTATTTTCTAACTTCCACAAAGATGATGGATATAATTTATGCACTGAAGAAAGACCCAAACAACTTAAGCTATGTAGTACTGCACATTATCACCTTGTGAAACAGGCACAAGGTGATAAACCTTGAAAGAAAATGATTTTGCATCATTTACTTACATCAGAGTAAGTATTTGATAGTTTTACAAGGAATTAAGCAGAGATTACAGTATAATTTTAATGATATCTTTTTGGGATGTTAAAAATAATGGTGTGTGCTAAAAGCAACATCTGTAATAAAGGCCATTAATTGAACTATCAAAACCAAGAAATTATGCCACATGAGTGGATACATTTAAGATCATTTGCAGTGTGAAGCAAGAGATGCATTAATTCAGTAATTTCAAGTGGCCTTGAGCCTCATCAATTAATGCCTTGATGCAGCTTGGTTTGATAGTAATGAAAAAGTACTTATACCCTCTCCCTGCTAGGTTTTCTTACTCATCATAGGAGCCTTCTAAAAAGTTATCTCAAACAAATCTCTCAAATTTCATTGAATTTTGAGGATGTTAGATGGTTCAGGGCTTTACCTGGGGCCACACCAGCTGCCAATGTATATGCACCTGGTTTTGGCCTCTTACTCAAGAACAGAACCTTGAATCTGGAGGGAAAAAGTAGTGTGTGGTTTGTAACTGAAGAAGTATAATGCAGGGCTGATCAGAGCTTAGTCAAGATGGATCAAGGAACAGCTGGATGGTTCAAGAAGTTGTTTGGCAGTTTAGTAGGCAATGGTATTTTGTTTGAGTCAGTTCTGAAACAATTCCCTTCTCAAGTTCCCACAATGGATTCTACAAAAGATGGCATCCGTCCATCCCCACTTAAAACCATTGTCATTTCTGGTGATGTAGAATGCCTGCTATCTTGCACCCCTTGATTTTGTTCTAGTGTTTTACGAGTCTTGCCTAATAAGAACATTGGGCACTTACACACATGCCCGACACGCTAATTAGCACGCTCCGGCAGCCTCAGTGTTATGTATATTCAGCATCCCTATGCTTCAAAATGGTGATAGGGGTACTTTAACTAAAGCTTGTTGAACAAGGTTTAGCTAAAGTGCCCCCACCGCCATTTTGAAGTGAGGGACACTGAATACACAAGATGCTGCAGGCACTTTAAGTAGAGAGGCTCCAGAGAGCCACAATAATTAAAGTGCCTCTCCCCACCCAGGAGCATGCTCACTGGGCCCGATCAAAAGCCCATTGAAGTATTTTAAGACCTGATCCAAAAAGGTGGCTAGGGGCCTTTCCTCTTAAACATAAGAACACAAGAAGTTCCTTGCTGGTCAGACTAATGGTCCATCTAGCCCAATATCCTGTCTGTGACAGTGAACAGTATCCACTTCTGTCAGCAACAGCACCAGATCAGATCTCTCTAGGCTGATCTATTCCCTTTTTAATACCTTCCTTGGCATCCACCATTTGTTGGGTTAGAGATGCCAGAGGATACAACTTCAGCCATTCTGTTAAAGAGCCATTAACAGATCTCTCATTCATAAATTTATCCAGTTCCTATTTTCACCTGGCTTTGCTATCTGCCTGCACCACCTCCTGTGGCAATGAATTCTACACATTAACTACATGTTACATAATAAAGTATTTTCTCTTGTTAATTTTAAATCTGTCACCTACTAATTTTAGTGGGTGCCCCCTAGTTCCAGTATTCTGAGACTTGGTGAACAACTGTTCCCTGTTCACTTGGTCCACACCCTTCCTGATTTTATAGACTTCTATCATTGCTTCCCCCCAACACCTGCTGCCAAGCTTTCTCCTTTCCAAATGAAATTTCCTAGGTTTTTTAGTCTCTTCTGGTGTGGCAACTGCTCTAGGCCCCCAATCATTTTGTTGTACAACATTGTTTTTGAGATTTGGAGACCAGAACTGCACATAGTATTCAAGATGTGCATGCACCATGGATTTGTATAGTGGCATGATGATGTTCTCTGTTTTGTTTTCAATTCCGTTTTTAATGATACCCAACATTTTATTGGCTTGGTTGCCACTGCACACTAAGCTGATGTTTTTAAAGAATTATCTGTGGTGACTCCAAGGCCTCTTTCCTGAGTTGCAACAGCTGTTTCCACATCTCACCCTGATGAGATGTTTACCCAGTTTGTGAGGATAGTTGAAGTCCCTCATTATTATTGCTTGCCCCATTTTAGAAGCTTCTCTTAATATCCCTGAGCATTTCATAATCACTTTCACCTTCCTGATCAGGGGGGCCAGTAGTACAATCCTAGTACTATATTCTTTTTATTCAAGTATGGAATTTCTACTTTCAGGGGTTCTATAGTTTCATAGTAGCTAGGGTCAGGAGGGACCTGAACAGATCATCTAGCCTGACCCCCTGCCACAGGCAGGAATGAATGGTGGGTTCACAAGACCCCAGACAGGTGACCATCCAACCTCCTCTTGAATTTGCCCAAGGTAGGGGAGAGGACCACTTCCCTGGGAAGTTGGTTCCAGATTTTGGCCACCCTAACTGTAAAATATTGCCTCCTGATCTCTAACCTAAACCTATTCTCCATCAGCTTATTACCATTGTTCCTCGTCACCCCAGGTGGTGCTGGGGAGAAAAGGGCTCTTCCTATTTGCTGATGATCTCCCCTGATGAGCTTGTAGGCAGCCACCAGGTCCCCCTTCAGCCTCCTGTTGCCGAGGCTGAACAGGTTCAGGTCCTTCAGTCTCTCCTCATAGGGCCTGTCCTGCTGCCCTCTCACCTTCAAGAGGGATGTGGCCCTCCTCTGAACCCTCTCCAGGCTGGCCACATCCCTCTTGAAGTGCGGTGCCCAGTACTGGACGCAGTACTCCAACTGTGGCCTGACCAAAGTCGCATAGAGGGGGAGTATCACCTCTCTGGACCGGCTTGAAATGCACCTTTGGATGCATGACAAGGTATGGCTGGCCTTGCTGGCTGCGGTCTGGCATTGGCGGCTCATGTTCATCTTGGAATCAATAATGACTCCGAGATCCCTTTCCGCGTCTGTGCTTTCAAGAAGGGAACTCCCCAGCCTGTATGTATGCTATGGTTTCTTTCTCCCAAGGTGTAGCACCCTGCATTTGTCTACGTTGAACCCCATCCTATTCTTGTCTGCCCACTTTTGTAGTCTGTCTAAATCTAGTTGTAGCCTCTCTCTCCCTTCAAGTGTGCCCACCTCGCCCCACATCTTAGTGTCATCAGCAAACTTGGACAATGTGCTTTTAACCCCCTCATCCAAATCGCTAATGAAGATGTTAAACAGTGCAGGCCCAAGGACTGAGCCCTGGGGTACCCCACTGCTCACATCTCGCCAGGTTGAGTACAACCCGTCCACCACTACTCTCTGGGTAGGCCCTTCAGCCAATTTTTTACCCATCCAACTGTGTAGGCATCAATGCCACAGTCACTTTATTTATTAGTGAGAATGGGGTGAGAGACAGTGTCAAAGGTCAGTGTCAGTAGAAGTTTTCCTCTGAGGCAAGATTTTTATGCTGTTACTATCTATACTATCCCTAGCATACAATGCCACTCCTCCACCTGCACATCTTACACACAATAGGCGGGCGGGCCGGCCTGGCTGCACTCCTCGCCACCAAGTGCAGCGCTGGCCACAGCTGTGCCACCACCAAGCAGCAGTGCCTGTGGGAGCCCCAAGTGCCTGATACCTGCTGCCGCTGGTGGCAGGGCCTGTGCACTGGGGGGGGAGGGTAGGAGGGTCCCCGCAGCCCCCCACCCTCCCTCACAGCCACACCCTGCCCAGCTGAGCTCCGCATTCCCTCTGTCCCCCTGGGCGTGATTTCTGCACTCCTGCCAGCTCCTGCCCTACGCTTCATGCCTCTGCCAGCTTCAGCTTCCCCCGCAACCAACCCAGGTGCTTCCCTAACTGGTGCCAGGAGCAAGTGGGATACTGGGCAAGCTGAGCAGGTCCCCCAGCAGCTACAGCAGTGGTAGCAGCAGCCCTGCCTGGGAGCTGCAAGGTGGCTGGGCTAGGCCCTTCCACCCATGAGGGTGGGAGGGAGGCGTGCAGGCTGGGTGGGATAAAATTAGTTGGTGGGTGCCCGCAAGCCAAAAGAAATTGCCTGGCAGGCTGGATTCAGCCTGCAGGCCATATTATGCCTGCCCCTGGTCTAGCTCCATCCTCTTTGGGACCACCCATCAGGTAGTTGAAGGCTGTTACTAAATCCCCTCTGTCTTCTCTTCTCCAGACTAAATAAGCCCAGTTCTTTCAGCCTCTCCTCATAAGTCTTTTGCCCCAGTCCCCTAACCACATCTTCCTTCCACCATCCTTTCTGTAGTGGGGGGTCCCAAAACTGGACACAATACTCCAGATGTGGCTTCACCAGTACCAAATAGAGGGGAAGAATCACTTCCCTTGATCTTCTGGCAGCACTCCTACTAATGCAGCCAATTATTCCATTAGTCTTGGCAACACGGACACACTGTTGGCTCATATTCAGCTTATTGTCCACTGAAACCCCCATGTCCTTTTCTGTAGAGCTGCTGCTTAGCCATTCAGTCTCCACGCTGTAGCGCTGCATGGGATTGTTTCACATAAACACTTTGCATGTGTCCTTATTGAACCTCATAAGAGTTCTTTTGGTCCAACCCTCTAATTTGCCTAGGTCACTCTAAAGCCTAAACCTTCGTTCCAGTTTACCTAGTACACCATCCAACTTCATGCCACCTGCAAACTTGCTGCATGTGTACTCCCTCCCATTTTCCAGATTGATGAAGATATTGAACAAAACTAGCCCCAGGACTGATCCCTGGGGCACTCCACCTGATACAGGCTGACAATTAGACATCAAGACATTGATTGTGAGCCTGATGATCCATCCAGTTTGTTTGCAGTCCTATTCATTTGTTCTTGTTGAGGAATTTTACTCCTTGTTGAAACCAATGGAACTTTAGGCAGCCAGGCACCAGATACTTTTTGCAAACTAGTCCTTAATAGCGTCAGTCGGTTTGGATCTGAAACTTTGAGGTTACTGTTTACAAAAGTCACTAAATAAAAATAAGGTGCCAAATAGAAAATTAGATTTTACAGCTTTTTTTAAATGACTTTCCAACTCAAAGTGAATGCTTAATACAGTATTACTTTTTCAAGACATGTTAAACTAAACCAGCACTTGCTTGTGTGCTCGCTCACTCATGCTTTCTTTCCTCTATCTCTTTCCTTCTCTCCCTCTCGAATAGTCTTTTGATATTTAATATGTGAGAAAGGTAGATTGAACTTCCTGTAGTTGTTTTAGGACTAAATAGTTCAAAGGAGTTAAAATTTATATATGCTTTATACCAGGGATATTTTACTCATTTCCCACCACTAAATGGTGCTAGGTAGGCAGTTGGATTTTTAAGTGAATTGTTATAAGGACCCCCTTTTTATGCATAGCCAGAATCATTCTGGACCCCAATTCTAGAAGAATTTACATTGCATTGACTTCTATGAGACCCCTGAAATGCACACATTTAAGCGCATACTTTAGCATGGCAATAGTTGTGATATTTAGGCGTGCATATTCTACATTTAATGAGTAGGACTAATAATTACCATTTAATTGTTTGTTGCTCAGTATTGAAGTCACTGCTGTTCCCTTGCACTTGCTCTGATCTCCATAGATTTCTCTGCAATGGTTTCTAGGAGCAGTACCTATTTTTTTTTTATAGATTTATAAGATTTAAGGTAAATATGTTATGAGTAGAGTTTGATAGCTCTCCTTTGACAAATATTATATTTTATGGGAGGCTATTCTTGTGGTAGACTCATTTTTTTTCAGTCCTACATTCTTCACCTTTTCCCCCCATTAATAAATTTTACAGCTATTTATTTACTCCCTGTTTTTCCTTTTTATTTCCTTCTTATCTACTGCAGAACTGTATCCTGTTCCCCTTCCCAGTTTCTGATTGTGTAGGTGATGTGTTAAGCAATCACATTTGTACTGTGAGATTTGAAGTCATTTTTGGTATTGAATAAAATTATTTTTATCAATTATTTTACTCTTTGCTAAATAAACCTTTTTGTGGTTATCTACGTGTGGGCCAACACAATAATTTATTACTTCTCTCCCGATGTCCAGAAGGGGCTACTAGTTTTAGGACTTACAGGTGAACTGAAAACCTTGATACAGTTATTTTTATAAAAAAACAGTAAATCCTTTTTGTACCCTAAGACAGAAAGAGAGAAATCCTGTCTTAACAGGCAAAATTCTCAAGTCCAACCACATGGGAGTTTTTCTGAATGAGATTGGCAGGTTTTAACTCTAAGAGAACTCACATAAGAACTTATGCATTTTCTAAATAATTGCCTTTTATAGGGGACTGATATACTTCTGCATTTTGAGTCCAGAGTTGAGCCCCTGAGGATTTAGCATTGGTCCTACAGCAGCTGCTGACAACATCAGCATGCGATCAGCTCAGCAATGAAAACACGTCAGAGATTAGAGGGGTCATCCGCTCTTGTACAGAAAACACCAAACTTGGATCTTGGCAGGAAAATAACTGTGAAACTGATTAAAAGCCTGACTGTGTTATAGAATGAGCTTGTTTGTCATGTCTGTATCTGCATATGTATCCCATTATGCGAGTATATTTATTTTTTAAGATATGTACAGTCTATTTCAGTGTACTAGTATGATTCAAGATCCTCTTATTTCTATCTTGCATGGAAATGTAAAGTGTGAAGTTATGTGAATGTAAAACTACTGAGCCCAAACTTAGCTCTGATATGAACAGGCACAACTCTGTTGGTTTCAGTGGATTTATACTAAGGTAGAATATGACATAATGGTGTGAAATTTAAAGTAATTTTTAGCCTTATTCCATTTCATAGGTGCAATTTCTGGTAAAATTTGATTTTGCTAGCATGTGTAGTTTCATGCCATGGCAGAGGGTTTGCCCTAGGTTCTCTATGGTACTATGTTCCCTGCAAGGCGGAGAGTATGGAAGGAAGAGGAGGTGGGGAGATAGCCTCCATTTATGGGTAAAAAAGATGGGACATTATGGGAAAAGGGACTACTGAGCTTGTGGTCAAATAGATCCAGGGCACAGTAACCCCAACATAGTGTGTATAAAGAGGCATCAACCACCATTCTAGCCTATACCCCTGAAGGAGCTATAATACAGGCCCCGTAATTTGCTATGAAGTGAGGTTGCATTATTCTTCTCCCATGTACCACACAAGTATATGTATGTGGTGCAGTTAGGCTGTGAAATTGCACCCCATATAGATGTACCTAGAGTATCTTTGATCTAACTGACTTGAGAATGATGAGCCTTAAAGATGCAGCAGCTCAGGCTTCATTGCTGGCTACAAAGAGCTACTGGGTACCCTTGGAGTATACCTATACTGCACAAGTCAAGTGCTTTGTCAACCCTGTCCCTCTTCAACCCTGGTAATAACGTAGTTAGACTGCTCTGAGCCATGCCCCCAACACTGCACTCATGATCTGAGGTTGTGGAAGGTGCTTGAATGGAGACTCAAGGGACCCTCAATACATTCTTACTGCTCCCTTTCTGGGACTGGTGTTTGCAGACTTGGAGAGGATGGGAGGAGCTTATTTTCTTGGTGGCACGATTGAGCTCTCTGTTGCTGTGGCATGGACATACTCTTGGTCAGGTGGCCAGGTTAGGTTTGACTGTTATATTTTTTTCCCTGTTACAACTTCATGGCTCTTGACACTGAGCCTACTAGCTTAAAGCTAACTCAGGGCTAGCTGCACATGCTGCAAATCAAACTTCCAATTAAGGTATAGATATAGCCTTAATACTGTCCTAAAGCCTGGTTCTGGGGCGTTAAGGTAGAAGTTAAATTGACTTTTGGTGTATTGAGAAATTAGGAAATGAATCCAGGGTTGTTCAGGAGTACCATGGGTTCTAAATCAGTGAATTTATCCTTCCCAGTCTTGTGATTTTTTTTTCTTTATTTTTAATACCTTTCGAAAATTCACATGCTTTTTATTGAATAATTTTGGTCCTGAATGTGGTGTCCATTTACACTACCATTTCCATTGGAAGGACTGGGCAATTGTTGTCACTTCAAGTGCAGAAATTTACATTTATTTTTAGGTATCAGGTAGTCTCGTGTAAAACCATTATTTCTGCCACTGGGAGTATCCGAGCAGTGAGCACATAACACTATATTCTTCCGTACTTCAAGAAGATTCCTCTTTGGACTTTCAGAGCCATCAGCCAAATGACTTTCCTTTAGTATTCTGCTTTTTAAGGGAAGATAGGGATAAAGTTCAGTTTTTTTCTTCCCAGCTGCAGCCTGGCATCATTTCAACATTTTGGTGATATAGATGCATCTGCTCTGAGTGTGAGTGGGCACTCTGCTAACTGTCATAGCTATGCCATGCAGTTAGACTGACAACATAGTCCAGTTGTCAGCCTAGTTGATTTTATTTAAATTAGCTTGGCAAAAAGAACTCTTTTGCCAATATAAAGCTAGGTCTTTGCTTAGAGGATTTAGCAGTATATCCCAGCAAACCCTTTTCCATGAAGGCAAGGCCCATACCTTAGGTATGGATCAGTCATTTTCAAGAGCAGAGCAATAGGGAACAATAATTAGTCTCCAATTACCAAAAAATAAGTTTCTGATTTATTGTGGCTGTCATTTCATAAAGACGTTTTTTCCCATCAATCTGGACTAATGGATTTGAGATGCAGAAATCAAATTTATGAGTAAAATATGTCCCGGCCTTAGTTAAATTTAGGGGCTTATGCACTAAATGGTAATTGTATACTTGCAATTCCTTCATCTGGACTGGACTTAAAATACCTATGTTAGTGATCAGATTGAAGTAAATTTTAACCATCCAGTGTGGGTAGACAAAGGACTAATTAAGCCCAGGAAGATCTATTTGTATAATTAGCCTGGGGGCAAGAGGATTCAAGAACTGAAAACAGCTTCCTTGTAGCATCCTGTCACTTTCAAAGTAAAATATTTAGGGCAGGAGGAAAAGAGCCAAAACCTACAAAAACTTTTTTTTTTTCTCTAAATGAAAAAAGCTGAAAAATATTTGATTACTTACCTGCCCATGGAATAAGTCACAGTTTTATTCCATCCCATTATTTTGGATCTCGCTGCCATTTTAGGATGCTGAAATTGATCAGAGAGCTATCAAATTCTCAACTAGTGTAAATGGTGGAAACTTTGCTGGAGAATGCCTGTATACACCAGCTAAAATTTTGGACCTGAATATCCTCAATTGTACCAAACGTGATTACTGTAGCTTGCAACTTAGAAATACAGTCGTGTTCAGTCTCTCTCTTTGTTGTAGCTGCACAGCCATTCTGACTGATTAACAAAAGATCCTGACAACTTGAATGATGAATTGGAATTTAAGACTAAAAAGCCTCTGAAAATGTAGTCTCTCTGGAGATGAATCCTTCAGCTCCCTATTATATGCATGAAAACAGATGTTCTCTTGATGTGCTTAGATGCCTGGGTCACAATGTAAAGAACAATACCCGCTGCTGAGCCAAGATTAGCAAAAGCAATTTTGGTAGCCTAATGTTTTGGGGCCCCAAGACACCTGGTTTTCAGAAGTAACATGCTCAGCACTTTCATAAAATCAGGCCCCTTTAATTTGCCTCATCAAACTGCCAGAATTGAAGCATCTAAGATGGAAGATTTTGGTTTTGCCCCATAGAAAAACTACAGGAAAAGAAAAATACACATTGCACATTTTGAAATTGTTTACCATTAAACAGTTCCCTCATCTGCATTTTAGACCACGTAGGTGAAATTAGATGGAGAAAATCCTGGGCTGGTTATCTTTTTCAGTTCAATAATTTCTCCAACTTTGCTGGGTCTGGGCAATTCCATTTGTTTGTGAAAAAGGAAACATTCATAATACCAAATAGCCTTCAAATGTCATGGAAGAGTGGAACTGCACAAGTGCAAATGGGAACATTTCTGGAAGTGTTGTGGAAGTAGAGAGAGGTTCTAAGGTGTTTGCGTTAAATAACACAGCCAGTACAGTGCTGTTTTTATTTTGGGCAGTTGACAGCTTTAAGAACCTGTATCCCAAGACCCAGACATTACAAAACATTTGGCAGATGTTTTACTCTTCAGGGGGCCAGAATACATCTAAAAGCACTTGTCCTTGAGCAGAAAAAATATTGTTTTTTTTTCCTGTTGTCTTTCATTCTACAAGACTTACTGTAGTTACAGGTATTCCAAGTTTTCCAGGCAGCACCCACTTTATTATTATTTTTATAAGCAGAAGGTACTCTGGATCTTTACAGTCCTCCTGATTTAGCATACCTCATCAATCCTCTGAATTAATTTAAAAAGTTCCTTTAAGTTCTGTCTCTTTCAGGCAGCTGGGGAATGAAGAGTTTCTTCTTTTGGAAATGAAATCGTTTAGTTTTAAACAACTCTCAAATGCAGTTTGCATGGTTTAGTTAAGACTCAGGACAAATTAGAGACAAATTAGACTGAAACTGGCAAAACGCCAAGAAAATGTGTTTATATATGAGAGTTAGTGAACACAACAGTTGATCCTTCCCAAGGTTATACTTCCTTGTTGGAGTTTGGCCATTGAGAAAAACTATGTATCTATGAACCTTAAATTGAAGGGATTATGTGGCTGGCCCAATGGCAATTTTTGCTTCAATACATCTGTTGCTTTCTCAACAGTTTAAGGAAGTTTGCTAGTTTAAGGAAATAAGTTCCTTGTCTAAGAAAGCTGCGAGCTTGGCTTCTCTGAAATCTATATAGCTAGATTGCTAGCGTTTTAGCTCTTTGGAGCAAAAGGGAAAGAGTGACAGTCAAGTGCAAGTCTGAGTAGTTAAGGAAGCTTATACACCTTGAGCTGTTGAAACTTAGACATTTAAATTTAAGTATCCTAAAATAAGTTTAGGAATTCAATACAAAATGTATGTCAGTGAGAGCTCTTGGGTGATCAGTGCTTTTGAATATCCAGTTACGTACGTGTCTGGATATAGACTTAGGTACTTAAATTTGGACTTTTATTTTTCAGAATATGGCTCTGCATATTAAAAATGGGCCTGCCTTTAGAAACAGAGAGAGATAATAGCAGAATTTATTGTTTGTGCATTCCTGGGCATACAATATAAAAACTTCATTTTCTTGTGATAGCAACATTTTCAGGAAAAATTTTACCTTTGGCCATCCTCGTGGGAATTGTGAATAAAAGCAGTGGCCTCTAGCATGCTGTCCCCAACACATAGTCCCAAAGCTGGCGATTTGAGATGTCACCCACTCATCACCAGTGTTACATCAGGGGTGTCATGGGTCAGATTTTCAGCTGTCCTGCCAGTATTTCAGTAGGATAACAGAAGTTGGGGGATGTGGCCTGCCACAGAATATGGTATCCTTGGGCCCCGATAGACATGGCCGTCACTAGCAGCCCCAGGGACCTATGCTGTCACCCAAACACAGCTCCATGCCGCTGCATGTCCCTGGCAGCATGGAGCTGTGTTTTGGGTGACAGCATGGTGTTGCCTCCCAAGTATGACTCCATGTTGCCACCCAAAAATGACTTTGTGCTGTCACCCAGCCCTAGGCCCACCACAGTTTCTGCTTGTCCTATATATCTAGCCCAGGTGCAGTTCTGTGGTCCAGACATGGCCCACAGTGAGTTTGACACTCCTGAGTTACATTGACAAGTCCATTTCAGTGTCCAGTCCACAGGGGATAGTTGTTGCAACCCCCAGCTATAGAGCTTTATGTCAAGCTACATCAGCTCATGCTTTCAGCCAAGGAGATCCACAGTTGAGTTCCCCATGAATTGGCTAAGAAGTGAGTGTCACATTAATACAAGCACTCTACATGCTAGCGTCTTGAACGTTTAAGTCTAATCCAGCTACAATCGACAAGCAACTGCAGACAGTGGGGTAAAGAACGCCTCCTACCAAAATGGAAAGTGCTAAGAGTAATTTTAGGTGACAAAATAAAATTACTAGAATGTTTGTTGCACTTGCCATGCGCTGCAGAAATCACCATGGTGTTTGATGCTCTTTTCAATAGAATCTTGCAGTGCAAGGCAGGAAATCATGGCTGGACAACTTGTGCACAGAGCCTCTGTCTGGGACATATAGACAGAGACATACTACCCAGTACCATCAGTGTTAGTATTGTGCCTGGCTACCAGGGAAGAGAACCAGCATTTCCTTGCTTGCTGTAGATATGGGTACTATGCCAAAGCACCATGATATAAATTTTCTTAGAAATTAGATTTTCAGTTTCATAGAATAAAATAATTTGTTTGTCTCTACAGAGGAAAAGTCTGTAGAGACAAAAGCTCCAGGTTTTCATTCAAACAGACTGCAGCCAGAAAGTTCCTCAAATTCATGCCTTTGTTTCAGAGGGGCTTGTGCTAGACTTCTTTTGCAGTCCTGACTGTTCAGCTCTTCTCTGCTCCACTTACTGGTAACTCTGAGCATCTACAGGTCAATGAGACCACCCCAGCATCTTTGCCCAGATGCACAGGTCTCATGGCACAGCTATGAGAATATATTTTCATGCAGTTTTATTCACGGATGAACCACAAACCTCCCGTGTGAAAAGATTAAGGCATTCAGAGGACTTCACTGCACACTGTGACATTTTTGGCTTATTTTATAAATCATTAAACTTGGAAGAGTTTTGTTATCATTCTACTAGTTTCCCTTGGGTTATACTGCTACATTCATCAAGCCAAGAATAATGAGGTGAAATGTATGAAGTGGGTCCTGAGCACAACATTTTCACTAGCTTATCTTCAAAGGAAGGATGGGCATTTGCAGGCACTCTTACACAATACTTTCATATGCTAGTATCATACAAATTATACATAGTGTGAGTCTGTTTTAAAGTGGAGAAAAAATAGCTGCTTCTCACTTGGGCATGGATTTATGTAAGTATCAACATGAGATCTAAACCACTAGTTTAGCTTAATATAATCATATTTCTACTTGCGAATTTAATTGCATGTAATATTTTTATTATTATTATCCGTAATACTACTTTTTAACCTCAAAAATTACATTATTTGAAAACCCGTAGTATTCAGTAGCAAGGAGCAGCAAAGAAAGCAATGATACAGACATAGGCATAGAGCAAATTGGAAGCAATTCAAGGAAGAGCAATACGCGTTGTAAAGGGGTTGGAGTGGTTGATTTATGGAGAAAGAGAGGCAAGTATTTGCCTATCAATAAATGGCTTGGCTAAATAAGACCACAGGCAGCATAACAAATTTACAGGACATGAACACCCAGAGAGAAATTCATCTACATTGTATTGGAGTAGGGAGCAAGGGTTTTTTGGCATCAGGCATCAAGGACTCAAAGTGTGCAGTGCTTGCCCTGATTGGGTACAGTGGTGGTATGCATTAATTTGGTACTCTCCTCAGGCTGACCAAAGGCTAAGATCTGCCTCATGTCTTTACAGAATAGTTTTGCAGAAAGCCTGCATCTGGTCTGCCAACTAAAAATACAGGTCATGTTACTGCAAAGTCCCACTCCTCCCAAAATTATATGAATGTCTAAAATTCCCCAGAAGTACTTAAACACCACCAGTCATTGAGCTCAGTGGTCTCAAGATCTTCTGTTTCTTTTTATGGTTTTCTATGATGAAGCTCATTTTAATTTTTAGCAAAAGCTTTTGGACTCAACAACATGTAGTGGGTACTGCTTCTTTGGTAGCCAGAAGCAGCAGGTGCAGGGTGGCAGTGATCAGTTACATTGAAGGTTTCTCAAAAAAAATCTTCTTGAAAGCCACCTGCTAATCCTTCCAGTCACCTTTGTGCAATAATGGTATAGCCATGGTAGAGAAGAGCTGTCTACATGAGGGTGGGTGGTGAAAACTCTTTTGCTGGCCCAGAGAATGCTCAGCTAGCTCTGGCAATGCTGAAATACCTTGCAGCTTTTATGGCTTTAAGTAATTAAACAGGACTGCTTTAGTAATTAATTAATTACTTTCAATCTATTATTATTTTTTAATCATCTCAGACTGGCATGGCACTGTTTTGCATGTTAAAAATGTAATTCATACTAGTTATCTGTTTTATTATGCAGGGCTACTCATCATTTCTAAGGGGCAGATAATATCCAAGAGCTGTGTGCACAACTTCCATTGACATCTGTCTCGAGACCTTCCCTGAACTATATACCTTCAATCAGTATGGGATCTGTTGTGTATCCTCTTAGGCCTTGATCCTGTGCAGTGCTTGTGTGTGTGTGCAGTGTTAAGCACACAGCTTCAATGGCATGCTGGCATATTTCAAGTTATGCACGTGATGGCGTGCTCTGCTGAGTTGGGCCCTTAACCAATATCTCTTTGAAGGCAAAATCTGACATAAATAGTCATTGTATACCTTTCTTCTATTTAGTATCAAATTAATTAAATTAAACTTCAGTTACTCACCTGTTCCTCAAAAAAGTCTGTGAACAAAAGCATCAAAAACATTTTTTTTAAAATATCAAAGTAATAGAACCTGATGTCAAAATCCAAGACTTTATGTTGTGAAGAAAAATGATTGACCCAGTCTCTTTGGATTGAGGTTATGGACAATGGTACCTTTTAATTGCTTTCAAAGGGTAGGGGGAACTGCTGATCGTTGGCATGCATCATCTGTTATGATGTTATATCTGCTGAATCTGCTGCATTTCCCTGACTTTGACCTTGACTGAAACAGAGTTAAAGTTTTTGTGGTCTTGCTACAGGACTTGTATCAATTGTACTGTGACAGCAATACAGTTGTTACATCTGTCTGTATAGGGAGAGACCTGAATTCTGCACATCCTGCTTGAGAAGTGATTGTTAGTGTAGAGGGGTTGGTAGGAGTAGTACAGAGGAGAGTTTATCTTTTATTCCTTAAAGCTCGTAATACAAGGCAAGTAAGAAGGTCTCCATGTGATAAAGTAAATCTAAAACTACCATGCAGTTTTATTTATTGTAACTAAGCGTTAAAAATGGACACGTGTTCTTCAGGGCCAGCTTTTCCCTGATTAATGTGTCCTTTGCCATTTTGATGTAGGAAATTATTTTGATAATTTTTGGTCAATCTGAATTATTCTGATTCATATTTTATGCAAATATTTGTAGAAATTTAGAAGCAGTAAGAATGGAATGTATCTGGCAATTGTCATGCAGTTCAGAGGAATGTCACTAGTGCTCTGAAATGCTTTTAACGGCAAATGTGAGCAAGATGTCTAATGTTTCTTGCCTTGGTTAATTATTCCTGCAATATTAGTAGGCATAAACTCAATATTGGTCTTGTCTTTACATCTCTTTTGTATGCAATCCAATATTTTTTCCAGCTGAAATCAGTAATTGAATAATGTAGATGAATATAGATAAAAATACCATTGCATACCTGACATGACCAGATGAAGCTAAAATTGAGAGATGAGTCCTCTCTTGGCATTATTGCACGTGCAATTTGCAGAAAGCCACAAAGACAAGGCAATTCTATCTATTCTAGAGACAAGACAAAGGGCTAAAACCTTAGCTGGACGTGAGCTGGTATAATTCTACTGCCATGGAGCCTCATCAGTTTAGCCATCTTGTGGATCTGGCCCGAGGACTTTACCCATTTATGCATCTAAGGGAGCTATTTTCAAGTTGTGGGCCAGATCCTGATACCTTTGCATATACTCAATAGCATCTCATACTATGGGGATGCGCAGTAACTTCTGAAGCAAGGAGCTTACTTGTGAGCGGTGAGAGCTGAATCTGGCCCTGTGTTGGGGAGGGGAGTGAAGGAAGGAGGCAGCAAAGTGTAATTCCATGTTCATTAAAATTAGCACATAATCCTTGTGATGGCTACATGGAAAAGAATGCTGATCTTCCAAGGTTACTTTAGTTAGTAAATGTTGTCGACTTTTTTATTAACCAGTGTGACAGGATCTGTTTTCAAGACGCACAGATGTTATTGTGCAGTAAGCAAGCAGGCTGGCATAGATAACATCAGTAAACGACTATTACTAGAAAACTGTGTCTAGGTGAATTTAACTGGATTTTTTTCATAATCTAAAAGCAATAGTGCTTTCTGCTGGAGCTGAAAGCTCTTGCTAAATGATTTTTTTCCAATCCCATTCTATTCACTGCTTCACTAATTGCCAGAGAAATAGGTGCCACGTTCGTCCTACTTTTAGTTATTATTCTTTTAATTGGCTCTGAAAGTAACAGCATATTTTCTTGCTGTAAAAGAGGTTTTAGAAATCCTGTTTATTTTCTAAAGACACTTTTTTTACCTCCTTTGTTTGCATGGTATACTGTATGCAGTCAGTAACAACAGATCATCTCATTTCATAAAGTTGTTGGAGGTGGTGATGTTTTTGATGCAAGTAACAAGCATGATCCTCATTTAGGTATTGGCTATTCTATCTAGCTTTTTTGAGCAAGCCCTTTCCAAAACAGTAAAAGTAAGGCAGCATATAATTCACTTAATTCAGAAAGATGACCTGACCTGCAGCTGTTAGCTGCAATGTTTAGAACTCTGATTTCTTTTATCCTTTATTCTGTATGTTGCTGGATGGTGTATGTTGGAAATACAGGAAATTTGTTATTAATTTCTGTTCTTGAATTCTGTTTCTTCATGGGTCTCCTCATGGCTTCCCATTGCCACTACTTTAGACACAGTAAGCGCTCTAAAAAGAAAGCATAAAGCAACCTATTTTACCAATGAATTTCTTAAACAAATATGTAGGGAACAAGAAAAAGTGTACTAACAGTCACTACCCGTAAAATATTATTATTGCACTTTATACCCTGAGAGTTTTGTGTCTTGTTATTATACTGTGTTTTCTTACATAGGGAAAGAGCTATTTCTCTCTGACCAAGCAGTCAAGCACTACTGCTTTGAAACTTTTAGTGGACTTGAAAATATTGTATGGATTTCTCAATTTAGCTCAATTTTGATGCTAAAAGTGTTATATTAACACATTAACATCATAGATTTCAAAAATAGATGGAAGTGTTATGATTGTCAGGTCACAACTCCTGCATGGCACAGGCCATATCATTTGACCAAACAGCTACCTACATGGAACCCAGTAACTTGTGTTTCGGCTCCAATATATTTTTTCAGGTGGGTACCAAGTCTTGATTTTTAGGGTCTTTAAGTGAGAATCTGACCCATCCTTGTGCCAATTGTTCCAATGGTTAATTGCCTTCAATAGTAAAATGTATTCCTTGCTTCTAGTTTGAAAAGCTATCTAGCTTCAATTTCTAGCCATCAGATCTTGCTATCCCTTTGTCTGAACAACCGGTGCATTTTGCCTTGCTTCAGTTAATAAGCAAAGATCGAAAAAAACAAAACAAAACAAAACAAAAAATAGCATCGACTAACCTGTTAGTGAAGTAAGAATAAGGCAAGCTGCTCTTCACAATTATGTGATTTTAATAACCCATATTTGCCGTCTGTATTCCATCGTGCGCCAGAAATAGAAACAAGTGCCGAAAAATGCTGGCTACCACTATAACTGGATGAGACACATACTTTTATACTCAATGGATCTGAAGGTTTTGAGTAAGCAAAACTGTCAGCTCTCCTTTAGTCTAACCAAGCTTTCTGATCTAAATATAACCAGTCCTGTGGCTCCGATCAATGTAATTATCTTTCTCTGTTTCATATTATAGTAAAAACAACACAAACATTTAGTTGACATACTAGTTTTGAGTTTTTTGGAAGATGTTTTGTGTCTTTTGAGATGGTGTGCATTATTGCTAACAACTATTTTTATGTGTACGGTTACTGAACAGCATGGCAAATGAATTCAGAGGTTGATTGTAGCTATTTGATTCCTAACTATTCAAATGGCCTCAGTTTCATTTTGTTTTTATCTCAATTTTATCACTCTGCCTGCATTCTCCATTTGTCTTCCCCATCCTGTTTGGATGATCTGTGTTTTGGGACATAAAGAAGATACGTTTTATCTCTATGTATGATTAAAAATTATTACTTTATCTCACAAGCCATGCCATTCTTGAAAAAGTATACCCAGGCATTTTTTTTTTTTAAATCATCCCAAGTAAAAACAATTACACAATTGCAACATATAGGAATGATTCCTTTCCCATTTAAAATTCCCAGAATGAGATTTGCAAATGAATGAACCATCCAAAGCTAACATGGACTTCAGTGGGAACTGTGGATGGTTAACATTTTTTAATCCTGTGTAATACTGTACTTCTGAAACTGTAATCTAGGAGCCACTGCTGGTTTGTTGAGATCTGTCTTGCCAAGTGATGTTCTCTCTCTTTCCTTTCACCTGAGAGAACTGGAGAAGAGAGGAAGTGAAATTAAGAACAACAGCAGATTCTAGGTAGGACTTTCAAAAATAGTGCACTGGTATTTCCTTCTATGTGAGAAGTTTTTTGACATGTTTGAAAAAGTGCATCAGATTTTCAAGGATACTTTGGTACCTGGCAAGCACAGTTGCCATTGGGGGTCACTGGAACTTTTGCTGCTAAGTCATTAATGTCCTCTTAAAAATCTGACCCACTCTTTCAAAAATGATAAAACACTTCTCTCAATAAAGCAGACAACCTTGCATACAAACTTCCCTACGCTCACTTTCTGCTAGAGGCAATTGTTAGTTGCCATGGAGACAATATACTACTGCAGTGATGGCCACGTGACTGAGAATGGGAGGGAAATGTTCCTCATTTTGTGGAATGGGAAGGGAACTGGTCTTTGCTATTTGGCGGTATTTAGGCAGTGTGGTCCATAGGAATTGAAGGAAGGGGGTCCCACTGAAGGGAAGGCACCACAAATGAGGGTGCTCAAGGGGGTTACTTAAATGGTCTACAGGGGCAAAATACACACTCTGGACCTTTGTTGAAACACTTGGGCTAAGTACACCCAGTCAAACAGCCCAAGGCTGAATTGATTCAGTCTTTGCAGGTTAGTCTAAGCTGCAAAGATTGAACCAGTAAGCAAATGAACAGACATTCACTTTTGATTCAGGAAATGCAGCCTCATGCCTGTAGTGGCTCAAGCCAGAAGCCAGGGGGTGCTAGAGCATGGCTCTCTGGCACATGGCCAGCATGGGTTGTGTGTTTGCTTCCTTCTCTGGGATTTGCAGTCCACAATCACAGCAGCAACACTCTGCAGACTGACTCTTCATTTCCTCTTCCTGCTTCCAGGTACCTCTGGGATTTATAATCCACAGTTGCAGCCAGCACTAAATAAACCAGCAGGGCAAGGCAGCTCTGTACTCGGGGGGCAGTGAGTTTAACCCCCCTCTCTGGCCCCAGATTTCTGTACTGGCAGGGAGCGGGGCAGTGAGCCAGACAGTGAGGACAGTGAGCCAGCCCTCACTGCTCTAGCTAGGGAGCAGAGGGGCAGGGCCAGCCCTGCTCTCTGGATCAGACAGCACAGCCCAGGGCTGCAAAGTATGCTGGGGGACTCTAATTTAATTTGAACCAAGAAGGGGTCTGGGACAGAAATATCATGAACCAGTTTGATCTAAATCATTTGTCTGAGACTACATTCAACCAGGTTTATCTTAAACCAGTGTCAGCCATTTTGAAACTGGTTTATGTGCACTGAACTTCTGTTCTGTTAAAGGTTTAAACCAGTTTCTGATCACTTAAACTGGTTTATGTGCAACTTCTGTTCCTAGCCTTGGGGATTATACCTTTACTCAGATGTAGAGTAAAATTTTGCAGAAATAAACAGTATCAGATACTGAGCTGAATTATGAAAATAGTATCAATTCAGGGGTATTGTAAAGTAAGCCAGGTCCTGTGTAACTGAAAAGATAACAAAATAAGAACAGAGAGGTAATAAATTATAAGTATGTCCTTTTATAAAAACCTTACATAGCATGTCTATGGTTGGTGCTTCTCTAATCATTTATGATAATTGAAAAAGGTTTGTGCAGTTTATAAGAGCATGGGCATGGATTTATTTATTATGACTAAAGCAAATGCTAACAGATGGTAGTCATTGGGTTATTTATACAGTGTGTCATGTGTTGCCTCTTATGGCACAGTTACATGTTTCCGTTCATGTAGGCAATGTCAGTGTCTATAATATTAGGCAACTAAATGAATGTTTTCAGTATCAATTCATACAAAAAAGGAACTTTCAGATATAAATTTGTTTTTAATATTGTGACAAAAAGACCAATGTACCA
The DNA here is from genome assembly GCF_030867095.1 of Alligator mississippiensis. NCBI lineage: Eukaryota > Metazoa > Chordata > Crocodylia > Alligatoridae > Alligator > Alligator mississippiensis. The sequence continues at coordinate 224,620,908 of NC_081824.1, read as the reverse complement.
AAATGACAGGGCCCATTGTTGTCAATAAGGCTTTCCCTTGATTTCAAAGGATGTTGGAATCTCATCTCAACATGTATCTTAATCTACTAGGTCTTATTAAATAAGGATTTATACTAGCCTAATATCATACAGGGATTTATAGAAGCCTAACATCATCGTGGGATTGCACTCTTTCTCTGTTTAAGGGCAGAGCCTTAGAACTGAAGCAAAGACTATGCACTTATCTGGGATATGTACTTATCCTAAGTTAACATAAGCAGTGCTCATTAAGTACACTATGAGGTCAGTGCCGTGGTATAAGAAATCCTGAAATTTTCAAAGCTTCTAATACTTTCAAACCTTGAAAACATTAGGAAATATTTTCACAGCTGCTCTTAGAAAACTTGGAAACAAGGGGAGATGGTCACTTTCTGGGGAACTAGCTATGAGCATTTTCAAGGCTGGAGGCTGTGAATCTGACTAGCTCTCATCAATTCAAAGGCTGATAGCAGCTCTTCACCATTTTTGGCTCTGATCATTATCCAACTAAATGGAATAGAGTTACATGACAAAGTAGACAAGAGAAGACTGAGAGGGGATCTGGTGGCCATCTGCAAACCAGCCAAGGGAGACCAGCAGGCTATGGGAGAGTCTCTTCCCCTGAGCACTACCGGGAGTATCGAGGAATAACGGCCATAAGTTGACGAAGAGTAGATTCAGGCTAGATATCAGGAGGCACTACTTCCCTTGGAAGTTCGTTCCAGATCCTAACCACCCTGACAGTGAAGTGGTGCTCGCTCCTACCCTGGGGGTCTTCCAAAGAAGGCTGGATAATCACCTAGCCAGAGTCATTTGACCCCAGCATCCTTTCCTGCCCATGGCAGGGGATTGGGCTTGATCTGCTCCCTTCTTAATGATCTGCTCCCTACCTACTATGAAGCTAGACAGTGAGGATGAAAGGTGCAACGTACTTAAGTGGTTTATGCATTGAATTGCGGATAACAGATTTTGTTTAGAATTTACGCAATAGGCAAAATATCAAGAGTATAATTGCATTATACAGGTAAACAAAGTATGTACTTTAAGTGCAGTATACTGTATTCATGCTTAAAGTTTGCTCATGTGTAAGAATTCTTGTTGGAATGGGGTCTCAATTATCTTGTTTTCAGCCACTGCACCATAACTATTCTTCTGTTTTTTGTTAATCACTTGTTTACAGATTTTGAACTCTGCATGTTCCTTGGTTTGTTGTTGTTGTTGTTGTTTAGCTCCTAATTAGCTCTTTATCAGTAGATCTGCAAATGCTTTCCAGAGGAGATCAGAATCATTACCCTATTTTACAGAGAGGAAAGCTATTTTCAACTAGAACTATTCATAGATAAATACTTTAAAAAATAGAACAGATTGAGCATTAAAGGTAAATCCTGGACAACCTTACCTGTAGTAAAGAAGGTAGGGAATTAATATTAGAATTCAGTCCATTGTATCTGTATAAAGGGGAGAATTGTGGATATTCTTCCATAAAAATGCTTTGTGTAGCATAGGAATATTCTTGCTTGTGTTCTGCTATCATAAAAGTTTTCCAGTAAAGCCTTAGGCTCTTTCTGTGCTGCAGTATCTTTTTGTTAAAAAACTGCTTATAGGAACTTTAAAAAAAAAATTGAATTAGAATCTCAGTGGATTTAGTTTAGCTCAGCCAGAGGTTATGGGTATGATACAGAAACTAGTGGATGAAAATCTCTGCCCCTAAGTTTTCCGTGGTGCCATACTAGATATTCATGATGGTGTTTCTTGGCCTTACAGTCTATGAATAAATTGGCTCGACCCCAGTGGCATAAATGCCTTTCATTTCAAGAATGTTTTCAGAAGGACCGCAATGTACTTAGCAGGTGTGTCAGGTACAAAGTTTGCACTATGTTCCACATAGTCGGGTTCTGTGGATCTCAAAACATCTTGGTTTCTGTCTAAACTGGTACCAGTACAGTTTTCTGTTGCTTAGAAGTCATTTTTACACACAGGTGTAAAGATGGCTTCTAAAAGCATAAAGACGGCAGTTTTTCTTGATGGAGCAGAATGTTATTAAAACTTTGTTAAAATAGTTTTCAAGAATGAGGCAAATCCTTCCCACTGTTATTCGGAAATCATTTCATTGGTGAAAATGGGCACTGGATGTAACTAAATTGAGGAGTATTTGACTGTAGTTCACTGCCTTGCCTCTGGCAAGATTGTACCCCAAAGCCGCATCATATCCACACAGATTAGATAGAACTAGACACCAAATGCTGTAGAGAACTACCACATAAGTCTTCTGCATCATGGATGGAGTTAAAGAAAAAACTACAAAGATATAATGATGGGGCTGGAGCTGTGTATACAGCAGCAAATACAATTCAGAGAGAACAGCTTCCAGCTTTGAGAGGATGAGCTGGTGGCACTGGACCTTTCTGATGATAGAATAATAGCTTGCAAAGCACAGTTACTGTTGTTGCTTTCCATTTGGAGGAAGATTTTCAGAGCTGGCTAAAGGCCTGAGGATCACAGTTCTCATGACTTTCAGCCTTTGGTTTGCAATGGATTAATATGGTGCCGTTTCTCCATATATCACATCTCAACATTCAGTAGGCTGCAGGCAGAACAGATGATCAATGCAAATGAAACGGCTTTGCCTTAAATTTTGTTCCATCACCTATCACAACACAAACTCTCTTATTACAAGGCTTTCTTTGGATTTTCTGTGATTTTTCCAGGATAGTCGTGGGAAACTGTTTTAAACTCATGTGTTGACTCATCGGATAAGTGTGCTTGAGTGAGTGAGACAGTGCAATAGAAGACCAGAGAGGCCTGAGATGGAGGAAATATCAGTTATAAATCATCAGGTAGCTCTCCTTGTGCACCAAAGAGATATGAATGACTTTAAATTTATTCTGGCTCTAGGATCCTGAAAAGGAGAAAGACTTGTCTTAGTCAATGTGCTCTAGAAAATGGTCAAAATCAAATATGCCACTAAAGAGAGAGGGAGAGAGAAATAGATATGCTATATAAATGTAGTTGTTGTTGTTGTTGCTATTGCTTCACACTGCTGTTTTTTACTATCAGAAGAGCATGTTCATTCTCCTATGATCTTTTTAGTTACTGAGAGGAGAAGGGTGGAGTGCCATATCTGTATGAGAGGGGATGGACTTTACTTTTTTATTTTGTATTCCCTCGGATCAACATATTGGCAACAGTTGCAAGTTGTGTTTTCCCCAAATTGGCACTGGCAACACCAGGAGGGTAAAGAAGAGCTTGTGTGTCCTCCTTCATGAGAGGTTGCTGACAGACGTGCACCTCCCTGCTGTACCTCATGGCACTTTACAGAAAGTGCCATGAGTTACAGGAACCCCTCTCCCCCAACCCAAAAGACATTCATTGTTTGTTTCAAGGGTGGGAAGGATTGAGCTCCATTTTGGAGCTGGTTCAGCAGAGAGAGGCTGTGTGTCTACAGCCTCTCTCCCCTAGCCCTGTCTGCCTCTCCCAACCCCAGGGCTGTGTTCAGGATGGGAGAGGGGGGGAGAAAGCAGGGGAGGGAGCTCTGGTTGGGGTTTGCCCAACCTGAACTTGAGGGGGATAGTGGGTAGATTGGAGCTCCCCTGAGGTTAATGAAGTTAATAAATATGCTCCACTTTGGAGGATCTTCATCTGAACCCTCATTAATTGAGGGTTAGTTGTCACATGATCAGGCACTTTTAAAGTGCTCTGCAGCTATGCAGTTCTGTCAGATCACAGCTGTAGAGCACTTCCAGGAAGTGTAACAAATATCACTTCTGTCAGCGCCCTTACTGATAGTAGGTGCATCTACATGAGATGTTTACTGCAGAGCTCTACAGTAAAGTCTCCATGTCTACACATGCGGCCCTATTAGGTCATAGTAAATTAATTAACTCCACTGTAGGTTAGTACTTGTAAATACAAGTACTATCTTATGGTATGCTTATTTACTGCAGAGCAGGATACCTGTAGATGCTGACAAGGGTTGGCTGAGGCGCCCTGCACTGGAACCCCCTTGTGCCTCAGCCAGTCCCTCTGCAGCATGTTGAGCTGACCCATGCAGACCTACTGCCAGCCGGGGCTGTTCCAACCCAACTCAATGTACCGAGGTCCCGGGTGCACATGTAAATATGGAGACCAGGAGCAATAAACTCCAGCACAATATGCGCCAGAGTTTATTGCTTCACATTAATTACAAATGTAGACGCGTCCAGTGCCAATAAGACAGTGAGCAGAGTACAGCGGTGTACAGTGCTGCCCAGTCTACACACTACTGCTTTGGTGGGGTGGGGAAGAGGGTCATTCCTTTTGCTTAGGGGGAGTTCAGTTTCTGGAAAAAACTGCTCAAAAAATACAGATCTTTTAATGCCACATTCAGCAAAAAGACTTCATGCTGTTTATATGGGGCTTTTTCTTTGCACCTCTGTCAGATATTTATACCAAAGAGCTCTGAAAACCCTTTAATGAACATTAGTCCTGAACTTTTTTTTTGTACGTGTTACTAATGGTTGGTAATTATACCTCTTTCTAAACATTTAGTAGAGCTGACTACTTTTTCTATAGGGAGGAAAAAAATCACTTTGTATAGTTAAGTGGCTGATGTGCTTTGGAGCAAGCCGGTAGATGCATTGTTTAGAAAACTGGGAGGAAGCGAAAGGTGGCAGCCTAATTACTGAGTTAGCATGCTACTAGAGACAAATAAGGTGCTTGCATCTATGAACAGCTCTCTTCTAAAACATACATAGTTTGGCAGCGGGAACTCTTACCTCAGTAAAAATAGAAGCCTAGAAGTTAGAAATTTTAGCAAACTGAAGAGCAAAAGGTCATATTATATTACAAGGATGTGATCATTGTTAGGCATGAGTCAAGATGTTGCCCCCCCCCCCCCCGTGCATGGCATTTTTTTATCCAGAGACTTGTGTTGAGTACTTTGTAATTGTTTTCTATGTTTGGAGGTGTTTCAAAAGAGAATATTCACAAGGGGAGCAGCTGGTACATTGTAACAGAGGTGTAAGGAGGAATCTGGGCACCCTGCATGGGAGATACACAAACTCAAAAGACCCTGGCTGCTGCTGCTGCTGCTGCTGCTGCCACTGCATAGGCCTTCCCAACACTGGCAGCTGTTCTTGCTGCCCCCACTGTGCGGGCTCTCCAAGGGTAGGCATTCTGGTGCCCCATCCATATTGGCTCCTGGAGCTGGTGTTGTGCTAACCCACTTCTTGTTATACTGCTGTACTTCATTTAAGTATGGACAAACTGGGCATGATGCAACTGTTGCAAAACTGCTCCAACTTTAATCTGGGATAAAGCAATGCTAAAGTTGGAGGGGTCTTTCTACATTTATATTGTTGCCAGCTCATCCACAGGTAACAATTAGGATGTATCAGCTGCTGCCCTTGTGAAATGTTCCCCTTTTGAAATAGCTTCAAATGTACGTGTGTCCATGTAACCTTTTCTTTTGGTGGGTAAAAACCTAAAGCTGATGTTAAATTGGCCCTATAACAACTAACATACCAGGACCCCTTTTACTCCATCCATATTATGACTTATATTTAGCCCATGTAGCTACAGAGTTCAAGGAGCAATGCCATTCCAATGAGCTGCCTTTTGGCTCCCCCCCCCCCCCCCCCCCCCAAAAAAAAAATATTTATTTGTTTGGATTTTTGTCATGGTACAAAAATTGGAAAGACTTTGTGTAATGATAAGGACTCATTAATGCCCTATTCCAAATAAATACATTTGCCTGCCTTGCTTTTTTCTCCTTTCATGTGTAAAATTCTTGTGAGTATAGAAGAGTTCTGAATGATGTCTCTGTTGTTCTTTGAATTTTAAATGGTCATCTTTGATGACATAGGCTGGTTATTATTGAGCCTAATTGGTCTCCCTCAGCTGAAAATGTATACCATAACAGGGCTGAAAAATCCCTATTATTAAGCTGAAAAATCAGCACCAGGGATGCTTGTCTCATATTATGTTCTTGTAAGAGTGATTAAATGGCATTAGATATTTTTTAACATATTTTAAAGTTAATAAAAAAACAGAAGCCTGTGAAAAATTCCCAAATCATCAGATGTCCATGCATTTGTTTGTTCGTTAAAATGAGGGTGAGAAGTCTCATGAGACTCCCTGCCTTCTGAGAGCTAAGCTATGCTGTCAGGCAGCATTCTGGGGAATAGATGGAGCATAAGCCTCACTACCCCAGGAGTAGCCCCAGGAGGCATCATGTAGGACCCTCACTCCCTCCTTGCCTGTGTGTGTAGTCATTTGCTATTTGCCTGTTCTGCTGCTAAATCATGCAGTTGCTGTGCCACCCTGTACCCGCTGGTGCCATAGGAGAGGGGCAGAAGCCAAAGTTCCACCCACTTCTCCAAGCCAAGACCTGGTTAGATCGGGCAGGGGGGCTGAGGAGGGAAGGAAGGGTTTTAAGTGGTATACTAATCCCTTATAGGCCCCCACCTTTCCAATTCATCACCTTACTCAAGATTCACTGGAAATGCAGTGAAACCTTGCTGGCAATTACAATGGACATTTTGAGCCTTGTAGAAATGTGTATTTTTCTAACAATTTTGCAGCTTGTCATCTACAATGACAGGACAGAATACCTCTTTTATAGCCTGGCAGGGAGTAGAGGGTGGCGTTTTTTTCCTTTCCAAACACATCTCTTTGAATAACATAACCTAAGTGATTTACCTTGCTCATTTGTCCTTGACCACTTTTTTCCCTGGCTGTATGCACTGCGTTCATAACTATACCATACGAAGTGTGCCTGTGTGCATGTACATACTTGCACATTGCCAGTCATCATTCAAAATCAGCATTTCTTGAGAGTTAATGTTTCACAGTTGCTATAACTTTTTAAAGTTCTAATTAAGAGGAATTTGTGGTTTACCAGGTGCCATAATTTCATCTAGTGTCAGCAAAGGGAAAGTGCTAAGAGGTAGTATTTTAGTTTCACAGTTCAGCCTACATTCTTTTATGTCAGCCTTGGTTTGAGAAGGGTGGCATATCAATCTAATAAATACATAAATACATTTATTATTTCTCAGACCAATTACATATATTACACAGCTGTGTTTGATGAGCTAATCCCACAGCAACAGATGCACCTTGAGCATTTTTCTCTCCTACTTTGAACTCAGGCTCCGCCTGCTGGACTACTACAGTCTTACATGTGACCTCCTTCCCCTTCCATATGAGAAAGTAATGTTAGTCTCATTTACTCTCCATAATGCAGAAATCTTGGGAAGATAAAAATTACTTGGATGAAATGGGTTTGACAAGGACAATACTGCCTTGGGCAGCGGGTTGGATTAGATGACTTCTAGAGTTCCCTTCCAGCTTGGTTTTTGTCTGGTTGTCATAAGCTGCTGTGGATCTCAAACAAATTGAATTTCCAGTAATTTGACTTTCATTTTAGGGCTGTTTAAAGATCCTGTGTCTGGATTTATACTTGTACAAGAATAGGAGGGACATAGGATTGGAAGGGACTCCTAGGTCTTGGAGTCTAGTCCCCTAATATTTCAGACAGCTGTGTCACGTAACCCCTTCAAGAAACAAATTAATTTGACTTTGAGCATTTGTGTGTGTGTGTATGTAAAGCCTGGTGGTACATGGCCAGCCATTTCACTATTCCTGATTTCCTTTACACTGAAATTCATTGGCTGTGCATGTTGATAAGCTATTTTTCATTTGTGTGCATAGCTCTATTAATAACTTTCTTTTATTTCTTCCATTCTGAGTGGCTCAGAACTTGCTTGGACACAGATTCCATAAGTCTCATACATTATTTGCTGCACAGACTATGGCTTTTGGAAGTTTTTGGTTTCAGCTAGATGCTTGTTTAAGGCAGCTTAGCCACTCTTGAATGTCTTGCTTTGAAACCTGAGAGTTTCAGTCTTCTGCAAGTTGGAGACTACTGGCAGGTGATATCAGATACTTACATAGCCAGAGAATGTGACAAATTTGGAGTACTTTTAGCAGACATGTAGGCCTTGGCCTAAACTGATCACAGATATCTTCCCACTCACTTTGGGTGGTCTCCGCTGGGAATTAAGCTAAATTTCTTTAGAAGGCCAAGCCTCCATCCTCTCTCTACTAAGCTGCCTTCACATGTATCTTTTCAAAGGGCTTGCTCAGGAAAGGTTCTTGGGAAACAAATCTGTGTAACCATGGTATTTTAAACTAATTCTTCTAATTTGAAATTCCTTTGGAGAATTAGTGTCCTCTGGATTTCTTTCTATCATCATAACAGTTGCCTCAGGTGGCAGAAAAAAACCAGATTAGGGATCTTTGTTTTCAGAGTACCTCATCTCCCATACTTCCTAATGAGGGAGGGTGGTATTTAGAAGAACAGACTCTCCTTCAAAATTTTTAATTCCAATACTTTTATCCTGTGTCTGCCAGGGAGGCAATATGGACAATGAGTGGGGCATTGAACTTGAAGTCTGAAAGGTATGCTTGAGACGATACAATTTCCTGCCTGTTAGATACTAACTGGTTCTCTATATGTGTGCTTGTATCCTTGTGTAAAGGTCTAAATCCTTGGCATCTTGTTTAATAATCACTAATTATGTAAATGTTATATAGGTTGAGGCTCTCAAAAATGCAAGTTTCTATAAGATGACAAATTCATTGTAAGGTCATGATTATCTTTCAAATGGGATTCAACTTCCTTGTGAGATTTGCCATGTTTCATTATTACTTGCACACACTGTCTTCTGGTCTTTGCTACTTGTCTCAAGTATAACGTCACCACATTTCCCCTTCACTTTAGAGACATTGAGTGCTGCAGAGAATGGTGTTGGATTTGCTTGCAGGTAACCCTATAAGAACAGCAGTAGTTGAGCCCCCCCAACCCATTCCTTAATGTGTTCAGCTTTCACCAGAGAAAATAAAAATATTAGCCGTGGTACTGCTGGTTCAACTTCATTAATTCTGACATTTAAATACACGATTCCATTTTGTTCTTACTTGTGTAAACAGTGATATCAGTATAATTCTGCTCTTGCCCTTCTCAGAATAATGCAAAAATAATTACTTTTAACCAATCTCATCTGCTTGCCCATCAGTTTTGACAAGGTATAATTAATATGGCCATGAAAAGCTTTACCGTTCCTAAGAAAGCTCCTGCTCCAGTACAGACTTGAAATCAGGCTTCCATGAGCACTACAAGAGACCTGTGGAGCCAGATCTTTTTAGGTTTTGCATAGGCAACATTCCTGTTGCCAAAAGTGCTCTTATTACTTTCAGTAGGGGTTTTGTCTGAAAGAGGACAAGACAATTTCACCCTCTATAATTCACTTTGAGCTCTCTTGCTCTTTTCTTCCAATTGTTTCCTTGAACTTCCCAGTGTTCCCATCTTCTAAAAATACTTTCCCCCCCTCCCTTCGCCGCCTGTAACAAATATCAAATAATGCAATGTGTGCAATGAGAGAGGAAATTGGTTTTTGACATCGTTGTGTCACAGTGCCACTTTGAAGGAGATTTGTTGAACTTGTGCTCAGTTCCTGTTGGCAAGTCTCATAGAGGTTTATCTCTTTGTAAACACTGCATAGTGGGTTTCAGGGTGCCAATTGCTTTATGTTTTCTGTTCAATAAAACATACAGTGTAGCCCATTCACATAGTGATTGAGCTCTTGGCATCCTTCTTGTTTGGCATCTTGGGAGCGAGCACCCACAAGAGGTCCAGTGATGACTAATTCCTAAAGCAGTGTTAGAAGCAGTGAGGCAATAACTAGAGGGCAGATTAAAATGCTGAATGCAACTCATTTCAAAAGAGGAGTAAGATACTCACTCTCCTTTAACTTGGGATCTCTGGCTAATGATTTTACCCTAGCTGTTTTGTATGCTAGGAACCTGATGCTTACTGAACTCATTACAGTATGTACTGAACTCAAAGGGCACATCCAGATGTGTGTGGACATTTGTTTCCCCAAGGACAAGTAGCAGCAATGCACCTTGCACCATAGTTATGCCCAGGCCACACATACTTTGGCGAGTAGCAAGGTACCCTGGGGACAGCAGGGGAGTCAGTGTGCTGCTCTGGTTTGGGGTTTTTTTGTGGGAGGGGTTTCAGGGGGGGGAGGGCGGAGGGTAATCCAGGGGTCAAAAGAACCCATAGAAAAAAAACCCGGCACCATGTGCGCTCAGGCAGCGCTCCCTTGCAACACAGAAAACACCAGACTGTGTGGTATGTGGCACTGCACACATGTTTGTGGCACCATATGCCGCACGACCATGTTCATCTGGATGCACCCAAAGGGAATATACCCTAAGTTTACATGTATGTAATAAAAGCTGGTTTCCTGCCTTTACATTTTCCATTCCAGTGGATATATCCTGCCCACCAGACATGATCTAAAGTCCTTCAGGGGATAAGACCTACTCACCTCATTCTAAGATGGGAAATGCTAACACAGTGGTTCCCCTATGCTAACAGTAGCCCTCTTTCCAAATAAAGGAGCCCTCTGAGAACTGTTGGTGGATCTACAATGCAGTATCAATGGATTGATATTGAACCTGCATGAGGTGTTGTATAAAAGGTTCAACTGCTAGCTTTCTTGAAGGTAAAAACAACAGAACTACTATATTGTGCTTCCATTAGTAAAACACAACTGATTTTTTTCACGGGCAGAAAGATACTAATTATATATATAACAATAGTAAAATTTATTTATTTTAGCACTAAACAAGGACTTTATTTAATAAGGCCAACAGTGTTATTCCTAAAGCTTTTCTTTCCCTTTCCCACTCCATTCCAGAAATAACTAAGATGTTAACTATACTTCCTAGAAATTCTTGGTTAAAATCCCAACTATTAGTTTCTTAAGTATTCTTCCTTGTTTTATGTGATGGACATGGAGCTACTGTGTTGTAATGTATTAATATTACATTGTAACCTGGTTTGGAGGAGGTTTACTGCATGACTCAATTCAACAAGGATGTTAGAAAAACAAGCAGGAAATGAAACAAGGGCTTGAGATAATCCACCCACAATATATCAGGGTTAAGAAAGAATGTCCAAATTGCTAGATGGGAAAGGTTTGATCTCCAAGCTCCAGACAAGTTGCAACATTTGTTTGACCACACAGACACCATCAGTTCAAGAAAACTCATGGGTTAAGGACAGCAGTTGCACATAAACTAGTTTAAGTGATCAGAAACTCGTTTAAACCTGTAACAGAACAGAAGTTCAGTGTGTATAAACCAATTTCAAAATGGCTGCAACTGGTTTAAGATAAACCAGACTTAACTGAGTAAGGTCAAACTGGTTTATGGAACTTGTGTCTCTGACCCCTTCCTGATTTAAGTTAAATCAGAATCCCCCAGTATTCCAGCATGCTTTTCAGTCCTGGACTAGGCTGTCTGCTCCAGAGAGCAGGGCTGACTCCACCACTCTTCTCCCTAGCCAGAGCACTATCACTGCTCTGGCTGCCTGAGAAGCGGGTGGGATACTGTAGCTGAGGTCTGCCTGGCAGGAGCACGGTAGTCTCTTCCAGGCTCCCCACTGCTCCCTACCCCACCCCCTCGATGCTCGCTACTCAAACAGGGATTCCCCCCTCCCCCTCCCGCTTCAATAGCAGGGACCTCAGGGGCCATCTGCTCTCCCCCCTCCCATGCTAGCTAATGCTGAGAGGTGTTTGTGTGTCTCCAATTTCACTGGAACGGAGGCAAACAGAACAGTGTTGGTTCAGGGCTTTCTGGAACTAATCAGGGCTACAGCCAGGCTGCTGCTTCCTGAGCAAGAAGCCAGTGGCTTGCAAATGCATATGTACCCTGTAGGTAAGAGCTTGAAACTAATGAGAGATGCTTTTGTTTTCTTTCGTAGGGCTTGATGAGATGATAAACTTTGTGTTCTGATAAGCTCCCTGCTGGCCACTTCAAACCCGTCAAAGTGCAGGCATCTCAGAGGCAGTTCTGAGAGGCTTTGGTGCTATTCACTTCCTGTCCATAGCAGCAGACAGCATAAAGAAGCAGGGAAAGGGATCCAATATCATGGGCGACTGGGCCTGCCGGGTTGTCTGAAGAAGCTAGGCCTGCAGGGTCCAGCAGACTTGTGATGAGGTTCTGTGACTCAGGCTGTGACTGGTGTCAAGCTTCTGACCCTGACAGGATAGTGAAGGGTTGAATGTTGACACTTCCTTTTCCTCTTGCTTATTGTTTCCTTCCATTTGGGATGAGGAACTCTATGAAAGGATGTAATTCAGTGTTATCCTTAAAACTACCACCTCTTTGCTTTGGGTCTTTTTCCTGTCTTCTGCTTCAGCTCCTGGGTTATAAACAAACTGTTTTCTTACCCTGAATCTGCATAGCAGGGAGCTTAAATCTACATGCTAGTAATAATGTGTATCGGCAGTAATGAACAGACTAATCTCCGTTATAAGACCAGTCTGCAGGCCAGGTCTTTTTGTTCATCTTCTTGCATATGCCAGTTTTCTTTTAATAAGCATTTGGCTCAGTTGCATGTTTATCCATGATGAGTTCTCCTGCTTTAATATTAAGATACTGATGATGCATTCATACACATTTTAAGGGAAAAGGAAATTAAAGGAAACTGTGAGGATACAAAGTGATTAAACAAAATGGACACTGCAAGCTTAATCAAACTAGCGTCCAATAATTTACAGTATTATTTGCTATAGTTCTGTGGTTCCTTGATTTAATTGGAATTACTCAGTTCTCCTAGCTAGTAGTTAAGAATGCTTTTTCACAACCTGCAGTATTTATTATTAGTGGTTCTCAACATTTTTAGACTCATAGCACCCACATTATACTCAAGGCACCCCTTGGAAAATGTCAGTTCTTTGTTTTCACTCACTTTTTTGACTACGGAAAAACAATACAGCAATCTTTCTCTTGGCAAAGAACTCAGACCACAATAGGTCAGAATGATTTTAACACTTTGGATTCTAATTTGAAATCACAAGGTTTATCTTGTGAATCACGTTTTCACCCCTAAGTATGCTAATATCGTGTGGTATCCTGCAGCACCCTGAAAGGATCTCAAGGCACCCCAGGGTGCCTGCTTGAGAATCACTGTTCTATAGTGACCCACAGATTTCCAAACATTGCTCAAGTCCCATAAAAAGCAAAAATACATCTTCCAGCCAGATGTGAGCAAGCAGTTAACAAAACAGCTACATATCATGTTAAGTAATATTGTCTTTTAGTTGTATCTTAATCCTTGGTAAATGCAGGAAACAATCATTACCTCAGCAGTGTCCAGACTATGCCATTCAGAAATCATGAGCCAGTCTTTCTCCCCTGCCATACCATGAAATCGTTTTAAAAAACCAAGAAATTAAAAAAAAAAGGAAGTTATTTGTATCTGTTTGCTTCCAAACTGTTAGGTTACACTCAAGTCCTATCTTCAAGCATCTCTCAGTTATCATGAGAGCTAGAAACTTAGTTAAAAAAAAAAGAAAGAAAAAAAGAGATGAGATACTGAGGTAATTACATAACCCTAGTGCCTAAGGCGGTAATAAAACATCAAATGTTTGTGAGATTCCAAATAAAATCAAGAGAATTGGGCACACTACTGCTAAGAATGTAGTAAAATCATCCCAGTGCAGAGATCCTATGCAAGTTGAAAGTATCAAAAAAGACTTCTAATTAGGGATGTTATACATGCATTGTTCTTAGTGATTTTGGGAATGTGGAGCATTCAGCCTTTCGGAATATCAGGCCAAGGTGTCTCAAGTAAGAAGAACAAGACATGGAAACACCTAAAATTAGAAGTGTTCTCTGAAAGTTTGAATCCAATGTGTGGTGTTTTCACAGATATGGAGTGCTTTTAAAAATCATGTGCTAACTGCCGGGCTTAAATCAGGATTAAGTTATGCCTGGGGCTGGCCTCATAAAAGCCTTGTGGAATTCTGAATTTCACTTTGAGACAAAGCTGAGAGCAGGTTTGTTCAGCATTGGTTTTCTGCTAGACTTTCTTCCTTCTGTCAACAGGGAAACAATGAATGTGGGTGAACCACCCACAATTTACCATGAAGCCACACACAAAAGATCTACATTTATAAGGCAGGAACACCTACAAGTTCCGGTTGCATTGCAGTAGGTATCATAAACCCCCCCCCCAAAAACCAAACCCCAGAACAGAAATACAGTCCTTGCTGGATAAAGAATTGAATCCAGGGAAAAAAAATGCCTCCACACCACATGACTAAGGATAAAGTTGCACGTTATACTTAGACCATACTAATGGCACTTAAAATACGAGCATTATCACGTTATCGCTTGTGTTAAGTACCCTCTGAGCATCTCAGAGTTGCACCACTTCAGGAGAGGGTTAACTCTGGGCCGTGCTACCTAGCTGTGTTAGGGTAATTCAGTCTGCTTCACAGAGATAAGCAATCTGCAGTGTTCCAGCATCCAAGGATGTGCTGCTTCTACCTTCCCCTCTCCCCTGAGCAGAAATAGAGCCCAGGTGTCCTGGCTCTTAGCCAAATCCCTGCTTGCCAGCCCCGACTTGTAGTGGCAAGTCAGAGCTGTGTAGGCAAGCAACTGTATTAGCCCTTACTGTGCCACTGCTCACTGCACATTCTGACTTTAGCACTGCTTAACAGATTTAGCGTGGTCTAAGTGTAAAGTGTAACTTCACCTTAAGAGAATACCAAGGAAAATTTCTGGCCACACTGACATTTTGGGGAGCTTTGCCCCTCATTTTAATATAACCAGGACTTTATCCAAGGTCTCCTGAGTTTTCTGAAGCTCACAATACCACTTTTTCATTGTGTATCTCCATGCCTAGAGAGTTAATCTTTATGTCTACCCTGTTTACTACTTGTTGCCTTACTGTGTTTTAGTAGATTTTATTTCCAAAATACCTTGTTAACTGCAAATTGTTTTTCTTCATAATCCCTTGCAATATTATAAGATTGGTTGTTAATCAAAATAAATGTCTTCCCATACAAATAGCTAGGACTGCATGGTCCACTTCACTGTCAGACGCTTGGGGGCATATCCCCAGCTGGAATACATAGTCACAGCTCAAAGGAGCTATGATAATTTATACTAGCTAAGGATATACCACCTGCTTTCTATATTAACATATCCTCCTCTGGGATACAACTTCCTTTTTGTAGCTTAAGATATCTATAGCCATCTATTTCTTGACTCAAAGCCGCATCAGTCCCGTTTTTGCTGGTCTTTGTAACGGAAGAGGTTTTGTATAATCCAGGCTGTACAGTGCATGCCTAATTATATGAAGGATTCTCTGTGGTCTCTGTAGATAGTTCGTTATGCAGAACTTCAGGGGCCATGTATTAGGCATCAAATGACAATTAGGCATCAAGCTTCCTGTATGCAATCCTATTTTGCCCTGCTTAATTCCCTGAAACATTGATACTTTTTTAATGCTTTAAAAATGCTTTAATGCTTTAAAACTTTTTTCATCTGAGCCTTAAAATCAAGGCACAAAAAGCAGCAAATGGGAGGAAGATCTCCCCACTTTATGTGTTAAGTTTTTCAGACACTCTGAAGGAGGGTCCTCCCAAGCCTAACAGTGCATTGAGTAAGTGTGAATAAAGCACTCCAGTTCCACAGTGTTACACAAGAGAATAATGTGGCTAGCATCACGGTGAGGCACTTTTGATTCCCTCCCCTGAATGACAAGGTAGCTTTTATAGCTTAGCCTGCTGGCAACAATTAGATGTCTGCTAGGTGGAACAGGATGTGTCCCTATGTGTCCACCCTCTTTTAGTTCATTTTGTTGATTAAACTTGTAACTTCATAATTAAACGTGGGAAGAGACTAGGAGGGCTTGCATTGCTTTACCTAGCCAAACAAAGTCCAAGAGGGGATATGATCCATATAAATCTATCAGGGGTAAGTACCAGGACAGGAGAAGAACCATTTATGCTACAGTACAATAGTGGTTCAAGAACAATTGACTACATATAGTCTGGAAACTAGGAAAAGGTTCGTCACGACTAGAGTAGCTGGTTCTGAAACAGCCTTTCACTGGAGTAGGAGGGGCAAGAAACAGAAATCCTTTGCAGATGATGTGGAACAAGTTTATGAAAGGAACTGCATGACACACTGCCTGTAATAGGAGGGGACTGGACTGGGTGACTTGGGAGGTCCCATCTAGTTTTATGTTCCTCAGTAGACATCAGGATGTTAATTTAGAAATATGTAAAGAAGTGACTGGTACTTCCCTAACTTGAGCCACTGACAGATGTTTGTTTAAAGGCATGATGGAATCTGATCCTCAGTCCGAACAACTGTGCCTCCTGCCATGCCATGTGTGCCTGGTAGGGCATGTGATTTTGTGACTGGAGATCAGATCCCAATTGTGTCCTAGCTGCCAGCTCAGGGGAAGGTTGGGATTGTGATCCCCCTGCACCAGCAAGTTGAATGCCAGGTATTTGACAATCAGCTGATTGTTGGCTTGTGGGGACCACATTGGAGCCATTCTGAGCCTTCATGCAGTCCTGAATCCTGCTGACAGTAAGCTGATTGTTGACTGATGGGGACCACACTAGGGCCAGTTTGAGTCCTGGTGCGCACCTAGGTCTAGTGTGCTGTGGTCTTAACCCTGTCACATATTCAAGTTAAGGTTTAGTGGAAACCAGCCACAAAAATATTACTTGTTTTGTGTACTATTTTTGTGGTTGGTTTCCCTTTTTGTGGTGCCTTAAATTCCTGGAACATGTGGCTGGGTTACTATTTAAGATGTGATTAAGAGACCAATCACATCTTAAGTGTAATGTCTGCCAGAGGCTTGGATGACTACAAATTTGTCCCCACTGTAAGTAACGGCAACTTTCAGGGCTGCACAGCTTTACTTTTTGGCCGCAGTTGATCACCATGATAACAAGAATTGCTGGATCAGAAGAACATCCTGGTGTTTCTGTTCCTGAAAGTTTTTCTGGCCTACTCCAGCGGTGTCCATACCCCCAGGCCTCCATCACCAGACGTGTGAATGGAACCACCGCTTAGCGATTTGACTTCTTTTCTTTTTTAAACTTTATTTATTAGCAAATGCAGCTTAGTAAGCAAGAAATTTAACATTTAAAGATGCATCCAGTCCCCTATGATGTACATAAAGACAGATATTTATCTTCTATCAGCAGTGCTTCCCTGACCTAAGTCAGTATCCACAGAGTATACACCTTGTGTTCTTTTCTTCTCTTCCTTTCAGTCTGTGACGGTTTCTGTACATTTCATAGTCAGTCTTAAGCTTTTGTGATTCTTCATCTCTATATGTAACCTTCTTAATAATTCACGTTCTCTTTTTCCTCAGAGCTCTGCATAATACAAAACTCACTATCTCCTACCCATCTCTGCTTTTAGATTTCAAATTAATTCCAAATTTGTTCAGTTAGCTCATATCACTTGCACTCTATTTCAGTATTCAGAAAGTATCTCAGACTTTCTGCTTTGGAGGCCAGAGCAGATTCTTTTTCAGCAAATATCAGTAACTTCCACTGAATTTCTAAGCAAGCATCTTTTTTTTTTTTTGCCCTTGTAGAACAGTGACTTGATAGGACATTTTTTTTTCATTACTAAAACCTATCATACTTTGAAAACACTCAGTGATTTTAGGTGTGTCAATTCTTTGCCAGGCTTTTGCTAAATTAATTCTTGCAGCCACTAAAAGATGAGTGATCAAGTCCCTATGACTTGTATAGGTTGCAGACTTTTCAGAAAAGTTCAATAAGAATACAATTTCTCCTTTTTTTTTAATTAAGAACTGAGACCTAAAAGTTCACTTTAGGCATGTTTATACAATAAATATACAACCCTCAACTTCATGTCTTTCCCTACCTTAAATCATTTTCCTTGGTGTACTGTAAAAATGAAATCAAATTGAACAAACTAACAAGATGAGACCTTGATCCTGCAATGTCACCCACAGGGATAGAATTTTACACCTGTCTGGAGCCATATCAAAGTCAATGGGGCCCTCAAGAGGCACAGACTGTCTCATTTCCTGGATCAGCTTGCATGATCAGGTCTTCAGCCTTTCAGTAAATACACTGTTTGTACCTTTTGTGGTGGTAGATTATAGTGATACTGAGAAATAACAATATTTTGCCAGCATCATTACTTAATGAATGAGAGAACTTAAGAAGTCTAAGTGGGGTATTTCTTTTAACTGCATTAAATGTTCCATATTATGAGGACAATATGTCTGTATGAGTGTAAATCGGAGTAGAATTTGGTCATTTAAAATTTAATTATCTTTATTTTGCCATTTTATATTTGCTAAATTTGACTACTCGTCTTCTCTTATCAAAATTATTTCCTCTTCCAGCCATTTGCTTATTATAATGCTGTTACCAAAAAAAAAAAAAAGAAAGAAAAGTGTCACTTAAAACAGAAAACAAAGCATATGCAAATTTGGAAAAGAAATTGGAAGTTTAGGGCTGTGATTTAATGTGAATGGATGAATTATTTTATGCATACCAACAAGTTCTTACACAGGAATGATATATTAGACTTTAGTAGAATATATATATAGAGAGAGAGAGAGAGAGAGAGAGAGACCTATAAACTCTATGCACTATATGAGGAAAGTCTGAGAGACATGGGACTCTTCAGCCTGGAAAAGCAAAGGCTCGGGGTGACTTGGTGGCAGCCTATAAGTATGTAAACGGAGTGCCTCAGGAGCTGGGAGAACATCTGTTCACCAGGGCACCCCAGTCACAAACTCCGGGAAGACCATTTTAGGCTGGACATAAGAAAAAACTTCTTTACCATCCGAGTCCCCCAGAGTGTGTGTGTGTATGTATATGTATATGTGTATATATATATGTAGAGAGAGAGAGAGAGATCTATATAGATATGTATATGTGTGTGTGTGTGTGTGGAATATATATAGGGTATGGGTGTGTAATATTCCTTAATTATTTTACAAGATTCATACCTGCACCAATGCTTTTTTAGTGGAGCTACAGTGTAGTTCATATTTTAAAATGTTGTCAGTTGTGATTTTTTATTGCAAGTATCTTCTGTTACCACTGAAATTAAAAGGTACTGACAGCATTTTTATTGGTATATTCATAACCATTTACAGGGCCTGTTAAAAGCTCAATCCATGTTATACTCTGCAAGTCATTCTCTTGTACTCTGTGATATTATCTAGGTAACTAAAGAAATCCAGTCATGTTCAGCTGGAAGTGACTTGTCTGTTCAATGTCTCAGGATAATTCATTTTACTGTGAACCAAAGGCTTGAACCCTCCCTATGTTGAGTGTTTCCAGAAGGATACCCGGTACCCACTGAAATCAACGTGTGTTGGGTTAACTAAGCTAAGAGCTAGCCAGTTTTGTCTGAACAAGGTTTTTAATTTTGTGACGAAATGTCCCTGAAATCAGATATATAAATAAGACATCATATTGGGTGATTTGGCTGGTATTTTAAGATGCTCTCAGTTTTTGCTAAGGGTTTCATCACTTAAATTTACATGCCATTATCTTGCTGCTATTTTGGAGCATATATGCTACATCGTCTTTCTTTGACTGTCTCCCACAGAGATTTAAATTCTCAAATCTAACCAGTGGCAAATAAACAATGTTGTGACATTTCTAAGACCTAGTTTATTACTAGATCTGTTAACTTGATAGTAAAGCATTGTTTCCCTAGGATACATCATCCTTCTTCCTTAAAGAATAAAAAGTTTCTGGTCATCTGTGTCTGGCCTTAAAGGAGGGAGGAAGATTCATTTTTTTAAATATTTCCTTGAAGGTCTTACATTCGGACCTGTATAAAACTTTAAAGGGATCATTTTTTCATCTGTGATGTATTTTTAACAGTTGCATCACTGTCTTCTGTTCTGGGCTGCTGTGTTTCGGTTTATATTCCCCATACATTATCCTAGCTTCTTTTCTAGGAATTAGAGAGTTCATTTTAATGCTCAGAAGTTACATATCCATGAAGCTGAGATTTGGTGTGTTTTTAAAATATTAATCTGCTTAAAGTTTTAGATAGATTAAAGTAAAGACTAGCTAAAGAGTCTCCCAAAAAACAAAAAGCCCACTAATCTATAATCTACATAAATATTAGCTATTTATGGAACTCCTTTTATTACCTAGCTTTTAAAATGATTTCAGACACTTACAACTGATTTTTAAAAGAAAGACAGAGAGCTGAAGACTGGAACTGCAGAGTAAAAGAGACAAGAACATTTGGTGCTTTTATTATTTTAGCTGAAATCTGGCATCTTGTATAATGAATTAGATTTGGCAGGCTCACTCTCCTCTAATGACTCTAAATCCCACTTTATTTGTCCGTGAAGATGGAGGAACAAGGGTAGGCATTCCTCTCTGGGCAAATGCCCGTCAGCAGGAAGGTGCGTTTCCCTGGGGACAACTGGCAGCAGCATATATTTGTGCTACTGCTAGTTGTCCCCAGGCACGCTCCTGCACACATGCTCTGGCACACAGCAGATTGCCCCAGGTGGGTAGGGAAAACTGGGGCTAGCACCTGTGCTGGCCCCAAAGGCCTTATCTGGGGGCCTCCTGGGGGTACAGTGGCAGTGATCCAGGCACATGGAGCCTGGTCAGCAGCTGGAGTGTGGTTTTGGCTGGTCAGTCTCCGGTTTCAAGCGGCACACAATGCAGCCACATGTGCCATTCCATTTTTTTCTGTCACGGGTTTTTTTAGATACTGGGATTTCCCAGTATCTAATTTTGGTGCTGTGCTGTATATCTGCAGCACGGCAAATGGAATCACGAGTACCACGAGTGTTTCACTTCAAAAGGCTTTGAGGCGCTGCAGACCACACGTTCCTGCTCATCAGGACGTGACCTCCATGGCTGTCTTTTATGTTTCTCTCACAGCAGTGGGTCCTTCCTAAGAGTGGCGAGGAAAGTGTCAATGCTTGCATTGAGATCATTCAGGACAAAAAAGGCAAAGTTGCCTCTTTCTCAGTATTATGTATCTATTGGAGGTACTATAGACCGTGTAGGTGAGACGTGCAAAGAAAGACCATCCTTGCCTAGTTTATCTCATGTTACCTCTGTGGACCATTGTTGACATTTAAACATCTATTATTTGTATTAGTTAATTACTTCTCCATCTGTACTCTGTACTTGTGAACAGCCAGTTTGAGCAGTTAGGGATAGGGTAGCTTATAAATCCATAAAGTAAGCCTTATCTTTGATTGTGCTTTTAATTACTTCCTGTTAATTTGCAGGGGTTGGTATGGTATTAGAAATCTCTTTCTTGGATTTAGAAGTTTTCAAATATGATTTATTTATTATATATGGTGTTATTGTTCTTTTCTCAGCTCTGGTTAATGCAAGTTACACACAGAGGCTAAGTACAAACATTCAAGAAGCCAGTGGCAGAAGCACCCTAACTTTTGAGTTTTACTCTAAGCACCCCCTTTTAGGTCAGGAAGAAGCAGAATGCACATTAGCCCTTGGGGTGGGTGGTGGGGGGGCTCAGATCCTGGCTGCACAACCTGAGTGCAGGAGGTAAGGGCTCTTGCAAGCCTCCCAGTGTGCTTCGCGGGCTCCCCAGGCTGCCAAAGACTCCCAAGTGGAGCTGAATGTCTGAGCAGCCCCTGATTTGGCTAGTGGGGACATCACAGCCACCCAACTGGACCTGATACAGCATCAGCTCATCATGGCCTGAGCCATCAGCTATCCATCCTGTGCATGCCCACCCAGCACGCCCTGCACTTGCCGTGTGTGTGTGTGTGTGTGTGCGTCCTGGACACCTGGGTTCTGTGTGTGTGTGTCCCAGATGCCTGAATTCCCCCTCCCACTGATATTGGTGGCCCTGGCACCACAGCAGGCTGTCTGGATCTGCAAAGTACTTGCCTTGGCCAAGTAGCTCCTCACCCCCATAGACTGGGGAATCTCTCTGGATGACTGGCAGGGCCATCCCTAGGGGGAGGCCAAATCAGGGTGACCACTGCAGACCCCGCGCTTTTTGGGGCCCCGTGGACAGTGCTGTACAGGCCTTGCTGCAGCTGCCATGTGCCACTGGCTACATGCTTCTGCTGCTCGCTGCCCCCCATGCTCCGGCCACTTGCCCACCACCAACTCCATGCCCTGGCTACTCGCCACCCCCTCCCTCCCCGCTCTCTGCATGGGCTGATATACCCTGGTCCCCGCACACCCCTAGGGGCAACTCTGATGACTAGGACCAGAGGGCTTCATACACCCCTGCCCTGGCACCAGGAACACTGTGAAACATTGCCCATTCTGGAACTTGGACCAGAGCCCAGGGGGCTGCCTATCCTCAGCTTGCATTGCTTCCCCACAGTGGGACCCAGGCCCCCAGTGACCTGGCCCAGTGGACTGGCTGTCCCCAACCCCAGCATTTCCCAGTCAATGCACAGTGTGGAGCATTCCCCCATGGTTGCCATCCAGGCCTCTCCCCTGTGGGACTCTTCAGACATCTCATTCCAGGGAGGAGTCACTGGACCAGGGCTCTCCATAGTGGGGGGTGGGGAGGTGAATGGCAGCCTGCCCCACCACTCCAGCCTAGGAGGGCAACAGTCTCCCTGATGGAGGCAGCACTGATGCCACTTAGGGGTGTCAAAGATCCCAAGCAATCTTTGACCTTGTGCATGAGCTCCTTATCCATATGCTGCAAATCTGTCAGCTCTGTAATGGCATGTCTGGCCTCCCTCAGAGTACCTGGCCATCTGTAAACCTCATTCTTGGACCTTCACAGTGCGTTCCTCAGCTTAGGCAGCTTGTTCAAGTGCCGCAGCACTGCAGATGCAAACAGTCACATTGAGGGTCTCGTTTGGTCTTCATGTCACTGGTGCCATCTGTGCACATGTCTGTGGCATTCTGCAGGTATCCAGGCAAACATCCTGGATCTAGCATCTTGGACTCCATGTCCAGACCTCCCATGCACAAATGCGGAGCTGGCAGATAACGGAGACGGCAAGGAACCTCTGGTGAGTTCTCTGTCTGGGCCCTTTCCCTCACCAAGGGCCAGAAACTGCAAAGCTTCTCACAACCCAGTGCTGACCATGGCACAGAAAAGTCTGCATTCTGCTTCTCAGTTGGGAAAACCTGGACACCTGGGTTTTATCTTCCTTCTGTGGGAGCCAGGAGGGCTGGGAAACCCCAGCGTCAGGACCTGGAGGGATGAGTCTTCTCTGATTTTCAAGCAGGAAAGGGAGGAAGGGAGTGGGCGGGGGGAAAGGGGGTGCGTTTCCAGGAAGATTTCCCATTTCCTCCTGCAGCTTACTTGTAGCGGTGCTCATTCGTAGCTGCTCTGCCAAATGGCACCTGGAGGATTGCCAGCAAAAATGTGCAGCTTTGCCTTTTGGTTACATCTTAGCTGTGGGGCTCAAAAAAAGCTTTCAATGTATATCAGGGCCTGTTTGGATTAGGGTTTGTGTCAGGTGGATCCTGGTAAACACACTAGCCTCTCTCAGGAAAGCAAGTGACCTTGAGGGCTGGAGTGGTCAGTTGTCAATTACCCAGAAATATGGCCCCACTCAATGGAACAGACTGATAAGCCCCCAACAACAGTAGGGAGAACCTGCCACTGTACCTTTGTTTCAGGCCAGTGGCTTGGGTTTTGGGGGAGTGAAGGGGGGCTTGTTTGAGAAGCAAGGAGTCAGTGACGAGCATCAATAAATCAGTAGCATCAGTCTTCCATGTGGACAGTTGGTGAGCCAAGAGCATGTTGAATATCAAAGTAGGCAACTATATCCTTACCATGGAGTTGCATTAGACTATTCCCTCACCTATAAAAATCATGTTCAGAAGGTCAGCAGTAAGGTTTCTGCATAGGTAGCTTCCTTAAGACATTTAGCCAGCATGACATGCGTGCCAAATTCAAAGTGCTCAGGACTGCCACTCTTGCAGATTACTGTGCACCTGTATGGTCCAGAAGTTGGCACACTAAAAAGCTCAACACTGTACTTAAAAGTGATCATAGACTCATAACAGGTTACACCACTGGCACACAGATGTATGCCATGCACTCTCAGGTGTTAAACCAAGTGACATAAGAAGATTGACCATATCCGCTCCCCTACTGCCAGGTTTCTGGGCTCATGGAGAGCCCAGAAGGCTTGGTACTGTAGCCTTATGTGTTGTGCTAAATTTAGGTACAGGGTGAAGCAAATGGAAATGAAATGATTTTTCAGGTCATCTGATCTGAAATCTACTTCTAAGCATTTTATAGCAGCACCAAATGAGTCCCCCATTGGGCACAACTTTGACAGAGAAACATAGGTCAAGCTGAACAGACTAAGATCTGGATACGGACACTTCAAAATGACAGTGTACAAGATGAACCTCTTGGGCAGCCCCCTGTGTCAATGCGTTGTCCAGCAGACAGCACATCACTTAATCAAAGGCTGCAATCTTTACAAATGCCCAGATGGGATAGATGGAATCTGCACATTGAGCAATAATACCACACAGTGGCTCATAGCTGGCTGGAGGGAACAAGGATTGCGGGGCAGGGGGCAGGGGTTGGAAACAGGGGCATCCCTGCCTCTGGTCACTGAGAGCCCAGGGACAGGGCTAGCCCAGCGCTTGGGCAGAGGAGATGAGCTCTGGCCTAAGCCAGACTACCTTCCTATGAGGGACAGCAAGTGGGTGGCTGCAGTGGTCCATGGGATGTCAACAGAATGGAACCAACCATGAGTCACAACAGGATCTAGTACAGACGTTCATTATGATGCTCTAACCTACAGAACTGAAGTTTGATACCATATCCATCCAGGGTTATTTTGGAGCAGGATCCTCCATTTTTACAGTGCCCTGACCGTCTGTTCAGTTATGGCTATAGAACACTTTTTGTGCACCTACCGCACAATAAATATAACATCTACACCTGGCTACATCACCTGTGATATTCTGCATTTTACACTGACATGTTAAAAAACACGCAAGCTTTTTCCATGTGAAATGCAGTGTGACCAGCTGCTGGCCCACAGTGTTCTCCTGCTTATAAAATTATCTAGGTCAGGAGTATTTTAAAAGTATGTGCACCTCAAATACATTGCATTTCCATCGTGGAGCCCAGTCGCATAGGAAAACAGGGAGCCAATGGAAAAAGGGGACTCCAAAACTTCATAAAACATTTAGTCAAGTAGGTAAGGTAGAAACATTCACCAGCAGTACCCCTTGCTGAAAGAGACCCCTTCTTTAATCCTCACATTATACACAAGTCTATGAAACATAGGCTGGTCGCCAGGTTGTCTACAAGACGTTAATCAGGTAGAAACTGAGTTGTGTGTGTTTTTGTTTTCTGGGTACATAATTGCTAGGAAGTTTTGCTGTTCCACGGTTTAGATGTCTCTGCATTGGTTATTTGACCTTGTTTAGACTAGAGAAGAGTGCTTAGTATACAGAAAGCTCTATGCACAGATTTTGGAACTCTTCTCACCATGCAGGGTATTCAATTATCAAACGCATCAACAGAACAAATATTAGCTTTGCAGTCAGGCAAGCACAGGGAAGATTGGGTCATCGTGGACAAAATTGTACCTGACAATCCACTCTTGTTTGCTAGAACCATTTTGATAAGTATCATTAGCATGTGGATTCAGAACACTGAAGCAGATGGAAAACGCTAATGGACACTGAGCGTCCGTCAAGGCAATGCAGCAGCATCTTCTGAATGGAAATTGTCATTGTATAATTTGTTTTGTCTGAATTGCTCAGCGTATGAAAATGCGTGACTGGGACCAGTGAAGACATGACGTCATGTTCCCTAGAGAAGATTCTTGCATAGTGTAATGAGTCTATTGCTTTCTGAATTCCTTCCAGTCCTCTCTTAAACAGCTTTTATTACTATGTCCTGTTTAAAGCCAGTTACCAATTGTGCACCATAATTCTACAAGTAGAATGTTACTTTCCAAGAACCTAAATGGAAAACGGTTAATCTCAGTTGCACCAAATTTCCTTGGATTAAGACTAAACAGATTAACCTACAGGCAGTAGTACATAGTACTTGGTAAAATTATTGCTACTTTTAATTATATTAACCCATAGACTTGCATTTGAAGTATTTGGTGCCTATTTTACTCACTTAACATCTTTTGAAGTCTGTGAGCCCCAGCTATTCTGTACTGCCTATGGGAAATGTATGTATGTCTATAGAAAGATACAATCCAATTAACCGAGAAGGTCACATGATCCAAAACATTTTCATTATTGGCCTCTTAAATGATAAATTATTTCAGAGACAAAAATGACTGACTCAACTAGTTCCTGGCTGAGACAAGATGACGACCCTTGTAACCAAATTTAGAACCCCTAAAAGGGAATAGTGACTGAGGTCTTAGGACATAATTGCAACACTTTTTCTTGCTTTATCCCCTCTTCAACCGTTGAGTCCTGTTTTGTTAGCTTTTTCATTTCTTAAGGGGCTTGGTAACTTACGGGAAACTTAAAAAGAAGCAAGGATGATTTTTAATATGTACATCCCTAGAATATCAGTAAATGAGGAAATCCTGAGCCCATATAACATCTTACTGTCTTTGTGAGCAACAAGCAATTTTAAATGTAAATGTAGTCAGACTAGATGGACACCATAATTAATACTGGGCCTTGGTGCTAGCTTAGAGAAATGTATTGTCCTCTGATATAAGGAAGATAAACCTCAACAGAGCATAAATACAGGTTTTGCATTCTGTACCTTGTATTCTTAAGTATGCATATTCCTGGTCCTGCAGTCAACAGTGTGCTTCCGCGCCTCTACCAAACCTAATGAAGGCTTTAATGGGGTTGAACAGAGGCATATCATAATGGCAAAACAGATCCTATATACCAGTTGCAATAGGTAGAACTCTCCTTTGTAGGGCAGCATTTAAACACATTAATTTAAGCATGTGTTAAGACCCCATAGATTAAGTGAAACTTGAGAATATGCCCAAAAAGAAGTATTCAGTTAAACACAGTCCTGAACTGAAGACTTGGTTAAAGCTTGGCCTGTTGTTGACTTTTCTTCCAAATTAACATATTGGTGAAGAAGAAGCAGTGCCCAGTAATCCTGAAAAGTAAATGAATGGTCTTACAGTGATCTTTAGTAACTCAAAATGTCTGGCTGCAAAATGTAGCTACTTTGCTTATTGGTTCATCATTAAATTGGTTCAGCCATGGTCACTGAAAAAAAATAGGACAGAATGATGACATAAAGAAAATGCAGTTTATCTCTGACTGCTTCTTTGTATTTAGCTAGATGAATTTGTTTACAATTTGGTGGTAGTGGTGGTGGATCATTGTAAATCATTGTTGGTGGTGGTGGAATGTAAATCATTACATTCCTTGGTAATGATTTATTTTTTAAGATAGGTAGACATTTTCTTTTGATTGCACTGGAGACTATAGGCTATCGTGTTAAGCAGTTTACATATGTTTCTACCAGTGGAGATACCACTCATATATGGCAACTCACGTACCACTTGTCAATTATCATCCATTCCCTTGTGCGGGCCGGGCCCCGCTCCTGCCGCCGCGCGCGGGTCGGGAGAGGCGATCTGCGGCCCGTCTTTCGCGCGCGCGGGCTGTGGCCGGCAGCCCGGGCACGCGGGGTTGGAGAGAGCCGGCGGCGAGCTAGAGTTTGTCACAAACGCGTAGTGGTTGATTGAAAAGATTGTTTACTTACACCCAAAGATGGTATTGGTGTAGGCTGGACAGGTTTCCAGGCACAGCTCCCGCTTAGATCCTCGCTAGAGGACCACAACAAATACGATTGCTCCCATGGAGTTGTTTAGGCTCCGCGGCTCCGGTTCGGTTGGGTTCGAAAAGTTCCCCGGAGTTAAGACTCCGTGGGTTCGAAGTTACAGGAAAGGGAATCATCTGGGATTGCGATCGGCGACGGGGAGAGGCTAGAAGTGAAAGCTCTGTAGGTTCGGTTCTATTGCCTGCTTAGGGGAGGCGCGTTGGGTCCGCAGCGCTTGGAGATCTTCACGCAGAGTCTCTCTCTCTTCCTCCCTCCTCCGACTTGGGCAGAAGCTACCCAAGCCTTTTGTACGGCTAGCAAGCCGATAGCTAGCCGCCACGTGTGCCTACATTTGGAATTGGCCAATAATGTGGCGCGAATCCGAATACAAATGGAGGGAACTCCTTTGCAGCGTGTATCACTAGTATGCAAAAGAAATGCACCCTGCAAAGAAGCTGTAATTTGGCGGGAAATCCCCGTTGCACCAGAGTTCTCTCTCGCAGCAGAGAACTCTACCGTGCAAAGAAAGCTACAATCGGTGGGAAAATAATTTAGCGGTGCCGAAGCGCGCACACAAACAAAAACCACAACTTTGGGTTGTGACACCCCTCATTCACACTTTTCAGACTCTAACTTGTTGCCATATTATGGTGGCAGAGAACACCATAAAGTTACCTTTAAAGGTAACGCCTTGCAATTCCTGGGTACCTATACATGTGCTCTGATTCGTTTTGATTAGAACATGTTGGAGCAGACTCGATTATTAGAATACTCCAGTTTACTGCAGTGTCTCATTTATTCAGCTTCCCATGTTTCAAAGTGATGGTGGGGGCACTTTAACTAAAACTCCATTTCATTTTGAAAAGCAGAACACTGAAATGCCCTCCCTCACACCAGAGCACGTGTATAGGCACCCTTAGATTCGTTGGAATGCAACTCTTTAAACAAATATAGTTTCTTTGTTCCACTATCTTTTCATTACTAATGCTCTGAATGCCTTATTTCCCTCTAGAATGCGAGAGGACCCATTTAATTTGCATCTTGAATATGAGTGAGCATGAATTACTAATACTAATAACAAAAACAGTTGTGTATTGTATAGGAAGAAATATTAAAATGTGGTCCTATGATTTATTCTCTTACTGTATTATTGCCATTAAATGGAAAGCATTAGAAATTGTATGACAATAGGTTTTTCTTCCCCTTCCCACTCAGACTATTTAATAAAGAGAAGGAAAATCCATTGACTCTGAAATTGCATATAAATATTTATCAAAAAAATATTAGCGTGATGACATGTTGTCAGGAGCCACTTGGACTTCTGATTATTCCTTCAGGGGTTTAAGCCTGAAGTCGCTGTTTGTATTCATCTTAAAATGACTGCTAAATCAGAGAACTGCAAAGTCAGATTAAATATTAAGTGTGATACTGGGAATTTCTTTCATTAATTGTTTGTTACTTTATTCCTTAACCTCTGTTCGAACAACATGTTGCAACTAGTTAAGTATGATGGGCCTACATATTTATGGTAGTTTTTTGGAAACTAGTTAAAAAAAAATCTTCAAGACCCTCATTTTGTTCACCGAACTCCTGATGTTGTCAAAAGGAGTTTTCCACATTGAAGATTAAATCCTGCAGTTCTTATGTGGTAAAGTCCCCATAACTTTACCAGGAGCACAAGATTGCCCCTCCATAGGCAGAACACATGGCTCTCTGTAGCTAGTTTCCCATAAACACTAAGGGTGTGTATACACCTGGTGATTTTTGCCACTCGAAGTGTTCTAAAGCTGTCACTTTATACATGCTGGCAACTTTAGAATATTTTTAAAATGGTAGAAGTTACCTTAATTAAACCTCATTGTATGCATTTTAAATGTAAGGCGAACTGCAGTAGTGTGTGTCAGCCTCCCTAGTTCACCTTTATTGCACATGTATTTAACTGGGGCTTTTCAAAGTGCTAATTACTGATTGCTGTCACCAGATCTAGCTAGCTCTGGAGCTTGGTACCAGCATGCCTCTAGCAATCGCCTGCATTGTGCAGCGTCCGGTGCCCCCTGCCTCCTATTCTACTGAACTACAGTAATGGACAATACTGCACCAACCCAGGGAATGTCTATTAAGTTTTAAGGCACTGTACCTAAAGCACTTTAAGTAAAGTACAAAAGTTACAGTGCCCCTGGAAATGCCTGCCCTGCACCCTGAAAGTTTAGGGCATGTTTAGGCCTCTGCTACTGATAGAGATGTACATAATCCTGATGCTGGACTATTGACATGTTTGTACCATTTATGTGCTCAGCAGTGCATCAGCCCCTATGTCAGTGGTTTTCAAACTATACCTCATGGGACTTTGGGGTTCTGCAAAGAGTTTGGGGTAATGGCAGAGCAGGCCAGGAGGCAGTGTGCTGCCATTGCTGGGTGGGTTGCTTGGCTTCACATCAGATTTTTACTGAATCCATGATGCCACAGCCATTTTATCTGTACCTAAGCTATTTAACATAAAGATACCTTGGGTCCAGCATAGACACAGAGATAGATCTCTAAGAAGTATTTCCCATTCGTTCCTTTCACATAGTTTCCAAGATTCTTCAAAAATACCTATGGCCTTTTATCTTTTACTGTTTATTTGTACCTTACAATTGCTTTCACTCACCGGACCATCTTTTGTTCACTGGTACATCGGGGCAAATCTTGTTTTATATTGCTATGACTTGAACAAGGATTGAGCTTGTTCTTCATGCATCTGAACATTTAATAAATTGTTTTCAAGCCAAAAAGTAACTGTTGTATGTAAATGTGACTCCTGGAAGGCCAGCGTTTGTTGGCATGTAACATATGGAAGCATATACTCCTTTGTAGGCAGCATTGAGAATAATGTTTAATTTGTTTAGAGTGTTTTCAGTAAACTCTCTAACACACTGTTGTTTTTGAACAATTACTCCCTCTAGATAAAGTCAGATTTTTCTTTGCTCAGTGCAGTGAGAAGGTACCTAGTTCGTGATAAATCTTTGAATGTATTTAAGTTTTAATTAACCTAAACTTCACCTAAATTACTGATACTAATTGCATAGTTATTTCATGTTTACCTGCTTGCCGTTACATAAATTAAAAAACAAATAATATAATTACAACATCAAGGATATATAATTAGTTTCCCCTGGTTTTCTCTGTTCTTCTATAAAGAAAGCTTACATGTATTTCATAAACAGCATGTTGAAAGTGAAATACAAGATGCTTTCTGTGTTAGCTATAATTGTACCGGGATATTAATTTTTGCATACACAGAAGTATTTGGAGCTGTGAGAACATTGCTATCCCTGGGCCTATGGGATTGGAAAATAAATCTGTTTTCTTTTTTATCAAGTCCATTTTGAAGAGGGATATACCACAACATCGGCCTCTCTGCTCTAGTGGGAGTTGTTCCCGTTAACTTTAATGGGAACATGGTTAGGTCAGTTCAGAGTGCTTTTGAAAATCGTTCCTTTAGGCAGCATGCCAAGCTGTTGCACAGTGCCCTTTCAGACCTCACCTGTAAAGAATGCAAACCCTGGCTGTAGAATTTGCAGGTATGAAAATTCATTAGGAGCTAGCCTCGCTGAATAGGAAATAGAAGCCTGCATTCATTGGGCCAGTGGCTGCAGAGGCTGCTAGCTGTGAAAGGAGGCTTGAAACATCCAGGGGCCAAATTCTTGGCTGGTATTAATGGGGAAAACGCCACTGAAGCTTGTACCGCAGTTGCCAGCTCTCACATTTTTTCTGTGGGTGTTATGATACTAAGTGTTTTTTTTCTTCCAGCAGCTGCTCCTGGAAATTGGTATTTCTGTGAAATTCTCCATTTCATCAAAAAAGGAAGTTTCTAGCCCTTTGTCCTTGCAGTGAAAAGCTTGAAAATGTGATCTTAGTGTACCCAAAAAACTCAGAAACCAAAAGGCAAAATAAAAGAACTTCAAGTGTGTGGGGGTGTTTGCTTTTAACATTTTAATATAGTAAGTAGTTTTTCCTGCTGTACCTCCTTTGCACCAGAGGAGTATTTTACCCCAAAACATTTGATTACCAAAATTGCTCTCTCTTAATAATTATTCAATTTTGGTAGAATTTATTTTTCTTTAAAATGAGAAGAACACTTTATCATTACAGGATTTTTCATTTCACGATCAGTTTGATGATTGAACCAGAATTTTTTTGATCCCTGGATTTTTTTTTTTTTAATTTGGTATGTGAATCGCAGCAATAAACTCTAGACCTAGACCAGGACTCCATTGTCCTAGGTGCTGTAAAACACAGAACACAAAGATCACTGCTGTACAGAGCTTGCAATCTTCTCCCCAAAACACTTGGATGTTGCATTGGAGACTGGAGAACCCTACAAGAACGGCACAGGACTGTGTTACGAGTGCAACTCGGGAAGTCTGTCAGTTTTGTATAGATTGGAAAACCTGTGGTGGCAGGAGCCTCTGCATGAAGGCAGAAGATGTAAAAAGTTTCCACCTACAGCACAGCAATTTCTGAGCTCTGTAATTAGGTCTAAAGGTTGTATGAATTTGGTGCAGAAGGTTAGGCCTGCAGACCAGCAGTCTTCTACTTACCTGTAAAACAGGCACTGTGTACAAGGTTTTGTACCCTGGACAAACTGTTGGTTAGATCAGTGGTTCTCAGCCTTTTTTTTTAGACTTAAATCACTCCGTGTAAAGTGCTAGCTCTTAGTTTTCACTTGTTTTTTGACTATAGAAAAATAACAGAAAAGGTGAAGCACAAAGGAATTAAGTGATTCTGCTGTTGCAAGGAACTCGGGAAGACCACAGCAGGTCAGAATGGTCTTAACACTATGGATTCCTATTTGAAATCTCTGGGTTCATCTTGTGAATCATGTTTGCACACCTAACAGTGCTAATGGCACCTGAGGTACCTTTGACAGTATTTCAAGGCACCTCAGGGTGCTGTGGTACCCTGGTTGAGACTCATTGGCTAGATGTAGAGACATCCCCACAGGGGTATAGGACATTAAATATCCATAGCTTATCTCTAGTGCATTCAGTTCCTAATATAGTGAGCAAGTCAACACATTAGTGACATTTGCACTATGAATACCTGGCTCCTGAGAGCTCTTCTCAGCCCCCTAAGTTCACCTTGCTAAAGCATCACTATTTAGGACATAATAAAGATGAATGGATAGTAGTATTTAGACCACTATAATATAGCCACACAATATTCATTATTTTCAGTCCACATCGATGAGAGTTAGACTTGAGTCAGTGCCTTACTGCAGAGATGAAAGGAACCATACCCATATACTGCCAGTCCATTGAGTCGTGCAGTGCTCTCTGGGGGACCTTTTTTGATTATTTTTTGTCACATGCTTTTTAGAAGTCAGCAAAGTGCATAGTAAAACTATAGCAATCACTGGTAACTCGTTTACTATAGATCTCATTGCCTGTTAATAGAGTTTTCCCATAAAGTGCAATAGAATTTACTCCTCATACAATCCTACCAACCAAAAATCCTTCCTAATTTTTTTTTTTAAATCAATTCCCATTTCAAAGAATATAATACTGAATTTTCTTAACATTTCTGGGTAAATCAAGTGTCATACCCCTAACAACATAAATGGCTTCACTATCAAGCAGTTTTATGTAATGCATTTCCCAAACTGGATTTTAGTTTTGTAAACCCAAGGCACAGCTCACCTGAAGGAGGAAGTAGTTCAGGTGAAAGACCAATTTCTGAAATGCTAATTTCTCTGCTGGAATTACAAGATATCTAAAAGGAGTTCCAATAGAGTTTAGCAGGACTTTAAACTGGCAGTGCCCTAAGAACAGATTTAGGCTCCTGAGTGGTAGTATAGGATGCAATATATTCACATCCCATTACAACTGGACAAAAGGAAAAGTAGGTTGCAGCCTTTAAGAATAGCCTGTGTACTATGGTATGTCTGGCTTGTATCTCACTGTTGGTACAAAATATACATAAATATGGTATACCCTGCTGTATCAATGTGGTAGGGGGTGACATAAAGCGAGCATATAATCCTTGCTCCAGCTTCCTGCCACTTAGTTACTTAGGACCTGGCCAGAGGTCTTGTTGAGCTTATGCTTGCAGGATGCCAGGCTGCTGTATCAGCTGCTTGGACTTGATGGGAGCAGGAGCAACTTCTGGCTTCTCTTAATTATTTCTTGGAAGGCATGAGTGGAGCACATAAACGTGCTTTATATTAGAGCTGTGCGAAGCTTCAGTTCCTGATTCAGTTCGGAGAAGATTTGGCCCAATTCTGCGGCCAAATCTCCAAATCCGAATCGAATCGGGAGACCCATTACTTTTTCCGAATTGAATTGGAAGCCTCCGATTCGATTCAGAGAGATTCAACTATTCAGCCATAGAGACAGCTTTATATGTTTTTTCTAGGTTCCTCGAGGTACGTAGAAAAAATATAAAGCTGAATCAGGCTGAATCCAAGCATGCTTCTTGCCCCTTTTTGGCTTTTAAATCACTGCCCAGCTGGGCAGCATGAGTAGTAATTTTAAAAGCTGGTGGAGTTGGGACCTGAGCTTGGCCAGGCTCTTACTGAGCCCCTGGCTTCACATGGCCATCTGTGTTGCCCAGATCTTAGAGCCCCAGGTCTGGGAGCCTTGCTGCTGTGATGCAGCTGTCTCATTCTTCCCTCCACCCCACACTCCTTCAGTTCAAAGCAGATGTGTGCGCGGGGGGGGGGCATTTTCACCTGTTATAACTTTCCTGGGGCCCTGGGAGAGTTCCTACTGCAGGAAAATGCAACCCCCCCTCCCCTCATCAGCTGATTTGCAGGGGAGGTGGGGATTTTTCAGGGCAAGGTCCCCTGACAGCTTATCTCTGGATGGAGCCAGTGTTTCTCCTCCCCACTTGCCTTTAGAGTGAGAGGGTGCAGACTGGTCTATTGGGCATGTCTCTGTCTGAGAAGCATACAGATGTTCATGTTGGATCAGAAGGAGGGAGATCTTTCTAGTAGGTATCCAGTCTAATTTCTTGTAGAAGAACTAATTTTCTTCCACAGGAAATCCCTTGAATGCCTGTACTCTCTCTTTTTTGTGCCAGCCTGTCTCCCAGCACAAATAAAATGTCTGTCTGTGGCCTAAGTCTTCCCCACCTCAGCATGTGCTTTCAGCTATTCACTGATCAACATAATGAGCCGAGACCTACCTGGGCAGAACTGGTCCCAAGTCCCAGCTGGAAGTAATCAGGCTGAGGCTGAGCCATGGCCATCACTGGGGAAGAGGGCCTCTGCTGCATTGGCTTTTATAAGCTCTGAGCAGGCAGCGGTAAGCTGTCTAGACAACAGAGTGTTTTGATGTGCCCTTGGTCTGCTTAGGTTCCTAGTCTACCATGAATGGTGTTTAACCTCAACTTGTGATTCCTAGTTTTGGGATCCTGGCTTGTGCCCTTGCAAAATGGATGACCTACTCTGATCATCTATTTCCCCCCCTTGCATTATGGTAATCTGTTAACTGCTTGCATATGGGTAACCTGCTGCCAGCCAGGTTCTGTTTTATGCAGACTGCTTCTGGTTTCAGTTTCTTCAAAGCATGCTTACAAGAGGAGCATGTTGCACTGGCATGGTAATCAAGGGGAATATCTATATCTAGTTTGAGGCACTCTGCTTTGGGACCCCCACCAGAGTTTTGCCCCTTTTCAGCTATAGGGTACTATCAACATTTAGGCAGGCTCAGCATGTTTAGGCAGCAGATGAATAGTGGCTTTGAGGATGCTGGTGGTGCCAAGAGGCCATATTTTAGTACCTAAATACCTTTGGAGGCTCTAAGTGGAAGTGTTTTAATTTCTTGCTACAAACACATTTTTGAAAATTTTACCCCATAGTAGTTTTTTTCTGTATGGCTTATTTGTGCTATGAACTATTTTGCTTAACAACTTATTCATGCATAACTGACTGAATTAAAAATTGCTATCTAAAGATTTGGTATTGGCAGGGACCCCAGGCATTTTATAACTGCAAGAAAACAATACAGATTGAGAGCTGCCAGATGAGTATAAAGATTCCACCAGGCTGTTTAACTCTTATTTAGCCACTTGTGGTTTTTATGCTCTGCCGTGTTTAAAAATAAGTTGGTAAAGGAGGAGGGATGAGAAGCGCTACTGAGAAAAGGAGTGAGTGGAGAAATTCAGGACTTACTAATGAAATAGCTACTGTTTTGAACCCTGTAAGCACTCTTTTTTTAGTAGCCCTTTCCTGCCTGCTGAATGCAGGTTCAGGAATGTTTCCCTTCGATTTGTATCCATAGCACAGCTTCCCCTATCCGGATCATCTTGCCAAATCCCCATTTAATATCTCTCTTGTTTGCCTT
Organism: Alligator mississippiensis; assembly: GCF_030867095.1. Taxonomy (NCBI): domain Eukaryota; kingdom Metazoa; phylum Chordata; order Crocodylia; family Alligatoridae; genus Alligator; species Alligator mississippiensis. Next base: position 224,584,963 of record NC_081824.1, on the reverse strand, counting down.
TGCTTTTATTCCACTTGATTTCATGTTTCCCTTTCATTTCATGTTTTAAGCCTTAAGAACCTGCTCTGTTACTATACTTGGCAGTAACATTTACCTGATTCACAGGTTTATTCTCTGACTTGCTCTCAAGTGATTATTGCTCTGAGAGAGTGTATTTATGCTCAACTCAATAATCTAAAGCAGGCAACAGTGTAGGTACGTTTTAACACTTTTTCTGTGTAATACTTCTTAACCCTTTTGTGTTTGGGATCTATTTTCAAACTTCTGTGTATAAAGTCATACATCTAAATCTGTAAAACAGGTAATTCCTGGTATAGGGAACTATTTGTCACAGGTGTCTGTAGCTCCTGTTACTTTGAGCTTGTATGCTGCGTGCTTGGCCTAGAGGCATAGTATGGAAAAATGAACCCTGAACAGCACCCTCTTCCACCTTTTCTAGGTACAGGAACAGAGCAGAGAGCCGGGGAGTGTGCAAAGTATACTAGGAATCGTAGCTCTCTAGAGTAACAGTGGAGTTCATTGCTGCTGGAGGGGAAACTTTCACCCTTTTTAAAATTTAATTTAATTTTATATTATTTTTGCTGTCAAAGCCAATACCAAGAGGACAAAAAAAATTGCTGAATTAGGTGGGCAAAAATGGAAGTCAGTTCTCCCACCCAGTAGCAGCAAATCCACTGCTGCTCTTCAAAAATGTTTCCCAGCATGCCTTCCTTGGGTTCCCGTGCTTCGTAGATCTAGAAAATACTGGCAGGGCAGGGCAAGGCAAGGCAAGGCAAGGCAGCAGCAAGGTGAGCTGCAGAGAGCAGCCTTGAGGTGAGTTTCCCCTGCCATGGTCCTTTGCCTTCAGGCAGTGCCTAGGTCATGTGCCCTGCTTACCCACCCCAATTTACACTGCTCTCTTAGCCTTTCTGCAAATCAAGCCATTAATGCAGAATTTACAAAGGGAAGTAGGTGAGTTAGTTGCCCAGCTAACCATGTTTTTACATAGTTTCTTTGGTGCAAAATGTCTGTACATTAGCAGAAGGCCAGTGGTGAATTCTTGCTATGGAGGGGAACTCTTTCTGCTAGTATGAGTCTGGTGAGGCTAGCTTTGCTGGTTCCAAGGCATATGCAGAGGAGAAAACATGTTTGAGGCACTTCAGGGCTGGGTAGGGAGGAATTTGAACAGGACAAAATTTCTCTGTACTTGATTGTTCACAGCAGCTATATACCAGTAACTTAAATCAGGCTTGCCCCTGTGCAGCCTTTACTTGTGTTTGGGCTAGACATCTCTCTGATAATGAACTACCTCTCTGGATACATGTCCATACTATGTTCAGGCAGTGTGACTTCAGACAGGAAGCCTGATGGTAGAGTGATGCCCTGGGACCAGTTTGGCATGACCAGTTGCCCTGGAATCCAGTTTGGCTCTGTACTGTCATAAACTGCCTATGTGATCCAAATAGCTCAGTCTCACAATGTCTGAGTTCTGCATCTGTAAAATGGGTATAACAACACTTCCCTACATAATTGGCATGCGTGAGAGCGATCTATTTATGACTGCAAGTTGCCAGGCACTCTGATTTTTTAAACTATCAGCAGTGGTTAGGCTGAATTGGGACTGGGTGCCTGTTTGAAAAGAGAGGGACCCACTTCTACTATATCTTTCTACTGTTTGTTCTTTTTTTCTGTCATATTTCCTGACTAGAAGCATATTATCCATCTTTGTGAGATGTTATCTTTCATTGTTTAAATTATTTCCTCTCTGAATACACTTGTATTCCTTTCTAATCACACATTTATTCTCTACTAATCTAGCAGTCATTTTCATTACTATTGTTAATAGAGAGCTGCTCTTCATTAATCAGTGCAACATCAACAGCAGATTACAAATGATTCACTTCCATTGTTTAAATAGGTTTGCTTTGTTTGAACACAACATTGAGTAACTTAGGGCAAATTGTGTCCATTCATTTTTTTTTCTCTCTGCTAAAAAACACTGCTCCATTACAAGAGCTTATTCCTCAAAGCAGTGTGTCTGTGATTAACTATTTACACAGCACTGTGAATACTCATAGTGCTTTGTAGACAGAGCATGGATCCTGAACAAAGCAACTAGCAGTGTAAATTAGGGCAGAGAGAGAAATGACAATGGATGGATGGACAAGGTTTTATCTAGGGTTTTGTTGGGTTTTTTTAGGGGGGCAGGGGTTATGTTTTGGAAAAATTTTTGTGTTCCACGTCAAATTAGCTAGATCAGGTCCAAATCCTTTTGACTGAACTAAGTTCAATTGTTCAAACGCCGTATGTGGCTCTGCAGCCAGCAAGTATCCTCCATCCCAGACTTTTCAGCCTGGGCCTTCAGATACTTCCAAATCCATAGTTAAGCATCCTACAGTTCGGATGCCCCTGAGTTTCCTCTTGCCCTCAGCCAACAACCGCAGGAGCAAGCTAGGGAGGGAGTCCCCTATCTCCATAAAGTGGGCATGTAGCCGAGATCCTCCCACTGGAAACTGGACAGCGGGAAACTAATTGGGAGGCTCTTGTAGGGAGTCCTGTCTGCATTTGGATCAGGGTTCACCCTCTACTGCCATTTAAATCCATTTCAGCTTGGGTACCAGACCAGTGTAGCAACTATCTGTCTAGCTAGGTAATTTAAAAGTCACTTGCCACCATCATGGCTGAGCACCTCACAAGTATTAGGAGATTTCATCCTCACCAGCTTATTACCCAGTGTGAGGAGAGAAAATTATTCCTATTTTACAGACCAGGAAGTTGAGACTGAAGGGAATTAAGTCATTTGCTTAGATCTACATACGATCTACTAGATAGTGCTAGGTAAAGGGAATTCATCTAGTTTTCCTGAGTTCTATCCTCGAAACAGTGCATCTTACCTAGTCACAAGTGACATTTATTTTCATACCCTCATGTGAAAAACCTTACAAGATGAAGGAGGGAACATAACCTTCATGTGGTTTCTTTTGTTCTGCCCATTTGATTGACAGTTTATCACCCCCTCTGAGAAGCCACAGGACCTGCTCCTGAACCTGTTAGACTATTGTTCCCTTCTGCTTTTGGGAAGTATGGTTTCATCAAAACCACGTGTGGCTTTGGAAACCCCTGGTAGGAAGCTCTACAGTAAGCATGATATAGTGGTGGGACCACAGAAAAGAACTGTAACCATCTGTTCATCAGCATTCTTGTCCCTTCCCACTCTTTTCTGCTCATTGCCCTGCCTAGCCTCTACCCTTTACCCCCTTGTGGCTCCATTCATCCTTGATATACCCTCCAGGGCACTAGGTGGAAGTGGAGATGATACTATGATGGTAGCCAAACCGCTATTCCAAGCACAATAAGGGAGATCTTTCGACAAAGAATTCCACCTGCATGCAGAAAGTGGTGACCTGAGGATGCAGGAGTTGCGCTGTTATATTTCTGCCTTTAAAAATATATATGTATATATTGCGTGAACATGAACTGCTGTTAGTTGTTGCTTTGTAACACTGGGGGATCAGCGTTCTTATGGAAGGACTCTGAATTCCAAATCATTCTACCCAGTTCTGGTTGTTTCATTTGTCAGCCCCAGGTACCATTCTTCTATTGCCCACTAGGAAACACTAGGTATTCTTTTAACTGTATATTTCATGAGGCTTGTGAGCTGCCTACTTGTTATCTGTGAAAGTTAATGCTCTACTTGATATTTATAATCCTGTTTTTGTTAACACATGATTTGCACTGCTCCAGTGGAAGTACTAAAGCTCTCTCTAAAGCCTGGCTTTTGTTTTGTTCTCAGCTGGTTTAACTGGAACGCAGCACCCAGCTAACAAGTGATGATCATGAATTAAAGGAATAATGAAACTCTTTTTTTCCTTCCACCTCTATTTTTTTCCTTTTGGTCATTCTGTCCAGTTTTGTCTATTTTCCTGGATATATAGTGCCAAGTAGAAACTCATTACCAGCAGAAGAGAGCCCAAACACCAGATTCCTGGAGCATGACTCAGAGAAAGGACTGCAATGTTTCTTTCCTCCTTCTGCAGCAAGGAGGCATCTCCCCATTTCTGCCAACTCACATTTGAGACAAGTGGAGAGTCTGGGGGAACAGTCTGTGGTCAGACTCTTCTTTGTAGGAAGGAGTGGGATCTGCTATTATGGAGAAGAGGGTTGAAGCTATATAACATGAGAGCTGAGAAGGTGTAGGGGGGGAAAACAACTGAGGGAGGAAACAGCGAAGGATGCTTATGGGCCAAACTTCCAGTATTTTATGATGCTTTCCTTGAGCTCTTTGCAAATGCTTCTCACTCTTGCAATGAAAGATGGGGCTTGGTGGCAGAGGCTTACACCTACCTCTAGTAGGAGTGGCAGCTTCTCACAACCCTGGTGGTGATTCTCATCTTCATTTCAGATCCCTTCTTCTGGGGAACTTGCAAGGTCCTGCTAGGTCCCAGCCCTCTGCCTTGAATCATTACCTGCTTTGGCACACCCGAGGAATAGGTACGCTCCATGTTCAGTAATGAGCCATGGCTAGGAAGAATTCAAGGGGAGAGATGGGGAGTCAGTAATTATACCCCAGGGGATTATGCACAGAAAAAGGCAAAATTATGCTAAATTAATTACTTTTATTTGTCTTACAAATTGAACTAAATATAACAGTATTTGAACCTTTTTTAGAAATACATGCAGGTACTTTGTATGGTTGAGGGTGGGGGGATTTGTGAAGGTGTGCGGGCTGTGGGTATGGGATTACGTGAGGGTTTTTGGGTAGGGGGGTTGAAAATGGGTGTGTGGAGTGGGGGTTTGTAAGTGGGTGTGGGCGCCTTCACTACTTCCCCGCCCCCCTTCCTCCCGTCAGGGGTTCAGCAGCAGTAGGCAGCAGGCCCTCGGGGCACTCACAGCCACAGCAGGCAGAGCCCCTGGCAGTGCATGCCTCTGGCTGAGTCCCAGGGCCTGCGCATGCTGGCACAGAGCCAGTCAGGGCTGGTGGCATGCACCTTTGGACCAGACTGGGCTGGTTCTGTGCCAGCACATGGGGCTTGGGCACTGCAGGTGGAAGCCACGTGCCATCAGGCTAGGCAGGCTCTGTGCCTCGATGGGCAGCTTCCTGCTGAAGTGCTGAAAGCCCTACGTAGGGGCGCAGAGCTGGCCGGTCTGGCTCTGTGACGTGTGGATCAAGACCTGCGCACCATCAGGCCAGGTGGGCTTTGTCTCCACATGGTTCTTCCAGCACTCCAGAGGGAAGCTGCATGTGGAGGCAAGAAGGAGCCCACTTGGCCCAATGGTGTGCGATTCCATGCCTCCATGTGCAGCTTTTCACCCAGCCTGATGGTGCATGGTTCCCGATCCACATGACATTGGGCGGCGCTACCCCTCCACATGGGGCTTCCAGCACTTCAGCAGGAAGCTGCACATGGAGACACAGAATTGTACGTCATTGGCTGGGTAGGCTCCATGCCTTCATACGTGGCTTCCCATTGGATTGCTGGAAGCCCCACATGGAGGCACAGAGCTGGTTGGCCCAGCCTGATGGCACATGGCCCATACCCACCCACAGTCCTTCCACCCCCTTGCAGGCAGGAGCTCCCTTCCCCAATTACCCAGATGTCCAGTTGTGTGACTCTGTGCCTCCACATCATGGAGGTGGAGGCACAGAGCCCCCAACAGTTAAATTATGCAAAATTATACACTTATGTGTAGTCATGCCTTTTACGTGCAAAATTGCTCAGGCACATAATCGTGTAACACCACATGGTGTAAGTAATGGGCAAGGAAGAAGGAAGTGGTTTAGTGTTGTCCAAGGAAAAAGGCAGGCAATAGTTCTTTAACTCCTATGAAACTGCCTGTGATAGAGGGTAGGGAAATATGTGAGGGAGAGATCAGGCCAACAATTTGCTTGGTTGCTTGCAAACTTTCTTGTTCAGTCCTATGCTTTAAGAAATCTACAGCACAGTTCCTCATTTCCCTTCACCTAGTTCTTATTATAGCTCCTCTGTAGGGCTAAGTACAAACAATGGAAAAGCCCCAGGCTGAAATGATTCAATCTTCACAGGTTAGTCTAAACTGCATCGATTGAACCAATAAGCAAGTGAACAGATGTTTATTTTTGATTCTGGCAATATGGCCATATGCCTGCTGTGGATCAAGCCAGAAACCACTAAAGCATATCTCCCTGCTTGACTGGAGCAGACAGCTTAAATCTGGAGATGATCTGGGACAGAATTTCAATAAACTTATTTAACTTAAATCAATTAAGTCTTATACTACATCCATCCAGGCTTATCGTGAACCAGTTTCAGCCATTTTGAAAGTGTTTTATGTGGACTGAACTTCTGTTATGTTACAGGTTTGAGCTGGTTTCCGATCACTTATACCAGTTTATGCGTAATTTCTGTCCCTAGTCTGAGAGGCCTTTTTACTAGGCACTGAACAACATGTAACCATGGGAAATGGGCTTTGCGGTGATTCCTTATTACCTAGACCTATTCTAGAAATTAGGATCTATGAGAAGGGATGGCATTTTCTACTCTCCTGATCTTGTGGCTGCATTGCATTTTATTGACCATACTTTGATAGCCTGATTTTTATGATTCAAAAACCACACATGATGAAAAAAGAATATCATCTGCCATTCTACTACCTAGGCTGAAAGTCCTTCATTTTCAGGGAACGAGAATTAGGTAGGTACTCTAGTCTAGGCTTCTTCAGTTGATATAGATTTTTTCCTCTGTTCTCTTATCAGTTACAGAGCTAGAGATATGTTCTATATTCTTCTGTGCTCTAAAATATTAAGGGATAAAATCATTTAAAAACTCTTATCTTATGTCTGCTCCCCAAAACCGGCACAAATGAAGCTAAATTCAAATGAAAAATTGATCTTGCCAAAGTGGGATTGAGCTTTCATTGAAGCAGGTCCTAGGAGATTAAATTAATGTTCCTAGTAGTTTAATGTATAAAGATCTTGGGATGTAAAATTGTGGTTCATGATCCAATTAAAAAAAATGAAGTTACTCCTGGATTCTCTTAATTGAACCAAATATTTTTTTACCTAGTTAGCCTCTCAGACCTTAGAACACGTCTACAACTGAGTATGTTCAAGACTGAAAACTTCTCTTTGTTCTTGGGAAGATTTATGAGGAAGAATCTACTGATCCGTTGCAACCCAGTAACTAGTTACCTAGCCCTAGGTTCTGAACCATTGATCAAAAGCCCTTTGATGTCAGTGGAAAGACTGTTGTTGTTCACTTTAGAAGACTGGATCAATCTGATTTCCACTGGAGAATATTCCTATTACAACACAAACACACCGATTTTCTTTTTCAGTTTGGAATAATTGTCGCACGTTAGTTACTGGCTATGCTGCAAATTAAATTACATACATCTTACAAAATGTTTTTTATCTACATTATGCAAAAGTAATCAAGTTCCCCTTTCAGGTAGATGCCCATCTTCTTTATTTCTAGACTTTTTTCCCCCTGTGAATGCCAATTTTTTTTCAGTCTCTTGAAGCAAAATAACATGGTAGCATTTTACATCGCCTCACACTGCCCACATGCAACCCCTGCTGATTTCTGTAGCAATGTGAACCTATTTAATGATTGGCATTTTGCACCACTGTATAGTATGGTACAGAATGAAAAGGAATTGCTTGAAGTGCCCTCATGTATTAAATCTACTACTTCTTTTTTTTAAGTACAAGTCACGTTTTCTGGAAGACTTCTTAGCAGGGCATATTGTAGGCATCTAATATAAATTAATGAACAGTTGAGGGCTGTTGTCAATGTATTCCATCAACGGGGACCAGCAGTGTGCCAGAAAGATAACATGAATAAACAACGCACACACTTGTTCCCGTGTAGCAACGGAACGATAAAACAGCTCTAAGTGCATCACTGATGACATTGCTTTAAAACATCTCTATCAAAATTTCCTGTGGAGAGATCTTTTTTTCCAGGTGAATTTGTTTCTAAAGGTGAATAGACAGAAGACCTCACATTCAGTGATGGATGTTGTCTTTCCAGCACTCCTGTGAGGCAGGGAAATGCAGAGAATTGAGACACAAGGCAAAGCAATGATTTGGACAGTGGATTGCACAGGCAGTCCATCTGTGCTGGGACTTGAACCCATGTCTCCTAACCACCCAATCCAGTACATCATCCACTGTGTCATTCCCCCTCTTCCCCTTCCCTTTCTGGTGAAGAAGCACAAATTACTTTGTAGTAAATAGATTCTGAAGGTCACACCGCTATGTTGATTGCACTGAGAATGCCAGAAAGACAAACAGGTGGGGCCTCCAAGAAAAAGAAGAGCTGTACCACCATATACATAATGAGCTCGGGAGGATTTTGTGCTGAAAACAAAATGCTTCAGAAGCATTTCCTGATGCTTTGCAGTGATTTCTTATTGGCATATAGTGTGTGGATAATTTAGGCAAGGATCTTTGAGTAGATGTCTTTCATTAGACCAACTGAGTAGTTGGAAAAAAGTTCTTAGCAAGCTTTGAGGCGCAATCACCCTTCTTCAGGCATAGGAAGTCTCTGCTTGCCTGCCTATGTTCTTAGACCAACACATCTACAGCCAAAAACCCAGCAACATGGAATATTTTAGGAGTTTTAGCATAAGTCTTAGCATAGTTTATTTATAGACACCTCAAAAGTTAAGTAATGAGCTGTTAAGTCAGAGCTCAAAGAAGTGGCTTCCAGCATATAAAAACCGAACTTTGTCATACTTTCTGGGTAAATTTTTGTGGCTTAATACTTTAAAAGGACTCGGTCTTAGGGGCTGAGATGTCCAACCTGCTCCACTTATGACGTGGCTTACCTCAAAGGTAGAAGTGGCCCTGTGGACTTTGGTGGGCTGACTGATGTCCTTAGAGAGAGGCATCTGCTTGTATACTTTGTCAGGAGCTGGAGTACTCTTGCCCTAAATTTGAGGTGCTCTGCTCCATTTACTTCCTTTGTACTCTAAACTAGTGATTTTCAGGCAGGGTGCTGTGGTACTCTGGGGTGTCTTGAGATCCTTTCAATGGTACCTCAGAGTGCCACACCATGTTAGCATTGTTAGGTGTGCAAACAGATTCACATGATAAAGCCAGAGATTTCAAATAGGAAGACAGTGTTAAAAGCACTAAGACTTGCTGTGGTCTTCCTGAGTTTTTTGTAACAGAAGAATTGCTGTATTATTTTTCCATAGTCAAAAAATGAGTGAAAACTAAGAGCTGGCAATTTCCTAGGCGTGCCTTGAATCTAACGAGGAATGCCTTCAGTCTAAGAAGTTTGAGAACCACTGCTCTAAACTTACTTTTTTATTGAATGTCTCCATGCCGTGTAAACAGGCTTTTTTTTTCCATTAAAGTAGATGGGAGAAAGACTGGCTTCTATGTCTTATGATTCATTCAGTTATTTGCTGAAGTGTTTCCCTCAGTGTAGCAAACACAAATATTACACCATTCATTTGAAATAATGCAACCCATTCTCTATATTGTTGACTTGCTTTGTGTCTGTAGAGCTCGAAGACTGTGGTACACAGCCATTTCGGAGATTGCAAAGTAGTTAAGGCTTCTGCTATTCTCTTGAGGCAAGGAAACATCTGCAGCAATGCACGCCAAATTCCAATGTCGGCTACAATTAATCATAGTGATACATTATTTTAATGCCAACTTTAGGTATCAATTGAGTTACCAAACTCTGTTATGACATCTTTTAGACAAAGTCCTTAAAAACTATGAGCTAAAATTGGGCATGGGCAGTACATAGGCACATGATGAGAAGCAAGATCTACATACTGCCAGCAAGATCCATGAGGGCAGGAACTATTTGTGTCCGTTCTTCCTGTCCTCTGAGTCCACAGAGAAGATATTCAGTGGTACCTCATGGGGGATATAAAATGGGCCCTTTGAGATGCAGCATACATTTCCCCTGGCAAGAACCCCTATTAATTGTCCCTTTATCTGGGTTTTTAATTCAGTTCCTGGGTAATCTGTAATGGGACCAGGCAGAAAAGAGGCCCTGTGTACACTAGTGGTAGGTCACAAAAAGTGCCCCTTATAGCTATGTATTTTTATTTTCAGGGTATAACTCTACCTAAATCAGGTGGTATATGATTGACTTAATCTAACACAGAGTATAGTTGTGATGTTGGTGAGCTTCCACTTAATGGCGTTTCCTTTCTGATGCTCTTGGCACTCCCATATGCAGGGAGAGTTGCCTATGGGCTGCTCTAATTTATGCTAGCTGTGCCTGGTCTCTGAGTGAGGGTTGGTTTAGTTGGGGCTATCTGAACACCCCTGTGTGGCCACTGCTCTGCGCTGGGAGCTTCAGGGAGTAGACAGTGTAGGAAGTGGCTTTATTACCTCTGTTCTTACTGGGGCAGAGGTCTGCACCGGGCAGCATAGATGGTGTGAGACTCTCCTGTTACATGTTTCTGTATACATGTAAAACCCTGAGAGAGTGTGTGTGTGCGTACACAGACTGTTTCCATGGTCCAGGGAAGATAAACTTGCTGTTGGCAATGTCTAAGTGGCAAACACTATTAAGGGCTCATAGTTATCTTTGTCAAATTACAGACTGGTTAACTACACTGATTTTCTCATTTCCTTTGTTAAATCCATTTATTTAACCTCATATAAATTACCCTATAACTACCTTGATTTACTTTTTGTAGTGCTTTATTTACTTTTCATCCCACTTTTAATTAAGAGTGCTGGTGAATTTATAAAAAGTCACAAGCCTTTGTTTAAAGAAAACAAAATATAATGGATGCATGAGAAATTAGAAAATCAGGAATATGTTTGTGTGTATATGTGTGAGAGGGAGAGAGAGAGACTATATTTACTGTAATATTTTTCCAGTTGGCTATGTAACATGCTCAGCTCCACTTAGTGTAAATGCCCTGACACCACTCTTTCGCAGGTGTTAATAGCTGTGCTAGGACGTAGGCAGACAAGGTTCTTTGGTTAAATGTGATATCTTTTATTAGACCGACTAATAAAAGCCTGACACCCTTTCCATTCTTCATATGAATTTGGTGGTAGGGAGGTAAAACGGTCCCCTGGGTAACTGGGAGCAGCTGCAGCAACCATGCAATTTGGCAGGGCGTGATGCACCTTCCCCTCTGCCTCAGCCAGTATGACAGACACCCAGATGCTGGGGCCCGACTCCAAGCCAAGTACATTCAGACTGGTTGAGCTCAACAAATGTAGAAGGGAACATGTACCAACCAAATGCAGCAAATTAAAGGCTACTCTAGAAATAAGAGAGTAAGTCTTGCACTAGCAGCACAGTGTTTTAGTGCATCAACCAAAGGCCCAGTTTTGTCCCACTGACTCATGCAGAGGAGTGCTCTTCTTTGTGAGGCATCCTGTTGTGCTCAATGGCCTTCCCTCAGAAAAAGGTGAGGGTGGGAAACATATCCCTGCCTTGGAGTAGACAATTAAGGAACATTTTTAGCAAGCAGTATGATTTTGAAGCACCCTGTGTGTCTCTTTCCTCCCTCCTTGCTCATTTTTATGGGAGTTGTGAAACTCTGCCTTACTCCCCTCCATCCTCCTCCTGCCCCTCCCCACTCCCCAGTACTTTTTTCCTCCTGTGAGCCCCAGCCCAGGCCATCATTCTGGCAGCTGGGTTCTCAGTGGGAGTCCTTTCAGCCAAACTCTGGTTTCCTTACTTAAGCAAGTGTACTTGTCATTTTGAGGCAGCATGATAAACTCCAGTCCTGGGGAGCAAAAACACTACACATTACTTCACCAGCATGTTCAGAGACAGGCAACCCATAGAGAAGAGGGTTCAGACTGAACTTTCCTGTATGGTAATGCAGAAAATTTTAAGTCTTTGGAGCAGCGAAGAACAGCATTATGATATGCAGAAAACAGAAGACCAAAATGATAGAATTATGGTTTTTTTATGGCTACATACATCTCAATTTCCCATTTAAGTGGCCCTTTTCAGCTTCCTTTCTTCATTGCAATAAAGAGATTCAAGTATCTTCAGTGACAGAATAGGCAGGTCGATGCAGTGACTTGCTCCTGAAAGTTCTTTCAAAGCCACGTTACATTCTCTCTCCAGTGTCTGATGTTTGAGATGGTTGAGTCACAAAGGGAAGTAAAAGTTCTGTTTGCATTGTTATCCAGAGAAGAGTTTGGTAAGTGTACTCTTTTGGGCAGAAATAAAATATTTGATTCAGTAGTTTGCTCTCTCAGTTTGCAAAGCCACAATATAAACTACACTTTAAGCCTGGTATCATTGGATGAGTTTCAGTGAGATCCAAAGGACAGGCTTAAAGGCTTTATTTTATTGTCTCAGAAATTCTCTTCCAGGGATTTTTATTTATTTATTTTTTTTACCCTCGTCATGACTGCTGTGCCTTAGAAAAGACATAAGAATTGGAAACAATGTGCTCCCCCAGTATTCGGTATTTATGAACAGTTGGCACAATGTGCTGTCATTACTCTGAGAAGGTAATTATTGATAAAGGTAGGCTTTTTGACAAGGATCACTGTAGCAAATGGGTATAACTTGTATTGCTGATAATTTGGGCATAAGAAAGGCATAGACAGTTTGCCCCGGAGGGATGATTTTTTTTTTCTGCCATGTGATATTTATAAGGTCCAATGAAACTTTTAAGTGTCACTGGGGGAGTTTTCGCCTTTGTACTTCCTGCAACCACAGAAAGAATCTCAGCACTGGTGCGGTGTTGTGGGAGCTAGAAAAGGAGGTCCTCAGTAGCTGTGATTTCTGCTTTGCTCTATAGGTTGTGGGAGAAAGGTTGGATTTCACCTTTCATACTGCTCAATTTTCCATCTGCGTAAAATCCAATTGTATAGACTGTATTGAATCACAGCTATGTTAATTGTGTACAGAAACAAGTATTTCTATTGGAGACATGGGGCCACATCTTCAGGTTCTCAGCAACCACAACTGGAGACAGATTTAAAATACAGCACCCAGTGTGCCTAATTCTTTTCAAATTCCGCCTATTTATTTTGGTGTGTAAGTGGGGAAAGAAGCCAATATGGGAGCTTATGTTTTTTTGCTTTGAATCTGACACATTGTTAGTTTATAGGCGTTTACATGAGAACCCAAGCTATTTCATTCAGGCATTCAATGCAAATATTATTCAAGCATTTCTCTGAATATGAATTTCATCTGATTTGATTTTGTTAACTTGTCATTGCTTGAGGTTTTAATGTTGATTAAATGTGAATTACTCAGAACAGAAGATGTAACCAGCAGAAGCATTGCTGAGCAATTGCTGCCAATTTTTGTTAGCAGTGTTGTACAGAAGGCTGAAGAATGAGTGTATTTCTTACCTGGAAAAGCGTTTCGTGTAAAAGCAGTGCCTGGAGCTTGGATTTATTCCTACGAGATGGAATTGATAAACATATATATAAAGAAAAACAATTGGACCCGTTTATTTGCCAGGTATGACTGATATAGGTACAGCCCAGCTAATGGACAGAAATCCCACCTGTTTGGAAACTCTCCAAACCTAATTCCCTGTCCTGCAAACACTTAGGCATGTGATTAATTTTATTACTATAAATAGCTACACAGAATAGGGACAGACATAACATTTGAAATGCATCCAAGCTTAAAAATAGAGCATTTTGGCTACAGACACACGGGAGCGTCGGGACACAGCCAGGCACCTGGGGCACAGGGGGCAATGATGCCTCCCAGTTGCCTCTGCAATAGCAAGCAAGTGGCTGCCAGCAGCAGCTGTTCTCCCCTTCCCCCCCCCCCCCACAAACCCCTCTGCCCCACAAATTGGCACCTGGGATAGCTAGTTACACTATTGCCCTGTCTTAGTTATGTTACAGCAGACACTTCACATTTGCTGTGTTTGCATGCAATGGCTTGCTCTTCAGCTAGGGGGCATGACAGAGGACTGCTCCATCCTTCTGCACCATCCAAAGGGTGTGGGGAGCTGAGGAGATTGTCAGTGACCACCAATAGCATAACTAGTTGGCAGGTGATTGGAGCAACCACCCCAAGTGCCAATTTAGTGGAAAAGGCAAAAAATAGGTAACTGCTGTTGGCAGCCATGTGTTCACCATTGTGAACTGGAAGTTGCTCCTTCTCTTCTGCCTTGTGTGCCCAGCCACCTACCTACAGTGTTTGTGAGCACTGTCCTGCAGCACCCTACCACCAGAACCAGGAGAGGCATGAGCGCCATGGTGTCTCCAGCTTTCTAGCTTCAGCAGGTGGAGAGAGAGGGCATGGGTCCTATGGTCTTGGCAGGGAGAGTGCTCTGGGAGAATGGATGTGGAGCTCACAGGAGACTGCTCATTGACAGTGTGCTCTACACACACTGCCTTCCTCCTTGAGTGGGGTGCTGGAGACCTGAGCCATCTCCCATCATGCTTCTTAAGAGTGTCATTATATAAGGGTCACACTTGATAATTAAAGGTGCGTTAATCTGTCTAGCTTGTTTTCAGACATTCATCGCACCATATGCATACACAGAATAACCGTAGTTTTAAAATTCTTAACATCAAACTCGGTCTTAAGTACTTGGGCAGAAAATGTCACTGTGATTTTACTGATTTGCATTGTCCTTGTTACGACATGAATAAAATCAAGCAGTAAAAAAGAAAAATGAAAATGTCAAGGAATATTTTAACTAGAAAACACATTGAACATCACTGTTTCAGGAGACGCGTGGGTTTTAAAAAAAAACAACCCATAGTTGCTACTGGTGTCAACTATTGGTGCTCCAGAAGACTTCTGCTGCTAATAGTACGCTGTTCCATTAATTGTCTGTCTGGAGGGACAGATACTGCTAATGCTAACTTACATGAATGACCTTTTGTCTTATCTAAACCGAGAACAATGATGTCCAAAATTTGCATTCTGTTCATGGCCAGGTTCACTGAATTTGTCTTAAAGCTAATTGCTCTATGAATTGCAAAATATGAAGCTGTCCATAAAGTAGTTTCATAATGCAATCTCCTTATAATGTAGTAATAGCATGGTATATCAAATTGATTTTGATCATTATATTTATGCAACTCCACGCATCCATACCCAGTATTAAAGAATACCAGGGACAGCTAATACTGAATTAATTAAGCGGTCTGACATAAATTACATTGTTTTAGAATAAAAGTGATCATTGCATTTTTACTTTTATTTTTGCAAATCTGAGAATTCATCTGTATTATGCAAGCTGTTTACCATACATATATCTGTAATCTATATTATAATTTTGGTTGGTAAATGTATTGCATGACCTTTGGCATTATACAGTGCATCTCTTTTCTTTATGGTAAAAATTGTTTTCAATTAAAACGATTTGTTGAAAATATGAAATCAGCTTTATACTAACATTTTTTTTTAATCCAACAAAAGCCATTAGAAAAGATGAGCCCAAAGAAGAAAAATATACATCGAGTAATAACAGTTGATGGTACTGTAATCTGCAAGTAGTATCAATGGGGCATATCTCCATAGATATTTTGATGCCTACAGAAGAAGCTGAACACCTAAGCAGGTTAAGTGGCTAACACCATATAGATTTTTGCTGAATCAAGGCCTATGCCCCTATACTTGGGGTCTTACTACGCTACACTGCTTTCTGCTTTTTTCCCCTCCAGAACAACAATGTAATTTTTCAGTTAGTCACCTTTTCAGTGTAACGAGTTGCAAAACTAATTTTCAAATTAGTTTTGCAATTGATTTTTATCAGAAACTCAAATTAGGTGAGTACATCCTAGAATGAATAGATTATGGGAGTCACAGACTCTCAATTGAATGAAGAACAGCAGGTTTGAAAACAGATTTTTTTTTCTCATTTCAATGCTAAAAAAACACTGTCCTACTTAGTATTTAGATGGGTTACCCAAAAGGGTAACCCATACCTGTTGTTGTTCCTCTGATGTAGCAAGAGCTGATCTTAATCATTACAGCTGGGACTTTCAAAGGAGCCCATACCATTCAGGTCTTCTATTCCCACTGCATTTCCCATTACGTTGAGAATCTTACTTCCTGAGTTTTCATATACACGTCATATACAGACACAGATATACAATAAAATGGCTTATGTCTTGTTACCTACAAAAATAGGTTTGTAAGAATATTATCTAAGTTGTAAAATCAAATATTTGGAAGACCAGAATGCCAGTTTTATAGTTGTCTGTGCAACCTTAATTTGGCCTCTGTGGCCACGTCCAGATGAGCAAGGCCACATGGTATGTAGTGCCGCAGACCCATCCGCAGCACCACATACCACGCATCCAACTGTTCTCTGCACCATAAGGGAGCAGCACAGGGTTTATTTGTTTGGTTTCTTTTTGACCCCTGGATATCTAGGGGTAAAAACCCCAAAATGGAGTAGCGCATGTAGGGGTGGCATGCACCATTCAAAACCAGAGTCTGGCCAGCCAGAGCCATGGTCTGGGTGCTGGCCAGGCTTTGAGTAGCAGGATTGTTGCTGTTGCAGCCCCAGGAGGCCTCCAGGACCCCAGTTAAGGCTGCTGGTGCCAGGCCAGTGCTGGCCCCAGCCTCCTCTACCCCACCCAGGGTAACCCGCCATGCACCAGAGGGTGCATGGCACAGTCATTCCCTGGGAACAGCTAGCAGCGACACAAGGTATTCTGCTGCTTGTTCCCGGGGTACCAAACATCCATGCTCATGTGGATGCAGCCTGTATATTGAATCTATGCATTAAAACAAGGAAGAAATCCAGTGGCTAAATTTATATGGGGTGGCTGAGTTAAGGTTGCTCTTGAACACTTTGGTGATTTGGGTAGGCTGACGAGACGTTCCAAAAGAAGGTAAAAGAGAAAAGCAAAAGGATGATTACTTAACACTTTACAACTCAGCTCGATGTGTTTGAAATTTCAAAAAGACAAAGGAAATTCACTTCTATAAACTGAGGAGCTCATCCATGTAGCATGTCAAAGGCCTTCTCTGAACAATGAAGGTCTTCAAAGAGAAGCTCTCAAGAGGTAATGAGAGGCAGCCTAAATAGAGAGGCAGTGTTAAGTCCTCCTATATTACATTGTGGCTTTTAGCTCAGTTAGAGCATTCTGAAATACATTTTCTACTTATTCTCCCCCATGAAGTATCTGTTAAAGCAGGTATAAAATAATGTAATAAAATCTTGTTCTTGTTGTTAAATAACTGAAGTCCACTTCTTGTTTAAAAAAAACAAAACTATATTAGCATGGTCTATGATCTTCTCAGATTTCATAAGGTCAGCCAGGTTTCTTCTGGAAGTCAGCCAAAGAAGACGAAGAAATACATCATATGCTTCTCTCGCTCACTAGACTTCAGTGAATATTTTTAGTTCTCCTCCTCCCCCCTCCTCTTCTTTGTCATATCTTTTTATCTTGTTATTTATTGTTGATGTTAAAAATGATGGACCAATCCAAAAATTCCACTACTGGCTTGTATGTTTGGGTAAGAGTTCATAGCCTAAGTAGATTTTTAAAATTGGGGAAATAGATTTGAAGCAGATCATATCTTCAAGTTTGAAAAAATTCACCTTGGTCTCAACTGATTTATCAGTATTTTTTACTAATAGAGCTTGCTCTTGCAGCAGTTAAATCCAAGAAACACAGTAGTTGACTTTAATGGTGAGAGATTGAGTCCACATACACTGGAACCTGCAGGGTAAAAGATAAAATTGTTCCAGCAATGAGAATAAGAGACTTCATTAGTTTCATTAGTGTGATAATGATTGACATTATTGGGGCTAGGGACAGAAGTTGCACATAAACCAGTTTAAGTGATCAGAAACTGGTTCAAACCTGTAACAGAACAGAAGCTCATTACACATAAGTTAAATCCGAGTCCTCCAGCATTTTGCAACCCTAGGCTGGACTGGGCTGGGCTGTCTGCTCCAGGGAGCAGAGTTGGCCCTGCTGCTCTGCTCCTGAGCTGTAGCAGTGAGGGCTGGCTGATAAGGGGGGCAGGGGAGAAGAGGGCAAGCCCAGCTGGGGATGCAGCCCAGTCTACAAGGGGAGACTGCCCCCTCCAGGTAAACCTTGGCTAGGGTCTGGGATGAGGGAGGGGAGTTAAACACCCCTTCCCTTGCTCAAACTTACTGCTGGCTGTGACTGTGGACTACAAATCCCAGAGGTACCTGGAAGCAGAAAGAGGAAGTGATGAGCAACCCTGCAGAGTCCTGCTGTTGTAAGTCTGGACTGCAAATCCCAGAGACCTCTGGGGCAGTAGGAAAAGGAAATGATCACACAGCCAGAGGGCCATACTCTAGCGCCCCCTGGCTTCTCGCCTGAGCTACTGCAGGCATGTGGGTGGATTTCCTGAATCAAAGGTAAATGTCTGTTCACTTCTGTTTCAGTTGAATCTGTACAGCTTAGACTAACCTGCAAAGACTGAATTGATTCGGCCTCGGGCTTTTGACTGTCTGTACTTAGCTCTGAGTTTCTTACCCCCAGTTTCTATGTCTGTGTTATGTTGCAGATAATTAGTATGTAGTTCGTTGGGTATCATGTTCTTGCTCAGTTTAGTGTGTATGTGTGACCAGAGGGAGAAGCAACTGGAGTTGCATTTAAATATTGTGATGTTCTTGTCCTTGAGGAACTAGACACTTTAATATTTCAAACTGATGAATCAATTATTCTGTAGAGCCTAAAAGAAATTGTTTTTGTTTGTTTGTTTTTATAATTTGTGCCTGTGTCACTCTTTCAGTTGTTTTTCAGAACGGACATGTTTCTCTGTCTATTTAGTCTCATTCTTTTCAGTCTGATGGATATCTCAGTTCCATTAATGTTTGGGTTTTTAGTGCAGTACCTGGGATTTGATGTCCCTTATTCCCTTCTTAAAGATATGCTTTTCATTTTATGGTGGAGTGTATGTGCATGTTTTTATGCCTTTTGATACAAATGAACTTTATGAACAAAACCCAAACCTTATAAAGGAAGCAATTGAGTTACTAAATGAACTTCTAGAGTCCTTCAAATATACTGTAAAATGTAATAAACACTTTATCTCTGTATATGTTTTGTATCCAGTCATTCCTGCAGTGAGCTAGCCATCCATATCCATTTTCTCCTTGTGTCTAGATATATTTTTAGTATCCCAAGCTTTAAAGTTAGCAGGATCATCATGATGTGTACGTTCCCAAACTGAATAATCATGACATCAAAGTTCTTTCTTGCCTCATTGTTTTGTCATGTCTAACACTAGATTTTGCAAAAGCCAATGCACCTGGATAGTTTTATTGGACTCTACTCTTACATGCAAGGCTACTCACCTGTGATACTATTTGCACGATCTGACACTTTGACTGTGCTGTCTCTTGGGAAGCAACTGTGTTCTCTTCTTTTGGTTGTGGTGCACCTAGTGCCATGAAAGAAACGGTGATGATTGTGACATACAACATGCTTTACTACAGCACGCAGGGATTGTCAATATTTTGCTCAACCTGGAACATGAGAAATGGAAGAAGGGAAACAGTCAGCTCAAAAGGACTTTTGTAACTGTGTAGGGCAGAGGATATTTTGGGGACAAAAGATGTTGGTGTAAACCACTGTTATGGAAACTGCCATCTTTAGCTCAGATTTAGCATCTTGCTTCAGGATGTATTTAGCGTTAAGGTCAAGACCAATGTTGTCCCTATTCAGCAAGACACTTAAGAACATACCTAACGTGTTGAAACTTGGTGCTGAAATCTGGGTAGGAAGAGATGGCTAATAGAGAATATTCCAAGGGCAAGAGCTCTGCCAGTCACCTCTGCTTGTGCATCATATGAAGAGACTGTAGTGAGGGATGGAGAATGGGGCATGTGATGTTAGGTGGGCAGACAGCATGCACGCAACCAGCAAACTCCTCCCCTTGCCGGAAGAATTCCCCTTATATCTGTGTGAAGCCTAGGATAGAGCACTACAGAGAAGAGTGCTAGCAGTTCCCTGCCTTAGTGGAAATCAAGACTCTAAGGAGGGAGGATAAACAAGTTGAAATGAAGGCTACTCAAGGGAGCTAAGTAGGCAGCGGCTGCTACATGTAACAATGAACTGCTAAAATCAGTACAGGAGAGAATTTGTCCATAAAGAACTTTGGCAGAGACTGTGACTGTTCTATAGGAAATTTGGTTGCTACTCACTGTTACCTTTATAAGGCTTTGGAAAGGAAAATAAAGTCAAAATGGTGAAAGATACTATTATCTGAATTATTCTAGCACTTAGGAGCCCTAGTTGTAGACAAATAACATGCTATGCTTGGCAGTGTTCAAAATAAGGCACAGTCTCTTTTTCAGATTTAAAAGGAAGTGAAATAGAATGCAATTTTTCCCCCCAGAGAGTTATTTGACAGTGGTGTGGACCATGTTGGATCATATCCATGCTTATTTAAGGAATTGGTGGTCATTTTTTTTCAATATACTTTGTCCTATTCTAGCCACACTGCGCTAGGATGCATTCTTAGCATAACAGTTTGTCTTCAGCTACCTCCTAAAGTTCAATGATAGAGAAACCGCTTCCATCCATCACAGTATTTAAAATACCTTGACAGATTTCAAACTATCTAAGATCTTCTTTCATTCGCAAGGCTAACAGGTGCCTCTCTGTCAAAAAAATCCAAGCATCAGTGACCAAAAGCACTTTGGGAACAGAAAGAAAAGACAAGCAGTGCTAGGTTTAAACTACCACTACCTTTTTAGCCTTGCTGATATGTAATAAACTATCTTGTGACTGTTGGTACTCTGTAGCATTTACCTTTATAAAACAATGCTGAGATCTGAAATGCTTGCAACTTGTTTCTGTTTTGGGGTTTTGTGTTTTTTTAATGCTTTATGCACTTTTGCAACTTAAGTAGGATGTAAGATGATAGCCATAAAAGGTTCTTTAAAATGTAATGACCATCAAAGAAAAAAATAAAAACACATACTGAAGTCTGCATTATTCCCTACAAGTCAGCATATTTGCCTGCTATGAAGGCAAGTGATCCTACCAAAAACATGTGGGAAAACCAAATAGTCACAGTATTTTTCTTCCTGTTCTCGTCAAAAGCACTGAAAGCAGTTGCATGGATGAGGGCTGGGTTAGGAAACAGGTTATGCAAGCAGTCTGCTCCTTACTTTGGCATGGAATAAAATGGTATGGAAATCCTCACCTCTGCTCCTAACCCCTCTCTTAATCTGGAAAGAGTGGAAATAAAATAGAGGAGCTCTAGAACCATTTTTTTCTGGCCAGGTAGACAAGTGAAAATACCATAGCAAGCTATGTACATATGCCAAGGCTGTGTACAAGCTGCGACACTATGGAGGTTCTAGATCAGTGGCACCCAACCTTCTGGCCATGCAGGCCAGATAAGTGGTACAGGGTCTGTCCATGGCTAGATCCCTGCTAGGGTCGGCTCATGGGGTGTGACCTTGCGCATCCAGATCCTGTTACATGGGGTCAGTTTATGGGTGAGGTGCACCAGCTAACCATACCTGATCCCGACACAGATGAATGTCATGGGGTCTGTCCCCGGACAGGATCTGGCCCATGGGCTGGGGTTAAGCGACTCTGTTTTAGATGGTACAGATTCCAGAGTTGTCTAGATTATACTGAGGACCCTGGAGCAGCTGAGTATTCGGCAGCTGCAGAGATGGGTTAAACACGGCACCTTTGCTTCCCTGGGCTGAAAATTCTGTGCTGCACCCCTTAGAAGACCATAGACACTTCCTATTTGTCAGTAAACCATGATTAGATATTGTTCCTAGTACTTCATGTCGGGACCCAGGGCAGCCGGCCAGCAGCTCTCCCTGACTCCCACCCAGGCAGATAAGGGTCCGGGGCCTTAGAAGGCCGTCAGGCGGGTATTTGTGACGCTTGGAGTGGAATTAATTAGGCGGACGCTTATCGGTTGTAAAGCAAGATTATTTATTCACGCCGTCAAGATGGTGAATAGCGGAGGTCAGAGATATTTGGTTAGTTATAGCTTAAGGTTCGAAGGTCAGCCTGCATAAAAGTTCTTTGGTCGGGCAGATAAACGGAGAAAAAATCGGGCCGGCAGGTCGTTGATTTACGTCTGATAAGGTCGAGACGAGGGAGACTGACAAGCGATCAATTTGTCAGTTATTCTCACGCATACGTTCAGAGGTTTTTTTAGGTGTGTGCGCGGAGGTCTCCCGTTCTTCACGGAAGTCAAGACGGGTTTTATTTGTGTAATAGCCAATTGTTTTTCGCCACGTCATAAATTTAATTAGAATTGCCAATTATCTAGCTGTCTTTGCTAGGGTGTTATCTCACAGGGTTACTCCCTGTTTTTTCTGACCAGTTATAATGATTTATGTATAGCACAGAAGGCTAAGTTCTATTTCACGTTAGTGTCGCAGTTATAAATTTCTTTTTGACATGCACAGCAAAAAAAAAGCGGTTACTATCATTATTGTTAACCCTTAGTTAACCTAGTGTAGAAAAAAAACTGTTTTGAATGGTTTTACTTGTTTGTGACATGGGCGCTACTTAATTTGGTTGTGACACTTCATATTGGAAAAGTTCTTCATATTGAAAAAGTACTTCATATCTGCAAAGTGGGAGCATGGATGGTGCTAACTGGACCAGGAGCTTTGGACTAGTCTGTGGCTGGTTCCTTGTCTCCTTGTGTTTCCCAGTTCTGTTAGTCCTATAGACCTTACTGGAAGCATATGATCTCACTGCAGTTCTTGATCAATAGGTTCTCCCTTCCTCTGACAGATTAGTCTCAGCTCATTCCTCCAAAAGGGAAGCACATAGTTGTAAAGATGGATCCCAACACATAGCTTTACTTAAGGAATTGAAGGATAGGAAGAAGGCAAAACAGCAACCTGGATGATGTTAATAATCTTTTTTTCCAACCTTTGCTTAACTTTAAATGTATTTAATTTCATAGATTTCATAGACATTAGGGCTGGAAGGGACCTCGGAAGATCATCGAGTCCAGCCCCCTGCCCAAAGGGCAGGAAGTCAGCTGGGGTCATAGGATCCCAGCAAGATAAGCATCCAGTTTGCTCTTGAAGGTGTTCAGTGAAGGCGCTTGAACCACCTCCGGTAGCAGGCTGTTCCAGACCTTGGGGGCTCGGACAGTAAAGAAATTCTTCCTTATGTCCAGCCTGAAACGGTCTTGTAGTAGTTTGTGACCATTCGACCTAGTCGTCATCCCTTGGGGCGCTCTGGTGAACAAACGTTCCCCCAGATACTGATGGTCACCCCTGATAAACTTGTAGGTGGCCATCAGATCACCCCTGAGCCTGCGCTTTTCCAGGCTAAAGAGCCCCAGGGCTCTCAGCCTGTCATTGTAGGGTCTGCTTCCCTGACCTCTGATCATGCGTGTGGCTCTTCTCTGGACTCTCTCAAGCTTCTCCACATCCTTTTTGAATTGTGGAGCCCAAAACTGGATGCAGTACTCCAGCTGCAGCCTCACCAAGGCCAAGTACAAGGGGAGAATGACGTCCTGGGATTTGTTTGAGAAGCATCTATGGATGCAAGCCAGCGTTTTGGTCGCTTTACTAGCCGCAGCATCACACTGCAGGCTCATGTTCATCTTGTGGTCAATGATGACCCCCAAGTCTCTTTGTATTAGTTTGGTATTTTCTTGTCTTAAATAGGGGAACAGGAAATGCTTGTTAGTTCAGGAGCAGAAACAAAGAAATGAAGTGGCATTTTACACTTGGACAGAAGAGGATGTCATACTGGAGAGACAAATATTACTTTTGCTGAAGTTTTACAGAGATAATTAGTTAATAACACAACAAAAAATGAAAAGAGAATCAGTTAGCTAATACCTTTGCTTTTAAGGTTTCAAACTTCATTCAGTTCCAGGGTTTGAAACATTGTAAATATCAGTTTCATTTTTTGAAGCAATGATCCAGGGCCAAGAATCAAAAAGCAAAATGATTAAGCTCCTGCAGGGGTGGTTAGAAGATTATTCCTATTTTATATGAGAATTTCAGCTCGCTATTTTGGGGGCAGTTCTTGATTGCTGGAAATTAGCCTGGTATGCTCACTCTCACGATATACCTCGCCCTCCCTCAAGTTAATTTTGCAGTCATAATCTAACTACTGTCAAGTTTTAGATTAAACAGTCAATGTGCAGACAATCTCCTTAAGAAGCTTTAAAAAAAGCAGTAGTGGATTTTTTTTATTTTTTTTTTTTGCTTTAAACTTGCAAATATTTTGCACCCACGCCTCAGAATGGGAACATTTATGTAACAGACTTGATTCCTTAACATCTCTATATTTGTACTCTGAAATCTATTAGGGCTTTGTTACATATCATCAGTGTCTGATGAGGCATTATGCCTAGTGGTTAGAGCCAGGGGTTGTTACCAGTGTTAGTAGTTGGGGGACAAGCCAAGATCAAAATGGGGTTCACATGTGGAACCAGAGGTCTTACTAGGAGCAGAGATCAGGGAGCAGGCCGAGGTCAAACCAGGGTTTACATGCTGAGCCAGGGGGTTAGTAGAAGCAGATGTCAGGAAGCAAGCTGAGGTCAAACCAGGGTTCTGAAGTTCAAGGATGGGTTACACATGCAGGAATGCAGGAACGCAGACTGGGGAAGTTACACAGATGAGAGTTACATACAGACTGAGGCCAGTTTGTTGCACAGTAGGGCCTAGGTGCTATAAGACATTGGTGCCTTGTGGTGGGGTTGGGCACAGGTAGGGCACATGCCTCCCAGATTTCTGTGCTGATGGTGATGAGTATCTCACGGTCATACTACCCAGCTTGTATGTTGATAGCATTAGTCTTCTCCACAAAGATAAAATGAGCAATTTGCAGTCCTACAGCATGCCAGTGCACACCACACACAATTCTGCAACCCCCTGAACCATGCCCAGCCCCGCAGCCTACTGAACTCTACTGCCTGGGGGGTAGTACAAGCCCCAAGCTGACACCCCCACCTGTGCCCAGGATGTGTGACCCCAGCCCACATGGTATCACCCCAGGCACCCATGGCATTGCCACAATTTGCCACTAGTGCTTGAGTGCTCCTGTGTAAACAGCGATCACCTACCTTCAGGAACCAAACTGAACTGAACCAGAGAATGTCCCCATAGGACCCCATCAGGAAGGCCTCAAACTGGACTTGTGATGAGGTGCCTGACCTCATTGTGACCTAGGGTGAGACGAGAATTTAACACTACTACTTCCAAGGGCACAAAGGGCAACCAACAGAACCAAAAAGCCTACGAGTGCATCTCAACTCAGACGGTGCCTCAAGGGCAGCAGCAAGACTGGCTGCAGATTTATACTTAAATCAAGTGCCTGAAGTCCCAGTAAATTCAGGGCAGGGATGCCAACAAGTCTACACGCACAGTGAGGACCTTGGTCCCCTACCATGAGGAATCATCCCATATCTTTGAGAAGGGTCACAGCATTGCTTCCTTGCATACTGTGTGCACTGCACAATTGTGGGCTCAGTGCTGTGCAACAACAGTGATGACAATGAAGAGAGCAACAGCTGTGTCTCCCTGCCACCACCTGCTGCCAGAACAGCCATGGAGAAGCAGATGGATGGCTGCTTGGTGATCTTGTTCCCTGGCAATGCTCTAACTCTGACCCTGGTGACTCAAACCCTGATCCATTCTCAGACCCAAAACAGAAGATGGAGGCAGTTCAAATGATACCCTCATTGAGGAGGCAGTCGCAGACAATTTAGCACTAAGCACTAGTAAGTCTCAGTGTCTTGGAGGGAAATGATGACTGATAGTATGTTTGGGGGCATCGGGATATGGGGGTGGTCATGGAACAGCGGTGACTCAGCTTTGGGTTGTCTCATGGCTTGGGGTTACCTCTGGCTCTACATATGGCAAAGTGGCTAGGCTTGGAGGTTGCGGTCAGTGCAGACTGCCCTCCTCCCTCCCCCCTGCAATCTCTGCAACTTACCAGGAGGATGAGGTGGTGTTCTGCATAATGCAGAGGAGATCTGAGTAGGTGGCCACCCCCATGTTTGTGCCACAGGAATTTTGCGGGCTCTGTGGCCAGTCAAGGCATTTAATTCAAGGGTTAATAGTTCCATGTGACACCCCTTCCACCTGGCCTGCCCCCTAACTCCCCCCTCCACTCTAGTCATGGCTGCATGCAGGCCAACCCCTGCCCAGACTCCTAATGATGGGCACTGCCAACCTGATCCCAGGCTGCCCCAGCCTTCCTCAGAGAGGGCTTTCTCTTTTTCCTGGAGCTGGATGGAAGCAGCAAGAAAGTTCACTTAAGCACAATTACTTGCAGTTAGTTAATTTTTTCCCATGCCGCCTGATTCCGTTTCCTCTAAGCACCACTGGCTTTCCCTTGGCCAGGCAGCCCAAACAGTGATGAAGCCCTGGGGGTGTGGATGGGAAAGGGCTCAGCTGCAAGGAACCCCTGAGATAGTCAGCTGGGCAGTGTCCACTTGGGAAAAGAGGCAGGGAGCATACAAGTGTTAGGTTTTCTCACAAGAGAGATTTTCCAGGTGGACACCTGAAAAATCTTTCTCCTGGAAGGGGCATTTCTTCCACCTGAAGACATTGAGTGAAACCTTGTAGTTCTCCCAATAGAAACATAGGCCATTTGTAGATGTGCTCACCATTTTCTAAACTGTGTTAACTGATTTGTATCACACAGTTCCAAACAAATTTCAATTTGAATTAAGGGTTAATAGATAATCATTGACCATCACAGCAGAGAGCCCTGGCTCTACATAGTCTATACACTAAATAGATTCATAGACATAGACACTAGGGCCTGGAAGGGACCTCGGAGGATCATCGAGTCCAGCCCCCTGCCCCAGGGGCAGGAAGTCAGCAGGGATCATAGGACCCCACAAGATGGGACAGCTCCTTAACAAACCCAATTTGTAGCCTGTGTGTGTGGGCTTATGCTTGGAAGTAATTAAGAGGTGATAATAAGCCTGTTTAACCACTGCTACATTGTTGCAGTCCTACTGACAGATATCTATTGTGCTGTTCCGGAAGCGTAATGGGCGCAGTTTACCTGCAATCAGTACTTGGTGAGGTGTTGTTGGCACATTTGACTTTCTAAAGGTGTTACTTTGTTCCTAATAACCTCTGTTGTGTTCCAAAGACCCAATTGAGTTTCCCTTGAGAGGACTGATATTTGCAATGCTTATCTGCCAAGTTCCTAAGGACTTGTATATACATGCTAATTAATACAGTTTAAATTTCCTAATTCAGACTGCTCTAGTCTGCATTCATTTTAACCCTTATTCAATGAGGATTACATAATTTGGGCTGGAGTCAATTTTAATTTGGACTACAGACGTCCGGGTATATAGTGAAAGCTGTAGTCCAGATTAAACCTAGAAAAATGTAATGTCTATAAGTGGCCATAATTAGGGCCGTGAGTAAATGGTCGATTTCTTGTAAAAAAAATTCTCGACATGTGCACAGGTAAAGTATCATTTTTCATATTGAGGGAACTACCATTGATCTTGGCAAATGGGTCCTGGTAGTTCCGTGAATATTCTACAAAAAAAGATACTTTACCCGCACACATGTGGCAGGCAGGCACACAGCCATAGGTAGTGGAAGGCCAGGGCTAATGGGGCATAGCCCTCTCAAATGTGGGGCAACGCAGAGGGGCCGCAGGGCAGCTCAGATGCGGGCTCTGGGCGGCTGTAGCATGGGGGAGGGACGTGCACAGACAGATACGGAGCCTCTACACAGCCAGGATTGCAGGTAGATGGCGTGCAGAACACCACAGCAGGTAAGTTGGGGAAGGGGCATGGGGGTGTGTGGGCAGAGTCTGGGGTGAGTGGGGCCCCAGGGTGGGTTGTGAGATGCTCGGAGCATGGGCGACTCATCCAGGGGTGTGGGGGGCTTCCTGCTGTGCACACACGTAAGGAGATGCCCAGGGGGCATTTGCCCCCCAGATCTGTGAATAGGGCGGAAGTTGGCTGCCTGCTGCAGGCTGGGTTCTGCTCCCTGCTTCTGCTGCCTCAGAAGCCAGCTCCAGGAGCCAGCAGCAGCAGGCACATGGTGTTGCGCTGTTCCTGGGGCAGTGGCAGCAGGGCACAGAGCCCTGCCCATATTCAGCAGCCCACCTCTACCCTATGCATAAATCCAGGTGACACGTGCTCCCCCATGCCTCTTTCAAGGTGCGTGCAGCAGTGGGAGCTCCCCCCACCTTCCTTCCCCCCCACTTCTGGACAAGCTACCTAGGCTCCAAGCATCCCATGACCTGCCCCGGGACCCCACTCACCCCAACCCCTGCCTCTGCCCCATTCCCTCCCTTCCTGTGGGGGCCTTGATCTGCCCCCCTCCATGCCACTTCCCCTTTGCCAACTTACCTGTTGTGGTAGGCAGTGCTCCGCACACTGTCTGGCTGCAATCCTGGCTCCATGTCTGTCTGTACACCCACCTCTACCCCGCCCTGCAGCTCATGTAGCTGTGGCCATTGTGAATTTTGATCTTTTGAATTCATATGGAAGATCATGACCAAACCTGTGTCTTGCCTTCACAGTGAACCCCTAGCCCAAGTGAAGAGAGAATACAGCATAAAGGTGCATTGCTCTGGGCAGGAGTCTCTTCATGGGGTTGTAGATTGAACGCTTGGTGCTGTAGGAGGCATCTGTTAAGGAGCTAGCTATTCTTTAGTGCCCTCCTTATAAATCACAAGCAGATCTGAACATGGAGTTCTAAACCCAGTTCACTTTTTATTTTATTATTAATCGTTTCCTTTCAAGCCATCCTTTGGGCTTTCTTTGCCCACGCACAACTTTAGTTTTGGTTCTTTGATATGAAGGACATGTTGTGGAGGGTAAGGGGGACAAACTGAATATTTTCTTCCCAGGAGCCCACTTACTGAATGGCACCCTTTGTTCCGAATGAAGATGTCTAACAAAGACAGTTTGCTGTGTGCAAGTTCCTTTTATTTGCACTGCAGTAAGAGAACGGGACACAGAGCACTGGTTCACATTTAAAGGCCTCTTTATTAAACTTACTGCACATTCACCAGCTAATTTCTGCCATTGAAAACATCCCAGTGTGCACAGGTAGAACAGTGCATCATTTGTTCTGGTGTTCTGGTCTGTGGACTTCAAGCAGTGAACAGATTCTTGGGAATGCTGATGCAGATGTACAGTATGATTAAACGGGATATATAGCAATTGTTTTAAGTTTTTCTTTAAGGCTTTCTATGTTTAAATGCTTACTATTTAGGACCAGATGAAAAAGAAATGACTCAGAATTGACAAGGCATAAATAAGGAGTTTGCAGCATGCTCCTTTATGCATTCATCTGCCAGTTAGATATATGGAGGAAGCTGTTCCGTGAGTGAAATCCTTCCATGGAGTTAATTGATGTAACTTGTGGAAGCCAGCACACTTATATGGATTTATGCCAGGTGAGGATCTGGCCCTAACATTGTTTGTATGTAGCATGAATTGTTCAAAGCATTCAGAATCCCATCTGATATTTTTATTACAGAACTTAGAATGATGTATGGGCTTTAAATAAATACCGTCTGTCTAAAAATAATTTTGGAGAGTCACTCAGAAGATAATGTAAACACACACATGCCAGCAATAATTAAATATGCTTTGTAGAGAAACTGAACTCCAAATTGCCCATCTCAGCCCGGCTTTATCAGAAGCTAAAAGAAATATTTTTAGTTATTAAAGGGCTGTGAAACAACAATTAGAAGCTAATTGAGTGAAACAGTTCTAAGGTTCAGCTTTCCATCTAACCATTAAATGGATCAGTTCTAGTTGGCTGACTGCTTTTGAGACAGCTTCACATAATCTTGTGCAGATAGAAATGATAGTTTTGACAACTATGTTGTTAATTGAGAGAGAGCCCCTGCACTTTTAATACCAAAGATATTAAAGTCATTTCTCTTCTTGTGAATTTGGATATATTTTGAAGAAAGAACTTTTGGGAAATAGCAAAGTAGCAGTTATTCATTATTAAAATGAGCAAGGGTAGGCTATTCTGTATTATTAAAATGAGCAAGGGTAGACTATTCTGTATTTTAAAGCTAAGTAACTCAGGGAATTCATCTGTTTTTCCATTGTTCTGGAGAAAAGGCTGCTTGTTTGGAACAAGTTAATGCAGCTGGTTTCTTCTAATTTAGATTAGCCATTGGTATATACCAGTGCTTTTCAGCCTTTTTTAAACTCAAGACACCTCTCAGAAAATTCCAGTTCTCTGATTTCTCTCTTGTTTTTTTGACTGTGAAAAAATAATAGAGCGATTCTTTTATTGCAAAGAATTCAGAAAGACTGTAATAGGTCAGAATGTTTTTGACACTATGGATTCGTATTTGAAATGTCTGGCTTTATCTTGTGAATCATTTATAGGTGTTTGCACACCTAACTATACTAATATTGCATGGCACCCTACAGCAACCGTAATAGGATTTCACAGCCCTGCAGGGTGCTGCAGCACCCTGATTGAGAATCACTGGCATAGACAATGAACGGAAAAGAGAGGAAGGCAGCTGCATTTTATTTATTTATTTGCCTTGCACTCAATAAGCTGGATAAGCTTTTTTTCCTTGATAGACTGTCTTTTTCCCGGGATTGTCACGAGGTTTGCTTTTTATCAGGAACCCCACTGCTATACATTCTCTTCTGAGGGACTGTCAGAAACCTGGATTCTTGTCTTTCTCCTTGTGTGCTGCCCCTTTACAGTGCTGCTTCATCACCAGGAGTGGGAAAGTAGTGGCAGGGGCTGTCAGTTGTACCAGAGAGGCTGATTGCCTGTAAAAGTCCAACTGCCTGGGCGGTGAAGAATAGATAAGACCCTGAATTTATCCTGTGGGTTCAGAAAGATTTAATCACCACTAATGTGATCTTAAAGCACCTTTTGCCATTGCTTACAGAGACACCATCACCTAGAAAAATTGCACACTATCTGAGAGATCTTGTGCCAGCTATAGTTGTAATAGCTAAGAGGATTAGAACAAAATCAGTTAAAAACCATCTTTTTCTTTTATTACTGTTACTTTGTTTCCTGCAGTTGACAGCACCCTGTGAATAGCCACTTTTCTCTGTTTTCTCCCTAGCCAGCCAGCTTCTATTGCTGAAAAGGACAAACCAAAAAAAGCAGGGAGATTTTTTTTTTAAAGAGAATCAATAAATAAATATTAAGAAGAGGCCTTGATTAGAAACAGGGCTTTTCAGAATACATTTGACAACACATCTAGCAACAGGTGACACTTCAGTATAAGAATTGAAATGAATTATGAGCTACATGGAAGCCCAGAAAAACCAGAATGGGAGATTTTAGTCAAAATGATGGGGAACAGTCAGTTAACTGGCTATTCTTGGCAGGTGTTTAACCCATCTGTCCCTGACTGTTGTAACACTGAGTGTAATTGCATCTCCATTAACATTAACCAGACCAAAATCACAATAAGATTGCAGTGGCAAAAATAAAGCTAAATATGATTACACAAGGAAAAAAAATCAATAAGCTTTAAAGCAAATAATGTAGACTCAGATCTCCCAAACTTGCTTCTCCCACTCTCTATACTGTGATAGTGGATTTTTTCCCAAGGGTCATTAAATTTTGATAGCGTTGTGAGTAATTATTTCCCCCCCCTCAAATATTAGGGCATTTAATAGCCTAGAACCCCTGTATCCCTGGGTGAGTGCTCCATTCACTGATGTATTGTATAAAACCAATCCACCATTGAGTCTGCTTTAAAGGAAAAAAAGTCAAGCAGTTATCTCTTTCCAAAAAGGTGACTTAGGGGTTTAACTCTAGGAACTTGTTCTGGACTGCAAAGTGCAAGCTGACACTGGTGCCTACTTGCAGCCTGAAATTAGGTGCCTAAGAGGTAGTAGGATCTGAGATGCACTTTTTTTCCTCAGTGGGCTAGCTGTTGTATGTCTTGTGCTGAGGTCCCTAAAACATTGTATAGGAAGCTCAGGTGCCTGACTCGCGGCTGCTGATTCCACTCTGGGAGCTGGGCATCTAAAAGTTAGATCCGTTTGTAAATCTAGCTCACTTTGATAGATTGCAATAAATGAGATGAGACATCAAAATGCCATCAAACACCTGGCGTTGAGTCAATAATCAGATAGGAGATCTCAAGAGGCAACCAAAGGATTGCATGAAATAAGGCCAATGCTTTTGTTGGTGGCATTCTTTCAAGTGTTGCAGGCTTGAATACAAATCTTAAGAATGGCCCTTTTGGGCACTCCATGAAGTATTCCTATCTAGATAACATGTAAAACTGAGTTCCTGGATATAAAACAAATATTAAAAGTCTCAAGGAACTTTCCTCTTGTTCTCCTTCTCCTACAACCTCTCCTCACCCCTCCTTTTTTTTAAACAGCAAGCAAACTGGACAAATCCCAATTTGGGACATTGTCAGAGAGGTGGAGTGGAAAATTTTCCAGGAAAAATGAAAAATTTTCCAGTGCTTAATTTTTCTGTGGGAAATTTTCCATTTCTAAAAATTCATTGTTTCATAACATTCATTAGTAACAATGAATGGATGCCAATAGCCATGATGACGGACATTGCTGAGTAGTGCACAAAAGAAAAACTTTGGAGCAAAGACATCATTTGTCAGGCAGCAAAGAATATGTCTCCTCTCACATGGTGGAAGGGATACTGCAACACTCAACTGTTGTCCAAGATTACTCTAAGGATCCTAAGCATGCCACCAACAGCAGCTTCTTGTGAACGTAATGGGAAGGCTTTCAGCTCAATCAAGCCAAAAAGAGGAATAGACTAACAAATGAATGCACTGCTAAGCTAGTTTCTGTTTCTCAAAAGCTCATGCTTCTGGAGAATCAGTCAGAAGCACAATTAGTGAAGAAGATGTAGTATGGTGATTAGTTGCCCTTGCCCATAGGCTCACTGGTAAAACCATCCTTTAGTGAAAGAGAATGTGGGTCAAGTAGTTCTGAATCAGGTTTGCCTCAATCCGATTCTGAAATGGAACTAATAAACAGCGCAAGTCATTCTACAGATAGTGATGGTGAAACGAGATGCTGCAACAACCTCAGTGGAAGAGAGTTAAACTCTGTTGAAGGAGATGAGTGGACAATCACGGCATATCATGCACAGTTCTTTGGGTGTGCTAAAACTAGTGTCTCAACAGTTTTCAATGCCTTTGTTAGTTTTTCTTAAATGTAAACAAACAATGCAAGGGAAGTACATGCTATTGTGTATTGTCTTTATACTTTTACAAGTATTCCAGTAAAAATAATTTCTTTCTACATAAAGCTTTGAATTTGTTTGAATATAACATTTAAATCACATTAAGTGTGCTGTATTTAATTTTTTTCCTAATCAAATATTTCAGGTCAAATACTTGTGGTTATTGGGCCATGACTGAAAAAGTACCCCCATGTTAATTTTTTGTTTACTAAATATAAGTAAAAAAAACCACGCTAAATCAGATCACGTTTTATTTAGGGCATTAGAAATTTTTTTGGAAAATTTTACAATTCAACATTTTCCAGAAAACCCACATCTGTGGATATTGTATCCATCCTACTTGAAATTCTACCTGCATTTTCAGTTCTGTGTTGATATTCTTCATTTCTGAACCCAGCCATCATGTATTTTTCCTATATATGCAGCATGATCAATATTCCTTTCTGAAATATTACGTTCCTACTGCAATTCATTCAGAAATTCCACCTCTGACAGGTGATCATTTCTCAAATCATCTTTTGGTGCAAACACTTTGTTATGGACTAAACATTGTAGAAAACATCTCTCTGATACTTGAGGTGCTGTGGATTTTCTCAAACACTGTGAATGTAATTACTTTGCTACTTCTATATCTGTGGAGTAGAATTGTTTACAACAAAGTTGCAAGCTGTAAAATGTTACGAATTGTGTTTTCTTGAACCTCCATTTTAAGAGACTCCTTGTTATATAGTGTCAGCTTTCTTAATGTCTGTTCTCTACTTTTAAGATGGCCTTGATTATCCAAAATGCCAATTAATCTTTGACTTAATCAGTATCTCCCTACAACATTTAGTGACTCAAAGTTTTATACCACTGGTCTGCATTGCTAAAACCAAGTACATGTGTTTGGATGCTTTTATGTTGCAAATAGATCTTCCATGAGTGAATGTTAATTATCAAAGTCAAAAGACAACAGGAAGGGATGGGAGGTGCTCCCATCTATTCTGTAACCAGGTTTTTAGGGCGTTCTCCTGGGAAGTTGCCTAGAGCCCACACCTCCCACTTCCAGGATGAGTGCCATAACCATCCGAGTGTTATGTGAAAGATTGCCACTGTTACCTCCATTACCCAGTTAGGTATTTCCACTCCAGATCCTGACTCAGGGGAGGCACCTATTGCCCAGCCCTGAGTTAGGTACCTCAGCTTTGTGAAAGGATGGGAGATCAGATGTGCCCCTATGCCTAGTGTTCCTTATTGGTTGGCTGTAAGTGCCTTCTTGCTTGGCAGTGAGGCACTCCATACTGTCTGTCAGTGCACAGCCTCTTTCTGCTAAGTCTGATGGAAACCTAGGTACCTATCCCTGATGGGCTGGAGCACTCTTCTGGGGCAGGGTTCCTGCTGCCAAAGTCCATCTGCTTCAGCCCCTTGAGTCTTAAACTTACGCACATACTTAATTGTTTTCCTGCATCTGGGTGCAATGTTGCTGTGTCCTGGTATTTCTGGAATGTGGTAAAGAATACAGAATTGACTGCTTTTACTAGGTGGAATAGGGAATGTGGGCAGAATTGAGCCTTCAGTTTAGTATGGGCTGCTCCTGTTAAGGTCAGTGCAGTTCAGCATTCTTATTCCAGGTCTGATTATAGGTTCTGTTTGGATCACAGAATTGTGGGTTGGAGGGGACCTTATAGGTCATCTGGTTGAACACCTGCATCCGTGCAGAAATTCTACTTCTAGGCAAGGGACAGAAATTGCACATAAACTAGTAAAAGTGATTGGAAACCAGTTCAAATCTGTAACTCAATAGAAGTTTGGTGCACAGAAACAGCTTTCAAAATGACTGAAACCAGTTTAAGATAAACCTGGATGGATGTTGTATCAGACTTAACTGATAAATTGGTTTAAACTGGTTTAAATTAGGTTAAATTGTTTTGTTGAACTTCTCCCCCGAATCCCCTTGAGATTCAAGTTAATTTACAGTCTTGTAATTCCCTGCAAACCATGCTCCCCTCTCCCCCTCTTCCCCCAACACACCACCCTCACAGGGTGGGTCGGTGGGTGGGTGGGCTGGTCTAGCACCTCCCAGCTTCTGGCCTCTGACTACATGCCATTGCAGGCATGTCACTACATTTCTGCATCAAAAGTGAATGTCTGTTTACTTGCTTATCGGTTCAATCTACACAGCTTAGACTAACCTGTGAAGATTGAATCAATTCAGCCTTAGGCTTTTTTACTGTCTGTACTAGGTGCTAAAGAAGGCAGGAGCTGGTGCTTACAGAAGATGAGTGCAAGAACTTCAATCTAACATTCATTGTTACTATCATAGATGTGTGGCAGAGGAGAGAGTCTTTCTGGTGGTTTCAGTGACTTTCAGATCAGGCCTCTGCAGCAGCTTTATTGCTCTGTTCTGGTCTCCCTTTACCCGCATACCCAGAGCTTTCTGTTTGAGGCAGGTCCTTTTATGAAATCTTTCATTTTAATTGAATTACATTTAAAGCCACAGCCATGGAAAGGCTTGGAGAGGAGCATTATTGGTGCTCAAGACTTAAGAGTACAAAGTAATTAGTATGTGTATAAATAATGAAACAGTTTGCTTTTATGTTTAATAGCATAATTAATATAGTAGGATGTTCATTTCCTACCAGAGTGCTTTTGTGTAGAGTATTTTCAGTTCTGTATCTGACCTGATTCAATATATTAAAAAATTGACAAACAAACACAGAAGTAAAAGTAAGAGGTTGTACAAAAATGCAAAGGCTGGTTTTCATCTTTGCTTACTGCCTTTTCTATTTCTCCAGAGGGTAACATGATGCCGGGGGCAGAGGGAGGGTGGTTGGCATCTCTTGATAGTTGTGTGACAAACTTGCCATGTTACACAAAGACAGCTGCTTTGTACACCTGGTGTCACTGCTTCACATTTATTTTTCTGGATTCCCAAGAAGTCAATTTCACATTTTTATTTGGCCAGTGGGGAGGCAAAGTGTTTCGATGAGTTAGACCATGGGCCTCGAGCCAGTCGACTGGGCAACATTCCTAGTGTAACCCCTGCTCTGCTGCATGACCTTGTGAAACTGGCTTCTTTTTCTGAGCAAGAACTTGCAGCCCAGGAAAAAATGGGGCTAAGAAGGCTTTAAGGCACTTCTGTACCTACCTGCTCCTGAGCTGTTCCAGGAGAGAGAGTGCCCCAGAGTCACCTTGAACAGTCTGTGGCATTTGTGCTAGTCAGGAATTCTCCAACAGAAGCAGGTTTTCACCTGAAAAGGCTGGATTGAAATATTTTATAAAAATAATTTAGTTTCAAGAAACTTCTGAAGAGACACAGGCTTGCTTCCAAGTGCAACTGGAGGGCTGCTGAGGACCTTGGGGGTTGTTTATTCTGCAGGGTCAAGAGCCTTGTAACCAGTTTTGGGAGCTCAACTCTGCATCAGGGTACATGGGCTGCCCTGTACAGCCAGGGTTAACAGTGTGTAGGTTAGGAGCCATGAAAGTTATCCCCCACTAATGTTTTCAGGGCTTCCAGGTCCTCAGCTGTGGAGTCAGATAAGCTGTGGGGCTCTCTGAATCTAGTAGGTTTGAAGTCCTGGAACAGGCTTCCAGGTCTAGAGCTTGAGGACAGCCCCACTACATGGAATACATTGACATCAGGGACTTCCATATTCTCTGGCTAGCTGGCACCCATGGCCTTGGGAGCCAGACTGAAACATGATGTTCTGTAACTGTATCATAGGCTTCCAGTGTCACAAATGTTTTCAGGTTTATGGTTTTTCAAGATGAAGAAAATTCCAAAAGCTTAATTCCATGGTTTTGCTTTAAGCTTGATTTCCCGTGTGGCCCTCTTCTGTAGATTGCCCACCCACAATCCAAGAATGTCGTTTATGCCAACCAAGCTCTCGGGAGACAGCATACCAACTGTCTTCCACAGAGTTTATGCTGACAGAGTCCTTCCCCTAGTATCTATATTTTTTTTAGGATACTGTATGATGTTCTGGCCCTGTTATACAACTGAGCAAATGGGAGCAGAATAGGACTGTGTGATACAGTTTCCTTTTAGTCTTTTGCCTATCTTAATTGTTTAGATTGCAATCTCTTTGGATCAGGGACAAGATTTTACCATATCTTCGCACAGTACCCTAAATTTGTTTGAGGTCTTTAGGTAATACCATGATCCAAATAATTCACTATGAGCAATCTGCATGTTTGGTCCTATGGGATCTAAAGAATGTGGTGCTGCTGTCTTTTTCAATGGTAGCCATACTCAGAGGTTAAGCCTGGCTGGTCATCAGCTGTTTATATTACATTGCAAGTAATATATTATCTAAAATGTTCCTCTTCTCTGTGTCTTGTTATATATTAATTGACTAAAATGCTACCTAATCATATTTTAAAATAGGATTTCATTTCTTCTTTTTGGAATAGTCAGATACGTAATTCAACATTTTTTGTACTGGAGGCATTTCTGTATTCCTGGTTGATTCCTTCTTTAAATGTATATTCCAGAGCATCAAAATACTGACGTTGTTGAGGAGGATGTTTGGGAAGAGGGGTAGCCTCTGCTCGGCTTCTACAATTAAACCTGCCAATTCCTTGTTCTGTTGCTTTCCTAGAGTCTTCTTGGCCTAGTTTTCCCCTAACACTTTGGACTGTATAAGCTTCTCAAGCCTCAGTGTCTCAAACTGAAACATTCCTGATTGGGTTTGCTTGGTTCACAGAATTTACATGCTCGGCTGCCTTTGTCAAGGAACATCCAGTGGGTTTTTTTCAAGCACAGTTCTATGCTTTCTTCTTTTCTTTCTGTAGTTTCATTAAGATGTAACTTTTCCTAGTCTGCTTTCTGTCAGTCTTTATATCTACCAGACCAGCAGAGGGAGCTCGATAATTTTGTCATCAAACAAAGATGTTAATCAAAGTAAACAAGCATTAATGTGTCAAGCCTGCCTGCACAAAGTTTTTGAATCAGTTTATCTATTTTGAACCAGTCGGAGAGAGGGTTGGGTTGTTTGGTTTTTTTTTACTGATTGATACCCAGTTCAACCTTTAGTGTAAATACAGTTAACTAGATCTACATAAGCTTTTACTAGTATAAATTGTTCTACTTCTAATAAAGGAATAAGTTACACCTGTATAAGAACATTTGTAGTTCTAGGACTGCATCCAGGTTATCAGGAGGTTGTACTGTTTTACTATGTACATGATTGTACAGTTCAGGTTTTGTATATACACTGAAGTGTGGGAGCAGCAGAAGAACCTCTTAAAGCAAGGCATCCTACTACACATAGTTTCCCTACTTGGAAAGGATGAGAGAACAAACAACATGAGAAACATGTTAGTTTGGTTACCTAATGCACTAATGGAAGATACTTAAGAGTGCTTAGGCTCTTATCTCCTTGGAATGTACATTAACTCCGAAGGGGGTTAGACACCAAAGTATCTTTAAAAATCTGAGTGTCAGCTGCTCCAGTGATAAATGCAATATAAGCTTTTATATAGAATAGAATATGACTCTTTAGGAACGAGAGTGAGTTAGAGAAGAGAATAAATCTATTTTGATATTTGAAAAAGGATTTACAACTAGTAGGGAGATAGGTATTTTATTTCTGAGGTTCGAAGCAGCTGTTGCAAATAATGGAGTGTGGAAAAACACAAATTTATATACGTGAAATATTTGACAGTTGGTACCTTTCAAGTACTTGTATTTGGGAAGAAGCCTCACCTTGAATGGAATCATCCCCTTTATTAAAATGTCCCATTCTGGCACTGCAATATCATTCTGCTCTTTATCCTGTCATTCTTATCCAGATGGGTAATAAAGGTAAACTTGCTGTACAATGGTGGAATGATAAAGCAGGTATGTATGCTGCAAAGCTCATCAGACTCTTTCCTGGTGAGTATCCTTGACTATGCCTCTGCATGTAACAAAGACAGGTCTTTTCCCTTATTTTTGAGCATGAAGTGCCAGTTTCCTCTTTTGTGATTTATCAGTATTTGAATCTAGCTGCTAACTGCTTAACGGCTGAAGGGATTTAAATAAAAATAACATCCCTGTTAATATCTGCAAGCAAAACCTGTGGTTTTACTTGAATTCCTATTGTTGTCATTGGGTAAACAGAACGCAAGTATTTCCTCTAGGCTCTATGATGGCAAAGAAAAACAAATTGAAACTTTTAAATGATATAAGTCCAAACAACAAAGCAAAATCACTATTTTACTTCAATTGATACAAAGATATGGACTAGCCTTGGTTGACACTTTTGGATGCCTGTCAAGCAAATGCTTCCTGACCATACAACTAAAACCACAAGCTCCCATGAGAGATGGCCTTAGAATTACAATCCACTAGGTAACAATGGTTACAACAGCAATTTTAATCCTTCTTCAGTAAGACCAGAGCCCCACCCATCTTCCAGCTCCAAGCATTTAGACTCGTGGTTCTCAACCTTGTGGCTAGGGACAGACATTACAAACAAACTGGTTTAAGTGATCAGAAACTGGTTTAAACCTGTAACAGAACAAACATTCAGTGTACATAAACCAATTTGAAAATGGCTGAAACTGGTTTGAGATAAACTGGTTGAATATAGTATCAGACTTAACTGATTTGGGTCAAACTGGTTTATGCAGTGTCTGTCCCCAGACTCCTTCCTGGTTTAAGTTAAACCAGACTCCCCCAACATCCCGGCATGCTCTCTGGGCTGGCAGGGCTCTGTCCTCCAGAGCAGGGCTGTCCCCTCCCCTATGCTCCCTCGCTGGAGCTCTGGCAGAGACTTGCAGGCACAGAGGATCTGCCTGGCTTCCTCCTCCCTCACACCTTCCACTGCTCTCAGCTCCAGCAGAGATCCCTCCCTCCCACAACATGGACGGTAGCCAGCATGTTATGGTATGGTATGTTATGGTATGCTAGCTAATGCTGAGAGGAGCCTGTGTAAGGCAGACAGGACAGTGTCTTTAGGGCTTTTTGGAGCTAATCAACAGGTCAGCTGGTGATGTCCTTGCAAAAAGTTGCTTAAGAAGAGCTTGAACTAATGCGAGGGACTTTGTTTTCTGATGGGTTGTTAAATGCTGATAAATTCTCTGTTATCATGGAAGGAGCGGTGAGGGGCTCCCTAATCAGAGTGTCCTGCCAGGGCTTGGCCACACCTCTCTCAGTTTAGCACTGTGGAAGGGAAGAGGATGATCCCTTCCACGGTAGAAGGGAAGAGGATGATCTAGTGCCCCCGGCTTCTAGCCTGAGCCACTGCAGGCATGTGCATGCATTTCCTCAGTCCAGAGGGAATATCTGTGCAGTTACAAATTAATTCAGCCTAGGCAAGTTAGATTAACCTGCAAAAATTTAATCAATTCAGGCCTGGTTGAGAACCACTGATTTACACACTTCCTTGTGCTAGCATAAATCCTGAAGGCTACATTTGATTAGTAGGAAGGAGCATGGCAGTGAGAACAAAAGGGTCAAAAATCTTACCACAAATAACCCCTGACAGGAAAGCTAGGGGCAGACATTGAAAAAGCCTGAGCCTGAGTTAGTTAAATCTTTGCAGGTTAGTCTAACCTGGATAGGCTGAACTGGCTTGCAACAGTACAGCCATTCCCTCTGGACTGAGGAAATTCAGGCACATGCCTGCAGTGGCTCAGGCTAGAAGCCAGGGAGCACTAGAGCAGCCCTCCCTTCCCTTCCTCAGTACTGAGTTGAGGGAGGGTGTGGCCAGGCCCTGCAGGATGCTCTGATTAGGGAAGAGTTCCCTAATCTCCCCCCCACCCCCACTTCGCTGCTTCTGACCATCAGGGAGCCAGCAAGGAGTTGATAACACAGCATTTAGCATCCCATCAAGACAACAAAAGCTCTTAAACAACTTTTGCCAAGGAAGGAATGGAGGGACAATACCAGCTACCTGTTGATTAGCTCCAAAAAGCCCTAAGCGAACACTGTCCTGTCTGCCTTACACAGAAACTTCTCAGCATTAGGTAGCATATCATATGCTGGCTACAGTTGGTGCTGTGGGAGAGGGGAGAGGAGGAATCCCTGCTTGAGCAGCGAGTCGGGGGTAGGGGAAAAGGGAAGCCAGGCAAACACTGCAGTCTCTGCCAGAGCTGCAGCTAGGGTGCAGAGGGGTAGGACCAGTCCTGCTCTCGAGCAGAGACCCCAGCCCGGGACTGCAAAGCATCTGGGATGCTGGGGGAATCTGGTTTAAGTTAAACCAGGAAGAAGTCTGAGACAGACGTTGTATAAACCAGTTTGACCCAAATCAGCTAAGTCTAATACTACATTCAGCCAAGATAATCTCAAATCTGTTTCAGCCCTTTTCAAACTGGTTTATTGCACTAAACGTCTGTTCTGTTACAGGTTAAAACCAGTTTCTGATCACTTAAACTGGTTTATGTGTAATGTCTGTCCCTAGCCTAAAGGAGCAACTGACAGAATAGAGAGACTAGCTGTCTCAGAGAGAGCTTGCATTCTAGCCCAGGTAAGAAGCCAAGAGAGAGATTTACTGCCCAGCAGAGATGCTGTTTAGTTTTGAATCAGTAATAAAAAATGCAGTATCAAAAAATATCTCCAACAAAAAAATCTGCCTTTCCATCGAATCTTCATTTCCATAAAAAAATTGTGGCTTTTTCTTTATTTTCCCCATGCCCTTCCTTTTCCCCATTTTTCCATTTCTTTATAAGGAAGCAGAAGAAAAGAGGGTTACAATTAAGAAAAAATCCAAAATAAAAATATATGTTTGGGAAAGAAGCATAAATAAATAAATCATGAGACAGGTTTGAAAAAAAAAGATGCCTGGGTTTTCAGTTCTTAAAGCAAGTTTACTTTGGGACTTTTTTTTGTAACACACAGATAGGTCCCTTTTTGGAGGCAGATTTTCACTGTTGCTTTTCATGGGAGAGGAGTGTTTTGAGAGGTGGTGGTTATATCCCCAATCCAGAATCTGTAACCATTTGTTATGTATGCCAGTATCAACACAGATCAAGCCTGGGAAAGGAATGATAAATTATGCCCATAGAAGCCCAACTTTTCATACCAACTTTGTCATTTTTATGCCTTTATCCAGATTGTGTCTGGTTCTGTTATAATTAAAATTGTTAGATGTGCTCTGTTGTTGTTTTATTTATGCATTGGTTTTAAAATGGTTTGTATCGTGACAAGTCTGCAAAGCTGTGCCTGCCATTCGGTATGATTTAGAAGTTGTGTCAGCAGGGTCTAGACTTCTGGGATGAACACCCTAGAAACAGCTGACAGAATAATGGCTTAATCCAGAAGCTGGTAAGAATTGTTTGTCATAAAGCAGACCGGCTGCTCTCAAAATGTGTGTACCTCACTTATAATAATATCTACATGAGATGAGGACAGACTGTTCTTATAAATGTTCAGCTTGACCATGGGTCTCATAATATTCATGAACAAATGAACTTATTAGGGGAGTTAAGCACTGGAACAGAGTACTTAAACTGGTTATAGAGTCTCCATCATTGAAATTTTGTAACATCAGGTTAGATCAGCACTTGGATGAGGTGATTTAAACACGGATGATCTTGCCTTGAGGACTATAGATGGCCTCCTGACATCCCTTCTAGCCCTGTTTTTCAATGATTCTGTTAAAACCTCGTTTTTCCAATTAGGTTTTCTTCAGTGATTCTACGAACATGCACACAGAACACACCTTGAAACCACTTATTTAAAATCCTATACCACGGTATATACTCCAGGTGTGAAAGAGTTGAGAGAGAGCTTTAAAAAATAAAACTAACATTTATAAAATTAATAACTCTGGAGGCTCTCCGATGCCAGGTTGGTAGGCTGGTAGATGGGAAGGACCAGGTATGTACAGCACAGAGGTATAGAGAACAAATTGCAAGGAAAAGCAGGGATGGGTCATCAAATTAAAACCTG
The DNA here is from genome assembly GCF_030867095.1 of Alligator mississippiensis. Lineage (NCBI taxonomy): Eukaryota > Metazoa > Chordata > Crocodylia > Alligatoridae > Alligator > Alligator mississippiensis. The sequence continues at coordinate 224,542,095 of NC_081824.1, read as the reverse complement.
AGCTGGCATATCCATTTTTTCTTTATGAGCTCATCTGATTCTCTGTACCACCTGTGTGATGGGATTTTTTTTTTCTGTGCAATTAAGCAACACATTTTGAGAAGTCTCTGTTAAGCTGACAGAGGTCTGCAGCTGTTGAACAGTAGTAGGCTGTTTGCTTCTGGAATAAACAGTCACTCATGCCCATTTTTCTCTATGAGGACATAGGTTGGTGTGAACAGTGGTGTCCTATGGAGTGAATTCAGTAGCATAGGGATCACTGCAGTGGTACACACAGCAGTAAGGGTGGGAGGAACCCTGACACGTCTTTTAACAAGAGAAAAGATGCTTTGCAAATACCTGTGCATATACCGAGCTCTATGGAGCATTTTTGTGAGACTTTATATGTGATAGAACTTATTCTGTCTGAAGCTTTTGGTGCTTAGCAAGATGACACAGAGGGTAATTGATAAGAAGGAATGGACATTGAATTCACTCTCATCTGTTTGAGCCAGGACATGCTGCTCACTTATTCTGGGCCGCAAGCAGGGAAACTGATTTTTTTTCTAGCTGTCCTTACAGTGACAGTTCAAGAAATATGAAATCTAGAAAGGTACAGCTAATAGAAATTTTCTGTTAAGTAAAAACTCATACAAGGTTTTTTGGGGAGGGAAGGGAGAGATGGGCTCTTTGTTTATTTCTTAAGTTACTTTTAAGCTCTTAAAATCTCTTTTTAAAAAAGGTTTCTTTGCCATGTTTGGTTTTGGTGACATTGCAGCCTATAGCTGTGGTACTACTACTTTTAGACTTCCAAGCTTGCGTCCTACTCATCTACTGGCTATCCAAATGCATTCAGTATTATAAGCGCAGTGCAAAGCAATATTCTGAAAGAAAATAAGCAGATGTCAAGGTTACAGCTGATTCTAGGGTAATAAGTCTATGGTAATAAGCACTTTGTTCAAGAGATGCACTCAATAGTTGTATGTAAAATTTCAGCATTAAGGCTTCTGTCATGACTCATGAGTCACAAAAGCTATTCTTATATTTAAAACAAGGATTTTCAAGATCTCTTACTTTCAGTGAAAGGTACAATTGGATTCAAGCTTACTCAGGTGTGTGAGGTTTAAGGGGGTGGCAGTGCCACCTCACAAATGTCATTTGCCTCACCACCCTTCCTTCCTTTTCCTACTTGCTATGTGCTCTCTCTCTTGTACTGTCTTCTCTAATCTCTTCCGCTGCCTTTTCAATCAAAGAGGGTAGTCAAAGGGATTTCTGCCACCTCCCTCCTGTCTCTCTGTATCTTCGCCATCTATCCCAGAGTGTAGACATGAAACTAAAGACTGAGTTATTTTTGTTTTGTGGTTGAGAAGGGTCAGTCCTGTCTCCTCATTGTTTAGAGACCTGGGAGAACTCCTTCTCCTGACAGATTACTGCTTTCCAGGCTGCTAGGGAACAGGGGCAGGAGAGAGATGTTTCCTCCTTTTATATAACTGGCTCTTGTCTTCTGGTGTCCAAGAGCTCCTGTTGCATTCTGGTTATTTGGCTGTATCTAAGTGCTGCCAGCTTCTCACTTCTCAGGATGTGTATTCATGTATGCATCTGGGCCTGTGGTCTCCAACTTTTTTAAGTAGGAGATCACCTTTGGCATTTAAAAACAAACCAAGATCTACCGTATGCTGCCATAGTTTCATAGTAGCTAGGGTCAGGAGGGACCTGAACAGATCATCTAGCCTGACCCCATGTCACAGGCAGGAATGAATGGTGGGTTCACGACAGGTGATCATCCAACCTCCTCTTGAATTTGCCAAAGGTAGGGGAGAGGACCACTTCCCTGGGAAGTTGGTTCCAGATTTTGGCCTCCCTAACTGTAAAAAAATTGCCTTCTGATCTCTAACCTAAACCTATTCTCTATCAGCTTATGACCATTGTTCTTCGTCACCCCAGGTGGTGCTGGGGAGAAAAGGGCTCTTCCTATTTGCTGCTGATCTCCCCTGATGAGCTTGTAGGCAGCCACCAGGTCCCCCCTCAGCCTCCTCTTGCTGAGGCTGAACAGGTTCAGGTCCCTCAGTCTCTCCTCGTAGGGTCTGTCCTGCTGCCCACTCACCAAACTGGTGGTTCTCCTTTGAACCCTCTCCAGGCTGGCCACATCCCTCTTGAAGTGTGGTGCCCAGTACTGGATGCAGTACTCCAACTGCGGCCTGACCAAAGTCACGTAGAGGAGGAGTATCGCTTCTCTGGACCGGCCTGAGATGCACCTTTGGATGCATGACAAGATATGGCTGGCCTTGCTGGCTGTGGTCTGGCATTGGCAGCTCATGTTCATCTTGGAGTCAATAATGACTCCAGGATCCCTTTCTGCCTCTGTGCTTTCAAGAAGGGAACTCCCCAGCCTGTATGTATGCTGTGGATTCCTTCTCCCAAGGTGTAGCACCCTGCATTTGTCTATGTTGAACCCCATCCTATTCTCGTCTGCCCACTTTTGTAGTCTGTCTAAATCTAGTTGTAGCTTCTCTCTCCCTTCAAGTGTGTCCACCTCCTCCCACATCTTAGTATCATCAGCCAACTTGGGCAGCGTGCTATCCACCCCCTAGGCCAAGTCACTGATGAAGATGTTAAACAGTGTGGGCCCGAGGACCGAGCCTTGGGTTACCCCACTGCTTACATCTCACCAGGTTGAGTACAACCCGTCCACCACTACTCTCTGGGTGGGCCCTTCAGCCAATTTTTTACCCATCCAACTGTGTAGGCATCAATGCCGCAGTGACTTAATTTATTGATGAGGATGGGATGAGAGACAGTGTCAAAGGCCTTCTTAAAGTCTAGAAAGACTATGTCCATGGCAACACCATCATCCAAGGATTTAGTTACTTGGTCATACAAGGCAATCAGGTTGGTCAGGCAGGACCTACCTTTGGTGAACCCATGCTGATTGCCCCTGAGCATGATCTCCCCAGATGGCCCCCCACAGATATGCTCCTTGATGATTCTTTCCAAGATCTTCCTGAGAACCGACGTGAGGCTTACGGGTCTATAGTTACTTGGGTCCTACTTCCTCCCTTTCTTGAAAATTGGGACCACGTTAGCCAGTTTCCAATCCCCCGGCACCTGGCCAGATGACCACGAATGCTCATATACCATCCCCCCTCCATAGCTCCCCCTCCCTGCACTGCCACCGCCCAGCCCGAATGCAACATAGCATAGTCCAGACAGCTGCCATGAAGAGCGTGCTGCCTTCCCCTGCCCCCTACCCTCCAGAATCTGCGTGTGTATGGTGGTCCAGGCTGAGGATGGAAGGCAGTGCTGCACTCTTCATGGCGGTGGTCTCAGCTGCTCTGCTCTGTGCTTGGGCCAGACAGCAGCAGCAGCACTGGGAGGGGGTACTATGGCTAATTTTTGGGTGCCTGCAACCCCCACCTAGCCCTGCTTCCAGCGCTGCCTGGTGCAGTCCCAGCCCCAGCCTGCAGTGGGAGCTGGCCCAGCCAGCCTGCAAATCCGGGGGCACATGCCTTCCATGCCCTCCTGGGGTGTGTCCCTCATCATGGGGGCCTCGATCTGGCCTCCACACCTTCCCTCCCCCATGGACTGACCTGCTGGGCTGGGGCACACGCGTGCATGCACGCAGGCACTCAGCCCCCCACCCCAGCCTTGGATCAACTCCAAGAGGCTCTGAGATCTACCGGTGGATCCAGATCCACTGGTTGATGACTACTGGTTTACACACTCTCATAGCTGAAGGCATTAGCTTTCTTTCCTCTCCTTTTTGTGGTTAACAATGGGCTTTAAAAGCAGACCTTTGACAAAAAATATTGGGATAGTTTATGAATTGCACATTGCAAATAGTAAATCCTGTTTCCATTTTGGCAGTATTTATTTGGAAAAAAAAAAAGTCTGATTCTCTCATCCATAAGTACCCAGAAAAGATTAGAAGTAGCTGTCCCAGAATACTTTCCAGTAACTAGAATTAACATCTGCTTGTTTCTTAGTCCACCCTACCATTTATTAAAGATATTATCAACAATGGAGCTGTTAAGATGTGAAGAAGCTACTGAAAAGTAATTATGTTGGCAGTGTTAAGATTGGGGAGGTTAGTTCTGCAGATAATCTCCAGTATGCAAAAACCAAAAGTAATTGCCCATTTTCCAGCTGAGTGCTCAATACATTGTTGCTACATTAGTCAATTTGAAGTTGTGCCTGCATCTGAGAACGCACCCACCACCATCTGCTTTATTTCCTGTGAACTTGACCATGCTCTCCTTTCATTTTATGGTATGCATTATGGAATGGTTATGTACTAGGATCTATGTCGATTATTTCAACCAGTGAACTAGAGTGGGCATGTGCTCAATTGATTTGATGTATGGCGAGTCATAGCACATTGGGAAAAATGGTAAACCTGCCATTCATTTTCTCTGAAGTTAATGAGCCACAAACTTTCCCCCCATTTTGCAATGTGACCAGTTTACCAATAATTGCAAAGTGCCTTGAATGTTTCATGTGACCCAGTAAATAAGGCTGTTTGTTTTGCTGATTTGACATTATCAGAACTGGCTGCGGGATGCTTTTGCATTTTTAATTATCCTATTCATTTAGCAAAACTGGTCTTTTTTTAATAATAGAACAGATTATACAGGGTAGTTTGCCAAATTGTGCAGTGTTTTTGTTTCTGGACTACAAGTTTTAAGCTTTCCTGCTTCCTCATCCAATTAATTTGCTTAATTCATAGATTCATAGATTCATAGATTCATAGATGTTAGGGTTGGAAGGGACCTCAATAGATCATCGAGTCCGACCCCCTGCATAAGCAGGAAAGAGTACTGGGTCTAGATGACCCCAGCTAGATACTCATCTAACCTCCTCTTGAAGACCCCCAGGGTAGGGGAGAGCACCACCTTCCTTGGGAGCCCGTTCCAGACCTTGGCCACTCGAACTGTGAAGAAGTTCTTCCTAATGTCCAATCTAAATCTGCTCTCTGCTAGCTTGTGGCCATTATTTCTTGTAACCCCCGGGGGCGCCTTGGTGAATAAATACTCACCAATTCCCTTCTGTGCCCCCGTGATGAACTTAAAGGCAGCCACAAGATCTCCTCTCAACCTTCTCTTGCGGAGGCTGAAAAGGTCCAGTTTCTCTAGTCTCTCCTCGTAGGGCTTGGTCTGCAGGCCCTTGACCATACGAGTTGCCCTTCTCTGGACCCTCTCCAGGTTATCCGCATCCTTCTTGAAGTGTGGCGCCCAGAATTGCACGCAGTACTCCAACTGCGGTCTGACCAGCGCCCTATAGAGGGGAAGTATCACCTCCCTGGACCTATTCGTCATGCATCTGCTGATGCACGATAAAGTGCCATTGGCTTTTCTGATGGCTTCGTCACACTGCCGACTCATGTTCATCTTGGAGTCCACTAGGACTCCAAGATCCCTTTCCACCTCTATGCCACCCAGCAGGTCATTCCCTAGGCTGTAGGTGCGCTGGACATTTTTCCTCCCTAGGTGCAGCACTTTGCATTTCTCCTTGTTGAACTGCATCCTGTTGTTTTCTGCCCACTTGTCCAACCTATCCAGGTCTGCCTGCAGCTGTTCCCTGCCCTCTGGCATGTCCACTTCTCCCCATAGCTTTGTGTCATCTGCAAACTTGGACAGAGTACATTTCACTCCCTCGTCCAAGTCACTGATGAAGACATTAAAGAGTATCGGTCCAAGGACCGAACCCTGCGGGACCCCACTGCCCACACCCTTCCAGGTCGAGACCGACCCATCCACCATGACTCTTTGGGTGCGACCCTCTAGCCAATTCTCCACCCACTGGACTGTGTAGTCATCCAAGTCACAGCCTCTTAACTTGTTCACCAGTATGGGGTGGGATACCGTATCGAAGGCCTTCCTGAAGTCTAAGTATACGACATCCACCCCTCCTCCTGTGTCCAGGCGTTTCGTAACCTGGTCATAGAAAGAGACTAGATTGGTCAGGCACGATCTGCCCGCCACGAACCCGTGCTGGTTTCCCCTCAGCATAATTTGCCCTGCCGGGCTCTCACAAATGTGAGCCTTGATAATTTTTTCAAAGACTTTACCAAGGATGGAGGTGAGACTGACTGGTCTATAGTTGCCCGGGTCCTCCTTCCTCCCCTTTTTGAAAATGGGGACCACGTTAGCCCTTTTCCAGTCCTCCGGGACTTGGCCCATGCACCACGAGCATTCGAATATTCCCGCCAGTGGCTCTGCAATGATGTCGGCCAGTGCCTTCAGCACCCTCGGATGGAGCTCATCCGGGCCTGCCGTCTTAAAGGCATCCAGTTCTTCCAAGTGACTCTGCACCACCTCAGGATCTACGTATGGAAGTCTGGCGCCTTGCTGCTGCCTCTCTACAACCCCAGTGAGAGACTTGTCGTGCCCCTCACTTAGGAACACTGAGGCAAAGAACTCGTTGAGGAGTTCAGCCTTGTCCCCCCTGTCTGTCACCAATTGTTTCTGCCCATTTAGCAGGGGTCCTATTCCTCCCTGGGCCTTCCTTTGACTCCCAATATATCTAAAAAACAATTTCTTGTTGTCTTTTACTTGGGTTGCCATCCTCAGCTCCATGGTAGCTTTGGCCCGTCTAACTGCCTCTCTACAAGCACGAGCAGAGGAGGTATATTCATCTTTAGTGATCTCACCCTGTTTCCACTTTTTATGTGCTCCCCTTTTGGCCTTTAGGCTGCCCTGGATTTCTCTGGTCAGCCATGGAAGCCTCCTGGCCCCTTTCCCTTTTTTGCCTCGCTCGGGGATCGTCTTGCTTTGTGCCCGAAGGATCGTTTCCTTAAGGCACAGCCACCCTTCTTGGGCTCCCATCCCTTCAAAACTCCTACTCTGCAGTGCGTCCTTGACTAATCGCCTGAGTGCATTGAGATCAACTTTCCTAAAGTCTAGCACTTTCACCCTACTAGTTACCTTACCCACTCGACGTCTTATGTTGAATTCTATTATTAGGTGATCACTGTCTCCCAAATGGCTACCGATCTGGAGGTCCCCTATCATGTCATCCCCTGTTTCCAATACCAGATCCAGTATGGCATTCCCCCTAGTGGGACCATCCACCTCCTGTGTCAGGTGGAGGTCCTGTACCCTCTGCACCCATATAGAAATTGAAGTTAGAGCCTGATAAGTAAAGGGTATTATAAAATTAGGCTGCTTCATCTTCACATTGAGCCTGCTATGATTTTTGGATTGGTCAGCCACCATTTTGGGTAGTATTGCATTTAACTTTTCACCAGAGGTTCTAATCTCTAATTGGAAAACCTGTCAAAGCTGCCAGCATTTATCTACTAGACTGAGGATAAAAAGCGAGTCTTGTCATCGTTCGTGTTAGCCAAGCATTATGTTTGGTTGAAAACCAGTGTGAGTCAATTTTCCTGAGCTGTCATTTGCCCTGCTACACATGCATTGTAGGCAAAGAATTCGACATGAGGGGTGAAGCCATGAATCTTCTTACCCAGCGATTGCATATTTCACTGCTGTTATTCTTCAGTGTATGCACTTCTCCAGCAAAGTTCACGCTTGAATTTAGTCTTGTTGCTCGTGGCTTATAACAACCTTTGGAGGCATTGTTATAGCTAGAAAGTAGAGGCTAATCAGAAATGAATAAGATATTGATTTAACACTTATGTAATATACTTAGAACAAAGTGCAGGCAGTTATTTACTAAGTCATTCGCTTTAACTCCTGAAATGAACTTTAGAATATTCCTCAGCACTGACTTCAGACAGGAAAGTTAATGCTGTTTCCTATTTAAAGTGATGAAACTGTTCAATACAGAACAGTTAAGGGTCAGATTTCCAACTCTTGTTTTTGGATTCTTTAGTTTTTGTGTACCCAGCTACAGAAGCAATAGCTAAGATGATCAAAAATGCTTAAGAAAATAAGGTTTCAGTGTTAGGAACCAATTTTCAGGGCATCTGTGTAGTCACAATAGTTAATCTAAATAGCCTTAAGGGTGAAATTTGGGTTCCAGTGAAGCCAGTGGCAAAATTGCAGTTATCTCCCAGTTGGGCCAGGAGTTTGTCCTGAGTGGATTCAAGACAGGCATCTAAAGTTAAAGCATTCTGTTGAAATTATTGACATAGCAGATGGAGACAGGTGGAGACAAGCTAGTAACAGAAGAAATCCTTAGTTTCTGGACTCCAAAGTTTAGTCTATATGTTGCCTCTGGCTTGCTAATACATGGCATTGAAATATCTCTCTGTTTTCTTCACATTTTGTAAAACCACTTCTATGTTATTTGTTCATTTTATCGGTTGACTTTTGGTGCTTTTATCAGTTGACTTTTTATTTCTCAGTAACTTAGCACTTAGGTTTTTATTGTGACATTGTTTTTATTCCATGTGGAAACTAACCTCAGATGGTGGGATGTGAAACCAAATGCAAACCCTGAGCTTTCTCTTCCCATTTTCTTCTATATGCTTTTAACCCCTGATACGTCAGGTCTCTAGACATGATGGATTTCCTAATAAGGTCCAACACAAGGTGCAAAAGCCAGGTTTCCACAACTGATACACATTTAAAGGAGATACCCTGGTCTGCTTGTTTCATCCTTCTTCCTAACATTTGACATGCAGCTTTGACATTTTAACAGGTGGTAAGATTTAAAACAAGAAATGTCATCAGTCTCACAGCAGGAATATCAAAAGCATGAAGAGAAATATCATTAGCAAAGAAAAGGTTAATATTCATCAAAGAATTTCCAACTTCAGACTAGAATCTTCCCCTACCACCACCTAGATCTCTCACAGGGACCGAAAGTTTAACTGCAGGGAATGAACAGCAAAGCAAGGGACCTGGAACCACCACTCTACAATGAATTGGGACCTAGGCTTGCATGACCAATGTGGGTAGACTATAGCCTAAAAAGGAGGGCTGTCAGGTCTGCTACGATTCACTCTGTCCATAGGGAATGTCTGTACAGACATAGCCATTTGCAGTGTAACAGTTTCCTGATTGTTGAATCCACTGGGAGCTGAAAGTTTCCATCCTACCAGCAGCCACTCATTGTGATGCAGATGCACCAGTGGACTCGTGACTGTTTCAGGTAAATGCCATTATGGCTTCAGGAGGCGAACAGTGTATGTGCAGGCATGTGAATGTAAATACACACACACACACACACACACACACTCAGAAACACACAGTTGGACCAACAAAGACAGATGCTTCTTTGAATTGCCTTTTGTGAACACTCTATTCGTGTTACATTACACACACTGAACCAGTTTCTTGGTCCTCCCTTTTAAAACCCATGATGAAACTGAGATGGAGAGGTGCTCTAACAGGGCAGCTAGCAGGTGTCCATGTTCTCTATGCAGCATTGTATAGGAAACTCGCTATTCGCGGGTTCGGCATTCACAGTTTCAAATATTCGTGAATGCTGAATCCACATCTTAAATACACTTAAAGGAGCTCCTCGGGAGCTCCACACTTGCCGCCACCAGGCTCCCTCTGCTGCTGCCGCACTCCCACCACCCCCACTGTGCCCCACCCCCCCAGCCACCGGGGGCACTGTGTTCATGAACGCAGACAGCATTCATGAATGCAGTGCCTTATTCGTGGATTTCACCATTCATGGGGGATACGAGAACATATCCCCCACAAATGGCGAGGGTCTCCTGTAGTTCCCATCTGGTTTCAAAGTAGGCTATTCTGATGCAAAGGAAGGATAGGAAGAGCAACAAGTGACCAGCCTGGTTAAACAGTGAATTCTTTAGTGAGTTTAAACTCAAAAAGGAATTTTACAAAAAAGGGGAAATTTGTCCTTTTTATTGGGGATGAGTGTAAGAGTAGGCTTACAAGGACAAAATCAGGAAGGCTGAGGTGTGAATTGAGATAGTTAACAGAAGACATAAAAGGGGAAATAAATAAATAAAACCTTTTATAAGTATATTAGAAGCAAGAGGAAAAACAAGGGAATTTTACTGAACATGGAGTTCAATCTAATAGTGAATGATGTAGAAAATATAGAAGTATTTCATGCCTTTTCAACTTCAGTTGTCATGAACAATGTCAGCTCTTGGATGATGGGTTTAGTTGGCAGCAACGATAAGATAGAAGATAACCAGCCTAAAGTAGGGAAAGAACATGTTAGAGATTAGTTAAAGAAGCTGGATGTTTTTAAGCCTGAGGAACCAGATGAGATTTATTCCAGAATCCTCATGGAATTGTCCAAGGTAATTTCAGAGCCATTGATTCAGTATCTTTAACAGCTCGTAGAGGTTAGGAGAGATACTGGGCAGCTGGAAAAAGGCAAATATATAGTCCATGTTTAAAAAGGAAAGAAGGTAGATCTGGGGAATTACAGACTGATCAGTTTGACCTCAATATTTGGAAAGATTCTGGGGTAGATCTTCATGGAGTCTGCTTTCTAGGACCTAGAGTAGAGGTGTCAGACTCACCAGACATGGTGGGTGACAGGATGAGTAGTGGTGATGGGGTGAGCAGTGAGCTGAGTGGCAGTGACAGGCAGAGGAGTAGCATGCATGGTGAGTGTTGACAGTGGGGGTTAATAAAGCTAATGCTTGCCCTACCACTGACAGGTGTGCCCAATGGCTTCTGTGCCTTGGGTTTTGGTGCCTCTATCAGTCCCACAGGCCACACGGCATGGCTTCATAGGCTGGATCCAACCCACATGCTGCAAGTTTGACACCCACAATCTAGAGGATAATAAACTGAGCAATCATATGCATTAATACTTATTGGGAAACAACTAACTAGTACTGCAGAAGACAATGTGGGGTTATACCAAATATGAATAAAAAATGTGCTAATGGTGCAAAAAAATCCCATGGCATACTTGGCTGTATTAATGGAAGTGTCACTGCAAGCCAAGGAAAGTGATTCTTCCACTTTATTCAGTACTGATAAGCCTTCATCTGTGCCCAGTTTGGGCACTGAACTATAAAAAAGAGATAGGTCCTGAGGAAGCAACAAAAAATGATTGAAGGTCTAGCAAATATGCCTTACAAGTTCAGAGAAGAAAAGAGGAGACCTGGAGGTGGGTGGATATTTAATAACGCTTCATATACTTGAAGCATGGTTATAAAGAAGATGGTAATAGACTATTCCCTATGGCTGCAGGGGATAGGATAAGGAAATTATATTACATTATACAAGGGAAATGTAGGTTGTGTTAGGGAGAACTTTCTCACTATGAGGGTGGTTAAGTCCTAGAACAAATTACCCAGTGAAGTTGTGGAATCTCCACTTGTGGTAATTTTTAACAACAGATTAGACAGGTACTTGTTTGGAATGGGTTAGATGGGAATACACCTTGAGCAGGGGGGTGAACTATATGACTTCTTGAGGTCCCTTCCAGCTCTACACTTCTGTGATCCTATCTGGCATTTGTAATTCAGGGGAGCTCTTCCTTACTGCCATCTTTCTAAGAGTCATTCGCTAATTCCCACAGGTACCTGTGATAGGTCTCATTTTACCGAGACAGAAGGCAGCCACCTACACAACTTCTAGTGTCTTTGAGAGAGAATTTTCAAGACTTTCCAATAACACAAGAGAACTTATTTAATGTTCCTTTAATAAAGGAGTTTAGATAATAATACCTATTCAAATGGATAGGATTTCTGCGATAGTACCTTCTCTCCTAATGAAATGCTGTTATTATGGCAAGCTTTTTTCTTGCACACATTATATTATATAAAATTGCTTTTAAAATTCAGGTACTAAATAAACCTGCTAATGCTGCAGAATATTTATTACACACTTTCTCCATGATCAGAAATCAGTAAATTTTAGGTTTGTATGGCTAAATCATATTTGATTCATCTAGTTGAATAGCCTGATTAAAACCAATGGGACCACTCAACTGAATTAACAGAGCAAGATCTGATTCTAGGTTTTTAGGCATCCCTTATTTCCTCAGCAGCTGAGGACTTGGCTCAAAGTATGTGTAGATATGTCAGCTAGTATAAAAAAAGGAGCATCAGACATGTTCAATTTTTTAGATAGCTCCCAGAACTTAGATGCCAAGGCCCAGATCCACAAAGGGATTTAGGCATGCCAAAGGGACAGAGTGCACTGGCATGCATGTAGTGCCTCACTAAGGCAGTTACTCTGCTTTTTTTTTTCTTCAGGAGGTAGGATACATGAGCATTGCAAGTCTTAATACATAATTAGCTACCTTTGCCATACCTTGCATAGGGCTGTGTATTTTGTGCTTTATCACCTGCATGGTCAGTACAGAGACTCACTATGGATTTGTATACTGGCAGGATGAAGTTTTCCATTTTGTTTTCAGTTCTCTTCCTAATGAGGCCTAACACTGTATTGGCTTTTTGGTCACTGCTGCACATTGAACTGATGTTTTTAGAGAACTATATACAATGACTCCAAGGTCTCTTTCCTGAGTCATAACAGCTGGTTCAGAACCCAGCATTGTGTTCAGATAATTGAGGTTATTTTTCCTCATATGCATTCCTTTGCACTTTTTGATTCATCTGCCAGTTTGGAGATCAAGTTGAAGATGAAGGCATTAGAAGTTCAACTGGGAAGCTGATCCCAAACGAGTGGGATATTTTAGTATTTTAACATGACGTGTTTTATTTTAGGGTGTCTTTTGGTTGCTTGCTCTTGAGAGCACAGAGATTATATATGATTTTGAAACATCCATGTAAACCAAAAGAACAATGTAAAAAATGTATTGCTATGATCTGCTCTTAGTTTTCTGATCATTTTTCTTTTGGTTTGTTTTGGAAATGTTAAAATCCTGGACAGGCTCAGCAAGTGGGTGGACGAGAATCTGATGGTGTTCAATGCCGATAAATGCAAGGTTCTCCACCTTGGAAAAAAAAAACCCTCAGCATCCTTATAGGCTCGGCGGTGCTATGTTGGCTAGCACTATGGAAGAAAGAGACTTGGGGGTCATGATTGACCACAAGATGAACATGAGCCTGCAATGCAAAGCTACGGTTAGTAAAGCGACCAAAACACTGGCTTGCATCCATAGATGCTTCTCAAGCAAATCCCGAGACATCATTCTCCCCTTGTACTTGGCCTTAATGAGGCCGCAGCTGGAGTACTGTGTCCAGTTTTGGACTCCACAATTCAAAAAGGATGTGGAGAAGCTTGAGAGAGTCCAGAGAAGAGCCACACGCATGATCACAGGTCAGGGAAGCAGACCCTACGATGACAGGCTGAGAGCTATGGGGCTCTTTAGCCTGGAAAAGCGCAGGCTCAGGGGTGATCTGATGGCCACCTACAAGTTTATCAGGGGTGACCACCAGTATCTGGGGGAACGTTTCTTCACCAGAGCGCCCCAAGGGATGACGAGGTTGAATGGTCACAAACTACTACAAGATCGTTTCAGGCTGGACATAAGGAAGAATTTCTTTACTGTCCAAGCCCCCAAGGTCTGAAACAGCCTGCCACCGGAGGTGGTTCAAGCGCCTTCATTGAACACCTTCAAGACGAAACTGGATGCTTATCTTGCTGGGATCCTATGACCCCAGCTGACTTCCTGCCCTTTGGGCAGGGGGCTGGACTCAATGATCTTCTGAGGTCCCTTCCAGCCCTAATGTCTATTAAATCTATGAAATATTGTCCTCCTCCAAACTTTACTTTGACAAGTATTAATCTATATTTTTGAAGTTTAGGAATAAATGAACATATTTTGTTGATGTTACAGCCATTATACAATGCTGGAGCACGGATCCCATCTCAAAGGACATTGTCAGCTGTCAGCAATGAGTATAACATGGGCATTATATATATTAAGTTGTTAGTCAGTAAAGCTTATGTATGCTATTAAAAAAGCCAACATTGAATGACAATTACCTGAAAGTGGTGTGAGATAAAAAGGGAAATAACTATGCTAAGCTTAGTGAAAACTATGACATTTCACAGATCAATGTGTTGTCGTAACTGTTGGCAAAAGATGACCTTTTCATTGTGACTCTGGAATTTCTGCAATTTGGCCTGTTAACTTCACAGCTTTAACAACTGGTGCATGTGTGAATTCGTGTGTGCTTGTGTGTATGTGGATAGATTGAGAGATACAGATATAAAAATCCCCATGTCATACACATTGCTTTAAGTACCTGACTAGAGGGGATCAGTGTTCCAGCACTCTCCAATGCTTGTAATACCATCAAGATACATTTTGATATAATGACCTTATTTGTTAATCTGGCTGAGGTTTGCACAATGTATATCAATGAGGATGTGGGTGTACCTGTGCATGTACACAGGTAGCTTTAAGCCACTTTTATGCTGTTCTGATTCTGCAGGAGGTGTGAAGGATGTTCTGATTTGTGCTGCCTGCCAGGGGCTTCCAGTGATAAGCTGAGTACAAGGTAGCTCTCATTCAACTGGCCATATCTACAGAGAGTAGGATGGCTTCAGAGCCATTTCAATAGCTGTATGTGACCCATAGATCATCTTGCATTAGGTGAGTCTTCCCATGGCAAGCTAATTTGGTTTTAAAGATGCGATGTGCTGGCAGAACAAAGTGTCCTAAGGCAGGGGAAGCATGAGACCCATTATATTTTATCTAAAAACGTACTAAAAAAGGCAGGAGGAGGAACCACCCTCCCCCCTCAACTATCTAGCAGGTTATATGAGTCTTGGATGTTCAAATTAATACAGAAGCCATCATTTCTGGGCTGGGAACAAGCATGAGAAATTAAGGTTTAGAATGAAAATGCCTCCTCAAGCATAACTCTTATGAAAAAAAAATAGCAAATGAATAAGCACACTCTGGCAAGAATAAATAAAAACTCCACAACCTGATGTGAACAGTATATAATACAGAAAAGTTCTTACGTAGTAAATATCATATAAAGGATTATCGTTACCAGAGGGCAATCACTCTGCCAGGGACCTCAAGGCTTATCAAAGTAATGTGAATTCTTCTCCAATAAGAATCATTAACAACCTGAACAACAATTTCTTGGGCAAAAAAGTCAATTTGTTCCACACAGCCCTTAGATGGCTTTTGTGATGGTGAGGTCAAGACCTGATGTTCCTTGCCTTTTCAAAATCACATGAAATAAACAACTTTCGGACCAAGGCAGCTGTCAACTTTAGAGCTTCCAGCCATTAGGTCTTACATTGCAATGTAATGTGACCTGGTTAAGGTATTCATTTCACAATGTAGAGGACGACTTGGGGCTTATAAAATGGCTTAAGGATGTAGTTGAAGGGCTCTACATCCCATCACAGTACTGTGCCTAATTTAATCTCCCCAAAACAGTCATTTCACCACAACATCTGCAATGTGCACCTTTTCTCACACTGATAACTATAATGGCTGAAATTCAAAGAAAACCATGACCATGGTACTAAGTGTAAATTGTTTCAGTTCAAGAGTAAAACTATGAGTGAGTGAACCTGGCGCTTGGGTGTCGATGAGCTATCTGACCTAATTATCTTGCAGTTTTCCAAACAGAACATACAATCTTTAGACAAAAAGTTATTAAAGAGTCTACTGAAAAAAAGAGCCAAGTATATCACTGAGAAGCTGTCTTTTCTAATCCAGTAGTTTTCCTTTTTAGACTCAAGGTGCTCCTCCATAATTTTTATGAACTGAGTGGCATCCCATTCAAAAACGAACTTATTTATTACAGTGGTCAACTCCTTGCAGACGGGCTGGGCAGTAGGGGCAGGAGAAGTGGGCAGGGAGGGATGAGCCTGAGCCCGCACTTATCTTCTTATCTGTTCATACCTCACAACACCCTTCAAAGGGTCTCACAGCACCTCTGGCTGTCCCATCACCCAGGTTGAGAATCACTGTTCTAGACTATGACTTTGAATGACATAAAAATCTTCCTTTAGGATTAAATTTTAAAATTAATAATGCTGAGTTGCTCAGCATAATAATGCTCCCCGCCCCACAACCTATGTATAGGAAAGCCAAGCCTTTGTTATATTTAATAGTCAAGGAAAACAAGTAGAATTTTTTATCAGGAGGGTGATATAGCATTCAACTGTTGCTATTTGTGAATTTTAAACTGCGTAGATGATTATAGGAATGCACAGAACGTTGACTGGGATCTAGGCAGTAGCTGTGTTGGTCTGAGCACAAAAGGCAGGCCAAGTCTTTGGGTAGAGGTGATATCTTTTATTAGACCAACTAAATAGTTGCCAAAAAGTTGTTACAATAATAAAATATATCCCCTGTACCCAAAGACTTGGCCTGATTTTAGACAGCTGACTGTCACTATACATTTCTTCTCCTAAAGTGTGCAGGGCTTTCAATTCTCTTGTTTGTACGATAATTGTAATGCCCACTTAAGGGCTTGCCAGATCCAGGTAGTATCTTGCAATAGTGTGTGAAACATTATAATACATGGAACTCATGCCATTTAAGGTTAGGAGTTTAGGATAAAGGCTAGAGTAGAGCAGGTTGCAGTTGGATGGCATCTTCTGGAAGAAAACCTGTAGAGGGGGACTGAAAGATTGGAATGAAGGAAGAGATAGAGCCTAATATAGTGCCTGCTGCAGTTAACATAGGAGGCTTTTGTTGACTTCAGTGGGATTTGGATCAGGTGCCTATTGAACACTTTAATCCTATTTCAACATCTTCTATTAGCAGAGGCATCAAAGCACCCATAACAACATTTTACTCTACAACTGATTTATTTTATCCTCAAACCATTGCAATGTCTGATCTTTATAGCCAGATTTTCAAAGGGACTCAGCATAAAACGTGCTTCTTTAAAAAATAAATTTTGACCATTTATTTTTGGTGCTTAGCAAGAGCAGGGCTCTTCTGAAAATCTGACCTTATTATATCTATTTAATAAACAGGCTTAATTGTGCAATCTACACCTTTTGAGTAAATGCTCATTAAGACAAGTAAATCAATGCACTGTAGCCCACAGAATTTAGCTTATTACTATGATCCAAATACAAGTTCCTGTTCCATCCTTAACCAAATGGACCTTATTCAGCAGGTAGTTACTGGTTTCCATTACAAAGTCAAGATATTCTGAATTTTGAGAGGGAAATCTCCCAGTAACATTTCAATTAATGGATCATCAGTGGGAAAGCTGAACAGCATTGTTAATTATACCTATAATTAATAATAACTTGAAACTCCTACCAAATATGAATAAAACAATTTCATTAGCATGCAAGTGCAAAAAGAAAGCCTGTTAAGATCTTTGATTGACTTTTGTACACCAAGAACTACTGTACTGGCATATTTTAAATTACGGGATTAGGCTCCAAAGTTTGATTTTTTTTTTTTTTTGGTGAGGGGGGTAGGGGGAGGGTGTGAATTAGTTTGTGTTGCTTTTGTTTTTTCAATCTCTTGGCTTTTTTTCCTAAAAGTTCAAGTTATATGAATATTTTTTTAACATGCAGATCACCTACTGGCCTTTCTATCATTCCTAACTTTGTTGGGTTCAGAAGAAATTATAAAAGTAAACATTTGCTAACATTGGAATTGAAGGTGCCATAGATTTTTTCCCATGTTTGTTTGAAAAATACTTACTTTTATCAATGGTACTGAATGTGAATTGCTCACTTTTTACCAAGAGCAAAACATGGGAAAGAATTTTGCATAGAAAAAACATAATAATTTGATTTCCATTTTAGCATCTGTTTCAATAATAGTTGTGCATCCCCGAGCCAGGGAATGTTAGAGATGAATAAGATTCTAATTTATCTAATACATGTGTTTTTTTTCATGTAGGAAAAGGAAGGAAATGTAGATATAACTAGGAAATAGCAATACATTATGGGCAATGTGTGAAGTGGTTGATATGCCTACTTAACATATGTGGACATAAAAACATATCTTTACAATGATTAATTGTGCACTAAATCATGTGTCTCAGGAGTTTAACAAGCAGTGTGAGTTGAAAGGGATGCACTAAGTTCATCCTTGCAGTAACTCGCTAACGTCCAGTCAATTTCAGGAGAATTATCCCAGGGATAAATTTTGATCCTTATATTCTTTTTAATATATGCCTCCTGCTTTTATTTCTGTTTTTACTCACCCTGTGCTGGTAATTAAAAGGCTGTGTACAGTTTGATTGTTGTCTTCATCCATTAAAGGTGCATGTTAGATTTTGCAGTGCTGTAATCGGCTGAGTGTCACTTGCATTACAGTAACATCAAGTTACTTTAATGTTTAGAGGTCAGCTATTTTTGTGTACAAAACACAGAAAAGTTAAAAAAAATACCACAGGTCTATCAATAGGGTGGGCCTTCAATCAAGAAGTGAAAAGGAATTGCTATTCTGAAAACTTAGCTTGGGTGTTTATAAAACCCACATTTAGCCATTTCTGTAAAATCAGCACTGCCTGCAAGAAGCTGATATACCAAATTGGAATTCTTGTTAGGCTTACCAAATACAACCACTACAGCTTCTTTCCTATTTAAAAACAGATCATGTATAATATTTCGTTGCTAGGCACCTGCTTGGCCAAGCGCTGGTTTCTGGGCTTGTAGCTATGTTTAACTGTAACCCTTCAGTGCTTGGCAATAATTTTGCCCATGCGTGTTCTAATTTTCCTTTCATTGTTTTCCATTTTCATGTTTCCAAGCATAGAAATAGTTCTATTTTTGTACCACAGCTTTAATCAAGGACATTTCTATGAACTAAATATAGAATATTTACATTAGTGGTGGTCCTTGGAACCAAGCAAACATCATGCAATGGAAATATGACAGGCATTGTTGCAGTCAAGTGTAGTAACAGAAAACAATCTACATGTAAGGATTTTATTCTTCCTTTTATCCTTTATTTTTTTGTATTTTCATGTTGTTTGAATGAAAACTTCTTTTCATAACAAAATGGGAAGGAGAGTTGTTCTTTATCCAACGACTTCTGTTTATCTCGTTAGAGCCATGCAAGACTTGCATATCTCCAAGGGAAGACAGGGTTATTAGGAGGAGAGCATCAGGTTTTCCAAAGCAACTTATATCTATCCTGCTTATTTAAAGAAAAAGGGGGAAGGGGTAATTGAATTAACTATGTCAATTAAAGCTATTCCCTCTAACTATATTTCATCTGGGTCTCAATACAGAACAGCATTTAGGACTGTATTCAGAAAAACATGCCTAGTAGGAAAAGGTACATAAGTTTATGGTAACTTCCAGCTGGAATCAAAAAAGCACATGCCCATGCTTTGCTGTTTAGGGATGAACTACTGAATTGGGGTCCAACTGGATTTTTAAGCTGTAGAGGTCATCTTTACATACGCAGTTCTTGGTGTTGTATAGTTACTTCTGTGCGTTGTGTGAAAACAGGTTCCTGCTTACTCTTTTCAAACACGTTGGCTAGAAACAGACATTACACTTATCGTGTGATAAGTGCACAGAAAGTGCTTTATAGCCATAGCCAAACGAGGCTCCATGGCACATAGAGTGCTTTAAAATGATGGATCCGTCTCCAACTTAACTGTGGGTGCATGTGGTTTCAGACTAAAGCACTTGAGGTTAGAGCGCTTTATAAAACACCTGTACCACATCCTGTTGTGAGCCAAGGTAGGTCTCATTCTGCTGGCAATCCAGGGGCCCCTTTTAGGGCAGCATGCTAGCCTTGGCTGATGCTCATTAGCTCCAGGCGAGCACCAGCCCAGCCCCTGGACTATCACCCTGTCACAAAGAGGAAGCAGAAAAGCGTTGCCTCTTCCCTGTGTGGTTGAGCAGGGGAACGGAGCCTTCCTGCTGCACGGGGCCCCCACCAGCTTGCTGGCTCAGGTCTTGGGGGTGGTGCTGGGCTGCATCCCTCATGGCAGAGGGACTCCATTCCTCCAGCTGCAGCCAGGAGCTGCAACACTTTTCACTGTGCCAGGAACTTGGAGTGGGGGAGGAATGGAGATCCCTATTGTATGGAGGCCTGGGCCCAGGCCCCCCTCCCCCAAGACCCAAGCCAGCAAGCTGAGGGGCGACCTGCACAGCAGGAGTCTCCATTCTCCTCTGGCCCTAGTTCCCAGCATGGTGAAAAGCTGGGTTTGGCAGCTCCATGCTGCAGTTCCTGAATGCAGTTGTCAGGAGGCTTGGGTGGGGGAATAGAGCTTCTCTGCTGCGGGGACCCAGCCGCCTCCAAGACCCTTTCCCCCCCTGCCCCAGTTCCTGGCACAAGGAAAAGCAGCTCAGCCCTGAGCTCTGGGATGTAGCTGAGGGAATGGAGCCCCCCCTGCCATGTGGACCTGGCCCAAGACCTGAGCCAGAAAGCGGGGGGGTGGGGGGGGTTCACGGTAGGGTGGCTCCATTTCTTCTCTCCCCAGCTGATGCTACCAGCTGGCAGGGGGGAAGGACTGGGGAGAACGGCTTCTCTGGCAGCCTCCTGGAGGTGCATGGGTGCACCCCCCTGACATACACATACCTGCTAGCCTCAGCCAGTACAAGCTGCCAGTGCAATTTCACCCCCAAATGCAAATGTCAGTTCTGTTCAGTCCCACACTAATCTAGAGTGCTTTGATTAAAGTGTGAAAAGTAGAGAGCACTTCTGCACTGCATTTTTTGAACGTCTGTACATAGCCATTGTAGCCATTGTAAAATATGAACCCTCCCTAAGTTAAATGTCTATGGAAACTTCAATTCTGTAGCAGCACCCCTTTGAGCTTCAAAGGTACCTATAGTCAAATGGCAAGTGTTCACAAGGCACTAAAAAGGGAAAGAGGATCCCTGTCCTTGTGGTATTGATATGAAGAAATGCTATTTTACTGCTATAGGTGTTTAAGACATTTTTCCTATGGGAGTAAAACATTTAGGGTCTGAGATTGATTGCTTTTTCATTTAAATATACTGGGACATGAACTTCAGTTTATCTTCCAAAAATTTGCAGTGTTAATAAGATGGCTAGGGGCTGAAAGGCAAATGTTTTGTAGCAAAAGAAAAGAAATATTTGCTTTGTGTGCCCCATTGATTTGAGGTTTCCCTTGATGTCTCTTTTTTAAATCTCACACTCTAGTAATGAGACATTTGGATAATCTACCTAATACCAGAAGGTATACATTTAAGTTTCTAATTTCTTAAAGACCAGGGCAGACAACACAACTCAAATTTATACATTTAGTATCGGTAAGTTCATACCTATAAATGTACTTTTCCTTTCTAGAAGAAATGCAAAACTCTTGGTTCAGAGATGATACCTTTTATTAGACCAACTAAGAAATCGCAAAACTAATATCTTTTGCTGCAAGCTTTCAGGCACACACGCCCTTCCTCAGGCTCTGGGAAAATTAAAGATGGTGAAAAGTCCCACTGTAGGTAGAAAATAAATTTCATTTATCTTTTCCTTGTTATGGCCCCAATCTCCAAAGCATCTTGGCTGTGATGCATGTTTAAATTGAAACACACGCTTAAGTATTTTACTAGAGTCGAGAGCAGAAATGTTGAGTAAGAGGGCGATGCTCCAGCACTTGTATAGAATGTGGAATTTCTGCTTTTGATGCATAGCCACATTCTATACCCAGCTTTTGACACACTTTCTGGTCCTTGATTAATATTATGAGCACAGGTTTACTGACTTCTGTGAAGCTGTGTTGATGCCTACCAGCTGAATGTTCTGGCTCAGAATCTTTAATACTAAAATGCTTTGTTTTGTCCTTTAAGACCAGTCTTCCTGTACTGGGCCTTGTGCTGAATACTCCAATGAAAAACAGTTAAGAATGGATGTTGTTGTCACTGTCCTGAAAGTGAAATAATTAGTGCAGAGACAGGTGTATGGGTACAGAGGACTCCCTTTAACACTCACTATCACCACCAGCTTTATACCTTTTCATCTCAAGAACAAGTAACAGGATTTCCTTGCTTTACTTTTTTTCCCCCTTGCTTTGGTGAACACCTGTTTTACTACTTTATGACCAGAAATTTCAAATGCGTGTCAACTAAGAATGAAATTCTGTCATCGCTGAAGTCAGTGGCTCCCATTGACTTCAGTGGGGCCAGAATTTCACCCCCAAAACACAAAGTCTACTATCTACCGGTCTTCATTTAACCAATAAGTCGAGCACTTGTATACATGCAGCACAGCCTGTGTTACCTGTGTAATTTATAATCTTTGCTTATAGTCAACTTTGCATGACATGCAGTATGCACTGTAATACCTAGGCACAACAGGATGAGATAAGGAAGAATGGAGAGCCCTTTGTCTGGAATTGTTGTCAGCTTTTCTAATTGAAATAAATTGTATTTATTGGGACAGTCATTTAAGGGATCCTTACTTCAATATGAGCTGGACCAGTGTGTACAAACATTTTGGGCCGGTGTGCTACAAATTACCCCTGCACCCTCCCCTGGTGCCACTCCTCTCCCCTATCCCTTCTCAATCCACTGCTCTGCTTTCTGTTTCCTGCCCTGTGCTCCCGTCCTGATCTGCTACTTTGCTTTCTGTTCCCTGCCCTACCTGCCACTGTGGTGCCTGTCCCCTCCTTCATCTGCTATGTTTCACACACAGAAGCTGCTCATGCCATTTGTGGCAGGTTGGCCACCCCTGTGTTGGTCCATGGTTCAAGCTTTGAATCAGTATATGGATATATGCATTTCGTATTAGGTTCAATGACAGGAGTGTGTGTGAGTGTGTGTATGTGCGTGTGTGTGTGTTACAAAAGTGTGTGTGTATGTATGTTTTGCTTTAAAAATATTAAAGTTTGAGATTTTAACATTGTGTTTGTATCTGAAGAATCTTACACAGACTCGGAACACTTTGAAAGTTGTTTTTGTGCTAGGTGGACTCCTGGGTCTTGCTCCAAAGACACGTTCTGAGTACATTTCTCAGTAGTGATCAAGGAAAAGCTTGTCAGATTCTGCTAACAGCTGTGCTCCACACACACAGATTGTGGAATTCTTCTCCTCTTAGCTGAAAATACATAAAGGGCTAAATTTACAAAAGACCATAGAGCATCAGGCTGGAATTTCTTTTTTTTTAATTGGGGACACATCTAGAAATGTCAAAGCATCCAACCCCGCAGGCCTTTTTTATGCGAAGAATCCCATTCTTTCTAGGATCATAATAATCTTCTCCATATGGGATAAAGCTTTTTTTCTCAGAATTACATACCAATTAAAATTTTGGAGCTGGATCCTCAGCTGGTGTAAAGCTGGTGTAAAGCAAAGCTCGACTGAAGTCAGTTGAATCTGCAATAGATAGCAGAAGCATTTTTGCTAATTGTTTTTTTCTTTCCACAGGCGTTGTTCACTCTGCAGCGTTAACTCATGTAGAAACATGAGCACGGCTTCTAACTTGACTGCTGTCTACATGTAGAACCCCTTAACTCTAGTGTAGTTGGGGTTTTAATTTGAACTGGTGAGGCTGTCAGGGGGAACAGATTGTTGCTTGAAGTAACACAATTTGCCAGCTGCTAACACCATCATTGTGCTAAACTCCTCACTGAAGGGGTATGTAATCACAGGCTGTATTTTCCCTGTTTGTGAAAGAAGAACAAGAGCGGTAATATTTAAAAAAAATGTTTTCTATGGCAGCAGAAGCACAGCCGTAGAGAGCAGCTCTGAAAACTGTTTTGTTGGAGTATGATGCCATTGGTTTCCTCTAGTTCAGTTATGGTCAATGTTTTTGCCCTGTGGGCCAGATAAGTGGCCTGGGGTCAGTCTACAGGCCTAACTGGACCCTGCACACCATGATCAGGCCCGCGTACCTGAATCAGGGCCCGCATAGTCTCGGCTGGCCCCTGTGCACTGGAATTGGACCCCATGCATTAGGATCGAGCCCTGTACCACCTCCACCCAGCATGCCAGATGTAGCGTGCAGTGCCACAGCCTATAGGCCTCCTCACTGACCCTGGGGAGCCCTACAGGCTGGAAGACATTGTTCCAGGGGCCAAACAGCCCTGCTCTTGTTTATGCAAACCCATAGTGAATTCTTGATAGTTTTACATATTCATTTTTCTGGTTTTACCTGTATCTGGGCAGTTTTCCTGAGCTTAACACCTTGCTAGCTGCTCAAAAAGTATTAGGAGAACTCTCACACATGTGCATCTTGAAATGGGTTAATCCATTTAGAAAAGTACAGTTATGTACCTGCAGTGAAAGAGAAGCCAGTTTTTGTTGCCAAAGATCAATAAGCTGTTTTAGTCAGTCTTAAAAGCTGTTTTCATCTTTAAAGCAGAAGCAGTGATAACAATAATTTAAAACTAATATTGAAATAATGACCCCGTGTGCTGCAGGCAGTGAACACAGTTATTAGAAAAGTGGCACATATGCACAAGGAGGTCTAGAGCACTAGACTTAGAACATCAAGAACAAACAAGCTGTCATGTCAGCTTTAGCATGTAGTACTCGAGTGTCCTTTCAGCTGTTTGGTGAGCTATTTACTAGACTGTGGATTTCTTACATGCCATGCACGTGCGCACACACACGTGCGTGCGCATGCGTGCATACTATGATACTACATACAACTATCAAGTAATCTTCTCTTTGGCTATGAATGGCTTTCACAACCTTTGGTTTTGACCAGTAACAGGATTGTACAATATTGGTAAGCAGTGGCTTGCAATAAGTTTTTGACCAGCCAGGCATGTGAAATGGCATGTATGAACTTTGTCAATATATGACACACACACTGGAGTCGGAAATTATTAATCTGAATCTTGCCCACTGTAATGTGGAGTATTTCTAAAAGTATGTATAGAGTTACAATTATAGAATGGTAAATTATGGCATTTAGAATGGTATAAAAGCATAGGGTAGGTTGATGTGCTTGTGATGGTAATGAAGAATACTGCAAGTGTCTTTTGCTTTCATTGGTCCACTGATAGCCTGGCAAACTGACTGCCAGGCATATCAAAGATAACATTCACACTTGATACATACACATAGTTCTCTCTCTTCTCTTTTGTCTGGATTATTTCAGCTCCATTGCCACAGATTGTTTCCACAATACCTTCAGTGGTAACTGCCAGGCATGGATTATGTGACTGTCATTTTACCTGTTTCATTTAGCAAACATCAGAATAAGTGTGGCTTGGGTAGTACTCAAAGTAATGCTAAGATAAAATTCTCATAGCAATACATATATTATGGGAATAGTTAGTAGATTTGAAGAATAACCTTTTTAGAATTTTATTGCTATTACAT
The DNA here is from genome assembly GCF_030867095.1 of Alligator mississippiensis. Taxonomy (NCBI): domain Eukaryota; kingdom Metazoa; phylum Chordata; order Crocodylia; family Alligatoridae; genus Alligator; species Alligator mississippiensis. The sequence goes on along the minus strand of NC_081824.1, from coordinate 224,517,097 downwards.
TTGCATAAATCTGTAGAAACTGTAATGTCATCTACAATGGAACTGAGTGGAAGGATGAGATGGATTTAGCTATCTATAGAAGGCAGATTCTGATGAATATGCTTCACAGCTGCTTGCAATTTTCACGCCAAGAAGAAGTCAGTATTCAGTCATTAAAATACACTCATTTTATTTGGAAGTGCAGTGCACTGTGTGGTTCGAACGCTTGGTAAAGAGCTCAGCTGGCTAACAGCATGATTGAACTGGAGTAACTACATCATACTCTCTGTTTTATACCAACATAATGCCCTAGTATCTATGGCTTGATCAACTCTTAATAAACAAATTCTATCCCCAAAGATTGCTTTGTTCCCATTGTGTTGCTGTCTCCTGCATCCATGGGTGTTACCCATTTAACAGCCTGAAAATGCTTATTGCTCCCTCCCTTCTGCTATACCCAGGCACTGTTCTGTACAAACCCTTGCATCCCTTCGGTGAGGTCAGCTGAGCTGGATTGACTGAGAGCATCGTAAGAGTGTGTCAGCACTGTAATTTAACTGGCCATAGGGATCATTGTCTAACAAGACCTGACCTGCCCTGCTTGAGGAGGGCTTTGGCATGCTGCTTCAAGAATACTCCTGAGTTGTGACAGTTCAAAGAGCAAGTGGAGGAATTGCATGTTGATATGTTTATGCCAAAAGGTAATGCAGAAGCAAAGCACAATCGGAGTCATAAAGTGACTTTGCCTTTTCAGTTATATGCTTACCACGAGTGTGCCAGTAAAACCATTCTGATGCACTGCTTTCCTCAGCAGTAGGTGAGAGGAACAGAGTATGGAACAAAGCCAAGTGCATATGGAGCCTGTGTTTGCCCAGAGCCTCAGCTGTACTTAGACATATAACTACCATTGAGAATCCAGCCCTAGAGGCAAGATGGTCACAGCCTTGGCTTGGCTGTACTTCACCCCTAATAGCACTTTCTTCTCAGAAGTAGACCTGAGCTGTAGGAGGAAGGAAGGAAGAGCTGCTTGCCTGCTGGCCCGTGCTGTGAGCAATTGGGTGGAGAGAATAGTGCTTAGTCCCCATTTTGTCACAGGGAAGAGAGGACAGTTGCATGGAAAGAGATTAAATAATTCTTTTCTATCCTCCCTCCCAAAGCCAGGAAGGAATAGGCAAGGAACATTGACCCAATTCAAACCTGGTCCAACCTTGCCTCCTCCTCAAGGGAGGTTATACCATTTCAGTCCAGCTTGGAGCTATTAGAGGTATTTCAAGGCACTTCCCTTGCACCAGATGATGTGGACAATACTTAAGCTACTTTCTCTGATTATCTTTATTCCAAGTCTCTACCAGAGAAAAACAAGATATAGCTGTTTCATTGTCTATACTTTGTGTACAGTCTGTGCATTATTCATTATTAAAAAATAAAAACTCTCAGCACAGTTGGCAGTAATGAGGACCTCTGCCTGGATTCTCAATAGGAAGGTGCCTGTGTAACCTAGTTTAGTACAAGGTCCATTTTAAACATGCACAAAGGGACAAAGATACCTGAATGGATTTATTTATAGAAGTAAATGGAAGCAAATGAAACTAATCCTGTTTCTTTGTTCGTGCAAGTTTTAGCTCATTAAACTTGAGAGGGTTTTCCTTTAGTAAATACTAAAGGAAATATACTGCTGATGTACTGAATTTTTTGGTCTGGTCAGATAAACCCTGTGGCCTAAATTTTCAAAAATGACCTCTAATATTGTGAAATTATGATGACACCTTATGGAGAGGTCTACATGGGGCTATTTTTACACTGTATAAACTGATTTCCAACTAACTCAAGGTATTTAACACCTAGGGAAAGTCGAGTCTGGATGGTCTGTCAAGACCTTGTTTTCACTAGGAAAAATGTGTGTTCTTAATTCAGGTAAATCAAGTTGAGTTAAAACCCTTGTAAAGACAATGCAGCTTGTTGTTTTAGCTTGAATTGGCAGGTCAGGATAAAATCTAGACTCTCCTGTAGTCTAAATTTACATAACAGGTGAAATCATAAACTGTCTTGTTTTTATGTAGAAATTTACCTTAGGTTAATCTGCTCAAACTAAGTAACTGGTAAAAGAACACTCCTTTTCCCCTAGTCAAGATATATCTCTGCTGTTTACTCCAGACTACAGGTATTTGAGGGATTAGCCTAGGGTTATTTACAAAAAAGGATATTAAGTATGTCTTCACCAGATTAAAGACCAAGTGTTTCTCTCACCTCTCTGTTGAAGTTTTATTTCAAAATTTAAATTATTTTGAAAATAGGGCTGTAGTAAGAGCATTGGGTAGAGGCCATGGATTGGGTCTCTGTTTCACAGGCCATTGGACTATCCTGTATGCCATTCATGGAGAGACTTGCTTATGTTCTGCAGTTTGAATTCAGATTCTCCAAGGGAGAATATAATTTCTGTGCAGGAAGGAGGTAGGGTACTCTTACTTTGTCATCTGGCGTCTTTCTCCTACCTTCATTTCTGTGACACCTCCTCTGACAGACAAAACTTTTGTTGAAGCTCAGACGTACTCACACAGCTTAGACTAAGACTCCCACTCTTTCTAAAATTAGAAAACCATCCATTCTCTATAATAGAGACATCTATTGTTAAAGCCTGTTCTCCCTAGTTTAAGGTGCTCCCTGAGTTTGTTTCCTACAGACTATGCTTTCTCTAATATACTTTTTTTATATTATGCACAAATTTGGTTCCAGAAGTGGCAAATGGTATTTCTGCGGAATTCAGAATATAGAAACTACCACTGTTGATATGTCAGTGGTGACTGTCTCAAAGAAAGGCTCTCAAATACTTCTCATTGTTTGACCATGAAATATTAAATCAGTTCTTTGGCTGATGATAGCTAAACTAGTGAAACAAACTAGCCCTTCTTCAGTGCACACTGCTGCTGAAGGTTAAACATTTACAAGCAAAGAGGGAAAAACTTGGAAATACTGTTTTTCTGCATAAAACCATGAAAACCTTTCAGTAACAGCCCCTACCACCCTTCTTTTATTAATCTTTTACCTTGCATCCTACCACCATTATAATACCCACCAGCAAACAGCTCAAGCAAGACATAAACATCTTTCTACACTTTTAAAAAACTTTTACATGGCTTATAATATTTTTAAAGAAATATCCACCTTGCCATGTGCAAGACTTTGACAATCAATTATATAAACTAGTTACTGTCTGTCTTCCCTCCTTCTACATCTCTACCACTCTGTTTCATTGTTCCTGCATGCCTTACACTATATGGAATTTAGATCCATTTGTGTCATGAGCATTGTATGGATATAGGTGTTTTTCTGTGTGTTGTTCATTGCAAGACAAGGTCTTTAGATTTTAAAACTTGGAGTTTTGACCAGCATGCCATGCATCTCTTTTGTAATATGGCTAGCTTTCTTGCAAGTTCTGCAGTAATGATGATGATAGATATGCATCCATATCGTACTTGTGATTTATGTATGCAGCATTCTCATCAAATCATCCATGAGCACGCAGTTGTTACTGAGTCAGTTGAAGCTGGCTATGCACACAATTCTTAATCCAGACACACTTCAAAATGTGTAAGTACCGACTCTTTCCTTTTAGGTAACTTTCAATTTTAGCACATCCATTGCAAGGAACATGGAATATATGTATATACTCATTCACTCAGAAAAGGGAACTGAATTTCCTTACTGTGATCCAGTGGAGCTTCATATCAAATATGCCATGGTCAACAAGTCAAAGATTGTTTAAGCATCTTTTTAAAAAGCAAACGGACATACACATTAGGGGTGTGCGAAGCGGGCCCTATTTGATTTGGGTTCAGATTTGGCCCGAATCAGGGTTGGTGATTCAATTAGTTGATTCAGATCACTGTCCCTGTTTCGATTTGGCCTAGTCTGAATCTGAAGATTCGATGCTGATTCAGAGAATCAGTATTTCAGACACAGACATAGCTCTAAATGTTTTTTCTACATACCTTGAGGTACCAGGTATGGCTTGTGAACTCTGCAATGCTAGCACAGGAGTACCGGGGGGAGGGGGGGTGGGGGGAGGTCCTCCACGTGCTCGGTGGCCAATCCAGAAGTGGACTGGAAGTGTCTGGAAGTGAACATGGGCCCTCCCCCATGCTCTCCCAGCTCAGCGGTCTGCTGCCAAGTGCACTGGGGAGCCCCTGGTGCTCCTGTGGGACGCTTCATGTGCCCCAGCATCACAATGCTCACAAGCCAACTGCTACCTAGAGGTATGTAGAAAAAACATTTAAAGCTGTGTCTATGTCCAAATCGCTGAATCTTTCTGAATCAATTCAGAGGGTTCTGATTTGATTTGGAGAGATTAAAGGGTCCTCTTATTCAAATTGAATTTGGAGATTCAGCCACTGAATTGGGCTGCTTCTCCGCCGAATCAAATCAGGAGCCAAAGCTTCACACAGCCCTAATACGTATCCTATAAAAGCTAGATTTTATTTTTATTTATTTATTGCCTTACTAGATGTGTTTATTCCTTTGCTCCATTTTTCCTATACAAGTAGCCCATTTTTTCTAGGATTTACTTATTCTTTATTCTTCTAGCATTTTTATATTTGCTTCAGTTATGCCAGCAAACCATGGCTGAAAGTGCTTGCAGATCAAAATGCAGTTTATTCAGGAAAGAAGGTAAAGGTCTCAGACTTAGCACATGAATAAATTCAGGGTCACTGTTCTTACCCTGCTCTGCTTGCTTTCAAAATTCTATAAATGATTCTACTTTTTCCTACTTCAGCTGCCTTTAGAACCTTGCTGAATGTTATCTATTTGTCAACATTGAATCAAAAGTGTGGCATCCACTTTGTAATTAAATAATTATTCCTAAACTAATAAACAGCACAGCAGGTTTTAATTAATATACATCAGTTGTGCAGCCATTTTATTTCTTCTGAAAGTATGATGCCCTGAAATTATTACTTTCAGAATAAAAACGGAGGTTTTTTTTCAATGCAGGGCCATGGGAAAGCCAGTAAGGGATATAGCGATTACATGTGCAATTATCTTTTTGTTCAGACTGTTTCTTTTTGCTTTTGTACATTTCTAGGGAATAGGTAATGTCTCATTTTTAATGGACTCCTGCTGGAGGAACAGCAGAAAAACTCAATTAGGATTTTCCCCCTCAAATAGGGCTATTATCGTTGTAGTAAGTGAACTATTCTTTTGAATTCTGCTATGCCTTTGTTTTTGCAGGTATTTGTTAGTAGTGGTTTTAACCTTGCTGCATGTTAGCTCAGTCGCTCCAGTCTGCTAGATGATAAGCCTTTGAAGAAGTCATGTGTTTAAAAGATAAGGCTTAAATGTTAATTAAAAATTATTATGAAATAACCAACTCAGAATACTGTTCACACAGTTGCTGGGAAACACCCACCCTTCTCTTATGTGCTCCCTGCCTGTCTCCTCGCTCAGTAAAGGCCTCTCAACTCTCAAAGTCTCTGTTAGAGGCATGGTGTATTTCTGTAAATGCATTGGAAAGTGGACCTTCCACTTGTGGATCAACAGGCCACTGCCTGGTCTTTGACTAACATGTTTTGATTAGTCATTTGTAAACCAAAAACAATTACAATGAGGTGCAGTTAAGGTTGAGAGTATGTCAGAGTTGCATAAAGGTTTAAAAACAGCAACAGCAGCGGGTTGTTTTAACTATCTAAACCCAGGCATTATACACCTAGGAAAATTCAGCATTAAGGTACTATTTAAACAAAATTGAAACATGTTAAACACGAAATGCGCAGTTGAGGTATCCAAGAAACCTTTAATAATGTCACGTCACATATGATTATGATGAAGAAATTTCAGTATTTGTGGCCCCAGAATATATATATTATATTATACAGAATATTTGTGGCCCCATTCATTATAACCACCCTCCCCCCCATGACACACATATTATTTTCTTTTTCAATATTTATTTTCTTCTTGCGGCATCACTCCAAAGGTGAAAGATACTCCATGCTTTCCTGATTAGGTTGTGAATTATTACTGTTGGTTAGCTACTATGTGAAAGAAGAAAAGGAACTGATGTTGTAGGTGTGACAGCTTTGGCTAGCTATATTGCTTAGTGTAGTTCACACCTACCCATCTTTGAAGTGTCTATTTATTGATATAAAAATGAATGCCCTTTTTTCCATTAGTTTATACAAACTTCTAGAACTACATATATAGAAAGTAACAACTTGAAAATAAAAATTAACCAAACTCCACAAAGTCTATTTTATTGAATTGAGTTTACTGAAATAATATCTTATGCATGAAAGAACTGGGCAGTTGTTTCTGCACTGTGCATAAGCATATTCTATTTTGAATATTGGCAGAATCTTTTCCCAGCAACTTTGTAAGATTATTTTTTTATGCATGAATGAAATTGCTTCTTTTGAGGAACACTTTCCTAGATAGAATGATACTCAGTTTACACATTTAGAGGTTTGGGATGACCTTAAAGAAGTAGGAAATATAGTGAGAAAAGATATTATGCATAGACTTATTCTTACAGTAGTATTCACAGGGATGTCAGAGTGACATTATCTTTCCATTTTTTAAATTCTTATTATATCCCAGGTCCTCTCTTTGCTTCTCCTGTGCCTCAGATTTTTGGACTGAACTGATTAAATTATTTTCATTTTGCAAGCAGGCCCCAACCCTGAAAATATTTTTAGGCACATGCTTATCTTTCACACAAATAGTCCTTTGAAACCAAAAGGAACAACCCTGTGGTGTATATTTAACTGCATCCAAATGTTTGGGAAAAGGCAAGATAAGGATGCACCTTATGTTTCAGGTCTAAATGGGGAGCACATACAACTCTGCAGCTTCTTCTGTTGTTGACAGAAATGGGGTACCTTCTTTTTAATATCCAGTAAGGCATTTCTCCACTGTATATTTCTGTAGTCATTCAAGTTGTTTTCTAAGCTTTTTAAGAAAATATAATTTGACATTCTCTGTATGAGACTGATCACTTCTAGTATCTTTTCTATTTAGTTTGGAGGTAAGTGTTTGGTTATACAGAGAAAAATCAAAGATTACATGCTTTAAAAAAACATACTTCAGTCACAGCACAAACTTCTTGAAAAAGAGATTACATGTGACCCTGATCCTAGAAACACTTACGCACTTTATTAACTCAGTAGCTAACTACTTGTCTAAATGTACTCATCTGTGTAAGTATTTACAGTTTAAGCTTTATAATGTAAGAAACCTACAATAAATACCCCATGTCCTAGTAAATGTATAGTTTCAGATGTGATGAATGAACATTGAATTGATTTGTTTTAAAATTTTAAGCTGATAGACATGTATGGATTTGTTTGTTTGTTTTTTTAACAATCAGATTATATTTTATCTTCTGTACTACTAGCATCCTGAATGTAGTGATAAATCTCTTTCACCGTATGGGTTGGGTTTTTTTATCAGGTTATACTTTATCTTTTGTACTACTAGCATCCTGTATGTAGTGATAAATCCCTTTCACCACTTGAAGGGATTTTCTTACAATTTTTTACTATTATGTAAAGCACTAAGATGTAGGGGAAGGAGACAGAAGTTCACAGTCTGTGAGCATTGGTGATGTAAATGCATTACAACTCTGTGGTCAGTATGGCTGCATGTTTCCTCCTGAGACCAAGTGTCTGTTATTAACTGCCTTAATCCTGAGAAAAATGTAGTTGGCTTAACCATAGAGGGACGACTACTTTGTCTAGGGACTGCATGAGATATGAACTCTTGAATCCCCTCAGTGAGTTGGGGCTCATTCCCATGGCACAAGTGGAAATTGTCTTAAAACACATTATTTTTCCTTCAATATTTAGGCTGAAAATCACTCAGATATGGAGGGAGGGGCTGGCTCAAGGTGCTTGGTGCCACTGAAGTCCTGTGGAGCTGCTGCCAGGGCAGCTGCTCTGTGGGACCTTTATTTCATCTGATCTGGATGAGGGATCTCTGATCTTTCTCAACAGCTGCCATAGCTGTGCCCTTTGAGCTGGGTTTGCAGTGCCCCCTGGTGCAGGTGCAGCAGATGCCAGAAGGATGTATTTTCCTGCCAGCATGAGGATACCACCTCCTTAGATGATATCAGCTCAGTGGACCAAAACCCTCATCTGTCAGTCTGGGTCCCTTCACACTTAGGGCATTGCAAGCATAGCTGTTGGTTGGCAGGATGGTCTTTTCACAGCACCCAGCTCATGTAACAATGCTGGCAAAACTCTGAAATGTAGACCTGGCTGAGGCCAGACTAGTAACTTTAGAATCACATTTTACACTTATTTAAGGGTCGATGAACTCTTAATTTATTTTTAATATATCACTGGGCTTTCAATAATGGGTCTTTGCACAGACCATTTGTTTCTTTCTCCACCTTTTTTGGAAACATTCCTTTTTTCCTGTATTTTGAATGGGTTTGGTAACACAGCTGGTTTTACTGGATAATAACTAAGTTTCAAAAGCTGTTATCATGCCAGAACAGCTGTCTCCAAGCACCCTTTGCCAGTCGTGCCAGAAAATGGGAATGTGTGTCAGATGATAGCTGTTGCTGCAAGAACTAGTGGTTGGAGCATAAGCCACAGTTTTCAAACTAACAGAAAATCAGTTTTGGGAAAGCAAGTCTTGGGTTTTGTTTGCTGTGTAATAGCAATGCATTTAATATCTATAGAATTCCTCTTATCCGCACCTCTGCTGACAGATCTAAAAATTGGGGATAGGACTTCAGGATTTTATGAAACGTTTCCTATTGACCTAACTGCTCTCATTGAAATTGGTGATAAAGCTCTTAGTGACAGGGAATTAAAAAATCCTACCCCAGAGATTTAAAACTGCGGAGGGTTCCTGTGAGGTCAAAAGACAGAAGGGTAGAGTGAAAGAAAAGCTAGCCCTGAACTTAGAAGAAGTGCAGGTTTACTGAATGAAGGCTTGTTACAGTGATAAGCAATAATAAAGTAATATGATCATTTAGATACAATATAATGTATAGTAGATAAAATACAATTATTTATAATAAAACCATGCCCCTCACACAGCATGAGACGAGTGAGGCTATAAGGGATGGAAATTCACCTTCTCAAACCACAGGTAAGGAGAGGGCTACAATATAGCCATTGTGGCTGCTATCCCAGCGGAAGTGCTATGATTACCACTGCCCAGTCATACACCATACTTTGGAAAAGCCAAAAGTGGCTTTTCCAGGGCTGTCCAACTGGCTCGCTACAGGCTGCGTGAAGCTCCCAAGGGTATACAAGGTACATAGTTGCACATAGTATCATATGGGTTATCAGAGGGGTGGGCAAAACGCAGCCTGCGGGCCGGATGCAGCCCGCCAAGTCATTCTATCTGGTCCACAAGGCCCCTAAAAAAATTTAGAAAACTAGTATTTATCTGCCCCTGGCTGCCTGTCATGCAGCCCTCAACGGCTTGCCAAAACTCAGTAAGCAGCCCTCCCCTCAAAATAATTGCCTGCCCTTGGGTTATCATCAGGGATTCAGGTTTTCTGTTTCCCATGGAAAAATAGAAAAAACATGGACTTTCCCTTTTACCTGAGAAAAATGAGGACTTTTCATTTTAACAGAGAAACATGCAGATTTTGCTCTTTGCAAGGAGCTCTCTGCAGGCTGGTAGAGTTGTAGCCTGCAAGGGGTGAGGTGAAGAGGGAAGAGGGCAGTCAGGCAGAGGGCACCAAGGGAGAGCAGCTCCCACAGGTAAGTTTGGTGGAGGGGGTGGGAATTGAGGCCCCGAGTCAGGGCAGGGCAGGGCAGGGCAGGGCTGGGTCTGCTGCCCAGCCAGGCAGTGCATGGGGCTTGGGGCCTGGGGCTGCAGTGCATGGCTGCAGGGAGTGGGACAGAGCTGTAGGCAGCTTGTCTGGGGGATGGGCGATGGGGATTCTGCTGTTCTCCCCCGGGGCCTCTGCAGCCTGGTGGGTGGGACCTGGCAGAGCGGGGCTGGGCGGGCAAACTCCTTGCTGCTGTGAGCCCCATGCTGCCCTTGTGATGCACTCCCTGCTCACTCTGGAGCAGTGGGGGCAGCGGCATGGGGTTGTGCCCCTTGCTGCTCCAGGGCAGGCAGGGGGCACCTCACCAAGACAGCGCAGGACTCAGCAGCAAGGAGCTTCCTTACCTGGCCCTGCTCTGCCCTGCCATGCCAGGTCCCACCCGGTGGGCTCTGGAGGCCCCAAGGGAGAGCAGCAGGGCAAGGAGCCTGAGTCTGCAGTGGGCAGCCCACACCCACTCCAATCCCACATATGGATCTGGGGGGCATGGGTCCTCCTGCCTTCCCTGGGAGTGTGTGCAGCAGCAGGGAGCTGCCCCCCCCCCCCCCTTGGCCAAGCCCACAGTGGACAGCCAGCCACCCCTACCATGGGCTCCGCTCCAACTGTACAACCCATGGGGGTGAGCTAGCTGGCTGGAGCCGTTCTCCCCAATTGGGTTGCAGCAGCAGCTGCTGCCTCCCAGAGGTGGCAGCCAATGCTCGGGCACTGCAGACCCAGGTCCCTGGCCTCATAGCCTGGCAGCTGGGGTCTCCCTCTGGCAGGGCTGGAGGGGGCAGAGGCTGTAGTGGGGGAGCAAGGGGCACTAATAGGGCTGAAGGGCTGTGGTGGGGGGAGTGAGGGGCACCGACACGGCTCGGGGGTTGTTAGTGGGGAGTGAAGGTCACCAGCAGGGCCCAAAGGGTTGTGGGTGGGGAGAAAGAGGCAGCAGCAGGGCCCCAGGAAGCCATGGGTGGGGAGTGATGGGCATGGACCTATGTCCTCATGAGTGAAGGGGGCGGGGGGAGCTCTGATTTTCCATGATAAAAAGTCCAAAATTTATAGGTACTTCAAACTGATTTTACTATAATGGTTGAAGCACTGGTAGGCTTCCAAATTGCTTTAAAATTGTAAATATATCAATAAAACAGTGTTCAATTGATACCTTTATATAAAGTGGCATTTCATCTTAATCATTTTGGGGGTTTTATCATAGAATTTGGTTGGGGGGGTTATCAGAGAATTTGCAGTTTTTTTGTCAGGGGAAAACCAGCATCACAGTTGCACAGTCCTAACATATATGAGGCCTAAGTGTTGCACTGTTAGTGTTTGAGGGTGCAAAGTCTTCCACCAAGCATTTTATGATAATCAGTAATCATTTCTGTGATAGACCGCTCCTCCTTAGCAATATTTCCAATTTCTCTTGCATTAGACAGACTCATTTTATTATGTTTCCTCTGCTGTCAGTCTGTTGCTTAATATTAGCTGGCAGCTAGAGCTCTTAGGGCTGTGAGGTAGCAGAAATGAATATTCCACTGGGAAGAGAGACAGATGTGTGATCACCATGTCAAGTTAAGGATAGCTGAGGGGGAGGAGGTGTCATTTATCAAAACCCATTAACTGTAAAAGCATATTCTGTTCTACAGATAAAACTGGATGTTTTCATTACATATTAGACAATGGATTGGGGGGCAAACTGGCAATAAACATTCAAGGATTAATACTTTTAAATGCTATAAGGTAAAACTCCAGAATATCAGATCTCTTCAAATCTAGAGAGCATTTCTATTAGCCACCCTTCATCAGAACAGATGTTACATTTTTTTGTTAAGATTCAGAGGGAATAGTTGTTTATGCGTGTCTTTATTCATTAGGATTGTCCATTCTTCCCTATTTATGATTTTCTGTAAAATGGTAGGTAGCCTTTTTCATCTAAAGCATCAGTGTTGTAATGTCAAAGCAAAATGCCCAGTAAAACTGATGGGCTTTTTACTTTTTTTCAAATGGTTATTTTATTGGGCTGTTAATTTGTAGTTTTAAGCTGCTAATATTATTGTATTATTTATTGCAGGAAATTTCACAGTTTTCTCAGCCAGGACAAAATAATAGCCACAGGGAGATATAAAGAAGCATTTAGCATATCTTTGCAATGCTGTGTTTTTTAAGGGCAGTGTTGTCTCTTTTGCAAACTTCATGCATTAAAACAAGTGAATCTGTATTTACACTTCATTGAGATTACCTAGATGTTGAAGAGATAATTCAGAAGTATACGTTACTAAAACTATAAATACAAAAATGAGAGAGGGTGATCAGCTTAAGCTATTAATTGGCTCCTTCCTTGCCACCCAAACACATTTTATAATTTCTGTGTACAGATGAAACTGCCATTAACTTCTGTATCAATTTTGCGTGTAGATGGATTCCAGGATCAGTGTTTGTATACAGTTGGTAGCAGACAGACCTGGGGAGTGTCATAATTACATCCGGACCATCAGTACAAATATACACAAATAATGTTATGTCAAGACAGATTTCATACACAGTGTTTGCTGATGCAAAAATTATTGCAGCTAGCCATGTAGTTAAGTTACATTTTGAACCAAAGGTACAGTGTGCCAAAAACGTTTGAAGTAATGCTTTTCTTTAATTTTTAAGGTTGTACTTCTTAATATTCCTGTTTGATAATATTTGTATCGTCAATATAGGAGAGAACGCTGAACCAGAAGGGCTGGATTTTGAATTCTGGTTCTTTGTGTGTATGAGTAATCCAGATCTGAAATGAGTGGTTAGGATCTTTTAAAGGAAATGTTTTAAAATTCCCTAAAGCCCAAACATAAAAAGGGACTTACGTGCCTAAAGTGGAACCAAAGTGTTGTTTAGGAACCTAAATCCAAAAATGTTACCCCCAGAACACTCACCCGGTTGCAGCCTAGCTTGGGAAGCACCTAAACTCCCTTAATACCTCCCATTTTGGATTAAAGTTACCCTAGCACCTAAAATCCTCCTTCTCTGTCCCTTCCCAAAAGTGCTTCAGTTTTGACAGGACTGAGCAGCTCAGGACTTGGTCTAGTGACAGACGTGATACATAAACTGGTTTAAGTGATCCAAAACCAGTTTAAATCTGTAACAGAATAGATGTTCAGTGCACATAAACTAGTTTGAAAATGGCTGAAATCGGTTTGAGATAAACCTGGTTGAATGCAGTATTAGACTTAAAGACATACAAAAAACTAGAACTCTTGGTTCCAAAATGATACCTTTTATTAGACCAACTGGAAAATGGCAAGAAAATTGTCCTTTTCTGCAAGCTTTCAGGATCAAAGTCCCTTTCTCAGGCTCTGGGAAGAGTGTAGATGATACAAGATGGTAAAAAAATCCCCATAGGTAGGAAATAAACTTCATTTTTGCACAGAGGGAGCTGAAGATGGAAGGCTATCCCTCTGAGTCCATGGCAGTGTCTTTGTGAGCTGTGTTGAGTACCTCTTTGATGTGTTGATCAGGTAGAATTCCCTCCCTGGAGGTGTCAGATGGCAGTCAGGGAAGTAAAAAAACTTCCTTGTTGTTCTGCAGTGAAGTTTAAAATCCAAAATTGGTTAAAATTTGGCATCTTCCATGTTTCAGGGGGGTACTTGGTAGCCGTGTTGATCTGAGACAAAAAGACATACAAGTATTAGACTTAACTGGGCCAGGCAGATCTCTCTGCTCCACAGCAGGACTGTTTCCTCCCCTATCCATCCCCTCCATGGCCAGATCTGCAGCAGACATACAGGCACAGCAGGGTCTGCTGGCTTCCCTCTCCCCATCACCACTTGCTGCTTAAGCAGGGATCCCTTCCTCCTCTCTGCTACAGCATGGAGTGTAAGGCTTCAGCAGAGACTACAGACACAGAAGGGTCTGCCTGGCTTCCCCCTGCCCTCCCTGTTCAAGCAGGAAATCCCCCTCCACCCCCTGTCCCTCCCATCTCCCACAGCACAGACCCCAGCCCTATGGACCCCTAGACACATGGTATGCTAGCTAATGCTGAGAGGTGTCTGTATGTGTGTCTCTCTCTCCAATTTCACTGGGGCAGGAAGACAGAACAGTGACTGCTTAGGGCTGGTTGGAGCCAATCAACAGGTCAGCTGGTAAGCTGTTTAAGAAGTTTGAAATAATGGTGAAGGGCCATTGTTTTGCTAATCAGGTGATAAAGACTGTTATCACTATCAGCCCTCAGCTGGCTTGGTCACCTGTCAGTTTGCTGCAGACAGTGTGATGAAGCAGAGAGGGAGATTGAAAAGCTCTGTATCATCAACAGATGCATGCACTGCACCCTTCTCCCCTTACCTCAGAGTGCTAGCCCGGGGCTGGGGGCTGGTAACACTCTCACCCCTTGAGCAGCCAGTGGAGAAAAGTCTGGAACCGTGCAGGCATACTTCCCTAATGAAAGAGTCCTGCCAGGGCCTGACCTCACCCCCCTCAACTCAGAGCAGCCCTCCCGTTCCTTCTGCAGGGAGCTAACGCCCCCCGGCTTCTAGCGTAAGCCACTGCAGGCATGTGCCTGAATTTCCTCAGTCCAGAGAGACTGTCTGTCCAGTTTCAAACCAGTTCACCCTAATCAGGTTAACGAACCTGCAAAGATTGAATCGATTCAGGCTTTTTGAATGTCTGTCCCTAGCCCTGGCATCAAGATCTCCGTGTATCTGGGTCTGAGATACTTTCAAGGTAGCCAGAAGAACAAACAGGCACTTCTGAAAGTCGCAGTAGGCACTGGACTGCATCAGCAAGCATCTTACTACCTTTGAAAATTTGGCCAGAAGTCACTCTTGAAAAATTGGATTTCAGGCTCCTAAGTCAGGATACTTTGAAGTTGCTATGTTTGTCTTCATAGGGCACATCCCTACATGCAGGGGTGTCCGCTTCCAGTGCCAAAAAGAGTAGCAGCACCAATATGTTCCACTGCAAGCACATGCCCCTGCATGTGGGCTTTGGTGTGGGGCAAAATGCCGTTTCCCCTCTACCTCCAGCTCCTGGCATACTGGAAGAGCCAAGGCAGAGCTAGAAGAGGTTGAGACACTGGCCAGCAGCCAGAATGTCTTCTGGAAGGACCAAGCCTGTGTGTCTGCTGGCGCACACTCCTGTGGCATGTGCTGTGCCATTCCACTTTTTCACAGCATTTTTTTTTTGCTTCTGGGATTTCCTGGTAGCAAATTTTGCCCCCATGCTGGAAAACTGAATTGCAGGCACCCTTTAACATGGCAGGTATGTGGTTTGTGGTGCCTCAAAGAGGCTCGTGACACCACAAACACCATATGCCTACAAGCCTAATCCAGCCATACAGACCAAACTGGAAACCTAATTTAAAACACTTTTGTCCAGATGTGAACTCTGATCTGAATTCTGCAACAAAAATTTCTCCGAGTTTAACATAAATACTGAAAAGTATTTTGCGTATTAATATTGCAACTCTTTAGATGGCTTTAAACCCAAGATTCATTAACACATGGCAATTAGATGGTATATGATACAGAAATAAGATAGTTTACCAACAAGCTAATTGATCAGCAAGACAGCCAGTTAATATAATTGACTAGCAGTCTTGCAGAAAGTCAAGTGCATAGCTCAATACATGGCTGCTATGTAGTGATTAAGTTGGAGTGATGTATCTCAATGTGACAGGAACAAATGTAAGGAGGAGTATATCTCTTGCTTCTTAGAACTATGGCAATGTGGATATTTATAGTATAGCGCTAGCAGCAGGTTTCTATTCAGATGAACCACACAAGAAGAGATGCATTGGAATGGATTTATCTTTTTCACATGCATATGTTTTCCATGTTCTTGGATAGATTTGCTTGTGAATTTTTTCAACCAGAGCTGATAAGTGTGAGAAGGTGAGGAGGAAGAGGAATATGGGGGGAAAAAAACCAGAGTAAAATATTTTTTCTCCGTTTTTGTAACTCTTTGCATTGATGTTTAATTTTCATTAGGAATGGTGTGAGAAGTCCTAAATTTATTCCATGTTTCAGTGTTTCCCGTTCTTGTGTGTGGCTTATTTTTATTGTAAAAACTAGGTTACATTTTATTGAAAACTGGTACAGCAAAAGCTTTGTTATCCGGCAACCATTAGGAATGGGGGTTGCCAGATAACCAAATATGCCAGTTACCTGAGAGACCCAAACAGGTGTCTTTGCCCTGTGGGCAACTTCCAGTTTCACTTTTACCTTACAAGCTGGCATGCTCATTAATAGAGCATGCCAGTTTGTAAAATGCCAGCTAATGTGGCTTTTACTGTATAAAGATTTTTCGTAAGAGGAACTTAGGGGGCATGGCCACAGATGATGCCTGGAGACCTGGGATATGGATTAATGAGGATAGAGAAATTTCTAGTGGAAATTTTTGGTCAGGAAATGCTGATTTGTGAGAACCCTTAGGAATGTATTGATTCTATTAAAAGTTCTGGGCTAGGAACAGACATTCAAAAAACCTGAGCCCGTATTGATTCAATCTTTTCAGGTTAGTCTAACCTGGCTAGGCTGAACCAGTTTGTAACCATACAGACATCCCCTCTGGATTGAAGAAATGCCAGCACATGCCTGCAGTGGCTCAGTCTAGAAGCTGGGGGGCACTAGAGCAGCCCTCCCTTCCCTTCAACAGTGCTAAGCTAAGGTGGGGCATGGCCAGGCCCCAGCAGGACTTTCTGATTAGGGAGGAGTTCCCCCCCCCCCCCCCCCCCCCCCACAACTTGCTGCTCCTCTGACCAGTTGTGGAGCCAGCAGGGAATTACACAGCATTTATCTGCCCATCAGCAAAAGAACAGCCTCTCTCGTTAGTTCTAGCTCTTCTTAAACAACTTTTCCCAAGGAAGGAATGGAGGGACTTTACCATCTTTGTTGATTAGCTCCAAAAAGCGGATACTGTCCTGTCTTCCTTTGTCCTGTCTACCTTACACAGGCACCTCTTGGCATTAGCTAGGATACCGCATGCTACCTACCATCTGTGCTGTGGAAAAGAGGAAGGAGGGATCACTGCTTGAGCAGCGAGTGGTGGTGGGGTGGGGCAGGGGGAAGCCAGGCAGACTCTGCTGGGCCTGCAAGTCTCTGCTGGAGCACCAGTGAGGAAACAGAGGGGAGGGGCCAGCTCAGCTCTCTGGAGCAGAGAGCCCTGCCCAGCCTAGAGAACCTGCTGGGAAGCTGGGGGACTCTGGTTTAACTTAAACTACGAAGTGGTCTGGGACAGACATTGCATAAACCGGTTTGACCCAAATCATTTAAGTCTGATACTACTCTCAACCAGGTTTATCTCAGACCGGTTTCAGCCATTTTCAAACTGGTTTATGTGCACTGAATATCTGTTCTGTTACAACTTCAAACCAGTTTCTGATCACTTAAACTGGTTTATGTGTAATGTCTGTCCCTAGCCTGATGAAAACAGGCTGCTCAGCCAACCTGTCTGCCTTATACCCTGCCTGGTCATCTGTTTGCTTCCCTAGGCTTCCAAAGGGCAGAAGACAAAAGGAAAAAACCTGATTTTTACTGTAGTCATCTCTGATTGTTATGATTTTTAGCCCTGCTTTGTGGTTTTTGCACATTTGGTTTTAGCATTTGGTTTTGCACATTTGGTTTTGAGTATGTCTTTACCACTTCCACAGTGCTCTCAAGAACAGAGATGAAAAGCATACCCTCACTCACTGCCTAGAAATGAGTGAAGCCACCCTGACATGCCCCTCCACACATACCACTGCTTTTGAATCTCTGTCTCCAACATGTTTGAGGACAGTGACAGTGTGTCCCTCCGTAGCTTTACTGCTTCATTTCTGGGTTTGGCAGAACCCAGGAATGTGTGTGGAAATGCTTCTGAGCTGTGCTCTCCAGGGTGCGATAGAAGTGGTATAGCCATACACCTGCTGAATCTTTTTCTTCTTAGAGAACTACCTGTCTCTCTTACCCATCAACCTGATCCTGAACTTTTAGTCAGGCAAAACTTTGGGGCTTTGAGCTTTCTGTGGTGCCAGGCTCTTATTTAACATGCAGTTGAGGAATTTGGCTGGGAGCTCAGTAAGGCTCCGTGATTTTACACCACACTCACGCAGTTCAGGCAAGTTGGAGTTTTTACAAGCTAAAAGCCAGAGTTCTCGTGCCAGCTACCTTTGATGACAGACTTGATCCTGATCTCATGCTTGTTTAAAGGCAATGGTTAATATTTCAAAGCAAGCTTCAAAACCACTGCTGTTGAAAGTGAGCAACTCTCTTCATGCCAGTGGAGAAACTCAGTGTGGGATCAGACTCAGTTCAGAAACTCCTATGTTTATAGCCTGGATCCTGCTCCCATTTGAATCAACACAAGTTCTTCCATTTAGCCATATTTCCCATGGGTCAAATCCCTTAGACATTTTGCTTGAGTAAACACAGCAGAGTTGGTTCCTTAAT
The DNA here is from genome assembly GCF_030867095.1 of Alligator mississippiensis. Taxonomy (NCBI): domain Eukaryota; kingdom Metazoa; phylum Chordata; order Crocodylia; family Alligatoridae; genus Alligator; species Alligator mississippiensis. Next base: position 224,498,953 of record NC_081824.1, on the reverse strand, counting down.
ATTACCCATCTCTAATGTGCTTCACTCTTGGCCTTCACTAAAAGTTTACATGCTTTATCATTAGAAGCTACAAATGTCAATATATTCTCCATCAAATATCAAAACAAAAAGAGATTGAATGAATAATTTAAAATCCCTCAAATGTATGGACACTTCATTTCTAATGGGAGCTCCTTTTAGATGTTCCATCAAAGAATGGAAGTGACTCAGTGTTGTTATTGTATTTTATTTTTACCAAATAGCTTTTACATTATTTTAGGTAAATATGACTATACGTTAAGTTTAACAAAATAGGGCTAGTTTGATTAAGGAAAGTTTTCTGATTTAGTAACCATGACAGATTTCATCAACTGTCAGTGGAAAACCGTGTTATAGCTACTAGACATCCTATTCTGTAAGGCCATTTAACCTGCTTGCAGTGGTGTGCTGCCATTGTTTTCTCCATCTCTGCTGCATGATAAATCCTGGAGCAGTATGTGTATGTGCTCTGTTCCTGAATGCTGAGTGAGCTAGAATTCCCTCCGTGATGAATTACTCTGGTCTCAAAAGCCCATTCCAAGTAGTAATGGGACACAACAAGAGCATTATTCTAAACTTAGAGATGGTTTTCAAAATGCAGCTTATTACAGGTTTGTCTGTTTGCTGGGAAGCACATTTTTCCAGGTGAAGTGACTTATCAATACCTCCATGTAAATATGCTGTTTGTGACAAACAAATGGTTATTGGTCCCTTCTTTTTTTAACAATAATCTTTCAGTGAACCACTAACTGTTAAAACAGCACCTGGGTTTCAGTTACTATCATCTTGGGTTTCAGTAAATTAGGATACCATGTGCAAAATGCAACAAATCAGACTCTCTTGATTAAATGGTTTGCTTTTTTTCCATCATTCTGAATATGGATTAACATGACTTGGTGATTGCAAGTTAGCACACATATTAAACTACAGTAATGTAACTGCTTGCCACAAGATATCATTAGAACCATAAGCACAACAGGATTCAGAAAGGCTAGGTACAGACAGTCAAGCAGCCTGAGGCTGAATCGAGTCAGTCTTTTCAGGTTAGATTAAACTGCACAGATTAAATTGAAACAGAAGTGAACAGACATTTACCTTTGATTCAGGAATTACAGCTACATGCCTGCCATGGTTCAGGCCAGAAGCCAGGGGGTGCTAAAGCATGACTCTCTGGCTGTGCGTTCACTTCTTCTTCCTGCTGCCCCTGAGGTCTCTGGGACTTGCAGTCCAGAATTACAGCAGCAGGACTCTGCAGGGCTGCTCATTACTTCCTCTTTATACTTCCAGGTACCTCTGCGATATGCAGTCCACACTTCCAGTCAGCAGTAAGTTTAAGCAGGGGAAGGGGTGTTTAACTCCCCTCCCTGGTCCCAGACCCCAGCCAGGGGGTCATGGAGACAGTCCCTCCCCTGCAGACTGGGCTACATCCCCAGCCAGGCTTACCCACCTTTGTCAGCCAGCCCTCACTGCTCCAGCTAGGGAGCAGAGGGGTGGGACCAGCCCTGCTCTCTGGAGCAGACAGCCCAGTCCAGCCCAGGGCTGGAAAGCATGCTGGGGGACTCTGATTTAACTTGAACCAGGAAGGGGGTCTGGGACAGAAATTTCATAAACTGCTTTGACCCAAATCAGTTAAGTCTGATACTACATTCAACCAGGTTTATCTTAAACCAGTTTCAGCCATTTTGAAACTGGTTTATGTACACTTAGCTTCTGTTCTGTTACAGGTTTAAACCAGTTTCTGATCACTTAAACCAGTTTATGTGTAACTGCTGTCCCTAGCCAAAAAAGGTTTGGACATTTAATCAAATGATGAGGATCTCTATAGTTACGGTAATGAGAATTAAAAAAAACTAAGGGTTTCAGAAGGGAGGTAAACATTCATGCCCCACTGCAAATGGGGGTTAGCAAAACACTCTTCCTGTGGGTAGGTTATCCCATGACTGCATACTGCAGGATTTTAGTATCTTGTTTTGAAGTATTCGCTGCTAGTTGGGAGTCAGGATATTAGATGGATCTCTGCTCTGATGCTATATGCTAATTCATAGTTTTCCTTTGTAGTCAGTTTTTTCCTTTTACCTTGTTTCTCCTGTTTGTACAGGTGCATAATATATTTCCTTTTTTGTATTATTTCACTGTGCATTTGAGAGAGAGTTTTAAATCAATGCCTGCTCAGTTCAGAAAGCAAGCAGATAGTAGCATACACAGTTCATATCAAGTCTCCACTGTTTGCTATGATCAGATGCTTGTTGATGAAGTGATTTCTTTTCAACACTCAGGATGGATAAAGCAACAAAAGCACAGTCACGTGTGTACGGATGTGGCGCTGATACAGTTCTGTTAGACTGTGGTAAGGATATAAAAGGAAGCACGTTTGTTTCCCTTAAGGAGGGAGGCTGTGAATGAGATTAGGATTCTGATTTAAATATCACTGAATAAACATCATTTCATAGGCGTGTACTTCTTAGATTATTATAGTCTCGGCAGCATGTATTACATCTTTGTCATGCTTAGCAGCTAGGTAATCAGGATACTGAATTAAAAAAATTATTGAATTTTCTTTGAACACTTTTGGTGATGTAATGTCACTCCCATACTTTTCACATGCAGCTAGCTGCTGCTCATGACTTTCACTTGCTAATAGTCACTGGTGAATACATATGAATCTGAACATCCTTGTTAGTTACTAAGGCTCAAACCCATTTGGGGAAAAAAAATAAATATACAGTAAAAGCTCTGTTATCCGGCATCCCCTGATTAATCAAATATTCTGGTTAATCAAATGTGCACTGTCTAGTGCACTCCCCGGCATCAGTGTGCCAGGGGACAGAGAGGAGGGCCCCACACAGACTGCTTTTTCCCATGCAGACTGCTTTGCCTTGGGCCGTGGGCCAAAAAAGTGGTGAAGAAAAACTCAGCTCGTGGCGGCAAAACAGGAAGTCCCCCGGAAATGGTACTTCTAGTTTCGCTTTGCCTCGTCGCTTGGATGCCGGTTAATAGAGTTTTGTGGCTAATAAAGTGCCGGTTATCACAGCTTTTACTCTGTGTGTGTGTGTGTGTGTGTGTGTGTGTGTGTATCTCGACCCAGACCCTATCCCTTCAGTTTATCTGAACAAAATCTGAGTGTGAAAACCTGAATCAATTTACACTTGATAGCCACTGATTGGGGGATGATCTAGGCATGATCTCCTATGCCTGTTTTCTTCAATGGGTATTTCTCCTGCTTCTGGGCTTTGCTCCTTTCCCCAATCCCTTTTTTTCTGCTATATGTGTCAGGGTGTTTTTAAGCCAACACAGAGGCATGGGGTGCAGTTAAAGCTGAGGACTTCACATGGGGTGTACCCTATTCTCTTATTAGGAGCAAAGCTAGAGGTTCTTGGCTAGAGGGTCTTGTCTTTCCATTCAGGGTCAGACCGGTCGTCATATTTTGTGTCAGGAAGGAATTTTACTCCATGGTCAGATTGGTATGGACTGTGGAGGTTTATGCCTTCTTCTGTAGTAGTGGCAGGTGGAGAGAGCATGGCTCTCTACCCAGGACCTCTTAAGTGTACATTGACAACAATTTATATATAAGAAGGGCATTGGCTGACATGGGACCCCTGCTTTACCTGGGCAGGTTAGGGTGTTAGCTCTACGTTGTGTCAGCGTTCTTGGTAGTCTTATGTAGAGTTGAGATTATGGTTTGTATGAGATGGTTTGGATAGGGATGGTCCTGCCTCAGGCAGGGAATTGTATTAGATGATCTCTGGAGGTCCCTTCCAGCCCTATATCTCTGTGATTCTATGACTCTGTGAAACACAGCTATGTTCAGCATCATTTCCCACACCATTACCAAGTATACATCTTGCTTCTTTCTAAAGATCCTTATAATGGTTGTTGCGGAGTTGAGACTTCTTTCCCTAAGAACCTAGTCTTCAGCCTGGCCATTGTTGCTCTTTGTCTTCATTTCTCTTCTAAATCTCTGCTGTAACCTCAGCATTTCACCATAATCCTTTTGTTAGTGTTACATAATGAACTGCTCAGTCCACAGCCACTATCTCAACCGTAAGCTGCTGCGCTCTGGGAGCACTCTCCGGCATCAATATGCCAGGGGACAGGGAGGGGGGCCCGACACAGGCTGATTTTTTCCCATGCTTTGCCCTGGGCTGTGGGCCAAAAAAGAGGTGAAGAAAAACTCAGCTCGCGGCTGTGAAACAGGAAGTCCCCCGGAAGTAGTACTTCAAGTTTCGCTTTTGCTTTGTCTTGTGCTTAGTGTGTTATGGTATTCTCAGATCAGGGAATGCGCCATGGACCAGGTTTGGGTATTCTATCAGAAGGGAAGAAAGGGCAGTTTAATGTTGTAAGGAAAAGGCTGGAACTGACAGGTGTGTGTGTCCTGGGAAAGGTACTCATTCCCAAGGCAAAGAGTGAGCAAGAACGTGCCCACTGGCCACTGAATGTGTAATGGCAGGGTCAGTACCTTCTATGCCTGATCAACAGAGGATGTGAATCTGTTACAGCTCACATCCTGGGGTCATGGCTTTCTGGGTCAAGCTGTAGGAGGCATATATTTTTATCTCTAGAAATCCATACTTCAGTCTCCCCTGTCCATTGAGATGGAGGCTGTCACACATGTACTTCTTTTTCTGGCCTCTTCTTTACAGACTTTCAGCTGATTAAGGAGACAGGCATAACCATAGGGAGGAAGAGCCTGCGCATAGTGAATGTTCAGCAGATGCCAACAAGGAAAATTGAATTTCAGCTGGCCCAAGAGCTACCAGAAAAGCAGTGATGGCAGACCTTTTTTTCTGCCACCTTGAGGCAGTTTGACCTCGTGTCTGGGAGAAGAGGAACAGAATAACAGTATACAGAGACAACTGGAATATCAGGGGCTTGGGACCAGAAGGCACAACTTGAGGGGTGTCTCAGAGACAGTGATCAAAGCAAACATGCCAGATACATACAGTCATTGGCCATCACTATCTCTCTGTGGTAGGGTTACCATATATCTGGGTTTTCCTGGACATGTTCCCATTTTGGGTCCTTTGATCTCCATCTGGGGGGTTCTTTGAAATCTGAACAAATATCTGGGTGTTTGCTTTGCTCCACTGATGGAAGTGGGGGGAGGATGATTGGAAGAAGGGAGCACAATGTTTGTCTCTGTGCGCCTTGGTAGCTGAAGGCTGGTAAGTCTGTGGGGGGCGGGGGTTGGAGGGCTGAGGCTGGGGCTCTGGCAGGGCAGGGGGGCCAGGGGCAAGTTTCTCTCCAGTGAGGAAAGGGGGCAGGGAGAGCCCTTTGAGGGCAGCAGGGAACTTTGAGGGAACCGGGACTGGTGCCTGTGCTTGCAGGGGCAGGGTGGCCAGGAGACACTGGCCAGGCTGCCTGGTGCAGCATGGGAGACCAGCCCAGGTTGGGGTGTGCTACAGGCCTCCCCTTCTCTTCCCTCCAGCCCATGCCAGGGCCAGATTTGTTCTGTCGTCACCCATGTGAATTTGAGTTTCTGTGCTCCCGCCCCCTCTGGCAGGGCTGGGGGAGGAGCAGAGGGCTGCAGATTGGGAGTGAGGGGCACTGGCAGGGCTGGGGGAGCTACGGCTTGGGAGTGAAGGCATGGGAAGGGTGAGGGGCTTGTGGGTCAGGGGTGCAGGACACTGGCAGGACCAAAGGGCTGTGGGTCGGGAGTGAGGGGCACCAGCAGGGCCAGGGTGCTGCAGGCTGGGACTGAGGGTCACCAGCATAACCCAGGGGAACAAGGGACAGCAACAAGGATGGGGGGCTGTGGGTTTGGAGTGAGGCATCCCCCCAACAGGTGTCCTCTTTTTTGGAACTGGAAATATGGTAACCCTACAGGCATCTTTCCAGTCTAGCATTCATTGTACATCAACTAGCATCTAAGGCCAGTAACTTTTCATTACATTTATACCATTACATGCATCTTCATTTGGGTTTTGTCAGTATCTTTGGGGGCACCTACCTGAAGTTGCAGAGAACAGTTTAACCATCTGACGGTCACGGAGAGGTTTTGTCCGTTTTCTGATATTTCTTGGGTTAAATCCCCTTCTTAGAACTGCTGATCCTAGTGTCAGCTGAGGTAAGAGATTATTACTTGGTAAGGCTGCAGCACTCTATCGATCTCTGATGAAACCCTATCAATGAGAAATTCAATGCCGAAAGCTTCTTAGAAAACTGCAGGGTTGACCTCTGGCTGTTGATCTTGCCTGATAACCCATTACACCTGATCGGAAGGAGGAAATGACTTAGGGCTATGGAAGCAAATTTTAGACCAGTATTTGGACTTTGTGACCCTGTAACTGGTTCATCTTGGAATGAAATTTGCTTTCAAACATTCATCTTCAAAGAGAGAGAGAGCTGAAGCAAAATAATTTAGCACAAATAAGAAACAGGAAATAAAGGAAAATCTCTAGAGCCCGCCATTTGAGGGCTGCACACTACAAAGACTGAATGCTTTTTAAATGTTACCACTAACACAATGGCTCTGTGTTGCCATCTAGTAAGCTAGCTTTCCCTTGTTTGTATAACAGAGAAGGTTTTAGCTGAGGGACTCAGCAGAGCTCTGAAAAACTGTATGTTTTGTTGTGGTCATTGATGTTCCTTAATCATTTAGCACATGTTTATCATCTGCTTTTACTATTATTACTTGAGGGGATTTGTGCTATACATTTCTGCATTTCTAGAAAGGTTCACCTGTCTCAAGAGGTTACTCATATTTCTCAGCCAGTAGCTGCAAGATACAGATGTGAGGCATGTTTAGGAATGTCCTATGTGTGAAGTGTAATCATTGTTATCTCTACTGCAGTCTGATGGCTTTTCTTTTTTCCCCAAATTATAAAGACAGTATCTGCCTGATTTTGAAAATTACTTTGTCATTCAGAATACTAATGTAGTCTATCTTAGATAATAGATATTGATTTTGTTTTATTTAAATCTCTTTAAAATATTTTATAGGATTTTTTTCTGTACCCTTTATTAAGTTTCTAAAGTCCATTGTGTCATAAGGGCTTAGAAGCAATGCTAAGAAATATACTTGCCTAGTCTTATTTAGAGTTTGCCGTTCTATCCCACTTATCCTTTTTGGATTATTCTTAATTTGGGCAACAGCAAATATGAATCATTCACTTCTTTTAACCGGTCATCTTTTCAGTGTTGCCAACATCTGATTTCATTGTTTTACAACATTCAGTGACGTTTAAACCACACTTTTGATTTTGAATGCTTGGGATTACCACCACTGATTTTCCTATCCTGTTTCTCATTTAGGGGCACACTGTTGCAAACACTGCAAAAGGGATATTTATTTGGTTTTGTAAATTGTTTCCTTTGGCATTGTATCCTGATTTCTACTGACCTTTCTGGCCCAAATTTATCCTATGTCTTTCATAAAGCGCTGCTGTAGTCTTCGCCTACCTACAGTAAGAGTAAATGGTGCATCTGCTGTCTGAAAGGGGTTTCACAACGAGTGTTGGCATGACATCCTGTCTTCGTTTATGAACATCACCATTGCCTTTAAGTGTTTCTTCCAGTTCAACCCAATGTAGTTTATGCATGCTTTTCTTGATTAAGACCTAGAAGGAATTAAGCTACATAAATGAGTGTAGTGTTACACGAAATTTTACTTACACATAACAGAACTGGCAATATGTGTGATGTTCTTTCTTTCTCTCCTTGATATGTATCTATGTATCTAGATACCTATATATATTAAGGTTTCCTGGGGAACAAAAAAGTTTTAGAAAAGCATTTGTCTTAAAGACATCAGATTGCTAAAAATTTCTTTGATCGTGCTGTGTGCAATGAAAATAGTTGTACTTTGTTTTAATTATGTCTACTCACATAATCATTCTGCATTTTCTATGCCTTTATATAGCGTAAAATATTTTGAAGTATGCCTTTAAACATATTTAAAGGTTTATTTTTTTTTTAATTAAACTTTCTGGAAGCAATAAACTAAAATTACAACTTTGATGTAAACTTATACTTTAAAGGGAATCTGTGATCAGTTGGAATTTCAAATCTTTTATCCCAAATGAAAGTATAATCTACATTTTCAGAGGAATTCAATGTTTTAACCATCTTTAAATTTTCAAAGCAAATATGTTTTTAAATATGCAGGAATAATAGTGCACCAAAATGCCTTGGAGGAAAATATGTAGGAGAAACTAAACAAGTGCACACCAGAATGAAGGCACACCAAAAACCTGTCAAAGAAAAAATACCCAATTACCTGTGGGTGCACACTTTTCACAAGACAATCAGTCCCTCTCCAGTCTCTTTGTTTTAATCCTCAAAGGGGATTTACAAAACACCTTTCATAGATGAGCCTACGAACTTCATTTCATAAATCTACTGGATACAAAAAATCATGGACTAAATATAGACATTGGATTTATGACAAATTACAACCTGCCTGATATCTGATAACCCCAAGTAACCTGCCTGCAGCTGACCACTTACGTTCCCTCACACACTTCCCTCCCTTCCCTTCTCTTCCCTCCTGTCCCCTCCTATCTCTACCTATTGTCTTCCAAGCTACCACTCATTTGCAGTTTCACAGACCTGCATGTTGTAAATTAGCTTATTTTCTACCTTGGAGAACACATAACACCAGAGACTCCCTATGCCTGAAGAAGGGCGTTTGTGCCCAAAAGCTTGCAAAGAACAGTTTTTCCAATTATTTAGTTGGTCTAATAAAAGATATCACGTCTACCTAAAGAACCTTGCTTGCCAGGAATAGTAAATAGTATGAATAGTAAATGTCAGTGGAAAGCTTACACAGTTGTTTTCTTTTTATATAATGTACTGTACTAGCACCCAGTCTTGTAAGCAGTTTTCATGTAGGACACTTCTGTATGTTGAACATATGTAATCATGGACTGTATTTTTTTTGGTATCTATTTATTGCTATCAGCTGTTGATGCCAAAGAATAGCACAAAATGCTATTAAATTTAATCCCCTATCAGAACCACAATGGGAGAGGAGCTCTTTTTGTTTGCAGAATGTCACAATACTGAAGTTCTCCTGTCTGTCTCCACTTTAACCTTACCCAACCCTCCTTCTTTTGCTAGTCAAGTAGCAGCTAGTCCCTGTGGGAGCTGGTAAATTCAGCTTGTAATCATGTGCAGCTGAACCTGAGCTGCGGTTCATTCACCGGAAAGACCAGGGACAGAATCATGTGAAAGTTCTCTCTAGACCAGGGTTCTCCATCAGGGTGCTATGAAATATCTTTAAGGGTGCCATAGGGTGCCATGCAATGTTAGCATAGTTAGACATGCAAACACATACATGCATTCACAAGATAAGCCCAGAGATTTTGAATAGGAATCCATAGTGTCAAAAACATTCTGACCTGTTGTGGTCTTTCTGAATTGTTTGTAACAGAAGAATTGCTCCATTATTTTTCTGTAGTCAAAAAAAAATTGAGTGAAAGCTAAGGGCTGGTATTTTACAAAGGGTACCTTGAGTTTAACAAGGGAGACAACCCAGACAGAGGGATCAGATTTCAGAAGCTGAGGATCAACAATACCACAAATACAGAAGCCAAAACTGAGGGTCACAATGCTGGGTGTCACTCTGAATTGGTTGTATTGTGCCAGGGGTTCAGATGGGTCCATGGTCAAGGCCAGGCCAGAGGTCCGGAGATAGGAAATCAAATATGCACAATAGGGTAAGCAGAAGTGAAGTTCTGGAGCTCAAGACAGGGGCAAGGCAGGAACAAGGCATGTCTTTACCAACAGTGGGTCAGATCCACTGCCAGTGTCCAGGCCATTAGACATCAAATGTCTTCTGACCACTGTTGGTAAAACTCAGCTCCCTCTGGGAACAGGTCCTTTAAAGGGAATCACTCTGAAGCAAGGCAGATTCCCTTTAACCACCATGATTAATGGCTGCTGAGAATCTGGCTGCTCGCTTTCACCTCAAAAGATACAAAACTCCAACCTCTGCCACTAAGTGACTTAGAACTGCTTCTACATTTTAAAGCCTTTGCTATTAAAAAAAAGTAAACAACACTTCCTAGTATGCCTCACATAAAAGCAACTAATGATGCCAGTGTTAAACTCTTTCTTCCTCAAAGCTGGAGGTCTCCGAGAAGGTGGGTCATGCCCCACCCATGCTTTGGCAGGTCTGTTTGTGGGGGCATCAGCTACAAGTCCGCAGGCATATAGGACTCTCTGCTGCACCCTCCTCAGTTGCAGGGAGCAAGGGAGCATTACAGCTTTTCAATTCCTCGTACCTCCAGACTGTGTAAGGTCCTTGCGTTTACGTAGCTTTGCTTTTGAGAGACAGAACTGAGACATTTGTCCCATTCAAAAAAAAAAATCCCAGTTCTTAAGAGCATTAGGCGGAGTTATCATACTGGCATAGTGGCGTATTTCTTAAATATAACCTTTTAGCATTTCTAATGGTGTTTGTGTTGCTTTTAACTGTCTGATTTGTAACCAATGAACAGTTTTATTGCTTTTTGTGGGCTTTTTTCTGCTGCACCATGGTTTTTATGTTTTCTTTGTTACTTTTTGTTATTTAATGGAGGGTTTTGATTTGTGAGCAGGAACCTCCCGCAGTTGCTGTCCTGTTGAAGGAAAGTAATCCCTTAAAACTCACTGGATTCTTATTTCTTGACCTTTTAGATTCTTTATCTGCTCTTTAATGAGGTTGAAACCAAATTTCTTGAGGTATGGAATGCCTTGACTTCCTCTAAAATCAGAGGGAGTTGAAAGAACTGTCATGTTCAGTGGGAACTGGAGATTTGTCTCATAATACCTTGACGATGACATGCACTTTTTCTAGTAGCAACAATTCTGCTAAGATGCACTTTTTCTATTAGCAACAATTCTGCTAAGATGCCAAAGCTCATGGAAACTAGAGCAAAAACGAGATTAATGTTGATTTTAGGCGCTGCTTTTTGTTCCAGTCTAGTGGTTAGATAGCAGTTTGAGTCTGCTACAGGCTGTGAGCTTATAGGTGTGATCCCTTAGTTCAAGTAAAGGGGATTCCTGATTTTTAGATCCAGGGACCCTGGGTTCAAATTTTGTTGATCACTTGGCCATATGTCACCATTACCAGATGAAGTTAGGTGCTCATCGTTTTGTGACAGTATCTGTCACATCTTATTTCTGTATATGGGAGATGAAATAGGTTGCCACTGTATTAGACTATCCAGTAGCAAAGCAAAGCATACGTAGAGGTAAGGTGGAGCAAGTGAGAATTTCTGATAGCAGTGTTTCTCCCTGGCATCTCCGTACACAGAGATTCCCTCCTGTTGCCCTTACTGGCCTGTCCAAGTAGTGCTTAGTATCTCACTGCCACTGCATTCTTTCTACCTGCTGATTCCTCTCTGGCAGCCTATGCCAGGAGTGAGGACAGAGTCAGAACACCAGCCAACCCATAAAGAGACAAAGAAGAGGAGAAGACCTCATTTGTCTGTCTTGGTTCTGCTCAGCTCATATGTCCTCTGGGAATACCGAGGGCCAGCTTTTCAGAAATTCAGGATCCACAGATGAAACTGTGTTCTAATTTCAGCATCTAAATGAAGCAGTCCAGTTTTTAAAAGGTACTTAGCACCCAGCAGCTTCCATCAAAAGCAGTAGAGACCAATGGATGCTGGTGATGGATGCACTTTTGAAAAATAAGTCATTCGATATAGAGTGCCATGTTCTTTTGAAAATGTGGCCCAGGCCATCTAGTGAATAGTCTCTTCTGTTGGGAACTGGCTGGATCCTACTGCCCTTTCTTGAAGTCCTTGAAAATGGTGCTATGAAGGCCTACCTAGAACTTTATTACTCTGAATACCTTGTTTCTTTCCTCAACAGTTTTGAAGGGGGTTGCATTCACAGCAGAGCTGCACCAAGACAATCAATACTATAGATTTTCTTTTATGGCCATCAGCAACTGGTAGTGTGTTAAAAGGGTGTTGATGCTTTCCTTATGACTGGTTGAGGAACCTTGATTAATGTAACTAGTGCCACTCATCTGATGTTTATGAAAAATAAATCTGGAAATTTTCTGAAATTGAATCTCAGCCATCCCCAGTTTGCAGTGCATTTTGGTAGAAGTATGTTATTGTCAAACTCTTCTACTTGCTTCTCATACAAATGCAACAGTTTGGGCTGATCATGTCATTGCTACAAGCCAGTGTATGTTGACCAGGTAAATTATGTGGTATATGCATGCAAGTGTCAAAAAGTCAAAGCTCCACCCCAGCCTAATGGTGTATTGTGGTTAAGGCATACCAGTTTCCATCGTCAGGAACATACAAGGGTTGTGCCCTTTAGCCTCATAGACAGAAGCCTTGGATTCCTCAGCCTGAATGATCATTTTTAGTTGAACAAACAGGGAACAGTCTTCAGCATGACTCTGGAGCATGGCCAGAACTATGCAAACATATTTTGGACATAATACATGTCTGCCTGGTACACATGCTGGGCACTCAACTTTGAGGGCCTGAAAGGTATTGCTGGAGAAACACGGAGAGTACAGTAGAGGTAAGAGAAAGACTCTTACAGTCTCTTACCCTTCTCCTTTCATTTCTTTCTTTCTTAACACTATAAAAGTACTGCAGGGAATTTTGAGGGAACAGCCTCATGTAGCCATAGTTCAGAAACTAAACTGTCATATGCTGGTCTGGATGCTAGTTATTGGTTGGAGTCACTTATGGAGTGGCCTGAACCCACCTGTCACAGTGGGACATGCTGTACATGTCTCTGTTGTTTGTAAAATACTTAGTGACCCTGCATTTTATATTAAAGTGGATCAGTGTAGCTGCCCAAAAGGTAGCTTCAGCCCAAGCACATTTGCAACCAGACTTGAGGCATATAGATACTCTGAGAGCTGTCTCACCGGAACCTTTTCCATTACACTTTACCTAAGAAAGCTAACTTGGCTTTTTTTTGTCCTGGACTGAGTCTGCTAGTTTCCTGTTTAAAAAAAAAACCCATTCCCACTACTTTTTATGTATAAAATGACTGGATAAAGTCTGGAAATCAGGGAGAAGCTATTAGCATGGAACCCTACAAGACCCTTTTCTCAGTCACTTAACACTTCAACACACTTAAATGATGCAAGTTGTAAAATGCAGTAAAGCAAAATGAGCAAGCAATTAGCAAAATGTAAATTAATTTACAAAATTAAACCAGGAGTTAATTACCATCCTTAGTAGATGATGGTCCCTAAGAGGATGGTCCTTAATTTCAACACTGGATCAGGAATATGATCCAGATGCAAATGACATCCAAGGAAGAGTGCAGCCTGCTCAGATCTAGTGTTTTCATTCAGGCTTCTGTATGTTGGAACTATATTAGGGTATGGACAAATGTACCCTTTAACCACGTTAAAAAGGGAAAGGAAGCTGCTGCTTGGGAGTACATGTTGTCTACTACTATATGTCAAGTTTGCAGAGTCCGTAGCAGTGCAAGTTAGCTAGGTTGTTTTAACTTTGATCCTGAATGAAATGGGGTTAAAAAGTTGGACCAGTTTGGGGATGTTTGCATTTATTACAGAATCATGCAGATGTACCAGTTGCACCCTAAGGGCATGTCCAAATGAGATTGCACATATGTTTGCATGGGGACAAATAGCAGTGGCACAATATGTGCCGCTGCTACTTCTCCCCAGGGAATGCCTGTGTATGTGTGCTCTTGTGCATAGCAAGTTGTGCATGGTGAGGTAGGAGAAGCTAGGGCCATTACCTGGGGTCCTGGGGACCTCCTGAGGTTCCAGCAGTGGCAGTATGGCAGCAGGGAACCTGGCTGGCAGCTGGAGTGGGGCTCTGCCCGGCCAGGCTCTGGTTTTGGGAGGCATACGCTGCCGCCATGTGCACCACCCCACTTCTTTCTACTGCAGGTTTTTTGGACACTGGGATATACCAGTGTCAATGCCCCCGCCCCCCACTGCAGGGAATGCCTGCATGTGCAGTGTGTGCAGTGTGCAGCACCACAGACAGATCTGTGGCACTGCGTACTGCATGTGTGCACTTGTCTGGATGTGCTCTAACAGTTTATATCTGTATTCTTCCATGCAGCTGTTACATCTACGTATATGCTTAGGTATACAGCACATGCCCATCTTTAGGTGCTGATTAAGCAAGGCAGCTGTCAAGTAATTCATTACCAGAATATTATGCTTCAGATAAATTGTATCGTGGTGAGAGGTGGATCATTTGAGAGTGAGTGGAAATACAGAAGTAAAGGAATGCTTTTCAGCTTTTGTGGGAATGTCAGATTACTGCCAAATGAAAGAACAAAGTCTTGAATGTAGGATATAAGGCGTGATAGATAATGCATTGTTTCCTTTAAGAATAGTTGCAGACTTTCTGACCATGGTTTCCATAATGGACATGGTGTAGTCTTTGGGTGACATTACACATTAGAGTTAGCAGGTGCTAATTCTTAGAAATGTGTTAAGGTAAACAAGTGCTAGTGATTAGTCACACATTTGGGTTTAACACCCTCTAATGTGCACTGCTTAGACATGCTGCTAGAAGGCAGGTGAGCAGGAGCAAGACTGGGGACTCCAAGTCTTCTCCATGCCTGCCCTGCTCACCAGCTTTTTAGCTATAGTATAGGCTAGGGAAGAGGGAGACAAGACTCCACCATGCAGCTTGGATTGCCCGCTCTGCCCCTCAAATCACCCTGCTGACCTCCATCAGCCCCAGCATCTCCCCCTCCATCCTGCAATTGCTCCTCCACCCCCTTGCTGGCCACTTCACCCCCTTACTGATCCACCCCTGGATCACTGCCCTGCTATCTCAATCAGCTGGAGAAATGTGGCAGTAGCATCGGGGGTGGGGACAGGGTTTCTCTTCCCTACCTACTCCCTGCAGCCTGTGTTACCCCTGCACAGCTAGATCAAGCCTCCATACCTAGATCCAGCCCCTGGCCCCCCAGCAGCTACCTGGCTGGTCCTTGCCCCACCTCCCCACCCTGAACCCTGCCTCCCCTTCAGTTGCAGGGCCTGGCAAGGTGTGGATTTGGGTGCACTGGGACAGCAAAGTCTTCGGGGACCCCAGGAACAGGCAAGGAGGAGGAACACTACCCCCACCAGCACCTCCATCAATCTTTTGCTGATCAGGGTGGCAGGGAAGTGACTTGGGGGTGGAGGAGCTGATGCGGGGCAGAAGGAGTAATTGGGGTAGCAGGGTGGAGAGGGCATTTGGGGTCAGGGTAAATTTGGGGGGGCAAAGGGGACATCAGTCTGGCAGATCCCAACCCACCCACTCCCCCCTTCCCCCTGCTTTTCTCCCCTTCCAATCCTGCCCCCCTCACCCATCCCCCATGCCACCCTCCCCCAGGCTCCCCTACAGCCCCTCATCCCTTTTCTGTCTCTATTCACTCACCCCATCCCAACCAACCTGTTGCCAGCTTGTTTTCTGCTGCCATTCCAGGGCTATAGAATCCTTGATGATAGCTGGTCCACCTGAGAACAGTGCCACCTGAGATACTGGAGGACTGCAAATTGCTGATTTTCTCTCAGGTGAATACTTAGAAGCTAATTTAACTGGGTAGCTCAACTCAAAAATAATCTTGACCTGAGGTGGCATAACTTTAAGATGCCTAAAGGGCACTTAGCACTAGTAATGAGCCTTGAAGTGTGATCATTCAAGGTTTAAGTACTCTTTACATGATCTAATTGTAATGTGTAAACTCATCCTTTTATTATTGTTGTTTATATTATGGTGGCAATTTGAGGTCTCAGTGGAGATCAAGACTCCATTACTCTAGGCTCTGTACTAAAACAATAGTGGGAGACCTTGAAGACAATACAACTGGTAGGCCTAAAAAGACCAAGCAGACAAATGGAGATAGAGGGAAAAGAGACATGAAGAGCTGATGTGATACACATCAACAAAATGGCAGAGGCAGGATTAAACAACAGGTCTCCTGACTCCTACTGCATCCTGCCTACCATGTTAGCATTTCTGTCAAGCGGAACAGGTGATAAAGTAGCCACTCTTTGGAAACCAAAAGAAGCTCCCTGGGTCATGATCCAGCATTCATATTGCAAGGTATAAAATTCTAAGAAGATTAATTTCCTTTAAAAATTTGTCTTGGCCTTATTGAAGTTGGGTGGAAAAAATGACCTCCAATGCAGACTACTTGACTATTTTGCAGTTTAATTCAGCAAGGACTTGTAACAGCAAAATCAACCACCATAGCAATTCTTTACATCAAAGTTTTGACTTCAGTATACCAAAGCTTTGTATGGAAGACAACTGTCAGGTATAAATATTCAATTGATTTTGTGCCGTTGTAGTGTTAGAATAACAACAACAGTAACATTTTTCTGTTGTTTTTCTCTTGCATATTTTAATCGTTTATGTTTAAAAATTCAGGAATAATGCCATTTTCTACTTTCACCTTTTCTGGTTTTAAAGAAGTTAAGATGAACATATTTCACATTATCAGTAAAAAAGATGTATATATTTTTGCCCATTTATACATTACTGCTAAACCTAATTTCATATTAACAATAAAAGCATAGTCCATAACTATGTAACAAAGATTGTAGATAAACAAAAAGGCACAATTTCACTTGAAATCATAGAGCAGTATTGATATGTATTGTAGATGAGGATAAATTTTGTTTTCAGAAAACAAAGTAGGCAGCGTCTAAACAGGAGTCATTATAGTTGTTTTTAAAACAGTAGCAGTAAACTTTTCTCAAAATGTATGTACATGTAAGCTATTATTCTTGTTTATATATTTGATAACTGCAACATGTGTGGTGCTGTATTTTTGCAAAACCTTTTGTCAGTCTATATCATGCATAATAGACCTGATCAGAATATCTCATTTACACTAGTTCTGAGGGTCTGACCCATCTGGCCAAAATATTTTAGTAGATGGAGTTTTTTTAGATTATTCTTTAAGAGGATGAAGTAGTCTGACACAAATTAATTGGAAATATGTTTCACTACAGGTTTTGAAATAAGGAGCCAAACTCTTAAACACTTGATCCAGATTTTGGAGTGGCATTTCAGAACTTGTCCTGTTTGATTATAGCATTTGCTTGTTTGTTTTTCATTTGTTCATTCATTTGTTTAGGGCTGTGTTCGGAGGTTGATGCTGTTCAACACTATTAAGGATAGTGCAATGTACTTTATGGATACTATAAATACCATATTTACCCAAATACACAATGACTCTGAATTTAAGTCAGAACCTCCCTTCCCCCAAATAATTTGTCATAATTTTGCATATATAGGATAAGTAGTGTTAGAGTGATATTGTAGGTGGTTCAGAAATTATGAGAAGGCAAGAATTTTTTTGGTCTTTTTTGGACCAACTATGTAGTTGGGATAGAGTTAGACAAGTTTGTGAATGTAAGACATACTTCCTAAGGAGGTCTGGTCACAGGGAGCCAGATACAGCATAGTAAAAAACATCAGTGGTGATGGGGTGGGAGGTGAGAGAGATTCCTAGAGGTAGCAGACACACAATTGGCAGAAGAAAAGAAGCTGATTACCAGGAGATCAAGGCCTATCAAAAGGGAGGAGGGTTGATCTCACCTTTCGTGTCTGGAAAGACTTCAGGAGTCTCAGGTAAAATATAACAGGCTATAAAACCAACATAAATGTTTAGTTTTTGGTTTTTAGTGTCTATCCAGCTTAAGAATTTTTGCTCCCAAGAGTGCCTTTTAAAGGTGTTAGGTAGATGTCCCTGGACCCACTGCTATTCTTTACTGTGCTGTACCTGGCTTCTTGTGATCAGACCTGAGGAAGAATGTTTTATGTTTGGAATGTTGTCTGACTGTATCCCAATTACATAGTTGGTAAAATGAAAGCCTTGCCTCTCCCATGTATAGAATCTAATTTTGGAGGATTATCTTAAATTCTTCCCCTCCCCCAACACACTGCTACAGCAGGGAAAGCAGTGGCCAGGAGGCAGTAGAGAGACAGGTGGTGGGGGAAGTAGTAATGAGGGAAGAGGCAGTAGGGGAAGGGGTGGGGGGCAGGCAGATGTGGTAGTGGAGCATGTGGTGGGAGATTCAAGCTATACCCTATCTCTTGCTCCCCCTGCTACCTGTCCTTTCTAGTACCTGCCCCTCCCAGCCTTGTGTGCCCCAGCTCTTGTCCCCTCCACAGTGCCTGTCCCTTTGGCACTTGGCACCTGCCATCTCTGCCTCTCTTCTCCCCCTATGCATGCACCCCCTGGTGCTTCTCCCCTGCTCCCCCCCCCCCGGATACTTCTGCTGCTTACCCTCCAGCTCCAGCACAGCTCTGGTCCCACTCCAGCACAAGGCACAGAACATGTGCCCTAGCCCCAGCTCAACCCAGTAGCAGCAATGGCAGTGGCAGCAGCTCCATCCTGGTATCCAGAGCCAGTTGCTACTGGTCTGGGGCCAGAGGAATCACATGCTCTGTCTCCAAGCCTATAGCATGGCTAGAGTCAAGTTGGAGCTGGAGGGTAAGTGGTACAGAGCAGGAGCGGGGTCAGGACAGGCACCAATGAGGAGAAGAAGTAATGATGGGAGGGGAAACAAGTATAATGGGTGGGAAGCAGCTGCAGCTCTGATCCTAACCCCAAGCTCAGGTTGTGGCCCTAGTTGGATCCTCAGCCACAGCAACTGCTTGCCCCCTGCCACCTTCTACTCAAATTCAATAGCAGGGACTTTTCCCCCACCATGTTAAATTGGGAAAAATACTTGTTTTGGATTTGATAAGACATGATACTAATGAAAATTCATTTTTATGTGAAACAGGCACTACTTAACATTCAGAATTCCAATTCCATGGGAAATTTTAACATTTCTGGTATTGTGTTAAAATACATTTTCATCTATATGGAAATTTTCAGCTATATAATTCAGAAAAAAAAGCAGGTGATTGCAAAACCTTATTATCTTCTTTTCTAGATGAATGTCTCCTGTCTGAGATATCATGAAAGGGTTTGACAATTTGATTTAGAAGAGAAGATAAGGTCTTTCAGTTAGTACTAAATAGCAACTGTTCATAATTATTTAAAGTATGTAGTTATTAAAAATAAAAAATTGAACATGTCAGCTATTTATGAGCTCCATTTGTGATATACTACTGACATATAATCGAGCGAGGTGATATCATGAAGTAGAAACTATAAAAATGAAAAACCCACAAAATATAATTAAATACTCAAATGAAATTGTGAAATCCTCAAATTTTCACAAATGTGCTAAAAGAAAAAAAATCTGATGTATTTATTTATTTGTTTATTTATTTTACTATTTCAGTGTCAACAAAAAGCATATTGCTTGGAGGATGGAAAAGCAGTTTTGACAGAAACAAATTCTGACGAGCTTCAATTAAGACTGCATTGTCTTAATGAAAGAAACAAGGCATTGTGTGTTCTATTATTATGAAGACTGGGTTGATAGAACTCCTCTAGTTCCTTTAGTAAGACATAGTAAAAGATAGCTTTTTAGTGGAAGGAATATGATGCTATTTTAGCTGCCTCCAGGTCAAGCTCAGTAAGAAGCATCCTCAGCCCATTTGTTCTAACTCAGCACGTGCCAAAGCCCAGGAAGTAAGCTGTTGCAGCTGACTTCAGAGCAGCCTTGAGTTTGCGCTCTGTTGCCACTCTGAGCGGTGATTTTTGGAATGAATACTTGGAGCTACTCTAAACTGTCTATCCCATCTAATTTCTGGGCTTTGGTATGTACTGAGCAAGGGCAAATAAGCAGGGGGTCGTGCTTCTTGGCAGTGGTCCTAGGCTTAGCACAGAAATGGTATAGACACAAAATTCTTAAGGACTTCACACTCCTATAGATTTGCTAATCAGTCATGTACTTTTCCACACTAACAATCTCATTCTGGCTCTTGACTGGATACGTTTTTTCATTATGCCCCATTTTTGCTGGTCCAGTAATTTACAGATCTTTATCAAATCTCCATGGGCATACTCACACTATGCCATATTGATTTGTCTGTTGGAGGGTGTTGCTTTTGGAAGGGGAGAGAGCTGTTTTGCTGAAATATGTAGCAAAGGACAAATCACACTGTTCAGAAGAGTGAACAGAATATAAGATACTAACGAAAATGACCTCCTATATCATGGAACATAGACGGAGTGAACTGAGAAACAATGCTGGCCTTCTTTCAGAAAACATTCAAAACTGGATTCTCTGGCCTGCTAAGTGTTTCTTGTGGCAGCTGAAGATGGCTAGCGGAGAATTCCCTCTGTTCAGGACAACTCTGTACTCTTGGGAATCTGGTAGAAGGAGCTTCACCATTTTCTGTGCCTGCCATTCACCACTCTCCTGTTTGAAGGGCTGAATGAAACAAGGAGGGTGAAGGCATGAGGGTGTGTAACTACACTTAACTTCTCACATCAAGGATTTCTAAATCAAGAAGATTCTCATTCCTTGTGAACCAGACTTGCACAGAGAAAAGAATGAAAACTTGGTGTAATAGTTTAAACCAGTGTTTCCCTATCTGTAGTATAGGTACCACCAGTGGTACGCAGACAGCCTGTTAGTGGTACGCATTAACAGATTCATTATAATAAATATGACAAAAATTTACTGGCAGTGCTTTACGGTTGAACTAAAGAAGTTGCGGGTTGTACTTAAGGTTGTATCATTTTAAATTGGTGGTACACAGCTGGTTTAAACAAATGCTTTGTCCCCAGAGCAAATCATTTCAAGGTGGAAAACCAGAAAGAAACCTTAGATTGGGCAGTGGATGAGCCTGACCAGAAGCCTTTTGAAATCAATAGTACCCTTTTTGTTTGTTTTATTGGACTATAGATCTAGTCCTAGTTGGCAAGCCAGGGAAAAACCTTTATATATTTGTGTTTAAAATTTACTCTCAAAGACCTGCTGAATGACTATTGACAGAAGCATACAGAGCTTTGTTTATGCAAACTGTGAAAACAGCATGATGGCCAACAGGCAGAGTTAATCTTGTTACTATTCCTGATACTGAAGTGCACGAGGAAAAATACCCATATCAGTACCATCTGAACGAGATTTACAATAGGTCCCAATGGGCGGATTTTAAGAAAAGCATATCAGCCTAGTTGTGAAATTTCCTTCCTTTGACCTCATTTTGATTATTTTTCCCCCTTGGTGCTTGGTGAGATGATTTGCAACAAGGGCGCTGTGTTTTTTCTTGGGTAAAATATAAAGTCTGAAATGAGAATTCACTACTGGAAGTGACCAATCACCTACTAGAAGGTTCCTTTCTGTTTACACTAATTTATAAATATTGTACTATAAGCTGCTGCTTGTGCTAATTTAGAAATATTTACTATACGGTGGCCTGATATGATCTAGTCATAACTAGATTACTGAAAGATGAGAGTATAAGAGCAAGAAGAAACAGAGTCAATTTTTATCCAAAACAGAACTGCAGTTCCGACCTTCAGAATTATCCACCCAAGTCCGTATAAAAATAAAATGTTGTTTTAAGTATTTACAGGGCTATTTGTTGTTTAGTATGCTAGAAAAAATGTTGCCTCTTGAACAGCATTAAATTGTGCTAATTACTGTCTTTTTGGCCTGTATTTTACAAGATGTCAAACTAAGATGATCTAATGGTCTCTTTTGGCCATAAAATGTATAACTCTTTTAAGGTTGTATGAGAAAACCCAAGGGAAGATGGCTGAAGTTGAAGATTTCTTGGGGAATTTTCCAATAAACTCCAGTAATTAATTTAGCAAATTTGGTCTTGCCAGTGAAATGAAAAAAAAGATGCAATGTGAAGATAAAAGCTAAAAGCAATCTGGAAGTAAATATGCCATATTTATTCATATATCACATGCCCCAATATACACCAAGCTTTGGGAGGATGGAATGAAGGGGAAATAAATTATCCTTTTAACCAAACTGTTTGAACCAGTTTCCTCATTTAAGACATGCCCCCAATTCTTGTTAAATTTCAGGTGAGTGTAGTATATGAATAAGTATGGTATACTATTCCAGTAACTTAGAAAATAAAATAAAATGGGAATTAAACAAATGAAACAGGACTGGAAGTAATTTGTTGGATCACTAAGTCCAATCCCCTGCAGACAGCCTTGCTCAGCCCACAAAGGGTCACAAGAACATATATTTTGTCCTCCTCTCACCACATGCACATGTGCACGGGCATCCCCCTCACCCACCTCCGCACACATACACACACACACACACAAGATTTGGAAGTGTTATTTTTGTAAATATCTAATTTTCAAGCCATACCACAACTTTTGACTAACTAGCTTGTGTGTTAAAATTAATTCTTGTTGGTCTTGGAATGGTGGCAATACTTTTTATTTTAAACCCTCAAAGGAACTGTTCTTAGCCCTTCTTCATTTCTTTAGAACAGCCAGTTTCTCTATATAGTATTTTCTTCCTGGACTCACTTTTTTTCCTGCAACCATCCTCCTTGGAGATTTGTGTATTGTGAGTAGTTGTTGTTTAGAAACTTGCTTTGAGTTTCCAGGATACTTCTGGAATGAAGGCAGAATTGGCGCAGCCAGCATGGCCCAGGCAAGCACTCCTTCATTGTAATGAAAACTTTGTCACGCAGTTACTGTACAGTAGCCAACCTGCTGGAAAAGCAAGATAATAGCAAAGCTATCCAGACCTCATGTTCATGGAGAAGACAGATTTCATTATTCTTCCCCCTCCAGTACTATTCAGCAGGCTTTGTGGGAATGTGATTTATGCTGTCAACACTGAGTGCGGCAGTTGAAATTCTTGTGATGCTAGAACCACACAGAGGTGTACTTCAAAACATGAAAAAATCTGGAGTCCTGCTGTAGACATAAGACCAATACATACGGTGCCACAAACTCACCCCAAAAGTAGAAATAGCTTGAAGGGTTAAGTGTCTCCTGCAGAGATTTTTTTCACAACATTGATTCGACTAACCTTATGTTTGGTCTTGTTCAAAAACCAATGTTAAACTGTATTCATTTGTATCATTATCGCTGCATGGATTATGTTATTCTGTCTGTATATAAATCTTTATAATTTTGGGACATAATTTAGTCAAAGGTTACAGCCAAACTTCTAGTTAAAAATTGCTGTCAACTGAACCCATTGCAGTTAAATGGAGTTTTTGCACTCAGTTCAGTGGGCTGAAATGAAGAAGAGCCTTATCTAGGCTAAGTACAGACAGTCAAAAAGCCCCAGGCTGAATCAATTCAGTCTTTGCAGGTTTCTCTAACCTGCCTCATTTGAACCTATAATCAAGTGAACAGACATTCACTTTTGGTACTGGAAAGGCAGCCAGACCCCTGCAGTGGCCCATACCAGCAGCTCAGGGGCAACAGAGCATGCCCCCAGCCACTACAGAAGGCACCAGAATGCAGCCAAGTAGGGCTTATCCTTGATTGGCTGCCCAGTACCCCCCAAACCTTTGCAGTTTCCCCCCAGGGAGACTAGGTCCTCCAGCCCAGGTCTGGCTAGGGGGTTTCCCACCCCTGGCATGGTCTCTCCAACCCTGCCCGTAGTACAGAGAAGGAAGAGATTCCCTTCCTTGTTACCAGACTTAATATTAGACTTTAGGGTCAGGGGGAGAAAATGCACCCTGCCCTGCACCAGACCATCCAGCCAGGTGCTGCCCTTCACAGGTGGAGGGAGAAAGCCCAAAGTAGGGGCTTTACTCCTCACTCCTGCTTGGAGCTGGGAGTGATTCCCCTAGCCACACCCCATCTTGCAGTCTTTCCTGCCTACGCAGGGGGTCAGACTCGATGATCTATTGAGGTCCCTTCTGACCCTAACATCTATGAATCTTCAACCTCTGGGGCAGCTGAGGAGGGTGGTGGGGAAACCTACCCCACTGGCCCAGCATTGGACCTCCAGCCAGGGTCTGCATGGCAGGGAGGAAGGAAGT
The DNA here is from genome assembly GCF_030867095.1 of Alligator mississippiensis. Taxonomy (NCBI): domain Eukaryota; kingdom Metazoa; phylum Chordata; order Crocodylia; family Alligatoridae; genus Alligator; species Alligator mississippiensis. Next base: position 224,475,152 of record NC_081824.1, on the reverse strand, counting down.
CCACAGAGGCTTCCCTCCCCCTCTTCCCCCCCCCTCCCCAAATCAGGGGCCAGGAGGGGGCATGGCTAGGGGATTTGCCCTTGGGTCCTGGCTGAGGTAGCTGGGGGGGGAACCCTCCCGGTTCAGCACCAGACCCCAGGCAGGGTCTTCCTGGGTGAGGGGAGAGAGTCCATGGTGTTACCAGATTTACCCATCACTTTGGGGTGTGCTCATTTATTAGGGGTATGTTTCTGGGGTCTCTGTAATTCTGTCAATGTGCAATGGGGCTTGGTTTCTCCAACCACTGAGTCAGTCAAACACATATACGCACATACACACAGATTAACAGGATATGTCTGAGCTGGGCCGAGTTATTCAGCATTGACAGGCTAACACCGTCATATGCCTTGAACTCAGTTCATCAGGGCAACAATAAAATGCAGTCCAACACAAGCACACAGGTTAACAGAGCACATCCGAGTCAGGTCAGGTTATTCAGCATTGACAGGCTGACACCCTAATGTGCCTTGAACTCAGTTCATTCCTTATTTTAGCAGGACAAAAAAAAATGCAGTTAGACACACACACTAACAGAATATGTCTGAGCAGACTAGGTCTGATCAGCACTTTCAGCTGATACCCTCACACTCCTCAAAACTCATCATGTCCCAATCTCCTGTCACAATGGTCCTAGGAGTAATTCCCTTGATGAGCATATCCCACCGTAGTTTGGGGCATTACAGAGATCTTTGGCTTTCATAAAAGAAGTGTTGTTGCAGAGCAAAATGGGGAGGTCAAGGGGAAGGAAGAGTAAGTGAGGTTCAGAGAGAGCGAGTATAGCAACCAACTTGACAATAAAAGTTATTTATTGCCAGGTATATGAACTTATGATGATACCGGTGATAATAGCCATACAAGAGAGACAAATAAAACAGTCATTTATTGCCAGGTATATGAACTTATGATGATACCAGTGATAATAGCTATACAAGAGAGACAAATAAAACAATATTATATAGTTTCAGTTAAGTATTTGGGAAGTCTAGCTCAAGTTTGATCAGCAAAAGGCAGGTTTAGAAAGCTATGCCTGGAGTAAGAAAGCAAAAGTCAGGTTCCTGAAGTCAGAGAGAGAGAGAGAGAGAGCGAGCTGTGATCTCACCACACAGCGAAGCTTGAACCAGTCGTGGTTCCCAGGTGTTTTTTGGAGCTTGCACACAGGCAGAGCCCTCAGCACGATAAATGGAGGGATTTCCAGGCCGAAAAGGAGTGGGACTGGTGCAGCTTTTGGATCCAAGCACCAGGACAGGAACTTGAGCTTGGGTAAGGGTTTTTGTAGAGAACTAACAATGGCTCAAGAGAGAACACTAGGTTTGCTTATGGGTAAATGACGGCTCATATGCTGGATAATAGGAACAGTGTCGCAGAGGCAGGAGCTGGGGTAAGTTGAGTGGGGGCCCCAGCCAGGTGGGACTTACTTGCTAGGGATGCGTGCCCCCAAATAATTTTTTCTCCCTCTGTCTCAATCGGCCTTCCACCCCCTCCCCTCTGCCCAGCAGGTAAGTCTGTAGGGGGGGAAGGGGAGGTGGCATCAGCGTACGGTAGATCTTGGGATGCTTTTAAATACCAAAGGTGATCTCCTGCTTAAAAAGGCTGCAGAGCACTGCCGTAGAGTATGTCTAAGGATCAGAGGGAAGGTGAAACTAGTAAATATCCCTGGCCAATTATGTTACTAGTGCAAGAACAATTTCCACTCCCAAACACCGTCAAAATTGTTAGGCTGATGTTAGGACAGGCACCCAAGATACAGTTTGCCCATAATGGGAAAAATCAGTACCATAATAATAAAGGCAACCCAGGGAGGTGGGCTTTCAGCTAAGGGAATTTCAGATGCTCTAGGAAGGAAAGAAATTTGTGGAAAATACTCAGACGCTTCAGAAAATAGAACAATGTTTGTGGGGAGAGGGGGCAGAGGGGCTTTGGCTTGGAGACATTTGCCTTTCTTTGAGGTAGTGGCTGTCTTTGGATTATTCTAGTGAGTCCAGGTCCCCAGGTGAGTCCAGGTCCCCACTGGTTAGGGCTGGCAGGGTCAGTGGGAAGGCTGAGCCCTGAAAATACTGGCAGGGCTCTCTGAAGGACTAGTTTGTAACCAGATGAAAGGGTGACAAACTTTACTTGTCTTTTTGTTCTGCCTTTAAACTGTGTAGTTGGCTTTTAATGATATTCCAAGCTAGTTCCTTCTACGAGACTGGGGGAGTATGGCACTGATTTTTCCCATTACGGGCTGTAGAGGGAACCCCGTGGATGGGTTGGTGCTAGGTGGCTACTGCCTGAAGGCAATTTCAGCCTGATGCTGAACCCATTGCCATTCACAGGAGCTTTTGCACTGAGTTTTGCATTAGACGGGAATGAAAAAGATCCTCATTTAGAAATCTGAAGTCCTTGATGCCATGTTTTGTTAGAAGAACTTTCATTCTCTGACGCATGCATAGAAACGCCAAGCTGCAAAGAATGAAAATATATCTTATCCTACTTTCAGACCGAGGGATACTTTGTAGGGCCTAATCTATGGCTGTGTAAATCATCATAATTCTGTTGACATTTGTGCAACTTAGACTGTTTACACTAGCTGAAGATATAAATGGGCATGTTCCAAATGTGAGGGGGAGCGTGGAAGAAAGCAGTGAAAGTACCTGTTTGAAAATCTAGTGAGCAGGTGCTGGAGGCTGGCACCCTGAGGAGATTTAGGAGCTGACCTTGCAATACAGTTTGAGAGGTGATAGGGAAGGTGAGAGTAACTGCAAAGGGCTGCAAAAATGAAGGCAATAGTCTTAGACTTGATGTAAGAGAGAAAGCAGTTGACATGATACCAAAAACAGTAGAAACGAGGCACGCAAAATCCTAAGACTGAAGCATGGACCAGGATTGTCAGTGCCCTGGAAGGTATAAGATTAGCAAAGAAATAGCAAATATACATCAAGATGTCTGATTGTACTACATCTGTGTCAAACGGAAATCATACGGAGCAAGCAACTATCAATACAGTAGGAGCATTATGCCATTCTTGGTTACTTAACATGCTGGCTCACTCTTCTATGTCTGGAAAAATCAGAAACGGGGAGCATCAGCATACTGAGTAACAGCTTGAGGAATTATAACCATCCACACATCTGCATTTGAATTAGCATGGTCAGCTCCTGTAATAACACCCCTTAAGACTCTATGCTGTAACCCTTTCATTGGTGAGAGTGACATTAGCATCTTTTTGAATAGGTCACTAGGGAGGACAAGAACAGAATTTTAGAATTAGTAACAGTGCTGTATGTATCTTCAGCTGGAAAGCACGTTTGAGTCCAAATAATTTGGTTACATGTGGATTGTTGGTAGGATTTTTCCAGCGAAATACAAACTAAAAAAGAAATGACATTTTAGCTAAGAGAAGGAGTTGTAATCACATTTCTTTTTGAGCTTGTGGGTTATGGCACAGTTCTAATCCCATAACAGAAGTGAGCTGTTGAAAGCTTGCATTAAGTCCTGGAGTTTTGCTGTTGACCTTTTTTGCATTTCCATTTGACACAAATGGACAAATGGAGTGTGTTAAAAAAGAATGTCAAAGCCTCTCCTAGTTATTTATAATATTCTTTCCTAGATGTGACTGCCTACCTCCCATTTACGTCAATAATGAGATGCATGTGTATAGCAACAGGAGGAGAGACACTTCTGTACTTAAAAAAATCAAAATTAAAGGCATGCTGCCAAAAGAAAGGGAAACAGGCTTCAGCCTCTGCAGAGAACCTTTTCACCATTCAGTAATTTAAATACATTTTAACAGCTGGAGTTCAAACAGCAGGAATATGTTGACCTGAACACAATATTGCATCTGGGATATGCATTCCCATATTGTTAGTTACAGCTTTTGTATATGGATACATAAGGAATAAAGCACAAGACTTAATTAGACTTAAATCATATGGTGGAGTATGAAAGGTGATACAGAGGAGGGAGAGAGGAATTATGTTTTTTATCTGAATAACAAACTATTGTTTTTGGTAGAACAATAACATGATCTCTGCCAGGTGCTGATGAGAAGTAAACCAACTTTCTACATGGAGACAGGCATTGCAGAAGACATTATTCTAGATCTAATAATTATTTAGTAGGACTAGTAAGCAAGGGTGCAATAGGCATCTGCTTTTTATAGCTTGGGATTTGACTAAATGTTACTACAACCATACTTTTACTAAGACAAGAGGTTTTTGTGCCCTGTGCGGTAGAGATAAAGCTTTTCTGTTCAAGAATTAGCCTATTCATATTCAATGCTGAAGACTGGATAGATTTAATGCAAAGTATATCTTTGCATGGTACCTTTCTTTTATGTAGGAAAATTATGGATTGGTCACCTTTTAATAGGCATTTTAACTATATAAACACTACTACTACGCTTGCAAATTCCCAGAACATCCACCACAAACTAGGTAAAGTAAATGTGTACTATGAACACCCTTTTAATATTAAGAAAAAGAACACTGCAACAAATAATATGGTAGAGGTAGTTAGCCATATTAGTTTTAAAATCAGGCAGAAGGTAGGGTAGGGTTGTGAGGTATTTTTCTTAAAGTCCCAGAAGCCATGTAATACATGAGTCTCAACTTTTGTTTTAAAAATGGTAGGAAGATACAGCTGTTCGGAGATTTAGATTGTGTTACAAATGGCCATCCAATCTAGCTTAGTGTGTCCACATGCAGACCTTACACTTCCATTCCTAGCTAAGTTGACCTAAGTGTGAATTGTTTAGAAGTTCCAGGAAGGTTAGATTGGTCAAAAAATTGTTGACCCAATGTAACGTAACTGTACCTCAGAAGTGTAGTAACTTAGATTGGGTATGGCTAGACTGATCTAACTAAACTTCTGTACATGTTCCCAGGGTTAGGAAAGCCCAGTGCTGGTCCCAGTCCCGGGGCTGCACTTTTCCTACCTCTCCTTGGCACTGGGCTAAATTTAACCCCATGGTATGTCTGCCCCCAAGCCTGCCAAACCCCCTGATTCTGCAAGGTGCTCCTGGTGCTGGTTTTACCAGTGTTCACTGGTATCAGGAGCCAATGAAAGTAAGTCAGTGTGAGGGGAGGGGGAAGTGGGATATAGGGGGGTTGGTTTGCCAGGGGGAGGCTTGTTTGTGTGTAGGCTAAAAAGGGACCCTGGTCCCAGGTGGGGAGAGAGCCCCACTGATCCTACCAATCTCCCCCTGTGGAGCTGCCAGTCCCCATGATCTGCCCACCCCTCTCCCCAAGTCATGGACATTATGACTTGTCATGGACAAGTAATATTGACTGGTTTGACTCTGAATAACAAACTATTGTTTGACTTACTGCAGTCAGGCTCCCGGGACTGGTGAATGCTGGTAAAACTGGCTCCAGGAGCAGCTGTTCGGCAGCATTAGGGAGGGCTGGGGTTGGAGTTGATGGGATTGGAGAGCCTCTCCAATCCTGCCAATCTCTTTGATCCCTCTAGTCAACCACCACAGACCCTGCTAACCCTCCCAGTCCCTGCTAGCCTCCTGCCCATGAACCCTGCTAGCCCCTCCACTCCTACCAAACCTTCAGAGACCCACCAACCCCACTGAGGACACCACTACCCCAATCCCCTCAGGTCACCTCCCCACCCCATCCTGCCCACCCCTTCCCCTACCCTGATTTACCTTAGATCAGGTGGACCATTTGTAACCCAATCTAACCCCCCAAACTTGTAGCTATAATCTGTACAAAGCCAGTAAGGGCCAGATGCTATTCTATCTATTAGCTAAATCTATTTAGCTGCCAAAATACAATTTTAATCCACCTTACTTGAATCCCTGAAAACCCATTACTGAGAAAGGTGGGTGTGTCATCCCCCTCCTTCTCACTTTCTGTGGCTTAGCTGCTTCAAACATTTTTCATACTGGAGCAGGATGGAATAGGATTAAAATGAAGTGCCTAATAGGTGGAATAGGAACTGGCCCCAAGTTTCTGTACTCATTCCTCTGTTGGAAAACTTGAAAATGTGAAGTTTGATGGCCCTAAAATCAAACTGTGTAAAATAATTACTTAAAAAAAATTATTACATTTTAATCTCCTGATTTGGGGCCCTGACTAATGGTTTTGGAATGCTGGAAGTAACAATGTTGGGAATGGAGAACTAAAATGGTTATAGTTTCATAGTAGCTATGGTCAGGAGGAACCTGAACAGATCATCTAGCCAGATCCACAGGCAGGAATGAATGCTGGGCTCACAAGACCCCAGACAGGTGATCGTCCAACCTTCTCTTGAATTTGCCCAAGGTAGGGGAGAGGACCACTTCCCTGGGAAGTTGGTTCCAGATTTTGGCCAGCCTAACTGTAAAATACTGCCTTCTGATCTCCAACCTAAACCTGTTCTCCATCAGCTTATTACTATTGTTCCTTATCACCCCAGGTGGTGCTGGGGAGAAAAGAGCTCTGCCTATTTGCTGTTGATCTCCCCTGATGAGTTTGTAGGCAGCCACCAGGTCCCCCCTCAGCCTCCTCTTGCTGAGGCTGAACAGGTTCAGGTCCCTCAGTCTCTCCTCATAGGACCTGTCCTGCTGCCCTCTCACCAAGTGGGTGGCCCTCCTCTGAACCCTCTCCAGGCTGGCCATATCCCTTTTGAAGTGCGGCACCCAGTACTGGACACAGTACTCCAACTGCGGCCTGACCAAAGTCGCATAGAGGAGAAGTATCACCTCTCTGAACCAGCTTTGGATGCATGGCTGCCCTTGTTGGCTGTGGTCTGGCATTGGCGGCTCATGTTCATCTTGGAGTCAGTAATGACTCTAAGATCCTGTTCCACCTCTCTGCTTTCAAGAAGGGAACTCCCCAGCCTGTATGTATGCTGTCGATTCCTTCTCCCAAGGTGCAGCACCCTGCTATAATTAAACAGACTCTAAGGTGCAGTGACGTGAAAAAATCAGTCAGTGACATTCTAAGAAGTATGTATTTTGATTAGATGCGCTTAAGTTTTACACTACCTTCCTTCCCATCTAAAACGTCAATAAATATTTTTATTTAATCTGATGGTGACTGGGAAACAATGAACTGTTGAACACTCCCTGACAGGTGATTGTCATTTGTACAACTAATTTGGCTTATATTTTCTTATAATTCCATCTTTAAAATCCAAGCTACTATTATATGATTTGAACAGAAATAATTATGAGACTGTTCATTGTGGATAAAAGGCAAGATATTCAAGTTTAAAAGACAACATAAGGGAGAGCTCTAATAGAGGGTGTTACAATGGTTTACGTTTAATGTTCCTTTCAACCAAACAAAGCCAAGGTTGTCAGCTGTTGAAGTTCACAGAAGATGGAATTGAGTGTGAGCTATGGAAGCTGAAACAATGCTCTAGGGAAAATAAAGGAAACTGTTGCTCTTGAAGAAAGTTAAAAAAAAAAAAGTTTTTTAAAAAATGTAGTGACCAAGTTGGCTGCCTCCAAAACATGGAATTACACTGAGAAAAGAACATACACTATCTTTTGCTAATATATACCTCACTAGTATCTGAAATACCCTCAGTTCCTCCTATAAATAAAAATACGAAAAAATGATTATCCATTGGCAAATGTTGACGTTTTAAATGGCGACTGCTTTGTAGCATGTGTAATGATGTGCTCCTCTGCTTTGCATATAAATGCCAAAGTGTCTGAGAATTAATCAAATGTTACAGCTACTGATGAAGTTTCAGTCCATTCGCATGACACCCTAATTGAGGCAGGCATGCTGCTCAAAGATGATGAAAGAAATGCTTAATCTGCGTGAGAAAAGAACAGTGAATATGCTAAGAGCCTCTCACATTTTAAGTAAAAATCATAACCTTCCTGATCTGTTTTCATGAGGATTTGAAAATCACATATGCAACATTTAAAGTGAGATTATTTTATGACGATTTTTTTGGAGTGTTATTCAGTGGAGAATTGATATACCAAATTATCTGTGTCTTCGTGAGGTAGTTAGTGCTCTGTACGTCAATTAATCATGTGACATTTGTTTTCTTTACTGTTACCATTTGGGGTGAATGTGTTTTTCATAGGAGCCAATCTCCTAGTTATGCATGAACCTGGAGTCTGAAGTATGTAATCTAGGCCAAATCTTTGTAAGCTTTTCCACTCAATTCTGCCATGAATCTTATTCTTCACCAGCAACATGCATTTGCTGTTTACATGTTAGACTTTTCATAACAAATAGCTTTTATTATATTTTATTTTGTTTCAATTTAAGTTAATTTAATTTTTCTAATGCTGAACATCCAGTCTTAAGTATTGAAATTAGAGCTAGATTCAACACCCATGGAAATCTATGGAAGTCTTTCGATTGACTTCAGCTACTTTGGGATCATACTCTTGGATAGTGTGGTCCCTAGAATGTACCTGTCGTGCTCCCAGCTAGCTCCATGAATTGTTGGGAAGAGAAAAATGTTCCAGGCGAGGCCCTTTCTCCAGCTCTTCTGCCACACCTTGATGTTAAATTAAAGGAGGGGTTCAGTGAAATCTCATATAGGCTCCCAGATGGGTTTTACTCTCAGTACCACTGAAGCTGACATGGAGCTCTGCCTCCCCTACACCCCGTCCATTCAGCAACTGCTGGAGATGTTAATTTAGGACATTCAGCTTCTGACACAAACTATAGATATCTATCCAAAATCCTTTCACTGCTCCTGGATGCAATCATGGTATCTTGGACTATATATATATATATATATATATATATATATATATATATATATATCTTGTTCTTTTAAATGAAAAGTGTGAAAAATAAAAATTAAAAAATCCCCAACTGGCAAAAGGCTTTGCTGGTATGACCACCCTCCCCCCTCCCTTTTAGTGCATTGCCTGGTCTTGCCCTCTTCAGAGAGCTGAGCAGTATGGCTCCCCCTTTTTTAATTTAATGTCGACCCCAGCTGCTGATGCCTTTCTCTGGTGTTCCTTGCTGGTGTACCATCCCTGCTGCCAGGCTCCCACCAGCCGGAGCAGGTTCCTTCCTCTCCTCCTTCCCCGGCACCCTCTGTGCTTTTTAAATATCCTGTGGCAGTGCATTAGGCTGACATCATCAGGTGTGTGCTGCCTACCAAGACTATGAGGGAGCTTATAAATTGGCACCACTGTGCTGCATGGAGTTCCAACCCCAGCTCCCTTCTTGGTAAGTTTGGGGCAGGCTTTTCGGACCCTGGTCCCTTCCGGACTGGGTCAAAAAGGGCATTAAGGGGCTGGGGATCATGCAGAGCACTCATGCTGCCACAGTACCTATATGTTTTTCCTTTTTCCCCTTCCACTGCTGATATAATATCTTTATTGCTTAGTGCACAAATACACTATGCATATTAAGCATTATGTGACACTGGATGTAAATTAGCCAGGCAATTTTGGCAAGAAGCATTTTCCCCAAACCAGTTCTGTATTTCTTCTGTTGTTTGACTGAAGTCACTGTGGGCGTGTCTGCACATTCATTAATGCACCATAATTATGGCACATTAAGTTTAATTCCTGTAATAATAGGTAGTAACAATGCACTGTATTTGGCGCTACTGCACATTAGTGCAGATGAACACTTTTTTGTGCCCATTGGAATAATCTCCTGTGCATTGGCACAGTTTTTGTCAACCTCACTAATGCACAGTAGAATTAGTCTAATGGGCATTAAGCATCTCATGTAGACACACCCACTGTGCAGGCATTTTTATACCTTAACTCTCACATGGTAGCTGGTATGCCTATCTTGTGCTTACCTACACAGTCTATTCAGTTTTCCCCTTTCTTCTCTAATGGTTTTCCTGAGCATGTACAATGCATCAATTGAAATATACACAAGGAAAATCAATAAATACCAGCAAGTAAATCATATGTATGTGTTAGACTGACCATTTGCATTTCCATTGTATTTGTCAAGTATGCCAGACCTATAAAGGAATAAAGGGAGCAGAAAAGGGATGCTGGTTTCAGCACAACCTAACAGGAGTCAAATCTTTTCCAGGAATTTAGAACTAATATTTTATTTTGCTGGAGTGGAATGGGAGTGAATTAGGGATGCAAGGTCAACCCATGACTTTTTAACTTTTCTTAAAAGTCTTCTATAGAATTATCTTTACAGACCATAGTCTTTCAGAAAGATATATCATTCCAGCATATCTTTGCTATCCAAAAGGTCACACTAAGCAGGGTACTAAATCTTAGCACAAAAAACAATTTGTCTTTAATAGCTGATCTTCCTTAAACAATTTGGACATGGTTCCACTGATTCCAAGAGATGGGGTTATGCCTATACTAATTTCACATATTCTACTCCCATTAATTCACCGAGTGATTATAAATTTAGGTCTGATGTTTGTGTGAGTTGGACTTAAAGTAGGATCCAGAGAATGTGATTAAAAAAACAATTTCTAAATGGGAAAAACATTTCTCAAGATTGAAAGAGGCATTTTTGGTCATGGTTTAATTGAAGAAAAGTTTTTTGGGTTGGGACAAAACCCTTCCATTTCTCGCATTAAAATCTTTGTTCCATGCATCTAATACTATGTAAAAAGGAATCTTATTACTTTCAGACATGACTGCTTGAAACAGTAATTGGAAGGAGAAAAGCTGGCGTTTTCCAAATCATAGCCGTGTCTTATAAATGTCAAAGTCACTATTCATGTCTTTACATTGTGAAAAGTAATCCATTTTCTCAGACAGTCTGTTCTACCTGAGCCATGTAATGCTCAGGAACCTTAAGGTTCAAATAAAAAATAAAGAAAAACTGAAAGTATTTAACTGTATGAAAAACAGTTTCATGTTTTCATGAATAATGGGTTTGTGTTCCTCAAGCTTGTTTTGAAATAGCACATATTGAACCTTTGAAAAATAAATGCATTTTGAAACAAGTAGGTCAAAGATAGAAAGAACCGTTTTTTTCTTTACAGTAAGGCTACTTCACACCACTCTGGCAGTGTAAAGGAGCTTTAAATTATAGTTTATCACAACTGGAGCTCCTTTACTTTTACCTCTGATAAATAGAGAATCCGGTCCAAAGTGAAACTTCTAAATGCCTTATGGTTCCGTGGTACTGCGAGATAAGGGTATGGACGTACATCAAACCAGCTTCCCCAGAGTGAATCCCCATATGCATGCTTCTATACCCTGTTAAATTGGAAGTATCTTGCCTCTCTTTCATTAAGGGGTGCACTGCTTCATATTTACCATGGGGTAACAGCATGCACACAGCAAGTTGCAATGAATTAGTTATATCGTGGTAAGTTCACAGCTCAGTTTACCTCATAATCAATTGTCTGTGTGCCTGTGCCCTTACTTTGTAAATCTACATCACATTGAGTTCAACAGAAGTCCATGTGTACTTCCTGTTAAACCTAGGTTAAAGTGTTTTTCTAAATTGGGATGTCGAAATCCAATCCTTGACTGCATGCATAGCTCCCTTTGGAGTCAGTGGAGGTTAGTCTGTAAGTCGAAGGACAGACTCTTCTCTGCTTGATATAGCATTATCTATTGATTCTTGTATTAGTGGGGAGTCATGGGCCCTCTGTGGTAACTCTGTCCAAGAGAGCATTACATCAAGTACTCTGTCCCTTTCTCACGTAAACCCTGCCCCATATATCTCGAGCAACCACAGTCTGTAGGTGTATGCTGTTCTTCATAATCATGCTGATACCAGATTAGCTTATTCACGTGCATTGAATTCAGTTAGACCATTAAAGTGAGTAAGGCCATTACAGTTCATATTCTTCACTCGAACAGAGCTAATATAGTGCATCATCTATACCTTTGCTATCCTCCAAACAGCATTAATAGCCGTACTCAGGGTAAAAATGCATCAGCTAGAATGCTGACACCTTTCCATTTATAATACCTAGATGGTACTATGTTGAATGCTAAGTATTGGTGTTTAAGCCACATGTCAAATCATTTTTTTAAATAAAACGTTATGTAAGGTATCTTTTTATAAGATTTCCTAATCTACAACATAAGTGTTTTGTATACAATTGGCCACTTGTGTTTACATAAAGTGAAATGAAGAAAAGAAAACGTATGGATGTGGTTTAAGTTCCCTTTGTGCAGTTAGTTTACTGTGTGAGCTACATTTCAAGCCGTAGCTTTCATACAGTCTTTACTCAGGTAGAATTCACCTTGCCTTCAGTTGAAAATGTATTAAAGCTCTTGTCTGCAATTTTTCTGGGCAATTTTTATGTAACTCTATGGAGAGGATCCCTTCATTACTTGCTTTCTTCAATGCTTTTCCTTTTGTTTAAAGGTAAAGGAGAATTCATCTGACAGCTGATCTAATAAAATATGCCATGGTCCAATATATTTTCAACTGCTGTTGACACTTGATCTGAGGGGAAAAACATGCTTAGTAACTTTTTTCCCCAAAAAATATAAACTTGGGTTTGTTTTTGACAGATACTTGCATGCTGTTGAAACACCAAACAGACTTCGTTGTCTGAAAAGGAGCTCAGAGCAGGTCTCAAGAGAGACCTTTCTCTTTCCCTGAATAGATGTGTGAGAACAGTTTTGTACCTTTTTTGTTGGGGGGGGGGGAGAGGGAGGTTGGTATTTTCTTTTAAGGTTCAAAAGGCTGGTTTTCTCCTTAATCCCCAAATTAGCTGATGTCCGCTCTAGATAACATTTCATCCTCTCTATCCATGAAGTTAATTTGTCCTTCTCCAATAACTTAAATGAGATTTGCAGCAAGTATGTTTCTTCCATTGTTTAATTAGATGTCTGTTCAATCTAACAACATTAAATGTCATAGGTGCATTATGTTTAATAAGATCCAAATACATTTGTGCACCCTATTTTATAGTTTTTAATTCCTGAGTGTGTCAATAAAAACAATCTGCATTACTCATTTTGATTTTTCTGTAACAAAAAATATCCTCTACTGAATGAGTTGACAGGGATTTTAATAACATAGCCACACATGGGCTGGATCCTTGTTTTGAGGTGCTGATCATTTCCAACGTCATTGACAGTTTAGGGTATTCAAAAACTTCCTAGCCATTTTCAGCACCTTGCTAAAATAAGCCATAGGTGTCCTTGTCACTTTACAAAGATGAATGACTCGTCCCCAAAATCTTACAAGCTAAATAAGACTGAGTGAGGGAGGGGAGCCATGATGAGGCATCTTCCATCAAGAAGAAGTGGGAGGTCTTAGCAGACAACAAGCACTATGTATCAAAAATGGCCAATTAGCAATCGAGCCTTTCACCAAAACATAAATGAATTCATTTAGCTTTTATTTAGCTTTTATGTGGCACTATTCACCTGTAGATTGCAAAGCACTTTACAAAGGAGGTCATAATCATCATTACAAAAAACAAAGGCACAGAAGTGAAATGACCTGTCCAAGATCACTCAACAGGCTAGTGGCAATGCCAGGAACTAACTGCGTGTGTCCTGCTTAGTGACTATAGGCTCTGGGACATGCTGCCTTCCAGGCAGGCTGCTTTGGGTAAGCTATACTTTACTGTAACAATCAACATTATATTAATGCAAGGGCGGAGAGGAAATGTCTCTTGTAACTTCTGTGCACATTTTGTTTTTATAAATGCGTCCAGGTTGCTTCTTTCCTTCCTTATAACTATTTTAGACCTTCAAATTTTAACAGACCACTCATCATCCTGTGAGATGGTTCAATAAGGTAATAGTGCATCTTACTCAACATTTTGTAGAAATGGTTATGCAGATTCCTTCATGAATAATGGGAATGTAAAATTGTACTTTAGAAATATATATCAGCGTCACTATTCTGTAGAGTGTTCTTATAGATTAGAATGTTCTAGGTTGGTTACATAACTTAATAAGCAAGACTCAGTGTCAGAGAGAGTCATATTAAAGTTTCCCACATCCAAAACTTCAGCAAAGGGGACCACAGGGCATGATGATTTTATAGCCATTTTGAAAGCAGGAAGAAAAAAGCTATCATTTACTTGACTAACTTCCTAAATATTTTGGTTGATCAGAAGCTTAAAAAAAAGGGGGAAAAAAGTAGTCTTGGCAGAATGGTATAATTCTCAAAAACATTTAGTAAAAAACTTAGCAAAATTACATGATACAACAAACAGATGTCTGAGTGGTTTTGGCAAGATTAAAAATTCTTGAAGTAGTTTACAGCATAGTACACAATGCTGAACATTAAATTACTGTTTGAAACTTAACCAAATATTCTGTATTTTAAATATATTACAATTAGTTTCTGTAACTCTTACATCCCAGTATATGTGTGTATGTGTATCTATCTATCTATCTATCTATTGATGACATAAAATAGCAGTGGCCATGGATAGGTATTCATTTCACAGAAATTCTTCGCACTAGTAAAACACTTCAGGAATTGGAGTGCACATGCTTTGTATCCCTCTGGCTATAGAAGTAAGCTCCAGCCAGGAGGCACTGGAGGATCCTTTGGTCATCCCTGCCCTTTGGGGAGACCATTGATTGACAACCTACCCTTCCACCTGCTAGGGAAAGAGACTGGCTGTTTGTGGTATTTTTGCCACCATTTTATATGAAATTAAAAAAAAAAGAAAGAAACAAAACCCAGATTGTAGCAGCAGACTGGGCTAAAAAGAGAGACTTTGAAAAAGGGAAGGGAGATGGGAGCAGGGGGGAGAAATGAAGACAAATTTCAGTTCATCATGCCATGAACTCCTTAAGCCTCAGGTTGTATATATTGTCTTCATATATTCCAGGAAAGTCTCATTCCCCTTTTTCTGTTGAAACATGATGGCTGCACAATGCAGGTTAGTTAACGTTGCTCTTGCACATTGAAGAATTAAGATTTATTGGGGCCCTGAGGAAACAGAAAATTGGAGGCTCCCCACACCCCATTATAAAAATGAATGCATCAAAAAAAAAACATTAATAGACCCATTAAATGTACATACGGTGCATAATGCACAACACATAATGTCAAAATTAACTACTCAATTTTGCCACACACAAAACCGAATAAAACAACTGCCTTAGGAAAATGACTCTGATGCACGGAGTCGCCATAAAAGTATAATAACATGATAGGAATGACGTTTTAGTTTACTGGTCATGTAGATTCTTGTTTGACTTTTTTTTAAATACACATTTTAAATTGTACTTACACTACAGTAAACTCCTACAGGAAAAATACAGGCCATACTGACAGCCTCAAGTACAAGTCTAAGAATACTTACAAGTAATTTTTGCAATTAAAATAAAGCAGTAGGCCAACACAATACATCTCCATTTTTTTTATGATTCCTAAAACATTACACATGTGCTAAACTTCATATACTGTGAATCTCTCTGTCTTATATACCCATTACACTTGTGTTTTAATGCTATTACCACATAATTATGTAACCAAAATGTGAAAAAATACAAATATAAAAAATCTCATGAAAATGTATGCCTGTGAGCGGCGGTGCCAAGATAGGCTTTGCCGTAGAGTCTGTGCACTTTGGCCTCTGGGGTGCCAACTTTTGGGGTCAGACAGTTTGACTTTTAAAGCAATCCTGCTCACAGGGCATGCCCCCCCAACTCACCTCCCATTCCTTGATCTTTTGAGCTAGAGGGAGAGTCCTTTGTCATATACCCACGTGAGCTGTGCATACTGATGGTACTCAGGGCTCTTCTTCCCTTTTCATCCCTTCCACACAACAACCGGGTCCTAAACTGGGATCTATACTTGGGTTCTGAGCAGAAGGGTCCCAGGCTAGTAACTCACTTGGCGAGTGATTCAACCCGCCACATTCAGCAGAGATTCATTAAGTCCATAGGTTGGAAAAAATAACTTACTACTTTCAATATCTCCATACCCTCTGGTGGTGGCAATTCATGAACTTCTTCAGGGCATAAATAAATCAAATTTTCAATTAATAAATAGTTTGTTTAAGCCTCAGTAAATTCATGGGCAAATCACTCCATGCCATCTGGCAGTGGCAATTCATTAATTTCCTTGGGACATAAATAAATCAAATCTTCAATAAATAAATATAGTCCATGTAATTTTCAATCAATTCTTAGCCCAGTTAATTAACTCAATCACGTCCAACCATAATTCATTAAGGCTTCCAACAGGTGCAACTAAAGTACATATGTAGAGCAGCCGCCTAACTCGTAAAGAAACAAATGGTCTGCTCCAAATCCCAAGTGCCTTCGGGTCACTTACACCCACTGTCTGTGCAGCACTCTCCACTCGTGGGTCTAACGAGTGGGTCCAGTGGTAACAACAGCGGGCAGATCCCAGGCAGTGCTCTGATCACTCCTCTATGGAGTTTGAACCCATGGGGCTGAAGGCCGCTCCAGGCCTTCAGTCTACAAAGCCAGTCTTCTCGCTTGCTTACACAAGCCCCCACTGGAGCTTTGTTACTGTGGAGCTCTGTACCTTGCCTCCTGGCTTTCCTGTGCTTCTCTCTCTCACTGGCTTGTGTCACTCATATATGATATCATCCCCAGAGCATCTTCCAATATGCAGCTGGCACAAACTTACAAAACGGGGCTGATGTTGCACCTGCCGCTCCGCTGCTAGAATTGTCACCACCCTTACGGGTAATCGGAAACTGTCTTCCGCCCTTACCAGGCTCACAGTCAGTCCCCTGATGCTACCAGGGATGCCTCACGGGACACTGTCTCTCTGGTACCGCCTTGCCGGGTACTCCTTATTACCACAGTGACTTAGCTTTTAAATGATAGGTTTCTTCCGAGCTTTGAGAGAGGAAAAATCTTATATAATGTCATCAAAGTCTGCAAACTAGAGGGAGAGCCAAGGAGCAAGCTCCTATCACTATCCATTGGGAAGCTACAGCAGCTTTTTGCAGGGCCCTACAGTGCGGTAGACTGGTCTCCACCTACAGCTATACCGCCTCATTCAGGTGAGACGAAGGGGTCACTTCTGCCAGGTGCCTAAAACCACCTGGGCCAAAATCCCCATCTCAGATGTGGTGTCTTCTTTACCAAGCAAAGGCAGGTGCCCTCTGCACCCAGCAGGTACACCTAACATGCCCAGTCTCCTTGGCACATCCAGGGCAAACCAGGGCACATGACGACTGCTGAGGTGAAGGCAGCCCTGGCCTCAACCCAGCCCAGCCCAGTCCCTCTGCACCTCTGCCCGGCATGTGGCGTGCAGCCAGTGCTGTGTTCCCCCAGCACTGTGGGATGGGGCAGAGCCACGGCCTGCCTGGGAAGCAGCACAGGCTCCATGCCACACACAGCTGTCCGCCCACATCTCTATCAGCCATGGTGGAGCAGGGCTGTCCAGTTCCATCCTATCCAGTGGCACTGGTACTGGGGGACACCTGCAGATGGCCCAGGGGGCCCATGCATTAATCTGCCCCTGCTCTTGGAACTTTACCTTGACTTAAAGTCTGATCTTGCAACTTGCTATCCATAGGAATGCAACAGTGGACTGAACCCCAGACATTTCAGCCAGTTGCTGGCCAGAAGACTTCATGTTGCTTTAAGTTGTATGCCATGTACAATGATTCAGAGCCCTTTGGATAGAAAAGTTCCTTTTGACTCCTAAGACTGGTAGACTAAACCCAGGCCAGTAATCTTCATATAGTTCTCAGACACTGTACCTGATCTTCCTTTGTTTTTTTTCCTCCTCTTCAGTTGGTGCTTGTTGAAACTATACGGTGCCTAACCAATTCAGTGATTTCCTACATTAGATGGCACAGAAGGAAGATAATCTCTTTTAAAATAATATGGAGTGCTTCTAAGGCAAAGGTCACGCATTAAATGATTTTGTATATTCAGATGCTGAGATGGATAGAGTGACTGGTAGAATCTGCCAACTGCAGGAATTTCCAAGACCCCTGTTCAAATTAAAGTCACATCTCACTGTCCATTTTAATCAGAGGGGCCTCTTATTCAAACTGATGGGGGGTTTTTCTCCTCTGCAAAGAATGTTTTTAGCAGTTTAGTGTAATATGGCCTGATCCTCAGCTCCTGTAAATTGAAACTGTGTTGACTTACATCAGCTAGGGATCTAGCTCTAAAGACTCATATATTTTACAGATTACATTACCCTCTCTAAATATTAATATGCACTTTTAATGTGCATATATTATTATTTGGTAATAAACAAGAGAAATACTCAAGAGAAATCTAGAATCTCATCTCAGCTGTTTTTCTTTCTCATGTTGCCTTTGTAGTATATATATTTATTTTCCAAAGGCAAAATGGAGAGGACCAAACTGGAAAAACAATACATGCCCTAACTCAAATAATATTATGGCCATGAAGTATTTTTCAAATCTTCTCTCTCAAAATACCTTCTACAGCGCATTCAATACAGTACGTTCAACTTATAGCCTTCCATAAATCATTTGGCCAACCCTTACAGTGTAAATACTATTGGAAATTGTTAGGAGATTTGACTGAGTAGATGCTAGGACTTCAAAATATGTTTCAAATTTTGATGGATTTTTTTCATTTTTTTCATGTGCTCTCAGACTGCAGCCAGGTTAACAAGTACACATGCCAAACTTCCTGGAGATATCAAAATGGTGCTTCAAAGTGAACTATGAATATATCTGGGCTCATAGGAAGATGTTATGGATCTAGGTTTTTAGTTTCCACTTGCTTAAACACAGTTCCACGTCTTATTTAAATGAGACAGCCTTAAAATGACTGGATGTAGTTCATTAAATTCTTGAATAACTAAAATCCACTTTGGTACCCAGTTAGTGTCATTAGTAACAGAAATGTGGGTTTGTGATCAGATATAAGAAATGTAAGTTGGCAGGATTTGATGAAGAAACCTTATTTTGTTTTAATGAATATATTTTTAACTGTTATATTGAATGGGCCAAATTGTGTTCCTTTTTACACAATGGCTGTGGGTGGAGACCTGTTTTCTGCACTGTAGGGCCCTGCAAGAGGCTGTAGTAGCTTCTCAATGGATAGTGATAGGAGCCTGCTCCTGGGCTATCCCTCTAGCTTGCAGGAATTACACTGCTCTAATTCCTAAATAACTTCTTTGAAGTCAATACAGTTATTCAGGATTTACACTGGCATGTTAGAAAGCAGAATCAGGTCAGATATATCTTTAATTTACTATATTATATGATTTTACTGAGACTGACATTTTCACAATTGCCTCAGGCAGTTGCCATTTTACTATTGCATTGGGAGTACCTGTTTACCTTTGAATTTCCTTGTGATTTAGTCAGCTAACACAGACTCTTTTAAAAATTCCAGCTAACATTAAACATAATTGTCATTTTTTCTTTTCTGTCGATTAATAAATAGGAATCAGAGATACAATATGATCTTTACTAAAAGAGGTATTCACTAGGTATTATCTGTTTCAAGAATGGTAGGTATTGCCTTTCTTATTTTTTCACTGAATGAATAAAAGGCTTTAAAATTCACAAGAAGAAAAAAATTACAGGGAAATGTGAAGGATCCAGTTAGACATGATTGTTGATACAGTAAGGGCATGTCTATACCTGGCCATATGGTGCCTTTTGGAAGTACTAAAAGACAGCACAGTAACAGCCCATACTGTGCTTTGTCAGCTGTGCAATGTAATTTTTGGGTGCTACATTGCCGTAGCAACACATTATAATGGGGGGAGTGCGTTTGCTACGGTGACATAGCGGCAGTGTCACAGTTTTTGCCAACGAAAGCTACGGTACCACAGTGCATTGCAACAGCTCCATAGCATCTTGTGTAGAGACACCCTAAGTGTATCCGTTGTCTTGGTTAAGCCTCCAATTCCACAAATACTTTGTGTGGGGATAATGTTATTCATAGGAATAGTTCCATTCAGTTTAATAACATGCAACAATACCTGTGAAGAAGTTACTCACCATGCAAAATGTCTTCAGGATCAAGACCTAGAGTAGTCGTAACATACTGGTCCCCAGATAGCTCTACTTTGCCATTATCGCTATCCTCTTTGTTGATTGATTGTATTCCAACTGGGCTTTCCAACATATATTCCTAATACCATTTACTCCATTTTCTACTGGAACTGTTTCCATCACCTCTTTCACACATTGATTCTCCATCATCCCTATTGTAGTATTTTCACTTAGCATGTTATTCAGCTGTTCTCACAGGTCTATGGTTCTCATTATTTCCATCATGACTCTGGTTTCTGAGCCAATGTGTTATAGTCATCTTACAAACTGATTTCAAATGTCTCCAGCCTGACTTTTTATGTCCTCTTCATTGATTAGCTCTCAGCACTGTAAAGTACGAAACAAGCTATTTAAAATGATTTTCATGACATCCCCTGAGAAATTTCTTCTCTTGCCAACTGCTTGCCGAAGACATTACAGTTGGAATGTACTTTTCTAATGGTTACTGAGACACTGTATGCACTTTCTCAGGTAGTGAAATTAATTTGTCATTTTACCACCAAAACCAATTTCATCATTGCTTCTTCATTTACCTGTCTCTCTGAAACCTTGGGGGTCAAAAGAACATATTCATAGTTATACTCCTAGTGTATTTCCTCCACTTTTCCGATTAATACATAGGTACATTGTCTTGTTAAGCTGAACTGATTTCTAGTAATGTATCAATATATCAAGTTCAAGTATATTTACAACACTTTACCTTCCCTGGGGACAGAGAGCATATAGCCTGTTTCTCCATAATAAAATAACTTTTCAGTTAATCAGTTTGCTTTAATGGCATATTAGTTACTTCTTAAATTATTGCAGTTAATGTAAAATGACAGACAGTAGGTTTTAAACAAATCAAATTACTCCAGTCTGTGACATCTCAGGAGAACATGCCATGTAAGCATAAGGTAACTTAGCTTGTGTACACACATTCATATAACCTGGGAGAGTTCTCCCAGGTTTGTCCTCCTGGTAGATCAACTTACCCAGAGTTGTATGTACAGACAGCTTATTTTTCTCCTGGAGTGGCCATTTCTGCTCTAGGAGGAAAAGCCTGAACATCTGTATCCTTGTGGTTTCTCCTGGGAGAGCAATGACTCTCCCAGAAGAAATTGAGTGTCTGCACAAGGCCTTAGGCGTGTCATTGTAACCTGCTGGTGTGTGTACTACAGGTATCCGTCTGTCCTTTATTCACATAGGCTTTGAGTCTGTCCTAATCCTAGCTAGAGAAACATGGATCTTAAGGTAAATGGGTCTTAAGTTCCCTGGAAGTGGTTTCTCGGGTCACTCCATTGGGTGTCCACCAAGATGGCAGCTGTCATGTCCCTTCTGTAAAACTTCAAATCTGTTTGCTAACTGTGAAAATGTAGTGTAAGGGCAAAACTCAAAATACAAGTACAAAATATGTATTTGGCAAAACTCAAAATCAGGCCCTTAAGAAGTAATTACTCAAAAATTTGTGGCTTTTCCTTCCTTCCTTTGCCATATTTTTGATTGCCTCAGCTACATTTTTCCATCTTCCTTTCTCTTTGTAAGTAGGAGGCCTTAACAGGAAGCAACCAATAACACATATAACTGAAGATGTATTAGCAATTGTAACCTAAACTTTTAATGTCTTTACAATGAAGATGGTCCCTGGTTCACTTAATACTGAAGATGTTGACATGTGGCTAATATGACCAAAGTACCTCTCTCTCTCTCTCTCTCTCTCTCTCTCTCTCTCTCTCATTCTTCAGCTGTTCTAATCAAACTGTCATAACAATATATATTAACTAAGAAGTTTATAATTGACATGTTTTCAGCCATAACTCTTAATGGTCTGTTTTCTCAGACAGTGGTTATTTTGATACTGTGTAGGCAGTAATTATATTTAGTATCGTAAGTGCTCTAGCAGTACATTTCCACCAGCCAAAAGTGCAGCAACCTCATATTTATTGTAGGCATCCACATCTTATCCTGCAGAGAGCACCACAAAACATAACTGACATTTCTACAGTGCCTTTCATCCAAAGGATCTCAAAACTCTTCAGACTTTACAAACTAGGTAGAAAGGTATCGCTTCAATGCACAGACACATCTGAAGTCAAGACTTCCAACAGAGTAACTCCACACGCCTGTTCAGAACTGAAAGAAGAATAACTTACCAGATTTGTAGGTGGGTAGAAATTGAGCCAGGACACTAGGGCAAATGTTCCTACTCTTGTGTAACAGGCTATGCAACTGTCTAAATAAATCACAAGTTTCTGCAGGATTCTGTGTAATGGATGGTTATGATTACAAGAGTCCATCCTGGACCAAAGAAAATGAATTAGCAAGGGTTATAGTGGAAAAGAAAATTGAATGCCATGTTTCTCTATCTTTTCTTCTCTTGTAATTCCCCTGGAGAAAAACAGAACCTTAAAACACTTTGAGAAAGAAAGGAAAATGCAAAGATTTTTTATTTTATAGGTTGGTTTCAATTTTTAATAGCAAGTGATTCATAACTAATGGAAATATCATTAAAATGTTTGTGATTTTCAAACATTCTTAGGGAAGGTGGCTCCTGAAAATTGGTGGGGTTTTTTTGTTCCATGAGTCAAAGCTGCTTTTAAAATAGTTTGTGGATTAAATGTAGCAGAGCTGTGTGACAACCAATGTAAATTATGCCTAATGTTTGGCTATTTTTATTGTAGGCACATCCATAAAAGAGCTTGGAGTGAAAAAAATCTCATATGAAAAAAATATTTCTTTGAATTGGTTTTATAGAACTAATAAGCTTTCTTTTGCTTTTACATTTTGGCTCTTTTTGCTGGGTTGTGTGGGTGGAAGTGTTGGGAGCTTTTGCAATTCAGAGGGGGAGACAGATGAAATTGCTGTAATATAATGTCCAGAAAAATAAATCATAGAATCATAGAAAAGTAGAACTGGAAGGGACCAGAACCGAGGACTGGCTGCTGTCTTTTGTGCTGATCTGAAGTCTGCTGGTATGCATCAGACCTGGTCTTATTGGCTGTTTGTAGATGTGCTCAGTGTTTTCTAAACCATGTTAACTGATTCATATCACGTAGTTCGAATCAAATTTCAATTCGAATTAAGGGTTAATAGACGGTCATTGACAGCTCCTTAACAGACCCAATTCGCTGAGGTTGGAAGTAATTAAGAGGTGATAATTAACACATTTAAACACTGCTGCATTGTTGCAATAATCTAAAGTGGCCTGCAATTGACCTGTGGTGTTGTTGACACATTTGACTTTGCAAAGGTTTGTGCCTGATAGGCTTGGTTGTGTTGCAAAAACCCAATTGAGTTTCCCTTGAGGGAATTGATATATACAATGCATATCTGAGTTCCTAAAGATTGTTTTTCCTAAAAGCAATGTTTATATACATGTTAATTAATAGAGTTTAACTTGCCTAATTTGGACTGCCCTAGTCTGCATTAACTTTAATCCTCATTCACTAAGGATTAGTTCATTTGGACTGGAGCTAATTTTAATTTGGACTATAGATGTGCACGTGTATGTAGTGACAACTGTAGTCTGAATTAAACCTAGAAAATCAAAAATCTATAAATGTCCATTGTATCTACCAGATCAGGCCCCTTATGACACCTACATAGCATCTAGTCCACCCCCTGTGTGAGACAGGATCATCACTATCCAAACTATCCAATACAAATCAATAATCTGACCTCTTAGTAAAACTACCATCAACCCTGACACAATACAAGATGTAAAGCCCTAACCTGCCACAGGTGAAGCTGGGGGACCACAACAGCCAATGTTCTGCTAATGCAAAAGCTTATTAATAAATGCTGAAGAGACCTCAGATAGAGAGCCACAACCCCTGCTACAGAGGAAGGCAAAAACCCTGACAGTCCATACCATTCTTACCATGGTGTAAAATTATTTCCTGACCCCAAATTATGGCAATTGATCTGACCCTGAGTGAAAGGACCAGACCTTGTTTTTGAGAAATAAAAACCACCATAATAAAGCAATGGAAGAGTAAAGGAAAATGATCCATGCTACAGCAAATGGAATGAAAAACAGACGAAATTGCATATTTGTTCTTATTCATAGCTGCTCAAAATATGCTGGGAGCTGTACAATACATAGGGAAATACAGCTACTGAATGGTTTACTCTTCTAAAGAGAGGACTAAGATGAAGGCAGATGGGAATGGAGTGAAATGTAAAACATAATCTAATTGATGAGTTTGTTTTGCTTTTGTCAATGTCATTTTTTCTGTACATCAAAACTTCACAAAAACAAGGAAAGGTTTTGAAGAAAAACAGAATGTTTGAAGTTGTCTTTCATTTGTACGGCTTTCTGTTGTTTCATGAAATTTTCTGTGTTTTTTTGTACTGAAATTATTTCAGGAATCTTTTTTCATTTTTTTATGTTTTGTTTTGAAAAAACTTGATCTTCGATAAGAGAATGTAGTTTTTAATAAATGAAAATTTTCGTATATCATTCTTTCTTCACTAAAATTTTATGGAAGAATTTTATAAAAAAAGACAAGACTTCAATGTGGTAACATTGGAGATGGGAGAATTCATGTGAAATGCAAGTCATTAGACTTGTTACAAGAAAATGTTCTTTCTGTCTGCTCTACATAGGTCTCCTTGGGCAAGTTACTTAGGGCAGGATCTAAAGAAGCACTCAGGTGCCTAAAGTGTAACTTGCATGCAATTTAGATGTGAAGGTCCAGTGAACAATCCACGACAAACCCACCTCAACTCCTTAGGTGCCCAGAAAGTCACAGGCATCTAACATTTTTTATTTTCCACTGGTGAAAATATAGGTACCTAAAGTTCTGCTACTGTACATTCCCAGAGCTGCCACCATCTTGGCTAAGTTGAGCATCTTGGTTCCTGTCTCAGATCAAAGCCTGTTTTGTTATTCACCAACTTAGGTGTCGCTGCATGTAGGTGCCATGAGGGGCCTGATCTGGTAGGCAAATTCAAAATAGGCCTAATGCACACAAACTGGCTTTAGTTCAGCCTCTTAAAAGACAGTAGCCAGTCCTGGGTTCTGGTCTCTGCTCCAGGGATTATTTACGCATTTTGAATTAATGAGTCATTGGATAAGATAGATAAATAGTGCTGTGATCAGAGAGCACAGTCTATGACTACCTCCACATCGTTAGACCACATGGAGTTAGACTCCCTCTGTTGTGTTCTCCTCATGATTCTTGCATTCTTTTTTAGACTGTGGCACAGCTAACAGGAGTGGAGAGTGCTTCCCTCCCCGTGGTGTGGTGGTTAGGGCATTCTCCTAGGGCATCTGTCCAAATTGATTCCGAGAGATTCAGAAAGATTTGGCAATTCAGACATAGACACAGCTTTAAATGTTTTCTGTACAGACCTCAAGGTACCAGGTGGCTTGTTAACACTGTGATGGTGGGGCAGATGGAGCATCCCACAGGAGCGCAGGGGGCTCCCCAGTGTGCTCAGCAGAAGCACTTCCGGTCCACTTCCGGTTCTGCCAGGGAGCGTGCTGGGGGGCCCCCCGCAACCTCCCAGCTTGGCAACTGGTGTCTTCTGGGTCTGGGGGAAGCACTTGGGTCCCCCTGTGGCCAGTTGCTGAGCCAGGGGGACACGGCGGGGGCCCCCAGTTTGCTCCCTGGAAGACCTGGAAGTGGACCGGAAGTACTTCCAGACCACTTCCAGGTTCACCGCTGAGCGCGCAGAGGCCCCCTTGCGCTCCTGTGGGATGCTCCATCTGCTCCAGCATCACAGCATTTACGAGCCACGCCTGGTACCTCAAGGTATGTAGAAAAAACATTTAAAGCTGTGTCAATGGTCGAATTGCTGATTCTCTGAATCAGCATCAAATCTTTAGATTCGAATTCGGACAAATTGAATTGGGGACAGTGATCCGAATCAATGAATCAAATGACTGTCCCAGATTCAGGCTGAATCCAAATCCAAATTGAATATGGCCCGTTTTGCACACCTCTACCAAAGATACATACAAGTCAACCCGAAATATAGCTACTTTTTGGGAGCTATTTCAGATGCTGCTGCCAAGCATGCAACAATATACTGGGCTACCCAATCAATTTATTCTCTCCCAGAAGCTAGGGGAAGGGGAATGAGGCAGGGTGGAGATGGGGTAATGAGAGACTCAATTCCATTCCTGCTCTCTGGCCACTGTGACTGAGCAAGTATGGGAAAGAGGGATAGTCATTGCTTATAGGGACCAGCAGCAAAATAGTGCTACTGCTGGGAGTAAGAACAGCCTAGGGAGAGAATTGTGTATTGCCTAATCACTATATTTTTCCTGAGGCATTTGGGGCAGAGGGATGGGACACAAGAGGTGGCCTACAGCAAATGTCAACCCTGGAATAGCTTGAAATGAGAAATCTGAGAAATGTGGACATTAAGAAGAAAAACAAATGAGCAAGAGAAGTAGGGGCAAAGAATCATGTCTTGAGAGAGCCCAGGGGCTCTGGTTCTGGATCATTTAAATTAGGAGACAACTCGGAGAAACAGAAGGTGATCTTGTGAAATATTAATACAGTGGGTCTTTGTTGACACACACAATTCACTCTCTGGTTGCATATGAAACCTCTTCCTGTGGAGACCCTGGCAGCATGGGCGCAAAATTGTAGACTGGTTATTTCCCAAGAAGCCAATATGTAGTGGTTCATTCTACAGGGAAGAACTGTAGACTTGGCAGAACTGCTATTGAGATTCTAGCCATACATGCAATAAGTTAAGTCTGTGGTTTTACTGTATGTTAACACTTTCCTGTCATAAAGGGAGCCACAAGTATGATGCAATCATCAATGATATGGAGTGTAATTTGAGAAGGGCAGGGGACCATCTTTTTGGTTTTTGTATGTGTCCATTACAGTGGGCTCTGGTCCATGATTAGGGGGCATATATGCTACAGCAATACTACACTGTACTAATAGTGTTCTGTGATTCTGACATTTTTTCACTGTATTTTTTTGTAAAAAAAATGTAAATAGGATCTGCATTTTCCTTTAAGTTTTTATATCTCATTGTTATAATTACATTTGAAAATGCATGTAGGTACTGCACTAATTCTTCTATTCAGAGTTGAATTTTGTTCTTGCAAGCATATGAAATCTGTTCAGCATTATATTGCCAAGGGACATTTAAGGTTGTTGTTCTTAATTGCCTTTTCCTTATTAACTCCCTGTGTGGATACTCTTATTCCAGAATAAGAGTGCCTTATTCCAAGTAAGCTTAATTCTCTATGAAAATGCATGAGGCTAATGTGGAAGAAGGCATTGTTATTCTGCAGTAAGACCCTCTACATGGGGAATTAATCAGGAATTGCTCTTCTGTTTTAAATTTCTGCAAATGAACTTCCATGCTAATTCCCTGCCTTCATTCATTACTTCAGTGTATAGCCCTTGAATGTTGCTTGCATCTAAGGCACTTAGCACTTTTACACGGATCAAAAAAGATCAGTTGTAGAAGGCAAATATAAGTTATGATTGTCTTCTACACAGGCTGAGTGATCTTCTGTATGTTTGCCAGGTTCTGCTTTCATAGTAGTGTATCAGGAACCATACTTGCAATTTAAGTAGCATAGTACTTTGCCAGCTGTAAGCTATCAGCTTCAAATCTTTGAGTATTGAACATATAGGACCAATTTCGCAAAAACTCCCTTTCATTTTGTACGTGCTGAATCAGGCTTTGCAACTATCACTTTTGTAAACAAGCACTTGGATGTTCAAATTGTGCACTTAGAGTGCCTATACATGTGCTCAGGGGTGGAGGGTGTGTTTTAATTAGAGTGGTTCTCAGAGACCCGCTCTAATTGAAACATTTCACTATCATGTGCATTAAGCCCTTGTGGGTTTAAAAGTGGCTGTGGGCTGCTTTATCTAAATCTCATTCAATGAGGTTTAGATAAAGTGTCCCAGTGAACATTTTTAAACCCACAGGGGCTTATACACATGAAGATGAGGCCACACAGGTACATTCTAATTAGAATGCAAAGCAGGCTCAATTAATCGAGACTGCTCTGACGCATTCTAATTAGAATGCGAACCAACACATGTATAGGCAGCCTTAGGTACTTAACTGCTGTTTTTGCACCCATAACTGCAGCAATTGCATACATAACATTTAGAGTACATTTGAGGAAAATTGAGTACTTTTGGTTAGAAAGTAATTGTATAATCTTCAGTAATTTATTGATTTTTTTTGCAATAGATATAAAAATGATTTTTATAAAAAATCACTGCTTAGCTTCTGGCTTTTTATAAAACAGAATATATTCTGGTTTTCTGAAAGTGAATTTAGTGAAATTGACTTCATTATATGAGCTGATATTTTTTTTTTTTAAATCAAACTACATTCTGCATTTTTCTATGAAAAAGAAAAAATTAAAAAGAGCTAATTTGAATATCTTTCATGTAACCAATGAAATAAAATCACTTCACATGTCTCTCAGTAATGAAAAACATATGAAACCCTTTCATCTTGTACTGTTGTTACATTTGAGACCCTTGCATGGACATTTTCTTTAATCAGTAAAAAGGGATTGCTGACAGATAAACTATTGATAGTTGTGACTTTGGTCTCAGCAAAGAAAAGACTCAGAAAAGAAATATTGATTTCTGTGAGAGATGAGTCTGTCAGTCTTTTTGATTGGAAGTCCTTAGTCCTATATTGTGGCTTGATGATGTGTGACAGAAAGGGTATTTGAACCAGTTTTTGAAATCTGTATTTGAACTGATAGCCATGAATTTGATTTAGTTAGTTGTGATATCTTGTATCTTTGTGCCACTGTATTACACTAGAACAATCCACAGTTGTTCAAGGAATATATCCAGTATGCTGGTCCCTCCATAGCTAACAATTGAGTTGTGGATCAGTTGGTCATATTGCTAAGAAGTTATGCAGGAATTCTCCATAAGCAAATTGTGGCATTTAGGGAGAAGGGGCTGCGAAGATGTATGCCACTTCAGGAGGAGCTTAGACAGGAACTGGGGCTTCCTTTGATAGCTTGGTATGCTTGATGGTACATTCCAGAAGGGCACCTTTTCTGCCAAGTGAAGTTGGTTTAGCCAGTGATTCTCAACCAAATTGCTGCGGTACCCTGGGGTGCTTTGAGTTGCTTCCAAGGGTGATGGGGGGTGCCATAAAATGTTAGCACTATTTGGTATGGAAACATGATTCACAAGATGAACCCAGGGATTTCAAATAGGAATTCATAGTGTTAAAAACCTTTTGACTTATTGTGATCTTTTTGAGTTCCTTGCAACAGAAAAATCGCTCAATTGTTTTTCCATAGGAAAAAATGAGTGAAAACTAAGCACTGGCGTTCTCTGAGGGATGTCTCAAGTCTAATGAGTTTAAGAACCACTGGTCTAGTCTTTAAGTAAGAACAGATGGAGACAGGAAAAGAAGGGTAACTAATTCCATATTTAAGCATATAAATAAGTGGCTGTATTTTCTTGAAGTTCTTAATGTTATGAATTGTGCTACCCTTAGAACATAAATGAGGCCATTGTATTTCACTGGGCACATAATTTTTTGCCTCAAAATATCCATGTTTTGTGTCTATTCTCTTCCCTCCCTTTGCTTTACTTCATTTTAATTAAATACAAGCTCTGGTAGCTTCTTCAGAAAGAAGGGTCTGTTCCTACAGCACAGAAATCCATGGGATATTTGCCTTCAACTTATGTTTAAATAGAATTAGCTTGTAAAGCCCCAGTCCAACAATGTAGTTAGGTTAAACTAGGGCTATGTCTACCCTGAAAGGCAGGTATGACATTCATGCTGCTCTTAGTTACATACCTACTCTTATACTGCAAGTTTCCTGCACTTGACACCCTATCAATAGTCCAGTCCAACTCTGGCAGCTCTACTGAATTTCCAGAGATTACATAAACCACGGGTCCACTCACTTGCTCCATTCTCCTCCCTGCAGTGTGTTCAGAAGTCAACTAGGCATTTAATATTCTATGATTCCCTATTCTTGACTTCCTCCCCTCTGCAACCCACTTCCTGTCTCTGTTTGCCCATAATTAAAGCTAAGGTCTATAATATACAACCTATACAGCAGGGGTAGGCAACAATTTTGGTTGGAGTGCTGAAAAAAAACACAGTGTCTATTTTGTAAGGTGCCGGAGTGCAGGCATGCCAACCCCCCCCCCCCCCCAAAAAAAACTGGGGCAGAGGGTGAATGGCAGGACGCACTGCATATTGATATAGTTAATAATCGTAAATGTTGCTTTTTTTTACTGTAAATACCAGGTTTTCTAAAAATTCGAAACCTGGAAACAATAAATAAAACTTCATAGACTACCTTTGTTTTTTTGTATTCTGTTTTTGTTAAGCATGTTGTGATGAGAGAGAGAAAAAAAGAAAGAGAGAAAGAGAAAAAAAGAAGTAAGAGGATGAGAGAGAGAGTGGAAGCAAAAAGAAGGAAAAGAGAGAAAGAAAAAGAAAAAAGAGAAGAGACAAAGGGGAGAGAAAAAGAAGAAAAAGGAGGAGAGAAAAAAGGAGAGAAGAGAAAGAAAAGAGGAGAAAAAAGACGGAGAGAAAAAAGAGGAGACAAGAAAAAGAGAAAGAGGGAGAGGGAAAGAAAGAAAAAAGAGGAAGAGAAAGAGGGAAAGAGAAAAATGAGGGAAAGAAAAGAGAAAAAAGAAAAGGCAAAAAAGAGACAAGGGGAAGCGAGAAAAAGAAAGAAGAGAAAGACAATAGAAAGAAAAAGAAAGGAGAGAAAAGAGAAAGATGGTGCATCCCTTGCCTCTCATGTCTCCCACTGCTACTAGCTGTGGTTGAGGCCTGCTGATCCAGGGCAGTATCTGGTGAAGGGAAGCAGCAACACCCCAGCGACAGCCACCAGGGTTGGGGTGCTGAGGCTTCCCTGACAGTCTAGGAGCTGGGGGAGCCCAGGCCCACGGCTGGAAGGGAGAGCCCGGCTGAGGCTTGGGCAGACAGACATCCTATCCCACTTGGGCAGGAACAACACGGGGACACCAGGGCTAGGTACTCGAGGCACAGTGTTGAGAGAAGCAGGCATGGGAGGAGGCACTGCAGGTAAGTCAGGCGGCTGGGCCTCTGGGAAGGCAGCAATTGGAGGAGAGTGGATTCCAGGTGGGAAGTTGGGGCTGCCCCTGGACTCTACAGGCTTCAGCTGTGGTGGGTGAGTGGGCAGGGGGACCCAGCAGCACCTGAGGTAGGACCTGGCCCCCGCAGCTCTGCAGGAATGGGCCACAGCCACCATGCAAGTGAGGGGATGCCACCTGTCCAGGGCAGGACTTCAGGCTCACGGGCTTGGCCTCCCTGCATGCTGGGCACAGTGCAAGCAAGGTGAAACCACCCCTGCTGCAAGGGCCTGGGTGTAGGAGCCCCCCGGCCCCAGGAACAGCTGCCGTGGGCAGCATTTGGGACCAAGCCAGCCAAGAGCCTCCAGCACAGCAGCCCTGTGCAGCGCCTGCCCAGGCCCCCGCCTTGCCCACCTGCAGCTCTCCTCTAGGGGCCGGGCTGAGCTGGAGGGCACGGTGCAGGGACAGGGGG
The DNA here is from genome assembly GCF_030867095.1 of Alligator mississippiensis. Classification (NCBI taxonomy): domain Eukaryota; kingdom Metazoa; phylum Chordata; order Crocodylia; family Alligatoridae; genus Alligator; species Alligator mississippiensis. The sequence continues at coordinate 224,443,811 of NC_081824.1, read as the reverse complement.
CAGGGTCAACAGCATGCAGACAGCATCCCTGCCTGTGGTTTGTTTGGTTTTTTTTAAACAATTTCCTCGCGCACCTCCTGGCGTGCCGAGAAAAATTTCTCCGCGTGCCACTAATTGGCACAGATGCTGGATGTTGCCTATCCCTGATATATATTATAGCATCTTAAATATGCTAATATTTACCCTGTTTAATATAGATTTAATATTAATATTGACATTAAAATGTAAATAAGTTTAATATTTGTAAATATTTATGTGTTTTCCACTTGATAAAATGTGTGCTATAGAATGTGCTATAGTAAAAATTATAAGAATCCAGGGCCCAATTTTCTTGACTATGTGTAGTGCTCTAGCTAGTAGTAATTAAAAATTCACCACAGATAATGACAAATGCCTGATTTCAGACATTTTACTGTCTAGAGTGTTTTTCCCCTAATTCCCACAGCTCCTTGCTTTGCTTAGGCCCCTGAAGATATCTTTTTTTTTAACACCGTACTTCCAGTATGGTGGTAGCCCAATTTTTTAGCTGGAACAACGATGAATTCAGTGACTCAGACATTCACTTAGATAAGAGAGAAGAGAGATTTTACATAAAAATGCAACTTCCGGAGAAACCCTGTCACTTGGCTGGTGCCAGAAGTAGTCAGTCTTTGTGCTAAAGCTGGGGGTGGTGTGCAGGGAGGTCTTTCAGTAGTACAGTAAAACAGTAGTCATGGGATTTAACTGACAGGACTCTCAGAAGCTTAGCTGCTCTTTTATCATCTTCTCTTCTGAACTGGAAATGTCATGCGCCCATAAGCGACTGGGGGGGGAGGGCATGTGCCCCCCAACAGGTCCGTCCCCCCCCACCACCAACACCGCTGGTGGCTTGTGCGGGTGCTCTCCAGCCCCATCCCCGGCGCCAATACCAGCTTCTGCGGGTGCTCGCCAGCCCTGTCCGCGCCACTGCCTCCGGTTTCTGCAGGTGCCCCCCCGGACTCAGGAGGCACCAGTCTCCCGTGCATGCACCTGTTGCTTTATTTTTAAAAGCACATGCTGTCCATTTTGCATGCCTTCCTTTGATACTATATAACAATCACACACTACATGCCACTAAGCCGGATTTCATCTCCTCAGCGATTCACTTCTTATTTTGCTGCTGCTGCTGTAGAATATTTTCTTTGGTTCACCTCAAAATGCAACCTTCCTTGTGTTCAAGATAACAACAAATGCTTGGAACTACAATTACTGCTAAGGATCACTTACTTTTCAGACACTTGCTGTTTGCCTACAGAAACAGTTAACTTGTTAAACTTTTTTTTAATCCTCGTTTCCATTTTACTACAATCATGCTTTGAATAATCTTGAGCCCGTCCAAGTCAGCAGTGGCAGAATCTCCATCCCTGGAAAATTTCAAGAGTAGGTTAGACAGACACCTGGCAGGGGTGGTTTAGTCAGGCTAAGATGATCCTTTGTTGAGCAGGTGACTGGATTAGATGACCTCACGAGGTCCCTTCCAGCCCTACTTTCCTATGATTCTAGCGTAGCATAGGTTTAGGGCCCTAGAGAATTTATTCTATCAAACTCCTGTGCAGTAGGTGCGTATTATTATCCCTGTTCTTAAGGACGGAGGAGAAGTTAAGTGATTTTCTCTGGTCACCCAGGAAATCTTTCAACAAGCTGGGAATGGATTCTATTATTCCTGGCTGTCAGTATTACTGATTAAGCTTACTGCCCTTCCAAAAAATGCAAAATAGCTACCTGAGCTCAAAATGAGTTGTCCCACAAGAGTATGCATTTCAAATGATACTAGAGAGTACAATGCGTACACTTGACTGATGATGCAGCAGTGTGACTTCTTAATTATCTTTCAAACCACTATAAAATTAAAACATTATTAATATATCAAGAAATTTACTGCACAAAGATTCATAAGAGTCCCTCAGAATTCCCAACGCTGTATATTTAGCCCTGGATCAAATGAAGACTGAATTGTTACGGAGATATTTTTAAAAAATCTCAACCAGACCCTTTCTGCCAAAAGAAGTTCTTGCACTTTGGTCTCTCTGAGTGTTACAAATCCAAAGAAAGTATTCAGAAGAGGTCTTCATTATATGAGTTGCATATTTTTTTCAGATTTGCCAATGCCAAGCAGTCAAAACTTTTTGAGTCGCACTGAAAAAAACTGTGAGAGTGACGTTAAAATAATGGGACTGGGGTTTTTTTTGGTTTGTGGTTTTGCTTGTTTGCTTTTTAAAATACACTTAGGGATTTTTTTTTCTTTGCTTTTTGCCTTTGGGTAGGCTGTATATGGCTTTGGCTGCAACGGACTTAAGTATATGCTTTACTATCCTCAATAAAGTCTGTGTTCTTGAATGGGGATGCCTTGTGATATGTTAATCTGTGTGAATTCAGTGTCAGTCTTAGGTGGTGTTTTCATATCACCCTACATAAAGATTCAGGTGTGTACTCGAGGTGGATTTTCTCTCCATAAACATTACAGTGCTCTCATGCAACACTTCAATTTTGATAACAGCAAAGAACCCAAGAGATGTTAAGGCCTTGTTCATGGCGATTCCAACAGTTCAGCATCTTTAATGTTTTATATGTCCTTTACAAACATTATTGTAACACACCCTGTTGTAATATTTATGTACCTAAGAACTTTAAGGAATGTTTATGTCAAAATGTCAATCACTGTAGACTTCCCTTTATGCAAAGGGATGTAGTTCCTGTTTTGGAATTATTCTGAGAGACTGAAAAGTTCAAATTAGTAAATTGATGCTGCAAAATGGTAGGCCATTAAGAGAAAGGGCTACAATTTATTAATAGTCTCTGCATATGCTAAGCCTGCTTGCAATAAAGTTCTGACTTATGTTTTTAATATTCTCACAATGTTTTATCATAGGATCCAATACACTGAGAAGTACAATGAAGTAGTTAACATTATATCTTCTGCATTTTATGGCACTTGCTTATACTCACGCCTTCATTAAATAAACACTGCAAAAGGGAAAATTACAATGTTCAGAAAAGGTAGAAACATTATTTGTCTCATAACCAATTCTTACTTTTTCAAGAAAAGGATAGGTACCTTTCCAAGACAAGTGATTTCATGATCAAATAAATCTTTTCCACATGCATTGCTATGGTTCCACATGCCATGTCATGCCTCCTATTTGTTTTCATGCTTACTAAACTTGCAAACTCGAAGGTATCTGACACAAGAAAGATAAGAGTCTTTCTTACATATTTCGGTGACTGCTCTGCCATAATATGACACAGGGCACAACAGATTTCTGACTACTGGTGTAGGGAGTAGGGGCAAGAGGAGGACTTTCTCCATGAAAAAGGGCTTTCTGCAAACTGTTATGCCTGTGTTTGGCCTGGCAGGAGCATGCGGGATTTTGTGGTCTCTTGAAAAGCGAGTAATAGTTGGAATTTTTCTGGTAATTTTACAAAAGCAAATTTGGGCAAAATGAACCTAATTTTGTAAATTGTTTTCATTTCACTGTAACTGTGTATTTCCATGGATTATGTGTTTTAAGTATCACACTGACCAGCCTTACCAATTTTTCAGATACAGAAATATGATTCATGAAAGAATAGTTCAAATGTATGAGGATATTTACGGATTCAAATTGCTGATAGAAAAATATAGGAACAGGAGTTTCATTTTTTTACTAGGATTGTCTTGGGGCAAAATTCTGTTAAGCTGATAGATTCAGTTATTCATATATTCACAGATTGCAAGTCCAGGGGGGATCATTAGATTATCTAATGGTGCTCAGCCTTTTTGGCCTGCAGGCTGAATGAGCAGTGCCCAATCATTCTGCTGCAGGCTGGCTTTGGTGGGGCCCCCCACAGAGCGGGGAGGGTGGCAGCCCAGCCCTGGTCCAGCTGCATGGTGGAAGGAGGCTTGGTCTGGTCTCAACCTGACCCTGCAGGGGAGAGGGTCCATGACCCAGCCTCAACCTGGCTGGATGGAGGGAAGGGGACTTGGGTTGGCCCCATGGTGGGAAGAGGAGGGAGTGTGGCCCTGCCCCAAACCAACCATATAGGGGGAAATGTTGTTGCCTGGCCCTGTGGCAGGAAGAGGGCATGGCCTGGCCTTCTGGAGAGAAAGGGCACAACCTGGCCACATGGAAGGAAGGGGGTGTGACCTGGCTTCACTTGGGCCATGCAAGAGGTTGGGGCATGGCCCAGCTCCAACCCGCCCTGCAGGGTTTGGAATTTCGGCCCCAGGGAGGGGGGCAGTATTAACTGTCACTGATCCCCCACCGCCAAATTTGCCAACCAGTGGGGAGGCCCACAGGCTGGATTCCAGGTCTCCACAAGGACTGGAAGTTGAGCGCCCCAATCTAGTCTCAAACCCTGAATAACAGGCCACACAATTTCATGGTTACTTTTGCACTGGTCCTTAAAAGTTGTGTTTTAGGAAGGCATTTCAGCCAGAAAACATCTAGCCTTGCTCTTAATGCTTGCAGATATGGAGAATGTATTTGTTCCCTTGGTAATTTGTTACAATGATCAATCTCCTTCACACTTATTTCTAATTTGATTTTATCTGGTTTCAGCTTCCATCTGTTTATTTTTCTTGTGCCTTTTTTTTCACTAGATTAAAAGGATCAAAAATGAGGGCATTTGTACCCATACTTTTTGGTCCTATGACACGCCTGAGATCCACCACTTTGGAGCAGACTCAGTAATCGAATCTGCTCCGGACGTGACCTGACACGCACTGCACTGTGTCATGTTCAGTTGTATAAGAGGTGAAATACACGCCAGCATGCAGAAAATGGTGGCAGTGCGCTTTTGAACTGAAGCACCATCTATGTATTTTAATTCAAAAGCGTGCCACTGCCATTTCCTTAGCACTGACGCGCATTTGGCCACTTATACAACTGCAAGTGTTGCAGCACGTGGCCCTTTTCACGCTGTTTGGTGCTGCGGTGCTTGCATGTGTAAAAATGTCCTGAGTTCCTTATGTTTTTTCTTTGTGAACGTACTTGCACCTTTCTGTCCCAACTAACCATTGGCAATGCATAGGGGGTGCACATAGGTGCACGTGCACCCCCTGAGATCAGCCATGCACCCCCTGGAAGCACCAGCTGCAAAACCAGAAGTGCCACCAGAAGTGCACTTCCAGTTCCTCGGCACTACCTCGGCGATCAGCCGCTGGGGGGACCCTCCCCTCCCCTCCCCCAGTCAGCGACGGGCCTCTGGGAGACCCCCCCATCAGCAATCTGGTGCCCCCCAGGACTCAGGAGGCACCAGGTGCCCATGCAACTAACTTTTCTTTGGAACCAACTTAAAGAAGACACACATATGAGCACAAACCCACCCATCATATGTGAAACAACAGGATGTGCAGATCATTTTATGGTTGCCTCTTTAGTTTAGCAATTACTTTGTATTCAAATGACTTTATACATTTATGCATAAACCAGTTTAAGTGATCAGAAACCGGTTAAACCTGTAACAAAACAGAAGTCCAGTGCATATAAAACAGTTTCAAAATGTCTGAAACTGATTTAAGATAAACCTGGTTGAATGTAGTATCAAACTTAACTGATTTAGGTCAAACTGGTTTATGAAACTTCCATCCCAGACCCCTTCCTGGTTCAAGTTAAATCACAGTCCCCCAGCATGCTTTTCAGCCTTGGACTGGACTGTGCTGTCTGCTCCAGAGAGCAGGGCTGTTCCTGTCCCACTGCTCCCTAGCTGAAGCAATGACAGCTGGCTCACTGGCCCCCCCAAACAAACCCTGGCTGGGGCCTGGGGCCCGGGAGCGGGGTTAAACTCAACTTCCCTTGAGTACAGAGCTGCCCTGCCCTGCTGGCTGGCTTAGTGCTGTCTGTGATTGTGGACTACAAATCCTAGAGGCACCTGGAAGCAGGAAGAGGAAGTGATAAACAACTCGGTAGGCATGTGGTTGCATTTTCTGAATCACAAGTGAATATCAAGTCTCTCACTGGGGTTGTAGAGAGGCAGCAGCAAGGCGCCAGACTTCCATGCGTAGATCCTGAGGTGGTGCAGAGTCATTTGGAAGAACTGGATGCCTTTAAGTCGGCAGGCCCGGATGGGCTCCATCCGAGGGTGCTGAAGGCACTGGCCGACGTCATTGCAGAGCCACTGGCGGGAATATTCGAATGCTCGTGGCGCACGGGCCAAGTCCCGGAGGACTGGAAAAGGGCTAACGTGGTCCCCATTTTCAAAAAGGGGAGGAAGGAGGACCCGGGCAACTATAGGCCGGTCAGTCTCACCTCCATCCTTGGTAAAGTATTTGAAAAAATTATCAAGGCTCACATTTGTGAGAGCCCGGCAGGGCAAATTATGCTGAGGGGAAACCAGCATGGGTTTGTGGCGGGCAGATCGTGCCTGACCAACCTAGTCTCTTTCTATGACCAGGTTACGAAACGCCTGGACACAGGAGGAGGGGTGGATGTCGTATACCTGGACTTCAGGAAGGCCTTCGATACGGTATCCCACCCCATACTGGTGAACAAATTAAGAGGCTGTGATGTGGATGACTGCACAGTTCGGTGGGTGGCGAATTGGCTAGAGGGTCGCACCCAAAGAGTCATGGTAGATGGGTCGGTCTCGACCTGGAAGGGTGTGGGTAGTGGGGTCCCGCAGGGTTCGGTCCTTGGACCGATACTCTTTAATGTCTTCATCAGCGACTTGGACGTGGGAGTGAAATGTACTCTGTCCAAGTTTGCAGATGACACAAAGCTATGGGGAGAAGTGGACACGCCGGAGGGCAGGGAACAGCTGCAGGCAGACCTGGATAGGCTGGACAAGTGGGCAGAAAACAACAGGATGCAGTTCAACAAGGAGAAATGCAAAGTGCTGCACCTAGGGAGGAAAAATGTCCAGCACACCTACAGCCTAGGGAATGACCTGCTGGGTGGCACGGAGGTGGAAAGGGATCTTGGAGTCCTAGTGGACTCCAAGATGAACATGAGCCGGCAGTGTGACGAAGCCATCAGAAAAGCCAATGGCACTTTATCGTGCATCAGCAGATGCATGACAAATAGGTCCAGGGAGGTGATACTTCCCCTCTATAGGGCGTTGGTCAGACCGCAGTTGGAGTACTGCGTGCAATTCTGGGCGCCGCACTTCAAGAAGGATGCGGATAACCTGGAGAGGGTACAGCGAAGGGCAACTCGTATGGTCAAGGGCCTGCACACCAAGCCCTACGAGGAGAGACTAGTGAAACTGGACCTTTTCAGCCTCCGCAAGAGAAGGTTGAGAGGCGACCTTGTGGCTGCCTATAAGTTCATCACGGGGGCACAGAAGGGAATTGGTGAGGATTTATTCACCAAGGCGCCCCCGGGGGTTACAAGAAACAATGGCCACAAGCTAGCAGAGAGCAGATTTAGACTGGACATTAGGAAGAACTTCTTCACAGTTCGAGTGGCCAAGGTCTGGAACGGGCTCCCAAGGGAGGTGGTGCTCTCCCCTACCCTGGGGGTCTTCAAGAGGAGGTTAGACGAGTATCTAGCTGGGGTCATTTAGACCCAGCACTCTTTCCTGCTTATGCAGGGGGTCGGACTTGATGATCTATTGAGGTCCCTTCCGACCCTAACATCTATGAATCTATGAATCTATGAATCTGTTCATTTGCTTATTAATTCAATCTTGCAGCTTAGACTAACCTGCAAAGACTAACTCAATTCAGTCTCAGGCTTTTTGACTGTCAGTACTTAGCCATCTACAGCAAGCAAATGCTGATTATAATCAGTGTCAAGATAGGTGATGGAACTGTGCAAGCTGGTGTTGGATTCCTGCCCAAAAGGTTTGGGCTCCATGCAAAGATAACATTGCTGCACAGTGTTATGGTTCCTGCTCATTTTTAAGTGTATCGGTGTGCTGGTGGGTGTGTGGATAGGTGTATGCTGGGGGCAGGGGGAAATCAGGTATTGTACATTATAGCTGATAGTGAACTGCAGGCTTAGCTACAAATTTCAATTGACCATACAATAAAGATGACAGCTTCTATTGTGTCAGTTCCAGAGAATGGGATATGACTGCCCTGGCCAACATACTCTCACGAGTACTTCCAGTCCACTTCTGGGTCTGCTGTAGAGCACGCAGCCCCCACCCCCCCCCCCATGCCCCACAGCTCAGCAATCGGTCACAGGGGGACCCCAGTTGCCCCCCCCCCCAGACTCAGGAGGCACCAGTTGCCGGGGCGGGAGGGGTCCCCCATGCACTCCGCCATTGAGTGTGCTGGGGACCCTCCCACACTCCCATGGGACGCTCCATCTGCCCCACCATCTCAGCATTCACGAGCTGCCTGGTACCTTGAGGTATATAGAAAAAACATAAAGCTGTATCTATGTCCGAATCATCGAATCTCTCCGAATCTTCTGATTCGAATCTTCTCTCCGAAGCTTCTGATTTGATTCAGAGAGATTAATGGTCTCCTGATTTGATTCAGATTCGGCCACCAAATTGGGCCTAGTCTCCAAATTGAATCAGCGACCAAAGCTTTGTACAGCCCTAATAAATACTCCATATTCAATACGTTTTCACAAATGTCACCAAATTCAGTCAATAAACTCCCATCCTTTCCACCTGTATAGAACTATTTTGAATGTCTTTCCTCATTGCTGGCCAATATCATCTTCTGCTCAGCATTTGCGTAGTTCTTTGCTGTGGGGCATATTTTCCTTTAGTAGTTTCTACAGACAGTTTTTAAAGGAGGGGATCGCAGCGCTGGCATCTGCCCTATTTGTGTTGCAATTCTACATGAACAAACCACTTTGAAATAGAGTCTAAAATCATTTGTACTGCCAACACCATCCTTTGTCAGCCTTTCTGCACTTATCTGTTTTATAATACGTATCTGTCAGCACTTGAGCCACAGAGGTGCCACAGAAAAGCTGGCTTTGTCTCAGCTGATCTCGGGAGTTAAGTCTTAAGACAGTCCCAGGACTTAAAATTGTAGTTTCTGAGGACTTCTTTGGGAAAGAGCTAGCAGGTTGACACACAGACCTCATAAATAAAAGAGGTCAGTAAACATCAAACGTGCTGGAAGTGGAATTTCATCTGATCACAACATTTTGAATCAACTATAAATGTAGCCCATAAGAATTATATGATCACTATCTTCAGCAGTCAATTATTTTGCTTAGTATGCCCTGAGATACTTCTTAAATAGTGGTTCCCTAGTGTTAGCATAGAAAAATCTCAACTGTAGCACAAACATATCTATATTCAAAACAAAACATCTAGCTGATTTTTTGTCTACCTCTGAAAGAGCTGGGTAGTCTTTTATACATATATATATATATATATATATATATATATATATATATACACACCTGTATTCATTAAGCTACAACCAGCAAAGTTTGAAAGTTCTGCTTGATGAAGTCTGTAAACTGGTTGACATACTTGCCAGCTGGAGGAGAAAATAAAGCTCCAGACGGCAGTAGGGTTTCAGTCCCGTTCTTCAAGGATGAGTCTATTTATTAAAATCAACGAAGTCCAACATAATTTAAAGAGATAAAGCAGGTCTTGTTGCCTGGCCCCTTTACCCCAGCCAGGGTTTCTTGAGGGTCTTTCTTCTCACAGAACTGTTTGTTGGCCCTTTAAGTGACCCTGTCCTCAGGGCCATCCTGTGGGGAAGCAGTTTTTCAACACAAGTAGGGGCAAAGCCAGGCCATGTTCTGACAGTGGCTTAAAAGGGGATAGTATTTTGCCATTTATCAGAATTATCATTTGTGGCCACGTTTCTTCATGTAATCCGTATATACATTTTTTAGAAAGAAACCTGCAGGAGAGCTACTGGTACTGGGGCAGTTCTGTTCCTTGGTGTTGCCCAAAGTAAAAATGCGCATTTAAAATGTGTTTCTTCAGGTGTGGTACTGTGTCCTTGCAATATGATATGTGCAGATGAAGAACCACTTTTTGCATATGCTGGCTATATATTCTTGCATAGTTCTTGGAAGTATCTTTTTCTAAAGTTAGATTGGCTCAGGTTTATAAAGACTCAAGCAGTTCCAAACTCTTTGTACAATATCATGCTATATTTCAAGATGTCCAATTTCCACGCATTTATACCTAGCTGCTGTGGAGTGGCCAGATACCATATTAGTGTTCTGTTCAAAGTGACAATAAGCTATATTAGATTAGCATCACAAACAGCTACTTCCAGGCAGTACTTAACCTCATTTTATTTATTCTTTGCAAAACAAACCCAGAATGGATGCCCTGTCTGATTTTTGGTCTTGACTTGTTCTCATGATGTAAAAGATTGGACTTCCTATATCAGTGTATCTCCTGATTCATTGCTAGGTATGCACGTCTTAAAAACCATGTCCCAGCAGTCCCAGCTGTGTTCGCTATCGGTGAAGAGAAATCAAATATAACTTTCATTTAATTTCATGTACAGTTGTGGGTTATAGTAACAGTTACTAGAATCATAGAATGATTATGTATAGTAACGGTTACTATGTATAGTGTATGTATATATATAGAGAGAGTAACCATTACTATGTATAGTAACGGTTACTAGAATCATAGAATTACTAACAAAATATAATTTAGTTGTTCAATATTTAACCACATTTAAATTGTGGTTATATTGCCATGTGGTAAAGCACACAGCATAGTGAAGATGTGATGTTTAGGCTCTACAGCAGTATAAATTGGAAGAAGGTGGAGATGAGAAAAATGTTGGGGCAGTTAAGATAGGAAGAAATGATTGTGAGAGAGAAAATGCAGATGATTAAAATAAAATAAGGAGGTGGAAAAATAAAGAAAGAAAAGATAACTTGGAGGGGGGGAAGCAAAAATTATGATACAGATGTCTAGTCTATACTGTTAATGGTGGGCTAGCAAAGCCCTCTAGTGGTGACATGACTGTTATGGGCAAAAGGAGTTCCTTTGCTGGTATAATGACCTCCCCAGCTGACAAGTTATAGTTGCAAAGGATGTATGTACATATGTGTTTATAAGGTGACCTCCTATATAAGTTGTGCTTATCTAGTGGGGTAGGAATGAATCATCTGTGACTGACAGCTGTGACAGCAAAACTTTGTAGGATAGGCCTTCCTCAGACTGTGGGAGAAAAGAGGGGGAAAAAATATGTAGTAAGCAACATACAGCATATTTGCTTTAAACAAGCTGTAGTGAGCTAAACTGAATTAATTTTGTTTCTCATGGAAAACTGTTTCATTTTTGCAGTCAGTTGCACCTGCTATTTCCATGGAAAAAATAAAAAACTTCATAACTGAAAAGTTGATTGTTTTTGCTTCAGCAGAAGGGCATTTTTGGCTAACCTATAATTTCAGTTCTAATGTTGTATCTGAGTTTTAAAGATATTTTGGTTAAAGCACAAATAAAATGAATACTTTCCAAGTTCACTTTTGGATGGAGAGGAAGTACAGATACAGTCCCAGTTTGGAAAATGTCTTTACCTGCCTCATTTTTGTTTGAAAAAGTTCAGAATAACAGCCAGCCTGTATTTCTAAATCTTCTTAAAGCAAGATTGACAATATTTTGTGAATAGAAAAAAAGAAAATATACACACAGAAAATATATTCTACATATACTGCTCACATTGATGATTGGTCTGTTTAGCTCCTCACTCAGTAGCAAGCTAACATCATCTCTGTATCTCTTTTCTTGACCTCTCTCAACCCTGGAACAGACCTTCTGTTTTTATTTTTGCTTTTTGCTATTTTAATCTGAGGCGTGAAAACCTGTCATTAATGTGTTTATCCATGACAGCAGTTTTGCCTAAGAGTACAAACGATAATATTCCTCATTTACAACACCTTTGAATAGGCTCATTATATTGTCATGTTTCCTACATAGCTTACCATTGTACCCGATATTTAGTGAAGCTCAGTGCTAATGATAGGCCATCCTTCATTTCCTTGCAATTAATATGCAGTGCTACAAAACTTTCCTTTGAACCTGTTTAAGTGTCTGGTGTAGATACCCACAAGCTTTTTGCTGGCAAATGCATATTATAGTGATCATAAGATATCCCTGTTAGATTGAAGCTTATTAGCAAGTTAAAGTACCCCCTCCTCTCAGATGTTCCCTTTTCTGGAATAGATGGTCATTTTCACAATCTTGAATTTGTTGTCCTGCAGTAATAAAAATATTGATATCAGACAAAGCTTAGATTATTACACAGATGGTATTACATTTGAAGAACTGTAGCATGAATAATGAATACACTTGCTTAACAGATTTTTTAAAAAGTTTACGTGAGTTTTAAATGGGGATGATTATGCCAGTCCTTTACAGTTCACAAATGACTTATTTCACTCCAGAGATTTCATCATGTGTTAAGTTTACTAAAGGACTTTGAGTTTTGGTTTTAGAAACAGTATAGTTAGTTAACCCCATGAGGATCCAATTTGCTAAGTAATTTTTTTACATTTTTACTATGCTGTGAAACATTGCCTTTCTTAGAAGCCAGAATTTCCAAACTGTGCTAGCACTCTGCAAAGGAGGAATTTCCCTGTGTGATACGTTCTTGAAAATTTTTATCTGACTTTTCCACCTTGGAAGCTCTTCATGGCTAGGACCAGGCATTTTTTTTTTGTACTGTGGCATGCTAATTAGGACTTTTGTGATGTAAATTGGTAGACGCCAACATAATTATAACATATCACTAGACCTTTTACTGGTGCCAAACCTCAGTTGCTGTCTATAACTAATATTTTTTAAATGGCTTAAATGGACTTTGGATCAAGCCCTACAATCCTGATTCCACAGAACCCTTAAGTTTGTACTTGACTTTGAAAGCCGAGTTACAAGGAATCAGAGAGCAGCATCCAGCTATATGATAACATTTCCTCCTCACGGCCCCTACACAGAGCTTGGATTCTCTGCAGAAGATAGGCCAGTATCTTTCATTGTTTCTGAATGTCATCACTTCTGCAGTGAAGGATTAACCAGGCCAGAAATGTAGATGATGCCTAAAGTGTTAATGTTTCTCAACACTTAAAATAGTTTACAAAGTGCTAAAGTCTGATATACTTTCTTGAAATATATTTATTTGCAGGATCCAAAGCTGCGTGAACTCTTGGATGCAGGGAACCTAGGAGGTAGACTTGAGAATCGAATGATAACAGTCGTCTACGGTCCAGACCTGACCAACATATCGTACCTGAATTTAGTAGCTTTCCAAGAGGAAATAGCAAAGGTATTATGCACTCAGCTTTATCATTTAAAAAATCTTTAAGTATGGGTTTAGGATGTGGCTGAAACTGAGCTAAAGAGACAACTACTAAGTTGCATTTTCAAATAAAATTAGCCTGCTGTTATAGAAATATGACATACTGTGTAACAGACAAAAATTGTAATAATTGTTTTCTGGGAGTATTCACAGGTAAGTAATTATAAGCTATCAGTGTTGTCATTTTGAAAATGTTTCTAGCTCTTCTCTCTGTATGGCCCAAATGCATGTTGTGAAAACACATGTAAAGTAAAAAAAAATAAAAATAAAAGATGTTGTGAATCTCCAGTAACAAGTCAATATTTATCAACATTTAATACCTGTTCAAAGTATATGAGTATTCTGGTGTATCTATGATACTGCGGTATGGAGACTATTGATGTTTTAATGTTGACCTATATCAAACTAAAGAAATGAGGTGTGTGAATTTATTAATCTAACCATGCCTATTTGTACACTGTTAGGCCAGCAACAAGACCCTTAACCTAACCTAACCTAACCTAACTTAACCTTTAATTATAATGTTCATGAATCAGTCTTGTATAGTGTCACACCTATCTCTTGTCCACTAATAGCAGTTAACTGCAACCTTTAAATAGAGGTCATTATCATACATCAACATTTTTATTTTCTGTAGAGTTAAACTATTGCCTATCAATCAGACAGCAGCATCAAGCTATGTGATAACATTTTCTTCTCATTGCCCTCCTTTTTGATTCCTGCTGTACCCAAAGGTTAAACCAACTGCCTGGCAGTGGCAGCAGTATTCCAATTCAGGCATCATTAAGACAGTCACTTGACTTCATGGCTCATTATAATCTACCTGATTTCTTCTTGACTCTTCAGGTTATTATAGATGCGCTCTGGGGGTGACGCTTTAATTAGCGCAGCTCCAAGAGCTGCACTAATTAAAGCGCCCAGTGTCATGTGTATCAGTGTCCCTGTGCTGAAAATGGCAGCAGGGCACAGCTCATCAAACAAGCTTTACTTTAAAGCACCCCACCACTATTTTTCAGCACGGGGATGCTGATACACGTGTCACTGGAGTCTGCTGGAGCACAGATTAATGAGTCTGCTCCAACACACTGTAATTACAGTGCATTGGAGTAGCCTCCATGCACGTGTATAGGAGCCCTATGTTCCACAGGTGTTAACAACTCTTTCTCTCCTTTTTTTCATGGTCTTAATGTTACATTAATCATGCCATCCTTTCTTCTCCAATTTTGTTGTCTGTAGCTGCTCCTGGTAATATAGCTTCTATTTCACAGTCCTGCAGATTCTTTTTAATACTTAACTACAAACATTACTTCAGAAGTGGAAGCATTAACTCAGGTGAACATTAAGTCAGATTTGGAAATAACTTTCAATGAAGCATTGGATTCACTGTCAAGATGCTCAAAAAGGCTAGGTTTTATTTTAGAAATTAGAAGATGTACATTTAATTCTCATAACTATAAAGAAACAACATCTTTTGAATATTTTTGCCTAGTCTGTTGTGTTCTTAATATATAAAGTATGATATAGCAAATTAATGAACATTCCAATAGAGTTATATTTGTTTTTGCTTTGTTCTTAAGCTGAATAACATAGCCTTTGGCACATGGCACACTAGTAAACTTTTAGTTTCTTGTTAACTGGAGAAAAATGGGTGCCGTGTTCAAATATGATGATGCACCATATCATCTGCACCCACCTTTTCAAAATCCTAATCTGCCCGTGCCAGTACCTTCTGGTCCTTCATCCATTTCCTTTCTAAGAAAGTCACCCTTGGAGCCAGAACTCCAGTATCTGTGGGGAACACCAACCAGACCTTGAGAGGTATGAAGAGAAATCTCTTTATTCCTGCAATGCTTATATCCTTCCTGCAGGGCCATGCTTCAGTTTTTGCCAGTCTAAATCTCTCTGGTTGGTTGGTTAATTGTCCTTTCAGCCAAACTAAAAATGTGTTTTGGTATCCCTTTTATACTTCTGCATATAACTTTATGGAAAAGTAGAAGGATAAATAGCACAAAGATGCAGTAGTTCATGGACTAGCACCCTGTCAAGAAAGTTAAAACATGCAGAATAGTTATCCCAGCCATACTGCTGGGCTGCTCAGAAACCCAACTCAGTGTTAGTCTCCATATTTGGAAAGACTTGAAATCGAGATAAGCAGTGGAGATTAAAAAAAATGAAGGGAAATGGAGATTCAAAAATGTAGGTAAGAATCTAAAGGGAAATTTGAAAGGAAATGTAAAAACATGGAAAAGTTGAACTGAGAAAATCTAATGTTCCTGCAGCCATACAAAGCCCTGTGAAGTCAGTCAGTTTCTGCACAGGCACAGCAGTCTGATCGTGTGGTATCCATTACTGGACTGGGGCCTCCTCAATTTTTAAGAGGAGATTTTCAAAATCAGATATATACACTGAAGTCCAATTGACCCTCAATAGGAAGTGGGTGCCTAACTCTCATGTGTGCCTTTGAAAATCTCTTGCTGGTCACTGGCATACATCCTTTGCTGCTTTACCTTTCATATCCCATATATTATTTTTCAGACTATGCTATACTCATCCCTAAACTTTCATTTGGAAAAAAGTTAAATTAGAATGATATAAAAATGATCTTCATAAAATTAATAAAATTGTATTTTTCCCCTTAAAAATTGGGGAGAGTTTTTTTTTTTCCTTTAGGATTTGAGCTTCTTATTATTCAACTTTTGAGCCTAATGCAGTTCTGAACTGTTTGCTGGTCATTCTGTTCAGAAAGTTCAGGTCATCATATCCGCTTTTGGGGCTGTGGTAGAATTAATGAGGATCAGAGCCTAAGGCTAAACATTTACCACTGACCTTGCTTTAAGTGAACTGAGTAAAGAATTAGAAAATCAAAATGAAGTAATGATACACTGTTTTGCCCATATTCCTACAGGGAACGTAAGTAAACATACTCTAGGGGTCTGTGAAGGATATAAATCTACTGGTGTATACTTAAGGTGCCTATTTGAAACTCTGCTATTAAAACTCCAAAAGATGGATGGTTGGACATGTCCTCATGATGAAGGCAAATGCCAATGGGTGCAACTTATGTTTATATCAGAGGGGCTTCAATAGGCATATCTCAATGCAGAATTTGGGGTCAGTTCTTAGCTTGATTCTTCTCTGCTTTATTTTTCCTCTAAAGTGCTTCTCAACCTATATAGATAGATGTCACAATCCTTCACCCACCTTGCATCTTGCTCTGTGTTTTCAGTCTAAACTGTGAACTTCCTATCATCTAGCCACTCTTCACTTTATATCTTCCATGGCATTTTTTCTGGTTGGAACAAGTCTCCAACTATATATGCCTTCCATCTGTTCCATCAAATCTCTACTTGAATTCCATTTTCACTCATGAAACCCTCCAAAGATGCCTGTTCTATTCTGCATTGTGTTGTGTTGCTGTGTTTTGTTATACTTCATCCGTTATACTGCATATCTGTTCTGCCTCTTGTAGTTGTTGTGGGTGAAATCCTGGCTCCACTGATATTAGTGGAGAAGCTCTAGTTGACTTCTACTCCAAGCCTCTCTGCTGTGCTTGTATTTAAAAGGATCCTGCATGTGAAGAGACCTGGTGCATCACATATCCTTCAATATGTCATTAAGTCTCAGACTGAATTATGTTGCCTTCTCCTTGTTTATATCTCAGACTAAAATGAACATAGGATGCAGAAAATATTCAGCCTCATTTCCCAAAAATAACTCCTTCAATATCTTATTCAATTCTACTTCTGGGACCCTCCTAAGCTGTCACATAGAGAGACCTGTCCTCCACAGACAGCTGGGGGCTTTTTTAACAATAGCCCCTGGCAAACATTTCCACTAAGCAACAGGCATCATTCTTGATGAAAACTATTTCTGGATCTGACATGTTTGACATTCACAGGGCAAGCTATCGATAGGGGAAGGGGGGAATATGTCCTAGGAACTTGTCCTGCCATCACTGGCCAGCAAGGGCAGCTGGCAGGACCTGTAATTCCCTCCCCCTCCCTTTCTCTGCCCCATCTTCATTTCTGCTGCTAATAAGAAGTGAGCCCTGAACACAACAGCTGAGCCTCCCTTGGGTGATGGAGCTGCTTCCCCCCAACCTTGATGCAGACCAGGGCAAGGATGGGGGTTGTGAGGGAAAGGTGGAGAGTGGGGAAGAACAGCAGGGTGCATACTGTCCTGAAACAGTTTTTGAGATGCTTTCTTGCATGTGCTCTTCCTCTCTCCCCTACACACTCTTACTGTGTACAAGTAAAACACATTGGGCTGAGTGTTTGTATATACTCTGGCTGTTACAGGGAAGAGGTGCTAAGTGGCTCCTTAAAAAAGCAGCCTTGAAGGATGGTTGGAGAAAGGGAGGAGGGGCAATGAGTCATTATATCTCCTGCTGAGGCACCCTAGGGCAGCAGAGTTCATCATGATGAGTCACAGAGAAGTCCCTTTGCAGGGAGGAGGGGAGTGAGGAGAAAGCAGTTTATGCAGGAATGCTGGAGGACCTGGCCGGAAACTATCACCCTATGTGTAATATGCTACACATTAAAATTAGAGCCTGATACAAAGATATCCTGTATTTAACAAGTAACATCTTTGAGGCTGGATCACCATTTTTGCAGCTTGTTTTCTAGTGATAAATTGCTTGAATGTGTGGCATGTTACAATTTATTGCTCTATGAATATGTTAATCTCACTTTAAATTTAACATCTACCAAGAGCTAATAACATTTCTGTATATAGCCTGTGCCTAATTTAGGTGTCTACATCTCTCCCTTCTTTTTCCTCAATCTGATCTGGTATTTAGAAACAGAAAAGTATGGCTGAAAGGGACCCCCAGAACTCATCCAGCATTTCTCAATCCAAAAGTGGGTCACAAGAATATATGAAAGGATCACAAACAAACTTTAAAAATGGAACAAAAAACTTTAAACATGGATTTTCCTTTAAAGGAGAAAAACATGGGAAATAGTGGGTTTTCTCTCGCAGGCTGGCAGAGCTAAAGCCTGCAAAGGGCTATGTGCTCCCCCCTGCCCCGAGACCCAACCCCCCCACCCTAGACACCCACCCTCTGCCCCACACACTGTGGAGCTGGGACCTCGGGGCAGGGGGCAGAAGGTCTGGAATGAGGGGCACTAGGTCGGGACTGGCCATCAGTGTTTACAAATAGGTCCTGGTACAAAAAAAGTGGAGAACCACTGATCTACTCCAGTCCACTATCCACAGTATCCCAATACAAGTCCTTTCCTAACATATTTCTAAAACTACATAATCAATCCACACTGGCACGACTATGAGGCATATTGCCCAAAGGCACCAAAAACAGCCAAACCTGCCACAAGTAAAACTGGAGGATGAAGGCTGTCACTATCCTGCTGCCAGAAGGTTTTTTAAAATGTTTTCAAGTGATGCAAGGAAGAGGCCCAGGCCCCGCAGCTGTAGGAGAAGGTAAAATCCCCTGTGATCCATACAATTTGACTATGAGGCCAAATTTCTTCCTGATCCCAACTGTGGCTATCAATCTGACCCTGGGGAGGGATCAGCTTCCTTTAGCCAGGAAACTTCCGATTTTTGTCCCAGCAAGAGCATTAATATACCCCAGTCAGTCAAAATCCCCAGCAAACTGAGGAAGGTGGAAAAAAAACTCCACCAACAAAAAAATAACCTGACACCTGTATCAACAGAAAGGGGAAAAAAATCCTTCTCAGCCTCATGTGGCAGCCAGCAAAGCTCAGAAGCATGGGAAAAACCAAACACCCTTTATTCTGCTTTGCAACCTGGGAACAGCAAACATAAGTCTACACATCATACCCTCTAAATAAAGAGCCAGAACTCCCCTTTCTGTATCTCCTCCATAAACTTATCCCAGCTGCTTTCATCTTATTTCATAACTAAGCCAGTTGTGGAGCTCTGCTTATCCACTGATTGTTCATCCCACTTAAAATGAATCAGGGCAAGATTATAGATGGCCCAGTCCAAAGACGAGTAAATGCAGTAGTAAAATTCCCTTTATTTCATTGTGTTCTGGACCAGGCCTGTAGCTAACAATTATTAATTTCTCCATTAATAAAATGAATCAGTTACAGCATGTTATGTCTCTTATATTAATGCTGTTATTTTTTCTAAAATACTTATAAATACAAGGCTAGAGTGAAAAAAATGAAAAGCCTAAGATATTGCATAGCAAAGACTGTTAAAACATGTGACTTTACTAACTTAGAATGCTCATCACCAGACTATGCAAGAAACATTGTGTGCACACACACAGTCAGTTCTGATTTGAATGAAATGTGTTCAAGAATTTGTACCACTTAGGTGCTGTCTTTTCTTATGAAAAAATGCTCTCATCTCTTATATTGAGATAAATGCATTTAGGTATATATTGTGATGCATGTAATGGATGAAATGAATGAGTTCATTGAGCAACAGCTCTCAAAATGTACTGCAAATAGTACACTACTTACTTACCAGAGCACAGGACAGCTACATAATGTGTTAGTAAAGTTAACAGGAATGACATAAATATGAATTCAAGTAACAGGACTCAGCCAAAAAGAGAGCAGGAACATAGGGCTCTTTTATTATGATGGATGTGATTCGCTTGGAATTAAAATTTGTTGCATGGCTGGACCATTCCATTAAAAAAATGGATCAGAGGCTTCCAAGCTAGGAACGGACTTTGTTGTCACTAGCAAAACCTTATTTCAAAAGCCCTAGATTTATCATTTCTCTTCAGATTACATCCACACACATAGTTAACAGTAGTGATTCCAAGTCTGTTATAAACTAGCTCTGTTCTTTCCATGTATCACTGCTTTGAGTCCTATGCTCATCATACTTTGCATTCTAATATCTATGATACTCGTAACATGGACTTCCACAGTGTGTTATACAGTGATTTCTAATTTCAGGTTTCAGCATTAACTACTATACTGAATAGCCTAACTAGAGAGACAGAATGCCATTTCGTAGCTAAAGCAACAAGGATGTCTTTCTTCTCAGCTTGATCCAAAGCACATCAAAGTCACTAAGAAGCCTCCCATTGATTTCAGTGAGCTCTGGGTCAAGACTCAGTACCATCATTTCACATCCTTCTGAGGATTCAAACCAATGACCAGAAAGAGGATATGACCTTTGGCAGCTTTTCTAACCTTGGCTTTGCTGGAGCTTTGGAAGATTAGACTGAAGATCCTCAAAAGAGAGGGAAAATAGATTCATTGACTTGGTGCAGATGGGGTCTCAGGTATTACTCAGTTTCAGGGTAGGCTTTTAGGCTACTTGGCTGTGGTGTTCCTCCTCTCACAAGTCATATGGGAAGAATAGAAAGGAATATGGCTTGATTGCATGTAAATAATATTTGCAACAGATACACTATAATTACATTTCTGCCAAAAATTCTTGAAAATCAGGACTCGGAGTACAAAGAACAGCTGAGATACAGGATGGTGTGGAAGTGACATAAGTTGGTTTGCTACAAAGTGATTGCATTGCAAGGACTGCCATATTAAATACCTCAGTGGATGCATCTACACGTGCAATTAATACAAAGCAATAAACTCTGGAGCAATTTGAGCTGTAATAAACTATTCCTGGGCACATGCACCCATGCCAGCACAAATATGAGCTGGGGTAGAGTAGGCCTGGGCTGGCAGGAGGCACAGGAGGTCAGTCCTGGGATCCAGGTAGTGGCCTCCAGTTGTGTCAGGGCTGGCTGGGGCACAAGGATGCTGAAAGTGTGGAGTTGTGTGGCTAGGAGGCAGGCAGAAGTCTGGCCCCCAGCTGGCTGGGCTGACCAGACACAATTTATCCCTGCAGTCAGCAGCTACATATGAGTTTCAGGTAAATTTCCCTGTCGTAAAATAGTACTGTCCCTGATGGTAGTATCTTATTGCAGTATTAATTAGTTTACTGCAGGCTAATATTGTTGCATGTCTAGATGGCAATGCTTTACTTTGCAGCTAATTAGTCTACTCCAGTAAAGTGCATGGGTAGACACAGCCAGTGAGAGGCACACAAAGCTATCAGGTTTTATTCTAAACAAATGTATTTTAAGTTTCTTAAGTAACATATTAGGCTACCATTAATCTTTCTAGCAGTTAGTATCACAAAGAGAGTTTTTAACTGTTATTATTCTATGTATAGAATAATAACAGCAAGTCCAAGGAGGTGATTCTCCCCCTCTATATGACATTGGTCAGGCTGCAGTTGGAGTACTGCATCCAGTTCTGGGCGCTGCACTTCAGGAGGGATGTGGACAGCATTGAGAGGGTCCAGAGGAGGCCACTTGCATGATCAGGGGGCAGCAGAGCAGGCCCTACAAGGAGAGGCTACGGGACCTGAACCTGTTCAGTCTTCACAAGAGAAGGCTGAGAGGGGATCTGGTAGCCGTCTTTAATTGGCCAAGGGAGACTAGCAGGCAATGGAAGAGTCCCTGTTCCCCGAGCACTACTGGGAGTAACAAGGAATAATGGCCATAAGTTGACGGAGAGTAGGTTCAGGCTAGATATCAGGAGGCGCTACTTCACAGTCAGAGCGGCTAGGATCTGGAACCAGCTTCCAAGGGAAGTGGTGCTTGCTTCTACCCTGGGGGTCTTCAAAAGGAGGCTAGATAGACACCTTGCCGGGGTCGTTTGACCCCAGCATTTTTTCCCGCCCATGGTAGGGGGTCGGACTTGATGATCTGCTCAGGTCCCTTCCGACCCTACCAACTATGAAACTATAGTGAGTTGAATGGTTCTAGGAAACTGAAACACCTCTGAATTTAGATTAGATCAGAAAGCCATGCAAAAATGTGCAATATCAGAATACTTTGCCGTTCTTTGTATCCAGGCAGAGGAAAAGGAATCATGAAAAGATCTGTCAGCCCTGTCAAAAAATAATGTATATACATGCAGAAGTTTCTTAGTATCTTATTAAATAAAAAGATAACCTTCAGTAATGTTTTGACTTAGCAGACTCTTATGTATTCTCTATAGCCCCCAGTGTCACCCAAGGGTGCATTTTCAGAAATGCTGAATAACATGAGCTCTAGTTTGTCCATGAGAGCACTGGTGCTTTGAGAAACAGGCTGTAATACAGCAGCCTAAATTCTCAAGAGATTTTGGATGCTAAGTTTCTAGGTACTTACCTTGGATCACTGCAGAGTGGCCTTATGTAGTTAAGGTGTAGCACTTCCTGAAACCTAGAACCTCTTTAAGATCTCTCAAGTTGAGCACTTAGACGTTGCTAGTCACTTTTGCAAACAAAGGTTTTATTGAGAAAAAATTTCATAATCACCAGAATGGATTGCCAAGTTGGATATACAAACAATTTACAGTACTGTGGATCAAAAGGGGTGGAATTTTAATATATATCAGCTGCTCTGGTAATTGTCCCTGTGACTGCCCAGTGAAAGTTACTGTAGGTTAGCTTTCTCTTACCAAAGAAGACGAGTGTCCGTATAGGCAGTTACTAGAGGCTGCATACACACCAGTTATTATTCAAATAATCTGGGAGAATTCTGCCAGGTGTGCTGTCTGGGTACAGAAATTTATTCAGAGCTGCATGTACAGACATTCGAGTGCTGAGCCCTGAAGTGTGGAGAAGCTGACACTGTGCAGCCAGTGGGGGTCCCTGTGCATACATCTCACCTGGCTCTGTAGGCTTCTTTAGTCTGCCTGGTGACAGATCACAGCAGTCCCTCTTTCAGAAGAAACTGAATGTCTTTATGAGGCCAGAGTAGCTGATTTATAGTCCAGATACCTCCCCCCAACTTTTGCGCTAAGGTAAATTGTTCTGTTTGTACTAAAAGTCACATTTTCAAAAACACCTTAGGCATGAAGCCCCAGTGAAAGTCAGAATGAACATTTTCAAAATACTGTCATGTAGTTTTTAGGTTTTTTGGCTGAAACAGAATTTTCTTTTTTCATATGTTTTCCATAGGGGAAGAGATAAAGAAAAATAAAAGAGGGAAAAAGCAGCCAAGTTGGGGGATGGGGGGAGTTTCCATTCAAATTGAAGCAAAATGCAGTTTTTGGTTGCAATCAAAAATCAAAAAGCAGCACAAAAGCTGCAGAAACACTGGTTTAAAAAACTGAAAGGACTGAGGTGTTGTAGAAGAGCAGAGGATGAGACAGTATGAGAGGCACGACTGACAGTTTTGTGCCCTGGGTAGAAGAAGTCAGTGGCTGAGCCACCACTACTTGTATTACTGGATAGGCAGAGGTGGCAGCTGCTATTTATGTCTCCTACCCCACCTCCTCTCCCCATCTAACCCCCACAAAATCAGCTCCTGGGGCTGGTGCCCTCCTCCTCCTCCCCCCAACCTTAGTTACACTTCTGACAATGCCAGTCAACGGTAGCAAGTAGGATTGTGCGAAGCAGGCCATATTCAATTCGGATTCAGATTTGGCTGGATTCGGGGGACAGCGATTCAAGTAGTTGATCTGGATTACTGTTCTGATTTGATTTGGCCGAATCCGAATCTGAAGATTTGATTTTGATTCGGAGAATCAGCGATTTGCCCTGAGACACAGCTTTATATGTTTTTTCTACATACCTTGAGGTACCAGGCATGGCTCGTGAATGCTGAGATGGTGGGGAGCACGTAGCATCCCACAGGAGCCCGGGGTGGGTGCCTCTGCGTGTTTAGTGGCAGACCCGGAAGCAGACCAGAAGTACTTTTTTTTTTTTTTTTTTAAAGTAAAGCACACACTGTTGGAAAAACAGCCTCAGGGGGACCCCAGGTGCCCCCCCAGACCCAGGAGGCACCAGTTGCCAATCCATGGGGCAGGAGGGTCCCCCATGCGCTCCACAGTGGACCTTTAAGTAGACCGGAAGTGCTTCTGGTCTACTTCGAGGTCCACCACCGAGCATGCTAGAGACCCCTCTGCATTCCCATGGGTCGCTCCATCCGCCCTGCCATCTTGAGGTATGTAGGAAAAACATTTAAAGCTGTGTCTATGTCCAAATCATTGAATCTCTCTGAATCAAATTGGAGGCTTCTGATTCAATTTGAAGAGATTAATGGGTCTCCTGATTCAATTTGGATTCAGAGATTTGGCCCCTGAATCAGGCCGAATCTCCACCAAATTGAATCGGCAACTGAAGCTTTGCACAGCCCTAGTGGCAAGCAGCAGGTAGAATCTCCAGGAGCAAAGAGGGCACGTGACATGCGACACAAAGGAGGTCATTCTAGACTGAGTGATTACTCCTGTGACTGAGATCACACAATCCAAATGCATTTGCCTAAATTTTGATTATCCAAATTGTAGCCCTGTCTGCCAACATCAGTTAATTCCAATAAAGTGTTCTAATGGGAAAGCTCCATTAGATGAACTTGTTCCTTTTTCCCCCCAGATTATTCAAATAATTGAGCTACTGCAGTTCCATACTATCATGTTCTCTTGTGCATGCAATCTTGGGACACTGCATAAGGAATTTGTACCTACTGCCCCTGGATTTGAAGGGTTTCCCTGATTCTGACTGTAGGTAAGGTGCTTGGGGTCTCTAAGAAAAAATTATCCAGTACCTAGAAGAGCCAGGAAGTGGGACCGTCACCTCACACCTCATCAAGAAGGACTGTTTGAGACAAATTTGACAGCTCTTTCAATGATTCCTTCCCCTCTGACTGGGTACAGACACGCTCTTAAACTGTGCGCTTTGAGAATTGAGAACAGTGCACTCTGATATACTGCACATGGCTTTCTGATCTAACCTAAACTCAGAGGTGGGTGATGAAGGCATATTGATCACATCCAATAAAGGAAAGGTTGCTTGCTTGGATTATTTCCCTGTACAGGAATTGATCTATCAGCGATATTATATTGAGATTTTCCAAAAAAACCCCACACTCACGCTTTAGGACACATAACAAATTTAGATAAGAGCAGTGTTACCCACTAGTAAGGTTGCAGGTTTTCCTTGGTGCCACTCCAGAGAGGAACTAAGTCCATTTCAGCCCCAACCTAGAAGCCTTGGCTCATTACTTGCAAGTCATAGCAAGCCCATGCTGGTCAATTCTGGGTATTTCAGTCCTTTGGGTCTCAAAAAAAATGGGAACATAAAAACTGCTGTTTACTAGGTCAGACCATAGGTCCATCAAGCCAAATATCCATGCTGAGGGAGAGAATGACAAGGGCATCAACAGTTTCTAGCCTCGCTCCTCTCCCACCTGCTGATGGACCTTCCTCCAAGAATTTATCCAGTCCTCTTTTGAACTGGGTTAAGCTGCTAGCTTCCATAACTTCTTGTGGCAATGAGTTCTGCAAATTAATTACTCACTCTGAAAAAGACTTTCCTTTTTTTAGTTTTAAACCTATTACTCAGTAGTTTAATTTTATATACCCTAGTTCTAGCATGGTGAGAGACAGTAAATAAGAAAACCATATTTATTTTCTCTTTCTCTGCTTCATTTAATATTTTTTAAACCTTTGTAACCCCCCCCCCTAAAATAGTGAATATTCACACAGTCGCACTATCATAGATTTTTTTCATGACTCTGAGCCTCAGCCTACTGACATCAATGAATTTACTCCCATTGACTTCCGTGGGCTTTGAATTAGGCCTGAATAATCATCTTTGATCTTTCTTTTGAAATGCACAGGTGTTTGTTACTTTTTCTTTTCTTTATAAAAAGAAAATTCTATTCATAGCAGGCTGTGTTTCATGCAGAATGAAAAAGACAGGCTAGTAATCTAGAAATGGAGTTCTATTGGGAAAGAGAGGGTTCAGGCTTTCATTAATCAGTTTTTTCCTAATAATATTCATGTTGAAATTATTTGCAGTCATGAAAGTAAAGGTCTAAACAACTCTTCATTTGAGCAAGGTCAAATTTAATTTATCTCTCTTTAGGAGTGGACAGATGAAGTTTTCAGTTTGGCAACAAACCTGTTGGCACACAACATGTCAAGAGATGCATGTTTGGAAAAAGCGTAAGTAACGATAATATTTATTGCAAAGGATGTTACTCCTTTTTCTGAGTCATTCCCCTTTTTTACTTTATGTTAGTCAGATTGCCATCTATTGTTTATATTTTGAAAGGTTGTCATTTTTGTAAACACAGATTCTCCTCTCTCGTTGAGTTCAAAAACCTAATATCTGAACTGTAATGTTAAAAAAGAAATTGGGGAAATAAGGTTCTTTTCACAAACTACTACCGAGAAGTCACAGCTGGATTATGTTTTTCAATGCAATCTTCCTGTTGCACACAGAGGGAATGTCTCCAGCTCTTGGCACTGCTGCTCTGGGTTAAAAACAATAAATTTCAGACTGGCTTACGTCTCTATTTTTTTTCTTTGTTATCTGTTATTAGTCAAAGAATGAAAAGTACAAGATTTCCATTTTCCTCAGTTTAATCCCACAGGTCTCGGCACTCAGTAGAGTGAAATTGTAAATCTGTTCATCTAGATTGGCTGGCACAATGCATAGATTCTGAGTACTTGTACGACAAAGTATAAAGGGCTGTTTATGAGATATTTTAGGGATAAAATTAGCAGGCACCTTGCAAATTAAAGAGAAATAGCTGAATCAATCCAAGATTAGTAGGTGTCATGTGGATGATGAATGCACAGACAGAGATAGTTTTGTTTAAATGGCAGTGTTGAGGATAAAGCCTGACAGGTAAAAATGATGTATCGTGGGGGGTGTTACCTTGCTGGCCTCAACTTGTTATGAGGAAAATGGTATTCGCATTTAGCCTCACATGTCCCTTGTGAAATCTAGCTCCTTTGCTTTTCAGAACTTGTCCCAAGTACTGCATAATTCCTTTACTGGAATAGTTGCTATTTTAAAGGTTAAAACACTGAGACTTTGATTCCTTCTCTCAACTTGGAAGCTAAGCCTGAACTAGACTGAACACAGCAAACACAACTTTGGGGATAGGTGAAAAGTATGCTGCCCAAGGTACACTGGAAGCAAAGGATACTTGCCTATGTTTCTTTGGGGGATGTGGTGCTTGTGGGCGTGTGCAAATTTTATTTGGATATGTAATATTGTGCCCCCTTTTACCACTCGTACCTTCATGTGCCCAGTCAGCTCTGCCCAGGGTATGCAATAGAAAAGAGCTGCTGCTCAGTCACATACATACTGTTCTGCTGAGTATCCATGATAAGTGTTCCATTAAACGGGGTGCGTTTACACATGCATTAATGAACTTTAGTTTATATGAATTAAATCTAGTTCCTTCACGGTGAGGTACTAGGCAAATGCATGTTAGCCTGTCTTAATGTACATTAACTAAATAGCATGGGTCACTTTTACACGTGCTCCGGAGAAGGTGAGGAGGGGGCAGCACTTTAATTAGAATGACTCCAAGAGTCATTCCAATTAAAGCACTGCTGTGTCTCGTGTACCAGCATCCCCACACTTAAAAAGGAGGGTGGGGGCACATGAACTAAAGCTCATTTGATGAACTTTAGATAAAGCACCCCTGCTGCCATTTTTAAGTGCAGGGATGCTGATACACGAAACGTAGGAGGCTGCTGGAGCACAGCAATTGCCATGCTCCAGCAGACTCTATTAATCTAGTCTGCTCCAACGCACTTGTGTATAGGTGCCCATGGTTTTTAAGTGATGCTTAATGCGCATTAGCCTATTTTAATGTGCACTAGCTAAATATCACAGTGTTTTAGTGATGCTTTAATGTGCATTAAAATAAGTTAATGTGCATTAAAGTGCATGTATAGACATGCCTGCTGTGTAGTAATAACACTGGTCTCTGTTGTAGTCCACTCTTTTGGATCCCTTTACTATGGTTATTTAGTTCAATTCATAGAAATAAAGTCACAATAAAGTAAACAGCAAGCACGGTATTGTCATGTCTCTTATTTTCCCACTAATTAATAACTCAGGTACTACAGCATTTCCAGGGGCCTTGGCAATGA
Organism: Alligator mississippiensis; assembly: GCF_030867095.1. Classification (NCBI taxonomy): domain Eukaryota; kingdom Metazoa; phylum Chordata; order Crocodylia; family Alligatoridae; genus Alligator; species Alligator mississippiensis. Next base: position 224,415,770 of record NC_081824.1, on the reverse strand, counting down.
TACCAAAGCAGAGTTATTCAAGGAATCTTTAACTTTGAAGATAAAACATCTTGTCCCAATTTAATTACTATATGGAGTAATGGCCATCCCCATCCAGTTAGAACCCTTTCATCTAATAGAAAAATGATTACATTAGAGCCGAATTATGAAGACATTTTCTTTTTTTGGCATCCAAACTTTTCTCATATCTGGAAGCGTATTAATAAAAAGACTGAAAGTTTTCCTCTGCTCAGGTTACATGAGGAAGTTAGATTGCATTTCACAGAATAGGCACTTTGCATTTAAATTGCTCTTTTCTTTCATTGTGAAGTAGATTTTTCACACATTCCTGGAGTAGACAGCAAAGGTTTAAACAGGGCTAACTTGAGATCATTAAGTCCAATGTCAATCATAGCCACCAGGTTGCTATTGGACGGTATGCTCAGCTGCTGATGGTGGTAGTATTTTCAGCAACAGCACCTATAGTCAGCTGTGGAGAAAAAAATAACGTCCAGACCCCTTCAGATGGCTTTAGGAGAAGATAAAACAGCACATTTTCAGGGTTCCCTAGAAAGTATCAAAGAATTCTGAAGAAAAAGGCAGATCAGCAGGGATGCCAACGCTTGCTGTTCTGTCACAAGTATCATGACATTTGAAGGCTTACAAAAATACATATCTGAGACTCTCAACTTCTGTTTGAAAAAAGTAAGTTTTTAGCCCTCTGTTACAGAGAACAGTTTGCTTCAGGAAAGCAAATAAAACTCAGAATATACTTTAAAAAAAAACAAAATTATCCTGATATTTAAGTCAATTTAATAGTGTATTGTTTAATGTTTGGGATTGGCAAAATGGTAGTACAGGAGAAGTGCCCTCTTTGGAAAATATAAGTATCACAAACAAATAGATAAATAAATAAATAAGTATGCTTCCTCATAGGCATATGCACATACATATGCATATGTGTGTACATGTGTGTACAGACAAAGAATGATTTGTGAAAATGACTTTTTTAGCAATGATTACACAGACTACAGTGTTAGAAATCACTGTTTTTGACAGTGCTACAAATGTTCTCCTCCTGGAAGTATTATCTTTTTGGAGGGGCGAAAGTCATGTGAACCATGCAAATATCTATAGTTTAATTTTGAAAAAATGCCAAATCCGAAAGTTGCAATAAAATTAGTTTTGGTTCAGATAAAATATTTTGTTTAAGTGGAAATGAAATGCGTCCTTTGAGATTCATTGGGGATCCTTTTTAATTTTTTACATCAAATTATAGGACATTTTGACACAAAAATGTACATAAAATTAAAACTAAACATGTCAACACAAAATATATCATTATTTCTTTTTGTTTGTAAGTTTTATTTTTATGTAAATATGAACAGTTCAACAAAAAGGAGACATAAGTAGCAAATGTCTCCATGTTAATAAATCTGCATTTTTTTTACAAAAAGCTTCTAGTTGAAAAAAAATCCATACATTTCTAGTTTTAATTTTCTCTGAACAAAAAGCAAAACAAAGAAAAAAGATCCTGTAAAATCATTACAAGTACAATCCCCAGTAAATGCCCATAGGCCTGTTCTAATGCCTGTTGAAATCAATGGAACAACTCCCATTTCAATGGGCTTTGACTCAGCCTCTTCTGTGTGATTATGGATTTGCAAGGCTTGGACAAAAGAGATATATTCTGTCCTGAGGCATTAATGGACAGGGGATAGGTAAAGCTGTGGGTATGGAGATAAAGGATAGATTGAGTCCAGGTGCTGTGCTTAGATGCCAGAATGTAGGTGGTTTTAGTAGGTGATTAGGAGATTTGCTTACTAAAAAAACTCTAATGCTCTCCTAGCCCCTTTAACCACTAGAGAGGACTTTGAACTTGGCACATGTGGGGGGTCCTGAATGGTGGTCATACTCATTTGAACCAGTGATTCTAAGTTTTTGAGCCTGTCCCTGCCTGCTAAAATGTGTTCATACTCCCACAGGTGGAGAGGGAAAGTTGTACACAAGAGCCAGGAACACCGACAGTCCCCCCATTCTGGAGAGTGCATCCCTTAGCAGCCCGTGTATCTGGTCTAGCAGAGCATAGGAAGCAGACTGCTCTGCATCCAGGAATAAGGCTCCTTGTTCAGGGAGCAGATCTTGTGCTTTCTAGGGCAAAAGGAGTAGATAATCTCTGTCCAATTCCAAATGCTGTGATGTGCCTATATTTGGCGTCATGGAGGGAGAGAAGGTTTCTTTTTCTTTTTAAAGGGTGATCTGAGAAATGGAAATAGGACTAAGCAAAAGAAAATGTACACTGATAGTGAGGAAATGGTCCTACCAATGGAATCCTTTGGGCTATGGAAGACCTTTCCAAGGGTGATGGATGGCTCTATGACTTAAACCTGAATAGGACACAATATGTGTATGTGTGTGTGTATACACACACACACACACACACATATATATGCACATACACACATGCATATACATATATACACATACACAATCACTTAACACTTTGATAAGACTATAAGGCGCAAATTTACTCTGCCTTCTACTTGACTTCAAAATTTCAGCTAACTATGTCTCCGTGGACATAGCAGCAAGGAGCAACTCTCCACAGTTGGTCAATCCATTTCTCATCTCTGTGCTTTTGCGCAGCAGTGTCAGCACTGAAAATTTTTGTATCAGATCCTAGTGTCCTGACCATGTTTGTACTGTCCCACCTGACTGCTTTTGACTGTGACTGCATTACTGTCCTGACACTCAAATATTTATGCTCTCCTGCCAGATTTTTCAGATAGCTCCAAATAAGCGAGTCAAATTTGCAGGCTGACAGAAATAATGGAGCCCAACTAAAAGACTGTTTGCAAAGTGTTTTTCTTTTAATGCTGGAGGAAAAATAAATACATTTAAATATGTTTTCCCACCACAGTTACACAAAACTGAAGCTGCAAGTCACACCAGAAGGACGTATTCCTCTGAAGACGTAAGTTCTTGTCTTCTTTGTTATTGGTTCTTTCAGCTTGAAGCTATGAAGTTGGGGTTTGGACAGGGACTGGGCTGTCATCCCTTTGCAGGAAATCATCTGCTTGTACTTGCAGTATGTCTCCTGTGCAAGTAATAACATGGGGTATCCCCGCACTGTTGTGCCTGCACGCTGCACCCTGAACTAGATAGCCTGCTTCCGAGTTGGAAACCAGTTCTGTCTCCAGGAGGGTAGAATTGGGCCTCATTCCTGATGTCCTCAGTGACAGGATTGCCACCCAAGCTGTTCAAAAGGAAGAAGAGCCTTATGGTTTGTGCACAGGATGCCTGAGTTTAAGTCTCTTCTTTGCCAGACATTTCACTTGGCTCAAATCACTAGGTCTTCCCATGCCTGCAAAAATACAAATATTATCAAAATCCCTCATGCAGGGTGTGGAAAGTTAAGTATATTAGAGATCACTGAGATACTTTGATGAAAGAAGCCATAATCACTAGAGTACCTAGATACCTGTTGAGGCAGTAGTGTGGAGATACCACAAAAGTCACATCATATACACAAGCGTATAGCCACTTGTGGCGGGAGTTTAACTGGGAACCTAGAGGTGAAAGGAATCAGAGGTCTCTCCCTCCTAGGGTCAGTCTGCCCACATGTGGTATAGCTACTTCTCCTTCATCCTTCCTCCCCTTCCCTCTTAGCCATGCTCTACAGGACAAGCATGGATTTTTTTTTCAAATTGTAACCATTGTAATTTTAAAAAAATTAAAAAATAGCATTTCTATTTTAATATCTGGTTATGAAGCAAACGATAAACACACAGGTCTTTCAAAAATGTCACTGTGCTGTGCAATCTATTTAGCCTTGTATTTTTTGCACAGCTTGTAGTTGTATAACACAGGACCATGTGATGTACCACTGAATTAATTCCTCTATTGATTTCCATTTGGCAGCATATACCGCCTATTTTCCACTGACAGAAAACGAGTGGAGACTGCGTTAGAAGCTTGCAATCTTCCCTCTGCCAGGGTAAGCATTTTGAGTTTCTTCCTGGTCCACTCTGAAGTTCCACTGTAGTCAGTAGGTGCTAGTCCACTGCTGATTCCAGTTGTGACTTCTCAAGGGTTGATTATTCCTCTTGAGACGTGCTTGTGCAGCAGGTCTTCAGCCAGTTAATCTTTCTCTCCTGCACAAAAGTTACACTCCCCCAGACTCCAAAGGCATCTATCTGCAAAACTGAGGATTTTTGTTTTGAGGCTGGTTGAGCTTGAAGGAAGTGTGAACAGACTGGAGGGAAGGACAGAGAGTCGTATGTATTCCCCTGTGGATACCACATGAGACTCTAATATAGTCAGTGTCTCCATTTCATTTCACTTGACACCACTGCAACATTAGCTGTGCTTGAATGCTGCCCCTCACCTGACTCCTGTTCAGACACAAATATCTCTAATTTGAGTGAAGTGGTTTACTCTCCCTAGCTCACTCCCAAGTGAACTGGGTTAAGAACTCAAGGGCCTCGATGCTGGAACTAATAATACAATGGGGATGCAGCTACTCTATGCTGCTAATCCAATCACTCTGTGCTGCTAATCCAGTCCCTCTGTACAGCTAATCCAAGCGCTCTGTGCAGCTTGAGTGGCGTTTGGAAAGGGTGATTGCTCTCACTCCAGCAAGGCTAATTCAAGTGTAGTTAACTCCGGATAACGCTGCAGTGAAAAGTAAGCCTTCTGTCTTTCTGCTGTATCCAGTTTCAGAGAGATCCAGTAACAGCTGCCACCAGGTAGTCCCTTTCAGCATAGTCCCAGTGGATATAAGACAGAACTCTTCTGCAGAGGTACAAACCTCACAGGCTGTTTCATGGGTGGTTCATTAAAGTGAGTCAAATACAGGGTGAGGCAACATAGCAATAGGGCCAAATCTTCACAAAAAGAGCCTGTTCAGTCCAACCAACAGCTATTTCAGAAATTTGGGGGGTGGAAATGAAAATAAAGAGATAGAATGAAACTTAGAAACTCTCCCAACCCCAAATAATTTATGGAAATATTTGTCAGACATAGATAAAGATTATGAAAATCTAAAGTGATTGTTTAAATAATGCACTGCATAATACCATGAACAACAGACACTTGATTGCTTTTCTACCTATTCATTTATTCCTTTCAAAATGGTGGCACCTTAAAGACAAACTCATCCAGAAAGGCATAAACTTTTGGTAAGCTACAGCCTACTTTGACAAATGCTATGAATCCATTGCAATGGATGGATCCATAGCATTTGACAAAGCTGGCTGTAGCCTATGAAAGCTCAGGCCTTTTTGAAAGAGTTTGTCTATAAGATGTCACCCTGCCCTGCATTCTCCCTGATTTAAGATTAAGAAGACTTAACTACCTTTCTTTAAAAATGTTGGTAGGTCAGAAACATGAAGATATTTATTTTAAGACTTGTTTTTCATTGAAATAGTAACAAACTTAGCATTTAGGATGAGCTATTCAAAAGTCATTCAGGCATGCTTTTTCAGCTCATTTGAATTAATGCATCTGTTTACTGAGTAGTAATAAGGATAAAAAATATTTCTTAAGTCTCACTGAGAGATACATAAACATCTTTAGCATCCTTGAGAGAAACCACAACCTTTCTGGTTTTTTTATTTAAGTCAATAGTCAGTATTATCTAGACATTGCTCCATATGTGTTGCTGGGATACCAGTATGAAAAGTATTAATAGTCTGAGAAAGCTCTTATATATTGTGAACAAAAAAAAAGGTACATTTCAGCCAATAAAGAAAACTCATCTGATTATCCTGCAAATAAAACCTTTTAAAAGTCACAAGTTTGCATTGCACTGCTACGTGGCCAAATCGTTGATGAAACAGCAAATTCAAACCCATACAAAGTACTAGCTCTCAATAAGATGTATTGATATCATAGAGTCCATTTCAGAAAAAGGGCATTCAGGGCATTAGTTGATAGTGCATTCAGTGCACCCACCTCATTTGCTGGGTGCTTTTTATTTTGTTTTAAATTGTCTTCTGAAAATCCAAATATTTTTTCTAATGTGCATAGCAAAGTCATTTAAATTATTCACTAAGAAAGTTTAGGACTCATGAGCCAAATTTTTCATGTGAGATGAAAATATGTTAAGCACAGGTTTGAGTAGCTTAGGTGCCTGCCGCATATTACACTTAAGACATGCTTAACCAGTTCACACTTTAAAGCAATGAATGGTACCATAAAACAAAGAATATGCTACAAAGATGTTCCACAAAAAATGTGTAATCACTTTGGACTGGTTCCTATAATGCCATTAACTGAACCCCTGGCCAGGTGACTCCATGTGGCTCTGAGCTATGTCATTTAATGGGACTCCCAGCCATGGGGAAGCACTATGCAGTCCCGTAACTGGAGCCTCATCAGCTGATGGGGCTTCCAGCTGCAGAGGGTACACCATGACTTTGGCAGGCTTAGATCAGCTGACAGGACTCCCAGCTATGGGAGTGGATGGTGTGCCCCCATTACTGGGAGCCCAGAATAGCTGATGGGGCTCCCCGCCCTAGGAATTTGCTACTTGCTGGTTCAGGGGGAGCTCAGTATTGTGATCCCAGGCTCCCCCTGCCCCAGCAATAAGGCATGATAGGATCTGATGCTCAGTCTCACAGTCACGTTTCCTGTCATGCATTCCTAAATTATAGTAGCCTTGAGCTGAGCTGACTATGAGTGATGTCATTTACTGAATTGCTGCAGTGATGCTTGCCCCTGACCCAGTGCTTCCAACCCCAACCTCTGGTATGTTCTCAATGCTGTGGCTGGCCAAAGGCAACTTGTAGTGACTTCAGTTCTAAAATGGGGAACTTTCTCCCCCCAACTAGAAGCAAGGTTTCTACAGCCTTTGTACAATGCTGCAAAAAAACAGCAGAGAAGAAACTTTTCCCTGAGCACCTAAAATTCAACACTCATTTAGGCACCTTATTGACAGTTTATTTCTACAAGAAGTTGATCACTCTGATCCATGTTGCTTTAAGTGCAGGAATCTTCCTATTGACTTTAATAGGATGACTCACATGCCTCAAATTAAGCACATGATTAAGAGCTTTGCAGGATTGGGGTTAGCAGACTAGAGCACTTAACACTTTGCAGGATCAAGACCTAAGCTGTCTGGTTTTCCAAAGTGTTGAGCAACCATTGAAATGGAGGTGGAGGAAGAGGTAGGGAAATTTTCAAAAATGCCGGAGACCTTGGGCACTTTTGAAAATCTCAGATGGTTAGAAGTGAATGAGAGGCATAAGGCACTCAACATTTGGAAAATAAAGGGCAATATGAACTTAAGAGTTTTATTTTAGATACCCTGTTTCATAAATGTTGTCTATGTAGATTGTTTTCTGCACAACAATTCATACAGACACCCTTGGAAAACAGCAAAGAAGTCTGAATGTTAGCTTGAAAATAAAATAACTGCTTATTAAATTCTACCAGTGCAGATTGTCATGGTATGTGTTGTGCCATTAAATAAACAACAGAGAGATACAGATGCTACGAAAACAAGTGGAACACCAGACAAATCATAAATCATCAGTGCCTGAAATTAATCAAGAGGCTTAATGACAAAGTAATAGAGAATGCCAAAGATTCAGCAAAGCTAGAAATTAGAGATGTTTTCATGCCGTGCAGAAAGTTGTGCAGTTTATTCATAAGTCACCAAAAGAACTCAGGTACAGAAGGTGTATGGATTGCTGCACTCGTATATGGCTGCCTTGCAGGCCAGGATATTGAAAGTAATGGCATATTTTAATCATTTTTGGCATTCAAGATGTTGTAATCTAAATGTAGTGATTGTCTGAAGTTGCATGTTGGATTGTAAGTGTTTAGGGCCAAGCTTTCATCTTCTGTCTTTGTCTTTGTGTTTTGTAGGGCAGCTTGCACATTGTTAGAAGTCAATAAATAATTATAAAAAGGGATATAAAATTTCTCATACTTATTTCTGGCCCAAAGCTTGCATTGATTATTTTTTGTATAGTTGTGTTCATGAATGAATGCGAATTCAAATGCCTCTCTGAATTTGAACCACTCTGCATAGAAAAGAAGACAGAAACCTTGATCTCTGATCTCCAGGAAAGGGCCTCATCTTGCCAACTACTGAGCGTCTTCAAACTCCCATTAAGGCAAATACAATTTTAAGTCTATGAGAACTTAAAGATCCTCAGTGATTGTAGCTTTGAGGTTAAAATTGTCCATATGAGAAATACTCATTTAGGAAAACAATGGTATATGTTAATTAACTGCGTATTGGTTACACAGACTTTAGATGCTATGCAAATTGGCATGCATGCTTCACTGAGTAGTGTAAATGTTTTACTAATCAAGCTCTGCTCAGAAGACATACAACAGTGCTGAGCTAAACTGAAGCTAAGTTGACACAGCCAAGGTTCATCTAACTGACACAGCCAAGGTTTGTCCAAATTTAGCAGTTCACTATGGTGTGAAATAAGTCAGTTATTTTGCCTGTTCCTATGTGATCATTCCTAATGGCTAAAATCTTTTTAAAATGGTTTTAATGTCAGATTACAAAGGAAAATGTTAGGTATTGTAAAATAACCAGAAGTTATCCTTTGCTACTGCAGGTGGCTTTGCTTTGTTTTGTTTTTAAGATTGGATAGCAGTTAATTTTAGAAAAATGCCTGTTTTCAGCTGTGGCACAGTACTTTTTAGATGCTGAGCACATCACAAATAAAGTCTTTTCTGCCTGATTCTATGGAACACTTCTTATATGAAGCTGCTGCCTATAGATTATGCCCACACAAACAAGTACATTTCACAGCTACTACTCGATTGTACAAAATTCTTTTCCAGAATTGTTACTATTTGTTCTGTGTTATGCCCCAAAATATTTAACGTGTTGCTTAAGTTTAGCCTTAAATCGTAGTAACTACATTTAAAGACTGCATTAATTCTTTGGAAACACTTTCTCCATTGAGTTCTCAAAGATACATAAATAAGGAAAACTCATCTCCATTTTCCACCTACCGCTTAAGCAAACATCTGAGAAAGTCCAAATGGGTTCCACTTAATGCACTGATATTTTTTTTATTTTGGATTAAAAAAATGAAAAACAATGTCATCTAGATGCCTTCCCGTTTTGTAAACATGCACCCCATTCCCCGAGCAGTTGCACTTCGGTCTGTGATCAGGAATGCAGGTTTGCCCTGGTTCAACTCTTTGGGTGCCTGAACACAAGCATAGAGGCTGTAATTATAGCATGCTGGAACAGACTTGATTAATCGTTGGAACACACTTGCTTGAGCGTGACAATTACTGTGCTCCAGCAGTCTCCCGCATCTCAAGTATCAGTGAACCTGTGCTTCAAAATGGCGGCAGGGAGCACTTGAACTAGCTCGTTGCTTTAGTTCAAGCACCCCCGTCACCATTTGGAAGCACAGGGATGCTGATACATGAGATGCTGTGGCACTTTAATTAGAGTGCAGGCCCCCACCTGTGGAGCATGTGTAACAGTGCCCAGGAGACAGAAGTCTAAATCGTTGCAAGCACCACTGCAGGCTGATCACTAGATGGTTCTCTCCTCTTTCACCAGTGCCCAAGCCTAATTCTTGCAAGGTGGTTAGCTTTTAATATATATATTTTTATGATCACCCAAGTTGGGGCTGAGAAGGATCATTCCTAGACACCTGTTCGCATAATTCATTGGTACAGCTTTGAACAGACACAAGGCAGATGGTGGTCACATTGCTTAGTGCCCTTCTGGAAGGTGTTCAGATCTGTAGTGATCAGCATGATACAAGAATTGAAGATGATACATGACAGAAGGTACACAAAAAAGAACAGAGTAGAATTTGTGTAGGTGTAAGGAGCCACCATCATGGGGCTTATTTGAACCGGAGCTAAGGGACTGACATCATCGTGCAACTTGATGGGTCTGCCAGGGCCAGCAGAATCACATCCAACAGCCAACAGAAGAATTTTGGCTGCCCTGTGCTACACCAGCCTGTCACTCTGCTTTGTCCTTGTTTGCCTTTAAGGCTTGTCTCTTGGCTCTTGCCCTGGACTCTTCCTCAGCCTGGTTGCCAATCTGTTGCTTCGTACATGCTTCAACCTATCTTCTGAGACCTGGTCTGGATCCTGCCTCAGCCTCATCTCCATTTTCTAGTTTCTGTCTAAGCTTTGTTTCTACCCCTATTCTGTTTCTGCCTGGTCTCCTGGACTTCCTTTGTTCTAATATCTGGCTCTGTCTTGACTACAGTTTTGGGTCTTGGCCCCAGGCTGGTTTTTGCCTGATTCCTGGCTCCTTGGTACAACTTCTGATGCTGGTGTGGCTTCATCTGCTGACTCAAATGCTTGCTCCAGTCCATCAGATCACATATGCTTCAGTTCTTTTTAGCCTATAAACAGTGTTTCATACATAGACAATAGGCCAAATCTTTGATTCTATCTAAGTCCCTTTATTCCACACTGGCACTTTCCCTGTCTTACAGAAATCTCCTAATACAGTGGTTCTCAACCTTTTTAGATTCAGCACACCCCTCCAAAAAATTCTGAATTTGGCAACATCCCCAGTTGGGAACCACTGATGCACTACCTCTGCTTACCTCCTGCCTATATTAGGGTTGTCTGATAAACATAAAGCAAGCAGGAGCAGAGGCCTAACTAATGAGTTTTTGACGCTGGGCAGATCTTCCCTGTTCCCCTGAGGGGTGGTAGGGTGCTCTAAGTGCTGGAAAGCAATGGGTGAGGAGGAAGGAGCGTGGGTGTCCCCACATCCAGATACTCTGACTGGCTCAGCCCACCCTATCTCCTTCAGCCAGGCAGTAGAAAAGGCAGCTCCAACCCAGCCTGGCTTCCCTAGCCAGCCAGTGCACAGGGTTGTGGCTGGACTCTGCAGTCTTGATGCAGCCCTCCCTGGTCCAACCCTGAATGTCCTGCTGGAAACATAAGGGCATAGGACAGTTCCACCTGCCTGCTGTGTCACATGTACTTCAGCACCACTGGAAGGATCTTTCAGCACCCCAGGGTGCTCAGCATCCAGGTTGAGAGAACTATTGTCCTAATAGCATAAAGCTGCTTTTCAACCCCTCTGTGTAAGGGTCCTTCTGGGACGGCAGGAATCCAGAGAGTACCATGAAAAAAATATACTAAGCTCCTAGGAGACCATTGGACTGCTCCAGCCAGCAAAACTTAGAGAAGTTGCATGGGTGCTATCGCTTATCCTGGGGGTTAGTTAGGCCTCCGCTTACTTCCCTATGTTAGGAGAGGCAGCAAATTTGATTTCAGCTACTTTTCACCCACCACCACAGATGTACTGATGAGAAATTAGTTGCACCTTAGTTTCTTTACTAGTTTTGCTTATTTTTGCACATTCCAGATTTACATCCCATCAGTCCATATTAGAGCACAGCTGATTGTCCAAAGCTACATTGTGTTTGGGCAGTTGAGCAGTACATGTCAATGCACCTAAACAGCAATGGTGGAAACTAATCACTTTGAAGGGTTATGTGGATAAAGAGAGGGAAGAAAAAGAGAGTCAAGAGCAAGAGAAGCCAGTTTGCCCTCCAAGTCAGCTTTTTGCATAGTAACACACCCATCTGTGCCTATCAGCTGAGCACAGAAGCAGATATGTAATACACACTGTTCAGTAGCTTCCAAATGTCCTCTGGAAGCGGGTAGCATCTGATGGTTACTATAGCTCAAATACCAAAATGGCTTCCAGCCAAGAGAGGCAGGGAGAGGGAGGGGAGTGTTCAATAGAGGAGGCCTTTGCTGGCAGCAATGAGGAACATTGATGGTTTGAAATCATCCCATCCCTCAAAGATGTAAACCTGCCCTTCCAGAAGCAGACGGTAGTCCAGCAATTACCTTCAGCTTCCCTGAAATTACAATAAATATGTTAACAGCCACTGAATACACCCAAGTTAGATGTTTATAATGGAAAAATGAATGAAAAGTGGCTGCCTTGGCTTCTGGAAGGAAGGAAAAAAATGGTCCTGGAAACCAAAGGAAGCAAAATAAAAAAATAAAAAAAATTAGCTGAAAAAAACCCCACAGTCTGTCAACACAATCAAAATAGTGTTTTGTGTATGTCTGTATTTTTCAAAGATACACTTCTACCTTCCGCTGTGACTGAATGGGTGTAAAAGCAAGGGTTTTTGTGTGTGTATGGGTACGCTATATAATTGGTTTGTTGAGAGGGGTTTTGGCTTCTCATATAAGCAGAACCAACTGGAGCAGTCCATGGTCTGAAGCAAACAAAAGTTAGTGGTGCCTGGCAAACATGCATTGCGTAGGGCTCGGCAAATAATTCTTTGGGTCAGCAGCCAAATAAAATAAATTAAATGAAGTAAAATAGGTTTGGATTGTTCCTTTTGTCCTGGTGAAAATAAATTAGAAACAAATTGATACTTCATGGAACAAAATATTCATTGAGTAAGAGAGGAAGGGAGTTGTTAGTGGGTATGCCGGTCACCTGGGAGATAGGGTGTCTGAGTGGCAGCCAGTGCTCTAATGTATATTTAAGTAATTTATTTAAAGAAAAGCAGTGTCAACAAGAGCAGCTGAGGACACATCTGCCCCAGGATAACCCTTAGCACAGTGGTTAGAGCATTTTCCTGGGGGGTAGGTAATAATGATTCATGTTGATATATATACCCAGGTCCCTGACTTCCTGGGTGAGTGATATAATGACTGTCTGTTGGACTAACTGGGGAAGCTGTTCCTCAGCTTTCTGAATATGCCCCTAGGCAAAGATTGCTTCTTCTGTCAAACTCCTCACAAAATGGGCCAGGTCCTTCCAGATTGATCAAAACTGCCATTTCTGATGAATAAACTGTTCATGCAGTCAGTGCTGGGGAAGGCAGTGTCTCATTGTTAGTTTTCACCATGCCACAAAGCTTTGAGGTAAGTGCTGCTGTATGTGGAGGAAGCAGGGCCTTTAATGGCATAAAGCTACCCCCTCCAAAGTGGGTACCTCGTGAAGGAGAGCAGGGAGGGCTACATGGCTATTAAAAATGAAGAATGCACTGGATTGGCACGTGCTTGACATGGCTTATCTGACGTATTCCTTCATATACCTCATATGAAGTGTATCTTATATGAAGGGTACCTTGGATGTGCTGTCTCCTAGCAAGACTATCACGGAATGGTGGTTGCTGAAACACCCCCTTGGGGCTCAGTCATGAAGGGTAAGATGCAGTCATGCCCACAACATATTTTTTCCTAAAACAGGAAAGATACTGAAAAGTTCTTTTCCCTGTAACAAAGGTTTGAATAGATGCTTCCGGTTCCCTTGGCAACTGTGCTAAACAGCAGAATAAATAATAGCAATGATTTCCTCTTTCAGTGGCTTTCTTCTGACACAAGTAGGCTCAGCAGCAGTCTCAGCAGCTTTTCAAGGGAAATAGCTTTGTGTACAAACCATAAAATTACTTTTTGTATGTCCCTCTCACTCCCACCTCACTGCTTCCAGTTGATCAGAATCATGCATTAGCTTGCGACTGCAGAGCAGCATTGTCTGATTCTGTTGTTCTTCCACATGATATGTGCTCACAAGATAGAAATGTAGGATCTGAGACTTTGATATGTATATTCTATTTTTTTCATGTTTTTAGGGGTGGAAGGCTTAGGAGAGAGAGTTGCTTATGAGGTTTCCTGTGCATGATGACTGCTTTGTATGTCATCTTCCTTTCTCAGAATATTTTAATAGACGCCTCCAAAGGCAGAAGTCAAAGGTCACTTGGTTATTGACTTGCACTTGCTTACACCATCTTCTAGGCCTCCTCCCTGCCTTTTTCCAGGCCCATGGAAAACACGGGCCATGCTTTTCCCTGGGTTGGAAGACTACAATCAGAGCTCTTTAGATAGGTATGCAAATAGGTAGGATGCCATTGGCTGCTTCCACACGTGCGTGGACATTTGGTTCCCCAGGGACAACTAGCACCGGTCCACCTTGTGCCATCACTAGTTGTCCCCAGGGAACACCTGTGCCACATGCCCTCTGGCATGCAGCAGGTTACCCCGGGTAGGGCAAGGCAGGCTGGGGCCAGCAGCTTTACCTGGAGTTCTAAGGGACTCCTGGGGCTGCAGCAGAAGCGATCCTGCCATGCAAAGCCTGCCTGGCAGCCAGAGTGTGTCTCCGACCGGCTAGGCTCCGGTTTTGAGTGGGACACACTGCCCCCATATGCACCACTCTGCTTTTTTTTGCAGGGTTTTTTCACCCCTGGATATCCAGGAGTCAAAAAAAAACACCCCTGTGCTGGTCCCTTGCAGCATAGAGAACAACTGAACATGCAGTATGTGGTGCCACAGACATGTCTGTGGCACCACATACTATATGGCCATGCTTGACTGGACATGGCCATTGAGTCCCAGGAAAAGGCCAACCACAAGGAGGCCCAAATAATTTTATCTGCTCTAATAAAACAATCTAATTTGCATGAGAGCAAACATTTGCAATGCTATCTGCATGGAAAAGTTCTGTAGAATATAATAGGGATACTGGAAAGTACCACATAGAAACAAGGTTATATAAATTCTGATCTGGTTCTCTTGTGTGTTCCAAAGAGATAAGTAATTTGCTATTGCTCCATGCCATTATCATTTTATTTATCCCTTTGTGCTAGTTTAACTCCATTGGCTAAACTGAATGCTGGGTTCCACCCCATTTATAAAGCTATATGGGTCTGGGATTAGCAGCCCACTGTGAAAGTTACTGTGGATAACCTATATCAGAGAATAAGGAGCTATTTTGTGTCCTTTTATGCTTCTGCAAAGAATCACAGAGGAACTTGCTTTTAGGGAGGACACAATCTTACAACCAACCTCCAAATTATTAAAAATGTGATGATGAATTTATTTATTTTTTAAAGGAAGATACATGCTTTAAACGGATCTGTTATTCAAAAGAATGTATTATCCTGAAAAGGCAGTGACCTTGTAGGCAGTAGGAAGGAAATCAAAGGAAACACGGTAGCGACCTGTTTATAAAAGAGAACAAAAAGCAGTGTTTCTTTACTTTATTTTTTTTCCATTTCACAGAATGATTCAATCCCCCAAGAAGACTTCACACCAGAAGTATACAGAATATTCCTAAACAACCTCTGTCCTCGGCCTGAAATTGACCACATCTTCTCTGAGTTGTAAGAAAAGATACAAATTTATTGTTTTTCCTTCACTGACTTTCTCTCTGCACCTGATGGCAAAGTAGGTTAATTGGCCTACGGCATCACAAAGTGATTGCCAAGAACAGAATCCTATGTCAGCCAGGACTCTTGTTTAACCTAGGATGTGAATGTAGATACACTGTTCCTCTCTCAAAGCTCTAGCAGTCATTTGGAATGGGCAAACTTTCACGGTAGCTTATTTCTACAGAAACAGACTGGCTAGGCCTTGTTTTTAAGTGTGGATGATGCTAGTTTAGGCTACAGTGAAAGTAAAGTGGGAAAAATGGGAATATACATTTGCGACAGGCTCATTTAAACCACAAGGGTTGCACCCAGATGTGTGTGGACATTTGGTTCCTTGGGGACAAGTAGCAGCGGTGCACCTTGTGCCACAGCTACTTGTCCCCAGGGAATGCCTGTGCCACACACGATTTGGCATGTGGCAAGCTACCCCCAGGGACAGAAGGGGAGGCTGGGGCCAGCACTGAGCTATCCCCAGCAGCCGTACCTGGGGACCTTTTGGGGCTGCAGCCACAGCAATCCTGCCAGGCAGAACCTGGCCAGCATCTGCAGCACGACTGCAGGCAACCCGGCTCTGCTTTCCAGTAGCACATGCTGCCTGAGTGTGCGCTGCTTCATTTTTTTTCCTCATTTCTTTTTTTACCCCTGGATCCAGGGGTCGAAAAAGCCTACAGAAAAGAAAAAACAGAAAAAAAAGCTTCAGAAAAAAAACTGGAGCAGCACACACTTGGGCAGCACATTCTTGCAGTGCAGAGAACACTGGACTGTGCAGTGTATGGCACTGCAAACACATTTGCAGTGCCACATACCGCATGACCACACTCATCTGGACGTGCCCAAGAAGACCAATTAAGAGCTGCAAAAAGAAAAGAGTGGTGATGAGGATTCATTCATGATGCAATTAGAACTCATATGCAGCAGCATTGTGTAAATGAAATTACCAGTCGTTTGTGCTTCAGTCAATTTCATGTTTTTAGTTTCTTAAACACCTGTAACTGTAAAGTTTTAGTTGTATGAGTTCATGACCCCTTTTCTCTGGGATTCAGTCAGTACAAGTAAATCATTTTCTGTTTCTTTCGTCAATATCAGACCTTTCAGGTATAAAATACTTGCTTTGATTTCATGGATGCTACTATTTACATATTTGTCTGCCACAAGTTATTGATAACTACTTCTAGAGCAACCTGCTATGTGCCAGTGTGAAAGCCAAACACAAAATTGAACTAAGTGGGTTTCACTTAGTTATGCCTGCTTTCTCCAGAGCTCAATTTGGCTCCTGGTGAGCAAACAGGTAATGATAAGTAGTGGCTACTCTTCCTAATTCCACTTCCTAATTTCTCAGCCTCATTATAGCTTCTTTATTATTACCAGGGGAATCCAAAAATGGGACAAGATGAATGGACAGTTGTGCCTGTCCAGCATCTTGACAGATGAAAGATGTGAAAAAAGTCACTTAGTCAGTCAGTGGGGCTTGGCAGTGGTGTGGGAGAAGAGCCCGGAGTGCGAGCGGCATACCTTTCCATAGTGACTACAGGTCATAAGCAACTGGTAGGGAGGATATGGGAGGGGGGGCACATGCCCCCCCGTGACTGCACCATTCCTGCTGTCAACACTGCCAGCGGCTTTTGCGGGTGCTCGCCTGCCCCATCTCCGTCACTGATGTTGCCGCCAGCTTCTGCAGGTGCTTGCCAACCCCGTCCCTGCCGCCAATGCCCCCACCAGCTTCTCAGACTCAGGAGGCACCAGTCACCCATGGTACAGGTCCACTCACCAGGTGGTGGCTGAAGCACACGCTGCTTTCTGGCTCACCTGTAGGCCTCAGCCTGGGCTCTCTGGTGGAGCCATTGCTGAATGCCTTGGTCCTTCCCCACCAGGATGAGCAACCAGGTAAAGCACAGACCTTCTATGTGTATGCCTAGGCAGAACAAAGAAGGAAGGGGTTGCCATGGGCCCTCCACCTTCTCTGTCAGCAGGATCTATAGAGTTCCAATGGCAAGACAAAGGTCATGACAATTGGCATAGGCCTGCTGCAGCTTCGAGTCAGAACACCACTCTGAGTTGAAGGAAGTGTCCGTCTTATTGAGCTTGTAACTTTGCCTTTTCTGAATGTGTGGGGTCCCAGTAGCATGGGTACTGTTGGCCAACACATTTCTGGCTCATCGGCTTTTCTGGGGACATTTCCTTCACCCAAGAGGTTCCACTACCCCACCCTTAGGCACTTCTCTGGGGCGTCCCAAAGGGAGACAGGTTTGTTAATCAGTACCTGTCATTCACCATTGCATCACTGGCTGCACTGTCTACACATCCAGTGGCAAATCCTGGGGGGACTGGGCAGACAAATGACAGTACAGGAGATATTAATTCCCCTGCACAGTAATGCTTCAAAGGCAGAACCCAGTAACTGTCAAAAAAAGAAAAAGAAAATCTCAACCTGGGCCTAACTTTGCTCCATGTGGATTTACTGATAAAAATCCCATTGCCTTCAGTGGAAGGAGATGCTGAATCCTTTTAAAACCCCCAATCCTACCTCTTGGCAGGCATACCTTGATGCTCTATAAAGCCAAAGGACTCCATTGCTTTCCCACAAGGGGCATGTCCAGAAAAGCATGCATGTGTGCTTTGCAGCACCTCAAAGGCTTTTGAGGTGCCACAAAAATCATGTGGCACATGGAAAAAATGTCTCCACACTGTAGTGTGGAGCCAAAATTAGATACTGGGAAATCCTTGTATCTAAAAAAAAAATTATCTTAAAAAAAATGGAGCTTGGCTGGCATAGGCCTGGCTGCCAGCCTGGCTCTGTGTGCCGGGATTGCTGGTGCTGCAACCCCAGGAGGCTCCCAGGACCCCAGGTAAGGCTGCTGGGGCCAACCCAGGTGTTGGCCCAGCCTCCCCTACCCGCCCTGGGTTAATTTGCCATGTACCAGTGTGTGTATACAGGGATGTTCCCTGGAGACAAGAAGCAGCAGCACAACTACGTGCCTTTGCTATTTGGCCCTGCAGAAATGCACATGCACACTTGTCTGGGTACATCCAGGGGTGCCAAATCCACAGAGAGCCAGTTTAGTATCGTGGCCTCAGATGGCAAGCTCTGTGGGCAGGGATCTTTTTGCATGTTTTGCAGAGTGTCTCACATATTTTGAGGCTCTATAAAACAAGCAAGTAATAGGATAATAAAGTCAGGGTTGCTACTTTCTGGTAGTGAAGCCTAATGGTTAGACCTGGAATGCCAGTGGAACTTTGAAAGACTCAGGATTTCATTTCCTTTTGTTTTCAACTAAAAAAAAACTGTCAACAGGTATCTGGGAATGGGATTTTCAGATGTGCTTGGCATTGTCCTTACTCTTCTCCCATTGACGTAAAAAATGCTGGGCACTTTAGAAAATCTAACTCCTACATGTTTAATGAAGCGTATCTGCCATACCTACTGGTAACATAAATTAGTTTAGAGTCTTAGCAGAACGTAATTATTATTGTGCAACAGTTGGAATCTTGTTTCCATTTTCATGAGAAATTACAGAACATTTCACAAAAATGCAAGGAAAAATAGTCTAATTACTCTGTGTTGCTGTTGTTTTGGTTTTTTTTTCTCAACTTCATTTTTTCCTAGTGGTGCCAAGAGCAGACCATACCTTACTGTTGATCAGATGATGGATTTCATTAATTTGAAGCAACGTGATCCACGGTTAAATGAAATCCTTTATCCACCATTGAAACAGGAGCAAGTCCAGCAATTGATTGAGAAATATGAACCCAATAATACTCTAGCAAAGAAAGGTCAGTAATTTTCATATTTTCACTATCCTCAGTTTCTGGTTTGAGACAATGAACACATTGTACTAGAGCAGCCCAGTAAAGCAGACAGTGGTTAGGAATCAAATAATTTCCAACTAGCTGATTTTGGATTTTGCAGACTTATGAGTCTTGATGTAGTTAATATTCAAATCAAATACATTTTGCTGGAACCAGCATGAGGAAAGCTGGGCTGGTTTCTCTGTTTGCCTTTCAGTATGTATAATTGATAGTTCAGAGCAGTTGCTCTGACACATAAATTTCAGCATAAGCAGCGCTATGACAATTACTATTTACTTGCTTCTGAAATGTTTATGAAATGCAAAACATTATAAAACAATCAGCAGTATTGAATTTGAGAAAAATAACGCTATCACTTGTTAATAGCAATAATAATATGAGCCCAGCCATCTATTTCTTGGTAAGGTAGCCATACAAAAAAAAATTTGGAATAGCTGAATACCTTTCTTTGCCATAATTGCAAAAAAAACCTCTTTCAAAAATCGTGAACATTGTCCAGGCTTAGCTGGGCAATCAGCCAAAAGCAGTGAGAAATCCTATTCAGACCCTCTGCAAATAGATTTTTTACTACTTCCCCAAGTCTTAAAATAACACTGAATTTGCATGGTACCTCTTATTTTATTCTGATTCATATATTCTAATGACTACCCTGCTTTTTAAAGTGTTTATTCCTTGGAAATCCTAGGGGTGTGGGAATATCCTGAAACACAGATCTGACATGAAAACATATTTTGATTCAGAGATATGGGACTCAGTTCAGGATGCTGAATACCCTGAGCTCCATACCATCAGCACCATGAATGATCCAGTCCAAAATAACACCAGAGACAAAGGCCTTGGATTCTCAGTTAAATAGTACTTGCAGAGCCTGATTCTCATGTATAATAAGGCCAGTACATTTGTGCCAATGTTAATGTCTGCTTATGTTGGCAGAGGGGTGTAAAGGGGCATTTATGTAAATAAGAATCCTTCCCCATTGGTTTCAGTGAGAGCTTGATTAAATATGAGTTGCAGGTGTTGCCCCAAAATAAGTATAAGGAGCCTTTTGAGCTTATAGTTAGTATCGCTGGCCCGGATAAGGGGCTAACTGTGTCCTGGGTCCCCTTGGGGTCTCTCTAAAGGCAGCCCTTCCTCAAATCTTGAGTTTCATTCTTTTATCAGCCTTAGGGTGGAGAGGTCTCATTCTTCCACTCGTCCTCAGGAACCTGGGTATCTTGTACAATTGTAAATAGCTGTCTTTTATGCAGTGTTATTACCATGTATATATAGCCTGTGCCACACAATAGGATAACATTGGACAATTGTAGATGATGCAACACCTTCCAGCTGAAATCAGGTTCTTAACCTTATTTCCTTGTTTTTGTGTGTTCACTATACTGACTGTTTGAGAAAAAGGAAGAAAAGATTGTCAAAAAGAGTCAAATAAATCTTAATGGATGTATGTGAGATGACTGAAAAACATTCTGTTTTGGCCTCATCAAACATTATTTTGCAAAAAGAATATGGTCAGAGACCCTAGCAGGCAGTTTGTGATCTGTTATACCAGTGTACCTCCGGAATAACTCCCTAGAAGTGTGCACTGATGTAGAAGAAAAGAAAATCCATTAAGCTAATGTGTAATTTATATAATAGACCATAACAATTGCTTCAGAGCTCCTTTACCTATCTTGCCAGTGGGAAATAGAGTACTCTGACATGTGTAATCTTCATGCTTACTTGTAGATAGGTTGTAGTAGAAATCTGCTCTCACTAGCCATGCATATACCTCAGTAATGTGATAAGTACATAATGTATGGATAGGAAAATAGCCTTACTATCATTAAGGGATAGAAAGTTCACACTAAAATTGTATCACAAAGAATCAGAGCCGTAGGTTACTTATCCAAGGTGAGCCAATCAGATTTTGAACATGCTAGATTTTTTAACATATGGGATTCATTTACACGGGACGGATTGTGGCACATAGTCACTGCCTCCGGTAAGGTATGTGGCAAATGCTGCACAATTTGGATGGTGAGAAACAGAAATGACTGTGCATCAGAAGACACATTCCTTCTCTGAGCTTTCTTCCCTGTACACTGTACCATCTCTCTAGCTAGTGCAGCACAACTACCTGCCCAAAGCTCTGTGGACCAGCGCAGAGATGGGGACATGGTGCCATCCCCTTTCACCTGGTTTGTACCTTCTAGATGGGAGATATCTGATGAGCAGATACTATAAGCATTTGTAGTTCTTGTGCAGAAGGAAAAAAATCCTTGTACCTCAGTCCCTAGCAACACTACTTGCTTCCTCCTGCCGGTCTTGCGTCATTGTGCTGTCTCTGCAGCTGGTGCTATGATCTGTACCTACTCAACCTAAGGTCAGTTATCCCTTACCATTATTTCAGAAGGGTTCTCTGCTTTTTTCCCCTCTAAAGTTTGCTCAGTTTATTAGTCTTGTCAAATTTTGTCTTTTCAAATCAAGTACTAAACAAGAGTCAAATCCTGCTGGTATCCCCTGCTTGTGGACGTAGCTCCTTTGATTTCAGTGGGAATATTAGCATAATACAAGGAAGATGTGGCCTTGTATTTCATCACTGTAAATATTAGAATACTGCTCTGTGCTTATCATATTCCACATCAGCTTCCACATCTAGGAAAGTTTAGAAAGATCATTCTTATTACTCAAATATTGGAACTTAAGGTAGACCAAATACAAGATTTTATTAGAATGAAGGTGTGCTAATACAAATAAATCTAAAATCAAATTAAATCATTGCAGCTAACAACATGGAGAAGATGTGAAGCAAACCTCAGAAACTTCATTGCTAGCAAACAACTTCATAATGCAGATTGAACACTTGTCATCTTAGGGCTGTGCTTCTCAACCAGGATGCCATGGCAATATGGGGCACCTTGAGATCCTTTTAAGGGAACCCTAGGGTGCAACACAATATTAGCACTGTTAAGTGTGCTAACATAATTCACAAGATAAGCCCAGAGATTTCAAATAGGAATCCATAGTGTTGAAAACATTTTGATCCAATGTGAATTTTTCTAAGATTTTTGCAGCTGCCACATTGCTCCATTATTTTTTCATAGTCAAAATATGAGTGGAAACTAAGATCTGGCATTTTTAAGAGGTGCCTTGGGTCTAACAAGGGGTGCCTTGAGTTTAATGAAGGGTACCTTGAGTCTAAAAAGGTTGAGAACCATTGTCTTTGAGACCCTCCACTTGGATACTATTTATATTGTTCTTTCAAAATCAGATCTCAGTGCTTGGTCTTTCAGTACTCACTCAGACTTGGGGTGCACTTACAGATTACAGTTGGCACCTGCTAACTTTAAGGAATGTTAGGTTGTTGTTAAAGTGAGTTCCATGTGCTGGAACAGTGGCACATTTGGGATTAATACTCTGTAACGTGCACAATTCTTGAGCTGGCTGGTGAGCAGGGGCATGGCTAGAAGCTGACAAGTCTGCTCTGTGTCTGCCCCATTTGCCAGCTCCCTAGCAGCAACACGCACAACCTCACTATAGCACATGACATGCACAGCATACACCCCCAGCACAGCACAGCACAGCACAGCACACATGGCGCACACACATGCCCTCCCCAGACTTGCCTTTAGCCGCTTGCAAAGAACAGCACAACCAGGGCAGTGGTGGGGGAGGAGCCATCTGTGACTGCATGGAGCTGGGTGGAGCCCGGTAGTACACAGGGAGCTCCCCTGATAGACAGTAGCCAGAGGCACACATGTGAGCACACACTTTCCCACTGCCACTTGTGTGTGTGGTGCTTCAATGTGTGTGTTTTTCTGTGTTGTGCATGTGTGCTGCAATGTGTGTGCAGCCCCTCCACCCCAGCAGTTCCCTGCATCCCTCCCCTGCTTGTCCCACTTCTCCCATTCCCTCCCACCCCCTCATGCAGCTTGGCAACTCCCTCCCTCATCCCCAGTTGCTGTTCCACTGTCCAGACTGGGATGGGGGTGGGGTTTGCATCAGAATCCAGGAGGATCGCTAGCCCACCTGGGAACAGTGTCTCCTGGGATAATGGAGGACTGTGAGTTGGGCATTTGATCTCCTGTGAGCAGTTAGAAAGTAGGATAAATCAAGCTGGTTAGCACAAGTCAAAGATAAACCTCACTTCAAATGGCATGATTTTAAGATGCCCTAGAGAGCACTTTGTATTTTTAACGAGAGTGAATGTATGATCATTCATGTTTTAAATACCCGTGACAAAGTTTAATTGCATTCTAATACCACCCTTAGCTCACACAAAAGCCAGTAAGAACAGAGCCTGAGTAAAGACTGCAAGGGCTAGTCAGAGAGAGGGTTGTTACACATTGCCCTTAGGCTACACTAAGTGCTGTGGAATGTTAGGCAGTCTCAATGTTAGAATGAGCTTAGAGCAGCCGCGCATTAGGGCGTCATGCCATCTCTGTCCTGCACATCTCAGACTTGCCACTAAAGGGCTGGCAAGCAAGGGTGTGCCTATGAGCTGCATACTTCTGCTCTTGTGTGCTGCTACTGGACCTCCCTTTGGCTTTGATATATGGGTCCTGCCCTTTGACTCAGCCCTAGACCCTGCTTTCCATCAGTGGACTAACCATTAGGCCAGGCCACCTATGCCCCAGTGTCTTATAGTGGGTAATGATCGCATGGTCCTTCTTGACAACCTGGTCTTGCAGTAGGAGTTCAGGGTCCTCACTGCACCCTGCACCCAACACTTTTTTGGCATCCCTGCCTCTTATGTACTGTGACTTCAGGGATCTAATTTTTGGTCTGAATATGCAGCCAGTCCCGATGGTGCCCCCAAGCCACTATGTGAGCTACAGTCTGCTCATAAAATGTCTGGTTCTGCCTGTTTCCCTTCATGCCATTGGCAGTGGTCCTGCCCTTGTCCCACATTGTGATGAGGTCCAGCACCTCATCATAACTCCAGTTTGTTGCTTGCCTGATCGGGTTTGGGAAGACATGCTTTGGCTCATGCTCTGACTCTGTCTGTCTGCCACAAGTAGGTAATAGCTGGTTTCCACTTATGGCTGCTTGCACTGATTGCATGTGATCACACCCTTGGGGGCAGAAGGTCATAGCCCCTGGGGAGGTAGAGCTTGTGGGTTGGAATGTTTATCCACATTGAACAAGAGGCAGAGGGAGGGGATGGTGCATCCCAGGATGCTAAAGGACTGGAATTTGATTGTTTGATCTCTCCAGAATGGTCACACATTACTGTGACACAAGCTGGGTAACAGCTCAAAGATAAACCTCACCTGAAGTGGTGGAACTTTAAGATTTTTAGAAGGCACTTAGCACTAGTTTTCACATCTTAACTTATGGACAATTAAATATTAAGAACTCTTATCATATCCTAAGGGTAATGTGTAATAACATCCAGAGGTAGAATAAGGCTACATGAACAAGGTACCATGAAGTAAGCTATGGTGAAAACCTACAGGCTAGGAACAGCAATTACACACAAACTGGTTTAAGTGATCAAAAACTGGTTTAAACCTGTAACAGAATAGAAGCTCAGTGCACATAAGCCAGTTTCAAAATGGCCAAAACTGGTTTAAAATAAACCTGGTTGAATGTAGTATTAGACTTAACTGATTTAGGTCAAACCGGTTTATGAAACTTCTGTCCCAGATCGTTCCTGGTTCAAGTTAAATCACAGTCCCTCAGCATCCCAGCATGCTTTCCAGCCCTGGGCTGGGCTGGGCTGTGCTGTCTGCTCCAGAGAGCAGGGCTGGCCCCACCCTGCTTCTGAGCTGGAACAGTAAGGACTGGCTGACAAAGGGGTGGGGAGGGAGCAAGCCCAACTGGGGATGCAGCCCAGTCTAGGGTGGGGACTTCTCAGTTTAGAGGGGGGCAAACCCGGGCTGGGGGCTGGGGCCAGGGAGGAGAGTTAAACCCCCCTTCCCCTGCTCAAACTTACTGCTGGCTGCAACTGAGGACTACAAATCCCAGAGGCACCAGGAAGCAGGAAGAAGAAGTGATGAGCAACCCTGCAGAGTCCTGCTGCTGTAATTCTGGACTGCAAATCCCAGTGACCTTAGGGCAGCAGGAAGAGGAAGTGAACACACAGCTGCTAGAGCTGTGCTCTAGCGGCCCCCAGCTTCTGAGCTACTGTGGGCATGTGGCTGCATTTCTTGAATTAAAGGTCGATGTCTGTTTATTTCTGTTTCAATTTAATCGGTGCATCTTGGACTAACCTGCAAAGACTGAATCGATTCAGCCTCAGGGTTCTTGACTGTACTTGGCCACAGTTCATTAGCTGTATCCCACAGGCACTGATGAATAAGCTACCTCACAGTCACTGCGGGGTAAGAGCATGCACGTGGATATTACTGTGAAGTAGCTTATGAGCTATGAGTTCATGCCCTGGCTTCCTTGTGGTGTCTTATTCATGTGCCCATACCATTATTATTCTTTTTCACAAATTTGAATAGGTTTTGCTGAACTATTTAGTTAAATTGACACGAGCCCTGTGTGGACACCCTTATATGAATGTAATTTAAACCTGTCCCTACACAGCTGTAGCTAAATGATATAAACCTGTTTTAAATGAAAGATAGAGTATATAAGCAGCCTCTTGCACTAGTTTAAATAACCTGCTTTAAAATAATAGCTTTAATTAAACCTGTCTTCTTCTTCAGCAGTCCCTCACAATTGAGAATGGTTGTCTTCCATTATCATCTTAAATGTTCAGTGCAGTGTGTAGACAAACCCTGGCAATCAGGCCATCTTCATATCTATTTTGATTATTTTATGAAAAATAAGAGCTATAACCATATAGCCATGAAAATCAAACAATAATAACATTTAAAAAACCCTCAGATTTCTAGTTAATTTTTTTCTCTAGCAAATTTCATCTAATTTTCCAAGCTAACATTTGGACCTGCCTTCCAAAATTCACTGGCAAAAACAAGAGCCTGTTCAGTAGAGTGAACTAGCAGCATAAAAACAAAATCTTATGTTTTAATCGATTTCTAGCTTTTTGCTTCAAAGATAGCCTTGGAAACATAAACCAGTCATTGAGTTAAAAAACAAAAAAAAAACCCTCCATTTTGCAGCAGTAGACTGGGGAAGCTGTAAAATCTTGTCTGCTTTTCTTTTTATCCTCTACTACAGTGCCAATACACTTCTTGCATGTAATGAGCCAGTTTCATTCAGGGTATATTTCTATGAAGATTTTGCTAATCAGTTGGCAGGCACTATGTATAGTTATGTGATAATTAGGAACAAGCTATTGGGATGGGGCTTGTGGGGCACATCATTGTTTTGTATGTTTGCTCCAAGTTGTTAACAGTGCCTGTACATGAGTGTGAAGCTACTTGTGTACAGGTACCAAGCGCCGGAGCAGACTTGATTAATCAGGTCTCTAGCAGCCTCTAGCATCTCATGTATTAGCGTTCCTGAGCTTCAAAATGGTGGCAAGGATGCTTGAACTAAAGTTTATTCAACAAGCTTTAGTTCAAGCGCTCTTACCATTTTGAAGTGCAGGGACACTGATATCCAAGATGCTGCAGTGTTTTCATTAGAGCAGGAGAGCTGCCCCTTTCCCCCACTCCCCACACCTGGAGCACGTGTAAACATGCCAATTAATTCTGCCTGTTGCATATAAATATGTAAGAATTCCCCAGAGAGTAAATAAGAACATAAGAAGTGCCATACTGAGTCAGGCCAATGGTCTATCTAGCCCGCTGTCTTGTCTCCAGCAGCGGCTGGAGTGGATACTTTACAAGGAGAGTACTGAACCAAATTTATTCAGTGATCTATCTTTTATTAACTATTATTACTGGTTTAGACATGCCAGAAGAAACATCTCCAGCCATTCTGTTCAACATGAACATTCTGCTCTATATCCCTGATCATTTTGGTTGCCCTTCTCTGTATCTTTTCTAATTCTACTCCATCCTTTTTGAAATGTGGAGACCAGAACTGCACACTGTATTCAAGATCTGCATGCACCCTGGGTTTGAATAATGGCTTGTAATGTTCTCTGTTTTGTTTTCAGTTCCCTTTTTAAAGACACTCAACATCTTATTGGTTTTTTTGCTTGCTGCTGTACACTGAGCTGACGTTTTTAGAGCACTGTCTACATTATGTACACCCATAGTAGTTGCAAGAAAGCCACAGACATCTGCAAAATGTAGCCATGTTATTAAAAGCAGGAATTGGTTTAATGATGTAAGCCAGGGCTGTCCAGCTGGTGCCCTGTGGACCACATGTAGCCTCTGAGCTCCCACCATGCTGCCACTACCCCTATTGCTCTGGTTGCCGTAGCAGCCAGGGACTTTGGGCTCCCACATGCTCCTTTGGCTTCTGTTGCATACTCCTACCCCAGGGAGCAGGGCAGCATGGCATGACGTGGCACAGCCTAAGGTGCCTGAGAGCTGACAGCCCAGAATGATGTGATGTCATGTGGTGCCACAGGGGAACCCACAGAGAGTTGAAGGTGAGGCTACGTGCCCACCTGCACGTGTTGTGCAGCATGGGGGGAGGGTGGTACTGCAATCTGCACATGTGCACATGTAGGACATGCAGCTGTGGAGGCCTGCACCCCCCCACTCGTGCTGCCCCTTCAGTGTATGGCTCCCTCTGATGTAGCCTGTGGGCATGTGACCCCTGGTCACTCTGAAATTAGACATCCCTGATTTAAGCATCCCACTGTTTTTGTTTTGTTTTGCTTTTATTGAATTGTAAAAATAATTTCAGACTTTAACCTCTCTCTGTAAAGCTACAAATTGAGCTAAGGTAATGATACTTTTCTAAGCCCCACCTATAAAATAAGCTCAACCCACTTTAAATATGAGGTGGAAATGTTGCTGCTAGCTGTTGCAACTGTTCAGATTATGATTATATGTACTGTTCGGGTTCCCCTTCTACAATGCACCAATGATCCCTACTTGGCTTGGGTTTCTTGCTGTGCAGCTTAAATATCTTATTGGTTTCACTGCATTTATAGAGGTATCTTCCAATCCCACTCACTGCAGAGGAGGGGGTGCCAAAATGAATTGACAAGTCACGAGAAGGGGTCTAACTAACTCGAGGAGGCGGCCAGCCAATTTCAGGGGGAGATTCCAGGGCTAGCTTCTGTATTCAAGGGCTGATTGTGGTGGGGCCCCAGCATGCCTCGGTGGCTCCGCCTGTCGCCATTGATTGGTTACCAGGGCTGGCCATCATGCATGACATGACAGGAAGCCCTCTCAGCTAACCAGTGATGAGGGGCGGGGGCAACAGCCATCTTTGGCTGCCCTTCATGTGGGCACCGTTCTCTCTGCCACCCTCTGAGGAGCCAGTGTTTTATTTTTTGTAAGTTTTTCTTGTTTTTGCAAATTTCATGGGAAGTGCCAGATTTCTGCAAAATTGCTATTTTGGTAGGTCTCTAGTCATGAGAGGCTTTGCAAGAGTGGTTTCAGTTGAGTTCCAGATAGAAAACTAGATTGGAGAAAGGTCTGGAGGACCCAGTTGCTTTCCAGCTATGATCAGGGACCATAGACCATCCACTGAAATAAACAGGATAGCTGCAGTGCTCGTGTAGCATGCTTGGCTCTACTCTTTTCTTTCACAGGGATCAGGGCAACGACAACACTACAAAGAAATGGAGTTGCATGTTCTGCTTCTCACAGATCTGCCACCCAGAAAAGCTGCCCCAGTTGCATAGGGTAAGACCAGAAAAGAGCCTAGGTACACAACCACTTATCTGCATAAAAGGGGTACTAAGAGTGAGAAGGTCTGGGTAGTGTAACAACAGATACAAGGGAAGGGTGGAGACATGAGCCAGTTGTCATGAACAGCAGCAGAAGATGCAAACTAGCACAGGTAGCCTGTCTAGGCACCTGCACTGAACTCCTTGCTGTAGTTTCTCAGCCCCTGGTCAAAATACCTGGTTATCTGGAGATGCGGAGCAGCAAGAGCTACAAAACCAGGTTGGTGTCAGTGTTTTGATTGCAACCCAGCACATCCTTGCAGTCTGCTTGAAATTAATCAACACCGTTTGAATTAGATCATGTCTAAACTCAGAGCAAAAGATAACCCATAAGAAATACAAGGCATTTTTTTACCAAGTGATTTAAGCCACTTTATGCATGTATTAGAGTGATTTAAAGTGCTTTTGTGATGATTTTATAGAGCCTTTAAAGGCTTTTTGCTGGTATTAGGTTGGTTTAAATTGCCAGCATTAGAGCAAATTAAAGCTCTTCTTTCCCAGATTGCTCCAAAGACTTTAAACATTTTCAGCTGGGTTTTTTGTGTGTTTGTTTGCTTTTGTTTTCAGTTATTTCCCTTTCTGTTTTTATGATAACCTATCAGCTTTATTTTCTTGTTGCCGTGTTTCAGATTAACTGAGTATGTGAAGGAATAAATAGAATAAAATATATATTGAACATAAAACTAGATAGAAATGGTTCAGGTCAATCCCTTTTCTTGGTTGAATATCATTCTGTGTATTTATTTAAATAGTTGGCATTTTAGATGTGGATACACATCCTATTGAAGTTAATGGAAATAGCACCAATTCACCACCCTTGTAAACCAAACCAAGTGTTACTATTGCATTTTAAAGCTTAAAGCCGTTATTAGCCTTGCTTAAATTGCCATGTAAAATGGCTAACGCAGGAGCTGGAATCAAATTCAGTGACAAGTGATCTGTTTTTTTAGGTGTCCCTTTAAGCCACTATGGGCTGGACTTCTCACCATTTCTTAAAAAGATAACTGAAGGAATACCTTGGTCATTATTTTTCTTCTGTGAAATAATGCACATTAACATGTAGATTTTCAGTAGATACCTGTGGTTCAAACAGGTTGAAAGCACATGGTATCAAGCTTACCAGTGCACCTATTCTGTGAAGATAAGAGAGTATATTTGCACAATGTAGCCACTTTGAGCTTAGTCTATTGCATCCATTAAGCATGTACATAAGCTTGAGTATAAGATGGTGTGGGGTGCACTTGGGGGTATTTTTCTCCACTTAGCTCCACTTCCCTGCACCTCATGTTAAGTGTGTTCAAACTTAGTTCCCAGAGCTTTCTGTTTTCAGAATTTGGGGAAAAATTAAAATTTTGAGGTGTGGTATGTAAAACTCTGAATGTGGGTAGTGTTAGTGACAGCTGCCAGTCAGCTTCAAGGAGTGTTCCATACAATTCTTAGTAAATAAAATTAGGCACACAGACAAAGACTGGGAACAGTATTTGAAATTATTTTTAATACTTATCAAAGAGCTTAAATCAGGGCTATCCAAGTGGTGATCCCTGGGCTGCATGTGGCCCCCAAAGGGTTAGCATGCAGCCTGTGGGCTCTGCTCAGCATTCCCTGCTGCCATTTGGTCCAGGCTCAGTGGCTGGGAAGGGACTGGAGTGCTCAAGCTGCATGTGTGGCAAAGAAGAGAGATGGGCTGCCTGCATTGCAGATGGGCAATGCATGTGAGGGAGTAGGGGGCACTTTGAATGCAGCACGAGAGAGCCAGGCTGCCTGTGCTGTTGTGGGGAGCTCCTCATACCATACGTGGGTGGGAGAAGTAGAGAGCTAGGCTGTCAGTAGTGTACAAGTGACAGGGGGAAGGCAGGCTGCCTGTGCTGTTGGGGGCAAAGCAGGGGGCAGGCTGTTTGCACTGTGTGCACAGTGGAGAGGTGCTGAATGGTCCATAAGAGGAAAGGAATGTCCCACATAATTCTTAGTAAGGTTCTGCAACATCAGCAAATATGCAGAACTAACATGAACATAGGTTAAACAATAGATGTGATCAGTGTCTCTAGCAGAAGCACCATGTGCTTGTGATAAATGCTTCATATTAAACTGTGAAGGAGATGAATGTGCTGTGTCCTACATTTCCTTATCAGTTAGAGGTAGAAGGAGTTGTTTTTGATGTTGCATATCAGTCCATCACTGTCAGTGGAAGCATGTGTGTAGCCATTCAGTGCTGCTAAGAGGTGTCTCAGAACCAGGTGTTTACACACTGTTTAGGGTTTGCACTATGTGGAGACCACAACTAATCACTGTTAATCCCCTATATTGCCATGCCTTTAGTACCTTTAGTATAGGAATTTCTATTGTGTTTAAGATATCTTAATGCTTAGTGAGTACAAAAAAATTGGAGTGCCTAAGCAGGGGAAGATAATCTAATATGCAGAGAAATTTCAGAACAAATCCCAGTTGATATTCAATTAAACTTGTGTTTCTAAACGTAAGAGTACACATTACAATAATATCATATAAAGAGCACTTAAAACTTGAATGATCACACATTATGTCTCATTAACAAGTGCTGAGTGCCCTCTAGATCATCAGGGGTTCCCAAAGTTTCTATGCCGTGGCCTAGCAAACTGCAGCCCGGAAACGTCCACGGCCTGGCAAACTGCAGCCCATCAGTCACAGCTGGCCGCAGCTAGAATTCCCAGCCTAAAGACAGGTAAGGATACCCCCACCCCCTGGGCAGTGGGGTGGTCTAAACCCTGTGCTGCTGTGGGCCCTGTGGAAGGAGCTGCAGCTTCTCCCCCCAGCTCTGAGGGTCTGCAGCCACTTCCAGTCCAGCAGCTGACCATCCTGCAGACCAGCAGCCAACCTGCCACAGCCCGGCACTGCGCGGCCCAGGGATTGAGAACCCCTGCTCTAGATATCTTAAAGTTACACCCATTCAGGCAAGAATTATCGCTGAGCTGTGCTACCCAACTTGAAGTAAATTAACTTCTGGGTGCTTCCCTGAGAAAACCACCAATTTGTGGTCCTTCAGTATCCCAGGAGGACTGCTCCCAAGTGGACTAGTTATTATCCAGCACTCTATGACCATGGACTGACAGATGTGAACCAGGCAACAGATGGGTTGGGATAGGATGAGTAGCGAGGCAAGGAAAAGAGGTGAAGGTGGGGAGCAGGGGCCAAAGGGAGGGAAGCATAGGGAAGGAGCGATGGAAGGTGTAGGAGGAGTGGGTGGGTGGAGAGCTTCTCAACTGCTGTCCCTCCAGACACAGGCAACTGGTAGCGGGGGCACTGGAGACATGTGCCCCACCTGAGATTGGCCCCTGACTCAGCACTACTCAGGACAGGGCAATGTTTTTGCCATGCAGGTCGGTGGTGTGTTGGGGGGGGGCACTAAGCTGCAGCACAGAAGTATAGGAGTGGATTTGGGGCTTTTGGCCCGCCCCAGGCCCACCCACAAATTGTGCCCCCCCAGACTCAGGAGGTACCAGTCACCCCTGCCTCCACCCCTGAATTTTTCCCCTGCTACCCCAGTCTCCCCCACTGCCCCCATTGGTCCTTCCACCCGCAAGACACTGCCATGCCTGCCCAAGAGCATGAGAGGCACCAGTAGTAGTGGGGTTTCATAGATTTCATAGATTTTAGGGCTGGAAGGGACCTTGCAAGATCATTGTGTCCAGCCCCCTGCCCAAGGGGCAGGAAGTCAGCTGGGGTCAAATGATCCCAGCAAGATAGGCATTCAGGTGTTTCTTAAAAGTGTCCAGAGTAGGTGCTTGCACCACTTCTGAGGAGAGTCTAGTCCAGGCTCTGGGGACTTGGACAGTAAAGAAGTTTTTCCTTACGTTCAGCCTAAAACGGTCTTCCTACAGTTTGTGACTGTTAGACCTTGTCTTCCCTTGGGTGCTCTAGTGAATTAATGTTTTCCCAGTTCCTGATGCACAACCCTTATATACTTATAGTCTGCCACCAAGTCCCTCCTGAGCCTTTGCTTCTCCAGGCTGAAGAGCCCCATGCCTCTCAGCATCTTCTCATAAGGCCTGTTCTCTTGTCCTCTAATCATGCATGTGGCTCTCCTCTGGATTCTCTCAAGCTTCTCCACATCTAAAGTGTGGAGCCCAGAACTGGATGCAGTATTCCCACTCTGGCCTCACCAAGGCCGAGTAAAGCGGGAGGATAACTTCTTGGGTCTTGCTTGAGATGCATTGGTAGATGCAAGGCAGGATTTGTTGGCTTTGCCAGCTGCAGCATCACATTGATGGCTTATATTTTGTCATGACCCCCAAGTCTCTTTTAGTCATGGTGCTAGTAAGTGTAGCACTGCTGAGCCTATAAGTATGATGTGGATTTTTTTTCCCCAAGGTGGAGCACCTTGCATGTCTCCGTGTTGAATGCCATCAGGTTTTGATCCACCCACCTTGCCAGCCTGTCCAGGTTGGCCTGAATCGCCAGCCTATCCTTTAGTGTGACCGACCTTCCCCATAATTTGGTGTCATCAGCTAATTTAGCCAGTCTGCTTCTGATACCTGAATCTAATATCATTTATAAATATATTAAAAAGTACTGGTCCAACTACAGAGCTCTGGGGGCACCGCTGGTCACCATGCACCATTTTGACATGGTTCCATTGACTATCACTCTCTTGCTCCAACCACGCAGCCAGTTCCCAAGCTATTGGACTGTAAGTTTGTTGAGGCCTCAGTTCCATAGTTTAACCATGAGGACTTCATGGGAGACTGAGTCAAAGGCTTTTTTGAAGTCCAAATAAATTATATCAACCTCTTTTCCTTTGTCCAGGTGATGCAACACCTGGTCATAGGAGGCAATGAGGTTAGTCAGGCAAGACCTACCCACAACAAAGCCAAGTTGGCTATCTTTCAGAATGTTGCAGTTTGTTAGCCTGCTGTTAATAATTTATTTGATGATTTTTTCTAATATCTGACCAGGGATTGAGGTCAAACTGATCGGCCTATAGTTCCCTGGATCTTCCTTCCTTCCTTTCTTGAAGATAGACACCACATTGGCCCTCTTCCAATCTTCAGGAAACTCTCACGAGTACCACAAGTTCCCAAATATCCTCACCATTGGCCGCACTATGATGTCAGCCATTTCCTTTAGTACTCTTGGATGCATTCCATCTGGGCCAGCTGATTTGTGAATGTCCAGCTTCTCAAGGTGTTCCTTCATGAGATCTTCGCCAATGCTGGGCTTGTGTTCACCCCATACCCTGTCAATCCTGCATCTTGTTTGGCAGGGTGATCCTCTTGGGCTGGTGGAAGAGCAATGCAAAGTAATTGTTAAGGAGATTAGCTTTTTCCTGGGTGTCAGTTGTCAGCTGCCCCTTCTGGTTTAGCAAGGGTCCAAGGTTGCCCTTGTTTTTCTTCTGATGATCCACATATCTGAAGAATGACTTTTTGTTGTCCTTGATTCCCGTAGCCAGTTTGAGTTTGGTTTAGTCTGTGGCTTTCCTAGTTTGCTCCCTACAGGTGCAGGCCAGTGCTGAATACTGCTCCTTGGTGATGTTATCTGACTGCCACTCTTTATAAGCTTCTTTTTTCAGATACAGGAGGACCATGAGTCCCCTATTTACCCACGGGGGTTGCTCAGCCTTTTGGCTACCTTTCCTATGGGCTGGAATTGATTTCCCTTGTGCTTCAAGGATTGCATCCTTAAGAAGTGACCACTCATTGTGGACTCCACTCTCAGATCATGGTTTCTCAAGGCCTTGGCAACCAGCCCTCCTGAGTTTATGAAAGTTGGCTTTCCTACAGTCAAGGATTCTGCCTCCCTGCCTCCTCCCAGGGTACCTGCAGACCACAGTCCCCCTGCATGCCCAGATCCAGCCTCTGCCAGGCCCCGCAACTGAAGGGAGAGCAGGGAAGAGAGGGTAGGAAGGAACAAGGAACTGCGGGGCCCAGGAGGGTCTGGATCTGCGTGCATGGGAGTAGCATGGGCTTCAGGGAGCCTGGGAGCAGGCAGGGAGGGGTGTGCCCCCTCCCCAGCAGTTGCCACCACTGCTGCTTTTGGGCTGATTGGAGTGGCAAGGGGATAGGGGCAATCTAGGGTGGAGAGGGGATCCAGGGCCTGATGGGGTAGAGAGGGTGATCCAAGTGGCAAGGGGGGCTCCTTCCTCCCCTCCACCCACTCCCGCTTCCCTGACCTATACTGTGGCTAGAAAGCTACTGATTGTGGCAGGCATGGAGCAACCTTGCAGACCCTAGCCATGTCCCTGCTCGCCAGCCCTCTAGTGGCAGGTCTGAGGGTATTAACCCCAAATGTGTGTCAGTGATTCCTAGCACTAGTTAACATTAATGCAAACTGACATTCCGTAGAATTACCACCTGCTAGCTAATGTGTAATCTCAGCCTGGGTATTGGGGCCTTCTAAAACTTTGTGCTTTAGTCACAGGCCACACAATTTAGAACAAGCATGGTACCTGTAGGACCTATGGCTTCTCACCTGTTTAGCAGGGGTAGGTAATGAGAGGGCTGGGGTCCTAGTGTGGGTTTCTCCATAACAGCTTGGTAAATTGTCTTCTGTGCCCCAGCTATCTCATGCTGAGACAGGTTCAGTTGGTTAGCGTCTAGTGTTTCTTTTCTTTTTTTCATGGACCTTGTCTTGGCAATAACCTGAGCAATAAAGATGGAACCTTGAATTACCTTGTTACTTTTCTATCCCTTGCTGATGAATCTATACACCCCAAAAGAAATCTTTGAGAGATGTAATAGAATAAAGATATACACCTGTTTAAATATACTCTCTGCCTATCTTAAATCCTAAGGAAACTGCTCTGTTCAGCATAAATCAAAAATTAATTATAAAATCCACAAGGGCAAAGCCCTTAAATCTTCAGAGAAAGAAAAAAACCTTCCTCCATCAATAAAAAGTCTTCTCTTTTGAGAACCTATATTCACATTACACTGTAGTATACATGTAACACAGACACTTAACCTCATAAGATTTGCCCTACAGGACATTTGTGCCCACTTCTCCTTGTGCTTTGTACTCAGATCATAACAAGCAGTGCTTCTCACTCCTTGGTTCTCCTGAAGCACCCTGACTCTCAGAAGGAGTTTCTGCACTGTATTCCAAATCCTTGGTGTTCGGTCTCCCTATTTTCTCCTCTGGTTCCAATATCACCCCACCTCAGTGCATCAAGTGTCTTAATTATCCAACCTGAACTAGAATTGGTTGAGGTCTCGATCTAGTGCAGGGGCAGGCAAAGTCCGGCCCACAAGCTGGATTGGGCCTATGGCAGATTCCATTTCCCAGCAGCCCCTGCCCATGTCACTGTGGCCCGTTTCCATGGAGAATGCAGGAGCAGCAGGGCTATGACAGTGCCAGGCTGCATAGACACTAGCCCAAGCAGCGTTGGCGAGGTGCACAGCTGGGCAGTGAGCTGCTTCAGATCTGGGCCCAGGGCCAGGATCTTGTGGCAGTGACAGCACCCGCTAAAGCCAGGGCACAGCTGAGATCCGCTGCCCACATGCCCTGGGCAGGAGCATGCAGGCACTGGATCATGCTGCCTCTGCCTTAGGGGCCAGGGCATGCAGGCAGCAGATTGCAGTTCTGCCATGGCTCTGGACCATGTTGCCACTGCCGCAAAATCCTGGCCCAGGCCCTGGAGCAGCTTCCCACCCAGCCACATGCCCTGCCAGCACTGCTTGGGTCAGTCTCCATGGAAACCCTTGCCCCACACTGTCATGGTCCTGCTGCTCCAGGGGTCTCCATGGAAACTGACCACAGCAACACAGCCAGGGGCTGCTGGGACATGGAGTCCAGCCACTTCTGGATTCATCATTTTGCCCACCCCTGATCTAGTGCCTCAAAAGGCATGCCCTAGGCATGAGGTTACCATGCTTCTGATATCAGGTCCCCTTTGCATGGTAAAAGGATCTTTTCTCTTAGAGGAACTAAATTTGGTCCATACTGCCCTAAGAGTCCCCCATTTGAATTGATGGCACCTGCTTGCTATTCCTTCTGGCCATGAAGTTGGCTTTCGTGGAGGCTGTTCCTTTTGTGGGGACGGTAAGTAAGACTCAGGCAATTGTGTTGTGTCCCACCTCCTATGGAAAAGAGAAATAACCCCAAATTTATACCCACAATTGTCATGAGATTTCACTATAGTCACTTACCATATTTCCTTTTGAAGCCTCACTCTTTCAGCCTAACCCTCTCTTACATATCCTTGACAAGAGGAAAACTTAGTTCTTTTCTTGATACTGGACTAAGCCTTTGTGCATATCTCAGTTATTTAATTCTGAGCTGTGATCTCAAAAGACAGGAAAAGCCAAGGCTGCAACTGAACTCCAACTAGCTTTGAGCATCAAGGACAATAAAAAGTCCTTTTTCAGATATGTGGGGAGCTGGAGGAAAAGCAGGGGCAACGTTGGACCCCTGCTGAACCAGATGGGGCAACTGACAACTGACGCCCAGGAAAAAGCCAACCTATTAAATAGGTACTTTGCATCGGTCTTTCATCAGTCCCATGGGACGCCCATGCCCGCTACGGGACAAGGAAGTCCGGGTCAGGGTGATCCCCTGCCCTCCATTGATGCTGACTTCGTGAAGGAACATCTTAAGAAGCTGGATACCTTCAAGTCAGCCGGCCCTAACAATCTACACCTCAGGGTACTCAAGGAGCTGGCGAGCATCATAGCCCAGCCTCTAGCACAGATCTTTGAAAACTCTTGGCGCTCTGGTGTAGTGCCTGAAGACTGGAAGAAGGCCAATGTGGTGCCTATCTTCAAGAAAGGGAGGAAAGTGGATCCGGCTAACT
Organism: Alligator mississippiensis; assembly: GCF_030867095.1. Lineage (NCBI taxonomy): Eukaryota > Metazoa > Chordata > Crocodylia > Alligatoridae > Alligator > Alligator mississippiensis. The sequence goes on along the minus strand of NC_081824.1, from coordinate 224,378,383 downwards.
ATAGGCCCATTAGCCTGACTTCTATCCCGGGGAAGATCTTAGAAAAGTTTATCAAAGAGGCCATCCTTAATGGATTGGCCGACGCCAACATCTTAAGGGATAGCCAGCATGGGTTTGTTGCGGGTAGGTCTTGCTTGACCAATCTCATTTCCTTCTACGACCAGGTGACCTATCACCTGGACAAGGGAGAAGAGATTGATGTCATATATCTTGACTTCAAAAAAGCCTTTGACCTGGTTTCCCATAATCACCTCTTGGAGAAACTGGCCAATTGTTGCTTTGGGTCCTCCACGATCCACTGGCTGGAAAATTGGCTCCGGGGTCAGACCCAGAGGGTAGTAATTGATGGAAGTCACTCATCGTGGTGTCCTGTGACCAGTGGGGTCCCCCAAGGCTCTGTCCTTGTACCCATACTGTTCAACATCTTCATTAATGATGTGGACACTGGAGTCAGAAGCGGACTGGCCAAGTTCGCTGATGACACCAAACTTTGGGGAAAAGCATCCACACCAGAAGACAGGCAGGTGATCCAGGCTGACCTGGACAGGCTCAGCAAGTGGGCGGACGAGAATCTGATGGTGTTCAATGCCGATAAATGCAAGGTTCTCCACCTGGGGAAGAAAAACCCGCAGCATCCTTATAGGCTCGGCGGTGCTATTTTGGCTAGCACTATGCAAGAAAGAGACTTGGGGGTCATCATTGACCACAAGATGAACATGAGCCTGCAGTGTGATGCTGCGGCTAGTAAAGCGATCAAAATGCTGGCTTGCATCCATAGATGCTTCTCAAGCAAATCCCGGGACGTCATTCTCCCCTTGTACTCGGCCTTAGTGAGGCCGCAGCTGGAGTACTGCGTCCAGTTTTGGGCTCCACAATTCAAAAAGGATGTGGAGAAGCTTGAGAGAGTCCAGAGAAGAGCCACGCGCATGATCAGAGGTCAGGGAAGCAGACCCTACGATGACAGGCTGAGAGCCCTAGGGCTCTTTAGCCTGGAAAAGCGCAGGCTCAGGGGTGATCTGATGGCCACCTACAAGTTTATCAGGGGTGACCACCAGTATCTGTGGGAACGTTTGTTCACCAGAGCGCCCCAAGGGATGACAACTAGGTCGAATGATCATAAACTACTACAAGACCGTTTCAGGCTGGACATAAGGAAGAATTTCTTTACTGTCCAAACCCCCAAGGTCTGGAACAGCCTGCCACCGGAGGTGGTTCAAGCGCCTACATTGAAGACCTTCAAGAGCAAACTGGATTCTTATCTTGCTGGGATCCTATGAACCCAGCTGACTTCCTGCCCTTTGGGCAGGGGGCTGGACTCGATGATCTTCCGAGGTCCCTTCCAGCCCTAATGTCTATGAAATCTATGACAGAGTGATTTTTTTTCTGCCCAAATACTAATCTAATTGAATTGCTTCAGTGTGTGCTGCAAGGTCACAAAGGTGGACCTACCAACAGTGATCAAAGCCCATTCCACTGGAAATATAGATGCCATCCATGGCATTCATTCTGAACATCTGCAAGGCAGCCACCTGGAGCTTCATATACACTTTTGCTAAGCACTACTCTATCACAGAGGCATCTGGAGTGGATGCTGCCTGTGGAAAAGCAGTCCACCCATTATTGTTCACCTAGGATCCTGGTCGTGCCCCCATTTGAATCAGGCACTACTTTAGAGTCACCCACTGTGGAATGTGTATATGGACAAGCACTTGAAAGAGAGAGATAAATCACTTAATTAGTGGAGTTCCTTGAGATGTGTATGCACTTTCCACATTTCTACCTCTTCTTTGGAGTCCCTGTTGTTCCAGAATTCTGCAGTTGAGAGGAGCAGGAAGGGTCCACTACCCTTTGTACCTGCCGTGTAGAACACAAGGGGAGGGGACTGTGCATGGATGCTGTACAAGAACTACCAGGATAGAAAAATATTTCAAGGGTAAAAGCATGAGACATATGCACACCTAAAGCAGAATGTGCATATCAATGGTTCTCAACCTTTTTTGGAACTCAAGGCACTACCTTAGAGAGTGCTGGCTCTTAGCTTTTGCTTTTTTCTTGACTACAGAAAAATAATGGAACAATTTTTCTGTTGCAAACAACTCAGAAAGACCATAACAGGTCAGAATTGTTTGTAATATTATGGATTCCTATTTGAAATCTTGGGGTCTATCTTGTGAATCATGTGTTGGTGTTTGCAAACCTAATATTCTACATCACCCTTAAAAGGATCTTGTGACACTCTGGGGTGTGGTGGAACCCTGGTTGAGAATCACTGGTGTGTATGATCAACAGCAAATCTCAAAGGAGTCCAATTACTGGTAAAGAACTTCTCTTTTCTCTCTAAAGATTCCCTCAGCTCCTTGATCAGCCCATCCATAAATACTGTATATCTATTTCAAATCTATTGATAGATATTTAGCCTAGGATGTTCTAAGGAACTGCTGAGGTTAGGTGGCTAATTCCAATTGAATTTCACCATTCATTCCACTTTTTCTTCCAATCAGCAGTCCTGGTCATTTAAACAATAAGGTAAATTAACAAGCCTGCAGATTAAAATGTATTTTATTTATGTAGACCTTACAGTACACGCATTTTTCCCGGAACAGTGTTCGCCTCCTGTAGTATTCATTTGAATACTAATATTGTAACTTACCCCTGTTAAACATCAACAGACTTTAAACAATTTCATCCCACTGATTTAAATCACCTTTCAGTAACTGCTTAAGAATAGTTGTACTTTAGAGTCCTTTGAGATGGCTTGATGAGGTCATTTCCTAGGCAACAGCATTTACTGCCACAAACAAGTACAAAGCAAGCAGGGCCCCGCTGTTGCACTTTTAAGGAACGTTAATAATATAATTCTGTTTACAGCGTATCTTTTGACATTTAAGCCATTAGCTTCAGTGATGGGGTGTCCTGTCACTAAAGCAAATGTAAGGACAGATCTTGCACCTCCTGCAAGCTGCTGCCTGACTTCACACTCCTAATTCTAACATTAGAAATTAAGGACACTATAGTAATTCAGAGGTCCTCACCTTTTTTCATACTATCTACCATGTTAGCACAGAAGATCTTTTGGCTCTGTTTCCCTTGTTTATTGAGGACAGTTCAATGTATCTCAACAATGCTGCATTCATGATTCATAACTCTTGCTACCAAGACTTCATAATTTTTTACAAATAATAATGTTACAAATTCTAGTATGTGTTATATATTAACAAAAATAATTACACATACAGGTCACTTGTCAAAATAAACATTTTGCAGTGTATTATCTCTTATTTTTATGAGTGTGCTTGGTTTACCTGTAAAATTCATTTATTTGGTGTCTCAGTTGCTTATGAGATTCTCTTGCAGGTAAAACCCTGCCCCCAGTACTTCAGCTGAAATGTAAATCTCTACACATTGCATTCAGTAGCTGCTTCTTTGCACATATTTTACACTTGAAGCACCTCATCTTTCTAAATTATAGACAATACAGAGTGAGCTAGTGATGTGGGCTAGCAGTAGCAGATTTTGTAATTGCTATCATGAAGACATTGCCATAAAAAAAACGTAACTTTTTTTGGCTTGGCAGTGTGGCTAGAGTTGTTTATTTGTTGCTTTTTAAATCACTAGTTGTACTTTAAAATGTAGGATTTGGCCTCGATTCTACAGTTTATATGAAATTTTGTGCATTGACCTTAAATTTGTATCATCACCCCTAATTATTAAGTTTAGGGAAATGACCTATTCTTTGATGTTTATTTTAAATACTTATGCAGAAATAATGAGTTGTCTTTGACTCATGGCCTTGTTACACATTGTGCTTTGAGGTGCTCAAATGTTGATTAGTGTTAGTGCTACCTCAAAGTTGAAGTAGTCATACCTTAAGGCTAAAAACCTTCTCTGACTGCCTGTACAGCTGTGACTTGCCACTAGAAGGCTAATGAGCAGGGGCCTGAGTACAAGCTACAGCTCTTATTTGTCACTTCAGAGCTGGTAAGCCAGTTCTGTCCCTGTAGGTGGGAGTATGTGAGAGATGGGTTGGGGAGGAGGATGGGAACATGAAGCTAGGAGGAGAAGAATTAATGGGATGGAGGTGGGTAATGAAATGAGAGGTGGAAAGGAAATGGGGGTGGGGGGGTAGGTTGGTAAAATCAAAGAAATCAGTCACTGAAAGATACAATAAACAGTGACAAAAATAAAGAATATACAAATAGAAAAGAAGTTGTGGTTTAATAAATTGGGATTTGAGATTGGAATGTGGGGGGTCCTGGCCATGCTTTGCAAGGTGGCTGGGAGGTGGGAGCAGTGAGGGAAGGCACTTCGGGGGAGCTACTGCCCCTACCCCAGGAACTAAGCCCCTGCTCATGGGGGTATGATCCAGCCCCCTACCTGGTTCCCCCCCTAGACCCCACTCCTGAACCCGTCTGCACCCTGCTACCTGGCTTGTTGCCATGTGCTCTGAAGGCTGTTTGCATGGGGTTACACTCCCAGGGGTGGGAGGGAAAGTTAGCTTGGTGCCAGAACTAATTCCTGTGCACTAGAGTTCAGGGGGTAGAAAAATTGTCCACACAGGAGGGATGGGAAGGGGACACTACATCCTGGGATGCTGGAGGACTGCAGCTTGGGTGGTTCATCTGTGGGGAGTGGCTACAAATTAATGGAACATGAGCTGGGTAATACAAATCAGGGAGAAACCTGCCTTGGGGTAACATAACATTAAGCCACCTAAGGTGTGTTTAAAATTAGTTTCAGGTGTTAATTTGTGTACAATCCAGGGATTAAGATCTCCAGGAGCTGCCTAAAATTAATGTGTAACAAGGTCCACCAACTTTCTGGTCCTGATTCAGGTCTTGGGTGTAAATATGAGGTAACTCTATTGACACGTGTAGGTATAAACTAATGTAAACCTGGTTTAACAAATCAGAAGCAAGTCTTTGCTCTTCATAGCTTTGTCCAGCTGTGAATATCCAATTTTTCCTGTCCCCACTGATTCTTCAAGGAAAGTCATGTAATTGAATTTGTGCCATCAGAGTCTGAAAGCAATAGTGATATCTCCAATTCACCAGTAAGATTTTCATGTGAAAGAGGCTGATCATGGTGGGAAAACTCTTTAGCAACTTGCCTAAGTTACTCTGGACAATTTTAAACAGAAGGAAAACTAGTATGAAATATTTTTGCACCCTGGTTCCAAGAGTATAGAACTGGTGAGAGATTCCTCCTCCTATTTAGATTGCATGGGACAGCAGTGTATTGTGTTGTGGTTTTTTTTTTATATTAGTGCTATGGATTACCCAAGCTCCATCTCCTTTCTATTTCTCAGCCTTCCTGCAGCTTTTCTGGAAAAGGAAAATGTTCTTATCTGTCCCTTTTAGGGTTTTTCAACCATGATGCTCATTTCCTTCCTTTCCTGGAAAAGTGACTACACTATATCCTGCACTAAAACATCCTTAGTACATTGCCTGTGACCATTACCTATTTGTTTAGACAGTTTCAAATGACCTGAGAAGAATGATGGCTTGTGCCTGTAGGTCACCTACTCTTCTCTGCTCCATATAAGAAAGTAACGTTATTTCACCAACATGACATACCTACTTTAGGACCTGATGGATGGACCCCTCTGCACCTTTCCCACATTGGAGGAATCTGGACCCTAGGATTAATGTCTGAATCAGGCCTTTGCTGGTGCATATGGGTGACTCTTTAATGCCCCAATTGAAATTCCTGCACCCAGGCTTCACTGGTTATGAACCTTCCCACACCCTCCCCTGAGAAAACCTTTCATCTTCTCCAACCTGACACTCCTACAAGTGATGAGGGAAGAGGAATCTTCCCGTCTGACCTTGGAGCAAAGCCTTTGTTGCCAGTCTTCTTTGCATCCTATGTTGGTGATATGAACCAATAAGGAACACCCTTTTCTGTGTTTTGATCTCTTTCCTCAGGAGTGTATCAGGAGTGTCTGAAGTTAATTCCAAAGTATTTCAAGAGTCATGTGGGAATATTTTTCTTGTGCCTGCCTGTGCTATATCTGCCTCAGCCCAGCAATATCTGATCCTTACTTTATAAACAGGAAGCTTACTCCTGAATGAAAATGATGTTAGCATTAGTTTTCACCTTTTCTTTTTTTCCATTTCCTTTATTTAAGTGCAGTCTCTTTTACGGAACACTTTGATGTATTTCAATTTAGCAGCAGAATTTATTCTTTGCTGATGAACATCAAGTAATGTTTCCTTCAGACAGTATAAAATAGTCACAGGACTATGTTCAAGTGTTAAATAAAAATGTGACTCACCGTTGAATCAAAATCATGAGCTTTGCCTGTTTTAGGACTGCTACAAGATCACCAGTTCAGGGATTATCTTTCTTTGTATGAGTCTCTGCAGTCAGAAGACCCTGATCTTGGTGCAACTGTAATGCAGGACTGTAGATAATGTGGTCACCCCACTGTATCTATCAGGAAACATGTTTTATTTTAACCCTATTATTTAAAAAATGTAATGGCAGGAGATTTTACTCCAGTGAGGGTTTTTAAGAAGTGTAAACACACATTCAAAAATGCCTGAGTAGATGAGGTTAGTAAGGTTCGATGCTTGTTTGAAGGCTAGGATGGGTGGCTCTGGGAAGATCTTTTTAAGAATAGGGTCTACAATTGCAACCCATGCTAGAAAGAGACCCTATTCTTAAAGAGATTGTCCCAGAGCCACCCATCCTAGCCTTCAAACAAGCACTGAACCTCGCTAACCTCATCACTAGAAGCAAACTTCCTCAAGCCCAGAACACACCGAATGGATCCAGACCGTGCCATGACAAGAAATGAAAAACCTGCCAGCACATCTCCACCACCCCCACTATTACTACACCCCACAACAGAGCTATCAGCATTCCCAGATCTTACAGCTGCACCTCCAGAAATGTAATATACCTCATCCAATGCACCAAATGCCCTGATGGAAAATACGTAGGAGAGACCAAACAACAACTGCGCACCAGAATGAACGCATACTGGAAATCTGTCAAAGACAGAAATACCCAGTTACCGGTGGGGGCACGTTTCTCACAAGAAAACCACTCTCTCTCCAGTCTCTCAGTCCTGATCCTTAAAGGAAGCTTACAAAACACTTCCCAGAGACGAGCCTATGAACTCCACTTCATCAACCTCCTGGACACTAAAAATCATGGACTAAATATAGACATTAGATTTATGACACATTATAACCTGCCTGACATCTGACTCCCCAGGTATCTCTCCACTTTCATCCCCCTCCCCCTCCAGCTTGTTTCTCACCCTTTGACTCCTCAATCTACATTTTCACTGACTACCTGTCTTGTATGCAGCCCAGCCCAGCCCAGCCTCTGGCTTCTTTACTTTTCTTCTTTCCATTCCATCCAGGAAGAGCACACACCAACCGCAGAAACTTTCTTAGCCTGACAAAGGGTTTTTGAACCCGAAAGCTTGCTTAAAAATTGTTTTCCAACTATTTAAGTTGGTCTAATAAAAGATATCAGATTCACCCAAAGACCCTTGTCTGCCTGAGTAGATCAAAGTTTCTCAATTTTTTTCATGGAATGAACTACATACTTGCTACTTACATGTTACTTGTCTTTTCTTTCCATTATACTGTGGAAAATCCCCTTGGTAAGTGCAGACACTTGCTTATGTACAAAGCAAGCAAGGTAGGGTCAAGAGAATGCTTATTTTTATGTGTCTCCTACTGCTGTTTAATAGCTAGAAGTATATGACCAATCCCTTCTTTCAGGATTTACCTCTAAGTGGCTGCAGATCACAGTTTGGGAAGATAACTGCATGTGCCCATGATGTCATTCATGAAAGACTCTGGCTGGGTCAGATTTGTTTCCTACAGTGAATTGCTATGCGGCTGTTTGTATAGAAATCTGTTTAATCATCTATTAATATGCCCATTGTTAAATATTGAGGCACCATGTTCTCAGAAAAAAAACAGATGAAGGCATCTATACAAAACAGATCTAAATCTCTTGCCATTCTCACATCCTAGAAGATATCTTCAGTGGGGCAACGTAGAGTCTCATGTTGCTGCTCTGAAAGGGCTTGTATTATCAGGCAGCATGATTTGAAAATCTTGAGACATAGCTTCATTGTGATTTGCTATAAACAAGGAACCTCTACTGGGAGAACACCCAACAGTATCTCAGGTTACCAGCTCTAAAGGCTTTCTGGATCAGAGCCAGTATTTTGAAAGTGGAGTAGAATTAAATAGAGAGTTAGAATAAAGCAGTGAGAGATGTTCCCTTTGGACTTCATGATGGAACAGGTTGCAGGCTCCATGCATCTTCTACAGTTAAGCTCAGAAATAGTGTTTTGTGGTAGTCCCACCTAGATTGGATAAAAGTGTGAATCATTTTGGCTAGGTTTTCATCTTCAAGGAGATGCCTTGCTAATTTACCCAAAAAAGGACTAGTCCTTACTGATCATGGCCACTTGATACTTCTGTGCATGGATTAACTGATACGGAACAAGTTCTCTACTTTCTGGCCAAACTCCTGTTTTCTATCCCTTCCTGCTTATCATTCACCAAATTTTTATTTTGGATATTGCGTAGAAGAGACTATTCTTTATTTATGTTTCCCCTATGTCCTCATTACCCTATCATTACCCTGTGGGCTTAATGAGTGGTTCAGAACCCACAGACTGGCCCTGCATGCCTGGAGCAGCCAAATTTGGCACCATGTGCAGCACAGTCCTACTCCTAGCTGCTCTGGGCTTGTGCTGCATGTGGCAGCTGCTGCACCACACCAGGACTGTGCTGCATTGCACCAAAGCAGCTGCCAGGTGCAGCACAGTCCTGGAGTGGCAGAGCAGCCCCCATGTGCAGCACAGTTCTGGAGCGGCAGAGTTGCCCCTGGGCACAACCCAGCCCCAGAGTAACAGAATGGCACACAACTGCTCTGGGGCTGTGATGCATGCAGTGTCTACTCCAAGGCTGTGCCACACATAATGGCCACCTTGTTGTTCTGTCACATGTGCTAGAGTGGGCACTGCATGTAGCACAGTCCCAGAGTGGTGGGAGAGCCGCATGTGGGGCCACCTGGCATACTCTGCATGCTGCATATGAGTGAACTCTGAGACCCACAGACAGCACTGGGGGCTGGATGGTAGGGCTTCCTAGGCCAGATCCAGCCAATGAGCTGTACCTGAGACCCCTCCCCTGGGGTCTCAAGGCAGAAATACAGCAAGGAATCTTGTTCTTTTTTCAGATTTTGCTGTTGTAGAAACCTTTTTTGTTTTGCAGTAGAAAACACATATAACCACTGAGGGTTACTGAATGAGCATGACTAAGGGTAGAATTTGGTCTGTTGCCTTTGTTTTCCAAAAAAAAAATGTAACACATGGTCACCATTCTCCCAATGTGACAGTATATTCTCCAATATTGTACCTGGCCTCATTTGAGATGATTTAAGCAATGGGACTGCCACAAATTCCATTGCACAATTGTTCCCCAGTGCTCTTGATTTCATTATTGCAAAACTTTATCAAATATTCATCCTAAACTTTCCATTGTTTATTCCTCTCTCAATGCTTTTAGCTGCTCTGCCTTTCATGGCTGTAACAATTCTTTTTCATCTTTATTGTTTGCACTTCAGACACTTCTTGAAAATTATTACTTCTACTTAGTCATTGTTTACCAATGCTATAGATGGAAAGGACTAGGCTATACAAGTGCAAAATATTTCTATTAAACTTACTTGTTGCCTTTTTTCAGTATGTAGACATGTCTCTGGTACTGAAGAGTGCACAGTACATGAATTTGTTTACATGCAGTCTCAACAGTACCACATAGACACTGATACTTCAGTATGTAGGTCCACACTAAACTTGGAGCACATTTAATAGGGGCTGTTCACATCATTAACATGATGGTTATGGGCATGGACAGGTGACACATTTACGCTGGTGTAATCAACCATTGCACCAAGTAAAGAAGTAGATAGACACTATAAATATCAAGTCAGGTAACTCTACCCCAGGAGTGATGAGTTGCACAAAGCTTGTCTGTGAGCCAGATTGGGCCCATAGTCCCCCTCCTCTTCCCTCTCCCATAGTATACTAGATCTGGTGCTCACTCAGGGATCCAGCCACTCTGGGACCTGCACAGTGTGCAGCACAGATCCCAGAGTCGCCAGAACGTGCACCACATGCAATGTAGTTTGGCTGCCCTGGAGCCGTGCTGTGCTTGGGCCAGGCAGTGGCAGCGCTGGGAGAGGGTTGGGGAGGCTACAGCCAATTTTTGCTCCCAGTGCCACTGCTACCTGGCCTGACCCACGACGGGAATGGCCTGGCCCCAGCCGGCAGCTGCAGCCCGCCCTGCCCCACTCAATTCCAGGGACACGTGCCCACCCCGTGCCCTCCTAGGCTGCATCCCACCCTGTCCTGGCTGTGCAGGGCCTGCCCCTGCTCCAGCCCCATTCCCTCACCACTGCTGCAGCTGCCCACACTGCCCCACATTTGGGTGGGGTATGTGCCTCCTTGAGCTGTGCGTGGTGGAGGCAGCTCCTACTGCAGGCTGGGCTTTGCATCCTGAGCCCTGCTGCAGCTGGTCCAGGAGTGGCCCAACGCCACATGCATCTGGTTGCCGATTGGGCAAGGGATGAGGCTTAGCCCAGAGCAGGACACACATGATGTCAGGCCGCCCAGGCCAGCTGCAATGGGGCTCAGGGCACAAAGCCCAGCCCACAACAGCAGCTGCCTCTGCTGGGTACAGATGGGCGAGGCATGTGCCCCCTGGGACCTCGGCTGGGGTGCACATAGCGGCAGGAGGCACTCCCCACCCAACGAGCTGCCTGAGCTCAATCCTCCCACTGTCCCACCACCTGCTGGGGCCCCACTCACCGGGCTGCTCCTGCACTCTGTCCCTCACTGCAGGGGCCTCAGTCTGGCCCCCACCCCTTCCCTTCCCCCACTGACTGGCCTGCTGAGCTGGGGGGGGGGGGGAGAAGGTGCACACATATGCACACATGCTCACCCCCACCCCCAGCCCAGGATTGACTGCAAGAGGCTCTGGGGTCCACCAATCAATCTCCATAGACTGGTTGGTGACCCCTGTGCTATGGGGATGCTAATTCATACCCACACTAGTTTTCAGTGAATTTTTTCCCCAAATTATGCTGGGGCTATTGACAGAACATATGCTTTCTCCTTTGAAGGAACTAATGAACATGTTAACTATATGGGACATTCTTCCCTGGTTCTGTAAGACTTGCTGGGCCATGGAGGCAGGTCCGTGAATCCTGATGTAGGAAGCAGTGCCAAGGCACATGACACCAAGGTTCTGAGGAGATCAGGCATTTACATGTTTGAACTACCAACGCTTATTCCCTACCAATAGCATTGATATCAATAGCATGATTGAGACTACAGGTAAGTATGATGTGGCCCTTGGACCCATGACACATCCCTGGGAAATTAGAGATGACATATGTGCTCCCAATTAATTGTAAATACATGTGCTGTTTTGTGGCTAGTGAAATAGTCTAGGACACGTACTGATCTGTTACAGTGATTTGAAGTGCTGGTTGTACTTATTTTTTTTAAGACTCCTGGGGCAAGGGGACTGCTGATCTGTATGGGGTATATTGTGCCTGATTAATTTTATGGATTGCACCAGGTAAGGACTGATTTCTTTGCCGAATAAAATATCTGTGTAAATGTAACTGCAAGTCTGGGTATATGTGGTGCCATTTAATTAGTTTGGTAAGCTTGCTTGCTGTTTTTCAGACTTCAGTGAAACTGTGCAACATGGTTGTGCCGAGTTAAGTGGACAACCACAGATACAGACCTTGATTAAACACACAGATCTAAACAGGAACAGCTTAAGTCCTGCTCAGTCAGACCTGCTGACTGCTTACAGAGAGCGAAATGTGTTTTTCAACAATTAAACAAGGAAACCTGCAGGAAGCTGAGGCTCATTCAGCTCCATATAGCAGGGAAATAAATCAGGGTCATTGCAAGATGTGTGATTAGTGTCCTTTTCCCTTTGACAGAGCTGATTCAAGTCCTAGATATATTGTGGACAGTGCAACCCAATTCAGTAAATGTCCAACTGAATCTGCCCTCTGGATAGACACCAAAAAGCATGTGTACTCCTCTGTCTACTTGGCTTCATGTTGGGAGCATATCCCTGACTTATAAGTGAAAGCCTCCTTCAGGCTCCAGATAGACAGGCCAAAACAACCTGTGAGGGAAGTGAGGAGTTAAACACTACACAAGTTGATATAAATAGTTTCCATTTTCCAGTGCACAGAGTGCAAAGAGAGAGGTTGTGGAAGGGCTAGAAGGCTGAGAAACAAGAACTGGGCACACGCCAGTGAAGGACTAGCTATATTTGAGGACTCATCTATGTGATAAGCACATTGAAAATTGGCAATGCAGGGCACATCTACTTATGCAGTTAATTGCAGTTGAATAAACTGTGGAACAATTTGCACTGCAGTAATCTGCTCCTGGGTGCAGCGTCTAACCCGCACCTGAGACAGCAGCAAATTCAGCCAGGGAGAAGTAGTTTAGGCCAGGGCTGCTCCTGCTCTGCTCTGCCCCTCTGCAGCAGCCAGGGGGAGCTCCAGGCTCTGGCTGTAGCTGCCCAGGTGCCAGCCCTGGGCTGGCAGGGGGCATGGGGTCAGCCTCAGGCTCCAGCTGGTGCTGGTAGTGTGGCCCAGGGGGCAGCCTGAGGCTGGCAGGGTGCACAGGGAGTTAGCCCTGGGTAGCAGGTGGCAGCATTGGGTGGTGAAGTAGCTGCCTGAGCCACAAGGTTCCTGATGCTGCCAAGCCATGTGGTTCAGCAGCAGGCTGGAGACTGCCCCCCCTGCTGGCAGGCTGACCAGGCACAATTTGCACCCACATCACCATCAACACATACATGCGTTTAACTGCATTCATTTTCTTCGCTGTTGGATAGTACTTGTGTGTGATGGAATTACCCTGCAGTGGAGTAAATTAGTCTAATCTGGCCTAATAGTGGTCCACATGTAGACTGAAGCTTTTCTGCAGAGCAAATTAATCTATTCTGCAGTAAAGCACATGTGTAGACGTGCCCACAGGGAAGCAAATAACACTCAGTGTGGTAACATTCACTTTAGAAATAAGCATAGGGGCTTTCAGCAAGAACAGGAACCTAAATTTGCAAATACCAGCAGAATAGATATGCCCTTAATTTTGTGATGGGATGGGAAAAATATTCAAGGGCCTTAAGTAACTTAAAAGCCTTGTGTTCCCCTGGCAAAACTGACCTAGATACTTAAAGGGCACATTTCTAAAGGTTTTTAGATGCCTACAGGTACAAATAGATGCCTAATGGGTTTTACCAAAGTATCTAATTCCCATTGAGTTTTTCTAAATGCTTATGTCATATTTCAAAATGAGACGTAAGCTTTTAAACCATTTAGGTACTTTTCCAATTTTCTTTCTATAATATGTAGAATTATGGGCCCATTTATCATCTATGATATTCTTTAGAGGCATTCACGCTTTTTTCTCAGTACTTGTTCTGTTGTTTTTTCACCACCTGTTTCATGGTGCTATATGGAAAAATACTGGAATCAGTTCTTTGTATCCACATACCCAGGATGCTGCTTTCAGTAAACCTTAACTAGAGCCTTATGAATGCATAGTTTAGGAACAGAATATCATATAGCTAATACTCCTCTCCTGTCTCTCTCAGGATGATGACTACATGCTGGGGAAAATGAGAATATCCACGTGCTAATCATCAAATACAAATTTTGTGCAAAAGCAAGATAGTTACAACAGGCTTTGTAAATAATCCAGCTGTAGTATAATACAGAATATGCTATTTGAGCTTGTTTAATTTGAGAACAAGAAGTAGCAAGGAAGGTCAAAAACTCATCAAGCACCAGCCAACTTTGTCAAAAACATAAAGAATATCTATGACCCATCTGTTTTCTCTTTACTAAAAACACACACAAACAGAAATCAAAAATTCTGAACCAGCCTGGGTTTTTTACATGATTTTGACACCAAAATATATCCATATGCATTTCCTTTGTAAAGAGTTATAAAGCCAGCATCCTACATTGATCAGAAACAGGTTCGGCTTAAATTGAAAAATGGTACTTAGAACATCCTTAATCTTATTTTCATGGTAACTATAAGTTTTGATAGCATGTAAGTAAAAGACTTAGACAATGGTATAAAAGATAACAAGAGCTGGAGAATACGTGCACATACGTTTTTTTCCTCTGTGGAACACAGATCTTTAAACAGAGCAAGAATCCAGGGCATGACAGAAAAGAGCCAAGTAAAGCATTGATAAAGGCAAGTTGCCACAGAAGGAAGTGAGAGTTATTTTTTGCAAATTATGAGTGAACATTCAGAGAGGGCACTTCTGAGTCATCCTATGAAACATAATTTTATAAGTAAGTTATGAACAATCATTGTGACAGTCACCTGGGGTATTCTGATGAGAAAGATAAAGGTATTCTGGACACTGGTGACCCTACTGAATGATTTACAGCACTAGCAAAGAAAAGGTACTTTACTGATTTTTGCAAAATGTACCTGGACGTATCTGTCTGGGATGATTATAACTTAAAGGAGAGTCTAAGCATGTTAACCCAGAACTAACATAGCTTAAAGACAGTTATCCAGAGTCTAGGCTTTTTTGCATTGTCAATGGATTATTTAGGAGGGTTTCACCCAGAGTCCATTTATGTCAATGGTAGTCTTTCAGTTGACTTCAGAAGGCTTTGGTTCAGCCACTAGCTTTTAATCCATAATACTGAATCAAACCTACTGAAGACAGAATTGGAGGAATCTAGAGATGTTACTAAGGGCATACCACACAACCAGACAGAGAATGTTTTTTTTTTTAATTTTTATTCATGTCAATGGGGAATGAGAAGAAACAAAACAGCTCGACTATCCATGTATTGCAGTTTACATCAGAGAGATAGAGTATTGGCTATTTTAAATAAATTAAACATGAGCACTTCTCTGGACCCAAAAAGGAGAAAAAAAAAACTTGGAGTAATAAAGTTGAAAATGTAACATAAACCTAATGGAATTATTGCCTGAGTAACATCTTTATGGTCAGTCCCTGTCTAACTGCCCTTTTCAGTCCTAGGACTATGTGCTTTTCTCTGGATAAGAGTTTGAATAACCATAATTTCAATGTCAGCCCTGCTTATTATAGCTTTCTGCCTGACAGATGCTCCTTTCCCTCATACAGAGATAAAATAGGAGAGGTGATAGGGAAAGGGCTGATGATGAACTTTAAAAAAAAAGTCTGAAGTCAATTTGTAATATGCTTAAGAAAACTGAGAACTAACCTCACCAATAAATGAAAGTGATTTTATTATAAACTCCCATCGATGGAGAATTACCTCTCATTGCAGTTGGCCTCAGCAATATAATTTACATGGTCACACACAGTCTATTCTTTAGTACCCAGGAATGAATACATCTTTGACATCTGGTGCCTCTATTCTGTTCCACAAACTCTTGCCAGCGTAATATATCGGCTGTAATTCTGCTCCCAAATTGCTTCCATTTCTAAGATGCTAGCTGCTTAATTGTGATGGGTTTGTGGCGGGGAGAGAAGAAGTAGTGTTCTGTAGCTGTGTTTTGTGTGACCTCTATGAAAATAATTCCAGTGATAAAATACAGACAGCCCACTCCCGAACCTGGTGTTCCCTTTCCCTTTCTTCAGCTTGAGTGGAACAAAGGGACAAATGGCTCATAAAACAGAAGGAAGTCTCTTTGGACTTCAAGCTTAGGCATCACGTTCCTTTCTTTTGTCCTCAGAAAGGGCTAGTAAATAAGAGATGAGGCTGTGCCCGAAGGGGACCATGTGGATGAATTCCCAGCCTTTCCTCATTGATTTCTCATGTGATAAAGGTTAATCAGTTCTGTACCTCAGATTCCCATCTCTTAAATGGAGCTAAAACTGCCCTCCTTAGGATGTAGTGATCACACGGGTCTACACATGATCACCAGCTACATCGCCATTGCAGCGCACTCCCCAGCTAAGTACTAAAGCATGGCGCTGTAGCAACATCGCCGCACAATGATGTGTAGACGTGCCCAGTCAGTTGTTGATTAATTACTCTATGAGAGAGCATCCAAGGAGCCTCAGATGATTGCAGTCTTCAAACAGTGGATGGACTTAATTGTTTTTCCTTTCAGCCTCCTTACAATTGTTGTCATAAGCATGCATGATAATTGGGCTATTCTGTATTCTCACTAAACTCTTTGTCACATGAAGAGATTCGTGTGGTGCCATAATCATTGGTTGTTACGAGAACAAGACATCAAAATTTAGAAGTGTTACAGAGCTAAAACACTTTGTTTGGCTGCACTTTTCTTCCTCTCTGAGCAGGGGCCAAATCCCATGCTTAGTGATAGAATAAATACTTTATACTTGTATAAAGTATACATTTTCATCCTGTGTTTATGAAGCACTTTATAAAGGTGGCCGGGTGGGGGGAAGCTCACACCTTTTTACTGGTCAGGTGACATTTGCTAATGTCATCTAAAAGAAGGTTCTAAAGATTTAGAAGTAAAGCCAAGATCCCTGTGGGTCAGTAACAACATTATTTAGTTAGTTCATTATTAGATTTATATGCTTCCCTTTTCAAAAAGTTTTAGGGTGATTTACAATAAAAGGGGTAAAGGAAAGGTAAAAAAAAATAGAGGTATTATACAGGATACTTGTGAGAGGCAAAGAAGAACAAAGCACGCATTGTTGGGAGATATCATCTTGGGTAGATGTTAGGGGTATGTGAAACAGGCCCTATTTGATTTGGATTCAGATTCAGCCTGAGTCAGGGACAGTGATTTGATTAGTTCATTTGGATCACTGTCCCTGATTCTATTTGGCCGAATCCGAATCTGAAGATTCGATGCTGATTCGGAGAATCAGCAATTAAACCATAGACACAGCTTTAAAAGTTTTTTCTACATACCTCAAGGTACCAAGTGCGGCGGGGGGCACCAGTCCACTTCCAGGTCCTCTGGGGAGTACTCCCCTGGCTCAGCGATCAGTCACAGGGGGACCCTGGGTACCCCCCCAGACCCAGGAGGCACCAGTTGCTGAGCCAGGGGGATGTAGGGGTGCCCCCCAATGTGCTGCCTGGCAGACCCAGAAGTGGACTGGAAGTGCTTCTGGTCTGCTTCTGGGTCTGCTGCCAAGTGTGCTGGGGAGCCCCCTGCACTCCTGTGGGGCACTCCATCTGCCCCAGCATCTTAGCATGCATGAGCCCCCTGGTACCTTGAGGTATGTAGAAAAAGTATTTAAAGCTGCATCTATGTCCGAATCTCCAAATTTTTCCAAATCTCTCTGAATCAATTCAGAGGATTCTGATTTGATTCAGAGAGATTAAAGGGTCTCCTGACTCAAATTTGGAGATTTGGCCACCCAATTGGGCTGAATCTCTGCCGAATCGAATCAGCGACCGAAGCTTCACACACCCCTAGTAGATGTTGCTGTCATAGGTTCTTCAAAAGACAGAGTATTCGGTGTTTGTACTAAGTCTAGTCTAGAACCAACAGAAAGCTCTGAGCTACTAAAAATTGCCAAAGATAAAGGAAAACTAGGCAATCAAAAACAGAAAAGGTTGAGAAAAGTCCTGACAGGAAATATTATAACTTGGTGCATTGCAATATATTATATGAAATAGAGACATGAGATTAAAAGTGTAATTCCAAATCTATCAATCAATCAATATTCAACCTACTATGTAATATGGAGTGGCTTGTAAGTCAAATTACACCCCTGTGTAAGTTAGTAAAACTCTGCTTGAGTCAACAATGGTGTTTCTATTTGTGTCAAGGATGAACTTAGCTTTGTGATAGTATCCTCTGAGGATATATTAACCAGTTACTTCTGCCTTTGCATTATGAGAACATTGGCAGTGCCCTCATCTCCTATTACTTGTGGCATGATTAGAATGTTACCAAATTTGCCCATTACTTTGGGGTGTGCTCATTTATTAGGGATAGTTTCTAGGGTCTTGGTGATTCTGTCAATGTGCTGCTTGTGTTACTATACGGAGCTGTATTTCTCCCTTCTGCAAGCCCTCACCCCCAGTGGAGCTATCTTGCAGGACTCAATCTCAATGGGACTGGGTTCCTCCAGTCACCAAATCAGTCATACACACAAACACACACACATTAACGTGACACGCCTGACCTGGCCGGGCTGATCAGCATGGACAGGCTGACACCCTCATATGCCAAGAATCAGTTCATAAGAGCAACAATAAAATGCGGTCAGACACAAGCACAGAGGTAAACAGAATCCCTCTGAATCCGGCTGGGTGTCCAGCTGACACCCTCATGGGCCAGCATTCAGTTCATAAGGGCACATCTGAGTCAAACTGGGTCAATCAGCCTGTACAAGCTGATCCCCTTATGTGTTTCAAACTCAGCACGTCCCAATCTTTGGCCTCTTGATGAGCAAACCCCACAATAATCTAGGCTTCACAGGGATCTTTAGCATAGGTAAAAGAAGCGTTGCTGCAGAGCACAGGAGGAAAAAGAAGCAGAGAAGGAAAAATATACCCAATTACTACCAGTTTGCCTATAAAAGTTATTTATTGCTAAGCATATGAAATATATAATAGTACTAGTAGTAATAGACATGCAAAAGAAAAACAAACACAAACAGTGACAATACTACCCTGGTTTCACTAAGTATTTGGGGAAACTTAGCTCAAGCTTAACTGATACAGTTCAGGTTCAGAAGTTTATGCCTAGAAAGAAGAGAGAACGCTGGGAATCTCACCGAGTCCACGGTACCCAGGCTGCAAAGCTGACAGGCACAGTCCATAGCACAATCCTTGAAGAGAGAGACGATCTGTTCTTCCAGCGTCCCAAGAACGACAGGGGATGGTGTCAGCACAGGAGTTTTCTTCTTCTTTCCTTTTCCTTCTTTCCTCCTGCTTCTTCTTCTTCTTTCTTTCTCTTCTTTTAGCACACACACTTACAGATTTTTATACCCTCAGTTCAGCTGCTTCAAAGCACCCTCAGTAGTGTAAATCATTGTCTTTTCTATTGACAAGGGGTTATCTGGTTTGGACCATCTCAGGAAACTGATTGATAATCAGGAAACACTTAAGATTAGGGAGTAACCCAAATACTTGGGAGCCAGCTTGAGATTCTTATGGATGGCAGATATCCTGATGGGATATCTCATGGTTTCTTCAGGAACAATAGATAGCTTGCAGCATCAGGATTTGGGATTTTTACTTGTTGTGCACAAGCCTCAGCTTAGCATGACTTTTCCAGATTAAAGCAATTATTGGGGTGCGCATAACCTTTTGTGGAGAGGACTTCCACCAGTCATCTCGGGAAAGATATGACAACACCTGGGATTAGGGCTCCAGCAGGCTGGATGCTGTGATGAACCCTTAACCATTGTTCAAATGTTGCCCATACCCCCTCTGACTCGGTCTCTTGCCTCAGCATACCCTAACCCGGCAACCAAGTTTTAGTCAATCAAGTTTAAATAGGCTTCCCATAGTGGGACCGGGGAATGTACGGCCCGAGATGCCTATTAAACTTAGAGCTCTGTGTGTGTGTGTGTGTGTGTGTGTGTGTGTGTGTGTGTGTGTGTCTGGGGGGGGGGGTGGGGAAAGTCCTTAGCAAATCCAGATTAGAACTGGTCTGATAAGTGCTGAGCTGGGTGTATGTGAACATGGGTTGATTAACATTGGAAGCACAGATTCCCCATCATGCAGCGCTCTCCTGCTTCTCTGGTCCCAGAATTCACTGCAGTCTCTGCTTCAGGCTTTCTGTTTTCCATCTCTAATGTAAATGAATGGTCATCTGGTTCCATCTCAGATGCAGATGAGACCGAGGGCAGTTGTTCACTCTTATCACCCTTATCTGGAGAGTTTTAGGTGCGTCTCTCACTGCATCTTAATCAGTTTCGTTTATGTGGGGGGGGGGGGGGGGGAGTCCTTTGTGAGTCAGACAGACTGCATCCTGTGCCAGGGTTGCCCAAGAACACAGAGCTGAGGCGTAACAGAATGTTCCTGGTTTGTGCCTCATTGGGCGCATCCACACATGCAGGCACATGCATTTGCAGCAGCTCCAATAGAAGTGGTACAGATTTGAGCATGGGCTTTTTGCCTCCATGCACGTGCCCAGACATGCACTTTGGTGTGGGGCAAATTGTGCCACTTGGGGCAAAAAAACCCTGCTGGCTCCTCCTGGATCTGCAGCCAGGGGGAGCTAGAGCCTGGGGCCAGCACCTGTGCTCTCCCCAGCAGTATAAAAAGCTGCCCTGTCCTGGCCCCAGCAGTACAAAAAGCTGCCCTGTCAAGTAGCTCAAGGCTACTCGCTCTCAGGAGCTTCTGGTACCCAGCTAGTTGGTACCTGGGGATACTACCCCTTGTGCCAGCTGGACTGCTGAAGCAGCCCTGAGAGTTCCCTGCACCCTCTACCCACTGCAGCAGTCTGGCAGTGGGGGCTGCTGCCTGGCTGTGACCTGCTGCGCACCTGCCAGACCCGGGTGGAGATTGCACAGCAGATAGAGGCATCTGCCCTTGTAGGTCAGCTGGCAGCAGGCTGTGGATGCAGAGTTGGCCTTTGTGCAGCACTACTGCCATGTGTGCCCCCTGCCCGGCCATCTGAGCAGCTATTGCCCGGAAGATATTCCCAGTGTGGTGGCCTGCTTTGAACTGTCAAAGCATGTCCTCCTAGTGCCAATTGGCCAGGAAGTCAGCCACAGCCAGATGGGTCCAAGGTGCCAGCTCTGAGCAGGCAGGGACCTGCCACTGGCCTCCCTAGCAGGAATTCTGGTATTCCCTATTGGAAAACTGAAAAATCCCTGATAAAAAAAATCCCAAAGTCACTGTGTAAAATACCCCAAAATCCATGTTCTTCCACAATTAAAACCAAAGACCACTAGATAGAGAAACAGAGTGAGAGACAGAGAGACAGTGATCAGTTGGGCAATGATTTATTAATATATCTACAGTGTTAAGCAATTTGGAAGCCTACCAGTGTCTCTATCATCATAATAAAATGAATTCTAAATACATGTTTCATGAATTCATAAATACATTAATATATGTTTTGCTATGGCTCCCCAACAGGGGTTACAGCCCCCCACACGGGGCCAAATGGCCCCTGCAAGGGCTATCTCCCCACCCTGCAGGGCCCACATGCCCCACCCCTGCTTGCTCCCCCAGCCCTCTGGATTGCTTCCCCACCTGGCCCCATCCCCCACGGGCTCCTGCAGCCCCCCCCCAATGACTGCCCCACCCATCCCCACTTTCCCAGAACCCCCAATGGCTGCCCCACCTGGCCCCACCCCCTACTTGCGCCCCCAGCCCCCCAATGACTGCCCCCCCCACCACAGCCTGTAGGACTTAAAAATAAATAAATAAAAAGCTTCTCCTCATGACAGGGGCTGTGGGGGCTCTGGGACCTCCTGGCAGAGCACCCCCTGGGCAGCACAGGACAGCCAGGGGCAGCAGGGCTGCCAGTGACCCCGGGGCTGCCCCAGTGACCCCAGTGGCAGCTAGAACTGCCAGTCACTGCCGGGGTTGGAGGTTTTTTTGTTTTGGGTTTTTTTTTCTTTCCTGGGATGCTGGGGGGCGGGGGGGACAGGGATGTCAGGGGCTGGAGGGACTGGGGGGGTGAGACTGGACAGGGCAGCCATCAGGGGGGCTAAGCAGGTGGGGCTGGGCAGTCCCCCCCATGGTCCCCTTCCCCCTCCTGCATCTCCCCTGACCCCTTACTTACCTGCAGTGGAGCCTGGGTCCAGCTCCCTGCGGCTGGCATGGTGTGTTTCAGCACCAGGGCAAGGGCTAACCATAGAGATGCTCTGGCAGCCAGAGCATTTCTGTGGAGGACCCAGCCTCCAATTGCCTCAGGGAATGGTCCAGGACTGTGCCCTGCCCAGCTTTTTTTTCCCTGCGGGGTTTTTTGACCCCATGGCTATCCAGGGGTCTAACTTTGCCCCCGTGCTGCAAATTTGCAGCATGGGGAACATTTTCTCGTTCCTGCACATGCCTCTTGGAGCATCTCAAAGGAGTTTGAGACACTGCAAGAGGCACGTGTGGGCACGTCTAGACGCGCCTGCTGTGTTTAAGGATTTGAAGTGGCAATTACAGGGCATTTCCTAAAATCGCTATCTTGGATGAATGGTTGCCTGTGAACAGAGGGGACTGGAGTTGATGGCTTAGGAGACTCTTCCATTCCTTTGTTCTTAATATGAAAACACTGCATAACACCAGCACCCTGTGCAATACCATTTCAAACAGAAGTAGAATTACAAAAAGAAATCCAATTCATGTTTGCCAAGCACTTCTAACATATTCTGGGTTCAGATATGCATTCTGAAATTTAGTTTTAATCAAACTGAAATTTTATTTTAATTTAACTTAAATGTTGTACAAAAAAAAGTTGGGCAAGACAAGGCAGCGTTTCTGCCAAAATGATCTGGGGGTTATGGTGCATCATAAGTTTAACAGTGTGTTATTGCTGACTAATGTTATAAGAATAAAAAACCCCAAACTTCATATTGGCATGTACGAACAGGAGTGAGGTATGAAAGACACATGAAGCAATCCTTCCACCCTGCTCAACAATGGCTTTCAGCAGAGTATGTGGTGTTTAGTTTTAGGCACTGCGCTTCATGAAAGTTGTGGACCAGTTGGAGAGAGTCCAAAGAAGAACACCAAAAATGATCAGAGGTCTAGAAAGCAGGGGGCGGGTGGAAATTTAGATAACTGGATTGGTTTAGCTTGGAGAAAAGAAGACCAAGGAGAGATGTGGTAACAGTCATCAGATGCATAAAAGATTGCTGCAAAAAAATCGTTTTCTCTACTAGTATAGAACAAGTAATAAGCTGCTTAAACTGCAAGGGAAATTTAGATGAAAGATTAAGAAACTTTGTCACCTTCAAGATAGTTGAAGGATAGTTAAGTGAAGTTGAGAATCTCCATTAGTGAAGGGTTTTTTTAAGAACAGATTGGACAGCTGTCAGGAATGATTTAGGTGTAGTTGTGTAAGCGGGTTGCCATGTTTGTGTGTTTCTTCAGGCAGGCTTGTGCTCCCTGAGCAGTGGCTCAGCCAGTGCCAGCAATAAAGGGGGTCCTTAAACAAAGCAAATGATATCCTGTCCCAGACAATTGGAGAGGTTCCCTGTAACTCCTGACCTTTAAGCAGTTCAACTCACCGTTGCTTCCACATTTCCACTCTTCCTGTAGCCCTCCCAGCGAGCAACTCCCTCGCTACCAGCCTTCTCGCAGCTGCAGCTTTTCAGCCAGGCTGGTTGGCTCCTCTTAAGGTGAAAGACCATCCTGTGGCAAGTTGATACAGGCCACCCTGTGACAAGTCTTGGAAAAGGGATGGGCTAGAGGACTTTTCAAAGTCCATTCCAGTCCTGTGTTCTGTTATTTCTGTGATATTAACAAGACAGAGAAATTACCAGTTCTTGTGAATTGTTCTTAATCCATCCAATTAAGGGATTTCTGGCCTTCAGATTAGCGGTGTGTTTATTTCCTCTAGCAGTGATGTTTTTCTGTCATTGCTCAGGCAAACTACCATTGCTGTCCAAGGGAATTTGCCCGAATAGAAACAGAATAAAATTAAGTTAAAGTCCCAGGCTTTGGTCCCAAGGAAATGGAGTAAATGGAGATTGAAGACAATGAGCAGACCAGAAGAAATAGCAGAACAGTATAACATTTTATATTTGGGCCACATACGGGGAATGTTGATCCTAGTCTCTCTGTCTAGTGAGTGGAAGAAGAACAAAAGCAGTGCATAATAATCTGTTTGCTTGAGTACAACACCTTCATTTTCAAAGCAATGAATGGATTACCTAATCTTGTTCCACTTAATGTCATGTATTTAGATCTTTACACACCATTTCAAGGTCTTAGCAGTAATTATGATAAGAATACTATGGTAAATATTGTAAAACTAGGATATATTCATAACTAGAGGAGACATTATTATCATATTGGTTCTCATTCGCCATGTTCTAAATATGGATCAACTAAAAAAGTTTGTATGTCCTGAAGATACTCTACTTAGAATTAATGTATGCCTCCCCTGGGTCTCTGTTTTCCCAGGACAGATATCAGTGGATGGATTTATGCGATATCTGAGTGGAGAGGAGAATGGCGTTGTTGCACCTGAGAAACTGGATTTGAATGAAGATATGTCTCAACCACTGTCTCACTATTTTATCAACTCCTCACACAACACCTACCTCACAGGTACTGTACTAGAAAGGTCTGATTTATTGCTTTACTGGCCTAGCAGCATGTTTGTACTCATACTGTACTCTAGACATGCAACAATAAATGATCCTCTATTCTGTTATTCTACAAAGCAGAGATAGCACCAGTATTGACTGATATTCTAACTGCATCACAGATATGACCCCTACTGAATGCATGTCAGAAATTATACTGTTCAGTTAAGACCTGATCCAAAGCCCATTGAAATCAGGGGAAAGATTCCCATTGACTTAAATGGGCTCTAAAACAGGCCCTATATTTGGAAAAGAGATGGTTAATTGTTTAGTGACCCAGACCACACTGGGACAATGGCTTTGGATAGATTAATTAGTATTTCAACAGTAGGTTGTTAAGTACCACCCTCAAAGTACTTCAGATGGCCTGAAGCAAACTGAACCACAACATTTTTGTGAGATGAAACTTCAGTTTAAGATTGTGCTGCTTGGAGAGATTAGAGGGGGGTTCCAAAATGGTTTATATGACTTTGGACCCTTTCACTGTGTATTACTGAAGAAAAGAGGCCTGATTAAAAGTTTTAAAAATATGACCTCTGAGGAACTACAGAAAGAACTCGATTTATGGAGTGTAGAGAAAAGAAGATAGAAGGGGAGTTTCATAACAGTCATCCAATCAAAAAAGGGTTGTTATGAAGAGACCGGTGTTCAGTTGTAATCTGTGGCCACTGGGAGACAGGACAAGAAATAATGTTTTAAATTGCAACAGGGAAGATTAAGATTAGATATTAGGAAGAGTTTTCTAACTACAAGGATGATTAAGCACTGGGACAGACAGATTACCTAGGGAGGTTGTAGATCTCCATCCTGGAAGTTTATAAGTGCAAGTTAGGCAAACATTTTTCTGGGATAATTTAAGCAGTGGTGGACCTGTCTTGAGCAGGGAGTTGAATTAAATGACCTCATAAAGTCCCTTTGAGAAGCACATTTCTATGATTCTGTGGTCTGCTGCCTTCCTGTAGCATCCAGGCTCGTGTTCTGGTGCAGTACCATTTGAAAAATGACGAACACATAGGACCTCTCATTGACTTAAGTTATATTAAGAATCTGACTTAGACTGTTCGTACATTAGAATAAATGGGGTTTAAACCCACTTAAAACTGAGAGAGCAAGTTAATTACTCTATAGTAACGTTTAGGAGTCTAAATTTTGGTTTTCATGTCTTATAATTTTCACCGGAAATATTCGGCCTTTTGCAAATAATTGTAAATTCACAAGTTTATTTTTTAATATAGCATGTAAAAACTAAATATTTTGGTTCGAACATGCTTACTGGGGCAGTTGGTTTCTTGTGTTGGATTTCATCTTAGTATCATCTTGCTTCATATCAAACAAGGAAATAAGGCTAGAATATGTGCTAACATATGACTAGTGCAATTGATTTATGGTCTTTTTAATGTTATTAATTTTGCAGATATTCCTCAACTGACGCCTTTAGTTCTGCTGAATACCAGTGTGCAGTAATTCAAACACTGGTGCAGACTTCTTTAAATAGGCCAAGAGGTTGTTCCTTGGATCTGTTATATGTTTGTCATAGCACTTTCCACAGCGCCCACTGATTCTGTTATATAGTTAATGATCTGTCCTCGGTTCCATTTGACACCCATTTTTCAGAGATTCATAACTTGGCCGTAAAATGTGTTTTGTGCTAAAACTTGACATGTAAGAACTCAGTTCAAGAGCAACTGTGTTTCTATAAACTGGGGGGGGGAACCAAACCAGCTGGACTGCTTTAAAGTTAAAATTCCAGTACAAAAAATTATGATCTCTGAAAGATTACAGATGACTGTGCAAAAGCAACTTCCTTTTTTACGGCAATTCTTTGCTAGCACGTTGTCTGTAATGTGGAAAAGGCCCTGTAGGTAAGCGGTAGGACTTGTTTAATCAGGATCCTGCCACATCATGCAGAATTCCTGATCCATAGAATATCTCATTTCAATAGGAATGCTGTTGGAGAGCTGCAGGAGGTCTGTCACATTATGGTGTAGGCCTACATGGTGGGGAGGCAGCAGAATCTGGGGCCACATTCTGCTCTCATTTATGTACACAAAAAGATGTAGTAGTTCCTGTGATTTTTCTGGAGCTTTTTACTAGGGCTGAGCAGCATACAGTGAAAGCCTAACTGTCTAACTTAAAAGCACAGGAACCGAGAAATGCAGAAATTTTAAGGAAGAAACATCACATATCCAGCCCATTTTGTCTAGATACTGTAAATGTTTCAGCACAATAAGTGATCTGATAGTACATAGCTTCTCAGCACAGTTCCTAGCAGTTGTGTTTCAAACTTGCTTTGCCTCCCCAGGTTTAAATTAGTCCAGATTCTCGAAAAGTCCTTCCAAGCTGCTCCTGCAGATTACTTGGCATTTGTGAGCAACTTCAGAAGCTGCTCTTGAAAATGTAGCCTTCAGTGTTCGTTTAACTTCACTTTAGGGTTTGGCATAATTATAAGACAATTGTAGCACAGGTGGAGAAATGTTGTAATAAACAAGATAAGAAAAATATAGTTTCCTTTTGAGTTGTACACAAACTTTGGTTGAGACAGGAGGAGAGAAGAGACAGAAAACACATGTTCCACTTCTTATTGGGTTCGTCATGCTTAGTAATTCTGAGACAGCTGGCCTGGAATGGGGTTTAATCATTAGATTTTATAGATTCATTACAAAAGCTGACAGCCATAGATTTTAATTCCAAGATAGACCAGTTACAATCATGTTGCCATTTGCATTCATTCAACAAGCACTTAGTTCAGTTTAACATGTAAAACAAATGCTGCTGAATTGTTATCTCATTCGTGTAGATGCCCAAGAGCATGTTGAAAGTATTGCGAAGGAAAGCTTCAGTAACATCTGTGCACTCATTTGAGCAGTGCAAATGGCAATAGCAACCAATCATGTAATAATTATTAGGGAGATAGGGAAACAATTCAGTTTAGCAATGCATTTTTGTTATGATTACATTTATTGCACTACTAATTATCAACCCCTTTGTTAGTTTTTAAGCTAAGAAAATGACATCCCCAACGAAGTAATATTACACCATAAAGAGAAGCATATGCACAGTCTGAATTTATTTTTAATTATAATGATCATTTTCCTAGCCTTTAGTAGAAACCCTTGGCAGTACATCAAGTCCTGATTATTTATTTAGAGGCTTACTTTTTTTTTCCTTAGCGTAATGTAACTTTTAAGAATGAAGGTAAACCCTACCAAGAAAGAAATGATTTCCAGTGATTCCAGTCTGGCTTAAAGAAATGTCATTTCGCCATTCTTTTTTTCTTTTTTTTTTCCTCTTTTTCTTTTTTTACCTTACCCTTTCAACCTGCAATTTGCAGCTCTGCTTTGTGACTGATTTCTCATCAGCATTGCCTGAGGTTATTGCTATTGTCACAGTGGGAAGTGATGCTGGAGCAACTCTCCTGCAACACTGAGAGCCACGGAATAATGATCTCCATCTATCCTGATCATTAGCACACACTTACTTAACCTTTATATGTATTTTGCCATTTGCCTTTTTGCCTGTTAGAGGGGAAGGACAAAAAACAGTTCAGGACATGACGCTGAGCAGAGCACAGTTTAATGCTATTTAACAAATAGCAAAATATATCTCAGGAACTTCCACCCCTCCAGCATCCATTGCTTCCATTCATGATACAGTGCCACCAAGCATCTCTTGATAAAGCTCATAGGAAATGCCAGGTAGTACTCCCCAAAAGAAAGTCATTCTCTCCTTTTGTATTGCCACCATTCTGTATCTGTGCCACACTCCTGCATTTCAGACATCAGGGCTGGAAGTGACCTCACAAGATCATCGGGTCCAGCCTCCTGCCCAAGGGGAAGGAAGTCAGCTGGGGTCAGATGACCCCGGCAAGATAAGCATCCAAGATTTTCATAAAGGTATTCAGAGTAGGTACTTGTGCCAATTCTGGAGGGAGTATATTCCAGACTCTGGAGACTCAGATGGTAAAGAAGTTTTTCCTTATGTCCAATCTAAAATGGTCTTCCATCAGTTTGTGACTGTTAGACCTGGTCTTTCCTTGGGGTGCCCTGGTGAACAAATGTTCTCCCAGTTCCTGATGCACACCCCTTATATACTTATAGGCTTCCACCAAGTCACCCCTGAGCCTTTGCTTCTCCAGGCTGAACAGTCCCATGCCTCTCAGCCCCTCCTCATAAGGCTTGTTCTCTTGTCCTCTAATCATGTGTGTGGCTCTCCTCTGGACTCTCTCAAGCTTCTCCACATCTAAAGTGTGGAGCCCAGAACTGGATGCAGTATTCCCGCTCTGGCCTCACCAAGGCCAAGTAAAGCGGGAGGATGACTTCTTGGGTCTTGCTTGAGATGCATTGGTAGATGTAAGCCAGGGTTTGTTAGCTTTGCTGGCTGCGGCATCACATCGGTGGCTCATGTTCATCTTGTGGTCTGTCATGACCCCCAAGTGGAGTGTGGAGCCCAGAATTGGATGCAGTACTCCAGCTGCAGCCTCATCAAGGCTGAGTAAAGGAGGAGGATGACTTCTTGGGTCTTGCTTGAGATGCATCGGTAGATGCAAGCCAGAGTTTTATTTGCTTTGCTAGCTGGAGCTTTGCATTGGTAGCTCATTTTCATCTTGTGGTCAATCATGAACCCCAAGTCTCTTTTGGTCATGGTGCTCATAAGTGTAGCACTGCTGAGCCTATAAGTATGATGGGTTTTTTCTCCCAAGGTGGAGCACCTTGCATTGAGCACCCTGTGTTGAGTGTCATCAGGTTTTGATCTGCCCACCTTGCAAGCCTGTCTAGGTCAGCCTGAATTGCCAGCCTATCCTCTAGAGTGACCGCACTTCCCCATAATTTGGTGTTATCAACTAAGTTGCAAAATTCAGCAATCAGGAGGAAAACCTATCCACCTTCTGCATTAACTGTTTTCCATCATTTGAGCAGGGAACAAGCTACATGGTGCTTAATGGATGGAATAATATCTCGCCCAAGAAGTCACATCTACACTTGTATCCTCAATGCACAAAGGAAAAGAATACGTTGTGTATCGGACCCTAATTCTGTCTTCCTGTGCAAGGCAGAGTGGCTCAGGAGGGGAAATGTGCTCTAAGTTTACTACTTCAAAAATAGTAGCCAGTCTCTAACACGTGACCGCATTGAGATCACCAGAAAAACTCCCATTAACTCAATGGCATATGTTCCTGCCCAACTTACCCACCATAACTTTAAGCAATCAGGAATGCCACCTGATTTTCCCTGGCACTTTTCTAAGAGACTGTGGCACTTGGGGAAGCCGTTCTCCATGCCTTCTCCCTAAGCTAGCTTTCCACACCATAAGAAGTAGCTGATGCAGGAAGGAGAATGCAGGATAGTGGTCATCAAAAAACATAATTTAACTTATTTCTACTGTGTTTTAAAGGGTTGATGCAAAACCCCAGCTTTGAAAAGTAGACAGTTTGGGGCTTTTCAAATCTAACTCTGGATTTCACATTTGAGTCAGTCTTCTATGAAAAGAAAACTTAAAATGTAGTTAAATCTGAATTTGTTTCAGCTCATCAAATTATCATAAGCACATTCCAAAGGTGTTTCTAAAATCTTTG
This sequence comes from Alligator mississippiensis, assembly GCF_030867095.1. Lineage (NCBI taxonomy): Eukaryota > Metazoa > Chordata > Crocodylia > Alligatoridae > Alligator > Alligator mississippiensis. Next base: position 224,348,566 of record NC_081824.1, on the reverse strand, counting down.
GTTTAGATGTCACCTCATGCAATATGCATCATATTTTCAACTTGAATAAATGCAGCTTAAAATTTGCATTCATAGGTGCCCGACCCATGTGTGCAATACCCAGTTTGTATATGACTGTTGGGTATTTACCAGTTTAGTCATGCAGTTGAAAAAATATATGTATAACATTTTACACGCCTATGGTGTAGGGAGAAAGTACAAGTGTGTGGCTTCTCCATTATCAGTAGCCCAAATTTGGAAGGTCTGAGTGCATGTTCCATAATCTATGCTATTTGTAGACACAATAGGTCATTACAAGTAGAAGGATATTCCTAAAGACAGTGGATCAGAATCGTGGCTGGAAAAATCCAGATAGCTCCATTGACTTTGAACTATTCCAGTTTACATTCAGTGAATTCAGAAATGTAGGTTTTTCTAAATATGCTCTCCCTTGCCCAATGTAGTACAGAAACAGCTAGAGTACTGTAATGCTACACTAGATACTGTGTGTATTGAGGAAAAGAATGTCTAATAATTTCAGTTTTTATAATTAAATTGTGATATATTGTGTGGTATTATGAAGTATTACCATTGGTGTTTGATATTAGGATGCTTTCTAATACATTGTTGAAAAGAATAATTTGCAGTAGATGCAGATTCAAGTACCATCAGTGTCATAAATAATGTACGTTAAAGTCCTTAATGGAATATTTTCTCTATTCTGTATCTCAGAAAAATTAGACATCAATACCAGTGAGTCTGTTGGTACCATTTTGTAATCTGATGACAGTCCAGCTGAGGACTGACTGTTCACAAAGCACGAACATCCTCTTGCCCTGAGCTGTGATCCTTTCGAAGAGAGGTGAATCTTATTAACAACGCAGCATGAAAAAGTGTCATAGAGCAAGTAGAGCATATGATGATTTAGTTAAAGTCTTAGAAGGTCAAGGATTTCTTAAGTCTAAAATGTTTGCTACAAACCTGTAGATGATGGACAGTTGTCTCCTCAGAAATACAGTACTGAGAGCTAATAAAAATCCAGTATGCTTTGAGGAAAAACAAAGACAGCATGAAGGGAAACAGTTCTATAAATACGTACAGCTTTTCAGTCAATCATAGAGAGGTAGGGCTGGAAAGGACCTCCAGAGGTTATCTAGTCCATCCCAAATATAGATCAAAAACAGACCCTTAAGATGTACGTGTGCTGCTAATTAATGTATGCTTGAGTTAGTTATGTATTTTTCCAGGAAAATAGATAACTGTGCACCATGAATGGTGTGGTTGCACACAAAACCTGTTTTCAAGTAAGATTATCTGTTTGTGTAGTTGTCTGCACCTGAAAGCATATGCTAAAGGATCAAAGTGGAAAACATTGAAGAAAACAAGATAGAACAGTAGATTAGAAAAGAAAATAGAGGGACAAAAAAAAAAAGAAGTGAAAGGAATCAGCTGCATGTAAACACCTTTGCTGAATTATCAGGATAGGGTTTCCAAAAGCACTTAGCTTTGGTCTAGTTCTGTTGTCAGTGAAGCAAAAATCCCTGTTGATTTCAGAGGTTTGCCAGTACTTAGTGCTTTGGTGGTTCCGTCTTTCATTCACTATATCAAACACAAGCCTTAAATAAGCATTTGCAAAAAAGGTCCTTCAGTTAATTTTAATGTGAATTGAAAATATGGTAAAAATAAAGAAAAAAATAGAAGTCTAAATTTAGTGGAACTAGTGGAAGTGCTTAGTTCCCAGAAAAAAGCTGGATGACTATAGAAATTGTAACAGAATAGAAGTACATTAATCTACAAGTACATTATATAGCAATCTATTTAAGGTATTTATATGTTCCCAGTTCTGTATGATCAGATCTTCCATCACTCTTTATCCTCTCAGTACCCTTGTAAAGTTAGGGAAGATCTATTCCCATTTTACAGATCCATACAGAAAGCAGATAGCTAGCTCATGTCATACAGGAAGTGTGTAGTAGGGCAAGAATTGGAATCGCATTCTTTGAAGCTAGCTCTGAACAATTCTTTTGATATCTTTATGGCTTTGTCACAAGAAGTCTTTACTACCGTTACTGATGCTGAACCTGTCGGAAAGATTGAAGGTTCCCATGCCTGTAAGTTCAGCATCTTTCATGATCAGGAACATTTGATTTAAGTCAGGGGTGTCAAGCATATGGCCCACGGGCCAGATCCAGCCTGCAGAGCTCCTCCATCCAGCCCACTGGGCTACTGGTGGGCCAGGGTATTTGAGGGCCTGGCTAACAAGGGACAGGGCCTGCTACAGAATGTAGGGGTCCTGTTGGCCAGGTCTGTTAATAGGAAACAAGGGCTGTGTTGATACAGTTTGGCTTACCCTGCAGCCACTTGCCTTGCCACCTCTGCAGTTGTATCACCTCCATGGTAGTAAGCAGTGATTTGGCCTGCAGCTGCTTGCCCCACTGTTTCTTCTACTGGCCCTGCTGCTTGCCCTGTGGATCCAGCCTACAGAGCCATGTGTTCTGGATCTTTCACAAAGCACGAGGTGATTTACTACCCTTGATTTAAACCATGGGGGGAAGATATCTACCACAAGTCTCCTTGTTTGACAAAAGTTGGGTTTTGTTTGCTTGTCTATTCAATTTGTAACATGTTATTATTGGAAATGGATAATATCATTAAACCTCTTAGTGCAATATCATATCAGGAAATTTAACTGACCAGTTCAGTATGAGGATTAGCACGTTAACTATAGATTTGGGAGATGTCAGAGCAACTGTACAGCAGTTGATTTTATATTGTATGGAAATGTCTTATGTGCCATGACAAAACATGTTTTTTGCTGTTCTGGTTTTACTAGTTGTCCTTTGGGTCTTGTGTGGCTCAAAAGGTACAACATCCCTTAGACTTCAGATGGTTGAAAGAGCTACTTATTAAAGTATAAAATTCAAGCTATTTTAGGAAGTTAAACATTACACTTTGAGAACAGCAAAAACATCAGAGCTTTTTTTTATAGTCCTGCAATTATGAAAAATCTTGCATCTGTCAAAGTACACATTTAACAGTCTTATCATTTTAGGCAAACATTTCACAGAATGGAGAGTAATATTGGGTGACACTGGCTATATTGTTATTTTAACTGTCTTGATTCTGCAGTTCCCCGTTATTTTTCACCTGTTGTTTTCAATGAAGTCTCTCTTTATTTGCCACAGTATAACTAAGAGCAGAATCCAGACAACCTCGTTGACTTGGCTTAACTCATTTTCATTAAATTCTCAAGCTTTTTACATGCCTTTGACAGCTTGCCTGTCACCAGAGGGTAAAATCTGCTGTTAACTCTAATTATTATTAGCTTCTTTGTACTGGCTCCATAAGCCTGGAATGAGTTCCCTTGTTACATGTTCATGTTATTTTGTCACAGCTGGACAGCTGGCTGGTAACTCTTCAGTAGAGATGTATCGCCAAGTGCTTTTGTCAGGCTGCCGCTGTGTGGAGCTGGACTGCTGGAAAGGACGAACAGCAGAAGAAGAGCCGGTCATTACACATGGATTCACCATGACAACTGAAATTTCCTTCAAGGTATGATAATACAGTACAGTGTCACTCTAGCTGGTATAGTTTCTTTTTGTGGAAAATGCATCCAGAATGCTTTACAAACTTAAGTACACTTCTCCAGGGACTATAGTAAAGTGAAGGTGGAAGGAAAAAGACTTGAGGGGCAAAGAGATGTCTTCAGATGACATTGAAAAAAGATAGAGAGTTGTTGAAACTGAGGAGGGAAAGTCTGTTGAAGTGTTCTGGTACTAAAGAGTAAAAGGTCACCAATGATCATGAAGTCAGGAAAGGGACTATATAGGGTAGTTACCTGCAGGGACAGTGTATTGGGCTGAATGAACCAGGAGGCCTCCAACTGTTCCACGTTCCTCTAAGTGGAGGACACTTCAGGACAGAGAAGAGGCCACTACTGTGCTGTAGACAAAGCAGGAAGACAAACATGGAGCCCTCAGCTAATTTTATGCACATGGACATGAATGGGAACTGGATCTTGAGGTGAACAGGAGCCAGTAGGATTGTTAGAAGATAGAGGGGATATTGTCCTATGCCTTTGTACAAGTGAGAAGATGCTCAAGAAAATCCTTTACATGCCAGAATCTGGAAAGCTGGGACCTGCATTGTGATGAAATGGGTCCAAACAAGGGAAGAGGAGTGAAGATTTCAATACCAAAAAAGGCAAAGTTTTCTCCTTAGCTTAGGAGGTAGTGTTAACTCCTATCCAAGTTTGCGGCCACGGGTTTTCTCTCCTTTCCGTGGCATTCACTGCTACTCCTGTCTTTGCCCACACAAACTTAAAAAAGAGGCCTCCTCCCCTTCAGGATCCCAAGAGCTGCCAAAATACCAGTGCTTTCAGTGGTGCTTTAGGTGTACTCCTTGGTCCCATAGCTCTGTATGCCTTGGTCTCTGATACCACATGGCTTGGGAAACAAGGAATAAACAGGGAAAGCAGAAAACTAAAAATACCAGAGCTTAGAAAGTAGTGAGACCACAAACACAGTTGAAGAAATTAGTTCAGCTGTAAATTCTAGTTAGCAGAGAACAGTGGGCCCATCCATCCAAGTAAGTAAGATATTAAGATTATCAATTGGACCTGAGCATTTGTAGCAATAATAATAATGAATTTAAAAGTTAACTCTAATGGATGCAACTTTCCCATTAGGGGCAGAATCTGAATGAAGGCAATAGAAGCAACTGTTGTGGTAGGGAAAGCAGCGGTGGGAGGCAAGGGGCCAGACCTTGTCCATCTGTGCCTGTCCCCCTGCCACATGCCCACTCTGCCTCCTGCCCCTCCATGCCTTTTCCTGCCCCCCACTCTCTGAATCCCACACTCCTGGCCCCCACCCTACCTTATCTTCTGCTGCAGCTCTGCTCCCCTGGGGTAGTCAGCAGAAGTGGCAGCCCAGGCCTGGCCCCAGCCCAGCCTGGCTAGGAAGAAGCAGTGGCAACTCCCTGCCAGGCCAGTTCAGGGCTGGAAGGACCAGAGCTGGAGCATAAGGTCGGGGAGAATGCTGTGTGGAGTGGAGCAGTGTGTGGGGGGAAGCCTCAGTGGGGGGCAAAGGGTAGGAGGGGTAGGCATAGGCACAGAGGGTAAAGGGAAGAGCAGACTATAGGTTCCCCTACACCCCCACCCCATGGTCTCCCCTATGCTCCCTCTGGCTGCATGCCCTTTTCCCACCGTAAAGACTATTTCTGCCAGGGCAGGCAGCAGCTCACTCCAGCTTCTGCCCTAAGTGCAATGCCAAAGCCAGAGCTGAGCTGCTACCTTCCCCAGCCAGTACTGGAGTCCAAGGCTGTTTCCGTCTTTTCTTTTTTGTCTACATTAGATGGTCAGCAGTAACAGTACTCACCTTAAAATGTTGCATCCAGGTAGAAATTCCGACTTCCAAAAAAGATATTTCTATATATTTTAGGTATTTCTTTTTCCATGAGACTACCTTTCTAGGCTTACTTATATGCAGAAGGCTACTGGGGGAAAAAACCATCCTTCTGTGAAATGTCATAATAGAACAAGTGACAGATCCTACCACTTTTCCAACTGCAAATTTTAAGCCAACTACTCGGAGGCACAAGTGTATTCTTGTCTAGAAAGTCATTTCTTTAAAGATAAACATAGTGGACACAACAACAATGTGTCTGCTGTTCCACACTTCCCATGTTTTTCTTGAACTCTGCTCCAATTGATATATTCCCAGGAAAATATAAAATATAATCCTTTTGCACTATTACTACTAACTCTCCCATTAAATTGGCAAAAAGCTTGTTGATACTGGTATGTGAAGAGTTTGGTTCCTAAAAGATGTTTTATTAAATAAAATTGTTCTCAACCTTTTTTAAGCCACATGTAAAAGCATAAAGCAACCTGCTGCCTGACCCTACAAAAGTACCTTAGCATCCTGGAGAAAGAAGTCCAAAATTGTTGGGAGTTAAGCCCATTCTGTGGTTCAGCTTAGTCTCTGTACCACTGGAGTATGACTGATATGAACAGGGTCGGCCCTTTAGTCGGCCCTAGGCAAACAAACTAGGTACCTAGTTGCTTTGCATAGGGCAGCAGCCATTGCCAGGGCTTAGAGCTGCAGCGTGCATCCCTAGAAAGGAAAAGGAGTCCGGCAGCACTGCAGCAGCATGGCAGTGGCACTGCTGCAGCAAAATAAGTACAACTGGGCCCCTTCTTCACTTAGGGCCCTAGATATGTGCCTAGTTTGCCTATGAGTTAATCCGGCCCTGGATCTGAAAAGGAAATTCTGAATCTAAAACAAACTTTCAGTCATTCCTAAGGTGGATGTTCATATTGTTTCTTTGTTTTTTAATTTATTTCTTGCTGCTTTTCTTCCTTTCTAAAGAGTATGCTGTTTGACTTGGAATGAACAAAGTGGCAGTGAAATAACACGTCAATGGTGTGTGAATCAATTCTGAATGATCACTGACTCTGGCTCTTGAGTGCTGAGTCATTAATCAGTTCACTCTTTTGGCATGTCCATGACATGCAATGCTTTTTTGCTCAGTCTGCCAGTTGATACTGACTCAAATAGATTTTCTGAGGTGCAGAAATAATATAAACTCACCATGAAAGAACTTCATTCTTTTGCTTTTTTTTAACCTCACCTCTTGATTTGGAGGAATTTGTGAGCTTTCTATCTGCTGCTTAAAACTGCAGAGGTATATGACTGTACAACAAAACCAAACATATTTTCTCTCCTCAAAATCAGAATGTGCTTTCTGTGTATATATACTTTTATTGTGTATTTTCGAGGTTCACTTCAAGTGAGTCTGACTCCTGTTGCAGCAAAGCTTGCATCTTAGTTTCCCTTCCACCTTTCATCTTTTACTGATTGAAGATGATCGTGATGTAAATATGAAGACCCAGGACGACCTTGAAAAGGCACATCACTTCATTTACCCCATTTCCGTGTCTCTCATCTACAGATTTTGGCCATACAGAAGGACTATCCACACTTTTACCCTTATAGACCTGATGCCTCCTCTTGTAGTTAGTATTATACAGTTAAGTTGCAGTTGAGAATATCGACACTTTAAAATGACTGTATGGAACTTGTCCATAACTAGGGGATAAAACCTGCCTCAGATGCCTAAGGGAAGTGCTTCACTGCAATATTCTGCTCCCTTCACATACGCAGAACTCCCACTACTATCTAGGCTTAGTACTGTTGTGTAGATCTGAGAGTAGAACTGAGCTCTCAGTCCATAGCTGGTGTTAAAAGGCTAACACATGCTGTACTCTTTACCTGAACATGAGTCACAGGCTCCTGCAGACTCTGGCAGCATCTACTACAAAATAGCATTTAGCTCCATGCAATATAGCTGAGGGCTTGAAAAATGTGTGTTTTTATTGTGTTCACAGGTACAGTTATGGTCCAGTTTTGAGGGTGGTAAATTAAACCAAAAAAAGTAATGAATAACTCTTAGAACCTCTAAAGATGGTCTGCGCTTTTTTGGTAGGTCATATTGTTATCATATTGGTGAGGGATTGTCCAAATGAGCCTACTGACTTACAAGTATAGGTCACACTGGCTTTCAAGTGCTCCAAAATCACTTAAACTCCTGTCATAAATCCAACAGAGTGACAAATTGAAGGTAACAAAACTATTTGGTGATATATCAACACCATCAAAAGGAAGTATTTTGTTCTGTCCAATGGCATAATATACGTCATTGGACATATAGTGGATGTGGATGTGGATGTTGATGTTGGTGGGTAGACCACTTGACTTGTGGAGGACTGATTTTAGAGTCTGATCTGGCCACCATCATCCACACCTTCATAACCTTAACATTAGACTACTGTAGTTACTCTATGTAGGGCTGCCCTTGAAAACTGTCCAGAAACTGCAGCTGGTGCAAAATACAGTGGCCCACCTTCTGGTGGAGATGGGTCATAAGGAACACAAAACTCCAGTCCTCCAATGTCTGCACTGACTCCCAACAGCTTTTTTTTGTGCATTTCAAGGTACTAGTCTTGACTTATAAGGCCCTAAGCAGCCTGAATCCTACATACTTAAGGGATTCTTCCCTATGCCCTGTCAGCCAAAGGCAACGCCCTACAGGTACTATCCATATGTCAAGTCCTCTTGATGAAAACTTATAGGAGATCATTCTCAGCAGTCACTCCTCAGCTCTGGGACTCCCTCTTGAAGCTCTCCAGAGCCCAAGACTGAACATCTTTCAGAAATGCGGCAATAGTTTTCTATTTGGGCAGTCATTTAGCAGGCAAAACTAGGCTGAGATGTTATTTAGTGGGTCTCTGCTTTGTTTTGTTTTATTTTGTTTTATTTTTTCCAGTTGCTCTTTTAAGTTGTTGTTTCTCTTGCTCTTAAGTTTCTGTGAACCTTTGTTGGAAAGGTCAGCATGTAAATTGCATAAATAAATAAATCGAATGAATACATTTGCTGATGGTTATCTATTATCAGACTAGATGTGATTACTTATATATTGATTTATTTAGTGATTTTAATTCTGTAAATAAAAATAACCGTGATGCTACTGCTTGATATGGCCAACCCCATGCTAGGGTCTCAATTGGGAAATTGCTTACAGAAGAAAAGGAAAAAAATAAAGTTTTGGCTTTTGATTCTGCTCAGAGTTTGGAAAATTAGAAATAATCCTGGTAGAAATAGATTTATAGAGTCCATACGAGGCAGTTAAAATTTCTAGATGTTTGTTCTTTAACACATAGTCTCACCATATCATACACGTGTGCGCATGGGTGAGCATATATTTATAGCCACCTAGATAAAGAACCAGTTCCCTAGCTCTGTTAACTTCAGGGCTAGGGACAGACATTCAAAAAGCCTGAGCCTGAATTGATTCAATCTTTGCAGGTTAGTCTAAGCCTTGTCACAGCATGGACCGGAGCCAGGATGTGGTCTCTTAGCTAATACACAGATACCTCTCAGCAAAGCAGAGGGGAGGGGGAATTCCTGCTTAGTAGGGAGTGGGGAGGGGGAGGAGCAGCCTGCAAGTCTCTGCCAGAGCTAAAGCCACGGAGCAGAGGGGAGGGGCCAGCTCTGCTGTGGAGCAGAGAGCCCCGCCCAGCCCAGAGAGCATGCCGGGATGCTTGGAGTGTCTGGCTTAACTTAAACCAGCAAGGGGTCTGGGACAGACATTGCATAAACTGGTTTGACCCAAATCAGTTAAGTCTGATTCTACATTGAACCAGGTTTATCTCAAACCAGTTTCAGCCATTTTCAAACTGGTTTATGTTCACTGAACATCTGTTCTGTTACAGGTCTAAACCAGTTTCTAATCACTAAACTGGTTTATGTATAATGTCTGTTCCTAGCCCAAACGAGGATCTTCACCAGACAACATAGATATGAAATAATACAAAAACTGTAAAGACTGAATTACAGTTGATGTTGCCAAATCTTTCTGTACTGGATATTTTTCTTCAAGCCTAGACTTAGCTATCATGTGAACACACCAAAATATATCAATTTGATGGAAAAAAGGAGTACATTTCTAAACATCATGGTCGCAAAAAACAGGTTTAAAATATAACCCTGAAAAGTTCACAAGCCAGAAAACAAACAAACAGTAATCCAAATGCAGTTTTTAAAATATTATTTTAAAACTGCTCTCATGATTTTACAAGGGCCTAACTCATAATTTTTGCTTAAATACCAAAGGTTGGCAACAGTGCATGTTAAAAAATTTCCAATGCTGGTGTGAAACAAGCATGTAACCCAAGAAGGAAATGTAAATAATTTCTAACAATAAGTATTTTACTACAGGGTATAATGAGCCTACAGCTGAAATTAGTGTCATAAAATGATTACACGTGTGTGTGTAAAATAGAGAAAACCACAGATTTTTATCCTTTACCAGAGGAAAATTTGGATTTTTAATTTTACCAGAGAAACCTGCAGATTTTTCAGTTTTGCAAACAGCTCCCTGGCAGGCTGGCAGAGTTCTAGGCTGCAAAGGGCAGGGAGGAAGCGGGAGGAGGGCGGTCAGGAAGGGAGCATCATGTGCATGTATATACACATGGCTGCCAAGCAGCCTGAAGAGCAGCTCACACAGGTAAGTGGGGGCAGGGATTTGAGGTCCCCCTAGGGAGGGAGGAAGTTGGGCAGGGTTGGGGCTGGGGATGCTGTCTGACTGGGTGTTGCGTGGGGCTTGGGGCCTGGGCCTGCAATGCATGGCCACAGGGCCCCTGCGGGGAGTGGGAGAGGGCCACAGGTAGCGTGTGTGGGGAGAGGGGCCAGTTCCCTGCTGCTACATGCACTCCTGGGTGGACAGGGGGACCTGTGCCCCCCCAGATCTGTGCATGGGGTGGGAATAGGCATGAGCTGCCCACTGTGGGCTTGGGTTCCCACCTTGCAGCCCAGCAGGTAAGGCCCAGCACTGTGGAGCAGAGCAGGGTCTTGTGGGGAAGTTGTTTGCCTCTGCAAGCTTCGTGCCACCCTGCTAATGTGCCCCCTGCATGCAGGGGAGGGCAGCATGGCAGGAGCCTGAGCCTGCTGTGGGCAGCCTGCACCTGCCCCAAACCCCGTGCACAGATCTGGGGGGAACACGTCTCCCCCACCCCCCTAGGAGGGAGCATAGTGGCAGGGAACTGCCCCCCGCCCCAACTTGAGCCTGCCACAGGCAGCCAGGAGGCAGCAGGGGGGAGCTGGGCTCTGCTCTGCTGCAGCAGCCATCACCTCCTGCCAGGGGCAGGGGGCTGCAGACCCAGGTTCTTGGCCCCATAGCCCTGGTAGTTGGGGGCCCCCTCTGGTAGGGCTGGGGGGAGGCAAGGGGGTATGTGTGGGGGGCGAGGGGCACCAGCAGAGCTGTGGGGGATGGGGGGGGAGTGCAGAACACAAGCAGGGCCAGGGGTTTGTGGGGGGAGGGAATGAAGGCTTTTCATTTTATTCACAGATTTTGAGGTTTCTGTCAGAATTTGCAATTTTTTTATCGGGGAAAACCAGGATTCCCGGTGTTCACGTACCATTGCTTATTCAGTCAAAGTTGAAAACCAGCTTTTATAAACAAGCCAGTTTCTGAACTGATGTTTGATGATTATTACACCGTAGGTTGCTAAAACTGAATGAAATAATCTTTCATTTTTATACCTTGGAGAGATTTCCTACATCAAAAAAAAGGGACATGGAAAGTTGTAGATCAGAGTAACTAAGGATTTTACTCCTCAAAAAAAAATGCTGCTCAAAAAATACAACAAGCTTGCCAAACAGAACATGAATTATTTTAATTATGCAAAACAGTCCATGCAAAAGGCATAGCTTTAGGAGTGGCATTGTTCCCTGCAAAGACAAAATTATGTTTAAGCTATTTGTTCATTCACAGACAGACACCAAAACGTTCCTAGAGTAATGTAACTCTTGAGGCTATTCTGTCATTTTAAAAATAAACTTTCAGGTTGCTTTGAATAAAAGGTCTGGGCAGGATTTTGAAAGGCACTCAGGTCTCTTATGTTTGCTTTGCAGGTAGATAAGTTAAATCAGAAACCAGAATACATTTACGTTAGCTACAAGGTTGTGTGACTCACCTGTGTTCTAATTCTTTAGGAAGTCATAGAAGCAATTGCTGAGTGTGCATTTAAGACGTCACCTTTTCCAATCCTCCTGTCCTTTGAAAACCACGTGGATTCGTAAGTAATTATAGGATTGCAGTGTATAGTATTATAACTTGACAAAGCCTAACGTCAGGATTGTTTAGCCATTCTTGGCATTTTTATTAGTTGGCTTTTTCATCAGTCAGCATCACCAGGTTTCTGTCATCCTGTACTTAGGCTCTATTTCAGCGCATACTTAAGCACAGTCAAGCAAGTGTGAGTAGTACCATGACATCAAATGAGACTTGTCAGCTGCTTCAAGTTATGCATGTTCCGGGGTGTCGTGGTGAATCTAAGCCTTAAGTATGAATGGGCATGTTTAAATAGTCATGGGCCAAATTCTGCCACTTTTCCTTAGGTTGAGAAATATCTGACTCATCAAGCAGCCCCATATGATTTTATTGTAGCTACTCCATGAGCAGTTAACAAGAGAACAGAGGACAGAATCTGAGCCTTTGTGTAAAGATTTAAGGTCAGATTCCCAATGACAGTAAAATAAGACTAAAAGAGGGAGCAGGAAAGAATATGCATCATAATCTGTTTAACCCACACAGCCCTACATGGAGGGGTTGTGGAAACTTCTTCATTGGAAATTTTTAAGAACAAAATAGATGAGCATACATCAGGGATGCTCTTAAGTATACGAGATCCTTCCTCAGAACACAGAAATGGGTTACATGATCTCTTGACATCCTTCTAAGCCCCACATTTTTAGTGATTCTGTTGTATGATTATCAATGGATACTTCAGCACCCAAACTAGCTGGTCCACAGAGCAAGATTTAATCTACAGAAATAATTACTCATGCCTCCCTTCTACCAGAATCTCAGCTCTGAGACCTCAATCTTAATCTTGCTGAGGAATGAGTTACTTAGCTCATACCTGAATGTCATCAGGACCCATAAATTAGGCAATTCTCTTGGCATTCTCAGATTATGATGCGCACACAGGCAGCTGAAGGAAGCGAAGGTATCCTGCTTTTATTCGTAGTCCAGTAGTTAGGACACTCGCTACAAAGCCCCAAGTTCAAATATCTTCTCAGCAAGAGGAGATGAAAGCCACATCTCCCATCTCCCCATTTAGGCTTGTGCTCTTTCGCTTTCTGCGCCAACAGATCTTAAATTCTTTGCTGCATTGACGCATAGCTTCAATAGGAGGGGTGAAGCATGCTTTCTTCTGTCTTACAGTAGAGTTCATCATTAACTGCACTGTCTCTGCATTATGGCAAAACAATGGCCAAAGTAACATTTTAGGTCCAGTTAACCATGAAACTGATGATTATCAGACTATCTCATACCATACTTTTTTTAACCCCTCCTTCCATTCACAAAAACAGTCAGATAAAGTTGTTTGGGTAAATGTGATATCTTTTATCAAACCACCTGAATAGTTGAAAAAATTGTTCTTTACAAGCTTTCAGGCAAAAGAACCCTTCTTCAGGCATAGGGAGAGTGTGGTGGTGTAGACAGAGAGTAGACAGACCCCAGCAGGCTTTCCCTGCGCCTGAAGAAGGGTGCTTGTGCCCTAAAGTTTGTAAAGAACAATTTTTCCAGCTGTTCAGTTCGTCTAATAAAAGATATCACATTCACCCAAATAACCTTGGGTGCAGACGGAGGTGACAATCTTTGCCTTATCTGGCCACAGAAAGCAGTTTATAGGTGTGGCCAAACAAAGTGTACAGCTGCAAATAGTTTAAAAAATAACCATCAGGTGAAAATCTGACCCTTCATTGCATGATGTATTGGATAAAGTGGTTACAAAATGTAGCATCTTTTGTCATTTGTGTCTGCAGAGTGTCCTGCCTGTCACTGTTTTTTGAATGGGAGGTGGAAAGGGAGTGGAAGGAGTTCAGTCTGGGAGTTTTTCAGCCCAGCCCTGGAGGGTGGAGCAGGTGTATTGCAGCCCTTGCCAAGGTGGGGGAAGAAGAGGACCCCAATTCACCCACCCCATCCTTCAGCACCAGCTGGGGAGTCCCAAAACAAGCTCTCTCTGCCTTTCCCCACTCCCATTCTGAACACAGCAAGCACTGGCAGAGAGCCCTGGCTATTGCTATGGAAACCTGGTTGCAGGTTCTGAGCTGGCAGCTAGATTTCCCTCCCCCCTGGAACAACAGTGAACTTCTGTTTGGCCTGGGGTATTGCTGAAACTCAGAACAGTTTGCAAAAATCGTTCTGAGTTACAGTTGGGAGCTGCACTTCTGTCTGCACCCCTTGTCTGCCTATGTCCTTAGACCAACACAGCTACAAGCAACACCCCAGAAAACACTCAGCAACTCGTGACTACAAATTTGAGTTAGGCCAGTAGGATTAAATTGAAAGTTCGATGTGAAGGTATCTAAAAGGGTATGCATGGAAGACAAACTGGGTTTGTGTCGCTTTTAAAGCCAAAATGCTTTAGTACTACTGCTTTAGTACTACTACACCTGTTAGTATCTTCCATTGACAGACCCCTTTCTTTTGGCCCTTTGAGACAGCTTGTACTCACTTATGTTCAAGTTACCAGTGTCTAACTCGTAAACTTTTACAACACTTCTGAATTTGGCCCATAGCCTGCAAGAGGGACTCTATTCTCAATCCTTTTCTTTCCAATCTTTTATATTAAACCTATTGAAACACTCTGGGCATGTCTACACATTCCCCTACAGTGACACAACAATACACTATGTCGCTGTATGGCGCACTATGGCAGCATAGCAGTAACATGGGTCTACATGTGATTGCCAGCTACATTGCCACAGCAGCACACGTCCCCAGTATAGTGTGCTACTTTCAAAAGGAAGTACTAAAGCACAGCGCTGTAGCAACGTTGCCATATGGTAATGTGTAGATGCGTCCACTGTCTATAAAAGGAAGAACCACCTTATCTATTATCTCAACCATCCATGTAATAATCTTAAACAAAAAAGCATTAGGAATAAGGTCTTTAACCTTTTTTGGAATGCCTTAATGTACTTTACTATATAAAAACTAAAGAATTTATAATGGTTCGGGGTGGGGGGCGGGAATTAAATGCCAAAACAACTCCGAAAAAATGACACTAAACTTAAAATATCAATTAGCGGTGATATGAAAATCTAATAGGGTGATAAAAAAGAGTACTATCAGTGCATGAATCCAGTCTTATGACAGTTTATCTCCACAAAAAATTGTGGATTTTCCCTGGCATAGCCTATAGTAACGGATGATGAATTAGGCCCTGGGTGTACTGCCGTGCTCTTCCATGTGTTGTTATAACAGTAAACGGTTATTATTGGAGCCCATTTGAGAAATGTTTTCTCTTTTGTGAGGTTTACGATTGATTACTCTGGGTAGTTGTTGTTTTTGCAGCAATAAATGATCAAATTTAATGCATGTGGGTTCTAATTCTGTTTTGGCTGAATACTATTTCCAGTCATTTAACTGAATGCCACCATTAGGCTTTCATTTCGCCACAAGTCGCTAAAGAAATCTACAGTTGGTCATGCTGGTCAGAAAAACTCTCACATAATTTCATGGACTATTTTTTCTATCTTTATATTTACACAGAACATTGTTTTTCCCTTAACTTTTCAAGAGCATTGAGGTCGAAAATCAATTCATAATGCTAAGTGCTTCTGTGTCTTTCAGTTCTAGAGAATTAATGCTAAATGACAAGTGAATCACTTCCCAGTTATTTCAGGGGGACCAGAATTTTCCTTAGCTCTTCAGCTCTTAGACTCCCTCCATACTAAGGGAGTATTTTGTGGCTGAAATCCTGGTACCACTGAAGACAGTGGGAACTTTACTGTTTTATGGTATATGTTTTGTTCATATCTATTTAGGGAATTGAAATTACTTTGCAGCAAATATTTTAGATCACTCCCATGGATAAATACAATATTGTTAATCATCAGCTTAATTCCTTTCAGTATTTTTTCCAAGTAAAATTCAGACCTCATACAGTTTGATAGAATGTGAGTTAGATTCCCCCACCTTTCTGCCATTAATTCCAGTATACAGTATCATCGTTCATACCCATTTTTTATACGATAAGAAGTCCAGTGGGATGTTTAGGTGCATATATATCACTATACAATACAGAGTATATTTGTTGTAAAATTCATATACATGGGCTAATATATATTGTGTTTTATGTTATTTGATATGCAGAATAATATTTATAATCTAAAAGCCATTCATTTATATATCTCTTCATGTATGAATTTATCTTTTATATTAGTTATACATAAATACTTCTATTGTGCATAGGTATTGCTTATAAAAAGTATTTGTTTATACATTATCTCAATGTAATTGATCCATTTGTTAGATGTTACTGTATATAACATAATCATCCTGTAAAGAAATGTATTTCCTGAACATATATTCAAATCAAAGTTTATATACTGGGAAAAAACACTATAAAGAAAGGAAATGATCCCACCTTCTCCCAGTGTGCAAAAAGGTGGGAGGGGAGGGAGAAAACCTTTAGGACCTTGAAAATATTGGAAAGATATAAAAAAAGACCTTGAGGTTTGAAGTGAAACTAATTTAAGAAGATAAGATATCTAAAAATCTAATGGCAGACACTTCTATAATTAGGAATACACCAATGACATAGGGAAAAGGTTAAGTGATCCTTGAACAGTAGCCATTTAAGATCAATGTTAAGATTGAACATAATTACATTCAGATTGCTGATTCTGGCTAGAATTATGTTACAAATGTTAATAGTTTTTTTCTATCAAGTTTTCTGGTTCCATTTTACTTCTTTTTTTTTTTTTACTTGCTGTGGGAAAGAACAGAGTTTTTATTTGTGTATTATAGATAATTAAGACTATTCTCAATATAATAATGAAAATATACTGCTGCAGCTATTATTATTATTTAAGAAATCTGTCCCAAATAATAATAGTAATAACAGCAACAATAATAATGACAATAACAGCAACAACCACCACAACAATATGGCATTGGTTCTTAGAGTGTGTTGGAATGGGTACAGAACACAGGAAGTTGCTTGCTCCCAGAAAGGGAACCTTTTGTATGATCTTGACAATGCATAGGAGCACATTTTGAATTAGTAGGATAATTCACTCAATTTTCCTGCATTTTTGAGGTTGTCAGAGCTGACAGTAAAATAACTCCATTTATGGAAAGCATTCATTACTGGTACCACATTCACCTTCTCCATGTGTCTGTAACAAGGTCAGGGTAACTTCTTTGCTTTTCTTCAGTAATGCACAGCACACTGTCCTCTTGAGGGATAGTACTGTCTATAAGTACTACTATCCAGGTCGTCTTGTCCATGCCCATGATATCTGGTTAGTTATCTATTTGTTGGATGTTAGATCACTTTTCTCAGTGATGTCAGTCTATATTTATACTAAGGAATTGTGGCATATGTTAACTTTTTCTTGTAAGACAAGTGGTGATGCAATACCTTAGCGACAGCATTGGCCAAGAGAGCATTGACTAATTGAAAGTATATGCTTTCAACTAGCAAGGACCTGGCATCTGCCTGAAATATGCTGAGGTGTTTCTCTGATGAGGCCATGTAATCTTCATGTCAGGTGTATTTTCTTTCAGGACACATTACTTAAAATTGTTGGTTATAATACTCTTGTCCTATTACCACCAAAAATCTTGCTGCATCTCAACCAAACAATCAAATGCTTGCTATCAATTTGGTTTATGGAGAGCATAGTCAAAAACCTTCCATGCAGCACCTTCTGCTTCCTTTCACTAGTCTATTCCTGAGCTGAACACTAATGTTACACTTCTGGCACCCCTTTCTCCTCCAAAGGCCAGGAAATATTGTTAAGCCTTAATATCTGCCCCATGTAACAATGAATATTTAGGAAGTATTTCTTCAAATTTTCCACCCAGTTGTTGCAAAGATGCCCAAGACTCAATGGACTTTTTGTGCCTGTTTTATGACGTAAATGAAACCTCAAAATCAGGGGTGTGCAAAATGCAGTCCTAAGGCTGGATGTGGCCCGCCAGGCCATTCTATCTGGCTTGTGGGGCTCCTAAAACTTTTAGAAAATTAATATTTATCTGCCCCTGGCTGCTTGTCATGCGGCCCTTGATGGCTTGCCAAAACTCAGTAAGTGGCCCTCCACCCAAAATAATTGCCCACCCCATTCTAAATGGAATTAGTTTGGCGTAAGTAATGTCCTCACCTTTTTCAGGGCTTCCAGATTTGGCTTGGACAATTTAAATATTCTGAAATACAAGCCAGCATGGCTAAACATTGCTGGGTTTTTGCCATAATTTAAATAAATAAATAGGAATTTAAATCAGTTGTCAAGTCATATTCCAGCTTATTAAAGAGCCTATATGGCAGTGTTCTTGGTGTCTTGATGTGTTTAATCTTTAGAAGTTGGTTCAGTCCCATATATTTTTATGCCTGTTCCCTGTCCAGTTCTTTGATTTTAGATTCATCCGCAAGTTTCAGTTTGGTTCACCTGACTGCTCTTTTGCATTGGACATATAGTGTAGCACACTTATCCAACACACAGTTCAGAGAGATAGAACAACTGAAAGAGTTCATAATGCCATCATACTTTGGTATTGCTTCCATTGGACAGCTTGAGGTCATCCATACAGACTAGATGCAACAATCTGAGCTGCTAGTTGCATAATCATAGCCAAGATCCCATGGCATCAGGCTGAATGGATTAAATGTCAGGCAATACCATGAGAGGGTTCAAGTGTCTCCTTGGAAGTTCCCCTGTGATTTGGATCAGGTCCTTACCATATTTTTGGCCTTGATGTTCATGTACCACTATCTATCCAAGTGGACTATTATATACAAAAGAGTAGTTATTAAACTCTTTGGCATTTTGTTTAGCCTGAGTACTCTGAGGACCCAATTTTGAAGAATTAAGTCAAACCCTATGTGTAGCCAGTGCAGGTGATTTGAAATTGTCCTGTTAATTGACAACAGCTCCTTATATCCTCTTAAAACCTGCTTTCAACCATTTTGTCCCAGTGTCTAGAACTTCTTGTCCATTGCTGCTAAGATGAGGAGGAAAATGTTGATGATAGGTATGCATGTTATCAATAATTTGCACTTCTGAAATGTGATCTCGTCCATCAGAGCTTTGCAGCTTTGTTGCAACTTCAGAGCATTGTTCCCAGTGATAATTGTCTCCTGTGATGGGAAGGTTCATGTGCTTGGTTTCTGTACTCTTAGTCCTGTAGGCAGTTTTGTTATGCTGAATTGCCAGAGACCAAAAGGCACTCCAGAAGACATGGCAGTGCAGGAATGCTGGTGGGGCCCATTTCTTTGTATGTCCTGGTTTCATGAATTGACACCACCTGGATAAAAATTCTTCTGATTGGCGTTAAACTAGATATTATTGTTAGGAGTATTAGTACCAGTAGTATTTGTAAGACTCATAATAATATTCTTCTTATTGCTATTATTATGGTTGTTATTATTTTTGGTGGTGGTTATAGTAGTGCAGTCCTACCTGGTAGCTCCAGTATTGAACCAGGATGGCACTGTGCCTGGCACTGTACAAAAACAAAATGAAAAGATGGTCCTTATCCCAAATAGACAATCTCAGTAAAGGAAATAATAACAAATCCAATCTCTGTGTTTGTCCGGTATAATGTATACAAAATATTTCTAATCAAACGTTCTATTTCTGCCTAATATTTTAGTTATATTGCTTTGTTGTAGCACCATTTCTGGGTATCTTCATTCTCTGTACTGCAGTTCCAAATTAACATAATATTTGAAGGCATTAAAATTCTGAAGTGAAACTCTTCTGCTGTAGATATTTTTCAGAGTTCCATGTATATAGGGTATTTTGAGCCTATTTATTTTCACCCTTACTCTGAATAAAAGCAAATTTTGAAAGGTTGAAATGCCCTGTTTTGACCAGCTCTGTTTCTACATGTCTTAGAGTATTAGCAAATGTTAGTTAGTAACATCAGTTCCCATCACCCCTAGAAATTATAGGATTGGAATTGTATCTCCATACATATTATGTATTCAAAGTAGTTGCAAAATCAGGTATGATGCATTTAGTTAATCTCTTATTTAAAAAGAGCAAGTCCTTCTTTAACTTTCCATGGAGAGAGAGATATATATATCTCTCTCTCCATGGAAAGTTAAAGAAGGACTTGCTCTTTTTAAATAAGAGTTTAGCTATATATCCATAGAAAGTTAAAGAAGGATTTATTCTTTTTAAATATACATATTGTCCCAGCGGAACTCGGGGGTCAGGAGGGCCCTGGGCCAAAAGAGAGCCCCACTTACCTCCCGTAGAGCCCGAAGAGCCAGAGGAGAGGCGCGCAGCGAAACCACCGGTGAAAGTGATTAGCCGCACGTATATCCAGCTGCGGCCAAGCAGCATGGGCGGGAGACGCCGCCCGGGAGACATTAAAAGCGGCTCCGATGATATGGAGGGGCAGCTGATGCGTGGAGGCTGGAGCAAAGAGCCCTCACTCAGAGGGAATCAACCGCCGCACCCGGCAGCGTGGAAAGCCGGGGGTGGAACTAGGAGAGGCTCCGAGAGAGTCGGCAGAGACGCCGACAGCAGAGCGGGCAAGGAGGCCGGCTGCATCATTGGTAGCAGAGCCAACAGGGAAGCCAACTGCAACATTAGCAGCAGAGCCGGCAGGGAAGCTGGTTGTAACGCCGGCAGCGGAGTCAGCTGGAGAACCGGCAGTGAAGGTGGGGCAACGCCGACGGGGGAACCAGCAGCTGCACTCGCAGCAGAGCCAGTAGCAGCACCCCGTGGAGGATCTGGAGAAGAGGTAATAGAGGGGCGGGTCCAACAGGGCCTCTTCGGACCACACCAAGGGGCGGACGAAGACCCAAAGCAGGGCTGGGCAGTGGACCATCGCAGCCCACAGCAGCCGTGGGAAGAGGCAGGGATTCAACACCCCAGTGGGTGAGCCGCCTGGGCGGTGGAACCCGAGCCCAGGGCAAACCACGTGGCCCAGAGGCCAGAGGAACCCTTGTGGGCCTCCTGGCCCATTAGCTTAGGAACCTTGGTTAGCTCGGTGGTGGGATAGGCACATAACGTCACAGGGTGATTAGTTTAGAACGATAGGGAGACTTACTGGAAGGACCAGGCCGGAGGTCCTCGCGGACCGTATACCGGGCCCGAAGACCTGGTTACACAGCAGGCGAGCCGTGGGCAGGAGTTGGGGAAGAGCTGAAGACACCAAAAGGGG
Source organism: Alligator mississippiensis (assembly GCF_030867095.1). Taxonomy (NCBI): domain Eukaryota; kingdom Metazoa; phylum Chordata; order Crocodylia; family Alligatoridae; genus Alligator; species Alligator mississippiensis. The sequence goes on along the minus strand of NC_081824.1, from coordinate 224,327,833 downwards.
CCTGAAGATCAGCAACCCGAGGTGGTGAGTGGCCGGGGTGTAGGGGAGGTTGGAGCCCCGTGAGTGCCCGTTGGGAGGCGCAACGACCCTGGAGGCTGCCCCAAGGGGGAACCCCTCCACTGAGGTGACATCCCAAGTCGTGGCAGGAAAGTTAAGGGGACCCCCCTGACATCAGCAGGGGTAGCCTGTGGGGTCCACCCGCGAGCCTAGGACAGACACGATCCCTAGTCCGGGCAAAGGCCGCACGGGAGTGCCTAATTGAACGGAGGCGGGCACATATATATATATATATATATATATATATATATATATATATATATATATGTAGAAGTCATGGCAGTGTGGCATCTCGTAGACCAGTGGTTCCCAAACTATAGGTTGCAACCCCAAATGGGGTTGCAACATCAGCAGATTGGGTCATAGACGTAGGGGGCTGTGGGTTGGGAGTGAGGAAATGGGGCCATAAATGGGGTCACGCTGAGGAAAGGTTTGGGAAGCACTGTCCTAGACTAATTTGTTCAGAGAAGAATGAGTTTTCATAGGCTACAACCTACTTCATCAGATGCTACATGTGCTGCAGCCCCCAGGAAAATCTCTTACTAATCCCTCTCTGAATTAGTTAGCCTACTCTGTGCACACTGCTCTGCCTTCTGCCTAATTTCAGACTGATATAGTTAACTATAACTCTTTATATTTACATTCAAATATTAGATAAAGATTTTACCTTAATCAGCATGGCAAGATTCACCCTACATTTCACATACAAGGAAATCTTATTAAATATATTGTCTGTCATTAAATTGCTGCCAAAAGCAGCTTGTGCTCAGTAATAGAAACCAACTATGAAGTCGATTAAATGCAGCCAGCACTGAGCATAGCTATAAAATACATGGCCCATATTGAGCAGACATCCTAATGGGAACATTTTTTGTTTGCTTGTTTTTTTGCTTTTGTATGTCCCTTTAAAATATGGTGAGGTGTTCCCTATGCAGGGAGCTGGCACTGGGCCTGGAGGTCCTGTAATACCAGACTGGCACCAGGAGGGCTAGAGCCAGCCCTGACACCCTCCCCTTGGTGCCAAAAATGCTTGACCGTAACCAAAAGGCTGATGGGAAGGGTAGGTTAGTGCAGCCCATTTGAATAAGAGATATGACAGTGCCCATTGCACTCAATCCCCCTCAGCAGCATTCTTTTTCAAGTCATAGTGAGCCGCTACATTAAATAGACTTTGACGACTTCACTCCATACTATAGCTGAGCTGTGCCTTTCCCATTTCCAATGATTCCTGTTTCTTAACTAGCTTTAAATGCTTGGTAAACATCACCAAACAGGGCCCCAAACAGTTCACCTAGAATCTGTTCACCTAGAATCTCTCCCTCAGCCTTTCACATACGATTAGTATGGCCCAGCCCCCCATGAAATGGAGCCAAACCAGGTTACCCTATCCCTCATCTATATATACATTTTTGAAGGATCCCAGGACTTGTGACAAAAACACTTAGTTCCAGTCATGAGTGGTGGGCTAATTAGCACACGAAACCTTTGTGGGGATATCTGGAGTTACACACACATACTGAGCAGTGCTGAACTCTCTGGTCACCATGGCTTGAAACACTGTTGACTGCTGGGACTCAGCCCAATGAACTATATGGTAAATCATGAACGTCTTGGCTTTGGACTAATATCATACATAGTTTACACTTTATATAAGTAGGTACAAAAGGGCTGATTAAGTGTGTTTATGGAGTATCTGTGCTAAAATTTGCAGCAATTTCAAAAAAGGTAAAATGCAGCCTGATAAATTCTAGATGAATTAATTCTATGGGTACTTCTAGTAATTTCCCTGTATGTGAATGACTACAGGCAAGTTTATTTCAGTCAGTGTTTTCAAATGTGCTCCTCATTTCTATGTGCTCAGGGAGAGCAGAGTCTGACATAATGGGTGAAGGGGCTGCAGGGAGAAAAAGTTGAGGGAGTAGAGGATAAGAGGCCCACAAGCCTCCCCCCCCCCCCCCCGGATTTATTTTTCCTGCTTTAGCAGTGGGAGGGGGAAATTCAAGGCAAATCTCCATTTAGATTATATACCCAGAAAATTATAACAATGTTTTCCATACATAGACTCTAAAGCACATCTTAAATTCAGGGATGTTTAGAAACTGGCATAAAATCAGATTTTCAAGATTTCTAATGGGCGCTTTAAGCAAATAAGAAGTGTCTGGAGGTTGAAAAAGTTTTAATCTTTTGTAACAGTGAAATATTGTCAAATTTACCCAAATACTTGCATAGAATGGTTTAGAGATGGATGATCATGACTTGATTTGGGGATTGGACTAGGGGACTTCTGAGGTCCCTTCTAGCCCTACGTTTCTATGATTCTGTGCTTCTGTAAGATTTTAGGTTTAAGGCTATTTTAGTTGCAACAGAGGGGGGAAACCTGCATTGTTTTGTCTGAACACCATGTCTAACACCACTCCCCCCCCAATATTTACTCAAATATAAGACACCCCTAAATTTAAGATGTGCCTTAGAGTCTATGTATGGAAAAATAAATTGTTATAATTTTCCGGGTATATAATCTTGAAAATCTGATTTTATGCCAGTTTCTAAACATTAGATAAACCTATGCTTTGGGTAAAAGGAGGATATCCTTTGAGCTCCACAGTTTCTAAGAGTGTGGAATAAAAAAATATAGGTACTGTCTGCAGAAAATGAGGATTCTCTTGTCTATAATGATCCCCACTGGAGATGGGAGTTAAAATAAATACCCCATACAGAAGCCCACTTTAAAGGACTTTGCCTGTCTGTGTCTGTCTGTCTTCTCTTTTTGTAGATGAAGAGTCAATATGGACTATACTGTTCCATCAGCATCCTCAAGTCACATAATCATTTTTCTCTCTCATCTCTTCCTCCAGGGTTTTTAGGTCATTTTGCTTGCCGTAGTCATTGTCTTAATTTTATGCCTGAGGCTGAAAATGGGTTTTAACTTCCTTGCAGATCTGACTGAATTTAAAAGAAAGACTTAACAAAATACTGTAGGGCATCAACATGCTGTCATTTAAAACCTCTCATGGTTTTGTGGAATCATTATAACCTCCTAACCCACATTTTTTGTGAATGAATGGAGTTATGTCTGTTTAATCACAAACACAGTCTGCTGAAAACAAGACCTCAAAACAGAGCAATACAGAGCTTCAGGAAATACAGATTAGGATTAAAATGCCATCTAAACTACATCTTATCTCTGATTTCTCCAATGTGATACCAGCTACCTTCCAGCCCCTGGCACTCTGCTGGCACATAATGAATAATTAGCTGCATTAAAAGAAGTCTTACTGATTAATAAGAAGAGGTGCTTGATAAGGCAAGTAGGTAGGTGTATTGCAGACCTGGAGCAACATCTAAACACTTTTGAACAGATTTTCATGCTTGTTAAACAACCCTCCCAGTCCTGGTGGCATAAAAGTGCTTTAGAGTGCATAATAATCAAATGATGTTTCATTAGTTCTGTAGTGTAGCTTTGTTTTTATTTGTAAAAGGTTAATTGAGAAGTAGATTCAACATTTTTTGTCTCACCTGGGCCGTTGCCATTTCAACCTCAAGGGAAAGGAAATCAGCTTGCTGTAGTGATTCCCAAGTTTTTTTTCACACTTCAGGTTTTTCTGGTAACTTGCCAATACACTTCATTTTATATTACTATAAATTCCTTTCTCTCATGAAAAATAATTGCATGTAATCATTACCCAGAACTTATGTATCTTCCATATGGATATAAATTGCTAATAGCTAGAGTTCGCCAGCAAAACAAAGTAGCTATGGAATAGTTGTGTTTTGTTCTTGGGAGAAACTAAATGGATTTATTTAAAGGTTAGAAGCAGGCATAAGAAGAGACTAGAGATTTTTTTAAATGGGCACATTGACGAAGACACAGTTGTGTGAAGGTAGAAAGAGTAAGAAACTTTTGCTTCAAGCTGTGTCTTAGAGCTATGCAAGTAGTATTACTAAATACTATAACCTCTTTGCAATCCTAAAACTCCCTTCACTCTAGCCATTATTTTTCCATTTGGGTTGCATTATGAGCAAATTAGTTGTAAGCAGAGTTTACTACATTTGGCTTATTCACAGTGGATGTCATAGGAACCATTGAATAATTTACCCTAGTAAAACTTGAGACATGCAGACAGTGCTGGATAAAAGGAAATCTCAACTGTGACCTAACCGGCAAGATAAAATAATCATTCAGCCACCCCTTGCAAGAGCTCGGGTCTAAATCGAAGGACACTCTTGTTGTTATAGCTAGGTCTTCCTAATGTGAAGACAGTTATACTGGCATAACCATGCTTATGGTATTATATTCTGTGCCAGTTCGATGAAACTACACAATCTACATTGGCAGAAGCATAAATATGCTAGTATTGCTGTCTTTACAATAGAGTTTTCTGCTAACATAGTTCTGTCAGTAAAAAATAAAAATTGTCCCTCACCGACATACTTATAACAGCAAGAGATTTTTTAAAGTAGGCTTGACCGTAAGGTGACTATGGCCTTATGTGACATGGGCAGATCTAGGATTTTGAAAGGTGCAAGGGAGGGGTGTAGATGGTGTGGTGCATCATCAAATGTAACACAACACCCATTTTTTTCCAGTTACAAAAAAACTAAAAGCTTTACTAATAACCTAGGGGGCTAGGATTATATAATTCAGTTTAAGCAAAAGAAAAAAAACCCACTTTATTGACATATTTTCTATCTCATATGTATAAAAACACAACAAACGAGGCATAATAGTCAAAAGATGTTTCATTAGTTCTATAGTTATTAGAATTAAATGTACATCTCTCTTTCAGATTCATAAAACAAAATCTAGCCATCCTGAGCATCTTGACAGTGTAGCCATGCTTCACTAAGCATTATTTCCACACCTGAGTTAATGCTCACTTGAATTAACATTTCCACACTTGAGTTAGCTGGAGTTAGAAACAGTTTGCAGGACTGTGAAATAGGAGCTATGTTTCCAGGAGCAGCTAACAGACAGCAGAATTGCAGAAGAAAGCATAACTTAATTAATTAAAGCTTTAAAGACCAATAAAAAAGAGAGAGGGTCATTAACGCCCTAGGAATGAAGAACTTAGAAGGAATCAGGTAGATTATAATAAGTCATGAAGCCAGTTAATTCCCTCAGTGCTGCCTGAATAGAAATGCTGCTGCTTCTGTTAGACAGTTGGTTTTAAACTTTTGGGTGACCAGGAATCAAAGGGTGGGTGTAACTGTATCACTGCTCCCCCCTGGATCTGCCTCTAGCCATTACTTCCCAGGAAACCAATCCTGAAGATGCCACTGCTGGGGATGGTGAGTTTAACCACGAAGACATCATGTTACAGACAGTCTGTACATCATGCTACAGACAGTCATGTTGTCACTTTCTGAAACATGTCTGGAGTTTAGTTGAAATGGGTCATTCTTTTTCTTTTCTTTGTTTCTTCTGCTTTACCTCCTCAGGTTATGTATGTTAAAATGGCAAATTCAAAGAGGAAAAATAAAAGTATGCCTGGTAAATACAAATAAGAGTCTCACAAAGGAGAAAACATTTAAACATTGAATAAATGTGTTGTCTACCAGAAGCCAACTAATGTTATAGTTTATTCCTATCACTCGCTGAACCAACACATTCAGTTTTTATAATCTATTAAGTATGTGAGACTGTTCGTTTCAATGTGACAGGTTCAGTTTCATTATTTATGATTCAAATGACCAACACCTTTATTTCATGTATGATCCCTGTGATAAGGGCTGTCAGAGAAGTCAGAATAATAGCACGATGAATCTAGATCATTGTGAACAATTCACAATGATAGGATCAGGAAATTATGTCTCGTTAAGGGATATTAGATTTTCCATTACTGCCGCTTTCAGTCAGCTGTATGAATAAGCCTTATTTAATTCTATCTTTTCCCCCCATTAGTCCTAAGCAGCAGGCAAAAATGGCAGAATATTGCAGACTAATTTTTGGAGATGCGCTACTTATGGATACGCTGGAGAAATACCCAGTAAGATGGTTTCATATTTATCTGATTGTAAACATCTGTATTAATTCTTACTTGCATGATTCTGTTTTAGATTGTTCTTCATCTACTGCTTTATGAGAGAGAAGCTGTGAGGGAGGGGAGGAGTGGCTAAGTAGTGTATGGTATTAGTGGTTTAAGCGTATGATTTTTGATGTGGAGATTATCATGATACAATGAATTATAATCCGCTAAAGCTCAATTGGCTGTCACATCTGTCGTTTTAGAATGTGGGCTTTCACATTTGAAAGAATACTTATTATGGTTATTATCATAGACGTTTCATAGTGAATATTTTATTTGTCTTCTAAAACGCCCTCAGTAGCACTGTTTCGTTTAGCAGTGAGACTACCTCTTGTGCAAACCGTACTTCATTTTAAATTAGGTTCACATTATGGATTACAGAACTGTACATTGTATCATACAGATAGTACTGAGAGCTGCCACAGGCTTATTTTTCTTGTTACAAATCTCTCCTCCTTTCTTCAAAGCTTGAAGCTGGTGTTCCTCTTCCAAGCCCTATGGACTTAATGTATAAAATTCTTGTGAAGAATAAAAAGAAATCACATAAGTCTGCAGATGGAAGTGCAAAAAAGAAGCTCTCTGAGCAAGCTTCTAACACATGCAGTGATTCGTCCAGCGTGTTTGAACCCTCATCTCCTGGAGCAGGTAAAAGTCAAATTCACAAACACATTATGGCCTGACTCAGAAGCACACTAGGGTCTGAGTATGGCTGAGAGTAATGCCTGTTTACATTGCTATGGTAGTGCAAAGATACATCAATCTTGGTCTAGATCAATGAAGCCCAAACAAAGCGAGGCCCTGGACAGACATGCCATTTGAAGCAGGCTGAGTGTCTTTGAAGCTGTCCAAACAGCAAGGCTTCAGACCTTCATAACTGAAAAAGTACTTTAAAAATGGCTAAAGGTCTTCAAAAATTACCCTAAAAATGGGGAACATATTTGATTGCTTCCTTTTAAAGTACTTTGCCAAACTTCAGTATACTCCACCAGTCCTCTGGCATCCTCCAGTGCTCTGGGATTCTGAGCACTTCAAATACACGTCTGTCTACGGACCAAATGGGTTTTGCTGAAGGGAGTCTAAGGTTTGAGGCTGAGGAGACATTCCCACTTACCTCATGACTGGGGCCAGATCCACAAAAAAGGACTGTAGTGCTTGAAGAACAGGACTTAGATGTCCAAGTCCAAACTTGTGATCTGGAAAACTGCTAACCACCTATCCCTGGAAGCACCTAACACTTACTAGCAGCCTCACTTTTCACCATAAAAGTTCCCTGGGCAGCCAGCTCCTGTTGAAGCCCCTTTGGAATCCAGAAATGAGGCAGAAGGGTGCCAAGGTCCTATAAGGCTATGTCTGCACCATGGTGGTATTATACTCTGGCTGGGGCAACCCCCACCATGCCCCACCTCCTTCCACTCACTTGTATGCTCCAAACCCTGAAATATGCAGGTGAAAACATTCCAGCATGCTTGAGGGTGGCTTCTGCAAGTGATTCCTGAGCAGTCTTAGGAGTGTACTTATGGGCTTGGAGCATAGCATGTAAGCAGAGTGGTAAGGCATGCTTATGACTGTCCTAACCTACCCTAAGAGACTTATCGAGTAAACATATGCTGAACATACCTGACACACACCAGAAGGATCAGGCAAAGTGTGCATCTCTTTTACTTATCATGGCTGATTCACAAAGAAAATAACAATCTCCTCCCACTACATTGTCCCACTAACTCAAGTACTAAGAGGTCAGTATTACAAATCTTAAAATGCATACTCTTCTGACAACCTAAGTTGTGGGTCATTTCCACATGGTAGGATTTCTGTTTTTTCTGTTCGTTTTTCTTAAAAAAAACAGAGCCAACATCTTAGGAAATTGCATCGATAAACACTGTGTTAACACAGCATTAAAATTGCAACATCAAGCACTTAAAAGCTAAGAAAAGCCAGAATTAGTGTTTCCTGGGGCCCCATGTGCAAATCCACTATGATACAGTCTCTAATGGTATAATCACAGATTGTTTTTCCCTACAGCGCTCCACCTTAGTCAATAAATGAGTAGTTACTCAATATTTTTCTGTAGCTCCATCACACAGTGTGTGGCTCTAGAGACCTTCTGTACTGCAGTCCATTCACATCCTGCACCAAACAGAGTTATTAATTTTCTCCCAGGCATTTCTCTAATGCTCTCTCTTCATTATACTGGAGTGCTTCACACTCTTCAATGAATCTTTGCAACACCTCTGGGAAGTGAAATCGTATTTATTTTATGGGAAATTAAAACCCAGAGAGATTAAAGCCAAGATTTTGGGTGTCCAACTTCAGGCATACGGGACCTGATTTTTAAGAATCCTTAGCAGTTTTACATGGACACAGCACTTCATATATTAAAAAAAGAGCTCTAATCAACTTCAGCTATAGCTATGAATGCTCAGCACTTCTGACAATCTAATGTCAGATGCCTAATTCTGGACAACCAGAAAATGAGGAGCATAAAATTAGTGGCTGGTTGTAACCATTTGCTTAAATGACTGGCTTAGTATTGCACAGGAACTCTCTGGAAGAGTCAGGGATAGTATCTAGTTCTCAATGACAGTACTTGCCTACAATACCCACTAGATCTTCCTTTCCTCTTCTTGTAGTACCTTGCCTGGCTTCCAGCTTCTGTAGCAAATGAAGTGTTCTACAGACAATGGTTTTCTTTCCCTCACAACCATGATTTTTTCCACAAGCATCTAATACACTGAATGAAGCAGTAGACCAGTGGAAAATGTTAATATTGATATTAACATTTTAATGTGATCTTGTATTTTAAGACCTGTGTCATAATACATAGATCCAGGGGGCTAAATTGAGATTGCACAGGTGGCCTTAATTTTGGCATTACTAAATTTTGAATGTTGTTTGACATTACAATCTTAATGTAGTTTTTGAGATGTATTATTTATACACACACTTAGGGCGTGTCTGTACATTGCCATATGGCAACGTTGCTATGACACCGTGCTTTAGTGCTTCCTTTTGGAAGTACTAAAGCACAGCACCATATGGGTAGTTACTGCACCATGCGTGCAGCGCGTGGGTAAATTTAACCGCTGTGTTGCTGTAGTGGCACACTATACCCAAGGAACACGCAGCTACAGCGACGTAGACACATGTGATCACTACATTACCATAGTATGCCATAGTATGTTGCTACATCATCACAGGGTGTTGTGTAGATGCCCTTAAAGTGTCAATGTAAGGGTGGAGAGAAAAAGTCGCCTGGGTCTAAGTAAAGGTGTATTTTTAGACCAAGGTGCTTATACCTGTGGTATGGAGACTTTGATTTCAGTGCTTACAAGGTTTTTTGCTTGAAGTTAAATCAAAGTAAACTATGCCTTAATGACTCTTAGACTCACTTAAGAAAAATGTCCCAGAGGAGTCTGATACAATTTTTTTAAAAGCTGAAATAAGAGTGTTCACATAATGGCTTGCAATTAATGTACTAAATTGGTTTTGAAACAGTTAAACTGTGAGCTTCTGTGATAGGAAAAGGCTTGTGGCACAGTGGTTTCACTGCCATTACTGATGTACTCACCAAGTCCAAGGGGATCTTTGAGTTTGTGTCTGTGAATTAGAGTTTCACTTCAGCAAAATAAAATCACCACCCCCACATCCTTTCCCAGGAATGCCATAGCTACTATGCTATGGAGTCAAACTCTCTCTCACTTGTTCTAGGCATGCAATCTGGTTTGTTTGAACCACCTTCTTTGGCTTAAGATGCCTTATACCTTGGTATTGTAGGTGTCTGATCCACTTTGTATGCTGCCTTTTAAAGTCAGATCCTCAAGTGGTATACATTAGCAGAGTTCCTTTGGAGTCTGTAGCAGGACAGCCCCCAAGGGCTGCTGTGATGCCTGCTAGTAGCCGCCATGCTCCTGCCTGGCTCCCACTCCATCCTCCCAGGGTCTCACCCTGCTTTCTTGCCAGCCATGCCTTGATATTAAAAGGTAATGAGGGGAAGCCCAGGATGCTCTCTCTCTCTCTGTGCCTGTTTTCTCAGGCCCCACTTGTCATAAGGGCTAAATTCATGGCCTTCCACCCCTACAGCCACGCACATGCCTTGCAGATGTTACTCTGTCCACAGTTCAGTCCTTCAGTATTGCTAGCTGTCATGATTTTTGGCATTGTTCTTAAAGTCTACAGTTTGGGAATGTGAAAAGCTTAGTTCTTGTATATACATAAAAGTTCTGTTATCTGGCATCCCCCAGGAATGGGGGATCCCGGATAATCAAATATTCCGGTTAATCAAATGTGCACCATCTGGTGTACTCCTCAGCATCAGCGTGTTAGGGGACACAGAGGGGGGCCCTGCGCAAGCTGCTTTTTCCCACGCAGGCTGCTTTGCCCTGGGCCATGGGCCAAAAAAATAGTAAAGAAAAACTCAGCTTGCAGCAGCGAAACAGGAACTCCCCCAGAAGTGGTACTTCCGGTTTCGCTTTTACCGCGTTGCTTGGATGCCAGTTAATAGAGTTTTTCGGCAAATAAAGTTCCAGTTAACACAGCTTTTACTATATGTATATAAATATACATAAAAGAAATATCTAAGTTTTTCACATTCCCGAAGCACAGACTTTAAGAACAACGCCAAAAATCATGAGAGTTGGCAACACTGGTCCTTGTGTAGAGGACTCAGCCCTCTTGGCTTTAGCTCCCCTTTTCTCTTGATGCAGACCTCCAGCCCTGGCCCACTAATTTGGGCCCAGCCTGCTCAGCCTCAGCCCTTGCTGTGTCTCTGGTCCCCGGACCCCTCAGCCCTGTCTTGTAATTAGTCTCAACCCCCTGCCATCCCTGGCCCAGGGCAAGGCTGCTCTTGTTTGGCTCAGCCCCCCTGATGTCCCTGACCTTGAAAGGGCTGTATGCTGGGTGACCCTGCAGCACCCCTGTGGTCTCCTGTCCACCCCTCTTAGCCACATCTGGTCCTCTGGTCTAAAGCTTAAATTTTAGCATAGATTCAAGGCACTGCTTCATGACTAAGAGCCAATCCAGATGTTACCTCACTAGAGGCCATAAGCTCTCCTTAGCTCTCTCCTGGGAGCTCCAGGGAATAACTCAGGTGCCTACCAGCCCATCTGCTGCAGGCATCTCACCCAGGAACTCCTCTCTGTGCCCTACGCAGGGCCAGACTGCCTGCTCTGGTTCAGGCCCTGAGTTTATATGCCTGGAAATCATGCCCCCTTTCTGTTATGTGCCTTCCCCAGCTCAGCACAGGGGGTTTTCCCTGTTAACTAAGGACCTGGCTCCCCTCTTGCAGCTTCAGCCCCATACAGCCAACATGCTGTGTCCTCTTAAGGAGACAGGATTCCCCTAGCTTCCCGTTACAGTCTCCTTTCCTCCTCTTCCATTATACCTAAATAACAGTGTTTGGGTCCCCTGTTACAGACTCCAAGAAGCTTTTTGGATTGGCACCAGTAAAAGAAATGGCCCGTTGCTAGCTGTTAATAGCATACAGCGCTAATTTAACAGATTGCATACTTTTGTAGTTTACTCCAGCTGAGATTTTTGAATGGGCCTAAGAGACAGGTGCCCTTTGCATTTCAATCAAAATTGGCCTCCTGGTTATCTCAGGCCCCTTTGATAATCCAGTATCCACTGCTGTGAGTTACCATACTGCTTGAATAATGCTAAAAACGTTCAAATGCACCTTCTTTTTGAAATACCCTTTGAAGCTGTTCGGCTTCACATTCAAGGCCTTCATTGAGTTTCCCTGCCCTACCTTTCATCTGTCCTTCATTGTCAAATTGTAGCCCCTGCCTCTGGCCAACCCATTATCCTAAACTTTATAGCCTACTTGTTAAGTTGTCGAAATCACCCTTGTGCTTTCATATTGTCCCTCATGTTTGGAAGAAGCTCCATATAAGTCTCCATGAAGCTGCTCCTTATTCTCTGTTATATCCTTCCTCCAAACTCACCATTGCTATCATGCCTACAAAGCATTCAACAGTAGTTAGGTTGCTGGTGTGTTATGACTACAACCTCAACACTCTGAGTAATATTGTCTCATTGTTTCCTTGTACTCCCCCAGCCCTCTGTATCCTATCTCCCATTTGTCTTCTCTTGTCATACGCATGGATTGGCCACCATTTAGGCTGATATCATTGGTCTGTTTTTTTCTAATGTTGTACAGTGTCAAGCTGAAAAGGGCCCTGACTGATGGCTGGGCCTCACAGGCCTATGATGATATTTAATTACCTGTCCCTTTTCTCATTATGGTTTTCAGTGCAGCCTTATCTAAAGTGGTAGGGTCAGATCATCAGCTGGTGCAAGCTGTGGTAGCTTTCTTGAAGTCAGCAGGTCTGTGACTTGGGGTCTGCCCAACTTACAGAGGCAGCCAGCCAATTTTGCATGCAGATGATGGGGCTGGCTGCCATTTTTCAGCACTTATCATGGCTCCTCCCCCCCCCCAATGCCTCCGATTAGCCAAGGAGCCCTGGTGGAGAGAGCTGTCTGTCAAATGGTCTCACCCCTCACTGCTGATTGGCTGAGAGGGCTGTCCATCATGTGGCACCATCTCTCATTGCTGATTGGTGGAGAGGGGTTAGGGTTAGGGTTTCATGCCAGTGGCCTCCTTCCACCTTTCTCCTGGGCGAGCTGTATGTCTGAGAGGACTGCTGGTTCCCACTGGGGAGCCAGCATTTGATTTTTAATAAGTTTTTTTTCCCCTTAAGGATTTTGTGGAGATTACCCAATTTTGCAATTTCTGGGAAATCCTCACAATCACAATTTGGGTAGACCCTTATCTATGACAAGTTCACAAGATGAAAATATGTCTCCTAATTTCTCTGGGTATGAACAAACTTACACTTCTAAACAGGAGGAGGAGGTGCTTTGTCGGACCACACTGCAGCTGATATGGCTGAAACATGCACAAGCGTGTAGCTATACATGTAGCAAAGGTGCTCCAACTTTTAAGTTTAAGCCTCCTTCATCCAGGCTCAAAGCTGAGGAGATTTAGCCCACATGTACCACTACAGGATCATGCACATGTAACAATTGCAGTGTAACGGCTGCTGGACACTCCTGTGCTGCAGCCCCATCCTCTTTTGAAGTCACTCAAAGCATGTTTGTCCATACCCTCAAACTGTAGTAATTTGCAGCAGGTTTGTAGACCTGTCCTTATGTACTACTGCTGCTTTTTCTCCAATCTGGAAACAGCTTTTGGACATGAAATTGAACCTTACTTGAAACTTTGAAGTAAAATATTTTTAAATAAATAGGGAAAATGTTGCCAATTTCCATCTGTGACCATTTTTAGCAATAGTGAGTTACCAGTTACCTGGCCTCACTAATGTGTGCTATGGCTTGGCCATGGGGATAATATGCTAGGGCAAATTGGCAATGGTCTGCTCCTTCCTTCCACTTCATAGGCTCTGGGACATGAGTTTATTTGGAAAATCAAATGACTACATTGAGAGATCCACAGCCAGTGACTGTCACTGCAAATCCAGTAAGAATGCTGCCGGCTTTTAGCAGCATGCTGAAGTCCCTTAAGCTATCCCCTGAGCCTGTTGAGCAATCATGTTATTTTTTCAATGAAATGTTCAGACAGAGATATGTTTGTGAATAAAAGTTTGACATTTCAACATCAGCATCTGGAAGAAAATCCAGTCTGGGCAGTCACAGCTCAATTGTGAAAGGAGTTCACATTATTTTAATCAGACCTCTTCTGCGTATACTTAGATCCAGCAAAGTTCATTTAGATCTTCTGTTTCAGTTAAAATTCAGTTTTCAGAGTTCCTCCTAAGAATAACACTGTACAGATTATTAAAGTCGAACCTACAACAGAAATTCTGGCTACGTCCCCACAAGCAGGTATGTGCAGTTTGTGGTGCCTCAGAGCCTTTTGAGGCTCCATGAAATGCACACAGTGCAGGTGATTCCATTTACTGTGCTACACATTTGCAGTGCGGCAGCAAAATTAGATACTGGGAAATCCCTGATCCCTGTATCTAAAAAAGCTATGGTCCGTGACAGCAGAGCGTGCCTCCCAAAACCAGAGCCTGGCTGGCCAGAGCTGCATTCCGGCAGCTGGCCAGGCTCTGAGCAGCTGGATCGCTGCTGCTGGAGCCGCTGGAGGCCCCAGGGTCCCAGGTGAAGCTGCTGAGGCCAGCCCAGATGCTGGCCCCAGCCTCCCTTGCTCTACCTGGGGCAATTTGCCACACACCAGAGCGCACATGCAAGGCCCTGTCTAGGGACAGCTAGCAGCAGCACAAATACATGTTGCTGCTAGTTGTCCCCAGAGAAATGCACATTCTCACTTGTGGGGACACACCCTCTGAAGGCAGAAGGTGAGATTTTGATATTGTAGATGTGTTCACGTACTTCTTTCCCCCTGGGAGCAATCTAATAATAGAATACTATTATTCTATTATTAGGGGACATAATTTTTTAAAAGCAGCAAAGAATCTGCCCTGCCTGTAGGGATTTGGTCATCTTACAATATTTGAGAACAAAGCTTAAAAATCCGTGTTGTTTAAGATTATCTACCCATTCAGGATATTTTGAGGAAACCATTATTATGCAGCTCTTTTGTATTGTTTGGTTTATGTTGCCCTCTGCCGGTGTGCCTTTGCTATGCCACCTGAGTGCTGACCACCATTCACGAAACAGATCGTTCAACCTGAGAAACGTATGTTTAATTCAAAGGAGCTATGCCAGTTTCTACCAGGGGCATTACCCCATTATCTTGGTGCAAGACATTTTGAGAAACAAGGTGCTCCATTTATGATACTTATTTGGCCCCCCTTACTGTGGTATGTGAGCATCTCATGTTCTTGCCTTTGCCTCACAAAATCCTTACAAGATAGAGAAGGGGGCACAAAGAGGTTCAGTGGCTTGCTCAAAATTGGACAGGTGTAGACATTTGAATGCTAGACCATCTTGTCCTAGGGTAGCACCCTGAACCCCAGCATACCCTTTCCTGGCAATATACAATATCACTAATGCATTAATTAGCACATGTAATCGGAACTCCTGGGGAGGTGATATAATTTATTAAACCAACTAGATAGTTGCAAAAAAAAATCTTTATTTGCAAGCTTTTGAGCACACATGCTCTTCCTCTTACATAGGAGAGTGCAGATCACTCTTTTGTGACTGGTAACATCCACTCAATAGTTCTGAACTGCTATTCTGGTGACTTCATAAAAACATGAGGAGTTAGTTGTTTGATAGATTCCAAAGAATAATTCGGCAATCCTGAGTCTGGATAAACCCTTTGAAAGTAGTTTATTTGGTTTGTGATATGAGAGGCAGTCCACATTAAAGCATGGACTCCTGTATAGCAACAGTAGATAGATATATTTCTCATGAATATTTCTGGTGTTTATAATTATCATGTCAGCTGATAATGTTATTGTATTTCAAATATTGCAGGAGAAGCAGAGATTGAGAGCGATGATGATGATGACTATGATGATGACTGTAAAAAATCATCGATGGATGAAGTGAGGACTTATACAGTTGTTTTCTAAGACTGATTCCAGAGCTTGTTGAACTTGCCTTACGTTCCTAAGTATTGGTCTGCCATCTACTGGAGACAAAGCAGTGCAGTTTAAAAAGCACTGCAAACTTTTAAAATGTCTCCTAATAGGCTTGATGTTCTTTTCAGTTAGATTTGAACTCATTAAAAGTAGGACATTGTTTATCTGTTTTAAACAGCTACTTGTTCTACAGCTAACTCTGCGGGAAATTATAACTGTCTGCTTCAGTCTGTATTTGCCATACTTATTATCATTCATTTTCCTGAGCGCTGATATTTTGCTCAACGTTGTTCAGAACTGAAACTAGTGCATCTCCTTCCCTATGGATGCTACAACTCTGTATAGGAATTACAATATCAGCTGAATAATTCAACTTTTAAATACCATGGTACATTCTCATCATGAGCATGTGAAAATCCCAGAAGGCTAATCAAGACTTGTACACATTGTGTCCCCATAAAATTTCATCCTTTCTGGATTTTGTCCTTTCAAGAGGTTTCTTGGCTTTCAGGGTTAATTTCATTTGATAAGATTCAGCTTTTAAAAAGTAATTTCCTTCTCCAGCAAAAGAAGAATTTAAGGGGGGAAGGACAATACATGTGGAATACTCCTATAAAAGTCCGAGGGAGGAGTGGGGGGGGTGGGATTGCATGTTTTTGAGAAAACACACCAGGTAGTGTGCAGGTAAAAATGAATACACCTGAACTGGGGCTTTATCCTGCACCTGTTTTAAGTCAATGGGAGACTTCATGTGTTTGGGCTCAGATCTTCAATAAAAAGTGGCATCTAAGTACTTTTTAGGGTGGTGCTTTACAGTACTGCATAGAAATCCTGCCAGTGAATTTTGTTATACCCAAATCATAACACTTTCCTGTTCCTGTTCAAGGGCACAGCTGGCAGTGAAGCCATGGCCACTGAAGAAATGTCCAACCTGGTGAACTACATACAGCCGGTGAAGTTTGAGTCATTTGAGATATCAAAAAGTAAGTATACTGAGTCATATGAGCAGCACTGCTTTATATTAGGCATGAGTTAAGAAATTGTTCCCTTGTTTTACACGTGGATAGCTCTAACAATAATACTGATTATTTCACAGATCTTTTGCCTAGGTAAATTGTCATAGCTCCATTGTCATCAATAGATCTGTGACTGTCTAAACCAGCTACGGGCCTATCACAAAAATAGAAGAGAAGAGTCTACATAAAGAATCGATGACTCTTTCTTCTCTGATGCATGTGCATAACTCCCACAAAGGGTAATAGGAAATATTCTCCTTTAGCAAGGGCATAGGAGACTTGCATTTATTTTGAGATATGCCCAATTCTTAATGTTCAGGTTTATTTCCAGTTACTGCTGGCACAGCGGTGCAGATATTTATGGAAATAAAGAAATCTTTGCCCTTCCAATATGCTCGTAAATAAACACTATGACAAGCTAAGGCACATTTTGGTTTGATTGATGCGTTCATAAGTGTTCCATCAGAAACAACTAGCAGCTTTTCATTTTGCCTACATTTACCCTCGTAAGAGAGAAAGTATAAACATATGCCCAACCCGTCATGCAAATTCCATCATTTCTGCATCAAACTACTGTATAGAATAGACCATAACTTCATCCCCTGCTGATTTGCACGGAAAATGTCTTGCTGGGAATGCACTTTGCAGCATCCTTAATAAACATTGCCTTTTCCTTTTTAGGAGCAGAACCACCCGCTGGTTACCTGTCCCGTTTCACTGTGTTTTGACAGGCTACAACACCTTCTTGAAGCTTTTGTTCTTGCTTTTGTTAAGGGAAAGCTATGGAATTTTAATTTATAGTGGATTTATGGAGAATTTGGAAGAGAGAGAAGCAGCAGTTATAGATACCTAAATCTCTAGTAGTGATATAAATAACAGCAACTTAATTAGAACAAAAGTTACTCTCCCAAAGAAATATGTTAAAAAAGATTGCCCACACGTGCTCACACACTCCCCTGAAGCTCTTGGATGCATACTTACAAGTTTCATTAGCAATACTAGGAGTTAGGAACACACATCAAAGAGAAAAATATCTCTCCTAGGAGAGAAACTGTATGGGTGAGTCTTGCCAGGCTTTCAGAAAAAAATGATGTTTCAGTTACCCAAAGCTTGCGGGTATAGATTTCTCCCCTACATGTTCTTGCCCCTATTGATTTCTACCTCTTGCAAAGAACATTTCATATACATATTATACACAGCAGGTTTTAATTTTGACCTTTGATCAAATATATTATGTTCTCATTTGATTATACCTAGGATGTTCCTTACACTATAATTAGTGCTGAATTACAGTATAGTGGAGTAAAAAAAAGTAATTACTGTAGAAGTTTTGTCTATCAGCTAGAAAGTGACCTACATGGCAAGGTATATGGGAGTCTCTTTCCAGCTAGTTCTGCTCATTCACTTCTTGGCCTTGAACAAGATTATGAAAGGTATATTAAAAACAAAACATAAAAAATAGGGTGTAGATCGATCCAGATTGATTTTCAAATTTAATTGCCAATTTTTAAATTTAAAAATGTTTGCTTTAATTTACTTGTTGGCAGTACTTTGTTTTCTTTCCATTTTACACTTTTCAGCCACTAAAATGTTTTGTTCTTGTTTCTTTAATTGGTTTCCTAATTGCTAGGAATGTTTCAGATTTTATAAGCAGGTTTATTTTTCCCCTGTAAAAAAAAAAAAAAAAAAAAGAGTCATACTTAAAATGTTCATCTGTTCTAAAGAGATCCAAGTCCGTGGCCTCATTAACAACTCTACCGTGAGAACTCCACAGACTTAAATACAGCATCGATAAATAAGTCACCTATGCAAGCTCTGCACCTATGCACCTGTTAAGCTTTGCACCTATTAAGCTTGTACAATATTGAAATGCTGAAGTGCTTCAACCAGGCTTCATTGTATTTGCAGTTTGAAGTCACTGAGCATGTCTACATGCGCCCCTATAGTGCCATTGTTACTGCACTGTCATTTAGTTCTTCTTTTTTGGAAGTACTAAATGATGGCACAGTATCAGCCTGTATTGCACCACGCCGGCAAAGCACAGTTATTTTTAGCCACTACATCACTCTAGCAATGCTCTATATCAAGGGAGTGTGTTGCTACGGTGATGTAACTGTGGCATCATGGTAGAAGTGCCCACTAGGACTTAATTTCCCAGACCAGTAGCACTCAACCTTTCAGCTCTACAGTCTGGATGAGTGGCATGGGTTGGATCCTGCAGCCAGGGTCAGTCTGCAGGCCAGATCCAGTGTGGGGTCAGCATGCAGGATTAGTTCACAAGTGTTATCCGGTGTACTGGCCCAGCCCCAGACACCAGATACAGCTGTGGAGTGACCTCACACACTGTCACAATCTGATGCATGGGGCTGTGTCATCAGATGCACGGTGTTTCCCATGTGTCCAGAAATTTGACAGCAGGGAAGCACTGGCAGCATTAATAGCTGTGATTTCAAGAGCCACTGCAATTAATACTGCCACCAGTTCCCCCACTGCCAGGTTCCCAAACGAGTAGGGAGCCCGGTGGGACAGTTTATACAGCCCTGTGGGCAACAGTTGAACACCAGTACTTGGATGCCATAATATGCCCTTAGAAGGTGATGTTTGAGCTTCTATTTGGGTATACTAAAAATCTCCCTGGTAACTTGATTTGATGGAAGGAAAATAATGTCTCATTGTTAGAACAGAAGAACTTTGTGTTGAAGTGTCAAAGATTTTATGCTATTAAGATTTAAGTTTTTGATATGATTTCTTGAAAAGCTTATGCACATGCTTCAGCTTGTGCACAGATATAGTCTCCTTGAAATTAATGGGACTGTTCATGTGACTTAATTTTTAATTTTTTTAATGTTTTGCTTTTTTCTTCACATCAGTTTTGTAAATTCAGATGAGGAATTCTGCCAAGCGGGGCATTTATGGCATTTATTGACAAACTAAAACCAAAAAAACCCCCATCCATAAATAATGTAATTGATTACACAGTTTTGTCTAAAGTTGCAGTAGAACAAATTTTCCAGTTAGTTTTACAAAGCCTCAACCTGAGGTGAATCAATTATTTAAAATAAATTCTAGTGATTTGAAGCAATTACTCAAATTGATCTGCTCTGCCAAGAAGCAAAAAGGAGCGTAAATCCTTCTTTTTTCCTAAAATTTTATGTCATTTTTTTTCTCTGCCTGTGTCTCAGTGTCCTCACTGGTAAAAAAATACATAAATAAATAAAGATATAAGGCTAATCAGACCTACTAGCCAAGGGTACTGTGAGGTTGACTTCAACTTTGCAAAAATGATTTAAGATCCTTGTTCAGAAGACCATACATGTGGAGGGCTGAAAAGGGACCTTAAGAAATTATTTACTCCCACTCACTGTGCTGAGGTGAAATTGGTGCTTCAAAGACCCTAGATATCCCCCCAACATATTTTTGTCTAACCAGTTCCTACAAAAAAAATCCAATGAAGGCGGTTCTACAAAATCCCTTGATAGCCTGTTTTGGTATATTCCTACTCTAACAGAAAGTTTTTTCTAATCTCCAACTAAAATCATTTTTAATGCAAATGAATCTAATTTCTTTGGTCCTTCCTATGGTGACCCCGGAGGACACTTAATGACTTTTATATTTTTATGTATTAGAAGTTTTTGGAGGTTTTTTGTTTGTTTGTTTTTTACCATTCCTCTCTCCCTCCAATCTACATTTTTCTATATTAAGCAAATGCAAGTCCATCAACCTTTCCTCCTACAGATCATTTATTTAAACATCTTACCAGTCTTGTTGGTCTCTACTGGATTCTCTCCTCTTGATCTTATTTTTAAGTGTGATGCCCCAAAACTCATCATAGTACTCCAGACAAAGCCTGACTAGCCCCAAAGACAGCAAAATACTTACCTCTGTCTTACATCCAACACACCTGTTAATCCATTTCAGAATGGCATTTTTCCTATTTGCAACAGCATCACATTATTGACTCATGTTTAATATGTTGTCACTACAGATCCAAGACCCTTCTCCGCATTACTGCAGCCAAGACAGATATTACCCATTTTGTATTGATGCATTTGATTTATCTTTTCTAAGTATACCACTTCACATTTGAGATTGCAGGTTTTAAATGTCATCTTGTTGTCTTAGGGCCATTTCTCCAATTTAACAAGATCATTCTGAATTCTGATCCCATCCTCCAGAGTTTGGGCACCCCTTCCAGCTTGATGTTATCCACTTATTTTAGAAGTATAACCTCCAGTCAATCAGAAAATATTGAGCTGAACTCAGCTCAGAGAAGGCCTCTGTGGGATCACAGTTTAGGAGTGAAATATTGATAACTGCTCTTTGAGAAAACTTTCTAGGTAGTTATACTCCCACTTTATACTGGTCTCATTTGGTCATCATCTGATAACCAGATTGCAAAGTGTGACCATGGAGGGAAATGGGTCTTACCAGAGCATCTCCTGTATATTTGGCCTATTTCCCATCTTTCCTTAAGTTTTCAAAAATAGCCATTGTTATCATTATACAGCAGATTGAACACCAAGATGTTCCATAGATGTACCATTTGCAGTTACCAACTTCTGCACTATTAGGGTCATTTTCCTCTTGGATCAGAAGGCTGGGTGATATATTTATCCCACAAACCCTATCACAACACTTTTAAATAAAGTTAAAAAAATGTTGCTTTTCCTTCCTTGGAGTGTTAGAAGTTGAAGGCAGCATCTTTCTCAGATTTTCCACTGAGGTCATATTGAAGTCAAATAACCCTGGAGAGGATGGATATTTGGGAAAAAAAACAGTGGCCATTTCAGGACATCACAGGATTTAAAGTAAATAATCATTAAAAGGAATGTTCAGTGTGGAAGAGGAGGAATGTGGCTGGACATATAAAGAATCAATAACATGCTTCATTGTCATTTTAATAGGAGACACATGATTTTTCTTTCTGAGCTGTCATCAGCCAAAGTGCTTTTCATATCTAATAAAAAAAATGAATGACGTGTTTAGTATAAAGGCTCAGGAAATCTTCCCATTGTGGAACATAAACAGTCTACAGTTTACCTCTCTTATTTATTAGAAATCCATATTCTAACTGCAGAAGGATAAAACTCATGGTCTTGGAAATGCTGACGCCTGTTCAGATTCTCATACCACAAAGTTGCCAAAGTAGTTAAAGTACTATTGGCCTATCTGCATGAACCTCCCTGATGCTGGTAAGGCCATAGCAATGGTCAGGCAAAGGTGAGAAACTTGATTAGAAATGCTATTGCAGAGAAAGCCTTAGTGCCTATAAAGGGTCTTAGACAAAAGTGAGCTGGCTGAAAATCTGACTGAAAGACATGATAATACTTAGTTGTGGGAGAGGGTACAGAATATCCCTGGAGGGAATCTGCTCCATTAGGAATTAAAACCTCTGAATATTATACAGATGGGCTATAAAAGTAGCTAAGTTGTATTTCCTGGACAAAGAGGTTGTGATACAAAGAGACTGCCACAAAGCAGCCAATTCTGATTCTAGGAATTAAGAGGAATAATTTATGTAAGCCATGAGAGGTAGTGGGCCTGCCATACTCACAGCTGGTGAGGCCTCTACTGGAGTACTTTGTCCAGTTTGGGGTACTACATTTTATAAAAAGATGTAGATAATATGGAGAGGAAGCAAAAAAGGTTTAAAAAGCATATCCTTTAAGGAAAGGATGAAAGACCTGCGTTTACTTAATTTACTGAAGACTGAGCTAAGACATGAAAACACTCTTCCAGTACATAAAAGGTGGCAGTAAAATGATCAGTGACCCATTGTTCCCTACGGCCACTGTGGGAAAGAAAAGCAGAAATCAGATTAATTTTCCAAAAAGATGATTTAGTTTAGTTATTAAGAAAGAATTCCTAACTGTTTAGGAAAAGGCTACCCAGGTAGGTTATGGAATAAGAACAAGTTAAACAGATATCTGTTGGGGATGGCCTAAGTATATTTAGTCTTACCTCAGTGAAGGTGATGGGAGTAAAAGATTTCTTGAGGTCCCCCCTTCCCTCCCCTGGCTTCTGGCGTGGGCCACTACAGGCATGTGGCTGCATTTCCGGAATCAAAAGTGAATGTCTGTTCACTTGTGTATTGGTTCAATCTATGCAGCTTAGACTAACCTATGAATATTGACTTGATTCAGACTCTGGCTTTTTGACTGTCTGTACTTAGCCTTTGTGGCAGGGAGAACTCTTTGAAAGTTTAATACCTCTGAGCACCCTGCAGGGATCCTGCTGTACTGTAGCTTCTGATCCCGTACAGCTGTGCAGCTCCTTTTCTTCAGTAAGTGGTAGGGAGTCACTGCTCACCTTCCAGTTCTAAGGAGGGAAAGCTTCTGCCAACTTCAGTCTGGTTTCTATGCAGGAGAGGGGGAAACTCATAAGCCATGTTACCCTGTCTCCTCTTGGTTTTCTAATTTGGTCACTGTGAGCTGGCCAAGCCATTTCTGTGGTACTCCAGCACTTTGGTGACTGCAACAAAATTACTTTAAAGACAGACCTGCCATAGCACAATGTACTTCAGCTTTGTCTCTGACTTGTGCCTTGCCTTTGAGAACTTTAGGAGCTGAGAGAACAGACTCAGATGTAACTCACAGGCTATTTGCTTTGTTTACAGTGAGATGCCAAGATGTTTTGATGGATGAGAATCTGCTCCTCATACTGTAGGAACCTCTAGGCAAACTTCATAGCTCATTATTCATTGGAATGTGAAGCATTATTTTCCCCAAGGGAATCATGTACAAAGCTAATTTGGAAAAAAAATTGAAAGGAAAAATTGCATAAGCTGGAGGGCTTTTGACCTGAGTTTTCCACTGCAGGGTGATGCTTTAATGCATAAGAAGGATGTGCACAAGGAACGCCGCACTGAATAACAAGTAGAGAAGGAAGATTGTTCTCTCCAGTTTGAATATGCAAATTGAAGTTAGTAGTGATGTATTTGGCCCCTTTGAGCCATAAGTTTAGTCTTAGACTCTCTCCCCTGCTCCAGCCCCCTTATGCCAAGTAGAAAGGCCATGAAGGCCCCAGGTCAGTGCACAAGTGGGGACGGGGGTATGCTGAGGCAGGGCTGCAGCATATAACATCATGCTACAGCTCGTACCTATAGGAATGAGGATTGCCTATAACAGGGCTGCCTTAAGCCATTGTAGTAGGCTAGACGTTAGGTGGTGCAGAAGTGGTCTGAAGCCTCCATATCTCCCTAAAATGCTGGGGATCTTTGTTCTCTTCACTGTCTTGAAGAGGGAGAGATCAACACCTCACAATTAGTGCATTGTTGCAACAGACATGATGCGAGGTACTACAGCATTTCTGCAGTGCATCAGCTGATTGCTGCAGTGATGAGGAAGAATGCTCTATTGTGTATTAAGCAGGCAAGGTTCTTTGGGTAAATCTGATATCTTTTATTAGATGAACTCAACTATTTGAGTTGGTCTAATGAAAGATATCAGATTTACCCAACAACCTTGTCTGCCTCTGTCCTCAGACCAACATGGCTACATCCTATAAACCTATTGTGTATTAGCAAGACGAGGAATTCAGTAGAAGTTGAACTGGATCAGATGTTTATTTAGACCATCTGCGTTTACCACAGAAAAAAATGTTCAGAAGGGTTATAAATCCACGGGCTTCAGATTATAAACCAGCATTTTATTGTCTTGAGTAAAGATGCAACTTCCCATATGAACAGGCTTTACCATAACACAGGGTGTCAAATATATGGTCCATGAGCCAGATCCAGCCTCTGGAGCAATGGGATCTGGCCTGTGGATCTCTGGGCTGGCTTTGGCCGTGTGCGCTGTATATAGCATGCAGACCACACCTGGCACCATGCATGATACAGGCAGTACATGCAACCCATGCCCAAGACCCCTGTGCCATATGCAGCACAAGGTCCATCCTGCACCCTGCACCATCCCTGGGGGCTGGCACGCTGCTCACAGTGCACGGGCTGAACTTGGTGCTGCATGCAATACAGGGCGTTCAGGTTGCAGGCTGCAGCACCAGATCTAGCTTGCATGCTATGGGCAACACATGCCTTTTGCTGGCCCCAGGGGCTGGCATGTGTGGAGCCTAGGCAGGATGCATCATGGTGGGTGCTCTGTAGGAGGCTGGTCCTAGTCTGGCCTTCAGATCAGCTCAGGTATGCCCATTTAGCCTGCAGGGCTGGATAATTTGGACACCTCCAATAATAGGAATATCAAACTATTTAGTTTTTCTTCTAAAGCTCTGGCACTGGCCACAGTAGGGAATAGGATTAAAGGGAAAACTACTCTGATCCAGGAGAACAATTTCCAAATTCCTATTACAGTCATAAGCAAACTCTTCTTTGCTATCATCCATGCCTATTTCCTTATTTTAACCCTAGGAATAGAAAGACTTATAGTTTGAAAGATCCTATTATCCTGCATGTGGAGCATTTCCACAGGGTAGCAAACTTGATAGGGTGAGCAAGCACTGTGCAAAGAACAGCTCTTTGCTATAGTACTTACAATTGCATTGTTGTAGCTGAGGTTTGAAAGTAGTTTCCATTTAAAAAATAAACTGTGTTTTCATGCATTTTTGTCTTTAGGAAATTGTTTTATTGAAATGTTCTGTCCTTGGTCTATACATGAAGGTGATGCCTTTTGAAGTGTGAGCACCATATATTTTCCTATTGAAAAAAGAAACATTCTCTAGGAAATACACCTTTGAGCCATAACCTCAATCCTTTTACAAGTATGTAGAGCAAAAATTTACAAAAGGTTTTCAGGCACCTAAAGAAGCAGCCAGCTGCCTTGTTTGTGGGTGTGTTTTGTTTGTTTGGTTGGTTGGTTTTTGCTTCTCTTTTTTAACAGAAGAGTATATGAACAAGTTAGGCACAAATTGTCAGTGGCTTTCATTCGGAGTTAGCCATCTAATTATATAGCTACATTTGCAAAGCCTGCTAGTCCCTGCCTTGTGATCAGGCCAAAACTCCATAATGATTGTGCTAGTTCTAGGGAAAACCTATTAATTTGAAGGTTAGGTGCAAACCTATTAATCTGAAGGTTAGGTGCATTCAAAACTATGCCACTATACATACCCAAGCTAACACATGCATCCAAACCAGCAGCATCATGAAAAGCCTCATTACCTGGCAGTGGAGAAATGTCCCTCATACGTGTGGTTGTAGCTTCCCATCATCATGTGCTTTTAGGCCACTTTTTCAGTTACTCTGTGCCATGCAAGGTTCCATGCAGAGGGTCTAAACAGTCCTTAGCATGCCTCCTCATGTGCCCTCCAAGGAAATCTTGTGTCTCATTTGGTGATCTGAATTGTGGAGTGAAACATGCATGTCTGAATGACAGATGGGATAGAGATGATACCATGTTCCCTCCCAGTTACAACTCTACCTCATATATTAGTATGTTCTCACATTCTGTTTTTCTTTCTTTTTTTTCTCTCTCTCCTGTAAACTATAGAACATAACAGGAGTTTTGAAATGTCATCCTTCGTGGAAACCAAAGGGCTTGAGCAACTCACAAAGTCTCCAGTGGAATTTGTGGAGTATCCTTAACATTCAAAAAGAGTCCTTATGTACATTTCCGACTCTAAAATCTGTTGTGTTTTTTCCCTGAAATTTGGAGTCATGAGTCTGAGAAATTTGGAACCCAAATTAATGGTGTAACCAAAGTCTTAGATTAATAAGCAAGGCTGGTGAGAGTTTGCTGATGAGAGTTTATTTGGTAGTCAAAGTGAAGTCTAGTGATGATCATTAAGTGTGACTGAGAGTTATAAAATACAGACTGAAAACCCACAGAGGCGTAACTGTTCTGTGTTGTGCCTTGGGCAGTCGTGGTGCAAAGACAGCAGCCAGAGGTCTGATACTACTGGGGGCAGTGTTACCTCATTTTTTTGCTGCCAATGTATGCGTCAAGCAGCCATTTACTTTTCAGCATCAAGCAATAAGTTGACATCTTCCCCAGCAGCAGTGAACCACCAGCCACTGCTTCTGTAGTGTATGCCATTGACATTTCTCTGCCATCCCCGTTGCTGGAGCCACTGCAGGGAAAGTGCAATGTGCAGTAGTGAAGGAGGACCAGGAGGATGAAGTGGCCCCTAGCTCCATTCTAGTGCCCGTCTGCCCCGTTATGCAAGGCCTAGGGCTCATGTCCCACTTGTCCATCTACCATTATGCTACTGAAAGCCCAACAAGGAAAAGGAAGTCAGAAAAGTTAGTGAATATGTTCCTTTATTTTCCTGTTGTTAACATAAAAGTAATGGTAGCATAATGGATAAATTAAAAATGGAGAAAAATTGTCCAATAGGAATAATCTGGGTAACTCACCTTTTTGCAAGAAGGCTGGGACTATAGATAGATAGTCTTTAAACCCAGCATTTCTCAATCCAGAAGTGGGTCACAAGAATATATGAAAGGGTCGTGAACAAACTTTAAAAATGGATTCTCATTTAATGGAGAAAAATGTGGGAAACCATGGCTTTTCCCTTGCAGACTGTCAGAGTTCTAGCCTGTGAGAGGCTTCTTGGAGCCCCCCATGCCCTACACACACCCCACTATAAGCAACTGGTAGGGGGTGCATGGGTGTGCGCGTCCCCATCCCCCACCCCTGATGGGGTCGGTGCCCCCCTTAACAGCTGTCACTGACGCTGTCGGCGGGGCTGGTGCCCCCCTGACAGTTAACAAGGAGTGCAGTGTGCAAGCCTGCAGTTGGCAAGGAGTGTCCCAGGTAAAATACCATTTCAAAGATTAGTTAAGAGTTAGTCTGTAACATATTCCCACATCTAAAATTTGTGGATTGGCCATATGGAGTTTATATCCAACAATCAACATTGTCTTCTTTATGTAGAAAGTCGATTAAACACTTATTTCAGGAGAGCAGTTACTTTGTAACTGGGCATTCCTCAGTCCATCTGTGGAAGGATTGCTACTACTTATTTGCGTCTGTAGAAGCATATTAAGAAATGACTAAGTTACTTACCATAATTATAACTGGAGTTTTGCAAAGCTGTTATCCTCTAGATCTGCACACACACACTTATTCCTTGTTTCTTTAGTGTTTGTCTAATCCAGACAGGAACTACGGGTGGTGGTAGTATCATTTTATAATCTCACTTCACACAACACATAAAAAGGCTCGCTGTTCCTAAAGAGCACGGATCTTTGAAAAAAGAATGGTTGGAGAACACCCATAAGTGAGCAACCATCATTCTGTAAAGAGTTTCGGTACTTGAAGATTGAAATGATATAATAGGCAGCTAATAATTTTGCCAGATGTACTGTATCTTAACCATTCATCATCTAGATACAACAAAATGCAGCTTAGCCGAATTTATCCAAAAGGAACACGTGTAGATTCTTCAAACTACATGCCACAAGTCTTCTGGAATGCTGGTTGTCAAATGGTTGCCCTTAACTTCCAAACTGTAGGTAAGTCTCACTACTTCCTTGATTTTGTTGGCTTCACTTTCCGCTTCTTGAATACATTATTAATTAGAAGCCCAAGTAAGTTTTGCCCAGTGGAAAGATGTTGAGCTGTTGATTGGTGTGATGAAGCTGCTGGATCATTCTTTTTACTCAATTTTTGCAATGTTCAAAATTAGTACATTATATAAAAATTGTGCATTATACTTTAGTCTCACCTGCTCACATGCAGTGGTCACCATTAGGAAGTCAGCATTTGCCAAGTTACCCTCACCAACTGAAAAATGCTTATGACTTTATTTTCTGGGTAGCAGAAAATCTTACAGTATCTCGTATGCATTGTATTAAATGTTGAATTGTTAATGATGACTGCTTTATATAGTATAATAAAGTGAAAATACAGTTAATGTTGCTTCAGTCTCCAATAACAGTTACTGTTATTTTTCATGTTTATTGCAGTAGCCCCACAAAATGATAAACAGAACAGGGCTTCATTGTTGTAAACACTATACATAATTACAAAGAAATATTTTCATAGGAGGGCCTAATAGGAATATTCTTCCCCAAAATGCATGTGCACTCAGCCCCATAAACACCAGAAGGTGTATATGCACACACAAATGACAAATTGCACTCAGACATGCCTCATATTTGTGCTACTGGATGGAATTGGTTGCTAAATGAACAAAGTATCAAAGATGTGTCAATTCCATATATCCATATGACTCCAACCAGAACCTACAACAACCACCAAGGTTTATCTTCAGATTTGAGGTAATGGTTTCAGTGATTATTTTCAGTTTCATTTTAACAGTATGGAGAGCCTCCTCCCCCCCTCCCATGTTTTTCTATGCATCATGTGTGGCAAAAAATATCTTGAATTCATGGTGCAGTATTCATCCCCATGGCTCCTTTCCAATAGCGGTTCATAAATGCAACTTTGCAAGTTTTAAACTGCCATTTATTGTTTGAAGGAGCTCATCCTGGTGCTGTGAATGCTCATAGAAGTGATTTAAAACAAAAAACTTTGTGCAGCTGCTTCAGAAACTGTTATTTTAACCATCTTGAACTTTCTAAAGACAGCTGTGTCTTCAGAGGCCCCCTGTAGCTATTATTATGAGCACTATTACCTTTTAACATAAAACACCTATTTCAAATTAAAGAAGCTGTAAAGATTTTTAAAGGTTATTTAGCCATTGCTTTACTCAGCATTTCAAAGCTAAAGTATCTTAGACGATTAAGTCCTATTTTCAAAAGTAGGTCTTGAAAAGCAATGGGATTTACAGAGGCATAACTGGGCAGTTTTGCACACTGAGCAATGGCAGCCCATGGGGCAGTGGTCACAACTGTGCTGCTGCTGGCGGAGTAGTAGGCAAGAGAGCAGTGATGGTTTCTGCTATTTTTGTACTCCAACTGAAGTTGGCACCTGGGGTTGGTGCTCCAGTCTCCCCTGCTTCGTTACACTACTAGGGATTTTATGTTCGTATGTGGTAAATGCCTCTTAAAGATATGAACAATTAACTCACAGCTTCAGGAGAAGCTATGGAGAATTTCATCCTTTTTTATAAGGACGGTTCCAAAGAGGATGGGGCTAAACTGGTTTTAGTGGTAGCAGATGACAGATCAAGGAGCAATGGTCTCAAGTGGCAGCAAGGGAAATTTAGGTTAGATATTAGGAAAAACTTTCTCATTAGGAAGATAGTGAGGCACTGGAACAGGTTACCCAGAGAGGTTGTGGAATCTCCATCCTTGGAGGTTTTTAAGACCCAGGTAGACAAACCATTGGCTGGGATGTTCTACTTGGGACTGGTGCTTCTTTGAGCAGGGGTAGGACTAGATGACCTCCTGGGCTATAGACAGAAATTATTCATAAACTGGTATAAGTGATTGGAAGCCAGTTCAAATATGTAACACAACAAAAGTCCAGTGCACATAACTGCTTTCAAAATGGTCAAAACTGGCTTAAGATCAACCTGGATGGATGTAGTATCACATTTAACTGATTTAGGTTACATCAATTTATCGAATTTCTATCCCAGATCTCCTCCAGATTCAAGTTAACTGACAGCCCCCCAGCATCCCAGGATGCTTTGCATCTCCCATCCAAATTGCCCCTTACAGGGTGGGTGAGCTAGCTTTGGCCTAAGCTGTCTGCTCCAGCTGAGCAGGGAGGCATGCTCTAGCATCCTTTGGCTTCTAGCATAGACCACTGCAGGCATGTGGTTGCATTTCCAGCATCAAAAGTGAATGTCTGTTCACTTGCATATTGGTTCAGTCTATGCAGCTTACACCAGCCTATGAAGATTGAATCAATTTAGCATCTGGCTTTTTGACTGTCTTTACTTAGCCCTAAGGTCCCTTTCAGCCCTGATTTTCTATGGTTCTGTGAATTCAAGGTAGCCTTCCCTAATGACAGCAGTCACTGTGAGGGAGAGGGAGATCTTACAATAAAGAACCTTCTGAAACCTTTTAAGTGACAGCAGCACGCAAGAAATACCTCTCCTTCACAGTGTGCTCAGTTGCAAAAACATAATCTAAATAAAGTGTTATTTTGCTATTTAATGGGGTTTTTTATAATTGCAGCATATCCTATATTAATTCTTTTTTAAATTCTTACTGCTCAGATTTGTCTATGCAAATAAACATGGGAATGTATGAATACAATGGCAAATGTGGATACCGGCTAAAACCAGAGTTCATGAGAAGACCAGACAAACATTTTGATCCATTTACAGAAGGCATTGTGGATGGAATAGTAGCCAACACTTTATCTGTTAAGGTATGTATACAATTACTGAGACTACTGTTGATGTTTGAAGACAGTTTGGCTGGGTTCAAAGCTGAGAAAACAAAATACTCATCTGTGCTGGGTCACATGTTAATTTTCAAACTCAAAGACTGCTCATTTCCTCAGAAATAGATACTCTGAAGGAATGCTATATAGTAAGTAAATTTGCTTTTCCTGTAGTTTTAATTCTGTTCTCAGTTTCATTCCTTTTTTAAATTCATAATAGTTACCAGGAAATTGATGTATTTAAAAAGGGTTAAAAATGTTACATGTTAAATGTTATGTTATATCTTCCATGTTGCAGGGGTTTAGGTTGTAGCCGTGTTGGTCTAAGGACATAGGCAGACAAGGTTCCTTGGGTGAATTTGATATCTTTTATTAGACCAACCCAAATGGTTGGAGAATAGTTATTAAGCAAGCTTTCGGGTTCAAAAACCCTTCGTCAGGCTAAGGACGCTGCAGCAGTTGCTGCGTGCTCTTCCTGGATGGAATGAAAAGTAAACAAGCCAGGGGCTGGGCTGGGGAGTCAGTTGCCAGGCAGATTGTAATGTGTCAAAAATCCAATGTCTGTGTTTAGTCCCTGATTTCTAGTATCCAGCAGGCTGATGAAATGGAGCTCATAGGCTCGTCTCTGGGATGTGTTGTGTAAATTTCCCTTGAGGATCAGGACTGAGAGATTGGAGAGAGAGTGGCCCTCCTGTGAGAAATGTGCCCCCACCGGTAATTGGGTGTTTCTGTCTTTGATGGATTTCCGGTGTGTGTTCATTCTGGTGTGCAGTTGTTGTCTGGTCTCTCCTACATATCTTCCATCAGGGCATTTGGTGCATTGGATGAGGTATACTACATTCCTGGAGGTGCAGCTGTAAGATCCTGGGATGCTGATGGCTCTGTTGTGGGGTGTAGTAATAGTGGGGGTGGTGGAGATGTGGGGGCAGGTTTTGCATTTCTTGTCATGGCACGGTCTGGATCCTTTTGGTGTGTTCTGGGGCTGAGGAAGTTTGTTTCTTGTGATGAGGTTGGCGAGGTTCGGTGCTTGTCTGAAGGCTAGGATGGGTGGCTCTGGGAAGATTTTTTTAAGAATAGGGTCTTTTTCTAATATGGGTTGCAATTTTTTGAGGATTTTCCGTATAGGTTCAAGGGATGGGTGATATGTCATAACCAGCAGTGTGCGATTTGTGGGTGTTTTTCTTCTGTACTGCAGCAGTTCTTCACGTGGTATCTAGGTGGCTCTTTCAAATGTGCGATCTACCTCTCTGGAGGAGTGTCCTTGCTGGGTGAAAGCCTTTTTAAGATTGGTGAGGTGGTGATCCCGGGTGCTCTCTTCAGTACAGATGAGGTGGTATCTGAGGGCTTGGCTGTATATCACAGCTTTTTTGGTGTGTTTCGGGTGATTGCTGGTTCTGTGCAGATATGTATGTTGGTCTGTGGGTTTCTTGTATACTGTGGTCTGTATTTTACCCTTCTGGATACTGATCCTTGTGTCTAAAAAGGGGATGTTGGTGCTGGAGTATTCTAAAGAAAGTCGGATGGAGGGATGGTGACTGTTGAATTTCTGGTGGAACTCAATTAGAGATTCCTGGTTCTCACTCCAAATGATGAAGATGTCATCGATATATCGTAAGTACAGCAAGGGTTTGATGGTGCAGTTCTTGAGGAAGTCTTCTTCCAGGTGGCTCATAAAAAGGTTGGCATACTGTGGGGCCATTTTAGTGCCCATAGCTGTTCCCATCGTCTGGAGGAAGTGTTGATTATTAAAAGTGAAATTGTTGTGTGTGAGGGTGAAGTGTATAAGCTCAGTGATATCTTTGGGTCTGTATTCTGGGTTGTAATCTTGTTCCTGTAGATATGTAAGGCAGGCATGGATGCCATCCTGGTGTGGGATGTTGGTGTATAGGCTGGTAACGTCCATGGTGGCTAGGAGTGTGTTGCTGGGAAGGTGGTCTATGTTTTTAAGTTTCCGTAGCGAGTCTGTGGTGTCTTGGACAAAACTTGCTCTGTGGGTGACAAGCGGTTTTAGGATGGATTCAACAAAACCTGATATTTCTTCAGTTAGGGTCCCATGTTTGGATATGATAGGTCTGCCAGGGTTCCCTTGTTTGTGGATTTTAGGGAGCATGTAAAAAGTCCCTGGGTTAGGTAGTGGGGGGATCAAGGTCTGTAGTTTTTCTTGTAATCTCGGTGGAAATGATTTGATGGTATTGTTGAGTTTTTTGGTGAAAAGGGGAGTAGGTTCTTCTTGTAGTTCTTTGTAGTAGGTGGTGTCAGAGAGCTGTCTGTTGGCTTCCTTTATGTAATCCTCACGGTTTAGGATGACTATGGCTCCTCCTTTATCTGCTGGTTTTATTACTATTTGGTGGTTAGATCTTAGAGATTCTATGGCCTTTTTCTCTGATAGAAAGAGGTTGTTGTGGTGGCGTGTGTTGCTGATTATTTCATTGTTCATTCTTTCCCTGAAGTAGTCAATGTAGCGGTCAAGGTTAGGGTTTCGTCCACTGCGAGGTGTCCAATCTGATGTTTTTTGGGGTTTTTTGGCATTGATCTTTTCTTGAATGTTGTCAGAGGATGAGTTGTCGTTGGGAGTGGGTTCAGTGTGGTCGTGGAAATATTCTTTGAGGCTCAGGCATCGGAAGAATTCTTCTAGTTCTCCACATTGAAGTATTTTATTAGGGTATTTTTCTGGACAGAAATTTAGGCCTTTAGAAAGGACAGAGTTTTCAGTTTTGGTAAGTGTGTGTGTGGAGAGATTGATAATATTTGTGGGTTGGTTGCTGCTTGCAGTTTCATCAGGTCTGAGGTTGGAAGGTCGTAAGGTGTTGGTGTTGTTCCTCTGATGGTTGTTTTGTGGCTGGGGAGCTTGTTCTTGGAGTAATTTGTCCCATTTCTTCTTTTTATGTAGGATGAATGCTGCAGAAAGTTTTTCGTAGTCTCTTTGTATCTGCTGTATATTGTCAGGGAACATGCATGGATTTCTATCTTTTAAGTTGTTGTAGTGTATGACGATTTCCTTCCTGAGTTGGTCTCTTTTGGAGTAGAGTAGGTGAAGTAGATGATTTCTAATTTTCTCTGAAGTTCTTCTGCATAGCTGTGCAGCATATTTGGAGTTGTGTGTAGTAGTCAGGGGATTGTAGATGTTTAGTCCTCAGGGAATGAAGTTGTGTTTCCTGCAAAGGCTTAGAAAATATATGTCGCTGTTGAGTCTGGCTTCTTTCTTTTTCATGTTGTACAGTTTACATTTCAGACGGCTGAATTCGATATCTTCCATGTTGCAGGGGTTTAGGTTGTAGCCGTGTTGGTCTAAGGATATAGGCAGACAAGGTTCCTTGGGTGAATTTGATATCTTTTATTAGACCAACCCAAATGGTTGGAGAATAGTTATTAAGCAAGCTTTCGGGTTCAAAAAATGTTAAGCTTTTATTTTTTAAGTATGTTATTTCAAGTAGGGTATTTCAAGTAACATAAAATGCCCCTAGCACAGGTTAACTTACAAGGCAGTGACGAATGTGAAATACACTGCTGAGTATAAATGATTAAAATGATAGGTTTTCATTAAAAAGTAATAGCTATATTTGTTCCTCTGGGTGTAATACCCTAAGTTATCTGAAGCAGTAATATTAATAAGCCTATTCAGTTGAACAAATATCTTCTCTTAATTGAAAGGAAGAGAATACCCAATTGGAGGCTGTTAATGCAATTCAGTATAGTAGAGTACTAAATACTGATGGCAGAATGTATGCTGGTAGCGGGAAACCTCTTTTGAAAATCCACACAGCCTTATGCTTGAAAAGTCTCAACTTGTGTGGGTTGTTGAGCATGCTCTTCAACCACTGTAGTAAGTGGGATGGAAGCACTTGCTCAATAGCTGTCAGGTTGCTGTATTTTATCCATGAGTAATGGGGCAATTCCATAAACCAGCTCCTTCTGCCTGCCCTGCATAGATTGCATGAGATGCAGCGGTAGAGTACATAATGTGCCTATCTATATACTCATTGGTAGGCTAACCCTCTGCCCTATGCTTTGTAACAATTTTTTCCAAACCCTTTCCTTTTATCTCCCGGTTTAGAAATGCCTAGAAGTAGAGTTCTGTTTCAGTTGTTTTCTTTTCCTAGCGTTAGACCGGAAGGAAACCAAGGCATCTCATTACCTTTGCTGCAGCATGATTACACACAACTTCAGGGTTAACCTGATGTATTCTTTTACCATAGCACTACGTGCATTGTGTTGCTATGTTTGCAATATAAAATAGTGCGCTGGGGGCGGAGAGGAGAGGAGAGGAGAGGAGAGGAGAGGAGAGGAGAGGAGAGGAGAGGAGAGGAGAGGAGAGGAGAGGAGGGTTTTTTGGGAAATGAAGTACCATCACCAATCTGAGTTCTCCAGCTAGAAATTTCAGAATTCCCAAAGTCTTTCTGTTCACCGCTTACTAAAGCCACACATATTCTGTTTTCTAGGTAATTTCAGGTCAGTTTCTTTCTGATAAAAAGGTTGGTACATATGTAGAAGTAGACATGTTTGGCCTCCCTGTGGATACAAGACGAAAAGCGTTAAAGACAAAGACCTCTCAAGGCAATGCTGTTAATCCTGTCTGGGAAGAGGAAACCATAGTATTTAAGAAGGTTGGTATAATGTTTTTTATTTTCTCCCCATAAAGTGTACAATAATTTTACTACTATCTGGTAGATTCATTTTGTATTTTACAGAATATTTAAAATGATTGAATTTCTGAATATAAAATTCAAGAAACTCTGAATTATTTTTCACAAATTAATCTTTCTGTTCCAAAGCCTGAAATTAGTCAGATGAAGTTATTTTTGCTTCATTGCCACAAGGTTTGGCCTGATGACTTACAAGACAAACTTTTCCAAAGCCTGTAAGACCCAAGAGCCTAAATCTCATTCACTGAGCAGCCTGCCGCCCCCCCCCCCCCCCCCCCATCTAGCCACATTCCAGGCTTGTCCCCTGCTGCCCACCCCAGGGCTCCTCTACTCCCCCACACGTCCACACATCCTCCCAGGGCTGCCCGCCAACCCTCCCTTCCACTTGTGGCTGCTTGCACTGTCTGTCCAAGGAAACAGGCAGAGAAGGGTTAACCTGCCTTCATGGCTACCACCACCACTACCAAGCTGCTGCTTCGCTCAAGGCTGAGCCCATCCCTAAGAGCAGTAGCTGGGGCTGGCAGCAGCCAAGAAAGCAGGGTAACCCTTCCCTGCCTGCTCCCTGGATAGATAGCATAGTCATAAGTTAGAGTGAGGGAGTAGTGAGTAGAGGTCTGGGGTACTGGGGAGGGCAGGACATTGGGCCCAATCTAAGCCAGCAGGGGAAGGGGATGTTAACACTAAGGTATAGCTTAGAGTAGTGGTCCCCAACCTTTTTTGTACCAGGACCCATTTGTAAATATCAATAGCCAGTCCCAACCCAGTGCCCCTCACTTCCAGCCCGCTGCCTGCCACCCTCAGACCCCAACCCCGCAGTGTGTGGGGCGGGGACTGGGTGTGTGGGGCAGGGGGGTGTGAATGGGGGCATGGGGAGGCCCCAAGCAGCCCCTCACAGGCTGGTACTCTGCCAGCCTGCAAGGGGAAAGCCATGGTTTCCCACGTTTCTCTCCTTTAAAAGAAAATTCCTTTTTAAAGTTTGGTCATCCATATTTTAAAGATTGTTTGTGACCCTTTCATATGTTCTTACGACCCACTTTTTGGTCCCGACCCACGGGTTGAGAAACACTGGCCTAGAGTACCTACAGGAGTTAAGATGATCCAGGAACCACCCAAAATTACTATGTAACAAGGCCCTTAACTGTGGAATTTGGACTCTTGAGTTACATAAGTATTTGTGAAGTTTTTACCCAAAAGACCCAGTCCTGAAAAGTCAGTGAATGCTAAGAGCCTTAGTAAATCTCAGAATCATATCTTTGCAGAATTCATATATCATCATGATTTGTAAGTGTGTTTGCAACCAGTTTCCTAAAGAGAATTCTAGTATTATGTGTTTTTACTTTACTAGATAATTCAGGTAACTTGGTTTTGCATCCTGTTATTTGAGAGAGAGTTGCATAATTAAAGTTATGGAGGCTCTAATGCCATTGGTTCCCAAAATTCAGCATTGTAGCAATAGCAGTAGTGCTCATATACATTCTGCCTTCAGAAAAAACTTTCCTTTGGCAGTATGAGCTAGAGTTTGGAGATGGCAATTTTTTTTTTCTCACAAGAGTGCTTAACTTTTATGCAGCATCTTATTTCTCTAATCCATTACCACCAGGCTTGGAAAGAATCTAGTCTCAGAAAGAGCATGATTTATTTTTCAGCTGTCTCATATCATCTTTATGTTAGAATTCTATAAATATGCATCCATATATTTTTATATAGGTTGTAAATGTTCTGAAATTAAATCACTGATTTCAGCATGATATGTTATGAATATATTATGCCTGTATGTTTATACAAGTATGTTTTTACCTGTGTGGTCATTCTGATGCAGCAGTGAGGTTGATGGCCCCTGGCATAAGGCAGTGGAAGATGGTCTTCTACAGAGGACCCTAGGAGTGGAAGGGATGTCCTGGGTTCTAGAGCCCAGTCTAGGCAACTGCATCATGCAGGGGTGTAGTTTTAGTTTACAGTTAGCATGAGCTAACTTTAGTAGGTGTTAAAGTTACCCTTTTGCTTTGAGCAGTTGCATGTTATGTGTTAATTATACCCCAGGGAATTATGCACGGAAAAAAAATCACATTTTTATGCAGAAAAATTCAAAATTATACACAGAAAACTCAAAATTATGCACTTTTTAAAAATGAATTGTTTGAACCTTTTTTAGAAATATATGGAGGTACTTTGCCTCCACGTGCGGCTTCCCACTGGAGTGCTAGAACCCTAATGTGGAAGAACAGAGCCGGACAGCCCAGCCTGATAGCGCATGGCCCATACCCACCCACAAACCCCACACCCACCCACACACACTCATGGAGGTGGAGGCTCAGAGCCCACCACAGTTAAATGCAAACTTATGCAATTATGCAAAGCCTTGCTTCGAACCAGGTGCTTTGCAGCAAATGTGGTTCTTCCCTCCAAAAGTGCTCCCCACCCTGCCCATGTGCATTTGCTCACAGAAGAACGAAGGCACAGAGGAATGAAGGTACAGAGGATTAATGGAAAGAGAGAGACTGTTGGCTTAATTCATTTCTTGAGCCATGGATAACTGGTGCTGCGTTAGCCAGAGGGGACACATGCCTCCCCAGCAACCAGTCAGTGACCAGGAGGGTCCCTCTGTGGCTGATCGCGCTGGCCAGGAAATGGCCACAGCACTCCTGGAAGCAGCCACGGCACTCCTGGAAATGGCTGTGGCACTCCCACTCCCTGGCTGGTGCCCACAGGCGGGGCACTGGCACTCCCACCTGCCCCGCTGCTCATCGCTTGAATCATCCCCTATCTCTTGTATAACATCCAGGCAACCAGGCACAAGGATGGGAAGGAGTCTGTTCAGGGTGAATGACTCCCTTCAGAATGCTTTGCAGAAGATGGTGGGATGCATTCAGAAATCCTAGGTGTCACTTGTCCCTTCAGGGCCAGACTTGAGGAGCAGACACCAAGATGAGGATCCTGCATACCATAGCACAGCATGTCCTACTAAGGGCGAATCAAAAGGCCATCTTTATGCCTTGTTCATCAGTAACATGATTATGGCAAAGAGGGTCAAGCCTGTAGCAAGCAAATGCTGGGACAGGCAGGCCCTTTCGCTTAATAGGTTATAGAAAAACAAGTCATTGACAGCAGCCATTCTGGCAAGAGAATGCATTTCCCTGGAGAACCCTAAAGGGTGAATGTTCATATTATCATATTGAACAACTCTGCACCACAGCTCCTGAATTTTCCTAATGTGCCAGGA
This sequence comes from Alligator mississippiensis, assembly GCF_030867095.1. Lineage (NCBI taxonomy): Eukaryota > Metazoa > Chordata > Crocodylia > Alligatoridae > Alligator > Alligator mississippiensis. The sequence goes on along the minus strand of NC_081824.1, from coordinate 224,289,164 downwards.
ATCGGGACTGGGGGACATGTCTGATTTCCAGGCCACTAATAGACATTTAAAGGTACAATGGGATCTTATCCTTTTTCCTAACAGTTATTCCTCTTGCCATGACACACATTTGTAGCAGGATGCATAATTTTGGGATTGGGGATCAGATCCAAATTGTGCCCTACTTGCTAGTGCAGGGAAATCCTGGGATCACGACCCTGAGCTTTCCCTGCACCAGCAATTTGAAAGCCAGGGGCCCGATGTTCAGCTGATTGTTGGCTGGATTGTAACTGCAGTGGGGCTCAAATGAACTATGATGCAGTCCCTGGAGCCAGACAACAATCAGCTGATTGCCAGCTGGCTCCGGGGACTGCACCACCACTGGTTTTTGCCCTGGTGCACTCCCGATCCAGCCAATGATCAGCTGGTCATTGGTCAGTTTGAGACCCCAGTGCAGCCCTAACCCTGAAACACATTTAGTTTAAGGCACAATGGAAAACAGTCTCAAAAATATTACGCATTTTTTGCATAATATTTTTGTGGCATCATTAATTTCCTGAACCATGTGGCTAGGTTATGATTTAAGATGCAGTTGACAGAGACCAGGGGCCTTGGGAACAGATATGAGCAGGGCAACATGAAATTCCTCTGTACTGCTCATTAGACTGCCAGCGAGTAGTTTCTTTTAGACTACAGTCTACTTTGTGAATCTAGTCCTGGATCACTTGGGCCTTTATACGATCTTACATTTTGATCCCCATGAACAAGAAGCACTGTTAAAATCAAACAGACCTTCCAAGGTGAGTTCTTGCAGATCTCCCTATCTCACAGAGGAAAACATTAAACCTTCTCACTTAGATTGATTTCTTACCAAAGTCATTATTTCCCCTGCACGGAGCTACAGTGTTGTTTCATTCATCACCAGCACAATCTCCCTTTCTAAAGAAATCACATAATGCATTTCTTTATGAGATTACTTTAAGTTTCTTTCTGACCTACTTCTGTAGTCTTTTTAATAGATTCTCTGCCCCCCCCCCCCCAATCTCCCTACCTAATGCATACCCATTGTAGTAACCCTGGTAACTTAGCATTTGACAACCCAAAAGGACTTTTCTGTCCTTTCACTGAGGCAAAGGTTAGCATCTTAGGTTTATCGATCTCTCTTCCCAGCCTCATCTATCCACTAATCTTCATTTGCCTGATTAGGCAAAGTCACGATAGGAAGCGATGGGTCAGGAGACCTTTATTAGTTGGAAGCATATTTCATGCAATTACAGGCTTGCAGCATAGTCACACTTTTCAGACTCTAAAACAAGTATGCTGATGACGCATATATCATATTAAAACTGGGGATTTTGTTTTCTGCTTCAAATATGGCTGTTCTAAAAATTCCCTGTCTAGGACTTACCCACCTGTAAGGATTGTCCTTCTACAGGTGACTAGATGAATGCATGATCATTTCTGAATTATTTTCATATGTAGCTCATATGCCTTCTGACCAGTTATATGGCAAAAACTTTGAATGTCTGTGTAGCTATTTTTATTTGCTAGCTCATTTTTCTGTTCTTCTATATATCTTATATTAGGAAACAGCTTTTCATTCAGAGCAAAAAAATTAATAAATGAACTAACGTGTCCCTTTAGGTTGTTCTACCTTCTCTGGCATGTTTGAGGATAGCAGTATATGAAGAAGGAGGGAAATTTATTGGTCATCGGATATTGCCTGTCTCAGCAATTCGACCAGGTGAGGTTACTGCTCTACTGTTTTACAAGTTATGTAGTGAAGAGAACAAAAGCCAGAGTCTCCGCTGCCATAAATCAGCATCGACTTCAACACAACTTTGCAGATCTGATCCAAAGTATTCAGTTGATGATACCATTCACTAATACTAATACTTTGTTTTAGCCTTAGCCTTAAATTTCTGTGAAAAAGAAAATAATGTGATCACTAGAAGTTTAAGCCTGAAATGAAACAAGGAAACCTGTGGAGCTAAATGTTACAAAGCAAGCAATAATAGTTACTGGTCCCCAGTATATTTGTATGCACAAAGCTTTTAAACAATAAAGGCCACAATACAAGTTTGAGAAGAAAAGGGGAACAGCCATTTTTGACATTTCTCCTTTGGTTAGAATGGAACAAGGTTGTGGGGAAGGAGTGAGGAAGAATTACTGACATGTGGGACCAGAATCTGAATGTGGCTCTGCCCTATACACACAAAACCATTTATTAAACCAAAGCTACTTATTTTTTATTTGCTGAAAGTACCAAATAGTCAGTTGTGGGTCAACCTGGAATTAACTTATTGTTATTGCTATGAAATATTTGTGTTATGGATGTATTATCCCAGTTTTAATTGATTGATTGATTGAATTGTACCTCCCAGTTTTAATTGATAAACCAGCTCCATGAGCACCTGGGCCACTAATTATAAATATAATTTAAAATAAAAATGAAATATGGTTATGAACTCAAATCCAAATGAAAAGGAATACAACAAGGTATGTTTACACAGGCCAAAGTGTGAACATTTAGTCAATGGGTAAAAAATAAACGTGAGAAGATTGACTAAAACTGGAGTCCTAGACTTCTCACCTGGTCCCTCAACTGAGTTTTATCTAGGTAGCTTGAAAACTCTTCAGTGCGATGATCTAGCATACTATGATCTCCAAATGAATTAGTTTACTGGCAACACTATATAAATAATGAAAAATAATATCATTACATGGGAAATGTGCATGGGGAAGAATTTACATTTTGGCTGGATGGCTTTTATTTTCTAGGCTACCACTACATCTGCCTAAGAAATGAAAGGAACCAGCCTTTGACACTGCCGGCTGTCTTTGTGTACATTGAAGTCAAAGACTATGTACCCGATACCTACGCAGGTAACTCTATGAAACTTTCCAATTGAACTTCAAAAAGGACAAGATTTGGAAGTTTAGGCTACCAAACTGACTCACCTTTATTGAACACACTGAAACAAACTTTTCTGTCTGCTGTGGCTTAAGGCTGTACATACTGCTGTATAAAATTGCTATAATGGGCTGCAGCCTGCCTGCCTGGACCACAGTTCAGAACTGAAGCCAAAGCACTTGTTTTCCAGCAAACTTTTTGCAGCCCTAAAGAAAGTATGAACCTTGGGAATTGTTAATAAAAACACAAATGTAGCTTGGTTGAAATGACACAGCAGTGCACAATCACTTTCAGACTGAAAGTAAAACAGTATTCTTAATTTTATAAAATTGAGTAGTTGCATTGCACATATATACCTAAAAAGACTAATTTAATTTATTTATTTTGATCTTAATTTAGCATTGGAAGTTTTACCATTGTCTTCGTGTGAGCAGAATTAGACCAGTTCTGAACAGTTTGGAAAATCTCATCCTGAAACTCTGCTCCAAAGACACACATACAGGGTTCCTGTTAAAACAGTTAAAATATAATAGAGACAAGCTACAAACCAAAGCTCTATCTCAAGCAATAGCATCTCTCCTACTTCTTCCTCCACTAACTACCTTTTGCACTAATCTGTAGTGAGCAAACCCAAAATCTATTTAAAATCTTACATAAAAACTAGCCTAAGCAAGGGTGGCATGCATATTACCTTTAATTTTTCAGAGCATAGTGGTACCTTTGGTAGAATGGGCACTTTTACTGATATTTTTGAAGTCCAAGTAGTAACTCTAAACATTAGATAAAATTTGGCCATTTAAATATTTTAACAGTACTGAAACAAAACAGTAAGGAACATGGGTCTCAAACATTTGCTTCATTTCTAGATGTGATTGAAGCACTATCGAATCCAATTAGATATGTAAACTTGATGGAGCAAAGAGCTAAACAGCTGGCAGCACTAACACTGGAGGAGGAAGAAGAAGAGGTAAAGAAAGAGGTAAGGGAGATTTCAGTCGCTACATGTTAAGGGTGTTGGGCAGGATTCTTTTAAAGCATGTCTATCACTTAGAATAGGGGTTGGCAACCTATTGCACACAAAGTCATTGAATGAGGCCCACAGAGCCAGGAGGCATAAGGGCAGCAGCTGTTATGGTTTAATTGTTATTTGTGAACAAACTGAGAACAACTCAAATGTAGCAAAATCTACCAGTTCTTCATCCAGAAAGTTGAACCATTTTTGCAACATTTGATTTGTTCTTGGCTTGGGCTTGTTCATATATAACAGTTAGTAGTGGTAACAGTAGTTTATTTACAACTTTTGCTAAAAGGATATAATTGAATTAACAGTAAAATTGTATATTATACAATAGCATTACATGCTTTGTGGCTATTGGCAAAAGCATATATGAAAGTACAAATTCTACTAATTGAAAAAAATTAACGTAATATATGGTAATTAAAAATAGATAAAATGAAGTAATATAAAACAGTAGAGTAAAAAAGTAAAAACAAGGAATTCTGTTTGATTTTGGCTCTCATTCTTTGTGCAAGTAATGCAGATACACCTATAGAGTATAGGATAGGCTATAAGTTGTTAGAGAGGAGCCATTGCTTTTTCTTCATTAGACCAATACTTAAAATTTTCCACTAATGGAAAGATACATTTTCCTCATATTTCTTCAAAGAATGAACAAGGCTACAAATAGTAATTGAAGTAATCTATGTCATTCTTCTTGCAAGAACATATCCTGTCCAAATATGGGATCCAACAAGGTATCCCTACAGATCTTGTTAGACTGAATCACAGTTTAGTAATGGCTTCTCATAGTTTCTGGTTTTGTACTCCAGATAGGTAAGTTTCTAGGCCAAAAGAATACTGTATTAATCTCAAAACAGGAGAAGTTTCAGAAAATCTCACTCCCTGCATATCTGCCTGTGTGCTGGCATCTTAAATTCTTACATTTATCTCTTGTTTGAATATGGGGGAAAACATTGGGTCAGTAACTATCAGCACATTTCTCAGGCCATTTGTTTGTAGGATAGTATAACTGTTATATAACCATCAGGGCTGTGCGAAACAGCACCATTCTGCTTCAACTTCTGTTTCAACATTTCAATGCAACAGTGTTTTGTTTCAAGCGTTGTTTCATTTCGAAAGCACCGTTCCATTTCGTCTTGTCGAAACTGTTTCGCTGTTTCAACGTTTTTCCCCTAGGCTATCATGGGGAAGCGTGAAACTGCCTATAACTTTGTAATTTCTGGCCTGATTCAGATGAAACTTGCAGGGATGGTAGCCCCTTCTGGGGCCATGAAGCCTGCCAAGTTTCAAGGAGATAGGTGCAGAGGTTTCTGGGAAACTGCACCTCAAAATGTTGACAAGCAGAAGACGGGGAGCAGGAGGAACCTCCTGTGATCCGGCAGGCAGATTGGGGGTCTGCACCCCTGTGAGGAATCTGGCACAGTCCCTGCAGCTGTCCTGGGGCTGCAGGCGATCCCTCGATCTGCCTGCCGGATGACAGGAGGCTGCTGCTGCCGGCTGGGGCCAGCAGCAACACTAGTCTTCCCAGCACTGGGTGTGGGCTGTGCCCAGCAGCAATGCCAGCCTGCAGCAGCAGCCTCCTGTCATCCAGCAGGCAGATCAGGGGCCCACCTGCACCCTTGGGAGGGCTGCAGGAGAGCTGAGCCAGACTCCTCCCATGTGTGCTGGCCCCCGATCTGCCTGCCAGATCACAGGAAGCTGCTCCTGCCACCTGGGACTGGCACTGGGCGCAGCCTGTACCCAGCATCGGAAAGAATGGTGCTGCCACTGGCCCCAAGCAGCAGGTGCAGCCTCCTGTCATCCAGCAGGCAGATCAGGGGCCTGCACCGCCCAGGAGGAGTCCAGCAGAGCCCCTGCAGTCCTGGGGGTGCCAGTGGACCCCCTATCTGCCTGCCAGATGACAGAAGGCTGATGCTGCCACCTGGGACCACCTCTGGGTGCAGCCCACACCCAGCGTGGCTTTATGAAGCTAAACCTTGTGGTGAGAGGTGGAGCACAGCCCCGGTGCTGCACTCCACTTCCTGCCACCGGGCTGAGTTCCATGGGTCTGTGAGCCACTGGGAGCTTAGCCTCCCACCCCCAGGCTCAGCTCCCAGTGGCTTGCAGCCCCATGGAACTCAGCCCGGTGGCGGGAAGTAGAGCGCAGCCCTGGTGCTGCGCCTCACCTCCCATCACTGGGCTCAGCTCCCAGAGCCTTGCAGCCCCGTGGAACTCAGCCTGGTGGTGGGAGGCAGAGCAGAGCGCCTGCTCTACTCTCCTCCCACCACTGGGCTGAGCTCCATGGGACTGGCAGAGCCGATCGGAGTGCCGCCCGGTGGCAGGAAGTGGGCAGAGCTGGCGCTGCACTCTGATTGGCTCCGGCAGCCTCATGGAGCACAGCCCAATGGCAGGAAGCGGGGAGAGCCAGGACTGCACTTTTTGCTGGACTGAGTCACATGGTGCTGTGGAGCCGCTCAAAGCGCAGCCCTGGCTCTCTCCTGCCTCCCAGCACCAGGCTGCTTCAAAACTTGAAGCTTTTCAAAACTTTCAAAACTTTTTGAGTGCCCTCATATTGTTTCAAAGCTGTTTCAATGCTTTTTGTTTCATTTCAATTTTGCTGTTTCGAACTGGAAATGCATCGAAACAACTTCAAAACGAAACAGTGACCCTAATAACCATATAAATAAGGGTTTGTGGGTGCCAAGTATAGCAGGAATGAGGCCGCAGCGATGGAGTGGAATTAGGCACAAACGCGTCCTGGTTGAATTGAAAAGAACTTTACTTACAACTTGGCGTACAGGAACTTGCATCAATGCACCCAGTGTAGGCACCTTCAATAAGAGTTACACCGTGGAGCACATAAATGCTCCGTTCACAATTCCGTGCCGGCAGTTCCCTTTTACAATGACTTCCAAAAACAAAACAAACCGTAGGGAACCCGAGAGCTCTTCTCGCATCCAAAAGATGCAATTAACCGATATGGGGGCGTCCGGGGGGGGAAGGAGCCATGGACGCAGGACCTTCGGTGAGGGTGATCAGGCCTCTCCGATGTTGTGTGGGTCCCAATGCTGGTTCCAGAAATTTCTTCCCTTTTATAAGCTAGAGAGACAATCAGAATGTGCCCTGTGTGTCAGCTGACTTTCAGTCAGGAGACTGTGACTGCCGGCCGTGCAGCCACACGCCTCATTAACACTGTGATTGCAACTCCCTCACACTTTTTACATCCGGCTGGTGTTTGGTCATTTTTTTTAATCTATCATACTGGCGTTTGGTCACCTTTTCTTTATCACAAGGTTTATCTGTAAGAGAAGGGGCTTCTAAAATACATTTCTTAGGGTATCTGATTGGGGCACAAGCTCAAATTTTTATCCAATAATTTAGTTTTCAATTGAGCTAAGGTGCTCACATTAAGCAGCCCCATTTCAGAATGCATAAGCCTCCCCCCCATCATAGAGTTTGTAAGAGATAAAAAACCCCTTAAGAAATACAAAGAATGAACCATGGGGTCATCACCCCAGAATTCTGACCCATACAATAAAATGGACTCTACCTTAGAGCTATAGTCCTTGAGCACCTGCCAGTTACCGCCCTTCTACCTGTCTTATTGTAAAAGGATAAAATTCGAACCGTGGCTTCTTTTGACTTAATGCTTACATTTTATTGCATTTATTCCAGCTCAGGTTTTTTATTAAAATAAAGTCTAAGTATATTATATAAATGAGAAGACCATGTCTAATTTCTTTATTTGTAAAAACCATGCTTGTTTCTTCCTTTTGTTCCCAAAAACAGTACCTTAGATTCAGCAATATTGATTTCCAAGCTATTCAAGGTGTCATAATATTGAAAAGCTTCTAATAACTTTTGGAGGCCTATCTGGGATTATGACATTAACAGTGCATCACCTGCATAAAGCAAGACAGGGATAGAATCATTCATTATTGTGGGTTCATGGAACTGATTCTCTGTTTTCACGTTTTAGATTATTCAGGAATAGATTAAATTCAGCTGGAGAGACTTACAAAATAGCAATTAGAACATACCAGCTGCTACCCTTTTGAATTTTTCCCCTCTTGCAAAGGCTCCAGATGTAGTTGTGTCCACACCCTAAGTAGCTCCACTGAGAGGCAGTGCTAATTAACCCATATTTGGGTCTACACAGACTCAGCTACCTTGCTTCTGGTCTGGGCAGTAGCATTCACAGATCTCCTCAGCTTGTTTGACTGTGCTGCTGCCCAGCATAATGAGTTCAGAGTTTAAACACAGCCGTAGATGGTATTGAAAATCTCATTGTCAGATTTTGAATAATGCCTGCATCATACTTTGGGCATGTTACATGAAGTAAAAAGTATTCAGCACAAGTAGCTAGTCATGAATAATAGAAGCAATGGGAAAAAAGGCTTCCATAGCCCTGAATTAGCCCCTGATATTTTCCCTGGCTTTGCCTGTTTTCTATTCGGAACTGAATTTGTTTTGTAACCAAGAACACAGTCCCCGTTCCAGATTAGATGAATGAAAGTCATTGAAATTCCTTGGCCAACAATTTACCTCTTTGTCTTTTTTATACACATGGTGTCACAAGTTTGGTTGAACAAGGATGCTTTGAAATACTCAATACTATCTTAGAGGTTTATCTTGGATGATCTACACACAAGATTCGATTTTAATAGCAAAGTCTTTTTTAACATAACCTTTAAAGTACTTCTAGAGGTCATTTTTGCTTATAAAAAGCAGGTTTCTTTTCTCTGAACAGGCTTATTTATTAGGCTAAGAAACATTTGCCAGAGTACTACTTAAAGCAAACAGGAAACTAGGAAGCTGAATTGCTATAAGTAGCACTGAGTATGTTCTCATATGTCAAACAACTTAAAAACTTATCTGGTAAAGGCACCTACTTTAAAATAGTAGATAAGCATGTCTTTGGAGAAAAATAAGATCATTATGGTGGTGCATTTATTGATTATATAAAACTAACCAGGCCAATGAAACAGCAGGAGAAATGCACAAAATTGCAACATGAAGTTACATTTAAATTGTATTCTAAGTGTACTGTTCTTTGGATTTGTGAACATGCATCATGCAAGATAAGTAGCCTGAAATTATATGATCACTAAAGCATTCTTCTTTCTGAACTTTTCCGTCTTTTTTTATGCTTGTTTCATTTCTTGTAAGCTTCATTTTCCTGGGCAGGGTTTTTTCAGAGTGAAAGAGGGTTATATTTGAAACATCCCTTTACTCATGAGAATAACACTTCCAAGCAGAATTAAGTAATTTTAGGTGTGAATGCCAGTTTTGCCCGAACAGATGTGTGTGCATACATTTTTTGTAAGTGAAGTTTCAAATATTGTGGCTGTGGCTACATGTATAGTCATCAATGGCTTAATGTCTAACAGGGAGGAAGAACAAGTGGGGTTCCCTATGGCTCTGCCTGGGGTCTAATAAACTTTTTGAGATAAGATCACTGAAATAAACCCAGATGCTTTTGTTATAGACTCTGTTAAAGATTGGACAATGCTTCACCCTGGGCAAATGTAGATCACATGCTAATACTAAAGCCTAAGAATGCTTTCCACGAGCAGAGAGAGTTAGCCATGTAAGTCTGAAGTCAGGTAGAAGACAGGATAGATTTGCACTGTACAGATTAACTAAATCTGTATGGTGCAAAAAAAATTTTAACTAACTTTATGTACAGCATAAGCTTTTTGTGAGCCCAAGCTCACTTCATCAGATACTGTGAAAGAAGGTGCACAGACTAGCATATCAAATGGAGAGAGTGACTTGAATACAAAAGATAGGGAAGGAGCCATGAGGTAGGAGAAGCAAACAGGCAATAGGAGAGACATGGCTGGGAGAGGCAAACAGGCAATAAACCCATAAGGACAAACGGGTCACAAAAGCTAATCCGGGTAGTAGGATAAGAATCCATAGTCCCTGTTTGGACCATACTTAATACAATCCAGTCAGTGGATGATTTCTTGTTCAGGTTAGTTTTTAAAGTTTTTCTGTGTAAGAACAGCCACCCTGAGGTCAGTTTTGAACTGTCCAGGGAGGCTAAAGTTTCTGCCACAGGCTTGTATGTCCTTCTGGAACTTATGGGTTTTTTTAACTGATTTTTTCCCAGAGCAGCCACTTTTGCTTCAGGAGAAAAAGCTCAAATGTCTGCACACTTTTTATTTCTACCATCAGAAAGGCACTTTCTACCAGCAGAAAGATTTCTACCAGCAGACAGAAACTGATCCTCTGTACATGGCTTCAGATTGGATTAACATCCCAGAACTTTATATCTATGTAGATATCCCAGAACTTTATCTCATGCACAGGGGTCTGTTTGTCTTTTAACTCTACCATAAAGATATTAATTTTAACATTTTCTCAATAAAGCTTTTATATCTTTATTAATGACTAGGGCATGTTCAGTGAATGTGCATGTCATCAGGCTGGGAGGGGTAGTAGAGGTTAAAGTTAGGATTGAAAATGACCTTGATAAATTGGAAAAATGATCTGAAATACCATATTTACTTGAATATTATACAAACCCAAATATAAGACAATCCCCCAATAATTAGATTCTATATATGAAAACTTCATAAATTTGTTATAATTTTCCAGGTATAGCATCTAATTATTGGGAGGTTTGCCTTGAATTTGTCCCCCTTCCACTGCTACAGCAGGGAAAATTAAATTTGAAAGGTCATGTAGTCCCCTTGCCCTTTACCTCCCCCAAATTTTTACGCTTGTAGCCCTTCCTTCTCTCCTTACTTCCAGATTCTGCTATTTTTGAGCACATTGAAGTAAAAAACAAATTTGAAAACACTGACTTTGAAATAGACATTCCTGTACTGATTTGCATATAGTACTTTAGATTTAGTTCATCCAGAATTGATACATTTCACCTTTTTTTTTAAACTGCTGCAAGTTTTATCAGCACAGGTACTCTATAAATTCACTTCTAGCAGCACTTTTATACCTACTTACATAAAGTACAAACTATGCACAATGTTAGTTCAAAGCCAAAAGGCTCATGATTTACCATGTAGTTCACTGGGCTGGGCCCCAGCTAAATCAACAGTGTTTCAAGCCATGGTGACCTCACAGCTCAGTGCTGCTCAGTATGTGTGGGTACTCCAGATAATCCCACAAAGGACTGATGTGCTAATTAGTCCCCAAATCATGACTGGAACCCAGTGTTCTTGTCATGAACCCTGGGATCCCCCAAAATATATATACAGATGAGGCACAGGGCAACCTGGTCCGGCTCTACCTCATATGATAAATATGCAACAGGCATATGCAATAGATGGTGTGAGGATTATGGATGACATGTTTGGGACCCTTTTGGTGATGTTTGTCAGACATTTAATGCTGGTGAAGAAACTGGAATAATTGGAAATGGGAAAGAAAGGCTCAGTTCAGCTGTGGGAGTAAAGGGGAAGTAAAAATATATGCAAAGATCACCATGACTTGAAAAAGAGTTGGCACTGAGGGGACTGAGTTTAGTGGGTACTACCATATGTTCTGTTCAGATGGGCTGTAATAACCTATCATTGTGGTTAGTTGTACAGGGGAGTGGGTGTGTTTATTGTAATGGGAAATACAGGTTTTTTAATGTGGTTTTAAGATGGGTGATGGAAAGCTGACGATAGAGGACGTGTATATATAACTCCCTCTATATACAGAAATATATTTTAATAGAAAAGGTAGGTTCCCATCAGAATACTTATCCAATATGGGCCATGTGTTTTATAGCTCAGTGTTTGCTGCCTTTACTCATCTTCATACTTGGTTTGCATTACTGAGCGCATGCTGCTTTTGGCAGCAGTTTTATGCTAGACAACATTGTTAATGAGGTTTCCTTGCGAATGTAAGACAACAGGCTTTTTTTTCCCCATACTGACTGGAAGGAAAAAAACGTGTCTAGTATTGCAATAAATAAGGTACATCTGATTAAATCCAATGAAAATTGTTAAGTGTGAAATACTGCATTTGGATGTAACAATCAAATGCACAAATACAAATGAGGGACCAGCTGGCTGCAATACTGCAGAAAAGAAGATGTAATGAATTGCAGTCTGAACGAGTCACCAGTGTGCTATTGTTGAAAAACAGGCCATGGCATACTGGATTGCATTAACAGAATTGTCACATGCAAGCCAAGAGAAGTGATTCCTTTACTGGTAAGGAGAAATCACTTGTAGAACTGTGTGCAGTTTGGGACACCACGCTTCAAAAAAAAAAAGGCATGGACAAAGTGGGAGCAGTCCAGAGTAGAGCAACAGAAATGATGAGAGGTCTAGGAAACATGACTTAACAAAAATGGTTGGAAGAATTTGGGATATTTAGTCTGGAAAAGAGAAGATAAGAGGATTTGACAACAGGCTTCAAATACAAAAAGGGTTGTTATAAGGAAGATGATAATTGTCTCTTTCCCTTGTCCACTGGGACTACAGAAGGAGTAATGGACTTAAATTCAGAAGGACTTACTGCAAGGGCAAGGACAGACATAGCGTTTACTTCTAGTGTTTACTTTTAAGTTACTTCAGAGTATTACAAAAATTGAGTGAACAGATGTCTCACAGGGCTTTAGTGTTACAAATTGTCCCAAACCATCTAAAAAAAGGGTCTGAATGACACAAAGATAACTGTGGAGTGCTTCACAGTCAAGTTTTAGCTGGAAGGCAGTTGTCCATCTGTCTATTACAAGCATGCGACAGATTAAAAATGTGCTATCTTATAGCTCAGGGAAAGGTAGGGAGATTTCTTGCTCTCAGAAGGGCTTTACTGCAACTGCTAATACACACATAACGATGGCTGACAATTTCCTGTTGATGTCATCATGTCAGTCTTCAGGAAAGCAGTTACCCCTTATTAATTACAAAAGACACTTCCAAAAAAGACAGAGTCTGAAACATCATCCCCTGAGCATGGTTAACTACTGGAATATATTACTTAGTGGTTGTATAATCTCCATCACTGAAAGTTTTTCAGTGTAGGTTAAATAAATATTTGCCTGGAATGGGTAAGAGAGGGATGATCCTTTGTTGAGCAGGGGTTTGAACTGGATGACCTACTGAGGTCCCTTCCAGCCTTTCACATTAACCCTTATGTCCATGGTTGTGTTGTTTCCTGTCTTTATTTTTAGCTATAATAATGATTATGATTATGTGATCTAGTTTCTTGCAGAGGTTAAAGTGAAAGGAAATTGACCAATTTAACCTTCATGGCTGTGAAAATCTGCAGGGCAGCAGCTAGCAAAACTTACTTAGTAGTGAATTGTACATGCTGTCTGAAACAAAGAAATCAGGTTTTTTGTAGACCTGAAATCACTCTGTCCATGAAGCTTTAGCATAACAAATGTACCTGTTAAGTTGGAAATAAATTATAGAAATACGTGATTCATTTTGCAGTGTTTAGACCTTAACTTTTAGACAGAAACCATTTAAAGCATGACATGAATTCCTAGTTTCAGACCAGTGGGCGCTATGCAAGTCCAAAATCTTCATTGTAAGCCTTAAAACTTCTACATTTCCAATCCCCTTCCCAGTTAAAGACTTCATAGACTTGGGATTATCACAAAAATATGATGATGTGATAATGAGGTGACACGTCAGCTCCAAGCCCTCCCCTGCACTGTTCAGCTACACGTCTGTAGAGAACAAATTAGATGTAGGGTATCCATGACAGGAATTATTTTAATTGTTATGACTTAAATTTCTGTGCATTTTAACTATACTGATCACAAAATACAGTGCACTTACTATTTGTAAAGTGATTTGTAGTGTAGTAGTAGTTTTATTGCCTTTGCCCTCCTCATATGGCACAAAAGGAGCAGCAGCCATTCAACAGGCCCCTAGCTAGGGACCTGTTGGCACAGAAGTCCCCACAAGATGTAAAACTCATAGTTCTCTATCATTCTCTTACTCCTTCTCCCCAAAAGACATACACATTCTCCTACAAGTGAATGGGAAAGAATTGTAGAATTTCTCAGCACAGTGAACCATGAAATATGTCCCACAGGGTCATAAAAGTTTCCCCCAAACATGTATGGAAGATAGAAACCTGAAGGTATAGTAACAGGAATGGGGCTTTTGCATAGGAAACAGTCATGCTCAGGCTAGGCTAATCCAAGTGCTCACACTCAAGCATCAATCACCTGTAACAATCGATGTAAATACGCCCAGTGTTAATGACGTTTTCTTTTCTACTCAGGGAAATCTCCAGCCACCTTGCACTCCAGAATCTACCTCTGTGTGTGAGGCAGTGTATGTAAACCTAATTCTCCTTACTGTGCACTCAACTTCACTTAGCAATCACATTCTCTTTTATTAAAGGCATGAAAGTATATAAATCATTTTCCTTTCATATTTCAGCTGTAAGATACAAGGTTGAAATATGCAATGAGAAATAGAGTTCATTGTTCTTCCTTAAAGGGAAAATCACCATTGCTTTAGTGGCTGGTGATGAATTATGAAAAGAGAAGGTGCTATAAAACAAGATTAAATTGCTTGATCCATAGAAAATGACTGTTTATGCGCTTCCTGACCTTGTCTTACATTTGTGATGCAGTTTCTTGAAACAAAGACTTTTGGTGCCCAAAACTGAGCAGTCACATAAATTATTTGGAGACAAGTTGGAATGCCACCTCGATTTTTACATCTAAAAATCAGATCATAAATCAAAAAAAAAAAAGAATATGCTCCTTCACATACCAAAATCAATCATATTTTTGTCCACATTTTCAGACTGGAATGCAAAGTTTGTTAAGACTAGTTTTATTTTTATTAATCATTCATGCAGTCCTCATTGTGGCATGTTTATATCAGTGAAGTCGCTTTCTTTTAAGCAGTATTTAAAGAGAAAACCAAATTCAGCCACAATTTCTGCCAGAAACATCTTTGTAGTATAATTAATGTGGTTAAGGATCAGATGTTTAAATCATGCTTTGCATTTTTTTTAATCAAATATGAAAAAAATAAACAAAATGATTAAAATGATCTGAATCTCATGATGGATACAGCTGCAGTGTTATATTTATCTCTTAGTATCTAGCTCTTCACGGAATACAATGTGTTAAGTTATGGGACTGTTAAGCCAGGTTGCAGACATTTACCAGTACAATTGCCATGGAACAATTATAGCAGAATTTTTTTTGGCTGTGTTGATGGAGGGGCAGATTGATGTTCTGAAAGGGTGGACTAATCAGAGAAAAGAGCTGCCTCCTGCTTCTGCATGTAATGTGATTATCATCAAAGAATGAAAACAAAGGAGCTTGGGGAACAAATCCAGCACTATACTTAATCAGGTGCCATAGTAACTGGTCCTTCAAATATATATTTTGGCCATTTTAGAGTCTAAATTGCTTATCCATACTATGAGTCCCCTTCCCCCTCTATGTGTATGGCTTTACAAACCTGACATCCACAAAAGTAACTGCATAGCAAAATATATGGTACAAACATGAGCCTTCAGGGAAAAAAATGTAGAAAACGTCTTGACAACTTGGATGCCACAAACATGCTTATGCAGGGAGCAGGAGGATGAAGGTACTGTTTACATATCTTATCCTTTGAGTATAATTGTGAAAAGGTGATTTCCGGAGAATAACTGTCTGTGTGTATTGAAGGTTGGTGAGTAATTATATAGTTGTGTAGAAGTGCAAAATTTAGAAGCAACTCTATATACATATTTGTTTTACAGTAGTGATTTTCCTGCCAGCTTTTGTATTACTTCAAGAAAGCTTTCATGACAGAGTGCAGGGCTGTGGTATTTTTCTGCCAGCTACTGCATTATTTGTAATAGTATTTTATGGCACACTGCAATGCTGTAAAATAAAATGCAGGTCTGCTGTACTATAAATTTGTAAATTATCCAACTGAAAATGACTCTGTTAAGTTACATCCTGCTAATTTTTCTCCTCGATGTTTATGTAAGAGAAAAGTATACTTGAAATAATTTTTCCGAGATGGGTGCCGTATGTCTTCTTGAAAGTTACACTGCAAAGATAAACTGTATGTGATAAAGGGACAATTTAAAAACACTGACTTGATTTTACTTGTAGCAAAATAGATTACAAGCCTGTAGGAAATTTCAGTCATAAAAGACATGAAGCTATGACTCAGAAGGTTTTTCCTGAGGGATCGATCACATTTCTGGTATCCATTTAGAAAAGTTGTGTAAAATATTCTGTATTTCAGGTTGATCATGGAGATGCACCCTCAGAAGCAAATAATGAGCCCCGGCCAACACCAGCAGAAAATGGAGTAAATCACACCACCTCTCTTACACCAGCCACTCAGGGTGTTCCTAGCCAACCAGCACCAGGTAAAAGAATTGACCCTACTTTTCCTATGCTAAGTAGTAATTTCACTGCATATTTTCCATTAAAAAATGTCTTTATAAAACGAGTGGGAATTCCTCCCTCCCCCCCCCCCCCCCGCCCTTTTTGGCACCATATGAAATAAAATTATAATCCAGAACCTATAATAGTCTCTTCCATATGTCCAAGTAGGCCCCACTTTTTTCATTCTTTTAAAACAGTTACCTCTGAGATAAAACCAAACATGAAAATATAACCACCGAGAACATAAAGATAATAAAATATATATGTGTACATGATGTATGTCTATACCAGTGGTTCTCAACTTTTTAAAATCAAGTCACCCCTCATTAGACTAAAGAAACACATCAGAAAATTCCAGCTCTTAGCTTTCATTTGCTTATGACTACTAAAATTCTTCTACTACAAAGAATTCAGAAAAAACTACAGCAGGACTGAATGTTTTGGACTCTGAATTTTTCTTTGAAAACTCTCTTGCCCTGTCTTCTGCTTAGCTTTGTCTTGAGATTCGTGTGTAAATGTTTGCATATTTAACTGTGCCATTATTGGGTGACACTTTGTGGCATCCTGGTTAAGAATCAGTGGTCTATATCACACAGTTGTGGCTTCAAATTGTACCTTAACAGAACATACTATATTGTTTCCTGCACGCTACTCCTCAGCTGGAATTAATATTGTCACTTCAGGGTGACACTACACACATGTGCTTTTGCACCCTAGAGAAGTCACTCCGGCTTCACTGTATCTTTCATGTTCAGTGATCTGATGTCAGTCTACACAATTCTGTTGTCTTACAAGACAGACAGATGCCTCCTATGCACATACCAGTAGGCTCCACTGAGAGGATTCCTAAGAATCTTGGAGTGGGAATCAGCAGAATATAATATGAAGGGTATTTTTGGACTTTGCTTGTGAATCTTCAATTCCAATACAGTGCATAGACATAATGGGCCAGGTTTTGACAATGACTAGTAGCTTCCATTGATTCTGTGGAGTTAGATCTTGAGAACAGTGGGAGCTATGAAGTGCCATGAAGTTACGAGAAATCTGGTCATCTCAAATACGTTTCTAAACTGGAGCTGCACTCCAGAAAACCTGATATCAATACTGCATAGTATTTTCGGTACCTGGCTCAACAGTTTTAAGCATAAAGGTAGAATGGTCTGGTCTCTTAGCTTCACAATAAAAGGCAAACCTCCTTTTCTTCAAGTTCCTTCTATAATTCTGCACTTCTTTTACAATTGAGTTTGTTATCCCAACATCTGGCTTTGCAAAATTGACCAGTCCTCTAATCTAAAAGTATTTAATATGTTCATGCCTCTGGTTCTCGTAAATTGCAGATTTTTCATGGGAGAGACTCTCTTTATTTTTTGTATGTTATTTAGCCACAAGCCCATCTTTATTGCAAAGCAGATATATTTTAAAATACTCCCAAGGAAAATGCATATTTTTACCCCTTTCCCAGGGCCTCCCAAACAATTTTGCTATCAAATCAGTGCCCACATATTCACTTTTATTGCTATGGCTCTGTGCCCTTGCTACTTCAGAAGCAATTTTCACACACAGGGAAGGGTATAAATAGAGAGGACATGTATTTTAATGACTAAGGGAGCATATAGTCAAGCACAAAACTTTTCCATGAGTTTTGAAAAAGTCTAAATATATTCTGTGGTGTAGTTTAAAAACTGAGGGTGCCATTATGGACAAGATAGTTTACATGACCAATTATTATTTCCAAGTTCAGTGGGCTCTTAAATGGCTTTTATGGTACAGTTATACTTTATTCTATATTTAAAATTTTGTCTCAGAATATGGGTGCCTGGGTGCTTTAATTTTCTTTTTTTTTTTGGATAAAAAACCCATTAAAACTATGGTGCATTCAAGTGTACTACTATGCAGTGTTCATCATGAGGCTGTTCCAGCTCTCGTTCATTTCAAAGGCTCATAGATTCATAGATGTTAGGGTCGGAAGGGACCTCAATAGATCATCAAGTCCGACCCCCTGCATAAGCAGGAAAGAGTGCTGGGTCTAGATGACCCCAGCTAGATGCTCAGCTAACCTCCTCTTGAAGACCCCCAGGGTAGGGGAGAGCACCACCTCCCTTGGGAGCCTGTTCCAGACCTTGGCCACTCAAACTGTGAAGAAGTTCTTCCTAATGTCCAATCTAAATCTGCTCTCTGCTAGCTTGTGGCCATTATTTCTTGTAACCCCCGGGGGCACCTTGGTGAATAAATACTCACCAATTCCCTTCTGTGCCCCCGTGATGAACTTATAGGCAGCCACAGGTCGCCTCTCAACCTTCTCTTGCGGAGGCTGAAAAGATCCAGTTTCTCTAGTCTCTCCTCGTAGGGCTTGGTCTGCAGGCCCTTAACCATACGAGTGGCCCTTCTCTGGACCCTCTCCAGGTTATCCGCATCCCTCTTGAATTGCGGCGCCCAGAATTGCACACAGTACTCCAACTGCGGTCTGACCAGCGCCCGATAGAGGGGAAGTATCACCTCCTTGGACCTATTT
This sequence comes from Alligator mississippiensis, assembly GCF_030867095.1. NCBI lineage: Eukaryota > Metazoa > Chordata > Crocodylia > Alligatoridae > Alligator > Alligator mississippiensis. The sequence continues at coordinate 224,270,425 of NC_081824.1, read as the reverse complement.
GTCATGCATCTGCTGATGCACGATGAAGTGCCATTGGCTTTTTTGATGGCTTCGTCACACTGCCGACTCATGTTCATCTTGGAGTCCACTAGGACTCCAAGGTCCCTTTCCACTTCTGTGCTACCCAGCAGGTCATTCCCTAGGCTGTAGGTGTGCTGGACATTCTTCCTCCCTAGGTGCAGCACTTTGCATTTCTCCTTGTTGAACTGCATTCTGTTGTTTTCTGCCCACTTGTCCAACCTGTCCAGATCTGCTTGCAGCTGTTCCCTGCCCTCCGGTGTGTCCACATCTCCCCATAGCTTTGTGTCATCTGCAAACTTGGACAGAGTACATTTCACTCCCTTGTCCAAGTCACTGATGAAGACATTAAAGAGTATCGATCCAAGGACCGAGCCCTGCGGGACCCCACTGCCCACACCCTTCCAGGTCGAAACCGACCCATCCGCCACGACTCTCTGGGTGCGACCCTCCAGCCAATTCTCCATCCACCGGACTGTGTAGTCATCCAAGTCACAGCCTCTTAACTTGTTCACCAGTATGGGGTGGGATACCGTATTGAAGGCCTTCCTGAAGTCTAAGTATATGACATCCACCCCTCCTCCTGTGTCCAGGCGTTTTGTAACCTGGTCATAAAAAGAAACTAAATTGGTCAGGCACGATCTGCCTGCCACAAACCCGTGCTGATTTCCCCTCAGCATAATTTGTCCTGCCGGGCTCTCACAAATGTGAGCCTTGATAATTTTTTCAAAGACTTTGCCAAAGATGGAGGTGAGACTGACAGGTCTATATTTGCCCGGGTCCTCCTTCCTCCCCTTTTTGAAAATGGGGACCACGTTGGCCCTTTTCCAGTCCTCCGGGACTTGGCCCGTGCGCCATGAGCTTTCAAATATTCCCGCCAGTGGCTCTGCAATGTTGTTGGCCAGTGCCTTCAGCACCCTTGGATGATTTTTAAGGGATTTTGAGCTGTCACATAAAGCAACGTGGTTATAATAACGGTGGGCCCAATCTTGCCTACCTTATTCACATGAATGAAATCAGTTGCATCACCTTTATAAGTAAGGTGGAGAGTTTGGGTTTTTTCTTTTTTGTGTTGCCTGTCATGCTGGTATTCTAACTAGTGTAAAGAACTCCTAAGAAACATATTTCCCACAATAGTTTACTGTACAATTGTATACTCCATGTGAACTACAGGATTTTTTAGATATGGTATATAGAATTTCCTGTTATCTGTGGGCAACACATGTGGTCAGCTGTTTAAAAAGAACTGGAATCAATGGTATCTTTTACTTCCAGGTTCTGTGAAAGCACCTGCAAAAACAGAAGATCTTATTCAGAGTGTCCTAACAGGTAATAAATAAAGAGATGTCACACAGTTGCATATGCTGAATGCATTGTATGGTTTTGGATCACAGAAAGATTATTGCCAGAATAGCAGATGTATATGCCAGCTTTTTGTTCCTTTCAGCACAGGTATACAGCTTTGAAGTTGATGGGATCTTGGCCATTGAGTTCCATGAAAGCATTGGGTACCTAAAAGGAGGTTCCTTTTTAAATCCCTTTCTGGTACTCTCACCAGCACAGCTCCATCACTTTCACCATTTAATGGATGTGAACTAGTGTTTGCAGGAGGCTTAGTTTAACCTGCCCAAACCTGAGCTGTGTCGTTCATGTGCATATGTTTGCTGCTTGCAGGGAGGAGGCATGGGCAGCCAGAAGTAAGTAAGTCAGTGGGGTGGAGGGAGGCTGGTGGGATTCAGGTGGGAGGAAGGCTGGAAGGTCTGGGGGAGGTGTTGGTGGGTGGGGGATGACCTGCCTGGCCCAGGGGAAAGAGTAGCCAGCTGGGCTGAAGGGGTAGAATACCCTGGTTGGAGGCATTAAAACAGCCCTGAGGCTCTGGCAAGTGGCTGGGCTTTCCCAGACACAGGGCTGTGCTATGAATGTATGCAGACATTCACTAGACCAGTTTAACTATATCAGATTAACCCCAGGCTAATCTAAAGTTAGCTCACCTCTAAGGTGAACTAACTTGATATCAGGCATGCCATTTTTAGAGCTACCTAAGTCCTGGAACACTTAGACACTGAGGGATTTAGATTGCACTATGGCAATCTAAATGTAATTTTGGATGTGTCTAGTGTTAGCAAAAGGTCAACATGATTGTCGCCAGGTTAATCAAAACTTCTCAGAGAAACTAACTTTAACTCCATCATGGAGGGGAAAATACTGACACTTTCATTATATCAGGACTCTCAATTACTGAAGCCAAATTGAAGATAATGTACAAATGAAAGTGGGAAGTACAAAAAAAGGAAGGGCATTATATAGCAGCAGTTCCCAGTCTTTTTCTGTAGAAACCCCCTTCTGGGCTTACAAGCCTCCTTTTGTTGCCCTGTGGGGTCAGGCCAACTCTCAGGATCTCAATATTGTGCTGTTAGACAGGAGGGCATAACACAATTGCACATATACAAACACACAAATCAATTAGGTACATACACACGCACACTACCAGCTCAGGCACATACACATTCAAACGAGCCTAGGCACATGCATACCTATTACCAATTCAAGCACATACACTATACACCCCAAAAATTAGACACAGATCACTAATTCGTATATCATGCACACAATGCCATATATATATATATATATATATATATATATATATATATATATATATACATACACACACACACACACATACACACACACTAGCAACTCAGATACACACACATTCAAAATAATTAGTCTAGGTTCATGCACACCTATCACCAGTTTAAGCCCATACACGCTACACACACCAAATTTAGACAGAATCAGTTACCAGTTATCAACACCTGCACATCCAATACACGTATGTGGATTACTAATTCATATACCACACACACAATGATATCTGTATATGTATATATATGACTATTCAGTAATTTACACACATACCACCCACCTACACACACACACACACACACACACACACACACACAGGTGAATTCCCAAGTTGGGTGTTGTGATGTGTGTGTGTGTGTGTGTGTGTATGTATGTATGTGCTTAGTGTACTTGGGATACCTGGGGAAAGGTTAAGGTAAGAAAGTAGAAGTGTAGGGAGTTAAAGTTACCAGGACTGGGATTAGAACCGGTAGACTAGAGGGGCCTGGGCTGAAGAACTGAGGCTCGGGGGTAACTTTAGGTTAATTGATCTTAATTGATTAAAAGACAATGCCCAAAGCCTGCAGAATAGGGAAGCATGCCAGCACAGAGGCTGGGTCTGGAGCCAGAGCTACAGGGGAGCTGAAAAGGTAGGTAAGGAGAAGGAAAAATGGGACTAAGGGAATGTGTGGATGTTAAAGAGGGGCTCTGGGTGTGGGGAGCCAGAGGATGGCTCCAGGGCAGCTAGAGAAGTTGTAGGAAGCGGCAGTAGGTGCTGGAAGCTGGAGAAAGGCTCCAGCTGCTGGAGAAAATTGTAGGACAGCTAAGAGGAGCTGGGAAGCTGCAGGAGGTTGGGGGAGGATTACAGAAGGTGCGGGGGAAGCCTGAAAATAGAGAGACAGACAGCAGAAAATCACAGGAAAAGCAGCAGGCAGCAGGGCAGCAGGAAAGCAGAGAAAGGCAGCAGAAAGTCACAGGGAAAAGACAGTAGGAATTGAGAGGTGATCGGGAATCGAGTGGAGAGGGGTGGGGGCTAGAGCTGAGAGAGAGAGAGAGAATGAGGCTGGAATTTAAGATAAGGAAGAGATGGCTATTCAGTAGAACATGACCCAACTCGGGGTTGCAAATGACAGTGGTTTTATTGAACAGGGGAGATGGTGACACAATGTCAAATTGGTTCCCTTGCACCCACACACACACACACACACACACACACACACACCCCCACACCCACAATGGCAGCAGCAGTTAGAGAGGCTTGGTACAGGGGCTGAAGTCCACTGAAGTCCAGGAGGAGAGAGGGAGAATGAGAGAGAGAGTCCAAATTGTAGGAGGAGGTGTGCAGTTAATATCTACCTATCCAGGCTAGAAAGGAATCCTTGTCCAATAGGTGTTGTCCAGAGGGGGGTCGCCGGCAGGGCCTCTGGGTGGATAGGTGGTGTGGCATGGTGCTGGTCCAGATGGAGAGAGCGTCCCACTTGGTCTGTCTTCACTGGCCCTTTTTATAGGGGCAGACCTTGTGTGACCGTAGTGACAGGAGGCATGTCCAGGCAAGGGTCAGCCCCTGGTGTACTGAGCATGTGTGCTCCATGCAGGGATGTGCAGTTTCTGGTGTCTGTAATGGTGAGAGTTGCTGGTTTTGCAGGGTCTTTTGTCTTTCAAATGCTGGTCTTGTCTCTGCTTCTGGGTGAGGTCTTTGGTTCCTGGGTGAATCAATGCGAGGCGATGGCCCAGTCGTTACAGGCCATTCAGTAGAGTCCTGCTACCATTGTATTTCAAGCATTCCCAATCATTCTCACTCATCGGGAAACCAATTTACATGGAAGGGGTACATGACTCATACAGTTGCAACATGAAATGCCCAGGCAGGGGACAGAAGGTGGACGCTTGACATATAAAATGGAAACTTGACATGACTTTGGTTCACTTACAAACACAGGCCTAAACCATACAATATCCATATGAAACAATAAAAATCAATACAAAAATGATGATAATACAATATACAACAGTAAGACTCAGTACAAACCTAATAATAATACAATATAAAATAGTAGATATCCAAAACCAAAAACTTGCTACCAAAATAAAAATGTTTAACACTTATCCTACATCTTAGCTTACTTATACTTATCTATAGCGAATAGAGAGGGAGAGAAAAAGTCAGAAATAGTTGGGGGAGGGGAGCGAATGCAATAAAAAAAGAAAAGAAAAAGAAAAAAAGAAAAACTGGGGGTTTTGCTACACTTTCAGCTAGTCTGTGACCCCACTTCTGGTTTAAGCCTGAATTTTTGTGGGTCTCACAACCCCATTTGTTAAGTGCTACAGCCCTATTTCGGATTGCAGTCCCTAGTTTGGGAACATCTGGTGCAGGGCCTGAGGCCAGGAATCAATAGCAAATGTTTTAATGCTAAAATAAACCACCTGTATTTTATCAGACCTGGTTGAATATTGGTATTGGCTCGGCTTCCTAATGGCATCAAGTCAGATTTCCACCTGCAAAACCCAGATGTGGGGGAAATACTGGAGAGAACTTTGGGTAGTGGTGTGGGATGGATGAGAATCCTCTGAGCCTGAAAATGTGTTAGGGGAAAGGAAAAATAAGTCAATTTTCCCTTGCTGAATGTCATACTCTTATTTAGCACCCTACTTCCAAGCCTTTATAACTGATTACATGAAACATATATTTTCAGACTCATAATTTCTTTTCCAATGAAAAGCCTGTCACTATAATTGAAAGCACTTCATTCATCTTAAGCTAGTATATTTTGACTATGAGTATTAAAGAAAAGGACTTAGTTTCATGCCCTCCTAGTAAGAATTTGAATATCGTACTCGTGTGATTTTGAGTAAAGAAAAATGAAGCTGCTTCTGTGGTTATTGTTGCAGAAGTAGACGCTCAGACTATTGAGGAGCTAAAACAACAGAAATCATTTGTTAAACTACAGAAGAAGCACTACAAAGAAATGAAGGACCTTGTAAAGAGACACCACAAGAAAACCACCGATCTTATCAAGGAGCACACTGCAAAGTATAATGAAATCCAGAATGACTACCTGCGGCGCAGGGCAGTCTTAGAAAAAACAGCCAAAAGGGATAGCAAGAAAAGGTACGCTGAATGCAGCTTCCTTGTCTTTAACACAAAAGACTTATCCATTAAGTTTTGAGAGGTGATAATAACAAGGATGTGGAGATGGTGTTAAAAAGTCCATGTAAAAAATAGGGCTGTGTAATTCATTGCAGTCAGAGGTCTTGAAATGGAGCTGGAGTTTACACCAATAAAGGCCTCCTTGTGAAGTGTTACCTCTCTGCCTGCAGTTGAATAAGACTGTCACAATTTTATATGCCAGATTGCTTGTATGTGTTTTTTGTTGTGTGTGGGTATGTGGCATTTGGGAAGTGAAAAACCAACTTTTCTTCACATCTTATGGTGATACCAGGTGAAACTGTTCTTGGTTTTGTTTTTTACAAACAGTATGTGAGGAGCTGGATTTTGGAGCTACTAAAAGGTCCAAATAAGGATCAGATGAGGGGTGAAGTTGCAACTCAAAGAATTACAATCCTTGATTCTCCTGTCTCTAACCAGGAAGTAATTGGTACCAGCCCATTTCCTGACATAGAAGGCAGACAGAAATTACATGTGTTGTGTGATTGGCCCCTTGAAAGCACTCTACAGCCATGCCCAAACAAAACAGCATAGCTGCAGAGCACTCTGATCATGCGACAAATTAACCGTCAGTATATGAGGGTTCAAATGAAGGCTCTCTGAAGTGGAGCACCTTCATTAACTTTTGCCTGCTCCAGCCCCATCCCTGGTGCTGTCTCAGGATGGGAGGGGGGGAAGGCAAGGGTGGGAGGTCCATTCTGAGGTTTGCCCAGCTGCGCTGGAGGGAGGGGAAGGTGGACTGGAGCCCTCCCAAGGTGAGGCGCTCCAATCTACACCCCCCTGTGTGACCTCCCATGCCTTCTCCCCCTCTCAACCTGAGACATTACTGGAGCTGGGAGGCCAGAGGGGGTGGAGCTGCAGGAACAGCTAACATCTGTTGGCTCAGAAGGGTTGGCCTTCTGTTAAATGCCATGAGTTAGACTAGGGAACTGCACTTCTGTCTGCACCGAGAGAGTACTTGTCCCTCCTAACAACCTCATTTGCACTGGTAGAAATGTTTTATCATTTAGCATTTCTCAAGTATTTTTTCAGTTGTTTCAGCTGACTTTGGCTGTCACTCATTTTCAGATTGTCATGTTCTAAGTCTGAGTCTATAAAATTATCTTAATCACTGGTTGTCAGATGTGTTATGCAGTAACTGGTAATGTATTATATTGTCCAATCCCAATGTGTAAAACAAAAATATCAAGAGACAAAGCAAAGCAAAGATTTTCTTCTCTTTTATTTATTTCAACAAGAAGACAAATCCAAATAACAAAGCCACTTACCTTTCAGTAAATCGTTTTTTTTTGTTATGTTAGCATGTAACCATAAATCTTCCACAGTTTCTGGCAAAAAAATGTTCAGCTATACATTGTTAAATGGAGCTGTCAATATAATTTTGAAGATGTGATTTTTTTAATGTGAAAATGGTAAAAAAGTGAGGGTGAGAAAGTCTGATTTTGAATTTTAAAAAGAATATACACATAGGGATGTTCAACTTTATAAGTGTATTATTATTTCAAGCTGAAGGCTTTTAATCAGTTGCTGTATCCTAGGAAAAAGGCCTTTTTTTGTGTCTTTCTGACCACTTAGTTGCTGTTTGTCTGGAACTGCAGAATACAAATTTACTTTATTAGCTGTCCCTGTTTCATAAAGTGTCACAAAATAAAATATCCAGTGGCAGTCAGTTTTGCATTCGTATGTAGAATTAGGCCCTGGTTCAGTAAAGTTAAAGCCAATGGAGGGACTCACATATGCACCTGAGGGCTTTACTGAATTGCTGTCATAACTAAACTTAATACAGAGTGATATTTTCAGTTAGATATTCTCAACATCTTAATATTTTGGGCTGATGTTTAGAGATAGGCCTTATTTTTTTCCAACAATGGCTTAATTTGGTTAATAAAGTTTGGTCCAATAAATGGCTTCGTTTGGTTAGCACATCTGTCCTGTTCAGTGCTGCAGCACTGTGTTTGGATTGCACTCTCCTTTATCATTAGCACTTTTATCTGAAACAGGTAATAAAGATATTAGTGTTTACTAAATTTACTCTGTTGATAGCACAAAGTGTTCAGGCAGAATATCTGCCTACTCTGTGGTTCAAAAGTCTAAAACACAGTAACTGCAGTTTTGTGTGTGTTGTAGAGATATGAGTGACTATGACAGGGGGTATGTCACAACCAGATCTTAATGTCAGCCCACCCCTCTGTCTAGGGAAGTCTGCCCTTGTTCTCCTGCCACGACTTGCTGGTTAATAAAATGGATGTAAGGTGCGGGAGGCTGCCCATTTTATGCCTGGATACCTAGGGCATTACACATGGCTCCATACCACCCCTACACCATGTCCCGTGCCTCACAGAAGGCACCATAAGTTGATGATAGCTCCGGCCTGTGGCCAGGCCAAACTCTGCCCCTTGTACCTCTACCACTCAGCTCATTCACTGTGCCCTTCATAGGGTCTCTTTCATACCAACCCATCTCACAAGGCCTCTTTCATATGCCCCTCACTGGGCCACTCTCAACCTGCCCTGCTCCATGAGTGGCCCCCTTGGGCCATCAGGCTTAACTACTCTTGTTCTGCCCAGCCCATACATAGCCCTTCAGGTTGCTCATGCCACCCTTCAGGTTGCTCATGCCAGGCAATTTCATATACTTATAAGGGTTGACCTGTGTGCTGCCCTTCAAGCTGACTCTACAGCCCTACTCAACACACCCCTGGTACAGCCCTTCAGATGGCCCTTGCAACCCTACTCTGCACCCCCAATGCACAGTCCTTCAGGCCACAACAATGCACCCTACTCTGCAGGCCACCTCACACTTCTGCCTTCTCAATGGGGCCGCTCTATCTCTTTGCCTCCCTCGCTGGGGCCTCTGGGGTCTTTCATCCCATGGGGCTCAGGTGTCTGGAGACAACCTGGCCCCCATGCCTGTCCCTACATTGGGGTATCCTACCAGGATGTGGTTGTAAGGTGCCCCTACCTGCCTTTCACTGGGGAGGCAACTGGCCTGGCATTTCTGGGGAACTGCCCCTCCACGGGCAATCTTATCAGGCCATCCTTCACCAGCAGGGTGTAGTTTTTGGTCGTACCCAGGCCCAGGAGCCTCTTGCCATCCCCATAGCTCATGCCCTTACCTCTGAGGATGTTCTGAGCAGCAGCTCAGCTGGGTGGTATTATTCCGGCTGCCAGCACCAGACCGCTGCCTCAACCCTGAGGGCTTGGATCAAAAATGGAGGCTGCTTCACCCCTTCCTCCAATCACACAGCCCTCCTGCAGTCACCTGACCACCTCATCAGGACTGGCCTGCACTTGCCGGCTGCCCTGTGCTTACAAGCCACTCAAAGACCCTAAAGTGACTGGCACCAAAGGTGCTCTGCCACAGTGACACCTTCAGAAATATTTGAATTTTGGGTGCCTGGATTGAGCTAGAACTTGAGTTAAACTTTTAAAGGCTTTTAGGTATCAAAAATTCACAAATGTTCCAAGCACTAAAGAAAGTTACATGCCTATCTCTCATTCAGTGTGAGGCACTACCTTGCTTTCGGCATTTTTGAAAATCTCATTAGATGTGCAGATGTATTTTTTAACACATACATGCCTGTAAAAATCTGGCTTTATTGCGCCAGCTTTTCAGCAGTGGTGAGGACTAATCATATGCAGATCTAGGATTTGGAAAAGGGGGTGCAGGTGTTGTGATGCATTGTTCCATATAATGCAACCCATATTTTTTCTCCAGTTAAAAAGAAACTAGAAGTGTTACTGATATGCTATGGGCCTAGGGCTATATTCACTTTAGGATGAAAGCAAAAACATATATAACTATTGGTATGAGTTAAAAACAGTTTGTAGGGCTGTGAAATAGGAGATACATTACCAGGAGCAACGAACAGACTGCAGAATTGCAGAGGAAAGGCTAGCTTGATTAGTAGAACAAGATCATTAAAAAAGAGAGAGGGTCATTAGCAACTGTGGAATGAAGAGTTTAGAAGGGATCAGTTAGATTTTAATGAGCCATGAATTAATTTGACAGTCTCGCTGCTGCCTGAATAGAAATGCTGCTGCCACTGTCAGGCAGTTGGTTTTAAACAATGGGAGAAGCAGGAATCAAAGGGGAGGTGGAGGTGTGCAACTACACCCATGTACCATGTCCTCCCTGCTCCCACCCCTTGGATCTGTCCCTGGGACCACCCCCAACTCCTTTGAAAGTCATAAGTTGTCTTGGAGCTTGGCACCAGAAAGCTGAGACTTACAAAATTGGTGAGTATTATTGAAAACATTGGATTAAATGGGCATATCCCCACAGCAGTGAACATACATTTCACTGGGGACATATTTGTGTCCCCAGGCATGCCCCTGCATATGTGTTCTGACAAATGGCAAATTGCCCCAGGTGAGGTACAGGATGTTGGAGCCAGCACCTGGAGTCCTGGGGGCCTCTTAGGGCTGTCACGGCAGTGATCTGGGCACACAGAGCCTGGCCAGCAGCTGGAGTATGGCTCTGGCCAGCCAGGTTCTGGTTTTGGGTGGCACACACTGCAACCATGTGCGCTGGCCCCATTTTTTTTTTGCTGTGGGTTTTTTAGATACTGGGATTTCCCAGTATCTAATTTTGCCACTGTGCTGCAAATATGCAGTGTGGGGAACAGAATCGCAAGTACCACGTGTGTTTCGGAGTGCCTCAAAAGGCTTTGAGGTGCCACAGACCTCACATTCCTGCTCGTGGGCATGCAGCCAATATGTCTTTAATAAGGCTCAAATACCATGATAAGTTTTCCTTCCAGAAGTAATTGTTCTGTTAGTATAAACAGCATGAAACAGAAAAACAGTGCTGTTTTTATAGGCTTTTATTTTTTGTGGAGTTCCTCTAGAATGCTTACATTATACCTTGGCATCAATCCTTCTCACTGAAAATGGTATTTTGAGTTTTGGCCTGGAATAAATGCTAATGGAAAATCTACCTGAACTTTGTCTGAAAATTGCCCAGCTAATCTCACAAAAATAGACTTTCCCAGAAGATCACCAATACCCTCTTGTTCTGGAAAATCTCACTTGAGAATTTTCCCATGCTGCTTCATTGGGCTTTATATTCCAACCCATGTCCAAAGTCTTCCTTTGTGATCTAACTATGCTTATCAACAGTACTTCACTGAACTGTACCAAAGGTGGAGCTCTGTGAAGTTATGGGCAAAGCATTCCTAGTAGCAAGTTCTAATCTCACTTTACGGTGAATTCACTCTCATCATAAATACATTTCCCCTGGCCTCATTCAGAAAGCACTAGAGGGACTCTCCCTCAATCTTGACATTTTCTGGCTCTGTTTTCACACTCAGAGCAGTATAACTTTTACCTAAGTTTTTAAGATCATATCAAATAAGCGGGGATTCCAAACTTCCTATTCAGGAAGGGTTTTTTTTTTTCTTTCAGTCTAAACCGTGTGAGTCCTGCCTGGGTGTTTTAATGAACAGTGCCATGCTTGTTATATAACTAAACACAGAAAATCCAGAAAGTCTGGGGAAAAGACAGAAATAAGCATCATCCAGAACCTTGGAAGCTGTTTTGGTTTCAATCTTTTGAGGAAGGTTCAGTTTTATTTATTCAAAGCAGATTTTCTTCTCCTAAACTCTTTTTGCAAATGAATATACTTATGAGTTCTTGTAAGTCTTCACTGTGAGAGGGAACAATTAAAAAATGCAATGGTACAGAAAGGAGGACTGCATTTACTAGTAAAAAACTCTATGTGTGTGTGTGTTGGGGGGGGCAAATTGAAATATACTATGAATATAAATTTATACATAATGGGCATGTCTACACATGCTGTTAAGGTGCCTGGATTAACTGCAGAGTTTATTTCTCTGGAGTTTATTGCTCCCAGACATGCAGTTTGAACAAGCACCCATGAGCAATTTACTCTTGAGCAATAAGCGCTGCAGTTTATTCAGAAGCAGCATGTGGAGCCAGCACGGAGCAATCCCCACTGGTAGAGGGCCCCGGGGGTCAGCCTGCCAGCCCATGGCAGCTCAGCATACTGCAGAGGGAATGGCTGAGGAAAAAGGGAACTTCAGTGTGGGGCTAGCCAGCAGGCGGTCCCTGAAACAGCTGAAACACTGTTGTGTCTCAGTCAGCCCCTCCCGCATCTACATGTGCGCTTCTACAGAACTTTTTACTCCACAGAAAGATAGTACTTGTATTTACAAGTACTATCGTGCTGAGGAGTAAATTAGTTTACTCCTACCTAATAGGGGTGCATGTTTAGATGTGCCCAATATGAATAGTAACTAATATCATAATATATTATTAGCATGCTACAAAAAGTTTAATAATACTAAATAATGCCAACATTGATAGAAACAATTAATATTAGTTGTTAAACACTAGCATGCAGCATCCACCAGCAGTTGCAGCTGACATCCTCTGTCTCTGTGCTGTGAACACATGTCCATATACTGAGATCACATGTTCTGCATCCATAGGCAACACGTGGGGGGGGAGGTATGGGGGAAGCACGTGCCCTCGCTAAGAGGGACACTGCCAGCGGCACCTGCGGGAGCTCGTCAGCTCCGGCCCTGATGCTGACGCTGCCAGCAGCGCCTGCGGGAGCTCACCAGCTCCAGTCCCACTGCCAGCAGTGCCTGTGGGAGCTCACCAGCTTTGGCCCCGCTGCCGATACGGTGCCAGCGATGCCTGTGGGTGCCCCCCCAGGCTCTGGAGGCACCAGTCGCCCATGTCCGTGCCTATTGAATTGGCTGGAATGGTAAGGCCACTTTTTGCCAAGTTGTAGAGATGTGGAAACCAATCAGAAACAGACTGCCAAAACACAGTCACAGTCAAAGGCATCTGGTACACTTTGACAGAGTTCATGTAAACAGCACATTCCTTGTCATGTTCTTTCTGCCATCCAGGGATTGATTTCAGTAGCTGAGGGTCAAAACTCAGAAAAGGCACCTGACTGGGGTAAAAAATGTGAACAGCAATAAAAAAGGAGGCAGTCAGTTGTTAAAGCCACGGTGTCAGTGACTGATTGTTCTTATAGTACTGATTCAACTTCACAGCTATTTCCTGGAACAGTTCTTGTCTCAGCTGGTTTTCATGCTGATGGTTTGAAAGTTGCCATGTCCAACTTATCAAATCCATCAGCTTGTTTTGTGCTTGATGGATCAAAGCCTGCCAACTTTCAAACCACATTAGAAGCTCAATGGACTGGATCACTTTTTCAGCCACAAACATAACTTGATCTTCATTGATCTTCAAGCTTCACTTAATCAGCCCTGTCTTAAGAGATCACGTGGTTTAAGCATGCACTGTGTGTTGGGTTTGATTTCAAGTTCTTTGTGCACAAATTGCTGGTATTACTTCATATTCCTTGCATGGTAATGAACTGTGTTAAACCGTGAATTCTACCTTGTAAGCCCTGGCCCCGGTGGAAATGATACAGTTGCAAGTAGATCCCCACTTTGATTGGCAAAGGAGGCTTTATCAAGGCTTTTGGCCTGGACCTTGTTTGAACATTTTTCTTAGAAGAGGAAACCAAACTACCCACATCAGAAAAACATGTGTGGCAGATGTCACTTTAAAGAAATGATGTGTGCATTGCAGGTGACATAAATTGCATTGGGCATCATTCCATGAAGCACATTAGAGAACGCTTTGCTCATATGCATTGCATTATCAGACAGAAATATTGAGATCTTATTAAATTCTAAGCTGTAGTTTAAGCAGCTTTCACTACAGTTTGTGGCATGGTGGAAAACTCAATAGACTCAAGATGAACCAGTTCTTTCTGAAATACAGGCAAATTGCAGTCTGTCCAGTTTCCAGGTACAAATAAAATGTGCAGAAGAATTATTATGGGCATTTGTTGCTTCTTCTGCTACAATCGAAATTAATTCATAATCTGCCTATGCAAATTTTATAGACTGTACATGCACACCAATTACTCCTGGTAGGTAATCTCAGCAAAGCTTGTTCACACATAAGAAACTGCCAGCATTTGGCACGTGTCTGTTCAAATAGTCCCTTAATTTAGGGTTATCAATTTTCTCCAGAGGAATGTTTGGCGGTAATGAATGCCTCCACTAACATGTATGTAGCCTCTCTGCATGTCAGACTGCTTTCAATGGTTCTTTTAAAGACTGAGGACATACTTGCTTGTTTCTTGCTCTGATCTTCAGCCTGTGCAGCAAACTTTCGCTTTCTATGCAATTCGAACTCTAAATGCTGATCTGTGCTGTTTTTCCTCAATACATCCGGAGTCACGTTGCATGAAGAACAAAACAATTTACAACCATCTGCATGCAAGGCTCCTGCAGGGAACTACCCTATACAACCCTGAGCTGAAATGTGTGTAGCTTTCTTGGATTTCTTTTCACTCAGCATCCTCAAACTGCAGCCTTGCTGCAGCATTGCATCTGGCTTGTTAAAAGATGGCGTTGAAACCCTTTCACTTATCTGACTGGAGCCTTCACCAAGTCTACATCACTAGCTCAGCGTCTCAGTAGCACTCTCTCAAACCACATGCTCTGTGGTTGCAGGGATTGCTGCACTTTCCTTGTATTCTGGTAAACTTTTCTTTTTTTCAGGTGATTCAGCGCAACGTTGTGAGAGAAGCCATTTTTCACAGTGATCATGAAAACTACCATTTTTTGCAGTTTCCGCAAAATTTGCAAAACCACAATTTAAGTAGGTCCCTACAGATAAGACAATTGTGGAAAATAATCATCCTTGACTATGAGGGATTGCCAAAGAGAGATCTAGAGAGAGAGAGAGTATAAAGCCAGCTACAATGATCAAGATCCTAAGGTGGTATAAATCCTTCTGGCTCATTGACTTCAGTGAAGTCACTCTAGTTCAAAGCAGAAAGGAAGACACACAGTGTAGTGAGAACTCTACAGTATAATTGTTTTTCTGGATATGAATTGCTGAATGGAAAAATTGTTTCTTTCTGCAGGTTCAACTCTCATTTCAGGTCTTTAAAATTCTGTCAGTTTAAACAGCATTTCCTAGGCAACTAATTTAACGCCTGAGTAGAGCAGCAGCTATCTCAGATTATGGGTTCTGCTGTAATGCTATATATATTTAATATTTTTTACCTTGGATTTGTATTTTAGCACAATCCATTAACATTTTTGAGTTGTTTATCTTGCTCACAAGCACTGTTCACTGCTCCCTTCTCCTTAGTTTTCACAACTCCTGTTTATCTTTCCCCAGGCCAAATATTTCCAATTCTTACTGAGTTTGTTGTTCTAAGATTTTATTTTTCCTTTGCTTCCATGGGTTGCCTTATTTAAGCTCATGTTCCCTTCTGCTTTTCTCTGGAGTACACATTTTACAGTTCTGCGGCTTGTTAAATGCTTTTGCACAAATGCACACCCAGTCTCACTGTACATAGCCACCTTAGAGGAGCCAGATAACAGATGAAGTGATGTTCCTAGATGCTTTAAAGAAAAACTGGCAAAGTTTTTATAAATGCAGGCATAAAGTTAGAATCTTCAATCACTAGTTATACCTCTAAAAAGTTACAAGATTTTCAAAGACTTTGGTGATGTTTTTCATGTTGTGCCTCAAAGCTTGACAACTATATAGTGCATCTTTAGTAAAAGATATTACCAAAATCCCCTTGCTTCTCACAAATTTGCTGAACTGCCATGGCTAAAAAAACCCATACCAACCGTAATATATGATCGATTTCCAAAAGTATTTAGCACCCAGAAGCTCTAACTGTTTCCACAGTGGACTGAGCCATTTTGAAAATCATGCCACTTAATCTAAGTGCCTAAATGTGGATTTAGAAGCCCCAGTAGGAATCTCTATTTGTTTATGTGGAGACATATTTTCCCACTATGCTACAATTTGTTCAGATGTGATTTAAAAACGACAACCATCATCATTTTTATTACAAGATGTTTTACTCTGCATAGAAAAAAGTAGAGGAGGAAAAGACCTTTCTTTAAGGGTTTGGACAGACAGAATAGTTATAGCAGTATGAAATTATACCAGTGGAAATGTTACAATATACATGTTATGCTTGTCCACCCAGTAAGTGGAGCTAAAGTGATGCAGTTTTAAAACTATTTATTTCAGGTTTAAAACAGCTAAACTTGAACAGCTGATGTATGCTACCAAAAGGCAAGTCTTCCCTCCCCTTTAAAAAATAGTTTAAAGTTACATCTGTGAACAGCCTGAATGTACTAGATCATGTCATTGACAAAACTACAGTGCTGGGAGATTTGTACATTCTTTTGGGGCTACAACCACCCCAAAATTGAAGAAGTTTAAAAAATAATAAAAAGGAATGAGATAAACTGTACATAGTGAACAAGTTACAGCTGATCTGTGTGTCTTTTGTAGATGTGACACTGGCAGCCCAGATCACAGTTCTTCTATTGAACAAGAGCTGGCTGCACTTGACTCAGAAATGACCCAGAAGTTAATAGAACTGAAGGAAAAGCAACAGCAGCAGTTGCTCAATCTCCGACAAGAACAGTATTACAGTGAAAAGTACCAGAAGCGGGAACATATCAAGCTGGTAAGTTGTGCTTCCCATCGACGATTGCTCAGTCACTAATAAAAGTGTGATGTATTATTATATATTAAGTTGCATTTTATTGTGCCCCTTCATGGAATCCATTTTGCATATTTTATCCTGGTTCATAGAATCTTCTTTGTGAACAGAACTATGGCCAGAAATCCATGTGATAGGTGATGTCCAGAGCACCAAAGCTCTAAAAGCTGATGAAATAAAGTAGTCAAGTAATAAACAATGTGAAACTCTACATAGAGCTACCCTTGAACACCATCTAGAATCTGCAGCTAGAGCAGTAGTACTACTTGCTGCTACAAGATCACATGTACTACCCATCATAGCTGCACATCTGCTCACAGCTGACACTGTGCAATTTATTTTGTAAAGCAACCTAATAGAAATGACATTGGCATATGTGACAGGTGATCCCACCTAAATTTAATCTATTCCTGCAGTAGTGCAGCCATGGGCAGATCTAGGATCTTGAAAAGGAAGGTGCAGTTGATGTGGCAAAGCATCACATATAACACATTTTTCTTCAGTTACAGAGAAACTAGGAGGTTTGCTAATATGCTAGATGGCTAGCAGTATGTTATTCAGGTTCAGAACAAAGCAAAAACAAATATAACTATTGGAATGTGTCCTGATTTGCTAGATTCTATATTAAATTTAAAAAAAAACACAAACTAGGCAAAACAGAGTCCAAGCACTCAAAAAGATATTGTGTCATTAGTCCCAGATTCATAAGAGTTAATGTATGTATGGATCTTATTCAGGTACATTATACAAAATTTAGCCCTCTGGTATGTTTTCACAGTGCCTCCAATACTTCACTGTCAGTCATTTCAACATCTTATATTTCTGCACCTAAGTTATATTTATATTTCTGTACTCAAGTTAAGATTTTTAGCTAGAGCTAGAAACAATCTGCAGGACTATGAAATAAAAAAGAGGTATTACCAGGAAGGGCTAGCACACAGCAAAATAGTAGAAGAAAAGGTAGTTTGAATAGTAGAAGGTCAAGACTATTAAAAAGGATAGAGGGCCATTAACACCTGTGGAGTGGAGAGAGATTAGCAGGAATGAGGGAGATGATAATGAGACATGAAGTCAACTGATTCTCTCAGCATTGCCTGAATAGAAATACAGCTGTTCCTCCCAAGAACTTTGTTTTAAAATTCAGGTGGAGCAGGAATCAAAGGGAAATGTGACTGCTGCACCCCCTAGATACATCCCTGAGTGCAGCTATGTGCTTTCCTTTCTCAGGACAGATCATAAAATGACATAAGTTTCTTATGTATTTGCTGAAGATATCAAAAAGGTACCTTGGTACATCAGAATTCTGTTTCCTGATTCTGTACTGTGTTAGTAAAGCCAACTAGTAAAAAATAATAGATGCCATTTTATAATCTCACTACTTTATTTTGATGGTTGCATGTCTTTTGCTAGTATTAGGGATCAGTGTTAAGGTTTGCAAGGAGAGTAAATCAGAGAATGGTAAAAGATCATACAGCTGTGAGAAAACAACTCTTTTTTTGTCCCTGCTAAATAATCCAAGCACTGATTATTCTTAGTACAGCAGCTTTATACCACAAAGGGAGTTAAGAAATTCACGGTGAAGTCCTGACTATTGAATTGAACAGGATTTTTGCCATTTGCTTTTAATAGATTCAGGATTTCAACCCCAGAATTTACAGACTCTTTGGCCTTGGACACACATTACTTTTATACTGCTACCAAGTGTCTCAGCACTTTGTAGCACTGCAAAGATAGAGAACATGCATGCGTGTACAGCCCTCTGAGATGACAATTTACCTCAAAGGTGTACTTTCCAGCCATCCAACTAGGAGGTGATAGGAAGCTGCTTTATTGCTCCCACTTCCCCCAGCAGAGAGACTTCCTCCAGCGGATGCCACTGCTAGAGGCAGCAGTGGTAACGAAGCAGGCCCTGGCCACCCAACATGGGGAAGGGGTGGGGAGAAGGGAGCAGGTGACTAAATGGAGTGACCTAGGAGGCTTCCAGTCCTATGCACCTATGATTACCTTGATCAAATCTATGAAGCCTCTCTGGCATTCTGTCTGTAAAATAGGGCTAGTGCTTGCCTTTGCCGAGTCGCTGTAAGACTTACGTCTTTGAGGATCTTAGAATGAAGGCACCAGAGGAATACAAATGATTACTACTACTACTATAAAGGAGAAATCCCTGACATTTTGTTCAGCTAGTTCCACATTTAGTGCAACATTTGGATCATGATTCAAGGTTCTTCTGCTGCTTTATAGACTTACAACACTCCAGGAAGCAAAATTAGTTAGAAAAAAAGTAACATCCCATGAAAATAAACTGATGGAAATAGCTTCAAACATTTCCCGGGGTTGTGAAGTTTTGCCAAGCAATATTCTCATTGAAAATGAATGCTCTAGGATATTGGGGCATCATCTAGGAATGGTGCAGAAATATTTTGCATAAGTTATTCCACACCAACTTTTGTTTTAACAGCTGGAGCATTGCTGTCAGCAGAGGCAAGATCATAAGGCCTGAAGATCTAAAATAGAGATGCTGAAGCAGATGGCAGTGGATGTTTTGAGGGGGGGGAAAGGACTTTTCTAAAGGGTGCTGTATGACATACAACAGAATTTTAATTATGGGGGGAGATATTGCTCTTAGATTCAGTGAAGGAGTTAAGGATCTGAACTCCCAGAAGCAGAACACAAAGATCCAGCTTATCTGAAGCTAGGACAAAAACGGCAACTTTATGCCTTCTGCATTTGTGGGCCAGAGGTCCTCTGTGCAATTAGAGGATATTTGGGAGTCATTTCAATATATAGAAAATCACCCAAGGACTGTTCCATGATCTGGGACATTCCCAGAATCCCCACTGCAACCTACAGTATCCAGCTTCCTGAGCCCACCACAAAATTAAACATCCCATCCCTGCAACACCACACATGTAGATGCTGCCTGGTGGCTGGGGCATGAAGGTGCTTCAGGGCAGGGGCTGCCTGCTGGCTGGCCTTGCACTGAAGCACCTTTGTGCCCCATCCAGTCTCTCTGCTGCACATTGAACCCAATTGGAACAGCCCGGGGCTGCTGCAACTGGGCTCAATGTGCTACACATGCATAAGCTTCAGAGCAACATACTCCGGAGGTTTTTGCTCCCAGGCATATCCAAACAGCATGCCCAGGAGGAAAAAACTCTGGAGTTTATTCTTGCATGTGAATTGAACACTTAGACATGCCCCCCGGGTGCGTTTACAGGAGGCACTGACTGTGCAGTAGCCTGATACTACTGCGCAGTAGCATTGTGTGGCAAAAAACATGACACAATGTTATTGTGCAGTAGCATTAGGCTACTATGCGGTGACATCACAAAAAAAGGCATTCATCAGCGCTACTGCACAGTAAGTCAGGTTACTGTGCATTTATTTAGTACTTGCATAAACAACTATTAAATAAATGCTCAGTAACAACTGCTCAGTTGTTTCATGCAGATGCGACCACCAAGTACAAAAGTCACACCAATCTTGAACACTCACAGAAACCAATCTGACCTATTTCTTGGAGTTGTTGTTTATTGATTTCAGCGGGGCAGCATTAGTAGGTTGGCCATAGCTTGTGTGTTCTTGAGACATCATAGCACCTCTCTGAGTTGTTAACAACTATTGCTTCTTGTCATTAGTGAAAGAACCAAACCAGAGAAGGAAAGGCCTTAAGAAACTATAACGATATTGGGTATTGCCTAAACCCTAAGTGGCATCCACATTAGCTGTAGGCAAGAGGCAGAAAAGATGTCCCAATAATTTGACACTAGATTTAGATCTGTCTGCGCTCTATCTGGGGAAAAATAGGAATAATGGATTTCCTTCCATTGTAGAAGTGCAATGAAGATAAGTACAGGGTGTGGATCTACAACATGCTTATGCCAGAGTAATTCGACTTTACTCAGTGGTAAAAGAAAAGTGGACAAGCAGTGTATAGCTCTGCTCTGGTGTAAGTCACTGTAGTCCAGGATAAAGTTATGCTTTGGAAAAGAAAGAATTATACCACTGCACTGGTTATGCATCTACTTCCCTGGTCCATTGCATTATAAGATAGCTGTTTGCTCACAGGAAGTCAGCTTTCCCACTACTTAATGGCCAGGTGACATACCTGCCTACTGCCAGCAGCAAACTTTGGAGAACTGGTTATGTCTCCGCTCTTTACTGCAGAGTAAATTTAACAGTTAGGAAAATCCAGGCTAAATTATTCTGTTGCAGTTGGGCTATTTGCATAAACCAGTGATTTTTGATCTCTTCAGATTCCTATGCTTTTCTGAATTTAGTATCACCCAATATCAAAATGTTATACAAAAAATAAGTAGCAACGTGTTTGTGAATGGTCTGGTTGTTCTTTTTTTTTTTTTTTAAGTCCCTTTATCTTAGATGAGATCTTTTTAGATTTTTTTAGGGTTCGTTTTTTTTAATCAAGAACATGGAAATAAAGCAGGAACACTAATTCTAAGGCAAGATTACAGTTAAGAAGTTATGCATACAGAAGAAGTCAGAAAATAAAAACACTTCAGGGTCGCAGCCACATAGCTATGTAGGTGCACTGGTCTGACTACAGAATATGGACCAATATTTGTGGCACACTTGTGAGAAACTGAAACTTCATTTCCTTACCTGAAGATATCAGCCTCTGTGCATGGTGGGTTAGTGCTGGGGTCTCTCCAGTGAGCTCTGGCAGCATGTGCCCAGTGTCAGTGGGTCCAGCCTCATGCCGTGGAGCAGACGCAGCACCAAGTCCTGGTTCTGTGCCTGCAACCAGCCTGGCTCTGAATGAGCTGTATTACATCCCCCCGCCTGCCATTCATGTCTCCGTGTCCACTCTGCAGTTAATGTTTCTCCCTGTGTTGATTCCTCATGAACCACTGCAGCTCATTCTCTACTGGCTTGTCCTCTACTGGCTTCTCTACCAGAAGCCCTAGTACCGTCTTTCTTGTCCAGGCCAGGTCAGCTTGACAGGTCTTTCACCACCATGAGCAACTCCACGCAGCCCCGGTGGGAGGTGGGGACAAGCCATGTTGGGTCACTTCTGGGAGGCTGCTCATGTCCTCAAGCACCTTTAAAAGCATGTTGTGGCACCCCCAAGGTGCTGTGGCACCCCAGTTGAGAATCACTGGCCTAAACATACAGGAAAGATTGCAAAGTGCTCAGATACTACAGGGATAGGGACCACATCAACTTCTATGGTTAAATAAAATACCTGATTACCTGTTCCATTCCCTTTTGTCTTTATGAGCAGCATGTTTTTCTAGCTTACAGCTCACATGCTCCAGGTAGTAGCTAATCAGACAAGCATTCTTTGCAACAGCACTTTGTAATTCCCTGTCTAGAGAACTAACCCTCTGACACCACCCATCCAACAGAAATGCTACCCATCTGACCTAACGTACTGTTCTGCTAACATTTCTTAACTGCTACAGTGGGCATATTTAGAACAAATCTCAGTAAAAACTTTCCCTTCGATATGACATAACAGAAATAAAGACTTCTACCATTTCAAAGATGATTCTTTTTTCTTACACCCCTTGGAATAGACAGTAAACAATAAAAGATCAGGGGTTTTTTTTTCCTTTCTAGCCCTTCTTTACTCTGCTCATGTATTCATGAGAGGTCTGAGTACAACATTATTTCCCTGATCCCTGAAAATCAAGCAGGGCCTCTCAATCTTGGTCTACTGTGAAAATGAATGTTTGCTTTGAGGTCTAGCTGAACAACAGGCATTGAGAACTCACTGTAGGATAGAAGGCCTAACGCGCTCATGTCCGCTGCCATTTTTCAAACCCAGCAGAGTTTCAGTGTGTTATCTGTTCATTGAATTAAGCTATTAACAGTAATTTTACTTACTTGATAAAAATGTTAGGATAGAATGAAAGTAAAATTTAAAAACACCAGTAACTTAAGGGTAAAAGACAATACAGAGAAGTGCCATACTTATCTAAAATCCAAACATTAAACACTCAGGAAACTGAGAGGTAGTGTTAATTTTAATATCCTTTTAAACAACCAACAAGTTTAATTTCCCTGGTACTGACATCATTCAGTAACCACATGATTTTGATTAAAGAATTTTAGTGCTTGTGGTTCCTGGGTTAGATTAAACTGATTTCTAAAGGTATGTTATGATTTGGGGTTTGGGGTTTTTTTTAATGTTTTCACCTCGTTATGTTACTACAGGGGAGGATTAAGATTGGTTGGATGGCTTCAATTTATATTTTTTTATGCTTTAACATGTTTGGCTTTCTTTTAAGGGTAAACCTAACTCTGATTTTCCTGGGTTTGGAGCTATAGCATTTCTGTAATTAGTTTTATCCTTAAGTTACTGATATACGGTCTCAACCTTAGCCCTGTTGACAACTCAATATAACAAAGAGTTGTCAACATACTGTATTTGCTTCAGTCTTTTGCAAAGAGGTACAATAGCTGTTCATTTAATAATAATCATGAATGATAATCACTACCACATCTCAGACCTTGTCAACACCTGTGTGACCTTCCATGTAAATATACACTGATATAGCTAAACTGGGGTACGCCCTTGTATGGGTACTTTTTCAGTGTTTAATAAGTTGATTGGGAAGAAGTTTAAAAGAATATCAGTTAAGCCCGCCTTACACAATAATGAGCATGCTCAGAAAGACTTATACCACTTTGATTATATTGGTTTAAAAAGTTAAGTGCAACTACACCAGGGGAAGGCAATTATTTTGGACGGAGGGCCGCTTACTGAGTTTTGGCAAGCCATCAAGGGCTGCATGATAGGCAGCCAGGGGCAGATATATATTAATTTCCTAAATTTTTTCAGGGCCCCACAGGCCGGATAGAATGGCCTGGCGGGCTGCATTCGGCCCGTGGGCTGCATTTTGCCCACCCCTGAACTACACCAATGCAATTTTTCCACACAAATTGGCTTCGTTTTTTTATGCGAAACACCACCTGAATACTCCACAGACATTATCTTTGACATCTGTACAAAATGATGTGAAGCAGCACTATGTAAAATGGGGCTAGTCTCACCACCCAGGGCTACCTGGCGCAACAGGTCAGCCCATGAATCAGAGCAGTAGAGAATCAGAGTTCTTGTACATAGGAGTTATACCCTGTGTTCTGAGAACTGATATGTTTTGTGTGTTATCTGCAGCTGTCATATTAGGGTATTGCTCATATTAGGGTACTGCTCATTTATAGTGATTTGTTGTACCATCTGAAAGGCAGGTTGTTTTAGAAGCGTTGGCTGTTAAAAAAGAAATGTACGGAAACTGTTTGACAGCCAATTGAATTATGTTCCCCAGTGAGAAATTTAAAAGTGAAGTGCTGATTGGGATCTGTGTTGAGTCCATACCTGCTAGCAGTCTCTGTTTGATTGAAGTAGCAAACAGTCTCTGTCTTACCTGGGGTTTCAAAAGCCATCTCTGGTAAGTATTGTCCCAAGCTGTGTTACTCCTAGCTCAGTGGGCTGAGCTTTCACCACTCTTCTTGCAGATGCTGACATGCACTGCCAAGGACCCTGATATATCCCTCCTCCTGTCAGTGTGGGAAAGGATGGCAATAGTAAGGAATCTTAATTAGTAGTTAGCAAAGGACACTGAATTCTTGTAGCCTTGCCTTCCAGTGACACATCAAAGGGTCACTGCATAAGGTTGGATAAATGGTCCCTTCAGCATAGCATTTTTCTTTTAATTTGGGTCAATTTTGAAGTGAAAAATTGTCATCTAGAAATGACGAGTCTAAATTTTTCTTTGGCAAATATCATCACGAAATGTGCCAACATTCTGGAAAAGAAACGTTTCATTTTTTAAATGTTGAGGCAACATGTTTTGAATTTTTCAAAATTTCTCCTTTTTTGTTTCCTTTTGGCGAAAACTATCAAGAGAATTTGATCCCAGTTCATAAATACGTTCAGTACTCCCTCTTTCACCCTTCCCCTCCCCAACCTTTTTCCCCCAATTCAGCAAAATTTCTATTTGTCACTGGTGTTCAACCTATGGCCCATGGGCTGGATTCAATCCCTGGGGTCTGGACCTTTGGCAGTGGGGGTGTGGTGGCAATGTTAATTGTCACAGCAGAGTCCAGAGCCACATTCATTAATGCTGCCACCACTTCCCTGCCATAAAATTTCAGAACCTTCATGGGGTTGGGCCACAGCCAGATCCCATGCGTGGGCCAGGCCAGCACTTGTGGTCACTCCACAGCCGCATTCAGTGCATGGGGCCAGGCTGGCACCCTGGGTCTCACCCATGGACTGACTCTGGCTCACTGACCTCCAATATGGGATCTAGCCTGTGGACTGGCCCCATGCCACTCATCCAGCCCCTGGGACCAGATAAATTGAGCACCACAGCTATTTTTCAAGGACAAGAAAAAAGAAGAAAAGCACTCATCTCTGCTGCCTCAAGGGAGTTTCCATTCAGATATACATTTTTAAAGAGGGCCTCTAATGCTCCTTATTTCCAGACCTTGCTCCCTTTTCAAGTGTGCACTTGCAGCACAGGTGCTCATATCCACATTCTCATTCCCAGCTCTGTGTGTGTGTGTGTGTGTGTGTGTGTGTGTGTGTGTGTGTGTGTGTTCACATATTCTCTTAAACTGTTCAAAGCTGCAAGGGAAAGGGGCACAGATGCTATTTTCCAGCCTCCATATCCAAAGCTGCACCAGATCCTTTTGTATAGAATGGGAATAGTACACATTGGAGTATGGACAAACGTATGTTTGTTGCAGCTTCAAAAGGGAAGAGGGAGATGCTGCTCAGAAGTGTGCAGCAGCTGCTGTGCTGTAACCATTACATGTGCATCAACCTGCGGTGATACACATGAGCTAAACTGCCCCAGATGAAGCAAGGTTAAAGCTGGAGCCATTTTGTTGTGCGTGTCTTACTGCAGGCTCATATAAATGTTACAGTTATCGTGTAACAGCCACTGCACGTTCCTGAGCATCAACTCCTCCCCTTTTTTGAAGTCACTATAAGCGTATGCTTGTCTGTCTCTAGAGGCTTTGGCAAGTAGAATGAGGCAAAGGGTCCCAGAGGTCCCTGTGACTCGTGAATATGATACCTGACTTCAGTGCCGTAGCAACAAAGTTTGGCACGTGGGGCAAAGCCCACAGTGGCAGCCCACGTTCACCCCGTGCGCAGATCTGGGGGGCACCCCCCCCATGCTTGCCCAGGAGTGCATGCAGCAGTGGGAGCTGCCCTCCCCACATCCCTGCATCCCCCCAAATGAGCTGCTCACTGCTCTGTCCCATGCACTGCCCCAGCTGGGCAGCGCCTGTTGGCGCCCCTTCGATTCAGCACCTCAGGCAGTTGCGCTGCTCGACCCCCTTGCTATGGCACTGCAGTAGCGACCTTAGTGGAGGGCAAATTGGGCAACTGCCTGGAGCCCCACACTTTATAAAAATAAAAATTAATTACACTGAATATATTTGTATTATCCGAATTGTATTAAGATAGTTTTATTGCAGTTCCATGGATAGGGCAAAGTGAAATTGAAATCGGAAATCTCCGACTGACTTATAGGGCATCAAAATTAAGCCTCTAAGGGGCCCCAACTGACTATCTTGCCCAGGGCCCCAACAGCCCTAAGACTACCACTGGGCACTGCCTGGCTTACCTGAAAGCCGGTCATGCTTTCTATGTCTTTTCATCACCCTGAATCTTAGGGTGTTTAAATAATCAAAATGGTAGACTCAAGACAAAATGTTTGGCCTGGATGTGACTGAGTTTTGGTGCCCTGTTTTTACTTCTCTATCCACTTTTAATTTACCAGGATCCCTTGACTGGGTCAGGCATGGGACTTCACTATTTTTCAAATGATCTCAACTTATTTTATCATCCTGTATGTTCCATCCTGGCCAAGAACTATGTAAATCATCTATTCAAATACATACTGGATTTACAGTCACTGACATTTTCTGCTAATGGCAGGTTTGAATACATCTTGAACCTGAGTCAACGTTTCCAACCCTAATCCAGGCCAGCAGCAAGATTGGCTCTCTTTCTCTCAGAGTGTCTCCCTACATTTAGTCGATAGTCTCCTTTCTTTCTGCTTCACACCCAAAGTCTTTTGGGACAGATAACCATTTGAAAAACATGAAATTTTGTTAGCCATTGGCATTCTCAATGTGATCTACAAGCATATGTTAAGAACACTGTGTAGGGTATGTCAAAGTTTAGGAAGCATGCTTATGTTTCTCTCCCCATGTGCACTATGAGAGGATGTGTTTATTTGAAGAGTGCATAGCAAGCCCCTCCTACAAACATAATGGATATTAATTATAATAGTGAGTAAGATGCAAAACTCCTTTATGTTTGCAATTAAGTTAGAGACAGTAAATAAACCTTATTCACACCATTGAGCAGTTACTGCCATTGTTTTCAGAGGGCTGCATTTTTTGAGCTGTTTCCTCTCTTGTTTGGAAAGTGATAAAGAAGTTTGTGTTCTTTTTTTTAAAACAGCCATTTTAGACTAGCATATAATTAGTTTGCATAGCTTTCTATTGCATATAAACTCATCAAAATAGATAATGCCTGTTCCCAAAGCTAAGCTACATTTTCTGCGTTGTTCAGCTTTGAAGTGTCATGATAATTACTTTTTTTAATAAGGAACATTCTGACAGTTTGATCACTGAGCTTTATTTGAATTAATATTTCCTCAGAATAAAATTTGCTTCACAGATGAGTGAGGATTCTTTCTTCATGGTACACTTGGTAATTTGGTAGCTGTAGAGGAGAGTTCATTCTTGTTTCTTTCCTTTTCTTATCAATACGAAGGAGAAAAGAGTTGGAATTTTACTGCATAACCATATCAAAGGTTCTCCATTCAAGATTTTGATTATATGCATGCTGCTTTTACTCAGTTAGATGTAAACTGGTGAAATATTTAAGTGTGTTAATTCTCTATTTTTATAATGCACCATATTATGAATTTAGTCTCCTAACACTTGCGTGCATAGAGAATTATTACTTCTCAGAGATGGGAAAACTGAATTGCAGAGAGGTCAGAGACCAATCTTGTTCTTTTGGATATTTTATTACTGACTTTAGCAGAGGATAGGGTTGGCCTTGAAATGACCAGAATGCCCCAGAATGCATTTGAGAGAACCAGAACTAGAACTCACATTTCCTGACCCTCAGTCCTGCATTTTAGCCTGTAGCCCAGGGGTGGGCAAAGCATGGCCCATGGGCCAGATCCAGCCCACCAAGGGATTCTGTCCAGCCCATGGCAGGTCCCTCAGCCTTGCCTGCGCAGGCATGGGGGGCAGCTTGGGCTGTGGTGCATGTGATTGGTCCCACTGCCCCCAGGGCACAGAGGTGCCACTGGGTACAGCCTGCCCCATGCCTGTGTGTGGCTCTTGGGCATGATGGGAACTGTTATTTGTGAGGCAGGGGAAGCAAGGTGGCCAGACTCAGCTTCCCAGCAGGCCGTGCTGCCACTGCCCAGGAGCAGGTGTGTGCTCCACCGCCCCAGCCAGACCCACCCTGCTGCCCAGGCACCCTGGGCCCGTCCACCCTGCACCCACTGCAGAAGGGTGCCAGATGGGACCCACATGGCCAGGGCATGGTCGGCCAGGCAAGTGGGATGGGGATGCAGGTGGGTGTGAAGTAGCATCTGGGAGTGTTTCATAGTTTCATAGTAGTTAGGGGTCAGAAGGGACCTGAATAGATCATCTAATCTAACCCCCTGCCACTGTTTGGAGCACATGCTGGGATCACATGACCCCAGATAGGTGTTCATCCAACCTCTTTGAATTTACCCAAGGTAGGAACGAGGACCACTTCCCTGGGAAGTTGGTTCCAGATCCTAGCCACCCTAACGGTGAAATAGTGCCTCCTAATCTCTATCCTGAACCTATTCTCCAGCAGCTTCTGGCCATGGTTCCTCATCATCCCAGGTGCTGTTGGGGGGACTAGGGCCCTTCCTATTTGCTGCTGATCTCCCTTAACGAGTTTATAGGCAGCCACCAAATCCCCCCTCAGCCTCCGCTTGATGAGGCTGAACAGGTTCAGGTCCCTCAGCCTCTCCTCATAGGGCCTGCCCTGTTGCCCTCCAACCAAGCGGGTGGCCCTCCTCCAAACCCTCTCAAGGCAGGCCACATCCTTCTTAAAGTGCGGTGCCCAGAACTGGACGCAGTACTCCAGTTGAGGCCGAACCAGTGTTGCGTAGAGGGGGAGTATCGCCTCTCTGGACCGGCTTGAGATGCAACTTTGGATGCACAACAAGATGTTGTTGGCTTTGCTGGCTGCGGTCTGGCATTGGCGGCTCATGTTCATTTTGGAGTCAATAATGACTCCAAGATCCCTTTCCGCCTCTGTGCTCACAAGGCGGGAGCTCCCCAGCTTGTATGCATGCTTCTCCTCAGGTGCAGTACCCTGCATTTATCTACACTGAGTGGGGTGGGTGGGCATGGCCAGGATTGCAGGCAGTGACAGTGTGGGGCTGGGGCCCAGGGAGCAGCTGCAATCTGCTCCCTGCATGTCCTTGCCCGCAGAACCGACGCCCATCACAGGGACATGCAGGGAGTGGATCTTGGCTCTGCCCAGGGCTCTGGTCCCATTCTTTCAATGCCCCACAATCCCGGCTTCACTTGCCCATCCCACTCCTGGATGCTGCTCCCCACCTGCTCACAACCCCATCCCATTTGCCTGGCTGAATTTGCCCTGCCCACTAGGGTCCCAGGTCAGTCTCCATGGAGACCCTACCGACACTGCCCACCCACCCGCTCCATCAGTGCCCCTGACAGTGGGTTCAGGGTAGGCCAACCAAGGCCAGATAGGATAAATTGCCTCCCTCCCCAGCCTGAAACAGCTCACAGAAATTTCATAAGTGGCCTTCCAGCCCAAGTAATTGCCCAGTCCTGCTGTAGCTCATGCTCCTAAATATGACCAGAACCCCGTCCAACCTGCTTTGTAGGAATCTGTTATTTCTCTACAACCAAATCAAAATTGTTCTAAATAATAATAATGCCACACCTGCAAAGAAACCTTGTACTAGATAATGTCATAGAAGTGCAATTTATAATTGAATTTATAAATGAGCACCAATTTTCCAGTGCGTAACATGAATAATATTATATAACTACCCTTTGCTTTTACATCAGATAATTTGGGAAACAGCTGTTCTTGAGAAACAGGGAGCTAATATATATAATTCTACAGTTCTCAGTCTGATGATGCCTGCCTCACTGATAGAGCAGTTGCTATCTTTTAATTATACACAGATCAAAGAGGGGATATAATATTTACATATGTTCATCACCATATATTATTGAAGAAAGCTAGATTTATTTAAGATGACAAAATGTAAAATATGTAATTGTTTTGGGCTTTTTTCCCCAGCTCATTCAGAAGTTGACAGATGTAGCAGAAGAGTGTCAGAACAGCCAGTTAAAGAAATTAAAAGAAACTTGTGAAAAGTAAGGCTCTGAGTTTTTTAACTAATTAAATCTTCTTTGGCTAAGTTTGTACAGAATATACATTTTGGATTAATCTTTATTCCTCTTTCCTTTAGAGAAAAGAAAGAATTAAAGAAGAAAATGGACAAGAAGAGGCAGGAGAAGATCACAGAAGCAAAATCCAAGGATAAAAATCAAATGGATGAGTAAGTATGTCCTTAAAAGTGCATTCAGTTTTATAAAGAAGGTCAAGGACGTTTCACATGTGGAAAATAGAAAGGGAAAGGCTCAGCCCTAAATGCCAGGCAGTCAGTTTGCAGGCAGTAATCAGTCACGGAAGTAGCAGTCAACACTAATTTCATTTCATGGGACTAATCCAGCCCCATTTTCCATAACCACTGCAGACCCTCTGGCAGCTGTAGTGGTGCTGTTACACTGTACAGGGAGGGACCATGCATTACCTGAGAGCAAATGTGGAAAGCACCTGTGTCGTGACAGAATACATATAGCCTTTGCTTGTCAGCACACCTACAAGTAACTTTACACTCATAAAAAGACCCATTAGCTTTAAATCCCTTATATAAAGTTATCGGTCTGTTGCAGGAGGGCATGGGGAAAACTAGGCCTTAGCTTTGGATGTAAGTATCTCTGGGCTTGTCTACATGGGGGCACTAGAAAAACCATCTAACTTAACTTTTAAAATGGATTAATAAAATACATTCAACCTCTTTGTGAGGACTGATTTAAAATTAAAGTGGTCTTAACTCTATTTAGTTTACTTCAATTCCAAAAATAACAGTGTATTCAGAAGCACTGAAAAGAGGGCCCAAAGATGCAAAGATGCAGTGCCTTACTTAAGAACAGAGAGCAGGAGAAGTTATTAAGATGCCTAAAGAAAAGACAAAAAATGGGCATAATAAGAGATCATATGAAGGAGGAGGAAGAATTATTTAAGGTTGTTAAAGGTGGCATAATATCATGAAAGTAAAATGGAAATCACTTAGGTATTATGAAAAATGTTTTAGCTGTAAAATCAATTATAGCATGAAATAATTCATCAGTAGAGAGATTAATGAGATGCCAAGCTTAGAAGTGTTCAAAAGCAGGCAAATAAAAATCCTTCAGGGTTCCCTCAAACGCCTTCCGCAGGAGAACCCATGAGAAAGGAGAGAACAGATTAGGAAACTCAGCTATGTTTCTTCCCAATTATTCCATCAAATGAATGTAATTTGCCCCTGTCCCAGTTGAACAGATAGCAAGACCTTCCTGCAGAACCAGTGAATCCTTTCCTAATTATCTGTGCTTAGTAGTTACAACTACATCTCCTCTCCCTCAAATATGAAGTCACAATACACACAGAGTAATATAATGTGCTGAGCTTTCCAGGCTTTCATTTTTCTATTTTAGATCTGTTTTGGGTCTAGAGTTTGCTATAAAAAAAATTCTTTTTCTGCTTCCCAAACAAGGAGGCAGCTGGGGAGTTAACCAACAAACAAAATGGGCAGCAATTTAGTAGTGTAACTTAGGTGGTGGACGGGGAAAGGTGGGAGGCAGTTGGCATGGGAGCAGGGCACCAGCCAGCGAGAAGAGCAGTTCCCAAGCTCACTGTTACTGCTGCCACTATAGCAGCCCCTGTTAGAGAAGTTTTGGCTGAGGCAGCAGCAGCCCATACTGTCAACACAATTGCAGCAGCCCTTGAACAGGGAGGTAAGTGATCACTCACACCTCCCCTTTCCCTGTATTGCCCAGGGTGCCAATATTTCAAGTTATGCCTCTGGGCAGCATTGTTTTAGAGCACAGAAAGACAACACAATTCAAGCACAGAGTATAACCAGCTATGCCCTACCCCTAGCATGTCTCAATGCACGGAAGCACAACACCAGCAAAAATTCAACGTCAGCAGAATAGTCCAGTGTGCAATCATTTGGAGTTATTGAGTTGACCCTTATCTGATACCTGCGTAAAATTTTCTCACTGAAATGCTCTGACATGCAAGTGTTTGCTCTGAAATCAGAGGTCCTAGTTTACTTAATGATGTTATGGGGTGAACATTGCATTTCAGGATTTTGTCTTTGTCTTCATTTGAGCCAGGATGTCGCTTCTAGTACCTGTTTGTGCTGTTCCTTGTGCCACATGTTGGACACAGTGCACCGGGTGGCTGCTTGTGTATTGTGTTCTCTCTGGATTCCATTTTGACACTTAAAAGGGCACAACAGCCATGCTGAAGAGCTCAGTAAAAGAGCAGAACTTGTTGGATGTTATCAGGGCTTAAAGGAAGGACACAACATTATTTCACTGTGAGAGGCCTCAGTAAAATCTGTACACTTCCTAGAAGACAGATTCCCCTTCTCCCCATGTGAAAGGCCAGTTAAAAATGAAGATGGATGGATGGATTGGGGGATGGATGGACAGAACTGTGCCATCAAAGCATAATCCCCCTTCTGTAAGGAGGGAGCTGAATTCACAAACAGACTGTTGTAATTCTATCGATTGTAATAACTTGTTAATCACTTGTCTTCAGAGAGAAGACTGAAATGATTCGATCGTATATCCAGGAAGTGGTGCAATACATCAAAAGGGTAAGTCAGGCCATTATGTTTATGTACATTTTGTAAAACGTCAGTTTCCATATTTATTATCATACTGGAGAGTTTCTAAACTTTTAAATGAAGATTTGGTGACTGCAGCTTGAATAACAACAGCCCAGAGTGTTAGATACATTCTGTTCCATGTGACATTGGAGATGTGTGGGGTTGTTTTCTTCTGAGCAATAGGTAACTAAGGGATTAGTTAATTTTTCTGCTCTATTATAGATGAGTTTGGATCTTTGACTTCCATGTTTTTATTCATAGCAACTGTATGCTATTTATTGCTTGTAGCTCATGAGAACTTTTTTAAATGGTTTGCCCTCTCAAAAATCTAATGACAAAGATCTCTGAAAGTGGATAAACAAGCAATTGCAGAGTATCCTTGATTATATTTGGAAAATTGCTGAAATGCACAGGAATTGTAAACAGAGTGCTGCAAGATATAAAAGACTTTGTTTCGCAGAACTTCACGAGAAGCTGCTAGCTATTCTGTAATTGTAAGGGTTTTTCAATATATTGAATCTTATGTATTCCCATATCTTTCTTTATCAAAAATGTTAAAACAAAACTTTGGGAAGCAGACACCACTGAGTTCCAACAGATCTGCAAGGAAGAGACATTTTAATGCAAAAGCCTAATTATTTTTGTTAACAAAGACCTTGATTCAAGAAAAGAACTAAAGAATATCCTTAGCTTTAAGCATGTGTTTAATTCCCATTAAAATCAACTGCATTCTTAAATGTTTGGCACAGTCAGAGCCAAACTATATAAATATATTATTTTCACATATGTAAACATAGTTCCTTGAAGGAAAAGGTCCAGTGTCTGTAACAAAATACAATAAAAATGTGCTTTACATTTTATGACTATTATATTAAATACTTCTGAATTTGAATTCCTTTGGATCACCTGTGACTATCAGTTTAAGTCACGGGCTCATGTAAAGAGAAGAACTGTGCACTTGTATTACAAATATTTACAGTTTTCATTATACACATTTTTTTTCTAATTGGGAGGGGAAAATCAGGTCTGTGTGTTGAGTGAAAAAGGGTTGTTGGTTGTTTGTGTTGTTCTAAGGACATAGGTAGACAAGGTTCTTTGGGTAAATGTGACATTTTTTATTCAACCAACTAAATAGTTGGAAAAATTGTTCTTTGCAAACTTTTGGGCACAAACACCCTTCTTCAGGCATAGGGAAAGTCTGCGGGTGTTATGTGTTCTCCATGGTAGAATAGAAGCCAATATGCAAATGCAGGTCTATGAAAGTGCAAATGCATGGCAGTAAGGATCAGAGGGAATGGTAAAATACAAACCAACATATACAAGAAACCCATGGACCAACAACATACATAGCTACACAGAACCAGCAATCACCCTAAACACACCAGAAAAGCTGAAATATACAGGCAAGTCCTCCAATGCTACTGAATTTGCACTGCAGAGAACACCCATGATCGTCACCTCACAAATCTCAAAGGGGCTTTCACTCAACAAGGACATTCCTCTAGAGAGATAGATCATACTTTTGAAAGAGCCACTTGGATACCACGTGAAAAATTGCTGCAGTACAAAAAGAAAGTCCTCACAAATCACACACCATTAGTTACGACATACCATCCTTCCCTGGAACCTATACAGAAAATCCTCAAACAATTGCAACCCATACTAGAAAAAGACCCAATTCTTAAAGAGATTTTTCCAGAACCACCTATCCTAGCCTGTAAACAAGCACCGAACCTTGCCAACCTCATCACCAGAAGCAAATTTCTTATGGCCTAAAGCACACTAGATGCCAACACATCTCCACCACTCCCATAATAACTACACCCCACAATGGAACCATCAGCATTCCTGGTTCTTACACCTGCACCTCCAGAAATGTAATACATCTCATCCAGTGCACTAAATGCCCTGATGGAATATATGTAAGAGAAACCAAACACCACTGCGTACCAGAATGAACGTGCACCGAAAACCCACAAAGACAAAAATATCCAATTACCTATGGGTGCACACTTCTCACAAGACAACCACTCTCTCTCCAACCTCTTAGTTCTTATCTTCAAAGGGAATTTACAAAACACCTTTCGTAGATGAGCCTATGAACTTCACTTCAAAAATCTACTGGATACAAAAAATCATGGACTAAATATAGAGATTGGATTTATGGCACATTATAACCTGCCTGCCATCTGATAACCCCAGGTAACCTGTCTGCATTTTACCAGCTACATTCTATCATCATTTCAACATTCCCCCTCTTCCCCAACACGTACCTGTCTTGCCCTTATTGTGCCCATTCCTCTGATCCGCACTGCCACACACTTGCATTTTCACAGACCTGCATTTTGCATATTAACTTCTGTTCTACCATGGAGAACACATGATACTAGCAGAATTTCCCTATGCCTGAAGAAGGGTGTTTGTGCCCAAAAGGTTGCAAAGAACGATTTTTCCAACTAGTTAGTTGGTTTAATAAAAGATATTGCATTTACCCAAAGAACCTTGTCCCCCTTGAGTGAAAAAGAACATTTTGTTGTTTTCTTGTAGCTAGAAGATGCTCAGAGTAAGAGACAGGAGAAACTCATAGAAAAACACAAGGAGATACGCCAACAAATACTGGATGAAAAGCCCAAGGTAAAGAATTTTGAACTGTCATATAGTGCTTTGGAAAAGTTTTATTTTGGCAGCTGAACCTTTGTTATGCACTAGTTATGCTGGTACTTAATTGTGATAAAGTCCATGCACAGAGAGGAAATATTATTAGACCCTTTCTCCAATATTCAAGATTCTGAGAAAAGGTCATGTAGCCTGCAAGCCCTTATTCTACATAATTAAGTGGAACTTTAGTCTTATAAAATATCATTAAATGGTATTCAGTGTAAAGGGTGCTTCTCACCAGCAGAGTGTGCCCTTCACTGTAATGTGCTTTAGCAGTAAAAAAACAAAACACAGGTTTTCTTTGGGGTTTTTTGTATGTTTTTTTAAAAAGGAGATATCTTTTTAGCATGCGTAGCTCAAACTATCAAGATGCTAATAACAGTCTGTAGTACCAGATGAGAATTTAATTTTGTGGAAAACAATGAGCACTGTCGTAATACTGTGATTCAACCTGATATACTATCTGCTGATTTTTCTACTTTGGATTTTGTGCACTGACTCTTACTCTCTTTTGTGTCAGTTGAGAACATGTGGTATTCTGAAATCACACATGCAATATATTTTTTTATTACAAAGATTATGGGCCTGATCCTGTTTCTGCCAAAGCCATTGGGAGTCCTCGCTTTGACTTTGGAGGAACAAGTTCAAGCTTCCTACAAGTTATAAGATGTGTTTTGGGAAGTCATAATTAATTATATCATCAGGCTATTATGCATGAACACAATATCACCAGAGTTCTGGTTGTGGTCTAATTCTTTGTGAGCCCTTGTTGTCCTCTGTGCTTTTATATTTCTATTAGCTCAAATATATTGGTTGCTTCACCTTTAATTTCTTGTCTGTGTCGACAATCCTAATGTTCCAGTGTTGGCATTAGAGTTCAGTTGACTGTAATGGGGAGTTTTAACTTTAACAGCAGGATAATCAGTGTTGTCCTCTCATTTGCATGAAATATCAAAAGGCTAAATCAGGTAAATATTTTTATAGCTAATGATTTGTAAATGATAAACATAGTACATTTGAAGCAATAAAAATATTTGGATTTCTAATTTTCTATTGTGATTTTAAAAATTACCTTTCCAAAAGGTTAAAACTTTGAAATGCTGTCATAGCTGGGTCCAGAGCATATCTTTTTCATAAACATTCAAAATACCTCTTTTTGTGTTTGTTGTTGTAAAATCATTGGCTTGCCTTTAGAAACATTAACTCTTTTAATTAAGAGACTTTAAATTCACAGAAAAATGTAAAGACTCGTTGTCAGTCATTTGAAAGTTAAAATTTCATAAGTTTGGTTTTTTTAAATAGACATTTCCTCACCTGTTTTTTCTGTCCCAAAACTGACTGTATATGTTTTTAAATTAAGCAGTAGGAGGCCTTAATAGTCAGGACTTGCTACCCACAATAAGCATATATGTGTTGCATGCAGAGAAACTATACTCAGAGTTGAGGGAATCAGAATTGTCTTACTCGCATTCAGATGCACAGCTTTTAGGGCACAAAATAGCTTTGCCTTTTGGCATATCGTTAGATCATCCCTGTAGTCAATGCTCCTTTAGCAGTGCCTTTAACCTCCCCTGCTAGGCCCTGCTTTGGGGCCTCCTTCCTGACATGCTTCAGAGTGCACAGAGGATCTGCTTCTTTCCCTTTCCAGCAGAATGGCACTGCACAGGTTTTGCTCAGTCCAGGATTGATTGTAGGTCTTGCTTGGATGAGAAGATTTGGCTAAAACTAGATCTTCATATAAGCTCATTTTTTGGCTTGTATTCAAAGCCAAACTCCTTTCACAGCAGGCCATGCCCAATGGAATAGATCAAAAGATTTCCCCAGTTGTCAGTATTTACAGGGTGTACACACAAATTCAGAACTCTATACAAATATCAGCCTTTCTAGATGCAGCTTTCTGTGGATCCAGTCTTGCTTTGTTCATGCATCCAAAGCTCCCACTAAACTCAAAGAATTATAGGGTTGGAGAGGGACTGTAAGAGTCATCCAGTGCAGCGCCCTTCACAAGCAGTTGCACTGTTCCTAAACCATCCCAGACAGGATACCTATACAGCCTCTTCTTGCAAACCTCCAAACAGGAGATTCCATAACCTGCCTGAGCAGTGGGAGTTTATGGATACACAAGAAATGCAAGCTCTGTCCCTATGTATACTAGTTAATGTACTTAGGGAGGTTGCGCTTGTGTTGTGAGTGCTCCTATAAACAGTATCTCTGGGGACACCTTCACATTATTCATCACTTTTGCTTTGTTATTTACCAGTGACTTGCAAAATTTCTAGTGTTAGGCACAAAGCAAACTCATAGAACAAAAACAAGAATGTAGACTTAGCCATTGTGTTGGCATAATGGCATTAAGATGCTTGTAAGTGTAAAATTGTGACTACCCTTATGACAGAGTCTATAGGAAACTGGAAGAAAAGCTTTTCCCTAAATTGCTGCAGTTTTATAACATATCCTTCAAAAGCTACTTGAGTCCTGTAAAAAGGTGTGCTGCATAAAAAGGTCTTTGTGGTTTCAAGAGATCATGTATCTGGCTTAAATTCACCACACATGTATGCCTATAAACACCTCAAAAAAGCCTGTGAAATTGCACAAAG
This sequence comes from Alligator mississippiensis, assembly GCF_030867095.1. NCBI lineage: Eukaryota > Metazoa > Chordata > Crocodylia > Alligatoridae > Alligator > Alligator mississippiensis. Next base: position 224,232,842 of record NC_081824.1, on the reverse strand, counting down.
TATAAATCAATGCTGTTCTAGTCCCTAAACAAGCTCTAACCATGAGACTGCTTTGCAGGCTTTCAGTTGCTTGGCTTTAAGCTAATAATTTTTCATCTTGAACTTCTTTCCTACTCTTGTTTGACTCCTGAACTGATGCTGAGAGCAAAAAGATTACAAGCTGCCCTTCTGTCTACTATGGTGCCTTTGAAGTCAATAGGAATTTTGCTTTAACAGAGGCCAGGATTTCACACTGCATCAGCATAGTAACTTGGATACTCTCTCTAATCACAAATGTATTTCTGATCCTTTGCTTTCTTTTATAGCTCTCTGTCTTGAGTATCATGATAGAAAATGCACAATGGAAAGCTAGTTCAAAAGCTATACTCCTGCAGGTTCATGAATTACAGGTAGCAATTGGAGTACATTAAGGTTTTTAATGGAAGCCCTCCTCTGGAGCATCAGATACTGACTGCATCATGAAGTGGAACTAGATGGTTAATCATACTTAAAATGTATGTTTTTTGTATATAGTTGCTTCCCCTGTCCTTTCCCTGACAGCACTATTTTCAGTCATACATACAGACATACATACATGCATATATATTTGTGTGTGTGTGTACACATGCATACATATATACATATGTATGTATATACTTATACATATATTTAAGTGTGTGTGTTGGCTCTCTTATTTTCCCTCATCTTCACTTCCTCTGTCTTGCTTCATATTCATTATCCCTTCTTCATTTCTACACATCTTTATTCCTTGTCTTCTCTCTGTACTCACTGGTTTCCACTAAGCCTTTTTCTGTCTGTCTCATCTTCCCCTTCAGCCTCTGCTCCCTTGTAAATAATTTAAAAATTGCTATACGAATACAACTTATTACACCTCATTGAATTTTGTATGTTCAGAGCAGCATGGGGTTTGGATTGCTTACAACTAAGTACATGCAGCACTACTATACTCCCATCTGCCTTACACCTACACACAGTATTAGCTGGCAGACCACATGCTGGCTATGGTCCATGCTGTGGCAGACGGGACAAAGGGAGGATCAACAGGTAGCTGGTAATGTCCCTCTGTTGTTTTCTTAATGGAGTGATAAACACTGTCATCAATTCCCTGCTGGGCTGCTCGGTGGGGGCGAGGGGATGGACCCTCCCTAATGAGAGTATCCTGCTGGGGCCTAACCACCCCCCCACCCTCAGCTCAGCAGTGTGGAAGGGAAGGGAGGGATGCTCTAGCACCCCCTGGCTTCTAGCCTGAGCCACTATAGGCCTGTGCCTGCATTTCTGGGATGTCTGTCTGGTTACAAACCAGTTTAGCCTAGCCAGGTTAGACAACCTGTAAGGATTGAATCAGTTCAGGTTCAGGCTTTTTGAATGTCTGTCCCTAGCCTTTAAGACAGATTGGTTCTCTCTGAGGTCAACTGGCTTCTTTTCTATTGACATATTCATGGATTCAGTACCTGGAGAAAGAAGAGCCAAGCTGTGAAAGGTGGTCTGAACCATTTTCTGGTTCCACATCCTTTGCTCATTACATTCCTGTTGTTCCATCACTTCCACCCATCTCAGCTTGGGTCCAGTACAGCCGGGGGATGGGCTTCAGCTCAGGGGAAATGAGGTTGCTTGGCACTTTGCAAGATAAAGTTCCTTTATCCAGGGGATAATGAATAGAACTTTGAAGGGGAGCAGGATATTCCTCTCATAAGGATTCCCCTTCTTAGCTTTTTTTATTTAAATGAGAGGATTGGATGTGACCTAATGCATTGCTAAATTGCTTTACATGGCCCTGAGCATAGCATTTATGTATTTTTTTCTCAGATGATAAAAACATTTTTCTTATTTAAAACTGTATTTAAATAGTGGAGAATAAAAGTATCTGAGGCAAACTAAATTAATTTTGAAACAGCACAAGAATATTATCTCACAGTTTGATATGCATTATTAATTATGCCCAATGTGTGTATATATTGCTATATCTAATCAATAATTTACAATAGTGCTTTACCTGAAAAATTTATGGAGACTTAAAATAGTACATTATTCAAGGCATTACAGGAACAAATTAAGGAGCCAGCACACCTCTGAACCAGTAATACTCCCCTAATGCCAGTGTCTTCCTCATCTTAGCAGTAGAAGATGGGGAAGGATTCCTGACTGCAAGTCTAATCCTCTGTTATCACAGGCAATCACATCATATAATTGTATTCTTGAAATAGTGCCTGGCAGAGAGAATGGACAACACCCTTCCCTTGATGCACATTAAACTCAAGTATTTAAGTACACTTAATGTAGAACAACCTTGAAATCACGAAGGTTTTTAACATATATTGATCTTTTCTGTAGATCACAGCTTGTTTGCATAATTCCACTTCTTTTGTGATGGGTGCTTTAAACAAAATGTTCTGCTGCTCTTACTTATGCAAATTATGTCAATGAATTAAATGGGACTGTAAATAAGCACAGAATTATCTCCCTAACTTTTGAGACAACTCTGTATACAGTAAACTTTTTAAATTATTTTGGATTCGACTTTAATGCTACTTGAAGCACAAAATTGCTATGTTAATTCAGTTGGAAGAAAGCCATTCCCAGGAAATTTGATGGCTCACCCAATGTGTTTTCATGGCATTGCACTTAGGATCAGAATACCACAGTGGCCAGCATCCCTTCTTTTTCTTCCAACACTTCTCCAAGATGCTTGGCTTTGCTGCAGGCCAAGCAAGACTAGATGCTCTTTCAACCAAACCTTGGTAGACCTACTACTGTTCAAACAGAGCGGGGTCATTCAAGAATTTCAGGGATGGAACTTGTAAAATTATTATTTCAGTTTGCAAGATTTTGTGAAGGAGTTGAATTCTATAGACCCAACAGAAGAGTTTTCTCTCTGAAAGTATTTCCCCCAACCAGTGCAAAAAAACTATGTAGCAGGATTTCGAAAATCACTATACCAATTAAAAAGATCCTTTGTCTCCCTTGGGAGGCAAGAAATGTCTCTTTTGTGCAGTAGATAGAATTTTACTCTCACGAGAGATTAAAAATAAATCGCCCTTGAACCTGAAGCTTTATGTCAAATGAGGTATAGCAACACCCAACAGTAAAACACAGAGAATTAAAGAGGTTTTATAATAATTTACTCCCTGTTATATTGTTCAACTTCTTTTATTTTTTGTGTGTGTCTTATGCATCAGAGCCAGAAGAGTGAACTGTTTCTGTGCCTCCTTAAATTAGCAATAGAAAAAAAGAAATGCATGAAATTTACTTAGGCTCAATGAGCAACACACCTGTAAAAGAATATTTTTACAAAGAGAAAATTCCTTGGATTGCAATTTTCAAAGCTCTCTCTGGGTTTGATTCCACAAGTTGCACACCCATGTGGACTAAGTCTGGAGCAAACATGGGCTTGACTTAAGCACATGGAGAAACCTACTCATAGGCTTTAAGTGGAACATATGCTCAGTTTATTGCTGGATAAAGGACTAGATTGCTCAGCAGGATCAAGCCCAGGGGGGCACAGGCATCCATATCATGTGAGGAGATTTGACTGTCTCCTCCATGATATTTTTATATACTTGTTCAAGTGAAAGGTGAAATTCTTAGGCTTTCCCTAGTTGCGGAGTATTTCAGTAAACTGATGTGTGTCTGTCCTTTTTTCCCTATTTCCAAAGAATAAACAGAATTTGCAGGGTATTTCTAGCCTGAAACAGATGTCTCAGTGTGATCTGTTTGTTAAGGTGAAATAGGCTTATCCACATGTCACACCAGCTAGAACCAGTAAAACTCTACTGACACCAGTGAATCAACCAGTGAAGCTCACAGTTTTCAGTTATTTCAGCAAAATGTACATGGATAACAGATTGCAAAGTATACATGTAGCAATTTGAAATGATATTCAGTATGTTAATTAAACCTCTCTTCATGCTGGTACTGCATACTCATATCTCACTTGGGAGTTCCAGCTTTCAAGTCAAACAGGCCGATCTCCTCCATCAAATTTCCAATGGAAATTTGCAAAATGCTGTTATTTTTATAAAATAAAGATGTCACAGACCCTTTGTAGAAAGGATGTAAATATAATTCAGTATTTTAATGAAAGATGAGAAGGAGAATAGATAGAAAACTATTTTTCTTTTTTTTTCTTCTTAGCAAAGGACATTCTTTTTCACACATTCATTTAGCACTAGTTGGTCTTTTTTTATACCAGCAGCCTGAGACAATCTAGGTTCTTAAAAAGGATTTAAGATTAAAGGGACCAAAAGGCCAAACTTTGCTTTCATTTTACACCAGTGTAAATCTGGAATGGCTTCATTATTTCTGTGGAGTTGCATGGGATTTAAACTGGTGAGAGTGAATGTGGGCCCTAATGCAGGTCACACAGCAGAACTTTGAGATGTGAAAGAGAAGTTTTCTTTGATGATAAACTAAGAAATCTGTACCATGAAACAGCAATAGAAAGAGGTTTAACAAAAGCAGGTATGAGTAAACCAGTTTTTAGAACATAACAATCCATGCAAACTTTAAGACTTCTGAACAATGTAAACTGTGAGAAAATATAGATTTGACCTTGTGTACCTCTGCCAGCAGAGTTACAATCTCTAACAAGTGGGCACTGGCCCACACACTATGATTCAAAGAAATAAGGTTATATATAGATTCCCTCTAGAGTCAAGGGAGAGAGCTAGGTGCCCTTGAAGAACAATAAAGCAAAAACCCAGACGCTGAGCAGGGATGTGCCTAGAGTTAGCCAATAGGAAAAGGAAAGTACAGAGGTATGAGCTCTCTCTCATACCTCTCTGGAGCTTATTAGGCCCTATCCACAAAACTTCTTCTAAGGTGGTACCCACCTATTATATAGCGGTCTGGTGGAAAGAATGCTCACAGGACCATGTTCTAGGTCCTCCCTTATCTTGAGGGGATTGAAAATCACATCTCACCCCCAGGCTGTCCATCAGTCTTGCAATCCTAGATACACAGTGGCCAAGATGGCATGGTGTAGCACATCCACTCCTGAACTCTTCTACAGCCTTATGGTAAGGGTGTTCTCCTAGAAAGTAGAGATGTATGTTTGAATGTCCTCAGGCTCAGGAATGCTTAGAACCTCACTGCCTGGTTGAGTTCTCTAATCACTAAGCTGTTATGTATAAGGAGGGCCCTGGTGCTACTGCACTCATTTTTTAATGGAAGCAACCGTGGCTGCTGCTTTTTGTAGAGAACTCAGTGCTGTTGATGTGCACTAAGAGTACTCAGAACACGCCTCAACTACCAGGCCTCTCCCATAGTTAGATGCCAATCTGATTCTCTGGATCACAGTGTAATTTAGGTGAATTTAAGTGCTCAGCTGCTCAGACTAGGCCCTTTCTTGCAGTATCCTAAGTTTAGCCACTTGGATTTTTTTTTTTTTTTACCAGTGTCAGCATGGAAGTACCAAATTAATGGCACCAGCTGCAAAACCACTTCTGGTATGAACAGGAGCAGCACCCAAGCCAACCCAGAGTTTTAGTACCATGAGGATTCACTCTTTCAGAAATCCCACATACATCCAGCCCTTCCCCTTATAAAGACTTCAATTAGGGCAGCCCTCAGTCATCCTCCAGTGGGTGACTTCTTCCCAGACAAGGGTGGTCTATTTATTGTCCCATGCACTAGGAAAGTAGTATGAGGGCTAAGTTGTAGGACAGACACAGCCCCATTTTGCTGTAAAGGACAGATGAAAGTGGAAGCAGACTGCTATTTACCCCTAAGCAGATACTTATAAGGGGATCTTGCTTCACAAATACTGACTCTTCTAATGAAAATCCACTGTAATGACCAACATCCATCCATCTTTACTAGGTTGGACATGTTTACTCTGAGAGCTGGGTGAAACTACCAAATGCCCATAATTACAATGTGCTAATAAATGATTTATTGAAGGGATTATTGATTTTGATGCTTCTGTATGTTAAACTGTTCCCAAGACTGCAATTTTCCTGACAGAATAGGAGAGAAGATAAACTTATATTATTCTACACTCACTAGAAAACCAGACCAGGAAGAATGCAAAGATAAACTAATAGATGGCTCCTTGCAAAGTACAGTCCAAGAGTGCCAGAGAGAGAGAGAGAGAGGTAGGTAGAAGAAGTTGCTTTTCTAGGTGATATGATTAAGGCTGTTGGTTGCTAAGAGGCTGCCAAGAGAAAAAAAATATAGGACTAAAATCTGTTTCACCTTTATGGACCTGTGTAACTTTAGGTGCCAACATTACACTTAAGCATCTCTGTTAGATTCTTTTTCCACCTGTGGGCCAATATTACCACAGTACACATCTGTTAGATGAAGGGGCTAACCCCCTGCTGCTTATCCATATTATCCTATTGTTATTTTAATGTAAGGTGCAGAGAATCCCTTTGAGGCTAGAGGCCCCTTCCTCCGAGGGCAGCATACATCCCACTGAGCCACCCTCCTTCTAGTTTCATCTCCTGACCACATATGTTCTCCTCCTGGCTGCCTAGTATGCTGTCTTCAAGAGGAGGGCTGGAGAGTATCAGGGGAAATGACTAGTCATTAGGGCCCTTTGCTGGGAAGTAAGAGATCTAGGCTGAAACTCCTTCTTGGTGTGGTAAACCTAAAATCAGGGTTTCCTATTCCCTCGTCCTGTATTAACCACTAGGCAGACTTACACAATGTTATGTGTGCACTTGGGTGAACCTATTTCCACCCTTGATTTTATGTGGCTGTAGTGCAGCCTTCTGAACATAGCTTTACAAGAGCAAATAGAAATTTAATTCTGCCCAAGTGTGAAATATTGTATTTATTTGACTAAGTTGGCAGTACTTAGCCATGTAAAGATGAAGTCCTCTTTAGCTTCACCAAATCAGAGTGAATAGGATAAAAAGATGCTAAAAAGATATCTTACCTTTTTGCCATATACATACAGCAGTCATTTCACTGTTGAAATACATCACTGAACTTGCAGAAGGTTCAGTGGCATTTAACCAGAGCAGACAGGATCTTATTTCTTGGGTCTAACCTGAAAGACCTAAGCACAATAAACTGCAGGGAAGGTAATGTACCTACCTCTGAAGAAAGGAGAGCCGAAAAACAAGGAACAATAGATTGATGCAATTATGAGTTGAAAAAGGTCTAGGTCAAAATATATAAAGGAGTTTCCAATTACTAAATTAAACCAGGCTGCCATGCTAATGTTTAAACCCCAGCAGAAAAGCTTCATGTGATTCCACAAAGGGGATTACTTCTGCATACTACAGCTAATGAATAGAAAGGCACCAGACAGGAATTTTGAAATAAGTTTTAATAGTCGCTGTTACCTCTCCATTGTTTATGACGGCCTCTTTGAAGTTTGAAAATAATTTCCCTACTAATTTTACTTTTTATTTGAAAATCTGGACACTCCCACAAACTGTGTTTCAAGTGGAGTTCACATGAATATTCACTGCCTTAGAATGTTGAGTCATGGCTCAGATCCAGCAATGAGCTCTACAAAGACAGAACACTGCGCCCACAAGGAACTAATTGCTTAATTTATCCTTGTGTGCCAATATCAACTTATTTCTTTTTTAACTCTTCCTAAAATCCAAAACCAAGGGCCAGACTAGAGCACAACACTTAGAATCACAGAAAAGTAGGCCTAGAAGAGACCTCTGGAGGTCATCAAGTCCAACTTCCTACCTGAAGCAGGATAATTTCTATCCAAACCATCCCAAGCACATACATGTCTAACCTGTTACTACAAGTGTACCCTGTCACATAAACACAATACATAGCACCCTAACCTACCACAAGTAAAGCAGGAGGACAATGGTGGCCAATGTCCTGGTGCTGCAAAAGTTGTTAAAATATACTGAAGAGATCCAAGGTGTCACAACCCAAGGGTGTGATTTTGTGTGCGCGCACTTCAGCACTGCTAAATTATTTCCCACCACAAGGAGCTTTCTTTGCAAGGTGCATTTCTCAGTTGCAAAGAGAAAACCCTGGTGCAAAGGAATTCCCGCCACCCGCATGCAAATTTGTTCCCCACTGTTGGCTGTTTCTAAATTATTCCCACGTGGCAGCTAGCGATTGGCTTGCTAGCCGTATAAGAGGCTTGAGCGGTTTCTGCCCAAGTTAGAGGACTCCACAACCATCTGGAGGAGGAGGACTTCACGTCTCATGAAGAACTCTAAGCGCTGCGGAGCCTAACGGACCCAGCGTGTACCTTAAGAAGGCTATAGGGGTCTGATCAACCTCTGGCCTCTCCCCGTCACCGAGCGCGATCCCTCGACGAACCCCTTCCCTGCGCGCAAATTCCACAGAGCCTAGCAAACTTCACGTGAGTGTATCCAGAGCTCTTCTCCGAATTGTTTTCTTCGGTTGACACGATGGGCTCGCGGTTTTAGAGTCTTCAGCTGGATTGGGCTAGAGTTCGCAAGATTAGAACTCTTGTCCGCTCTTCTTTCCTATCTGTAACTGCAACTCAAGCAAGTTTTCCTGCCTGCACCGCGACCATCTACGGTGTAAGTAAAATAATCTTTAATCAACCGCTATGCGTCCGTGCCTAATTCTAGTCCGCCGGCCTGCATTCCCCGACCCGCGTGCCAGGGCTGCTGGCCACAGCCCGCCGCGCACCCCCGAGGGCCTTGGACCGCTACCGGCCCGCACACAAGGAAGAAGGCCATGGTCCCTGCTACAAAGGAAGACAAAACCCTGCACAGTCTATACAAAAATCTGATCATGTGATAAAATGTTTTCCTGACCCCAAACATGGCAATTGGTTTGACCCTGAGTGAGGGGCAAGGCCCTTTAGTCAGGAATCTTCAGGTTTTAGTCCAAGTAGGAGCATTGGCATATCCCAGTCAAGATGTCCACCTTTGGTCACAGCCAACATGCAAAGCTTCTGAGGAAGGTGTGGGAAAAAACAAATAAACCCTCACACATGTAGCAACAGGAAATGTAAAAAAAATCCCTTTCCAGCTCCATGCAACAACCAGTGAAGCCCATGCATGGGAAATACCCATAGTAGAACATAGGCATAGCTATGCCTAGACTGTCCCTGACAAATGCTTATTCATTCTCTTCTTGAACACCTCCGGTGATGGAGATTCCATAGCTTACCTTGGCAATCTATTCCATTGCCTCACTGTTCAAACAGTGTAGACGTTTTTCCTGATATCTGTTCGAAACTTACTTTGCTGCAACTTCAAGCCACTAATCTGTGTCCTGCTATTTGCAGCTCAAGAGAAAAGTCATTCTCCCTCATCTTTATGGCAGCCCTTCAGACATTTGAAAACTGCTGTCATGTCCCCTTTCAAGCATCTTTTCCATAAGCTGACCATGCCTGTTTCCTTGAACCTCTCCTTGTATGGTTTTCCTTCCAAGGTTTTTATCATTTTTGTCTCCTACCTCTGGACCCTCTCTAATGCCTCCATGTCCTTTTTAAAACGTGGAGCCCAAAACTGTACACAGTATCCTAGATGAGGCCTAACCAGCATTGAGTAAAGAGGCAATATTGCCTCTCATGTCTTGTACCTAATGCTCTAGTTGATGCTGCTCAAAACAGCATTTACCTTTGACCATTTACCTTTTGCACAGCTGCATCACACTTCAAATCTGTATTGAGTCTGTGATCCACCATGCTTTCTGTTATGCTTCCATCCAGCCACTTTTGTATTTGTGTTTTTTATTATTACAAGGTGTAATGCCTTGCATTTGTCAACATTGAACTTCATTATTGCTTAGTGCACAAGTACTGACTTAGAATTTATTATCATAACTCTGTCAAATAAAACAGAAGATGCATGAAATGGAAAAGAGCATATAGAATAATATCATGAGTTATACTTGACCTTCCATGAATAGAGAAATCAAGACCCTAGTCTATTTGCATAATATTTATGTGGGTGAGCTATTCATTATACATGTATTGAAGTCCTTGCAGGTTCATGACTCAGATCAGGATGCACGTATGCATACAGACATATTTATACAAATTCTTTAGACTCTTATGCAGCACCTATCAAAATGGTATCTGATCACTTTACCCAACCATGAAGTGTATATCTAATTATATATTACACTCTTTCAATCATATGGGATTTAGTGCACGTTATGGCTGAGAAGTCTTGAGATTCTGTCTTGATGAGGGTTGATGTATATTGCTCACTGACATAAAGTGCAACCCCCCCCCCCCTTTCTTCCCCGACCTGTCCTTTCTATACAATCTATAGCCCTCAATATGTACTGCCCAGTCATGGGATGAATCCCACCAGGTCTCTGTTAGCCCCACTAAGTCATAGGTGTTTAGTGCAAGCAGAGGCGCTAATTCATCCTGCTTGTTCCCCATGCTCCTAGCATTAGTATATAGGCACTTGAGCCCTGCGACTGGTGCCTTTGCTGCCCCCCTGCTCCGAGTCCCAAGGGGCCCATTGTTTCTTACCTTCTTGTTTCTTACCTGTTCTGTAGTGCTGGTCTCCCCATGGCTTTCAGGGGGATGGTAGAAGCAATGTGATTTCTGCACCAGTGGCAAGGCTGCAACCCAGCCGGACCCAATGCCCTTCAGGAGCAGGGGCGGAGACAGGGAATTCAGCATCAGTGTTGAGTTGTGCCTCCCCTCTCCACCACTATCTGCATGTATGCATTGCCTATGCTTTCAGGGATTATTTTTCATCTACCTCCATACTACATCACTTCCCCATACTTTTCCTGTCTCCTCTGTAGTTTTGACTCTTTATGCCCATTTTCCAGTTAAGATCTAAGCAGTTTGTACAAACCTTGCAGGAATAACATATTTCTGAAGGTTAGAAGCCAAAATTGAAAGTTTACTCGATATGATGTGGTTTCTTTTAATGGTAAGGGACTAGACTCAAAGGCTGGGGAGCTCCCTTTCAGTCCTGTGTCACTGCATTCATAAGCTGTTCCCATCTTCTTTTCAAAATGAGGGCAGTCGAAACGTTTTGAAAGTTTCAAAATATTTTGAGTTTCGAAGCAGCCCGGCTGAGTTCCCTTTCCCAGCACTAGGATCGGGCTGGGGAAGGGAACTCTGCCCAGCTGAGCTGAGTTCCCCTAGGATCGGGATGAGAGAAGCCAGGTGCTGCTGCCTGGGTCTGGCAGCATGCTGCTTTCCCTCCGTCATCTGGCAGGCAGATTCGGGGCCCGCAACCCTGGGAGGACTGGCACAGCCTCCACAGCCCTCCCAGGGTTGCGGCCCCAATCTGCCTGCTGGATGAGAGAGACTGTTTCAAGCTTCTCCATTGTAGCCTATGGGCAAAACGTTGAAACAGCATTGAAACAGCATCACTGTTTTGACTTAATGAAACAGAACAGCGGTTTCAAATCAAAACAGAATTCGAAATGAAACACCATTATGTCGAAATGCGGGTAGAAACGGAACTGTGCCATTTCACATACCCCTACTAGCCAGGTCTTGTCTAGGCAGGTCTTAAAAACCTCCAAGGATGGCGAGTCCACAGCCTCTCTGGGTAACCTGTTTCAGTGCTTTACTACCCTCCTAGTGAGAGAGTTTTTCCTAATATCTAACCTGAACTTCCCTTGCTGCAACTTGAGACCATTGCTCCTTGTTCTGTCACCTGTCACCACTGAAGACAGTCTAGCTCCATTCTCTTTGGAACCACCCTTCAGTTTGTTGAAGGTTGCTATTAAATCCCTGTCCCCCCGTCCCTCCCTCCCCGTCTTTTCTTCTCCAGACTAAATAATCCTAGCTTCCTCAGCCTTTCCTCATAAGTCATGTGTCCTAGCCCCCTAACCATATCACAGTGAAGAACATGAAATTGCTTGCACTTGCCTTAACCATACATATGTATTCTTTTACTGAAACATACCCCTTCAAAATAGACGCAAGCAAAAATGCAAAATCAAAAGGGAAGAGAGGCTTAAGACCTGCCAGCTAGAATCATCACGATTACATGAATGGGTTACATTACAGTCTCTTATCAACTAACGGAAATGATAAATCCACTCCAACCATAAAACAATAATGATTATGATGATGATGACATATAATAACAATAATTGCTCGTAAAGGAAAAACCCTCAGCATTACTAACTGTAACAAGGAAGGAAATATTTGAAATTATGTTAACAGTTAAACCTTGGAAAGGAAATTGGCAGCAAAATCAGGATTAAACAAGAAGGAAAACAGAGAAGAGGTGTGAAAATGGGATGTATGTTAGTACTGGAAGTTGGCTAAGAATTGTAGATAGCAAAGGGGAAATACAGATGATAAAATTGACATTACAAAAATTACATGAGACCAATCCTTGTGAGGGAAGAAGACATTTAGTTATTGATTCTCTGCTCATTCTTGCATTATTACACTAGACCTCATCTTTATGTCAGGTACTCGGCACAAAATAAAGCAGACTGGAATTGCTTCTGTAATACAGCCAGTCTTACTTCCTCTGTTTTTAGGATTGTGAGCCTAGAGCAGTTTGGGCTGGCTCCTGGCATACAGTTTTAATCTTGCTGAGGATATGCAACCTACTGAATCCTATTCTCTGCTGTGCATGATTCTAACTGCTTGAGTTTTGATTGATGATACTGTGCTGTTTGAGTCATAGCTCTGTGGTGAAGAGAAAGGCAATTTTGCTTTGAAAATCAAGGCCAAGGACTGCTGGCAAGTTTGATGTGCACTGCTGAGCCCTTGCAATAATTGGGATAAGGGATAAGTGGCAGGGTTTATATAAGAAGAGGGACTCCTGGAATGCAGGACTGATACACATGGAAGGCAGGCATATACAACACTGCATTTTTGACTACAGGAAGTTTGGTAGCTCTGTGCATAGTAGGTTCTCAGTGTCAAACTGGAGAAAGAAATTGCCAATTATAACTTAAATGTAGTTTCTTATTACATTTCATGGTGGTCAAGGGCTCCACTAACAAGTGCTCAGTCACAAAGTCCTTGCAGGAGCATAAAAACATAGCTGCTACCAAAAATTTATTCTCAAAGGTTACTTTTTCTGAATTAAAATTATAATGAATACTTTTTTCTTTTGCTTACTTAGGTTTATTCATTATATACATTCTACTTTGCAGTATTTGTGTTGCTTTTCTTTGCTGACTGTATATTGGAAAGATTCTGTATAGAACTTGACAGGTAATTGCAAGAATATTCATCAAAAAGGAGCGCCAGGAAGAAGAATTATAATTAAAAGTACAGCCACAGAGGTGTGATAGCCAGGGCATTAACGCACCCCTCCAAGTGGGTATCTAGGGCTGGTGCCCCGGTCGCCTGCTGCTTGTTATGCTATAGTCAGTACTATGGTTCGTTTTGTGGGGGAGGGAGGAGGGCATGGTAAATACTTTATTGTACAAAGAATGTGTTTTCAGTTTACAAAAACTATATGTGAAGTTGGGTTGAACTTTCTGAATAGTGTCTGCTCAAAAAGGGGGTTGCATGGCTGGGTCCAACAATCAATTGATTGTCAGACCTGGCCCAACAGCTGCAGATCTTGAACCCACCAGGGCCTGGTGGAGCTGGTCTAACGATCAGGTGATTGTCAAACCCAGCCCTGACAGCCATGCACCTGAAACCTTGCAGGGATTGGAAGCAGCCCTGGCTCCAAGACAGCTGCCCTGGGACCAGTTTGTAGGATAGGGCTGAAGGCAGTTCAGCAGTGGCACAATTGAGATCAGTGGAATTGTATACTTCATCCCAAATATTGTGAATCCTTCCAAGCGAGAGGTGCATGGAAGGAGGTGCAGTGTTTGGGATATGGCACAACATTCCTCCAATCCAAAGTGTGCCATTGTCTGAATGTCTGCCAGGGCCCTAGAAGCAAGCCATTTTTCTCATTTTCTCACATACCACATGCCCCCAAGTAAGACACACCTTGTTTCTGTGAAAGCAAAATGAAATAAAAACATTTTTTCCAGAGTTATGGCTTAGAGCAGGAACAGAACCTAATTTTTATCTCACTCGTGTTCCCTTTGCTCCTCAGGCAAAAAAAAACCCCAAACCAAAACCTATGGTTTTAACCCTTTCATAGCCAAATTTTCAGTGGTTCTTGGCTTCTTTACCAAAAACCGAAACTGTAGCTGCTGCTGAGGACTAGTCTCCATGGGCAGATCTAGTACTTGGAAAGGAGCTAAAAATAGTCTGCAGGGCTGTGAAATAAGAAAAGAGATGTCAGGAGTAGCTAAATTGCATGTTCTTCAGCAAAATTGCTAAAGAAATGTTCCTTGATTAGTGGAGCATCAAGACTATTAAAAAGGAGAGTGGGTCCTTAACACCTGTTGAGCGAACTGCAATTAACAGGAATGAAGCAGATTCTAGTAATGAGCCACAAAGTCAATTGACTTCAGTGCTGCCTGAATAGACAGAATTGCCACGGCTGCTGTTCTTGGCAGAAAATCAGCTGCCCTACATAAGACATGCACCCTGATTTTGGAACACTTATTAGAGATGGAGAGAAGGTGTGTGTGGTATGTGAGTACATGTGATACTTCATAGAAGGGGTGTCAAACATACACAGCTGCAGAGCTACTCCATCTAGCCCGTCAGGCTACTGGTAGGCCAGGGAATTTTGGGACATGGCTAGCAGTGGGTGGGACATGCTGCAGAATCCAGAGCTCTGGGGCCCTGGTGGACATGGTCCTTGGTACCAGGGAGCCAAGCAAGGGCTGTGCAGACACAGCCCTGCTCCCTCTGCAGCTGCTCATCCCACTGCCACTTGTGCCATGTCAGCCACAGAGTGAGTTTGATACCCCTGGTCTATAGTAAGCCAAAGGCACTTTCTGGGGAGTTGGGTTCTAATTTTCTCAGGTAGAGAAGAAATTTGACTCTGGGTATCCTACATCCTGGGTAGATGTCCTCATCACTGAGCTGTTACCATGCTCTCCCAGTGGTGCCTAACTATCAACTGTTTATTACCACCTATTCACTGTTGCTAAAATAGAAGCAACTAAAAACAGTTTTGTTTTCCCACAGATGGCTTACAGGTTTCAATTTTGGCTAGAAAACCTGGAACATTTTCATTTCATATTGAATTATGCTGATTTTTTTTTTTTTTTTTTTTTTTTGGTGTGGGTCCCCAAATTGTAACATCATTTATTCACAGAGCACTAATCTCTGTTCAGAAAAAGACTATCTTTAGTAAAATTATGGTATTCATATTTGTTTCTTTCCTTACTGCCTTTAGATCAAAGGTGAGTAGAGACAGGCAATGAAATCATGACTTCTATGCAATAAATGCCCTTAGTTGATGAATTAGGGAAATCTAGTAAACCTGCATGACAACAAAAACAGATATCAGTTAAAATGAAATTTTAAAAAATCCCAGAGCTAATACCTATGATCAAGTATTAGGATTGTTGCTCTTTCCCCATATTTTGAAAAATAGTAATTAATTATCATACTCTAGTTATGAGTATTAAAGGAAGATAAAAAACACAAATGAAAAAAATTACCTGAGTGAATGTTATTATGCATTTGATGTCCACTTGTAGTGGACTGCATAGCTTTAGGAACAGGGAAATTACCAGAATCCTGTATAAAACATCTACAGTAAATTCCTCCTAAATTCCCTAGTGAATGATTTTTTAGTTTAGTAGAGTAAGCTCTGGAGCAGCTGTTATATGAAATATTTGGCTGAACTAGCCATTTGTGATTTGTAGGTGAGAGTTTTGATCCACTGCAATAAAACTCAGGTTGCCTGCATCTTGTATCTCCTAAAGATTAATAGCTGAAGCACTGCAGATGAGTCATGCTGTTATCTGTAACCTTGGTAACCCCTCTTAGCTGCCGGAAATCTTGTTAGAAAGGAGGTTATGAAAAAATATATATGTAGAGCATATCCTCTCCTTAGATATGTACACATATGTGTGTATGCGTGTGTATATATGTACTTGTAACATGCCATACACATGCACAAACACACATGCAGATATGCATGCAGATGCCATCCATGTGGAGATAATATCAATGTGTAAATTGTGGGGGCATTTGATAAACATAATTTATTGTGCAACTTTAGCCATGTCATCTGAACTTTGCACAATACTATATTATTTATATCTATTTTAAAGGGGTAATAGTTGTGCCCATCTCAGGTACTGTGTACTCCTAACAAGACTGTAAATTCACAATTAGCTAGTGAGATTATTGAATTTAAATCTGTTATTGTTGTTCTCCTCACAGTAACAGTCATATCAGCTCCCAAAGCTTAATTGTTTCCAGAAAATTAATGTGTATGGTTCTCATGCTGGTACCTTCCTCGTGAGCAGGGAAAAAAGGGAGCTTTGCAACTTCTGTACAAGGTAACCCATTTAGGCTGGGAGGTCAATGGGGGAAAATGCTTCCCTGAGCCAATGATGCCTTTATAAGTCATATCCTGCCAACAGCAGTCTCTGCTCTTTTGTGGCAGCACCATGTTCACTGAATACAAAATGCAGGGAAAATGGCATAGGGAGAAAGGTGAACTGTCAGGCCTTGTTTAGATTAGGATTTGAAGGTGTAAGTTTGTATCTCAGACAACACAACAGACAGAACTGCATGTGGCAGTTTAAGAGCTCAGGCAGCCTGTTGAGCCACCAGCAGGTGGGGGGCAGGGCTAATTGCTGAGTCAGCTGACCTGGGGGGCTGGCAGGTGTGGCTAGGTCTGATCAGAGTCACCTGAGTGAAGGGAGTCTCCTGGTTGGAGGAGGGCTGGGTTTAGACGGTATAAACCCAGACGCTGAGAGCAGGGCTGGCAGTAACATCTTGGGAGCTGATGAAGGAACATCACTCAGCAGGAAGGCTGCTGTTCCTGAAGGCCAGCAAGGAGAATGGCATCCAGAGGTTTGGGTAGGAACTAAGGGGATGGAGAAGGTTCCTGTGGATCCAGTGTGTAGTCCAGAGCCCTGAGAAGGGGGATGAGAGTCTGTGGGCCTATTGAGGGGCAGAGTGAGCTCTGAGAGCGGGACTGAATGCCTGAGCCCTGATGAGAGGCCAGACAAGTCTGAGGAAAGAGGGGTCAAGTGCATAGGGGCCTAGTGAGAGACCATGCAAGCCAGGGGAGTTAGGCTGAGAGTTGGTGAACTGACTGAAGGACCAGGATGAGCCCAGAGAAGGAAAGGGCTGCAGTAAGGAAGACCTATGGAGGGCTCTGGATGAGCCCAAGGAGAGTAAGCGATCTATGGAAGGACATCAGAGAGCAGATCCACAGAAAGCTGAGGGCTGACAGTTGGAGGATCAGCCCTGGGAACCTTGACTGGTCCAAGCTGGGGCCAGGACCCAGGAAGGCCCAAAGGGTGAAATAGACCACCATGAGAGACTGCCGGAACTGGGAGCCTAGAGTCCTGACTTGCTTGGAGGCAGGGCCAGGGCCTAGGAGAGGTGCAAAGGTCCTTATGGGGCCACAGCTGAGAGGGAGTGGTCAGGGAGCATGCAGCCCAGGATGATAATGGCTGGTAGGGATCTGAGAAGGAGATGAGGGCCATAGATAGAGGCCTTAGAGGAAAGATGGAGCTAAGGCCAGAGAGCCCAGCACCAAGTAGCCCAGGAGAGGTGTAGGACATCTAGGGGAGAGCCCAGAGAGGAACATGCTAGACCAGGAAGGTTTGAAGACTGGTCCTGGGTAAGACTACACCCTATTGGGGCTGGTTAGTGTGGTGGGGCAGCCTCCATGAAATGCCATGCATGAGCCACCCCAGAGAAAGGCAAGGATAGGGCACCAGAAATTCTCTGCTCCCACTACCTTGTGGGTGACCCCGTGGAGGGGGAAGGCTAGAGGAGCACACCCAACAGAAAAGCACTTGGCCAGGAAGACCATCTAGACCACAGCGGGCGGGGGGGAGGGGAGGGAGAGGGGAGGGGTCAGAGGCCCAGTGATGGGCCAGGGAAGACCAGAACTGTGTGGGTATAGAGGCCCAGCAAGTGAGGCCTGAGCTGCATAGTGAAGCCCAGTGAGAAGGGTCCTGAGGGCCTGGAGACCATTTAGAGAAGTGGAGAACAAGTTGGGTGTAGGACAAGGGACTAAAAGGGGGTTGGCAGCCCAGAGAGGGGCCAAGAGAGATACCAAGGGGCCTGGTAGCCCAGGGAGTGGTTGCATGAGACCAAGGTGTATGAGGGCTTGGAGTGGGGCCAGAGGAGAGATGGAGGGATCCAGTAACCCGAGTGGGGGCTGAGAGAGGGAGACTGAGGGGTCTGAAGGCCTGGAGTGGGGCTGGGAGAGACCAGGGGGTTGGAAGGCCCAGATAGGGGCTATTTCAGCAACAAGTTGAATATCAATAAGGATACCATCTGCAAGGCATGGGGCATAGTGTAGTGAAGTATTTGGAGCCACACAACTTGTCCTTAAGTCTTGAGGTGCTATCCAGAGGCTCAGTTATGGAATGGGGCTCAGCAAGAGGCCTGGGAGCAAGTAGAAGCCGATGGGGGTTTGGTGGAACTGGGCCACATGAAGGCCTGTAGGCTGCCTCCCTATTATCATGTTTACCACCAAGGCGTGGCAGGTGAGATAATAAGGCACCCCAGGGACAGAATGAGGCACGGTTGTGGAGCCACTAGGGGAATGTCATGGCCACCCGTGGGACCTGATTCTGTGACACTTTACTTCAGTGCAAACCAGATTCACAAGGAATAGCTATACATCATGTATAAATTTGTATGTCATGATTATATGTGTAAATTTAACTGGCCTACTGCCCTGCCTGCATGGTTCTTACCTGTGGTGCCTGAGGTCCTAGATTAAAATCTTATGCAAGTACTGATAGCAGAAATGAGACAACTTCTTTGGTGTGAAGGATGATACAATGGCTAGGACACTAGGCCAGAGATTCGGGAGATCTGTATCACTACAGACTTCATGTATAACCTTGGGCAGGTCACTTGGGCCCAAAAACTTTTCCCTTCTAGAGCATCCAAGCAGCACTAAAGCATTTAAGTACAATGCTATTTTAGCCTGCTCAAGTCCCTAGAAACCTATTAAGAGGTCATCTTTTATATCATACCTTCCTCTAGGTTCTTGGTCCTCTGACTAATTTACCAAAAATGACAAGAAGGAAGAGGACTTACCCTGTTCAAATCCCCTAAAAAGTGTTAATTTAAAAGGTGGGTAATAAAGAATCCCACTGAGATGCCTAACTTGGGTGCCTGAAAACTGAAATAGGATTTGGGTCTTAATCTCTCTGCTTCAAATCCCCAGCCATAAAATAGATCTTCCCAAACCACATGGAGGCATAGCAAAGATAAATATATTAAAAGACTGTGAAGCACTTGGATATAAGTCTAAAACAGATAAAATACTTTTAGGAGAAGTGGATACACAGCTAAATTCTTTTCTCGGGTACCCTAGTATAAAACAAGACTAAATGTTTACTCTGCATGAAAGCTCTTGGTATAGATGAATGATTGTCATGCCTATCTTTTCATACCAAAAAAAGTGAAGGCCTTTTAAAATAGATCGCCCTACTCCCATTTTGGACGTGGGGTATGGGAAGACAAGACCTTCCTCAGTATTGTCAGATAGTGCTAAGTACAGGGATCCACTGCTGAGAAGTCAGATAAGGCCTCAAAATTGCCCACTAAATTCTTTTGTCACATGATTTATCATATGAATGTCTCCTCCCGCATGATCTGATCTGTGAGTGTCTGTTGGATATCCAGGTTGTACTGTTTAGCAGTAGTTTTTAATTTATCTTTTTAAACTCCTGTTCTCTGTAATGTCATCTTAGCTACTTGAGCACAGCTGCTCTCCCTTCCAGTCATTTCCTTTTCCATTTATCTAATTGAAAGTAATACGGCTTTTTTCTGCATGCTGGCATGTCTATTAGATTAACCTGATATCCCGGTTTCCTGGGGATTGTCTGGGTGTCCTGGATTATTTACAATGAATAATGGGCTGGCTTCGGTATCCTCAGCTAGCCTCTGTCATGGCTGTCCCTTTCCATTGTGGTTTTCTCATTTGTTTTTCCATCACCTCTCTTTGTGGCCCCTTGCCTGCTTGCTTCTCTTGTTCCCAACTGGGTAGGCTGGTGTACTGCCTTCCATTTCATGCAGTTCTGGACAGCTTAGTACAAGGCAGTCTGTGGGCTTCCCAGGTCTGGCCCCAAACCGCATTACACATACAATTAAAGGAAGAGAAGATTTCAGCACAGAGAAAACTGGATCTAAACAGTAATGTAGGTAGGAGAAGCATTTAGAGAGTATTGCAGTGAAAAATCTGAGCCAGCAATCTCCTTCCAAGGTACCCCAAGAACCACAAGCCATCCACTGCATATTTCAGTGTTCCAGTACTTCCCCTGCTATTTCCTAGCCACAAGCCTTTAATTGAGAGGGAAATCATTTATTTCTTAAAAGTCAAAGGTCATTTCCCTCACTTCTTTGGCAATTTTAAATGAGCTACCACTGGGCCCAAGCTGTTTGTCACTATACCTTAGAATAAGATACATTAGGTAAAAAGTTAGCAGAAAAATGCCACAAAGTATTCCAGGGGTTTAGGTTGTAGCCGTGTTGGTCTAAGGACATAGGCAGACAAGGTTCCTTGGGTGAATTTGATATCTTTTATTAGACCAACCCAAATAGTTGGAGAATAGTTATTAAGCAAGCTTTCGGGTTCAAAAACCCTTCGTCAGGCTAAGGAAGTTTCAGCAGTTGGTGTGTGCTTTTCCTGGATGGAATGAAAAGTAAAGAAGCCAGGGGCTGGGCTGGGCTGGGGAGTCAGTTGCCAGGCAGATTATAATGTATCAAAAATCCAATGTCTATGTTTAGTCCCTGATCTCTAGTATCCAGAAGGTTGATGACATGGAGCTCATAGGCTCGTCTCTGGGAAGTGCTGTGTAAGTTTCCCTTGAGGATCAGGACTGAGAGATTGGAGAGAGAGTGGCCCTCCTGTGAGAAATGTGCCCCCACCGGTAATTGGGTATTTCTGTCTTTGATGGATTTCCGGTGTGCGTTCATTCTGATGCGCAGTTGTTGTTTGGTCTCTCCTACATATTTTCCATCAGGGCATTTGGTGCATTGGATGAGGTATACTACATTCCTGGAGGTGCAGCTGTAAGATCCAGGGATGCTGATGGCTCTGTTGTGGGGTGCAGTAATTGTGGGGGTGGTGGAGATGTGTTGGCAGGTTTTGCATTTCTTGTCATGGCACGGTCTGGATCCTTTTGGTGTGTTCTGGGCTTGAGGAAGTTTGCTTCTGGTGATGAGGTTGGCAAGGTTCGGTGGATTTTCAGGTGTAGGAAAGTGTAATCTTACAAGCACTTGAGATATGGCTTAGACCTGAAAGATTATTTATTCATCTTGTTTGCAGACTGATGTTAGGGAATTTAATTTGAGTAGAGAGCAGCTGAAGTAAGCACAGGAGCAAATGGAGAATCTGTATGGTGTTCCTACACCAACAGTTGTCTTGACTGGGCCACACCTGAATAATGAGCAAATGTCCCATTGCACTGTTGCTCTGACTTGTGTATTAGGAGTAAGGCGCATATTCTTCAATCTTTGCTGCCACTCCTCTGCTGATCCTTGGATCTTAGGACCAGTTGAAGAACCGTTTGTTCTTCTTCTAGAAAACAGAGGACAAGAAGGATGTCAACTCCAAGGGGCTCTGCCCCTAAGTCAACACATGCTATTCATGGGAGTGTTAATGCAACATGGTTAACGGAAAATTGTAGGAATTTGGTTTCCATCAATAGTCAGCAATTCTATATTTAAACAGTCTGTGTTAATATACTATGGTTAAATATAGTTTGCACTTTTCAGTAGTTATTATAGTTAAACACCTTTGTATTTCTTAATAAACTTATATTTCTGTGAAAGTCTGAGGGTCACTTTTGTCTAAAGTAACAGCTAGATTACTGCACACAGTATTGTATTTAAAGTAATCTGTGTGCACAAATTTGGCTCCTCAGACAGGACATACAGTAGTTAGACGTCTGCCTACAAAGCTCTTTGACTGGAATGACATACCATATTTGCACTTTCACATCATTGTACATGTACATATTGTGCAGGCTGATTGAGGTCTTTGGAGGGTTTTACACTCTCAGTCTGTCTTTGATGTTAACTTTTGCTGAAAGGCTAGAATCATTGCACATTTTTAGAGCAAAATGCAAGATTTTTGTAACTTTCACTTTACCTGGGAATGCTGCTGTCATTAATGTTTACCTCCTTGATTTTAAGCCCTTCTCAGATCTTTTTCCTCCATCTCTGTTTATACATTATCAAAAGCTGCCCCTTATCTTGTGCCAAAAATCATTTAATTCTGTTGTTCTCTATGGCTGCCTCAGATTTGCAAGACTTGCATTTTTTCAGTGTCATTCTTCTCCTTTAGCCTGAGAGTTGATGGTGTCTCTTGTACTGTTTTGTTAACTTTACTGTATTCCCAGCTCACAAAGTTGTCCATTGTATTGAGAACACCTCAGAGCGTTCTTTCTTCAGGGATTTACTGATTGCTCCTGATGATAAATGGCTTTGTGCAGCTTGCAATGAAAAGTGTTTTCCATTAAGCGTTTCAGTTCCCTTTTAGGTGGGTGGGTCCTCTGTTTATTCTTTACAGATCTGGGCTAAGGAAACCAAGTTATTGTCTATGGCTTCAACCCCAGGAAACATTTAAAATTCTGTATGTGTTATTACAAATGTATTATTCATATTACACAAATACACCCCTTGTGCTGAGGTCCCATACCAAAATCTGACCCCAGGGCAAAATAGATTAATTGATTCCACTTTCTCTAGCTGTTGCCCAAATCTATTTTTCCCTGAGGAAAGATTTTGATTAGAATGAAATATACTGTGCCAGTAAAGTTGCAATATGTGCCCTGAATGCCCTAAATACCCATTTTTAATTGTCCAGTTTTCTCTCCTGGGGTTTTTGAAATATCTTAGTCAGAGGTATGAGAATCTCGTTATTATCCGCCCCCCATGTTTAACCCTTTAAGGCTTATTTGCAGTAATGTGTTCCTTCCATTTCAGCTTATTGAGTAACCTTAAAGTTCAGTCTTGAATATGTATAAATTCCAGTTGACTCTGGAAACAGTGTATATAAAGGCACATTGCACCATAAATTAAAAGACTACTATGAGAGCCTTCTCATAGGATTAAGCGTACAGCCTATATCATGCTTCCTGGCCCAAAAGGAAAGAAAGCAATACCTAGAAACAATTCCACATAATTTTTTTTAATTAATTTAATGAAATTATTTTTTTAAATTAAAACGTATGTAAAATCTAACTGTATTCATAGCAGTTAGTTACTTTTGAGAAGGAACTTAGGTTCAGTAATAGGAGTATTGTGTGAGCATTGGGATTTTTTTGTGTGTATCCTATGAACATTTTAGTTTGCTTGTAAAAATAAACAAAAACACTGTGCTTTCAAACTAACCCTTTATATGACTAAAACCTGCTTCCCTGGACTTTTTCTGTCTATTTCTGATGCTTCTTCCTTTGTTGTTTTATCTAGATATCAAACACAAAATTGACGCACGCTAAAGCATTGTCTCTCCTGGATTTAGCTGATATTTTCTTGTTTACTGTTTGTTCTTCTTTAATCTTATTTATATAAGAATACTTCCTCCCCAGGGTAGGAAGCACATTCTTTATTTATTTGTAGTGCGGGGCACAGCTGTGGCCAGAGGTGCTGAGTATGTTGGGGCCCAAGGGCCCTGGCCCCCTTTAGGAAGAGGGCTATCAACTGAAATGCATAAAACTTTCCACATGTCCATTATTTTAGCCCCTCCCCCCACCCCAGCAAAAATAAATGTCAGCGCCTGTGGCTGTCATCTATGCAATTATTATGTATCAGCATTGAGCCATTCTTCAGCACTTGTTGCTGGAATAAGTCTCATGGAAGTCACCAGAGATGGGTAACTCTGCTGAATACACCCCTGGTGCATATTAGGAATTCTTGTGTATCACTCGATGAATGAACAGAGCAAAATAAAATAGTTGTATTTCTCACAAGATTCCTGGCACAGACTTTCCTCCTCTGCTCTACATCATACTAAGAGAATTTTGTCTACCTGACTAGGTATTCAATTTTTATGAGCTGACTGAGAAAAGATGAAGACTTATCCTGTAACTGTGCCTCTTGTGGTGAGATAGTATAGCCAAGCAACACAGGCGATCTATATCACTTTTGTTCTCAGAGCTCCAAAGCATAATTTGCTGCAACCCCCACTTATCTCACTCCTCAACTGAAAAAAAGCTGTAGAAAATGCTTCCAAGTCCCCTTTGGTTTGTGTCCATTTTTTCCTTCTTCCTCCCAGGCCAGTTCTCTTCCATTTACAAGGCTTTTGTGGAGTTCTAAGATCATGTGAGACTGGCCACATATCTCCACATCAGTGATGTAAGTAAGGCCTTTTTAAGTATAGAATCATAGAAAATTAGATCTGGAAGGAATCTCATAAGGCTATCTAGTCCAGGGGTTTCAAACTCTTTTGGTCCTGTGGGCCAGATGAGTGGCATGGGCCTGGTCCACAGGCTGAATTGGACCCCACAGACCACCCCACATGCCGGATCCAGCACATATCCAGGAGGGGTCTGAGTGGGCACTGCACGCAACAGTGGCTGTGCCCTGGTCATAATGCCATACACAGTACCTACTATGCCATACCTACTATGGCATACACACTATGCCATACCTACTATGCCATACACAATACCCACTCCAGTGCATGTCTGCTTCATATGGATCCAGTGCATGTCCTGGAGCAGGACTCACGGCACTTGTAAGATCCCAAAGGACATACATGCAGGTGACCCTGTTTTCTTAAATTGTGGCATTAAAGGATAGACTGCAATATAAAGATGGATAAAGATATTGTACATTTAATGTTAGAATACTTGATTAAAGCTTTTCAGTTCTATCTGTGTCTGGAGCCTTGCCTCTTAATCTTAAGGAAAACCTCCATAATCCCTCACCTGTCATTCTGTTTGTAAATCTTCTAATTTACAGCACCAAGGTGGTCTCGAACTTCAACACAAAGTAGTCATTCTCATAATTCCTGGTCTTACTTAAAAGAAAAAGGTTCATTATAAATCTAGTCGAGGTACTTGGGATACCTGGGCTGATAGTTATCCTATCAGAATATACTTCCAGATGGACCAAGAAGAATGACTTTATAACACAATGAAAGCTTAAAGCACTAGTCCTGGGATTCTGCTCAGTACCAGCCTCAGGCATTCTGCATTGGTTGTTTCCTTGCCTGCCATTGCAAATTCTCCAGCTCCATATGATAGCTACCTTCCTGGACTTCTATTTTTCTCACCCATTCTCTCAACTATCCTGTTTTGGTGACTTGTATCTTCTCTAAAGGAGTTTCTCTCTCCAGATTACTTTCAGCTTATAACCGGTGTTGTCTGTCTCTCAGGGCATTTGCACAAGGCAGAGTGCCACAAAGCACATGATCTCTTCTAAACAGAATTAAATTTGTATCTAAATGTACTTTTGCTCCAGCCCTAATATATAGCTTTGAAGTTTCAGAAGTGCCATTGTGCATGGTTTTCTCTCTGAAATGTAAAATTGTAAAGGAAACTGGGAATAGTTGTCTGTTTGGGTAAGAAGACTAGACATAGGAATGAAGAAACACCACTGGAAGGAGACTATCTGGAAGAAGCAGCATTTCAAAAGAGATTATAGCTATATTATCCCTTGAGAATTTGTTGCTCTTAGTCCTTGACTAGTGATTTTCAACCTGGGCACTCTGGCAGCCTGGGGTGATGTGCAATCCTTTAAGGGTGCTATGGGGTACCTGTCGGTATTAGCAGTGATATGTGTGGAAACACCTACACATGATTCACAAAATAAACTCACAGATTTCAAAAAGGAATCCATAGGGTGTGTCTACATGGGACACTTTAAAGAACATTAGCCTAAATTAATGTGCATTAAGGGTGTGCATCTACTTATGTGCATCCTTAATATACATCAAAAATGAAGAATTTAGGTGCGAATAGTTAAAGTGAATGCTTTAAAGCACACTAACACTGTGTGTGTAGACTGACTTGGGACTAACTTTAGTCCCAAGTCAGTCCACACACAGCATTAATGCGCTTTAATGCCTGCATGTGTAAATACCTCCTTATACCCACTTAATGCGCATTAAGCTAATGAGCATTAAGATGAGCTTAGATGCATGTGTAGACACACCCATAGTGTCAAAAACATTCTGACCTGTTCTAGTATTTCTAAGTCTTTTGCAACACAAGTACTGCTTTACTATTTTTTTTTTTGTATAAAACATGAGTGAAAACTAAAAGCTGGAATTTTCTGAGGGGTGCTTTGACTCTAACAACGGGTGCTTTGGGTCCAAAAAGGCTGGGAACCACTGACGTGGAGTTAGCCAAAATCAGTACTGATTACATTTGCACAGGGGCAAAATAAGACATGACCTGCATTAAAATTAGTGAAGACTGTAGTACTTTTTTTTTCTCTGTTTCTGTGAGGGGCTTCATATTAATACAAGACATCTTACAGTATCAGTCTTCAGGTTGGTATCATACCTTATTTTGTTAGTGATTTATAACCTGCATGAAATTGTTGGAATATGTGCAATTTGTGCATGTTACATTTAGTATTTTATTCCATAATTCTTCAGAAAAAACCCAAACTATTTGTCAGTACTGTAGAAAATATTTGGGATTACTGAGGTCATTTAGCTAAAGAGTTTGACATTAGCCTGACTTTGAACACATTTTGCTAAATTTGTGGTCATAGCTAATAATATTCTTTGTGTTCTTATAACATAGTCTATACCTTTTTGTGGCATTTTGTTATGCTGCTTATAACTACTGAACAGGCATACAGTAGATAGTAGTATTTATGCTTCACAATCAGGAGCACTTTAAGGACTTATTGCATGTCTGGAAATTTTACCTTAATAAGATCCAGATACCTATATGCACTATTATTGCCTTTTTTGCTGAATGTTAAATATTAGCCATTTTGACTATTTGCTGCACTCCTACTGCCATTACTGTCATCTCTAAATCATTATAGTTGTGTATTTCTAAGGACTTTTCTTAGGCCACCCTAGCTTAGGATGTCAATAGCAGGTCACACTTTTGTTTCTTTGCCTGGTTCTTGTACCAGTAGTTAAAGGGTTTTTTTTTCCAGTGTCCTTTCTGAAAGGTAATTTCCATTACATAATTTGAACCTGGTTATATATCAACAGACAGGTAGTATTTCATTCTTTTTGTGATTTCTACATTAAATACAGATAGATGTGGGTACACCAGATAATTCTGCAATGCTTTTGTTGTGGTGCAGTGCAAAATTGCTAACAGGCAGTGCATTGGGGTGGTTTTGTCTGGAAGTATTTTAGCCTGTTTGTACTTTGTACTGCTTGTAATCCACACGTTGTTGCTTTTCTGATGGATTTTGTAAATCAGACTAATAAATTCAACCACTGGTTGAGCCAGATAATTTAAATAAAATGAAAACATCTAGGTTGGTTGAAATGTATCCCTAGTTTTTCAGGCTTTTTCACGTATCTGTAGCTGTTGGGTAGGAAATATATATTAAGCTATTAACTAAGAGGCAGGGATGTTTTCTATAGCTGGATAGTTTAAGGGAAAATGCACAGAACTGAGTGTCAGTGTCTAAGTCTATAGTTGCACATGCCTGTGTATGTTAGTTTAAAATGAAACCTCAGCAATCTTCTATCACTGGTTAGGGTCCTATAGTTAAGGCTGAGTTTAGCTTTGTACTTAAAGTAAGTATTTTGTCTCTCTGCTAAGGTGTGTAAAAATACACACTATCTTCTACCCAATTAAAATATCTAATTTTGAAATCTGAAATGAATTTGAGAAATTCATTAAAAGTTATTTTTAAAATATCTGCTTAAAAAAAAAAATTGGCACCTGGACTGAAATATTGTATTTTTGGCCTTAGTAACAATATGCTGCTTAAGTAAAAGATAAAATGTAGCTGCAGCTAAAGGCTGGTGCCTATGATTTAAATAAGAGCTAGGGAGTCTCCAGGGCTATGAAATAGGAGGAGAGAGAGCAGGATCAGTAAGCATACAGCAAAATTGGGATGAGGAAGGTTAGCTTGATTAGTGGAACATCAAGACCATTAAAAAGGAGAGATGATTGCCAGTGCCTATGGAGTGAAAAGCAATGAACCCTTAAGACAACTGACTCCTTCAGCTGCCTGAATAGTAATGCTACTGCTGCGGCATTGTGGAGTAGGAATCAAAGCTTGTGTTCCAGGCAGAAAACCATCTTCCCTGCTTAAGACACGCACCCCAATTTTTTTGGATCAAGTTTTGGAGAAAAGGTATGTGTGGTATATGAGTAAATATAGTATTACTGAAGCTTACTTTTTTTTACTAGTCTTTGCTGAGAAGTAAGGAAATAGCTAAAGTTTTCTGATGCATACAAGTTATAATATATAACCAACTGCAGATTCATGAGCTGCTACCATGTTTGGCTGCGTTTTGAAACTCAACCACATTGACTAATCCACAGGAACATCAGCTGTATATAAGAAATATAAGGTTAAGACTAACTCTGCTTCTCTATTGTAAATATATTAGGGTATGTCTAACTGCAGAGTTAACTCAAGTTATCTACACATGCATTACTCATCTTTAGTCAGTTTAGGTTGAATAAAAGTTTCTGAACTGCAACAAAACACTTGGTTCCTACATTCACAGTGGCACTGCATTCACTCATGTGGCACTGAGACTCCTCCAGGCATATCCCCTGGTCTTTTTGCTGTAATAAGCATAGCTGCTCTAAGAATACTCATCCAGTAAAAGAAATTTTCTCTCCTTTTTTGGCATGGGAGGAATTGTGAGAAGGCATTGGAGGACTAAGAATGAAGGTTTTTTTCCCTTCCTTGGAATCCACAGCTAGCTGGCCCTTCCTGTTTGTGAAATTGGGAGACAATATGCCCATCTCTAATATCATGATACATTTTGGGTCTGTTTTCTTGGGTTTTTTACCAGATATGAATAAAAAGATGATTTTTATATTCTGAGTTAGGAGCTGAACCTCTTACCCAAAATAGTACTTAATCTAGGAAGAGTCATTTCTGATAGACAGTTGAACCTGGATTTCTAATACAGATTTGGGAAGTCATGATTTTGTTCCTATGCTAGCCTCACTAAGAGCCATCCTGCTATTCATCATATCCTTTGTATTTCATTAACAGGGAGTATCTAAATGTTTTGATGAGTTGGGATACCTCATTGCTTTTTGAAGATCTATAAGGCTTTGTATCTAGGGAAGTTGAAGAGTGACTATTTAAAGCTTAGATAGGAACATGTTCTTGCAAACCAGAAGAATTATCAGTGCTATTGTGTCTGTCTTTTTCCGGTCCGTGTGCAAAGCATACAAGATACGCAAATTCCAGCTTTGGTCTGTCATCTCAGCAGTGGCAATAACCCTGTCCTAAAGGAGAACTTTACACACTTTTGAAAAAAGAATTCAGTGTCTAAATCAGCGTGGATGCTGCTTTAATGCACAAATGTCAGGAGTTGATTTTTCGTGACTCAGATATGGTCTGATAAGTTGCCTAAGTATAAGCAGCTGTTTCTCATTCCTCCCAAACTTAGGATAAGAAATGTTTCTCTATTGGTGTGATTAGCTATAAGCAGTGTTAACTCCTGCGAAGACCTCTCTGTAACTGTTCCTGGGTAGCCACAGTAGACCTTCTCAGTAGCAGTCTGGCATTTACTGAAAGTCCTGGTACTAGTTGAAAGGGGAAGAACGGTAAAGTATCATTGTACAGAACAACAGCCCTCCTTGTGGGTCTGGTCATGCTGCACTGAAATCCACGGAAGTGTTGGTGGTGATTTTCAGTGGGAGTAAATAAGACAGCTGGGAAATGCCTCTCTGCATGTTGGGCTTCACTTTCATGTGGGTTCGTAAGGTAACACTGCACATCCACTCGTCATGCTTACCTGTCAGGTAATCCTTAGCCAAAATCAGAGTTTTTCTATGGGAAGATTTGAAGGGAACCCAGGCTTTTAGACCCTCCCCTACATCTCATTTCAGGTACCATTTCCCTTTCATTGCAATGAGTTAATTTATTAACAGTAAACACTTCTATAATAATGAGACAGCACATTGGACAGCTCAGGACTAGCTAGAAGTATCCAGGTAGGGTCATTGTGTTCACCCAGCCACTCAGTGAAGAGGGGAAACAAATGAAGGTCACCCCTGTTCCCCATGAAATGACAAGTGGTGAAACTTCATTTGAAGAGATAATACATCAACAGAGGTTATAGCTGACAGTAAGTGACAGAGTAGAAGAAAGGAGGAAAATGTTTTGGACCTGGGTGACCTAGATGAAACCTGCCTGTCAATTCAGCTAAATTTGGATTAGTAAGCAATGTCGGGACTTCCATGCCTATGGCAACATCTTCATTCTAATCAACCAAGGGGGGGAAAAGACACAGACATTCAAAGGAATATTGATGACTTACAAAACTTTAATAGGTAAAAATATTCAATTGGCAACCCATACTTTTTATTCCTGGAATTCCCTCTGTGTAAACACTCTGAAGAGAGAGAAGGAAAAACACTGCACTTTCCAGTATTTTGTTATTCAGTATGAGGTCCCTCCTCCCTTTATCATACCTTTTTTTTTTTGGTATTCTTTCCAAACTATGGTTTGCTTCAGGCACATGTTTATTGATTCCAGAGACTGGTTTTGATTTGGCATTGACATTCTTCTCACAGCTACTTCCAAATCAGGAGCTGTTTGAAATTCCTGCTAGTCGGTAATGGAACTTTAGGATTTTTGGAGGTTATTTTTTTCCCCTTGTGCTTGCTCTTCATTATAACCCTAAAAGCACATCCAGGCTGGTGGTCAAGAAAGCAATTATGAAAAGAGTTGGCATCAAGGTTGACAGCTCTGAAGCAATAGGTTGACTAAATTAATAACTGGTGAACCGTTCTGCCCAGCTCTGAAGTGATTAACACAGTGATACCACTAAATATGTCCCTGCTCAAAGGTTTCCAATACCATAGATTTTTCCCTCCTGTGACTTTGTTTAAATGGTCTGCAAATGGAGGCACTGAAGAAAATAAAGGGGAGTCCAGTTCAGATGATGGTATTAGTGCTTCCCCCGACACTCCAATACTCCTTTCTTTTGGACTTTGGCCATATCTATATTAAGTGATCACATTTAAAAGCTGTCTACTGTAGCCCATGCCTAGATATAGGAATTGAGCTACTCTGGATTGATTGTGTATACTTTTCAAGCACAACTATAAATATTTATGCATCTATTTTTATGACATGAGCACCAATCTTGGAACAAAAAACTACTCTAAATCTAATCCATCCACCACTTACAAAAGAACCTCGTGGTATTGTATTGCTATTCCTGGTTTACTCTAACTCTGTCCTGTTTAAGACTTTTTGTTTCAAACTATATCTCAATGGTAAAGGTAATGATAGTGTGGGGGATATTTCGCACTTCTGGATGTGATTAAACTGTAATGCCCAATACCCATCAAGATATCAAATGTTTATCATTCCTATCCATGTTCTGAATGTGGTTATAACTGAAAAACAGAGCAATCAAGAGCAATCAGAACTACAATTTTTAATCCAAAAGGCAAGTAGAGTTATAAATATGAATGATCAGGGTTTCATGGAACAGACAGCAAAGCAGCAGCTAAATCATCTGCAGATTTATTAAAAATCATTTTTAAAAAGATTCCAAGCCAGTTTTTTTAGTTTGTCATTTGATATTTGCTATAATGATTGGTAGCAAACATTTGCTGCTAGCAGTTCCATTCATGGAAATGCACCTTGTTAATCTAATCCACTTATTTTTTATACATTGTGAATGTTCATAACAATAAGATGAATCTGAACCTAAATGTAGCACAGCAGCAAAATTTTAAAGGAACCAAAGAATTATATACTCTGTGGAGGAAGAGAACAAAATATTGATATTTTTCTTAAATACTTTTTTGTTTTACTTTTATTTGGGCTTTCATCATGCATTCTGGGCTTCCTTCAAGGTGCTGAATACTCTCAGCTACATTTCAGATGAAGGAACTCAGTACCTTGCAAGGAGGGACTGATGAGGATCAAATCCCATATAAACATCCTTATCTCATTCTCCCTCTCATCTCTGTCTCATATGGCTACCTTGGTAGTGACTTTTAGTTTTGCTTTCCAGTTACTCATGGGAGGTACCACTAGAAGGTAGTCACTCGGGGTGTCCAAAGGGCCATATTCAATTTGGATTCAGATTCAGCCCGAATTGGGTACAGTGATTCAATTCATGATTCAGATCACTGTCCCCAATTTTCGATTCAGCTGAAACTGAATCTGAAGATTCAATGCTGATTCAGAGAATCAGCGATTTGGCCATAGACACAGCTTTAAATGTTTTTTCTACATATCTCGAGGTACCAGGCGCAGCTTGTGAATGCTGCTATGCTGGGGCAGATGGGGCATCCAAGAGGAGCACTGGGGAGAGCCCCCACGTGCTCGGCAGTAAACCCGTAAGTGGACCAGAAGTACTTCTGGTCCACTTTTGGAACTGCCAGGGAGCACGCTGGGGAGCCTCCTGTGCTCCTGTGGGATGCTTCACCCACCCCACCATCGCAGCATTCATAAGCTGCCTGGTACCTTGAGGTATGTAGAAAAAACATTTAAAGCTCTCTTTCTGTCAGAATCTCCAAATCTTTCCAAATCTCTCCAAATTGATTTGAAGGGTTCCAATTAGATTTGGAGAGATTAAAGGGTCTCCTGATTTGATTTGGAGATTCGGCCACCAAATCAGGCTGAATCTCTGCTGAATGCATCAGGAACTGAAGCTTCGCACAACCCTAGTAGTCACTATTGTCCCCACAGACAGATTCTGATCATATTGAAAAGAAGTCTTTCACAAGTAGTCCCACTGAAGTCAGTTGGCCATTCAAACAATAATTCAATAATAGTAAGCATATCCAGGGGCTGGCTGTTCAATAAAAGTTAAACTATGATACACATAAAGCAGTTGTGTATGCCTTAAAAAGAGATCCAAAGAAGACTAAGAATATAGTTTTCACTAACAAAATTTATTTCCATGAGTGGAAAAATACTTGCCCAAACTTTCCCTTTGTAGAGTTGCTAACATTAGTATAACATAAGTTGTGTTTTCTGGCAAAGATAACTAATTTTTAAGTGGAGCCAAACAGAGCATGGAGTTGGGTGGAGGAGTCAATGGAATGGACACTGAAACTAGGATCAAAAGACTTTTATATCTCCTTCTCTTTGAAGGAGCTAATTATCAATTATGTTTCTTTAACTATGACTTTATTTGGACAGTACAGGTCATGCTAAGAGCAAACCATTTCCAATGTTATCTTAGCCTCCACAGGCACTTTGTGTCTTCCCTCTGTAACAGCAAATTTAAACAGGCATCATTTTCCCTGTTGAGATGGAAAGTGTGTGTGTGTATTTACTCAAATCTAAGACAAGTTAGTTTTTTTCCCCTCAATCAGCCTGGGAGAAGGCCAGGGGCTCATTTTGGATTCAGATTCCTGCCTTGGGTCGGCAGTGGCTCAGCTTCAGCTTTTGGCTGTGGGAGCAGGAGTGAGGCACAGGCACACAGGGTCAGAAGGTGGGGGAGGCAGGCTGCTGGGGGGAGCAGGAGATGGGGATACAGGGAACAGGGGATGAAGCAGTAGGGAGTGCAGGGTTAAGAAAAGGCACAGACATCGGGCAGGGCAGGGGGGTGCATGGCAGAAAAAGGCAGGCATGGTGGGAGGGAAGAGATAGACACAGAGGCTGAGGGGAGCAAGGGGCTCACCCCTGTTGCTGCTTTCCTCACGACAGCACTGTCAGCAATTGCCCCAACTGTCCGGGGGGGGAGGCAGTTTTAAGATGATGTTCCATTAATTCAATTCTATACGTGGAAAATTATAACACATTTTAAATCTCCATGCATAGAATCTAACTAGTGGGGGGTCATCTTAGATTCAAAATTATCTTGGATTTGGATAAATACGGGGGGGTGGGGGGCTGTTTATCAACAAAGGAGAAAGATGCTTTCTGCTAAGCAGAAAAATGAAACCCTCTTAATGTGCTGAATGAAATTAAGACTACGCATTTCCTAACAAGGAAAATTGAAAAGATGTTACAGTGAGATATCTAACATGCACATATTGTCCCCTCCGGACATTTCCCATGGGCCTCTCCAGGGTTCCCTCTTGTTCAACCTGGTCAATGTGTATCTGAGGCCACTTGATGAGATCAGGTGGAGATATGGAGTGAAAGGCTATCAGTATGCGATGACTCTTAGCTCTCTCTCTTTTTTATCTGACCCAGGCACTGCATTCTCAGGCTTTACCCAGTGCCTGGCTACAGATGGGGCCTGGATGCAGGTGAAACAAATGCCACTGAATCTAGACAAGACAGAGGTGATGTTGTTTGGCACAGCCATGACTTGGGAGAGAGAGGGACACCTATCATAAGTGGGTTTTAGCTTCCTTGCCACTCATGTTCACAGGCTTGGGATGCTCCGGGATACTTTGCTGTACCTGGGATTTTAGGTTGTGGCACTCGGAAGGAGCACCTTTCACCAACTCCATCCAGTGTTCCCAGCCCCTTTCCTTCATACTCTGATCTGGCCACCATACCATTATCCATACCTTTGTAATCTCAAGGCTAGACTACTGCTGTGCACTCTGTGAGGCTGCTCTTGGCGTGTCTATATGTGAACTAGGAGACTGCTCCGACATGCTGTAATTACACTCTCCAGCCAGCTCTGTGTCTTGTGTATCAGTTTCCCTGTGCTTCAAAATGGTGGTGGGGGCGCTTTAACTAAAGCTTATTCTTTGAGTGGGGATCCTGATACATGAGACACTGTGGGCCAGTGGGCTCCTGTCCCCACCCCCCCCCCCCCCCCCCGGGGAACATGTAAAAAAGCTTTTGATGACCAGCCAGAAGCTGCAGCTGCTGCAAAATGGAACGAAAAACCATCTGACAGGGATGGGTCACCAGGAGCACATTAGTCAAGTGTTTTAGAGCCTGTACTGGCACTGTTTTTATGATTTATCTGGATCTTTTATTTTATTTTAAGTTGCCCTGAGCCTCTTGCAGAGAGGACAGCATATGAAGCATCACATTGTAAAATCCTAGTCAAGGCAAGACACCTGCACATTTTACCGCAAAGCAAGGTTGACTAAAGTGCCTGCCTGTGGTGGGTATCTAGCTGTTGGACGAATAATGATCATCACTAAAGATTTAGTTATGTAAAGAACAAGTCCTCTACTGTCTTTTTGTGTAGACCTTCTACTGATAGTGGAAGGAGCTCTGTAGTAGGTCAAGGGCATTAAGCAGCCCTAAATGTGTAACCTGGTTCACTGGTTCTCTCCACCAAGTAAGTTTGAGGCCTATAATTTAAGACATTCTCTATATAACAAGTGAAACGGAGATTAGGACCCCTGGGGTCAAATCCACCCCCTGACATATTTAGATTTGCTCTGCTAAAGAAAAGCTGCCGTTAGGTTCTGTTACTAATTTCAGAACAATAATAATTTCTGCTGTGTGTGATGCAACTACTGCCATAAACAAAATCACCAGATTTTAATATATGGATATGAGTGTTTATTTCTTCATAGACACTCATCTCTCTCATGAGTTCTGTAGGTGCCTGTTTTCCACCATCTTCAGTGATGTCAGAGCTGAAACAATGGCTAACGAGAGAGGGCAAATCCTTTCTTTTATTTTTATGATCACAGGATCAGCAGACAACATTATTTGTAAGGCTGCATAGGCACTTTGGTTTTAATCTCTGTTTTCATTTAGCCAGTATTCTGGAGTGCAGCCCTGCTCACATCACCCAAGTTATGGAAACTTTGGCCCCGTGGAGTACTGGTTACTTCAACCTCTTGGTTGAAATAGCCTCTGTGCCCTGGCCATGTGACAAAGGACAAGGGGATGTTTTCATTTCTACCATGTTCCTCTTCTTCCCCTCTATGCTACCCCACACAGTTCTGTTGGCAGGAAAGCCTTGTGTAGTAACAGATAGAAAGTCAGGATTCAAACCTCGGTATAATATTAACTTCTCACCCCACGGCTGAAGAAAAGGACATTCCATAGAGACATAAGAGAGAATTCAGCCCTTCCTCTCCAATCTAGGGAAAGCCATGAACCTGTCTATGCCTTTGATTCAAGCCTAACAGCAATAGAGACCATGTTTTCTCTGGCACAGGTACATGCAAGCATGATCAATTACTTACTTCTATCCTGTCCCTAGTGGTCTACTCCAAGCTAGTATTTATTGCAACAACATCCTGTCCATAGCAAACTGGAAACCTTCAGGCTCCCCCTGAGTACTGCATTACTGCACTTGAGTACTGCACCAAAAAAGCAAATTTGTAGGTCTTATGGAGTACAGAGCCTCCATGCATGATGGTATGCACTGACTTCTTCATTTAATAAGTAGTAAGTAGACACCACCACCATGTAGTTTTCACATGAGAAAAAATAAAATGTATGCATACTATGGACTTTGACACACTACACATATGCACTGATCAAGAAGCTGACACACAATGAATGGCCCCACACCAGGGAAAATTATACTGGTGTAAGGATCATATGTCCAGGTATCCCAGGTTCATGATTTGCAAGGGCAGGTGGACTATTACCTGCTCCCCACATGACCAAATAGCACCTCTGTAAGCAGCTATCTGGAAATAGGTGGTGGTTTGTTCACTGTGAATTCCAGTTCAGTTTACATAGGTATATAACATAAATGTAAACTACACTGGCATAAATGTATCATGTGTCTGTACGTTGTGTCTAACTCCCCCAATCTGTATTCAGTAATAACTATACTAAAAAGACTTTGCTTTAATTAATGTTTAACCATAGGCTTCATTTTATTTTCTAGTTGTCTCCTATAGTAACGTATGTGTAGGGATTA
The DNA here is from genome assembly GCF_030867095.1 of Alligator mississippiensis. NCBI lineage: Eukaryota > Metazoa > Chordata > Crocodylia > Alligatoridae > Alligator > Alligator mississippiensis. The sequence goes on along the minus strand of NC_081824.1, from coordinate 224,196,060 downwards.
CATTACTTTTTGTATATGGATCTCTACCATGAAATCTCTCTTCATAATATCTCCACATGATCTGATGTATCCCCAGTTCTCCCGCTCATGGTATGATAATCTATAATGTATCATTAGGTAGCTTCCCATGCATAAGAACTCTTTACTTCCTAATTTGCTTTTCCAGAAACCAGAGAAGACGTGTGGCCAGAGTTTTCACAGAGAATACAGGTACCAGTTTGATGCCTAAATGAAGTAGTCAGATCTTCAAGTGGGTTGCTGAGCTCTTTGAAAACTGGCCATAAATGTCACAAAGGAATCAGCTGAGTAGTCAGCAGACTTGAAAATCTGGCTCTTAAAAGTCTTCCAAGATTTTAAAAATTCAAAAAGCAATTGTGTGTGATACACACACACACACACACACACACACACACATATATTCAGGAGTGCCCAGGGTTGTTCTAATTACTAGCAACAGAAAACATGGGATGGATACTACACCCTCGGTGCATTTATGCGAGATGCTAAATGCACAGTAGACAAATTCTGTCATGCATTAATGTGTCACAGCAAAAGCCATGCCATTGTACTAATGTACAGTAGAATTAATCTAAAAAGGTGTGTGCTGGCACTACTGTGCAGTAGCACCAGTTACTGCATATTGAGTTAGTACCTGTTATTACAGGTACTAAAATTAAATGTGCAGTAATTACTGTACATTAATGCACGTGTAGATGTGCCCCATGCTTTACAGCTTAATCCAAACTCTATTAGAACCTGGAATGAGACCTTCTTGGGGGAGGGTGGAGGTGTGCATATTATCATGTGACTATCCTTTGAAGCCTATCCTCATCTGCATCCCCATCAGAAGCATCTAGTACTGGGCACTGTCAGGAGCAGGGGACTGGCCTAGATGAACCTGTGTTTATATGGCCCTGAGCGCTTTTGAAAACCTGCCCCATGATAACCAAATGTCGCCTCCAGTTTTATTACTTCTCTTCTCTATATAGTTATATTCTCTTTTTGCACAAATATTGGGTAGTCCTATAATGCAGCTATAACCTTTGGGGTGTGTGCTGAGAATTTCTCTCTAATTTTCCTTGTGCTTGATAAGAAATGCTGAGAATTTGTCCTTTGTCTTATGATGCTTTATTGTCATCAGTATTTCTTTATAAAGTTCCAGCAAGAGGGTGTGAGGCACTTCATTAGATGTCCATATGTACACCAATAACTTGTAATTACTTCTGAGAAAGCCTTTAGGTAATAAGGAAGTAACACTTATGCATTCCTATCCTCCTGCTTTAGAAATAAGTTGGAAGCATCATTTCTTTGCCCTGTTGGAACAGATGCAGCTAGCATGCAAACAGTACATGCCACATGTGAGCCAACTAAGAAACAAAATTAAAATTTTAATCAAAGCCTTAGATGATTTTACTAAGTATTAAGCAGCAGATTGTTAGGCATGTAAGTAGGTCACACATTGTGTTGAACAACTATGCTTTGTCCTTAGCCATCTGGCAACATGAATCAACGTCATCTGGATGCAAATATAACTCTGCAAAGGTGACCTTGGTAACAATATTGGTCTACTGAGCAGAGACCACAGGAGGGTTACCTGCATTCACAAGTACATTTTAAGGGTAAAATCAAAAATGGCATTGCATGTTTTCTAAATCTGGGAAGCCTTCTGGATGTACAGCCAGCCCTGTCAGGGCCAGTTAAAGAGTCTGCTATTTTTAATTAATAATTGTATTTAGTTTAAAATAAGGAATTCTTTCAATAATTAGTCATAAATCTGAATTTCATGGAAAGCCTAGGGATTCACTAAAATCTGAGAGAGATGAAGAGAATAAAGAAACCAAATAAAATTAAAACTACTCTGTGGTTTTGATTGCTGTTATAAAGAGAGGGAGAGATTCAGGTGTTATGTAAGAGGAATTGTGGAGGGAACACAGTTGTTCTTTTGAACACTGACATGTGAATGGGCTTAAAGAAAGAGCTTACGGTATCAAAAGAAGTGACTCATCTCTTTGAAATTTAAACTGCTAATTTTTTACAGAAGCCAGAGAAAGCTTGTAGTACCTTTTTGTCAGTCAAAATGATGCTGTCGGTTCAAAGCTGGTGCAAACTTTTTTCAGTTTTTTTAAACGTCCATAACATCTAAGAACACTGGGCATTTTCATCTTTTTCACCTTAAAATGTGGTTTTAAGAGCTAAAGTGACTGCACATTGAATTCAGCTCCAACACTGTAACAGCATCCGTGTGGTTAAGGACTTTGCTGGTATGGGGATGTGAGTTTGTATTCTGCTGTGTGATTTTAGGTGCCCAGATTTGAAATTTAGGGCTTAAGTAAGTGACTTTCAAAAGGATTCAGTTTAGGTAACAAAACTAGAACCCATTCCTCATGGCTTCTGGTCCTGCCTGGTAACTGACAGACTACATAACATTTCACTGGGATCACTAAGCCTTTCACTAGATGTATGTATGAATACATTAAGTCAGAATTTCCTCTTTTTTAATGTTAAAGTTGAAACTAACCAGGGGAGGCAGATTAATCAATTTCTGATAAACCTATACCAAAGAACTTCAACTTTGTGCTCACGTTTCCTGAACAATGACAGTATCTTTAGAGAGAGAGGCTTTGAGGCTCCCTTCATTCAGCCTTCCCAAACCTCTGATGCACTTAATTAAGAATGCCACAACAACAGAATTCAAATCCATTCCATGCATGTGGATATGTTGTGTTAAAATATATATTCAGATACAATAAGCTAATTGCATTCAAACCTGAATTGTTTTTGCTTTTCGGTTGATGGCAATAAAACAAAGCCAGCTTAGAGTTTCTATTTCAAGTGTTTTAGCATTATAATTGCATTTAAATTGGAATACAGAGGGAAAGCATTCTTCTCCCATTTAAAAAGTGATTGAAGTAATTTTACTCATTTAAAATTTTTCTTACGTGTTTATCCAACAAGCAAAAACTTCTGCTGAAAAAGGATTTGTTTTGAGAACATTGCAGTAAAAAGCTTAGAATGGAAACAGAAATTCAGCCTTAGGCAAGTGCTGCTAGCTTTGGGGCAGGGTAGGCCATTAGAGGGGAGTGCCAAAATATAAGTTTGTCAAAGGTGCCTTTTTCCCTAATACCAGCTCTGACTGGAGGTCAATGTAAGGAATTATTGTTTCCACCAGCAATAGTAAAGATCTGTTTCATTATTAAAACCATTAAGAAATGTATTCAGATAAATTACTGGCATGAGTCAGAGAAAGTCAAGCATTACTCATGGGCTGTTTTCAATAAGGAAATGTAAAGAGTAAACTCTCTTACTCCATCTTTTATTTGTGTTGCATTAGCCTTAAGCTTTTATATATTTTGCTTTATTCAAGGTTTCTAAATTGACTTATTCATCTAGACAATGTTTCTCTAGACCAGGTTAATCACTTGGAATGAACTATCCAGTGAAACTAACCATTTTACTGTTTGTAGTTGGTTTGCAAACACATTTATTCATTATTCATCATTTTTAATTGTTCACCTGTCAGTTTGTGACCAAATTTCAGTGTCTGGGTTATTTGTGAAGAGCTCACTTATGTAATTCTTTGTTTGCTTTCCATGACAAATGATTGGCCACTCAAGTCTTAACGGCATTGTTTCTGATCCATGTTTAATGGGCCTGACTCAACTCCCATAGAAGTGAAGTGAAAGACTCCCCCTGACTTCAGTGAGAATTGGCTTGGACCCCAAGGATTAAATCAACGCCTTGTTGAAATCATGAGCATTGTGCTCTTGTTCCGGGATGTCACCTTGAATGACTGGATCTTATGAAGCAATAGAAGAAGTATAAAGTTATATAATAACACAAGTTCACATGCAAACATGGACGTCCCCTAGAGACCCCCTGTGGCAGGTTCGTGCCCCAGGGGAAGCTGTGATCCCTGCTGGTGGCCGTGTGACTCCTGCTCAACTCAGTCTCTATTACAGCCCTTCCTTAATTGCTCTCCTGCCACATTTTGTTCTTACTAGAGGTTGAATAAGGGAGGCTGTCCACAGGCCTTAGAGTGAGCCTTAGTCCATTCTGCAACCTTGATTCAACCCTTAAGCTCAGTGGTCCCTCTCAGCTGGCCTGTATCCCTGTAGCCTTAAAGGCTCAATGCATGGCTCCATTTCCTTCCCTGCACCATGCCCTAAACCTCAGGAGTATTCTCCCTCTTTAATGTTAATTATTTGTACACTTGGCCCCCTTGGGCCCTCAGACCCCTGGCCCTGCACACAGTCTCTCCTCTAAGCTCTCAGACTCTCTGTTCTGGCTTAGCCCACTCTGGGTACCTGGACCCTCTGATCCAGGTCTCAGCCTTTTCCTAGGCCTCTGGGCCCCACCCTCAGTCTGAGGGCTTCTGGTTCTCTAAATAGGCCTTGAGCCTGCCATAGCAGGTCCCCAAGGCTAAATTTCCAGTATAACTTAAATAAAACAAGAAGCATCTCAGACCTCTGGCAGTCACCTCAAACCCTCTAGGGCAGTGGGTCTCAAACTTTTTTGTACCAAGACCCTTTGTAAACATCAATGGTGAGCCCCAGCCCCCAGTGTGTGAGGTTGAGGGCCGGGGGGCAAGTAGCCCATTGAAGGCTGGAACTCTGCCAGCCTGCAAGAGAAAAGCTACAGTTTCTCATGTTTTTCTTCTTTAAAGGAGAAGCCATTTTTAAAGTTTGTTCACGACCCTTTTATATATTCTTGCAACCCACTTTTGGGTTGTAGCCCATGGGTTGAGAAATGCTATTTTAGGGGTTTAACATAAACAAAGGCCACTTGCCTATAAAATCCAGTCTTTCTCAACCCAGGGAACTTGCCTTTGTTCCCAGACCTGCAGAGTTGTTTAGATCAGAGGTTCCCAATCCCCAGGCTGCAGCCCAGTACCAGACCACAAAGGGTTGGCTACCAGTCCACAGGAGGGTTGGCTGCTCGATCAGAAGTCCAGAAGTGACTGGCATACTGGAGACTGGCAGCCAACCCTTTTTTATACTCGGTGTACGGGTTGGCTGCTGGTCCATAGTATGCTGATCACTTTCGGTGTGCAGTATGCTGGTCTGCAGTCACTTCTGGTCCATGGTCTAAAAAGACTGGGAACCACTGGTTTAGATAAATCGAGGTTCCTTCAGGAGCCCTGCAACCAGGAGCTCCTCAATTTCTGGTTGCCAGAGAGAGACTGCCTGACCAGTTCAGGGTCTGGGCTTATATAGCTCCTCTTCTAGTCAGGTGAATCTCTCATTAGCCTCTTTTGCCATTTGCAAGTGGCCTCTCAGGCTGCTTGAGCCTGGAAAAGAGCAGGCATTAGGGCTGTATGAAGCTTCGGGTGGTGATTCGATTCGGAGGAGATTTGGCCTGATTCAGTGGCCAAATCTCCAAATCTGAATTGAATCAGGGGACCAGTTAAAAGGTTCGAATTGATTTGAAGCTCTCCAAATCTTTGGAAAGGATTCAGAGAGCTTCGATGATTTGGATAGTCCCCAACTGCTGCACCAGGGAGCTACGGCTGGACTTGGAGCTGGTAAATAGGGGGTGGGGGGAGAGGACCCCTGCTAGGCCCCATCACCTGCCTGCTTCCCCAGTCCCCAGACCCCCGCCTGCTCCCCCAGGCCCCCATGGCTGCCCTGCCCGCCCTAGCTCCTGGTGCTTTAAAAGAAAAAAAACCCACTCACTGGGTGCTGCCGGGGGGGGGGGGCATGATCCCTGCTGCCCCCCACACTGCATGGGGGGCTCTGCCATGAGCCCCCCAACCTTCCCCCCACTCCCGCTCCCCCAGCATGGGTCCCCACCCAGGCCAGCTCCAGCCCTTTAAGAAAAAAATAAGCCGAGAAAAGCCCCGGGACTCACCACTCCTGCAGTGGCCTTGGAGCTTCGGGGGGGCTCTTGCAAAGCCTTGCACATGGTGTGGGGCAGTGGGCGGCAGCAGGGATTACCCCCCTGCCAGGAGGCAGGAACAGTGAGTCTAGGGGGTTTTCTCATTTTGTTTTTTTTTTTTCTTGAAGGGCCAGAGCTACAGTGGGCAAGGCAGCCATTGCTAGGCTGGGAAAGTGGGTGGGGGATGGGCCTGGCTGATTCAGAGATTCAGCCGAATCAAATCGGGACAGTGATTCGAATTACCGAATTGAATAACTGTACCCCGAATTGGCCGAATCCAAATCTGAAGCGAATACTAGCTGCTTCGCACAGGCCTACCAGGCGCACTGCCCTGCTACACCCCCATTCAAGAAGGTATCCATCTTCTTAATTTTAAATACATACTTAAATCTCAGTTAAATCAATGGGATTTAAGCACATGCTTGCAATTTAGCACATCTTTTTGTGCTGTTCTGAAGTCAGAAGGAGAAGCTGTTCCTCAGTCAGTTGTGGAGGGAATATTGCACAGACCACATAGTTCTGAAAAAGACACTAAGATAACCACACATGGCAAAAAGAAATTAGCAGTGGAGAATTCAAGGAAACAATCCTAAATGCTTTGGGGCTGTAGGGAGGAGGCAAATGAGTGAAGGGGGTAAGATTTGTCAGTGTTTCTCTGCCTCTGTTCTAGACCCTTTCCAGAAGCTATGACATTTGTGGTTTTAAATAATACTATTTACAATTCAGTCGGGTTTAACTTTAAACGTTTAATTAAGAAAGTTAAATTGGAAAATGTCCTTCCAAATTAGGTTTCTCCCTTGGCGCCACTTTAAATAAATAAGTTATCATTGAAAAACAAGGTAGTGATGAATGATGCACACTATTTTAAGCTCTCAGCACATGAGATGATCCACTTGCACAAATAAACGCCCTAATATGAGTTGACATTTTTATTCTTTTTTTCTTCCATTTAATTTAATTGCGCTCATTATTGAAGATGTGCAAGTGAAATAAACACTATTGCTAAGATTTGTTTGTATTTGTACCATTAATAACATGTCCCTTCATCACCTCTGTATTTCCCCAGTCTTTTACGTGAGTGGAAGGTGACTTGCCTCTAGTACAATTTAGAGCAGCCTGAAAATTGCTCTAACTTATATCAGGTAGTAATAGCTTTAATAAAGCTGTTCAGCCAGCTGAGGATACGTGAACTATGACCATTGCATAAACATGCACCTCTGGCTGTGTGTAGACAAAACTAAGGGCATGTGTACGCGACACTTTAAAGCAGGCTAAATGCTTTTGCACCACTTTAATGGTGTTGGTGTTTGCATGCCTCAGCAGCGTATTGCGTATTAATTACAGCCGCTGCAGCAAATTCAGTGATGTAATGCACCTTAAATGACTTGGGACACAGCAAACTAAAACTCCTCCTTGGAGGAGTTTTAGTTTGCTGGCCTACCAGCTGCGGAGCGAAGCACCGAGGTCCATGCAGCTCAGGGGCTCTGCAGGAATCCCTCCAGGCAGCCTGGCAGCAGCCCAGAAAGGCATACTCTGCCCAAGATAGGAAAAAAAAAAAAAAAGCAGCGAGCCTGATTTCCCCCTCCCCCCACACTTCAGCCCCCCAAGACCTGCCTGCCTGAGTTGCACAGGGGCCTGGTGCTTCTCTCCATGGCTACAGTACCCCTCGGGACCACCTGAGCCGGGAGCCTGTGAGCGAGTGCCGCCTTGGGGTGGGGTGCAGTGCCAAGGAGGGAAGCACCAGCCCAGAGACCATTCTGTCCCCCGGCAGCTTGCCCTCCCCTCCCCGCCACCAGAGAGGCAGGTAAGTGTGCACAACATGGGGGTTTAATTGGCCCTAAATTGAAGTGGTGTTTTTAAAAAGACACCTCTTCAACTTAGGGCCCCTGTTTCATCTATACACGCCCTATGAGGCTGCTACTCTGATGCTTGAGGATTCATCCAAAAGCCTCTGTCTGGTCTCATTGGGTTGCCCTCTCAGGTCCACTGAGCTGTAAGTGCAGAGTGGCCTTAACTGAGGGGAGGATCTGGCCCAAAATCTTATTATCATCTCAAGAGCTTGCAAACTGTGAGAGAGCCAGTGCATGTTGTGCTAAGCACTGCACATGCACAGAACACAAAGACACTTTCTGTCTCAGTTTGCTTAGCTGGATGTCTTACAAAATCACTATTAGACCCTGACTCCATGCAGTGCCCAATGACTAGGGAGATGACGATCCAATCGCTCATGGATCCTGTTACTCATTAGCCAGAGCAAGCAGGGAGCAAACACCAGCACACATAACTCGCAACAACTTTAATCAGAATGGAGACCGCTTCGGACTAGCTCCCTCACAGGCACACAGCTTGTGAAGCTGGGGAGCAGCAGTGAACAGTAGTTCTTTTCATATTGTATACACCTTGGTTCACGCCTATTAACATTCACTCCACCCTCGCTCCTCCTTTATTCCGCCCATATCTCCTCCTATCTCAAGCTCCGCCTCTGTTTACTGTTTACTTCATTAGCATGGAATTGCCTATGCATTTCATTCATTTATATGCCTCTGTGCTAAGAGTGCATGCTCAAGACTTTGACATCATCTTCCTCCGGTCACTTGCTGGTTCTTTCTGGTTTCTTGCTGACTCCTCCTTCACCTCCAAGGTCTGTCTTCTTCTTTATCTCCTGACGATAGCTGGAGGGCTGCATCTTGTTCTTTTTACACAATGGGCTCTATACTTTACAACACTATGACCTTGTTAGAAAATTGCTTGCCTAAGCATTTGCAATGTTATTTTTAATATATCATTCTGCCTTGTGGTTAGCAGCTTTTGCTGGGCCACAGATTAAAGCTTTGTTTCAGCTGCAAATCCAAGGCTTCCCAAGATCCAAATTTTGTCACCCTGCCAATCACTAGTGGAATTTTTTGGTATTTATCTTATGCCAGAAAACACAAACCAGTTCTTGCTTACTTCACTGCAGAACATGATTATATTCTGCATAATCATTAACCTTACTTGTGATTTATATATAGTTTTATTTACTCAATATGTACTCTTTTATTTGATTAAAACACCCAAGACCTGTTGTCAGCACCCATTTTGAAATACAAAGAGATGAGTAAATGAGAGAGTGCGATAGACTAAATTTTTTAACTAAATCTTTATCCCAAGAAAGTCAGAGTAAATGAATAAGATGCTGGCACCTATTCTGGAAAGAGCAATGTGGCTTTTTTCAAATAGCTTTTGGAAAAGGGAGGAGTGGATGAGCTTTGTCCTTGGATTTCAATTGAGATAAATAAAAAGACATATTAGTGACATAATGATCATTGCATCCAAGATAGGTGAAAATCTTTGCCTCAGGGCAGTGCAGTGGAGCATGGCTGCTATTGCTGCCGAGATGGAGCAATATTATTTCAAAGGCCTGTGCTAACCTCATGCCCAGAGACATAATGGCTTTGCAAGAATAATGTGTCCCCTCCTTCAGTGAAACAAGGAGTGCAACAATTAGTCAAATGGTTAGTGCACCAAATGGAGGTAGTAGACCTCACAAGAGATGATGTTCCAAACTGCCCCAGGCCCTTTCTGTAAAAGCAGTGTGACAAAGTATTTTGCAGTGTGTCAAGGTAAAGAATTGTAGCAACTTCTAGGACATTTTCTAAAATCTGATTACCTAACTGGTGGCAAGACACAGGTCTCATTTTGTAGAACATGGAGTTTTTTGTCCTTATGAAAGCCCATGCCAGCATTTTAAGGTGCTTTGAGTTCAGCGATGACATCTATCTATACTTCCAAATGAGAACAGGCTGACTTATGGAAGCCTGTAGTACTGACAGCTGCCATTAATTCCAGCTAGGAGTTTAGGGCCTAACCCATCTTTTCCCTGTTTGGATACTTTTGGTTCAAATTCTCTTCTGACTCTTGCTACTTATGGGCTAAATACCTAAGGGTCTTTGAGCACTTCTAGGTAGCACTGTTCATTAAAGCTGCCCAAGCGCTCATTCACAACACTAACAGGTTGGAGCCTATGTTATAAAAGGGCTTTGCGTTCCCATTTTTTTTGTAAATCATTATGTGATTGGCTACAGATATTAGAAAGCTTTTCTGTCCATATCTTGAAGTATCCCTGAGTCTACACATACCCATACTCATGCCTATGCCAATAGACAAATTGAGGTAGGTCTACCATAATATCTAACTACAAGTTGTCTTTTATCAGGGTTAGGCGGGGTTCCATATAAACCGAGGCTTTTTCCTCCCTCAGAGATAAAATTTGTGAACACTACTTAGAGTATCAATAAGCTTGGAAAACACATCTTTGTATTTTAGAAATGTCTAGGGTTGCTACCCACGGTTCTACTGGGGCACTTGTACATCCTTACCATCTTGCCTGTTCAGCTGGGACTCAGACTTGCTTTGAAAGGACAACACTGTGATTGACTAGATCTCCTTAGCTTATCCTTTCTTGTGTAGTGCATTGCCTTCAGTTGTGGGAATATGAAGTGCAAAATTCTTGGAGAAGGAAAAAAAATCTTCATGCATGAAAGTAGTTAACTTAGATGTTGCTCCTGCCTATGCACTCTGCCTTCCAACAATCCCCTGTTTCTAAGAGGTTTTCCTTCAGGGCTGAGACATAGTGGAAGGAGCTAGCATGATTGGAACTGTACAGCCCTAATGCCAGCTTTGGGAGATTAATGTTACAAAAGAATTGTTTTGTAGCTCTAATTTAATACTGCTTTCCTGAAGGTTACCTAAGACATAGAGCTTAAATTGAGATGTACCTCTCATAAGCATGAATGCTCAAACTCAATACACTCAAAGCACTAGGCCATTTTTTTTCTTTACTACCACTCATGTTGGGCTTCTTCCTAGTTGTTCTTCCATTACCTCTTGATCCTATTTATATACAATACCAAAAAAGAAAGAACGGGCACATTTGAATTAAGGGATTATTGTTTGAAACTGAAAACAAAGTGTGGGAAGAGAGGGCCAAACAACAATGCCGCTCCTCAATCTACAGATATCTTGTCAGTACCATAACCAGTGTATTAATCTATACAAAGTAGGGATGGATTGGAGATTGAGTAACCATGCAGAATGGTATTCAAACATAATGCACCACATGTTCCAGGCTAACAAGAAATATAACCTTCTTCAGCCTGGAGGTAAAATCACATCTGTGTCATTCTGTAATGTTAAGAAGTGGGTTGGACTTTTTCCCTGTCTGTCCATTCCATTGTATAGATTTCCTGTTTCTACAAACTGCGAAACTAGACTGTAAATATACAATTATATACTACTGGCTGATTTAATTGGAAACTATTTTTATAACTTGCTCTACTGCTTTAGAATGAAATGTTGTTTGGAGCAGGAAATCCAAGATTCTAAATTGACAGTAAATAGAAAATTGTTCATTGTGAATTGATCTTAAACATGTACTATTGTACTGAATTAGTTCAAAATCAGCAGGATTTTCTTTTCTGCAAATTGATATTAAGTCATTTTGCACTTAACAGAATATATTATTCAATATATTATCTGTATGAGACTACCTTTGGGTTCAGCTGATAACGCAGCTGAAAATGTGTTCTTAGAAATGAAGCAATTAGCTTAATATAGAGTAGAGAGAGACGAGACTTTCCCTATGTGGCACCTTGGAAATCGTAATTGGTTTATGCATTAAATCTTGCAAAATATAAATAACTAAAGATGATTTACTGAAAACTTCCTTGCATGCAAGATTTTCTTTTAATTTGAGCTGTGTGATTTCACAGCGATCAAATGTTGATGGTTAATTGAATTGCAGGGGAGTTGAGATTTTGCTTAGTAAGGTGTTCAAAAACTCCCTAAAGACTCTTGTGGGTAAAATTTCAGTGTTATTTTTTAAACCTTCTGTCAGAAGAAACAGCCACTCTTTCTTCTTCTCTCCCCTGTCTTCTCCTACAAAAACAGAGCCAAATGATCTGGTGTGTTAAACACAAAGCCAAAATCTATAAAGGCCCAAGTTATATAATCTGATTTAATTTAAATCAGCAAGGGGTCTGAGACAGATATTGTATAAACTAGTTTGAGCCAAATCAGTTCAGTCTGATACTACACTCAACCAAGTTTCTGCCATTTTCAGATTGGTTTATGTGCACTGAACATCTGTTCTGTTACAGGTTTAAGCCAGTTTTTGATCACTTAAACTAGTTTGTCATGTCTGTCCCTAGCCCAAATGGCTTTGTTTGGTTGCTGGGTTGTTTTTTTTAAGCGTCCAAAAAGCAAGAAACCAGTGCATGCCAAATACCATGTTTAAAAACTCAATAAATAAATAGATACATTTAGCTCATTAGGAAAATGGGCAATTTTCACTGAAAAGTTCTACTACACTCCACTCTTCCACTTTCAAGTAATTTAAAGTTGGACTGAAAGGAAAGTGAGCTCTCCTGAAATGCTGTGTCAGACCTCAGCCTCAGCATGAACATGCCCAACTGCAAGCACAATGTGCTCATTTTGCTTGATAATAAACACATTCATTTGTATAAGTCTTTATAGTATTGCAGCCTCAGACTATAATAAGAATGATTCAGCTCTGCTTCATATCACAAGCAGAATTACAAAAGCCTAATCACATTTCTAATCAATATAAATTATGTCTAGAACCAAAGAAAAAATACGCTTAACAATGAAGGTGTGCATTCAGTTCTTTTGTCAGAAGTGTTCACCCCTTCTGCTGTGAAACCTGGTTTAGAAAAAAACAGCTGATGAAGATAAACTCAGTAGAAGCAGTCATAAGTGCCTTAGATCTCAGACAAAAGCCTTTCTGTCTGAGAGATGAAGGGATCGTGGATCAGTAGAAAGATGGCAGGAAGAATGACACCCATTATTTACAGAATGTATCAGAGATCGTTCCACCTTATAGCCTCATGAACAAACTCATGACTCTCTTCAGTCATTTTAGTGCCATGTCAATTACAACTGAAAATAAAATAAAACAATGAATAATCCTCCCAAATGTCAGTTAAAAACAGGTAATATTTTCCAGTTTTATAACCATTCAAATTGATTGGATCAGTTTCTGAAGACTTTTACAAACAGCTTCAATGTACTTAAGTCAAATTAAAATAGACATCCTTATTTCTGCTTCTCCCACTGCTATTGATGTTTAAATTTTCTTCTTTCTTTGATTCTTTTTTTGTCCTGTCATTTAATTGACAGGATTTGAATGTGCAAAAGTTATTCTTTTACATCGTTTTGACTTATCCCTAAAAATACAGTCATAAAAAACTACTGCTGTTAGCTATTGGTAGTAAAGTTGATTTGCCTACCTGTTTTTATTTTTTTTAAGTATGATGAATCTCTTTAAAATTTGGTAATCAGTTGACCCACATATATTGTCTACAAACTACACATCAAATGAATCTTTATACCAAAATTAGTCATGCAGTGAGGTTTTAAAACTACTCTGATTGTAATTAGCAGCAAAAAGAAAAATCAAATTAACTTCATTAGAACAAGATCAAGACCTAAATGAATAAGTTATTGAGAGTCTTAGCAGGCAACCATGAAACTTTCATGGAGTCTTATTGATCTCAGTACAACAATATATTGACTGTTTATACTTGAGCAGCTGAACAAGGATTCTGTGGGCTATACGCATCTGTGTATGTGTAAAAAAATTCTAAAATGGATTTTATGTATTCAACTTTCATATTATGTTATGTTAGTAGAAATTTATTTATCAAAATAAATTACACTCTGTCTGTCTGTCTGTCTGTCTAAGAGGCTTATGTGTAAAGACAGATAAAATTACTCTGTGTGTGTGGTGTGTGTGTCTACCTACACAAATTCAATTCTACTTTAAAAAAAATAAGTTGTATAGAAGGTGTTCAGAAGGGCCTTTGTTGTTAAGAAGCTCATGTTCCACCCTTGCCTCTTGCCCTGTCTGGAATTACTGCCTAATATTAGTAACCATAAGTTAATTTGAAAAAATGGTATGAGTAAAATAATCAAGAGAACCTGAAAAAATGTGGGTTTCACCCAGAAATAGAAATAGGAGGCAGCAAAGTTCTGCCTTCAGTCAAACTGCACAGGTTTAATTCCTCTGCCAAAATCAGGATTCTTAGCCACCCCTAGCAACTAAAATCGGGAAAAGGGGGGCAAGCAACAGCTGCATTCACTCCCTGATGGCTAGAGCCATGCCAAAATAGCTGTTCTGGCAATCACAGGGATTAGTCTCATACTGCTCACAGATTGTCCAGCCTGCAGGAAGCTCTGCAGTCTTAATTGAGCCCATGATGCCCAACAAGTTTGACACCCCTGGGTTAAACAGTTTCCTTTCTATTTGTTTGAAACCAATGTAATTGCATTGACTTTAGCAGTTAGTCCTGATTTAAACTGCATGAATGAAATAAGAACTCTTTCTCTCCTATATTTCCATCTTCCTTGATTGAAGATATCTTCTGTGAAATGCTTATGAAATCTGTTACTCTGACATAGGCCGTCAAATGAAAAAGAAAATTACAAGTCTGCTGTCTTTGTCATAATTTTGCTGGGAACTAATCTGTCTCAGAGAAGTTAACAAATATGCATTAATGCTGTGAAGACTGGGAGATCTGAAGACTTCAAAGTTTGATAACAAATCTGTATTCGCTGTTTTGGTTTATGCAATTTCTCAGTATTGTAGGCAGAGTCAGAACTGTTAAGACAGAATCATAAAGTCATGGAAACTTAGGGCTGGAAGGGACCTCAGCAGATCATCTAGTCCAACCCCCTGCTCAAAGCAGGACCAGCCTTAACTAGATCATCCCACCCAAGGCTTAAAAACCTAACTAGAACTTCAACACCCTTTTTAAGGCCAGGTCTAGCCAGGTCTTAAAATCCTCCAAGGATGGAGATACCACAACCTCTCTGGGTAACCTGTTCCAATGCTCCTACTATCCTTCTAATGAGAGATTTTTTATAAATTTCTAACTCAAACTTCCCCTACTGCAACTTGAGACCATTGTTCCTTGTTCTGTCATCTGCCACTACTAAGAACAGTTTAGCTCCGTCCTCTTTGCAACCACCCTTCAGGTAGTTGAAGGCTGCTATTAAATCCCGCCTCACTCTCCTCTTCTCCAAACTAAATAAGCGTAGTTCCCTTAGCCTCTCATCTTAAATCATGTGCCCCAGCCCACTCCCCATTTTCCTTGCCCTCTGCTGGATTCTCTCCAATTTGTCCACATTCTTTCTGTAGTGGGGAGTCAAAAACTGGACACAGTACTCCAGATGTGGCCTCACCCGTGCCAAATAGAGGAGAATAATCACTTCCCTTGATCTGCTGGCAACACTCCTACTAATCCAGCCCAGTATGCCATTAGCTTTCTTGGTAACAAGGGCAAACTGTTGGCTCATGTTCAGCGTATTGTCCATCGTAACCTGCAGGTTCTTTTCTGCAGAGCTGCTGCTTAGCCAGTTAGTCTGCAGCCTGTAGCAGTGCATGGGATTGTTCTGTCCTAAATTCAGGACTTTGCATTGGTCCTTATTGAACCTCGTGAGATTTTTTTGTGTCCAATCTTCCAATTTATCAAGGCCTCGCTGAATCCTAACCCTACACTCCAGTATATCTACTTCTCCCCCCCAGCTTGGTGTCTTTTGTAAACTTGATGAGGATACACTCCATCTCATCTTGCAGATCACTGATGAAGATATTGAACAAAGCCAGCCCCTGGACTGACACTGAGGTGCTTTACATGATACAAGCTGCCAACTAGACATCAAACAATTGATTTGAGCCTAATAATCCAGCCAGTTTTCTATCCACTTTATAATCCATTCATCCAACATACAGTTCCTCAGCTTGCTTGCAAGAGTGCAGTGGGTGACCACATCAAAAGCCTTGCTAAAGTCAAGGTATATCATATCTGCCACTCTCCCTGTATCCACAGAGTCGGTCATCTCATCATAGAAGGCAATCAGGTTAGTCAGGCATGACTTGCCCTTGATGAATCCATGTTGACTGTTTCTAATCACCTTCTTCTTCTCCATGTGCTTAGAACTGGGTTATTTCCTGCTCCACAATTTTTCTGGGAACTGAGGTAAGGCTGACTGGTCTGTAGTTCCCCAGATCCTCTGTATTCCCTTTCTTAAAAGATGGGCATTATATTTGCCCATTTCCAATCATCTTGGACCTCTCACGTGCACCATGAGTTTTCAGAGATAATGGCTAGTGGTTCAGTACCCTTGGGTGCATTGTCTCCAGCCCCATGGACTTCTACACATCCAGCTTTTCTAAACAGTCTCTAAGCTGTTCTTTCACCACTGTTAGCTGCACACCTTCTTCTCCAAATTGTGCTGCCCGGTGCAATAGTCTGGGAGCTGACCTTGCCTGTGAAGACTGAGGTAAAAAAGATATTGAGCACTTCAGCCTTTTCTGCATCATCTCTCATTAGGTTGCCTCCCCCATTCAGTGAGGGACCCATAATTTCCCTGTTCTTCCTCTTATTGCTGACATACTTGTGGAAACCCTTCTTGTTACCCTTCACATCCCTTGCTAGCTGCAACTCAAGTTGTGCTTTGACCTTCCTGATTTCATCCCCGCATGCCTGAGCAATACTCCTGTACTTCTCCCTAATCATTTGCCCAAGTTTCCACTTCCTGTAAACTTCCTTTTTGTATTTTAGCTCATTGCAGAGTTCCCTGCTAAGCCAAGCTGGTCTTCCACCATACATGTGAGTCTTCCTGCACATCAGGATGGTTCTTTCCTGAGCCCTGAGTAAGCTTTCTTTAAAATTCAACCAGCTCTACTGGACTCCTTTCCCCCTCAGACTGGCCTCCCAGGGGATCCTGCTCATCAATTCCCTGAGTGAGTCAAAGTCTGCCCTTCTAAAGTCTGGGGTCCTTACTCTGCTGTTCCCCTTCCTACCTTCTGTCAGAATCCCGAACTAAATCATCTTATGGATGCTGCTATACTAATTGCCATCTACTACTACGTTCCCCACCAATTCTTCCCTGTTTGCAGTCCCTAGTTGGCCTCTCCAATGCTTGTACCAAGATATAGAGCGCGTTATCGTGAGCAAGATTATGCTCTTAGCACCATCCAGCAGAGTCCAATGAAGTTTATTGTGGGAGTTTGACTCCATCTCTAACCTCATTTATCTTTTCCTCCTCTGTTGTGTGATTTATCTTCATGCTTGTAGATATTAGTGTAATGAGAGTTTTGTCTAAAGCAGTGGTCACGAACCGGTTGATCTTGATCAACTGGTTGGTGATCATGATTGACTGGTCAATTGCAGAGCCTCTGGAAGTGTATCTGAGGCTGGGGAGCTGAGCGCATGTGCACACCGCCCCCCTTCCCCCCGTAGCCCAGCAGGTCAGCCTGTAAGGGAGGGAAGGGGAGGGGGCCTGATTGAGGCCCCTGCGGTGAAGGGGGGAATGCGGTACAGGCAGGAGCAGGACTTGAGGTGAGTGAGGCCCTGACCAGGCTGGGTGGTGAGAGGATCAGAGCCCAGGCCGCTTGTCCAGGGGCACAGGGGGCTTCTGCCACTGTGTGCACCCCAATGAAGGCCTGGGGCACATACCCCCCCATTTATGTGTGGGGTGGAGGCAGCTGCCATTGCACACTGTGCTTTGTACCTTGAGCCCTGCTGCAGCCAGCCCAGGAGCAGCCCAGTGGTGGGATACATGTGGCATCAGGCCCCATCCTGACTGGGTGCTGGGATCGGCTCATTCAGGGGCACCTGAGGGGGGCTTCCACCACTGTGTACACCTTGACAGAGGCCTAGGGGACACATGCCCCCCCCCATCTGTGTGCAAGGCAGAGCTGCTTCTGTGCACTGTGCTTTACAACCTGAGTTCTGATGCAGCTGTCCCAGGACCAGTGGGACATTGTGCGGGGCCACCCCCAGGCCAGCTACAGTGGGGCTCGGGGCACAAATCACAGGAGCAGCCACCTCTGCCCTGTGCACAGATTGGGGGGGCATGTGGCCCCCAGGCCTCTGCCGGCGTGTATGCAGTGGTGGGAGACCCCTGTGTGCCTGGACAAGCTACCCAGGCTCCAATGCTCCCACCTCCCAGCCAAGCCAGAACCCCACTCACCCCTGCCCCTGCCTCTGCCCCGGGCCCTCCCTCACTATGGGGGCGGTGAGATCACTTAAATAAAAGTGCAATCCACGATCTGCCATGGGCTGCCACCCTCCTCTACCTCTTCCCTCCCCCACAGACTGATCTGCTAGGCAGGGTGGTGAGTGATCCTGGGTTGCAGTTTAATTAAAAAAGTGATTTCATACTTAAAAAGGTTGGAGGCCGCTGGTCTAAAGCATGGATGTAAAAGATAAATGCTGTGGGTTGGATACAGCCAATGGAACCTCATCATTCAGCCCTCTTCGCTACCCTGGGGTCTCGTGTTGATCAACACACCACATGTGCATGCAGCTTCCACCCCAGCCAGTCTGGGACACATGCCACGCACATAGGGTCAGTCCCCCTGCCTGCTGGATCCAGAGCCCACAGCGCCTGCTCTGGCTGGTATTGGACTATGCCATACACAGCACCCACTCTAACTGGTGCAGACCAGCTGAAGCACCCATCGTGGCCACTGGATTCAACATGCAGGGGTGTAGCAGAGGTTTTGTGGGTCTGATCTGACCTGCAGGCAGCCTTTCACCATTCATCCAGCTCATGGACCAGTCCTGCACCATTTGACACCCTTGGTCTAAAATTTGAATCTAAATTCTATAGTGCATCTGAGGGCAAGCTCAAAAAGAATCACAAATTAAAAGGAATGCAGGGGCAAAACTTAAGAAGTGCCCAAGGGTTTGGGGATTCTCATAGACTTCTGTTCCTAACTTGCTTAAGTGCTTTGGAAAATTTCCCCTTCTCTCTCAGACAAGGAAACATCACAGACCGCACAGCCACCATAGAACTCTTCCTCTAAGCAACAGGCAGGGCTAGCAATTGCACAAATAGGTTCCCAGCTGGTCGACAATGGAAGAAGGTCTGAATTGTCAGGAACAGGACAGACAGAATCAGAGGGTGGACTGCTGTGAGACAGCCTTTGCAGTAAACATCATTCCCTTTCTATTTCCCATAATCTTTTGATTGCTAATGTTTTGCAAGTGCTCATCAAGGAAGGATAATCATCAAAAAGAACTAAAGGAAATAGGCAAGCTCAAGCACAGTTTGCTGATATAAATTGCATATTCATAGTACTTAGGGCTAGATCCTGCTGTTATATATAAGGATATATATGATGTATTCTAGTGGTATTACTCTGTTTACAGCACTTTAAGTGAGAAGAGATTCTAGTCCCTCATGACTACGTAAAATACATTCCTTTTTCAGGAAACATTACATGCTATCAACATAATGAAATATGGTTCATACATTCACATTTTAAGTGCTTATTTTGCATCAAATAACTTCTGAATCTTCTTAAGTGAGAGGGATTCTCCATACACATATTGAAAATGTATGACATGGCAATGAGGGATAACAAATTTATCATCATTTCACTGTATCATTAGTGTTCTCCTGAAATCTAGCCAAAACAGCATGGCATCTTCTCTCTAGGACTTAACATTAATGTGACTAATAGCTATTCAGCTGCATCATTATGGTTTGGGAAAGATACATTTTGCCTGTTGTAGTCATTTTCTATAGCTAGTTCACCAAAAATGTCCCTTAATATGACAAATGTGCAGGCACAAAGGCAGCCAAAATCAATTTGTTACTAGTCAAGGAATTCCTGATTTTTAAAAATAAAATCCATATAAATTACGGTAACATAAACACATTTCTACTAACTGAAGTCAAACAAGCTTCAAATTCAGTGTTCATTTTAATGCTTGTGTTTCTTCCTGACTCTTTCTTTCTTATGCTGCAAGACAATCCTGTGTGCTGACTGGGACTCCATAACACGCAAGCACTCTGTGGTAAATATGTGTGTGTGTAATGCCTGATACGCTAATGCTAATTGGATCAAGAGAATACCAGTAGTGGCAGTGCACAAACTATATCTTTGAAAGCTGTGTAAATACTGGAAAATTTGAATTATATGCACCTTAATTATAAACAGGATGATAGAACTTGTGACCTTGTAACTTTATATCACTGTGGAATTCATGCTATCAAATAGCTACTGCTGCTATCTAGATATCTCTGTTATGTTTGATTGACTGTGTTTTGAGCACTTGTTAATTATTAAGATGAAAAGCCTAAGTGTGGTAGGAAGGATTATTTTTTCTTGCCCCTTTTGGATGTTGTTTTCTGAAGTGTTTATCTACTTTTACCTGAATTTTCCGCCTCCAGGTAGATGAGATTTGCATGTTTGTAAATGTACACCTACTTTGCACATATAGATGACAATGTGCAGTCACAAATTCCTGACTGAACACAGGGCTAAATGAATTTCCATCTAGCTCTGCAAGGAAGGAAAATTGGGATTACTGGGCACATCTACACATACATTAAGGCACTTTTCCTAATGCGCATTACATTTAGTATCTGAGGTACTAAACAAATGCACATTAGGCTGTCTTAATGCACAGTAACAAATGCACGTGGGTTTTAAGTGATGCTTAATGTGCAGTAGCCTATTTTACTGTGCGTTAGCATAATGGCAGTTTTTTACGTGACACTTTAATGCACAGTAAAATAGTTTATTGCACATTAAAGTGCACATGTAGACAGGCCCACTGGCACATAAAGTAGATGTGCATTGTCACAAATGCAAATGTTTGCTTGCCAGGGAGTCAAGCTAAAACAACTCAGATCCTTACAGTAAAGAGCAATAGCATTGTTAAACAAACTGAACAAGTGAGCAAGGGAATGTAGTTAGTGTTTTCCAAAGTTGTTTTCAGGAATGTGTATGGGCTGATTTCAGATCTGGTATTATTAGCAAGTGCAGCTCTCACAGAGGTAACTGGGTCAAAATCTGTGGTGACAAAGTGATTGTGTAACTTTAACCTCACATGTAAATTTGTCATAAAACAAATTCAAGTGCTAAAGCATGAACCTTCGACTGATTCGTCACTTAGTGGGAGTGCAGAACAAGTGTAATTTCTAAGCTAAATGGGCAGAAAACTGAGGGACTTGAGGAAAAATAACAGCAGAATTGTGCAAGAGAAATCAGTGTTCCCATTTCCACTTCACTTTTTCCCATCTTGCTGCTATATTTTGTTTCTGCTACAGCCCTTACCTTTTGCTCCCACAGCATATATTTTAGATTCACTTTGCATGTTGAAATGGTGCAAGCTATACACTATCCTTGGCACCCAGCTTCTGACCAACTTAGAGCCAACATGTAACTTTAATTTATCGCCATTTATGTCACTGCTAATGTCATAGCTTTTGCAGCCCACCGCTGGCAAGGTGATAGAGAGTTCAAGGGGCAAAGAAATAAAGTGGCTTCTTTCAATCATCGTAGTATGGTATGAGGGAAGAGCATAAATTCCCCTATGTGCTAATTTCACTAAAATCCCATTGTTCTAAGTTAGTTGATCATGTTTTTCCTCCCCATTTATGAATCCAAGTAAATATACAATGAACACATAATGCCCAAAATACACTATTCTGCTTCTTTACCATTACCTCAGTATTTAAGATCAGTGTACAAAAATGCTTTGAGAGGAAGCACTTCAGGACAAATTTCAGTATTACTGCAGCTATCAAGATGTTTTGGGCTAAAGAAGTTATTTCACCTTCACCTACCTAAGTAGCACTTACACAGCCACATAGTTACAGTTTTGAGCACTTAAGTATAGTTTGGGTTTCCATGCTTCCTGTATTTCCTGACTGCATATGCTCAACTGGCTGCAGTCTGGCCATGTATCTGCCAAGGGTGAGTGTAGAATCATCCAGGCACATTCATACTCAGGCAAGTCCCAAATCTAGTCACAGAAAAGTCGTTCATAGACAGAGATGATCACTCCCACCTTTTAGCTGAACACTTAAGGCACTTGTTTAGGGAACAGGAGGTGCAGGTTCTAGGTCCCCCTCACCCTAATGGAGGTTTGAATCTGCATCTCTTCCTTCTCAACTTAGTGCTGTAACCACTGCTCTAATGCCTACCGCATTTTCCAGCCCTCTTTTGAAGCTGGCCCATTGCACCTGACATTTAGTATTAATGGGATAAAATGGATAAACAGCACTGGGATAGTTATTGCCCTAGTGCAGTGGTTTTCAGCCTCTGGTCTGTGCACCCCTGGGGGTCCACAGACTATGTATAAGGGGTCCATGAAAGATTACTATGATCAATCAAAAGTACATGAATACCCACACTTACAGTTCACAGGGGTCCACAGCTCCATTTGAAATATTTTAGGAGTCCACAGATGCAAAAAGGTTGAAAACTAGGGGTGTACAAAACAGGCCATATTCGATTCGGATTCGGCCCAGATTGGGGATAGTGATTCGATTTGTTGATTCAGATCACTGTCCCTGATTCAATTCGGCTGAATCCAAAGATTCGATGCTGATTCAGAGAATCAACAATTCGGCCATAGCACAGCTTTAAATGTTTTTTGTACATACCTCAAAGTACCAGGTGTGGCTTGTGAAAGCTGCAATGCTGGGGGGGTGGATGGAATGTCCCATAGGAGTGTGGGACAAACCCAGAAGTGGACCAAAAGGACTTCTGGTGAACTTCTGGGTCTGCTCCCAAGTGCACTGGGGAACCCCTCTGTGCTCCTGTGGGACGCTTCATCTACCCAATCATTTCAGCATTCATGAGCCGCCTGCTACCTTGAGGTATGTAGAAAAAACATTTAAAGCGGTGCCTATGTCTGGATCATCAAATCTTTCCGAATCTCTCTAAATCAATTTGGAGAGTACCAATTCAATTCGGAGAGATTAAAGGGTCTCCTGATTCGATACGGATTCAGAGATTCGGCCACCGAATCAGGCCGAATCTCCGCCAATTCGAATCAGCAACTGAAGCTTTGCACAGCCCTATTGAAAACCCCTGCCCTATTGCAAGCAGGGGCCCAAGCTTAGAACCTAGGACCCACCTCCCCTCCAGAGCCATTCTTCTTCTGGGATAGTCTCCTCCTCCATACCTCTTCCAGTCTTGGCTGCCCAGTGAACCAGCTTCAAGAGATGGCAATCCTATTCCACCACAGATGGAAATAGGAATCCAACCTATACCTTTATGTGATTTTGCACATGCCATTTAGGCACTGAAGGTGAAACAGAATTTAACCTTTACACTTTTTTATATTAGAATAGAATAGAATATGAAAACTCTTAACATCCTGCTGCTCATTCATTTCTATTTCATTTTTAAGAGAGTTCTATAACAATCTTGATAGAGAACAACTGGGACCAAATGCAGCTGATTTCAATGAATTAATATCAAGTCCAGGGTTAACTTTGACTTGGTGTCCCCATTTTACCCTGGATGCCATTAAGATCCTGACTCAGAATAGTTTAAACAGTCAGGGGCACACCCCATTCTGAATATATTGAGTACCATCAAAACATGATGTGGAAGATATTAAGATTTAATGGCACCTAATGTATCCCCAAAACAGTCATGAGCTAATCGCTCCTGCAAAAGTACCAAACTCTGCAGTCCTCACTCATGTAATTCCCATCTATACCCAGTAACTTCTTCATCTGATAAAAATCCTGGTGCTCTTTACAATTATCCAAATAGGTATTTGAAGAAAAAGACAACTCTCTCTTAATAATTGAATAAAAATGGGAAAAAGTATTCTTTGGCTGCAGGTGATCAGAATCTTCATCTTACATTACGTCTTAAAAACACCACCTTTAGCTGCATCATGTTCTATAAGTCCCTTTGTTCAGACATTGGTTCAGGACTAACTTAATGTCATCTGTTAAATCACTAACAACATGTTCTGAAGCATTCTGGATTGTCCTTGAAGATCTTCTCTGTAACAATTGATAACGCCCAGTCATGTTTCACTTATGAGATCTGGTGTGATCACAATTAGAAGCCATGTAGTGTCCAAAACTCATACCACAGGTAGCATGACTGATTGGCATTATCCTTGTGGAGGTGCAATTCTTTTTCCCATGGAAAAAAATGTGCTTCTTTCATGGGGAAAGTATCCCTTTCTGGGATGTACCTTAACTTCAGCTTCAGCCAAGCTTGGATCACCCATACAGCAGCATGCTGAAATGTTGTTCTCCATTAATCTGGAGTGACAGGTAGTGATGAATAGATTGATTTCACTGCCTAACAGGTTCCAGCCAACTAGTCAAATATTAATGGGCCAGAAGCATGGAGTAATTTTTCTGGCAAAAGAGATGTGACTTTACAGTATTGCACAAACGTATGTCATTTCAGTTTAGAGTATTTGTTAATCACCTAAAATTGAAATGATCCTTGGTTTTGTTTTAAAGAGCATAGAAGAACAAGAAGTAGAGGAAACAAAGAAGTAGAAATGGAATGTGAAACTATAGTGAAAGTGAGTGAAATGTTCCCCTTCTTACCTAGTAACTCTAATGTTTCTTTTTTTTTTACATGTCAGAACTTGAGCCAGGGGGTCCACAGCTTACTGCCTGCTGGTTCACTGGATACCTGAAATCCCTGACACTTTTTAGCCCTAATATTATCTGCTGGCTGCATAATAGATGCTTCCACCAGCCATTACATTCTCAGTAGTCTGGGAGAGCATCTAGTGGCTTCTTTAAATCACATTGCACCCCTCTGCCTGCTTGCGTGTTTTATTTATTGCTATGTTTGCCCCACTCCAGTGCAGTGGTCAGGAGCTGCATGTAACAGCCTGAGTATTTGAGCCATTCAGATAGATACCTGTATTGCTCTTTGGGTTATCTGAGCTTCTCCTGTACTCTGCTCACAGTAGCTGCAGCACTCTCAAGCCACCCCACCTACAACAGGTTGGAATTTAAACCATGTTCATCTTCTGGAGCGTACCCTGAAGAAGTAAAGGAGCTCTGAGGGAGCACAAGAAAGGAGGGTATGAAGGCATCAAAGATTGGAAGCATCAGGGGAGGGGATGGAAGGGACCACTGGCAAAAAGCAGGGGAGAGTGGCACTCTGAAGGCTGCAGTGGCTTGAAGAATGGGGGAAGAATTTGAGCTATCATTGCAGAATTAATATCACATAAGCAGTATACTGGAAAGGGCACTATCTAACAGAGTTTAGAAGGGGACATCAGGTCAACAGGGCATGGGGAGCAGAAGGAGAGAGGGGCAACTAGGAGACCAACCAGGTAAGGAGTATTTGAAGGCAATAAATATGAATTTATGGTGGTGACAGGAGAGGAAAGATTTTGAGATAAAAGGGAGGAGTTATTCTGAGGGACAAAATGAAGACGATGGGGGGGAAAGACAGGCAGACCTGAAGGGAGGATGAGAGTCAAGTTAAAAAATAAAGTTGCTTGCTTTATGGATGGGTTGTTCTAGCAAACTGCACAAGTGCTTAACTGTATATGTCACTAGACAGCAGGGGTATAACTCTGTGGAGGATGGGGGTTTGGGATATATTGTGGTTGATGTGGTTGTAAAGAGGAATTCCTCGTTCTCCTTGTGGACAGGAAGAAATTGCTTTGAGTATTGAATTGTTATTTTTGTTTGCTTTGTGCAGTTTTCTTTTTTTTGTTTTGTATTACCATGCTGCTGCTACCTGTCAGAATGTGTTAACTTGCTTCATGCATCTGCTGGAATAAGAACAGGTTCTTGTAGTCAGGGGGTTGGCAAGGTGGAAACTATTGTGACAAACTATATCTTCTTGCTGGTGAAAGATTGCAGTTAATCACTAAGCAGATGCTCATATTTTCTTGCATGTGACTTTTATTCTTCAGTGCCTTAGGACCAGGCTGTGACCCATCTAATGCACTCTTGCAAGGGTTAAGGAGAGTGGTCTTGCAGAAGGGTTTCTCCTGCAGAGGTGAATAGGGGTGAGAGGAGAAACACGTGGAGTCATGGTGTGTTTCCATCTGCAGCATGCCAAGGGAAGCAGTTTGTGGCAGATAAAAGTCTTCAGCAAGGAGAAGAAACAGAAGGCAGATGCTGACCCTGACTCACAGTCCATTTCCTGGTCTGCCACAGTTCAGCAACAGTTTGGACTATGACAAAACAGTGGTTCAGTCCATAAGCTTTGAGGGTACAGGAAACTGAAATGGTGATTGCAAATGTTTGGATGAGTAAAGGTCCCCAAACTCCTGTCTCAAAGGAGGTGGCCACTGGTACAAACAGAGGAGGCTGGGTCAGAGAGAGAGGTGTGGTGTCTGATGCAGACTGTGTTGACTGGAATGGTAGCAAAAAAGCCTAAATTTACTGCAGTTCCCCTCAATACATTTAACACAGTCTTATGAATCTCTCTTCTAGTAATTCACAACCTAGCATTGGTAGCATAAAATCATACCCAGTCTCCTTTTGGAGTTAATCTCAGTCCTGTCTGCTGAGATGCCTACAACAGTGTCCATCACAGATAGACAGCTTGTTTGCCATGACTTCTGTGTTTAATTCAGGTCAATATTGTTTTGCCGCTTCCTCGTGTTCCTCCATGTACTGTTATATCAGCCTTTTTCCATCTATGCATGCCTAGTTCCTGCCCCAAAGTGCTTACAGTCTCTCTCCATTATGTTTTATACAGTACCTAGCACAAAATGGCACTGGCCTCTAACTAATATGAATGAGATGTTATATTTTATATTGACTTTTAAAGTGATGTTTTAAGCTGCTTCATTTTTTTGATGGGTATCACCTGTTTTCTGTCTATATGAACCCTAATATAGTCCTCATTGCCTGCTTATGATGTCTTAGTGCTTTTATTCTTGTAAGATACCTTGCACAGGAAAAAAACCTGTCACACGCAAAAATATTTCACTCAAAATAGCGCTTCGTTCATCTT
Source organism: Alligator mississippiensis (assembly GCF_030867095.1). Classification (NCBI taxonomy): domain Eukaryota; kingdom Metazoa; phylum Chordata; order Crocodylia; family Alligatoridae; genus Alligator; species Alligator mississippiensis. The sequence continues at coordinate 224,169,404 of NC_081824.1, read as the reverse complement.
CTCTCAGAGCAGCAAGACTAGACACTAAAATTCTTAGGGCATGTACTTGTTTTTGTGAATGCTGGGGTTCACTTATGGAAACCAATAGCAAACTAGTGGCATTATGCTCTGAGAGCATGATGAATATCTTGTCCTTTCTGCATACCATTAAGATACCATCAGGTTGATTTGCCAGAGACTACAGCACTAAATTGACACCAGTTTGCCAAGGAGCAAATTTTTTTTTATTATTATTTGTACAAAAGTGTCCTTGGGATATTGATGTCTGAAGGTGTAGAATGGAACTCAGTCCTTTTGAAACAATTCAACCGATATTTAGAAAGCCAGAAATACTAGTGTCAACTCCGTTTCCTCACATACAGACATATAATCCCCTCAGATTTTAAACAACATGGCTAGGGACAGAAATGACATATAAATTGGTATAAGTGATTGAAAAGCTGTTCAAATCTGTAACACAACAGGGCTAAATTGGGTTCAAAATGGCCACCTGATTTAAATGCAGCATGCCCTAGTGCCAACCTTACGCTTACAGACCCGGTCTCAGTGACCAGCAGGAAATCAGTCTAAACTTGTAACTGTATAGAAGTTCCATACACACATAAACTGGTATTAAGATAAACCTGGATTGACGTAGTATCAGACTCATTCAATTTAGGTCAAACAGATACGTGAAACTTCTGCCCACTTCCCCTGTGCAGCCCCAGGACTGGAAAAGCTCAGCCACTGGCTGTAGCCCGGGGGCTGCTCTTTTTACTGCCCCCTTCCCCCTCACTGATCTATTTTTTTGCCCCCTTGCCCCCCCCAAACCCATTGCTCCCCTCCCAGCCAGCACTCTCAACCCCCATCCCACAAATTGCTCTGGGTGCAGCCGTTTTTATCAGCGTTCAAGCAAGTAAGTCCTGGTGGGAAAAGGGATGGGAGGGATGAGAGTGTAGATTTGCTGAGGGGGAACCCCCCGCAACCTCCCCCACCTGTGGGTCGCACCTGTCCCCCCCCACCACCTGCAGATCATGCCTCCCTCCCACCCTTGGCAGGTCGCACCTACCTCACCCCACCTGTGGGTTCCCCCTGCCCCCTCTACACCACCTGTGGGACATGTCTGGCCCCCCAGCCCACCCCTGCTCCATCTACCCCACTCATGGGTCACACCTGCCCCCCCCACCTCACCTGCAGGTCATGGGTGTTCCAATAAAATAAATTTTCCTTGCACATTCCCTGAGCAATCAGGGCTACAACAACACTACTGTAGTATTGATGGTAGTTATGCAGTAACCACAAGAGCTTTTGCACTATTTCATGCAGGGATTCACTGGGTCATGTTATTACTGTAATCTGATGCACAGATTATTTGCAGGGGAAGGGAAGGGACAGATTTTCTTTCCTTCGGTTAAAGATATTGTGATTGCTTGACAGTAGTCAGAAGGCTGAGATACAAATTTTAAAGAACAGGAGGACATATAGTCACCAATCTGTTCAGCACATGTGGCCCTTCTTTATTTGGGCAAAACAGGTATTCCTTCCAGCAGGACTTTTGGCTGAGTAGGGGAAAGGCTAAACAGAGCTATGTTCTATGAATCTTGGCACTAGGAACTAAAAAGTTATTGCCAATACCTACACATACCAGAAGCTCTCATTCAGGAAATCTTAAGCACATGCAAATGTCCTTCATTGGGTATGTCTGTGTGCCACAAGGAAGTAGCTGAACCAAAAGCAGTATCAACATGCAGTACACAGTGAGCATGTCTACACATGCAACTGCGACACCACTGTTACAGTGCTGTCATTTAGTGCTTCCTTTTGGAAGTACTAAAAGATAGGGCAGTCTGCTCTGTGAGCACTGCACGTGGTTATTTTTAGGCACTACGTCGCTGTAGTGACGCACTATAATGAGGGAGTGCATTGCTACAGTGATGTAGCCGTGACATCATGGGTTTTGCCCATGGATGTTACATCACCATAGCGTATTGCTACAGTGACATAGCATCATGTGTAGATGCGTCCAGTATAGTACAGTAGCATAATATGCTACAGAGTACAGTGCAGTATATGCCAAACTTGTTGGCCCCTGCCCAGTGCCACACTAATACAGCTATAGTACTTCTGGTTCAGGGGCTAATAGTCACACAGCTAGCATGGTGCCTTGGCACAGCATTGCCTTGCAACATACAGAGGGCCCAAGCAGGCCTTCAGCTCATGTTTAAGTGCTGTCCTGAATCAGGATGCTTTCCTAAGTCAGGGCTGCAGACTATTTTGTGGACCTGAATTATGCTTAGTGTAGCGGTAGCTTCTCTATCTGATTGTTGCATAGCTTATGGGAATTGTACTGAGCTTGGCAGCCCACATTTTGACATCTTTATTTTCATAAAGTAGGTGTTAAAATTCATAAATAAAACACATGCCATGAAATACGTAGGACAGATTGTTTTGCAAACAACTGATATTGAACTTTAGTATTTTCAGGATGTATTAATATATAGAAGAGATTACAGCTTATTGTTCTCCCATTGATTAATTATTTATATCACAGCAGCACCAATCAGGTTCAGAGTTTCTTTTTGTGAGAGTGTAGTACAAACACTTAAGATATGGTCTAGGCCCCAGTGAATTCACTATTTAATATGCTTGCTCTTTAAAACAGTCCTTCTAGTTTGAAAACAAGAACGCTACATTTTCAAGGCAACATTTTTGGAGTGTACAGCCAGTACTCATTTTAAAACTAACAGTGGTTGTGAGAATCAAATCTTCCATTATTCTCTGAGTATTACCTTTAATATATTACCTATAATGGATGCTGCTGCAATAAAGGCTATTATAGTATATTGGATATATCGGTCTATAACGCCCAGTGAAGCAGAAGGCTTTGAAGCTCCTGAGAATAACCCATTGTCCATTATTTTCACAGCATGCAACAGAATAATGGTCATTCTAACCAAGGCCATACACACAAGTCACCATCACTGTCTCCATATGCACTGGTATTAGGGCACAGTAAATTTACTCTGCTGTAAGATATTACTTTTGATGACAGTACTGTCTTATGGCAGAGTCATCTGCTGCACCAAAACACACGTGTAGACGGTGACAGGGGCTGGCTGGGGCATCAGGGGCCTGCCTGCTGCACAGCTCTGCACTTTAGCACTCTCATACCCTAGCCAGCCCCTCTGCTACCTGATGCTGCTACTGGGAGCCAGGAGCTGAACCCTTGAGCCTGCTGCCAGTCTGGGGCTGCTGTGCTCCAGCTCAAACTGCTGTGGTCCCAGGCACATGTGTAGACACTGTGCTCGGAGAAGCTGGTTCCAGTGCAAATTGTGCCAGAGTTTACCATGTCACTTTAATAGTATGTGTAGATGCACTGGGTAAAGCACAATGACAGTATGTGTCCCAAAAGGCTGTAAGATCAGTGTGGCATTCAAACAACTGGGATGAGTGTTGTTTCATTATTTGTATATGCTCTATTATATGTTTTATACATGCTCTCTGTAGTCACTTAGATTTCTAGGCTAGTACAAAGATACATTTGCTTAAAACCTTTTATAGACAGCCACAGGAAACCCTGTGTTTCACAAACAAATACACACACTTTTTAGCATGATTTTTATAAAAGTTACATCGATTAATCCAATTCAGGGGGTCAGTATGAGGAAATTGAAAGGGCCATGCTCAGTCTGAATATTAAAGGGATTTTGATCATTTTTGCACGAAAATGTAAACTTGTTACTGTCCAGAGGAATGAATAATTGTCTTACATCCAGTACAGCAATTCCACAATGTTCTTTCTTTTCCTAGCAAATACAAATGAGGATACAGTAAGCAGTAAAGAAATTGTGAGTGGTCTAGCACACTGAGAAAAAGGAGCCTTTTGAGCCTGTATGGCTTTAAAGAACCACTTCCATCAGGCATACTTTCCAACATAGAATATATATGCAAAATTGCTGTTTGAGTCTTATTGGTAATGATGGGAAACCATCAATTCCAAGATCCCTGCATTAGTGGCCTGGATGTTTACTGTGACCTAGCATTGACCCTGCGGGCACAGAGGAATCTCCTCTGTCAATTAAATAGTTGGATTTTTTTAATTCCCTTTACTGTCATTAATGTCACTCAAGAGAGCAGCCTGTAAGCAGCAAGGTCCTGCTGACTGATGTGACAGTCCACTCTGCGTGACATGAAAGCTGCCAGCATGAAACTAGTTGGGATGCCACAAATGCTAGCTGGTGGCTTCAGCCACATCAACAAAGCCGGAAGATGGCTAGAAAAGAGAACTATTTTACAAAAGCATCAAGACTTAATCAAGCAGTTTGAAACCTCCTCCTTCAGTGAGGCGTGGGTCACAACCCCAAGATGATAGAAACCAAAACTTGTAAATTCTGCAGGTGCGCAGACAAGCCTTCTTTCCAATAAACCCATCCGTATTATCTAAAGGATACACGAGTATCAACTATGTTATTTAAAACTTCCTCAGCCACACTTACATTGTCTCTTTATTGTGAGAACTTCCAAATATTGCTCCACTACTCAATACCCTTGAAGGTATTCATGTGGTTGGCCTTTCCTTAGTATTAATGATAACTTTAGTTCTGCTTGATCTGAAAACAGCTGCACGATATAATCAGAAAAAAAGAACCCTATGAAAATACAATGATGCGAGCAAAACATCTATAAGAAAAAATAGAAAACTAAGAGCTCCAGCAATCTGTATTAATATGTAACAGCAGAGAATAGTAAACTGAGAGAATCTCTTGTGTATTCATTGCCCCCATTATCTTTTCTTTCTTATCCGAAGGGCTGAAGAAGCCTTTTCTGTTAGCCAAGACTGCTTGGTGCTTCAGCTTAATTTTCATTGCATAACTTTAAATACAGATCCTGTCTACAGTGTAGCAATTAATAGATAGCCTAAAGACTTATTATTTCAAATTAATTGATATGTAAGAAAGTTTAAATAACATAACAGTGATAGGAAATTATAGAAATGACTTCTGTAAGTAATTCAGAAAAATCTTATTACAGTTGTATAAAGCAGGGAAGTAATTTAATTGTTCAGTCATAATTATTAGTTCTGATATTGCCTGTCTTTATTTCCATATTTCTAAGTACATCTCCATGAGTGGGTGGGGATAGATTAAATTTAGTAAGCCAAAAAACATTTCGCAAACACAAGGGAGAACTTTTTGTTTTAATTCATAACCTGACTTGTCTTATTCCTTATCAGGATTTGAGCTGACAGTGACAGTATCCTAAATAACAATGTGCAGTCTGGATTATATTTAAAAAAGAACTTCAGACTAAGAAACCAATGCATTAAAAGTATACTATCACTTCCCAAAATACCTTGATTGCTTATCATGGCAGTCTGTATTTTTACTAGTGTCTGTTAAATTTATCTCCAAATAGATTTTGATCAAACTTGCCATCAGAGAATTCATTTAAAAGTTGCATGAATTCAAAAGAATCTTTCAATGCAATTGGGAAATGTCAAGTGCTATAACAGTAATAAAACAGTGACAGAACTCTAACAAAATAAATGTTCCTTAAGACAGACATCCTTGCAGTTTGGAAAAAAATGGATCAGTTCTAACAGTTTATGTTAAAATAAAAACTTTTGCTTAGAGCGGAACTTAAAGAATTTGAAGTTACCAATAGTGACAAATAGAAATTAGGTCAGATGAAAAGAAAAAGAAAAGTCCTAGGAACTACATGCTACCCACCTATGGTACTCACTGGAGGAAGCAGACGGAGGGTTCGGGTTCGCCTCACATGAGGCCAAATCCTTAGGGCATAATGACATTGACTTCAGTATAAACATTTCAGATTTATAGCAGGGATCAAATCCATTACCCAGTGAAGATAATGGAAAGACCTATTGATTTCAGTGGGTTTGGGATCTCTCCTAGGGTTTCCTCTAAACCACGGGGGGTTATTATAATCTTGGAGGAAGAAGGTTCCAGTGATATGGTACAGTTCCTGGTTGGGTATATGCCTCAACCCCTTCCAGCAGCTGTTCTCTTTATCTTAGGACCCTGAGGTTCTTGACCAAACCCTTCTCCTAGTCAAGGGTGGAGTGGATTGCTTGGAGCAGAAGGAAATAATACCAAGCAGTGACTTTATCCCTGTCCTATCAGACATGTTGCTGGTTGGAGAGAGGAGCATGCCAAGCAAAGCATGTGCATCTTCCCCACTCTGTTCCCTGATACAACTGCTCTACCTCCACACCTGTAAGCTACTGAGCAGGGAGCACACAGATTTAACATAGGCATGCAAGCAGTGTGGGGGAAGGGATACCTTATAGTCAGCCCACTCCTTTTCACTCTGTCAGGGGCTTCCCTCCTACTTCATTTTATTTTTCTATGCTCATCTATACACATAATAGAAGAGAGAGAGAAAATGGTAATTGGAGGTCCCCTACAGCTACCTCTGTGAAATTCTGGTGTGTACATCTGATTATCACCTTCCCTGGTATATAAATCTGAAGCTACAACATTAGGGCTCTATCTGAAACTATTTGGTCTCTTCTTCAGTGTTTTTTTTTTCAACTTTTGAATCTTCCTGGGTCATATGGACATCAAGTCCTAAAAAAATATTTTTTAAAGAAAATATGAGAAGCACTTCAACTCTAGACAAAGTGGAGATAATACTTAGCCTGCTCATTTGGGGTTTATGTGACAAACATCTTGAACAGCTTATATTTTGCCCTACCTGGCCTGTTCTAATTTTTCTTGCTTCAGGAAACAAAGTGCAAGCTGTCACTTGCCCTAAAACAGTTACACTTCTGCAGCTCCTGTGAGAATAATCTGCAAACTAATGTGCATTATTTAGGGATCTGACTTTCATGCAGTGAGAACAGTCAGCTAGTCTCACCCTAAATCACTAAACAATTAAGAAAGAAGTTCAAAATGCAACTCTTCAACTAAGAATCTTCAAAGAATCTCCCTGTACATAAAGGGACTTCCTTTCATCCTGCCATGCCCCTCACTGTCAGTCCCCCTCCCCCTGCCTGTTGTTTCAGCATTCTCTGTCTATGAAGCATGAGGTCTTGTTAGCAATTAGTGTTGTTTATTGCTAGGTAGTCATTACAAGTTTGGGATAGCAGTAGCTTTTGATTGGGAGCAGCATTTCATCATGCTGGTTGCTATATAACTATATCTGTCAAAAACTGTAGTTACCTCAAAAATCTTACAGCCTAAACAAAGGCCAAGGGTCCATAACTGGGCACGGAGGTGGCAGAGAGGAAAATGAAGGTAAGTTACTGAAATATGAGTATGTAGATATGCTACATTTGTGTGTGTGTGAGAGAAACAGACACCGTCTACATATGTAATATCCCTATTGAATTTTAACCCACCCACCATTGTGGAGACACTTACTGCCAGCCCTTCATGATGCTGTGTTCTGTTAAACACAATGCTATGTTCTACTAACTATCATTTCCCAGGGCAGCTCATCTTATAACCGACTGATGGATCACTACAGCAGAGCCTTTTTTAGGGCAGCACCATGCACAAGCTTGTTCTGTAGTAGAGGGGCCACAAGAGCAGTTGGATTGAAACCCCATTAGAGATAGTGGTACAAGATTCAGGCTTTATATAAACACATGCCATCTTGTATTTAGTCACAGTGTAGCTACCTTCATCCAGGTGTTAACCTGATGGTGAAGATTGTTTGCTTTGATTACGGCAGGAGTGTCCATCTTCTGGATGGCAGGGGCCTCTCCCCACTCGCGCACACATCATGTTGGCTACAGAACCCCAGGGTTCCCTCCCTGTCACTTAGGTAGCACAAGAAGTGTAGACTCATTCTTGGCTGTGAGTGCATGGCTCCTCTTTTGCATGGTCATGTAGGTTTTTGACCTGTGTGGAAGAACTTTATTTAGTACAGGAAGTGAATGGGCCAACCAGGGGGAAGGTTTTGTCGGATTTGGTTCTAGCCAAGGGAGATGACATGGGAAATCTGAGGACTGAGGGTAATCTGGGAGATAGTGATCATGAGATGATAGAATTCACTATCCATTGTAGGGCAGGGAAGTCAGCCAGTAGGGCAGAGGTGCTTGATTTCAAGGAGGCTTACTTCAATGAGCTTAGGACAGTAGTAGGAGAGACCCTATGAGAAGATGTACTGGAGGGGAAGGGAGTTCAGGAAGGGTGGTTGTTCCTCACTTAAATGATCCTCAGAGCACAGAAAAGGTCCATTTTTGTATGCAGGAAAGGTAGTAAACAGGCCAGGAAACCCTCTTGGCTTACTAGAGGACTTAGGGAGTGCTTAAAAAAGAAAAAGGAGGCTTACAGACAGGGAAAGAAGGGGTAGTCACCAAGGAGAAATATACAAGTAGAGCACATATTTGTAGGGAGAGGATAAGGAAGGTGAAGGTGGCAACCAAGATCAGATTGGCAACCAAAGTTAGGGACAATAAGAAGTCCTTCTTACGGCATATAGGGAGCAAGAGGAAGAACAAGGGAAATGTGGGGCCCTTGCAGAATGGGATGGGGCAACTGATAACAGGCAGTCAGGAGAAAGCTGAACTCTTTAATGAATACTTTACGTTGGTGCTTCTGCATACAAATGGTGGTCACTCACCTGGTCGGATACTGGACGGATATGGCGGTGGGGGGGGGAAGCTGCCAACCAATGGCCAGTGTCAAACTGGTGAGGGAGCACTTAGAATGGCTGAATGTTTTCAAGTCGGCAGGACTGGATGGACTACACCTGAGAGTGCTAAGAAAAATGGCTGGAATCATTGCAGAACCATTGGTGAAGGTATTTGAAGACTCATGGTGCTTGGGAGAGGTCCCGGAAAACTGGAAAAGGGCCAATGTGGTGCCAGTCTTTAAGAAACGGAGGAGGAAGGATCTGAGAAACTATAGGCTGGTCAGTTTGACCTCAATACCAGGTAAAATTTTGGAAAAAATTATCAGGAAGTTCATTTGTGGGAGATTGACAGAAGACATGATGCTGAAGGATAGCCAACATGGTTTTGTTGTGGACTGGTCATGTCTGACCAACCTCATCTCTTTGTATGATCAGATAGTGAACCGCTTAGATGTGGGAGATGCGACTGATGTCATATACTTGGATTTTAAAACGGCCTTCAATATGGTCTCCCATTACGCTCTTAAAAAGAAACTGGGGGATTGTGGGCTGGCAGAGTCCACGGTCAGATGGGTTGGGAACTGGATAAGGGGGCAATTCTGGAGAGTGTTAGTGGACTGGTCTGTATCATCTTGGTGGGAGGTGCCCAGTCGTGTCCCGCAGGGTTTAGTTCTTGGCCCTGTGCTGTTCAACATCTTTATCAATGATTTAGATGCAGATGTGGAAAGCATGCTGGCCAAGTTTGCGGACGATACTAAGTTATGGGGAAAAGTGGTCACACTAGGGTATAGGATGCAGAACCAAGCAGACCTGGACAAGCTGGAAAGGTGGGTGGAGCAGAACTGGATGCAGTTCAATAAGGATAAATGCAGAGTGCTTCATCTGGGAAGAAGTAACCAGCGACATGAATATAGGTTAGGAGGAGATAGGTTAGCCAGCAAGATGACTGAAAGGGATGTCAGGGTTATGGTTGATCAGAGGATGGAACATGAGCTGTTAGTGTGATGCTGTAGTCAACAAAGCTAATAGCATACTAGAATGCATTAGCTTATGCATCGTAAACAGGACCAAGAAAGTGATACTTCATAGTTTCATAGTTGGTAGGGTCGGAAGGGACCTGAGCAGATCATCAAGTCCGACCCCCTGCCATGGCAGGAAAAAGTACTGGGGTCAAACGACCCCAGCAAGGTGTTCGTCTAACTTCCTCTTAAAGACCCCCAGGGTAGGAGCCAGCACCACTTCGCTTGAAAGTTGGTTCCAGGTCCTAGCCGCCCTGACTGTGAAGTAGCACCTCCTGATGTCTAGTCTGAATCTGCCCTCTGCCAGCTTGTGACCGTTGTTTCTAGTCACTCCTGGGAGTGCTCAGGGGAAGAGGGACTCCCCCAATGCCTGCTGGTCCCCTCTGACTAGTTTGTAACAGGCCACTAGATCGCCCCTCAGCCTTCTCTTGTGGAGGCTGAACAGGTTCAGGTCCCTTAGCCTCTCCTCGTAGGTCCTGCCCTGCTGCTCCCTGATCATGTGGGTGGCCCTCCTCTGAACCCTCTCAATGTTGTCCACATCCCTCCTGAAGTGCAGCACCCAGAACTGGACGCAGTACTCCAACTGCGGCCTGACCAGTGCTGCATAGAGGGGGAGGATCACCTCCTTGGACCTGCTTGAGATGCATCTGTGGATGCATGACAAGGTGCGGTTGGCCTTCCTGACTGCGTCCCCACACTGTCGGCCCATGTTCATCTTGGCATCAATAATGATTCCAAGATCCTTTTCTGCCTCCTCACTGACAAGAAGGGAGTTCCCCAGCCTGTAGGTATGCTGCTGGTTCTTCCTCCCCAGGTGCAGCACCTTGCACTTGTCAGTGTTGAAACCCATCCTGTTCTCATCTGCCCACCCCTGTAACCTGTCTAGGTCCAGTTGCAGTCTATTCCTCCCTTCTAGCGTGCCCACATCCCCCCACATCTTAGTGTAATCAGCAGATTTGAATACTGGCCTTTTTACCCCCTTGTCCAAGTCACTGATAAAGATGTTGAACAGCGTGGGTCCAAGGAACGAGCCCTAGGGGATCCCACTGCCTACATCCCTCCAGGTCAAAAATGACCCATCCACCACCACTCTCTGGGTGTGGCCCTCCAGCCAGTTAGCAGCCCATTTGACTGTGTAGGTGTTGACGCCACAGTCCCCTAGTTTTTTTAATGAGAATGGGGTGAGAGACAGTGTCGAAGGCCTTCCTGAAGTCCAGAAAGATTACGTCCACTGCTACCCCTGTGTCTAATGATTTTGTGACCTAGTCATAGAAGGCCACCAGGTTGGTCTGACAGGACCTGCCTCTAATGAACCCATGTTGGTTGCCCCTAAGCGTAACCTCTCCTGCTGGCGTCTTGTGCACATGTGCCAGGATAATTCTCTCAAAAAGTTTACCCAGGATTGAAGTAAAACTAACTGGCCTGTAGTTTCCTGGGTCCTCCTTCCTCCCTTTTTTGAAAATGAGAACCACATTGGCCCTTTTCCAGTCCTCTGGCACCACACCAGAATACCACGAGTGCTCATAAAGCCGTGCCAGGGGTCCCGCAATGACCTCTGCCAATTCCCTCAGCACTCTGGGGTGGAGGTCATCAGGACCAGCTGAATTAAATATGTCCAGTCCCTCCAGAAGCTCCCTGACTAGATCCTCACTGACCCTAGGCCTGGGTGTGCCTCCCCTGGGGCCTGAGGGGGTTCCAGCGGAAGGGCTGATCTGGTCCCTGCTCAGGAAAATGGAGGCAAAGAAATCATTAAATAGGTTAGCCTTGTCATCTGGTGCGACAACCAGATTTCCTAGCGTGTCTTGCAGAGGCCCCACGTTACCCGGTACCTTCTTTTTGCCCCCTATGTATTTAAAAAAGGATCTCTTGTTGTCCTTGATCTGGATAGCTAGTCCCAGTTCCATCTCTGCCTTGGCCTTCCTGACTCTCCCCCTGCAGCCCCGAGCAACCAAGGTATAGTCCTCCCTGGAGATGGCCCCTCCCTTCCATTGTGTGTACGCCTCCCTTTTAGCTAGGAGATGTTCCTGTATGCTTTTGGTGAGCCCTGGGGGCTTTTGCGCCCTCTTGCCCCCTTTGATCCTTGTTGGGATTACCTCCCTTTGGGCTTGGAGGATCGTCTCCTTAAGGAACGACCACTCTTCTTGGACACCCACCTCCCCACCTCCGGGACCTCAGTACTTCCCCAACTATTCTTCTTACCTCATTGAAATCCACCCTCCTGAAGTCCAGGGCTGCTGCCTTCCTGCAGGCTTTTGCCACCTTGCACTGAATGGTGAATTCCAGCAGGCAATGATCGCTGTCACCCAGGGCTGAGTAGAGAGTACTTCCTCCTCTCTACTCAGGCCTGGTGAGACCCCAGCTGGAGTACTGTGTCCAGTTCTGGGTGCCAGACTTCAAAAAAGATGTGAAGAATCTTGAAAGGGTCCAAAGAAGGGCCATAAATACATTAAGGGCCTGGAGGACAAACCTTATAAGGAAAGACCAAGGGATCTGGGATTGTTTAGCCTGGGGAAGAGAAGAATGAGGGAGGACTTAGTGGTCATCTATAAGTATGTAAGGGGTGAATATTGGCAGCTGGCAGAAAAAAAACTGTTCACTAGGGGGCCCCAGGGAAGGACAAGGATCAATGGCCATAAACTGTTAGAGGATGGTTTCAGGTTGGGTGTAAGGAAGAGCTTCTTTATGGTAAGAGTGACCAGAATCTGGACTAGACTTCCCAAGGAGGTGGTGCAGTCCCCATCCTTGGAAGTCTTCAAGAGGAGACTGGACAGACACCTTGCTGGGATCATTTGATCTCAGCAGTATTCCTACCCAGAGGGGTTGGACCCTATGATCTTTTGAGGTCCCTTCAAGCCCTTAATTTCTATGATTCTTTTGCTCCTCTCTTGCAGGAAGCCCAAGTATTCCCCTCTGACACATGCAGCACTCTCCCACCACCCAGCTCCACCATACCCCAACCCCAGGGGTGGAAGCAAGAAGCAGAAACCAGGGGAGGGTGGAGGCAGCAGCAGCTGGGCAGAAGCCCATGGGCTGCATGCACCCTGTGGGCCACCAGTTGGACAACTCTGGAGTACAGAATGACTATCTAGAGAATTAACACTAAATCTCACTAAGTGAGATTTTGTGGAAGCAAATACAACTTCTATGACATTTTCGAGCCAAAATCAGCTGTGTAGCATTGCCAATACTTGGATATTCTTTCTTACTGGGGCTGTTAAGCATGAACAATAGTAGAAATAAGACAAGTAAGGGCTACACTGGGCACGTCTACATGAGACAATACTGTGCAGTGGTTACTGCACATTTATTTAGTGCTTGGTATAATCAAGTATTAAATGAATGCACAGTAACTGGAATTACTGTGCAGTAGCACCAGTGAATACCTTTTTAGTGATGCTACTGCACAATAGCTAATAATACTATGCAGTAGTGTGTTAGCACTATTGGTGCTGTGACGTGCTGTTGCACAGTATTATTTGGCTACTGTGCAGTTACCGTCTCGTGTAGATGCACCCACTGTGTAGTTAACATTTACATAGGGTATGATGCTCTGACTCCCCTAGGGGGAGGGGGAAGGTGTGTGAGGATACTGTAGGTTAGCTCACTCACTCTTCTTGTATTTGAAATCCATCATTTGATAGAATAAGTTTACTGAGATTTGTTTCAAAAGAATAATTCCCTTTCAAAAACTAGCAACGCTAAACCTGCAGAATTTAGATTAATGTAAGGAAATTACCATAATCCCTTCATAGTAAATAATGTATGATTTCTCTTGATTTGGCTTTATAAGAAAAGGAATGTATTATCATACAGGTTTTTTAATTAATTTTAAATGCTTGGTAAAATTTCCGTTTGCTATTTACATTAATAAAGCAGAAGGTAGAGTGACATTGTTTGTTAGCCCTTTTAGCCGTGTACTGTCTAGAACTAAAATATGCAGAAGCTTGCTGAAAGAATGCAAATTTAAGGGCTTGGTGCTGATCTCACTTAGGGTGGTGTAAAGCAAGCAATGCTCCATTCAGGTTGGTGGCATGAGCCCAGTGTAAAGCAGATGTTAATGAGCCCTGTGGAGCAGTCTGACATTCCTTCAGGCAGTTTTTCAACTGCCTTTCAAACCACTTTGATGGGTTTGATGGAACTCACAACTTATGTAAAAGATGCTTTGTAGTGTCATCTGTGGCTGCCTATAATAGAAGGACATAAATATCTGCTATCTAAACTAAAATTCTTCTGAAGAGGAATTTGGCAAGGGTCTTTCAAAAATCTGAATAGAAACTTATCTTTATTAAATGCACACAGGCCCAAAGAAAAGATCTCTCTACTTCAAGAAATGCTGGGTCACTTCCCTTTGGAGATAGGGTCTCAGGGGAACCTAGATTTCATTGACTAGATAGATGTAAAATCTACCCTAGTGAAAATGTTCTTCTGTCCTCTGTAGCTGTGACTTGATCCCCCATTTCCAATGGCTACAGAATGCCTCTCCCTCTCCAGTTTTCCAAAAAAACAGTTTGACAGCTCAGTTAAACTGTTCAGTTGAGAATGTCATTGAGGGCAATATTAAGAATGACTTTCTGTATGGGGCATCACTGGTTGACTGAGAATAAGTGACTTGGAGGAAGTTTAATGAGAATGCCGGCCAAAGGTGTTGAGAAAACAAATGCACTTTGTAGAGAGAGATGGCCCTAGAAAAATGTCCATAGTAGATAGGACTCTACACTAATGGCAGTGGGAAGAATGAGAGCCACAAACGGACACAGCAGACTGAGGTTGGACATCAGGAACTGATGATACCAAGGCTCTGAAATTCTGCTGTAGGAGGAAGGGAAGTAATTTGCATGAGTTTTCTGTCAGATGCAGCTTAGGTTTGACCTTGTGCTGTGAAGGCATGGTTCTGTCATGCAAGTCAACCCGATGGTTTGCTTTTTCTTTACCATGATCTGCAGCCTTTTTGCACATAGATAGCTTCACGTAGTTCTGGATCCAAAACTAGGGTTACCATACAAATGGGTTTGTAGCTGTGACCTAATCCCTCATTTCCAGTGGCTACTGATCCCCCATTTCTAGTGACATGTCCTCTTTTTGGGTCCTCCCATCTCTGTTCAGGCAGTTTTTTAAAATATCAGCAAATGTCTGGGATTTTGCATTGCCTCTGCTTTCCCAGCACTACCTGGTTTGCTCCTGGTTTGAGGGGGGCAGGTGTCTGCTGCAGCAGGGCAGGGAGGTGCCTACTTCTCCAGCTGGGGAAGGGGGTGGGAGGGTTCATCAGGGGCAGCAGGAAGCTGCATGGGCAGCAGGGCTGGGGCAGGGGGGAGAACTGTAGGTCAGGGCTGCAGGGTGCTGTGGCTTGGCAGTGAGGGGCACCATGGGGGTGGGAGACCGTGCATTGGGAGCGCAGGGCACAGCCAAGGCCAGGGGGCTGTGGGTCAGGAGTGAGGGGCATCATCAGCAGGGACAGGAGAGCTGCAGGTTGGGAGTGAGGGACAGCAGCATGGTCTGGGGGGCGGGGTACTGTGGGTCTGGAGTGAGGGGCAGCAGCAGGGTGGGTGGGGGTGGGTTGTGCCTTGAGAGAGGTAGGGCATGGACATATCAGTGCCCCTCCATAATCATATTTTCCCCCCCACTACACACACACGTCCTTTTTTAAATTGGAAATATAGTAAACCCGACAAAGTATGGGATTTTTTTTCTATTGACCACAATGCACTATGGGTGAGGCCCCTGTTTTGCACTACTTCCAGCCTCTCTACATGGCAGTGTGAAGGCTTGTGCGATATTTACCTATATTGCAAGGTTATATAAGAAGCTCCATTTTTATGTTGCTTAAACTAGTTTAAGGTGAAATTTCTGAGAGGTTTGTTTAAGCTTATGGGACAATCAGATAGCTTCCTGCCTGATTCTGCAACAGTCAGTATAAAGATGATCTTTGATAAAATGTGGGTTTTTTAAAAAAAAGCTAAACTGAAATGTTAATCCCTTGAACTTGATCATGAGGATGACTCTGTTAACCTCCCACTTTTTAATGCTCCTTAATCCAGTGTGACTTCTAGAAAGGAAAATATGTTATTTTTCTTCCTTAAATTCACTGTGCTGTTGGTGGAAAAAAACCTTCAGGCTGTCTTTAATTAGTCTGAGCCCAAGGCAGTGTTACAATTAACTCACACATGAAATGATAAAGTTCTTAAGAGCTGCAGTAAAAAAACTGCACTAACTTTGTTTCTAAAACCTAATAACCAAAAATCATAAGCAACTCAATGTGTCATAATAGAAAGAAAGTTGGCCTAGAAATAAGAATAAATATTGGCATTATTATAGACCAAAATGCAAACTATGAAAACCTATCTACCCTTAATAATTATGGTTATTCAACCTGCTTTTGCTGTTCCTTGCACATTCAGTGTGAATGGGGTGCAAACTTTTCCTGTTTATTAAACGTGTGAGTTCCCAAACATAGCCCCATCAAGAGGTAGGAACATTTTATTTTTGGTAAAGGGAAATCCAGGAACAACTTTGGTGTCAAAGTCCATGGTGAAACTTGCTTTCTTTACTAGGGAGCACAGCTAGACAGTGAGGAATGCTTTTGAAAACTTTGAGTATGGTAACTTGTATTTATTTTACTACTTGATTGGTATCCCAAACCTAATCTATGGCCCCAAACCCAGAGCAGGCCCATATGTCCAAGCATAAGTTGACTATCCTGTTAAAAAAAAACAAAACAACCCCCCCCCCCCCCCAAAACCCTTTACAGATGATTGAAAAGAGGGATTGGTATCCCAAACTCAATCTATGGCCCCAAACCCAGAGCAGGCCCATATGTCCAAGCATAAATTAAAAAAAAAACAAAACCCCAAAACAAAACAGCCCCCCCAAAAAACCCGTTACAGATGATTGAAAAGAGGGAGAAAAAGAAAGGAAAACCCAAACCCCTTTATTTGAGCCTATCTCATCGGAAAACAACTGATTAAATAGACTTTGCAGTAAGTCCAGAATGCCAGAGCCCTCTACCAACAACTAAATTCCCTGAGCACACTAGTTGAGTTCAGATATGCAATAATGCTTACTGGTCACTAAGAATAGGTTTACACTGTCTCCATGCCATACATTGGCTCACTTCCATGAAGCATGCTCCTGCTCTGCATGCATCAGATCCCTGTCTTTAACTCTCATGCTGGTTGCACATCAGCAAGTATAACCAAAGCCAGAGAACCGCAGAATGACGCTGGGTGCACACACACTACCACACTCATGATGGCATTCCTGTAGACATGCTTCAAAATACCCACAGCCTGAGCCAGCAAAATGTGTCCTAAATAACCCTTTGAACTGCAACAGTAGTGCGTTAAGTCAGTGCAGTCTGCAGAGCACTTGCAAAATATAGGCCATATATGAAACACCAGTAAGGTAGCAGAGCTACATACTGCATGAGCTGGAACCCCCTCGTGGTTGCAGATATGCTGAGTTACAGATATTCTGCCTAAAGGTGATCAGACCTGGCACAACTGTCTGCAGAGAAAGAATGGGGAAAGCCCCCTGCCCCCCTGCTAAAATGATATATTTTGGAAATAAACTATTTAATGCCCCCTCCCCCCACATAAAAAGAAGTCATGTCATGAACCATTGCAATAAAAAGGGGACATGCCTCCAGGCAGAAAGTTCACTGTTATTCCTGCTGTTTTCTTGGGTTGTTGCCTCAGGTGATTTTCATCTGAACTCCTGAACCTAGCCAGACTGTAGGGGAGCCAGGCAACCACGGAAACATGTGAGCTAATTGTCTTGGACAAATTCCAATTTGGGTAATTGCATTCCGACTGCTTTAAAAAATAAAAATCCCATTGTACTGTCAGCCAGTGAAGACACTGTACTAGTGCATGCAGAACAGCCTATTTAATTTATTTCAGTTGATCAGCACCTGCCTAAGCCTCTGGCTGCTTCAGAGGTTTTAAAACCTACAAGATTGCATTCAACATTTTTTTTCAAACAACCCCGACCCCCAGAAGTGCCAAAGTGACTAAAAAGCCTAGGTCTTATTTTCAAACGCATCTTGGGAGCTGAAGAGTCATTGCAAGTCCCTAAATTACTGTTGAAGAAAAATGGGACTTAAACTCCTGAATCACTTAGGCACTTTCAAAAATATTACTTGACATCCATAATTTTCCTGTTCCAACCAGTTGCATAGTGTTGCCAGGCACTGCTTTTCTGTTGTTGGATGATGACTCAGCGTGTTCTTTTGTGATAGGCAAAGCATGTCTTAGGTTTTTAATGTCATTTGATTGAAAAAACCCCATTCATTTGAGTGAAAAAAATGTCAAAGTATTCCAAACAGCAGACAACTGCATGCCTTCCTGGAGTAGGGTGTTGTGAGGTTTAATGCACGATGTTTTAGAATGTTATTTTTTACTTCTAATAAGAAACTTAATTAGTGAAAACTAAGTCATAAGGAATCTGCTTAAAAATAAACCTCATGAGTATGTCAGGGACTTTTCTGCTCCATACATGCTTACAGGTATGTGTATGTGGGAATAGGCTGGCATAGGGTAGCTGAGCAATTAAAGCATCTTGCTGCAGTTTCCTGAGTTGCAAGTCTGAGCCCTGTCTTAGATTTGTACAAAAGGTTGCCATCAGTTGACCCATCTGTAAATGATCAATCTGACTATGTAGGCAGAGGACTTAAAAGCCACCTGACATGTCTGATTCCTCTCTTGTGTCTGTTGAATATAGAAGCTTGGGACCAGGTGCTTTACCCATATTAGTCCAATGGGTAATTCAGCTCAAGCAGATGATTGTCATGGCTTGATGTAGAGACAGGGAACATTTTCCATAGTTTGCAGATGTTAACATAGTCTTTTGGCTGTTTGCAATTTTATTGAAAGGATGGAAGATGGTAGTGATTATAAAGGACACATGGGCTGTATGTAGATGTGCTCACCATTGTCTAAAACATGTCAACTTATTTATATTTCACAGTTCAAAACAAAGTTCAATTTGAATGAAGGGTGAATAGAGCTGTACACAGTCTAAACACTTGACAGCCCTTTAAAAGACCTAATTCACATCCTCTGTGTGTGGACTTATGCTTGGAAGTAATTAGGAGGTAATAATAAACCTGTTTAACCACTGCTACATTGTTGCAATCCTGCTGACAATTTATCTAAAGTGTTGTTCCAGGAGCCGTAATGGGTGCAATTGACCTGCAATTGATATTTAGTCAGGGTGAGGCCTTGTTGGCACATTTGACTTTGTAAAGGTGTTACTTTGTGCCTGATAGCCGCTGTTGTGTTGCAGAAACCCAGCTGAGTTAAGCATTGCAAATATCAATCCCCAGAAGCGCATCTGCCAGGTTCCTTGGGACTTGTCTATACATGTTAATTAATACAGATTAAATTGTCTAATCGGACTGCCCTAGTCTACATTCATTTTAATCCTTGTTCAATGAGTATTAGTCAGTCTGGACTGGAGCCAATGTTAATTTGGACTACAGATATCCATGTGTATATAGGGACAGCTGTAGTCCAGATGAAACCTAGAAAGCTATCACATATATAAACAGCGATCTACACATCATGTGTTAGCAGGTGCATCACAATCAGGTCCAGGAAGGTGATACTTCCTAGGACTGTGCAAAATTTCGCCACCAGTTTTGTTTCAAGGCTGTTTCGACACATTTCGAGGTTGAAACAGCAAAATTGGAATGAAACAGATATAGTCGAAACAGCCTCGAAACAAAACGAGGCAAGTTGAAATGTTTTGCCGTTTTGATGCTGTTTCGCCCATAAGCTATAATGGGGAAGGAGAAAACAGCCTATAACGTGGTCATTTTTGGCCTGATTTGGATGAAACTTACAGAAATGGTAGCCCCTTCTGAGACCATGAAGCTTGCCAAGTGTCAAGGAAATAGGTGCAGGGGGGTTTGAGGAAACTGCACCCCAAAGTTTTGAAAGCAAAACTTGTGCCACATGTATGTGTTAAGCCACAGTGGGGTCAAAACTGCAAGCATGCTAGCCCCTGCTGAGGCCACAAAGCCTGCCAGGTTGCAAGGAGATAGGTGCAGGGGGGTTCTGGGACCCTGCACCCCTAGCTGCTGACAGGCAAAACTCGTGACATGGGTGCTTGTGCAACTGACTGTCTTGGTCTTGGGGCAGAAGCAGTTTCCGGCTCTGTATTGATTCTTTCCTCTCCTTAGTCTGTGGTTTCAGTAGGCATTAATCCTCACTCATTAACTTGTTATCCTTGCTGGCTAATGTGTTACCAATCAATCATGATTCACTCAGGGACCAGCTCAGTACATGGTAGGTAATGAGCAAGGATTAACACCTACAAAACCACAGACTAAGGAGAGAAAAGAATCAATACAGAGCCGGGAACTGCTTCTGCCTCAAGACAGAGACAGTCAGTTGCACAAGTACTCATGTCACGAGTTTTGCCTGTAAGCAGCTAGGGGTGCAGGGTCCCAGAACCCCCTGCACCTATCTCCTTAACAGCTGGCAGGCTTTGTGGCTGCAAAAGGGCCTAGCAGCCAGGCCTGCAGTAGTTTCTCCCCCACCCCATGCCCCAAAACAGACACAGTTGCACAAGCACCCACAACACGAGTTTTGCCTGTCAGCAGCTAGAGGTGCAGGGCCCCAGAACCCAGAAGCCCCTGCATCTCTCTCCTTGACAGCTGGCAGGCTTTGTGGCCTCAGCAGGGGCTACTATCCCTGCAACTTTCACCCTGCTGCATCTTAATACACACAGTATCACCCATGTCACGAGTTTTGCTTGTCTGCAGCTTGAGGTACAGTTTCCCCCAAGCCCCTGGACCTATCTCCTTGAAACTTGGAAGGCTTTGTGGCCTCAGTAGGGACTAGCATGCCTGCAAGTTTCATCCAAATCAAGCCAGAAATGACAACGTTATGGGCTTTGTCCTTTCCCATTATATCCTATGGGCGAAACATCAAAACAGTTTCACCATTTTGACCCTGTTTCGATGGAACAAAATGGAACAGCTGTTTCAAATCAAAATGTCAAAACACTGGTTGAAATGGAACACTGCTGTTTCGCACAGCCCTGACACTTCTCCTCTATATGGCATTGGTTAGGCCGCAGTTGGAGTACTGTGTCCAGTTCTGGGCACCACACTTGAGGGATGTGGATAACCTGGAGAGGGTCTGGAGGAGGGCTACACATATTGTTAGGGGCCTGCAAGTAAGGCCCTACAAGGAGAAACTGAGAGACTTGGATCTCTTCAGCCTCTGCAAGAGAAGGCAGAGAGGGGATCTTGTGGCCATTTACAAATTCATTGTGGGGTGGGGGTGCAGCAAGGAATAGGAGATGCTGCGTTTACCCGGGCATTCCTTGCAATAACCAGGAACAATGGCCAGAAGCTGACCGAGAGCAGATTTAGGTTGGACATCAGGAAGAACTTCTTTATGGTAAAGGTTGCCAGAATCTGAAATGAACTTCCAAGGGAGGTGGTACTGTCCCCTACCTTGGGGGTCTTTAAGAGGAGACTGGACAAGTACCTGGCTGGGGTCATCTGACCTGAGTGCTCTTTCCTGCCCAGGGCAGGGGGTCAGATTTGATGATCTATTGAGGTCCCTTCCAACCCTAGCAACTATGAAATGCATGTGCATCTACATATGCTTTATTGCGGAGCCGACTAGTTAATTCCACAGTAAAGCATCACAGTCTATACTTGCACCCATATTAAGGCACAGTAAACTAATTAACTCTGCTGTAGCATAGTACTGCCCAACACAAGTACTATCCTATAGCCAAGAACTTATATTGTGCTCGAACTTGCCTGCTGGCTAGCCCCACACTATAACACCCATATGCCCCAGCCAGTACCTCCACCATCTAACGCCACCACCCGAAATCCAGGGCTAACCCTTCAGGCTCCCTGCTTCGGGTTACCTGCTCCCAGGTGTACCATTTTCATGTGCATCTAAGACCACCCTGGCTCGAACTGCTGCAGTCCTGGGTACACGTGAAGACACTGGCCTGGGAGCAGCCGATTCAGGTGTGAGCTGCACCAGAGTTTATTTGGGTACATTAATATCACATGTAAATGTGCCCCGTGAGTATCTGCTTGTAGGTGTACGCAGTGTAATTATTCTATGCACCTCCGCTTCATTAATATCTAGGTCTCAGACACCATAGTTATCAATGCAATGAATAGAATTTCTCAGTAGGCTACTGAGTGAGAAAACTGTCAATTGCTCCACTGCCACATACCAAGAGCTCCCTCCAGTAAAATGCAGTGTAGAAACTCTGCTTAGACCAAAGGGAAAGACAGGCTTATGTTGTTAGTAAGAGAGTTGGGAAACATTTCAAAACAAAGGGTTATAGAACTGTAGCTGTTTGGAAAGCTTTTTCAAATAAACTTTCATGGCTTTGATATTTATTCAGTGTGTGGTTGCTTTCTAGTCTGAAAACATTCATATTTTAACAAGATATTAACAGAAGGTCTCCTCAGTAATTTGCAGAGCAGACTTTTCAAAGATTCAGTGCTGCAGAGTTGTCTTCATGATGTGGACAGGTATAGTTGTGCAGAAGGGCTCAAGTTGCTACTAAGTAGGGTAAACTTCAGAGCTGGATAAGGTTTTTCAACAGAGTTATCAGTAATATCAACACTAAGCTAGCATTAACCCCCATACAATTTGCTAACAGTAACAGGTATATAAAAGTTATACCAAAACAGACAGTTTAGGGGTGTGTGGGAGGAGGGGGAACACCAGCTAAAGGATGAACTCTCAAGACACAAATAGGACTAGATCTACCTAATGGATAGATTCCATTTATTGGGTATCTAAATAGATTTACATGCCTAAGTATGATTCTATTCCACTGTGTTCAAGTCTCAACAATCCATTAATGTGTCTGCTTTTGTAATATACCATCATCTTAGCCTTAAAACTAAGTGTCAGGAAAAAAAACAGCGAGGAAAAAGGACTCATCCACCTTTTGCATACATTTTTTCAGGGATTTGAGCAGGGTGTAATAGAACCACACTTCAGTGTGTAAATCCATTTATGTGCCTAATAAGCAGAATAGAATCTGCTCTAAGAGCTCTTATATCCAGTGCCTCTGAGAAATTTGGCTGAATGAGATGTATGAAGACTACATCCTGATGACACTATGGAATGATGTGGTCAGACCCCATCAAACATCAAGCATTTCCTGCTCTTCGGCAATGTTCAGTGATGTTAAGGGAGCTTGTGGAGTCGTCATATTCTTGACTCAAAATTGGATCAAGAGTGAATATCTGTTCTTTTGCTTATTGGTTCAATCTTTGTAGCTTAAGCTAACCTATAAAGACTGAATCAATTCAACCTCAGTCTTTTTGACTGTCTGTACTTAGCCATAAACTATGAGTATGTAAAATAGTCATCAAAAGAAAGAGTGGTTCCAAATATACAGCTTAAGAGATGCACAGGAGGACTGTTCATAAAAAATAAACTGTGGCACTGTTAGAGAAATAAAAACATTAATTGATTATACAGACAGTCCCTAAAGAGTTCAGTTTAATCCATCCATTTAAGGAAAATACAAATTATTGTCAAATACAAATAGTGAATGATGTTCACACTGCCTGGCTGCTAAAAGACAACTGATTTCATCCAGGGAATCATAAAGGAGAGAGAGAGAGATAAACTTGGGTCTAGGTACCCATCAATCTCATTATTTATTTATTACTACTTGAAATAAGTAGCATTTTTCTTACGGAAAGAAGGGGCAGTTCCTTCTGTAAAGGAAAGGGAAAGTTTCTTCTCTAAATTTAAAAGCCTAAGAATCTAGTTCTCTGCAAATGCATTAATTTAACTGGCGTTACACCAACTTTGGACTAGTGTAGCACAGAGGATGAAGGCCTTGCACTTGAAATATAAAGCCTTGGTCCTATAAAGATCAATGTACATATTTTACCTTATTCACACTTACCATTCAGATCAAGAATGTTTGTGCATAAAGTTAAGCATGTGTCTAAGTATTTGCAGCATTGAGGCTTAAGGATATAATCCTGTGCCCTTAAGTCGATGGTAAGAATATTCACTGCACAAGGAAGCGAAAAAAGAGATGTCATGAATGAGAAAAGACAAAAGACAGGGATATGAAAGCTTAAGAGAAAGTAAGAATGGGGTATCACAAGATTTTGGGGTTTCCTGGCCTTGTGAAACTTGGTGAGGTTTGTTATGGGTTTTTAAAAGTATGATTATGTAGTTTATAAAGTAAAGTCTAATGAAATGAAGTCTAATGACAAATGAAATGGGGGGTTTTTTTGGTTTTTGTTTTGTTTTTTTTTTTTAATTTCTACCCTTTCTCTCATTTGACTAGGAATCAATTTGAGGAGATCCATGAGGTGGTAGAGTCCAGAGGAAGTAAGGGAGTGGTGGTGAATAGGCTGAAATGGATCAGAGGACGTGGGAGTACTAAAGACAATTGCAGCTGTTAGGGTAGAACATGAAATCCAGTGGCACTGGCATCAGAATGCTGTGGGTGGATCAACTAATGGCAGCGAGATCTCTGCTGGACTCCAAGAGAATATGTTGTTGCTCTCTTGTTGCAGCCACCCTTGTTGCTGCTGCTTTCGTAGTGGGGTGCCTTTGGCCTCCCATGATAAGAAATGTTACTCTTAAGGGAAATCTTCTGGGATGAGGTGACCTTATCAGATAACAGGCATAATCTGAGAGAGATTCTTTTCTGTTTAAGGAACTGCAGCCAATTTAAGCTCTTGCTTTGGGGGTGGGAATTGCTGATAAAATGGCTCTGAGAATGATACCAGGGTGCAGCTTGCAGTGAGAGTGGACTCTGGTGCTGCTGAATGAAACTTTACTAGGAGTAGTGGAAACTTTAAAGGCTGGAGCTGGAAAGGACTTGGAGCTTCTGTCACTCATCTCCTCCTATATAGTCTGAATGGAAGAATAGGTTCTGGTATCTGAAGTTGTAGACATTGACCTAGTGGGTCTACAAGGTGGAGTCTGGTCTAGCAGGTCTTCCTCTCTTCCCTACTGCAGTTGAGCAAAAATGTTCCAAGGGAGTTGGGACCTTTTCATGGTACCCTTCAAAGAGCCCTGGAGCTCATGATGGGAGGATTGTGATACCACAAGCCAGGTCTCCAGGTAGCTGGAGACTGACCCATGGGGACAACTGGAACATATAAGCCCCTCTCTCTGCCACCCTTATTGCTGCTTCCATTGTAGTTGAGTGCCTTTGGCTCACTCATTTCCCATGACAATAAATGTTATTTTTTAAGTGCATCTGCTGAGATGGGGTGTCCTTGTCAGACAATAGCCATCTTCTGAGGGAGAATCTTTTCTGTTTAATTAAACAGACTAGTTAGTTAAACTAAACAGAAAAGATTCTCCCTCAGAAGATGGCTATTGTCTAACCATCTAGTTTAGTGCACTGGTGTAACTGGTCAAGACCAAACCTTCTCCTGTGGGCCACATTCCCACCTGCTTTTGTTTCCATTCACTTAGACAAGAGTGGAAGAGCACACCAGTTAATATTGAGTTTTGTTTAATTATGGCTATCAGTATAGAAAGGAAATTAACCAAGTCAGTCTCAAGTCAGGCAAAGGCCAGGGACCAAGTCTGTAATTCCCTGCCCCCAACAGCAGGCAGCTGCAGCAGAAGCAGCATGGAGCTGGCTCCCCCACTGCTCTGCCTGCTCAGGTGGGGGCAGGGCTGGCTCCAGGCCCCACCAACCTTGCTGGTGCTCCCCAGCCATGACCCGCAACCCCCCAGCCCTGCCAGAGGGGCACCCAGCCCCCTGAAATCCCCAATTACCTCAGGCTCCAGGAGCAAAGAGTGCAGCTGAGCTGAGCAGAGTCCTGGCTGACAGAGTCTGAGGCCCCACCCTTCCCACTCCCTCTCCCCCTCCAGGCAGGGCTGCGGGTTTCCCACCCTGTTTGCAAACAGCTCTTGCAGGCTGGAGCTCAACCAGCCTGCAGAGCTGTTTGCAAAAGCAGGGAATACATGGGTTTCTCTGCTAAAAGGAGTAATCCATTTTTTCCAATAAAAAGGGAAAATCTGTGGTTTTCTCTGTTTTTCTGTGGGAAACAGAAAACCAGAATCCCTGCTCATGACCAATTATATCAGAGATGTACATGCTTTTGTGATCCCAAACTCACTTCATCAGATGCTGTGGAAAGACAGAATCTGTGTTCCTTTACAGCATCTGAAGAAGCAACTTCAGGTTCACAAAAGCTTGTGTTTCTCTGATATAGTTAGTCTATAATGTCCACCTCTGTCTTGCCTTCTGCCTACTTATGTCTGCACATAATTCTTTTGAAGAGGGGAGAAATATGAACCCCAAATACAAAATAAGAAGAAAGTAATTCCCTCTTTAAAAGGTCATAAGCCAAGGTGGGAAGTTTTACAACCTCAAATTTTGCCTTGTCAGCTTACCCTGTGGGCAAGATATTTACCTCTCCCCACCCCCATTGATTCTCTTGAGATCCTCAGAAGTTCTCAGTGCAGAGGTCTGGAACTCCACACTGCCTCCAATCTCATTTTTCCCCTTTCCAGCCTCGTTGATCTCATGACTCCTGGTGGATCTGTATTGCTCCACTACTACCTCTGTCACCCCTCCTTAACTTTGTAAATTGAGTGGCACCCAGTTTAAAAAACTAATTTATATATTACAGTGCTTACCTCTTTTCAGAGGTCTGGGCATTGGAGATGGGGAATCATCTAGGCAGGGGAAAACCTGAGCTTGTCCTTATCTACTTAATTAATCTGCTTATCTCCTCACACTTCAAAGGATTTGGCAGTATCCCAGTGCAAACGGCCTCAGCGCCAGTAGTGTACTTGAGAATCCCTGGGATAAGGTAATGCAGATAGAAGTGTCCTTGATGGAGTGCTAAAGTTCAACAGGGTTGTCAAGCAAGATTCTTCAGTGCACACTCAAGCCTCACTCCTCCTAACTCTCACTCTAGGGTAGGGGTTGTCAGCAGGGGTTGTCAACTGGGGGTACATGTACCCCCAGGGATACTTGGGAAGGCTGTAAGGGGTACACGTGGGCAGGGACAGAGTGCTGCCACCCACCACCCCACGCTGCCACCTCCCAGGAGCAGGGCCTGGGTGGAACAAGGACAGCAGTGCCCCTCTGCACCGCCACCTACCACACTGTGCTGTTGCTGCTCCTTGTCTGGCCGCTCTGCGTCCCACTGTACGCCCCTCCCCATCCCCTCCCCACTCCGGGTCCAGCCACCATGGGTACACTTACTACAAAAGGTTGAAAATCCCTGCTCTAGGGCAGGGATTCTCAACAAAGGTGGCACAGGTTGAGTGGGGTGCTTTAAGAGTCTTTCAAGAGTGCCACACAATGTTAGGTTTACAAATGTGATTCACAAGATAAACCCAGAAATTTCAAATAGAAAATCACAGTTGTGGACTTTCAGAGCTCTTTGCAACGGAAAAAACACTGCTCTATTATTATATTTTTTAGACACACAGAACCCATTGGAAAATGCCAGCTCTTAGTTTTCACTTTTTTTTTCCCCATTACTGATAAGGTAATGAAAAAAAAAAAAAAAAAAAAAAAAAAAAAAGAGTGAAAGTGAAGAGCTGGCATTTTCCAACAGGTGCTGTGTGTCTAAAAAGTTTTGAGAACCATTTCTCTAGGGTGCATCATGCCCCGTATCCTGCAGATGGTTCTCAGATGTATCAAGTAAGGGGAGCAAGGAAAATAATGCTGCTGTGATGATATGCCCCAGCCTTTCCATCAGAAATCTGTCTGCTTCGTGGAAGGAACAATGCGGCCCTTAGTAAGAAACTCGTTTCAAACGAAAAACAAAAACAAAATTGCTGCTCCTAAATCACTTGATCCCTCAGCTCTGTTCCTCAATTTCACTCTCACTGCTATTGAGCCTCCATCAGCTTGTAACAATTTTTGCTGCTTACAGTCTTTAATTCCTCATCTCTCCAGAACAGCTATCTAATGAAGTAAGCTCTGAAAATGAAAAGCAGCAGAACAGCTGCTTGCTTGCTCTCTGTACGCTTAATCTGAGAGACCTGCAGGCACTAATTTGGAAGCCAAATTGGGGTTACTGACATTGTGCATATTTGTTGTTTGATGCAGTCATAAAAGCCCCAAATCCTCTATTCAAAAACTATCTTGGGGCACATAGGTCAACCATTTGCAGGCATAAAAATAAGTATGTAGAGCTTTAGCAGGCTCAGAGGAGGGTGTGGGGAGAGAAATAAAACAGTTTCAGACAGTATTTCTATTACAGCCATATGCTTTCCTGATCAGCTTTCTCTTATTAGCACTGAGGAAACAAACACTTGTTTCCAGTGGCATGTGAAAGTTAAAAATATGAACTTAAAATGCTCAGCAGCCACCACTGAATTCTTATAACCACCTCACATGGTAATTCAGCTTTTATTAATAAATGGTATAATCACTGCTATAGAGAGGAAGTGTACCATCTGCATTCAAAACAGATTCGCTATAGTCCCACAAATTCATAGAAGAGATGGACTTAATTGTTTCTTTCATCAGTAAAACAAGACGAAGACAGCACTATTCATATATAATTAAGTACTATGCTGAGTAGTTAGTGCCACACTATTTAGTGGTTTAAGAAGAGGTTCAAACAAGAGCTGGCTGAAAAGCAGAATTTCCCCTGAGGAATGAAATCATGAATTTTTTAATATTGTTTTATCCCAAATTGGCAGCAAAAAGTATTGAAATTTGAATTTTTTTTCCACACAAGGAAAATGCTGGAAAAGTATCCTTTGGCAGACCTCTGAATAAAGTGTTTGCCATATGGGAAATGGCAAAATGAAACATATCCTAAGATAGGAAATGTCCACTCTAAATGCTTTGCTTCACTGTTTATGATGTATCAGCAATGTTGAAACACAACATTTCCTCCATTTTTGCCAGTGTTTTCACAGCATCATTTTGGGCAAGGAAGGAAGTGGAGAGGAGGCTAGATGTCTGCAGATAGATGGCAGGCTGAAAGGAAACAAAAACAAAACAAAAAAAAAAAAATGGCTCTCTCAAGATAAGATACCTAACCTCAGCACAAACCAGCAAACTCTAAATGAAATACAGGAAATTAAAAAAAAAAAAAAATTTCATGTTGAATTTCAGATTACTCCAAAAAAGTCCTCAAAAAGTTTGAGGAAAATCTACTGGACTGAATTTCTTCATCCCAGTGCAAGTGCATTTTTTTGCCCCAAAATCTTTGACCAGCTCTAGAGATAGCTTTTCAAAACACTTGATTTCAGAGCTTAGATTTTCCATGCTAGGCTTCTGCCTTGAGGTTAATTCTTTGGATTCTTTTTAAAGAAGCATTCTTCATTTATTTTGAGTTCAGTGGAGATATTTTAAATAGGAAAAAGAAAAAAAAAAAAAAAAAAGTGGGGAAGGTCCCAGTCCCTATGCAAAGGGAGGCGCCGTGTAGTACAATACCTACTTTTCTATGTTATTCCCCAGTGCCTGGGCCAGGTATGATAGCAGGTCAGATTACCAAGACTAAGGACTTCATACAACTCAGAAAGGGGGACAGAGGAAAAGTATATAGCCACCTCTCCCTGGCTGGCAGGTCTAAGGTCATACAGTAGCTTCATAACTCATGGTACGAGATCTGAAGATACTGTTATGGCAGTGTGTGGAGGGGTCAACCAGACAATGTCTTTAAGCCCTTTGCCTTGGCCAAATGACCATACCATGAGCTCAGATGGGATTCATCACACATGACTGTCACCCCGGGGTTCCCCTGTGGTTTTCAGGTAACCACTGAAGTTGACTTTGTGATAGATTTGCAAATGGTCGACTAGCACAACACAGCCCCAGCAATACCTGCTAAAGATGTCTTCTTGAGTTCCGATTAGTTAACTGTGTAGTATTCCTCAGGATCAGGAGCTCAGGGTTCACTTAAGGTGTTTCTGACCACAGCTCTACCTTTAGCTGGTTCAGAGAGGCATGGGCTTTTATAGGCAACAGCTTATTTCATCAGAAGCAGTCATAACCGTCATAAATCCACCCCAACAATTGTATACCACATCCTAAAACCATTGTCTAAGAGTGTCTTACAGCTCTGTACTAATGAGGTCACTATGCAAGAGGCCCTGTTTCTCCTTTTCCCATAGCATTGCATTGGAACGTGTTAAGCCTTTAACCCTGGCTAATGTAGGCTGCATGACTTAACAGCAGGTCTTACCTTGCTTTAATATAGACCAATTATGTATCCACATATCTACCATGCACAGGATTCTTTATTGTCTCCCAACTCCACAAAGCTACATAAATAACCACGTTTTTAATATTTTCCAATAACATTTTATATCTTGTGTCCGTATATTTCTATATATAGAATTACAGATCTGCTGCCATGTTTCTAAGCTGCTGTGGCCGAGCTTTTCTGAATTCTGTTAGTACTTCTGAGAAGTACAGAAGTTTATTATCTGATGATCCAATTCCAGTAACTAGAAGAAGTCAGTCTTTTTTATCCTTATTGTAACAGGAGGGACGGCAGGGTCGCCATGCTAGCCCTTGCCGCCTCCTCTACTGCACCATCCTATTCTCGCCAGACACAACTTTGATGATATGTTTTTTTGTAGGGAGGCTACCTCTCCTCCACTTGGCCACAGTTCCCCTGCTCCGGGTGTCCGGCGTGTCTAGGCCTTGCAGGCCTTCTCTATATGCCACCCTCCTCACCAGGGCTCTGCAAGGTTGCCCTCCTGACCAGGGCTCTTCTTTGGAGCTGGGGTCTACCACTGAACTCCGTGCCCTCACTGGGACTAGGGTCCTCACTCTATCATGAGTCCCCTATGAGGCCTCCTCCATCCCCTTATAGCCTCACCCAAATCACCGGTCTCAAACAAACTGCAACAAACTCAAGCCTCTTAGCTCCAACTCAAACCTAAGTCACCTGGCTGTACCGACATTGCTCAGCCATCTTGGAGCTGCTACCCTTTAATCTGCAAGCAGTACCTGCAGTCAGGCTTCTCCTCACAACATGCTCCAGGAGCTTCTCTCTCTCTGGTAGGGTGCTCCTGCTGTCTTAGATGCCAGCCAGCAACTGCCTTTAGTTTCAACTCCCTTCTCTTCCTTTTCCTTCGTAAGAGCCGGGCCTTGCCCCTTATAGCCAGCTGACCACTGGCAGGTGTGGGTCGTTTTCTGCCTCCCGTTGCCCCGGCAACCAGCACCTGATGAGCCTTCCTGGCTCTCGTAGTAGCAGGCACCTTAGTGTCCTGCTACACTTATCTTTAAAGAGACCCTAAAATGGAAAAAAAAAAAAGTTTCAGCAAGAGGATTAAGTGGATGAGGTGAGATACAGGTGCTAAGGAAAGGAATCCACTATTCTTATCTTAAACTCAGTAAAAAAACCACACACACAACATTAAGCACCACAGATTGATCTTATTCAACATTAAGGAGATTCAGCTTCTTTTTTTCTAATCCCAATATACTCTGTGTGAACTACAGGCCTCCTGGTAATTTGTTTTGGCAGCACACTGGAGTTTTCATGTGATCGTGTTATTTTTGTTATTGATGGAAGCAGAAGTTCATTAGATCATACTGAAAGTATGTAGAGGTCTAAAGAGCTTGGTCAGAATCTGTTTGAAACTACAATTTCTGCTGCCTTGCTTTGTGTTTTTTATGGATCGTGGTGGGCTAAATTTAAGATTCTGGTTGCTGTTTTAACATACATTCTTTTTTAGTAGGTTTAATAATAGCTTTTAGGTATTAGTGATGTAAATGTTTTAAGTACTATAAATCATTGCATTTGTCTTCTTCCCTTAATGCTTTTTCCTTATTTTGAATGAATGACCATGTTAATGGTTCTCCCCACCATGTTCCCAGGAAGTGCCAGTCAGAAGTGTCTCTTCCTAAGGAAATTCTACAGAAAGTTATTTGAACCAAGGACCTCCATACGCCTCTACTTTGGACTGAGGAAGAGTTTGGTCCAAGAGATTAAGGATGCTGATGCTCCTGGTTTTAACTCATGATGTTTCTCAGGAAGCACCATGAGCTACAGCATTCCCCCTGACACAACAGGTGTTCACTGTTGGATCTGGGCATTTAGGGGCTTGAATTCCAGTCTGGAACAGTTGCGTATCTGCAGCCCCTGGAGGCTGAGGCATGTCTGCTGCATATCTGCTGCACTGGAGGCTGGGGCAGGTGGATTGGAGCTCCCACCCTCCAGTGCAAGTTGGGCAAACCCCAAATAAAACTTCCTCCCCTCTCTTCTCCCCCCTCCCATTCTGAAGACTGCACCAGGGGTGGGGCTGGGCTGCATCACCCCATCCTTGCTCCCATTGCACACTGACAGAAGTTAAGGAAGGTGCTGTGCTTTGGAGCACCTTCATCTGGACCCTCATGTAATAAGGGTTGAGACTATCATGTAATCGGGCACTTTTAAAGTGCTCTGCAGCTTTGTACTTCTGTATGGGGCACAGCTGTAGAGTGTTTTCAAGGGTCTGATAACACAGCAAATGGAACTTCTTTCTGTGCCCTAAGTCCGTCTGCCACAATTTGCATTTTTGCTGACTGGTGTTCTTGCATACTGGTCTCTGGCTTCTATTCTATCCCACCCAGGAAAAGCACATAACAACTGCAGACTCTTGCTGTACCTGAAGAAGGGTGTTTGCATCTGAAAGCTTGCAAAGAAGAAGAATGTTTCCAACTAGTTTAGTTGGTCTAATAAAAAATATCAGATTTACCAAAAGAACCTTGTCTCCTAAAAGCCAGGACATCCTGAGTTTTGATGCCTACTTTGATGTAGACTTAATGTGTCATTTGGGGCAAGTCACCTAACCTCCCAAGGCAACAGCAGAAGTGCTCATGGCATGGCCCTGTCACATTCCAATGAATCTGCAAATTCTGCTAAATACTTTGTCACAAGGACATGAAAAGGAAAGAAAAGGACCTAATCTCTCGGCCTCCATCTGTAAAGTGGGGCTAATAATACTTACAGTTTCCTGTCTCACAAGGATCTTGTGAGGATTACTAATGTTTTCCAAATGTATAACACTGATAGGAAAATATTTTACAATATGATAAAATACCTTGGAAGATAAAAATATATGGTCACAATAACTAGTGATTAATGTGCCCTCCCTAAGCACCCTCCTATGGGCTCACAATGACGGCCATGAATATTAAAACATCCATTCTTTGCCTTTAGCTAAAAGAAAACATGAAGCCACGAATTTCAAGCACAGCTCCAACACTGGGGTGTTCAGTTTGAGATACTTTAAAGAGGCATGACTTTGGGATGCTTAGAAAGGTGATGTTAATCAATAGTTTTGGGGAGAGGGGGGTTAAGAGGGGGAAGAGAGAGAACACATGGAGGATGGAAAAGAAGGCAGCAAGAGATAAGAGAGGGGACAGGGTCATTGTGTGTTAATGGTGCAGATAAGAATCTTTCCTTCCGTGTTCTTCCTAGTCTTGTCTCTCTCCAAACCCAAAAGCAACTGCAGGTCACTTTGTACAGCAGTTACAGAGAACATCTCAGCCATAACCTGGATTGCTGGATTCCTGATAATGTAGTAAAGGGAAGTAACCCAAACACAGAACAGTTTTTACCGAGAGCAAACTAAACTTCAAGAACAAAGTCATACTTCTTTCAGGGT
Source organism: Alligator mississippiensis (assembly GCF_030867095.1). Lineage (NCBI taxonomy): Eukaryota > Metazoa > Chordata > Crocodylia > Alligatoridae > Alligator > Alligator mississippiensis. The sequence continues at coordinate 224,136,235 of NC_081824.1, read as the reverse complement.
GTGTATACAGGAGAGACGGCAGAGAGCCATATACACATCACTTCCTTAGGGGCCAGGGACTTCTTCAACTGCTCATGGGTGATGCGCGTGTCCTCATGGGAAGGAGATCTGAAAAGTAGCAGCACCCTGCAGAGAGGCAGTGCACTGCATCACTGATAACAATCAACCATGGGCTCAATCCCTCCTTAAAAAGTGGCAGCGGATCTGGACTGACATCTGATCTTAGTCAGTCAGTTCCTTTATGAACTATAAGTGGGAAGGAGACAGGAATGTTTTGGTGATGCTCCCCTACTGATGCATTGTGTTAACTACACTGTAGGCTGAACCTGCAATGCAACTGGACACCTCGGGTACCAGCTTGCAGCCCTGGTAAGGCCTGCCTTTATCTCCGCAGATGACAGTTTATGAAGGGTTGATCCAAAGCAATCATTTACTGCTGGCCTGGCCTCTACTTGTTGAAATTGGTGGTGGGGCAGTCCTTTCTGAAATTAGTAGAAAAACCTAATAAGTCTTTAAGGGCATTTTTACACATGCTCGGGGTGGGCAAGCTTCAAGAGCTGCTCTATTTAAAGCACCCACTGCATCTCATGTATCAACATCCTTGCACTTCAAAATGGTGGCAGGGGCATTTTAACTAAAGCTCATTTGATGAGCTTTAGTTAAAGTGCCCTCACCACCATTTTGAAGCATGGAGATGCTGATACAGGAGGTATGGAGGCTGGCTGGAGCGTGCCAATTACCATGCTCCAGCAGACTTGATTAATTGAGTCTGCTCTGATGCCCTGTAATTACAGAGCATTGGAGAAGTCTCCCGTCATGTCTACCCTAAGGTACCACTCTGCCTTGCCTTCTTTCTGAAACGAGTATGATTTGCGTTTCCAAATTTGGAGCTGGCCTAGAAGGAGTCAGCGTGTCTTTATTTCCCCTCGTATTTCCTGTTGTGTGTTAGACCTTGTTAATGGTCTCTTTTTTCACCCCACATTGAGCTGCGACTGCAAGATTTGTTCCATTAAGGACTAAGGTTGCCATTAGCCTGCAACCTAAGGATCTTACTTAGGAGATAATAAAGATTAAAAATGGATGACTTATCTCCGGCATGAAATCAAGGGCATAATTCATTTGCCAAGGGGTTGAGCTCAAAGGAGCAGGTTTATTTCAGTTCTTGAATCATAATAAAATAAATAAATTGAGTTGGATATTAAGTTTAAAATGCAAGAGGGAATAAACCAGTCACTCCAGCAACAATTACTGACGCATTACTCTCTCTGGAAAAGTGCTATTTTTCTATTCGGACTTTTATCTTTAATGCTGCCTCTTGCCAGTTTCCTAGCAGTAGAGTTAAGAAATTGGGATGATTCTGCTTTGGTTGAGGAGACAGGCTCCCTGCCTTTCTTTCCCTCACCCCTCACTGTCCCCAACCTTTACTGCAGAGTAACTGGAATGATTGCAAGCAATGAGACTTTTCACAGCAATGCAATGGTAAAAAAAAAAAAAAAGAACACTTGTCTCCATTACACTGCAAGGTGGACTTTTTAGGGCTTTCTCACTCAGTGATGATCCCAGAGTTAATGTCTTGCCGGGTAATCAGTGAGTGATAAAACAGCCCTGCATGACAGCCTACCTAGTAGAGGAAGTATAATTGAGCTTCAGTAAATGAACAATGTAGGCTATGGCTATACAGTAAGATTACAGTATTCAGCCAATTTCAAGGCACTGATTAGCACTGCCAAGTGACATGGCTGATTAACATACACCCAAGCTGAGTAGTTTACCTCTGTGAACAGAAGGGAGCCGATTAGGAAACAGCCTTCTTGAAGCAGCCTAATGTGCTTGAGGAAGCTGTCATTGACAATAGTATGTGTGCCATATGGACACAACCATACCTTTGTGAGGCCAGGAAGCACAGTCATCTCCATTTTACAGATGGAGAAAACTGAGGCATGGAGAGATCATAGAATCACAAAATTAGGGTTGGAAGGACCTCAGGAGACCATCTAGTACAACCAGCCCCCTGCTCAAAGCAGGACCATTCCCAACTAGATCATCGAAGCCAAAGCTTTATCTAGCTGGGTCTTAACCTCCAAGGTTGGAGATTCCACAACCTCCCCAGGTAACCTCTTTCAGTGCTTTATTACCCTCCTTGTGAGAGAGTTTTTCCTGATAACTAACCTAAACTTCCCTTGCTGCAACTTGAGACCATTGCTCCTTGTTCTGTCATCTGCCACCATTGAGTACATCTGCATGTGTGCCCAACTGTGCAGTTGTTAGCAAGTACTAAATGACTGTGCAGTAACCACTGGCACTGCACAGTCCATTGCCACATGGGTTGTTTCTGACCCTTCTGCGCAGCTGCAGCAAGCTACTGCGCAGTAGCGGCAGTATCATGGTTTGTATCTGCCAACGCTATGTCACTGTAGTGACAAGCTATATCGCGTTGCCATAGCTCACCACTATGGCAACGTAGCATCTCATGTAGATGTGCCCACTGAGAACAGTCTAGCTCCGTCCACTTTTGAACCTCCCTTCAGGTAGTTGAAGGCTGCTATTAAATCTCCCCTCAGTCTTCTCTTCTCCAGACTAAATAAGCCCAGTTCCCTCAGTGTCTCCTCATACATCGTATGCCTCAGCCCCCTAACCATTTTTGTTGCCTTCTGCTATAGTTTCTCCAATTTGTCCATATCCTTTCTGTACTGGGGGGCCCAAAACTGGACACAGTACTGAGGATCTGGCCTAACCAATGCTGAATAGAGGGAAATAATCACTTCCCTTGATCTGTTGGCAACACTCCTACTAATGCAGCCCAGTATGCCATTAGCCACCTTCATAACAAAGGCACACTGTTGGCTCATGGTCTAAGTCAGTTCCCCCCAAAGTGTGGGGTTTGGGATTTTCCAGAATAATCGATACTTACCTTTAACAACTTCAGCTTAAGAGACTTGGCCAGCATCGTGCAGGGAGTCTATTAATTACAGTGAAGTATACCATCATGGGTATTGGTGTTATCCTGCAACATGCAATAGAAGGGAGTAAATTGTAATCAGACTAGGTAAAAAACAGCATTCTCCACATCTTGTTGTTTAGAAAAACCTGGTCATTATTACCAGGATGGATTCCAGTGCACTGAGCTTGCAATAAAATAAGGTATTAATGCCTGCTATTTATTTCCATGCCTGGGAACTACCACTAAGAGCTGACAGTAACTGCAAGAAAAATCATCTTGTAAACATCTTTGAGCATTTATATAAAACCAGAATGGTGGGCTGATTGTTTGATTTTTCAGGCTTGCAAAGTATTCACTTAGCTTTGTGACTATCAACTTATTATAGAAGAAAAGTTTCTGACAGAGTAACTCCGGTGGTTCTGGAGTCCTCCAATCACTCTGCGTCCAGTCTATTGCGTTGTTGACCTAGATAAGGAACGAATTTCACTGGTTGAATTAGTAAATGATCACCTCATGCTGCACAGATGTGAAGCATCTGTACTAATTGTTTTAGGTACCAGCTGTCATTGATAGTACAAATTATAGGGCTTAGTTATCACAGCTGGAACCCCTAGAGGGCCTGGATGAAGTTGCTTTAAGCAAGTCCACTTTGATTGGAGTGCTAGTGTTAGCCAATCATTCTTTTGCAGGATGGTTCCCTCCTGCAGGTTTCTGCCTGGGTCTATTTCACTATCTTCAGGGTACAGAGAAAGGTATTATTATGAGGTTTAATGAAGAGGCATATGCTGTGATAATTTACCCAGGTCTACAGCTCTGTCGCATTGATCTGGGTTGGCAGAAATGAAGAAATGATCCAGAGAATGTTTGAAACTGTAGGCGGAATGAAGTGTTAGCTGTCATGAAGACTAAGAGGATGTTGGTAGGCTAGAGGAAGCAAATAAAAAAAAAAATTGGCACCCCTGATTGAGTGAGAGCATCTGCCACTTGCAACACAAGTTGTTAATTTTGCAGTTATTAAATTTTGCTCTAATTTAAGTACTGGGTGGCCACCTCTTTCAGTGACTTTCTTTGCCATTTCTCTCAAACATGGACCTTGCTGTAAGTCTTTTACCCCTTGGTCACCTCCAGAGCAGAATGCTGCAACGCAACCTACATAGCACTATATCTTATGATCATTCTGAGATGGAGAATCCATCCTCCCAGGTGCTGAGTCATGCATTAGACAGAGAACATACCCACTGGGGCTCAGTAATCTGCACTGGTTTTCATTAAGTTTCCAGGTGGGATTTCAGTGCATTGGTATGTACTCCATTGCTATTGTTTGTATTTACTTATACTTGTAGTATCCACACATCTCTCAAAACATAACAGAAAGGAGAGTGTGCCTTGAATACTTTCCATCTAGAGAGGAAGAGAGGATGGGGGAAGGGATGGGAGAAGGAGGGAAATACAGGCATAGAAGAGCAGATAAAGTGGCGTTTGGCTGTGTCATGGCAAAGTAAGGGTGACCTAAATATGTATTTTAAAACTGTGGTATATAAACTATTGCCATTTTGTGCCATGACTTATCAGTACCAGTTAAGTGTACAGGCTGGAGGTGGGCAACATAATGGCTGGGGAGGCCACAGCAGAAGAGATTACCATTGTTAAGATGGGTTATGAAGTTCCAACAGTGATTTTGGTAACAGCGATAGAGACAAAAGGACACTTGGATACTGAGGAGGAAGAAGCTGCAAGATTTTGACACAGTTTTTGTGGGGTGGGCAACACAGTGAATTTGAGCCTCATTCCCAATTTTGTCCCTGGTCAACCCAGATGTAAATGTGTATCTGGTCACCAGGACAGGGGAGCAGGAGGCAGCCAGTTGTAGTGATAGTACACAAGGGAGTTGTGTGGTTGTGGGTTGTAGAAACAGGTGTGTCTTAGCCATATTAGCCTGATGGGCCACCTGGCTCAAGTGAACCTTTTGCTGAGCTTTTGTTCGGAATGACAGGAATTAAAGCGTTAAAGATGGATACCAGCAGTAGTGAGCAGTGACGAATGGGGGTGGGCAACAGAACAGCAACTGAAAATGGGGAGGAGTGAATGAAGATTTGGAAGGAAAAAGAGCCCTGTGTGGGTCTTGGTGACTAATGGTGAGGCAGTGCAAAACAGAGATCCACAAGACAGGCTGAGAGGTGGGACAGGAAGGGGCAAGTCCAGAAAAATTAAATAGATTTCTGATCTCTTCATTCATAATTAGGAGTTGAAGCCAGGTGAGGAATGGAGATTTGGAGAACTAGAAGAAGAGTAGACTTAAGTTCTTCCATCCAAGTAGCAGGAAAAGTACTCACCAAAAATATGCTGAAGGGATGGCCAACACAACAGGGGAAGAAACAGTCATGGAAAAAATGGGTGTGATGTTGAGAAAGCTTGTGATGACAATATCAAAAACTGTAGAGAGGTCAAGAAGATGAGGATATCTGAATCTGGGTGGAAAGAATTTGTTGAACTTTGAGAGGTCTTTCAAAGCAAGGAATGGGACCTGAAGCCAAATTGCATGGGTTCAAAGACCGAGATGGAAGAGGAAAACTCGCAACATCTTATAAAACCCTGAAAAAAGAAAAACAAATGGATTGTGACTACTTAAGACTAATTTTAGATTACCTCAAAATCTTAATGTATGATTACTTAAAAGCTGCTGCAGCTACAGTTAGCAGAGTGCTCATGACAGAGTTCCTTATTTCAAAAAGAGACAGGTGAGTTCAGTGCTAATTTAGGGCCTTGTTACATGTTACGCTATGAGCTCCACATGTGTTGGTAGGTGTTAGCGCTAGCTCTAGTTTGGAGCAGTCACACTTCAGGCCAGCGGGGGTCTGGAAAACTGAAAGGTAAGAATCCTCCCCCCTCCCACTCTGGGCCTCCCTCCTGCCCCTGAGTTTTTTATGCTGACTTTCCTATGCCATTTCCTGGAATGGCAGTAGATATGCCAATAGGTGTCCTCATCTGTCAACATAACCTCATCCATATTGTCACGGAGTGAGGCTTTCCAGCCGAGCTGTGTCACCTGGAAGGGAGAGGGGGTGATCTTTTCATATACTTAGCAAAATGTTGAGGTGTAGACCAAGTCTTGGCCATGCTGAAAAGCTGGGCTTTTCTCTCCAGCTTCAGGCTTTGTGTGTATTGCTATTTATAATGGTATGGAGCATACAGATCCTAGAAAGGCACTAAAAGAGACCATCCACATAAATACTGCAAGAGATTGCAAAACTTTGTACAGTTGGATAGCCATATTTCCATCAATCTCCTTGCTTTATGGCTTTTATATCCCATAATAAAAGGATACTTTTCCCCCAATTTGTGTCCAAAGCATTACTCTGATTATACAACATTTTATATCATTAGAATATAAATTATTGCCATAAAATATTGAATATTGAATAACTTATTTTTCTTTTAATCCAGGTGGCAAGCTTATTGAGGTTTTTCTTACATTTCTCCAACCATAATTATCTGGCAAAAGTCTTTCTATTATTCCTAGGACAACGTGTTTGTCATTTTGAAGCTAAAAAGCATTCACAGAATTTGATTTTCTAACTAAGAGCAAATTAAGGCCTTGCTCCACTAAGGACCTATCCATGTGCTTAACTATCCTCAAATAAGTAGTCTTCTTGGAACCGGCGGGATTGTTCAAACAAGTACAGTTAAGCGCATGCGTGTTTTTAGGATTTTTTGGTGCCTAAAAGTAGGTTAGCAGGACAAAAGCCTTAAGCAAAAAGGGTTGCATTTACCTGCAACTTGGCAATGGATGCATGATAATTAATAGGTGCATGATAATTAATTATGTGTACAGTGCTCATACTAAAAATTCAAAATAATCCCCCCCCCAATCCCCCTTTCTGCTTCTGGTGTGTCCATGCTCTACACATGGATTGTATTAGAAACAATTTAAGAGAACTTTTTGCGTGTTTTGTTTCAGTTGCAGGTTGAACTTGATCAGGAATACCAAGACAAATTCAAGAGACTCCCTCTGGAGATTCTGGAGTTCGTACAGGAAGCAATGAAAGGGAAAATCAGTGAAGATGGAGACCACAGTTCTGCCCCTTCCTCTCTGGCATCTGACAGTGGAAAATTGAACCATAAACCTCTGCAGAATGAAGAGGAATTGGAAGATGATCATCCAGAAAAAGTATTTGATACTCCTTTTTAGCTCCCCAAGTCAGGCTACAGGCAGCGATTACTGTGCCAGGGCATGCCACGCTTGGGCTGCCCACTCTCTGTTTTCCTGTTGTAAGCTGCCATAGAACGGCTCCTAAAGACAGGAGGAATCTGTATTCAAATGCACATTTCCCAAAGGAACATTTTATAACAGTATTGTGCAAAGGTCTTCATTCTCATTCTTCTTTTTTATTATTATGCTAAAGCTTAGTGCAGTTATAAAGGGGAAATTAATGTGTTAACCATCTTATTTTTTCTGGCCAACTTACAATGGGTAATTTTCAGGCCATGTGCACTGTTAAGAATGTTTAATGAAGACCAGTGCATTGTACAAAGACTAATGTGCACAGATTTCCTTTTGAAGTGCCAGTGCAAAGTGTTCCAAACTAATACAGATCCTACCGAATTATATAACAATACTTCATCATTTTGTGTCCTATTTTCTAACTGCACCTTGACAGCTGTACCATCATTTTACATTTGCACTGAAACATTTAACCCTTTTTAGCTTTGCAGGCACTGGTGGCTTGCTCTCTTGATATTAGGTTTATCATATGAAAAGAAATATATTTGCTGCTCAAAATTCCTTAGTTGGAACTGTGGTTATTAGAGCAAGTTTAAAACAGAGATGAACTTTGTTTGTCTAGAGTGTGTCAGTCTGTGTGTGTGTATGTGTATGTTATATACTTGTGTGAGTACATATATGTTTGTACACATATATACATGTGCACACACAAATTTATATACACACACAGCATGTATGCATTTTGGAGGTGGTCTGATCTCATGGCAAAATGAAACGTTTCAGGGATATATGAATAGAGAACTTTTATGGATTATATCTGAGTTATATTGATATTAAATAATCATTAAATCAGAAGATTCTTTTCGTGGTGTTAGTGTTGTAAATTGAAGTAGTTTTAGAATATAAATTTGATATATATTTTGCAGACTCAAAAGTATTGATTTTACGTATCATATTTTAAGCTTACTGAATTTGATAGGACTATTAATGTTTAGGACTACAGTATTTGACATTTAGCAGTATCTTCCATAATTTTTAAGACTGAGGTTCAAATTTTACTAAGGTCTGAAATTGAAAAGCAGATTTAAAAACCTGATCATTGTTACTTAAAATATGTGTTAATTGGTTTAACCACACCTTAAAATCCGAACAGAGTTTATGTACTGCATCACACGCACGAGGGGGGAGAACCTGCATTTTTTCAGAAATATATATGAAATAATAGTGAGTCTATGAAAGCCAGGATATTGGAAAAGGGAAAATACATTCTCTAGCATCCCATCTTCAAGAAGATATGAATTATGAAAACCTACACATGGCCAAATTATACTACTAAGACCACTTTGCACTGCCAGAACAGTGCAAAAAAAAAACTGGTTCAAAATGTAGATTTTTCATGCTTATGTCTGATCCTGCAAACACGTGAGTGCCTTTATACATGTAAAGAGTGCTGCTGAATTCCCTAGAACCACTTTGGATAACTGTGCTCATATCATGTGTTTGCAAGATCTGAGCCTTAATTTGTATTTTAAAAAACTAAACCTGAAATTGTCTACTAGGAACATAGCAAGGCATTTTAATACATGATAGCATTGAAGTTACTTTATTTCCTTTCCCTCAGGATTGTAGTATTTGTAGTAACTTATTTTATTTAAATTTAAGCAATAAATATAGATCAAGCTTAAATTTTGATTTAAATAACACGTGTGTGTGTGTGTGTGTGTGTGTGTGTGTGTGTAAAGTTCAAACCATAGAAAACAAGCAGTATTTTGATGTTCCTTTTTTAAATGTAGAGCAGGTGGAAAGAAAAATTGCACATTGTTTGGATATCATATTTTGGATTAAACTATTCTAATTGATAATGAACCTCATGTAGCGAACAGAAGACTCAAATGTCTGACCTTCCTCTTGATTTTAGAACAGGTGAATCCTCAGTAATCATTGTTTTGCACTTTTGGGATCCACATTAATCAGTTGGTAAAAACTTAAAATGGTCAAAATGTAATGCTGCATTTTATAGAGCAAAAATTAACCAGGCTATTTAAATTAGGGAAAGAATGTAGTAATAACAGTGTTCACAACAAAACTGAAGACTAGTGCATTACAAACATGGTAGTATACTGCAGAGCTTTATGGTAAAAATCCTGGCTTCAGTGAAGCTCAGTGTGTCAAAATTCCCGTGGACTTCAGTGAAGCCAGGGCTCCACCCTTAGTCTTCAAACAGACTTGGGAAAACCCCAATTACTCTTTTATTTATATTTTAAAAGTTACTAGTTGGATTCAATATACTATCAGCTGTAGTCATTTTACAATATGTTTGTATTTGCCCATTTCTGTACTCACATTTTTTTATATCTGTACAGTGCCACTTTTTGCAGTTGTAGGGTAGTGTGTAATACTGTACATCTTGCATTATTCAAACTATTGCAGTGATACAAATACCATTTAATATTAATATTACTTGAACTAGAGTAAGATAATGAAAAAGGGTCTTTATGATGTGCAAGTCTTGTGCCTTTTATGTATTTGCCTTGTTATGTGTTGAAAATGTGGAAATGCCGTACTGTGGACCTTTCTGTTGTATAGAATAGAGCGCTCTATATTAAACTAGATTGTGCACTTCAAATATCTTTACACTACTGAAAAATAGCTTGGTTTTTGGCAGTATAAACAGAATTTTAAAAATTCTAATGAAATGCCGGACATTTTGGATTTAACATGTTCATAATTATGTTAATTAATACCCATGTATTAGTTGAACATTCATTAAAAGATAACTAAAGGGACATTGCTTGCCTTTCTTTGAAATCAATGTTGCTCTTGTACATTGTACTAATAGTGTCTGTGATTGATTGGACTTTGGTGATTTGCTTTAAAAAAAAAGTAGGACAAAATATTTCTGTTAACATGTACATATTTTGGTTTCTCAATCTCAGATTGTTTCAGATGCATAATTCACATTTTTGTAAAAATTCTATGCAATTTTGTGGCATGATGTTTCTTCCACTTGTAATTTTACGTGCTTTCATCACAGATCCAAAGGACAAATAAAAAAAATTTCTTAACACAAGACAGTTATACATGTTTGTTTATTTACTGGCTCAAAGGATTTACTTCCAGCTACCAAGCCATTTGGTGACAGGAAGGACAATAGCTTGAGAAATGAACAGTGAATCTTCCCTGCAGGTTCTCAGTGCTCTCTTTACAGCACTGAGAAAAGGGAATTGCACACACCAGAAAAAGAATATGGGTTTTGCTATTTTTTTAAAGCAGAAAACTATTTTAAAATAAAAGGAAGGATGCTTTGTAATTGTTCATCTGCATAGAAAAATATGAAGTTATTTTGTAGGCTTTTCTAGCAGTTATTACATAATGCAACAATTTAATTTTTTTCAGTCCTCTCTGTGTGCCTATGTGTTTCAATTAATCCTGAAAATCACATGGATGATTTAGATGTCACCAGGTTCCATTTATTTCCCCCCAACAACTGTCCTGCAAATTATGTTAAAATGGATACCTTTCACTGTGAATCTGCAAGTGATTTCCACTGAGAGCTTTGAAACAGGAGCCCATTAAAGTGGTTTTCATTCATCCCGTTCTTATTTATTTGCCTTTTAATACCAAAAAATATATATCCCTAGGGAATGAGATAAGCAGGTATACTAATACAGTTTACAAAGGGCCTATATCTTATTTAAAAGAAATAGTTCCCAAAGGAATTAGATTGAAATTGCTTTGCTAGCAAATGTTTGGGGAAACAAGGTTGGGATACAGGGGAGACACAAAATTATGTGAGTGGTGCAGAGAGTGAGGGGAAATCACTGAACCTGAAGTAGAAACCGCAGGATTGACATGAGGGAATAAGAATAGGATGTAAATAGCTGGAAAGTAATGAATAAATTATAGCACTGGGGAAGCAAAGTGCCAGCAATGTGGCACAAAAGCAAATGGTGGCTCAGAAACAAGAACTTCAGGGAGGAAGACAGCAAGAAAGCAAGAGACCAGAAACAAAGCCATGCTTTATAAAGACAGGAGGAAGAGACTAACTTGCCAACAAGATTACTGAGCAGGAGAGAGCAGCCAGTGTGAATGTGCCCGAGAAGCTGCTGCTGGAGTTTCCTGAGATGGAGCAGGAATTCAAGAGGAAAAGGGTGTGCAGACGGTAGGAATACAGGTTAGCAGAGAGAGTGCCAAATGGGAATCCAGGTAAGCAGGGATAGTCTACCCAAATGAGTAGACCTAAAACTTCAATGAAAAAGATCAGGATAAATGAAGGATGGAGTCTGGGTTTGGAAAGGTATCAGAAGAGTAGCTGGAGAGAAGGGAGGAGGTAGTGCCACAAAAACAGAAACAGCTCAAATAGGGACAGAACTGGGAAAGCACAATGGGAAGTAGGAGCAGTCAATGACGATGAGGTAAGAAGAGAATGGCCTGAAGACAAGACAAGGCTTGGGTGGGGGAGTGCATCCAGGTAGCTGAGGAAGAGGGGAGATAACGGCTGCTCGGGACAGGCAGTAGGATCCGAGATGCATGCCATTATGCATCTTGGGGCTCTGCAGGTAGGCAACCAGGCAGGCTTCAGGAACATGGAGCTGGATGCTCCCACTGATCCTGGTGATACCCTCAAGAATGTCAAGAAGCCAGGAAAAGCGTGCTGGCGGTTGCTGTCATGTTGAATAAGCACCAGCCAAGCTGGTAACCTGCCTAATAGGACTTCTGGGGTGACCTACAGGCTGGCCCCAGAAGACACTTTTCAGTCTGAAGCTACTAGCCCCCGCTGTACTTTGGTTTTAATGGAAGAAGATGCAGGGAGAGCTAATGGCCACTTTACTAGTAGCTACCTGAAAAGACAAGGTTCTTTGGGTGAATCTGATATCTTGTATTAGACCGGCTTAAGTAGTTGGGGGTGGGGGGGGAATTAGCAAGCTTTCAGGTTTCAGAACCCTGTGTCAGGCTGAGGAAGTCTCTGAGGTTGGTGTGTGCTCTTCCTGGATGGAATGAGTAGTAAAAAAAAGAGATCAGATTCACCCAAAGAACCTTATCTGCCTATGTCCTTCGACCAACACGGCTACAACCTACACCCCTGTTACCTGAAAAAGCATTCAAACCAGAACCCCAGGTAGTCCCCTTTGAAATCATAGCAACATAAAACAGGGTAGATCCAAAACAGTCATTTTCCTTCATAAAGGTGCCCAGAAATCTTGCCAAGCCAATGGGCATTCTCTTTTTGGCGATGCAGACTGTTAGTTATTGGCCTGCTTCCCACCAGTAAGAAGCTAGAAGTGCCTGTCACTGAAACTCAAAACAGCAGCAGATGGAGCACTCCAGGTTTTACCAACTGTAATTAGAAAGTCCTGTGGTGAGTTAGTCTTTACAGAGGGCATTTCAGTGCCCAGTGAGACTGATCTCTGTGGGAGGTGTCACCCCTTGAGAGAAAGGGTAGTAGGAGTTGAGGGCAGGGCTGTGCGTATTTCTTCTTGGCTTTACTCAAAGCTTAGACCTTTTCTTGCTCAGCCACAAGAGGATTCACTCGATCTTGAATGGAAGTAATTAGCTACTCATTAGAAGGCACCCTAAGGCTTTCTTTTTTTCCTTCCTCTGGAGGACATTTACTAAGTCCAAGTGAGGGAGTAGAAACCTATGGTCTGGGTTAAGAATATTTATTTGCTGGAACTGGAGATCTGAGGATCAACAAGCACATTATACAATGGCTACGTGTCTGTCAAATGTAAAGGGCCAACTTAAAGAAAAGCGTTGTTCTTATAAAGGGAAGGGCAAGTTAGTAGGAGAGAAGTGAAATATGAAAGAAAATATACCAGGGAATAGGGATGTTTCTAGTCTGTATGCCATTTCCCCCTGTCTCCTCTGCAAAAAAAATCTGACCTTTATTTTAGGTCCCAGTTGTTAGCCTTGCTATAACTTAGAACCAGTGACACAAATAGTGAGCCATTGCAAAAGTCTTTAAAGAGTTTTCAAGAGAGACGAGCTAGAAATACAAAGGACCCTACGGCCCCTCAAGTGAGAGAAGACAAAAGATACCGAAGATGAACAAGTCGAGGAACATTACCTTACATTCCAGTGGGAAAAAGAACTGCCTGAATGGCATGGCCTATATTTCACAGGTATGAGGCTAATCTCTTTGGGTGGAAACAAACTGATGCAGCCAGGGGAACATTAAACTACCAATGAAAGGTGTGGGACTAAGTCTACTGAGATTTGGTGTGTTATGAGCAACCTAAACTGACATGGCAAAGAATATGACAAGAAGTAGTTTTCAATTATTTGTGCACCAATGCCAGGAGTCTGGACAGGAAAGCAAAAGGAATTGAAAAGTCTTGCTGACAAAAAATGATTAGGTATAATTAGCATTAACTGAAACCTGGTGGGATGACTATAATGTTAAAATAACCTGTTGAAGAAAGATAAAGTCAGTGAAAAAGAAGCAAGAGGTAGCTCTCTGCATCAAAGACATCATTCTATGAGTTATTGATAACTTGAGAAAACAGCTGCCTGAAGGCATATCAATCAATGTGCTAACTAACAAAGGCCAGGAAAACATACTGCTAGGGGGTATGTTATAGACTGCTGAATCAAATTAGAGGACAGGGTGAGTCATTCCATAAGCACCAGTCTGCAATGTATGAAAAGAAAAAAGGAGGTACTATGAGGGACTTCAGTTTTGGGAAGATAGAATTGGAGGCCTTATGTAGCCAATAGCAACATATTATTAGTGTTTCAAAAAGACAGTTTTTTCTAATACAGAAGATATTGGAAACACATCTCTTCATGACAAAGATTAATTAATCAGTGCCCTGGAATTTGATGATGATGGTGATGATGACCTGCTCCATCTATTATGGGCAGAGGATTATCCTACCCAGAAATATATATTTGGTGCTTTGAAAGGGCTAATTTTCCAAAGCTGAGAAAAAGTTTTGAGCAAAATGAACTAGGAGGAAAGACAGACAGAAAATATAATTAAAATGGGAATTCTTTAAGAATATTATATGGCTAAGAAGCAGTAATTCCACAATCAAAGACTTGGCTCTGGCTAATAGCTCAATGGGAAAAAAGCAGTAATTAGAGAGGAAAAGAAACAAAAGGAGGAGGAGGAACAATCAATATAAATTAGAAGCTATGTAGAAGATTGATAAGGAAAGCTAATGACATTAAAGAAAAAATGTAAGGCTGGCAGATCAAGAAAAATTATATGTTTTCTAGTATATAAAGAACAAGAGAGAGTCTGGCAATGATATAGCCTATTACTACATGGAGCAAATGATTCAGAAAAATAAATATACAGTAAGTAACACCTGTTTAATATTTGGAAAGAAGCAGGATGATATACTTGCATCACATAAAAAAGATGAAGTACTTTTTGCTGCAGTTGAAAATAAGGAGATTAAATGCCTTTAAGAAGCAAGCCCAGAAAACTCTGTGGCATTAAAAGAGCTCGCTAAGGATATCTCTGACCTACTGATGATTTTTTAATAAATCTTAGAATATCTAGGAGATTCCAGAAGAATATTAACATTAGCCAATATTCAAAAAGGGCAAACAGGATGACTCAAGTACCTGTAGGCCACTATAGGCCCAGCATCAATCCTGGGCAAAATAATACAACAGTTAATGAGATTCAGTTGATAAAGGATTAGAATATTATCAATGCATCTAACCATAGGTTTGTTTGACAAGTTCGATCTTCTACAAAACTTTTATTTCAAATGATTGTAAGTTTGGTTGGTAAAGATGCCTGCATATACATGTTGGGTGTTTGTAAGGTGTTTGAATTAATAGCACAGAATGGTTTGATTAATAAATATAGTATGATAAAATGTCAATAAAGCACATAGGTGCATTAAGAGCTGGCTAAATGATATCTCAGTTATCATTAATGAGGAATATTGCCAAATGGAATGGTTCTAATATTGTTCCATCAAGATCTATACAAGACATAAGCTTGTTCAACATTTCTATCGATCACCTGGAAGCAACATTAAATCATATTAAATAAAATTTGCAGGTAAAACAAAGATTGGTTAAATTGTAAAGAAAGAAGATAAGGCTGTAACAGAATGACCTAATTTGGCTGGGTGAGCTGGGCTGCTGCAGATGAAATATTTTTACACAGCCAAATGCTAAGTTTTATGCCTAGATAAAAGAAATGCAGGCCAGGTGTACTGAATAGGGGACTGTATCATGGAAATCAATGATTCAGAAGATGTAGAAGTCATAGCAAATGAGCAACTGAACTGATGATATGATAGTTCCTTTGCACCTTAAATTCTATGAATCTTTTCAAAAGAGTTTTGTCTGTCATGATGGAGGCCTTTCCCAATAGAGCACTTCAGATGTGATCATCCAGGCATCCATGATTTTGTAACTCAGGCCTAATGATTGTCTTTTAATTGGCAAGGATATGCAAATAATCCTGAGCGTGGTCCAGAAGTTTCAACGACAAAGTGTCTCTCTGAAGACAAGAAGCTCCTCTATGCAGAGAATGTAAACCTGAAAAACCATGGTATCTCAGAAGCATTAGACATCAATGTTGTGGCTCCCAACCAGCCAAGTGGAACTTCTGGTTTCTCCCTGACTCTAAACAAAATACCTATAAAATCGGTGATCAGAAGGGTCTCCAACAGTTACTGAACCATTGTCCATCAGAGCCAGAGTCTCGGCTATAAATCACTCTCAACAGTAGCCCAGGCTGAAAGGAAACTTCAGTATATCTAGGACTATCAATAAACCTGAGGTACTGGATGTTCCCAGTGGCTGCTATGATTTCCATCAGAGTAGATTACCACACTGTTTATTTGGCTTTATTGCTTTGAGAGCTTGAGCCTGCTTCCCCCCCGCTGATGGGGGGGGGGGGGGAGAAGCCAAACTTGCTGTTTCTGAGAGAATCTTTTTAGGTACTTTTACTGTTTTGTTAATGACAAGAAGAAGTCCTGCTTTATCTTTAATTGCTTCCACTACAGCATGAAAGCTTGTTTCAATTTTTAAGTACATTTTTCCTTGAAATATTCACTCCCCATGCTATTACTGTGTTTGTTAGGGAGCTTTCTCATCAGTCAGAGGAGGAATTAGAGACCCCTACATTCACTTCTTTGTATAAATAAAAATGCAGAAATCTGGAGGTTACAGGGCATATCTGGAGACAAACTGGATAAACCGAATGTTTTCTTGGGAGTAAAATAAGTGAAGATCAAATAATGCTGCTGAAAGCAGCACTAACTTCTCCTTCATACTCTGCAATGGTCACCCTTGTTCATTAAAATGCAGATGTGCCATAGGATGGAATCTAACACTGGGAGATGTGTGTTCTATGTTGCCAATGTTGTGATGAGGTTGAAAAACATGAGGACAGAGGGGATTGATCATGGATTGCCTCCCATTCAAGTTTAGGGATATCTTCATACCCAGGGGTTCTCAAGCAAGCAACCCTAGGTCCTAGCTCTTAGCCTTTGTTAGGCAGAGCCTGCCTGTGGTAATTATTTGGCCTATATATTGTTCTGTGTAGGAAGAATATACTTATCTGCAGGGAAATGCAAGGAAATAATTTCCTGGAAAGTATTTGGTAACTCACTCATAAGCCAGGGGAAATATTGACAGGCAGCCAGCATTGGATTCTGTATAGGAATACAGTCTGTTTTCATACTGAACATGTCACATCTATTCAAGATATGCATTATTTTTTTAAGACAAACTCTGCTCTCTGGCACTGAACATGACATGCATGACTAACCACAAGGAGCTGCTGGTGTGTAGGTGGTGTTTTCTTATTAGCGTATGGTGAAATATGGTATTTCCTGCATTTGTAATTTAGATGTGTTCCAAGTGTCAGCTTCTTTGCAATCCTTGGTGGGTGAGGAAATGGGGAACCTCAACTCTACCATATATGCACAAAGTCATAAAAATAATATTTGGCAACTGTTTACTCACTATTTAAAATCCAGCCCCAGCAGGCCTGCACCCAGTCAGCCCCTTCCCTCCCCCCAGTTCCCTCTTGGTGATCAGTAGATACTGCAAGGGGAACGGATAAGAAAAGGCAGGTGCTAGGGGGTGCCTCCTCTGCTGCAGTGGAGAGACTAAACTGAATGCAGCAGGCAATAGGTGACCTTTGGGACATCTCTGTGGCTCTTGCTGCAGCTTGTGGCTGAGCCCCTGAGCTGCCAAGGGCTGTATGCAGTCTTTTCATACGCTAGATCCAGCCCAGGGACCATAGGCTGCTGATCCCTGTTGTAGAAAGTGGAGAAGTAGTGAATAGGAACCAATTTATATCTGGCTCTCAAAAGACCTCAGCCAGGAAAGTCACACACCTTAGCCTTTTTGTAAGCAGCTGATTAGGCTTTATGAAGAAGTGTCCGAAACCCCCTTAACATTTGCTAGTATTCTCAAGTAGCTGCACCTTCTTGCTCACCAAAACAGAAGCAGAGAAGAACCACTGGTACCCATGTATATTTGCAGAAAGCTGCCCACCAGCTGATCTATATTTGGTGCTCTAGAGCAGCACTGTCCAACTGGAGGCTCATAGGCCACATATGGTCTCTGAGGGGTTAATTGGTGGCCCCTGGGCTCATCTCTCCCCCTATCACTTTCCTGCTGCTGTTGCTTGAGTTTCTGGGCTCCCCCTCTCTCTCCTCCAGCTTCAATTTCTTGCCCCCACCTCTTGTGGGTGCAGAGGCACTGGCATGGTGCAGTGGGGGAAGTAGCTTGGGGCCTGCCATATGGACACAGCATGCAGCCCACTAAGCATATGAATGGGGAGCCTACAGCTCCCAGCCACTCAGAAATTGGGCAGCCATGCTGGGTGTCAAATTCATCTAGCTCCACAAGCCCAATGAGTGTCCTGGGACCAGTCCATAGGCTGGATGAATGGCATGGGGCTAGCTTCATAGGCTAAACCAGACCCACACTCCTCCCCACACCCTCACATATGCCAGATCCAGGGCCCTGAGCACCTGCTCTGACCAGTCTCAGACTATGCTGCACATGGCACCCACTCCAGAACCTGTGATGCACACAGTGCCCAACCCAGACCAGCTGGAGTGACCACCATGCGTGGCTCATGTCCCAGACCAGCCAAAGTGGGTGCAGTGTGCAGTTCTGGATTGGACAGAGCAGGCACCAAGTGCCCTGAATCCAACACTTGCAGGGTGTATCCCTTACTGGCCCTAAGCAGGGCCGGCACCAGGGGGCTGGTTCGTGGATCCATGGGCCATACCTGGCCTGCAAGCCATATCTTTGACATGCCTTCTCTAGAGGAAAGCAAAAACTCAGCTGTTGCCAAAAACTATTGAAGGAAAGTATTTTTAGCTCCACATATGGAGATCACTAGCTCTGTATCACCATAGTTAAGTGCTGAATTTCAGGTTCCATTTACACTCTAGGCAAGTACTTGCCATTTTCATCTTTGGTTTAGTGTCACCAATCTTTGAAAGATGTGAGTCATAACTGTCATTCCTAGACCTGCGTGGCTATTCATACCAGATATATCCCTGGGGCTAAATTTGCCAGTGCTGGATATGAATGACACGTGCCCCCAGCAGCGGGAGTGCGGCGGCAGTAAGCAGGAGCTCCCACAGATACCGCCAGCGCTGTCAGCAGCGGGGAGGTGGTGAGCTCTGACCAAGGGTCAGTGACCGCCCGCAAACACTACTGGCAGCATCAGTGGTGGCCAGTGGAGATCGCTGACCGCCCACAGATGCCACCGGTGATGTTGGCGGCAGGAGGAGCGAGGGGTGACAAGTGGCAACTGCCTTTTTGTAGGGGGTGCACCACCACACTCAGGGGATGCACATGCACCTGCATACATCCCCAATGCATCACCCCTGGTGCTGGTGGTGGATGCAGGCCCATTCATTTTAATGGATTTGTACCAGTTTGCACCAGTACTTCCCCCCCTCCCCTTTATAATTCCTGCAACTCGATTCTATTTGCTTTTTACTTTATTATATTAAATGAGTCCTACAAATTGGAAGAAAACATCCAGGTATCTGCTTGATAACAATGAAATAATCGCTTTGTTTTCCCTGAGGAAATCCAATTTAGAGCTTGCTGGCTTATTCATACACACGCTCACTCTCTCCCTCCGTGCCAGAGTCATTTTATGAAAGGCAATGTTCCTTCAGTTTTTGTGGTTTAAAAATCATAACTGCAGCTTAATTAATTCCCACTCCATGCTCCTAGTGGCAGATCAGGGAGCTATGATAACTTTTGGGTGTAAGAATAACTGATAATTTATTTTTTATCTGACTTGGTATAGAAACATTGCTATTATCAACTCCACTTGAGTTGCTGAGGTAGGGACCTGCAGTGGGAAACTAAATCTCTGGCATGTTAATAGAAGTGTTGGACAGTTGGGTGCCTGAGGAGCGTTGGTTTAAAAAGTGGGACTCTGTATGGGCTCATACTGATCGCAAGGTGGGTTTGGGATCTATAGGGCAGATTTACAATGTTTGGCCTTCTATTGGGTTGTAATATACTCCCTAAACTGGTGGCTCTCAACCAGGGTGCCAGGGCTCCCTAGGGTGCCACAAAAGCCTTTGTAGCACTGTGCCACAGGAAGTGTGAGGAGGTAAGTGAGATGTGAGGATATAAGGAGATAAAGATAAAATCAAAATCAAAGTGTGAGGACAAAAGTAGATAAAACCAGGATCAGGCTCTCCCTATCTGGCTGCTCCACTGCCCACACTGCCTGTCTCCTCCGCAAGGAGAGAAGTACTGTAATAAATACTGTAATTTTTTTAATGGGGTGCTGCTCAATTCACAGAAGTTACAAAGGAGTACCTTGACTGTAAAAAGGTTGAGAACCACTACCCTAAACAGACCAGCTGCCTTCATTTGGATTGGTTATAATGATATTTGACTTGAGTAGCAGTTACCAGGTGCGTCTATATGAGACATTTAGTGCAGAGTTGACTAATTAGTTCCACGATAAACATTTTGGCATCTATATGTGCAGGGCGATTAGGCTGGAGTAAACTAATTAACTCTGCAGCAGGATTGTATTTGTAAATACAAGTACTAGTAAATTTACAAGCATGATCCTGCTGCAGATCCTTTTGCTTTGCAGCCGCACACATGTAGATGCTGATGCGGCTGGCTGGGGCACAAGGGTGCTTCCGTGCAGGGGCTGCCTGCTGACTAGCCCCATACCTGAGTACCCTAATGTCCCAGCCACAGCATGTTGAGCAAGCAAGGAGCAGCCCTAGGGTAGAAGGCTGACCCCCAGAGACACCTGCCAGCTCGGGCTGCTCCGATGCAGCTCAACATGCTACGGTCCCATGCACACATACAAACTCTGGAATTTATTGCTTCACTTTAATTACACGTGTAGATGTGCCCATCAAGTCCTACTTTAATGTCTTCATATTTAGCTATTTTTGGCTATTATTTACTGACACTATAGGTATCACAGCAAATTGGTAGTTTTGATTTGGAAATAAAGCCCCCTTAAAATAAAAATAGGTGCATGTAAGAATGCACTTGAACTATATGAGAGGAACCATGCTAAATGTTGTTTACCCCAGGCAAGTTCCAGTCATTCACCCATCTTCAAAACCTTTTTATTTCATTAACACTAGCTAACACCCTTGCCTCATCAAAAGCCAAGGATGGACCAAGTATGGAAATTATATTACTTACATTGAAAGTTAGTCTTTCCAGAGCATGTTTTGTTACATTGGCAGGAATAGCTGCAAAGACTATTATTTGTAGTATTCCTGGTCTGTGAATAAGAGGAGGACTTTCTTTTCCACTTCTGTCAAACTGATTTGCTATTGCACGTTCCTGATCCTAAAGCATGTGAAAACCCTGCTAGGTGTTCATTCCAGTTTATCTGTGATTTCATGTATAGTTTGTTCTCTATCTGCAGTAATATTAGCTCCACTAACTTTATGACTACCTTGGAGTGACAGTTGAAACAAAGAGCTGGTTTTACAAATGATACTTGGGGCACATATGAGTGCACTAAATGCCAAAAAAAAAGCCACATACTCACTTCTCAGTGCATACCCAGGGTATAGCCTGTGCTGTACTTAGGTTTTCAGTTTTGGGCATGCTCATAAAATAATGAGCATGCAGAACACTGCTCTAAAGGTGGTTACGTGACATTTGCTCACCATGCAGCACATGCAGAGTAGGAGCGAGTAGGTGGGGCATATCTTCATGGTTGCAGTCCCCACTGCCCTTCTGTGCTTTGCAAACATGCCCAGGGGAGGATCCCAAAGGGTTGTCGTAGTATCTTGCTTTGACTGTGTCACATATGAGCTCTTGGTACAGAGTCTGGCCAGAGCCCCTGGAGCAGGGCAATGGAGGGAGTAAGTGGTCCTCTTCTTTTTCCTGCTGCAGAATTCAGGATGGAGAAGGAGAAAGAACAGAATTCACCTCCTGAGCTCCTGAGCTGTGCGAAAGAGGGGCTCTGGCCAGATCCAGCCCCGATCAGCTGGTAAGTTCAAAGCTCACTGCTTATGCACAGATCCAGCAGGAATCCATGCTGGCCAGGCAGTGATCTCAGAGCTTACTGCACATATACAGCACAGCCAAATTGCAGATCTGTGCCACACCATCCACCCTGTTCCATTATTGGACATGCCCTTAGTGTTTTTTGGACACTTGTGTTTCCTGTAAAGTGGAATTCTAGAATGTATATGGGTTTGTCTATGCATTTGAGAAGAACACCCTTCTGCAATGTTTCTGTCAAACCTTCAGCATAATCCTTTAAAATAGTACTTGGAGAGGCTCTCAGTCCCAATCAGGGTTCCACTGTGCTATACTCTGAACCCACTTATGGGGACAATTCCTTCCCAAAGAGACTGCAGTCTAAACAGGAAAAGTGAAGTTTATTAACTCCATTTTTTTTCAGTTGGGGAAACCAAGATGCAGAGAACTGTTGTGCCCAAAGTCGCACAGGAAATCAATAGCAGAACTGTCAGTTAAAGCATGACTCTTATGCCCTGGTCCAGTGCCTTAAGTAAAATTCTGCCCTTCTTTTTTTGCCTAGAAGTATACATACCTTGCCTCCTTTTGATCTGATGGTGGCAGACAACTACTTCCTTTTCTGGACAATCATGTTTCCACTGAACTAAATTTACTCTTGGCTGTGACTTTCATCCCTCATACAGTGAACTACAGAAAGTTTATATGTGACTGCTTGTCTGTCTGTGCTACTGTGTTCTGTAAATAAATTGCTTATACTAAGGTGTTCCTAATATATCACTGGCAATATATACCCTTGTTCTTCTCTTATTTCTGAACAAGGTATTACTATTTTTTGTCCCTCAAGATGGTTTTCATTAAGTGTCTGAGTTTTCCAAATTGTTGTTAATATTGATTTTGGAGTAGGTACACCATACAGTAAAAATTCAGTCCTATTTTGTGGAGATTCTCAGATACTTTCACAATGCAAATTCAGAACAAATTCCTACAATTACTGATGTCTGTCAGGGTAGGGGGGGAAGCTATTGTGTGAGATATATTTATCTTGAGAACATAATCTCTCCAGATACTGCAAAAATGTTCTTGGAGGTCTCTCAGTCCTTTGGGGAATTCTGTACTGTTTAGACCATTTATTTTAAGATGAATCAACCATCAAAGGTCCTAAGCAGAAGCTAGACTACAAATGTTTCAGGGACGGCTTCCATTCTGCATCTGACTGCATATTTTTTGTGAACCAGCCCATGGTAGAGAACTTTCATTACATCTTGCCCCTTGAATTGTACACATTGAGGTTGCTGGTCTAGATCCCACAGTGCTTTCAGGGCTAGATCCAATCTTTGCTATGCTGTCTTCTTTAAGTAAAACCAAAGGTGTAGAATCCCCAGAGAACGAAGGTCTCATCTAAAAGGAGCAGCTATACAGCAAATCCACCCAGGTGAAAAAATTGTGGTGAATGGGACTGGCTAGCCTATCAGGGTTGCTTCACCATAGAGCCCCATATAGTTCTAGCAAGATGCTGTTTCCCAGGGGAAGGCTGTGATGCAAATACCAGTCACCTCCCCCTTGAGGAACATCATAGATAGGTGCCATTTGCAATTTCCTATTAGGGTGGATTAGGTCTGTGGTCTCAGATCCTCTAGCTGCTAACCCTTTGTGTGGAACTGGATCATGGTCTCCCAATACAATATCCCAGTGCCTTTCTGCTAAAATGCTTTAGTATCTAATATGCCTCTGACTGAATCTCATGCTCTAACATGCCTCATGCTAAACTGGTTTCTAGTGTGAGTTTTCTAGCAAAGTTGTCTTCCTGGTGCAAATAGTTAATGAATGCCTAGGGCCTTGCAGAATATATCCCATTTGGATGAGAAATTGACTGTATAAATTGGATATATTTTTGGCTTGGTTGGCTAAATATAGTGACTGTTCTGATTTAAAAAAGGTATCCAAAGGGCTGGATTCACAAGGGTGGAGTTAGGTGCCTAGTGGCTCAGGGGAATTAGCCATTTTAGGTTGATGAGATGTATTAACTCCTTTGCTCTTAAGACTGCCATCCCCCCATAGAAATAACTGTTACCATTATGAGAGGAGAGATATGTTAGTCTTAAATTAGATAGGCTAGGGGTGCACCAATAAAGATTTTCTTAGCTGATACTAATAGCCACTTATTAACAGTTCATATGAGCCAATACCGATCTGATAACCAATTTACAGGAATGCAGCTGGCTAGCATGGAGAGCAACTCCCTGCAGGTAAGTCTGTGAGGGAAAGGGCCTTGGGGAGGGAAGGGGCATGGCGAGGGGCAGATTCAGGCCTCCTCAGTGAAGGAAGGAATGGGGAGGGCCTGGGACTGGGGGTGCTGCCCAGCCAGGGTGGTGAATGGGACCCGGGGTGGGGAGTGGGACAAAGCCACAGGCAGCTCATCCAGGGGATCAGTATCCTGATGCTTAAAAATGGTGGTGCTTGAGCTAAAGCTCATCGAATGAAAGCAAAAAGGGGGGGGGGGGGTACGTGGAGAGCCAGAGCAGAGTAGGAGCTGCATGGCCACCAGGGGGCAGGGGTGGTCATGGCCATCCCTGGGGCTCAGTCCCAGGTTTCCTTCTTGGGTCTTGCTTAGACTGTTAACAATCAAATTTTTCAAACCAGGTCATGACGGCCTCATCTGACCCCATTACAATAAATGCAATTAAGTTGTATCCCTATGCAGGAATTTGAAAAACAGTCATGTGTTAAAGGTATCTGTGCCTCTATACCAATTGTGCTGTCTAGCCTTGATTGTCTCGGTATTCTCTGGGAAATACAGGCAGACAGTCCATAGAGACTGTGCAGAGCATAGAGGTCCAGAGCTCTAGCAGTGCATTCTGCCTGACTGCACAGAGAACAGTAAAAAATGGCTAGTTAGCACAGTTTGGGCAGTTAACAGTGCAGTATTGACAGAGGGCAAGGGGGTACTAAACATGGTCAGGGAGTCAGTGGGTGCATCTACATGTGCAATTCATGTGCCTGAACTTTCTTCACAGAAAATTTGTGTACCTGCATCAGGAGCAAATTGCACCTGACAGGAGCAGCCCAGTTCAGGGCTGCTCCTGCCCTGCTCTGCCCCCCTGCAGCAGCCAGGGGAGCTCCAGGCTCCACTGGAGGCCAGCCCCTTACTGTCCTGGCTTTGGGGGCAGCCCCAATCTGCACAGGGGGTGGTGGGGTGGGGGAAGAGCCATCTCAGCTTGGTGGGCAGCTCTCTGCCAGCTGTGGAGAGATTGGACTGGCCCCAGGGGACAGGGGGAGCTGTCTTGGCTCAGTGGGCCTTGATCTGTGCACAGCAGGCAGGGTGCTGCCTGCTGAGGTGAGATAGCTCTCTTCCCACTCCTCCCGCCCCCCTCCCCCATGCCCCATCTCCTGCAATTTCCTGCAATTTCCCCATGGCTGGCAAGGAGCTGCTGACATGGCCCCCTGCTGCCTAGGCTGACTGGGAACAATTTGCATTTCATGTGAGCTTTGGCACATTAGTTTAAATCTCCTTTTTCTAGTAAGCAAATGACACTTTAAATTAACTACTGTGCAGTAACTGCTGTGCATGTGTAGACAGTGACGCTTTACTGCACATTAGATGAGTTTAATGCATAGTAAAGCATCACATGTAGACTCACCCAGTTTAGAAGCAATCTAAGCAGTCAGAACCTACTATATTGCTGTGTGTCACTAGGTGCTGTGGTGCCTACAGGACCTTCAATAACTGAATGCCCCGAATTCCAGGAAGAATGGGATGTACTGTATCATCTCTCTCTTTAATCTTGTAACTAAGCTTTTTCTCTGTTGTGCTCTGAAAAGCTCTTAGCTAGCTTTCATCAGCATGTACCTCGGAAAAATGCATATTCCATATCTATTGCTTGACCTTGTGCCTAGAAATATATACTACACACCAGATCCTGTCATGCAGATTGGCATAGCTCTACAACATTTAACTGATCTACATCAGGCTGAAGATCTGGGTGTACATCTGTGATTGTATCCTGCTGCCCTGGGGCATCTCTGTTGAATTCTCCAAAGCCCCTTCTCCACAAGTTGCCTCTCAGTGCTTAGGAAAGAATAATTGCAGATTGCTGGTCCGGAGATGGCATGAGATTACCGCTGGGCCTTGTTTCCCACAGTAGAAACCTTTTTCCCTGGTTCCTCAATACACACTGCCCTTTGCCTCCTGTTGCCCTGGGATCCTCTGTCTTCTACTATGGGAGATAGGGTCTATTCATACTTCAAAGCAGGGCTCAACATCTCTCTGTTCTCAGTCCTGAGGCATATTCCTAAGTGCCCAGCTCTGGTTAGAGGGGACTGTGGAGGAGGGTTAAACAACAAGGACAAGTTATTATTTCAGAGGAATCTGAAACTGCATCACCTGATTCAGAGATCACAATCCAACAAAAATGTCTATTTAACACAGACATGCATAGTGATGCCTGTGGGAACCAACAATGCAGTATATACCTACAAAATGGATGGGACTGTCTTGGAGGCCAGTGAATTGGTGGAGGGCTTTGGGCTCCTTGTGAATAATTGTCTCACCATGAGCTGTCAGTGCAACAATAGCAAAAGAGAGATTATGTTCTGTGGATTTTAAAAAAAGGAAGTACTGACTAGAACAGTGGTTCTCAACTTTTTTGGACTCAAGGAACCCCTTATTGAACTTGAGGCATCCCTCCATAACTTTTGCAAATTGAGTTACTCAGTTTCAAAACCAAATTTAAATACCACATTTACTCAAATAGAAGATAACCCTGGATATAAAATACCCCCCTCCCCCAATAATTAGATTCTATATATGGAAAATGTATAAATTTGTTATAACTTTCCAGGTACAGAATCTAATTATTGGAGGTTTGTCTTGGGTTTGTCTCCCTCCCACTGCTATACTAAGGAAAATAAATCTGGGGGTCCTCTGTATCTCATTCCCCCACTCCTTACTGTCAGACCCTGCTCTCTCTCAGCATATGGAAGTGAGAAGCAAATTTGAAATAACTGACCTTGAAATAAACATAGCTGTCGTAATTTGCTATAGTACCCATAGACTTAGTTCATCCAGAAGTGATGCATTTTACCCTTTCTGAAACTGCTGCAAGTTTTAGCATAGGCATTCCATAAACACACTTTTAAGTAGCACTTCAGAATCTACATATACATAATACAAATTATGCATGATATTAGTCCAAAGCCAAAAGACTCATGATTTACCACATAGTTCATTGGGCTGGGCCCCAGCAGAGTTAACAGCATTTCAAGCTATGGCCACTCCACAGTTCACACTACTCAGTATGTGTATGTACTCCAGACACCTCCCACAAAGGATGCACATACTAATTAGCCCCACTTCATGACTGGCACTGGGTGTTTTTGTCATGAGCCCTGGGATCCTCCAAAAAATTATATGCAAATGAGGTTCAGGACAACCTAGTCTGGCTTTACCTCATGGAGGGTAGGTTCACAATAATCATATGTGACAAGCTGAGAGAGGGTGTGGCAGAGAGATTCTGGGTAAACTGTTTGGGGTCCTATTTGGTGACATTGGCCAGACACTTAAGGCTGGTGAAGAAACAGGAATCACTGAAAGGTGTAGCTCTGCTATGGGAGTGAAGAGGAAGTTGAAATGTATGTAATGACTCATGCTCACCATTACACAAAAAAGAGACAGTGCTCAGTGGGCATTACCATATATCTCACTCAGATGGGCTGCACTAATTTATTTTTATGGTAGGTTCCCATCAGCATCTTAGTCTTTTTTGGTAAGATCAAGTGTTTTTGCCACCAAGTGGAGGGTGTTGGGGCTGATGCTGGCCTTCCCAGTGCTGGTATAGTATTGCAGAACCTCCAAGCCTGGAAGCAGTTCTTTGTGGAGGTAACACTTGCCCATTTTTTAAAAAACCCATAAAAAAGGGTTCCATCATGGCCCATATTGGCCAAACATGATGATGAGAAGCTTTTTTTTTTGGTTCTTAAAAAAAAAATAGGCAAGCATTACTTCCACAAGGAACTGCCTCTTTTGTCCAGGTCTACTGGGTCTCTGCCGCCACTCCTTTTCATTCTTGCTTGCTATTTCTTATTGTTAAGAAACTAAAGGGAGGTTAGTCATTTAGGGAAGAGCAAAAATCTGCCTGACTGAGGCCGCTCCTCTTCACAGGGCTCCTCCTGTCTCTACACCCTGCTCTTTACCAATCTTGGCCACATCTTCCAAATCTGTGGCCTTAATTTGGGACTACTGTGTCCTTCGGGTAATCATTGCCAACTGGCCTCTTATGATCTAGCCATTGTCCATGTGCCTGGACACACTCACTTCCGTATCTTCCCTTACGAGCTCCAACCTAGCATCTCTTTTGGGCCTTTCCTGGTGTGAGACAATCAATTATTGGTCTAGTCAGGAACACTGGCTCTCAGCTATCTTTTTTCACATGTCATAAAAGTTCAATTACTTATCAATGAATTTAATAATCCTCCTGATTCATAGGAGAAGGGGGCCTGTTATAAATGAATTCCACAGTCTCTCTTAATTTCAAAAAGGGTAATCAATTATCAATGCATTACACTGTCTTTCTTAATTCACGAAAGTGGGCTCAATTACCAGCCAATTCCATGGTCTCCTTTAATTCATGGAAAATTCATCAGTTGTTAGGAGCCTCCACCATCTCACTGGATTGGTAGAAGACCAATTCATTATCAATGCTTCTGACAGCCTCTCTTGAATCATACTATCCTAATTACCATTAATGCATCCCCTGGATTCCCTTTCACTCCCCAAAGATCAGTTAACCGTTATCTTCTGACCTCTCCGTGTCTATTCTTTATACAAATTCAGTTGATTACTCCCATTCCTAATCAGGGGTGAGGCTTGTAAGACTGCACTAGCACTTTAACAGCAGTCTGGGGACATGCTTAATCCATTACCCCCAGAGAAATCTTGCTTCCTCTTTCTGCTGGTTGAGTTCCTCTTCACTCACTGTCCGCTTTCAAGTCTTCCCCATCTTACCAGGCAACACCACTGTGTCCCTGTGCTGCAGCTGAGAAGAGCCCAGCTCTGCATCTCCATATGATTTACATGGCATTCTCTGTTCACTGTGCATTTCCCTCTCCAGGGCTTTGAGTGTGCCAGCTCCTTTTTAGTCTGCTGAAACTCCCACAGACCAATGAGGACTCATTCCCTCAGCATGTGATCATGTGCAGCAGGGGTTTGGCTTTTTCACCACAGCCCGCAGACAGACTTTTTCTTTGACTGCTCCAGTAGCTGTTCAACCATGTGGGATCCTTCAGCGTAAGCTTGTCCCCCAACCCCATCCCAACAGTGTTCCTCAGCTGGAAGAGGGACTGGGGCTGGTTCCCTGTTACAAGAGCCAAAAAATAAAAAATAAAAAGGTAGAAAAGTTTACAAAGTGAGGTCTAAGCAGAAGAAGATTGACTCACTCTAGCTTAGTCTGTAAGCTTCGATTTAGACAACTTTTTTTTATAAAAAGCACTTTTTGATCCAACTTCTGGACACAGCTATCTATGTGCACAGGGCTACAGGGCATAGGGAGGGGGTGTCTTCTCTGGCTTTGGTATCCATAAAGCCATGAGTCTCCCTGGTTGTGCTTCCTTTCCTAGGCTTTGGAAAAAAGAAGCTTGGAGCTGACCTAAAGACACTGGCAGCATTAAGGCATTAATTATAATCAAATCTCAATGCAATAAAACAGGCTGCACCCCTTCTCTCATTCTGCATTAGGCTAAGCCAGTGGTATCAAACTCATCTAGCCCTGTAGGCCAGATGAGGGGGTGTGGGGCCAGCCTGCAAACTGGATTGGGTCTGCAGACCAGCTCCAAGCTCTGGATTCAGGATTAGTCCAGTGCAAGCACCGCATACACAGCACTCCTTGAACCAGCCCTGAATACCACATGCAATGTATAGGGTCAAGACCAGCACATGCTGCATGCAATGCTTGAGTCCAGTCTGAGACCCACAGGCAGTTGTTATGAAACCATCCAAGAAACAAGAAATATTACTGAATCTGTCAAAGATGACAAAACTACACTGAAACTAGAAAAAGTAACACACTTCAAATATCTTGGAGCAACCATCACAGAAGATACTATATCAGGAAAAAAAAGTAAAAAGAATAGCCATCACCATTGCACATCTAACAAAGCTGAAGAAAATATGGATGAGCAGGGGCGTCATAATGAAAAAAACCCCAAAATACTCCACCTACTACATGCTGTTGTCAATTCAGCAACTCTCTAGGGCTGCAAGGCCAGGACACTCACTAAGGCACTGGAAAAGCAAATTGTGAGCTTTGAAATGCAGTGCTTCTGATGACTTCTACACATATCCTACACTGCATATAGAACAAACAAATCTGTGAAAAATCAAATCAGACAAGAAGTCAGCAAATATAAACCCATACTTGAAATCATAATGAAAAGAAAGATGCAGTGGTTTGGACATGTAACAAGAAGGCCCAGCACCCTTACCAACACGATCCTGAAGGGTGCTATGGATGAACAAAGAAGAGGAAGACCTAGGACAAGCTGGACCACCAGCATCAAAGACTGGATGGGATTAAAACTGACTGATTGTACAAGTATTGCAAAAAGACCAAGAAGAATGGAGGAAAGTCATTGCTACATCAAAGGTGCCCCAACAGAAGGTGCAGCCTCAGGACTGACTGTCACAAATGACAAAACTACACTGATGGATCAGAATAATCTCCATCATTTCTGGAGCCCAAGGCCTCTTGGGTGCATTACTAACCCACACAATGTTCCAGAGAACTAGATTTTGTCTTTTGATGTCTAATTTAGCTGAATGATCTGAGATGAGCTCAAGGGCATAAATTATTCCTTCCAAAGCTGATTGTCATTTTATGCTCCCTACATTTGACTCTAGATCTGCCTTCTTTCCCCAGAAGGTAGCACAAGGATAATGTGTGTTTGGCGCCCACAACCCAAAGAGGCCTAATTAGTTCAAACTGCTCTTTTCCCAAATATTTCCAAATTTGTCATGAGAGAAAATAGGATGAATGCTGGTGATCTACAAACATTATAGGGCAAGTACTGGTGACTCGGATGGTTACTGGCCACACTATTCAGAGAAATAGGCCCTGTGTCAGGGAGTAGTGCGAGTGAATGTGTCAACATATCATACATGGATGCACCTTGTATAAAGCTGGGTTAGATGGGCTGACAATCGCAGAGGCTGCTTGGATGCTTACTGTTGTCAACTCAAAGCGTTCAGAAGCCTGAGACAGCCCTCAGAAAAGATTAACTTGGCTCCAAAATCATAAGATTTTTTTTTAATGATCATAAGGGTCATGTGTTTTTTGTTGTCTGTGTTTGTAACCAATAGAAGCTTTTCTCTGGAAACATGAGGTTGAGAGGGGGTGAATAAAAGTTAAATGAATTCTGATCATATGACTGAAGGGGCTGGCTTTGAAGAAAAACCCCACATGGTGATTAAAAAAAATCACAGAACTCAGTAACTCTCAAAATTACAGGAACAACGGTCCTCAAAGTACCTAGATCAGCACTGTAGCAAGAAAAGCAATCAACAAAAGAGCACATTTAAAAAAATCCCTTTCCTGTTGTATTCTGAACCCTTGAGCTGGATGTCTTTCATCTTTTTATCCCCTTCTGGTGTTCCAGTGAGAATAGAGTGACACTCTTTTGCATTACCTGGAATGTAGTACAACAGTCCCATTGAAATCTGATGGGGATAGGACTAGGCTAACTTACAACAAATGGGCCTTTGTACACGTGATGAAGGGCCCTTGTACACATGACGAAATTGCCCCTTTTAGCAGTTTAATTGCCCCTTTTTAGCAATTTAATTGCATGACAGTGTACACATGCAGCGGCATATTGTGATTAAATTTCATAACAGTGTACACTTGCAGCGTTGTATTTCAACTTAACTGACTTTTTTACATAGCAAAGTAAAACACATCCAATGTATTTTAGTTTGCTGCATAACAAATTACAATGATACATCTGGAGATGGCAGCAGGGATGGTGCATGGGGTGCTGGAAGCCTGCCGAGCCTCAGCTTCCCCGAGCACGCCTGGGCTTCCAGTGCTCCATGCACCATTGGATCTGGCAGGTGCTGCCTGTGAGCTCAGACAGCACCCACACATCCTGCCTGGGCAGCCCTGGAGGCCACTGCTGCCATGGAGGGAAGCATCAGGCCCCCTTGCAGCTCAGGGCACTGTGCAACCTGGCAGCAGCTCACATGGGCAGGCTCCGCCAGGGAAACAAACAAACAAACAAACAAACAAATATAGAGTGGAGGATCCACTTCCCTGCCCTGCGCCAGAGCCTGCCCATGTCTCCCTCAGTTGGGCAACAAGCTTCCAGCAGGCTGAGCAACCCCTGAGCTGTGGGAGGCCTGGGTGCTTCCCTCCATGGTATCAGTGCCCCCCAGGTGGCACCCACCTGGTGGCACCCCTCCCAGGCAGTCCCAGGGGGAGCCGCCGTGGGTGAGGGGAAGCACCAGGGTCCCCCACAGCTCAGGAGCTTCTCGGCCTACTGGCAACTTATTTCCCAGCTGTGGGAAACACGGGCAGGCTTCAGGAGGAAAAAAAAAATCAAGCCACTTGCC
Source organism: Alligator mississippiensis (assembly GCF_030867095.1). NCBI lineage: Eukaryota > Metazoa > Chordata > Crocodylia > Alligatoridae > Alligator > Alligator mississippiensis. Next base: position 224,104,033 of record NC_081824.1, on the reverse strand, counting down.
ACTTTACTATTTTTTTTCCTCAGTGGAGCCCACCTATGTGAGCTGTCGTCGGGTTGTGCAGCCTGAGAGCTGTGAGTCCTTCCCTCTGTGGTGGCGGCACCCCCCCAGGAATACCCAGGCAGGCTACTAGCAGGTGGGTACCGCCCGAGGGGTGCTGCCACTGTGGAGGGACTGGCAGCCCATGCAGCTCAGCATCTTTTACGGCTTTTTTGTTTCTTCTTTGGTGGATCCTGCCTGTGGCAGAGGGGTAAGGGGCGTGAGGCGACAGGGGCTGTCACTGTTCCATCACAGTGATGCAAGTCCCTAAATTGCAACTCTGGGTTTTTAATCCATACAATTTAACCCACCATTTCAATTTAGGGAGAATCCCTGCCACATGTACAAGCACCCGATGATGTCAGTTTGTTAGTGTGTCACCTTTCCACCTCTGCTCCCCAGGGGGATTTATTGGCAGAATGGAACTCTTTTTGTTCTTGCTGAGATTTGGTTCTTCAGCAATCCTGCTGCAAAATTCATACTAAATCTATGTACTTGCTTCCTGAGACTTGACTTGCATAGAAAGCTGAGTGAATGTCCTGATGCAATGTTAAACCTAGCTCTTCTAAGAGATGTGTTATTACTACATAATCATTTGCACCAAATATTAGCATGCATGGTTAAAAGATCATTTTAATCATTTAATAGGTGAAATAATGAATCTACAACTTCCTTTACTGCAGCAAATAAAAAATAATTTGCATAACAAATTACTGTTCAAAATTGCATATTGTAGTATTCTTTGGCACTTCTGATTTTGTCTCTGTATAAATACCAGGTAAATTTTATGCAACCAGTCTGCCTCTGTGTTTTGAGATGTACTTTTATTTAGAGCTAAAAGATAAAATAAGTGTTTGAACAAGGTACTGTGATAACATAATTTTACTACATAGGGGGTGCATCTACACAATATGTTTAGTGCAGAGCGGCCTAATTAGCTCTGCACTAAAAGTCTCTGCATCTATATGTAACTTGTAAACTCAAGTACTATCTTACAGCAGAGCTTTTCACTGTGTCGTAGTGCATATATAGACACTGATTGGGGTGGCTAGAGTGCAAGAGTGCTTCAGTGCGTAGGTTGTCTGACAGCTGGCCCTGTGCTGGAGCACCTTTCTGCCCCAGACAGCCCCTCCACAGCCTGGTGAGCCAGGTCAAAGCAGCCTCAGGCTAGCGGACTGACCCGTCAGGCCCCCTGACAGCCAGGGCTGCTCTGCCCCAGCTCAACATGCTGTAGTCCTGGGTGCATGTTCAAACACAGCACCCAGGAGCAATAAACTCTGATGCGATATGCACCAGAGTTTATTGCTGTGTATTAGTAACCGTGATGCTGGTTTGAAAGGAAGAAAGGTTGATACTGAGATATTTAGGGGAGGGACTGTCTTTGCTTGCCTTCTTTGTAAAGTGCATAGCACAATGCAGACTTGATTATTAACTGAGATAGCTAGATACTATGTTGCTACTATAAGTAATAACAGAAAAAAATGCAGTGTTCCCTCATTGCTTTGTTAAGTAGATCTGAACATAGGAGGTGGAAGAAGGGCATCCCATTACTTCAGATTCCCAATTCTAATATCACTGAAGTTCATGTGGGGGATGACTTTAACTCCACGGCCACTCCTAATGAGTAAGTGTTTGTTGGGGAAGGCATAGATGGGAATACAAAAATAATTCCATTCCAATTCCAGGAAAAAAGAAAAAGCACACACACATTCTCTTTTCCCCATCTTAACTGCTAAAGATTACATTAGATTTACTCTGCAAATATCAAAGCAGGTTTTCAATGGCAGCTAAATAGCAATTTCAATAGATCACAGAAGTTGCAGCTAAATAAATAACTGGTCTTTAAGGCCAAGCTAAATGATAACAGGTAATGTGGTGTGTTTTGAGACAAATACAAGATCAGCTCTTAATGAGCTAATGGCCATGTGGCTGTATCTTGACAAAATGATCAAGATGAAAAGTGATGCAGCTGTATTTCATTAGGAACTGATTAGTGTTTGAATTGAACACTTTCTGCATTACTTCTAATTTGTGAGGAAGACCAGCTTGGGGAGTTCACAGCAAAATATTACAATTCCACTCTCCATGTCTAAAAATGACAGATTTCACAAGTCCCTTGAAAGTGTATTAATATTTAATAGTCTGGAAAATTTCTAAATGTGAATCTGTGATGACTTTCCTGTAACAGAACATTTGCCATAAGAAAGAGTGAAGGCAGATATCACAGCTCAGCAAACTTGACTGTTCCATTTTCCTTCGGGGATATTTAAACCAACAAAATGATTTTCAGTAAATGACCAAATATTTCTGTGGAGTGAATGACAGGTTTTGGTAAGTGGTATACAGGTGCAGCTAACTGGGAAGTGTTGGTCAGGCAGAAGTCATAAAAGAATTTAACCTACCTAAAATGTGCCCAACTGTCTCGTTATGGGTATTCAGCAGCAGCAGGATGACTTCACTTCAATACCTAGGCAATCAACCCAGTGACTCCTATGTGTATATATGCAAGTTGTGAAGAAGCAGAGGGCATGGGGACTTATTTATGCAGGCATGGAACATTTTTAGGGCAATTGCTGTAAGTTAAGAATCAAAGCATTCCTTGCTTTACTTCAAAATTATAAAAATAAACATTTTACAGAGCGAATGCCCTGACTGAAGTCAGACTTTTGTCATCCAAAACATTCAGTAATGATTTTTAATTATTTACAAAGCTGCATTGGTCATCTGCCGTGACACTTTGCGATTAAAACAAAATATCATATCTTGAGATTTTTTAAGCATTCCCAGATGCAAGCAAAAAAATCTCTGTAATACCTGATGGTGGGTAGGGAGGGAGAGAATTTCTGTAGTTAACCCTATTTGATTCTCTGAAATCTTAAGTTTATATTACTTGTCACTTTTACTACAGTCCTCAGCTGAGAGTCAAGCCACATTGTGCTTGATACTGTACACCCATGTAGTTAAGCATAGTCCTTGTCCCAAAATGTGCTCCAATCTTCTGTTTGAGAAGAAACAAAGGCACAGAAGGATGAAAACTCAGCCCAACATTTCACTGGATGCATCTACATGTGTAGAGTTAAAGCAAATCAATAAACACTGCAGTTTATTGCAGAGTACATTGCTCCCGAGGGTCATGTTTACATTTGCACATATGACCACAACACATTGAGCTGGATCAAAGGAGCCCCTGCTGGCAGGGGGCCCCAGGGGGTCAGCCTGCCAGTCTGAGGCTACTCTGACCTGGCTCAACATGCTGTGGAGGGGCTAGCTGGGGCACGAGGGTGCTTTAGTGCAGGGATAGCTGGCTGGCATCTACACGTGTGCTGCTGTGCAGTAAATAATGCTGCCACAGGATAGTACTCATATTTACAAGCACTAACCTATGGCAGCATTTATTAGTTTCCTGTGGCCTAATAGAGCCATACACATAGACACAGAGACTTTGCTGCAGAGCTAATTAGCCGACTCCACAGTAAACATCTCATGTAGATGCACCCACTGTGTGATAGGTGCATGTGGCAAAGTGGGATTTCCCCAACCAACCACAGTGCTGGTCTCCCACTGCCTCTGGGCATGCTGCCCACCTCCCTCATCTGCCACACCTTGCTGTTAAGTAATTAGTTAGTAATTAGGTGGGAGGCTGCCCTTAGAAGGCCTTGATGTCTAAGGGCCACAAGTACATGCTTCTACCACCCTTTAACATGTCCCATGCCTCACAGATGTTGCTCACAGCTGTGCTAAGCTCTGGCCTGAGGTTGGGCTCAACTCATCACAGCATTGAGTCTCCTTCACTCTGCCCTGCTACGGCAACACTCATACCGCCTCCCTCTCACAGAGGCCTCTCACTCTCCACTGACTCACACTCAGTCTTTTTCATCCCGCCCTTCTTGGGCCTCACACAGACCACCCTTTCTGTCCTAGGGACCACATTCACCGTCTTTACCTGTAGGGTCCTCAGGCTTGCTACTCTTCATTCCCCAGCCAGCAAGCACACAGCCTTTTGGGCATCTTCTGCTACCCTCATCTGAGTGAGCACTGGGCAGTTCACAAAATGCTGTGCTGACTCTGCCCCTGGTCTCATAGCCAGGTAACTCCCCCAGCTGCCCTCCATCAAGGGGCTGATGGCTCACCCCCTGTTCTCCTCATGGCTCCTCCTCTGCCACCCTCCAATCAGCCTCCAGCCCACCTGGACCTGGATGCTAGCAGGGCCTCCGCTCAAGCCCCTGCCCTCAGGGCCCCAGCTTATACCTCTCACTCACCGGGCTTCAGAACTGCCAATCTCTACTCTGCCCCATACTGTGGGGTCAAACCCCTGCCCGCAGACTCAGATGCTGTTTGCCGGTGTGCCTGGCCCACAACTCACCCCCTCACCACAAGCCTCAATTGCTGGTGACCTCTCTCAGTGTCTTAACTGTTACCCTAAAATTAGACTAATGACAAAAGTCAGTTTCTTTTCAGTGGGGTAGTTTATTGCTAAGGGTACCAGGAAGTTATACACTTATTACAGACCATTAGCTTATTAGAAATTGTGTTACCCTACCATACACACACTTACACATGCATATATTCTCACAGGTGACACACTTATATAATTGATCCCAAGGGTGTTGCTGATAGGGATGGCCAGTCCCTATCCATTGATGGAGTGGGGTATCTGACCTGGCATGCACAGGCATGGGCTCCAGTGGTGAGGCAGGTTCTTCCCCATGTTATCCTTTCTCTTGCCCCCTTTTATACAGTTTATGTTGCTGGGCAAGGTTTCTCGAATTCTTTCTCCAAGGCATGTGCTGTTTGGTTGTCATGTAGAAAGATTTTCCTTATCTAGGTAGCTTGAATTGGTTTTCCTGCCAAGGATGTTGCACATGCATTTGGCCTTCAATGGCCTGCTTCTAGCTGCTGACACTACAACTTCTCCTTTTTCTTATCTGTTCCATTTTCTTCATGTCATCTGCTTCTTATTTGTTAGTCATATACACCACATTCATACACTTTATTGCTTACTAGACTTATTAGTAATAAATTTTCTAACCTGCTGGATATACTAACTACTCCTTTCATGGGATCTTCCACCCCTTCAGGCTCAGGTGCTTCTTAAAGCTAACCTGGCCTTCACTATTCCCCTTCAGGGTCTTGTACCCCCGCAATGGGCTCAGGTGTCGTCTATGGAAGTCTTTGGCCTCACTACTCCCTCTGTTGTTAACACCATAACCCACCAGATGGTGGAGGCAGGGTTTTAGGCACCTGAACCTGCCTTTCACCAGGATGGTCCTCGAACCTGGCATTTAAGTTGCCCTGCCCCGCCACAGGCAAGACCACCAGGCCTTTTTGTCCCAGCAGGGTGCAGTTTTAGGTCATGCCCAGGACCAGGAGCCTCTAAGCCATCCCCATAAGCTCCTCTCTTACCTCCTAGTTATTCTCAGAGCAACAGCTCCTCCAGGAGATGTTGTATCCACAGTGTCTTACAGCAAATTGCTGCCTTCAGCCCTGCTGGCCTAGGGCTTAAGATGGCCACCGGTCAGGACTGGGCTGCACCTGCCCACTGCCTGATCCAGATCTTAAAGTGGCAGAGCAGTTAAGGCCCATTGACACCCACCTTCCCTCTTATAATGTTTAGCAGGGAAGGCTTTCCCAGAGCCTGTGATAACCCTCAAGTAGCAAGCATGCCACTGGTGCTCTGCCACACTGCCCCCCCTCTCCCTCCCCCCCCAAAACTGACTCCTCAGGGTGTCTCTAGGCTGTCTTCCATACAGGCACTCTTCCCACCTGTTACAGCCTACACTCCATGGCGAGCACACCACTGGTGCTCTGCCACAGCAGAAACAGCAGCCTGTCAATAGGTCAGAGCCCAGATGTCCTGAGTACCAGGCTGCAATATCTAGTAGATCAGGATCATCAAACTGGCAGCCCATAGGCCCCTGAAGTTGCCTTTCCCATTGCCATGTAGCAGGGGAGGGCATGGAGGAGAGTTGTGTGCCACTAGTCTAACCTGGGTGGCAGGGTGTGTGGGTACACCCACCATTTATGTGATGCATGGCCTGTGGCCCTTGACCACACCACGGTTAGACTACCTTATACTAGATGTTGTTGGCACCCTATCAGAGTAGCTGTGCTACATGGTCCACATTTTGTATTCTGGTCCACTTCCAGGTTTGCCATTGAACATGTGCCTCCCCCATTCTCTAGCATACTCAGTTAAGACTGGATCTCAGACAGCTGAGCATACCAGCATTCCCCTTTTTGAAACTAGGGCACTTTGGTCTCACTAAGCAAAAGCCCCAGCTGGAAGCCAGTGCCCCTTCCTTCCAGGGCAGCAATCTCACTCAGCCACACACCCTTTGGCTTGCTCTTGTCTTCTTGGTCCCATATACCTTCTATAGAAGACCTTCCTCTTGTGGCTGCTCAGGGAGCCAGCTTCAAAGAGTGCACTGGATACTGCCTGACTTGTGGCATGGTGAAAGTGTTGTACAGTGAAAGTGTTGTCAGAGAGTCGTCCCAGTTTAAACCTCATTCAGGTGAGACAGGCCCAGAATCCAGGACCTCCACCTTTCCTGGAGATTGATTCTAGCCACTTTGCTACTGTGGGGAAAAAATGGAAGGTTTTTCTCACTCTTATACGTGTATATGCCCTGGGCATATATGTAGCTGTCCATGCAGGCAAGGCTATATTTGCAAGAACAGAGGTCCAATCCATGCATCAGTGGCATTCTTTGGCACTTAATGACCATGTAGACAAACAAATCTGGACACTAAAATGACCAGGAAAGACTAGAATGTCACCCAGTATCTTCTGGAACCATGAGAAAAGATTACAATAAGTAGGTATTTTTCCCTCCTCTTTCAGTATCTAGGGCTCCATGTCCAGGATTTCGAAGTTTCCTTTTGGAATGCAATATGTGCAAACCTGAATCTCTAAATTTTATTTAACTGACTGAAAAAAATAAAAATAAAATCAGGGATCAGCAAATCCTCACAAAACTAAAGTGGCCTGGATACCAGGGGCAGGCAATTATCTCGGATGGAGGGCCACTTACCAAGTTCTGGCAAGCTGTTGGGCTGCATGGGTAGCCCCACCCCTTGATAGGTGCCCCACCTATGGTCATCATTTTTTGACCAAAAGTCCCACCACCTAGCCCCTGACCTTTGCCGCCAGAAGTCCCTCCCCTTGCTCCCAGAAGTGCTCTTTTCAGTAAGGGGTTTTGCCATCTTGGAACCAGAAAAATACTAAATTATATTCTAAAAATTGAACATCTACAACATTTTCTTAATTTTATTTCAAAAAATATGTTTCTTCTGATTTACATGTGTTTGTGTAGTGTACATAGAGGTGATTGCACAATAGCTTAAAATGAAATGTTACTCTTGTATATTCTGGGGGGTGGGGAACATGGGAGGTGGGTATAGGTTTGTGGGGGGCTGGGAAGGGTGTGGGGTGAGGGAGCTTGTGGGTGTGTGTGTGGATATGTGAGGTGTAGGTGGGTATGGGGTTTGTGGGGGTGTGTGTATGGGGGTGGCTGGGGTATGTGAGAGAGTGTGGAGGTCTGTGTGTATGGCAGTGGGGGGGTGCATGTGGGACTCGCCCTACAAACACACATACACACTCTATCCCTCCCTCCCTCCCTCCATGCGCGCACACACACACACACACACACACACACACACTGTCCCTCCTGCCCGCCCTGCATACACACACATTCTGGCCCTCCCTCCCTGTGCCCATGTGTGTGCGCATGCACACACACACACATACACACTCCCACTCCTGGCCCCAGGATGCCAGAATGGGCCCCATGCTCTTGAAGTCCAGCAATGCAGCCAGGACTCACATGGTGATGGAGCGGCCAGCATCAGGCAGAAAAGCAGGGAAATGACAGCTATGGGCAAGGGAGAGTGGCAACATTGTTATCTGAGTTTCCCTCTCTGGCTGAAGGAGGCAGGGAACAACCCCACGGTCCTAGGCCAGAAGCCTCTGTTAGGCAGAGGCTTCTGGTTGGGGGGCAGGGCCAGGCAGTCCTTGCTGCTGAACTGCTTAGTCCTGTTGCTGGCTTCCCCTGGGTCCTACTGCCCCTGGCTCCTATCATCTTTGACAGGCAGCCAGAAGCAGATAAATATTAATTTTCTAAATTTTTTAAGTGCCCGTGGGCTGGATAGAGTGGCCCGGCAGGCCAGATGCAACCTGCAGGCTGTATTTTGTCGGTTCCTGCTGTATACTATAGTTTTAAAATGTCTAGTCACTGAATCAGATAAGAATTCAACTAATATGCACCAGAAATCAAACTTGTGTTTAAACTAGTCTATATCCCACTGCTAAAGCAGATGGCAATAAAATAGCAACACAAACAAGATGGTATATCCCTGACTAAGTGTAAAACAACACAAACTGAGTTGCCAGCTCTGCAGGCTGTAGGATCTTTATGTGCACTAGAGGAACTCAGTTTTGCCTCCTATTTTCCCAGGGAGCCATTTGACAGAGTTATTGGTTTGCAAGTGGAAGCAAGGGATTAAATAAGCTATTTTTTTTATGGATCTTAAAACTTCTAGAAGCCTTGCAGCAAGAATGCACATCTTGGTGCAACTCCTCAGATCAACGTCTTCCCCTTTTGCTGTGAGAGCACTCTCATGAGAACACCATTAAGTGTCAGGTGCAAAGCAGAGTCCTCAAACACTTTCCCTCAACAGAATGAAGCCATTTATTGAGCTTCTGCCAACTGACATAGCACAGTTCAGGCAGATATTTTTTTTTCCCCAGCAGCCAATTTGCAAAGTGTAGTCTAAAAGAAAAGGCACTTCAACCGTAAGAATGTTTTGCATTAATAATTTACGTATAAAATCCAAACTTTTCAGGAGCTCTGCTGTCAGGTGAAAAAGATTGAATGTTACTGTCAATTTTTGAGCCACAACTAAGCTTGACAAGTATCTTTTTTGTACCATTCCTTAATGTACATGCAATTTCAAAACATTTTGTTTTGCTTTGTAAGTTGTCATCGCTGAGCAAATGCTAGCACAGAAGTTAATCAAGTGTATAAATGAAAATACTGCTTCAGAGCTTGTGTCCATCTTGCATTTTCTTTCCATATACTGAGGGGAGTGCTGAGAGAGAGAGAGAGAGCGTGCATCTGCATGTATCTTCATATAAGGGGTGTGCGAAACAGGCCCTATTTGATACGGATTCGGCCCAAACTGGGGACAGTAATTCAATTAGTTGATTCAGATCACTGTCCCCAAATCAATTCAGCTGAATCCAAATCTGAAGATGTGATGCTGATTTGGAGAATCAGTGATTCAGCCATAGACAGAGCTTTAAATGTTTTTTATATATACCTTGAGGTACCAGGCATGGTTCATGAACGCTGCAATGGTGGGGTGGATGGAGCATCCCACAGGAGCGCGGAGAGCCCCACGCATGTTCGGCAGTGGACCTGGAAGTGGATCGAAAGTGCTTCTGGTCCACTTCTGGTCCTGCTGCTGAGTGCACTGAGGAGCCCCCCACACTCCTGTGGGATGTTCCATGCGCCCCACCATCGCAGCATTCATGAGCCCCCTGGTACCTTGAGGAAGTAGAAAAAACATTTAAAGTTGTGTCTATATCCGAATCTCCAAATCTTTCCGAATCTCTCTGAATTGATTTGGAGGGTTCCCATTCGATTCGGAAAGATTAAGGGGTCTCCTGATTTAATTCAGATTTAGATTTGGCTACTGAATCGGGCCGAATCTCAGCCAAATCAAATCAGGGACCAAAGCTTTGCACAGCCCTACTTCATATATGTATACGTATGTAGGTAATCAACATAAAGAGCACCACCTACTGGCATATACAAACATATGGCATTGTTCACATGTTAGGTTCAATAAAGTATTGCTATTAAGCACTGCAAATGAATTTTGGAGTCCAGCTTTTCAACCTACAAGCATTCAAAGTATTGAGTAGCACTTGGAGAGCAGTGGCATGCGATAATTTCAAGCTGTCTGCTTGAATAGTTCTAGAGTATTATATTTTTATACAGAATGAGCACACTTAGACAAAGAAATGGGACTCTGTTTGCAAAGCCCCTTACCAAAGTTCTGGCTTGTAGCCAATTTAAAAACAAACAAAACAAGGATGTAACAACCTCTTCTTTGCTAAGACAGTGCACACAAGTACTTTGTGCCACTATGAATGATGAGAGACAACAGTGTTTGCAATACATTGGGGAGTGGCATATTACTTTGTGTGAATAGGATCAAAGAAAATTCAACTCTGTGCCTGGCTAACTAGTCCTGTTACACTCTCATGTTGATAAGAGTGATCGTTCAGGCAAGGCTTGCCTATTACCTCCTTGATCTGGAAAGAAGGACAATGCCTGTGTTGGAGATAGAGGGTAAGAAACTGTATACTGTAAAGAAACTATCTGCTAACAAGTTACTGACCTGATATTCATTGGGTCTTACATAGCCCTTGTTATGAAAAGCAATATCAGTTTTGTAGTGGGGATCTAGATGTTAACCATATGGTTAGCTAAAACATCAACTTCTCTTTCTGAGTCGCTACCCACATTCAGAATCCTCACATATTTTTTAGTTGTCTGTCTGCCTGGTTTTTTTCCCCCTCAGTGAAAGCTGGCATATTGTGAAGCGGATGATTTTACTTTATTTATTTCTTCTGTTACACTTCCTGGAGAGTCACGCCTGTAGATCAGTAATTCAGCTGTCAAAATAACACTCTACCATCTGCTGGATTACGCACCTTCTTTTCACTACCCCAGAATATACCAGACTATAAAATACAAGAGAGCCTTGGCTGCTCATTCTTCTTGCCACATTTTTCTCCTCCCCCACCTTTTCTAGTCCTTTCCCTCTTGTTAATGCTCTATGGATAGCTGTTATATAGTACCATTTTACCCAAAGTCACAAAGAGAAGGGTCACTTACCCTACAAAGGGGAATATCCTCTTTGCAGGGGCCACAAGCCCAGGACATGTTGTGGGTTAGGGTGGAATTATTTTAGCTGGAAGACAAGACAAAGCATTCATGTCTGATTTACTTGCAGATCCAACAATCTGTTAAAAACCATGGGATCTGTGCATGCACACAAAGAATGAGAGTGCAGGGACAGGCTTCCAGTAGCTCCCATTCAGCCACCTGACTAAGTAACCAGATCCCTAAATAAGCACCTAAACGAAATAGGTGCTGCACATCTTGACAAATGCCACTTCCAGTAGAGGACCTCAGTGGGGGCAGAGCTTTTTCAGAAAGTTTAACCCAGTAGTAGGTACTGAGGTTTTTGGGAGATGAGGCCCTCAGCATTAAACCATTTAAATGGCCACATCACCTTTGTCTCCTTCTCCTGCCCGGTCATTGCTTTCCCACAGCTTCTTTCTCCCTTTCCATAAACAGTCCAGGAAAAAAAATAGATTTCATGTGGGGTTAAATCATTACATCAAAAACCTAAAATATATATGAGAAAATATCCAAGGCATCGCAAATGCTGGACTGCCACAGGGGTGCAGGTTGTAGCCGTGTTGGTCTAAGGACATAGGCAGACAAGGTTATTTGGGTGCACCCAGATGTATGTCTCTTGATGCAAAGGATAGGCTAAAGGATGAGGCTCTACCTGTCCAGAAACGCCCAGGCCACACTTCCCTTACTTTAGCACTGTGATTTAATGGAAAAGACCGAATGCAAATGACCACATTCCAAAGCAGGTCCTTCCTCTTGGAATCTGGTTCGGTTAATTAATGTAATAACCAAACACAAGTCTCAGTTTTCCAACTTGACCAGCCGGAGGCAGATCCAGAGAGAGTACAGTGGCTTGGACCCACTCCCCTTTCGGGTTCTCCATGGAAGCAGCAGCAGGGACTTTTTTTGAGACCCAAAATCAGGTAAGAATCCCTGAGGGGAGGGGCTGTGCTGCTGAGGACAAAGGGGAAGCACTCAGAGCTGTAGGGACTGGAATGGGAGAGGGCAGGGGCAGGTTTCTTACCTGACTTAAAAAGAAAATCCCAGCTGCTGCTCCTTTGGCATAGTCTGCCCATCCGAGGGTAGGGGGGGGAGGGGTGGAAAGGGGAAAGTTGAGAGCAGGGGTGCAGCCACAGCTACTCTCATACCCCCTTCACAAAATCCTGGATCTACCCATGAGTATAGCCTACACTCCCATCCAGAACTGAGCCCACAGGTTCCTACTGTCTTGGCTCCAGCATCTATTCATCTTTTGCAATTCAAGCTATCCCATGTGCATAGATCTCTTTTTATCAGTCTTTCCTGTGCTACTCTTTATGCATGAGGTTAACCCCAGCAGAGCTATCTTCCCAGGGCCTGTATGGCTTTTTCCTCCTTCATTTGGTTTGGAGATTAAGTCTCAATCCTAAAAGGTTCCCCAACCAAAAGCTGCTTTCTCCAGTACGCCTCTCATAGTGATGCAAATAAGTTTTAACATCCTGTCTCTGCCAGAAGGCATTTCTTGATATCAGTCAGTGACTCCCTCTGAGCCATGGGCCATGCTTGAAAGAGGGAGACCAGTACACCCTAGAATACAGTGAGTGCATCTATATAAGATAGTTATTGTTCAGTTGACTAATTACAGATACAAGGTACTATCCTGCTGCAAAGTAAAAAAAGACACAAGATATAATTACAGATGCAAGGTGCCCCAGCTGGCTGAGGCATGAGGGTGCTTCAGTGTGGAAAGCTGCCTGCCAGCTAGCCCCATACTAAAGCTTCCTCACAGTGCTGTATCAGTGAAGTTTGGCATCCAGGGCAAAGCCCAGAAGGGCAGCCCACCCTCATCCAATGCACAGATCCAGGGGGCACACGCCTCGCCCCCATGCTGGCCTGGGAGTGCACGCAGCGGCAGGAGCCGCCCTTCCCATAGGCAGAGGAACAAAAATTTATCTGGTGGGGCTGAGCGTGCACCCCCCCAGCAGGTAAGTCTATCGGGGAAGAAGCGGAGGAGGGATGTGGGGGGGCAGATCGAGACCTTGGGGGCAGGGGCTGGGGTAAATGGACCTGGCTGGGTGGTGGAACAATTGAAATCCAGGCCACTGGTCCAGAGGCATGGGGGGTTCCCACCACTATGCACATCCCAGTGGAGGCCCAGGGGCCTCCTGATTTGTGAATGGGGTGGAGGTGGCTGCCACTGTGTGCTGGGCTCTGCACCCCACTGCTGCTGCCTTGAGAGCTGTGTGACACCATGTGCATCCCATCGCTGGGCGGGCAGGGGGCGCAGTGCAGCCCAGCAGCAGAAGACACCTAGTGTTGCGTGGCTCTTGAGTCAGTGGTGGCAGGGCACCGAGCCCACCTCCGCCCTGCACACAGATCAGGTGGCTCATGCCCCCAGGCCTCTGCTGGGGTATGCACAGCAACAGGATTCCCCCCACACCCCTGGAAAAAGCTGCCCGGGCTCACCCACCTTGCTACAACGCTGCTCCCTCATGCTCCTGCCAGGCCCTTCACAGCACATTGAGCTGGAGGAAGCAGTCTCAGGCTGGTAGGCTGGCCCCCAGGGTCCCCTGCTAGCTGTGACTGCTGTGCCAGGCATCACATGCTGCACCTGAATAAAGTGCAGAGCTTATTGCTCTGGAGTTAATTGCTCCCAGGCACACATTCAAATGGTACACCCAAGAGCAATTAACTCCAGAGCAATAAGTTCCACAGTTTATTCAGGTACCATAATTGCACATGTAGATGCACTCAGTGAAGCCTTCCGCCAGGGTGTAAAGTAGCATCAGGTACCAATGAATGCCCCAAAAGTAAACAGCATCTGGCCATCCAGGGTGGCTCTGGTTTTACCTCAACTGATAGGATTCCTATGAAGGTTCAAAGACACAGTAAAACTGCCCTCTCCAGTGTGGGCAAAGTCTGAGGCAAAATCTGGCTGTGACAATAAGTCTACTAGTCCCTCAATAGAATGGATCATCCACAGGGTGCTGAAGTGTCACTGTTATACCTTCCTCTGCCAGCCTGAGCAAATCTGGAACTGATTCTGTAAACCTGGGTTACAGGAAATGCTCTTTATTAGGGGGTATTGTCCTGAATCTTAAGAGACAGAATCATTGTCATCTAGACTAACTGGTGTCCTGAGTGGATGACGGGTCATGAGTGGATTTTTGGTTATATTTTGTTTTGTTGGCAAAAGTGCAAAGTAATCCTGACCCCATCCTTGCAAACCCCACAATTCCTATGTGGGGGAGCAGCACATCAAGTGCCATAATAGTATACTACAGTGTTCTAATGTGTATTGAAACAATCAAACATTAAGCATCTGCGCAGGGGTAATGAGTGTCATTTAATTTGCTGATTAGTGTTATCATGTCTATTTGTAGAATACAGCATCATTTACAGGTGAAAACTCCAGAGGATCTTCAGTTACTGCAACCAAGTAATTGAATCTGCTGACTTCAAAAGGTCACATGAAAATTAAGCATTATTATAACAAGAATTATGTAGTGACGACATCAGGTAGCGTTACATTTTTAAGTTCACACTTACTGATTACAACTACAAGCTGCTGCTGGGGCATAAGCTAATAATAAAACGAAGAAGCCTTGTGGAAGGTCCTTATGTACTTGTTTTTTATACAGCAATTGTCTGAGAACTTTTTTCAGCCATGTTATTCAAAATGATTTAGTGCCTAAAGACAGGAAAAAGCAAAACGCGGGAAGAAATTAAAAAATGGAGTCAACTAGAAACAATTCAGGAGGTTTTTAAGAGGTGACTCTAAGAAGTAGAAAATACTTCCACCTCCTATCATAGCATCACCTGAAACTATTGAGGGAGGTGGTACTCCATGTTTGTAATGGCAGACAAAGGAGAGTCTTCTCAGCAAAGATTGAATAATGTGCAGCATTCTAGTTTCCTTCTATCGTTTGTTTTTTTTACCAGTGCAAATTTGAATATTTTGAAGAAATGTCCCCAATGTAGATGGGACAAAGAAGTTGGTGAAATAGTGGAAAGCCTCAGAGGGCCACATTCTATTCTACTTCTTATGTGCAGAAGAGAATTGTATTTCATCCTGCTCAAGTCCCTGAAAAACTGTTAATAGAAAAAAGTGCTCATCTGTGCACTTGTCTGTGTTAATAGAAAAAGTGGGTAGGTAAGATGATGGTATGCTACAAAAGTATATGCATTAGTGAATTTTCAGGACTTAAGCAAGGTAGAAAAGAATTGCATTTGAAGCACCTAAGTTCACTTATACCTTTAACAGGTGGAATAGAACCCAGGGGCAACGCATAGGGGGTACACGCGGGTGCACGTGCAACCCCTGAGTGTGGCAGTGCACCCCCTGCAAAAAGGCACTGCTGACAGTGTCAGTGGCACCTGTGGGTGGTCCACGATCACCCCTGGCCACCACCGCTGCTGCCAGCAGCGCCTGTGGGTCATTGCTGACCCTTGATTGGTGCTCAACCCCCTGCCCTGGCCACCAACAGTGCCAGCAGCATCTGCAAGAGCTCCCAGTTTACCGCTGCTGGGCTCCCACTGCCAGTGCAGCCATGCCCCCCCAAGCCACCGGGGGCACACACTGTTCATGCTAGAACCTGTGCCAAAGTCTTCTAGATGCTGACTTATGGGTCTTACAAGGATACTCCATCTCTTAACAGAACACTACAGAAATCCAGCATTCACAGGGTGAGATTTTTAAAATCTTCCAGCACTGACCCAACTTTGCTCCTGTTGAAGTGACTTTCCTCCTCATAAAATCAATCAGGATGGTCTACAACTTATACCAGGCAGAGCTTGCTTGGCATGAACTAGAGTGCAATATTTCTTAGGCAATGGGCAAGAAGCAGGTGGAACCAATGGCTAAATTCTGGAGAGAGTATCTGTCACTGGGAGGCTGCTCCCAGCCCTAGTGCAATATATTTTGTTTAACTTTATGATGAGCATTTACAGGCACACATACGTGTGGTATCTGGAAGGAGACAATAGTGCTGAGCTATTCATAATTTTTTTTGACCAAAGCACCTAGTAAAAGAGCTCAATACATACTACTCAATAAAACCTGTTTCTAATAACAAATCAAGCCCTATTATGTTATGCTGTGTTTCCCAGGGTAGAAATATTTATATGCTAAGAATATTATTTTCAGGAGCTCTGTAAATCAACAGCTTATAGTGCTGCAGGCTCATAATGGCTGCATGACCTGCTACGATGATACCTCCCACCTATAATGTTTCAATCTGCAAAGCATTTAAACATGGGCCTAACTTTGCATCATGCATAGTCTTCTTAAAGCCCTGTATAGTCCTATGGGCATTTCAGAAGTGGGCCTATGCCTGAATTCAACAACAAAACTTCCTCACTGCAGGGTCTGCTCTGCACCAACCAGCTATACTTTGCAGCAAAAGTGCTGCCTCAGGAAAAACAGGCAAAAGATAAACTAAAGGAGTAGTCTCTGCGAGAAAAAGTATGGAAAAGGAGACAGATTCACTGGGAACCATAGACATTTGGATAGCGTATGCTTTCCAAATGTTCTTGCTGCTGGAAGGAGTGCAAGAGAAGCTCCATAATGTTTCATTTAATTGAACCACCTCATGGACTTCAGTTGTTAGAATAGTGTCCGTCCTTGCCGTCTTCAGACTTTAGCACAGGTGAGTGTGATAATGCAATGACAATCTTTAGCATTATCTCAGGTTTTCATTGTGGGAATGCAGATGTTAGTTTCCCTCCAATTCATAGCTTGTTGTAAGTTCTTTCCTTATAATGCATCAAGATATTGAGATTAGGAAAAACAATAGGTTATGAATATAAACATACAACATAACTGCATTAGGAAGAAATTAACCGTTTAATTGCCAGCTGGCATGTGACAGAAGTTAGGATCCATATATAATTTGAATTTATAGAATTATAGAGAAGAAGGGCTGGAAAGGACCTCCATTGGTCATCTAGTCCAACTATCTGCCTGAGGCCGGATCATCTCTATCCAAACTATCCTATACAAATCCAGTCTAACCTCTTAGCAAAACTGCACAATCAACCCTGACACAGCACAAGACATAACGTCCTAACCTTTTAGAGGTAAATAAAGCATGTGGGCCATGGAGGCCAACATCTTGCAGCTGTAAATCTTGTTGATATATGCTCAGAGATCTGTAAAGACAGACATCTTGTTGGCAAAGGCCTGATACAATCATCACATGTGTATGTTGGAGACAGAACTAAGGGAGCAGGGAATTGCTTGGGCTGGTGTGACCAAAGAAAGCAGAGGACTACATTTCAAAGCAGAACCTATAAGAGGTGAGAGACTGAAATACACTGAATGCATGAGGGGCATGCTATATGTGACTATGGTCTAGTCACCCAAGGGAGAGAAAGATGTGCAGATTTGCCTATAAAAACAGAGGCAAAGATGAAGCCTGTGGAATCTGTACTCCAATGCCTAAGAAGACCTGCAAATTCCCCAAAAGGACCTTTTTGAATCTCTGCCTGTAAGGAGACACTTTGCCCATGGGACTATGTAAGGCTCATGCAAAGGCTTTCTGTTGTCTTTAGGTTTATTATATTGTATTTTAAATTAGACCAAATTGTGTGTATTGTCACTGTCTTACTGGGCTGTATCTTAGTTTAGGTGAAGTTTTCTGTTGTTCTTTGTCATATGCTTGAAGTTGAGAATTATTGTGCTCAATAAATGCTCTCTTCAGAGAATGCACTATTCTTGTTCAAGCATTTATGAATTCAGTGCCACTGCCTAAAGTCTAATATTAAATCTGATAACAATCTGATGCTAAGACCTATGGGAATCACAGGGTTAATGTAACTCCTGCTGAAGGCTTCCTACTGTTTTCTAAATACAACAGAAACACACAGAGAATTAGAATGACTAGTTTTATGTTTGGAGTCTAGAAATTCAATTAAAGTGCATTTATTTCATGCAGAGATGTAAAACCTCATATAATGATTCCCCTAGCTTTTTAGCTATACATTCCTTCAAAACAGGGCACGTATTAAAATGAAATATTTAGACTGTGGTTTTCAAGTGTTCAGTGTCTTCCCACCTCTGCCCATTTAAATTCATGACAGTTTCCCCAATGGCATCAGTGGGAACAGAGTACTTAAATTCCTAGTCTGGGTGAAGTTACATGTTACACTTAGACCATACTAAATCTGTGGAATGTTAAGTGATGTTAAAGTTAATATGTGTGGTGAACAGTCACATGATAAGGGTTTCCTGCACAGTTCTGATTTGTCACTAGAGGCATGGGCAACTAGTGCCTCCCGAGTCTGGGGGGGGCACCAGATCACTGACTGGGGAGGAGGGGGTCCCCCAGCAGCCAATCACTGAGCCAGCGGCAAAACTAAAAGTGCACTTCCAGTTTTGCAGCTAGTGCTTCCAGGGGGTACATGACTGCATGCACCCCCTACACGTCGCCAATGACTAGACAGCTGGTGAGGAGAGGTGAGCCAGGACACCTGGGCTTTACCCCTGTTCTGGATGGAGATGGGCCTGGAGAACAGTGCATTCTGGGATGCTGGAGGACTTCAAATTTGCTCATTTTATCTCCACTGAACAGACTGAATTCCTGTAACACAAGCTAAGTAGTGCAGCCCAGAGTTAAATGTCATCTGAAGTGGCATAACTTAGAGATGCTCAGAGGGCACTCAGCATGATTTAATGAGGTTTCAGGTGCAGATGCTTGTGTTTTAAGTGCCCTTAGTATGATCTAAATGTAACACGTAACTTTACCTTTGTGAGTAAAGGTAGGAAGAGCTGATCAATGGAAAAACACACAGGGCCTGATCTAAAGCCAACTGAAGTCAGTGGAAAGCTCTTTTTAGTGCTGTGGGTTTTGAATTGGGCTCAAAAACGAGGATTGGGGAGCCTACGATGCATGGTGTTGTCAAGGCAATGCCTTGGATTCTTCATCAGTGTTAGTCTGCCTATGACTGGAGCAAAACATCTATAATCTGTGGCAGGACTTGCCATAAACTCTTCCTTCTGAGCAGCCTATGTAGAAGGTTCAGCAGCAATGCCACATGCTTTCAGCTCTGGGAATGCCGAGGAAGTGGAATCAGGCATGTGGGAGCAGCTGTGTTACAAAGTTTCTCTGAAACAATGGGAAATACTCCCAGAGGGAGGGAGGAGCTGGAAGGAAAGCTACTGAGAGCAACATTAGCTCCTGCCGTATAGTGTCTCCATGTCACAGAGGAGGTGCAGGTGTGTTGGGGGTTGGCCAATGGTACCATAGCTCTCAAGGAAATGTTGATGTCCCACAGAGGTTCCAACTTTCCAGGGTGATGACAGCAATTTGTCAAATCCCATGAGGAAAACCTCCTGAATTTTGCTGGACTTTGTCCTTCTGGGTACTCCTACTTGTCTCCTGTGAGACAATACTAAATTTCTAACTGTCAATGTGTTTGATTCCGTTATGGAGCCAGGCAACTGATAAGAAACTTATTAAAGTAACTTCATGGTTGAAATTTATCATATTATTCCCAGGGATCATCCTTCTCAGAGCTGCGGTGGGTACATACTCCATCTTAAAGGGAGTGGTGTGCTGCAGCGGATAAATGGTATTAAATCCAAACTTGGCACATTATTTTTGTTCTGTCCTGGGAGAAAGTGAGGGCATGCAGGGTTTGATAAATAAGATGTGTAGTTCTGGGTCTCTTATGTAATAAGACTATTATAGAAATCAAGGTGTACAAGAGAGCAATTGGAGTGGGAATGAATACAAAGATCATAGCTGTAAAGGGAAAATAGTTTAGAGAAACTAGGTCTGTATTTTTGAAGGGAAAAAAGAAGATAGCAGGCCTCCTTGGGGCTTAAGATACCCCAAGGAAAGAATATGATACAGCCCACCAAGTTAAGACTGAGGGAAGGCCACAGGAGTAAAATCTTGAACTAAGAAAGTGCTATTCACTAAAGGATTTGAGACATATTATCTTCCCTCTTCAAAGAAAGTCTATGGTACCATTAGCCAAGTATGGCACTAGGAGCAATATGCTATAAGCAGTTTCTGAAGGGAGTTAGACAAATATTTGCCCTAAAATGCCCTATTCCTACCTGCCTGAATGTTGTTCTAGTGGCAGTGATACCAGTGTTTTAAAATAAAGCCTTCATCAGAACCAGCAAGTGGGAAGCCACCTTAGCATTATCACTGATTTAGAAACACTGCAGAATGTTGCTGTTTTCCACAATATATAGTCTTTCCATTCTTTTTTCAGTAGCGTGAAACAGGATTAGCACTTTGGCCAATATTTTTTTTTTCCAAATGAGAGAAACCATGCAGGAGTTAAAGACTGGTTTGAAAAATTTTCAAGCAGAAAATTTTCAAAAAGCTACTATTACACTACATTACCCCAGGCTGATATTTTATTTCATGCATAATCATTTACAGAAGGTTCATTTCTGTAGTGTAGCTTAGTGACACATTTTCAAGGCAAAGAAATAAATACCCCACACATTTCTTATTTCTCTACCAAATGCTCACTGTAACCTGGAAGCTGCATTATCCATTTCTGTGCTGTTTATTAGTTAGGAATGTTTACCATCATTGTGTGAAGAGAGTTTCTCTTCTGCTTTGCTGTTTCATAATGCAGGACAATCATCTGAATAACTATAGTGATGATGGGTATATTTGTTAATTCATTGGTAGGCATCTGTAAGTTGGCCAGAACTGTAGTGTCTGAGAATTATGGGCTAAGATACAGTCAAATTCTTGGGTAAATCTAATCAGCTTTCTTCATCTTTTTGGGGGGGGTCTGCATCTTTTGTTTTTCTTTTAAAATGAGAATATAATTTCTCTTTCCAAAGCACTGTCTGATGCTGGAGCTGTGGTAAAGGCTTCTTCAGGAAATCATAGTGAAAATGCTGTACAGTGGGGTGAAAACAATTGTAATAAAGTAGGCCAGAGAAGGAGTGATACCAGATGATCAAACAATGGACAAAATCATAATACCAACCAATAGATACATTATCAGGAAGTCAACATTATAAATTAGTATTTCTTTACCCATTGCCATTGCTATTCAGAGCACTTCACGGGCAAATGCAAGAAGGAACAATTCCTGCCCTCAGCAGTTTTTAATATAATTTTAGATACACCTTCCAGGGCAAGTCCCCTTCCTATTTAATAAGAGGATTTTATCAGTGACTTCAGCTGGAGCAGAATTTGCCTTCAAGGAATGCCCATGGCCTAACCTGCCCTATTTTAACTTACATAGCTTGCTCATACAACCAGCCGCCTTGACTGAAAAGGCCTCATTGTGTGGATGGGGTGCGTGACTACAGGGGTTACCTGTGTTTCTTTAAAGATAGGTTCTGCCAGCCTTTTCATAAGCACTGTAGGAATCAAGAACAACTCTCAGTGTGAGTAAAGATAGCAAAAATTACCCCGGTGGGCTAAAGAATGTGGCTCATTTGCAGTTGGGGAAGTGATTTTCTGTCTTTTTGGGCTGGTGAGAACATAACTCCTTGGACACGGTGGGCCAGGATTTTTTTTCTTTTCTGCAAGGCTAGTAGGCTGATTCAGAAAACAGTGCTATTGCTCTGGCTTTCCTGCTGTACCTAGTGACAGGATATTTTGTGAACGTGTTGTGCATGCATGAAGTAGTGTACGTACTAGGCCCCTTTCTTTTGCCTTTAGCTGTCTTTCTTACTAGTTTCAGGTGAGGGAAGGAGGGCTTTTGGTACCAATGTGTGATTTTATAATATGTATGGCAAAGAGATCTATCTTGACTATTTCTTGACAGAGCTCGGATGACAGGGACGCTCTTTGATTATAAGAAAATGCTTCTGAACTGACTGGAGGATTGAGGAATGTGATATTCTGTCTTTTACAGCAGAAGTGCAGAGCAGTGCCCTTTAAATAGTGGCTAAACTAAATCTATGTCTATGGTTGACTGGGCAAGATAGAGGGTCTTCCTATTCCCACAGAAGGCTTTGTTAGGTTAACTATGCTGCAGTGATAATGGTACTGTGCCTTTTTGGAAGGCAGATTTAAAGAGCTACATGAATCTGTTATAAAAATATTTCTCAAGAAAATGCACTCAAATGAAGGCTGCAAACCCAGAGGTATCTGTAGCCTCCCTTTCAGCACAGAAATGTTGATAGGGTGAAAGTGTGGCTTTATTATCTTCTAAAGTGGTTTACCGCCTTTTTTTTGTCTTTTACAAAAAAAGTAAAAGCTTTTAGTGTTGCATCTTACTGCTGAGTCACAGGCTTTATTTACCTATTTGCCCAGTCCCTCTTGCAATTATCTCTAGCAAAATAGTTACAGTTCAGCAAAGTTAGCTTGCTGCATTTGTGGGATCTACATAATGCAATTTGTTTGGTGGGGAAGATTAGCACTTTGAGGTACTTGAAAGGCTTGGGGTTTTCCCCCCCCCTCCCAGAGGTGTTTAAGACAACTGAGAAAGTCCTTGACTTCACAGGGAGCTGTAGGTGCTCAGAACTCATGAACATTGGTTGTTATGGCTTTTTCTTTGCATTTGTTTAAAAAATGTCACGCTAAATGCAGCTTCCCTTGAGAAACTGAATGATAAGTGATAAAAAAAATTCAAAAGCAACACAATCCTTTTGTCAAATATGACGTATGAGGCCAGGTCTGGTAGCAAATCAATGGAACTTCAGCATTCTGAAAATGATACTCAAAGGCTTATTTTATCTGCAGGAATATGTGTCATAATCTTAACAGTCAAGAAAACAAAATACCGGTGTCCTCAGCCATTTGATTTGAACGCAGCTGAAAGTGTATTTTGAAAAAGTACTACAAGTTTCACAGATATTTAGATGCTTCAGAAACATTGCTCTATATTAGCTGCAAATTTTACAAACCTAAACCAAGATAACTGTATACAAATAAGATAGGAGACAAAGATGGAATGGGGAACTGAGGCCCAGTAAAGAAGAGGGTTTTACAAGACTCACTGGAATCTTAAAGGGATCCTGGGCACTTCTGAGGCTGGGAGGAACAGTGAGCTGATTGTGCTCCCAGCCTCAGGAGCACACTGGAGTCCTTCAAGACCCCAATGCATTTTCAAGGCCGGGAGCAACAATCACACTGATGGGTGGTCCTAGCCATGGGAGCACCTCAGAGTCCTTTGCTCTGGTGCATTGCTATGGCTAGGGATCAGTGCTCCCAGCTTCCAGAGTGCACCAGAGCCTTGAAGGGCTCTGATGCACTTCTGAGGCTGGGAGTGTTCATTAAGACTACAGACAGACATTCAAAAAGCTGGAGCCTGAATTGGTTCAATCTTTGTCTAACCTGCCTACACTGAACCAATTTGCAACTGGACAGACATTCCCTCTGGACTGAGGAAATGCAGGCACGTGCCTGCAGCCGCTCAGCGCAGGAGCCAGGGGGTGCCAGAGCATGCACAGGGCTGCAGGGAACCTGTCCAGGCCTGGCAATGGCTTGGCATGAACTGGTCAGGGAGGCGGTTTAATTCCCCCCTCCTTGTTCCACGGACCAGAGCCGGGGTCTGTCAGGTGCTCCCCCTTTGCTGTTGCAGTGGCGGGGGCATGGGGCCCCTGAGGCAGGAGGGGCAGGGATGGGAGTTACGCAGCTAGGTCTGCCCACCCTGACTGCCACCGCTCACTCCCTGCTCAGGGCAAGTGATGGGATAAGCCCCCTCCTGTCCCCTCCACCAGATGCCGGAGGGAGGGGGGAATAATGCCCCACCCTGCTCCCCAACCTAAGGGCTGGAGTGGCAAGCGGGGAGCGACCATGATGGAGGCAGCAGGGACCCTCCTGGTGTCCGGGGAGTGTGAGCCTCTTCCTGGTGTGGGGGGCATGAGCAGGGGGTCAGAGCTTCCATGGACTGCATGAGGAGAGCAGCAGCACCAGGGCTCAGAAGGGGCCATCACCTCCCAAACCCACCTAGCACTGCCACTCTCCCCACACAGTCTACAGAAGCTTTCCCCGCCATGCAGTGTGGCTCTCCTGCTGGGAAGAGGCTCACCCTCCAGGACACCATGACAGAGGTTGCTGCCTCTGTCATGGTCACTTCCCCCTCACCGCTCCAGCAGCAGGGGCAGGGCACAGCCAGATGCTGAAGAGGACCAAAGCGGGCTATGCCAGACGGTGTCTGGCTGCATTCCCACTGCTGCAACAGCAATGGGGGAGGGCCAAGCAGATGCCAACTTGGGTTTGTGGGACAGGGAGCAGTGAACTGAATCCCCTCCCTGGACAGTTCACTTCAAGCTACTGCGGGGACTGGCCACATCCCTGCTGCTGGAGCAAGCAGTGGAGAAATTCATGTCTGTGTTACTGGGACGGGGGAGGGACAGGGGGAATGAACCTCTTCTCTGCTCCCTTCCAGGGCCAGCGTCTGGCCAGGTCCCCCATCCCTGGCTGTCCCTGCTCAGCTGGAGAGCAGTGGAGTGGGGCCAGCCCTGTTTGGCCGGAGCAGAGAGCATAGTCGCAGCATGCTGGGATGCTGGGGGACTCTGGTTTAATGTAAACCAGAAAGGGGTCTGGGACAGAAATTGCATCAATTTGACCCAAATCAATTAAATCTGATACTACATTCAACCAGGTTTATCTCAAACCCCATTTTGAAACCAGTTTATGTGCACTGAACCTATGTTCTGTTACAGGTTTAAACCAATTTCTGATCACTTAAACCAGTTGATGTCTGTCCCTAGGCTAGCTCACTGGCACTCCACATTGGGCACATCAGACACTTTGTTTGGTAACTGCCAATGCAGAGGAAGTGGGTGATCATGTGTCATGGCAGGGAAGGCAATTGTTGGGATCACAGCTCAGATCTCATCACTTCTTTAATTGAACATCTGTCAGGGGCCTTAGTGCCATTGTTGATAATTGTTTCAGAGTTGATCACTTTTAGCAGAAACAGCCAGCTGCATTGGGGTTGTTGAAGCAACGTGGGGCTGGAAAAGGCCTTGGATAGAGTAGAATACTGCTCTGTCTGTCTTTTCTTCTTTTTTTCCTATATAACTGGCCCTGAATCAGTCAGTCAGATTACAGGCAGACACAAATCCCACTATGTGTTTTAGTACAGGCTTCCATTTCAGTAGATTAATCTAAGCTTCAAATAAGTCTGACCTGGAAATCTAATCAATGGAAAACTCAAGCTCTTTGAATAAAACCAGCCTTTTTAATACTGTTGCAAAGAAGGAATTATTTTCTCATTGGGCCAGTTTCTTATTTGGTTAAATTAAAATTGCATTTGTTACAATCAGAAATGCAAGGGTAAAATCAATGTATGTGGGGTCTGTTCTTTTACATAAGAGGATGTGTACCTACACAACTCCCAATAATTTGGTAGGAAGGTAAAACTTTTTGATAATGCTCACACTTTCTTTCATTCTTCATTGAAAGGAAGATCTGCAGAAGGAATTAAAATGCATTAAACTTCAACTGGAAATCCTTTGAAAAGGAAAAAAAATAGGTATAGTTCTTTGGTTTTGGATTTTCATGATGCAACGCTTGCTAATTTCCAGTGGCAGCTGAACACTGACCTCCCCTAGGTACCAAGGAAAATCCTAGCTTTTCATATTTGTATCCCTTTACATTGTTAGATTACTTCAGGACTTATACCATTATAGCAAGCTTCTCTTTTAAGAGGAGGGGTCCTGCCTGACAGATAGATGCTTCTGTGTCTGGTTCCTGGTTTTGGTCCTTTGTACATTGATTGCACCATTGTTATCTTAATGCAGCTCGAAGCTCACCACAGTCTAGCTGCCAGAGTATTTACCTAGATTCTCCGGGAGGTTTTACAGCTGACAGAGCTTTGTACTGCTGCAGCTATAGGCTTATTAGTACCCAGGCTAGCTTGGGTAGATCAGCAGGAACTGCAGTCATAAAGTGGACTTCAATTTAAGCAAATACTCAACTTATTTGAATTTGACTTCATTGATTGACAGACAGGTTGGCCTACCTTAGGGGTGAGCTGCCACCCTGCAAAGCACTATCCAAACTGCAGTGTCCTCACTGGTGCTACATTACACTGTCATGTGTTTCATATTCATGTTCTTAGAGACATATCCCTGGGTTCTTAGCACTGCAGTAAACTGAGCCATTCTGATTATTTTCTAGTGAACTGTAGAAGAAACAGCCTGGCCCCCGCCTAGCTACCAGCACTCAATTACATTTGCCCCAAAGCTATCAAGTTAACTGGTAGAGTAAAAGCAGAACCTGGGCTCCAACTCCAATTCCCCCCCCCCCCCCCATGTACCAGTCAGCCTGAGTTGAAAGCACCTGCAAACCTAGGCTAAGTACAGGCAGTCCAAAAGCATAAGACTGAATTGATTCAGTCTTCACAGGTTAGTATAAGCTGCGTAGATGGAACCAATAAGCAAATGAACAGACGTTCACTTTTGATTCCAGAAATGCAGCCACATGCCTTTCTGTGGCCCAGGCCAGAAGCCAGGGGGTACTAGAGCACACCTCCCTACTCAACTGGAGCAGACAGCTTGAAACTGGATAGAATCTGGGACACAAGTTCAGTAAACCAATTTAACCTAAATCAGTTAAGTCCAATACTACATCCAACCTTAAATCGGTTCTGACCATTTTGAAAGCAGTTTATCTGCACTGAATTTCTGTTGTGTTACAGATTTGAACTGCTTTCCAATCACTTTTACTGGTTTGTGAGTATTTTCTATCCCTAGCCCTAATGAGAGAGTTTTCTGTGGAGACATGAGATGGATTTAGTGACTATCTGGGCAAGAGCCTCAGATAACTCTACAGCAGTGATGCAATTTAGAATCCTCACTCAGCCCCAGTCTCTGGAAGCTTTATGATCTCTGAATACACATGACAGGAATATTCTGAGCTGGAAAGATGGAGCTCTAATAAATACATTTTGGCTGCATCTACATGAGACTCTGACTGCACAGTAGCCTGTGACTACTGCACAGTAACATCATGTGGCAGAAAGTGTGACGTAATGTTACTGTGCAGTAGTCTTGGGCTACTGCACAGTCAACATCACAGAAAAGTTGTTCCTTGGTGCTACTGTGCAATAGGGGTGTGCAAAGTGGGTCCTATTTGATTCCGATTCCGATTCAGTCCAAATCAGAGACAGTGATTTGATTTGTTGATTGTGATCACTGTCCCTGATATGAGTCAGCTGAATACGAATCTGAAGATTCGATGCTGTTTTGGAGAACCAACAATTCAGACACAGACACAGCTTTAAAAGTTTTTTCTACATACTTTGAGGTAGCAGGAGCAGCTCATGATCACTGTGATGCTGGGGCGCATGAAGCATCCCACAGGAGTGCAGGGGGCCCTCCACATGCTTGGCGGCAAACCTGGCAGTGGACTGGAAGTCCACTTTCAGGTCTGCCAGGGAGCACGCGGGCCCTGTCCCACACCCACCCAGCTTAGTGATCAGACACAGGGGGATCTTGGGTGCTGCCCCAGACCCAGGAGCCACCAGTCACTAAGCTGGGGGACGTGGAGGCCTCCCCTGCATGCTCCCTGATGGACCCAGAAGTGGACAACAAGTGCTTCTGGTCCATTTCCAGGTCTGCTGTCAAGCATCCTGGGGAGCCACCTGTGTTCCTGTGGGACACTCCATGTGCCCCAGCATCACAGCATTCATAAGCCCCTGCTACCTAGAGGTATATAGAAAAAACATTTAAAGCTGTCTCTATATTCAGATCGCCGAATCTCTCCAAATCGATTCAGAGGGTTCCGATTCAATTCAGAGAGATTAAAGGGTCTCCTGATTTGATTTGGATTTGGAAATTCGGCCACCAAATTGGGTCAAATTTCTGCAGAATCAAATTAGGGACCAAAGATTTGCACAGTCCTACTGTGCCGTAACTCTGGTGACTGCAGTCATTTAGTACTTGCTTATAAAAGTACTAAATGACTCCGCAGTAATGATTGCGCAGTCAGTGTCTCATGCAGACCTGGCCTTTGTAAATCTAAGCACAAACTGTTTTAGGCCTATTCCAAAACCAACCCATTTTTGATGACTAATGATTAATTCTTTTTAATCTTAATGACTGCAACCCAAACCAAGATAATGACCCCCTAGTGCTAGGCACTGTGTATACATAGGATAAGAGACGAGGATGGAATGGGGAACTGAGGTCCAGTGAAGAAGGGAGACTCACAAGGTCACCCAGAAAGTCAGTGCAGAAGCCGGAATCCAAAGTCTCCTGACTCCCAAACTTTTTGCTTTGTTTTATGAGCCACCTGCCTCCTTAATGAAAGGTCACTGGGGATGTGTACAGCACCCAAGTAAGATCACAAGAAAGGGAGTTAGGGGGATTCTCTTGACAGTTATGCAATTACCAACATTGTAAAATGCATGCTGAATACATTCAGCTAATAGCTAACCACGTAGCTAGAGTTAATGTAGGTTCTGACAATTTGTAGTGCTACTTGCTCTCTGCCTACTTACACACACACAGAGAGTCTCTAGGTTTTCTGTAGTTAAGTAGAACAGCGGCATATATGACAGGAAGCAGAAAGCAGAGCTACAGATTGGGCAGGGAACAGAAAGCAAAGTAGTATATTGGGCAGAGAAAGGAGATCAGAGTGGCACTTAAAGGATACATCTACATAAGACGCTAGCTGCACAGTAGCCTAATAACACTGAGCAGTAGCGTGCAGGGCAAAACCCTTGGTTAGTACTTGGTTATATAAGTACTAAACTTAATGCACAGTAACTACGGTGCATTAATGAATGTGTAGATGCATCCAAGAAGGATGCATGGCTAATTTGTGGCATGCCTGACAAAAAGGCTGATCCTCACTTGTCTATTGGATGCATCTCTGCCCTGACTAATCTCTAAAATAGATTCAGTTATATCAGGTATAGCTGATTCTTTTTTCTAAATGGGACCAAGCCATACTAATATAAGCACTTTTATACCAGCCTAACTGCATCTACACCAGGGGGGCAAAATATGGCCCACAGGCTGGATCTGGCCCACCAGGCCATTCTATCTAGCCTGTGGAGCCCCTAAAAAATTTAGTAAATTAATATCTATTTGCCCAGCTCCCTGCCAAATCTGACAGGAGCCAGGGGCAGTAGGACCCGACAGGAGCCCTCAGCAGGCTTGCAGGCTTCAGCAGCCTAGCCCCAGCCAGTTCCCTGCTTTCCTGACCCCACCCTGTCCAGAACCACATGGCTATGGCTTCCGGCTGCATCCCCAAACCACAGAGCATGGGACTGCACTGGTGGGGTGAAGGAGGGCAGTGAGTGTGAGTGTGTGTGTGTGTGTGTGTGTGTGCGCGCGTGTGCGTGTGTGTCTGCAGGCACAGGGGCAGAGTGGGTGGGTGTGTTCATAGGGTGAGTCCCACATGCACACCCCACCATACACATGCACCCACACCTCCCCTCACACTGCCATACACAACCCCAGCCACCCTCCCCCCATACCCACCCACACCCCACATAGCCACACACACACCCACATGCTCCCTCACCTCACATAGCCACACACCCAGAGCCCCCACAAACCTATACCCACCCCCCACAATATACAAGAGTAAGACTTCATTTTAAGCTATGGTGCAATCACCTCTGTGTATACTACCCAAACACATGTAAATCAGGACAAAAATATTTTTTAAATCAAATTAATGAATGTTATAGATGTTTGTTTATTAGAATATAATTTGGTATTCATCTGGTTCTGAGATGGCAAAACCCCTTGCTGAAAGGAGTAGTTCCAGGGACAAGGGGAGGAGCTTCCAGTGGCAAAGGTTAGGGGGTGGGACTTCTGGTCATACGATGGTGACCAGGGGGTGGGGCACCTGCTAAGGGGTGGGGCTACCCATGTGGCCCTCAACAGCTTGCCAAAACTCAGTAAGAGGCCCTCTGCCTAAAATAATTTACACTGATCTACGCTGTGGGTGTGTCTACACGTGCCTCTTCTAAGCAGGCTTAGCCTAAAATTGCCATTTTTAAGTATGTGCCATTAATGTGCCTTAAATGTCCCTTAATGTGTGTAAAGCAGGTATAAAATGTAGGCACAAACAGCTAAGTTGCATTAGCACATGCATTGATGCGCTAATGTGCATTAATGCAGTGTGCATCAATGGACACACAGCATTAATGTGCATTATCACATCTGCATGTGCACTAATGTGACTTAGCTATTCATACCCAAATGTAATATGCCTTAACGCGCATTAATGTGTTCACATGTAGACACACACCTATATCAGCTTAACATACCTTAAGCAAAGGTGCATTAAGTGTACATGCATGTAAATACACATGTAGACATGTCTGGCAGTAGTTGTATCACTAATGATGCCTTTAATTCTATCATCTTTTTTATATGCAGAACAGATCTTACATTAGGATTTAGGTGATGCTTAGCATTGTCAGACCAATAATAAATATGAAATGTGTTTCCACACTTCCTTATATTTTGCACCAGAAAAAAAACAGTCCAGTGGCTTCTGTGGAGGTCTGGACACAACTGTTCATATTTAGAAGCTTGACAAGCATTCAGATAAGCAATGCTGATGGAATTTATATATACTCTGATGAGTTCTAAGAAATATATAGCACTTTACAGTGTATTTCATTTGTCCTAGCCTCTGCTGAGAATTTTGAAGAAATGGGGGGAGATAGCCAAAGGTGTTAACCTGAGCTTGCCACCATACAACATTAAAGACTTAAACAAGGTCTACTTACTCATGTGGCAAATCTGTTGAACCTTCTATTAAATATTTAGTAAAAAAAATGGGGGAGTTAAAGTCCTTGCAATGTTAAGTATTAAGTAAACCTTAATTGTTTCCTCTCCCTTTTATCTGTGATAAGGAAACTTCCTGTTTTTGGCAGCCACTTAAATGGCATCAAAGATTGGGTGGGGAAGGCACCATTAGTTAAATACAGGCTGGACTTGATGTTAATACAGTCCTGCCGTTTTGAAGGCAAAACAAGATCAGGAAGACAAATTACAGCAAAAACAGGACCCCCCCCCAAAAAACCCCAAAGCCCCAACATATTCCTGTCCCTAGTATTGATTCTTATTTGTAAAACTATTAATGGACAAAGTCAGGCCTCAGAGCACATTCTCATCAGTCACTCTGAGATCCAGCAAACTAGTACCAGTGGGTGCATCTACACATGCTCTTTACTGTGGAGTAGACTAATTCGCTCTGCAGTAGAGCGTTACTGTCTACACATGTGATGGCATTAGGATGCAGTAAATTAATTAACTCTTTCTTAAAATAGTATTGTCAGGGATAGTATTATCTTATGGCGGAGTAATTAAGTGTGATGAAACACACATGTAGATGGTGACGGGTTGGCTGGAGCATGAAGGTGCTAAAGCATGAGGGCTGCCTGTCACATAGCTACACAGCTCCATACTGTCAGCACCCTCATGCCCTAGCCAGCCCCTCCACCATCTGACACCACCACCTGGAGCCAGGGGCTAATCCTCCAAGACGGCTGCTAGCCCCAGGGCTGCTCTGCCACAGCTCAGTGCTGCTGTACCAGGTGCAAGTGTAGACAATGAGCCCGGGAATGTTTTTCTCTGGGTCAAACAGAACTGGAGTTTATCCCTGTGCATTAATTCCATGTGTAGATGCACACCGTGTTATTCTGTTTGTGACAGTACTGTTTTTTGGTAACAGACTCCCAGCAGTTCTGGAGAAGAAACATTCTTGTCTGGCTAAGCCAGGCTCTTACAAAACAGAAGGATGGAACAAGATTAAATCAAAGTTTGGGAAAGACAATATGATGTGAGGAACCCAAGTCTCACACTCCAAGTGCTGACTTAACTAACCAAAGCTGAAGGAGGTATTGATGTTATCCGGGTCTCTGTCTGAGTCAGCCTGGTCAGACCATCTCTCAGGGTCAGGATGGTGAGGGTTCAAAGATGTCACAGAGAATGGTGGCAGCCATGATATAGGAAAGCTTGTGCCCCTCTGTGCACCTGATCTCTGGGCATCTTTGTCCAATGATATACCCCCACTCCACAAAAGTGGAGTAGCTAATGCTCATTTTGTCCAACAGATGGACCTAATCTAAATCATCCATTTCAGTCTATTAATTGACATTCTCACACTTGTGGACTAACCAGGAGGTAACTTCAGCACAGTTGTTAGGTAGTATCAGTAGACCTTTCTATTTGGATTAATTCAGTTTTTCATCTTCAGCTTCAGATGGATTTTATAAAACCATTATAAATAAACAGGCTAAGCTGCTACCTTGACAAAATTGGGCATATCATCTCCACAGTCACAGAGATTCTCATGCTAACTTTAAACCAGCTAGCTCAGCGATATATGAGTAACAATTTGTCAATAGTAGCATGGAGCTCAGTGTCACTTAATTTCCCCTTTTTCATTTACTTTCTCAGGCTAAGTAAACACACACACACACACACACGCACACACACTGAGGGGTAGGGAATAAAACAGACTGGGGGTAAAGGCCAAAAACTGCATCAACAAATTAAAGGACCTTCATCAAAATTTGCAGACTTCAGCTAAACAGACTTGAAACTCTCATTGCTCGGTCCCTCTGTATTTAGAGATCTCCCGTCAAGTGCCTAACTTTGAAAATGTTGGCCTCTATAACCTAACCAAGGTTACCATCACAGTCCGTGTTAGAGCTCAGCTTCATCCCTAGTTTAGACCGCAAGACCCTGCTACCACTGCTTCTTATGACCAGAGGTCAGGATAGCTTTTTAGTGGAAAGTTTGCCTCAGAAGTTAGCTAGTGAATGTATTATATACATTTTAAGTATGCAAGTACCAAGCAGATGCTGTAGCCTGATTAGGACTTCATTTCTTGTGCCTATCTTCAATCTTCTCCTTGGAGGCTTCATCCCTTAGAGTTGTATAACACCTTTCCTGTCACATTGACCTCTGTGTTAATGTGCCTTGTGTATTATCATCAAGAGAACATGTGGGAGCTTGGGAGTTAGTGCAAGGGCACATGAATAACGGTATTTGCAATCAGAAAATTACTAAATTTAAATCTATTACTGAATCAAATGGGCTATTTGGCTTTGCAGTGTTCTATGTAATGTTCTGTGCAGAAGCAAAAACTTTGATAGAAAGGGGACAAAATCCTTGTAGGGGGCTGGGGGAAAAAAATTCCCAAGAGAATATAGAACATAACTTTCAATGTTTAGCAACCTAATTTATAGTCTTTAGATAAACAGCCATGCCATCTTTTTACTCTCAAGTTACTTTTTAATGAAAATATTTTCCCACCCCCATAAAATCCTAAATAACATGATAAGCAGACACCTGGAAATAATACTTTTTGTGGGGCTGAGCCTCAGGAAGTTCAAACAGTCATAACTCCATTGACTTTTGCCAGCCTACAATGTTGTACACAAACTGAGGGTATGGGTTAATAAGTCAAAATATAACAACAGAAAGGGAGAGGATGGTATAGTCAGTAGATTAGGTATACCATATTTATCAATTTCTATAAGAGCAAAAGTTACCATCCATACCTAATATACTAACCACCAAATTTTAACACTCTTATTCATGCTCACTTGTCTTTTTGTCAAAGAACAGTACTGCTGGAACCACTAGGGTGAGCAAAGTACTATTCTGTGGCCCCAGCTCAGCAAAGTATTGATCTGCCTATTCAGAAGATTATGTATGCTCACACTTAACTTCAGACATGCACTTAATTTCCACTTTGAGCTCTGTAAAGCAAATGAGACATAAGCATTTTGAATAGAGATGAACTGGTGAATCAGAAGCTGGCTGTGTGAAGACAGCAGAATCATGCCCCATGTAAGCAGAATTGCTTGTGCTGCCTATAGTAAGGTCACTGACACTACCTTTTATAATACTGCCTAAGAGAATACATATACAGAAGGCTGACAAATTAAACCTATACAGGCAAACTTGATTCTAGCATTTCCTAACTCTTTAATGTTTGAGTTTGAAGTATAATGTTTCTCTAATGCAGTATTCCTTTGTATAAATCAACATACTGTATACAAAAGAATATAATCACAAATGTGCAAAAAGTAAGTAATCTAGTTCCCTGCAAGAAAAAAATTGGACTTTCCCATCTAAGCGTAGGAACATAAAAACAATATTAACAAATGTTAGTGATGATTTCTGTTTCTTTTTCCTACTCGCAAGGCAAGGAAGCAACTTGACATTGATGAAACCATTCCTGAAGATAAATTTCTAAATGATGCATTTACTATTTACTGCTCATTCAGGTAAATATATATGCAACAGTAATACATAGCTTTAAATGATGCCCGACAAACCACATGATTTGAAGTCTTCTGTGGGGTGGGAGGTATTTTAATTTACTGTATCTTTTTATGGTTAGCTCATGGATTGTAGAAATTAAAGCTGGTAAACACAAACTGTCTCCTCTATACCTTCCTCCAGCTATTACCACAGCTGACAAACCCCATTCTTTCAAATATAATCCAACCAGCCCTTCTTCCTCGTACACAGTAACACTATACAGCTAAACAAATCTAAAATTAAAGTTTTTGTGTAACTGTAATTACCTTACCTGCCCACGTTGCAAAAAAAGATGTGTGTCCTTCCAACTTCAATTTGACTTCTCACTGGTAGGACTGAATTGAGCAGGTCATCTAAATGGTGCATTTATTTATTTCAGGTTAGAGCTCGATTTCTTTCTTTTAACTTTCTCCTGTTTAATGAATCCTTTTCCATAAGCTACTGTTACAGAGCGTGCAAAAGTCAGGGAATGTAGAGTGAGCACAGACAGCATTATAAAATTAGAATTGACTGGGGTTTGATTGAAATAGGTGCCAAGGAGTCCCATAGAAATAGAATGCTATGAATATATGAGTGCATTCTCTCCACTTCCATACTTTACTTTTTTAGTAATGTCACCAGGTATAATATATTTTCACCAGCATGACTGGGAGTTTAGTTCTAAAGGGAAATCATTCAGAAAGTAGGCTAGCAGAAGTAATTCATTGTGCATATGGTAGGTAACAAGCCAGACCTGATACTTAGTTATATAACCCATGAAGCCTCCAAACCTATGTGTTTTTCCCTTTTTCCCCTGCTTTACCAATTTTCTGTGCACTAGACCAGAGACACTCAGTCCTCACTGTGGGTCGCAAGAGTATTTCAAAAGGTTGCAAGCAAGTGGCAGAAAAATGCACGAAATAATGGGTTTCGTGTTGCAGGCTGGCAGCGATCCAGCCTGCAAGGGACTGCTTGGGACATGGCCAGCACGCAGCCAGGCAGGGTTGTGGAAGCAGCTCCCGCAGCCAGATGAAGGTAAGTGTATAGGGAGTGGGAGTTGGAGGGCCAGGGCTTGGGGACTGTTGGGGTGGGGGGGCAGTGTGTGTGTGTGTGGGGGGGGAAACAAGTGCCTGCTGACACTGGGGGAAGGTGGCCAGGTGGCAGGGCACCAAGGCTGTGGCATAGCAGGGGGTGGGGCACTGTGGGTTTGGCACTGGCAGGGCCAGGGGGGTATGGGTCAGGAAAAGCCATTGATCTTTGCAAATGGGTCCTGGTACAAAAAAGGTTGAAAACTACTGTTTTAAATGATGTTAGGTAGTAATAAGGCTACAACCATTATCCCTGAAACACGGAAGATATCATAATTAGCCATTTTGAAATGAAAACTTCATAATTTTACAAAAAGGAAGCAGAAGTCAACACCTTGAGACCTTGAGACCTGGAAGCTGACACCCCTGCTCCAGCCTTCTGTTTCAAGCCAAATTTGCATACAACAGAAATTCCTTGCCCAGGAGAACCTTTCCATCACCAATTCTCCTGTGAAATATGAAACATCGTAATGAGAAAGAAGCATACTTCAACTTCCAGCTTGTCATCAGACACCCTTGAGTGTCTGGTGGCACTGACATAATAGACTGCTCCAACTTCTATCTGAGCCTAATTTGTGTAAAATGAACTTTTCCAACCAGGAGAAATTATACCACCCTCCAGCTCTCCTGTACAATACAAATTTTCATTTCTACCTGGGAGAAATTTTACAATCTTTGCATTCTCCTACACCTGAGGAAGGGTGTGTGCACCCAAAAGCTTGCAAATAAAGAAAAACATTTTTTTGCAACTGTCTACTTGGTATAATAAAAGATATCATCTCTAGCACACTGACTAGGTTAGGTGTTAATTAGTGACACTATCTGGATGACCATAGTGCAGTCCCTACATTTCTGTAATTTACTCCACAGGAATTAATTTGTCTGCACATAACTCTATTCCTACAAAGTACTTCCGGTCCACTTCTGGATTTGCTGCTGAGCACGTGGAGGGCCCCCTGGGCCCCCTGGGCCCCCTGACGCTTCATCTGCCCCAGCATCACAACATTCACAAACAGTGCCTTGTACTTTGAGGTATGTAGCAAAAACATTTAAAGCTGTATCTGTGTCCAAATGGCTGATTCTTCAAATCAGCATCAAATCTTCGGATTTGGCCAAATTGAATTGGGGACAGTGATCTAAATCAATAAATCGAATCATTGTCCCTGATTCGGGCTGAATCCAAATCTGAATTGAATAGGGCCTGCTTTGCACACCCCTAGTGATCATCCCTTCTTAAGACTGGCTATGCTCTTATCTGCAGAGGAAGGTGGTGAGCAATGTGCTGGTGTTAATTGCATTTCATCTGCTATGCAGAGTCAGTCTCCAGGAATCCCAAGGGCTCTGTTCTAGGTCCTTAGTTAGTTCTGATTTATAGTGCTACTGGGTAATCTCATTTATCAGAATGCTTTTTTAACTTTTCATTGTGTATACACTGAAGACATCAGCCTGCCTCTTGTGTGTTTTATATTTCAATTAAACACTGTTTTTATGGAAACATTTTTTGTTGCTTTGTTTTTATTCCAATGAAAATATTTATTGGGCTGAGGCTGCCCTAAGTTGGCCAGCATTAAAGTTTATGCACAGAAAGATGCAGTTGTATCCAGTATGAAGGAAAGTCTACTGGTTATATTACCAATGGAGAGTTGAGATACCCAGATTCAAGACCCTGCTCTGCCACAGACTTGCTTTGTGACTTGAGGCACATCATTTAGGAGGATGATACCCCGTAGCTAAGTCAGCACAGTAAACATACTGTGCTTAGCAGCAGCATCCTCAAGGATGCTATGCTGTTTTGCATGGGCTGCCCCTCACCTGAAATACCAATGAGCCGACATGGCTACACTGTCTCCTCTAGCCTCCCAGGAGACAGTTCAGCTAGAGCAGTGCAGAATACCTTGGGGTGCCATGACTGAGTATGGTAAGTTCACTGGGCAGACTTTGACCTCAGCTGCCTCGAACAGGTAGTTCCTACTTAAGCCCCACTGATATTCAGAATCTAGGCAGAGTGGCACTGGAGGCCAGGTACAGAAGTTACACTTATTGTGCTGTAGGCAGCAGAAAGTACTCTGCAGCTGTAACTAAACAGACAGGGCACATAGAGTGCTGTAAAAATGGCACATACTGCTCTAAGATGACCCAGGTTGAGTGTACTATCACATTTCAGTGGTGTAGGTTACAGTGCTATAACAAACATCTGTACCACATTCCATCGCAATTCACGGTAGGTTGCATTCTGCTGACATCCCATGGAGCTTTGCACCTCCCTCCTCTCCATGGGGATACTGTCTAGCCCAGGCCAGAACTCGTCTCCTCTCTGCCTGAGCACTGGGCTGGCCCTGATCCTGACCCCTCAGTGATCTGAGGCAGCAAAGCCCCCATTTCCAACTCCCCTGCTTGTTCCCTCTGGCCAGCTATGAGCCGCTGTCTGGTATTATCATTCAATGTGCAGATTCCATCTACCCTGTCCAGGCATTTGTAAAGATTGCAGCTGTCGATTAAGTGCTGTGATGTCTGTTGGACACTGCTTTTACACGGGGCCTGCCCAAGAGGTTCATCTTGTAAAGTGTTGTTTTGAAGCATCTGTATCCAGATCTCAGTCTTTCAGCTAGACCCATGCTTCTCTGTCAAGGTTGTGCCCAATGGGGGATTCATTTGGTGTTGGTATAAAACACTTAGGAATAGATTTCAGACTGGGTTACTCTGAATGATCATTTCATTTCCATGACTCTCCCTTTATCTAAATGTAGTACAACACACAAGACCACAGTATCAGTCTGCCAGGCTCTCCACAGGTCCAGCAGGGAGCGGTTAGGTTCCATCTTCTTATGTCACTTGCTCTAATGGCCAAGAGTTCAGGGAATACATCTTTGTATGTGCAAGTTGTGCAGTTTGTTATGAGTCTCTGTGCACTGTTAATCACAGTTTTGAGCTTTTTAATGTGATGACTTCAGTACCATACAAGAGCACTTTATCTAAGCTGACAAGAGGCTGAGAAACTGCTGGGGTGTATGCCATTGCAAGTGTGGCAGTTCTATAAACTTTGAAGTTGGCACCCCATGCCATTCTGACTGAACACCTTAAAGAAGATTCCCATTGTAGAGACTTTACTACTGACCTTCTGAATTTGATGTTTATAGGTGAAGGAATGGCCTAATGTGACTGCTTGGTAAATTGGAGTATGCTCATGGGGAAGGCTGTGGTTGCCTATTCTGATATTCAGCATGCTCTTGGCTCAATGATTGTCCACATGGAAGACTGATGATACTGATTTATTGATGCTCCTCACTGACCTTGTGCCTTTCAAATAATCTCTCTCCCCTTCCAATCCTCATGCCACTGGCCAGGAATGAAGGTGAGGTGCTAGGCTTGCCCCCCCCCCCCCCCCCCCATTGTTGGGACCTTAAAAAAACACATCCCTCTGGGCCCTGATGCTTGGGTTTCCCAGCCTGCCTGGCTCCCGCAGCAGGGAGATGGAACCCAGGCTTCCAGATTTTCCTGGGCTGGGAGGCAGAACATGGGCACTCTGTGGCATGCCCAGCACCAGGTCATGAGGAGCTGTGTGGCTTCTGCTCCACAGAAGGGGCAAGGGAAAGGGTCCGGACAGGGATTCATCAGAGGTCCCTTGGTATCTCCCTTGTCTGCAGGCTCCTCACTTGTGCACAGGAGGCTGGGTCATGGAGCCTGAGATGCTGGATCCAGGATGGTTGCCCAGACACCTGCAGAGTACCAGAGACATGTGCGCAGGTGGGGCCAGTGACAGGAGGACCAAAGGGGACCCTATATGTGGGGCATTAGAATGGATAGGTTAGTGACTGCTTGTACCTTCAGTGCTGCAGCACTTGAACAAGCCACCCAAGCCCAGGAAAGCACTGCAAAGGTCAAAGAATGCTGTTCACTGGGGGAGGCTGCGCGTATCACTATAGAGCTGAGAATTGCAGTGCCAGGATAAGGAGTTTATGCGCAGGGTCAATAAACCATTTGGGATCCAGCTACAACACTCCTTAGTGGCATCAGAACCGCTTCCCACAGGGAGACCAGTGCCCTCCTTGGCCGGATTGGTGGGGCAGGCTGCTACCCTCCACTTCCCTCCCCCCCATCCCCAGCATGGAAAGCCTTACTATAAGTACTCCTTCCTCCCTGGGGCAACATGCCAGCGCATGGGGGAGAGCCCTGGATGGCAGCTGTGGGGGAACACTCCACACCGGGTATTGATTGGGAGATCCTGGAATGCAGGGGAGCTCCACAACAGGTGATATGCCATGTGGGAGTCACTGACCCATGGCCCAAGGAGCCAGGAAGGTGTTTGGTGGGGCCTACTCTGAGGAGCTACATTTGGGGAGGGGAGGGGGACCAGGCTGCCCAAGATCTAGTGCCAGGGCTGGTGTTGACTCAGCTCACCTTCCAGGGCTAGGTCACTATCCCTGGCCACTGGCAGTCGGTGTAGGCACAGGGCCCCAAAGAGGTTCCAGGGCAGTCCTAGAAGTGGGCAGGAGTGCTCAGAACAGCTGGATGGGGTGGGGAGTGGGGTAGCCCACCAGTCCACTGGGCCAGGCCACTGCAGGCCCGGGTCACGCTGTGCAGGAGCAGCACAGCCTCTGCAAAGATAGGCAGCCCCCTGGGCTCTGGTCCAAGTTTCAAAGTGGGCAACGTTCCATAGTTTTTCCTTTATTATGCACATGAGAAGTTTGGCAGCTGCAACATTTAATTAAACTAAAGGGCAGCAGTTTCATGCACAGCATTCTCCCTGCTGCCCCAAGGTTTCAAGTTTAAGTTGGGCCTCAGCGGCTGGCCCACCCCTCCCTCAATGTCATAACTACCCTGTGCAGCCAGGGCCCTTCCCCACACTCTCAATGTTAACTGAGAAGGTTCCAAGTTCTGGAGGGGGCAATGTTGCATAGTTTTTGTTTAATAAACACACTAAAAGTTTGGCAGCTTCAACATTTAATTAGAATGAGGCACATCTCTCTCACATGCTGCATTCCCCCACGCCCTGGTGTGCACCTATGGGGAAGTCGGGGAGAGAGAAACAGGAAGGGGAACAGTGTGGGTTGTGGGCAGTGGTGCCAAGGACACAAAGCCAGAGGAGCCTGGGGCTGGAAACCCATGGTCCAGTGCCAGAGCAGGGTCACTCAAAGCCTGCTGGTCCTACTCATCTCGGGAGGGCTCCCAATTCACGCAGGTGAGGAGTTAGTTGACCAGGGCTTCATGGATCCAGACAGCCTGCAACTGTGTGGGGCTGAGGTCACCAGTATCTGTGGAGGGGAATACAGGCATCCAGGGCATGCATACACACACATACATGCACACAGAACCCAGGCATCTGGGACACACACAAACACACATACACGCAACCCAGGTGTCCAGGACACACACACATGTGCACACACACACACACACACACACATACACAGACACACTTGGCGTGCACAGGGTGGGCATGTGCAGATTGGCCAGTTGATGGCTTATGGCCAGGACGAGCTACTGCTGCATCAGATCCAGGTAGGCAGCTGTGATGACCCCGCCAGCCAATCAGGGGTGGCTCAATCATTTGGATCCTCTCAGGAGTCTTCAGCAGTCCAGGGAGCCCGTGGGGTATGCTGGGAGGTATGTGATAGCTCCCCCTACCTGCTGGGCTTGGGCTGTGCCGCCAGGCTCTCAGTCTGCCCTCCCTCTCCCCCACCCCATGAGGACTAACATGTTCTGAGCAAGTGAGAGGGGTCCTGACTCTGTAGGCTAGTGGTTACAGCACTCTGCTGGTGGGTGCGAGGTCCTGAATTCTGATCTGTGCTCAACATTATTTCTGTTTTTAATCCAGTGACTGTTTAATGTAAAATAGGTAAACTGTTAAGGGTGCAGAGGCCAAAATCCTGGACTAATCCCTTTCTGTTGAGTGCTTTAACTTGTTAAGCTCCCACTTGCACTTTCTTTTTCTCCCCATGACTCTTGTATTCTTAGCTGCACAGCTTCGGTAGGAGACTTGGAGGGTGCCCCCACTTAGACTATTCTGTAGTATGATGCCTAAGGCACTCCCTGAGGAGGCACATGATGTGGATTTTCAGCCCCTCAAAATAAGGAGGGCCTAAACCCACAGTCTCACAGTTCCTCTGCGAATATAATAACCACTAGGCTGTAACTATATTTTCTCACATACAACATGCACAAAATATAATATGTACTTTGTCTTGAAAGGCAAAATGAAGAAAATAAGATCTTTCCTCATGGTAAAAAACTAAGCTGCAGCAGCTAGGGAGACAAGTCTGCTCATTGTTCTGCTCCCTATGGATTGCTACAGATTTTACTTTTGATTTCACCTGGTAAACCACAGAACCTGTTCTTACTGCATGTCTTCAGTATAATATATGCTCCAATTTCCAGCAGCTGTTTCTTGGATAAAACATATGTGGTCATAGGTGGATCTAGGATTTTGGAAAGTGGGGAACAGATAGTATGACACATCATCACCTTTAACTACACACATTTTTTCTCCAGTTAAACAGAAACTAGATTCTTTGCTAATATACTAAGGGCATAGGGCTGTACTATTCAGTTTAAGATCAAAGCAAAAACAAATATAAAGTTACTGGAATGTTCACAAATTTGCTAGATTATATATAAAACTTAAAAACACAACAAACCAGGCAAAGAATAATCAAAAGATTTTGTTTCACTAGTCCTGTAGTCATTACAGTTAAATGTACATCTTTTATTCGAGTTCATCTAAGGAAACCTTGCATTCTTGAGTGTCTTGACAGTGCCTCCAATACTTCACTGTCAGTCATTTCTACACTGAGTTAATAGCATGCTGCTGCTGCAGCCCCAGGAGGCTCCCAGGACCCAAGGTAAGGCTGCTGGGGCCAGCCCAGTGCTGTCCCCATTTTGCCCTACCCCACCCAGGGTAACTTGCTACATGCCAGCACACACATGGCAGGGGTGTTCCACGGGACAACTAGCTAGTTGTCCCCAGGGAACCAAACATCCACGCACATCTGGATGGATCTAAAGGTCACTCTCAACTAGCCCATCACATGAGCACCCCCCCTCCATCTATATTATCTTGTGGATGCTACATGTTGAAATTTCCTGTATCTTGAGCAGGGCCTTTCTTAAATATCAGACTCTCCTCTAGGGGTGTGCAAAGCGGGTTGTATTCAATTTGGATTCAGATTTGGCCTGAGTTGGTGGACAGTGATTCAATTTGTTGATTCGGATCACTGTCCCGAATTCATTCGGTCGAATCCAAATTGATGATTCAATGCTGATTCAGAGAATCAATGAATCAGCTCTAGACACAGCTTTAAATGTTTTTTCTACATACCTCGAGGTACCATATGTGGCTTGTGAATGCTTAGATGGTGGGGTGGATGGAGTGTTCCACAGGAGCATGTGGGGGCCCCACACATACTTGGCAGCGGACCCAGAAGTAGACCAGAAGTACTGCCTCCCTCTGTCCCCCCCTGGCTTGGAAATGGGCTATGGGGGGACCCCAGGTGCCTTGCCAGACCCAAGAGGTACCAGTCACCAAGCTGGGGGATGGGAAGGGGTCCCCTACATGCTCTGAGGTAGACCCAGAAGTGGACTGGAAGTGCTTCTGGTCTTCTTCCAAGCTCACTGCCAAGTGTGCTGGGGACCCACCCACACTCCCATGGGATGCTCCATCTGCCCCACCATCTCAAAGTTCACAAGTTGCCTGGTACCTTGAGGTATGTAGAAAAATATTTAAAGCTGTGTCTATGTCCGAATCATTAAATCTCCCCGAATCTCTCCGAATTGATTCAGAGGACTCTGATTGGATTTGGAGAGATTAAGGAGTCTCCTGATTCAATTCAGATTCAGAGATTCAGCCACTGAATCAAATCAGTGACCAAAGCTTTGCACAGCCCTACTCTCCACTACTTCTCTCTCTACCCGTGACTGGCTGTAATTACCAAGAGATGAAATGGAGTATTGATGGACCTGAAATCAGGTACAGGGTATTGTGGGATTGCTGCTGTTGGACTTTCTGTGCTTGCAGCCTTTCACTGCAGAGAAGGCCATGCTAGGAACAGGGTTGACTTTGGTTTCTGGGATTCAGCAGAGCTTCTGGGGATGAACTGGTCTGCTGCTAGTATACAAGGTAAGGGATTTTTTGCACTTTGGGAGATTTAAGCTATCAGGGATGGGCAAAATGTGGCCCACGGGCTGGATGTGTCTCATGGCCCAGATGCGGCCCACCAGGCCATTCTGTCTGGCTTGTGGGGCCCCTAAAAATTTTAGAAAGTTAATATTTATCTGCCCCTGACTGCCTGTCATGCGGCCCTTAATGGCTTGCCAAAATGCATTAAGCGGCCCTCCACCTGAAATAATTGCCTGCCCCCTGAGCTAGATGGTGGGCTGCAGAGTGATCCTAAATAGCAGTGCTGACATACCCCAATTTTTTTCTTTGGGTTTGGCTTTATGTCAATTTAGGTATATTGAGGCACTTTGACAATGAAATAAGTATCTAACAGTAGAAACAAAATCTATGGGATTCTACTCTTGTACCTAAAGTTTTAGAAAATATTGTATGATAGTGAAATGATTGTGATTGGGTAATAAAAGATGGCACATGTAGACTTAATGCTGTTGTTTCCTGACATTTGAGTGCTTAACCACAAAGAAGACAAAATACAAAGGATTTGTGATATAAACCAATTAATGTTTCAGGAGAAAAATGTAACTTTCAGAATTCCTCACATGCTGGAATTTTATGATCTCAGCATTGCCTTAAGATAAATATCTATATTGCTTTCAGTATTGATTTTGATTTGTTCCCTGTTAAAAGAAAACCCTTGGCTCAATATTAAAAAAATTCCTGGTAAGTTTATACCGGTTAATAGTTAGAAAAAGAAAAGAAAAGAAAAGCACCTGGAAAGGCTGAAAATGTTTTTTTCCCACCTCCAACTTTCTCCCTAAGTTAATGATTCTCATACGAAAAGTGAATATTAAATAGGGAATAATCTAGTAGCTGTTGAAGAAGGGAATGAATGGGAAAGAGAAGAGGTACATTCTGAGGTAGAAAGTGAGAGACAATATTGAATAGTTGTTCCCTGATTAGACTGCCA
The DNA here is from genome assembly GCF_030867095.1 of Alligator mississippiensis. NCBI lineage: Eukaryota > Metazoa > Chordata > Crocodylia > Alligatoridae > Alligator > Alligator mississippiensis. The sequence goes on along the minus strand of NC_081824.1, from coordinate 224,059,749 downwards.
GGAAAAATATCGAATTGGACTAATATAAAGGAAATGTTTTGGGGGTTTTATTTGACTTCTATTGATATTTTGGGAATCACTTTGAGTTCTTAACATTTTATTTTGCTGAACAGTATAAATAGGGCCTGATTTTCAGTAGGTTAAGAATACTCATGAAATTACATGAACCACGTATACATATTTTCTGTGTGTAGTCATGGAAATTATTTTCTACATTAAAATAGCACAGAAGTAGAAAGAAATGGCACTTAGGATCCCACATGCCAATGCTCTGTTTGTGCACATGGTCACAGTAATCACATGTGTAAATAAGGTGTTCAATTTGTTTTTAAATCATACCATGAAAGACTGTACCTAATCTGGAAGAAAGAACCTAGGAACTGCTGTCCTGTTTCAGAATGCTGGCCCATTTAGTTAGACAAGGGTCTTTGGGTAAATGTGATATCTTTTATCAGATCAACTAAATAGTTGGGAAAATTGTTCTTTGCAACCTTTTGGGCACAAACACCCTTCTTCAGGCATAGGGAGAGTCTGTTGTTGTTTTGTGTGCTCTGCTGGTTAGAATAGAAGCAATATACAAAATGCAGATCTGTGAAAATGCAAATGTGTGGTTGTGAGGATCAGAGGGAATGGGAGACGATAGGTGTGAGACAGGCAAGTTTGGGGAAAAGTGGGGAATGTTGAACTGGTGATAGAATGTAGCTGGTAAAATGTACAGGGCTTACCTGGGGTTATCATCAGATGGCAGGCAGGTTATAATGTGCCATAAATCCAAAGTTTATATTTAGTCCATGATTTTTTTGTATCCAGTAAATTTATGAAGTGAAGTTCATAGGCTTGTCTACAAAAGGTGTTTTCTGCACTGTACAGAGCCAGCCCAGCCCGGCCCGGCCCAGCCCATCCTTGAAGCACACGGTTCTCTGCTTCATGGCTGGGATCCACTGGGTATGGCATGGAGCTGCCCAGCCCACTCCAGTAGTGTGTTAGAGTGCCAGGAGCCGTGACAAGTCCTGCCTGCGCTCCATGCCTCCACATGGTGTTCCTGGCACTCTAGCCAAGAGTGGGACATGGAAGCACAGATCCAGAGTCCTGCCAACCCCATGAGAGAGAGGAGGGAGGAGAGAGAGGGGGAGGTTCCACTGGTGTACATGAAGCCACTACTGTACATGAATTCCCTCTCCATGATGACCCTGGAGAGGGCATTGATGTAGTGAACACCCAGATGAGCACCAAAGCCCTGAGATACTTGCATAGTGACAGAAAACCTGAGGCAAGCAGAGGGGAACTCAGGTGCCTTTATGGGAATGCCAGAAGCATGAGCAACAAACAGGAGGAACTGGCTCTCCTTCTGATAAATGAGGAATTTGACCTCATAAGGTTGACAAAGACCTGGTGGGATGACATGCAGTTGGGCAGTGGATATTGATGGCTATAGGTGCTACATGAAGGATCGCATCGGGAAGAAAGAAGGAGGGGTGGCTCTTTATGTGAAAGAGTGGTACTGCTCCCTGCAGGTCAAGTTTGATGAGGGAGAGGCCCTTGAGACCCTCTAGATCAAGATAATGAACAAGGGGGTTCAGGAGAGGGAAACCTGATGGTGGGGGTCTATTACAGGCCTCCCTCCCAAGAAGAGGAGAACAATCAGGCATTCTCCAGGGAACTGGCTGAGGCAGCCAGCACTAAAGACCTGTTTGTCATGGATGAGTTCAACTACCCTGACATCTGTTGTGGGGACCACTTGGCCAGCTCCGGCAGGTCAATCAGTTTCTTGGTAGCTACTGATGACTTGTTTCTGTCACAGGTCATCAAAGGACTGACTAAGGGGGAAGCCACTTTGGACTTAGTGCTTACCAAAGGGGAGGATATGGTAGGAGACCTGAGGATTGGTGGTACCCTGGGTGACAGTGACCACGATCTGATTAGTAGGGCTATGCAAAACACCATCATTTCATTTTGACGTCTGTCTCACCATTTTGAAGGGACAGTGTTTTGTTTCATCATTTCGTTTCTTTTTGAAGCACTGTCCTGTTTCATTTTGTCAAAACTGTGTTGCTGTTTTGACGCATTTCGACGTTTCGCCCATAGGCTATAATGGGGAATGAAAATGTCTAAATAGGGAATGATTTGCCTAAAACTTGTCATGTCTTGCCTGATTCAGATGAAAATTGCAGGGATAGTAGCCCCTGCTGAGGACATGAAGCCTGCCAAGATTCAAGGAGATAGGTGCAGAAGTTTCTTGGAAACTGCACTTCAAACTGCGAAAAGCAAAACTCATGACACTTGCCAGCAGCAGCCTCCTGTCATCCAGCCTGGTGGCAGGAGGCAGGGGAGAGCCAGGGCTGCACTCCAAGCAGCTTCGCAGACCCATGGAGCTCAGCCCAGTGGCAGGAGGTAGAGTGCAGCTCTGGTTCTGCCTGCCTCCCACCACCAGCTTGAGCTTTGTGGGGCTGGCGGAGCCAGTGAGAGCATAGCCCTGGCTCTCCCTGCTTCCTGCTGCTGGGTTGTGCTCCCAGCGGCTCCGCAGCCCCATAGAGCTCAGCCCAGCAGCAGGAGGCAGGCAGAGCCAGCACTATGCTCTGCCTCCCACCACTGGGCTGAACTCCATGGGGCTACAAAGCTTCTTGGAGCACAGCCCTGGCTGTCCCCTGCCTCCCACCACCGGGCTGCTTCAAAACTTGAAACATTTTGAAACTTTCAAAACATTTTGAGTGCCTTCATTTAATTTCAAAGCTGTTTTGAAGCTTTTTGTTTCATTTCAATTTCACTGTTTTGAGCTCAAAACATGTCAAAACAGCTTCAAAATGAAACATTCGGTGAAATTTCACACAGCCCTACTGATTAGGTTCACCATCTTACAGAAGGCTAAGATTTAAACAAGTAGAACAGAGGTCCTCAATTTCAGAAGGGCAAACTTTAACAAACTCAGGAGTCCAGTTAGAAAGGCCCTCTGCAACCACCAACTGGATAGGGTGGCCATCATAGAGGACAGTCTGGTTGTCCTCTGTCCTCTATTGATATAAAACTCGACGCCTTTATGTCCTCTATTTTTCTCTTCAAGAGAAAAATCTTCAAGAGAAAAATAGAGGACATAAAGGCACTGGGTTTTGTATCAATAGAGGACAAAGTAGCACAAAACTGGAATGTCCTCTATGATGGTGTGGCAGGGCACTGTTGGTGCCTGCCATTTTATGACCTGGGGCCAAGCAGCCAGCAGGTGCTTAATTGCAGTGGCCATTTTAGACCTCTGGCCGCCCATATAAACAGGTCATTTTGCTGCTGGCTGGAGGCACAGCAGCATCACCTGGCTGTAAGGCTTCATGGAACACTCTGGAGGTAAGGGAGGAGCTGTAAGGGATGGTCAGGAGGCTCCTGGTCCTGGGCATGACCTAAAACTGCACCCTGCAGGGAGTGGGTGGCCTGGTGAGGCTCTCAGTGGTGCAGGAGCCCCCAGGAAATGCCAAGTCAGTAACCACCCCAGTGAAAGGCAGGTCAGGGCACCTTAACCCCAGCTCCCACAACTGGGTGGGTTACCCCCTTGTAGGGTCTAGAAGGTGGACCCCAGTGAGAGAGTGGTGCCATAGACTCAAAAAACCTGTCTTGACAACCTGGTCAATGCTGGGGCCAGGACCGGAAGGGTTGAAGGGCCAGGGGCCTACCACGAGGGATGCCCAGAGCTTAGGGCCTGGGGTTCCGACTGGCCTGGAGGTGGGGCCGGGGCCAGTGTAGCCAAAGATCCCGGGGGAACCACACCCATAAGGGGGAAGCAGCTCAGGGAACTATGCAGCCTAGAATGAAGGCAGAGTAGGCCGCCTGAATGGAGGGATCCAGGTGGGGTTCAAACAGTAGGATTCTGGGGCCCAGAGTGGGCCCGGTGGCTGTAAGAACAGAGGATGCCATCTGCAAGGCATCTGCATGGGTTGCTGTGTGGGGGGAAGTATGGAGCTGCAGATAGCACCCCCTGGCGTCGGGGCAAGAAATGGGAAGCCTCCTGCTTAATGAACAACAATGAGTAAATTAACAACAAGGCATGGCGGGGAAGAAGGCGGGTGGTTAGCCCAGGAACAGGTGAGCAGGCCACAGAGAAATCGGCCCTCAGAAGGCCAACCTGTTACAGATGGCCACCTTACAACTGGAGGATCTGGGGGCGACGGTGCCTCCTTAATGGAACAATCCTCTCTGCTCAAAGAGAGGCCATTCCCATGAGATCTAAAAGTGGGAAAGGAGCCAAAAGACCCGCTTGACTCAACAGAGATATTAGAGAACTTTTGAAAAAGAAAAAAGACACATATATGCAATGGAAAAAAGATCAGCAACCAGAGAAGTGTTCACTGATATAATGAGGGTCTGCAGGTATGAGATACGGAAAGCCAAAGCAGGCATGGAAATAAAGCTAGCATCCAAAATTAAGGACAACAAAAAATCCTTCTACAGGTGCATGGGGAGCAAGAAAAAAATCGAGTTCCACTGTAGGACTCCTACTAAATATGGAGGGACAGCCCATAGTAAATCCCCACAAAAAGGTGGAACTTCTAAATGGTTACTTCACATCAGTATTCCAGAAAGCTAACAGGAACTGCACACCTATCCAGAGGCCCAGGAAATATGGGGAAGTCAGAAGACAACATGAAATCAGCCCTGACCAGGTGAGGGTCCTCTTAGAACAATTGCACGTTTTCAAGTCCACTGAGCCAGATGACCTACATCCAAGAGTCCTAAAAGAACTGGCTGAACTCATAGCAGGGCCTTTTGTGAAGATATTCGAAAAGTCATGGAACTCGGGAATGATCCAAATGACTAGAAGATAGAAGAGGGCCAACATAGTACCCATCTTTAAGAAAGGGACGAGGGATGACCTGCAAACTATAGACCAGTTAGTCTAACTTTGGTCCTAGGAAAAACTTTTAAAAAAATTAAGGAGGCCATCAATCACAAGTTTGTAGCTGACAGGGTATTAAGCAACAACCAGCATGGTTATGTGGAGGGTTAAGAAACCTGGTGTCCTTCTATGACCAGGTAACTAACCAGCTGGACAAAGGATATGAAGTAGACATCATTTACCTAGACTTCAGTAAGGCCTTTGACTCTGTCTCCCATGAAATTCTCTCAATTAAACTGGAGGGTACTGACCTGGACCAGCCTATGGTGAGGTGGGTGGATAACTGGCTCAGAAGCTGGTCCCAGAGAGTTGTAATTGATGAGGGCTGTCTCCAGTGGTATCAGTGCTTGAACATGAGCTTTTTAACATATTTATTAATAACTTCGATGAAGGTGTGGAATGCTCTATGATTAAGTTTGCAGATGATATCAATCTGTGGGGAAATACAAGCACACCAAAGGATAGGGTAAGGATCCAGGATGACCTAGACAGACTGGTTCTATGGGCTGATCAGAATCAGATGAGGTTCAACAGGGAAAAGTGTCAGGTTCTTCATCTGAGTAGGAAGAATCTTTGCCATATCTATAGGATAGGTGGTAGCCCACTGGCTGGCACGCATCTGAACAGGACCTGGGGTTCACAATTGACCAGAAGATGGATATGAGCCAAAAGTGCGATGAAGCCACCAACAGAGACTATAGAACTCTGGCGTGCATCAGCCGATGTGTTGCTACAAGATCCAGGGAGGTGCTTCTCCTTCTCTACTCAGTGTTGGTGAGGCCGCAGCTGCAGTAATGTGCCCAGTTTTGGGCACTGCACTTCAAGAAGGATGCGGATAAGCTTGAGAGGGTGCAGAGGAGGGCCACCCACATGATATGGGGCCTGGAGAATAGGCTATATGAGGAGAGACTCCTGGAACTAGGCTTGTTCAGCCTGAGTAAGAGGCTGAGAGGTGACCTGATAGCTACCTACAAGTATGTCAGAGGGGAGCACCAAGATCTGGGGGAGCAACTCTTCATGAAGGCACCCCTGGGGAGGATGAGGACCAATAGTCACCAACTAATACAGGGAAGATTTAGGCTGGATATAAGGAAGAACTTCTTCTCCATAAGGGTAACTAGAACCTGGAACACGCTCCCAGCAGAGGTGGTGCAGTTGCCATCTTCGGAGGTGTTCAAGAGGAGGTTGGATAAGCACCTTGTTGAGCTAGTTGGAGCTCATTAACCCCCTGCTTATGGCAGGGGACTGGACTTGATGATCTCCCATGTCCCTTCCAGCCCATTGATTCTATGATTGGCTGTGGTGTGTGTCTCCCCCCCCATTCTTACCTGAATTTCAACTCTCGGATAAGGGAGACTGGAGAACAGCCACAGGGACACTAGACTCTGTTAGCCAGAAGCTTCCAGTCTCTAGAAGCTTCTAGGGGGTGGGGGTGGAAGCAGGGCAGGGTGGGTTAGGTTAGGGTTGGGTTGGATGCATTGCAGCTAGAGCCCAAGCTGCTTAGTGCTGCAGCTGGCGCCTCATGCCACTGGCACCTTATCAGCTTTCAGACAGGCAGCCACTTGCAGGTAAGACTTGTGTAAATTTTAGAGGGGCCCTGTGGGCTGGATAGAATGGCCTTGCAGGCCAGATCAGGCCCGCGGGCTGTATTTTGCCCACCCCTGCTTTAAGGCGTGGGGAAGGTGCAAAAATAGCCCCTGCTGCAGTGCCACTGATGTCCTCAAACTTGGTGTAAGACAGCAGCTCCTCATCCTGGACATCCTTGGGGTGAACATGCTTTGAGCCAGCCTATATACATGCCCAACACCTACTCTGATGTGTGCTAATTATTTGGAACAGACTCAATTAATGATAATTAGCATGCTCCAGCAGCCTCAGCATCAAGTGTATTCAGCAAATGTATTCCCCATGCTTCAAAATGGCAATGTTGAGCAGGCTTTAGTTAAAGTGCTCCCACCACCATTTTGAAGCACAGGACACTGAATACATGAGATTCAGCGGGCGCTTTAATTAGAGCGGCTCCTAAGAGTCGCTTTAATTAAAGATCCCCTCCACCCACACCCTGGAGCATGTGTAAAGATGCCCTTGCAACATCTTATGTCAACCCCTTTCCAGCACATAAAATAATTTTTTTCAAGTATCCTTCATATAGCATAAATTCTTCTCCAGCATTACATTATTAGTTAATGTAATGGTATCATGAAGGGAACACAAGTATGGAAAACAGGAAGACATGGCAATGGAGGGACAAGATGAAAAGCAACAGTTGGGTAGTTGGGTTCTTTCTCAAATTACTGTTTCAAATACTTCAAAGAAAACCTTAGTATTATCCAAACCAAAAATGTCTTTCTGTAGCATTGCTTTGCTGAGTCAAAGAGTTATGCAGAAACTGGTAGAGGCTGAGATGAACCATTAATAATTTCTTTATTAATATCTCTGGAATGGCTCATCTGGTGCTGTGCTGCTCTCCTTTAAGCTAAATCTGTATAAATCAGATGTAAGCTGCTTTCAGCTAAATCAGTATAAGCTGATTATGAACCAATGTGTATCCAAACAGGGGCTTGCCCTGTTTTTTTTGTGTTTGGGGTTATTTACTCCATTTAAAAAAGCTGATTTCAGATGAACTTTTCTTAGTAGACAAGGCAAAAAAATGGAGTGGTTTTAAAGCTGCTGAGATGAAGATAGGATGCTTATTTCCTGCTTGTCCATCTCTGGCCCTTGGGTCATTGCTTGCAAAATCAATCATAACTGGCCAATATGTTAAAATGATTAGTAATTTCTGGGAATCTCAGTTTCTGGCTTTCTGACTTGAAACACATTGAAGGGGCTTGATTTTCATGAAGTGTGGAGTCCCTACCTTTGAAATTCAGGCCTTTTTCAGGTGCATCAAAATGGGCACCAACATTCTGATATTTAACATCACTAGGAACTTTTGAAAAGTTTGGCCATAGTTTGCAACAATTCATTTAAGACTTTCTTCATGTAAATACCAAAAAAATATCCAAGCCTACTAATCCACTGACTGTTTTAAATAAATTTACTAGCCGCTTATGATGCAGCATTGACTGGTCTAGTCAACTGAGACTGGATATGTACACATTTTTTTTAAATTTCCCATGTCTGTTCATTTTTAAGTAAGAAGTCCCTCCCAAAATCTTTTCTTTCTTCAACCACTGATGATTGCAGCTTCCTTTATAATGACATTCCTCATAAGGAAATTTTAGAGTACAATGTTCATAATGTGTCATCTGCTAGCTAGACTAAAGGCCACTAGAATCAAAATGTAATCCCACTTGGAATAGCTTTCATTAGCTAGCAATCAGCTATTTCTCTGGGGTTTCAGGAAGGCTTCAGTTGTTCCAGATCTACAAGTCTCATTTTTGCTGTCCCTTTTCCCGTAGAACAAGGGGTCAATTTCATTATGAATCAGGGCCATATTACAGTATAATAAAACACAAAGCTCAATGAAGAGGCAAGACTTTTGTTTAGTAACTAAGGTTGAGATGAGCAAAAGCACCGGAATGGCTCAGGCCCCCAAGGCTAGAGTCACCAAAGGATCTACATGCAATGCCCAACATTGCAGTGCCTACATTTTATATGTCCAGCTACTTACTTGAATCTACCACCCCCTGTTAGATGCTTAGGTTCCTTATCCAATGCATAGGAAGAGTTAATTCCCTAAAAACTGCATGTGCAAAAACACACACATGCTGAGCAAGGACCCCTGAAAGTTAGGCAGTAGGAAACACTGAGGGAAGGTGATGGCTACAGCTTAGGCCCACTCTTCTCAGGAACTTAATTACCCTTCTCTCCTGATATGTAACCACAAACGATGGAGTTAAGTGCCTTAAATAGCCTTTAACCACAAAATGGTGGCAATGCACCTGCAGCCTTATATTCTATAAATCAGTGGTTAGAACCCTCCCCTGTATGTAGGAAACCCATGTCCAAATCCTTCTTCTGTTTGAAAGGAGTCTCTTATCTACACCCCCCCCAGCTGTAACTGATAAACTACTGATTATTCTGGGGTGGGGTGTAAAAGCTGTTGAATTTATTCACTTGGCATAGAGAAATTACACCTGTTTGGATAGAGAGAAAGGGAGTATTTCTATTGGTGAGGGTGCTTACTTGGGAGTGGGGAGACCTAGATTCCAACCTTTGCTCCAATAAATAATTCATATAAAATACTGTCAAAATATAAATGAGTTGGGAATATGGCCCCGAAAGTATATATTTTATTGCTTTGACATTATTCCTGCCACACTTTTAGGAAAATTTCCCTCTAAATCTAAAGTAAAATTGGGATGCTGTCTGTGTGCAATTTATGAGTTCCGGATTAATTTTTATAATTTGTCTGTGTCCTTATGATTGTTTTCCTGTGTGTTGCTCACACTTCTTTGGGCTGGGGAGAGGGGAATGTGCTGATAGGTTTGTCCATGAATAGGCTGATCATTAGAGGCTATAAGCATCTGAGTGAATTGTACCTGGGGAGAATAAAGGATTGATGCTAGATCAAGCCAGTTTTCACCAACCAGTTTGCACAGATCTGGGGTTTGGAGACTGGAAAACCTCTTCAACAGTACAATCAATTATTAATACAGGATCTTCAAAACACAGAGCTTGAGGGAGTTCAGAGGGACACAGACACAAGCAACTTGGACAAAAGAGTATGCTTTTGTAATTAACTGTGAGATAAGATGAGAAAGGAGAAAAACTTGATCGAGGGAAAAGAATCCTTGATTCAGAAGAGAAGCTAATAAGCTATGTATAGATAAGGAAATGCTGGAGTCACTAAATGACTCTGTCACAAGTCCAAAGAATATTTAAGAGCACTGCAAAAACAGACAGGGAAAATGCAGGCAGGTGTCTTGCTGTTTTGTCTAGATCTGTACTTTGCTTGGGTTAATTACACTCAGAAAGATTTTTTTTTTTAATACTTTGCAAAACCTGTGTTCCTGTTTGCTTCCACTATCACATCTCAAAGGAATGGACTATGAGCCCACAAGGCTGGAGCTCTGGAATATGGCTAAGGAGATCAAAACTGTGCCGAAGGGCCTAAAACAGGTGGGCTGTGAAGCCCCCATATTTCCAAAAAGGGTAAAAGGCAGCCTATCCCCTGGAAATGTACCAGGAAGGCCAGGAAAACATCAGTGCTTCAGACTACTTAGATCAAGGGAAGATTGTGAAAACAAGAGCCCATCACAGTAGGCATCAAAACACAGTAGCCTAGTGATTACCTAGCAGGGGGAGCTTTACCTGGGCTGTAACACAAAGGCATCTGCTTCTACGTGTCAAATGAAGATGATCACTTATTCATAAAAAGACGTGCCATCATGCCATTCTTCTTCCAGCAAGGAAGGCCCTTAGTGCAGGTGCTTAATTTAAGCCAGTAAAATTGAAGCAACAAAAAATTAATTTTTCTGGGTTCCGTTCTGTAAGTATCAATTATAACGTCTAATCCAAATGCAGTGATGCTAAGTTTAGCCACCAGCTCTTTATTATGCATAACCCAAAAACATTCAAATATATTCACATTAAGATGCAAGATCATACAAATGTTAATTGTAGAATCCTCCAAATGCTAATAGTTGTTTTTCTCCTAAGGGTATAAACAGATATTTGATTAGGTTGTACATATGGCATCAGTGTGCATCTTTAAAAGTAAATTTCCCAATGCCCAATGATTCTAGCTCAATTATTATCTGAATGTATGTTCCCTTCCTATAGCCAGTGAGGGGAAATAATTAACACTAAAGAGTTACAGTGATGGTACCAGAAACCTAGAATACTTTGTGTGCGCTAGTTCAAGGAATCTCTCCAGGAGAGGCGGTGAGGGGGAATGACCTCTGCTCCTCTGTGCTGGGCAACCTGCCCAGAGCTGCCCAGTGCAGGCCTTAAGGTGCCTAGCGTGGGAAGCCTCTCCTCCCCACCACTGAGAACCTCTGCTCCCCCATGCCAGGCAGCCTAGCCAGAGCTGCCTGTTGCATGGGTTAAAGACTACCTCCATCAGGAGCCTCTGCCTCCTCTCCTCCCAGCACCAGGCAGCCTGGCCAGTGCTGTTGGGCATGGGGTTTTCACAGTCAGCTTATTGTTGGCCTTGGCCCAGATGGCCTTGGTTCTCAAACCCAAGCGTGTCCAGGGTCTAAAATCAGCTGATTGCCTGCCCTGACAGCCCCAGGTGAACTGGACCTGAGACTGTCTGGGGTTGGGGCCAACAATCAGCTGTTTGTTGGACCTGTATTTGAGCACCTGGCTTTCAAATCCCATTGCACCATTAAATTGAACATGTGCCGGGGGCCTTTCAGATAGTTTCAACCACCTGATTCTTTAATACATTATTGAAAAATGAGCTTACTGTGTATTCCTTTTTATCTTGTCTTCTGACTTCACTGCTTTTCTTTTCCATGCAGTAAAATGTGGTGGGGTTTTTTTACATTGGTTTCAGTGCCTGTCATAACTTCTCTTCATCTCTTCCTTTACCTTCCCTTACCTTCCTTTTTATTCTTTCTTATGTAGTGCTCTCTGTCTCATCGATCCCTGTATTTTTTGCCTGTATTACTGTTCTCTTCCCAGAATGTTTCTTTCCCTTTTAGAGTAGGTCACTTGTCAGTCTCTTTCCCACTCCATTCCATGTTCATTTACATTCCCACAATTTGCTCATATTCTCCTCCTGTGTTTGTTTCCTCAGACTTAAGGCTGGGAAAAAAAAACCTTACCAGACCCTGAATATCCCCCAAATTAAACCAGGACAGGAGGATTCTCTGTCTATGGACGATAACCAGGGAAAATCCAAACATATGTTCAGTTCATATTTGGAAAGTTTTCTTTAAAAACTTAAAGGCTCTATTTCCTCAGCTCAGTGAGGAAAGTCTATTAAATCCTTTCTATTAAACCCTAAATTCTGAAGAAGCTGATGCCAGTTATATAAGAAGCTTTCTACTCACTGTGGACAGAGACAGAAAGAGATTCTTCAAGCCCTGCTGCCACATTTTAGAGAAAATGTGGAGCCTTAAAGACAGTTGCTGGTCCTGTTTTTCGTATGCACCCAGCTGTAAAGCAAGGTTGCCTTGGTCTCATTAGATCAATTGTACAGACAGAAAAATAGAAAAGTTAATATTTAATGGGCTGTAAAATTCCTTCTGCAAACACATACCAGTTCTGAACATGTAAGTGATGTCTGTTCCCTCCACCTATTTTTTTTCTTGTGGGAATGAACCATTCTACAAGACATAAGTTTTGATCTGAATCATGGACATTTTATCTAATATATTGAATTTTAATAGCTTTACTGGACCCCTGTGTTTGTATTTGTTCTTGTCATATTTTGGAGAAAGGTGAAGAAGAAATGGAAGTTATTAGTTGGGTTAGGATGGTAAGAAGAAAAGGGATGGATTTCTGGGGAAAAAATGTACTTGGACAAAATGTACTTGGAGTCTCAGCCAAATTCTAGTATGGCATCTGAACAATCCCTATTGATTTTCCTCGAGGGTGCCTAGGTGTAAACAGAAGTAGAATTTGACTTGGGGCATATTCCTATATCTTAACCAGGAAGAACTATATAGGTTTTATGGAAGGTATTTTGCATGCTATTGGTTATTATTTTATATGATAGAGATCTTTGAATGAAGAGATATGTATTATATCTCTTCATTCTGACAAAGCTACCTCCTAACCACCCCCATGCCTTTTTCCATCCTGTCCTGTGCTCCTGGAAATCTTTGATATACATCATTCCCCCACCTTTTTTCTCTTTCAATTCCCTCTTTGAAATACATGTATTTCATGAAGCCTACTGAACCTACCATGATACATTGTTGTCAAAAAACCTCAAATGAGACACCTAAAAAGGTATATGCCAGATATAGCTACTCCCTTCCCTGACATTCTCCTATGTTTACAGTAAACTGTTCAAATAGGGGGTTATCTTCATATTTGCTTGTTAAACACCAACCATAAATGGCTTCCATGAAAGCAACCTAAGCAAAGAGGTCACTGCCCCCTTTAAAACACATGTATTCATGAAATGCAATTACTTTAGAGGGTATTTCAAAGCATAGTCACCACAGAAGCACCCAGCTTTTGTTGATTTCAGAGAAAGTTGTACCCCAAGTTCCTTCAGCAATCCCAGGTGCATTGCTAATAACCAGAGATCCTGGTTTTCTCTGATTAAAAAAAAAAAAAAATCCCAATTTTTAGATTTAAAAAAGTAGCCCCAAATCCACATTTTTTCCAGGATTTTTTTTATCAGAGAAAACCAGGATCCCTGCTAATAGCAGCTCAGGCCTTTTCACTTAATTTGGATCATTCAAAATAATGACGTTCCCTTGTCATCTAAATAATATAGTGTACAGATAGGGAAATATAATAGTTTATATATTTTATACACAATTTCCCGAATCATACAGCAAATTATTGTCTAATTGCCATTTGAAGTCAATGGCAGAACTCTCACTGACTGGCTAAGAGCATGGCTAAACCTTACAGCAGATATGTATTTCCTTCTATCTTTGCTGAAGAAGAGGTGTTACTAAGCAGTGGCTTAGTTCACGTGGAGACTACCTTAATTAATTATGGGAAGGATTATATTTAGGATACTAAATTTAAAATAAGAGTATTATTTTATGCTTCTGGCTAAGATAACTAAGAATATTAGGGTGTACTGTTAGGAACATCAAAGCCCTTAATACTTTTGCAAATGTTACTGCCTTGCGCTTAATCATCTGTGCAATATCTCCAAAGATTTTTATTTAACAAATGGCAACATTAAGAAACGATCTATCTTACAGCTTCTAACTTTGGCTTTTCATCAAAGATTATTTTTACTTAGGGTTTTCTTCTCCATTCCTGATGCCAGCAGAACTATTGTTGAAGTTTTACCTGTATAGAGGCTCTAAATGATAATGTCTCAGAGGTACCGCCAAGATGGGGTAGTTTCTTTAAGTTTCAAACAGATTTTACAAATCTGATATTTTTTCATGATAACTCCTATGATAAAAAAACCCTAACATGGTATGTAAACTCATGTCAGCAAAGAATTAAAATCTAAGGCAAAAAAAGAAGTGAATAGCTGACTCCTGCCCCCCCCCCCTTTTTTTTTAACGTAGCTTTGATTCTGTGCTAGGGTACAGTAGCACAATCTATATTTAATTCTACAACCAGCCTGAATTTATTTTATTGTCTGAAGCATGTCTTAAGAGCTATTTTGTGTCTATAATTAAAAAGTGTTCTTCAAGCGAAGCCTGGGCTTGCATGATCTAATCAGAAATGTTGAATGTAGAACAGGAGTATTGAAAAGGGATGGCTTGAGCTTGATAAAGGATATTTGTAGAAGATATGTCACTATAAGTGAATGGAATCCTGCAGTGCTGCTGTAAATGAATGGGATACCCCTAACTGTATTGGGAGGTCTGCATTACCACTGGAATCCCCTGCTGGGTTTTCCCTTCACGGGCTTGTCTGTACTAGAAAAAGGTAACATGGTAGAAAATATATGTTAACTAATCCTTGAGGGATTCTATGGTTAATCATAGCCATCAAGTATGTTTTTATATATGACTAGCCTTATCTTTACTAAGCTCAAAGTTGTGTTTTCAATCACATTAGTAAATCCCTCATTATTACTGTAATCTTGGTTGCCTTATGGGGTTTCTGGAGTGCTGTGGCACCAAGCTGTTTTGGAGAAACAGTTCCTGATATACCAAGTGCTATAGGTACTTCATAGTTTCATAGTTGGTAGGGTCAGAAGGGACCTAAGGAGATCATCTAGTCCGACCCTCTGCCGTGGCAGGAAAGAGCACTGGGGTCAAACGACCCTGGCCAGATGTTCGTCCAGCCTTTTTTTAAAGACCCCCAGGGTAGGAGCAAGCACCACTTCTTTTGGAAGTTGGTTCCAGGTCCTAGCCACCCTGACAGTGAAGTAGTGCCTCCTAATGTCTAGTCTGAAACTACCCTTCGCTAGCTTGTGTCCACTGTTTCTTGTAACTCCTGGGAGTGCTTGGGGGAACAGGGACTCTTCCAATGCATGCTGGTCCCCCTTGACTAATTTGTAGACTGCCACTAGATCCCCTCTCAGCCTTCTCTTTTGGAGGCTGAACAGGTTCAGGTCCCTCAGCCTCTCCTCGTAGGGCCTGCTCTGCTGCCCCCTGATCATGCGGGTGGCCCTCCTTTGGACCCTCTCCATGTTGTCCACATCTCTCCTGAAGTGCGGTGCCCAGAACTGGACGCAGTACTCCAGCTGTGGCCTGACCAGTGTCGCATAGAGGGGAAGGATCACCTCCTTGGACCTCCTTGAGATGCATCTGCAGATGCACGACAAGGTATGGTTAGCCTTCCTGACTGAGTCCCCACTTTGTCGGCCCATGTTCATTGTGGCATCAATGATGACTCCAAGATCCTTTTCTGTCTTGACACTGGCGAGAAGAGAGTTCCCCAACCTGTAGGTATGCCGCTGGTTCTTCCTCCCCAGGTGCACTACCCTGCACTTGTCAGTGTTGAACCCCATCCTGTTCTCATTGGCCCACACTTGTAACCTGTCTAGATCTGCTTGCAGCCTGTTCCTTTCTTCTAGCGTGCCCACATCCCCCCACATCTTACTGTCATCTGTGAACTTGAACAGGGTGCTTTCTACCCCCTTGCCCAAGTTACTGATGAAGATGTTGAATAGTGCGGGCCTGAGGACCGAGCCCTGGGGAACCACACTCTTCACATCCCTCCAGATCGAATAAGACCCATCCACCATCACCCTCTGGGCGCGGCCCACCAGTCAGTTAGTGACCCATCTGACCGTGTAGGCATCAACACCACTGTCTCCTAGTTTCTTACTGAGAATGGGGTGAGAGACCGTGTCGAAGGCCTTCCTGAAGTCCAGAAAGACTATACTTCATGGACTATGAGTCCAAATACCCAGTGGGGTTCAACAAAACCTCCCCATCTGTGTTAAAACACTTCACTTATCTCGGGGCTGAGAGACTAGGGTGGCCACTGATACATCTCCAGAATATACGACATCCCCTTGGTGAGGGGCAGGCTACCTCAGCCAATCAGTGGCAAGGAGTGGGACCGCCACCTCCTTGACCAATCAGCAGCAAGGGGGTGGGCCACCACAAAAAGTCTACTCCCTCCCTGGCTGGGAAACCTGCTCCTCCTGGCTGTGCACCACCCTACCTCTAGGCATAGCCAACAGAATTATGAGAACAAATGCATCAGCA
This sequence comes from Alligator mississippiensis, assembly GCF_030867095.1. Lineage (NCBI taxonomy): Eukaryota > Metazoa > Chordata > Crocodylia > Alligatoridae > Alligator > Alligator mississippiensis. The sequence goes on along the minus strand of NC_081824.1, from coordinate 224,043,666 downwards.
GATGCATGACAAATAAAACCAAGGAGATGATACTTCCCCTCTGAGGCATTGGTCAGACTGCAGTTGGAGTACTGCATCCAGTTTTGGGCGCCATACTTCAAGAAGGATATTGATAGACTCAAGAGGGTCCAGAGGAGAGCCACTTGTATGGTAAGGGGCTTACAGGACAAGCCCTGTGAGGAGAGACTGAGGGACCTGGACCTCTTCAGCCTCCTCAAGAAAAGGCTGAGAGGTGATTTTGTGGCTGCCTACAAATTTATTAGGGGGATGCAGCAAGGGATCAGAGATGCTCTGTTCACCAGGGCACCTCTTGAGATAATGAGGAACAATGGTCACAAACTGACAGAGAGCAGATTTAGGCTAGATATCAGAAAAAACTTCTTCATGGTAAGGGTGGCCAAAATTTGGAATGGGCTTCCAAAGGAGGTGGTGCTCTCCCCTACCTTGGGGGTCTTTAAGAGAAGGCTGGGTAGCCATCTGGCTGGGGTCACTCTTTCCTTCCCAGGCAGGGAGTCGGACTCAATGATCTGTTGAGGTCATTTCTGACCCTAGCTTCTATGAATCTGTGAATCTATGAAGTGAATGACATGCATTTCCACTAATTAACTGAAAAGCAGGACTTTTTACAGTCTGTTCCTCATTTAGAAATGGTCAGGGGACAAAGGGTTTAAAAACAGGATGGTCTGATATAAAACAGGACCAATGGCCACCCTACCAGAGACCATGTTTCTAGTGTATCCCTCACCAGCTACTTCCCAAATAGCATAAAATCTTCTCTGACTGATGACTCATTGCTTGCTTCTGCTAGAAGAAAGGAGTAGAAGCAGAGCAGGGTTGTCAACTATCTATAATTTTTGGACAGTTCATTAAAAAAGGCTCAAAACACTCATCCGTAGAGTCTGTAAAAAATGTTGAGATGTCCATAAAATACTAAGAAACCATGAGCTTGATTGATTCTGGATGCAAATGTTGATAGAGCAAAGGAGTGCCCCCTTGTATCTGAGTGGGAATGCATCTTGATGCCCTGCAGGTTGCTCTCTGTCAGGGCTTTGTGGCCCATGGGAGCCTCTGTAGTCTCCTGTTCCCCAGCCACATGCTGCCACAGTCTTGGGCATTTCTGTCTGTAATGGCTGGTCATCTCAAAGGTAAGCAGGGCTATGCACCCAAGGCATTCTGAGGTACCGGATGAGACAGGGAGTGGGGTGGTGCCATTGGGACACAGCTTCAGGACGGAAGGAGGAGAGGTCATGGGTGGAGGTCTGTGCTGGCATGGGGGGAAACATGGCTGGCAGAGGTAAGATTGGAGATGGCCTGGTGCAGAGTGTGGTTGGGGGAGTGCGGTTTGGAGTATTAGATGAGGGTAAGTAGGTAATCTCTGGGATGGAGGCAGTATAGTGTAAAACAACTGCTGCAATCAAGTAAGACTTTATTCTGGGAAAGGGCTCAAGCCAGATTTAGAACCCCTAGCCTGTCCCTTGTTTTTCCCATCCAAGGTCTAGCAGAATGGTTACATTTACAATATGTGAAACACGTCACTAAAAAACTTTGGCTTTCAGTAATTAGTCTGCAGATTGCTAGTAAACAAAAATTTTTGGTTTGGCTACCCTGCAGCAGAGACCCTTAGCTGTTCTGGTTAATGTTAGTTGGAAAGTACTTACAAATAAGTTTTGTAATACTATGCATTTTCTCAGTGGCTGTAAGGTTGCCAACACCTGTGATTCAAATTTCATGTTATTTGGTAGAAATTTTCTTAAAACAGAAAATGCTGGAACCAGGAAATCACTTGTGGATCTCATGTCTCTTTAAAAAAAATTGTAGCTCTCAGAGTTGTGCAGAAAAGCCTGCAACATGAATGCACATGATAAACACATGAAACATATTCATTTTTTAAATTTTTACTTCTCTGATTATTAAAGTCAATCTTTTTGGGGTCAGGAGGGAATTCCACTAGTATTTTTTCTTTTTAAAATATTTGAGTTCAGCAATAGTGGGTCCAAATGTAGAAGGCATAGCCACCAGTTAACACCAGTGAGCACTAGACTGCCATCAGTCAACCATTGTCTGCAGGACATTAAGAAGAAATAACAAGTCACTGATATTATGGGCCATGTATTGGGGTAGCCTCACTGTCAAACACTATAACTGTTATTGTTGTGAAATATCTTCAGAAAGTTCAAGATCAATTTATTAACATAAATATCTTTCTTTTTTTTAAGCACATTTTTTTTTCTTTTTTGCAACCAAGTTACTCAAATGGATGACTTCAAATACAAATAACCCCCTCTGCATCTTTCAGTTCACTAATCGTCCTTGAGATATAGTCCCATGATAGCTTCATATTTTTAAATTGTGAAGTTTTTTTTTATGGTCAAAAGGATCCATTTAAGACAAATGCAACAAGAATTTTATATGGCTTTCATCTGCATAACTGTTTGCAGTGCTGTAGGGTACAAGATAAATGCATAAAGAATAAATTGTTCCTCTGTATAATTAGTCACTCTGCAAGTACAGTCATCTTGAATGTACATGTACATGTATCTTGAATGCCTTCAAGAGACATTAGGATGTTTATCTATGATCCCTGCTGATTTCCTGCCCCTGGGGTAGGGGCTGGACACGATGATCTTCCGAGGTCCCTTCTAGCCCTAGTGTCAATGAATCTATAAACTATCCCTTAGCAAGTGCAACTACCTGCTTGTTAGCCCAAATTTGGGGGCAAGAGAGCCTGAATGTAGGTTCTGGTATTTTGACTGCCTGTCCGCTTGCTGCCCCTTTGAGCCAGATTCATCCTTGAAGTAACTCTTCTGTAATTGGTGGAGTTATACCAGCAATTAATTTGGCTACTTTTTCTGGAAGTTGCTTACTGGCACCCTCCACTGCCCTACTTAGTTCAAGTGATTTGGCATGTGTTGTAACCCCCCATTCACTGCAGTGGTTGGTGAAATCAGAAAGATGGTATGCATCTGACTCCTGTGGCTTCAACTGCATTTGCATCACCAGTGCAAACCTACTCCTTCGTAGATTTGTTGCCCTTTCCTGGCCAGCAGAAATAATAGGAGATGGTAAGAGGCCTGGAGAGGACCTTGTGGTACTAGCAGGGGGGGTGAGGGGTGTACTACTTTATTTTCCGTAGTTAGACATTTAAACATGTGCTTTATTATTGGCTGTGTTTTGCTCTCAGCAGCGGTGGAGCCCCATATCCCTGTACTATCTATATTTAGAAAGGCAGACCGGGCAAGTTCTTGTACTTGAAAATATAGTCACAGGTAGGGGATTTAATATTTGTCTTTACTGGAACACATCAACATATTCTGTGCCTATTGTATTAAGCTGACCAGAATATCAATAATAAACAATATAAGGTGGGGAAACAAAGTTGTACCTGAAGGCAAAAAAAATGCAGGGAGGGGAAGGAGAGAAGGATTGGGGATGCAAGGGCAGGGAAGGCTATGTAATGTTCAAAGCCACTTTGCCTTTTATCTATTTATTTAACGAGGCCTTTCTTTATCTGTTACCCTAACTAATCTCAGGCTTGTTGAATTCCATACAGCTCTCTGGCAAACAGGGGGCATATGCCCTACAGTCACAGTCCTCCAAAGGGTGCAGCATTCTCCTGCTACAAGGGTGTAGGTTGTAGCCATGTTGGTCTAAGGAGACAGGCAGACAAGGTTCTTTGGGTAAAGCTGATATCTCTTATTAGATCAACTCAAATAGTTCAAAAAATTCTTCTTAGCAAGTTTTCAGTTGTAAATACCCTTTTTCAGGCTGAGGAAGCATCTGCAGTTGGTGTGTGCTCTTCCTGGATAGAATGAATAGTAAAGAAGCCAGAGACTGGTATGCAGGCAAGAAAGCCAGTCAGTGAAGATGTAAATTGAGGAGTCAGTAAGTGGGAGACAGGTTGGGAGGGGGGAGGGAATGAATGTAGCTGGTAAAAGTGGAGAGGTACCTGGGGAGTTAGATGTCATGCAGGTTGTAATGTGTCATAAATCCAATGTCTATATTTAGTCCATGATTTTTTGTATCCAGGAGGTTGATGAAGTGAAGTTCATAGGCTCATTTGTGAAAAGTGTTTTGTAAATTCCCTTTGAGGATTAATACTGAGAGATTGGAGACAGAGTGGGTTTTCTTGTGAGAAATGTGCCCTCACAAGTAATTGGGTATTTTTGTGTTTAACAGATTTCCGGTGTGCGTTCATGCTGGTGCTCAGTTGTTGTTTGGTCTCTCCTACGTATTTTCCATCAGGGCATTTGGTGCACTGCATGAGATATATTACATTTCTGGAGGTGCAGCTGTAAGATCCAGGAATGGTGTTGGTTCTGTTGTGGGGTGTAGTACTTGTGAGGGTGGTGGAGATAATGCTGGCAGGTTTTACATTTCTTGTCATGGTATGGTCTGGATCTATTCAGTGTGTTTTGGGCCATAGGAAGTTTGCTTCTGGCGATGAAATTAGTGAGGTTCAGTGCCTGTTTGAAGGCTAGGATGGGTGGATCTGGGAAAACCTCTTTAAGAATTGGGTCTCCTTCTAGTATGGGTTGCAATTGTTTGAGGACTTTCTGTATAGGTTTGAGGGAGGAGTGATATGTCATAAACAGTGGTATGTGATTTGTGGGGGATTTCCTTCTGTACTGCAGCAATTCTTCACGTGGTATCCAGGTGGCTCTTTCAAATGTGTGATCTATCTCACTGGAGGAGTGTCCTTGTTGAGTGGAAGCCTTTTTGAGACTTGAGGTAGCAATCCTGGGTGTTCTCAGTGCAAATTCGGTGGTATCTGAGGGCTTGGCTGTATATTACAGCTCTTTTTGCTGTGTTTGGGGTGATTGCTGGTTCTGTTCAGATATGTATGTTGGTCTGTGGATTTCTTACCATTCTGGATACTGATCATCATGTCTAAAAAGGAGATGTTGGTGCTGGAGTATTCAAGAGAGAGTCTGATGGAAAGGTGATAATTGCTGAATTCCTGATGAAAATCAATCAGAAATTTCAGGTTTTCAGTCCACATGATAAAGATGTCATCGATGTATCTTAAGTATAGCAAGGTTTTGATGGTGCGGTCCTTGAGGAATTCTTCCTCCAAGTGGTTTATAAAAAGGTTGGCATACTGTGGGGCCATTTTGGTGCCCATAATGTAGTTTTATTTATTTATTTATTTTGATATGCAATCAACACTTGCCTAGGTCTGAATGTATGCTGTTCCATACATTCAGTGTACCCATAAGTTTTCAAATAACCCAACAGGTCAGGTATCTAAGAAAGTGCTTGTCATGACACTCAGAGGTCCTGCAAAAAGCCAGCTCCTTGGGTTCTGTTAACTGCCACTGTGTGCATTCATGGGTTGTTGCCCAGTATCACTTGCTAGTATACAAACTAAAGAACACATTTCAGAAAAATTTGGTGAGGAAATAAATAAAAGCACTTCAAGGGGAAAAAGTACTTCAGCCTGTGCAGGGACTATCTGTGACTCCTCTCTAACAATTCACTGTCCATCAAATAACTGTCACATGTAATATCCAGCAGATGGATCAGCAGTGGGTGGCATTAATACAGTTGCACCTCTCAGACACATAGGTGTCTGGCTTTGTGCTTGCTGCAGCAGCTTGTCAGCTAGCAGACAGACTCAGCTTTGTTACAGGCTGATTGGTAGGTGAGATGAGCAAAATAAATTTGCTGCTGTACAAAACACAATCGCCACAACTCCTTGCTGCCTCACACACTGTTGTTTGGGCCTGCACAGGGCAAATATAACATAACATGCAACCAAAATCCAAACAGTACCATTCATTTTTTGTGATGGTACTGATATTGTATGCCAAAGCCGATGAGAAACGAGCCCTGCATCTGAATAATTGGAATAACAACGTTGTTTTAGTGGCTTGTTTGTGAGCTACTGTTTTTGCTCTGATTTAATATTATAACATCTAGAGGTACCAAACAAAATCAGTGCCCCATTATGATAGGCCCAGTAGGAATGTTTACAGAAGGTCAAGTTGACTCAAACTGCTTTTATTGTACTTAAGTAAGGCCAGTACAGACATATTAGCAGAACAGCCCTCAGTGACCTTTTGCTTGAGGGTGGGTGGGAATTGGAGCCCTAAAAAGGATAAAGAAGGTAAGTGACATTGGTTCATTTTTCTAAGGTGTGATAAATTTAACCAGAACATTAAAGAGGTAGTTAAAATAATTAATATATATATCCTGGTGTATGCCGCGATACACAGAGGCATACATGTTCACATGCAGAGGCATACATATGAGGCTGGGTACAGAACAAACCTCCGAGACAAAAAAACCACCCATAATAATTAAATTTAAGGTAAATTGGGTGGTGGTGTGGGGGAACTGTCTCTTTCTCCAACCTTTTTGGATGATGGTCTCTCTACACTGGAAAATCCTGGGGGCAGTCACTTGAATTATGTCTATAAAGTGCCTACTCCTCTTGGACATTACAGAAATAATAAATAACTTAAAAAAAACAAGGGGTTTCTAGGGGACTAGATCTTTGTTACAATAAAGACATGCTTCCCATTCTGGTTTGTGAGTATATATCCTATGTGCAGGGTTCCAGGTTGTGTGGGGTTTTTATTTTTAATTTGGTTTGCTTTTATGTTGGATTTTCACATATGAACGTATGGAATTGTTTTAAGAACAGCAGTGAAGATTTTTAAGGTATGTATATAAGCAACTCCAAATGCATTCATACAGCTTAGATTTTTGTACAAATTTGAATGCGATTTGCATGCTCATTGTATTCTGTAGTCAAAGCTAATGAATCCAGTTAATCACCAAATTGCGGTGAAAAAGCACAAGTGAATTCAGGTGCTCAGTAGCCTGCTTGTGGCAAATAATCCCAGGCTCTACCTTAATAGCATTTTCATTAATATACTGTCTCTGCTCCATTGCAGAGCCTCTGGAGAATTTTAAAGGCACAAGTAGTAGTTAGGTACCCAATTCATATCATGTTGACTTTGAGATAGGCACTAAACTGCTGTTTGAGCCTTTGGAATTCTCCCTTTCTGCCCATAATTGTTTCCAGCATTCTTTTGGCTTGGCCTTTTGCTATAGTTTTATATCCTTATTAGGAGCCCCTTTCAGAAAAGCTCTTCAACAAGGTGCTTTCTTTTACCGCATACTTCAGTTGTATAGAAGTCAGTAGGACTTGTGCTTTCTCTGAAACATGTAGTTGTCATTTGCAGTCCAGAAATGACTTTACTTATCTGAATCCAGGCTTTTAATAAAGAATTTAGTACTAATGCTCAATACTACTTGCTACTGGTAAAAAATTCAGAAGTGGTGATCATGCTTATAAGAAGAATGTGTTTGCTTAGGGAAACAGGTAACACTTTCTACACCATCCCCTCCTAAGTGGAGATTTATATGTGTGTGTGTGCATGTGTAGCTTCTTGGCACTTTTTAGGATGAGCCTGCCAACCTGTCCAAATCAGCTGTTGAGAGAATATTATAATTAATCAAAAAATCATATTGGTAGAAGCTTTAGTTGCCCTGGATCTAACTTTAATAAGACCTACCTTGTTCAAGACAGCATTTGTTGCAATATGGATCCTTAGTGCAAAACAACTGTAACTTACACAGAGCACATCTACACATGCTGGTAAGGTAAAGCAATAAACTCTGACACAGATCGCACCAGAATTCACTGCTCCTGGGCATCATGTTTACACATGTGCCCAGGACAACAGCATATTGAGCCAGGTTGGAGTAGCCCTGGCTGGCAGGGGTCCCAAGGGGTCAGTCTGCCAGCCTGGGCATGCTCCGACCCAGCTCAATGTGCTGTGGAGGGGCTGGCTGGGACACGAGGGTGCTTCAGTGCAAGGCTAACTGACAGATAACCCCCACACTGAAGCACCCTCGTGCCCCAGTCAGCCCCATCAGCATCTACGTGTGCATTGCTGCAGTGGAGTTAGTTTACTTCATCCTAATAGCACTGCACATGTAGAAGGCAATGTCTTACTGCAGAGCTAATTATGAAGCTCTGCAGTAAAGGTCTTATGGAGATGTGCCCACAGATGAGTAATTCCAGTTTACGAATGGTCTAGAACAAGCAGGTATTCACTTCTGTGGAAAGAGCAAGATACTGTGGGTCCCCTCTGGGGGAAGTGACAGCTCCAAGAAGGATTCTTTCACATTGTATTTCATGCTCTTTAACCACAAAATGTGTTTAGACAAGCATTCCAAGAGGTGCTGGGGACACCAACAGTTAAAACTGTCTAATACACCTTGTTATAAATATTTCAACATATTACCAAACTTTCACCATCTGGACTGAAATATTCCCAGCTTGTCTGCCTTGATTTGCAACAAAATGGTTCATCTGTTTCCAAGAAATGAAGTTAGTGTAAAATGAAGTTATTATATTCTTCTAAGCTATTCTTCTAAGTTATTATATTCCCCCCCCCCCCCGCCCCAGACATTTATTTGCACCCATGAGACTTTGAATTTGCCATTGAGATTAGAGTATGACTATGATTTTCAGGAGTTTATAAAGGATGAAATCTTGGGTGTATTTAAGCCAATGGGTGCTTAGCCATAAACTTCATGATCCAGGGTTTCACCTATAGTCTCAATCATTGTATTGTTAACAGTATGTGTAACACTATTTGATGCAGTGCATGGGGTAGATGGTGAATGAGGCTAGTGGCTGAAAGAAGAGCATGTCTTCTGTTTTGAGCCACAGCTGCGGGACCCAGGAAAACTTGGTTCCATCCTGGCAGGTATCGAGAACTTATCACTTGCAGCTGAGCAAAACATCATTATATAAAGCCACAAGAGGAACACATTTTAAAGTTGTACAGGGAGTGTTAATTCTGGTACTTCCTAACTTCTGAGGGCTTGACCTTGCAACCTTGATATTCTCTTAACATATTTTGAGAGGTAATTGTATAACATATGGACTAGAATTGCCCAGGACTTGGAGATCTGTGGCTGAATCATCAGCTGGTGTAAACTGTCCAGCCTATGCCAACTGAGGTTGTATAACCAGATGGCAGTTTATCCTGGATTACTCTAGAGCAGTGATTCTTAACCTTCTCAGACATGAACTGTCCCTCAAAAAATGCCAGCTCTTAGTTTCACTCATTTTTTGACTACAGAATAATAATAATAATAGACCCAACCATCGTTGCCAAGAACTCAGACCACAACCGGTCAGAATGTTTTTGACACTATGGATTACTATTTGGAATCTCTTCATTTAACTTATGAATCCTGTTTACACACACAACAGCGCTAACATTGCATGGCATCCTGCGGCACCCTTGAAAGGATTTAATTGTACCTGACAGTGCTACTATGGGCCAGGAATCCTAGAGATTTCTGGCATGATGTTGAGAAATTAATTTAGATCTGAAGTCCCACAGGTCTTTGCTTATCCAGCTTATAGACACTAAGGACTTTTGTTTCTGAGCCATTGCTCACCTACTAGTTCAGGAAAATGTTGCCTTAACTTCCATTTGTCTCAAGGTACCCATAAATAAAATGGGGAAAATTAAACTCATTCTGGGGGTGTTGTGAGGAGTAATGTGTTCAGTGATGGTAAAGTACACAAGCATTCTCCAATGAGTTGTGCCATAAAAGGAAAAGGATTCTTTTATTGAAAACTTCAGGTTATGTTCTCAAAATTTTTTTTTTCTTTTTGATCTAAGTGTGCCTCAGATTGAGTTATTTTCTACTAAGACCACAGAATTGTAGCTCACCCATTTATATGGAGCACTTGGGTAGTGAAGCCATCTTGGGTAGGAGGAATGATAATGAACTCTTATCCATCATCACCCTCTGGGACCACGTTGCTAGGAAAGCATAGAACCAATTTCGAGCAGTCCCATGAATACCCACCAGGTCATGTAAATGCTTTATCAGCACCTCCTAGTCAGCTGTATCAAAGAACACTGACAAATCCAAAAAGATCAGCAGGGCACAATTTCCTGGAATCACCAAGTGATCATCAACCAAAGCCACAAACAGTCTCTATGCTATCTCCAGGAGGAAAGCCAGAACAACGAGGGTATGGGAAAGCAGGGGCATCCAGATTCCTTGGAGCTGTTGGATGACCACCTGTTCTCAATGACCTTCCTCCCAAAGGGGAGTTTTGAGGTGGGGTGATAGCTGGCTGAAAAGTCAGCATCAAGCAATGGTTTCTTAACTAGGTGCCAGACAATTACAGACTTAAGAATGTCTGGCACCCTCCCTGCCTAAAGGGAGGCATTAACAACCCTGCCAGCAATGGCTCCAAGCTTCTTCCACTTTTTTACAAGCCAGGATGGTCACAAGTCCAGTTTACAGTTGGCGGCCTGCATTCCCTCGAGCACATCCTCTGCATCAGTGGGTGACAGCAATTGAAACCAATCTACTGCAAAGACAGAGCCTTCCCAACCCCAGACTCAGACACCCTCCTGTGCTGTAGAGTCAACATACCATACTGGATAGAAGTGATTTTTTTGTTTGTTTTTTATGGTTTTTTTTCTTACAAAATAAGGGGCAAATTCATTACCATAGACCATAGAAAACTACTTGGTTTCTTGGTCGAGAAAGCCTAGATTAACCAAACTATTCACCATTTGGAACAGTTCTGCTGGGTGGCACTTTACAAATGCAGTGGCAGTGGGAATGAAAAGCTTCTTTCTGTTTGGGTAATGGATCCAGGTCTTTTAGTTCAGTGCATTTATACAGCACTTTCCCCTGAGCTAACAAAGTGCTCAGACTTTATAAATGGACAAACTGAGGCACAGAGGGGAGCTGCATTGAATTCACAGTCTAAAAGCAAGTCAGTGGTAGATAAGGTCCCAGGCATTCCATGCTCCCTGTCCAATCAATTCACTCCATGTGTGGTCGTTCCTCAGCTCACAGTGCCAAGACCTGCTGAATACCTGAGGAGGACATCAGTGGGGAAGTATCAGTGAAGCTACCCCAGCCAGTTGGGTTGAGTTTGGAATTCTGAGGATGTAAGTAGGAAGTGGTGTCATTGTTGCACTTGGGACACAGTGACTTATCTTCATGATGTGACTGACCCCTCACTTAAAGTTAGGCGTGGCATTCCGGATCCTTAACACAGCCTTGGTTTCTTCCGTGTTATGAAAATCTTTTAAGTCCACTTACTGTTAGAGCTGACACTTTAATTGTCTTCCAGTGCCACACTCTATGGAATTAGTCTTTTGAAGATGGCCCTTCTATACTATAAGAGACGTCAGGCCACCGAGGGGAAGCTGGAGGGTAAAAGTCTATAAAAGAACAAAGAAGGCAGCTGCATACATGCTGAACGACTGCTCCAATGCTCTGAGAGCCGCCTTAATTAAAACACCCCATCCCTCACCTCAGAGTATGTGTATAGACTCCCATAAGGCCCATCTCCAAAGGAACTGTACTTTTCCTGGCTTTAAGAGTCCACTAGTCATTTTATGGCATGTGAGCAGTTGCACACACATTTAAAGTCATATTTTACTAACGTTTTTTAAGGGCTTTTATAATAAAGACAGTAAGCCTGATCTTCAGCTACAAAATCAGTTTGTGCTTTGGAATACTGTAGAGAGCCTATGGGGGGCATCTGGGATGAGGTCTGTCAAGAGCCAAGCCACAGAGCAATGTACTGTCATTTTCCATGACTTTGAGAACTGTCATTACAATACCATTCCAGGCAGCATAAGCTAGAGCAGTTGTGTGTGATACCAGGCATGTGTGTGTATATATGTATATTATTTACACATTTGGTATTTTAAGAGCCTTCAACAATTATTTTAAGAGCCTTCTGAAGCCCAGTAACACATTTTAGTTCTTTGAGCCTGAGGGTTATGTTTTTGTTCTGAAAATCCTAAATTTATAGTGGACTTAACTCCTAATACGTGGCTGCCTCTGATGTCAGGGGACTCGACTTAATGACCTGGGTGGTCCCTTCCAGACCTATCTATTGTAGCCCTAATTCTGGTTGGGGAGGTTGACTCACTTTCACTAGGGCTGGATCATTGATCTAGGTCAAGGGTTTTCAACCAGGGGTACGCGTACCCCTGGGGGTACTTGGGATGGCTTCAGGGGGTACTCGGCAGTGGGTGCCGCCACTGGCACTTCTGCCGCACCGCTGGCACTTCCATCACTGGCACTTCCACCGGCACGCTGCTGGCACTTTTGCCACCACTGTGCTGCTGGCACACTTGCTGCTCAGCCATGGGGGACCTCCACCTCAGTAGTTGATCAGCCCCCCTCCCCTCTCATTGATTGGCTGCTGGAGGACTCCCCCACCGGTCGCCAATCGGTTGCTAGGGGACCCTTTCCCCCCTCCCCGCCCCCCATTCGTCTGGCCGCCGGGGGACTCCTGCCTTCTCACCAGCCACCGGGGGTACACTGTTTCAAAAAGGTTGAAAACCCCTGATCTAGGCTGTTATGTTTACCCCACCGTAATGCTGTCCCTGTTAAAGGGGCAAGGCCAGAAGTACAGCACAACTGATAACTTGGGGCAACAGAAACAAGGACCAGGGAAGCAATGGAGGTCACGGGTTCAAAATAAGAAAGATGGAAGAGGGGGACACCTCTTTCAGTCCTGTTTCCTTTGCTAACCATCTTTAGAACACTCTCCAGACTTGCGGCATAAAAACAGATACTTGGGTGTGGCGACATGCAATTGCTTTTATTGCCATTCACAAATAATGCGGTCTCCACAAATAACAAAAGCTTCTGTGTCTGAATCAGTTAGTATAGAAAGTACATCCCTTCCCTTCTTTCTACCATTATGCATTTCATATACCAGTTTGTGTGTACATATTTGCATAATTTCTACCAAGCAGTTAGCTCTTTGTTTAGGCAAAACCTACTCTGGAATCTCTGTTGCGCTGTTAAGGATTTATGTAACATCTCTCTACTAAACAGTATTTAAAAATAAATAGGGTACACATGGGCACTAAAGGGTGAGGCAACACAAACTCCAGCTTGTATTGTTTGCAGCAGCCACTTCCTTGGCAGGATAACCTCTATTATGCATTAAGGTACAGTACTATTTGGAGTGAACTACAGTACATTTTGCTCTTCCAGTCTTGGGCCTCCCTGGAGCTCAGTGTCAACAAACAGCATGGAATTCTTTCTGTTTTTTCTCTGCATCTCATCTAGCTATCTCTAGTTGCCCTACTGCTACTATCTGACTGCAAGCTATAGTAATTAAGATTTGTACAGAATTTCCCATACTGCACTCCACAGTGTACCCTTTATTTCTCTTATTTACTCTTGCTGTTTTCCTTATTCTCTCATCCCCCTCCTGGCTTGTCATAAATGATTGATTGTCCCCATTTACTGCAGAAAAGAATAACTGTAATAAAAAATAGTTTTGCTGTTGTGAAAATAGCCTTGGATTTTAGGGGTTAACTCTAATTTACTTGGGGGGGGGAGGGGGCAGAGTTTGCAATCCACACCTTCTCTCACCCACTCTTACTTTTTCTGCCTGGGTTTTTGCTACAGTTTTACATCCCACAGTATTCTGGTTGTTATCTCCCTGTGGATCCATGACCCACCGTGCTTTAGCTTGCAAAATATTGTGGAATTGGTTTCAAAGTAAGAAACAGTGGGAGACGGGGGCTGATGCTGCTGTGAAGAACTGTACTGTGGAGTGCAGATAGATTATGATTAGATGGGGAGGCTTACATTTCCAGTATCTAAGGCAGTGATTTTCATTATTTTTGGACTCCAGGCACCCCTTGCTAGACTTGAGGCACACCTCAAACAATCCCAGCTCTTAGCTTTCACTCCTTTTTTGACTACAGAAAAATAATAGGGCAACTCTTCTGTTGCAAATAACTCAGACCTCAGTGGGTCACAATGTTTTGTTTTGGTTTTTTTTGACACTACAAATTCCTATTTGAAATCTCTGGGTTTATCTTGTGAATCATGTTTTTACCCCTAACAGTACCAACATTGTGTGGCATCTCTGGGGCACCCTGGAAAGGATCTCAAGGCGCCCAAGGGTACCACCACAGAACCCAGTTGTGAATCACTGATCCAAAGTCAAACTTGTGACTGTGATCATTATTGCCCCCCCATCTCAAAACGTTCTCCTCGTTATCATCTTGAATTTGAGTATTCATATAATTTCCTTTAGCGTAGGCATTATGAATCTATACCTTTAGATAACATTTGTTTTCATTTTGTCAGACTCAGATAAAGCATCTTGACTGCTTCTGTTCCTTTTTTGCCCATTGGCTTAAGCACCAGAGGCCTTTCCTTCTGTGTGGCTGGCTGTACCATGTGTTTTCAGCTGGGTGAACTCAAACTGGGGCCTGCTGTACCAGCAGTGTAGCTAAACGGCAAAAAATCAGTGGGCTCTGAGGCATGGTTTGAGTGGCACAGAAAATAAAGGAAATGTGGAACCCCCAAGCACCAGTGACTCATAAGCACCTGAGTCGGACTTGTTTCTCACACATAGGCAGGCATATATAGTAAACACACACGCTTGGCAGTGCCCAAATATTGATACAGAAAGCTATCACTGTCTACAGCTGGCCACCATGCTGGACTCTCACCTCTAAAGCACACCTGTCCCATTCCTCCACATGCTTTTAGGGGGCAGCTGCCTATGCCATAGGCAAGGCACACAGGCAGCAGGAGCCCTGCCTCCACACTTGTCATGTGTGGGCTTGGGGTGTGGGAAGAAAGCCTGCCTGCGCTGTAGTGCTTAGAGCCTGGCCTGGCATAGCTTCTGCTATGGCCCTTCCCTCTGCGTTTGTGTGACTTGTGTGACTGTGTGTGTCTCTGTGTGATTGTGTTTGTGTGTGTGTGTCTCTGTCTTTGTGTGACTATGTATGTACGTGCCTGTGTCTCTCTGTGTCTCTCTCTTGGTGTGACTCTGTGTGTATGTGCCTGTCTCTGTGTGTGTCTTTGTGTGTGCCCGTGTATCTCTCTTGGTATGTGTGTGTGCTCGTGTCTCAGCTGTGCGTCTCTCTTTCTGCGTGTGTAAGACTGTGTCTGTGTGTGTGTCTGCCTCTCTCTCTCAGTGTGACTCGGTGTGTATGTGCCTGTGTCTCTATGTGTGTCCCTTTCTGTGCGTCTCTCTCCCTGTGTGTGCATCTCAGCTGTGTCTCTCTCTGTGGTGTGTGAGACTGTCTGTGTGTCTCTCAGCTGTGTGTGTCTCTCTCTCTGTGTGAGACTGTCTCAGCTGTCTCCCTCTATATGTGTGTGTGGGTGCGTGGGTGTCAGCTGTCTCTCTGTGGTGTGTGAGAGTGTGTGTATGTGCCCGTGTCTTTGTGTGCGGGTCTGTGTGCAGGCGCGGGGAGGGGAGGGGAGGGGAGGCCGGGCGGCGGGAGCCGGGCGGCAGGTCTGGGCGCAGGCGGGAGCTGGAGGCGAGGCGAGGCGAGGCGAGGCGCGGAGCTCCGCCCGGCAGCCCTCGGCGAGGGGCGGGGGGCGCTGCCCTGCTCCTCCCGCCGGCGGCCGCTGATGTAAGGCGCGGGCGGGGGGCGGCAGCGGCGGGGCCGGCCGAGGCAGCGCGGTGCGGTGCGGTGCGGCGCGGCGCGGGCAGAGGAGGCGGGGGGATGCGGTGCACACACAGCAGCGCCGTTTCCTGGTGAGCGCCCTGCACACACGCACACGCGCGGCCGGAGCGGGAGCAGGCGCAGGGCACAGGTAGGCGGCGGCGTTGGCGGCGCTGCGGGAGCCGGGTTGGGCGGCGGAGTCGGGGCATTTCCCGGCGGGGGCGGGGAGACGCAGCCAGCTTGCCTGCACGGGGCCCCGAGTCGCTGCCCCTGCCCCTGTCTCCCCGCCCGCTCGGCGGCACCGGGCCGGGGCCGGGCAGCGGGGCGCGCGGGCACAGAGGCGCAGGCACGCACAGCCGCGTGCGCGTGTGTGTATATACACGTATGCGTGCGTATAGCTGCACACACGCGTGTGTACCTGCATGTGTGCGCGCGCATCTGTGCACACGTGCGCATGCACAGGAGTGGGTATGCGCACACAGGCGCGGGCACACTCATGCACTTGTGCGTGCGTGTGTGTATAAATTGGTGTGCGCGCATGCATTGCGTTTGCAGATTTACCTACATTGTGTGTGTGTGTGTATTGTACTTGTGCAGACATGGTGTGTGCGTGTTTGCATACATTGTGCATGTGTATATAGTGTGTGTGTGTGCATACATTGTGCATGTGCACACGCTACGTGTACATGTATTCTGCGCGTGTGTGCATACATTGTGTGCATGTGCAGGTATTGTGTGCGCATGTGTATACACTGTGCGTGTGTGTATAAAAACTAATTCTGATCATCTTAGTTTTAATATTTCATCATTAAAGCTAAATTCAGCAAAGTCTCTTTCTCTCTCTCATCTCATCTCTCTCTTGCCAACTGAGCAGGATCTCTGTAGCTTTTAACCCGTATTGGGATTGTGTCCGTGCAGTGCAGAGGGTGCCACTGATGCATCTCATTAGCTAACATGTAACTTTTTAGTTTTTTCTTTTGCTTTCAACAATGGAAAGCCTACCTTGGGAGACCTTTCTGGGCTCTTTCATACAAACAGGGCTGCTGCATTGAGTGCAGGTGTGTGCGTGCGTGCGTGCCTGTGCATGTCAGTTTAATTTACATGGAATATAACTTTTAATTGTGCCAAGGTGTTGACGGAGGTTGCCATTTTGCCAGCAGTATTGGGCATAATCTGTGCCTGATTTAGAATGATGTGTAGTCAAACACCTGTTACTTAATTCTGTTTATCCTTGCTGGTTATTGTTCTCTAACTCTAGTGATTTTGTTTTACCTCTGCAAATAAAAACACAAATATTGCCCTTCTATAGCAAGGGTATGCTGTCAGTGTGTAAAAGAGAGATGGAAGGATGTTTCAGGGATGTAGTTCTTTTTCAAAAAGAGAAAAAAACCCCAGAAAGTTGCAGGAAACAACCTTTATGTCAGCAATAGTTTTCTGCTGCATGCAGAAGTGTGGGATTCAGCTCCAAGACACACAGCTATGGCTAATCAAAAGCAAAATAAAGTCTCCCAGAATAGAAATAATTTAGTAAATCAGGTGTATGGCATGTTCTCCTAGAACAGAAATCATTAGTAAATCAGGTGTACGGTCTGTTTTAATAGCATAATATTGTTTAGTACTCTCCAAACTTCAGTTTGATACCATGCAATAATGGGACTTTGTGACTAATAATAGGAGCTACTGTCAATTGCATGGAAGAAACCCAAATCCTCTAATTATACAGAGGAGGTTAGAACATACTCTCCCTACACATATCCACTTCTCTGCGTAGTTTATTTGTGTAGTTTAAGTGTTTATAGAGAAAAGGAGTATTATTGTTCGAAGAGACTTCCTGTAAATTAACCTCTAAAAGGGTAACATTTATTAGATTTCTAGCCTTACCTGGTCAAGAACTCTTCAGTAGGCCTTTATAACCTAGAATGGCTATTGTACAGGGCATTTTTACATCATACAGAGAAAGCTTATAAATATTAATTGGAGACTCACTTTTATTCAGTGTATTCAGTTATAATTTAATCATGTAATTAAAATAAATTCCAAAATAGCACATCACAGGCAAGATTAATTGCCATATACAATGTGATTTTTAGCTGTGACTGTCTAATTAGAGGAGGGGATGGAATGACTGGCTAATATATAATAGTAGGCATTTCAAGCAGGGAACTTTTTTCACAACTGTTAATTCACTCTCCCTCCAAATGTCATTTTTGATTCATCTTTTGATGATATCACTAAACACCTAGCACTCATTTAAAAATCAAATCTCTGGTGGAAAAATAACTGTACAAGTAGCTGTCAAAACAGAATTTTAAGTCCTGGTTTCATCACAGGATATGGATTCATACCTGGCAGAGTAACAATACCTTTTATTTTATAGAAGCACACCCACGCGCAAGAGCTTTGTATTAAAACAGAATTTTCTATGCCATGAATTTATATACCGCATATGCTGTAAACTATATTTTTCTGGCCTTTTGGGGAGCTGGGCTGAAAGAACCTAGAGGAAAAAGAGAAGAAGCTGGAGAAAAAGGGAGAAATTCTGTGGCAGCACCTTTTACAAGTGCCTGATGTACCTACTTGCCAGTCGTGTGTCTCACCGTGATATTGCCCAAAATCAAGGCACTGGCTGTGCCTTCCTATATCAAACTTTTCTTTAAAATAGTCAACCATTTTTTGACTTACTGTCAATTGCTGTCTTATGACTTTGGCCATTTTTTCCAATGTTTTCTGGCAGTGGTAGTGAAGCTGGAGGTTTATGTGGAGCCTCTCAAATCCATTTGCATTATACTTATAATAGAAATACTTAAACTGTCCCTTGTTTAATGTAATTCCAATATTTGATTGTGCTTTTGGGAGAAATGATGACTTCAGTGTACAGTCAGATTTTTATGACACTTATAAGAGTTCTCTGTGCATAGTATTTCAGTTTTTCTTGTGATTACTCATTTTGTTTCATTATTTCCCTTTCTCATTAATTTCCCATATTTTGTATTCTGCTCCTGTAACTTCATGATTAGCTTTGTTTTTGTCATTTTCAGCATCTAAATTTCATTTAATTCTTATTCATCAGTTGCAGAAAAAACAAAAATATGATCATCTTAGTTTTAGTATTTCATCCTTAGAGCTAAATTCAGTGAAGTCATTTTTCAGGGAGAAAAAGAAAAAAGTACATATCACATTTCCAAAAATGAAGCCAGACCTCTAATGCAGAAGTGTCTGTCTAAGGAAAACAGCATCTCCATCCTTTTAGAGAAGGTTATAACTTCCTCCATATTTTTAAACATCTCTATTATTCTTTGAATTATAGAATTGAATTTTTCCATTTCATAAAACCACAGGACACTGCAAACTGGTTGATTGGGCAAGTTTTGTAAGGGTTACTGCCAGAAAAACAGCACGGGTGATATGCTTAATCTATATCAAACTTACAATATTTAATAAATATATGCATCATGCCACCATAAATATTGTAATACTGATAGCTTGTGCTCAGCCACTTGTTTTACAAGGTATGTGATAGTACTCATTCATCTTGAATAGCATGTTTTAGCTCTTTGACCACAGAAACTGACTGGAATGTGGGAAGTTTATGGACTACACTATTTACCCTTCAGAAACGTTTTGATGATTCTATATAGGGGGTATTTTCCCCTTTGATATTTGTGATGATTTCTCTTCACATCAAAAAGAGTTACAGGGTATAGATGCATTTTAGCCAATGTAATTTTGTAAGAGGAACTCTTCTTTAGTTCCGCTGTTAGTGGGAGGGTTGGGTTGCTTTTGACCATATTTTGCTTTGTGGTCTTGGCCTATACGGCCAAGATAACTGATTTATTGAGTGAGTGAACTGATTTGGATTCCAAAGGGGCTAATGCACAACAAACCTGTTTTGGTTATAGGTTTCGTCTTATACATGGCATAACAAACCTACAGGAGTCTCTCTCTCTCTCTCCTTGGCAAAACTTCCTGACTTCTGGCTCCTGAGAGACTTCAGAAAGATGTTAGAAGAGGCCTCTGGCATTATGCAAGAAGAGGTAGAGTTCACATTCCCTGGTGACATCCTCCCTCAAAATTTGTTTTTCTCATTCCTCGATAAAATAATTTAAGAAAATAGTAAATAGCAAGCTTTAACAGCATGTCTTAACTTCCAGGATACCTCAGAATAAGGCTTCAGTTGAGTGAAAAGCATGAACACAATCCTTCTTATAGCCCTAAATACAGACTATATCTCTGGGCTTCTATTACCAGATCTTTCTGCAAGATGCTGCTAGCCTACCTGTGTGTAATAACAGGAGTCGATGATGCAGCACTTCAAGGGCATGAGTCCTTCCTTCCCATCAGAACTCTGAATGCTGATGGGGAACTGATCCTCTTCCCCTGAGGCCCCTAAACTGTAGGGCCTCAGGGACTCTATTTTCAATATCCACAAGATGAAAGAGAGTGAGCTGCTGTGCTGTCAACATTATATGATTGACATCTAGAAATACATCTTATCCTCTAGTGATGCAACCACTACGAGTAAAATGTCCCAGTACCTACAGGAGAGTAGCTTCTGGCTGGAGATGAGATGGCTGATGCTCAGCCTAGACAGATCAAATTAATTCTAGTTTGAAGAGGGTAACACTTTGCAGAATTATCCTGGATGCTATCCCTCTTATCCATTGGAGTGTACAAACCTCATTCAAAATGACAGGAAGTCATGGGATCCAGTTTGGTCCATTGCAGAACTTCAGTGACCAGGTTTTGTCTGTGGCTAAATCCTTTTTCTACCTTCAAGGTGCTAGGAATTCCACGCCTTCTCTGGGGTTGAGCATTATAAGCATTCCATACATTTGTCACTTTAACGCTGGTTTATGGTAATTTGTTGAACCTGAAGCTGCATGTGAAAGACAGCTCACAATTTCCAGCTTGCGTGCAAGGCTTTTTTTTGGATCCGTTCACAACCTCCATGCCATTGCCATCTTCCACTGCTGGTTGATGGCTTTGCCCCTAATCTTCAAACAAGCGATGGACTATGTCCCTGCTATGTCAGTGACTGCTTCATTATCTGCAAGACATAGGGACAGTTTCAGTCTTCTGGGACAGTGCAGACATAAAGCCTAGAGCAAACAGAGTGGGGATGGAACAGTTTCAGCTGATGGCATTTTCTTATGGAACAACCTCAAGGAGATGAGATGATTCCAAGATATGGCTTCATTTAGGGACATCTGCATTCTTTCTGATAAAACTTTTGTTAAATAGAGCAGCATTCACAGCATCAAGCACTCTCATTGTTTTGCTTTTCGTGTTGCTTTTCTGAAAAAATGGACTGTGTCAAAATCATAGTTTCTTAAAACTGTAGGATAGAAGCAGTATAATATGCACTTAAAATGTACAGCTGGGTTTTTTAGCATTTGATACTCTGTTTTACATAGGAGGTGTTCTCGTACAATGTTGATAACCAGGTGTAGAGACCCTAAGTAGAAGAGTTTTGTGCTACTTTCTTGGTGTTTTCTTAAAATGGAGGCCAGGATGACTGCTTAGCTCTGGCTTCTTGCCCAGTAAGAGTGGATTGTTCAAGAGCTTTAGAAACACAGTTGCTAGATAGCTGAAACAGCCCTGGCATGATAGTTGAGTATGTTCTGTCATTTGGTCTTTGTGTGAAGTGTCTGAGATTTGAAACCAGCATCAGATGGAGTTTAGTTACGATAGTCATGCCCCTCTCCCCCAACTTCTAAAGAAGTTAGCTCCATGAAGTAGAGGTTTTGGGTCAGGACCATGAAATGGAATCATTTTGGTATCCCTATGGTGAGCTGACACCTAATGTTGCAACACTAGAGCAGGAGAAAGAGATTTTTAATTGTAGCATAACCTGTATATGTTATGTACAAGGACGATCACTTTGGACACTGAACACCTAGTGTGGTTCCTTTTGAGCGGGCATATTGATAGAAGTGGTGCTGCTGTGAAATATTTTCACTTGTGCCTTTGGCTGTGGGATTACATTCGTTGTTTGTCTTAATGTTATTTATTTAGAGATTGTATTATTTATAATATAAACAGTTGTATAATCCAGCACCAAGGAGTCAAAAGGGATAATAGTGTTTTGTAGCAGGAACCGATTTAGCAATATACCAGCTGAAAGAGACTACATGCCCAGCTTCAGCAGTCATGTTATTTTAGTTCTGGTGAGGACCTGATGTGGAATGAAGATCAAAGAATAGGCTGTTTGATTTTTTTTCTTCCAATTGCTGATAGGCTTCCTTTCCCAGAAACGTCCTTATTTAACATAAAAAAGGGATTGCAGGCTGCCAAGCCTAGGCAGGTGCTTGACCAAGAAAAATGCAAAGGAGACAAGTGACTTTAAGAGTTAATCAAAAGTCTTGTTTGAGTTCCAATTTTCTTCTCTATGATCCTGTGAGCAGCAGAATGGCATGAGGGATGAGAAAAATACAGAGCAGCCCAATGAGGGAATTCAGTATGATTTAAACTGTGGATTGGGGTCACAGGCCTGAGGTGACAGAGCAACAGTCCTTTTCCCCTGATCACTGAGACGATCACTAAGGATTTCCTTGTTTAACTTTAGATTTCCCATTCCAGTTTCTCTGTCCTCCATGGCTTCCATTTCCCTTGCCTGAACCTGCCTTGTCTGTCTTTCTTACTTTTTTGCTTCTTGAGATTTACAATCATTCAGACTCAGTATTCACATCTCTGCATGCATCTTCCCTGCTTTTTCTTTCTTTGTTCAGAATTCTTTCCATATCTTGGGTCTGGCCACTTTGCCCCCCAAATCTGCTCTGGGACACGTATACCACTGGAGCAGCCACTGGAATGAAAAATGAGAAGGAAGGAATTGCTAACCATAACAATAGCCCTTCTATCCCATGAAATACTAAGGAGACCAATAAAGGTAATCATTTTAATTCCTTTTTATATTCTAGTGCCTTCTTGCAAATCTTTTTTTTAGAGTAGACATAGTATAGTTGTATTGTTATAATTCACACACAATTCCTATAGAATACTAGTGGGTGGAAGTGAAAGATTACTACCATAATGGAAACAACAAAGTTGAGACAAGAGGTGGTTTGCTAAAACAGGACAAATGTTACTGTTGAGGTTAAATAGGTCTTTTTAAACCTCTCTTTGGAGGGGCCCCATCCAGGGAAAGAAAAGTAGTTTTTAAGATGGCAAAGGGGACAAGCTAATCAATTTGCAGTACAGCTGTTTGTACAGCTGACAGCAGAACATTATATCCACGAAAAGGTGCAACCTTTTCTGATGGTAGAGGGAATTGTGTATTGCCCCAGCACCTGACTGCAAGGAAATAGAGGGACTCTTGGAGGGGAGAGATTTTTTTTCCCCAGACAACCCTTGAAGTTCTCCTGCATGTAGAGAACTGCAACTGCCTTTCTGACATTGAGGAATTGGCAGTGTAACTATTTAATCCTGATCTCATGCCCTTTGTTATTTATGCCCTAGTTGGACAGCAGAAGATACCTACAAATGATTTTCATGCATTAAATGATAAGATGGAATGAAATGTGACTGTGGGTGTACATAAGCTACTGAGAAATGCGATTCTACAGTCTGCTGTGTAAGGCTGATAGATGCAAATTAAAATTTGGCATGTGTACCCAGTTATTTCTTGCAATAAAAAACTTCTTGTATCTGTTTACATTATGGCTACTATGTTAAGTCTTGAACATTTCGGTCCTGTTCACAGAAGCAGTGTCTTGCACTGATTTGATGCATTTTTACCCTCAAACAAAGTTCTGGGTCCTCAGGGGAGCTGTGGCCCTTGAGAACTACTGGGTAGGCTAAAGGAGGAGGGACCTTTGCAGATCTTTATTTTGGTGAAGTGAAAGGATAGCAAAAAAGTGGAACTGGGGAAAAGCAAGTTTCGCTCTCCGGTGAGTCTGTATTGACTTTTCTTGATACTTTTGGTTGTAAGGACCCACAAACCTCTTCCTATAGTTTTGAGCCTGCAAATTCAGCCCTTGTTGGTATGTTTAACATAAACTGCACATTTGTTAGGGTAGAGGCAAGGGGAAGGAGGCTGCTCAGCTTCTTTCTTCAGATTCTAGGTATGTGGCAGTGTTTGGCATCTCTGTTGGGCTTCTCTTCCTACTGGTGCACTCTTTCCTTTTCCTCACAAATGCACTGCTTGGAGGCCCTTTATTGCCCATAAGTACTACTGACTTGTAAGATGTGAGTTGTGAGGGTTTGGTCTGGTTCATCCTAGGAAGGGCATATTTTCTTAGCTGGGCTTCTTTTGTCCTGCACTCTGTTACACCGGACCTTCAGCCCCTTAATTTGTTCTTGGTACTGGTTTCTGCCAGGCATCATGCTCTTCTTATCTGGTTACTCAGCCATTTGGTCATGTGCTAAAGCAGGGCTGGCCGACCTGTGGCCTGTGCGCCAGAAGTAGCATGGGTAGCTTGTATGTGTGGCATGCAGCCAACTGGGGATGGGATAGCAACACAGTGGCAGATCGGAAGCAGAAAGAGCAGCAGATCAGCGAGGGGAAGGGGGTCAGAGTGACGCTTAGGCACATGTCACAAATTCATGTATCCAGTGCCTCCAGGGCCCTGAGTTTCTTCCTATTGTCCTGCTGCTTGTCCCAAGGAACAGACCAAGGATTCCTCTGGGATAACTGCTTATCTCCACAAGCTTCAGCTTCACTCACCCCAGAATGGATCTCACAGATGTAACAGAGGAATCTCTGCCAGCTCAAGGTGGCATCCATTTTTGGGGTGTGGAAAAATTTTAGGTCCCCCTCTGTATAGAATGGGTTAGCCTGGAATATCACTGCCACAGGCAATCAGTAAGGAGACAAGACAATAAAAGGATTTATTATATAGGAGGACAGAATTATACAATACTGACTGTGGGTTTGGAGTCAGAATAAAAAACGGTAAACTTTCTTACCCTCTCATCTGGCTATACCCTAGTCCTCCTGAAAATCTTACAGATATCATCAGAAATCAGCCTTCATGCTGATTCTGCCAGCCCTGGTTGCTGGGGGTCTTTTACCTTAAAAACCTGGATCCAAAGGCCCAGGTCACCTTACAGACAGTCCTTATAATACAGGGTTGGGCAAAATGCGGCCTGTGGGCCGGATGCGGCCAGCCAGGCCATTCTATCCAGCCCGTGGGGCCTCTAAAAAAATTTAGAAAATTTAATATTTATTGGCCCCTGGCTGCCTGTCATGTGGCCCTCAATGACTTGCCAAAACTCAGTAAGC
Source organism: Alligator mississippiensis (assembly GCF_030867095.1). Classification (NCBI taxonomy): domain Eukaryota; kingdom Metazoa; phylum Chordata; order Crocodylia; family Alligatoridae; genus Alligator; species Alligator mississippiensis. Next base: position 224,018,994 of record NC_081824.1, on the reverse strand, counting down.
AGCCCTCTGCCGGAAATAATTGCCTGCCCCTGTTATAATACCTCGAAGCCAGCATGCCCCCCCTTTCTCCCCTCCCCCAAATCAGCATTGTTTCAATTCCTCATGGGTCTCCAGACTCCTCCAGAAACATCTTTCCTGGCATTTCTCTGGCTGGCCATTTTTATCGGCTGTCTTTGCTATAGAGAAGCTGATTTCCTCATCGTAGGCAGACAGTGCCTTGGTTGATCTTTTTGCCTATGTCTGCATGTGGCAGTTCTTCTTGCCCTAGTATCACAATAGCAAGATAGACTTAGCAGTTCCACTCACTCAATTTTACTTTCCTTGTCTAAACCATATCCAGAATTATAAAGATACAGATAGCATAACCCGTACAGTGATAAAAGCAACAGAAATAGATACAGGTTTCCCTTGCTTTATGCTGTACATGCGTTCCTGAAAAACGGTGCATAACTTGAATTTTCATAAAGGGAATCTACTTTACAATGTAACAAATAGGGATATGTTCCAAGACCTGGACTGTACTAATCCCCAGACCCTTTTCTACCACTTTTACAAGACAATTTTGGTACTCGCCAACAGCAGACAGTGCACACAAGCACAGGGTGTGGTGAATGTTTAGTTGGTGTGAAGAGAGGGTGGTGAAGGGTCTTCATTGTCACAGTCCACATCACGGGTAGGAGATAAGCTAGTGGGATGCTTAGAAGCCATAATGGGAATGGCAACTTAAGAAACGTGCAGACAATGAGCAAGGAGCACAGATCCACACGAGAGACTGTATTTCGGTGCGTGTCACTCCCACAATGCACCACACAAAGCAGCTGACTGGGCTTCCACCATGCTGGTCACATAAGAATGAATTTACCTTGCATATAACAACTTTTTGGTATAAAAAGAGTCATCGCATAAGAGCAAATTTGCACATACAGAACCCGTATAAAGCAAGGGAACCCTGTACAGTCTAACATTGGCTTTCCAAAGATATCTCACATGTCGTCATATCAATGAAATAAACACTAGAAAATATGCATGACACCCCAAAACCCCTCTCGGCTCATGGTGGAGTTTGACAGGCAGGTGTGGGGTTAATTTGTTGGCCCCTACTAAAGAACTGCAGCCAACCATTTCTGGATTCCTTTCTTTCCTCAGATATGCAAGCTTGAGTAGTTATCTGTTTCAGACAGCCTGTACCGTGATGATGAGACGTTGCTGGTGCTGGAATAAGATTAGCTTGAAGAGGTAGAAGTTGTTAGTTGTGAAGGTAGCATGCTGCCTGATCCCTTGGTTTTTACAGTGGTAGCTTGAAAAGTGTCTTCTGGCTAGCTTAGCTTCCATGCCAAGCCATGGGAAAAATATCTGCACCTTCAGGGCTATTACAGAAGTGATTGCATTGGTGCTTTCTTTTAACTGATAGAGACTGCTGTTAACTTTGAAGCAATTTTGATTAAAATCGGGGTGTACACTTGAGGGTTCTATGCCCCACTGCTTTGCTTTTGTATATGAACTTGAGATGTGGTAGACATGTGTTATGAGGTTTAGAATCCCAGATTTCTCTAATGGACCTTAGTTTTGGCTACATTAACATTAAGAGACAGACCCATGACTATTAGTTGTTACTAGCAAGAGATTTTCTTTTCCCTTTCTGAGCTATTGTTGGAAATTGTGCATCTGGGTAGATGAGACAAAACTGTTTTCAGCAGGTTGACATTAAGCACAACAGAAGTACACACCACTCTTGCCTGTTCAGTTACTTTTATACTGCTTCTGAACTGTAGGGAAAATTGCACATCTTTTTCTCCACATGGCATGTACTATACAACTAAAGCCAAAGAGCTAAGTCCTCATTGCTGTTAGTCTGGCATCTTTCACTTCAGTAAACTTGTTTAGAATAAGCTGTGCTTCTCTACAAAAGGAGTATGCACTAAGAAACTGAAGCCTCTCAAAATAACTTTCTCTGCCCCTGAGCATGAATGGCAGCTGTATATCTTTGGTACTAAGGGTATACCTTAGCAGGTCAAGCAGACCTGTTACGATACCTGGATTACCATTTTAGAGCTGGTCCTCCATTTCTCCTGCTTGGCTTTCTCTCGAGCTCTAACTTAAAATATTTTTTATAACTGACAAATCCTGTTATTTCATTCCCATTGATTTATTCAATCATGTGGAGAGGGTTTTCTTTCAGCCTTTCAGAGTTTTATTATGACATGATCTCACTCCCCCTTCACCACTCTAAATGTAGGTTCCTAACATCATTCTTACTGTATGCCCTAAGCATTGGTTAAGAGCAGATCAGCAGCTTTATTTATAAACTTATAAGCTACAGAATAAAGTACAGGCTGATAGTTGCAATAGTTCTTTCCCGTACAAGCATGCAAATGTTTGTTTAATTTAGAAATGCCTGTCCAATTTCAAAACAAATTTTAGGGGAAAATTGTGTGTTTAGGTTGGGTTTTTTTGAGTTTGCATGCATTTAAAAACAAATAAATGGATAAACTGTTGGGTTAAGTACAGGCAGTCAAAAAGCCTGAGGCAGAATCAATTCAATCTACGCAGTTTTCTCTAAGCTCCTTAGCTTGGACTGTTAACGAACAGAATACATGTTCTCTCATTGGTTGGCCAAGGCAGGCAGATGCCTGCACTGGCCAAGGATGGTGCTTGTGCACACCTCTCAGCTCTGTCTGGTTGCAAATGCCCCAGCCCTGCCCCCTCACCAGCTCCCCTGCCTGCCAGCACATGGGAGTGGGGAATGAAATCCCACTCCAGTCACTTAGCTGGGTTATATGCACAGTGGGGGATGGGAAAGCCCCTGAGGCTGGCAAGGGGGTGGGGTTGGGGCTTTTACAGCATAGCAGAGCCACACTGCAGGGGAGAAAGCCCCTCACCTCGGAGGCTTCCCCCTTGCTCTCTATGCAAACCTGAGTTGAGGGGCTGGGGTGAGGGTCCATTCCCAGGTGGGAGGCTGGTGTGAGGGGCAAGGCTGGGGCATTTGCAGCCCTGTGGAACCATGCTGCAGGGGAGAAAGCCCCTGCCTTGGGGGGTTTCTCCATCCAGCCACTGTGCAAACCCTGGCTGGGGGCCCAGGGCTGGAGTGGGGGTCTATTCTTCCCCCCTCCCCCCTTGCCCACTCCCTGTGGGGGTGGGACTGGAGTGGCAGAGCTGTGCTGCAAGGAGGGAAAGCCCCTGTCTCGGGGGCTCCCCTACCCCCTACTAAACAGACCCTGTTTGTGGGGACCTGGATAACCAGAATAAACAAGTAAAACTGCATATTTTGAAATTGATTAATGTATTCCACTTTTGAGATACATGATATGGGAACCATTGATTGGCTTGCCCGAAAATCATGGCAGGCATGAGGAGAGAAACCCTCTGGTAGCTTTAGATCTGTTATTTCAAATGATTGATATAGTGATTAGTGTTGTGTGATTCTACTAGGTATTGTGGAAATGTTTGATTTTTATGGTCCAGGTAACTGAAATCTGGTATTCAGATGTAGTGATAAAGTGTTAATTATGCAGGGGATGGCATTGGTGGGGTTAATTGGTACTTTGTGCAGATTTAAAGTTGGCTGCACCCTATTTCAATCTAGTTTAGAATTGTTTTGTATATGCTTTCTGTTACCTTTAATTAACCACTTTATTTTTCATAATGGGGTTGTTGTCTTTACAAAAACTCATTTTAATAGAACAAACTGTAATAAGACTTTCCAGGCCTGGCTAAATTACTTTTGTGTTTCTTTAGCCAGAATTTTTTGGATAGTTAGGATCTTCAGTTTTCTTAAGGAAGTTTCATGTTTCAAGAACTCTCTTCTGCATTATATATAGTGGCATTTAAACTTAAATACTATAAATTACCTTCATGATCAATTTGGTTACTTGAACAAGTAATTAGATCATGGAGGTCCTGGTTCATGCAGTATGTGATGAAAAAATCTGTGGAACCTCCCCCAAGGGGGAAAAGGAGCAAGAATTTTCTGAATAAGCTATCAGCTTATGCTGAGGGGTATGTAAAATGTATGCCTGTGGTATTTGTTAGGCAGTATAAAAGTAACAGAATTTACAAAACATTTAGGCACCCCTCCAACTTTTTTTTTGGTTTATACAAAAAAGAAGGACTTTCATGGTGTTAACTTCTGTGTTAAAAACAGCTTAGCTTTTATAATCAATAACACTGGAATCCCAGTTGCTAACAAAACTACTTATTCCGTTTTTCTTTCAGATGTTTGCAAGCCTCCCAAGTAGCTGGAATTAGAATGAAAATAAATGACTTCTTGTTTTTAAAGTAGATTCCAAATGCATTCCTTGAAATCAATTGGAAGTTTAAAAAATCATCACAAGGAAGACTTACGTTTAGGCAGCTTGAGGGTAGACCAAATTCCTCTGTACTCCTAACCCATGTAACCCTCCTCCTAATCATGTAATTAATGCCGTATCCGATTTTAGGAACTAAATAATGTTGCTTTAAAGGAGGCAAAGTGTGCATTTAGTTGAGCTGATCATCCTGAAAATTCAACTGCTATCTTGCACCTTTCTTCATGACTCAAACAGAATTTTTATAGTGAGCTTCTGTCTTTAGACACATTATTTATCTGTGTCATACTGGCGATGGTTTTTCAGTATCTGCATGTCCAATAAATATGGTAATTTACACCAGAATGATCTATAATATCCCAAAATTTCCCTTTCATTGGCTACCTCTATTTTTTAGATGTCCAATTTTGAGTCCTTTAGAACCTGATTTCTATTCCTAGCTCTTGCACTAGCTTCTTCTGGGCTAGATTGTGAAATAATGTTCAGCTCAGATGGACCACAGACATATGTGGCAATTTTTGCCTGATCTGACCTCAGAAAGTGGTCTACAGCTGTGATCAAACACAAGTGCATGGCTGCAGACTGCTTTAAAAGGGCCTGATCCTGCAACAGTCTGAATCCTGATTGCTAATGACTGTTGGCTTGGGAGGATTGACGTAACTCGGGGGTTGTCAGCCGGGGGTACATGTACCCCTGAGGGTACTTGGACCGGTCCTAGGGGGTATGTGAGAGCAGGCGGGGACAGAGCACCGCTGCATCCCAGGAGCAGGGCCAGGGCATGGCGAGGGGAGTGGCACTCCTCTGTAGGATGGGGAAGCTCGCATGCGGCAGCCACCGCTGCTACACACCAGCTCAGTGAGCTTCCCCACCCCGCAGAGGGGCTCCACTGCCTTCACCCTGCCCCGGCCCTGCTCCTGGGAGGCGGCAGTACTCCTTCCCCGCTTGCCTGCGTACCATCCCTGCCTCCCTGCTCTGTGTCCAGCTGCGTGCCACTCCTCGCTTGGCATTTAACCGCACGCTAACCCTGCCCCCCTGGTGTATGGCCACGTACTCCTTCCCCTCCCTGCTCAGTGTCCGGCCTCTGGGGGTACTTAGACTAAAAAGGGTTAAAACCCCCAGATTTAACTCATGGCACTTTCTTCAAAGTGCCATGAATTAGACCAGGGAGTTACATTTTGGTCTGCACCCACATAGGGTGGAAGATTGCTGTGCTGTCCTTTGAACAGCTAGGGAAAGAGATTTTGATTGAATTCCTTCACAGCTTGGGGTGGGAGGGGAATAAACCTCCCAGTGTTTATACCAGCTGTGCCAGTGAAGCCACACTGGCTGCTGGGGGTCTTTCACTGCCTGCCTCCTCCCTCCCATTCTCTGTCTCTCCCATTCTCTTCTGTTCACCAGTACTAAAGTGAGGTAAGGACATGGTGGCTCTTTGGAGCCTGTCTCTATCACTTCCTAGGATTATGCCCCTTGCTAGCCTGGCCTTAATTTGACCTTGCCTGAGCTTGCGCAAATCGCTTCATTTCTGTCTCTTGGACTTACCATCTGCACACTGTCTATAACAACACTTACCTACCTCATCGGATCTTGGTGAGGTTTGGTTAATGCTTGTCTGCTGAGTGCTTTAACATCCTTAGATGAATGGTACTAGTGTACATAAGTACTATTTTATATCTGTCTACTCACTGCCTCTAACTGTTTGGCAGCTGTTTAATAACACAGCCGTGCTGCAGAAGGCAGGGAGTGAAAAAAGGGAATTCTGTCCAATAGAAAAAAATAGAAGCTATTTAATTACCTACCTTGAAATTAGACCTGACAAAAGTAAAACAATATGCCTCTTGTGAAAACTGCTAGGAGGTACTTAAGAATCACAAGGGGCTGGGATGTTCTTCTCTGAAGGGCATCCCACCAACAACAGTTTTCCTAACACCCTTAGGGTTTGAATGATGTAGATGGAAGAATACCAGCTACTAGATCAAATTGCCATCCTAGGGGGCTTTAACTCTTGAACCTTAGCCAAATCCAGCCCTTGCTAGTTTCTGAAATCTGATCAGATAGTCTGTAGGCTATGTACATGAATTGCTTCATTGTGCCTTTGGAGCTTGTGCATGGCTAAAAAGCTGTGCAGTGTTTTTGACAGTTACCTATTGGCTATAGTTCCAGGATAGCTCAATGATTCCTTTTAAAGTCAGATACAATTTATATTTACTCAGTTGGCTTGAGATTCACGTGTAACTCAGAGTACCATAGGATTTGCTTATGCACTTGCTAAAAATACCCATTTTTCAGAAAAAATGTGCTCCAGATTTTGAGGTTGGTTGTCTCCGATGCATTGGATACACTTCTACGGATGTAATTTTCTCTTCTTTTATTTAGGGGTAGATGAAAATGCTGGAACTGTGGATTGTTGAACATTTTATGTAATTTCTCAGAATCCTTAACTTCCAATTTCACAGATGTGTGATGTGATTCTAAGGGCAGCATTTAGAGTAAGTGTAGTTAATAGTTCTGATTTTGGGTAACAGCTGTCTGGCTTAGAAAATGAAACCATTTGCAACAACAGAAGAGCCCAGCCTGGAAACATTACTCTTTGCTGCTTTGTGCAGTTGTAGGACCCAATCCTTTTTCTAATGTCTGCTGTATCTAACCAGCTCTTGGATGTAGCATGAACAGTTCTTTTTTGGTTTTGGGTTTTTTTTTTGTTTTTTTTTCTGCTTGCTTTGTATTCCAAACAGGAGTTTTAAACTACAAACTTGTTGGCTTAAGTTAAACAACATTTTCCAAAAAAGCCAGATTTTAGATAAAAAAGATACTCTTTACATTAACATCTTAACACCTGTACAATCGGTCTTTCTGGACAATGTTTGAAATGAAGTCTATTTGTGATGAGAATGGCAGGCTACACAGTAGCTTTTTTTAAACGCACTTTTTATCAGGAAGATGTATGTTCTTGCAGCCTAGTCCTAACAAAAAAATCTGCTTAAGTACAGACACAATGTAAACAGCAGGATTTAGGAATGTTAGGTAGGTTTGGAATGATCCTTTGAATATTCTGTTTCTGTCCTAAAATTCAAGCTGTCTGGGACAGTGTTATTTATTGTATGCTGCTTAGTGAGTGCAGTGGGGCCTTAATGTTTTTTGTGTTGGTTAGGTATAACCCCAAGAATGGCAATACACTATAAAACCATGGAGTTATTTATGGAAGTTAAAGCGAAATTGTACTGAAGTTGTTCAGATCAGAAGGATCTGACAAACAGCTCTCAGCTTGCATAGAACAATTTTGGTGTCTTTTGAAATTCAAAGCAACTGGGTCTTCATATATGGGGTTACAAATGTTTGTAGCCTGGATGTTAGGGAAGAGAGGAATCCTAGTCAATTTATACTTGACTGACTTACACAAATTGAGATACACTGAGTCAGAGGCATGAACACACTGGGGCCAGCTACTGGGATAATTTATGGGATAGGGCATTGCCCTACTAGTTTGATTGACATTTTCCATGCTCTTAAAGGCAAATGTCCCTAATACTTTCATTATGAAACCAACCCCATTTTGATTAAACTTATGGTCCACCAGTAGCAGAGTTGCATTATTTTTGTGTTTTAGAAACGTAGTCTGGGATACTGGTGTTTATTTATATAATTTTTCATATCACTGGTCTTGCAGCAAAAATGTAAATGCACTTCACAAAGTGTTAGTTCAAGATGAGAGCTTACACAGGGAATCCTCATAAGTCAGCCTAACTCAGGAGCACATTCATTCTGTGGTTTTTGGCAAGTGTAACAGGACAGTCTGAATCAGCAGTGCAAGCTTAAAGGTACCTCATCCCCTCAAAATTATGTAATTTTCATGAAATAAGGGAAAATACCTTCAAATTCAATACCATCCATTACATTTTCCCCTGACTGTTTTGGTGGCTTTACAGTATATTTTTCTCCAGTTTATTTTTTCTCTTCCCAGTTATTGTACAACAGCCCTGCAAAAGCAGAGGGAGAATGATCACAGAAAGGGACTGGTTAAATTGGACAGTGGACCATTCACAAAAAGTACAAAATAAAAATAAAGGAAGCTTGTGTTACTTCAAACCATTTATTTATTTGTGATGTTATCAAAACAAGAAGCCCCAGTCTGGGATCAGGGCAGTGTTTTGCTATACACAGGTATCCAACACAGTGATTTATTTTGCTCCAAGGAATTTACAGTCTAACTACAGGAGGAGGCAATAAATGAATACAGCTAGGAAACAGAGGGAGAAAAAGTAACAGTGAAGACAGCTTTAAGTTTAATAAACAGAGGTCACAATATTCAGTAAAGTGCCTAGTCTTTGGATTCAGTAATGTGGATAATTTTCAGACGGAAATCAATGGCACCCCTTTTTAAATGTAGCATTTTGTATAGGGCTGGCTTTTGGTTGAAAAAGGATTGGAGAGCTTTGAATAAAACTTGCAGAATCAGGCCCAGAACCTTTGCACAGTGCAGGATCTGCAGACCCCTCTTGCAGATGCATGCAATGCCTAGTTCTGTTTGTTGTGCAAATAAGAAATTATACTGATAGCTCCTATTCAGCTCATTTAGAGGAATCAGCAGACAGGAAATCATGCCAGATAAATAGGACCCGAACATTTTGACCCAAGAAATTATTCTGGAGTTTTGGAAATGAAGCATTTTACTTAGAGTCTTATATTTAGGCACAATGCTAACACTTACATTTGCTTTCAAGTTCTTTATGTAACTTTCATCCCAGAAATAATATAGGATAGAGCATTGTTTAGTTTCTTGCTCTGAGCTATCAGACTGCTCACGTCACAGTAATGCTACTTTTAGCATTTTGGTCACTGCCAGGTTCAGAAATAGCAATTGCAATTGAATAAAATAAAATTTGAAATACATTCTTCATAGTTTGTTCGTGGTGAGAATAGCGCTCTCTCTACATTCAGACTGTGGACCGGAACAAAATGTGTTTACCTGAATTGATTTACGTTTGGGGTAAAAGATGTTCATCTTGACTTGGGGCAGAAATAGAACAAAACAAGTTTAGTTAACACAAGTGTAATTGAGTTCTGGCTCCATGTGCCTTCTGTTTAAGTAACAAAAGCTTTTGGCTGTTCTGTCTTACAAAGCATGTTATGAAACGTCTTTAAGTCAAACTTCTTTGTTTGGAATCAAACTAGAGGGAATGGTGGTGTTCAGTACAAAAGAAACCTTATTTTTCCTGTCCAGTATTTTACTGTGTTAATTGATGCTGCAGAAAAACGTTTGTTGAAAAAAACTTACTTCCATCCACTTCTTTTGCATCCTACACTGAAGTCAGAACTCCATGCTGTAACCTTCTGGTGCCAGGAAAATTGTTATCAATTCACAGCTGTGTCTTCATTGGGTGATCTTGTAGGGCAGGGGTGTCCAACCTTTTTGAATGTGGGGCCGGATCATGAACTTTTTATCACCCAGTGGTCCGGCGAGCCATATTCAAAGACCTCACAGGAAGCGGTATCACATCACTCCCCCGAAATGAAAGTACAGTGTTTACTTTCATTTCTGACCGCAGCAACTTGGTCCTCAGAAAACAGCTTGGAGGGCCGCATAGCAGCCCGCGAGCCGTATGTTGGACAAGCCTGTTGTAGGGGCTAGCTGGGAGTAAACCCTGCAATCATAAGTAGCTTTAATAAATAGCAAATATGGTTATTTAAAAAACAGAGAAATAATATGTGAAAGCTGAATGCAGTTGTTTGCTTCAAATTGTTTACAAGCATGAAGTTATTTTTTTTTCAGAATGCTTGATATGTGTCTGATGTGTACTTTATATAATATATATTAGGGTACCTAGAGGAACACATACTACTACCAGCCCTTATGTTGGTAGCTGGAGAGAAGTGCTGTTCTGTGGGACTGGCATGTTAAATGGGCTAATATGCCTTGTGCAGAATGGGTGGTGGGAAGGTTCATTTCCATGCCATCTTTTCACCTCTCTATTCAGCCCCCTCAATACCTGCCCAGGATAGTCAGACTTGGCATGAAGTCCCGGATTTGCTTCTAAATGGTTGGCTGTTTCAGATGTACTGTGACTTACCTTAATGTCATTCTTAGCCTTGGTATCTGTTTTTCATTAAAAACAAACAAAAACAAACAACCCCCCCAAAACAGCACCCACCCCCCAACCCACTTAATTTCATTGGCCAAAGTAGAATTAGAATGTTTTCTCACAAATGAGCTGGGATTCTTTGTAATGCTCATAAGTAAACTCTTGGATCGTTACCTACTTTTCTTTTTCAATGACTAATTTCATAGACATTGAATTCCTCTTGAATTGCAGTGCGTCAGATAATTTTGGTTCTAAAGAACTGCTAGAGACACCCAGTTAAAATAATTGATGTTTTCCTTTAAAATAGTGGATGCTAGCAATTGTAAATAAAACATGTTATCTTTCCTTAGTTGGCGCCCCTCTGCATAGCCTAAGCACAGCATTTGTTAAAAATGTTAACGTAATTAATGTATGGTTAGAGTAGAAAGGAGCATGGAGGGGCTAGTACATACATCCCTGTTGTTATTATGCAGAAAGGCTACAGAGTCTTCAGCATTTTTAACCTATACTTACATTATTTCCCTGGAAACATGCCCTTGGGAAATTTTTGGAAATAACTGGCTAGATCATATTCCTGAGGGTTATGGTATCGGGATCGGGATCCAAGATTGTGGTATTGGCTTTGTTTACACAGTGTCTTACTTATGATGTACGTTAAATTATTAAAATGTTAGTTTTAGGGGTAAGAATGATGAATCCCTTAGATAGCAAGGTTTTTCTTACAGGCAGGTCATGAAGGAGGACATAGTCCCAGCCATTAGTCAGTAAGTAAGCTTTTCAGAAAGAATAATCCTAAAATTCGAGCCCATCTGGAGAGCCATTAAAAATCCTTTTTTTTTTCCGGTGGAGCTAATCTGCACATGGCACGCGCCCAGTCTGCAGTTCATGCTCTGTTGATGTCAAGAGAAGTTTTTGCTTTCCAAATTGGTCCCTGAAGTGAGAACTATGCAGGCCTGAATACTGTGCTTATGTAGAGTCAGTTTCAGGATTGGGATCAAGATGTCCAAATGTCATTAGTTTTTTTGTTTGTTTGTTTTAATTGGAAAGTCAGCTTGCTTATTTCAGCTGGTGGGCCTGAGCACAAGTATCTTTAGAAAGAGCTGAAGGTGATGTATGGAAACAGAGTTTTCAATTGTTCTTTTTTCTTGGCAGAAATTGAGAACCATCATTCTTAAATTTGTGCTGTGAAAGTAGAAAGCTACCGTCTGGATAAAGAAATGAAAAGCACAACTTCACATGCAGAAATATCATAGCCATCATGGGTTTTATTAGTAGCACTGTGTTGTATGATTAACAATTGGGAAAACAATGTCACTGCACTATGATCAGGATTGCATATACAGAGGCACAAGGTTGCACAGATTAAAAGACTTGAAGGCTGGATGAGGCCATCAGCTCAGACAGGCCTTGTCTATGCTCATCTACCTCTGCCAGCAGCTCTGGTGGCAGACACCAGCTGCCAGTGTCCAGCTGTCAGAACAGATCCGTGAATTTGTGGCTGCTTTGATTAGCTCCATGCAGCAGCTGTGCCTCCAGTATGCAAAATGCACCCCGAGAAGGTAGCAGCTATTAGTGTGACCTCTACCACTGGGAAGGAGTGTGGGTGTATCTACACATACCTTCTGCTGTCTGCTGGAGGGTTGTAGAAGCCCTGCTGTGCTCAGCAGACGTGGCTAGCTAGAAAGGAGGACTGTGCCATTGCAAGGGAACTTTGAGACTGGACGTATTCAGAACTGGAGGCCGTTACATTTTGTCTGGTTATCCCCATCTTGAGCCCAGGAGATTCTGTTGGACTTTAATATTTTCCAGAAAGGTATCCAGTTCTGATCTGAAGTGTTAAAGAGATGGAGGCTCCTTCAGTTCTTTTGATAGTTTGTTCAAGTAGTTCCTCATCCTCACTGTTCAAACCCTGTACCCCATTCATGCCTGAAAGGAATTTAAGAAAGCTAACCAAATGTGAAGCCTGTGTGTGAAAATGCATCACTTGGAACGATTCATGTGTTTCAGCATGAAAAGTGATGTAGCAAAAATGGCATGGGGAGGTTTCATATATATTGTGCTGTGCAGATTTGATGAGTCTGCAGATTAAACAGTTTTTCTTTCTAGCTGCTAGGCTCACAAACTTCCTCTAGACTCAGACTGCCAAACTGCAAATTTTTCCATCATAGACATCATCATCAATAGCAGAAGTGGCACAAGCCAAGTTTTATACTTGGCTTCTATCGAGTGTCTAGCAGATGGAGTTTTCAGTTGCATTACAGAAGCATTACTTTTATGCAAGACATGGGAGGTAATAGTAACAATCTACTCAGCACTGTTTAAGCTGCGTGTTATTATGCTCAGTTTTGTGCACTGCATTTTATGAAGGATATAGAGAAACTGGTGTGGAAAGCAAGCTGAATGAAATTAAAGGAACTAGGTATGTTTAGCCTGGAGAAAAGGAGATTAAGGGGAGACATGATAGCAAGTTCCAGATATTTTTTTTTCATTTTGAAACATTTTGGGGTGTTAAAAGCACTGCTATGAAGGAGATGGAGAAATATTGTCACTTAGTAGAGGGCAGGACACAGAGCAGTGTGTTTTAAGCTGCAACAAAGCTAATTTAGGTCAAATCCCGGGGGAAACTTCCTAACTGTAAAAACAGTGTAACAGCATTCCTAGGGAAGGTGGAGAATCTCTTTCATTGGAGGTTTTTAGAAAGAGGCTGGATAATCATCTGCCTGGGATAGTTGAGGAATAACAAATCCTGCAAGTGTGTATAGGTTAGATTAGGTGATGCTTAGGTTTCTTCCAACTCAATGATTTTGTGATTCTAGTTTCAGGTTCTTTAATGTGAAGGCAAGGAAGGAGGCAAAGCAGAAGCTGGATTTGGCTTTCTTCGTGGCTTGTGTCCCAGAGTCAGTGTGTTTATTTCCTTGGTGAGAAGCCAGGCTTGGGGCACCAAAGGCCTGTACCTCAATATATTAGCTTGGAGGGGGGAGGTGTTTGTTTATGTAGGTGAAGGATACTGGGCTTGTATGTTACTATATTTTCTTGCATATATCACAGTCCAAGCAAAATACACAGCTTGTTTTGAAAGGCAGAATGAAGGAAAACAAAAGCTCTTTCCTTGAAAATACAGAAGTATCAGGAAGTAGTAATAGCTTCTGTAGCAGGGGCTTCTGTCAGGGAGGAAAGAGAAAGTGTCCACAGCTAGCAAAACAAGACCCCCATGTGTAGAACTGCAGCATTACTTTTACTCCCCATCCCCACCCTGCTGAGGCAGAAACTGCTGTTTTCTTGCTTATAATATACACCATATTTCCAGTAGCTGATTTTTGGAAAAAAGGTATGTGTTGTATGTGAGAAAATATGGCAACACTTAATATGCTCTCAAGATAAGCAGCCAGTGGTTCCAGAAAGCCACCAAGATACATATAGAGTCTGTCACAGATGACAGACTGGTGTCCTTGGCAATCCTTTATTCCAGGAAGGAGCTGAGGTTTCTCAAAGGCAGCATATGAAACTGAGCAGCTTAGCAGCATGGCCTTATTAAAGCAATTGTTATTAAAGTTGCCGAGGCAAAATCCAACAGCATGCAGCCTTTCGTGAGTGCTGGTAGGAGGTGGAAGGCTAATGTAATATTGCTGTGGGGAGAGGGATTTCCAGGCCGCTTGCCTGTACCAGCTGGTACTGTCTTATCAAAGAGCTAGCATTGGACAGAGCATGGCTTGGGTCACTAAGTTAATTAACAGAGAAACAGTTACGGAAGAAGCATAGGCAAATTACTGTTGGGATCACTGCTGTCTGGGGATAGCCCAAGTTTAGGAAAAGAGAGAGAGTGGCAATATGATCTGGTTATTCTTATATTTTTGCCTTTAGGAAGAGGATGTTACTGCAGCTGATTTTGAGGATAAAGCATGAGCACGTGATACTTGCAGCCCCTTTTAATGTGAAATGTTGCATTTAGTTTGTATGCCCTTATTACTTCAGTGGAACTCAGGCAAGGCAACTGGAGTCAGTCTTCTGTAATTTCAGCCATTACCAGGATTTTGCCCCGTCTTCCCCTCTCCTGTTTGCCATGGGTCCAGACTTCCCAGTTCCAGGGGAAAAAAAATCTCGTGTTTTTTCAGAAATCCTGGGCCCCATGTCTGGATTTAGTTCTGGGCAGTGTGCTGGGATTAATCCTGGGCACTGTGCTTATGTCGACCATTTGGAAGGCACAGCAAGCCTGTACCTCTTACTTAGCTCAAGTGATGTTGAAATGGATAGGGAGGAAGCTTAAAATGTGATGATTGGTGAAGTCCTGCTTCCCATTACCAAATCATGGTTACCTGTTTGCCTGCAGAGATGAGCAAATAGTTACCTTCCTTGTAAGTCAGCTCTGTGATAGAAGTGCACCAACACATCGGTATGATATCAGATTGGCACTGATATAAAGAAAAATGTCTGTATTGGAAACCAGCCTGATGCAGATCATAAATGCCCATACGTGTACACAGCGCAGCACGTAGGCAGTGAGAAACAGGGCATGGCAGTGTGGATAGCTGCCTGCAGCTGGTAAGTTTGGTGTGGTGGGAAGAGGCATGGGGGTGCAGATCAAGGCCCCTGTAGTGAGGAAGGGTGTGAGGTTGAGGTTGGGGCTGGGGCAGAGGCTGCCCAGCAGGGGTGGGGCCACAGCTCATTCGGGGGACACAGGAAGGGAGGTGGGGGCGGCTCCTGCTGCTGTGCGCTACTCATCCGGTGCTCATCTGGTGGCTGCTGCTCCTGTCACTTGTCTGGGAGGGCATGGGGGGCGGGGGAAATGGCATGTGCCCCCAGGTCTGCCTGGCCAGGAAGAACATAGTGCAGCCCTGGCCCTAACCTGCCCTGCCCTGCCCTGCCCCACCCCACCCCACCCCACGCACATCCAGGGGCACATGCCCCCCTCCCCCCCATGCCCTCCTGGACGAGTGGTGGGAGCAGCAGCAGGAGCTGCCAGACGAGCACTGGACAAACTGTGCGCAGCAGCCATCCCCCACTCCACCCCCGTGGCTCCATCCCACGCCTGCCCTGGCCCCAGCCTGCAGCTGCAGCCTGCCCCGTGCACCACGCAGATCTGGGGGGCACTGCTAGAGTTCAGGTTTCCTGTGTAATCTTAATTAGTTCCTTTTGTGCATAGGCTTTATGGTACAGTCTTTAAAGCTATTATATTGTTATATCTTTCACAGGTCTTCTGTTCCAGGAGCACAGACTGGATACTGCTCACTATGAGGTGGTTGTTTTTTAAGTTATTAGGTGCCCAAATCCAGTTCTATTCCATTTTGGGTAACTCCCCAGAAATCCATTAATCCAGTAGTGCCCAATCTTCTGACCCCTCAGGCCGGATGAGTGGAGTGGGGGCTCAGTCAGTGAGCTGGATCCCATGTGGGGTTGGTGTTAGGCGTGGGATCTCACATGCTGGATGTGGGTGCACACTGACCTGACCCTGCTTGCTAGAAATGCATACCAGAAGTGGCTATGCACCAAAAGCAGCTGTGAGCTGGCCCAACCCCGTGTGCTGGATATTGCTGCACACTGGCCCAATCCTGACACATGTTCATCTGACCCATGCACCTAGGTCCTAGGTGCAGCCTTGCTCTGATGTGGCCACATGTTGGCCCAACCCTGCACGCTCGTGTTCAGCCACAGAGCACCCCTATGTATGGGGGCAGAGCCATGTTATTTGGTCGGCAGGGCTCCCTATGGGTCTGAATATTTGGCAGCAAGGGATGGGAATTAATGCTGCCATCACTCCCCCACCACCAAACTCATAGGGAGACCCCTGTACTGGATGACTCCATGGGTTGGATCTGACCTACAGGCTAGAGATTGAGCACCACTGGAGTAATTCCTCTGTTTTGTAAAATGCTTCCCTTTTAGCCTTAAAATTAAGGTGCTAGAAATCAGTGTGAGGAAGAGGAGAAGAACTGACCTTCTTATATTAATCTTTTTCTGGTACTTAATCAGGGTGGGATATTTATCACAGGCTCTTAAGTCCACTTAGGTGCTATTAGGTGGAGAAGGATCTGTTCCGTAGTGGGAAGCTGGTCAATAGTTTGTTTTTTCCTCATAGTGTTCAGTGCCTAGTACAGTAGTGTCTGATCTGTGATGAGGGCTCCTAGCCATTAAGGAAGTAAATATACTGGTAATTTATAGTGATCATTCTGTGTGGCCCTTGCTTGCCGTACTACAACTGTCACAACTCTTTTCTGAAGACAGAATTTTTCATTTCCTCATAGGCATTTCTGTAGTGTCAGTTGCTACAATATCCAAGTGCATCACAAACATTAATTAAATTAACCTTACAGTTGCCCTGTGAGGTGGTGCAGGGGGTGGGGGGAAGGGTCGGTGGGTAGTTATCTTCATGTGTTAATGGGAAGCTGAGTGCTCAAGGAGACAAAACATGAAAGGTTCTGGCCACAGAGTGGAACTGTATATGGGAGCAGAGCTATGTTATCTGGCCCACAGGGCGCCCCAGGGGCCCAGAAATTTGGCTCCTATTATAAATTGCCTAAGATTTGGTTTGCAGAATCTTTAGTCTCACATAGCACTCTATACCAGTGCTTTTCAATATTTTAAAACTTAAGCCACCCCTCATTAGACTCGAGGCACTCCTTGTTAAACATAAGTCACTTCTCAGAAAATGCCAACTCTTAGCTTTCACTTATCTTTTTCATTACAGAAAAATAGCAGAGCAATTCTTCTGTTGCAAAGAACTCAGAAAGGCCACAACAGAATTGTTTTAATACTATGGATTAATTCTATTTGAAATCTCTGGATTAATCTTGTGAGTCATGTTTGCACACCTAACAGTGTTAACATTGTGTGGCACTCCATGGCACTCTTGAAAGGATTTCAAGGCGACCCAGGGTGCCATGGCACCCTGGTTGAGAATCGTTGCTCTATGCATTCAAAACAGAACTTGTATTGACATTACCTGTAGCTCTGAGAGCTAAGGGTCTCTAGTCAGGCACTCTGAACATGAGGAACAAACAGTTAGTGGCTCCTTGTAAAAAGTCTGGTTTGCATATCAAAGGCTGACATGTTTGCTTTTCTCTCTCCCCTTTTTCTTCATGACATGAGGGACATGAGGTCTTATTTCTGTCTGTACCTAACTCAGAGTCAGTTGTGGTCTGGAGGTTACACGTGAGGCATCCATTGAAAACTGTTTTCCAACAGTAGAAAGCTGACTAAGGCTGTGTACAGAATTTTAGGCAGTCTGTCAGGGAGCTGCTCTAACTATGGTGCTTTAAACAAAGCAGTTCAACAAGGAGAAATGCAAAGTGCTGCACCTAGGGAGGAAGAATGTCCAGCACACCTACAGCCTAGGGAATGACCTGCTGGGTAGCACGGAAGTGGAAAGGGATCTTGGAGTCCTAGTGGACTCCAAGATGAACGTGAGCCGGCAGTGTGACGAAGCCATCAAAAAAGCCAATGGCACTTTATCATGCATCAGCAGATGCATGACGAATAGGTCCAAGGAGGTGATACTTCCCCTCTATCAGGTGCTGGTCAGACCGCAGTTGGAGTACTGCGTGCAATTCTGGGCGCTGCAATTCAAGAGGGATGCGGATAACCTGGAGAGGGTCCAGAGAAGGGCCCCTCGTATGGTTAAGGGCCTGCAGACCAAGCCCTACAAGGAGAGACTAGAGAAACTGGACCTTTTCAGCTTCCGCAAGAGAAGGTTGAGAGGCGACCTTGTGGCTGCCTATAAGTTCATCACGGGGCACAGAAGGGAATTGGTGAGTATTTATTCACCAAGGTGCCCCCGGGGGTTACAAGAAATAATGGCCACAAGTTAGCAGAGAGCAGATTTAGATTGGACATTAGGAAGAACTTCTTCACAGTTAGAGTGGCCAGGGTCTAGAACGGGCTCCCAAGGGAGGTGATGCTCTCCCCTACCCTGGGGGTCTTTAAGAGGAGGTTAGCTGAGCATCTAGCTGGGGTCATCTAGACCCAGCACTCTTTCCTGCTTATGCAGGGGGTCGGACTCGATGATCTATTGAGGTCCTTTCCGACCCTAACATCTATGAATCTATGAGTCTATGAAAGTGCCATGAGTTACAGTGCCATTGAACCCAACAGGTGTTTGCCTGTTGCGTGGCAGGGGGGGAGGGGGAGGGGCTCAGAGCCTGCCTGAACTGACTCAGGCCAGCAGGTAGGGGCACTTCAGCAGCCCCCCAGGAGGCTGCAGGAATGCCTGTCTCCCCAGCCGTGCCCTCCTTGCCAGTTGGCAACTGTCAGCAGTGGCTGGTGGGAAGAAGGGAGCGACAGAGTCCCCCCTGCCATGTACCCCACCCCCAAGGAGACACCCAGAGACTGTGTGAGAACAAGCTGACAGGCAGCAGCTTTGCTCTGGAAGAAAGAATAAGAACCGGTAGCCTGAGCTGTTACTTAAAAGCTGAGGACTTGCAGAGATGACCCCAGTCCCAAGACCCCAGCTGGGGTGCTCCTGAAAAGTGGGGGTTCCATTTCTCTCCCCTTCCCACCCCAGTTCTGGGCATGGCAGCCATGATGCTGCCATTGCCAAGAACCTCAAGTGGGGAAGGAATGGAGCCCCACCACTGCATGGGCCTGGCCTGGCTATGCTTTTTGGCCTCCCTTGCCCCACTCGCCCCCCCTTCCCCCTACGCAATTGTCTTGACTGGCAGAGGCTGCTGCACCTGGAGCTAGAGGAGGGGTGGGAAATGGAGTCCCTGTGCCTTGTGGGCCTGGGCTGGCTCCCCACAAGACCCTAGCTGGGTATGCAGTGGTGGGGCTCCATTGCCACCCTGCTTCAGCTCTGGACACACTAGCCTCTGCTTGTGCTGGTGGTGGTGGGTGGGGGAAGGGAGCCCTCCCTGCCACTTGCCGCCCACTATCTGTGCATACCACTTGTCCCCTGCAACCCCCAGTCTCCCCTCCCCTCCATCCTGCTTCTCCCTCTCTCTCCCTCTCTGCTGCACTCTTCCTTACCTTTGCTTTGCATCAGCAGGCTCTGTCCCTTCTGCAGCCTGGAGTATGGCTCTATCCTAACCCCATAGCAGCAGTGTCTCATAGCACCAGTGCTGGCTTTGCACTGCTGCTGCTTTGGGACTGAGCTGGAGCCATGCTCTGTGCTCCAGGCTGCAACAGCGATAGAGCTTGCCAGTGCAGAGCAAAGGTAAGGGGTGGGGGTGGATGGGCAGGCAAGGGGGAGAGACTTGTGGGGAGGGAGGGACACGGACCTGAGGCTGTTGGGGACAGAAGTGGCATGGCGGGGGGAATGGGAAAGGGGAATAGGGGTAGCCTGAGGCTGCCGGGTGGGAGGCAGGCAGAGTGAGGGTAAGTGGAGGAGGGGGACGACTGGCAGTAGGGGGCAAGCTGCCTGCCTCTCTCACTGTCTGCCTGCACTGGCCCTTGTTACCTGCTCACTACTACTCCCCTGCCTGCCCTACTGCTTCCCCCACTGTCTGTTCCCTACAGCTGCCCTGCCCCATTACTGTCACTCTCATCACCTCTCCCCCCACCTGCAGTAGGGGGGGGTTGGGGAGACAAATTTGAGATGATCCTCCTATAATTTGATTTCAGACGTGGAAAATTATAATGAATTTATAAATTTCCGTGTAGAATGTAATTATTGCGGGGGTGGGGTGGGGGGTCGTTTTATGTTCAGGGTTGTCTTGTATTTGGATAAGTACATGTGGCAGGGCATTGTTGGTGCTTGCCACTTTAAGGGCTGAGCCAAACAGTCAGCAGGTGATTGATTACAGTGGCCATTTTAGAACTCTGGCCACCTATATATACAGAGCAGCTCACTGCTGGCAGGCCAGGCAGAAACATTGCCTGGCTGAAAGGCTGTATGAAACATCTTGGAGATAAGGGCAGAAGCTTAAGGGGATGTTTGGAGGCTCCTGGTCCTGGGCATGACCTAAAACTGCACCCTGCTGGGAGTGGGTGTCCTGGTGGGGCTCCCAATGGTGCAAGAGCCCCCAAGATATACCAGGCCAGTTACTACCTTGGTGAAAGGTGGGTCGGGGCGCCTTAACCCCATGGCCCCTACAACACTGTGGGTATAAGGGGGCAGGCATGGTTACGGCCACCTGAGCCCAAAGAGGCTGTAAGACCCAGGCAGGGCCAGGCACAGCTATGGCCACCTGAGCTCCCACCAGGGAGGGAAGTCCTGTGGCCTCAGTGAGAGGGGGCAGAGATGTGGAGCCCCAGTGACAGGGGGCAGAGATGTGGAGCCCCAGTGAGGGGGAAACCAGAGGGCTGGGAGCCCAGTGTGTGTGTGTGTGTGTGTGTGTGTGTGTGTGTGTGTAGAGTTGCCTTGGGAGGGGCCAGGGCAAGCTTGGCCCTGGTCAGGTAATTGGCTGGCCACTACCCCAGTGAGGGTAGTGGGAGAGGCCCAAAAGACGGTACGTCTACCACCCAATGTGTGCGCTAGGTAAAGCATATGGCTAAAGGGGCCCGTTCCAAGAGGGAGCAAGGTGGTACAAGTTGTTGATGCGTGAAAGAGACCCTGTGAGAGGGGGTGGAGTATGAGAGGCCCTAGTGAGAGGAGGGCGGTATGAATGTGTGTGTGTCTGAGGCCTTACAATGAGGACTAAGCTTGGTCTGGCCGTAGGCTGGAGCATTATGTCACCTGGATGCCATCTGCAAGGCTTGGGCTGTGGCGTAGGGGTGGAACGGAGCCGCAGATAGTGCCCCCTGGCATTGGGGCAAGAATGGGCAGCCTCCCACCTTATTAGAACCAATTAAGAAACAACAAGGCGTGGCAGGCGGGCGGTTGGCCCAGAAACGGGTGGGCGGGGCAAAGGCAGACTGGCTCCGAGAAAGCCACCTGTTACAGTATGATAAGTATAAACAACAAGAAACAAATTTGTTTTTTTCCTTTACAGTTTCTAACATAACACTCCTAGACTGAGTTGGAACATGAGAAATTTTGGATTTAAAGATAATTTCCCTGCAAAAGCTGTATATCAGGGGGCAGTAGCCTTTTAGGACTATCAGGCTGAAATAACATGGCTCATACTGAGGCAGGCCTGTCCTTCTGACTTAGTTGCTGTTACTTCATCCCTTTATGAAAATGACTCCTGTGTGTGAGACTTAGCCATTGTGGCATGCTGCAGAATTCCTCTTGCCACTGAAATGCTGCTGATTATCCAGGCTTCACTGGTAGAATGAGATCACGTAGCTGGCTGAATTCAGCCCACAGGCTCAGCCAGCCCTTGCTGTAGATGACTGAAAATAGGAGATGAGGGCCAAATTCTGTTTTGTTACATGTATTAAATGTAGAGTAATGCTGCTGACTTTGGTGGAGTTACTCTAAACTCCCATTGGTGTAACTGAGTGGAAATTTGGCTGAGGATCTGCAAATGCCAAACAAAAGTAATCCTGCATGTATCTATTATTACATTCCAGTGGAACTGTTTATTTATGCAAGTAGATATTTTTGTTCTCTTTCATTGTTTTCCATATAGTATCATGTTTTGAGAGGTAAGTTGACTTCAGTTATCCTGAGAAGTATGCAAATTGGCTTTAGTCTGCTGCATATGATTCCATAGCTTGAGGGCTCTCACCCTTTTTTAGATTCAAGGCACCCCTTGGAAAATGCCCACTCTTAGTTTCTACTCATTTTTTGACTATAGAAAAATAATAAAACAAGTCTTCTGTTGCAAAGAATGCAGAAAGATCACAAAAGAGCAAAATGGACTCCTGTTCGAAATCTCTGGGTTTATCTTGTGAATCATGTTAGCACACCTAAAACTGCTAACATTTGTGTGGCACCGTGTGGCACCCTTGAAGGGATCTTGTAGCACCTGGGTAAGAATCACTGGCATCTGGCATGAACAGCACATGCCCCTGGCAGCTGGCGGGGCACAGCGGTGACAGTGGGACCGCGGCGGCAGTAAGCTGGGAGCTCCTGCAGATGACACCGGTGCTGCTGGCGGCAGGGGTAGGGGTGGCGATTGCTGACCAGGGGTCAGCGACCACCCTCACATACCACTGGCAGCGGCGGCTAGCAGCAGTTGCTGACCACCTGCAGACACTGCTGGTGGTGTCAGGGGCAGGGGTGGCAAGCAGTGACCATCTGCAGGCACTGCTGACAGTGTCGGCAGTGCCTTTCATAGGGGTTCACTGCCACACTCGGGGTGCATGTGCATTCATGTGAACCCCCTATGCATTGCCAGTGATCACTGGTATAGCGATTCAATTTTTTCATGAATATGTGGATCACTGAGACCTCTATAAAGATATGTTTGCATAACCAGAGAGTTTGGAACACTTTTAAAAACAAAGAAGCTGACAAAGAAAAACCCAAACTCAAAACTTTGGTCTCTCTATATCATACCTTCAGTGATATTTAAGTGAAAGCAAAACAACAAACTTTCCCCACCCAAACAGTTGTTCTCTGAGAATTCAGATAAGACTTTTGCTGTTGGGGCAACTCAAGTGACAATGAAATTTAACTTCTTAAAATAATTTATTCTTGTTTTAACAACACGGCAGTCTCACTTGAACCAACTCAGTACAGTAATCATCTCTGCTTTGCTACATATTCCTTCCTCTGACACTAGGTATTGGTGCTCTGAGTACTGTGTTCTCCAAGGCAAGTACTGGAGGTATCACATTCATTAGGCTGTGCAGGCTCTGGTTCTCAGTGGGGGCCTATAAACTCTCCCATGCTTTGAGTAGCAGAAGGGTCTTTTCATGGGACTTTCAGAATAAAAAGGGTACAAAAACATGAGGCATATAAAGTATTAGCAACAAAAAGTGAACCCAGTAGTAAGTACTTCATTGAGACCCTAATACATTTTACTACTGAGCTGGAAAGATGCATGTCTCATTGGAGCCCTTCTGTGTTGTCCCTCTGCTGGAAGACCACTGAGCTGTATCTTCCAGCAAACAGTACCAGTAACAGGTTGCATCTCTGCAAGTCCTCAGCTTTTAAGTAGCAGCTCAGGCTACCTGTTCTTATTCTTTCTTCCAGAGCAAAGCTGCTGCCTGTCAACTTGTTCTCACACAGTCTCAGGGTCTCTTCTGAGACTGGTCCTCTCCAACTTCAAGATCTTACCCTAATTTTCCAGTCCATCCTTGGTTGTAGGGATGCCTCTGTTGATCTGGGTAAAACAGCTCCCTCCTTTGGCTGCATCCTGAATTAGCAGGTTCATTACATTGTAATGTAATGAACGTAATTTCTTGGTTAAACAATTTTGGATATTTTGGAAAGATGTTACTTAGCAGAAATTGTGGGTTCTCATAATTGCACTTCTCTGCCAAGTAGGGACTAGACAGTGGACTCATTCTTAGAGGAAGTTTGAACAGATAGTGTTCATTGTTTACATCTAAATTTAGCCCAAGTTGTTTGTTAAATAGGTAAGAATTTCTGAAAAGGGAAAAAAAATAGCTTTCAAACATGGAGGATAAATGTATAAACAATACTGTGTGATTATATGTTATTAATCCTTACTACAGGCCAAATAATTTTGTGATTTAATTTTTGTTTAGTCTAAAGAAAAAGCTGTAAGCAATTAATAAGGATTTAGTTGAAGTAATTACAGCTGTTTGTATAAATATGCTTGAGCATGAGAAGGCAAATACATATTCTAAAATGTGGGTTATTTTCTTACCCTTCTGGAAGTGCTTTATTGATGAATCATCTCACCTCTCGTCTAACTATGGATTCAAACACCTTTCTGGAAAGTGATCTTGCCCTCTCACCTCACCTGTCCTTAACTTCTCTACTGCCTTTTTCCTCTAGGCTTATTTTGAACACTCTTAGGTATATAAGATTTGACAATCATTGGGCTTTGTGCCGTGTTATAAGAAGAATAACTATAGAATAGCAACATCCAAAAGGCTATTTTCACCATTTCTGTGGGGCAAGTTTCATAGCAGCTGTGCAGCTCCCTGCACTGCTTAACCCCAGAGCTTGGGCAAGAGGACAGTTTCACCCTGTCAGCACTTCACCTACTATACCAGGTGTATTGTAGAAAGTTACAATATTAAAAACATAATCTCCTTTCCCTGGGCTCAGTTTTGAGCCTGGCTCCATGCCCATGCAACTGTTTTGAGGCACTGGAGTAAATCCCCTTCCTCTGCTCAACCAGCTACCTACATTGTCAGAATCTGGCCCAGAGTATGACCACTGCTGTGGGATGCTCATTTCATTCCCGTATCAGTGGGTTGCTCGTAGCAGAGTGGGAGTGGGTGCAGCCTTGCCTTTTATTCCCTTAGGCTGCTGGCCAGTGCAGTGGGGATAGCATGTTGTGCCAACCGTAAACTCTGTTCAGTTTACTTCCTGCCCTGAAGCAAGAGGTGAAGCAGGGACTGGCGTATGAACATCACAGTTGAAACAGGATTCTTGCCTTGCTCCTTGTGCTCTGAAGCTTTGTTTTGCCCTATACTTGAGTTGTATTATCAGATTAGGGCCTTGCCCTCAATATTCTGAAAACAAGTGATGCTGCGAGTGAAAGACACCTACAGCATTGTTTCTCATGCTTGTTTTGATAGCTGCCACATAAGAACATTTCAGAATAAAATCAACTTCAGACAAGCAGCAGCCAATGTAAACAGCATTACTGCATACCATTTCATCCACTTGGGGTGGGGAGGGGGGATATACTGTATTTGCTCAAATATAAGATGAGGTTTTTTTCCCCAATCAGCTTTGTGGGGAAAAGCTCCTTGTCTTATATTTGAATACAAGAAAACCTCACTAAATACATTGCCTTTCACTAAACTGCTGCCAGGAACAGCATATGGTCGGTAATGGATACCAGCTATGAAGTTGATTGAATACAGCCTACACTGAACATGACTGTAAAACACATGGGCCATATTGGGCAAATATACTGTTGGGAATCTTTTTATTATATTATTATGAAAGTATCCAAACTTAAAACCTGCTTCCATCACCTTACACTGTGTTATGAAAACTGCATCAACTAAGCAGCAGCGAAACAACAAGGCAATAAAGTGTCAAAACTTAAAACAAGCTTCTATCAGTTTCCAAAACTTTGACAAATAAGACTGACAAAAAAACATAGAACATTTTTACATTATCCAATGATTCCCTCCTTCCCCAAATTCCCATTAATCCAGGGACCTGGATGCTTTTGTTTCTTAATACCACATTATTCCCTGTTGCCTTCCAGGCTTGTTTATTAATGCCTATCACTCCATATCCCATCTGTGTCTTCTCTTAGCCCCTATCATGCCTTTCCTAGCCAACCCCCAGCCTCTAAGTGGGTGCAGCATGCCTCCTACTCTGTTAGTGCTTAAGGCTAGGGACAGAATGACACATAAACCAGTATAAGTGATTAGAACACGTTAAGATAAACCTGGATGGATGTAGTATCAGACTTAACTGATTTAGCATAAATCGGTTTATTTAATTTCTGTCCCAGACCCCCTCCAGGTTTAAGTTAACTCTCAGTCCCCCAGTCTCTCAAGATGCTTCCACACAGACCCTTCTTGCAGGGTGGGCAGGCTAACCTTGGCCCAAACTGTCTGCTCTAGCCAAGCAGGGAGGTGTGCTCTAGCATCCCCTGGTTTTTGGCCTGGGCCAATGCAGGCATGTGGCTGCATTTTTGGAATCAAAAGTGAATGTGTGTTCATTTGCTTATTGGTTTGATGTACTCATCCTAGACTAATCTGCAAAGAATGAATTAATTCAACCTCAGGCTTTTTGACTGTGTGTACTTAGCCTAAAAGTTCAGTATTCTAAACCTTTCCCCTCCCTTCTCCCTGATCACTGGTAACATTCTTCCCCCAGTTATCTTCTGATAGCTTATTAGTCTCAGCTGTTGATCTTTAATCAGTACCACCACACTTGCACCCTGTTCTCATTATTGCCTTGTCATATGGATGGGCCATGCTTCCATCTTCCAATGAGGCATGTAATACTCTATCCCAGTATCCCACACTTCTGCAGGCATATCACATCTACCTCTATCTGATCCAAATACTGGCCCACCCCCACTCATTTCACTGGCTGCAAATGCTCTTTACATTAACTGAGATTAACATAATCATATTTATTTCAAGATATTGCCCACCACCTTCCAAGACTAGTCTATCTATTGAGCTCTAGGTCTGGGCATGACTCTGCTTCTGATCCTTCCTTCCCTTTAACCATGTCCATTGTACAAAACAAACTTGGTGTTTTGTCTTCCTCTAAGACCAGGGTGGGCAATTATTTTGGGTGGAGGGCCGCTTACCGAGTTTTGGCAAGCTGTTGAGAGCTGCATTGGTACCCCACCCCTTGACAGATGCCCCATCCCCAGTCGCCGTCTTGTGACCAGAAGTCTCACCCCCTAACCCCTGACCTCTGCCACCAGAAGTCCCTCCCCTTGCCCCCTAGAAGTACTCCTTTCAGCAAGAGGTTTTGCCATCTCAGAACCAGAAAAATACCAAATTATTTTCTAAGAAGCAAACATCTACAGCATTCATTAATTTGATTTCAAAAAATATTTTTGTCCTAATTTACATGTGTTTGTGTAAGGCACATAGAGGTGATGCACACTAGCTTAAATGAAGTCTTACTCTTTTATATTGTGGGGAGTGGGTGTGTGGATATGTAGGGTGAGAGAGCATGTGGGTGTGTGTATGTGTATATGTGGAGTGTGGGTGGATATGGGGTTTGTTGGGGAAGGGGGCTGGGTGCCTGGGGTGTGTGAGGGGATTGTGGGGGGTCTGTGTGTATGGTAGTGCAAAGGGGGTGTGGGTGCATGCGTATGGTGGGGTGTGCATGTGGGACTCAGCCTATGAACACACACACACACATATACACACAGACGCCCCGTACCTGTGCGGCCCTGTGCTCCCCATCCAGCAATGCAGCTGGCAGCCACATGGTGCTGGAGTAGGGCGGAGGCAGGAAAAGCATGAAATGGCTGGAGGTGGGCTGTTCAGTCCTGCTGAGGCTCCCCCTGGGTCCTACTGCCCCTGGCTCCTATCAACATTGACAGGCTGCTGGGGCAGATAAATATTATTTTCCTAAATTTTTAGGGGCCCTGTGGGCTGAATAGAATGGCCTGGTGGGCCAGATTCAGCCCATGGGCCATATTTTGCCCACCCTTGCTCTAAGAACTCTACCCCCAGAGGAGCTGGCTTCCCTCAATAGGCCCTGATGAACCTGGGAGCTGCTAGTAGTGGGTTGGGGGGCACTTACATGTCAACATTCCTTATAACTCTCCTAAGAATTGTTGGTGTGCTGTCGCATTCCTAAATATTGCCTCCCAGTCCAAGTTGCTCAGCATCTGGATTAGGCAATTCATATCTAGTGCCCAAATATTCAGCATCCTCTGTAGTATCAGTCTACTGAAACCCAGTGAAGTCATCTCTAGTTTCAAAAGCTGCTTGCAGATGTTAAAAAAAACACCCAACAAAACCCCCTCCACACTTTACCAGAAGCAGCACTGCATTACTTCAACCCAGCTCTGCACTGTCTGTAAAGATTGGGCACTTCAGCAGAGCTTTTTGGTGCTTTTAGCTAAAGCTGATTCAATCAGCTATTAGATAAAAATGCCAACAAAGTCCCACTAAAGCACCGGATCTTTACAGATGCTGCAGAGGCAGGTTGAAGTAATACACTGCTTATGGGCATACATGGGGCTTGGCATGGGAATGCACCGAGTTTAAATTAAAGTACCTTTTTTTTCCTCACCAAAGTATTTGCCCTATCCTTTTCATCACCTTTTCTCATGCTGTATTACTTTTTCTTCAGCATCCATTGAGATCCTTCTCTCTCTCTTATATGAAGGCCCAATTTCTCCAAATCCCTCCAGTTTCCCACTCCCATTATGGTACTTTTCAGTCTATTTAGTTCAGCCCCTGGTGCCGCTCCATACTTTGATGTATGCTTTAGTACCCTTTCCAGTATCTTTACTCTGCTTATGACCTTGTCTTTTCCTTTCCGCTAATGGTTCTATGCCACACACAAATAGTAGTGGTGACAGGATGCAACCTTGTCTCACCCTGTGTGGATTTTAAAAACTCTGCTTAGATGCCCATTCATTTGGACTTGACTCTCCACTTCTCTATATATTAACTTAAGCAACATACACATTTATTTCTTTCTCTCTCAGCTCTTTTGTTCTTTTTCCCATGGTTCTTCAACCTTCCTTCCTGAAGAATTCTCTCGTCCTCTTCTTCACCATCATCCACCATTCTTTGGTACTATTAAAATATTTCTCCCATGTTTTCCACCCCTCATACTGTCTCCTGTACACTTGACATATCTCCTCATCTTGCTGCAGTCTCACATTTAACTTCCACACTCCCCTTCCTCTTATGGGGCTCTTACCAAGAATTGATTTTTCCTTCAGCATGCAGTGATCACTAAGGCAGCTTGCAGATGTTAAAAAAACAAACCAAAATGGCACTTTACTTTAAACTCCATGCACTCTTGCGCTGAGCCCAGCATGTGACCAGAAGAGGCAGTGTGGTAGTTGGGCCTGGCTCACGCAAGATCTGTAGAGATAGGGTGCTTTAGTGGGGCTTTTTTGGCATTTTTCTGTAATAGCTGATTGAATCAGCTTTAGAGAAAAGCACCAAAAAGCCCCACTGAAGTGCCCAATCTATACAGATGCTGTGGAACCGGATTGAATTAATATACCGCTTTTCCCTATAAAACACACTTTTTTTTCTTTTTCTTTATATTTTTTTTGAGATCTGCAAGCAGCGTGAGTACCACGATTATGTTTTTTTCCTTCCTTATCTCTATTTCTTTTGATATAAGCATAAGGTCAGTTCTTGATTGTTTCTTTCCACTGGGGTCTGTTCTAGCGAAGACTGTCTCCCCTGCCCACACATCTCTTAGTGACTCTTCTTTTATTATATTTGTTAACAATCGGGATGAACTGTGTAAAGTTCCACCTCTTCCTCCCCCTGTTCTGACATCAGTTTCAATTATGCAATTGAAGTACCCCGCTTTATCTGCAGTTTCTCTCTGACCATATAAAATGCTAGCTTTCTAAGCGGAGTCTTCCTCCCCTCCTGCTTTGTTGGTGCATATATGTTTAAAACTTCTAATTATGCTTCCTTGACTGATGCTGTCATTTGCTGCAGTCTGCCACTCATAATGTCTTCCATTTGCTTTGCTTTCACCTCTGTATTCTTGAATCATATTGCCAGTCCAGCCGTTTTGTTTTCATTTTTTGCTGACTATCAGGACAGTCCCCATCTTCATCATTTCTTAAAGCACTTATAATCCTGTTTCCCCAGTATCCCACATTCTTGTAGACAGATTATTTCTTCCTTTACTAGTTTTAACATTGATTTGATCTGTTCCCATCTTTTCCTTGTTAATAAGTTCTTGATATTAATAGATGCTGTAACCAGTGCCATTGCGCTTGTTCAAAAAGTGTGCATCTGGCACTTTAAGGTTCACTAGTGCTGCTGCCCACCAGGGCTGACTCCTTCCCCTAACCCACTCTCATGCCTGTTGCTTTTGCTAGCTGCCTGACTGTCTTTGCATTCAGGTAGGCTTCTATTTTCCTGCTTCCCACCTCTATCTCACCACTCTGGGCTGGAGCCCAGGGTAGTTTAATGGCAGAAAGAGGCTCTCTGGCTCTGACTCCAATGCATTCCCCTAATTTTCAGGGGGTTTTTTTCCTGATTTTTTTCCCCTTCTGTTTTCTTCCTTTTCCCACCCTGATTCCTGGGCTCTTTTATTTGTTCCACTTTCATTTCTTCTTCTTGTTTGATTTAACTTCTGTCTGGGCTCTTCCCATTCCCCTGCCCTCTTCTCCTGTTTCTTCTTGAGCCACCTCAGTTACAGATACTACACTCCCCTCTTTCTCCTTTTCATTCTCCTATGGGGTCATGCCCACCATTTCTACTTCACTGTTACCCATCTCTTCTCTCCTGCTATCATTTTCTGATTCACACTGCTCCGTAAGGGGTCTGACCTTGCTTGCTTAGGCTTTGGGACCCCTGTGGACTATGGGACCCCTGAGCATTTTAGGGACTCTTGGCACTTTGCAGCTCTGTGCTCTTTCCCTTCCCATCTGTAACACACCACGAGGGGACAGTGTATGGACAGGTTCTTCTCCTTGTCACATTTGCTCCTTATCACATTTGCATTGTCCAAGGTATATTATAAAGCCTTGGTGGGTCCCTAGCTGGATCGTAGATGGGAGGTGCTGCACCCCCCCCGGGGCTCCACTCATTTGCTCCCAACACAACACAACTTATAACCTCCATGACCCCACACAAATTCCATATTTGTCCTGCACCTTCTCTACATGATTAATCTTTGCACATACAATTTCATTCATCTTTCTATGTTTTCTGGCTCTAATAAATCTGTACAGATTTTTACTATAATCATTCATTTCTTTGATTTTTCTTCTGCTATAAACTTTATCCCTCTTAATTCCTCCCTTCCACATTCTTCTGCGTGTTTGTTCCAAAAATTTTCATGCCCTTCCCTGTTCCAGTAAGTAAATTCCCAAGTCTTGCTATTTCAGAAAGCAATCAGGCTGGTGAGATGCTCTGCCTGCACCTCCAGTATCTCAAGCAGTACCTTTTCTCTTAAGTCATACCTGTTCATCATCAATTGTGTCTGCATTCTGTGACTGGTTGATTTTTCTTTTATCCTTAGTCTCTGATCCTCCTTGACATCTCTTGGTGGATCTTCTATGTCTTCCTGGTGTGCCATTCCCAGTGGGCTGGCATTCCATTGTGCTCCTGCTGCTCTCTGCCTCTTGTTTGATGTACCTTCTCCTGCTGTTCCCACTCTATCTTCTATTGTCCTCTACTCCTGTGTTCCCCCTGCCCTTGTTCCTCTCCCTGTCACTGTCCTTGCCATTGCCTCGGTCATTGATGCTACTTCCGCTGTTGTTCCCATCTTCTTTGTCATCTTTCTTTTCTCCTTATCCAACTTTGTCTAGTCTCTTTTGTTTACAGACTTTTCTGCTCTTCATTTCACTTTCCATGTCCTGGTTACTTGGTTACTCCCATTGTTTCGAACTTTGGGTTTCCCTCCTCCACTCTTTACATCATGGGTGACTGGTGCCACCTTAGTCAGAGGGTTTATGTGTCCCCCAGCGACTAGTTAGTAACTGGGGGGGACCCTGCAGCCAATCTCGCCAACCGGTGGGGGGGAGGTCTCCCTGCGGCAAACCTCACTGACCAGGAAGCACCGCTTCTGGAAGTGGCCGTGGTGCTACATCTGGAACTCCCACTCCCTGGCTGGCGCTCGCAGTGCGGACATCTGTGCTCCCGCCTGCCCCCTGCCCATCACCTAAGTGGGGAGTGCGGCCAGTCGGGGTGCACCAGTGCTCTCAGGGGGTGCACGTGCATCCCCATGCACCCCCTATGCATCATCACTGCCTTGCATCCCAATACTTCATCAATCCCTATCTCTGCCCTTAAGGCATTGATCAGGTTTTCAGCTGATCACTTGATCATAGTTCAAGAGACTGAGAAAATCTTGATTGAAACATGCCCCAAGGCCCATCTAAATAATATACAGTGCCCATTGCACTCAGTCTCCCTTGTGCCAACTCTTTGTCAGCTCATGGTGAACCACTAAGTTGAATACATTTTGACTTCCTCTTCACCTCCACAGCTGAGCAGTAACCATCCTTTTCCATTTCCACTGATTCTTGTTTCTTCATCAGCCTAAATGTCTAGCAAACATCACCTAACTTCTGTGTAAATGAGAGGGTCTGCCATCCCCGTCTCTCTGCCTATCGCATGTGATTGATGTGGTGCCGACCTCCATGATGTGGAGCTAGACCAGACAACCCTGTGTCTCATCTGCATATAAATTTTTGGAGGGTCCCAGGACTTGTTACAGGAACCTCTGGTTCCAGTCATGAATTGGGGCCTAATTAGCACATGGATCCTTTGTGAGGGGTGGTATCTGGAGTGTACACACATACTGAGCGGTGCTGGGCTCTGGCGTCACCAAGGCTTGAAATGCTGTTGACTGCTGGAGCTCAGCCTAATCAACTATGTGATAAATCACGAGCCTTTTGGCTTTGAACTAATATAGATATTTTGTACTATGTTTAAGTAGGTTCAAAAGTGTGTTTGTGGAGTACCTGTGCTGAAACTTGCAGAAAGTCAATGTATTTTGGTCCCTTGTGTTTAAAATTTGCCCCTCACTTGGATGTGCTCAGGGAGGGAACGGAGCCCAAGCAGGATCTTACAGTAAGTGGGGGGGAAAGGGGTTGCAGGCAGAAGAAGTTGGGGTGGCAGAGGTCAAGGGGGCCACCGGGCTTTTGTCCCCTATGCTCAGCCACTTTTTTCCCTGCTGTAGCAGTGGGAGGGGGACAGATTCAAGACAAACCTCCAATAATTAGATTCTGTATCTGATAAATTATAGCAAATTTATAAATTTTCCATATATAGAATCTAATTATTGGGGGGTCATCTAAAATTCAGGGTTCTCTTTGATTTGAGTAAATATGGTAATATCGGGGGGGAAAGTCTGCTGTTTTGAAGAACCTATTGCACTCATTTCAGATACATGTGGGAATGAATTTATTTTAAGTGAATGCTGTCTTCTTACATATTAGACATGTTGCTTTATTATATTGACAACTTTAGGAGCTTTGAGCCAGTATATTGTTGCTGAAAAATCTGTTTCTCCTTTTTTGGTTTTGTTTTTAAGGGAAAGAAGCTGTTTCTGCACCATGGAAACTTCTACTGAGTGACCTTTGGTTTGGAAAGGTAGCTGTCTTTTCTTTTCCTTCTGATTATTTTTTTCACATTTTTGACTGTGTTTGTAGGCTGTTGACTCCCAATTTAAAATGTCATTTAATATTGCTGTGCTGTGTTGTTGATATGAGTGGAATGTAAGTTTTAGTCCAGAGCAAAGAGTGGTTGTGTATGAAGAATAAGAGCCAGTAAAGATGGAGATTGTTAGCTTTTTTGGCCAAGTGACTGCAGCATTAGGATACATTAAGCTATCTCTGGCACCCCTGGGAGCTGTAAAATGGGGTGGGGTATGACGTCTCAGCTGTCCCTAGAGTACCTACAGTGTTCCAGCCTGTGCTCATTTCAGTTTTTAATGATCATATCTGTAGCAACCTAATATTTTTGGAGTGTATCAGACCCATCTTATTCCCAGGTATAATCCTGCCTGCAGTATACATGGAGACATTTTATGAAGCAACCAGGTGGCCTTATCTAAGGACCCAAGTGTCCATGTGAATCCTACCCTGTTCTCAGATGTCAGTTTTTCAGGAAAACAGCATCACTCCAGTTTTTCTGACCACCAAACACTCTGGCTAAGTACAGACAGTCAAAAAGACCAAGGCTAAATCAATTCAGTTGTTGCAGGTTAGTTTAAGCTGCAGAGATTAAACTGAGAAACAACTGGACAGACATTCACTTTTGATTCAGGAAATGCAACCACATAACTGCAGTGGCTCAGGCCAGAAGCCAGGGGGTGCTAGAGCACAGTTCTCTGGCACATAGCGTGGTCTGGGTGTTCACTTCCTCTTCCTGCTGCCTGCCTCTGAGATTTGCAGTTTAGAATCACAACTGAAGGACTCTGCAGGGTTGCTCATCACTTTCTCTTCCTGCTTCCAGGTGCTTCTGGGATTTGTAGTCCACAGTTACAGCCAGCAGTAAGTTTTTAGCTGGGCAGAGCAGCTCTGTACTCCAGATGGGGAAGGGAAGTTTAACCCTCCTCCCTGGCCCCAGGCTCCAGCTGGGGTTTGCTGGGGTGGGGGGCAGTCCCTGTTTCCCTCCCCTCCCACCCCTTCTCTGCTAGAGCAGACAGCACAGCCTAGCCTAGAGCTGCAAAACATGCTGGGGGGATTATGATTTAACTTGGACCAGGAATATCTTTCAGTTTCCTTGTGTAAAGAATCTCACCTGTACTAGAAGATGCTGTGCCCCACCAGCAGCCATACAAGTACCCATCATCCTGTTGATTGTATGTCATCTGAAACCATAGTCAGAGTGTCAGGGGCATGACTGGGGCATAGGTGATCAGGTGTTGACCCTAGCAGCTCTCAGTCCAGGGGATTGGTCAATACTGGGGGTCAGTACTGGGGGTCAAGGAAGCAACGGTCCAGACTAGAGCCAGGAGTCAGGGCAGCAGGAGCAGTCAGGTCAGGAGGCTGAGATCTATAAGGGTCTGGGATGTTGGGAGTCATCCTGGGTAGAACCACAGTCCATGGTGGGTCAGGAACAGAAGACAGGGATCTAGACTGATGTGGCTAGCCAAGGGGTTCTGGAGCAGGCAGCTATAACTGTACAAGCCTGGGACATGGGTAATTGCCAAACCACAAGCCAGGAGTCAGCTGTCAGAGGACAGGGGCCTGGAAGCAGAAGGGGCCAAGGAACCAATAAGGCAGTCTGGAAGCAGGAACGGGCAGGCAGGAACCAGAGTGAAATCAGGAAGTAGGACCCAGAAGACACAAGACACAGTACAAACAAGCAGGACCAAGGAAATCAGAAACAGAGCCAGAAACTCAAGATTAGCTATCTGTCTTGCTGAGTACCCTGTGGGCATTGAAAGAGCAGCTGCTTAAAAACAGACAGCCGTGCCCAACAGGCAGCTGGGGTCAGGTCAGGTCAGGGTAGTTAGGCTGCTGATAATCAGGCCAACTCAGGTAACTGTGGCCAACTGGGGGCAATTTGGCTAGCATGCAGCCATGGTTTTTGACACAGGTGGTTGGAGAGCAGGAAGTTGTACCTTTCTACTTCAGTATGGATCCCTGACAAAGTGGAATCTTAGATTAGACTTTTGATTAAATGGGTACCTTCCAGCTCTCTGTGGCTTGCCAAACCTGTGTGTAATAGTCCCGGTGCAGATGGTGGAATTCCCTTCTAAGGATAACTCAGTTTACTTAGTGCAAATGGACACCTTGATGTGTGTTTACAGCAGTGTACATGCAAAGGATATCACCCCTGCTCCACATGCCAATTGAATGTACAACTTATTTGGTGCAGAGAATGGTGAATAGTTTTGATGGAGAGTGTGCATAGATATACATTTTATTGTTGTTGCCACATAAAAGTAAGTGTAATAGCACCATCCTGTAAAGCCTTGTTGGCATCTGATGCCTGAGGTGGTTTCTTTGACTATCAAGGTTTCTTGCTCGTGGTGGGAGCTCTGCAGGAAGTCAACTCTAACATTTGCTCATATCCTTAAACAGGAAGGGGCTGATTATATGCCTCCTTTCCCCAAAGAAGCCCAGGGTGGCTTACCATAAAAGACAAAAAAAATTATAGAAACAGAGTAACTTTGGAAAACGTAAGATTGAAAGATGATAGGGTAAAGCTGTGGCTTCATTGTGCAGCCTTATCCTCAGCTTTTGTCATGGTAGGAACTGGAAAATAGAGTTCCTGCTTTGCTGGTTTCTTTTCCTTTTTGGTGTCCAGTCTAGCTTTGTGCTGTGCCAGGAGGGTTACGGGGACTTTTGCACTCTGACCAATGTTCTGCCACTGTTGCTTTGTTTATTTTTAAATGATTCAAATGTTTCTATAGTGATTTGGTTCTGGATACATGTATGGTTTGTTAAAACAATTAAAAAACAGTTAACGTATGTCAGCCAAAAACAGATATTTCAGAAATCAGAAAATATTGTAAATACCCACTGCCCTTCCTTACAGCACAAGTTTGAGGAAAAAGAGATGGGGTCAAATTCTTAATAGGTGTAAGTGATCTGCTTTGCAAGACAGAATTCAGTAGTGATGTAACTATTAGTCTAATTTATACATTTGTCATCATTTGGTGCAAGAGGATGAAACAGTATAATTTGCACTAGTTTGCCATTCAGTGGATGTCTTAATGTGTAATACAGGGGTGTCAAACTCACCAGGCCCAGCAGGCTGCGTGAGTGGCATGGGGCTGGTCTGCAGACTAGATTGGGCCTACAGATCACCCCTGTGTGCTGGATCCATATCTCTGATGCTCCTGGTGTAATATGCTCTGATGCTCCTGCTTTGGGAGGAAAAGTCTGGATAATAGTGGGAGAAACAACTACAGTATGCTAGGGGTGGGGGGAGCTTTTCTTTCTACCATCCTGCAAATTGTTTTTCTGTTGTCCCTTCTTTCTCTGTGCCTAAATTATTCATTATGGCACACTGGGTAGTATTTTACTACCCATTTTTAACTCATTTAGCCTAATTGGTTAAAGGTGTCAGCTTTGTCACACCTGCATTTAAGTGCTAACTGTCACACATGTACCCTGAAAATCAACAGACTGGAATCTTTTGGAAGAAAGTAAAAGCAAGTTCCAGCATTTCTGGATTTACACTGAGCATAGGAGAGCAGAATTTTGGTTCTCTACCAAAATTCCTAATGGTACCTCTCAGGTAGATAAATCCAGAGGTTTGTGAGCAGTGCACTTTAGCAGATGTCAGCTATTTTGAAATTGCATGAGGGTAGATTTCCAGGTAGTTAACCTGCTTAAAATGTAGGGCATTAAAAATCACATGGCAGGTGAGGTATTTCTTTTTTTTTTTTTTTTTACTCCGTTGTGTTTTTCCCAGCTGTATCTTTCTTGGAAATTATGTTGGTCAGTATGTCTTTCAAAACAGAGCATTCAGATTTAATGCATAGAAACAATCCTGACAGCTCATTCTAGTAGGGAGAAAACAGTCCATACATTTATATGTACCTTCACTGACATGCCTTCTGGTAGAGTGGAGGCCTTCAAACTTGTCTCTTTGCATTGTAAGGAAATCTAAATAGCACAGGGAGCCATATCAATTCCTCTCCTGCCTAGCTCAGGGCAGGAAAAAGGGCAAGATGTTTCATTACCACAGAAGACTAGAATCCTCCCACAGACCAACTGCCTGATGAAGGGTATTTGTATCCGAAAGCTTGCAAAGAATTTTCCCAACTATTTCAGTTTGTCTAATGAAAGATATAAGATTTATCAAAAGAACCTTGTTTGCCTTTGTCCTTAGAGCAACATGGCTACAATCTATACCTCTCTTACTAGTTACTGGTGGAGTCTAGAGAGTAAATAGCCAGATCATTCACCCTCCTTTGTGGCCTGGGCCAGGAATGTGGAACAAGGGGCTGCAAGACCTGGAGGGAGGAGAAGGGGCCACCACAGGAGTTATTTCTGAGGTTTAACAGTTGTGTAGTCCATGAATATTGCAACTTCCTCAGTGTTGGCAGTTTTGCCTGTTGTTGGGTGCTAAAGCACCAGGAATCCCTTCAGTGTGCACAGTAGCTTTGGCTGGTTACCCTTTGACAGAGGAGGTAGGATAGAACTGGACAGACAGCAACTCAGAGAATTTTTGGGTAGGCACATCAGTGGTTTTTTCCTACACTATTGTGGGGGAAGGTATTAAAAAAAAAGTCTTTAGGATGAGGCCCATGTTTTTGTGGACGTTTCTAGTTAGAACATACCTCACCCTACCATTTACACCTGGGTACCCTCATTGACTTCACTCAGCACCAAGCACTAAATGCTGCTTACTGATGTGGAACAAAACCCAAAAAACAATACTTTAAGCTCGGTGTGCCCCCACACCAAGTGCAGCACATGCCCAGAGAGGCACTGTGTTAGTTGGACCCAGCTTGCCTAACGTGTATAGATCAGGCGCTTCAGTGCGGCTCTTTGGTGCTTTTATCTAAGCTTTAGATAAAAATGTCAAAAAGCCACACTGAAGCACCCGATTACAGATGCCAGGGAGCCAGGTTGAACTAATGTGTTTCCTTTTCCGGTAAAAAGGTGCTTTTTGTTTTTCTCTCTGTCAGTTTTTTCTTTAAACAGTTAGGCTGTTAGCAGCTTAAGTGATTAAAGTGAGGTTGCATGGGGTATTGATCAGGGCAGGAGTTGACCCAGTGAGGATTTTTCAGGTGTGATTGAGGGCAGGATTTGGAGCCGGCAACTTAATTATACAACTTGTATATTTGTGGTCATGCATAAAAAGACATTTAGATTGACTCCCTGTTAAGGCTTTGCACCTGCAATTAATTGTGGATGCAAAATAGGCAGCTGACTGAAGGTTGCTCTGAGCCTGGGCCCTTAAAAGCATTCAAGCTTAACCAGGTATCTGTTGCCTACTCTGTTTGGGCAGTTTGAAGGAAGATGGAGCGAAGCTTATTGAGGGAAAAGCAGAAAAGCACTGCACAGAGTGTTTAAGTGATATCTGCCATAAAAGTCCACCCAAATCACTTTTCATTCAATGAGGGATGTAAAATGACATCTCAACCATGCTGTGGCAGTGCTGAAGTATCATTGAATGCAGTAATTGAGGGAAGAGATGGTTTCAAGCTCCCTGTACATGCTTGATATACCTAATAGCTTTAGATATTCCCTGTGCTCTCTGGTCCTTTCCTGTGCTTCAGATGTATCATCAATGTCACAGTGTCCTTCAGCAGCTTAAAAGAGTAATGTTGTCCGTAGCCTAGAAGTCATAGAAAAATGTTGGTTTTCAGGCTCCTCTCTTGAAACTAATATTTTATGTAAAGTAATACCTTTCATTGCTTTATTAAGGGTGGAAAATATGTTTTATATGGAAGACAGAGTAAGTCATACTTCTGGAAACTTGTAGAACAGTTGACTAGGAATGCAGGAATCTTCTCATGGTGGGCTTTTTCCTTCATTGGCATAAGTGCATATCACTGACTGACTTCAGTGCAGTCAACAGAGTTATACCGGTACGAAACCATTTAATTAGGAGAACAAAGCCCCAGTGAGTCTCTTCCTCCCTTTAATCTTTTTGTTAGGATTGCAGACAGAGTATGGACCAAATTCTGTTATCTTACACAAGTGTGGATATGAAGTAACTCTACTGGTATCAGTACAGTTACTGTATGATTGAGGACAAGCTCTGGTGTTAAGTGTTTTACTGGTACTACCCAAATCTAGAGTCCAGTTCTACTCCTAGATGTATGGTAACTTCTGCCACTTTGAAGACTGAATCTGACAACAAAAATGACTCCTAGGAGTTCCAGTTTAGAGACCACTGTATCCTCTACCAATTTGCTCAATTCATTATTGAAGATACCCTCATATTACTGAGACTTGTAACCCTAGCTTTAGTAATGATCTGTCTGATAGTATCAGAAACCTCTTACTGTCTTTAATAAGCACAGGTTGGTGTCTTCCAACTACATAGTTGGTTCAGTAAAATATATCACCAATAAACCCTCAGCTTAATAAGCACTGTTCCTGAGACCTTTTATGTTGCATTTCCTCCTCTTATTGGCCTTTTCTTGATGACATCTGTTATTTCAGTGATTCCTTCCACTGTTCTCCTTATCAGATCCATTGAATCCTGCACTCCTTTATGCTTGAAGTCACTCACCGTCTTTGTACATGGACTTAAGTCTTTAGGTCCAGCAAGCCGTTCTCTATTTTTGAACAACATAAAGAACTTATTGAGGCAGGGCATATACTGTTGTTCCCTTCAGAAGAACAGATTTTCTTAAATCCACTTATTGTTACTACATTTCTAGGTCAAGAATGCTTAAAATATCTTCTTCCATTAAAACTTGGAGTCAACAGAGTAGAATGAAAAAGAGCAGGAAAGAAAAATAAACTAAAATTACTGTAACTAGATGAAACATTAGTTTCCAGGCCCTCCCCTGCTGCCCATGCCCATATACTTCCCATATTCCTTCAAAGGAATGTTGTGCTTAATTATAACAAAATCCAGACTTATTGGAAATGGAAGGCATTGAAATAAGAAAGGGATACATGTGGAGGAAAGGAAGATAAATTTTGGAGCAAGTAGGAGGAAAATCAGAGGCTTGATGTTTTAGAGAGAGAAAGAAGGACACTGACCAGAGAAGGAATAGAGCCACTGACCAGGGATTTGGAAAACATGGTAGCAGATTTGTCTTTTAAGTGAGATAGAAGCCCAACAGATAATTCAATATGACTATTTTTGGAGTCTGGCAAATGCCTGTCAGACAGTTTGTGCCTATCATAGGTAGAATTGAATATATGAAAATAATTCCAGGTCATAGACAGTATTAATATTGTATTGAAACATTACAGCGTGCAGGCATCATGGTGCTCTCCTTTATATAATCAGCTTTGTAGAAAAGGGAAGAAAAGGATTTTGCAGACTTGTTTACTAGGAATATCTGAAGTTGTCATAAATGTCAGTAAGAATGAGTTAGTTGGAAGAGATAATCTCATTGTTCATGGTTTAAGTCAATTTGTAATTATTAGAGAGTAGGATTAGATCTAATGTGATGGGCAAATTTCTTTTTACCTGTTCATTGGATTCTTATACCTTCTTCTGAAAGAATTTACTTTGGTCACTTTTGAGACAGGATACCCAATTTCAGGGGAAGTAGAGTTTCTTCCAAGTTCCTATATTCCTAGTAATCCAGTATGTTACTTGTAACAGCTAGGTAAGATGTTTGGAGATGGTGGCCTGTGGTGTATTTTCTTTGTCTTTTTTTCCTTTTTTTTTTTCCTTTTCTTGAAGTTGTTGATGTACTTTTGATTTTTCTCTTGGGTACATAATTGATACTCCCTTTAGTGGAAGTGCTATTTATCCATCTGAAAAAAAATGTAAACCTAAATAATTATTTGTGGTGAGGGAGGGAGTGGGGCTGGAGCAGGGTCAGGGGATGCCCAGCTGGGGCAGGGCAGGGTGCAGGATGGAGTTGGTGGCTCATCCAGGGACCACAGGGGGATGGGGAATGAGTCCTGCTGCTGTGTACACCCCCAGGGGACTTATGGGGGGCATGTGTCCCTCGGATCTGTTTACAGGGTCAGGGTGGGCTGCTGCTGAACACTCGTGGGCTGCATTCAGCTCTTTCCAGTAGTTGCTCTTGGGTTGGGGTGGGTGGCAATGGCGCTGGGAGCGGGACTACGGTGGTGGCTCTAGCCCCATTCCCAGCACTGCCGCCACCCAACCTGAGTGCAGCCACAAGGAATAGCCCAGTGCAGCCCCCAAGTGCGAGCGCACAGAGGCAGCCCACCCTCATCCCACACACAGATTCAGGGGCACATGCACCCCATGCCTCCCCCAGTGGTGCGTGCCATGGTGGAAGCTACCCCCCACCCTGTACCTCCCCAGACGAGCTGCTGGCTCTTCCCTGTGCCCTGCCCCACCTTGGGGCAGTGCTTGCACTTGCCCCAGCCCCACTCCCTCCCTCACTGCAGGGACCTTGATCTGCCTTCCCCGCGCCCTTCTCCTCCATAGACTTACTGGCTGGATGCTGCTTTTCAAGCTGCTGGGCTGCACTCCTGGCTGCATGCATGCTGTGGCTGCGTGCACGCATGGAGCATTTATTGGTGACATTATCAGCCACATTAGCCAAAAAATGCTGATTGCTGATAATGTCAGTTTTCCTTTTGTCGGTGCCCATACAATATGGACCAGTATATCGGTGCACCTCTAGGTATTTGACCAGTCAAATAAAGTTCAGTCAACTGACTTGTCAAATATCAGTCAAAAATTGTAAAAAAATTGCCAGTGGGTCCAAATAAGATACAGAAAAGGCACAAATTTTGCATTAAGAAATGTGTCAAAAACAATTTAAAAAATCATATTTCTATCAATAAAACAACAAAAATGTAGCTCTTTGTAAAATTCCTATAATTTTGACCAGTCAGAAAATATGCAGTCAGTTGACCAACTTGCCAACCATAAGGAAAACTGACCATAAGTTTAAAGACAGAATAAAAACACAAGTAAAGTTTCTTATTCCCTCCCCTGGCTACATCCAAGCCCTCCTGAGAGACCTGTCAGTATCACCAGCAGTCGGTCTTCCTGCTGATTTTGCCAGCCCTGGCTGCTGGGGCCTTGGATCCTTCTTCAGTCTGGGAAGAATCTAAAGAACCTGGCCACCTTTCAGACAGCACTTATAATATCACCAGGCCAGCCCCCTCCATCAGCATTGTCCCAATTCTCCAGAAATGTCTCTCCCTGGAACACCTGGCATTCCTCCAGCTGATGGGCCTTTTCTCTGATGCGTTCCCCCTAGTGTCATTCTTCCCATTACAAGTAGATACTATTTTGAGTGTTTATGCTACCAGTGGCCTCTTGGGACTGGCAATTGTTCTTAAGCATTCATCCCTCATATTTGTGGTTAAACCATGTCTAAAATCATAAAGATATGCATAGATAGCTTGACATAACCTATACAGAGATAAAAGCGGCATAAATGGATACAGCATAAAATTGGCTTTCCAAGACCACACACGCCATATCAGTGAAATAAACACAAAAGAATCATGCGTAACACCCCATGAAACCCCCAGTGTTTTGGGGCAGTGGTATTATATAAAGACTCTAACCCCTATCATTAATGTATTTGATACTTATGCTGCAGCAGTGCTCAGAGACTCCAGTAAAGATTGAGACCCTGTTCTCTAGAGAAAAACAAGCAAGCAAACAAAGCAAATGACATGGGTTGGCTACTGCTCTGAAGAATTTGCAATATAGGAAGACAAGGGGCACCTGATGGGACTGGCTGTAGGCAGGGTACACTGCTATTATATAAATGATGACCAGTGTTCTCAAGCCTCAGAGTAACCACCATGAAGTAGAACTGACCCCGTCTTGCTGTTCTTACCCATATCAGGCAGTAGTGAGCATGTGGTTGTTAAACAATGCATATATAAGAGATCCATCTTATATTATGTAAGCACCAGGGTATAAGCATGATTCTAAGGTCAAACCTTGAACTGAGCCACCATGGAAACATTTTGAAGCAGAAAATATGTTTTCTATGCTTGGACCAGCATTGTTTGAAGCTTTTGTAACAGGAAGCTAGCTGTGAACTTGGGAGGCAGCTTGTATGTTTGAAGGGTGTAAGCGTGAGGGAGAGGAATAGATGCTTGGGTATAGTGGAAGGAGAAATATTATGAAAACTATACAAAGAGATGTAAAATAAAGGAAGAAAGAAAAAAATTGGGAAATGTGGGATATAAACATCAGATATAGGAGAGGAAATAAAGCAAAAATGACAAAAGGGAAGCGGAGTGGGGGGGAAAAGCCAAAGGTCATGCATGCCTTTGGGTTTGAATGAAATGTTCATTTCTGAGTCTCTTCTCTCCTGACGCAACATGCTAGCACTTTACCATGGAGTCTGCAAGGTCATTTGCCCAATGGGTATTTTTCTTTTAATTGGCTTGTATTCAGATGCCATGTAAGTAACAAAAGCAGTTTCAAGCTGATTGTTCTCCTGAGACCAGGAAGAAAACAACATTACTGAGTTAATGCAAGAAACAGAGGTTTTATGTGGTGATGGCAGTGCTACTCCTGTTTTCTCCCCCTCGTACCTCTTCTTCCCACCCCTCACTATTTCCCACCTGGCCAGAACCCAGAGCTACAGGAAATTTCACAAAAACGCCTTTCCTTAGTACAGTTACTCTCTGATATCTTAACATGTTACTAAACAACTTTATTCTAAACAAGTAGTTTCTTATCTGAAACATATAGTCCCAACTCTTTTGTACCTTGCTTGTTTCCAAAGGAAACCTCTTTTTCAAGCACTTCACATTTTCCCTCTTTCAGTGTCTGCTCTATTTAAAACAATACTTCCGTTAAAAAGTGGGAATGTGTTTAGGTGCAGAGTCTATGCTGTTGTCAGCTGTTTATCTAAATGCATCTTCCTCAATCGCTGTACCTGGGGAAACCGAAATTTGA
The DNA here is from genome assembly GCF_030867095.1 of Alligator mississippiensis. Classification (NCBI taxonomy): domain Eukaryota; kingdom Metazoa; phylum Chordata; order Crocodylia; family Alligatoridae; genus Alligator; species Alligator mississippiensis. Next base: position 223,975,097 of record NC_081824.1, on the reverse strand, counting down.
GAACAAGTATATGCTGCTCAGCATAGGAATTTCTCCTTCTAGGCAATGCGAATGCCCATGTGGCAAACTGAATTTGCATTCAAAGCTTTGCTTATAATTATTATAATTTCCTCTTTCTTTGTGTACAGCCTCTCAATCTGCTAAGTGTGAATTTTCCAAACAGGTTGCGTAAGCCAAAAAAAGTAGGAGATGAATCCCAAAAGAAACTGCCGCCAGCTCTTTGAAGCATGTATTGAGTTATTGGTTCGGAAACACAATGTACAAGTGTTTCTTTGCCAAGGCTTGCTAGTTAGAGTCCATGAAGTGATGAGGTGGCTATCTAGTTACTTTGTGTTACATAAAGGCAAACTGTATAAAAATATGGAATGTTGTATATCCCTTGAATACACAAATTCTGTTGATCAGCTGGGTTTATATTTATTATTATTAAACATTCTGATAAAGAGTAGGGGAGTGAATCTATTTACAGCAGAGGTTCCCAACCCCTGGGCTGCATGCAGCCCAGTATCAGGCCGCAAAGGGTTGGCTGCCGGACCAGAAGTGATCGCCATACTGTGGACTGGCAGCCAACCCTTTTTTATACAGAGTAGAAAAATGGGTTGCCTGCGGGTCTGCAGTATGCCATTAACTTACAATTTCCAGTATGTTGGTCTGCTGTTTGCCAGTCCACAGTCACTTCCGGTTCATGGTCACTTCTGGTCCGTGGTCTAAAAAGGTTGGGAACCACTGGTTTTGTTCCACTGGCTGTGGAACAAAAATATCTTTCCCTTGCTGGGTCAGTAACTTTCTCACAGGCTATAAATGCCTCTTAGCTCTATATCTTAATCTCCCAGAGACAGCCTGGGTACTGGTCAGTCCTTTTCTACAGATATCCTGCTAAGGAACTCCACTCCCTGCTGCCTCTAGGGCCAGACTGCCTGCCCTGGCTCAGGCCCTGGGCTTATATGCCTCAAAGGCCCACCCCCTTTCTGCCACCTAGCTCCCCAGCTGCATGCAGGAGTTTCTCCTTTTAATCAGAAGCCAGCCTGTGCTTCTGCTGCCATAGCCCCACACAGCCAGCCTGGCCTACTGCATTCTTTTAAAGTAACAGTAGCCCTCTGGCTCCCTGTTACAAGTATAAAACTGAATATTTTCAAAAGTTGATAAATACCACACTTTGGAATAAGTATTATAAACAAAATGACATTTCCTGAACCAAGTTGGGATTTGCTACATAGTTTACAGATTAATCTCCTGATAGGTTGTCCAGCCAGCATTCTAAGATATGCAAAATACTCTTCCAGGTATCTTAGATTTGGAAGAATTTGGCCACCTTTATGTATACAAATAAAATTGATACAATCATTTAAATAATGACTTATTATTTAAATGACTGAGTCAAATTAAACACTTTTAGTCAAAATAAAGGACTTCTTTGCTTACCTCAGTAATTGAGGTGCAGATGTTAAAAAACATAAATCCACCTTCTGTGCATGTAATGCCTGATGTCCACAATCAGTCTGACATCCCACATAGCACAGGGCATAGAACTTTACTCAGCAATTCTTGCACTGAGCCCATAATTTCTAGTTGAGTTACAGCCTTTTAGAGAGAGAGAGCATTTATTTACATGCTACAAATGATGGAGAGTCTAGCACATTGCTAAGTAAGTTGTTCTATTAGTGGATTATCCTGACTTTTATTTTTGGGAGAGGTAGTTAGCCATGTTAGTCTGATGCCAGTCAGAAGGCAGGGCAGATGTGCACCTTTATAAACTACCTAAATAAGATGCATATATAGAGCACAAACTTTTGTGAGCCCAAGTTCACAAAAGCTTGTACTCTATGGATGTGTCTACACGTTGCCCTATGGCATGCTATGGCGATGTAGTGATGATGTGGGTCTACACGTGATCACCAGCTATGTTCCCGTAGCAGCGTGCTCCCCAATATACTGTGTTGCTACAGTGACTTAGAGGCAAAATTTAACTGTGTGCACGGTGCAGTAATCACCTGTACTGCACCATGCTTTAGCACAGTGCTGTAGCAACGTTACTGTACAGCTATTTAGTTAGTCTGTAAAGGTCCATATTTACCCTGCCTTTTCAATAGTCGTGTCATGTTAGTAATCATTGCATCTTTTTCTGTGTGAAAATCAGGTATGTGCTGGATAATCACACATGTCTTCCTCGTGTAGTTGTTGTAGGGTCCTAACCTTCTCTTGGATAAATACATAATTGAGTTCCTTAGACCCTTTCTCAGGAGGCATATTTTTGAGACTATACATTATATTTGTAGATTTTTCTGAACCCATTCCAATTTTGCAGCACCCTTTCTGAAGCTTGTTGTATAATCAGATCACTTCTTAATCTCCTGCAGTATTTCACAATATTATAGGAAGTCCATAGAAGCACAGGAATTAGAAACAGTTTAGGGCACATGGAAGTTTAGGGCACAGAAGCAGGGTCTTAAGTAGTAGCCTAAGTAGGGGTGAATGAGTGAGGCTTCAGCCCCAAGCTCCAATTTAGAGGAGGCACTAGGATGGCAGCCCCAGGGAGCCTGTGCCACAGCAACAGAAGCTGGTGTGTAGGAAGCCTGCAGCAGCAGCCAAGGAGTCTTTGAGTATTTGGGGTAATGTAACACTCTCCAGTGCTTGGCACCCTCCCTTCCCTGCTCTCTAGCATCTCTGCCCATGTGCAAAAATTGCTAGTTACATCACTGCTTTTGTAGCCATTTTTTTTTTTACGGTATCAAAGCTGTTAAAATGCATCTAAGTATCTACTGGGATTTTCCAAAAGAGCCTGGACATCTAAATGGTTTGCGTGATTCTTGATCTGATTTTTTTTTTCATTTAGCCTCATTGAGTATTCTCTCCCTCTGGATCTTAATTAGGAAATTTTTTGCATAATCTTTTGGGAAAGATATTACACCAAGGCCATTTTATTCCACTTTGCAATCCAAAGCAGCCTTAAATTGGGAGCAGATGATATTTGCACCAGTTTTATGTAGCTAAGGTGATGCAAATTGGCTTTAGTGTAAACAGGAATCAGGCTCCAAGGATTTTTATTAAAAGCTATGATGTCCAAAGCACAGCAGATACTATAGCAGATAGCCTTCCAAAGTGAGGTAATGTACCTGCAATGCGCAGAGTGGGTAATCATTGAGGGTTGGCTTATACCCTTCTCCTTCCTGGAGACCCCCAGTAGAAGTGGAGTTCTGTGCTGCAACAGGTGTTTTCTAAGAAAGAAAATACCTCCTGGAGGAGGATGCCAGTGTCCCACTTTTCCTTGGTTCGTCTTTCCCTCTTTGTATTACCCCTGGGCTCTGGGTGTAACCAGAGGCCTTCTGCTCACCCTCTATATCTGGGGGCAAAGGGGTTAGTGCTGTGGAAGTGACTGTCCCTCATGAAATGAACTTGCCAGTAAAGGAATTCTCTCCAGATACATATTTAAAAAGACTCCCTTTTCTCAAGGATGTAAGGATCCTCCCATGGATGTGAGTTAAGGCAGTGGTTCTCAGTCTTTGGTACCTTACACGTACCACCTGCCGATCGATGCGGCAAAAGCAAAACCAGAAGTTCCACCGTGGCACTTCAGATTTCGCCACTGGGAGCTGTCCCACTTTTTCCTCGCGGACCATGGCCCAGGGCAAAGCAGCCTGCACGGGGCCCCCCTCCCTGTCCCTGGTTGGGGAGTGAAAGCCCTGGCTTACTAGATGCAGTGGGAGGAGCAGCAGCCAGAACTTCTGGCCCGAAAAGGCAAAGACTCCTTCAACCTACCAGGCGGGGGGGGGGGAGGGCAAACTCAAAATGCGTTACCTGCGTATCCCCTGCCTGTGTCTTGTGTATCCCCAGGGGTACGCATACTATGGGTTGAGAAACACTGGGTTAAGGCATTCAACCTAAGAATCAAATTTTACAAGTTAGGCTGTCCTCACCCTCCCATTGTATTGGTGGTTGTGCTGACAGGTGGCATAACTGCCCTCTGCCATAATGGTGACCTCAGCAAAACAGGCTGAAATTCAGCATTACTCAGCTGGACTGCACTGGTCTTTGGCATTTCATGGCTCATCCTCATAAATGATCCTTTTCTTTTTCTTTAAAAAAAAAAAAAAAAGTCTGGTACCTAGAATGCAAGGAGTGTATTTCTATCAAGGTGTCTCTTGCTGATGCATGATATTAACATAATATGAACCTGAGTCAAGTGGTTAAATATTAAAATTGTATCCCAGATATTTGGTTTATTGTCAGGGGAAGGTGACTGTATACATATCATATTTACATACTAGTCAGATATTTATTTTTGGTGAATGAATGACTTGACAAGGTTGCAGTTACATTAAAATGGGCAATTTATGTTTTATGGGAATGAAAACCCTTCCCAATATTTGAACTATGGTTTTTAATTGTTCTAACTCTTGCTAGGTGTGTTCACGTTCTCATTGTACATCCGGTATAGCTTTTTCTTCAACTTATAATTGGTACCTTCCCATAGGAAATAATCATTATTGTTACTAATAAAAGTACTTTGTATTTATCACATTTGGGAAATGAAAGTTTTTGCAAAGGTCAGAATAAAGTGTGCCCCCAATTATGCTAATGACTCGCACCACACATGATCCACTGGAAGGTTTAATAGCTTGAAATGTGTCTTAGGTTGTCTTAAAATGCCAAAAAACATCACTTATAGGAAGGGTAAAAAGAAAAAAGAAATAAAAAGAAAAATAAGTCTTAACTCCCTTTCATTTTAAGCTACACTTGCAGTCTCTTAATAACTGGATATCACTTTTTAAAATGAGTTAATTTTAATGTTTTTCTATTCATCTGTATCCTACATTTGAAGTTAATATTTATGTAACGAGTCTGAGATACTTAAATTTACCATAGTATGCATTTGTTATTATTTATACATTTTTGATAGAATGTCAAAAGAGGCTTTACTACAGATGGGATCTTTGCTCAAGAGAATTGGTTAAAGCCATTTAAAATAGTAATTTATTCAAATAAAATCTCCATAAATACTCTAGTGACGAAGTTTGTTTCTTCAAGTTGCAACGTATGATTAAGCCAAACAAGCACATAACATGATGCACAAACAGAGAGCGTAATTTGTGTGTAGATGTAAGGTAAGGACATCAGCGTGTGGAATTATTTTCACCCCTTTGCACAAGTCAGCAGTGAGCTCTGTCTGATTGGCAGCTTGCATTACCTTGTAAGCAGCATACATTCTGTTCTGTTGGTAATAGCAATGACATTGAGGTGATTTACCATGCTACTGCACTGATCACATGTGGATAACTGTCAGAGGGACAGTAAATATACTGAAAGGGCTACATGTAACTGAGAACATGGTGAGCTCTCTAGCAAAGAAAAATGAATGTAAAAGTCACATCCTGTAACATAAGCAATGCATGACCATGCATGTGCAGAGACCTCAAAATCAGAGAAGTGGGGTGGTTTGAATCTTGTGCTTATATCAGGTAATTATGATTCTCAAGCAAGAAGCTTTTGTTCTTTGTAACTAGGGCTTTGTCTAGACCAGAGAGCTAACAGGTCTGTGCAGCCCCCTTGTCATGCTGATTTATGGCAAGAACCCTGGCAGCTATGTTCTTCCTCCCTGCCAGTGCTGTCCTAATCTGGTTTTGGGACACTACGGTCTGGGTTTGTCCACACAGCCCCGGTACAGCTCCCTGAAGCAAAGCAGTATGGGAATTTGAAAGGCGATTGATACTCTTTAAGCTATGGAGAGGGGAGGAAATAGTTGAATCATTTCAATTAATCTGGGGCCTCACTGGCATGGACATGATTCTGGCTGAAATGGGTCAGCTTCAATTGGTCTTCAGCTCTCCTGAAGCATAGTCCAAATGCTGTTTAGGAGGATGGTGAGCCATATGAAGCACTTCTCTGTCTGGATGTGTGCTATTTAACAGTTGGTTTAGGATGGATAGAATTTATGTAGCAGAGACAATTTTTCTAACATAGACCAAGCTGTACAGTTAGTTGGCCACAGTATCAGTGCAAAGTACTAAAGTGTATGCGAGTCACCATTTTATTGGCAATACAACTCCTTTGCTTTGTACTGCTAATACTTACTGTATTCTGGAATTATTTCCAGAACCAAATGCTCTTTGGGATGAAAGGGGTCAGTTCTTGTTTTCAGAGTTGTCATACTACAAGTTTTCAATAGTACAGCTGTAGAAAATTGTAAAATCTGTGGTCGAAACTGCAAACTGAATTGTTTTACAACAAAAGTACATTTTGCTTTGCTTTTTGTCTGTTGTATAAAGTTAAAATAGCTCCTTAGAGAAGAGATAATGAATTTACAGTTCGTTTTGTAGTTTTTAAAACAGAAAATAAACATTTTAAATCACTGTCCAGAGCCTTTGACAACATTATTATTGTATCAGAGCAAATCTTTCAAAAACATAATTATTTAAAAATTAATATTACATTTTTTGGCTTACATAGTATATTGGTGTCCACCAGACCCTGAGGCTTCCATTACTTAAAATGTTTTTTACTTTTTTGGGAAAAAAACATTAGCAAAGGCTAGGTGGAATACTTTACTCCTGAGATTGATTTACCTAATATTCCCTCAGTTATTGTCCATCTAGTGAGCTGTTAAAGAAGCCATTAAGAGGGCAGTGTGAAAGCTAACATTTGCAGATGTTCTCAAATTGAATGATAAATGTCTCTGGTAAACAAAATGTTTGCTGTACATAGAGATCTGGATGCATCAGGAAGGCATCTTTTGTAATAGACTTTGAAAGAAGAGAAAAGATGAAATACATTAAAGCTAATTATCACATTTCTTAATTTGTAATATTTTTCATTATGCATTTTACGGTTGAAAATTCCTCAGCTTTTTGCTTGGGGGGTTTAGTATGGTTATGTTTCAACACCTGGTTTGTTAATATTCTAGAATGAGCTGGGTTTTTCAGATCTGATCTGGGGATGCTGATGTTTGTGATAGTAGGGAAATTTACAGTGCTTCAGGTATGGTTAGCTTTTTTATTCACCAGTCAGATTACATGCAGCTAATAACAATGCACAAAATGTTATGTTACGAATGTATGCTTTCTGCTTTTCAAAAGGGGGCATTCTGTTCCATCCAGCCAACAGGCTTCTGCTAACAATACCTCTTTAACACCTTTGTTTCAAGATTGTTCCTTCATGATTCTGGTTTGAAAAGCAGTGGCCCAAGGCCTTCCTCCTGCAATGCATTTGCATACATTTATAACTTCACTTGGTTGAGCAGTCCCATTTGCCATCTCTGTACTGTTCACAGGAGTAAAGTGCAGATATGAGTATAATTGCTGGCAGAGCAGGGACCCAAGTCTTGGAGTGTTACTTCCGTGAATATTTTAGTTAATTTCAGTGATTTGGATCATTTTTCATTATTTCTTGTGATCTATTTCCATGGGAAGTTAATACTGAGTATTTTAGCTTGTGAAAAATAATTTTTGCCTTAATGAAATGAGTCTGGTCCTGCATTTGTTAACCTTTCTTTTCTTCACCACTTAGATGCTGCCTATAATTTCTGCTTGCCATAAATAGAGCTGATGTGTACATCACAGTTTAAAGATTTGCTGATAAGGACTCTCTTTCTTCAGTACATTGAATACCTGGTGAACTAGGATAATGTTAATAAATCTCAAATTAAAATTACTCTGATAAAATGTACATAGACATGATTGAATATAAGGATTTTAATTTCTATAAAATAGACTGCACTATATTAATGAGTATATAGTTCTCTAATAAAGTATTTCAAGTTTTAAAAACACCATAGAAAGCTAGTTTTCTGTCTTGCTGCTGAAATAAATTGTATTCTACAGTGTTTTTATCACATACAGCATTTACAATGGGCCAAACCCTGAGCTGATTATGCAAACACACTTTCCATTGAAATTTGTAAATGGTTGGTGTTTTACTTCATAGCCATGAGAACAATTAGCAAGTATGTAATTTTTCTGTCCTAATTTTTTTTTTTTCCATATGAAGCCTGCTAATGCAGGTCTCCTTGCTACCCATTCAGCCAATGAGTCAGGTATGTCTCCTGATGGTAATTCTGCTTTTAGATCAATGTGATCCAGTTTTTCCTCCTTTCTAGGTGCAATTAAGGGTCTTGATATAATAAAAAATGATTGAATATCTGCAGAGGTTCCTATGACATATTTTCCATTTATTTTAAATTTGAAAGTTAAAATATCTTAATTGATAATCCCAGGAGGTTTGGTTTAAATCAGCTCTTTTTCTTTCCTGGGGTTATTATATTTTTTTTTTTCCAGGCTATTGTCAGTTTTGTAAATTTAGCTGTCAAACCAGATTGGGGCCTGATCCAGCTCACTGGGAAGTGAATGATAAAATTCCCTTTTAACTCAGTAGAGGAACATTGGATCTAAGAAGCAGAACTGGAGCAGTTTTAAATTTACCATAGTCTATTGACTATGATGGAATAGTTGTTGTTTATATTAACAGAGGATCTCTTCCTGCAGGGGAAAAAGTAAGCAGACTTATTAGGTAAGGGCTTGCTCTACAGCCCACTGAAATCAATGGAGCCTTTGGGCTCTGAATCAGATGCTTAAGTAGATAATCTTAAAGAATGAGACTACATCTCTCATTTTATTTTGTCTTCCTTCATAGGTGATGCATAGCGGGGTACAGAGGGGGCACGTGCCCCCTGGCAAGGCTGCTGTTGCCGCCGCTGGCAGCGCCTGCAGGAGTTTGCCAGCAGTGCCTGAAGGAGCTCACTAGCTCTGCCCCTGCTGCCGACACTGCTGGCAGTGCCAGTGGGTGCCCCCCTAGACTTGGGAGGCACCAGTTGCCCATGTCCTCCTTCCTTCTCACCTTGTCTCAATGTACTAGTGGTTAATGGACAACTGGAGCAAAATTGTTGCAGCTCAGGGAGGTGCCTGGTATCCAAGTCCTGCAGCTCCTGTTGTTGAATGCAATGCCTCTGCAATTTCTGATGATAGAAGTATTTCTGGTTAATTGTTGCTAATGATGGGCTAGTGATGCTTCACCTTGGTATTTTTGTAGCTGATATAAATAGGTTGTTATGAACAGGTGTAGCTATTATTGGCATATTTTGACCATCTTATAGGTTACAGCCTGACTGAACTACCTCAACAGTGCTACTGACCTTGGCCAACTCATTCACTTCTTGGTCAACTCATTCACTTCTTGGTCCCTTTATCTCCTTTGCCTATAAGCTGTTCAGGGAAGTAGCTTTGAAACGTACAGCACACAGCACAATTTAGCCCCATTCCATGTTGGCTCCTCTAAGGACAAATGCACCACAAATAATAAAAGTAGGAGTGAACAGTCTATTTTTGAATGTTGTCAATCTCCAGTTTCACCCCTGCATCAGAGTTGCACAATGTATCTGCTTAAATACTCATTCAATGAGGCAGAACCTCAAATTAAAAGATGGTACTCTGGCATAATGATAGATAGATATATATATATATGTGCAGTGACTTTTTTTGTTTTATTAATAAAACAATCAGCTTGATATTAGTCTCATTTCACAACTTGGTAAACTGACAAAGTTCTAGGTGCTGCTTAGTTTGAAAAAAGTCAGAGAAAAAATTGAGACATTAAAAAAACACAATCAATGGCAACACAAAGCAATGGGTCGTGGGTTCAGTGCAAGTTTCAACATGTCAAATTAATTTTTCCATTTCTTTTCGAGATCTGAAGCAACACGTCTGGAGATACAGTACTGACTTAGAATAGGAACAGCTGGTCTTGCCCTTGTTTTGTTTCATGCGGTGTTATGAATGTTTATGTTGTAAGAAATACATTTTATTGCCACTTTTTAAAAAAGCAGTATGAAGCCAGATCCTGTGAATGGGTTGTTTAAATTTAGCATTGTTTAATATATTGCTGTTCACAGTCATTTTGCAGAAAAACAGCATGACTTAAGATGCTTGTTGCATTGAAACTCGATGTCAAGAAACAGAATACATGTTTCTACCTTCTTTTATTGCTGGTTTAATAATCAGGACTGGAATTGTGTTGTTATGATTAAGACCCCAATTCTTTAATTTGCCAGAATCAATTGGAGTTTTGTTGTGAGAGGAAGAACAGTCCCAAGGCACAACTAAACGTAACAATAGTAGTGATATCAAAGGATACCGATACAGACTGTTATGATGTAGCTGTTTCTTCTTCATGATTCTGTAGCGATACAAGTGTAGCAAAACTGTTGCAATTTTAACCCTACTTCATTCAGGGTAAAAATCAGTACAATTTAGCTCATTTGTATCACTACAGGACCACCAAACTTAACAGTTGCTTTATAACAGCTGATGTGTGCTTCTGAGCTGTAGTTCTCTCTCCCTTTTTAAAGGGGCTAAAATGTACAAATGTGGGTTGCTTCCGGTATGCTTCGTTGTAGCTGCTTCTGGTTTCCTAGTGGGTGAAGACCCCCCCCCCCCCCCCCCAACACTGCTACAACTCCTCAGTTCCATGAGCCAGATAAAACAGGTCTACAAGCTGGATCTGGTCCACAGGCAGTTACTCCCATCTTAAAATGTTTCTTCTGAGCATTAACTGCAAATTCTGGAGAATTTAGGTTTGACACAAAAATGTTATATGAGCACATGCTTAAAAATGAAGGGGAAGGTTATGTCTGCCTCTGTAGTTGGACAAAGATTTGCAAAGACTGAAGTCGTTTTCAGCTTTGGGGGTGTATGCTCAGATGGGCTGGGAAAATAAAAGATTTCTTTCCCATAACTCCTCCAGCGTGTCCCATTCCACACCCTGAGTGATTTGGAGACCTGACCATATTCCTTTATTCTGTCTGCTTCACATTTCAGCAGAGTGAGAGAACAATTTCATACTCCTCTGTTCTCAAGTCAAAGAATGTGAGTCCTGCCCCTATTGTGATACCAGTTGGTGTTTTAGCTTCAACTTCAGGGACCTCAGGGTTTCCCTCTTTGTACCCATACAAAGCACAAATGTCTTCAAAAAACTATGACTGGTTAGCGTGCTTTTTGCATTAGCTCCATGGTTACTTATCCTAAGACAGATTTTTGTCATGTAGAGCTTCTTCTCTCTTGCTTTCACTGATCAGGTATTCCCACAAGTAATGGTAGTTCCTGCTTTTCTAGAACAAGTCACCACTATGCAGAAGAACTTGAAATGTTAGGACACTGTTTAAAAACAAATCATTGTTACAATTGTGTGTGAAATTGAAACACTGGTATGGAATATTTTGTTGGTAAGTGTAACACAGTAGCACCAACAGATATGCAAATGGTCATTTAACTTGGTGGGAAAGAAGTGTTGTCATACAGGGATCTAGCTAGGAACTGCTAAGTTAAGGATTAATCAAATAAAAACTTTGTGCAGAAATCCCAGGAACCAAATGTATTCAGTTTTGTTTTGTTTCTGGAAACTTAGGATAGGCACCACACCCACAAAACTAACAGGGAAGTAATTACCAACTGGTAGCGCTGGCTAAATAGATGAAAAAGGAACCTGTATGTTTTATGTCTGCCGCTTGTTTTTTAAGATGCAAGCTCTAAACGTCAATTATTTTAATTTATGTATAGTCTTATCAACTCCTATCAAAACTTTTCTCAGGGACAGGTGTTGTTTTGTGCAAATGAGAGAAAGCTATGCCGCAGAAGATTTTTTACTAGTTTCTGTCTCTGAGGCTGTCTCCTCATTTTTAAACAAGAAAAACTTAGCACATGTTGGAGTTGCTGAATTACTTTCATTTACCATCCATTAAGCACTGCATTTGCGCCACATTACATCTTGCACAGGTCAATGCTTATTTAATTCATTTTGGAAGCCACACTGAAGAACAGAAAAGAATAACACAGAGGTCTAATTGCTATCCTGAGAAGTAACTCTGTGTGCGCTTTATGAGTGTGCTTATGTAAAGGAAAACGGGTACGTTTGGAGACCTGAAGTTTTATTGCAGACTGTTACTGCTTTGAACAGCTTTTACATGCACGGAAGCTCTTAGCCATTTTCAGAGGGATGTGCGTGCATTCTGACAGCCCTTCGATGGACAAGATTTTACTTGCTTGTGCTAGTACAGGGAGAATCGGCAGGATTTGAGGGCAAACCTGAAATGGTGCTGATGGGGAAGAGGTGAACTCTTGTTATAAGGAAATAACTCAAGAGTGGAGAGTGTTCATCTGTAGGTTTCTCCCTGTTCTCCAGCTCACCTCTTCCTTCCATACCAGCATGGCAGAACAGGAGCATGCAGATGCAAATAGCACTCTTCGTACAATCTCTGCTAACATGGGCAACTTGCAACATATAACCCTTGTTTAGCCCTTAAAGAGAGAAGAGTTTGAAAATTTGCTCCATGTAAATATTTGGCCAGAAAACAGATCAGTGCATTGTGAGCCTTAGCAACATATTCGTCTGAGGAGAGGAATTGAAGACATGGCCAGTGAAAAGTGAAATCTGGGCAGAGTGATAATCATGGTATCTATAATATGTAAATATTTTAAAGTGAAATAGTCTATAAAATATTAATAACATCTCAGCTTCCAGAAAGCTGAGAAAGTATCACTGGTATAAGATAGGAAGAAGCAGAGTGAAATGAAATCCCTCTGTGGCTGACCCACTGTGCTTAGCACACAAGCTGGGGGTAGAAAGAAAACTGAAATGATTCATAAAAATAAACAGTGTCCTGGAAACATTCTTCTTTTTTTAACACATGGGGAAAAAAGACTATAAGGTAAACATAAATGTGGCCTGTTCCTTAAACGTTGGGGTGAAGTGAAAACATTTGTGGAGGGTTAGGAGGTTAGGTTACATTAAAAATTACTACTTGATCTAAGGTAAGTCAGGATAAGGTGGCTAAAGTGGGGGTTGTGGTAATCAGGGGGCAAGCAGAATCCACAGGGGGTGGGGGACAGGCAGTATCCACGGGGGGAAAGGGGGCAGGCAGGTGGTGTCCATGTGGGATGTGGAGTCCTCCCTTGACCACCCTCCCCCCCAATGACCTTTACCTCATCCCTTCCACCCCTCCTCCCACTGATTCTTACTTGCTCAGGTCCCAGAAGTGGTGAACACTGATAAAACTGGCACCCTGACTGGCTTGCAGAATGGAGGCATCCAGGGGGAGGGCTGGCTGGTTCATGGTAGTGTGGGGAGGTGAGAGACTGGGGATTGGGTAGGAAAAGTGTAGCCTTGAGGCTGGGGCCTGTAGCTGGGCTTTCCCAGCTCTGGGGCTGTGCAGGTAACTGTACAGAAGTTCCACGCACCAGTCTAACCTAGATCGAGTACGTCTGAGTGTACGTTGATCCAGGTCTGTCTTAGACTGGGTTCTACCATTTTTAGATCAGTCTGTGTCCATGGAACTTCTGTACAGTTATGGTTTAGATGAACCAGGGTGAACTAAAATAGGGTGGCTATTTTGAACTTGATCTAATCTCCTCCTAACCCCCTGTGAATGTCTGCACTTAGTCTATAACTTCTTGTTAAATATGTATGTTGTGCTCAGTGCTGTACAAGATACAAATAGTAACAGTCCTTTTCATTTAATTTATTTAGCAGTCCTTTTCATTTATTTTAATATTGCCCTTTACTATTCCAGTCTTTATTAAAGAAGGATTAAAGACAAATGGAAGCATGAGAACTCCAATAGTAAGTGTGCCTGTGGTACACTTCATTCTTTTTTGTACCAAACTAGAATAGTATTATATCACTGTTAGTTTTAGGTTGACCATTTTTTGTAAAATGAAGAAAAGGTGGGAATGGAAATAGCTTTTGAGTTGTTTCTTTTGAATCAGCCTATATATTTTCGGAGGTGGGAGAAAGAGGAAGAAGGGCTTGTGTTTCTTTGGAGCTCAAATAAACCAGAGGCCAGGTTTTCCTTTACTCCCCCCAAAAGCTCAAAATTCAAGCAAGCCAAAGGACTGTTGCCCAGCTTGCTTTCCCATTGCAAGTAGTTGCATCTGTGTACACTCTTTATTTTTGGTTTTGTGCTGATGTAGTGTCAACCATGAAAATACACCTTTCAATCTGTTGGTGAAATATGAGGCAGAACAGTGGGACACCAACAATTGAGAAGAGCAGAACATGTCTGTGCAGGCAATTTTTTATTTTAATAGTTTGTCTGTATTTCTAATATGTATACCTGCACATTGCTTTACAAGTCTCTAGATATGTAGCACATGAGGATTTGAGTAAATGATGTTTAAAAAAAACAAAATTCTTTAAGTACTTAAAAATTCTTTAAGTACGTCATTGTAATTTATCTTTATCTGCAAAGTGCCTTCAATATGTCTGGCACAATATGAATGTATAAATAAATGCCTGTGGATAATTGAATGTCAGTACTAATCAGCATTTAGAGCTGTTATTAAAAATATGAAATGTAATGTTTCTCACTGCATTCTTTGCAGATCCTCTATTGTTTTGTGCTACCTTGAGCAGAAGTATACACCTGCTAGAGAATTCAGAGCTGAAGCTGTTGGGCGCTATGTTTCTTCCTTTCTTTCAATCTCGCATAGTGCCAAGCTCACCATGTGATCAAGGAGCACACCCTGCACAATGGCCTGCTACTCCACCACCTTCTCCAGTCCTGTAGTGCTAGGAACAGTGAGCTCTTTGGAGGAACAGGATGGTGGCTTTTATCCTACTGCCTCTTAGTGGTTTTTTTGGCCATATATCACAATCCTTTGCAACATATAAGGGCCCAGGGAGTGGAGCAGAGGGTAGAGCACCTATGTTACATATCAGTGGTTTGTGGCCTGTGGTCCTTTGCAGATAATTAAAGGGAATCTGTGCTGCTGTATGATCTGCTGGGAACTCTGCAAGGTTGAGCATGTGCATAGGATGTGAATATTGCCCATTACTCACTTAGGGTCTTCTGCAGTGTCTTGCACTGAAGGCGAAACCCAACAGCATCTTCTGCTCCCCCTTGGTAGCAGCTGATGCAGTTCCTCTGAGCTGTGGCAACATGGAGGTGGGACTGCAGCATGACAAGGAAAACAGAATTTGCACAGAATTGAAGAGTGTCTGGAACAAAAGTACCTGTGGCTATATGGATTTCCACTGTTCTCCTTTGGGAAGCAGATGGGGAGAGGGAGGGACAGTTGTAGCAAGACCCATGAAAGCTGCAGTTGGCTTTGTCTGTTCTATGGTTTGGGCGGTAGTATTCCCCGGTGCACCTGCCCAGCAGTCTTTCACCTGCATTGCAAAGTCAGGAGCACTGACAAATGGCTGCCAGGCTCTTAGCAGCAGTTTCAGACATCTTTGGAATCAGGTAGCTAATTTCTCCTAGAATTAAGTTCTGGAGTTCCTTTTGTCTATTTCAGTAATGAAGGAGGGATTCATTTTTTCAAATATAGAGCAATAACCTTCCTCTCCCCCCTCGCACGCAGCTCAATTATCAGGTATGCGCTATATCCAGGAATCTAATTTTAAATTAACTTGTCACCCTACATCCCATCTGTAGGGGTTTAAAATTTTAAACCAATTACCATTGAGATGACTTTATATACCTTCCCATTAACATACACACACCAATTCTAGGGCACTTACATGCCATAGATTAAAATATACTCTTGAACAGGATATCTGCAGGGAGAGAAGAGCGTTTGCTTTTGATTTTTATATCGAATGAGATGTGAGCTATTAAACCCTAATATTCAGTGGGGTTATGAATTGTTTGTATGTGTAATTAATTTTTTAGGGCAGTTCTGGTCTGGATGCAAATATCAGCTGAGTTCCTTTTCCTTGATATCTTATTTTTGTAATATTCATTAAAAGAAATAGGAAAATGGAGTATGGGAGAGATGAAACTAGGCTAGATTTAATTTGCAAATATTTGCTTGGTCAGGGTGTTGACTTTCTTCTGAAAGCATTTTTACATTAATTTAAGTTAAAGATTTATGTAAATATGAGCTGTTGGAGTTCAGATGCTGTTTATTAGACTTAACTCTCTAGATGCTGCATGACTTCTCTAGAATCAAGCTTGGTATAGAAACTGCCTTTCTTATGCTAGTGTTACCTAGATGGATGATACATATGCCTGAATCAGGAGCAGGTTTACAGTCTAGCAGTTTGTCCTAACTGCTACACGCTAGGTGTCTTGTCCTAACTGCTACACGCTAGGTGTAACCCACCTATCATGGGAACCAGTAGCAGTTAGGACAAGATCAGGAGCTTTGTGTTATTGAAAAGGGGGAAGTTAAGCATTTCTGTGGGATGCTCAGCTCTTGCTTACAATCCCTGTGGGTCTCAAGATATGGGACTTTCAGATGGTGATATAGGCAAGATATTTTAGATTTCCTATCCTCTGAGGCCTGCACAACTGAACTCATGTTAACTAAGATTAATTAACCTGGATTTCATGACCAGCTAGATTATAAAATTGAGTATCAATAGACCATTTTTTAAAGCATGCCCACATATTCCTAGGATTTCTAGGTACTACTGCAATACAAATAAATAAGATGTAAATAACTGAAACATTAAAAAGTCCATGAACCAAATGGTATCTGCCTACCCAGTATCAGTAAGCTTGCAGGCACTGGACTTCTGGACTAGAAGGGTCTGTGGATTTAAAGGGGAAGCAATTTAATGATTTTTGGACTCCTTAGCGCTAAAGGGAAAAAGAGTGGTCATGAAAGAGAACAGACAGAAGGGGAAACTTATTTGCCAGTCTAGTTCTTTTTATGCATTATCATTATTAAGATGCTGCAAATAACTCAAAATTATTTGACAATATAAACACTCTAGGAAAAGTTATGAATTATTTTATAAAGTTCTACACGATTTCTTGTGGAGAGTCATGTTTCTATTAGGCAAAATGCTTAATGTAACAGTTGCCTGAATGGACTCACATTTGGTTCATAGTGCCTTGCACTGGGCTATCTGCACTGGGCTGGCATTGTTCATGATTGTTTCCTACTGAAGTTTGTCACAACCCAAAGTTGTGAGTTTTTATTTGTGTGTGCTTCAGCAACGCTAAATTATGTTCCCGCTAAAATTGCAGCTTCCTTGCATGGTGGAGTTCTCTGCTGCGGGAGAGAACTCCGGTGCAACGGGGAATTTCCCGCCAAATTTGTAGCTTCTTTGGATGGTGCATGTCTTTTGCATCTCAGAGATGCACGGTGCAAAGGAGTTCCCGCCATTTGTATAAGAGTTCGTGCCACATTATTGGGCAACTCTAATATATGCATACGTGGCGGCTAGCGATTGGCTTGCTAGTCGTATAAAGAGCTTGGGTGGCTTCCGCCCAAGTTGGAGAGAAATCACTTGGAGAGAAATCACTTAAAGAGCGTGAAGATCTCTAAGCGCTGCGGATCCTCACAGACCCAACGCATTTCTTAAGCAGGCAACAGAGGTTTAAACAGCCTCTGGCCTCTCCCTGTCGCCGAGCGCAATCCTAGACATATCCCTTTCCTATATACTCAATTTTCGAACCCACGGAGCCTTAACAACTCCGGGGCCTGAGAACCAGACAGAGCCCATGGAGCTTCGACAACTCCGTGGGAAAGAATTGCCGAACCCGCGGAGCCTTAACAACTCCGGGACCAAAGAACCGAATTTGTCGTAGTTCTCTAACGAGGGTTTAAACGGAGCTGCACCTGGAAACTGTCCAGCCTACACCGCGATCATCTTGGGTGTAAGTAAATAATCTTTCAATCAACCATTACGCTTCTGTGACTAATTCTAGCCCGTGTGCGCCTTGCCACCACACGGTTTCCTCCGGCCCCGTGTGCCCAGGCTGCTGGCCACAGCCCGCGTGCACAAAGATGGGCCCGGCTCGCCCCCGGCCCGCACAAAGTTAAGTATCACATATGTTTCCTTGCAATACAATGTTATCTTCAAGTGCAATTGGACAGCTGATTTGATTATTTCCAGTTGATAAATATTCCACAAGGTGGCTTGTGATGTTTTTTCCTATGTTAAAAAAAGAGAAAGAATGAGCCTTACCCAGAGCTTTGTTACAAGAAACTGGGCTTCTCAAAACAATCAGGAAAATTCTATGGCTGATGACTTACATAAAAGAGTTAGTAAAATGCAGTATGTGTGTGTGTGTGTGTAATATTGTGTTAGTGTGGACACAGATAATGTCAGAGCACTCTTACATTTTCATGTTTTGGTGCATGGGAGAAATTCATGTTCAGTTCTCAATCTTGGTCTTGAAATCTTGTGTGAGCTGCACAGTCGGTTACAGAGAATGGGAGTATTCCCTGCTAGGAAGCTTCACTGGCTGGTAAAAATGAAGTAATCAAGAAAAAGCTGTAATCAGTCACCCTTGGCATGAAAGGTGGTGGTTTTGGCCTTTTGTTTTGTGATTCAGACCCAAGTTTGCTCCCTGGCAAAGCTCCCATTAACTTGAACTGACCCAGGATCTAACCCTCTCTGTCAAGGCACAGGAAATGAAGGTGGTGGTGGTAGTAGTAGTAGTAATAATAATATTATCACCATCATCATCATTGTGTAGAAGCCCCAGCCCTGGACCAGGACCCTCTTGGGTTATACCAGTGGTTCTCAACCTTTTTGGACTTGAGGCATGCATCTATAGACTTGGGTAAACCCTCATCGGACTCAAGGCACCCTTCCATAACTTTTGTGAAATAATAGAACCCACTTTCAGAAACTAATTTATATCAGTGCTTACCTCTTTGCAGAGGGACCAGACAGGGACAAACCTGGGTCTGTACTTATCTCCTTATCTCCTCACACCCAGCAGCACCCTTCAAAGCATCTGGCAGCACCCCAGGGTGCCCTGGCATTGTGGTTGAGAATCACAGTGCTCAATGCTATACAAAGACCAGAAAGATGATCCCTGCTTCAAGGACCTTACAGTTTAATGCATGGGTAATTTTGGGGGAGGATGCTTTGTCAGGGTCTGGAAGCCCCTTTCTAAAAATGGGGGAAGGAATGTTCATTTTTACGGATAGTGCAAAGTGGGAAGGAAAAGGAGAGAAATAGAATTATTTTTGGAATTTTTAGCTGGGCATTTCATAGTAATGGTTGATGAATCACATTGGTTAATACAAACAAAAATGTTTGCTGTTTTAACAACAGAATCGATGCAGGAAGCTGTGTGATACAATGTCAGATGGACTAGTGATTTAAATTTTGGATTAGTTTTGATGAGATAAATGGAAAGACCTTACTTTCAAAGGGAGAGATGTGCACAAATACAGCATCTTTGGGTCAAAAGAGAGTCAAAGTACAATGCAATCATAGAACACAAGGGAGACCATGCAGGCAGCCAGCTACCCAGCCATGTGATATACCCTGAGGCAATTTTTGTGGACTCAGCTCAGGAGGAAACTGTTTAGTTCAATGGCAGCGGAATATTTTCCACATCTGAGCATTAAAAGCTCCTGGACAGATCATTTTTTGTGTGAGGTCAAAAGGTAATTGTGGGGAAAGGGAGGGGCAAGGGGGAGGAGGGAAAGCAAAAAAGACTGGATAAAGAAATAGGATGCAGTCAGGAAAGCACTTGGTTTTTTTTCTTTTCTTTCTGTCTTGAGAAACAGTGTTTCTCAAACTTGAAAGGAATTTTTACTTTTTCAGTTACTTGTTTCAAATTGCGGGGTTGACTGGGCTCCTGCCCCACTCTGTTTAGCTTTGTTCTTGGTTTGCTGCACACAGTACACATTAAGCTTTAAGAAACAACACTTCTCTTTAAAAAGTTCTTTTGCAGCAGGAAAGAGGAAGAATTTAAAAAATAGGAAATTAAATTGTAGAATGAAAAAGGACAGAGAAATCTGAAAAAAGAAGAGAGCACCTGAAACGACTTCATATAGTTATTTTAAAACTCACTAGCTTTAAAGCTGATGATGTCTCTGTTCTTAGCAATGATAAAGAGCCTGACAAGGTGAACAGATTTAAATCAAAGTGGTTTAAATCGCCAATTTCAATCATGATTCAAATCAGCAAGCAGGAAACCTGATCTGCATCATTGATTTGAATCTTGTTTTGGATTTTTATTAAAAAAAAAAAAAATCATTGGCTGATATAATCTGGTAATTCTTGTTGCCAACCAGGATTATACCCTGCATTTATGCACATTTATTTAAGTCATTATCTAGCTTGACATATGTTTATTTAGATTCTGAATGTTGTTTACAGTTTTTATTCTGCTAAAAAATGGTGAATGGTACATTTCTTATTTATTAGATGATGTTTAATATTTTACTTGTGCTGTGTCAAGCTGCATTTAGATGGAGATTGGAATTGAGTTAAATTTAAAAAATGCACAAAACAGCATTTTAGATTTTTTTTCAAATTAATTGAATAAAACTACCTTGAATGAGCTGGATATGTAATGGGTAAGAAGTATCAAAGCATGTTTTGCATTTATAGGTAATAGATTTGTTAAAGAAAAGAAATATTATCTAACTTCTGGCCACTATGTCCTCAAAGATTTTAGAACTGCAAATGGCGGAACCCGGGCAGGCACTCCCAGGGCTTCAGGGGCCTGATCCTGCCTGCCCTAGGAATGAGAATGAAGCCCTGGGAGTTCCTGTCTGGGGCAGCTGAGTTGATTCAATCTTTGCAGGTTAGTCTAACCTTCCTAGGCTGAACTGGTTCATAACAGGACAAACATTCTCTCTGGACTGAGGCAATGCGGGCACGTGTCTGCAGTTGCTCAGGTCAGCTGCTACACGGTGCTAGAGCTGGCCCTCAGCTGCAGCATACCATGGCCCCTGAGGCAGAGTGGGGCAGAGAGTTAGTTTCCCCTGTACCCATGCTGGCAACCGGGTCTGCCTGCCATTGCCGCGGCACTCGCTCCCTGCCTGGAATAGACCCCAGGCTGTCCCTTCCACTGGAGGCCAGAGGGAGGAGGAATCACCCCGTTCCTGCCCCACCCCAGGGACCCTGCCAGGCTTTGTCCCATCCTGGCCACTGTAGCAGGAGGGGGCAGGGCCCTTACTGGGGGCAGCAGCCCCTGTCATAATGTGGGGGGAGTGCCAACCCCTTCCTGGTTAGGGCTGTGCTGCAGGGCTGGCAGAGCTGAGGCTGGCTGTGTGCAACAGCACTGGGGTCCTGAGCAGGCCAGAGCCCTGCAAGCCCTCCAAGGCACCGCTGGGCTCCACAGCAGCTCTGCTGGCCCCACAGTGCAGCCCCTGCCTGCTGCAGGGGGCCTGCCCCAAGCACAGAGAGGCTGCTGGCACTGCAGCAGGGTCTGCCTGGCCCAGTCACCTCTGCTCTGTGCTCAGGGCCAGCAGCTGAATAAAGCCCCTCTTGCCAGGAGGGAGCTGGCTCCAAGCACAAAGAGGTGGTGACCGGGCTGGGCAGAGCCTGCTGCAGTGCCAGTGAATAAGCCCTCTCCTGCTGGGAGGGGACTTGCCTCAAACACAGAGAGGCCACTCGCACTGCAGAGGGGTCCTCCTGGCCCAGCCACTACTCTGTGCTCGGGGCCAGCGATCGCCAGGTTGGGCAGAAAGCACAAAGCAGCAGTGTCCAGGCCGGGCAGACCCTGCTGCAGTGTGAGCAGCCTCTCTGTGCTTGGGGCAGGCCCTCTCCTGGCAGGAGGGGGCTTATTCAGCTGCTGGCTGCTGGCACTGCAGAGGGGTCTGCCTGGCCTGGATGCAACCAAAGCTGGGGGGAAATAATGGGAGGGGCATCCAGCAGCTGGGAGCTCAGGGGCTGCAAGTTAACCCGTCCAGGACTGCAGGTGCTCAGGGCTAGTGGCTGAATAAACCACCTCAGTGACTTGCCCCAAGCATAGAATGAGTGGTGGGGGCCGGGCCCCGCCCCTGCCCAGCAGCTGGAGCAGCGAGCAGTGAGTGACCCTGATGGGCAGCAGCCCGTTATGGCTTCCTGGAGTGTGAGCCCCTTCCTGGTGGGGCCCACGCTGTGGGGCTGGCAGAGCTGGTGTGGAGCTCAGCAGTGGTGAGGGAGGGGGGTGCGGGGGCTGGCAGGGCCCACTCGGGATCCTGGTGCTGCCACATGCAGATGGCCACAGCTTTGCTGGCTCCTCAGTGCAGCCCTTTGCTGGGAAGGGACTGCTACCCCACCACATTATGACAGCAGCTGCTACCCCCAATAAGGACCCTGCCCCCATCCCGCTGCAGTGGCCGGGAGGGGGCACAGCCAGGCAGGGCGCTTGGGGATGCCCAGGACGGCGTTATTCCTTCTTCCCGCAGTCTCCAGTGAATGGGACAGCCTGGGGCCTATTCCCGGCAAGGAGCAAGCGCCCTGGAGGGCAGACCCGGCTGCCAGTTGAGGTACAGAGGAAGCTAACTCTCCTCCCTGGCGCCCTCTGCCTCAGGGTCCATAGTGCCCTGCTGTGCAGCAGCAAGGGGGGAGTGCTGGGCAGACCCCTCCTGGGTCCATGCCGGTGGCACAGGGAGGAGAGAATTCAACCCCTCTCTGGCCAGACCCCGACCCCTGCCTGTCCCTGCTTGGGCTGCAGAGCAGGTGGCTGGGGCCAGCCTGGCTGGGCTGGAGCAGAGAGACCCTCCCAGCCCAGAGAGCATGCCAGAATGTTGGGGGTCTTTGGTTTAACTCAAACCAGCAAAGGTTCTAAGACAGACATTCCATAAACCAGTTTGAGCCAAATCAGGTAAGTCTGATATACTACATTCAACCAGGTTTATCTCAAACCGGTTTCAGCCATTTTGAAACTGGTTTACGTGCACTGAATGTCTGTTCTGTTACAGGTTTAAACCAGTTTCTGATCACTTAAAGTGGTTTATGTGTAATGTTTGTCCCTGGCCCTGGAGGGTGTACACAGCTCTGGCCTGCCCACACTCTCCTACTATAAAGCAAACAGATGTCTACTGCAAAAAAGTGGCATAAATTTATACCACTATATTGGCCACAAATTTGGGGCATTTTTGGCATGACAGGGGGCATGGACATCTGTTTGCTTGGCCTTTGTGTCACCATAAACATTTTTATGGTGGTACAAAGGCAACATCTGTTTCCAGCCTATGAATCCTAGATCAGTACTTTGTTTAAATTCTCATGTACAGTGTCCAAGCAAGAGAGGCTTAGATGACCATGGTTGTTATTAAAGGACTGGTCTAATGCTGTCTAATGGATCCATCTGTTAAATCTGAATTCACCCTTAAGCTTAGGAGAAGTCATTAGTCCCCATTCTAGTGCCCCGGAGATCCTTTTTAGAGAGTGTTCCAATGAAGATCTCTGAGACACTGTAAGGTTACAGAATCTCTGATCTCACAGCCATTAAATAGACACAACTCACCTTAGTCCCAATTCTCAAGGGGATGCAGATACAGATTTTCAGTGATGTATCTATTTTATAGGTTATTATATCTGGCTAGTATGGATTGATGTAGAACAAAATTATGAAAATAACTGATTTTAACTGTGATTTACAAAACATTCAAACTTTTTTTTTACATATTGCCCTAAAGAAAAGTAAATTTGAGTAAACATTAAGGCAGGACAATTTGAAACAAATTACAACATTTACATCAAATAGATATTCTTTTGTTAACCAGAAGTGTATGGTATCTACACATTTAAGCAATTATAGCTTAACATAATTTTATTCAAGTTCTTAATTTTTACATTTTATTAAAATAGGAAGTGGCAAGTGATAATTCTTGTTTACCAAACGATTTTTTCAGTCCTATCCAGCTACATTTGAATGGAAATTTGAATTCAATTAAACATGTAGAAAAACAGCATTTGACATTTAAAAAAACCAAAACAATTACATTAAATTGCAATTTTAAAACAAATTAAATAAATATTAAATACACAAGGAAAAATGTTTATTATGTTTTTTGCATTTAAAGCTAACAAGTTTATTAAACAAAGGTGTTACCTGTTGTTAATTAAGTGAATCAATGCTTTCTAGGACCCTTGTTCTTCAGCATTTTATATCTAATAGGTTTCAGTTTCCCCTGCCTAACTTTTATTCCCAGATTGGAAGAGGAAAGCAAGCTTTTCTGCTGTATCAACTTCTAATTGATTTATCAACTTTTGAATGAGATAGCCATTGACCTGAAATGAACTGAACAAGCTGCAATGAAAGCTTTCTCTCTACACATGAGACAAGGCTATAGTTGATTTAGACTTCAGGAAACCAGTTCCAGCTGCCTGGCCAGTTACTTCCTTTAGCTCAGTGGTTTGTTTCTTTGAAACTTTGATGGTGAGCTTGTGCTATTTGAACAACCTATTTAAAATAAAATCCAGTTATTCTTATTTTTATTAAGCTTTTTACTCATCCTATTTTGAGTGTTAAATATGCTTGTAAGTTGGAGAATTTCTTCACTGTTTAGTTTATAAAGACTATGACGGAGGGAGTATATTTAAAGGCAGAGAGGTATTGATTGTTGGTCTGTGAAGTAGCTGTCTAGCAGTGCTTCTGAAAAGGGTCAACGACCCTTTCTGCAATGAACTAACAGAATCTCTTTTATGTGTGTACCTGACCCTATTAATGCAGTGCCTGAGCATCTCGGAATTGATAATATATTTATCCTCAAAATGTTCCTGTGAGGGGTAGAGGAGCTCTTATCCTCTCTTTATGGCGATCACTTGTGTTGGAACAGAAAATAGAACCCTGAACCTGACTAGACCATCCTTCTTCTCTAAACACGAAACTGCTGCTGCTGTCCCTGCAAAGCAGCTGATACAAATCACCAGCTGGGGAAAAGTCCTCTGACAGTTGGTAGAATAGCTGGGCAGAAACAGTCTGATAAAAAGGGTCTGGGTTAACCTAGGAGGTCCCAGACTTACTGTACTTCTATAGGAACATACAGCCAGTGAGTCCAGGCCCCTAGTGTGAGTTGTGGTGCATCCGGCATGCTACTAGTGACAGGGTCATGACGAAGTGTGATGTAGGAGAAGCTTCAGATTCAAATGGTTTTAAATCTTGTTATGTTCCTTAAATTTAATATTACAATGGCATGGATTGAATAGTGTAGTTTCAACACCCATTTGCTTCATTTCTTGGATCAATGACATTAAAGCTTTACTTCATTTGTGTTAGGACTGGAAAGATTAATATTTGACCAGTCAAATATAATTTATCACTCTGATGGATTTTCATATTTGCAAGACAGTATCTGGCTAATTAAAAACACAAACTTAATGATTAAAATATTTTAAAAGATTGTATTTAAAATTGGTTCTGGAACTGAATCCAACATGGCATCAGGCCCTGACGTAGATTGTGTAACAATCTGAAACAGAAAAGTATGTTTTTGTTGAAGAAATAAATACAGAAAGCATGTGGAGAACAATCTTTGCTCAGTGAAAATCCTTATATGGTAGGAAATAAAAAAAGGCATATTTGGTGTATCACCTGTACACTCAACTCTTAGGTTGAAATCCTGATTCTTTGGAAGCCAATGGCGAAATTTCCTGTGCCTTAACAGAGGTAGATTTCACCCCTCACTTTACAAGCAGCCAGAATGTCTGTAATGCAATGTAAATGGTTTTAGGCTTAAGGGGCACTCTCAGATACCGGTAATATAGCAGTGGAGTGCTATCTAAACCTAGGGCTGATTAAAATGTGCCGTTTTACTTTGGAAGGAACAGATCATGATTCTATTGACGTCCATAGCAAAATTCCCAAAGACTGTCAAAGGCATGTGATTTGGCCCTTAAGAGAGAGATTATCAGTATGTGTTTGGAGATGTAAACCACCCCCCCCCCAAACCTGGCATTTTAAACTTGGCATATTCCCATGCCAAGCCCTGTGCATGCCTAAAAAAGGCAGCGCATTACTTCAACCCGGCTTGTCCAACATCTGGAAAGATCAGGCTTTTTTGTGGGGCTTTTTTGGCACTTTTATCTAAATCAGCTTTATCTAAAAGTGCCAAAAAACCCTGCTGAAATGCCTAGTCTTTCCAGATGCTTTACAGAGCCAGGCTGAAGTAATGTGCTGCTGCTTCTGATAAAGTGCATTTTTTTAACATCTGCAAGCAGCTCTTATGTCTATGTTATTGATGGTTTCATTAATAATGTGATCAAAACAAAATCTGAAGTCTTTGATTAACTTTTGGGCAGGTTAACTTAATTATGGCCATAAAAATGCCCAAACGATTTTTATGACAGTGCTCTGTGTGCAGAGAATTATTTTGTTTGTTTTGAGGGCTTTGCCACTTAACTATAATGAGTGATTTCCCTACTGCTTTATGAATGGGAGGTCATTTAATATCAGCAATGAACCTTAAGAGTCTGTTTAAGCTAATAGGTTTACAAATGCTGTTTGTTTTAAAAAGAAGGAAGGAGGACAAAAAGGATCAACACTGCTGGAATAGGATGGTAGCAGCCTCTGTAACTGTATTTTCCTATCTCTTCTCTTCACCTTTTCTATGAGAGGAAATGACTTGAGATGAACGTGTGCATCTTTGTTAGGATTCTCCTGCAGGCAGCTCCATATCAAACATGAGACTACACAAAATTAGAAGAGTACCACTCAGCATTCCTTGGGCACAATTTTACTTCAGTTAGGGACAGAAATTGCACATAAACTGGTATAAGTGGTTGGAAACTGGTTCAAGTCTGTAACACAGCAGGGCTTGACATTCATAAAGCCTGAGCCTGAATTGATTCAGGCTTTGCAGTTTAGTCTGAAATGGTTTGTAACCGCACAGACATCCCCTCTGGACTGAAGAAATGCATATGCTTGCAGTGGCGGGCCCTAGAGCAGCCCTCCCCTCCCTTCCACACTGCTGAGCTGGGGGGGCGTGGCCAAGCCCCAGCAGGATGCTCTGATTAGGGAAGGGTTCCCTCCCCCCCACTGCTCCTAACTAACAAAGGGAGCCAGCAGAGAGTTACACAGCATTTAGTTACACAGGAGGGAGTTACACAGGGAGTAACATAGCATTTAGCACCCCATCCAGAAAACAAAAGCTTCTCTCATTAGTTCAGGTTCTTCTTAAACAACTTTTTCCAAGGAAGGAATGGAGGAACAGTACCAACTGACCTGTTGATTAGCTCCAAAAAGCCCTAAGGTGACACGGTCCTGTCTGCTTTTGTCCTGTCCGCCTTACACAGACACCTCTCAGGATTAGCTAGCATATCGCATGCTGGCTATGGTCTGTGCTGTGGGAGAGGGGAAGGGGGGAGTCTCTGCTTGAGCAGGAGGTGGGAGGGTGGGGGTGGATGGGAGGAAGCCAGGCAGATGCTGCTGTGCCTGCCAGAGCTCCAGCTAGGGAGCAGAGGGGTGGGGCCAGTCCTGCTGTGGAACCTAGAGCCCTGCTCAGGTCTGCAAAGCATCTGGGATGCTGGGGGACTTGGATTTTGGTTAAACCAGGAGGGAGTCTGGGACAGCCATTGCATAAACCGGTTTGAGCCAAATTACTTAAGTTTGATACTACATTCACCCAGGTTTATCTCAAACCAGTTTCAGCCATTTTCAAACTGGTTTATGTGCACTGAACATCTATTCTGTTACAGATTTAAACCAGTTTCTGATAACTTAAACTGGTTTATGTGTAATGTCTGTCCCTAGCCCAGAAGTTCAGTGCACACACACCGCTTTCAAAATGGCTGAAACCAGTTTAAGATAAACCTGCATAGATGTAGTATCAGACTTAACTGATTTAGATTAAATCAGCTTATTGAACTCCTGTCTGAGATCCCTTCCAGATTCAAGTTAACATGCAGCCCCCTCCAGCACCCCAAGATGCTTTGCACCTCCCCTTCAACCCCCCCTCCCATCCCAGGGTGGGCAGGCTAGCCTTGGCCCAAGCTGTCTGCTCCAGCTAAGCAGGGAAGCATGCTCTAGCACCCCCCTCCTTTGGCCTGGGCCACTGCAGGCATGTGGCTGCATTTCTAGAATCAAAAGTGAGGCTACTGGCAGACTTAAAAAAACCAAAACAAAACAGTTCTTTATTTTAAACTTGGTGCACTTCTGAACTGAGCCCACACATGCCCAGAAGAGGCAGTGCGTTACTTCAACCCAGCTCACCGAACCTCTGTAAAGATCAGGCGCTTTAGTGGTGGGTCTTGACGCTTTAATCTAATAGCTGATTGAATCAGCCCTGCTGAAGCACCTGATCTTTACAGATGCTGCAGAGCCAAGTTGAAGTAATGCACTGCTTCTTCCGGTAAAGTGCGGTGTTTTGGGGGGGTGGGTGGTGGTGTTTAATGGCTGAAAGCAGCCAGGATGTCTGTTCACTTGCTTCTTGGTTTACTCAATGGAGCTTAGACTGAACTGCGAAGATTGAATTGGCTCAGCCTCAGGCTTTTTAACTGTCTGTACGTATTCCTGGAGATCTCAGTACTTTACAGAGGGAAGTATTTGCACTAATAGTATATCTGCACAGGAGTGATGATTATCACCCTGGGGAGGCAAACCCATGCTAGGTGTAACCCAGCTATCATGGGAACCAGTAGCAATAAAGAGGTGGCCCCAAGGATTTCAGTGCAGCCTGTGAAGTTGAGTTTTAACTTGGGTCTCTTGAGCTGTGCCACTCTCTTAACTGGTGGTGTTATCTGGGATAGATCGCCCAATCATAGCTAATGTGGCTATACATACATGTGTAGCAGTCACACCTTCAGCTGCAGCATAGCTAGAGCCTAAGACAAGGAAGTTGGGGCATTGAGAACTGAAATGTCCAACATTACAAAGTAATCAACTATTGGTCTGACGTAGCTCATCCTTTATGAGATTAACTTTGTGATTCAGATCCTTGAGGGTGAAGAGTCTAGGCTAAAGCTCCCTAACTGGATGTTATTGGGGTTAATACGCTACATAGGCTCTGATCCAATAAACATACACCCCTATAAGTTTAACTTGACTCATACAAATGATCCCAGTTAGTTTGCTTTGTGATCCTGTGGGATGAAAAGTGTAAATAATGAGAGGTGGAGTATCCAGAAGAGCAGCTGAGAACAAATCCCATCAGTCAAAGCTGTTTCAAAGTACGGTAAGACCAAGTATTTGGTGTGACAGTTGCTTGGTTCTTCATGTGCAGTATCATCTGCTGAAAGGCATCATGAGGGCCAGTCGCTCAAATAGGTCCTCAAAAAATATTGCTTGAACATACACCCTAGGTAGTTTTGCACCATAAATGGTATTGTCCTTCCTCACAGTTCAGGCAAGTGGAGTTGCTATGTTTCTATTGATAGTTGCGGATGTATTAAACTTCACCCATCATTTTGGAGGCTCTTTTGAAAATGTGAACACAGAAATACTTTCAAAGAGTAACTGGATTGGAAGGGAAGGATGAGTTCCAGACTTGAAGGATGCTTCTTCTAGACAGTAGCTGCATTCCTGTTGCTTCTAATGATCTGATAACCTTATTTTTCCAGAAAGGATCTTACTCTCATAGGTAACCCTGGAGTGCACTTGTCTGTAAGGAACAGTATCTTTCAATTCAAGTAGAATGTTGTTCAACCCTGGAAGGGCTTTTGTGGCAGAGAACAGTAATACTTTCTCTGATAGAATTCATGATTGATTCTGGTTTATGGTGCGTGTAGTTTGTTATTCTGAACATGGTTTTATGTTTGCCATTCCCATATGAATACACTTACATTTTGGAAAGGTGGAAGATATGGAAATGTGCCAGTGTTCATGATGATATAAAATAAAAAATGTGTGTGTATGTGTATAGATATAGGGAAATTTGCAAAGGGAATTGAAGGAAAAATCAAGTTTTAGGAATTTGAACATTAACTAATATATGCATCTTTTGGTATTAATGATTACTACACAGCTGTACATATTCAAATGATACAAATTTCAGGGACTGTGATGCATATTTTTATGTTTCTAATTAGCATGTGCTGCTGTTTTCATCCTTTTATTTCTTCTTTTTTATGTTAAATGTTTTAGGTCAATGAGATGTGTTTTGTGTGTACTGAAAATACATGGATACACACTATAACCAAACAGAAGATAAATATGTAAGATTTGTATGGCAGATTTTTATATTAATATTTTTCCTCCTGGAGAAAATACTTCAATGTACTTACCTGAATGAACATTTTTTTTTTTAATTTTTTTTTTTTTTTTTTTTTTTTGCTGGTAGCTCAAAATGTTGATTTCATTTTTCCCCCTCTGTATGAGGAAGCAGAAAATTGCAGATAGGCTATCATCATTTACTCATGGTTGGTCAATTAGCTGGTAAAGTATTTACTCTTTGAAGTGTTCTGATGTGCATGCTAAACACTCCTGATGCTATTTTAGATTTATATTGCTATATTTGGTGCAGGGAAAGACTGGATAAAAATGTATGTTTTATGCTAGATGTTTAATAATACCATGTACTTCTGCCTCTTCCAAGTCCTGAATTTGTAGTGGCATTATGAATTTTTACAAGACTATTCTGTTGAGGCTCACACACTCTTATTCAGTCAGATTTATTGGTAGACTACAAGGAAAATGTGCAAATGGTATTTCCCTTCCAATGCAGCTTGCTTTGCTGTCTGTGCGGCAGTTCCTATTGAAGTCAGCAAGTGTTTTGTCTTTCACTCTAGTGGGGACAGGATCAGGCTTCATAACTGGGATCTGATTTTAAACAAAACAAATATTCTTTGGGGGAATAAATAGCAAGAAGATAATTAATCTTTCAGACATAATAGAATAGAATGCTTTTATCTTTGCTCAGTGGTCCCTTTTAGGCTTCGAAATGCACATCCTTTCTGAACTGATGATTTGGAGAGAGAGAGAGAATGAACCCAGTTTATCAAACATAGACACACAAGCTGTTTTCAGTGATGACAATATGACTATTCACATGCATGAAATTTTTCACGTGTGGCTGTTGCAGAATCAGATGTATAATAATCTGCTTTTATGGCCAGATTCTGCCATCAAACATATCTACCAACTTCAGTTGGAACTGCACGTGTCGTACAACTGGAATTGGGTCTTTACATTTGTAGCTGGCAGAGAAAGCTAAATGTTATTTCATCGCTAGCATGCCTCGTTCTTTTAACCCTGACAAGAACATCCTTTAAAGGGTGGTCTATTGCCATACCGTTGCATTGCTGCTATCACCTACTTTTTATAGATTCATTTTCTGCTTTCTTTGCATACTTCTGTTCTCCCATACAGCATGTTGTTTTCTCTTTGACAGGGTTTTCTCTGTTTTCCTCTTTTTCAATAGCACATGCCAGTATGTATGTGCTGTTTTCCCTGGACAGTCACAACTGATGAGAAGACTTCTTTTGGAATAAGGCTTGCTAGTTAATTTGCCTTTCCTGTCATTACTAATTGCAGCACATTCCCTATAAACAGTAACTTTTCATTAAGATAATTTACTCTGTGGAAGGTGTATTGTTATGTCTTGCCTTTACCTTCTAGGGTAAATAAACATATTTTTAAAATGTAAATTGGACTTTTAAACTGCCCTTTTTCTTTTAAAAAATAAACCTTTTTGAAATTATGATGCCCTATATTGAAGCCTAAATTTACTTGAATGTACTACCATGTATTCATGTAAATAAAAGTACATTCAGAAGAACATGGTTTCTGCTGAAATATTAATAACTGCAGTCAGACCATTGAACTGATGACATCCATGGGCTAAGTATCTCAGATAATTGAAGTTCTAACCAGTTGTTGACATAAGTAATCTCTTTTGCAGTTGTAGTACTTTATTTAAAGCTTTTGATGAAACAGTAAAATTGACAATAAAATTATATGTAATATAATAACAGTCTATAAATTCTGGTAATTGGTAAAAGCAAATGATAAGATGACATTCTACCATTTAAAATGTAAAATGGCTTAATACATGATGCTAAAAATAGATATGACAAAACAATATACAATAACAGAATAAAATAATATTTTTTTGGCCCTGATTCTTTGTGCATATAATGCAAATAACACTTAGGGACTAGGGCTTCTTAGTTGATTTGCCTTTCCTGTAATGACTAATTTTAGTGCATCCCATATAAATAGTAACTTTTCATTAATATCACTTACTCTGGCAATTGTCTACAGTAAAGATGACAGTAAACATATATAATACCATTTGATAAATTATGGTTATTGGTAACAGCAAACAATAAGATGGTACATTTGACCAATTCAAATTAAAACAGCATAATATATGATGATACAGTAATATATAGATACAATAAACCATATATAATAGTACAGTAAAAGAATAATTATTGGGGAATTTTATTTTATTTTTGGTCTTTATTCTTTGTCCAAGTAAGGCAAATACAGTTGGGGAATATAGGCAGGCTGTAAGGCATTAGAGGAGCCAGATTTGTTTTTTCCTCCTTAGCTCAATATTTACAATTTTCCATCAATGAAGAGATCCATTTTCCTTTTATTTTTTCAAAAAATAAGCAAGACCACAAATAATGAGTTAAATCATCTATTTCATTCTTCCTGCAAGAACATATCTGTATATGGGATCTGACACCACTTGCCCACAATAACTGCACATCACATTCTAGTAATGGCTTCTACTTGTTTGTGGTTCTGTACTTCAGGCAGGCATGTTTCTAGGCTGAAAAAAATGCTTTATTAATCTCAAAAAATGAGAAGTTTGAGAAGATCTCACTGCCTTGATACTTTCTCAGTTGCAAAGAGATTTTTTTTTCATATCAGTTTGTTCAGCTATTTCAGTTCTATAGTTAGTTCAGAGGTAAGAAACCAACTGTGTGTTGAGAAGGCAGGAAAACTTGTTTTCTCCTTATAATCTCTGAGCAGAAACAAGGCAATACAGGTAGAGATTTACCAGGTCTAAAACCGTGGGTTATGTGGTGATCAGATGCAACCAGCTTAAAAATTAGTCGAAGTAAAAATGTGCTTTGATGAACATTATACATTCTTTTTCTTTTGTATCCATCACATTTAAGGCAATACGCACAAATACATTCTGCTTTTCTGCATTTTAATTTAATTAAAATTTCTATCTAAAAGCATCTTGACAAATCAGAAGTAATAATTCAGTGTCTTAAATAAAAAAAAAAATACTGTTCACTTTTTTCTAATGATAACTAATAAAACTGTAAGCATTAGAAATCTGAATAAAGGAATGTTCACCAATATAAATAAATAAGCATAGATATGTACCCTTTGGGTTCAGAAAAAGAAATAGCATTGAAATCTGAATGATTGAAATCAGTGATTTAAAACAAAAAAAAATCTTTCTACTTCCCCTTCCAAAAAAAAGAACCAAGAAGGAAAGAGAAAAATTGCTCTCCTGTCTTGTCTACTACTCAGACCCCTCTCCACATTTCAGGTATTGCACAATTAACTGGTTAAGTTACTTTAAGAGCAGCTACACATGCAAAGCAGTTATCACTCCATAGAAAGCTCCAAACAGCTATAAAGTTAGACCTTGAGAAAGCGTATTAACGTTATAGCTGGTTGCTATTGAGCTTTAATTTGGACATGTAGCAGGGTCTCCCCTGTGGCTGAGAGTCCTGTCATCCAGCAGGAAACCCCTGGGCCTGGTGGGGGATCATGGCAGTCATAATCTCCAAGGCTTGGGAGTGTATGAAACCCCATGAATTGAGGAATGATGGCAGTGACAATTCCTAAGACTTGGGGAAAAGGGAGACACCAGGCCTGGTGTTTCATGCACCTCCAAGGCTGGAACTTGCTTCTGGCTGGTGGAAGGGGAGCCTGGGATCAGGCTAACCCTGTGCTGGCAGTAAGGCACAATGGGATCTAATGCATAATCTCACAACCATGCCTTCTGCCATGTACGTGTGGCATGGAAGGAGACATGATTGTGTGGATCGCACATGAGATCCTATTGTGCCTTTACTTGCATGTGTAGAGGGGGCCAATGTTTTTTTCTTTATAATACTGTTTGAGTTTACATAGGTTGTTTGCTGCCTACATATATGACAGCCTGCCTACCTCACTGGTCTCTGCTTAAAAAAAATCCCATGTTTTAATTTTTGTGACGTTTTTTTGCTGGACACTTGATTCGAAGATACAAAATGCAATTTGTCAGACTGGCAAGTTTGTTGTTTCAGGGATTATGGTATCTGTGGAATAGTTACTGCTAGAGGCCTGTTTAAAATCTTGTTCTTTAACACCTCAGCTACACTTAAGGATGGGAGGCAAATATTGATCTAATTAGTTTTGTTTGTTGGCAATAATCTGTGAAGAAATAGTATTGGATTTGTTGTTGAAATTCCAGCCAGTTGGTAACCCAAAAATTCAGTCAGGCTTTTCCTCTTTTTTTAAGGTATGTACGTTGCAGAGGAAGGATGCTCATTACCAGTCTAGAACCAGGTGAAATTAGGTTGATTTTAAATTGAATCCAGTTACATAATTTGAGGCCACACATGGTTACAAAAAATCTTGATACAGTGTGTCTACAAGACAGAGGAGTATATTTAGTTTTAGCAGCCCGTGTTTGTTTGTAGACGCTGGGCTAGGTCTTCATGTTGACATAGTTCTAGCAACTTCAGTAACACAATGACAGTTTACACCAGCTGAGAATCTGGCCTTTCATTTTGGCCACCTATCAGCTTAGATAGGCACATAAATTTTGTTCTCATAGT
Organism: Alligator mississippiensis; assembly: GCF_030867095.1. NCBI lineage: Eukaryota > Metazoa > Chordata > Crocodylia > Alligatoridae > Alligator > Alligator mississippiensis. Next base: position 223,940,744 of record NC_081824.1, on the reverse strand, counting down.
TGTGTGCTTTCTTAATATGTCCTTAATACTAATAACAATCCATGCCCTGGTTAATTACAATCATGGAGTATTCTATATGAGTTATTTTTTGTTGACTTCTCTCATATCATTCAAACAATTGAAAAATAGTATTACTAGTGTTGTTTGCCAGTTTTGGTTTTTTTGTTGACTTGTCTTTCCATCAGTTGAGGATACGGTTAAGGACTAATGTATCAAGCCACTGGTATTAGTACAGTTATAAATGCTGAAAAGAAACAGTGTTTAAGCTCTCTTAACGCTTTTTCTTCCCTTGTTGTAACACTGGGTGCATGTACATGAGATATTAATATGAAGCAATGCACTTTGGAGCTGGAGTAAATTGCTCCTGGGTCCAACATAAGTTCATAGTTGGCAGGGTCGGAAGGGACCTAAGCAGATCATCAAGTCTGACAGGGCAGGAAAGGACGGGAAAGGATGCTGGGGTCAAATGACCCTGGCTAGGTGATTATCAAGCCTCTTTGAAGACCCCCAGGGTAGGAGCGAGCACCACTTCCCTTGGAAGTTGGTCCCAGATCCTAGCCACCCTGACTGTGAAGTAGCGCCTCCTGATGTCTAGTCTGAATCTACTCTCCATCAATTTATGTCCGTTATTCCACATTACTCCCGGTAGTGCTTGGGGGAACAGGGACTCTCCCATTGCCTGCTGGTCCCCCTCAGCAAGTTTGTAGATGGCCACCAGATCCTCTCTCAGCCTTCTCTTGTGGAGGCTGAACAGGTTCAGGTCCCACAGCCTCCACTCATAGCGCCAGCCTTGCTGCCCTCTGATCATGCAAGTGGCCCTCCCCTGGACCCTCTCGATGCTGTCCACATCCCTCCTGAAGTGCGGCACCCAGAACTGGACGCAATACTCCGCCTGACCAGTGTCACATAGAGGGGGAGGATCACCTCCTTGGACCTGCTCATGACGCATCTGTGGATGCATAGCAAGTTGCAGTTAGCCTTCCTGACTGTGTCCCCACATTGACAGCCCATGTTCATTTTGGAATCAATAATGACACAAAGATCCTTTTCTGCCCCTGTGCTGACTAGAAGGAAGTTCCCCAGCCTGTAGGTATGCTTCTGGTTCTTCCTCCCTAGGTGCAGTACCTTGTACTTGTCAGTATTGAAGCCCATCCTGTTCTCATCCACCCACCCCTGTAACCTGTCTAGATCTAGCTGTAGCCTGTCCCTCTCCTCCAGCATGCCCACTTCTCCCCACATCTTAGTGTCATCCGCAAATTTGAACAAGGTGCTTTTCACCCCTTTGTCCAAGTCGCTGATGAAGATGTTGAACAGTGCAGACTTGAGGAGCGAGCCCTGGGGGACCCCGCTGCCCACATCTCTCCAGGTCAAAAAAGACCCATCCACCACCACTCTCTGGGTGTGGCTCTTCAGCCAATTTGCGACCCATCTGACTGTGTAGGCATTGATGCCACAGTCGCCTAATTTCTTAATCAGAATGGGGTGAGAGACAGTGTCAAAGGCCTTCCTAAGTCCAGAAAGACTACGTCTACTGTGATACCTGTGTCTAAGGATTTTGTGATCTGGTTGTAGAAGGACACCAGGTTGGTCTGACAGGACCTGCCTGTAATGAACCCAGGTTGATTTATCTAAGCATAAACTCCCCTGCTGGCCCCTTGCAGATATATTCCTGGATAATTTTCTCAGAGAGCTTCCCCAGGACTGAGGTAAGACTAATGGGCCTGTAGTTTCCTGGTCCTCCTTCCTCCCTTTTTTGAAAATGGGGACCACATTGGCCCTTTTCCAGTCCTCTGGCACCTCGCCAGAGCACCATGAGTGCTCGTAAAGCTGTGCCGGGGTCCCGCAATGACCTCTGCTAATTCCCTCAGTACTCTTGGGTGGAGATCGTCAAGACCAGCTGATTTGTACATGTCTGGTCCCACCAGAAGTTCCCCGACTAGGTCCTCACTGACCCTGGGCCTGGCAGCGCCTTCCCTGGGTCCGTCGGGGATCCCGGTGGGGGGGATGCCCCGGTCCCTGGCCAAAAAGATGGAGGCAAAGAAATTGTTTACCCTCTATATATTTAAAAAAGGACTTCTTGTTATCTTTGATCTGGATCACTAGTCCCAGTTCCATCCCCACCTTAGCCTTCCTAACAGCCCCCCCTACAGTCTTGAGCAATGGAGGTATAATCCTCCTTGGTGATGGCCCCTCCCTTCCATTGGGTGTACACCTCCTTTTTAGCTTTGAGTTGTTCCTTTGAGATGCTTTTGGTGAGCCATGGGGCTTTTTGAGCACTCTTGCCCCCTTTGATTCGTTTTGGGATTGGCACCCTTTGGGCTTGGAGGATCGTCTCCTTAAGGAATGACCTCTCTTCCTGGACTCCCAGCTCCTCACCCCTCCCCTCTGGGATATCAGTGCCTCCCTGACTAGTTTCCTTACCTCATTGAAATCCGCCCTTCTGAAGTCTAGGGCTGTTGCCTTGCTGCAGGCCTTTGACACCCTGTGCTGGATGGTGAACTCTAGTAGGCGATGATTGCTATTGCCCAGGTGGTCGAGAACCCGCAGTCCACTCATCAGAATGTCACCCGTGGCCACGACCAGGTCCAACAAGGCATTTCCCCTGGTGGGACTGTGCACCTCCTGGGTTAGATGGAGGTCCTGTAGCTCGGCTAGAAACCTACGTGAGCAGTCAGACCTGGCTGACTGCTCTTCCCAGCAGATGTCCGGATAGTTTAGGTCACCCATGATGACCACGTGCCTTGACCTAACAGCCTTCGCGAGCTGACCTGAGAATTCCTGGTCCAGCTCTTCCCCCTTGTTGGGTGGCCTGTAGTAAACCCCTACCGTTAAGTCCCTTTCCCCCGACCCCCTTGTATTCAAACCCAGAGCACTTCAGTCTGCCCCTCCTCTGACCCAGTGCTGTTCCTTGAGGATGTGTATTGCTCTTTGATGTAGAGCGCCACACCCCCACCCTTCCTCCCTATTCTATCCCTCCTGTACAGCTTATAGCCCTTGACGTTAAATGCACAGTCATGCGTTGGATCCCACCAAGTTTCAGTGAGCCCCACTATGTCTGGGTTTGTGTTAGCTAGCAGGAGGGCAAGTTCCTTCTGCTTATTCCCCATACTACAAGCATTTAAGGCCTCCTGGAGGTGTATGCTCTGCCCCCCCCCCGCCCCCCCAATACCCCAGACTATCTGGGCCCCTGTGTCTTACCTGGGTATTTCTTGTGCTTGTTGCCTGTCTGGCTGGGTTGTTCTTGTGGGTGGCTCTTGGTTCGGTGTTCCGTGGCGCCCTCTGTCCTCATCTTCCCCTTCCCCCCAACGAGCCTAGTTTAAAGCCCACCAGAGGAGATCGTCCAACCTGAAAGAGAACACATGCTTACCTTTGAGGGAAAGGTGAAGCCCATCCCACCTGAGCACGTGTTTTGTCCTGAAGTACGGGTCGTGGTCCAAAAAGCCGAAGCCTTCCTTAAGACACCATTTCCGAAGCCGCAAGTTGACCTGCCTGATGCAGGTCTCATGGCATTGTCCGTGTCCGCTTACTGGAAGGACAGATGAGAAGACCACCTGTACCCCTGTCTTCTTCAGCCTGCTCCCCAGAGCTTGGTAGTCCTTTATCAGGCATGATCTACATCTACACGTGCTCCTGGGACAGCAGCAATTTGAGGGGCAGAGCAAGCCTGGACTGGCTGGGGGCACTGGAGGTCAGCCCCGTGCTCCAAGTGGTAGCGGAGGGGCTGGCTGGGGTATGACGGTGCAGAACCTGTGGAACTGTGTGGTTAGGTGGCAGGTAGGAGCCTGGCCCTTGGCTGGCTGGGCTTACCAGGCAGGCACAATTTATGCCTGTGGTCACAGCTACATGTGTGTTTCACTGCAGTTAATTACTCTGCCATAAGATAGTACTGTCCCTGACAGTATTATCTTATGGTGGAGTTAATTAGTTTACTGCACCCTAATGCATGTAGATGGTGACATTTTACTGTGGAGCTAATTAGTCTATTCAGTAAAGCGCATGTGTAGTTGTACCCGCTGAGGCTTTAACAAAAGGCTATGATTGCAGATAAGCTTTTCAACCTTACCCTTAAAATCAGTCATGTTCTCAAGAACTCACTGTGTATTGATGACAATTCTTGCTGATAAGAGCTCATGTTTTAAAATGATTTTGCGGTGTGTTAAATTTTGCAGATTACATGTATTTTTAATAGACTGAGAGAACAGTTTTAGTAATTTGTGGCTAAGAAATATCACTGTAAATATTTACTGATACCAGTAGATACAATAGACATACATAATTTAGTGGACATTTGCAAATATTTTGAAAATTGTCTTGAATTAGCATGGTTTTAACTGACAGGATTTCCACACCTTAGTGAAACTGTGATAACCCATGAGAAAAGAAAAAAAAAAAGCGGGGGGGGGGGGGAGAGGGGGAGAGAGAGAGAGAGAGAAATAATGTGCAAAATAGAAGTTACCGAAGAGATGGTTGAATAGGAACAAGAAGCAGACGCAAAAAAGATACAGAAAGAGAAAAGGATATTTGACTGACGATTCTTACCCAGGAAGAAGCTTGAAGGTATCCTGCTCTTATTTATAGTGTAGCACTCTTATCAGTATTTTAAGTTCCCTGTTGTCATTTTCTGTAAAATATTCTTGTAGTTAGATCTGATTACAATACTTTTCTTTCTAAGCATCACATTTTCAAATGGTTTTTGCAGGGGATCAATCTGAAGGACAAATATTTTTGTTTTTCTTACATGGGACATTATCTTAAACTATATATATCTGTTTTTTATTATTGCCAATGGAGTTTGGGGGTAAACTGCAAAATTAATTGTTTAAAAATAATAGCGTTATTTTTTACAACCAAATGTGTATAATAAACTTGGCCTTTTTGTGATGACATCAGTAAGAACTTCATACTTTGTAGGGGTGCACCGATAAAGATGTTTTTGGCCAATACCAATGGCCACTTATTAATCAGCCATATTGGCCAATCCTGATCCAGTAGCTGATTTACAGGAATGCAGCCCGGTGCCTTGGAGAGCAGTGCCTGGCTGGTAAGTCTGTGGCAGGGAGGGAAGGGAAGTGGCATGGGGGGCCAGATCGAGGCCCTCACAGTGAAGGAGGGAGTTGGGACAGGGGCAGAGACAGGTGCTGCCTAGCCAGGGCAGTGAATGCGTCCCCTGGAGTGGGACACAGATGTAGGTGGCATCGTCCAGACAGCGCCAGGAGGGTGGATGGGGTGGTGGGGGGGCAATCCCCACCATTGCATGTACCCCTCAGGGAGGCATGGGGGGGGGCATGTGTCCCTGCTGGATTTGTGCATGGGGCGAGGGCAGGCTGCCCACTCTGGGCTTGGAGCCAGGGGTTGCTCCAGCTTCTTCCTGGTGTGGGGACTGGGCCGGGGCTGTGCTTGGGGCAGGCAGGGATGCAATGGGGTGGGTGGTGGCAGTGCTGGGAGGGGTAGCTATGGGGTGGGCTATAGCCACCCCAAAATTCCCTGTAGCCGCTGCCACCCCTGCCTACCCCAAGTGCAGCTCTGACCCAGCCCCCGCCAGAAAGAGGCTGGCACAGCCCCTGGCCCTGAGCCTGCAGCGGGCATCCCATCCTTGCCCCACACACAAATCCGAGGGAGTACATGCCCCCATGCCTCCTCTGGGGGTGCGTGCAGTGGTGGGGTGCCACTCCTTTGCATCTCCCAGACAAGCTGCCAGCAGCTCCAGTCTGCTCCAGGGGTTGCATTCACTGCCCTGACTGGGCAGTGCCTGCCCCTGCCCCACTCCCTCCCTCGCCATGGGGGCCTCGACCTGTCCCCCACGTGCCCCATTCCCTCCCCCATGCTCCTTCCCCCCACAGACTTATTGGCAGGAGGCTGCTCTCCATGCTGCCGGGCTGCATTCCTTGCTGTGTACCTGCTGCAACTGTGCATGCACGTGGCATTTTTTGGTGACATTATCGGCTACGCTGGCCAAACAAAAAAGCCGATTGCTGATAATGTTAATTTTCCTTTTATCACTGCCAATCCAATATGCCACCAGTCATGCACCTCTAAAATGTGTATAAAAAAGAGGGAGTAATGCCAGGTATTTATTTTCAACATTAAAAACTGAAAACATTTTTCCTTATGCAAGAAATAAAAAGAAGCCAAGTGAAAGAATAGAACCCTTTGTCAAAAAAATTAATCCTAAATTTTATGGGAATCATATTATCAGAGCCTAAGAAGGGTGTACAAGAATGACATTTGTTTTTGTAGATAAAACATTAGTATTTGTCATGTGAAAGTAATATTAAATGTTTCTTTTATTTGACACAAATGTTTTAGTGATAAACCAAATTGAAGGTTTTGCTATCATTAATATTCATAGGGAAAGAAGGATAAATATTTTTATAAGCATATTGGATGAAAAAGGGCAAGATTTCTGAATTCTTAAATAAAAAGTAATTCTAAAATAATCCACTTTCAACTGTGGCACAGTAATCTATTCCGTCTTTGTATACTATATTGTAGTTGGTTGTCATGAATAGTTCATTGACCTATGTAAATTTGTCTCCTTTTTGAAGCCTTGAAAATTAATGCCTTGTATTTCTCATAGAAAACATGTCACTTAATATAAAACGAGTATAGTACCATAATCAGTAATTGGTGCTGTCTAAGGAACTTGAGAAAACTTGGCACAAAAAGTTCTTACTTTATTTGGAAACAAAAAAAGATGGAGGCCATACTGCATTTCAGATTGTTTTGTTGCAAAAAAATCAAGTGTAATTAATATTGCAATTAAAAATCAGCTATATTTCTGTTTGCTATGTCTAAGGACCGAACTAATTCAGGGCTTGAGGAATTTACTAGTTACTTACCAGCCAGAAGACTAACCTTAGTAGCTGAAGGACACCATGAAAGGTTTTGGAAAAAGGTGCATCCCACCCCAGGGAGGTGAGAAGGGTGATTGAATTTCAATGAAGGCTTCGTTTTAGTCCTGATTAGCAGCTCTGTCTTTTCTTTTAGCCCTCCTCTCTTGGATTTGGTATCCAAAAATGTTGAAGGCTCCACTCCTGTACACTTTCTAGACCTTCAAACAGAGAAGGAGCTTCCCCCATCCTGTGCCTGTCCCTCCCAGCTTCCTGATCTGTGGTGATGTCTGCTGCTGGGATTAACCAGGGAGTTCTCTCTCCTGTACTCTTGCTCCAGCTTCCTAAACCCCACAAGGGCAAATTCAGTTCTCCACTACCTTGCTGTTGATTCAGAGCTCTATTGTTTCCTAGGATGCACAGTTCTGAAGCCCCATCTCATCTCTCCCCATCTGGCTCCTATCAGGAAGTATAGTCCTACCTCTGCCATTCAGAACAACACAGTAGGGCTGTGCAAAACTTTGGTCCCTGATTCAATTCGGTGATATTCAGCCTGATTCAGAAAGATTTAGCGATTCAGACATAGATACAGTTTTAAATGTTTTTTTCTACATACCTCAAGGTACCAGGTGGCTCGTGAATGCTGAGATGCTGGGGCAGATGAAGCGTCCCACAGGAGTGCAGGTGGCTCCCCAGTGCGCTTGGCAGCAGACCCAGAAGTGGACCAGAAGTACTTCCGGTCTACTTACGGGTTCACCGCCAAGCAAGGAGAGGGAGGACACGTTCCCCCATCCTCCTGTTGGGATGCTTCATCCACCCCAGCATTGCAGCGTTCACAAGTTGCACCTGGTTCCTCAAGGTATGTAGAAAAAACACTTAAAGCTGTGTCTATGGCCGAATCCCTGATTCTCCAAAGCAGCATCAAATTTTCATATTCAGATTCGACTGAATCGAACTGGGGACAGTGATCCGAGTCAACAAATCGAATCACTGTCTCTAATTTGGGCTGCAATCTGAATCCGAATTGAATACCTGTTTCGCACACCCCTACAACAAGGTTGAGCGGGCAGGAAAAAAGAAGCCACTCTTGTATCCTCATGAATGAACCAGCATCCACCAACTGTCAGGACTGTCCACCTTTGTGTTCCACTTTCACATGTTCTCTCCCAGCTAGTTTCACCCTTCTGCTAGCTGCTTCTTTACCTCTTCATTAGCCTTATAAGGTTTCTTTTGCTTCTCCATTCCAGTTATCCCCAGCAGCATCCCAGTTCCCCTGTCTCCCAGAATCTTAGGAGGCTTTGGTTACTGTATGCTACCCAATGCCTATACACCTGGAATGAACTGAGCTTTGCTGTCCTTCTCCAAACTGCCTGACTACTGTGAGGGCTTGTGTTTTCCATGCTTTCTACCTGTACTTCTGCTTCTTGTGATGGGGCAGGTGTTCTCTGTTACCTTCCCCAGCCTCTGTTGCCATATAAATATTAGTATCAGTCTGTTGCACTCAGCCTTCTCATGCAGCAGCAGAGTGAAAGCAAGACCGTCTTTATCAGTTTTCCTGTAGCTCATTGGTATCAGAATAGCAGTGTGGAAACTAAGCAGTCTTGGCACTTTCTTCCTTCAGTTTCTGCAAGTGGTAGCAGGAGTATAACAGCTGTTTGCAGACCCTGCCAGAGAATGCTGCTTTCAGTCACATTTGGAAAGTTGCCATGTGTAGAAATATAATTTTTTTAGAAAGATACACATTTTCATTCTGAAGAATCAATCTAGCGGCACAGTTTCCCTTGGGGAATATTTCCAGTTGTCACCAGTGGGTCAGTTTTTCAAGCCCTTCTATAGATCGTTTAATACTGAAATGATGAATATGAGTTAAAAGGAGTTTATTGCTAATCATTGTAGCTAACACTATTAAACTCATTTTTCCTGCTAAAGACAATATGTTGATAGCAACATGTTATGTTGCAAGTATTTTTGCTTTCTCCTGAAATGTAATACCTATTGATAATAAGATGAAGTTTCCAAAAGGTTCTGTCACAACATAACAACCTGATCAGTACGATTTCTAAAGCTGAGAGAGGATATCAGGACCTGGAAAATTTGTTAAATAGAGCATGAATATATTGCTGTACTCATGATTTGAAGTACCTGCAGTGCATGTGTAGTGAATATTAATTTTCACAGGCTATACTGTATCATACTTATCTGTATAAATAAGCAGATGTGAATAGTGCAAGAAATATACTCCATAATGGCTGCGAATGGTATTCTCACTGCTAAGTGCACATCTTGAGCTGTCAGGGGAAGCAGGGTATTTGATTTTGCAGTCCCCTGAGGGGCAGATATATGTAGTGAAGTGATGTCTGGTACAGCCTGAGTATTTGGTTTGGATGACTGGGAACTTATGCACTACTGGGATAGGCTGTGTCTTGTTGCCCCTTGCTGTCCTGGATCAACAGGGAACATGATCAGTAGTGGTTGAGCTCCTGCTGGCAACTAAAGCTGCCAAACCAGTTCCAGAAGGGAGAAAACATACTAGATCAGGCTCTCAGCTGCTGTAATTTACACCAGATGTGGATCTGACCCTTTCATCATAAAATCAGCATGAGCTAAGGCTGCAGTACTTTCCCTCAAGAACGTTCTCTAAGCGGTTTGGCTCCATCATTCTCTGATCTTTTTCTGAGGAGGTCAGCGAGCCCTCTCCCATTCATGTGTTACCAGAAAGAGAATTGTTGACACAAGAAGGTTAGTGGCAGCTCTACGTTCGATCTGAAAGCTTGTTATGTAGTCATCTGCTTTCTGCGTAAGTCAGCTAATCCTTCTTCTTATTAATTGTGTGGTTTTGTTCCCCTCTAGTTGAGGGTATTGTTTGAATACTCTGCTCTTATTTACAGATTCTTACCAGTTGTTTAGCTTTCAGGTAGTGGCTGTGGCAGAAATATTGAAAGCTCTTGGAAAGTTGCTAGGCTGTTAATGCAGGAGTTACCATATCCTGTTAGATTTATCTTAAAATGTATATACCCAGAGTGTAGCTCTGTGGGAAAGTCAAACAAGTTTACTATGTCACAGAACCCAGAACTTGATTTAACTGATTTGCCTGGTCTTTTGTATATTAGTATATAATGATAATCATTTACATACATCTCTTGTGCTGGTTCCCTTGAGTATCTACCCTACCTTCTGACTGACTCCAGACAAATATGGCTACCTACCCCTCTATTCCCATGGATGGCACTATGCTCATCCAAATGAAACGGACTCGTCATTCTGCACAAGAAACTGGCTCCTTATACTGTGCTCTCTGTACGTCCTTTTACAGCAACTTGGGTTCACGAAAGCGTGTGCTGTCTTTATATGTCTTAATGAGCTAGTCTATAAAAGTGCATATTTACCCTGCCTTCTGACTGGCACAGAGCCATAGCTCTGATACATTTTAAGGATGATACTAATGTGTATGTAACTTAAAATACTGCTTTCCAGCTGAGCAACTCAAAGTGCCTTGCAAGCATTAATTAACTCAGGCTAACTACAGTCCCATGAGGTAGCATTATCCCCTGAATCAGACAAATACAGAAGCTAAATTTCTTTGTGCAAGCGTAGACAGCAAGACTTTACTTGAACTAGGATTAGAATTCATGATCTGTACCCTGTCCCATGCTCTAAGTCCCATTGTGGCTCATGTTGAAATTCGGTGCAGGAAGGCAACTTCTGCATCAGATTTTGGTGTTGTTCCTCTAAAAGGCCAGTGCTCCTGGTTTTGGCCATATGGCTCAAATGAATGGTGTGAAGCACGTCTTTATGCTGGATCAGGTCCTGCACGCTAGGATTGGGCCCTAGTGCCCCATGCCACCCCCACCTGGCCATGGTTGGATTCCAGGAGTCCTGCATCACCACAACTTAGCCAGGATAGGGCTCCAGAGGGCCCTGTGTTGCCCCCCTCTCAGCTTCCATATGTTGGGATCTAGCCTGCAGAGCCACATCTCGTGTGGTTCCTTACACATCTATGGGAAGCCCTGCAGGCTGGATGACACAGCACCAAGGGCCAGATTTGGCCCATGGGCTGGGGGTTGAGCACTCCTGCTCTAATAACACGATCCAAGGGAAAAATACCATGTTGCCAATTCATTTCAGAAGTCTTCAAAATAGTGACTTCTATACCATCAACAACTGACAGATGGCAAATATTGGGTGCCAATCTCAGCTGGAGTATTTTGTGTTTATGGCATCTGTCTATAAAGTGCCAACATGCTTTCTCTGGGAGCTATTTGGTAATCTGTTCATTGTAGACTGTCTGATTTACCATGCCGCATGGTGGTGGCTATATAGCATTTTCTTGTCTATCCCAAATGAAATTTTGTATGTCTACCTTCTTTTGAGGCTGCACAGATAGCAAATTAATTCCTGTGTCCTTAACCCCAGGAGCATCACTGCATTTTTTCCTTTACCTAAGACAATATTGCAGAATATTTCTTTGCTTATAAATTGAAAAGGTTATTTGTGTGTTCACTGTGAGACTAGTTTCTAGGTGACATCACCATATGCCGACTAATTCCATGCAGCACTAATGGGATAAACAGGTCCTTAAATCATAGATTCTACAACTGTAATCTTGCCATAACAGGCCAGACAGGTTATAGAATAAAAAGGGATGAGACTAGATGTTATTATAAATATTAGGCCACTGCCCTCTCTGCATTCAGATTCCCCTGTCCATAAGAGTGACTGGTTGGCTATGATTGTGGATACATGAAGATGCTTTATGATTTATTTTTAAAAAACCATGTGTTGTTAAAAATTGCTTTATAGGCTGAGTTGCTACTTCAATTGTTTATATAGCCTGTCCATCCTTTATTTTTTATCCCTTTGTCTTTTAGACTGTGAACTCTTTGAGTCACAGATCGTATGTTTTTAATGTTTCAAAGGCATTGCACTTACTGTGAGCCCTATGGATAACCACATGGCAGTAAGTATTTGAAAGCTCTCAAATGATAGAATCATCTGCATTTTTGGATTTTGTGATGTCTTATGGATTTCTTCAATCAGTTCCATTTTTGGCAGGTGAGATTTTTGCAAGTGATGAGGAAGCAAACATCCTAGTTTTAACTTGTGACACTTTTCTGTGTTTTCCATTAGGAAGAGGAGAAGGATGATATCATGCTCCCTGGTGACATTGGGTAGTCTGCTTACTGTTTGGTTTACTTTTTTTGTTCTGTATGTCTTTGAGGGTGTGTCCACATCTAGCGATTAAAATGAGCTGTGTTTTGTCTGGGATATTACAGGAGCCAGAACTCTGAATACTGAAGCTCTATCAGATTAGTAAATATGTTGACAGATCTCATATTTAGTATGTATGCATCTTCAAAAATCCCATCAATAGTACAGTCCACGAAAAGGAGTCCATGATTTTTGTTGACCTCTTGTCTTAGGCCTATAGATATGCTTTGGCTTTAAAAAAAATATTTTTAAACAAAGAAAGGATGCAAAAATTCCACCAGGCATGGTAAGCAAATATGATAACAGAGTTTGCTTGTAATAATTGCATTACAAAAATAATAAAGACAAGATTTGAAATAATTCTCTCTGAGGTTCTCTCAAACTCCAACCTTTTGCATTAAGTTCAGAAGACTTTTCTTCACCTTGTTACATTTGGATTTACATTTTTAGCATCTGATAAAGTAGGCTTGAGCCTATGAACAAGTTAGTCTACAAAAGATCAACTTTCCCTGTCTTCTAAGGTACATATCTACCCTGCCGTCTGCCTAACTTCAGACAAACAGGACTAACTACTTCTCTCTTTACGTTCTTGTTTACTTATGTTGAGCAGAATGATTTAATCTGGGTTCTGTATTTGAATAGTTTCCTTAAGCATTTGCTTTAAGCAATTGTTATATAGTAATCTGAAGATGGGTTTGCTAATGTCAATATACTTTAATTGAAGCATAACTTCCTTATATGCTGCAATTTGCATGTTGTTTTCATGGCCATCAGTTTTAGTTGGGCCTCTATGAGATGTGGGTGGGAGAAGAGCTGTATTGATAGCTTTGAAAAGGCCCTTTATAAGGCAGCATGGTGCATTCTGTTCCTTGCTGCATGGGTGTTTAAGATGAAGTGGAACATTCCACTCCTGTTGCACATAGCACAGCGGCATATGGACTAAATGGAAAAAAACAAGGCTACCCAGGCAGCATGGGGCAGGGAGTATCTAAGAGTCTATGGAGTGAGAATTAGTTAACAGCTACTTGGAACTGGGCTACCTATCCCACTGTGCTTGTTGGCGTCAGTTATTATTTATTCATTGAGCATCCTGACACAGGTTGGGTGCCAACCAGGCAGTCCTTGATCAGAAATATGTGCGTGTGTGTGTGTTTTCCTTTGGAAAGTTTTGACAGGAGATATGGGCTGGCTAGGGATCTCCTCTCAGAGAGGAGTATAGGGACATGAAGTACTTCTATAGCATATCTAAACACAGGAACTTTCATTTTCAGACATTGTTGATTTTGCTGGAAAAAATCAACATTTTTACTGGGAAGCAGACTCCTTGTGACACTTCATTTATTTAAAATCTCCCTTATACCACAGCAGTTAGGGCTGAAAACTCTTTGCCACGCTTAGCTCACAGGGTATGTGGAAGTGTGACAAGACTGAATGGAGGAAAGAGCTGAGGAAATGGCAGACCAAGGGTTCAGCAGCAGCATAAGGACGCAGCTCAGTAGGGCTGCTTATATCTTGGTAGGAGTAGTTTGCTTTGTCTAACATATTGTTTAGGGTGTTAATTTTTTTTTTAAGTACCTTTGTAGTTAGAATTAGTAGGACTGACCAGGAGATCAGGTGAAGGGCAGAAGAAAGGTTGAGAGAAAGTTGTGTAGAGGGGAAAATGGGAGAGTGAGTGGTGGGGGATAAAGCATAAGTAGAATAATATGGTTAGATGCTGAGGGGAGATGGCAGACTGGCAGGGGTGGAGGCAAAAGTCCACACTCAAAGTAGCTGCCCTTGGGCTATAGGATCTGAAGTTGGGAAGCGTTACTGCCCAGAACTTGGCAGGGGGCATCCCATTTTAGTATGCATGTAGGGCAATGGCTTACACTCATCTTAGCATGGATCTCCCTTCCCATCTCTTCCTTCCTCTTTGTCTCTATATAGTGGTTTTTCCTGTCATCAGACAACATTATCTTTGTATTCAGAGCAAAACACTTGGGCATCTGATATCAGCAAGGTCTCTGGGAAGTATAGTTTATTCCTCTTGCTTCAGCTCTGTCCCACACCCTCCTGAAGTCTTTCTCTGCTGGAGGTACAACCTGTTTCTTAGAGCAGATAGTGAGGCATTTCCTGTTGGGGGGGGGGTACTTGCTGAGCACGGGAGTAAATGAGTGTGGAGCAAGAGTCCTTCCTGTTGATTTCTGCCTGGAAGTCTGCTGGGTTAAGTAGTGCGTAACCTATTTCAGCTCATCTCTGAAACCAGGCCGTGTCCTGACTTTACTTGAAACGTATGGGTAGGTGTTCCCTTATGCATAGATTTACATGGCAGTGGGGGCCCATAGGCATCTCTGTGCTTTATGTACATGTGATAAATATAAATAGAAGGCAGTTGCATTTACACAACTTGGAAGTAAATGCAAGAGAAGCTAGGAAGGGCTGTAATGTTGTGTTCATTTATGTATCTTAAATGAAGCTTTCCAAACATGCTTATAGCTAGACAGACACCAAGCTTGCTGAAGCTGAAACTGAAGCTAGCTCTTTGAAGGGGAATGCTTTACATGAAGGGGAAAAATACTTGAAAGCTATTAAAAGTAATTACCACGGGGCTTCTCAAATCTGCTAGAGAGTAGGACTATAAAAACACTGTGCTGTGGAGACTGCGTCTTGCAGCTTCCTTCCAGTGATGGCCAGGTCCAAGAGTGCCTGCAATGCAAGCATCTGGAGAACAGTTATGCAGCCCTAGCAGCAGAGAGGGAGGAGCATGTTTCATTGGTGGAGAGAGACAGGCCAGGCCTCACCAAGGTGGGAGGGATTGAGACGACTGCCACCAAGAAGCAATAGGTGGTGGTGGTTGGAGGAAGCCATTCTGCAGATCAACAATGGGCTGCTCAGATTAACAGCAGGACTTTGGCTTTTTCGAACATGGGATGCTCTTCCAAGGAGAAGGATTGCTGGGAAGAGAGGGGATCCACCTGATGAAGAGAGGGAGGAGCATCTTTGCAGACAGGCTCGCTAACCTGTGAGGTGGGGGATAAAACTAAAACACTGGGGGATAGAGACCAGTGTTTTGAGTTAAGAGGGGAAGAGGCAGACCTGGTGGAAGAGCAAGCAGGACAGGGCAGCAGGGGAAGTGTTCTCATACTTCCTGAGAAATCAAGGCAATCAACTAGTTACCTAAAGTGCCTGTACATGAATGCATTAAGCTTGGGAAACAAGCTGGAAGAATTAAAAGTCCTTGTACAATCACAGAACTATGACATGATTGGAATAACAGAGACTTCGTGGGATAGCTCGCATGACTGGAGCACTGTCATGGATGGGTACAAACTGTTCAGGAAGGATAGGCAGGGGAGAAGAGGAGGAGGAGTTGCACTTTATGTAAAGAGCCATACGATTGCTCAGAGCTCGTGTGAAGCTAAAGATAGGTCTGTTGAGAGTCTCTGGGTTAGTATCAGAGGGGAGAGCAAGAAGAATGATGTTGTGGTAGGGATCTGCTATAGACCACCAGACTAGGAGGAAGCGGTGAATGAAGCTTTCTTCAAACAGCTAGCGGAAGTTTCCCGATCACAGGCCCTGGTTCTCATGGGGGATTTCATTTACCCTGACATCTCCTAGGAGGGCAATGCTGCAGTGCGCAGGCAATCCAGGAAGTTTTTGCGAAGTATTGGGGACAACATCCTGATGCCAGTGTTGACATGGCCAGCTAGGGGCTGTACCCTTCTTGACCTGCTGCTCACACACAGAGAAGAATTGGTGGGGGATGTAGATGACAAAGCCAATAGGGAAATACAGAACAAATGTAGATGACAAATGTAGATGTACAAATGTAGATGACAAAGCCGATAGGGAAATACAGAATGCCCGGGCGAGGGACTAACAACAGAAGGATGGGGGTGAGGTTGGGAACGCAACTAGGTTACATGCGATACAAAGTTAGCCAACTAAGCCTGGGGGTAAGGGTGTATGGCAACTTGGGCAGCTGTGACAATGAGATGATTGAGTTCAGGATCCTGAGAAAAGGAAGGATGGAGAGCAGCAGACTAAAAGGACCCTGGACTTCAGAAAAGCAGACTCCTACTCACTTAGGGAATTCATGGGCAGGATCCTCTGGGAGGCCAGTCTGAAGGGAAGAGGAGTCCAGGAAGCTGGCTGTACTTCAGAGAAGCCTTACTGAGAGTGCAGGAACAGACCATCCTGATGTGCAGGAAGACTAGCAAGTATGGCAGAAGACCAGTTTTGCTTAGCAGAGAACTCTTCAGTAAACTAAATCACAAAAAGCAAGCTTATAAGAAGTGGAAACTTGGACAAATAACTAGGGAAGAATGGGATGAAGTCAGGAAGGCCAAAGCACAATTGGATTTGCAGCTAGCAAGAGATGTGAAAGGTAACAAGAAGGGGTTTTCCAAGCCCTGTACCAAGAGGAAGATCAGGGAAAGTGTAGGTCCCTTGCTGAATGGGGGAGGCAACCTTGTGACAGAGGATGCAGAAAAGGCTGAAGTGCTCACTGCTTTTTTTGCCTCAGTCTTCACAGGCAAGGTCAGTTCTCAGACTACTGCACCTGGCAGCACAGTTTGGGGAGGAAGTGAGCAGCCCTCAGTAGTGGAAGAACAGGTTAGGGACTACTTAGAAAAGCTGGACATATACAAGTCCATGGGGCTGGATGGGATGCACCCGAGGGTGCTGAGGGAGTTGGCTGATGTGATTGCAGAGCTACTGGCTATCATCTTTGAAAATTCACGGCAATCAGGAGAGGTCCCGGATGATTGGAAAAGGGTAAACATAGTGCCCATATTTAAGAAAGGAAAAGAGAGGATCTAGGGAACTACAGAACAGTCAGCTTCACCTCAGTCCCTAGAAAAATAAAGGAGCAGATCCTCAAAGAATCCATTTCTAAGCACTTGGAAGAGACAAAGGTGATTAGGAACAGTCAGCATGGATTCACCAGGGGCAAGCCATGCCTGACCAACCTGATTGCCTTCTATGATGACATGACCGGCTCAGTGGATGTGGGGAGACGGGTGGATGTGGCGTACCTGGATTTTAGCAAGGCTTTTGATACAGTCTCCCACAACATTCTCGCAGGCAAGGTAAGGAAGTACGGGCTGGATGAATGGACTGTAAGGCGGATAGAAAACTGGCTTGAGCATCAGGCTCAGAGGGTAGTAATCAATGGCTTGATGTCTAGTTGGCAGCGTGGAGTGACCCAGAGGTTGGAATGCCCATGTTCTTCAATGTCTTTGTCAATGACTTGGAAGATGGGATGGAGTGCACCATCAGCAAGTTTGCAGATGACACCAAGCTGGGGGGAGCAGCAGATATGTTGGAGGGTAGGGCCAGGATTCAGAGTGACCTAGACAAATTTCAGGATTGGGCCAAATGGAATCTCATGAGGTTCAACAAGGAGAAATACAAAGTCCTGCACTTAGGACAGAACAATCCCATGCACTAGTACAGGCTGGGGGCTGACTGGCTGGGCAGCAGCTCTGCCGAAAAGGACTTGGGGTTACAGTAGACAATAAGCTGAATATGAACCAGCTGTGTGCCCTTGTTCCAAAGAAGGCTAGTGGCATACTGGGCTGCATTGGTAGATGTGTTGCCAGTAGGTCAAGGGAAGTGATTATTCTCCTCCATTCAGCACTGGTGGGGCCACATCTGGAGTACTGTGTTCAGTTTTGAGCACCCCTCTACAGAAGGGACGTGGACAAACTGGAAAGAGTCCAGCGGAGGATGATAAAAATGGTGAGAGGGCTGGGACACATGACTTATGAGGAAAGACTGAGGGAGCTGGATTTATTTAGTCTAGAGAAGAGAAGACTGAGGGGGGATTTAACAGCAGTTTTCAACTACCTGAAGGATTGGGGGGGAGAGTCCAAAGAGGATGGAGCTAGACTGTTCTCAGTGGTGGCAGATGACAGAACAAGGAGCAATGGTCTCAAGTTGCAGAAAGGGAAGTTTAGGAAGAATTTTCTCACTAGGAGGGTAGTAAAGCACTGGAACAGGTTACCCACAGAAGTGGTGGAATCTCTGTTCTCGGAGGTTTTCAAGACCCGGCTAGACAAAGCTTTGGCTGGGATGAATTAGTTGGTGCTGGACCTGCTTTGAGCAGAAGGTTGGACTGGATGACCTCCTGAAGTCCATTCCAACCCTAATTTTCTATGATTCTTTGTGTGTTCTTTTTCCCCTTTGTAAAGCTGCTTGCACCATAGGTTCCCATTAAACATTTACCACATTGTGTTTTGTTTTTTGGTTGACTCCCTGTTGCCTTTTAAAGAACTTCAATATTTTAAAATAAATGTTTTTCCCCCCTGCAGCTGTATACACCAATTTAAAACATAACAACATCCTTGTACAATCTCAGCTAGATGCAACTAAGCTGCCTTTGCTTCACAGAACAGGCCAGTTCTTGTGTGTAAATTGAGCTGTAGAAGCCAAGGACAAGACTTTTAAAAGTTTGGTCTCTGAATTTAGGTATCTAAATAAGCTGCTTGATTTTCACAAGAGTGCATTTAGCAGGTCACAACAAATGCATTCGGCTCATTTGGTGCTGCTGCTGAACAGAAAGAGAGGAATAGTGAAGTCCTCAGAATTGTACAAGATGCTTAGAGTTCTATAATATGAAAGAAGTTTGTTTTTTACTCTTATGAAAGATATTATCATGTTATGACTGAAGATAACACCAAACTTCTCATTTTACTTGAATAAAATTTAATAAAAAATATCTCGGAAAAATGTTTTACTTTGCTCTTTAACCTAAATGCATATTATTATTTTTGTTGAAAGTGTCCTAAAGACGGTGAAAGTGTTCTGCCACTCTTGACATATCTGTTGTCAACTGTTTAGTTTTTAAATAGTTTAAAATAAAGACATTCTTCATGGGTTTTGCACCTTTATAGCTAACATATATATTTATTTTTAAATGAGATGTGTCAATTAAGCAGAACTAAGTCAAGAAATGTGCATTTTGCTTATGTCTTATGAAATCAAGGCTTTTCAAATTGCAATGTTACATCTGTGTTTGACAATAGCACCGTGAATATGTAAAATGTTATTTTTGTAAGTATTTCCAGATGTGTCACTTTCTGAAACTTAATGGTGTGAGTTGTTACTGCTTATCACATTGCACATGAGAGGGCATGTATTGCTTTGTAGTCTATATATTAGAAAGCATGATACCATATTTATTCAAATCCAAGACAAAGTGCCCTCTCCCCACTCAACATAGGGAAAACCTCACCTCATCTTGGATTTGAGTACTAGCCTGGGGCAGGCAGCTGCTCCAGCCTTGGCTCTGGAGCCAGAGTGGGTAACTGCCCTGGGCTGGGTCTAGGGCTGCTCAAGCAGTGTGAAGATTGCAATGGAGACTATGTGGTGGTGGTGTGTGGTGGGGAGTTTGTATGATGTGGGAGGAGTGTGGGGGAGGGGGGCATAGGGTGGGGAAATTGCAAATGAGAGGGGAGTGTGGGAAGTAGAGCGGTGAGGGAGATGCTCTGGCCCCCACCATGATCCTGACCCATGTCTGAAATTGGAGCTGGAGTAAAATGGAGCAAAATGTGGCCACATTGGAGCAAAATGTGTCCCATGGGCTGGTTGAGGCCTGCCCGGCCATTCTATCTGGCTTGTGGGGCCCCTAAGAAATTTAGAAAATGAATATTTGCCTACCCCTGGCTACCTGTCATGCAGCCTTTGATGACTTGCCAAAACTCAGTAAATGGCCCTCTGCCCAAAATAATTGCTTGCCCTTGGGGTAGATCCTAATCTTCACCTGAATTTCCCTTCCTTTACCTTCCCTTTCCTAAAACTCTAGCTGTTGCTGCAGAGGTCTCCATGAGGGAACCTATGGGTTTGCAAAGAGCTAAAGAGCTGTGAAAAAGGAGAAGAGACCAGGAACACTAGCAGACAGCAAAGTTGCTCTAAAATAGGTTAACTTTATCGGTGGAACATCAAGATCATTAAAAAGGAGAGCTGTTAGCACTTCTGGAGTGGTGAGCCATTAAGACAAAAAGCCATTAAATCAATTGACTCCCTCAACTGCCTGAATAGTAATACCAGAGCTGCTGCAGTGTGGACCAGAAATCAAAGCAGGGTGCTTCTATTCTGGGTAGAAAAATCAGCTGATTTGGTGGGGGGAAGTGTGTGCTGTATGCAAGAAAATACTGTATACCCTTTTGTCTTTTGAGAAATGCCAGCAAACCTCTCTGTACTACTTGGATTAGCTATGAAATCCTGAAAAAAAGTTATTGCAGTATTTTTGACCCAGGAATGGTGAGAGATATTTCAAACCTTGTGACCTTTTTCATGCATGCACCATTTCAGCTGTTTTTTTTTTCCCCTACAAGTTTTCATTGCAGGAATGGGAGGGGGAAATTGCTTGGAGAATGGAGCAATTTTAACCATTGATTCCAAGCCTGTGCAGTTGTTTTTGTGCATGCTTAATATCCATCTATATAGTAGTTCTACATGTGCTTAACATCCATCTATGTAGTAGTTCTGCAGACTTCCAAGTGAACTAAAATATGTCAAAATATCAAAACAGAGGACGTTTAGCCAAAGCTAAAAGCTAGTGGGTCAGCCACAAGCCAGGTCTGATCTCACTGTCATAGGCAATTAGCGCAATCTGAGGGAGCATCACAGCTCCCCCACCTTAAATGTCCTTATATGGGAGCACAAGGAAGCACCAAGACTGTATGTAGTTCCACTGGATACTGTTAGTTAAGAAAACCATCAACCCGTTATGTTCATGCATGCCTCAAGCGACATCTACTGTGACGTACTCTGACAAGCTTTTGTTGATCATGTGGAAAAAAGAGATCAGACAAGAGTAGCTGGTGTCCTGAGTCCACTTGTTGGACAAAAGCATCAGTACTACTTGTTTACAGTTATTCAGACTTCAGGGAATTTAAAGCAGGCTGCGTTAATTTTATGCAATGTTTTTTAATTAAAATTTTCTGACTACTCAAGACCCAATTTTCTCATCATAATACAAGTCTTTATTGATGTCTACAAATAGAACATGGATTCATTTCCATGTAAAGAGATCTAAATAGACCACCCTTCACTAATGAAACACAAAAGAATACTTCATGTTAAGTAAGGGCATATTTTTGCATAGACTTTACATATATGAGAAGTCACAATGATTTCATTAATACAGCTTGAGCCATTCTGCAGGTTCCTCTGGGTAACCTAAAGACGCTAGCAGTAGGTAAAGGGAGTTCTGTGTGGCCTCTACACCTGAAGGGGCAACTGATTTGACTAAAGGTGAAAGATTAACACTGCAGTGGAAATGATGGCTCCTCTATATGGCTGAATTCCTGGCTTCCCTGAAGTGAATATGAGTATTGTCAATGATTTCAGTGGAGCCAGGATTTTACCTTAAGGATCTTACAGAAAAAAAAATGTGCAAATTATAGATTCATAAATTCATAGATTCTAGGGTCATGAGGGACCTCAATAGATCATAGAGTCCGACCCCCTGCATAGGCAGGAAAGAGTGCTGGGTCTAGATGACCCCAGCTAGATGCCTATCTAACCTCCTCTTGAAGACCCCCAGGGTAGGGGAGAGCACCACCTCCCTTGGGAGCCCGTTCCAGACCTTGGCCACTCGAACTGTGAAGAAGTTCTTCCTAATGTCTAGTCTGAATCTGCTCTCTGCTAGCTTGTGGCCATTATTTCTTGTAACCCCCGGGGGCGCCTTGGTGAATAAAACCTCACCAATTCCCTTCTGTGCCCCCGTGATGAACTTATAGGCAGCCACAAGGTCGCCTCTCAACCTTCTCTTGCGGAGGCTGAAGAGGTCCAGGTGCCCTAGTCTCTCCTCATAGGGCTTGGCCTGCAAGCCCTTAACCATACGAGTGGCCCTTCTCTGGACCCTCTCCAGGTTATCCACATCTCTCTTGAAGTGTGGTGCCCAAAATTGAACGCAGTGTTCCAACTGCAGTCTGACCAGTGCCTGATAGAGGGGAAGTATCACCTCCTTGGATCTGTTCGTCATGCATCTGCTGATGCACGATAAAGTGCCATTAGCTTTTCTGATGGCTTCGTCACACTGACGACTCATGTTCATCTTGGAATCCACTAGGACTCCAAGATCCCTTTCTGCTTCCGTTCCACCAAGCTGGTCATTTCCTAGGCAGTAGGTATGCTGGACATTTTTCCTCCCTAGGTGCAGCACTTCGCATTTCTCCTTGTTGAATTGTATTCTGTTGTTTTCTGCCCATTTGTCCAACCTGTCCAGGTCTGCTTGTAGTTGTTCCCTGCCCTCTGGTGTGTCTACTTCTCCCCACATTTTTGTGTCATCCGCAAACTTGGACAGAGTACACTTCACTCCCTCATCCAAGTCGCTGATGAAGACATTGAAGAGTATCGGTCCTAGGACCGAGCCCTGCGGGACTCCACTGCCCACACCCTTCCAGGTCGATACTGACCCATCCACTACGACTCTCTGGGTGTGACCCTCTAGCCAGTTCACCACCCACCGGACTGTGTAGTCATCCAAGTCACAGCCTCTTAACTTGCTCACCAGTATGGTGTGGGATACCATATCGAAGGCCTTCCTGAAGTCTTAGTATATGACGTCAACCCCTACTCCTGCATCCAGGCGTTTTGTAACCTGGTCATAAAAAGAGACTAGATTAGTCAGGCATGATCTACCTGCTACGAACCCGTGCTGGTTTCCCCTCAGCATAATTTGTCCTGCCAGGCTCTTGCAAATGTGAGCCTTGATAATTTTTTCAAAGACTTTGCCAAGGATGGAGGTGAGACTGACTGGCCTATAGTTGCCTGGGTCCTCCTTCCTCCTTTAGACATAAAGGAGGTATCCTGTTTACTAAATTATAGTCCATGCATACTTACAAAGGCTGAGTACAGACAGTCAAAAAGCCCAAGGCTGAATTGATTCAGTCTTTGCAGGTTAGTCTAAGCTTCAGATACTGAACCAGTAAGCAAATGAACACACATTCTCTTTTGATTCAGGAAATGCAGCCACATGACTGCAGTGGCTCAAGCCAGAAGCCAGGGGGTACTAAAGCACTCCTGCCAACCACTGCCAAAGGGGAGAGAAGAGAAATGCATTCATGCATTGAATTCATAAAATCTTGAACAAGCATAGTTCGTTCTCTGAAAAACCATAAACTGAAAACTATAAACACAGCCTGAGAGGTATGTTCACTTACTCTTCCTGCTGTCCCTGAGGTCTCTAGGATTTGCAGTCCAGCAGCAGGACTCCATAGAGTCACTTTTCAGGTCGTCTTCCTGCTTCCAGGTGCCTCTAGGATTTGTAGTCCACAGTTGCAGCCGGCACTAAGTTTAGCAGAGCAGGGCAGGGCAGCTCCATACTCAGGGGAAGGTGAATTTAACCTCTCTCCCTGGCCTCAGACCCCAGCCAGAGTTTACTTGGGGGTGGGGGGGGAGGTGAGCCAGCCATCATTGCTCTGGCTAGGGAGAAGAGGGGTGGGGCCAGCCCTGCTCTCTGAAGCAGACAGCACAGCACAGACCAGGGCTGAAAAGCATGCTGGGAAGCTGGGGGACTCTGATTTAAGTTGAACCAGGAAGGGGTCTGGGACAGAAGTTTCATAAATTGGTTTGAGCTAAATCAATTAAATCTGGTTGAATGTAGCATCAGATTTATCTTACACCCGTTTCAGCCATTTTGAAACTGGTTTATGTGCACTGAACTTATGTTCTGTTACAGTTTCAAACCAGTGTCTGATCACTTAAACTGGTTTATATGTAACTTCTGTCCCTACCCAAAAGGGACCAAAGCCTTGGGACTAAAAAAAAACAACTATACAGCTATCCAGAGTATGCACTTACCCCAACCCACTGTAAACAATACTTATTCACTATAGAAGGCTACTCTAATGTATCAGCATAACTGGTTGGATAATCATACTCAACAATAGCTGGATGTCTGACTGGGGGAAGGTAAAAGTTGGGGTTCTCTGGTTTCTATCCCAAAGCCACTATTGGTTAGCATCTTCTGTGGATTTCTGAAGGAATATTTGAGCCACTGGCATGGGGAGAAATGAAGTACGACAGTATGAGGGAAGGTGGTCTAAAGAATATACAGAGCTCATGGCATGGACAAGTGTGCAGGAGGTTTCATGAAATCCAGAAATAGTGACACAGGAAATGGGCAGAAGCACTCACAGCTTCCTGGCAGGGCTGCTGCAGGTACAGCTGTAGCCACCCAGGTACTGCTCAGCTAACCCTGCTTTCAGCGGCTCCTCCTTCTGTCCCTACTGTGCTGCTCTGGGCAACAGATAGCGTGGGGAAGTAGTAGTGGTTGTGCAGATGTGTGCTAGTCAACACATGCCCTGCTATGCAGGAGGGAAGCTGCATCCAGGTGGGTCCAGCTCCAGCTCCTAATTGCCACTTTCAGCCCAGTCTGGGTTCTGTTTTTTGAGTCAGCTCATTCCCTTCATTTGCTTTCTCCAGTTCGCTTTTTTGTCTTTTCATTTCCCTCAACCTTTTAGAACGTGCTTTGCTAAATATGAAAGTGACTGCATAATTTGACTAACAGATTTGCAACACAGTTTTTCTGTTCAAACTGCATATAGGAAGTGCCAGAATTCTAAATATCCTAATACGGAACCCATAATGTAAATTCTATCCTACGTGATTGCATTTACCTTGCTGTGTAATGGGTATCTGTTATTTTCTGAAATAGATAATTATACTCTAATAGGAAAAATGATAACAATACAGCAGGATTCTAGCTTATCCTTTTTTGTCTACAGGATGAGAGATTCATTCAGCTTCTAGGCCTTACTTTTACCCAGCAGTAAAATAAAAGCACACATGAATTTAAAAGAAAAATATAGACTGAAACATTCTCGACTCAATAATTATGCTGATAATTATGCTGCTGTCAGAATTTTAATTCCTGTTTACAGAGATGATTAGAGATTTAAAGAAAAAATAGAGATAAATTAAACAGAATTGGAATAATTAAATGTAGGTACTACCTTATTTCTTTCCTCTCACTTTATATAGCACAATTTAGTCTTTTAAGAACTTCTGTTTAAAAATGTATGGTACAGAGCTGCTATGCCTTTGTCATATGATCAGCAAAATGCTAGGGAGAGTCCAAGGAAATCTATTTTGGCTATTTTTCTATTCACTTGGGAGCATTGGGGGAGGATCTTGAAAACAGCCTGTGATTATGAGTAAAGTTTTTTGCTGCAGGGATTTTTCATTCCTTATTCTTTCATTGCTTTACCACTCCTCATTTGATTGATCGGTCTGCTGCAGTGAAATAAGAGGTATTGCCAACTTAATTGCATTGGTTTCTATACCTTAAAAATTCAAAGCAGGAAAAACCTTCAGCTTTTCACTTCTGATAGCCAGGATTCAAACCTGTCCTTTGGAATGACATTAAAATGCATTTGGTTTACAGTCCCATTCTAACTTTCAGAGCTTTGTTGACATGCAAGAATGCTGTTCTTCATTGAGTATACACACAGACACTAGCCCTGGATATGTGACAGAGTAGGACAGCTGGGATAGGTCAAAGCCATTATGTTCCTAGTTAACAAGGTATTTAAGTTTGCGCCTGTTTTCGAGCACGTAAGCAGTTGCTTTGATTTCATTGGGACTGTTCACCTGCTTGTTAGGCACATATACACTTCACTGAATGGAGGACTCTGACTATTCCAAAGAGGATTTCCTATTTTGATGGGCAGGCTCACCACTTTGTGGGGCTGGAGGCATAGTATCTCCTCAGCTCTTGGTTAACAGCTCTTTTGGCCCTGGGACTGGATTAGGAGTTGCAACGATGTGGAGATTTGTGGCTACCATATCTGAGTATGGTAGTCTGGGACCTGTAGCCATGTTTTTACTTTCCCTTACCCCCAGTTTGTGCTCCTTACAGTGTTTTTTACATGGCCAGTGTGAGCTAGCCTTTCATCTTGGTCTTACCATGCCTTGGGGAAGCAGAATCTGCTACCTAAGTACCTCTTCCATTCAGAACTACCTGGAACACAATCCAGTTTGGCTTTGTTCAGGACTTCTACAGCTCTTTGGCCCCTATAGGAATTTAATTCCAGAGGGTTTCCACCTGTCCAACACATTGATTTAATTTAGTGATTTGTCTAATGAAACAAGGTGTGCCCACAGTTTAAACATTTAATTAGTGTTTGGGGAGATCATTCTTTTCTAAAAGTGTTAATTGCTTTGTTCATATTTGTGCCTGGTTATGCCAGGACAGGTAATGTCTTGTACTTCCAAGAGCTGGCCGCCTGGATTTGGGCTCCTCTTAGCCCTGGCGTTGGGGCATATTGAGTGCTCTGCCTGTGGGAAGTCTCCCTCAGTTTCCCTGTCACATTTTGACAGCAGCCGCTGCTGAGGTGTGAGATAGTGGTGTATCGCTCCGTTCTTCCCCTTTGGTTGGCTCCATTTGCCTTTTTCTAGCCAGCTCTGGGCACAGACCTGTGACATTGCGCCCTGTGTGCCCCCAGAACCTTATTGAGCGGGTGCTTATAAACCACAGCAATGACACCACTCATTGCTCTACCTCTGTCATCTCCACACTTCCCACCACCTCTCTGGGTAACTTGTTCCAGTGCTTTACTACTCTCCTAGTGAGAAAGTTCTTCCTCATATGTAACCTAAACTTCCCGTGCTGCAACCTGAGACCATTGCTCCTTGTTCTGTCACCTGCCACCATCGAGAAGTCTAGCTCCGTCTTCTTTGGAACCCCCTTCAGGTCTGTTATTAGATCCCCCCCCCCCCCCCCCCCCCCCCCAGCCTAAATAAGCCCAGCTCCCTCAGCCTCTCCTCAGAAGTCATGTGCCTCAGCCCCTTAACCACTTTTGTTGTTTTCTGCTGGGTGTCTTCCCATTTGTCCGCATCTGTTCTGTGGGAGGCCTAAAACTGGACTGAGTACTCCAGAGGTGGCCTCATGAGTTCCAAATAGAGGAGAATAATTACTTCCCTCAGCCTGCTGGCAATGCTGCTACTAATGCAGTCCAGTATTCCATTAGCCTTTGCAACAAAGACACATTTTTGTGACTCATGTTCAGCTTATTGTCCACTGTAACCCCCAGGTCCCTTTCTGCAGAGTTGCTGCTTAGCCAGGCAGTCCCTGGAATGGGAGTGTTCAGTCTTAAATACAAGACTTTGTACTTGTCCTTATTGAATCTCATGGCCAAATACACACAGTCAAAAAGCCTGAGACCTGAAATGATTCAGTCTTCCCAGGTTAGTCTAAGCTGCATAGATTGAACTGATAAGTGAACAGACATTCACTTCTCATTCCAGAAATGCAGCTACATGCCTGCAGTGGCTCAGGCCAGAAGCCGGGGGTGCTAGAGCACACCTCCCTGCTCACCTGGGGCAGACAAGTTAAGCCAAGGCTAGCCCACCTACCCTGCAAGGTGGGGTTTGCAGGGGAGGTGCATAGTATTTGGGGGTGGGGGTGAGGGGGAACAGGACTGTGAGTTAATTTGAATCTGGAGGGGATCTGGGACAGAAATGCAATAAACTGATTTAATCTAAGTCTGTTAAGTCTGTTACTACATCCATTTAGGTTTATCTTAAACTGATTTCAGCCATTCTGAAAGCAGATTATGTGTACTGAACTTCTGTTGTGTTACAGATTTGAACTGATTGCTGATCACTTACACTGGTTTATGTGTAACTTCTGTCTCTAGCCCATTATTTAATAGTTGCATGGAGCAGGGTGAAATACCGAAAAGGATTTTAAAGATGAGACTAGACCCACTAGTTGCAGGAAAGGGGATGACTAACCCTGACTATCCCATATTTCTACAGATTATAAAGTATTTTAAAGATGAACAATTTTAATAAAACAGTTCTAACACTTAAGTAGTGGAACATTTCCTTAAATAATGAACAAAGCTTTTCTCCTTTTGATGGTTGAATTGAATCCCAGCCCTGCCAAGCAGAGTGGAGTTGTTACTGATTCATATCTATATAAATGCGGTCTGAATCAGTAGTGCATGTTTAGTATGTGTTTATAAGCAGCATGAGTCAGATTTTCAAAAGAGCTAAGCTTTCCCTCCTGTATCATGGTAAGTGGCTAGAGTTTCCAAAGAGCATTATAGTAGGCTCTTTAGAAAATTAGGTAAAAAGTATTATAGTCAGATCTGCTGAGAGCTCATTAGTTTTGAAATCACACTGCTTTTTAGCTACTACAGTGGGGGCTGAAATTGTATTTCTACTTGTGGGCTCAGAGCACTTTGACAATCTGGTCTCAATTTCTTGTGAAAATCTGACCTTAGGCATGTGATACCCTGTGGGATATATGTGTATAGTTCATAGTTTGTGCTAGGGCACTAAGGAAATGAAGGAAGTTGTACAGTGTTTGTGATTGTAAAATAATCCCCGGACATCTTGGTGGTATATCAGCATGATTTCTGCTTCCATTTTTATGAAAGTTCTTTTGTAATGTTGTTTTGTCACTTCCCGTTTTTAACCGTTTATGTCATAAACTATATAGAACTGAATTGATTACTTGATTGTATATAAATGATAATGTTACACTGAGTGTACATTATAATCTTCCATGTATGTGGTAGGTTGAAGTTGATGACTACAGTGGTGGGGTAAGTTTATTATTTAAAATTAGGAGGAAGCAACATAGCAACATGTTCCATTAAAAATTGGAAGCTGCTGAGAAAGGCAAGTAAATATCCACAGAAAGATGGAATTGGAATTTTTGCTATACTCTCACTCAGTTCAGGCTTAGATGAGACTTTAGTCATTGTGGGCATTTTCACACATACAAGTGCCGCAGTGTCGGGTGCTTTGAAAATTGCCTGGCACTACAATACTTGCAGTTGTATAAGCAGTGAAATACACATCAGCCCTGAGAAAATGGTGGTGGAGCTCTTTTGAACTAAAATGCATAGATGGTGCTTTAGTTCAAAAGCATACTACTGTCATTTTATGTGCGCTGATGTGCATTTCGCCCTTTATACAACTGCATGTGGCGCAGTGTAATTCAGCTCCAAAGTGGAGGATCTGTGTCATGTTGCAGCACCAAAAAGTATGTGTATAAATGTCTGTGAGTTTTACAGAAGCAGTTTCAATAATCAGTGCTCAATATGGAATATGACATTTTAAATCTTTGATTCTGTAAGGTACACTGGCCTTCCAGGCACTACATTTAATTATAACAGCAAGGAGTCTAGCTTTAGACAAGGTAAAGAAATCAGCTAAACCTGTAACCATATAGAAGTTGGGTGCACAGAGCCCTGTCTAAAAATGGTGGAACCCAGTCTAAGATGGACCTGGTTTGATGTGTACTCAAATCTAATTGATTTAGGTTACACCAGTGAATTGGACTTCTGTACCAGATCCCTGATCAATTCAAGTTAGATCCAGCATCCCTGCGACCCCCAGCTCGCACAGGGAGGCACGTTAGCACTCATCCTGTGCTCAGCTGCTCTGGCTGACTATCCAGTAGGCCAGCAGGAGCCAAGCCAGCACAAACCGTCTCCCTAGCCTTGCCTCCTGCCTCCGGCATCTGTCAGCCACAGGCAAGCAGTGCAGGGAGGTAAGCGGGGAAGGGAGGCTTTGTGTCCCCTGCATGAGCCTTAGGGCCTGAGCACCCACATCCCTGGGCTTTGCCCATACACCCCAGCACAAAGAACCCCATGATGTGCACACTGACCTGACACTGAGCCCAGGAGAACCCCCTTACTGGGAAACAGCCCCACAGAGCCCAACCCTGGCTTCACCCCCAGCCAGGGAAGCTCATGGTCCATGCTCAGGCACATCTCCATGGAGACTGACCATGGCTGCACACCCAGTCAGGGACCCCCATGACCTTGTGCTTGGGCACAGACCCGTGGAGCCCCTGGCTCCCGCACACCACATCTCAGTGGTCAGAGCCAGGCACTCTGCCACCCGGATCCCAGCATGGTCTGTCCCCTCCTCCTGAGCAGGAGACAGTATGGGCGACTTGCCTCTGGTGGGTCGGGGTGGCAGGGAACAGAACATCAAGAGTGTGCCTGCATGGAGGCAACCCTGTGACCTCTGCAGCAAAGCCACTGCCTGAAGGTACCTGAGCCTTGGGCACCTGGGGTGCTACAAGGCTTTTTTTGACCCACAGCTATAGGGTCCTAGAGTGCTAGGGCAGGGGGTGGTTTGGGGAAAGCAGGAGGCATGCTCACCTGT
The DNA here is from genome assembly GCF_030867095.1 of Alligator mississippiensis. Lineage (NCBI taxonomy): Eukaryota > Metazoa > Chordata > Crocodylia > Alligatoridae > Alligator > Alligator mississippiensis. The sequence continues at coordinate 223,910,583 of NC_081824.1, read as the reverse complement.
GCTCTCAGCAGTGAGCTACAGGTGGCTGGGGTGTTTGGCTGTCTCCAGCAGCCCAGGGAACCTGTGGTGCCTGCTGAGTGGCATGCAGGAGCGCCCCCAAACCTGCTGGCCTCTGCCAGTACAGGCAGCTTACGTGCCCCACCCACCAAAGGGTGACTGTATGTTGTTTGCCCTGTCTAACCTAGACCACTTACAGAAATCCGCGTAGATTCATTCCCCTTCAGGCTTTTTGAACACCTCTACTTGGCCTTAATGAACAATTGTGGCTAGTCACACTGGTCTGAAAGAAAGGCCAAGCAATCTGATTGCCACCCAAAACTCGAGGTTAGTGTTTTTGTCACTTGCAACTCCTTACCCTAAACATCTAGTTTTTCTCTCGGGGTATTTTCAAACCTCCCAGCTCTGTGACAATAGGAGAAACATTTTCCAGGGAGGGCTAGGGCATGGTCCAGTGGTTAGTAAGATAGAAACGGAGCATTTGAAAGCTGTTTCCAACTATGGTAGCTGGGGAACGCCTTTCTGATTTGGACCCTTTCTCTGACCTTGAGCAAATCAGTTAACTTAACTTATCTGCACATCTGCTTCCTGTTCCACAGTAAGGGAATAATGCTTTTTTCATAATGGTGTTTTGAGGCCTTGTTAATATTTTCCAAGGACTTTGAGAACCTCAGATGAAAAGTGTTCTCAGAGACTCTTATAATTTGCACAGGATTATCTGCAGGTTTGCAGATGTAACGAATTCTGATAAACAGAAAACTGCTTATCTGGGGCTTTTCTGTTTCTTCCATCCCTCAAAGGAACATTTTGGGTGCCACATTTCAAAGCAAACAAGGATAAGTGGTTTTTCTGCACCAAGGCACCTCTTTGCATGCATATTTACACTCAAGTCTTAATATGTGAAGAATCTTGTGGTTTGGAATATGAATATTTTGAAAAGCCATTTTGTTTTTCATTGGCATTTTTTTTTGTTTTAAAACATATACTTTGTTTGTTCCACCTGCCTTTTATGCATTACTCCAGTGGTAATCAACCTTTCAGTCCTGTAGACTGGATGAGTGGCATGGGACTAATCCATGGCCTGGATCCCTTGCAGGGTCAGTTCATGGGGTTAGGTCTCAAATGCCTAGGCTGAGCCCTGCGCTGTCTTGGCCTGGCCCTGTTCTTCCAGGCCCCATGCTGTCTCAGCCTAACAAACCTGATGTATTACACAGGGCTATTTTATCCAGCCTGCCAGGCTCCCCACAGGTCCAGAAATCTGGCAGCAGGGGGTCTATGTCTAATACACTCCCCTACCACCACATTTTCAGCCTCTGGGGAGTAAGTGGGCTGAGTGATACAGTCCTGTGGGCCACATCTGGCCGTCAGGCCAGGGGTTGAGCACCCCTGCATTAATCATCTGGATAATGCATAATAAAATTCCACTAGGACAGAATTGCATTACAGATAACAGAAGGCTATATTATTTCCCGCATTTATGTGATAAATGTGGTCAGGGTTAAGAAGGCCTGGGGAAGTCACCAGAGGAAAAAACCCCTCAGCTAGACTCTATCATGCCATATATCAGGCATAGCAGAAAGAAAATACAGGTTTGATAAGTGCAGAGGAGGAGGAATTGTGGACATGTCCCTCTTCTGTGTGTTCCTCCTTTAAAACAATTTGCCTCAGGGAAGGGTCATGAACATAGCTGCTGAGAGACCAATACCATGTCAGCAAGGTAAGGTGGATCGCAAAAGAACACAAAGCAAACCAAATGGGATCAAGAGCTGCTGGGGTTTGGAGATGTTTTCTATGGATATTTGTGTATTTGAAGCTATGCCCCTAGTTCTTTGTCCTGTGCCGACTGTTTTGTGACATGAAGGGCCTGCTAATGACTATGTTTCCTCCCTCTCCCCTTTTATGCATTTTATGTAGAAGAGGACATTATTGACCCATTACTTATACATGTTCTTACTTTAAATTACTGCTTGAGGCCATAACCCTGGTTTGTGAGAACACAGGTTTCCACATGTGGGGCTGGTTGCTGCTGCTAGTGACATTTGTTAATTTAATTTTTGCCTTTTTCCCCCTCAAAAAGGGGTCAGTGTTTGTAGAATTAATGCTACTGGAGCTGATCTGCTATTGTATGTAGCGGATATAGAAGAGAACTCAATTTAATGAACTGGTTTCTCTGGTGATTTTACTAAACCAAAAAAGGTGTTCTGTGTCTGAGTGTGAAATCTATTACTAATCATTCTTTCAGTGCCTTTTTCATATCTGATAGGAAATGTATGCCAAGCAGCATAAGAGGCATCAGCCTTTCTACCTTTTTTTTCTTTTAATCATTACCAAAAAAATAATTTCTTTGATAGGTCATTGGGAGCATTTGTCACAAGGCTTCCATTGTTTTATTCAGCCATACTGGGTGTGTCCAGACGAACCTACATGTGCCTCTTGCGGCATCTCAAAGCAGTTTGAGACTCTTCAAGAGGCACGCTGGGAACAAAAAAAATTCCCTGTGCTGCATATTTGCATCATGGGCTCAAAATTTGATACCTGGAAATCTAGGTATCAAAAAAACCCAAAAAAAACCCAAGGAAAAAAAGAGGGACAGGGCACAATCCAGCACTGTGCCCTGAGTCAACTGAAGGCTGGGCCCCTCCAAAGAGATGCTCTGGTAGCCCCTTGCCTCAGTGCTTCAGCATGCTGCCTCCATGTGCAGGGTAGCCTGGAGTGGTGCAGCCTGCAGCCTGATGGACTGGGCTCTGTCCCAGGTAAGTAAGGGACTGGGCTCTGGCGGGGACTGGAGCGGGGGGCTGTGTGGGTGCAGGGGACTGGGTGGGGGGGGCGGCTGCTTGGGAGTGGTAGGTCCCCTGCCTGCCCCCTGCACGGCCCACAGCCCTCCCCCACAGCAGCAGGCACCATCAGGGTGCTCAGGACCCCTCTGGCACCACCCACTCCATGGCATGGGCCAGTGCATCTCAGCCCCGACCACCTGGCACTCCGCGCTGCCTATGTCTCATACATGAGCCTGGCTCGCCTTGGCGCGGGGCCATCCACCTATGGGCAGCTCCAGGCAAACCAGGTTGCTAACCGGGGCCTAGCGCCACTCACAGGGACCATGTGTCAGGCTGAGCTGGATCCTACTTCCATGGAACCGGCCTGGCCTGACGGCGCATGGGGCCCATGGAGGAAGTGCCTGGCCTGGTGTGACATGCAGTCCCTGCAAGCAGTGCTGGTCCCTGGGTGACAGCTCAAGTGGCCCAGAGCTGCCCAAAGGTGCGTGGCCCTACACCAAGCCAGGATGGGCTTGTGCAATGTGGTACAGGCAGTGCTGGGTGGGGGGGCTGTGCCAGGAGGGCCCCAAGTGCCCTGCTGCTGTTGCGGGGGGCTGTGGGCTATGGGGGGGGTCATGTGTTCTGTGGGGGGGCATGTGTGGAGTGTGGGGAAGGCTTGTGGACCCTGTAGGGGGGGAGCTGGGGCCTATGGAGGGAAGCTGGGGCCCTGCAGGGGGGCTGTGGCTCTGTGTGGGGAGCTATGGGCCCTGCGGTAGGGAGGCAGTCCATGTGCTGTGCAGCGGGGCTGCACTCTGTGGAGGGGCAGGGGACCCACCCTTCTTGAACAGCCTTCCCCACACCCACAGTTGCCCCATGATCCACCCACAACACCACATCCCCAAGCCACCCCCACAAATCCCTCACCCACATACACAGCTATAAACCTCAAACCCCTGCACAAGCCTCATACCCCACAAAACCCGACACCCACTCACAAACTCCCACAACCCCCTTCTCCAAATTGCTTTACACTTGTAAATCTATCAATAAAACATTGCCCAACTGATCTTTCTACAGCAAAAGCTGTATTAACCGGCACCTTATAAGCAGCATGCTCTGTTAACTGGCATGTCGGCTTGTAAGGGAAAAGTGAAACCGGAAGTACCCACCATGGCACATAGGGTTTCGTGGAGCTGCCATGGCCCGAGGGAAAGCAGCCTGCGCTGCCAAGCCCCCATGGCCTGGGGGCATAGCAGGCTGCATGGGTTCCCCTCCCTGTCCCTTGGGTCCCGTGGGGCCTGCAGGAGGAGCAGCAATGTAGTGAGAGGGGCAGCAACACCCCAGATGCTGCGGGACAGGCGGCGGCCTGAACAGGCAAAGACGCCTGTTCGAGCCGCTCAGTTATCCGACATATTTTATTATCCTACGCCCTCCATTCCCCGTGGGTGCCAGATAACAGAGCTTTTGCTGTGTATATAGTGGCACTTCATTTTAATAGCGGAAGCCCACTATTTTGGGTATTTTAATGAGAGAATTTGGGTTTCTTATCAGAGTATTTTCAATTTTTAAACACAGAACCCTAGGATCTCTGCTGGTGAGAGAAGTGGTGAGACCCATGCAGAGGAGCCTGTCTAGGGCCAGCACTGCGGACCCAGCTGGAGGGCAGAGGAGGTGGCTGACCTCTTGTCCATTTGGGGCCAAGAGAACATGCTTTGACAGTTTAAAGCAGGCTACTGCAAGAAGCACATCTTCTGGGTGATACCAGGTGGCAGAGCAGGGGCACCCATCCAGGTCTGGTATGCAGCTATGGGACCACAGGTCCAAGGGGGCAGATACTGTTGCAGGTGAGCAGCAGGTCACAGCCAGGCAGCAGCCCCCACTGCCAGGCTGCTGCAGTGGATAGAGGGGGTAGGGGCCACTCCAGGTTAGGGCTGTTTCAGCAGTCCAGCTGGCACAAGGGCTAGTGTCCTCAGACACCAAGTGGCTGGGCCTCAGAAGCTCCTGAGGGGAAGTAGCCTTGAGTTTCTCACCAGGGCAGGTTTTTACATTGTTAGGGCCAGCACAGGGCAAGTTTTTATACTGCTGAGGCCAGCACAAGTACTGGCAGCAGCCTCTAGCTCCCCCTGGCTGCAGATCCGGGAGGAGCTGGGCAGGGTCATTTTGTCCCAAGTGGCACAACGTGCCCCACACCAAAGTGCATGTCTAGGCACGTGCACTGAGGCAAAAATCCCTGGCATAAATGTGTGCTGCTCCTATTTGAGCTGCTATAAGTGCACATACCTGCATGTGTGGACACGCCCACTGTCACTTTTCTCCCAGGACCCCAAAGTGTAACATTTTCTTTTGCCTGCACAGCAGAAGAGAATGCTTGTACTATCCCATGGGAGACAACTCATATATTTTGCAGAGAAACAACTGTTCCTTGCAATGAAATTACACTTCTTTGGTAATCAAAATGTAAAATAACTGCTATTACTGCAGATAAATAAATGCTTCCGAAATTATGCTGCATTCAGAAATGAAAGACTTCAAGAATCTAGAAAAACCTGGCTAATGGCGATAATGCAGTGATGTAGTTTAGAAATCAAGATGGAGAAAGTAATGTTTACTTGCATTACACCCACAGACCTACACTCTGATTATGGCTGCAACTGTTGTGGGTATGAGCGCAAAGACAGAGGATGAGCTACCATTAGGGTCCCTGGTGGACAGGGGAGCACAACTGTAGTTTATGGGTTCCGGCTATGTCTGTGGAGCTGCTGTGCTGATTCTTTGTAGTCAGAGGAGGGGTAAGAGAAGAGGATTCAACCTCCTCCAACCTCCACAAGCCGTTCCAACCCAGCATGCTAGGGGTGAACTGGCTTCTGACATAGACAAAGAGGGATTGTTTAGTTATTGCCAAATGAGTCCAACCAGGCTTTTGCCACCTTGAGGCCACATACATTCATAAAGTCAGAAGGGACCACAAAGGATCATTGTGTCTGACCTACTCCCCAGGCAGGAGGACCAAGGTCAGACAACCCCAGCCATGTGTCTGTCTAGCCTCCTTTTGAAGATCTCCACGTGTTAGGTGATAGTACTACCTCTCTTGGCAGCCTGTTCTAGATAGATTCATAGAGTCAGAAGGAACCACAAAGGATCAGGACATTAGTCATCACCCTACGTGGGATTTGAACCCACAATCCCTAATTTAGGAGATTAGTGCCTCAACCGTTAGGCCACTGGAGCTCTTAGATGCATTGTGATCAGAGGTTTGAATGCAACAGGTGTGAACACCTGATGGTGTTCAACACCAAAAAATGCAAGGTTCTTCACCTTGGGAGGAAAAACCTGCAGCATGCTTATAGGCTCGATAGTGCTACACTGGTTGAAAAGATGCTTCTACAGATGAAAGATCATACTACAGATGAAAGGAACTTGGGGGGTCATGGTTGACCACAATATGAACATGAGCCTTCAGTGTGATGCTGCAGCTAGTAAAGCGAGCAAAACTCTGGCTTGCATCCACAGATACTTCTCAAGCAAATCCCGGGACGTCATTCTCCACTGTACTTGGCCTTGGTGAGGCCGCAACTGAAGTATTGTGTCCAGTTTTGGGCTCCACAATTCAAAAAGGATGTGGAGAAGCTTGAGAGGGTGCAGAGGAAAGCCACATGCATGATCAGAGGTCAGGAAAACAGACCTTATGATGAGAGGCTGAGAGCCATGGAGCTCTTCCGCCTGGAAAAGAGCAGGCTCAGGGGTGATCTGGTAGCCACCTATAAGTTTTTGAGGGGTGCTCATCAGGATCTGGGGGGAACGTCTGTTCACCAGAGCACCCCAAGGGATGACAAGGTTGAATGGTCACAAACTCCTGCATGACTGTTTCGGGCTGGACATAAGAAAGAACTTCTCTGTCCAAGCCCCCAAGGTTTGGAATAGACTGCCGCCGGAGGCGGTTCAAGGACCCACGTTGAACACCTTCAAGACACATTTGGATGCTTATCTTTCTGGGATCCTATAATCCCTGCTGACTTCCTGCCCCTGGGGCAGGGGGCTGGACTCGATCCTCTGGGGTCCCTTCCAGCCCATATGTCTATGAAAAACATATCCAAGATCCCCACAGTATGGTTGCCAACCCTCCAGGATTGCCCTGGAGTCTCCAGGAATTAGATATAAATCTCCAGGAGACTGCTGAGAGTTACCCAAGAGATAAATGATATGGTATTCATTAAAATAAATATTAAATGTTGAATCTGATTTATGCGGTAGTCCAGTGGGTTTTTTAAAATGTAATAGTCATGTGCACTTGCCTTCTTGACATGAAGTCTGTGCACCAAAATTAATGGCATTACATGATGTGATGAAACCTGCTGGAATAGGTTCAAACAGAGTTGGCAACCCTACTCAACAGTTTAGCTATCCTTAGCACCCAAAACAGCAAAGCCAAGGTGGCATAGACATCAGTGCAGTCTGTATAAGATTGTCTAGGACTCAGGGCTTCTTTTTGGGTAGCTTTCTTAGTCTGAAGCCTGTGCAATTGCATATTTTCTCCTGTTGGTATTTGAGTAAAGCAAATTAAAGCCAGCTTGAGTAGCCATCCCTTTCACTGCTGTGTACCTATAACTTTAGGGAAATGGGTAGTGTGACTGCATTGCTAACACTTGCTCTTCCATTTGTGTTTGATAGGGAACATATACAAAAGGACTGATGTCATGCTAGGAATCATGCTCAAGAACCAAAACTGTTTTCCTAACCTATTTTATTAACCATGCTTTATTTAGACTGAAATATTAAAAAAAAATGTACATTAAAATATTATCATCACTGATTCTCTGTCTGCTTTGTGCACTTTACCTTTGTTTAGAACAGGAAAATGCTCTAATCAAGTTTGGTTTGCTTTTTTGGTTGATTTTTAAGTCTAAGGTAAGCTTAAATTCTACCACTGTAACTATGGCAGTGAGGTGTTTGATTTGGTTCTGTTCCTCTGTTGTTGTTGTTATTGTGATACCATTAGCAGGCACAGTGTGGACAATGTTATGTTGGAAAAAGGATTTATTATACACCTTTGTACCGGTATAACTGGTTCACCATTTCAAGATATTACTGCTCTTAAGTGCTGATATAATTAAAACAACACAGTTTTCTAATAGATTAGGCTGTATTCAGTAGCAGCGTACTGTGATGTTTCAGCTGCAGAGGCTGAAAGGAGATAATTAATCTCAGTGAAAACCAGTTTACATATTCCTTCTTTAAAATTAAACATCTCATGAGTTTAGGTTTTTACAGAACCCCTTTTCTTATTACTTTTTAAACCAGGCTTACTCCTCCCATGTGACTCTTTAAGAAATGTTGAGCAGTTTAAAATATTGTAGTTATGTCTCGAAACCTTTGCTCATTGCTGCCCAAACTGGATTCTATAACTAAAAGAAACTGGAGAATTGTTTAGTATTGTTTAATTTGTGCATTTGACAGCAGTTAATGTACAGTCACTTTCACTGTTTCTGGTGTGTGGTCAATCAGTTAGGCCCAGGCCTTTGAAACACATTTTACTCACATGAGTAATCTCATTGTGTGGAGTTACTAATGTGTGAATATATTTGGACCTTGGTATTTGGACTCAGAATTAATGTCATGAGTCTCTTTCACCCAGTAATAGGGATGAGAAAAACAATTTTAAATGAAATAAAAATGTGATGGTAAAAGCACAAAAAGAAGTCTGGGGAGTTAAAGAAGTAATTGAAGTCATTTTCATCACCTAATTTGAAATTCTCTAGATTTCAGGTGGATAGTGTCCTTAATGAACCATAAGGATGAAGAGTTGAATTGTTACTTTATGACTTAATGTCCAGGAGTATGAAGGAGAAAGCTAATTGAATGGGGAAGTGGGTAACATTAAATCATATAATGGAGGAGGTAGAAGAGACTGACGGTTAACAAAGTGATGCCATCAGAAAGATCATTGACCCAGAGAATTTTGTTAAATTATGATGGGTAAAATCAGGCATGATACTAAATAAATTTAGATAATTTTCTTGTTAGAAAATTAAATGAAATCATATATATACGGATTGACTTGAATGAACCAGCTGTGAACTATTCATTTATTCAGTTTTGTACTATAATTCTGTAAAAAGTGGGTCCAGAATAAAGTAAAAGCAAACTGGGCTAATCCGTGGTGATTCACATAGAGGACTGTTTTAATTTTTTCTAACTTGCAACTGAAAATGTTCTGCCTGCCAGATTAATTTCTTCCCCTACCTCACCCCATATTTGTTGTACATAGAAATCATGCACATAAATGTCAGTTTTAACTTTTTGGCAAAGGAATTTTTGGTTATATGAGCTATAGATGTGCTTATAGCACATGTAAGGGATTACTCTTTCTGTAAGTTTTTATTTTTTCTTCCTTATGGAAACAAATGTAACAGAGAAGCTTAGTACTGAGGTGATGTTGTAGCTGTCGTATAGCCAGGAAATATGTGGGAGTCCAGGAAATATGTGAGAGTTACCTTTTATTGAGCCAACTGGGTGAGTCTACACATGAAATTAATGCAACACAATAAACTCCGGGCAATATAGTGCTGGAGTTTATTGTTCCCGGGCACCACATTTACACATGCACCTGGGACCACAGCACATTGAGCTGGGTCAGAGCAGCCCTGGTTGGCAGGTGGTCCGGGGGGTCAGCCTGCCAGCCCAGGGCTGCTTCAACCTGGCTCAACATGGTGGAGGGGCTGGCTGGTGCATAAGGGTGCTCCCGTGCGGGACTACCTGGCAGGCAGCCCCTACACTGTAGTAGCCTTGTGTCCCACCAACTGTGTCAGTGTCTACATGTGTGTTGCTGCACACTGAATAATGCCACTGTAGGATAGTATTTGTGTTTACAAGTACTAACCTATGACAAAGTTAGTTAGTTTACTGTGGTTTAATAGGGCCACATGTATAGATGATGATTAGGTAGCTCCACAGTAAATATCTCATGTAGATGTGCCCACTGTGTAGTTTTTGGGATAGAGTTAGATAAGCTTTCAAATGCAAGAGATTGTGGTTCTTATCTTAGGAGAAAACCCAGCACAGTAGATAGTAAAAACCAGTTGGTAGAAATGTGAGGGGGAAGAGAAATTCCCAGGGGTATCAGAAGCAAAGAAGCCGATTATTGGGAGATCAAGGCCTATCAGAAGGACATAGGTTCATTGTCACCTTTCATAGATTCATAGATGTTAGGGTCGGAAGGGACCTCAATAGATCATCGAGTCCGACCCCCTGCATAGGCGGGAAAGAGTGCTGGGTTTAGATGACCCCGGCTAGATGCCTATCTATTTAGATGCCTTTGTTGTGTAGGAAGATTTCAGGAATCAGGTAGATTATAGTGGGCCGTAAAACCAATATCAATGTCAAGTCCTTAGTTCCTAGTGTCCAGCCAGCTTGTGAATTTTTATTCCCAGGTTCATCTTTTTAAAGGAGTTAGGTCCCACTATCCTCATCCCTTTAGCACAAGCATAATGAGGTCAGAGAGGGAGTAGTTGTTCAGTGAGAAATGTGCTCCTAATGGTGTACCTATGTCTTTGTGCTTTGTATTTTTTTTCTGTGTGTTCATTCTGGTGCAATTGTTCTTTTCAGTTTCACCCACATATGTGCCATGTGCCCTGAGCTGCACACGGGGACCTCTACCGGCAGCTCCTGCAGCCCAGGAGCCAGATCAGCAGTCTGGCAGCCTTGCCAACTTGTCCCTGGGCAGGTTGTCAGGGAGCCAAGTGATTTCACTCCTTCTTTCTCCTTGGAAGGTGTGGGGGGAAAGAGGGAGAGTGAGGGAGAGCAGACTACTGTGGGATCATGGGAGGTCTCTACAACCTCTTAATCTAATGAGACAAATTCTTTGCTGCCAGCCGGCCATTTTTGTGGCAGATCAGCTGTTTTTATCCTGGGACAAATTCCTTTAACGTCTGGCATATTACCATTTGTAGCTGTGATTTGTGTGGGGTATATGCAAATATCCTGCAAAAAAAGATAATGTCTACAGGGGCCCAAGATTCTCAAGATGGAATCTGATCCCTATTGACGTCAAGACCAGAACTCACATTGATTTCAATCCTGCTTTAATCAAACTTCCCAGCTCTTTTCTTTTTCTTTCTTTCTTTCCTTTCTCTCTTTTTTTTTTTAACTAGAGGGAGAAGGAATTGAGGAGTGTGTTTACAAATGTTCTTGAAAATGGGTTGTTTTAACTATGGTAACCATTACCCTGCAGTGTGGTCCTAAAAGGCTGTTTTGTAAAGTAGCTTTACAAAATAGGTTTAGAAAGAAAGAAAGAATTTTAAACACTAGCTAAGGTGACATTAGGTGAATGGCAGATCAGTGACTGAACATATGTAGAAATATGTATTAAAAGTATTTTTTTGTACTAGAATGGAGTATTTTATTGCAGAAAGTTATTATAACTACATTGGGTAAGTCTGATATCTTTTATTAGACCAACTCATATAGTTGGAAAAACCAAGTTCAGTTGGTCTAATAAAAGATATCAGATTTACCCAAACAAACTTGTCTGCATATGTCCTTAAACCAACACGGCTACAACCTATACCCCTATTATAACTACATTAGTGTTTCGCTTGTTTACAATACTTTTTTTGTAATTTATTAAAATTATTTCATACATTTGCTATAAACTCATTCAATATAGTTTTCTAATTAGATCTTTTAGGTTCAAATACAGCCCTGATTAAGGATTGCACTTGCTGTAACTGAGGCAGGCTGTGGTTTTAAAATGCAAGGATAAGTAATAGGTTTCATTGTGTATCCTTTCAACTCATTAATGATCCAGAAGAATTCTGGACCACACCATTAACATGGAAACAGTTTATTTTTAACTCTGTTGTAGGGTAAGATTAAGCAGGGAAGAAGGGAAAATGATATGGTCACTATGTATACTATAGCTTGCAAGTTATGAGTGAAATGAAAAATGGAAGTTCATATTAACATCAGACTTAGTGGTACATTCAGATGGGAAATTCTTCGTGTCTAAAGGGCAGTAAACTTACTTGGTAATACAACACTAGAATGAGAAATGTAAATGTGAAGTTTGGCATATCGTCCTTCTTCTGTTTGCTCTTTTTGAATTCATATCAGTCTTGTTTTTCCCTTATTAACTGCGCTTCTGATTTGACCCAAAGAATCTTCAGTTGAACAGCATGCTTCATTTTATTCATGATCTCTCCTGGATTTTCCTGATTTACATGCCCCTGCTGAAGTTTTTATTTAGAATTGAGGGAGGAAGTATGAGTTTGGAAATATTTATGAACTTGACTTCACTTGTATGACTAGTCCCATAGAAATTAGACAAGTAACCGCTTTAATGTTAAACGTGTGGAATAGCATAACTCCTGTGAATCTAAATAATCATTTTGTGAAAGTCCCAAATAAAAATTATGTTATTTTTTCACATGTAGCACATACCTTTTTCCCAAAAAGCTGTTGGAAATTGGAGTGCTCATTATATGTGAGAAATATGGTAAGATCAGTTTGTGTCACTTGCTGGGTCAAACAAAAAGTACAGTCTGCAGCTATCCACAGGGAGCAGAACAATGAGAAGGCTCAGCTCCCTAGCTCCCTAGCTGCTGCTACTTGGTTACTTACTAGAAAAAGAAATCTTTTCCTACTTAATTCTGCCTTTCAAAAACAAGGTGTGTATTATATTCTGAGAAAATATGGCATTTGCTGCAACTATGAGCTAGCTTTCTGTAGCTTGTGCAGGCAGAGTATTTTCTCATTTTGTATACAAAATATGCAGACTACACCAAGCTGGGTGGAGTTGCAGACACTCTGGAGAGAAGGGCCAGAATTCAGAATGATTTTGATAAACTGGAGTCGTGGTCTGAAATCAATTCAATGAAATTCAATAAAGACATATGCCAGGCCTTACACTTGGAATGGGAATGCTTGCATGTACAAATACAGATTGGGGTATGACTGGCAAGGCTTCAGTACTGCAGGAAAGGATTAGGGGGTCAACATGGACCATAAACTGAATACGAGCCAACAGTGTGCTCTTGTTGAAAAAAGGCCAAAAGCATACTGGGCTCTATTAAGAGCATAGCTTACAAATCAAGAAGTGCTCCTCTCTTTGCTACTGCTGAGGTCTTGCCTAATATAATATGTCCAGTTTTGTACCCTTCACTGAAGAAAGATGTGGACAAATAAGAAAGTGTCCAGCAGAGAGTGACAAAAATGACTAGTAGCCTGGAAAACATGATTTATAAGGATAGGCTGAAGGAACTAGGATTATTCAGTTTAGAGAAGAGAAGTCTTGAGTTAGGGATTTGATAACAGTCTTCAAATATATAAAGGGTACTTATAAAGATGATGAAGATAGTCTGTCCTCTGTGGTTTCAGTGAACAGGGCAAGGAATAGTCTTAAATTGCAGGAACAGAAATTTAGATTGGGGATTTGGAATATGCTACCCATAGAGGTTTGTGGAATCTCCATCTTTGCACATTTTTAAGAACAGGTTAGACACACTTGACTGGGATGGTTTAGCTAAGGAGGATCTGGAGTCTGTTTTAAACCTATTATTCTGTGATTCTGTATTTTTAAGAGGGGCAGTTAAGAATATTATGACAGTTCAGTATCATTTCTATACTGCCAGATACTCTTTCATTCTACAGCAATAATATCTTCACAGTTCAGGTTAATGTATGATTTACACAGAAAATAATAATGAAATGAGAAACAAAATTCTTAAAAGTTTCTGATGACATTTTACTGACATTGATTACAAACTGAAATAGGATAAACATGTAAGTGCAATCTCATTAATTGATTAAAATTCATTAGAACACTTAGTTGCTGAATAACAAGCATTCATTTAGGCAGGGAGCTCATTTTTTTCCATCTCTTTTAAGGCAACATTCTTCAGTTGGACTAATCCCATATTTTTCCTTTGTAGATTATATAGTCAAGCCATGTGGATTTATAGTTTAGATCTGCCCATATTTTGCACATTATTGTTTTAGCACTGTAGTCATCAGTTTTCATATTAACATTATATCTCTTTTTGGGTGCGTCAACACATCACCCTACAGCAATGCTATGTCACCGTACGGTGCGCTATGGCAATGTTACTGTAGCAGTGCAGTCCTAGGGTATAGTGTGCCACTATGGCATTGTAGCAGCAAAATCTACCTGTGCGCTGCACGCACAGTGCAGTAACCACCCATACTACACCATGCTTTTGTACTTCCAGAAAGAAGTACTAAAACATGGCACCATAACAATGTTGCTGTATGGCGATGTATAGATGTGCCCTTTCTGTGTCACTCTAACTCATGCATCTGTCTGGGTATAGATCCTGTATGCTGATTGTCAGTAAACTTAGAAAAAGAGGAGACGTTATCAAAGTTAGAACTCAGTGTCAATATGGAAAACTAGCCAATTTCCCATCAAGAATGACGGGGTGGGGAGGGGCAGGGACTGAGCACTGCCACCCACCACCCCACGCTGCTGTCTCCTCCTAGGAGTGGGGGAGGGGGAAACTTGCCCTGCCATCCCCTCCTTCCACTCTGCCAGCACCCCATGCTGCTGCCACCTCCAGGCCCAGGGAGGAATAGGACCCCTACTAAATGGCCAGAAGCAATTGGTGACGGACAGGGGGGACAAGGCTGAACTCAACGAGTTCTTTGCCTCAGTGTTCCTAAGAGAGGGGCAAGACAAGTCTCTCACTGGGATTGTAGAGAGGCAGCAGCAAGACGCCAGACTACCATGCGTAGACCCTGAGATGGTGCAGAGTCACTTGGAGGAACTGGATCCCTTTAAGTCGGCAGGCCCGGATGAGCTCCATCCGAGGGTGCTGAAGGCACTGGCCGACGTCATTGCACAGCCACTGGCAGGAATATTTGAACGCTCGTGGCGCATGGGCCAAGTCCCGGAGGACTGGAAAAGGGCCAGTGTGGTCCTCATTTTCAAGAAGGGGAGGAAGGAGGACCCGGGCAGCTATAGGCCGGTCAGTCTCACCTCTATCCTTGGCAAAGTCTTTGAAAAAATTATCAAGGCTCACATATGCAAGAGCCTGGCAGGACAAATTATGCTGAGGGGAAACCAGCACGGGTTCGTAGCGGGCAGATCATGCCTGACTAATCTAGTCTCTTTTTATGACCAGGTTACGAAACGCCTGGACACAGGAGTAGGGGTGGATGTCGTATACTTAGACTTCAGGAAGGCCTTCGATACGGTATCCCACCCCATACTGGTGAACAAGTTAAGAGGCTGTGACTTGGATGACTACACAGTCCGGTGGGTGGCGAATTGGCTAGAGGGTCGCACCCAGAGAGTCGTGGTTGATGGGTCGGTTTCTACCTGGAAGGGTGTGGGCAGTGGGGTCCCGCAGGGCTCGGTCCTTCGACCGATACTCTTTAATGTCTTCATCAGCGACTTGGACGAGGGAGTGAAGTGTACTCTGTCCAAGTTTGCGAATGACACAAAACTGTGGGAAGAAGTGGACAAGCTGAAGGGCAGGGAGCAGCTGCAAGCAGACCTGGATAGGTTGGACAAGTGGGCAGAAAACAACAGAATGCAATCAACAAGGAGAAATGCAAAATGCAGCACCTAGGGAGGAAAAATGTCCAGCATACCTACTGCCTAGGAAATGACCTGCTGGGTGGCACGGAAGCAGAAAGGGATCTTGGAGTCCTAGTGGATTCCAAGATGAACATGAGTCGGCAGTGTGATGAAGCCATCAGAAAAGCCAATGGCACTTTATCGTGCATCAGCAGATGCATGACGAATAGATCCAAGGAGGTGATACTTCCCCTCTATCGGGCGCTGGTCAGACCGCAGTTGGAGTACTGCGTGCAGTTCTGGGCGCTGCACTTCAAGAGGGATGCAGATAACCTGGAGAGGGTCCAGAGAAGGGCCACTCGTAGGGTTAAGGGCTTGCAGGCCAAGCCCTATGAGGAGAGACTAGGGCACCTGGACCTCTTCAGCCTCCGCAAGAGAAGGTTGAGAGGCGACCTTGTGGCTGCCTATAAGTTCATCACGGGGGCACAGAAGGGAATTGGTGAGGTTTTATTCACCAAGGCGCCCCCGGGGGTTACAAGAAATAATGGCCACAAGCTAGCAGAGAGCAGATTTAGATTGGACATTAGGAAGAACTTCTTCACAGTTCGAGTGGCCAAGGTCTGGAATGGGCTCCCAAGGGAGGTGGTGCTCTCCCTACCCTGGGGGTCTTCAAGAAGAGGTTGGATATGCATCTAGCTGGGGTCATCTAGACCCAGCACTCTTTCCTGCCTATGCAGGGGGTTGGACTCAATGATCTGTTGAGGTCCCTTCCGACCCTAACATCTATGAATCTATGAATATAACTTTCAAATACCACATAAATAAATACTGTGGCATACAACACAATGAGAATATAGGAGAGAATATGAGTTCAACTTTGTTTGAGATGCATCTTGTCCTTGTAGATTTGGAATAGGGATATAAAGAGAGTGGATATGTGTTCACACACACAGATATGAATCTTGATTCCTTACTCAGTGGAGATTTGTAAGTCACTCAAGGTCCATTTGACTTCAGTGTGAAGAGTAAGTTCTGGGAAGACTCAAAATATCCCACCACATGGGCTCTCATAGTGCTTCATTGAGTGTCACTTACCTAAACACAACTGAGTATGTGTACATTGCAGAAATGTTTTATTTTTACAGAGGGAGTTCATTATGTATGTGCTTCATTTTTGTAGGGGAGTAGCTGGGTGGGAAGAGAATGATACGGTTACCTCACAATGGGAGACTCTAGTCTTTACCTGTGGGGAAGTGGGCTTTAAAAGCTAGATCGGGGTAGGCAACGTTTTTTGGCTGGAGTGCCGAAATACACCACAATGCCTACCTCGGAAGGTGCCGGAGTGCCGACATGGCAGAAAAACAAAATGAGGGCAAGGGTACATGGCAGGATGCCCTGTTTGTGCCCCTGCCCCCAGCCCTGCTGCCCCTGCCCCACAGTCTGGGCTCTGTGGCTGCCAGCAGCTACACCAGCTCTGGGTAGCTGCTGGAGCCCAGGCTGCTCCCAGCAGGGCTTGCAGCGTCCCAGCTGCCTGGTGGGAGCAGCCCAGGATCCGGCTGACAGTAGTTCCCCAGAGCCGGGGCCGGCTTCACCAGGAGGCTCCAAACAACTGTGCCGGGCTCTGGCATCAGCTCAGCACCGGCGCGTGCACCCGCATGTTAGAGCAGGCAAGGCCTGATGCAATGCAGCCCTGGTCTCTCCCTGGCTCCTGGCATGGAAGTGATGAGCCCGGCGCAGCTGTTTGTAGCCAGCCCGGGCTCTGGGCAGCTGCAGCAAGCAGCAGGCAGAGTGCAAACAGTTGCACTGGGCTCATCACCTCCATGCTGGGAGCGGGGTAGAGATGGGGGCTGCGCTGCCTCGGGCCCCTCCCTCACTGCCCACTCCAATGTGCGCCTGCATGCGCCAGTACAGAGCTGATGCCGGAGCCCAGCACAGCTGTTTGGAGCCTTCCGGCTGCAGTCGGCCCTGGCTCTGGGGAGCTGCTGCCAGCCGGGATCCTAGGCTGCTCCTAGCAGGCAGTTGGGATGCTGCAAGCCCTGCTGGGAGCAGCTCGGGCTCTGTCACCGGCAGCAGCAACCTGGAGCCAGGGCTGGCTGCGGCATGCCAAGCAAAATGGCCTCGCGTGCCATGCTCGGCATGTGTGCCAGGGGTTGCCTGACCCCTGAGCTAGATTAAACATGCAGTCTACTCTGCAGAAGAGATACACTCATTGAGACTTTGCAGATGCTATGGCTGCAACGACTCTTCTCTCTTCCCTACACAGCCATAGGGTTGAACAATAATCCTTGACACAAGCGTTCAGATCTATGTGAGACTTCTGCTACAGGAGCCCTGACCATGAATCCTCCTTCTTTTGCTAAATTTATCTCTGATCCATGGAGACCTGTCAGGATGGAGTTGGAAAAGAGGATATTTATTAGCCCATTCATTGATGATAGAGGATAAAAGATTTGTATGAATAATTTGTAGGATGGGTTGTTGGTAAGGCAATATTCATCCTTGGAGAGCTCCAGAAATATTGTAGTTCCATTGGTGACCCAAAACAACATACCATCTACAAAGTCTGCTACCCTGACTGGTGAGGTGTGCTCCACACTCAGTTCAAAGAAGGTGATGATTGGTTTGTAATGTGAGTAAAATTTCTAATGAAATAATCCTCTGTTCTTCCAACCAAAATGCCAGGCACAGTATTACTCCTGGAGTCAAGTATTATTGATTGTACTACTGCTTTGAAGAATGAGTACACCTGAAATCAGTAGAATTAGAGGATCATAGAAAGGTAGGGCTGGAAGGGACCTAACAAGATGCTTAAAATGAAACGAATATTCAATAGCTTTACTGGATCAAGCTTATTATACTCAGCTCTGTGAAGAATTCAGTCCATTGAGGTTAAAAGAGAAAAATTACAGAAACACACTGTTTAATTCAATTGGAAATGGATTGTAAACTATCTGGTGATTTATGTCTTCCTTAAAAGTAGGGGGAGTATTTAGATAAGAATTTACTGGACATGTCTATATTGTTGCATCAACAGATGTACTGATAGAGTTAAAAACTGAAATCTTGTATACAGAGAATTTTTGTAACGTATCTGTGCATTTATTATCCAAGTCTAAATCACCGGAGGTTTTTCCTGTTATAGTTTACTGACAGGTAAATCCACAGCATGAAGCACAAAGTCTTTGATCTCAGATGGTGTTGTCATGGTAGACATCTATTATTTGCCCTGGGAAGCCAAGTCTCAGCTGGATGTACTAGTTCTAATTAGGGATCCTAGCAAAGCTTGTTGACCCATCAATATGCGTGTTTCAAAGAAGTTAGCATATGGCCTCTATATAAATCATTAGTTAGGTGCTAAGGGAATGGAAACCAGGGTACAGTTTGCACAGCAGTGAATATGTAGCTGATAGTTAAAATTCCTAACTATTGAGACTGTCAACATAGTCACTCTGTTCACATAACTGTTGGCTGTCATCTTTTAAGGCAATCAATATAAATGGTTATTTGCACAAGTCCACATTTACAGGCTAAAGATTAGCACTGACAAACAAAAAACAAAACAAAGAAAAATTCCAACAAGGTCTTAGCAATATATATAGGGGTTTTGCTGTTTAAACATTTCAAGTCTCTTTTTTAAATCAAAAAATGATGCAGCTTTTGGCACTTTACTCTGTTGGCTGTATCATCAGGGGAACAAAAACATCTTATGCTTTCCTTCACAATGGATATTGGACATAAAACACACTAAGGTGGAGATTTTCTGACTGACTACAATCTCATCAATATCAATTGCTTAAAGAAAATGAACTCATCAGTAATTTAAAATTTGGTGACCACTGGGTCCAGCCCAGCACCAAGGAGCACTGAGGAAAATAGGTTTGTACTTGAAAAATCTGATTAATAACTTTTGGACTTCATTATTTTACATTTGAGAAGGAATAAAGATAAAAAGCAAAGTCTTTTGTTTAATAATACTAAATAATATATTGGATTTTGACAGAAGAAATAAAGATAAATCTCCTATTCCCACCACCCCATGCAGAGATTGGAGAGCTAAGCCTGTTTAAATGCTTTATTACTCTGTAGGCCACTTGCACTGTTTTTGTTTTTGGAAGTCAATATATTCTTTTTTTATTCAGATCAGTGGTGAAGGAATAAGAAAAACATATAGAAGAAAAAAATTAAAAGAGCAAAGAAAGAAAGTGTTTCAGACAGAAGAAAGTTTCCTTGTAGATTTTGTTTGTGATTATCTTCTTTTGGTGTGGTGTCATCACAAACACATTTGCACTTCTAAACTATTTTGTTTGCGAGCTCCACAAACTCTGTTTTCACCCACATGGGTGTAAACTACTTCTTTATAAATGTCAGACTTCATACTCTAGAACACAATTGCGAATGAGATGTTGTTACCATGACTGCATGTTCCTAAGTATTTGCTTTGCAAGACTAAACTGAGTCATTTTTCTACTACCCGGAGCTACTAACCAACATAAGTGTACTGACTTCACACTAGCAAGGGTCTAACCTTAATTTCTGTTTTACATATGATTACTGGCTTATTTGATATAGGTAGTGTTCCGCGTTTTCAGCTTTTATTGAAAAAAAAAAAAATCCAGGAATTTTTCAGGGTTTATTTACCAACATAAAAACCAGGTTGAAATCAGGATAAAAGGAAGAAAAGAAAAAAAATCTGTTTAAATCAGGGAAAATAATATGTTTCCACGGCGGTGAGGGAGAGAGGGAGTAAGGCTGGGACTAGGGAAGGGGCAGGGAGAGGGGTGCGGCGCAGCATGTTGGCTGCTTCTGGGGCTGCAGCAGGGAGCAAAATGGAGGGAGCTGTCAGTGGGCGTGGGCCAGGGGGCATGGCTCTTGCTGCCACGTGCACCCTAGAAGGGCTGCAGGTTGGGGTGGCTGTGCCAGGCTCTTCCTGGGGGGTACGTGCCCCCGGATCTGTGTGTAGGACGAAAGCAGGCTGCTGTTGTAGGCTGGGACCAGTATTGGCTCTTCCTGGTGCTCGGGATGGGCGGCAGCCTGCTCTTGTCTGGCATGCAGATCCGGGGGCACACGCTCCCTGGGAAGAGCCCAGTGCAGCCCTCCAGCCCGCAGCCCTTCTGGGGCACGTGGCAAGAGCCACGTCCTCATGCCCCTCACCCATTGACTTACAGTTGCCTCCACAGTTGGCATCGGCCATTCCCAAGGCCGCTGCAGCAGGGGCCAGGGTGAATGAGAACAAGTGGAGCCCCAGGGGATGCAGGGCATGGCACAGTTGGTCCCCACTCACCCCAGCCCCTGCTGCAGTGGCCCTGGGAGTGGCCAGCACCAGCAGCCTGCAGCTGCTTGACTGCGGCATGCCCCAAACCCCCCTGAGGGTCTGTTTGTCCTTACTTACCCCAACCCCTGGGCTGCGCCATACCGTGGTGCAGGCAGCTGGTGTTGGCTGCTCCCAGGAGCACTGCAGCAGGGGCTGGGGTAAGTGGGAACAAGCAGAGCCCCAGGAGGCACAGGGCAAGGTACAGCTTCTCCTCACTCACCCCAGCCCCTGCTGTAGCATCTGCAGGAGCGGCCAATGTCAGTTGTCTGCAGCTACTGGGCAGTGCTGCACCCCAAACTCCCTGGGGCTCCACTTGTCTTGACTCATCCGAACCCCTGCTGCAGCAGCCCTGGGAGCAGCCGACACCACCTGCTTGCACCGTGGCATGGCACAGCCCAGGGGCTGGAGAGAGTGGCACATGGCCAGATGTGGAGTGGGGGACCCAACCCCAGCACCTGCACCGGCATCTCCTGCTCCGCCTGGGGTCAGAGCTGAAAGCCCCATGCCCCGGGCAGTGGCTCCAGCCATTTCTGCAGCCCCTCCCACACCTGGGCTTAGAGCCGGGAGCCCCACACACCCAGGCAGCAGCTCCAGCCACCCTCCCCCGGCCCACATGCGGTCTCTGCTGCCCTCCCCCACCCCATCCCCACATCTGGCTGGAAACCCGTGCCTGAGGTAATTGGCACTTTTAGCTTACTGGCACCCGCCAGGTATTCCCCACTCATACTAACAGGGATTTTACTGTACCTAGTAAAATTCAGTGAAATAAAAAATGGGTGTAAATCAGTAATAACGGGTGTAAATCAGTAAAAACTGAATAATTAAAAAAATCAGAATTTATCGGTGAAAACCGGTAAAAACGTTAAAATATCTCTGAAAGAAATCAGTAAAAACTGAAAATGCAGAACACTAGATATAGGATGAACAATGTGATAACTAGGCTATTTATGAGAAGCCATCATCTAGCTCATCATGGTCCTGAGATTTGTCACTTGATCTCTTGTGCCCCTTCAGATCAGAAACCCACCTCTTCAATTCATATTTCTCCTTTCTTTTTTCTGAATTCTTTCCAGACCTTCATCAGCCATAATAAACGTTGAGTCTCAGAAACTCAGTTTAAACCAAGCTAAAGGGGCTAGTCAATGCCGAGACAACTACAGAAGATGAATCCTTTTTTTTTCTCTCCTTTCATCCTTTGACATCATCCTGTCTCATACAGACTTTCAAAAAGTTCTTAACATCAGCTGTGGGCACCTGTCAGGCTATAGCATGAGCAATGCTGGTGCTGGGGATAGAAAGTCTGTGTGTGGGTTGGGGTGTGGAAGGGAGGCAAAGGGTAAGGTAAAACTTTTTTTAAACATGGTCTTGTAGTTCATTTTGCTTTTAAATGAGCTCCAAATAAATGATCAAAGGTAAACATAAATAAATAAGTAAACACTGCAGAAAGCATTAAAAAGATGATAGGCAGACAAGGTTCCTTGGGTGAATTTGATATCTTTTATTAGACCAACCCAAATAGTTGGAGAATAGTTATTAAGCAAGTTTTTGAGTTCAAAAACCCTTCGTCAGGCTAAGGAAGTTTCAGCAGTTGGTGTGTGCTCTTCCTGGATGGAATGATTAAAAAGATGATGAAACTCCTCATCTCAACAGAGAAGCCCTTGAAAGCTCACTCTAGCATTGAGGAAACAGACCAGATTGAGAAAATATAGGGTTTCTCTTCCTGTGTGAAATGTATATGAAAACTTGAGCCCTGGCAATAGAGGACAAAAACCTGAACCCAGGCTCTACACATATACAAAATGAGATGGATTCCTTGGCCCAATGAACTAACTCTCTGGGACAAGTGAAACCAACCCATACATGAAATAGCTGTGTGAAAATTGCATTTTTTTTCATTGTTTCTGATTTTGCATATTGTAGTATAAATCCTGATGTCAGTGGCTTCATTGGAGCCAGAATTTCACATTCCATTTGTTTATATTTATCTTCAGCTTTGACATATTGCTATGAGCTAGACCTTAAAATATTATCATTTGGAATACCCTTTTTGCATTTAATCTTCATTTGAACCTGTCATTTTGCCCATGTATAGAAATGAATGTTTTTGCTGCGTGAGATCCTAGCATTTTAAACCTCCAGCATTAATCCCTAACTCCATAATTTTATGAAATGCCAGCTGCTAGTATCCCATTACAAATGAAGTGTGTCAGGTAGAGGGAGGCAGCAAGCCAAAGTCTGGTATATCATGTTGCTTGTTCTGGCTGGGTTGCCGCCTTACTTTGGCCAATGTAAAAACTCTCAGGACTAGTGAGACTGTTGAAGAAAAAAAAAAATCAGCCCCAGCAGAGGGCTATTTATATTGTGTTTCATATTAGCTTCCCAATAGTCCTTACATTCAGTGTTGTAGGTTCATGGAATTATAGAAATTGCTTTCCATCTGTGCCTAGAATATTGATGCAGCAGCTCCAGTTCAAAATTCCTCCAATAGTTTGCTTAGTAACAGTATATTTTCATTTATAACTGCTTACCAGTTATAATGGAGACCAGGGGGATTTCTGTGTGTTTGGTTTTGGTTATTGGCAAACCTAAACATTATGTCATAATATTTCTCTGTTTATTTTCTTATAAAATAATTTAAAGCTCAAATATTTAGAAATGCGGAGGAAATGTGTGATAAT
This sequence comes from Alligator mississippiensis, assembly GCF_030867095.1. Taxonomy (NCBI): domain Eukaryota; kingdom Metazoa; phylum Chordata; order Crocodylia; family Alligatoridae; genus Alligator; species Alligator mississippiensis. Next base: position 223,887,309 of record NC_081824.1, on the reverse strand, counting down.
TTTTCTGACTGTTCTTCCTGGACATATTTTAGGAAAGCTATTTGTAAATGTGATACTTGATATGTACTGTGACATTTCTTTGTTGCTTTATGCCTCAGGAGTGGGTGGAAGAAGTGTGGGACTACTCTAGGAGGAGAGAGGGAGAAGTCACCAGCCAGTTGCAGCTGTCTTCATCATGTATACTGCATCACACCAAATTTTAAGACAGCAATTGGGATGGCTGGAAAGATATGCATGTGGAATCCTAGTGTCCCAACATAAAGCAGAGGGTGAAGAGGGATTAGCTGTTGTTTTAGACTGTGGGCTCGATTAGTGCCTGTGGAAAGTGACCTGTTGTCAGTGTGAAGTGTGAGCAAATTCCATTCTACCCAGTCCCTGCCTAGTTCCATCCATATGTCAATTTGCAGTCTTTGTGCAGCAATTTTCAGCTGAAAGAATCATGCCATGCAACAGATGCCATGTTAGTCATGAATTATATCTGACTGAGGCAGTTTTTCTCCCCTGTTAATACCCAGGTAAATTCTTTTTTTCTGTGTTTCTTATTCTGTCAGCTTTCAAAATGTTAAACACAAAAAGAACTTTTAAGATAATTAATACTTAAATGTATTATACTTTAATTTATAAATAGCTATAAATGATTGTGAACTAGTAGATAATTAGTACATATGGTAGTACTTTGTGAGGTCCAAGAATAGTTCCATGATCTCTAATGATTCCATAAATTATTTGATGAAACTCCTGGCATGTGCAGCAGTCTCAGCAGAATTCAGCATATTGGTTTCTAAATTACTGAAGAATTAAAAATTCAGTTTATCAAAAGTAAGAAAAATAAGTTTTGATGTAGTAGGCCAAAGCCAACTCTGAGCCTACAGACTTGCTTATATATTTATATAACAAAATGTATTTGATGCTACCTGTCTGTCTCCATTGATCAAGTTAAAAACTCTCATTGAATTCATGATTACGTAGTTGACAATGTATTTACCCATAAGCATGAACATATCGTGAACCACAGTTCTTACTTGCCAAAATAGCTTTCTTGTTTAACTGTGCATCAGACTAATTAGCACCCTTAAGTTTGGTTAGATCTGCATGCCACTCTTTGTGGTAGTAAATTATATATATATGTATTGCTGAAAATACTCATGTACTTGTGCATGTATCATTTATTAACATAAAGACATACTACATAGATAGATAGATAGAGATATAAATACACACATACCTGTCTGTCTAGCTATCTGTCTGTCTAGTATGGCTTTATGTTAAAAATGATCATTTATGTCTTTCACTTTCCTAGGAGGCTTGTGGGAGAAGTGCTTGCTGGGTTTTTTTCATTGAGAAATCAGTGTGTGGTTTTGTTTTGGTCTTTTTTGTTTTGTTTTTTGTTGTTGGGGGTTTTTTTTGTCCTTGGGGTTGAGGAAGAGATTATCAAAGATTTTCCTTTTATGCTTTATAGCGAACAGGGCTAGCAACAGTTGCCTTTGGTGTCCATATATAGCCCCTGGCACATGTTCATTTAATGGCATAATGCCATTTGATCCCCAATCCCACCAGTTGTGCTGCCTGCCATGCCACATACGAATGACAGTAGGCATGATTCTTGGGATTGGTGATCAGATCTTATTGTGCCATTTGCCCAGGCTCCCCCTGCATTGGCAGATTGAAAGGTGAGGAGTGCCTATGAGTCTGTCTGGGGCTGACAGCTGACAATCAGCTGTAGCCCCTGAGACCACACCAGGGACTAGAGCTGGCTTCAATGTGGGAAGCTCGGGGAAGATGCCTCAGCCTGATATTTAAAGTTCCCTGGAAGTACCCAGGGAGTTTTAAAAAGCATGGCTGCAACTCAGCTGTAGGCATGCTCTTTAAAACTCCTCATGGTGCCTCCAAAAATTGGCAGGGGAGGAGGAAAGGGGAGCCCTAGGTCTTCAAGTTTTGGCAGGTGATAGGGAGAAGTGGGTACTCAGTAGAACCAGAATCCATTATAAAGTAGTTGTTGGGTCACTAATTGATTTAATTTCCCTGTTTTCTTCTTGTAGATATTACCCAGTCTGAGTCCCTATTTGCACAGGGAAATGCTTTGTTTGATATCAGGGGAAAAATTTCAGGAAAGTTTTAATGGAGTAGTTATGAACATCTGTTATGAACATCTGGATTAGCAGATCAATCAGTGTTTCCCTTATGATAATCGATTCAGGTCATTTGTTGATGCAGATGTGTCAGCAGACTTTGTCACCCTTTTCTGAAGTTTGTAGCAAAGGTAAACAGAGTTGCTCTTAAATGGTTCCTTTTTTATTGGGAGGCCCTAGAATAGTAATATAGTGTGAACAACCCTAAATATGCCCAAGAGTTCTTGCATGGTGCTAGTGTGCAACTCCTACTCAGATCCAATATACAGCCTTTAGGGGAGATGTTGAGGTGATGTGGGTTCTAGGGATGCACCAATAGAGATTTTGGGGGCTGATACTGATAGCCAGTTTTTAAGGAGACATATCGGCCGATACCAATCCAATTTCCGGTACAGCTGGTAAGTTGTAGTTGTTGTGGTGGACACGGAGGGGGGAGGGAAGGGACGTGGGGGGAGCAGATCAAGGCCCCTGTGGTGAGGGAAGGAGTGGGGCTGGGGCAGGTGCTGCCCAGTTGGGGTGGGGCGTGGGACAGAGCTGCGGCTCATCTGGGGGGAGCGGGGGGCAGCTTCTGCTGCTACATGTAACCTGGGAGGGCATGGGCAGGGGGACGTGGCAGGCTGGCACTGCAGGTTGGGACTGGGGCTGGGGCTGCGCTGAGCTGTTCCCAGCGTGTGGGGGTGGAGGAGCAGCTGGGCCAGGGCTGTGCTTGAGGCTGGTGCTGGCAGCGCTGGGAGGGAAGTTATGGGGTGGGGCTGCAGCCACCCCAGATTTCACTGTAGCCCCCCCATATGTTTCCTCCCAACACTGCTGCTACCTGCCCTGAGGGCAGCCCCCACACACTGGGAGCACAGCCCTGAGTGCAGCCCAGCAGGTTGAGCATAGCCCCCATGCGCCGGAAAGAGCCCAGTGCAGCCCTAGCCCCAGCCTGCAGCTGCAGCTTCTGCCCTCCCCCCCCAGTCCCGTGCAGGTGCTTACCCCACCCCCGTGCCCCCCAGATGAGCTCTGGCTGGGCAGTGTCTGCCCCAGCCCCTGCCACACTCCCTCCCTCACTGTGGGGACATTGATCTGCCCCCCACTCCCCTTCCCCCCTCCCTTTCCACCACACCGACTTACCTACTGCACGCTGTTCTCCAAGCTGCTGGGCTGTGCTCCTCTTTGCCTGCATGTGTGCTGCGTCTGCGCACACGCACGGGCATTTATTGGCCAGATTATCATCCATATCAGGCTGATTTCCGATACAATCAATTTTCTTTATATCGGTGCCAATCTGATATAGGACCCGTGTATTGGTGCACCTCTAGTGGGTTCTGGAGTATTTAGTATGTAATTAATACCTCTACATCACTTGATGGTGCCATCAAGCAACTTTTCCAGTATGTTGCAGTGCTAGCACTCAGCTGATCAGACACAGGTGATGTTTGTTGGCTTGAGAAAAATAAGCAGAAGAAATAACAGGCTGTATGACAGAGTAGGCCAGTTGTTGTACTAGCATTGAAATAACTCTGTGCTTGCTTGTAGGCTTGTGTCTACTGCTTAATATTATACTAATGTAGGTGGGTGTTATGTTTTGATTTTCAGAATCACTGTTTTTGACCAATCAGACAGACTGGAACGATACATTTACTCAGCCACACCTAGCCTTAACTAGCTTTAGTATATTTGGTACAATTCATTCTGTCTCTCTCTCTGATGCACGTACGCATGTACATCTACATAGCTGAAACAGAGCTCATAATCTTTCCTCTTAAGCACCCCATCTCTGTTCTCAATCACTGTGGACAACTTTACCACCGGCCAGGCACTTTGCCCAGTAACCTGACTGGTGTCTTTGACTCAGATCTCTTTCTGGATCTTTACATCCAGGTTGTCTAAATCCTCCTGTACAGTCTCTCTTACATAAGATCTTTTCCTAACCATCAAGATGCCTTGAACTCTCATCCAGGTTCCTGTGACCTTGCATCTCAGTGACTGAAACACTTTTTTCTCTAACTTTGACCAATGCAGTCTTGCCTGTGTACGGCTGTCCAGGAGGCTGTTGCCAAGACCATTCTCCCAGTCCATTGCTTTGACCATATTACCTCTTTTTACAAATCCCTCCATTGGTTTCACCTTCTGTCTCACATTAAATGTAAGCTACTTATTGTCTGCATTTTCACAGCCTTTTTCAACCTATCATCAGTCTGCTTAGTACCTCTTGGTCTTTACGGAGAAATTAACTCCTGCTTTTGATTAGCTCCGAGTGCCAACCTTCATTGTTTGCTAGTTAAATTTCCAAATGAACACCTTGGTGCTTTCTCCTGTACAGACTGTCACATTTTCTCTCATTTTATATAACCCCCTTCTCTGCTGTATTATGAACAGGTCCTATGTCACTGTAGCTTTCAATTCTCTATTCTGAATTGCAGTTTCTCTGCTAAAGTGTATGGTCTTCTCTAAAGGAAACGTGAAATAAAAGCAATTAAAGTCAGTTCGCATTTATTCTGGAAAGCTTACAAATACAGCGGTATTGTTCAGCTGCTGCTTTGTGATCATTATTAATTATCTCGGATGCTTTAGGAATGTTAACATTTATCCTGGCACACAGCAATGGGGAATGGTATTCATGATCCATAGTTTCCAACCCGTGTTTGCTATGACTTTTCTTTTTTCTGCAAAGGCTGGAAACAGACGATACCTTTGTGCCACCATAAAAAGGCACAAAGGCCAAGCAAACAGATGTCCATGACCCTAGCTATGCCACTAATGCCCTGAATTGTGGCCACAACAATAGCTGGTGTGAGTTTGTGCTGCTTTTCTGTGGCCGATGCCTGCATGCTTTATGGTTGGAGAGCCTGGGCAGCCTGGGCAGCCCGGAGCACTCTACAGCCTCCCTGGCAAGTGCTTTTGGTACCTCAGTGGCCTGATCTTGTGTGACCTGGGAAGTCCCATTTTGTGAAGCCCTAGGAGTGCCTGCCTGGGTTCCCCCATTTGCATATGCGCGCCCTGGCAAGGATATCATGCTGCTCTGCACCAATTCAAGGTGCACCTCAGCAAATATGGGACCCAGGACTCTCCTGTTTGCAGTGGTGCGCCCCACATCAGGTGCAGCAGTATGATACACATGCTGGGGAAATCTCTGAGGGAATCCTGGAGTATACATCTGTAAGCAGAGAACATGGGGTTACTCCCGTTAGCAATTGTCCTCCAGGATAAGGCCCCTAAAACCCGTAGTGGCTGGGCCCAACCCTGTGGAACAATGGGTGACATATGTATCACTCAGTGACGTAGATCAATTGTGCCAGGATGCGTCCCAGCACAGCTGATCCTGTTCTAAGGAAAACATCTATTTATAGCCAAAGAGGCATATACCTAGTGTTTTCCTATGGAAGATTTAGCAAAGGTGTAACTGAATCTAGTTCTTATTGGTTTCTCTTGATACCACAGATTTCTGGACTTTCAAAGGGATGTTTTACCTTGTGTGGTTTTCAGGACATGAAACCAGGATTTATATTGATCTTTCTTTTGTTTCATTATTTTACAGAAGGAAGAGTTTCCCAGCACATCTGTCTAATTAGATCACAGTTTACCCAGCCAATTGAGAACTGTTTTGGTAAGTTACTTGCTTGTAGATTAGAAATTACAACTGATTGATTAGAAATTGCAAATACAGCATTACTGGTTTTCTGCTTCATTTGATTAATATAAAATGTATGCTTAGGATGCATTGCTGTTTTGAAGATATCCTCTTATATAAGAGGATATATTCTTAACTCCATGCAAATTGTCTTGTGCCCTGTACAGCTACACTGAGCAAGAATGGGAATAGATAAAGTTTCCCAGGTAGTCAGGATCTAAACTAAACAGGGCGTTGTAAGCCATTGTCAACAGCATGAATGACACTGGGGAATGATAGGAAGCCAGTGTGGTCCTTGGGGAACAGATGTCATGTATTGCATGTCAATGATGTCATTAAGCAATCAGTCATCTGTGTTCTGTAGTAACTGAAGTCTGAGTATTTCTGAGAAATATTTAGGGGTCATGAAAGCACGGATGACAACGATGGGGAGAGAGGTTTAATCATTGTGGCATACTGGTTCCCAAACTATGGTTTCTGGACTTTTGGTTCTATGCAAGGTTGTGTGTGGTTGGAAGTCTGTGGATTGCACCAGCCTGCCCTTGATCCTAATCTTATCCTTTCCCTCATTTCCCCTGCCCTTTCCCATCTTATCTTTAATTTAAGTTTGACAAGGGCACACATTGGTCCATGAGAAATTTTGAGGATTGGCTGTAGTCTGTTAGTCCAGAAGGCTTTGGAACCACAAACACAGAAATTGGAAAAACAGATTTCTGTGCAAAAATATCACCTGGAGACCCGTCTACTATTTTAACAACACTGCCAAAAATTTGCAGTCTACCGTTATAAATAGAGGTGCAACATCTCTATGGCACCTCCATGACTTCTCTGTGTTCATCATACCTGACTTCCTTCAGGAGAAAGCTGAGGTCACTGACTATGGATCAGGTCATCCATTCAGTCCTGACTAAAACGAAGTCAGAGACCTTTACATTTTAATCCACTGACCTTACAATGTGAATTTGACCCTGTTAGTTTCTTGAGTTGCTGGGATGAAAAAACTATAGGAACAATAATTATAATGTGGGTTGAGTGGTTGGCTTACTGCTGGAAGGGCTCCTCTTGCCTAGTCTCTCTAAACTTGTTGCAACAGAACCAGAATAGTAGTTTCTCAGCCTTTTCAGTTATCATACGGTGTGTGTTATCCATGTGAGGAATCTCAGGGTACAGTGCAAATCTCACTTACTACCTCAAAAAGTATCCCCAGCCAGAGGGGGAAGAAATTCAATGTGTTTTTTTTAAAACAAATCCTTAGGATGATATTGGGGGAAAATGACTGGCCAGTCTTCCAGGTGATTCTCAAACCATTCCTCAATCTTTCCCCCAGATTAAGTTCATGGGTGCCCTGTAAAAATCTAAACCACAAATGATTTTGACTGGTTCTCCTCTGATTATTCCACTAAATCTCAGTGGAAAGATTAGAAAGGAGCTCAGTAATAAATGTCCCTACTGTCACCAGCATTACTAAGATAATCTGTATTAATGGACTGAAGCTCATGAAAGAAGTGGCCACTAATAGTATCTATCATACTAGTTCATCATTGTTGTTGCTGTTGACTTTTAGTAGTAGTAGTACTATTATTAGTACTGTTGCTGCTATTGTCACTGATTGGCTGTCAGTATTACCAACAATATATAATGTTCTTTGTGAACATATAGGAACACACAATCCTAACTTAGATTGCCCACAACCTAACAACACTCACCAAAATCATGCAGATAGAAGTCTGACAGTACCAGGAATAGATTGCACAAGGCCAAATGACCACTGTTCTCTTCTAATTACTACGCTGACCACAAGACCACATTTTCTCATTCAGGGCTATCAAACATCCAGCCCATGGTGCTGCTTCATCTGGCTTGCTGGGCTACCAGTGGGCCATGGAATTTGAGAGTGTGACTAGAGGTGGGCAGGGTCTGCCACATAATCAGGGACCCCAAGACCCTGGGGAACACAGCTCTCAGTGGCAGGGGGCAAGCAAGGGTTGTGCTGGCATGGCTCCACACACCTTGTGGCTGCTCAGACCACCACCACTTGTGCTGCCTGTACTACAGCAATCTGCCTGGCCTGTGGCTGCTTGTCTGTTGTTGCCATTGCTATGATTGCTGCCACTGAAGAGCCCTGTGGTCTGATTCTAGCCTGGGCACAGGGCGTTTGACACTCCTGCTCTGTTGAATGTTTAGTCATAATTCCTGTCACATATCCAGTGCCTATGCCTGATGCTCCCAAAGTTACAGTTTTCATGTTTCCAGATTTATTGGATGAAGAAAAAAAAATTAATCCGAATTTCCATAGTAGAGCAAACAATCTAAAGAACCACATTCTTAGACTTCAGCAGCTATCGTTATCAGGCGGCCCATCGCAAATATATAGAATTGGATATTGCATATTACACACTGAGCTGGGATGCTAATGGAAAAATCTGCTCTCCAAGCACATCACTGAAATCAATCCTCTTTATAGATAACACACAGCTTAAAACAAATCTAAGGTACAAATGGTCTAAAGCACCATGGGTAACATTGTCAAAATTGTCTACGTGACTTAAATCACATCAGCATTCAACTTCAGCCCTTTAGATGCTCTGAAAAATATTATTGACTCTTTTGAAACACCAAATAAACAGAAACCCACCCCAAAATATGGACTTTAGAGGACTTTGAAGGAGAAAACTAAAAAACTATCATGGTTTATTCTAGAGCATGATTATATTAGGTGCCCAGCCAAGTAAATTCAACTTTTTATTATTTTTAGTATGTATATAGCCTATGATTCTTTAAATAAAATATAATCTTTGATTATTTAAAATTCAGAATACTAAAAACTTCAAGTTTGGTTTATTATAAAATAAAAACCATTTCTAAGGAAAGAAAACTAAATAAATAGTTATAAATACAAAATATTTTGTCTGAATTTAGGATTGTACCTTTAAAACAGTTCTGGGTCCCATGAAGGCCACTCTTAATAGACTGCAGATCTCATATTGACCTTTACTGAAGAGCAAATATTAGGCTTTGAAGTTTTTATGCTCCATTTTTTTTTTAAACCAGAAAGCCTATTCAAACATCCCTTGACAAGAACACTTTGCAAGCGTAAAAGCCTGCTAAGCAGGTTTAGTCTTTGCATTAGAGGTACTAGTTGAGTGGTTCTTCATATTAATACACAACATTGTGCCATGGCTGAGATCTCTTTAGTAGAATTATTGGTTCCATAAAAAATACTTTAGAAGCAGTGTTTGCTATTTACCAGGGATGCTACTTCACATGAAGGTTTGTTGCTGGCTTGGTTTAGGAGGTTTTGTTTCAGCTGTTTTGTTATGTCTAATGTAATCTTGCATGTTAACCGAGACACACGATTAGTTTCAAGCTCTGAATGAACTACTTGTTTTGATATAGTATCAGTGTTTCAGTTTGGGTTGCTTAGCAAGGACTATCACAATAGTTGTGTCTTTGCTAGGGACAGAGGTGTTAACAACCAGGTTCTGCACAAAGGGCAGCAGTAGAAGCAGGGGCAGTGGCATTCAGTCCTTAGATACAAGTCCATGTACTGTTCCTTTAATCCTGCAATAATGAGCGCTGTTACACACAGCTGCCAAGTTACCTCTGCCTGTTAATTGGGAATGATCAGGAAAGGAGAATGTGCAGCTAAATGCATCTCATCTGCTGGCTGAGAATCTAAGCCAAGCTCCTGGCCTCAGACATGCCAGTCCTACAACCTGTTGCCTTTCTGCTTGTGAAAGAAAAGGAGGAGGTATTCAAAGGGCTGAAATTTATGCTACACATAGAAGACTTTGGCTGGTGCTTAATGTTAACTGGCAGCTGCAACCACGTAGGGTTCAATAATCATGCACTCTTAGCAGTTGACCGTGCAAAGGCCTCCAGGATGGAATTTTCTGTACTCCATAAGAAACACAATTGTGGTTTATGTACAGCTTAATCAAACTGCACATTTAAAAGTACATTTATTTATTCATATTCATTTATTTAGATTCTTACTACTTAGCAGTGAAATTAAATTAACTTTTAAATAAACTTAGGCATTCCAGATAATCACTTTAAAGTAGGAGGGCAACCCCCAGCACACATACCAGAGCATGGCACTTGAAGCCATTTTGCTTGGCATGTCACAGCCAGCCCGGGCTCTGGGCAGCTGCTGATGTCCATGGAGCCCAGGTGTAGCAGGTAGCAGAGAGGCTGCAAGCCCTGCTGTGAGCAGCCCAGGCTCTGTGGCAGGCAGCAGCTGCCCAGGGCCCAGACTGGATGTGGTGGGCAGCCAGGAGGCTGCAATCGGTGCACTGGGGTCCAAAGCCTCAGCTCCATGGCTGGTGGCAATTACATGTGCACCTTGGTGTGCACAGTGGGGAAGGGGCCAGGGCAGTGCATCCGTGGCCCCTCCTGTGCTGTGTGCCTGGAAGCATGCATGGACCTGCCACCAGCAGTTAAGGATTAGACCCTTTTCCCCCATCGTCTGCCCCGGCATGCCAAGCTGAGGTGTGGGTCAAGTTTGGGGTGTTCTTGGAACTCTGGCCAAAAACCTTTCTGACCCCTGCTTTAAAATATTCATGAACAAATGGAACAGCCAGGGAGTTCAGCCACTTCATAAATACAAACAATGAGCTCCCATACAATAAACTAGCTCTTCACCTTCTCTTTCCAGGTGAGAGAGAAAAGATGGGTTTGCAATATGTTCTGAATGTTATATTATTGTTACATGTTACACTTAGGACTTGCTAACTGCATTTACAATGCTAGAGTCCAAACATTCAAACAGCAAAACCGGTGCTATGTGCTATCATAACATGGTAAAGTTAGGGTGCTGGAATAGGTTACCTTTAAACCATTCTAAATCTGTGGAATGTCAGGCGGTGTAAAGTTGGAACATTTTCAGAGCTGCTGCAGGTTAAGGCTTAATGCCATCTCTGACCTGCACAATTGTGACTTGCCAGTAGGGGGCCCAGTGAGCAGGTGCATGGCCAGGAGCCAGGACCTGTCCTTCCTCTGGGAGCAGAGCCCAAGCAGTTAAGCACAGTGAGAGTGTGGACTCCCTGGGCTCCATGCTCTTGCCACCTGATGGCTCTGTTCCCAGTGTTGAGCCACCAGAGTTAACTGCAGAGATAGCATGGATGCTGAGGAAGCATGCTTTCCATGCTTTCTCCCAGCTTAGCCCTTTTCCCTCGCTCTCTTCCCAGGAAGACAGGCGGCTGGGGAAGGAAGCCATGCCCTCCCCTCCCAAATTCTTCTGGCTAGAGTTGTGCATCCCAGATGTGGGGCAAAGGCTTAGCCCTCAAAGGGGAGGGCTATGTGCCCCGTCCAGGGGCCCAGATTGGGTCTCCTGGGGTCCAAGACTCCAGGACCCCATTGCATGGAGACCGAAGGACCCCACATCCATGGAGGCCCAGCCTAGTGCCGTGTGGGCTGGAGTCATGGTGCTGGGAGGTGCTCTAGCGTGAGTTAAGTACAACAGTCAAAGATAACCCTAGCCCAAAGTGGTGTAACTTTAAGATGCTTAGAGTGTGCTTAGCACCGTTTAACACCTTTTAACGTATGGACATTCCTGTTTTAAATGCCTTTAGAATAGTTTGAAAGTAACCTGTAAGGCCACTCAGAGGTGGTCTTTTCTGGTGAGGAGTATGTCTAGAGTGTATTACCTAACATATGTTGAACTAACCTCACACTGCTCCTTGGAGGTAATACGATATGGGGACTTTCTAGTGCTGTGGTTTGGGGGGGAACCCAACAAAGCTGTTTGTTGGGCTTCCAGCTTCTGTACGTCCCAGAATCCCTGAACTGACAAGGCTTCAGTGGGGTAGGGGGAGCCCAACAACAGCTGTTTTCAAGCTGTTTGTCAGGCAGTATCCCCTTCCTTTCCTCCCCCCAACACCAGAGCCTTGCTGGTTCAAGGCTCCTGTGTGATAAGGAGGCTAGAAGCAAAATCAGCACAGCATGGGAGCCCATCCCAGCCCCTGTGCTAATTCAGGGTTTTGGTGCAGTGCAGGAGCTGGGACTAGCTCCTGTACCACACCAGTATCACTTTCAGCACCTTTGAACCAGCTCTGATAAGGTATGGGGTGACACTTGGTGCCCATGTCATTCCCAGCTCCTGCACCAGACCACAGCCTTGAACCAGCTCCCATGGGATATAGGGTCTGGGTGCTGGTCCTAGTTGAACCAGCCTCCCTGCCGTGTGGGGTCACTCCTAGATGATTTGTAGTTTCAGCCCTAGGATCGCACCAGTGCCAGTTCAAGACTCTAGTGTGGTACTGCGATCTATATTTATATCATAGTAAGCATTTATGTGCAACTGCTCAGAAAACTGTCTAAGTTGTATTAATGATTTCTACAGTCTAAATATAACATGTTCTGCATGTAATGTGTAACAAACAGTAACCTCACTATCCAACAAGTTAGTTCTGTTTGGTATTATCTTTTATTGGATCAATAAAATAAGAGAGTTTTGATGTAAGCTTTTTGGTTCAAAATGTGCTTCCTCTTATCTGGGAAAAAAGCAGAGGTAGACTGAACTAAATATCGGGTGAAGTAATTACTTTTATTTCATTCTATTATGTAAATGAAGATAGTTGCTTTAAAAGGGAAGAGTGCAGTAAGTCTGTGGAGCAAAGGGAAATGATCAGAAGCAGCTACAGACCAAGTGAAGAGCAGTTGAAATAGATGAACCTAATTATGTGAAAGAATAAGACCATTCAAAAGGGAAGAAGAGTGGAGTATATGAGGCTAAAAGTGGGAACAGGTTGAATGTAATGTACCATGAAACCATTATATATGTTAAGTCCATGGTTTTTAGTCTCCATAAGGTTATAGGTTTTTGTTCCAACTCCTGTATTCTGAGAGTATCACGTAGATTTCGTTTAAGTACATGGATTAAGAAATCAAAGGTAGAGTAGTTGTTCTGTAAAAATAATTCTTCCACTGATGACTCAGTCTTTCTGTCCTATATCGTTTGCTGTGAGCATTCATTCAAGAATGTAGTGATTGTTTACTTTCATCCCCGTAGTTTTCATTAGGACATTTGATGCATTGGAGCAGATATATTATGCACTGTGATGGACTCGTGTAAGATCCATGGCTTCTGATGATTTTGTGGTGGGATGTATTGATTGTGGTGGTGGTTGAAATGTGTTGATATGTTTTGCATTTGTTCTATAGGCAGGGTCTCATTCCTCTTGGTTGATCACTGCAGAGTTTGCTTCTGATGAAGAATTGGGCAAGGGTTAGGAGATTATTTGAAAGTGTGTGTGCTGGTAATATGTTCCTCAAGGTGTGATTATAGCTGTGAGGATCTTTTATCAGTGTGGCATGGTAGATGACAGAGGTGTAAGGTTAGTGGGGATTTTCTTTTATGCATTCTAGTAGGTTTGCATGGGCTATTTGGATGGCTCATTCAAAGATGCTGTTTATTTCTATGCTGGGAGTCCATGCTGGGTAAAGGCAGTTTTTAGGTTGGTGATATGAGTATCCTCAGTATTCTTCTCAGAGAAGATATGGTAATATCTGAGGGTGTGACTATAGATTACAATTTTTTTATTAGGTTTGACATGACTGCTAGTTTTGTGGAGTTAAGTGTGGTGGTCTGTGGGTCTTCTGTGTACCATTGTTTGTAAGGTACTATTCTGGATATGGGTTGTGGTTTATAGAAAAATTATGTTAATGTTAAGAGTATTTCAGAGACACTTTGTTGAAAGGGTGGTAATTGTTGAAGTTGTGGTATAAAACGAGAGAGCGCAGGTATTCAGGCCAGGTGATGAAAGTGTCTTGTGTCATAAGTTTGGTAGTGAATTTTCTAGAAACTTTTCTTCAAGGTGGCTCATAAAGAGTGTGGCATTTTGTGTGGGACATCTTTTTGTGCAGAAATGTAACTTTTTTTGAATGACCATTCATTTACGTAATAGAATCGAGAACAATAATATATTTTTTTTTTATGTGGTGTTTAGCTCTGGCTGTATTGGCTACTTTCTCAGACCTGAGAACAGCATTTTGTGCCTGAAATCTTGTTTAACATCTCTCCCAACTATATAGTTGGTCTAATAAAATATATTACCAAACAAGCTTTTCTTTTCGCGCATTCCCTGGACCATCACAGCTATAATAAGACTAAAGACTATGCTTGGCAACTAAGGTTGTTAGATATGCCTAGGGTTTTGGATATACAAATTCATAGCTATATGTATTGTTACTTTATTTACTATACTGCAAGAGTGCATAGGAGTCCCAGTCATGGACCAGGACCTTATGGTGCTACGTAGTATACAAATACACATGAAAAGTATATTGGCTTCAAGACTACTGTGCGAGTGAAAGGAGGGGAAACATCAGTAAGAAGTGAGAAGTGTTAAAGCCCTGCAGCTCTGATTGAAAATTAATGGACCTTGTAGCACTGAGTCCTGAATTTCACTCTGAAGACACACTAGTGCTGCTAAAAACAAATTAATCAGTGCAGCCGGAGAAAATACTATGTTTTTTTTATAAATAATTTAGAAAAATCCATGCTTGTTCTTCTATTTGAATTTTTTTCTTTCACACCTCATTAAAGACTTATATGGCAATTTATGATAATTACCCCTGGAAATTCATAACATCAAGTAAATAGAATTCAAGAAAGAAAGTTTATTCAATATTGCATAAAATCTACAACTGTAAAAGTGTCACAGAAGAGGTCTCATTTTTTTTTAAGTATACTGCTCATTTTCTGAACTTGCCTTGATTGTCATTTATAATTATGTATTTTATTAATGTATGTGTCATATTTTTAGTCTGTATATTCTGTAATGTACTATGTATTATTCATACATATTATATAACACAAACGATTTTTGCATTTGGCTGTTTGCTAAAATGGCAGAGTCCCTGACATTTAGTACACCTCTTTTTGATTAACCTGTCAGTTTAACTCAGCTGGTAACATAGTTGTGGATGGATTTATTCTGGTAGGTAAAACACCTCTGTCAGAGTACTCACTTTGCCTCCTGACTAGGGAGCCTGGTCATGGTGACTACCTTGACAAGAAAGAAGGGGAGGAAAAACCCATAATCCATCTGGTTGCATTCCATTTAACCTGGATGTTCCCTGATGACCCCTGAGAATAAACATTGATAAATATTTTAATAGAAAAGGCTCTTTGTTATCCCTTGCTGGCTGCCTATAATGGTATCAAGCTTCATAAATTGATAGCAGACTATGCTAATGGAAACACTCTTTGTTCCAGCCTGTGATACTGATGCACTCTTAGGCTCTTTTTGTTTTTTCAAGCTAGTTTCTTTATCTAGGAAGGTTTGAATCTCTGTAATCTTAGTTCTTGTTGGCCCAGGCTGTGCTCATTATATTATACTTTTAGTATTAGAAATACAGGCTCCATTTTATAAAGGTAGCACCAATCTAAGGCCTCATAAAGACATGACACTGCTATCCCAGGTAAAACCTTGAGTGTACAGATGTTCAGGCTTTTCCTTCCAGATTAAAAATGCCTTCTCCAGGAGAAAAATAACCTGGGAATAACTAGGGTTAAATCACTCCCCAGGGAGTTTCTTCTGCAAGCGAATGTCTGTACATGCTGTGGCTTCTCTCAGAAGAGAATATAGTCCTCTAACATCCCCTCCATCTTCTTCTCAGGAGATGGTGTGTTGCTCCAACAGGAAGCAAAACATGCCCCCTTTACTATCTCCACGTTGTGCTGCAGGGAAAAACAGGCTAACCACAGACAGTCTGGGTCAGCCAATCAGGATTGCTCTATGCACTGCTGCCATCTGTTGTTCAGGTAGATGAAGGGAGTATGTAGATCACACACACACACACACACACCCTGGCTTCATGGTATCAGCATTGCAAGCTTGCCATTCTTCAGGGCCTCAGCATTCAAATGTCTGTACACATGGCTCTGGGTAAGTTTTTCTACCAGGAGAACAAACATGGGAGAGTTCTCCCAGATTATTTATATATGTTTACACAGCCTAAGTCTTCTGCGATACTGGCAACAATATCCAGCCAAAAGACATAAGGTACTTATGTCCCTGGACTTCTTTTGAGTTGATATTGGATGACATTACTTATTTCAGGCCACCAGTAATTCTAAGAAGGTTTCCATGGAGATCAGTGATGTCAGAGAAGAGCAACATCTGAGTGTTTCAAAAGCAAGCCTAGGTTGTATTACAGTGGAAGCAGAAGCAGTCAAACACGCAAAGGGGTGGCAAACCTTTCCTTTGTAGTGAGAATAATCATTAACAACAATATTTTTAACTTGTTCATCTGTGCTTAGCATGTGCTGCAATAATGCTTGGGCAGAGTGATTGTTTTTCTGAACTTTACCTAAATATTGTCAGCTTTCACCTCAGGCAGAGGATTCTGTGATTCTAGACTCTCTTATCATCCACTTCTGTTTTGATCATCATTCTCTTTAATTACACATTTTGTATGGTCTCATATTACCTTATTGAACCCTCTGCCTTTTACTGTCTGCACTGAACTGCCTTGTGCTAGGGATGATGTCTAGGTTTTCCCGTGGGTGTATTTACAATGTCATGCACATCAGGATTACAAAGTGCCTTACAACCCTACTCACTCCTGTATCACTTATGCATTGCCATGTAGTTGCAAAAGCAAAGGGAAGAGAACAGGTAAAATCGGAAAACTCAAAAAAATCAGGTAAATAGGTAAAATCAGACAACTGCTTACTACAGGATAATTACAGAGCTTTTGAAATCTGACCTATGAATATTTACGAGACAACAGCAGTTTCAATAGTTCTATAATAAGGTCTAAAAAAAATTTACCGGTCTGTCATAGAGATTACAAATAAGGGAACTGAATCTGTTAAATTGATATTAGTTTTCAATAACAAGTATTTTGTTTTGTTTTCTTGGCTGGGATATTCATAAGAAGCTGTGGGAATTTGGTGCTCAACTTCTTTTGAAGGTCAGAGGGATTGGGGATTTGTGCTTTTTTCTGTATTGTTGGTCAGTTGCAAGTTTCCCATTGTTGCCCTCCATCTTGGCTCTTTTTATAACCAGAGAGAGGTAGTTAGCAGTGTTAGTCTGAAGTCAGTTGGAAGGCATGGTTGATATGCACCTTTATAGACTAACTAAATAATATATATATATAGAGAGAGAGAGAGAGAGAGAGAGAATACAGTCTTTCATGAGCTCAAGTTCACTTCATCAGATGCTGTCATAACTGCAGGGTTGTTGTGTTCTGTTTTAAGCGCTCTTCCAAAGCAAAAGAAATTTCAAATAGAAGTAATAAGGCTTGTGTGGGAAAATGTAGTAAAATGAACTTTTTAAGTGTGGAGCATGGGTATTCTTTGCCATATCTTCTTGACAGGCTCTATCCTGTCTTCTTGACAGGCTCTATTTTCTAAATTTAAGAATTAGTATTTAGATTCCACTGGTGCCTAGAAGCCCAAACTGAAATTGTGGCACATTATACATAGGATTTTGTATGCATGTAGCTAGTGCCAAGTTGTTTAGACAAAGAGACAAATGAAGTTTGATTGAAAGAGGGTGCATCTACACATACAGTTAATTTGGAGAAATAAATTCTGAAGCAGTTTGAGCTGGCGTAAACTACTCCCAAGTGTAGCATCTACACATCTGCCCAGGACAGCAGCAGTTTGAGTCAGTGCAGAGCAGTTTATGCCAGAGCCTGTCTGCTGTGGATTCCAGGTGACAGTGGCAAAGGGGCTGGCTGGAGCACAGTGGTGCTGAAAGTGGAGAGCCTTGTGGCTAGGTGGAAGGCAGGAGTCTGGCCTCCGGCTGGCTGGGCACAATTTAGGCTCGCTGTCAGCATCTGTTCCTGACAGTACTATTTTATGGCAGTGCAAATTAGCTTACTGCAGCCTAATACCATTGTATGTATAGATAGTGATACTTTACTCTGCAGTTAATTAGTCTACTCTGCAGTAAAGTGCACAGCTAGAATGTGTCATCTTCTATATTCCAAATAGGTATGCGAGACAGAGAGATTAAGTGATTTGATCACATAGATGGTGTCTGCATAGGTAAGTATTGAACCCAGGTCTTTTAAGTCCTCTCCTTAACCACCGACCATGGAAGTGTAGTTTTGCAACTGATTGTATTGAGCTTAGATATGGCAGAAATAATAGCATGGTTTAATGCAGGGCTGTCAAACTTCTAAGCAGGCAGGGCCCAAATGCTCCATAGGCCACACCATGGTGTGGGGAATGTGTGTGCTCATGGACCATACCAAGGAGAGCCATAGGCCACCCAGGTGATACACCATGTGGCTGCTCCCCCCACCACAGTACCACGTCTTCATGGCAGCCCCACCTACCCCCAACTGCAATGTACCTCCCAGGCTCACTTTCAGCTCCTTGCATGATACCACATCCCCTGGAGTGAGGACAGGAAGTGGAAGCTGGAAGAAGGAGCAGGAGCCTGGAAATTCTGGCTGCTGATGCAGCTGGAGCAGCATGGGCATCAGTGGCTGGGTGGGAGCCCAGGGGCCACAGTTTAACCCCTTGTGGGCTCCAAGCAGCCTACGGACTGCCAATTTTAATCCGAATGTTAAAGAAGCTGAAACCTGCAAACTGCTGATCATAAGAGCAGTTTTTGCTCAGGTGAGTTATTGTGTCCATTGCCCTTACATCAATATGGGAATACTGGTGTCACTGATATGCAAGATCAAGTATGCAAATGTTCTTTTGCAAAGAAAGGATCCATTGACAGTATTGATTTTTAGAATCTTTTAGTCCTCTGGCGCAGCCAAGACAAAATGTGTTGGTTGCATTTTAGTAGGACATTGTAGGGGACAGCACATGACTGTATGAAACACAGTTCTTGCTTGTTTCTAGGCATGGGAGTTGCCAGGCAGCAAGCTCTGAGTGGAATTTCAGCATTACACTGCGTTTTCTTGCTTTTCTAAATAATTGTTGCTTTTATAACATTACTGCTACCATGAAAACACATACATAATCACAATAAAACACATACATAATCACAATAATTCAATTGTTAAACCTATACAATGTTTTAATGGCCACAAATGGCTTTTTTTTGAGCCTTTCCTCATTTTTGCCTCATTATGTGTCTAGGCAGCTTTTCCATGCTTGTGTTGTGAACCAAGTAGACAAGACAGACAGGCCCAATTATGGACAATTCTGGAAGGATGTTGTATAAATAGCGCATCATGCAATGCACTGTACTACTTTAAAAATTGAAGTACCTGGTGACTTACTATGAGTATTCTAGTCTTTGTCCCTTAAACAGATATTTGCACCATTTGATACAGTAGCTGCATTAGGGCTGGGAGTAGCTCAGGCTTCGTGGCTTGCAGCAGCTGCCTACAGCCCAGGTTGTTGGTGGCATGCCGAGCAAAATGGCCTCGCGTGCCATGCTCGGCGTGTGTGCCGGGGGTTGCAGATCCCTGCAGTAGCAGCTTGTTAATTAGCTTTAAAACTGTTTGTTTAGATATTGTGTATGTGTTGAAAGAAGCACTCAAGCCATGTAAACTTCTCTTTTGATGATTCATACACCAAACCAGCCAACTTCACTCTTTTTGTTTTTCTTTTTGAAAGAGAAGAGTACTTCTATGCTGAGACCCTTTTTATGTCAAATTTCAGCAGAAAAGTGTTGTTTTTCATGCAGGTTCCAAATTCCTGAAAAAATAGATTTATACAAGAAAAGATTAGCTTCTACACTCAGCCTAACAGACCAGCTGACACCACACTCTGAAAATCAGGACAGGTTTAATACATTCCACATGTTCCCTGTCCCAGTTTTTTGAATAGATTATTCTGAAAAATTAAGTAAGTTTCCATTTGCCTATCTTTATTTTGAAAGGAATGTTTGGTGCTTTTAAGCAGCAATGCTGCTGCAAAGAACAAAGCTGAAATAATTTTCAGGAATATTTTCTGAGGACTAGGCAATTTGCTAACCTGTGAATGGGACTGCTTGGACTCATTGGATACCAGGCACACCGGAAAATCTAGCCACTTCATTTCAGGATTTAAATGTTCTGGTGTTGCAGGTGTTGAATAGTTTTGGAAATACGGCCCTTTACATATAACAAAAATCTACAATGCACTACTGTTGCTCAGAAGTACCACAGTCGGTTCATATTAATTGAGCATGTCTACATGAGACATTTACTGTGGAGTTGCCTAATTAACTCTGCAGTAAACATCTCAGTGTCTACACATGCAGCCCTATTAAGCCTCAGTAAACTAATGAACTCCACAAATACAAGTACTGTCCTGTGGCAGAGTTTTTTTTAGGGTGCAGCAGCACACGTGTAGACACTGACAGGGCTGGCTGGGGCATGAGGGTGCTTCAGTGTGAGGGGACCGCCTGCTGGCTAGCTCCACACTATAGCACCCTTGTGCCCCAGCCAGCCCCTCCGCAGCACATCGAGCCTGGTAAGAGCAGCCTTGGGCTGACAGGCTGATTCCCAGGTCCCCCGCCAGCAGGGGCTGCTCTGACCTGGCTCAACATGCTGCAGTTCCAGGTGTGCATTGAAACAGCACCCAAGAGCAAAAAACTCTGGCACATATTGCACCAGAGTTTATTGCTGCAAATTAATTGTGCCTGTAGGAGCACACAATACGTACATTCACATTCTATACCATCATGCTACAATGATCAGTTTTTGTACATCATGTAGTAAAAAAAAAAAAAGAAAAGAAAACAAAAGGTCTTTTGAGGGATTACTGGTAGCTACTGTAATGGAGTACAGTTTTATTGTATATCTGTTGTGAATTAATGTCTAGCTGTATCTGTTTCATACACTGGACTAGTAGCAGCTGTCTTGGTGTGGAAAGAGAAGCTAGGATACTGTGGCTTTGTTCTTGTTATTCACTCTTTGAAACTAAAGTCTAAAGCCATGCTTTGAAATGTATAGCAGTGCTGTGGTGCTTTTAAAATTGATAAATGAATAGAGGGGGAAACCCCCAGGATGTAAATTGTTGACAGACAACATAACAGCACATGCTCTTTTCTTTTAAGCATGTTCTTTAGAAAAGTAGTTTTTCATATCCACTGAATCATCTAGATTGGTATTTTACATGGGAGGAGCCTCCCATCCATCTAAATCCTTCCCTTCATAGTGTTGACATTTGACTTAGTTTGTGTCACTAATTTACCATCTTTGGCAATGTTTTCCTGTCCTAAGTTTACTTGAGTAATTGTCTCACCAAGTATAAAGTATCAGTTTGGCAAGTAGAGAGGTAACAATAACTTAGAATTTGTAGCTCAGCATGGCATCTTTTTATATTATGATTTTTATAGCCAGCCCTAGAGGAGAAGATTATGACAGACAGGCCAGTCTTTGCAAGATTAATTCCTGTGACCTGTATACCATGCAAAACAATCTTTTTTGAGACCCTAATATATAATGTAAAATGACCAGGCTGAAACCCTTATTATTAATTTACTTTTTTTTATTGATATTCCTCCCCTAACAAATGCAGAGTTTATTTTGTTTTGATACTATTCAAAGATTGTCTTTAGCTGGCAGGTGCATATTTCTAAAGTACAAAGGAAGAGAGGACACTAAACCAAAATTTACTCTCAGCTACCCCAATTCAAACCTGTTAGGTTGCTGCAGTATTAACTGCATAATTTGGGGCATTTTATTTCATAGTTTGAACATCAAATGGTTGTAGCTAGAGTGGGGATTGAGGACTGTGACTGAGGTGATATTTCTCGCGTTGACTTGTTGTGTGGCTACCAGTTTAGCCACTGAGAATCAGAAGGTGATTTGCATATCTGCTGTACTCCATGACCTTGTGCTTGTATATGAAAAGGTAAGTTAGTGTGGAAAACTGGGTAGATGCATGGGTTCGATATTCGTATCTATACATCAAGCCTGGCAAGCGCAACCAATTCACAAATGTTGTTTCATGTTGTCTAGAAGTTCCCTTTTTAAAGTTGGGTCTTGATAATTGATACTTTGTGGCTGCGTCTACACAAGGCATTAACTGTGCAGTAACTCATTACTACTGCGCAGTAGCATCACATGGTATGAAGCATGATGTAGTATTACTGCACAGTAGTAATGAGCTAATGGGCAGTCAGTGTCACCTAAAAGCCGTTCGGCAACGCTACTTCTCAGTAACTCCAGTTACTGCAAAGTCTTTTAGTACTTGTGTATTTATTTAGTACTGTGGAGTAACAACTGCCCAGTCAGCATCTCGTGTAGGTGTGGCCAGTGCGTGTTAATCAACTCTGCTGTGTCATTATAATAATACTTGTCTGCTACATGCCTTTCTACTGTCAGAATTAGTCACTGACTTAGTCCAAGGTGATATGGTTAAAATCATTATACAAATGAATAGTCAAAAAATAAACCCCAACAATTAAATGAAGTAGAAAATGAAATCACCAGAGCCTTTACTTTTTCTGAAATGTGAGAAACATTTTTGAATATTTAAGTATTGTTGGATTTTTATTTTCATATAGTATTGTTTCTTTTAAGATCTTCAGTTTATAAATGACAGTGCTGGATTTAGGAACAAATGAAAACAAAACCCTTTAAATGTCTTATTATTGTTTGCTTAGCATGGAAAGCAATCCTGGGGCTGCCCCCAAGTGAAAATAGAGCTTGTGTTTATTGACCTCATGTTTTATGAGACAGATTCTCTGAAGTCCAGATGCAAGAGGAAATCTAGTGGAATTTTTTTTTGCTTGCCCATTACTCAGAATGATTTGTCATTCTTCTGAAGAAATGGGTTATTTGTGGGAGCATTTATAAGCAGAATTACATTAAGGCTGAATCGGTAGTCATTTATTGAGGTGTAATGGGTCTCATCAAATAAGTGAAATTGTGTTTATGAGTTCTTGCAAGATTTGGCCCCAGTGATGAAATTCACCACTGTGCAAACGAAGCATACCCCCAATTAAAACGTCAAATATAGTGTAGACTTTGTTCTCCCATCCGTACAGGGAAGAATACCAGCTGCCTTTAATCTCGTCAGGGATAAAGAAAGCATTCCATGCCATAGGGAGGCATGTAGAAGTGCATAGTGAGAGAGGAGGAAAAGAATTATCATCATGGCTGGCTGTGCTGGCAGGGCAGCTAGGCCAAACTGGAAAATGATAGGAGATACAGTCTGGGAACCAGGTCACAGGAACAGGGTCATGAAAGCAGCTGACAAGGTAGAGCTAATCATGGATGTAAATATGGGTTTGACATTGAGATAAGGCAAAGATGGAAATGCACGGATGTTTGGATGCACTGGAGTGGGAAGACGGTGTGAGTGCTGAGGAGGAGGTCACCCTACTTCTGAGAGAAGACATTGAGGCTGCTTTGCCGCACTGTAATTACAACAGGTCAGGGCAGACTCAATTAATCGACGAGCTTTAGTTAAAGTGCCCCTGCCCCCCAGATTAATTGAGTCTGCTGGAGCATGGTAATTGCCGCGCTCCAGCAGACTCCAGCGTCACATGTATCAGCATCCCCACACTGAAAAATGGGGGTGGGGGCACTTTAACTAAAGCTCGTTAATGCATGTAATGGTCCAGGTGCTTAAATTACAGTGGCTCTCAAAGCCGCTGTAATTAAAGCGTCTCCCTTCTCCCCCCCTCTTCCTGGAACATGTCTATAAACACCCTCAGATTATGCCCTAGCTTTTCTATCAGAATGAAAAAGGATGGCTGAGTTTTCTTTGTGTTTTGGAGGAAGAAATGAAAGATTTGGACATAGTCTGGGTGTGGGGAAGTCAGGCAAGAGAAAGGGAAAGTCAAAGATATTCATTCAGGGCTGCAAGACTGGGCAACCAGGTCATCAACTGGCATGGAGAATTGAGAGAGCAGAATACAGGGAGGCTGTAACATTTCAAACCATATGGTTAGAGTTTGACAGAATCATATGCAATTGAAAATTTAGTGCGGAATGGGCTAACTGACCTGCCTGCAAAACAGCTGTCATTACTGCAGTGTCCGAGCTCTTTTCAGTCATTATTGTATTTATCTTCACAATACCACTGTGAGGTAGGAGGTAGCATCTCCTCTTTACTGCTGTGGAGGTATAGGGAATGGTGGAGGCAGTAGTTCGGGTGATGTCTGCGGTCAAGATTTCATCCTGAAGGACAGGGAACATAAAGGAGAAGAAGAGGTAATGGAAAGGGGAAGAGAGGGTGGGTAGAGGATTGGGAAAGATAGGTCATGTGGAAAGTAGGCAGGAGAGGTCTGCCCTCCCTCTCACAGTTCAGTGAAATGGGGAAAAAGAGAGTTTGTGTCTGACCTTAACAGGAATTAAGCATGCCCAGGGGAGGGAAAAGGTGAGCAGGGTGTAGGGAGGGAGTTTAAAGGATGTAAATAACTTAAAGATAAATTATGATAAATCCAAAATAATGTACTGGGGAAGTCATTTGATGAAATATCCATGGAATATGGGGGGAACCAAATTCGGAGTTGTCAAAACCTATAGATGTTTGGGTATGTTATTCACAGGTTCTCCATCATGAAAACATCATATTCAGTCCGTTAAAACTAAGGCAGCCCAATCGGCTGTGGCTATAAAAAAACATGTTGTGAAACCACAGGAGGATGATCAGTCCAAGCTCCTATGTCGGCATACAAAGCCAGTTACCTCTCAGATGTTATACAGCGGTGAAGTATGGGGTTTTGCTGCTAGTAATGATGTAGACATACCTCAGAACAAGATTCTTAGGGCTCTTCTGGCTCTTCTTCCCTCAACTCCTGCGTCTTTTCTAAGATTAGAGATGGGAATGGATTCTATTTTAACTAATATTTATTATTAGAATGGCAGGATTTTGGTTTAAAATCTTGCCCCTTTTACCACCTTGTCTGCTTAAATTATGCTATATAGAATATAGTATTAATCCCCTTCCTCTCCAATCACCCTGGTTAACTTTTCTTACCTGCACTTTTGCACTTTCTGGGATGGGATAATATCTCAAAGATAATGAAAGCTCTTTCTCCCCTGTAGAAAAGGTTTGGATTCCAGAGGATACGAGATATTGCCAGGCAGAATGATTTTGCAGTGGCTAGGGCTACTTGCATTGCCCCTTTATATACACTTTGGAAATCAGATTGGAGGGGAGAAACGTATTTACAGTTGGATCTCAATAATAAATGGTGATCCTCTTTGACTAGACTCAGGACCGAACAGATGCCCACAGCTGTTCTGGCTGGATGTAGAATTTCCATTTCAAGGGCTAAAAGATGTTTCCCAGCCTGTCTAGGAGTTTTGGCAGGTACTATCCACTGTGTTTTAGAATGTTCTTTATATGATGACATAAGGAGAACCTATTTATTACCGTTCTTGCAGAAATTGATACATTTCTCAAACTGAGAGAAATTAATCTGGCTTTTACAGCAAACAGATCCAAATGTAGTAAACTGTCTTGCAATTTTTGCTTACAAGGCTAAGACGATTAGAGTTAAACAACCTTTATTACTGATATGAGTGATACGTTTTAACATTAGACTTGATTTTATTGTCTGAATTGTGGATCTATGTACAATGATATTATAGATTCATGTCTTGATTTACTACTATATTTATATTAATAATGTTTTTATGTTGGTGGGCTCTATGTTTAGTATAATATTTGGAGTTTGGTTACCTTGTTCAAAGTTATTTATATTATGGTGTATGTGTGTTATGGCGTCTTCGGGAACATGGCATTTACCCAGAATCCTTAATAATGAATTGAATTGAATTGAAATGTATTGATCACCACAGTGATGTCCTGATACAGGAAAACATACAAAATGGAGGTTAGTGCTTACATCGCATATTTGAACTCAGGCATGAGCTTACGCTTTGTCCTGAATAGAGGTGGATTAGAGCCCTTACTTGTATGTACTTTCCTGAGTCTGAGTGAAAATGAGTTTGATTTAAATGAACATTATAGTTTGGTGGGTTGTCTTGTGCCACTAACCCAGTGGTGACCAACCAGTTGATGTCGTTCAGCTAGTTGATTGTGGAGCCTCTAACTGCCAATCTTGGGGTGCTCTTTACTTAGAAAAAGTGATCTTCACCCTAAAAAGGTTGGGGACCACTGCACTAACCATTTCTGCACACAGCTAAATTACAATTAAAAATCAAATTAATTGTACTCAGAGTTCTTTAGTGAGTGAAAGAAGCAAGCACTTGCCTTATTACCCAGAAGCAGCTTCTAATTGATAAATAGAAGATTAAATATTGGTCTGTATTAAATAAGAAGTCTGATGCTGTTGTAGCTTGAGTTGCAGGCAATGAGCACTGCCTGAATACATGATGAATTTAACAGTCTTTCACTCGTAATATATACCTTGATATAAAAACCGACTACATTTTGAATGGAAAAATCTAAATGGAGGTGAGAAACTTGTATTAATTTTCTTAGATTCATATCCTGCCCTATCCAAAAGGCTCAGAGTAGCTTACAGTAAATGCCAGAGAACCCTCAGATAGTTCCCCACATAATATCCCATACCCTAAATGAAATTTGAACACCAGGGAGAAATTCTGGCCCTGCTGAAGTCGATAACAACGCTCCCATTGGTTTCTCTGGGGCAGAATTTTGCTCTCAATACCTTTTGTATAGCTCACCTAATACCATAACAGAGTGTGTTTCTGTGAGTGGCTTGCCTTCATTTTCAATAGTTTGCTCAACAGTGGAATTATCTAGTTTAAAAGGAGAGTGGAGGTGACCAGAAATACAGTAGCAGTAACATGAGATTCCAAGAACGTTACTTTTTCCTCAGGAGAAGTAACATTTGCACAACTTTAAGTGGGGAAGATGGTGCCTGTTGGAAGTTGGCTTGAGTCTAAGTCTGTATAGCAGGCCAGCCGGAAGAGTACTGCTACTTTAATATTCTCTAACAAAGACTTTCTGATTTAGCATTTCATTATCAGAACAAAGAATTGCATTTAGATATTACTTTTACTCTTAGGATCTCAAAATACTTCCTAACAAACTTTTCACTTTGCACTGTACACTGATACCCTTTACCAAAAATCTGCCCTCACATGTTGGTTATGCTGCTGCAGGTTTTATTTATCTGCATGATGTTCCTATGAGACTTTTCAATCCAGAGTTTTGTGATAGTTGCAACTGAGAAGCAAAATTCTTTTATCTATGGAGTACTGTTTGTTGCCGTCATGTCCTTACTAGGTACAGGGCCAGAGAGCACAGCTGTTGTAAATCAACCTGGGCTGACAGTGTGGGGGACACGGTCAGGAAGGCCAACCGCACCTTGTCATGCATCCACAGATGCATCTCAGGCAGGTCCAAGGAGGTGATCCTCCCCCTCTATGCAGCACTGGTCAGGCTGCAGTTGGAGTACTGCATCCAGTTCTGGGCGCTGCACTTCAGGAGGGATGTGGATAGCATTGAGAGGGTCCAAAGGAGGGCCACTTGCATGATCAGGGGGCAGCAGGGCAGGCCCTACAAGGAGAGGCTAAGGGACCTGAACCTGTTCAGCCTCCACAAGAGAAGGCTGAGGGGGGGTCTAGTGGCCTGTTACAAACTAGTCAGGGGGGACCCACAGGCATTGGGGGAGTCCCTGTTCCCCCGAGCACTACCAGGAGTGACTAGAAATAACGGTCACAAGCTGGCAGAGGGTAGATTCAGAGTAGACATCAGGAGGCGCTGCTTCACAGTCAGGGTGGCTAGGATCTGGAACCAACTTCCAAGTGAAGTGGTTCTGGCTCCTACCCTGGGGGTCCTTAAGAGAAGGCTAGATGCACACCTCGCTGGGGTTGTTTGACCCCAGTGCTCTTTCCTGCCATGGCAGGGGGTCAGACTTGATGATCTGTCAAGGTCCCTTCTGACCCTACCAACTATGAAACTATGAAATAAGGACCAGGAGTCAGAGAAGGAGGGCAGGAGAGTTCTTTGGCAGTAACAGAGGGGGCCAACATGAGTCTGTAACAGATGAA
The DNA here is from genome assembly GCF_030867095.1 of Alligator mississippiensis. Taxonomy (NCBI): domain Eukaryota; kingdom Metazoa; phylum Chordata; order Crocodylia; family Alligatoridae; genus Alligator; species Alligator mississippiensis. The sequence goes on along the minus strand of NC_081824.1, from coordinate 223,859,712 downwards.
GTCTGATTTGTAGAATAACCTCAATCAAGTTGGAATTACAGTTTAGCCCTGCTGGTTCTCAGCACTTATCCCAGCACTTTCGTTTACATCTCTTCTATGATTGCTCCAAGAATTGCCTTCCTCCCACTGGAAACCATGAACTGTTACTTCAAACAACCACAGACACATCAATAAATGAATGAAGAAAACCTCAAAAATGCTACACTGGCATCACATTCAGATGCTTTGTGCAGAGAGTTTGAGAGCCTTTTTTTATAAAAAAGTGAACTTCATTAGGTATAAGCTTCTTTTATTTATATTATTTTTGAAGTCTTTATGTAGATTTCGGTATTTAGAGTCTATGGGAAAGTAATAAAAAAAAACCAAGGCTACATGAGGGAATTCCATATTTATTTTTGGCACTTAGTTTCCATGAAGGAGGAGGATCCTGTTGCCTCAGGGAAGTTTCTTTTCTTTTCTTTTTTTTTAGCTTGAAAATGTTATTGGAGCATTAAAAGCTTGTTCCGTTTGACAAGGTTCCAAAATACATATTTGCATAGTAGATTGAGTATAGTATTTATATGGCTTTGAAAATAAGTTTCAGGACTGCATTTTATAAGGAGGACATGACAGTTGCAGCCACAAATAAATGCCACAAAGTAATCACTTCCTGCAAACCCCTCCATTTTAATGTACAGTTTAACCCAGGGGTAAACTACCCCTGGCATATGTGCCAGTGCATGGCATGCAAAGGCACTGCTTGGCATTTGCACCTCAGGGAAGGGGCCAGGGCTGCACTGCCACAAAAAGAACTGGGCTCCTTGTGGCACCTCTGCTGTCCGCCCCTGGCATGCCAACATCTTACACGTTGAGGTTGTAGGTGTTTTTGGCACTCTGCTCAAGAATGTTGCCAGTCCCTGATTTAACCTATAGCCATGTTGTAGCATTGTTGGAGCTATAAAAGTCCAAGGAATATGAAAAGCAGGATTTATCTGGTAGTCTTTTACTGGAAACAGCTTTATTCCTTGGAGAAATGCTAGATGAACTTTCAAGCACAAAATGCCCTTCTTCACATCTAGAAAGAAGCAGATATAGCATAGCCTAAGCTAAATACTAGGTAGAAGAATTGTGTTTGTTTAACCGCAATTATGTAAATTAAAGTGGTAACTGGAATTTAGCTTAGGCAGTAACTTGTTTTTTCTGAGATCAGAGAAGGGCATTCCATGCCCTAACACTTGTCTACTGTCTCTCCCAATTATGCTGTTGTCCCAGTAAATGATATTACCAAACAAATCCTGCTTCTTGTAATTTAATCTGTACAGAGATAGATTGTTAAACCTAAATTACCTCACTTTTCTGTACAGATGTCTGTTTGCATGTAAACATAGAGAGATGTACTGAATGTGTAACTGTTTCACTTTTAGTTATAAATTTTAAATATAAATAAGACTCAGTTTGCCTTATGAATGATAAATTTATACAATGACCATGTTTCAACAAAAGGTCAAATCTGAAATACAGTTCTGTCATAAAACACTATAAAAATAGCATACAGTTAAAGGCAATTGCTGTCTCTCAAATGTAAAAACTCATCTGAAATGGTTCTGATGGTACTATGGTACAATGGTACCATCATCTGATGGTAATCAATGGAAATTTTGCAAAGAAACTAATCTTACTACCTGTTGAAAGTAATTGAAACTTGCTTCTCAAAGAAAATTGGCAAAAGGAATGTTTTTGGCTCAAATCTTTCATTTCTTTTAAAAGCAAAGAATATCAAGAGAGTATATTAAGTAACAATATTTCCATCTGGCTATGAAGTCATTTTGCAGCTTTGATTGGTTAATTAAGTAGAAAAGTGAAAAGGATCTGATTCATGCAAAAATATGTGTTATCTTGAACTGAAAAAATCAAGAGAGGCTACAGATGCTTCCTTTGAAGTAAGCCACCTTGCGAGAAAGATATGGGAAGACACTGAAAAGCTCCAGCTAAGAGGTAAATGGAAGAACTATTTAGAGTAGGGATGACCAACCTGTAGCACACATACCACAAGTGGCAGAGCTAGTCTTTGTATGTGACATACAACAGATTGGGGAGGGAGCAGGGAAATCAGAAGCAGCTAGGGCAGGAAGCAGAAAGCAGAGTAACAGATCAGGCAGAGGAAGAGGATCAGAGTGGCATTTGGGGAGGGTGTGAGGCTTATTTTGTGACACATTTGCCAAAAAGATTGGCCCTTCTTGGTTTAGAGGATGTGTAACACAAGCAACCCCCACTTAACACAGTTTCGCTTACCACAGTTTCATTATAGTGCTAATTTAAAATACCTACCTTGTTTCACTTAGCGCTCAGCACGTTTCGTTATAACGCTCAGTGTGGGGGTGGGGAAAAGCAGTGGCGGTGGTGGCAGCATTGAGGGAATTGGTGAGTGGCAGCTGGCGGGAGCCCAGGGCAGAGTGGCAGGAACCTGGAATCCGCTTTGTCACATGGTGCTGGAGCAGGCAGGGAGGAGCAGATCAGTACCAGCAAAAAGGGGCGGGTGGAGGGTTGGGCAGTGTGAGCTTGGAGCCCCAGCTGGCGGGGCCCAGGGCGAGGTGGCAGGAGTGCAGGGTCTGCTTCGGCACGTGGTGCTGGAGTGCCCAGTGGGTGGGAAGGAGTGGCGGCAGCAGTGAGAAGGGGCGGAGGGGCAAGAGTGCAGGGCCCAGGACGGCGGGGCAGCAGGAACACGGGGCCCAAGGTCAGGGCCAGCATGAGTGCAGGGCCTGGGCCAGTGCAAACCAAGCCCACAGAGCTCCCCTGCACCCGGGCTGCAGCCTGCGCCGTGTTCCGCTCTGGTCACACACTCATCCATGGGGCGCGGATGCCATCCTAAGCCTGCAGCGATCTGGTGGTGGCAGCTCGTCCCAGTACCGGGTGCCCTGAAGGGAGTCCCCACTGGGCAAAGTGGGGTGTGGGCGGGTGGGTGGTCCCACTGCTTACCCTGCGCTAGAGCCCTGCTGCCTTCTCACCATAAAATCCTGAGCAGGTGAGTCCCCGACTCAGGTCCCACGGGCAGGGCGGCTGGGGCCGTTCACAGGTGCACTGGTGGCCAGCGGGTGCAGGCTGGCAGGGGCCATCACGGTGGGGGAACAATGAGGCTGGGAGGAGCTGATGCGGCAGAGCCTGCATGGTGCCTTGCCGGGATTGGCCTGGCCCTGGGCTGGCAGGGCCCAGGTTGGGGATACAGGAGCACAGGGTCTGGGCTGGCAGGGGGTACGAAACCAATTATCTTTATTTACATTAAATCCTGTGGGGAAATGGGTTTCGCTTAACGCTGTTTTGCTTAGTGCCCGGTTTTTCCGGAACCAATTAAGAGCGCCGAGCAGGGGTTGCCTGTACTATGAGTTACATGAAAGAAAGCAACCAGATTTTAGAGAGATAATCTTACAATTTAGGAATTCAGGTGAGTGGTTAGGCTACTACTGGGCAAACGTAAGTCTCAGCATGCTCAGCAAAGAGCTCTTCCCTGCAGCTGTGCCTGCTATATGACTTACTATTGGGTCCTTAAATCCTGTTCTCTGAGAAGGAAGTGATATTAGGTGGATGTGTAACTCTGTGTGTGTGTGTGTGTGTGTGTGTGTGTGTGTGTGTGTGCGTGTACATATCTACCGGTGTATATACTTCTATCTAGTGTGTGTGTGTACCAGGGGTGACTTAGTCCAAGTATGTCATCCATATCTGTCTGTCTGTCTATCTTAATGGGAGATGATTTTCTTGGACTAGGGCTGCCCTTCCTAGTCTGCCTGCAGCTGTTTATGGTCAAAATAGATTTTCTCCTCAATGAAGTGGGATGCCCTTATTCCACTTGGAGTCCCCTGGTAGTTTTCCTGGTCTTGAGTTAAACAAATATTTTGATTCCTTTAAGAGCAGTCATTGAATTTTTCCCATTGGATTTTTGGAAGGACACTTGATGCAGTCCTTCTTTTGGTGGGAGTTTTGCCATTCACTGCAATGGGAGCCTGATTAGGCTTTTTGTGAGATAATTACACATTTGACTGTAATGCTGCAGATGTAACTATTTCTAGAAGTCTGCCCGCCTGTTCTTGCAGAGTGTGCTATCCCGTCATCCTTAAAAAGATCTGCAAGCCAGCTAGCTAGTCAGGCGAGATTCTCTGTCCCTTAAAAAAAATTCACTGATGGAGTTCTCCTAAACACTCTCTCTTATGTAGAATCCATGTAAATGAGATAATTAGCAGGCTCTGCTCAGGCTTCCATGAGTGCTGAATATTGGAACAGAATGATTTAATTTCTTTAACATATTCTCCTGGCACTTTTGCATGTGGAATATGTTGTTCTAAAGTATCCCTTGATACTTGTTTCTTGGCCGCATTCCAAACAGAACTAAATTGAACCAAGTTAAAAGCCATTTGATATAAACTAGGGTCAGTAAATCTAGATTTTCCTTTCTCCTGGCATCATATAATTTTTCTATCTAGAATCTGGGCTTCCTCTCATTTCATAGGAAGGAGCTGAATTTACATAACTATTTAAAATGGAGATGTGATATTCCGTATTGCCCTGAATAGGTTACTGTTTTAATATAAAAAAGTAGATAAAAGTAGATTAAAATTGAGATGAAGTGAACATATTCATCTTGGGGCCAGTTTCAGATTGGTTCTCTATAGACATTGAAGTGCAACTTAGATGAAGTTTAGGCATCTACATTACAAAAAGCAATCCAAAAGGTCTTCATGCTGGAAGCCACAAAACTCATTAGGGTGCACTAATTTACTGGGTGTCACCATTTGAGACTGCATTGGACACCAGGCATCTACAGTAGATCCTCTGCACATGCTCAGAAGCCATTTGGGTGGGAAGTTCAAGCTCCCCCTGGAAGGCACCTTTAGGTCCCTGATAAATAAGCAGGCAAAATTCACACCATAATTGATAGCATCAAATTCAGCTCGAATGTGCGGGTGGTAATGGTGCCTACTAGCCTGATGGCCAGGGCACTTGCCTATGGTGTTGGAGAGTTGGGTTCTAGGACCTTTCATCCTTAATGGATTTGAGTTCCCCTCTGCTGGTTTCTAAACCTGGGTTACTCTGTGGTGTCTCCAAAATCTCTCTACTGACTATATGGGCATCCTGGTCACCTGAGTGGGAACACTGAGTCATTGTCTTGTGGCATATGCTCCCAAGTTATGGGAAGCAGCACCTAAATCAAGGTGCATGCTGAGGCATTTTGAATCCTGGCCTTAATTCTTACACCTCTATTTAGTTAATTTTCTACCCACCTTACTCCACAGGAGTATTTATTATTTTCTTGTTTTTAGCTGACTCTAATGCTCTTTCTCTACGGTCTCTAATTCTGGATTGTGAATATTCCAAAATATGTAATGTTATAGCTGCTCCACTAGATGCTATGCACAATGAAATGAGGCCATATGCTGTTTTCATTTTCCACTGAAATTCCTCTAACATAGTTAACATTTCTAGAATCAAAGAACATGTGAAGGGATGACTATAAACATTTTAAATCACTACAAACAGTATTGGCTTCCAAAGTTCCCTATTTAACCAGGAGTTCACTTCTGATTCTGCAAACACTTGCACAGGTGCTTAGTTGTACTCATGTGAGTGGTCCTGTTGTTTTCATTTGGGCTACTCAGTAAACAGCTGGAGAAGTGTTTGTAGGAACCTAAAGATGTAGGTGGTGCTTCGATTTCTAATTTCCATTCATCAAGGTACCTAAGTGATCCTGAAAATCTGACTGGGGGCCTACATGCATTTTTAGGCATAAAAAGCCTGCCCCTTAAGCACCTAACTATGGTTGACTGGTCCTAAGCATCTTTGAAGAACTGAGCCTCAGTAACTAAAGAAAAAAGATACAGGTGAGCTAAATAAGTGTCATAAATTATATTCATAATTTCTAAAGACCTTATCCAAAACAATCCCCAGGTATATCATGATTTTAATATAAATTATTGCATTTTCATTATTTTAAGTAGGAAAATAATATTTTAATATAAAAATTATTGCATTTTTCCCCTTAAGAAATAGTGAACCTGATACAAAAATATCTGCCATAATATAAACTATGAGTGAAAATAGACATATTTGTTTTCAGTAACAGGTTTTTTTTAAATACTATTTTCAAGCCATTTATATTCCTCCTTAAGGATGAAGTCTCCAATTCAGGAAAGAATTTGAGCTTGTGCTTGAATCTGTCCTTCAGTAAAGCGTTTCAGCACATGCTCAGATTTCATTGATTACAATACTGTCAATTCTATGCATGTAAGTAATTGTGCCCAAGAATAATCTTTTGCGTTGGGCGATACTAAGATTTTTAAAGTTACTTGTGCGTTAGGGCCCCTCTACGCATGCAGGTAAAGGTGCAATGGGATCTAATGCATGATCCACACAGTCATGCTTCCTGCTATGCCACACATCCATGGCAGGAAAAGTGTTTGTGGGATCAGAACCTACTGTGCCTTATTGCTTGTGCAGGGGATGCCTGGTCCCAGACTCCTCCAACACTGGCAAGAAGCAAATTCCTGAAGGTGATACACCCCTCAGCTTACAGGGCTCCCAGCTGTGGGGGCTCCCGATACACCGCTGCAGCTGGGAGACCACAGCAGCTCCCACTTTCAGGGGCACAGGTTACACTTGCAAGTTAAAGCTAGATGCAAGCCACCTATAACAGGGGCTTTCCACCTTTTTTAATAAGTGTACCCCTGGCAGCCCCCTTTTTAGTAAGTGTACCTGAGGGGGGCGTGGCAAGCAGCCACATGACGAGTGGAAGGAGGTGGGAGGGTGGTGAGTGGCCAGATGCTAAGTGGGGGCATGGCAAGTGGCGGCAGTGCAGCTTTTGCCCCTCCCTGGCCCTGCTCCTGCGAGGCAGTGGCATGGAGTGGCAATGCTGCATCCCCACCCACCTCCGCGTACCCCATGGGACCTTTCAGAGTACCCTCAGGGGTATGTGTACCACTGATTGACAACCCCTGACCTATAACATTATTACACATTTTCCAGCAATAACTTTATAGCTGATTGGAGCTTTTTAAGGCACCATAGTTAATTTGCACATGTAGCCAGTAGGGCTGTGCAAAGCTTCAGTTGCTGATTTGATTCGGAGGAGATTCGGCCCAAATTGATGGCTGAATCTCTGAATCCAAATTGAATTGGGAGACCAATAGAAAGGTCCAAATTGATTCAAAGCCTTGGAATTGGAAAAGCTTCAGAGGAGATTTGACAATTTGGGCAGTCCCGGCTCGCTTGCTGCAGAGAGCTGGACCCAGACTCCATGCCTGTAAGTAGGAGCGGGGGGGCCTGGAAGAAGGGGGAGGGGACCATGGGGGGACCCCCACCAGGCCCCATCCCCTGACCCCTGCCCATTCTCCCAACCCTCCCAACCCTGACTGCCCTGCCCGGCTCCAGTGTCCCAGTGCTTTAAAAAAAAAAGTTAAAAAAAAGTCCCACACTCACTGGCTGCTGCAGCATCTGTCAGGGCCTCTGGGAGTTCGTGGCAGAGCCCCCCCTGTGCAATGGGGGCAGCGGGGATTATCTCCCCCTCCCCCCACCCCTTCGCTGGGCAGGAGCCAGTGAGTGTGGTTTTTTTTTTTTTTTTAGTGCCAGGATGCTGGGGCTGGGCAGAACAGCCATTGATGGGGTTGGGAGTGCGGAAGGGGGATGGGCCTGTTTGATCTGGAGATTCGGCCGATTTGGCAGTGGCCAAATCTCTGAATTGGATTCGGCTGAATCGATTCGGGGCAGAGATTTGAATTACTGAATCAAATCACTGTCCCCAGAATTGGCCAAATCCAAATCCGAAGTGAATACTATCCGCTTTGCAGAGGCTTAGTAGCCAATCTAAATTAAGTGCACAATTAACCAGGTAATTGCATAATAGATGTAACATGTAGACTGAACTCATTGTTTGCAGGATTGTGGTCACAGCTTGTTACCCATATCTATCTTCCCAGATCAATTTGTCAAGGAAAACAAGCTTTTTTTTTTTAATTCCAGGCCTCAGAATTTAACTTTTAGGCCATAATTTTATTAGTCAAGTTACTGCAATAGGACTTCATATGGCAGTAATGACTAGTTGCAGGGAAAGTGGCTTAGACCCTTTTTTAAACAGTAATTTGGGGATTAAGCTATAATCAGAAATGCAGGTTTAAAATACAGATAATTCAGTACTCCAGTTTTTAAAATGCATTTAATATCAGTTTCAGGAAATAGTAAGAGACCATTTGAAAAGTTTATAAACTAGCTGTTTCTACCTGTGTAATTATTTTGTAGAAATAGTTTGTAAACATTTAGCACATTTATTTTCAGACTTTTAACTCTTCTATTTCATAGGTGAAATAGTGGACAACTAAACATGGCACAGCTTCATTATAACAAGACCTGCTTATAACAAACCTAGTTTTCACATATCTCAACAGCAGAAACTCATCTTTTTTCATTGTTATGATGCAGAAAATTGGCCAAGGTTATTGTAGTGAATACCTTCCTAGAGTGAACTTTTCTCCCAGTCCCAAAGGGATTCATTATAAGGAGAAGATACTGTGGAAATATTAGGGGGTGCTGCATGTGCGGGCCGACCGGGGGCGAGCCGGGGCCCGTCTTTGCGCACGCGGGCTGTGGCCAGCAGCCCGGGCACGCGGGGCCGGAGAAGACCACGGCGAGCTAGAATTGATTACGGACGCATAGTGGTTGATTAAAAGATTGTTTACTTACACCAAAAGATGGTAGTGGTGTAGGCTGGATAGCTTTCCAGGCACAGCTCCGCTTGAATCCCCGTTGGAGGATTACGACAAGTCAGCTCTTTTCCCCGGAGTTGTCGAGGCTCCGTGGATTCAGTTCCCCCGGAGTTGTTAAGACGCCATGGGTTCGGTTCCCTCCGGAGTGGCTGAATCTCCGTGGGTTCATACGGTACTAATCTTCCCCGGAGTTATTAAAGCTCCGCGGGCTTGGTTCGGTTCCCTCTACCATGGAGTTGTTAAGGCTCCGCGGATCCGGCTTGGGTTTATAGGAAAGGGATACGTCTAGGATTGCGCTCGGCGACAAGGAGAGGCCAAAGGCTATTTAGACCTCTGTTGCCTGCTTAAGAGAGGCACGTTGGGTCCGTAAGGGTCCACATCGCTTAGAGATCTTCACACAGTGTGAAGTCTCGTCCTCCTGGTGAGTTTTCTCTCTCTCCAGTTTTCCTCTCTCTCCGGCTTGGGCGGAAACCACACAAGCCTTTTGTACGGCTAGCAAGCCAATAGCTAGCCGCCACGTATGTATATATTAGAGTTGTCCAATAATGTGGCACGAACTCCCATACAAATGGCGGGAACTCCTTTGCACCGTGCATCTCTGAGATGCAAAAGAAATGCACTTTCCAAAGAAGCTGCAAATTTGGCGGGAAATTCCCCGTTGCACCGGAGTTCTCTCCCGCAGCAGAGAACTCCGCCGTGCAAGGAAGCTATAATTTTAGCGGGAACATAATTTAGCGTTGCTGAAGCACACACAAATAAAAACTCACAACTTTGGGTTGTGACACTGCAAAGGTGAGTGACTGAGTTTTCAAGCTCATGTTTACTCAAGAGCTGAGCCTATGTCTGTATCTTAAACTGTAATGCTGCACATACTTTGTTTTATTACACACCAGGTACATAGTGATTTGGAAATTAGTTATTTAGTAATTAGCTTGAAAATTAGTTATTTAGTATTTTTAATTACATTTTGCTTTTGTCAGAAAGTGATTTAGGAAGATAATGGTAAACATTTGTGTTGGAATCATTAACATGCAGGGCCGTCCTGTGGGGTGGGGGGTTGAATTGGGGCAACTGTCCTAGGCCCTGCACTTTGGGGGGCCCCACGGAGCCAGGCAGAGTGGTCATGGTGACTGTACACTGCCACCAGCTTCACATCTGGCTGCTTGCCCCCCACCCCACCCCACCCCACCGCCAAATCTGCCGCCAGCTTCCTCGCATCTGGGGTATGCACACAGGCTGATTTGTCCTGGGCCCCGCACCCTGATCAGGTTGCCTCTCTTAACATTTATTTTCAAAGGAGCTGAAGGGAAACAGGGTCGGACCCTAATCTGACTTTTAGTGTGCCTACAAAAGGACTGAGGAGAAATGAAGTTCTTAAATCACCAAAACAGATCCAATTAGTCACAAAATCACAGAAGCCTAGATTCATTAAATGTCTTCATTTTGGCTTGAAAAGATCCTTCTGCTCATGCTCAGCAGCAAGCCTAACTGTCAGCCTAAATACCTAACATATGTAAGATAAGAAAGAGGAGCCTTTTATATAATAACTCCGTTATTAGATCTTTAATCTCTAAAGGTACCTATATATGTGCCCGACACCTGCTAATTAGCATGCATCAGAGCTGATTCGATTGAAGCCTGGGACACTGAATATATGAGACACTGTGGGTGCTTTAATTTTTAGATCCATTTTAATGACAGTGCCCCTGCCCACCCCAGAATATGGAAAGAAGTGAGAGACTGGGTCCTATAGACTCTCCTCTTCCTGAGGATTCAATCCCACCTCTTATTCCTTGGGAACATACCTAAGTCACCAGGCCATCCTATAGCTAGACTGGATGAGAGCACCCTCCACCTCTCATGTTGAAGCTGGCAAGATTCTTGGAGCCTGAAGGAAAGCAAGTAAGAGGGAGTGAAAATCTGTAGCTTGGTAGTTAAGGCACTCTTTTGGCAGGGGGAAGCCCTGAGTTCTGGCTCTTGCTGAGAGAGTTATTTCTGTTTCTCAACCAGTGACTTTTAATGTAAAATTCATAACCAGTTATAACCTAACCGGGACTTGTTAATCAGTATGTAAAATAGAGTAAGAGCAGGTGTTTTTTGTAAGATAATGGGGTTTTTTTTTGCCTGTTTATAGATTAAAATTACACTATGTACTTCAAAAGAATCTACAAAGTACTTGCATCAAGAGGTAGTAATCTGACCCAGTTTTTCCCTAAAAAAATACATTTAAGATTGGAATCCTCTTTACCAGTTTAGTTCTGTAGGACCAATTGATTTGCTTTCAAAGGGGGTGTGTGTGTGTGTGTGTGTGTGTGATATATTCACCTGAAAAAGTGTTTGAGGTAGTCCAGATCAGAACTGTAAGGTGATATCACTAGAAAATGTGTTGAAATTGTTATGCATTGCAGTTCAAAGATCAGCAAAGCTGTTTTAAATTGGATATGTATTGACTTGAATAAATGTGGTTTTCAGATTAAAGCACAATATTGGCTGTGTCACCATACACAATACTGGTACAGTATCTTAAAAATCTTTTAGAAAAAAAGGTGTTTTGCATTTAGAAATATCATGCATGTATAGGTTATATGTATATAAAACTAGCGAGCAGCTAGAAGTCATTTCTGAAAGTATGAAAAAAGCATAAGCAAAACGACTTTGTTTTGTTTGGCTATTTGGAGATTCTATTGGCCGATCATCAAAAGATAAATCAGCATAATTTTGGGTCTCTGAGTTACTGTCTGTGGAATTTAGAAAACTCTGTTCATTTTATAGGGTCAAAGAATTTGAAATAAAACTCCTCCTAAGAATAGGCTTTATCTGGTAATAAAAGATAATAAAAGCTGTACTCATTAATTTTGCAAAGTACACCGAGTACAGTGAGAGATTTTATTTTATTGAGAATAAAATGGGCATCAGACTTGTGTTTTATGCATGAGAGTTGTGCAAATAGCCAAATCCTTCTTTGCTGTAGACACTCTATCTACTGTACTGTACAATACAACTGACTACATTTATATACTAATTTAAAGAATGTTTCTGTACTTTTAAAACTGTTCAGACTCTCTCTCTCTCTCTCTCTCCCCTTCTTTAGTTTCTTTAATCATAAGCAAAACAGACTAATGGTTTCAAATGCTACTAAGTCTTGGGTCTACAGTAGTAGATCCAATATTGTATACTTATAAAGGGCCAGTTAGGTGCCTAAGTGGCTATTTGTGTGCTATACTGAGTGCCCATTAGGCATGCACAGCTACAGTAATCATACCAATGTATTAGGCCTGCAGCTCCTGAGTTCAGCATTTCTGAGCTCTGATGAATATATAGAAGAGGCTTTTTATCTCTAGTCCATAAGTATTCTCAGCCTATCATGAGCCAAAATTTTTCTCTTTCACATGACAATAATGTGTATTCCCCATAGATGTGTGGATAGAGATTCATGGTCATGGCATGTTTTAAAGCTTTCGCATGAGAATGGTTATATAAATATAAGAATGAGTATTCTTTCAAAGTTGGAATTCTAAATCTGTAATTGGATTCTTCTTTAGCTCTTCAGGCTTCTTCTCCTTGTATAAAGGAAAAGTTGAATGTACATAGTGAATTGATGGAAAAAAATAGATACCTCAGTTATGGGCCACTAGAAAGACAGTGATGGAAATTTTATTTGAAATGACTGAATTAAGATCTCTCGTTGTTTGCAGAACTTTTGAGTGAAAAGAGGTTGCTGAATAGGTGCCAGTATACAAACAACGAGTATGTCAGTCTGTGCAGAAGAGAATTCACTCAGCTGGAACATGTGGGTGGAAGAAGGTTTTGGAATTAATTAGGGTTACCTGATGTTTCCTTCTTGGTCCACTCTGTCTTGGTTTGCACTTATATTTCATTTCATATTTATTGCTCTTTTTCACGAATGTTTTCTATCATGTGTTTAGTGCCTAAGATACGACAGTTTTAAATAGCATGGTATTTTGAAATGCATATTTATAGGTGAAAATTGCAATGAAGCATAATACGGTCATATTAAAGAATTGTAAAAACTGAAACAATGATTAACTTGAAGTTTTCTCTCCATGTCCGTAGGGGTGGTGGTACTTTCTCTTCTAAAAGTACAGGTCAGGCAGATGCACCAAACACTTCTCACACTAGGAAGGGAGAAAGTAAAATGCTGAAATGAAGTTAATGTGTAGGTATTTTGCTAACCTTTAACCATATCATTTATTACTGTTGGTGCACACTGAGGGAAAACACCCCACTCCTCTTGGTAATTTACTGTGGCATACCTCATAAAATTGAACCACCTATTAAGTATCTGTAAAGCTACCAGTAAGCACCCTGGCAGATGTTCAGCTAAAGGCGTGATGGGATTTGATGTGTGATGTCAGATCCCACTCGTGCCATATTGCTTGTGCAGGATCATGATCCTGGCCTCCCCCTGCACTGGCAAGTAGTTAGGCAGCCAGCGAATTGGACTCCTAAAGTGCATCAGTCAAGAGGTCCAATGCACTCCCAAGGTAGGGACTGCTGATCAGCTGACTGTTGCTCCCAGCCTCCAGGGTACATTGGAGCCAAGGATTCATATGCACGCCTCAGGCTGAGAGAGATAGTCAACTGATCCATGCTACCTGCCTCCAGTGGGCTCCAAGGGCTCCTGGGAGCCCCATTCAGCTGATACCTGGCCACGTGTTCAGTTTAAGGCATGATTGGAACCAGCCACAAACTTATTACATGTATTTTGTGTTAATAATTTTATGGCTTAGTTCTTGTTTTATTGTGCCATTAGATGCATTAATGTGTCCAGGTTACTACTTAAGATGTAATCAACAAGTTAATGAGTAAAATATAATGGCTGCCAAGTAGGCAGTAGATTTCCAAGTGTACTTCAGGGTGCATACGTCATGCATCCAGAGGGATTTTTGGCTTAGTGATGGTCACAGTGCACAGGGAGCTATCCCGGCCTGTTGCCCTTGCTTCTGCGAGTTTAGGGTCAAATTAAATTCCTCAAAAACACATGGTCTTGATGTCTCCTGTGTAAGCTTCCAGCATGTTTGTAGTGTGGGTACTTACAACTCAGTCTAAAATTGTAAAACTTGCCTCTTCTTGTTAATTGTTAATAGAAAAACAAACATCCAGGTGTGTGAAGGAACAGATGCTATATGGAGAGCATGCAACAGGACCTATGGCTTTTACATTTTAATATAACATCCCAGTGTGATTGCAAGGGGCAAAGGAGCCAGTGCACTTGTTGTATATAAGGAAGCAATATAACCTGTTATCATCTGGTGAAGTTGTGCAAGTCAAAATACAGAACCAAATCCTGTGATCCCTGTCAAAGTCCTATAATTTTTTTCACTCCTTCTCTGTCTTTTATGTTTCTTTTTTTTTCAGCTTGTTATTGTTTAGTATTGTATCTGAATATCAATATAAAACCTTTTAATATTCAAGCATGGAGTATTCTATGGAAACTGCATGGAGAATGCATATAGATGGAGTAGAATTATGAGCTGTGCGAACATTTCACAACTTAACTAAATTATATTTGGCTGTTTTGCTGATAGCATGAAGTTTTCCTGACTTCATGGAATCAGAAGCCAACACCTTTTTTCTCTTAATATGTTTTTAGTCCCCTGTTTCATATTTCAGCCTTTTTAATACTGTTCCCTCCAAACTTTACAGATTTTGACAAGAAAGTCTTCTTCCTGTTGTCTCTTTTGATAGTAGCAAGTGCCTTCTAAGTCCAGTTGCAGGTTGCCCACCATTTCTCTGGGCTTGTGGGATGTTTCATATTACATTGTGTGAATGGCAGAATCCCTGTACTTAACAGAGCCCTAGATACTATCTGGCTGGAGTAGGGTGAACCCCTTTAACCCGCTATCTCAAAAGGAGTCAATAAAGAAATAAGGTAATATAGACCGAAGGTATGAAAAGTGCCTTTAGGCAGACGCTCAGAATCAGTGAGTACAAAATGCAACTAGCTGTGGTTCTTTCAGCTGAGTTCATCAAAGGCATGTAGAAATATATATCTCATGTACATGTATAATAGACATGTTTTGATATTAGTCTATATATAAGCTAATGTATACACATGCACAGAGTGTGTATGTGTGATGTGTGTGTGTGTATGTGTATATATATATATATATATATATATATATATATATATATATTCACAAAAACACATGTTTCATGTAGCAAGATATATGTTTTTTGGGACCAAGTACTCTTGAACAACAAAACAGCAAGCCCACAGAAGCTTCTATGCACATTAAGGAAAAGCTTTTCGGTAACCCCTTTGAAATAGGTGCTGGGTAAATTATGGATTTGGGCCTTTACACGCTCTGTAGTAGCTTCATGTTTAATGGGTGGGAGGTCCTGCACTTGAAGCACAAGCTGAAACTATTGGTCAGAATGCCATCCCTGACACTCCTCTCAGAGCTGCATCTGGATCTAGCATAAAACAAACTGCCAGCTATACTTTGTTTCTCAGAGCATGCCAATGTGGGTCTCCCAGCTTTGTTCTTAAGCTTTAGTATGTCTGTGTGTTCTTGGAAGTTGCAAGGCCTCATCCAGAAGGGAGGTAGCTTTGGCACAGGGAGGGGATGAGCATATAGCTTAGGCCTATGTAATTTTGGATATCAGTACTGCCAACCCCAGGCATTTGTAAGATTGGTTTAAAAAATCATAAGGTTTATATAGATACTCATTGAGGAGTCAGGGGTCTGTTTGTCTTCTCACTTCTGCCACCACAACATGCACGTCAGGTTTGTAAGCTTTCCTCTAACAGCAAATGGACTTGAAACTAGATTTTTTTTAAATAGAAGCTGAGGTTTTCAGTGCCAGGAACTGGGACATTAAAGAAACCAGCAAAATTATGAGACTTGTGATAACATTCTAAGAGTTGACAACCCTGGGGAATCCATTCCTAGAAGCAGAGAGCTGGATGTTTGCAGTTAACTCCCAGAAGTCAGGGGCGGGCCCTACTGATATGTTCAGGCTTCTCTATACCTCTCACACTTCTTAAAATGAGGAGCTCTGACCTCTGCATTTGAAATTGACTGAACCATTTCACTGCATCTCTCCAGGATGTCTGTTATAATTTATATTATTTTGTGCCTTGTGGAGGGAGAAAAAAGGATAATTAAGATTTGATGTGCCTTTCAAAATGTTTTTGAAACTCACAGTGGGCTTTCTGTGTCTAGTGCTAGGCTGTTATTTTGGTACATTAGCTTGAAAAGCATTTATGGACTACTCATGGACATGGAGTTCATTTTAAATGATACCCAGCCTTAATTGAGTGTTGAGTTTATGGAAAAAACACAGGCATGCTTTTTCACATTTTACTTAGTTTCAGTTCCTTAAAGTTGATTCTATCTGCATTTCAATCTAATCTTGAACCAGAAGTTGTACTCTGTGTAAGTTTCAAAAGCAGGATAATAACACGGTTCTTTCAGGACTTGAATATTCAAAGTGCTTTGAAGGTCTAACTGCTAGCAAGACAATGCTTAATGACAGTGGGATATTACGTGGCCTAGTGGACTTTCACTGACTTGTTTGTATGACCATGCTACTTGTCTTCTCTGTGCCACAGTTTATCCACCTGGAGAATGAACATTATAGTAATACCACTACTGTAGAGTGTTTTGAGAGCTGTGGGTGAAAGACCGGTAGTATTAGAGTGATGTTGTAGCCAGGATGGTCCAGAAATTAAATGAGAAACAAGGATTTTTGGGGGTTACATCTTGTATTGGACCAACTGCATAGTTGGGATAGAGTTAGACAAGCTTTTGGATGCAAGGCATTCTTCAACATATCTGATTGCTCTGTGGAGGCCAGATGTTTTGGGCTTTCTCATTCAAGCTAGGCAGGATCAGTGGAGTAACTCAAATGTATTACCCAGATCTGATGAAAAATGTCTTTCTTTCAAAAGTTGTCTAACTTTTTTCCAACCATGCAGGTGGTCCAATAAAATGTATCACCTCCCAAAAAACTCCTGGCCCCTCTTTATAACTGCTGATTGTTATTATGAGCAAAGTTTACTTTTTTTAGTCTAAAGATCCTTAATATTGTCATTTCAGTGTAGATACATTTCTGATTGCTTCAGAGGTTGCTACACGGTGTTGTAAAGAATTGGTCTTTGCAACAACCTTCAGCTTTGGTTAATAAATTTTGGTTACTCCATTGAACCAAGCTAGCTTGAGTGAGGAAACTTGAAACACATCTGGCTTCCACAGAGTGGTTGGATTAGCATCCCAGGTGTTATGATGAGCAGATGATTAACCATTATAACCTGAGCTCCTGTATCTCCACTCTGTTAATAGCTTGAGCATTAGTAGCATTTGCTTTTCAATGTGGCCATCCTGTCCACCTTACTGCTGATGAACCAGCTATCTGGCATTTTGGGCTGATACCAGCGGCCGATTATTAACCAGCCGTATTGGCTGATACCAATCCAATTGCCGATATGTAGCCCAGCAGCTTGGAGAGCGGCATCAGGCTGGTAAGTCTCCCTGCACCAGGCCCAGCCCCACTCCCTCCCTCACTGCAGGGGCCTCAATCTGCTCCCCCTCCCCTTCCTCCCAACAGACTTACCAGCCCAATGCTGATCTCCAAGCTCCTGGGCTACACACCTGGCTTCATGCATGCTACAGCTACACCCATGTGCATGCACACAGCATTTATCAGTGACATTATTGGCCACATCAGACAGAAAAAAACCAAATGCTGATAATGTAATTTTTCCTTTTATCGGTGTTGATATGAGATGGACCAATGTATCAGTGCACCTCTACTGGCATTTAAATTATCCCTTAATTTGTGCTAAGGTGGTTTTTTTTGGGTAGGGGAGGATGGTTAGGGACATAATTCAAATTCTGTCTGGAGCTAATGCTGTGGTGAAGATCAGTCATTCTGCTTTGAGCTATTGTCCTCCTTCCTTAGCATGCATCAGAAAAGGGGGCATATTTTCTGATGTCAACATTTTTAACATCTTTTGTTTTTAGAATTTTTCATTTAACTTGAAATAATGCTTGGTGGAACAACCCGTTTGTCTTTATTTCTTTAATTTTATAAATACAACACATATCACTCAAGAATCCATAGTGCCACCGTGCAGGTATCTCTACCAGGAGATATCATATTGGCTATGTACACACTGCAGCCAAGGCTGAGATTGAAGCACATGTAGAGCTACTGTGTCCCATGTGAAGGGTGATGTGGTGATGTTGGCTATTGGATTTCATGTGTGGGAACCAATGAGAAAGAAAATAAAGATAAGAGATTGGGTTCTGTAATCCTCTGATACGAAGTATGAATCAGTCCTTTGGTCCTTTCAGATATTAGCCATAGTTACTCATACTAGCTTTGCGTCTCAGAGGGTACATCTACTGCGGAGCTGACTAATTAGCTCTGCAGTAAAGCATCACAGGCTACATGTGTGCCCCTATTAGGGTTCAGTAAACTAATTAACTCCACTGTAGGATACTACTGCCCAACACCGCCTGCTGGCTAGTCCTGCACTGTAGCACCCTTGTGCCCCCACCAGCCCCGCAGCAGCCACCTTGAGCCTGGGGCTGACCCCTAGGGACCCCTGCTCCAAATCAGCTACTCCTGGGTGCAGCGTCTTTGTGTGCCCAGGACCACTCCAGCTCGAATTGCTGTGCTCCTGGGTACATGTGAAGACGCTATACCCAGGAGCAGCTGACTCTGGCACAAACTGCGTTCAAGTTTATTCAGGTGCATTAATATAATGTGTAGATACGGTCAGAATGTATCATTTTATCCAGTTATTTGGATTTCATTTTTCCTGCGTACAAAAAAAGCTTCTTCAGAATTTCTTTCTAAAGATGGCATCTTTAGGTGGAAGTGGTATTACCCTTGTAAGTGCAGGGGATCTTGTTGCTTTTTATAGATGAGGAGTTTGCTGGCTATGGAGGCTTACAAACTATGGCCTTTGTTTGTTACATCTGATATCTCTGGCTCCACAGCCCCAGGGTTCCCTTATCTGAGTAACCTATTCCTTCTCCTTATCTTGTATGCCTGTTCAACATGTTGTAACTAGGGTCATCTGTGCTGTCAAGGAGAAGTGGTTGCGGTTTCCATTTCCAGTTATTTCCACCTTTGGTATCTGAAACTTCCACTGTGCTCATATTCTGCATGTGAGCCTGTCTTTTCAAGCATTGCCAACTTGAAGTGCAAGGTCAGGTTTCCCTTTAATATAGAATTTAAAACAACAAATTGATTCTTTTGTCCTTCAGTTTGTGCTCAGCTTTTTCTAGCTGTGTCATCTACTGTTCATTTGTGTTCACATAGGACTTAGGTAAAGGTAACTCTAGAAGAGATGTGTTCCAATTTAGTATCCACTTCAGTGCTAGCTGGAAGCACTGTGTTTACTCGTTTTTTACACTTAATTAAAGCAAGCACTAACATTTCCATAGTTAAAGTTACAGCTGAATTTCTCTGCAAGACAGAATTTTGCATCTTCTGTAAAATCTTACGAAAACAGCAAATCATCTGGAGAATATATAGCGCAGACCAGGGGCCAGAGCAGCATGGGAGGAGGGGGAGATAAAGCATCTTAAAAACTAGGCTGCTGTCAAAATAGCAGAAGTCTTCTAATGCACTTTATATAAACAAACAAAGGAGCAGGAGATGTGGGAAACTTTTGTTACTTTCCTTGGCTGAAAGGAGGTGTACTGAATCAAAAGGATGGTGTAGGCAAATATTATCAGACATCCATGATGAACTTAACATAGGGGTGGGCAATTATTTTGGGCGGAAGACCGCTTACTGAGTTTTGGCAAGCCATCGAGGGCCGCATGACAGGCAGCCCAGAGCAGATAAATATTAATTTTCTAAATTTTTTAGGGGCCCTGTGGGCCGGATAGAATGGCTTGGTGGGCTGCATTTTGCCTACCCCTGACTTAACAGAATGAGACAATATAGTGATTGTGGTGCAGTAATAGATAGTCTGTCCTCCTTTGTGCAGGTTCCTTAGCAGAACTCCAGAAAGGAGTTCCTCCAGAGGATATGAACTCAAGAATTCCAATACCACATCACAAGTGGCTACCAACTAATAAGAACTCCTTTGTTGCATATTGGTAGTAGACTGTCTTCCAGTAGCACTAGTAAGGTAAAAATACAGGATCTGCATTGAACCAACCCCCCCCCCCCCAAAATAAAAAAAAAAAAAAACCTAATAAAACTTCCCTTTGCCCTTTTGAAGATGGAATATGATGGCTTAGGACAGGGGTGGCCAACCTATGGCATACATGCTACAAGTGGCACGGGCAGCCTCTGTTTGCACCACAAAACAGGCCAGAGTGGGGACAGGCAGTGCAGTAGTAGTTAGGGCAGGAAGCAGAAAGCAGAGCAGCACATTGGGCAGAGTAAGGGGATGTGAGTGGCACTCAGAGAGGGGAGTGGGGCTAATTTGTCTCACACCTGCCAAAAAGTTTCATAGTTTCATAGTTCATAGTTAGTAGGGTCAGAAGGGACCTGAGCAGATCATTAAGTCCGACCCCCTGCCTTGGGCAGGAAAGAATGCTGGGGTCAGATGACCCCGGCAAGGTGTCTATCCAGCCTCCTTTTAAAGACCCCCAGGGTAGGAGTGAGGACCACTTCCCTTGGAAGTTTGGTCCCTACTGGTCTAGGGTATCTGTTGATGTACATTTTACAGAATCTGAGATTCTGTGTTAGACTGCACTATCTTGGTGGTTGTTTTTGTGTCTCCATCTTGGCCTACGGTTCTTAATGGTTGCTGGCACATCGCTAACACTGAAGAATTGGCTTAAGCACTATATTGCTGAAGTGTAATCATCCTGGGTGATAGATTGCCTCTGATCTAGGAGAGCTGGTATTGTCAGGGCATTTTCTAAATTAATTAGCATACTGTTACTGCTTGAAGTCTGTGCCACATAGTTGTGTCGGTAACGCTATGTCATAGCCCATGGATAACTTAGCCAGGTACAGCTACATCATTTTTCCACTTTTCTTTCTTTCTAACATCTATCCTCCTGTCTCTTTTATCCTCCTTCTGAATTCCCCCTTCCCTTTTTCTCCTTGCTGCTGCTTTTTCTTAATCTTCAGGGATCCCATTATGTAACGCACTACACAGTAAGAAAGATAGAAACTCAGGAGTTTGGTACGTCATCTCCCTGTTTGTTGCAGAAGTTATTACTTTACTTACATAAATAATGTTTGTTATCCTTCCAGTATGTGAATAGTGATTCAGCAGGTACTACACTAGAAATATGCATGAACTTAACTTGGGAAGGGGGAATACATTTGAGATGGGAAAGCAATCCAAAAGGAGAGAGCTTGTTCATCCCTGCTAAGTGAAAGATTAATTGCACTATGATAGAAAGCAAAGGGGCCATACCCTTAGCTTGTGCAAAATGCAGAAAGTCTGTTGGAGTAAAGGAGGTAAGTGATTTGCTCTAGTTGAGGGTTTAGCCCATAATGTGTAAGTGAATTCTTTTGAGAAACATGAAGAAAGTTGTAAGCTGTTAGTAGAATGGGTCAGCCCGATTCAACTGTAAAGCGGAGGCATTTCACCCTTGAGGCAGACAGAACATTGTGCTCCTACACATTGAAATTGGAACATGCATCATGCTGTAGGAGTGACAAGGCCTACCTAGATATCCTAAGTTTGTTGCACACTTAAGTCATAATAACATGAAAATATTTCAGTTTTTCTGATGCGTGTGCCTGTGACAAAGCAGGGTCAATGATGCTTCAATTACACTTGTATCCAACTGCATAGTGGGAAGGCTGGTTCCACACTCAGCATATGAGGACAGAATACAACAATGGTTCCTTTCTGCTGTAGCATCTCACAGAACCTTAGAAGAATTTGCCTGCTAGCCAGAGATTCTTTGCAGTCTTTGCTGGATGCATACTAGGGGTGTGCAAAACGGGCCGTATTCAATTTGGATTTGGATTTCGGTTCAGCCCGGATCGGGGACAGTGATTCGATTCATTGATTAGAATCACTGTCCTCGATTTGATTCGGGCGAATCCAGATCTGAAGATTCAGTGCTGATTTGGACAATCAGCGATTCAGCCATAGAGACAGCTTTAAATATTTTTTCTACATACCTCTAGGTACCAGCTGTGGCTCATGAATGCTGCGATGCTGGGGCGGATGGAGCATCCCCACAGGAGCATGGGGGGTCCCCCCCACGTGCTTGGCAGCGAGCCCAGAAGTGGACCGGAAGTACAAGTACTTCCAGTTCACTTCCAGGTCTGCTGGGGAGGATGCTGGGGGGCCCCCTGTGCCCCTCTGGCTTGGCGATCAGCTGCAGGGGGACCCTGGGTGCCCCCCCAGACCCAGGAGGCACCAGTCGCTGAGCTGAGGAGGCATCGGGGGGTGGGGCCCTGTGCGCTCCCCGGCGGACGCAGAAGTGGACTGGAAGTGCTTCTGGTCCACTTCCAGGTCTGCTGTTGAGCGCACTGGGGAGCCCCCCACACTCCTGTGGGACGCTTCATCCACCCTGGCATTCCAGCATTCACGAGCCGCCTGGTACCTTGAGGTATGCAGAAAAAACATTTAAAGCTGTGTCTATGTCTGAATTGCCAAATCTTACTGAATCTCCCCAAATCGATTCAGAGGGTTCTGATTCAATTGGGAGAGATTAAAGGGTCTTCTGATTCAATTCAGATTCAGAGATTTGGCCACCAAATTGGGCCAAATCTCCACCAAATAGAATCAGGGACCGAAGCTTCGCGCAGCCCTAATACGTACCATCTGGTTCATAGTTCAATGTCTTGCTCTAGCAGCAAATGATACCATCTTAATGTTGTAGTTCAGTGAAAATTAGTTTCTATTTGCTATGGTGCATTGTAATGTAATGCACTACAGTCACTTAGATGTGTACTTTGGCCTTTTTGCTCCCAAATTCCTGTGTGTTGTACTGGAAACTGCTCAGCAGCAGTGTGGGAGCGATCTGTGTGCGCCAGCCTGACAGTGTGGGACCACAAATGATCTCTCATTTTCTTCTAGCAGTGCTTAGGTCTCACCAGGGGTCCTGCAACGGGTGGCTTCTTGCTGCTCAAGCTCAGCTTGCTGCTTTGTTTAGGTTGATCCATAGATTTAACTGGGAATTTGGATTCAGTCAATAGTGGGCAAGTTTCCTTCTTGTGCCTTTCCTGGGGTCTGCTATTCACTTAACCATATCTTTACTTAGAAGCTTCTGTTCTGGCATGAAGTTTGTCCCTATTTTGCCTATGCTGCTGCTCTTACATTATTATCAAAAGGCACAGAAAGTCTCTTTTTCTGTAACATTGAGCCTACTTACTCTAAACATTAGAATAGCTCTTAAAATTCATGATGAGTGGCGAGGTCTGTACCTTAAGATTCTATTTTATCACTGCTGTCTGCTAGGTTTATCTTCTGATTAAGTGGTTTGAAAGAAAATACTGATATTGTTCTTGAAAAGCCTAGAAAGCATAGCATATGCATGGCTAATTATAATGGTACATCCCAAGGGAAGGCCACATTAAAAATAAGTCATACTCCTGGGCGAGGAATTGTTACTTGCTCTTTTTTTGCTGAAGATAAACTGCATTGGATCTATCTAGCCAAAAGGCAGGACTCTTAGGGTGCACCCAGACAAACACACATGTGCCTGTTGCAGTATCTCAAAGCCCTTTGAGACACTGCAAGAGACACATGCGGGAACAAAAAAAAGGTTCTCTGTGCTGCAAATTTGCAGTGTGGGAGCAAAATTAGACACCTGGATATCCAAGGGTCAAAAAATACCCTTGGTGAAAAAAGCAGGGCAGGCTATGGTCCTGGACCATGCTCTGAAGCAACCAGAGGCTCGGTCCTTCACAGAGATGCTCTGGTAGGCAGCTGGAGCATTTCTATGGCTGACCCTCGCCCCTGTGCTGAAGCATGCTGCCTGCTGATGCAGGGCAGGCAGTGTGCCAGCCACAGGGAGCTGGACCTGGGCTCCATGCTGGTAAGTAGGGGGTGGGAGGGGCTGGAGGAGGTGGGAGGGCACCATGGGGAGACCCCCGCCGGTCCCATCCCCCCCTGCCCCCCAAGCTCCCCCCGATGGCTGCCCCGCCCAGCCCCAGCATCCCGGCAATTAAAAAAAAAGCAAAACAAACCCTGAACTCGCCCACAGTAGCAGCTGCAATCGAGGTCACTGGAGCCTTTTGGGAGAGCCCCCCCAAGCATTGGGAGAGCACCCGCATTGCCACTGCCCCATCGCGTGGGTGCGGCCGGGGTCAGCAGGGCAATGCATGGCTCTGCACACTGTCAGGCAGCTAGGGCTGCTTAGGCTGAGTGGTGACGGGCCCCAAGTGACAGCTGCACTGGGGGGGGGAGGGTGCAGGCTGTGTGGTATGGGGGGGGGCTCTGACAAGAGGCTCCAGGGACACCAATGACCTCTGCTACTGCTGGTGATTGCGGGACTTTTTTTTTTTTTTTTTTTTTTAAGTGCCAGCAGGCTGGGCCCAGGTGGGGCAGCCATCGGGGGGTTTGGGGGTGCAAGCAGGAGGTGGGGCCAGGTGGGGCAGCCATTGGGGGGGGCTGCAGGATCTGGCAGGGGATGGGGCTGAGTGGGGCAGCAATCCAGGGGGCTGGGGGAGCAAGCAGGGGTGAGGAATGTGGGCCCTACGGGGGAAGCCCCTGTGGGGGTCATGTGGCCCCTGTTGGGTGCTATAGCCCTGCTGGGTGCTGTGGCCTGTAGGGGGCTGTAGCCTTGTGGGGGGCAGTTCGTGAGCTGTGAAGGGGAGCTGTGCCCTGTGAGGGGCAGGGGACCCACCTCTCCTGAGCTGCCCCCTGCCACAGTCTTCCCACGATCCATCCACAGCTACCCACACACCCCATGGCCACCCACATCTGTCCACAGCCACCCACATCCCCCCACCCCTCTTCCCATCCCCATTCTGCAAACCCCACATCCCTCCAGCACACACCCTGCATGCCCAGGTGCCAGACAGGATGAGATCTGCTGGCTGGAGCTGTGGCTGCATGGGCATCTGTCCCCACATTCTGGTTAGTGAAGGGGTCAGAGGGAGCTCTAACTGCTCTATGGTAAGAAAACCAAAGGCAAACAGCAAAACATATAGGTATTTAGAATTCATTTTATTATGATGATAGAGACACTGGTAGGCTTCCAAATTGCTTTAACAATGTAGTTATATCAGTAAAAAATTGCCCAACTGATCGCTGTCTCTTTCTCTCTTTTGCTCTCTTTCTCTCTCTCTATCTAGTGGTCTTTTGTTTTAATTGTGGAGGAACATGGATTTCGGGGTATTTTAAAGAGTGACTTTGGGATTTTTTTATCATGAACTTTTTAGTTTTCAAATAGAGAACACCAGAATTCCTGCTGGGGAGGCAAGTGGCAGGACCCAGGCAGAGGAGCCTGCTCAGAGCTGGCACCTCAGACCCAGCTGGAAATGGCTGACCTCCTGACCAGGTAGGGCCAGGAGGACATGCTTTGACAGTTCAAAGCTGGCCACCATACCTGGAACATCTTCTGGGTGATAGCTACCCAGATGGCCAGGCAGGGGGCACACATGGCAGTAGAGCCACACAAAGGCCAACTCTGCAGCCACAGCCCACTAGCAGCTGGCCCAGAAGGGCAGTTGCCTCTACTGGCTCTGCAGTCTCCATCCGGGTCTGGCAGGTGCGCAGCAGGTCACAGCCAGGCAGCAGCCCTCACTGCCAGACTGCTGCAGTGGGTAGAGGGCGCAGGGAACTCTCAGGGCGGCTTCAGCAGTCCAGCTGGCACAAGGGGTAGTGTCCCCAGGTACCAATTGGCTGGGCCCCAGAAGCTCCTGAGAGTTAGTAGCCCTGAGCTACTTGACAGGGCAGCTTTTTGTACTGCTGGGGCCAGGACAGGACAGCTTTTTATACTGCTGGGGAGAGCACAGGTGCTGGTCCCAGGCTCTAGCTCCTCCTGGCTGCAGATCTGGGAGAAGCCAGGCAGGGTTATTTTGCCCCAAGTGGCACAATTTGTACCACACTAAAGTGCATGTCCAGGCACATGTGCTGAGGCAAAAAGCCCCAGCTCAAATTTGCACTGCTTCTATTTGAACTGCTGCAAGCACAAATGCCTGCATGTGTGGACACTCCCTTAAAGGGAAGCTGCAAGATACCACAGCTCTGAAGCAGATCGAGACAAGCTTTTCAGTTAATTTTTGCCCAAAACCTGGAGTGTAGTTTGCCAATTTCATTGCACAACCTTATAGACTAGCAGCTAACTAGCCCATGCTCTGGAGAAGTTCCATAGAAAACAGCGAAAATGTGAATCGCAAATGAAAGTGGTTACGACAACGCCTGCTTTTGCTATTCCAATTTCTCTGTCGCTCTTTGTTTTGCATCCAAAAAACCTCCCCAGAAACCTGGTGCCTCAGTAATCACAGACTGGGTTCCTGTCCTCTAGGAGGAATATGCCAGCTGCTCTACATAAACAATTTATATGCTGGTCTCAAAGTGTTCCAGTCAGTGTGCCATGGAGATTTGCAGGAAATCTGGACAAGCATTGGGAGGGCTTTTCCCTTTTCCATCGAAGGGTGCATTTTCAGGCAATGCCAAGGGAAGGAGAGAAGGAAATAGGTTTGGTCTTTCAATCCCTTTCCATACAGAACTCTTACTGACTTGAACCGTAGCTATATAGGCATAGCGGCTGCAGGGATGGGCTCTTTTAGAAGGAAGGATTTATTAACTTGAAGTACTATATATGTATGGTAACATTTACAAAAATGAACATGTAACGTTTTTCCAACTCTGAAACAACTATCCCTTGAAAGACTCTTCTTAAGCTACTCTCTCTCTTTTTAAAGTTTTCAGTGTCCCTTGTTACTGAGCGCCTCAGAATCTTTGACATAACTGTCTTTCCTCAGAGGTAGCGTCATTATCCCTACAGGTTTCCCCAAATGAGAAGCTTATGCCTTTCCCAGTGGGAACTCTGGTCAGATGAACCTAGGACTACTGTGAGCTGATTTCTCACCCTAGCCACTCTGCCAACCTGTTTCTGCATGGATGTCCACCACAGAAATAGCTGTGATCCACTTCCCCTGAGGCACAAGCCTAGGGGAGGCTGAAAGAGCCTCAGGTCCTCCTAGACTCCCCCCTACCCACCACCACTTTTTAAATTAAAATGATTAATTTAAGTATAAGTTTCCCTAAAGTCTCATTTTGGTCAGCCCTTGAGTTAACCATGTACAGTGTGTGATCTCATTCACGATGGACATCACAATGGACAGGAGATGATAAGGTTTGTGGCGTGTACCAGCAAGCACTGTATAACACTGTCATCTGATGTTTGCATTCTCTTTCTTCAGTTTAGTCTTATTTTAAACAAATGAAAAAAAGGCCTCTTACCTATTACTTTGCAGAAGTACAGAGGTGGACCTCAAAATTCAAGGCAGGCTTTAGGAAATCTCAGTGGCTGAAAGGGAATTCTTTTTTTTTTTTTTTTTTACCAGAAGACTCCCAAGGAGAAGCTGTGAGCCTCATAAAACTTTTATGGGGCTCTCCTCAGTTCTACTTAGCTTGCATGGGGCTCTTCAGTGGATCAGGAGATGGATGGAAAACGACTTTCTGATACAGGATTTTTCCAACCAACATGCTGTTGCCGTTCTCAATCTTGGCAGACTTTCTGAGATCAATGGGAAGGCAGCCATGCTCTTGTAGAACTCAGGTTTGGGAACCAGGGACTTGGAACCTGGAGGGAAAGACACTGATGTTGTGGGAAGCCGCACGGAAGGCTGAACATTTTGTGGATCTTCCTGAACTTACCTCTCATTCAAATTTTTAAGACTCTTTGAGTTGGTTTCTCAGGAGACTTACAAGGCTCATTTGTCCTCATGGACTCCTGAGCATTACATGGACTTGTCAGAAGCTGACAAATCTGTTTAGCTAGTTTCAGCTGGTGGAATTGAATAAGGTTGTTTTTCTGGGCATTCCAGGAAATTCCATGGGTGTAGATAAGGAGACCTGAAAGCCCATAACATCACTGTCCAATATTGGTTTTAGTAGTTATTTTACAACAGAGCTGGAGAACACTGTAGATAGATGAGAATGCAGGGGAAATTTTAATGCATTTAATTTTAATACACTATCCAAGGATCATGTATGCTCCACACCTTATAAAAGATATAATATAGCTAGTTTAGTGTGCACATGCCAATAAGCTTTCTGTCTTAGTCATATTTACTGGTGTACGCCTAACACTATGTTAAGGGTAACTACAAGGCATCAATTTTGGGGATAGTGCACCCAGAGTGAATGTGGTATGCTTCCCTGCTCCAATCTTTGAATGTTGGAAGCGTATATTTAGATCAGTAATATAAAATAAATCTTTGAAATATGTGCTTAGGACCATAGTCTTTACTTGGGCAAACCTCCATTTCAATAACAGGTCAGGGACTCCTTGGAAAAAAACATTCCTGTAATTTTGTTCAAGCAATTGTTACTAAGGAGTTTCTACTCATTTAGGCTTTCCTCATGGAGCACAGCTGAATTTCAGGTAAAAAATCACACAGGCCAACAGTAATGAAATATCCATCTGTGCCTACTCCTAACCATGGTAGCGCTCAGAGGACACATCTACACATGTAATGAATGTGACTGAATATACACCAGCTCCATTTGAGCTGAAGTAAACAAATGGCAACATCACTGTCTACACGTGTGTTTAAGCACAGTAATTTACTGTGTTGCCAGATACCAGATACTGTGCCAGACATGACTGTCCAGCAGCACAGTAAATTAGTCTACTGCTCCCTAATTGCTGTGCAAATTTGCTGTGCAGTAAAACATCTCGGTGTAGACATGTCCAGAGACTGCACACTTGCAGAGAACAAAGAGAGAGAGCTTCAGGGTTGTATATTAACTATACAGGTTGAACAGCTGAACTGATGTATTTTCATTGTTTATTATAGCATAGGATAGTTATTTTAGCATAGGATATGCACTTCCATCTAAGTTTATCATAATTATAATTGTCAGAGATTTTTCTCCTACCAAAGTAAGCAGCTCAGATTGAAAACCTATGTTA
The DNA here is from genome assembly GCF_030867095.1 of Alligator mississippiensis. NCBI lineage: Eukaryota > Metazoa > Chordata > Crocodylia > Alligatoridae > Alligator > Alligator mississippiensis. The sequence continues at coordinate 223,830,986 of NC_081824.1, read as the reverse complement.
GGGGAATGGGAGACTAAGATGCACCGCTTGATGTTGGATGACACTTTTTCTTACCCACCCATAGAGATCTCATGTCATGGCTTCATGTGTGTACCCTTTTTTTAGAACAACATCCTGTTTTTATCAGCTTTAACAAAGATTTCCCTGGTTGCATCTCCACTCTATCTTTCATTTCCTTTGGGCAGTAAGTGGGGGAGGGGGGATCTTTCATTTTCTTTTCCTTCACAACATTTTCCCTTTTATTATTAGCTCTTTTGAATCTTTGAGAGCCTCCTGCTATTATTCTCCTTCTCCAATGTTTTCTTCTAATCAGATAGGTTCTCCCTTGTAGCGGCATTGTACAGCATGCAGTATACTCATTGTATTTCCCTGTAGGCAGATCTAGAATCCCAGCAGATTTATAAAGACATCACAACTGCATTTTCAGCATGCACAAAGTGTGTTTTGTAATAGCAGTGTGCCACTTTATCTTGCTGCTTGCTGTTCACTAAGGGAAGGGAATAGGAAGGGGATTGTTAGCCAAGAGCAAAGAAATATCTGTTGTAAGGTTTGAAATAAGAAATAGTCTAGACAAGCTTATTGTGTTAAAAAGTTCAAGGCATATAATGTGTATGTGACAGGAACGAAGTGGTCAGATCTGAACTAAAAGACCAAATGCAACTTTTTCAAAAGGGAAAATCTGACTAAATTGGGTCTTTTGTTTGTTACCTGTTGTGCTAATGTTGGCTACAAATGTCCAACTTGGGATCCTTAAAATTCTAGTTTATTAGGCGGATTGAAACACTGTAATGAGTTAAATCATAAACCTTGGGGCTGGTCCCCACACACACACACACACACACACACACACACACACACACACACACACACACACACACTAGCAAGCTACAGAGTCAGGTATACCTATCCTACAAGTGCTGGAGTCTGCTGTCGATGGCCAGTCGAGGCTTCTTTCAGTGTGGTGTTATCCTCCAAAGGGGGTCGCCAGCTGGTCCTTCTGGCTGGACAGGTCTAGTCAAGTTGGAGATCAAGAGGGTGCCACTGAGGGTCACTTTTCACTGCCTTTTATCTGTCCTTGGCAGACTTTGGTGACTCCCCAGTTTTCAGGTTTGCCCAATCCAGGGGTCATTGACCCTCGTGGGACTTTCCCCCCCCCCTCCCCCTCGGTGGCTACTGGATGATATCTGTCAGCCCCAGGGGTCATCCGCATGAACGTGCAGGTTTGGGAGTCCGTTGATGAATTTTGAATAGGGCTCTGGGAATGGTCGATCTGGAGACATTCAGCCCAAAAGTTGTTCCCCTGCATTGATTAACTCAGGCCAGGGCTTCTAGCCCTTGATCAGTGACGTTTAGAGATTTCCCGGTTGTTACATTGTCTTCTATTGAGTTCTTCCGTTGGTTGATCTGCAGTCTCCCAGGTGTTAATTACTGTCTGCTACCATGTTACACATTGAATCACTGATTCACTTGCTCTTTCAGGGGCCAGCCTGATACAGGGAAGAGCAGTTTGATTCCTGCCCTTGTTAACATTGTTACAATGTATAATTTACTTATGAAACTAAACACATTCAGTTGAAAGTTGAAAGGTGAGGAGTATAAAATATAAGCTACAAATGCCATGGCACACAAATAGATAAAAATACCAAACTACAAGGGGAGATACAAAATGCACACATACAAATTTTAGAACACAATTCCTTATCTTAAAGTGAAAGAAAGAGGAAGGAAGAAAAGGTAGAAGAGGAAAAACATATTCAAAGAGGGGAGAGCAAATTCAGACAAGAGGAAAAGGGGGCTTTCTGGTACACTAATTACCGTGGCCTAAATGTTTGGTAGTGAGATTTGTAGCAAAGCTGATGTCAGACCAATATGTTGACATTGTAATTTTCACACGGGGATTGTGGGTACACTCATGGTGATTTTTATGGCTGTTGAACATGGGGAGCATGTGTCCATTCCTGGGCACCATTTGTTAGAAATTTGTGAGTAACATTAGAATTGGGGGTGCTACCCACACACTACAGAACACTTGGGGAGGTCTTGCCACTGCAGAATCTCTTCCTTGCTACTGAGGTCTCCTTATTGACTTTCATGCCAATATCTATTACATCTGTACTGATGACTCCCAAGATACTACTACTTCATCCTGAACCTCTCTAACCTAATACAGAATCAGTTCCCCAGGCAGGTTTTAATTTTAAAATGTTTTCTCCATTTTTCTTTTCAAAATGCACTCTCTGCATCAGTTTTCATGAAGGAAATGTTAGGGTCATTGTTTTCATAAAATGTAGGTAGTTGAATATAGCAATAATTAATTTATTAAGGTGTGTGAATTGTCTTGCCACCTAAGCACACATCAGAGTCTCATGTAGTTTATTCTTGCTTCGAACAGACAATTCAAGTTAAACTGAATAATGGCATCTGTGACAAAAAACATAATGTAGTGGCATATATCCACTGATTCTTGTTTAGCATAAATAGGTACACAAGCACATAGATTTTACTATCAGAATTCTCTGAAAAAAACAAAGTAGACAGCAATACAGCATTATATACGCATCCGTTATTCACTCGTTCATATTTCCATGTAACTATACAACTGTGGGACTGTGAATTAAATAACATTTGGCCCTTACATCTGTTTTGATAGGCTAGGTACAGACAGTCAAAAAGCCTGAGGCTGAATTGATTCAGTCTTTGCAGGTTAGTTTAAACTGCAGAGATTAAATTGAAACAGAAGTGAACAGACCTTTGATTCAGGAAATTCAGCCACATGCCTGCAGTGGCTCAGGCCAGAAGCCGGGGGGAATGGCTGTCTGGCTGTGTGTTCACTTCCTCTTCCTGCTGCCCCCAAGGTCTCTAGGATTTGCAGTCCAGCATTATAGTAGCAGAACTCTGCAGGGTTGGTCATCACTGCCTCTTCTTGCTTTCAGGTGCCTCTGGGATTTGTAGTACACAGTTGCAGCCAGCAGTAAGTTTGAGCAGGGGAAGGGTGTTTAACCCCAGTCCCTGGCCCCAGACCCTAGCCACGGTTTGCCTGAGTGGCGGGGAGCAGTCCCTCCCTGCAGACTGGGCTGCATCTCCAGCCTTTGCCACATCCTTGTCAGCCAGCCCTCACTGCTCCAGCTGGGGAGCAGAGGGGCAGGGCCAGCCCTGCTCTCTGGGGTAGACAGCACAGCCCAGCCTGTGGCTGGAAAGCGTGATGGGATGCTGGGGAACTATGTTTTAACTTGAACCAGGAAGGGGTCTAGGACAGAAGTTTCATAAACCAGTTTGACCCAAATCAGTTAAGTCTGATACTACAGTCAACCAGGTTTATCTCAAAACAGTTTCAGTCATTTTGAAACTGGTTTATGTGCACTGCGCTTCTGATCTGTTATAGGTTTAAACCAGTTTCTGATCACTTAAACCAGTTTATGTGTAACTTGTGTCCCTAGCCATAAAGTTTATGTACCAACACTAAAAATGTGGTGAAGTAAAAACAAGGATTTAAAATTACCGTTTGTTTTGAAGTTCAGTGCTAGCTATCTTTGATCCTGAATCTGTAACACTTTTAAGCTACCTATATATGTTCTTAGGGGTGGTGCGTTTTAATTAGAGCGGTTCCCAGATAGCCGCCTTAATTAAAATAGCTCAACATTACATGTATTAAGCCCCCGTATGTTTAAAAATGGCCATGGGACACTTTATCTAAACCTCATTTGACAAGTTTTAGATAAAGCATCCCATGGCCATTTTAAAATGCATGGGGGCATACTACATGTGATGGTGAGGCAATGCTGGAGCGTTATGATTAGAACATGAATATGCATGTGTATAGACAGCCTTAGAAGCCATTGTTTTCTTTGTTGACACACACCTAGTAGCCAGTACTGTATCTGACTAGGAAGTCAGGATTTCAGGGTTCTCGGTGATCTACAGTACTCACATTTTAAGCTTTGACTTCTTGTAGTATATTGAATTTTAAAATTATGGCAACGATGTTTCAGAAAAATTCTTTATTTTAATTGAAATGTTAGATCATTTTTTTTCTGGTGCTGGGAGACCTATAGTAATGATAATTTCCACTTTGTGGCCTTTTGTCCAATACTTTCACAGTTTTTTAAAAATGGATTAATGAATTTAGCATCAACAATAAACAGAAATATTATTATTCCCAATTTACAGAGGGAAAACTGAAACACAGCAAGATAAAGTGACTCGCTCAAGATCACACAGGAAAAAGAACTAGGACCTGCACCCAAATGGTCAGTAGGCTCTTTATCCTATTAGTTAGCAAGAACTGGTCTCACAGATGGGGAGATTGTAACAAAATGGTCCAAGATAAATGCTAAAAATTAAATAAACATTAAAAAAATTACGCTTCTCACTGTAAAAAGGTGCATGAAGAAAATATAAAATGGTAACACTGAGGTATATTAGCATGAATTATCTCATCATGGTAATAACTAAGGGCTTACTGTAATGAATAATATGGTGAGCAGTGACCATGTGCTTCCAGAATGATTTTACCATTTGTACTCTGGCCGTCTCTGGAGATGTTGTCTTGGCCAAATTCATTCTTCAGCTTAATCAGAATCGCTGTTTTGGCTTTTGTGTCCACTTACAACAGGGACAATTTTTCCAAAGAACATGCTCAGGATCACGCAGGGAGTAAATATGCTTCTCTGCCTCAGTTTCTCCAAACAAAGATAACAAAGGAGTGGTGTTTATGTGGTACTTTGAAGGTGCAATATAGAATACTGCATGATACCTAAATATTTCTTTCTCTCTCTCTTATTATCTGCAAGTTTCTCAGGGTACCATGTCAGGCACCTTTTTTGAAACAGTATTTCTACCTGTTTCTCACTGATATATTTAGAACTTATTATTCCAGCATATAGGTATGTATGATGGCATACACAGCAGAAAAGCACCCAAACTAGACCCGTGGCTTTGTGAAGACCCCTTTGCTCAGCCACAGTCCTCCCTGGCAGGCTATTAGAAGTCAGAGCAGGTGGCAGTAATCCTGAGACTGCTCATGCAGGGCTTGTTTCAGCTTGTGAGGAGTCAGATGCTTAGAGACACTTTTATACTTTTGTATTCTGCCTGTGCTTGGTATGAGCTTAGGTATAGGGTAGCAGTTGAATCCATTGTCATTATCCCACAAGCCTTGCAATCTAAATTGAGCATATAATAAGGAAGGAGTTTAAGAAAGCTAAAAACAGAAAGGAGGGATAATCGGAGAGGAAGCAGGGATCCAGTGATTGAATAAGACTGTAGTTGCTTATTTGCTTTTAATTCATATTTGTCCTTTTATTGCCTACAAGGGAATTCATGGATCAGTATTTGAACTGTTCTATAGGAAAGACAGGTGCTGAGGAAAGGTCTACGAGAGTTGATGACTGCCCAAATCAAAGTATCGCTCCTAGGCTGCTCCAGGGACAGAAGCAAAAATGGGCTAAATTACACAATGTCATAGAGTCATACAGTCAGTGGACCAGAAGGGACCTGGGAGATCATCAAGTCTGGTCCCCTGCCATAGGCAGGAGTTTAATGAGGCCAAAGTAGCTCAGCGGTGCTTATCCAGCCTCCCCTTAAACAGCTCCAAGTATGGCGACCGCACCACCTCTGCCAGGAATGTGTTCCAGGTTCCAGTTACCCTTATGAAGAAGAAGTTCTTCCTTATGTCCAGCCTAAATCTTCCCTTTATTAGTTTGTGACCATTGGTCCTCATCCTCCCAAAGGGTCCCTTCCTGAAGAGTTGCTCCCCCAGATCTTGGTGTTCCCCCCTGACATACTTGTAGGTGGCTATCAAGTCACCTTGCAGCCTCCTCTTCCCTAGACTGAACAAGCCCAGCTACCGGAGTCTCTCCTCATAGGGCCTATCCTCCAGGCCTCTAATCATGCAGGTGGCCCTTCTCTGCCCCCTCTTGAGTTTATCCGCATCCTTCTTAAAGTGTGGTGCCCAAAACTGGGCACCGTACTCTAGTTGTGGCCTTACCAATGCTGAGTAGAGAGGGAGGAGCACCTTTTTAGATCTGTTGGTGACACATTGGCTGATGCATGCCAGAGTTCTATTTGCCCTGCTGGCGACTTCCTCACACTGTTGGCTTATGTTCATCTTCTGGTCGACTGTAACCCACAGGTCCCATTCAGATGCTGTGCCAGCCAGTGGGCTAACGCCCATGCTATAGTTGATATATATCCAATTCTATGTAGATTGGAACAAGTTAAAAATAATAATGTCATTGTAGATGCAGTTTATGCAGCATAACCAAAGAATATATAGTTACATATGGCTGTAGGGAGAGAGGGAAGGAGTATTCATAGCCCTAATTACTTTTATTCACATTACTTGTTCCTGGATCACTCATCTTTGGAGTTTGAAGGAATAAGAATTTCAGTGAGATATACTTGACACAGAAGAACTTCACTGTCTTTATAGATCTAAAGCACAAGCACCAGCAGTGTATAAGTGTTGCTGTTGCAGAAGTCAGAAGTGGCAAAACTGATGTCAGAACTGGGTCATAGGTTATAATATAATTTTCCTTGTTTTAGCTTTTTAGGCTAATTTTTTCTTTTCTACGGCTTATTAACATCTGTATATTTTAAGCAAGCTAATATTGAGTCATGTCAAAACTTTAATAAAGTTTGGATGGAACTTTTATAAATCTAACCATACAAGGGATTACTACTAACACAGGGAGATTTAAAAGATATTACAGAAATGTGATCTTGACCTTTCTTTTTTATTTTAATAATGTTAGATTTGGGTCTGCATAGTAGTTTGGAAAGAGGCAGCAGGGTCCCCAAGCATAGGCTTCTGAAAACAACTTGGTATTATTTGTACTCATTTTGCATGGATATTATTCTGTGTTGTTTTAAAAAGTAATTCCCTAGCTTGTCAAATCAGTCTTTTTGGGAAGTTATCTGTCTTTCCACAAAAGGCAACAATATCTGTAATAAAAAATAAAAATTAAAAAAAATTAAAAAAAAATCATATTTTACATTTACATAATGCATTTTTTCTCCAAGGATCCCCAAACTCTTTGCTGGTGACTCGATTGTAGCTCTGAAGATCATCTGATGCAAATCATCTGGTGCCTAAAGATAATTTTAGCTTAATCCTCATTTCAAACCCCGATTTGTGTCCCTAATAGATTAAGCCACAAGAATAATTTTCTAAATCTCTCTGGGCACATCTACACGTGCATTAAGGTGCTTTCCCTAATGCACATGAAATTTAGTACCTCTGGGCACCTATGTGCAAGCGCAGAGGCTGCACCGATGTGCTGGAATTCCAGTGTGTTGGAGCAGACTCGATTAATCTGTATATTTTAAGCAATTTTAATCAAGTCTGTTGGAGTGTGGCAATTACCATGCTGCAGCAGCCTCATGCATCTTGTGCATCAGCGTCCCCACGCTTAAAAATGGCAGCGGGGGCACTTGAACTAAAGCTTGTTGAACGAGCTTTAGTTCATGTGCCCCCCACCACTATTTTTAAGCAGAGGGAAACTGATACACAAGACACAGCAGGGCTCTAATTATATTGGCTCTTGGAGCTGCTCTAATTAAAACTCTGCCTCCCCCCATTCCCAGAGCACATGTAAAAGTGCCCTCCTATGTGAGGTACTAAACAAATGCTGATTAGGCCACCTTAATGAATGGTAACAAATGTGCGCTGTCTTTAAGCGATGCTTAATGCTCAGTAGCCTATTTTACTGCACGTTTGTGTAATAGCATTGTTTTTTATGTGACGCATTAATGCTCAGTAAAATAGGCTACTGCACATTAAAGCGCAGGTGTAGGCACATCCTCTAAAAACCTTTTGAAGTGCTAGGCAAAACTCATTCTAGTTAATGGGAAATGTAAACTCGCTTAACCTGATACAAAATTCTCAGAAAAAAATCATGTAACATGCACAGAACAATGGGAAAAAAGTATTAACTACCTCAGTTGTGCATTGAAGAACCCATCTCTCAATAGTTTATCGCTTTTTATTGTTATGTTTATCACTGTGCAAGGGGTGGGGTTTTGCCTTGCTCACCCCCAGTTCCAGAATAGGGCCTGTAGATAGAAATGTTAGGTGCTGTTTAATCTCTTCTTTAAAAGAATAGAAAAGAAAAAAAGAAGCAGCTGCCTTTATTTTGAAGCTGTCCTCAGTTGACAACCACACAGGGAAGTAATTAAATTTAATAAAAAACCATTCCCTCCTAAGTCAGGGTAGTCAGTGTGCATATATCACGTGCTATAATCATTTAAAAAAAGAGCTTTGTAGCCATCACACAAGCACCATTGCTTTCATCAAAGTCCAGTTCATTCCTTATTACTACCTGGGGAGTTGACTTCCAGGAAATGCCATACCTGGCACCATCCAAATTAAAAATAAATATTGAATGTCTGCAAACACAACTCCAACTTAGCTAGAGATGAAATGACAGTATATTCCTCATTCTTAGGCAACTTAATTTTACACACCTATTATTGATACTGACAGAGTTAAGTTCAACATAATTCAAAAGGAGCATTCTCTTATTTTTAATAATTTAGAAAAGAATGTTTATTTGTTCTCTGAGCTAAACTAGAAACTTAGCATGTAGAGGGACACTGAAATATTTTATTTTTTAATTATATTTTATTGGTATATTGTTTGCATTTATTATTATTTAAATTTTATTATTACTTATATTATATACATTTTATTTGTTACTTATATCTGCCTGATTAATAAAATATATTCTGCACATGACTGACATTAAGAATGGTGGGTTAAGACCTGTGTTTTTTTCTTGGTGATGATTGATGTTGGTGAGGGAATCTTGAGGGCTCTTTCTAATTTAGATAACGTCAGAATTTGTCCTGTAATAGGATTAAAATGTGGTTCTTTTTGCTCTCTTTTTGCTTGTTCAGTTCTTAGCACAGTCAGTTGTAGTTTTCTCAGCACTTTAACACATTAACTTTAACAGTTTTAAGTATTTTCTTTTTTAAAAACCTCCTCCTGGAGTCCCTTTATATGAAAATGGCTACAGAAAAATGTTGAAAGGGTCTACTGAAAATGCTACAGCATCAGAAGGAAAAAAAATCTATTTTTTTAATTTTTTAAGTTCATGATGTTTAAGTGTTAGAGCTTGACACTACTGCATTTCTGCTAGGGAAGCTGACTAATTTCTGTGACATCCTTTTTGCTGTTGCTGGTGATTTTGGAAACCCCCTATTAAAAAGACCAGAATTTTGGATTTGGTTTCTTTTCTCTTTCATTTTTCCCCAGACATTTCAGAAATGAGTGAATATACTATATCAAGGGTACTCAGCCCCTGGCCTGTAGGTCAGATCCAGGCTTGGAGCCATGCCATCCGACCCACAGGCATCTCCATGGATCTGAAAATTTGGCAGGGCAGTAATTGCTGCTTCCCTGCTGCCAAATTTCTGGACCCTGGGGGGGAACCTGCAAGGTGGATATCATGTTGGATTGGTTCATGATCATGGCCCAGGGTCCAATCCAGGCACACAGGAGCCAACTGGAAGTGGTGCAAAGCCTGATCGTGCAGCTTGGAGCCAAGCAGCACAGAAACAAGGGAGTGGATGCAGAGCTGAGGGAAGGGAGAAGCATGGAGCCCCAGGGAAATGACATGGGCAGCATGGAGCCAAGGGATGGAGGTGTGGAGCCCCAGTGAGGCAACACGGAGCCAAGGGAGGCAGTGTGGGGCTCCCATCTGGCAGTGCATGCTCCAGGAAGGTAGCACGGGGCCCCAGTACAGTGATTCAAGGCCCAGTCTTGGGGCATGGGCCTCATCTGGCAGTGGGCTAAGTGGAGCTGGTACACTTGGCATGTTTAATCTGGCTCATGGATGGGCCCCACACCACTCAGCTGCCCCGCCACACTAAAAGATTGAGCACCCCTGTACTGTACAATCATGGGATATAAGGGCTGATCCCAAATCCATCAAAACCAATGGAAATATTTTAGTTGGTTTCATTGCGCTTAGATCAGTCAGGCCATTAGGACAGAATATGACCCTGTAATGTTGAGTTCTGGCTATCCAATATAGGCATATGCTTAGCTGTGTGTGTGTGTGTGAATTTTGTTACAGGGTCTTTTTTGGGGAAAATTTAATTTAGACTGTATGAATGTGGCACAAATGAAGTTTATTTCAATTCTACAGTAACTGGCTAAAGAGAAAATGTATCGTTTTAAAACCAAATCTTTTTCAGGTCTTTCTTATCATTCTTATGTTTAGTGTGTATGTTTGTAATGTAAAGGAAGGCCTAAATTATGGGGGACTAGGTCTGTTGAGACAGCTATTAAAAGATGATTGGTAATTTTTCCATTTCATAGAAATTTTGCCAAATAGTAAGCATTTAACATTAAAATAGCTGGGTTAACCATTCTTTTATTGATGACATTTTATTATTTATATGATTAAGCTCTCAGCATAATGGCTGAGAAAATAATTTTTGTTCTCTTTATGGGCATACTCCAGAAATATCTTCTACAAAATAAGACAGTTTATTGAATGTTCTCTGTTTATGATGTCTGCCCCAAGTCAGAAGTTCCAGTCTGGTTTAATTAGTGTTCAGAATTTATTTTTTATTTCTAGCAACATTTGTGGAAATTACTTCATAACAATTTCAATTTCTATAGTAGTTGCAGTGCTCTTGCAAACATTTTAGTGGGACTCATGTCATATTTTGCAGGTTTTAATCCTTGGCCTCCGTGGGCCATGTCTCTCATTAATCTTTCTTTTTTCTCCCTTGTTCACATATCCAGCTGTTGTTTAAAATGATCATATAAAATATCTTGTTAAATATGTTTTTAATTTTGAGAATGTCCTTTATTATACAGCTACAAATCCATATTAACAATTGAAATGTTACTGTACATTCTAAACTGTTCATAGTAACTATGGCTTTGGTGAGACCTAAAATGCATGTACTCATTAGCTGGTCCCTTCAGGCAGAGTTGAAACACCCAAGATGAAGAAGAAGGGACAAGATCAGAGAAATTAACTAATTGTGACAGAGTTAAAAAATAAGGCTGGCCCTGTAGACAGAAATTGACCTAGGAAAGGATGAAAAGCATACATATGTTATTGTCTCTAATCTGAAATTTGCCTCTTGTCTGGATGTCAAAAGTGAAAGCAGTTGAAACCATAAATTTAGGCAAGATTAACTCATGTCACCACTATTATAGAAGCTGTTATATAACAGCTATTGTCAACAACAGATACATTTCCCAGGGCAAACAAAGGGACAGTCCTACTGAACTTGGGCCAAATACTAAAAAAGTATGTTTGTTTGATTAACTCCTTTCTGCAACATATTGCCATATATGGCTAGGCTTCTAAAGCAACGTGCATTCTTTTTTCTCCATTATTAGGAAATAATATATAATTGAGTAGCTCTGCTGTGTCGTCTGCTAATGCCTCTGGACTCTTTTACTGCAAGGAACATCTTTCATTCATTGCTTGCATTGGCTATATTGGCGGGGGGGAGGCAGGAAATAATGTAAAAATAACCTCATAAAAGAATACATTTTGTGAAAGAGGTAACTATGTGGCTGTAGTTGCTGTAAGATAGCCTGGATAGGCTTTCAAATCTTGAGAAGGCATCTGGTACTGCATGGACACAGAAAACATTCAGTTATGTCAGCGATTCCCAAACTCTGACAGATTGGGTACCACCAATTTAAAATGGTACAACCTTAAATACCACCAGCAAATTTTTGCCATATAAAGTCATTATAATAAATCTGTTAATGCATACCTCTGACAGGCTATCTGCATACCACTGGTGGTACATGTACCACAGATTGGGAACCATTTAGTTATGTGAATCTACCTTTACTTTTTATACAGGGCCGTCAGAGAGATATTTAATGTTTTCTAGTAATCATTTAAAATATGTATGCCAATATATTTATGACAGAATTTGAAGTTGTCTTCCTCCTCAGATGTTCTCTCATCCCTTTGTTATACCTAAGGTACATTGTTGATATCTTCTTCTACAGCTATCCATTATGTTACAGCTGTATCTCTGCTGATCCCACCGACCAGGATGCTTAGATCAGGATCTAAGACCTTAAGGATCTTAGACAGGGCTTTTTACAGTTACAATCCAATGCTAAAACCACAGCCACTGAAATCAACAGAGCCAGACACAGACACTCTCCAACCTGCTAGAGTACCAACTCAAAGACAAGAACAACATAATTCTTTGTTGTCACCTACAGACCCCATCTTGAAAACCTCGGACACAACATTAATGACTGCCAGACATCTAATGCTAGCCGTGGGGCAGAAACGTGCCCTGTCTTACAGGCAGTCCACCAACTTCAAACTTCAAATGGTATCTCAGTGAAAGGCTACACAACTCCTATATTCACCAAGGCACTAAACTTTGCCTTGGACCTAGATGCCAGGTGCGCCCCCTCACTAAAACAGATCACATCATCACTGGACCAGATAACACAGATTATAGCATCTGAGGTTCATTTACCTGCACCACTACCAACATCATATACACCCTCCTCTACTTACAGTAGCCCTCTGCTTGTGCGTTGGACAGGTGGGGTGATCCTGACATGTAAGAATGAATGAACACAGAGCTGACACTATTTCTAGAAGGACAGACAAGCCCATGGCAAAACACTTTAACCTTCCTGGATATTTTATTCCAGACCTTAGAGTAACCTATTTTTAGACAATAACACTTCAAAAATCAACTTGAACAGGAAATTGAGTAACGTGTTGAACTTAACTGACATGTTGAACTTACCCACAGACTGGATTGTATTAAGAATGGTCTAACTAGGCATTCTGGATACTCATACTATTACCTGGGTTAGCTTTTATAAGCCCTAGGTCCCTTAATGGATCTACTGGCTTATTTCTCTCTCTTACCCCTTTGCCTTTCTTAGAAGTGTCCCCACCTTTTTCTTTCCCCCTTCCCTACCTTTTGTATTCTAATTGCTGCTTTCTATTTAGCAGCTGTTTCCTGCAGTCCTTTCACAGCATCTGATGAAGCAATCCGTATGCTTATGAAAGCTTATGCAATACATCTGATTTAGTTCATAAGGTGCAAATGTACCCTACCTTTTACTTAAAATATAGCCAGAGCATAGAGTTCTAATGTGGCATTTAGAACTTTACAGTTTAAAAAATACATCCATGATATCTGCCTTTTTCCTTTCATAGTAACTGGTGCATTTAAGGCCTTAATAAACTAGACTAAAAGGGTAATTACAAAAAATTAGTGCTTCTCAACTCAGGTACCACAAACGTGTTTGCTTCCTCCACTGCTTTTAAATCTATTCTTGAATGTTCTAAAACAGGTGCTGACAGGGAATCAGTTCTACGCACCCATGATTTTGAATTACTGTATCCTTCTCTGGCTTTACACAGATGACATGTTAATGTTACAATCTGAAATAGGCCTCCAAAGACCCTTTTCAGAAGGACTGCACCTCAAACAGCTTGCAGATCAACACAGATAAAGCCAAGGTATTGATTCTTAGGAATGAAAGGAGGAAACGAGTTTGGATTTTACAGAAAAAGAAACTAGAAATGGTATCTCCTTTTAAATACCTTGCAAAAGGCAAGGATTTCTTACACTGATATCTTTCACTATGTAGTTGGGTTGAATGCAAAGCATTCTTCATTACATCTCTGACTGTCAGGTGATCAGAGACCTGATGAAGAATGTCATGCATTCAAAAACTTCTCTAACTTTATCCCAGCTACATACTTGGTCCAATAAAATATATCACCCTAAGAAATCCTTGCCTCTTGCATAACTTCTGGACCAACTACAACATCACTCTTACACTACCATTAAATACCCTGGAATCTACTTTAGCAAAAATCTGAGCTGGAATAAGCACACTAACAATGTAAACAGAGTAAAACAAACTGTCGGCAGGGTTGTATCTTTTTACAAGTAAGGCGTGGTAAACTTTCAAATGATTTATACTTGTACCCTGCATGTGGTTCAAGTTGTATATAATCTATCACACTTGCTCCTTTAGATGTAACAGATGTGAATGCCCCAGGTACATCTTTACCAGTTTGTCCATCAAGCATTCTAAAATTCTGTCCTTCATTGAATTTCAAAAGCCGTTACCCTCCTTCATTTAATTTCTTATCACATAAGGTTGCTGGGGGGATTCCCCATATTCCTTTTAATATCACGGTTGTCACCAATTCTAGTCTAAAAATCACCTACTGTTATTATTTCTAATTCTGGAAATTTATTTTGGATCATCTCAAGCACATTATATAACGGTTCCCATTTCAAAATTACATCAGATCTTGATGTGAGTGGGGAGAAATTAATAAGAAGCAAGGGAGGCCTACCATGAAAATTAATGAGAATGGCTAGGAGATAGTTAGTCTATTTCCATTTTTAATCCCTCAGTCAGACTCATTATGAGCATAACCAAGCTTCCCAGATTTAGAGACATGAAGAATAAGAACAGGGGTCACTGTGATGCATTGGTATTAAGGATTAGGCTGGCCCAGACATTAACATCTTTTAGCCCACATTCTTACATCTGTTCAGAGAAACTCCTGTGCCCGTATGGAGCCATATTAACTTCATCAAGGCTTTATGTAAGTGTAAGGACCTGCTTACAATTGATCTGAATGCAAGTTGGAATCATGTTGTACATGACAAACCTTGTTTTCTGTGGGGGAACAATGTGTGTATGGCCTCAGAGGTGAAGGACTGAAGAAGTATATTAATTTGTTTACCAATGTAACTGAAACAAATGCTTTGTTAGAGCTAAAATGAAGGGATAAAATAGACTACTAGGTAAACTGAGTTATTGAAGAAAGCTGTAATTCTCTGCAGAGGTTTGTAATCTGATCATGAAAACTGTAGGGAGTATTTTGATGGTATGGCACAGTGTTGTCTTAGTGCAGCATGGAGGCAGTCATCGAATGACCATGTATAGGAAAAAGCCTCCTCTCAAGGCAGTTACCTTTTACTCTACAGATACTGGCTTGTTCCCAAGGCAACAAGATCTTTAATAGACTCTTTTTTTTTTTTTTTTTTTGCTATTCAGGTATTTCTAGAAGTCATGACTTACCTGTATACAGACAGGGAGAGTGGTACAAAAGAAAACCTCCTGCCTTCCTCTCAAAATGGGTAGCACAGTATTACACAGGAGAATTGCACAGGAAGTTTCATCCAGAATCTTAGACTGGTCTTAACCTATAGTATTGTCTTTCTCCTTGGTCCTGTGAATCGTTTATGCTTTACATTAGCAGAATCCTTTCCTCATCCTGTGTGGGTACGCCATGCCCTTTTGTAACCAAAAGAGAGAGAAAGAGAGGCAAAGTCAGGATTTTTAAAAATTAATTGTGTGCTTATTTACATAAGAGCTTATTTATAGAGGGAGACACTTCATTCAAATACTACTGCTTTCAAGATGGTGATTTGGTTATGTTTTGCCCTCAGCTTGCAAGAGTTACAGGTAAACCAAGAGGTGTTTTATTTCTTCTGAACAAATGATGACCTCAGTGGTAAATCAGTGATAAAAGGGAGGGAAATAGCTCTAGAGACATTTCACTTCTGAGTTTACAAGGCTGAATCTAGTTGTCCTCCTACAGCCAGCAAGCAAACCCCAAAGTTCATTTTATTTGGGTTCGTATTCTGCTTATGTACAAGGTATGTGAAGGGACTGTACTGGCTTATTCAGAAGGAATTTTTATTAGTTTATTTTTTAAATAACCTAATTTAAGTGAGAGGGTTACTATTATAATTCTCTTTGGAAAACGATGGTATTTTGTTTCAGAAAGGGTGTTTGAAATTCCTGAAACCTACCCTTTGGCTGCCTTTAAACCCTGGTTTCTGAATCCTGTAATTCCCTCAATCAAGTCTTCTGGAGTTTAAATTGTTATTAAATGCCTTTTCAAAATGTATAGTTCTTAATCCTAATCAAGGTGAATATATGCAATCAAATAAGTGTTGGAACATCATGATTAAAATGTATTTTTATACTTGGTTTATAGTAATTTAGAATCCTTAGGATTTGATTGTGGGGGGGGGGGGAGGAGGAGATGCATTAAAGGGATGCATTTATCATATATATCTATATCTATATATATCTATAGCCTCATAAACTTGACACCTTTAAAATTTATATATCTATAGGAAGGGAAGTGCAATGGTGGGAAAAGAAGTGTGTGAGACTGACAAGAGCTTCTGTTGAAACAAAGAAATATTTCTTTACTTCCTGCATAGCCACCACAGCATATGGCTTAAAAATCCTGTTAGCTGAAATCCGTCTGTCTTCAGTTCCATGCACTGTAGCTGTCTTCCCTTTCGCTTCATTTCTCTCAGGCCATCTGTAAACCATGCTGACCTGTGAGAGAGTGGAGTTGGGGGAGAGATTAGTGTGACAGTAAATAACAACAAAAGCAAGTCAGTGATACAGAGAACTGGATTCCTTGATAAGCTTTCAGCAAGCAAATGGAGTGTGTTTGAATCAAGCTAAGTGAAGAGTGTGCAAATGGGGGGAAAGAATATGGCCCCTCCTTATGGAAAAGAGGGTCTGAGTTCTGGAAGGCAGCAATGCTGAGAAGAACTGAGGTGTCCTTGTCAACCCATCATTTGACTGTTTCTGCATCAAGCAGAAGGTAGGTGGTATCTCAGAATACAGTATTAGTAAGACCATTACTACAATATTGTGCCCTGTTTTGCTGGCCCGACTTTAAAAGGGTGGTTGAAAGGCTAGCGAAGGTTCAGAGAATTATTATAAGAGCGATTCATTGTCTGGAAAAATATGTTGTGTAGTGAGACTGAAGAGCTCAGTCTATTCAGTTTATCAGCCAGGAGGTTAAAGAGAGCCTAATGACACTTTTAAGGGCTTAAATGAGGAAAATATAACAATACTAGGCTGCAGAGCTCTTTCAGGCACTTTGATCCATTGAATTCAGCGAAGATAAAATGTTTGTGATGCTAAAGGTAATTAACCATTGGAGGAGATGTAGCAAATTTGCCACTACAGTGAATCTTATATGGAGATATGTACTATTGAGTGTCTCTCTAAAAAGTTACAGGGCTGTAGGTTGTAGCCGTGTTGATCTGAGGACATAGGCAGACAAGGTTCTCTGGGTAAATCTGATATCTTTTATTAGACCAACTCAAATAGTCGGACAAATCCTTCTTAGCAAGCTTTTGGGTCCAAATACCCTTTGTCAGGCTGAGGAAGCACCTGTAGTTGGTGTGTACTCTTCCTGGATGGAGTGAATAGTAAAGAAGCCAGAGGCTGGCATGCATGCACAAAAGCCAGTCAGTGAAGATGTAAATTCTGTTTCAGCTGCATTCCATAGCGGTCATTGCAGGAGTAACTGGATGAAATTTTTGCATATATAATCATCTGGTTTGTATGTTTCAGGTGGGTCAGAGCAACTTATCATGGTGGTCCTTGTGAGTAGGAAAATCTATGCATCTGTGGAGGGCCTGTGTTTTCATCTGTATCTTCTGTAACCATTGATAGAATGGTCTGATGATGAATCAGTATTCTTGCTCACAGCCCTAAAAGCATCGTTACTTTTTTGTGAGACAGCACAGAGTGCAGTAGCTTGAACCCACAGAAATTTGAGCTGGTGACAGCATCCATTGTAAGGTGGACTACTTGTCTTGTATCTTGAGTGACATCCCTTGTTGGGTGCCTTTTTGTTTTTGCTAGTAGAAAGATTTAATGTGGTAAACATGTTTTCATGCAAAGGAACAGACAGTATGCAGCACATGTGAGATTGTGTCCCATGAATACTGTGGTAGTGGGTGCGTGGGGGTGGTTTCCCTAGAAGAGGAATGTTAGTTTTTATTTTTCATATAGTTGACCTTCTTTCTTTGACATGCAGACTACCTGCATAATTTGAAACCTCTAGTATGAACCATTACAGGGGTTAAGGTCAGCTTTAAAGCACTGGTGAATGGTTCTTAGGTTAGCTTTATAGAAGCATGGCAGGATTTCAGAGTAGAGAATTGCATTCCCTGCCAGAGTCCTGGCCTAGCGGGCATGTTGAGTCAGCTTAATGTTCTTTTTGTTTTGTATCTGTTCTGTTTATTCTTCCAGACAAAATGACAACAAGGTTAATGATAGCGCTTGTTGTATTCCTTATGCTACAAATCGGATGCCTTTTATGTAGGCTTTTTTTTATTATTATTTTTACAAATCTTTCTCTCGTTGCTATGCCAGGCAACAATCTACAAATCATAACATAAATTAAATACATAAAAGACTCCAGTTAAGTTGTAGTTTTATACTTTATCATTAAGTAAGCCTTGTGTGTTTAGAAAACCGTTTTCTGAATCTCATTGTTTATAACTCTGAAATAACAACTCGACCGCATTTTCAAGGTTCAGTAAGTATCTTTGGCTACAGTGTGTGGTCTATGAGCTACACCAGAAAGGACCATGTCATATTGCTGAACAAAGGTGCTCTAACACACAGTTTTCTATGACCGTGGGAAAAAACAAGGTAATTCCCCCTTAATTGAAATGGGAGGGACACTTTACTTTTTAACTTTTGAAATAATAGTAAATATACCACTATTATAACCACTTCCCCAAAGGGTTCTCAAAACCTCTTAAAACCCTGCGAGGCAGGGGAAACATATGCATTTTGCAGAGTGGCAAATGGAGTGTCCACAAAGATCGCGACAAGCCAAGGTCATGCAAGTAGAAAGCATTGCTCCTCACTCCCTGTCCTGGACTTTACTCATGAAACCAGCATGTCTGTTCTCTTTGTGAGAAGAAGCTATGAAGATGAATGAATATTCTCCAAATACTGTCTTGCTTCTAATTCTTGCCATTGGTGGATATAGCTTCAACACAGCACAAATAACTTTTTAAAAGGTGGAAAATTAATATCAATTAAGTTTTGTATGACAAATGAATGGTATTTTTAATAGTCTGTATATGAACTGAAATAATTTATTCTAAAGGTCTTACGGATTGTGGATTTGTGGTTTTAATATGCACATATCAATGATTAACAAAAAGCAGGAGATGAAGAGATGGATAGCATTAAAATACACAGTTGGAATACAGTTTATTTTTTAATGAACACATACCAAAAGTAACATCAGGTCCCTGAAAAATCATTATTGCAAAAAGTAGTTAGAGCCTCCTTCTCCACACTGCTTTTTGTGACTTAGTCTTAAAGTTAAGATAAAGGTACGTTAGAAAAGGAGACACATTCAAGGACTCAAACAGGGTGGAAGAAGATTGCATTTAACCACTTGTATCTAAATAGGTAAAATAGGATCTGACCCTGTATCTCCCAGAGCAGGGAAGCTGATGACAAATTGGACCCAACTGTATATCAAATACTCTAAATTCAGTATTTGATAGTGTATTAATTTGTATACAATGGGATTTGTTGAGAATGATCTACTGCTTAGTATAAGTATAGCACAGTCAAGTGCTGGAATGGTATAGTGTGCATATTGCATTTTTTTTTAGTTTTTTTGCAATCTAAATTAAAATAGACTTTATAGTCTGATATTTAAATTAGATCCTGAATGAATGATTATTCTTGTCCAGTTGTACAGGTACTCAGAGTATTGGTTTCTTATTCTATTTTATGCCTTACTCCTAAGCAGGGGTTTTTATAAGTCTTGACCATTCTGGTATACACACCTTGAGTTATATATAAAATATTGCTAAACATATTACTGAAAATACTCTGTTCTATGTACAAAGTCAAAACAGTTTTGAAATGCAAAATTCAGAGGAAAAAAATACTCTTCCTGCCTAGTACATGATTAATCTGTAGCATCTATCTGAAAATTAATGTTTACTTATATTGCCAGCTGTGCTAATGCAGGTTACTCAGGGCAACATTAATCTGTACTTATTTAAACTCTAGCAGTGATTTAAGCTGATTGCTGATACAATCTACATTTGTCTTTCAAATAATTGTTATGTTCAGCCACTTTTCTCAAAAAAATTTCAGTCGTAGTTTCTTTTAAAATTAAAACTGTCAGAGGTAAAATAATGCTTGTAAGGAAAGCTCTTAAATTACAAACTCACTGTATTTCTTCTGTAAAACACTTGTTCTGTAGAATAGGAAGAGCAAAACACAGCCTTTTTTCCCTTTAACAGTCTGTGAAATTTTAAGAAACAACAATTGAACTCTGCTGTTGCATTCCATTCCAGGGTTTTCTCATATAACCATGGCAAAACCATATGAATTTAACTGGCAGAAGCCTGTTCCTTCCTTTATGCAAGATGGAGCTGTGTTTGACAGATATGAAGAGGTAAGAGGAGAGTCTCTCACTTTCCCTGCTTTTTTTACTTTATTATACAAGTGTTATAAAAACATAATATTTTTCTCAAGATGATGCACAAATACCAGTTCCTAACAGAAAAACTACAGGAACATAGAACAGAAATAACAACACACTTTGTACATTTTCTTGCTATTAAAAAAGCCCCTTTAAAATATATTTTATAATAGCAGATTTAATCCTGTGATTAGAAAATAATCACTGAGTAGGAGAAAAGAAGGATTTAGATACAAATCTGTCTGTAACATACATAAAGCTCTTCCTTGTAGGGAATCCTGATGGTATAGAGCATAAAGGATAGGGACCAATGAAGTGCACTATGTCCTTTTTTCTAAAACTGCTGTTTCAGATGCATATAGACTGAGAACCTGCAAGATGGATGGAAAAATAAAATTATTAAAACATAGTCAAAGACATTGAGATCAAGAATGGTTTTATCTGCTTCAGACAGTCAAACCTTACTTTATCTTGAATATGATTACTATTGTTCTCCTTTCAGTTGCGCTTTAATCTGTGTCTGTTAAAGGAATATAAAATGGGACATTTAACACAGGTTACCAAATAAAATGCAGAGCCTTTTAATAAATTCAACATCAATTTGCATATGGGAATAGTTTTATTGGGGTCTATTTTAATCCTTTTTTTATTTGGCTGGAAATCTCTAAATTAAAAGTATTGGAATAAATAACTTCAGGGTTATTATACTTTCCTCTCATCTCTTGAATTGAACAAAAAGTATTTTTATTACAGAGGCCGGTCAATTTAGGGATGGGTTTCATATCCTCTGTTTTTAGTGCTGGAATAGATAAACTAATAAGAAACTTATGGCCATTGAACATTGGCCTTTGAGAGAAGGATCTTAAATTCTTTGTCATGTGGTAAGTGCTGTTTCAAAGATTTACTACATTGGGTTCATCTGATACATCTGAATGTGTATGGTTTTGCTTTCAAGAATATTTAATAAAGAGTACTGGGTGACCCAGATGTGGACATGATTATTTTACTGATTGTTTTACTTCAGTAAACGATGAAGTAAAAAAGGCTAGCTCTAGTAAAGGGCTTAAGCTCACAGAGTTTAGAATGGGTATCTGAACTACCCAACCAGTGCACAGGAAAAGTTAGGTGCCTCAGAATGACAGTCTTCTTATGAAGAGAGGCTGAGAGACATGGGACTCTTCAGCTTGGAAAAGTGCAGGCTCAGGGGTGACCTGTTGGCAGCCCATAAGTATGTAAGGGGTGTGCACCAGGAACTGGGAGAATGTCGGTTCACTAGGGCACCCCATGGGAAGACTAGGTCCAACGGTCACAAACTCTTGGAAGACCGTTTTAAGCTAGACATAAGGAAAAACTTCTTTACTGTTCAAGTCCCCAGGGCCTGGAGTAGACTCCCCACAAAGGTGGTGCAGGCACCTACTCTGGATTCCTTTAAGAAATACTTGGATGCCTATCTTGCTGGGATCATTTGACCCCTGCTGACTACCTGCCCTCTGGGCAGGGGGCTGCACCCAATGATCTTGCAAGGTCCCTTCCAGCCCTAATGTCTATGAAATATATGAAATCTAACACTAGCAGCAGGCTGAGGAAGGAGTTACCTTTTAGGTACAATCCAATAAACACAACCAGTGTGCAGCTGCCTTGAGCTAGCCAACAGGAACATAGGCGAAAGCCTTTAACCCAGCCCTTTTCCTCAGAGCTGCTGTGATGGACCTCTATCTTCTTGAGATGCATAGGCCAGCATCCTTTCCTGAATGTAGGAGAGACCTTTCTTTCCAAAGAGTAAGATGAAGTTATTTTCATTTAAAGCATGGCACCTGCAGGAGGAGAGGTTGCTGCTGGTGCTGTCACTGTTCCACTTTATACATTAGCCTTATGGTTAAAGCATATAACCTAGGAGCCCTCTCAGCCTGAAGGGATTCAAACCCCATTTCTCTTTACCCTGGAAAATGCCTTAAGTACCAGGCCATCAACTATTCAGGGGTGAGCCAGAGAGCATACAAGGATGAGTGTGACTCTTTAGATTAATAGCTAGATCACTAACCTGAGAGAATGAGGGAGCCTGGGGTTTTGGTCCCTACTCTCAAGCCTGTATCTACATTTCACATGCATCAGTTATTGGATAAAAGTCAGAAACAGTCCTGAGAACCAGACTCAAACCCAGAACACACCTTCCAGCTCAGTGACTCCCTCAGCTCCAGATGAATAGAAATTCAGCTGTTCCTGCTGAGCAATTTCTTTTAAACTTTGAGAGGAGCAGGAATTAAAGTGGAGTGTGACTGTACCACCAACCCCCTACCTGGATCTGCCCCTGAGTGACTGATCCAAGAGCACAAAGCAGGTCATGGTTGTTGGCTGTTTGAAAAAAATCTTTTTTCATAAAATAATCTCTAGAAAGCTATTTTTTACCCTTTAAAAATGACTGTCACTACATAGCATTATGTTTACCTTTTAGTTTAGTCTTGGAGGTTAGTAATTTGGGTAGAGAAGGGATTTCTTTGTTTGTTCTTGGGGTTGTTCATCTGATTCTTTGCCTGCTTCCCTGGCTCTGGCTTACTAGTCCTTCCCTGTTGCAGTACCTGTCAGTCTCCTAGTATTCGTGCTGGCCTAGTGCTCTACATGCAGAAGGCTTTGGAGTAATTTCCTATGTGTATTTCTGTGAGGATCTTCCCATTCCAAATGTAGTTGTACAATGTGACTGGGGCAACAAATTCAGTGTTGCCTATTCCCATGGTTTTGTTGCCTTTCACAAGATATTTTGTATTTTTGGTGTTTGATTCATCAAGAATCTCAGCCTTTCATTTAAAGAAAAGTTTCTACTTTTTATGGCTGCAGGAAAATATGAACTTGATTGCATCCTGGCACATCAGTTAACAGAAGACAAATGAAGAGATCCCCAGATTGATTATTCTTTGTATTTTTTAATCAAACTCATTTGGCAGGGGAGCGGTGTGGTGGGGCTATCATGATTTTTGTGATAAATGATTGAGCTTAGCAGGACTGCAAATACATTCTGAAGGCAGGTGGGGTAAATTGTAATGCATCTTTACTTTTGGCAATATTACCATAATAGTTGTTGTCTTTCCTTTAAAATAGGAGTCCTTCGTCTTTGAATCAAACTGCCTCTTTCAAGTGGATGAATTTGGCTTTTTCCTGAGGTGGAAAAGCGAAGGAAAGGTAGAGTACAGGGATATCCGGAACATCCCTGTCTTCCTGTATTATTACACTTTGCTTATTTCCTGACTAATTTTTAATCACTAAAATTACATACATCTTTGTAACTGTCGAAAGATAGCTTGACGCCTTCACTCTCAGAATTAACATCAGCCAGCTTCCTAACAGGGTATTAACAGATGTGAAAAGAAAATATACTTCGGCATTAATTAGCTGTGATTTCATGGAAGACATGTTGTTTATATTTGCTTCCCTTCCTGTTTGCTTCTGTGCTGTGTTTCAACAGATCTTTGAACTCACACATTGTTTCTTGCCACTCCAGGAAGGACAGGTATTAGAATGCTCCCTGATCAACAGTGTTCGTTTTGGAGCCATACCAAAGGTACGCTGTAATTAGTTTATATAGTTTTTTTAAAACAAAAAGTGTCCAAGCTGAATGTGGAGTGTGGAAATGCAGTTCATCTTGTTACAGAGTTCGGCCAGGGCAGCTTCCCTTGTGAATTCAGAGTATAAAAGTTTTAGCTTTAAGCTATAGTGTCAAATATTGTGGTCTGGTAATGCCATTTTAGTTCTCTACCCTCCTTTCTAGATGCTGTCATATCTAGATAATATATGTTAAATGGGTCCCCTCAAGGGGTTTTTAATTATTTTTAAACATCTATTATAATGCTGTTTTAGAAAACTGGTAAACTTGTTCTAGTCAAATTATGTCCTTGTCCATTTAAATATTTCCGTTCCTTTGCATTTCCTTGATATGTAATTTTAAAGGATTTGTTTGCTTTCTTGTTTTACTCTTTAGGGTGATCAGTTATGGCTCAGTGCTGGGACTAGTGTTTATGAATCACTGTTTCAAAGGCAGTCAGCACAGTGAACTACCGGAGGGCTTGACCAAAACAGTAGCTTTCAAAATATTTTCTAATCATTTTATCTTTTTGAAAATATGTCTAGAATTTAGAGAACTTTTTTCTGCCGAAATTGGGCCCAACTCCTTTACTGCTTCTCCTTAAGAGATTTTCTGTGCAGCTGTCCAGTAAAACTGCATCTCTTATTAATGGCATTAAATACAACAGCACCAATTAGACTACAGTTCCAGTTAAAAATGATATATATTTTTCCCCTTTAAACATAGATTTTGTTAGTGAGGTTAGACAGAAATCCTCTTTCGATAAACCAGAGTATATGCAGTTTCAGGGCAGACTTCCTCATGATACCCCCCCCTTTACCTCAAACATTACCTGTGGCTTCATCTAGGCAATATCTATGGATGTTTCAAATTAACATAAAAATCACCAGACGCTAGATGTGTCGATATGAAATAGACAAAAATTACCAACTTATTCCACACAAATAATAATTTGGGGTCATTATTCTCTGGGATAAATTAAAATAATCCACCTGGACTGGTGTTAAAAGTATTCATCTATTTCTAGTCCCTGCAGTGATCCATTTTCCCTTGCCATAAATGTAATTTTTGTAATTTTCTGAAATGTCTTTATGGGACTGCATTTCTCTCTGAGCTTTTATGATTCAGTGACATGCAGTGATTATTAAGTTAGATTTTTTTTTTCAGTTCATGCATATATATTCTAAGTAACAGTATATATCTGAGAGGACTGGGAAATGTTTACAGTTTCAATGTATGTGAACCTGAAATGCACTTTTACATTAAGTCACAAAGCACTACAAATCTAACAAGTCATTTGTTCTGTTTAACAGGATCCCAAAATCATTGCTGCTCTCGAGGCTGTTGGAAAAGCAGAAAATGAGCTGGAAGGGCGGACAGTGTGCGTCTGTAGTGGCACAGATCTGGTGAACATCAGCTTCACTTACATGGTAGCAGAAAACACAGAAATAGCTAAGGTATTCCACAGTTAAACATTGCATGAGTGGAGAAGAAAGGGTTTGTGAGCTTTGCAGAAATGGTGTTTTTTTTTTTGTCAGAAGTCAGCCAGCTTTGCCTTTAGTGCAACAAGGCTAGTTTCATATCTGCTGCCCTGCTCCACAAAAGGGCAACCAACATTCATTAGGAGCTTGCTGAAAAGAATAGAGGTGGCCAAATGAAAAGCAAGTCATTCATCTAGGTTTATAATGTGAGCCAAGTTGTAGAAAGGGTGACCTGAGGCCCCATTATCTAAAAGCAGAACATCCCAAAGTATGAAGCATGCCCTCCTCAAGGGGTCACATAGAAGACCAGCCAGAGTGAGGAGAAATAGGTGTGGATTTGTATTACCTGTGAAGGTGAAGGAAAGTGCAATTAGTTCTGTTTGAATGCAGGGTGGAGTTCAGCTTTTAGAAGTTACAGGAACCATTATGACAGAACTTAATTATCTTTAAAGTGTAGCTCATCATTCATAGGATTTTTAAAGTTAAAAAAAAGGAGAAAGAAAATGATATACAGCCAATAAAATTCCAGGAAGCTAGGATATTTTTCCCTCCTGTTTGTTTTTTAAATTCATGTATGTTATGAAGTTTCTGTGGAGTTTGTTTGACAGAACAGACAAATACTCCCGCTTAAGTTCAGGATGCTGCAATTTACAGTGCAGTGGGAGAAACCCTACTGGCTCCATCTGGGTGCAGTGGTCACCTTTGCCTCTTATAAATTGTTGGGAATCTTAGTTTTGAATCCAAATTTATAATGCTACTGCTATTTTTTTAGGCAAGTTTCTTGTGAATAATACACATTGCTTGCTTTTCTCCTGTGTTCCAAAGGCTGAAACACAAGTTACACCAGGGCTGTTCAACTTCCAGGCAGCCAGGGGCTGTATGCTTCATGGGCCACATTTCTAGGTGCTGTAATTTACAAGGCAAGAGTTGCAGACTTCGAACCATTCATCTCATGGGCAGCCCCCCCTGGTCTGTCCCAGGCTGCACAGGCAGTCTAGTATGCCCCTCCTGCCCCTAACTGCATGCACAGTGTGGCTAGCCCAGTACCTTCTGCCTTCCCCACAGCCCAATTATCCACTCCCCAACAGCCATGTGGGCAGCCTGACACTCCTCCTCCTCCACCTCCCACTGCAGCACAGGCAGCCCAGCTCACCTTTGTCACATGCACCCCCTCCCTTCCCAACTGCACATCCACCTGCATTGTGGGCAGTCAAGCTCCTGTCTTCCTTATATGCACAGCATGGGCACCCTGTTCCACCAGCTGTACCATCTTGCCTACAGGAGTGAGGGCAGGTAGTAAAAGCCAGAGGAGGGAGAGGAAGCCTGAAGAACCCAGTTGCCATGGCACGAGGGAAGCAGAGGGTGCCAGGGGCAGCTGGGAGGGAGCCTGAAGGCCGCATGTTAGTCCTTCATGGGCCACAGCAGTCTACAGGCCTCCAGTTTGGGCAGCTCAGAGTTACAGCATTATTTTTTGTAGAGCTGGTGATATGTGTTACTTTGCATATATATGCCAAAACATGGAATACTGATCACTAACATACAAACCTAATAATCCTACACATTGAAAATGCAGGGTTTGCTTGTTGATATATGTATCACTTAATCCCTTGGCTGCTTCCTCTTTTCCTCTTTCACAATTGGCTGAACAGACTTGTAGACAGAAAGCATCTTGTGACCATTCACTATAAATGTTATGCAATAAAATACACAGTAAATATGTAACACTTCACTTTTACAATGCTTGGTATTGTATCCCATTAAACGCTGTGAATATTGAGTAAACTCTATGGTAGAAGACATGTATATACCTTATATGGATACACTAAGTAATATCACTATGTGGACATTCAACATGATGATGCTGATACCAAGATATTCAGGGAAATAATGCCATAATTTGGAAACATTTGGGGAGCAAATATAAATTCAAAATAGAGAGAGAGAGAAAGAGAGAGAGAGTTGCTACAGGCATTCATTTTTATATACTCCTTATTTTAGAATATTTTATAAATGCATTTATTAGCCACCTTTTGAGCTAGATAGGCTACATGGGACTGATTGGTATGAGGAGAGAGACCAACATATATCACTTGTATAATTATATATTTTAAAATGTGCTAGCCATAATATCTGGACACATTGCATAGGTTAAATGTAGTATCCCAGTGAGTCAACTTTTTTGTACTGCATGACATGGGTAGCTTGCTGCCTTATACTGCCTCATTCACAGTCCAGATACTTGATGAAAAAGACTAAACTTGCGTGGCATTCTGCTAGTCCATGAGCTCTGAGTCTGATAGGTCCCAACAGAGAGGGAGACAGTTCTGCTGCTTTTCCAGAAAGACCCTTCCAGTCTTCTGAAGTACACACATGGGGCTTGTTAACAAAGGTAATTCAGAGCAGATCACAGATCTCAAGTGTTTGAAACAAAGGCAAGCCCTGAAATGCTCATGGTATAAGCCAGGTTGCAGGGCATTTCGGAATGGTACTAATGCCTTATCTGAATTTGTATATATGTGAGAGTATATCTAAAGAGTACTGTAGTACATTGGCTTTTTGTGCGTTGTGAATCTATAGGTCTACTGCTAGTTTTGAGCTAAAGAAAAATGCCTCAACTCTTATCTTTGTATAGAGCTGTAACTGTTTAACCCCATTATTCTTCACTAAGAGTAGATCGGGAATAAGAGTGTTTGCATATGGTGGAAAACAGGAGCACATATTATGAGTTAAATTTTATAGTCTGCTTTTGGGTACAGAGAATTTTTGGGTTCTCAACTTGCCAAAGTCCTGATTTTCAGGACTGTACAACATCCCTGGTATCTATGGACTTTATTTAGAATTATGGGTTCCCATTACCTTTGAGACTGATAATAAAATAAATGCTTTCCAGAATACTAATTGCTCCTTGTAAGCATACATTACCATGCTGGCTGAGTGAACACTCTTCTTGATGGCATTCCTTAGATCCTGATCTGAGTTATACTGGTGTAAATCCAGAGTATCTTCACTGAAATCAGCATTGCTGTGATTAGAATCTGGCCCTCTGCTTTGGAAGTGATTGACTGTTTATAGAGTTTGTACAGTTTGCATGTTTATGAACCAGCTACAACTGCTGGTAGGTCTCATATTTTAGGCTGAACTGGCACTGGACATCAGTTACTAAATTTACTAGATGGACTTTCTGTGGCCTGGTATATACAACAGGCTAGTTAATCAAATGGGTTTGTGACCTCTGAAGGGAGAATTTCCCTAGTGCAGGAGTAGTATTGTGCCAGCATTTGGCTCTGGAGTAGGGTCTCCTGGGCTGCACAAGAGTTTGCAGGCATCTCAGGCAAACTGTCCTAAATTAAAGCATGATTGATACAGCCTAATATCTGAACTTTGTACCACCTTTTTTTTCCCCTTCTGCCATTTTGGCAATGTGGTATAGAGTCAAAGCCCTAATGGTTTTAAACATAAAAGAAAAAAAACAACAGAAACTGTTTTGCTTTATTTTTTCATTTTAATCTTACTCGGTGCTCTGTGCTAATTGCGTGTGTAGATGCAGTAAAGTCTGGCACAGTTTGTGCCAGAGTCAGCAGCTCCTGGGTGCAGCATGTACATATGCACCCAGGACCACAGCAGTTAGAGCAGGGGCAGAGTAGCCCTGGGCTGGCAGCAGGCTTGAGGGTCAGCCCTATGCTCTGAGATGTGGTATTGGGCAGCAGAGGGGCTGGCTGGGGCATGAGGGTACCGTATACCAAGCCAGCCCCAGTTACCCTCTATGCATGAATTGAGGCGGTATAAATTACTCTTCTGTACGATAGTACTTGTCCTGGACAGTACTATCCTACAGTGGAGTTAGTTAATTTATGGTGCCCTAATATGGGCACATGTGTAGATGATGATGCTGTTACTGCATAGCTAATTAGTCAGCCCCTTAGTGAGTACATCTACATGAGACATTAAACTGAGCGGTAGCATAATTTAGTGCGAAGTAAGCATATGCGTGTACATGTTCACATGCTTACTATACAGTAAACCTGCCCAATCCTGAGTAAATTTGTTACCTACAAATACAAGTAGTGAATTTGCTTGAGATTAGTAACAGCACAGTAGCACTCACGCAGATGCCTCACTGGGGAAAAAATGTGCTTCTGGTCAGCCATCCACCAGGGCGCGGGAGATTGCTCCCTGGCCCCAGGAGCTGTCTACTGCTAGGGTGGGGACTGAGATGGCATTTGGGGAGCAGGCACTGGGAGATCCTTATCTCCCAGCCCCTGTTCTGCCATTGTGAACATGGTTTCACAGTCTTAGGGCCGGCTCTGGGAGATAAGCGTCTTTCAGCACCGGCCCTGTGGTCACGGAGATGGCACTTGTAGCTCTCTGCTGGTGGAGGCTGGAGAGCTTGCAGTTGATATGTCTGTACTCAAATGTTCAGCACCTCAGCTATCCACGTGGGCAGGGCCATCCCTGGGGGGTGTGAATCAGGGAAGCCGTGCTTTGGAGGGCCCCATGGTCAGTGCTACATAGGCCATTCTGTGGCCACCATGTACCACTGCTGCTGAACGCCACCAGCTTTGCTGCCTCTGAGCACTGCTGACTCTGGCCATTTGCCACCTCCCCCTCGCCCCCATTCCGGGCCCTGCATAGGCTGATATGCCCCAGGCCCCGCACAGCCCTAGCAATGGCTCTGCATCTGGGAGAGCATTGCTAACACTTTGGATAAAGAAGAGCAGGAAGAATTCAGTCTTTATATAAGATGGAGTAGCGTTATGTCTACCTTGCCCTTTTTTGTATTTGTTTTGCTGATTTCCCACCACTGACTGTGTTGATTAAGCTGTAAGTCTGTTTCCTGTGAACATAGGGCAGCAGCTTTAATTTTAGGTGGTTCACAAAGGTTATGAACATTAATGTGTGCGGTCCTATGGATGAATATAGGGGGATAGATCATTTTCAAGAAGAGGCTATATCAGACACTGATTCCATGTGACCTCTGTGCAGATAACTGATGAGGGAGCTCATAGGCTTGGTTTTACAATCAAGAGACTTTAGTAATCACAACTCTGATAGGAATATTTGAAAAATAATTATGCATACTTTAATGGCAGTGTTTTAGACATTGTTTGAATACCCTTGTACATTAACTTTTATTTCTACTTGGTTAGTATGCTCATGGAACAGACAAGTGCTGTGATAAGTGCAGATTCTGCTACACTGCTTTCCCACAAAGAGCCTGGTAGAGAAATATCCCTGCATTCAATGTAGTAGAAGTGTAGGCTGGTTTTACCAAATGATCTCCATGTAACACCAGGGTGTATTCATTCATTTCAATGGGAATTTCATGAACGGTGATGGTATGTGGCAAGAAAGGAAGATCATAAGTACAGAGGAAGATATAGGTAACAGCAGGAGATTCCCATAGCCCTTTTACACAGAAGAATTTCTTCTGGGTTGTTCCATGGTTTTGTTGCCATTTTTTTTCAAGCAAGTGTGAATTCTGAACCTAAAGTGCCCAGAAAAAAAACGCACAACTTCCTTATAAAGAATTTTGGAAATCTCCTGCTGCTCTCTTTGTTTCTAACATGGAAATAATCTTCAGGGTTTTAGGCACAAACATGGAAATGCTTTTGTTCATTTCAAATTAAATAAGTGAGAAGTCTTGTTGGCTTCAGTAGAGGAATACTGATATGCTTAAAGTTAAATGCCTTTAAGTGCTCATGACTTCAGGGCAATGGTTACATAAAGTGGAACCCAGTTTGTTCATACTTGGGTGGTTTGCAACCCTCTTAGTTCGCAGCAGGTTGCCAAATTAACACTGAGCTGTTCAGGTGGTTGCTGCAGCTTTCAGTTCAGAGGGCTCTACTTCTACAACCAGGTGGTGCACCTCTGCATCCCAAGCATTTGTTTGTTGCAGCTGTGTATACCCCACACTAATTTACAAACCTTGAGCTTCACAGGAGGGTTAGGAACCAAACCCTGTAAAGAATCTATGTTCTACTGTGATTACCTTTTGAAGGTTTCATTCAAAGGGCAATTGTGGTTTCTAGTCTTTCAAGCAGATGGTCCCAATACTGTTGTTGTATTCAGATGGTTGGTAGTTTGAACAGTGAACTAGAAGCCAACAAATCTATATTTTATCTCCAACACTGCTGCACTCCTGTGTGATGCTGGCAGCATACATCACTTAGGGCTAAATTCTATTGCAGTTCAGGTCTGCTGCACAAGCATCCAGGCATCCATTGAGCATGCCTAGGAAGAGATACAACACCATGCGCTCATAAGGCTATGTAAGTCCTGAAATTGTAGTGGGTAGAAACCCATGACTAGTAAGGATTAGAGGAGGAAGAGAGGCCTGCCTGTATTTTAGCTCAGCAATCTAGTAGCACTTGCCCAGGAAGCAGGAGACCCATGTTCTCAACACTGTCAACTGTGGGAGTCCCAACCCACAGTTACTTGTCTGTGTACATACCATTTAAGTACATAGGGTAAAATAAGGATTCTATCTTTTTCCCATCTGTAAACTGAGGACACCAAATTGCCGTGAGGCTAATTTCATAAATGTGTGCAAAGTGTTGAGTTCCTTACATGGAAGGCGTTACAGAAGCACTGCAGTATACTGTTTGTTGTTGTTATGTTTTTAACTGTTTTATTAGTCTAGTAACTATCTGGCTTTTTTGGTTTTCAAGCATTCCTGTTTATTTCCCTGGCTCCTTTCATTTCCCTGCTGCAAAGAGTGCCATGCACTTTTGCACTGTATCAGAGCACGGCTTATGTTATCTGATGTGGTAAGTAAACCTTCCCATGGAATGGCACAACGGCCTCTTCCCTTTTCCCAGGAGCTGCATCCTCGAGGGGTATGTTAATGGCATCTTCATGAGAGATGTCAATATCTTGGTCTTCAGTTGCTGGCTGGCCTGTACCTTGCAGATTTAAAAAGGTGCTCGAGTCCTTTGCTGTACTTGTTTTCTTTTTCACTATTTTACATTCTTGTTTTTAGTAGTGTTCTTGCAGGATTTTCAGTGGACCCAAAACATGCCTGCTGGCATGGAGATGGGCCCATTTTGCTAGTGAAACTCCACCCAAAAGATAAAACTTTTCTCTTGTCACTTTTGACATTCTTCCTAGAGAAACAGCTAAAATAATTCTGAAGGTGGTAGGAAAATGCAGGAAACACACTGTTATTCAGCAGAAGCAATCTGGGTCCAGGGTGCTTGACACATGGAATGTATGTGGTAGCTGGGACTTTACTGATGAAATATTGGAAGTGGAAGAAAAATGCCCTCGGATTCATGTTTAGCTTTATGGCACAGCTTCAGTGCAACATACAGAGACACAGTGTAGCAGCTGATTATGTATGGAATGAATGTTGCCCTATCACTTAGTTTCCCTTATGTTTTTTACTCCATATGGCAAGGATTTTTGGTTTTATTGGACCAACTGTACATTTGGGAGA
Organism: Alligator mississippiensis; assembly: GCF_030867095.1. Classification (NCBI taxonomy): domain Eukaryota; kingdom Metazoa; phylum Chordata; order Crocodylia; family Alligatoridae; genus Alligator; species Alligator mississippiensis. The sequence continues at coordinate 223,798,217 of NC_081824.1, read as the reverse complement.
GCTGTTGGACAAGCTTTTGGGCATCAAGTACCCTTCCTCAGGTCTAAGAAAGAGACAGGCACAAACTGAGCTAAATAGCAGAGAGGAGACTCAATGCAAGTACAAATAATCTGCTTGAAGGGGTGGAGAGGGATGTGAAACAGGAGTGAGGAGGTTATCAGGAGCCCTTGTAAAGCAGCCTAGTTAGTGGCAGAGGGAGACAATTCAAGAACAGGGAACATAGTTGTTTCCTGTAAAGTGCAGGGAGATTAGTACGCATATGTGTTAGTTTGTAATGAGCCATAAAGCCACTGTCTGTATTGAGTCCAGATTTTTTACTACCCAGTTGGATTATGAATTTTTGTTCCCAGGCCTGTCTTTTAGAAGTATTTTGTAAATTCCTTTCAAGGACAAGGATTGTGAGATCAGAGAGGGAATGGTTGTTCTGTGAAAAGTAAGCTCCTCTTGGTGTTCTGTCCTTTATATTTTTTCTGCTAGAGTTAATTCTGGTGTATAGTTTCCACCCAGTTTCGCTCACATAACTGTGTGGGAATGGTATGGAATGGAAATCTATATAGCAGAATGGTGTAAAGCAAGGTTGTCAACCGGCATTATGTGAGAAGGCCCTAGGGGGTATGCATGGGCAAGCAGGGAAGGAGTGCCGCCACGCACCATCCTGCGCTGCTGTGCAGGTGCCGCCCACCTACCCAGATGTGGGGCTGGGGGAAGCGCGAACATGGTGGCTACCGCTGCTCTGCATTCAGCTGCACTCCACCTGCCCCACCCCAGCTCCGCATCCAGCTGCCAGGGGTACACTGTTCCGCATCCGGCTGCCAGGGGTACACTGGTCCAGAAAGGTTGAAAACCCCTGGACATCTGTGTCGAATAATAGGCACATCTATTGGCCACTGCATCAGTAGGTACAGACTAAATATCACAATGATGTGCTGGACTAATCATGGGATGGTCCAGAAGTTGAACAACAATTTCTCTCCGATTTTCTGAAATGCTGATATATCTGTTCTCTGTAGGTTCTTGCATCTCATTTATCTCATTATAGTATGTGAGTGCTTTTCAACTGTGTAGTAGGTACTATCACAGCCATCTGTCAAGTGTTTCTCTCATCACCCCCCCCCCCCGTCTTACTGAGAAAGTTTGATGCTTTTATAAAAATATATATATATTCTGGGGTTATTTTCTCTTTCCTCTTTTCTTTTTCTTGATTGGTTGCTTTGATTTTGCTTTTTTTGTTGTTTACTTTTAGTGTATATTTTATTCTAGGGAAAGCAAAGCTAAAGAAATGGGCCTTGCATTTGCAGAACAAGGTGATTAGTTTTATGGTGGTCCTGAATGAGGGGGAGTTCATTCCACAGTCTGAGCCAACAAAAAACAATAATTCTTCTCACCCAGATGAACTTTCCCCCTGCTTCACGGAGTCCTGTTGTGCCAGAGGAACACGCTTGTCAGCTACAGGTTTTACTTCGGAGCTGTATGCCATCATTCGTATACGGTGGCCTATGGAGTGTCCTTGAGGCATTGAGCTTGATTCTGCGTTCCATGAAAGGCCAGTATAGAGAACAGAGGACAGATCTGATAAGTACATGATAGCCTCGGAAACACACTTCGGCGTTCAGGAACAGTGGGAGTCGTCATGCCCACAAAAAACGCATTGTTGCAGTCCACTCAACAGTTTGTAAACGCATGAATTACCCCTTGTTCTCTGACTTCAGGCTAATGAAACAAGGCCTTTGCTCAGAAAAAAAAATCCCAGGTAAAGAGTAACTGTTTAATTTTGTCAAATCAACTTTTACCTTTCCCTAGGATAGTTCCAATTAGTTGTTGCACAGGCCATGAGATCACTGAGAAGCTTTAAGTTACACTGGACAGTAACCTGGGTGAGTCCAGCACTAAGCAAGAGCTTGATCACTAATAAAGTGTCATATCTAGTGCACCAGCAAAGTTCATAAATTATCTTCATCCCAGTGTTTTCAACCTACTCCAGTTCTTAAAGTTACTGTGATTTGTGTCACTACAGGATCATGCAGACATAACAGTCAGAGTATAGCAGCTGAGGTGTGCTCCTGAGTGGTAACTCCCTCTCCCATTTTAAGGTACACTTGTCCATAGTCTTACTCAGTAGTACCCAACCTTTGGGACTCGTGGCAGCCCTTGGAAAATGTCAGTTTTTAGCTTTCACTCATTTGTTGATTACAGAAAAACAGCAGAGCAATTCTTCTGTTGCAAAGAACTCAGAGAGACCACAACAGGTTAGAATGTTTTTGACACTATCGATTCCTATTTGAAATTTCTGGGTTTATCTTGTGAATCATATGTAAGTGTTTGCTGTGGCACCTGGGTTAAAAATCACTAGTCTAACTGATGTTCCTTCAGTGTGGCTCTCTGTCCCCCTCCAGTGACCAAACTGCATAGACATTCATGAATCTGCACAAACTTGCAGCTAAGAGACTGAAGCTTGTACTTTGAGATCCAGGGTTCCAAGTTCAGCCCTTTCTGCTGATAACCCACCAAGGACATCATGTTACAATTTCAGCTGAGGATGTAAATCCCATCCATAGTTTCTGGATCCTGCACCGAATGATCCAGTGGAGCCAATGTACCTGGTAACAACTCAACTGCTGTAACCCCTGCTTGGCCCCTCCAAGCTACTGTTGCTGTACAAGGACTCCTTTTTGTGCCTTTGGTTACTGCATCTTCTTGGGAAAGAAGGCACTGGACAAGTCTGGAGCAACAGCAAAGGATCAGGCCCTTTCCCCACCCAGCTTTGTATGTGCATGAGAAGAGAGATACTGGGGCTGTGTGCTAGTGGGAAGATGAAGACAGAGAAAGTGAGAGAATGGTTTTGAGTCTGGGAAGCAGGATGGATTTGTTGTGTGGTTTGTGGGTGATGAGGTTGAGTTTGGAAGAGAATTAACTCATATGGTATGGGCAGTAGGCCCACTTGGATGTTAGTGCAAACCAAAGGTCATCACGTCCATGACTAGCAATCAGTCACTGGGGACTGCAAGCACTCTTTGGGGATAATACCAAGTGCAGAAAGCACAGCCACTGCCTCCCAAGATTTCCTTAATCTAATGATGAACTAAGTACAGCACTAGAGAAGATGCACTGACTCAGGGCAGTTGTAATGGCATTGCTGCCTTTTGGTAATAAAAGTTTCATATTCAATATAACTCTGGGTGATTTGAATAGTTTGAGCCGTAGATAAGAATAATTTTTAGCAACTCATAGTGAGCCTAATTTGCTGGGAATCCTATTAAATGTATGGCTGGTGACTGTTAAGGAGCTGAGAGGTCGACTCGCATGTAGCACCCTGCCACTGCTGGCTGGCTTCATTGATGAACCCAAACTGAAGTAAGGTAGCTGAATAGCTTATAAGTATTCATACAAAAAACTAGAACTCTTGGTTCCAAAATGATACCTTTTATTAGACTAGCTGGAAAATGGCAAGAAAATTGTCCTTTTCTGCAAGTTTTCGGGAGCAAAGTCCCTTTATCAGGCTCTGGGAAAAGTGTTTATGGTACAAGATGGTAAAAAGTCCCCGTAGGTAGGGAATAAACTTCATTTTTGCACAGAGGGAGCTGAAGATGGAAGTCTGTCCCTCTGGATCCATGAGTGTCTTTGTGAGCTGGGTTGAGTAGTGCTTTGACGTGCTGATCAGGTAGAATTCCTTCCCTGGAGGTGTCAGATGGCTGGCAGGGAGGCAAAAAAACTTCCTTGATGTTCTGCAATGAAGTTTAAAATCCAAAATCGACTAAAATTCGGCATCTTCCATGTTTCAGGAACATGTATAAATATTCAAGCACGTTAGCATATGCTTCTCCAGTCATTTTGTTTCACTTTTTTTTCCAAACAGAGGTAGTCAACAATGTTGGTCTGTGATAGTTGAGTTACCTTAGCCATTTCTAATGCTCTTAATTGTGCACTCAGCTCTTCACCAATGTCTGTGCTTACTGTATCTTTTTTTTTTTCATTTAGTTAGTTGGCTATTGCTCTTCTAAGATTAAATACTAGGGGAAAAGTTCCTGCTCTAGGTTACCATGCAAGAAAATCTAGTATTTTTTTTATGTCTCTAGAGTCATTCAGTATTAAAGCAAAATCCAGTCTTGCATTTCCATTACAAAACACTTCACCTTTTTTCTAGGAGCCAATTATCTGAATGAACTTTCTTTTGTTTACTTGACTTCAGAATCTGATTTTTATTATGGCTTTTCTCTTTCTTACAAGAGAAGTCTGGTGTGGTATTTCTGAATGTCAGGCAGACGATTTGATTATGTTTGACTTTGTTCAACTTTGACTTCTCTAGCATTTCGCCGTCATGTAAATGATTAATCTGGACAAGTCAAATGGAAAGAGCCCTGATAGCCGAGAAGAAGGGCTGTTATCAGATTCTGATCCTCCTCTTAGTGTGCTAGCTAGATTAGAGGAAAGATACAAACTCTTCTGTCATTACCTTTTACACATTTGCCACGCTTTCTTATACCTAATCTTAGAATGATTTGCCAGCCACAAAATGATATATTTGTTACTAGTTTAGCATTCTCAGAATGGATTTTTTGTGGGCTTTTTAGACTGCAAAATTAAAAAAAAGAATTCTCTTTATACAAGGTTTCTGGCTGAATATTCATCTGATGTCTCTGAAGTCCTATTCAGTCTGCCACTTCTGGTCTAGGCTACCTGGTCTAAGTTATGCAAAGGCCATTATTTTGCTCCAAATGACAGAGATGAAGAAAGGTGTTTTACAGGGGATGGTCTTAGGTTTCATCAGCTACTGGCTATAATTTCATCCCTTTATGTACCTCTGCAACTGGCATAATATAGAGCAGTTCTAGGCTTGATTTACCACTTGGGAAGGCTTTTATGACTGGGTAAAGATTAGGGATTCCTGACTAAGTGGGACTCATCAGGAATATTCTTGCCAAGAAAATGCTGGTTAAGTAATTCATGGCTAGAGATATCAGTATGTCTGAAACAATAAGTAGTGTTTCAGTGGTGATGCCTTTGTCCAGTCAGCCTTGATTAAAAAGAGCCTGCTAAGAACAGGAGTTTGGTGCTTGTAGAATTGATATTGTTGTGGTGCATTGGTTGAAAATCCAAGTTGGCATATAAATGTGTTTTTTTTCTTATGCTACAGGCAAGGATTTCTTAGGGTGATATCCTTTACTGGACCAAGTATGTAGTTGGGAAAAAGTTAGAGAAGCTTTTGAATGCAAGGCATTCTTCCTCAGGTCTGAATGGCTTGCATTCAAAAGCTTGCCCAATTTATCCAAACTGTATACTTGGTCTAGTAAAAGATACCTCCCTAAGAAATCCTTGCTGCTGACATAATTTCTGAACCATCATGGCTACATCACCCTTATACTACTTTTGTTTCTTATCCCATGGTGGCATTCACTGTACTGAAAACATAGCTTATACTGACATCTGGTGGCATTTTGTTGAACAAAATCTTTAGTTTTTGAAAAGACAGCAAAATTTTGTTAAATTTAATAGCCTTACAGTTATTTTTATGTGCTGTGACGGCTCGTTTTAGTTTATTGAAACTTGGAAGATTTAAAGGCTTTTTAAGAATTTAAGACAAATCCAGCTTACATTGCGACTAATAATAATATAGCAATGCCAGTGCTCATAGCAGGAGCATTACATTTCTATTATGCTATATTTAGTTAAATAGGTAAGAAAGAGTTTCAGTGCTATGTTTATAGACTACAGACAATTTATAGACAATTTCATTGGTCAGGATACATTATTAATAATATTCTAAGAAATTATTTTCTTCAGTGCTCTTCACACAACAGAAAGAAGGTGGGAAACCACCTATGAAGGTTATATTCCTCATATCTTTAAAGTATGTTTTAAAAAGTGTGAAGCAAGGTTGCAAAACTGAGGGTATGGACAGACAACAATTGAACTGCTCCAAAATGTCACTGGCTAAGACCTAGTTAACAGTTGCTGCAGGAGTCTGTGCTCTGTTTTCATTGTTTAGGAAAGTAAGTAATGGCTATATGTGCAATTTAAAATAGCTCTTTGTTTTAAAGATGCTGTGCTATACATCTCTGATTTAATTAGTCTATAAAAGTGCAAATGTACACTGTCTTCTTTCAACTTTTTGGCCAATGCATACAAACTCCAGCAGACAGAATTTTCCCAGAATACGTCCCTGCTGAGAAAGGAGCAAGAAGCAGAGGTCACTTACAATTACAGTGATTGTAAATGCGTCCCTTCCTTCCTTAGCTCCCTAATTCAAAAAACACTTACAGTAATAAGTGTTTGTTTAAGACCCAGCTAGACAAAGCCTGGGCTGGGATGATATAATTGAGGATGGTCTTGCTTTGAGCAGGGGCTTGAACTAGAATCCCTTGCCCCCTAGCCCTGCTGCCCCTGCCCTCCAGCCCTGCAGTCGCCGCCAGCTTGGAGATGATGCAGGAGCTGTGGAGCCCGGCGCAGCTGTTTGCAGCCTGCTTGCTGCAGCTGCCCAGAGCCCAGGCTGGCTACAAATAGCCACGCCGGGCTCCGGAGCGCAGTCACCAGCTCTGTGCAGTGAGCAGGGGAGAGACCGTGGTTGCGCTGCCTCAGGCCCCTCCCCTACCACACGCTCCAAGGCGCACGTGCATGCGCTGGTACAGAGCTGATGCCTGGGCTTCAGAGCCTGGCACAGCTGTTTGCAGCCTCTCAGCTGCAGCCGGCCCCAGCTCTGGGTAGCTGCTGCCAGCCAGGAGCCTGGGCTGCTCCCAGCAGGCAGCTGGGATGCTGCAAGCCCTGCTGGGAGCAGCCCGGGCTCTGTCGCTGGCAGCAACTACCCAGAGCCAGGGCTGGCCATGGTGTGCCAAACAAAATGGCCTCACGTGCCATGCTTGGCACGGTGCCGGGGGTTGCCAACCCCTGGACTAGATGATATCCTGAGATCCCTTCCAACCCTAATTTTCTATGGTTCTATAATATGAGTGACATCTGTCTGGCTTTTTTCCCTTTTGTTTTTTCTCACCAGACATCCCTTGGGCCTAATTTGATTCTATGATGTGGACAGATAAGCTAATGCAACTGCAGGAGAATGAGAGGGGAAGGGGAGCTAGGGGTAGGGATAGGGAACTGTAGTAGAACGTATACCTCAAAATAACTCATTTGTATGTTTCCTTGTCTGTATTGTCTATTGAGACAGTAAGGTCATTCAGGTACCATACTTTTCTTTGTACAGCATATATCACATTTTAGGTGAGATAATATGAGAAATGATTTTGGGAATTATAAGAAGAAAAGAATGTGCAAATAATAATAAAGATGGAAGGATTTTTGTGGGTGATTATTTTGTTGGACCAACTTAATGGTTGGGAGAGTTTGAAACAAGCTTTTGGATTCAAGGCACCCTTCTTAAGGTCTGAAAAAAACAGGCACAGCTTGACCTAGTCCATATATATAATAAAATGCTTCTGTTGCCATCCAGCAATAGCACGCCTTTCAAATCCTTCTCAAATGTATGGTTGCTCTGTTTGTGTGCATATTGCTGTGCAGTCCACTTTAATGTAAATATAAATCTACCTTTAACTTTCATAAAGGGTAAATTACTTGAATAGCTTGTAAGGGAGCAATATATTATTAATCAGGTATTATTTTGAAACAGTCCTCCTTGAACTGGTTCAGTGTGATTTATGGATGCCAAGCTTTCTGTAACTAGTATCTGGTTAGTCTTTCAGGCATCCCACATTTCACTGCTCTTAACTCTCGCCCCCCTTCCAAGCCCCTGCAGGGAAACTAGTTACTCTAGTATGCATCTGTGCTGTCCCAGGCTGATTTGGGTTGGGGGGGGAAGGGGTGGTCAGGTATGTAAAGGTCAGGTGTGTAAAAAGGTTGCTTCTGGGTTCCAAGAGTGCTGGGTGCTCTCAGGGTTGCCCAGTGTCTGCAGCTTTTAAACAGCAGTGTCCCCCAAGATATTTGTCAGTTTAATTCCATTCATGGCAATTGATGTGGAGACCCGGAGCATCCAGCACCCCAGGACCCCAGAAGCAGGTTACCCCCTCTGCCCACCTAATCCCCCCACCCCAAATCTTCCTGGGATGCTCCAAAGCTTTGTTAGTTGCCATGAATAGAATGAAATTTATAAGTGGCTTGGGAGGAAAATGCTGTTTAAAAGTGGTAGAGACTGCACAGCCCCTAGAATACCCAGCTTCCCAGGGGTCCAGGCATCCTCCCACCTGGCCACCCCTACACAAAGTTTTCTTAAAACAGAGACCTTGGGCAGCCCCTGGAGCACCCAGCCCCCAGGAAAGAAGAAACAGGGGTCCAGGTAGCCCCACAACCAGCTAGCCACCTCTTCATCCCAGATCAGCTTATGATGCACAGAATGAACTAGGACAGAGGTTTCCAAACTTTGTCTTTTTGTGTACCCCTTCCAGATTAACCAACTGCCCATGTACCCCTACCAGCATACATTTTATATTTTATCCCCTTAAATGCCAGTTATTGTTATAATGAAAATTAAATCCACAGTTGCACAGTTTCTCCTGCACAACCTCCAGAAAAGTCTTGTGTGTTTCCAGTGGTAGGTGTATCACAATTTGGGAACCCCTGTACTAGGGTACATTGCCAGGAATTTAAGTAAATTCAGGGGTGTGGCTTGGTGGAAAGTTCCTTTTAAAAATGATGGCAATTCCCTCAGAGCACCCAGCTCCTGGGAACCCAGAAGCAGGGGTCTAGGCAGCAGCTCCCCCCCCCCCCCCCTTCCATGGGTGCCCCTGCTCAGGGTACCACCACACATATTTTGGTAAAGTGCAGGAATGGTCTGTTTTGAATTCAGTGAGAAGGAAGATCAGACAATTGCAATGAAAGGCAGTTGACATCTTCCTTAGCACCCAGCCAATCAGGGGCATCTTTGCTGAGGGAATACTAGGGAAACTGGGGAATTGCCACTGGGAGGCATTTGGTTTGGATATTCACTACTACCCTCTGGTGGCTGTTTGACAACACTGCAATGCCTAAAAGATGTTCTGCTTAAAACTCTTGGCAGCATATGTGCAGACACCTCTAAACTGGGTTAATTGTGAGCTGGTTCCCAATCAGTGACATTCTTGGAATAGTTCAGGTGTTATGTCTGTCCACACCCTGTGTGTACATATTTCTTTGCAGTCCACTTCACATCAAGGGCGGACTACCTGAATAGCTAGTTGAGGAACAATATATTATTATCAGGCATTTTAATAAATAGCTAATCAATTGTTATAGAGCCTAGCAAGCCAATGAGCCCATCATTGCTTATAGCGATGTCTTATAACAGCTTGTTAATGCACCCATATTATAACATACTAGTAACATTTATTAATGATTTATTGATCCTTCAATGATTGCCTAGAAACACAATCAGCATGAAGTGTGATCATTCTACGAAGCTGTGCCAGACAATTGGGAAGCTTATGGTTGGCCCAAAAAAGGCACTTTTCCCTTTGAGGAAGCCAGTTCTCTGACAGCTTAAAATCATCTGGATACCCTGGTTGCCCTGTACTCACAAGGAGTCTCATTACTTTGGGGAGACTCCACCTTCGGTTCAGAGGTCTGCATTAGATCTTTTTTTTTGGAGATTTGTACCTCTGGCATTTTTTGTGTTAACATCCTCAACCGCATCTATTTTAAGTGAAAAACGCCGAATTGTACTCAAGTCAGTTTGAGTTGCGTACACAGAAATTGGCTTCAAGTGAGAAGCATTTTCAGTCATTAGGTTGATAGTAAGCAGTGGACCAAATCCTATGTTAATTACACAAGTGTAAGTAGTCCACGGAGTAATCCCAGTACTCTCTTGGCAGAACTGAGATAGAAACTGACTCTGTAAAACCATCATTTTTAGTCCTTTGTCAGTCAAGATTCCCACTGAAACTAGGTGAGAGTTTTGGTTATGTTAGACTCTTGTCTTCAAGTCCTTTATTACAAATTTAGAGAGTCTAGATATGAACTATAGTAAATATAGGTCCGTATTAAGGATTTATGTAAGTGTTGTTGTATTGCTACTTGCAGACTGGTGTTCAAATCATTGGTGGAATGTTTTACTTTTAAGGATGAAAACTGGAAAGAAAGCCAGTCTGAATATGTAGCAGGCAGCTAGAATAGATTATAGTCGCATAACACAGTTGCTGTGCCTGTCTGTGGCCTGCTATGGATTTTTCATATTTTGCTTCATTTCTGTTCTAAAAGAGGAACAGTTAAATATGTCATCTCATATTGTGTAATGTTGCTTAGTAATATCTAATATCACCATCGGCAACTAAAAGGGAGATTTATATTTATACAAGCTATAAATAGAGAGCTTAGCAAATCAATCAGTGAGCAACTTGTCCTTGCTGGCAGTAAGCTATTTTAATGGCATTCATGTGCTTGGAAAGACTCAGGAGCCAAAATTGCTTTGTTTTGTGAAGAATGAAATATTAAGATGTAATATGCTGTTCAGATGCTGGTTGTCTGTTCTGTGGCATCTTTGGGAAGAAGTCAAGTTATTTGCGTTTGCTATAGCTGTGTGGAAAGGAAAAAAAGCTTTCTCAGAGGGCAACATTGTTCTGTTTACCTCTTTTGGATGTATTTTCAGAGCCAAATGCTTGTATATTTTGTTGTCTTTCAGCAATGGGTAGAAGGGCTCGGATCCATCATACATAACTTCAGAGCTAACAATGTCAGTCCGATGACATGTCTGAAGAAACAGTAAGTTCTCCCTCCTACCCCTTGTTCATATTTTCCTACAGGTGCTTTCTTAGCTTATCAGTTTTGTTCTTGCTTCAAAAATGAAGTCACCAAAACAGCCCACTTGAAACATTTCCTGAGACTTCAAATCCTCCCAGAGATAATGTTGTTAACCTAGTTGAGGGTTCATATTTCACTGTAACCATAAGAATTCCCCTGCTTATTGCCTGGCATCTGCCCAAGAGACATTGGAAGAGAGTTACAAGTGTTCATTTAATTTATCTGGATTGTGATTTTAATTATCATCTTGTCTCTTCTTTCCTTGATACACGTAGATAACCCCCATAGGGGCTTCTGCTTTTGAAAGTTGAATAGATATACCAAGGAGGAGAGTATCTACCAAATGATATGCTGATTATTCTGGTCTGAATAGTGCTTTCACAGCACAGCTCTATATTATGGAGCCACTTGCTTTATGGAAGCACTGAAGATTAGAGGTGCACCGATACATCGGTCCAATATCAGATCGGTACCAATATAAAGAAAATTGGTTGTATCAGAAATCAGCCCAATGCAGCTGATAATTTGGCCAATAAATGCTTGTGTGTGCATGCAAGCGCAGCTTAGCACACAGGCAGCGAGGAGCCCAGCTCAGCAGCATGGAGAGCTGCGTGCAGCTAGTAAGTCTGTTGTGGTGGAAGGGGAGGGGGGAGAGAAGGGGCATGGGGGGACAGATCAATGCCCCCCTCAGTGAGGGTGGGGGCAGGCACTGCCAGGGCAGGGTGGGGCACAGGACAGAGCCATAGCTCGTCGGGGGTGGGTGGGGGCAGCTCCCACCACTGCATGCACCCTGGGAGGGCACAGGGAGGGTGGTGCCCCCAGATCTGCATGGGGCAGGGTGGGTGGATTGCAGCTGAGGGCTGGAGCTATGGCTGTGCCAGGCTCTTCTTGGCAGGGGCTGGGCTCAGGGAAGGGGCTTCAGCCACCCCAAATTTTGCTGTAGCCCTGCTCCCAGTGCTGCAGCTGCACATCTGGCGCAGCCCCAGCTCTGCCCTGCCTCCACCCATGTACCGGGAAGAGTTGGGGCTGTGCTTGGCACACAGTGGTGCTGTGAGCAGGGCTGTGGCAAAATTTGGGGTAGCTGCAGCCCCCTCTGTAGCCCCCTTCCCAAGCCCAGCCCCCCCAGAAGAGTCCGATGCAGACTGGCTCCAGCCCGCAGCTGCAGCCTGCCCGCCCCTCTCTGTGCAGATCTGGGGGCAGATGCTCCCCCTGTGCCCTCCCGGGGTGCATGCAGCAGTGGGAACCGCCCCCGCGATGAGCCGAGGCTCTGTCCTATGCCCTGCCCCACCCTGGCTGGGCAGCATCTGCCCCTGCCCCTTCCCTCACTGCGGGGGGCATTGATCTGCCCCCCAATACCGTTTCCCTTCCCCCTCCCCTTCCATCACAACAGACTTACTAGCTGCACACATTTGTATCAGAAATTGGATTGGTAATGGCCAATATGTCTCCTTAAAAATCAGCTATTGTTATTGGTCCCCAAAATCTATATCAATGCACCCCTACTGAAGATGGAGACAGTGTCCTTCTAAGTTCCCTAGGGCAGTGTTTCTCAAACTTCTTAAAGTCATGGGGCTCTTTCATATCATTACTTCTTCCATGGAACCCTCACCCTGTCCTAAAGACTGATGCAGAGCCAGGCAACCTGGCCCAGCAGTGGTGGCACACTGCCTCCAGCCCACTCCATCATTATCCTTAGTCTCTTTGTGGTCTATTGCAGAACCCTTAGTGGCAGACTACAGTTTGAAAACTACAACCCCAGAGCACTGGGGAAGTCAGCACTCTGCTGTCTCTCACTATTTATGAGGTGCAATATCCCCCAGCCCCTGGGAAGCCAGTGTGCAGGGTAGTGAGCCTGTGGTCCCTGTTCAGTTTTGCAGTGTATGCCAAGGTAACAGTTCTTATGTTTCCCTGAGTACAGGAACTGGAATTCCACCTGGTCCCTGTACTGTGTATGGTTGGTAAGAGGCACAAGCCATCTGCTATGACATGACTTCTTACATTTCAGCATTAAAAAGTAAAGAGTTAGGATCTCTCTTGGTATTTGTACTCATTATCAAAGATGATAAGCACCATCAATTTAAGTACCTGCTTTTAATTATATAAATAAAACTTAAAAATAATTTCATTCTAAATTTCAGCTGGATGAAGCTGGCATTTCTGACAAACACAAGTGGTAAAATTCCTGTTCGGAGGTAAGCATGATGAAAGAGCGCTCAGGTAATGTTTGTACAATGTTTATAAAGCCAGATAGTCTTGTCAGTTATATGTGTATAATAAATCAACACAGGAAGTAAGGCAGCATTTTTTTCTTTTTCTTTTTTATCCCTTCTTTGTAAAACAACTAAAACTCTTTAAGGAAGCAGTAACTTTACCTAGAGGGCCCTATCCTGTGAAGAGTTGAGTACCTTCAGCTCACTTCAAAAGCCACTTGTCACTAAGGACCCGGATCCAAACTACAAGCAATCAGCAATGAGTTTGTCCATAGGAAGAAGCCAAGTTATAAAACATTTGTTAATAACATAAAACAAATGCCTCAGGGCAGTGTAAATAAGGTAATGGGTACATTTGAATTGGAAGAGGCAGTTTTGACTGAATTATTCTTTCACTGACAGACACTGTTAGAATAATATTTGCTTTCACCAGATAGTGCACAGTCTGGGGTTGCCTGTTGCTAGACATCAAACAGGAACTTGTGGAGCCAACAGTCTGTGTTGTAAGCAGCTGATTTTACTTTTCCTTAATGTTTGGCTCACTGGGGCTCAACCTCTAGCCTGCAGGCCAAATCCAGTCTGCAGGCTAGAGGTTGAGCACCACCATTCCTCCACCATAACACTGCCACCGTTCCTCCACCATAAATTTCCAAACCTGTAGGGAGACCCCGCTGCAAGTCGGATGGCATGACTTCATGCACCAGATTGCGCTGGCAAGCAGAGTCACTCCAGATCGGGTGCACAATACTGTGCTGGTGCACTAGATTGCACTCATGAACCAACTCCACAGACTGATTCCATACAGGATCAGGACCACAGACTGGCCCTGTCTGTGGAAACTAGTCTGTGGAGTCTGAAGTCCTCATCTGGCCCACAGGACTGAAAGGCTGAGAATTACCGGTCTAGTTGTATGGCGTTTCTCTCACAAATATGCTTAGGAAAATTATCAATGGATTTGACATCTCCCCTAGTTACACATAAAACGAGTAAAAGTTGACACTTTTGACAGTATCGGTCCATATTGCTTTCTGCCACAGAGCAGGAATACCTCATGGAGTTACCCTCCTACAGTCTCCTGCCATGCATTTTTTCAAGAGAGATAGAGTTTGCAATGAGCAAAAACCAGCACAGCCTGCTACGTTGCCTGCAGCTCTCCTTGGTTGCACGTTTCAAGAAGTGCAGCCAGGAAGAGCGCATGAAGGGAGTATATTTATCTATCAGCTTTCACAAGCCAATCCCCTGCTTGTTCCTCAGTCTTGCACCAAAGTTCCATGGATCATCATCTGTTTAGTGCTCCTAGTTCTGAAGCAGGTTAGGCACTGGAAAGCAATGCTACAGAGGCTGACTTTCTGCCCACAGACACATACAAATTTGCATGTTAGGACACATATGGAAGCAGAAGGTAGTTGGCAGTAACTAGGGATGTGAACTTACCTTGTGCTAGCTATTCCACACTAACTCTCCATATGGTTGGTCACTTCTAGTGTCCACCAAATTATTCCTTCTTACAATAATGCACCTCACACTTACTGCCTGCTAAGAGTGTCTACCTTAGCAGGAACCTTTATCACTTAAATAACTTGTTATCCTAGATTTACACACTTTCTATACTAAACTCTCACTTAGAAGTGAGTTGGCATCTCATGACCTGACACACTTAAAATAAAGCCAAAAAGAAGTCCAGTCTTTTGAGTGAATAATTAATATTCAGTATCCTATTTAATATGTAGACCACTAAGCAGGTATGCCAGTAGAAGGGTTGAATTTTCCATACACTGTGGTGTTGTTACTGTAAATATGCCAATTTAGACATTACTGGTTAAGAACACTGTCTGTGGATTTCAGCCAGCAGCACTCTCTGGCATGGAATTTTGTTCTCATAAATCCACACAATCACTCAGCAGTTTGTTATAGATCTTGATCCTGTTTCATACTTTATAGAACAGAAACTTGGAATTCCTCAGTTTCTGAAACTTCAAGGTTAGGGACAGAAATTACACATAAACCGGTATAAGTGATCAGAAACCGGTTCAAATCTATAACACAACAGAAGTTCAGTGCACATAAACCACTATCAAAATGGCTGAAAACAGTTTAAGATAAACCTGAATGGATATAGTATCAGACTGAACTGATTTACGTTAAGTCAGTTTATTGAAATTCTGTCCCAGATCCCTTCAGATTCAAGTTAACTTGCAGCCCTCCAGCATCCCAGGATGCTTTGCACCTCCCCCTTGAGCATGGGTGACCTAACCTTGGCCCAAGCTGTCTGCTTCAGCCAAGAAGGAAGGTGTGCTCTAGCCCTCCCCCCCCCCCCCCCCCCCCCCCCCCCCGGCTTCTGGCCTGGGCCACTGCAGGTGCATGGCTGCTTTTCTGGAATCAAAAGTGAATGTCTGATTACTTGCTTATCAGTTCAGTCTATGCAACTTAGACTAACGTGCAAAGATTGAATTCATTCAGCCTTGGGCTTTTTGACTGCCTGTACTCAGTCCAAAAGAGAACAAAAGCAGTGCTTGACTTCTAAGAGAAATGCAGTAGTGAATTTAGTGTCACCCTGTTAAACTTCAAAATAGGGTACATAGAATGCACATAATTCTCATTTGCTTCATCGGGAGTTGTAGGTGCTCAGCACCTCTGAAAACTAAGCCACTTATTTCAGTGGCTGTACTAAAGTGTGACAGATTTTTGTGGGGGCTCACGAAAGATATCTTTAGTGAAAACACCACCATGTCCCTGTCTTAGAGAATGAAAGAACCACTCCCTGAGGAGCTTCCCTAGAGCTTTTGAGGGTGAGTGGCCTTCCCATTGCAACATGGAGGGCCTCAAAGGAATTGGTAAGGGGCAATTTTCTGGTACTGATATGGTTGAAAATACAGGGGTCTCTTATAAAAATGAACATTAATCAATAGATTTTCTACATTTTTGTATTGGAAGGTCTTATCTATTAATCTAAATTATCCTAGTTTATACTAAACTGGATTTAAAAACTGATGTAGTTTAAACTGTGAAAAACTCTGTGTAGACACACTTGCATAGGTTTCAGACTATCCCCATCATTTCAGCTTGTACCTGTAAATGTGCCGCTACAATCAGTGGTGAAGAAATACTTTGAAACTTTTCAGAAAAACTGCACTGTGAAACATGACAGAAACTCCTACAGAAGTTTGCTAACCAGGGATCTCCCCTGCTTCAGCAATAACCAAGTTCTCTTTCAAAACCTGGAGATGAGAATACAAAGAAAAGCCACTATGTCTGCTGTATTCTTTGATGAAAATAAAAGATAATTTGACATTTAAAGAGAGTTGTCTGCATCCACAGAATCTTGACTCGATATTTCTCCTTAATTGTTTATACCAATATTAAGAGGTGTTTGACACCAACCACCTGCTTTCTGAGGACAGTTTATTAGAGTAGATGTACAATTCCTAGTGGACCAGAGACAGCTGATAAATTTTGCAGCTAGCAATCCTCCACATCCGAGAGGTAAAATGTTATTAAAAGTTTGGAAGGTTTCGAAAGAGAAATGCCTGGTACTTTAAAATAATGAGTGCCTAAGGTTAGACTCCTAAGTAGATACTTCAGTGGGAGTGGGTTGGAACTCACCCAGTTTTAAAATCAGGTCATTTATTTAGGTGCCTAACCGGGGCATAGGGATCCAGCTCTTTTTAAAACGTCTTGGCTGAAAATTGGGGAAAATATAATTTTCTCGTTTAGATCTTCGGCTTCCTTCTCATTATTTTAGTTGTAGAAAAATATTTACAGAAATCATTTAAAGTGTTTTAGAGAATAAAACAACTTTGGATTGCTATGGAAACAAATAACAGCAAGTTTGTTTCACATCTTTCACTTTCTGAATTTATTTAGTATTCACAATACTTACGACAAGCCTCTGCAGATTCACTTTCTGATAGAGGGTTGTGTATTTTCAGCGGATTATGGTCATGTAAAGCTTGTGTTAGGAT
This sequence comes from Alligator mississippiensis, assembly GCF_030867095.1. Lineage (NCBI taxonomy): Eukaryota > Metazoa > Chordata > Crocodylia > Alligatoridae > Alligator > Alligator mississippiensis. The sequence goes on along the minus strand of NC_081824.1, from coordinate 223,781,332 downwards.
TAGAAACAGATATGGGCACAAGCTTCTGTATTTATATTGAAGTCCAGAGTTGGCAAGTTGTTAGACCCTATTTTTGTTTCAGTTTTTTGGAGAGACAGGAAGACTGGCTGTGGTGGTTTTCCCCTCAAAGTCTGTGGTTATTTTTGGTCATCAGAAACATTTATAACAACAGACCTCACATTAAAGATACTGGATAGCACAAATTTCTTGGATTATTTTGTTTCAAGTAAGAATGAGGCTGTCAGTTTCATGGATAGTGAAATAATGCAGCTTTTACTGAAGGAACTAGATTATAGAAGTCTTGATGGAAATGAGGAAGATGTAGAATTAGTTTTGCGTGTTATATCTGGAAGAGAAAGAGTTTTAATGGAAGTCAAGTATAACTACCAGTAAGTCAAGGAGCCTTTTGAGGAAAGGAGGTAGAGAGAAGATTGAGTAGCAAGCCTGCTTACTGGAATGCTGGTCTGGGTTGAGGGGGATCGCTTGAACAGAAAGGAGAAAAAGAACGGAATGGGAATGAATTATGGTTACTCTATGGGACTGCAGCTTTCAAGAGAACAAACTAAATCTAAAAGGGAAGGAATCACCACTATGGATGTAGAGAAATCTTGAGCTGAGTCCTGTAATACCTGCCCTGTTTGTAGAGCATGTTGTGCTTTAGACACAGTAATTTGTCTGCATTGAGCTGAAAACTGCCAACAGAATAATGTGCAGCACAGCTCTGTATGTCAGTATATTGAACAAAACCCTGAGCTCTTTGGGCAGTTCATTATTTTGATAAATCTGGTAATAGGTAGCTTACACAGAGAGCAGGCAGGGTATTTCTGCTCTGTGGAACTGGAAGCAGTGTTACAGCTGTGCTATTGTACAGCTGTCACTGGAAGTGCTTGCATCAATCAGTTGAAACCAGAGAAAATGTAGGGAACTGGAACTGATTATTTAGAAAGCAACTAACTGCTCCTTTCACCCTTTTTCTTTTTTTTAGCATTACCAGAACCTTTGCATCAGGTAAAACGGAAAAGGTGATCTTTCAGGCACTTAAGGAATTAGGTCTTCCCAGTGGAAAGGTATTTACCAGTTTTGAATATTTTTTTATGTGAAGAAATTGCTGAATTGTTCATATTTATAGCTATAAGTTAGGTTGTTTGGATTGTTAGAAAAGCATGCTTGTGGTGCTCAGACAACTTATTCGTCACCAGAGTTGAGGAGGGATATTTACTAAGCATAAAAATGTAATAAGGCCTATATTCAGGCCAGGCCTACATTCAGGCCAGGGTTCAAAGCATCTCCGACAACACCTGACTTAGGTATCATCTCATCTAAGCTTTGCGTGCCTGTATCAAAAGGGCAGTTCAGGATTAATCCGTTAGGTGCCTAGGATCCCTGTATGGTCAACGAAGAGACTTCAGAGTTAGCTTAATGAGATTGCAAAGTCACTCTTGTGCTCTCTACATAGAATGGGGAACAGCAGGTGCCTCCAAAGTGTGATTCAGAACCCCAAAATGTCTAGAAGAAATCATAGAAAAATAAGGCTGGAAGAGACTCCAGGAAACTATCTAGTCCAACCCTCTGTTTAAGGGAGAAAAATCCCTGTCTAAACTATCACAGATAAATGTTTCTCAAACCTATTCTCACAAACGTTGAATGCCAGACTTTATAAAAACTTTCCTAGGTAATCTATTCCAGGCTTTAACCACCCTCCCTCACTATTAGGCAGTTCTTCCTAATATGCAACCTAAATCTCCTTTACTGCAATTTAAAACCATTACTTCTTGTCCTGTCCAGTGTGGACACAGAAAACAGTTGATCATCATATGCTTCATAACACCCTTTTTTTTGTATTTGAAGACTTATCAGATCCTACCTCAGCCTTTTCTTCTCCCCTCTAAATGACCTCAGATTTTTCCAAATTCTCCTCCTTTATCATGGCTTCATATAATTATAGAATCATAGATGAGTAGGGCTGGAAGAGACCTCCAAAGGTCATCTAGTCCAGCCCCTTGCTCTGGGCAAATGGATCTCTATCCAAACCATCCCATACAAGTCTTTATTTAACCTGTTCCTAAAACTGCACAAGCAAGGCACATAGCTCAAGGAAACCAAGAACACTGTAACTTGCCACTGATAATACAGGGAAGTTAGGGTACTGTTAAATGTCCTGCAACTGCAGAGTTGCTAAATGTACTTAAGAGAGCCAAGGAAGAGGGCCATGCCACACACCCCTGGCATATTTCTAGATGTTTAATCCTTTGTGTTTTTATCCTCTCGACTTTTTCCAGTTTGTCCAAGTTTTTCCGTTGAACATTGGTAGACAGTAATCCAGGTGAGGCCTTGCTAGTGCTGAACAGAATGGAAGAATAATTTCCCTTGATTTACTTGCAGAACTTCTGTTAATATATCTCAGTATGCTATTAGCTATTAGCTGCTACTCTTCCCAACTTGGTGTCATCTGCACATTTACTAAGTGTGCATTCAACCCCATCCTCTATTTCATTAATGAAGATACTGAACAGCACATGATCCAAGTCAGGTCTCTGATAAACCCTTTCAACAACAGTTGCCTGTTAGATACTGAGCTGTCTTTTGAGCACAATTATTCAACCAGTTATGCACCTACCTTACAGTAGTTTCATAAAACTTATATTTTCCTTAGGGTACTGATGAGAATGTTGTAGTGACTGTGTGCACATGTTCAGATTCTCCTGGTTTGTTCTTCTGGTAGAAAAACTTGCACAGAGACTCCTGAACAGACACTCAAATGCTGAATCCCTCAGCTAGGGACAGAAGTTACACATAAATCAGTTTAAGTGATGAGAAACTGGTTTAAACCTGTAACAGAAGATAAGTTCAGTGCACATAAACCAGTTTCAACATGGCCAAACCTGGTTTAAGATAAACCTGATTGAATGTAGTAGCAGACTTAACTGATTTATGGCAAACTGGTTTATGGAACTTCTGTTCCAGACCCCTTCCTGGTTTAAGTTAGATCAGAGTCCCCCAGCATCCCAGCATGCTTTTCAGCCTGGGCTGGGCTGGGCTGTCTGCTTCAGAGACCAGAGCTGGCCCCACCCTTCTCTTCCCTAGGTGGAAACTGCAGCCAGGAGACAGCAGCGTCTGCCTGGCTTTCCCTGTTGCACCCCCTTGTGTCTCACTGCTCAAGCAGGGTTTCCCTTTCCCCCACAGCACGGACCCCAGGCGGCATCTGGTCACGGTCACACCACCCCCATGCTAGTTAATGCTGAGCGGTGTCTATGTGTGTGTCTCCAGTTTCACTAGGACAGAGGCAGACAGGGCTTGTTGGACCTAAGCAACAGGTCAGCTAGCAATGTCCCTCCCTTCTTCCTTAAAAATGCTTTGCAACAAGCTGTTTAAGAAGAGCTTGAACTAATGAGAAAGAGGATTTGTTCTCTTGATGGGCTGATAAGCTTTGTGTTCTGATAAGCTCCCTGCTAGCTTCTGGCTTGCTGTCAGTGTTCAACGGGACAGAGAGAGGTGAGAAATGACCTGGCTTGCAATGAATGCAGTGCCTGTAAGTTTGTTGCAGACAGTATGAAGAAGCAGGGAGAGGGAGATTGAAAAGCTCAGTCTTATCAACAGATGCACTCAGTCCACACAAGCAATCCTCCTTCCCCCCCACCCTTTGCCTCAGAGTGCTAGCTGGGGGCCGGGGTCTGTCAACACTCCCTGCTCCATGAATGGGGAGGTGGAAAAGCCTGGCGAAGGCTGATTCACCCTTCCCCTCCAGGTACACCCTGGCTGGGGACTGTGTAGGCCAGGGTGGGGGTTTAAACTCCTCCCTAATCATAGCGTCTTGCCAGGACCTGGCCACACCCTCACCTCCCCCCTCCCTCAGCTCAGAACTGTGGAAGGGAAGGGAGGACTCATTCTAGTTCCCTCTGGTTTCTAGCTTGATCCACTGCAGGCATGTGCTGGCATTTCCTGAATTAAAAGTGATGTCTTTCTACTTGCAAATTGGTTCGGTCTCTGCATGTTAGACTAACCTGCAAAGATTGAATTAATTCAGGCTTGGGCTTTTTGAATGTCTGTCCCTAGCTCTGAAGAGCAGAGAGCTTGCAGTGCTGATGCTGTGCAGTCAGGGGGCCTCTGTGTACACATCTCATTATGATCTGCAAGCTTCCCAATATGCTTGGCAGCAGTGCACAGAGGAGCCCCTATTAGCTGACCCAACCTGCTCTGTGTGTCCATGTAGCTCAGTGGGGGAATTGTGAAAGGGCCCTGTTCTGTTCCCTGCTCAGTTGGAGCAGCAGAATCCAGAAAGTGACACACTGTCCCCATGGGACCGGTGGGGGAAGTAAAACACCTGGGTTGCTGGAGGTCTGTGCTGTGGTTTCTATCAGAAGAGAACGTGTACAGGTATTCATTCTTCCAGGGGAAACTCTCCTAGAAGTGCTATAATCCTGGTTGGTCCTGGGTTATTTTCCTTTCAGAGTAACAATTTTTGCCTTATGAGAAAAATCCTGACCATCTCTACGGTCATGGTTTCTACAGGTTGAACAGGAATTATCCCAAGAGAAATTTAATGTCTGTACATGGCCAGTGTCAGAAACCTAGCTAAAGTTTGGGTATATCAGATCCAGTGGTTCTCCTCATCTACAAAACCTGTCATCTTGTCACAGAAGAAAATCAGGTTGATTAAGCCTGGCTTTCTCTTGATCAGTTTATGGTTGTTACACCTCCTCAACTGTTTTCTAGGTGCTTAGAAATAGATCCTTTCTTTGATGATATGCTCCAGTATCTTTGCAAATATCAAAGTTAGACTGAATGGTCTGTAATTTCCTGGGCCCTCCTTTTTCCTTTTCTCTAAAGACTGGCATTATATTTGTTCTTTCCAAGTCTTCTGGCTCTTTTCCTCATCTCCATGAGTTCACAAATATAATAGACAGTGGTTTTACAGTTACCTCAGCCAATTTCTTGAATGCTCCATGATTAATCTCATTTGAACCTGCTGATTTGAAAACATCCAGGTTGTCTAACTTCTAACCTGTTTTTCCCCTACCTTAGGCTAATTATCTGCTCCACTGTCCTGTGCTGTTAACCATGTTTGTCATCTGATAGCTGATCTTTTTGTGAGAACTCGGGTCACATCAACCATTATTAGATTCCTTTCCCCATTCAGCAAATAATCCACACTTTCTATGGTCTTCACCTCACTTCTGCCATGCTTCTAGAATGCCTTATGGTTGGCTTTTATGTTTCTTTATAGTCTCTTTATGGTGCCTTGGCTTTCCTGATTTTCATCTTGTAAGCTTATACCCTTATAATCACCCTTGGTGTTAATGTCAACTTCCCAGTTTTGTGAGATAAAAGTACTAGGCTGTGTCTGAACTCTCCCTTTCCCCCCCTTTCCTCTCTCCCCCCTCACTCCACCCCAGTATCTTGGGTATCTTGGGTACCTGTCTCAAGCTGTCTATCAGACAACTCCATTCAGTTGTGACATATAATGCCTAGTTCCACTTCTGATAGAGCTGAAGTGTATTTTTGGAGATAGACTACTGAAAATGTTAGGGCCATTTGCTGAGATAAGTGAGAAGAAAGTAGAGGAAGTAGTAATAGTGCCCACGTTTTACCCCAAAGCCTAATGGTTAAAGCTTTACCTTTGAAAATAGAAGACCTGGGGTTACAAATCTGGAAGGACTAAACCTATATCTCCCACTTCCTAGCCCTAAACAGCAGCCTGTAGAATAGTCTAAAGGCACGCATTAATCCTCCTGTTGAAGCTGGACCAGTGCATAACCATGTGGAGAGAGAGGGAGAGAGAGAAAGGAGGGGTCTGCTTTTGTAACCTAGTGGTTATGACCTTCCAATATCTATTTTTCCTATATTTAGGTGAAGTTTAGATGCCTCCCAGCAACTCTAAATTACAATGCAGCTGAGGCAGGACGTAGTTGCCATGGAGTTCCTGAGCATGGCATCTACCTAGCTTCTGAACATGCTAGAAGTGCTAGTGTAGATGACAAGAGAAAAATGGAGGCACCTATGATTTTGGTTCCTGGCAGAGGGGCATTTCGAATTGCTCTTTGTAACTTCTGTGCCTACACTTGGCCGGAGTCCAAGTTGGCTCTCAGTGTTATTATAACCTTTGCCTAACGTTGGGGCTTTTTTAAATGTCTCAGTGAGTGGAATATAAATATTCTAAATTTGCATTGTACCTTGAATTGTTTTTTTTCCTGTCTTCAACAGGTAAAATGAAGGCTTGCCTTTTTTATATCTGCTTTTTATATAGAATTAATGTTGTGTTACAGCCAGAATATTGGCACATTAAATATGTCTGTAGCAAGAACAAATTGAGAGCTGTTTTTAGAATGTTTAATAGAAACACATGCACTAGGTAAAGCTTTAAGATACTGAGTTGACACACGCCTTTTTTCTAATACTAGGACATGCTGATAGAGTAAGAATAAATAAGCAGGGGTTTGAGGACTCATCAATTTTTACCCTTCTTTGCAGAATGATGAAATTGAGCCTGCAGCATTTACTTATGAGAAATTTTATGAATTAACACAAAAGATATGTCCTCGTACTGACATAGAGGAACTCTTTAGGAAAATGTAAGTTAAATTTAGTATTAAGCTCTTTTAAAATGGTTTTATTATAGTTTTTGTTTCTGATACTACGCTACAAAGACTACCTATTTTTTACTTGTAATACCATGAACAGAACTAGAGGACAGAGCCAAAACTGTTTTCTTCACCCTTCTCTTCCCCTCAAGCTACCAATGAAAAAGTTCACTCCGCATTTTAGATCAACGTTTACATAAATTAAAGAAAGCACCTGGAACGTTTTTTTTTGCATTGGCTTTACTAACTATCAACAATTTTAACTTGCTCCTTTAGGTTTATTAACACAGTATGTTAACTAACTAGATTAAGTCAGAAGTCTGATTATCTAAGAGTTTTATCATTCAGATTCTTCTCAAGTAGAGGACTTACATGTTTTATGAATTAACATTGGTTAAATAATAGCAAAGACAGAAAGTATTATATTACAACAAGCACAGACAGTTAGTATGTTTTCCTTGGCAGTCTCTCTTCATTTTGAGAATACACAGCTGCTTCAGTGTTAGAAAATTAGGTTTTTGAAAGTATCAACAATGTCAACATGTAAATCATACCTACTGTAGCATCATATATGAAAACTTACATTTTCTAATAAATTTCTTTTCAGCAATGGAGACAAAACTGATTATTTAACGGTAGACCAATTAGTGAGCTTTCTAAATGAAGTAAGCTTTTTCATACATTAACTACCATACAAGTCTGTCTGCCGTGGCTTGCTTCTTCCAGTCTTCTCATTGCATGCATCATGCCATTATTTGCTATGCTTCTGATCTGCTGATCTTTCCATTATGGCAACATCCAGGTGCAAAAATCAGCTCCAACCTTATATGTTCTTGTGCTTTCTATATGTTGCCTTTGCGGATTGCTTCTGTTGATTACTTGCTGTGGTGTGTAACTTTTGTTGTGTTTGTTTTATAAATTTTATGCTGTTATATTCAATTCAGTTAAACTAAAATACACTCACTGTTTTATTACAAGCAATTGCTTTTACTTTTAGACATCTGATTGTTGGATTTGCTGGTTTTTCTGAGTAACAGGAAAATGACATGGGCTTTTAGATGGAGTAGTTTGATTCTCTACCATCAACGATCTTTTCTACATATTGCAAATCTATGGATCTTAAAAATAGTTTAGTAGAGATGTAATTTTGAACTAAAAGAAAAATAAAATGACAGCAGTATATCTTAGATGTATGTTTATTACAAGGTAAAATGAACTACACAGTATTTCTTAAAATCTAGTTCCTGGAAGAAAAAGTATTTAACAAAATATTATTTTCTTCTATTCCTAAAGAATATTAAAGTGGGGGAGTACGGCCCAGTTTTAAGTTATACATCCATTAAGTGAATTTGACTAAAATTACTTCAAAAAATCAATTACCAAAACCAAGGAAATATCCCAGCATTTGGACTGTTAAATACTTATCTATGGCCTATAAACTTCTTCCTCTTTTAGTTAGGGTCTTTTAGGGAGCTGGTGGGTTATCCAAATACTTTTTTAATTGCTGTTTTTTAATTTTTACATGAAAAGATTTAAGCAAGTTTCTCCTGCTTCAGGTTAACATCATATCTAAAGGTGGGACTTTTTTTTTTCTTTTTTTTTTCTTTTTCAAAAAACAATACTACACCTTACTCAAAGGCAAAATAAACAAAGAAAGTATTATAAAGTCATAAAATATGCATTTTCACTAGTCTTATTAATGGTGGAAAATACAAATACTTTTCAGTTTCTCTTCCATATAATCCCCAATCCTGAAAACATTTATGCACATTTAACCTCATTATTGTGATTAGTCTTATTATAATGAATTTTCTGTACCTACTTAAGCATCCTTTTTGCACTTGGGTTCAGAACAGAACAACTTCAGTTGCTAGAAAGCTACAGCTGCCCCTCCACCCTGTATGACTCTTCATCCAAATTTCATTTTAGGAGGGGATGAACATCACTGTTTGAAACATACTGTACTTGCCTAATACAACATGAAAGGCCTTGGTTTATTGACTGTTCTTCCCCTTCTCCCCCCTCATACACATACAGGTGTGCATGTTTATTTGCGGTGTTAAAAAGGAATCATGTTAGCTCCTAGACAGATTACTTTTGTGAAGTTTTTAATTTGTTTTTCTTGAATTATTTGAAAGAAAAATGAATGTCCCTTTAAATTCTACACTTCCAAGAATTATCCACCAGCTAACATCCCAGGGCTCTCATCCCTGCAAATGTTGGAAAGGCTGGGTATTTCTGGGTTGTCTTTACAGAAAGCAGCAGCTGAATTTTTGCCTCTTCAATGCTTTGTCAGTTTACAGTCCTTTTAAACTATTAGAAACTTCCCTTATCTGGCCAACTGTAAAGGAGTATGCATCCTTACCCTTACATTTTTAAACATAGGAAATCTGTACCTAGTCCTTTAGCTCCATGTTTGAAGGTTGAACCTAGTACTGAATGCAGCATCTGACCTATTGAGTGGGACATCCTATGCTGAGCACATGATATCACTGGTGTAGTCTCTGTGCTGGCTTTCTTTTGGTCTCTGAACAGAGTTTAAGATGATGTTCATGATTAGTAAGGTGCTAAATGACACAGGACCTTCCCACATAAGAGTTAATTTCTCTTCTTGTGACATCTGGCCACCACTGCAATGAGCAGAAGTGCTTACCCTGGACAATATAAAAGATTATTCTCATTATGAAAGGGAGGGAGCTGCTAGCAACACGTTCCTGATTAAGACATCTCTCTTCTGTTCCTACTTTACCAATTGACCCTGAAGTTAGTGATTTTTCAGCCAGGCTGAAGAAGGATTTTACTTTACAGCTTGTTAGCAATAGATGAGGGAACAAGAGGCTTTTCTGGAGTTTTCCCATATTTATTGTCCTTTTGGGGGAGGAAAATCTGTTACCACTATTTAACTGTTAAATGCTGCTGGCTGACAATTAATTTAATTATATACCAGTGTTAATGCTGCAGGGCAGTTTTTATAAATGTAATTATTGTCAGGCACTCAGAGCTCTTGTTGGAGGTGTTCTTTTTTAAAAGTCAAGCTAAAGAAAAAGTAGAAAAAATAAATTAGACCTAAAACTACTTGGACTTATTCTTGCCATTCATTGCATTCACAAAGTTTAGGTTAGCCCTTCCACAGGAACTATGATATATATCAGTTTAAATTATTTTGCCAGGGCTTCCCTCTTCTGGCAGACAAGGAAAGAATCTGAAAAAAAAAAAGAGCAAATCCTCATTTGAATAACCTACCACCTTTTAAATATCACAGACACCTTTCTTTCTGTTGCATGTCAGAAATGGGCAAAAAACCCAAAAGTAATTTTAGATGTCAATAATCAAGGCAACTTGGAAAAGGGAGACCACCTCTGGTGAAGAAAATGGTCTTTCCTTTTTCCCTGTCCAAAATGAATCAGGATTTTTCATTCCCTTCAATCTTACATCATTCACCCTTATATGGCTAAGGAACATCTAGTTTGCTGTCTAATATAGTAACTTGAACAAGTAACAGCAGTTTTGTTGGACTTATGTGATTGGTCGTAGGGCATGTTGTCTTAATGGGTGAAACCCCATGCTTTTAATATTGGTCAGCTCAGTTATTTTGTGTTACAATTGCTCTGTGCCTCCAACTTAACCAGCATTTACATGAGAAAAGCTCCTTGACATTAATTTTTGTAACACCTTGAACAAGTCTCAATTAGTCCTGATTTTTTCATCATTAAATAAATGTAGAGAGATATATTTTACCCAACTTAAGAAATAAGATAATGAGCTGTGATCCTGACTACAGGCAAAACATCTTGCTGTTAGTTTCTTGCTGCCTTTTATTTTAACCCCAGTTGCTATGAAGACACATTTTTGCCTTTTCCCATTTATTTTGTTCCCCTGTCACTTCAGCTCTGCTTATAATTTGTGGGGAAAGTGAGGGTGGGAGTGAAAGCACTGTTTAGAAAGAGCCTTCCCTCTGCTTCCCCTCAGATGTTCCAAATGGTGCATTTTCACTAATGGTGCAAATGTTGTCACTCCTCATGAATATATATGGTAGGCTGATCAGTTGCATGCAAGTGTTGTGCTGCTAAGTGATGCTTAGCAAGATGTGTCCTGCATTTAGCTGCTTTCATTTCGTATTTCATCTTGAGTTTTACTTGGACGTCCAGTTAGCCAATCTATAGTCAATTCAACTGTGATACTCCAGATGCTGCAGATTGTCAGCCGCATTATCTAAAGGATGCTTCATCAACTGCATGATTAAATTGGCATTAGTTGTAATTTCTTAGAATGAATCAAACACGCACACCATTGTGTGGATTGTAAGGAAGAAATCACGTTGCTTATTTTTGATTGGATATGCCTAGATATGGAACAGATCACAAAAAAACTGATATGTAAGAAATTACAACAAAATGTGTAGACTGTCTCTATAAGCCACATGCATCCCACACTGTCCGCTCCTAAATCACTGATCAACAGTATGCTGATGGCTTACGTTAAATTTGTGAATCTTGCTTAAATGACAGCTCTGAAACTGTGCACCTACCTGGGTTAAAGAAAGTGTTTCCATGGTCATATTTATTTATTTATGTTTGCTTGCATCTGCTTACATACCACTACTCTGTGGAATTTTATTTTATTTTTTAATGGAGAATCAGGCACACAGTGTGCAGCTGTAATTCAGAGTGAAATAAGTGAAAATCTCATTGCACAATCCAAAGTGAATATTTAGTGAATCAGGCTTTTAGTGATTTGTTTAAAGTCATTGATAAAGTGTACCTAGAATACCTAAATATAGTCTTAACATTATCTGTGTAAGATATGATGAAATCCCAGTATAATTAATTTCTATGACTTTGGGGTTAGTATTATGAAAATTTTTAATTATTTACTTATTTGCTCCATGAACCTACACTGATTTTTCAGAAAGTTGAATAACCCCTATTTATAATATTCACAGAAATAAGCATTTTAATTTTAGTCAGGTATAACATTGAATGTACAAATTAATTAGGCCTATCAATTTGTGTGACCTGCGTAAAAGAATTGTGAATAGAGTGAAGATTTACAAAATAATGAAATAATAACTATTACATGTTAACATTTTATTAACATATATGCCATATTCATTATTTTAATTTAATGAGTGAACAGTACAAGTTATTACACTTGACTCTTTTTAGAATTAATTTTATAATCAAACTTGCTTGAGCTTTTAATACAACCATAAGTAGGTTTTTTTCTATATTATGCTAAAATTTACAGTTAGGATATTCTGTATGTTCTAGCTTTAAAATTGCCCATCTCTTTCTTTCTTTATCATCATTAATAATGAAACATTCTTGAATAATAGTCATGCATTATATAGTCCTGCTGAATTCTGTCATTTTCTAACCTTAGCATCAACGAGATCCACGACTGAATGAAATTTTATTTCCATTCTATGATATAAAAAGAGCAATGCAGATAATTGAGACATATGAGCCAGATGAAGACTTGAAGAGTAAAGGTAAACAAGTCTTTGTATGGGGGAGAAGGAATCTGCGTATAAAACTCTAGCATCATATTTCTTTAGACACTTGGCTAACATTGTCAAAATTGTGTAAGCTATTTAGGGGTCTACATGCCTGTGGAACAAAAATGTCATTTAGGCACAGATAGACATGATGCTTGAAGTGTCACTGAGCATACCGATATGCATGGCAAAAGAGGCGCTTTAAAAATGATGCTCAGAAAACAAGGAACATCTTTGAAGAGCTTCTTGAAAATGCCTGTACGCAGGAGGTTCCTTGGTGGTCCGGCATCCCGTAGTGTTCTGCTCCCCGACCTCTCATCCACCACTTGGGGCAGGAAAGGGGAGCAAACAGACAGTGATCTTCCTTATGTGCATTCAGCTGCGCTTAGTCCTTTAGAGGACCAGGGGCCAAGAGCCATGCAAGGATTTCTGCTTTCCTACCAGGAAAATTCCTTGCGTGCCAGAGACAGCCAAGCACATAGCAGTCTTGAAGTACTTCAGTAGGGGAGGGGAGGTGAGGAGGCTGCTGGCAAGGCATTCTTGTTTGTAGCCTTAGGCACTTTGGAAAATGTTACCCTGTGCTCCTGTTTGCTCACTTAGGCATTCCAATACTGTAGAAATGGGCAACAATAGAAAACCCCAAGATCAAAATCATATAGCAACAACACATTTAAAACCTTCTAATTCAGATCTTTCTGGGAATTGAAGAGGCTGACAGCATAACTAAGTCCTGGGGGCTTCTCTAACTTACAACAGTCTAGCTGGAGTTGTTGCAGCTCACAGTACTACACAGAAACTGCATTGCTTCCAGCTGTGCTCCTGCCCCTGGCATACTTTTTCCAACCAGGGCTTATAAAGGGGTCCTTGGGTTGCTTTCCTTGATTCTTGCCTCACAGTAATCCTTCATCAGGTGGCTTTGGGCAGGGCTCTTAGTTCATACCACTGTCTTTGCATCAGATAGTGCATAGCAAGACATTCTTGTTGCTTATATAGAATCTATGAGGAGACAGCCTCTCCGTAATGCCCAAGTATTGGAGGAGAAACCTTCCTGCACTGCTTTGGCAACCTTATGAGAGATATGCCTCATCAAGAGTAGCATACTTCTTACAACAAAACAATCTTAAGACACCCTGGAATCCCATTCTTCTCTTCTTCTGGAGTCATTGCGTTGGAATTTTGAAGTGTCCAAGTCTCTAGAGGCCAAACTCATTTAATTTACTATATGAAAAGGAGGCTGCCAGTGCTATTCAATCTAATCCGTGTCTGTGTACTGTTCAAATGTCAGTGTCTTTCAGATATCTTCCCAAAATACACAAGGTACAGTGGAGATATTCCTTCCAGAATGAAAGATTGTGCACCCAAGTTTCAAGTGGGGAGAAACTAATCAACTCCTGGAAATAGAGTTTTAGTAGACTGAAAAGGCAAGGATTTTACAACCCATACACTGTGTCCAGAAATGGATGCTGACCATTAATCCTGTTAGCTAGCCATTGGGTCATGTTAATGACTTGAGCTCATTACTGTTTTAATTGTTTTTCCAGTTAATAGTTCGGTTGTTTTGTAGCCAAAGGCAGAAAGAAACAGCTTTTTTCTTCCAAATTGTTGTTTCCTCACCAGCATGGTGACTGCGAGCCACCCTTCTTCCCAAGTTCCAAACAGGTCCTTTATTTAAAGTCCTCTCAGCAAAGCAAGTGAAACAAACAAAAATTATGGCCATTCTCCCCTCAAGCTATCAGGCCTTTCCAGCCTCCACAAGATCCTTCCTACCTCCTTGCTTTCTTTCAGATAGCCTTTTTAATGCTCTTATCTGGAGACTCACCAGTAGCCAGATCTCCTCCACCTGTACCTCAACAGCAACCAAGGCTAGCTGCATCTTCTGGGTTCTTAAAGGGCCTGCACCAGTGGTCCCTAGCCTTGTTAGACTTGAGGAACCCCTTGGAAAATGTCAGTGCTTAGTTTTCACTTGATTTTTTGACTACAGAAAAATAATAGAGTAATACTCCCATTGCAAAGAACTTGGAAAAACCACAACAGGTCAGAATGCTTAACACTCTGGGTTTATGTTGTGAATCATGTTTGCACACCTAACAGTGCTAACATTGTGTGGCATCCTGTGGCACCTCTGAAAAGATCTCAAGGCACCCCAGGGTGCAGTGACATCCTGGTTGAGAATCAGTGGCCTGCTTCTTGTCACAGTGATTTCATGAAGATTTTATCCATATGAAATTAAGAGTTACAGAGAAGCTGATGATAGCACCCAGTGGAAGCTAGGCTTTCTGGTGGCTGTTCTGTGAAGTCCAATGCTCATACTGAAGCCTCTGTTCAGCAGAATACTTCAGCATGGGATGGCACTATATAGGAAATTGAGACCCCATTCACTGCACGATAGCAGTTCTACCTCAACCATTGTGCAGCAAGAGTAAAGGATCAGTTGTTAGAACTGTGGGTGCTTCTACATGTGCAATTAATGTGACTGAATATACTCTGGTTCAGTTTGAGCTAGAGTAAACTAATCCCAACATTACCATCTGTATATGTGTTTAAGTGCAGTAATTTACTGTGCTGCCAGATACCTCTTGTATCTGATAGGACTATCTGGCAGCACAGTAAATTAGTCTACTGTGCCCTAATTGCCACGCATGTGTAGATGGTGATACTTTACTGCGCAGCAAATTAGACTGCTGCCCAGTAAAGCGTCTTGTGTAGACATACCCACTAAGGAATAACTACCCCCTCTTTTTGTGTTCTACAGTAAATGAATAGTTCAGTACACATCTTCTTCCAGAGAAGAGCACCTCTAGAGTCTTCTTTTTTTGGCATTGTTGCTTGTGGGTAGATCAGCCTCTTTATTAAAGCCCTTATAAATATTCACCATGCTTTCCCCGTCATGATTTTTTTTTCTGTCATTGTTTTTTAGATGAACCACATGCCATCCTTCAAGATGTTTTTCTGCTATTCTTCGTTCCTTTTGGGAGATGGCAGGGAGGGGAAAGAATCTCATGTCTTAAGCAGAGAATGCAGGTTTTAGGGTTTGGCTCTCCCCCCACAGACACACTGTCTGTGGCGAAGTGGTTTGCATCAGTTTTCCATATGCTTCACCCATGACTGAGAACTAACACAAAGTATTTAAGCCCCAAGTATAACTTTTTTCAGGAAGTTATGAGCAAGTAAAAATGGAAGGCATTGTGGGTTCACTATTTGAAGACAGGTCATGATAAACAAGATAAAATTGAAGCTGTTGCACCATGTGCTTTGCCAAAAATGGGGCTCCAATCTGTGATATTAAAAGGTATAATCTCCAAATTAATTCCAAATATATTTATTTAATGCAAGTGTTCAGAAGATTAACTCTGTTTCCTGACACCCCTATGTAAGTTGTTTTCAGGGGTAAATTCTGATTTTATTTAGACCATAATCTATCTCATTATTTGCTATAATTTATGAAGCACAAAGCAAAGAAAAAAGGAACATCAAAAGTGTTTCAGCCACTTGGGGTTTTGAAAGACATAGAATCTCAAGTTTAAAGAAAATTATACTAACTTATATTGAATTTACCTGAAGAACCTTATCTGCTTATTACATGAACTTGTGCGTTTTTTTCTTCCCTTCCAGGTGTCATATCAAGTGATGGATTTTGCAGATACTTGATGTCTGATGAAAATGCCCCAGTCTTTTTAGACCGCTTGGAATTATATCAAGAAATGGAACATCCTCTGGCTCACTACTTCATCAGTTCCTCCCACAATACATATCTAACAGGCAGGCAGTTTGGAGGGAAGTCTTCAGTAGAGATGTACAGACAAGTGCTGTTGGCTGGATGCAGGTTGGAAAGAGAATATAATGGCTTATAAACTTCATGTTTAAAATATTTCAGTGTACACAGGGTCAACCTCAGCATTGATTATAATATACCAGAAAGATTAACAGAAATTTAAACAGTATGATAGCTTTATAAATGAATTCTTTATTTTGCAGAAAACAGAGAAAGGGCAGCCTGTTTGCTGTTATACCACATATGTGTAGGGAGGCATGTGGGAAAAGTGCGAGAGGGTGTCCCTTTGCCAAAGTGCAAAATTCTGCATTTCAGGGCATGTAATTAATCAATCTAATTAATTAATGTAATTAAGTCCATCTAGATTTATAGGAATACCAACCAGTAACTTTCAGTTTAACTTTCTGAAGTGCAGTAATAAGTAAAAATTCACCTGTTGGGAGAATAAATAAAGGAGTGTGAAGGTGAAGAAAAAACATTTTTCACTCAAATATTGTATGCTCTTGCACACTTTGCTTTTAACATACTAAGTCCAGAGTTATAAAATCAAAGTGAAATGAGGAGATGATAAGTTGGTGCATTACATACATTTCCTCTCAAGCTGATTGTATCAGTTCTAAAATTACAACTCACTCTAGCTTCTGCACTTGCCTGATTGCCTAGGTTTTCTCAATTTCTCTATTTATTGAATACAATAAATTTATTGAATATAATAAATAGTGTATGTATTTATGTAAATGCTGAGAAAGTTGACATGGTATTTTTTGGGTTATTAGATGTGTTGAACTGGATTGTTGGGATGGGAAAGGTGAAGATCAAGAACCAATAATAACACATGGAAAAGCAATGTGTACAGATATTCTTTTCAAGGTAAATTTTATCAATATATGTGTAAAGAGGGATCTTAAAATTTAGAATTAAGTGCAAACCCCCCCTTCTCACCTTTCATTTCCCAAACTGGGAAAGTCTGCAGAGAGAGCCTCCTATCTCCAGTCGCACTGGGAAGAGCCCCACCGGAAGCTGCACCCTGGCCAGGGGCTGTTCTGCTCCCCTTGCCTCCAGGGGCACTGCTCCTCCTGCTTCTGCCCCTGGTGTACTACTCTGAGTGAGTAGTAGGGGGAAGCTTCAGCCTGGTGACTTCTGCCCCAGCGTGCAAGGCTCCAGCTCCTGGCCAACTTCCACCTGCTCTTCCTGGCTGCAGGTTACCACTCATCATGCCAGGTGGGTGGAGCAGGTCAAAGACAACCAGGAACTGAAGCCAGAGCCCTGCATGTTGAGGCAGGAACAGCCAAACTGAAGCTCCCCGCCACTTGGAGCAGCACAGCAAGGGCAGGAGCAGGAGGAGAAGCCTCTGCTGAAGGGGAGCAGAACAGCCCCACTGGCCTGGGCCCTGGCCGGTGCATGCAGCATCTGGAGAGTCTGTTTCCTGATGTGGCTGCAGCTGGCTGGGTGCTGCTGTGCTCCCCTTGCCTCCAGTGGCAGCTCCTCTTCCCACTCCTGCCCCGGCTGCACTTCTCCAGGCAGGCAGGCAGGCAGGGGAGAGGCTGCGGTCAGGTGGCTTGCACTAAAGGCAAGGGGAGCAGAGCAATGCCAGGAACAGCGTCAGAAGCTGTGCATGCTGGCTGGGGCCTGGGCCGGCAGATGGGAGTACGGTGTGGGCTGCCCCTTCGGGATCAGGTCAGGCTCAGACCTATGCAGAGTGCCCTGGTGGCAGCTGTGGGATGGATCCAGTCAATTGGCAGGTCAAATCTGGCCCACGGGCTGTATTTTGCCCACCCCTGTTCTAATGGTTTAAATCATCCACATAATGATGAGTCCTTTATCCAAATTGCTTAACTGTTTGCCTTGGTCTCTCCATATGAAAACATAAAGAGAACCCATTCAGACCCCTTGCACAATCTCTTCAGAGCTAAGTACAGACATTCGGGGGCATTAGGGAGAGGTTGAATCGGATCAAAATGGCTGCCCCATATCAGGTAAGTCAGGATGGAGGTGCTAGCAGGGGGGTTAGGGGTCCAGCAGGCTGGAGGGGATCGGTGGTTCACCGGGGGATGTGAAGGAGGCACGACCCATGAGTGGTGGAAGGCAGGCGTGACCCACAGGTGGGGTGGTTGGGGCTAGTATGACCCCTGGATGGGGCGGAGGGGCCAGTGTGATCCGCAGGTGGGGTGGGGGGGAGATGCGACCTGCAGGGGGAGAGGGGAGGTTGGAATTGGTGTAACCTGCGGGTGGGGTGGGCAGGGGCAGATGCCACCTGTGAAGGGTAGGTGGCAAGCATGACCCACAGATGGACTGGAGAGGGCAGGCATGACCTGCTGATGGGGTTGGGTCCTCCCCAGCAAGCCTGCATCCTCATCCCTTCTGCCCCTTCCCCTTCCACACCCCCGCCGAATTGACTTGCTTGGCTTCAGCAACAGTGAATGCTGACAAAAGTGGCTGCACCCAGAGTGGCTTGTGGGATGGGGGTTGAGAGGGCTGGCTGGTCAGGGGTGGAGTGCGGGAAGGAAAATGGGCCATGGGGGCAAAAAATATCCCAGTGCAGGGGTGGCGGGGTGTGAAAAGAGCAGCCCTGGAGCTGGGACTAGTGGTTGGGTTTTCCCAGCCCCAGGGCTGCTCAGGGAAAGTGTACAGAAGTTCTATGCACTGGTTTAACCTAAATTGAACATGTTTTGATGCTATATAGATCCAGGTTTATCTTAAACCAGGTTCTACAATTTTTAGACTGGTCTGTGTGCACGGAACATCTGTACAGTTACCGGTTTAGACTGATTGCTGGTCACTGAGACCTGGTCTGTAAGTGTAAGGTTAGCACCAGGACAAGCTAAGTCTAAACTGGGTGGTCATTTTGAACCATTTAGGCCATTAATCTCCCTAAATGTCTATACTTAGGCCAGAAGTCTCTCTTTTCCAACAGAAACAACACCAGCTCTGGGAGCCCCCCTTTACCTGTGAAAGGGACAGGGAAGATACTTGAGTTGTCTCTCTAGCCAAAATTGTCTTCTCTGACAGATCAGTCCCTTTGGTTCAGAAAAGTATGGGTGGGATGTAGCTCTAGCCACTGCCTTTCTTCATGTGAAGAGAAAATTTTTCAGGCATATAGTCCATTGTTATTCAGGGAATTAATAGAGATGAAAAATCTGCATGTTTTGTCATGTGTTTGTCTTTACTATAATCTATTATAGATACTCTCCTCTTCAATTTGTATGAGATATTTCTAATCCTGATTGCAGCTTTATTTGACATTAAACCTTTCTTTACATTTTAAAGGATGTGATTCAAGCCATTAAAGAGACTGCATTTGTTACATCGGAATATCCTGTCATCCTTTCATTTGAAAATCATTGCAGGTATAAACTGCACTTCTCTTCCATTTTTAATAATGCGGTGAAGGAAAGATCCAACATATGATAAAGCTCAAAATATTAAAAGTCAAATGTACTTGGAAACATTGTGCAGGACTATGCAGATGAATTAGATTAGATGTCACTTTGAAAAGATTATGAATGTTTGCTTTAATGCACAGGTCAAGCTTTAGGCTGTTTTAATAACATAGTGTTTAAATCTGCAGAAAAGCAGTGAAGTATATTTGAATGTCACATTAGCAGAATGGCTTTCAGTCAGTTCATGCACTTCAGTAGTCCAAATAAATTCATGCTTTTCAGTTATTAGTTAAACTTTTACAGACACTTACTGTATTTTAAAATAATGCTTGTCATCCTGGCCAAAGTGAGCAGCATAAAATATGAAAAATTTGCGTTCCTTCTATGTTAACTTTATTTACTGAATGACAACTATTTTTAAACTGTTTTAATAATTAACCAATGTCACTTTTTCCAGCAAATACCAACAGTACAAGATGTCAAAATACTGTGAAGATTTTTTTGGAGATCTCCTGTTGAAGCAACCTTTAGAAACACACCCAGTATGTATCTTTAAAAACTCTCTTTCTTACACAAATTCAGAGGTAGGGTAGATTGGGATCACTCACCATTAGTGGAAAATCCTGCATATGTCTACATTTTCAACTGATGTTGTGTCCCTGTTTTTGGATGCACAGCCTGGCCTTATGTGACTTCTTTCATTTCCTCTCTACAGGGCTCTGTCAAGGGGCTTGAAGATCCCTGTCCCTTTGCCCTATTGTATGCTAGCTCCCATGAAAAATGTTTTAAATGTATTACATTTGCTTGTCTCACGTGTTTTTCTGAAATCGTAGTCAGTGGTACAAAGTCATATGTGCCTGATCTTAATGGGGGAGCGGCGGTGCCTCTTATTTAATTTCCCTCTGTAATCTTATGCTTAATTAAGAACTGATTTAGCTGTTGTTGCTGCTGCAAGCATTACAGGAGGACTAGTGTAATTTGGTGGAGTTTGCAAGCATTTTGATTAGTGCATGCCCCAGAAATCTAGCAAATGGTGAAGCAGACCTTCCTTCAGAGGCATGGCCCACCAATATTCATTCTGGGGTTAATCATCTAGTACTCCTACATGGATCAGTGCCAGTGGTGACCCAGTGCTACCTGTTGCATCACTTTTCTGGAAAAGGCAGGAAGAGAGAAGGACCTTTCTTCTCACCTTCTTAGCGCCATCCCTTATACATTCTGGCCACCCCACCTTCGTGATAGTATCTTGCATAGTTTGGCTTTTTTCTTTTCTCTTGCATATGACAGGTATATCCCTAAGCACATTTCTCACGCATGGGTGGCTCTAACCATCACTTGGCCCTGCCTCTATATACTCTTATTTTAAAAAATTGCCAAAAAAAATAATCTGGTGCAACATTGGAACTCGTTTTTCATAATGAGCATTTCCATGTCTCTGATGTTTTTCCTGGAAGGCAAATTTGGGAAGGGGTCTCAAGCTGGCTGAAGCAGATTCACTCTTAAATTCAGGCAGATACCCCAGGGGACATCTGTCCTAAGCTTGTTGCTTTTAATTGAACACTGACATTTTAGAGCCAAGGGAACTAAATGAAGCCTGCTTATACTGACATCTAGTGGCATTAAAATACATTCATTGCTAGGAATAACGGATGACTGAGTTAACTGGATTAAAATTTAAAATGAGTGTTAATGTGGAAGGTAATTGTACCAATTGCTATTTTTTTTCTTTAGTTTCTTCTCCTTCTATTTGGGTTTTAGGCCATGGTGGGTTGATAGTTGCTTCTCTCAGAGCATCTTGATTGTGGTCTTCAGCAACAATAGAGTTGAGTTGATACAAATTCTTCTAATTGGGCATTTATACATGTGCTCTAGGCCACTGTAATTAAAGCACCCAGAGTGTCTCATGTGTCAGCATCCCTGCGCTGAAAAATGGCAGCAGGGTTCTTTAACTAAAGTTCGTCAAATGAGCTTTAGTTCAAGTGTCCCCGCCACCATTTTTTGGTGCAAGGACACTGACACACAATATAGTGGAGTCTGCTGGAGTGCGGTGATTACCATAATGATTAATCGAGTCTGCTCTGACATGCTGTGATTACGGTACGTCAGAGCAGCCACATTGCATGAGACTAAATTTTTGCCCAAAGAGACCAAATATTTGGCATGTGGGCATGCCAAGAGTTCTGTGCCCTGCTCTAAGAATCCTTCCTACATTGGCCTGTATCTTCCAGTGCCAACTCACTCTTCCCTCAATGTAAGACCTAGACCCTCATTGTAAGACCTAGACCCTTCCAACTTCAGTTCTAGGTGATAGTTTCTTTGCTCTTCCTCCTCCCAACCCTGAGGCAGTGCCTGTTGTAACACCCAAATATGTACTCCTGCAGTGTGGTTGTATCAGATAATGCTGTTCTTTGCTCTTTTCCATCTCAGAGAGGGAATGAGGAATGGTCAGATGTTATTCCTCTCCTTTCCCAATCTAAAAGAAATCATTTAATAATTTCAGTATTGTATATTACTGCCTCAGTGGAGCATAAGAGGTGAATTATTTAGAAGGAGAAATAATAAAGGGGTAGATTGTGACAAACCCTGGGAGAAAGGGGAGGAACTCCCATAATATGTGCATCTCCCAGACACCCAGACTTTGGCAATCAGTGTATAGTACTTGCTCCCTTCTTCTTGCAGGTGTGGAGAGAATGGAAAAAAGTTCCAACAGTTTTGCTGGTATGGGGTATGCTGACTAGTTGTAGCTATTCAGTCCAGGTGCTGCTTGCTCACAGCCTGTTGCTTAAGGCCATGCCAAAAATTAAAAGCCAACCCCATATGTATGGATAAAGTGGTTAGGTCACCACAAATTATTCTTAATAAACTTTTCTTCTTTTGCAGCTTGAACCAGGTAGACACTTACCTTCCCCTAATGACCTGAAAAGAAAGATACTTATAAAAAACAAAAGGCTGAAACCCGAAGTGGAAAAAAGTAAGTAAAATCAATTTAATCTGTCATTTAAACAAAAGTATCTCCTTTAGATAACTGAATGTCAGGCCCTTGGCAGACATTACATTTAAAATGTGATTAACCAGTTAATCACGTCTTCAGTAGTAACTTGGCCACAGGTTCATGCAGTTAATGGTGTGATAAAACAGGCAGTGAGCCACAAAGATGTTACGTAACATATATGTAATACCTTTGTGACTGATTCCCGTTGTGCCTTAAATTGAATATGTGACTAGTGTTGATCAGTTGATTGCTATTCTCAACTGCAGGAGCACACCAGAGTCCTTCAAAATCCAGTGCAATCCTGAGGCTGGGAGTGCCAGTCAGCTGATCAGTTGATCATGACCCCAGGCTTCCCATTCACCAGCAATGGGGCATGATTGGGATCTGATTTGCAATCCCACAGTTGCGCCTCCTGCCATGCATGTGTGGAATGGCAAGAGGTGGACTGTTGGGATCACAGATCAGATCCCATTGCACCTTTAATTGAATGTCTGTCAGCAGCCTCACATTGCCCCACTTCCCCAAAAGAAGAATTTACAGTATGAATAATGTCCAAATGAAGGGTATACAACAGCATGGTGACTGTAAAGAAGATTCTTTTTACACTTGGGTTTCATATCAGTGGCAGAGCTTTGCTCCCCTTTTAAAAGTACTGCCTATAAATATATAGAACTGTATAAATGTAATATTAGGTGGTTATCTAATCGCTGGCTAAAATGTACCATGGAAGCTGTTGTAAAGTAAATTCTCCCTACAGAAGTATGTATTTCATTAGTATGTTTTGCCAAAATTAAAAAAAAAAAACAAAATTAAGTTTCAAATGACTTTTTTTCTTACTTTGTAGCCATTCTTGGCATTTACCTCCTGTTCATAAATAATGATTTTGGTAGTTATGGTTTCTACTATGGCCAAGAATGGTAAGCCCTATTCCCTCCTCCTTTGAAAACAATGGCTAAAATCCTGTTGGCTTCAGCAGTATAGGCAAGACAAAATGAATTCAAAACCCCAGGTCTACATTATATTCAGGTACAACATCAGCTCAGGTGTGGAATGTTTATCAGCCCATGAAAGTAGTTAGATATCTATTAATACTGAGAGCATCTACATGAGACACTTACTCCAAAGTTATTGGTCTGCACCTGCGGAGCTGTTAGGCCAGAGTAAACTAATTAACTCCACTGTAGATTAGTACTGCCTGATAAAAGTACTATCCTGTGGCAGAATTATTTACTCTGCCACAGCACACATGTAGACACTGATGAGGCTGGCTGGGGCACAAGGGTGTTTAAGTGTAGGGGACTGCCTGCCAGCTATCCCCACACTAAAGCACCCTTGTGCCCCAGCCAGCCCCTCTGCAGCACATTGAGCCAGGTCGAAGCAGCCCCGGGTTGGCAGACTGACCACCTGGACCCTCTGCTAGCTGGGGCCGCATGCCCCCAGCTCGAGATACACTGGTCCCAAGTGCACATGTAAGCATTGTTGCCCAAGAGCAATAAACTCTGGTACAAATTGCGCCAGAATTTATTGCATTGCATTAATATGCATGTGTAAATGCTCCCACTGTAAACAAGAACCCAACAGTCATACAGCTTTTCCAAGCTATCCCTAAAAGTACTGAGCCTCTTTTGTTCTTGTATAAATCTTTGCTGCTGACCTCATCCAGTTCAATATTGAGCACCGAGAACTCTTGTTAAATTCAGTACTATGAGAAATAACCCCTAATCGTTCAGGATTTTTTCATGTGTTATGATTTAAATGTTTTAATGTTTCTCTCCATTTTTTCAACAGAACAGTTAGAGGCCTTAAAAAAGATGATGGAGGCTGGGGAAACTGCTGCTCCTGTGAGTATCCTAGAGGATGACAATGAAGAAGAAATAGAAAGTGGTAAGGATCTTACAAGTGATGCTTCTCAGGAGATATTTTTGCATGATGAAATATATTTGTCCTGATTTGTAAATGGTAATTCTTTAAACTCAAAGCACATGTGAAATAAAGGAAAATGTGACAAGCAAATCTAGAGTACTATACCATTAGAAAAGTGCTGCATTAGCACTTTCACTGTTTATCCTTCCATTGTGTCCCTATTTTGGCATGTTTAGCAGCAAACCAAGCATATCCATCACATGTTTTTTCAGTATTCCCATATATTTTATTAATTTGTTGCTTTGCACTTTATCAAGGGCTATTTCTTTAAGATATGAGAGTGATGTAGCACAATAATCAAATTGCAAAAGCAGACTAATGAATGAATAATCAAATTGCAAAAGCATACAGAAAGAGAAAAAGATAAGAGAGTGTAATTAGAAAAAGGGGGAAAGTAGAAAGAGTGGACTTTTATCTGCCATTATGGGAGTTAATTTGTTTTTCTTCCTCTGATAAATTATTTATTATGCAAAAACATTTGCTTTTGCCTCCTGAAACTACCCTTATTTTTCAATTTAATTATAAATACTACAAAATAAGCTTTTTCTCCAGTGTACTAAAAGCCAGTCTTTTAAAAGTATTTATTTGAATTTGGTCATCTTCGTGTTGATCGCTGTCTTCACATATGTGACACATTGCCAGTGCAATAAGGAAATGATTTTGGATCTATGCCTTTCCTGACCGGTAGAGTCAGTGGGTAAAAGTGGAGTTTCCTGCTTGTGGGAATTGATTGCACTTGTATTAGAGGTCAAACTGCCTGTTGCTTGGAAAGAAGCATTAATGTTGTTTTGCTAAAATATTCCTTTGTTCATTTGAGCTAATTGATCAGAATTGCATCTCTCCTTCTTGGGTAAGATTGGGGAAAAGATTGTGGCAAGGTCATTCTGTCAGTACTAAATGCCTTTGAAATTTGTAAAGCTGGATAGAAAACTCACTTGGGCCCAGATACTACTTTGGTCATATTGGTCAGTGATTTCTCCAGAGCACTGGTGAAGTCCACGGTGGAATGGTTAGATATTTCAAATGCCTTTGAAACAATTGTTTGTTAGGCATTCTCAACTCACCAGTGGATGGCGGTGGGAGTAGATTCAGCTCCTCTTAAATGGATTTCTTCCTTTTTCTTGGAGAGGTCTAGCACATAATTTTGAGCAATTTATCTTCTCCTGGAAGAGCTGTCAAATAGTAGGGAGATGCAGGGAGGCAATCTGTTACTCCCCCCAATTCAATGTGTATAAAGGCTTGTTAAGAGAGTTAGGCATGGGGAGCTGGTGACTCCCAACTTTGTCCCTATTGTATCCTTGAATGAAGGTGTGGGGTGCCTCAGCCAGTATTCTGTTGCAGAGTAAGACATAAAACAGAGTAAATTGACTGAACCACAACTCACTGAGGCAGTGATCAGCAAAGCAGCTGAAGTACTATTAGAAGTACTATTAGGGAGTATGTCTGGTACTAATTATTAGTGTTTGTAACTTGTTAGTTACTTTAAAATTCCAGTGGCTGTTTGAGCTAGATTCTTCTACTCTACATGTAGCCACATGCACATGACAGGTGGCACAATTTTGGGATCATGGATCAGGTCCCAATCCCACCCTTTCTATTTGCCAGTGGAGGGGAAGCCTAGCATCATGATCCCAGGTTCCTCCTGTGCTGCCAAGTTAAAAGCCAGGTGCTTGCAGGTCTGGGCCGTGGAGTTGACAGTCAGTTAATTGCTACCCATTCAATTTCAGGCACTATACAAACCAGGCATAAAACTGGTTTATATTGGCTGTATCTCTCCAGAGTGGTATTGCAAACACATGGGAGGGACCCGCTTACATTCCAGTAGTATATATGTAGAAAATTTTTACGCATGGTTTGCTCTTTTATGGCACCTTACATTGGATCTGTGTGCCATAGCTTTGCCATTATGTTAATAGTGGCATAAATGTAACATGTAGAAGGGGCCTCAGATACATACATGGCATTAGGCCTCTAAGTACAATCCTATTCCACCCTGCTTAAGACCTTGAAAAATGGTTAATGCAAAAGTTTGGTAGGTACTTCTCCTCATCATTACTGTTTTGTGACCCTCAGTTTTGAGGGAAAGATGATGGTGTGTTTCAAACATAGATTCATTAATGGATTTTCAGGACTTGAACAAGATAGAATAGAACTTTGGTGCCTCAAGTCCACTTAGACACCTAAGAAATGTGGAGTAGAGCCTGGCCCTCAGTCTTGCTGTTGTCCAGTCAACTTTCTAGTGTCCTAGTCTGCCTACAAAATTATAACCTTTTCATTCATATGCAGAGCATTACTCCCATTATCTTTGCTTTGTTGCCACAAAGTTAGATTTAACAGTGGGGATCTACATGGTGACACCTTGATACAGGGGTGGGCAATTATTTGGTCCCACAAGCCACATAGGCAGTTCTGGAGAGCTGCCATGGGCCGGTCAGCACCACCCCCTTTACCCCCTGCAACAGCCTGGAGCTCGCACATCCTGTGGCTCCTCCCTGTCACCACCAACATTTCACAGCTCCAGCCCCAGCCTTCCCTGCATCCCAGCTGGAGTAGACCAGCTGGAACCTGCACTCACAGCCCTGAACCTGGTCTGCCCCACGCCTGCTCCAGACTACCTGCCCACACTGAGCAGCCAGGCAGAAGCTGCTGCTCAGCTTGGAAGAGAAGTGGCCACTTCCCCTCACCACTGCCAGGCCCTTCTTGCTTCAGCCCCCTGGAACCCATGCCTGGACTGCCCTGTAGCTCCTCTCCGCTGCCATCACCGTTGCCTCTGAGCTGCCCAGCAAGGTAGTGGTGGCAGTGCAGAAGAGCCATAGGGCAGCCTGGGCATAAGCTCTGGGTGGTTTCAGCAAGAAGGGCCTGGTACTGGCAAAGAGGAGGAGCTGCTTTTCCCCCACGCTGAGCAGCAGCTTCTGACCAGCCGCTGCTGCCACTGCTCAACCTGGGTGGGTGAGTCTGAAGCAGATGCAGGGCAGGCCGGAGTCGGGGCTGTGCACGTAGGTTTTGGCTGTTTGGGAGCTGGTCCGCTCCACCAGGCTGATTCCAGAGTGGGCGCGGGGCAGGCTGAGGTCGGTGGTCTGTGCACAGGTCCCCACCAGTACCACAGAGCTGGGGCCAGTGGCAGCGGCAGCTGGAAGCAGCTGCCATCACCTGGGCTACCTAGAAAGGCAGTCCAGCTGTAGTGCCACCCCAGCCCTGCAACGTGCCCAGAGGGTGGCAGGATGTGCCACAGATTGAATGGTGTCTGGGACAGGCAGAACTGAAGGACCTGCTGTGGGCTGGACAAAGTCTCCCCATGGACTGGATCCAGCTCGTGAGCCATACTTTGCCCACCCCTGCCTTAATACCATTCAGAGACTGAAGCTGGTACAGAATGCTGTACAGGCAGTCCTCAGACTTATGACACAATTGGTTCCTGAAAACCATGTCTCAAGTCAAAACATTGTAAGTCGGAACCAATTTTCCCATAGGAATAATGTTATAAATGGGGGATTGGTTCCTTTACCATGCTTGACACAGCTGCCTCCAGCTGGTTAGTCTGCTGTGGCCGGGGAGCAGATTAAAGGCCCTGCAGCGAGAGATGGATTGGGGTTGGGGCTAGGACAGGGGCTGGGACAAGAGCTGCCCAGCCAGGAGTTGGGGATGTGGGAAGGGGGTGGACGGCTCCCGCTGCTGTGGGCTGATGGTCTGGGAGCTGCTTATCTAGCAGCTCATCTGGTGGCTCTCACCGCTGCATGCTGCTGGTCCAGGATGAGGAGGGGGGTGTTTGCCCCCGGATCTGCGTGGGTCAGGCAGGGGAGGGGGCTGGCCCGGCCTCCCCGTGCCTCCCAGAGGAGCCATAGCTTCACCCTGCCCCGCCAGGGCAAGTGACAACAGCAGGGAATGGGGTGGGGAGTGTTTCCCTGGATTGGGGTGGGGCTGGGGCTATGGTGGGACTGTAAGCCACCCTAAAATTCCCCATAACCCCCACCACCCACCTGGAGCGCAGCCCAGTGCAGCTCTGGTCCTGCCCACCCCACACAGATCCAAGTGCACACACCCCCTCCCCCATGCCCTGCTGCCGCTTGCCCAGCCAGGCTGAGACCAGGAGGCTGGGGCAGCTCTGTCTGCCGCAAACTGCTTGTCCATAGGCAAAACAGTGGCTTCACCCCACCCTGGCTGGTTGAGTGGCAAAAGGGCATAACCCCCACTCCCAGCACCTTCTGCCGCCGGCCCCAAGCGCAGCCCGGGGTAGCTTTGGCCTTGCCCGTCCCACACAGATCCAGGGGCACATGCCCCCCCACGCCCTCCTAGACCAACGGCATGCAGCAGCAAGAGGTGCACCCCCCCCCCCCCCCCCGCCGGCTGGGCAGCCCCTGTCCCAGCCCCAGCCCCAATCCCTCCCTCATTGTGGGAGCATTGATCTGCTCCCCTCCACGTCCCACCACAACAGACTTAGCAGCTGGAGGCAGCTGTGTCCAGCGTCGTAAAGTCAAAACCCCATTGGAACTTTGAAACAGTGTTGTAATTTAGAAAGGTCATAACGTAAGTGCCGTTTGTCGTAACTTGAAGAGTCATAAGTAAAGGACTGCCTGTACCTCACTTACTGAGTAGGGCTGGGAGCATATGATACCAGTACTCAAGGTTCTGTGCTGGCTTCCCCATGGTCTCTAAATTAAGATTAAAGTGTTGGATTATGATCTATAAAATACTGTGTGGCCCAGAACCTGCCTGTCTGTAGCTGGCTGGCAGAATTCCTGTTAAAATTATTAATTTTAATGCTGCTGGGATTTTGTTGCATTATTAATTATGTGTTAAAGTGCCTAGAGATTTAGTTATGCAGCATCTTAATTATTATTTATATCTAAATAAATAATTTGTAAAAAAAAAAAAAAAAAATTCTGTGTCAGAGCACATGACCATACTGCTTGCTTTGAAAACACTAGTTCTATATATAAGAGGCTTCTAAAAATAAATAAAAGTGGTTCTTGTTTTACAGGGAATTGTACAGAAGGAAAGAGACTGTACATACATATGAGAAGTCATGTGGTGGTACCAGAAGATTTTGAATTTGTATTTTAAGAGTCATTTTTTATTTCCTTGTTTTTTACATAATTTTTTTGTATTTTTCCTATGTCAAATTAATATCTTTAAGAAATATATGGAGCAAATCTTTTTATATCTATGCATGCAGTACAGGATTTTGAGGTGTTCAGTGAAAGTTGCCAGTACTTGCTGGAAATCTTTCTGTTTTCCTGTTTTTACTTTTGCTATCAGAAGTGAGCTTATTCAATAGGTCTGATGATTTTCTAATTGTTTCCACAAAAGCTATGTACTATTGTTTTTTTCTTATTTATTCCTTTCTTCCTCACATTCCTGTGTAGCTGATCAAGAAGAAGAAGCTCATCCAGAGTTCAAATTTGGAAGTGAACTTTCTGCAGATGATTTGAGTCAAAAAGAAGTTGTTGCCAACAGTGTCAAAAAGGTAGGATTGTCTCCTATATGCATTTTTGCAGGAAGGTTTTCCACAGAGTTCGTTGGAAAAGAGCTTTCATTGAGGGGGTAGTATCATAATCCAGTTAAGTTTTAGATGGAAGTTTGATATAAATCACATAAGCATTTTCTAACCCAGCTGCTGACATTTAAATTTATGACAATATCAATTTTTACAGGTTAATGCCTACTGTATTTATTCAAATAACATTTTCATTGGACCAAATGGGGTCCATACCTGGGAAAGTACCATGCACAAACTTCAGGATCTGGCTGGAAATAGTTAAAAATAATTTCATGCATTTGTAGCAGGTCCTGACTTTGACACTGAATTCTTGTCACAGTTGTATAGCCATGATACATTTTGAATAGCACTCTTGATTACTACTTATGGCTTGGTACCAGCCTTGTCATAGATGTTTCCTCAGTTATTGTTTATTGGCTTATACTGAACAGTAGGAACCCACCAATCACTTCCGAACTTGCATGAAACAGTAAGATAGATAAGATAGAAATAAAATACTCTAGTTTGAGATGATAGTATTGAGGTGACACCAATGAAGCCAGTGGGCAGACTGGGCAAGAGTTGTCTTTTTTCTGCTAATCCTTGACTTTAGTATAGTTTTTCATTCAGTGCTCAGTAACAGAAGATTACTTATTATAGCACTTGACAGTAATTGGATATAATACATTCAGATTCAGATCTAAGCCTACCTTAGATCTAAGCCTACCTCTAGTGCCCAAGGCATTAGAGCCTAGTTGCCGCAGAAAAAGAAAACGGAAGCATTGAAGAACCATACAACTCTTCCTCATCACTGAAACATTCTGGCCTCTTCTCTCCTGCTTGGCTTGTTTTGGAGCTTGCTCCGGAGATAAATACCAATAGGGAAATTCTTCTTGTTATTCAGACTGCCTTTGGCAGTGTATCTTTCCAGAGCAGTATCAGAGGAGCCTGCTCACTTTCTCTTAGATTCAGTGTCCATGCGGCTGCAGGTCCTAACAGTTTCTCACTGAACTGCAGTTTTAACATTGCTGCTAAGTCTGTTTTACTTACTGAACCAGGAGGCTCTCAGCTGTGCTAGTGGTGGTTCTCAAGGTAGTCAGTCATCCTCTGTACTTGGATATTTCACTGAACAATGACTTGATAATTAATCCTGATTCTTTAAGCATATGAATGGAGTGCTGTGTCACCATTTTCTGTCGAAAGTACTTTCTTAGTGGTGACAGGTTATAACTGGAGATGGCACAAAAGGACACTCAAGGAATGGTACTCCAGTAGCAAGTAAATTGTACAATCTCATGAGACAGGCAGAAGGATTTTTCCAAAGGCAGGCACTTGCAAGGTAGTCTCAATGCTTTTGTCTTCACAGTCTGGACAACTTGAGTATATTAGGACAAGTGATTGTTTGCATGGTCTCTTACTCCCTCTCTTTCTATATGTAACCCTCCAGCCCTCAGCTCTGACAAATGATTACCCAGTGGCTTTCTTCTTCCTATCAGTATAGTTACATGCACCTTTCCACATCTTTTGTATGTGAATTGGAAAGATAGTGAAAACCATTGGGAGTCAAAGGGAGGTGAATCAGGTGGTAAAATGAAAAGGGATATAATTTCAAGATTTTTTAAAAGATGTTGAGATTTTGTTTTCTTTTATGACTGTAAGCATGTCTTGCTGCAGTTTCTTTGGGTAATATATTTATTTTTTCTTAGGTTGTTGAAGATTTGGAGCAAGAAAACAATAAAAAGGTAATTCATACAGGATGTTATTTATTTTCTATTTTATTTCTTTTATTTTTAAGCACACCCATTGTCAACATCCCCTTCTTAATGATATACCTGTTTTAATCTCTAGTTTTCTGTGTTTATGTATTTTTGACTGTCACAGTGATTCCTTCTCCCTTGTACTACTGGTGGCTAGTGGCTAGAAGCACCATCTTTTTCCCTTCTTCTTTTCCACAGAGTTTAGGGAAAATTAGTGGTGGCAATACTGGGGATGGATGGAGCAATGTGTTCTTGCTTGGAAGCTTTTTGTCCCAGTACAAATGACTCATGCTTAGTCTTGTGTGTGTAGGACAGGGAGATGCCTTGATAGGGACTGAAAGATGCCACCGAGTTGCATTTTCCTCTTCCCTCATCCCTTCTCCAATTTATTTTTGTTTTTCCTCCTTTTAATTTCCATTGGCATATCTGCATTTATCTTCCTCCAAAATCCCCTTTGCTGATTTCCCTCCCTGTTTTTTTTTTCTCTCTGTTTCTTCTCTTCCACCATCTAAATCCATTTCTGACCCCTACCTTGTTGCAATATGTTCTGCTTTTGAAGGGAGCCAAGCATGATGTTTTAATGTATCCAAACAGCACCCTTTTCCTTAGAGGGGTGCTCCCTGGAATGTTAATTTTCACCCTCTTCAGACAACTGTTGTTGTTGTTATTGCCTGTTCCTTCTGCTCAAGGCTGTAATTGTCATCCCATTCCCAAATCCCAGTCTTTAAAACTTAGATCCACTACTGTCATGTTGGATGGAAAGTTAGAATATTGGTTTCAAATTAGGTGTAAGTGGATGTTTACACATTAAGTTATTGATTGATAGATTGACTTGGAAAAATGGCCACTGGTAGAACAGTTGCATTGTTAGTATGTCATGTAGTTATAATTCTGGGGCCTTATTTCCTTGCAGCAGGATGCAGACCATTCCCGTTGGCTTCTGCCCCACTGCAATACATATCATTTATACATTTCAGGACAAAGATTATAAAAAAAAGTGACTAGTGCCTAATTTTTAAATGGTGAGTTTAGAAAATCAGGCCTCTTGAAGACATCTCAAATTTATCATCCATAAATTAGAACACCAGAAGTAACCAGTCACTCCTGAAAAGATGTAGACAGCATTTGTTTTAATCCAGAGCTATCCAAGCCCACCTGCAGCACACAACATAGGCAGCCTGTCTCCCTCCTTTGCAGAGCAGGTAATGCACACAGGCCAGCACCCTCCCCTACCTCGTGTCCAGCACAGCCAGCCTGGCCACCTCCAGCCTCCTCCCCCAGAGGAGTGGGGGGCGCTGAAGACCCTGCTTGCAAGAACACAAGAACAGTGGGCTGAGTGGCAGCCAGGTGGGAGCTTGCAGGCTACATGAAGCCAACAGACAACCAGTTGGACAGTGCTGTTTTAATCCGTAGTTCTGTTAAAAAAAAACAACAAAATTAATGTGATAACAAAA
Organism: Alligator mississippiensis; assembly: GCF_030867095.1. Classification (NCBI taxonomy): domain Eukaryota; kingdom Metazoa; phylum Chordata; order Crocodylia; family Alligatoridae; genus Alligator; species Alligator mississippiensis. The sequence continues at coordinate 223,748,503 of NC_081824.1, read as the reverse complement.
GATGGGTGTCCGGTATAGTTACAGAATGTTAGTGCTTTATTTAACAGGAGCACATTCCTGCAAACTGTCATAGAGAAGTAGGACAGGAAGGGACCTCCAGACATTATATTGTCCAACCCCTTGCTTGAGGCTGGATCATCCCAAAGTAAACCATTCCATACACATGCTTGTCTGATCTATTCCTAAAACTACACAATTAACCCTGTTACACAGCTGTGAGACATATTGCCCCAGAAAAAACACTAAGAGCACCCTAACCTGCCACAGGTAAAGCAGGGAATGTGGTCTGTTAGGGTCCCACCACTGCAAAGGTTGTTAAAATGGAGAGATCCAGGGAAGATGACCATTTTCCTGCTACCATGGAAGGCTGCTTTTTGTGTCAGATACTCTTGTTAAGTCTCACAGAGACAGCTTGCAGGAACAAGTGCTGTTATGTAACATTAAAATAAAATATTAATCTGGTTATGTGAATCATTGAAAATGTAATTTAAATGTAAAATGCCAACCAGACAGCATAACCAGTCTCACTGCAGTTATTCAGCTTCCCCAGGGCTCTTTAAAACTGGCAAGAAATGCCCTTTCTTGTTAGACCCAAATGTTTACAGCTTAGATGAATCTAAGGAGAGTAAAGCTCCCCTGCTCTCCATTTTGGGGACACTGCCTTCCTATATTGTGGTATAGTCAGATAGTTTCATTCTACTTTAAAGTTCATATCAGTATTACAAGGCAGGTCACACACGTGGGCATATAATATGAGCAAATAGATTTTATTTTTCTTCCCTCCTGCAGTCTCTGAATAAATGAGACGCAGCAGGCGGAGGTGCTGTTTGTTCTGCTTCGGTGTTGCAAAAGCAAGATTTTTTTTGCTTGAAAAAACTTTCTCCACTACTTGTAATTGGCCAGTTTCCTGTTAGGAAAGAAACAATTATTTTGTGACAAGCATTTAATGCATTCTAAAAATCAATGGAAGGGTTACTATATTGGTATATTTGCAGGTTTATATTGCATCCATTGGAAAATTCACTGTGACAAGCAGTAGTCTAACTAGGGGTGGGTGAATGGGACACCAGCCCCAGTCTCCAATTTAATATGGGCACAAGTATTGTGCCCCACACCCCCATGGAGTCTACAACCTGGCAGCAGAAGGAGCTCGATAGCATTGCTGTTACAGCAGCATCTGGGTATCTGGACCCCATGCTGCTGCTATAGGAGCAACAGCCTGGGTAGGCAGCCCACACTGCAGCTGCAGAAGCAGTAGCAGCCAGAGACTGTTTTTTAGCCCCCAGTGTAAGTAAGACTCCCATGCCTCCAGTGCTCAGCAGCTCCACCCCCACCTCGACTTCCACCTTCTCCACTTCCCTTTCCTCCTCCACCCTCTTCCGCTCTCCCACAGGGTTTACCCATGCTTGTTACAGCTCTGGTGATAGGATGCAGAGGCTTTTATCAAAGCCAGTATACAGAGGGTTAAATTTTCTGCCAGTCTGTTCTACTCCTCATGAGAATACTGATAGACCTAATCAGGGCTACAGAGTAAAAGAGTGTCCCACTCTGGGACTCATTTAGAACCTAATTATCTGCTGTCAAGCTCTTCCTTTATGAAGAGGCTTTTTAGTCAGGGAAAAAAAGGGACAGAGGCCAGTAGCTGGAGAATAAGTCAGGAAAGAGGACACACTATGTCAGCTTCCAAGACTTTTGTGCCAAACCAATTGATGTTATGTTTTTGGACAACAGAATCCCATTAGAGATCATTCTGATTTCAAATCTGTATCAGATTAGATACCAATAAGAATCGTTTTATGGCTCTTTCTATTAAGGTATTGCCTCTCTGTCTGCATGAGCAAAAGGCATTTCTTTCACTGTTCAGGCTTGGCACACCTCTCTGTAACTCTGTAAGCCTCTCTGCTGAGATTCTGACCCCCTGAGTCTTGGTCTTATTGGTAAAGAATATTGATTGCACCAAATTCAGTCTTGAGGACAAAGTTGCATTTGAAATAAGGCTTGGACTACCCCCACAATTCATCCCTGCCATAATTTATGTTCAATTGAAAAAGTTAGGGTTTTATTTGATGAAATCATGGCATTATCCCACAGCATTATTTTGCCCCCCTTGACATTAATTCTGCCTTCAAATGTTTTACTGTCATCTGATCTGCTAGGAGTCTCTTCTGCCATCAGGCCTCATACAGTGACCATTAACGTGAATGAGTGTCCCACTCATATAACAGCATAATCACTGATCCTAATGTTCCACGCCAAACTTCCCAATCTGTTGTTAGGTTTTATTTTAATTTCTGGAGACGCAAGTATATTTCTGTATAACTTGTTGAAAATTTCACCTGCTGCTGCAAAAGAAAAAAAGAAAAGCAATTAATGGGTATTCTTTTTAATATGATTTCAGGGTGTGGTAACTGTTGAAGATGAACAAGCATGGATGGCATCTTACAAATATGTAGGTGCCACAACCAATATACATCCTTACTTATCGATAATGGTCAACTACGCACAGCCTGTAAAGTTTCAAGGTTTCGATGTAGCAGAAGGTAACATACAAGGTTAAATGAAATAAAAAAAATATTTGTCTGCTTTTGTTTCCTTAACTTGTTTTAACATAAATTACAAATTCCCTACTTTTAGAATGTGTTTCAAGCACCACTGGTTTAGTAAGTGTTATTTGCATGGTATTTACATAGCAGATTAATTTTATATTGAAGATTAGTGTTATTCTATTTGTCATCCACATGGAGGCACTGGATTACAAGGAGCATTTTAAGTTAACATATGGAACTTCATTACAAAAAATCACTGTGTAGTGTAACCCCTTTCCATTAGATTGTCTTTTTTTTTCTCAGTTATAAAAGTAGAATAGATGTAATTGGCACAAAAGTCAACTGTCTGCTTATTGTGATATATATTTCACTCTAAATAGTTTAGCATATTGCTTTCTCTTATCTAGTGATATATGTCTTGCTCTTAAATTAATTGCAACTTTTTCAAATTATATTGGCTTGCCACAATGAAGAAGTGACAACTTTGAACTAGTTAAGATTATCTCAAGTATAATTTTGTTCTATAATATGTAGTACAGAGATGGAAACTGAGAAATATCAGCATTATATTGTGTATAATGCTATTGTTTTAATTAATGGTTTTGTATTTTGCAAAATTAACACTATATCTTAAAATGGATTTTACTGCTTTTCTTTCTAGAACGCAATATTCATCACAACATGTCCTCTTTTAATGAATCAGTTGGACTTGGGTATTTGAAGACTCATGCAATTGAATTTGTGAAGTATCCTTATGCTGACAGTGGTATGCTAAAGAACAATACTGTTTTTGATTAGCCAGTGGACCTCTGCTAATGCTACCAATAAACTAGACAGATCTGGTTCTGATTTTACAGTATAGTCTAGCTACACAGTAGCATAGGAAATGCATCGTAAGATACAGCATAAAAGATATAAAAATAAAGAAATAATGATAAGTCTCTATGTTGTTTTCATTTCGTTTTCCTTTAACGAGTTACACAGTTATAATAAACGACAAATGAGTCGGATATACCCCAAGGGAGGCCGAGTGGATTCCAGTAATTACATGCCTCAAATTTTCTGGAACGCTGGCTGCCAGATGGTCTCGCTGAACTATCAGACCCCAGGTAGGCGGTGCTGTCCAGTGAACCTAAATTCTGAAGAAAGACTTAGGCAGTAACTCTCAAACAGATGCCATAGATTTGCTCATAGCATTTTTTGAGGAAGGAGACATATGGCTGAATAATCTAATGTGTGGAGGATCATGGAGGCATAAAAAAGGAACAATTAAAAAAAAAAAGCACGGAAGCATATTCAGTCCCCTTTCTTTGCAAACATAATCAAGATAGTATTTTAAATGCTGAAATATATGTAAAGTTAATCAGAGAGACATTAGTTCAGCCCCCTACAAAAGTCCTCTTTACAAAAGTCAATTTGTCTACAGTCAGGCACCTGGCTTCCCAAGAAAATGTTACATAGGAGGAACACACAAAAATACAGGAAATAGCAATAATTGCTTATCAGCTCCATGTCTTAATCAGTAGATATTGGGGAATGAGATAAGAGAGCCTGCCTCTTTGGTTGGCGACAGGCATACAGATGGAGAGTTTAAATAGCTCTCCACTAGGCAGAGCACAGAGCTGACTTGATTTTTTGGGCCAGAGAAAATGTAAATAATTGTTAGCCTAACTGAATCTAGAAATGTCTTCAGCTGCATGTATCCGATGTATTCCTCCATGCTTTCCTCCAACCTACAGCACAGCTTTGGTCATTTTTCATTCTGTCTGACAGTGTCCTTAGTGTTCAAGACCATCCTAATGATCATACCCATTTTTCATCTTCCATAAAGCTCTGTATCACTTCCATCATTCATTTCTCACTGAGAAAGACTGGAGAAAGCAGTGCTGAAAAGTCCCTAAAAGTTGCTTATAAATCATTCCTGAAGGGGGACAGAGTCAGCAGTGTGATCTTCAGCTTTTTCCCTAACACTGCCCCTGTCTTCTACATATTGTTCCCATCCCCTGTGTGGCATTCTTTGCTATTTCTTTCCTAAAATCATTATTCTGCTATAAAATGAGAGAGGATTCTTGATGACAATAGAAGACAATCCACTAAGTAAACTTTAAAAGGTCAATGACGCTTTGAGGCTGCCAAGTAAAGAAATGAATGGCTAGGATGCATGTATTCAAAATCCCATTGTTCTTCATAACAAGCAATTGAGTTTTGTTTCTTATGAATATTCTGGAGAGCCTAAACAAAGGCTTAAGCTGCTTTGGGAAGCAGAATTTCTAAATCCACTGGGAAAGAGGAAACCAGACTTTGCATTAAAAACAGGAGCAAAGTGCAAAATTAGAAGGTTGAAGGAAAATGTTTGTATTTGTAAATGTTTATTTTTGTTTTATTTTTACATGTTTACTGCATCTGTTTAGATAGGCCCAAATACCCAAGTAGAATAAACTCAGAGGCTTGTGGGTGATTTTTCTGAGCTGAAAATATTTCCTCTAGTTTCTGTGACCCTGATCCTTAAAGTCCATTCAGACAGACCCTTGAATCTCTTTGATGTGGCAGGATGGAGGTGGCATCCCTTGCTGACTAAAGCATATTTTTATTAAAAATGTGGCTTTGACTGCAGCTGGTTTGATAAAGACTTTAGCATTTGTAAAGTAACTGGAAGTTTTATCACTGACTTCAGAGATGTCCCCTTAGTTAAACTAGTTATTCTGGACAAAAAGGTGCAGCATGGTTTCTCTTCCTAGGACATCTGTTCAAGATCTGCATTATTCAGAGAGACAAGATACTAAATTATTTTTGTCTCTTGGCAGATTTAGCAATGCAATTGAATCAGGGAAAATTTGAATATAATGGATCATGCGGGTGAGTAATGTGATTTAAACTGTTGTCACTATGTATCAGAACACCATACTCTGGTTTTATTAAAACTTTGTCACTATTAATTATGTGTTACAAAAGAAAAATGGGATGCTGGGTGAAGAATAGAAATGAGCAGAATTCCAGGGGTTGATTTACATCTGTGAACTACTCGTGTGATGAATATACTTTGCAACTAGGCTCATTTTTATTAAATGAAAGAGAAGAGACCTAGTGTGACAAATTGTAAAGATCATGCAAAGCACATGGAGAATTAATTAATCTTCATTTTTTAATTATGAATCCTTTGTTTCAGTATGTGATTCAGGTTATAGATTCACTGTACAGTTCACAAAAAAGCTGAGTTTAGTTGGCCATAACAGATAGGGTAGATTTTTTTGTATTGTGGACTTCAGAAAGTAAAGCAGGTAAAGCAAGAGGTGTACACTGAGCTTATGGGCCGCAATGGAAACTGAGACGGAGTTGTGCACAAACAAGTAACAGCAACCACTAATTTGTCATGAAAGAGCAGATTGCCCAGAAAACACTGAGGAATCAAGTCGCCATCTCCACTCATTCTAAACATGTGTGCATTGCTCTCCTATACATGAGGGGTTTGTTTCTGTCGGTAATTATTTTTTAAATGGGGATTTTTCTTAAATAGGGCTGATATTTTCCTTCTGCCATTCTTGTCTATCCTGTTTGTTTCTATTGTGAGCTTTTTGAGGCATGTACTTTCTCTTCCTCTGAGAACATATGGTCTCTAGCAGTCCTCTTGGGGGCCTTGAATGAATACCACAATATAGACGATGAATAGTTAAAGATAGAAGAAAGCAGCATGTACGGTGGGACTAAGTTCTTAGGAAAAACTAAATACACACATGGAGATGTTTGCTGTTTTCTTAGAAGATGACCGTGCAACTCTGTCAAATTTAATATGTTTGTTTTTTTCCCCTTCAAAATGGAGCAGGGCTGAGATCAAAGCAACTCCTTCAGTTGATGCTTCCTTTCTTATGTTTAGGATTAAAAATAAAATATTAACATTTCTAGTGATGAAAGTAAATGACTCAAATGGTTCTGTCTGCCTATTGGATATGAAATACTCGGTGGAATCTAGGATGGAAGCGTGGCTTTTATGTAGCAAGCAGAGTATGTACAAGGCTTAATGTGCCATAAATTGGCAGGATAACTCCATTTGCACATTTTCTTCCAATTCTGGATGAAAATTCTCTTTGTATGTAGCTCAGTGTTTCTGGAGATCAGCTGCCATTTTATTTTAAAGTTGGAATCTTTATTTGTTACTCATCAGTGCACAAATTAGGTTCATTGATATGCTGAGCCAGTGCATAGTCCCCTGGGACGTATTGTAAGTGGTATTATGGCTGGACCATTCACACCGCTATAATTAAGGATCTGTCAGTATTAACATTATCAACTCTTTTCCCCTCAAACGTTTATAAGATGAAGAAATTAGCTTCAGGCTGAAATTCAATACAGATCTAGTCTCTGAGGTGCATTGCTTAATTAAAAAACAATTTTGAAAAAAACTACTTTTGTTTTAACAAGCAGAGCATAAAAGATTAAAATAAAAAACAAATATTTGCTGTGATATGATGTGTTCTAATACTACTAAATAACTCAAAATATCAGATTGTAACTAACTTTATTTATTTCTTGAAGTCCAGAGTTACATGCTTGATTTAAACTATCCACAGTCAGATAATTATAGATTAACATGAACACTTATACCAGACAACTGTAGTTTTTCTTTTCTCTCTTTTATTAATGTCCTGCAGCATTTCATTGGTTAGTGCTCGAGCATCAGTATTATTTATAGCTGATAAAATGTCAGCTTAAAGATCCATATATGATACATTTCTTCTTTTCCCTTAAAATAAGGTATCTTCTTAAACCAGATTTTATGCGACGACCTGATCGAACATTTGATCCTTTCTCTGAAACACCTGTAGATGGTGTGATTGCTGCAACTTGTTCAGTACAGGTAAAATAGAGTTATAGAAACTGAAGTCATCTTCATGCATCGAAACTCATATTTAAACAGAAGCAGAAATGCAGTGTTCACAGTAAACGTTTTTGCCGGTTCCATTAATTGTTTAAATTATTGTTATTTGATTGCTGTTTATGACATCTGTGTTAATTTGAGCGGTCTGGAGCGTAATTAGAAATGGTGTGTTATTATCCATTATCACTGAATTTTAAATTCCATACTATTCTTTGTGCTTTATAGCAGGCATCACCAAAAAAAATATGTAGGGATCATTCCTGACTAGTGCATGCTTCCCTGGATGTTACAGAGCACAGTGGTGTTTTGTAATGGAAACATTTGTGTAGAATATTCTTGGTACATGTAGGAATTAGATTTTGCAGCAGTTATGGCTGCTCTACAGAAGGGGAGGAGCACAAGATTATGCAGAACAAGTTGTGAAAAACTGAGTTATAGAACATGAGGACTGGAGAGAAAGGTGCCTATGGGATTGTAAATGCTTTTCATTTATGGAGTACCCTTCTTTATGCCTAGTTTGATTGTTAGGTGGTGTAACATGGGTCTACCACCCTGGCACCTGGTGCCCCTTGGGGTCTGTCTGCTGGCTTTCTCCAGCCTTACCACACCCCCAGTCTTTTGTCTGCCATGCCTTTGATGTTACTGTTTGGTGAATTGAAGAGGTGGTCCCTCGAGCCAGGAGTAGCTCTTCTGGTTCCTTTGCCTGCCAAGTCTGTCCTTGCTGCCAGGTCCAACTCATGCCGAGGGGGGCAGATTTGTGTTTCCCTCAGGGTGCCCCCTACTTCAAAGGGATCACCCCCTCAGGCCTCCAAGCACCTGTCAGGGCTTTAGCTGTTCCAGCCCTTGCCCCCTTTTTCTCTGGCTAAACCCTCAGCCCTTGTCCACTTTCTGAGACCCCATCTGCTAGGCATCAGCCCTAACTTGGCTGCAGTCCTTTCTGGGGCTCCAGTTTCATTATGCCAGCCTCACCCTCCTCAGTTTTGGTCTAGTTCCTGTCCCTGATAATGGGGAGGGTCCCCCATCCATGGCCTTCTCCTGTCCCCCTATAGCCACATTCAGTCCTCTGGTCAAACTTAAACAAAAAACCTCAACTTAACTGGTCCTAACACAAATATGAACCCCCCTGGGCCACCAGGTACCTCTTCTGAACTGGCTTCACTCCAGACTGTAGCCAACTCATATACTGCAGCAGCCAGGACCAGAGTGCTCCCTCCATGGCCAGAGGCTGGGCTTATATTTCCCAAGCCCAGCCCCCTTCCTGTCATGTGACTCTGTCTCCTTCTCCCAGGGCCTAGGTACTGTTAATTCCACTATTAGCAGCCTGCCTTTTTCCAGACCCGGCTCAATTTCCCGGGGTAGCTCACACCTGTTGCCTTTTTGTCCTTAGGTTTCCTGCCTCCAGCTATAGTCCTACCTCCCCTCTCCCCCTTTCTAGTAATAGGCAGGGGTTCCCTGTTACAGTGGAAAAAGATTTTCAGAGAGATCTTGGGAGGTTTGGGAATTTTTGAGTCATCCATGAGGCAGTACAGTCCCTAAAATCCCAAATGGTTTTTGAAGTTTAGCTGAATCTTATACTGTTGCTCTAGATAACAGCTACCAACCTTAAAAAAAGGAAATTTTTAAAGGCAAAGCAGAAATGTCCCGACTCTGCTTTTACTTGATTTGGCAAACTTGAAAGGACCAGATTCTATTCCATCTATTAGCCACACAAGTAGACTTAGGTGTTGAAGTGCAAGCCTATTACACTCGGCTTGAGTCCCTTAAAAAGTTAAGGCAAAAGGTAGGTTTGTCCTCCTCCTCCTCCTCATTGCTTTTTTGAGACTCAGACTTAAGGATGACATGATAGTGTGTTTCAAAAGGTGATGTATTCATATATTTTCAGGGACTTGAAGAGAGTGAATCACAATCTCACTTATGTGCCTCAATCCACTTAAAAATGTAATAGGTGGAATAGAATCTGGCCCAGAAAGACTACTTGTAGCCCAAGCATGTACATCTTCAGGAGTTAAAAGCCAGTGGCTTAACCACTACAAAACCTTCTACACATTAGTAAGTGTATGTGTGTGTTAGTGTGCATGTGCACATGCGTGTATGTGTATGTGTGCAGTAGTCATTCTCTACAGTTAGGTCACAACCCAGCAAAGCATTTATGCCCTGTACCTAAATTCTGTACTGATGCTTATTATTGCATAAACGATATGTTGATAATTATTTTTTGAAAATTATTATTTATTGCAAAAAACATCATGGGACCTGTATTATTTTTCCACGTGTTGTTATTAATATATATGTACCCTTGGCCTGTTTTATTAACATTAATATTCAGCATAAAATATAAAGCCCATCAGAAAAGACATGGTTCATTTATTACTCATACAAATAACTAATTTTCTAATGGAATCTAATTTAAAAAGGTGTCCTATGTCCTAACCTGTTTAAAATAGAAGAAATTCATGACTGATTTATGCCCTATGTAAACCCCATCTAACTATAATTATATATAATGGCCTCAAAGAAATGCTCTTTATTTACAAAAAAGCATGAAATTTACTATCATTACATTATTAAATGAATATATCTACTCTTCGCAGGGCGTTTATCTGAGTATGGTAGCTTAATAAAAACCTTGTTTTTTGACTCTTCATGAAGTTCTGAGTATTTTCTATTATTATTTTCTTTAGATAAGAAATATATTCATTTCCTTTCTTTCCCATTTTCTTTTGCAGGTGATATCTGGTCAGTTCTTATCCGACAAAAAAATTGGTACGTATGTAGAAGTGGATATGTATGGGTTGCCTACGGATACTATACGGAAAGAATTTCGAACACGCATGGTGATGAACAACGGGCTGAATCCTGTTTACAATGAAGAATCATTTGTATTTCGAAAGGTAGGATATTTTGCAAGTCCATTTTAGTGCTGGAAAGACTGTTCTTGCAAACCTTTTCCCATATGAGGATTCCTTGCTCACATGAGCCAGTCCTTTGCTTCACTGGGACAGCTCATGTGAATAAGGACTACTCCTATCTAAAGATGTTTGCAGGCTCAGATCCATGATTTCTAGAGCCTGGGCTTACCTCAGTTAACCTGTAAACTGTGAAAGGTGAATTAATTTTTTTTTTAGTTCGGTTTGATTTGGTTCTTTAACCAATAACCTCTGTAGCTGTCACATGATTATTATTTTTTTCTGTTTGGCTTTTTCCCTCTGTTTTTGCTTCTTCCTCCCTTTTGGAGGAACCCATCTCCTTTGGGGCAATGCCTGTGTTCCAGGTATGCAGTCTGCTCAGAATGTGCTCAAGCTGGTGGATACCAACATTCCTTGGAGATATCTTCTTCCCTGCCCTGGCAGTGGCTATCTTGCACTGTTCCTTCAGCCCAGAGGGCAGGTGAGATGCTGCATCCAAAGCTAAGGTCAATGTGATTACATGGAAAAGGGTGCTGTGTTCCTCAGACATGTCACCAGCTCCCTCCTCCTGTAACCGTGTGCATCATGTACTTTTTTTTTTCTAAAAAGAGAATTTTTTTCTTGATATTGTATGGTGAATCTGAACAAAGAGATCACAGTCCTCATTGCCAGTGTTCAGTTTTCCTCTCTCAGTCTTTATCTATTTTTTATTTTTATTTTTGTCAACTGGAGTTGCATCCAGAATATATGCGTGAACAGTGCTGTCTTTGATATAACGTCTGTTACTCTTTCACCTGTTCTGTCGTCCCCCAGCATTATTGCTGGTCCTACTTTAGTGACAGGTTTTGCCTGGCAGTTGTACCATTCTATATGTATAACATGTGACGTGGAAAATCTGCTTCCCTTATAGGGTAGCAAATGTTACAAAAAACTGAAATGAACATAAGGACCTTTTCTGGACTCTGATATCCTGGGAGGTGATTTGCCCTAGTACTGTGTTAATGAGATCCCAGTTCAGTAAAGCATCTATAAGTTGTAAATTACATGCTTAAATAACATCCTGAGTGGGTGGGGAGCAAGGGGTAGGTTAAACTGAAGTGCTTTCATCTATAGGCATTGGGCAAAAGAAAACTTTCAGCATATCCTGGGCAGTCTTTAGCCAAGGACAATGTCTGTTTCCTCTGATTTCTTTCTTCCCAGCCATGCAGTAAACAATTATTTCCCCCCTGTTTCCATAGTAACTTATATTGTAAGTATGGTATGGTATGAGTAATCTATCAGGAGACTATATTTTCCTTCCCTTACCATAGCAGAGGACATTAGTCAACAGCTAAAGGCTTGGCACTAAGCAACCATTGCTAGTAATGAGCAGGGAGATGTATATGATATGCTACAGTTGCTCACCCTGTGAATTGTTTACTGGCTTATTGGCACAACAGGAAAATTTTACCTGTTGTGTAAATTGGCTTTTTCTGGGGCCTGGTGCTTCTCTCATGGGGGCATTGCCAGCAGATAACACATGACTTCTGTTTGGTTGTGATTCTGTTTTGTAGTAAAATAAAGTTTCCGCCATTCTAACCCAAGTTTTGTGTTGTCATTCTGTTGTCACGGGCTGTTGCTTTGGAAAGGTGTGTTGATGATGCTCAACTCGGATCACTCAGTCTGAATTTAAAAGGGCAAGATTAAATTTGATGTCCACAACTATTTCAACCATGCTTTGAGGCAGAAAGTGTATCATCTTATTTTAAACCTTTAAGGTTTCACTAAAAGACAGTGGGTCCAAGGCAGCCAGGAAAAGTAAATCCATTTTATTTTCTGTCTTGAGTTTCAGGCCCAGGTCTCAGGCCACTGAGGCAGGTGAAGAGAAAAAGGAAAATATTGGCTGTATTACTTAAGTCACTATGGATTCACATGTGAGCCAGATCCTCCTTATCCCTTTCCTTTCTCTGTCCCTCACCCTTTTTCCTTTGTCTCTCTCTCTCTTTAGCTTGCAACTTAGGTAGGCTGGGACTTAGCACTCCCAGTCTCACTTTTCTGAGTGCCAGTCTCCAGTTTGCATTTTTTGCTCCAACTGAGAGAGGGGAAATTCAACTGTTGCTTTTGTTGGCCAGGTTGGGAGCTGTTAGATTCTCCTGTACTTACTCTGTGTGCGAGTGTGGCCCCCCAGCATTCAGATTCCTACTGTGTAGTGCTCTCCTCCACCTACCTTCTAATATGCACACACCATCTCTCTCCATACCAAACCCTTCCCACGAAGCAAACATTACCTATCTCTGAAGCAACCTTTGGCTGCAGAGTTTAGATCACATTTCTTTCTCACCACCCCACCCCATTATTAACAACTTCACTCTAGCACCCCTCTGTCACTATATCTTCCTTTACCCACGCATTACTTGCTTCTCATGTCTGCTTTCCACTACACATTAAGGCCACATCTTGTGTAGTATTTTCCTGCCCACTTTTACTGGCCACCAGTCTTCAGTGATAAAACAGCAGTAGACAGAATAGAGAACTGCTAGGTTGACAATCTGAAGAGAACTTGAAAGGACCATTTCCCAGCTCCAGAAAAAAAGTTTAAACACATATATATTTGGAAACAAAGTATTTTTTCTCATAAAGACTCACTGTCTGGAAATACAGAGTTTGCATTCCCAAAACAGGGAATGGTATAAACCTGGAAGTATAAATGGGCTGTCATTCTGACTTCTGGAAAAGGACAACCAGATTTTTTTCCATCTCTTGCTTTGGGAAGTTTGCCACATTGTGGGGATGAGTGAATGTCTTCATTCTGTGGCTTTTCAGGTTATTCTACCAGATCTTGCTGTCTTGAGAATAGCAGTTTATGATGACAACAACAAGTTGATTGGTCAGAGGATCCTACCTCTTGATGGTCTTCAGGCTGGTTACAGGCACATTTCCCTCCGTAATGAAGGCAACAAACCACTATCTCTGCCTACAGTTTTCTGCAACATTGTGCTCAAAACCTATGTGCCTGATGGTTTTGGAGGTAAGATGAATGGTTCCATTAGTACATTGCAGATCTTGGGGTTTCCCATGCAAGAATATAAATATACCATTCAATTGATCACATATAGGTCTGGACCATTGGAAATATTCTGTATTTTCAATCTCCAAAAAACAGAATCTCCACTGTTTGGTTATCTTTGTTTTGTATCAAAGATTTTAACATTAGCAATGAAGGAAATTGTATCCTTCTGAATTCAAAATACAAAATATTAGGAAAAAGAAACGAAGCTGGAATGATGCTCCCAAGAGTTACCTAAAGGTGTTTTTGTTGGGTAAACAGAATGTAATTTAAGTATTCTTCAAAGTACCCTTGTTTTTTGAAAATGTGCACTTGTGAATACTTAGCAACAAAAACATTAATGAACTTTTTAGTTACTTGGGATTGTTTTTTTCGTCCAGGTTCATATGCTACTTTAAATTACATCGTGGCTTTAATTTACTAGACACTGGGTGTATCTACATAAGACACTATGTTGCCCTAGTGATGAGATATTGTGATGTAGCTCGTCGCTACAGTGACGTAGCATCAGCAGGCACAAACTGTGACGCTGATGCTACATCACCATAGTGACAAGCTACCCTGCTATATAGCGCATCGCTACGGCCATGTAGCTGCTAAAAATAACCATGTGCTGCTAAAGCAAGTACTAAATGATGGTGCAGTAACAAGTGCATCATGGGGGGCATATGTAGATGCACCCGTAGTGTTAAAAATAATAGAAAGTAGCTATGTTGTCAACTATCAACTATGCTGTACACACGTGCTTCCCAAAATGAGACAGATGTCTGTACAGAAGCACTGAGATACAAAGATAATTTGAAAAACAGTTTATAAATTGCAATCCGGGCAGAGTTCAGTATTGGATGGTCTTCTATATCACCATTATTTCTATGGGTTATCTGTAAGATGCAAGGACATAGAAAAACTTCTTCTATTTTGTTTTGTTTTGTTTTTTTACCCCAAGTGACTTTAGCATCAACATGAAATATTATTAGGATAAGAATAGTATACGTTAATAATTCTTAACCTTTTCAAACTCAAGGCACCCCTCTTTAACTCAAGGCACTCTTCAGAAAATGGCAGCTCTTAGTTTTCACTCGCTTTTTTATGACAAAAAAAAGAATAGAGGAATACTTCTTTTTCAGAGCACTCAGAAAGACCCCTGCAGGTCTGAATGTTTTTTGACATTATGGGTTTCTGTTTGAATTATCTCAGTTTCTCTTGCATATCATGCTTGCACACCTCCCAGTACTAACATTGTTCAGCAACCTGGGTGAGAATCACTGCTATAGTTAACACCCTATTGTCAGCGTAGGGAAAATGGACCTCCCACTGATGGGAACCAAACAAGGTTATTTTGATGCATACATACTGTGCTGTCTTTTTTGTGTTGGTACAGCAGTAGTCATGAACAAAGCAGAGACTCTGAGATGTTTCTTTTGACATTCAAATGGTCTCATTAATATTAAATTTACTGGTGGGTTTTTTTAGGTACTTACCTACTGTTCTGTACTTCACCTTGTTCTAGGAAATACCAGCAATATGTCCATTGTTTTGGCAAAGTATTAACATAATTTATACCTTAGTTTGTTCAGCTACTTTACCTATAGGTGTAAGACTGAGGAACTTGTCTTGCTTCAAATAAGAATTAAAACAGTAGTTCCATGATACAGTGAAAAAGATGCATGATTTGCTTTTTGTGATTTGCTAATTTTACATGGTCCATCTGTTGCAATTCATCTATGCTCCACAGTACTTGCATGAATAAATGCAAAATGAAGCAACAGATTCCAAACTTTTATAATAAATACAGTTCCTAAGAAAGCAGTACTATATATAGCAGTGGTGGGGATCTTCTATCTATAAGGCCTATTTTCCAAGGTTACATTTTTTTAAATTCATAACTTTAAAATTTTGTAAGCATCCAGTTATCTTACTTAAATTAAAGAAAAAAAAGAAAAGATTACATTAAAAAAACATAAGCAGAGGACAAGTGATCTTTTCCTTTTTCATGTCCTTGTGACAAGGTATTGAGCAAGGTATTAAGAATTCACAAATTCTTTGGAATCAGGGCTTTGCCGTGAGTGCATCTGCTATGGCCTTGTGACCTAGGCTGTTATCCCTGGGCCTTAGGAACCATGCCACTCCAACCCCCAAGACAAGTGATAGAGAGTGGTGACTTATTTACCAGCAGTGGAAATGCTGAGCCTTTGAGGTGCCTATGTGATTAGTAACACACTTTGTGGAGTTTTCAGCTTTCCATGCATATTTGTTTATTTTGTACTTAGAAGTTCATGATAGCGAAGTCCAGTTTTCAAATACAGTGTCATGGTTTCAGTCATGGTTTTTCATTGAAGGGTAGATTCCCAGGATAGGAAAGGCAACTTAGGGAAATGGAAAATATTAGGGTTTCAGGGCTAGTCTGTGCTTGGGAAGAATTTCTGTCCATTCTAAATCTGTGTGAAATACAGCTGAGTATGAGAGAGGATACCAGTTGGTTGGGGAGAATGGCTATTGGAGGCAGTCTGTTTTGGGTAGATAACAAGAGCTAGGCAGGTGAAAGCCATTATGTATTGCCATTTCCATATTGGCACAAAATACCTTCACATATGAATCAGTGGGTGCATCTACATAAGACGTTTACTGCAGAGCTGCCTAATTAGCTCCACAGTAAAGTTTCAATGTCTACACTCACAGCCCCATTAGGTTGCAAGAAACTAACTCTGCTGCAGGTTAGTAGTTGCAAATACAAGTAAAAATAAGTACTAACTATGGCAGAGTGCACAGTAACACATGTGTAGACACTGATGGGGCTGGCTAGGGCTCAAAGGTGCTTCCGTATGGGGGACTGCCTGCCGGCTAGTCCCACACTGGAGCACCCTTGTGTCCCAGCCAGCCCTTCTGCAACACACTGAGCTGGGTCAAAGCAGCCCTGGGCTGGCAGACTGCCCCTTTTGGTTCCCTGCTTGCTAGGGCTTCTCTGCCTCCGCTGAACATGATGTGGTCCCGGGCGCATGTGTAAACATGATGCCAGGGAGCAAAAAACCTCCGGCACAATATTCACTAGAGTTTATTATTCCATGCTAATAGCATATGTAGATGCACCAGTAGGTGCTAAGAACAGAGAGTCAGCTACTTTATTCGTTAACTGAGCAAAACTTTTACTGATTTCAGTGAGAAACTTTCATGAATAAAGATTACAAAGCAATCCCCAAAATTTGCATGTACTTTCTGTATTTTCCTGAACTGTTGTCTGCATTTCTACCTTAACTTTGTCAGTAGCATCTTAACTAGTAATTTTTGCAATAACTGAATAGTGCCTTCCCAGTTTTCCAAATCCCTTTGGAAAACACCAGCTGAAAATGCATTTGCATCATTAAGTCCATTCAAATAAGTGAAACAATTACATTTTAGTATATCAAACTTAAGGTTAGATGTACAATACTGCATTAAATAAAAGTTTAAAGAGATGAGCATCAAATACCTACAGTTCATAGGAGCATAGGAAAGTAGAAGAGGGGATGTGATGTGGTCGTGTAGTTGAGTCCCATGCTCAAAGCAGGATCATTCCTGATTCAACTATCCCAGCTAAGTGTCTGTCTGATCTGACTAAACTACCTTTCTTTAAACCATCCCAGTGTGTTTCTGGCTAATCTGCTCTTGAAAATTTCCAGGGATGGAGATTCCACAATTTCTCTAGGTTCCAGTGCTTGACCATCCTCGTAGTCAGAAAGTTCTTCCTAATCTGCAGCCTACATTTCCTCTGCTGCAATCTGAGGCTTCATCCTGTTCCCTACAGCCACAGAGAAAAAGTTTTCTCCATCTTCTTTATGGAGTTATGGAGTTAATTCTTTATAATCTATGGAACTACTAGGTCTAACTTATAAGCAGAGATTTATTTTTGCAGTCAGTAAATCCTGAAAGAAGATAGTTTGTAACATAATATCAGCTTCTATAAATCAAGTTTAAGATTGGTTGCTAGCTAGATAAGCAAGGAAAACCAAGCATGTAGTATAATATGACGCAGGATTCCAGCACATGGAAGAAAGTTCAGTTTTTATTAAAATTTTGACTTGCTGAAGTCAAGACTTGTTACAAGCACCCTAGAAGTAGAGATGTGTAACACTACTGAGACAATCTAAAGCCCACAGAAAAGTATATCTCTGATGGTAAGAAACCAGAAGATGGACTTGCCATATTGGACTACAGTATTCTCTACAGATGAAACGCTGTACATTTAGGTTCAAATCGAATTCCATCTTCATGTTGGTAAGTAGAATTTAGGCAGCCAATTTAGCCGTGAGAAGCATTTGGGGACATTTCGATTAGGGCTGTGCAAAGCTTCGGTCCTTGATTCAATTCAGCAGATATTCAGCCCAATTCAGTGGCCGAAT
This sequence comes from Alligator mississippiensis, assembly GCF_030867095.1. Lineage (NCBI taxonomy): Eukaryota > Metazoa > Chordata > Crocodylia > Alligatoridae > Alligator > Alligator mississippiensis. The sequence goes on along the minus strand of NC_081824.1, from coordinate 223,730,756 downwards.
CTCCGAATCCGAATCAAATCAGACCCTTTAATCTCTCCGAATCGAATTGGATCCCTCCGAATCAGTTGGGAAAGATTCAGGGATTTGGACACAGAGACAGCTTTAAATGTTTTTTCTACATACCTCTAGATAGCAGAGGCACATGAGTGCTGTGATGCTGGGGTGCAGCAGGCCCAGAAGTGGACCAGAAGCACTTCTGGTCCACTTCTGGGTCTCCCAGGGAGTGTGCTGACCCCCCCCTCCCCCCCCCCCCCGCACTCCCTCCAGCTCAGTGACTGACGTCTCCTGGGTCTGGAGGGGGCACCCGGGGTCTCCCTGTGGTTGATTGCCAAGCCAGGAGGGTGCAGGGGGGCTTCCAATACGCTCCCTGGTGGACCCAAAAGTGGACTGAAACTTCTTCCGGTCCACTTCTGGGTTGGTGGCCAAGCATGTGGAGAACTCCTGTGGGATGCTCCATGTGTCTCAGCATCGCAGCAATCACAAGCCATGCCTGCTACCTCAAGGTATATAGAAAAAACATTTAAAGTTGTGTCTATGTTCGAATTGCTAATTCTCCAAATCAGCATCGAATCTTCAGATTCGGATTCAGCCAAATCAAATCAGGGACAGTGATCCAAATCAACAAATCGAAGCACTGTCCTTGATTCAGGCTGAATCCCAATCCAAATCAAATACGGCCTGCTTCACATACTCCTAATTTATATGGATTTTTAGATATTCCTCCACACTGGAAAGATGTTTTGTGTAAGTTACAAAACAGATAAGAACCTTCCCAAGCTGCTGGCAGGTATTAAGGCAGTCATATGATTGGGGCCCGATAAATTCTATGGTCCATTTCCCAAATCACATGACCTTCCATGCCACGTGTGCATGGCAGATTGTACAGTTCTGAGAAATCCAAATGGCACAACTGCCAGCTGTCAGAACAGGGGTGGGGAGCAGGGAGGGAAGACACTTGCAGTGGGAGAGTGAGAAGGTCCCTGCCGTCTGGCTGCACTGCCTCCCTGTAAGCTTGAAAGTGGCAGCCAGGAACTCTCCATTCCTCAGGTGCCACTTCCATAGACACTTGGGTACATAAAAAAGCAGCATGCAGCTGGGGATCATAACTGCACATCTGCTTTTAAATGCCTTTCCCTGATGTTGTGCTCACAGTGCCCCAGACTTAAAAAGTGGGCATGGAGCTGGGAGCCCCAGCTGCACGCCTGCCCACTTTTTTCTGTTCCTGAGCACTATGAGCACAACATGGTCAGGCCCCCATGGTGCACCTGGGGATGAGGGAGCTACCCCATCCTCCACTGCATAGTCCTGGGCATCTTTTAGAGGGGAATGTGCAGCAGGGGTGAGGAAAGCACCTCCAACCCGCACTGTTCTTATTGGGCCCATCTTTAAACTGGCACATGTGGATGGGAATGAGAAAAGCTCACCCACCCTCAGGTGTGTGCCCGGCATCCTATGGGGATAGAGCAGGGGAAGCTGGGTTTGGGATCTTGAGCTATCCCCAGCCACCAATCAAGGCAGCTGGGTACGAGCTGGCTTTATCCTGGACCCCCAGGACTGTGCAATGCCAGACCTTGACACTCAGCTGAGCACTGGGATTCAGTACCAGACAGCCCCAGTCCTGGTTTGGACCCAGGGCTGTCCCCATCTGATCCTGTCCCAGATCCCAGTACTGTCCCATAGCCTAAGACTCACCAGGACCCAGCACTTTAAAGTGCCTGAAATAACAGGGGCTTCAGGGCAAGGCTCTTTAAAGTTCCAGGTCCTGGTAAGCCCACATCCTGATGCCAACAATCACCTGATTGTTGGCATCAGGACCAGGGCAACCCCCAACCAGGTTCCATCAGGACCCAGTACTGCCCAGGTCCTGATGCTGACAATCAGGTGATTAGCATCATGGGAATGTTTGGGCATGCCACATGTTCAGTTTCCATGTTGCTATTTATGGAGCAATTAAGTTAGTTGCACCAGAAATACTATGTGCCAAGGGCTCCAGAGACAATAACCTGCATGTCTTGCTTTCTACCAAAGTTTTCGAACTATCAGCATATGGGCTTTGCAAGAGCATCTTCATATTAAAGCTGGCCTATTTGCCAGCCAAGAGGAACAAATATGTGGGACCAGAAGAGAGCAAGCCAAAGCGAGTATGTCTCAGGGAGATAGGCACTGCTCTGAAAGGGAAAGGGCCTTGAATTCTGGCCCTGCTCCTACCCCAGTAGTGTTTCTTCACTTAATAGTCATTGGATGAAATGAATAAACAGCTGTGGTCTAGCTAGTTTCTGCACCACTGGGGCAGAGGAGAGTAAGATCTAGCAGTCTGAATACCTGATGCAAAATGCCACTTACACAGCTAAATTTAGCTACATTAGTGCTACTTGCATGCCAAAAGGAGAGTTCTTTTGGGTCGTGGTGTTGTATAGAGCTCACTATTCCCCTGCGAACATGTGAGAAGGTTTTGTTGCATTTTCCTTCAAGCAGTTTGTCACATTCTTCCCCCCACCCCAAATAATAAGAATGTCTTTTGTGACTCCCAAAACAGATATGACCATAGCTTTCCTTTATTATTCCTTAAAATATTGTATAATAAATTAATTAATACATGGTTGAAACAAGGCATAGCTTTTAGACAAGAAGAATGAATGTATGCCCAATTTCTATTTAATAGTCCTTCAACTGGAGTCGCAGTCTTTTCATCTGTAGCAAAGAAATAGTAAATTATTAATTGCAATTCAGCTCTTTTATGTCATGAACAGATTATTAACTCCTTCCTTATAATGCAGGTTCACCATCCTTAAAATGATAATTCTGTTTACAGCAATGTCCACAGGGGCTCTTTCGACCTGTACCTGGTGGTGTTTTGCAATGTGCAAGAGCTCTGGATGCTACTGCTGAGATTACCTACATAGTGGGTGAATCTACACGAGATGTTACATCACCATAGTGAGCAGCTTAGCTCATCACTGCGATGACATAGCAGTGGCAGGCATGAACCGTGATGCTCTTGCTACTGTGCAGTAGGGTTGGAAACGACCTGAGCACCACCAGGACTGCTCAAGCAAGTCCTAAATGGCACATGTGTAGACATGCCCAGGGATCACTAAAGCAGGTCACTGCTTCTGACTCTGAATGCATTATTACTGTAGGTACTAAATCAACATAGTATTTCTCATGGTGGATGACCTACCTCTGCAACTTGTGAGTTATTTGGCTGCCTTTTAAATGAAGGATTGAAAAGATTTTTTATTTTATTGCAAAGCAAAGACTTGTGTCTTCATATAAATACATACAGGAAACACATGGTACATATTGTAAGAGTTCTTATGATACAAGTATTGATTTCATTTCAGTTTTAATATTTTTTAAACACAGCAGTATAGTAGAGACAGGAACATAAAACTAGCACTATGCTGTTTGGGCCTTATTCTGAACTCTGATTAGCTTTTATTGACTTTATTGGCATTGTGCATGATTTATCCAGGAATAACTGAGATTATAGCTGAAGCCATCTGTATATTGAGAGCCTAAATTGCCAAAATCTGTTTAATGATTCAAGTACCCGCTTAAAAGATTATATATGATAAGCTTGATTTTTTTCATGACTGTTAAGAGAGTCACAGCTATTGTTGCTTATACCATGGGGCATGATTAGAAAGTGTAAGGTACTCATAGCTTGGGTGTTTCTAGGAAAAGGAAGGGTTTTTATTAAGTTCTTTTGACATAGAAGTGAGAAGGAACTAGCAAAACATTAATCTGGAAATCTGCACCTAGTATAAGGTCTGCACTTGAAGACAAATCCTGGCCAGTAGTTCAGTAGGAGTAAGACTGGTGAGTCATTAATGCTTGCAGAGTTATTTCATAGACTTGTCTCTTCCCAGTGAACAAAGCCGCTTAGTGAAAGGGATATAAATGTGCTTCCTCCCCCCTCTGAATGTCTGTGTCCCTCCTCAGTACAGATGAAGAGGACGGGGTAGGGAATGTTCTTCACAAAAGCAATATTTCTTGGTTGGTGATAGAGATAGGGGTCCTAGTCTTCTTTTCACTAACATAACCATCTAAGGTTCACCTTGATTCCATCTAAGGTTTCAAACAACTGAAAATCAGTGGAAGGGAAGGGATTCCTTTGTCATGTGCCAAAGCCAGCAGGGCTTTGATGAAAGTAGAAGCAGAAGCCCTGGCATAGAGGCCCTAAATAATTTGTTTGTTTGCAAACTTTCAGGGCCTTTGTTGCTTGTCATGCTCCACATTCAATACTTGCCTCACTGAGAGTTAGAAACTAGGCCTGTGTGAAGTGGCTAGTCTTCACTTTGGATTTGGCTTATTTGGGGACAGTGATTTGATTTGGTGATTTGAATCACTGTCCCAATTCAATTCAGCTGAATCTGATTTGGAGATTTGGCTGCTGTGCCCCCATTGTCCCCTCCCCCGCCCCTAGTACTTACCAGCTCAGAGTCCGGCTGCAGCCCCCTGCTGCAGCCACCGGGGACTGCCTGAATCATCAAAGCTCTCCTAATCTTTTCTGAAGATTCAGAGAGCTTTGAATCAATTTGGACCGTTTAATTGGTCCCCTGATTTGATTCGGATTTGGAGATTCGGCCACCGAATCGGGGCGAATCTCCTCCGAATCAAATCACCACCTGAAGCTTCACATGGCCCTAGCAGAAACAACAGGCTGTCACTTGCCATAGGTTAGGCACTAGGGGGAAACGGATGTTATTTGCATTATTGTTTTAGTCATCTATGTACAACAGACATTTGACTTCACCTATGAACTACAGCAAATATCCCAACACTGCAGGAAAGTTGATAAACCTGATCCTAGGCAACTGAGAGACTAAGTACTGCATGTGACTTCAAAGAGTACAGCCAACCCTGTAGTTAATATAGTGAACCGGAGCTCAGGAGATTCTGTTTATTGCTGCCAACTTTCTGTAGGACCTTCCACAAGTGACTTAGGCCTTGATCCAAAGCTTGCCACAGTCTATGAGATCTGTCCATTGACTACAGTAATCTTTGGATTGTGTCATCAGTCATTATGTGCCCAAGTTCTCCACTGATAAAAAAGGAATAATCCTTACTTGCATAGTTGGAATGTTGTAACTGCAAACGGATTAATGTTCCTGATATATGTATTCAGATACTGCAGTAATTGGGTTCATTTAAATAGGTAGATAAAACTGTGCTTGCAGAAAATATGAATCTTTGTGAGAGGGGGAGCTACAGCGGGAGAACTGATATGATGGCTAATGTGCCTACTGGGTTAGACAAAACAGTGGTTGTCTTGGAAGACAAATTAACCTGTTTGTATCATGGGGGATGCTGGGCAGATATGTACAATGGTAATGAAAATTCATTCCCTTTTCCTCCTCCCTACCCATCTTTCCTACATGGAAGGGAATACAAAAGTAGGGAATGGAGAAACTCTGGTGTAATTTACAGGGGTTTTCTATACCATGCAATTTGGTCTCCACATCTCAATAAGTATATAGTGGAATTAGGAAAGGGCAACCAAGATGATCAAGGGTATGGAACAAGCACCATACCAGGAGAGCCTAAGAAGGCCAGGTCTTTTCAGTTTGGAAAGAAGGCTGAAAAGGGATATGATAGCAGTCTAATCAGGAAGGGTATGGACAAAGCGAGTAGGGAACTGTTATTCACCATGTCCCAGGATACTAGAACTAGGGGGCATCCATTGAAATGACCAGGAGACAGGTGTCACACTAACAAGATAAAGTACTTTTTATGCAACCCATGGTTAACTAGAAGAGACTAGACAGTCACCTTGCTGGGGTCACCTGACCCCCAGTTATCTTTCCTGCTTGGTGCAGGGGGCTGGACACAATGATCTTCTGAGTCCCTTCCGGCCTTACAATCTATGAATCTGTGAAGTTACAGAACTCCACAGGAGGTTGTAGAGGCAGATAGTATAGCCTGGTTCAGAAAGGGACACATTCATGGATGATAGATCATTAATAGCTATTAAAGAGAACAGTCAGGGATGTAGGTTTTTTTATAATTATAATATTTGTTGATGGAGGGTGCCAGGGAGGTTGTAGCAGGGGATCAGTCGATCAATATATACCCTGTTCATATGCTGTCCCTCTAAAACATCCATTCCAGCTACTTGTCAGAGACAGGATACTGGGCTAGGTGGACCATGGACCTGACCCAGTATGGCTCTTCTTATGAACTGATGTATATTACACTGGGGTTAGGAATAGATAGATGTTCAGCTATCCTGAGTTAGCTAGCACAGTAGGTGGCTGTTGCTATACCTCACTACTAGTGCTACTGGTACAAGAGCAGGCAGAAGCCTGCTTGTTTTCATCAAACGGCTACCCTGGTGTGGGTGTACACAGGCAAAAACTGAACTGGTGTAGCTTACATCAGTAATGTTTGACGCCTGATTCTTTCAGGCCAATCTTCCATTGAACTGAGTGAAGTTACCCAGGTTAAAGGGTCTGTCCAGTGCATTTTTAAACTGGCATAAACCAGTTGCACCCATTTAAGCATTTGGTCTGTCCAGGCCCATACAAAGCTTCCAGAATCCTCTACCAAGATTACCCAGTTGGCCCAGTGTTGAGGACTGTGGAGCATGCAACAGTAATACACATTGACCCTTTTAAGTCTGTCTTTAAAAAGTGAAAAGCTGATAAAAAATATAATTATCTTTCAGATATTGTGGATGCTTTGTCAGATCCAAAGAAATTTTTATCTATCACAGAAAAAAGAGCAGACCAGATGAGAGCTATGGGTATTGAAACTGTAAGTAGAAATTAACATACCCAGAATTATTTGCATTCATCCTATAACAGCTTCTTATAATGGAGGATGCAAAAAACAGGGCAGACCTTAGCAAAAATATGGAAAGAGTGGTCAGTTGATCCTTGGATAAATTGGTCATTAATGCAGCTTATTCAGTTAGTATCTGTCTTCAAATATAAGCCTGATATACTTTTAAGTACGTGGGCATGTGTTGAGAAATGTATTGAAATAGCCTTCACTGCATTTCATGCAGTCATGATTTTTTATGGGTCATGGCAGCACATTCATGTATCTGAAATTAGAAAGGAGCTGTATTGTAATATGTTTCAGTTAAAGGAGGTTACAAAGTCTCCATTTGAGTATCATTTTTCTAGAAGTATTAGCAAGTATGCGGGCTATTTTGCTTTAAAGCAAATGAGTTAATTTTCTCCCTCACATATTTTGCAAGAAAAAAATAATATTGATGTTGATCCTTAACAAGTGTTAATGCTTCTTCCAGAGTGATATAGCTGATGTACCAAATGACACCTCAAAGAACGATAGGAAAGGAAAAGCTAATAATGCCAAAGCAAATGTGACTCCTCAGAGTAGTTCTGAACTTAGACCAAGTACAACTTCTGGCCTGGGACCTGGAATGGAAACTAAGAAAGGTAAAGGATAATTAACTCTTTCTCCTCTCCTCTCCTCTCCTCTCCTCTCCTCTCTCCATTCTTACTCACTAACAAATATTTCCTCATGTTCTTTAGTTTTTGTACTTCTATTACCTTTTAAAAACGCAACCAAAAATCATCTTCTTTTACTGCCAGTGTCTTTATTAACTTGGCAAATACTGCTGTATTCGTATTGGCCACATGGCTTCAGGAAGCCAGGCCAATGGTGCTTAATTTTATTAACGAATGACTAGTGAAAAAATGCTATCAGTAGCAAGTGAAAACAGTTCCTATTAATAATATACTCGAGCAGGGCAAGAAAAGAAGGCTGATTTCTGGCTTACTCCACAAAAACTGGCATATTTCACACAAAAAAAATGTATTATTTATAAATTCCCTTGGCAGAGTAGCAGATTGAAAGAAACTATAAGTACTTTTAATGGATTCTGTGGGGATTTTACAATAAATTAATTGTGGTTAAAATACGGCATTACTCTGAAAGGTGATTCTGAAACTGGCATTGTGGGGATCCCATGTATATTGACATCAAATAGATTTTTTTTCAATGGACAGATTTTCCCCCCCCTAACTGCCCACTCCCCAATATCATCTTGGAGAATCAAATAGGGTTTTTTGTCAGTGGTTCTCAAACTTTTTAGATTCAAGGCACCTCTTGTTAGGCTGAAGGCACCCCTCAGAAAATGCCAGCTCTTACCTTTCTCTCATTTTTTGACCACAGAAAAACAGAGCAGTTCTTCTGTGGTAAAGAACTTTAAAAGATCATAATACGTCAGAATGTTTTGACACTATAGATTACTGTTTGAAATCTCTGGATGCATCCCCACAAGTGGGAACATTAGTTTCCCTAGGGACAAATGGCTGTGGCTTTGTGCCACTGCTGCTTGTTCCTGGGAAATGCCCATGCACGTGTGCTCTGGCATGTGGTACATCGCACCAGGTAGGATAGGGGAGGCTCGGGCCAGCACGTGGGCTGCCTCCAGTGGCCGTACCTGGGGTCCTGAGGAGCTCCAGGGACTGCAGCCATAGTGATCCAGCAGCCTGGAGCCTGGCTGGCAGCTGGAATGTGGGTCTAGCCAGCCAGGCTCCAGTTTCAGGCAGCACACACTGCTGCCATGTGCACCACCCTGCTTTTTTAAGGTGCAGGTTTTTTTAAAAGACACCTCCCCCCACCCCCTCCACGCTGCAAATTAGCAGCATGGGAAATGCCTGTATGTGTGGTGCAGGTGGTCCATGGCACCACATACAGCATGTCTGTGCTTGTCTGGACACGGCCTCTGAAGGTGTCTCATGAATCGTGTAGGTGTTTGAACGTGTACCAGCGCAATATTGTGCAGTACCCCATGGCTCTCTTGTAAGTATGTCATGGAATCCCATGGTGCTGCAGCACTGTAGTTGAAAATCACTGTCACGTTTAATGAAATTCCATGGGGGCCACTGGATTTGCCCAGGTATATCTGAATTAATAGACATTTCTGTTGGTGTCTGTGGAGCAGAATCCTGCACATTCTCTTTCATCTTTTACCTCAGTAGGGATAACATGAGAAAACCAGTACCATTTATTTTGGCATTAATGTTAGCTGATGTGACAGAATACACCCAAAAAAAGGCAGATGTGTTGAGAAAGAAAATGCCATTTTTACAAAATCACTCTTTAGAGTAAAACATTTGCATGTAAAATACTTCAAAGCTTCTCTTCACCAAAAATTAATGAAATCAGATGCTGTGATATAAATGAGAGAAGGATTAGATCAGATTAAATTAAACTGTAGACAATAATACTTCATCACAGCACTGCATTAGAAATAATCTTATTGTATGTTTATTGCATGAATTGTATCTAGTCCTATGAAATACATTTTCAGGGTGGTAACTGATGCTAATATTATCCTTGGTTGAAAACATAGTCAAATGTAAATAGCAAGATTGAATGTGGCATCCACATTGTAAAATACAATCTGAAACTCTGCATTTAGGAAACAACAAAATTGTACAACACTGTTTTCTAAAATGTGACTTCAGCACTTGTTTTTTTATAATCTTTTCTGCATTCTGTTTCTCTCCCATGCCCACTTGTGGAAGAATGGAGGTGGTCATTTATGTATCACATGTAATTATCCCAATTCTCATCTTTATTTTATTAATTTTTACAATTTGTTAATTTCTGCATGATTCTGCCATTGCTAAAATGCACAACTCATCTTGAAGTCATTGGAGATTACATGTCCAACAAGGTAGCAAACCTGAGGGAGATTTTGAAATGCACAATGAGTGTTGTGTACCCAACTCTCATTGACTTTCAATAGGACTTGGATGACTAAACTTCCTATTGTGTTTTTGAAAAGCTCCCCCTCTCTGCCCTCCCCCGATGGGTCTTATGAAGCCCCAGGTATGTTTATGGTGCTCATTAAAAATAATATGTAATTTGGATGGAATGTTATAAACTTAAGAATGTTAACATTTTTCTGGCCTGCACAAACTGTCTGTTTCTACAGGATCCAAATTTTGTTCAGTGGAATTCACCTTTCAAGGCAGAAAATCCCTTGCAAGAGAGGCAGAATCTTACAGTTAAGGACACAATTGGTAGCTAGTTAAATAAGTTATGGGTAGTATGTTAATGATTGATCCAACATTTCATTTAAAAATTAAGGAGAATCTTACCTGTTAGATTTTTGTCCATGGGATCTTATTGGCCTTTTGAATGTAAACATCAAAATACAATTTTAGAACTGAAAGAGTATCAAGATATGACAATGAAATAGGATGTGACCCAACAAAGGACCCATTGACTCCAAGGTGCAGGATGAACCTCCAGTGAGATACAAAAGTTCAGAAGCATACGTAGGTAAACTTAAGTTACACAAATGGTCTGCCCTATTTTTCCACAAATTGTATCTGAAAAAGCTTACCTTGTTTTTCTTTGACACTCAGAATGCTGCTAGTGTTCTGCTTGCTTTTTACACAAATAAGATGAATGATTCGAAAAACAATAATAAACATACTTTTCCATGTCTCAATACTTAACTTGTTTCCCACACTAAACTCAATCAAATGTTTGTTTTCATTAATGTGAATTACAGTATCTAACACAAATGTAATTTGTTGTGGTGAAATTAAAAAATACTTGGTATCTAGCAGTATGACTAAAGTTCTAGATAAAATGTACTAATACCTTCTAGGTATAGAACTTATTCCTCAAGTGAAGATAGAAGATTTAAAGCAAATGAAGGTAAGTTTGGGCAAAAACTTTGCAAGATGTAATATATATATATATTTTCAAACAGCCAGGATTTTATCTGGTTTCAGTCTTTATTTTTACAAGAAAAGTGATCCAAGTTCTCTTTTGTAGGCCTACATAAAACATTTAAAGAAACAACAGAAAGAACTGAGTGCTTTAAAGAAGAAACATTCAAAGGTACAATTAGAACGCTAGGAGTTTGGGAAAATGTGCCTAGCTAGCAAGTTTGCTTGCTTTAATTGAAAAAAGAAAAGTTGCAAAGCTCGAAATTACAGATGACTCTTAATTATAGTCAGAGGAATTATTAAGGATAAGTAAATTGCTAAAGCAAAGAACACAAGTTTATTTTAGCTTTCACTGAGACCCACTCTGATAAACAGATTTTCCATTGAGTGATCACTTTAAAACATCTCAAGTTCTACACCAGTTTTTTGATGCACGTATGCACCAAAAGCTCACTACAGGAATAACAACCTATTGTGCTGTAAAGGGATGGAAGATGCTATATTAAAGACCCAAAATGTGGAAACTGCATAGAGGCACAATGGAGATGGGGAGAGGGGTTGGAAAATTAGATCCTTAATTCTTCGCCCAACATCTTCATAGACTATCGCTCACTCCCACCACTGTCCTTCACATTATACAATTGTTCTTAAATCTTATCATTTTTGTCAATATGTTCCTGAACATTCCTACTGCTGGGGTGGCATGGGCACTGAGGTGCATGGTTGACAGTCCAGAGGTTGCAAGTTTGTAGGTTATAGCAGAACTGCTCATGGTGTGGCCATGCTAGATTCCAGTGAATCTGCAAATTCTGCTAAAAGCAAGGAAGGATTCCTACTACCAAAGGAAACATAACAAGTGCAAGAAAGTAGCAAGGTTCCAAACTACATCTTGTTATGGCAACTTGCGGTGATATCATTATGACTTGGCTTGGCTGTCAGTCATTTCCATGTCTTTTGGTGCTCTTAGTTTTGTATTCATTGCAGGCTTGAATTGACCTATTTGCCTGGTCATTTGCAGTGTCAAGAGGTGTCTCCAAGTTCTAAAGAAGCATATTCTAAAGACATGTCTAATGTCATGACTGCTAATTGTGGTAGGCTGTGGTAGGCTGATGATAGGCAGAGGGAGAAAATATTTTGGGGGGGGCTGAGTGCTTGAATGCAAGCATGCATGCACCCCCCCCCCATCTAAGTCTGTTGTAGGGAAGGAGTGGAGGGGCAGATCAAGGTCCCCACGGTGAGGGAGGGAGTGAGGCAGGGGCAGGCACTGGGGTGAATGGGGCCCCAGGCCAGGTCGGGTCGTGGGATGCTCAGACCCGGGCAGGTCGTCCAGGGGCATGAGGGAGCTCGCACTGCTGTGCGCACCCCGGGGGAGGCATAGGGGGCACATGCCCCCCTGATCTCTTTGTGGGGCAGAGGCAGGCTGCGTTCTGTGCCCACTGACTGGGAATGTTGCCACATCATGTGCCTGCCGCGTGCAGGACACAGAGCCCAATGGCAGGATGCATATAGCACCACTTGGCTCTTGAGGCAGCGGGGCACAGAGCAGAGCCCACCTCTGTCCCACACACAGATCCAGGGGGCATGTGTCCCCCATGCCTCCCCCAGGGTGCACACAGGGGTGGGAGCTCCCCCACACTCCTGGATGAGCCGCTTGGGCTCCGAATGTCCCACGACCCAGCCCAGGGCCCCATTCACATCTGCCCTTGCCTTTGCCCCACTCCATCCCACAACGTGGGGGCCTTGATCTGCACCCCTCCACAAGCCCCTTCCCCTTGAGAGTACACTGAAACTTGCCTGGCTGCTATGTTGGGTGGTGAGCCACACGCCAGGGCTGCACATCTGAGTGTGTGCGCTCCTCCCCCCCACCCCTGCTGCAGCAGCCCAGAGCCCTACCTGCTGCTCTGTGTTTGGGTGGGGCTGAGCCCCATTAGCTCCGGCCTTCCTCCGCCTGTTCTGATGATTTGGGGGCCAGGGAACAGGATTTCTCTCTGCTAGTACAGAAGCACTCTCTCCTTCTGGTTCTGTGACTCTTGGCTGCCCAGTAGCCCAGCTTCAACAGGACTGTTCTGCAGTCTGGTGGTTAGGGTACTGTCCTGGGAAGTAATAAATACTCCTGGGTGATGGACACCTAGAATCTGTGGCTTCCACTTCATGAACAGCCACTGGACTACTGATAGACATATAAGATTGGGGGAGGACACTATCCCACACAGGCAATTTTCAGTTCCCCAACTTCAGAAACCTATTATCTGCCTATCTTCAAATGTGGGTTTAGGCATGGTGAACAGCAAGTAAACAGAGACACCCAGTAGATAGCTTGAGTCAGGTGCCTAAGCTTCTGAGGGGGAAGGGAGTTCAAACACACACCTGTTTTAGTGGTTTTTACTGACTGCCTCTCAGTGTCTCAGGGTTTTCTGAATCACTTTTTGAAGGTACTTAACATGCCTCATTATCTTTATACAGCCCCTAGTTGCCTAAACCTTTGCTGCTCTTAGGTGCCTCCAGAGTCTCTCTATTGACTGTACAGGGATTCAAAATCATTTTGACATACCCACTTGAGGAACGTGCTCTGAAGCCAGGTGAGGCAACACCTAAATTAAGGTGCACCACTGGCCTGTTTGAATCCTGGCCTGTGTATGTGCACATGATAATAAATGGTTGAGTGAATCTATGCTGTCACCTTATGAAAGTGTGCCAGAAAAAAATGAAAGTATGTAGGAGGACCATGAAGGAGCAGAGAGGAGCCACTGGCAGTAATTGTTTCATATTACTCTTGGGAAGAAAACAGAAGCACCAAAAAGAGGAAAAGAAAAAACAAGGCAACCTTAAAAGGACAGTTAAATGTTTTACTTCAAAGAGGCTGGGGCCAGGTTTTTTTCATATAAAGGGAGCGGGCAATTATAAATGTAGTCCTCGCCATCTTCTTTCATTTTTCCTGGGAAAAAAGGCTTTTAGGATAAGCAGATGGATCATTAGATGGCAGAACCATGCCTGCTCTTCTTAGTCTATTATTAGACAGCCGTTTTATTCTCTTGATGAAATTAGACTTGACTGCATTCCCTTAATGTCAGATTAGCAGCGTTGCCAGTAAACATGGAATTTTAGATCTCATAAAATTGGTGAGTAGTAAAGAGGAGAGATTTTACTCAAAGGATTAGGAATAATGCAAATGTTGAGTTGTATATGCAAAGCTCTGCAAGGAAGACCTTGTGGTATCGTGGAGGAGAGGATTACAGGGGACTAAAAGAACAAACAAGTTAAAGGCAGGCTAAGATACTGTGACTAAATATTGAAGGGAGTATGGTGGTGGTAGGTTACAGGTTGTTTCAGAGTCAGACTGCAAGGGGAACCTCTAGTATGGCTAGTCGTTTTATTTTTCCTAAGTAGGGTTCCACCTTAGCAAAAGCTTTACCAGGGGAATTTTAGAGGCCAGTAATTGACTGAGTATCAATTTTGGAACCAAGCCCTGTTTAGCTTGTAGCCTGATAAATGAACTGCAGTGTTTGTGACGGAGACAGGAAATTATCCAGTAGAGGTTGGTTAGAAGAAAAGAAATCTTGTCCTCTGCAGGTGACTGCTGTAGCCCTTGAGAAGTAAGTCTGTCCCTTGATTCACTCTTAAAAGACCCCTGTTCTTAGATGCAAAGAGCTTCTATTCTGCTGTGATGCAAAGGTTGCATACCTGCAGTGTGCTCCTGTCCTGCATAGACAAATTCCATGGATTCAGCACCAATGCTGGGCCTTCTGGAAGCCATTATATGAGCAGCAAGATTGGCTGGCACCAAGGAAGGCATCTGAAGAATAAAAAAGAGATTGAGAAAGCAGTGAGCAAATAACTTTTGGGTGTTTCTTTTTGATAACTATATTTTAATGACAGTGACAAAGACACAAATATTATTCTTACATTTTATCTCAGGTGAAGCAGCTAATTTGCAGATTTTAATGATGATAAAAATAATTTGTCACCTCACATTTGCTAGACACAATTAAATCTTCTTTCATTTTGTAGCTGAAAAGGCAGTTAGGTTCCATTAGTTCATAAGAGCTTAGTTTTTGTGCATAACCTGGCCCAAAGATGGCAAACTCTAACAACTGTTTTCTGTGCTTTGGAGGTGCTATCAGTAGGGATCTACTTTAATCCTGGTTTTGCAATTTTTGTGGAAACTGCAAAAAATAACGATCTCCACAATCACTGCATTGACCATGATATCCCAAGAAATCAACCAAAAAACCAAAAACATAATAAAAATAAAATGCTGGCTCCTCAATGGGAACCAGCAGTCCTTACTGCTGCTATGGCCTGGCCTTGCAGCCCACCTGGGAGGAGAAGGTGCTGGCTGGCAGGGCAGCAGGAATGTCAGCAGCCAAGATGGTGGCTGTCCCTCATGCCTCTCCACCAATCAGCACTGAGCAGCAGGGCTGCATAAAGGGCAGCCAGCAGTTACAATAGCGATCACACCTTGTCCCTTCTCCCACTGGGGCCTCTCTACCAATGAGCATTGAGGGGCAGGGCCTCCCTGCAAATCAGTGCTGACCAGCAGGACTGACGTGAAATGACTGTGAAATTCGCTCTTCAGGCCATGACCAAGCCATGAAAATTGCTTTCTCTTGCCTCAAGCTAGGTAGGTCCCTAACTATCAGGTCTTCTGGATTACATAGAAAGGAAAAGAGTCTGATGAAATAGTCTGATGGACTTGGTGGTCACCATCAAATTTCTTTCAGTTTGGTGGACTTGGCTATATTGAGAGATGTTCTTTATACTTTAAATAGGGAATCCTGCTAATTCTGGTAATATCTGAACATAGGAGGAATTTTTTAAACCTATGGTTAAATATTAAATTGATAAATTAAATAGTCTTTCTACATGTGCTTTGTTGTAACCTTCACTCTTTAACAGTGAAATTCACCCTTCCCTACACAGTGCTGAATTAGCATGGCTTTTGTGCCCCACAGGTTGTTGGGGATAGTATTTACCTCCCCCTGAACACTAAAGGCAAGTTCCCTTCATGACTTCTATTCCAAGAGATGGGTAATTCCTGCTTCTCTGCACCAAATACATGAGGGTTTGAACCATTGGAAATATGGCTACATTCATCCACATGTAACCATCTCTTCAGTGGCCCATCACTCAGCATCTATCCAGAACTGGTGCAGGGACTCCTCTGCAGTGTGAACCCCACTCCCTTTCTACCTACTCTTTGCTCTCTTACTCTCACCCCGAGAAGCTGCTGAAGATTGCAGGGCTTTTCTGCACTGGAATGATGTGCCCCTAGCTGCCCTAATAATTCTGTCTTTTTAGCCATCTTTTTCCTAAACAGCCTTTTCATGAACTTTCTTGCATGTAGCACCAGATTCAACCCAGATTTCAGTAGCTGCAAGTCTGTTTATCTAAGCATAGATACATTTGCATATTCTACAGCTTCATTAAAACCATAGTGTAGAGCTGGAGTGTCAAATAAACGTTGTGCCCCAAGCCAGATTTGGACCACAGGGTTCCTTGCAGGCTGAATCAGACCAGGGCACAAGGAAGCTGCCATGGTGGCAGCAACTCCGGCACTGAGCAGGAGTATGCAGCAGCAGCTCTGGCTCATCAGAGCACATGGAGGAGGCAGCAGTAGCTCCAGCTCCAACCCAGAGCATGTGTCAGGAGCTCTGGCTCACCAGAGCTCATAATAGTGGTGGCAGCGGCTCTGACCCAGGCCATGTGGTGGCAGTTCCAGCCCCTGCCACATGCCCTGTGCCAGAGCTGGAGCTGTCACCACCTGTGTACCATGCAGCAGTAGCAGCTCCAGCTCTGGCCACCTCACAGAACATGTGGTAGGAGCTGGTGGCCAGGAAGGTAGAGCTGCAGCAGTGGTGACTGGTGAAGTGGCCAGAGGGAGAATAGAGCTGTGTCAGTTCTGCTTGCTCTCCTACTGCTGATGGCCATTCTGTGATAGGCCACTCCCCCCGGCCATGCTGGTGGTCTGGCATATCAGATAGAGTGCTTCACAGTGGGCTGGATCTGGCCCATGGGCTGGTGCATTTGACATTCCTGGTGTAGAGCATTTTTTCCCATGTATTCAAACAAGATGGGTAGAATTTTACTGTTGCACTGAAATGAAAAATACTTCACTATTTAATTAGATATTTACAAGTTTCCCCATCAGTTCACTGGAAAGAATTTTAATGTGGGAACACTCCACCCTAAGCCTCTAAGTGGTGGAATTTTGCATTAATCACACTGCATTCCATGTGGAAACTAGCAGCACCTATTGTGTGTTGTACGTAAGTGTGCAAGACCCCTGATTGTGTATTGTCGGTTTTAAAGAAATCCTAAAACATGCCAACCTATATTCAGGAATGAAAAAAGGACTCCTCAAAACATGTCAGAAACTTCTTGAAAGTCTAAATTTTGCCATATAATTCTTGTCCAGTTTTGTCAGACACCATTATATAGAAACTAGAATGGCTTAAAAATACCTTTATTGTTTCACAATGCAGTGTAGTCATTTTTTATATTCTTGATATTAGCAATTACTGAAAATAATAAAGATGAATTGCAGCTAGAGTACAAAAACAACTGATACTGCTATGAAAGGAGTAGGAGTATTTTGAGTGATTATAAAACCTCTGATTAAAATTGTATAGACTATGTGATGAATTACCATGACATTCCCAATGAGTGGTGCTCATCAGTAAGGGGTTATACATAACAGTACATTTCAGCAGTGTATTAAAAAAGCAAATTAAACTTTTTTTTACAAATCTTTTTTAAATATCTAGTGCTGAGAGAGTTTATACAGGGGTGTAAAATAGAAGACATATTTCTTATGCGGTGGGAGATGAGATTTAACAGTCATCCTGATAATCCACAGCCCACCTTCAGCTCCCACCAGAAACCAAAGGCTCTTTTGAGCAACTGGCAATGTTCTTGTCTGTGATTAAGTTCACAAGACTCAGCAGGTTAGGAAGCTTTCAACATCCACAGCAACAATGCCTGAAAATGAGAGCTTTCTGAGAGTGCATTCCATCCCATCTTCTAGGTTGTTGAAGATACTGAACAAAATCAACATCAGGACTGACCCCTGGGGCACTTGATACCGGCTTCCAACTAGACATAGAGCCATTAATTATTACCCTCTGAGCCCGTTGACCCAGCCAGTTTTCTATCCACCTGACAGACCATTCATCCAACCTGTACTTCCTTAGCTTATCTGTGAAAATGTGCGAGCCCATATTAAAAGCCATGCTGAAGTCAAGGTATAACATGTCTACTGCTCTTCCTGCATCCGCAGAGCCAGCCATCTCCTCGTAGACAGCAGTCAGGTTGGTCAGGCATGACTTGCCCTTGGTGAATCCATGCTGACTATTTCAATCACCTTCTTCTCCTCCAAGTGCTTAGAAATGGATTCCTTGAGGATCTGCTCCATGATTTTTCCAGGAACTGAGATGAGGCTGACTGGTCTATAGTTCACTGAATCCTCCTTCCTTTTCTGAAAGATGGGCACTATATCAGCCCTTTTCCAATCATCCGGGACCTCTCCTGATCGCCATGAGTTTTCTGCCATACTTTCTAGTCTTCTTGCACATCAAAATGTTTCTTTCCTGTGCCCTCAGTGAAGTTTCTTTAAAATACAACCAGCTCTCCTGGACTCCTTTCCCCTTCAGACTTGTCTCCTAGGGGATTCTTCCCATCAGTTCCCTGAGTGAGTCAGAATCTGCTGTTCTGAACTCCAGGATCCTTACTCTGTTACTCTCCTTCCTCCCTTTCCTCAGGATCATGAACTTAGTCATCTTGTGGTTTCTGCTGCCCAAGTTACCATCATACGAGCTCACACCAAGTCTCTGTTATTGTAATCATGTCATACTGCCATGCTTGTGCAAGGACTTCTAATTCTTGCTGCTTGTTTTCCAGGCTCCGTGCATTTGTGTACAGGTACCTGAGGTAACTAGTTGATTGCCCTGATTTCTCAGGAAGTATGAAAGCACCTCCTCTGTTGCCCCCTTCTGCTTGCTCTTTCTCCAAGTCACCCACTTCCCTACTTACGTCATGGCTTTGGTCTCCATCCCCCAGTGTACTTAGCTTCCTAACTATGTTAGTGAGCTTATCTGCAAAGATGCTCTTCCCTCTCTTTGTCAGGTGGATCCCATCTTTTCCTAACACTCTTTCATCTTGGAACAACATCCTGTGGTCAAAGAAACTAAAGCCCTGCTGGTGACACCATGTGTGCAGCCATGCATTGATCTGCAAGATGCAACTGCTTCTGCCCAGGCCCTTCTTGACCAGAAGGTTTAAGGAGCCCACCTGCATCCCTGTCCCCTTCACCCTTGCTCCCAGAACTCTGTAGTCAGTTTTGATCTGCTCAGGGTCTCCCCTAGCAGTATCATTGGTGCCCACATGGATGAGCAGCATGAAGTAATAGAAAGCTGGATGAGTCTCAGTAATCCTTCCATAACATCTCAGATCCAGGCTCCAGGCAACCAGCAGACCTCCTGAGAAAACAGGTCAGGCTGGCAGATGGATGCCTGCAGCCTGAGCAGAAGGGAATCTCCAACCACCATCACCCATCACTTCTTCTTGGTGGCAGTGATCTCAGTCCTTCCAACCTTGGGGATGCCTGGCCTGGCCTCCTCCACCAATGGAACCTGCTCCTCCTCTTCTGTTGCAAGGGCTCCATATCTGTTCTCCAGGCAAACTGGTGCAGGTGGAGATGAAGATTTCTGCTTGCTACCAGAGGTCACACGCTTCCAGCTTCCACCTTCCATGTCCTCTTCCTTCTCTAGTGCTGCCTCTGGCAGTCCTTCATCCACAGTCCTAGAGGTCTTCTCCAGCACTGAAGTGATGAAGTCATGGAAGAGGATGCTTCAGAGCTTTGTTGCCACCTGCTGTAGCTTTTTTGCCTGTTCCCTAAGGGACACCATGAGGACACACCATTCACATCACAGGCATTCCTCAACCTGGCCATCACTGGAAGGAATCTGGAAGCCACAATCAAACCAACACCTGGGTGGAAGCGCCGATGGTGAGCCATCCTGCCTGGACAGACACCTGTAACTCAGAATGCTTTGCAGGAAGTGTTCAGAGTTACAATAATCCCCCAGACCAACCAGTTTGCTGTTGTTTGGGGTGAGGGGGAGGGGAAGAAACCTAGTGGAGAGGGGAATGTAGCTGCTGGCTGGAAGCCTGCAGCCAGTTTCCCCTAACAACCACCTCTCCTCCCTGCCAGACCGCACTCTTTTGAGGAAGGGAAGAGGGACAGAGGATAACCCTGCACTGGCAATAAGGCATGATGGGATCTAATGTGTGATCCCATGCAGCATAGCAGGAGGCATGATTGTGTGGATTGCACATTAGATCCCATTGCACCTTTACCTACATGTGTAGAAGGGCGTTAATTGACATCATAGATAGAAAATGAGATATGTGTCAGCTGAATCACTTTAACTAGTTGCATTTCCTTTACATTCTACCAGTGATTGGCAGTCTCAAATGCAAGGTTCTTTTGGTAATGCTTTGTCTCCTTCTACCATGGGTTGGCAACCTGCAGCCCATGGGCCGGATCTGGCCTGTGAAGGTCTCATTTTGGGGCGACGGTGGGGCTGGGGGTGAGTGGGGGGAAACACTGATTTAAATAGGCAACATTAAAGGTCTTAGAACTAGGGTCTTGCAGTGTTCCAGCCGCAGGGGGCTTTACCTGCACCACAGCAGGGCAGTTGGAAGAAGTGGTAGTAGCAGTGCAGTGGCAGCAGCAGGGTTGGAAGTGCGGGCCTGCATCAGACCCAGATCAGTTTGTTTTGGCCAGCCATTTGTAAAATGATGACTAAGATGGTAAATCAGCCACTTGGATCAGTGATACCTGGAAACGGATTCCAATTTGAGAAATATGGGAAATATGGGAAGTGCTAAACAATATCAGAAGTTTGGAGCAGTGATGTTCTAATATAATAGGGATCTACTGAAAGTGTAATTGCTCAATTTTCCACAAAAAAAATGGCGAGTGCCACAAAAAATTGTGGGCTCACTACAACCAAGAAAGAAAACACAAAAACCTTACTGGCAAGCAGAGTCCCGGAAACCCTGCAGTCTTGGAGCAGGGAGAATGGTGTGGGGCGGGAGGGGCAGTGCTCCTCACAGCAGGGGTGGGAAGGCTACAAGCAGCCCAGGCTTCATGGCTGGTGGCAGAGGCTTGTCCAGGCCCAGACTGGCTATGGCAGGCAGCTGGGAAGCTGCAAATGGCTGTGCTGGGCTCCATGGAGTCTGGAGTGGCTCCTTGCCAGAGGCAGATGCATGCGCACCTTGGGACCAGCAGTGGGGCTGTGCTGCCCCGGCCCCTTCCCCGCTGTCATCCCCAAGGCGCATGTGCACCCACCACCAGTAAGGAGCTGGTCTAGGCTCCATGGAGCCCAGTGCAGCCATTTCCTTGGGTATGGCTTAGATTGCTTAATAACATGCCAGTTAATAACTTCCACAGGATGAATCAGGAGATTAAGCCCATGGAAGCCATTAATTTGCACGTTATTAACCAAGGCCTGATTTGGGGCCATCTGGCAATCTTTGGGGAGGAGTGGGCCAACCAGGCCCCTCAGCCAAAAAGAGGCTGTGGGGGTGGAAGGAGCACTGTGCTTGGACCATAAAACTGGTGCCGGGCCCCAGGTTCTGCCTGTGAAATCTCCAGGCAGCCCCTATGAATTAGGTAGGTTCCTAACTATAATACTACCTCTAGTGCTAACTTTTGACTCTGGAATAGAAAAGCAGACTTACTCACACAAACTGGACTTAAACAGGAGTGAACATTTCTGTTTGTACCTTGTGCATTTAGAGAGCTCCCCATTCTTCTCCTGATGTAAGAACAAGCCAATTACTATGCAAGTACAAGTGCACTGAAAGACTTGTGTCAAAAGTGGAGGTAAGGGAAGAATTCATTGCTTTTCCTCGTATTTGATTGAATTAGCCTTTATGATTAGTTTTTATTGTTTACATTGTTGAAGGGAACATTAATTACATCAGTACTTGCCTGAAGATAAGAGGAAATATTCAGAAATACAGTTATTCTCCCCAAGCTCTACAGTGGCTAGGTTCTCCAGGTTAGACTTCAGGGCTAGGGACAGACATTACACATAAACCAGTTTACATGATCAGAAACTGGTTTAAACCTGTAACAGAACATAAGTTCAGTGCACATAAACCAGTTTCAAAATGCCTGAAACTGGTTTAAGATAAACCTGGTTGAGTGTAGTATCAGACTTAGCTGATTTGGGTCAAGCCAGTTTATGCAGTGTCTGTGCCAGACCCCTTCCTGGTTTAACCTAAATCAGAGTCCCCCAGCATCCCAGAGGACAGGGAGATTGAAAAGCTCAGTATCATCAACAGATGTATGCACTGCATACACACACCCCTTTGCCTCAGAGTACTAGCTGGGGGCTGGCAGCACTCCCACCCCTTGAACAGCGAGCAGAGAAAACCCTGAGACAGTGCAGGCAGGGTGGGGGTTTACACCCCTCCCTAATCAAAATGTCCTGCCAGGGCCTGGCCAGGCCCACCCTCAGCTCAGCATTGTGAAAGGGAAGAAAGGGCTGCTCTAGCACCCCTCCAGCTTCTAGCCTGAGCCACTTTAGGCATGTGCCAGCATTTCCTCAGTCCAGAGGGCATGTCTGTGCATTTCCAAACTGGTTCAACCTAGGCAGGTTAGACTAACCTGCAAAGATTGAATCAATTCAGGCTCAGGATTTTTGAATGTCTGTCCCTAGCCAATAGGGACAGAAATGACACAGAAATCAGCATAAGTGATCAGAAACTGGTTCAGATCTGTAACACAACAGAAGTTCAGTGCACATAAACCACTTTCAAAATGGCTGAAACCAGTGTAAGATAAACGTGGGTGGATGGATGTAGTATCAGACTTCACTGATTTAGGTTAAATCGGTTTACTGAACTTCTGTCGCAGACCCTGTCCAGATTCAAGTTAACTTATAGTCCCTCAGCATCCCAGGATGCTTTGCATCTCCTGGCAGGGTGAGCAGGCTAGCCTTGGCTCAAGCTGTCTGCTGCAGCTGAGCTGGGAGGTGTGCTTTATCCCCCCCTGGCTTTGGGAATCAAAAGTGAATGTCTGTTCACTTGCTTATCGGTTCAAACTACACATCTTAGACTAACCTGTGAAGATTGAATCACTTCAGCCTCTGGCTTTTTGACTGTCTATACTTAGCCAATGAATCTAGCATGTGTGGTGTCATGTAATTGACCTGACTCAAAGCTGCAGTGAGCCCAGTAGCAAAGTAGAACAATAAGTTACCTGGGCCTGGTAAAGTATTTTTACTTTCCTTGAAGCACAGTGATTTTATAACATGATTCAGAAAACTCAAAGACATTCAAAACAATACATTTAAGTAATGTCTACAGTAGCTTAGTTAGGCAGATAAATGGCAAACGAGGAGAAACGAATTGTTAAGACTTAGGTGGAGCTCAGAAAGGCTCAGAAGGAAGGAGATGAAACAGTGCAGAGAGCGGAGGAGGATATCATGTGCAAAGAGGCGTGACTAGAAAGAAGTTACAGAAACAGAACCCTACTACAGTCACAAGTCAGGCATTTTCCGCAAAAAATGGCATTGTTTCTTTCAGAAATAACCAGCACCAACAGCAGCAGGGAGCAGCAGACAGCCCAGATTTATCCTAGTGAGCTCTCTTCATTGATCTCGTCCCTCCATCCAGTCAGCTGAGCCAATATCATGTAAATGTTTGGGTGGCATAAATCAGTCCCCAGAGCATAGTACTTGATAATTTATTCCTGTCAGCTGTATATATTTGCATGCACACAAAAATAAATGTTTGTTTTAGAAAATAGCCAATGATACTCATGTGCCCACCAAATCAGTGCATCGCAGTTGCTTGTCTCTCTGAAGTGGGATTCACTGAACATCACATTTAGGGAACATAATGTCCTCAGTAGAGATGAGCATGCACAAAAGATTAAAATGAGACTGTAAGGAGGCAATATTTATGTATTTGTTTATTTACTAGATTTATATGCCTCTCCTTTCAAACAGAGGCTCAGGGTGGCACTGAACAAAAATAACTTATAAATCAACTGAACAAGAAAGCAAAATGGGAGACACAAAAATACTTATAAAAGCAAACAGAGTATTAAAATATAGAGCAAACCAGTGTTTGTGAACCAGGGTGACACAGGGCATATAGATGAAGTGGTGCCCAGGTCTACTTCTTTAGAAACTGCTGCTGCTGCTGCCCCCTGGCGCCCCTGCACTGGCTGCTCCCATGCTTTGAGTAATGCGCTCTGTCATGGGCAGATTTGGGGACACACAGAGCTTCACTTTTTAGCCCAGTTCATTCTCCTGTGCCCCCAGGGAGGGCAGGAGGGGTTGCAGGAGCAGGTGACTGATCATTGGTGTACAGGACCCTGGAGGAGCTGTGTCAGTGGTGGGGCCTGCTCTTGCCCTTTTAGGTACAGACCAGGGCTGGGATAGGACAAATAGTAGAAAGAGTGGGCCATAATGGGGTGAGGTCCTGTCTCTGCTTTCCC
This sequence comes from Alligator mississippiensis, assembly GCF_030867095.1. NCBI lineage: Eukaryota > Metazoa > Chordata > Crocodylia > Alligatoridae > Alligator > Alligator mississippiensis. The sequence goes on along the minus strand of NC_081824.1, from coordinate 223,706,570 downwards.
TCACCTAGCAGTCCTTAGATAGATGATTCTCAATCTTTTTAACCTCAAGGCAACCCTGCATAACTTTCATGGATTTAGATTCTAACTCAGTGATTCTCAATCCAGGGTGCTGCTAAATTCAGGAAAGTTACGGAGGGGTATACCTTCAGGCTAAAAAGATTGAGAACCACTGCTCTAAACAATATCTCATCTTAGCTTTAAGCTGCTAAATGGATGCTTGGATAAGAAAGTTTTACAGCACTTCCAAAAGATGTCCAGGCTCAGGCTGTGGCGGACTTCCAACAGGGAGGGAGTTCCAGAGCTGAGAGGTGACTACCAAGAGTGACCTCTCAGGTGTCTTTGCTTAACAAACTTAGTGCTTTGATGGTACTTGCAGATTGCTCTTGGCTGACCTTAGGGATTGCAAAGGTGTATAAAGTTCCTTAAATGTATAGGGCCAGACCATTTAGGGCCTTTGAGTTCAAAATTAGCACCAAATTCTGCTGTGAAAGCTATTGGGAGCCAGTGCAGACTCTGGAGCACAAGTGTTATGGGCTGCTAGCCACCCATCCCCTTTAAAGGGTGCATCACCATCTTCTACACCAGCTGCAGTTTCCAGATGGTCATTGGGGACAGCCCCACATAGAGCATATTGCAGAAGTTCTATGTGGTACTTGGGTAAAACAGGTATTTTAGCTCTCAATAGTGTCTTCTTTACCCATTTATGCAGAATTACTAAATAAGTGTACAGATAGCAAATAATTCCAAATAATTAGGCATCATTTTTTATATTGAGTATTATACTGCTTTGTTTACCCCGGGGAGAGGATATAGTATTAGTAATCAGGCCACCTGTATCGACTTACCAGTATCATCAGACTGCATCATTCTTTTCAGTGTCTGTAGTTTCTTTTCTTTTGCTATAGATCCCCTGCTGAAGCTAATGTTTCTGGTGTTGATGGAGTCCATTTTATTCCCTTTGATGTTCTGTAAAACAAAGAGCTTGGTGCCTGGTTCAGAATGCAGCAGCCATATTTGTTTTTCCCCAAGGGCTGTGGATAGCAGATGTTGGAATTCTGATGTTAAAAACACTGAGGCATTTGTACTAGCCTTTTATTAAAGTGACTGTAAAATTCTTTAATTAGTATTTTTTAAAAGAATTATGTTGAGGCAATTTCTGGGGTGTATATACGAAATAACAATGAGTTACCAAAGAGGAGAGAGCAGTAGTTTACATTTGGAATGACATATTATAAAACAAACTTAAGGGAAAAAAGTTCCTGGTGACTTTTAAATTTAAAAATGTAGTCTAGTTGTATCACACTGAACCAAGCTATATCAGTTAATACAAGGCCTTTTGTCAAGACTTGAAAAAAAGCTATGGTTCTTGTATGTTAATAAATAATGCGAAGTAGCAAAACCCAATCTCTATTGTAATGTATGCTATAGCATCACTGTTAGCCAGGTATTTGAAGAGGTATGGGAAGTTTTCATAATGAAGGGGCTATGAAGGGGCTTCCATGTGAGGAAAGAATGAAGAGCCTAGGTCTGTTCAGTTTAGAAAAGAGATGCCCAAGAGGGGGCATGAAGTGTTTACAAAATCATAAACGATGAAGAGAAAATAAATAGGGATTTATTATTTAGTCTCTCTCACAATACAAGAACTAGGCATCATAAAATGAAACTAGTAGGTAGTAAATCAAAACTAACAAAAGGAAGTTATTTTTCATACAACATGTAATTCAAATGTAGAACTTGTTGCTACAGGATGTTGTGGAAGCTGACAACTAAGCTCAGTGGTTCTTGGGGCCAATCCTTGGGCTGGATTGAGCCCCTCAAGCCAGAGTTGAGCCCTGGGGGCCTGGCGCTGCCCCTTCCTGGCCCCACCAGACCAGGACTGGGCCCTGCTGCATCCTGACCCTGCATACTGGGATCAGGTGCCTTATCCAGTACACAGAGCCCAGGGCTCCTCATGGATCTGGGAATTTGATATCAGGGGAGTAGTGCCAGTGCTCCCCCACTAACATTTCTGGATTCACGAGAAGCCCTGTGGGCTGGATAACAGTGCCATAGGTCAGATATGGGTCGCAAACTGGGGTTTGAGCTTCCCTGATTTTAGCCAGATTGAAAAAGGAATTAGAGAAATTCTTGGAAGAAAGGTGCATCAGTAGCTGTTGAGCATGAGAGATGGGGGCATGAGAGATCAGAGCTTCTGTTTTTACAGTGGGTCTCTATATAATGTGTATTCAGCATTCCCATTTTCTCTCCCCCTTCACTGTGGGGAATCTTCTTTCCCACTAGCCCAGCATAAATTAGAAATAACTCCACTGAAGTCAGTGGAATTATATAGCTGTTATAGAAATCAGAATCTGGCTTTTTTATGCCTAGCTTGGGGCTATGGGAGGCCATGAAGAAAAAGGCCAGTATTCCTTGTTAGCAATCTAAGTATGCATTTGCAAGTATTAATCACCTAACTTATTGTCATTTACATGAAAAGCAAGTTTCAGCATAATTAATATAATAGTATACCAAACATCATTAAGCTTATGGGCCAGATCCTCAGTCTGTGTACATTTCTATTGACTTAGCTTCTTTATTGACTTTGAGCTACTCAGTTTACACAAGCTGAAAATCCATCAGTATATTCAGAATGGGTTATTTCCCAACGTGCACGCTGTTTTGGGATCCAGTGACTTCTAGAAAATTTGTGTATCTGATCTGAGTTTATAAAATCAATTTCTACATTGCACGTAAATATATTTAAAACTGTAGGTATGCAGATATTATCAGCTGAGTTTGTTTCAGAGTTCCTTTGTTTTATAATCACCATATACCATATTTTCAGTATCCTGGAACTTAACAACAGAATAAATGGTTTAGCATTTAGCTGGACCCATTAGTCCTAGGTCGCAAAAAAAAATTAAATCCAGAGTAACTAACTGCCAGAGATTCTTGTTCATAAATTGATATAGATTGTTAGAAAACTGAAAACATTCAAAGTCCAGCAACCTAATTGTAAGGTCCTACTGTTTTCCAGGAGCACAGCGCTATGCAGAAGTTGCACTGCACACAAATTGACAAAATAGTGGCACAGTATGATAAAGAAAAGTTATCTTACGAGAAAATGTTAGAGAAGTCGATCAAGAAGAAGGGGTAAGATATCATTTTAAAATATTTTATGAGAATCAAATAGGTTTTATGCTTTTAATATCTGGAACAACATATTCATGAGAAAGTTATTTACATTTTAAATTGCTGTAGCACAGCCTTGCACTCCTTGGTCAATATGAATTTAATTTGCATGAGTACTCTAGGATTGAACACTAAATGCTGTACATGCTTTGGTTTATTGAATCCTTCTATTTTCTGAGCATGTGACGTAGAGAAACAAATTCAGTGCATCAGGTTGTCATTTTGTTTTCTTCTGATCCTGCTCCCACTGAGATCAAGGGGAGTTTCATCATTGGTTTTAATGAGAGCGGGCTCAGGTCCTCCATAATTCTGACAATCCAAATTCAGAAACTGTGGTCTTATAAAAGCATGCTTTGTAAATCTTGACATTTGTAGAATGAAATTCTAAACAAATAACAGCTTCTGCTTTATTGTCACCCAGAAGAAGTTACCTTTTGATATTGGAACTATAAATAAGCTTTCAGATCCTCAGCTGGTATAAATTGTTATAGCTCCTCTGACTGCACTGAACCTATCTCAGTTTCAGCTAGCTGAGGCTCTGGCCCATTATCTATATGCTACCCACAAGTTAGTGGTTATTCATGGTCGCAGTTAATAAATTCTTATTTTTTAACAACTTGTCTTCTGTTTTGCCCCTCTTGCCCCAACAGTGCATTTGAGTTCATATTTAGACTTACAGTTAAAATGTAGTTAAGTGCCTGCATTTAACCTGTGAACTTCTAGGAGTAGTAAGGAGTTTTCTCAGTAGAATACACAATTATGCAAGCAGATAGCATTGCAAAGTACAAAAATATCCCTAACCCTGGAATTATTTTACTCTAACTTCCAACTGGTTTAATAAAATTAAATAAGTCTTCATTGATTGATGCTAGAAGTTTTGTAACAGAGCTATGAGGCGGGGCTCCTATACATGTGCAGGGAGGCTGCTGCGACACTCTGCAATTACAGCACATGGGAGCAGACTTGGTTAATCAAGTCTGCTGGAGCATGGTAATTACTGTACTCCAGTAAACTCCAGCGTCACATGTATCAGTGTCCCCACCCTGAAAAATGGTGTTGGGGCACTTCAAAGTAAAACTTGTTCAATGAGCTTTAGTTCAAAGTACCCTGCTGCCATTTTTCAGTGTGGGGGTGCTGATCCATGTGACGTGCTGGGCGTTTTAAATAGCACAGCTCTTGGAATTAAAGCGCCCCTCCCCCCCCCCGTCTCCCAGAGCATGTCTGTAAACGCCTGCTGGGTCCAGTCTGTGATGGAATTATTTAGTATATTCAACTCAAGTACGTTTGGCAATGGATTCTTTCATAAATACTGTGTGTGTTGTATTTTATCTATTTTTTAATTAATAGTATTTTTAAATAATTACACTTAACCAAACTGATGCGTACTATGTGCACACTAAAACAGAAGGCAGGGCCAGATGGCACCATAGAGACTAACTTGCTCAAAGAAGCGTAAGCTTTCATAGGCAACAACCTATTTCATCAGATGCTAGGCAGGTTCATAGTATCTGACAAAATAAGCTGTGATCTGTGAAAGCTTATGCCTCACTTCAGGCTATCACAGTTAACTACCTCTCACAGAAAATAACAACAGTATCTGAACGAACTGAGATAATCAAAACAGGGAACTCTTGTTATGAAAAGGCAACGTGAAGTCTCACAGAATATAGTTCATACAGAATATGAAAATAATAGTTACCCCCTAACTGCTAACGGATAAATGTTCTTATCCTATATAAATTACACACACCCACACTTTCACTCAAACTGTAGAATAGCCATCAGGTGTTTGATAGCTTTGGGGTCTATAGGATGTGCTATAGAGTCAGGCTGGTCAAAATGTAAATTAATTCCTTTTGCCATATGCTCTTTTAATTACACATCTAAGATCTGTCTGTCTGTTTGTCTATCTAACTATTAGAGAATTTACAGCTTAAAAACTTAGATACATTTTCCCAGCATGTGTGTATATGTACACTGAAATTGATGTGTATGATTTGTATATGATATATCTGTGTGTGTTTGTGTGTATGTATATGCCATATTTTCTCACATACCACATGCCCCCAAATAAATAATATACCTTATTTTTTGGAAGGAAGAATTAAGAAAAAAAATACTTCTCCGGCATTATGGTTACATAAAGCAGGCGCAGAGCCTATTTTTTAGTGCATTCGTCCTCTCTTTTCTGCTCAAACAAAAGCTGCAGCTTTAGCTGGGCTGAAGACTGGTCTGCCTGAGTGAGCCTATGAATTTGAAAAGAACTAAAAACAGTCGATAGGGCTGTGCAAAAACAAGAGAGAGACCCGGAGTAGCTAGTAGACAAACAAATTGTCAGAAGAAAGGTTAGTTTGATTAGTGGAACATCAATACCATTAAAAAAAAGAGATAGTTGTTAACACAAATTGAGTGAAAAACCATGAGCCATTAAGCCAATTGACTCCAAGCTGCCTGAATAGAGAGGCTACTGCTACTGCCTGATGGAGAAGGAATCAAAGTAGGATGCTTCTATTCCAGGCAGCAAATCAGTCTCCCCACTTAAGACATGCATCCCAATTTTGGGGTGCTGATTTTACTGCTCAGTGGGTTACTGCGCAATAAGTGGAAGTAGGCCGGTGTCTACATGTACAGGCATTAAGGCGCATTAATGCTGTGTGTATACAGACTTGGGACTAAAGTTAGTCCCAAGTCAGTCCATATACACAGTGTTACTGCACATTAAGACATCTACATGTGCGTTACTGTGCAGTAACTAATCGGGCATAAATTTGATACCTGCATGATGCAGGTATCAAATTTATGCTCAAGTCAGCAAAAATCGCCATATTTACTGCTCAGTATGGATGTGCATGTGTAGACATACACCCATACTGCGCAGTCATTTTGATTATTGCGCAGTAAATGTGCATGTGTAGATGTGCGACTAAAATTGCAATATCAGAGGGTATCCTTTGCATTTGTACCAGGCAGGACCAGATTCCATATGGGGCAGAGTCTGGATTACCCATATTCAGCAAGTTACTTAAGCACATGTTTAAATTCATCCTGCTCCACAGTACATTTAAGAATATGCTCCAGATCCAGCATATTGGATGAGACATAAATATGTGCCTACCTTTATGAATGCACCTAAGTGCTTTGCTGACTGGGTAGCGAGTTACTGAATAAGCAACTGAACAAGCAATGCATTTCCCAAGATAAATTAAAAAACTAAAATTAAGTAGTTGGGATTAAAAATTGCAGGATACTTCATCATAGAAGGTCTTTTTGGTAGATAGACCAGAAATGGTCTTATTTCTGGTTTTGTTGTTCAGCTTTTTATTTTGGGTATCTCCCACATGACCTGTCAAGCATGTCAGCTGCATAATTTTGAGCAAAATAAAATTTTTAATTACAGTACACATTAATGCACTGACAGATGGACAAAGTATCTCTCCCTGTGCACTCAAGTAAGTTGTTCTGATGTACAATACAAATGCTGTACATGCTTATAATTTTCACTGAGACACCAGGGAGTTTATTATGCTCCAGTTCCCCCTCTGAAATCTGGCTGAGGGGTAACCAAGAATGATTCTGATTTTGGAGATGTCGGATATTTGTATTGTAGCATGTGTATGCTCCCAGTTGTAGCATGAGGTGGAGCTGTTGCCAGGGAGCTCATTCACAGTTGGAACTTACAGCTTAAAACCTTATATACATTTTGCCAGGATATTCATACCTGACTCTAGTTATGCTCAAGTAACTTTGGGTTTCCTTCACCCCAAATTGGATGGTACATCAAATAAAACAGGAATAAATGTTTGGTTCCAGTTTTGGGAAATTGTCTTGATTGGTTTGGGTGGGGGTGTTGTGCAGGCAGCATTTTGAGATAAAATGTGTTGGATTCCCTTAAGTGAAGATCATATTCATAAAACACAGCAGGCTATGTTACAGCCAGACTATGATTTCAGTTACACCCATCTAAAACCAAAATAAGCAGTGCGATCAAGGTAGTATGTCTAACTGGGACTGATGTACTGTGCTTGGAATCTACCCCCTACCTTTGTAATACTGTTTGAAATGTCAAACTGGTGGCAGAAATCTCTGTGCAATCTTCCTTGCTGTAATGGGAAAATCAGTGATTGGTCCTCACAGTGACCCACAAGGAACATAAAGCACATTGCATTACTGGTATTTTGAAAAAGAACTTTACTGATAACATTTAATGAGAAAGCATTCTGTTAATTTCCATAAGTTAGAAGTATTTAAACTGGTTATAGTTTTCTAAATCTCCATTTCCAAGAGTGTGATTTAGTTTAATATCACTGCAGTCAAGCAATAAACAGTTTTATTGAGGCACATTATCAATGGGAGCAAATAAATTTAATTCCACTGAACTCAGTGATGTTATATTGATTTAATACCAGTAGAGGATTGGGTTCAGAGTCTATTGTCTTAAAGAGGCCGTGGGAGAAGTAAAATAAAAATCTGCTACATTAAAATACTGATTTGTTACAATGCCAAACTAAAAAGGCAGGCAAGGTAGGTATGTGAGTTTGTATATTGTTTTAACAGTCTTTCACAGCATGGGGGAGGGACACAACAGGGAGTTAAGGATGACTTGCTGACATTTGAGAATTTGCTGACTCTTGTCAGAGTTTTAACTGTATGCTGCTACCCTTCCATATGTAAAATCCCAGCAATGACCTTTTGTGAAGGAAATTGTGGAGTAAGGTAGCTTTGCAGTCACTCACATCAAGCTTATGGGCTTGAATGGTGGCTGGTGGTCTTTCAGTCTTCCAGTGCAAGTTGGATAAATCTGGAACCTACCTAGAAGTCTCTGAACTTTAATTGGGGGTCACATGGGTACAGAGGTTCAACCATGTGCATCCCTTGGCAGAATTGAGGCCTATGGGAGAGTTTGCTATTAAGACCTGAACAAAGCTCTTAATAGCTATAATTTGCAGCAGACAGTCTCTCCTGGCAAATTTGGGATGGTGCAGATCTTCTTTCATGGCACACAAGTGCATGAAGAACTATTTTTTATGGACATGCTGCTTTGATTTTCCTGCAGAAAAGTACTTGTTATAGGAACCTTTTAGAGATACACAAATCCCCTTAGAAACAAACAACTCTCTCTTTTTTTTTTTTTTTTTCAAACAAGAAAATAGCAAAAATGAATTCTGTAAGCTTTTTGACTGAAGATCATTTTAGTGGTTAGATATTTCTAAATCCCTCAAAAAAAAAAAAAGAAGACAGCATAAAAATGGAGCTGCTGACATATCCTCAGCAACAGAAGAATTTCAGGATCCATCTAGAAATATCTGTGAAGTGTTTAAATTGAGTGATCATTAATCCAACAATATTTTGTCAGTTGTGAATAACTTGCTAGAATAAATAATTTAATTCCAATATGCTACAGTACTGCATACTTGATTAACATATTAATTAGTGAGAACTGACTGGAAGGAAAGATATTTAATTTGTGGCACACGTTTACAATTTTGCTTTTTTAGAGGCAGTAATTGTCTTGAATTGAAGAAAGAAACCGAAATTAAAATTCAGACATTAACATCAGATCACAAATCCAAGGTAAGAAAATATGTCAGTTTTAACACACGTGACATCTGAAAGAGTTCTTTTGAGACCTAAATGGGAGTTTATTCTCTTGGGAAGCATATGACTGTTTTTCAGCAATAATGACATATAAATGAGAATAGGATTAATAGCCTGTCTCAAAGATTTGGGGTATTTTTGCTTAAAAATTAGTTTTCTGACCTTTTAAGAATTTAAGAAAATATTCCCTGCATCATAAATCAAGAGTTATTTGTGACAGTTTCACTTACAGAAGCGAGGGGAAAATGTGCTGTATAATCAGAATGTGAACTTCATCCCCAGAATATGAATGTTAATGAAATTAGCTAACTTTTCTGTTTTACCTTAAGGTTATCTCACTTTTACACTTGCCAGATCTGCATTTGTCTCTCTCTTTGCAGTCACTGGCCCTCTCCTAGAAAGGGAGGAACTCCTTGTGCTGGGTCTGGTACTCCCCTAGAGTGAATCATTTGCTTTGTCCAAAATGTTTTTCTCCAGATAACAGCATCCAAGATCCAGTTGTTTGAAATCAGTTGTTCTTAGGGGGATGCTCCCTCCACAGATGTAAAACCTTCTCAGCCTGCATGTTGCCACCAGAACTTTTTTGAGTTTCCAGATATTTGTTCTTTAGGTTTAAAAAAAGAAACTAACCTTCTCTCAGCACCTTGGTTCTACTGCATCATGCTCTTCTTTTGGAAGGATTTTTCTGGTGTCATCCCAACTGCCTGAGGCTTGTGGCAGATGTCAGTGTTAGAGGGGTAGCACGTACACTGGAGGACAAATCCAAGTGCAAAAGAACCTGGTGAGATTAGAGTACAGAAGATTACACAGGAGGTAGAATTTTCCAAAGAGACCAGTGTTTGTCTGACACTGTTCCCACTGAAATCCATGGTAAAATTCCTAGTGAATACCACATGAGCCAGCTTAAATCTATGCTGAGTGCTTTTGAAAATCACATCTGAAAAGGGTGACTGCCTCATAGTTACTTATATTGGTGCACCTGATCATATTCACCTAAGACCCATTCTCAGTGTATTTTGGTCCTGAAGTAAGTGTTTGGGCTGCAGAAAGCCAAACTCCATGTTGCTTTATGTCTGCTTCTGCAACACCAAATCATGCCCATGTTCATGTGGGACATATATTTAATTATAATGAAATGTGTGCCCAATTTTTAGGTAGATTATCCAAGCTTGAAATTTGACAGGAAGCCTTTTTGTCATCCCCTAGGAATCCAGTTCCTAACACACAATGCTTCCATCGTTTACTTGGACCTTTGATGTAGACTCCAAACATGAGTTATCTTTCAACATGCTCTGGTCCTTAGAAGGTCTCTCTCGTATTCAGAGTCCTGCTCTTCTTTCACTCTTTGTAAAGAGCCTGTTTAGCTAATTGCATTCTACTGTGGATCACCTACTTAAAATGCTGGTATCAAAGTCTCAATTATGTGCTTTAGGATGACAATCTTGTTTTGAGAGAGAGGATTAACTTCCATAGAAGACTACCCAAAAGCTATTAGTTTCCATAGTAGCACCTGAAAAAAATGGCTACCTGAAAATTGATGGGGTTTTTTGTAAGGCACTCTGTATGCGCCATTAATGGAAAAGTAGGGTAGTTTGTCAAAAGAGCATAGATAATTATTAAGTGATAATAAAATAAATCTTTCTATTAGCTTCTTGTCTAAATCACTGAATGCAGTATACTATTATAATGATAACTCTGGTGATTTAGACTTCTTCACATTGTCTCTTGGGAACTTTCTAAAACTTTAATCTCATTATTCTTGTGAATCTTGTGAACTAAGCAAGAAAAGAATACTCATCAGATTCTGTGCTGACTTAATGAGCATAAGATAAAGATAGACATAGCCTATCTACCGATTCAGGATGTATTAAATATAGGATTTCTTTGTAAACTGACTGCGTTTATCAGACTGCCTCCACAAACTCTAAGCTGGTATTTAAGCCCTTAGAGAAATCCACTCCTCTAGATTTTCTACATCCCTAATTTTTTGTGATTTTTATAATATGTTATGGCAGCCAGGAAAGCATGGCCAATTTGTAAATCGTATGTTAAAGGAGGTTTCGTAATACAAATGCAAGCATAAATCAGTTGTTTTAGACAGCTTACTTTGTGTACTGGAAAGGGTTTGTTTTACTGTTTCACATCCGGTTTGTATAGTACAAAATAGTTACCTTAGTGGTTTCATGTCAATATAGTTTATGTCATTTTACTTAGCATAGCTTAGTTGATTTTTGTAATTAACTTTAAAATGCCTTCACCCTCCTTAATGTTTAAAATTGTGCTATAGTTGTGAGAAACACTAACAAAATAGTCCTTGTTCCATATCTACAGGTAAAAGAAATTGTGGCACAACAAACTAAAGAGTGGTCAGAAATGATCAACACGCACAGTGCCGAAGAGCAGGAAATTCGTGATTTACATTTGAACCAGCAGTGTGAGCTACTGAAAAAACTGCTGGTGAATGCTCATGAGCAACAAACACAGCAGCTAAAGCTATCTCATGACAGGTGAGAAGGGCACTACCACCAGTGCAGTACTTTTGCATGGGTGACAGGGTTATTTTTGTAGCAGAGCAAGTTATCAAGTGAGGGATTTAGAGATAAATGGGTAGATCCCTCATGTGGTGTAAATTATCATATGTCCATTGAATGCAAAGGAGCTGTGATAATTTACTGCCAAGGATCTGCCTGCCCTTGCGTGTTAGCCAAGGCAACTAAATGCAAGGACCCACACCTGAGACAACAAACTTCCATTGTTACTAGGCCTGTGCGAAGCGGCAGGTATTCAATTCAGATTTGGCAGATTTGGAGGGACAGTGATTCGATTTGGTGATTTGAGTCACTGTCCTGATTCGATTCGGCTGAATCAGATTTGGAGATTCAGCAGTGATTCAGAGATTCGGCCATAGGCTATAATGAGGAATCACTAAAATACCTATAACTGTTATGTTTTTGCTGATTCAGATGAAAACAGCTAAAGCTATGGTGGCCCCTTCTGAGGGCATGAAGTCTGCCAAGTTTCAAGGAGATAGGTGCAGGGGTTTCTGTGAAAGTGCCTCTCAAACTGTTGAAGTCAAAACTTGTATCACTTGTGTGTGTTAAGGGATGTACGCTGTAGCTGTGTTGGTCTAAGGATATAGGCAGACAAGGTTCTTTGGGTCAATATGATATCTTTTATTAGACCAACTGAATAGTTGGAGAAATGTATCTTAGCTAGCTTTCAGGTTTAAAAACCGTTCGTCAGGCTGAGGAAGCATCTGCAGTTGGTATGTGCGCTCTTCCTGGATGGAAAGAATAATAACGAAGCCAGAGGCTAGTATGTAGGCAAGAAAACCAGTCAGTGAAAATGTAAATTGAGGCATCTGAGGGTGAGAGACAGGCTGAGGGGGAGGGGAAAGGGGGATGTAGCAGGCAAAAGTGGAGAGGTACCTGGAGAGACAGATGGCAGGCAGGTTATAGTGTGTCAGAAATCCAATGCCTATTTTGAGTCCATGAGTTTTTGTATCTGGGAGGTTGATGAAGTGAAGTTCATAGGCTCGTCTGTGAAAAGTGTTTTGTAAATTCAGACAAGCACTGAACCTCGCTAACTTCATCACCTGAAGCAAACTTCCTACAGCCCAAAATATGGATCCAGACCATGCCATGACAAGAAATGCAAAACCTATCAACATATCTCCAGTACCCCCACAATTACTACACCCCACAATAGAACCATCACCATTCCTGGATCTTACACCTGCACCTCCAGAAATGTTATATCTCACTCAGTGCACCAAATGCCTCGATGGGAAATACGTAGGAGAGACCAAACAACAACTACGCACCAGACTGAATGCACACTGCACATCTGTTAAAGACAAGAATACCCAATTACCAGTGCAGGCACATTTTTCACATGAAAACCACTCCCTCCGAAATCTCTCAGTCCTGATCCTCTGCCTTCTTAAGGTTCACCAGCACCTCCGTCCAATAATCAAGGGTTTTGCTGCTGCAGATGCTCCCCTTCACCCTCGGGTCATACATACCCACCAGCACGTGCACCATACTGGACCACAACAGATCCAGCCATTTCTTGGTGCCCTCCTTCAGCTGCTTATGGGGATCACCTGGTTAAGGTGATCCAGTGGAAGTATCCCACCACCTTCCTGCATTTCGAAATGAGCTGGCTTGTAGCGGTAGTGACAGCACCATCACTGGGAGCCCTGTTCCCCTCCAAGGCATCCCTGACTATAAGGTGGAACTTGTGTGCCATACAGCAGATGCCAACAACGTTGGCATCACACACCGCCTTCTCCATATTGGCCCTGTTGTCAGTAACCATGAACCCCCAGGTGAGCTCACCCTGCACAACGAGCCACCCCTGTACCATGCAGTTCATGGCCACCGTGATCTCCTTTACTGTGTGTCACCATCCATCACCTCTGCTTGAATGAGAGCCCACTGATGCCCTGACAGATTTCACCATTGCCCTGTAAGGGAGAGGTAGGCATGATCTCCACCCAGGCTGCTCCAGATGTCTGAGGTGAAGTGGCAAAGCTACCTGCAGCCCTGCCTTCCTCAGCTCCTCCCTCAAGTACTCCCTCCATGTCTCATACAGAGAGGGTACCACCGTCCTGCTAAAGGTGGTGCATGAGGGCACTTGGTAGGATGGGGCCACAAGCACCATGAGCTGCCTGAACCCTGGACACTTAACAAAGGAGAAGGGCTGGCCAACCAGAGCAAGCATCTGTCCAATGCTCTGAGTGACCTCGCATGCCTTGGCAACGTATCCCGCTTTGTCTCCACTTTCTCCCCACTGGTCCAGGGTGGCCTGCCTCTGCTTCTTGGGGCTGGGGGCTTTGGAGTGAGAGGGGGACTTCTTTTTGGGCATGTTCCCGCAGGTGCCAGGCTGAGGAGGAGCAAGGGCAAGGGGGTAGTGTCTCCTGAAATGTAGCAGCATCACTGTGGTGGTGAAATGTTTCTCATCCTTGCCCCAGCTGGTCTGCTTTCAGCAGTGCTGGCGCAGGTATCATACCTGGGATCACCTGCCACCTCAAAATGATCCCACACTGCACTACCCACCTGCTTCTGGGTTGCACGTGGGGATCCTGCCTTATCTCCCTCCTCATCCGGCAAAAGCACAACAACAGGAGGAGCTGAGCCACCTGCCCCCACAACGTCCTCTGAAGTGCCTTTCAGAAGAGACCTGCCTTTAGGGGAACTTTGAGGGGTATGGAGCACAAATTCAGATTCCCCTTCCTTCCCGAGAATTTCCTTTGCTATAGCACTCAGCTCCACTGCTTCCAGATCCAGCTCCTCTTCTGGCATGGGGAGGGTCACGCTGGGAACTTAAACTGGGGTGGAGACTGTCATGCTGGTGCTGGTGGTTATTGCTGGTGTTAGTGAAGGTGGTACAGGTGTAGACACTGCTCCCACCTCCTTGCTCCCACCAGCAGCAGATGACTCATCGCTGCTAGGAAAGAAGGTGCATCTGTGTTTGGGGGAAGTGGGGTGGAACTTGCAGCTCTCCCTCTGCGCCCTCTCCCTCCCCTGCCAGAAGACCTGGCACCTGTCTTTCCAGCAGGCTTCATAATGCTTGGTGTGCTGCAAAATTTGTATGCGTCTATAATATATGTTGTGCTTTCCTGCAGTGCACCGTGATGACACAGTCAGGGAAAACACAGAATAAGAGAGAGACTAGCTAGCTACTAGTAGCTACCAAGAGAATGTATAGCAAACCAGAGCCTTTGAGACGCTGCTGGTCCAAGAGAGAGAGCTCAAAACAGGCACAGATCACTTCAGACACAGCCTTATATGTTGTTTCTATGTCCCTGCCCCAGAGCACTGTGATTGGAAGGGAACTCAGGGAATGATCACAGTCACTGGCCAGCTGCAGATGTCAATATCAGAGCAGTCTTTCCCACCTTCTCCCCTCTCTTCTCAGTTTCTGTTTCCTGCGTGTCTGCCTTCCGAATCTTTTCTGAATCAATTCAGAGGCTTCCAAGTTGATTCAAATCTTTTAATAGGTCTCCCAATTCGACTTGGATTTGGAGATTCGGTTGCCAAATTGAGCCGAATCTCTTCTGAATCGAATCAGCTGCCAAAGCTTCGCGCAGCCCTAATTGTTACACATACGAAAAAAGAGTGGAAGAACTATCTCATTCCACAGGCTGTGATATGAGGCTGTCCACAACTACATAGATTTACTATCATTGTTAAATGCTAGGTGGTTTTCTGGTAAGAAGCCCAAAAAACTTAAATAACTTCACATCTAAAGAAGCTGAATGAAATTTTTTCTTTCTTAAAATTGCTAAACTCAGCAGCATGTAATGTTAACATCATGGGTGAGATTTATGTCTTTTATTCAATATCAGATTGTCTCCATGAAATATTCTACAGGGCTCATTCATTATATTACTTCTGAATTAGCCCATATAGTCAACTATCTTACAATATATATTCATCTAATAGCATTCAACGTATTATGAAATGAATTACAAAAACATTATTTAAAATATCCTAACCAAGACAACACCTGAGATGCTTTAAATTTATTCCTGAGCAATAACAGCACAGAAAAACTACAATTACTTGGCTCTCAAAAATCTTGCTCTTCTTTGGGTTTTGTGATTCATTGTAATGATTTCTGGTCCATTGTATGAATGTATAGGTTTTTTTTTTTTCATTCCTAATCTCTGTTGAAATTGTCTTTACTTTCATTTCTGTACCTACTTTACTTGTTCTCATATCTGTATTAGGCCAAAAATATCACTGTGATCAGATGTTATTTCAACCATGAAAAATGTCATCAAGACAGACAGAAATTTGCTTTCTTCGGCTTTTTCTAACAGTTCTTATCTTTACCCTTAAAATGTTTTCATTGTTATATTATTTAAAAGACTCTGGGTTGTATTTATAAATAGGTTTTTAATACCAGGTTTCATTTAAATTATTTAAATATGTTCCATAACATTCTAAGTGTTGATGTGATTTTTCAGAGATACTGAGTACTGTGCCTTGATTATTGTTCATTGATAGGCATTAAATAATGTTTATTCTGTGCCATCCCAATCAGTAACCACCTTCAAAATCCTTTCAGTTAGTTAGTGCTTTCTCTTATATGGGGATTTTTATCCAACCACCTACTATGTAAATTAGAGATTTTTTTCCATTAGACAAATTTAAAATCATGTTAGGCCTATGGATATCTGGAAGGTTTTTGAATATGAAATATTGATGATAATGTCCAGAAGAGCTTCACATTCATCGTTTGTAACTGTTTTGTATAAGATATGTGCACAAACCTCTACATCCACTTGGCAAGCCACAGGGAAATAAAGGACTGACTTGAGAAAGGAATGGGTTATTGACAATACTCTAAAAAATTCTATTTTCTCAGCTTCTCTGTCCATTAACTGGAGCAATAAAGCTGATGCTACATGGCTGTCTGGACAGTTTACAGAATGGTTGTAGGAAGATCAGTAATGTGAAATGATGTAGCTATTCTGTAGAATAGATAGTTTCCCACTCTGTCTCTTGAGAAAAGCAGTTACAGCTCAAGCTTGTATTCAAAGGATAAAAGCAGACAACACAAATGTTAATAACAATAATCTGAATATGGCCACTGAATTGCAGGGATCCTGGTTTTCTTTGATTAAAAAAAGTTCCCAATTTTCAGATAAAAAAAAAAGTAACCCCAAATCCACATTTTTCTGTGATCAAAATGAAACATAATTTTTTTATATATATATATATATATAATGCATAATAATATCTATATGTTAGTGGTGTTCCATTTTGATCATAGGAAAATGTGAATTTTGGGTTACTTTTTTAAATCTGAAAATTGGTATTTTTTTTTTTTATATCAGAGAAAACCAGGATCCCTGCTTGTCACCCAACTTCTGGATAGAGGAGAATTTTAATTGTTCCCAGAAAGCCCACCAGCCTCTGGCTCAAGGTGAATTAGATAGTTTGAGCACTTTAGGAACTGGAAAGCCATTATGATCAAAATGTGCATGTGTAGCCATTATGATGCAGTTAGTGTGATTAACAAGGCATACTAACTTGTTGGTAATGATTCAGAGAAAAGCAAGCGTATTCTTAATACTAGGAATCAATAGCAGCTCCAGGTGGAGAAATGCTATTTAGAAAGCACCAAGTGGCACTAAGTGGCATAACATATAATTGGATTTAATGGAATCATTTGACCCCAGCAGACTTCCTGCCTATGGCAGGGGGGCTGGACTCAATGATCTTGCAAGGTCCCATTCAGCCCTTGATATCTATGAATCTAAAAACATACCATATTTACCCAAACCAGGACAACTCTGAATTTAAGATGACCCCCCCCACAATAATCAGATTCTCTGCATAGAAAAAATATTAATTTGTTACAATTTTCCATGTATTTGAATCTAATTATTGGAGGGTTGTCTTGAACTTGTCATCTCCCCATTGCTGCAGCAGAGAAAGCATTGAAAGCATTGGCAGGAGGGCAGGTGGGGGAAGTGGGATGGTCAATCAGTCAGAGCCCTGCCCTTTTCACCCCTACCGCTTACCTTGCCCCCGCTGTCTGCCCCCTCCCTGCTGCTGTCTGTGCCCCTGGCACCTGTGCCATTCCCAGTGCCTGCCCGTCTGCTGTATGCCCCCCTAGTCTCAGGCCCCCTGTCTGCCCTCCCACCTGCCTTCACCTCCCCGACCCCAGCGCTTACTGTCCAACTCCAGCATGACTCCAGTAGCTCCAGTCCAAACTCCGAAGCCCAGCTGGAGCTGCTACTGCCATAACAACTGTTAGCAGGCTGGAGCAACCACATGCTCCATATCCTGAGCTGGAGCAGGGTTAGACCCTGCTGGAGCCAGGGTAAGTAATAAGCCACTTTGCTGCCTGATCTCTGCTGCCTGCATCTATGCCGCCTTTACTTAAATCTAAGACAAAGGGCTTGTTCCCTCATGTTAAATGGAGGAGGGGGGAGCCTTGTCTTGGATTTGAGTAAATACAGTACTCTTCTTTTTCTGTGTTGTTCAAAATAATTAAGTGAGTTAATAACATATACTCATTTTCATTGCTGCTGTACTAAGGGTTAGATCTGGGAAGGAACCTGGGCACAACAGCTCTGAGTGCTGTGATGCTTAACTTTCAAATGTGCCTCCCTGCCCCACCCAGAGTGAAATCCAGAACCCTGTGTTAGGTGCCCAGGCTCCTTGTACAATTCATGAGGGGAAAAGTGCTTACCTTTCTGAGGTAGTGGAAAACTTAATTGGTTTTTGTTTTCAGTACTTTGAAATGCTCCAGTTGGAGGCATTAAAGAAAAGCAAAGAAATCCTTGAGTGAATTATAGAACTATTAAAGATTGAATTATAGACTTTGGAGAGGAGGAGTTTTAACTGGCTTGTACAGAACCAACCTCTGATTGAGCCTTTGGGGGGAGGGGGTGTTACCACAATATAAATATTAGTTACTATTAAAGCAGACAAATTAAAAATGTAACAACTACAAGTAGTCTTTGTCTTCTATGGGTGGAATAGGAGCCTTGAAGATCTAGGCAGGTTTTTCAAAACTACTCTGCACTGGCTCACTGACAAGATTCCCATCAACCTCAGTGTGAGAAAAGTTGTTTGAATGATGACCACTTTTTCATGTCAGTTTTTGTCATCTATGCTGCTGTAATTATTATGTGTTTTCTGTAACTTAGTCCAATGCTAAATGAAGCTACAATCCCAAACCACAAAACTAAGGCAGTCAGATATGCCAAGATGAGCATGGGTTAATATGTTTCACATTAGTCATATTCTCAACAGAGAGTTTTTGTAATGTATTGTGAAGTTTTAAAAGGCAAGTCACATTTCCCAAATTGCTGATAATAGCTCCTATTCAATCAAATGTTATATGCTGTAGAGACAAGGCTGTGTTTTTTATAGTCTATTTTATTCAAAGTGTAAAAATGCTTTAAACTATTCAAATTATGTTCTCTAGGTCTATGCAAGATTGCTAACTGCACGTTCAAACAACGTACAGTCTAATTGGAAGAAGATAATTTTTATATAGCATGTTCTTTACACTTTAATACTACAAGGACATTAGCCCTAAGAATCAAGAAACTAACAACCATTAATGATCACAATTCAGTTTATAATGATTCTGTTTGGTTTTACCTAGGGAAAGCAAGGACATGCGTGCCAACCAGGCCAAAATTTCTATGGAAAACAGCAAAGCCATAAGTCAAGATAAATCTATCAAAAATAAAGCTGAAAGAGAGAGGTAAGTGTCAGTTCAGTCTGTGTGAGACAATATGTCATTGACTGCTGGGTGCCCACACCGTTTAAGGTATGTTCTATATGGAAAATGACTTATGTTTCTGTCCAGTTGTTATACTGAATGTATTAGATGGTTGTTTCTAGATAAGGATTATTACTTTTTTATTTTAATTCATGTCATGATCTTGGAAAGTGACAGGGGCTTAAATTTAGACTTGTGAGTAGTGCCACTGATTGCAGTGCAGCTACTCACATGGACTGAGATAGGCATTTGTTTAAGTGTTTCTAGTTATAAGGCCTTAGGTTTACACACTGGCCCATTTTCTCTTTAAAATGTTGTGCAGTATATCTTACTTCAGATCTTTTTCCGTAGTATTAGAAGTGTACTGAAAAAATCAGTGCTGAGATTTGGATGTGAATTGGCATTAATCTCGAGATCAGAAGAGCAGGAGAGGAAAGGGAAGTTGATCCACTAGAAGGACGTACTGGCTGCGTCTACACATGCACTTTACTGCGGAGTAGCCTAATTAACTGTGCAATAAAAGTCACCATCTACACATCCGACAGCATTTGGCTGCAGTAAACTAATTTACACTGTAGTAAGATAGTACTGCTGGGGACAGTACTGTCTTATGCCAGGGTAATTTACTATGATTAAATTCACATATAGATGCTGACCATGGGCATAAATTGCACCTGGTCAGTCCAGTCAGTTGTGGGTCAGGCTCCTGCCACACTGCTCTACACTTTAAGCACCCTCGTGTCCCAGCCAGTCCCTCTGCTGCCCGATGCCACCACCCGGAGCCAGGGGCTGACCCCCTGTGTCCCCTGCCAGGCCGGGTTTACTCTGCCCCGGCTCAAATTGCTGCTGTCCTGGGCACATGTGTAGATGTTGTGCCCAGGGGTAGTTTACTTAGGCTCAAACTGCTCCAGAGTTTATTGATTCACATTAATTGCATGTGTAGAGACACCCACTGTTGCTTTTCTCTCCTGTCCACTAATAACGTGAATGTGAAGTAGACCACAGGGTAATCGGAGTAAGGTTAGTAAAGGAGAGGTCTGTGTGGGGAAGAAAGGTAACAACGGAGGTTAAAAGGAATATATCAGATGGAGTTGTTCTCTGATGACAGTGAAATAGCACACATTTGTTTCCCCCATTTCCACTCCAACTTAAACTGAAGCTCTCTCCTTCACATTAAACTGACTGATATTTAGAATCCTGGCCATTGTTCCTCTACTCTAAGTTGTGTTATTTCAGCTTTGCTCTGGGTTTCTGGGGCACAAACACAGAGCATATCTGTGCCATCCCTGCTTTTCAGCTCCAGATTTAGGGAACCCATGGCATAGACTTCAGTGCCTGCATTTTTTCCGAGATTTTAGGCTGCACTGTATCTATCTAAAATTCTTACCCTTCTCCCTCAGATTGAAATTCTGTTTACGTGCTGATTTTCATTGAGATTTCAAGGCTTCCCCAGGGCTTTGGACTTGCCATCTAGTTGAACATTTTCTCCTTATATTCCCCCCTACATTGGTCTATTTTGGCCTGATGGCTTGAACTTGTTCCTACTGAGTGAACTCAGTGGGAGCTTTACAGATTTCCTGCATAGACTGGAGACGGCAGTTGCCACAGCCCTGGGTGATGATCCTGGCCCAAGTTTATATAACCCTTACAGTAATGATATTCAGAATACATATTATGAGCCTAAGCTTAAAACCAGGATGGAAGACACTGCTATTTTTTAAGCTTTTGCAGTTGGTCCAATTCCATCCTTGGAATTATGGCACCTTAGGATTCTTGCTATAAAAGGCCTTTCACAAATACATATTATATGTAAATATTCCTAACATAGTTTTCATGTGACAACTACAAGGACACTTTATAGCATTGTTTAAAATATCTTTTTATTTTTGATAACAAGAATAATCTTTAATCATTTCAGAATGTGCTTTTAGACAATGGTAAATACAAAAGATTATAGAACAACACTTTTAAGAAGCAGTGTACAATGGGAAATTACACTGATTAATAAAACAAATTCCAAAATTAAATGGGTCACTCTACAGTCAGGATCAGAGAAGTGAGCTCACAACAATCTTGGTCTCTTGCTTCTAACCTCCATAGTCATAGCATCCAAAATATCCAGAAATTTCAAATATAGTATGTAAAAACCTGGAGTCAGAGTAGTGCTCTTCAGTTGCTACCCGCAGTTCAAGGCAGTTCATAAATGTAACAGAATAAGCCTTCAAGTGATTCAGCTCCTTATTCTTGACTTGGATTTATTATGTATGGTTTTTAATAAGTCTTCATGGACAAAATATTTTTTTTTAGGCGAGTAAGGGAATTGAACAGCAGCAACACAAAAAAGTTTCTGGAGGAGAGGAAGCGGGTAAGTATATTTTTGATCAGGAACCAGAACCTGGTGGATATATGATACTAGGATAGAAACCTTGCTGTTTGCATAACTTACCCTTGGCCTTGGTAAAGAAATTTTAAAAGTTCATTTTCCCCTTAGTGACTTTCTCTCGGTGTCATTCTTGAGTGCTACAGGTTTGGGGAGCTAGAGACTGGAGTCATTTTCAAACTGGATTCCAAGGTCTCTCCACATCCTAAGCTGACACAGGGTTTATGTCTGAACTCCTAACTGTAGTTATTAAGTGCTTCATACCAACATTTGCTCACCCTTTTATTTACCTGAGTTGAGAAGTGCCTCTGTAAAAAGGATTGTGTATCATTACTTTATTGTAGCATATACATTTAAACAGAACTTCATTTTTTTTTTAAAACATGTGCAAAGTATGGTACACCTATACAGCAGATTTTTACATTAAAGCAGTGTGCTGTTGTGTATATTTTAGCCAGAATCAGGGGCTGTACCTCCATCCAAAGTTTTGTGGAGATCTCAAGCCACCGTCTAATACATAATAGTTTTGAAAACTACGTGTCTGCTTTGTTTTAATAATCATGTTACATTTCACCTGTATTATCTTATCTTCCGTATAGCTGGCAATGAAACAGTCAAAAGAAATGGATCAACTGAAAAAGGTTCAGCTTGAGCATCTAGAAATTCTGGAGAAGCAGAACGAGCAGGTATTTTATTTAAAAGGCTTGAAAGAAACATGATCTAAAACCTAGTAAAAACAATCACCAAGTTCCACTCATAGTTCTTTTGAATGGAAATTATTATTGAAGTTAGATAAATAACCCTTTTTTGGAGGCAGCCATCTGTTTTGAAGTTGAAATATAAGGTTGGAAGGACTTCAGTTAGCATGGAATTCAGGTATGGCTCATCTAATCATCCAACGATTGTCTGGAAGGACACCTCCCAGAATTCCTGAACATCCCTTTTCAGTTCCCTTAGAAAATATCTCAGAAAAGGTCTGTCTCAGTGCTTTGGCACCTCTGTTTCCTTTCCTGATTGCAAAAGCACTCAGACTGTCAAAAATATTTGGATTCCATTTTAGTATGTAGGGTTTTATGCCAGGTTGCCGTCCATCCCTTAATTGAAATCATAGAATCATAGAAAAGCAGGGCTGGAAAGAACTTCTGAAGGTCATCTAGTCCAAACCCCTACCCAAGGCAGGATTAACCCTATTCAAACATTCCCAAATCCTTGTCTAACCTATTACTAAAATTACACAATACTCCATTACCTTCTACTGGTGACAAAAAATAACTTTTAAAAAAACTGGCCACCTACTCATCTGGGAAAGGAAAAATCAAATCTCATCCTTAGTGGTTTCCTTGGTGAAAGAAGGAACCAGCACAGCCATAATTATTACCCAAACTGATGTGTAGTATGAATGCCAGCAGTGAAGATACTCAAGGCTGTACTGCAGAAGGACAAACTGAGCAAGGTGAGAGAGAAGACAGGTTGCGTTTAACTGCTGTCACCTGCAAGAGTTAGGAATTTATTTTCTGAACTTTCAGTTCAGTTTCAGAAATCACATACTTCATGTTGCAGCAACCCAAGAGTGGTGTCATTCACATGTTTCTGTTGCCAGCAGGGAGTCCTGTGTTCCCTGAGCCGCTCCCTTTCCTCTTTCAAGCTTTTCCACTGGAGGATGGCAGCCTAAAATTTTAACTGTGGCTTGATAGGATCTCCAGCAGCTGGTATGCTTCATTCGCATGCCACTGAGTACACCTCAACACACCAACCCCATGTCAACCAGCTTCACCTACTTTTTGGCCAACAGGAGGAATCTCTAGCAGTCTTCCAATATTGTATCCTTCTGTCTTTAAATTCCTCCACAAGAATTTCTGCCCTACATGTTTCTTGTCCTTACCAGCACAAATTAACATCCAACTCTTGCCATGTCCAGCATACCCACACAATGTCAGGGCAGAGAATGCACACATTGAGAAAAATAGATAATCAAGCTGCAGTAGCTCTTCTGCAGTCTGACCATAATCCAATGTTGCATAAATTGTACTAGTTGGCAAAACATAGTGTACAGTGATCTAAAGATACTGTGGGGCTGATCCAAAGTCCAGTGTGATCAGTGGG
Organism: Alligator mississippiensis; assembly: GCF_030867095.1. Taxonomy (NCBI): domain Eukaryota; kingdom Metazoa; phylum Chordata; order Crocodylia; family Alligatoridae; genus Alligator; species Alligator mississippiensis. Next base: position 223,683,064 of record NC_081824.1, on the reverse strand, counting down.
AGTTTCTCTGTTAACTTCAGGGCTAGGGACAGAAGTTACACATAAACCAGTTTAAGTGATCAGAAACTGGTTTAAACATGAAACAACATAAGTTCAATGTGCATAAGCCAGTTTCAAAATGGCCGAAACTAATTTAAGATAAATCTGGTTGAATGTAGTATCAGACTTAACTGATTTGGGTCAAACCGGTTTATAGAATTTGTGTCCCAGACCCCTTTCTGGTTTAAGTTAAATCGGATAAGTCACCTATCATCCCAGCATGCTTTTCAGCCCTGAGCTGGGCTGGGCCGGGCTGAGCTGTCTGCTGCAGATAGCAGGGCTGGCGCCACCACTGTGCTCCCTAGCCAGAGCTCTGGCTGGCTGAGAAGGAGGTGGAGACTGCAGCTGGGAGACAGCAGCATCTGCCTGGCTTCCCTCTTGGCCCTCCCCACTTTGCCACTTGCTGCTTGACCAGGGATCCCCCCTCTCCCACAGCATGGACCCCAGCAACCCAGACCCCAGCCAGCATCTGAGCAGGGTCACACCACTCCCATGCTAGCTCATGCTGAGAGATGTCTGTATGAGTGTGTCTCCAATGTCACTGGAACAAAGGCAGACAGAACAGTGTCTGCTTAGGGCTTTTTGGGAGTTAATCAACAGGTCAGCTGGTAATGTCCCTCGTTCTTCCTTAAAAATGCTTTGCAATGAGCTGTTTAAGAAGATTGAACTAATGAAAGAGAGGCGTTGTTCTCTTTATGGGCTGATAAGTTTTGTGTTCTGATAAGCTCCCTACTGGCTGCTGGCTTGCTGTCAGTGTTCAACAGGAGACAGATTGAGGTGTGAGAAATTACCTGGTTTGCAATGAATGCAGTGACTGTCAGCTTGCTGCACACAGTATGAAGAAGCAGGGAGAGGGAGATTGAAAAACTCAGTATCATCAACAGATGCATGCAGTTCACACAAGCAGCCGTCCCTCCTCACCTGCCCTTTGTCTCGGAGTGCTAGCTGGGGGTTGGCAACACTCCCTGCCCCTTGAGCAGCGAGCAGGGAGGGGGGAAAAGCCTGGCAAGGGCTGCTTCCACCTCCCCCTCCAGGAAGACCCCAGCTGGGGACTGTGCAGGTCAGGGCAGGGGTTTAAACCCCTCCCTAATCATAGCGTCCTGCCAGGGCCTGGCCACAACCCCCTCTTTGCTTAGCATTGTGGAAGGGAAGGGAGGGCTTGCCTAGCACCCCCTGGCTTTTAGCCTGAGTCACTGCAGGCATGTGCCTGCATTTTCTGAATCAAAAGTGATGTCTACTTGCAAATTGGTTCAATCTCTGCAGGTTAGACTAACCTGCAAAGATTGAATCAATTCAGGCTCAGGCTTTTTGAATGTCTGTCTCCAGCCCAGGAGGCTTTGCCTCTGGCCAAAAACACCATTCCAAGACAGCATAGTTAGGGCTGAGCTTTTAACCTAAATTCTACCATTCCTTACTTGTGAGTACTTGATTTTTTCAACTCTACAGCTGCATTGTTGTTAGTTGTTTTGCGTGGAATTGCTCAGAGTGAGTGCTGCTTTGTTTCTTATAAACAGCTCTGAAACGCATTCTAATGCCACACATTTTCCACTAGCATAACTCTGTTGACTCCAGTGGATTCATTCATGATGCACACTAATATGAGCAAGAGCAGAATCAGACCCAGAGCACTAAACCTTGGTTACAGATCATAAGTGTTCTAGTTAACTGAATTAAAAAAAAGTAGTTTAAGTAACAAACTTTTTGATCTCTTAAATATCCCTTTCTTATCAAACAAGTTGAGATACCTCAAAATAGCAGTTATGAGTAGAAACATACTTCAACATAAATTGTTATGAACTAAATTTGATTTGTTTTATGTATACTTTTCTTGCATTAATTTTTCAAGCTCACTTCAGTTTTCATTCATTTTATTTATGTCCTGTTGTATTACCCTATTTTGACATTATTATTTTTGTACAAACAGCTTTTGAAATCCTGTCATGCAGTGTCTCAAACACAAGGTAGGATTGATCTATAATAAGCAAGCTATTATTTCAGTGTGCTTTCCTTCTAAATTAAATCACTATCATTGGAGACTTCCTTGTAAATGCAACTCCTGGGAAGTACCACTAACACAGTGAATGTGATGTTAATAATATTTACATACAATCAGTATTTGAGTTTGACATTAAAGTAACAGTATTTTATGCTTTCACATCTCAGACATCATGGAGCAAGTTGGATAGGAAACTTTAAAAGACTCATTTCTATTTTATATTATTGGTAATTATGATTGGAATTCTCACGGTCTGTAAGAAGCATCTTCTGATTAAGGAAAGTATTTTAGTGTTGACTTACATCTGACTAACTGCTAGTGCTGGTAGAGCCAGATTTTCCACATATATTAATGTAACAATAATACAACTAATGCCAAACTAAAAATAGTAGAAATAGAGTAGACAACTAGAAATAGCTTTTTAGGGACTGAGAAAAGAAGCTTCCAGCTCTTCAAAATTCAGTTTAAAGGCACATTAGAAAGAATATATTAAGTGTACTTACTATTTATTTAGCTCTTCTTTTACAGCTTCCTTATAATCATCATTTGTATGAAATCTATATTAATCCCAGGTCTTAACAAGTATTTTCCTTAAGTTTAAACAACCAGTAGTGCAGTATTACCCAGCATAAATAAACTGTGTAAATCCACAGTTGATTATTTACTGTTACCTCCTCCTAATCTCACCACATTTACTATATATTTATTTAGAAATAGATATGTAAAACAAGGCCTTCATTTTTTTGAAAGTCTGGAAAATAAATCTATTTTTCTCTAGGTGCATGTATATAGTTTTCGTTCTTCCCCAAATCTAACCAAAGACAAAGACACTTGGCACCTTGCATTATGAGTCCATGGCTTAATGAATTCAAACAGGCTCATCTCTAAATATTCTGTTTGTGTGTTAACTTGAGGATGCATTGGCTGAATCTGACCTTACACTGGCAAAACCAGGCACTTTGGCCATATGGCAAAGTGTTATGAGCTGCATCTACACGAGACACTGACTGCACAGTCGTTACAAGTTAAAATGCCATTCTAGGAACTCAGGGAGAGACAGGGTCAGATTTCCTCTGGGTAAGGGGAACCTACAACTCAGGTTCTCAGCTTTCTAATTTAATATCCTAGCCACTCAGCTAATAGGGGCAATATATGGAAAGGCTCTCTGTCTCTCCCCCTATTCCCCGTTAGTCATTGGCTGACCAATAAGGGGAAAGAATGCCACCCAAGCCATCTAAACCAATGCTTTCTCTCCAGGAAGGGCCCACAATAGTGTTCATCCCCTGCTATCCAGTATTCCAATAGCTAATCTTCTTTACTAAATGTAGGAGACCCAGATGCAAATTCCTACTCTGTCTGTGGGTACTAGATTCCACACTTCCCTGGAAACTACCCAGGTCTCAGACTACAGGATATTAAGGAGTGGGATTGTTTTACTCTCTTCCATTGCAGCTTTACATGAAATAATCAAGTTGTTAAACTAACTCTATAGTTTAGCACAAGCAATCTCAGCTAAGGAAAATGGAGACATGGACTGCTCTACTATGAATGTAAAACACTTAAATATTCATTAAATTTCAGGAATAGCACCCAGGCATCCCCTTAGATGAGTGCTCAAACCATTAGACAATATGGCCATTCTCTTTGGCCCAATGAATGTGAAACAGTGTTAGTGGAAGACATTAGGGCTAAAAACAGACAACTTGATTCAAATTTGAGCATTTTGCCTCACAGCAAATTTCAGACAGTATGGAAGGCAAATCCATTGTTGTACATTAAGAACCTGTGAAGTACCCAAATTAACGTTTTGCTTTGGAACCATCAAAGCTAAATCAGGTTAATTGCCATTTAAGTCATGTGTGTAAACAACTGTCCCTGTGCCTGCTTTTATGCAAATCAAATCTCAGATTAATCAGCCCTGGATTAAACCAAACTTCTGTTTTTAGCCTATGAGAAGCCTGTCTCAGAATAACCTTTTACCCTGGTGTTTACAGCACTCTCCAAGGAGATTGAAGACATATCTTCAAGTTCCCTTAGAGTTTAAAACAAACATTGCATTCTCCTGGGAGAAAGTTTTTGGTTCTGGAATCCTTACATCATAGAAGTCCTTTGTCCCACTTCAAAAAACCATGAAGCATGCTTTCTTCAGTCCACCGCAATGCTGTCCCAACTCATTCAAGTTACTTGCTAGTGGCTGTGTCTACATGAGACACTTTACTGCACAGTAGACTAATCTATTGTACAATAGTGTCACCATCTACATGTTGCAAGCACTTACTGCACAGTAAATGTACTACTTAGTAAAGCCAGCCAGCATTGATTGCATGTGTAGACATGCCCAGTCATGCTAGGGCCAAGCCTGTCAGAGGGGGCAGCAATATAGCTTGGAAGGACTGCATTAGTAAGTGTCTGTGCTGCTTGTGTTTTGATCTGGGTTAAAACCTGGGACACTCAGGACCATCTCAAATGAGACATCTGCAGCCTTAAGTACAGAAGGAATTCTAACGTGGATTTCCTGCACCCAAATGTGTGTTCTTATAGCAGCATTTCTGCAGGAAACAGGATATGTACTTTGTGAGAGACAATCTGGAAGGTGTACTCTGAGCAGATACTAGGAGGAATAGCTCTTTTGTGACTCCTTATGGTGCTTAACTTTTCAGCTCTGTCAAAACTCATGTGCTTCCTAGCCTAGGAAACTTTCCTGGTGAAAACTTAGGCACCTATGAATATTAGCCACCTCCATGGCTAGGCAGCATCTGAGGAAGTGTGTTGAGGATTTTTTTCAGCTTGGGTGCCTAAATGATTATTTGGCAGCAATTAGGTTAGGTTCTTTTTTCAGGATGTAGCTTTTAGCCTCCTAATTCCTCATGTGTACAATAGGGATAATAGTACTTACCTATTTCTCAGGGGTGTTGGGAGGATAGATGTATTGTAAGGTGTTCAGATACTTCGCTCACTTAGAAACAACTAGGAACTATCACAAAGATTTTTCATTTTATTCGGAATTTCATTTTCAGTTGCCAAATTCATACCCATACTAAATACAAGTGACATTTCAGGAGAGGCTGTTCACACTGATTCATTTGTTAATATTATGTTTCCATATTGTCATCTTAATATGATTTCTTCATTGATTTCAAACATTTAACTCATGTAAATGGAAAGAGGGTTCTATTTTTCATTATATGTATTACACTTGCCCTTGGTGTTATCACAATTACTTAAGTTCACAAAATGTAACAGTGAATATTACATTTCTCTAAGAGAGGCTAAATTCTCTAAGAGAGGTACATCTGTGTCACCTGTGCAAGCACACATTTACCTTTTGAAAAGGAAATGCATCTCACTTCTTTCCCGTTTCAGATCTATATTTTTGTTATTTTAGCCCCATATATGTTTGCATGTACAAAATAGGAGACTCCCTGAGTAGAAGTTTATTTATCAATTTAAAGACATTTACCATCTCAAAATAATAGGTCCTTTTTACAGCTTTTTATAGTCAAGTATAGCAAATCCAGTGACCACTCCTCCCTGCACAGATGAGATAAACCTCAGTTACCCTAGGGAAAATGACTGAAAATACCTCTGTCTCCACGCCCTGCACATAGGAGCCAGGCTATCAACCTGGAGTGGTTAGCATGTCCTCACTATCAACACGTTCAGACCCCTTTAGATTGGATTGATGAATGAGTTCCAAACGGAAGGTCCATCCTGGAAAATGCATTAGGACAGGTGCTTCCTCAAGCTCCTTTGAACTAACCTCTACGCCCCACCTCAGCACTGCTACCTGAGGAGAGGGAGAAGCCTCTTAAGTAGGCAAGGTCCAAGGTGCTTGATAGGTTAAAAATAACAACTTAAAGTGAATCTGCAAACCCAGAGGCAACCAAAAGAGACCAGCGTTCATAGTTAGATACCTCACATAATAAGTGGGCACCTGCATTCTACACCAACATCAGTTTGCAGATGAATTCAAGGGATAGGCGCATGTAAATACACATTATAGTAGTCTGATCCTGAGGTATCAGCCAAGAGAAACAGGTAAAGCCTGCAAGCTGGAAGAAGATTTAAAAAAAAAATGTTGGCTGGGCCACCTTAAGGAAGGTGTCAGCAAGCTCTGCCAGCAATGAATCCAGCAATGTGTTTTACCAGTCATTGTCTTTCAATGGCCAGAAGAAAACTGGTCCAAATCACAGGTAGAGCTACACTGAGTTCACTGAACACCTCTGGAAGTTTAGTAAGTAACCCCTATCAAAACCTGGCCAGCAATGATAGCATATATCAACTTTCTGAAATACGGAGCAAGTTCACAGGCAATGCAGTCAGAATCTGTATGGTTTTCTCCATAAAATATGGGGCTTCTTTGAAAAATGATCCAGGAATCCTAAAAAGAGATAAGAATTATGTCCTGGTGTTAAGTAATTTACTTATTGTTAAGCATAAACAGGAAAATAACAATTGATGTTTGATAAATACATAGACGTTTCTCTGAGAATGAAGAGAACAATTACCTGTATCTCCACTGCTCCCTAGGTATATTCCATTGAGATAGTCTGTCCTCCTCAAGACTTGCTTGATTTTAAATACAAGCTGTACTTCATGATGGAACAAAATGTGATTTATTTTGCATTGCAGGCAAAGGAGATGCAGCAGATGGTGAAGCTGGAAGCAGAGATGGACCGCAGGCCAGCAACAGTAGTCTGAAACTCCAGCATGCAAACTGAATTTGAAAAATTGAGCAACCTTAAAATACCAGAGCAAAAGTAATACTCTGTTGTGGAAGATAGAAAGGATTTTTTTCCCTTTTTCCCTTCTTTTAAAACAACGTGTAGCCATAGACAGCCAGTCTTAAGGTTTTGAATTTCCTTTTCATCATAATGTAATAGATTTCCTTTGTTAAATATTCCTTTCTGGTGTCCTTTGATAAGTAAAACACTATCCAAAAAAAGGCACAGAGCATTTTAAAGCCCAGGTCTTTGCACTTGTTTCTGAGGAAGAGTTCCCATTCATTTCAATGGATGGATTTTGCCTGCATTGGAATGACAAGATCAGGGCCTTAAAACCAGCATCCATTTTTTTGTTGTTGTGATTTTAACATCATGTTAGATGATACCAGAACTGTAGTCAGTGTAACATGGTATTTACCATTTTTATTCTCGTGATTGGTATTTTGTCGTTTAAGATCCAATCCTACCAGGTACTGAGAACTAGATGCTCAGCATCTCCTCAGCAGTGCTCAGAACTTTCTAGTACCGGTCCCTAGATTTATTGCTAGATAATGATCTTCACCATAATAAATATTTCCTAATCAGGTTAATAAGGAGATGAGTTTTATCATAGGGATATAGTCTCTTGTGGTGATTTTTTTTTACTACAAAGATATTTTTGAGGAAGCAGACTGTAAGTAGTTGAAAATAAACTGCATATATTGGAAAATATGCTCTCTACAAATTCATCAGCAGAATTAATTCACTGTTAGTATAACAGTAACTGTACAGGATATTTCCTCCTTCAAATTAAGTCATTAGCAAGTGCCATATCAATTCTGTCGTGTCTGTTAGAAGCCAATATCCTGTAAAAGTTGCTGAAATAGTTAACATGATGCGAATAAACTGTTCTTGTGCCAAAACTAATCAGTGCTCCAGGGCTGAAGGAATTGTATATTAGACACTTTAGGAAAAGTTTACATCATATATGGTTGATGCAGAAATTTCATTTGATCCTATTGCTGCAGGTCCCAGCTATTACAGTTTATTGTAACTTAAAGATTGTTTAAATGGCTATTGGCAAAAAGTTTGTAACTATGAAAATGTAAAGAATATTTATACACTTTAAATCACAATATTGTAGAAAATCACATCAATGTTGCCATGTGGTAAGATTAGTAAACAGAATTACTAAAAGTATGTTTGCATGTAATTCAAACACCAATTAAGACTTTAACACCTACTGTATGACCACAGTCATTCTACTAGCCAGTACATACTGATTAATTGTATGGCACAGAATATTATTTGATCAATTACCAGACTTTTAGCATAATGAAACTTATATATATATATATGTGTATATGAATTATGTGGGCATTCTTGATACTTCAAGTTCTAGTAAAATAAAAATACATAACTAATTTAATTTTACACAAAAATATTTATGCAGATTTTCAGAATTTCATATCAGGAATAACCTTTTTATGTCTGTTAGATATAAAACCAATTTGCTACAGTGTTAATTTGCATGTTCTCAAAGCTTGCTGTAGTTATACTGCAGAACAGTGCATGTAAGCATTCTGCTTGGGATTTGTCCATGCTGCCGATAAAAAGAAGACTGCATGGAAAACTGGTAGTTTAGATCAAATCAGATTACTGATTTCAATATACTAAGCACCAATTGAGTTGTTGTATATGCTTGTACAAACTGATTCTACATATTCTATAAACAACTTAAATGAAAAGAGATAATTATGTTATTGTCAGTCCTGAGATGAAACTTTCAACTTCTCTAATAAAAACTTTAAAAGTAAAGCTATGACTTGTAAGTGTAATCCATTATAAAAGATAGTTGCAGGATATTCTTACTGCATGCTTAAACGCACATTTTTAAGTATCCAAATTACATTTCTGTAAAGGTACCTATAGACTGAAACACATTGATATCACTCCTTGCTCATTCAAAGGATTCTATTTCATTTGTTTGGAGAGAGAGATAAATTGTGTGCTCTTGATGCCAGCTGCTTTTTATATCCATGTACCCAGAGACTCCAACTGAGGGTTACAGACCAGATCCAGTAAGGGACCTAGGTAGAATGAGATCCAAATTTCTGAACCAAAAATCTCCTTCTCAGCTGCAGACTAACCCTGGAACATTATAGATATTCCTTTTTAACCTGGAAATACTGCTTAAGTCCCTGAAGAACTAGTAATACAAAAAGTGGATGAATGCTTCTTCTCTCTACAGCTTTGTGACTTTTTTGGCATAAGGGTAAGATGACAGCATGTTACAAAAACATATGCATTAATGGATTTTCATGGACTCTAGTAGCATTTGGCTTATAGTGCCAAAGTTCTTTTATGGATTTAGTCCTTGTGCCCTAGCAACTTTACGCACATTCAGAGTTAAGCAGCATCTGAGCAAGGGTTTTGAGGATCTAAATACTGGACAGCTAGACCTAAAGTGACAGCTAGGCCCTAAGGGCACCTATACACGAGCAGGGAGTCTGCTCTAATCCGCTGTAATTCCATCATGTCATCAGATTCGATTAATTGAGTCTGCTGGAGCATGGGAATTACTGCAGTCCAGCAGCCTCCTTCATCTCATGTATCAGCATCCCCGTGCTTCAAAATGGTGCTGGGGGCATTGAAGCGCAGGGACATTGATACATAAGGCATTCTAATTTAAAGTGTCCCACCTCCACTCTGAGAGCACATGTATAAACTCCCTAAGAACCAGATCCTGTTCTGCCTATTAGGCACTTTAAGTGGACTTACGCACCTGAGTATAGCACTATTGTACCCTGCTTTAGTCCCTGAAAAACTATTAATGCAAAAGATGGATGTATCTTCCTCCTCTTTGGTGCATTTTTTGTCCTTAGTCTAATTTTTAACAGCACATTATAAAAGTACATGAGCTAATGGTTTGTCAGGGACTTGAGAAGAGTAGAATTGGATCACAGTTAAGTTATTAAATCCATTCAGATGCCTAAAAGGTGAAATAGGATCCTAATATTTTTAGTGGGTCTTGTTAACAGTTTCACCATTTCAGTGGTCTGAGATTTTGGTTTTAAGTGGTTTTCATATATTGCCATTTAAATGACCTACAGTTTGCAAAAATAAATTATCCGAATGCAACTTAAATAATCTGATCTTTGGCAAAAGTCTGAGTTTCAGCATTTATTTGGTCTGACATCTGATACAGAATTGTTCTGATCTTTGGCACATGAGTGGTCTGGGAAATAGGGGAAGGATTCCATTGCAATATAAGTCTGCCGCTGAGATAGAACTAGGTTGTGATTCCTAAATTATGTGGATGAATTTTCTTATTTACATGGTCTGGACTAGGCAATTTAAGAGAACTAAGATTCACATCTTGGAGCATCAAGGGTTAACTTTTTGCCTTGACTGGTGTTTTCCATTAAAAAGAAGTAAGTAACAAAACTAAGTGGTTTGAAATTTCCATATTAGATAGATTATCTTTCCCACTTCAGTGCCCTGAGCACTGCCACCTTAATGATACGAGGGTGCCAGTGAAGTCATTCAGAGTTTAGTTCTTGATAAAATGAAGTTTCCCATTAAAAAGAAATAAGTGATTAAAGTCTGAAGTACTTTGAGCATCACAACATAGCTGGAATAGTTGTGTCATTTGAGGGCATGCTACACTTTCAATGTAAGATGCCATACAAACCAGGCACAAAGATGTTCTATATTATCTGTGTAATATCTTTGTAGCTGGTTTACCATTTTATGAAGCCATCAATTTGCTGAACATGTGGCATGCTGTCATTTATGATATGATTAATCCTTAAGTAATCACTTCAACTGCACCGTAAATGCAATGTCTACCAGAGACCATGGGATTTTGAATTGCTCTCCCATTTAAGTTGGAAGTTGTTAGTGAAGTACAATGAAGATATTTCAATTAAAATAGGCTGCTGAAGATGAATAAAATACTTGAGGTAGGTGAAATTTTTTGGCATTTTGAAATGAGCTTAATTTGTTTACTTACCGTATTTACCCAAATCCAAAGTGAAACTGAATTTAACACAACCCCCCAATGATTAGATTCTTTACCTGGAAAATGTATAAATTTGTTATGGCTTTACATGCATAGAATCTAATTATTGGAGAGTTGTCTTAAATTTGTTTAGGCCATGGGAGGGGCAGGCAGTGGGAGGGTAGGTGGTGGGAAAAGCAGTGGGGGGCAGGTGGTAGGTGGGGCTGGGGTGTGGAGGCAGTGGGGGGGGCAGGCAGCTTCCCCTCTACCACTTGCTCCCCCTTCCCCCCACTTACCCCCTCATGTCTGCCTTTCCCCACTACAGCTTCAGGCCCCCTGTCTCCCCCACTCCTGAAGCCTCTGCCATGCCCCCCTCCTCCCTATTTATCTTTGATCCATGCAATCAGGCTCAATCTATGCTACAGCCTGTGGCATGGAGCATGGCCTTAGCCCAGCCCCATAGCAGTGGTATGTAGCCAGCTCTGCTGCTATGGGGCCGGGCTGGGGATGGGGCTGTGCTCCGTGCTTCAGTCTGCAGTGCAGACAAAGCCTGCCTGCACCAGAACAAGGGTTAGTGAGGGTGGGGTGTGGGGCAGATCTGAGGCTGTGGGGAGGGGACAGGCAGAGAGTGTAGAGGGAATAGCAGGGCAGGCAAGAGCTGTGGCTCCAGCCCCAACCTAGCATTGGAGACAGAACCAGAGTTGCAGTAGCTACTTACTAGGGCTGTGCAAAATGGCACTGTTCTGTTTCGACTTGAGTTTCGAGGTTTGGACGGAACAGCGTTTTGTTTCAAATTTCATTTTGAGTCGAAACAGCTGTTCCAATGCTGTTTCAATGTTTCACCCATTGGCTATAATGGGGAAGCTTGAAACAGCCTCTCTCATCTGGCAGGCAAATCGGGGCCCAACCTTGGGAGGGCTGCCGGGGCTGTGCCCATCCTCCCGGGGCTGAGGGCCCCCAATCTACCTGCCAGATGAGGGAGGGAAGCCGGTGCTGGTGCTTGGGACTGGGGAAGGGAACTAAACCCAATTGCTCATTCGCCTTCCCAGCGCTAGATTGGGCTGGGGAAAGGAAGTCAGCCCAGCTGCCTTGTACTCAATTCCAAGATAAGGGGCTTTTTTCCTCTTGTTAAATGGAGAAAAACCTCATTTTGGAATTGAGTAAATGACATACACGGACTTAGATTTGAAAATTGAAATAATTTAAAATGAAATGGAGTAAAATTGTTCACTGAAAAGAAATAAGCTGAACTTGGATGTGAAAGTGTTCTAAATTGTTATACTTAGGTCAGGCCTATCCTGCAAACTTTTGCTGGTATACCTGTCAGTCAGAGATGACAAACAGTGATCCCAGAGTGACCTAGCTATGCTGGCAAAATCCCTGGTGTAGACTTTTTTTCACTCTGGGCAATATTAGAATAATCTATATTGGGGCAAAGTTAATTTTGGAAATGAGATTTGCTGGTAAGGTGTAGCTTGCAGTTTTCTGTTGTTAGAAGTTTTCCAATGTATATAAAGAGACAAATTAAAGTGAAGGCATTTTAAAGTTTTGAATTTATGCAGATTGGTTTTGTCATTTGGGTCATCTAAGTTATATTTTTAAGTGCTTTATTTTACCATTTAAGAGATGTGAGGTTTGTCTCTGAATAAAGAAGGAAGGAAAGGAAGTGCTAAAGCACAGTGCAGTAACAACATTGCTGTAGGGCAACATGTAGATGCACCCACTGTCTGATAGGTGACTGTATAGCTTTTTAGCTGCAATTTTAAAAAATAGATTCCATTATATTTGCAGTACATTGTAGAGATGGGACATTTTTACTCTTAAAATAGAAATGTAAGAAGTTGATAGCATTTTCATTGTATTTCCAGGTGTCTCTAACCCAATGAATCTATAACCCAGTGGAACTGTAACAGGAACTTGCTGCCATTCCACAGCCATGTGAAACAGTTGCTTTTATTCAGCTTCACATGAGTGCAAATTGCAAAATTTAAGTGTCAGCCTCATCCCACCTAAATGTCAAATTTCATCAAGAGAAGTAATGAATTCTCATTCTCTTCACCTCTTCAGATGAAGACTGGATGCATTTTGGAAGATATGCCTTACAAAAGCACCAAATTGTTGAGCTCCATACAAAGGTAGCCAGGTAAAATTCTATAGATTACATTATACCTGAATAAACTTTTAAAAATCTATTAAGCTATAATTTTCTGACACGTTAGGTATTACACCAAACAGTTTGTAAATCAATTTAGATCTTAGTGGGATAAATAAAGATTAACTGATTATTCATCTATGCTTGGTTAACGCCTGATCATAACTGTAGTAATGATGATGGGCACTGAAGACTTGGAGCTCCTTTAAGGTGCCAAATGTTGACTGAGTCAGTTGGGAGCCACTCTGGTGAATCCTGTCCAGGCTAATTCTAACTTGCAGATGGCTTGAATGCACAGTTCACTGGGCAGAAGGCCTAGTCCCCTCCTTGCCTAATTTCTACAGTAAAGGGCCATGATAGGCAGGGAAACGGCTCTTCCTGATAAATAAACAAACACCTCACCCCACAAAGTATTTTTAACAGGAAAAATCTAATCAGCTATTGCTGACGCCAGCCCAATCCCAGTTCCCACAGGGTAGTGGCAACAAATTTCCCTGTTACAGCTAAGCTGCTTATAAATTCACCTCCCACCCGACAAGTGAACATTGATTCCTAGTGTTATAGTCTGGTAGTGAACTGAAGAATGACTCCAACTGTTACAAAAAGCCAAGACTAGGTTCAATTGCCATAGGTATGTGGACATGATTCCCATGGTTATTCACAGGTTTCCAGCAGGCTTAGCCGCCACAGGTAGGCAGGTACACAGTGAAACCAAGTACAGTATTAGAGAATCAAAATATAGTCAGTGAGTTCAGTGCCAATGCTAACTCCCAGAGGCAGGCCAACAGTGAGTTCATCCTTCCACGCTGATGCTGACAGTCTCCCACAGTTACTCAGGCCTGCAGTGAGATCCATTTCCATGGACAAATAGGTCATGACTCTTATTCTTTCAGACAGTCTGTCAGTGGCCTCAGATCGCACAAATTAGTGGACACTGATTCTTTGAAGCCAGCCCTTCCTCAGGGAAGTAGAAAAAGTGTGTCTACCCATTACAGACTGGCTGAAAGGAAAATCGGACTGTACAGATAAGTGGTTAGTGACTGGCTGTTAGGCTCATTGTGCATTTTGCTTCCATACCTTTGTGAGCCATGACTCCTACCATTTAGGACTGACTGATGTTGAACTCATATCCTTCAGACTAGTGGACACTGGACAGTGACTCTCTGTGTTGTAGACAGATCACCAGTAAACTGTGATTAGGCAGGTCCTCACCATGACTCCCATTGTTCTAGACAGGCTGCCAGAGAACTCAGCTCCATGGGCAAGTGAACAGTGATTTGACCATATGACTTGTGCAAGTTCTTGTCTGACCCATTGAGACCTGAACTATCCTTTCTTAAGTGTGAACATATGAGCTGCTTCATGTTAAAGATGACTAGACAAGAGCACTGCTCTTTTCCTGCTTCCACAGTGGGGGCCAAATTCTTCTCCAGCAAGAAAGTACATAGTTTCTTTACCTGTCATATTTATGCACAAGGAAGGCATAATTGTCAGGCTGCAGCCTACACCTGGGGCCTTGGCCTGACAACATAGCCACTCATCTCAACCTGCTACCCTGTGGAAGGCTAGCCTGAAACCTCCAGTAGGGCCTAACCTCTGCCCACTCCCTGTCACTGAAGTGGCCAGCTGGGGTCAGCTGACCCTCCAGTTCCCACATATAAATTCATGACCTGGAACAGCAAGTGCCTGGGCAAAAGAATGGTTTGACTCAAAATTGCTTTACTGCTCAGTCTGGCTTGTTCTGTGGCTCTATTCTTTGTTTGATCTCCCAGCTTCTTGGCTTGCCCCTGAACTTTATTCTTGGATTGACCACGGGGGTTCCTGGCCCAGTTTGACCTTGGGTTCTGCTTATCCATCCCAGCCCTGGTCAGTGCCTTCATCCCTGAGTGGCCCCAGATTGGTCCCTGGGCCCTGGCCGCCCCTGTCCCAGTGCAACAATAATTGAGGCATGTCAAACAGCTGGCAATGTATTCCAGGTAACAGTTTTGTTTGTTTACACTGCCTGTTGGTCTCTGTGGTCTGGGTTGCCTCACTTTTTGCAATAAGTGTGTGTGCGTGTACATACACAAATACATTAAAAATTGGTGATTAAAATTCTAAAGAAGTGTACAGTTCCCATTGGTACTGACTGGTTATTGCACAGGTTTATGCAAGGTTATGCTGGATTTCCCCTGTAACTTTTCAGAAATTCTTCTGTATAAATGTGGAAATTGAATGGAAAAGACACTGAAAAGAACAAGAGCTCCACATTTTGATGCTTCTTTTTTTGGTCATTTCTTTGGCTACCTACAGCATGGCATTAATCTCCATAGTCCTTTCCTGCCCCACGAAGTGTTCTCATTAATGTATAGGCTGAAATTAGGGCTAGTGTGTGTTCTTAATGGATAATAATGAATTGGATCCTGGTAGGACCTAGAGAACCAATTCTAGAACCAACTCTAAGATTAGCACCTTATGATGCAAGGCACTGAGCCAATATAGTGTGAGAGAGAGGTTTATCACACATCTAAATTTACCTTGATTACTATACAGTTTGTTCCTATTTAAATAGGTCTAAAGCACCTTTATAATATGGATTATTCCCAGTTGGGGCAAAAAATGTGCAATGCAACCATTATTGTGAAGAAGATAAATCACATAGAAGGAAAGTCTTTTGTCTGTGAATTTCTCTAATCTCTATTTGGTTATTAAGATCAGAGTTTGAATTACACTCTGACTCTTTTTTTTGGGGGGGGGGGATCTGCAGTGGTGGCAGAGCTGCTTAGAAAGGTGTGGGGGGGGCCAGGGGCTCTTGTCTCTTATAGAGTGGCTTATGTGGGGCTCTCATCTCTTATGGGGAGGCTCTTATGGGGGGGCACAACCCCCCAAGCCCCCACCTATTTCAAACCCTGATTAAGATCTAAAGGGAAGCTACTAAAAGATGAGATTTTGACTGAGTGATATGCTTCTACTGCAATTGATTTATCAGAACAATTGACCTCTTTGTTTTCCTCTGAAGATTGGAGAGTCCCAAACTAGTACATGGTAATGAATGTTTTCCACTTCAATGAGAACACTGAGTGCAAACTGCTGCTGTGCCTTGTCCTTCAAATGAAAGCAAAACTGCCTCCCATAGAGTGCATGTTAGACTGTTAAGAGCTCATGTGCAAAAAGGAGGTGACACTTGGGACAATGTGATGAAACTGAGCTAACAGAAAACGTACTTGAGAGTAAGCTCTGATGGCTAGAAAATGACATTTAGAGGTTTGCTTTTGGGAATTGATTTGTAAATAAATATATATGTATTAGTAATGGTTCAGGACAGCAGCAAGGGTTAATTTCTAAAGGCCTGGTCACATAGTCTCAGAGTTCTCACAGTGTTTAAGGCAGACAGGGTGTCTAACGCAACAAGGCCACCGGATATACACATAGCCTGGGAAATTGTGGGCATATATCACGCTGTTCTATAACATGAGATAAGATGGCACTAGTTCACAAGACCCAAGAGTCAGGGGCCTGAGAGTTTTGGTTTTGGGGGAGCAGACCAAATAAGAAAAAGACCTGGAAAGCTCAAATTAGGATGCGTGCAAGTGATGGGCTTGTGAAACAAAGGAATATGCTGATGGGACAGAACCTGGAAAGTATGATGACCATAGAAAGACCAATCAGAGATACCCATGGATGAAGAGTCATCAGGAGGGGAAAAGAATACAAAGCAAAGACTTTAAAGCAACAAAGGGTCCCCACTCCTGAGAGGGGTCCCGGAGGCCACATGGACAGAGGGCATACTTCCAGCCTGTCTCATCCACCCCACTGGAGGCAGGGGCACTGCAATGGGAGCGGGGTGGGGTGGGGAGGGATGCGTCTAAGCCTCCAAACTCTAGGCTGCTGACATCTGACATTCAAGAGAACCTCTGAGTGAAGCTTGCATCCTGGCCAGATGCATTTTTACTCTGATGACAGCCCTAGGATTGGTAGCTATAGAATTTCTTCTTTTCTGTTATCATTGTGTATCAATAAATGTGCCTATTATTGAATGGAAAGGTCATGGTTGGTCTGAGGGTTTTAGGTCCTCACAGAACAAGGCATCTGGGTCTTAAATCCTGTCCCAACAACCTCTAGCTTCAAGGTCTGGAATGTAGTGTTCTAGTAATTGCAGATCTCAGTAGAGCAAGACCTTCAACCGGTGCTGTGGCACCCTGGGGCCCTGATCCTTTCAAGGGTGCTGTGGAATACCATACAATGTTAGCACTGTTAGGCGTGCAAACATGATTCATGAGATAAGCCGAGTGATTTCAAATAGGAATCCATAGTTTTAAAAACCTCCTATGGTCTTCCTGAGTTGTTTGCAATGGAAGAACTGCTCTAGTATTGTTCGGTGGTTAAAAAACAAGTGAAAACTAAAAGCCAACATTTTCTGAGAGGTGCCTTAAATCTAAAAAGGTTGAGAACCACTGTGTTAGAGTGAATCACAGCCTAGTAATGACTGAGCTCTGGGCTTGTGGTTAAAACACTGTCCAGAGGAGCAGATGTTAGATCTGGAATGCCTTCCAACAAGCAGCAGTGGACTGGGTCACTGAAAAATCCATGAGGAACGAATGCACAAAGTACTTGAGAATATCTTAAGGGGAAAAAAGCCTGTCCTGGCTTCTTGAGTCATGGAGAGTACATGGCTCAATGGGGTTTATTGTCTCTAATTTCCCTGCATCTGTGCTGGCATTTGATTCTGTGCTGTGGGCCAGTGTTCAGCTGTGGTGAGGCCCTGGCGGAAGACGGGCTTCACTGCCTGGGGCAGGGGCAAGTGGCAGTCACAGCCTCCCAGTGCCATTGCCACCCAGCAGCTGCCAGCTTGAGATTGCTCCCCACTGCTGAGGCTTCCTAGTCCAATCCCTCACTGCTGCTCCTCCACCCCACTCTGGCTCCCTCTCAGCACTTTTTCAGCCTCTTTCTTCTGCTAATGTCCCTCCCTCTCCCTGCCCGCTCTTCTGGTGAGCCCCTATGCCTCTGCCCCCTGACCCCTTTTGCTGCCTCCCTTCCACACCCCTCAGAAGGGGAAGCCCTGAGGCAATGGAGACAGGAGCTACCCCACCCTAATGCACATGCACCCAGCCCTGACCCTCTGCTGGGGAGACTCGGAGCCTCTGCTTCCTCACACTGTGACTGTGCATGCTCCTAGGGGAGGGGCTACCTGGGGCTGTGGGGCATGGGCTGAGCCAAGACTCCCTGCAGGGCTACCTCAGCTCCCCCACCCCCTTCCGTTAGCAATCACCGCTGCCCCCTACGATTGCAGCAGTGGCAGAGCTCACCCTGCAAAGCCACTGTCTCTCCCACCCCACTTCTCCTCAGGTCCTAGTCACTTTAGGAAGGCTCCCATTGCAATGCCCTATGCAGGCACTGAGCTAGTGTCCATCCTGCCCAGCCATCAAAGCAGCCAGACCCACATACCCAAGCACCCCTCAAGTTTGTAGGAAAGGGGGAGGTGAGGAAGGTCTGCTGCCCTGAGCTGCCTCACTGGCCCTGTCCAGGAATGGCTTTTGCTGTGCCCCTGCCATAGGGAAGCCCTGGTTAGATGTGTATTATTCTACTTGGAAGAGCCTAAGCCACACCCCCCCACACCCCCTTCTTAAAACCTCCATACGTGCTGTTTCCAATGCCCGCACACATGCATACAGGGTGCATGTGTGTGTATATGCACCTACCCCCTTCTTTTCTGCCTTCCATTAACTCTCAGCACCACTGACAGGTAAAACAGCCCCACTGGGGAAGACTGTTCCTCTCAGTAAACTTCTCCATGGAAGCCATCAGGAAGACATTGCAAGCAATGCCTCTCAATTTACCCCAGCTCCGGAAAGCCATCATGGCTGCTCCAAGAAAAGGGGATATTTGTCGGAGTCATGGAGAAGAAAGGCTGGAAGGGATCTCCAGTGGTTATATGTGCATTGCTTAACCACATCCTGCAAACAATGCTAGTCTGCATCTGCATTGTAACTAGATTGGTTTAAAACACCCTAAAGGGCTGCAGACTTAGGGCTGTCAACGTCTTCAGTTAAAATAAAATAATAAATAGCCCTATAAATAAATCTGTGAGATATAAGCATGGTGATCTCAGTATCAGAGCACTGCCCCCCTGGCTGCCTTTTCAGCAGACTGTAATCTATAATGATGTGGTGCAGTCTATATCAGAAGGGCATTGATTTATCTGCCTTGCTTTCTGAACAGGTTCTAATTCCCTACCAAAACTGCAGCTGGAGAAGGCCCCTAAACAAAGCAAAACAAAACAAAATGATTGCTCTCATTTCATGCATTGCTAGGCGCCTGGGCCTGACTATTACTTTACCTTTTGTATGACCAACCCCACCTGTGCAAAGTGAAAACGAAGACATGAATCATCAGACATATGCTTCTTCTTCTTCTAGGCAGACAAGGTTCTTTGGGTAAATATAGGTGAGTTTACATGAGACGCTAACTTCAGAGTAGCCTAATAAACAGTAGTGTGTCTAGGCAAAAACCATGCTAATATGCTACTGCGCAGTAGTATTAGGCTATTGTGCAGCTAGTATCAGAAAAATCCATGTGCTGGCAGCACTACTACACAGTAGCACCAATTATTGCACATTGATTTAGTATTTGGTTATACAAGTACTAAACTTAACGTGCAGTAAACTACAGCTCATTAATGAAAGTGTAGACATGCCCTGTGATGTCTTTTATTAGACCATCTAAATATAAGCAAGCTTCTTTGGGTAAATGTGATATCTTTTATTAGGCCAACTAAATATTTAATAAATATAACTAATAAAAGATACCACATTTACCCAAAGACCCTTGTTTGCCTATGTCCTTAGACCAACACCCTCTTCTTCTACACATTCTTTTTGTACACTCTTCCAGTCCTCCGACAGAAATGAGGCAACATGCTACCATACTGGGAAAAGTCTTTGCAGAGGGTTATGTCATCACAGCAGAGTAGCTGAGGCTTTCTGAAACAAGCTGTTTAAAAAGGTTTCCTCGTCTGTTACAAGGGAAAGGAGCCTTTTCTTGTTACAGATTAACGGCCGGTCATATTTATATGAAAGGACTCACCTTAAATATAGTGCAAAAGATGTTTCAGCAGCAATTATTGAACAGAGCTGGTGCTTTCTCATCTTGCATCCTTGTTAGGAGTAACTGAAAACTGCAGCCCTATCCCCCTGCTTTTTTGTGTACGGCATATTACAGTTTGTGAAGTCTGACATTGTCCAAGTGGCACCTTTTCAAGGGTCAGTGATCAGGCAATGTGAGAAACACGTTAAAAAAAATAATAAAATAACCAGCATGGTTTAAGCATCCAGCTGAAGGGCTGGACTGGATTTTATTTTGGTGGTGCTTACACAATTGTGCTTTCTATTCTTTATCCAATAACACCAGATAAAAGCTGTCCTGGGTTAGTCAATAAACCTTAAATGAAAGCAGGGCCTTGCCAGACCTGGAGGCTTTTTGTTTCTCCTGCGCAGTCTGACAGTACCTGGAGATTTCAGTTCCACTCCATCAAGTTTGGAAATTAGGCTGTAAATCATGTTCACCTTTCAGTCAATAACAGACACCACTCGGCCTCTTTGCACTGCTCGATCTGGTAACTGTTAACTCGTCGGTAGCAGTATTTTTTGCCCACAGACCTAAAAAATATTTTGGAAAGAGAATCTAGAAGCTATCAATAAAAGACTTTGGAAAAGCCCTATATGAATAAATCACTGAAGAAGCCTGGTCTCTCGGTCAGATCATCTTAGGTGCGAGATTACTCTTTCCTTTTTCCTTAAATTGTATAAGCAATTCTTGGTTTTAGTTGGTAAATCCTGTGTTCGAGCTAAAATACCTCTCAAACCAGTGGCAGCTCCCATTAGAAGTGAATGTCTATTGCAGCAAAAAGTTATAAAAGCTTTTAAAAAGCAATTAAAAATAACAATACCTACATTGGTTCTTATTTCAAAATGTTATTTTATTTTAAAAGCAGGGAGGGGGTTGTGTGTGTGTGCGCATATGTAGAAAGTGAGGGGGGGCAAATATTTGCCTATGTGCTGTGTGTGAATAGATAAAAACAAATATTTGCCTATATATATATATATATATATATATATATATATATATATATATATGCGTGTGTGTATGTCACACACACACACATATATATATACACACTATATATTAGTGTCATATATATATGACACACAGACTCACATATACATTATATACATATAAGAAGCCCTCTGTTGCCTTCTCTATTAACTGTTATACACTAGCACTGGAGATAAACATTGGGTTCACAGAAACTGGGATTTGGTATAAAAGGTAATAGGAAACATTTTTTACTCCACAGAATATTACTGCCAAGTGCTTTATTTTTCCCCCTTATCCCTTATGGCATAGGGTGGGGGGGAAATCCATTAACAAATAGAGATATGTTTAAATACATACATATATGTATATATACATATACGTATACACAGACAGACACACACACACACATATATATACACACACATATTTTTTATATATATGTATAAAATATAAAAAAATCCATTGACATATATAATAAACATATAAAATAAACATATTTTATAAATACATAAATATACATAGGTATACAAAAATCCATTGATAAATATATACATACATATACACAGATACATATATATATATATATATATATACACAATATATAAATACATATATATAATATGTATGTGTATACACACACACACATATAGGGAAATATTTGTGTGTGTGTGTGTGTGTGTATATATATATATATGGGCAAATATATATAATTTTATATATATATATATATATATACATGCATACATACATATATATCCAAAACAGTCCCTTCCCACACACAAACATATACACACATAAATAAAATATTTGTGTGTGTGTGTGTGTATAAACTGATTCCCCTCCCCCCCCCCCACGATATGCCATAAGGGATAAGGGGGAAGAGTAAAGCACTTGGCAGTAATATTTTGTGGATTAAGTAATTTCTCCTATTATTTTTATGCCAAAATCTGAGAGTTTCTTTTAATCCGATTTTCACCTCCAGCGCTAGTGTTAAACACACTTAACAGAGAAGGCAACAGAGGGCTTATTATACCAGTACTGAAATAACACGGTGCACTATTAAATACATCTCCGCTGTAAAATTCTCCGAGACAGTCACCTCTACGCAGCTGCCGCCGTTTGAACCGCCGTGCTATGGAGCCGTCCCCTTGTACTGCTTCAGAATCATGGGGAAATACGTGTTTCTCTATTTTACAAGATGAGCTTTGTGAATTGTGCCTGGTTTGTGTTGATGTGGACTGGCTACAAGAGTTGCAGACTAAACGAGGTGCAGCCCTTAGATTCTGGGTTGGAAAATGACTGCGGCAAAAAAGAAAAAGGAGCACTAGAGCAGGTGATGGGCAGCAGAAAAAAGGCATTACATTTAGATCTCAACCCCACACGCACGTCCCCCTCTCCAACCATGAATATGCAAACCGAGGGCTAGAGGAATGACGGAGGTGTTCATCATGAGCACTGCCAAGCGGGAACCGGCCGCCGTCAGCCTGCTGTGGGACTGCAGCGGGAAGCGTCTCGGGGCTCCGCGTCTAGACATGCCGGACCGGGGAGCAGGGCTCAAACCCTGCACACTTTGGGGCACGGCTGCCCGTCCTGGCATGCGGCAGGCGCCCGAGGGCAGGGATTGTCTGGTCCTGGACTCGGGCTGCGGGGTTTCTGGTCCTTGGCTCAGGCTTCTTGTTCTCTTCCTGAGCGCTTGTGTTGGCACCTACTCCCCTCTAAGGAGATGGCTGTGATCGACCCCATCTTCAGCCAGTTTCTGGCTAGCTCAACATGTGGGAAGTAATCCCCACTTTTTGTTTATAAATATGTGATTATAAATACGATTATATGATTCAATTTGATTATAGATACGTGCTTTTATATATATATAAGAATATATATTTGCTAATATATGTTGGCAAGCTTTCGGGCACACATCACCTCTGAACCAAGAGTTTTAGGGTTTTGTATTCCTTCTTCTCTCAGACCAACAGCCTATAAAACAGGTACCTATTTGAACTTACTAATGGCAGCTTGAACTTTGTTCTCAATAGGGCCAGGATATCAGCTCCCCACACCACACACACACACACACACCCATTCTCCATCAAGCTGGACATTGGCACCGTGTGTTTTCCCCAGTGGAGATCTTTTCCAAAGGGCTGCGAGCACAAGGCCCCAGCAGTGAAGGAAGAGGGAGCATTTTAAATGAGCCCTCAGACTTCCCAGCCCGGCTCTGCTGCGTGAACAAAAGTCTTGCCACTAAGCAGAAGAGGGAGGGTCAAAACCAGTCACTGTCGGGCAGCAAGCAGGGACCTGCAGAAACCCTTGCAGCCTCTCTCCTCCCCGCCACCGTGGGGCTCGCCCCAGTCTCCTCTGCCCCGAGGCATGGCAGCACCCCTGCTTGCAGGCTTTGGCCTCTGGAGTCTCCCTCTCCTCCTGGCTGTGGAAAGCGGGGCTCCGGGTCTTTACTTTGCCAGCTCAGGACTTTGCCCTCAGTTCACCTGCCTAGATCCAGGGGGAACAGGAGACCGTGCGCTAGCAAGCAGGGCTCTTCATCTCGCTTGGCCTTTGCTCAGATCCCTCCTTACCTTTAGATCCCTGTTGGGGGAAGGGGTATGGGGGGGGGGGGGCATTTCCTTGTCCTCTCGGCTTGCCTTCAGGGCTCTACATCCACAAGATGCTGGGTAAAAAGGCGGCTTGCCTTTCCCCCGCCTTCCTCCTCCCCGGCAAGCAGAAAAGAGAGGCAGGGCCCTGGGCTTCGGTGTTAGCTCCGCTCCCCGGGAGCGTGTGCAGCGCCCCCCTGACATGCACCTACGCGAACCGCGGGGCAAGGCTACCTTTGTGCCTTTATGCCATCATAATTCAGCTAATGGGCGAGCAGCAGCTGGCTGCTCCCGGGGCCGGCCCTGCAGAGCCCTGCTCCAGTCTGTGTCCCTGTCGGGGAGGCTGGCACGAGAGCAGCCTGCCCCCCCGGCAGGGATCAGACACACCGATGCCCCCGTTCCCGGGTTAGTGGAGGGGCAGGCTGCAAACGGGGCCGTGCGGGCTGAGCTGGGGAGGGAGGCTGAGCTCAGCACCGCTTTGCAGCTACCCGGTTGGAAAGGACACGGATGCCTTCCAGGATGGGTTTGCTCTGGGGCTGATTTCCCGGCCGCAAGTCTTCATCGGGAAGGAAGGCTCGATCCTGCTAAGGCAGCAGGACCTGCCATCTCCCTGGGGTGGTGTCAAGGCTGGAGCATCGCATCCCAAGGAAGAGGCGCCTTCAGTGTCGGGACTGGAAAGGGGGCGGGGGGGAGACTGCAGTGATACAGCGGCATGTTGCAGCGATCTGCTTGCTACTTAGTGGATTTAACCCCCTAGGAAGCCAGCCGGTGCATGGGCAGCCGCGGATCTAGCGGCTATTGCAAAGGTAACCTGAAAAGCTGTGTTCCCTGCGGGGCTCCAGTACCCCCCTCCCAGGGGTGGGGGAGAGGGAAGGGGTGTCCTCACCTCCCCTCTTAGCCGCCCCGGCTGCGCTCACACAGAGCCCAGCTGTGCCAGACACCAGGGTACACAGCTTGGCCATGAGTTTGGGAAGTGCTGAGAAAAGGACTGTAGAAAGGCAGGTCATCCAAGCCCAGGATCAGGGGAAAAAAGACTCCCCACCCCCGACCCACCTTTGTATCCCCCTCCTTACCCTGGAATCGGGATCTGGTGCTTTTAGTAAGGAGCAAACGGACCCAAAGCAATTTCTGTTAGGGTTTGGGTTTTTTTTTTAACTCGTATCCTTCGACTTACCAAACCAGGCACCCTCAGTACCCTGAGTCCAGCTTTGCCTTGCATACAGAAAAAGAAGAAGGTGCGCACCAGTCTAGCCACGTTCACCATTGCTTAAAACAGGATTTGTTTTCCAAGGTAATGCATCGTTTGGAAGTCTGATCCATCAGGGTTGGGTTTTTTTTTTTCCCCAAGGCCGTAAGTAAATATAATGTCATAATAGAAAAATGTTCCCCTTGCTAGCAGTACAAGTCCAGCTTCAGATAGACTGCGTAGATCTACCCTGGCCCAAGACAGCGTATTGACCATGCTGCATCTCAGGACCGTGTCAATTAAGAGGCGAATTGGAGATTCAGAAGAAACAAGCGGTTGAATGGTTTTGAAATGGCCGGTCAGAGGTAGGATGTTGGGAACCATCCCGGAGGACGTGAATCTGAGGCACTTGAGAGTGAAGGATAAACTCACTGTCCCAGGGCTCTGTTCCTTACACCACTTGCAGGGCTATTACCACTGTGTGCGCTCATATATATAGCAGATGCATCTTGTGTAGGCATTATATACTTTGCTTCCTTCAATGAATAGGCAGATCAAGTTTATGACGTGGAAAATCTTAAAATCGCACTACTGTTTTTCTGCCGTACCTTTGGCTGGTGTGCCCTTCTGTATCTATGTGCATGCATCTACTACACACACCCCACGTAACGCAAAAGAGGGCATCAGTGCAATGTGGAAATGGCATATGCTAGCATCCGGGTCTGGGGAACCTGGCACCTTATCCGGGCTCTCGTGCACAGGATGCTTTCTGACTCTCCTTCTGTGTGCATATGCTGTTAATATTTAATTTAACTGCACCCGTTAATATAAACCCCTCTGATCGCCGTTTTCAAAACTAGCTTAGCAAATGCACCTAAAGGAGAGGCACCTCGATAGCGGTCTATTTGAACCGACAGCATCTGCGGACCTGAGCTCGATCCTCCCTGCGCTTTTCACACCAGTACCGCGCCTGATTTTCTTTCCCCACCGAAATAGCGGCAGACGAGCTTCTGAATTAACGCATTAAACAACTGCCCCTATGACATGATTACCGATCCACGCGAAACCGGCATAGGAAGGCATAACCCCCTACCAACGTGAACAGAAAATGCCTTGTTTTAGTGGTTTGTTTCCTCCTCCGACAGTGTTAACATAGCTCAAGGAATAGCAACTGTTTGTGAAAGCGGGTGTCGGCTACGACAATTACAAAGGAAGGGCGATAAGAGCCGCAGAGCAAGGACAAGCCGACAGGTTAAATTCAGATAAACCCGTGGAGTAAGAATGATTCCCGAAGTTGTTCCGAGCATCCATTCATTGCCCTCATTTGGGGGCTTTACTCGCGTAAATTAAAAGTTACAGCCCTGGTTGTGATCACCGCGGGTAACTACAGCATCATCTTCTGGGACCCAGCCCTATTTCTAGTGATGAACTGCCGTTGTCTTCATTGGAAGCAGAAGTGATGGGCTACAAGCATGTGCTTTTATTATTTGCGAGTTCTTTCAGTGGTGGAGATTACACTGTACTGAAGTAAAAGCTGACCACAAACTTCTGAAAATGTGAGCTTTCAGTCTTTTACCATCTAACGCCCATTCATTTTCATGTCGATGCCTTTTCTCATTCTGGGCAGTCTGAGCAGAAAGGATGAAGTACTGTTAGAAATCAGCTATGTCCCTGGGGCATTTCTTGGCAGACAAGAAGCAGAGTATTGCAAAAAGGGTTTGAGGAGGGTTTTGTTCTGTTTTGTTTTGAAGGAGAGTTTTTGCTGTGCAACTTGGCATATCCAAGAGATCAGGCTAGTTCATGTAGGGACACATATAACTTTGAGCAGCTGAGGGCTGCTCCCCTAAAATCAATTATTTACACCAGAATTAAACATAGTACAAAAGAAGTCTTAGGTAGGAAGAACCAGATCCTCAGCTGGTATAAATTGCTATGCTGTATGCATTTTCACAGATTCATTTATACCAGATGAAGATCTTGCCCTGAGGGTTGATCCAAACTGGAATGAATCTCCAAACCTCCAGAGCTAAACTGAGGATGTCTCATTTTTCCCCAGCTTAATAGATGTCTCATTTTTACTAGCACACACTACAGGGTCCTAATCACTACGTCCCAATTCTAGTTCTTGCAGCTTTGCCATATGCAGCAACATGACCCATCATCAGAAGATCTTGTAGGCTAATTGCATGAACACCAAATGAATGTGCTTCAGTACTCAATGATTGATTTCTACTGTAACATTAATATACACGAATGAAGAGTCTACAGTTGTGAGCTAGGCAGTCTGTCCTTGAAGATAAATGTAATAAAAGAGGCTCATTATGCATTATATATGTATATCGTTTTCGATCAGTGGTTTTTAAGGCTGAAGTCCCTTTAGATAGCATCATTTAATGGGCAGTCAAAGCTTCCCAAGAAGGGGACATTTTAAGAAATTGCTAGTTATGGGATCCATGGAACTACATCGACAACTACATCAACTCTGGTCCCTGGCTGTAACTTGTGACTAAAAACAAAAAAAGCAACCTGAAAAATCTGCACCCTTATTATGTTATAACACTGACAGACTTGAAATGCCAATATTCCCCAAGAAGTAGAAATGCTGCTCAGGTTGTGATGTAGGTCCACATCCTCAAAAATACTGAGATGTTCCCAGTCTGGTGCTTAAATACCTTAGATATTTTGGACCAGAGTGCCTAGATTTTATTTTGTAAAATAATGATGCTTAAATGAGGATCAACTGAGGGTCAGAATAAGGCCTATTTTACAACATTGCAGTGAATGTCCCCCAAAGGCCTGAATCCTCTTTGAACTGTACTCATGTTCTCATCTAGAATTACGTAGCTGCAAAATGTTGCCAGACCTGAATGCCAGTCTAATATCACAGCATTTGCCATTTTTTTCATGCATGACAACAACTGTAGTTGTGCATCTGGGGCAAATATATTGGGATTACTCACAGCCTGGCTTGTAGATTGTGCATTAGGTAGTGCTCTTTTTCTTTTCTCAACCTCTTTTTTTGAATGGCCATCCAGGGTTGTGGAACTGCTCCGTGCAACTACTATGCTGGAGATGTTTCACTTGTTCCCAGGTAGTGATCATCTTGGAGCACAGTTCAGAGAAGAGGGTTGAATACACCCTGTTTGGCCTATTAAATCTTGCTTCCTTCCTCGTTGAATGTGGTCCTGCAGACAAAAAGACCCAATGCCTATGAAGCAGGTTTTAATCCAGAATAGACTTAATTTTCAAAGATGGCCCCATTCTAATCAGTGGTGACAGGTATTGCTCAGCCTGTCTACAGTGAGATGACTCATGAAGTCTTTGCCTACGCTTTATATGCTGTTTTTGAGAGAGACCTTTTATTTTAAAGCAGGCACAGGCTCTTGCCCTCAAAGAGGATGATGGGCAAGTTATCATTGGAAAGTTTGCCCAGTTACTTCAGTGGGCAGCAGATCAGGGTCAGAATCTTTTCCTTGTCTCATGTTTTAACTTTGCAGTAACCTTGCAACAATGCAGTTAGAAATTTTAGGTTGAGAAGATCAATCTCACCCTAACAGATTTAAAACAACCTGAAGGGGAGGAAACACTCCACTACGAGAAGCAAGCCTGAGCCTTATAACAGCATAGCTACAATGGCAAGCATGTCAGCAATTGCTGAGCATGTGAGGACAGGGCGTTGTGTCACTTTGCCATGCTAACTAGCAGGCACCCCAGTCTGAGTTGGTGCCTTCCAGCAGCTACACCCAGTATTCTTCGTCTCCCTTCCAAAGTACACATTATATGGGCCAGTTCCTCAGTGGCATAGCTTCATTGGCTTCCCATGCCAGTTTACAGCAGTCCAGGACCTGGCCCTCCTTGTATCTAGGGAGAATAATGAATTAATAGCTGAGCTATCTCAGCCGATATAACACCAGGGGTTACTAGTCCCATTACAATAGACTTGCTGTTATTATTATTATTATTATTATAGATGACAGCAGTAAGAACCCAGTGCCATCCTAACTGCTGGAGTGAGTTGCAGTTTTCCTACCCTAGACTGCAGATACACACTGCAGTTCTAATAGCCCAACTTCCTGCTAGCGTCTGCCACTCTATCAAGGAACATGAGGAGGCAGCCCCTGGAATACAGAACCTGGACTTTTGGATCAATGTATTTTAAGGGCACCTTTACTTGAGTAGAAGACTAAGGTGCCTGAAAGATTCCTCTGTCTTGCTCCCACACTCGAGACAGACAGGATCATTTGAATCCTCTTGGACCTGGTTTGTTTAACACCGGGAATCAGAGGGTCACCTCGAAAGAGCTCAAGTAACCCCCTCCCTACCACCAAAGGGGGTCGTGGGTGGGTGGGTGTTCTTTGATAGGTGGTGGGCACACAGTGCTGTGTTCTGACCTGACGTGGCCTGTGATAACACCGGCATTGAGCGCGGGGGGGGGGGGGGGGGGCGGGGAGGGGAATCCCATTGAACCCCAGGGACATAAGGAGACAGGGAGAATCTGGCTTTCTGGGTAGCCCCCCTGATCCCCTCACCTTGCCAGCCTCTGAATATGCCTGGCTCCAGCGGGGCGCAGGTGACACCCTGAATGCACCTTGGCATCCCTAGCATCCTTCCTAAAGGGGATCCTTGTCCCCACCACCGTTTTAGCCATGCATCGGCTTGCAAAGCGTCCACGGGAGATGGGGCAGCCCTCTGAGCGCACCTTGGTAACCGTGAGAGTGCTCTAGAGGCACAGAGAAGCAGCGCTGGAAGGGACCTCCAGAGGTCATCCAGTCCACCCCCCCCACCCGCCTGAGGAAGGGTCAGCCCTAGCCAGCCCATCCCTTAAACTCTAGCTGAAGCAAGAGGCAGGCAGCTTTCACGGCAGCAGACACGAGCAGCCGTGCCTTTAATCTCCTGTGGGGGCCGGGGCCGGTCGTATATCTGGCAGCTGCTCAGCTCACTCGCAGCGCGGTCTCCCAAGCCCCGGCAAGAGGCTTCCCTTGGCAAGGCGTGCAAGGGGCAGAGGCTCTAGGAAGAAGTTCCCCAGAGCGCGGCTCAGAGCAGCAGCAGCAGCAGCAGCAGCAGCAGCAGCAGCAGCAGCCGGGGCTATCGCGTCTGTTCCCCGGCTACCTCGGACAGCTCCCGCTCCGCACCTCCGCCCCCCAGCTCCCCTTCCCCTCCCCGCAGCACCTCCCTCCGCCTGCCCCCCGAGTCCGGGGGTACCGTGGACAGCTCCCCCTCCGCACCTTTGCCTCTACCTGCCCTCCAGCCCGGGTAACCCCGACTGCTCTCCCTCCCCGCCCTGAAACACCCTCCCTCTGCCTGCACCCTTGGCCGGGCCCTTGGTCGGCTCCCCCTCCCCGCTCCCTCAACTGCCCCCAGCCTGGTACCTCGGACAGCTCCCCCTCCCAGCTCCTCCGCCTGCCCCATTCCGGTACCTCGGACAGCTCCCTCCTCCCGGCCGCCAGCGCCTCCCCCCGCCTGCCCCCAGCCCCTGGGTACCTCGGACAGCTCCCGGTCCCCGTTCCGCGGCAGCCTCGCCTCCCAGCCCGCCAGCCAAGAGCCCGGCGCTCCCTGCTCCCGCGGCACCTGGGCTCCGCCGCGCTCCGGGCACGGGAGTATGCAGGGGAGGCACCGAGCCGCCGTCCCGGGACTGCTCTTGCTTCTGCGTGAGTACCGAGCCGTCCCCCTGCAGGGGACCGGCCGGGGCTTCCCCTGCTGCCAGGAGAGGGCTGGAGCTGGGGAGGGAGCGGGGCTGCCCGGGGAGCCGGAGTCTCGGGCAGGGCTCCCGCTTGCCCACGAGCGCGCGCGCGTGTGTGTTGTGTCCCACAGAGGCAGCCGCCCGGGTCGTGGCGGAGCAAGAGGTGGAAAACCTCTCGGGCCTCTCCCCCAACCCCGAGAAGGACATCTTCGCCGTGAAGGAGAACGGCAAGGCGTGCCTCGTGGCAGAGTTCGCCGCCAAATTTCTCGTCCCCTACTACGTGAGGGACGCCAACTACGTGGATGTAAGGCCCCTCTCTCGCCTTGGAAGGGGGTTCGTGCAGGGGCAGGGTTCTGGGTGGCATCGCCCCTCTCCCCGCTCTTGGGTCTTTGTGGTAGCAGCCTGCAACTCCCTGAAGGGTAGCTGCAAAGGGGATGGAGTCAGGCTGTTGTCAGTGGTGGCCGATGACAGAACAAGAAGCAATGGGCTCAAGTTGGAGCAGGGGAAGTTTAGGTTAGATATTGGGGAAAACTTCTTCACTAGGACGGTAGTAAAGCATTGGAACAGGTTACCCACAGAGGTGGTGGAATCTCCATCCTTGGAGATTTTTAAGACCCAGCTTAGCAAAGCCCTGGCTGGGATGAGATAGTTGGGGTTGGTCCTGCTTGGAACAGGGGGCTGGACTAGGTGACCTCCTGAGGTCCCTTCCAATTCACTTTTTCTATGATTCTATGATCTGCCTTCCCGCTTTGCACTCCTAGGCCAAGGCAATGACAGGCAGTCCTTTGCAAAACCTTTGCACACAACTGGAAGATGGAGTGGGTTTTTGTAGGAGCCTTCATTGGTCCTGCAGAAACTTAGTCTGCAATAGCTGCTGAGAGCCAAAGGAATGGGGTGCTAGAAGGTTAGGAGCAGGAGGAATACTTGCACATGCAACTAGAGCAGTGCAAAGCAGATAGCCCTAGGGGAAACCTCACCACTTTCAAATGTAGGACACCATAGGTTCTGGCCCTTTGCATGCTACTAGTGAGAAAGATGTATTAGCTGGAGTCCATGGAAGCTCTCCCATCCCCTGCACCTGGATCTATACTGCTGTGGGTAATGCAGATTTCCTCCTCTGAGCCTGTGCCTTGTGCTGCTTGGGCATGCAGGTGATAACTGAACAAGCTGATATCCCACTTTCCCGGGGAGCAGAAATAAAAGGCAAATGTGGCACCAATGAATCAGAACTGGAGCTCTCTTGGCTGGAAAAAGCCTACACCCTCCGGCTTTCCTTCATAAAGGTAATTCACCCCATGATTGCAGAGGGCTTATGGGCTCTTTCTTTACAGAAAAATAATATACATTCATACCCACACACACCTATACAGACAGCTAGATCTCAGATATCACATAAATAGCACAGATATCACACACACACACACACACACACATATATATATGAGCTGCCATGTACTGGGTCAGACCCTAGGTCCATCTTGCCCAGTTTCCTGTGTCACGCAGCAGCAGAGAGTGGATGCTGAATGAAAGAGTGAACTAGGTGTGACCAGGGTTTTTTGGTCACTATTGCTCTCTCATTTGCAGCCTCCAGCATTTAAGATTTAGGAAATTCTAACTCAGAGGCTATATCCCTAACTCCTATGCTCAATAGCCCCTTTCCTCTGAGAATTTGTCCAATCCCCTTTTCCCCCACTTTTTAATTATAAATATGTGGTTTAAATAGAGGCGACCTTGTGGCTGCCTATATGTTCATCACGGGGGCACAGAAGGGAATTGGTGAGTATTTATTCACCAAGGCGCCCCGGGGGGTTACAAGAAATAATGGCCACAAGCTAGCAGAGAGCAGATTTAGATTGGACATTAGGAGGAACTTCTTCACAGTTAGAGTGGCCAGGGTCTGGAACGGGCTCCCAAGGGAGGTGGTGCTCTCCCCTACCCTGGGGGTCTTCAAGAGGAGGTTAGATGAGTATCTAGCTGGGGTCATCTAGACCCAGCACTCTTTCCTGCTTATGCAGGGGGTCGGACTCGATGATCTATTGAGGTCCCTTCCGACCCTAACATCTATGAATCTATGATTATATGATTCAATTTTATTATTGATATGTGCTTATGGATACAATTACATGATATGATTTGATTATAGATATGTGCTTATAGCTATTATCACATTATATGGTTTGATTGTATGGTATGAATTGATTATATATATTTATACACGTACATTTATAGCTATGATTGCATGGTACGATTTGATTTTAGATATGATTACAGATACATGTAATGAGCCAATGAGATTGTATTTCAGCAAAACAAGGCTGTACTTTTTGACAGGGAGGTGAAGGGGAAACAACCCGGAAACCCATCTGAGATCAATTCAGGCTCAACTTTAGGAAAAACTTCTTCACAGTCAGGGTGCCCAGACTGTGGAATAAGCTCCCTCCAAAGGTGGTACAATCACCTACCCTGGAAATCTTCAAGAGGAGACTGGATGGTCACTTCGCTGGGGTCACCTGACCCTCAGTTATCTTTCCTGCTTGGTGCAGGGGGCTGGACCCAATGATCTTCCAAGGTCCCTTCTGCCCCCTTACAGTCTATGAAGCTATGCATAAGAGGCAAGAAGCCAACCCCAGCATGGCAGGCGTATTAATGATATATGATCATTGTACAATCAAGCACTCAAGGCACAGACCTCATTCCACACCAATGAGGTGTTCATGTGGATGCCTGGAAAGCTCATTTGTTGAAATAGCTACTTTTTATTTCCCCCACCCACTCTGTCTTGGCAGGAGGGACACAACACTAGCAGAGGGCAGGAGGTTCTGTGGAAAATGAACAAGGTCCAGTTCGTGTACGACACCAGTGAGAAAACCTACTTCAAAGAAGCCGTCACTCGTAAGTGCCAGAGAGAGTGCAGTACTGGGCTTTTTCTTCACAGTTCCTGAGCAGGTTAACCTAGAATAAGTTGATGCAGTGTGTAATTGGGATTTGTCACCTACTCTAGAGAAAATGGGAAATATTGGGCTGTCTGATGAGCTCCAGGAAATTGCTTATTAAAATCCAATTGATTTTTTTTTAAAATCCTGTCATTGAAAGTACTGCTAGGAATATAGGTGGTTCTTCCTAGCACATTGGCACTGGCCCTGCCTGTGAAATGCATACAGGCCTGTAGATAAAACTAGGGAAATGGGCACATTTCCCATAGGCAAGACAATTGGCTCCTTGGATTCCTTTTCTAAACATTTAATTCTGTTGTTTAAGTCCCCTGCAGTCCCCAGTGCACAGAATTCTGTCCCCTCTCTCTGCTAAGCTCAGGTCTCGTCCCCTATACTTATTTACCTTCCCCTTCCTTCTGCGTGAATCCAGCCACATACCCCACCAGTGGGATGTCTCGGGCCTGAGTCACCCTGTGGGCTTCATCACCCATCACCCACTCCATCCATTATTAAAACTACAGCTTGCCTTACAGAACGTGCTTCTTTCCTGAGTATGGCTGGCTGATACGTAGCATATCCTTATTCCTGAGTGGCATTTTATTTTATTTTATTTTTGCCTTAATTTCCTTAGGCTGTGTGTGAGGTTTATTTAAAAGATTTGGTCTAATCCCTTTACTGAGAACTAGGGTTTGCCTGTTTTTCTGCTTTCCTGATTTTGGATCAGAAGCGATGCATTGCTATTACCTTTCTAACACACCCACCTACCCACCCACAGTTTTTAATCTCCTTCCACTTCATTGTTATGTGTCTCA
Organism: Alligator mississippiensis; assembly: GCF_030867095.1. Taxonomy (NCBI): domain Eukaryota; kingdom Metazoa; phylum Chordata; order Crocodylia; family Alligatoridae; genus Alligator; species Alligator mississippiensis. Next base: position 223,648,902 of record NC_081824.1, on the reverse strand, counting down.
TCTTCCTCTTTTCTAATGCCGTTTTGATGCATCTTTTTTTTCTGCCCCCTCATTTTCCCTATTGTTCTTGTCCAATGAACATCTCAGTAAGATGTTACCGGGGGAGTTTCTGCACCATTTTCTTAATAATCTGAAATGCAGAGGAATTCTTTTTTTCCCCCTGTACTAATAACTGCTGCTACCTGTGAATATTTTAGATCTTTTATATCCAGTTCTGTTTCCTATTTATCATTTTATCTTCTGGTAATAGATTTTTTTTCCCAAGCACCAAACCCCAGCTGTAACACCTTTTCATTTCGATTTTAAAATAATTGTAATCTTCACATCTTTTGTGGATTTTTCCCCTCAAGGGGCTACTTTGCAATGCTCCTCTTCTGTTGATGCAGACGGTGTGTTTGTAAATGGTGGGTTTATGACACAAGCCTTTGAGCTGGAATGGTGTGTAATGCACCATTTTTGTTTTGCAGGAACACACATGCAATTGTTCACCATGCAAGGCTTTAACTCCTTTACATACTTAACTTTTAGGATTGTGAGTAGCACTACTGCATTTTTGATAGGATGGGGCATTATTTTTCCAAAGGTTTGTCCCCTACCTCACTCCTGGGGCTTGATGACTGTTAGGCAGATTTCCAGAAAGCCATGACATTTCCCAGAATTTTCTCATGAGAAAACAACCCAATTTCTTCTTTCCTGTTTCTGCTCAGAAATGAGTCCTTTTGGCTTGGGAACTGGTGCTTTTTTACATTTAGTCATTACATTAAAAGGGTCTTGGTGTGCCTCTCACAGCTGTGTTTGTGACATACCACCCACAACCTTGGGAGTAGTTTTGCACCCTGTGGTGACTATTTTGCATGCCACCACTCCACGCTTCTGCACACACACATTAACCCTCACATGCTGAGCAAATGTAAACTGCTGTTTCCCCGCTATGTGAAACCTAATGATGAACACAAGGGCAGAAGATGATCAGAAAGCAGAAGTTATTCATCATTCCATGCTGCTGATCATGCACAGTCTTTGCTTTTGCAAATATGTTCGACTTAATGAGAAAATTCTGCTTTATAATTTCTATTTGGACAATGTTCATTTTTTATCACAAAGAAATGCATTAGCGGTAGGTTTTACCCAGCATTGAGTATCTCAAGTTGTGTCTTTTATTTTTATCCAAATACAGAGGCTAATCTTCCCAGCCTCCCTCACTGCTGAGTGCAAGGGATAGGCCTGATCCAAAGCTCACAGAAGTCAGTCAAAAGGCTCTTATTGACTTCAGTGGGCTTTATACAAAAGCCAATGCATCAGCACTGCCAACATCACCAGGAATCCTGGTTTTCTCTGATAAAAAATCCCCAATATTTGGATTTTAAAAAGTAACCCCAATATCCATATTTTTCTGTGATTAAAATGAAACACCACTAATACACACACACACACACATATATATATATTAATTTTGATAATGGAAAAATGTGGATAGTGGGTTCCTTTTTTTAAATCCAAACATTGGGGATTTTTTTTAAATTAGAGAAAACCCAGATCCCTGAACATCACTTAATTAAAGGAAGAACGAGAAGTCATATCTCAGTTTTCCCTCTATGTTTGTCAACCCAATAAAGCATGGGTTCTGACCTCATAATGGTTGATGTAATGCTCTACTCAATTTGCTCACCAGAGAGTTCCCACAATGGCACCTGGAACTTTTCCTGGCTCTGCACAATTTTCATAATAAAGTGCTGTTCCAAGGTACAGTGCAGCCCCAAGAATTGCTACTGTTTGAATAAAACAGATGAGAAAGCGAACACCAACCCATAATCCAGGCACATTTGAATGAGGCTAGATTTATGATAAGCACTGCAAAATGCCAGATTCCTGGGTCTGACTGTTCCACTGCTGTTTGTGTTGTGTCAACAGCTGGGAAGCACACAGCCAACTCGCACCAACTTTCTGCCTTAGTCACCCCAGCAGGGAAGTCCTACGTATGCCAGGCTCAGCAGACCATCCACCTATACTTGAGCGATCACCAGAAATCTATAGACTTCTTGCTGTCAGAGGTCCAAATTCAGCCTTTTGACATCACTAATGATTTTGCCTTCAGTGAAGGTAAGATATACGTATCAAGGGTGTGGGGGGAGAATGGCATCAGCACCCCAGTCCATCTTATGAACACAATAGCTTCAATGGGGACTTGGGATATATAACAAATGAAGTTTAGCTTTACTCCATGGCATTCAGCGTGGCTCTTTTCCCCAAATGGACTCTATCAAGTGTTGATAAACTCACCAGATACCTCCAAAGTTTTATGCACCTAATGGCTTTTCCAAATTTGGAAAATCCTTAAGCATGTCTTTTGTTGGCCAAGCAAATGAAAACTGGTTATGATGTGTTGAAGATCAGAAGGTTCAATTCATGTGAGTACTCAGTTCCACTGTATCACAGCTGAGCAGCCAGCAGACAGTGCTGGCTCTTTCTGATCAGTGAAGGTGTCCAGGGAAGCAGCCAGAACCCCAGCAGCTCCTTTACGGACTGCTTCCCCCGGTCTGAGACAATGGATTTGCCTATGCTGCAGTTCTGATACCTAGGCTTGTTTAAATCCAGCTAGGGTAGATAACAAAAGCCATGAAGATGCATTGGCAAGGGATTCAGCGTGGGCTGTACACGCCTGCTAGGGATACCTTTGCTCAGCTTTGCTCTGAGGTCAGTGTGGCTGTGTATTCACTGCAATTGTTATGCTCACTAGGTAGATTAAAGCTAGCACCAGCTTGCTTACTTGTTCTAAATTCACACCTCTGAGTGCATCATAAACAGAGCCTGACTGTGTGTGTGGGCTGTGGAGGACGTGCAGCCAAGGATCTGTGCTGAGGCGTAGCATAGGGTTATGACTAGCAGGGTGAAGTGCAGGGGCTGAGGCATCAGAAACATAATGTCCCCACCTTCTCCTGCCTGTGCTACTGCTGTATTTTAGAATCATAGAATCACAGAAAATGAGGGTTGGAAGGGACCTCAGGAGGTCATCTAGTCCAACCACCTGCTCTAAGCAGGACCAGCCCTAGTTATATCATCCTAGCCAAGGCTTTGTCTGCCCAGGCCCAAAAAGCTTAAAAAACATAGTGCCCCATTGATTTTATTTCTTCATATGGTGGGGCACAATTACCTGGACATACCCTCACAATTCACTTGTGGATTTATCTCCTTAGCTCAGAACTGTTGTGGAATTAGCCTGTGGTCCAAAGAATGCCCAGAATCTAGTGAAGACAGCAGTTATCTGGAAGGGGAACTGGTTTTGTGGTTATGGCAACACAGTGGGTCTCAAGGGATCTAGGTTGAATTCCCAGCTTTGCCGGAGAGTCCCTCTGGAACCTTGGGCAGTCCCTTTGATCTCTGTGCTTACCTTCTGTATCATGGGAATAGTAATAATTTGCCACCTCATAGTTATGGTCTAAGGATAAACCACATTAGTGTCTGTAACCTGCAGAGAGTGCTATGATAAAGCCTACAAGGAAAGAAGAGAGTCCAGATTCAGTCTAGTCTTTGGATGTTTTGGAGTAAATGAGGCAGGGAGCTGCACACTGTGTAAGGAAGATAAAAGGTAATATGGAGCAGCTGCCATTTCCATTGGACACCATCCATCTTGCTCATTGAATGAGGTAGGGCCCTTGCCACAAAATGGTATGGTATTGTTTTACAGACGACTGAACTGTAACTCAGATGCACAAGTGTGGGGAGAGAATTAGGGATGAGCAGGCAACCTTAATTTTGTCATTTTCTGATAAAGCAGTGCTTCAATGTACAACCTTAATGTTCTTTTAAAGGAGGTTTATTTTAAATATGGAATAGGCTGAAACTCCTTATGCATTTTGTAAGATTTGTTATTTGTTTTGGGGGGTTTTTTGCATTTATGTTAAAAGAAACTATACAAAAATGATTTAAAAGAACATTGTCCATGCACTATTTTTGTCTGCAGTCTTTTTTCAGAGTTTGTGCATCATGTTATTTATTTTATGAACATGTCCATGCCTGAAGCTTAAGTTAATACTCACTGTACTAATACATAAAGGGGTAAAATCCTGGCCCCATCAAAGTCAATGAGAGTTTTGCCATGGACTTGAATGTAGTCAGGCTTTCACTCAAGGTGTTTCTGTGGGACATGATCCAGCTATACTTATAACTGAGGCCAAATTCCCATTATGCCAAATTCTGCTTTCAGTTACCCTGATGGACATCTGGAGTCACTCCGCTGCCTTCATTGGAGATAGTCCAGTTTTGTACCAGGTTAAATGGGGCAGATTAAATGAGTTCTAACCATTGGATATTTTGCCTGTAGCAGGATTTTAGGATAACTTCTCACAGATTCTAGCTTTGCTGGATCAATGAGCCCTGCCATTACTACTTAAAGCCCTAGAAAAAATCAAACATGTGATAGTCAAATGTGTTACTTTATAACAGAAATGCTTGTGACATTTTTCAGATCTAATTTTTTAAAATGTCATACTGTGTTATTCAGCAGAAGAAAAATATCTTATGTCATAAAAAACACTTACTACCAAGCTGTAGTACTGTAGTAAGTGCTTACTACCATGAGTGCTTACTACTATGTGTCCCATTCCTGCAAATTATGTAGCAGATACATGCCATTATAAATACTGACTCAGCAGGAAGTTGGGATTGCTGCATTACTCACAGTGATGCCAGAAGTGAATTGTGTAGGTTTTTCTCAGTGGGTACAAATAAAAGTTTTATGCTACAACATAGCACCATATAGTCTGCATGGGCCACATCCTTTATATAAACAAATAATGCTGACATTTTGGAATTGGTAACATATTTACTGGTGCTATTTTCTGTCTTATCTCCTCACCTATGAATCTCTTATTGGGAGTACAATGAGATAGGCTTCAGAGAGGAGAGAAAATTATACTTAAACATATGCAAAGCTTCACTCAGTTTACGTCATCTAGTTTTTCTGTCTATACATAATATCAAAACTGTAAAGCCTGATGTGTCAAAGCCTAGGGGCCAAGAAACTAAACTCTTACATTAGTAGTAAAGGGGCTTTCCTGAGTATCTGTCTGTAGTCTTGTTTTCACGGTACAGGTATTAAATTGTAAGCTTACTGCTTGTCCTGAGCTTGCTATTACTCAGTTTGGGACTTAAAAACCTGCAATTGTGTGTGGAAATTCTTCCTTTAAGGGAGCAGCATAACTAAGGGGGAACTATTTTGAGGTGGTGGGGGCACAAAAATAGCTACCACCAGAGCTGGAAGCTGGTTGTGTTGCCCCTTCCATCAGTAGAGCAGTTGTTGCTGCTTTGTGCACTGATGCTTCCCCAGAGGATGGAGATAATCTGTTACACCATCATTTTGATGATAGGAAACTGCATTTTTGAAAGATATTAGTGTAATATAATAATAAGTCTATAATATAGACTTTTTCTTGTTTATTTTTCATTTTAAATGGCAAGTTCTTGATTTAGTCCTACTGGAAATTGAATTAAGGGCAGGGGGGCAAATGAGGTGGGCAGAAATGCCCAATACATTATAATTTAATCACACAGCTCTACAGTTTAACAGAAGTTTCTACCATTTATCAAATGCACATTATCAGTACACATTAGATATGTGTGATGTGCAGGCGAGCGCATGCATGTATGTAGTGCACATGGGTAAGTATAAATGTTACGTTACCATTTGCTCAGGGTGTGATTTCCTGCCAGTCTTAAATTACAGTAATTAGCCTCCTCCTTTGTGGTTCATTAATTTCCCATTAGGTAAAATTTCTATTAATTATGCACAAGCCTCATAACATTTTAAAATACATTAGAAATCCAAAAGAGATGTGTAAAATCTGAAGAGAGTCTATTGTCTGTAAAGGCTTTGGTGCCATTGAATACTGAAAGCTTTGGTCTTTGTCATTTATACTCTTTCTTATGGAATAGTTCCACAACGTTTTGTAAAAAGTGAGAGTATTTTTAAACCAGCTCTATGGAAAACCTATTCTATTTCTATAATATTTTAAATCCCTTTCTTCCAACCCTCAAACATAGTTCAGTTTTTTTTAATATCTTTCCTATATTCAGCACTAGAGCTGGTTGAATTTTTTTCATTTGAAGTTTTCTTTTCCTGTGAAAAACGGCCTTTTTAAAAATATTTTTTTTTTCTTTTTGGACTTTTTTCATTTAAAAAAAGCACAAAAAATAAGTCAGGGAGCAGAATATCCCAAACTGGAAAAACAAAACAATGGCTTTTTGTGTTTTCTAACTGAAATAAGATAACTTGATTTTTTTTGCAAAATATACTGTGGCAAAAATAGTGCTTACTATTTTTCAGTCAGCTTTGGTCAACATGCATTTGCCTTGTAATCCTGTTTTCCTTTTCCTTGGCACTTGTCTGGGCACAAAATTTGTACCATTTCAACAGTGTTGGTATATTTAAAGCAGTACCGTTTCCCTAGAACGGACTCAGTTTCTCCAGCGTAAAGGAGCTTACACTTATTAGGAGCCTGACTCCTTCAGCAAGGTGAATAACTAAGGAAGAAAACAGTAGGGCTGTGTGACGCTTTGGTCGCTGATTCAATTTGGCAGAGATTCGTCCTGATTTGGTGGCCAAATCTCTGAATCCAAATCAAATCAGAGGACCCTTTAATCTTTTTTAATTGAATCTGAACCCTTCTAATCAATTTGGAGAGATTCAAAAAGATTTGGCGATTTGGCCATAGACACAGCTTTAAATGTTTTTTCTACATACCTCAAGATAGCAGGCGGCTTGTGAACACTGTGATGCGGGGCAGATGGAGCATCCCACAGAAGCATGGGGGGTGGGCCCTGACATGCTCGGCAGCAGACCTGGAAGTGGATCAGAAGCACGGTGCTTCCTGGATCCGGGGGGGGGCAGGGGGGAGGGGGGCTCTCAGGGTCCCCCCGCAGCCAATCACCAAGCCGGGGGGTGTGGGGGGGCCCCCAGTGTACTCCCCAGTGGATCCGGAAGTGGACTGGAAGTACTTAAGGCCCACTTCTGGGTTTGCCGCTGAGCATGTGCCCCACCACGCTCCTGTGGGACGCTCCATCAGCCCCTGCATTGCAGCGTTCACGAGCCATACTGTACCTCGAAGTATGTAGAAAAAACATTTAAAGATGTGTCTTTGGCTGAATCACTGATTCTCCAAATCAGCATTGAATCTTCAGATTCAGATTCAGCTGAATTGAATCAGGGACAGCGATCCAAAACAACTAATCGAATCACTGTCCCTGATTCAGGCCGAATCCGAATTGAATAGGGCCTGCTTTGCACACCTGTACAAAAGTCACCTTGAAAAGAAGACAGGCCCCCATGTAGCACAAACCAATGGGTAACTAGGAGGGAATTGAGAAATGAAGACTTTAGATTACAGATCAAAACCATATCCTGTTTTACCTCTAAGGCACCTAAGTGTGATCCTCAAGAGACTTGCTTGAGACTCTAAATAATGGCTAATACCAAAGTTAGTGGGGACTCCTCGCCATTCTTTGTGACTTGGTCCTAAGGCTAAAATGAGCCCATCTTATACAAGGTGAACCCTTAATTGTTTTTTCTTGAGCTGAGCACGATGGCATAGGATTGCATTTGGGCACCCAAGAGGAAATAGGATTTGGGCCCAAGTTTCTAAAAGATCTCATTTCCCAATGAAACACTTCAATAAAGGGCAGATTTTCAAAAGTTCTCAGCACCTAGCATGTCCTGTTGTGACCCTTATGGGCAGATTTTTAAAAGCATTCCATACTGAGCAGGCTGAGTTCTTTTGAAAATCTAGCCCCTTGGAAGTGCACTGACCAAATCCGAAATCAAAGTCAATGGGAAACTTTCCATTCACTCCAATAGGCCCATATATTTTGCTGGTAGCGGCTCATGGGAATGGAAAATTGTTTTCTTTTGTTGTTTTATCTCATTAATGTCTGTCCTAACAGGGAAGGCTAAACAAGACAAGGACAAATTAACTATTAAGTTGAACAGTATTTGGGGAAAAAAAGATACTATGAGTTTGTGTAGGTCTTAGTTGTCTGGGGCATGATTCCAGCCCCCTCATCCATGAGCATTTATCAGGAACTATTCAGTGGGGCCACATCAGTGTAAAGATAGCATAAATGAGAATAGCAGCAGACCAGGTGCTTGGTGTCTTTAAATTGAGTGTAAGATTGGTATTCTTCACAGGAACCCAGATGTCACACAACATGTGTTGTGGTTCATCTGACCATACAAAACACTTGCAGTGTAGATGAGCATACATAAATTGTATTAACTTGTGTACATTTACACACACACACATGCACACGTGTATGCATATGTATATTTTATGTATATATAAATATATATTATATATTGGAGGATATATATATATATATATATATATATATATATATATATATATCTGCATTTTTTGCACCCTCAGCACTCTTCACAGAATTTGAATCTTTTGTTTTCAGTGCTCATCAGTACGTTGCATGGATTGGATTCCAGACAGCCTTTTGTTTTATAAGCACCTTGCTCTAAAAAGGGGAATTAAGCTGCTATTGATCAGTTGCTACTTATTTTGATCAAAAAAGGGGCTCCATCTGGCAAGGTGCTGGGTCAAATCTTGGTGATTTAGCAAAGGACTGACTTAACTTTAAGCATTGCAAGTCTTACTGACTTCAGTGAGATTGCTCATATACTTAGTTAACCAAGGAGTTTCGAACTTTACTGAACTGGTCGTGTAAAACCTATTATTTCTCTGATACAACAGAAAAGAAGTCTCATAGGCTTATACTTTCTCCTCATTGAGCACAGGTAGTTTTCATTAGCATTCCTGGGAGTTATAGGCTCCATGATGCACTGCAAATATTCAGCTACAGGGAGGAAAGTGCATCATGGGATGTGTAGTCCAGCTGTGGAGTGGGACCCATAGACAAGAACCGGGGCAGGATGAACCTGGAATTATGACTCCTATGAGATGTTATGGTGGCCCATGAAAAGTCAGATGGCCATGTGCCATAAGTTCATTTCAATGAACATTATTTTCCAATGGGAGAATCTTCTGTATTGTTTTCACCAGCCCAACTGTCACTACTGCAGTCCAACAGCTGAGCAGGAACTCGGAAGTTGGAAATGAAGGGTTGAAGGGTCTGCCTGTGATCCATTCTGACTTTGTCCAAGCCACTCCAGCTCTCCACCCTTTATTTCATATACATGTAATATGAAACTAATAACAGAGACCTACCTGATAGTGTTGTAGGCCCCAGAGCTTTTAAAATGCTTTGAACTCCTTGGAGAAAAGATATTATATAAATGTAAACTATTATTATCACTAGTGCTGTTGTTATTATTATTCTTATTTACTTGATATGTAACCAGAGTACAAAGTGTTTTAATTCAGCCTGCAGCTACATTCTTGCTTATTGCTCACCTGTATTCCATTATGGCACATCCTGACTCTTTGGCTGGGCCCACATGAGCAGGGGTGTGCCTTTATAACAGCACAAAGGGGCCCCAGTGCACACCCCTGCCCATGTGCTTTGCAGGGGAATGCATTGTCTCTCTGCTCCACGTGCTGTGGGAGGGCAGGGGGAGGCTGACTGGGACACAGGGTGCCTCAGCAGGGGCTAGCCATCCCCTGTGCTGAGGCACCCTGTGCCTCAGTCAGCTGGGGAGTGGCACGTGAAGATGGGGGAGTAGGCAGCCCAGAGCTGCCTGCTTCTCCATCTCTACATGCTGCCAAGTCCCCATGCTGAGGCACTCTGAGCCCCAGCCAGCTGCTCCCTGTCTGTCTGGGGTGCAGTGTGCCTCGACATGGGGAAGCACTACAGGCAGCCTTGGACTGGGGAGCCATGGGCTGCCTTCTCCCTCATTTTTGCATTTATGCTGGCCAAACATTTGTCCTGCACTTGCCACTTTGCTATGGTTTGCACTGCTTTTTTTCCAGGTTTTTTTTTGCTACCAGGAAATCCCAGTAGCAAACTTTGACCTGGGGCTGCAAATTAGCAGCACTAAGTACTGATTAATGTACAACTCATGTGGTTTGTGGCACTGCAAAGAGGTTCGCAACACCACAAACCACACGTGCCTGCATGTCTAGATCCAGCCTTTATAACCACTAAGCAGTCAAAGCTTTGGTGACTTCCTCTGAAATGGTGAAACAGAGCTATTAGTCTAGGAGTTGGTGGTGTTCAGGCCTGAAGTCTATGACATGCAGGATATGGAGGGTACCCTGCTAATCAGCCAACATACCCACCAGAGTGGAGTTCCATCATGATCTACTTTAGTCCACGTCCACTGACCAAACTTTTGAGACATGGAGGAGAACACAATTTCCTGTAAGGAGTTGGAAAATAATTTGTATCCATTTCCTTTTCCCAGTGCTACACCAAAGAGCTTGTGACCACCCATTTGGTGAGCAAGCTAGGAGCTCATCTGTCAACCCTGTTTCTTTTGCTCTAGGGACTTCATAAATGGTAATCTCCCATATGCATGTATTGTATATGCACTGTTTTATAGTAGTTTTATATGGCAAATCTAGGATTTTGAAAAGCGGGGGTGCACATGGTGTGCGCCATCATCACTATAACATGATGTATATTTCTCCCCAGTTAAAAAGAAACTAGAACCTTTACTAATATGCCAGGGGCCTAGTACTATATTACTCAGTTTAAGGTGAAAGCAAACATAAATATAACTTTACTGAAATGTTTACTAATTTGCTAGATCAGCCATTCCCAAACTCTGACAGATTGCTCACCACCAATTTAAAATTATATAACCTTAAGTACCATCAGCAATTTTTTCAGTTCGTACCACCAGCAAATTTTTGTCCTATAAAGGTATTATAATAAATCTGGTAATGTGTACCACCAACAGGTTGTCTGCATACCACTGGTGGTATGTGTACCACAGATTGGGAGCCGCTGTGCTAGATAATATATTAAGTTTTAAAAATGCAAGAAATTAGGCAACAAAGGTTAAAATAATCAAAAGATTGTTTCATTAGTTCTGTAGTCATTTTAGTTAAATGTACATTGTTTACTTGATTTATAAAATTAATCTAGTCTTCCTGTACGTCTTGACAGTGCCTCCAATACTCTCAACCATATTACTACATCTGAGTTACAGTTTTTAGTTAGAGCTAAAAAAAATCTTTAGGGCTGTGAAATAGAAGGGAGAGATTACCAGGAATGGCTAACAGACAGCAAAATTGCAGAACAAAAGATAGTTTGAATAGTAGAACATCAAGACATTTAAAAAGGAGAGAAAATCATTAACACCTATGGAAGGGAGAGATATTATCAGGTTGATTATAAGGAGGCATGAATAACCTTTTCCCTGAATTTAGTGTTCAGGGTGGGGCCAGTAGACCAGTTATACCACAGCCCTGTAAAAGTGCTGTGCTTCAGTGAATACAACTTCCAGTTGACCACAAACAACCAGTCACTAGGAGAGTGAAGGTTTTAGCTCTCTGGAGGGTATGTAAAAAATCCCCCAACCTGTAGTGTTAGATGCAGTGGGTTAGTTAAAAATAAGATTTAAAAAAATAACGAATACAGTCTGAGGCTTTGCAAAGCTCACCAGAAACATGGTCCAATGTCTTTTGAAGTCTAAAGGAGTCCATTGATTTTAATGGGCTAAATAGGTTCACCATGGGTTTAGTTACAGTGAACTAAAATTAAATATATCTCTCTAAGGAGCTTGCTTTCTCCCTCTAATCCTTCCAGACACCTCCTTTCTCCAAGCATCTCTCTTGGTACAAGTCCATGATTACTGAAAGGCACTACTGATTTTGAAACAGCTCATTAAAAAGGGCAGGAATCATTTAGTTCTTAAACTGCTCTCAGTATTAATTCTGCTCCATAATATGAAAAATTCATGGATTAGAACCTATCATCTGATTAGAAACTGCAAACTAAAAAGAGATGTTTTGTGACAAATTCTGTTTCCCCATAAGAGTGATGGAGACATGAGAAATATATATTTCCTGTTCATAAAAATTGTTATTATGATTTATCCAGAGCTTCTTTTTTCCCAGTGAAGGCAAAGGGGTATCTAACTAAAGAGGTCTTATTCAGTGCCATAGAACTAACCTTTGGGAGTTGACTAGCTTAGTTAACTGCAGAGTGGGTGCATCTACATGAGACGTTTACAGTGGTACTATTAGGGCAGAGTAAACTAATGAAGTCCTCTGTAGGATAGTACTGCCACGCACAAGTACTATCCTACAGCAGAATTATTTACTCCACCTCAATGCCTGTATAGACATTTACAGGGCTGGCTGGGGAACAAGGGTGCTTCAGTGTGGGAGCTGCCTGCTGGCTAGCCCTGCACTGCAGCACCCTTGTGCCCCCACCAGCTTCTTCGCAGCATATGGAGCCTGGTCGGAGGAGCCCTGGGCTGGCCAGCTGACCCCTGGATCCCTGTGCCAGCTACTGCTGCTCTGCCCTGGCTCAACACTCTCAGATAGTGTTCCCTTTAAGCTGTGTGGTGTGTGCAGCCATGCTCATGCTTTGCTGCCAGGAGTGCTTGCATGGCCACATACACTGCACAGCTTAGAGGAAAAGCTGGTCCCAGGCACACATGCAAACGTGGCACCTGGGAGCAATAAACTCTGGCATGAAGTGCACTGGAGTTTATTCAGCCACCCTAAGAGCACATGTAGACATGACCAGTAGGTAGTTGAGAAAATTTACGCTGAGGAGACTAAGAGAACTTGTTAGTTTTGAGTTGCTCCATATTCTGTTGTTCCTTTACTTTTTTAGTTTAGTCTCTTTTTTAAAATCATGGGGAAATGAAATGTACCCTCTTCCTGCCACCTTCTGCTTTAATGTCATATTCAGACAGAATATTTTAAGTAAAAAAAGATCAGGACTTGCAAAGGCTGTCTGCTGTGTTACACATTTGGCTTTTCCCTACCCATGCTTGCTTTGTTAAGCCTGTAGCTTGTTTTCCTGCTGTTTATGGTGTTAAATATCTGATTGTAAAATATACAGAACGTGCAACTCAGCCAACCTAGTGGAATGAACATTTTCCCCTGAGCTTCAGGCAACTGAGTGGAACAAAAAGGGGAGGCTTTCAGATATGGGCAAGTGTTTAGGAAGAGGAAATGCTGACTCAAAGGAGCACTCCCTTTGATCTCATGGCAATCCATTTTTGCTGGTCAACCCAGCATCTAGACTCTGAATTTGTTCTCAAGGTATAAATCCTACCTTTTTCCAACATGACCATGGCAGGGTCATGGCACAACAGGGATCAGCTGATTTCCAGGAGCCCAAAATAGGGATCTGTATTTTCTGTGCATCCTAGAACAGGACCACACTAGCTTATGGTTCTTTGAAAGGGATGAGCAGCATGGACCTCCCAGTTTTCCACGATTCAGGGTGAGGGGGAGGCAAGAGGAAGAAATTTTCTTGGAGCCTCTTCTAGCTCTCGGGCTTCTTTTAGTGCACAACCTTCTCCTTCCTAGATGAGTTACTTGTGGTTGCACCTTCAGAAGCTTGGAACAAATCCCACAACTTTCAGACTGATAGCTTCAAACAAGCCTGTAACTCATAAAAATGTAGAGGTGTTGTTTATGTGAACAAATTTCTGTCAGCATCACTTGGTGTCTGTCAGAGAGTCAGCTCCTTACTGTGCATGGACTGTGAGGCCGGGGATAAATTTAGAGCGAATTTTCCATTGAAAGTCCTGTTCTGGCCTTATCATCAGAATAATTTTGTATACATCCTCTGTAGCCAGAGAAACTTTTAGATTTGTGTTGGCAAAGGTGTAGTAAAAAGTAAAAGGCCAAAACATTTTTGAGACAGCTCACTGAGTTGGCTAGTCTTCCATTTATCACACAGTGGTAACATTTTGCTTTTCTCTGTCTCCAGAGAGTGAAATTCCCCTCATAAGGGCTTATCTACTTGCTCGGGTTGAACTTCCATTGTGGCATTACTGATTTCCTTGAAGTGGTACAAATTGCTGGGTAGACATTATTTTAGGTTAAATCAGTTTGGCTAAAATAAATTGTGAGATTTAAAACTTACCTGAAAAACCGCCAGTCTGAAACCTATACAAGGGTATTCCCACTGGGGTTTCCACTGGTTGTAGGTATCGTCACGCTTAAATGGTGAAAAGTGGTGTGTCAGCAAATCCTATGCCATCGTGCTTTTTCCAAGTCAAGGGCATAGGAGTAGGGAAGCCACATCCCTTGAACCTAAGATAATAGCACAATGCTGTGGCACATCCCCTGAAAGAATGGTTGTGGCTTGTCCATGCTGAGTGCACTTGTCAAAAAGGTCAGTGCGTCTCTGTAACCCTGAGAGGGTCAAAAGGATCACTGGGTCTTTGTAACCCTTTGTAACTATAACTTTACTCTGGATCCTCCTGGCTCAGTTCTTCCTTCCGTACTGGCCTATGAAGGGTTAATATCTGGGAATGCCTACTGGCCCACATGCCTGTGGTTTGGTAATGAATTTGGTAATAGGATTCTCAGTGTCATTAATGGGAAAGTTTTTAGTCAAGCACTGGAACCAACTTTTGGAGTCCAGAATAAGAATCCATAGCCATTTCCTCCCCCTTTTCTATAAAAAACTGCATTGCAGCAATTGTTGAATTGTCTGTTACACAGTAGTGGTGATTAATCACTGTTCTGGCAAAACAGTACAGTATGTGGAGTGAAAAGGACATTGCTAGAATACTTTTCACATTGCATTTTTGGCTTGCTTGCTTCATTTATGTTTTGAAAAGCTTAATAATAGAATACATTTCCCAGTTCCCTCTTTCTTTATGTCTAACTGCTTTTTTTTTAACTATGAGTTTTGTATGGTGTTTTTGTGAGCCTCACAAGGGATGGGTAGTAGAATGAGAGATCCATCACCTCCAGGAGATAGAACCTCAGTGGTTGGAAATTATCAAAACTCTGTCCTCCATCCCCCATACCATCCCCTCCCCCCCAAGCTCTGGTCATTCAGCAGTAGAGATCTCTCCCCACTGTAACCTCCTAGTTATGTTCATGGGTGTAAGATTTTGCCCTCTTGCGGCTGGCCTACAGATAGGATAAAAAAACTAACATTGGAAAAAACAAAAAAAAATCTCCCTTAGTTTTAATGGCAGAAACCTATATATTGTAGTCAAAAGACTAAGGCACCTATACACATGTCCAACACCTTAACTGAGTCTGCTGGAGGGTGCTAATTAGCACGTTCCAGTAGCCTCGGCATCATGTGTGTTCAGCGCCCCGTAGTTCAAAATGGTGGTTGGGGCACTTTAGCTAAATCTCATCAAAAGAGCTTTAGTTAAAGCACCCGTGCCACAATTTTGAAGTCTGGGGAAGCTGAGTACATGAGATATTGTGGGTACTTTAATTAGAGTGGCTCCTGAGAACCGCCCTAATTAAAGCATCCTCCCCCCACCCCCCACCCTGGAGCGTGTGTAAAGATGTCCCAAGCTTCTTTAGCAATAGGGGGAACTGGTAGTGCCTCAACTGTTCGCACTGCCTGACTCTTTCCACTAAGGTTCATGAAAACTCCTTCTTTTTTTTCGGAGAAGCTTTAACACTTTACATCTTCTCAATAGGGTTTGGTAAGAACACAAGAAGTGCTATACTGGATCAGATCAATGCTTCATCTAGCCCTGTATCTTGTCTCTGACAGTAGCAGGGGTGGCTGCTATACAGGGAGATCATTGAATCAGCTATCTCTAAAATGATCTATCTCCTATTCAATACCCTTCCTAGCATCCACCATTTGTTGGGTTAGAGCTTCCAGAAGAAACATCTCCAACCATTTTGTTCAATAGACATTAATAGAACTATTATCCATGAATTTATCTAGTCCCTTTTTTAATCTGACTGTGCTATCTTCCTCAATCACCTCCTGTGGCAAATTGGGCCACAGGTAATTGGGCCAGGAGAAAATCCTGGGTCTCACACAGTGCCTTTTATTCATTTTTTATGAAATGTTGTCCATGTCAGTTCAAGGTGCACACTTGAAGAATTATAATTTCTTTTCTAGTGTACTATCAGCACCATCCAGTCTATGTTTCCAGGAGGAGCATGCATGGCCAGACCAGGAAGAGCTGCTGCAGGAATAGGTGCTCCTACCTGCTTTAGGGTTATCAGATCACCCAAATGTAGGCAGGAACATATGCTCCTGCTGCAGGCCTTCCTGGCTAAACTCCTCATGAGGCACATGGACAGTTTCATCTGGTTGTGGTGAAAACAGTGACAGCAGCAGCTGTTGAAAAAGTTGTATCAAATGGTTTAGGCCCTACCTTGAGCACAGGATTGGACTAGATGACCTCTTGATGCCCTAGTTTTTGATGTTTCTATGAACAAGACCATGGGTGCCTCAACAGTGCAGCATTAAACCCCATAAATTGTAGTCAACCGAAAAAAAAAAATGAGAACCAGTGAGGTAAGCTGAGGAAGCACAACAGTGGTTCTCAACTGGGATGTTACCAAATTCAAAAAAGTTATGGAGGGATGCTCTGACTAAAAAGGTTGAGAACTACTGCCTTAATGTGTCCACTTCACATTTTTGCATATGCTGGGTGTATGGTGAGGTGTGTCCCTAGAGAAGCATATTTTTAGGAGAGATTAACTGTGAAAAAATTAAATGGGCATCCTGTGAGGTGGTGTGGGCTAGAGTAGGGGTTGACAGACTACAGCCTGTTGAGCTTTCACATCTGGCCCTTAGATGTGGGGATTTGGTGGCATTTCGCATGAAAGGGGCTTTCCCTGTGTTGGTGCAGCTGCAGCGGGATCCTACTGCCCACCTGCCTGTGACCCAAAATGGATCATTCCAGCCTGCAGCCAGAAAAGGTTGCTGATTGTTGGGCTAGAGGACTCATGAATGCTGAATATTGTACATTTGGACTTTTGTTTTCCTTAAAGGAAAGTCTCTGGGCAGTCTGGCCTTCTATTCCAACATCACTGAGTGGGATTTTCATTTGAAGTACTCTGTAAAGAAGGTGTTTTCTGTTCCCAGTGCTGTTTATACAGTTTTTAAGTAGCTCTGTAAGGCAAAAATGCACCAACAACATGGGCAGTAAGAGTTCACTTGGGTCCTGCTAGAACTGCAACCAACTCTCTGAACAACATAACCAGGGTTCTTCTTGTTTTTTCTTCTTTTGCCACCAGGATGCTTTCTTTTCTGGTTGCTCAGTGGCTGAGCATCATCAAAAAGGAACTCTCAGTTCTTCCTGGGCAGTGGCCTGGTCATTAGTTTGGTGTCTGATGATAGGGAAGACCAATGTTCAGATTCCCTCAAGAGGAGGTTGGCCTAAAACCTGGGTCTTCCAAGGCTCCCCTTTCCTCTAGTAGTGTTTCAGTCATTGACTGTAGGTCAAAAAATGAGAAACATGCCAGCAACAAGCAGTTTCTCATCACGTTTTTTCAGTTGACTACAGTGCATGTGGTTTAATGCTGCTGTTCATAATGGTGTTATTTATAACCATAGAAAACTAGGACTTCAAGAGGTCATCTAGTTCAATCCTATACTCAAGGAAGGACTTAAACCATTTGACAAAAGTGCTTGTCCATCCTATTCTTAAGAATATTGCAAACAATCCCTTCAAATAACTACCAGACACAATCCCAAAACATCAAAAATACCCTAACTTGTCACAGATAAAGCAGGCGGGTGAAGACACTGTCAATGACTTGTCGCTGCAAGGACAGAAAGTAGTTTTAAAAATATGCTGAAGATATCTATATTGAATCATAATGGAGCATAAATTAATTTATAATCTCTGGGGCAGCAATGTATCACTTCTGAGCAATGTATAGGGACAAACCTAGTCACATACAACAGAACTGTAGCTTCAGAAGGCATTTAACCATGTGCAGGCTAATCAAACAATACAGAATGTCATAGGGTGATGTAGATGCCTGAAAGCTGAATAAATGCCACTTTGTATCTTAGCAATAGCATAGAATTCTGCCCTATATGTCTAAGTGCAATCTTAGTCCACCCTGCTCAAGTCCCTGAAAAAATAATAACACATCTACTTTTGCAACATACCCCAATCTTAGCCTTAAGAATAAATCACAGAGGGTGTGTTTACATGTTGCCATATGGTGACATTGCTACAGCACTGTGCTTTACTACTTTCTTTTGGAAATACTATAGCACAGTGCAATACAGGTGGTTACTGCACTGTGTGTACAGTGGATGGTTAGATTTTTGCCTCTACGTCAAGTGTGCCACTACAGCAATCTTGCCCTGGGTGGGGTAGGGGAGGCTGCGGCCAGCACCTCAGCTGGCCCTAGCGGCCTTACCTGGGTTTCTGCGGCCCTCCTGGGGCTCCAGCAGTGGCAATCTGGGTGTGCAGAGCCTGGCTAGAAGCTGGAGCTTGGCTCTGGCTTGGCAGGCTCCCATTTCAGGCAGCACACACTGCAGCCACGTGTGCCATGCTGCTTTTTTCAGCCATGGGTTTTTTTGACACCAGGATCTTCCAATGTAAAAAAATCTCCACTGGGCTGCAAACCACATGTGCATGCTCATTTGGACATGCCCTTTGAAGCCAAAATATTATCTGTGACACCTACTAGATCAGGGATGGGCAAAATGTAGCCCGCAGACCAGATGTGGCCCACTAGGCCATTCTATCCGACCTGCAGGGCCCCTAAAAAATTTAGAAAATTAGTATTTATATGCCCCTGGCTGCCTGTCATACAGCCTTCGATGGCTTGCCAAAACTCAGTAAGTGGCCCTCTGCCTGAAATAATTGCCCACCCCTGTACTAGATGGAATACAATCTTGACCTGCATCTTAGTTAAAATTAATTTCAATTGCCCGGGTGACCTAAATCCTTGACATTACTTAATTTTTGAGTGTTCCACTTTGCAATCTTAATAATGTCCTTGTAATATATTTTCTACAAAAAATGCTGTTATTTTATATGGTGGTAACACACAGGTGTCCCTGATCCACTGTTCTGAGCATTATCCAAATAGCCAACAAAGAGCAGGCTCTTTTCCCAAGGAGCTTATAAACAGTGTCTGGTAAATTCTTAGTTGCTGTGCCCAGGATTCACTTACATTACACCACATCTTCTCCATTTGGCAGTGATGAAAGTTGTTGCTTTTGAAAGTTATGATCCTGAAAAGATCAGTGCAAATTTATCCCACATTTAGTTTCACTGGGCATGTCTACATGAGATATTTACTGTGCAGTTGACTAATTAACTGTGTAGTACACATCTCAGTGCCTACACACGCGCCTCTATTAGGGCACACAAAATGAATAATCTCCACAGCAGGGTAGTACTTGTAAATATAAATACTACCCTGCTGTGAGTTTTTTCATGTACAGAAGCACATATGTAGATACTGGCTGGCTGCCTGGGGCATAGTGTGCCTCAGTGTGGGGCTAGCCAGGAGGCAGTGCCTATGCTGAAGCACCCTCATGCCCCATCCAGCCCCTTCGCAGCACATGGAGCCTGGTCAGAGCATCCCTGAGTTGACAGCCTGACTCCCCGGGTCCCCTGACAACCCAGGCTATTCTGACCAGGCTCTATGTGCTGCTTATGAATAAACTCTGGAGCAAAATGCTCCGGAGATTTTTGCTCCCAGGCGCACATTCGAACAACCCGCTTGGGAGCAAAAAACTCTGGAGCAATAAACTCCAGAGTTTATTCGTGTACATTAATTGCATATGTAGATGTGCTCACTGAAGTCACATCAGAGAATCTAGGGCCAGATCCTTAGCCAGTGTAAATCAGCATTTCTCCTTTGAAGTTTACAGCAACTGAGGATCTGGCTTAATGTACAGTAACATCAAGACTAACATCAAAAGTGGCTACAACTGAGCCCATTGGAACTTGCTTTAAAGTGCATGGCTCACTGCTGGCTACAAAATACTCTAGTCTGTCTGCTCGGGGTTCTATGACCCTGTGGTTACACTGCTATCATTACCTGGGCTAGCTAGTTTAAACTTGGTTCAAGTATCTGAATCTGAGATTGAAGTCAGAAACTAAAACTACTCTCACCTTTTTGATGACGCCTGTAAGAGGAACTTCAAGTACATTCATACTGCTGCTGGCTTATACATGCTTCATTCTGTAGATACATAAAGGACTTCAAATTCTAGAGCTGTGAGCCTGGAAATGCAAGCATACTCCTCCGTTGCATTGTGACCTCGGTAATAATGCTTCTTCCCTGGGACAATTTATTTAGTAGAGGTGTGAACATGAAAGAACAGTTTCCCTATCAGATTCTGGAGTGAGCTCCCAGGGTTGGAAGATAGAAAAAAAACAGGATTTTCACTTGTAAACTGAGCAAACCTGGTGCAGAGCCAAGAAACACTGAATGTGGAGCTCCTGTGGGGCTATTTTAGTCACTTTCAGGGAAGGAACAAATTTGAAAGAAGAAGAAAATTAAAATAGATGATTAGACAAAGCTAAGCTAAGTCTGTGATTATGTGCTTCCCTGAAGTAGGCTGATGATTGTCACGGCTATTGCTTTTAAACAACTGCCCAACAGTAACTAATATTCCTGCTGTTTTGGTTTAATTTCTACTGCATATGTTTTTGTTCTGTAGAGAGGGCATAATTTTTGCTGTTGTTTGTTTAACTTTGCTTCTTAGAAAAAGTCAGTTTTGCACTACATAAGTTAATGAGTAAACTGTTTCATCATCAGTCTTTCTTTTTCTTTTTATAAACTGCAGCACATAAATGTCCAGTGGACCAGAGGGAGCAGTTGGAAGAAACCCTGCCTCTGATTTTGGGTCTGATATTGGGGTTGATTATTGTGATAACTCTTTGTGTGTACCATATCCATCACAAGCTGACAGCCAATCAAGTACAACTTCCTCGAGACAGATCTCAGTACAAACACATGGGATAGATGGTGGGATACATCAGAACTGACTGCTTATCAGGTAAAGGAAGCAAAAGCACTTTTTTTATAAATGAGGCCAAACTCTCTCTCTCTCTCTCTCATTCTCTCTCTCTTTCTCTCTCTCTCTCGGCACATAGTGTAATGGCCAAACAGAGATGGAAACACTCTTAACATTTCAAAGCTTAACGGGAGCGCAAAATCCAGTTTGCAAACACACATGGG
The DNA here is from genome assembly GCF_030867095.1 of Alligator mississippiensis. Lineage (NCBI taxonomy): Eukaryota > Metazoa > Chordata > Crocodylia > Alligatoridae > Alligator > Alligator mississippiensis. The sequence goes on along the minus strand of NC_081824.1, from coordinate 223,627,870 downwards.
GAATATCACTCCCAATATTCTGCCCTTCACACATGCACTGCACTCCATTCCTGTGTGTAGGGAGGCCAGATAGGGGAGTGAAGGTCCTTTTCTCAGAGTGGATTCAAGCAGCTCCGAGCTCCAAGCAGTAATTTAGTGTATTTATTATTAAGGGCCATATGCTGCATTCTGGCGTACCAGAAATTCCACTCAAGTCCATGAAAGCTCTGAAAGGAATCTAAGGTTGGTCCCAAAATGAATATTATATTTTGAAAAACTACAGGCCAGTGCCTCAGCTGTAAACTGGTGCATCTCTAGTGAAGTCAGAATTACTGATTTCAACCAGCTGAGTGACTGTCACACAGAGCTGGCCTTAGGGGTGGTTGAAGTGGGCAACTGCCCAGGGCACTGGGGTCAGGGTGGCGCTAGGAGGGTATTAGGGGGGCACCACATGCACAAACACACACACACACTCTGGGGGTTTTGTGATCACTCCTGGGCTCAGCGGCAGCTCCAAGTGGGTACACAGGCAGCAGTGGGCCAGGCTGATAACTGCCAGGTGGCTGCAGTGTGGTGGCTAGGGATGAGGATGAGCTGGAAATTGGGCCATCTGCCTGGGAAGCTGCGCTCCACTCCCCCTCGCCACTTGCCTCTGCCTACCTGGGGTGGGGACACACTGGGGAAGGGGCACCAAGGAGGGGCACCAAAGTACAAGTTCACTCAGGACGACATTTTCCCTAAGGCTGGCTTTGCTGTCACATGTAAGGTTGAGTGAGAAAAGTTGGAGGGGGTGGGGGGCTGCTGAATGATCCACACCTGAATTAAACTCCAGACCTGTGAATGCACAAAATATAGCGTGCCATGCTGCTGCAAGTCAATTGAGAATGCTTCTGGCTGGACATCCTGCACGTATCGTGATTGTCTTTGAAATGTTACATTGCTACCTGCAACCAAGGATTTCATAGCACAACAAAACAAAACTGTTCAAGTTACTATGCAGATTATTTCAGGTGTTATCTAGTGTAAGAGAAAATAAGAAAACCTGAAATCTATCAGTTCATGTAGAATGTTTTTTAAAACTAATTAAAATCTATAGGTACATAAAAATTAATTTGCCATCTTATTGTGTAATGACCTATGGTTTTCTATTAAGCACTGGACTGAAAGGAACCATAGTCATTTAGAAGACTCTGTGTAAGAATATTATTCTGCATGTAGAATAATATGAATTAGCTTTTATTTTGGCAGCATGTATGATACAATTGGTATTAAGAAGGTGTGATAATGGCTAGCTGTACTGTACTTTGTATGCTATAGCAAATGTCCATCTACTTTAACTGTTTTCTTGTTTGCACATTTTATAAAAACTAAGGGCCTGACCCCTTTCTCATTGTGGTGAATGGAAAGGTTCCCATTGGCTTCAGTGCAAATTCAGTAGGAGTCTGGCAGGCCTTAAATGAACATATTGTACAAACTTATACTTTTCTTATATTTACCTATTCTGAATGGCGACAATGGTATTATATCACTCTGAGAGTTCTCTACTGTAAATGATGTATTATGAGCCAAGAAATATATTCAGATGTTGAAACAACTTTGTTTGTGTGTTTCTTTTTAATAGGAAAAGTATATATAAGGTCATGAGAGCAGAACAAATTAAAGATGTAACACACAGCCACTTTAACATGTTGGGAGAATTGGGCTGCTATTATTATTGTTGTTGTTGCTATCGATGGCTGGATACAAACCCTCTCTGACTTGGTCTAGTCCTTTAATTCTTCCATCACTTCCCTGGTATGAATAGGACTAGTCAGAGTGCAAATTGCTGCTCAGTGTAAAGGTGAGCCCATTATGCATGACAGATAACATGCACATTGCATATAACAGGGGTGGGCAAAATACGGCCTGCATGCCAGATCCGGCCCACCAGGCTATTCTATCTGGCCCACGGGGCCCCTCCAAAAACACTTATTACTGGCCCATGGCTGCCCCTCTGAAAGACAATGGGAGGCGGGCTTTCAGAGGTCGTGCGCCATTGGACTGAGCGGGCTCTGTGCTTCCACCTCTGTGGGGCTCCTGGAACTCCACCTGGGAGCCCCATGTGGAGGCACCAAGCATGATGGCACATGACTGGACAGCTGGTGAGTGGAGAGGGGAGCTCCTGCCTTCAGGAGTTGGGGGTGGGGCTTCTGGGTGTGGGGTTTGTGGGTGGTGTGGACCCCAGTTTCATGGTGCATAGCCCTTGCTGTTGCTGGCAGCAGCAGCAGCAGGCAGTAGGCCCTCAGGGCACTCCTAGCTTGCTGCAGGCAGAGCCCCCTGGCAATGGGCTGGAAACAGACATGGGCAAACCGGGCAGCCACCTGGGGCCCAGACAGAAAGGGAGACTGAAAATGATAATTTTTTTTGTTGTCTGATTATTATTATCATTATCTCTGGTGATAATAAATGTAAATAGTAAATGTTTGCCTTTGGCCACCAGGAGTCTAGATATGGCACTGCCCTCATGGTGTACGACTCCAGCTGCATCCTGGGAGCTGCACATGGTGGTATGGAGCCTGCCTGGACTGGCCCACTGCTGTGTGCCTTCAATCCAGACTGGGCTGGATGAGGGGCTCCTAGCACTGCAGGTGGGAGCTGTGCATCATTGGGCTGGACCAGGCTGGATCCATGCCTACACATGGGGCTTCTAGCACTCTAGCTGGGATCTGCATGTGGTGGCATGGAGCCAGCCCAGTCTGACCCAAAGGTGCACAACTCCCTCCCGGTCCGCGTCTTCTTGGGCCAGGCAGGCTTCATGCCTCCATATGCAGCTCCCTGCTAGAGTGCTGGGAGCACGAAGTGGAGGCACAGAGCTGGCTCAGCCCAAACCGATGGTGCATGGCTCCTGCCTGCAGTGTCAGGTGCCCCATGTGCTGAAGGCATGGAGCTGGCCTTGTCTGATTTGAAGGTGCATGACAGTGGGATGGGTCAGGTGGGCTCCATGCCACCATGCGCAGTTCCTGGAATTCAGCTGGAGCTGCATGCTGCCCAGGGCCTCTGCCTGCAGTGGGCCAGGAGCACCCCAAGGCCTGCTTCCTGCTGCCTGCTGCTGCCACTGGCACCCCCCCACCAGCCCCTCCAACAGCTCATGCCCATCCCCCCCCGCTATATACCACCCTCCCACACATAATATACAAGAGTAAGACTTTATTTAGAGCTAGTATGCAATCACCCATATACACACTATGCAAACACAAGTAAATCAGGACAAAAATCATTTTTAAAAATAAAATTAAAATATGCTATAGTAGGTGTTTGAGTTTTAGTATATGATTTTTTTTCCTAGTTCCAGGATGACAACCCCCTGCCAAAAAGGAGTACTTCTGGGGGCAAATGGGGGCGGACAGTGGTAAAGGTCAGGGGTTAGAGGTGGGACTTCCAGTCTGAAGATGGCAACCCAGGGGCGGAGCACCTGTCATGGGGTGGGGCTACCCTTGAGGCCCTTGACAGCTCACCAAAAGTCATTAAGAGGCCTTGCAGATGAAATAATTGCCCACTTCTGGCATATAAACACATGGGCTCTGATTCAGTGTTGCCTTGCATTTTGTGAAGTCATGCATATCATTGCAAAGTGATGCCAAGTCAGAGTTGGGAATTCATTTTACAGCATTGTTAAGGTCATATACTTAGTTCAGGGGACCAGAGAAATGACTTAGTTGTATTTATGCTAAAAGATAAAGTAAAATTAATTATGTTGCATTAAGGGGACTGAGTGTCTTTGAAGGGATCTGTAGATCAAAGGTGAAGCCAACACCTGACCAACTAGCATGTCAGTGCAGTTGTGGATGAGCTGGAAGAGTAGGCATCTCATACTATGAAACAGAGAGACAGCTGTATTCTGCATGAGCTGGGGCTTCTGGAGGACATTCCTGTTTAGCCCCATGTTGAGCTAGAGATGACAGTCATGGATGACATCAGCAATATAGAATTCGAAATAAAAAGTCTGGAGACCTATAACCAGACACCATTGGCTTTTGCCCAATTTTGGCATTCTAGCAGCAGATGGGAACCAAAAAAACTCTTGCAAATTGCAGATTTCTTGCCTGAAGGGAGGACAAAATAGCTTCAATAGCAGAGGAGTGAAAACCCCTTTGGTAACACTCTCAAGATACATCCTTTGACCCACTAATGTCATCTCTGCCTTATTCAAATTCAGCTTCAGTGGGAACATTGACATGAGACACTTACTGTGGAATTTCCTAATTAGCTCCACAGTACATGTCTGTCTACACATGCCGAGCTCTTAGGCCAGAGTGAACTAATTAACTCTGCTGTAGGTTAATACTGCCTGATACAAGTATTATCTTATGGCAGAGTTATTTACTGTGCCACAATGCATGTGTAGATGGTGACTGGGGCTGGCTGGGGCACCAGGGTGCTATAGTGTGGAGCTGCCTGTAGCACTGAGGCTATGTGTAAACACTGCACTTGGGAGCAATAAACTCTGTTGCAATCTGTGCTGGAGTTTATTGCATTGTGCTAATTTCATATGTGGATGCACCCAGTCAGTCTGTTCTTGTCTATATCCCCTTCTTGGGCAGGACCCAGGGGATCAAAGAGATTGTATTTTCAAGTTCTGAGGAAACATCAAATTGCCTGAAAATGTTGCAAGGTTGTTGAGCAGAGAAGGGTAGTGATGGGGACCTTTCCATACAAATTGTGATTTGGGAAAAGAAAAACTAGAACCAGCCTGTCCCAAAGGTTTAATTTTGCAGTATAGTGCCAAAGAAGATGGCCACAGTGGCATTCTTAGCTGAGTCACCATCAAACCAATTTCATTGCTATGAGTCATTCTTGTGTCCTCCTTTGCCCTATGGCTGCATATAAAGTTCATAGAATCATCGAAAATGTGGGTTGGAAGGGACCTCAGGAGGTCATTTAGTCCACCCCCCTGCTCAAAGCAGGACCAGCCCTAATTTGATTGTCCCAGCCAAAGCTTTGTCTAGCTGGGTTTTGAAAACCTCGAAGGATGGAGAGTCCACAACCTCTCTGGGTAACTTGTTCTCATATTTTACTACACTCCTAGTGAGAAAATTATTTCTAATATCTAACCTAAACTTCCCTTGCTGCAACTTGAGACCATTGCTCCTTGTTCTGTCACCTGCCATCACTGAGCGCAGACTAGCTCAGTCCTCTTTTGAACCCACCTTCAGGTAGTTGGAGGCTGCTATTAAATCCCCCCTCAGTCTCCTCTTCTCTAGACTAAATAAGCCCAGTTCCCTCAGTCTTTCCTCATAAGTCACATGTCCCAGCTCCCTCACTATTTTTGTTGCCCTCCGCTGTACTCTCTCCAATTTGTCCACATCCTTTCTGTAGTGGGGATCCAAAACTGCAGATGGAGCCTCACCAGTCCTGAATAGAGGGGAATAATCACTTCCCTTGACCTACTGGCAACACACCTACCAATGCAGCCCAGTATGCCATTATCCTTATTGGTAACAAGAGCACTTTGTTGGCTCATATTCAGCTTATTTTCCACTGTAACCCCCAGGTCCTTTTCTTCAGAGCTGCTGCCCAGCCATTGATTACTACTCTCTGACCCTGATGCTCCAGCCAGTCTTCTATTCACCTTACACTCCATTCATCCAGCCCATACTTCCTTAGCTTGCCTGCAAGAATGTTGTGGGAGGCTGTATCAAAAGCCTTGCAAAAATTAAGGTACACCACATCCACCCGTCTCCCCACATCCACAGAGCCAGTCACCTCACCATAGAAAGCAATCAGGTTAGTCAGGCATAACTTGCTGAATCCATGCTGCCTATTCCTAATCACATTCTTCAGCTGCTACTGTCCTTGTGGCTTTGCCTTCTGGCTTTCCAAAGTCAAATGTACCTGCTGTGTGGTCACGGGTGACTGGTGCCTCCCGAGTCTGGCGGGGCACCTGCAGAAGCCGGCAGTAGCATTGGCGGCGGGACGAGGCTGGTGAGCACCCACAGAAGCTGCCACTGACATCAGTGGTGGGACAGCTCTGTCAGGGGGCCCCTCTAATCGTTGGAATATATTGTAGTAAATCCTTGCAGCACAGCTGATTTACAACCTGGCTGATAAGAGGAATAGTCAAGGCTGTCATTGGCTATAACTAGAATGGGAAAGAGCTATTTAAAAAAAATTAGAATCCAGCATGGCTAAAAGGCCCCAAGGCCCTGTTGGCTATGGGAGCTGAAAGCACTGAAGAGGAAATGAAGCTTGTGCTTATGTAGCTACATTTGAGGTTTCTGCCATTCTCCAGGTTCCAGCTGAGTTACTTACCTCGTTCTTTCCCCTTCCTGTAGTGCCAGCGTTGTTAGCTACCTATCCTGTTCTTTTTACATGAATGGTGCAGAGATACCCTCCCATCCTTGCATGTTTTATTCCATGTGTCCACTCTGCTGCTTACTTCCCTTTTGTTGTCATTCTTCCAGCCAGAAATGGGCATCATACTGAAAACATCTGCTCAGTTATTTCACATCCAAGCTTAAAAAGAAAAGCAAACAGATAAACTGCAGATGCCAAATGAGCCCCTCAGCCATCATTCATCTTCTTTACAGCACACTTCAGTGAGATGGCTTTAGGCATCCATTGCCACTGGGGGCAGGTGATGCATAAGAGGGCCTTCCCTGCCAGAGCTGCAACACAAAAGCACTGTGCATTTCGAGCCTCTGCTTTCTATTCCAATCATGTTTCTATGCAGCACTTCCTCTTGCAGCAGGAGCAGGAAACTACCTTCCAGTGTTCCCACACTGCATCTGGGGCTGAGGTTCAGCTCCACCAGAATGCCACTGGAGCGACGTTCCCTTGACCCTTCCCTGCTCCTCCTCCTCCTTGTGCGGTGGGGCTCTAGTCTTCCCAGTTCTCTAAGAGCAGTGGGAAGGAGGAGAGATGGAAGAATACAGAAAGGAAAGAGTGTGTGTGCTCATGGGTGAGAAAGAAGGGAAAGAGTGGAGGAGAAAAGGGAAGCAAGACGCTGAAGAAGAAGGGAACTAAGCAAAGAAGTTATAGACTTGGCAGGGGGTGGTGCTTTTGCCTCCTAGAGAGTTACGGGTCTTTGACAGCACTAGAAGTAATCAATACACAGCGGGGAGAGGGTAGTGGGAAGCTTGGAAGGATTGAACTAAAGTAAGAGTGACCAATCTGAGGCACAGGTGCCACAGGTGGCACATGCATCGTCTGTATGTAGCACATGGCAGATTGGGAAGAGGAAAGGCAGCCCAGTGGCAGATAGGGCAGGAAGTAGAAAGCAAGGAAGGAAATCAGGCAGGGGGTGCAGGGCAGGATGGAGAAAACAGCATCAGATCAGGTAGGGAGGCAGCACAGGGCTAGGATGAGAAAGCAGAGTAGCAGATTGAACAGGGGAAAGGGATTAGAGTGGCACTTGCAGGGGTTAATCTGTGGCTCACCTGCCAAAAAGTTGCCACAACCTGATCTAGAGTATGACTGGACTATTGGAATTAAGCCCAAATGATCTGAAATTGATCAGGAAATAGGGACCCACCATTTATTACTGTGACAGAATACAGACTCACGTGGCTGTAACGAGTGACTGTTTCTTGTGAGCTTTCCACCTGTTTTTCTTTTCCCACTCTCCTCAGCCACAGTCTCCTGCTTTCATATTTGCCTTGAAAAGCCTTGCTTACTCAGTTATTTTATGGTTTATACTTACTGCTAAGCCAGTTGCCTTAAAAAGAACAACTCCCCTCATTCCTAGGACAGCTGAGGTGGAAGCCTTAAGAAATACACACAAGGCACGTCTACACATGCAATTAATGCACACGAATAAACTGAGGAGCAATTTCCTCCACAGTAAACTACTCCCAGGTGCATGTCTACATGTGCACCTGGGTCAGGAGCAAATTGAGCTGGGGAAGAGCTCTTCAGGCCAGGGCTGCTCCTACCATGCTCTGACCCCATGCAACAGCCAGGGGGAGCTCCAGGCTCTGGACATAGCTACTTTGGTGTCAGCTGCAGCCTAGCTTGTAGCTCTGGGGACAGCCCCAGGCTGGCAAGGGGTAGGAGCAAGGTGGGCCCAGCTCCAGGGGCAGTTCTGGATGGTGTGGAGCTCAGGACTTAGTCCCTGGCTTCAGGTGGCAGGGAAGGAGCCATCCCAATCTCTAGAGGTAGCCCCAGGCTGGCAGGGGGCTTCAGGGTCAGCCCCAGGACTTCAGCTGGTGGTGGTTGGTCTCTAGGGTGAGCCCCGGGTTGGTGGCAACCTCCAGGGCAAGCCCCAGGCTGGTGGCAGGCTCTGGGGTGAGCTCTGGGCTGGCAGAGGGCACAGAGGTAAGCCCCAGGCTCTGGGTGGCTGTGTTGAGTGGCAGAGGACCTGCCTATGCCATCAGGCTTCTGCAGCTGCCGAGCTATGTGGCTGAGCAGCAGGCTAGTATATGGCTCCCTGCTGCCTGCACTGTCTGGGGGCAATTTGCACCCACATCACTGTTTACATGTGCATTTAAACACACTGATTTACTGCAGTGTCAGATAGTACTTGTCTGACAGTACTATCCAATGGCACAGTAAATTAGTCTACACCAGCCTAATTGCTGCATACATGTAGATGGTGATGTTTTACTGCTCCATAAATTAGTCTAACTTGTAGTAAAGCACATGTGTAGACAAGCCCACAGTTGTGCAAGTGAACTGGAGGTGATTTCTTCAGACACTCTAAACCCTGTGGGCCTGATTTTCCTTTACACTGGATTCCCTTAAGTGCCCTGTCACAGCAGAGTTGATTTTCTCTATTCTTCTCATCATTCAGTCACCGTGAGTGTCCAGGAGGTCTAAACAGATATTCAGACCTGTGATTGGTGGCATATATTAATGTATTAAGACATAATACACTTAACAGGGGTAACTATGAGAAGGTTGCCATCATCCCTCCTTGTTCAGTTGCTGTATTCCATAGGAATAAATACATTAATTAATAACAGCAGCATAGAGAGATTTTAGTGCAAATGAGATTCAGCTCAGAATGTACAGGCTGGGTGACTGTGAACTCCATTTATTTGTCTTATTTTTAAAAATCAGAGAGGGAACAAGCACATTGATCAACAGCCCACAGGAAGAACCGGGTATGGAGAGAAATGGTTGACAAAATGTTGCTTTTCTGCTGATGGTTCCTTATCAAACCTGGAAGGAAAGAAAAAGATAACTCAGCCCACCCCTTTGCCAGAGTCTAAATTACTTAACTGAATGCTTAATACCCCAAACTGTGTAGAGTTTGATGGCCTACAATTAAACTTTCTCTTCCTTTCAAAGGAAAGTAAAAAAAAAGAAGAATTATTTTGAGGTGTGTTTGGAATCTGTAGAATTCATCGTAGGATTAATGGAGGCTGGTGGCTTCCAAAAAAACCTGACCTACCCTGGTTAAAAGAGAGCAGAATTCTGTGACAAACCCCATCCCTAACACATTTTTTTCTTCTCCCAGGGGGAATGAGAGGAACAGAGAGACAAAGAAAGTTTTTGAGGACCTTAAGGCTAGAGACAGAAATTACACATAAACTGGTTTAAGTGATCAGAAACTGATTTAAACCTGTAACAGAATATACTTTCAGTGCACATAAAACAATTTCAAAACGGTTGAAATGGGTTTAAGGTAAACCTGGTTGAATGTAGTATCAGACTTAACTGATTTGGGTCGAACCAGTTTATGAAACTTTTGTCCCAGACCCCTTCCTGGTTCAAGTTAAATCAGAGTCCCCCAGCATCCCAGCATACTTTGCAGCCCTGGGCTGGGCTCTGCTGTGCTGTCTACAGGGTAGGAAGAGATTAATCTAAAGTAGGTGTGCCAGATCATCCATCATATAAGCGGCCTGTAAAATTCCATTGAATCTGTGAATTCTGCTAAGTACCTTGTCACAAGGACATAAAAAAGCAAGGAAGACAAAAACGTTAATTGATATTTATCTACACACATACCATCTGGGGAGTGGCTTGCCGGGGTGGGAGGGGTCCTTCAGACCCTTTACAATTCCAAGAAGCAGGGAAAGCTTGTGGTATATCTTGTTCAGGACAGAGCAAGTTGTGTCTGCTTCAAGTCACCATACCTTTCTCTGCTTACAAAAACTGAAATAAGTTTTTTTAGTTAAAAATTGTGACTATACATAAATCTGAAAATGTGCATTTACAGTGATCATTGAAAATGATTGATCGTGTAGCTTGCTGTTAAATTTTAATTGTAGACAGAATGAACCAACTAGTATTCAAAGAACTTTTAAAAACTTTTCTTGTTTGTTTTTTAAAAATATAATCCAAAAATCAGAAACACATATCTCAACTGTATCTGTTAACCTGAACTATGCCACAGATAATAAGCAAGTGATACAAGGAAAAAGAAAATAAAAAAGGAGGAGGGAAGAGGAAAGGGTAGAAGAAAAGAGCTTTGTACAATAAGCAGCAATCCAGCTACCAAAACATTCCAGGAGTGTCTTTCTATTTGCCCCAAATTTGTCAAAGCATTTAAGCCCCCTAAGCACAACTTTCTTCACAGATGCCAGTTGCTCCATCTTATTGTACCAGATTTTGACTTTTGGAGAAGTCCTACTTTTCCAATGCAACAATATAATACTGAATATTACTAAGGCCTGTTGAAAGAGTGCAGTTTGGGAAGGATTCAGCTGGATTTCCTTAGAGATATACCAAAGAATGCATATGTTTGCCAAAGGTGTCAGTGGGCATGTCTACATGAGATGCTTAGGGTGCCTATACATGAGCACAGAGGCTGCTCTGATGTGCTGTGATTACAGGATGTTGGAGCGGACTCGATTAATTGAGTCTGCTGAAGCATAGCATGTATTGCACTCCAGCAGTCTCCCATGTCTCATGTATCAGCATCCCCACCCTTCAAAATGGTGGTGGGGGGTGCTTGAACTAAAGTTCGCCAAAAAAGCTTTAGTTCAAGTGCCCCCACCGCCATTTTGAAGTGCAGGAATGTTGATACATGAGACGCTGCAGCACTTAAATTAGAGCAGCTCTCTGACAGCCTCTCTAATTAAAGTGTTGCCCCCCCCCCCCACGCCCACAACACATACATTTGCTGAAAAAAAAATTGACAGCTCTTCTTTGCAGCTTCCATATGAATTTGAAACTCATTAGGAATTGAAGGGTTTATGTATCAATTGCACTTTATGTTCCATTCATAGATATGTATAAGCATGTTGGTGGCAGGTTAGTTATAAGCAGCCTATCACTTGTGTAACAGTTTATAAGAACTGATAAACCATTTATTGAAACTTCCATTAATCCTTTATTAAGTATTTGGAATGGATTCTCAGTCCCCACTGGTGAAGTGGTTTATATACCCACTCAAGACTGCTTTGAGAAGTATGAGACTATTCACATGCCAACATGTTCAGTTTCTGCTAGTTTAAAAGAGGAAGAAATCTTCTGTTTCTTTTAAAAGAAACACATTAAAAGAGTGTGCTCTGAGGGCTACCTAGGCTGCCAAAACTGCTGAGCACAGCAGAGTGCCTGGGCCTTTCCTGATTGGCTGCTGGGCATGGGCAAGCATGCCTCCAAACATCTGCCATGACACCACAGATTGTTCTCTGGTGCCCTACCCTAAGGCTTATAGAAGATCCGCAGAGTGAGTGCCCTCCTTTGTGTATTGCATGTGCCTCCATGTTCTAGCCTGCCTGCACCCTGCCATGCCACCCCTGCATGTATGTGCCCAAGCATGGAAGCCCAGGAGCTGTGGCATGTCCTGCTTGTTGCCCTTTGTGACTCTTGCTAGAGGCTGTGGGACATCATACTTGTCCATCTGGACATGATGTGGCAGCTGGTTGCAGTGGGATGCAGCTTCCTGTCTCAGTGTCAGCAGCTGGATGTCCTACATGGGGCAACTTACCACGCCCTGCACCTGCAAGCATCCTGGACTTGGCCACCAGCTTCCATGTGGCTGACAAGGGCAAGGCCACCCAGGACACCATGGATGCTATGGTGCTTTGGCACCATCTCTGAACCATTGAGCACCAGTTCTGGACCTGCGCCACCAGCAGCAACTGGTGGGAATGGATAGTCTTGGACACACATGAACAGTGGGTCCAGACTTTTCACATGCACCAGGTCACCCTCATGGACATTGTCATCCATTTGGCTCCCCACATCCTGCAACCATCCCTCACTCCAGAGAAGCAGGTGTCAATTGCCATCATGAAATTGGCCACCCCAGGCAGTCTCTGCTACGTCACCAGTCAGTTCAGCATAGGCAAATCCATGACTGGAGATGTCATCCAGAAGGTGTGCCTGGTCATTCAGAAAGTCCTGGCCAAATGCTTCATCTGCCTCATCAACCCACAGGCATGGCCGTCCCTAAGGGGGGGCAAATCAGGGTGATCACCCCAGGCCCCACACTTTGTGGGGCTCCACGGAGCTGGGCAGATTGGCTGTGAGGACTCCGCTCTGCCACTGGCTTCATGTCCAGCCATTTGGCACCTCTCCCACCCACTGAATCCGGCATGTCTGGCTGCTCGGCACCCCCACTCCCACCACCAAATCTGCTGCCAGCTTCCTTGCATTGGAGGATGGGGCCCTGCATAGGCTGATTTGCCCCGGGGCCCCACACCCTGCTTGGGTCATCTCTGCCCACAGCAGGTAGTTGCCAGCTTCTGCTGAATGGGCTGTGATACACAGCCAAGCCCTCAGATCCCACTGAATTTGCACTGAAGAGAATACCTAACAAATCTTAAAAAGGCTTTCACACAACAACCCCCGGGAGAGATAGATGCATTTTTGGAAGAGCCACCTAGATACCACATGAAGAATTGCTGCAGTGGAGAAGGGAAACCCCCACAAATCACACACCACTGCTTATGACATATCACTCCTCCCTCAAACCTATACAGAAAGTCCTCAAACAATTGCAACCCATACTAGAAGGAGACCCAATTCCTAAAGAGATTTTCCCAGATCCACCCATCCTAGCCTTCAAACAAGCACTGAACCTCACTAACCTCATCACCAGAAGCAAACCTCCTACAACCAAAAACCCACCAAATGGATCCAGGCCATGCTATGAAAGGAAATGCAAAACCTACTAACATATCTCTGCCACCTCCACAATTACCACCCTGGCATTCCTGGATCTTACACCTGCACCTCCAGAAACGTTATATATCTCATCCAGTGCACAGAATGCCCTGATGGAAAATATGTAGGCGAGACCAAACAACAACTGCGCATCAGAATGAACGCACACCAGAAATCTATTAAAGACCAAAGTACCCAATTACCGGTGGGGGCACATTTCTCATAAGAAAACCACTCTCTCTCTCCAATTTCTCAGTATTAATCCTCAAAGGGAATTCACAAAACACTTTTCACAGACAAGCCTATGAACTTCACTTCATCAACCTCCTGGATGCAAAAAAATCATGGACTAAACATAGAAGAAATACAAAAATCTAGAACTCTTGGTTCCAAAATGGCACCTTTTATTAAACCACTGGGAAATCACAAGAAAATTCTCTTATTCTGCAATCTTTCAGGCTCAAAGGCCCTTCATCAGGCTCTGGGAAATGTATAGATGGTAAAAAGTCCCCATAGGAAGGAAATAAACTTCATTTTTGCACAGACGGAGCTGTAGATGGAAAGCTGTTCCTCTGGGTCCAGCTTTTTTTGTGATTTCCCAGTTGGTCTAATAAAAGATATCATTTTGGAACCAAGAGTTCTTCATTTTTGCATTTCTTCTTGTCTCAGACCAACACGGCTACTAAGTACATCTCTGAAACATGGAAGATGCTGAATTTTAGCCGATTTTGGATATTAAACTTAATTTCAGAACAGCAAGAAAGATTTTTTTACTTCCTCACCTGCCATCTGACACCTCCAGGGAAGGAATTTTACCTAATTGACATACCAAAGCGCAACTCAGCACAGCTCTCAAAGATACCTCTACCAAGTACATCCCTGGACTAAACATAGATATTGGATTTATGACACACTATAAGCTGCCTGACATCTGAATCCCCAGGTAATTCTCCACTTTTCCCTGCTACATTCATCCCCCTTTCCTCCCCTCCCAGCCTGCCTCTCATCCACTGGCTCCTCAATTTACATCTTCACTGACTGCCCTTCTTGCATGCAGACCAGCCTCTGGCCTCTTTACTACTATTCATTCCTTCCAGGAAGAGCACACACCAACTGCAGATGCTTCCCCAGTCTGACCAAGGGCTTTTAAGACCAAAAGCTTGCTAATACAAATGTTTCTAACTATTTAGTTAGTCTAATAAAAGATATCGCACACACATACACATACAGACCCTCCCCCCATAGAGAGCCCTCTACCCTGCCCCCCCGCAACTGCCCATGGCTCAGTCTTACCTCCCCTTACCCCTGTTACGCTCATATGCAGGGAGTTGTTGCCCGGCCTTCCTGAGCAGCCTCACAAATTCAGAGGGCTGGGCTGGGCTGGGCTGGGCCTGTCAGGGAGCAGGTGAGGCAAGGTTCTCCCAGCCCAGCTCGGCCCCCTCCCCTGCAGGCATGATGCAACCCACCCACAGGTGCGGAAGGGCTCTTCAGGCAAGACCCCAGCCCTGCCCCCCCCCCCCCAGCTCCATTGGTGAAGAAGGGGTCCTGATTCCAGCTGCCAGGGAAGCAAAGGTGAAAGCCAAAAATGGGCATGGAGTTTAAAACTGAGGCTTTCACATCCCTGCTGGGGAGGATGCTGGCCACTGCAGCCCCTTGGCTGCAGGGCCCCCTGCAGCCACAGGTTTCACAGGCATTGATGGGCCAGCTCTGTCTGTGTCTTCTGCAACTCCCAGCTCCCCAAGCTGATGGAACGAGCGCTACTCTCCTGAAGTCCTTAATTTAATCATTGGCACTGTAGTCTTCCCTCCCCTCATCATCGGGGACCCAGATTTGCCCCTTCTGCCCTGGTTCATGAGGCCCTACACAGGACAGCTGAACCACTGAAAGGATCACTTCAACTACAGCACAAGCAGGTGCCACATGCCTATGGAGTGCGCTTTTGGCCACCTCAAGACATACTGGCAAGCTTCAAGTTGAAGTCACTGCATACATCCTGAACAGTCTATGTGAGACCAGCTGTGAGGCCTTCTGTGAAGCCTGGGCAGAGAAGGCATGACGCAAAGATCAGGCAAGGCACGCCATGCGTGTGTGGCACAGGGATGAGTGTGAGCTCCACATTGATGTTGTGCTATGGGTGGGCAGGGAGGCTGAGTCTGTGAAATCTTGACTGACTCCCTCCTTGTCTTTGAGGACTGGGAGCACATCCTGGATGAGTAGACTGGATGCAAATGCCTGCATCCTGGCACCAGATGATGCATTTCCTGCCTTGGGCTCCTTTGGTCCTGTGTCCCAGGTAGTGCCGCCCACAATCCTGGCTGCCTGGACACTGGCAAACCAGCAAACCTTTGGAGGGGCATGGGAGCAGGAGCAGGGGAGGTTTGTGTAACCTGGATGCACCCAAGTATGTGCTCCCCTCTCCAAATAGAAGGGATGGTTAGCTAGGCGGGAGTGCTGTGAGAGGGATCTGCAAATACAAACAAGTTCCCTCTATTCCCTATAGAGTCAGGCCAGGACAAGGAATGCTTAACTATGTACAGATTTATTAATGTATACAACATTTACGAAAATTGATATTGAGAAACATATATACACAGATATACAATTGTCATATAATGCTATATCCTGAAAATGAAGGCTGAAAGATTACACTGCCTCAAGAAGCATCGAACAATGCTTGGGTAAGCAGTTGAACTGAAACAGGTAAGCACAGGTAAGCATCAGGGAAGGGGTCCCAGAAGAGCCCCATTAAGAGTCATATACTCTACACTCTATTAAACTACCAATATACAATTATAAAATACACAAAATATAAGACACAATGTTACAAAAGACAAGGCACTCTCTCACAAAATATAAGGCACATCATCAACAAGTTAAACTTAATTCTGTAATTTCCCCAAGGCCCAGGCTGGTCCTGGGGCATTGGCTGCTTGCCAGCACCCAGTGGGAGGGGAGGGGGAAATCCCCAGTGCTCTTCAGGCCTATTGTGTCCCCACGGGATGACTCTGAAAGAAAACCCAGACCCGGGCAGCCCTTTTTCTGCTTAGGCTTCCCCTCCAATAGGCAGCCTCAAAAACCGGGGTGATTCTCCTCTCCCCTGCGGGAAACCCTTTTCCTGGGTAACTCACAAGTTCAGGGTCCAGAGTGAGTGGTCCTTGACCCCTCAGGGACATTGCTCCTTGCCTGCAGGAGCCCCCAGGGCCTTTGACTCTAGGGCCTTCTGGGATGCTTGCCTGCTTGGAGCCCCAAGTGCTGTCACGTGCTCCTGGGGGCTTTGCTTTCTGCTCAGGGTTGGGGGCCTGAGCTGCCTAGCACGGTCCCAGGGCCTGGGTCAGCTCAAGGACCCACCATGTAGCATTGTCTGTACTGGGCTGCTGGCTCTGTTCCAAGGGGCCGAGGCTTGAACAGCTGCAAGGGCTCCCAAGGTCCCGATCCCTCCCAGACTGCTCTGTGCCATGCTGTCAGCACCGACTGCCTGGCCCTGTGACAGTGGTTGCAGACCCAAGCCACCTCGAGCAGCTCCCAGCATCCTGCTCCATGCACTGGCCTGTGCACCGCATTCCTGGCTGTATGCCAGGGGTTGCAAATCTGAGCCACCTCAAGTGGCTCCCAGGGTCCTGCTCTGTGCGCTGGCCTGTGCACTGCATTCCTGGCTGAACATCCCTCCTGGACCCTCCTTGCAGCACTGCCTGCATTGATGCTGCATTCCTCAGTGGTGGGCTGGGGATGCAGCCACTTGCCACTCCCATCCGGCGAAGAGATCTTTGGGGCAACAGCTCTGCCAGCTTGTCTTTTTGCCCGTCTCTTCTCCATCCCTTGATGCAGCCACCTGTGTTCTGGACATGCTGCTCTTTTATACCCTCCAAGGGCTCCACCCCCAGATTGCAAATGGACCAATCAGGTTAAAGCAAGGTCCAGGCTTCAACCAGGTCCAGGTTCTCTGCCTTGCCTCGGGTAGGGGTGAGGCAAGGTCCTCCCTAGCAATCTCCCGATTGCTGCCTGCTTGGGTGGGATGCAAGGCGGAGGCAGGAGTAGGAGATGGCTGCAGGGCAAGGGGAAAGAAGGCCCTGGGATGGGAGGCATCACCACAGCAGGGGCCATGGACTCCTGGTGCTCTCTCACAGGGCTCCCAGCCCCTTGCCCCCTGTCCTTGGGGCAAGTCTCCTTCTGTGAGGACCCTGAACCTACAATCCTTGGCCACACCTGGGGCCCACTTCATGTGGCAAGACCAAGCCCAGGGGCTGCCCTTCCCTCATGTGCTGGCTACAAAGAACCAACTCACAGGATCATAAAATTCTAGTTTATTGGAGAGATACAAAGGTCAGACCATAAACCTTGGTGATGATCCCCTCAAACACACACACACACACACACACACACACACACACACACACACACACACACACACACACAGTAGCTAGCTCTGACCACTAAGCACCAGTATCAAGATATACCTATCCCCAAGCATTGGCAATGGCCAGTTGAGACTTCTTTCAGTACAATGTTGTTTCAGAAGGGGGTTGCCAACTGGTCCTTCTGGCTGAACAGGCAGGGTACTGGTCAGGTCAAAGAGGGCACCATTGAAGGTCATTCTTTGCTGCCTTTTATCCCTCTCTGGAAGACTTTCGTGACTCCCCAATTCTTGGTCTTACCCAATCCAGGGGTCATTGACCTTGAGGGATATCCCTCTTGGTAGCTGCTGGATGGCAACTGTCAGCCCCAGGGGTCATGTCCGCACATATGTGCAGTCTCAGGAGTCCGTTGATGAATTTTGATTGATTCACTGCCGTGATGAATAGAGCTCTGGAAGTGGTTGATCAGGGGGTATTTCAGCCCCAAGGGTCTGTTTCCAGTGTTGATTAGTTCAAACAGGGGCTTCCCTACCTTTAACAGTGAAGTTTCAGGGAGTTCCTGGCTCTGAATTGATTCTTTCCTTATCTTGGTCTGTAGTTTTGTAGGTGTTAATTGCTGCTCATTAACTTGTTTATCCAACTAGCTACTGTGTTACACAATCAACCATGATTCATTCAGGGACCCACTCCATACAGAGATTCCTGCCCTTGCTAACATTGTTACGTGGTACAACTTACTTTTAAACTTCAAGTACATTTGTAAAAGCAACTACAAGCTTTATTTTCACTACAAGTACACCTTATATAATATATATATATATATATATAATAAAAGAAAAAGAAAGAGGAAGAAAGAGGAAGGAAGAAAAGAGAGAAAAGGAAGAGAGAGGAAGGAAGAAAAGGTAGAAAATAGAAAGCATCCCCAAAAGGGGGAAAATACAGCAAAAGGGGCTTTTGCCAACATTGGGGGGGGGGGGAGGGGCAGGCAAAAAGGTTTCTTCCTACAATGGAGCTGCAGTGCTTCCCCACAGCAGGACCTGGGATCTGAGGAGGGGCCACAGGGAATGGAACAGCTCTCCCCCAGGCCCTCCACCTGGCAGTTAGATGAGTCAGGCAGGTGAGCTCTGATGCCAGCTGCAGTCGCAGCAACACTCTCACCTGGGGTGGGGGGTGGGGCTGTATCCTGGAAATGCTTGAGGGGTATATCTGCACAGGGCAACCACCAGGGTGGAGGGAATGGGGGGAAGGGGGCCATGGACTGGCTCTGGGAGTGGCTTGGTGTCTTGGACAGCACTGGCATTGGGGCCCAGGTACCCCGATCCCACTTTCCTTGCCCACTGCTGCCTGCTGGAGCAGGCCTCTCCAGGGGCTTTTCCCCACACCACAGGTTACTGGCTTCCTTGGGCCACTCCTCCCATCCTGGGTCTGCCTCCTACTCCGGTAGCTCCTGGTCAGGGTACAGTGGGGACTGTCCTCCCCTGCCTGGCGTCCAGGGATCCATCTCATGGGATCCCCATTCCTACTGCTCCTGGAAAGAGTCCCTACAGTGGAGCATGGCATGCCATTGCAAGAGCTAAGGGTTCTTTGTGGGAGGCAGTGCTGGCACCAGTCAGGGTTGTCAAACATGACTACAAAGTGGTCCAGAACCCTGTCCATAAACTCCCTCTTCTGGTGCTGGGAATCTGTTAGCTCCAGAGGCACAGGTTGCTTCTTCAAGACAGTAAGTGGCCATCTCAAACCCCCATTCCTGCATCTCGGCAGCCTGGGTGTAGCCTGAGGATGTCTCCCCTCCACATCTGGAGTCTCTCCTCATGCTACTCCTCTTTACAAGAGTCAGACATCCATGCCCAGTGCCCAGAGGCAGTGACCAAGGCCTGCAGCATCTCTTCCTTGCTTCTTTGATGCCTCCTATGGACATCTCTCATGTGCTCTGCAGCTGTGTGGCCCTCTATCCTTGAGGTGGCATTGTATCCTCTGTGTGCTGTCCTCCCTCACACATAGTGTTTCTGCCATTTGACATGGGAGACCCAGAGCTTTTGTGTGAATTTGCAACTTTTGCTGATAAAATGAAGTATAAGGGAAGGCCTCTGGGACCCTCCCAGCAGTCACCTGGGCACTCATGCAGAGAGGACAAGGTAGCTATGGTAAGTCCTTTGTCTGGGCACTTCCCCTACCTGGGGCTGGGAGCTGCACCACTGCTCCTCATCCAGTACAGCAGATATCAGTGTCATGGCTGTGCTGCAGGTAGACATCAGGACCTATAGTGGTGCTGGTGCTGGTTGCTGGGGAAGGAAGGGCTGTGTCCCTCTCCAGGAGCTGCAGCAGGTATCTGCTCCACTCCCACTGAGTTTTTGGGGTCCCTAAGTCTTGCAGGACCTCAGACCATCTCCAGAGCAGGTAGGGACTGACCACTCTGAGAAATGCTCACAGAGCTTTTACACTGCTCCCCCTCCCCTCAATCCTGCCATCCTTCTCTAACAAGAGAGGCATTTTGGTGCTGAGTCCATGCAGAAGCAGTATTTTGCTCTGTACATTATTTTGGTGAAAGTCAGCCAGGCCCAGACGGATGAGATTTACCACTACTTCCAGGGGAACACCATCCAGTATACCCTGCTTCTGCTGGACATGGTCCTGTGGGAGGTGTTCAACAGCTAGAGGGAGAGCCATCTGCTCTGAAGACATGCAGGGAAAGCTTGAGTTGCTGTTCAGTGTGAGAGTCCTGCTCATGTGGTACCTGTGAGCCTGCTATTATGAGCTGACACCAGCAGATGAGTTTGTGATCACCACAGCTATTGATGCAATGCTGAACTCATAACTTGACCCAGGGAGAAGTTCCCCACACCCCAGCTGCCTATGAAGAGTCCTGTTGTGTGTTCCCCTGGTTTTCCAGCACCTTTCTTCTGTTTTGAATACACCAGGAGGGGCTGAGGGTTGCATTGCTTTCAGGGGTTGGGGAAGGTTGTGGTGGAGAGGGGGCTCTGTTTGTGTGAGGTGGGGGTGGGTTGCTTGAGGGGTTGGTACAGTGAATGCAGGTGCTGTGAGACTCAGGGTTTCTGGGTACCCACAGGCTCTCCTCAGGAATTCAGATCAGATACTGGGTGGGAGGGAGTGCTGTAGTGGCACTTGCAAGCCTCTCCAGATGCATGATTTGGGAGTCACCCTGGCAGTGGGAACAAATTGGCTGAGACAATGGTTCCCACACAGGATTCCTGCCCTCACAGCTGTACCTTTCTTGAGAGGCAGTGAGGGAGAGAGGTTGTTTGGCAAGGGAGAATTTTCTCATTCATGCTGCACACTAACTCCAGTGGTTCTCATAGATGGCTGCGTGTTATCTCCTATACCTGACCTTAGTGTCCTCTCTGCCACCCAGCCCCATGGTGCTGCCAAATGGGGGAAATGGGGTGAGCACTGGCACTTGTCCATATCGGGGGTGGGGGGGGGGGAGGCAGGGCTTGGTGTCTCTGCTGAAGTCCAGGAAGGGAGGGGAGGGGAGAAGAAGGAGTGACTGCTCTTCCCAGTCCTGAAAGACAGAAACCTCTTGAGCAATTAGCAGCCTGGGGCCCTGTGCTTTGAGTGGTCCCTCCCAGGTACCTCCATCCCTGCACCAGCAACGCGCCCCCCCCCCCCAACTCTGGGCTTCTCAGCCATAATGGCCTGGAAGAGGGCTGTGACTGCAGAGATGGCCTGTAGTGATCATCTGTCCACCCAGGAACTGGTGGGGGAAGGGGGAAAAGGCCAGCAGGCTGGGTCTGGTGACCACCTTTTGGAAACAGGCTTGCACAGAGGGATTTGGGCTGTTGGGGCATCACCATGAGGCTACCTTCCTGCCTTGCTGACTGTGGGCATGGCCTGCCAACTCCCCTTCCCCCTAACCCTTAGGGATTTTGCATGTTCCCTGGTGCCTGGGTCCCTATCATGGCTGTGTGGAGCAGGGTGGAGTTGTCCTGGGCAGCATGGTGTCCTCAATCAGTGCCTGAGTCTTCACAAGAAGTGGGAGGGGGGCTGGTTGTAGGTGCTGTGTTGTGTGCTACAGCAATGGCCACTGTGCTGGTAGTTGGTTGGTGGGGGAGGGGAGGTCTGGGGGTGGTCTCTGTGTAGAGGGGTAGTGAGGAGGTGTCAGGGGAGCGGGAGAGGAATATTTATGGTAGCTATGTCAGAAATAGTGTGCCAGGTGCTGCAGAGCCTGTGGCCCTCTTGGGCAGGAGTTGTGAGAGAGGCTGCTACCCAGCACCTCCACAGCATGGCAAGCCCCATCCAGGGACTCTTCCCTTGGGTGACAGGAATAGCAGTTTCATGGGGAAGACCCCCAGATGGTGGCTGAGGAGGAACACTCCACACTGTGCCCTGACTGGGACGTGCTGGGGGACAACCGGTTCTGGGACAGGAAATGTGGTATATGTGAGCTGCTGACCTGTGGTCCGAGGAGGCAGAAAGACATCTGGTGGGGTGAAGGGAGTGGGTGAAGGGAGTGGGACCAGGTTGCCTGAGACATGAAGGCCTGCTTCCAGGCCCAACTTGCTACCCCTGACCACTGGTGGCTGCCTAATATGTGCAGGCACCCCAAACTGTTCCATACCTGTCCCCAAGGGGTGCAGGGGCACTCAGGATGTGGAGAAGAGTGCAGCCCAGAGGTCCACCAGGCCAGGCTGTCACTGGAACAATGTCTGGCACCACAGCCCACTGCCCCGGCTCATCCACTTCCCAGCCCTGGGGTTTAGGACAGAGTTCTTTGGCTTCCTGCAGCCTTGCTTCCTTGGCAAGGTCCCACTGTGGAGGAATGGTGCACCCTTGGTGGGGGTAGGCTGCCTCTGGGCCCAGGCTGACTGCATGACATGAGCCCCAAGCATGAACTCAGGCCATGGGTCCAAGGTCCTCGAAGGGTGAGACTGAAACCTGGGGGTGTGGGGCCAAGGGTCCCGTGTGGGAGAGCCGGAAGTCCATGGATCCTATGTGGTGATTCCTCCTAGCTTGAAGCCTCTTTCATCCCCACTGGGCCCAGCACCTGCCTGAGGTGTTGGAACACTCTTAGATAGACAATGTGTCTAGGGTCACACACCTGTCCAGCTCATACAAGGAAAAGTCCCTCTTCTTCATCCCTGACCCCCTGAAAGTAGGGTGCCAAATTAAAAGTACCCTTTCCTGTGCCTCCCCTCCACTGTTTTGTGTTTATTGAGTTCAGGCCCTGTAGCATTCCCCCAACCCAATCCCCTTCCCTGGCCTTCCCCTTCCAAACTGCCCTTTCCACCCAGGGTCTTTCATCCCTTTCTCAATGCCCCTTCCCCTTCCCCTGACTCTCCCCCTGCCCCTCCCCGCCTTGCACTACACTCTCTCCAAAGTTTGCTGGTTTGTGTTAATTGGGAAAATGGATCAAGTTCTGCGATGGGCAACATTCCATAAGTGTTCTGTTTTAAACGCATGAAAAGTTTGGCATCTACAACAGTTTAACAAGCTGAGACATGTCTCTGCCTTGCGCTGCATTTCCCCACACTCTGCTGTGTGTCCCTGGGGATGTGGTTTGGGAGAGGGGAAGGGGAATGGTTCCCAGGAAACCTGGGTGGTAGACAGCACTGCCTGAGATGCAGGGCCAGAGGAATCCAGAGTGGGAGACTTGAGGCCCAATGCTAGAGCAGGGGCACTCAAAACCCTCCGACCCTACTCGAGCATGGAGGTAGTCAGCCAGGACTTTGAGGATCATGACACCCTGCTACTGTGTGGGGCTGGGGCCCCCAACGTCAGCCCTCCCTCACATCCCTGCACAATGTGTGTTCATGCTGCAAGGCCCAGTCTGTGCACTGTGCCTCCTCAGCCCAGGCTTTGCAGAAAATCTCCTCCCTGGACTTCCAGATGTTGTGGGGGATGCATGTGGTGATGATGAAACTCATCAGATTCTCCTCATCCACCTTGAAGTGTACACTGAGAGCCTGCCAATGCACTCTGAGGGGGCCAAAAATGCACTCCAGCATCATATGGCTCCTGCCCAGGCAGTAGTTGAAGTGCTCCTTTTGGCAGTCCAGCTGCCCCCATATGGCTTCATCAGTGAGGGCAGGAAGAGGTAGGGTGAATCTCTGACAAGGGGTGGCGGGGGGCAATGATATCACTGAAGATGAAATTGGGGACCCCAGGAGCAGTGTTCTCCATCAGTCTGAGGGGCAGGTAGTTGTAGAATATGCAGACATTGTGGGTGCTGTCTGCCCAACTGGTGAAAATGTGGGTGAATTGGTTGATGACACCCTGCAGTGGTTGATGCCACTCTACAGGATGATGGAGAATTAGCTCTTACAGTTGAAGAATACCTAGGCAGCTTGGATTGAGCAGAGGATGGGATGTGGGTGCTGTCCATGGGTGCTGTCCCCATGCAGTTGGGGAAGTCCATGAGGTGGAATCTGGTGACCACTTCCTGTGGCTTAATGAGGTGGATGAACTAGTTGGCCAGGACATAGAATCACAGAAATATAGAAAATGAGGGTTGGAAGGGACCTCAGGAGGTCATCTAGTCCAAGCCCCTGCTCAAAGCAGGACAAGCTCCAAGTAGATCATTCCAGCCAAAGCTTTGTCTAGTTGGGTCTTAAAAACCTCCAAGGATGGAGCTTCCACCACCTCTGTGGGTAACCTGTTCCAGCGCTTTACTCCCCTTCTAGTGAGAAAATTCTTCCTAATATCTAACCTAAATTTCCCTTGCTGAAACTTGAGACCATTGCTCCTTGTTCTGTCATCTGCCACCACTGAGAACAGTCTAGCTTCATCCTCTTTTAAACCCAATTCAGGTAGTTGAAGGCTGCTATTAAATCCCGCTGTAGTCTTCTCTTCTCTAGATTAAATAAGCCCAGTTCCCTCAGCCTATTTTCATAAGTCATGTCCCCCAACACTCTCACCATTTTTGAAGTCCTCTGCTGGACTCTCTCCAATTTGTCCACATCCTTTCTGTAGTGGGGACCCAAAACTGGACACAACACAGTATTCCAGATGTGGCCTCATCAATGCTGAATAAAGGGGAATAATTACTTCCTTTGACCTGCTGCCAACATACCTATCAACACAGCTCAGTATGTCGTTAGCCTTCTTGGCAACAAGGGCACACTGCTGGCTCATATCTGGCTTATTGCCCACTGTAACCCCCAGGTCCTTTTCTGTAGAGCTGCTGCCCAGCCAGTCGGTCCCCAGCCTGTGCTTGTACATGGGATTGCTCTGTCCTGAGTGCAGGACTTTGCACTTATCCTTGTTGAACCTTGTGCAGTTCCTTTTGCCCAATCTTTCAGTTTGTCTAGGTCACTTTGAATCCTAGCCCTACCCTCTAGCTTATCTACCACTCTCCCTAGCTTGGTGACATCTGGAAACTTGCTGAGCATGCATTCTATGCTATCTTACAGGTTGTTTATGGAGACATTGAACAAAACTGGCCCCAGGACCGACCCCTGGAGCACTCCATTTGATACCAGCTGTCAGCTAGGCATTGACCCATTGATTACTACTCTCTGACCCCGATGCTCCAGCCAGCTTTCTATCCACCTTACAGTCCATTCATCCAGCCCATCTAGCAGGACGCCATGGTAGGGCATGGGCAGGCAGGGACATGGAGTCATTTGCAAGTCACATCGATGGGTGCTCATGCTTGCCTTGGGGCTCTTCTTGAAACCTAGGACTGGGTGTGGGGGACAGTCCATGGTGACATGGTAGGGAGTTGGGAGCATGGTGGCCCATGCCCAGCAACAAACCAGAGGTGACTTACCCGTTTAGCCCTGCTTGGGTGTCTTTGGCAGTTGGTAGAGCTTGCAGGGCACACTGGGAGATGTGTAAGAGTCCCCTGTCTGCTGGACTCAGGCAGTGCAAGCAGATTCCAAGTCCCCTCACTGAATGGCAAATGTCTGTTTGGTTTGAATGCTAACGTATAGCTTTTAAAGTAAAGTGTGATAGAGTACTTTTAGCATGGTCTTTTTCAACATCTGGATCTGTCTAGTTCATAGAATCATAGAATCATAGAAGTAGGGTCAGAAGGGACCTTGTAGATCTTCAAGTCTGACCCCCTGCCTGGGCAGAAGAGAAACTGGGCTCAAATGACCCCAGCCAGGTAGGCATCGAGCCGCTTCTTAAAGACCCCCAGGGTAGGAGCCAGCACCACTTCCCTTGGAAGTTGGTTCCAGATCCTAGCCGCCCTAACTGTGAAGTAGTTCCTACGGATGTCTAATCTGAACCTACTCTCCAACATTGAGAGTTGTCCACCAGTATCTAGTGGAGTGCCCCAGGAGTTAGTTCTGGGGCTGGCTTTGTTCAATATCTTCATCAATAATCTGGAAGATAGGATGGCGTGCACCCTCAGCAAGTTTGCAGATGAAATCAAGCTGGAGTAGTGGATATACCGGAGAGTAGAGCAAGGATTCAGAGAAACCTTGACAAATTGGAGGATTGGGCAATAAAAAAGGTCATGAAGTTCAATAAGGACAAGTGCAAAGTCCTGCACTTAGGACAGAACAACTCCATCTGCTGGTACAGCCTGGGGGCTGACTGGCTCAGCCTCAGCTCTGCAGAAAAGAACCTGGGAGTTACAGTGGACAATAAGCTGAACATGAGCCAACAGTGTGCCCTTCTTGCAAAGAAGGCTAACAGCATACTGGGCTGCATTGGTAGGTGTGATGTCAGCAGATCGAGGAAAGTGATTATTCCTCTATTCTGCCCTGGTGAGGCCACACTTGGAGTACTGTGTCCAGTTTTTGGCCCCCCACTATAGAAAGGATGTAGACTAGGGTGGGCAATTATTTGGGGAGTTTTGATGAGGTGTCATAGCTGGGTCAGCATCCCTCCCCCCCACACACACTGGGCAACAACTCACCAAAACTTCCTATGGGGTTGTGGGCAGGAAAGGAACTGTGTTTGGGAGCAGGAGGGGCTGGTGAGGCTGGGATGACAGGGTGGGGTCACAGGGTGGTGACAGCTTGGGGCCAGGCCATGATCCTGCCCTCTGGGGAGGTGTGGGTTGTGTGTGGGGAGGGGTGTGTGCGCATGTCTATGTGTGTGTGGGGGGGATGCCTGGGTGCTAGAGGGTGAGGGGACAGATGTGGGACATGGGGAACATCAAACAGAGCTCACCCAAGTGGTGTGGCCTGTGATTGCCCCCATGGTGCTCTGTATGGGGCCAAGCCCTGCTCACTTGCAGGTATCCCCTATTGCACTCTCACCCATGCCCATGGTCTGACCCCAGCCAGCACCAGCTGGGCGCTGCTCTGCTCCCCCTGCCTTCAGCAGTGGCTCCTCCTCCTGCTCTTGCTCCTGCCCCTGCCATAGCACACCACTCTGGGCAGGCATGCAGCTTCAGCCAGGTGGCTCCTGCCCCAGTGTATGGGGCTGCAGCTCTAGCTTCTGGTTGCCGTCCACCAGAGCCCCATGTGCCGAGGCAGAAGCCACCCGGCTGAAGTTGTCTGTCCACCTGAAGTGGTGCATCTCAGTGTGGCATGGTGCGGCACAGGCAAGAGCAGGAGCAGGAGCATCTTCCAGTGGGGCTGTTCCTGGTGTGGCTGCAGCTGGCTGGGTCCTGCTCTGCTCCCCCTGCCACCAGCAGTAGCTGCTGCTCCTGCCCCGCTGCACCACATCATGCAGCGCCAGTTGGGTATCGATCACACTGGGAATAGCCTCACCAGAAGCTGCGCACACTGGCCAGGGCCAGGCCACAGGCAATGCTGGGAGCATTGTGCAAGCTGCCCTGGCATGGGCAGGGCGTGGTCCCATGCTGAACACCGAGTGGGGCAGCTGTGGGCTACATCTGTATTTTGAGGGTGACCACCTCTGATGTAGACCAAGTGGAGTGAGTCCAGCAGAGGGCAATGAAACTGGTGAGGGGGCTGGAACACATGACTTATAAGGAGAGGCTGAGGGAACTGGGCTTATTTAGTTTGGAGAAGAGAAGACTAAGAGGGGATTTAATAGCAGCCTTCAACTACCTGAGGGGTGGTTCCAAAGAGGATGGAGCTAGACTGTTCTCAGTGGTGGTGGGTGACAGAACGAGGAGCAATGGGCTCAAGTTGCAGCAAGGGAAGTTTAGGTTTGGTATTATGAAAAACTTTCTCACTAGGAGGGTAGTAAAGCACTGGAACAGGTTATCCAGAAAGGTTGTGGAATCTCCATTCTTGGAGGTTTTTAACATCAGCTAGGCAAAGCCTTAGGTGGGATGATCTAGTTGGTGCTGGTTCTGCTTTGAGCAGGGGGGTGGACTAGATGACCTCCTGAGGTCCCTTCCAGCCCTCATTTTCTATGATTCTACAATTTAAATGCTGGGCCAGTGAAAGCAAATTGTAGGAATTTTTCTTCGGGTAGTAAGTGAAGAAAATTTTCAGCTTTCCATTTTACGTGCCAGCTTTTAAATGAAACTGTGAAAAGTGAGATTAGTTTCACTATTCCATTTCAGCTGGTTCTGTTTATTGCCGTCTCTGCAAGTTGTATAACTTGGGAGATTTGCTTTAGCTAGAAATGGTATAGGAGTCTGGAAAAACATCTTTAGTGAAAATATTTCTGCGTCTGAGTTCCTTGACGCACATTAATTTAAGACAGGATTAACATGTTATTCACGCCTTAAATAGTAACCTAGCCACATGTTCAAGTCAATTTGAGGCATAATATAGTAAACAAGCCACAAAGTTATTCCACATATATTGTGAAATAACTTTGTTGCTTGTTTATAGCACATCTTACATGAAATGTGTGGCCATTTGGGGCTGCTCCATGATAGATCCCAATACTCAGCTGGGTGTCAATATGCAGCATATTGAGCTTGGGGCAGCTCCAGGGTCTGGGACACAGCTATCTCCTGCCCAGTTGAGCTGAGGGAAGAACCAATCCCTGGGCTCCAAAACCCTAGGCAGCAGACGCAGGGGTGTTGCAGGGGGGCGCAGAGCCCAACATCAAGGAGTGTTTCCCTGATTTTGGGCTCACTGCACCCCAGACCTTTACAATCCTGAAACTGATGCCATGCACAGTGATTTTCTGACATTCCCAAACCCTGGGCTCCCCCAGCTCCAGGATCCTGTCCCTGATCCTGAGATCCCTGTGCACCAGGGAATGCCAGAAAACTGTGCGTGCAGCCCAGCTCCACTTATGGTTTTTAAAGGTCCCAACATGATGGAAGGGATCCTCTTCCTGATCCTAGGGGCCTCTTGCATCAGGACCATATAAAACCACATGTGCCAGCCAGCTTGGGAACACATGTTTTTACATATTCACAGCATGGGGACCCTGAGATTGGGCTGCTGCAGTTTTTACTCAGGTCTACGCATGAGGACCCTGTGATTGGGCTGCAGCAACCCTATCCTGGGGTCGCTGTGTGCTGGGACCTGTATAAACCATATGTGCTGCCCAGCTGAGTAATCAGATTTCACCATGCCTTTAAGTGAACATCTGTCAGTGGCCTAAATGGCAGCCTTCTAGCCCTACACCTGACTGTGCATGTTTAAGTCTGTGTAACTAGACAGAGTATGTATACCAGTTACTCACTGGGTGGGTACATACATGCCTATGTGCACACATACTTGAGAGTAAGGTCTGGAAAAATGATACAGGGAAAGAGAGCCCTTCTGTAACTTAGCCTCAAAAGCTGCGTGGTTAGGGTACTCACCAAGGAAGTGAAAAATCCAGGTTCTAAGCCTCCTTTACCCAGATGGATCTATACTCATGCCATGTTAGGCATTATACAGGCATCTTTCCTTTTGAAGCTGGCATTAGCAACCAATGGAGAGATGTGTGGGGCCAGAAGGAAGAGATTGAATTTGAGTGTGTGGCTCAGTGAAATGGCTCCTGCATTGAAAAGGAGCAGGCTTTGGGTCCTAAACTTAAGCTTTATTCCCACTGGGGCAGGAATTTCCTCATTGCACTGATTTCTATCCATTTTATCTGATAACTATTAAATGCAAATTTCATTGGCCCAGCTTCAGAAGGAGTGCAAGAAAGGGTTCTGTGTAATGCTTAATGTGTGGCTAGAGCCTAGTGTTGGGAAGTAACGGAAGTGCAAACTCCATGTGCACAAGGGTGAATAGGCTTGGAACCCAGAACTCCTGAACAAATGTCCTAACCCCCAGCACAGCTGCTGCGGTTAAAACATAGGAAGGTCATCTCTCTCACCTCCCTTTCCTGAAGTTATGTTCAGGTCCATGCACATGTGCCTGGACAGACCACAACCACCGGACCATGCCCAGTCTATGTATCCACAGTGCAGAGGCAAGGCCCAAACCCTCCAGGTATGCAGCTAGAAAACTGCCACTGAGGCACTCAATGCTAACTGTTTGCTAGCTTATTGCAGGAGCTACAAAACTCATGCTACAAAACCTGTGTGCACTAGTGGTCCAGACTGCAGACCTCTCATTGGTATTTATATTCTTCCTTCCTTTCTGACTATGTATTTATTAATGAATCCAACAAATTTAACATTTTAAGATGCATCCAATCCTCTAGAACAGTGGAGCTAATTTTTTTTTTGTCCAGATGGGCAGTGCCCAGTCTCTCCATGGGCCAGATCCGGCCAGATCTTTTCTTTTCTGCCTTTCACACTCTGAAAGCTCCTTAATGTTTCACTTGATATTAAGATTTTTAAAAAATGTTTCCTCACCTCTATATGCAGCCTGCTAGATAATTCACCTGCTCTTTTTCCTCAAAATGTCACATAATACAAAACTCATTATTGCTTACCCATCTGTGCTTGTAGATTTTGAATTTATTCCAAACTTATTCTTAACTGTTAGCTCTTAGAACTGCACTTTCCTATAGTATTAAAAATGTCTCAGACTTTCTGGTTTGGAGGAAGAATATTTTTTTTTCAGCAAATTCCAAGAATTTCCATCAAATTTCTAAATAAGCATCTTTTCCCCTTCTCTCTAGCAGCCTCCCTTGATAGGATGATTTTTCCACTAGTAAAACTCCTCAGACTTTTTGAAGTGATCCTTTTTAAGGGGTGTCACTTCTCTTCTAGGCTTTTGTGATTGTAATTTTTGCAGTATCAAACTGGGTATCTCTAGAGTGATCTATCGCCTATTTAATATCCGCTCTGGCATTTATAGATCCATAATTTTATTCAATCCCTTTCTGAACCTGGTTATGTTATACACCTTCACCACCTCCTGTGGCAATGAATTCTGCAAGTTAACTACACATTGCTTTAAAAATACTTTCTCCTGTTAGTTTTAAACCTGTCACCTGCTAAATTCAGCAGGTGTTTCCTAGTCCTAGTATTCTGTAACTTGGTGAACAACTGTTCCCTCTTCACATAGCCCATACCCTTCATGATGGTATAGACCTCTGTATATTCCCCCACTGCCTTTTCCTTTCCAAACTGAAGAGTTCTAGACTTTTTAGTCTCCTTTGTTATGGCAACTGCTCCAGGTCCCTGATCTTTTTGGTTGCCCTTTTCTGCACATTGTCTAGCTCTACAATAACACTGTTGCTTGGAGCTGAGCCAGCTGCTGGACTGTGGCTCCAGCAGCCAGGCTCTGGTTTTGAGCAGCGTGCGCTGCCCCCATGTGTGCCACTCCACTTTTTTTCTGTGTGGGTTTTTTGTATATCCAGGGGTCAACTCCCCCCTCCGTCCCTTGTGCTACTCCCTTGCAGCATGGAGAACACCTGAATGCGTGGTATAAAGTGCTGCAGATAGGTCGGTGCCACATACCACATGGCTGCGCTCATCTGGATGTGGCCAAGGAGTCCAAGGTCTCTTTCCTGAGTCATAACAGATAGTTTAGAACCCTAATTCTTGCCTTTTCATGCCATGTTTAGCTCATGAGTACTTAAACACAGTCTTTCAATAGCAATGTGGCACTAAGTGGTTTTAATTGCAATAAAATTGCCTCCCTATGAAGGTGCAAACTACCAAGCTCTACTTAAGTAAATGGTCAAACTTCCATGAATGTGAACCAGGCTGGAATTTCACCCACTGTGAAATGGATCCAATATGTGGCTCTGTCATGTCAACATCTGCTGTGTAGGTCCTGAACATAACCCCTTTGAGGGGTCTGGCTTTCTTAGTAAGTTAGCACAACATAAGCATCAAAATGCAGGGCGAACTTTCTCACTACACCCAACAGTTCATATGATTCCCTCCTTGTGGCTGCTAGGCCTGACTTTAGATTCATCATTCTAGGATTCCCCTCTTTCCTCTCTTCTATCCAGGATTGAGTTTCTGTCCTTCATCTGCCCCAGTGAGTCAGCAGGGCTGAGTAAGTTTGCCTTGAAACTAATAGGTTGGAACCAGAGAAGAACCTACTCACATTTATAGGCTCTCTAAAAAACATTCAGAGGTGAATAGCTATTAACATATGTGATAAGTCAATAAATGCAATCCATTACGTTCTCAATAAAACTAATGCTGAGATTTACTTACTTTGGAATTAAGGTTTTTCTTGTGATCTCATCCCTTCAGAATGATGTCCTCAGAACTACAAAGTGAAACAGGCTATACATATCTCCATTTTAACCCACCATCAATGTCTTCCTTTCATTAGTTGCTACCAATATTAGACTCAATTGAAAGGAAATGACAGGATCAATTATATATTTTTATGCCAACACCTATTTATACTGAAAATGTTCATAAATTGCTTGCAGGACAAGTCAATGGAACTTAAAAGGAAACTTTCTTTCTTGCAAAAGTGCTGCTTAGCTGGTTGGAATTTGGAAAACATAAAACAGGCAGGAAAAAAAACACAAGGAGAATGCAAACATTTATCTTTTATTTGCATGTGCATTTTTTTCACCAGTAGCTGGTGCTCACAAAATCTTTTAAGCTGACAATAACCTTTAGTAAACTCAATGAATACTGTTTAAAAATATCTAGTGATAAGAAAATTACAGAAAAATCTTCCACTTGCACAGTTTAAAATGTGCAGAATCTAAAAATCATTATTTTTATTCAAAGATGATTAAAAGATTGATTTTTGTGTTTAGTATAATTTTTTTTCCTGGTCCATTACTGCCTCTATTGATGCAGCCTTTTTCCTGAGTTACCCAGACTACAGAATATAAGGATTTAATATGCTCTGAGTCAAATTCAGGCAAATAGAAAGGGAAAAGAACAGAGGCACAGTTGTAATCTTCAAATGCCATCATTTCTAAGAAATGCCAGGATCAAGCTAGCACTGTTTCCCTAATCAAGGAGGGCTGCTATACGCTACAAGTTGCTGTAGGAGACACATTTGCTGTGGTCTGCTTTCCTTAGCTCTACCAATCTATGCAAAGCCAGGTCACTTTTAAGATCAGTAAAGACAGGACACAGCAAAGACTGAAGCCCTCACAAGTCCAAATCTTTGAGGTACTGAATGTCTTGGGTCCTATCAACTCTGAAAAGTATTTATGGCACTGGGAACGTCATGAGATAGGGTTTATTTTGTAAAGTTAAACGAGACAAATTTAGTGGTAAACTGAGAAAGAGGATTTACATAATGTTTGACATTCTTGTCTAGTTTTGTTTCTAATTTGCACTATTTGTATGGCATGAAATATGGGGCTTTTAAATTATTGGCAAATCTGTCCAGGAAGAAAACTCAGAGAAATCAGACCAGCAGCATGCCAATGTTGTCTGTTTTTTTCTATATTTTACTACAAGAAACATCGAACAACTTATTCACTACAAAATTCCATTGTAAGAAATAAACTAATTAGAGTGTTTTCATGAAACTGGATTTATGTTTCATAATCATATTGTAAAATGAGGTCAGTAGGAAAAAAATTGGAAAAGACATGGCTTTTGTAGTATACATAATTAATATGAACTAATTAATAAATAAAATTAATTTATCATTGAAATAATTATGAAACATTTCTAAAAATTTTAAAGGCAAATCTATTTAGGCCTACAGTTAACATGCAAGTTCATCTAACAAGCAACACAAAAAATTATCATAGTAGTCAACTGTTGTATTAACATTCAAAAAGGTTTAGACAGCAGCACACCTTTTTCTATATGGCAAACACATCATAACATTATTACAACAGTCTGGTTGAAATTTGGAAAATACCCGCTTGGTAATGAGACCTCGGCAATCAATTTGCAATACATGATATAAATAATGAAGATTATTTTGCAACAATGAGGTCAGTACAGACTAAAAGAAAGGGGCTACCCTATTGCTGGTAGATGACCCTTTTTCACAAACTCTTTCTTGAACAAATAGACATGTGCTACCATACACAGTTCTGGAAACAATGAATTGTAACAAAACTATAGTTTAAAACATTCAACATAAATACTTATTTCCACTGTGTGACTCTAATTATCTCATCAGATCTAGTGATTCTAGGAGCTTGTTCAGAGCTTTAAAACAATAATTTCACTGGTTTGATGGGAAAAACATTACCGTGTTAGTACTGTTAGCACCCATCTCTGCCTCTGCTGTTTACACTCCTTTAAAAGTAACAAGTGTATTTGGCTGAAGCTGATGGAAAATTTGCTTGCATTCTAAGCTCCTAATTTTTTTTTCTCTTTTCAAAAGGGATAAAAAAGTAGGAAAGGTCTTGTTCAAACTTTTTCTAAGTTACATATTACTTCAACAAGCACAATGGTTACATGACATCAAAGTACTGTAAATTATCAAAAAGTACTGTACAGAAAATTACAAATTCATTTCAAAATACATTACACTGCTATGACTGAGCTAAAAAGTGCTTTTTGCCAGAAAAGTGATCTTCCAAAATAGAAGTGCCATATCATTAACTTTTTTTCTTCAATAAAATCTTGGTGTTTCATCCTGGTTGTGCTATATTCTATTATTTTTTCTTATCAACCACGTTTATAATTGGGTCCTTCTGCTTCGGTGGCTGAAAGACAAAGTGAACTGTCTATGAGAGATCTGCTCCACACAATAGTGCTAGAAGCCAGCTGATTTAACGGCAAAGAACTGTAGAAAGTCCTTCATAACCCTGGAGAGCGCCTCATTACTTTGTACACTGAGTTATTTCCAGAATGATTTTGATGGTGATACATTTCTATTCTGTTGCCCTTCCCATGGTTTCCACATAATCTCTGGGTTCCTTCGCAAGTCTTTATCCAACCTCTGTACAACCCTCCACCTGAAGGTTCATCCAACTCAGCGGTGCCTGTATTGTCTCATGAGTGGCACGATACAGGAAGGAGGGCCTGCCAGTTTCAAAAATGGATGCCTTAGTAGTTCTTGTGCTGTTGCTCTCTGTGAGGGCTCCCTCACCAACATCAAGTCTAAGAACCCTCGGAGGACTGAGGATACCTGCAACATCACATTGACATTATGAAAAGTAGGCAAGAAGACAACTTAAAATGATATAGTGCTTTTTTTCTACAACTTATTTTGCTGAAAGACAAGTAAAATAAATGTTAACTTCATGTAAAAATTATTATAGGAATTACAGTTAGTACCTACATCAAAATTAAAGGTCATTTATCGTTTATATATTAGTAGCTTAAAAGTATTGACACCTAAGTGTGGACACAGACCAGAAAACAGGGCACTTAACATATCTTGGTACAGTGTCTGTTAGCAGAGCAGTACTTTTATTGTCACTGGGAGTATCTACATGAGACATTTACTGTACAGTTGACTAACTGCAGTAAAATCTTGCTGTCTACATATGCACCCCTATTATGGCACAACAAAACATAAACTCCACAGCAGGGTAGTATTTGTAAATACGTACAAGTACTACCTTGCTGCAGAATTTTTTCATGGACAGCAGTGCACATATAGACGCTGCCCAAGCTGGCTGGGACACAAGGTGTTTTAGTTCAGGGCTTGCTGGCAGGCAGCCCCCACACTAAAGCACCCTCGTGCCCCAGCTGCACCTCAGCACATGGAGCCCAGTTGGAGCAGCCTGGGCTGGCAGGGGACCCAGAAAGTCAGCCTGCCAGCCCAGGGCTGTTCCAACCAGGCTCCACATGCGGTGGAGCAGCTGGCTGGGCCATGAGGGTGCTTTAGTGTGGGGGCTGCCTGCTGGTAGGCCCCACACTGAAGCATTCTTGTGCTTCAGTGGGTCCCCTGCCAGCCTGGGCTGCTGTGACTGGAGTCCACATCCTATGCATGAATAAACCCTGGAGCAATATGTTGCACAGCTTTTTACTCTCAGGCACATGTTCAAATGGCGCACCTGGGAGCAAAAAACTCCACAGCTTTTATTTGTGCTCATTAGTCGCATGTGCAGATGTGCTCACTGAGAAATAGATTCTGACTTTGAGCCCATCCAAAGGAACAGAATGGGAGGCGATTTGGCTTTTCAGTTTGTATATGTAGAGGTACATCGAAGTTACTGCATCCCTGCAGAGGGTAAAAATGAGTAGTAATTTAATGTTGGGATAGACAAAAGCATAGCACTTCACCTGGCTTATGTATACATATGGCTCAAGGACAAGACAAAAGCCACAATCAGGCCATTAGCTTATATCACCACCATCAACTCATGGACTCAGTTCATTTTGAAGTACACAGGGTTTAATGGAAAGATGAGCATTCTAACCTTATGTATGTCCTTCACCCGTGGAGGTAAGTTATCTCGGATTCTGCGCATTGCTTGGAGTGGTGGCTCATTGAAATATGGTGGTTCTCCATCTATCATTTCTATGACCATGATACCAAGTGACCAGATATCCACCTGTAATACACAAAGAGATACTGAACTGTGCAACCCATGTAAAAAACAACTATTACAAGATGAGCATTTGAAACATGTTTAAACATCTCAGCTGTCATTCTACCATGGGTATTTGTTTAAGCAGCACCCTGAGTTGATTTCAGTGGGTACTTCTGCTTAAAGCCTGATGGCACAATATGATCCACTGGGACAACTATTAACTTTTTACCAGTTGATAATAGATTTTGTTCCTAAGAAAACAGGGTGTTCTCAAAACATATTATAGCACAGAATTACAGGCCAGGTCTTTAGCTGGTAAAAATCAACAAAATTCTACTGGAGCCAATCAGTTTGGGCTAGATCTTGGTAGGGGTCACTGGCTTTAGCAAAGCTCCACTGATTCACGCCAGCAGAAGAACTGACCTATTGGCACCTAGAATTCTCTATGCTGACAAGACTAGGGAAGAGTATGGCATACTGTAGGTGCCACAAAACCAGTTTTGGTAGCCCTGTTCTGCATCCTGCCAAATAATAATGGACTTGACTCTCATTGACATTAATGTCTCTTTATGCATTAACACAGAAGTGATTTTGGGTCATCAGATATTTTTAGACACTCACTTCATAGAAATCAGCGGTGCTAAACCTTCTGGCCCTGCAGGTCAGATGGGTGGTCTCCAGGCCAGATCCCATGTGCAGTGTCAGTCTAAGAGCCTGATCCAGTGCAGGGTCAATACACAGGATCAGTTCAGCTAAATCTGGCATTGTGCACCAGCCTGGCCCCACACAGTGGATCTGGCTGTGGAGTGAACCTGTAAGCCAGGCCCACTACACACCAGTATGATCTAGCATGCAGGGGCATGTCATCTGGCCTGTGAGCCTTTCAGTAGGTCTGGAAATCTGGCAGCAGGGGAGTGGCAATTCACATTGCCACTATTCCTTTGCTGCTAAATTTCCAGACCAGTAGAGAGACCGATGGGCTGGATCTGGCCCATGGGCTAGAGATTGAGCACCACTGACATAAACCATTTGGTAAATTGACAAAACCCATCTTATGCAACCTTAAGCTTTTTGTCCCTACAATTCCTACTGGAAAATGCACCAAACTTCCACTTGCTTATCAGCTATAAACCTTCTAATTTCTTGACTAAATATATCGATGGTCAGTTTATACCTGTTTTTTGGGGGCCAACATTGTCCTTTTGCTTAAATGGGTGTGGATTGTAGCCATGTTGGTCTAAGGACATAGGCAGACAAGGTTCTTTGGGTAAATCTGTTATCTTTTATTAGACCAACTCAAATAGTTGGAAAAATTCTTCTTAGTGAGCTTTCAGGTTTAAATATCTTTTGTTAAGCTGAAGAAGCATTTGCAGTTGGTGTGTGCTGTTCCTGGATGGAATGAATAGTTATTCCATTGTATTCATTCCATCCAGGAAGAGCACACACCAACTGCAGATGCTTCCTCAGCATGATGAAGGGTCTTTAAACTGGAAAGCTTGCTAAGAATTTTTCCAATTATTTGAGTAGGTCTAATAAAAGAGCTCAGATTTACCCAAAGAAACTTGTCTGCCTTTTGCTTAAATAGCATTTTTCCCTTGGGAGTGGTCACTCTTTAATGTACACTGTGGCCAGATAAAAGGACCAGGAAGAGGAGTCAATGTCATGTGTGTCCATTTTTAGACCCTGCCTTTAGGGCATAAAGGGACCTTAGCATAAATGAGACTAAGGCTTAATATCATTTGCATCCTGTTTGACTTAAAGTTATATGTATTGGGCCAAAGTCACCTCTCACTGGCAAGATATTAAATCGGAGTAAAAGAGATAACAATGGAGTCCGAATGATTTTAAACTGCTCTAAATTAAAACAGAATTTGTTCCCCAGCATGAGACGTGAAGATACAGTCTGTTCCTTACAACTTTACTGTGTGACTTGTTCCCTTGTTTGTATGCACCATATATCTGTTCTTCACAGATTTTACCATCGGTAATACAAAATAGAGAAGATAAATCCTATTGCCATGTGGCGTAGAAAAAGGGGAGCAGAAGTCATTTCTTTGGCTCGGAAACTGTGAGTCACTATCATTACAAAGAGCAAGGGGATTACTTTTTCATAAATACAGAGTAATCTCCATTTTTTAAATGCTGTGACTCAATCCTTAATAAAAAATGGGTTGTAACATTCCCTAAAACCCATGTGTACTCACAGTCAGCTCCCTCTTGCTCATCTGAAAGTCTCCAATAACACATGTCAATGGGCTATTCTGCTGACAGTTTGGCAGTGCTCAAAATAGCTCCATGACACACAGCAATTTTTACTGCTACTCATTTTCATGAGCTGATCATGTTTTGAGTTAAAGTACTGCCTCTGAGAGCAAATGTAATCTGTGCCTTTATGGTGTTTAACACGACGAAACTTTCTTTCATCTACAATGACAGTCACGATTTAAGGTTCAGCAGAAATCTTCTAAACTGCTCAATATTTCTGCTGAGGAAAATAATGCACAAATTGTTTTCCTACATACCACTAATCAACAAGAATATTTTGGAGGTACTCTGGCTTTTAACACAGGCAACTGGTAGGGGGGAGTATGGGGGGGGTATGTGCCCCCCGCTGAGATTGGCCTCCACCTTGGCACCGCTCAGGATGGGGCAAATTTTTTGCCACATGGGACAGTGGTGTGTTGGAGGCTGGGGGTGCACTAAGCCACGGCAAAGAAGTACAGGAGTGGATATAGAGCTTTTGGCCTGCCCCTGGGCTGGCCCACAAATTGTGCCACCCCAGATTCAGGAGGCACCAGTCACCCCTGGCTTTTAAGTTTGTGCTAGATTCTAAATGGGAGGTGGAGGAGAGAGGAGATAGAGCAGGGGAGACTCACTCATGATCAGATGGAAGATTTTATTTTGTCACCTTTTTAGAAATACTGATCTGCTCTAAGTGTGAACACCTAACTGCACAAACAAATCATAAGAAAAACTCCTGTTGGTCAGACTGCAGCTATAAGATAAAGAACTGTCAGTTTCTTTAAAATAAACCCACAGATAAACTATAGGTGTATAAGCTTAGGATCTGTAGGAATTTTTCTACGTTCCTTTTTTCTTTGGTTGAAACATATTTTCAGAGTTGATGCCTGTATATCAGACCAAAGGTTAGATCACAGCTGCTTATATGGTCTGTCTCTGCGACTCCAGTGGTCTAATGGGACTAGAAAAATTAGCTTCTTGGGATTTCTGAAGGGCTTCTACCTGTGTGAGTCTCCTCTCCCATATCATCTGAGCTCAGTGCACAACAGTATTTGTTAATGGTACATGAATGAATGTCTTTTACCAGTTGTTACCCCTTGGTTGTTATTCATGTTCATTTGGGGCAGTACTCAGTAGGGCTGTGCGAAACGGCTATGTTTCATTTCAGTTTTGGATTTGGCCATTTTGGAGGACAGCGATTCGTTTCAGTGTCTCGGATCACTGTTCTGTTTCAATTCGGCCAAATCTGTTTCAGAGTTTTGATGCTGTTTCGGAGATTTGGATCAGCCGGGGAAAGGCAGGCATAGCCAGGTGGCTGCAGGTTCTCCTGTGGCTCCTCCAGCTGTGCTTGTTTCTGCCCCAGTGGGGGGAGCCGCGGGAGAAGCCCCCATGGCTGCTGTGCCTGGCCCCATCCCCTGCCTGGCCCCAGCCTCTTGGCACTTAAAAAAAAAAAAAAAAAAAAAGCCCTGCACTCACTGGATGCAGCAGCAGGGACCAGGGCATCTGAGCGCTTGTGGCAGAGCCCTGCTGTGCTGCACAGAGTAGTGGGGATCGATCCCCCCCCCCCCCCCAGCTTGGCACCTGTGCGGCAGCTGTCACATTGCGCGGGTACAGTGCAACTCAGCAGGGCGCCACGCACTCTCTGGGAGCTGGGGAGGCTCCAGCAGTCAGCCGGAGCCCGGCAGTGCTCAGTCCCACTGGCTCTAGCTCCAAGACAGTGCACAGTGCCTTGCTGAGCCACGCTGCACCCATGCCATAGGGCAGCTGCCTTACACGTGCTAGGTGTGGGGGGCAATTTCTGCTGCACCCCACTGCCCTGAACTGTGCGGGGGGCTCTGCCACAAGACCTCAGAGGCCCTGATTGCCGCTGCTGCAGCCGGTGAGCTTTTTTTTTTTTAAAGTGCTGAGGGGCTGGGGCTGGTCAGGAGTTAGGGCCAGGCAGGGCAGTCATGGGGGCTTCTGCTGCAGCTCCTCTGGCTGTGCGTGCCTCTGCCCCGGTGGAGGCAGCTGCGGGAGAAGCCCCCATGGCTGCCCTGCCCAGCCCCATCCCCTGCCCGGCCCCAGCCTCCCAGCATTTTAAAAGGAAAGCTGGGGGGCTGTGCTGGATTATTCCTGGGGAGAGCCTCCGAAACTTTCATGAAATGTTTTGGATGGTTTCGTTTAGTTTTGGAGATGTTTCTGAGCCTTCCATGTCATTTCAGATTCGGTGTTTCAGGTGCTGAAATGGGCTGAAACACCTCCAAAACGAAATGGCTGCCGAAATTTCACACATCCCTAGTACTCAGAACCAAACTTCTTCATCAGTCCTCCCTAGGGCCTTATCTACAGCCAACTAAGTCTTCTTCAGTATTACTTAGAATATATTCCTGGTCTGAAACTGAAGTACGTTCAAAACAAGCCTACTATACATTTCATTTTGCAGTTTTCTGACTCTTGATAGTCAGCTGGAGAGTTAGGAATCAAGGCCAACTGTAATGTTGGTAACCTCATCTAAAGTGTCTAAAGCCTGGTATAATTGGGTCTTAGAGGAAAAAGTCATCAGATTCTACACAAAGAGTTTGAAGGATCAGCACATCCTCTGTCTGCGTAGGTAAGGAAATCCCTGCTTGTTAATACAGAACAAGAAGCTGGCTGTAACCCTAGAGAGAGGAATAAAGCCCTATTAGGTTATATCTTGAATAGAATATGAGGCATGATGCAATTACTTGCCATATGTATGCTTGGAGATTTCTAGCTCCCAACCTTGGCATAGCTCTTTACAATAGAGCAGAGGTAGGCCAATATTTAGCACTTTTTTCAACTTTCCAGCTTGTTTTCATGCTTATATCTGGGGCTCCTTAGAGTCACTATCGCTACTAAAAATCAGAAGACTCTAAATGACCAGTTATGCATTTGCACTGGCAAATACTTGATATATATGTGAAATAGGAGTAATACTTGATATATGTGTGAAATAGGAGTAACAATGTGTAAACAGTGGGTGAGTAATTAGGTTTGCATTTTTATGCATGTAACTGCCAGATCAAGTTTGCGAATCACAGAGATAATGTAAAGAGTATTAGACTATGTTAATTAACAAATAAATTATGTAAATTGACTTTTACCATGACACTAGCTAAAAAAAACCACACCTGGAGCATGCATTGTATAGCATTCCTAGTACAGAATGTAGAATTATGGAGAAGAAAGGCTGGAAGGGACCTCCACAGGTTATCTAGGCCAACCCTCTGCCTGAGGCAGGATCATTCCTATCCACACCATGCTATACAAATCCATAATCTAACCTCTTAGTAAAACTACCTGTTATTGTTTGATCAAACTCCCAGGATTGCTGTTTTATAACAAGTCATTATATAATACTGTTGCTTTGAGGTATACCTATCAGTTGCTGCTGCTTTACTGCAGATGTAGTATATACAAGTCAGCTACATTTTTACCATATAAATATACTTAAAACTATAGGTACATTCTCAGTGATCACTTAAAATATTTTCCCATTTTACTTATTTCTAGAGCAGGTGTGGTGAATCCACAAGTGCCACAAGTGGCATGGGCAGCCTCTGTGTGTGGCATGTGATAGATCAAGGAGGGGACAGCAGCACAGCAGCAGATAGGAAAGGAAGCAGAAGGCAGAGCATGAGATCAGGTAAGAAGTACAAGGCAGGAAGCAGAAAGCAGAGCTGCAGATTGGGCAGAGGAAGGGGATCAGCGTGGCACTTGGGGAGCATGCGGGGCTAATTTCTGGCGTGTCTACCAATGAGTTCCAGACTGCCATCAGGATAATACACCTGTGAAGCTCACCTCCGTTCCATATGGCAGTCTTGATATCACCTCTGGTGCCATCCAGTATGGAGTTCCAACCAGGGATTTCCTTTTTGGGACTTCCTTTGACACTTGGGCACAAAACCCAAAATCTGATAATTTAATCTGAAAATAGAGCAAAAGGAAACCACAAAGGCATGAATGAGCAACCAATTGGAAGGTCTGAACCCCGTTGTGTCCTTGACAGTACTGAATACTCACAAGATTCTCAAAGAAGGGGGCCTAGTTGGCTATCTACTTCAGAGGCCTGATGTGTTGTATGTAAGTCAGGGGTGGGCAAAATACAGTTCATAGAGGGATTTTTGTTTGGCCCACGGCAGGTTCCTTGGTCCCACCCGGCCCATGAGCAAGGAACAGCCTGGGCCATGGTACGTGAGGCCAGTCCTGCTGCTCCCAGGCATGCAGTGGGGCTAGAGCAGCACAGTGACTGGACTCTATTTTCTGGTAGCCCCAGTGTTGGTGGCTCCTTCTGTCTGCTGCTACTGGACTCAGCCCCCTTGCCTAAGCACCCCAGCCCATCTACTCCACACCCACCACCAAGGGTGGGATCCACATGGGCAGAGCAGCTGAGGTGGGGTTGTGGGCTCGTGGGGAGCAACATCCAGGAGTGAGGCAGTGAAGAGGAATGGGGAGACCCCAGGATCTTGGGGCAGTGAGAGTGTGGACAGGGGTGTGCAGGGAGTGGATTGCAGCTCTGCTCTGGCCCCAGCCCTGCACTGTCACTGCCACAAGATCCTGGCCCCGGCCCCAGATGCAGCACCCTGCCTGCCTGCCCGCACAGCTCTTGGCTGATCTCCATGGAGACCCTGCGATCACAGGGCTATAACAGCACAAGGCTGGGGAGAGGGGAGAGCCCCAGTTCAATGGGCATAGATGTGCAAGAGAGTATCACAGTTCTGCCCCAGCCTCGCCTACCCTGCTCCTGTATACCACTCCCTGCCCCCTGCAGCCCCTTCCCACATTTGCTGAGTTGTTGTGCCGGGGGTGGGGGTGGGGAGAGGTGCTGACGCAGTCTGCGACAGCTCAGCAAAACTCCCCATGTGGCCCACAGGCCCAAATAATTGCCCACCCCTTATGTAAGAGAATACCCTGGTTTGAACCGAACTGTCCTCAGCATACCCCATTCTCCCTCATCCCTACACTGGAAACTCTAGCTCCTTACCTGGTTGCCTGGCTAAAAGCCTTATGTTCTGCACTGGCTGGGTCAGATATGAAAAGCTACCCTAAATATGGCTGCAGTTACATTTATTCACGATTTCTCCCACACTCCCACAAACATGTTATATTGTGGCTGCCTGCTGCGACCCCTTGACTAGAGTCAAACCTCCTGCTATGTCCATATTTAGCCACACCCTTGGCCCAACGCATGTGAAATTTCTATGAGGGATTAATTCTGCAAAGTTTTCAGCATAACTTCTTTACTCTTGGAGCTTTCTATATTGAAAGGTATGACTTTGCTGCCTTATATTTGACCCAGAAGTAAATGAGCCTTGTATTTATGACGTGTGTAGCAAAAGCAGTACATTAAAAAAAACAAAAAACATTTCTGAAAAATGATGAAGTGATAAAATATACAAGCTTGCACATGTGTGTTCTGCAACATTAAACTCTTGGGTTTATATTGCCTTTGTTTACAAGGAATGCTGTTTTCGTGAATATAAAACTGCTTATTCAATAACACCTGTTAGTAAGATTGACTCCTTAAAGTTTACATGCATGAATAGTTTGAAGATATTGGTGGCAGAAGACAATTTTTATGGAAGCCATTGTCCATTAAGAGATCATTTATTGCTGTGCATTGTGCAATGCGATAGCACTGCCAGGATGAGCAGTGGAAAGATCTACCTTTGGCATTGTTCAAGATGGAATACTTTGCCTATCAGGCTATCAACTCATTCACTATGCCAGCCTGCTGTCTGGGGACAAGGCATGAGCCCAAATAGCTATATAAGGCATTAAAGAGGAAACTAAATAAATTGCTGCATTGTTTAGACCAGCATTTTATTATCAGCATTGATTTGTTTTCTTTTGGCTTCAGTGCAGACGTTAGTTTTCATTGAAGGCAGTTTTTTTTTAAAGTCAGAATTTAGCAATAATTGTTGGTATTTATAAAACAAAGCAAATAATATCCTAGTTCTCCAAGCCAAACATATTTTTCAGTTTACAGCATGAAAAACAGAAGAACTAACGCATATTTTGGAAGCTGAGCCGCTTTCTCTTTTGTAGGTTCATAAGAGGTTCTGCATATCCATTGCTCATCCAAGTACATCAAAGAAGACAATTTTCTAAAAAAAGATAATTGCACAACATATCCACAAAGAAATCTGCATTGCAGATAATAAGTACTGGAGTAATGAGTATAATGAGGCATTGTATGCAGAGACTGAAACCCAATCAGATGTTATTTCAGCAGCACTACTCTAGATGTGACTGAACAACTTCCACACATATGGAGTTTTCTTTCCCTGGATGCCTCCTGGTATGTGAAGTCTGTAAGAAGAAGCAAA
Organism: Alligator mississippiensis; assembly: GCF_030867095.1. Taxonomy (NCBI): domain Eukaryota; kingdom Metazoa; phylum Chordata; order Crocodylia; family Alligatoridae; genus Alligator; species Alligator mississippiensis. The sequence goes on along the minus strand of NC_081824.1, from coordinate 223,583,376 downwards.
GCAGAAGAGACAGTCTTTGAATAGAGCATTAGCTTAGGGGTGAAATCCAGGATGTACCAAAGTCAATGGGTATTTGGACTTTTAGAATCAGGAGATCTATGTTTGATTCCTAGTCCTGCCTTAGACTTCCTAGAATCTTGGCCAAGATACAACAGATACAGATTTTCCTGGTGGGCACCAATATTTAGGATTCTAGGCGCCTTGTCCCATAAGGTGATCCTAGGATCAGGTCCCTAAGTTCTCTATGAAGTCAGTGGGGAGAACTAAGTGCTTCCTACAGGCAAATCGGAGCACTGAGGCCCTTAGAGGTAGGCAACACAGGCCCAGGGTATACCCAAACATTATAGGTATCACCAGCCAAAGCTACCATGGAGCTGAGGATGGCAACCCAAGTAAAGCCAAAGCTACCATGGAGCTGAGGATGGCAACTCAAGTAAAGCCAAAGCTACCATGGAGCTGAGGATGGCAACCCAAGTAAAGCCAAAGCTACCATGGAGCTGAGGATGGCAACCCAAGTAAAGGACAACAATAAATTGTTTTTTAGATACATAGGGAGTAAAAGGAAGGCCCAGGGAGGAATAGGACCCCTGCTAAATGGGCAGAAGCAATTGGTGACAGATAGGGGGGACAAGGCTGAACTCCTCAACGAGTTCTTTGCCTCAGTGTTCCTAAGCGAGGGGCACGACAAGTCTCTCACTGGGGTTGTAGAGAGGCAGCAGCAAGGCGCCAGACTTCCATGCGTAGATCCTGAGGTGGTGCAGAGTCACTTGGAAGAACTGGATGCCTTTAAGTCGGCAGGCCCGGATGGGCTCCATCCGAGGGTGCTGAAGGCACTGGCCGACGTCATTGCAGAGCCACTGGCGGGAATATTCGAATGCTCGTGGCGCACAGGCCAAGTCCCGGAGGACTGGAAAAGGGCTAACGTGGTCCCCATTTTCAAAAAGGGGAGGAAGGAGGACCCGGGCAACTATAGGCCGGTCAGTCTCACCTCCATCCTTGGTAAAGTATTTGAAAAAATTATCAAGGCTCACATTTGTGAGAGCCCGGCAGGACAAATTATGCTGAGGGGAAACCAGCATGGGTTTGTGGCGGGCAGATTGTGCCTGACCAACCTAGTCTCTTTCTATGACCAGGTTACGAAACGCCTGGACACAGGAGGAGGGGTGGATGTCGTATACCTGGACTTCAGGAAGGCCTTCGATACGGTATCCCACCCCTTACTGGTGAACAAATTAAGAAGCTGTGATATGGATGACTGCACAGTCCGGTGGGTGGCGAATTGGCTAGAGGGTCGCACCCAAAGAGTCGTGGTAGATGGGTCGGTCTCGACCTGGAAGGGTGTGGGCAGTGGGGTCCCGCAGGGCTCGGTCCTTGGACCGATACTCTTTAATGTCTTCATCAGCGACTTGGACGTGGGAGTGAAATGTACTCTGTCCAAGTTTGCAGATGACACAAAGCTATGGGGAGAAGTGGACACGCTGGAGGGCAGGGAACAGCTGCAGGCAGACCTGGATAGGTTGGACAAGTGGGCAGAAAACAACAGGATGCAGTTCAACAAGGAGAAATGCAAAGTGCTGCACCTAGGGAGGAAAAATGTCCAGCACACCTACAGCCTAGGGAATGACCTGCTGGGTGGCACAGAGGTGGAAAGGGATCTTGGAGTCCTAGTGGACTCCAAGTTGAACATGAGCCGGCAGTGTGACGAAGCCATCAGAAAAGCCAATGGCACTTTATCGTGCATCAGCAGATGCATAACGAACAGATCCCAAGAGGTGATACTTCCCCTCTATCGGGCGCTGGTCAGACCGCAGTTGGAGTACTGCGTGCAATTCTGGGCGCCACACTTCAAGAAGGATGCGGATAACCTGGAGAGGGTACAGCGAAGGGCAACTCGTATGGTCAAGGGCCTGCAGACCAAGCCCTACGAGGAGAGACTAGAGAAACTGGACCTTTTCAGCCTCCGCAAGAGAAGGTTGAGAGGCGACCTTGTGGCTGCCTATAAGTTCATCACGGGGGCACAGAAGGGAATTGGTGAGGATTTATTCACCAAGGCGCCCCCGGGGGTTACAAGAAACAATGGCCACAAGCTAGCAGAGAGCAGATTTAGACTGGACATTAGGAAGAACTTCTTCACAGTTCGAGTGGCCAAGGTCTGGAACGGGCTCCCAAGGGAGGTGGTGCTCTCCCCTACCCTGGGGGTCTTCAAGAGGAGGTTAGACGAGTATCTAGCTGGGGTCATTTAGACCCAGCACTCTTTCCTGCTTATGCAGGGGGTCGGACTTGATGATCTATTGAGGTCCCTTCCGACCCTAACATCTATGAATCTATGAATCCATTTGGGATCCAGAGCATCCACCTAATGCACACCAAAAGCACTAATTTCAGTATGAAGTGCAGCATCTGCAGCCATACTTACATGTAAACATAGGTGATACTGATGGTGCCTACTTTACATGCTAATAGAGGGGACGTACACATGTGCCCGGCGCCCGCTTCCGCAGCCTTGGCATCACATGTATTCAGCATCTGCACGCTTCAAAATGGTGGCAGAGGTGCTTTAACTAAAGCTTGTTAAATGAGCTTTGGTTAAGTGCCCTGCTGCCATTTTGAAACGTGGGATGCTGAATACATGAGACGTTGCGGGTGCTTAAATTAGAGTGGCTCCCGAGAGCCTCTCTAATTAAAGTGTCCCCTCTTTCCCCCATCCTGGAGCACATGTTAAGCCACGCCTAGTGATTACAGCACCTAAAAGTAGGGTTTTAGGTCCTCCTTGGAGCAAAAGGATTTAAACCCACCCATCTCTCCCATTTCTAAGGAGATTGACTTAACCATCAGGCTAAGGGACAGACACCAGTCTGTTGTAGGTGGACAGAACCACAGGGGCAGAAGCAGAGGAAACAAAAGGTAGCCTAGTAATGAAGGCTCCCCCCCCCCCAGTTCTGATGTAGTCTGCAGTAGAGCTTGGGGGGTGGGTCTAGGTACCTAACTGCATGAATTGGATCACTTCTGAGCAGTCTCAGAAACCTAAGTCGAAGAATGTAGAGATCTGTTAGATTGAAATAAAGGTGTGTGATGAATTTAGTTGCCTCCCCTGGATTGTTTTTTATACCTGCTATGTCAAAATTCTGCCTAAGTTCCATTCAGAAATCCAGTTGACCACTTTAGGTCTGTGCATCAGTTATTCATGCATACAATGGAGATGATAATATGCCTTTCTTCCTGTCTATTCCTAAACTTGAATATTACATTACATTTAAGTAGGAACTCACTCTTAATATAGACCACCTAGCCCAATGGGGACGCCATCTTGGTGTGAAGCTTCCAGGCACTACTGTGATATACATAATATATCATAATAAACTAGATACATTGGTCCATCTACAATTTGCAGTACAGGGTAAGTTATCATTTCCATTGCCTGACTAGTGCCCAGAATGTCTTCCATTACAGAGGGATCAAGAAATCTTTGTTATTTTATATGCTACAGACCAAATGATCCCCTACCCAAGGGATGGTAAACAAAGCCATAACAGTGATGTGGAGGAGCTGTGAGATGGGGACAGAGAACTACAGATAATGTTTGTCTTCCCAATGTTCCCCCTCCCAGAAAACTGCATGGCACTGAAAAAAGTAGGAAGGGGGTAGCTGACCAGGCAGGGAGAGGGACAGGAAACAGCTACCCTGTATTGTACATTTCCTCCTCCACACTGACAATAATACATCTGAAAAATGGCGACTGGTTACTGCTGCCAAGAGCATTATTCATTTCTTTTCTGGGTCTGGTAATCCCTATCACAACCTTTCTCCAGGCTAGAAAAAAAACACCCCTTGTTGACAGCAGGCATTGGTGCAGCTGAAACAGTGCTGCATGGTTTAATTGCAGTACAGCATTCATGTCCATTAATCAAGGTTTCTGAAATAGCACACTATGCAGTTTGTGCTTGGCTATACCTTTCCATCACAACTGTGCATCAGTTTAATAATCATCCTCATCAGGAGGTGTTTATATAAAAAAAAATGAACTCCTGATGGTTGCTATGATCTGGCTTCCTCAGATATCGAGTTTCAGCTTTGTCTCTCTCATTCACCAGAGGCCACATGCTTCCTGGAACTCTATGCATTGTACATAGATATCAAATTATCAAGTAAATGCCATCCTTTTGATTTTGTATGGAAAACCGTTCATTCTTGCATGAAGAACATGTAGGTCCTACAGGTCTACAGCAAGTAGAAGCATAAATGGCTCTAGCCTTCAACAGCTGTGGACTGCAGCACTATATAGGTTTTTAATTAAACTCTTAACATTAATGGGGGGGGGGCAAATTTCTTGGCAGATATGAGACAAATTAAGCCTGTACCCTCCCTGAGTACCACTCCAATCCCCCACCTGTGCTTTCTCCTCTGTGTTCCCTCTCTGACCTGTCGCATGCCACATGCAGAGGCTCCCCATGACGCTCGTGGAATGTCTGTTGCAGGTTGGCCATCCATGCTTGACATGATGGTTTCACTGTCTGTATTATCACTTTCCCTGTCTATTATGATCCTCCCAGTCAGAGATGAAGTACAAGGGGAAATGCTAGGCACTCACCCTTCCGTCGCTTGTAAGAAGTATGGAGTCACTTTTGATATCACGATGAATAACGCCTTGATTATGCAGGTAGGACAGCGCTTTCAGTACAGATAAACAAACTGTAGCTATCTGCTCTTCGTTCATCCTAAAAATAAGGTGTCCAGTGGTGAGAGCAAACATCAACTTAAGGCAAGAATAAGACACCGAAGAAACAGATAAAGACAATAGGCTTGATCCTCAGTAGGACATGAGACAGGCCCATCCAAATCAATACATGGAAATTAATAGAGTGTAATCAAGTCATTCTGAGGAAAAGGGTTCAAATGTTTCTCCCTGGGAACTTCTCATTCTTCTTAGTGCTGTTCAAGACCTGTTGTCCTTGCCAGGTCTTCCCTGTGCCTCTAAGGTATAGTTCTTGTTTGAAAAGTAACTGTGTAAAAGTATTATGCTTTTGCTCAATAGAACTGTGCCCTGTGCACTGTCAAAGTGATATCCCTGGACTTCAGTATAATATATGCTTTTATCTCTGTTTGCAACATGGATAAGAAAGTAATCTGGATTCTATTCTTTTTTGTGCATCTTCAACAGAAGTGTTTACTGAATTCCAGACAGCTTTACCCAATTGGAACTTGTGGTAAATGCATTTAAGACAAAGAGGTTGCAGAAGTATCACCAAGTGCTTATTGCAGGACATCAAATTAATGGGATTGCACAAGTGTAATTGAGGGCACAGTTTGACCAACAGAATATTTGTTACTGGTGATAATATGTGGGTGAGAAATAGTTCGAGACTCAGATCTCAGGCTGAGCTAGCAGGGCACAGAGTCTTTTACTTGTAAATTGAACACATTCTATCCACAAATTGCTGACTCATGACGAATGTGGAACACCATGAGGTCGTTTGGATAGTTCTTTTCCAGGGTACATTTGCACTTTTATTTCTTTAGATAACGGAGTGGGTATCCTTCTGCAAAGGTCAGGTGTGAGGAAAAGTTTTGAGAACCAGGTTTTGATTAGTACATGTACAGCATTAATTATACCCAATGAATAGTACAATGTAACATGTTACAGTTAGTCAATTTCTGACTCTTCAGAGTCATCTACCGTGAGTTCACTAGTTGCCAAGAAGGATAAATCACTGTGGGAAAGGAATCATGAAAGGAATGAGGAAGGGAAATGATACTTGAATTTCAGAGGAAATTTGTGGATTCATGCCCTATGTGTAATCCTTCAAAACTATTTCCTTTGCTATTATGTATAATACAAAGAAACATTAAAAATGAATTTCAAAAGCACCCCATAAAAGAAATGATAAGATACAGTTATCTAGTCATCATTTACAAAAAAAAAAAAAAACTTCTGGAAAAATAAGTCTGTCGCATCATTATACTGTGGTTCTGGCATTGAAACGGGAGGGAGTTAATGAGCTGTAAGGCATTCTGACGTGTGCTAAATCACAGCAGCCTTCATTCACTGAACATCCTGTAGCGGTCATTCAATGAGAGATGTGAAAAACAATCCATATTTCAGTTCTGAATTACTACTCACCTTGCTTTCTAGTCGAGCCAGTAAAAGGCACTTATTCTGCCAGGCCAGCCCAAACTTTCTCTATTACATTAACATTAAAAAGGTCCAAGGCGATTTCTGCTTTAACTCTACTATGCAAATTTTGCAACATTTCAGCAAAATATTTGAAGGAAGGTCATAACATGTTCAAGAAGAAGATTAAGGAATGATTTTGGTGAATAAAAATTATGACAGCTCTTAAATAGTTTTTAGTGATAGAGGCTTAAGAGGCTCAAAAGTCATAAACCGTTTGTACATTAAGCCCACAAGCTCCTTCAAGAGATTGGAGATACTAAACCAAACATATGGGCAGCAATGGAGTGGGCTGACCAGTGGGAAAGGTCAGATATATTTCTACAGAGTTTTATACCAACACCAGTTGAGTTCTTTGTTGGGTACAACCTTGACAGAAAAGTGTGGGTCAAGCTGAACAGACTGAGATCTGGATATGGACACTTCAAAACAACACTTCACAATATGAACATCTTGGACAACTTCCTGTGTGAATGTGGTGTCCAATAAACAGCTCTAATCTTTACAAATGCCCAGACAGGGTAGACAGAATCCATACATTGAGCGGTAATACCAGACAGTGGCTCATGGATTTGGAAGTTAATATCTGATGCCATAAGGAAGAGAGAGAGAGAGTGAGCATCTCTTTGCCATTAAACTCTTGTCTAAAATATCTGACACAGTGATTATGGTGTGTTGGGTCACACTAGTTAACAGATAACTTACAATGCTGTGATTTATTTTAGCTTATCAGTTAAGACAGGACTTAAAAACTGAGGATGTATTTTACAACTTCTGTTTTAACTGTGACCTGATCTTGTCAATAAATTGCCAGATGACAAATGTCCATGTATGAATGGGCGTTCTTGAGTAAGCAGGAGTCTTTTCTTCTTGTTTAGATAAATTTTTCACACACAGATGTGTTAGATGATGACTTTTGATTCAAGAAGAAAGCATTTTTCCTGGTTAAATGAAGAACATACCTTTCCTGGCTACTTTTCTCAGTGGATGCTGGGATAAAAATGGGTGGCAAAGAGGGAAAAAGCATGACATAGATCTGCTCAGAAGAAGAGAAGTTGGAAGACAGGGTAAGACCTATGTGCATCCAGTTTATTTACTGATTTAACTGTATCTATTCTTACTAAAATTATCATACAACCCCTAGCGTGACCACATATACTGATATAAAGATGCTTACACTAGTATATTTTAGGTTTAACCCTTGTTTCGCCAGCATAGCTATGTTGACTGTCTGTATGAAAGAAAAGCATAATTCTAACTAGCACATCAAAGTACCTGGTGTAGCTTATTTTACCCAGAGAACTAGTTAAAACCTACATCAGAATAAAGCTCTTTTATTGAAAGAAAGTGTCTCTCAGTCAAGGGGTTGGGCAGCTGTACCAGCAGACTCTTTCAAATGCATTTATTTCCCTTCCTGAATGGAAGAGGCTGTACCAAGGAAAGTGCATTTATATTAATACAACTATTTCCATGCAAGAAAAAATTTAAGTATCCTTTAAGTATACTGGTGCAGCTAAATAACTGCAACTTTTGTTTATAGCTAAGGCCCTGCCTTGTTGTGCCTGGAGAAGCAATTCCAAACAGTGAGAAACTATGATTTCATCTGTTTCATTTTCTTTTGGCAGTTAAACCATAACATTCAGGGTTTGCCACCACATTATCAGTTCCAGGGGGTGAAGAACACAATGGAAACATGCTCTGATCCAGTTGGCCAATTCCTATGAGCCACTCTGCATTAGAGTTGAATTAGCAGAGGTAGGCTATATAGGTTAAAGAACAAAACAAGGTTGTTCCAACATAGGCACATTGTGGGTTAAGAGGTTCAGGGACCAATTTCCTTCCCAGTTTGCTCAAACAGTAGGTAGCCTAAATGTAGGCAGCACTCCATGATGCAAGTGGGAGGAAGAGATATTAATGCCAGTTGAAATGTAACAAACAAGATATTGGGTGTTGTCAAGGAAAACACACAATTCTTGTAAGAGTAGACTGCCAAGGAGTAGATGCTTCCCTAGCATTGCTGAAGGCATTACTTCTGAATGATTCAGGCATAATAGCTTCTCTCACCATTGTTCAAGTGGTATACAAACACCTCCTGCCTTCCCTCACATTGCTCTGGCTCTGAGGTAAAATTTTAGTACTACCAAATCAATGATAGTTTTGCCCCTGGTTTCAACAAAGCCAGGATTTCACTCAAGTAGAGCCAATGCAGCAGTAAAAGTATGGATGAGACAGGTACACGAGAACCAGAGGAAATGGACTGAATTTGATCCTAACAAAATGTGAACTTAAAAATGCTACAATCATCCCCTCCATTACCTGTCTGCTAAAATCTAAGGTAACATTTCAATGTTTCCCTTAGCATGACTGACGAGACATCACTCATTGCTGTTCAAGAAGTATAATGATTCTGGTTTGCTGAAATTCTATGCTATATAGTTGCTACAGGAGCAACACAGGACCCTAAACTCTGTTCTGAGTGGTTGGTGTAGGTCTTTCCATTCATCCTTAAAGATATCTGAACAATAGAAAGACAGAAGAATGGATTTGCTGTGTAGTGAGATTAGCTGGGCATTTTCAAATAGAATTGGTTTAAAAAACTGCCTTTGATTACAGGGAGATTTTTTAAAAGATTAATTTCCAGTAAGGTTTTTAGAGTTTTTGCATTTTATCAGCTGCAAAAAAATAATGATGATACTTCATAGGCCTGCATGTTGAAAACACCAAATTATGTTAAAACCACTCATCACTTTTCACACAGCCATCCACTGCATATAGTGAGGGATAGATTTCAGAATCCCAGTCAGCTTCCCTGCACCTCTTGCAGTCTTTTTTCCAACTGGCAGGGCCATCAAGTGGAAGCAAAAAGCCATCTTGTTCCAGTTCAAGCACAGGTTTTATTTACCATATTGTGCTATAAGTACATTGAACAATGAAACAATGATCAGGTAAAGCTAACCAAACATACCTTGTGTGAGTCACAATGTCTGTCAAAGCTCCACCTTCTAGAAACTCCATCACAACCCACAGCTCATCACCAACAAGGTAACTGTTGTACATATCAACCACATTTTCATGATGGTAATCCCTCATTATCACAACCTATGCAAAAACAAACAAACAAACCAAAAAACAAACCAAAAAACCACTGTGGGTGAGTGACCAGAGGTATCACTTGATTCTCACATTGCTTGAAACATTTGATTCTTCTTTTACTTTTTCTTCTCTTTTTAACTTTTACCCTCAATAAATACTATATTTGTGAGCAACACCATTGCTATAAACATATGCTCGCTTATATAACTGAAACAATATAGTTTCATAAAACCATGCTTGTGGTAAATAAATTAAGAGTGAGGGAGGATGTTTAACTTCTAAATTACATTTGGTAGATAATAGCTTTTCTTTTGGATATAAAGCCAGAAATGCTTATTTCATTGCTTTCTTTGCCTGTTGCTTTTCTATTCAGTACAGCAGAGATCTTATCAACTTAATAAGCCAATCAATCAATCAAAGCCTTCCTTCATGGTTTAGCGAATATCATTGTGCAGAGAATTCAGAAGTTAAGTAATGATGTATGGCTTGCCTGTGACCCCCTGCCTGTGTTCCCCACCCACTTCCACTTTATACGACTGTGCTGCTTCCCGCATCATAGGTACCAAGCCAGGTAGAACAGCAGGTGCCTCAAAACTGCTATGTATGCCTCTTCTGGCTCAGCTGGACAGGATGAAGAAGAACTAAGTGGGAAATGGATGCACCCTTGACTGAACTAGGGTGACAAGAGGTTATGCTACGCAAGTTAGTGGCCAAACAGTGATGTTTGCTACCTGAGCACAGAAGCTGAAGGGAGATTGTGCTAGGCCCAAAAACCACAATCTCCTTCCAGTTTCCCTACTGCTCTTGGATAAGGGATTACATTGTCTATACCTACTCTATGTGGGAGATAAATCAAGATTTTATCCAGCTTTCTCATATCAGCTTCATGCCACTAATCTTCTGCTAATGTAAGGTCAACTTAAGTCTTTACATAGACAGATCAAGTCAAAGTTATACTTCAGCAGCTCCACAACTGGATGGCAAAAGAGGACCTGTAACTGGACCCCTCTATATTCCTTCCACCAACCCAATGGAGGATATAGCCCCAAATCTTAGGCTCACTGCCCATCTTAACCTTTCCTATTCAGCTGCTCTTAAAAACTCCACAATGAGTTGGGTTGTCTCCCTTGGGAAGCCATGATTCTAGTAGCTAATAAGGATTCTTGTACTTAAACAATTCTGATACCAGCTCTGAAAAAGGAATACTTCACCTGGTGACTTATTTTTGCATTTTGTTGTTAATTGTTTACAAGTTTAAAACTTTTCTGAAGAAGGTTAGATTGGATTTCTTTCAGCCTTTGATCAAACTTGAATGTTTTACTGGAAAACTAATAGAAATGATGATTAGAGCTACACTTATAAAATGCCAGATAGTTACTGTAAATGAGAAATAGTATTGACACAGTTAACTTCATGACTGCAACCAGAGAAGCATGGCCGTACAGTACGTGGCACCACAGACATGTCTGCAGTGCCACATACCACATGTTCAGGTGTTCTCTGAGCTGCAAGGGAGCAGCACGGAGGGTTTTTTTGAGCACTGGATATCCAGGGGTGAAAAAAACCTGCTGAAAAAAAAAGAGGAGCAGCGGACATGGGGGCAGTGCATGCCATTCAAAAGTGGACCCGGGCCACCTGGAGCTACGCTGCAGCTGCCAGCAAGGTCCGACCGGTAGGATAGCACAGTCTGGCTCCAGCCTCCCCTACCACTCCTAGGGTAATTTGTCACGTGCCAGAGTGCATGTGGCATGCACAGTCCCCAGGGACAAGTAGCTGTGGTGCAAGGTGCGCCACTGCCTGCTGTCCCCAGGGAACCAAATGTCCATACCATGTGTGGATGCAGCCCATGAGGCCTATTATAGTAGTAAATCTAATGTGTAGTAGTAGAATGGATCCACCTATCTTTATTTATTAAAAACTAGGTTCTATGATCCATTTAAGGTAAGATGGCTTATTTGATACATGTTAAAAGCATCTTATTCACTTCAGTTAGAGAAGGCCAGGGCACACATGCAACTCCTTGAAGTCAATGAGAGTCACAAATGCATGAGATCTGCAGGATCTGGTTTATATTACTTGTCAAATTTCTAAGGGACCTACTACCATAGCATCTAAAACATCATAGGATATGGACTGATTTTTAATGGGGACACATGGATGGGTACTGTGTTAACCTCTTAAAGAACTTCAAATCATTTACAGTTCTATATTATTTTTTCCTTTAAAATTTGTTGTGAGATGCCTGTTTCTATGTCTCTGACTAATCATTTCCTTGCAGTGCCCATATCTTGCCCTTTAAATATATTTAATTACCATTTCAATTGGATAGGAGGTCTAAAACTCCCTCCTGCTTACATTTTATGTGGATTGCACATCGTCTTTATTTGTGAAATTCCTACTGACTTCAGTGGGAGGTACCTGAATATAAAGGCTACAGTACAGAAAAGACTGCAGCTTCGTGAGACAGCAAGTTACACCAGCATAATATTCCTATTGCACTGTTGCAAATAAAGGAACTGTGAAACTTCCTTAGTCAACACCACCAGTGAAATCAGTCTTTGGGTAAACTCACTTGGAAATTAAGGTCACTTATTCATGTAGATCATAAGCTGACTGAACAGCCCAAGTACTCAGGAAAATGTTTTTGGGATTCTCAGCCTCAGCCTGCAACAGTGGATGCAAATTTCTCTATGGCCACTACTACAGAGCTTGGAAGGAGATGGTCTGAAGTACAGAGAGGTGTCTCCTGATATTGTCTTGAGCCAATGAATCTACTTTGAGTACAGAGCAAATTCCCACCTCTTCTTTTCCCACTCTCCAAGCTTAAGAGAGTACAGTCTAGTGTTGTAGATGGAAGACAGAGTCCTTCTACATGTGTTCTCTTTCCTGTCTTGATTACATGCTCTACTCTCACCAGGGGAGACTTTTGGGGCCTTCCACATTCCCAGGGAAATGATTTAGCCCTTGTATCGGGGTGAACAAGACCCACCAACAGGCACGGATATCACAAAGCCCACCATGATGGGAAGCTCTTGGTTCAATTCTACTACTCACTGCTCATTGGGCCAAAGCCTGCTCAGCTTTAATGTCCTATGTGACTCAACTGATTGATTTTGCATTTGATTACTGAAGGAATTTTCATAAATTCATATGTCTAGAGGCCAGATGGGACTATTAGCTCATTTAGTCTGAATTTCTATACACTGAAAACGTTCACTCACCACAAATGCAAATTGAACTCACACCCCCTATCTTGGAAGGCTGCTGCTCTATGTTGAGCCCATGTAGGTTGCCATTTTGTGTCTGTTTGTGATTCGTAACCCATAACCTTGCATCCCCACCCAAAATGATTTACCTCATTGAAGAGTAGTTCCCTTCTCTGCTGTTTCCTGAGATCCATTTTCTTCACTGCAACTTGCTTTCCTGTGTGCTTCTCAGTGGCAATGCAAACTATTCCAGTGGAACCTTCTCCTATTTTGATAAAGTTGTCCAAGTATTCCCTAGGGTCACCAGGGCTGACAACTAGCTGCAGGGCAGCTCTGAACTGTTCATGAGACACCCTGGAGGGTTGCTGATCTGACGATGAAACCCAGCTGGGTGGTGGATAAGCACTTGATGTGATGCTTGGGGAGCTTGGGTAAGAAGCCGTGGAGATATAATGGGAGCTTGACTGGAATGAAGGCTGGTGATAATGAACAGCTTTGTGGTAGACTGAAGGGTACTGGTAGCCAGGGCTTGTATAACTAACTTTGCTCTGATTTTGAGGTAGCTTTGTTGGGCCTCTGGGGTAGGTATCTGATCCAGATAGCGGTGGGCTAACTACCATCTGTGCGCGATCATAATCCACCTGCAAAAGTGAAAATAGGTTTGTTAAAATGCTGCAGTCCATCCAGATCTGCTGCCAATGATATGAAGAGTGCATTAAATCCTATGCTATCCATCAAGTCAGATGTCAGTTCCTTGGACAGTACAGCTGACTCCACAGCAGCCTCTTACTTTTGATTGGGTATTTCTAACTTCCTCTGTTTGTGGACACTTGGCTAAAGAAAAAACTTTTTACCATTCAGACTACAATCTCACTGTTTGGTTTGCAACATGGTTCTTTCTCAGAGTTGCTGATGGACCAAAGATGGGAGCTGGAGAGAGACTAAGTAAAGATCCATCATCCCTGTAGCATTCTCTAGTATGTACTTTAGGTTTTGGTGAAATACTGTCAATCTGCTTATACCCTGGTTCATGGCTTTACTGTTATTATTGCTGGGATAAATATTTTTGCTAACTTTTGGGAGATGAAAACAAACCCTTTACTACCTAGTACTTCCTGTAATAATTTCATTGCTTAATTTTCTATTTCTCTCCAGCTCTTACCTCTTCAGATGCTCTCTAACCCCTGGATTAGAGCAGCTGGAAAGAAGTATTGAACAGTACCTCCCTTACATTACAAGCATAAAGCAAGAGGAATTAAATATAAAGTTATTTTTGTGTGTAGTTGTTATATAATATCCCTTACCCAGGTGATCTCTGAAACATTGCCAGCCTTACTGCCGGGCTAAATACCAATCTTCCTATACTGCAACTGTTAAGAGATGAGGTAAACTCCTGTACAGAGGAAGCCATTTGCAGTATACAAGAAATTGTTCAAGTCTTGCAAATAATGGGAACTAGACTGTAATCCTAAATTTCAGCAACCGGTTACTTGTCTATTCATTGTTTGCCTCCCATATCACAGACTTGGCTGGCTAGAAGCTAGAAGGCTGGTCCCTCTCCAGTCGTGTGGATGGTAAGCTCTTGCCAACTGGGTGGTGCCATGTGACACTGTGCTCAAAGGATCTCAGTACTTGAAGTGGGGGGAGGGGAGACTGACAGCATAGGCAGACACTTTCATATGGGTAGATCCCATTCACATGTAGGACAAGTTGGACCACTCTCTCCCATTGCTGGCTGCTAGTCTCTGTGTAGCTGGAGCACTGCACTGGAGAGCTAGTTCAATTAGCAGTATAATAGCACTAATAGAGTATTTATGGCTTGAAATGGCAATGTTGCATTCTTTTTACATTCGTGGTACTCACAATATAGTGCTGTAGGGGTCTTCCCATAATTCCTACAAGATGACACAGAACCATCATAATTCTTACCAATAACATTAATGTAAGTAGAAAGGGTGACTGCTGTGATAGATAAAATAAACAATAAACAGAAACCATGGAAGTTCAGGCTAAGATTTTGCCCCAAGGAGGTGAAAAACAATTGTGATGAGGTGAGCAAATATCCTATTTGATATGGGGATATGATCTTCATAGTCTTCAAAGGGACTCCCTTCAAGCAAGACATAATGAGAAGTCTAATTTAATTTACCATTCTTAAATCATTTTCCAAAGTGACAAACTAATTAACTGCAGGGTCAAAAAGCCACTAATTTTCTTTTGAAATCAGAGACAATCTGAGAGGAAACTATCTCAATAGGAGGCTTTAGAAAAGTGCAAGCATTATTCCTTTTTGATGGAGAAACAGCTAATAAGACAAAGCCTACTTGCATTTATAGGTTCCTTTTTTAGCTTCTTGTGTCTACAGTAAATGGGTACTTTACCTTGTGAAATAAAAGTTTTATCATCCTTGCCTACATTCAAACCCCCAAAAGTATGGGAGAGGGCAAAAAAACAATTCCAGCCAGTTCTGAAAGCAAATAATTCACAGTTTATTACACAGCAAAAATAGCTCATGACAATGTGTGTAACCTCTCTGAGGGGGGCTGGGGTGGTTAGACACAGGCTCATGATGTAGCACAATTACAAATAATTATAACGATGAATTCATTTAATCAATCAATTTCACTGGCTGTGCACAGAGGTGGACAGGGCATAAAACTCTACACAGCTCTTGGTTGCTACTATTGCTGCTGGCTCTCTGCCAGGAGTCCCCTGATCCATGTTAGTTAAATGCACATTAATCTGAATTTGGCAGTGTAATCAAGGACCCAACTGAACTGTGAAATTGAATTCTGCAGTGGAACATCATTTGACCATTTTATGCTAAGACTGCAAAAAAAAAAAATCTGCCGCAGCATCAATTTATCACTGTAGCCTGCTGCACAGTGAGAAGGAGCTTGTGGCTGAGGTTCCCTAGTGGGAGGAAAAAAATCTCAAAGCGCAAAATCACATCAGTATTTTGCAACATCATGTATAACACAGGCTTGCCTATGTCATGGGCAGTTTTAGGAGAAGGCTTTGCATGCTCTTGAACAGCTGCTTTAATATTCCTCTTTGCCATATGAAATGGGATTCTTATTCTCTGTCATGGCTCTTCAGAGCCCTATGCAAGGCAGGCTATCAACCCATTACATGTAGCATGCTTCTAACACAAAACAGCATCATACTTACAGTAGTAGTCAGTTCCTGAAGAGACTGATTTTATATGAGTAAAAGACAGAAATAATGATGGCAATGATTTCACTTAAACCAGCAAGCAGAGTTTTATAAACCTGGGAAGGGGGTAGAGATACCTTGAAGTCCACAAGGGATTTTGCTGTTTTGAATCTACTCTAACATAAGAAAGCATACAGTAGTGGAGTCCAGAACAGTTATACAGGACATGCAGGTTGCTGATCTGAAATTTAAACTTATGGCTATTGGTATGTTTTTAAATATTTACAAATGAAAATGAGTGGGTCCAAAAAATCTTATGAAAAATATGGCATTCTTGCTGACACATTTTTAAGCACTTCAAAACTAGCATTTCATAACTGGGCTTATAATACAATCCAATCCAAGATCATTCACATTTTGAATGCCAGGAAATTTTACAAAAATATAAGATAAAGCCCTGACACCAGAAAATCTCTCCTTATTAATATTATCTCAACACAGTTCTTCATATTACTGCAAATTCAGATAGATACTCTTTCACAAATACTTCTATTTAAATTATTGCATTCAATTAACCTCTCTGGGGAAACACTTTACAGACAAAGGGGGAAGAAAAAAAAACAATTGAGGCCTTATTCACGATCAGGTCAACAGCGCAGATTATGTTTTGACACAAAATCCATCAAAGCACTGCAGTGAAATGGAAAACACTTCTGCTGCTGTGCGGGTTGGTTCACTGACTCACATTATTACTCAAATGTGCACATGATAACGTCAGCATTCAGGCTTTTATCTGTAAAGAAGTGGATTTTGCAAGGTGCTTAAACTCACTTTACTTTCTGCACTGGTGCAATAATGCAAATCATGTATTGCTAGACCATAAAGATATATGAAATGTTATTCAGAAACAACTGCTTATTCATTATGCAAAGCAAGGCCCTGCTCCTATGATGCAATATGTGGGGGCAGATCCTTTAACCTCCTGTTGAAACAGCAAGAGGGGGCATTGTAGAACACACCTGTCACAGAAATGGATCACTCAGTCCTCCAGCTGAAAAATCTGGTGATGTGATGGGCAAGGAAGGACCCAAGTGGACTGTAGGGGAGAATCCTTTAAGATATAACCCATCTTCTAGAAGAGATAGATTAGGTTGATCAAGGTTGATATAGCAAGGAATTGCCACCAGAAGATAAAGATGCTATAATAAATTACAGGGCCTGATGATAAGGGATTTCATTGTTCAAATGAACAATAGCTGGGTAAGTGGTAGCTGAGAACCATTGGGTGCAATGTGAAGTGAAGTTGTGGGTCCTCAGAGGACATCTAGATAGATTCCTAACAAGTACTGACACGATGTCTGCGATTCTGATACATCTCTCTACTCGACAGACAGAAGTGAAGGAAACAGGTCCTCTAGGCTAAATTGAATTTACTAGGAAAACAGACTCATCTCTAGAGCTTCTCCAATACAGATCTCTGAAATGCTTCCAGTCCCACATGAAGTGGCAGCTGGGGAGAAGTTATATGAAAGTTTCCATATGCAAAGGGGAAGATGATATAGAAAAGTGGAGGTTACTTTTATGAAAAACCAGGCAAAGGAAGAGAAAGCCACAGTTTATATATGGGCTTCCCCTTCTCCAGATGCACACCTGAAAAGTGTTGGAGAATTATTTAAACCAGGAACTGGAAAAACAAAATGTGTCAGTGGCATTCAAAGCAAAGACTTCTGCTAGGGATAACAAAAGTAACCCTGTATCATGGAGGAAGGTATAGAGAAGATACAGCCATGCTGGAAGAGGGGCACTATAATGAACTAGATATCAACAGGGGGATTATAAAGGAAAATTGTGTGAAGCAAAATGCCTGGCAATAGTAGCTGTCCTTACTACAACACGCATTTCTGGAACATGGCAGAATGGTATATTGTAATAACCAGAGCATAAACTACACAGGAAGATCTAATTACTTTAGAATGGGTTGGAAATACTGAGATTTAATTGAACCTAATGAGATATAAATTATGCGTGGAAAGGACCCACACAGTATTTGGAATGAATGAATAAAAATACCAAGTCATAAGATTACAAATACGCTACAAGTAGGTAATACTGCTGGCCTGTAGATCGGAGTAATGGGAACACGTGCATAATGCTGAGGAAGATCAAAGAGGCAATTACGTTTGAAAATCGCTGACTTCAAATACGTGTTATTTTAAATGGCCCAATATGTCACCAAGAAAGGATCTGGAGAGAGTAATTTCTTGACACTGTTTAGGAGTGTTTCCTACAATAGCTCCTCCCAGAGCACAAAAGAGGCTACTCTCAGCTGACTTCTACGGCCATGTCCACATGTAGGCTGGATGTTTCGTTCCCCAGTGACAACTAGCAGGGAATGCCTGTGCCACATGTGCTCTGGCGCATAGCAAGTTACCTCCGGGGCAGTAGGAGAGGCTTGGCCAGCACTGGGCTGGCCCCAGCAGCCTTACCTGGGGTCCTGGGAACCTCCCAGGATTGCAGCAGCGGTGATTCTGCTGCGCGGAGCCTGCCTCTGGCTCGCCTGGCTCTACTTTTGAGTGGCACACGCTGCCCACACGTCTGCTTTTTTTCTCCATGGATTTTCTTTGCCCCCTGGATATGGAGGGGTCAAAAAAACCCTCTGCACTGCTCCCTTGCAGCACGGAGAATAACTGAACATCCCGCATGGCTGTGCTCATCTGGACACAACCTAAGTGTCCCAAAAGAGTTGTTTCAAGAAATACTTGATCCCTTAAGTTTATTCCACTGCAGGGTTTCTTTCCCTGGATCAGGTGATACTGTCCACCGTTGGAGACTTGATACCTTCAGGATGGATCAGCTGCCCCACATGGGAATTTCTATGTGCCAGGGAAGTTAAGGAGATACCATCTGTGTGTAAAGATCCACTTTTAAGGACTAAATATGCTCCTGGTCCAATGCCACTGAATTTATGGGGATTACACTGGGATGAATTTACTGTATCTGACAAAACAGATGCAAGTAATGCTGAACTAAATCCACATTTCAGACTTATCAGCCATAATGAATAACTTTGTTGAAATTATTTTTAAAGCCATACATTTATGCCTGCAGACTTTTTTCAATGTTTACTCCCCCTACCTCACATTTTAATTATACTTTAAAGGCAATCTCATTTGTAATATATCTGATTCGAGACCTGATTCTCATTTGGTAAACTCATTTGATGAACCATTATCTTACTAATGCCTCTTTGAAAAGAAGATTCTCTAGCAATCATGCAAGACAAGGAACTGCTGTTCTGTTCTGGAGTTGCTGATGGGTTTGGGAATTGTAACTGCTGCATATAACAGTGAATCATCAAGTTTCAATGTGCCAAGGCTGTAGGAGTC
Organism: Alligator mississippiensis; assembly: GCF_030867095.1. Lineage (NCBI taxonomy): Eukaryota > Metazoa > Chordata > Crocodylia > Alligatoridae > Alligator > Alligator mississippiensis. The sequence continues at coordinate 223,564,366 of NC_081824.1, read as the reverse complement.
TTTTCAATGTTCTAAGGAAAGATACAGCTAACAATGAATCTCGCATGGAGACACTTTTCTATAAAAGTTGTTACTGAATTTTAATGGCATATTTTTCAAAGTGCCCACATTACTTTGATTCTCTTAAAATATATTGCTATCTACAACCCTGTTTAACATAGTAAAACACTGCAAGATCAACCAACATGGAATTTTATAATTATTAGTGGATTTGGCCTTCCACCCTTTACTTAGAAGGGCCGCATGTTCAGAAATAACTATGCCTGCCAAAATCAGGCTTCTTTGTGGTGTCCCACAATATACACACAAAAATTCATCCATCCCTGAGATCTACGCTGTGGACAGGTATGTTGCTACATCATAATCATTACAACATGCAAAATGAAAGATGTGCCTGAAGAAGGGTGACTATGACCGAAAGCTTGCCAAGAACTTTTTTCCAACTACTCAGTTGGTTTAATAAAAGCATGAACATCGCGGGGCACAGCGAGCTCCCACAGGTGGCAGTGCTGTCAATGGTGGGAGCGTGGCAGCGGCAAGCAGGGAGCTCCCACAGGCAGCCACAATGCTGTCAGAGGTGGGTGGGGGGTGGTGATGGTGGTGAGCGCCGACTGATGGTCAGCAACCACCTGCAGATGCCGCCATCAGTGTCAGCAGCTTCCAATGGTGATTGTGGACTGCCCACAGATGCCGTTGGCAGTGTCGATGATGAGAGGGGGGTGGCAAGCAGGCGCCATCAGCAGTATCAGCAGTGCCTTTTCACAGGGAGTGCACCGCCACGCTCAGGGGATGCACATGCAGCCATATGCACCCCCTACATGTCACCAATGAATAAAAGATATCACATCTACTCAAAGACTCTTGCCTGCCTATGTCCTTAGACAAACATGGCTACAACCAAAAACCCTATCACTTACATTAACACATGTGGAAAAAGGGCAATGAAAGTTACCCCGCTGCTGGGAATTCAACTGTCAGATAGGATTTGGCTTTGAAACTAGAACCCAAACCCATGTCTCAATTTAATCTAGACTAAAAACTCTTAGTCACAGTGGTGGCTAATTTGAACTTTGTTGAGTAGTATCAACAGGGAAGCCAATGCCTGGGTAGGAAAAGAGAGTGAATAGGTCTTTTGAGTCCATCCTGCATTTAGTTTTGATGCATCCTGGGAGACCTTGGGCTGTTTCTTTCTGTTCTGCAGCTGGACAGCAGAATCAAATTCCCAGTGCTCATAACCAGGTTTGTAAGTAAGTGTGTTATTTCTAACCTTATAAAATAATAAAATGTAAGATTAACTTTTTAATCAAAAACACTTTTTAAAAAAAAAAAAAAGCCAGGTTAATCAAAGACCAGGTCAGCCATGCAAAGACATGATACAATCTTGGTGGTTTAAAATACCTCTTATCCTGAAGGATAGCAAGTGCTTTTGTTGTTGTTGCTATGGGAACTCAATGATGTTCAATGCAATTATCCCTGAAGAGCAAAAAAACCTCTAGTGGAATACCACAAATTTAAAAGGGTCATGACTACAGCCATAAAAACAGGCACACTGAGAAATTGTTAGCTGTTTAACTAAACTAAGATGGCCCGGCATCTCAATTTGGAGATACTCTGTCCAAATGTATGAACTTCTAGCTGTCAGCTCCGGTTACTTAAACTCTAATATTTTTATGCATGGCTCCAATCCTTCAAACCCTTGCATACATAAGTAGTTTTACTCATAAGAACAAGCCCACTCAAGCAGTGTTTCTCATGCAAAGAAAAATGTGCAGAATCAGGTCAAAACCTATATAAGAGAGTATGTCTCTAGGTATCATAGATGAATTGCATTTTCCTGATTTAAGTGTAAAATGGTTTGGAACATGTGTACAGAATTAGTTTTATGTCAAGCTTTTCCAAAACAGTAAAAATGAATCAATCTCCATCTCTGATGGTAAAAGGTTTTAAGTACAGGTCTCAAACTTGGATGTATTAGCTTCTCAGCTACAGAGCTTTTCATTACCATCTATATGATTTGACAGGTTATGAATCAGCTACAGACAGGATTGTCTACACAAGTGGCCTCCAAACCACTGTCTGTAAGCCTATGGTAAGTGGCTAGCACGCTGTGTCATGCTCCTTCTCTCCATTTTTTCAATTAAAAATATGAAGATTAGGTTGCAAACAATTCCATGCAGGTGAGTATCTCATCACTCACTGTAAAACGGGGACTCTACCCTCTAAAACATTGGATTTACAATTTAGTTACATTTTTCATTGTTAACCTCTGAAAATTCACTTTTCTCAATGCTCTCAGGGGAAAAAATGACCACCAGCCAAAATATACCTGCTTGGGTGCCTAACAAAAGGCACCAAGGGCCAGATTCCTTAAAGGCCTAAAGATGCAAGTATGTACTTGGTGGAGTTTATGAAAGCCTCTAGGCTCCTAACTCCCAGTGGAATCAATTGGAACTCAGTGTTTTTGAACATCCTACTTAGATACATATCCAGATCTTTAGGTGCCTTCCTAAGGGGCATACTTCAAAGATATTGAAAGATATTCAACTTCCATTAAAATCAATTCCTCTAAAAATCTGATCTGAAATAAATGCCTTTAAAAATCTGCCCTTAAATCCATATTCAGATTAATCAGTAGAAGCAGCCAGGTTTTCAAAACCGTTGACTTGCTGAGCACTTGCAGCTGTGAGGTCAATGAGAGCACAGGTACAGCATGAGAAAAGGTATCAGACCACCTCTATTTAGATGCCTACACAGAGATTCGGGTGCTTCACCTCACAGAACCACGTTCTGAAGATATCGGCCACAGCTTTGAAAGCGCCGGCCTGTGCTAGAGGTGCAGAGGTTAACTTTACCTTCGGGATGCCTGCTGCAGTTTCTGACAAGCGAGGGTAGGTGTACGAACTATATGAATGTCCTTGTTGATTGGATTTAAAAGCACTTGCTCCATAGGGCATGACTGGTTCCTGAAGGCCAGACCCTGACCTGGACCTCTGTCTCATGGTTGGTTGAGGACTTGCCTGGTTTACATAGGACGACTTTGGTCTTTTCTCATAATCATCCTTGCCGGGTCCACTTCCCCAATCGCTGTCACTGTATTCCAGTCTTTCTTTAGAGCACTCGCTTTGCACTGAAGTTCTAGAAGGAGCATAGTGAAAGGGTTCTCTATAGTCTAGCGTAGATCCACTTGGAACCCTTTGATATTCCAGCTTTAGGCCACCGTACTCAATTGGTTTGCTTTTTGTTTCCATGTGCGTGTTATAATCTGGAAGGAACCTCAAGATGTCTGACTTTAAGGGCTTAACCTCTGAATAATAGGCATCTGTGGGTTTTGTTTTTATCATGTGACCATTTTGCTTCATGGCATAGCTACCTTTGCAGTATCTGTCTAACTCTTCCCCAAAAAGGCTCTTGTCTCTGTGTTTGTCAGTGACATAGTCTGTAGTGGCGTCCGATTCACTGGAATATTGAGAATATGTGAGATAACCATTTTCCTCCTGGTGGCTTTGAACATGGTTTGAGTTTCCTTGGTGTGGGGTGGGAGGACTTTCCTTCCGGAGGGAATTTGAACGTGTTACTGAGATATTGTCAAATTCTTCTAGTAGGCCATTGATTGAAGTGTCCTTGCGAGGTTTATTTCCTCTAACGATAGTCTGAGAACAGAAAATTTCTTTGATTAAATACTGTCTTTTATTTAATATTTGACCAATAATTACTGAACAGAAAAATATCGAAGACCTGGCAAGAAATATATTCCAAGATGTGTTACAGACTTCTCTCAGGTAGCTCAGAATCATTCATTTTAAGGAAAAAAGTATATATATTTTTTACAAGAAATACTTTAGTACAAAATCATGCAGCGGGGACTTTGAGAGAAATACAGACTAAAATTTTTCAGGAAACTAGTGATTTGGCAACCAGTCTGAGACTTTTTAAGACAAGCCTCATTTTCAGAGTGGGTATTCAGTACTCAAAAAGCAGAGGCACTTAAAATCACTAGTCATTTTGAAAATATTGGGGCTATTATTTTGATTATTCTTTCTTACCAGTCTGCATCAGGTAAGGCTGATAGGCTGAGTCTAGTTTACAGTATATAGATCAGCTAAAAGAAAATCATTCCATAGCTTGCATTTTCTCATGTTTTATTATGGGAAAGCCTTGGAAGAGAAAGCATCGTGAAGTTTATTAGGTAGTATTTTCTTCGGCACAATGTGTTTGAATGTAGCTGCTCTCAGTATTTACATTTGATTTCATTTAATATCATAGGCTGCAGTAGGGGAGATAAAAAAGAGTAAAAACTAACTATGTCTCTATCACTGGATGCATACAGCCTCTGCAGACAACCTGATAGCAAAGACGCCTTTTATTATCCAGTTTCATAGATTCATAGATGTTAGGGTCGGAAGGGACCTCAATAGATCATCGAGTCCGACCCCCTGCATAAGCAGGAAAGAGTGCTGGGTTCAGATGACCCCAGCTAGATACTCATCTAACCTCCTCTTGAAGACCCCCAGGGTAGGGGAGAGCACCACCTCCCTTGGGAGCCCGTTCCAGACCTTGGCCACTCGAACTGTGAAGAAGTTCTTCCTAATGTCCAATCTAAATCTGCTCTCTGCTAGCTTGTGGATAGATAATAAGTTATCTTCAGGCATCTTCTGAAAGGGCTAAATTATGTCCCTAGGACATTCACAGCCTGGAAGCTGGAAGGATAGTGTAAGCTGTGGTGACTTTACCTGTAGTACAACACTGTACAGACCAGCAGGGGAGGGAGTAAATATCAAAGTTCTTGCTGAAGAGACTGTTAGGACAGAATACATGAGCTCTCTTTTCCTTAAACTGTTTTTCTCCACTCAACTTCCCTTCTAGTTACAATCCTGGATACAGGGCTGGATTAACTCTTTAGTGGGCCCTAGGCAAACAAATTCGTGGGCCCCGGGCCGGTCAGGCCCACCCCGGGGCTGCTGCCCACAGGGAGCAGGCTTGGAATCGCTGCTAGGAAGCAGCCTCTATGGTGGCAAGGCCAGTGCAAGGGAAGGGAGAGGAGGGGAAGGGAAGGGAAGGGAAAGGAGGTGGATGGGGCCATTCGTGCTGCCACCACGGAGGGAAGGACTGAAGGCCTCTGCATCTCAGGGCCCTAGGCATGTGCCTAGTTTGCCTATGTGTTAATCTGGGACTGCCTGGATGATAGGGATGGGCTGCAAGGGCTCATATGAAGTCAATCTCTGCTCTTATACATCAATTGTTAACTGAACACTTTTTCTGCTCAGTGAGGTTTTAATTAGCAACTCCTAGTGAGGACCACCCTGATGTCTGTAAATTTCCAATAAGAATAAGATATACTAAGAATGCACCAGTTGATAGGAATAGGTATGGTCCCCAATTGAGTGAAATTTACTTTGTTGATTCATAACAGCTGAAGAACTGGCCCATATTTTTTAACTCGCCTATCATGTACATAAACCTGCCTTAGTTCTCCTTGAGACATATTTGGTAGAAGCCATTTTTGTTACCATTCTACGTCTATACCTTGTAGACCCCTTGTGTGTGTCTGGGACACAGCTCGAGGGGTCTGTCCAGTGATCCCTGACTACTAGGGTGATCCTTAGAAGGAAGGAATAATGCTATTGCAGGAGCAGCTCAGGAGGTGTTTCACAGCCCCTCTGCAGTCTTGGTGAGTGAAGTTTCTTTCCTACATCTGCTCCCCACCGACTTCCTCAACGTGCAATATGGCTACTTTGCTTGTTCACTGGCCCTCAAGGCAGCTCTAGCTGCCTCTGAAGTGAAGCTGCCAAAGTCACTGCCTGAAATAGTCTCAGGCACTTAGCCAGATCCCTTATTCACAAACTGAACAGACTTTACCAAACAACCCATCCATTTCAGCGAAGGTCAGGCTGAGTCACACGGACCTATACTCACTTGGCACAGCAAGGAGGCATCTGTGGGAGGAGACTATGACAAACTATCAGCAAAACTGAGCATTTGCATTAGAAAAACAAATACTTCCAGGCAAATCTTGATATAACAGAATTATAGCTTGTGGATGAAAGGAATGTAGCAGATGTGATACTGTATGAATAACAGCACAGAGTATGATAACTAACAAAGCTAAACTTAAAAAATCATTTATACTAACTTAGACAACTGGGCTTAGGGTTGAATTCTGCCTAAAGGAGGGAAAAGAATGGGTACATCATTACTATTCATAGGATGAAGAGGAGAACAAAGTAATCCTGGTTTGTGGATAAAAATAGGGAAGCCCAGGTTAACATTTTCAGAAGAACTTATTTCACTTAGGAACCTAAATCCTACTTAACTACAGATAGTCAACAGAGAATTCACTGCAAGATCCAACCAGAATGGTGCTCTAGATACAACTGCAGTTTTCTTGACATTTGTATCAGTATTTATACATATCAACTTATTATATGAGCCCCCCCTCCATGTTACAGACATTGTGTAATTAACTGGCTAATTGTGCAATGACCATAAGACCAGCTACACATGCAAAGTACTTATTACACAATAAAAAGCTCCAACAGCTATTAAGTTAGACCTCAAAAATGGGTACTAATTTTATAGCTGGTTGATTGGTATTGAGCTTTAATTTACATATATAGCAGGGTCTCCCCTGTGGCTGAGAGCCCTGTCAGCTGACAGATTCCCAGCTGCAGGGGTACACCTTGCCCAGTGTGAAACCCCCAGGCCCTAGGGATTGAGGCAGCAGTGGTCCACAAGGCTCAGAGATGCATGAGGCTCACCCACAGCTGGGTGCCCCTCAACTGAGGGGGCTCCCAGCTACAGGCAATTGTTTCTTGCTGGTGCAGGGTAGCCTTGGGTTGGGCTCCCCCTATACTGGGGTAAGGCACGATGGGATCTAATGTGCAATCTCACAATCTGCTGATTTGAACATGTCCATCCCCACCTAGGCCTGGCGGAGTCTCTCCTGAGTCCGTCCTGAATCCCGGTGGGGGAGATGTCCTGGTCTCTGCTCAGAAAAATGGAGGCAAAGAATTTGTTAAAAAGGACTGCTTTTTCATCTGGTGCAACCCAGATTGCCAAGCATATCCTGCAAGGTCCCAGAGATAGCTCCTATTGGCAAATGGGAGAGGTATGTCACGACCACCAGGCATTATGACAGATAGGCTAGGGACAGACATTACACATAAAACAGTTTAAATGATCAGAAACTAGTTTAAGCCTGGAGCAGAAAAGATGTTCAGTGCACATAAACCAGTTTGAAAATGGCTGAAACTGGTTTGAGATAAATCTGGTTGAATGTAGTATCAGACTTAACTGATTTGGCTCAAACCAGTTTATGCGATGTCTGTCCCAGACCTCTTGCTGGTTTAAGATAAATCAGACTCCCCCAGCATCCCGGCATGCTTTCTGGGCTGGGTGGGGCTCTCTGCTCTACAGCAAGGCTGACCTCTCCCCTCTGCTCTCTGGCTGCAGCTCCGCAGATACTGCAGGCTGCTCGCCCCCTCCCTACCCCCCAACTCCAAACTAAGCAGGAATTCTACTTCCCTTCCCCTCTGCCTTGTGGAGAGGTGTCTGTGTATTAGCTAGCAGACCACATGCTGGCTACAGTTGGTGCTGAATCAACAGGTAGAATCAACAGGTATCTGGTAATGTCCTTCTGTTGTTTTCTTAATCGGGTGATAAACACTGAGTTAGGGGTGATAAACACTTATCAATTCCCTGCTGGGCTAATCAGAGCATCCTGCCAAAGCCTGGCCAAGCCCCCATTTGGTTCAGTACTGTCGAAGGGAAGAGAGGGCTGCTCTAGCACTTTTTGAATATCTGTCCCTAGCCATAATGTGTGCTTAGGGAGTCTAACCCAGAGGAGAACTGAACCAAAAAAGAACTGTAGGAGAACTTCCAGGAGGGCATAGTTCAATCTTAATATGTTGGTAACTTTGCAGCTTTCAGGCATTTAATTTTTCAATGAAAAAAAATCAACAGATAGCTCATAGGTTTCATTAAAAAAAAGTTCAGTCAAAATCCTAATTTTCTAATGAGAATTAATTTCCATGGAAAACATTCCACTAGCCACACCATTTGATGTGTCATTAAAAAAGTGCAAATATTTGGCAGAGTTGTACAGTAAAATAGTTCTGCTGTGTATGAGTCTGGACTGTATTAATGTGTTCTTTCATACTACCATATTTATGCTAAATCGTGAAGGCTCTGCTCTTATTTTCCTCAAAGTGAGCTCCTGATATAGAAGTGATGCCCACTTTGTGTGCTGTAGCATCTGCCTTTCTTACCTTCCCTATTTCAATTCTTTTTTTTTTTTTTTGCTGAATCTCCATAAACTCAATAGAAACATATTGCTAATAAACAGACACCTCCAGAAAGCTAGGCTAAATGCAAAGTAATTATGACCTTGCATTGATCCCTGTTCTTTGAGTTATTTGCCCAGTTTGCTATTTTGTATCTAGCAATATTAAAACAATGGGGAATAAAATAAGAGAAAAGGAAGTAGATGACTTCTTCTGACTTTGAAGCTATTCAGTAACACGAGAAGACTGGGTTTCAATAAGCTAGTGACTCTCTTTGGCAGAATGACTTTGTGATCATTCATATTTAATTACCACATAATAAAACAGCACATTTGACAATGAAATGCCCATAACTGAATACAAGATTGAAATACCAAAGTACCATCCGACATTATCTCAGGGCTACTTTTCATAGAAGAAAAATTCCCTTGAAATAATCTTTATTGTCCATGTACAGTGCCTTTTCTGTGCTGAAGTGTACCCTCCGCTGCGATGTAACCTCCCCATAGGGTGATGGAGAAGAATTCTGTCTCCTTTGCACCACCAAAGCCTCCCTGCTTTGGCCCCAGAAAGAAAAAATCTCAACTAGGTTTTGTGGGTAGAAAAGTTACCTGCAGATATCCTTGAGGGAATTAATACCGTTTGAAACAGCATTAACCGCTGCCAAGTCTCCTTTGCAATTGCAGACAGTGGCTGTACGACTCCATCTTGAAGAATGTCAATGTCCGATAATCAGTTCCTGCCAACATCCTTGTTAGCTCTCATGAAAACTGATCAAAAAACCAAAACCACTTTCTGCCACAAACGTCATGCTTTTGAAAATATGTATCTATCCTGAATTTGGCCTAAAAGAAAAAAATGAAGTGATTTATTTCTTTGTGGAGGGATTCTCAGAGAAAAAAATAGTTTGGGAGAACCAAACAGGAATTCTTTAGTTTGCTGACAGCAATTTTTTTGTCTCTTTGGATGTAAAATCAGGATAACATTTACCTACTACATAATAGGTTGGCTGATCTCGTACAGCATGCTTTAAACTAGTGTCGCTGGGGGATGGGGCCATGGTAGGACACAAGGACATCTCCCAGCCAAGATAGGTTATGAGCACAAGAAGTACCCAGGTAAGTGACAAGGGTCTGGATAGTCCTAGGAGTCGGTGCGGGGGGGTGGGGGGTGGAGAGGGGTGCATGCACCGATAGGAGGCCTTAAATGCCTTTACACTAATGCTCAAAGTATGGGGAATAAGCAGGAGGAACTCACCTTCTGGATAGCTAGTACAAACTCAGACATAGTAGGGCTCACTGAAACCTGGTGGGATTCAACCCACAATTGGGCAGTAAACATTAGCGGCTACGAACTATATAGGTGGGACAGAACAGGGAGGAAAGGCAGGGGTGTGGCGCTCGTATCAAAGAGTAATACATGTCCTCAACTAACAGGATGGGGTCAGAAGAGGGGCAGATTGAAGAGCTCTGGGTCAGAATATGAGGGGGTTGTGGGGAAAGGGACTTAACAGTGGGAGTCTACACAGACCACCCAACCAGGGGGAAGAGCTGGACCAGGAATTCTTGGGTCAGCTCGCAGAGGCAATTAAGTCAAGGGATGTGGTTGTCATGGGTGATCTAAACTACCCGGATATTTGCTGGGAGGAGCAGTCAGCCAGGTCTGACCACTCAGGTAGGTTCCTTGCTGATATACAAGACCTCCACCTAACCGAGGAGGTGCACAGTCCCACCAGGGGGAATGCCCTGCTGAACCTGGAACTGGCCACAGGCGACGACCTAGTGAGGGGACTCCAGGTCCTCGACCACCTGGGCGATAGCAATCATTGCCTACTGGAACTCACCATCCAGTGCAGGGTGTCAAGGGCCTGCAGCAAGGCAGTAGCCCTTAACTTCAGGAGGGCCGACTTCAATGAGTTGAGGGGATTGGTAGGAGAGGCACTGTGGTCCTGGAGAGTAGGGGATCTAGGTGTCCAAGACGAGTGATCGTTCCTTAAGGAGACGATCCTCCGAGCCCAGGGGGTGACAGTCCCAAAGTGAGTCAAAGGGGACAAGAGTGCTCAAAAGGCCCCTTGGCTCACCAAAGGCATTCAGGAATGCCTGAAAGCCAAAAAAGAGACTTACATCCAGTGGAAGGGAGGGGCTATTACCAAAGACGATTATACCTCCATCGCTTGAGTCTGTAGGGAGGCTGTTAGGAAGGCTAAGGCGGAGACGGAACTAGGGCTAGCAACAAGGATCAAGACAACAAAAAGTCCTTTTTTAAATACATAGGGAGTAAAAAGAAGTCACCAGGCAATGTGGGGCCCTTGCAGGATATGTTTGGCAATCTGGGTTGCACCAGATGAAAAAGCAGTCCTTTTTAACAAATTCTTTGCCTCCATTTTTCTGAGCAGAGACCAGGACATCTCCCCCACCGGGATTCAGGACAGACTCAGGAGAGACTCCGCCAGGCCTAGGAGGGGATGGACATGTTCAAATCAGCAGATCCAGACGCTCTCCACCCCAGGGTGCTGAGGGAACTGGCAGGGGTCATTGTGGGGCCCCTGGCACAGCTTTACGAGCACTTGTGGTGCTCTGGCCAGGTGCCAGAAGACTGGAAAGCCAATGTGGTCCCCATTTTCAAAAAAGGGAGGAGGACCCAAGCAACTATACGCCCATTAGTCTTACTTTGGTCCTGGGGAAGCTCTTTGAAAAAATTATCCAGGAGCACATCTTTGAGGGACCAGCGGGGGGGGGATGATGCTCAAGGGCAACCAGCATGGTTTCATTAGGGGCAGGTCCTGTCAGACCAACCTGATTGCCTTCTACAATCAGGTCACAAAATCACTAGACGCAGGTGTCGTGTTGGATGTAGTCTTTATGGACTTCAGGAAGGCCTTTGACACTGTGTCCCACCTCATTCTCATTAAAAAGCTAGGCGACTGCTGCACTGATGCCTACACAGTCAGATGGGTCACACATTGGCTAGGGGGCTGCACCCAGAGAGCAGTGGTGGGTGGGTCATATTCAACCTGGAAGGATGTGGGCAGTGGAGTCCCCCAGGACTGCAGGGTACTGCACTTGGGCAGAAAGAACTAGCAGCATACCTATAGGCTGGGGCACTCCCTTCTTGAAAGCACAGTGGCAGAAAGAGATCTTGGAGTCATTATCGATTCTAAAATGAACGTGGGCCGCCAGTGTGAGGATGCGGTCAGTAACGTTAACCACACCTTGTCATGCATCCACAGATGCATCATGAGCAGGTCCAAGGAGGTGATCCTTCCCCTCTATGTGACACTGGTCAGGCCACAGTTGGAGTACTTCATCCAGTTCTGGGTGCTGTGCTTCAGGAGGGATGTGGCCAGCATCAAGAGGATCCAGAGGAGGGCCACTCACATGATCGGGGGGCAGCAGGGCAGACCCTATGAGGAGAGGCTACGGGACCTGAACCTGTTCAGCCTTCGCAAGAGAAGGCTGAGAGGGGATCTAGTGGCCATCTATAAACTTACCAGGGGGGACCAGAAGGGAATGGGTGAGACCCTGTTCCCCCCAAGCACCTCCTAGAGCAACAAGGAATAATGGCTACAAGTTGATTGACAGTAGGTTCAGGCTAGACATCAGGAGGCACTATTTTACAGTCAGGGTGGCCAGGATCTGGAACCAGTTTCCAAGGGAAGTGGTGCTGCCTCCTACCTTAGGGGTCTTTAAAAGGAGGCTTGATAATTACCTAGCTGGGGTCATATGAGCTTAAACTTAACAGGGGTCATATAAGCCCAGTATTCTCTCCTGCCCAAGGCAGGGGGTCAGACTTGATGATCTGCTCAGGTCTCTTCCGACCCTACACCTATGAACCTATGAACCATAATGGTCATGTACAGATGTTCAGTTTCCACCAGGAGAGGTGTCATTTTCCCAGTAGAAACATATTACTTGTGCATATGGCTTTGGAGCTCATGCCTTGGCTCCACTCTGCTGCCATCATCGCCACTTGTGCGCCACCCTGCAAGGCAGCGGTGGCATTGCAGAGGACTGCAGGGCAGCCTAAGCACAGGCTTTGAGTGTCTGAAGCAGGGTGGGGGGGGAGGGTTGTGCACAGACATGAAGCTGCAGCCTGCAGGCGTCTAGGAATGCAGCCTGGCAGCATATGAAGGAATGCCCAACAGGCAAGTCTATGAAGGGGAAGGGGCATGAGGGAGGGAAGGGGTGTGTGGGGAGGGGGCAGATCAAGGTCCCCATGGTGAGGGAGGGAATGGGCTAGAGGCAGGGGTAGGGGCAGAGGCCGGGGTGATTGGGGTCCCAGGGTGGGTCATGGGACAGTCGGAGCCAAAGGAGCTCATCCAGGAGTGTGGGGGAGAGGGGGAGCACCTCTCACTGTGCACACCTTAGGGGAGGCATGTGCCCCTCGGATTTGTGCCTGGGATGGATGTGGGCTGTCACTGCGGCCTGGGTCTTTTCACCCCACTGCCTTTGCCCTGGGAGCTGCACGCTGGCTGTGCCATGTCTCCTGCTTGCCCAGTGGTGGGAGGTACATGGTCTCATATGGCTCCCAGGGCAACAGCAGCAGGGCAGAGTTCCAGTCCACAGTGGCAGCCTGTCTCCACGCACAAATCTGGGGGCCACATGCCCCCCATGCTCATGCTCGTGGCTCCAACCATCCCATGACCCATCCCAGAGCCCCATTCACCTCAGCCCCTGCCTCTGCCCCACTCCCTCCCTCACTGTGGGGGCCTCAAGCTGCCCCCCCTTTCCCCTCCAGAGACTTATCTGCTGGGTCTTTTGTGTGTGTGCGTGTGTCTGTTTTCCCCTCACTCCCAATCCACAGCCCCCCCAGTCTTGATGCTGTCCCTCACTCCTGACCCACAGTACCCCACATCCTGCCAGGTTATGCGGGAATTCCCCTCCCCGGGCTCCAAACCCCACCCCCCCACAACCCCCGACATCTTCACAAATCCCGCCCCCACACACCTCCCACACCCACTCCCCAACCATACAAAGTACCTGCATTATTTTGTATAACTGAGTTTTTCTGCACATAATTTGAGTTTTTAGCTATGCAATTGTAATTAATTGCAACTCATTTTTTTACTCGTGCATCTAATTGTGATAAAACTTTTTAATCTTTTGACAGCCCTAGAATTTTCTAAAGAATAGGTTGTCTCTTCTACTAACCTTCCCTCACTGAGTGAAGGGAAATACATGTTGGTAATATTCACTGATCCCTAAGATACAAAGTCAAGCCTATAATACTGTACTAGCAAGTATTCTGTTAAGGAAAAAAAATACTTCTTTAGAATGAGGAAAGTAGATAGTGATAAAGGCAGTTTAAAAAACTAAATTCAGGGTGTCCCAATGATGCCCTCACCTAATATTTTGCTATGTGAACAGTAATAAAATTGTTTGAACACAGGTCTCCAATATTGTGTCATATCTCATGAGATAACTAAAGTTAACTCATCATCATTTAATGGGTCTATAAATAAATAAGAATCCCAAAGCACATATTGCAATATAGCATAATTACTCCCTTTCATCTTTAAGAATGTCATCATAATGCATTTTAAAAATTATATAGATTTCCACCCCCCAAAAGTTAAATAAAATGTTTTTACAGAATTCAACTTATGTCAGAACACGTGAAGTATTCCTGAAATAATGTATATCAAGAACAAACAGAATATGCATTTGGATGATGTACTGTAGGTTTCTAGCCAAGTGGAAATATTTGCACTACATAAGTTGAAATAAGCCACTAACTGGATATTACCTGTGGCCAAAATTTTCAAAGTTGAGAGCCTAAGGTTCACCACCAAGGGTCACATCCTCAAAAGTGTTTGGGCACCAAACTCCTATTTATTTCAATAGCTTTGAGGCGCTGAGCCTAAGGACCTGACCCAAAGCCCATTAAAATAAATAAAAACTTCCACTGGACTTCAAAGGGCTTGGATCAAGCTCCTAAAATCCTGTTATCCTTACTGAAACTTCCCTGAGTTTCAGTGGTGCTAAGCACCCACAAAATCCACTGAACTTAATGGGAGCTGCAGGTGTTCAGCATCTCTGAAAATTATGCTATTTTCATTTTGGTCTTTAAATGCAGATTTAGCTGCTTAAACTTAGGTTCCCAAGTTTGAGAGTCTGGACTCTTGTCAGCACATTGGTGTTCTCTGGTCTAGTGCCAAATAGACAGTATTTTAGCTGAGCTAGAGAGAGAGAGAATGTCATGAAATTTCAATATAATGTCAGAAATTCCAAGAGGTAAAACAGTTGCTCTATCTTAAAAATATAGAGATCAGAGGTTACATAAAAAATTATGACTGTATTCTTTGCTAGTAACTCTATTATAATGGCCAATAGGAAATTTTTGCTATTTAAAATTGTATGGCTTTGGAAATTGGAAGAAAGAATTTTACTTGTAATACATCCCTTTACAAATATTGACAGTTTTCATACGTGAACATCTTTTTTGTTCTCGCTATATATTTTATATACATACAAACATATTAGTCTCCAGAATTGCCTAGATGAATGGCACTAGGAGGATGTGGCTAGTAAAGAAATACAGATATTTTATAGTTAAAACCAAAGCATCATAGACTAAGCTTGATTCAGCTAAGATTTATGTAACGTTTGTTTCTGTCTGTTGAGTTCATCCCATACAATCTTGTACAATAACTAGCCAAGCACGAATAATGAAAATCAAAACATACAGTACTGTGCAGCTTTAACTAGATTTCAAAAAGGAAGGTCATGGTTTGCTAAGGTCAATATCCAATGTTTATTAAAGAACATTTATCAATGCAAAACACTGTGCAATTTAAGATAGATTAAAATTACAATAGATTAGGGAGTGCCAGTGAATTTCATGTCACTGTAAGTGTCATGCATTAAAATCAATGAAACCCAATTTATTTGAATTAAAGTCCACTACTTTCAAGCAATAGCTTTCATTTCTATTTCCATTGCTTTCTGAACAGGTTCGGCGTTGTTCTGGATGCTGGTGACAGTAGCCATATTTCATGGTGTTTCTTTAGTGGTCTGTCCTTTAGTGATAAGCTATAATGGATCTGCCTGTAAGAACAGCTGTCTTGCCTTGTTTCAAAGAGGAGATGAAAAACAGCTACTGCTCTCAAATACTGTATTAACCTTGACAATAATGAAGTAGGTAATTAACAGTTTTGCCCTAATATGACCTTGCATTTATTGTTTTAAAACTACCATACCTTAAGAATACATCATCTTTTATCCTTCAAGAATGTTTTTTTTAAGTCAGAGACAATTTAAAATCTGTGACACTAGGAGCAACAAAAATGCCCTTTTCTGAAATGTCATCTTATAAGCAGATGATCTAAAGTAGCTTGCTACTTTATCAATTTTTATCAATACATGCAATAAAAAAAAAACAGTTTGGTATCTAGAAATCATTTCTTAAGAAAGGGCAAAACGGTAAAGTTTCAGTCTAGTACTTCAAAGAAGTAGCTTAGGGATGAACAGCTGAAGTGTATTCTTTTCTCATGCTGCAGCTACCTAGTGTTTGAAGCTATCCTCAAGATTTTAAATGTTACTGAAAAGTGAAAGAATATAACAGCACTTGCTCTTTCGGAAGAGAACATATCTCCTCGTTGGTCATTTGGTCTCTCATTGGTAGTGAGATTAACTGGGGCATTGAGATTAATAAATGACACCCCATTAGTTATTGTACAAGATTCCAGTCATTATCAGCATATGATATGACTGATTGATTAGCGTATGAATCTTGGCAAGTCTTGTACTTCAGAGGGTGCAGAGAAGCCTTCGAAAGCACATTGTGTTGAACTTGTTTTCTCAACTGACAATATCAGGCCCCTTGTTTTTAAATAATGATACACTTGCTCTCAAGGGTCAGTCTGATGACTGTGAGCATGATGTACCTAATGGAGTGCATCTACACATCCATTTGATGCGGCACCAGTTTACACACAACTAAATTACTCACACATAAATGGTACTGGGTACACGCCTACACATGCAGGAAGTGGAAGCAAATTTGCTGCCTTGCAATGGGCCCCTGCCACCACCAGGGGGAGCTTCAGGCTCCAGCTCCAGCTGCCAGGTGCCAGCAGCCCTCTTCAAAAGCCAGCTCTGCTCAGTGCTCTCTGGCCAGCCATTTCCCTGGCCAGAAACAGCATGTCCAGCATAGGGACAGCATTCAGCACCACTCTCCTCACTGCCATTGTCTCCCTGTGTCATGGCTGCTCCAACCCCTGCACTTGGCAGTGACAACCAGTGCCCCAGGCTCCTGCTGGCCACTGCACTGGCCCTGCTGGCCCTCCACACCGACTGTTGCCTGGCCCATGACCATGTTTGATCTTCCTGGCTCCTCCACATGCAGTGACCACCTACCAGCTTGCCATGTGCCATTCCAGGGCCACTGACACGGACTTGCCACCTCCATCCCATCTGCCTGGCTGGACCATGGCAGGGCTGCTGATGACAGGCTCCAGGATGCCACCACCAGGACCTCCATCACCATTCTGGGCCTCCAGCCCCACCACCTCTGGGCCTGCCAGACCAACTAGGATTGCTGGGGGCACATCATCCAGCACACCTGGGATGACAAGCAGTGGCTGTAGGCCTTACGCATGACCCAGGCCACCTTCCTGACCTCCTGGAGCAGCTCTGGTCACACCTGCAGCAGCAACACACTAGAATGCACCCAGCCCTCGCTGTGGACATCTGGGTGGTCCTCTCCCTGCTCAGGCTGGCTGTTCCTGCTAGCCTGCAATACACTGGACACCTATTTGACATGGGCAAGGCCACCACCAGGGAGGCTGTCAAGGAGGTATGCGGCATCCTCCAGGACGTGCTGGGGCACACTGTTCTCCAGGTATATGGCCACATGGCAGTGGTGATGGGGTTCTGTGCCTTGGGATTCCCCCAGTGCATCAAATCCCTGGTCGAGACCCACATCCCTGTCACCTGCCCCCCACCATGGAGACGGGTGCTAGGGAAGCTTTCATTTTGTGGTGCTCCAGACCATCATGGACCACTGCAGGGCCTTCATGCATGTGAGTGCTGGCTGGGCAGGCAGCATCCACGACACCTGAATCTTTTGGAACTCTGGCCTGCCAGGCCTGGTGGAAAGTGGGTGCTTTGCATCGGGGGTGCCAGACCTGCAACTAGGCACTGTGGTGGTCCTACCCCTCTTCATTGGGAACCCCACTTACTCACTCCTGCCCTGGCTCACACAGCCCTACACTGGACACTTGAACCCCTGTCAGGCCTACTTCAACTGCTGCCTGGGCCAGACCCATGCCTGGGTAGAGTGCACCTTCAGTTGTTTCAAGGGCTGGTGGTGCACCCTCACCATCCGCATCAAGTTCACCAAGGACAAATGCTGGGTCTTCATCGCATCCTGCATGCTGCATAACATCTGTGAGGCCTGGGAGGAGCTCTTCTAAGAGACCTGGGCGGGATGTGGAGGACATCTGACAGCAGGAGCACCACCTGCAGTGGCAGCCCCTCCCACCCCAGGCTGCACACCTGCCAGAGGGGGACAGAGCACTGAGTGCGGGAGGTGCTGGCTGACCACATCCTCTAGCACTCCCCACTCTAGCCAGCCTGCACCATCACCCACAGACCCTCCACCCCACACTCTCAGTCCCATACTCACTGCCAGATCCACCCCTGGGGGCACAAATCAGGGCGACTGCCCCAGGCCCTGTGCTTTGGAGGGCCCTGCGGAGCCAGGCAAAGCGGCTGCGGTAACTCCACGTAGCCACCGGCTTCATGCCCGGCAGCTTCCCACCCTCTCCCCCTCTGCTGAATCCACTACTGAATCTGTCGTGTCCAGCTGCTTGGCAACCCCCCCCCCCCCGCAGAATCCACTGCCAGCTTCCTCGTGTCTGGGGCAGGGCCCCACATAGGCTAATTTTCCCCGGGCCCTGCACCCTGCTCAAGTTCTCTCTGCTCACTGCAGACATGACTCAGAAGAACAAGTTTGTATTCCCTTCACATCAACCAGAGCCCAAAAAGCTGAAGCTTGGTCTTCTAAGAATCCCCACTTCTAAGGTTTTTCTTAGTATGCCACCAGCAAGGATAACATAACAACTACACTAGCCATGGGTTATGCAGCTGCAGAATACTGCCTTCCTGTGTGGGCAAATAGTGCCCACACCTGCAAACTGGACAGTGCCCTGAATTCTGCATTAGCAACAGTAAGTGGCTGCCCAGTATACATGGAACAGAAAAACACGTTCATCTTGGCAGGAATCCCCCCTCATAACATCAAGAGGTCTGGAATACTGCTTGACCTGGCAACCAGAGCCTAACAGGAAGAACATCCACTACATGACATAACTGAAAAATACCCAATGCAGAAACATCGAAGAAGCAGAAAAACCCTGCCAGTATTTGCCAGAAACATCATAGAGGAAGTAGGAGGCACCGTACTGTCATCATGATGCCAGGGATGGTGAGAAGAGCAATGGAATAATAACTACACTCCACTACACAACTACATACAACTACCACCTTCACACTCTCCTGGTTATAAACTCCCATGTAAGGCATGGGTAAACCTGAATTGACTACAATCAGCTATGGAGCCTTCAACTATGGAGCCTTCAACAAAATCAAATATAAAATGGGCCTTACAAACTCATCATCATGCCCCTGTGGCAAAGGAGATCAGACAGCCCAGCATATACTGGCTGCCCTCAATATGGTGTACCAGAGGGAGCAAACAGTCTGAAAGGTTGCAGTAATATTGATGGATCTACTCTTAAATGGTTGGAGGAGTCAACTTTCTGAAGCCATATGCAAGAAGAAGAACCAGGGCCCTGCTCTCCTTCCCTCCCCAACAGAGCCCTCTTCCACCATATCTCACCAACAAACAGAGCCCTCCTCTCCATTCCCTCCCCAACACAGCCCCCCTCCCTCCCCAACAAACAGAGCCCCTCCACTACCCACCCCACCCACCAACAATAAAAAACTTTCTTCTCCATAAAAACTATGTACAAAGTCCTTTGTGTGCCATCCAAGGGTGTGGGGGCTATAGGGTGGGGGCAACTATGGGGCAGAGGCCGGGGACAGGCGTTCAGTACCCTGGCCTCTAGCTGCTCCCCTGTGGGTGCACATACCGTGGCAAGTGCAGTAGCTTGGGGTTCACCCAGGGGTGACAGCGGCTGATGCTCCCCTGGTATGGGTGACACCCCCTCTGGCAAGTACTGTCCAGAGTCAGCAGGGCCAGTATGTAATCCCTGCCATGCTGCAGGTAGCTCTGGCTCCACATCCACATGGAGCCAGAGTGAGTGGTGGCGCTGGGCCTGGGGTGGGGGGCAGAGTGGGGCTCGGTGGCGCTGGACTTACGGCGAGGGCCAGGCCAGGGGCTCCTGGTTGCTGGCCTATTTGAATAAAAAGGGCCGCGGGCCTAGCCCACTAAAAAACTGGAGGCTGCCACTGGGTGGGCAGCCAGAGCCTTAAAATTCAACTGATTTCTTGGGACAAATCATAAGAAAACAGGGTGTGTATGTGCAGAGTCATAGGGCCCAAACAAGTGCTCCCTGGGGGTTACTGAGCAGAGCACACCAGACAGAGCCCACTGGCTCTCAAACTCAGATAGAGTGCTGGTGGCTACTGCCCAGTGATGCTCTACTCGGAGATGCGCATGAAGGACACCAAGGAAAAACGCCCCTACTCCTGGCTACTGGAGGTAGTGCAGGACCTCCTCCCAGGCCCAGGAAGGGGCCTGCTGCTAGGCAGTGGGTGACTGCCAAGGGGTAAGCGGGGATAACATCTGGGGCTGAGCAGCAGGGGGCACAAAGGTGACCACTAGAGCCAGAATGCTGTCCAGCACTTGGTGGTCATTGTCCATGGCCTGCAATGCCCGGGCCAGAATTGCATTCTGCTTCTGCAGCGCCTCCACATGCCTGTGCTCCAGGGCCAGGAGCTATGCCTGGAACTCCCAGTCTGCCCAGTCCTGTGTCTACTTGAGCCGGTCCCATGCCTCCTCTCAGGCAACATTCTCCGCCCACCAACTGTCCTGGCGGGCTACATCCTCCACCCACCACCTGTGCTAGCAGGCCATGTCCTCCACCTACCAGGCCCTAGCGTCTCCCAGCCAGTCCTCCAATACCGTGACCAGGTGGTCCAGGTGGAGGGGCCTTTCCAGGGTTCTTGTCTGGCAGAGCTGGTGTATCTGCAGGGCCCTGGCTGTCAGTAGCAGTGATCCTGAGGCCATATCCCAGCTGCTAAGGGTGGCTGCTCCCCTGAGTGCAGCTGCAGGCCCTGTAGAGCCATAAGGCAGAAGCTGTTTTTAAGAGTTTGCAACATTTCAGAGATAAGATGCTCTGTATCAGAGGCCGTGTGCTGCCTCTGATAATATAGTAAATATTTAAAATTAAGATGTTACTTAAGGGCTACATTGAAATTCCTGCTTTTCTCTGATTGGATGAAAGTCAAGCATATTCTTTGAAAACAAAGCTTGTCAGGATGTCCAGAACTCCTGTTTCCTGTTAAAAATGCCACTGACGTTCTGAAAATCAGTGAAAACTAGGGAACATTGTAATGAAAAACCTGTTGTTTGCTTGACTTTAGTCATCTGTGGGACTTGTAGAAAGGTTTCCAGTTGTGAAATTCTGATGATAAATTTCATCCAAACTGTTAATGACATGGGAGAACATTTTTCAACATTTTAGCATACATTTTCCCACCAGTTTTAGCAGCAAATCCTTTAAAAGATACATGTTCAAATTGGTTTGTGTAAATAGACACATATGTACCCTCAAATTTCTTTTTCTGTGAACATTTTAGTACCTATAAAATTAAGTCCCATGACTAGTCATAAGAAGCCAACATCAAAGAGGCATCACTCTGGCCAATATGAATTTCTTTAAAAAATCAAAGGCTTTCAAAAGGGAGTGGTGATATTCGATATCCAGGGTGGAAGCCCTTTAAAAAGGGCCTGATTTACAGAGGTTGGATGCTCAACACCTTTCTGAAAATTAGGCTTATTTTAAGGGGTCTCCACTTGGGCCTCAAAACTTAAAGCTGTGACAAGTGAACTTGAATGTGAGTGGGGAAAAAACAGCAGCTAGTTTCAATTCTTACAGAGGCTAAACCAGGCCTCTAAGGGGAGCACGGGGCAAAAAAAGTTGGAGTGGTAAAGAAGCGGTAAGGGGAAATGAGCTCCGGAGACAGGGTGGGCAACATCTTAACAAAAAAGAAGGGATGGGAGGAGTGAGGCCAAAGGTAGTTGGGTGAAGATCATGACAAACAAAGTGCCTTCGGGGGCAGAAGGGGGCAGCTATGTTCTCTCGTCTGTGAGGTGTCAAGTCACCCTAGCCAACCAGGCAATAACAGTAGCTTTTCAAATCACTGGTCCTGTTTGAAATGTTTATGATACAGGAGTCTATTTTTGCCAGCTTTTTGGTCCTGCTCCTACAGTTTTAATGTTGACTTTACCCAACACAGTAGGCTACTGCCTAGCACCTTGTGCAGTCAACACACTGAACTCTATTAGGCAACGTAAACAACCTCCACCTTTCCAGGCTTCCTACCTCTCTCCTTTCAGCAGCTCTCCCTACCTTCTTTCCATTATCAAAGAAACCTGTGCTTAAAGTAATATAATCAATATAGTGAAAGGGCAGAGATTTCCAAGATAACTAATAGCATCTAAGTCTATTGCAGATGGCCCCTTAGTGGCACAAGCACCACAGCAAGAGGGTTTCTCTATACTCTTTTTCCATCAGAACTAGACTCACCAATATATCACATACTTCCTTCTCCTGTTCATGCCTCTGAGGTTTGTCCTAATGTGTTTGAACTTCTACAATGGCATCTTTCTGCCAGTGCATCAGGCCTTTACTTTCAGTCAAGTTTATTATAAAGGCTCTCTTCTTTCGTCACATCTACAAATGCAAAATTGAGTCAGGTGGAAGGGGCTTCAAATTCATTTCCCTCTTCTGAACCTTCCAGTAAATCTTTCTGACTTTTCCCTTGCTTTTAGGCTTCCTGGAGCAGTGATTCATTGGCTAGGATGCTAAGGTGCTGAGCCTGCACAAATTCCTTAATATTCATTTTCTGTCAGGTAAGCATATAATTGACGGCCACAAAGGAGCCAGTCAGAGGGGATGAAGACAGGCTAACTTTTGAAGATTTATTTTGTTAAACCCAGATTTCCAAGGCAACATTTTCCCATATCCAAATGCCTAAGCATCCCATTCTATTTATTTTCCTCATGTTCTAGAGTAGGGCTGGTATCTTTCTTATTGACTTCAAGGATTTCTGGAGGCATCAAGATGTCACTGACTCATGGAATAAGGAAGATTAACAGCTGCAGCATAACATATTGCCACTTCTTCATCAAGGACTTCAAGGGTCAGCTAGTATCTAGATTCCTTTCCCAGCCCCTCCTAGGTATCTACATGCACATTTTACTGCAGTTGGCTAATTAGCTCTGTAGTAAAGCGTCACTGTCTACACGTGTGGCACTATCAGGCTGAAGTAAATTAATGAATTCCACTGCAACACACGTATAGACTGTGACCAGGGAGGGCTGAGCCACAAGGGTGCTACAGATTGGGGTCAGCCCCTCTGCAGCATGTTGAGGTGGGATGGAGCAGCTCCATGCTGGCAGGCTGACTCCTCGGCCTCCCTGCCAGCTGGGGCTGTGAGACTCCAGTTCAATGTGCCGCGGTTCTGGGCACATGTGTAAATGCTGCACCTGAGAACAATAAACTCCTATGCAAACTGCACTGGAATTTATTCAGGTGCTCTAATTGCATGTGTAGATGCCCCCACCCCCCCCACTTTGTCTCACAGTTGTCCCTGTCAATTTGGGCACTGGGGCAGGCTGAGGACAGATTTCAACAATATTGGAAAAAAATGGTTTTGAATAAAAAGAAAACTATGACCTGCTCTTGGATTAATCTAAACTTGCCTTCACCTTTGCCAACTACTAAGAGACACTTGCAGGTATTTTCATACGCATGTTAATTGGAGAATGTGATAGCTTGCACCCTTATAATTTTTATTGCTTTGATTTGGTTAATTAATGAAATGTTCAAGCTAATTAAGGAAAGCAGCAAAATCTGTTTTCTGTCAACTGGAGGCAAACAGCAAATGAATAAAAAATGTCATGTTTCTGGCCATATTTATTTTCTCACAGTAGGTTTATACTGACTCTGGAATGCAGCTGGAGATCTGTTTTCTTGAGTGGTCTCCTTTTTATACTCTCATTGATAAGAGGCATATAAATGATGATGTGACTATTTTGTCTCCTTGCAAAAAGTATTTGACAGGTAGCACATTTACACCCTGCAATTAAATATCTACAAATGATAGGTAGGGACCTACCAAATCACAATGTTGCAGATTTTGTGAAATACAGCATTGCGTGCAAAATCTGCAGGAAACAAAATAGAAGAAAACATACAAAAAATAAAATGCTGGCTTCCCAGAGGGAGTCAGCAGTCCTCAGGGCACTGTGGCAGCCCACCAAGGTGGGGAAGGGGTGGTGGGGCTGCCTGCTTGAAGGGCTACCAGCAAGATGACTATAGATGTAGATGCCTCCTCCTCTCATGGTGTTTTGAAAGAAAGGTCTGACCTCTCCTTGGTGCATAACTCAAGATTCCTAGCTCAAGATGCAGATTCAAAACTATTCTGAGTAGAAAGGTAGCCTTCCTGCATAGTAAGAAACCTAAATCCTACAGAGGGTTAAAGCTTCAGATACATCTTTCTCCTCAGCATTTCCTATTGGCAAGCCATGCAAAAGAATGGCAAATTTGAACTGACCCAGTGCTATATTTTTAAATACCAACAAAAAATAGTAGAGTGCTTTTATAAAATATTTACTTAAATAATTTTACTCATCGCTGAATAAAAGATGATGACCTCAATAATTAGATTCTAGATATGGAAAAACTATAATTTTGTCATAATTTTCCAGGTATAAAATCTAATTATTGAAGGTTTGCTTTGAATTTATCCCCCTCCCACTGCTACAGCAGGGAAAATAAATCTGGGGAGATCAGGTGGCTCCCTTGCCCTCTGCCCCTTCCCTCTTCTTCCCTCTGCCTTATTTTCAGACCCTCTTCTCCTTGCGGAAATGGAAGTGAGGAATAAATTTAAAAAAACATTGACCTTGAAATAATCATAACTTGCTATGTAAGCAAATCAGTACAGGTACTCATAGATTTAGTTCATCCAGAATTGATTAATTTAACCTTTTTTGAAACTGCTACAAGTTTTAGCACATATTTTAAACACATTTTAAATAGCACTTATGTATCTACATATAGATAGTACAAATTGTGCACATCAACATGTGCCCCTACATCGCTGTTGTTACTGCGCCACCATTTAGTAGTTCTAAATGTACTTTTGGAAGTACTAAATGATGGTGCAGTAAGAACCCATACCACGCCATGTCGGTGGTATACGGTTATTTTTAGAAGCTATGTCACCATATGTAGCTGCAGCATTATGGTTTGTGCCTCTCAACTCAACATTGCCATAGCATCACGTGTCCACTATGCAAGAAATTAGTTAAAGCCAAAAGACTCATGATTTACCATAAAGCTGATTAGGCTGGGCCTCAGCATAGTCAACAGTGTTTCAAGCCATGGTGACCTCACAGCTCAGCACTGCTCAGTATGTGAGTATACTCCAGATCTCCCCACAAATGATCCATGTGTTAATTAGCCCTCCACTCAAGACTGGAACTAGGTGTTCTTGTCACGAGTCCTGGGATCCTATAAAAAATTATATGCAGTTGAGGCACAGGGCCACCTGGTCCAGGTCCACCTCATGGAAGGCAGGTCCCCATTAATCATATGTAATAGGTTGAGAGAGGAGGTAACAGAGGCATTCTGGGTGAACTGTTTGCCTGGCAAACATCACCCATTTGGTGATGTTTGCCAGGCATTTAAAGTTGATGAAGAAACAGGAATAATTGGAAATGGGAAAGAAATGCATAGCTCAGCTGTGGGAGTAAATACGAAGTCAAAATTTATTCAGTGTAGTAGTGGCTCTCCACGACTTGAGGGGGACTCTATGCAATGGGCTCGCTTGTGTAAAATACTATATGTGATACTTAGAAGAATTGCTCCTTGGGTTAAGGGCAAACAAGACTTGGGGCATCTGAACCCCAAAATCTCTGGGCTTTGGGCTTGCATGTAGGATGCCTACCATAGATTTAGGAGTAAGATACTTGCAGATGGTAATACCACATGGACCTAAATGACTGAGCTTTGCTCAGCTGATGGAATTTGGAACTCAGTTGATTAATTTGACCTGAGACATGAAATTAAAAAAAAAAAAATCTATCCTTGCCATACCTATCAGCATGTTTGCCCAACATGGGCTACATGTTTTATGATCATGCTCAATTTTGGCTGCATTTAATCACCTTCATAGCTGGCTTTCATTACTGAGCAAATGACAAAATTATTTAATGAGGTTACTTAGTATGCAATTATAAGATAAGGGCTTTTCCCCCCCATGCGGATTGTGGGGAAAAAACTCATGGGAATCCAGATGACAGAACCTAGGATCAATGAACCACAAGCCATGCACTGGAAAAGCCCATGTAAGTACTAAGGGGCTTGATTGGCATCAGGACAGGGGGGCACCAAGGGTACCCATCGGAGGGCTCAAGTGTCTCTATACTAATGATGGGAGCATGGGAAACAACGAGAAGGAACTCACACACCTGCTTGCAAACAAGAACTTTGACTTAGTTGGGCTACCTGAAACCTGGTGGGCTCCTACCCACGACTGGGCAGTAAGCATTGAGGGCTATATGCTGTATGGATGTGATAGATAAGGGAGAAAAGGGGGAGGGGCAGTGGCAATGCGTAGGGTGTGCACGGGGGTGCATGTACACACCCTGAGAGTGCTGGTGCACCCCCTCACAGCAGCATTCCCTGCTTAGGCAGCGGGCAGGGGGGGGCAGGCGGGAGTGCTGGTGCCACCCCTGAAAGTGCCAGCTAGGGAGCAGGGGTGCCAGGAGAAGCACCGTTGGCACTTCCAGGCATGTACCTGGCTTTTCCAGGCACGCCACTGGCACTTCTGGGCAGTGTTCCCTCTTAGAGCCAGTGCGCAGACCAGCTGCGGGGGGAATTCCCCCCCCAACCTGGTGGGTGCGATCAGCTGTGGGGGGACCCCCCCCGGTCGCTGACTGTCCGCAAATGCCCCCCTGGCTCAGGAGGAACCAGTTGCCCATGGCAGGGGGAGGTGTTGTCCTCTATGTTAAGCAATATACATCTTCCATAATCAAAATGGGATCAGAGGAGGGGCAAATTGAGGTATTGTGGGTCAGAATAAAAGGGGGTCGGGGAGCAAGGGACTTGGTAGTGGGGGTCTACTACAGGCTGCCACATCAGGAGGATGAGCTGTATCTGGAATTCTCAAGACAGCTCTCAGAGGATGTACGGTCAAGGGACGTGGTTGTTATGGGTGACCTAAACTACCCAGACATCTGCTGGGAGAAGTAGTCAGCTAGATCCAACCATTCATGCAGGTTCTTGACCTGCATACAGGACTTTCACCTAATGCACAAGGTATACGATCCCACTAGGGGAAACACCTTACGGGACTTGGTGTTGGCTACAGGGGATGACTTGGTGGGGGATCTACAGACACAAGGTAACCTAGGGAACAGTGACCATCAATTGATTAAATTCTCTATCTGGCATAGGGTGGAAAAGATAACCAGGAAGGCAGAAATGCTAGACTTCAGAAAGGCTAACTTCAGTGTGCTCAGGAGATTACTTGGTGAGGAACTGAAGAACAGGAACAGTGGTGAGATGGGATTCCAGGAAGGGTGGTTGTTCCTAAAGGGAGCAAACCTTTGGGGGCAGAAGGAGACAATCCTACTGTGTAGGAAAGGGTGCGAAGGGGCCAAGAAACTCTTGGCTGAACAAGGAAATCCAGGAAAGCCTGGGGCAAAAAAGAGGCATATAGGCTGTGGAAGCAGGGGGTAGCTACCAAGGTGGAGTATACCTACTTGGCCTGCACTTGCAGGGAGGCAGTTAGAAAGGTCAAAGCAGAAATGGATCTCAGGTTGACAACCAAAATTAAAGACAACAAAAGGTCCTTCTTCAGGTATACAGGGAGTAAAATGAAAGTGCAGGGTAACATAGGACCCTACAGGACAAACTAGGACAATTAGTGACAGATGGGGGGACAAGGCTGAGCTCTTCAATGAGTTTTTTGCTTCTGTATTCCTGAACATGGATCAAGACAAATCTCCCAATTGGATCATAGACAGGCACAAAAGGGACACCAGCCCACCAACTGTTAGCACTGACTTGGTGAAGAGGCACTTGCAAGGACTGAATGTGTTTAAGTCAGCAGGCCCAGATGATCTTCATCCAAGGGTGCTGAAGGAATTGGCCAGTGTCATAGCAGAGCTCCTGGCACGGGTGTTTGAGCATTCATGGTGCTCAGGTCACATCCCAGAGGACTGGAAAAGGGCCAGTGTGGCTCCTATTTTTAAGAAGGGGAGGAAGGAGGATCCAGGTAACTATATATTGGTTAGTTTCACCTCTATCCTTTGGAAAACCTTTGAAAAAATTATTAAGGATCACAGTTGTGGGAGTCCAGCAGGAAAAATAATGTTTAAGGGCAACCAGCACAGATTCATAGCAGGTAGATCCTGCCTGCCTGACCTTGTTTGTTTTTATGACCAGGTCACAAAATGCTTAGATGCAGGAGTCAAGGTAGATGTAATTTACTTGGATTTCAAGAAGGTCCTCGACATGGTATCTCATCCTATTCTCATAAATAAATTGAACAGCTGTGACATAGCTGATTACATGGTGAGGTGGATTGCAAATTGGCTTAGGGGTCACTTCCAGAGAGTGGTGGTGGATGGGTCAGTATTGACCTGGATAGATGTGGGCAGTGGAGTTCCACAAGGCTTGCTCCTTGGACCTGTGCTGTTCAATGTTTCCATCAGTGACTTGGATGAGGGCATGGAGAGCACTCTGTCCAGATTCGCAGATGATACCAAATTATGGGGTAAAGTTAACAAACTAGAGGGTAGGGAATTAATCCAGGCAGATCTGGACAGGTTGGAAAAGTGGGCAGAACAGAATAGGATGCAGTTCAACAAAGACAAGTGCAAAGTGCTGCACCTGGGCAAAAAGAACCACCGACACACTTACAGGCTGGGGGATGACCTTCTCAGCAGCATAGCAATGGAAAGGGATCTTGGAGTCATTGTTGACACCAAGATGAACATGAGTCGTCAAGGTGATGAAGTGATCAGTAAAGCTAACTGCACTTTATCATGCACTAGCAGGTGCATGACGAACAGGTCCAGGGAGGTGATACTTCCCCTCTATGCAGCATTGGTCAGGTCACAGTTGGAGTATTGCATCCAATTTTCAGTGCTGTACTTCAAGAAGGATGCGGACAACCTCGAGAGGGTTCAGAGGAGGGCCACTCATATGGTTAGCGACCTACAGGCAAAGCCCTATGAGGAGAGATTGAGGGACCTGAATCTCTTCAGCGTCTGCAAGAAAAGGCTGAGATGTGATCTTGTGCCTGCCTACAAATTCATTGCGGGGGGCGGGCAGCAGCAAGGAATAGGTGATGTTCTGTTTACCAGGGCACCCCTTGGAGTAACTAGGAACAACAGCCACAAACTGAAGGAAAGCAGATTTAGGTTAGACACCAGGAAGAACTTCTTTATGGTAAGAGTTGTCAGAATCTGGAATTGGCTCCCAAGGGAGGTGGTGCTCTCTCCTGCCTTGGGGTTCTTTAAGAGGATGCTAGACATGTACTTGGCTGGGGTCATCGAACCCCAGTGCTTTTTTCTGCACAGGGCAGGGGGTTAGACTCGATGATCTATTGAGGTCCCCTCTGACCCAAATATCTATGAATCATTTTGTATTTGAGTAAATACGGTAATCTGAATTTATCTCCCAAATGGAACAGGCTGCATTGTACGAAAAGCAGAGTTCTCTCAATAGAATTTTTTTTTTCCTTTTGCCCTCACTGATACAATGTTACTTGCCAATCTGATCAGATATAGCTAATTGTACTCTGGGATTTTCAATCTAGAATGGACAAAGGGAGCTCCTTAGCTCGGTGCTAGGTGAGAAGTATTCAGGCAAAGGACATCATACAGCTCCTGAGTCTGTAATGCATATCATTTCTGCAATGTGGGTATTACCTGCTGTGACTCAATGTTTTTGGATACAAGAAGCAGCTCTCACTTAGTCCACCCACTATCATTTGACATTTATTGAATAAGTGACAGATACTAATAACTACTTAATAAACTGTTTCTTTATCATATTATGACAGAAGAAACAATAGATACTTATAATGATATAGCTTTGCAGAAAACACTACTTTCCATCATCTGATGCATGGTGTGATAGGTCAGAACAAATAATAGCAGTGTCTGCTGTTCTCTGTAACTTTTCAGTGGAGGCTGGATAATGGCTGACCCTCTTCTCCCCAAAAACATTCTACATTAATTGGTATGATTCTGAGTTCAAGAATTTGGATCCTTTTACTTTTTGTGCACATGGATTTCACTTGTGTTATTGAACTGTGTTGATGAGATACGAGGAGCTGATTCATCCTTGAATTACTTTTATTTTATGCCATTGTAACTTGGTTGATATCAATGGAGTAATGCCACCGTCAAGCTAGAATAGCTTGATTTGAATTTTTTACCATCAACCAAGGACAGACACTGGGAAAAATTTTCTGTTCCCAAAACCATTTTCAATGACCTACCACAGAAGAAAGCAGCTTACAAATATGTTTCCCAACTAGATTTTGGAACAAACAGGCAGGGTTATGTTTTCTTGAGCTCTGACCTACTTTTGGGCATGTGCATTTTAGTGGAGGTTTTCAACAGGAGTTGAATCATCTTGATTCTCCAACCTGGAACACTAAGGACTTGTCTAAGCTTTACCTCAAGGGGTGGATGGATCATATGTAGGCAGGGCCGTCCCTGGATGGGCGAATCGGGGAGACCGCCCCCCACCCTGCGCTTTGGGGGGCCCCGCGGCTGTGTTGTATAGGCCCTGCCACGGCTGCCACTCACCACAGCTGAAAGCCGCTGGCTCTGGCTGCTCAACCCCTCCCTGCACAGGCTTGATATGCCCCGGGCCCTGCACACCCTTAGGGACAGCTCTGCAACATCCACAAGCTAATTTTAATCTAGTTCTTTTGGGTGCTACTAACAGTGTAGCTGCAGCAGCACAGGTTAGATGAGTCTGTCTACGAGTCTTCAAGCTTACTGCACTAGCAAGCCTGTGTGGATGCCCATGCTATTATGGCTACAGCATTACCAATACCAGATAGGTACCAATGGTAGGTCTGATAAGTCTGTGTGTCAGACTGTGGTGCAGATACGTTCTGAACCACTTGCTGCCAACAAATTAAGGACATCTACACACATGCTCCAGGGTATGTGTGTGTGGGGGGTGCTTTAATTAGAGTGGCTCCAGGATATGTTCTAATTAAAGCACCCAAAGAGTCACATGTATCCACTTCCTGGGGTTTAAAATGGTGGGGGGGTGCTTGAACTAAAGTTCATTCAATGACCTTTAGTTCAAGCACCCCCATCACTGTTTTGAAGTGCAGGGATGCTGAATAGATGTGACAGAGGCTGCTGGATCAGGTTAATTACCATGTTCCAGCAGACTTGATTAATCAAATCTGCTCTAATGTGTGCTAATTAGTATGCACTGGAGCAGACGTCCAGCATGGGTATAGGTGCCTTAAGTGATTGTAACAAGACTAGCTAGGCCATTATCGTGTACTTAAAAAAAAATCCTATACCAAGATTGCCATCTGTTACATTGGATTAGGTTGATATTGGTTACTGTGTAAAACTGGTAAATGGCTGGGAAACTATTGGAATATTCAGAGTTTAATTCTGAGAATATATTAAATGCTGATAATACAGAAAAGAAATAATTTGGGCTGGAAAAAATAAATATTAGTTGAGGTATTTTAATAAATGGACTATCTATAATATTCTTCACAATAACTTTAGTGAAAACTGTTTAAAATTTCTTAAATGTATAAAATGATGAAGGTTTATAAAAAAGGCTAACCAAAAAATGCACTGTATAATTTGTCAACCTTCACAGCAGTTTTAAGTCAGTTGCCATAACAACAAGAGCAACATTTCATTATCATCACATTCATCAGTAATTCTTTTGACATTTTAAAATATAGTAACTTTAAAAAATGTTTAGTTTTAAACTTCCACTCAAATGTCTACAATTTAGTCACTTTTCTTTCTTTCTTTTCCTTTATGATACACAAATACAATGATTAAGCACTACTTGAAATATTACTAGGACATATTACATGTAAAATATTGTATTTTGGTTGAATCTAGGTTATAAAATAATATTAAATATTATATACATGCACATATGTCTCACAAACAGAATGCTTGATGGACTGGTGTGACAAAAGTTTTAGTAGAATGAAAAAGGTATGGAAGTTAGTATACATATTTATTACAAAGTTAATGAGTAACACAAATACTTCCAAATAAATAATGCTGACTGAAACACCAGTTTTCTGTTGCATGAAGACTTCTGTATTTTTTAAATTACATTTACATTAGAAATTGCAACAAAATATCATTTTCTATTAAGTGAAATTTCTGGGGAAAAAATCATAGAAATACCCAAGCAACTTTAATGAAGTGCTTCATTTTGATAATGTTGAAAGTTCTTTGTTTCAAGGTTTTGGCATCCAAAATCACAGTCCGCTCTTTGGTGAGAGAGGCAGTGGTCTGCTGGGAAGAGACAGCCTCCACCTCACTGCACTGGGAAGAAGGCTCTTCTCAGCCAGAATGGCTGACCTGCTTGACCAAGCTTTAAACTAAGCCTGCCGGGGGATGGGGGGGACTATAGCCACAGCAAGCACACTGGGCAACTTTTGCAAATCCAGCAGGCTAAGGCACTCAAAGGAACCCACCCCTACCCCAGCCCTGGAACGACATGTGGGGAAGACTAGGCCCTCCAATGGGACACTTACATGCTTGTACACCAATGCCAGGAGCTTGGGGAATAAACAGAAGGAACTGGCCCTCCTGCTGAACAAGAATGACTATGATCTCATAGGGATAGCGGAGACCTGGTGGGACTCCACCTATGACTGTGCCATGGGTATAGATGGCTATACCTTGTACAGGAGAGATTGTGTAGACAAAAGGGGTGGGGGTGTAGCTCTCTATGTCAAGAAAAGCTACACTTCCCTGCAAGCCGACACTGACATCCAGGGTGGACTACTGGAGATCCTCTAGGTTAAAATCTGTGGTGAACACGGCACAGGGGACACAATGGTAGGAGTCTACTACAGACCTCCTAATCAGGATCAGCAGTTCGACCAGGAATTCACCAAGGAACTGGCTGAGAATCCCGGGGTATGGTTTGCATCAGAGACTTCAACTACCCAGACATCTCGTGGGAAGAGCACTCAGCCAAATCCGAACAGTCGCAAAGCTTCCTCACGTGTGTGGATGAGCTCTGACTTAAGAAGTCTATGGGCAGACAAGAGACAAAGTGCTGCTCAACCTGGCAATGGGGGATGATCTATTCAGTGACTTAATGATTGAAGGGAAGCTGGGAGACAGTGACCACAAACTGATCACATTCACTATCCACCGTAAAGCTGGCAAGTCAGTAAGCAATGCAGAAGTCCTCAACTTCAGGAAAGCTGACTTTGACAAGCTCAGGAGACTTGTTGGCAAGGCCCTAAGGGACCATGACACAAAGGGGAGGGGAGTCCAGGATGAGTGGTTGCTTTTCAAGGGAGCGATCCTGAAAACCCAAGCAATGTTTATCCCATCTCAGAGGAAAGGTAGTGAAAGGGCACAGCAGCCCCCTTGGCTCTGCAGGGAACTTGTGGACCTCCTGCGTCTAAAAAGAAAGACCTATAAAGAATGGAAGACTTTGAATGGAAGACTCCCACCTCAAAGGAGGAGTATTCTGCACTGGTCTGGACCTGTAGGGAGAGAACCAGCAAAGCCAAGGGTGCAACTGAACTCCAACTGGCTACACGTAGCAAAGACAATAAAAAGTCCTTCTTTAGATATGTGGGAAGCCAGAGGAAAAGCAAGGGTAACATTGGACCCCTGCTAAACCAAATGGGACAACTGACACCCAGGAAAAAGCCAACCTGCTTAATAGGTGTTTTGCATTGGTTTTTCACCAGCTCCAAGGGATGGCCCTGCTCAATACAGTGCGGGACGACCAAGGTGAGGGAGAACTGTTCCCCTACATCAACGTAGACCATGTGAAGGAACACCTTGAGAGGCTTGACACCTTCAAGTCAGTACACCCCAGGGTACTTAAGGATCTGACAGGCATCATAGCTCAGCCACTGGCATGGATCTTCCAGAACTCCTGGTGCTCAGGTGAAGTGCCCAAACATTGGAAGAAGGCCAATGTGGTGCCTATCTTCAAGAAAAGGAGGAAAGTAGATCCGGGGAACTAAAGGCCTATCACCCTGACCTCTATCCCAGGGAAGATCTTGGAAAAAATTATCGAAGAGACCATTCTTGACAAAGTGGCTGATGGCAACATCCCGAGGGATAGCCAGCATGGGTTTGTTGGGGGGAGGTCTTGCCTGACCAATCTCATCTCCTTGTATGACCAGGTGACATATCACCAGGACAAGGGAGAAGAGATTGACATCATATATCTTGATTTTAAAAAAGTATTTTATCTGGTGTCCCATGATCTCCTCATGTAAAAATTGGCCAACTGTGGTTTGGGCTACATCACAGTCTGATGGCTGGGGAATTGGTTCTAAAGTCAGACCCAGAGAGTGGTAATAGATGGAAGTAAATCACCACGCGCTGTGACCAGTGGGGTCCCCCAAGGTTCTGTCCTTGGGTCTATACTCTTTAACATCTTTATTGATGGTGTAAACATTGGTATCAGAAGCAGACTGGCCAAGTTCGCCGATGACCCCACACGTAGGGGTAAAGTGTCCACACCTGAGGCCAGGATGGTGATCTAGGCCGACCTTGACAGGCTTAGGAAATCGGTGGACGAAAACCTGATGGCATTCAACACTGAAAAATGCAAAGTACTCCACCTTGGGAAAAAAACCCCGCAGCATACTTATAGGCTTGGCAGTGCTACACTTGCTAGCACCACGGCTGAAAGGGACTTAGGGGTCATGACTGACCGCAAGATGAATATGAGCCACCAATGCAATGTCGGAGCTGGTAAAGCAAGCAAAACTCTGGTTTGCATCTATAGATGTTTCTCAAGCAAATCCCAGGATGTTATCCTCCTGCTGTACTCAGCCTTGGTGAGGCCGCAGCTGGAGTACTGGAATACTGCATCCAATCCAATACAATGTAAAAAGGATGTGGAGAAGTTTGAGAGAGTCCAGAGGAGAGCCACGCACATGATCAGAGGGAAGGAGAACAGGCCTTATGAGAGGCTGAGAGCCATGGGACTCTTCAGCCTGGAAAAGCACAGGCTCAGGGGGGACCTGGTGGCTGCGTATAAGTATATAAGGGGTGTACATCAGGATCTGGGGGAATGCCTGTTCACCAGAGCGCCCCATGGGATGACAAGGTTAAACAGTCACAAACTCCTCCAAGACCATTTCAGGCTGGACATAAGGAATACTTCTTTACTGTCCGAACCCCCAAGGCCTGGAACAGACTGCCTCCAGAAGCGGTGCAAGCACCTACTCCGGACTCCTTTAAGAGACATTTGGACGTTTATCTTGCTGGGATCCTTCGACCTCAGCTAACTTCCTGCCCCTGGGGCAAGGGGCTGGACTCGATGATCTTCTGAGGTCCCTTCCAGGCCTAATGTCTATGAAATCTATGAAATCAACTTTATAATAAAGGAGTAGAAATCATAACATCAAAGTGAACTGCTATGGCCTTATCAAAATCAAAGTATCCAATATTTTTTCCTGTTAAAATTTTGGATAAAATCTATACATTGTTACATTTGTTTAGTTTTGTTAAATTGACATTTGTATAGAATAGTGTTCCATTGGAAAATCAGCCACCAAATGTGTACCAATAAATCTTTACACCTCCTACACTTCTATGTATCCTGTCAGAGGCATATACCTGTTTGCTACTGAAAATACATGTGGTTTTTTAAAAAAGACTGTTTAAGACAGCATCAAAAAGATTTCCAGAGAGACTTTTGTGATCTCTATGCTATAAATCCAGCTGCCTTCATAGTTACAGTTCTGTTTCTCCAATTACTTGCATACAGACGCACTGCTGTACATATGCAAATTGTTTTAGAAGTTAATGGGGTTGTGTGTGCATACAATTGCTTTCAACTGAAGAGACTTTAGATGGAGCTGCAAAAAGTTCTAAAAAATTATCTAAAAGATTATTTTTGTGACTGAAAATGTCAGAAATTTAAAATTCACTGCCCCAGGGACTTCAAGCACAGAAGCAAGTACTGTGTCCCACTGGAGAGCTGCCAACACCTCCTTTCCAATAAAATCCAGCTCCTCTTGAGAACCCTTCAGTAAGAGATCAACAGTTTTAAAATACGACACATTTTTAAGGTATAGAGAAAGAATTCCAGCTTCAGGATCAACTCTTGGCCACACTGAACCTTGAGCTGTTGTAAAAGTTTTGGAGAGATGATGTGTCTTGTGAATAGGCAAGGGTTTCCAAAAAGTGTACCCTACTGTTGCATGGCATAAATCTGTATTGGGTAGCTTTTGTGAATTTGAGCTGGAAATAAGTTGTCCTTAGCAAAATTCATTGCTTTTAAACTAATTTTGTGATCGGCCTCTATGCACCCGCATACATATAATTTGCCAACATAAGTTTACCTCTCTGTATCTTAATCTTTGGCTTTTCAGCTTGGGAAAGAAATGTTCATTGCTAACATTTCAAGTGCCCTTTATACTTAGAAACAGTAGGCATGTCTACATAGTACAGTATAGGGCTGCACCCTTGCTAATAAGCAGTGCTTCCCAGCAGAACTATTAAACATTTATGGAGTGTCACACTAACAAGGCTAATTAAACTAAGGCATCTCTGCACAGTACTCTGATATGCCATGTGGAAATGATCTAGTTGGGGGTGGTCCTGCTTTGAGCAGGAGGTTGGACTAGATGACCTCCTGAGATCCCTTCCAACTGTAATTTTCTATGATTCTACTACCCTGGTACACAAGCTAGCACATTCATAGCTAGTAGGGCTGTGAGAAATTTTGCCAGGTGTTTTGTTTCGACACTGTTTTGACTTGTTTCAAGCTTGAAAGAGTGAAATCAAAATGAAATGAAAGGTTTCCAAACAGCCTTGAAACAAAACGAGGGCACTCAAAACGTTTCAAAAGTTTTGAGTTTTGAAGGTAGGCCTGCTTGCAGGGCAACAGAAACTAAGGAGAGGGAGGGGGAAAAGGGGGGAAGGAGTGCTCTCATTATTGACTGTGTAGCTGGCCAGTGACTGTGATCTTTCCCTGATGTCCCTTCCAATCTCAGCTATCTGGGGGAGGGACGGAAAAACAGCTTCACCTTAACACACATACACACACACACACAGTAACACAAATTTTGCTTGTCAGCAGTTTGAGGTGAAGTTTCCCAGAAACCCCTACACCTATCTCCTAGAAACTTGGCTGGTTTCATGGTCGCAGAAGGGGCTACCATCCCTGCAAGTTTCATCTAAATCAGGCAAGAAAAGACAGTTATGGGCAGTTTCATGCTTCCCCATTATAGCCTAAGGGCAAAACATCAAAACAGCATCAAAACAGTGAAATAGTTTTGACTAAATGAAACAGAACAGTGATACTGAAACAAAAATGAAACTCAAAATGAAACACTGTTCCATTGAAATGGCAAAGCGGAAGTCGAAAAGAAATGATGCTGTTTTGCACAGCCCTAATAGCTAGCTCTAGGTATCTGCAAAGAACTATACTGTACTGTGTAGATTTTTCCAGGGACTCCAAAAGTACATTAAAATGTTATGACCCTGTTAATCTCTAAAGAAATGTTGTTACTTGTGTTACTTTTTTGACTGTTAGCTGCTAAATGGTTTCTTTTTAATTATAATAGGAGGACTGAGAAAGCGATGATTTCATATTTGTTGTGATGTAGCCTCAGGCCTATAGAAGGCACTTGATTTTGTGCTCCACTAGGAACACCAGCAAAGGCTGACTCTGTTGGCTTCTCTCCCTCAGTTTCTAAGGATTTCTATCTTAAATTCATTCTGTGTGAGTCAGTATTCACTGAGATATTTCCCTATCTGCAATGCCTAGGTACATTTACCCTGCCTCAGAGCAGATGATGGACTAGGTTACCTCTCTGCTTCCTTAGTCCTAGTGCCAGATGGGGATTGTCTGGTTCTTGGTGTAAGGGTTGCCCTAATATGGGGCTTAAGTAGGGTAAGTGGACTGCAAAACTTGGGCTGGGCCTTTGTAGAGGGGTGGAACTCACTGAAGGGGCACAATCTGTCTACAGTGGTCCATACAGGAATACTTTTTTTTAATATATTTCAGACATATTTCCCCTTCCTATAACAACACATGTTGCAGCTTTTATTATGTGAAAAGTGCCACCTTCAGTACCTATCTGTAGAAATATTTTCTAAATTAGTAAGCAAGGAAGGAAGGAAGGCTTTTCTTCCTCAATCTTTTTCCCTCTAATCTTTTCTTTGGACTGCTTTACCTCAGTTTTGTTGGGGCCTAATTTTACATTCTTCAACCAAGTAAAGCTCTATTTGACTTTAACTGGATTGTGTCTGAGCAAGGTTCATTGGATAAGGGCCAGATCCTCACATGGCATAGAACAGTGCCCCTCCAAAGAATTTAATGAGCTGCTCTAATGTACACCAATTGAAGGATTTGAGCCTAGGAATTTACTCTTGCTTTATAATGCTAATATGCTAAAATGGGACCTGTAAGAACTAACACACTGCATCACAGTGACTTTTTAATAAGATACCACAGCAGATGCATAAGCAGGAAAAAAGCAAGTGTTTGGAAGTCTGATTTTATTTATAATTCTTGGTTGATGTCCAAATCCAAGGCATTTCTCTTCTAGTTTTTCCCCTTGTATACATCTGTTCAGATCCAGAAATCACAAACAATTTTGCACAAGATAAACCATTATAAGGAGAGGCAGGCTGACAGGTTTTCACCTCCTAATATTCCTATTTTTTCTTTGTCCCCTACAGAATTATGGGGCATGATCCTGCAGCTTTTGTTCTCAAATACACCCAGTGAGTCTAATTTAATGGAGTCACACAAGTGTGAAACTGAACTAACACAGCGGTCAGTCAGTAGAACCATCGGGGTCTTGTCTGCATCGGGAAATCACGTTTTAGAGCAAGTGCTGACATAACCCCCTTGTCCAATCATTATTACCAATGAAAAGGTAGCATAAAATGTTGCTATATCAGAATAGTACTACTGTGCAGGCTCTTTGTAATATTTTGCAAATTAAAAAGTCAGCCCTGTACACAGGGACAATTATGTTTAACATTGTATCAAACAACTCATAGTTGACACTTCTTTTTGAAGTGAAAACTGATTTTCTGACTAAACAAAAATGCTTGGGAAAGAATCTTCTTTCTGTGGAAAATTAAAAATCTGAGCACTCCGATCCTGAAGCAGTTCAGTTTTGAAAGGCCACCATGGTGCCTCTTGGGTGCTGTAGCCCAGGTGTCTCATGCTCACATTCTCTTCTAACGGCCATGTTATACAACTGTCAAGATTAACTACCACCTGTCACTAAGAGAGGAAGAGACCATGGGTACCTGAGGGAAGATAAAGTCTTACCAAGGAGGAGAAATGGAACATAAGAAACCCAAACTACCCTCACCAAGACACTGTACTGGCATTTTAGAATAAAAAGATTTTGTTTCTTTGCTGGAAAAATGTGTCAAAAGAACCAGCTGACCAACTCTATGCTTAATCATGACATAAAACTATGTTAAACCTTGCACAATTCCTTAATGGAATGCATTAATGGAATTCTGCACTGCAGAGAAGCCCAAGGCATTCAAATGTGGTAACTATGGGGTGATATTCTGTATAATCTATGATCTGTGAAGGTCTGACTAGCACCTATCATCAGCAATGATCTAAAACAAAAAACTACTTAGAAATTATTAAAATAACACAGAGTAAGTATTTTGTGTCTTCGTGATTTGCTTGGGGAATACAGTAGAAGTATCATTGCCCTTTCTGGAGATTAAACAGGCAACAAGAGTACAGTCTTTAAAAAGCAGTTTTAATCAACACCCACAGTTTAAGCCTTCTTACTGGTTCATATGACATTTTTCAAAATGAGGTTCATATTATGCCAAAAACTTGAGTATTAACAATTTTAAGCTTGATAGAAGATTAACCTGATTATACCAGCTTGATTTCTTAGGGGAAGAGTTCAAGGATCGCATTTGATTGAACTTTCTGAAATACTGAAAAAAGAAAAATTCCAAGGCAATGGTATTTTACACCACAAAAATAACTGTTTTTATCTGACAGCTTGGGCAACAGGAAATTTATTCTGGGGAAGTTATACTCTAGAGTTTGTTTTTTACACTGCTTCAGTCATGGTGATGTCCCCCTTTTTCATTAAAAAAAAAATGTTGACAATATAATGTGAATAAGCCATTTCAAGTACCCTCTTGTTTCATTACTCAAATGTATGAGTAACAGCTTTTATATCTGCACCATGACATATGTGCTAGCCCCAAACCAACATTTCTGTTTTATAACATGTACACACAATTTCCTAAAGATTCTTCTGCTCTTAAAACCATAAGTCATTTTTGTGTATTACAATAACTTTTAATACACCCTTAATCAAATGCAGTATGTGACATCTAGCCCTACCAAACTCAATGGGGAATTTGGCAATTGGTTTCAATAGGATTTCACCCTGTAAATCAGCTGGATTCCTTGGGTGTGGTTTGGGATAACCTTGCTTATTTTGATCAGTGCCCTATGAGCATTGAAATTGGCTGCGTTATAAGGCAGTGGTATGAAATGACAGAAGTTAACACAGCTTCCACAGTTTGTAAAAAAATACAATTGCTCAGAAAGGGAGACTTACAATCTCAGAGGGAATCTAGGAGAAAGCTGATAGTGTGACATGATCTTATTGAACATCTGTGGATGCATCTACATGACACCCTACATCACCATAGCGAAGCACTATATCACCATACATTGCACTACGGCGATGTAACGATCATGTGAGTCTATGCATGATCAGCAGCTATGTCAATGTAGTGGTGTACAGGTGAATATTGCACTGTGCTTTAGTACTTTCAAAAGTACTAAAGCATGGCACCATAGCAACATTGCTGTACGGTGATCTGTAGATGCCCCCAGTGTGGAGATAACAGATCTATTGAAGCACGATTAATGGTATAGTGGAAAGCTATATTAAAGTGAAAACCATAATACTAGTGCAATTCTCCTGCTTATGCTGAAGTGGGATCTGTGAAAACATGGGATTCCTGTTATGAAGAAGTTATAGTGTAGTTCCAGATTAATCAATTACAAAATAAAGAAGCAGAAATAGGAATGATCAAACATTCAGGCAAAGCCTGGTTATAAATTATGTACTAACACATCACAGACACATGCGTGACTTCTGCATTATTACTCTACCTTCTCCATTCACTTATCTGAACTGGTTAAACTACAATGAACAAAATGGGTTAGAATTATGGGAATCATGAGGATTCCAGATGTTCTTTTATTTTTCATATCCCATTTTTTCTTCTCTTCTTTTTCTAATACCCTCCTACCCTTATTAATGAAAGCTGCATCAATATAGTGTTTAACAGCTGACAGACCGAAGGCTGTGGGTGGTTTTATTGGGACATTATATGCAAGTGAACTTTTTAGTACTTTTCTGATAGCTCAAGGTGCAGGGGAGGCATAAAGAAACAACAGTATGTATTAGTCAGTATACTTGGCCTTTAGGAACTGACTGCATCGTGAGCTGAAGTGATCTGCCAGTAATCCATTCATTAGAAATCTCCTCAGATAATCCTCAAATCAAAGAACAGGTTTGGACTATTCTTCTATTATAGTAGTAAGTTGTGTCTTTCATCCTTTATATGAGAGAAACAATATGAAGAAAGTGCATAGGTATAAATGGGCTCCAAATGACCATGTTTATTAAATATACACAAGTATAACAGGCCTAACAGATAGCTGCTTTGGCTAGATTCTGGCTGCTTCTATAACATAGAACACAGTAAGCACATCTACACGTGACATTTACTGCGAAGTTGACTAATTAACTATGCAGTAAAGGTCTCAGCATTTACATGTGTGCCCCTATTAGGGCGCACAAAACTAATAAACTCTGCAGCAGGGCAGGACATATAAATACAAGTCCTACCCTGCTATGGAGTTTTTTTGTGCACAGCAACGCACGTGTAGAGACTGACCTGGCTGGCTGGGGCGTGAGGGTGCTTCAATGCCATGTCTGCCTTCCAGCCAGCCCCACACTGAAGCACCCTTGTGCCCCAGAAAGCCCCTCCACAACATGCTGAGCCTGGTTGGAGAAGCCCTGGGCTAGCAGGGGACCTCCCCTGGACTGCCTGCCAGCCAGGGCTGCTGTGACCCAACCCAATATGCTGTGCTCCAGGCACACATGCAAATGTGCGCCTGGGATCTTCCCAGGAGCAATAAACTGCGCAATAAACTCTGTTCCTACACGTTACAGGGGCGTTTTAGGGCACTTGTGCATGACGGGGGTTTAGTTCCCTAAACTGAAACAGTGGGTTTTTAACTGTGATGATTAAAAACCCACTGTTTCAATTTAGGGGGTTCTGTCACTGTTACAGCAAGGGGCCTAGTCCTCTTTTTTTTTTGCAGAGCGTGCCCGCCTCTCCTGCAGCCAGAGGGTGAGTTGCCGGCAGGCCCTAAGCTGTAGAGGCCCCAGTCCTTCCCTTCACAGTGGTGGCACACCCCGGGCAGGCTGCTAGCAGGTGGGTGCTGCCCCAGCTTGGAGGCAGCACCTGGCCTGATCCAACTGTTCCCCCAGCTAGAGTTGGGGAAGTGCCCGCCCATTAGCAACCCACCCAGATAACCCCGGGCGGTGGCGGGGTGGGGTGCCACAACCGTGGAAGGAAGGTCCTGGGCCCCTTGTAGCTCAGGGGCCGCTTGGCCTGTCAGAAGCTCCTTCCCTAGCCATGGGACATGAGGGCAGGGGCAGGCTCTGCCTGCCTCTTCTGTGGCATGGGGGGTGGCAATCTGTCAAAAGGCTGCAATATTACAAATAGCTACGTTGTAAATTAAACTACATGGGGATGAGGTTCAGTTTGCAATGTAACAAACTCATTTAAATCATAAAAAACCCTGTACATGTACAGCTTGATGCACTTAAACTACAAAACTGGTCAACTTTCATCACGTATACAACTGCCCTTAAGAGTGTAATTTGAGTTGGGCTGAGATGGCAGTGTTCTGATATGGATTATATTTAGCCTTCAGGTTCTAGGCTCAGT
The DNA here is from genome assembly GCF_030867095.1 of Alligator mississippiensis. NCBI lineage: Eukaryota > Metazoa > Chordata > Crocodylia > Alligatoridae > Alligator > Alligator mississippiensis. The sequence goes on along the minus strand of NC_081824.1, from coordinate 223,521,659 downwards.
CAGGATGTTTACACTGGATTCAAGTGTCAAAACCTTAAAAATCTTGTGAGATTTCAACACTGTCTCACCAATAACAGAACCAAAAAAATATCCCTCCATTCTAATTTTGGATCTGACTCAATCCCAAACCTTAAGAGCAAATTCAGGTCTGTGAGATTCAAATCCAGGGTCTCTTGACAGTCAACGGTCTTGTCTGGGGCCATCTCTGTAAATAATCACAAGATACAGGAAACACAAACTTAGGATCCAATATTCAGACACATTTGAGTTTCTGGAGAATATTTGAACACTCGTGGCACATGGGCCAGGTCCCAGAGGACTGGAAAAGGGCCAATGTGGTCCCCATTTTCAAGAAGGGGAGGAAGGAGGACCCAGGCAACTATAGGCCAGTCAGTCTCACCTCCATCCTAGGCAAAGTGTTTGAAAAAATTATCAAGGCTCACATTTGCGAGAGCCCGGCAGGAAAAATTATGCTGAGTGGAAACCAGCACGGGTTCGTAGCAAGTAGATGATGCCTGACTAATCTAGTGTCTTTTTATGACCAGGTTACAAAACACCTGGATGCAGGAGTAGGGGTTGATGTTGTTTACTTAAACTTCAGGAAGGCCTTCGATATGGTATCCCACCCCATACTGGTGAACAAGTTAAGAGGCTGTGACTTTGATGACTACGGTCCAGTGGGTGGCAAATTGGCTAGAGGGTCATACCCAGAGAGTCGTGGTGGATGGGTCAGTATTGACCTGGAAGGGTGTGGGCAGTGGGGTCCCGCAGGGCTCGGTCCTTGGACCGATACTCTTCAATGTCTTCATCAGCGACTTGGACGAGGGAGTGAAGTGTACTCTGTCCAAGTTTGCAGATGACACAAAACTGTGGGGAGCAGTGAACACACCAGAGGGCAGGGAACAACTACAAGCAGACCTGGACAGGTTGGACATATGGGCAGAAAACAACAGAATGCAATTCAACAAGGAGAAATGCAAAGTGCTGCACCTAGGGAGGAGAAATGTCCAGCATACCTACTGCTTAGGAAATGACCTGCTTGGAGGCACGGAAGCAGAAAGGGATCTTGGAGTCCTAGTGGACTCCAAGATGAATATGAGTCGTCAGTGTGACGAAGTCATCAGAAAAGCCAATGGCACTTTATTGTGCATCAGCAGATGCGTGACGAATAGATCCAAAGAGGTGATACTTCCCCTCTATCAGGCGCTGGTCAGACCGCAGTTGGAATACTGTGTGCAATTTTGGGCGCCGCACTTCAAGAGGGATATGGATAACCTGGAGAGGGTCCAGAGAAGGGCCACTCGTATGGTTAAGGGCTTGCAGGCCAAGCCCTATGAGGAGAGACTAGGGCACCTGGACCTCTTCAGCCTCCGCAAGAGAAGGTTGAGAGGCGACCTTGTGGCTGCCTGTAAGTTCATCATGGGGGCACAGAAGGGAATTGGTGAGGCTTTACTCACCAAGGCGCCCCTGGGGGTTACAAGAAATAATGGCCACAAGCTAGCAGAGAGCAGATTTAGACTGGACATTAGGAAGAACTTCTTCACAGTTAGAGTGGCCAAGGTCTGGAACGGGCTCCCAAGGGAGGTGGTGCTCTCCCCTACCCTGGGGGTCTTCAAGAGGAGGTTAGATAGGCATCTAGCTGGGGTCATCTGAACCCAGCACTCTTTCCTGCCTACGCAGGGGGTCGGACTCGATGATCTATTGAGGTCCCTTCCGACCCTAACATCTATGAATCTATGAGTTCACATGCAAATCTATACTTTGTAGAGCAGATCCATGCCCCTACATTAGTACTCTCCTAGGCACATTCATGTTTGTTATATCTGTAAATCCACAAAATATGAGACAGTGTGAAGCCAAACTCAGCACATCGCTACCCAGACATCACCCTGCTACCACACTACTTTACAAGACATATGTGCAGTCAAGACACATATGCATGGCTCTGTGAATAAATACTACGTGCCTTGCATGTAAAGTAAAATAGAGGGAACGCCTGGGTAAGAAACAGCTATAGACATGCATAAGGACAAAGTAGATGGGGGACTTTGGGTTATATATTACATTAGGTTTCTCTTTGATTACTGCAGAAGATGTATGACTGCACAGTTGAAAATCCCTCTCTGTACTTTTTTAAGATAGTAATGACTGTCTTTTAATGTTACTTTGACCAGCAGAGAGGTTGGTTTTCAAAAGATTTTCATTCATGTCTCTTGCTTTCTTCCAGGTTTTTAAGCAGAGTACTTCAAAAGCACTTTCTCTCTTTATCTCCGACCATACTGGTTCACCTCTCTTTTATTTTCCCTCTGAGAAGAAGTTAGGTCAATCAGGCATGCCATTTCTTACCATTTATCAACTGTAACTTTGATCTTTGTTAAAGTGCAGCATGATGCTTTTTTCTGTTACAGTTTTACTGGTTGAACCAATTTAAGAAGTAAATTAGGCTCCTAACAGATGTTACATTCATTGTGGGATATATTTGATTTTTCTGCAACAAATCTCAGCATAAAAATGGCTAATTTGCCACAAAATGGTGGATCTACCACAGAGAAACTGCTGTTTCAAACAGCAATTTCTTTGTTTTGCTGTGAGAAAGATGTCTGGCTATCTTTTAGACCTTCCACTATCCCACAGTGCTCTGTTCTCCCCTGCACCCAACTCCAAAGTTGGGTATCTTCTGCTATTAGCTGCAAGTGACTGAACTGAAGGAATATCCTACAGGCCAGGCTGCTTTAAAGTAGCCTATGGACAGATTTTATAATTCCTACAGACAGATTTACATGTTCGCAAAGGTTGCTCAAAAACAAGCATTATGAATCCAATTCATGGGGTTCCTCTTAAATCCCTTAGTTACAATAAAACTGCTTGATCAAATGGGGCATTTATATACGTTCTTATTTTCCAGTGATGCACTTCAGATCTGACACTCAATTATTCAGGTCTGCTCCACACATGAGCTGAGGAGAACTGCACCGTGCTGTGCGCGGTTGTATAAGTGGTGAAATTTGCGTCAGCACACAGAAAATGATGGCAATGCACTTTTGAACTAAAGCACCCCCAAGGTATTTTAGTTCACAAGCGTGCCACCACCATTTTCTCGGCACTTAGACATACTTCGCTGCTTATACAACTATATGCATTGCAGCGCTGGGCGCTTTTCAAAGCCCCTGGCACTGCGATGCAGATTTGTGTAAAAATGCCCATAATTTCTAACTTTTCTTGTTCCTCCCTAAATATTTTTCCCAACTGTCAATTGAAAGAAATCAGTAAAATGTCTGTGCCAAACAAACTGTACGTCTGAGTTAAAGCAAGGGTGAAAATCATGATTAAAAGGAGGTTGGTGTCTATAATTACATGCAGATAACTACTCTTATCAACAGGCAGTTAAGTTAGTAGATGCTCAGCACGCACCACTGTTCCTCAAACTCTTTGACCATGGGAGAATTTAATGCTCAACAATCAAAAGCTGGAGAATCAGGAAATGCAGAGATAAAAGTCTTTACAAAATAAAGGGAAAAAAGAACCAAAATTGTGTCTTACACACACACACACACACACACACACACACACACACACACACACACACACACTTTAGAGGCAATTAACAAGTCCAAATGAATTTCTGAATATATTATGGTCCCCTTGATTTCTCCCATAATATCATAATATTTTGACCTTAGGAAATTTAGAGATTTTTAGTAGAAAAACAAAGTAATGGAATAAATTTGATAAATTGCACAAAATCTAATAGTATGAGGCAAAGATTTTTCTGGGTGATATCTTTTATTGGACCAACTGCCTGGCTGGGATAGTTGTAGACAGACGTTTAAATGCAGAACATTCAAAAAATGACCTGAGGAATGCCCTGCATTTGAAATCTTGTTTACATCTATACCAACCATGCAGCTGATCTAATAAAAGATACCACCCACAGAAATCCTTGCCCCTCAGATATTTCCTGGGCCATTTTGGCTACAATATCACTCCAACACTAGCACCAGAAGCATACCCTAGCTTTAATTTTCTAAAGGTGGGCATCATAAACAGTAGTCTAATCAACAGCAATACCACAAAAGAACATGACTGCACACCTTGAAATGTCTTCCTCCTGAAATCTTGTTTACACAAGAGGAAGAAATGTATGTAGTCAAGTCAGATTTACAAGGCAGGAGTGACTAAAGAAATAAAGAATCACCTGCCCTGTTGCTTAAATGAAGCCCAAAGGCAGCTTTTCATTTATTAAACCCATTCCCAAAGGAAACAAAAGGGCAGAAGTTTGTGGAGAAATTTTGACCATGTAACCTGCTGTGAAAGGTGACACACAGGACAATAAAAGAATCCTATTTATCAGAAGCTGCGGAAACCCTCTGGACTGCACCACTTTCAACTGCATTTCACTTTCAGCAATTGATTGGCCATGACACCCTTAATAAATCAATCTGACTATCTGACCAGAGATCATAAACAGCTGTTCTTTCTCCTCTCTGTACCACTTAGGACAGCAAAGGGAATTAAAAAAAGGAAATTGGACTTGTAACTGATACTGCTGCTTAAACCACACGATTAGGTCAGTGTGAACTCAGATGTAGCCCTGGTTACTACACTACATATCGTGATGTATTATTTATATTGCAGCAGCACCAAAGGGGCCTCAAATCAAGACTGCACCCCTGTGCCATGTAAGCACTGTTCGCGTGAAGAGTAAGATACATTCCTTGCCCCAGTGAGACTACCATCCAATAAGGCAGTCAGTGAGGGAAGGGGAGAATGGTATTATCTCCATTTGCAGGAAGGGAACTGAGGCTTAATGATCTTAAATGACTTGATCAAGGTCCATGACTGAGTTGAGACCTAAAATTGGATGTCCTCAGTCCCAGTGCAGCGGACTAATCAGAATATTAGCCTTCTTATGATATATCTAGAAGGGGGCAGGATTTCAACACAAATGAGATCGTTTCTTCAGCTGTATTCAAGCTTCAGCAGCACAGAGGGCAACCTCTTTAGGCTGCTATCCTTCAAACACTTTCTCCTCAGTTGGGCTTTAAGAACCAATGGTGTACTGTGTGGGTAGGAGTAACAAGGTTTTGCCCTCCGGTGGCAATTGCTGGTGTCATCCTGTTGTGGGCAGGACAAATGACAGGAATAATCCAGGCACTAGGACAGTGATTCTCAATCACAATGCCATGAAATCCTTTGAAGAATGCTGCCAAGTACAAGGACATAAGTGAGTTGTGAGGTGATAAATGAAGGCTCAAGGTTGTCCTTTTGGAGACACTTCACTGCCCCCACTGCCCAGTCCCTCTGCAAGGAGGTAAGCGCAATCTATCTTATTTAAAAGATAAATTAGTTTTCAAAATGGGGTGCCACTCACTTCACAGAAGTTATAGAGGGGTGCTTTGAGTCTGAAAAGGTTGAGAACCACTGCACTGGTTTAAGCTACTCAGAAGTAGCAAATGTGAGACCTCTGAAAGCCAAGTAACCTGTGTACAATTCAGCACTAGGCTTTGGTTGACAGTAAAGGCAAAAGTCAGGTTCTTGTGGAGAGAAGAGCTGCTTTGGCCACACTAACCTTCACATCTGGTCACTGTCAGTAAGGAGCACTGTCATGTGTACTAGCAGTGTGATTGCATGGGAGCTTGATCCTGCTCCCTCTAAGTCAACATGAGCATTCTTATTGATGTCACAGGTGCAGGATAATGCCCTGGATGTAGAAAGTAGATGGAAAGGCATCCAGAACAAGCAGAAGGGAGCAGTTTGCCTTGGAAAGCAACTGTGTGAAGATTACGTTCATGTCTGCTTGGAAGCAAACTAATGCTTGCAATGGTTAGGATTCAGTTCTCACACAGTCAAACACAGAGGAGGGGCCCGAGTCCTCCAGAATCTCAGGCAGAACTCTCATGTACTATTTAATATCTCTGCAGCACTAAAGATGAAAATAACACTTTACAGACAAAGCTCATGTGATCTACAGAGTTTCTAGTCTGGGTTAGGCTAAGAGAGTCTGCAGGCCAGAGCAGACCCTTGTGATTGATCATTGGACCTGACCCCTGCATGATGCAAGCTGCAGAATTTAACTCAGTCAATCCTGAACTGAACAAGCTGAGCTACAACCTCATGTCTGCAAGACTTCTAATGTTGATTTAGAGACTTCAATTGATGGAGGCTGTGCCATGGCTTTAGGTAAGCCATTGCAAAGGCTGATCACCCTCACTGTTAAAATGTGTACCTTATTTATGACATGCACTTACCAAGCTTCAATTTTCAGCCCTTGGACCCTGTTATATACTTGGCAAAACTGATGCAATATGGAAGGAGATGACATCAGGAAAAAGATGGAGGAAGACAGGAGAATGAGTAAGGATATTATCTTTTCCTACTATAAGATTTTATGGTTGCTGTTTTCACATTGTGCACATTAGATGCCAAATTCTCTTTCAATGAATTGATACTAAAAGATACAGATTGTAGTGAGTGTTCTGAGTGAGTAAATGTAGCAGGTCTAGGCCTAAGAAAAATATGAGAATGATCTAAATCAGAGGTGTCAAACTGACCCCATCTGGCTGGGCCAGTTCTGGACCACAGTGCTCTTCATGGGCCAGATCTGTGGGGAGAGAAGCAGCTCCGGTGGAACCAGAAGCTGTATCACAGCCAGTGACAGTGGCAGGACAAGAGGCCATTGGCCAGGTGGGGCTGTGATTGCACAACCCTTATTCACACCTTGAAATCAAGGGCCATGTCCAATGGGCTCTGGGGGCTCCAGATTCCATGGCAGGCTCTGTCCCTCTCCTGGCCCAGCCCACAACTAGCAAGGCAGGTTGAATGCAGCAGCTCCGCAGGCTGGATAGATGTGTTTTCATTCAAAGCCACACACCATAATTTCTCCTTGTGAGGAAACAGAACTTTCCCTTCCAGGCTGCACTGCGTTAGTGCAGTCTGCACAGATCCTCCATTACTGATCCAACATGGCGTGTGGTGCAACATGCAATGAAGTGTTGGGAATACATGTTTTCTGCTACCACTCAGCTTGTTCATGATTCCTTTCTGGACTTGGCTCAGATCAGACATGCATTTTTTTCTAAACAATCCAAATACACTGACTCCATTAAAGAGAATGTTTCCATATACTGTACAAATCTATTAAGCTAAAACACATGATAACTTAAATCAATTACTTGAAAGCCTTCTGGACTGTGGCATTTTACTAGGGCTTTTACTAGAAATTTATGCTGAACACCAAGGGAATTATTAAATGCAAACTAGCACACAGATTGCAATTATGTTTTGTTCATGCTGTAAAACTGTTTATTTCAGTAAAAATTCATAATCTCTTACTATTCTTTTAACAGCGTGATCCTGATAGCTAATTAAAGCTTGTTGGATCTGATCGTCCCAATTAAAAGTCTAAAAAACCTCTAACTAAATACTTCTCCTTTGCTTATTTCTTCCTTTTCAAAGATCTATATTGAGGAGACCTTTTTATCTCTAACTTATGGTGTTCATTTTGTGGAGTCAGCTTTTCAATAGAGACTTTTTTGTTACTCTCTGTTACCGGGTCATGATTATTCATCCACAATGCACTGGGAATGGCTATTATAACTGGATTCTGCATTTAGTGGGAGGACAATTGGAAAATAAACAAGGGTGAATCATTTTCAAACTTCTACAGAGCAACAAAGCTCCGGTCTAATAGAATTACATTTGGGGCCTGATCTACATTGGTAAATGGGGTCGTTATATGGAGCTAACGTACAAGTGAGGCACCTCAAGTCACAAAGTGTAATCAAGAATACCCTGACAGATGTGGTCACAAAACCTATATAATGGACTGTTATATATTATTGGCATCTGTACTGAGGCTTCCACTTAGGTACAGAAATGCTCCACTGAGCAGCTAGGCACCTAGCTTCTGTGTAAGCTTCATTGTGATCTACCTAGGAGGCAGACTGGAACCGAAACTATGCTGAAGTCTCCAGAGGGGTCCAATCCAGTCAGTGCGTTGAGATCATGATTAATGCATGGCAAAAGCACTGAGTCCAGCACGAAGTGCAGCAGCTACAATCACTTTTAAAATCCTGGGTTCAGAAGAGGTTACAGTGCCCACCTTTTGTAAAAGAGCCTATGGTATAAGAGCCAAGGGTGGAAATGGAGGGCAATCTCTGCCTCTTCAACTGAAGCTGGGCCAGTGTGCATTGGCAAATTCAAGTATCAGGGGGCCATAAAAAGAGCAAACAAGAGGAAGCCTGACTATTTAGCTTAGCTTCAGCTACGAGGGGAAAGAGACCTGGGTCTCATATCTATCCCCAAAACTCTTTAAGCATTAGACCAGCAATTCTCAACCAGGGTTCTGTGGCATGTGGGGGTGTTGTGGGGTGCCATGTAATGTTAGCACTCTAAGGTGTGCAAAAATGATTCACAAGATAAACCCAAAGATTTCAAATAGGATTCCATAGTGTTAAAAGCATTCTGACCTGTTTTGGTCTTCCTGAGTTCTTTGCAACAGACGAGCTGTTCTAGTATTTTTCCAAGAGTCAAAAAGCAAGTTAAAACAAAGAGCTGGCATTTTCTGAAGGACGTTTTGAGTCTAAAAAGATGGAGTCTAAAAGGTTGCGAACCATTTCATTAGACAGTCATTAGTTAAAAGCAGAAGTACAGGCAGTCCTCAACTTACAATATTTCGAGTTACAATGTTTCAAGCTTGCAACTTTTATAAATTGACACCCTGTTTCAACTTTCATAAAGCCAAAACTGATGTCAAACACTTGATCTGATGCAACACCATGCCAGAGAACTAGTTCGCTGAATCAGCTATCTCGCTGGAGAACATCTGTCTAAACTTCCTTGAACACTTTCTTTTAGAAAGCAGACAGAACTCCAGAAAAACCTGCAGCCAAGACTCCTGAGAAGACTCCAGGCAAGAACCCTTCAAAAAGTCTAGCAAAATCACCTCCAAGAAGTCCTTCCAAATCAATATGATTGCTATTTAAATATAAATACATAATGTAGCACATTAATGTACTCATCTATAACTGATTGAGTACAAAATTTTGGGTTATTTTTGGTGAAAATCGGGTATCGGACCTTGGTTCAGGAACCAATCCCCCATTTAGAACATTGTTTCCTATGGGAAAATCAGTTCCGAGTTACAAAGTTTAGACTTAAGACGGGGTTTTTAGGAACCAATTGTGTCATAAGTCTGAGGACTGCCTGTAATTCTGAGACCAGCAACCAGAAATCCCTTCCCAGCCCAGTGCTGTAACCATTAGACTACAGACTATTTCTTACTGACTGTCCTTCTGGCCCCAAATTTTTTGTATTCTTGATGGCAAATTGGCACAGCTTCATTAGAGAGGATGGATAGAAATCCCTTCTCTCCCCTTTACTCTTCTGCAGCCTTTGTTGGCGTACTCTCAACACTGCACACTTTGTTGGAAGATATGGGTTTGAACACCCTCTGGCTGCCACCTAAAACCCATTTCTTGTGTGAATGTACTACCCACTAAGCTGTCTCATACCACCAGGGTTAGGCACCTAACTTTAGATGAAGGCTTCAGTTCTGGATCTCTAGTGGGTAGAGGTACCTAATGTGGAGTTCTAAGTCAGGTATCAAAGCTCAGGAAACAAAAGAGCTGAAATCCACCCTATTTTAATGTTTCCCACGGGCTAGTTTCAGATACTGCTCCACTGATACACTCAGCATCCAGGTTCTCCAGATACAAATTGTATAAGCTGTACTTTGGAGGTTTTCAAAACTTGGCTAGACAAAACTTTGGCTGGGATGATCTAGTTGGGGACGATCCTGCTCTGAGCAGGGGGTTGGACTAGATGACCTCCTGAGGTCCCTTTCAACCCTAACTTTCTATGATTCTACTGGAAGCCTAGGAACCTATGAACCAACCCTCCTAATTTTTTGGCATGTTAATGCCTCAGCTGGAGATGAGATGTCGAAGGGGCCTACCTGGATTCTGCCCTAAGAAGCTAAAATAAACATATGCACTTAAGTGTTTGCTTTATAGGTACACGAGTTGTACAGTACCTTATCTGCTGCAGATCTTGTTAGCCTCTGCCTGTGGAACTCCAAAAGAATTCATAGATGTCACAGACATCAGGGCTGGAAGGGACTTCACAAGATCAGTGGGTCCAGCCCCCTGCCCAAGGGGCAGGAAGTCAGCTCTAGTTAAATGATCCCAGCAAGATAGGCATCTAAGTGTTTCTTAAAAGTGTACAGAGTAGGTGCTTGCACCACTTCTGGGAGGAGTTTATTCCAGGTTCTGGGGACTTGGGTGGTAAAGAAGTTTTTCCTTATGTCCAGCCTAAAATGGTCTTCCAGGAGTTTATGACCGTTAGAACTTGCCTTCCCTTGGGGTGCCCTGGTGAACAGACATTCTCTCAGTTCTGGATGTACACCACTTATCTACTTATAGGCTGCCACCAAGTCACCCCTATACCTTTGCTTCTCCAGGCTGAAGAGTCCCATGGCTCTCAGCATATCCTCATAAGGCCTGTTCTCTTGTCCTCTAATCATGAGTGTGGCTCTCCTCTGGACTCTTTTAAGCTTCTCCACATCCTTTCTAAAGTGTGGAGCCCAGAATTTGATGTAGTATTTTAGCTGTGGCTTCATTAAGGCTGAGTACAGTGGAAGGATGACTTCCTGGGTCTTGCTTGAGCTACGCATCAGTAGATGCAAGCCAGAGTTTTATTTGCTTCGCCAGCTGTGGCATCGCATTGGTGACTCATGTTCATCTTGTGGTCAATCATGATCCCCAAGACTCTTTCGGTTGTGATGTTAGCAAGTGTAGCACTGCCAAGCCTATAAGTATGATGTGGGATTTTTCTCCCGAGGTGGAGCACCTTGCATTTCTCCATGTTGAATGCCATCAGGTTTTGATCTGCCCACCAACCTTGATAACCAGGGTAATAACCAACCTTGCGAGCCCAGCAACCTTGATAACTGCCCACCAACCTTGATAACCAACTTTGCAAGCGTGTCCAGGTTGACCTGAATCACCAGCCTATCCTCTGGTATGACCACACTTCTCCATAATTTGGTGTCATCAGTGAACTTAGCCAGTCTGCTTCTGATACCAGAATCCAGATAATTTATAAATACATTAAAGAGTAATGGTCCAAGTATGGAGCCCTGGGGGACACCACTGGTCACCATGCACCATGTTAATATGGTTCCATCGACTATCACTCTCTGGGTCTTACCACGGATCCAGTTCTTCAGCCATCGGAACGTAAGGTTGTCGAGGCTGCAGTTCCCCAGTTTTACCATAAGGACATCATAGGAGACCGAGTCAAAGGCTTTTCTGAAGTCCAAATATATATCAACCTCTTCTCCTTTGTCCAGGTGATGTGTCACCTGGTCATCGAAGGAAATGAACTTGAATAAATTGTATCTATGTGGAAATGGGACAATAACAGAAACTGCTTTCCAGTCTTAACTGCAGGAACTAACAGACTGTGTGAATGATAAAGTGTAAAAGATAAATGCAGCATCATTTGTTTAAATACACAGTGGCTACTCTGAAACTGGTCTTTTTCATAATGTGAAGTTTGAGTGCAGCGCAATTAATTTCATATGGAAATCTCTTTCACAGCTCTCTCTCAGACAGAATTTATGATAAAGATTATGAATGAGGATAAAAAGTATTACTGACAAATTCCCTCAGTAATCTCCAAGTAGATTTCTCGCTGATTCTGCTATATGCATCATTTAAGGACATGCCAGTATATGAATTTCTAAAGACTTCTTGCTTCCACCTAGTGTTTGGTACTGATAACCAACATGAAAAAGATGAGAGTGAAAGCTAGTTGGTGCAGCCTTTACTTGTCATATTGCTGACAGCTACTTACCTGAGTAAGCACACATCAGCACGTTGAAAGATTGTCAAATTGTACCCTTCAGTAAGATTATTGAAAATCATGGCACAGAAATAAAGCACATATATTGGTATATGCACACTGATATCTTTGCACTTGTTGTATTAGGTAAAGAACATTTATACACAAAGGGATTGTAATCTGTGTGATCATATAATTTATGGGTCTTAACAGAAGTGGCATTTGTTGTGGGATCAGCCCCATGAAAGCACTCTACAGCCATGCCGTGACACTCTACATCAAGTGCCTTGATGCAGAGAGCTTTAAAAGTGGTCGATCATGCAACAAATTAACACTTATCTAATGAGGGATCAGATGGAGGGACTCTAAAGTGCCTTAGGAAATGTCTGTCAATCACTTATGTGATCGGCCCAGCCCCCAGTTCTATTTGCAGGAAGGAAGAGGAAGAAGGGATGGGGAGGAAACTGTGGGCTGGAGTTTGCCAATCTGAGCTGGATGGGATTGGAACACCCCCTGCCTCACAGCCCTCCTCCCAACTCCCTCATCTTTCAGCTCAGGCTGGGCAAACCCTGGCCCACAGCTCACTCTCCTCCTTTCTCTGCCCTCCCTTCATGCAGACAGCACCCGAGCTGTGTTGGGGGGGAGGGGAGGGGGGCACGGCAGGGAGGTTAGGAGAGAGAGGCTGCAGGCAGGCTCCTCCACTGGATTGGCTCCAAAGTAGAGCTCAATTTCCCCCCTCCCCCAACCCAACAGACAAACAAGCATTTGGGTTGGGGGGTGGGGGGTGTTACTCTAACTCATGGTGCTTTCTGTAAAGCACTATGAGTTAGATTAGGGACCTGCATATCTGTCAGCACCCTATGTTATCTAGCAAATCTTTCCTTAATTGAATAGCTCCTCTCAAATCAATATCACAACTTGCATAAGCACAGATTTCCCATGAATTAGGGTTTGCAGGTCATATGCTCAGGGCTCACCCCTGCGTTACTCACATCAGTAATCCTATCAAATATGGCACAGCTACCTGTGCATAAAGTTAAACGTGCACAAGCACTGGCAGGATTGGCATTTTAGTCTGTAAGCTCTTCAAAGACAGTAGGGAGCTCCTAATATCCTGAGGTATGCCATGAATTGGCCTTGACACCAGTTACATTACCCAGGTTGAGAGGCAAGATGATCAGGTGACACTATTTCCAGTGTTGAAAGCCAAGTGCTGACAGGGTTGGAATTTTTTTTGAAGCTTATCATAAACATTGATTTCTGTCATTTTAACACAAATGTATCACATACACTAAATGCTCATTTGTGCACTTCTACATTCCTGTCCCAAGCCTGGGACTGCTCACATGAATACATTTAAATAACCGAGTCCCAGTTGCACAGTATAAAAAATTAAGTGTGTATGAAAATTTAGGCTAATTGTGATCATCACCTTCTGTATTCTTGAGGGGGTTTTATATTTTCTGCATTTTGTCTGTATAGTGTTCATAGACTTGGGGCACAGTCTTCCCACTTCAGGAAGATTTTTATTAGTTACAGGAACATGGTTAACTTTAAAACCACATTTCTGACTAAAACTATCATACCCGCCATTGTCTCAAGGAGCACTTGGAACAATCACAAACCAGAGGGTTTAATGGGAAAATATATTTTTCCCCTTTTCCTTAATTTGTTTACTCCTTGTGTTTGACAGAACTGTGTACCTAGTCAGTCATGCGGCTTCTTTTGTATCAATAGGCCATGACTCTATGGGCACCTATACACATGCCCGATGCCTGCTCCGACATCTATTAATTAGAACGTGTTGGAGCAGATGTGATTAATTGATTAATTCATCATTTAACTTGATTGAGTCTGCTGGAGTGTTCTAATTAGAACACCTTAACTTCATGTGTATTCAGCATCCTCGTATTTCAAAATAGTGGTAGGTTGCTTTAACTAAAGCTTATTGAACGAGCTTTAGTTAAAGTGCCCCCACTGCCATTTTGAAGCACAGGATGCTGAATAGCAACTTTTTAGTATTCAGCTCCATCCTAGTCTTTGGAAACTACCTCTAATATTAGAGTGTTCATGTAGCTTACAGTATATATTTTAGCATTTTTACATATAGGTTATGAAGAAAGCATATCAATCCAATAATGTTTTGGAATGTGAATTTCTCTAATGTAGTCCTACTGTAACAAGTTTAATTGTTTCAGTGGAAGGTCTCCTTTAAGATTACATTTAATCTGGAAAAAGGTTCTTCTCATAGTTGTACCAGTAAAACACTCATGAACACTAGGTGGCAGATTTGTATTATTCTTTCAAAAGCAGAAGAGCAGAGAGAAATGTAACACGGTGATTTACACAGGTGAGAAATCAAGTCCCTCTTATGAGTGAAGCAATAACTCTTTCAAATAAAAAAAAAATCTACCTAAATACTGTATAGCAGTGGTGCTCACTGTCTACCAGGCCAGATGGACAGTGCCTGGTCCCTCTGTGGGCTGGATCTGGCTGGTAGACCCAATCTAGCACTGGGACAGAGGCAGCCAGAAGGGGAGCAGGGGACAGCCCAGCCCTGATCCAGTTGAGAGGGGGAAGGAGGCTTGTTCCAGCCCCAACCGAGTCCACTGGGGAGGAGGGGCATGACTCTGCATTGATTTAGATCTGCAGGGGGAGAGGGCATTGACCAGCCCCATGGGGGGAAAGGGAAGAGGAGGGAGCAAGGCCTGATCCCAAACCAGGTGTGCAGGCTCTGGCCCACTGTGTGGGATTGGGATTTTGGCAGTGGGGAGGAGTGGCAGTACTAACTGCCACTGCTCCCACACCACCAAATTTCCTGACCATTCAGGAGCCTCCAGGACCAGATTCCAAGGTTCCATGGGCTGCATTTGGCCCATGGGTCAGAGGTTGAGTACTCCTGCTTTATAGTAATTCACACTAATGCCATGTCCTAAACAAAAACACATTCTATGCTAAATTTAAAAGTAAACTGGAACTCTATCCCACAGGAAATGCAAAATTTGATCACAGTCACTTAAAAGTGTCCACAACAAGCTCTTGATCCAGTGGATCAGGCTTGGTGTACAAAGGATATGGAGCTAATGCACAATGGACCATTGAAAGGATCTGTGGTGGAGAGGGGAGCTTATATTATGATGTAAATGAACTCTGTAAGTCATATGTGCACATCTGGGGATGGGGAGGCCAAAGGCAGTTGTCAGCAGCTATTTGTTTCTTCCACAGCTACACTAAAGAGATAGCAAACCTGTCAGAGTACGTGCAGTATTCTACAGCTGCAGAGCGCACCATCCAAACACTGTGCTACACATGCTACCTAGCACCAGCCAAACACTTTGCTGCAGAGGGAGTAAAACCAGGACTGAGTCCAATATGTCTGCAGGCAAAAAATTCAATTTAAAATCTTGATGTTTTTAGCTTGCAGTATACAGCACAGATTAAATTACTATTGTACCACAAGCTTCCCTAAGGCAAGATGCATTCTTCGTCTTGTCTATGGCTTGCTTTTTTGTGAGGAGGGGCAAGGAGGTGCAGGGAGGTGAAGAGTTTGCATGCAGAAATGTGTGAATCAAAAGAATGACCGCTAGGTGTCAGCAAACCTTTAGACTTTCACATCATTGGCAGAGTGAAATGTATTCCTGTGTGTTTTCACACTGTGCCCATCACCAGGGTATGTGCACACGGCTCAGTGGAAAGCTGAAAAGGACTGGGGGTGAAGTATTGAAGATCTGTTGAAAGAGGAGATGGATGAAAGGTCTTTCAAAATAAGAGAAAGAGGCAGTCAAAAAAAGAATAGAAGGAAACACTGACGTGAAACCTCACTGATAAACTAAGTAAAAGAATCCACAAGTACCAAAGTAGAAAAAGTAGAAACATGACCCAACAGAGACGAGGAACTTATTAACAAGTTAAGGTTTTCTTAATGAATGGAATAAAACTGCTATCCACTAGCAGGAAGGGTTCACAATGATATTTAAAAAAACCCAGACTTTGGAACAAGAGAGTTAGATCATCTAACATTCCAAAACGAAAACATTTTATTTTGCACAGTTTAATAGGTGGGTGAGTTTTCAGTGCACCTGTCTGCTCTGCACAGCTTAAATTACATGATACATTGCAAGAAGCTTTTGGAATTCTGCACATGCCCCATCATTCTTCTAGCCACACTCACACAGTGAAACTGCTTATGCATGGCCCTCTATCCAAGGTATAACTGCATACAGTTGTAGGACCAGATCCTCTACCACTGTCAACTGATGTGGCTCTGCTGAGCTCAATTTCAAGCACCTGAGGAGTTGGTGTGTAAAATGCTTTAAATCATCTGGGAAGAAAGGAGTTATATACAGTTAATGCCAGTCATATTATTCCCTCTGACTAAAATGAGCAGTGCTGCTGGAACTGTCAGTATTGCAGGGATCAGAATGACCTTTTTCAGTTAAATCTGTTACTTTGTGTTAAATGTATCAAAAGTCTAGCTCAGACCATCCTGCCATTAGGAAACAGGGAAACAAATAAAATGCTGTAGGAATTCAACAATACTGTTTGTATCTTATTGATGACTTAAAAATGGTATTTAAAAGTTTGCTTTTTGGGGATTGGCTTATATATATATAACATACACAGTTTTCTGAGCCATCAGAAGCAGACAGGCTGTCTAACACAAGGCCAGTGGATACACACACAGCCTGGGAAAGTAGGGGCATGTACCACACTGTTCCATAACATGAGATAAGATGGTACCAGCTCACAAGGCCCCAGAGCAGGGGGCTGGAATTTTCCAGTTTTGGGGAACAGATCAAATTAGGAGGACACTGGTAAAGCCCCAAATTAGGATGTGGGCATGTGATACGTTTATGTAAATGGGATTTTGGCTAACACAGGATGTGAACAGTGTTATGAACACAGAGAGACCAATTAGCGCTAGCCACAGATGAAGAGTCATTAGGTGGGAAGGAGAATACAAAAGCAGAGATTTGAAAGCAACAAAGGGCGTGGGTCCTCCTCCTCCCCATCCTCCTCCCCAGGAGGGTCCCTGAGAGGTGTCCTGGTCCCCATCCCATGGGAGGGGTCCCAAAGTTCACCATGGACAGAGGGTACACCACCAGCCCATCTCATTCACTCGGCTGGGGGTGGGCCTCGGCATTCCACCTCCAGGCTGCTGATATGCTGACATCTGACACTTAAGAGACAGCTTCAAAGTGAAGCCTGCATCCTGGCCAGATGTTTCTGGACTCTGATGACAGCCCTAGAATTGGTAGATATAAACAGAATTGTTTGATTGTTTGTATTGTTTCTTTTCTGTTATCACTGTGTATCAATAAATTTGCACCCCGCCCCTCCCAGCAGAACAAGGAATCTGGTTCCTAAATCTAGAGCCAAAACTTATAGGAAGGGATCCTGGTTTTCTCTGTTTAAAAATAGCAAATTCTCTGATTAAAACCTCCAAAATCCGTGGTAAAAATGAAACACCACTATATATAGCGGTATCAATTAAACACATTTTATTGATATATTTACAATTTTTAAGCAATTTTGAAGCCTACCAGTGGCTCAATCACTATAATAAAATAAATTCTAAATACCTATACATTTTCTTATTCTATTTTGGGGTTTTTTATCATGGAAAATCAGAGCTCCTCCTGTCCCCTTTGCTCACCAGGTTGCAGGTCCAGGCCCCTCACTCCCCACCCACAGCCCCCACAGCCCTGCTGGTGCTCCTTACTCCCTACCCACAGCCCTGCTAGTGCCCCTTACTCCCTAATCACAGCCCCATGCACCGTCCCAGCTGTGTCCAAATCCCAACTCCCTCCGTATAGGGGCCTCAATCCCCTGCTCCTCTAGTGCCAGACTTACCTGTGGGAGCTGCTGTCTGCACTGACTGGCAGACATGTGCATGTGTGACTGCACACATGGACATGGCATCCTTTGCCTGACTGCCCTTTTCCCGCTCCTCCCAGCCCTTTGCAGACTGAAACTCTGCCAGCTTGCAGAGAGCTCTTTGCAAAAGTGAAAAATCTGTGTGTTTCTCCGTTAAAATGAAAAATACACATTTTTCTTGGTTAAAAGGGAAAATCTACTTTTTTTTCCATTTCCCCATGGGAAACAGAAAACCTGGTTCCCTGCTTATAAAGCATACTTATCTCTGCACCCCTTTTCCAGAGACTGCTGATGTCAAGAAATAAAAGGTCAAGACTCACAAATAGTTCTAATGGAAAGCAAATATTTTCTGGGCACATCATACCATGCATTTCTAAGGCCGGCTCTTATTTGACTTATTAGGTGTTTGAGGCCAAAGTTCTACTGCACCTTTTCATGGCTAAGTGCTACTTAACTGTCTAAAGTTAGACATCTTGATTTTAGATCCTAGATCTACCTGCATGACTGGATTTTTCCTTCAGAGAATACTCAGATAGGACGTGCTATGACCACCACCATTCTGTTGCTTGGGAAATGGTCCCACCTGCTGGGCTGCGGAGGCCCTGCAGGGAGGACAATGGGGTGGGGTGTTTGAGTCCGCAGAGAGTAACCCACCCCTTACACAGATCTGGGGGGGCACATGCCCCCCCACCACATTGGGAGTGTGCGCAGTGGCAGGGAGCCACCCCTCCCCCCCCCCGGAAATGAGCTGCCTGCATCTCCATCCCACTGTCTGCTTGGGAAAGGGACAATTCTGTACAAATCTTCAACACTTTGGTCAGAGGAAAGCCACAAGGAGCAACTGTCTGAGGCAGGTGGAAGAGGAGGACCTTTTCACTTAGTTCAATAATCTAGTAGTTTAAGTAGCTAAGGCACTTAGAGAGTAGGAGATTCAGAATCATTTTGTCTTATGATTACTTAATGCAAAACTCATGAAGAGCAATCAAGTCCTTCTCTTCTTGCATCAAACAGCCGCTGTTTGTATAATTTCTCCAAGTAAAACTTCAGGGACATGCACAGATTATGCATTTTCCTAGGAGGCATGAGGTCATAACAGAGTGTAAGTGGCTGTGGTCAAGCCCTTGTGAGCATGTGCAGAAAGACAAGTTGAGTTGCACAGCTGGGTGTGTAGGATCTAAAAACCTTGTGAATGGCACTGAATCTAACTTTAGACAGCTAAGTAGTGACTTCCATTTAATAGTCACTGGATAAACAGCACTAGGAAAGGTTCTAACCCATGGAGAATGGAGGCCCAGGCTAGAATCCAAGGTCTGCTCTTATCAAGAACAGCCTCCATCTCTCTGAGTCATATGACCTCTTTCTTGTGTTCTTCCTTCTGACCTACATATCCCTCTCTTAGCTGTCCAGGTGACCTGCTTGAAGAGGAGGGTTGGAAAGGGGCCTGGGTAATGTCTAACCTGTATCTTGCTGGCTGAGCACTTAATTGGAAAGGTGGAGATGCAGATTTAAACCCTGGGTCTGGGTAAGAAAGCTTTAGAACCTCGGTTTCCTGCTCCCTGGGCAAGTGCCAACTACTGAGATAAAACATGGGGAGTTTCTACTCATCCCACCATCAATTAGTCATGATTTCTGCCGGGCTAAAATTTCAGGATATACCCAATCCTATGCATGTCACCATGCAACTGTTTTGCCAGACTGCAGCTCCACTAAGCAAGCTCAGAGGACATGTGCATACTTGCATAGCAAGAGCTGAATCCCAAACTGTGTGTAAGTGTCTAAATTTGCAGTTACACAGCAATGTATTTGTGCCATTTTAGGCAAGTAAACTCTAATAGGATTCAGCCCTAAATATTCTTCTTACACCTGACAGATAGAACAGGAGCTCCACTGGCATCCACTGAAATGATCAGGAGGCAGGTTTAAAGCAAACAGTGCATAGATAACTTGTGGAACTTATTGCTATAAGATGTTGTAGTGGGTGAGGTATAACCAAGTTCAAAAGGGATTAGACAACTTCATGGAGGACAGGTTCATTGGGAGTTATTAAATGGAACAGCCAGGTATGTATCCTCTGACATCCCTAACCCAATGATGGTTGATGCTTGGAAGGTTATGACAGGGAATGAAGCACTATAGTCATGCCCAGTTTATATAATACAGAATCTACTACTTGCTACTGTTGGAGACAATAAGCTGAGGCCCATCTGCGGTAGGTCCAGCCCCAGGCTCCCACTAGACTTTATGAGGGTAACAGGCTGAGTCAGCCCTTCAGAAAAGGATCCCCCCTATACTAGAGTCCATATAAACTCAAACTAGGCAGCAGCAAACTGTCTGGACAACAGACTGATTTGCTTTGCTCCTGCTTGGAGCTCCTAAACCTGACTCTTGTGCTTTTAACCTCTGGTATGGACACTCCTCCCTGTCCCTGCTAGATCCTGCTCCTGTCTTGGAACTCTTATCCTGGACAAGTACCTGACCATCACCTCGTCTCAAACCTTGGCTTGCTATCCTTAATTAGGACTGATGCTGAGCTTTGATTTGGCTTCCACTCCAGAAAACCCCTAACCTAATGTGATCCACTCAGACCAACTGCTGGGTGAACCCTTACTGGGGTAGACGGACCAGTGGCAGTAGAGTACTGCTTATGCTCTTATGTGCTGGTATCTAGCATATGGTATCTAGCATTTACCCAAGTAATGTTACCCCTACGCTGATGAAACTACAAAGTGATTTGGTGTTACATTGTTTTTATACACTTGAATAATTTATATTTGAGCTCTCTTACTTTATCATCCATTGTAGCAGTTGGAATGTATAACAACTCATGATTATTTCATACACTATACCAAAATCTGTATGCATTCAATTTTTTTAGGGAAAGCACTGGTTTTGAACTCAACTCTTTCCATGATATGTGAAGGACAAACTGCTTCTTACTATTGTGGTTTCTAATGTCAACACATTTGTCATTTCAAAGTGTATATGTATACTCTCCTCTTAATTTGAGCTCTTCATTTTTTAAACTATAAAAATGGTAGTTTATACCAATTGCAACCTCAAATTTGGCCAGTACCTAGTATGTTAAACATGGTTCCAATTACATCACTTAAAATACTTCAGTTTATATGAGGCTGAACAAATTGGAAGCATTTCTGGGGAGAGCAGCCCTTCTTATTCATGCTGCTTGTGTGGCAAGCAAAAAGCCTGAACTTATGTAAAATGTCAGTTATCAAAGGGGGCTGGGTCCATGAGGTGATTTCTAATGTGGGTTTTTTTAAGTCATTCTTTGTAAGAGAAAGGTAAAATGTTTGAGAGACTTTTTTGGTGATTTTGCACAAATGGTTTTGCTTTTCTTGAATGTAGATCGGTATGGCCTAGCATTGTTTATTTCCTCTTTTCCAAAAGCATTTTATCAACATAGTGCCAGGGACAGAATTCACTAGTAAATCTATCTTCCCTTCTGGCTGAATATTTACTTATGAGGTACAGAACAAAGAAGGCAATGGCTCTCAACCTTTTTAGACTCAAGGCACCCCTCAGAAAATGCAAGCTCTTAAGCTTTCACTTCTTTCTTGATGACAGAAAAATAATAAAGAAATTCTTCTGTTGCAAAGAACTCATAAAGACTACAACAAGCCAGAATGCTTCTGACACTAGATTCCTATTTGGAATCTCTGGGTTTACCTTGTGAATTGTGTAAGCCTTTGCATACGTAATAGTGATAATATTGTGCCATGCTGCAAGATTCTTAACAAGATCTCACAGCACTCTATGGTGCCCTAGTTGAGAATCACTGAAATAAGGTGACTGGCACCTTTGGAGCAGATCGTAAGGTAAAGACCTTCTTATGCTTAGACTTAAGGGGGCTTTTACCTGGAGATGATATGGCTTTCAAAAACCTTGGGTGTCAGTAATGGGAAATAATGGGTCAGATTATGACAGGGCATGTGGCTGGTAAGCAAAGCAAGAAGTTGCACTTTACACTGACTATGATACAGAAAAGTTGCTGAAATTTGCAAATATTTTTTTCCATTGAAAACTGACCTTTATCAAAAAACCCCACCACTTTCCATGAAAAATGTCAACATAATTAATATTTTTCATGACATTTTGTGCAGTAACTTACCTACATTTTACTGCATCTGAAATACATAGTAGTTAGGGGAAGACCCAGAGCAGTGGCATGGTTGCACCTCATTTTTGGACCATGCTGCATTAGCAGCTGCTGAGGATTTTAAGTCCCCCAAACAGGTAAGAAGCCTTCCAACCTTGGCACACCCTCCCTCCCCCTCCATGCTCAGTGGCACCTCCTCTCCTCTCCCCTCTCATCCCTTCCCACCCCCACCTGTGCTTGTGCTGCCCCAAACTGACTTAGGTACAGGAAAAGCTCCAGAGCTGCTCCTGCCCTGTTCCAGATGGAATGCATGGGGAACTGGGCTCAGCCAGGGACAATGGCAGCAGCAGTGGCGATGCTCTCCATCTCTTTAACTAGTCTTCTTGGGTATTCCTCACCAGTATGGGAGCATGTGGAGAGAGAAGGAACATCTGGAGCAGGCCATGAGCATCCAGGACAGCACCAGTGTCAGGTGGGTCTCCCAGCACCCAGAGGAATAAATAGAGAAGGTGAGGTAGGGAATTGGAGGGAAGGGGAGGCTCCATTGAACACAACAGAAAGGGAGGGGGTACTGGCAGTGGGTCATGGAGAATTCTTACCTGATTCAGGGACTTAAAGTCCCCAGCTGCTGCTCCCATGGTGTGGTCCACCCACCTCAGTGGGGGACAGAGAGATTGTTAGTAAGGGAATGCAGCCACCCCGACAACAACAGTCACTGCTCCCGGCTCTCCTTCCTCTTCTTTTACAATCCTGGATTCACTTATGACAGTAGTTTACTGGTCTCTGGATCATACAGACTAACCCAAAATTTGAACAACTATTCTACGCATAAGCACGGGAATTTTACGTGGAATAAATGAATTTTAACATCCCTACTCAAACTATTTTGTTAGCATGATAAGCTACAGTTTCCACAGTAGTAAAGGGTAGAACCTGCAGATCTCTGCCAAGTGTGGATAACAATGCATTGAATATCTACTCAGAAGGGAGCTCCTCAGGATGCTTGAGATTTTATCTCCTGTTCCCATCTGTCATTGATGCCCATGTTGAAGTGGGTGGCAGGCTGCAGCACAGCGTGATGACTCAATATAACCATCACTTTAGTTCTCATGGCAGAATCTGCATTAATTTTTAGTTCCAGGGGACTAACAATTAGCAAATCATGTTGGCAGTACATTCTTAGCACAGTCAACACAGAAGTAATTTAAAAGAGAATAAATGTGGAAACCTACAAGGGCAGTGTTACATGGTAGTCTGTCACATGCAACCATACTTGAGACCAACATTTAAAAGGGTTTCAGCCCAACATAACTTTGTGACTCAGAACATGTTAAATTGTGGGTGCGTGTCTACCTCATTTGCATTAAAATTTATAATTGTGTTAACTAAAACATAATAACACTTGTGGTGTAAACTAAAAGCAAGATTTTCAAAAGTGCTCCAATTATTTAAGTTTGTACTCTCATTTTCACAAGTAAAATAGGCACTTAGGAGCCTTATCCTCATTGCAAAACTAGGTTCCTACATGACCAGGTACGAATACGTACATCTGGAGTTGTTTCAAAAAGGGTATGCTCCAAAAGCCAAAATGAGAGCTGCTGACTGGGAGTCCACAGCAGTCATGATGTTCCCCCCTGCTAGGGGGGGACCAGCAGGGTTTGGGAGAGACCTTGTTCCCCCAAGCGCCTCCCGGAGTAACAAGGAATAATGGCCATAAATTGCTAGAGAGTAGGTTTAGACTAGACATCTGAAGGCACTATTTCACAGTCAGGGCAGCTAGGATCTGGAACCAACTTCCAAGGGAAGTGGTGCTGGCTCCTACCCTGGAGGTCTTTAAGAGGAGGCTTGACATTTACCTGGCTGGGGTCATTTGAGCCCAGTTTTCTCTCCTGCCCAGGGCAGGGGGTCAGACTAGAAGATCTACAAGGTCCCTTCCGACCCTACATCTATGAATGGGAGTTTAATCTTTTCTGAGTTGAATCCTGTATCATTTTCAGGGTCAACACAAACAAATGTAAAGAAGTATGAAGAGACACTTTCTTAATGCCAATTGAAAATGATTTTGGCTATCCTACTGCACCCGGTTTTGCCTTTAAACAACACAAAGCTCTTCAGTTCATCTTAAGGGCATGGTCTACAAACCTGTAAGCATATGGGCACACAGCTTCACTAGGTTTACTCACCTACACGTAGCTAGTCACATGTGTATTTATAGGATGGAGTCCATAATTTATACTGTGTATATTAGCTGACAGAACTAATACATTTTGAGACATTTTAAAGCTACAGATTTATCACTTCCCAAATTCCACAAGACGGATGGCATTTCAGCAAGCAAACAATCTGATTTTTCATTTTTTAAAACATCTTTGTTCACTCATACCACAATGCCCTGTGGACATTTGGTGCTCAGAAGGCCTGCAGAATATGGATACCCTTATTTTCATTCATATCTAGCAAGCAAGGGCTTGCCTGGTTTTTCTATTACTCCAGTGTCTTTTTCACACAATGATATACTTTCCTCAGAGTGGAAGTCATATTTTTCTCTTTTTCTCTTTTTTCTGTAACATTCCACGGTAAGTGTGGCTGAGCAGGTAGCAAGCATTACTCGGGAGTTGGTGGCAAATGCGAATTTGGCAAGGAACATTTAATAAACAAAAACAAAGGGCTTATGCTCTCAGAATTTTTTTTCTTCACTGATGGAAACAAATTCAGAATTCTAAACCGCACAACTATTTTTAGGCCCGTAATGTATGTGCATGAGGAAGTGTAAGAGAAAGACTGTGTGAATCCATAAAAATACATCACATACATGGAAGCACTACATATGTGATATAGTGTACAGTCAACTGAACACACATTTTTTTAGCTCACCTTTGAAGGTCTTTCTTGCATGTTGCCTTCTAATCCATCTTTCTTGAATTTATTCTAAAATGTCAAACTTTTAAAGGACTTTCATATAGCCAATCTAATTTTTTTCTTTAAAAAAATGTTTTCTTTCCACCCAAATTGGTGCTTTTCCTCCCAAATAACCCATACCAAAGGTTCCAAAACTTTTTCCAAACATTATCTACCTCTTTTACAAATAGGTATTTTTATTATGTAGCCTTTTACAGCTGTAATAATTCTCCTCTAGCATTTGCAGGTTAGAGGAGTCTCCTGAGGCCAGTCCACGGGCTGACCCAGAGCATGGAACCATGTCATCTGGCCCACAGAGCTGTAAATTTGGTGACAGCAGTATTAATTGCCATGTCTTCAAAAAAGGTGACAATTAATGTTGCTACCACTCACCTCTGCTGCCACACTTCTGGCTTTGCAGGCCAGATCCTGAGCAGACAGCCATATCATCTCACCCATGATCATCTCATCCATGAGTCAGAAATGTGACAGTGGGATGAGTAGTGGCTGCCACGGCTCTGGGAGCTGGGGCAATTAATGTTGCTACTACTCATCCAGCTACCAAATTTCTAGAGCCCTGCAAATCAGATGATACAACTCCATGGGTCAGATCCAGCTCATGGGATATATGTTTGACACTCCTACTGTGGGACAATTGCAGACATGGGGAAAGCATATCAAGGAGAATCTTAGCTGCAATTAAGGCTCTACTTCCTGTTAATTGGGAACATATAGGGTAACTGCGAACTCAGGGGAATTAGGGACCCTGAACAGCTCACAGCAGTTTTATGCAGGAAAAACTATTTGGGGTCATTTTAGCTGCTTTAAAAATGTAGTAGCTATAATTTTCCTCCTTTGGTCATAGTACAGAGTAGTTGGACTTGTTCTGCTCCTCAGTGGGCGTGTCTACACATGCAATTAACATGCAGCAATAAACTCTGGTATATACCACACTGGAGTTTATTGCTCCCAGGCACGCCATTTGATTATGGTGTGGGACCGCAGCATGTTGAGCTGGGTCAGAGTAGCTTTGGCTAGCAGGGAGTCCAGGGAGGAGGAAGGGGGGGTGGGTGTCAGTCTACAAGCCTGGGGTTGTTCCAACCTGGCTCATCGTGCTGCAGAGGGGCTGACTGGGGCATGAGGGTGCTTCAGTGTGGAGCTAGCTGGCAGCCAGATCCTGCACTAATGCACCCTTGTGCCCCAGCCAGGTGAGTCAGTGTCTACACATGCGCTGCTGCACATGGAAAAACACTGCAGCAGGGTAGTACTTGTATTTACATGTGTAGACGCCAATACGTTTACTGTTGAGCTAATTTGGCAGCTCTACAGTAAAAATTTTGTGCAGACATGCCTAGTAGTTTGTATACCTCGTGCTAATTTATGCAGTCATAGGGACAGCACCTTCCTTCTTGTCTGTACAGGACTTAGACTACTGTGACCTGGATCCCAGCTGGAGGCCATCTCATTATTAGAAATGCTCACAACTAAAAAAAAAATACAGAGCACAAAACACATATATCCTGGTTATGCTGGAATAAATACCAGTGCTTTCACTGACTCTCAAGGTTAGATTTAGTCCCATGCACATAGTCAGAAAGGAAGAAAATTGACTGACTAATAGTACAGCAAAATCTGGCTCCATTTCTGCAATCAGTACTAGGCAGGTAGAGGGCTGTGCCTGGGCTGAGCCATGGTTGTACCAGTGGGAGTCCATGGAGGCACAGCTGTAAATCCATCTGCTATCAATTGCAGCTCTGGGGCCTGTAAATATGCTTTTTATGTAAGAACAAGCATAATTCTCATTGCTTCTGGAAAAGAGGAAGTAGTATTACCCCCATAGAACTAAACTAAGCCCTACTCAAAGGCAAGAGGAAACACAGAACCTGTGCATTACCTTCATAGGAGCCAGCTGGATAGGAGTGATACATGAAGGGTCCACCATAGGCTTCGGCCTGTTTGCTGTGTCTGCAAGCAAACTGTGCCACTGCTGAGGTAGACCAGTGAACTTCTGTTCTCTGTGATCAAATCCAGTGTGAACCCGGTGCTCAAAGTTAGAGGGTCCAGAAATTTCAAGCCTTTTCTTTTTCTTCCCAAACATGGTGGAAAAACCTGGAGAAGTGGGGGGGGGGGGGGGGGGGGGGGGAGAGAAGAAAAATAAATATATCTTGATACCGGGGCTGGACACAGGCATAGGTGAACCAGGCCCCCATCCAGGGCCCATACAGAAAGAGGGCCCAAAAATGGTAATTTTTATCATTATTATCATTACCTCTGGAAAAGCGGGGCCTGATACTAAAGTTCACCCGGGGCCGCCAGGTGTCCAGGTATGGTACTACTTGACACAAGCTCTTTTCTTTAATTGTTAGGTTCTGACTGCAGTATATAAAGTAATGTTTACTGATTTGGAGTTTTCAATCCAGCTTTACTTGCTTCAACAGGCGCACCTACACATTCATTAGTGTGTCGTAGTTACTGTGCATTGATTTAGTACTTGGTTAACCAAGCACTAAACTTAATGAGCTGTAACATGCACTACTGCACAGTAATGCTGGTGCACGGCTATTTACTGACACTTACTGCGCAGTAGTTTAGTACTACTGTGCGGTAGTGTATTAGCATGGTTTTTGCCCAGCACGCTACTGTGTACTATTAGGCTGCCGTGCAGTTAGCATCTTGTGTAGATGTGCCCACTGAGTAACTTACTCCTCCCATCATCTCACTGGGGTTTTTTTACCCACACTTGGTGGGTGCAGTTTGCTATTCCCGCACTGCTGGCTAACATGGGGGGGACAAGAACTATGGGTCTTTCTTCCCCACTCTTGGAAGATGTGCACACCTAGAGGAGCAGTCTTGGTGCTTTTCCCAGCACAGTGACTCATATCATGCCTGGCCCTCACACATATTGTGCAAGAGAAGAGATGGCCGGACCTCTATACCCTCCCCAGTGCACCTGCATGGAGACAAGTAATGGTGCTAGGGTTGCCTCCCCTCAAAAGTCACTCATGCAAATCTGATTTGATCTAATCAGATGTTGCCTCTGACAATTCCAGTGGATACTGGAGCATCTGCTTAGAGAAAAGCTCCATTGGGCCATCAAGGCTACTTCCTAAATAGTAACAGGACTCAAGTCAGTAATCTCAGACTTGCCCCACTGACCTCAATGGCCATATGTCTACACAAGCGGCAGACTGCGCAGTTATTACTGTGCAGTCATTTAGTACTTGCATAAGCAAGTACAGCGTTACTGTGCAGTAGGGTCCCTGCACAGTTTTTTTCTGATGCTACTGCACAGTAGCAATGAGCTACTGTGCAGTAGCATTGTATCCCAATTAGTGCCCCCCAACACTACTGCATTGTCTCATGTAGACGTGGCCAATTTAGTCCTGCATATCCCTGGTAATGTGACTTTACAGTCACCCTTGGCAACCTTTTCCATAGTTTGCTCCTATAGTGACTCGTGATACTAAACAATATTGTTTTGTTTCTACAGCTTAATCAACAAGAGGCTGGCTAATCCTTGGCATTAAGTTGCCCCTGGCTTTTAGCTGGTGGTGCAAAAGAGTGTGAGTTTGGTGTTGCCACTGAGGTTGTGAAGAGAAAGCAGGGGAAAGAATGGGCGGAGCTGGGTGGAAGGTAGGAGGAAAGTGCATGGGAGGAAAGACGGGTAAGCTGCAACTGAAGGGAATTGAGTTATGTATGCCTTATGCCAGAGCAAGGGAGGTGCACGGAAGGAAGTATGCACTGTCTGAATCATAATACCCATTTGGGC
Organism: Alligator mississippiensis; assembly: GCF_030867095.1. NCBI lineage: Eukaryota > Metazoa > Chordata > Crocodylia > Alligatoridae > Alligator > Alligator mississippiensis. Next base: position 223,493,157 of record NC_081824.1, on the reverse strand, counting down.
TAGGCCTGGGGAAGGGCAGCTCCCACTCTGGGGCAAGGACTCTGCCCTCATTCTGAGTAGAGCAGGGGCGGGCAATTATTTTGGGCAGAGGGCCGCTTACTGAATTTTGTCAAGCCATCGAGGGCCGCATGACAGGCAGCCTAGGGCAGATAAACATTAATTTTTAAAAAATTTTAGGGGCCCTGTGGGCCGGATAGAATGGCCTGGTGGGCCACATCTGGCCCCCGGCTGCATTTTGCCCACCTCTGGAGTAGAGTAATTGGTTCCCAGAGAGTGGCTCACACATTCCAAATAGTCATTTTCTAAGGATTCAACACACTGCTATGGGGCATTATGCCAGCTGAAAGCAATAGTCCCTATCTCCCTCTGGAAAATCCCTCTCTCCTCTGCCGGCCTATGAACCTGAAATTAAATCTAGCTTTTATCTCTGCTGTCAGGAACTGACCTCACTACTGGATCAAGTATCAGCAAGCCCTGAAGCAGAAACGACAAACACTGAGGCATCCATGTGACACAGTGGACAGGTTGGACCAGCAGTGCTATAAAATTGGTGAGTAAAATGGGTTTGGTTCATTGCAAACTTGTCTACCCTTTAATAAGGAAGGGGGAAGTCTGGGTCTGGAGGACGCAGAGAGGAGAAGGCAGAATTTATATTAGATGGAAAGAAGGGTGGAGAATTTAAATGTTTATTCACTACAGCCCTTCCATGAAAAGGACTGTGGTAAATATGAAGTTACTCCTCATAATCCTCTGTGGGTTAAGTCCATTGCTCATAAATACAACCTTGTTTCCTTTATAACTTTCCTGATCATAGGTGTAGGCAATTATGTTTTACTTAAGCTTTTTTCTCTCCGTGGAGAACAGGCCCAGCTCTCTTAACCCTTCTTCGTACATCTTATTTTTTCCAAACTTTTAATTGGTTTTATTCCTCTCCTCTGAACTTTCTCTAAGTTATTTTGTCTCGCTTGAAATGAAGTGTCCTTTAGACACTTAGTCTCTCTCTCTCTCTCTCTCACTTTCTCTTTAAGATCTTATTAACTCAGAAATATCTTTTGGCTTCCTCATCTGAAATTTCTCCTCATTACCCTGCTACTCACATCCTTTCCCATTCTTAACATTGACATTTCTTATTTCTTTTCCCTGGTGCTTCTATAACCTACAATTCCCAGATTTTCAACAACTATTTCCTTACTGGTCTACACAGTATCCATTTCAATCCCCATAGTACTGGAATCTCACAAAGCAAGTAGGGCATCTTAGAAATGACCTGGTTAAGAGGCATAAGCTGCATATCTGATGAAGTATGTTGCTGCCTATGAAAGCTCATGCTTTTTTTGAATCAATTAGTCTCTAAGAGGCCTCCCTGCCTTGCCTTCTGCCTGACTTCAGACTACCATGCCTCACTATCTCTGTGCTCACAAGGCAAGAGTGTTAGGTATGATCAGAACATGCCCTTTAGACCAGGCCCCAGAACAGGCCAAATGTGGGACTAGCTCCTCCCAAACAGCTGGGGGAATCTTGAAGAGACTTGGCAATCAGGACTTATAGTAGAGATGACATCTTTTATTAGACCAACAAGATTTTTGCAAAAAAATTCTTTAATTGCAAGGTGCTTTGAAGATTTAAGGCAGATCTATACATGCCTGCTGGAAGAAATATACCTGGTAGCCCTTACAAGTGGAAATTTAGGCACTAGGAAATGTATGTGACTCTAGGGTTAGGCTGTGGTAGTACAGTTCTAAATTTTGGTCTGAGGCACCTATAGGTGCCTAAATCCTACTTGTAAATCAAGCACCAAATAAAACAAGACTTTCAATAAAATGACACATTTGCCAACACTGCAGGGCTGCTACATTTGAGTACAAGAAGAATTCATAATACAAGCTTTTCAACTGTTTGAGGGATGGCTATAATGGCTTGAGGTAGAAAATTTAAATATGCCCGCAGAGAGGAGAAGAGTCTTGTCTGATTTAGGAGTGTGAAAAATCACATATTGAGCATATGCAGATATTGGCATTAAGCACAAATAAACAAAGATTTGCTTCTCCCCCCCGCCAACATGTGGGCACCTAATGCAGATATGTGGGCATACACACAATGAAATATATTGGTCTGGCTGAAGAACTCCTGTAGGTCTTGTAAAGAAAGGTTCCAGAGGCCAAGAACACTGCTGTAATGGGCTCTGAGCTGTAGACAGAGGGAGAAACTTTTGTGGAAGAGCACAGAAAAAATCTCCTTTCTACTAGCCTCTTAAAATGCACATCTGGGCATTCCAATGTTTAGCCAAATAGTTTAACACGATGGAAATGATCAAAACCTCAGCTCTTGAGAATATAAATAATAAATGGAATTTATTGCCCTTTTTTTTATTAACCAGCAAAGCTGTTTCATCCTTGAAAGCAAAGCTCATGCCTATCCCCTTTTAATAAATTTCCCATCTTTTTTAACCCTTCAGAATTTTTGTCTGCATATTTTTCTTACAAGTAACACAATATTGGGGTAAAATGCATGTCACTTAGTATTTTGTATAAAACCACATATGTTTTTTCCTTACTGAGAGCAAAATTTGGATGGATTTTTTATGGAGGCTAAATTTGGGCTCATCAAGCAAGGGGTCAATGCTTTTTTCAGAGTTACAGTGCTGCGGTGTACATTCTGTATACAAAGAGATTTTGCGACAAAAACCTTATCATGATATGGCTGTTGAATTTCATAATAGGATTCTCAGGAGAAAGTAGAGCTTACAAATTACTTGGCTTCATCTGATAATCTGAAATGCTTTGTGCTTTCTTTATGATTGAATTACAAACAAATTGGTACAAGCTTCACTCACTGCAAATAAAACAATGGTGGATCTTTTAGTAAGGATATGGGGAAAGGATATGGGGAGGAGGAGGTTGTATATATTCTTAAAAGTTATTCTCACTTAGATCCAGCTCCTGCTCCATTAAAATCAAATGCAGCTTTGCCACCAATTTAAAGGAACCTAGGATCAACCCCTTAACACTTTCTAGACCAGTTGTTTTTATTCATTTCTGGATATGTGCATATGTTGCTCCCTCCAATGAGCCCCGTGATATAGACAACTGGATATCAAAGGAAGTTTGTCATCACTTTTTCACGTTCAGCTGGTTCTCATCTAGTCATACAAGCCACATGCCTTTGTTATAGTTAATGTTACCAGTAACTACAACAAATGGTTACTTGCTCTAAAGCCAAAAGATTCCCTCCTCTTAAGATGCTACTGAAAATAGATTACAGCTTGCCCTCCATGCCTCATCTGTGGGTAATTTGTGCACATCAAAGCTGCTACTAGCAAGCTTTAGTTCAAGTGGTAGCAGCTCAAGCTTTTAGCACTGAAGGCCACTGTTCAATCCCTAATGCACTGGCTGCCACATTGGCCATCACATACATGCCTCATAAAAGACATTTAAGATGGGTTTTCCTGCCATGCTTACATTATTACAAATAAAACATCTGACATGTACCACATTGGGGAAGTAGAGGCCATACGAAGCAAATGAAGTGAAAAAATGAGTAATAAATTAACTGTTATTGAAATAAGCATTAACCATATTCTCATGCTCATTAACAAGCTAGGGCAATACTGACTAGATGAAAGTATTATAAGATAGATAAAAAACTGATTGCATCACCATGCTCAACAAGCAATCATCAATGGCTTATCGCCTAGTTAGGAGAAGGTATCAAGTGGGGTACCCCAAGAGTCTCTTCTGGGTCTGACATTGTTTAATACCTCTCGGATCAAGCACATGCTTAGCCATAGACTCAAGGTATCCTTCAATAAACTGGAGGCATCCCTTGGAAAACACCAGCTCTTAGTTTTCACTCTTTTTTGACTACAGAAAAATAATAGATGATTCTTCTGTCACAAAAGACTCAGAAAGGCCAAAGCAAGTCAGAACGTTTTAACACTTTTGGATTCCTATTTGAAATCTCTGGGTTTATCTTGTGAAACATGTTTGCACACCTAACAGCGCTAACGTTGCGTGGCACCCTGTAAAGTATCTCAAAGCACGTAGGGTACCACAGCACCCTGTTTTTCTATGTTTTCCCCCTACAGATAGCAAATGCTTGCTTCCCTAATTAACCTGGCAATTGGTGATGATTTGTGCCTAATCCTCACAACAAACCACTATTGATTGCACAAATCTTTCCATTTTATAGAAAGTTAACTATAGTCCTTTTCAGCCCCACATAAGATGCTAATCCCACTGTCATATTGGAAAAGTGAGAAAACAGCTCAACAAAACAGCCTTTCCCATCAATGGAAGCAACAGTACTGTGTTTAAGGAAAGAGATGCCAAGAAATCCATTCAAATCTGGAATCGGTGGTAACATCATCTTCTGGTAGAACTACCTGTTAATTCTTCTCAGTCCTATCCAACAAATAAGCATGGCATTGCAATTGACAAATGTGATATGTATATACATATGGGTCCCATCTTGATCTCTCTATGTTCCTTTCCAGTAGAGAAGTACAAAACGAGACCTGAAGCATTTATAGTTTGTCATTACTTATTGTTGAAAGCAATTAAATTTGGTGCCTCTTCCCTGCTCTTAGCTCACATTTAATAGTGCCTAACTTACCCGTAGAGGTTGACCAAATCACAGGGAGCACTTACCATGCAGTGTAATGTTCTAATTCCACTGTCATTTCCCACCCTTCGGTGCTGAACACGAGAGAGGTCACACCCCTCGGTGCTGATTCATGGAGAAGCCGCAGTGGGGGAGGAAGGATAAGGGGGCAGCCGACATCTTGATTGCTGGCTGTCCTTTGTGCAGCTCCACCCTTCAGGAGGAGAGGCCCTGACAAGGGAAGGAGGGACACGGGGGAAGCTGCCAACTTGTCTGCTGCCCTTTGTGCTGCCCTGCCAGCCGGCACCTTCCCCTCCCAGCAGCAAGGACCACTGGCTCTCGCTGTGGGGGGCAGCATTTTATTTTTATTAAGTTTTTTTTCTTGATTTCACGGACAATCCCCGATTTCACAGTTTCCATGAAATCCACAAAATCAGAAATTAAGTAGGTCCCTACTTATGGGCTGTCCCACTGATTTCAGTGGGACTTCACCTGGAATAAGTTGCTATTCAAGATGAGTAGGCACAACAGGTTCTGTCCAAATGACAGCTACTGCTGTAGTGATTTATGAGCTAGTTCCAGGGAGGACAATGTGATGGATCTTTCTGTGGATACAGTGGAATATTACTAATATTGTGGTACTTTATTTTTCTTTCTTTACACTAAAATGCCTCTTCAAGCAGTCATTTTATGTCTATAAATGAGGACTTTTCAGGAAATAATCCTTAAATTGCAGTAAAAGATGGGTATAAAAATGTAATGATAAAAGGTTGAAAGGCAGATAGGCTGTGTGTGGAAGTGCCATGATAACTCTTGTGCTGGACAACTTTATAATAGCTCAATATGCCTACAGCACTGAGTCCTACTGAGTCCTTGCTGATCGATGAAATAAGACATGACATTGCGAAACACCAGAGGTCCCTTTTACAAGACATATACACCCAGGCTGGCATTAATCTATGTATCACAATCCACAGATGCTACACATGCCTAGCACATTCAAATACATCATCCAATTCATGTACTCAGAAACCACGTGGGTGATCAGTTACTACTGTTTTCCAGGATGAACTCACACAGAAAAATAAGGAACACCTCTCACCAGTGAGAGATCACTTTTCATGAAACAACAGCTTCATCTCTGACCTCAAAGTCCTTGTCCTCTTTAAGGAAAATCTACATAAAGAAACCTATATAATATCTTCAAAAGATGGGCCTGGGAAGAAAAAATCATAACTTTCCTGGACACCAAAACACTATGGACTTAACAGAGAAATTGTATTTATGTTTCGTTAACTGACCCCTCTCATGTCTGCTAACTTATCTTTGCTCTACTCCCTAGGACAATACAAGAGGATTGCTCTGACTTACCTATCTTGACTATTAATGTAATAGTCCCATTTCAAAACAGGGATGATGCCTGCTGTCCCACTAGCATTTCTATATTAAAGATCTTTATAAATGTGTCTTTTAAACAGTATTTTCATGGAAAAAAATATTTGACGCCGTTAGACTCCCAGCTGACCTAATTTCAGAAGCCCTATAGGAACAACTCCTCCGTCATCATGGAGGAGGGGGCAGCAAATGCCACTTGAAGCAGCTGTAGCTTATTCTTACGGTATCTGCTCTAAGGTACAGCATAGGGTTGGAGAAAGCCACTTTAATGCTACCTGAAAACCCCACTTCCTGGAATATTTCTGAGGAAGTCCAAGGGGAAAAAAAATGTCCCTATTGCCCTGAAAAGAAAGAGTTCGGCAGGCCTGGTAAGGCCCATTACTCCCCTGAGGGAGCTGGAACTAGCTTCTATATCCCCCCAGGGTTGGCCATAATATTCCCCTGGGGGCTCCATGACCATGCCTCGTTCTGTTCCTAGGGTGCCTTTCCGTCTCTCCTGCCACACCTTGATGGTTAGTATGATAATAGGGAGGCTGCCCACAGGCCTTCGTGTGGCTCGGTTCTACTGAATCCCCATCGGCCTCTACCTGTGCCCAGGCCCCTCACTGGTCCCGGTCTTCCCTGGCAAGTGCTTTTGTGTTGGGGTATGCTAATTTAGCCATCCCCCTCCACAGTGCTACCCACAAGGCAGTGGCAGTTGAGGCTTTCTAGTGCCCCATCCTTACCTTTCCCGGGAGTGGCCCATGTGTGGCATTTCATGGAGGCTGCCCCACCACAGGCAGCCTCACCACACCAACCAACTCCAATAGGATGCAGTTTTAGGTCTTAGCCAGGACTGGTTTTCAAACCTTCCTGGTCTTATTCATTCCTCTCTCAGCTCTCCCTTAGATATCCTACACCACTCCTGGGCTGCTAACCACTGGGCTCCCTGACCCTGGCTCTGTCCTTCCTCTAAGTCCTCTATCTCTGGCCCCTGGCTCACTCTCGGACCCCTACCAGTCATCATCATCCTGGGCTGCAAGCTCCCTGACCCCTCCCTCTCGGCTGTGACCCCACCGAGACCTTTGTGCCTCTCCTAGGCCCTTACCCTGCCTCCAAGCCAATTGGGATTCCAGGCTCTCCAAACTCTGACCATCTCTTGCAGCGGGCTCCCTTACCCTTTTGTCCCTCCTGGGCCCTGGACCCAGCATAGGCCAGTCGAGGTTCCCAGGGTCTGTCCTTCAACTGCCAGTCCTCTCTCTGAGGGTCTGCCCAATCAGGCCCCTTCACAGCTCTCTCTCTCTCTCTTTCTATGGGCTCAGAGCCCTCCATAGGTATTCCTTACTGTAGCCCTTTCCTTCTCTGGGCTCATCTGAGTCCCTCTGGACCCCTTATACAGCTCCTCTCTAGCCCTGTCCTTAGCTCTCCACTCAACAGGCCACAGGTACTCAGCCCTCTTTTCATGGCTCTGGACCCCATACTGGGTCTCCAGGAACCTCCTCCATGCCCTTACTTCTTATGCAAACCTCCAGGTGTCATTCTCCTTGCTGGCATTCAGGAGCTGCAGTCTTCCTGCTGGGTGATGTTCCTCTACTAGCTCCCAAGATGCCACTGCCAGCCCTGCTCTCAGGGTTTGGGCTTATACCCTGTCTAAACCCAGCCCTCCTCCAACCAGGAGACTCCTGTGATCAGGCCTAGCCACACTTGCCAGGCTCCCAGGTCAGCTGACTCAGCATTTAGCACTGACCCCCACCTGCCAGTGGCTCAACAGGCTGCCTGACCACTTCAAGTGGCAGGCATAGGTAACATGTAGGGAGCATGGGAGGCATGTGCCCCCCCTGACAGGGCTGCTACCACCACCTGCAGGAGTTTCCCAGCTCTGGCCCCGCCATCAATACCACCAGTGGCGCCTGCGGGAGCTTGCCAGCTCCATCCCTGCTGTCGATGCCTGTGGGAGGTCACCAGCTCTGGCCCCACCACCAACACTACCGGCAGCACCTGTGGGTACCCTGCCAGTCTCAGGAGGCACCAGTTGCCCATGGTAGTAGGCACATCCAGTGCCCCACCATAATGGCCCATTGGACTAGAAAGGGCACATGGTCAAAGTGTGCTGCTTTGTGAGCTATTTCTGGCTGGCAGATTGCCCCTTGCTGACTATTGCTGGTTGACATTAGTTAGAGCAGCCCCTAGGAATGGCTGGGGTAGTTGGGCTGAGATTCAGGAAGCTGTAATGGGTTCCCCATCTGCCGTGATGAGCATGGGGTTGTTGCAGAATCTGGCCCTTAAGAATTCATAACTGTAATGTGGCAGCTACACATGCCTTACTACTGCATTCAGAAAAGAGTTAATTTTATCTTAAGCTGCTTCATAAACATGTGGGCCATTTTAATGTTACAGTGGTTGCACTTAAAAGGTTTCTATTAGACTGAGAGATACAACCAGTTTTACTGAGCACTCTCATTTTAATTATAGGAAATCTCTCTGTCAAACAGCTACAGGGCAGAAGTAACATTAAGTGTGACCATTTCTTATTTAATTCTATTTATTGTAAGTCCCAATAAACTGCACTGCATGCTGATTGGCATAGGTTCTGTTACCTTATCTCTGCCAGACCACTGACAAAAGGTTCTTATTATTTTTATGACACTTATGTGTAGATGTAATTTTTGGGTGAACCCACCAGGCACTTACAGCCATTGCCTCCAGAGTTTGTGTTATGGTTGGCACAGCTGCCTACTTTCCATGCTCCACTGCAGGTGAGGGAATTGCATCTATGCAAACCACTGGCATGGGGGAATTTACTACAATACCTACTAGTGCCTGGAATCCTTGGGCCAAATTCATCCCTGGTGAAAGCAGGCGGAACCTCTTTAGGCTTCAGTAGCGTTACACATGCCTGCATCAGAGCTACACTTGGTCTTATAACTTATAATGGTTCTCCTTTCTCTGGACAGCCGCCATTTGAATTTAAAATGTGTCGTGTAGCTGCTGAGTTGGACCAATTTGTTCAGTTCTGGGCAAATCTTTCTCTTGCACGTAATTAACACTCAAATATAGACCACTGAATCTAAGGATACCTGGGCATGAGTTCAGATACAAGACAAAGTCTCCAGTTACAAATACTTTATTACAAAATCATAAGCTCATTTTTATTGAGCACAAACCCTTTCAAAGCAGAAACATATAAATATTTTAGTCCTCAGCAATTTTATTTAGGCCACTGCAAATAACCTGTATTGAAACACACACACAAACACCTGCCAGTGCAAGCCATAGAATGTGAACGTGTACAGTGAACCCATGCCATCAGTTAATACAGTATCACTCTATTGTTTTGCAGACATTGAAGTGAAGGTATATTTCTTCCTTCTACCAGGTCTACTTCCAGCAATTGTGTGGAAGGTATTATTATTTTGACTCGATTCTATTCCATTATGATATTTATATCTCATCATATTTGGGTGTCTTCCAGGAGTGCTTTAAGCAACCTAACATCTGTTATATGTGGTTCAATCTCTCTCATCCTCTCCCTTGTGGCGTGTTTTGTTTTGCTAGGTTTTGGTTTCATTTTAAATGTACGTTACATTTTAAATGTTATGTTACTGGATGCTATATGTTAGAGAAGGTAAAGCTGAAGTAGTATCCTTTGACTTTGGAATGAAAACATGCAGAAGTCTAGGATGGTCCCGTGGGCATTCATTCCAGTCTTGGACCAGCCCCCATGAAACCTCTGTCTGTTGCAATGGGATAGAAAGAGTAGTCTCTTCTGACCCTGGTACAGTCCATATGCTGTAGTGCTCAAGGCACTGCTACACCTTCACAAAAATGTAATTTCCAAAAATGTGTGCATAAAACTTTGCATAGGTCATATGTCCAATATTTTTTAGTTGGCATAGCTTAGGAAGATGGCAAGCTACTGTATTAATTGAGGTGGACACACTCCCATGCTCTTGACAGGCTGTCTCTCCCCCTTCTGCAAGTCAGAAGATAAGCAGAAATGGTTCATGATCTGAAAAGCCGAAGCCCTGTTGTGTGTAAATAGCCTGGGAGCACATATTTTGGCATTTAACAATATGTAAAATCTGAGATAACGGGCCCAGAGTGGAAAACAGAAGATGTTTCCAGTCCTGAGATTATTGGCACTTTCTGTTCTTTGATTATCACAAATAAGAGAAGTAACAAACTAAAGGTCAGCAGTCCACCAAATGAGAAAACAACCCATTTTAGTTCTCATGAGTGAATCAAATGCCTATGGGGCAAATTTTACTCTCATTTACTTTGATGTAAATGTGGAATCTTCTCAAATGTTAACTATTCTTCCTCTTTGATCCTGAAAACAGCACAAAGAAGGATGATCTGCTCTTAGCTCTTGTATGACTGAGAATACTGAATGTGCTTAAACAAAAAGTTAACAACTAATTATTAACTCAGCTGAAGCCAAAGGCATTACCATGGGTTAATAATGGAGTAACACAAAGCAGAATTTTCTCTTAAATCAGACACGTACATTCATCCTACCATATATACACTGAGCTATACAGTTGTTTCAGTAATTTTACTTACAAATTATATATTTTCAAGACTTGTATAATACCAATTACAGAAACCATAATTTCCCTCCTGCTGTAATAATTTAGTAACTTGATATTGTGTCCAAGTAAATTAAAAGAATCCTCCACATTATGATTAATAAAACCTTGCTGCCATGAGGGTTTTGTCAGTATTTCTCATGTAAACCTGTTTTCTTCACAAGCATGGAGCTGAGTTATAAAGATTCACTCAGTGGTATTATTTTCCATATTCTGTTTCAGCCCAGAAACATATTTTCATTTTAACAATTAAAAATTAGCTCACTTTCAATGATTACGAGTACATCATATTAAGTTCACCAGTTTTTAATTTTTCCAATGATTCCCTGCATCTCATTACCATGTAATCAGCATTAGTCCCTTTCAGAATAGAAATGGGCAGGCTATTAGTGTTTGAAAATTGGCTTTGTGAAAATTTAATATCCAGCTCTGTTAACATCAGAATGGCTATGCACTAAAAAGGACTGTTCAAGAATGCTTAAATGTGCATTTAAACATTATGTGGGTTAAATGTACGTTACCCAGTCATCTCAGGCCCCAAAGCCAAGGTTTTATGAAAATCTTAAATCAAGCAACAGTGTTTTCAGGTATATTTTTGATAATACTCCAAACAAACAGTTGCTTTTAAATAAATGTTATACACAAAACAAGCCTCAAACAAAGCTTCACTTCACACCTCGGTGAATCCACACGTGAAATTAAGGTGAAGCAATAAACTCTGGAGCTGTAGGAGCTGGAGTAAGCTCCTCCCAGGTGCAAAACCTACACATGCACCTGGGAGAGCAGCAATTTGAAGGAGGGTGGAGCAGGCCCAGGCTGGCAGTGGGGAACCGGGGGGGCAGCCCCAGGCTCCAAGTGGCATTGGGAGGTGAAGGGACTGGCTGGCACATGTGGAGCCGTGTGCTTAAGCACAGGCAGGAATCTGGTCCTCACCTGGTCACTGTTTACACCTGCGTTTCAGTACAGTTAATCACTCCACCGTAAGACAGTATTGTCTCCAACGAAACTACCTTACAGCAGAGTTAATTAGTTTACTGTGCCCTAATACTGGCACACAAGTAGATGCTGATGCTTTACTATGGAGCTAATTAATCTACTCCGCAGTAAAGCACATGTGTAGATGCACCCAGAGTGAAACAAACTTTACTCCTTTCCATTGTTTGAACACTGGGGCTCCAATCAACCCCTCCCTTCCACAGGAGGTGGCTTGCACTAAGGTGTCCCCTATGCTGCTCTCAGGGGAAAGGTTTTCTCCCTTACAGAGCATGTCACAAAACATGCCTACAAACCTGATGGATCTCTGGGAAGCCCTAGAACCATCTGCTCAGAGGCCCCATGTCTCCACATCAGCTGAGGTCTTGGCTACAAAACTGGTAGTGCATAGCCACTGGCACCATACTGTCAGAGCTTTACCAGCTGGTGACTTTCCTTGCTTTCCCTCCACCACCTGAAAGGGGGTGGGTATTGTAGACAGAAATATATTAAAGTCTTTGGCAGTGTTAAGTTTTCCCATGGAATGTGTCTGGGTGCAAGAGGCCTTGCCCGCTCCACCGCCTTCTCCCTTTGCAGTTCCTCAGGCCTCTGGACAGCCCGTGGTAGGAGTTTGCTGAGCACAGTTTCTGATTACAGGAAGAGATACACAGGATGAAGGTGGGTACAATCAGACTCTAGGAGAACAAAGACACTGTAACAATCATGTTGTACTTTAAAATATTTCACTTTTAAGAATCCAGGGCATTTTTAAGAGTGCAGATAAAGAAATATGTGTGTTAACAACAGGTGATGAATACACTAGTAGTTTCTCTCTAATAAGCTTTTCATTTACTAATAATGGCTTTCGGTAAAATGGTGACCTCAATCATTCTCTTGTACAGCGGACACAATGCAATAACGTGCCATTAGCCTGGCCCATTTCCATTCGTTCACATTCTCTGATTAATTGTGTCCTGTTCCAATACTTGATCAGAGACTAAAGATTATGAATTGAGAAGCACAAATTAAATTAACATGTCAAGCAAGATGGTCTAGCTAGTGTTTTAGAAAAATGTATTCCAGGCATGTCTTCAATCTGGAGGAGAAAACTAATGTCCACTTATTGACTTATGGTGGCATAAACTGCCAGAAAGCACTTCACAAGCAAGAGGTAAAAATGGCATTATTTAGGATCTGATTCTCCTCTCACTGATACTGCATTTATATCAGTCAAAATCCTTTTAATGATGTAAATGCAAGGACCCTGAGCTCACAGAATCTGACACAAAGCCACAACCAGTAAATGCCAGTTTTAAAGTTAAGGGCAAATTTTCAAAGTGCTTGGTCTTGACTTAGCATCAGCTTTAACTCACTGCTCTCAGTGAAGTAAAACCGTAAAACTCATATTGACTTCAACAGGAGCAAGTGCTGAGTGCCTATGAATATCCCATATTAAACTGATTCAATTGTGCCTTTAAGGCTGGGTGCAGATATTACACTTATACTGGTGTAAGTGATCAGAAACCAGTCTAAACTCGTAACAGAACAGAAGTTCGGCACACAGACTGGTATAAAAATGGCAGAAGCCATTCTAAGATTTGCTCCCTTCTTCCCCACCACCAAAGGGCAAATGTGTGCTCTGTTTGCTACTGATCTAAACTATATTGCTTACAGATAACTGCGTAACTTTGGTTGATTCTGCCTCAGGCTTTTTGAATGTCTGTACCTAGCCTAAAGGGACAGCTCTTTGATGGGGGAAGTCAGTGGCATTTTACTTGAGCAGGATGTGTCCTTGGGCTTCATGATGTGCAGGGGCAGTGCAAGTATTGCTACTGCAATTGCCCAGCGTACGCTCTTTGTAAGCCAGTCTAGAATGAGTGTATTTGAAATAGAGTGTATTTGAAATAAAAATGTCCTGCCTGTTCTCTGTCCCACCTCTGGAACCCTGTGAACCACAGAGCTCTTGTGCTTCTCCTGCACATAGAGACTATTATTTCACTTCACCATTATACAAGCCATGCAAACAGTGGAAGCTTCTTGGGCTTCACACTGTTGTATAGTACAGGCACAATCTGACCCTGAACTTTTTCAGGTTGATTCCTTCTCTTCTCTTCCTAGCCCCAAGGCCTGATTACTTGGTTTGCAAATTGACTGGTGTGAATGCATCCCTAAAATTATTGAAATATTCGCCAAGTATCCAACATACAAATACCTTTAACATTATTGGAGAGTTAACCCAGTTCCTGTCTTGAGGCCAAACATCTAGGAAGTAAAAAGCAAAACCAGAGCTGCATGCTGCTATTCTCTCTGTCAGTACATTCATTCAGATATGAAAAAAGAAACTGGACTGCCTCTTCCAGCTGTCCACAGAGATGTATGCTCACTATTCAAATAATAAAATAAAAGAGCTATGTTAACACAGTGTAGTATATGGCATTATTTGATGCTGCTAAAAGTGTAACACAGATAGAGCTGGTTTACTAGTGCTATGATAAAAGCTAGAAGGAACACTGGCAAATGAAATTTACTTCTGTCCACGCAAAAGATCCCATCTTGCTCAAGGGACTTTTGCATGTTTATATATATACCGTATTTTTTCATATACAACACACACCCTTTTCTCCAAAATCAGCCCCCCAAAATTGGGGTACATGTTTTAAGCAGGGAAGACAGGAAGATGTTTTCTTCACTGGGAAAGAAGCAAGTCTGCAGGCATTGGGGTTACCATACAGCTGCCAAGATGGCTGAGTCCTGTGTTAGCTCCTTCTCAGCCATAGCTATTGGCTGAGCACTACAGCTTATGCCTCAAGCAAGAAGTGAGCTGCTGGTAGTATCTTGATGAATCTTGTGATACTGAAACAACACTTTATTTACCAAGAGCTTACATAAAGAATTATTTCCAGGAAAGAACTAGCAGTCTTGCAATTGCACTTTTAGGGGTCTGGGGCCTAATGTTGTGTGACACAGAGTAATTCCTCCTGGAAGCAGTGTGTTTAGGAAGTGTGGCATCCCAGAAGATAGTTTGGGGGAGGCAGATGGCACCAGGAACTCCTGGACATTCTGTTTCCGCAAGGACCTACTCTACATCACATAGTTGGCCTTCATTCTGGAAAAACCTTTTATTTTACTTTCTGCCTTCCAAAAACAAGATGTGTGTTTATTTGGGGGAGTGTTGTGAGAAAGTACAGTAAATAAAAAAGTATACATATGCACACACACATTTGTATATACATATGTACACATAGATTTGTATAAGTATTTGTGTATGAGCATGAATGGATACACATAGGTATGTATATATACGTGTATGGGGAACTGTACAGATGTACTATGAAAAATGTTTAGAGTTGGCTTTTGGTTTTTTTGTGAATAGTGGTGTTAATGAATGGCACTTTTCATCTCTTAGTGTTTGCCTTTGCTAACTTTCAAACATAATTTCAAGCATATTAATGGTATGTCCCCCCTCACTGTAAAACAGAAATTGATTGTCTTATCAAAA
This sequence comes from Alligator mississippiensis, assembly GCF_030867095.1. Lineage (NCBI taxonomy): Eukaryota > Metazoa > Chordata > Crocodylia > Alligatoridae > Alligator > Alligator mississippiensis. Next base: position 223,478,124 of record NC_081824.1, on the reverse strand, counting down.
ACCTCTTTCCTCATTGTGCACAAGCACCTTCTTTAAATGAAAATGAAAAATGAAATGAAATTTACATTTCATTCATTTTAAATGAAAAAGAAAGAGAAAGAGAGAGAGAGAGAGCATTGAAGCATTTGGGGAGGGGGAATAGAAGCAAACATATGGAAATTTAGGGACTTCCTTGCTTGATGGTGCCTTGAGGTCAATAAAAAGACCCTAAGGACTTCAGTGAGTTTTAGATCAGCATTCCCACTTTAAAAGGCAGACACTACCAGACTGCAGAGAATTATATGGTATAGGTTCTCATGGGGACTTTACTCAAAAATGCAAATACTCAAATATGTGGCAGATTCCAGCATGTCCAGTGCCCTTTAAAAATCTGCTGGTATTTGTTTTTGTTAATCATCATATATAAACACAGACACCTGCTCAGGATGTGCAACTGTATGGCTCCTGCATATAGATTGACAGCCTTCCGGCAGCCAGAGCAATTATGGTTTTCTGTAGTGCCTTCATCTCTGCGAACATGATTACAGAGAGCGGAGAAGGTGAAAAGAGCTGTAAACATATGAGCAGCTGAAAGAGGGGACTACCAGAGAGAAAGGAAGGAAAGCAAGCTAAAAGAAACAAGAGCCTGAGACAAATGCAGAAACAAACAGGCTGATCTTTAGGGACCCCAATGAGCAGATGGTAAGAAGCCAGATGAGGTTTGCAAGAGGAATTAGCCTTGCCTGGAACTAAAAAAAATATGACTTATTTTGTCAGAGCTGTAAGCAGAGTCAAAAAAGTCAAAGCCAGAGGCCTGGCTAAGCCTAGGTGGCCCATCCAGTTTGAGTATGGTTTAGGCACACTGGTTTCTGTAGCCGGTGACATACAGTGGAGTGCCAGGTGACAGGCAGCCCCTGCACTGAAGCATCCTTGTGCCCCAACCAGTAGGGCTGTGCAAAACAGCACCATTCCCTTTCAACTCGTGTTTCGATAGAACAGCGTTTTGTTTTGAATTTCGTTTTGATTCAAAACTGCTGTTTCATTTCGTTTCGTCAAAACAATTTCACTGTTTCAACATTTCATCCATAGTCTATAATGGAGAAGCTTGAAACAAGACTATAACTTTGTCATTTCTGGCCTGATTTGGATGAAACTTGCAGGAATAGTATGCTCTTCTGAGGGCATGAAGCCCGCCAAGTGTCAAGGAGATAGGTGCAGGGGTTTCAGGGAAACTGCACATCAAAGTCTTGAAAGCAAAAAACTCATGTCACGTGTATGTGTTAAGCCACAGTGGGGTCAAAACTGCAGGGGATGGTAGCCCCTGCTGAGGCCACGGAGCCTGCCAAGTTTCAAGGAGATCGGTGCAGGGGTTTGGGGAAACTGCACCTCAAGCTGCGGACAAGCAAAACTCGTGACATGGGTGATTCTGTGTATTAAGGCACAACAGGGTGAAAGCTGCAGGCTTGCTAGCCCCTGCTGAGGCCACAAAGCCTGCCAGCTGCCAAGCAGATAGGTGCAGGGGGAGTCTGGGTTCTGGGGCCCTGTACCTCTAGCTGCTGACAGGCAAAACTCGTGACATGGGTGGGTGACACTGTGTGTGTGTTAAGGTGCCTCACTCAACTGACCCCAAGGCAGAAAGCAGGGCAGTTCAAACAATGCTGCCTTTTATGCAGTTTTTCCGTCCCTCCCCCAGAGCACTGGGATTGGAAGCGACCTCAGGAAAGGATGACAGTCACTGGCTAGCTACACAGTCAATAATGACAGCAGTCCTTCCTGCCCCCCTTTCCCCTCCCTCTCCTTACTTTAGTTTCTGTTTCCCTGCAAGCAAGCCCAGCTTGAGCTTCGAAACTCGAAATGTTTTAAAAATTTTGAAACGTATCAACTTGCCTCGTTTCATTTTGAGGCTGTTTCAAAGCTCTCCGTTTCATTTCGATTTCGCTGTTTTGAGCTCGAAACAAGTCGAAACAGTGTCAAATTGAAACTGCTGGCGAAATTTCACACAGCGCTACCAACCAGTCCCGTCAGTGTCAACATGTGTATTGTTGTACACTAAATAACACTGCCATAGGCTAATACCTGTGTTTGAAAGTACTAACTTATGACTGAATTAATTAGTTTACTGCAGCCTAATAAGGACTCGTGTATAGGTTAAAACTTTACTTTGGAGCCAATTAGGCAACTGCAGTTAACAACTTGCGTAGATGTACCCACTGTGTAGGTGACCTTAGGTGCTAGGAAAATCATTCTTGATCTTGATCTCTTTTTCACCTTTAAAACTCAGATGTTATCCTTCATTTATTATCTCTACGTTTCCTAGGCTATACACTGGAGCTCAGTCATAAAATCTTCTGTGCTAGAATGGCAGTGCAATGTCCCCTGGCTGTATACTTAGAAGAGATGACAACAGTGCCCCTTCTGCTCTCTGCTTCTTTGAGACAATTCCATTTCCAAAGGAATTTAGTCAGGGCCAGTTCTGTCCAACCCTTTGGGTCCAGATATTCCTAAATGCAGCAGAACCATTGTGCAGGGCAATGGGTGAATGTTATATAGGAGGAATCTGCCCTGTAGTGGTCACCTCCACAGGATTATGGGCAGCTGGGATGAGTGGGTGGGCCAGGAATGTGAGCAATTGTTGCCAGTGTATTCGCAATTAGATGCAGAAGAGTGAACTGCAGCTGCTGCTCCTCTCTCCTTGGCTAAAGTAGTAGCTGTGCAGGGATGTACCATATCCTAGCAGGGGAGGCTTCTGTCTCTGTAGTGTCTTCAGACATCCCCTGTGCAAGGCTCACACACTCAGATTTGGCATAGGGGTCATAACCCTTGGCAATCCCTGGGTTTTGTTGCACATTAATTTTTAACCAGTCCTTCACCTCAGGGGCTCGTGGACATATCTAAATCACACAGTCATAGCCTCAAGCTATGATGCTATTTCCAATACAAAACTTCTCAAGTGGAAAACAAGGCTAGGACTGGCATAGTCAAAAGTGGGATGAAAAATAAGAGCAAACTTCTGTGTTTGACTGTGCCTGTAGGGCACAGCCATGCATCGGGTGTGGGGGGAGAGGCTTGGCATTTCCCACAGAAACCGGGCCTTCCAGAAATGCTGGAACCGCAACCCTTGCACTTTCTGGGAAGAAAAAGCAGCATCTGCCTACTCTGTGGAATGGACTGCTGGTGGTGCTAATGCTGGCAGTGGCATCACTCTCACACCAGTCTTACAGGGGTGGCGGCTTCATTCTGTGCCAGCATAACTGAGCAAGGAAAGGCGGTCCATTCCATCCTTCTACCCAATCTAATACATCTGCATAAGACCCTAGCATGACCTTTCTTTAAGCCAGTAAAACACCTACTTAACAAATATTAAGTCCTTGATGCTCACTTTTCACCTAGAGGCATATATTACTGCTTTCTACACAGTTTGTATACATAGCAGTTTTAGCTTTCATTAGTTAAACGCGGTTTCTTTCAGCAATTATTTGAGCACATTTTTTATGTTTCTGTATAAAGAGAATGTCTTGTTCCTCCTTCATCTTTCCTTAGGTAATTACAAACCTTGCTTCCTTAGGATCTATTTTTTTCTGCTGTGCAATCCTTTATTAGTTAATCATTTCAATTTAAACTGCAATAAAATACATCTTTTTGAAAAGTTCTAGGCACCCTGGTAATTAATCAGACTGACAAGCATAAGTAATAAACACCCTGCTGCAACAGTAATGTGCTGCTAACAGATTTACTTATCCAGGCAATATATCCTCTATAGCAAAATCCTTTATCACGTTTCTCAGCTCTTACGTATGCAAGCCGTACGAATGGTGAGCCAGTGTTTATCCACAACAAAATCTGTGCAACTGTAAATTCTAATTCAATAAAAGGTCTGGGACAACATTTAAAAAAACTCCTAACTGACTTAAGCAATTAGGAGCCTAAATCTCTATGGCTGCCTATACATGTGCTTGGGAGTGAGGGGGTTGTTTTAATTACAGTGGTTCCTGGGCAGTCACTCTAATTAAAACAGCTCACTGTCACATGCATTAAGCTCCTGCATGTTTCAAAATGGTCGTGGGACACTCTAAAGCTCATTAGACAAGGTTTATATAAAGCACCCCGGCAGCCATTCTGAAACACGTAGGGGTTTAACACTAGGGTTGTAGGACGCTTCGGTCCCTCATTCAGTTTGGCAGAGATTCGGCCCAATTTGCTGGCTGAATCTCTGAATCGAATCAGAGGATCCTTTAATCTCTCCGAATCAATTCAGAACCTTCCAAAAAGCTGTGCCTGTGTCCAAATCGTTGATTCACCAAATCAGCATCGAATCTTCAGATTCAGATTCGGCCAAATCTAATCAGGGACAGTGATCTGAATCAATGGATTGAATCACTGTCCCCAATTCAGGCTGAATCCAAATCGAATAAGGCCTGTTTCCCACAGCCCTACTTAATACATATGATGGTGAGGCCACGCTGGAGCATTCTAATTAGAATGTGAATGAACACATCTATAGGCACTCTTTGAAAGTCAATAGGATTCTGCACTTATCTAAATGTAGGCCAATATCCTATTTTCTCTTCAAGATACTTAAGTGCCACTGATATAACGTTTAGACTTTTGAGTCATTATTTTACACCAAACAACAGCTTGAATTGTTGCCCTGTAGGGTCAGGCCAACTCTCAGGATCTCAATATTGTGTTGTTAGAAGGGTGTGACACAATTACACATATACAAACACACAAATCAATTAGGTGTACACACACACACACACACTCCCAACTCAGGCACATACACATCCAAACCAGCCTAGGCACATGCATACCTATCACCAACTCAAGCACATACTCACTACACACCAAAAATTGGACAACAATCAGTTGTTAATACCCATACACTCCGTATACATACACGGATCACTAATTCACGTATCACACACATGATCACATATATGTATATTCACCAGTTCACACACATACCGCCCACCTACACATACACACAGGCACTCAAAATGGCAGCAGGAGAAAGAGACTCAGTGGAAGGGTTGGAGTCCAGGTAGGAGAGAGAACCAGAGTCCAAGTCCTCAGTTGAAGAGAGGTTGGGGGTGATAGCTACCTATCCAGGCTGGAAAGGGGTCTTTGTCCAGCAGGTATTGTCCAGAGGCGGGTCGCTGGCAGGGCCTCTGGGTGGATCGGTGGTGTGGAATGGTGCTGGTCCAGATGGAGATGATGTCCCAAGGAGTCAGTTTTCACTACCCCTTTTTATGGGACAGACTACCTATGATATCCTATGGGGAGGGCATGTCCAGGCAATGTCAGTCCTGTTCCAGAGGGCTCCAGATGTTCTTACTGAGCATGTGCAGCCTTGGCACAATAGTGGGTTGCCTCATCTTTTGTTTCTTGAATGCTGAGGGTGGTTCCAATGGCTGGGTCACTGGTCCAGGTATTGGTGTTGATGGTTCGGTCATTCAGAGGAGCTATTTTTAGAGCTACTGCCATTGTCTCTCAAGCACCCTCATTCATCCCCATTCATTCAGGAACCAAGTTACATAGGAGGGGTAGGTATGAGTCATAGGTTACACAACAGGGCATGGGGACAAGATGAAGACTTGACAAAAAAAATGGAAACTTGACTTATGCTAACTTACATATGTAGGCCTAAATCATATAGTATCAGTAAAACAGTAATATAAAACAGTAAAAATCAATATAAACATAATAATTATACAATATAAAGAAGGAGAAAAACAAAAATACAACTTGCTACCAAAATAAAATGCTGAAGCTTATCTTATGTCTTAGCTCACTTATATTTATCTATAGGGAATAGAGAGGGAGAGAAAAAGTCCAAAATGGTTGGGGAAGGGGAGGGAATGCATTTTAAAATAAAAAAAATACAAAAAACTGGGGGTTTTGCTACAGAATTATGTTAAGAATCACAGTCTAGATTCTTTATGTCTCTATTTTAGCCTGAAAACGTCCCTAAGCATCTATACTAGGGCAACTTTGCTTTACAAGTTCAGAAGTGATCCAGGATGGATACTTATATATAGAACTGCTGTCTTGACTCAGTTTCATATGGGGAAATGAGTAAATGTGAAAGTCCCCCAAAACTTATATGCTGAAACTCACAGCTAGCAACTGTTTGACACTGCTGGCAGGGAGGGAATGGAGGGACCAATTCTTGCCCAGGGCATAGGAAAGTTGGAGTTTTGGCCAACCTTACCCAGAGGCATGGAGGGCAGGTGGAAGGGAATTTACATTTCCTATATCCTAAAAGGATTCTAACTACTGGTACACAAACTAGGTAGGGCTGAGCAAACCCTCCACCCTTCCTGTTGAGGATGATCCAATGGGTAGCCAAGAGGGAAAGATTCATGAGACCAGAAGAATATCCAAGAGGGAGCTTGACTCTGTGGTCTGGTGAGGTGGCTGCTGCCTTAGCAAGAAGGAAATTCTTGCTCCCAATGTTGTTTACCATTTTGTATTACATAGTCATGTAACTCAAGGCTAAACTGGGATATTGTTGAGGGGGGGGTTGTTTTATAATTTATTTTAATATTTCACTTGCATTTAAAAGTTATTTTATTCTCTCACTATAAACTTCCCTGCAATACTGTTGACAAAGACAGCATATAAATTAGATTACATGAATAAGCAGCCTTAGGGGCCGAGGTCAAGGTTTTTTTACATGGTGCAAAACCTGCTTGAAATGCCCTCACTTCCTATAAGACTGTAAGATATGCCTCTACTGTACTGTTTTGAAAGCCTGCTAGTGGGAATTACAGTACTTCATACATAAAGTGCCTGCTCGAGGATGTTAACTAGAAGCTTAATGGGAACACGTGTGTCTCTGTTCAGACAGAAGAAAATGAAGTCTGGTACATCTGAAGGCCTCTACTTTTACTTACAAAAAATTAGAGCCCACGTACAATATTCAGCATTCTCCAGCCCTTTGTCATTAATTCATCTTGCCTTAAGGGAAATCAGCCTACTTTTTCAACTGTGCAATCTCTTCTGCAAGCCCACCTCTCATCATGCATCCATCTTAACCAGAAGGGTGGAGTGAAAACAGTAGTTATTAGTGGTCAATTTGTTTTCAGATCACCATGTGTGTTACTCCCTCTTCACTTGCAGTGGTGCAACTGGAATGGATCCTGCCCCATTATTGCAATGAGCTCCAGGATACTACCATGGCTTACAGTGACATTACTCCAGATGTACAGGAGTAGAAGTGATGCATTTGCATGAAAGAGTCATGGATAAAATGAACAAATAGCACAGAGTGCAGGGACTCCATTCATGCGCGCCCCCCCCCCCCCCCCCCCCCATGCTGCAGAGCCAGGTCCCTCCTATTTGATTTCCTTCTGGACCCATTAATCTTTCCTTCTTGGATGCCACCTGGGCCAGCTTTAGCAGTGGGGATAAAATAATTTGTCATCTCTAGCCAGCCTGTGGCCTGGTGATTAAGGCACTATCCTACAACACATGGGTTCAGAGCCATTGAAGAGTCTGGGGGCTCCTCCAGGTCCTGGGAAAGAACTTTCACCATCAGGCTATTATTTCACATCCACTTACTTAACACTGTAGTCAATGCTGGTATCTGTCAGGTGGGTGCACTGGTTCAGATAGATGTCTCTCTCTGCTTAGGTCCTGAATATGAGCCCTCTTCCCACAGCTATTACGAGCAGGCTGAATTCCAGCATGACAGAAGTATCTTAGGCTCTCCACTTGCTGAATGGAGAGGTGTGCTCCTACACAGATGGAGCAAGATCACTCCTTGAACCTGGCCACATTAGCTTGAAAAAGACACAGTAGCTAAATCACAGACATCTTGGAGGAGAAACAGTACCTCAGCCTGAGGCTCCTGAAACACCCAATTCACTTCTCATAGCTGAGGGGAGGAAAAACACTTTTGATCATTTTACTTTTAATCAGTAAAACAAACCCAGACAAACAAAACTGAGTCATAACCCACATGGAATAAGTACCTATGTAGCATACCTCATAAAATACATTTAATCAACTTGTAAACATTCTGTCCATTGTAAGCTTTTGTCAAGCTGATCAGTTTCTGGAGGTTACAATGTTGCTAAGCAATACTGTAAAACACACCAAAACAATGACAAGTCACCCAAGACCTGTCATTGTCCATGGTTCTTTTAAACTTTAATACCTTGTTTATGGTTGAAAATGCCTTCATTCGCCCCACCACAGCATAACAGGGTGTCTCTTGATAGCTGGCCCATGAGATGCCTCTAATAGAAATGCACAATAGAACAACATACAGAAAAAAACAATAACAAAAACCAAAACATGCTTATAGAAAAATAGTAAAGCTGGTATGGAATTACTAAACTGGGATTTATATACTCCTGGGAACAATACTCATTCTTCTTACTGAAAGCTACTTTTATACAAGAACTTATTTCCAAATACTGGCTGACATGTGGTTTCCTAATTTAGGCACCTTGCAATATTGAGTGGATTTTAATGCTTGGTAATTTTAAGCTGATCTTCTGCAACTGATTTAAATGCATATAGTATAATTAGTCACTTTCTATTATCTTTTTATGTATACTACCTGCCCGTTATAGACAGAGTTCCCTGTAACTTCTTAGTCCCTGACGGCTCTCAGCATATTGAAAGGACAAATTCTAATGCAATTGAAATGTGATTAATTTTTTTTCTTTGTTTCAAAAAATAAAAAGGTCCCACATTTTTCAAACCAAAGCAGATCAGAACCCATTCCACCTATTAGGAACTTAAGTGGACTTGGCTGCCTAAGTGTGGTCCTATTCCACCCTGCTTGTCCCTGAAAAACTGGTCATACCAAAAGTGGGTGGGTCTTCCTCCACACTTTGTTTTGAAGCTGACAATGGGTTACAAATGTAGATGCATTGATAGATGTACAGGGACTTGAAGAGGTTGGAGTGATGGGGAGTTCTCTAGGGAGTTTGCCTGGATACTTCCTCTCACCTTCCTTCACTGTGAGGTTGGTGAGAGGAAGCAGGGGAAAAGGAACCTTTCAGGACCAAGGACCAGCGAACAGGATAGCTTATGGGTGAGTTTGCCAGGGAAGGTCTGCTTGCAAAAGGGGCAGGCAGAGAGGCAGCGGATTAAAAGACCCAGAGAAATGGCTGGAGGACACTGCCATGCCAGAGACACTATTTCCTGCTCTTCCCTTGCTTGCACCTGTGAGGTGTCTGTCCTGGCAGGACCAGTCACCATCAAGGCTTCCACGTAGGTCACTGTGGAGACTGCAGCTTGTAGGTTCCTTCCGGTGACAGCCAGGTTGGAGAGTGCCTGCAATGTGAGTGGTGCCTCATGGTAGTGTCCCTCAAGGAACAGGCAAGAGAGTTACAGGAGGAGATAGGAAGGCTCCAAAGCATCTCTGCCATGAGGACTTTATCAATTTAATGCTGAAGGAGACCTTTAGGACTGTGGAAGAAGGACTGCCAAAGGTAGCACTAGAAAAGACACCATGGACTCCTAGGAAGGTGGAAACGGGAAGCTTCTGATCTCTGGCAGCAAGTAGAAATCTACATCTCCACCTGCAGCAGTTTGCCCAGAGAACAGATATGGAGTGCTAGCAACAGAGGGATAGAAGCATGTTCCATTGGTAGAGGAGGCCAGGACAGGCATCCCCAAGGTTGGAAGGATCGAGACTACTGCCACCAAGAAGCAGCAATGGGTGGTAGTGGCTGGAGACTCCCTTCTGTGGGGAATGGAGGCATTCATCTGCTGGCCTGACCTGCTTGCCCAGAGCCTGGATCCAAAATGTCATGTAAGGATTACCATGACTCATCAGGCCCTTTGACTACTACCCCATGCTGCTCATGCATGTGTACACCAATAATACTGCTAGGGGAGACCCTAAGCAGATCAAAAGTGACTACAGGGCTCTGGGTGCAAGGGTGAAGGAAGTGGGGGCTCGGACAGACAAGAGGAAGGATCAAGGGGATCCTTGATTCTGTCAAGGGGAAGGGTCCAGACAGGAGTGGATGTATCCTGCAGATCAATGCATGGTGTGCAGATGATGTTGCCAGCAGGGCTTTGCCTTCTTTGACCATAGGATATTGTTCTAAGAGGGAGTGCTAGGAAGAGATGGGGTCCATATGATAGAGGGAAAAGCACCTTCTCAAATAGGCTTGCTAACCCAGTTAGAAGGGGCTTTAAACTAGGTTCACTGGGAGATACAGACCAAAGCCCTTGGGGAAGTGGGGAAGTGGGTGACCTGGAGGAAGAGCAAGCAGGAGGGGGCAAGAAGGGAGGCCTTCTCATACTTGCAGAGAAACTAGAGAAATCAGCTAGGTACCTCAGGTGGCTGTACACTAATGTATGGAGCCTGGGAAACAAGCAGGAAGAACTGGAAGCCCATGCACAGTCCCCTAGTGTAGCAGTAAGCTGCTACAAGGTCCCCCCACGTCAGCCTTCTTTTACTCAGGCTGAAGAGTCCCAGATCCCTCAGCCTTTCCCTGTGTGGCTTGCCTTTTAAGACTCTGATCATATGGACGGCTCTTCTTCGGACTCTTTGAAGCTTGTCCACGTCCTTGTTAAAGTGTGGTGCCCAGAACTGGATACATTACTCCAGCTGTGATCTCACCAGTGCTGAATACAGTGGAAGAATCACCTCCTCATATTTGCTGAAGATGCATTGATTGATGCATGCCAGAGTATTATTTACCCTACTGGTTACAGCATCACAGTGCCGGGTCATATTCATACTGTGGTCTATTATTACCCCAAGGCCCCTTTCATTTGTGGTGTTAGTCAGTTTGGTGCTGCCAAGCCTGTAGGTGTGTTGGGGGTTACTCATCCCAAGGTGGAGCACTTTACATTTCTCAACGTTGAACTTCATCAGGTTCTAATCCACCCAAGGTCTGCCTGTCTAGGTGTGCCTGTATCTGTAGCCTACCTTCAAGTGTGACCACGCTTCCCCATAACTTGGTGTCCTCCACGAATTTGGCCAGTGAGCTCTTCATTCCCACATCCAAATCGTTAAAAAAGATGTTGAAAAGTACTGGACTGAGCACTGACCCCTGCGGAACACTGCCGCCCACTTCTCACCAGGATGACACAGATCTGTTCACTATGACTCTCTAGGTCCTATCCTGCAGCTAGCTTCTCACCCACCTGACTGTTTCAGATTTAAGCCCAAAATCCTCCAATTTTCTCATGAGGACATTGTGGGATATTAGATCAAAGGCCTTTTGGAAGTCTAGGTATACAATGTCAACCTGCTCTCTTGTGTCCAGGTCGCAAGTTACCTGGTCATCGATGAAGATGAGATTGGTAAGGCAAGACCTGCCCGCAATGAAGCCATACTGGCTGTAATTCAGAATCTTATCTTCTGCAAGCTTATCACAGATAGGCTCCTTGATGAACTTTTCTAGGCTTTTCCCTAGGATGGAGGTTAGGCTGACTGGCCTATAGTTAACCATGTCCTCCCTCCTGCCCTTCTTGTGGATGGGCACAACACTGGCCCTCTTCCAGTCCTCAGAGTGCCATGAGCTCTGGAAGAGTTTTGCCAGGGGTTTCACAATGACTTTGGCCACCTCTTTCAGCGCTCTCGGATGAAGACAAGGGCCAAAGGGGGCAAGAGGGTGCAAAAGCACCCATGGCTCACCAAAAGCATACGGGAACATCTCCTAGCTTAAAGGGAGGCGTACACCCAGTGGAAGGGAGGGGCCATCACCAGGGAAGACTATACCTCAGTTGCTTGGGGCTGCAGGGGGGTGGTCAGGAAGGCAAAGGCAGAGATGGAACTGGGACTAGCTACCCGGATTAAGGACAACAAGAAGTCCTTTTTTAAATACATAGGGGGCAAAAAGAAGGTACCCGGTAACATGGGGTCTTTGCAAGACACGCTAGGAAATCTGGTTGTCGCACCAGACGACAAGGCTAACCTATTTAACAATTTCTTTGCCTCCATTTTCCTCAACAGGGACCAGATCAGCCCGTCCGCCGGGACCCCCTCAGGCCCCGGGGGAGGCGCACCCAGGCCTAGGGTCAATGAGGATCTAGTAAGGGAACTTCTGGAGGGACTGGACATATTTAAATCAGCTGGTCCTGACGACCTCCACCCCAGAGTGCTGAGGGAATTAGCAGAGGTCATTGCGGGACCCTGGTACGGCTTTATGAGCACTCGTGGTGCTCTGGTGTGGTGCCAGAGGACTGGAAAAGGGCCAACGTGGTTCCCATTTTCAAAAAAGGGAGGAAGGAGGACCCAGGGAACTATAGGCTAGTTAGTCTTACCTTGATCCTGGGTAAGCTTTTTGAGAGAATTATCCTGGCGAATGTCCACGAGGGGCCAGCAGGGGAGGTTATGCTTAGGGGCAACCAACACGGGCTCATTAGAGGCAGGTCCTGTCAGACCAACCTGGTGGCCTTCTATGACTAGGTCACAAAATCCTCAGATGCAGGGGTAGCAGTGGACGTAGTCTTTCTGGACTTCAGGAAGGCCTTCGACACTGTCTCTCACCCCATTCTCATTAAAAAACTAGGGGACTGTGGCGTTGACACCTACAGTCAAATGGGTCGCTAACTGGCTAGAGGGCTGCACCCAGAGAGTGGTGGTGGACACCTCATTTTCGACCTGGAGGGATGTGGACAGTGGGGTCCCCCAAGGGCTCGATCCTCGGACCCGCACTGTTCAACATCATCAGTGACTTGGACGAGGGGGTAAAAAGCACCCTATTCAAATTTGTTGATGACACTAAGGTGTGGGGGATGTGGGCATGCTAGAAGGGAGGAATAGGCTGCAATTGGACCTAGACAGGTTACAGGGATGGGCAGATTCGAACAGGATGGGTTTCAACACTGACAAGTGCAAGGTGCTGCACCTGGGGAGGAAGAACCAGCAGCATACCTACAGGCTGGGGAACTCCCGTCTTATCAGTGCAGAGGCAGAAAAGGATCTTGGAATCATTATTGATGCCAAAATGAACATGGGCCGACAGTGTGGGGACTTAGTCAGGAAGGCCAACCGCACTTTGTCATGCATCCACAGATGCATCTCAAGCAGGTCCAAGGAGGTGATCCTCCCCCTCTATGCGGCACTGGTCAGGCTGCAGTTGGAGTACTGCGTCCAGTTCTGGGTGCTGCACTTCAGGAGGGATGTGGACAACATTGAGAGGGTTCAGAGGAGGGCCACCCGCATGATCAGGGGGCAGCAGGGTAGGCCCTATAAGGAGAGGCTAAGGGACCTGAACCCGTTCAGCCTTCACAAGAGAAGGCTGAGGGGGGATCTAGTGGCCTGGTACAAACTAGTCAGGGGGGACCAGCAGGCATTGTGGGAGTCCCTTTTCCCCCGAGGACTACCAGGAGTGACTAAAAATAACGGTCACAAGCTGAAAGAGGGTAGATTCAGACTAGACATCAGGAGGCGCTACTTCACAGTCAGGGCAGCTAGGATCTGGAACCAACTTCCAAGAGAAGTGGTGCTGGCTCCTACCCTGGGGGTCTTTAAGAGGAGGCTAGATGAACACCTTGCTGGGGTTGTTTGACCCCAGTGCTCTTTCGTGGAATGGCAGGGGGTCGGACTTGATGACCTGTCAAGGTCCCTTCCGACCCTACAAACAATGAAACTATGAACTATGAAGATCATCTGGTCCTGCTGACTTGTATATGTCTAATTTTATTAATTGGTCATACACCGATTCTACAGCAATATTAGGAAGGCTCAATGTCTAGTTGGCAGCCTGTGCCAAGGGGAGTGCCACAGGGGTTGGTCCTGGGGGTAGTTTTGTTCAATAGCTTCATCAATGACCTGGAAGATGGGATGGAGCGTACCTGTAGCAAACTCACTAACAACACCAATCTGGGAGCAATAGTGGATATGCTGGAGGGGAGAGCTAGGATTCGGAGAAACTTTGACAGATTGGAGGACTGAACCAAAAGAAATCTCATGAAGTCCAGTAAGTCATCCAGTGCAGGGTGACAAGGGCCTGCAGCAAGGCGGTAGCCCTAGACTTCAAGAGGGCCAACTTCAACGAGTTGAGGAGATTGGTGGGAGAGGTGCTGGGGTTCTTGAAGGCAAGGGAACTCAGTGCCCAAGATGAGTAGTCGTTCCTTAAGGAGACGATACTCGGGGCCCAAGGGGTGACAATCCCAACAAGAAGCAAGGGGGCCAAGAGTGCCCAAAAGCCTCCCTACCTCACCAAGGACATCCGGGAATGCCTGGTTAACAAAAAGGCGGCGTACACCTGGTGGAAGGTGGGGGCTATCTTCAAAGAAGAGTGTACCTCCACTGCTCGGGCCTGTAGAGGGGCTGTTAGGAAAGCTAAGGCAGGCATAGAGCTAGGACTAGCATCCAAGATCAAAGATAATAAAGAGTCCTTTTTCAAATACATATGAAGGATGAAGAAGGCACAGGGAAATGTGGGGCCCCTGCAAGATACGCTGGGCAATCTGGTGGTTGCGCCAGAGGAGAAGGCAGACCTCTTTAACAAATTCTTCACCTCCATTTTCTTGTGCAGGGACTGGGACTCCCCCACCGTGATTCAAGACGGACTCGAGGGGAACACCTCAAGACCTAAGGTTGAGGAGGACCAGGTTAGAGTGCTTCTGGAGGGGTTGGATGTGTTCAATTCAGCAGGTTCAGATGCTCTCCACCCCAGGGTGTTGAGGGAGCTAGCAGGGGTTATTGCAGGGCCCTTGGCACGGCTTTACGAGCACTCGTGGTGCTCGGGCCAGGTGCCAGATGATTGGAAGACAGCCAATGTGGTCCCCATCTTTAAAAAAGGGAGGGAGGAAGGACCTGGGCAACTATAGGCCCGTCAGTCTTACCTCAATCCTGGGGAAACTCTTTGAGAAGATCATCAAGGAGCACATCTGTGATGGGCCGGCATCAGGGATGATGCTCAAGGGCAACCAGCACGGTTTCACTAGGGGCAGGTCACGCCAGACCAACCTGATTGCCTTTTACGATCAGGTCACAAAAGCATTGGATGCAGGTGTTGCCATGGATGTAGTCTTTCTAGACTTCAGCAAGGCCTTTGACACGGTCTTCCACCCCATCCTCATTAAAAAACTAGGTGACTGTGGCATCTATGTCTACACAGTTAGATGGACTGCAAATTGGCTGAAGGGTCGTACTCAGAGGGTGGTGGTGGATGGGTCATATTCGACCTGGGGGGAAGTGGGCAGCAGAGTCTCCCAGGGCTTGGTCCTTGGGCCCGCTCTGTTCAATTTCTTTATTAGAGATTTGGACGATGGGGTGAAAAGCAACCTGTTTAAATTTGCTGATGATACCAAAATTTGGGGTGAGGTGGCCATGCTAGTAGGGAGGGAAAGACTGCAGCAAGACCTGGATAGGTTGCAGGGGTGGGATAACAAAAACAGGATGCGTTTCAATACTGACAAGTGCAGGGTGCTGCACTTGGGCAGTAGTAACCAGCAGCAAACTTACAAGACGGGAAACTCCCTTCTTGAGAGCACGGAGGCAGAAAGGGATCTTGGAGTCATCATTGACTCCAAGATGAACATGGGCCGACAATGCGAGGTCACGGTCGGCAGGGCTAACCAGACATTATCGTGCATCCACAGATGCATCTCAAGTAGGGCCAAGGAGGTGATCCTCCCCCTCTACACGACACTGGTCAGGCCACAGCTGGAGTACTGTGTCCAGTTCTGGGCACCCCACTTCAAGAGGGATGTGATCAACATTAAGAGGGTCCAGAGGAGGGCCACCTGCATGATCCAGGGACAGCAGGGCAGACCCTACAATGAGAGGCTACGGGACCTGAACCTGTTCAACCTTCACAAGAGAAGGCTGAGGGGGGACCTGGTGACTGTCTATAAACTCACTAGGGGGGACCAAAATGGTTTGGGGGACACCTTGTTTCCCTTAGCGGCCCCCGGGATAACAAGGAATAACGGCCACAAGTTTTTGGAGAATAGGTTTACATTAGACATCTGTAAGAACTACTTCACAGTTAGGACAGCTAGGATCTGGAACCAACTTCCAAAGGACGTGGTACTGGCTCCTACCCTGGGGGTCTTTAAGAAGCAGCTTGATGCCTACCTGACTGGGGTCAATTGAGCCCAGTTTTCCTCCTGCCTAGGCAGGGGGTCAGACTTGAAGATCTACAAGGTCCCTTCCGACCCTACTTCTATGATTAAGGACAAGTGCAAAGTCCTGCACCTCGGATGGAACAAGCCCATGCACCAGTACAGGCTGGAGACTAACTGGCTAAGCAGCAGCTCTGCAGAATAGGACCTGGGGGTTGCTGTGTACAATAAATTGAAGATGAGGCAACAGTGTGCCTTTGATGCCAGGAAGGCTAATGGTGTACTGGGCTTCATTTGTTTGTAGAGGCGTTGCCAGCAGATTGAGAGAAGTGATTATTCCCCTCTATTTGGCACTGGTGAGGCCACATCTGAAGTACTATATTCAGTTCCCCACCCCCCCCCGGAAGAATGTAGACAAATTGGAGAGAGCCCAGCAGTGGAGGGCAACACAAATGGTTAGGGAGCTGGGGCACATAACTTATGAAGAAAAGCTGAGGGAGCTGGACTGAGCATTAGTCTGGAGAACAGAAGACTGAGTGGAAATTTAACAGCAACCTGAAGGGTGGTTTCAAAGAGGAAGGAGCAGGACTGTTCTCAGTGGTGGCAGGTGACAGAACAAGGAGCAATGGTCTCATGCTGCAGCAGGGGAAGTTTAGGTTAGATACTAGGAAAAACTTTCTCACTAGCAGGGTAGTAAAGCTCTGGAACAGGTTACCTAGAAAGGTTGTGGAATCTTCATCCTTGGAGGTTTTCAAGACCTGCTTAGACAAAGCCTTGGGTGAGATTATATAGTTGAAGCTGGTCAAGCTTTGAGCAGGGGGTTGGACTAGATGTGACCTCCTGAGGTCCCTTCCAGTCTCATTTTCTAGGATTCTATGATTCTATGAATAGAGCTACATGTAGATGCCTAAATCTACACAGGTACACAGTAGGTGGAGTAGGAAGGCGCCAATAACTCTGATGGCTCTTCAACCTAAGACACCTTATAAGAGCCCAATTTTTAGGAAGTGCTGAGCCCCTTTACCTGTTGGGAATCTCAAGGTGGGCACCCCAAATCACTACTTACCTTTGAAAATTTAAGCCAAGAATACCATTTTTTGTCAGTACTATGTTAGAATATAAAAAAAATCCAATTACAAGAACGTAATCTATTCTTATGTTTTGAATTAGGAGGAAAAAAAATCAGGCTATATAAGCAGGAAAATACCAGAGTGTCAAGAACAAGGAAGTGTTTTTTCAGGGGAAGGAAAGAAGGAAAGAGAGAGGAGACAGATGATATGATTGGAATGCCCAACAGGCATCCTTAAAGCCAGGAGACTGAAACGTTATCTATTTTAATTCTGAATATTAATTTTAATAAATGCCAATATTTCTATAACTGTAGTGATTATAGGATAAGAGTGGCATGCATTTGAAATTATATCTGCCAAGAAAGCAGACTTTGAAATACTGTGGAGAAAGGATCATCAGCTATTTGATAACAGGCTACACCTCTGCTGTAGAAAAAAATGCAAAATGATGTAAGTCCATCCAAAGAAATAGATTAACACAGAGAAGATTAATCACAAATGTATGCTGTATATTTCTAATGTGATGTTTATCTTTTTTTTTTTCTCAGGGGAAAAGAAAAGAAAAAGTATTTTTCAAAAGAACTGGGTTTGTATAACCCCAAGGCAGTTCTCATGTTATGCCTGTTTACAGGAGTCAAGGTTGGTACTCATCCTAGAAAAGCAATAGATAGATGGTCAAATCCTATACACCTATTAGGTATCCATGTAGACTTAGGTGTGTATGTAAGTATGATCTTATTCTACCCTGCTTGAGTCCCTGAAAAACAGTTAAAGCAAAAAAGTGGATGGGTCTTCCTGCTGCTCACAGCCTGTTATGACACTGTGTTAAGGCTAAGATGATGGCATGTTACAAAAGTAGGTATGTGACATTTATACAGGGACTGAAGCAGGGAGGAATAAGATCACAGTTATGCATCTAAATGTATGTGCTTATGTGGCACTGTGTGTGCCTGCCACTTTAAGGGCCTGGAGCTGGCAGCTGGCAGGTGCCTGATGAGGGCAGCCATTTTGGAATCAGGGGCTGCCCATATAAACAGGGCAGTTTGGCTCCTAGAGGCCAAGCAACAACATTGCCTGGCTGGAGGGCTGCTGATATCATCTGGAGGTAAGGGAGGAGCTGTAGGGGATGGATAGGAGGCTCCTGGGTACAACTTAAAACTGCATCCTGCTGGGAGTGGGTGGCCTGGTGGGGCCCTCAGTGGCGCGGGAGCCCCCAGGAAGTACCAGGCCAGTTACCACCCTGATGAAAGGTGGGTTGGGGTGCCTTAACCCCTAGCCCCCCTAACTGGGTGGGTAAACCTTTTGTTTGGAGGGCCCGGAGGGACCCTTGGAGAGAAAGACTAAGAGCCACAGACTCAGGCCTGTCTGAATTTCCCCTGACTGGCCCATGCTGGGGCCAGAACCGGAAGGGTTGAAGGGCCAGGGGCCCACTGCGAGGAACACCCAAGAGCTGAGGGCCTGGGGTTCCGGCTGGGCTGGAGGTGGGCCAGGGCTAGTGAGCCGAAGGTCCCTATGGGGGGAATCGCACCCGAAGAGGGAGCTATGCTGCCCGGTATGATGGCAGAAGAGTGCCTGAAGGGAGGAATCCAGGTGGGGTTCAATAGTAGGATTCTGGGGCCCAGTGTGGGGGGCTGGTGACTATGAGAACATCTAGATGCCATCTGCAGGGCTTGGGCTGTGGTGTAGGGGAGGAATGGAGCTGCAGATAGTGCCCCCTGGCATCAAGGCAGTAAATGGGCAGCCTCCTGCTTAATTAACATCTATTAATTAATCAATTAACATCAAGGCATGGCAGACAAGAAGGTGGGTGGTTGGCCCAGGAACAGGTGGGCGGGCCACTCTGAGAAGGGCCCTGAGCAGGCTCCCTGTTGCAGCTTAATTCATATAATAGGCTAAAGTGGCCAAATGTCACAGCTTGATTCTGACTCTCCCACCACCCACAAAGGGGCACTCCATGAGCAGAGCTCTTCTGAGGGTTTTAACAAGCACAGCTTTTATTTTACAGCATATAAGCCATGGCCACCCAACACACGAAGGATGAAGAAGGGCTGTCTTCTGACTCGAGTATTTGTTTGGGACTGCAGAGACTTTGGTTCAGTTCCTGCCTCTGCAACAGCCCCCAATTTATAAACTGGTGCAAGACATACACAGGCTATATTGCAATGATTAAGGGGGTGATTCAATTTGACCCTGTTAGGATAAAGTCAGTGGTGTAATTTTGGACGAGTCAAGAGCAATTCAGGTTTAGGCACCTCGGCTCTCTGCACAGAGAATGGGCAGCAGGAGACACGTCCAAAGGACAATTTAAAAAGCCCATAGGCACCTAGAAGTAGCCAATAAGTAATGCTTAGTACAGGGATCTGTCTGACCTCCCCCCTATGCTCAATGGCATGTATCTGACTCATGCTGTCTATTAGACATCTCAGTTCACTTGCAATTCTCAGTGCCTACTCCACTTCTGATAACAGCCCCCTGAGCAGTTTGTTAAGACATGTGGGGGCAATGCCATTCACCTTTTGACTAATAACCTAACAATTAAAGCAGTCACTCGGGAAGTGCAAAACTTGGATGACCTATCCCCCTTTTCAATCTTAAAGGATATGAACACACACATTTTACCCCCTACCAAAGGTTGCAGAATTAGTAAGGTGAAGCTACTCGCTACTTCACTCTTCTGGTTGATACTACGCCAGTGAGCAGCGAAGGAAGTGAACAAGCAAGAGAGAAAGCATGTCTCTATGGTTGAACAAGGAGGACATTCCCCTAGGAGGCAAGAGGTTCCAGCTCCTGCTGCTAGTTAAAAAGAAATTGGTTGACTAGTGCCTGTTGAATGAAAAAATCATCATCGGTGATGTGAGCAAGTAAGACAGAGCTTGTCTCTGCTGCCTAGTGGTCTCAGCCCTCTTGTGAGGTTGGGGGAGTTTGGGGTTCTGGTCCCTGATACTAGAAGTGTGTAGGCATTGTACATTAGATCAATGATTCTCAATCATGGTGCCTGTGAATCGGAGATGATTCACAAGATAAGCCCAGAGATTTTCAATAGGAATCCATTGTTAAAAGCATTCTGACCTGCTGTGTTCTTTCTGAGTTTTGTGACAGAAGAATTGTTCTATTCTCTTTACATAGTCAAAAATCAGAGTTGGCATTTTCCAAGGGGTGCCTTGAGAACCCCTGCTTTAGACAGTCTTGGCTTAAAAACAAATAAATGACTCTTTCCCCACTGACCTAGTTCTGGCAACAGGGACTAGAATCCAAAGGACTGTCATACCCACTAGTTTATATAGTCATCCTTCACTTGCTTTTTCTCCTCGACTCCAGTGGCCTTCTTTCAACCAGAAGTGTGGAGAGGACCTCGCCTCACCTATTCTACTTAGTTGGCTGGGTGATTAGGACATTCTTCTGGGAAAACAGAGATGTGGGAAAGGCCAAAACTCAGTTCTTCCAGTTTCAGGGGGAGTGCTTTTACCAGAATATAGTTGGATACAAGGTCTGTCATACCACCGCCACTCTGATTCACTATTGAGAGTCAACTATTTGATTCACCAGGCAGCTCAGGTAAAGTGGCATGTCTAAGTGCACCACCTGGAACACTTTTGAACATCTGCAGAAGCCCTGAAGTCCTAGTGCACATACCTGAAGAACTGTGCAGTTCAAAATAAAAGCACCAGGGGCAGATTCAGAGCATGTGCAATAGTGTGGCTGCCCCTTCCCGCTGCCTTTGTATTGAAATACACTGTGGCAGGGCACTGGTAGTGCCTGCCACTTTAAGGGTTGAGTCAAGCAGCTGGCAGGTGCTTGATTGTGGCAGCCATTTAAAACATTGGCTGCCTATATAAACAGGGCAGTTCACTGCTGGCAGCCAGGCAGGAACATAGCCTAGCTGAACTGCTGCATGAAACATCTTGCAGGTAGGAGCTGGTGGTGCTTGGTTCTGGGCATGACCTACTGTACTCTGGTGGGGCTCCTGGTGGTGTGGGAATTCCCCAGGACATGTCAGGCCAGTTATTTGCCTGGTGAAAGGTGAGGAGAGATGCCTTAACCCCAGCTCCTATTTTTGGGTGGACTTTGGAAGCAGCTGGGGAAGTAGTGGGGGCCAGGTATGCCCATGTGTAGCCCAGCAGGGATATGAGGCCCCGGAGACCCGACCCCAGAGGGGGCAGTATGGAGAGCACTGGGAGGCCCTGTACAGAGTAGGGCTGAAGTGTGAGTAGGCCTGAAGGGCTGTGCTTGTGAGGGGGCTGAGCAGGGCTGAAACTGGAGTAGGCCTGAAGGACATCCTCAGGGGCATGCTGAATGGGTGTAAGCTTGAAAGACCATGCAAGGGCCAGCCCTGTGAGAATTTGTACCTGGTGAGAGGCTTGGGGCAGGATTAGCCCAGGGTTTGGCATAAGGCTAGACCATGTAGAGTAGGGGAACTTATGGGAACTGAAGGTCCTAGTGAAGCCTGGTGCCCCAAGAGGGGCTGCACAAGGAGAAGCAGAGCAGTGGAGTGTGGCCAGAGGCCCTGTGAGAAAGAGGTAAAGTGAAAGGCCTCCTGTGAGAGGGGAGGTGGTGTGAATGTGCATGTGTGGAGCCCAACTTTGGACTCAGTTTGCTGTGGTCTCAGACCGGGAGTAATATCTAACCTGGATGCCATCTGCAAGGCATGGGCTGCGGTGTAGGAGAGGTTGAGCCGCAGACAGTGCCCCATCAGGGCATGTAATGAGCAGTCTCCTGTATTTACCATCTGTTTGTAGGAACAGCAAAGTCATGGCAGGAGAGACCGGGCAGATTGCCCAGTAGAGCCAGGTGGGCAGGCTGACATGACACCTGGCCTCAGGAGAGTGCCCTCTGTCACATACACCATGGAAACCTCTGGGGACTCCTTAACTTCCTTAAAGCAGGTGAAAATCTTCCCTCCTTCCCCATTCTGCTTAAAAGCATACACTTGTCTCACTCCACCCTTTCCCCCCTCTCCCCACCTGCCTTTCCCTGCTGTCCCAGGGGCAGGGAAGCACTAGAGCCATTCCTACTCCATATATGGGAGCTGGCCTCAGCTGGGGACTGAGACAGCAGCAGCAACCCAGCTCTAGGTCCAAGCATGATGGGGGGGGGGGGAGGAACTATTTTCCAGCTGCCCTGTTGCTGCTGTGTTCTCCTAAGCTGAGCCCAAGCCCTGGTTAACTTGGCTGGTTCTGGAGCTTCCCCACCCCTAACAGGGGGGAAAAAAAGCAGTAGTAGGCAGGGAGTTGGGACAGAAGGGGACATGACTCTGAGCAGGAAAGGGAAGGGATTTTCACCTGCTTTAGGGACTTAAAGAGCCTCCCACTGTTTGGTCTGCCTGCACTGGTGGGGGCAGAGGAGGATGGGACCAGGGGGTGCAGCCACCCCTGCAGTGTCGATTGATGCATCCTCCTCTGGGAAATCCTGGATCTGCCCCTGAGAAGGACCCAATGAGTTTTATGGTTGCTGGCACAAGACCAATTGGAATCACTCTTTGGAACTTTGACAGGTCAGGTCCTATTCCACCTCTTTGTCGTCTAAGTAGCTCAGGCACCAAAGTGTGATTCTATTCAGCCCTGCTTGAGTCCTTGAAAAACCACTTATGCAAAAAGTGCATGGGTCTTCTTCCTTCTCACTGCTTTTTCTGTTCTAGTTGTAAGGCTAGGATGATGGTACATTCAAAAGCAGACATGTTAAGGGCTTTACAAGGTCTCAAGCAGGATGGAAGAGGATTGCACTTAGAGGTCTAAGTTTGCTTAAGCTTCTAGTGAGTGGAATATCCATATAATGGGGCCCCAGGGCAGCTCCCTGGTCTTTGTGCTTCAATCTACACAGGCACCTGCATTGACCTGAGAATCCACAGGACTTCTTCAGAAAACGGCTGACCAGGACTCTAGCTCAATCAGCGCTGAGAGTCCTCCCCTCTCTGAGCCTGGCTTCCCCCTTCTATACCAGTCATGGAGGCCTGGCATTAGCTGCAAGCGCACCAGGGTGGGGCCAACCCCGACCAGCAGACCTTCATAACCCCTTCCTTGACTGGGTCTAGCCAGTGCACACAACCACAGTCCACTTCAGTACCATTTAGATGCCAAAGGAACTAACTTAAATCTGGTAGAGGTGCACTGATACGTCGGTCCCAGATGAGATCAGCACCGATATAGGGGAAAATTGAAAGTATCAGAAATCGGCTTTTTTTTTTCGTGATGTGGCTGAAAGGGGAGGGTTGAGGGAGGGCAGATCGAGGCCCCTGTGGTGAGGAATGGAGTGGGGCTGGGGCAGGTGATGCTCAGCTGGCTTGGGATGGGGTACAGGATGGAACCGTGAGTGGCTTGTCTGGAAGGCACCAGGAGGGGGGCGGGAAGAGGGGCAGCTCCTGCCCTCTGCACACCTGAGGAGGGCATGGGGGGTGGGGGCATGTGCCCCCGGATCTGTGTGGGGCAAGGGCGGACTGCCAGTGTGGGCTGGGGCCAGGGGCTGTGCCAGACCCTTCCTGGCAGGGCTTGGGCCGAGCTGCATTCAGGGTGGGAGGCAGTGGTGCTGGGAAGGGCGCTACGGCAAATTCTGGGGTGGCCCAGCCCCTACCAGAGCCTGGTGCCATCCTGGCCCCAGCCCGCAGTGGCAGCCCACCCTGGCCCTACACAAATCCAGGGGCACTCCCCCATGCCCTCCCAGGTTATGCGCAAGGCAGGTGCCACTTGCACTGCCCAAGCCCCTGGACAAGCTACTCACAGCTGTCCCATGCCCCGCCCCAGCTGAGCAGTGCCTGCCTTAGCCCCACTCCCTTCCTCACCACAGGGGCCTCAATCTGCTGCCCCCACATCCCTTCCCTCCTCCCACACCAGACTTATCACCCTAACGCTGGTCTCCAAGCTGCCCAGCTGCATATCAGAATCGGATTGGTACTGGCCGATATGGCTCCTTAAAAATTGGCCATCGGTATTGGCCCAAAAGATCTCTATCAATGCACCCCCAGAATCTGGCTTTTTCTGCTTCATCCATAAAACAGGGATGATGATGCTTCCTTTCTTCTTATCTCTAGTCATCTCTTTAGAGAATATACTTTTTAGGAATGGTCTCTTATGAGCTAAGATCTTTGAAACTCAGGTCCATATCGCATGCAGGATGCTGTGTACACTTAAACAAGAATGCTTTCAACATATAAATATAATGTCAGTCTTTCAATAAGAGAGACATTTCAAACTGTATTTCTTATTTTACTTTCCGGCAGAGTGTGGGTGGTGTTGGCTTTCAGCAACTCCTTTCATCTCCAAGCTCTTTTGCAGTACACTCTCACTTAAGATAATATTTATACATAAATATTGTCAGTGAGCGATTAGCAGAAGTGAATGCTTTCTAATGCACTATTACTTTGGATTCTATCATGTAGAATAAAAGCAAGGATTTTTGTGGGGGCTATCTTTTATTGGACAAGCTGAATACTTAGAATAATTTTGGATAAGCTTTCAAATAGAGTGCATTCTTCTTCAGGCAGACTTCAATTCTTGTATGCTTTCCAGTCTGCAAGTGCTTTGCCAAAGGTGGCTTACAAAATCATTTTATTTAATATTTCAAAATTTAAAAAACCCATACACATTTCTAATTTAATACATACTATAATACATGCATCTTCACTGCATGTTTATTACTTTAATTTCCAGTTTTGTTCTGTATTATTTTGAAATGTAACTGAAAGAAATGTTTGAATATTCTACAGCAAACTGAATATGCTGAGACTATATATTTTCCCTTTTATTCCTTAGGCATTTGTTTGTCTTTGCCTCATTCTACATTGCTCCAAGTCATTTTCCTTATTTCCTTGTTATGCACTGAACTACTGTTGAACAATATTTAGTTTCCATGAAGATAATAATTGACCTTCTTGAAGTATTTGCTAGAGCTCACCCTTCTATTCAAAAAGCTTACCAGTGCAGAACACTGAGTTTGTACAAAGTAATGCCCATTTATTCCCCTCCCATTAGGACAATTACAATAATCAACACCCATAAGAAAACAATTCTCAATACCAGTATGTTAGGACTAAAACAAGCCCCATCACTCATATTCTGAATTTTTATACCTGATCTCTATATGGTTATTTTTAAGGGATGAATTTCCTTTGTCCTTGATTTAATTTGTGTGTTAACCATTTTCCAAGCCTTTCATTTTGCTGCTTTTGAAGGATTGCTCTCTAGATTATGGCCTTTAAGCCACTGAAAACTAAAAAAAAACAAACCCCAAACATGATATGACATTAAAACAACCTGAACTGGACTAAGAATTAGTCATGTTTTGAGTTCTGGGTAAGTAGTTCAAATTCAGCTAAGATTAGCAGTAACTATTGATCAGCAGCAACTGTAAGGTCTTGTTTTATGTCTGTGTGGTGACATATATGAATATGAGTTTCTGGTCTCTGTCAAGCTTCAGATCAGATGGACAAGTCTTTTCATCCCAGACCACTGCAACTGATACACCTGAGAATTGCCATGGATCGTACTGGCATAGAGTCTGCATTGCTATTTTGATCAGAATGGTCCCTTTATAAGAGGCACTTGTACAATCCATAGTCATAAAACATCTTGCCTACCTAATATTCTGCCTTTGTGAACGGCACATTCTGCCTGAACAGTACAATTGGATTTGTCTAGAATGGCACAAAGAGATGCCTTTGGCCAGCCAAAAACAAAGCAAAACAAAACAACAAGTAGCAGAATTTGCAACACAAGAGTCAATTTGTTGACCCCTTGAATAGTGGAGATGATCACAAGGAAAATGGATTTATAAATACAAAGAGGAGATGTGAAACAGCCACATTTCTAAATGGATACAACTTGGAAATAGAGGAACTGTAGAAAACTGTCATATCTCCAGAAGAAAATAATCTTCGTGACTGAACAAACTAGTGATATCCCATTCTGGAAGTCCTCGGAATGAGCCAATTACAGCTTTGGGGATGCCTAAAGGTAGGTACCTGTGGTCTTTTTTTGGTCTAGAATGACTCTGAGGAATCTTTGCAAACGATCCGTAAAAAACGGGCAGAATTGTCTCTGTATCACTCTGGCCACAATTTTTTCCCCCCACCTTGGCCCTTAGAAGAATTCAGATCCTACTATACCAATGTGTGGCTAATTTTTCCTGGAGGAAGATCCCAAACATATCTGCCTGTGATAACTACGTAAATTGGGGAAGAATGGCCAATACTACAATGAGAATTCTATAAGTAGAACAGAACGGAAGAGAATATGGTTCAAGAGAAGAAGCTATAGGCACAGGAGTACCAAAACATTAAATCTTTACTTACCTCTTGAATAGACTCTAATTCTAGCTGGGAAACTGTCTTGGGGATAGCCATGTTCTGAATATCTGGACTTCACTATTCAATGGTCAAAGGATCAAATAAGCATATTCAGAGTCTTCAAATCTTGTACCACGTAGGGAAGGGCAAAAATTGTTCAGAAGGTAAAGTGAACAGCAACAGCAAAGTTCATTTGCAAAATGAAGCCACTGAGAGCTCCTTTTCCTCTTTGTAAAGACCTTGACTGTTCCTCCACAACATAGTTCAGCACAAAACAGAATGATACAAATTTATCATTGACACTGCTGGTGTCTTCCTTCCCTCCCACCCCACAAAGAGATTAAGCTGGGAAGGAACATTTCAGCAGAGAAACTACAACCCTCATTACAACAAAAAGCTTTAATGTTGATTCTTATTCCTTACTGATCAAGACTAGAACCCTAATCAAGGAAGGTCCTACCCATTGTTTCAAAGCTAGTGTACTGAAAGGACATAACCAGTACTTATCACCCAGTATGTGTTCTCAATTTACATATTTGCTTTTAAGTTCATTAACTTTGTATCAGTTCCTGGTGGAAGAGGAAAATACATAGGTCTTTCAGAAACAATTACCTACCAAAACATCAGCATAAAACAACTGAGGGAGCCTGACAGCAAAGGAAAGTAATCTGACATGAATGATTTTTCAGGATTTCCAGTTAGAGGCAGATGGAGGTAAAAGATGAGAATACAGTAAGCATGTTCAAAGTGTAGCTTTCAAATGTTCTACATAACTTCAATTTTCCCTATTATTGTAGGTCCAGAGAAACTAATCAAAATCACAGCTGCCCTTTAAGTAAATATAGCAGGGGATGCTATCCCTGAACACTTGGGATATAGACATAGGCAAAACTTCCCACAGAGTAAAAGCTGCTGTATGTACCTGTCCCATTAATGCCTCTTCCCCCAGTAAGTGAAAGCAAAACCAAAACACCATAGCTCAGTGAAAGAAGGGTAAGTCTCCATAGTTTAGCTTTCTCTCATCACAAAATAAGAGCATGTATACAAATAATTATTGCAGGGTTATCTTATGTGCAGCAAAGCTTTGCTCCCTTTTTCCTGCAGTAAATTGTGCATACCCATACCAGCCAAAACGAGAAGAAAAACAAAGGGTGGGAAATAGAACAGAGGACTAAAGATGTGTTGGCGATGACACAGCATATGAGTATTATAGCCAGGAACAAGGCTTAAACCATCTTGCTCTCTATCTTATATCTACCCCTCAAAATTACTCTGCTTCTCTGTCTACTTTCTAGTGTAAATTCAACAGAAAAGCATTTGAAGGACACTCCCAGATTAGAAACAAAATCTGTTTTATCTTAAAGTTATTATAAATGGAGTTGGATAAGGAAACTGAATGTAACAAGAAACAAGTGCACACAACTGGTAATATAACTAAGCTCTGGGTACCAGATTTGTGTGGTAGACACTAAAATACCCACAGTAGCAGACGACTACATTCAGCATTTTACCAGCTGGCATTGCCCTGGGTATTGTATAGCTGCCCTGAGCATAAAGCTGCTCTGCTACACCTCTGCACACAACTATGTGTGTGGGTACAGATTGTATGAATAGAAGATTTTTTTTTAGTTTGTTGACCAAGCTAAAAAGCATAAATGACTAAAAAAGAAATTGCAGTTCAACCCCAATGGAATTTTGTTGTTTTTTTTCTCTCTCAGGAAAAAACACAAAACTTTGTTTTGTTCAACTTGAAATGAAGCCCATTTTGTTCAACCTGAAATTCTATTTCCTTTAAGGGTTTACTTCCCCTTAGCTGTAGACAAATTAATGAATTAAATATTGATTCAAAGCAAAAAAAAAAGTCAATGTGTGGTACCAAAAATACTGTATTTAGAATAATAGAAAATGAGGGTTGGAAGGGACCTCAGGAGGTCATCTAGTTCAAACCCTGCTCAAAGCAGGACCAACCCACAACTAGATCATCCCAGCCACAGCTTTGTCTAACCAGATCTTTAAAACCTCCAAGGATGGAGATTCTACCACCGGTCTGGGTAACCTGTTCCAATGCTTTACTACCCTCCTTGGGAGAACATTTTGTTTCTAATATATAACCTAAACTTCCCTTACTACAACATGAGATCATTGCTCTTTGACCTGCCACTACCAAGAACAGTCTAGCTCCATCCTCTTTGGAATCCCCCTTCAGGTAGTTGAAGGCTGCTACTAAATCCACACCCCCTCAGTGTCTTCTTTTCTCCAGACTAAATAAGCCCAGTTTCCTTGGCCTCTCCTCAGAAGTTATGTGCCCTAGCCCCCTAACCATTTTCGTTGCCCTTCACCGCTGGACTCTCTCCAACTTGTCTACATCCTTTCTGTAGTGGGGGGCCCAAAACTGGACACAGTACTCCAGATGTGGTCTCATCAGCGCCAAATAGAGAGGAAGAATCACTTATCTCGATTTGCTGGCAATGCTTCTGCAGTCCAGTATGCCATTAGCCTTCTTCGCTACAAGGGCACACTGCTGGCTCATCTTCATCTTATCCACTGTAACCCCCAGGTCCTTCTCTGCAAAGCTGATGCTTAGCCAGTTGGTCCCCAATCCTGCATGGGATTGTTCTGACCTAAGTGCAGGACTTCACCTTGTTGAACCTCATAAGATTTCTTTCAGTCCAATCCTTCAATTTGTCTAGAACTCTGAATCCTAGCCCTATCTTCCAGTGTATCTACTACCCCCCTGGTTTGGTCTCATTTACAAACTTGCTGAGGGTACACTGCATCCCACCTCCTTATGTCACTGATGAAGACTTTGAACAAAATCAGCCCCAAAACTGACCCCTGGGTCACTCCACTTGATACCAGCTGCCAACTAGACATTGAGCCATTCATTGATTACTACCCGTTCATCCCGACAATCCATTCAGTCTTCTATCTGTCTATACTATGTTAGCTTGCTGGCAAGAATGTAGTGGAAAACCGTATCAAAGGCCTTGCTAAAGTCAAGGTATATGACATTCATTGCTCTTCCCACATTCACAGAGTATAAGACAACCCTGATTATAATTAGAGTTATATATGGTAAATTTATAAATTTGATATAATTTTCCAGGTATAAATTCTAATTGTTGGAGGTTTGTCAATCTCCCACTGCTACAGCAGGGAAAATAAACCTGGGGGTCAGGTAGGCCCTTTGCCCTTTGACCCTCCCTCCCCCAACTTCTTCCTGCAGCCCTCGCTCTCCCTGAGCAGATGGAAGTGAGGAATAAATTTGAAAAATTGGACCTTGAAATAAACATAGTTGTAGCAATTTGCATATGGTACCCATAGATTTAGTTAATCCAAAATTGATGCATTTTACCTTTTTTGAAACTAATGCAAATTTTAGCACAGATACTCCCTGAACACACTTTTTTGAGCAGCGCTTTGTACCCGTTTACAGAGAGTACAAATGATGCATGATATTAGGCCAAAGACAAAGGGCTCAGGACACCATGTATGTTCCAGTGCAGCCCGATAGCGACAGGCATGTGGTATCGCACTTCTCCCAGGGCAGCTGCAATAGCACACAAAGCCCAGCATATAGCGGTAACTGTCTCCGCTGGGGTGCAAGCAGTGGCGGGAGTCCCCCCCCCCCGCAGCTCCCCGTGACCTTTTTAAGTACCCCTAGGGCTACACATACCCTCAGTTGACAACCACTGGCATAGTATATAGGCTTGGATCCCAGAGTCAACAGCATTTCAAGCCATGCTGACCATACAGCTCAGCACTACTCAGTATGCGTGTGTACTTCAGATACTGTCCCCTCCCCTGCCAAGGATCCATCTGTTAACTAGCCCCCACTTAAGAACACCCAGTTCCAGTCATGTCATGAGGCCTGGGATCCTCCAAAAGTTTATATGCAGATGAGGCACAAGGCAACCTGGTCTGGCTTCACCTCATGGAGGGCAACGGCCATACTAATCATATGCGACAGGCTGAGATCTTCACTTTGAAAGTTTGTGAATATCCTCCCGACTTGAAAGCCCTGCAATCTATACAAGGATGACTATTTTACATCGCCTCTCAAAGTACACAAAACACTCCATGACTGAGATTATCGATCAGCCTGTGCAGTGATGCCATTATCTCAAGTGGGGATGAACACAGATGAAAAAGAACAGTGAATACTCTTGAAGTTATATTGTCACTATGGCAGAAAAACTATAGGATGTGGTAGCTATCCAAGAATATGTCACCTGGGTTCTGGCAGCCCAAACCCATTTTGCATTAGCAGAGGATAATTTCTAGAGAACTTCACACATGTTTTCTGTTACCTGATAATCTACTTCAGAGCTTCATGAAAGAAATGTCCGATGACATCTCTAAAATGTGGTAGTATAGCCTGTACAATTTTTGCCTGGAGATACGACATGTGGTTCTTATTGTGACAACCAGTAAATCAAGCCACCTCTTTACCATTAGTCCCAAATTTGTCAGGCCAGAAACCTGCATGTACCTCATACCAGTTAACCAACAGCTGGAGAAATACTGAATTTAGCTAATGCTAGAAAGCTAGAAGATAAAACACAAGGAGCTAAGGAATGGCAAAGACATTTCACCCCCTGCTTAGAACTATCATGAAGTGAAAAAATATCCAACTTTGCCTTTTCCTTCAAATAACCCCAAACTGGGAAATCTATGCCCAAATTGTGAACTATGGGAAAGAGAGACATGAGTCACTACCAAGCACTATTACTATTTGTGAGCTCCAAAATGTTGAATCTGTTCCTGTAAATCTATACCCACAGAAAGTCAGTTGGATCATATGTGCGGAGAAAGATTATTCATCTGAAGGTTTTTCCAGATTGTTCTGTATTTGTATGGAACCTTTCACGATAGTCTATGACCAGTGCTCCTATAACCTCTGGTGATTTGTCTCATGAGCACCAGGAGCTCTTTACTGGTTAACAGTCTTTAATTTCTGATTCTCATTTTCTGTGTGGCAGTGTTAATGCTGCGGACAGAATTCACTGTTGTCTATCAAATCCTTGACCTAGAAAAGCACTTAAGCTTGTGTTTAACTTTAAGCACGTGCTTATATCCCCTTGCTAGATCAGAGTCTCTGAACAGTGTTCACCGTCATCCCTTAAATGTAGAGGCATATAATCAAAACAGTATAAATTAGCGTCTGGTCAACAGCCAGTTTTTAAACATTAAGGATCTAGCTCTCCTGATGCTTTAATATAATACCAACTGCTGATTTTCTGTGCAAGAGATTAACAACCAGCAGCATCCCCCATGTTAAAAAGGCTGTTAGAGAGAGCTGAGAAGGTTTGTTTCAGGACTGTTGTAAGGCACGATTATTCCCAGATCTCTACTGCAGCTCTTCTGTTTACCCATTACTAGAAACAAGCATAACTGTTACTGTGCACTAAGCTGTGTGATCTGCACCCTGAAAAAGATGAGAAATACTCACTCCTTTGCCTCTCTGTGGACTTCCCTTTAAGGTACAGCAGAACCAATGTTCTACTGGTGCTTTATAGACTTGGCATTGTCATATGGGTTAAGTACAGACAAGCATAAAGCCCAAAGCTGAATGGATTCAGTCTTTGCAGGTTAGTTTAAGCTGCAAAGATTGAACCAATAAGCAAATGAACAGACATTCACTTTTGATTCAGGAAATGCAGATTCATGCCTGTAATGGCTCAAGCCAGAAGCTGGGTGGTGTTAGAGCAGGGGTGGGCAAAATGTGGCCTGGAGGCCAGATGCAGCCCACCAGGCCATTCTATCTGGCCCGCGGGGCCCTTAAAAAATTTAGAAAATTAATACTTATCTGCCCTGGGCTGCCTGTCATACAGCCCATGATGGCTTGCCAAAGCTCAGTAAGCAGCCCTCTAACCAAAATAACTGCCGGCCCCCATGTTAGAATATGGCTGTCTGGCACATAGCTAGCATAGGTAGTGTGTTTGTTTCCTCTTCCTGCTACCCCCCTCCCCCCCCCCCCCCGGGTGAAGGTCTCTGGGATTTGCAACCCACAATCACAGCAGCAGCAGCTCTCAGCTGCTTTGCTCATTACTTCCTCTTCCTGCTTCCAGGTGCCTCTGGAATCTGTAGTCCACAGTTGCAGCCAGCACTAAGTAAACCAGTAGGGCAGGGCAGGGCAGCTCTGTACTCAGGGGAAGGTGAGTTTAACCCGTGTCCCTGGTCCCAGACACCAGCCAGGGTTTGCAGGGGAAGAGGGCAGTAAGCCAGCCCTCACTGCTCCAGCTAGGGAACGGAGGGGCAGGGCCAGCCCTGCTTTCTGGAACAGATAGCACAGCCCAGCCCAGGGCTGCAAAGCATGCTGGGGGACTGATTTAACTTGAACCAGGAAGGGGTCTGGGACAGAAGCTTCATGTACCAGTTTGACCCAAATCAGTTAAGTCTGACACTACATTCAACCAGGTTTATCTTAAACCAGTTTCAGCCATTTTGAAACTGGTTTATGTGCACTGAACTTGTGTTCTGTTACAGGTTTAAACCAATTTCTGATCACTTAAACCAGTTTGTATGCAACTTCTGTCCCTAGCCATGAGGTTGAGTGGGATCAGCCTGCTGCTGTTAAAAGGAATAGGAAGTTCATGCACAGAAACTTTCCTTTCAAAGATGATCATTGATTGTTTACCAGTAAGCAGTGCTAGGCACATACCTCAGCATCAGTTACATGCACATCTTGAGTTACCAGTTTGTCAGCCCCCAATAATTTACAAAGCCTCAGTACACAAGGCTGTACTGAGATTCTGTCCTCAGTTACAGCCTGTGAAATCAGCTGACTTTTATACCTGTGTATGCTAGATTGGCCTGTGCTTAACAGCATTGACAACATTTAGATTTTTTCAAAATTACTTCAAGCGCCTTCATAAAGAAAGCAGCAATAGGACCTATATGACCATTCAAATGATTATGCAAAACCTACCTAGTCTGATGTCTCCACTTCAATACACTGGAGGTAATGAACTGTATTATTATATCTACTATTTCTCATTATTATGTATCGGCTGAAAGGAGGCTTCAAACCAAAATAATAAATATAATTTCCTCCCATATGTTTATTATTCTCCAATATAACTGAATCTCAGGGCATCTTGGGCTCAGCCCAAAACCTGAGGGCTCAGTTCTCCCACAAATTAGATATAATCTGAATAACTCACACAACAGTCAATGAGAGTTACCTGTGGGGTAGACAGGCAGAGGAAAGTCAGAATATATATCTGTCAAGAGGACCTCAATGATACACAGCACTATTTAAAATTCAATCAATTCAATATACTAACTCAGTTTTTAGAGAAAGATAAGGAATATGACAATTTTAGAAGAAAAAAGTAATGTGTATGTTACTCTGTAGACTGACTGCTTCTTATTTAGAATAGGACTTAGTGGCCAGACCTCCTGCATTTGAGCATTACAGAAGAGGCCTTTATTAAATGCCCAAAGGCAAATTTTGCTTTTCTTTAAGTCCATGCAACAGTTGCAAGAGTCAAGTACAGTATTGCAATAATCCAGCAGTATCATATACGTTGCCTGATACATATCTTTAAATTCTACATCCACTTCAACTTCACAAGGATTGCAGAGTATTCTGTATATGGCAAGCCTCCAAGTCAGTTCTACCATTGTGGTAAGGGCCATGTCATGTCAGCGGCTCAACCATTTTTAGCCTCTTTCTTTGTGTCCTGCTCCACTGCCCATAACTTTCTTTGGAGATAGTTGGGAGCCTAGAAATATATAACTCTGACCTAGAACTCCCCACAAAATCATCAAAAAGTGGCATACTTTCCCTTGTTTTGTAATTACATTCAGATTGGGAGGAAAAAAAAAAACCTATTTCTGTGTGTAAATTTACAGCAAATATATAGTCTATTTGTTGTTACATTTCTTTAAAAATGTAAATTTCATATTTAGTTTTATAAAACCTTGCACAAAATGTCTTCAAGGGGCTATTGAGAATAGGTAACTGAAAAAAAATCAAACATTAATATGTCACACCTGGTGCATACCGCACTTCAAATGTAATCAAGGGCCAACTAGTATCATATGGTCATGAGAATATATATGTAACACCCACACACACTTGGGTTGTATATGGCAAAGTGTATGCTTTTGGTTGTTGCATCCTGCGGGCGTTTTTGTGTGTGTGTTTTTAAGTGGGCAAAATGGGCTTTGTTGTTTTGGCCACGTGCTTTGCGCATGGAAAGCCGAGGACTGTATCTGGGCAAAATATGTAAAATCCTTTGGCCCCAGCGGTCAGAGGAAGCAGAAGATTCTCCAAGCAGATTGAGCAAGGGAGAGGCTGAAGTGTGGCACTTACTAATTGGGCAAGGCTTAGGTGATGTCACACCAGGTATATAAGAATAACTCTACTAAAGTTGCTCTCTCTCTTGGGGCTGCATAGCTGAATTGGGAGCCAGAAAAACTGCTCCCCATGAAGGGTATCCCCTGCTCTTCATGGTGCAGTGAACCCAAGGAGCAGCTCAGGACTCCCCATTGTGGGTCCCCCTCTGCAGCTCATTGCTGAAGGGCAGGAATAGCGGTGCAGGTCCCTGGAACTACCCGGTGGGGAGCCCAAAGTCCCAAACTGCCTCACTATGGGTTAAGTCTCCCCCAAGAGTGTGCCACCTAGAGACTGTTTTGTAGTTAATAGTGTTTCAAAATTACATTTAGTGTTTTCTTTTTTTTTGGTTTTATTCTCTGTAATAAATTTGGGGTTTTGTCTTTATACTGCTTGCAAGGAGGGGCTTTTGTTTCTACTCCAGCAAATTTAGTGTCCCCAGCCTTCTGGGTGGGGGCTCGAGCCACTGATATAATTTATGGGGTACCCCAAAACGTGAACCCAGCCCTTTCTGCTGTTGACTGATGCCTGGCAGAAGGGTTACATATAATTGAGCTAATAAACAAAAAATGCTCGCCTCCTTTCTATATGCAGTGAGAGCCAGCTGAGAACCTACTAACCCACCACACAGTGTTCTAGCAGAAGCAGATCCGTCACTCAAAATGAGGCCAGGTGGAGACATGTTCTCACTGAGAATAAATGTTTGCGACAACAATCACTTGACATGATTGTTCTCTGCTCTCCCATTTGCTGCCAGAACTACCAGTCTCAACAAGGAAAGTAAAATCTATGCAATATTTAAATGCTTCCCTTAATCAACATATTGTAAACCCTAACAAAGGCTGAATTGCAGGCTGTTTGTTGGAAATTAGTAGTAAAAGTTCCATATGTACACTCCCCATAAACGGGAGGGGGGGAAGAGGAAAAAGCATGTGAAATTTTTTACTTGAAAACCCACCAAGCAAATACTGGTAAGTAAAGTCTCATTTAATGAATATATATGCATTATTTAGTAATCTAAAATGGCAATTTCATGTTTATATTGGGAGAGACTAATCGTATTAAACATGTAAAAAATTATTCAGATGTCAATCAATTAAGAGCTAGTTTCTTATTTATAGGAAAAGGCAAGTTACATGCAACGCAAAACAAATCAGCACTCAAGGATTTGAAACGGGCTACTAAACTCTGTTACAAGAAACACAAGAAAAGATAGTTTCTCTTTTGAAGATATTTTCTTTTGCTTGATAATAGCATTCCACTGTTATTGGCATGTATTGCATTTACTGAGGCAAATGCTTTGCTACCTTGGTAATAATCAGAGCAAAGAAACTGCATTGTGAGGAGAAAGAGTGTGCGTGTGGTTAGAGCTATATTCTAGAACTGAAGATTTTGTGCACGTAACTTTGGTATCTTCTTTCTTTGCAATTATTTCACAGGACAGAGTTAAGATATTGTATGCCTGTTTTACTTTATAAATTACAAACACAGGAACGTAGGACCGGAAGGGACCACCTAGGTCATAAAGTCTGGTCCCCTGAAATCGCCACCAATGATGTAGCAGATGTGAAGTACTAAAGGGTCTATAAGACATTTACTCCATCCCAACAAAGGCACAAGACACAAAGGACCCCGCAACATCCTGTAAACACTTAGGATCTGTAGTACAAAACACACCCAAGGCTAATAAACAACAATATGCCACAGAAAGATCAAGGGTGCCCCCAATACCTTAGGTCCCTGATATGGCAGGAAATATATTAGGTAAAATATGCCCAGATGATGAGCCTACAAAGCAGGCCCCATTCCATACTAGAGAGGAAGGTTTTTCAGTCTCAACAGTTTGAGAATATGACTTAGGGGGACCCTGTCTGAGCCCAAACCAGGCTATCGGTTGAATGTGGAGTATGTTAGCAAGATCTAAAACACCTAAGAAGTTTCTCTGTACCACTAGGAGCACCACCAAACCTTGTACTACCTACTATATTTAAGCTATAGCTAATCTCCAGTACTTTAGAAGAAGGTGGGAGGAAAAAAAACCAGAACCCAAATGAGGCATTCAAGGGGGGAAACAATCTTCCTAGCCCCTACAGACAAACATACTCTGAGGCCTGGAATCAGGTGATTAAATGCAACCTAATTATAATAATTTAGTATGGTACATTAAATGTTGTAACCATTACAGCTGAAAGAGGATGATGAACAAGGAAAAAAAAAACCTAGACAGGACCATCATAACTACCCAGCTCAACTTTCCTTATTTGCATCCACCAGACACAGAATACCAACTAATTGAACCCAGCCTCATATCACAAACTTTACTTTTTAACTCTGAGGTCAACCCTACATTATTGTATAGTTCCCTCCATGAACTTATGAAGCTCCATCCTGAAACAGTTTAGGTTCCTGGGCATGACTGCCTTCTTAGAGAGCCATTCCAGAATTTCACTTCTCTACTCCTTCAGGCATCCACTTGCATTGATTCCTGTGGCTTCAGGTACCCAGTTAGCACCGTGGATGCTCTATCAAAATCCACCTTATCTACACTCTCTTCTAGTTCTCAATGACCTTTTCAAATGGAACAAGACTGATACTGTCTCCTAGTTTCCTTGCTCCTTCCTGTAATGCATCCTCTCTTCATCCTTAGTGGGAATGAGGCTTTTAACTTTGTCTCTATTTCTAACCTTTCCAGAGGCCTGAAAACTCGCTGCCTGGGCTATTCTTGACCGATTTCTGCTCCTCTAATCTGGCTTGGACCCTCACTGATCTCTTAACTAAATGTCAAATGAATTCTTCCTCACTAGAACTCTGAGCCTATGCTCCATCCTCATAGTTCTTGATATCCTGCTTTTCCTTGGCTTTCAAGCTGCCATCCTGGACTTTTCTGATCATGCTGCCTTCAATATCTACTTTGGAGGACCCTTTTCCTCCCCTTGATCACTTTCACCCAGGCTCTTGCAACCTCCTCTCCTCTCTCTCTTCCCACCCTTTCCTTGGGTGATCACATTTTACTCCTTCAGGGAGAAAGTGTCATTTACTGGACATGTGTGGAAATGCCTTGGGCAATACGTGGTTGAGATAATATGAAGGTTCTCAAATCTATGAAGAGCTAGCACTTCCTAGAGTGGTTACATATGTGCCCATGCATGTATGTAAATAGCAAAAGGATGAGTTACAGGTGCATGGAAGGACTATAAATCAGCACACAGTCCTTAAACAACACATGGCAGGGTTATATTACAGGTGTGATTTGATTCCTCTCTCTGCGGGATCAGCTTTCAAAAGTCTGACAAACTCTGGCTTAATAAATCACTGCAGGTAAATGATATAAAATGACCTGCTTGAATGCTGAAAATAAGTCTTTTCTTTTTTCTTTACAAATTTTTTTTTCAAGAAAGACTTTTTGAGAGGTCAATCCAGCCATCTCCATTAAAGTTAATCCATTTTTTAAAAGTGTTTTCTAGTTTTGGAGTTAAAGGAGGAGGAAAAAGTTTAAAGGTCAGTATAGCAGATGTTTTCTAATGATTTGCAACAAAACAAAAAATCTTAAGGTCAGCTTGCTCTCAGCTTTTTCAAAATGTACATAAAAAAACTGTGATCAGAGTGAATTTTAGTGCAAGGAATCACAAAGCCTACGATTCATACTGAATTATTTACTGAATTAGTTTAATGCAACAGTTTGTATGGAGGAAGGTAACCTTCCGTAACACTATTTTGGCAGAAGTTCATAACATCTGACTACAGCAAGAGTGGTTGTTTAGAGTTCCTTCAGTCAAAGAATGAGGATAGGTCATACAAGGAACTATTTACATATTTTTTTAAATGTATTTTTTCAAGCAACTTGTAGCTTTGTGATTGATCATGTAACTCCTTTTTGTTTGCATGGTCTCTTAAGGTGCCTGTACACGAGTGCAGAGCCCACTCTGATTAATTGAGTCTGCTGGAGCATGGTAATTATGAGCTTTAGTTCAACCACTGCCATTTTGAAGTGCAAGGTTGCTGATACACGAGACACTGAAGCACTTTAATTAGAGTGACTCTCACAGCCGCTCTAATTAAAGTGCCATCCCCCCCAACCCCGGAGCATGTGTAAAAGTGCCCCTATTGTTTGTGGTATGGCTATGATTTAAATATGCTACCCTTCAGATTCTTTAGTCACCAATAGTCTTTTAGGTCAATATATATATTTCTTCTCTCTTTCTAAATGGTTATGGTTTTAAATGTTTGTTCTCCATCTTTGGTTCCACTCTTAGCTTTCAACAGCAACATGAAAAATGCCATACAAACTAAGTTGCGTGCTCTCCATCTGCTTTCTATAATGCTTTTCCTGTTAGCCCCCTTTTTTATCTACTCAATGGTCTGTTAAGTGATCTTCATGGTAAGGTTTTCTGCAAGTTAAGACTACTCTATGTATCCTAATGAATCAGAAAAATGAAAAAGGAGCATTATTTAGCACCATACCCATAAATCTCTTTTCTTTATTTCTAAGCAGGAACCAAGCTTTTATAACTATTATTTTGTAGCACACCTGTAGTCCCCCCCCAGCACTGCTGCTACCTGCCCTAAGAGCAGCCCTGTCCAGCCCCCCGGGAAGAGCCCAGCACAGCTCCAGCCCGCAGCAGCAGCCACCCCACCCTGTGCAAATCTGGGGGGCGCACATTCTCCAGGGGTGCACGCAGCAGTGGGAGCTGCCCCCCACAAACGAGCCATTGCTCCATCCCATGCCCCACCTCACACCACCCCAGCTGGGCATCACTTGCCCCAGCCCCACTCCCTCCATCACCACAGGAGCCTTGATCTGCCCCTCCCCACACCCCTTCTCTCCCCCCTTCACTTCCACCACAACAGACTTACCAGCTGCACACAGCTCTCCATCCTGTATTGGAAATCGATCGGTATTGGCCAATATGCCTCTTTAAAAATCAGCTATTGGTATCAGCCCCTAAAATCTCTTATCGGTGCAACCCTACCTCTAATCTCATGCAAGTCAACATTTTTCCAGATGAGTAGTACTGGCAGACTGTTTTGCAGACAAACTTTTTGTAAGCATGAAAATGTTTCACTTGAAAATAATTTTTTAGGCTCAATACTGAGGTATTATTTCAATTTAAAATATTAAAAAAGGTAAAAACCCCAAACATAATTATTCTTCCCCCACTTCCATGGGAGAGGAAAAACAAAATTTTTTTTTTGGTGAGGGAAAAATGAAACTCTTTTCATTTCAGGGTGGCCCAAATGAATTCTCCCTCCCCTCCTCCTACCCAGCCAATACTTCGGTTTGAGCACTGACCAGAACATCCATTCTTCATACAGCTCTACTGCCCATGCTTTGAGGGAAGACTCCAACATTGAAAGGAACTATATGATGACCTGTCTCTTGACATGATATTCATTTCTTGGTAGTGACAATGAGTCAACAGTAATTCCTGCTAGACACAATCTCAGACTGAGACAAAACTCCCTACTGACTTCAGAACAGGGAGTGTAGGCCTAAAGCTGTGTGCTCAGATAGTGGCTTGGACACAGGCTGAGCCAAATGACCATATGACCAACATTTCATGTAACCGTTCTGCCCAAAAATATCCTGAAGTCTCTCACTCAGCTTGCTTATCATACAGGACTAAAGAATAGGAATTTTGTGGGCATGAAGATGGCACAATTTGGTTCCTGATGCCCAGTATCCTTCACTCCCCTACCCCCCAAAGCCCTTTATATACCACAAGAATATCCCAGTCTTGAGGAGTTTGCAAAGGAGCTTAAGGGATTTACAAGCCTAATTCTAATGAGTACAAATAAACCCCGAGGCCTCTTTAAACTCCCCAGCCCATGGCTTTATTGCTTTCCCATCAAAGCAAGATAATGTGAGCAGGTAGCAAGGAGGCAATTCAATCTTTCTGCAACTTCCCCCCTGGCTTAGAAAAAAAACTGCAAATGTAATAACCTGTATAGCTCCCTGTTTAAAAATCTTTCATTCAGCTCCATAAATCCCAGCGCATAAATCACACTTGTCAGTGAGAGAAATTGTGTGGGAACTACCTTAGAAATGGAGCAAGTTTTGTAAACACCTACACCTACCAAATTAACTGTAAATCAGCTCAGTGGGCTGGACCAAATTCTTTTGTGCCATGATGCTGTTTCCTTACGGTAATACAAACATGAGCAGAATCTGACTCAGTTGCTGCTTGTATTGAATAATAGGGCAAATTTAAATTAAAAAACTATAATCGCCCTTTAGTCAAACAGTTTCTGTTAAAATTGGCCCTATGATGGCAAAACACTATTGAAATTTTCAGTGTAAATGCACCCTGGGTTAATAGGTGTAGGTTGTAGCCATGTTGGTCTATTCATTGTACCTTTCCTAATGTAAGTTTACACGTCATACCTTTCCTTTACATAAAGGGGAAATGCAAAAGGTAGCAGTGTCTAAGTAGCCCTTTAACAATAAAGGAAGATTCTGGGGCCAGCTCTATCCCATCCTACAGTTTTCATGAAGGAAAGCACTTGTTGCTGAAGGACAGAGAATTATCTTAAGAAGGCAGAATGGAGTTTGAGAAACAAGCACCAATTCTGGTGTTTAGCTAGGTGTGAGACTAGAGAGCAAAGCTGCAAGGTGGATGGGTATTCTCTTCACCTCTCAGAACTTAAGGGTTGTGGAAGTTATGAAACTCAGCAGTGCTGAGAGTGACACTGCCAGAATGCATTCTGGGAGGAGTGAACACCTAAACCAGTGGTTCTCAACCTTTCTTAGAGTCCAGGCACCCCTCATTAGACTTGAGACACCCCTCAGAAAATGCCAGCTTAGTTTTTCCTAGTTTCTTGACTACGGAAAAATAATAAGAGCAATTCTTCTGTTCCAAAGAAGTCAGAAAGACTTCCATAAGTCAGAACGTTATTAGCATGATGGATTCTTGTTTAAAATCGTTGGATTTATCTTGCGAATCACATTTGCACACCTAACAATGCTAACACTGCAAAATATTGCAGCACCCCTTAAAGGATCTTAAGGCACCCCAGGGGCCATGGCATGCTAGTTTAGAATCATGGACCTAAACTCTCTAAGGAGAAGGTTTCATTTTTCTGATAAGATTTTTCAAAAAAGATTAGACAATTGTAACTTGATTAACTGGTTGAAAGGAATAATCTATATGAAAAAATTTAATTTCTCCAAAAATAGTTTCTGCTGACTTGAAGCCATTTGCAAATCAGGGAATTCAGGGAACAGGAACAGATTTGGCTGGCTTAAAATTTTCAAGCCCTTGGGCACTATTGACAAAAAACACTGAGAAGGACATGATGCCATCACTTTCCTTGTACCGGAGAGCCTAAGGCCACTAAGCTGTTGGGGAGCTGGATTCAACTCCCTTCGCTATCTGATCTAGGCTTTCATTGAACATACCTTTTAGCTGCTTTAAAAAAGGAGGGGAGCTCCTGCTTGGATGCATTGGATGTTATACTATAACTGTTACATTTTCATGATCCTGTATTGATACAAGTTAGCTAAATCACTGCAATTCTAACCCTGAACAAAACAGGATTAAATGGTTTTGCTACACATGTATTAGTACAAAAGCAGGCATACATAATGGTTACATCAGAGCAGTCTATATTGCTATCATTAGATACCAGTCCAACTGTTATGTCTCTCTATGTACTCAGAGCAAGTATACGAAGAGAATTCATACACCTTTTAGGAGACCACCCTAACCACTGTGCTATAGGGTAGTTTGGGATGGATTTTCTCAATATCTCCTGCTATGTGAGAGAAATAGTCACTGCTTCCATCTCCTAGAAGTATCACTTAACCACTGGACCATAACACTATTCTTTTTTCCCCTCACCCAGTTAATATATAATTATTATATATAGTTTAGGTTGGATATTAGAAAAAAAACCTCTCTCACTAGGAAGGGGGTGAAGACTGGAACAGGTTACCTAGAGAGGTTGTGGAATCTCCATCCTTGGAGGATTTTAAGGCCCGGCCCAACAAAGCCTTGACTGGAATGATCCAGTTAGGGATAGTCCTACTTTGGGCAGACCCTCCGGAGGTCCCTTCCAAACCTAATTTTCTATGATTCTATTTTACACAGAGTAGAACAACTTTGACAGGAGACATTATCAGAAACCCACCCCAGAATACCCTCTTAAATTATTCTCTCAGAGTGGGGGCTTAGCTATCAAACCCCCAGGGGCATATTCCTGCACTAATCTTTGTGTGTAATCCAATGTTCAAAGATCCCAGGGAGGTTCCAATGGGTGTTGAGGGTGCTCTACATATGGCAGGATCAGATGCCATATACTTACAGCTCATCCAGACTCGGTATGCCCCACCATATATCAGGATCTTTTGACTGATAATGATGAATTCAACAACAGGGATGCATTTTACAGAGGACAAATACCCAGCATACTTCTTGAGAACAGATTCTCTCTCTCTCTCTGAAAGAGGTCTCAGTTGATATTGTCCTCATTCAGGTTGTGATGGAGTAAGAGGCTGAAGGCTCTGGCTTATAACACAAATTATGACACCTTGAGAGTTACACCATCAGTGGGTTTTTGGTCAATTTGCTTTTGAAATATTGTAGAAAAGAGACACCCCAAGGCCAAATTCTCAGCTTCACCAAGTGAATATGCTGATTTAAATCTGCTAACAATCTGTGTCAGAATTTAGTTTAATTGAAAGCAAGGGGCCACATTCATCCCTACTGCTAAGAAAATTATTCTGATAAGCTTAATACGAAGCAAGACCAATCAATATGAATTCCCATTGTAGAAGATGGTATACAAAAGTTTCCAGTCTGTACAGGAAAAGAAAGGAAGTATGATAATCCTTATTTTACAGATAAGGAACTGAGACAGTTAGAGATTATGTTTCTTTCCCTTGGTCATACATAGAAACCTAGGTTTCCTGAGTCCATTTTGAGACCTTTAACTATGGGAACAACTCTCTGTGGCTTGTACAAATGGAAGAATTTGACTTAAGACATCATTGGAAATATGGTTAGGCCTTGCATATAGTAGGCTGTACAGTCTGGATAAAAGTCATCCTCCTCATGAAGGCAGGTATACTACTGTATCATCATCACAGTAGGATTGTGCCAGGGAAATCTAAGAAGGGTGTTGTCTTTGTTCCTTGAATGCTGTGGGACAGTGGGCCACACTGACAGGGAGACCAAGGTAAAGCAAATAGCATCCTTTGTGCAATTCTGTTAGGCTACCATCCTAAGCAACACTTGATAAAATCCACAGGCATGTTATTCAAGTAACTGGAATAAGTCAATAGGTTTTAAAAAGCCTTTTGTAAGTAGGGGCCTTTAATTATAAAAACAGTGGTTGCCAGAAACCCAAAGATTAAGGAAATACATGTAGAAGATAAAGTAGATTGTTTTACGAGAATAAGTAGTGAGGTTAATGACTTGTTTCTATCCAGGGGTGGTAGAGGGAAATGATGTTTAGGTTGCCTTTTCTAGCTAGGAGGCCTATTTTTGAGTCCTCAGAAGTGGTGGTCACATCCTTCTGATTACCTCTGTAGAGAATGCAAGAGGGTTGAGAAACTTTAGAGATCTGCACTTCTAGCATGTGCAGCAAGGGACACTCCTAAACACACCCCACCCACTGCTCACATGTGTGCCTCACCCAGAAACGCAGCAGAGGAACTGTTCCAGGGGCATCCTCATGTGGCTGCTTTTCAGACTTGTCTCTGGTGTGCTTGAGAGTGGCTGCATGGGATGGCCTCAGAACAGCTTCATTTCCAGTTTTGGCACAAATAAATGGGAGTCCTTGGGCAGGGAGGTGTCCAAACACACCTGTAGCATGGTGTAGCTATGCCCAGGGAAGCCAAAACTGAGAGACTGGGACATGCCATATTTCCTTGCATATAAGATGTACTCCCCCAAGCCCCTCCCTCTTAACCCCCAAAAAGAAAAGAATAAAATTGTTGGGGAAAAAAGTTTTTAACATAAATTTTAATGATTTTAGCAGGGGTGCACCGATAGAGATTTTGATATTTATGGAGGTGTATCGGCTGATACTGATCCAATTTCTGATACAGCTGTAAGTTTGCCCCTGCCCCACCCCCTCCCTCCCTCACCATAGGGGGCATTGATCTGCACCCAACTCTTCCCCTTCCATCACAACAGACTTACCAGCTGCATGCAG
The DNA here is from genome assembly GCF_030867095.1 of Alligator mississippiensis. Lineage (NCBI taxonomy): Eukaryota > Metazoa > Chordata > Crocodylia > Alligatoridae > Alligator > Alligator mississippiensis. Next base: position 223,433,303 of record NC_081824.1, on the reverse strand, counting down.
CTCTCCACACTGCTGGGCTGTGCTCCTCACTGCCTGCACGCTGCCAGATAATCAGCCACTTCAGGCTGATTTCCGATACAGCCAATTTTCTTTATATTGGTACCAATCCGATACTGGACCGATGTATCAGTGCACCTCTAATTTTTAGTTGACTTGTATTGCAATTATTTCATTTTTTTAATGTAGCATTGGTGTACAATATGCACCTTGATATGAACAGGATGGTGCTAGACTGCTTATAAACAGGATGGTACTAGACTGTTCTCTATGGCTGTAGGGAGCAGAACAGGAAGTAATGGTTTTAAATGACAACATAAGAAATTTTTGTTGGATATTAGGGAGAATTTTTGTTGGATATAAAGGAGAACTTTTTCACTTGTATGGTTAAGCAATGGAACAGTTTACCTAGACAGGCTGCAGAATGTCCATGCTTAGAAGTTTTCTAGAGCAGGTTAAATAAACACTTGTCTTTGATGATCCAGCCTAGGGCAAGGGGTTGGACTCTGAAGGTCCTTTCCAGCCCTATTTTTCCATGATTCTAATTTTAGGTCCCCTTTTCAGGTAAAAAGTAGATGGACTAGAAAGATATGGATCTTCCTCTGGGGATTATTAGTGCAGTGCAATGAGAAAGACAGGGCAGGAAAGAATTGTGGAGTAAATATAAATCTGGATTTGAGATGTGTAATTCCTCTTTCCATTATGCCAAGCAGAGTAGGGAAGTAACCAACCAAGAAACTGCACTTCACTTCACATTGCTTAAAGCTGATAAAGTTACATATTTTTACAATGTATTTAAAAGATAAATATGATTTGCATGTGTCACTGTAGTTGCACAACCCTGAAGGAGCACAGTTGACATAACTGGATCTGTCTTAGTATGTAAGGCAAAAGGAAAATTAGAGACATGTTGTAGCTGTGGTTTTTGTATCTGGGCTTAAAGGCAGAGGAATTCCCACCCCAAAGATAGAGTTGATCAAGTGTGTCACTCTCCTAGGCAATCCCAGCTGAAGTTAAAATGGGATGAGTTCTAATGTACAGACATTACCTGCACAGCAGTGTCTGCATTTGGCTGACTAGGGTAGTGTTCATTACAAATATCCTTGTTTCTGTCATCCAAGCAATGGACAATACTTTTACGTTAGCACAAGATCCTCATTGCCAAAGGACTAAGCAGGAGGCTATTACTTAGGCAGAGGTTCAGGCAGAGAACAATGATCCTCTTATTTCCACTGGCTTCTGAACAGTTTCTGGGTAGACTTTAACATTTGGTGAGTTAAGATATCACCTCTTCGGTAGTGTAACAAAAGCAGCTGTTGTCTCAGCCATGGCTGGAGATACTGCCGCGACTAACACAGCAGGAGCTGGCACTGCCCCTGATGCCACACAATTCTTCTGGGTACAGAGCTGTGCTGCTGTGCCTCTGCATCTCTGCTCTCCATGTTCCAAGAGAAGGGTTTAAATCTGGACTTATCTCCTCCCCTTTGGTCTATCACAACCTGGGTGAATTAACCTTTACTGCATCCTTCACTGTTCATATATTCAGTGGCATGTGGTGGTCTGTATAGGGGAGAACTTCAGGTCTGACTTTGCAAACTTTTATGCTTGTGTATAATCTGACTCCTATGTTTAGGCCAGTGATTCCTAACCAGAGTACCATGGCATCCTAGGGTGCCCTGAGATCTTTTCAAGGGTGCCACAAGATATCACATAATGTTAAGTGTGCAGACATGAGTCACAAGATAAAAAACAGAGATTTCACACAGGAATCTATAGTGTTAAAAACATTCTGACCTGCTGTGATCTTTTTGAGCAATTCGTAACAAAATAATTGCTATATTATTTTTCCATAGTCAAGAAATAAGTGAAAACTAAGAGCTGGCATTTTCCAAAGGGTGCCCGAGTCTAATGAGGGGGACTGTTGGTCTAGAAAGCCTGAGAACCACTGGTTTAGGCCCAAAAGAGCTACTGAGAATACTCTCATGCTTAAAGTTAAGCACTTACATAAGGGTTTACAGGCCTGATTTTCTTTTCAGAGGCAAGAACTAGCTGGAATTGGGGCAATTTTATCTGAGCAATTTATCTTTTTAAAGTTATTTTTCCCCCTGAATTCTGTCCATTTAAAAAAACATGCAAAAGGCCATTGACACAGCTATTTTAAAGAGCTCTAAAGAAATGAAGTCATTAAAAATTATATTATTTAAAAACATTTCCTATTCTGTTATAAAACCAACCAAATGAGCATTTACATAGTACTCTAATTTTCCAGAATGGATGTGCTGCTTTAAAAGAGTTGTCATGTATTTAGGCATCATCTGTAATTCAGACAATACAGTAGACTGGAACAGACCCTCAAAGGCTAATACCAATTCTCCCTGATAACCCAGGACTAGAATTGGCAGTTCACTGTGTTCACATATGAGGCAAATTTGTAGAGTTGAAACAGATTTTATTAACTGATCTCAGGTGGGAGAAAGAAAAAAAGAAGTATGCAGCCTGGACAAATGTAAAATGAGATGGTTCACAAACACTTGAAATATGTACTACCTTTTTTAACTATTATAAATCTCCGCCCCCCCCCCCCCCCCCCCCGTGCATGTATAACCTCACATTCATATCACTCCATTCCTTTTATCACTACCTAAATTAGTTTTTGCAGCAGGCATTTATTCTGTGGGTAGAATATTTTTTATCCTTTAAGTAGCTATAACTGTACAACAACTGTGAAAAAACAAACGAGCGATTTTCACTAATATGTAAAATTAAATGGATTAGCACTTAGCCTTCAAAAGTTGCCAAAGAATATGGGAAATATTTATGTGTTTATTAAAGCTCAGTAGAACTCTAATAGCATTGTGAATATTTTTCACCTAAACATTTAAGGCCTATTCTCTTTTTGTGTTTGCCTTCTCTGGAAGTGTTTAGCAAGTGAATTTACTAGTTTAGAGTGTTTGAAGGAATGGTGACTTTCAAACAAATATTAAAGAATATACCCTGTAAATGGATTCTGAGTTCATAAAACTGGGCACTTCTACACGAGATGCTGAATGCGCAGTAGACTAATTCTACTGTGCGTTAGGACATCATGGTAAAAGCCGCGCTAATGTGCTACTGCACGGTAGAATTAGTGTACTGTACAGTAGCACTGGTTACTGCATGAATTAGTACCTTCTATTACAGGTAGAGGCTCACCGATATATCGGTGCCATATCGGATTGGCACCAGTAAAAGGAAAATTAATATCATCAACTATCAGCTTTTTTGGCCGGTGTAGCCAATAATGTACCGATAAATAAAATATGTTTTCTGGCAGACACCCCCAGATGCTACATACATGCGCCCAGCCATATGATGCAAGCAGCCAGGAGCACAACCAGGAGGCATGGCGACCATAGCCCTGCAGGTAAGTCTGTGGAGGGGAAGGGGTGTGGGGGAGAGGGGGAAAGATGGATGCCCTCGTGGTGAGGGAGGAAGTGGGGTAGGGGCTGGAGCTGGAGCTGCGGCTGCTGACTAGCCAGGGCAGTGACTCGGACCCCAGGACTGGGGCAGGGAGAGAGCTGTGGGTGGCTTGTCCAGGGGCCACAGTTGGGAGAGCAGGGAAAGTGGCTTCCTGCCACTGCGTGCATGCCCGGGGGGAGACACGAGGAGCCATGTGACGCCCCAGCTTTGTGCGTGGGGTGGATGTAGGCTGCCCACTGTGGGCTCGGGGCTTTCCACTCTACTGCCTTTGCCCTGGGAGCCATGTACTGGCTGTGCATCTCTTGCCTACCCAGCAGCAATGGGGGCAGGGGACGTGGCACAGCCAATGTGTGGCTCCCGGGACAAAGGTAGGAGAGACCCGAGCCCACAGCAAGCAGCCTGCATCCACCCTATGCAGAAAGCTGGAAGGTCACATGGCCTTCCATGCCTCCCCCAAGGATGCGCGCAGATTTACCTGCAAATTGGCTATCGTATGACTATTGGTTGATATGCCTGGTGTGGACTCGAATGATTTGTTAAACAGTAATCCTTTCTTCAACATCTATCAAAAAATTAGTGCAGAGGGTAGACATTCAATTATCCTTCCTAGAAGCCATATTGGTTTGCACGCCAAAAGTTTCTCTGGTCCTTCTACTGTGGCATAAAGAGACCATCTAAATTATCTGTAAATATAGTTTGACAGTCTCCAACACTGAAATGTCTTGGCCAAATGATGGATTCCCAGATTGCATCATAACTCAAAAATACTACTACAAACAACTTCAAATGAGCAAAAAAGAGAACAAATAAAAAAAAAGTCACATGGGATCAATTAAATAAATGTACAAGTACAGCATATTGCCCATAAATCCAGCATAGTCTGAAGCAGGTTCTTACATTCAGCAACCCATATGCCATAACAGTTATAAGATTGGCATATTTGGGGCACATAAAGAGCATCTGTAGAGCAGATCAAAAATCCAGTTTTTGGATAAAACAATTTTGCTGAATTTTGGGTGGTTTGAGTTTGTTTGTTTTTTAAAGCAATTCTAGACAAAATGAACAGGAGTTTGGTTAGATGTTTTAATTTAAAAAGAAAACTTTAACTGACATTATATTATCTTTGCAAAATGTTTCAATTTTGATGAAAATTGTTTTCTGTCACTGAAAACAATTGGTATAAAAATTTCAGTCAATATTAACCTTTTTCTGACCATGGCAACTATGCTTTGAGTGTGTATATTTATTAGAGGCAAGAGAATACATGTGGTTGTTTTTTTCCCCACATACTATGGCTAATTCTGAATAACTGCTGCGAAAGGATATCAGATTATATCTGTCTGTTCAGCTTCCCTCTGTGAAACTGCAACAAAATGGCTGAGGTACCTACATCAGAAGGGTTCACAGACAGATGCTTCCTATATCCTGCTGAGTCACTTGAACTAATCAGTCAAAATGATACACAGGCAAAAAGGTAAGAGATGTAGACAGACAGGTTGGAGCAAAGCGCAAAGGATGAGCAAACATATCAGCTTTGTTCAGAGAAAGGGGCTATAAAAGGAATAGTCCATCTGTATTCCACGAATAAATTCGACCAGTTCTTAATGCATGTGGACAATAGCATGACATAGCCAGCGAGGGCTTCATTGCTGTCATTACCCAGAATACCACGACCACTCAGAACATCAGAGCAACTGCCCAGAGAGATCTCAAATCCCCGTGTTCCTAAAGGTGGAAGGCCACTTTGCCTGATCTAAATGAGAAAACAGTTCAATACCTATAAAACGCAACTCTGAAAGGGAACATAAACACTGCCCCATTTTTAGATAAGAGAAAAACTATACAAATTCTGAACACAAGAATACTTTACTACTACTCCTAATCGCCAATGACATTTACTTCTGCCATGGCTTGTCTATTTGCGTATATTTTCTAAGTTACAAAAATGCCAGGGAGTTCTGATGAACAGCGAGCCAACACAGCTTGAGTGTAACAGGACTAAGAGTGGTTATTAACAGAGAGACTATGTAGTGGCACACATGCAAAAAAGTACTGTAAAGCAGAATGTTTAACTAAGCTTGAAGAAAAATCACTGGGTTTTTCATATTGTGTTCTTGTATCAAAATTTAATAAACCTGATTTTCTAGCATCAGACCATTCCAATGTTTATGTTCTTGGTTTCTCTTTTCTAAATGCAGTGTTAGTATAGGCGGAGAACAAACTTGAGAAAATAGCATTCTCATCTTACCTCAATGTTTGGATCATCGCTGAAGGTTTAAAAAAAAACGAACGAAATATTCCCAGCAGCATTTTACAGAAGACTGTAAACAAACACCTTGCTATTAATTCACTTTCCAAGCTCTGCTGGTGTTCCCGCACAACTTCATCTGTGTTCCCAGAGTTTATGGCATCAGCAGAACCCCTGGAGTAAATTATAATGTTGAACTCTCATATATGCATAACTGAGATCATCATCTTGACTTCTTTAAAGCTCATGCCAATTTTCCTACCCTACCAAGAGCTGTTAAGAATTTAGAGAGAGTCTTAAAATCAGAATGGAATTATCCATTGCAAATGACAGTGTTCACACTCTCTCAAAGGCATAAGGCAATCTTCAACTGAATCTGGATTTTCTCTGATTCCATTATAAAATAGGAACCCTGCAGGTACAGTCTACATATTAGATCACTATAGAGCTGATAGTCACATACATTATTTCATTTATCAAGGTAAGGTAATTATAATGAATCCTGAACCAATAAAGATGGATCACTCACTGCTGGCGTCATCTGATCCCGGCAGTCTTTCCTGCCCAAGTGCAGGAGGGCTGGACCCAGTGATCTGCATGGTCCCTTCCAGTCCCTAACAACTATGAAACTATGAAAACAGTTAATAATATCTGAAGTATTAACAAGACACAACATTAAAATAAGGGTAGTGTACAGTACGTTACACAGAAAACTATATAGAATAGATTAAATATAAGCAGAGAAGTAGTTCCCCTTTTAAAACATCATAAAAACTGTTAATTCTTTTAAAATAACTTTAGGAATTGCACTGTTTTATAATTCATACTTGATCACCATGATCAAAGAAGAAGAAAAATAAAAGAGACTGCTGTTTTTAATACTGCTTCAGAAAGCCTGTGAAACATGCCTATAATACACTTTAAAAAAAGACCTCACAAATTTGATATGATGCAGTTTGCCTCAATATAATTATACCATTGAATCCATATCAATTAAACAATAATATTGACCCTTCTTTGATTCAGACTGCAACATAATATTTTCAAGTTTTGTCACTTACCATGAACATGACGCTTGATTAAAGTATTAAAACAACAGCCCAGTATCAGGACAGCATAAGCAAGTTGCACAGTGTTTTAAATAATCTTTTCCAACTTAGTAAAATACTAAAGGTCCTCTTCAAATAGTTGGTTCTGTTTCTAAAAACATCAGAGATGACCATTAATCTGATAGAAAATGAAAAGGATCTTATCTACAATAGGTATGTTCTGCATAGTCTGGTAACTCCCAATGAACATTCATGCAAACTGCAGACACCAGCAATTACGAGTGAACAAAATAAACGGCTGTCTTTTTCACTAAGCACTCAGCAGTGAACTACAAGAGACGGCTGAATTCTAATTCTGGCCAGCTGGCTGACACACAGACAACTTGAATACCAGTACACCTCCTTGCTAATTATTAACACCCTTTTCACCCTGTGAACTGCAAAAGGATTGCATAGTCCTAGCATGAAGCAGCACCTGTATATTCAGAGTATTATGCAGAATCAAGAACAGAGGAATAACCCACAGCTGATAAAGAGAAACAGGCCATGCCCACTAAGATCTTAGTGCTAATTTTGTCTGGGTGCCAAATATAGCACTTGTTTCAAATGGCTACATTAATATTATTGACTAATAATTGTACTCAGAATGCACTTTGCTGGACAAAAAAATCCACAACACTGTTTACAGACGTTCCCCCAAGTACAATATGACAAAACTCTGTAGAGCTGGCTAAGTCTGTTTCCCCCACTTCTCTAGCATTAGAAGGGGTAAGAAGAGATGACTACTTGATTTCAAAGGCAAACTATAAAAAGTAACACTGTGTGCTCCTCCTGCTTTTTCAAATATCATCAAATGACATGGCTTGCTGCTATGTGGCAATCAGTCCAAACTACAGTGGACAATACATTTGTTTTAATGTACATGATTGCCTTCCTAACACCTTAAGACTTTCCTCTAGAGCTTAACAAAAACTTCAGCTCAAGTCTGATCTTATAGATCATCCACAACTCTCCTTGGCTGGGGACACAAGTTACACATAAACCAGTTTAAGTGATCAGAAACTGTAACAGAACATAACTCGGTGAACTGTAGTATCAGAACTTATCTGATACTACATTCAACCAGACTTATCTCAAACCAGTTTCAGCCATTTTGAAACTGATTTATGTGTAGTGAACTTATGTTCTGTTACAGGTTTACAATAGGTGCCCCTGCTGCTGCTGCCTGCAAAGGGAGGATTAAACCTCCCCCTTTCCTTCAGGCTACTGGTATCTGGCCACCATGGCCCTGGGTGCATGGCCCTCGATGCATGAGCAGAGCCTGTCAGTGCCCACGCCACCCCCCACACTCATCTTCGCTCAGCTGAGTTTCCCTCCAGCCCAGGGCTCACTCTAACACCCCCCGGCTTCTGGCCTGAGCCACTGCAGGCACGTGCCTGCATTTCCAGAGTCAAAAGTGAATGTCTATTTGCTTGCAAATTGGTTCAATCTACACAGGTTAGACTAACATGCAAAGATTGAATCTTGGGCTTTTTTAATGTCTGTACCTAGCTCTTGGTTTTAGTGAATTATGTTACACACTCAATAGGCTTTCTTGTTGCCTCACTTTTGCATGTCCTATTTTTAATACCTATAACTTGATTTTCAAATGTTCTGATCACTCATGAATACCAAACTTAGTCAATGGGAGATGTAGGTATCCAGGGCCACAGAAAATGAAATGGTCTTTTGTGCCCTAAAACTGAATCAGTCAAAATGAGTGGCTGCTTCTGAAAATGGTAGCCCAAGGACTCTATTCTGCTCACACTGAAAATTGAAAAGATTTGGTTTTGATCAATAAATCCAAGATTAGATCCTAATGAAATTCACTGTAAGGAAACACCAAAGAAATGTTAATTATCTTGCTATTTTTTTAAAGCAATAGAAGATATTCCAGTTACACTCAGCACATACAGAACTGTAATAATTTTTTATAATTATAGCATCATTTTTAACTGTTTTAAATAAAAGAAACACAGACGGGTTAAATCAAGGTTATATAATTAAGTCCAGCTTTATATAATTAAGTTCAATACCCTGAGCAGAAGACAGGTACCCATATCTAGCACAACAGCAATAAACAACTTAAAGTTTTAAAAAAAGGAAAAATCAGTCAAAAATCAGTAAGAATATTAAAATGGTTCAGTCTAGCATTGATGTTATTTAAAGAAATGGGGTATAAAAGTATAGAGATCCCTGACCATTAAAAGGAAACAGGGAAGTAACAAGAAAGTCAACCTAGCTAAATAACAAAGTTCAAGATGTTTTACAAGCCAGAGATTGATCAATTTTTGTGAAATCTTGTTTACTTTCCTCCTTAAGATTAAAGTGTAAGCTGCAGCAAACAGCATTTTGGAAGGCTAAGAATCTGAATAGCAAACAGCAGGTAACAAAAATAGAATGACAAATCTAAGTATAACAGAACCAGAAAAGCCTGAGAGAGAATAGGTGGACTACCAAGGCCAAAAAGGAACAATTAAGAGTGATACAGACATTGGTGAGATGGTAAATTATTTTTTTTTCCATCCATCTTCACTATACACTTCACTGTATGTTGAATGTTAGGGATGATTACTCCAGTTTTACTCTTCCCTGATAATTGAGATGAAGTTCTGTGAATTCCTGAGACGCCACAAAAGGTTTTAGATCAAGCCACTCAGAAAATTTGTCAGAATGATTCTCCAAAGGAAACCAGCCATCCATAGCACTGACATTTTTTATAAGAAAATTATGATTTTCCTATTGGGAAAACCAAATGAAATTACCTTGTCCATTTCATTATCTGCCTACATAGAGAAAGCAACATTGACGAGGCCCTTCCAGCTGGCTGTGGAGAGCTGCAGTCAGGCTAATGTGAGGTAGGGAGGTAGAGAGCTTGGGTGATCAGCCTTTTTGCCTGCCCTGTAGCCCCAGTGCTGGACACCTAGGGATCTCAGACATCCTGGGCATGTCTACACGGTGGTGGCAGAGAACTCAATCTCAGCCCCATCCATCCACTCCTTCTCCAAGAGCACAGCCCTGGAAATGAGGCAATGAGGATGCAGCAAGTCCCCTCTTGAACATCTCAGAGACCCACAATGCTAAGTCACCCCCAGGGCATCCTCACCCCCCCAGTTCTGAGGCTGAAGCAGCAGTGAGGCTCACTGACTCAGAAGTGAGACTGAACTCTGTGCTAATTTATCTCCTCTTCTTATACTCTCCTTTTTGGACATCGTTTCACAGCATCCAAGGAAGCGAGCTGCAGCTCATGAAATCTGTGTAACATATCTATATCTATATATCTTGAACTCTCATTAGTCTACCAAGTGAAAAATCTACCCTTACTTCTGCTGCAACATAGACAGACCTCATGCCTCCCCACGAAGCCCAAATGCCCACCAGGGGTGCATCCTTATGAACACACACATGAAAATTGCAGCGCTGCAAACTGCGTACACTGCACGTGCACACATTCTCTGTGATGCAGCATGGTGGGTTTCTTTTGAAACTGAGAGATTCTGGTGTAAAAAAATATGACAAAAGTGGTGTGGTGCACACTGCAGTCACATGCACCCCACAGCTTCTTTTTTTTGTGACGGGGGGGGAAGGGGGAAGGTAGTATTTTTTTGCTGCAACAAAACCAGAGCATGGCCAGCCAGAGTCATGCTCTGGCTGCCTGCCAGGCTCTAAATGCCTGGATCACCATCACTGCAGAGCCCAGGTAAAGCTGCTGGGGCCAGCCCAGGTACTGGCCCCAGCCTCCACTGCCCCACCCAGGACAAGCTGCTACACACCAGAGTGCGAGTGCAGGCGTGTGCCTGGGAACAACTAGCAACAGCACAAGTTTGCACTGCTGCTATTTGCCCCCAGGGAAATGCATGATCCTGCTTACAGGGACATGTACCCCCTGGTTTTCCCTGGGGACAAATAGCAACGGCACAATATGTGTCACTGCTACTTGTCCCCGGGAAACACACGTCACACATGCGCTGGCATATAGCAGGTTACCCTGAATGAGGTAAGGGAGTCTGGGGCCAGCAACTGTGCTGGCCCCAGCAGCCTTATCTGGGATCCTGAGGGCCTCTAGGAGCTGCAGCTGAATCCTGCAGTGAGGAGCCTGGCTGGCGGCCACAGCATGGCTCCAGCAGAACAGGCTCCAGTTTTGGGTGGCGCACGCTGCCACCATGTACACTGCCCCACTTTTTTTTTTTAGGGGTGGATTTTTTTGACCCCAGAATCTCGAGGTCAAACCCCACCCCCATGCTGCAAAAGAGCAGTGTGGGGAACGCCTGCATGTGCAGTGTCCTCATTATCTTTCACTTTCTACCTGCATAAAAAAATACTAACTTCAAGAGAAGAGAGGGGTACCACTGTTCTCTCAAATCTGGATTTTACTGGAAATCCTCTCTCTTAAAAGTTTTTATTTTTTTTATTTTTAAGTACTTTTCATCAGGATTAGGGACATAAAGTTTTTAAAAAAAAATTTTAAACATTTTTTTGGGGAGCAATTTCCATTTTCTGGTCTATTCTAGTTCCAGAATAAAGTAATAATGGATGGATATGACAAGTCCTCAGCACTGCATGGCATATGCGCAAGGGTCCCAAAGGAAATTAGGGATGAAGCAAGGAAGCTGTTAATAAAAAAAACCAACTGCAAATGAAGCCAAGGAGAGTTCTAGGAGTAAAAGAAGGTAACAGCCTCAAGGAGAACAGAAATTCAACCAACAGGACAGTTGCAACAGGACTATGGGATTTATGACAAAATGCTGGGGAAGTAAGTTGCTAGGTAAACTAGAAACCATTCAGAAGACATGACTGATTTAATTCCACTTCAGTGCCATTACAAAAGTAAGATGGGCCCTACAATGTCCTAAAAGATGAAAGAAACTCAAGATAATAGAGAAGATACTCAGAAAGATCAGTGCATTTGATACAATATGGTGGGCTTTTTTCCCCTCTTCCTTTTGTGTGTGCAGCTTCTTTCAGGATATTTTTTGTTCTCTTGGAGGATGATTCGTGTAATGACAATTCAAAACCTCTTGAAGTCAAAGGAAAGACTCCAATTGACTTCACTGGGCCCAAGATAAGGTTCTAAACTTCAAGGACAAGATAATGGACTTTTGTACATTAACACTCATCACCACTTTCTTCTGTGTTATTTTACATTTGGAAATTGGAAATGGCAGGCTGTGCCCTAATGTCGCTGTTACAAAATCCCATAGAGAAACAGAACTAGATACTTCATCCCTGAAAAATCTAATTAAATTTTTCAAGTTCAGGAGATACAGGGCGAGTGGGTTTATTTGCCAAGCTAGATCTTAGCTTTTCATACATAGTCATTAAAATGATGTTGAGATGAGCCATCTCATTAATCACAGTATTTTAATGGTTAGTGTAAACAAGGCAGAAACAGTCACTTGAGTTCACAACAGTAAGAATATTTCTGAACTTACTAAGAGGGGAACAGTGTCAGAATTAGTAAAACAAAGTGTTTTTTGTGATCATTACAGCTTTAAAACAAGAACAGTAGTTTTAACTAGGAATGATCCCGCTTGAGTTACAGCATACTGTGGCAAGAGGAGTATGGAATCTTTTGGCATCTGACCAGATGTATGCAGAGATGCTGCAAATACAGGCCTTTTCATCTGCAATCTTATGCTACTTTCTATTTCTTAGGCACATTCCTTGCCTGCCTTGCTGTGTTCCCATGTGTGTCTTTATCATTACTGTTTCTTTTTCACAGGTGTTTCTGTGGCTGGCCACTCTTTATCCAATGAACTATGCACAAAGAAGAATCACAGATGACTACAGCTCTCTCTCCTTTTTTATCTGTTTCCCAGAACAGTTCCTATCCAAGGATTTTGGGAAAGCACACCTAATTATCATAACAACTGCTGCCTAAACAGAGAAACATTTGCACTGAGCAGTGTTACACTAACCTACTTCTCTCCTGTTTTGTGAATGAGCCCCTTTTCAGAGGACTGTAAACCTACTGGCTCCATATGTTGCAAGGACAGACATTCCTAGTCTGTTCACTATTCCAACAGGAATAGTGAGAGCTTTGGACTCTCTTTGGGTTCAGTTAGGGGGCTGTTTAAATTGCCTTTAGTGGCCAAATGCATGCTGAAGATTTAGTCCAGACTGTATCCAGTGGTATGGTCTGTTGATTACATGCAAGGAGGTAAGAGAAGAAATTGATCTTCTGGCATGTCTCATTCTCCCCTTCAAAAAGAAGCTAGTTTTGGCCAGCCATTTTGTTTTTGCCCAGCACACCTGAGCGTGTCAATGATAAGCAGGATGAAGAGTAGCATTTCCATTTGCTCAGGTGCATGTCTGTCTTCTGCACGACTTTCATCGCTTTTGGCTGGTGTGAGACTTGGCTCATCAAGCCTCAATAAAGCAATGCTATAATCATAGATTCATAGATGTTAGGGTCGGAAGGGACCTCAATAGATCATCGAGTCCGACCCCCTGCATAAGCAGGAAAGAGTGCTGGGTCTAGATGACCCCAGCTAGATGCTCATCTAACCTCCTCTTGAAGACCCCCAGGGTAGGGGAGAGCACCACCTCCCTTGGGAGCCCGTTCCAGACCCTGGCCACTCGAACTGTGAAGAAGTTCTTCCTAATGTCGAGTCTAAATCTGCTCTCTGCTAGCTTGTGGCCATTATTTCTTGTAACCCCCAGGGGCGCCTTGGTGAATAAATACTCACCAATACCCTTCTGTGCCCCTGTGATGAACTTATAGGCGGCCACAAGGTCGCTTCTCAACCTTCTCTTGCGGAGGCTGAAAAGGTCCAGTTTCTCTAGTCTCTCCTTGTAGGGCTTGGTCTGCAGGCCCTTGACCATACGAGTTGCCCTTCTCTGTACCCTCTCCAGGTTATCCGCATCCCTCTTGAAGTGCGGCGCCCAGAATTGCACGCAGTACTCCAACTGCGGTCTGACCAGTGCCCGAAAGAGGGGAAGTATCACCTCCTTGGACCTATTCGTCATGCATCTGCTGATGCACGATAAAGTGCCATTGGCTTTTTTGATGGCTTCGTCACACTGCCGACTCATGTTCATCTTGGAGTCCACTAGGACTCCAAGATCCCTTTCCACTTCCGTGCCACCCAGCAGGTCATTCCCTAGGCTGTAGGTGTGCTGGACATTTTTCCTCCCTAGGTGCAGCACTTTGCATTTCTCCTTGTTGAACTGCATTCTGTTGTTTTCTGCCCACTTGTCCAACCTGTCCAGATCTGCTTGCAGCTGTTCCCTGCCCTCCGGCGTGTCTACATCTCCCCATAGCTTTGTGTCATCTGCAAACTTGGACAGAGTACATTTGACTCCCTCGTCCAAGTCACTGATGAAGACATTAAAGAGTATCGGTCCAAGGACCGAACCCTGCGGGACCCCACTGCCCACACCCTTCCAGGTCGAAACCGACCCATCCACCACAACTCTCTGGGTGCGACCCTCCAGCCAATTCTCCACCCACCGGACTGTGCAGTCATCCACATCACAGCCTCTTAACTTGTTCACCAGTATGGGGTGGGATACCGTATCGAAGGCCTTCCTGAAGTCTAAGTATACGACATCCACCCCTCCTCCTGTGTCCAGGCTTTTCGTAACCTGGTCATAAAAAGAAACTAGATTGGTCAGGCACGATCTGCCTGCCACGAACCCGTGCTGATTTCCCCTCAGCATAATTTGTCCTGCCGGGCTCTCGCAAATGTGAGCCTTGATAATTTTTTCAAAGACTTTGCCAAGGATGGAGGTGAGACTGACTGGCCTATAGTTGCCCGGGTCCTCCTTCCTCCCCTTTTTGAAAATGGGGACCACATTGGCCCTTTTCCAGTCCTCCGGGACTTGGCCCGTGCACCACAAGCGTTCAAGTATTCCCACCAGTGGCTCTGCAATGATGTTGGCCAGTGCCTTCAGCACCCTCGGATGGAGCTCATCCGGGCCTGCCGACTTAAAGGCATCCAGTTCTTCCAAGTGACTCTGCACCATCTCAGGGTCCACGCATGGAAGTCTGGCGCCTTGCTGCTGCCTCTCTACAACCCCAGTGAGAGACTTGTCGTGCCCCTCACTTAGGAACACTGAGGCAAAGAACTCGTTGAGGAGTTCAGCCTTGTCCCCCCTGTCTGTCACCAATTGTTTCTGCCCATTTAGCAGGGGTCCTATTCCTCCCTGGGCCTTCCTTTTACTCCCTATATATCTAAAAAACAATTTCTTGTTGTCCTTTACTTGGGATGCCATCCTCAGCTCCATGGTAGCTTTGGCAATCTGTTGTCCCCATTCAATAGAAGGTACAAGTAATTGACTGCATGTGATTTTTCTCATTAGGTCAGTCAGAAACTGTTGAGATCAAAATACAATTTATGGAAGGAAAATACACCAGTGAGTGTTAATTGCTCCACAGAAGAGTATTAAATATTTAAGATCTCTAAAAAAAGAGAGATGAAAAAGACAAATAATTTAATTATTCAGTTTTGAGCTTCTGATAATTCTATCATTATTAAATCATTACAATCACCCAGAGCCTTTAGTTAAACTGACTCTGACATATTTTGGGTTTCTAATTGACCTGCCTTCATATAACAAAATGTGAAACAAATGCTCTTAATTAACATATGCTTTTTGGTAATTAAAAGAAAACATAATTTAAATGAATGATCCAACATTGGCAGAGTTCTTGGGAATCTCAAATGAACTAGGGGCTGGACAAGAACAGAACACAAGTGCAGCCCTTGCCCTCAAGGGTTTAATCTCTTAGGCAGGAGACAGGCACTACAACAGATAAGAAAAGCATAAAGCAGAACACAAGAAATGCCCTTTCTTCCCTCCCAAGCTCACAAAAGTTCACCCCACCCTAATCTGCTTACCCAGCAGCCTCTCAAAAGGGGGAAGAAAAAGGGCAAGGGGTGGCAAAAGGGATCAGAAGGATCCCTCTGGCCAGTCTTCCTCCCAATAGGTCCACATTTCCCCAAAGCAGGGTGAAAGCAGGCATAGGCAGTGGAAGGTCAAGGCCAATAGGGCTAGCCCCACCCTGCTCACCCAACTTACCAACTGCCTATAAGTTCATCATGGGGGCACAGAAGGGAATTGGTGAGTATTTATTCACCAAGGCGCCCCTGGGGGTTACAAGAAATAATGGCCACAAGCTAGCAGAAAGCAGATTTAGATTGGACATTAGGAGGAACTTCTTCACAGTTCGAGTGGCCAAGGTCTGTAACGGGCTCCCAAGGGAGGTGGTGCTCTCCCCTACCCTGGGGGTCTTCAAGAGGAGGTTAGATAACCATCTAGCTGGGGTCATCTAGACCCAGCACTCTTTCCTGCCTATGCAGGGGGTTGGACTCGATGATCTATTGAGGTCCCTTCCGACCCTAACATCTATGAATCTATGAACTTTTGGCAGCAGCTGGCAACAACAGCAGCACCACAATGCCACTGCCCCGCAGCACCTGGTGCCACTTGGTGTACAGCCCCTTCTCCACCACCACATAGAGCACCAGCGTGTGCTAGCCCCACAACAGCCCCGTGGGAGGGAGGGGTGGGGCTCAGCCCCCCAAATAATATTTTCCCCCACCACTTCTGAAGGCGGGGATGAGGGTAAGAGTTCCTTGGGTGCCTCCTCCAAAGGGAGTATAGAAAAGACAAAAGGCCTGCCACAATGGCCAAAAGCAATTCCATCTGCTGCAGACATGTATGCTTTGCCAGCTGGTGCCTTGCCCACTCAGCACTCCATCAGCTATACAGGCTTTGGTGCCCAGCAAAGCAGCCACAGCTATGGCCAATCAGCTTTATGGAAATCTGCAGCTACTTTATCTCTGCCCACTGCTTGGGCAGTTCAGGCTTCATCCCTGGCATCATCAGCTGGCATGGGGTAGGCTGCCACCTGCTCCCTGCCATGCCTGAATGGGGAGACCCTCTGTGTAGGTGCTGGCATGCGTAGTACAGGACCCCAAAATCATGGTGGCTTCTAAGATGTACAGACAAGTTGTGCTGGTTTTTGTCATGGAGGCTGTTATCAGACAGCGTGGGAGAAAGTGGCCCTCTGTGTGGTGAGTTTATGTCCACTTTGAGCCCTTCAAGGACCTGGGGAACAGGAGGGTGTTCAGCTCTGTACCTCCCTTCATCCCCAACATGGCCCTCACTTCCCCACTTCTCAGCCTGGAGAAATTCATTTCCCAAGTCACAACTCTCGTGATAGGATGCGAAGACTCAGGCCTCTGTCACATGCAATGCTTCCGTAGCCAGGTCACCATCTAGCTGATGGGATACACAAAAGCAGAGGTAGAGAGGTCCTTCATGGTGAGGTGGGCACTACCCCATCACTACCACTCCCTAGTCACTCCCTCCACCAAGGGCTGACACATCCCAAGCCCTCACAAATGCCAAGTGGGAGCTGGTCCCCAAGGTACAGCAAGCAACAACCTTTGCCAAGTAGGAGAGCTAGATGCAGCTCAATCCCTCCAACCTGGAGGAGGTCTCCCTCATACTATCAAAGAGGGGGACTGCCAACAAGGTTGGTCCCTACACCTCAGGAGCTGCACCTGAGAACCTAGTCCTGGAGAAAAATCAGATGGATGGAAACAAATCCTTCTGGTAGTTCCGAGTAGCCTGGCATGAGCAGAGGTGGGACTTTCCTTTGGCATGGAGATGGTGTCACATGGGGAATGTTTGTGTGACACTTGTGCTGCAACTACCTACAGGGGCAGAGCAAGCAGAGGGAGGTGGCCATGGAGCACCTCAAGAGGGAGGGTTTTGAAGCTGGAGAGACACCTTTCCACTAAACCAGAGGAACCTGCCTGTTTGCGGAGAGTGCCAGGAGAAATGGGAAGAGATCCCATATCTGGACAACAGCCATGCCCACAGTGCATTCACTTGGTTGCGGATATAGGTTCTCTGGGAGATGGACTGTGGCTTCCACTTTTTCTCAATAGTCTAATGTGGGGTGTTTAAGCAGGGCACATACCCTGGGCACCACCTAAGCAGATGGGCACCAGAAGGATGTAAAAGGGGTGCCTCACCCTCCCATCCCCCATTCCACCTGCACTTTCCAGCTGCAGGAAGTAGTGCCACAGACAATGTATGTCCTGGAGAACAAAGTGGGAATCGTAATTTTGTAAAGCGGCAGTGGAATCTGCTGCTGCTAGGGGAAGAATTGACTCCATTTTCTCCTATCAAAATCAGTATTTTTCTGCCCTATTAACATCAGCTTTGATAGCAAATAATGGGGTAAAATTTCCCCCCTCCCACCCATGCTAGCAACAGTGAACTCTACTGCTACTCTACAGAATTACAATTCTAAGAATACCTTACACTCCATGACACACACTGTCTGGATTCTGCTTGCTGCTGCCCCAAAATCAAAGCAATGAGGGAGGAGCAGGGAAGAGTGAGAGAGGACTGCCCTGGGTGCCTTCTTCCCATATTATGCCTGTGCTGCTTTAAGGCCCTGGAGAAGAGGTGGGATGCCAAGAAGTACATCACTTGCCTCCTGGAGGAGAATGGCAGCCCCCTTACAGATCCTGGGGAGCTGTGAAAAAGGGTAAGGGCATACTACACAGGATTCTTCTCCCAGATCTGAGAAGATCCAGGAGGTAAGGTCCTGTTGGAGGGACTGCCAAAGGTCAGCATGGGTAATCAAGATCAGCTGGAGAATCCACTCACTTGATAAGTTATTGGAAGACCTCTGCCTAATGCCCACCAACAAGTTTCCTGGCATCCACAGGCTGAAAGTGGAGTTCTGCCATGCATTCTGGGATGGCCTGAGTCCAGCACTTGCCATGGTCTGGACAGAATCTGAAGGAAAAGTGGAGCTGCCCCTGTGCAGGAGAGCTGCATTGATCCTGCTGCCCAAAAAGGGAGACCCCTGCAACCTGAAGAACTGGTGTCCAGTCTTGCTTCCCTGAATGGACAACATGGTTGTGGTCAAAGCCATCTCATGTGGCACCCACAAGGCCAGCCCAGCCTGAAGAAGGAGAACATTAGGAACCTTCAAGCCATGGGGCAGCCAGCACTACAGCACAGGTAAGCAACGAGAAGGTAAAAAATAAGGGGCCCCTTGGGATTCGGAGCGGGGGGGCAGCAAAGGCACCAGTCACAGGGCTCAAGTGCCTATATACTAATGCTAGGAGCATGGGGAACAAGCAGGATGAACTAGCACTCCTGCTTGCACAAAACACCTATGACTTAGTAGGGCTAACGGAAACCTGGTGGGATTCGTCCCACGACTGGGCGGTACATATCGAGGGTTACAGATTGTACAGAAAGGACAGGGTGGGGAAAAAAGGGGGAGGGGTTGCGCTCTATGTCAATGAGCAATATACATCAACCCTCATCAAGACGGAATCAAAGGACGAGGAAGTAGAAGGATTGTGGGTTAGACTACATGGGGGCAAGGAGAAAGGGATTTGGTGGTAGGGGTCTGCTACAGACCCCCACACCAAGGGGAAGAAACAGATTCGGGGCTCCTGAGGCAGCTCTCGGAGACCATAAAAGCTAAAGAGGCAGTAGTCACGGGGGACCTAAACTACCCAGACATCTGCTGGGAGACGCAGACGGCAAAGTCCCACCGTTCACGCAGGTTTCTAACCTGTGTATAGGACCTCCACCTGACACAGGAGGTACACGGTCCTGTCACAACCCAAAGTTGTGGTTTTTTTGTTTGTGTGCTTCGGCACTGCTAAATTAATTTTCCGCCAATTGTAGCTTTCTTTGCACGATAGAGTTCTCTGCTGCGGGAGAGAACTCTGGTGCAACGGGGGATTTCCTGCCAAATTACAGCTTCTTTGCAGGGTGCATTTCTTTTGCATACTGGCAATGCACGTTGCAAAGGAGTTCCCGCCATTTGTATTTGGATTCGCGCCACATTATTGGCCAGTTCCAAATGTAGGCACACGTGGCGGCTAGCTATTGGCTTGCTAGCCGTACAAAAGGCTTGGGTAGTTTCCGCCCAAGTTGGAGAGGGAGAGAAAACTGGAGAGAGATAGAACTCGCCAGGAGGAGGAGACTTCGTGCTGTGTGAAGATCTCCAAGCGCTGTGGACCCTTGCGGACCCAACACGCCTCTCTCAAGCTTAATAACCGAACCTGCGGAGCTTTCGCTTCTAGCCTCTCCCCATCGCTGACCACAATCCCAGACGTATCCCTTTCCTGTAAACCCAATTTTCGAACCCACGGAGCCTAAACAACTCCGGGGGACCAGGGAACTGAACCGAACCCGCGGAGCCTAAACAACTCCGTGGGAGCAACCGAATTTGTCGTAGTCCTCTAGTGAGGATTTAAGCGGAGCTGCGCCTGGAAACCTGTCCAGCCTACACCACTACCATCTTTGGGTGTAAGTAAACAATCTTTTCAATCAACCACTATGCATTTGTGACTAATTCTAGCTCACCACTGGTTCTCTCACACCCCGCGTGCCTGGGCTGCTGGCCACAGCCCGCGTGCACAGAAGATGGGCCGCGGATCACACCCCCCCCTCCCCCCCAATTCGCACTTGGCGGTGGGATCGGGGCCCGGCCCGCACAGGTCCCACTAGGGGGAATGCCATACTGGATCTGGTACTGGCAACGGGGGATGACATGGTAGGGGACCTACAGATCGGTAGCCATCTGGGGGACAGTGATCACCTGATAATAGAATTCTTTATAAAATGTCAAGTGAGTAAGGTAACTAGTAGGGTGAAAGTGCTAGACTTTAGGAAAGCTGTTTTCAATGAACTCAGACTATTAGTCAAAGACGCACTGCAGAGTAGGAGTTTTGAAGTGATGGGAGCCCAAGAAGTGTGGCTGTGCCTTAAGGAAATGATCCTTCAGGCACAAAGCAAGACGATCCCGATGCAAGGGAAAAGAGGGAAAGGGGCCAGGCTTCCTTGGCTGACCAGAGAAATCCAGGGCAGCCTAAGGGCCAAAAGGGGAGCACATAAAAAGTGGAAACAGGGAGAAATCACCGAAGACAAATATACCTCCTCTGCTCGTGCTTGTAGGGAGGAGTTAGACGGGCCAAAGCTACCATGGAGCTGAGGATGGCATCCCAAGTAAAGACAACAAGAAATTGTTTTTTTAGATATATAGGGAGTAAAAGGAAGGCCCAGGGAGGAATAGGACCCCTGCTAAATGGGCGGAAACAATTGGTGAGGGACAGGGGGGACAAGGCTAAACTCCTCAACGAGTTCTTTGCCTCAGTGTTCCTAAGCGAGGTGCACGACAAATCTCACACTGGGGTTGTAGAGAGGCAGCAGCAAGGCGCCAGACTTCCATGCATAGACCCTGAGATGGTGCAGAGTCACTTGGAAGAACTGGATACCTTTAAGTCGGCAGGCCCAGATGAGCTCCATCCGAGGGTGCTGAAGGCACTGGCCGACATCATAGCAGAGCCACTGGTGGGAATATTTGAACGCTTGTGGCGCACGGGCCAAGTCCCGGAGGACTGGAAAAGGGCCAATGTGGTCCCCATTTTCAAAAAGGGGAGGAAGGAGGACCCGGGCAACTATAGGCCAGTCAGTCTCACCTCCATCCTCAGCAAAATCTTTGAAAAAATTATCAAAGCTCACATTTGCGAGAGCCCGGCAGGACAAATTATGCTGAGGGGAAACCAGCACGGGTTCATAGCAGGCAGATCGTGCCTGACCAATCTAGTCTCTTTTTATGACCAGGTTACAAAATGCCTGGATACAGGAGGAGGGGTGGATGTCGTGTACTTAGACTTCAGGAAGGCCTTCAATACGGTATCCCACCCCATACTGGTGAACAAGTTAAGAGGCTGTGACTTTGATGACTACACAGTCCGGTGGGTGGAGAATTGGCTAGAGGGTGAACCCAGAGAGTTGTGGTGGATGGGTCGGTTTCGACCTGGAAGGGTGTGGGCAGTGGGGTCCCACAGGGCTCGGTCCTGGGACCGATACTCATTAAAGTCTTCATCAGCGACTTGGACGAGGGAGTCAAATGTACTCTGTCCAAGTTTGCAGATGACACAAAGCTATGGGGAGAAATGGACACGCCAGAGGGCAGGGAACAGCTGCAAGCAGACCTGGACAGGTTGGACAAGTGGGCAGAAAACAACAGAATGCAATTCAACAAGGAGAAATGCAAAGTGCTGCACCTAGGGAGGAAAAATGTCTGGCACACCTACAGCCTAGGGAATGACCTGCTGGGTTGCACGGAAGTGGAAAGGGATCTTGGAGTCCTAGTGGACTCCAAGATGAACATGAGTCGGCAGTGGGACGAAGCCATCAGAAAAGCCAATGGCACTTTATCGTGCAGCAGTAGATGCATGACGAATAGATCCAAGGAGGTGATACTTCCCCTCTATCGGGCGCTGATCAGACCGCAGTTGGAGTACTGCATGCAATTCTGGGCGCCGCACTTCAAGAGGGATGCGGATAACCTGGAGAGAGTCCAGAGAAGGGCCACTCATATGGTTAAGGGCTTGCAGACCAAGCCCTATGAGGAGAGACTAGAGAACCTGGACCTTTTCAGCCTCCGCAAGAGAAGGTTGAGAGGCGACCTTGTGGCTGCCTATAAGTTCATCACGGGGGCACAGAAGGGAATTGGTGAGGTTTTATTCACCAAGGCACCCCCAGGGGTTACAAGAAATAATGGCCACAAGCTAGCAGAGAGCAAATTTAGATTGGACATTAGGAAGAACTTCTTCACATTTAGTGTGGCCAAGGTCTGGAACGGGCTCCCAAGGGAGGTGGTGCTCTCCCCTACCCTGGGGGTCTTCAAGAGAAGGTTAGATAGGCATCTAGCTGGGGTCATCTAGACCCAGCACTCTTTCCTGCCTATGCAAGGGGTCGGATTCGATGATCTATTGAGGTCCCTTCCGACCCTAACATCTATGAATCTATGATAAATAAGGTGGAGTTACCAGGGCACTGACTTGTAGAGACAGAGAAAAACATTGCTGCTGCAGCCACATTATCAGGCCAGTGGCATGGTGACAGCCAAAAGTCACCACTGCTCATATGCATTGCAGCTGCCCTGGCAGCTGACTACATTGTTATACCTCTGGGTGGGTGTACATGGTTCCAAAATGCATCTTCATTAACCTGTACCTGGTCTAGGACCTCCTCAAATTCACTTGCAGGGTTAGCCTGTCATTCATGCTCTTATCCCTCAACCAGGAGAAAGTGTTTGACAAGGTGGACCACAGCATCTGAAGCCTCACTGGCACCGAGGGCTCCAGATGCTGTATTCCTCCACCGAGGGCATAGGTAAGCTCAACTGGACCCAGACAACCCATCACCTTCAAGTGGGTAGTACATCAAGGCTACCCATTATCCGGGCAGCTCTGTTCCATTACCATCAAGCCCTTTCTCTGTCTCCTATGCAAGCTGTTGATGGGGTTGGTGCTCATTGACCCAGCCATGAGTGGTCTCTTGGTGTATATTGATGATGTGCTCCTTACTGTCCAGAATCCAAATGACTGGCAAAGGTGGAGGTCTGTCAATCCATTTACATGACGACCTTCTCCTCCCAAGAGCTCTGGCCTAGCAGTAGGTGATGGGCCACAAGCAGGTTCACTTCTATGCACACTCTAAGCCATCTGGTGGAGCATGGGCCTACTGCTTTATTTGGGGTTTGACTTGTCCCCCAGACACCCCAACTGTGGCCAGAAAACTGTGCCCAACTGGAAGTCAGGGTGTCTGATCAGCTACAGACATGGACAGGGCTCCTCTAATGTCTACCCACCCACAGGAGGGTGCTAACATCCTGTCCAGCTTATCCTAGCACCAGTTCAATATCCTGCCTGTGCCTTTGGGCATCCTGGCTAGTCTCCAGAGAGGGGCATTGTGTTTCTGTTGCCAGAACAGCACTGGGTGTCTACATATGTCCTGATCCTCCCCTTGTGCAAAGGGGAAGGGGGGGGTGCGTTGTTACAGCTTGTTCTGCTTGTATTCCACCCAATCCTATTATCCCTACAGTATCTAAGCTGGCAACACTTACTCAGGATTGTAAGCATGGGCACTTCACCAATTCCCCTGATAACTCTACCTTCTACTTAGGAGACCCTGGCACACACCTACCTCAAGTGCACTACACCTGGCTGCAGCCCTCTACTGACTCTTCAAGAACCTCTGACTGAGGTGATGGCTACACACCCCATACATAGCCCTACCAAGTCTCATGACCTTCTAATCAACCTCCTCCTGGCCCTGGCCAAGCTTTCCATTTACCAAACCAGGAAGAAGGCTCTGGCTGGGGGGAACGCACGCGACTGTGCCTTCTGTTCCCTTGTTCATGCATGTTTCTGGGAAGAGTTTTACTGGGCACCATCCACATGGTCTTAGATATATTCAAGCGGCAGTGGCCACTAGCCAAGTTTCTCTGTTTGGTATCCCTCCTTGGTACCCTTAGGAGTTCATACACTTGCTCTGGAAGTGGAGGTGTGCTTTAATTAGAGTGGCTCCGAGAGAATCTTAGAGTTGCTCTAATTAAAGGGCTTGGAGCATCACGTGCATCACTGTCCCCATGCTGAAAAATGGCAGCAGGGGTGCTTTAACTATCTCTCGTCAAATGAACTTTTGTTAAAGCACCCCCACCACCATTTTTCAGTGCAGAGACACTGATACACATGATGCCGGAGTCTGTTGAAGCACAGTAATTACCACTCTCTAGCAGACTCGATTAATTGAGTCTGCTCCGACGCACTGTAATTACATAAAACTGTTAAACAGTTAGTGGCTTCCTTCTAACCACTGAAGGAGGCTTGTAGTTTCCCTAGGCCTAGGCCCACTTCCAATGAATTGCAAATAGGCCTGTTTCCAGCAGGGGCAAGTAGCAGATGATTTAAAGAAAAATTATAAGAAGCAGAGCATGTGTGGGGTGACCCATTGTCTGTCAGATACTCCCAGTTACCACCAGGCCTAGCCTTACATGACAGTCGTTAAGTGGTGTGTTGCCTGCAACTACAGCCAGTACATCCTACAGCAAGTAGTTCCACATGTTAATTACATGCAGTATAAAACCCTGCAAACACTTCCTTTTGTTTGTCACAGACAACCTACTGCCTGACTGTCCCCTCTACTTGTGCAAGGTCAGTGATTCTGGGTGCCACAGGTCTGGTCAGCAAGAAAAGCAGTGGTCTTAGCACACTAGCTGCCTAACCACTGTCAAGCATTCTGTAGGCATTCCACCCAAGGAAAGTTTTCAGGTGGGATCTAAAGGGCAATGAAGTAGATTTGCAGATGATTATGGGACGCCTCTCCCGGATACAAGGGCAAAAAACACAAAGATGCTGTTTTGAAAATTATGACAAATGGGCGGTGAAGGCTGGCATCAATGGAAGAGTGAAGAGACCTTGAGTCAAGGTCTCAAGAACAGGTAAAAAAAAAATGCTGGGCTAGCCGGGAACATGCTGTGTAGGACCTTATTCATTAAAGATGGTACTTGAAAGAGAATAATGTAGGGTTACGATATGCCCCAGTTTTCCTGGACATGTTCTCTTTTTTGGACCCCTGTGCTGCGTCCAGGTGAGTTTTTTTAAAAAGAGCAAATGTCCAGGTTTTCTGCTGTCCCAGACTGGTTGCTTCGAGGTGGGTGCAGTGGGCAAGGTGATTGGTTGTTGGGGGTCAAGTGCTCCCTGTGCAGGCTCAGTGAGAGAGAGAGAGAGAGAGAGAGAGCGCTGCAGGGCTGGGGGGGGGGGGGGGGGCAGGGATCTGTGGATCGGGAGTGCGGGGCACCAGCAGGGCTGGGGGTGCAAAGGCTGCAGGTCCAGAGTGCAAGACACTGGCAGGGGGTCAGGAGTGAGGGGCACTGGCAGGAGGCAGGAGTGAAGGGCATGGGGGACAGAACAGATGACTGTGGGTTTGGTGTGCAGGACACTGGCAGTTCCAGGGGGCTGTGGGTTGAGAGTGAGGGGCACCAGCAAGGGATGGGGGACCAGGGTACTGCTGTTTGGAAGTGAGGGGCACAGGCAGGGCTGGAGTCAGTGGGTCCAGAGTGAGGGGCAACA
The DNA here is from genome assembly GCF_030867095.1 of Alligator mississippiensis. Taxonomy (NCBI): domain Eukaryota; kingdom Metazoa; phylum Chordata; order Crocodylia; family Alligatoridae; genus Alligator; species Alligator mississippiensis. The sequence goes on along the minus strand of NC_081824.1, from coordinate 223,407,591 downwards.
GCAGGGCTGTCAGGGAGGGGAGGGGTTGGCTTGTCAGTGAGGGGCAACAGAATGGGCAGGGCATCCCTGCCCCCCACCCCTCCATGACAATTGTCCTCCTTTTTTTGGACCTGGAAATATGGTAACCCTAAATAATGCTAAAGAAAGAATTGACGATCAAGCCCTTTGGGTAACTAACTGTATATTTCCAGGAGTTACAGGAATTCATTTGCTGCTAAGTCAAGTTTAATGTACCAATGTATGCAATACACCCAATATGAGATTTTTCACCCTTTGCAACATTAGTTCTTTATGTTAGTACTTATTTTCAAAATCCCACTGGTTTCAAAGAAGAAAAAAAAAATCAACATGTCAAGTCCATGGCTAAACTCTTAAGGACTTCAATGGGATCACGATCTGACCTAACTTTTGCAGCACTGACAAACAGGCATTTAAAGTATACATATATTGAAAGTATTATAAATAATTATGTATATATTATAATAAATTATTATAATTATATATACATTTAAACGTGTGTAATTTAAATGCCTGTCAGAGCTGCAAAAATTAGGTCCCTGACATGTCTATGTCCAGGTGTGTGTGGGTATGTGTGTGTATTCAAGTTTGTACACATGTTTATGTGCATACTATATTTATCTCCTCTTTATTGTAATCTATATCTATAACCTCCTTACTGTATGTAAAATGAAGGCAATACATATGTGTTATAAGGCGATAACCAATATATGAGTGGAAAGTGTTTAGTTGTACAGTGATGGATAAGCTGATGCATACCTTGTAGGGTCTATCTACCCATGCACATAACTGATTGAAAGGCTGTAGAATTAATTTAGTGACATGACATTGTAAAAATCAAGCATGTTTTTCTTAATTCCTTGCCTCCAGGGGGATTGGGTGGCTCAGTAGATTAGTAATAAATACAAATCCTTTCACCTTGAGGTCATTGTTTTGAATTGACTCCAAATTTGTAGTGATGAAAAGTCATTATCTGATGGATGCTTAATGGCCTATGTGAAATAAATTGATAGTCTCAGTTAATTGTTGGCAGCCAAAACAGAAGACCAGCATTAAACTGTTAGGGAGACTGAACTATCCAGTCACCCACAGAAAGGATATATCTAGTTAGTTTTTGGACACACCAGCTTTCTGCTGCCTATCATGGGCCTTGTTTTGTCATTTTGTTCTTCCTCTCCCCCCAGCTCCTACTGTGTAGTGAATGCAACCTAAAGCTCTGTGCTGATAAAGCTAAAGTTTCCATCTCTATCCGTGTCAGTCTAAAGCTTTTCACAATCATTATACCAGCTTTAGTAAATCCTTGTCATCTTAAACAGACAGTTTAAAAGGAAAAATAACATACTCCTCTCCCCGCTGCTTCTCCCACATGTGTGTGAACTTACATATAAGATTAAATTTAAGGAAAAATATATTTCTGAGATTAGTGACACGAAAATTCTCATTTTCATTTTTGGCCTCCTGGCTGGGATCCAATCTGCTTTCCTAGTAAAAATAAAATGAGTTTGGTGTCCTTGGCAGTACATATCCCAAACCATCTGAAATAATTCTGCATGTTAGAAATCTTCAATAGGGAGAGCCCTGAGAGTCCAACAGAGAGACTGAATCAAAGGTAAGTCTCTAGGGAGGCCATTTGGAGGAACAATTCCAAAGGATGCCTCCATGAAGTCTGTCTCGTGATGGAGACAGAAGTTTAATTTCCTGAACAGCCAGTCCTTTTAGCTTCAGAAAAAATAAAAAAACCCCCTTTGAAATACAGGTTTCCCTCGATTTATGTGGGTTCTTTATATGCAAATTCGCTCTTATGCGATGAGCATATTTAGACCCATAATTTGTTATATGAGAAGTAAATTTGCTCTTATGCGATCAGCATAGATGCCCGCCCCAGCAGGTAAGTCTATAGGGCGAGGGGAAAGGGCCGTGGCCCTACTCACCCCAGCTTCGGCTGCAGCAGCCCTGGGAGCAGCCGGTGCTAGCGGCCTGCAGACACTGGGCTGCACTGTGCTCCGCTTCTCCCCCCACACCTGGGCTCACCCCAGATCATGGGCTGCGCCGTGTCCTGGTGCAGGCAGCTGGTGCCGGCTGCTCCCGGGGTGGCTCCAGCATGGGCTGGGGTGAGTGTGGACAAGTGGAGCCCTGGGCGGTGTGGGGTGCAGCACTCACCCCAGCCCCAGCTGCAGTGACCCTGAGAGCAACCGACACCAGCTGCCTGCACCAGGGCTGGCACAGCCCAGGAGCACAGGTTAGTGGGGACTAGTGGAGTACAGTGCAGCCCAGCGGCTACAGGCAGCTGGATTTATGCGCTGTTCTCCAGGAATGCATGTACAGCATAAATCGAGGGAAACCTGTACCTATATGAGAGAAAGGGTGAGTAAATACAAAGAGAAGGGAGAGAGAAAGGAGACAGAAATTAAAAGAAAAAAAATTAAAATCTTTAAAGGCATGAAGTAAAGGATTGTCCCTCAGCCTGCATTTTTTTTAACTTGAATAGGAAACCCAATGGTGTAACATGCAGCTTTTGTATCCTGGTTGTCAGCCAGGCTGAGAGTAGTGGCTGCTGACATTTTTGTACCCCCTCAAATCAACGCCCTGGGCTTGTGCCCCAGTCATCCACCCATACTTATACTACTGAGAAAACCAATAACTGAGGCAACTGAACATCTAACCTGATAGATGGACATCTAGGACCTGATGATCCTTTTGGTTACCTCAGTGCAAATTGCAATTAACTCCAGTGAAATTAATGGGTTCACAATGGTATAAGGAGAAAAGATAATCAGGCTTCTAAATTCCATTATTTCTATTCTGTTTCTGGGAGATGCAAAAAAATTCAGAGCAGTTGCTGGGGTTGGTGGAACTGCAGCTGTCCCGAACCAACACAGTAACTATCAGAGTAGCAGCTGCTATCATCTATTCTCTGCCTGTAGCCATATAGGGGGAGAAGTCTGCTGAGAAGAAATAGAAAGGAGATGTAACAGAGCTCTGAGGCTGGATAGCTGTAAAGGGCTAGGCAGCAGAGCAAGAAGTGTTTGGGAAAGTTGTTTAAGAAGAGCTTGAACTAATGAGAGGGGCTTTGTTTTCTGATGGGATGTTAAATGCTGACAACAGAGCTGATAAATGCTTTGTTATCAAGGAGCAGGGAGGAGACTCCACCCTAATCAGAGCATCCTGCAGGGCCTGGCCACACACCCCTCATCTCAGCACTGCGGAAGGGAAGGGAGGGCTGCTCTAGCACCCCCCCAGCTTCTAGCCTGAGCCACTTCAGGCATGTGCCTGCATTTCTGGGATGTCTGTAAGTTTACAAACTGGTTTAGGCCAGTCAGATTAGATTAACCTGCAAAGATTGAATCAATTCAGGCTTGGGCTTTTTGAATGTCTGTCCCTAGCCTAAAAAAGCAGGAACAGGGCAAGTAGGAGCAACGGAGCTGTGTTAAGCAGAAAGTTTGTCATGTATGCTTGGGACAAGGGGAGGGGATGGGAAGGGAAGGGGGAATTCAGAGCTGTTTCTAGGGATGTGTATGTGTAAGAGGATTATGTGTGTACGAGGGCTTTTATGAAGAGCACAGTGTATGAGGGGAACTTAGTGTGGGGGCAGGGCCGTCACTGGGGTGTCCCTGGGACAGTCAAATCAGGGCAACTGCCCTGGGACCCACGCTTTGGGGGGAGCCCTGCAGACCCAGGCAGAGCAGCGGTGGTGCAGAGCTTGGCGGAGTGGCGGCTCTGCGTCCAGCCGCTCGCCACCCGCCCCCGCCAATGCCACCAATGACGGCGGTGGCAGTCTGCAGCCTGTGGGATTGGAGCAGGGTTGGGGCCCCGCGTGGGCTGATTTGGTCTGGGCCCTGCACCCTGCTCGGGTCACCTCTGTGTTGGGGAGATGAGCTACAGAAAGTAGGTGTTTCAATGACAAGTTCCTAGACATCTCTCCCTTTTTGAGGCATTTCTCACACTTCGAGAAATGGAGCAAGTGATCAAGACCAGGCATCCTTTATCTGCTGCCTTATTGCTCCTTAGCATGCATTGCCCCAGTCCATTTAAAAAACCTAGGTATCAGTAGGTGTCACTTGTCAGAAACCATGCTACACTGGATCCCAGATACGGCACCTAGGAACTTCCCAGAGTCAGCCCAACTCCATGCCAGTGTGAAGATGAAGACTCCTAGTCAACCCTATACACAGAATTCCAGTCTTAGCACCACAATTCAGCATCTGTAATAATTCCTCCTTTTAAACACAAATGCCAAACTGCCTCCCTGAGGCCACAGGCATACACCCACCACATCTTAGCAGACATACTTCTTTCCTCACAGGTATTAAATGTTTATGAGGCCAATCTCAAGTGTGGTAGTGTTGGCCTGGAAGTCCCTCACAAGCCTTAAATGGGTCAATGCACATTATTAAAAAGTCCCTTTAAACTACCTCTTTTGCTGCCATAGTCTTCCTGCCTGCTCACCTTTGCCTCGATTCTGGACACATGTAACACTCCTCTCTCACATCCATTTGCATGACAGCTCTGTGTTAAGCTGTTGAGTCATCTGATAAATGTTGGGACCAATCACAGAGATACATGATAAACTATATTTATTATACATTTATGACCTGCCGGCTAGTTTCTCTCCCCAGGACTTATTTAAATTCCCCCAAATACTGAGCTGCTTCAAACAGCAGGAGCTTTATTAAACCAATCCTGAACAGAAACATAGCCTCCTTTTTGTAACCTCCAAAGAAAAATTTGCATTCCTTGAAGGTGTGCGAGTGTGTGTGGGTATGTGTGTGTGGGTGTGTGCACGCATGCGCAGATGTGTGCGCACATGCACGCAAACTTTGTTCTTTCAGATTCTAAACCCTGAAATATTTCTCTTTGTTAGCTACATTGCAAAATAGAACAGCCAAAAAACCCTGAAAAAATTCCCCCCACCCTAGATCTTTTGCTTCTGTTTTTGCAGCATCTGTTGGAGGTGCTGCAACAAAGAGACTGCAAACACAGCAGTTCCAAATACTTCCCATTTCCCTTGCAGATTTTTCCCTAGCCCCTGCACTTTTCCTTGTCTGCTCCTCTTTCCATTTTCACCAGGGTTATCACAGCTGACCAAGGAAAAACCACTAACACTCTTTAGGGAAGCCTCACTGTTGCAAAGAGCTGACTGACAGACACACAGCCCCTTCCTATGATTATCTTCATCTCTCATCTCTTTCTTCAGAGAATTTAGTTTATTGTGGGGGCTATTGGTTGCTGCTGAACAGCTTCAGTTTACTTAGCCAGGTGGAAATTTGTGGTCTGTGGACATAACTGCTAGCCTCACTCAGGCTTTTTAAGACTTGAGTTACACAGGATTGGATGGAAGAGTTTCTAAAGGCCTGTCTAAATCCCCCAGTACCATGGAGCTTGTCTACATCCCCTCATTACCATGCTACATTACTACAGACATGCTGTAGTAGTGCAACATACCTCACAGTGGCATTCCTTAGTGCAGCAGAGGCAGATCCTAGAAAGCTTACCAAAGGTAGAAAAGGGTCGTGACACCAATACAGGTCAATAAGTGAAGTATCTGAATGGGTATGTTTACAACTATTATTTCAGAGGCACTAACCCATCCCAGCCATATTCCCACAAACAGTAAGGGACAATTCCTGCCCCGAAAAGTTCATAATGTAAACCAGAGTCATCCAAATGGTGGCCCCTGAGCCACATGTGCCCCACAAGGGGTTAACATGCTCCCCTCTCCCCCAGGCTACCATCCACCCACTATCTGCTTCTGCTCCTACTACTTCAGCTACAGCAGCAGCCAGGGTCTCAGGGTTTCTTCACTCTCCTGGCTTCTGCTGCATGAAGCATACCCCCACCCTAAAGGGCTTGGCAGCATGTTGTGGTGTGCAGCCAGCGATCCCTGGGAGGCCAGCAGACCAGAATGCCAATGCAGCACACTGAGCCTGCAGGGAGCTGAAAGCAAGGCAGGGAGCACCTGTCATGCTGGGAAGTGCCTGCCCATGCCTATGCAGTACAGCAGCATGAGGGACTACCCATGCTCTCACACAGTGCAATTGGGGGAGGGGGCACCCGCTACACATGTGCACACAAAGCATACAGAGCAATAGCCCCTGACAGTGCTTCTCCCATGGTGTGAGGCCCCACAGATGCAGTCTGCCGGGAAGGCGGCCCCTAGCTGCTTTGGACTTGGACAGCCCTGATCTAAACAAATGAGACAGCTGAACTGCAGTAGAAAATGGGAGGAGGACAAGGGTATGGAAGACATGAAGTAATTTGCTCAAAGTCATACAGTTGGCCAGTGGCAGAGCCAGGAATAATTTCCTTGGTGACAGCCCAGTGTCTCTCTATTGGACCAAGCATCATTTTCATCAAAATCATTCCAGGCCCTTTTACAGGTTTCCTTATCACTAGCCCACACTTGCCAAACCTCTAAGCAGTCAAAACTAATGAGCTAGGCTCCCACCAAAAATCACAAGATTTAAAGAAAAAAAAGTCTCACCCTTCTAAAACCAAACAATACAAATCTGGGGAGAGTTTTATTTGCCATCTGATTTTTGATCTTTTAGGTACATTTGTTTCAATTTTTTCAACACAGCTAGAAAATTGCTTCAAGAAAAAAAGAAAAGGAAAAGAAAAAGAAAAGCTGAGATCTTCATGTAATCAAGAACTGGGAGCTTTAAGAAAAATCATGGCCATCAGAACACTCGCAATAAAACTATGGCAACACAGCCACGAGTAAAATTCCAAAATCTAGATTTAGCTTTTTTTTCCTTTTTTTTCCCCTTTTTTATCTGCGATGCATATTTCCAGCTTTTTTTGGTATTTTCAAACTGACAATCCTTGCTACTGTTTTGAGATAATGTTTTCTGGTGCTACATTCATATCCATGACCTAGATATCATAATTTAAACTTGGACCTTCTCCAGCATGGTAAAGTTATTTTAAGAAAAAAGAAAACTAAAACGAGATTCAGTGTTCTTAAATGCAATAGTAGAATATATTTTTTAAAGCTCAGCAGATCTTTGAAACAGTACATAATAGTTTGAAACAGAAAAATTATCTGCTTCCTTTGCACAGTATACTGAATAAACTCCTTGTCTTATGTTGCAGTGTTCACAATACACATCCATAATTCTAGAACAGAGATCAGCAATGTTTTAAAATGCGGGGCTGAAATAAACCAGCCCAATATGAGGTGGACTGGTGCTTCTGACCTAGCCACAACTGCCTCTTCCAAATGCCCAGCAGCCCCCACTGCCACTTCTCCCCACTGTCCAGCTACTATACAGACCCACCCATTGCTGCAACTCCCCCCTCCCTTATTGAATCATCACTGATAAGTGATAGGCTTGTGTGAATAGGGAAGAATCACTGTCCCTATTCTAGTCGGCCAAATCAGAATCAGAGATTCGGTGGCGATTTGGATCAGCTGGGGAGAGATAGGCACAGCTGGGTAACTGGTTGCAGGTTTTCCCATGGTTCCTCCTGCTGTGCCTGCCTGAGTGGAGGGAGCTACAGGAGAAGCCCCCATGGCAGCCCTGCCCAGCCCCATCCCCCACCCAGCCCCAGTCTCCCAGCACTAACATCTTTATCAACGATTTAGATGAGGGTGTAGAAAGCCCGCTGGCCAAGTTTGCAGACAATGCTAAGTGGGAACAGCGGTCACGCTAGGGGATGGGGTGCAGATCCAAGCAGACCTGGGCAAGTTGGAAAGGTGGGCTGAGCAGAACCAGATGCCGTTCAATAAAGATAAATGCAGAGTGCTTCATCTGAAGAGAAGTAAGCTGCAACATGAATATAGGTTAGGAAGAGTCGCTCCGGCCAGCACAATGCCTGAAACGGACCTTGGGGTTATGGTTGATCATAGAATAAACATGAGCTGCCAGTGCGACACTGTAGTCAACAGAGCTAACAGCATACTGGAATGCATTAGCCAATACGTCACAAGCAGGGATAAGGAAGTGATACTTCCTCTCTACTCGGCGCTGGTAAGACCCCAGCTACAATAGTGTGTCCAGGTCTGGGCGCCACACTTCAAAAAAAAGATGTGGAGAATCTTGAAAGGGTTCAGAAAAGGGCCACAAGAATAATTAAGGGCCTGGAGGACAAACCATACGAAGAAAGACTAAGAGATCTGGAACTGTTCAGTCTGGAGAAGAGAAAACTGAGGAGGGACTTAGTGGCTGTCTATAAGTATGTAAGGGGTGATTATTAGGAGCTGGAAGAAACTGTTCACTGACACGCCCCAAGGGAAGACAAGAAACAATGGCCATAAACTGTTAGAGGATGGTTTCAGGTCGGATGCAAGGAAGAACTTCTTTACGGTAAGAGTGACCAGAAATTGAAATAGATTTCACAAGGAGGTGGTACAGTCCCCAACGTAGGAAGTCTTCAAGAGGACACCTTACTGGGATCACTTGATCTCAGCAGTATTCCTGCCCAGAGCAGGGAGGTTGGACTTTATGATCTTTTGAGGTCCCTTACAGCCCTTGATTTCTATGATTTCTATGTAAGTTGCAGGAAAAGAATTTTCTAAATGCAATCTTAATAATTAGAATAATAGAAATGTACAACTAGAAGGGACCACCAGAGGTTATCTAATCAAATCAGCTGCACTGAGAAAGCACTTGTGTTGCTCATAATGAAAGGGAAAAAAATCCTTTTTTTTTTAATTAAAATTTCAAAACTCGAAAAACGTTAGTTAGGTGTATTATTGGTCAAAAGCCAGAGGTGTACGCCATGAGGACTTCATCAACATAATTTTTCGACGGCTGACACTTTGATACAAATTTCCACTTGCTCTAATAATATTTCATACTGCTTCTTGCATTTTCAAGGCACTATACAAATATTAATACAGTGACTCCAGAGGGATCTACAATTGTAGCAAACCATTTTAATACTATGACCCGTTATAGCTTACATGCATTATAATGGTCTCTACCAACCACTCACTCAGCAAACCTTTACTACCCTATCATATTATTTTGCTGAAATATACTATATTAGGAACATATAATTAGGCACCACCTAGATCACCGAGTCCATTCCCCTGCATTCACAGGCACTTGCTAAAACGTCACTTCAAACTTTTACAATTGCCCATTCAAATCTTTACCTAAAATTGCACTGAGCAAAATCTGAAACACCAAAAGCACCCTATAAAATGCTTTCTGTTTTATTTGAACTTCAGCACTATCTACATGCCCCAGTCATGGACCAGAGCCCCATTGTGGTAAGCACTGTATAAACATGGAACAAAAAGATGGTGCCTGTCTCAAAGAGCTTATCATTTAAGGTATGGATTGGCCATGCATTTACTGCAGGATAAAAGAATGCAGAGTTTACCATGGGCCAGATGCTACACAGTTACTGCCTATATACACACTCTTACTCTGTAGCAGCTGGAAGTTACTCTACAGTAACTTAACCTTAGTAAGAGCTAAGCTTTCATTAAGAGCTAAACTATCACTGTTAAGCTTTTACACAGAGCTAAGCTATCGCAGTTAAGCTTTAAAATGCCAAGCGTGCACATGCGCAGCTACTGCAGAGCATCTGACATACTGTCAAGTCCTGCGCCCTTTTACCTCCCAGTAGATTGTTTTTGTGCTCATATTTAAAGTATCTACAACAATAACTATTCATTTACAGCAGTTACAAACAGTACAAGTACTATTATATTTCAGAATACTATACTAAATTCAAATTAAATTAATGGCTAAAATGGCGAAGTGCTGTATTATGTCTTTGTTTGCAAGAGTCCACTTTCTTTATTTTCTTTCACAAAATTAGCAATGAGTCCCATGGGACATTCATACACATGCTCCAGGAGGTGGGGGGGGGGGCGCTTTAATTAAGAGTGGCTCTAAGAGTCACTCTAATTAGAGTGCCCAGAGTGTCACACGTATCAGCATCTCTACACTGAAAAAATGGCGGTGGAGGCTTTTTAACTAAAGCTTATCCAACGCGCTTTAGTTAAAGTACCCCCACTGCCATTTTTCAGCGTGGGGACACTGATACATGTGACACCAGAGTATGCTGGAGAGCACTAATTACCATGCTCCAGCAGACTCAATTAATTGAGTCTGCTCTGACGTGTTGTAATTACAGTGCAACGGCACGACCTCAATGCACATGTATAGGTGCCCTTGGTTCTTACTATGACACAACAAGGTTTAACTGGATATATTAATTCAGCCAGTGCTTGTGAGGAATTTCATGAACCTGCAATTAATTTTCTATCCAAGGATGAATTGTAAATAGGACAAGTTTTTCTGAAAATGTGGAACATATACAAAGAAGGTTCTCTCCTCCCACACCCTGCAAAACAAATCTATTTTGATCTCCCTGGGGTACATCACTTCAAGTGGAACATGTCATGTTATATTGCACAAAATCCACAAAGTGATTTGTGTTTGCAAAATCAAAGCTTCTCTGTTTCTTTTGTTTCGGGCTCAGTGTGCACAAAGAGATTTACATTCTATATTTGTGGCTCAAAACATCTCACTCTAGAAATATCTGCACTTCATTTGCCTGTGAAGTGCCAGCAGAGAGCAAATGAAAATAAACAGAAGCAGGGAAGTCCCAGAAGGAGAAAAATGTGATGGGGCTGGAGTCTAGATCCCATGATCATTGTCTCACCTGCCTGAATCTGCAGAAACATTCTTGCTTCAGTTCTTTGTGAGACAGCGAGAGAGAGATTAGAGGGAGCACCTCATGGCTCTCACTGAAATGTGAATTACACAATGCCCAAAGGACATTTTATATATCCCCAAGCAACCTGAATCCATAACCAAACTCCTTTGTAAGCATACACTTTGGAAACCTTGCCATCTGTGTGCCAATGCAGTAGGCGAGGCTTCTAAATTGGCTGATTTAATCTGATAAAACAGAGACAGCATGGCAAAGTGGGACAGACCATGAAAGACCAGATGAAGTAATAGAGTCAGAAGAAGAGAAAGAAATCAAGCAAAGGAAAAACACTGTGATTTTATCAGGTCGTCCTTCTTAATAGTTTTATTGGGAAATGTAGGGTCCTTCAGCAAATTTCCCTATCTGTCAAGAATCCACTATTTCTTCTAGGAAGTGTCCTCACTTCTTTGTACACAAATGCTGAGGTCTCCTGTGAATTTCACTGGGTTCACCTCGGAGTACAAACTGGGTAATCACTGAATTTCTTTCCACTTGTCACAATCGATGGGATCAAACACATGTAGCAATAGGTGGACGACCCATCCCTAATTCAAGAGACAGTCCCAGAATGGGAACCTCAAGTCCTGGTCCTGGGCTGCATGACTCTGGGACAGCTTTGTCCTAGATTCATGGTATTGTACAGGGATTGGGAAATGACAGCTTTCCCCTTTCAGGCTGGCAGCACTCCAGCCTGCAAGGGGCTGCTGGAAGCAGGACGCAGGGGGTGCCACGTGTATGTGCGCACCTGCACACATGCACATGGCCGGGAATACAGTCAGGCAGCATGGACAGCAGCTCCCTTTAGGTAAATCTATGGGGGGCAGGGGGAGGACAGTTCAAGGCCCCCATGGTGAGGGAGGCAGGGGCTGGAGGCACTGCCCAGCCAGGGCAGTGCATGGGGCCAGAGCGTGGAGTGGGATGGACCCACCAGCAACTTGTCCAGGAGGTGCAGGACATGGGTGGGGGTGGGGCTCCCCACCTCAATACACACCTGTCAGGGAGGGGCATGGGGGGGCACATGCCTCCTGATTTGTGCGTGGGGCAGGGAAGGGGATGCCCACTGTGGCTTGGGGCACCCCACCCTGCTGCTCTCCCCCCTTGAACCCCACGCCACCATGGCGATGTGGCCCTTGCCCACCTAGCAGCAGTGGGGGCGGTCGTGGCATGGAGTTGTGTTCCCCACTGCTGCCAGGCAGGCAGGGAGCATGGGGCCAGTGTGGAGCTCCCGGTGGAAGGACAGCAGGGTGGGGAGTCTGGAGCCCAAAGCAGGCAGCCTGCATCCACCCCTGCCCTGCTCTGTCCATGCTGCTGGTGGAGGGTGGGGACGGGGGGGGGAACAGTAGGCAGGCATACATCCTGCCTTTACATTTTAAAAAGGTGGTCACCCTATGTAGCAGTCCTGTACCTGAACCTAGGTTTGACTTACAAATGCCTGTGTCTCCCCTTTATCTCTCTAGCGCAGGGGCAAGCAATTATTTTGGGCAGAGGGCCGCTTACTGACTTTTGGCAAGCTGTCAAGGGCCACATAGGTAGCCCTGCTCCTTGACAGATTACCATCTTGTTACTGGAAATCCCACCCCCTAATCCCTGACCATTGCTACCCGCAGTCCCTCACCTTGCCCCCAGAAGTACTCCTTTCAACAAGGGGTTTTCCCATCTTGGAACCAGGCAAATGCCAAATTATATTCTAAAAATCAATCATCTATTGTGTGGTGTAGATAGAGGTGAATGCACAATAGGTTAAAATTAAGTCTTACTCTTGCATATTGTGGGGGCTGCATATAGGTTTGTGGGGGGCTGTGAGTGTGTGGGTATGTGGGGTGTGAGTGGGTATGGGGTTTGTGGGGTGCTGTGTGTGGGGGGAGGGTGGCTGGAGTGTATGAGAGGGTGTGGGGGTCTGCATGTATGGCAGTGTGGGGGGGTGCATGTGTATGGTGGGGTTTGCATGTGGGACTAACCCTATAAACATCACTTGAACTCTCTATGAACACATGGACACTTTGCCCCTGCCTGCACACATAGACAGACACAAACACATGTACCGGTGCGGCTCCGTGCTCCCTGGTCCAGCAATACAGCTGGAAGCCACGTGGTACCGAAGCAGGGCTGGGGCAGGAGGAGAGTGAAATGGCTGGGGGTGGGTGGGGCTGGGCTGCTCAGCTCTCCTGAGGGCTCCCCCTGGGTCGTACTGCCCCTGGCTCATGTCAGCTTTGACAGGGAGCCAGGAGGAAATAAATATTAATTTACTAATTTTTTAGGGGCCCCCTCGGGCCAGATAGATGTCCTGATAGGCTGTATCTGGCCCATGGGCCATATTTTGCCCACCCCTGGTCTGGTGGGAGAAAGTAGGGTACTTAACAAACCAAGCCAAGGCTCCAAAACATCCAATTTGCCTATGTCTACAGCTTCTGCAAACAAACAATGTCAGTGCACTGGAGCTCCAATGACAAGGTCTGCCAGGCAGAATGGGGTAAGTTACCTTGGCCAATCAATATATTGGAAAGGAAATTCTCTTGAGGTCCTCTCAACCAAGCAGCAAGTGTTTCTCTGTCAAACAGCACTAGAGCAGGGGTTTTTAACTGGCCTCTGGGGCACCCCCACCCCCACTCCACTCGTTGACTGGCTGCCAGGGGACTCCTCCTTTCTCAACTGGCCACTGGGGGTACACTGACCCAAAAGGTTGAAAACCCCTGCACTAGAGGATCACAAGTTGTTTTCTATCCCAGTGATTCTCAGCTAGGACACAATGAGATTGTTTTAAGGGTGCAACACAATATTAGCATTGTTACGTGTTCATACAAGACAAACCCAGAGATTTTAAATAGGAATCCATAGCGACAAAAACATTCCGACTTATTGGGTATGCCTACATGTGCTTTTATGCACACCTAAACTTAATGCGCATTGCATTTGCCTAATGCACATTAAGGTGATTTAGGTGCAAGTTTACATGTGCATATGCTAAGGTACGTTAATGTGGTGTGTGGACCAACTTAGGACTAAAGTTAGTCCCAAATCAGTCGACATACAAAGTGTTGCCTTAGCATGTCTGCATGTGCGTTAAAGCACTTTAGCTTTTGCAGGTATCAAATTTAGGCACGAATAACCTAAAAATCGCCATTTTAAAGGTGTATGAAGGACATGCATGTGAAGACACACCACTAATGCGTCTTAAAAATGATTTTACATGTGCTGATTTAAGGCACATCTACATGCCTTAAATCAGCACATGTAGATGCATCCATTGTGGTCCAAGTTCTTTGTAACAGAATTACTTTATCATGTTTTCATAACCAAGAAATGAGTGAAAGCTAAGAGCTGGCATTTTCTGAGGTATGCCTTGAATCTAATGAGGGGAGACCTAGAGCTTAAGCAGCTCACTCCAGGGGTTCAACAACTACGAAGTCTTAGCCAAACACTCTCATCAAATCTAAAAGAAAAATGTGCTTAAGATGAAAGTCATATGAAAGTGGCAAAAAGCTAGGGTGCTCTCAATTCCTACACAAAACTATCCTGCTAGCAGATACCTTGCTACAATGAACAACTATACAGAAAGGAACAACGAGGAGACGATGAGGCAGCAAAGGCACATTTTGCTCTGTGTCGAAGCGTGAAAAAAGAGTGTCTGAGATAATCAGGCATTATTAAAAAAACAAAAGCAACAAAAATAAAACTTTTCATCAAGAACCAATGGGGAAAACTAGCAGGAGAAATGAGAGATAGTATGGGTCTACTTTGCAACTTGCTACCACATTGAGAATGGACAATAACAGATCCAAGGATTCTATGCTCCTGCTGAGTGCAGCAGTACCCTGGATGGCACCCAAGACAGTGACCTGAGTGGCCTGTTTCTTTCACAATTGCCTAGCTTGTCATCTCAATAAAAATCTCACTGACCTGAGTTAAATCGGATTGGATTAAATCCCCAGGTCTCCTACAGCCCTTCCATGAAAAATCCCTACAGACTCAATTCTTTTTCAGTAAAATGGAAGGCATAATTCTCCCCTTTCTCAAGACTTGTTTAGGGGAGCAGTTAATTAAGGGCTCAGGAACAAGGCTCTACCCAACTCGAGCTGGCAGCCAACCCATGTCATGGACAGATCACGAGGCTGACCACCATTTTCACAGGCTTATTGTGGTGCCCCTCTCCCCCACATGCCTCTGATTGGCCAAGGATCCCTAGTGACCCTCCCTGCCACTGATTGGTAGGGAGGGCTGAATATCATATGGCCCCACCCCTTGCTATGGATTGGCTGAGAGTAATGTCCATCATGCAGCTCCACCTCTCACTGATTGGTAAAGAGGGGCAGGACCCCACACCAGGCAGCCGTCCCAGCCAATCAGCAGCAAGGGGCAGGGGTGGCAGCCATCTTGCCTGCTCTCTTTTGTGTCAGGCTGTACAGCCAGGAGAATTGCTGGCTCCCACTGGGAAGCCAGCATTTTATTTTTAGTAAGATTTTTTTGGTTTTGTTCTGTTTTTTTCTGCAGATGTTGCAAAGATCACCTGATTTCACACTTTCTATGAAATCTGTGAAATCGCTATTTGAGTAAGTCCCTACTCATGAGTGTTTTAGTTATTATGGTGGTGAGGGCCATGTGAATATATCAATTAATCAAATTGTGACATATGCACATCTTTTCAAGAAAGAAGGCCACTCCACTAGACTGAATGTAACATCACCATGAAGTCACCAGCTCTAAACCTGGAGCTTGGAGTTTCTTCTGGGCTCTCTTTGACCAGTCATGTCCACCACCTGCGATCAACTCCTGTTTGGCGATAGCATGGAAACAGGTGTTATATCAGTTTGCAGAGCAGTGCTAACTAAAACTAGACCTTGATCCTCAAAAGTGTATAACTCCCTGTTCAACTTCAATGGATTTTTAGGGACCTTTGAAGATCTGAGCCTTAGCGTTTTACTGATTTGACAGCAGAGGAGGACAGTATACCCCAGTGATCCCCAAAGCAGGGAAACCACATTAAAGGGCAGTGCAAACTTTCCCAAGTGTACACTTAATTAGTATACTTCCTTACTGGCTTGGAGAGAGACACACTTTGGAGGAATGAGAAGACCGTTCAGTCCTTGATATTACTGCTGATACCTTACAATGAGGATACTAATCAAGCTAGGTGTGTTCTTGTGATGCACAGATCTATATCTGTGGAACAAGCTGGGCCTGCTAAACTCATGTTACACAAGTCAAAGAACAACCTCGTTCAGTTATTAACAGCAAGAGAGATATGGATGGGTAAGAAATATGGATATGATGCTTGGACATCAAATTACCATTCCTACCTTGGAACTTATCCACTCCTTCTGGCTCTATTTTGTTGAGTTCAGTGGTAGCTTCTTTTATATCACATTATTTTATTATTCCTTATTAGCATGCAATTCATATAATTACTACCATCACAAAAATATTTTAACATTTTAAATATAGTGCTTAAAGAACGCCCTAAAACACTCTTATTGTAGGCTACACATTGAACACGTGTTGTTTGTTTGTGTTGAAGCTGGAAATAATTCTCTACAATTAAAACTTCATGATCCTTTCTGTAATTAATGCAGTACAGTCAAAGTCAATTAATGGACTGTTAAAGGGGCTTAATTTGTCTAAATAGGACACTATTAAGCAAACAAATTATATATTGCCCCTTGCAGACAATACAACACAAATCTACATGGCTGGGACAAGTTGATGAGAATTTGTTTATTTTAAATAAAGGCAATTTACTAATACAAATACGGTCAGAATATGATCATATCAACCCCAATTCTGAGAGCAGTTAACCTGAAGATCTGGGGCCCATCTACACTAGACATTTTGAAAATAGCTTTACTTGGACTGATTATACTGCCAAGTGGGATGTGAGGTAATTCTTGCACTGCCAACCCTAAGTGGTCCAAAATTGAGAGTGAGGCTCCAAATAACTTCAAGATTTTTAAAGATAGTAAATGCCAGGGCTCTTTTCATTTGCTGTTCCAGTTTTTATATAAGTACTTACAAGGTTCTTGCTATAACTATGAAGTATAGATACACCCTTTTTCCCCTCACTGCCTATGAAATGAAAGCTGAGAAACCCTTATAGTCTCATGGTTGGAAGAGCTGAAGATTTAGGAAAAGCAGCACACACTATAAGGCTCCTGACAAAATCACAAGAGGTTTCAACACTGTGCAGTCCATTAAACCAGCGCCCCTCCCCCTGCTTTCAGAAATAAGGTTCTAATTCTCAAACGCACTAAAGTCTCTTTGAATCGTTCTTCCATGAAGCATGTTATTTATGCTTCAAAGTCCTGAGTGTATTGCCAGAGCTGTGTAAAGATTTAATGCGAGTAAGCAGGCTGTGAGCAGCTCTCCCTCTTAATTCCACTAGTCCAGCTCCTCTCTTAGAATAGTAGCCTTGCACACCCAATTTTGCTTTGGTATAAAATCTTAGAGAGGGAATACAATTAGAAGTAGGTGTGTGGGGTGGTAGCTGTCTCTCTGCACACTTACTGCTAGTGTGCAAAACCTCTCAATTTTTGTGCCAGGCTCCAGGATAAATCCTTGATCCTTTTCATGTCATTCAACTTCTGGGTGTGCCTCCCAGCACGTCCCAATATAGCTAATTGATTGCAATGTAAAGAATACTGGCAGGCTTCATGCTCATGTGACTGCACTGCTGCAACACTTGAAAGATGTATTTAAGCAATGATATACAGTAGATTACTGTCACGGCAGATTTTTCAGCTCCTTATAGTGCCTAACACCTGGAGTTGTTGAGAGGGAAGAGATTTAATTTCCCTTTGAAAAATTTTTCAATCTTTGAAAATTATCTTTGCTTTCCTTAGAAAAAGGTTAGACGCTGTGCAATTTCTATGCAAATAATTATCTTTGTATTTTAAAATTATTGCTTTCGAGCCATTCTCCCTCTTGCTGCTTCTCACAGAATATTGTTAATTTAAAACGATTGTTAGCATTTTCCTGTCACTGTTGCTACCCACTACACTGTCAGTATATGAAGCCTGATTTATTTTTAATTTCCTGGATGTGCAGTTCTCTATTGCAACATGTTATTTGTTACTGATCAATGATTTTGCTGTGCGCTTCCTTGGAAACAAAGAATGAAAAGTTACCATTTATCAGGAAAAAAATCCCCTATTAATTATATCATTATTCTATCTGCAGCAGGTTTGCACCAACATAAAAAGGAGTAGAACTAGAAGCACCAATGATCTAAAATACAGCAATAAAGCTGTTCTTAGTAACTTTCTTGTTTCCATATAGTGAAATTAACCCTAGTAGAAAGGACCAGATCACTGTATTAGTGCTAAAAAGGAGAGTGGCTGGAGCCTCTTCATTTCTTGTGCAATGAAGTTAGTTTGCAAGCTACCCTGCATATACCAAGAGGACTGGGTTAAGAGAACAAATTTAAATGATCTTCATTTACACGAAACTTGTGCCATGCAATATCATGTATCAGTATCTACTGTGCCAGCCCATACTCACCGCCTTCCTGAGTTCAGTGGAAGATCACAATATCATAGGAAAGTAGGGCTAGAAGGGACCACATGAGGTCATTTAGTCCAGCCCCCTGCTCAAAGCAGTTGATTCATTCATTCTGAGACTGACCATCACTCCCAACCCTGTTTTGCCTTTTTTCCCAAGAAATTAGTTGTTACTTTCTCAGTGGCCTCCCTAAGAGAGGATTATTGTTCTTCTTGGTGGGCAATGGCCTGTGATCCCTTGAAAGTATCAAATAGGCCTGCTCAAGACAGGGTCATACCTAACTAAACTATTCCAGTCAAGTACCTGTCCAACCTGCTCTGGAAAATTTCTAGGGATGGAAAGTCCGTAACTTCTTGACCACACTCACAGTCACAAAGTTCCTCCTAATCTCAAAGCTAAATTTCCTCTGCTGCAGCTTGGGGCCAATGCTCTTAGTCCTGTCCCCTACAAAGAAAAGACTATCTCCATTCTCTCTTTAACTGTCCTTCAGGAAAGGCTCTTCAGCTCCTCATAAGTCAATCCTCCCAAGTCTTTTTCCAATCTGTTCATATCCTTCATGAAGCATGGGACCCAAAACTGGATATAGAACTTTAATGATGCTGTACTAGTGCTGAATAGGGTGAAAGAATCAATTCCACTCATTTGTAAGTGATGCTCCGGTTTATACATCCCAGTATACTGCTAGTCTTTTTTTGCAAGAAGAGCATACTGTTGGTTCAGCTTTGGGTCTACCATAACCCCCAGGTCCTTCTCTGCAGTATAGCAGCCTAGCTGGTCATTCTTCAGTCTGTATCTGTGTATGCAAGTATTGGATCCCAAATGCAGGACTTTGCACTTGTCCTTGCTGAATTTCACCTGACTGATTGTGTACCATTTTTCTAGTCGATCCAAATCATTCTAGATCCTAGCCCTACCCTCCAGGGATTCTAGAACTCCACCCAATTTGGTGTCAACTGCAAATTTGCTAAATGTGCTCTCAATCCCATCATCCATACTATTAATGAAGACATTAAGCAATACTGGATCCAGGACAGACCCCTAGGGAACCCCACTTGATACCTCCTCCAACTAGGCATTGAGTCATTAATGATTATCTGTTGAGCACTAGTTGATCTAACTAGTTATCTATCCACCTTGCAGTACTTTCTGCATAATAGCACATAGCATATTTGCCTACATATAACTAACATATTTTCCCCAAAATCAGATGGGGGTAACTAACATGCACATTATATGCAACCCCCACATACTGGCTCCTGAGCCATGTGCTGGGTTAGACACAGCTTGCTGAGTCCTAGCCTATGCACTAGCTGGAGTCAGTGCTAGTGCAATCAATCAGACCTGGCCCATGCAGCTCCAGCACTAGCTGGAGTGGGCCAGTCCACATAGCTTCAGAGCCAGTGCCAGCCTTGCAAACTCATGAAGATGAATAGATTTTTTTTGTATTTTTTATTCTGATGCCTAAAACCCAGCCTCTAATGAAACATCCCTAATTTCCAAGTTCAATTATTTACACCTGCAAATCTCATCCTTTGGGCACCGTTCCAAGAAAGTATTTAAGCATATGCATTAACTGAGACTTTTAAGTTAGGCATATCCTTAAGTGTTTTGCTGATCAGGGCCTTAAATATCTAAGCACTTGATTTCCCTAACCATGCCATGAAATTGAGACTTGGATGTCTAAGTGACCTGATTTCTGGACATAAACATTTGCACCTGAAACTTCAGTCCTATAAAATTACTTCAACACAAACCACTATGCTTGATAAAGTAAAATAACTAACTAACCAAATCCTTTAATATTTTTTCCAGTTAAACACAGCTACCCAAAGTAATTAGAAATAATTGCTGATATTTCTAGATGAAGCTGATGGATATCACAAACACTGCAGGGCAAACTCAGAGAATAATTCCATCTTTTCAGTCTGTACAAATGATGTAGCTTATCCTCCATCTAAGTCTCAAAAATATCAATTAAAAAAATCATATCAGAGGGGTAATGGCAGCACTACATGCACAGGATTAACAAAATATAAAACTAAGGCATCCTCCTCAATTTAACCCGTGATGTAATAGTTCTTATAAGAAATATTCTGATATGTTCAGTTAGCCGCTTTTCAGAAATGCCTGGAATGCAGTGATGGGAAATCAGGGTAGAACTCCAGCCTTTTACATGTGCTCCACTGAAGTGCTTCTTAAAATAAAGCTTTCTGACCTCTGAGGCATTAATCTGGAAATTTACTCATGACAGCAGAACCGCTGAAATCCAAGGGACTGTTTGAGAGTGGCTGCACAGCACAGTCAAGTACTGGGGTCCTAATCTGGTTCTTAGAGCTAAATCCTGCCTTTGGAAACAAGCCCAGTACCCAAGGATGTCAAAGGGAGTTGCCAGTAAATTCCATCCTTTCAGCATATTGCATAAGTATATTAAGTATACTAAACACAAATTTCCCAGCATACATTCAGTCACCATTCAGTCATTATGACCTCTACTGTGGGGTGAGAAAGGGGCTACAGCCCTCACATGATCTGAATCTACGTTGTAGCTAATACCCTCCTAAACCTTCCATTTCCCACTCCCTTTGTTGGTTCTACCTTGAAGGTGGAAAGCCTTTTTGTACAAAGTTTTGATTTCAACAATTTGGAAGTTTTTACTGAAAAATGTTTAGCTGAAAAATTTCAGATGCATCAAAAGCTCAGGCTCTTGAAGCAAAAAGTGGAGGGGACATATATTCTTAGCTGAATATATGCGTATCACTCCCACCAATACTAATAAGAACTCTGTGTGCACATAACCAGGAACTAATATGGATAACATTTAGAATATGAGTATAATTTTAAAAGCATCTAAAGCTCACTGAAAGTTAAAGGATTTAGGAGCCTC
Source organism: Alligator mississippiensis (assembly GCF_030867095.1). Lineage (NCBI taxonomy): Eukaryota > Metazoa > Chordata > Crocodylia > Alligatoridae > Alligator > Alligator mississippiensis. Next base: position 223,386,527 of record NC_081824.1, on the reverse strand, counting down.
AGACACTTAAGACACTTGAGAATATTCTCTTTCTGTTTTTGTCTAAACAAATTAATTTCTTTAGTAAGTGAATATTTAAAAAGGAACAACACCTCTAACACTTCACATTAAAAGCAGCACAGGCAATTTCAATTAAATTGATTTTTTTTATTAGACAAGTCGGTCAGGCAATAATTACTACAGCCCTCCTGGGTTTATAGTGATGAACCATTATAATTTGTAGTGGATAGTTAAATACAGTTTTTACGTGTAGGTATAATAGTTTTATTACTTTATTAAATATTCATTTCCAGAGGATTTCCCTGTACACAAAGGATTTATAGAATCACTTTGTAATATACACATTCTGTCAGCAGATTTCTCAAGTCTTCATGTTTGGTGTAATTCAGAAGAACGGGTTGTTCACAAGTGCATGAATTTGGATTCATTCATAGTTTCTTAAAATGCTGTATTAGCTCCACATTCATAAAACACTGGAGTTACTATGTGAGAAATGTCAAATGTACCAGCTTTTTGTAGTTCTTAGTTAAAGGATAATTAAGTCTACAGGATGAGAATGAATAAAGTCACAGAAGGGAAGCTGTTCATTTCAGCAGCTGAGGTGACCGGTGTCTCTGCTGCACCAGGTATGTTAGCTTCATCTTTTATTGTTTGTATTTGTACTAAATACCAGGTGCTGTTAGGGCAGCAATGTTACAGGATTCTGTGCAAGAGAATAACTATTGCAGCATTGCTCAGCTTTCTGATATGGATTCCTCAGTCAGTTCAGAGTGAAATTGTCAGGAACAATTGCATTGTACAGCAGGCTGTGCACTATGCTTTCTGTTCTCTCCAACTTTTAAAAGGCATTCAAGAGAAAAAAAAAAAAAGATGCAGCCTTTGATGCCAGTAGTCTGGGTGTCTAAAGGCTAAGCACTCAAAATATAGTTGAGCTTCTCAAGCGACTCTGAGGGCAAGTCTATACTATGCCTGTGCCATCCTCAAGGATGTCACCATCATCATCACAAAGGCCACTCCTGACATACATTTTTGCACAAACCCATTGTTTCTCAATAAAGAAACCCCACCATTTCTTTTCAAAAAGGGAATTAAGCTTCCAGGCCCTAAATCTTAATTGATTTTTTGTACTTTGCTTTATTTGTTTTTTTCCAATCTGCAAGTCCCTAGCATATTTGACATTAGTTGCTGTTAGCCCAGACATTCTTGACTTCAGTTTTCTGTTGAACAAAACGTTGACAGATACCATTTCGGAATCTATTGGTGTTAGAAGTGAATCAGATTCTGGCTCCATATGCCTTTCTGCTTCAGGCCTCTTTTTGGGGGCTATTTTGGCTTCACTACCACATATAGTGTCAGAGAACTAAACACTGGATGACTTTGCTCCAGCTCCAGCTCATGGTTGCCTTCCACCCAGTTTGCCCGCCCATGTGAACACCATGGACCAGAAGGCAGATGAGTGGGGAGGAAAAGAGGTGGACCACACCTGCACTGCACTACACTGCCTGGGCAAACTCTGCTGCACATGGCCCCTGCCTCCCCAGCTGGCTCCCAGGAACTTGTGCACAGGCCACTCCCATACACTTGGGCATACGCCCCCCACCACTCAACACACACACACACACACACACACACACACACACACACACACACACACACTAGAAGAGTATAGTTTTGAGCCATTATGCAATCATCTCTATATAACTCTACTAAAAAAAAAACCGTAACTGTAAAAAACTGGGAGACTTTTGGTGCTAAATCTCTGTGCCTCAATTCCCTACTTTTCCTTTGTCCTACCCTTTGTCAGTTTTATGTGCTCAGACTAAAGCCCTTGTGGAAGCTGTCCTTATAATCACGGGCATGAGAAGACATAATGCTGCCCCTACTGAAGTAAATTAAAGAATTGTCACACTTGCCAAAATAATGCAGTGAGCAGTATGGGCCGCAGAGCGCAGCCTGTATTATAGTTCATGTTGGTTCCCTCTTTGTTATCATGTGCTGTGTCGCACAGTGCCAGATCCATCAATGCTGTAGGGCTAAGATTAGACTGAAGGCATGTTTATGAGGTAAACGTGCTTTGCCAGGTAACAGTGCCCTCAAGCACACCCTGCTGCTCCAGGCAGACTGCCTACAAAACAGGAAGCAATAGAGCTGTGCCTATGCAGTACTTTGGATGGGCTAATAACACTGATAGGTGAATGTGCAAATTAGCTTGCTTCATGTAAATTAGCCTGCTTGCAGCATTATGCAATGCAGCTAAATTTACCAAACAGACTTAACTTGAGACCCATTACATGCATTTTGTAAGTTCCCTCAAGACCAATTCAAGATGACTCGGAACAGGGCAGAAGACAGTTTAAACCCCTGACCCTGAACTACTTATGCACAGAGTAAAATTCATAGGTCTATCAGTATTCTCTTAATCTCCATAGGGGTATTTCAGCAAATGCTGGTGATGGTGACTAAGGCTAGGGACAGACATTCAAAAAGCCTGAGCCTCAATTGATTCAATCTTTGCAAGTTAGTCTAACAAGACTAGGCTGAACCAGTTTGTAACTGCAGAGACATCCCCTCTGGACTGAGGAAATGCAGACATGCCTGCAGTGGCTCAGGCTAGAAGCTGCGGGGGTGAGGGGGTATGCTAGAGCAGCCCTCCCTTCCCTCCGATACTGCTGAGCTGAGGGCGGCTCAGCCAAGCCCCTGCAGGACGTTCTGATTAGGGAGGGGTTCCCCCTCATTGATAACAGAGCATTTTTCAGCTCTGTTATCAGCATTTAACACCCCATCAGAAAACAAAAGCCTCTCTCATTAGTTCAAGCTCTTCTTAAACAACTTTTTCCAAGGAAGGAATGGAGGGATGTTACCAGCTACCTGTTGATTAGCTCCAAAAACCCTTAAGTGGACAACATCCTAACTGCCTTTGTCCTGTCTGCCTTACGCAGGCACCACTCAGCATTAGCTAGCATACTACATGCTGGCTACGGTCCGCTGTGGGAGGAAAAGGGGAATCCCTACTTGAGCAGCAAGTAGTGGGGGGGGGGGGGCCATGCAGGGGAAGCCAGGCAGACACTACTGTGCCTGCCATCTCTGCCAGAGCACCAGCCAAGGAGCAGAGGGGTGGGGCCATCCCAGTTCTCTGGAGCAGAGTGCTGCACTCAAAGCTGCAAAACATCTGGGATGCTGGAGGACTCTGGTTTAAGTTAAACTAGGAAGGAGTCTGAGACAGACATTGCATAAACTGGTTTGACCCAAATCAGTTAAGTCTGATACTATATTCAACTGGGTTTATCTCAAACCGGTTTCAGCCATTTTCAAACTGGTCTATGTGCACCGAATGTCTGTTCTGTTACAAGTTTAAACCAGTTTCTGATCACTTAAACTGGTTTATGTGCAATGTCTGTCCCCAGCCTAAAGGTCACCTGTGAAGACCACTGATTTATCTCCAACTGACTTCACTGGGTGTCTTGAACGTGATGTGGGTGGCCAGCTGTGGCCTTGAGAATCCGTGTTTTCTCCAGCAGTCTTTCGGATTAGGAAAAAGAGAGGAAAACAGCTAGACTTGCAACTGTACCTTTGAGCAGATTTTGACTTAAACTAACCAAATGGAAATTTCACAGCACTTTAAAAGTGACTGGCAATTTTGATAATGCTGTTAAAAATCAATGGAACTTATTATAATAATGAGCTTATTTCAAGACACAGAAGTCCATATAATACCTGCCTGGAATATTTTGCAACAGCCGGCTTTTGCAATGATATGTAAGGCCTTGTGGGCAGGTCCATCTGCCAGCCTGCTGGAAATGGCAACATTTAAAACAACAAAACAAACCCCCAAATCTATGCTTTTTCCCCAGTGATAATGCATCCAAGTCTCCAGCTGGCTTCTCAGTTACTGAGAGGCTTCGTGGTTTGTCTGAAACGTTATTTCAAAATATTCTTCACTGTTAGTATGAGGGTGAGGAAACATTGTCAAAGCCCTAGTGAAAAATGATAGTCCTTTTATGAGATTCTGACACTGCCCCATGGAAACTGAAGTGCAATAAAAAGGGGGAAAATAACATGGATACATCAAAAAGAAATCCCTTTAGGTTTTCTTGACACCATGAAAACAGCATGTTTACCAAACTAATTTATTTTCATGGACATGGTTAATCTACTGTTGTCAGAGGCCTAATACGACCTGTGCACCACCCTGATGCCACTCTCATACATATTTTATTGGTTGATTAATAAATGGTTTAGGTTTGATTCAAATACTGCCTCATTCATGTAGGGTGGCATTTACCTTTGTGTGGCTGGCATAAAGCTCATGAAATGCATTTGTCTGCTGGAAGTACTTAAATGGTCTCCATTCCTCTAGTATCAGAAGACTTCCCAAGCTCTACTGTAGCTTTCCTGTGAGTCAGGAAAGTGCTATTATTCACATTTTTACAGATGGGGAGCTGATACATAGAATAGGTAAGTGATTTGCCCAAGGTCACACAGGAAGTCTGTGGTCAAGCAGAGAAATGAACCCAGGTCTTTAAGTCTCAGAAAAGCACTCTAACCAATGAGCCATTCTAGTGAAACACAACAGCAAGCAGACAGCAGACCAATACCAGTCCCAGTGCAAGTCCGGTGACAGCAGTACACTGGCACCAGACACCACTGGTCAGGGGGTGCCAAATCAAATGGAAGTAATGTTATATCATAGCACATAGCTCTACATATGACTTGTCTGAGTGCCAAAATGCATGGTTATGGCTCTGCTCAATACTCTAAGGTAGGGGAGACCAGCACTGCCTTTACCCAGATGGGGCTATCTTGGTCCCTGTGTTATTCCCAATAAATTTAAAAGGACAAATTAAATCAGTTTTGTAACCAGACAGACATGCCAGAAATATAGGCACATGCCTGCAGTGGCTCAACCAGGGGGGTGGGGGCTGCTAAAGCAGCCCTCCCTTACCTTCCACAAGGCTGAGCTGAAGGGGGTGTGATCAGGAAGGGCACTCTGATTATCCTCCTCCCCTACTCCTAAACATTCCCTCCTGGGCTGCTTATCACCTCTAACTCAGTGTTTAATAACACATTAAGAAAACAAAGCCGCTCTCCGTTAACTAATGGAGCTCTTCTTAAACAGCTCTTCCAAGGAAGGACATTAAGCTAACTGTTGATTAGCTCCAAAAAGCCTGTCTGCCTGTTGTCTCCCAGAGCATGGCCCATGCCAGCATGTGGTCTGCTACCTAATGCTGAGGTGTCTGTGTAAGGAAGAGGGGTGGGGGGAATAATCCCCTCTTAGCAGGGAGAAGCCAAGCAGACACTCGGCGCTTGCAAGCCTCTGCTGGAGCTGTGGCCAGGGAGCAAAGGGAAGGGGCCAGCTCTGCTGTGGAGCAGAGAGCCCCACCCAGTCCAAAAAGCATGCCAGGATGCTGGGGGTGTCTGGTTTATCTTGACCAGCAAAAGGTCTAGGACAGGCATTGCATAAACCAGTTTGACACAAATCACTTAAGTCTGATACTATATTCAACCAGGTTTATCTCAAACCAGTTTCAGCCATTTTCAAACCAGTTTATGTGCACAGAACATCTGTTCTGTTACAGGTTTAAACCAGTTTCTGATCACTTAAACTGGTTTACGTGTAATGTCTGTCCCTAGTCCTAGTGAGTGAAAGAAAAACTGTTTTCTTCACATTTGGCCTTAAACACTTCATCATCAGTTAGTAGCTGTGAGATTAATTCAGGTTCTGAAAATGGACACGTTTGAGTACAGGGGACATTTCTTGGGTGTTAGTCAAGGAAATGCCAGGTTAGATTGTGCAACTGCATTCCTAGCATTAAGACACTAGGACTGCTTCACACGCACATAGCAGCAGCAGTCCGTCTGTCAGACTGCACCAGCTGAAAGGTCATTACTTAATCTTCCCACCATCCTGGGATATACTGGAAACTTAATGTACAAGAACAAGCAGAGTTTAGAAGTGGGAACAAGTGAAAAAGGACCCAGTGACCCTTTCACCCAGTGCCTTACTGGGAGCCAAGTGAAGTCCTAACTAGTTAAATGGAATAATTGTACTAGAAGAGAAATGAAGGAGAGAGGCCTGCATTATCCTTCATCTTTCTCCACACAATCCTTTCCCAGGAGTCAGAGAATGAAAACAGCCCCAAGCTGAGGAAGAAAGGAGGAGTACAAGAAGCAAGTCCTCCTAAACCTGGGTAGCTAACTATAACAAGGGGGCATGCTCAGGGACAGATCTCATGCCAGCCTGCCCACCTGTTTCTATGGGCAACCGCCTGCTTCCTCTCCTGCCATACCCTGATGATATATAATTATTTTGTTAATTGGGCAGGAGCCTGCCCATTCTTGCCCCGATGCTAGGGAGCACTATCTGCAGCTCTGTTCCTCCCCTACACTGCAGCCCAAGCCTCGCAGATGACATCCACATTTCTTAACATCATCAGCCCCATACTGGGCCCCAAAATTCTCCAATCTGGACCGCAACCGGATCCCTCCAATCAGGCAACCTACTTCGCCCTCATTCGGGGCTGCCTAGCTCCCTGAACTCTTCCCCCACTCAGGTGTGCCCCCCCTGGGACATTTGGCCATGCAGGCCCTGGCCTGACCTCCAAGGCCAGTCAGAAACCCCAGGCCCTCAGCTCTGGGTGTCCTTTGCAGTGGGCCCCTGGCCCTTTTGACCCTTCCAGTCCTGGCCCCAGCATTGGCCAGTTGAAAATGTTTTGAGTCAGGCCTCTGAGCCTTTAGCCCACTCCCTAACCTGGGTCTACCTTCTTGGCCCTACTATTGGGTAACCCACCTGGTTGTGGGAGCTGGAGTTATTAAAGCACCCTGACCTGCCTTTCAGTGGGTTAGTAACTTCCATGGTATTTCCTGGAGACCCCACCAGGCCACCCACTCCCTGTAGGGTGCAGTTTTAGGTCATGCCCAGGACCAGGAGCCTCCAAACCAACCCCTTAAGCTCCTGCCCTTACCTCCAGGATGTTGCATTTAACCTTGCAGCCAGACGATGTTTCTGCCTCCTCTGCCAGCAGCAAACTACTCTATTTATATAGGCGGACAGAGATCTAAAATGGCCGCTGCAATCAAGCACCTGCTGGCTGCTTGGCTCAGTCCTTAAAGTGGCAGGCACCAAGAGTGCCCTGCCACACTAACAAGTTGACACCCAAGGTACAAACAGGGAAAGAGCATTTGACGATCCCATTTGCCCTGTGGAAGCGTGACAGCATTCTTCAGAGTATTATGTGGTCGCATGCACTGCCCATCCGTCGGGTCACCAAGCAATCCAGCATGGAAGCAGAGCTAAGGTTTCAGTGGAAGGTTAAGGAGGACCCATCCAACACTGAACCTAAAACAGGTCACTGGAGAACATTGTTTAAGACTCCTGATATTCTCTTCATCTATCAGTGTGAATGCTAACTAGCTGAGCCAAAGCCCTTTAGAATCAATTGATTAAATGTAGTTCTGGTTCAGGCTCAATAAGAATACTGCTAAGGGTACTCTTCAGAGCCCTGAAGACAGTGATGGTGTTTACCTACAGTTCTTCCCTGAGTTTCAAGACAATTCATTCATGACCAATATATTCCCATCCCCCATTCCCAGGGGCTGCAGTCAATCACAAAAGCAGCATAATCAATGGGAAGGAGACTGAATCAATCGTTGGAAGACATGATGCAAATATTCCAAAAGAGCCTGGTAAGTGTATTTTATGGGGCTGTACTGAAAGAAGCTGGGCTAAAATCCTGAACCCACTGACCCCTAATGATTTGAATGGGTCTGGACTAAATGATCTTCATTAAAAATAAGATCATATATTGAATAGTTTGCACTGCCCAAAATGTGTAGACTAGTATGGTAGGCCAAAGTTTGCAGAGGGCTCCACTGACTTCAGTGGGATTTGGATCAGGCCCAGTCCACATCAACTAAAATCTCTGAAAATTACCTGCTAATTTAAGTCCCTGAGCCAAACAGAGACGGGATTCCATCTAAAGCCAGTTCCCATTAGATTGAGCAGCTTCTTAACATGTGTGGCTAGAAGGTATAGATATTGTTCCTGTTTCATCTAGTCAATTCTGAAGGAATCTGGACCAATTTGCAGTGCTTCTTCACTGTCCATCATTTTTTCCTTATTTTTGGAGTTCTTTTCAGGGACTTAAGAGCATTACAAAAGTTTTGTCTGTCCATACCCAAAGGGTTATTTCCTCCGAGTTATAGTTTCACTGGAGCATGAAGATCTGCATGTATAACTCTATGCATACAGAGATACAAAAAATCCCCTCTAATAGCTGCTGCTGACAATACTTTGAAGATTACACTGTAGTGCCTGAGACTTTAAAATCTTTCATCAGTCTGGAACAGCTCTTTTTGTTTTGTTACCACTGCCCTTTCCCAATGAAATGATAAACTCTTTCTTAACTGAATTTGACAATTGAAAAGTAAAGAAATTTAAAATAACAAATGGTCCCCAAGCCTTCCCTGCAGCAAGGTTAGAGAGATCTAATGGAACCTTAGCTCAGCTGCCATACCAGAACAACAAATGAGTTGAAAATACCTACATTTATTAAGTTCTTCCAGGAACCATTCAGTTCTGTGTAAACTTTCTTCATTGTTTTTTCAGCCATTAAAAAAAAAATATTGGCTCATTATTCTTTCAATGATATAAAAACTCTGGGACAAATTTGCTACTGGTGTAACCTGACATAGCTTTGTTGGGGGTCAATGGACCACAACCAAATTATTAGAGGTGCACTGATACACATCAGTCTCATATTGGATTAGCACTGATATAAAGAAAATTGATCATATCGGAAATAGGCCTGATGCAACCGATAATTTGTCCAATAAATGCCCGTGCATGCGCACAGCTGCAGCACAGCATGTAGGCAGCTTGGAGAGCTGTGTGCAGCTGGTAAGTCTGGTGTGGTGGAAGGGGGATGGAGAGGGAGAAAGGGGCGTGGGGGGGCAGATCAAGGCCCCCGCAGTGAGGGAGTGGGGCTGGGGCAAGCGCTGCCCAGCTGGGGCAGAAGAGGCATGGGACGGAGCCGTGGCTCATCTGGGGGGTGTGGGGCAGTCCCACACAGTCTGATATGCCCTCGGCCCCGCACACCGCTAGGAATGGCTCTGAGTGTGGGGAACCCTATGACACTCTTGAAAGGATCTCGCAGCACCCCAGGTTTCTATGGCACCTTGATTAAGAAACACTGCTCTAAAGAAACTGGAAAAAATGGACATTACAATTACACACGAGGACTTAAGTCCAAGTTTTGAAACAGTTGAAGACAGTTTGTCTCGGAAGATATTGACATTGGGGATGTGAAGAAGGAACAGAACAAAGAAAATCTCTAATTAGTATCACACCCAACTAAGAGTCCACAGTTTCTAACAAGAATCTTCCTTCTAACTTTAGGATACAAACCTCTGGTGGCCCTGAAGAGAAAAAGAAAAACAGTGGGAGGGGGAAATCAGAGAGCCTGTGGGAAAAAAAGAAAAAAAGTGACAGAGTGAAACAAGAGCAAAGAAATTACCAATGGAAGCATATGATTGGTAACTACATACAACAGTAGAATTTACATACATACATATATACACTAGGGCTGTGCAAAACTTCTGGTGCTGATTCAATTTGGAGGAGGTTCGACCTGATTCGGTGGCCAAATCTCTGCATATGAATAGAATCGGGAGACCAATAAAAAGGTCCAAATCGATTCAAAGCTCTCTGAAGAAGTACTTCCGGTCCACTTCTGGCTCCGCCACAGAGCGCACGAGGGAACCCTGCCCCCCAACTGGTGCCTCTTGGGTCTGGGGGGCACCCGGGATCCCCCTGTGGCTGATCGCTCAGCTGGGCAGGTATGGTGGGGGGGTCCCCCATGCGCTCAGCAGCGGACCCAGAAGTGGACCAGAAGTACTTCCAGTCCACTTCTGGGTCCACCGCCAAGTGTGCAGGGGACCCTCCCATGGGACACTCCTTCCACCCGACCATCTCAGCGTTCACAAGTCGTACCTGGTACCTCAACGTATATATACAAAAAAAATTTTAAAGCTGCGTCTATGGCTGAATCGCTGATTCTCCAAATCAGAAGCAAATCTTCAGATTCAGCCTACTTGAATCGGGACAGTGATCCAAATCAGTAATTTGAATCACTGTCCCTAAAATCAGGCTGAATTAGAATCAGAATTGAATACTGCCCGCTTCACACACCTCTAATATACATACACACATATTATATATACATACACACACATACATTTTATTTATATATATATATATATATATAAAATGTAACAGAAGCAGGAGCAGAAAGATGTGCAGCTACCTTGGGGTAGCTTAAATGGTAGATGGCTATTGCTGTACCTCACTGACAGGAGAGGAACAAGTAAGAGTCAGTTTGCCTTTAGAAAAACAGCTATCCTGGGAAGCATACAGACAGAAAGCAGTATAACTTTCTCAGATACAATTTGTGCTCTCATTCTTTCTAGGGTAATTCTCTACCAGATTTGGCAAAGGTGCCCAAAGTTTGGGGTTTAAGGTTATGTCTCACACTATTTGGCACCAAATAGTATCAGTTGCAATGCACTGGGTACACTGCCATAGAAATGTTCCATCTGTCCCCGCCTACCTCTGCATGAAGAAGAGAAAACGTTAACTGGTACCATCAGCAGCAGAATTAATTTCTTAAATATGGCCCAGCAAAACTTCTGCCACCAACCTTTCAGAGCCTCCTACAGGAAAGACTGTATCTGGGGAAACTAATTCCCTGTCTGAACTTCAGATTTCTTGCATTTAATCAGCCGGGCAGTCACTGACTATGACTGGAAAAAAAAGGTTGACTTTTCTTCCCAAGCATTTCCTTTGGAACTCCTACTTTTCCTCCCACAGCTATGATTCTAAATACAGACGGGCCAACCAGATTTGATTAACTTGGAATGGCTGGACAAAGAGACCAACATACCTAGAGTTTGATCAGATGGTTGGTTGGTTTTCAAACGGCGTCAGGTAATTTGAAAGTAGCACCCAGCTTTGGAGAAAATATGCAAAAGAATATTGTCACTGGGGTGAGTGAGAGTCCAAACATGGGCCAACACTTAGCTACCTTTTTTTCCAACCTGTAACTTGCCATTGGCAAAGAACTTGCCTGCTCACCCTTACCCAGTGCAGCATTTGTTTTGCTCATGGAAATATTCAGGTAAAGAGAACTGTCCCATGGGTGGCTAATTGATCTGCTAATGCTTCCTTTCACCATCAGACTTGACAGATTTCAGCCATGAGGGCTTGGTTAAGAATTTGGTGCCTGGGCATCTAAGTATTATTGGAATTTAAGTGTCATCACATCTGCCACTTCTCCGGGGACAAGTTGTAATACATGCCTTGGATTCAGTGAAAGAGCATGAATCGCTGGCTCTGGCCCATTCTGCTACAAGATGTGAAAGATTTTATTGTTGTTATGAATGGCATCTGAGTGCTATTTATTTTCTTTGCAGGTGGTGCATTTCTTTGACCACACATAGGAACTTCAATATTCCCAAAACAGCCCCTGTGAAACCACTGCACTTCTGCTAGGCACAATGCAGAACCTACTCTGAAGCTTGCCAACTGGGTGCTTTGGAATTTTGTTGCTACAAAAGACAACAATGATGGTTTTTCATTGTTGCAATTTCAGTTTAGTTTTTCCATTAACACAGTAATTGTGGATATCTAAAAACACATTTGCAAAGTAAACAGGCTTGCTGTTAACTTCTTCCTGCTGCAAGCATAATTCAACATTTTCCAGCACAAAAGATTGTTTACTTGTGCTGTTTATTCCTGTCTAAAAGCACTTATTTCAAATGTTATAGGTGTGCTTTGACAGATTATGATGCAGCTACCATAAAAAGAACTAGCAAAAATAAAGATTAGAACAATGGGCTGTCTTTCTATTGTTGTGCTCAAAGCAATTCCATGAACATTACAGGGGGTTCTTCATAGTTAATGATAGGAGAAGAAACCCATAGTTAATGATAAGAAATATTTAGAACTGCATACTCCTTTCAGTCTTTGCACACAATTCCAATTAAGCATCAACAGGAAGTTTGATATAAAGTGTAGTCACTGTATAGCCCTACCTTCAGCTATACTCATATTCACATTTGAGATTCCTCATTCAAGAATAGCTGATGATAAGGAGTTGGGGTTTGAGACTAAAACAGAGAAAACTGAACTCTTAACTTGGCCTCCATGGACACAGCTTATAAAATTTTGAAGAAATGCTTGTGGGAGTTAAGAGCCAAATTATGTTCTTAGATTGCTCATGAAGGTTCATTTTCAGAAGTAGCTCTTTTCAGTAACAAGCTCTTGGCACAAAACTTACCAGGCATCATTAAAATAACCCACAACTTTGCCTTCACCATTTTGTTTTCTTTTGTCTACTGTAGATAACTGGGGAGCTACTGGGGCTTAGTTCTTTGATTTACTTTTTATAAACAAATAGTTGGAGATCTTTAGGATAGGAAAGCAGATGAGCATCCTGGGGAAGGAAGGTTAAAGCAGCACAAGCTAATGCTAAAGTCCTTTGCACACGGTTCACAGTTCATAACAGCACTTGAAATGGTTCAGGATGTTCTGATGAGACACCTGGTTTCAGTGTATAGCAATGGCAAGCTACACAGCTAAGCACTTCTACTTCCCTCTTCACCCTGAGCACTGCTCCACAATTTATAATCACTGTATATGCTTTGGAAATAACCTCTGTTAGACAGAGAGATTGCCCTCTGTGGCCTACTCCCTAGACGGCCACAGACATTTGTTTCCAGGGGGGCAAGCAGCGGTGGTGCCGCTGCTACTTGTCTCCAGGGAATGCCCATGCGCGCTCTGGTGCATGGCAGGTCACTCCGGGTGGGGTAGAGGAGGCCAGTAGCTGTGCTGCACCAGCAGCTTTACCTGGGGTCCTGGAGACCTCTGAGAGCTGTAGCCACAGCACTCCTGTAGCTGGGAGCCTGGCCAGCAGCTGGAGTGTGGCCCCAGCCGGCCAAGCTCCGGGTTTGGGCAGCATGCACTGCTGCCACATGCACTGTCCTGCTTTTTCTTGGCATGGGTTTTTTTGACCCTGGATCTCCTGGGGTCAACCCCCCCCCAAACCCCGTGCTGCAACATAGCGGGAACCCCTCCCCCCTGTACTGCAATGGAGGCAGGTCTCGTATGGACAGCGCTTATGTGTACATACAATGCATTCCACAGTGGGGTTCTGGTCCGTGACTTGGGTTCTACCTATACTAGAGCACAGACAGTAAGCACTACTGTTAATATATGGCAAGGAGAGATGAAAAATATTAAGGCTGGGATTTTGGAAGGAGCTTAAGTGAGTTAGACCTCTAACTCCCATTGAATACTAATGGCAGTTGGTGCCAAATTCCTTTAAAAGACTTTGAAATTCCCAACTTAAAATTTCTGCTCATTTCTGTCGATGTCACATGGCTTCATTGGATTAATCAAAATGAGACTAGGGACACAGCCCTACTCCAAATGAAGTCAATGACTTCTATGGTGCAGAATCTACTTATGAAAGGAATAAAGATGACCTGGTTGCTAGCAATAGCAGGGACAAGGCTTCACGAGCCAGAATGTCCCTTCCGTTCCTATTATTAGGTTCCAAGAGTGAAATTTGGCCCCATGCAGACACCCAGTACAAGGTTTCTGGTCTGGGTGAATCCCATTACTTACTTCAATACCACTGAAGTGATGCACAGGATTTATGTTAGCCATCTGAGCAGGGGTGAATGTCATCCTCAGAGCCATGTTAATTCCTGATTTGAATTTAGACTAAGTTCTTAAATAAGAAACAAGCCTCGAGCATCCCCAGGGAATCTCTGATTTGGATAAACCTTGGTAGGTCTCTAAATATTAGACATTGAGAAAGCACTTAGCTTTGCAGTAGCCTGCTGTAAAATTCCATCTTAAAGAGAGAGAATTAAAGTTTCAGCTGGCATATTATGTCCCAGATGATGAATTTAAAACCTGTATGGCAGTATTAATGAGTAAGATTCAGTGCTTTAATAGGCCATAAAATACATTCACATAACAAAACAGAGAAAGAAAAGACCAGGAGTTGGCTCTGCATAGGACTCTGACTCTGGGTGATTTTTCATCCAGTTTCATATTAGAAACCTGAAGCACAAAGACTCTGTTAGTGAACTCATGCACTGTTATGCATTCAGCAACAGCTTCAATACAGCATTTGGCACTGAAACCTATCTGGTTTGCAAGTGTTTATGAAAGAGCCTATGGTAACCTCCTGGCAAACTGAAGTCCTTGGCTAATCCAGAGAATAGGCAGAGCACAGGCAGTGCCTGAGTGAGCTTATCTGCTGCTATGTGCCTCAATTCCTGATCTGGAAAGCAAGATAGCAGTTTAAACCCCATATTCATTCACCCCCTGCCCTCCCCCTGACACAGCCAAAAAGGCTGTCCATTAACAGTACTGACCAAGACCAGCAATTCACATTGCAACCATCAGATCATATCAACCTTTTATCACATTAAGCCAGCAACAAGAAGCTGTGCATTTCCCTACCATCCCTTTGAGTCATCCAATTCCCCTAGAGCCAGGTTTAATGACAAAGGGCATTTAAAAACATGTTCTGGGGAGTATGTGTGCAGAGGGGTGACATTTTAATTGAAGCAGCTCCCAAAAGCTGCTTTAATTAAAATGCCTGCAGTATCACATGTATCAGCATCCCCATGCTGAAAAATGGTGGCAGGGGCACTTTAACTGAAGCTTGTTGAACAAGCTTCAGTTAAAGCGCCCCCGTTGCCATTTTTCAGCGCAGGGATGTTGATACACGCGGCACAAGAGTTTGCTGGAGCTCAGTAATTACCAATTAATCGAGTCTGCTCCAACGTGTTGTAATTACAGTCCGTAGGAGCAGCCTCCCTGCACGTGTATAGATGCCCAAAAGACTTTGGGCTGCAAACTATCTCCTCTCTAACAGAAATGGAAACTAAACAAACAAAACTACTGGAACTCATACAGTCATACATTTTGCTTCACAAATTACTTTGAATACTGTGGATTCAAGACTCACAAACTACCGATCTGGATTTCCATAAAAAGAAGTCTTTGTTTGTTTGGTTTTGGTTTTTTTGGGGGGTGGGGTTTAACTAAAGCAAAAAGAAGACATCCAAGCAGTCTTAGAGATCAGTTAGTCCACTGACTTCATAAAGAAGTTCCTTTAAAAGAAATGCTGTCTAGAACAAGAGCTGTAGCAGTGTGTTATTGTCTGCTTTTCCCCAGTGACTTACAACAGCACAGGACTTATATTCTTTCTATATAGTACAGCGATGAAGGCAGCATCATAACCTATCTCAGCACTTTCCAGTGGTGCATTAAATAACAGGTTAAAATGTCTCATGTGGGTCATGAGTGCTGGAGTATTTTATTTGGATAAGGGAGGGGGGGTAAAGTACAAGTTACTTTGTATTGGTATTGAAGAAGACGGGGTTGAAGAAACTTGACTACATCCATAGGCTCATTCTCAAAGTATCACAAAATCTATAATTTTTCACCTATCTTCCTCAGAGCACTGATGCTGATGAACACTCTGCTCCATAGGGTGTTAGTGGCTTAAAACATCCCTAAATTAAACCAAGGCAATGTGGAAACTTATGTTGCATTCTAAACTAGGTTGTCACGCAGACATCTGAAATCACCTCACTTTTCAGCAAGCAAGAAGCTTCCAGTGAGAGGCATAAAAATGGCAACTGCATTTAAGGAGTTAATTTGTAAACACATTTTGAAATGAGGGAGAAAGAAACGCTTCTTGACTTCTAGTGCTTTATGACATGGATCTGAATTAAATGGATGCCATTTACCTTAGATCATGCAACTTACTGCAATGCCTCACAGCATTTAGACATTTGCATTCAAAATCTATTTTAGACATTTGCATTTAAAATGTGGAACAACTCCCCCTACTAATTATATTTAGAATGACGAATTCTTAGTCTGCCTAAATCTGTCCTAAACAGCCGAGTCTCAGAAAACTGTGTTTAATATGGGAGACAGTCACAGATCTGGTTAGATTGTGGCTACATCCTGGCCACATATTAGTATCCAAATGCCTACCCACCATTCACATCATACATTGTTTCAAAGATCTCCACCGGAAGTAAATTGGAGCGCTGGTTGTGGAAAACATTATCAGATGCATGCTCAGGCTTTCCGACAATCCCATATTGGAGCCACAGTAATGTTAGATGGTAAATGTAGACTTATCCACTAAATCCTGCTCTGAAAATCTTGAACTGTTTAGCCACCTAGACTTCAACTCAAAAGTAATCTCTGCTATGTGTGAAGAACTAGTGACATACTTCTTTACGATCACTCTCATCCAGCATGCCCACTCTGGATAGTAGCAGCAATTCACTAAGTCCAAGACTTAGTGAATGTTCTTTTCTTCTTATCAGAATTCGTCACATTCAGGGAGCAAGCTATTCTGGAAGCAGGGAAAGAACACTGCATTGATGCCCTCAGTCAGACTTATCAGTCCTGTTGAAAATAAGTACCCATGGTCTCTGCTGACAGAGATTTTCAATACCATCTCTAATGGTGTAACCTTTCATCTACCTATATATGCCATATTTTGTAGCAGTGCACCAATATGTTGGTCCGATATTGGATCAGAAAATCGGCCCAATGCTTGTGTATGCATGCAGCCACAACACAGCACTCAGGCAGTGTGGAGAGCTGCCTCCAGCTGGCAAGTCCATTGTGGTGGAAGGGGACTGGGGAGGGAAGGGACGTGGGGGAACAGATCAACCCCCGCCCAGGGGCAGGTGCTTCCCAGCTGGGGCAGGGCATTTGTCGGGGGGGGGGAGTGGCTCCCACTGCTCTTGCACCCCGGGAGGGCATGTGCCCCCGGATCTGCATGAGGTAGGCAGGTGGGCAGGCTGCAGCTGGGGCTGCGCTGGGCTCTTCTTGCCGGGGGCTGGGGTCGGGGAGGGGGCTATGGACCCCAAATTACACCATCACTCCCTCCCAGCACCGCTGCCACTGCCTGCCCACCTGGCACAGCCCTGGCTCTTCCCAACACGTGGGGGAGGTAGGGATTGACCCAGGAAGAGCCGGGACTGCACCAGCATGTGACACCTTTCCCCTGGGTGCAAGCTGCGGCAGGAGCTGCCCCCCACACCTGACAAGTGCCCCACCCTAGCTGGGTAGCACCTGCCCAGGCCCCCCTCCCTCAGTGCGGGGGGTTGATCTGCCCCCCCTACAGCCCTTCCCTCCCCCCTCCCCTTCCACCACAACAGACTTAGCAGAGGGAGGCAGCAGCTCGCCATGCTGTATCGGAAATCAGATCAGTATCAGCCAATATGGCTCCTTAAAAAAAAATCAGATATTGGTATTGGCCCCAAAAATCTCTATCAGTCAACACCTAATATTTTGCTAATTAACAAATGACCACCTTTAGACACAGCAGCTTGTGCAAAATCTATTATTTTTGACCAAAAAAAAAAAAAAACCCCACAAAGAAAATAGTATCTGAACATGGCTTTCTAGCCATGAGATAATCTAGCAGAGAAGCTCATGACACCAACCATGAGAGAAGCTAGCAGAAAAGTATCTTCAAACTCATCATTCACCTATATTCTGTCCTTTACAATGACATTTGGATCTCTTCATGGTACAGAGACAAGATTAATGGCATCTGCATCAACCCAGATTTGTATGAGCATTAATTACCTATGACTATGGTACACGTATTCACCTGAATCCAAGACAACCCTGAATTTAAGACACCCCCCCAAAAAAAATTATAGTCTATATATAGAAAAATATAAATATGTTATAACTTTTATTTATAGAATCTACTTATTGGAGGAATGTCTTAAGTTTATCCCATCCACCACTGCAGTAGGGAAAGCAGTGGCAGGGAGCAGGCAGTAGGGGTCAGGTGGAAGGGAAGGCAGTGGTGGGCACATAGTAGGGCAGGTAGTGGGAGGTTAGCAGTGGGGGAGCAATTGGGAGCAGGCAGTAAGGGAACAAATGGTAGGGGGCAGGCTGTGTGGAGTTGTGCAAGGGCAGGCATTGGGAAAGACAGGCAGTGGAGGGAAGGAGCTTGTCCCTGCTACCTGTCCTCATACACTTATCCACCCTTGTGCTTGTGCCCCCCCACCCCTGCGGCCTCTATCCTCACCTGCTACTTGCAACCTCTAGGGATGTAGATATACCCAAACTAGTTTCAAGCTAGCTAGCTTGGCTACTGATAACAGTGTAGCTGTAGCAGTCCTCAGCTATGATCTCAAATACTAGCTCTAAGCAAATGATGCCAGCTGTATCCTTCATTATACTCTGATGCAATTAACACCATTTCTCAGCTTACTGCTGAACCCCAACAATCACATAGGGTAAGCTAGCTGGCTGGCTTCAGTTGATCTCAAGCAAGAAAAAAAAATACTGGTAAGAAAATGAAAACCCTTAAAAAAACCCTACAGATATATCATCTCACAGATTATCTTCAAACAGGGGTCCCCAAATATATGGAATCCTTGCTGCTTTTGAATTCACAGAGAGTGACCCCTACTAAAAGAGATGCTTTCTTTCCTCTTTGGCTATCCAGAAAACTACACTCCATCATATTAAATAGGAATTCTGGCCACAGCAATTCATGGCTGTGTAACCTGCAAGGTGAACCACTGCTGGACTGGTAGCTTTGATCCCTCAGACACTTATCAAAACTTCAGTATGGACTAAAATGGAGCATGAGCATCTGCATTCTCCACCACAGTAGCCAGAGACCCCAAGACTTCACTGCTCCACTTTTTCACAGAGTTTTGGATCACATCCAAGGTCTCTGTGTTAATTAGAACCAGACACTTTAATTAAACTTCAATTAAAATGAAACCTCAGCAGATAACAGAAGTATTTTTTTTAATTTTTATATTTAGCAGATTCCTTCCTCCACTGTATATTCTGATCAGTTCAAGTATTAATCATTGCATCTCTTCAAGCCATTAGTCCAAGATAGCTACAAGAGCATCTTTTTTTTTGTGAGAACGACCTTACTCAATAGCGACATTCCTCAGGAACTACAAAGCTGACAGCCTCAAGAGTATAACCCATGAAAGGAAGAAAAAGAAAACGAAACTTCTTTGGCAGTAGTTAGAACTCAGTTCCTGAAGGAGATCAGAATGAACACAATTCTCACTACCTTTATGATGACATGTAAAACTCAATGCCTACGATCGGTTTTCACCCATCAAAGGAGAAAGAGAAGGAGTAAAAGGAAAACAAGGGTGAAGGCAAGGAGGAACAGACAGAGAAAACATATTTAAAATCAAAAACAAATTTTAAAATGTTATACCCTCAACCATCCAGATGTAATCAGGGAGGAAAATGAGACCGCTCATTTATTGCGATTAATCCTGGAAGACATTTGTATGCTGTGGTAATTGGCACTGTGTTGAGAAACAAGACAGACAGATTAGAGAGATGTTCCATGGGACATGTTAAAAGATTGGTCGTCAAAAGTCAATTTTTCTGATATTGCAATATCTTTTTATTTGCTACTTTAAAAACCTTATGTTTTAAGTACATGAAGATAAGCCTATTCAAGAGATTACATTCACATTCCATGTTGTTTCACTTGTTCACTAATATTTATGAATATATTTATATATTTATGAATATACAATAACATTTGCCTGATTAATTTAATCTCCTTTCTTCTGTTTTATTTCTTTATACATTACTTAATTTATACCAATATGAACATCCAACAAACTGAAGAATAGGAAAACATCTCTGCAAGTCCTCAATGTAATCCAGGAGCGGGTAATTATTTCAGGCGGAGGGCCACTTACTGAGTTTCAGCAATCCATCGAGGTCCGCATGACAGGCAGACAGGGACAGATAAATATTAATATTCTAAAAATTTTAGGGGCCCCATGGGCCGGCTAGAATGGCCTGGCTGGCCGCATTTTGCCCACCCCTGCTCTAATCAATACCAGTGATCAAAGCAGTATTGCATTACAACAAATTTCTGATCTCTCACAGTCTGGCACAAAAATTAACTATTGTTAATGTAATATCATTAACTGTTTATCAACACCACCAAAATACCCTATTTTCTTATGTGTTTCAGTGTCTCGCACACTTTATATTTCAGTTCTATTTAAATGATTAATCTTCTTCATCATGTCTCCAATCCAACCTTCCTATATGGTCTGATAAATGATTAATAAATATCTGATAGATGTATGTTATAAGCATGTTAATAAGTTGCAAAGGTTAAAATCATGTCAGTAGAATCATACAGAATTCACAGTCATATTCACCTTGTTGACCTATTCCACTCTATAATCATTAAAAATATGGTCAAACCATTTACTGACCCTTCACAAACTGTTTATTCTTCACTCTGAATACTTTCAAATCTCATCGATTTAAGATTTTTGACCTATGAAAATACCTTTCTAAATCAAATTCATACTTCTGAACATCAATCGAATTAGAATGCAGAACATGGGAGAGATGTGGCTAAACTGATGACCTCTTTGAAAGATTTCCAAGTGAAGTGCTATCCTTCGTATCAAAAATAAATGAATAAGTGGTTTCAACAATCAGTTCCCATTACCAAAAATAAGCCAGACCTGAAACAACAGAATTCAAAAAGGAAAGCTGTGTAGGCAGTGGGCCTCTTAATCTACCAGGGTTCGGAATACCAATGACATTGTCAATCTCAGGGCAGGCTGTTTCCAGCATTGAGTGAATAATTCAGTCACTGAGTTTGCAGGCTACTGCGCAGAGGTACAGTACTAAGCTGTTTTTAACCCTTTGGTTCTTCCTTCATAGTAGGCAGTGCATCCCCAGTCTGAGCCTTCAGTATTGCGCATAGCACTATTTATAATGTTTTGTGCGCCTTTATGCCAACCAAATTGGATACTAAGGCTCAACTGCCAGAGTAATCAAAATGACTATTTTTTTTACCAGCCAATTTCAATGATCTTTATCGAGCATTCCTTCTCCCCTTTGCCTCATTTCTCCAGAATGCCATGTCCTGTCATTTCTTTCCCTGCCCAAGATCTCATGAGGCACTGCAGTGCTGCAGTTATGCTCCTTGTTAAAAGATTATAGTAGCTGATATTTATATAATGGTCTATTCTACAGTACCTCTTATCTGAAAACATGATATTACTTTTTTTTTTTCCCCTGAAGAGTCCCCTCACAGCTATCAAAATTAATCCTACTATCAGGGAGACAGGGAGAGGACAGGAAAGAATAATATCTCCCTGCCCTCCACCATAGTCTGGGAGACACTTTCAAATACTTGGGACTTTAGTGTGATTCATCTGACTGAACATTTCATCTTCTACAAGTGTGTTCTCAATCACAGCCAGGCCTACAGACAGGGAAGGTTTGCAGATACAGGAGAAACTCTGGAAAGAGCCAGGCCGTAGCTGAAAGAGATATGCATGGGAGGGAGGGAGTGGAGAGTAGTGAAAGACTTTAAGCAACAGAAAGAAAAGCCCAAGACAGTTAGATGCTTACTTAGAGAAAAATAAAAATTCAAAATAAAAAAGGATTTAAAAAAAAGGGAAAGGGCAAACCTCACAGCGCTCTGAAACAGCTGGGAATGTTTTAAATGCCGAAGTGAGCAAGCTACCTCTCACTTCAAAATTCAAAACCAACCAAGCTTTCCCCTTGGAGCTAACATTTCTTCTCACTTTCTCTCTTTTTTAAATGATGAGGCCCTCCTGTTACATCCATCGATTGCATTTTTATCGACTGCATTCTAGCTTTTCAAAGGGGAGATGTCTCCTGGGAACTCTGTCTGAAGTTCAACATATGCGCACAAAAAAAAAAAAAATGGTATTTGCAGGACTGAGATCTCTGAATGGAAAATGGTGTGGTCAGGAAAGAAAGGTTCATAAATATATGTATTCCACCAAGCACACTGTCAGTGCAACTGTGTGATTAACAATATTAATTTTAGCCCCAGATCCTACCTTTCCAACATGTACTGAATGTTTTAGTGTAACCAACTGCTCATAATTTTGCTTCCTTGAGTACCCAGGCTGGAGGATGAAGGAGGCAGGGTTGTGAAGCAGGGGTATGGAGGACCCTCTACACTCCTACCTCAGTGCTAGGTGGTCAGGGAAGAAGCCAAGGCACTACAGAGTGGAAAGGGATATAACACATGTTGATGCCTCATTCACTTTCCCAATCTGTACACTAAAGGAAACAGGAGTGTTAATAGGGGGAACCTAGGTCCCCCAAATGTTCGTGTCACTAGAGGCACATTGGCATACACACAAGGCAGTGTAATTAACATTGCATGGACATCCTTAACTGGTACCCCATGACTTTTGAGCATCTCATTTTGCGTCCTTTAACAATCTTTTAACAGACAATTTGATATATTTATTAATTAATTAGTTTTGGGCCAAATAAAGTTGGAACATCACAATTCTATTTTTCGTAATCATGCACATACACACATTGAAAATCTCTTCATCCATTGTGCGCTGTCCAGTTAAACCTTCCATGAGTACACAAGGAATTTATCAAACCCCTGTCTATCACACATCTCCCATCTTTAAAATGCCTCGCACGCACACAGGCCTACTTGCCTTATCGCTGTTACAAGTGGCTTCTTTCCTCATCTATTCACACACCATGTGCTTCCAAAGCTGGCTTTTGTTGGCACAGATTCTCATCAAAATGCTTTTCAGAGTACATATTGTACTGCTAGGAAAGCCATAATGATGGATAAATAACATTCTTAAGTTATGTACAAATCATTTCCATCTTTAACATATTTCTTTCTTTAACTTTTTCAGCTCTATTGAATTCCCAAATTTTACTTACCATAAATTGTCTAATGTCTGTATTTAAAAAAAAAGGAACATCTTGTCTCTGGGTGTGAACAGATAAAACAATTATGCCCGTTTTCAATTATTCTAGATTACTGCAGATTAGACTGAACCAATGCACCACTTTCCATTCTCCACTGCCCTAACAGTCTAAGTAGTATAAATGGAATCTGTTTCACTCAGGCTTAAAGTTACAGAAATTTATGCCATTCATAGCACTAAAGGAACAGATATATGAAACAGCTTTGCTGGTTTAGCTGACACCTGCTCCCAAGTGATAAGCTTTCCCCTGCCTTGAAATGTTATACCAGTTGTTCTCAACTGTTTTGAATTTAAGGTACCCCTCAATGGACTCGAGACACCCCTCCATAGTTTCTGTGACCTGAGTAACAGCCAATTTTAAAATCAAATTTACATATTACAGTGCTTACTGCCTTGCAGAGCGGCTGCGCAGTGAGGGTGGGGGATCAAGCAGGACGAGACTAGGCTGAGCCTGCACTGATTTGCTTATTTCTTCACAGCCTGCTTACCTCCTCACACCTCATGACACCCTTCAGAGGATCACCGGGCGCCCCAGTGTCATAGATCTGGTTGAGAATCACCGTGCTACACAATTGCACATACCCAGAAAGGTACTTAAGCTACCACCTAAATTTAAACACGCAGCTGGTCACCTTCAATTAAACAGGAATATTAATATGCTCAGTGTTAGTCAAGTTCTGATATACTTTGCGGAATCAATGCCCTGGTAAGTCCCTGAACTGATTTCTGTATCTGCATACAAATTATGAACAGCTCCTGCTTAGACACTCACTAATCATCATCATCATCATCATCATCATGTCTTAAGTCTTGCATAGCATTTTTCATCAGTAGACCTCGGTGTGTTTTTACAACTGGGGTAGGTATCATCACTCCCATGTCACAAATGGGAAGTCTGTGTTATAGAGAGGTAAAGACGCTTGCCCAAAGTCATTCCCAGGCCCATGGCTGAGTCAGGAATTTAACTCAGGCTTTCTGGCCCCACACTGCTTCCTGCCTGTCAAGTTCCCTTGTAAACATATATTTGTGGGTGTGGTTCAACTTCCTCTGAAATTATTCCTAGTTGACCTGGATGTCAGTGATAATAATCTGGAGTTAGACTGGTAGGAACCTGGCCCTTCATTTCTCCATTCTACGGACATGCATTTCCAGTCTGCCCTCTTGTCATCTTTTGCTGTTTTCTCTCTCGCTGTAACATACAGCATTGATCACCATTCCCCACATGCCCTCAACCATCTGTTATACAGAACTAGAATAATTTCCTCCAGCCTTCAATAACTCTCTGTATGCATTATGCAATTTGTTTGCATTTTATTACTTCTATGCATTCAGCCAAATGTTTCAGTGCTTTAGCCACAATAACAGCATATTGTCTAAAAATGCATTTAACAACGTGCGGCCACCCCATCTGAGTACATTCCTCTTATGGTTAATGTTTTACATTTCATAATTCATATCACTGGACTGAACAAAAGAACTGAGTAAAGAAAATAAACATGAGTCATACATTTTAAGTAGAAGGGAACATTATGAACACTTAGCTTGACCTCCTGCATAACATAGGCCGTAGAATTCATCCAATAATTCCTTCACTGTGCCCAGAAAGTCTGGCTGAAGAACAGATTAAAAATAAATAAATAAATCTTGATTTAAAGTCATCAAGTGACTGAGAATCAGCCACATCCCTAGGTAATTCGTTCCGGTGGTTAACTGTCCTTGCTAAAAAAAATCTGCACTTTACTTCCCATCTGGATGTGCCTAGCCTCACTTTTCAGCCACTGGATCTTGTTCTGTCTTTATCTGCTGCATTATTACACTCTATGAGGAGAAATCTTTCTAATCGAAGACTGTGATAAAGCTACTTCTTAACTCTCTGTTTGAAAAGTGAAATACACTTAAATCCTTTGCTCTAAGGCATGTTTTTCAGACCACAAATGATTCTAGTTGCTCTTTATGAAATCCTTTGGCATTTGTTGACATCCTTTTTTGAAGTGTGGCCACTAGAACTGGATGCAGTTTTCCAGTAGCTCTTTCAGAAACAGTACATTGCAATGTCTATTGTACACGTTACAGCAGTAGTTCTCAAACCTTTTTAGACTTGAGGCACCCCTCAATAAATTTGAGGCACCTCTGGATAGGCTCAAGGCACCCCTCAGAAAATGCCTGCTCTTAGCAGAAAGTATTTAACATTGTGGATTCCTATTTGAAATCTCTGGGTGTATGGGAATCATGGCAGACAAGGTTCCGTGGGTGAATTTGATATCTTTTATTAGACCAACCCAAATGGTTGGAGAATAGTTATTAAGCAAGCTTTCGGGTTCAAAAACCCTTCGTCAGGCTAAGGAAGCTGCAGCAGTTGGTGTGTGCTTTTCCTGGATGGAATGAAAAGTAAACAAGCCAGAGTCTGGGCTGGGCTGGGCTGGGGAGTCAGTTGCCAGGCAGATTGTAATGTATCAAAAATCCAATGTCTATGTTTAGTCCCTGATCTCTAGTATCCAGGAGGTTGATGAAATGGAGCTCATAGGCTGGTCTCTGGGAAGTGTTGTGTAAGTTTCCCTTGAGGATCAGGACTGAGAGATTGGAGAGAGAGTGGCCCTCCTGTGAGAAATGTGCCCCCACCGGTAATTGGGTGTTTCTGTCTTTGATGGATTTCCGGTGTGCGTTCATTCTGGTGCGCGGTTGTTGTCTGGTCTCTCCTACATATCTTCCATCAGGGCATTTGGTGCATTGGATGAGGTATACTACATTCTTGGAGGTGCAGCTGTAAGATCCTGGGATGCTGATGGCTCTCTTGTGGGGTGCAGTAATAGTGGAGGTGGTGGAGATGTGGAGGCAGGTTTTGCATTTCTTGTCATGGCACGGTCTGGATCCTTTTGGTGTGTTCTGGGCTTGAGGAAGTTTGCTTCTGGTGATGAGGTTGGCGAGGTTTGGTGCTTGTCTGAAGGCTAGGATGGGTGGCTCTGGGAAGATCTTTTTAAGAATAGGGTCTTTTTCTAATATGGGTTGCAATTTTTTGAGGATTTTCCGTACAGGTTCAAGGGATGGGTGATAGGTCATAACCAGAGGTGTGTGATTTGTGGGTGTTTTTCTTCTGTACTGCAGCAGTTCTTCACGTGGTATCCAGGTGGCTCTTTCAAACATGCGATCTACCTCTCTGGAGGAGTGTCCTTGCTGGGTGAAAGCCTTTTTAAGATTGGTGAGGTGGCGATCCCGGGTGTTCTCTTCAGTACAGATGCGGTGGTATCTGAGGGCTTGGCTGTATATCACAGCTTTTTTGGTGTGTTTTGGGTGATTGCTGGTTCTGTGCAGATATGTATGTTGGTCTGTGGGTTTCTTGTATACTGTGGTCTGTATTTTACCCTTCTGGATACTGATCCTTGTGTCTAAAAAGGGGATGTTGGAGTTGGAGTATTCTAAAGAAAGTCGGATGGAGGGGTGGTGACTGTTGAATTTCTGGTGGAACTCAATCAGAGATTCCAGGTTCTCACTCCAAATGATGAAGATGTCATCGATATATCGTAAGTACAGCAAGGGTTTGATGGTGCAGTTCTTGAGGAAGTCTTCTTCCAGGTGGCTCATAAAAAGGTTGGCATACTGTGGGGCCATTTTAGTGCCCATAGCTGTTCCCATCGTCTGGAGGAAGTGTTGATTATTAAAAGTGAAATTGTTGTGTGTGAGGATGGAGTGTATAAGCTCAGTGATATCTTTGGGCCTGTATTCTGGGCTGTAATCTTGTTCCTGTAGATATGTAAGGCAGGCTTGGATGCCATCCTGGTGTGGGATGTTGGTGTATAGGCAGATATTAAATTCACCCAAGGAACCTTGTCTGCCTATATCCTTAGACCAACACGGCTACAACCTAAACCCCTGCAACATGGAAGATATCGAATTCAGCCGTCTGAAATGGAAACTGTACAACATGAAAAAGAAAGAAGCCAGACTCAACAGCGACATATATTTTCTAAGCCTTTGCAAGAAACACAACTTCATTCCCCGAGGACTAAACATCTACAATCCCCTGACTACTACACACAACTCCAAATATGCTTCACAGCTATGCAGAAGAACTTCAGAGAAAATTAGAAATCATCTACTTCACCTACTCTACTCCAAAAGAGACCAACTCAGGAAGGAAATCGTCATACACTACAACAACTTAAAAGATAGAAATCCATGCATGTTCCCTGACAATATACAGCGGATACAAAGAGACTACGAAAAACTATGTCCTTAGACCAACACGGCTACAACCTAAACCCCTGGGAATCACATCTGCATACCTAACAGTGCTAACATTGCGTGGCACCCTAGGGCACCCTTGAAAAGATCTCACGGCACCCCAGAGTGCCCTGGCACCCTAGCTGAAAATCACTGTGTTACTGAAATGTTTGCATAAAACTAAAGAGAAGCAAGGCATAAAAACATGTCACCAACATGGAACAACAGGGAGACAATAGCTTATTTCCCAACAGATCTTCTCTATTCTGAAGATTGCTTTGAATGGTTATACCCAAACAAGGATGTTAGGAGAATGTTATAGTTGCAAACTGGAGCACTGAAAGGGTAGGAAATAACAGAATTTAAGGCTGCCCATGGAAACTAATTTTTCCCTTGCTGTATGAGACAGCCTTCACTAAATGATAAATCACTGACGGTACTTTCCACAGGACCCTTTCCTTATAACGCACAGGCTAGTTGGTACTCACAGAAGAGCTATTCAATATGTTGGTTTCCCCTCATTGTCCAGGCCTTATTTAGTACACAGTATTCAAAAGCCTGCTCATAAGCACTTTACAGTATCCAGATAGTTCAAAAACATCAGCAAGTTTATTTTGCAAGATATCTATGTGATGAGGTGGTAGTATTATCCACTTTTTACTGATGGGGTCCTAAAGGAAAAAAATTATAGATCATATAACAACCATCACCTTGAACATATGCATAAAGGGTCTAACTATGCTTCCATGGGCCATCTTAATTCCAAAATTTATTGACTTTTACATACTTGACTACAACCTTAAAACTGTTTAGCGTAGTTGGTGCAGGCTTATCTGTGTTATTTAAAATAAATCAAACTGAAGGAACTGGAATTCCATCATGTGGTACACTGACATCCATGTCATTCATGAGCAGCCAAACCTCTGCATTTTGAGAGGATGGAATAACTGACAGTAGTAGTAAATTTTCATGATCTGAGAGGCACTCTGCAAGCTACTTTCCCAATACTTACTGACAGCAGGGGGATGGTCAGTAAGCCTTTAGGTCCCATTCCTGGCTCATGAGGGAAGAGTGCTGTTGCAAATAAAGACCTAGCAGCCCATTCCCCTTCCGCTTTGTTCCCTCCAACCTCTCCTTGACTCAGCCCTGTTTCTTCCCCATGCTGGTTCTTGCTCCTTGCCTCATCAGTCCCAACCTCCCCTCCAAGACCTTTTCAGTTTGCAGTCTTACTAAGTAAGTCTTAGACCCACTAAATTCCCATCTTATGATCCCTGCCCATTATACTTCACATCTCCACTTCCTCATTCAATCTGCCTCTTGTTCCCTCTTCCACAGCTCCAGTATTCAGGCTGGGGACAGCAGTTACAAATAAACTAGTATAAGTGATCATAAAGCAGTTCAAATCTGCAACACGACAGAAGTTCAGTGCACATAAACTGCTTTCAAAATGGCTGAAACCGGTTTAAGATAACCCTGGTTGAATGCAGTATCAGACTTCTGTCCCAGATCCCCTCCAGATTCAAGTTAACTCACAGTCCCCCAGCATCCCAAGATGCTTTGCACCTCCCCTGCAAACCCCAGCCCTTACAGGGTGGGCGGCCTAGCTTTGGCTCAAGCTGTCCACTCCAGCTGAGCAGGGAGGTGAGCTTTAGTGCCCACAGCTTCTGGCCTGGGCCATTGCACGCATGTGGCTGCATTTCTGGAATCAAAAGTGAATGTCTGTTTACTTGCTTATCGGTTCAGTCTACATAGCTTTGAACAACCTGCAAAGACTGAATTGATTCAGCTTTTTGACTATCTGTTCTTAGCCTCAGTGATCCTCTACAACCACTTTCCTACCCCAAATCACTCCTATTACCAATCTCCCTTCCTCCCCAATTCACCCCCCACTACTCCTACCCAGCAACTTGCACCTATCTCTTTACGTAGTCCCAGTTCACTTCTGCTTCTCCCCGCCAACACTCAGGATCCTCAAAATGTCTTGGCCCATTCTCCCCACACCATGGGCTTGCATCCTCCTTGCCCAACCATCTGCAGTTCCCCGCCCCTCCGCCCCCCCCCGCCCAACCCCTCTGCCTCAACTCCTTATCAATTTCTGCTCCTCTACCACTGGTTCCTGGGCCCTTTGCCATATTTCTTTTCCTGAATACCAAATTCATTCTTTTCATCCAGCAAACCCTGCCTGGCTACCACTGTCAACTCATTCTGTCTCCAGCCTCCTCATCAAGCTAGTTCCAGTCTTCCCCACAACTCCCAATCAAAAATTTTCCTTCTCTCTGCCAGCCTCTAAGTCACATATTCACAGCCAGCCTCCTAGTCTCAGTCCAGCTCCCCATAGCCCTTCATCTCAAGTCTAGCCCTTGTCTGCTCTCCTCTGTTATCTGGGCCCCATGACCATGGGAGAGGGTGCTGAGAGAACATGAGACAGCTTCACGACTCTTAGTTCTGGTGCCTGGAACCAGACTACACAGGCAGCACAGGGCTGCAACTGCAAGGTAACAACTGCTTAGCTCTGAGGTGGAAAATGCTGAATGCAGAACTGATCTTCAGGGAATTTAGCTGCAAAGTATCATGACAGTCTCTATAGAGTATGTACGAACTGGAAATTTGTTTCAGACATTTGGCTAGTGTTGGTCAGATTCCCATCGGGGTGGCAAAAGGGAGATTCTTGATACAAAGGATCTACCCCTTTTCTCTTCCTCCTGCAACTTTCACATCTTTCTTTCAATGTATGGAAGCATAAGAGCCGTTTCCAGTAAAAGTCACTGAAATTTCACTGGGGTTTTTGCCTAGCTTCCTTCTCAAAAAACAACTCAGCCACTTTGGCTGAAATTTTCCAAAGACAGGTAAAAAGCCCATCAGCCTGAGGCAGAGACCTGGCATAGAAAATTTCAGCTTCAACAATTAAAACTGAAAATAGGGTCCTATAATGCTAAGTGCCTGGCAACCTCAGCAGCCAATCCTGACTATAATAATTAATTTTATGTTATGGGAAAAGGAACCTAAGACCTATCACAAACCTCACCGCCTTCTGCTTCAAAGCAATTTAAATCAACCTCCTGCCTCTTCTAATAGAACCATATGGTGACATTTATGGGCACATGCTGACACACCCTACCAAAATAAAATGCTGTACTGCGCATTGTCCCCCTTTGGAGACGATGCCAGAACAAACTATAGATGGCAGAGGTTAGTCATGTCACTCAACACACTTCTGAAAGGGGAGAAGATACCATCATGATAACCATAGGAGGAGATCGCACAGAGAACAGAAGTGTTGTGGTATGGCTTCCATTGCACTGGGAGTGTCTACACTTGCATTTGGCTTGTGCAGTCCTGGTGCCATGCAAATCGTTTCTGGCCCTACTGCACAGTAGCAACGAGCTACTCTTTTGCACCCAATGCTACACTGCCGCAGCAACAAGGTACATCACCGTAGCTCATCACTAAGGCAACGTAGCATCTCGTGTAGACATGCCCAGTGGGGTTTAATTTGTGGATACTGAGAGGACAAGCAGCCTGTATGAGCAACACTGAGGTGAGCACTCAGGCTGAATTATTTCCCAGGGAATTTTGCTTAGTATAAAGTTTATTGTTCATCACTTTAAATGCTTCTGATTGACACGCTTCATTATTTGGCTGAGTTCTGATCATGTGGAAAGGAGCATGAGTGACCAGTATAGTATAAATCCTGAAAAAGGCTTAAGAATAGGGTTAGAGATTGAGCTAGAAATCGGAGCCTATTTTCCTTCTGCTTTCTTTATGCATCTGTGTCTGAAGGTTTGTTCCCCAAAGGGAAGAAAGGAAGCATTTGTGTTACTGCGCAACTTCGGTTTCAATAGTGTACTCAGGTTCTATTAAATCCTACTTCCACAGAGTGTGAAACCTTGCACCTCATGGAGAGCGCTACGTCCTTAGAGCAACACAGCTACAACCTATACTCCTGTTCTCTAAAAAGAATGTGGCTTAATACTGCCTACTTTCTTAAGGGTGAGGAAAGAAGCTTTAAAACATGTCATAAACTCCTTTGCAGAGGTTAAAATGCTCAGCAAATGCTGCAGTGGATTTAGCCATGGTCTTTTCCAGTCAGACCTATCTGTGTCATGAGTTGCTAGCCCCTTGCAGCTCCCTAGCAGGGGGGATGTCACATTTGCCTGGTGCCTCCACAACACATCTTCAGACATCAGATGCACAGGGTCCTTTGTCAGGAGAAAAAAAAAAAGGCCTAGAAAATGTAAATATATTTTTAAAGCTATTTAGATGCCTCATTCCCAGTATGTAAGTACATTCACAAATATAGAACCTCATGACTCTTTTTGAAAATGCTGGTGTTTGTCTTTCCATCTGCCAAAAGGAGATCATATTACTAACTGAGCCAGACCCTCAGCTAAGGAAAATTAATAGGTCTATAGATTTCAACAAATCTATGGCATCCGAGGATCAGACCCATCTGCTTCATTAAGGAGTTGTGTGTTTTCCTGTTTCCTTTGAAGATGAAAAGCAAGCCTCTCTCTTCTTTTAATCACACTCTTCCTCCTGCAACTCTATTTTCTTTGAATTTTATCTTCTTGTCTGCCTGGCTGTTCCTCAAAAGCAGATTTCTGTTTCCTTCTGTTGTCAAGATGTCACAGAAAATTACTCAGTAACCACACCCTGTATCCCAAACACTAACCACATTCAAACGTTGCCAGTGGAGAGCTAACAACTGGTTTCATATACCAAGGTAGAGTATTTACAGTCCTTTATTTTTGGTTACCTGTATTATACTGTATTAAAAGTAAATCCAACTACTCCAAATTCCTTTGAAATACTAAGCTGAAATGTTAACTATTCCAATATCCATGATTCGAATCATTGGGTGCATCTACATGTGCACTTTAATGTGTGTTAAAGCATCACAAAAACATGCAGTTGTTAATGTGCATTAAAATAAGCTAATGCGCCTTTTTCTAGTACCTTACAATGCAGGTACTAAATTTAATGTGCATTAGCAAAAGCGCATTAATGAACGTGTAGAAATTCCCATTATCTCTAAGGCCACTTGCTTCCTCTGAGACGCTGCCTAAGAGTCCATTCTTTGACTTATTGTAGATCAAAGTCCCATTCACTTCCAAAAATCAGACACAGACATTTTACAGCCAGTCCAATTACTCCCTAAAAGTTTTAAAGTACTCATCTCTGCAGTCTTTCCTTAAGCCAAATTCCCATCGACTTGCTCTGAAAGGTATTTTGATCCAAGCAGGAGATGAAGGGTGGTTCTAATTCAGTTTAGGAACACAGCAGAAGATGACTAATTCTCACATCCCTATACTGCAAAGAGGACAACTGTAGTGAAGGTGCCTGCAACCTTACTGCACTTGGCAGCAAAGATTTACAACATAGCGAGGTTTCCCATTCCTAAAATTATATTACTTCTACAAAATATGCTACTGTGCAATTAATGGCATGCTGTAAAGCACTGCCATAAATAATTAAAACTAAATTACACTGACATGGTAACTGAATTGTGAGGCTGTGCCCTCCATTCTATTTTTGGTGGTTATTCTCTTGGGCCATGAGCCTGGAAAGCATTCCCAATTAGGAAAACAAACAAAAACAAAAAGCCCTTAAGCATGTGCTTAACTCTAAGCTCAGGCAAGACTCCCATAGAAGTCAATGCTTACATGGTTTTCTTAAATTGGGGCCTTATTTGCCAATACAAAAATGTTGTTAATCTGCAAGACGTCTCTCCTGCCATTAGAGCATGTTAGTGAGGTTCCACTGTGTGCATAATTTCCATAATTACATCAGTTATTACTTTTGATTGCTTTATAGTATTATTTGGTATTTAGAGCTAGCTATTTACCTAGTTCTACAAGAGAGTCTGGTTGGCAGGGTGTTCTTTTCAGAACAATCCAGGAACTTGCTCCAAAAAACCCTCGTATTTTATGACCCATTGGGTAAAATGATAAAGCCATATAATCATCTTTGTATGGTGGGGGATTAAAAGAAGTGCATTTTGATTTATTGGTAGACCAAGCTGATTGTTTTTTTCCCTGCTGGGTGGTTATCATGTGCCATTGTAATTCTAATGACTTGTTCAGATACCTAGGGAATTCGCACCATTTTTTGTTTAGTCTTATATAGATCTAAATCATTGTTGCGCTCAGTTCTCATACAGCTCTGACACTGCAACTTCCTCAGTTACAAGATGATGGAAGGCAGGGGTAGGAAGCAGCTGGCTTTGCTGGGCATGCTCTGCCTAGCATGCAAGGGGGTTTAAGAAGGCATCCTGCCTCTAGAGCAGGGGTGGGCAAAATGCGGCCCAGGGGCCAGATGTGGCCTGCCAGGCCATTCTATCTGGCCCATGGGGCCCCTAAAAAAAATTAGAAAATTAATATTAATCTGCCCCGGGCTGCCTGTCATGTGGCCCTCGATGGCTTGCCAAAACTCAGTAAGCAACCCTCTGCCCAAAATAATTGCCCGCCCCTGCTCTAAAGACTCCTGCCAGAAGCACACATCAGCTGTCTACTGACTTCACTAGCTTCCTGCTGCCTCCAGGGTGCAGTTTCATGAGGTGCATTTAAACAACAAAAGCCCTGTAGCATGGATAGATCCATTCTACTTGGAAGATGTCCTCTTCTCTGTGCCAGCCTACTTAGGCACTTTGGTTTAGAAGGGAACTCAGTGATCTCCATTGCAGATCCTTAACTTTAAGATTTACTCTGCTCTCCTCTTCAGTTTAAAATGTTACATATTTATTACCTTTCAGGGCATGCCACAAAAGCCCATTTTTGAATGGGCCTTTGGGGAGCCCAAAAAGCTGGATATAAGCAGTCTCTTTTGGGGATCTAAGAACTATGGAGGGAATTTTATTTTTGGGATACTCTCCTCTGGCTGGGTGATGGTTTTGGAAGAAACTACTCCTGCTCTGCCTTGCATTAGAATCTCTTGTGATTTTACCTTAAGATAAACCCCAGCTCCCAGAGTCAAGTGATCATGTAAGAGTTTCCCTTTTCCCTTTTTATTTTCTTTTAAAAGTAAATTTTGAAGCTTTATGATTTCAGATAAAAATTCTGAAAGTGACCCAAATGCACTACAATAGTTCAAAAGCCAGAAAGCAAGAAGAAGACCCCATATTTATTTTTCTTAGAAATCATGAGAAGTTTTAAATAATACTCATGATATTTTGGGGCCTTTTTTTTTTTTTTTTTTTTTTTTTTTTAACGTTTGCAACTGGCAAGGGGAGTTTTCTGAAATGTTTAAACCTAGTGGGTAAAATCCTTGTCCCATTATAGTCAACAACAAAAACCCTTCTGACTTCATTCCCTTCAGATGGAATTTTATGTTGTAGCTAGTTTCCAAATTGGGCAGCAATATACTGGAAAGCGGAGTCACAATCACTTCCCATAGCTGTAGGTGGGCAACTGCCACCTACAGCATCAAAAAGCAAATGCAAACACTTCCATCTGCAGCCCTACTGATTTCCCCTCCATAGATGCTACTAGGTTTTATTACAAGAATACAGGGAGTACAATCTCGTTACAAGGAAGATAAAAGAAAACGTACATCATCTGTTCCACTGGGAAGACTGAGCTGTGATCATGAGCAACTAAAAGGTGTGGAAATGACTTATAGGTTTAGAAGACATTTTAAAGATAGCTATATGACTCAATGCTCAAGAAATCACATGTGGATGATGAGGAATTTAACATATATAGCCAGTGACCCAGGAAGAACAAATGCAGGTAGGTGCACCACTGACAATTAGGAAAATATAGCAGAATGCTCTTAAAGGGCATTTCAAAGCAGGCTGTAAGCTTAAAGATCCATTTTTTCAGAAGATGATTAAACATCAACCTATTGTATTGTACAGGTTTACACACACTACAAAAATGATGAAACACCATGTAAGAAGATGGAAATAATCAACTCTACCCACATGGAAGTACTATGGTGGGCTAAAGCTTGCTCCATGCATGTTACAAACTGAAAGGATGGAATGCAGCTGCCCTCATTGCTGCACAGGGTGAGTGCCAATAAGCTCTGTCTTGGGCATGCTAATTGGTGGTTGCCCAGAGTCTCATTCAGCTTTCAGGGTGTAATGCCCACAGGGCTTCACTGCAGTGTTCCCTAGCACAATCCTTTGATGTCATAGACATGCCCTTAGGGGCAAATTTTGACTAGATTGGGTTCTCTGAAGGAGCTGACTGCATAACAAGTAGAGAAGAGAACTGCATCTATGGCACCAGGCAGTATCCAGTCTTTGTTTTGATTGACAACTTAACAGCATAACACAAATATATTTCTGTTTAACAAAGCTTAACTTGGCAATTATTATTGTTCCCCTATTAAGTAAAATTCCATATATTCAAACTATGCCCAGTTTAATTTCAAAGTAAATCAGTGAAGCAGAATAATATCTTTTCTCATATATAATTGGGTGTTGAAGCAAGTATCATAGTGAGACACAAGCGCATCAAAGAGAGAGAAAGATGCCAAAGAATATAGCAAACATAAGGAAATAGAAATGCATGCTGCTATACAGAAATACTAATGGCAAAATCCAAAAAATCATTATTAGTCCATCAAACATAAGTTTGGTCTTAAATAAAGACTTCAAGAGATGGGCCCAATAATTGTTTTACTGTGAGATACTTGTAAATAAGTTTCACCAGGCATGGTAAAACAGACAAAATACTCCCCTACACATTGGCCCTTTGTACATGCCACAAAATTGGCCTTTAAAGCAGCTTAAATGTCCTTTTGGACTGCTTTAATGGCAGTGCTGTTTGCACACTCGGCGGCATATTCCATTTTAAATTACTTTGGTACGCAGCAAGATAAAACACCTCTGAAATGTTTTAGTTTGCTACCTAACAAAGTACAACAGTGCATGGGGTGCCGGAACCCCATGTGCTCAGGGCTTGGTGAGCCCCACACAGGTCAGGGGCTGCAGGACCCAGCGGCAGCCCATGCAGGCAAGGCTCCACTGAAGGAAAAAAACCAGAACCGGCAAACCTAATCAAAATCTCTCACCCTGGGAAATATCCTAGCAACACTACTGGGACATTTATCTGCATCATGGCTAACAGCTGATGAATTTATCCACAGGATAGGACTAAGCTACCATGGTGCTCTATGGAGAGGGTAGTTGGGGATTAGGGAGTATACATGCATAAAGCATATGGATCTTGGCCGGTGAGGCTGACCCCATTATCCTTTCTCCTCATGCAGCTTCCCCTCTTGGTGCTTGTATCGGATGACCAGTGTGGCATTCTCTCCCAGCAACCTAGAGAGTCAGAGAATTCATGGCCATTCTCTCCTAGACAGTCCCAGGTCAGAACAGGCACATGTAGGTGTGGGCTTACAAGCAAAGTCAGCTAGAAGTTAGACCATAAATCTGTAGGATACCTTGAAAACATGACACCTGGCATTCTGGTCAACACACAGATGATTAAACCAGCCACCTCCAGAGTTAAAAGCAAAATATGCTATAGCTTGAGGAAACATGGCCTGGCTGGAGGCCACAACAACTCTCCCCTCCTGTAGGTCAGCACAGCAACACATTCCAGGTTACACAAGAACAAAGCAAAGGTTAGCCAAATGCATAATGCTTTGTTCCAGGAGGCACAGTAGGCAGGAGGTGTTTGCCTTGCTATCTTCCCTCTGGGGCACTGTATGGGAAAGGCACCCACATGTTCAGCCTGAGCTCTGCACAAAGCCCAACTAGCACAAGCAGTGCAAAAGATGCAAAACAACAGCACATCTCCAAGCCTCCTGTCCACACCATCTCCCCACCTCATGCTACTCCTGGCTGCTGTGGACAGCCTGCAGTGAAAGGGACCTTGTGGACCTCTTGGGTACTCCAGTTTAAATTTCTGCCCTCAGAGATACAGCACATTCTACCCCCAGCAAAATCAAAGGAAAGGCACGGTTCAGCCTGTCCCTAAAAATATCATGTACATATAGCTTGGAATGCCCCCCTCCCCACCCTTTTGAATTAATGGGTGCCAACAAAAGACTACATTGTGAGGCCAATTATCAAATAGAGGAGCAAATGCTAACTGATGGATAAACACCAGCTCCCCATCTCCGGCCCATTAGGCAGTGGCACTGAAGTTTGCCACAGACGGGCTTTCTCACATGCATGTCCAGCTCCAGAGGTAGAATACTGCAGCTTGAGCCTCCTAGAAGGCAGATTTGGCCAGAAGGTGGGCTGCAATTGAAAGGGTGACCCCAAAATGAAAGCACAGCTGGCCTGAACCCAACTTCCCTTTAGCTGAGCCTGTTTCCAGCACAGAAAGAGCTCTGCTGACATATAGCATTACCCTCCCAGAAAAGAAAAGAAAAAAAACAAAAACAAAAAAAAAAACACACCCAGAATGCAAGTCTACAAAGTGAGCACAAGTTTCTTTCCAACAGGGAATGTTGTGTGTCCACATTTACATTTTTTACATCACAAAAGACTATAGGTAAGTAGGAGAAAACCCCCGCTTAATTTCTCTGTGAATTCTGATGGCTGTAATAACTGATCCCCAGAGAAACAGGGCAAGGGAAACAGGCAGAATGGAGAGCTTGCAAATCCAGTGCATCATAACAAGGGATTCATTTCTCATATAATCTCGAAGATCATGCAATAACCAGGCAACCAACTTGTTTCCAACCCAAAGCTTCCTGCCTCTGAAAATCAGCTTGCTCTCTCTAACAGGAGCATGACACTCCTGCATCAGGAGCTCCACTCACAGCACCTGAATGTAAGTCCCTGCACTTTGTCTCGTGAAGTACTTTGCAGGGCACGTTTTGAGACACTGGAGGGTTTTCACCCCGACTAACCACAGGCCATCGATCACAGAACCGCCCTGGTTCTACGAGACCTTGAACCGATGCCGCGACGTGTACGGACTGCAGAACACAGGCCCAGCAACCATGAAAAGCCACAGGAAGATCCAGGAGCTGGTGAGAAAAAGGGACACCACGTCACCCGCAGACCTGATCCCGGGTGACGCATGCCAAGCTGCATGGGAGTGCATCCACTGCAAGGAACTGCGCAAAGATCGGAAGGACCCAAACTGGCTTATAGCTCACTGAGCTCTCCCAGCAAGGGCCCGGAGACATAGAAATGGGCAGTTGAGGAGACCCAGCTGCCCGTGGCCCAACTGCCACGGGGCCACCAAGACAATAGAGCACCTCCTATGGCTTGGCACCTGCACCAAGGAGGTGTGGAAAAGGGTATAGCAGCTTTGTGAAGCAGTGACCGGCGTCAGCCGGCTAACCAGCGAGGCCGCACTGTACAGGCACCTCACCAAAAACCAGGGGAGCCCCTCGCTTCAGTTCGACCAGTTTGCATCCTGCGTCAGGAGAGCCTTGTGGAAGGCCAGGAACCTGCTCCTCTACTTACAAACAGACGTAGACGTAGCGGGCTGCATGGAGATGGCGCCGAGCAAACTCCGGACCTACCACCAGAAATTGGTAACAGAGGATGAAGAAGACGCAGAGAACACCACCTGGCATAGAGACACGTGACACAGGACCATACAACCCCCGCCAAAGGAAGAAGAGAGTGACCGCAGTGGAGAAGAGGACCAGAAGAGTGGGACGGAGGACAGTGACAACAGCAGCACCAGCAGGTCCTACAGCGGAAGCTGGAGTGACAATGACGAAGAGACCAGTTGAGCTGAGTACCTGACCCCAGAAGCAGGGGGAGGGCTGGTCAGACAGGCCAGAAAGGACTGGCTGTATTTTGTGTGTTTTGCGCACAATTTGTGGACATTGTAACAGGTACGGGTAGCCAGTGGGCCTTTGTACTGGTGCACAGGAGCATTTTTTTTTCTGTAATGGGATCGGTTTAGATATATATAACCAGAGAAAGAGAAAGAGAGAGAGAGAGAGAGAGAGAGAAGTTTATTTATATATTTTTACAAAAATAAATAAAAGTCCCTGCACTTTGTCTTACCTTTGGAGAGGCATGAAAAGTAAATCCTTTATGGCATCCCAGGCATATGGTATGTGTGTTTTACTACTACACCTTCTTTGAATGAAGCACTACTGCGTCAGTTCTGAGAAGCCGGCTATACACTGTATACAAAAGGAGCCAAGTCCTGCTACCTTTATTTCCACTGACTTCAAGCAGGATTTGACCCATCCATGAATTTCCTTTGAGACAGTCTCGCTAACTTGATTCCCATGCTAACTTGATACCCACCACCCACATTTGGTGTTTTTTGTAAATAGATTTCCTTTTCACCTACTCTTTCCCTAATTTACCCTTCCAAAATTAAAAAGTACTTACAGAGTAAGAACTGGCTTCAGTTCTGTCCAGTAGTTCACACTTTGATCATAATAAGTACATACCTCCCCTGAGAGCCACAGCATAAATAAATGCCCTGTGCATGCAGGCAGCCAGAAGCACAGCCCAGAAGTGTGCAGAGTAGCATCCACTGGTAAGTCTGTTGTGGGAGGAGGGGCAGAAGGAGGGAAGGAGCGTGCGGGGGGGGGGGGTGCAGATCAAGGCCCCTGCAATAAGAGGGGCAGTGGCAGGCACAAGACAAGCGGCTTGTCCAAGGGATGCAGGGGGACAGCTCCCACCGTTACGCACACTCCAGAAGGACATGGGGGAAACGTGCCCTCGGACACATGCGTGTAGCAAGTGTGGGCTGCTGCTGTGGGCTGGGGCCCAGGGCTGCACCAAGCATTTCCTGGAGCAGGGAGTTGGGCCGGGCTGCACTTGGGGCAGGTGGCATCAGCACTGGGAGGG
Organism: Alligator mississippiensis; assembly: GCF_030867095.1. Classification (NCBI taxonomy): domain Eukaryota; kingdom Metazoa; phylum Chordata; order Crocodylia; family Alligatoridae; genus Alligator; species Alligator mississippiensis. The sequence goes on along the minus strand of NC_081824.1, from coordinate 223,346,701 downwards.
GGGCTATAGCCATCCCAAAATTTGCTGTAGCCCCTGCTCCCAGTGCTGCTATCACCTGCCCCAGGCACAGCTCAGTTCAGCCCAGCCCTCTCCCACACCCCGCCAAGAAAAGCCCAGCACCACCCCAGTCTGCAGCTTGCCCCACTCATAGATCAGGGTACACACACACCCCCATGCCTTCTTGGGGTGCACGAGCAGAAAAAGCCACCTCCCACCCCCACCACACAACCCCCAGATGAGCTGCAGCTCCATTTTGCACCCCACCCCAGCTGGGCAGCGCCTCCCCTGTCCCACTCCCTCCCTCACCGCAGGGGCCTTGATTGGATCTCCCATCCTCTTCTTTCCCCCCTCCCCCCACACCAGACTTACCAGCCAGACGCTCTCCAAGCTGCCAGGCTGCATATCGGCAACTAGATCGGTATCAGCTGATATGGCTTATTAAAAATAGGCCATCAATATCAGCCCAAAAAATGTCTATCAGTGCACCCCCCTAGTAAAATTATAACAAATTTAAAATTTTTCTATATATAGATATAATCTAATTATTGGGAGGTTATTTTATATTCAAGTAAATACATTAGATCTACTATGACACCTTTAAAGGTTGACTATTTTGATAGCAGATATGGCAAAAATTACTCATCTTATATAGTACTTTGTTGAGGGAAGATAAGACAATGCTGAGCTTTGGTAGGCGTGCATATCCCCTTCCCGATAGGAAAAGCAGTATATGTGTCCACCCAGGCTGACTGTGGGGGCTTTCATTTTATCCAGAGAAGTACAAGAGAAGCCATAGCAAATTCCCCCACACAATACACCAGTTTACTGGGATACTGTCAACCAGGCAACATTACCAGGAGCAGCTACATACAGCAGAGAATACACAGACATACTCACTATTGGGTGATGAAGACTCAGGACAGCCCTCAGAAACTGTCCTTGCAGCCGAGGCAAAGTTCAGATTCCCACACCTATGCCTTTGTGTGAAGCAGTTTTATACAGTTCAGATTCAAATTTCTGCATTCCCACCCATTTCCCTGAGATAACAATCTCTTGACCATTGAATAAGGAGCAGGGAAACTGAGTCATGACCTGTGACCATTATTCTTTCCTGTGGTTGCCTTGTTAGCACTGGATGTGATCCTGGCCTATGTATTTCAGCTCCCTTGGAACTGTTCCTCACAATCCCCCTTCTGTCACATGCTAATCATTGTGATTCAGACTGAACTGCTTCTGGGATCAGAGCACCTGAAAGGAGAAATGTAGTGACATATACAGCACAGCAAAAAGGGGTAAGAGGTGTTCTGGACTCCCCAACACACGTTCATATTCAGAAAATACTCGGACATCTCCCAGTTCACTTAACCCCTGTTTGAAATAACTCCACTTCCTAGGACCACAAATTCAAATCTGAGCAGGACTAACTCAATTGTTCATAACTTCATCTAACATTTTTATATAGGTGATGTGATGTGGCATTACAACATTTTTATTCTAGCCAACCAAGCCCCTTGTTCAGATACAGTTGTATTGGTAAAGAAAAAAAAAGTGTTTTGTACCTGTTTAATTGATGCCATTGTCCCAAAATAAATTTAAACCAAAGTACCTTTTTTGCCAATCTAAGCTGCATCCACACTAGGAAGGCTGGCCAATGCAGCTATACAACCAAAGCTTTTCTAGTGTAGACTAGCCCTTGCACTATACCCCTCACCACTGTATCACTAATGTTTCCATTAGCACAACCATCATCTGTAACACACTTGCTCAGTTTACAGATGGCTTTGCTGCCTATCCCCATCCCAGTACTCTGCACTGAATATGACATCTTATTTTGCACTCAGTACTGCACCCTCAATTTTCTAATAGGCTCACAGAGCAGTTTTCTCTATTCCAACCCATGCTACCTGTCCTATTTCAGAGTGGGGTATCTTCCCATCATATTTCTTAACAGTTTCCATCATTTCCCTCATAGCCAGTGTTAATCTCTCTAGTCTTGGAATTACGTAGACATTTGCTAGTCTCCAGTGCTCCAATCTTACTGTGAGATAAGGAGCTTTTAAAGACAGACACTGAAAGGTGTACAGCTTCCCTGAATACTTGCTTTAATGATGTAGATGCCCATCAGCTAGAGCTGCTAGTCTGTCTTCTTTCAAAGCCACTTCCTACTGTAATGGAGAGGAGCTGAAATAACTACTCTAGCCCTGAGACTACAGTAACAGTTAGGAAGAAGCTTGTGCTGTGAGAAAGGCAGAGTATTTCTTAAGTCTGCCAGCCCCACTGATCTCACTTGGGCTGCACTTTATGCATGATATGAGCTGAATAAAAGGGTTCTGGCAATATGCGCTAAGAGCAAGCAGACATACCACCCTGTGAACAGGAAGTACAAGCAAGTGATGTGAAACCCAGTGCAAAGCCCAAAGAAGTAATCTCCAGACACATCTACACAAGACATTTAATGAACAGTTGACTAATGATGCGCTGTAAATATCTTGGCGTCTATATGTGCATCCCTATTAGGCTAAACTAATTTACTCTCTAGCAGGATAGTACTTGTAAATACAAGTACAAATAAAGCTGTAACTATAAGTACTATCCTAATGCAGAGTAAAAAACTCCGCAGCAGCACACATGTAGACGCTGAAGGGCCTGGCTGGGGCATGAGGACACTTCAGTGCAGGGGCTGCCTGCTGGCTAGCCCTGCACTAAAGCACCCTCATATCCTAACCAGCCCCTCCACAGCATGTTGAGCTGGTGGTAAACAGCCCCAGGCTGACCCCCAGGGCACCCCCGCAGTTTATTCATGTGCCGTAATTGCATGTGTAGATATGCCGCATAAGAACTTGGTTGAACTCCTGAAGAAATCAGTAGAATTTTGACCAGCAATTTAAAAGGAGGAAGTAAAGGCATTTGTGTACAAAGGAAAAATAGGCTAAATCTCAGCAAATTTACCGGACTTTTGTGAGTGATAGCTTTTATTCGATTTATGCATGGTTGGGAAAAACATAGGCAAGCTTTCAGGTATCACAGTATCCTTCCCTAGGTCCCTCCGTAAGAGTACTTGGTTCCCAAGAGCATGTCTACATCCCTCCCAACTAGGCAGTTGGTCCAATAAGAGATACCATCCACAAAACTCATTGCTATGTTGGTCCAGAAGAAAATCAAAAGGCAATGACATCACCCCAACACTACCATCAAATGAATTAAGATTTTGGTCGTAGCACCGGCTCAAGCATATTTTCATCTGCTCATTTTATTTTGGTTACAAAGACTTCTGTTTACATAAAGCAAGTGAGGCACAAACAGGAGGAAATTTACGTTAATCAGCAAAGAGGTATTTAGCAGGCAACTGTGAGTTCAATATTAGTCTGGAATCTCTGGTAGAATTTCTCTTCCCTGACTGCTTTGGAAATTTAATTTTGATGCACAATTGGGCATGCAAAAACTCCTATATCCTGCGGCCCTAGCCACTTACTTTGCAGTCACAAAACCATTCTTCTTTACTTGTAGAGGATAATTCCATCTCTCTGCAAACACTAAGCCAAGTTCTATGAAAAGCTAGGGGTGCACTCATAGATTCTGGGGGTCAATACAGATAGCCGATATTTAAGGAGGCATATCAGCCGATACCAATCCGATACAGCAGCCATCAGGTGGTAAGTCTGGTGTGGTGGAAGGGGAGGGGGGAGGGAAGGGGTGTGGGGGACAGATCAACGCCTCCCGTGGTGAGGGATCGGGTAGGGGCAGGCATTGCCTAGCCTGAGCTGGGGGTGGAGTAGGACAGATATGACCCCCAGCACACATTCCTGCCCAGGGCAGGGGGTCGGACCTGCTGATCTGTTTAGGTCCCTTCCAACCCTAAGCACTATGATACAACCAGCTCTTTGCAGGAGAGGCTGTCTATTCAGGGAAAAATATATTTTTGTTTACACACGAGAATACATCATACATAAAAGAAGGAATCAATCATTGTTTTGCACTAATGACATTCACCCCAACACCATTTGGTCATTTCTAAATTCGCTTTGTGAACAAACATGGCAGTAAATCCAATCAGTATAATTTGTTAATGCCTGAGGCACACAGTCAAATAATATGTTATATGCAAGGCTCAATTCTGCAAAGCACTGACTGCTTCTTGTGATGCACCAGAAGCCCTTGACTGCATGTATTCAAAGGAAGTTGGGGCTCATTACCTCCTAAGACTTGACCAAATATAGCATTCTTTTTTGAGCAAAGAGCTCAAAGGTGCTTGAAAAACTAGGACCTATCATACTCAGTCATTTTCCCGAGAAGGTAACTGTAGCAAAAACATTAAGTAGACACTTCCACATTTACCCAGGTGGGGAGGGCAGTGTCAGAACTTGGAACACATCCCTCCACCTCTCCTGACACCCAGTGCCACTGACTCAGAATGCTTTCCCTATAAGTGCAGTAGTACCAGTCAGCATAAGAGTGTCTTTGCCAAAACCTAAATAGCGGAGACACACCACTCCACTATTAAATAAACAACAGCCAGAAGATTCCTATAGGAGAGTGGTTTTCAACCTGTGATCCACAGATCCCTGGGGGCCTGCAGACTGTGTCTGAAGGGTCTGCATAAGATGGCTATGATCAATCAAAAGTATGCAAATACCCACACTTACCATTCAAAGGGGGCCGCACTTCCATTCAACATTTCCAAAGGGGTCCGCACCTCCATGCAAAAGTCTTTAGGGGTCCGCAAATGAAAAAAGGTTGAAAACCACTGTTATAGGGGGAAGCAAGGAGGTCAATAAAAAAAGTTTTATTTTAATACGTGTATTATCAGTTAATGGCAGTTTAATTGAGGACTGAACTCTTCTAACTGGTTCTTTTATTATCTCAGGGTCTGTGACATGCTATGTTACATGTTTTATTGAATTAGTAACAAAAATAATATGCATTTATTTTAAAGTGTCAAAAAAAAAAAAAAAACAAACCTGAAGGGGAAAAAGACAAGATACGGTCAGCATATGTTTGTAAATGAAATGGGTACTGCATTTCAGATATGTAGAACTGCAAACCCAGTCATAATTACTTTGATTTCCTGGGACCAGATGCTTTGAGCTCCAAATGCCAGTGGGAGTTGAAAGTGCTCAGTACCTCACAGAATTAGGCTGAAAATTCACAGAAACCAAGTGAAAGAGTTGTCTGCAGACTAACAGGAGTATGTGATGGCGAGGGGTGCTAAGAGCTTTCTTTCATTACTGCAAGTTTGGGATGAATTGCTCATGTGCAATAGAGCAAGTCTTCCCCAAACAAGCAACAACGAAACATCTACAATATCCATGACTAGATTCATTTTTATGCCATTTACTTTATTCATTTTTTGCCCTCTCCTTTGTCTACCTTTGATTCCCTTTCCCCTTTGAAGTACATTAGTTGCTATAGAAACAATATGGTATTTAATATGGGCAGAGTTTAGTGACCAACTTTCATTTTTTTAGCTCCTGATGCAATTTTGGATTATTAAGCATTCACATCAGCATCTGTGAAAGGCAGATGTTTACTTGGTGTTTTAACTGATCATATTCTTTCATATATACTAATGTACTATTCCACCTTTCTTTCACCTTACAACTGCCTCTAGCTTAAAACAATGTACTTCTAAAAAAATAGCTGTGCCTGTTTCTAGCATCCAAGATCTTTGTCCTAAACTATTTTTGGCATTGCATCTTTATTCAGCGGGATCAACACTCCCACCCCCTAAAGTATCAGCATGTCATGCCTGATTCAGATACAGGGGTTTATTACGTTCACGGATCTAATTGTAGAAGAGCAGGAATAGGAAAAGGGACATATACTGATCAACAGAGGACTGGAGTGTGAACTGGGACACCTGGGGTTTATTCTCAGCTTTGCCTCTGAACTTCCACATGACCTTGAGCTCATCACTTCACATGTTCCCCTGCTTTGACTAGATCTACTAACTTGGTCAAAGTCAATTGCATACACAAGTACTCACTTGGCCAAAGTCAAGCATGTGCATAAATGTTGCGGGATCAGGACTTTAGATTATAAACTACTTTGGACAAGGGCCATATCTGACTAATCTGACTATGCATCTGCACTGGGCCAGCCCAACTGGACTCTGACCTCAATTGGCAAATCTAGGTGCTAGTGTAATATAAATAACATCAGTATATAATGTTATCATTTCTTTTACTTAAAGCCTCCTTCAGGAATAATCTCCAATGTTTATGGAAATAGTAGTTTATTCTAGAAATGGAGACTGGATTAGCAAAACCAACTGAAAGATCACTTTGGATTTTCTAAGAGAACTAAGCAACATCAATCATTCTTGGAAATCATGCTTTTGGAAAAGGTTTTTCATTTGTTATGTAAAATCAGTTACAAAGGATGCAAATATTTGTGGTGGAACATGTAGTTTTCATCATGATATGCTCATGCTCCTTTCCTCCCTTTTGCTATAGGCTGCATGCTGGGGTATTATAGCGACAGCCTCCAGTTCTCATGTTACTGTACAGAACACCATCAGAACTGACCCATGAGCATTTAAAAATTAAGTCCTTGGGCTAAGTCCTGCATTGTTTACGGAGGTCAAACAGCATTCAATTTCCATGGCAGAGAACCAAGTGAGAAGCAAGAAAGCACTGAATATTTTTAGCCTACACCTGTGACTATGTCCATAACTTTACCCATTCACATAAGGTATTTGGACCTTGATTCAGTGAAGTTTTTCCAAACATATTGTTGCCAGGAAACAGCCAGTGTCCCCTGTCCCATCCCCCCACCCACCCAGTCTAATTCAATACAAGTCGTCTCCCATCGGGGCAAATCCAGAAGGCATGCAGTGGCATGCCTCCCACCCCCACCTTTCAGACCATGCTGCAGGCACAGCAGCTGGGAACTTAAAAGTCCCCAAAGCAGGTAAGAATTCCCCGCCTAACCCTCCATGATCAGTAGCATGTGCCACCCCAATCCCTCCTCTCCCACCCACTTCTGTTTCTGTTCCCTCAATTGACCTCGGGGTGGGGGGCTCCAGAGCTTCTCCTGCCCTGCTTCAGCTGGGCTGCTCAAGGAGCTGGGCTCAGCCTGGGAAACAAGCAGCGGTAGCAGCAGGCGAGTCTCCCTTCTTTTCCCAGTCCCCCTAGGTGTTCCTAGCCAGCTCTGGAGCAGGCTCAGGGAGGGAGCACCTGCCCACTGCTGCAACTGTCCCTGGTTGAGCCCAGCTCCCCACAAAGCTGCTCCCCACCGCCCCAGCTGGAGTGGGGCAGGAGCTGCATGACAGTGGCAGTGGCAACAGAGAAATCTCCCCAATAGCTTCTTGCAGTCAGAGGCATTAAGTAGAGAGGGTAAGGGGGACAATGGGAGGGAAGGGGGGTGCTGCTGAGCACAGAGGAAAAGGAATGGGGTACCAAGAGCAGGGGTGGGAAGGTATTCTCACCTGATTCGGGGACTTTAAAAAATGCCCATCTGCTGCTCCCACAATGTGGTGTGCCTGCCCGGGGAAGGGGGGGAAGGAAGCTAAGAGCAGGGGTGCAGTCACCCCTGCAGCATTGGTTGCTAATCCCACATTCCCTTTTTAAAATCCTGGATCCATCCATGTCTCCCATGCCTTTTATCACCTGTTTAGTAGAGATGTAATACAACCTGTATTCTCTAAAAGCAGCTTTATACAAGAACTCTGTGAGAGGCATGGAGTCCCCCTGAAACAGTAACTGTAGATAGTTCACTTGTAGCTAAGGGACATGTTTTCCAATAGGGAGTGTAAGACTTTGTTCTCTATTGGATTGTGTGCTGCAAGAGAAGTGTTCCACTGTTAATTTACATTCACCTCCCATATGCTACCAAGGTCTGCAGCACAATGGATACGTTCATATAAAATACTTCCCTCTACTAGCTGAGCTAATGGACTTCTTGGTTGGAGGTCTGTTTTTAGAGCTGAAGTGCATGAACTAGAACAACAGAAATTAAGAAACACAAAAAAAATACTGTGGAGTTTAAGGATGTGTAGGAACCTTATATGGATTTTTATTGTTTTCTTCAGAAATCTAAGCTTCTGTTCTGATATAATGTATCTTGCCTTTCCGCCTGAAAAGACACCCTTCCAAAAAAAAAAAAAAAAATCGAATGCACTAAGGTCTTACTGATTTTGTTGACAAAGAGATGCAAATAATAGCATTAACAGAATCTCTCCATAAACTAATAGCCTGGAAAACTAATTATAGCCACTTGAGCATTAAACATCTTTAATAGAGCTCATTGAGTTTTTGATACACAGGTACCGTTCTCCCTTTTAAAAAATTGACTTTTTACCACACTTTTTTTCTTTGTAAAAAGTTGGAGAAACTTTTCAGGTTGCATTTAAAAACTGCAGAAACATTTCAGGTTGTATTTAAAAAAGAACCAAGGCCTTCTACTGATTTTTTCCTCCTCAAAGCAATGAAACTGATGTGATAGTTTGGAAACAGTTTAATTTGCTCCAAACATGATAATGATCTATAACTCAGAAAAAAAAAAGGAAAAATGTGGAAAATGCACAAATCAGACCCCTCTGAAATGTAACACTTCAACATTTTCAAAATTTCTTCAAAATCAGATTCTTTTTTTTTTTTTTCCTTTTTTGCCTATCTCTAGTCATTAACCTAGTAATCACAAGCAATGAGCTCATCTAAAATCAGGGAAAGACTTGGTTTCTCAAAGAGTAGGAAAATCTGTACCTTAAGAGGGAAAGATTGGATACACAGTCTTCATCAATTTCAACAGGAGTTTCGGTAAATCAAGGACTCTACCAGAAATGCTTTGTAAAGGCATTCACAGCGCCACAGTAAAAATATTGGATAGCTGAAGTATAGTGCTCTTGTCCTTAAGGATCTTACATGATTTATATTAAAGTTCCTTTGTCAGAAGTATATATTTACACCTCAAACACTATAAAAATGTATGGGCAGCAGCTGCCAGCCCTATTTCAGTTTGCATCACTCAGTGAAGCAGTTTATTTTCTGAAAACAATCGGATGTCAAAAAGCACAAGCACCTGATAAAAGGTGGATTAGGGATTTTAGTAAATGCATACTGACCACGTGTCAAATAGTTGGGATTCTTAATTGTAATAGCTTCAAAAGAAAGATAAGGGATTCCAGCGAGAGCTTGAGTTTCAAGTGTGTGGTTTGGGGGGGGGCGGTGAACAGAGAGGAAGAGAGCCTGCACTTTTCATATGGGACTATGCTTCACTGAAAATGTGCAATGTCAATTAAGCAACTGTCCTGATCTCTTTCTTTAAGCTAAACCCTCAGTGACATGGAACTTGAACTGGAGTTCCCCAGAATAAAGGAACACAGGATCTCAGCTGAATTATCTACACCTCAAATTGGAATGGATGCTAAAAAGAATACATTACAGTAGCAGTGAGCCCTCTGACAGATGAATAATGCATTTTTTTCTCAAGTCCTGAAGTAATAGTTGTGGAAATATACTGTGCAAGAAACTTACTCATTTACTTATTTTCATGCTGATTTTCATTAGGGTTGGTCACTGAAATCCTATAGTTTCACCCAAACATAAATATTCATCCAGTCACGGATACTCCCAGAAGAGAAAGTGGTCAGTTGGACTGCTGAGAAAAAAAAAATTACTAGGAAGCCCACTGCAGATTTGAGAATCAGAATAAAGGATGCTGCAGGAACAAAACTGCAGGAGGAAAGAACAATTTAGAGATGAAAGACTAACTCTACTCTAAGCTTTTGCACAGAGGAAGAATGGTCCTGTGATTAGGGCTAGAATTGGAATACATTTCTCATATGAAACTTTCTCTTTCTTCTTGGCTGAACTTATCCAATTGATACAGTGAGGAGAGGGAGGAAGAAACACCCTGAAAAGTCTACAGTGTTTATGTTTCATTTTGAAAATGTCAAAATAGTCAAGTTTCCATTATAAATCTGTTTCATTATAAAGTGACTTGGATTGTATTCATGTTTTAAAAGCTGAAGACAGAATTTTATTGCAGGTGCTTCTTTCAGGCTAAGGAAACTGTTGTGTTTGCCCCCCACCCCAAAAGGGGGTTTTCTGAGGACAGGGGGGTTATTCAACAAAGGCAGGCAGGCAGCATGGCTGAGTACTCCCCTGGTTTTGGTTAGAGCCCTGCTATAGGACTCAAGGGGCGCATCTATAAAAGCAATTAATGTGGCCGATTAAACATTGGCCCCAGGTGCCACATTTGCACATAAGCCCAGGACTGCAGCATGTTGAGCTGGGCTGGAGCAGCCCCAGGCTGGCAGGCTGACTCCCAGGACCTCCTGCCAACCCAGGGCTGCTCCTACCCGGCTCAACTTGCTGCTTGCTCATTTCTCACTAATTCCCTGTTCTTCACCTTCTTGCTTGTCACCCCAGTCACTCATCTCCTTTTCCTGACTTGTGTCCACCATGCTGTTCCCTACACCTCAGACATCCTTTCTGTTCTGACTTTCTCTGCCAGGTACCCACCATCTCCTGCTTCAAATCCCTCATCTATCCTGACAGGTTTCTGACAGGAAATTGCCATAACCTACCTTACATGAACAGTCTTAAATGCCCATCCTGCATCCCAAAGGTGTGACTGCAGTGTTACACAGGCATACCTATGATAGTTTTAAAGTAGCTAGTTCAAGTATGGTTAACGATCTCCTTGGGACAACATAAAGCTCATTGCCACCTATGCAAGCCTGCCATGAACCCTTCATAAGCTCTCAAAGTTTGTGTCACTGCAGCTACACTATGTATAGACCTAAATCAGCTAGTTTAAGGCCAGCTCAGTAAGCTGGCTGGGAGCGGCTGGCTGGGTCACGAGGGTGCCATAAAACAGGGCTAGCAGTTAGGCAGCCCCCTCACTGAAGCACTCTCATTCCCCAGCCAGCCCCATCAGCGTCTACACGTGCACTGGAGCAGACTAAATGACTCCACCGTAGGATAGTACTTGTGTCTGACAGTACTATCCTATGGCAGAGTTCATTACTTTATTCTGTCCTGCATGTGTAGACAATGAAGTTTCACTGTGGAGCTAATTAGTCAACTCCACAGTAAATGTCTCATGTAGACACACCCAGGAAACCCAAACTCACTCCCTACCATGACAGAGATTTTCTGCATGATCTCAAGTGGGTCAATTAGCCATTATGTGCCTCAGTGTCTCAGCAGGCTCTTAAGCAGAGATTACAACAGTGCTTCCCTGTCTCACAGGGATGTTGGGACAATACCTACAATGAAGAAAGCTGAGGTATTAAGATATGACAGTAATGGGAGCCATATAAGTAACTCATAATGGGAAGCCACATCAAAAGCCACTGGCAAGCATAAAATTGGGATTTAAAAATACTGCCTCCACAACATATTCCTCCTTCCTTAAAACTCATCCCTTGTGGTTGTGCAGAACTGGGCTGTTTCAGAGTGAACTCAAGATAACAGACAGCCAACATTTTTTTGGTATGTTCTCAAAGTAGCAGGTACTCAACGGGCTGTATACATGCCTCCATTATGCATCGTTTTGAACAGAAACATGATGATCAGATCATGGAAACACAGCCTCTGCAGAAGCCACACTACCCTAGGTAAGTGGACAGCACAGGCATCTGGATGCAGGTCTCATACACCCACACAGATGTTAAGATGTATGTGGATCTTAGAAAATCCACTCATACAGGGCTTCAAACCCTTTGTAATCTACAAGGGTTGGAAACACCAGAATCAGGGAAAATGATTCAGAGCAAACTCCGATGCAACAATGAATGTTTTCAATTTTTTAATCCCTAATCGAGGATTCCCCACATAACAAAATATTGGTCATTGATACAGACAACAAATGCAATCAGGCTGTAGACTTTATCCACAGCTACATCTATCTGCAAAGATATGTAGAAGGGCAAGAAAATAAGTGATATCAAAAGCTTCCCACTACATTCATGGCTCTGCAGAAAGCTAAAATTTGGCGCTAAGTAAAGTCCAAGCAGAGCATGTTAGTGGGCCACGCAGCCATCTGCTCATGGCCTAATTCTCATTTGCAGTTGCTCACTCACATGAAGAGACACAAAAATTAAGAGCAATCTTATAAAAAGAAAAAAAAGTGAGGCTGATACGGGCCTCAATTTGGTCTTAATGACATCCAAAAATCAGATTTATTAACTATCACAGCTATTACCCAGCATGCAGCAGCAGAACATATCCCACCTAAATACTTCACTGTAATAATTTCACATGTAAACCTGGTGATGTTACATGGTCACAAATGACAAGAGAGTCTGAAGCAGGGATGGCCCATGTACCAGATCAAGCCACCGGAGCCATGTCATCCAACGCACAGAACTCTCCACTGGTCTGAAAATTTGGCAGGGGAGCAGCTGCCACTCCCTTGATGCCAAATTTCTGGACACAGGGGGAGCGCCACAGGCCACATAGTGTGGCCCCAGGCACTAGATCAGGTATGCAGGGAGGCAGGGGGAGTGTGGAGCACCAGGGCCTGATTTGAGCATGTTGGCCTAGGAAGTATAGGGGCTAATCCCCAGTGCACAGGGTCAGGCAGAAGCAGTGTGGGGCACCAGGACCCAATCCCAGCACATATGGCTAATCCTGTCAGCCAGTGGCCAGTGCAGGGCCCAATTTGGGTGTTACATGGGCTGGTCAAAGCTGTGCAGGGCCTGATCCTGGCACGTGGGGCCCGCTCCAGCCCTTGAACCAACTGTGAGCCACATATCTGGCCTGTGGGGCCAAAAGTTTGAGCACCACTGGTCTATAAGATTATGAATGGGAAGGGAGCTGGTTCATGGGACCACTTTGCATGACCACTACTATGAAAGAAGGAAAGGTAGAGATTCTGCCTTTGCCTGACTTCAGGCTAACATAGCTCACTATCTTTCAATGAAAACACTGAGAACCTCTGAATTAGCATGCATATCTCAAACACCTATTTGAGCAAAGCAGTCCTCGCTCATACACTTTCTTTCCATGATTCAAAGGTAATGAAGTAAAAAGATGGCTAAACCCACACAGAGACAGTTCCCAGCCTTCTATCTGTCTATAGTGTAAAACAGAGCATTTGCAGGCATAGTCACCCAGATTTTCAAATGATTAAAGCTTCAGTGGGGAAGCAATTTTGGGGCGATATCTTAAAGTAGTTCAGAGCAACCTTCCTCTGAAAAACTGAGCCAAGCATGGAAAAGCTGGGACACTCAAAAACACTAGTCACTTCTAAAAATCCTCAGTCATTATTCAAACCAAGTAATGAATTTTGCAAAGAACTCAAGAGCCTAACCTTAGAGCTTTGTTATAACAGCCCTTGATGTGCTTTCTTGTATACAGCCAGTACCTTTTCAGTTGTTCCACTCATACACATTTTTACTTATTCGAGGCTTTTCTGGGGCAGGAAATAAGTTAAACATGGGGGACAAGGTTAGGATTCTTCAGATATGTACTCCTTCTCTGTGCACCTCAGGTGCAGAGACATCTGCCAGAGGAGGTTTACAAGCTACAGCTCCAGAAACAATACATTTTCACACTTCCTGAAAAAGAAAGGCAAAAACCCTCCCTTTCCCCTTTAAGGATCATTGTCTTGAAGCACTTGATACCATTTCTTTGCCTAGTGCTCTCCTTGTCAAGTTGTACTGTTGACTAGCTCAGACTTTCCAGTGCCATAGCAAGGTCAGCTGCCATTTCATCCACCTCGCTCCCCCGCCCCCCCCCCCCAACAGGGATAAATTATTCAAAGGAACCTCAGGTATTTTAAAACTCTATAATAAAAAGTCTCCCCATCATGCTAAGTGACATGCATTTATGAAATGAAGCAACATGAGTGGAAAACATTCAGAAGTCATGTCTTCTCACCAAAGCAATTAAACAATGAGAAATGACATGAAAAGCCTTGAATTCATTTTTTAAAGTCAGCGTTATCAAAGGCGCTCTGCATTATCTGCTATTGATTTGATTGGCACCGCTCCCAGGTTTCCTGCCTCTGCACCGCGTCTCTCTCCAAGCGCTATTCTGAGATTGGGCTCTTTGTATGGCATTTCATGCTGCTGCTTACAGTCTAAGCACTCACTTTAAAAACACCTTTCACCAAACTTGCTGTTTAATTCTGCCAGGTCACTGCTCCCACTTTCCTGTCAAGTGAACAGACCCCGGGTACCGACAAACATATGCCTCTCCCTTCCCATGTCCGGACACTGCTCTCTAGAATAGAACTTGCCATCTTGGAGCTGTCCCTCATACGATCCTCTCCGAGGGGATGCAAAACAGTGGGGCTGTGGCCAGCCCAGCTCCACAACCCTGTTTCCAAAGGGTGCAAAAATCTGGAACATCGATGGGCAACCGCATCCCGAGCATACCCTCGCCTTACACAAGCTACCGTGTCCCACCTGTGCCATCATCTTACACAGGCATTCACATCCCGGCTGTGCTCTCGCCTTACCGGTGCAACCACATCGCAGCTATGCCATCCTGCAAGGGTGACCGCATCCCAGCCATGCCCTCGCCTTACATGGGTGATCGTGTCACCTTACATGGGTAACTGTGTCCCACCTGTGCCATTATCTTACACAGGTGACGGTGTCCTGGCCGTGCCCTCACCTTACACGGGCAACCATGCCCCTGCCATGTCCTTGCCTTACACGGACAACTGTGTCCAACCTGTGCTGTCCTCTTAGATAGGCAATCATGTGCCAGCCATGCCCTCACCTTACAGGGGTGACTGTGCCACCTTACAAGGGCGACCCTGCCCCTGCCATGCCCTCGCACTACGGGTGCGACCACATCGCAGCTATGCCATCCTGCATGGGCGACTGCGTCCCGGCCGTGCCCTCGCCTTACACGGGCGACCGCATGGCAACCATGCCATCCTCCAGGGGCGACCGCGTCCCGGCCGCTCCACCGCAGCGCGGCCCCTGGAGCCTGCCCCGCCGGCCCGGAGCGGGGAGAGGGCGCGCAGGTGCCGCTCCGCAGCGCCCACAGGCAAGGGCAGGGCGGCTTCCCGGCGGCCCACACCCCGCGGCTGCGGGCACGGGGCGCAGAGAAAGGCGGCGCCGGGCGCGGCAAGGGGTGCTCCGCGCCAGCCCCCGCGCCTACCTGACGACGCTCAGGCGCTCCCCGGCCGCATCCCCGCGCTCACGCCGCTCGCAGCGCCATGTTCTCCCGGGCCGGGGGCTCGGCCGGCTGCTGCCGCTACATCCGGGCTGTGCCGCGGCCGGAGACGCCCGGCGCCTAGAGGGGCCGCGCCGCCTGCCGCGGTGGGCAAGCCCGGAGCCGCCCGCCCCCTCCCCACGTGCAGAACAAAGCCGGCTGCTCCCGCCCTCCGCGCTCCCGCCCCGCCCCGCCCCGGCACTGCCAGCCCCTGCTCCGGGCAGCCGCGCCGCCGCGGGGGGCACCCGGCTCCCCGGCCCCCGCCGCAGCCAGCAGCGGCTCTCAGCCTTGTTTGGCACCAGGACACCTCTGGAAACGTGGATGGGCAGTTGCTACCCGCTGCCCCATCCTCTAAACCAGGGGATCTCAACCTGTTTTTGTACCAGGACCCACCTATAAACGTGGATGACCAGTTCCTACCTGCTGCCCCATCCTCTAGACCAGAGGGTCTCAACTTTTTTTTTGGTCCCATGACCCATTTGTAAACGTGGATGGCCAGTTCCTAGTTGCTGCTTCATCTTCTAAACCAGCAGGTCTCAACCTTTTTTGTACCAGGACCCACCTATAAACGTGGATGGCCAGTTCCTACCTGCTGCCCCATCCTCTAAACCAGCGGGTCTCAATCTTTTGTACCAGGACCTATTTGTAAAGATCCATCCGAGCCGCTGCCCCCCAGTGTGTGGGGCACGGGGAGCCCCCCAAGCAGCCCCTTGCAGTTGGGAGTCCGCGAGGGAAAAGCCATTTTTTTCTCCTTCCAAGGAGAGCCCATTTTTTAAGTTTGTGGATCCATTTTTCAAGTTTGTTCACCACCCTTTCATGTATCTGTGCAACCCACTTTTGGGTCATGACCCATGGGTTGAGAAATGCTGGGCTCTAAACTCCCCTCAGCCCTGACACAGCACAGACCTAACTCCCTACACTGCTGCAGGTAAAGCAGCAGACAGCCAACTTCCTGCTTTTATAATATATTGTCAGTATAAGCTCCCCTCCGTCCCCCTTGCTCTCCCCAAAAGACAGTGGCCGGTACAGGTGCCTCCTGGCCCAGTTGGGGGCTCCCCACCTCCACCTGGCAACTTCCCCCATCCCCAGCCTGATGTGCCCCCGAGTCACAGGATCAGGATGATGCTGGCTGCAAAACAGGATTGTCGGTGCCGCGGTTCCCCTGCTTTACCTGCTACCAGGTAGGGGTTAGGTCTGTATAGTGTCAGGGTTGAGGATGCTATTATGCAGTTTAGATCAGCAGTTTCCAAATGGTGAGTCACAATCCCAAATGGGGTCACAGCATTAGTGGATGGGGTCATGGGGATGGAGGAGCTGTGGGTCAGGAGTGAGGGACCATGGTGAAGAGATGGAGCCATAAATGGGGTCACACTGGAAACATTTGAGAAACACTGGTTTAGATTATGGGATGGTTTACATAGGATAATCCTGCCTCAGACAGCGGGCTGAACTACATGACCTCTGGGGGTTCCTTGCAGCTGGACTTCTCTATTACCCCAGAAACCATTATTGTCCATCAGGGTCCAGTCAGTATTACTAGTGTGTGTTGGGATAGAGGTAGCCCCCTACACCCAGGGCCAGGTCTTCATTGTGGGTGGTTTTTAAACAAGGTGCCTCTGCCCCCTGGGGTGCCTTGAGAGCCTTTCAAGAGTGCCACGGGGTGCCACGCAATGCTGGCACTGTCAGATGTGCAAACATCCTTCACAGGATGAAGCAAGAGATTTCAAATAGGAATCTGCAGCGTCAAAAATTCCCTGCCCCGTTGCAACTGTTGCAGGTGTTTGAGTTCTTAGCAGCAGGGGAATTGCTCTGTTAATTTTTCTGTAGTCAAAAACACAGTGAAAACTGGCATTTTCTGAGGGGAGCCTCAGGTCTAACGAGGGGTGCCTTGGGGCTAAAAGAGTCAAGAACCATTGTGCTAGATGCTGTGCAAACACAGAAGGAGAGAGCTGGTCTCCCTCCCCAGAGGGTTTAGTTTAAGACTAGAGATGACAGCAGGTGGATACAGACAGATAAGGGAGCCCAAGGAAGAAGAGAACAAATTTTGCTCCGGTTCACTCTGCCATGAGAATGGCACATACATGAATCTGATACAAGACGCCACAGTTATACTGATTCGCAGCCTGTATTCTGCTGGGCTCCGTGAATTTTTGGCTGCAATCTTCTCCCTCAGGTCTAGGATAGGTCTATAATGCTTTCCCAACTCCCCTGAGGAGCTTCATTCTTGAGCACGCCTTACTCCACCCACTGTGACATGCATAGACCAAGCTTAGAAATGAGGGAAAGACGCTGCTACCAGGGTTCCTTCTGCTACTGCACTTGAGCATACTGGAGACATACCAGAGCGGGGGAAGAAGCATATGACTAAACTTAAGGAAGCTTCTCCTTGTCAAGTAATACAAATCTGACCATGCATACTCTATATGGACTCAATACCCCCTGCATTAATTAATGAAAAGTCACACTCCTGCATGGTAGGTGCCACAATGAGCCAAACTGCACCATAGCCAGGTGCAATTTGGTAGTTACAGTATCAAGCTCTGAGCCTCACACCATGGCCCAATGGTATTCCATGGTTATGCCAGAAGGAGAAGGTGGATGCCCTTGCTCCAAGGGCACTAGCCCCCACACTAAGGCCTAGAGAACATCTTCAACTCCTAGCGGTAGAGTGCCTGCGACACAGTCACACAGCACTTTCCTTCTAATAGAGGGTACCCACAGATACTTTCCAGATCAGTGGTGGACAAACTTTTTGGCAAGCATGCCACAAGTCTAAAGTGTCAGACAGAGCCATTCTCATTCTCAGTACTGTCATTGCCTAGTGCTGGTGAATCCCTTCACCACCAGGATATGGCAACACTGAATTTGGTGGCACCTAGCTGTGCAGCTCCCGCCGGGCCAAGCCCAGCAACATTGACCCTCAACTGCTCCCCAGTGCCAGCATCCCTGTGCCAAACACAACAGCTGCTTATGCCACTTGCGGCATGTACGCTGCAGCTTGGCCACTAGTATACCAGATCTTTGCGATACTTGACCAATTTTACAGACAACCTGAGGCATAGAAAAATTAAGTAAATCATAGTTTCATAGCACAATAAAGATTAAAGGGACCTCAAAACATCATCTACCCCAGCTCCCTGCTCAACTCTGTCTAAACCCCCACCAAACAAATAATCCTGTACTTGTGTCCTCCTCTTTAACTCTAGTTATTTGCCATTTTGAGAATTTACAGAATGTACTATTAGGACAAGAACAGTCCACTCCTAAGCTTCCTATTGTAGGAAATAGGTACTCAAACATGTCCCTGAGGATTTTGGGGAAAAGTTCAGAAAACACTCGCCTTTTCCTTGTAAACTGTGTGCACTGTTCACAAAATGTATTTGACAAAAGCCTGTACTTTTCTGAAGACGGGGGCTGGGAAAACCAGGACTGTCACACCATTACAGAGTCACTGCTACAACTAGGTAGAGAGATGGTAGAGACTTGCTTGCCTCAAATACCTAGCAAAAATGCCAGTTTAAAATGCAAGAGGCCATTGAAGAATTGGGATTTTGGATATAACAACAACTTCGAGCCTGTATTTTTAAATAAAGTATACAAAAACCCCTGTTTTTCTTGCCATATGGTTCCCACATTCTTTTCTTTGCTGTTAGTGTCTGTTTTATCAGACATAAAAAACCCTTTAAATGAACATGTAGACAGACATTGTAAAGGAAATGCTAAAATGTGTAGTTTGTTCTCACTCAACTTTAAATTCTGAGAGGGTTGCTCACTGCTTCTGTGCTTGCAGCCCTTGCCTGGTCTATGATGGATGGTGGCACCACAGCCTTGTCATCTGCTAGCTCCTGTTCTTTGTCCTGCCTGGCCTAGTTCCATTGCCTTCATTTCAGACAGCAGACCTTGCACTTTGCCTTTATTCTCATCCTGGTCCCTACTCCTGCCTTCTGTTCCTGTACTCACACTATCTGTGCCTGGCAACTGACCTTAAATTCAAAGAATCCTATGACGGAAACTAATTTTTAACAAAATGTGCAGTTAACTTGCAGAACTCATTGCCACAAGATATCATGGAGGCTGGGAACTCTATTGAATTCAGAAAAGAATAAAGCTTCCAAGTGGATCATGAGAACATATCGCTAACTAGTTATCATAGAGCTGCTTATTGTTGGTTTTAATTATCGATTGACACATTCTTCCAAAGCTTCTACTTCTGGACATTGTTAAAGCTCTTCATATATGATCTCCCATTGTTTTAAATATCTTGATGGTGTTTTAAATGTTCTTTTACCCTAGGTATCCTTACATGAATTTTAAAGCAGCTGATCTAATATGCATTTTCATTTTTGTAAAATCTCCCTGAGTAATGGATAGACCCTTGCAATGAAGTCAACTAACTAAACAAATAGAAAGGAAGCAATCAGAGAAACATTGTAAAAAATATATCCATATAATGCAATTGGGGGGGATATATGTAATTCAGATATAATGTTGCTTGTAATTTATGTCTGACTCTGAAAGCTGTCTTAGCCAACACCATATCAAAATATGCCACAAAAAAAGATTAAGATTGTTTTAATAAGGGTCCATAACATTCCAAATGTTTATCAGCAGAAATATCTATTGTATGATATCTGATTTAAACTCATTAATCATACTCTTGACAGTCACTGAATACCAGATGCAAAATCCTTTTCAGTGGAATGTAAAATTTTTTGGGAGGAAAAACTGCAAGTGCCTGATTTATGCAGCCTTATGTAAAAGGATGGGTCATCACATATTTAACAGGCTAGAACTGAATGTGATTTCTAATGCATTTCCAGTACTGTGAAATAGGGACTCTGACAGGAACATCTCAAAGGTGTAAGGTGGGGGTACATTAGAGCTGTACAAGGGCAGCTGTGATTGCTACAGGTCAGTTTTGCAAGCCGAGTGAAAAATTCCCGTAACTGGTTTGCTTAGTGAGCAATAGACACATTTGTGTAATTCCTCCACTAGCAGCAATCACCATTCCAAACTCTGCCATTTTGCTTTCTCAAGGAGGTAATATTACTGATACAGTACATCATTCTCCACTTTCTTCACTATGCCTAGAAGAGGGAATACCTGAGATATTGGAGCAATGCTGACTATTTGCAAAGATGCATGTTAAGATTTGAGCTGTGACATGTCAACAGAAATGCACCCCACTCCCCATACCTTTATTCCAGTCCAGTCAGAGTGGGAGTTTTTTCCAGCAGCAGATAAAATACCATTTTCATAACATTTTAAATGAGAGTCATTCTTTAACTTGGACAAAGAATGGGAGAATATAGCTATGGAGAAAAGACGATAAAGACAAATTGAGGAACCAAGGACTGGAAATAACTGCTTTTTGCTGGGTTTCCTGCAGCTTCCCCTGGCTTTGGCCCCAGTCAGGATACAGGACTAGGGGCGCATCTACATGTGAAATTAATGCGATGCAATGAACTCCGGCGCATATCACACTGGAGTTTATTGCTCCCAGGCGCCGTGTTTACACGCCCCTGAGACTGCAGCACATTGAGCCAGGTTGGAGCAGCCCCAGGCTGGCAAGGAGCCTGGGGCTCAGCCTGCCAGCCTGAGGCTGCTCTGACTTGGCTCAATGTACTGTGGAGGGGCTGGCTGGGGTATGACAGTGCTCCAGTGCAGGGCTAGCTGGCAGGCAGCACCCATACTGAAGCATCCTCATGCCCCAACCAGCTGGGTCAGTGTCTACACATGCGTTGCTGAGCACAAAAAGAACACCACCATAGAATAGTACTTGTGCTTACAAGTACTAACCTATGACAGAGTTAATTAATTTCCTGTGGCTTAATAGGGCAGCATGTGTAGATACTGAGACTGTGGCAGAAGGCCACCTCTATTTCTCCCCAAAAACTCTGCTCTGTGACAATTTGGTTAGGATGGGCCCAGCAGAGGATACATACCTTACCCTATTTCTTTAGGTAACCTGAGCTGGATACATTCCTGAGGAAGGGGGAAAACCTGCTCCCTCTGCCTACATGACTGGCATCACATCCCTGGGTGAGGGGCTTGGGTTCCCTGGTGGGCTAGAGACTGCCAGTCTGCCCAGCAACCAGTCATGCATTTCAAACTGGTTGGCTGACAGCCAATAGGTGCTGGCCTCCATTGGACCATGTAAATGAGGTCATAAGGGCTATGTAAGTTAAAGACTGCCCAGGAGAAGGTGGCAGCAGCCATGAAGAAAACTCAGAGAGAGAGAGAGGAGCTGGACCATCTGAAACTTGCTCTCTCTCTCAAAACTCATGATCAAGGAACTGCCTGCCTCCAGAGGGAATCTCCACCTGCCTCTGGATGATACTTGTGAGTAAGCTACCTGAGATCTAACTAGATATATAGCTTGCAGTAACTTAGATGCATGATCAAAGGCTACTCCAGCCACCCTGTTTGCTCTGTGGGATTTCTCTGATACTACTCAACTCTGTACCCTATTCCAACCCTGCTGAGCAGGTCTAAATTATGCCTTGGGGTCCCCTTGGTTCGGCTGACTAAGGGACACCATTACTTGTGCTTCCGACTGAGAGAAGCACCCCAAGTTCTTGAAGTGAGTCAAGTACCCTGGAGGGCTACTAGGCCTGTGTTTCCCAGGGGGCACAGAGCCAGTATCAAGCCCATCTCTGGGTGGTGCACCTCTACCCCGAGGCTAGCGGGTGTGCTCCAGGAAGGGGATCGGCCAGACGTGAGGTGCCCCCAGGGAGGCACTCAGAGCCTGGAAGGTGGTCGGGCGCAGTGAGGTGGGTGGCTCAACACAGGAGCACCCCCTACTGGCCTACCACAGAGACCTTACTGCTGAGCTAATTAGGCAGCTCCAAAGGAAATGTCTCATGTACTGTTGGCTACAAAGCACCAACTCACAGGATCATCATAAAATTCTAGTTTATTGGATGGATGCAAAAGTCAGACCATAAACCTTGGTGCTGATCCCCTCACACACACACACACACACACACTAGCTAGCTCTGAACACTAAGCACTGGTATCAAGATATACCTATCCCCAAGCACTGGAGTTCACCATCGATGGCCAGTCAAGGCTTCTTTCAGTGCGATGTTGCTTCAGAAGAGGGACGCTGGCTGGTCCTTCTGGCTGGACAGGGAGGGTACTGGTCAGGTCAAAGAGGGTGCCATTGGGGGTCATTCTTCGTTGCCTTTTATCCCTGTCTGTCAGACTTTGGTGACTCCCCAATTCTTGGCTTACCCAATCCAGGGGTCGTTGACCTTGAGGGATCTCCCTCTTGGTAGCTGCTGGATGGCAGCTGTCAGCCCCAAGGGTCACATCCACACATACGTGCAGTCTCAGGAGTCCATTGATGAATTTTGATTGATTCACTGCCATGATGAATAGAGCTCTGGAAGTGGTTGATCAGGGGGTATTTCCAGTGTTGATTAGTTCAAACGGGGATTTTTGTACCTTTAATAATGAAGTTCCCGGGAATTCCTGGCTTTTTATTGATTCTTTCCTCTTCTTGGTCTCTGATTTTGTAGGTGTTTTATAGGTGTTAATTAACATTAGTTAATTAACATTAGTTAAGCATTAACAAGCTTATCCAGACTAGCTACTGTGTTACACAATCAACCATGATTCAGGGACCTGCTCTACACAGAGATTTCTGCCCTTGTTAACATTGTTACATGGTACAACTTACTTTTAAACTTAAAGTACGTTTGTAAAAGCATTTACAAACTATTTTCACTACAAATACACCTTATATAAAATAATAATGATATAATAAAAGAAAAAGAGAGAGGAAGACAGAAAAGGTAGAAAAGAGAAAGCATCCCCAGAAGGGGGCAAATACTGCAAAAGGGGCTTTTGCTATATGGAGGAGCTTCACATTTGAGGGGGGAGGGCAGGCAAAAACATTTCTTGCTACAGTAGATGCACTCCAGGTGGGTTACTGGTCTCAGCCAGTCTGGAACTCTTATAGTAGCTGGTGCTATTGGGAGCAGACAGCAGAGGCTGTCAGCTGCTTTTACCCTGCAAATGGAGGCCAACCCAGCTGCCTGAGGATCAGCTGGGCTGCTCAGATCCTTGACTTCTCGCCTCCCATCTTCAATGATATGCATCTTGGCCTTCTTCTTTTGGTGAATGTGGCCATCTATTTGTATCTGTTTTGCCTCTCCTTGCCTTTGAATAGTTGAATCTGTTCAACACTCAACTTCCTGGCCTCACCACTTCTTGCCTTTCTCTATCCAAAATGCTGTTCCCTCTAACTCCCTATACTTTTTCCTTTTCTGCTTGCTTGATCTCTTCATGTTACATTGAAGCTCCCTAGCCTTATCTGACTTGATATAATTTACTGCATCCACTGTTCTCATTTCTCACTAATTCCCTGTTCTTCACGCTCTTGCTTGTCATCCCAGTCACCCGTCTCCTTTTCCTGACTTGTGTCCACCATGCTGTTCCCTACACCTCAGACATCCTTTCTGACTTTCTCTGCCAGGTACACACCATCTCCTGCTTCAAATCCCTCATCTGTCCTGGCAAGTTTCTGACAGGGAATTGCCATACCCTACCTTACATGAACAGTTTTAAATGCCCATCCTGCATCCCAAAGGTGTGACTATAGTGTTACACAGGCATACCTATGGCATTTTTAAAGTAGTTAGTTCAAGTACAAGTAACAATCTACTTGGGACAACATATTGCCACCTATGCAAGCCTGCCATGAACCCTTCATAAGCTAATGTGCTCTGGGAACAGGTGCTTTAATTAGAGTAGCTCCAAGAGCCATGCTAATTAAAAGTGCCCAAAGCATCACATGTATCAGCGTCCCTGCACTGAAAAATGGCAGCAGGGCTTTTTGAACTAAAGCTCGTCGAATAAGCTTTAGTTTAAAGCACCCCGCTGCCATTTTTCAGTGCAGGGATGCTGATACATGTGACACTGGAGTCTGCTGGAGCACGGTAATTTCCATTCTTCGGCAGACTCGATTAATCCTCGATTAATTACATTATTCAATGTGCTGGAATTAAATTGGAGCAGCCTCCCTGCATGTGTGTATGTGCCCTCATGACTAAAGTCTGTGTTATTGCAGCTACGCTATAAATAGTACCAAAACCAGCTGGTTTAAGGTCAAGTTAGATTTTGAGATCTTTGGTACTGGGAACGTACAGGCAGTCCTCATCCACATGGTCTATAAGGCTTGACAGTTATCTGTCTGTCTGGATTGGACCATAGGGCTGAACCCTGCCATGGTAAAGCATGTTGTAGATTAAGAAAACTGCAGATTCTTGCATTACAAAGAGACATACTAAGTCAGGGGTCAGCAACCCCCAGCACATGTGCCGAGCATGGCACAAAAGGCCATTTTGCTCAGCGCACCACTGCCAGCCCGGGCTCCAAGCAGCTGCTGCCAGCCACAGACCCCAGGCTGCTTCCAGCAGGCAGTTCGGAGGCCGCAAGCCCTGCTGCAAGCAGACTGGGCTCCATGGGCCAGGGCTGCAAACAGCTGCTTCAGGCACTCCAGCACCTTCCAAGGTAGACATTGTGTTTTTTTCAGCACTCCGGCCAAAAAACATTGCCTACCCTTGTACTAAGTGATATAAAACTTAAAACCAAAATGCCAGTTCTCTGCACTATAGGTGACTGAGACCTCTCATCTGGCTTGTCAGCATTTAGGGCTGCCAGTAATATTACTGAGGCCAAAAAGGCTGTTTGCCTGAATACTAGTACCTGGATGACTCAGACAGCTTGATCTAGCCTATCACAAGGACCCAAGACTGGATTTTCCTTCCACTGAAGTAAATAGAGCTTTTGCCATTAACCAAAGGAAAAATGCTCAGGTTCTTGCTGTATACATGCATTGCGCAGTGATCACACAACTTAGATTTCTAAACACAGAGAATTTCAGCAATGTGTACACATGCATTCATCCTTGTCCTGTTACAGTTCTAGGTGGAGATTTACATAAACACTGAACAGATTTGGACACCAGGAACTGAAGATTTCCAGGGATTATCATTCTGAAGATGGAAAACAGTGAGCAAAAAAACCTCACAAGGTAAGTGATTCCCTGGTGTAAATCTAAGGAAGCCAAGGGATCTTTACCAGGGGTTAATATGAATCAATCAGTTTAATAAACAGATGTTTCTATAGCTCATACTATATTTTCATACATCTAACACATATATTTACTCCAAAAACTGGCTGCTAAAAATTGGAGTGTACATTATATGCACCGAAATATGGTATGAGCAATTTCTGGCACTTGCTAGGCAAAAGCAAAAGTAGTCTTCACATGATTCACAGGGAGCAGAACAATGAGCAGGCTTAGCTTCCTAACTGCTGCTGCTGCTCAGTTACTTACTACAAGGAAAGATGTTTTTTCCTTTCATTTCGCCTTTCAAAAACAAGATGTATATCTGATAATTCTAGGGTGCATTGTATGCAAATCTAATATGGTAGTCTGCTCGCTGAAAAAAAGAGAATCGTCTAAAGTAGGTTCATTTCTATGTTGGTTTAATTTTTATCTCCCATGTAATCATGTGAAATCAGAATTGGGGCTCTGTGCAAATTGTGCAGCGTAGACTCAAAACAATTGGATTTTTCAATTATATGCTTCTTTTAAAGAAATCAACCTCTTCTTAATTAAATTTGAAGTCCCAGCAATGTATGCCAGCTTCTGCAATCCGTTAGAATAATTTATATTTAAAATAACATTCATGCACTACATACTTTGTTTGCCAAAGTTTTAAACAGAGTTAGTTATTACCACAGAATTAAAAGTCACTGACCACACAGCTAGGAACTATGGGTTGCTGAGCCTATATTGCAGCTGCAGAGGATGAATTATTTAGTTCAGTTCATCAACTATAGTTGAGAAGTGGACTGACATAAAAATCCAGGAAAATACAAAGCAGAACATAAGAGTAAGACACCTACCCATTCTAGCAGCTCAGAGGGCATCAGAACCCAAAACAATCAGAGCAATTAACTAAGCGTGAAAAATGCTTTCTTTGTTCAATACACTAATAAGTTTTAACTATAAAATAGCTTTTCATAAATTTTCCATTTTGCATTTAGCAGCTTAACATTTTAATTCATTAGAACTATATTCAGAGAACATTTCTGTGTATTTTTAAATTAACTCTATCAATATACAACTTGACATAAATCAAAAGTAATGTAATTAATCATGTAGTAAAAATGTCATTTACTATTTTGAAACATAATGAAAACATAAAACATATGAACCTAAATAATTGAATATTAAGCAATCACATTACTTAAATATGAATAGAACTCGTGAGCACACCTAATTAGCAAAAAAGAATGACTAGATTATGCTAACCAATGAGAACAAATTTTCTTCAGAAACAAGTCATCGGTAAAAAAATGCAAAACAAGTTATAATTGATAATGTTCTAAACCAAGGTTTACTGCCTGCTGATTTAAGTGATTAATTTTAGTTTACTATGAATGAAACTGTAGACATACAAATACAAGCTACAGCTGGCTACATAATTGTAGCAGTCAAAAACTTTATAAACAGGTAACTTTAAATCCCTTTAAGATTGACTGAAAGAGCATAGACTTCTATTTAAAAATATACATACATATCTTATCAAGCCAAGCAATTCCCAACTTTTTTCTTTCTTTTCCCGTTGTTTTTTCACTGTAAAAATAGTAAGAATAGAGAAATAAGTCAAGGATTTCACAGACAGATTGTGGAAATATGAAGGGCCTTGGAATCCTTTTAGTATTATAAAGGAAGGTGAAGACTTGCCAGACTAATACTCATTTAACGTCTGAGCTGAATCTTCTGAACCCTACAGATGAACACTGGATCCTTTAGCTCTGAGAAGTAATTTGGAGGAGACGTATTCAAACACATATGGAGGGCAGCTGAAGGATGCTAGATGGAGTTAGGCCAAGCAGCACTGAGCTGAGCATTATTCTTGTACAACCCCTGGACTCTTTCCAAGAATGATGTCCAAGAGTGACATTATGGTACTACAAGCACTTACTCTGACATCTTTCTCTCCTCTTGTCTAAACTTCTAAGTTCAAATTTCTGTCTTTTTCCCTTCCAGTCACAATCTCAACACTGAGAAGTTCTTTGTGAATTTACAGCCAACACAAAACCTGAATGCTTTGTCTTTGGATAGCTCTGTGCCTTCACAAATATGCATTTCCTGGCCCAGGTCCTTACAGATTCCTAACTCCAACTGGAATGAACACTTCCCTCTAGTGCTGATCCTAAGTTTTTCCAAGGAAAGAGTCCTCTGACTTAATTGAACTTCAGAGCAGGCCAACAGTGAGGAATGCTGCAATAGTGTTGCCAATTCTGGTGATTTTTAATCACGTCTCATGATATTCATACAGGAGTTCCATGTCCTGGAGTCAACTAATGAAGAAAGAATTTCAGCTTTCTTTTTTTAAAAAGGTAAGTCTTCAGCCCTGATGGTTATGGAGAAATGCTGAAAAATATGACCCAAGTGCACATTAAAGGCTACAAGGCCAGAAGACAAAGTCACCAATTTTATTTATTTATTTATTTTTTAAAGCTTGATTTTTTTTTTTTTTAAAGCCTGACTTAGGATTTTTAGTGAGTGACCTGATTCAGGACTTTTTAGTATTTGGTGCTGGCAATACTAATGCAGCCATTGTAGGAACATCCAAGACAAGCAGAGCTATGAATGTAAATTTTCCCCAGGTGATTTCTTTCAGTGGATAGGTAATTCTAGTGGCTATGTGATGTTTACTGTGTATTGATACATTTATGACAGGGGTTGTCAACTGAGGGTATGTGTGCCTCTGGGGGCACTTGAAAAGGGGCGAGGGGGTATGTGCAGGTGGGGTGGAGTGGTGCCATCCACCACCCTGCACCACTGCCTCCAAGGAGCAGGGTTGGGGGTGGGGGGGGTGAGGGCAGTGGCTCCCCTCTGCAGGACACACAGGTGGCTGGATGGCGGTGGGGGGAGCTCACACGGACAGCTGCTGCCGCCGCCACCACCCCACCACCCACTCCACTAGAAGTGGACCCAGAAGAGGTATACTCCTTAAAAAAGGTTGAAAGCCCCATATGTATAATAATGGAGAAACTGCATGCCAAATTTAGTCTTGGCCTGAGCAGGAGCATAGCATAATTCTCATTGATTTCAGAGAAGGCTGGATCCAACAAGAGCTGCATGTAATCCAGTATATCTACTCTTTCTTGATCCCCATTAATTTTCATGGGAGCTGGGCTGGAAGCTTAGAATCCCACGTTTCAACTTCAGCTTTTGCTATTACCTCCTGAGAGTAAGTACTATTACCTTCATTTATATCATTGCAACACCACTGAATTCCTGGGATTGCTGGAGGAAGACTTGCTCTCTCTCAGCAAAGTAATTTCTCTCAGCAAAGTTCTGAAATGTATTAAGGACCAAACCTACTCCCAATGAAATCCTTTAGAGTATTGTCACTGACTTCAATGGGAGTAATGTCAGCCTGTGATCCCTATTGCAACCCTTTTTGTTACAAAGAATAAGATTCAGCACCTGCATAATTCTACCAGACACTGAAGAAAATGTTGTGAAAGCACAAAACGAACATCAACATAACACAGTACCCAGGTTCAGCGGGAAAACAGCATCATTCTGATTTTACAGCTGAAGAGGTTGAAGCATAACTAAACCCTGGCTGCCTTAATGATACAGGCGTGGTGCTCCAGGAAAAACATATCTTGGCTTTTTTCCTCTATCAATCCATTGCAAATTCTGTTCTGCAATTAGAGAAGTGTAACCTTGCACCGTATTGTTCCACAAATCTGCTTCTGAGCGGCTGTCTCCCTTTCTCTGAAGCATGTTTCCAATGCTTAGAAAGATCTTGCAGAACTCTTGACTTAGCAGCTGGCAAAGTTTATAAAGTGTTTACAATACCCTGCATAATTTGGCTATGAGATAGCGCATAGTGCAGCCCTTTGCTGGTACACAGGGGGAAAGAGAAGAAGTGAAAGAAGAAGAGGTAATGGAAAGCCAAGAAAAAACAGATGGCAGCAAGCTCTCCAAGGGGCAAGAATGAATAAATAGCTGCAGAAAATAATTTTTCAATGGGAAAAAATGCATCGTCAAATAAATAAAATAACCTTTATGAAATGCAAACTATATCTGATGTGTATCATTTTTTTGTATTACACATATTGTGTGTCATCCAGACTAATGGTGTGTGCAGCATATGTTTGCATAAGAAAATGTGAAGGGGTAAAATAAGATTGCTCATTGGGGAAACATATAGATGGGGTTTGACCTTAAAGCCACATTTCAGTTTTCATGGAAAAATATTCTGTAGCCTATGTACCAGGCCTCAGCTAGTGTAAGTCAAAGGGGCTCCACTGACTTCCAAGCAATGAGACCTATTTAGAGTAGATGACAAATGGAACCAATCCTGAAATCTTTACACCTTACAGAGATGCAGCTCTTTGAGAGTTTTTCCTATGCTGATAACCACAGCCTTGGATCCTAAGTAAGTAGGTTCAGTTGCATACATGCATACACAAGGATGATTGTCTTCCATGACTGTCTTATCTGTGGGTCTGAAGGTGGCTGAAAAGGCCTATCCAGGGAACAGATTCTGTTGCAGCTCAGGCACATATTTCTGTGTGGGGTGGGTGACTTTGAATTCTTGGTTCAGTCCATCACATGCTGTTTCTGCCGCTCCCACTTTTCCATCTTCTGACGTCATCATGAGGTTTCAGAGTACTGAGTTGCCTGCAGCAGACACTTCCTACATTATTCATAGATTCATAGATTGTAAGGCCGGAAGGGACCTTGGAAGATCATTAAGTCCAGCACCCCTGCACCAAGCAGGAAAGATAACTAGGGGTCAGGTGACCCCAGCAAGGTGACTGTCTAGTCTCTTCTTGAAGATTTCCAGGATAGGCGATTGCACCACATCTGGAGGGAGCTCATTCCACAGTCTGGACACCCTGACTGTGAAGTTTTTCCTAATGTTGAGCCTGAATCAGTCTTCCAGGAGTTTGTGGCCATTACTCCCAGTTTTCCCCTCATGTGCTCTGGTGAACAGTTGCTCACCAAGCCACTGATGTACTCCCGTAGTGTAGTGGTAAGTTGCTACCAGGTCCCCTCTCAGCCTTCTTTTCTTCAGGCTGAAGAGTCCCAGATCCCTCAGTCTTTCCTT
Source organism: Alligator mississippiensis (assembly GCF_030867095.1). Classification (NCBI taxonomy): domain Eukaryota; kingdom Metazoa; phylum Chordata; order Crocodylia; family Alligatoridae; genus Alligator; species Alligator mississippiensis. The sequence continues at coordinate 223,316,421 of NC_081824.1, read as the reverse complement.
GTGTGGCTTGCTGTGTAAGATTCTGATCATACAAGTGGCTCTTCTCTGGACTCTCTCAAGCTCATCCATGTCCTTGTTAAAGTGTGGTGCCCAGAACTGGATGTAGTACTCCAGCTGTGGTCTCACCAGCGCTGAATAGAGTGGAAGAATCACCTCCTTGGTTTTGCTGGAGATGCACAGTATTATTTACCCTACACGCTACAGCATCACACTGCCAGCTCATATTCATACTGTGGTCTATTATTACTGCCAGGTCCCTTTCATTCATGGTACTAGTCAGTTTGGTGCCACCAAGCCTGTAGGTGTGTTGGGGGTTGCTCATCCCAAGGTTGAGCACTTTACATTTCCCAATGTTGAACTTCATCAGATTCCGATCCACCCAATCTGCTAGTCTATCTAGGTCCGCCTATAACTGCAGCCTATCTTCAAGCATGACCACGCTTCCCCATAACTTGGTGTCATCCGTGAACGTGGCCAGCGAGCTCTTCACCCCCACATCCAAATCATTAATACAGATGTTGAGAAGGGGCTGTCCTTGATGATAGTCTCCCATGAGTTAATGTCAATGATGCATTTTTTCAAGTGAAGCACTTTCTCTGTCCTCCTCTTGAGTTACACCTTGGCTGAGCTGGGAGAATAAAACTTGCATTGAGTGTCTGGAGTTGGACATTCAGATGACGTGGCCAGCCCAGCAAAGTTAATTTGGGTGATCGTTGCCTCGATGCTTGTGATGTTTGCTTGTGAGAGGATGATAGCTTTGGTGCATTGGTCTTCGCAATGGATTTGAAGAATCTTCAACAGGCAGCATTGATGGTACTTCTTCAGTGACTTCAGGCATCTTCTGTACATTGTCCACATCTCACCTCTGTACAATAAAGTGAGAGTCATGACTGTTTGATAAAACATGAGCTTGGTTTCAAATCTGATGTCACAATCTTTGAACACCTGTTTCCTCAGGTATTTGAAGGCTGCACTTACACATTTGAGGTGATGTTGGATTTGTCAATATCAGCTTTCTGCAAGAGATGGCTTCTGAGGTATGGGAAATGTTCAGCATTCTTCAGAGTCTCAGTGTAAATCTGAATTACCACAGCTGAGGACTGCTCATTAAGAGCATGTCAATGCAGGAATATAGTTTTCTGAATGTTAAATGCCAGTCCCATTTTCTTGTATGCCTTAGTAAAGACGTTGATGATTGCTTGAAGTTCTGCTTCTGAGTCAGCACACACTTAAACAGCATCAGTGTACTGGAGCTCAATGATTGAGGTCAGGGTAGTTTTGGTTTTGGCTCAGAGTTGGCTGAGATTAAACAGTTTACCATCCATTTGGTAATTTAGTTCCACTCTGATTGGAAACTTGTTGGTAGTTAGATGCAGCATTGTGATAAGGAATATTGAGAAGAGTATTGGAATGATTACACAGCCTTGCTTAACTCCTGACTTAACCTCAGCAGGATCTGTGATAGATCTGTTATTGAGAACCACCACTAGCATACCATCATGGAGCAGACAAAGAATGGTGATGAATTTCGGTGGGCATCTGCACTTCAGAAGGGTCCTCCACAGCACAGCACTTCTTGGTTGACAGAGTTGAAGGCCTTCATAAGATCAAAGAAGGCCATGTAGTGAGGTTTATGTTGTTCCCAGCATTTTTCCTGCAGCCGGTGAGCTATGAAGGTTATGTCAGTTGTGCCTCTTGATGCTTTAAACCCACGCAGAGATTCTAAAAGGAGCTCTTCATATGATGGCCTGTACTCGTTATGTCACAGCTGCTTGGTCCATGATGGTTTATTTATCAGTTACCCCTGCTTATTTCACAGCTAACTTTCCCTGAAGGTCATTCCACTATCCACCACCTGTGGACATGTTGGGGAACAGCGTAGCTCTGCCAGTGATGAGGAAATCCCAGATGACCTCAAGGAGTCCCTCAGTCCCTCTCTTTTTTTAAAGAGTAGGTATCAGCTAACCAATTCCTGTCACAAGTTCTGGCCATGTTTTAGCCTTACTGGCTTCCACCCCTTTTCTCTGAGCCCCAGCCCTGGTCTTGCCCCTCTCAGGTGCTGGCCCCTTGGCCCTGCCTTGCTCCAGGCTCTGGGCTTGGTGCTTTGCCCTACTCTGGGCTCTGCACCGGCTCTGTCTTGAACCTGTCCCCAGTAGGGCTCAAGACAATTGCATGCCCCTAAAACACTAATGGGACCTCTAAACCCCTTTTAGTCCCAAACCCAAGCTGACGGTACAACTTAAAACACTTCAGACTCCTATTAGGCACCCAAACCCTTTCCGGGCTTAACCTAAAATAAAAGCCACTTAACAAGTATTTCTCTCACTCTCTCTCTCTCTCTCTGCCCCAGATAGCTCTTTCTAGTTCCCAGGTCTCCAGAGCTGCTTTCTTCCCCCTCCACTGCAGATTCAGGGGCCGCGCTATGCTGCTCCTAGCAACTCCGCAACTCTTGGGGCTGGTTTTCTTAATTGGCTCAATCCCAGGGCTTATATAGCTCTGGACTGAGCCACCTTCTGCTCATGTGATGCTCTCAGTCATCTGACCTGACCACAGGGCTATCCTTTAACCCCTGCTGTGCTAGCTGTCTGGGCTATAAAGACTCCTCTCTTAAAGGGGCTGCACCGCTCTCCAGTAATAGAGCCAGGGTTCCCAGTTACCACTCCCTTACCTTGGTGTTTTTCCTGATGCTGATGGTTGGTGGTAGCGACCCCTGACTATGAATTATTTCTCTCTCTCTTTTTTTCTATTTTCTTTGTGGAGATGTTTTTCCTCTAATGCCTTTTTTCCGTATAAGAATTTACATTTTACATCTTCTCCAAATTTTAAACCCTTTTCTTTCTTCTCTGAGCTGTTTGAGCAGAATTTTGATTGGTCTTTTGTATAAGGATCCCAGACAGAACACTAAAACATCATCTTCTTTTATAGGTGGCTGTTACAGGCATAAGTAACTGTGCTGAAATTAATGGGACATGCCTAACTTTAAGCAACTTCTTTAAGTACCTTAATGAACTGAGGCCTAAAACTCATGTGGGGGAGCCACTTTCTCTACCCTTATAAGGCCTCTGGGATGCTCTGTCTTCTTAGGAAGCCACTGATGCCATGTAAAATACACTTAGAACATTCTGGACTAGATTCTGCTTCCAGTTATACTGATATGCACCCAAAGCCAGATAACGGAAATGAATGGAGTTGTGCTAAAGTTTCTCTGATGTCAGAGAGAGCAGAATCTTATTTCCTGTTGAGAAACATTCAGCTTCTGTATTTTTATATTGCTCATTTTTATTAGGGGCATTTATGTGAATAGCATCTTCTTTTTACAATACAAGCAGCAGGCAAGGAAGAAATATCTAATGTGGTGTTTGTCACAAGAAGCAATCCTAAGTGTAACACAGTCTCAAAATGATTGCTATATCTAATGAAGAAAGTAAGGAATCTGTTTTTTTGGATCCATTTTTTGCATATTAGGCATATGCTTTCTTCTATTCATGTTCAAGACATAAGGCATGAACTTGATCCTGCTCTCCCTTAAGCTAATGCACATCTAGAGTAGCTCCCTTGAAACCACTGCAGCTACAGATGCATGAACTGGGGAAACAGAGAAAGGAAGTAGTCCCGTACTTTTCAAAACTGGGGTAAGGGATAGAAAAGGATGGCTATATATGGTCTCCATGGAGATGAGGACCAGATCCAAGAAAAAAGCCCCATGCAATCACCCTTGCTTTGTACATCCTAGTTGTTCAAAAACAATACACCATAATTTTTTAAGTATATTCTGGGACTCTCTCAGTCTCAGGTGTGCCCTCTTAGCAGCCACATGGCAATTTTTCAGCAATCAGGACTCGTGGTACAGGAAAAAGTAGGCAGGTTTTATATCTCTATAGCTAACCTGGGATCATTGAGGAGATAATTCAGAAGCTTTTAAGGGTTAGGAATGGCACAGACTACTTTTAAGAATCTTTTCAAATGATGTACTACCACATAAGATTTCCTCCTTTCTTAAGTAAATCAGGTCACACCTTGAGTCTTTCAGAAGGCCATAATTGGCGGTTAATTTAGTTAATCTGATCTTTTGTATAATACAGGCATTTTGCTCAAGGCAAGCAAGGTAAGATTGAAGATCTGTGGTTTTGTTTTGCATTGTAAGAGCCAAATCTTTTTTGCCCAGACCCCATCCTCTTCATCAGTGCTGTACTGGGTCATTTCACTGTTTGTCATTCTGTTCCTGCTTCTGTCACTTCACCTCAGAGTATGCATAACATGTTCTTTCTGTATTAAGCCTTCCACAGGATCCAAACCAGCTGCCTCAATATTTTGTTTTACAAAAGCGTCTCCTGATTGCTAACAACTCCCTTCATTTGGGCTGGGTCTCTGGGCTCACATCACAGAATAAATTAACTTTATTCCCTTTGCAGCAGATTCCTTGCAGCTCCCTTGCCAGTTTTAGTACATCCTCCACATCAGACACAAATCGAAATAATAAGAATGATACAAACAAGGGACATTTACATTGTGTAACACCTCCTGCTTTACAAACCGGCATGCTACAGAGGTCTTGCCCTGTCCAGCCCCTCACAGAGTTCTAGCCATCTCTAGGGCAAAATGCAGCAGAAGTTCAAGTAAGCCCTTCTCATGTCTTAAGACAAGAACCGAATGATATCCCCTTAAATTTGCAGGGTGGGGACGGTGTGAATTCTTGCAATTACTTCAAGATAGAATTTTCCAGGATGCTAGGTTTCCCGTTGGTCTTATAAAGCATGCCCTGTAACTTTTGGGAACTACAATTTGTGAAGATCTCTGCTTAGTGTGGCCCCTCCTTAACTCTCCCATATTTCTGTCCTCCTTGGAAAGGAGCAAGGCATTTGATAATACACCTCACTAGACCCTCTTCTCTAAGCCTCCTCCCTGGCAAAGCCAAATTTGATATCAATTGGAAGAAATGGAGATCTTTGAGATACCCTTCAGAAGTATTTATACTTTGGTGATTTTACCCATCTATGTATGAGTGCCATCATCCTTACCCTCAATTCCTTACCATCCTTACCTTCACAAACGGGAAATCTAGTCGTAGCAAGGCTAAATGATTTGCCCACTGTTACACAGGAAGTCTGCAGCAGAGCAGACAGTGCTGCTGCGTCTTTTCATGTCTTTGTCATAAACTAGATATTTTTCCAGAATCGTGCATTGTTAATGACTAGGTATTTAGCACAATTTAGCAGATTCATTGGAATCTGACAGGGGCTGCAATATAAATGCTTTGACTATGGCTATTATAGCAAAGCATCTTCCGAATCACAGACTAGCAGCCTAACCACTAGGCTATCCTTCCTCTTTCTAAAAGGAAAGAAGGAGTTACCTTTAATTGAATGCAGCACAGGAGCCACATGCAGATAACCTCCCCATCAGAAGAGAAAATCATTCACATGCAGATCAACTTCAGCCTAACCATGCGGCATGGGAAAAGAGTGTATGAACGTTAAGCTGATACTTATGCAGGTTCAATGGAGCCTTTGAAATGCTACAGGCTACATGAAATGAAACAGGAAAATTAGATTGTAAATGTAGATAAGGAGGCTGACAATAGTAAAAAGAAACGCATCAGAATGGCAGTTATCATACCAGGAAAGAGACAGAGATAAACTCACAGCTCCAAATGCTGAACTTGAGTCATGGTTATTGCCCCTTGGTGAATACAAAAGTTGACTTCCTGGCTAGTAGGATAAATTGGGCTCTTCATACCTATGCTTCAAAGGGATCTTCCAAACTAACTGACAGTTCTCCGGGAAATTCTGGAATGTCAGGCAAGTTAACAGTAAGAAATTTCTCAGTCTGGCCTGACCTCTGACACACAAATGGAGAGGGAGAGATTGAGATACAGAGAGCCTAATTCCCCATTGTCTCTGCATCCTTATGCAATCATTTACACTGGCACAAAGCACATGTATAATGCTACTAAATCAGGACAGGAGTAATAAATAATGACTGCAAGATTAAGGGCTCTGCAGAGGCAGCCCCACAGGTTTTCTCTTGCTTAGACAAGGATGAGAACCCCTTGTGGGTCTGGGAGGTGAGCTATGCATAATAACTGTACCTCATTCTATAGCCAACTTTAGACCCGTTTCTTATACAAAAGCCACTATGTGATACATCTGTAAAGTAGCCTTCAGGTGAGGGAGATTCTTTCTCTCCACCTTAAAACATTTTTTACACTGATCTAAAGGTATGTCCTGCGTGAATCAGAATCAGGATACATTTTTGGACTTGAATGATTCTTAGGACATTTTCTGTAACCTGTTCACAAACATCTGAAATCTGTGGGGAGAGAGTTGCAAAACAAACCTGCCCTTAGCCAAAGCAGCACTGACAAGCTGTCACCAAGGTGCCTGTAGTCAGAAAAGAGCATTGGGAAAACCCTAGGACTGCAAGCAGTGACATGCCTACAAGGCTGAAGGCTATCTATTCTGTGGGTAAATGGGCAATTTGTATCTCCGGAACTATTAATTAAACTGACATGTGTTATGCAGCACTACGTCCTCAATGCAAATGGAGAAAATCATTGCTGCAACTGTAACTAAGGAGATAATGGGATTTCAAACGTGCCATGGCAGCAAAGGGAAGTTTGCTGTCATATCCTCAGAATCTAAACATTATCTGTTATTCCTGGGAATTATCTTCTCTGTGCACCCAGTAGGCTGGAATTACGTGGATCACTAACAGAGATGAGATACAAGGCAAACCTGCTGCAGTACTTGGCTCTTGTGCATGCACAGCTTTGCCAAGGCACCTTGTTCCTGCCCAGCAGCACTTCTGCTGATCTGCTGATGTGGTTCTGGATCTCCTGTGAGCACAGATGGAAAACAGTGCCAGGTTGTATGGGTTTTTTTCTAATGCTGGCACATCTCATTTAGGACCTGGACTGAAACCACTGATCCTATTTGTATACAGTATGAATTAGTCCCATTCCTGATCGAAGCAGACTTATAAATGATCAGTCATTTCTAAACAGCAAAATGGATTTTTATCCTTTCAAAGGCCCAGGTTAGCATCTTAACTGGTAACATTTAACATTGAAATGGGACAATAGCATTATTTTATAGATACAAACATAGCCTTTAGCCAAAAAAAGCAAGCAAAATTATATTCATTGTGAGACAGCACAGCGGGGAAGGAAGAGAAAGACAAAAGTAGCTATATAACACAGTCATTCAGGAGGGATTGTACTCATCTTATCACAGGGTCAGGGCCTCCTGATGTTGGAACCTGGTTGCACATGGAACAAGAAAACACCTGCTTCAATAGTCGCTCTGGAGGACCAGCAGATGGGTGGATCTAGGATTTAGAAGAGGGGAATGCAGATGGTCTGGCGTATCATATCTTTCTCCAACTAAAGAGAAACTAGATACATCCTGGGGAATTATACAATTATGAGCCCATGCAGTTTTGTGCATAAAAGGCATATAATTTAGCATAGTTTAACTCTAGCAGGCTCTGTGCCTCCACCTCCATGGGGCTCCCAGCACTCCAGCTGGGAGCCCCATGTGGAGGCACAGAGCCACACAACTGGACAGCTGGGTAAGTGGGGAGAGGAGCTCCTACCTGCAGTGGGTGGGAGGATGGCCATGGGGTTTGTGGCTGGGTGCAGGGTTTGTGGGTGTGTATAGGTTGTGTGCCATCTGGCTGGGCCAGCCAGCTCTGTGCCTCCATGTGGGGCTTCTAGCACTCCAGCAGGAAGCCACATGTGGAAGCACGGAGCCCGCCTAGCTGATGGTGTACAGCTACTACCTCCAGTACCACAAGCCCTATGTGCTGGCACAGTCAACATTGTCTGGTCCAAAGGCATGTGCCAGCAGGCCGGGTTGGCTCTTTACCAGCACATGCAGGCCCTGGGACTTAGCTGGAGGTGTGTGCCACCAGGGGCTCTGGCTGCTTCAATCATGAGTGCCCGAGGGCCTGATGCTGATGAGCCACTGGAGGTGGGGGCTGTGCACCATGAGGAAGGGGATGTGTGGTAGGGGGCCCACACCTACCCACCACACCCCCACATAAACCCTCCCCACACACCTCACAAACACCTTCACAACCATCCTCCCCAGAAACTGTTATAAAATGTGTTATATAGTTGTATACATACAAATTACCTGCATATATTTCTAAAGAAGGTTCAAACAGTGTTATATTTAGTTTAATTTATAAAAAAATTAAAAGTAATTTTGCATAATTTTGAATTTCTGTGCATAATTCCCTGGGGTGCAACTAGATGCTTTACTAATATGCTAGGTGGAGTAGTGCTTTTATGCATTTTAGGATTAAAGCAAAAACCAATATAACTAGTGAAATGTGCTCTAATTTTTGCACTAATTTGCTAGATTATATATAAAGTTAAAAGAACCCATAGCTAGTCAAAAAATAAGAGATATTGTATCATTAGTCTTGTGGTCATTATAGTTAAATGTACATCTCTTGTTCAGATTCATAAAACAAAAATATACCCTTCTTGAGTATCTTTACAGTGCTTCCAATACTTCACTGTAAGTCACTTCTACACCTGAGTTAATATTATTGTACCTGAGCTAAAGTTTTTAGCTAGAGCTAAAAACAGTCTTCAGGGCTGTGAAAAAGCAGACAGACAATACCAGGAGAGACAAAAAGACAGATAAATTGCAGAAGAAGAGACAGTTTGAATAGTGGAACATCAAGACCATTAACAAGAACAGAGGGTCATTACCACCTCGGAAGTAGAGAAAGATTAGCAGGAATCAGGGAGATGCTAATGAGCCATAAAGCCAATTGTCTCTCAGCAATGCCCTTGCCTTTCCAAGCAGATGGTTTTAAATTATGGGTACAACAGGAATCAAAGGAGGGTACAGCTGCACCATTGCTGCCCCCTGAATCCAGCCCTGATCATCTCCATTTTATAGATGTTGAACATGTGGTAGCCGAGGGCGGTCTAAGGCTATGGCCAGTAGCCCGGACCGTCAGGTGGGTATTTTCCACGATGGAATAGAGTTAGGCACGGAAGCGTATTGGTTGTATAAAGAAAGCTTTACTTACACTGCCGATGGTCGCAGTGCAGGAAGAAAACTTGCTTGAATTACAGTTGCACACAAACACACAGGGGTGAGATCTCTCTTTGAACCAAACCGAGATGAGTCGTCGGTGTACGACTCCACAAGTGCTCAACACGGGGGTACGTCAATATTTCCATGATGATGGGGAGTGGTTAGAGTCTGATCAGGTCCCTAAGTTCTCCTCCAAGACACACGCGGAGTTTGCTAGGCTCCACAGCGCGCTTAGAGTTCCCCACGAGATGGTTGTGGAGTCCTCCAACTTGGGTGGAAACTGCTCTAACCTTTTATACGGCTAGCAAACCAATCGCTAGCCTCCAGGTAGGAATAATCTAGAATTGACCAATAGTGGGACACAAATTTGCATACGTGTGGCGGGAACTCTTTTGCACCGGGTTTTTTCTCTGCAGCTGAGAAATCCACCGTGCAAAGAAAGCTCCATGTGGCGGGAAAATTCCAATGTGCTGAGGCACTAAAAATCATTGGGTTATGACAGAACATAGGCAAAAAGACTGTGGACCTGATTCTGAAATATTTTAAAGGTGGCACTGATTTCCATAAGAGTTAGGCACCTAATAATTTTAAAAATTTAGATTTAAATGATGTGCTGAGCTTGCATAAGAAGTGAGTAGTAGTCAAGGATTATTCATAGATCACCCGAGTTCCAGTACAGTTCCTTATCCAGAGACCATCATTGTCTTGGAAGGTCTCTTATTATTATTATTATGCATGTTTTCTTTCTTTTTCAAATACTTGTCATAGGCTTTATTGCAGAAATTATTTTGAAGATGATTTAAATGACAAGCGTAGTGTTTTGGTAAACAGACCTGCAGCAGATACTTCAAGCTAAAGGGTGAGAGAGAGAAAAAGATGTCTTGTTCTCCCTGCTTTCTCCTTTCACAGGTGACTTTCACAGCTACATTTGAGAAAAAAAAGGAGTGGAATATAAAGGAGAAAAATCTAAGATGTACACTGCAGTCAGACAACTGTGGACTTGGAAGGTAAGGTTGAAGAGTTTCACTTTGATGGTCAGTGGAATGGAGATCCAGTAGAACAATTCAAAGAGGAGGCAACCTGGATGTGGGTGATGGTAGAGGATCTGCCTTGGACTGAGAGGGAATAATGTTTGTGTCATCCTTGAAAAAGAACACGAAGAGCTGCGCACACAAGTCAAATGAACACGAGACTTCAGCATTTCTATTTCTGAACTCATGTATAGTACTACAACATGCAAAATCTCAAGTCCATCTCTCTTTTCATTCTGTTACAGTTCTAACAGCTCCTTAACATGACTGCTAAAGAACTACAAGTGAGAAAGAGACACCATGGTATGACATATATGAGCACATCATGTTCCAAAAAGCCCAGGATAGGATTTCAGAACAGTTCTGTATTAACTCAAGGCTGGTTCCAGTGAAGTCTCATTGATTTAAAAGAAAATAAAGTTAGGTCAACACTGACCACTTCTCCAAATCCTATACCATCATGCAACCATTTCTTTATATAGAGAGCCAATAGCCTCTACAGGATGCTCCTAGGCGCTCAGCTATAATTTTCTTCCTCTTGTTCAGCTTGAAAACATGCAAAAAATACCACTAAAATATTTTCACTGCAACAAATTCCTGTCGGAATGAATAATGTAATTTTAATTTAGATATGAAGAATGTGTCAGGCGGCTGATCGCTGTTAGATTTGAGACTGCTGCCTTCTGACAGATAAATGCACTGTCTTCCAAGTACATGTGGAGCAGCAGTAAAACCTAACGGCCAGTTTGAAAATCCAATATGGTCTGTTCTCCTCTGAGGATTTCCCAGTGGAAATACTGAGGATGTGATAAACACCTAACTCTTATGAGATATGTACACAAATCGCACCAGTTTTGCTAGACCAGGTTTCACAGAAAAATCACATCCAAAATATAAGGTTGCTTTTAGATACCTAACATGGGTGCTATGCACCAGTGAAAGCCATTGTAAAATATAGTCCTGATCGCAAGGCTGTGATGAATTATGTGTGTGGACACATTACATGATTACAATGGAGTAATTTATCTTGCATTTTAATCCACAGGAAGTTTATTCTGTAGCAAGGACAAACACATGACATGTTTTTCCAAGTCAGCAGTCTGCAGTAGGAGCTATTACAGATAGTCTATTGCTGGGGAGGCATGATTTGAGGTTGGGGGGCTGTCTGTAAATCAGGACAGGCTTGTCCCCCAAGACTACCATGAGACCAAAGCTACCTTGGTGACCATCTCAAGGCAGCCTCTGGGGACACACTTGTTATGGCTTACACACAGCTCCCCAAACACAAACGATATCTTTCCAGCAACTGACTACTAGACTCCTATTTTCACCAAGCCACCAGGCTTTGCTATAGACCTGGATGTAAGCTGTGTCCCTTATCAACACAGGCCATATCATCACTGGACCCAGTTACCCAAATTATAATATTCAGGGTTCATTCACCTGCTTTTCCACCAACACCACATATGCCATCATCCACTTACTGTGTTCCTCTGCCATCTACATTGGCTGGATGTAGCAATCCCTATGTGAAACAATAAATGGACATCAATTTGACATCAGTTCCAAAAAGACACAAGACCTGTGACAGAACACTTCAGCCCTCTGGACATTCCATCATGGACCTCAGAGGAGCTGTTCTTAAACATTAATCTTTTAAAACCAAGAATGAGAAAACATCCACAGACTGGATTGAATTAAACATGCTCTCAATGGAAACTGGATTTATCTCATGACCTGGACTGCCTGTTAATTCCAGCCATAGATGATGCACAGGTGTTGACAGTGGGAAGGGCAAAATTCTGCATCACTGCTGCTGCTCCCACTGCTACCAGGCACCACTGAAAAGCATTAGCAAAGATGTGCTGCTTATATTTTATGGGGTCCTAGAACACTAATGGTTTCCCAACTTGGCCACATGAAAGAAGCATAATTTCTATAGAATATATAATACTGGCAGGTTAATGGCATCACCACAATGATTTAAATGCTCCTTTTCCAACAGGTAGCTGAGGCCTATGGTGGGCCTTATCTTTTTTGCTGCAACCCATTTTTCTTTGTATTGGCCCAGATACTCAATTTTCTTTTTAGACAGTGGAGGTACCAGGCCTTGCAATGGACCCAATGCCTGATGTGTCCTTATATCAATACAGATGGCATCATCACTTGACCTAATAACAAGAAGTATATCCTAGCATGAATGGTGTGTGCTGGCTGGGTGGGGCGCAGTGGTGGTGGCAGGAGCGCAGCAACGGCTATCGGCTGTCGCGGACTGCTCTCAGACGCCACCAGTGGCGCTGGTGAGCGGTGAGCGGTTGCATGCACTGCTGACAGTGTCGGCACCACCTTTTTGTAGGGGGTGCCCTGCTACACTCAGGAGGTGCACGTGCATCTGTGTGCACCCCTACGTGTCATCCCTGCATCCAAGGTGTAAAGAAATTATCCACAAACTGGACTGTGTTAAGTATGGTTTAAACAGGGAATATGGATTCATATCTCACTACCTGAATTAGTTTTTATGACCCACTTTGTTCCTATGGGTTTACTGCTCTTTTGCTTTTCTCTCCTAGCACTGCCCTCCCCTCCTTCTAACCTCTCCCCATTTATCTTTTGTATTCTAATTTCTCTTCCTTCTTACACTTTGCTTTCTATACATCCCTTCACAGCATTTGATGAAGTGAACTTTGGTTCACAAAAGCTTGTGTGCTCTCTCTCTTTCTTTGTCTTTATATACATTAGTCTATAAAGCTGCATATCTACCCTGTCTTCAGACTGACATCAGACCAACACAGTTAACTACTTCTCTCTGTATAAGTTTGCATGTCAGACCAAGCCATGACCTCAGCTACTTCTAGCCCTCTGCAGGCTCAAGCAACCTTATATAAAAACAAGTTATATGATGGGCCAAGATCTAAGCTAGGGATCCACAACTAAGCCAAGCAAGGATATATTATCTTTTTGTAAAAATCTAGTTATTACTTCCCACAAAACATGATTTGTGAGTATGCTTTGCATATGGCTTCACTAATCTCTGGTATAAATACATTAACCTTATGATCTTACACTAGATTTAAGCCTTCGTTCTGCTTGGTCTACAGAGGTTGTTAATTTGGCAGTCAACAGCACAGTATCTGAGCATCTCCCCCAAGTGTAAAATAAAAACAAACCCAGTCCTTTCTTCATCTCTTATTGACTTTGGGAAGTGATGCTGTATGTGTGTCACTGTGATAGCACCTTCATACTCTGGCATTGCAAAAGTAATGCAGAAAATTGACCTGGTTGAAAAAACATAAATTCCTTTCTGAGAAAAATCAATTTTGTTTCATTAGAAAGGCTTTTCAGTAAATTCTAAAGAGCCAGACAGCTGAGATGGCTGCCCAGCTCCCAGGCATCTCTGGGCTCCTGACTGGCAGGAAACCAGGTAAACCATTCTTCTTGGTTTGCATCAGATATTTTGACTGAACCAACCCATTCCTGTTAAGTGTTTCAGTTCAGTCAAATCTGCATCTTCTGTTGAAAGGGTTGTGACCAGCTCTAGTGGGAAATCTTGGGTGAAGAGGTTTGCTTTCAGGCCTGAAAGTGATGAGAATAATGGTCATCCTTATTTTTATCAGATACCGGACACATCTACACAAGATGTTTACAGTGCAGTTGACTTAGTCGCTGCACAGTAAATGTGTCAGTGTCTACATGTGTGCTCTTATTATGCTGGAGTAAACTAGTTTACTCTGCAGCAGGATAGTACTTGTAAATACAAGTACTATCCTGCTGTGGAGTAAAAAACTCCACTGCAGCGCACGTGTAGGTGTTGTCCCAGATGGCTGGGGCTACCAGCCAGCTAGCCCTCCACTGAAGCTTCCTTGTGTCCCAGCTCGCCCCTGTGCAGCACACTGGCCCCCGTGAGTCATAGGAAGTAACAGGTTGACCTCCAGGGCCCCCTGCCAGCCAAGACTGCTCCACCCAGGCTCCATGTGCTGCACCTAAATAAATGGTGGAGCTTAGTGCTCTTGACCCAATTGCTTCCTAGAGCATGTACAAACAGTATGCCTGGGACCAATTAAGGTCAGAGCAATAAGCTCTGCAGTTTATTCAGGTGCCATAATTGCACATGTAGACGTGCCCATCATGTTTCATACTTTTATTCTGGCTCCTGATCATCTGGCTCCTGATAGTCTGGCTTCTGATAGTCATAGGCCCATGTTTATTTGATTGGCTACATTTGATGCTATCACAGATAGATGCAGGACCCATCCCACAGTGGGCTTTGGAGATCAATGTCCTTAAACAAAATACAGCTTAAGTTTGGAGCCTATGAAGGAAATGGCGTGTTGGAATGATAGACTTCCTTTCTACTCATAGAAAAGCAGAGTAGTTGAGCCTCACTGACTGTATAGAGCAGTGCATACAGATCTCTCCTAACAAGGATTTGGGAGCAATCTTCTCACCATCTGCCTGCCTTTGGAGAACATGTATGTCCCAGACCAAATGCTTGTGTAAATGGCTAAAGCCTACCTCCAGCAAACAGTTTATTCTGCAGTGATATATACTCCACACATGGGCTCATTCATGCACTCTTTCTGCTTTTGGTGTGGAATGGGAAAGCATTATACACTAGAGCATCATATGCTAACTTTTCCTTGGAACAGATTTTCAGTACCTTGTAGCTATCATAGGTTGGTATAAAGGAAAGATCAATGGACAAAGAAGCTCTAGGATTAAGGTACAGTGTAGTCCATTTACAGACATACTAGATAAGTACATAATTGGCAGTCTACGTGTCACCCAATGTCACCTTAGTGACACATTGTATTGCTGTATGACACACTATGGCAATGTAGCAATCATGTGAGTCTACACATGACCAGCAGCTACCACACTGTAGTGGTGCACTCACCCATTTTAGTGCACTGCTATGGCAAAGTAACGGCTAAAACTGACCAAGTGCTGCAATTACTGTGCCATCAAAAGGAAGTACTAAAGCATGGCACAGTAACATCACTGTAGAGCGACGTGTAGATGTACCCAATATGCCTAAATGCAATGCAAGTCCCAATATGTTTCCATTGCTTCCATCGTAACAAACATCAGTTATCTGCATATAGGTGAATGCAGATCATGGTTCCATCCCACTGTCTACTCTGTAACTAATTGCACTCCCTTTAATGCATCAGAAAGAGCAGAGGGGAAGCAGCTGTCAAAGGGTTGCTATTAGAAGCCTTGAAAAATTACAGAAGCTGGTCAGCTTCATGGTTGCCATCTCTCATTTCTATGGCTTCTAATAATCACTGAGCTGCTAATTGAAGCTCTGAAAGTGAAGGGAGCTAGTCAGTCTCAAGGATGAGAATACCACAGCATTGACCAGGCTGTGTCCTTAATAAGCATTATGTACATTAAATTTGGGTTAGAGCATACTCCAGGTAAGTGCACAGCCTTTTTCCAGTGCCCAGGATATGCCCTTAAACTGAGTACATTGTACTTCAATACTCAGCTCTAAGCCCTCTGTGCGCACAGCTCTTCCCTTGTGATGCATATATTTCAGCTACATCCAATCATGTATACACTTGCAGTACTGACAGAAAGGGCAGCTTCCTTCTCGGGGTCTGATTCCATCCAGCTGTGCACCTTGCACAGTCATTTAGGCCCATGCAATGCGGGTGGCAGTATTCTAGCCCACTTGCCACCAGTCTTACATTTTGCTAGCTATTAACCTCTGTGTCTATCTGCCCTGGGTTTTGAACCTGGGAATGCATCTTTAAAAGTTGTCTTCTTAACCTCAGCTGTTTCAGTCAGTCTGAAAGCATCTGAGGCCAGACTCATCCAGCAGGAACAGCTGTGAAGCAGGACAGGACCAAGATCAGCTTTATGTTGGCACTCCTAGCCCAATCTCCAATGTCCAGAGCAGAGCCCTGATTCATTGGGTGGTCTTGGGTCCCCAAATCTAAACTCCATGGGTAAGGAGCCTGCACATTCAACCCAGGAATGTGCTTTAAGTCACCTCTGCAGAGGTAATGCTATCTCAGACAATACTAGAGAGTTGGTTGTGCAGCCACTGCACAACATTTTGCATTTTAAGGTCCTTTTTCCTTGTCCTTTCAAGTGCTGTTCCTCCACTGCTTGTAACTTTGCAAGGGTCATAAGGTTCTGTGCTATTGGACCTGGGTCCTCTGTGGCACCCATTAGAGCTTCTGCTTTTTTAGGCCAATTTGTCAGCACCCTAATAGAGCTTCTCCTAGCTAGATGCTCACCACACTGCATTTCTGGGGTCCGAACACACTGAAGCTATATGCTTTAAGCTGTCATGGGTCTCAGAAAGCTCCAGACACCTTCTTGGATACAGTTCTTTGGTCGAGATTGTCTACCCTGTGTCATGATATGTAGAATCTCAGGGCCCTGTTACCCTGTAATTTTAGATGACTTCTGGAGCTCTTAACCTATGAATTGGCTGCATGTTAACACCTTTTAAGTGGCTTAAACTGCTTGTTATTCAGTTTAAAGTTGCATCACTCCAGGGAACTCTGCCTAATTTTGCTCCTGTTCCATTAAGGTGTGGTCACTTGCCGCAGCTATTCCACCCAAGATGAAGTCTTCCAGCATCCCAGGCTGCAGTGGGTGAGTAGGGATGCCGGGGTGTAGTGAGGCCGGGCATGGCACCTCGTCCCCTGTAGACACTGGGCAGAGTGCAGTCCTGGAGCACCTGATGGCAGTAATGTGGCCAGCTGCCACCTGGACTAGCTCATTGCACTGACTGATGGTGGCATGGGGCGACAAGCTCCAGAGAAAAAAGGATTGGTCCCCTCCAGAGTTTGCCCTTCCCACCTAACCTGCCACCTCCAGCTGGGCACCAATGCCAATGCCATTAAATACAACAGACTAAAAAAAACCATGCAAGATGTGACGACATTGTGGCTGACAGCACTGACTTGGTTTGCACTAAGAAACATTTTACTTATAGACTATTCCTAGTCCTGCCCCTGCTCACCAAGCCTCTAGTGGCACATCACCAGATGTGCAAGTGAAAGACAGTCTCATCAGGGTTGGTTTTTCCCTTTAATGTCTGAGTGCTCCACTAAGCTGAACAAGACTAAGTCAATTAACATTTGTTCATCTTAAAGGGTAATGTAACAAGGTCATAGGCAGCAGAAGGGGCTAAAGGGGTTTAGCACCCCCAAATGTGGGGCAGCAGTAGGGCTGCAAGGCAGCCTGGCCACAGGCTTCCAGTGGCTGCAGCAGGGGTGGCAATGGGGTGTGCGCAGTGGTGAGGGAAGGAGTGGGGCTAGGGCTGGGCCCGGGACTAGGGGAGGTGCAGGTGCTGCACAGCTGTGGTGGGTCAGGCATGGGACTGATCTGTGAGTGGTTTGTCCATGCAGTCCAGGTCCTGCTGCTGTGCACACCCTGGGAGGCATAGGTGGTGCCTGCCCCTGGATCTGCACAGGGTAGGGCAGGCTCCTGCTGCAGGCTGGGACTGGGCTGGGTTCTTCCCAGCAGGGCTGGGCTGGGCTGCACTTGGGGCAGGTAGTGGCAGTTCTGGACAGGGGCTATAGGAGGGGGCTGCAGCCACCCCAGAATTTGCTGTAGCCCCCCAACCTCTCCTCCCAGCACTGCCGCCACCTGTCCTGAGCACAGCCAAGCCCAACCCCCACTAGGAAAAGCCTGGTGCAGCCCCAGCCCACAGTGGCAGCCTGCCCTGCTACATGCAGATCCGGGAGCACATGTCCCACCATGTCCTCTCAGGGCACATGCAGCTGCGGTGGCAAGAGCCGCCATCCCCTCCCTGTGCCCCCTGGATGAGCTGTGGCTTTGTCCTGTGGCTAGCCCAGACTGAGCAGAGCTGCCCAGCCCCAGCCCACTCCCCATTATGGCCCTTCCCCCTCCCCCACACTCTTTCCCCTGCAGACTTAACTGCTGGGAGGTGCACTGTAACCCCTGTGGAAAATTTTCTCCCTCTGCCTTTGAACAAGCCCCTCATTTCCCAGCTACCTCAGAGTACTTCAGCAGCATTGCTGATCCCTGCAGTTCAGTAGCTTAAATGCTCTTTCTCAGACCAACAAACCCTGTAGGCCTAATGAGTTCACAGCTCATCTCTTCAGAACTTAAGGTAGTTGAAACAAATAGATACAAAATGGATACAAAAGTAGGGCTGTACGAAATGCCTTGAGTTTCAAGGTTTCAAGGGAACAGCATTTTGTATTGAATTTTATTTTGATTCAAAACAGCTGTTCTGTTTTGCTTTGTTGAAACAGTGAGGCTGTTTTGACTCTGTTTCGATGTTTGGCTAGATTGGGTGCGGGGAAGAGAGCCAGCTCAGCTCAGCTGGGCTGACTTCCCACCCCCCACCCGATCTAGCACTGGGAAGGGGAACTGAGTCATCGGGCTGAGTTCCTTTCCCCAGCCCGATTGCAGCGCTGGGGAGAAGAACTGCGCCCAGGCTCAGTTCCCTTCCCCTGCACTGTTATCAGCTTCCCGCAGCCTGGCGGCGGGAGCTGGGGAGAGCCAGGACTGCTCTCCCAGCTGCTGCTGGGAGTGCAGCCCTGATTCTCCCCTGTCTCTCACCACTTTGCTGCTGGCTGCTTCAAAACTTGAAACATTTAGAAACTTTTGAAACATTTTGATTAGTCTCGTTCTGTTTCAAGGCTGTTTCAAAGCCCTTCATTTCAATTCGATTTCACTGTTTCAAGCTCAAAATGAGTCAAAACAGTGTCAAATCAAAACAGACAGTGAAATTTCGCACAGCCCTAATACAACAGCTTTTTAGAAGACTGATAAACACAACTGTTCTTCACACAATAAATATATAGATCTAAATAAAATAAAACACACCTGTAAGTATTTCTGTGTTCCAATTTCCTCACCACTCATGAATATTCTTTGCCAGCCAACATGCTGTTCTCTTGCCTACATTTCCTTTAATATGCCTGTCCTTCAAATACTTTTGTCAGGTAACTTCATGATCCATCTCATTTTGTGATCAAAACCCTCTCCCCCTTTCAGCAGAGCTGTTGCCTGATTGCAAGTAATTTGTGAGAACCATTTATTTTAGTTTAATTCTTACAGTATCCAGGTACAGGCCAGGTAGATCTATTCAAATGTCACTAATTCTTATTAATCTACTCATGTAACCATACACAGCTGCTCCAATTCAGTGTTGCCCCTGTTGACCTTGGACAAACAACTAGGGAGGAGTATAAAAGTATTGCTCAGGCATGTAGGGATGAAGTCAGGAAGGCCAAAGTGCAAGTGGAGTTGCAGCTAACAAAGTATGTGAAGAGTAACAAGAAGGATTTCTAAAAGTATGTGAGTAACAAGATGAAGATCAGGAAAAGTGTGTGTCCCTTACCAAATCGGGATGCAACCTTGTGACAGAGGATCTAAAAAAGGTTGGAGTACTCAATGTCTTTTTCACCTCAGTCTTCACAGGCAAAGTCAGTTCCCGGACTACTTTGCCTGGGAGCATAGTTTAGGGATGAGGTGAGCAGCTAACAGTGGCAAAAGAACAGGTTAAGAACTATTTAGAAAAGCTGGATGTGTACCAGTCCATGAAGCCAGATGGGATGCACTTGAGGGTGTTGGGGGAGTTGGCTGATGTTATTTCAGAGCCTTTGGCCATTATCTTTGAAAATTCATGGCAATTGGGAGAGGTCCAGATCATTGGAAAAGGGCAAATATAGTGCCCATATTTAAGAAAAGGAAAAAGAAGGATCCAGGGAACTACAGACCGGTTAGCTTTGCCTCAGTCCCTGGAAAAATCATGGAGCAGGTTCTCAAGGAATCCATTTTAAGCAGCTGGAGGAGATAAAGGTGATTAGGAATAGTCAGCATGGATTCACTATGCCTGACCACCCTGATTGCCTTCTATGCTGAGAATACTGGCTCTGTGGATGCGGTGAAACGAGTGGATGTGGTATACCTTGATTTTAGCAAGGCTTTTGATATGGTCTCCCACAGCATTCTTGCAAGCAAGCTAAGGAAGTATGGGCTGGATGCATAGACTGTAAGGTAGATAGAAAACTGGCTGGATCATCCAGCTCAGAGAGCAGTAATCAATGGCTCAATGTCTAGTTGGCAGTCAGTATCAAGTGGAGTGCTCCAGGGGTCAATCCTGGCGCTGGTTTTGTTCAATATCTTCATCAATGACCTGGAAGATGGGATGGAGTGCATCCTCAGCAAATTTGCAGATGATACCAAGCTGGGGGGAGTAGTAGATATGCTGGAGGGTATGGGTAGGATTCAGAGAGACCTTGACAAATTGGAGGATTGGACCAAAAGAAATTTCATAAGGTTCAATAAGGACAATGCAAAGTCCTGTACTTAGGATGGAACAATCCCATGCACCAGTACAGGCTTGGGGGCTGACTGGCTGGGCAGCAGTTCTGCAGGAAAGGACGTGGAGGTTACAGTGAACAACCAGCTGAATATGAGCCAGCAGCGTGCCTTTGTTGCCAAGAACGTTAACAGCATACTGGGCTGCATTGGTAGGCGTGGTGCCAGCAGATCCAGAGAAGTGATTATTTCCCTCTATTCTGCGCTGGTGAGGCCACATCTGAAGTACTGTGCCCAGTTTTGGGCACCCCACTATAGAAAGTGTAGACCCTAAAGTGTGAGTGTCCCCTGACCTTGCCTTTCTATGGTACTGTCATTAAGTAACTTTAAGAAGTTTGAATAAGTTAAGTGAAAAGTGCCACATATATTCAGATTGACTAGAAGTCAGAAGGTTCCAGAGTCAGTGCACTTCTGTCTTCCAGTGATGTCTTGACTTAGTTTTTGCATGGAGAACATGCACAGTTGATTATTTGAGTTTTGGCATGAATAGTTACAAAATTGAAGAGGTGGCACTGTACTCACCTGAGGTGATTGAACACCTGATTGGATAAAGGAGTGATAGACAAGTGATTGACGGCACTTCTGTTTGAGTGATGGGTAGAGGGCAAGATTGGCAGAAGTGGCATGACTGGAAAGTTTAAAAAGAGCTTGCATCTGAGGTGAGTGAGTGAGTCTGGTATGATCTAGTCTGAATGTGAGTCTCAAGTTGTCTGCGAGTGAGTTGGTGTCTTTCAGTGTGGAAGGTGATTAGAAGCTGATGAGTGGGGTCTGGCTGGCTGCTTGGATAATTGAATAGAGCTCCGATGGGGGAGCTTTCAGAAGAAGATCAAATCTGGCCTAGGAGACCACCCTAAGTGAAATCACCTAAGAAGGGGTATAGTATCACCCCCCTTAATTGTGGAGTGCTGAGTACCCAGAGGAAAAAAAGGGAGCGAGGGCAGCTCCTAGCATATTGAGCTAAGCAAGCAAGATCCTGCCATCTTGTGGCTTGCATGTTGGGTGGGCGGGAAGATTGCTTTCTGTGTTATATTTCACTCTCTATATTATATTGCTTGTAGATTATGTGTATATATGTTTATAACCTGTTAATCCCTGTTGTTTTGACTTTACTAATCATAATACAGTCTTGTTGCTAGTATTTACTTAAGTCTCCTATCCTAAGTAATATATTTGCATTGAGTGCAAGCCAGTGCTCAATGAGAGAGTTCCTAAGGTCCACCATTTCAAGTTGTGACTCTCAGGGACGACTAAAAACCTTCAATGTTGATTAATTAAGAGACTTGCAGCTCATCAAAAGGATGTGGACAAATTGGAGAGAGTTCAATGGAGGGCAATGAACACGGTGAGGGGGCTGGGGCACATGATTTATGAGGAGAGGCTGAGGGAGCTGGGCTTATTTAGACTGGAGAAGAGAAGACTGAGAGGGGATTTAATAGCAGCCTTCAACTACATGAAGGGAGGTTTGAAAGAGGATGGAGCTAGACTGTTCTCAGTGGTGGCAGATGAGAAAACAAGGAGCAACGGTCTCAAGTTGCAGTAAGGGAAGTTTAGGTTAGATATTAGAAAGAATTTTCTCACTAGGAGGGTGGAACAGGTTACCCAGAGAGGCGGTGGACTCTCTATCCTTGGAAGTTTTTAAGACCTGGCTAGACAAAGCCTTGGCTGGGGTGACCTAGTTGGGGATGGTCCTGCTTTGACCAGGGGGTTGGACTAGATGACCTCCTGAGGTCCCTGACAACCCTTATTTTCTATGATTCCATGATTCTATAATCCTCACTCCTGATGAGTGTTCCTGAGAAGAATTTAACATGGTAATAAGCAACACAGGATAGAACAGGTAAACCAAGTTATGTGATATTTCATAAAAATACTGCAGAGATCTCCCTTACTTCCCCCAACTCTTTTATATCATCTCGGGCCCTGCTGAGTTTAGAATAACTCATAGATGCTCGCAGCAGCATGGCCTACCCACACTATCCAAAAAGGACACCCACCACCTGGGAATAAATAGTGTGCACTTCACACTAGCCATTAACTCTGGCACCTAAGCAAGCCCCTTCTGCCAAGCAACTCTTAGCAAGCCCCTTCTACCGTATGCTTGATAGGCAACCAATTCTTCCCATTTTACCAATTTTACCATGAGACTGATCATCTTTTTTCTGAAAGTCCCACCCGCTGAAGTCCTGTGATCATATCCAAAACTCAGGCTCCGTTTAAAAAAGAATTGCAATTGTCCTGGATGTTTCCAGAAAAAATGTGATTCCCAAAATAGTCACAAGTCAGAAGGCAAAAACAATTCAACACTTGCTATTTTTTTAAAACTGTGATTTTTTTTTTTTTTTTTTTTTTTTTTTTAAGCCACTGCTGTGATTAGGAAGAGGCTAACTGACGTATGATTTCTGAAGGCTTGGGATAGGGGCATTTTCCTGCAGTCATGCTTCAGTCTCAGGAGACTCATGCAACAAGTGGGTCTCCTGGAGGGGAGTCTCCTATGGCCATCTCCAGCTAGGGAGAGACAGTAAGTTTTATCTGCCTTTGTTCTGCTGGAATGACATATAGGAACAAGCAGGAGGCAGGATCTGCTCCATTAATAAAGTCATTATCTGCTGTGTAACCAGAACTATGGCATTTCTCAGAATGGTGGGAGCACAGAGACACAGAGATTCTCCAAGGTCAGGCCTGCTGTTCAGTTCTTTAATTAAACCCAGAGATGCTGAGCCCTCATGCTGGGGTAGAGCACCCTCAGCTTCTGTGCCTTCAGACACTGTTCTCTTTGTGTTTATTACAACAGGATTATTTAAAACCAGTTTCCACCAAAGAGTGTTTCACTGGGCATGTCTACATGTGCAATTAATGTGCCTGAATTTTCTGTACAGAAAATTCTGTACAGAAGTGGGGCAGCTCACTCCCAGCTCTGTAGAGATTGGGGCTGAGCCAGGAACCAGTTATGGCCCACTGTTGCCTGAGCTGACCAGGAGCAATTTGCTCCCAGTCAATGTCTACATGTGCACTTCAGCACATGAGTTTTAAGTGCCGTTTTCTAGTACTTGTATCTGTGGGTACTAGCAAATGGCATTTTAAATCGGTCTACTGCACAGAAATTGCTGTATACATGCAGGGGGTGACACTTTTCTGCACATTAGTTTAGTCTAATGTGCAGTAAAGCATCTCATGTAGATGCACCCACTGAGCATGCAAGGAGTTTTGCTTCATTTTTATTGTTCTGAGGCCCAGGAATGACAAGGATCAGAGGAGACCTCAGTCTCCAGACGTGGTTTCAGGTGCCAGTGTACAAAGAAAAGCAGCTGCAGTGCAGAGTTGGGCGTAGTCCTGTTCTGACCCAGGGCACAGCTCCTCTATGTTTATACATGGCACTAGGAAGCAATTGGAGGCAACACTCTTGCATTAAGCTTTGAACTGCAATTCTAGGAAAGAATTATTCATCCCGGCCAGCTTGTTGTCATGGCAACAAGAGATACTCGTATTATAATGGTTCTGTGTATGTATTGCTTGCCTGGGAGACAATGCTAAGCTTTTCTTGGGGGAATTTAATATGGGTGCCAGATAGCACACTCTAGTAAGGCATAAGCTGGTCTGTAGAAGGGTTAGGACTGACTAGATTCAATCACCATTATTTTTAGAAAAGGGAAAACTTCACAATAAAACAATGAATGAGGGAAGAAAATCTTTTGCGGAGGTGGCCATAGGCCTGATTCCTAGATGAAGTTTTTCCCACATTCTTCTGCTGGGCCAGCAGGGAAATAGAACTGCTGGCCCAGCAGGTTCTGCCTCGAAACATGTGCTAGAGTTTGGAGACTTCATTAGAGGTACAGAAACAACATCCAGTGATTTCCCCCTGGCTCTGGAACTTGATCTTATCATTGTAGCTCAGCAACAAAGGCATCTCTTACTCTAAGCTGTCCTAAATTGTAAACCCTGTTTTAGAGGAGGAGGTTCAGCCTGGAAAGTAGTGTAACCTGAGGTGGAAGAGGCATTTGAGACTTTCTTTCTTTTTGCCCGAAGGAAAATATGTACCCTTGTCTGCAAGACTTGTATTCAAATAATGAAAGACATAAGTTCATAAGGATATGCACCCTATCTTGCATTAGATTAGGGTGACCCTACGTCATTCTGGGGTACTGTTTTGCGAAGTGATTCTACTGCTCTATTCAGCTCTTACTAAGACTACTGTGTCCAGTTTTAAGTCCCATACTTCAAGAAGGGCATGAACAGTTTGGAAAGAGTCCAGTGCAGGACAACAAAAATGATCAGGGAACTGGGAGATAAGATTTATGAGGAAAGGCTGAAAGAACTAAGGTTACTTAGCCAGGAGAAGAGAAGACTGAAAGGGGATTTCAAATACCTGAAAAGTGATTTAAAAGGGGATGGAGATGGGGTTTTCTCTGTGGCTATAGGGGACAGGACTAGGAGCAATGGCCTCAAGCTGCAGTAGGGTAAATTTAGGCTGGAGATTAGGGCTAGGAACAGACATTACACATACAATGGTTTAAGTGATCAGAAACTGGTTTAAACCTGTAACAGAACAGACATTCAGTGAAAATAAACCAGTTTGAAAATGGCTGAAACAGGTCTGAGATAAACCTGGTTGAATGTAGTATCAGACTTAACTGATTTGGCTCAAACTGGTTTATGCAATGTCTGTTCCAGACCCCCTGATGGTTCAGGTTAAACCAGAGACCCCCAGCATCCTGGCATGCTCTCTGGGCTGGGAGGGGCTCTCTGTTCCAGCCCAGCCAGGCTGGCCCCAGCCACCTGCTCTGCAGCCCGAGCAGGGACAGGGGGTTTGGCCAGGGGGGTGTTAATTCCCCCCTATCTATCCCACCGGCTGGGCCCCAAGAGGGGTCTGCTGGGCGCTCCTCCCTCATTGCTGCAGCAGCGGGGCATCATGGTTCCTGAGGCAGAGGGGGGCAGGGAGGAGAGTTAGTCTCCCCTCTCTCCCCACTGGCAGGTGGGTCTAACCGCCCTCACAGTTACACTTCTTGCCCCACCACAGAGGCCCTCCCTGGCTGTGCCACCTCCCTGCTGCTGCAGTGGGAGGGGGCAGGGCCCTTGTTAGGGGCATCAGGCCCCTGTCATCATGCGAAGGAGTGTGAGCCTCTTCCTGGCGGGGGCACTGTGCTGCAAGGCCAGCAGAGCTGTGGCAGGCTGTGTGCAGCAGCAACAGGGTCCCAAGCTGGCTAGAGCCCTTCAAGCCCCCTGAAGTGGGCTGGAAAGGGGCTCGCGCTCCGGGAAGCCATGAAGGGGTGCTGCCTGTCACAGTCACTCAGCGCTTACTGCTGCAGCTGCTGGGCAGTGGTGGGGCCCGGCCCCTGCTGTTCGATCTGCGCTTGGGGCAAGGCCCCTTCCAGCAAGAGGGGGCTTATTCAGCCACTGGCCTCAACCACAGGCCGAGCAACAGCTGCAGCCCAGCCGGGCAGACCCTGCTATGGTGCCAGCAGCTAGTGGGTGAATAAGCCCCTTCCTGCCATGGGGCTTACACAGGGAGGGGGCTTTCCCTGTGCACAGAGAGGCTGCTGGCACCACAGCAGGGTCTGACTGGCCCAGCTGTCACCACTCTGTCCTCAGGGCCAGTGGCTGAATTAGCCCCCTCCTGCTGGGCAGGGGCTGACCCTGAGCACAGAGCAGCAGAAGTGGCTGAGCTGGGCAGACCCCACTGAGGTGCCAACAGCCTTTCTGTCCTTGGGGTAAGCCCCCTCTCAGCAGGAGGGGGCTTATTCAGCTGCTGGCACTGCAGCAAGGTTTACCCGGCTCAGCCACTGCCACTCTGTGCTCAGGGCCAGCGCCCTGCCAGCAGGAGGCAGCTTATTCAGCCGCTGACCCTGAGCACAGGCTGAGCAGCTGGGTCGAGCAGACCTCGCTGCTGTGCTAGTGGCTGAATAAGCCCCCTTCTGTTGGGAGGAGGCTTGCCCTGAGCACAGAGAGGGTTCTGCAGTGGGGTCTGCCTGGCCTGGCTGTTGCCACTGCTTGGCCTGTGCTTGGGGCCAGCAGCTGAATTAGCCCCTTTCTGCCGGGAGGGGACTGGCCCCAAGCACAATGCGGTGGCAGCCAGGTGAAGCAGACCCCGTTGTGGTGCCAGCAGCCTTTCTGTGCTTGGAGCAAGTCCCCTCCTGACAGGGCTGGCTGCTGGCACCGAAGTGAGGCCTGCCCAGCACCATTCAGCCTGTGCTCAGGGCCAGTGACTGAATAAGACCCCCTGTTGGGAGGGGGCTTGCCCTGAGCACAGATCAAGTGGTAGGCTCTGGGCCCTGTCTCTGCCCAGCAGCTGGAATAGTGAGTGGTGAGTGAAGCACAAGCCCCTTCCTGGCAGGGGATGCTCTGCAGAGTGCAGCAGCACTGTGGGGGCTTGCAGGGCTCTGGCCCGCTCAGGACCCCAATGTAACCGCGCGCAGCCTGCCACAGCTCTGCTGGTCCTGCAGCTCAGCGCCCCTGCCAGGCAGGAAGAGGATTGCACTCCCCCACATTATGACAGGGGCTACTGCCCCCAACAAGGGCCATGCCCCCTCTTTATGCAGCCAACAGGTCCCCTTGGGGTGGGGGATGGGGGGCAGGGATAGGGGTTATTCCTCCTCCCTCCATTGTTCAGCAAGGGGCCTATTCCTGGGCAGGGAGTGTGGCGGAGAGAACAGGAAGAGCCGGCGGCGAGGACAGGAAGATCCGGCTGCCAGTGGAGGTAGAGAGGAGACTAACTCTCCTCCCTGCCCCCCTCTGCCTCAGGGGCCATGGTGCACTGCTGCTGCAGCAGTGAGGAGGGGATTACCTGGAAGACCCTGCTTGGGTCCCTGCCATTTGGATAGACGGGGGAATTAAACCCCTCCCTGGTCAGTTCAGCTTGGACTGGCCACAACCGCCAGCACAGCTTCCCTGCAGCTGAGGGCATGCTCCAGTGCCCCCCAGCTCCTGGCCTGAGAAACTGCAGGCATGTGCCTGCATTGCCTCAGTCCAGAGAGAATGCTTGTCCTGTTACAAACCGGTTCAGCCAGGTAGGTTAGACTAACTTGCAAAGGGTGAATCAATTCAGGCTCAAGCTTTTTGAATGTCTGTCCCTAGCCTAGGAGGAAATTTCTGACTATGAGAGTGGTCAGGCATTGGAATAGGTTATCCAGGTAAGTTGTGGAATCTCCATCCCTGGAAATTTTCTAGAGTAGGTTGGACAGACACTTGACTGGGGTGGTTTAGTCAGGGATCACCTGCCTTGAGCAGGGGACTGGACTAGATGATTTTGTACGGTCCCTCCTGCCATACTTTCCTATGGCCCTATGATTCCCTGTACACAGGACTAAGTGGTTATGAGCTGCTGAGAACCTCAAGAGACTATATTTTTACATGAACAATTTTCAATTTTTTTTCCCCCAAGATAACAAATCGTTGAATATTTTCATCCAGCTCTGAAGACTGTGAACACCAGCTAGTATTATTGCGCATGTCTACATGTGCAGTAAAACACTTTTTCTAATGCACATTAAATTTAGTACCTCCAGTGTAAGGTACTAAAGAAACGTGCATTTGTTTGTCTTAATGCGCAGTAATGAATGTGCATGGCTTTTAAGTGATGCTTAATGTGCAGTAGTCTATTTTACTGTGCATTAGAGTAATTGCACTGTTTTTTATGTGATGCTTTAATGCATAGGCTAAAACAGGCTACTGCATGTTAAAATACACATGTAGATGCGCCCAATTTGACCTGAAACAAGACAAAAACAAAAGCACCATTTAGTTTTGTTTCAGTTGGTGTAATTTGATGTAGCCACATTTGTTTAAAGAGAGCCATGTCATTTAGAGCAGCTAATGATATAGTTAATGAAGATAAAATCTGTTTACTTAGGTAGGGATGTAAATTTGTTTTGGTTATATGAAAAGCTGAACTATGTATTTCATCTAATAATTTTGCATGAATATTTGTTTCCATTGACCCAAGGTGAATGGAAACATTACCTGTAAGTGGATTTCCTCAGTAATGACTTTTTCCTTTTTCACCGTGCATCCCTAGAAGGAATTTACAGCAATTATACACCAGTCAGAAGAATTTGGCATCAGATCCTCCTTGGAAACTATACAGCTCCGGTAAAGCGATGGCTATTTCTGTTGCAAAGAAAAGTTGGAAATCACTGAAATTTTGCTTGCTCTAGCAACAGGATATATCAAAGAATAGAATGGGAGAGATTCTGCCTTTAGCTACACTTAAATAAGCACCACTGAATTCCACAGTTCCTTCAGATTTATGTTATTTTTAACCTAATATGAATTCAGATCTGCTGTGTGCACTAGTACTTGCATGGCCTTCATTACTTTATTACACAGTATCCAAGCCTCACAGTATGTAATGATTTTATCCTCCAAACCCCTGCAATGCAGGAAAACATTAGCTACACACTACAGATGGGAAACCGAGGTATGGATTTGATTAAATGACTTGTCCATAGTTACATAGAAACTCTGTGGGTAAGTGGAAACACAAAAATCCTGAGTCCCATTTCAAGGGCCTAGCTAGTGGGCCATCCTTTTTCTCTCTAGACACTGTTATATTATTTATGGGGAAGTATTGCATTATATGAGGTGAAACAATGCACAATCCTAATTCTGATTTGATGCCACAAGATTATATTTGTGTAAGGACTGAACGTTATGCATGTGTCCCATCTGATTCTGATACATTCTAGGTCCATTACTTATAGGTGGGTGAAACAGTAGTTTACATTTGCAAAAAGGTGGCTTGATGTCAGGTATTGGTTGGCATAAAAGCCAAACTGCTGCAGGAATGTTTTGAGTGTACTTTTGAAGAACTGGACACAACCGTTTTAGGTGATTCTTCCTGAAGGGAAGTGTGCGAGTGCTCTGAGGTATTATGATTTATAGGTGGTAACACATGGGAATTAAGGTTGCATACATGTTTGTGTCACCTTATGTGGTGCTTTCCTTATATTTTTCTATTAGCTTTACTGACAGGATATCCATTTAGAAAAATTGAACCTCAAAGTTAATGAGTTGTGTGTGTGTGTAAGATAAATACACTGAAAGTGTTTACTCATTACTGTTTCCATAGAGAATGCCATCTGGTGGTCTTATTCAACATGTGCACTGCAAAATACCATGATGAACTTGCAACGGGCATTCTGCGCATCAGTGTATGATACTTGCAGGAACATGAGATAGATGCATGCTGATAGGACTAAGGAAGAGGATGCACATAAGACTGGGAACTTAAAGGAGCACACAGAAGGTCTCCTTTGTAAAGACATAAGTACAATATTTGTTAGCAATTTAGCATGTAGAGGTAGGATTCCCAAGACCACCTAAGTCACTTCAAGGCAGCCTCCATTGCTTTTGGCAAGAGCAGTCCCTCAATTAAAGATCAGGTTCCCATTGGATAGGTATGGATGAGTAACAGAGATTTGAATATATGATTTGAATATAAGTGATGCACAACCAGAAAAGGTTGCTGTTAGAAAATTAAATGCCCTTGGAGCATGTAGCATTAAATACTATCAATTATACTAATGTTGACTATGGGCAGCTTGAAGTAAGTTTCTGGATCCAAGTGAAAAAAACTCCACAACCCAAGAGGTGTTTGCTTTACCCTTTTCTGTACCTTTGGGCTGTGATCTTCCTCTTCACATGCAGTACTCACAGGCAGAGACAAAAGACCCCAGTGGCAGAGCCAAGACCAACTCCTTGCACATACAAGACTAATTCTAGCTCTTCCTGTAGTACTGGACTGCACCCAGAAACAAATGTTATTCTGCAGAAGAACAGTATTAGCTACTAGACACACACACCAGTTACAACCTTCTGTATTCTATCTATTCCTACAGTATCATATTCCACTAAGGAATAATGAGTTATAACCCTGGAGGGTTGCGAGGGGAACAGCTTCTCTATTATTTATGCCATGCAGTGAAATCACAATCATGCACCTTATCTCTCTTGTTGAGGAAACAATTTATACTAGCCTGAATCTTTTTCTGATCCAGCACCTCATCCTCTCACTTGTACTTGCAAGTTTCTGGAGATAGTTTCAAGAGTTCAGAAACTATTGCCCCCTCAGTAGTGTCTGATAAGCTACAGGGAAAGTGGCAGGACTTTGTGTAGCATCAGATAGCTTCCATAAATAATAAGCCTGATCCAAAGCCATTTGGAGTCAGTAGGAGGGGGGGGAAAACTTTAATTTTTTTTCCATAGAGTTTTTGTTAGATGAAAAAGATAAAACCCAAGTTTCAAGTGTTGTCTGTCTTGGTAGAATAGGTTCAGAAGGTCAGGCTTTTCTGTCTTTTCAAAACACATACTAGAAATTATGAATGTACAAGCCACATTCATAACAATAGGCATTTTGTATACCTGTAAACAAGAAGGGAAATACCAGCATCTAAGAGATGGTGTGGAAGGAGATTTGCTGCCAGTGGTGACCTTGCTGGTATTTTATATTCCTGAATAGTACAGTTTCTACTTTGAGCAGAGTGGATTCTACCAGCAAAAGCAGCACAAATTCTCATGGAAGATGAAAAAGTTGAGATGCATAGCAGATGGGAAGGGGATTTTTAATAATAACCAAAATAAGTGACAAACATGAAAAGGAAGGAAGGAGGGAAGGAAGGAAGGATGGAAGGCTGGTTTAACTCCCTTCAGAATACCAGAGCATGGGCATGTTCTAGTTTGGGGGAGAAGTGGTTGATTTCAACAATTCTCAGGCTAGAGAGGTATGATTCTCTATTTCCATCAGTTTTATACTTGAGTAACATTGTTTACTACAGATTTATATCAGCACAAATAATGTGTGAAACAGGCCAACGTGTTTCTACATAGGTAGAAAGTGGACTAGCCAGAGCCAGGAGTAAGCATCATTTGCTACTGGTGCCTTTCCAAGCTCTCAAGGGGTGCATCTACATGTGCCTTAACTCACTTTAGTTAATGAGCATTAAATCTAGTACCTTCATTGTGAGGCACTAGGCAAATGCGCTTTGGCAAGTCTTAATACACATTAACTAAAAAGCACAGGACACCTACACACATGCAGGTAGCCTGCTCCGACACACTGGAAATCCTGTGCATCTGAGCAGACTTGATTAATAGAGTTTGCTGGAGCACATAAATTGATGTGTTCTGGCAGCCTTGCATGTCACGTGCATCAGCAGCACAGCATGCCTCCGTGCTGCGAAAATGGCAGTGGTGCAATCTGAACTAAAATACATTCAATGTGCTTTAAGTTCAAAGTGCACTTCCACCATTTTCTCAGTGCGGAGGCATGCTGCACCACTGATACATGTAACATGCAGGCGCTTTTAATTACTGTGGCTCACTAATTAAAAATGCCCAGCAGTGGCTCAGAAGCACATATAAAAATGCTCGCAGTTTAAGTGATACTTAATATGCATTTAAATAAGCTAATGCTCAATAAAGTGCACATGTAGACATGCCCAGGAAAACCAAAAGATTAAGTGTTCTTGAACACTATAGGTATCACTGAAAGTCAATGGGAATTAGGCTCTTTTAAAGATATCTCCTTTAGGATATGAAATATATCCCTGGATATTCATGGATATTCCCTGGTTACCATTAATGGAGCTATCCAACCTCTGCTTTCTTCTTCAAATGGCACTGCAAACTTAATAAAGGCTATGGCCATCAGAAAAAATCTAACTGAAAAAATCTTGAATTAGGCAAGAAATACATCCTGCCAGATGTATTTCTAGCATCTGGCGAGATAACATGATGCAATATAGATAGACAAAAATCCATCTCCTTTTTGTATTCCAGGAAAAGCCATGATCTTTCAGACCTGATGAAGAATGTCTTGCTTTCAAAAACTTGTCTAACTACCTCAACTATGCAGTTTGCCCAATAAACAGGATCACCTTAAGAAATCCTTGCCTCTCACATGATATTTCAAGGCATTTCACTGGACATAAATGAGAGCAGAATTTGGCCTATGAAATAACAAAAAGCTAATATTAAAAATAAATTTCAAAACTATGGAATGATTCACAGTATTACCAAGTTATTCAGCTAGCCCTACATGCATTACTTTACCTGTATTTAATCTTTCAGAAATCTTGTCTTTCCATTTATCTGTTTTGTAGAGTGCAGTATTTTTTCTCTTGGGACTCAGTGCTAACATTATGTCAATTTACTGAAATCTAGTGAGGTACACATTGCATGCTAATAGACAGAGGTTTTGTTTCTCAGGTGAACAGGCTTCACTTGTAGACAAGCTATTTTCTACCAGGTTACTCAGATTCACCCTCTCAGAGAGTTCTCATTCTTCATTCAAAATGCCATTAAGATGCTGCAAAATCATTATAGCACTTCCTTCTGCAAAGTAAAAACTAAAAGCTTTTCTGAAGACCAAAGAAAGTTTTTGAGAGCACTTAAGTACCACTAAAAGTCAACAGGCTCTGGAATTTTACCTTAGTGATGTGAAATATGGCCTTGCTGATATTCAGCAGTTACTTTCAGTGGAGGTTTTCAACTTCTGCTCTCTTCAGAAGGTGGCATTGCTAACATAGCAAAGCTATGGCCATCACCTTAAGGTGCCAGGTGTGGAGCAGAGTTGACTTAAATGAAGTATACGACGAAGGTGTATTATTCTGAGTCACATTAGTTAATTTGACATAGATCATAAGATGGCTGCCACCATGTGTACGTGTGCATACTCTGATGTGGCTTAACTTGAATTGACTTACTTAAGTTGACTTAGTTAAGTAACCTTATTTTAAGTTGACTTAGTATGTGTATAAGTACCCTGGGAAGGATCCTGCCCAACTTCCTTTGTCATATGCTGCTGGCCCATCTGGGCTTTGGTCTACTCCTGGGCCTTAGCCTGGCCAAGGCTGCTACCTCCTTCCCTCCCACCAACCAAAAAAAAAAAGGAGAAATTGAAGAAAAACCAAGGGGAAAAACATTGCAGGGTGCTGAGTGCTCTGCTCTGCATCCTCCATACCTCCCCTCACAGCCACCCCAGTCCCAGGACCAGATTAACCCTTTATTGGGCCCTAGGCAAATAAACTCTGGGCCAGTCAAGACCTATCCCACCCCTGCCACCCAGGCACTGCCACTTGCAGGGAGGGATGGTGGAGGGGAGGGGGAGGGAGGCAGATAAGGCCACTTGTGCTGCTGCTGCAGAGGGAAGGACCAGAGCCTTCTGAAGCTCAGGGCCCTAGGCATGTGCCTAGTTTGCCTATGCATTAATCCAGCCCTGCCCAGTCCCCCAGGTGTTACCAACAAATGAGCAGAGAAAAAAATACCCAAAAGAAAACTCTTAGTGGGTCAACATAAATGGTCCTTGGAATGCCTGCATTTCCCCAGGCTGCTCATGGGCCAACATAAACAGGGCCAATTCCTCTAGGTGCATTCACTCCCCAAGACTCCTCCTAGGTTAACAAGAATAGTCCTTAATACTTCCCATGCACACACTCATTCTCCTTCCATTTCCAGAAACTCTTCCTCTCAGGCCCCAGCCCCCTGGAGGGCTCCATCCTTCTCAGCAATAAGAGCCAATCCCACCTCCTTTACCCCCAAAGGAAGATTTATATCCCAATCAGCCCCTCCCCTTTGGTCAATTTACTGGTCTTCCTACTCACCTGGCTTAGATGTTCCTAATCTCCCCTTCCCCTCTTGCTGCTGGGTTCTGCAGCTGCCTGTTTGCAAGCTGGGCTCTGCAGGGGTGAGTCCCTAGCTCAGGGCCAGTCGCTTCTCCTCAGGAGCTTTTTGCTCTCACGGGCAGCAGGCTGCTTGCCCCCTTCTGCTTGCTAGGGTGTTCTTCCTGACAGCTGGGACCTCTACCATTCCAAGACTCTTCTCTGCTACAGGTAATTCCTTTCTTCTCCAGGCTCAAAGGTTCTGGTTTTAAAGGAGATCTTCCCTGGTCTCCTCTTCCTCATAACAGGGTTAGGGTGCTCTGTTACAATGACCCTATGACTTTTCTATCTCAGTGCAGTCTTTAATAGAAGTAATGAGTGCTATGTAGTTTTGCTGAAGAATTACAAGTACAGTAAACTAGTTAATGTACTAGTGAAAATAGTGAATTTTCAAATGGTAACCAGTTATCAGGAGTTGGCATGGGGGGGGGGAGGGAAAAACACACACACAGTGGCCACTGGCATTGAATCAGAAACACGGTCTATAACCAGAGTCTACTGGTCATAGAGATACTGGAGATACTGATCAAGGGTTTCAGTTCTTATTTCTAAATCTGAATACATTATTGCAAGGGGAGTGGGGAGGGGGCAGAGGGGAAGCAGTTGTTGATTCCAACAAAAGAATTGACTAGAATTTATTATTTTTTGATCCTGCCCCCTAAGAAAAATAAGATTTAGAAATTATGGACCAAAGGTTAATCTGTATTTATTTAAACAGAGAACCAATTCTGGATGTCAGTCTCAATCAAAATGATAATCCTTCTCAGGTATGAGGATCTGAGCATATCTGTACACATTAAAAATGATTAAAATGGCTATCCATAATCCTCCCGTCATGGCACTCCTTACTTAAGCTACACAATTATATACTTGATGAGAGAGAACTCACACCCCAGAATAACCCTTGATCTAGTGGTCAAGATGTATGAGAGAATCAGGTACAAGTCTCTGCTCTGCTGAAAGCACCCTGCGTGTCAGGTAAGTGCTTTGATCAGTGGGCTATTGGCTGCTCTGTATTGAGTAGATTTGGCTCTTTTGGTCTGTCCCAGGAAACTCTATCTTGGAATCAAGAAAATGTATGGAAACCAATGCATTTTCTAGAGAAGATTTTGTTTCTGAACTGGCATTTTCTAACAAAAAATTATTTCATTGAAAAGTCAATGACCAGCTCCTGTTAGCTTTGTTGTGACAGGCAATGACAATATAAGTTTAATGGTCCATGTGGCATTTACAGATCAGTTCACATCTGGAAAAAATCCATTATCTAATGAGAGCCCTTTAATTGTATGGGAGAATAATACCCTGTGATGGGATAAATAATAAGTAATGGTGCACCCAGAGGTGGCATCACATAGTTATACTATATTTGAACAGTTCATTTTGCAGCTGGGGGCTGAAAGGAGGAAGCCCCAGAAACTTTTCATCCATAATTCTCCTTTTTAAAAGCCTCAACAGAAAGCTGTTGGCTCTATGAAAGTTTTGGCTTTGGTATTGGGGAAAACTTTAAGCCATTCATTTCAATTAAGGTAAGAGTGCTCACTGCAATCGCCTCACTTTTATAAGTCAATAATAAAGAACAATGCAGTGCCCTACAGATAAAGGTAAATGTATTCATATCCTTTCACAGTGACCTTGGCAAAGATTTAGTGCCATTCCAGGAGAAAAAAAAACACACCAAAAAAGCCTACTTAGAACTTTCATAAGCTTTCAAAAGTGTTTTAGCCAGTTCCCTCTCCAGAGGAAAGCTTCAAGAGGCTCTCCACAAACTGAACCTTATCTTAGTATAAAGTACTGCACCTTAGATCAATCCTTGTTGTGTTTTTTGTAATTTGCAGGCAAATAGGATAAAAAGAATGTGGACTTCCAGATTTTGTCTCCTGCATGTGTATTTCTGTATTATGTAAGACATACAGAAAAGCATATGTTTAGTAAGGTTGAACATGTGCAAGCCACACATAACAAATACCCTGTGCAATGTGCTGATATGTACTATGCATTATTCATGTTCTTTCTAGCCTTACACACACAAAATAGTTCCCTACTTCAGAAGAAGCCCCAATTCCTTTAAAAAAAGGGACTTCCCTCAGAGCCAGGAACTACTCAGTGGGAGCATCTACCCAAGATGTTACAGTGCCATAGTGTCCATTGGCAAAAACCATGATGCTGCCACTATGTTGCCGTCGCAATGCACTCCCTTGCTATAGTGTGTTGCTACAGCGACGTTGCAACCAAAAATAACTATGCACCACTGACATGGTGCAGTATGGGCTGTTACTGTGTCATTTTTTAGTACTTTCAAAAGGAAGTACTAAAAGACGGCACTGTAACAATGACACTCTACAGCCATATGTAGATATGTCCAGTGAGATTAAAGACCAGACTCTTTCAATCTTTCTTTGTTATGGAGGGATGGCAGTTAAGGCTGTGACTAACTTTGTTATGAGCTGGATTCTCCTTCCCTTCACATCTTAACCAGAGCTGGATTAGTCTGCCTGAAAATTATCAACTCTGTTGGACAAGGCCTTTTTATTTCTGGTAAGGAGTCATTTAATAACCTTAAAAGCAGAACAGAGAGCAACGACATTTGCTTCTCTGCAGGCAACTGAACACTGCTGGTCAACTTTCCAGTCTGAAGAACACCTCTGATCAAGAACACGATGAATCATCCAGTAGATCTATTTATTTACTTAAGCCCACAATATGAAGTTGGCATATCTCAAGCAAAAAAATATATAATTGAAAACCTCTTAAAGCAACATAACACTGATGTTCCTGTCCTTGTCTTTCAAGAAATGCACATTGCTGAAGCAGATCTACCACACCTTGAAGTATCTGTGTCCTTTATTGTAATCCAAAGCCACCAAAATGTGTCATTACTACATAAAAAGGCCTGAATATGACAAAATCCATATTAACATGCAATTCTTGACTTTATAATCAATATCATCAAGTGTGTGGAGTGGCTACCTTATCAGCAATGCACTTCTCAAGTTTTACTACCACTTAATCACCCACCTGTATATCTTGGTCATGACTGTCAGCAAAAATAAATATTGAAGTACTCCAATATCTTGTTGCTTAGGTGTTAGTACAACATCTGTACTGATGCCCTCCTGGCATGGTGGAAACTCCCACCCAGAGCTCCAACCCAGAACCTGCCAGCAGCCTTAGCCACAGATCCAGGCAGGAACTGCTGCCATGCTGGGCAGGTGGCAGCATCTCTCTGTCTCTTCTCCATCTGTTTAGCAGTGGTGAGGCCTCACCTGATGCGCTGTGTCCAGTTTTGAGCCCCACACTTCAAGAAGAATGTGGACAGTTTGGAAACAGGTCAGCACAGAGCGACCAAAATAATTAGGGGCCTGGGAGGCAAGACTCATGGGGAAAATCTAAAAGAACTAGGGTCATTTTGCTGGAAAATAGAAGACTGAGGTGGGATTTGATATCAGTCTTCAAATACCCGAAGGGTGTGTATAGAGAGGGCCCTTATCTGTGGCCATAAGGGACAGGACCGGAAGCAACGGACTTAAGCTATAGCACAGGAAATTTAGGTTGTAGATGAGAAGGAGCTTTCTGACTATACAGGTGGTCAAGCATTGGAACAGTCTACCTAGAGAAATTGTGGAATTTTCATCCTTGGACATTTTCAAGGACATGTTAAACAGACATATGGCTGGGATGGTTTAGTTGGTTTGATCCTGCCTTTAGCAGTGGACTAGATGACCTTGTGAGGTCCTTTATAGCCCTACTTTCCTATGGTCCTATGATTGTGAGCATTTCACCTACCTCCTGAGAACAAACTGTGAGGAACAATATTCCTTGTGGCCTCAGGATGTTTTTTATTTTGTGGTGCAGTTTAGATAATGACATTTTGAGAGTTCTGAGTGTAGCGTCTGCTCTTCTAGAGATATTGTATTCTGCTCAGTTGGTATGATGGGCCACAGAAAAGCACATGGAAATCACATTCATGGAATCTCTTGTGCTGTTCTGCAAATGGGGCCTCAGTTTAACAGGCATGTAAAATTACTGCAAACAGAAGACCATTATAAGCTGCAGTACAAACAGGTGAACAGAGCTCTTCAAGGATAGCTCACTATCTGTGCTCTTTTTTTACCCTCATTTGATCTATTCTTAAGGACCAAGACTGATCCTGCTCTTTCTGTTGCAAGAGAAAGGAGACTATTTGGGAATGGATGTCCTCCTTCCTGCCTTCTTAGGACATCTTGGTACAAGATTGGCCGATAACTATTTACTACATGCATATCTTTGTGACAACCTGCCAAAACGTTGGATGGGAGGAGAAAAGAAGGGGGGGAAGCAAAAATTATAATAAAAAACAAGAAGATTCTTTGGGTGAATCTGTTATCTTTTATTACACCAATTAAAATTTTTAGTTAGCTAAAAAATTTTTTTTCTAACTATTTAAGTTGGCCTAATAAAAGATATCAGATTCACCCAAAGAACATTGTTTGCCTATGTCCTTACACCAACATGGCTACAACCTACACCTCAATAAAAAAAGAAACACTCAGATATGACACAGCCATAATGAGGCCAGAAAAACTGGCCAATGACCCCAAAAACTATAGTTCAATTGCACCTTTATGTACAACAATATGCTGGAAAGTGTACTGTTGATAAGATCAAGTCCTTTCCTTGAAAGAGTAATACCTTAGGAGTAAGCAAGTTTTGATCAAGTATTTGCTTTTCCATCATATATCTAAATGGTCTTTCTGCAGAAATTAAAATAGCAGCAGTTTTTATAGATTTGTTGTCATCTACTATGATGAAGTTTGGCATAAAGGCCTCCTGCTGAAGTTATTAAATTCATTGCAGTGTCCCCAGACAGTTTGAATTAAGAGAATGCTCAATGATGATTAGTTTCAAGTTTATTTAGATAGATAGGAAAGCAAAGCACAAACTCTTCATAATGGGTTTCTACAGGTCTCAGTTCTAGCACAGCCCTTTTTTAAAACTTATATATAACTCAGAAGTTTGCTACAAGAAATCACAAGTTTGCCTATACAGATGGTTTGGTGTTAGCAATCCAGCTCTGGATGCAGAAATATTTTTGATATTGGCATTTAAAACCTAATTCTGCCAGAAGAACAGCATCAACATTTCAACTCAGAATTCTGGAAACTAAGATGACAACAAAACTACACATTTGTGGTATAAGGATCATCAATGAACTATATCCATATTATCTTCACTGAAGTCCCACCTAACAGCATGTTAGACAGGCGAGCAATAAAATGAATCAGTTTGATTCAGATAGTGGCTGACACTAATGGGGGTTGTGACACTAAAAATCATTGACTAGCAATGTTGACTTTAGTCTATTTTAAGGCCAGATATGGTGAACCTGTATGGGAAAGGGGCATGAATAGGCATCTAACTGTTGCTCAGGTTAATGCTGTTGTGTGTCTTGTTATTGGAACTTTGAAATCAGCTTCACTTCTGTTGCTGCCAGCACTTACACACTGCCCTCCATCCAAAATCCATCAAGGCATGTCAGCTCCGTGATACTATAAATATTTTTGGCTAAACCTATACTTCCCCTTCATTAAGATCCTCACTATCTACCTACAAATCATTTCAAATTATGCTGGGCCAAAACCTGTAGTTTGTGGCTAGACCTTTAATGGCAGCCAATATGGCTGCAAAAAAAAAAAAAAAAAAAAAAATGATTGAAGCAATGGGCAAAGAAGAAAGAAAATAATAATAAAAAAAAAAATGTATCAATTATCCTATAGCCAAACCTACCAGTTTCTCTCTCACACAGAAACAGTGAATAATCATTAAACTTAATAGGAAAAATCCCATGGTAGATGTACACAAATGATAACTTAAAGAAACTCCATTATGGTGCAAGAGACAAACTTTAAACAATTGGACCATAAATGACAATTCAACTTATTCCTTTCCTGGAGGAACAATAGAATGGTATCTCCTTCAGCTTGATTGGTTATCAAAGCTCAGTCTGAGACTATAGATGCTGCTATTTGCCATGACTGAGAGAGACTTCCCCAATAGTGGCCACATCTACATAAAACCCTAACCGCACAGTAGCTTGTTATTGCTGCACAGTAGTGTCACATGGGACGAAGTGTGATGCAACACCACTGCACAGTAGTAATGAGCTACTGTATAGTCAGAATCACCTGAAAGCCATTTGGCAACAGTACTGCGCAGTAACTTGTGTATGCAAGTACTAAAAGACTGTGCAGTAACACCTGTGTAGTCAGTGTCTTATGTAGACATGGCCACAAGTCCTTAAAGTAGTATGGCAGACAGATCAATTACTTCAGAACACATTATAATTAGAACCACCAGTCAAAAGTTGGAAAGCCAGAAAGCTTCAAGCTACAGAAAAAAATCTCAAATGTTGGAATGTCTAGAAATTCGGATTTTAATTTGCAAAATTCTTATTTCATGTGATCTGGAAGTCATGGCAATCAACACAAGTTTTTCCATTGATGTCAATGGTTTTTGGATCAGTCTGAGGCCAATTAAGGGATTTGGACACCCACCAGTTCTCATTCACGTTAATAGAATACAGATATACAGATCCCTTTAGGTAGCTTTGAAATTGTCAGCCATAACATATAATGTGCAGATGTAAAGTGTTCTTTTTTTGCCATAGTATAGCAATAGCTATATCTGGTAATTGCAGCTAGTTGTAAATGAAAACAAACCTCGCCCCCAAGCCATATCAGGATAATAGAATTTATTTCATTGCACAGACCTGTTGATTAAAACCATCATTCACACCACTGAAAAATGAAGTGCCATGGAGATGAACTACCCTAGAGCTGGCTTTTTCATTTTGTAGTGATTATTCCACACAACATAAATAGCTTGGGAAAATACGACAATGTCATGACAAGGCTAAAATACTAAAATGTGTAAGGATGATCTCCAGGGACTGTTCACTGATATGCTTCCTAAATTTTCCTATACAACCACCTGGGGCTGACAGGTACCAGAGGCCAATATTCTGATCTGCTTGTCCATATCAAGACTTATATCTGCTTTCTTAAACATAGAAGATTGATATTGTTAATTGTAGCCTTTTGTTTCCTTGTTTAAAGCCTTACTGCCATTTAGTTGTAAAAAAAAATGCAAAATGAAGCTACAGAGAAACAGAGTGAGATAAAGACTAATGTTTCATCCACCATAGGGTGCAAGATTCCAAGTGATCATACCTAAGCTGCACAGCACTGGATCTTCACAAGAAGCTAATTTTCCATTTAGGCATTGAAATGAAGTGGCCAGAGCTGGGAAACATCTAACAGACTCTTCTTAAATCAGTTAAAACCTGTAGGTGTTAAGCTATTTTGAAGAAGAGGTGATTTATCAACACACTTCACTGGAGATTTTTGGTGCTGCAGCTAGCAAAACAATTTTAAGAAGCTAGAAATTATCCCATCTCAATCATTCCTTTCTGGACAGAGCTCTTGAGTTGGAATAAAAACTCTTTGGATTAGACTTCTCTGGCTCAGGTGAAAAGACCCCAGGGATGCTTAAAGTTCTGGTCCTTTCCCCATATTACTCCTACTAGGCCTATTTCCTTTCCTCCCTAGTCACCTTTCACCCACTCTTATTTGAATGGTGCTACTACTCTTCCTGTTACATGCCACAAAGAATAGCTTTGTGGTAGTCCTCCCAGATAAACACTGCAGCTCATAAAATGGAGCTGTTACTCCCATTTTAACTTACCCTTGGAGAAGGAAGTTTACATTTGCTTTGAGCATGCCTCTAAGATACAAGCATAAGCCTCGGTAGAGAAGATATGTGTTTCTTTTTCCACCTAAGCAGGGTATTACTAAATTGAGAGGCCCGTGTGCAGCAGGTCACATGCTGAGGACCTTCAGGGAAAACTCAGTTGTTATTTGAAAATTAAACAACTTGGCCCAAGTGTGCTGTGTAAGGTTTGTGCACCTGACTTGAGTATGCACATGACGTCAGTATAGTTAAGCAGAGTCTTTGCTTGGGCACTGTAACCTCCCGTGTCATTCACCCATGCATCTTGTCTGTATTGGTTTTTTGGGCTTCACCTTGCTTGGGGAAGGGACAACCTGTTATTGGGTTAGATTCCAGAGGATCTTCAGAAGCTCTCGCCTGCCATGTCTTGCTGTAATAAATTTGTTTAGTTGGGAGGAAGATGATATATCCCACCCTTCCTGGTTACCTCCTTCAATCTTTCCATTCCTCTCCCCGTTTGGGGCTCCACCTCCCCTACACCCCCCGTAACACAAACCAATGATGTTGAACCCTGATCTTCTGGGTGTGGTTCTGGTATGCTTAGATTTATCTTGGCCTTTCAAAATGTGGTAGACACGTTCAGACATCAGTTTGTCCTGCTTTGCTTAGGCCGTAGTGGGATACGCCTAGACTCTATCCTGACACCAGGTTACCGTGCCTCCCAGCACCGTTTCCCCTCTCACTGGTTTGTATTTATCATGGTTCAGACCACCGTCTCTCCCTCTCTCCTTAGGTGCCTGGTAGATACAATTCAGTCCAGAGACATTGGAGATCCATGGCTCTATATCAGGTTGGGCTCAGGTTCTTCTCAGAAGCCCCTTCCTGGGGCTGCCACCACTTTCCTTCAGTGGGGCTTTGCTCCACTCTGGGCTGCTCTGGGCCTGCCAGGGAACATACTTCTGGTTCCCCCCGCCCCCTGTCTGTTGGGGTTTTTATTTCCCCTTCAAGGGGTTGGTTGATGAATCGGCACTGGCATGCTGTTATAAAATATACCCAAGCCAGCATAGAAGGTGGTCCCGGCTCCTCCCGGTCCGGATGCTCTCTTTTATTTTCTTTTTCCAACACAGTATTTTTCCTGGCTGCGGCTCCATTCCCACCACTCTTCTGGTTCGGTGTGGCCTCCCGCCAGCTCCATTTGTCTTTCTCTTTAGGTGAGTCTTCCCCCATGGCCTTGTTCCTGCCACAGGCACATTAAATAACAATGGCTATAAATAGATGTCACCAAATGAACAGATCAGTTGTACTGGGATATGTCCTGGTCCAGCTGATCCACCTTATTGGGCAAAATAGATATGTTGCTTGTCATCCCACAGGACTGAGTCCTTGCTGTCCCAGGAGTAACAGGGTCTTGCTCTTATGGGACAGTACTTGGGGTGTGCCTCTGCAAATGGGGTACCCCTGCTTTCCTAAGTCAAAATCCCTGGGTGTGACTGAAAGTGGGGAAACCTGGCCAGGTGCTCCTGGGCCTTCAGGGGCCCAATCCTGTACACTTCAGAAATTTTCCTGCAGCCCAGAGCTGCCTGGGCTTTCCTGTCCTAAAACAAACAGATGTCCACCACAGAACAGCAGCACCAATTAATACCACCTTTTGTCACAGACACAAATTCTAGAATAACAAAGGGCATGGACATCTGTCTGCTTTCCCTTTGTGCCACTATAAAAATGTCTGATAGCCCAAATGCAACATCTGTTTCCAGACAATCTGCTCTCTTACCCAAATATTTTTATAATCTTGCTGCAACCAGGGCCACCCACACCATCGGTTTATGGGCTTTTTGTGTGGAGGATTTGCAGCCTTGTGGGACTGATTGTTCCACAGCACATTCTGAATGCTAAATTGGGCCTTGGTTGGTGATGTTACATAAAGATGCTGGATACCAAAGATGCTCAGTGGGGACCATACTGCCATAATAATGTACATAAGGATCTCCAGGCCTTAAAAGCCATTAAAATGGCTTTTAATAACGGAAAATATGAGGAAGTCTTGTAATACCAAACCCCATTTCCTTTCTTCAAAACTCATGTTCTAAAGTGGACTCTTGATACAAAGGCAACAAAGCCTGTCACCTTCTCCTCACCCACATACCCAGTTCTCCCATCTCTATATCC
Source organism: Alligator mississippiensis (assembly GCF_030867095.1). Classification (NCBI taxonomy): domain Eukaryota; kingdom Metazoa; phylum Chordata; order Crocodylia; family Alligatoridae; genus Alligator; species Alligator mississippiensis. Next base: position 223,272,495 of record NC_081824.1, on the reverse strand, counting down.
AGTTCCTAAAGTGCTACTGAATTGTAGCTAAAATCTTGCTGTTAGCACTCCTACTATAGAAGGAAAACTTCCAGAGGAAGCTGTTGCTTCCTCCCCCACCCCCGCTTAACATCAGCCTAGAGAAGCTGCGGGGATGCTTAGAAGCATCTTTTCTGTGGTCAGAGGCTGAATCTAGAGGTGCACCAAGGATTCTTTTTGATGTAGGACTCCATGTATATGTGAAGCTGGGTAGGGCTTAATGGTGCTAGTGAGGTAAAAGTGTAAAGCTGCCTATACAGTACATAATTACACTTTCATGACATTTCCAATTTGCTTTTTATTTAAAAAAAAAAAAAGTTTTGTTAGTTCCAATTTAGGATCTGATCCTAAAAGCCACTTACTGGATTGGATTCACACTGGAACAGCAATTACCAGGTAAGCTCTTTGCAATACTGGGTCAGTATTGTTTCCTAATAGGAATGGCACCTGAAATGGGACAATCAGCAATATATTAAATAGGAGGTGTCCCAGGAGTCCTTGGAACCTGAAGGCTGGGCAGAGAGGGAGGAGGAAAGGAGGAAGTGTACCTGAAATATAGACACCATTGTAGATCACACCCAGCTTCTCTGCCCTATTTATTTTATTCTCATCTTTCCACAATGAACTACCTTTTAAAGTGGATGGAGATGAAAATAGGTTTCTTATGTGTCCTTGGGCCACTCACTCAACTTCTCAGGGCTTCAGCTCCTTACTTATAAAATGTGGGGTGATAGCACTTCCTTAACATGCAGGGTTGTTGTGAGTAGGCAAGGGTGGGACACAGTTTTCCTGTTCTGTTTGACTGAAATGTGGAAATAAGTTTTCCCAAACTAAATTGCTATGAAAACTGAAAAAAAATTCTCAAACTGAAAATATGGAAAATAAACTTGAGTAAGGTAATTTAACTGTTTTGTACTGATAATCTTGAAATGTTTAATTGAAATAATGATCTTTTTTATCCTTTCACCTGAGTTAACTTGGATTTGGAGAAGTCTTTTTGAACTGACAAGGTGAAACTTTGATTTAAAAAAAATTCAGAAACATGCTATTTCTCAACAATTTGGGGGGGAAAATCCCTAAATTTTTAGGAATGAGAAATTTAATTAAAACTGATAGTTTTCCACAGATCATTTTGCTTTGACAAATCAGATCTGATTTGTCTGAAAGAAAATAAAGGGTTTTGAAAATTTCCTGCTTGCTCTAGTCATGTTGCATACTTTAAGACAGGCATTTAGACAATGTGGCCCACAAAAATGCCTAAGCAAGGGAGTATGCACATACCTCTGCTAACAGTTCCTGAGAGAGCTACAATATCTCCTGGGGACTTCTATGATAGTATGGCTCCTGAGTATTAAACTCCAACATGGACTAGCTTTCCACGTTAATCTAAGTTTTACAAGCTTGGTGTTATATGCTGTAATTCTCCATTCTGTATCTTTCTGAGATCTTTTTATGAATGATGCATCATCATGTGATAAGCAACTCTTCTTATATTGGATTCTATCTGTAATGAAAATGGACATAAACATTACCTAACAGTGGTATTTTTGGTATATTTTTTATACGAAGCTAGGCATTTTACTGATGCACAGCCAGAGGTACTTAACCTCTAGAGTTTGAGTTCAGAACCTTTTACATTATGTACCAGCTGAATATACAGGCAAGGAAAGTTTCCTTGAATGAAGGTTAAATAATAGACACAAGAGAGAAGTCAAAATATTCAGTTTAATAGAGGCTTAATAAAAATTGTTCTGTAAACTGAGCAACTCAGCCTCCCATTTGTATCTAGCACCAGAGTCTAAACTTATTTGTGAGTAGAAAGCTCAAGAAGATGTAAATTTTAGAAGCCAAGCTGTTAGGATCTGTTTCTGAAGAGAATAATAATTTCTCCCATCTGACATTTATTCTCTTAACATATTGTAAACTTTTATTGCTTTGTGTATCTGGAGGAAGATGAATTCAGTGAGCTGATATAAGTAATAACAATGCAAAATTGAACAGATCTACTTGTATTCTTTACTTTAGATGACCATGCATGTACATATATAGCGTTGGGACCTGTACTTCTGTGAAATTCTGGCATGAGGCCTTCAGAACAAGTTGTGTTTTGCAGAGACTTGTGCTAAACAATGCTGGTTCATTAGAACTCAAGATAGTGAATGAAGCACATAGGCCTCTGTCAGCCTGTGGTTCTGAGTGACTGCTCATCTCACATAATGCTAAGAGTAAAATTAACTAAGCAAATACCTTGAACTGAAGAATCTAGCCATTAAAAATCCTACTAGAAATAAAGCTACCCTGAAATATGGGGAATGACTGGAGAGGATTTAAACAGCTCTGTGTTTGCAAGCAATTGGGGCTAGCCAAAAAGAAAATAGAAGGCTGTTTCTAGCAATGGTTGGGTCTGACACAATTGATGGTTTTAAGTCTTCTGTTAACTCAGAAACAGGAAGCTACCTATCAAGCCTTACAAGTATTTAAATATCCTGAATTCCAAATATAAATGAAAAAGATGATGGTTATAAACCCAGCCCAAAACAAAAGTGAATAGATAAAAGAGTTTGTGACTGATCTAGGGCTGAAGAATCAGTATTGAAACTTCAGAGAATGAGGTAACTGCCAGATAACATATATAAGGAGACAGCGATTGAGATCTGGCCCAAAAGAATCAGAGGGAGATTACTGGAGGACTCAGAAATAGCCCTCGATTAAGTGTTCAGAATCTGACACCCAGTGCACACTGAAGCCTCTGGAGGGTGAACAGTGCTGTGACCCTGAGCACATGACAGAGAACCCAAAATACTATTATTTAAACAGACACGAGGCATGCAGGGCTCATAGTCCACAGAAACTAGCACATGGAATTTATGCCACTTCATGAAGGCACTTGGTATCTACAATGAGAAAAAAATGGTTTGTACACTGCAAAGATATGTTCTAATAGGCAGTACCATCATTTGTAAGCAGTTGTATAATAGGTAGAGATGGGTGTGTTCCCCCTGGCTCAGCCCTATGGATTGTTTATGTAGTCCCTTCAGGGGCACATACAGAAGTGACAATGTTTGCCTCATTTAGCCACAGAAAGTGGTATATAGCCATGACAAATGCACAGCTGCAGACCACTTCAAAAATGGGCAGTTGTGCAAAAATCTGAACCCTCATTTCATGAGGGTTCTGATCAAGACATTTCAATATAGTATCTGCTATAACTTATGTCTGCAAGCCAGGAGACCTAAATGCACTACAACCCTCTCTATATATTCACATGGGATGGAAATATATGTGAGATGAAGCCTCCAGCTGGTAGCAGCACAGCAGAATGGAGAAGAGTTAGGGAGGGGATGGTTGGGTGGGTCCCATCACTGTGCAAGCAGAGCCAATTCAACAGACCTGCACATTTCGCTGTGTGGTGATGACAATACTGCCTCATACCAGTGAGGGCTGATTTCAGTAGGGGAATCTCAGATTAACCTTCTCCACTAGGTCCTGGTTCAGTGCCCCAAACTGCTGTGATGGTAACCTCATTCCCAACCTCTTCCATAGTGCATACCACTCCTTTGACCACATCCCACTGCAATCCTTTGGTCTTCATCTCTCCATCATTGGGACTGCTTCTTCCTCCTCTGGCTATAACTAAAGTGGTTCCTTCTTTCAAGGTCTCTGTTGTAGACTATCACTTGGAGGACTCCTCCTCCCGTTCTGGGAACTGTCTAGCATTTCTACTCAAGCCTGGAAGCTTGGACCACTTTTGCTGTCTGACCTCAATTCACTCCCTTCCCCAGCTAACTACTTTTACAATACCTACCAGTTGTGGAGCTGGAAGTAGTCAAACCACAAAGGCTTAAAGATTCCTCTTCCAGGGATAATCTGATGCTTCTACCATGCATTTTCTAAATGGGTTTCCCCAGCTTAAACAGGACTGAAACATAGCTTAAGGAAACCGGTTCACATCTCTAGATCCCAGAGAGGAGGGAGGCATGGCACACTCAATCAGCTGTTTTGCTGAAAGTCTCAGACAAGCAACAACCATAGCAAGCAGAGCCCCAGAATGTGTGTTGTCTAGGAAAAGACTAGAAGCACCATGTAATAGCATAGGAGACATCACAGGCTAAACTGAATGCTGACAAGGGATTTAGTTAGTACCATATAGTCTTGTATACCACAAACCCTGCAATGAGATACATAACTTGTGAAAAAAGCTGTTTCCTTGTAGTAAGTAAATAAGTAGCAGCAGCTAAGAAGCTGAGTCTTTTCATTGTTCTGCTTACTGTGGATCATGTACAGAGTTGCTTTCAGTGAGCAGAAACTGCTGTTACCATATTTTCTTGCTTAAAATGCATGCCCCAATTTCCAGAAGTTGGTTTTGGGGAAAAAGATGTGTTGTATGTGAGAAAATATGGTAAAATAATTAGAAGCATTTTAATATAATAAAGGATATAATGCTGGTTGCTAATTGTTATTTTGCTCAGATAGGAGAGAAAGATATAGAGAATTGTGTTTTTGCTGGCATATGAGCTGGTAGTATTTGTTATATTACATTACATTTGTTACACAAAACAGGCACTGAACATAGCATAACTCTTAGACTCCTAGGCTCTGAATGACTACTAAGCAATAGATTTAAGAATGTTTTAATCAAGTCTATCAATAAAGCACATAAGAAAAAATGGAATAAATATGCAATGTTAACTTAAGTGCTCATCCTCTCTCTGATCCCACTGAAGTCAGAGAGAATTTTGCCAATACTGACAAATTTGAAAAAGTAATCACACACATTCAATATTATTTGTCCTCTATTTTTCCCTAGCTGTACATTGAAACTGACCTTCCCAACTGTTTTCTGCAATATCAGCAGTGGCAGCTACTACATATATTGCAGCAGGCATTCAACAACACTTTTGTATAATTGAAGCTATAAAACAAATTCATTTATATCTTCTTGCTTGTGCAGACACTTAATTTTCTATGGCCATCACATTTGAGGCTGACTTTCTTTGGCTGGATTTTAGTGTTTGTGTTGAAAGAAAATAGACTTTTCCTATTTAAAAAAAATCCAACTGCACACACAAATCTATGGAAAGCCCCCAAATTTCCACTTACATTCAGCTTAAAGCTTGAAGACTATAATCATAGATCACTCACAGTCTTGCCTTGTCTCAAGTATCCCACTTAAAGTGACATGCTCTATGACTACCGCAATGGCATCTATCTTCCTGGCTATATTGGATAGAAATGCAAGTCTGCACTACTTATGAGGGTACTGTCCAAGCAAAGATAGTGCAGATTCCAGTGTTTCAAGTTTCATGCTGGAAAGGGCTCCAATTTTTTTCAGTGTGGGGTCGATAGCTGAGAGAGGGATATGAATACAACAAGAGAACTTGGTGAGTGAGAGGAGGAGAGGAATTACGTTCATGTTTGCCTCTTATGGCATATGACTTGTTGAATGACATGAGAAAGAGATTAGAGGGTAAAATGAAATCTGAGTCACAGGGAAGTTGCATGCTAGTTCTACACACATGATGGGTTCTTGAAGAGTGGCAAAGATGATGGATCCTTCGAAGATGCAAGGCCCTTATATGTAGAGAAACCACAGTAAAGATGGAGAGTGAATATGAAGAATGCAAGAATGTTTCCAGCCCAATCAGAAGTAGATCAAGTAAAGCAAGACCTCTTTCCCTTATCTGATATCCTATGGTGGGCAAGAGGAGATCATGGTTTAAAACACATAGGAAAGGTTAGATGTGAGATGCAGTCTCTTGTTTATAACAGCACAGCAGAATGGAGAATGGTTTGGGGGAGGTTATGGATGGATGGATGGATGGATGGGTCCCCTCTTAGTACAGAGTATGGACAGTGAAGGTGGTCTGTGGCCTGTACTGAAATACAGATGGAATGAGGTGGAGATACAAGAGCACAGTTAAGGTTAGCACTGGAAGTCTGAGTATTTTCTGGGCTTATTTTTTAAATAAACAGGGGATAGGGGAAATCTAACTATTTTAATAGCAAATAGACCTCACCAGAAAAATTCTGAGTTTATAACATCCTAACTTGTTGCAATTCTCTGTTCATGTTTTAAGCACAAGTTAGTCTCAACTTCAGACTTTCACTGAAACTTTTGCCTGGGCATTTTCTGAGATTTTGTCAAAGAGCCTAGTAAAAATATTTTGGATGTCAAAAGGTACACAGGACTGAAAGGAGTCTGCTTGCTACATTAGTGAAACCTATATTTCATCAGTCAGTGAGGCTCATGACACACTCCTTAGAACATTTATTTTATTTTATTTTGTCAGAGATGACTCCTAATCTTGCCTGTTCTCAGGTATTTCAAAGGTCTGAACTGCTTGGTCTTTGTCTATTCTAAATCAGTCTCTTTTATCAGAGTGGTTCTGAGTGAAACTGTGCACTTGTATGCTCTTTTATCAGAGACCATACAAGTGCACAGTTTCACTCAGAACCACAGCAGGGTTAATGGGGCTTTACCTGACTATAGCAATCTACCTATGTAGTATGCAATGGCAAATCTGGACCTTAGACCATACATTTCTTGGAGAGCAGCTAGACCTGTCCTTGTTTTTCCTATAGCAAACTCACTTTGGGAGACAGTAGATAGTGTAATATTTTAGCACCTCTGAGACCTAGGCTGGCAGATATTTGTGACATATGAGTAGGAGACTGCAACCAGGGTTAACGGAACCATATATGAAGCTGCATGGAAATGATGTGCTCCATGACAAAAAGTCTTAGAATTTTAAAAATGGATCATCCAATTAACTTGAAAACATTCAAAAAAGGAAAGGAAACTATCATTCTCTTCTTAGTATGTGTAACCCATTCCAAGGGTTTGCCCCTCTCCCTTCTCGAGTAGCTAGTTCATTTACTTCACAAAGGAGGGGAAATAAGTTTGCTACTGCTTCCCACTGGAGGTCTTAATCCTACAACTCAAGTGGTGAAGGCTTTAACTTTCGATGGCTCTTTGGCTCAGGGAGCAGACAGAAGTGCAGCTCCCTGCTGTAACTGAGAAGGCTTTGCAGGAAGTGTTCTGAGTTACGTCAATCCCCAAAATCAAACAGAAGTTCACTGTTGGTTCTAGGTGGGAGGGGAATCTAGCTGTTGATTGGAAGCCTGCAGCTGGTTTCCCCTATTAACAGCCCCTCCTCCCTGACAGGTTGCAAGTCTCCTCCCTGCAAACCCTGCAGGTTTTGCTCCTCTCAAACTGGGAGGAGCAAAAGGGAGGAGAGGGAGCTCATTCTAGGAGTTTCCCAGCTAGACCTGGGAGGTGGGGTGGGTGAATTGGAGCCCCCCCCCCCAATTGGGGGAGCTCAAATTCACCCACATCACCCTCTAGCAGAGTCTGAAACCCCCCCAGACCAAACTCCCTCCACTCCCTTTCCTCTGTCCAATTATGAAAATAGCTCAAGGCTGACAGGCAGTGCAGACAGAAGTTACAGAAGATGCTCTGTTTTGAAATGTCTTCATCTGACCCCTCATGCAATGAGGGCTCAGGTTTTCCCCTGATTGACTATTTTTAAAGCTGTCTGCACTTATGTTTGGTCACAGCTATAAACTGCTTTCTGTGGCCAGATCAGATGAAAATTATCACTTGTATCTGTGCCCTCAAATCCCAGCATTAGCCCAAGCAGAATTGTTTTCATAGAAACAATATATCAGAAATTTTATGCAGAGAGATATTTTTTTTTCCTTCAGAAGTAAGCGTGAGCTAGTGGGAGATAGGACTCTAAGCCTCAAAGTCAATATTGTGATTCTACAATATACTATACTGATGGACCATTTTCTGGAAGAAGACTTTCACATTATCTCTGTATCCAAGGAGGGATTTTGCAATTAGATTTTTTTGTAAACACTGCTGAGACTCCCATAGAAATCACCACCCAGATGGTGTTCCCTACCTGTGGGCAACAGAGCGTAGGACCTTCATGGATACCGCAGTCTTGGCAGATCACAAAAAGCAAACAAATGCTAGGGTAAAAGCTTCTTGTTACAGACAGAAATGAGATAGCACAAATCTCAACAGTTCTACAAAGCATACAATAATTTTTTCATTCTTTTAGGAAAGGTTTATGCTGCTTCCAAAGTGCTTTCAGGAGTGTTGTTCTTAAATACGGCTCCACCCACTCAATCCCACTGCCATACCCAAAGAGGCAATGAACCACTCTGAAGGCACGCCTAAGTGCTGCTCTTGAGATTTGTTGTTGGCATTCCAGAGATTCGCAGGCAGCAGAACCCTCTGAGTAGCTTTACTGTCACATTTCTGGGCCTGGTGCAATTAAAAACAGCAAGAACACAGATACAGAGATTAATTGTTTCTGCTGCTACTCCACCTTATTATTCATAGGAGTGTATCATGTCTTTGGCAATCTGGCTTCAAAAATATTAGACAGGCTGTAAAATGACTAGTACCAGTGAGGCACATACAGTGGAAAATACATTTAGATACATTTTTGGTGTCTAAAAATAAGGGAGCACATACAGAAAACTAGCACAGGATTCATTCCAGAATATGCTTTGATTACATAAACTGTATAGATAATTCATAGAAATGCCTGTGTCTTGCTTTCACTCTGCTTTACACCATCATGCATGTTCTCTCACTCAAATCTAATAGCAAATATGTATTACATATATAGTATAATGCACATAAAATTATACACATTGGCATTAAAAACTTAGGTGATGCCAGTATTAAGGTTGCCTGTGCAATTTAAATTTGGCCTTCTTGTGTGTATGTGGGTTGCTGTGAGCCATCTACTCTGCTAACTTGTAGGCCAAGGTATGTATGGGGTAGGTGAAACTTATTTCTCAGTGGCTCACTTAGGAGGCAGTTTCAATGAACCCTTTGGATCCATTCCATGGTTTGGCTGGTGTTGGTGTTAGCAGACACAGATTCTCCTGCCTGCATTTTCAGTCCCAATCTACTGACCTTGGTCCATCCTCTTGTCACTCCTGCCTTTTGTCAGAATCCCAGCCTCCTTGCCCACCCAGGCTCAGTCTCTGTCCTTCAGTGTTCTCATCCCCATCTCTTTGCCCAGCCAGTCCTACTCTTTTCCTCCAGTCTTACAAAGTTCCAGTCTCTTTCGCCCACTCACTGTCTCTTTCCTCCCGTATATGTAGTCCCACTCTCCAAACCCACCCAGTCCCAGTTCCCCTCAAGCATCTTACCATTTTGTCTCCTGGCTCTTTACCTAGCCAACTCACATTTTCTCCTTCAGTCTTCCATCTTCCTCATCTGCTCCACAGGCTTTTGGTCTAATGCAGCCTCAGCCATCCCTCTCTTTGGCTTTTGATCCTGTTTCTTTGCCCAGCCGTTTTCAGTAATTCCTGTGCTTCTCACACACCCCTTGTAAGATGTCCTCACCTTCCATTGGTCCCTAGTCTCAGTCTTCTTGTCCAGCTTGTCCCAGTCCCCACTATTTCTTCAGCAATCCATCTAATCTGAGTGTCTGTGTGTCAGGTTGAGAGGTGGGCACTCTCATGTGTGCAAGCCTTTGGCTCTTTGCTGAGCCCCTTCATCGTGGAGTAACACCCACCTATCCTCTCAATATGAGCAGTGATTCTCATGTGGTGAATGTTATTGATTCAGACCTTTTCTGAGCTGTCTTCTACACTCTGCTAGTTGGTGGTATCAGTGTCTATAGTTTTGTTGGGTGAGGATGGGGGTGAAGCAATAAGGGCCTACCCTGATCCATTAGGTCCCAGTTCTGATCCAGGAATGGCTCTAAACACTGCTCATCAAGCTAATTTTCTCTCACAAGTTGACATAATCCCTTGGACCACTTACCTTAGCCCTGAATCATCATCTCTGCCACCTCCAGTTCTTGCCACACTAGTTTCTTTGCAACTGGTTACCTCAGCCATGTTCTCTCAGCAGCCTGTCATCCAGGGGAAATCCTATACTATTAGCAGGAGCTGTCCAGCAGCACTCTGCAACCAGCATTCCTACTGCTAGAGTTGCCCAATGTGAATTTACTCCTCTCCTTTACCAGCTTTATAACCCCAGAGGTGCAGCCAGATGTGAATCAGATCACAGTCTGAAAGGGTCCTCTCCTAAGGCTACACTGATGCCTTTCTATATACCTTTGGAACAGTGTTCACCAAACCCATTACACTTCTTCATGTCCTGGCACTGGTTACCAGTCCCAGGTATCTTCTGGCTTCCTATCCCAGTCTCCTTTCCAACTAAGTCCCAGTGCATCCAGTATTCTTTTATAATACCCATATGCAATGACTTTGATTAAGACTGGCAGCCTTTTCTGAAATTTCTTCCTTTTGTTGAGTACAATTTGTGTTAATCAGTAGTCTCAATGCAATTTGGAGCCTATAGGAGTCATTTATTTGGAAAAGCAGAATTAGGACAGATACCTTATGAAGCTGTCTCCTTTACAGACTAAATATCTATTATTAGAAGCTGTATTTAATATGGACAAGACTGAAGTACCTTTGATCAGACAGAGTAGAACCAGAATAGAGTCCTTCAGTAGGATTACCCAAAGAGTAAGTTATTACTAAATGCAAATTAGGAATCAGAATCTAAACCTTTGTGAGTATAATATTAAGGAGATCTATTTAAAATGAAAAAAGCCCATAATGTCTTTTCCAAAGTTTTCTTTTACAGCTTTTCCAGACATGTCTGTGTTGTCTCCCCTGTCTTTAATAAGTGACACGAGAGGGGGCTGTCACTAATTCAGGATATAAACCTGGTGCACTATATAAACAAGGGATGGCATAGGAAGGGGAAAGAAGTAGTAAATTAATCTTCAGCAAAACTTAAAATCAGTACAATAAAAAGTATATGCATTAAATATGCCTGCCTGCCTACTATTAATAAAGAAGAGTGATGTTTGTGGCAAAGTCCTGTAATACATTACCTAAAATAAAGTATTTATTTTACCTGTTGTGGCACTTGCTTTGCTTTCTTCCCCAGACAAATCTTTGAGACAAGGGCTACTTAGTATTTTTTATAGAAATACATTGGACTATATAAAGAGAATGTGTCTACAGGCGAAAGCCATTTAATTTCAGCCAGATTTCATTTTTTAAATCTTCTGACCCTGACCATCAAGAAAGGCTTGCTTACGGTCAGAAGCAGAAAGTGCATCTCTCAGTGTGCTGAAAAATAAAGGGAACCCAAGAAAAAGAGGGCCCTCTTTGAAAATTAGCTATATTCATTTTTGCTCCATGTTTAATCAGCTTCTGATTAAAGAAGATTTGCAGGGCTTCCCAAGTGTGGTTTCTTCTAGGGCTTAAGTCACTTTGATATCTGCACACACAAGAAAAGACCACATATCTAAGGCAAAAAAAATTGCATTATATGTGTTGAGCTGGAATGCAATTTTGGCAGATGATTATTTAGTAGGTTTTAAAAAAAATACTTAAAGGCGAGTTTAATTCAAAAGTTAACACTTTGGTGTCCTGATGAAGTGTTTGTGAAAGAAAAAGGAAGTATTTTGGCTTCTTTTAGGGTGGAGGCAAAGTAAGAGGCCATGTGCTTTGACAGATTAACCTTGAGATTAAGAGCAAGCATTCTAAATCTTGCTCTGAAACAGCATTGGTGATGGCCTTATTCGATTTACTTAACTCTCTGGCCTACATTTTCCCAACAGTACAAATGGGGTGATAATAGTGACTTATCTTACACAGAAGTCATACATCATACACAATGTAAATCATTAAGAGCTTACATTCTAAGTCAAACATATCAGATAAGTGGTGGAAAGAAAATTTTCTGACAGCACAACTATCTCCAGTAGCTGGGTGTTTATGGGTGGCCAAAGTCCCAGTTCATATATACAGCAGTGTCTCCAAAAGTTCATTCAGATACTGGTGACTATGCACAGAGCTTAGCATACATTTTACATTTGTACAGCAGGAGATGATTCAAAGATCTCTCCATGTTTACAGAATTATAGAAAATTAGGGTTGGAATTTATAAGGATGTCATCTAGTCCAATGCCCTGCTCAAAGCAGGACCAGCCCCAACTAGATCACCCCAGCCAAGGCTTTGTCTAGATAAGTCTTAAAAACCTTCCAGGATGGAGATTCCACCACCTCTCTGTGTAACCTGTTCCAGTGTTTTACTACCCTCCTCATGATTTCTTTTTCCTAATATCTAATCTAAACATCCCTTGCTGGACCATGAGGCCATTACTCCTTGTTCTGTCATCTGCCACCACTGAGAACAGTCCAGCTCCATCCTCTTCCGAACCTCCCTTCAGGGAGCTGAAGTTAACTATTAAATCCCTCCTCAGTCTTCTCTTCTCCAGACTAAATAAGCCCAGTTCCCTCAGTCTCTCCTCAGAAGTCATGTGCCCCAGCCCCCAAACCATTTTTGTTGCACTTCTCTTCATCCTTTCTGTAGTGGGGGGGGGTGGGTCCAAAATTGGACACAGTACCACTCCAGATGTGGCCTCACTAGCACCAAATAGAGGGGAAGAATCACTTCCTTCCACCTGTTGGCAACACTCCTACAATGCAGCCCAGTATGCCATTAACATTGTTGGCAACACTGTTGGCTCATATTCAGCTTATTGACTGTTCCTCCATACCTTCTTCATAGGAGGTTGCCTTAATAAATTATCTTGTTAGCCATTTCCCAAAATGCTTGGGCTGGCTTTATGACTATTTGCTGGGACTTTTCACCTCAGAGAAAAGATGACCAAGGGGGCATATGACAGAGGTCTATAAAATACTGAATAGAGTGGAAAAAGTATATGAGTATTCAATGTTTACCACCTCTCAAAATAATAGATCTAGGGAAAATACAAGGCCATTATTAGGAAGCATGTTTAGTAAAAACTGTAGCAAATTGATTTTTGCTCAGCGAGTAACAAAACTGTGGGACTCACTGCCACCAAATGTTGTAGGGGGTTGTTAATTTAACCAGATTCAAAAGAGCATTGGACAAATACATGTGGGATAGTGGAACGGGGTTCCCCTGACTCCTGTTACTTGAGGGAAGAAAGAGCAGAGTTGCAGAGAGCAAGTCAGGGAATGCAGCTTGCAGAAAGATGAGCTCTGTAGGGCTCTGAGCAGCTAATGAGGGGATGGAGAGCCCTTGTTGTTGAAAAGGAGTAAAGGGCTGCAGGGCCCAGTCTGTAGCTTGCAGGCAGCAGAACGTTAAGCTTGGGATTTGGATAATTGGCAGCACCTGGGCCCTGTGACCAGAGAGTTGGGTCAGGTCATTGATGGAATAATTGTTCTGATGGATTTTGCTACATCTTTAATCAACTTGTTGGTGGTTTAATTCATGAATACTGAATGCTTAAGTATAGTAATACTGAAATTCCATTGTGATGCCATGTATCTGTCACAATGACTCCTCTAAGAGCACAGGATTTAATGCAGCAGAGCACTTCAGCACTTCTGTAAGTCATGTTGCCAGCATGAGTAAGGGGTCTCCAACAGAACTTCAGGAGAGGAGGGAAATTCAGGAACTAAGCAGAATCAGAAGGTTATAATGACTAAAAGAAGGGAAGACAAAATACAGCCCATGGGCCCAATCTGGCCTGCCAGGCCATTCTATACGGCCTGCAGGGCCCTGTAGAATTTTAGAAAATTAATATTTATCTGGCCCTGGCTGCCAGTCAAAGATGACAGGAGCCAGGGGCAGTAGGACCAAGGAGGAGACAGTGGCAGAATTATTCATAGATTCATAGATGTTAGGGTCGGAAGGGACCTCAATAGATCATCGAGTCCGACCCCCTGCATAGGCAGGAAAGAGTGCTGGGTCTAGATGACCCCAGCTAGATACTCATCTAACCTCCTCTTGAAGACCCCCAGGGTAGGGGAGAGCACCACCTCCCTTGGGAGCCCGTTCCAGACCTTGGCCACTCGAACTGTGAAGAAGTTCTTCCTAATGTCCAATCTAAATCTGCTCTCTGCTAGCTTATGGCCATTATTTCTTGTAAACCCTGGGGGCGCCTTGGTGAATAAATCCTCACCAATTCCCTTCTGTGCCCCCATGATGAACTTATAGGCAGCCACAAGGTCGCCTCTCAACCTTCTCTTGCGGAGGCTGAAAAGGTCCAGGTTCTCCAGTCTCTCCTCGTAGGGCTTGGTCTGCAAGTCCTTAACCATACAAGTGGCCCTTCTCTGGACCCTCTCCAGGTTATCCGCATCCCTCCTGAAGTGCGGCACCCAGAATTGCACGCAGTACTCCAACTGTGGTCTGACCAGCGCCTGATAGAGGGGAAGTATCACCTCCTTGGATCTATTCGTCATGCAACTACTGATGCACGATAAAGTGCCATTGGCTTTTCTGATGGCTTTGTCTCACTGCCGACTCATGTTCATCTTGGAGTCCACTAGGACTCCAAGGTACCTTTCCACTTCTGTGCCACCCAGCAGGTCATTTCCTAGGCTGTAGGTGTGCCGGACATTTTTCCTTCCTAGGTGCAGCACTTTGCATTTCTCCTTGTTGAACTGCATCCTGTTGTTTTCTGCCCACTTGTCCAACCTATCCAGGTCTGCTTGCAGCTGTTCCCTGCCCTCTGGCATGTTCACTTCTCCCCACAGTTTTGTGTCACCTGCAAACTTGGACAGAGTACATTTCACTTCCTCGTCCAAGTTGCTGATGAAGACATTAAAGAGTATCGGTCCCAGGACCGAGCCCTGCGGGACCCCACTGCCCACACCCTTCCAGGTCAAAACCGACCCATCCACCATGACTCTCTGGGTGCGACCCTCCAGCCAATTCTCCACCCACCGGACTGTGTAGTCATCCAAGTCACAGCCTCTTAACTTGTTCACCAGTATGGGGTGGGATACCGTATTGAAGGCTTTCCTGAAGTCTAAGTACACGACATCCACCACTCCTCCTGTATCCAGGTGTTTCGTAACCTGGTCATAAAAAGAGACTAGATTAGTCAGGCACGATCTGCCTGCTATGAACCTGTGCTAGTTTCCCCTCAGCATAATTTGTCCTGCCGGGCTCTCACAAATGTGAGCCTTGATAATTTTTTCAAAGACTTTGCCAAGGATGGAGGTGAGACTGACTGGCCTATAGTTGCCTGGGTCCTCCTTCCTCCCCTTTTTGAAAATGGAGACCACATTGGCCCTTTTCCAGTCCTCCGGGACTTGGCCCGTGCACCACGAGCGTTCAAATATTCCCGCCAGTGGCTCTCCAATGATGTCGGCCTGTGCCTTCACCACCCTCGGATGGAGCTCATCCGGACCTGCTGACTTAAAGGCATCCAGTTCTTCCAAGTGACTCTGCACCATCTCAGGGTCTATGCATGGAAGTCTGGCACGTTGCTGCTGCCTCTCTACAACCCCAGTGTGAGATTTGTTGTGCCCCTCGCTTAGGAACACTGAGGCAAAGAACTCGTTGAGGAGTTCAGCCTTGTCCCCTCTGTCCGTCACCAATTGTTTCTGCCCATTTAGCAGGGGTCCTAGTCCTCCCTGGGCCTTCCTTTTACTCTCTATATATCTAAAAAACAATTTCTTGTTGTCTTTTACCAGGGATGCCATCCTCAGCTCCATGGTAGCTTTGGCCTGTCTAACTGCCTCCCTACAAGCGCGAGCAGAGGAGGTATATTCGTCTTTGGTGATTTCTCCCTGTTTCCACTTTTTATGTGCTCCCCTTTTGGCCCTTAGGCTGCCCTCGATTTCTGTGGTCAGCCAAGGAAGCCTGGCCCCTTTCCCTCTTTTCCCTCGCATCGGGATCGTCTTGCTTTGTGCCTGAAGGATCATTTCCTTAAGGCACAGCCACCCTTCTTGGGCTCCCATCACTTCAAAACTCCTACTCTGCAGTGCGTCTTTGACTAATCATCTGAGTTCATTGAAATCAGCTTTCCTAAAGTCTAGCACTTTCACCCTACTAGTTACCTTACTCACTCGATGTTTTATAAAGAATTCTATTATTAGGTGATCACTGTCCCCCAGATGGCTATCGATCTGTAGGTCCCCTACCATGTCATCCCCCATTGCCAATACCAGATCCAGTATGGCATTCCCCCTAGTGGGACCATGTACCTCCTGTGTCAGGTGGAGGTCCTGTACACAGGTTAGAAACCTGCGTGAACGGTGGGACTTTGCCGTCTGCGTCTCCCAGCAGATGTCTGGGTAGTTTAGGTCCCCCATGACTACCGCCTCTTTAGCTTTTATGGTCTCCGAGAACTGCCTCAGGAGCCCCGCATCTATTTCTTCCCCTTGGTGTGGGGGTCTGTAGCAGACCCCTACCACGAAATCCCTTTCTCCTTGCCCCCCATGTAGCCTAACCCACAATCCTTCTACTTCCTCAACCTTGGATTCTGTCTTGATGAGGGTTGATGTATATTGCTCATTGACATAGAGCGCAACCCCTCCCCCTTTTTTCCCCGCCCTGTCCTTTCTGTACAATCTGTAACCCTCACTATGTACCGCCCAGTCGTGGGACAAATCCCACCAGGTTTCCGTTAGCCCTACTAAGTCATAGGTGTTTTGTGCAAGCAGGAGTGCTAGTTCATCCTGCTTGTTCCCTATGCTCCTAGCATTAGTATATAGGCACTTGAGCCCTGCGACTGGTGCCTTTGCTGCCCCCCGCTCCAAATCCCAAGGGGCCCCTTATTTCTTACCTTCTTGTTGCTTACCTGTGCTGTAGTGCTGGCCGCCCCATGGCTTGAAGTTTCCCAATGTTCTCCTTCTTCAGGCTGGGCTGGCCTTGTGGGTGCCACATGGTTTGGTGGTCCACAGCTTCCCACCAGCCACCACGAGCCACCACCAGCAAGTCCAGTCCAGCCCCACCCCCTCCACCCCAAGCCCCATCTGGAAGTCTCTGCCTAGCAGGGGCTTCTGGAGGCTTCTGGCCTGGGGCTGTTCCTGCCTCCCCATGCCAAGGGAAATACAGATAAGAAAGAAGTGGGGAGACAGGGGAGGACTGCGGGTGATTGCCCCAGTCCTCAGGGCCAGCTGGGCAGGCTCCTGTGGTCCAGGTACTGCATCTGAGAACCACATGGTGCTGGTGGGAGGGCTGGTGGAAGGGGAGGGAGTGGGGAAATGGCTGTGGCAGGCGGGATAAGGGGCAGCCAGTGGGCATGCAGAGCACAGAGGCAGCTGGCTGGTAATGTGAGGCTCATGCTAGTGCACTGGGGCCAGTGCTGGTGGGGCCCAGAGTGGGCAGGAGTGCAGGGCCAGGGCTACACTGCTCAAGCAGGGAAAGGAGGGAGCCAGCCTGGCTCCATAGAGCCCTTGGCAGCCTGGCCCTGCACTCCTGCTGTCCCACTATGGGCTCTGCTGACCCTGGAGCACTGACACAGGCCCTGTGCTCCCACCCAGCTGTCGCCGCACTCTGTGTGCCCGCTGGCTGCCCCTTCCCCCCACCTGCTGCAGCCATTTCCCCCCTCCCCCCCCCGCCATGCTCCCAAACCACATGGTTCCCAGCTGCAGTACTGGGACTGCAGGAGCAGCTGGGACATGGTGCCAGAACAGCCGGGGTGGGAGGGGGAGGAGAACAGGGAAGCGGCAGGAGAAGGGCAGCAGTGGCAGATGGGGGGCAAGCGAGCGGCAGTGAGTAGGAGCATGGGGCCCATTCCAGTGCCCTGGGGCCAGGAGTGGCAGGAGCGTGGAGCCCGGGCAGGAGCGTGGAGCCCGGGCAGGAGCACTGGAATCTCAGTTTTCCTTTGGTGACTACCAAGCAGCTGCAAAACCTCTTGGCAAGTGTGAGAGATCCACACAGAATATAACTGCCTTCTACAGTGGTTAATATCTCTGTTAGATCAAATGGTAGAGGACAATGCTCTGGATCAAAAAGACCATCCCCCCTTTCCTCCACCCACCTGGCTAAAAACTTTGTGGAGTGTTCAGTTTTTTCCACATGATGAGGAATTAAGTTTGTTTTCCAGTTTTTACTTTATATTTTTTTTAAGGAATCATATTTTGAATGGTACCCCTGTAATCTTCCTTTGACCTCATTTTGTACACATATGATACAGTTTTTAATTACTTGACCACATGCTACCATATTTTCTCACATATAACCCACACCTTTTTCCCCAAAAGCAGGCATGGAGCAGACTAGGCAGCTCCTAGCCATGCCCCTGCTTACCAGCCCTCTAACTCCAGGTCAGAGCTGTGCTCAGCTGAGAACATATTAAATCTGAACATGCAACTGCTCACAGCATGTGTTAACTTCAACACCGCCTAACTTTTCTTGGAGGTAGTATGTGCTAACTGTAATGTGTAACTACACCATCGGTTATTTGCCCAATATAAGATCTTTTTTTTTCTTCATGTTGCTTCTGCAGAAGCAGGGAGTGTGTTATCTTCAGGTGAAAATTATATGCAAGAAAATGGGTATTTTTCTTAATTCTTTGGTAATTGATTTTGCAACCTTAAGTTTTAGTGTAGTTTTGCATGTATAATACACCTACTTGTATATATGCATACATGTATATATGTGCATGCACACATACTTATACATGTCTATGTGTATGTATGTATGTATAAGATTTGAGAAGAGGGTTGCTATTGTTCATTAGTGGAAGCACACAAATGACCTAAAAACCCTGATACCAGAGCCATTCAGCTGCTGCAAATCTTAGTATGTATGTATACATATGTGCATGTATATACACACACATACACACAATCATTTTTTTTTTTTTGTTATTGGATCACCCTGTGCATAAGACTACATTGCCTTATTGGTTAGTTTGTCCTAGTAATACCAAGTTAGTTCTATTGCTCTCTTCATTCCAGTCAAGTAATTCTCACAAGTAATTTGTGATTAATGTTAAAGCATCTAAGTATTAAGACACAGGGGAAGAAAAGGAAATGGGGCAGAAAATCCTGGCTCTTTCCAGAAAGCTAAATATAAATAAGTGGTATTTTACTGGGTTTCTTCAGGAATCTGGAGATATTTATATCCATGCTTTTTGTAGAAAAGACAGACTAATGCTCCTCCTGTTCTTTCACTTAGGGAATGACATTCTCTTCATGAAACTAGTGCTGCAGCTGAATGCCTCTTGTGTCAGGCACCAAAGGTAATTCATGTGCTTCTGCCCAGGAGCAATACCAGCCCTCTACTCAAATCTTATAAGGCTGAGCTGCTGAAAAGGAAAAGGAGGAATATTTTTAGTACCATCATGTGCGGTTTCATAGTTTCATAGTAGCTAGGGTCAGGAGGGATCTGAACAGATCATCCAGCCTCACCCCCTGACACAGGCAGGAATGAATGCTGGGTTCACAAGACCCCAGACAGGTGATCGTCCAACCTCCTCTTGAAGTTGCCCAAGGTAGGGGCAAGGACCACCTCCCTGGGAAGTTGGTTCCAGATTTTGGCCACCCTAACGGTAAAATATTGCCTTCTGATCTCTAACCTAAACCTATTCTCCATCAGCTTATTACCATTGTACCTCATCACCCCAGGTGGTGCTGGGGAGAAAAGAGCTCTGCCTATTTGCTGTTGATCCCCCCTGATGAGCTTGTAGGCAGCCACCAGGTCCCCCCCCAGCCTCCTCTTGATAAGGCTGAACAGGTTCAGGTCCTTCAGTCTCTCCTCGTATGGCCTGTCCTGCTGCCCTCTCACCAAGTGGGTGGCCCTCCTCTGAACCCTCTCCAGGCTGGCCACATCCCTTTTGAAGTGCGGCGCCCAGTACTGGACGCAGTACTCCAACTGTGGCCTGACCAAAGTCGCATAGAGGAGAAGTATCACCTCTCTGGACCAGCTTGAGATGCACCTTTGGATTCATGACAAGGTATGGCTGGCCTTGCTGGCTGCGGTCTGGCATTGGCGGCTCATGTTCATCTTGGAGTCAATAATGACTCCGAGATCCCTTTCCACCTCTGTGCTTTCAAGAAGGGAACTCCCCAGCCTGTATGTGTGCTGTGGATTCCTTCTCCCAAGGTGCAGCACCCTGCATTTGTCTACATTGAACCCCATCCTATTCTCGTCTGCCCACTTTTTTGTAGTCTGTCTAAATCTAGTTGCAGCCTCTCTCTCCCTTCTAGTGTGTCCACCTCGCTCCACATCTTAGTGTCATCAGCAAACTTGGACAGCATGCTTTCCACCCCCTCGTCCAAGTCGCTGATGAAGATGTTAAACAGTGCGGGCCCAAGGACCGAGCCCTGGGGTACCCCACTGCTCGCATCTCACCAGGTTGAGTACAACCTGTCCACCACTACTCTCTGGGTGTGCCCCATCAGCCAACTTTTTACCCATCCAACTGTGCAGGCATCAGTGCCGCAGTCATTTAATTTATTGATGAGGATGGGATGAGAGACAGTGTCAAAGGCCTTCTTAAAGTCTAGAAAGACTATGTCCACAGTGACACCATCATCCAAGGATTTAGTTACTTGGTCGTAAAAGGCAATCAGGTTGGTCTGGCAGGACCTGCCTTTGGTGAACCCATGCTGATTGCCCGTGAGCATGATCTCCCCTGTAGGCCCCCCACAGATGTGCTCCTTGATGATCCTCTCCAAGAGCTTCCCGAGCACCAAAGTGAGGCTTACAGACCTGTAATTACTTGGGTCCTCCTTCCTCCCCTTCTTAAAAATAGGGACCACATTAGCCAGTTTCCAATTCCCTGGCACCTGGCCAGATGACCACGAATGCTCATACAGCCAGGCCAAGGGCTCCGTGATGACCCCTGCCAGCTCTCTCAACACCCTTGGGTGGAGGGCATCTGGACCTGCAGATTTAAAAATGTATGAGCATTCGTGGTCATCTGGCCAGGTGCCTATTTTTAAGAAGGGGAGGAAGGCTTGATGGAGCTATCCCCAAGATTGTCCCTACCTCTGGTAGGTGGGATATCCCGGTCCCTGTTTAGGAAAACAAAGGAAAAGACACTGTTAAAAATATCAGCTTTCTTGTCTGGCATGGCCACCAGATTACCGTTTGTATCTTGCAGGGGCCCTACATTGCCTGGTGCCCTCTTCTTGCTCCCAATGTACTTGAAAAAGGACTTTTTGTTGACCTTAATCCTGGACGCTAGCCTGAGTTCCATCTGTGCCTTGGTCTTCCTAATAGCCCTCCTACACTCCCGGGCCGAGTGAGTGTTCAGCTTCTTTTAGTCCAAGCCTGACTAACCCAGTGAGGAAATCACTCCCCTTGGAGGAAGAAGTCCCAGGTTTAGCCACTGGTCCCATTTTGCATTAAAAAATCACTGGATAAAATGCATATAGTGTGTTGGTAGCAGAGACAAGAACACAAGATCTGCCCTGCCACACTCCCCCGCTCCCCCCAGGGAGTGACCTCATCAATGGGCTACAGAGACAGGTTCCTTCTGACCTGTTGCCTTGCTGGCCCTATGACTCTTGCTTTCCCATCTACTTGATGGCCTATCAACAAGAGGATGTATTAAGAGTGTCCACATCCTACCCTCTAGCCTGGCATGAAGGCACTCTTCTGGGGGGCAGAAGATGGGGGTTTGAAGCTTGTCAGACAAATGCTAACTCCTTTATCTGGTTTAATTATGGATCTTCCACTACTCTGTCTCCAAGCATCTGCACCAAATCGCAATCACAACCTTTTACTTGTACGAGGCACTCACTTGGTCCCTGGAAATTGCAAGACTTGCTCTTCAGCTTTAGATCAGTCACAAACCCTTCTGTGTTTTCACCTTTTTTTTTTTGGACTTTCTTCTTAAACGTCTTGTCTTCAGGGCTGGCAGTATGCCTCAAGTATCTGTAATACAGTTCCATATGTACAGCTTTCTTTGGCTGTCACAACACTTGTGGATATAGAATAAAGGAGCTGTTGAAACCGTCTCCAGTTGTTCTCCACATCTCAGGAATGCTTTAACTCTGGTTGGCCTTTTAATGACAGTTTTTCCCTTCAAGGTATTTTTTTAGTTTGTTTTACTTCTGTTACCACATGTGGTTCAGTAATCACTCAGAGCCAAAGTGCCTGTTCTAACTCATCAGTATAGTATAGCAGGAGTCTTTTCATAACATCATAACTGGTTCCAACTGATTTATTCAAAGGCCTCATAAATAATCAGTTCCCCATAATTTGTCGATTCTTAATGAAGCCACAGCAGGAATGTACTTCAACTATGCATTATCAGCAACTTCTTTTTGATGAAGCAGGATGCCACTAGACTAATGGCTATACTGGATTCCAGGAGAGCTTGATATTTTAATTATTAAAGAGAAGTTCCAGATTTGGTAGGTAAAAGTTGATTTTGAGCTTCAATGACAACAGGAATCCTTCTCAGGTTACCTTGTGGGCTGATGCTGATTTTATTTTGGGATATTTTGCAAAAGGAAAGCGGAGTTTTGCTTAGCTCAAATCAGATCCATTCTCCCTCACATCTCTCTCCTCCTGGGGTCAGAGCTACCACATTAGCAAGAATTTTTACTGCACTGCTGTAGCACAAACAGTCCCTGATCTCTCAGAGTCACTGTATTATTTTATTTTAAGTGTCATCCAAAGTCACTGCTTCTGTGCTTAATTATACCATACATGCTAGCTGGTTTTCATTTCTTACCAGAGTGCTGCTTAGAGTACCTGACTCAGGGATAGGTCCTTTGACTGATTTCTTTCTACTTCCTTTTAAAGGAAGCTATTGCAGCTTAAAGAGTTCAAGTTTTCTTCAAATGTTTCCATTCTGCAGCCTACTACAGGCAGTCCTCGACTTACAATGTTTCAAGTTACAAAATTTCGCACTTACAACGTTACTAAATTGACACCCTGTTTCAACTTTATGATGTCAGTCCAACCAAGAGCCCTTTAAAAAGTCCAGCAAAGTCACCTCAAATACATCCTTCCAAATCAATATGATTGCTATTTTCAGTATAAATACATTAATGTAGCTATATTACTCATCTATAATTGATCGAGTACAAAATCCTGGGGTATTTTTGGTGCAAATAGGGTATCAGGAACCAATCCCCCACTTATAACATTGTTTCTTATGAGAAAATTGGTTCCGAGCTACAACTTTTCGACTTAAGATGCAGTTTTCAAGAACCAATTGTGTTGTAAGTCTGAGGACTGCCTGTATTCATGAAGCATGCCAGATACACACGTGTGGTGATGGGCTCCATGAAGGAGCCACTAGCCGAGGTCTCAGGTGGCTCGTGGGATCAGGGTGGAATACAGACTTGTCCACTGGGGACCCTAACCCCTGCCTTTGCCTAGTGACCTGCCACTTGTTGTTGGAGCGGGACGCATGGACAGGATGATGGATTGTGTGAAGCACAAGCATTGAGCTGGCAGTGGTGGGCAGTTTGGAAGCAGACTACCTTGGTATCCCCCAACCTGCTAAGGTAGTGTGGCAGGCTGTGAGAGACAGACTACTAGGCCCAGTATGGCACCTGTTATGTTCTTATGTACAGTGAAAATTTTGAATCATGGTGATGGTGACGATAAACATTTGAGTCATTTCACATTCATTACAGAGAAATGTCAAATCGCAGGCATCAGTTTTATGTCCTGGAGAGGCTCAGAGTTCATTTAATGCCTTTTGGGAATTTCAGTCCTTTCCGCCATGGCCCTGAGTCTCAAGTGTGGACTGCAACACACTCTTGCACACCCAATTCACCATTCAACACTATGACAATTAAGCAGTGTAGCCCATTTGAACTGTTCTGCAACTACAGTTGGTACCACTAGAAGTTTATACCTATTCAATCCTATAAACTCTTGATCTAGCATAGCAGTAGCCCTTCGTGAGGAAAGGCCGGGGGGGGGGGAAGGGGGAGGGGTTGCGCTCTATGTCAATGAGCAATATACATCAACCCTCATCAAGACGGAATCAAAGGCCGAGGAAGTAGAAGCATTGTGGGTTAGGCTACATGGGGGGCAAGGAGAAAGGGATTTGGTGGTAGGGGTCTGCTACAGACCCCCACACCAAGGGGAAGAAATAGATGCGGGGCACCTGAGGCAACTCTTGGAGACCATAAAAGCTAAAGAGGCGGTAGTCATGGGGGACCTAAACTACCCGGACATCTGCTGGGAGTCACAGACAGCAAAGTCCCACCGCTCACGCAGGTTTCTAACCTGTGTACAGGACCTCCACCTGACACAGGAGGTACATGGTCCCACTAGGGGGAATGCCATACTGGATCTGGTATTGGCAATGGGGGATGACATGGTAGGGGACCTACAGATCGGTAGCCATCTGGAGGACAGTGATCACCGAATAATAGAATTCACCATAAGACGTCGAGTGGGTAAGGTAACTAGTAGGGTGAAAGTGCTAGACTTTAGGAAAGCTGATTTCAATGAACTCAGGCGATTAGTCAAGGACGCACTGCAGAGTAGGAGTTTTGAAATGATGGGAGCCCAAGAAGGGTGGCTGTGCCTTAAGGAAGCGATCCTTCGGGCACAAAGCAAGACGATCCCTGTGCAAGGTAAAAGAGGGAAAGGGGCCAGGAGGCTTCCCTGGCTGACCACAGAAATCCAGGGCAGCCTAAGGGCCAAAAGGGGAGCACATAAAAAGTGGAAACAGGGAGAGATCACCAAAGATGAATACACCTCCTCTGCTCGTGCTTGTAGGGAGGCAGTTAGACGGGCCAAAGCTACCATGGAGCTGAGGATGGCATCCCAAGTAAAGGACAACAAGAAATTGTTTTTTAGATATATAGGGAGTAAAAGGAAGGCCCAGGGGGGAATAGGACCCCTGCTAAATGGGCAGAAACAATTGGTGACGGACAGGGGGACAAGGCTGAACTCCTCAACGAGTTCTTTGCCTCAGTGTTCCTAAGTGAGGGGCACGACAAGTCTCTCACTGGGGTTGTAGAGAGGCAGCAGCAAGGTGCCAGACTTCCATGCATAGACCCTGAGATGGTGCAGAGTCACTTGGAAGAACTGGATGCCTTTAAGTCAGCAGGTCCAGATGAGCTCCATCCGAGGGTGGTGAAGGCACTGGCCGACATCATTGGAGAGCCACTGGCGGGAATATTTGAACGCTCGTGGCGCACGGGCCAAGTCCCGGAGGACTGGAAAAGGGCCAATATGGTCCCCATTTTCAAAAAGGGGAGGAAGGAGGACCCAGGCAACTATAGGCCAGTCAGTCTCACCTCCATCCTTGGCAAAGTCTTTGAAAAAATTATCAAGGCTCACATTTGTGAGAGCCCGGCAGGACAAATTATGCTGAGGGGAAACCAGCACGGGTTCGTGGCAGGCAGATCGTGCCTGACTAATCTAGTCTCTTTTTATGACCAGGTTACGAAATGTCTGGACACAGGAGGAGGGGTGGATGTTGTATACTTAGACTTCAGGAAGGCCTTCGATACGGTATCCCACCCCATGCTGGTGAACAAGTTAAGAGGCTGTGACTTGGATGACTACACAGTCCGGTGGGTGGTGAATTGGCTGGAGGGTCGCACCCAGAGAGTCGTGGTGGATGGGTCGGCTTCGACCTGGAAGGGTGTGGGCAGTGGGGTCCCACAGGGCTCGGTCCTTGGACCGATACTCTTTAATGTCTTCAGCAGCGACTTGGATGAGGGAATGAAATGTACTCTGTCCAAGTTTGCAGATGACACAAAGCTATGGGGAGAAGTGGACACGCCGGAGGACAGGGAACAGCTGCAAGCAGACCTGGACAGGTTGGACATATGGGCAGAAAACAACAGAATGCAGTTCAACAAGGAGAAATGCAAAGTGCTGCACCTAGGGAGGAAAAATGTCCAGCACACCTACAGCCTAGGGAATGACCTGCTGGGAGGCACAGAAGTGGAAAGGGATCTTGGAGTCCTAGTGGACTCCAAAATGAACATGAGTCGGCAGTGTGACGAAGCCATCAGAAAAGCCAATGGCACTTTATCGTGCATCAGCAGATGCATAACGAACAGATCCCAAGAGGTGATACTTCCCCTCTTATCGGGCGCTGGTCAGACCGCAGTTGGAGTACTGCGTGCAATTCTGGGCACCGCACTTCAAGACGGATGCGGATAACCTGGAGAGGGTCCAGAGAAGGGCCACTCGTATGGTTAAGGGCTTGCAGACCAAGCCCTATGAGGAGAGACTGGGGCACCTGGACCTCTTCAGCCTCCGCAAGAGAAGGTTGAGAGGCGACCTTGTGGCTGCCTATAAGTTCATCACGGGGGCACAGAAGGGAATTGGTGAGGATTTATTCACCAAGGTGCCCCCGGGGGTTACAAGAAATAATGGCCACAAGCTAGGAGAGAGCAGATTTAGATTGGACATTAGGAAGAACTTCTTCACAGTTCGAGTGGCCAGGGTCTGGAACGGACTCCCAAGGGAGGTGGTGCTCTCCCCTACCCTGGGGGTCTTCAAGAGGAGGTTAGATGAGTATCTAGCTGGGGTCATCTAGACCCAGCACTCTTTCCTGCTTATGCAGGGGGTCGGACTCGATGATCTATTGAGGTCCCTTCCGACCCTAACATCTATGAATCTATGAGGAAGATTAAAAGTGAAAAGCTGTTTCATTCCCTAAGCCCAGTCCATCCTGGGTACTGAATCAAGCAATGGTATTTCAGAAAAAGTAATTTACAGTTATGTAATTAATGACTTGATCACAATTCATTTGTACAAGGCACAGTTGGAAAAGTTCTATAGCCTGTGCCATACAGAAGGTCTTTTTAGCTTAAAACCTGTGAATTAGGATGTTGCATGCGCAATCTTACTTCTGTACTTTTAGTGTTGAGTACTTCAAATTTGAAACCTTAATCACTGTTTTTGTATAACTTTTTTTGCATGCAGTGTATAAATATAAAACAAAACAGCTAAAGAACTATTGCACAATGACTCTTCAAAATATTCCTATTTGATGCATTTTTTGCAAAGTAAAAAAAAAATCAGGAGCAAAAAGAACCATACAATAGAATAACGTCAGGCCAAAGCCCTTTTTTTTTTTTAAAGAAACATGAATTGTAACATAGGTAGCTTTTAATTAGCAGAGCCAAATTATATTAGAAGAACTGTTAGCCAGCATTTATGGAACATGCTTTTTATAGCAATGAAGACTAATGGTCAATAGGTGGCGATATTGTTATATTCAAAATCTTGAAAGACGGGAAAAGGTGTCTGTAACACTTTAGAGAACCACTTTGCTTTAAAGAAATATTACTAAGCTTCTGACCCCGTAATGAGAACTTAATGACAGTAAATGGAATTTATCTGTCTTTCTTCCAGGCCAATAACATATTGAATACTGTGGAGAGGCCAGTACCATCATGTTTTTTAACAGTTACTACCAATCACGAGTATCTCCATTTTTGGATTTCTAATGTGATATATTAAATGGTTCTGATTTTTAGAAAATGTTGGGCATTTGCCTTAGGATCCTAGGAAAGTAGGTCTGTAAGGGACCTTACAAGGTCACCTAGTCCAGCCTCCTGTTCAAGGCAGGATCGTCCCTGAATAACCCGTCTCAGACATATGTTTACCTAACGTGCTCTTGAACATTTCCAGGGATGGAGATCCCACAACTTTGCTAAATAGCTTGTTCCTTTTCTTTACCACTTGGATGGTTAGAAAGTTCCTCCTAACCTATAACCTACATTTCCTCCGCTGCAGCTTGAGTCCATTGCTTCTATTCCTGTCCCTTATGGCCAGAGAAAAGTCCTCAAATACCTGAACAGCAAGTATAAGAAGATGGTTATCAAATGCCCCTTCAGCCTTTTCTTTTCCAGACAATATAACTCTAGTCCTTTCAGCCTTTCTTCATAAGGCTTGCTTCCTAGGCCCCTAATCATTTTTTCACTCTTGTGCTGAACTCTTTCCAAACTGTTCACAACCTTCTTAAAGCCTGGGGCTCAAAACTGGACACAGTGCATCAGGTGAAGTTTTGATTTGGAAGTGACACTCCTGTTAATACAACCCAGTATGCTGTTGGATTTTTGCAACAAGAGCACACCATTAGTTCCAATTCAGTTTATGATCTATTGTAACTCCCAGGTCCTTCTCTACAGTACAGCAACCTAGCCTGTCATGTCTCAGTCTGTACTTACATGTGCAATTATTCCATCCCAGCTTCAGGACTTTGCACGTGTCCTCAGTGAATCTCATCTGATTGATTGCAGACCATTTTTTTCCAATACATCAAAGTCATTCTGGATCCTAGCCCTTCCCTCTGGGGTGTCTGCAACTCCACCCAACTTAGTGTTGTCTGAAACTTTGTTAAGTGTATGCACAATCCCATCCTCCAAAACATTAATGAAAATATTATAATCATACCAATTAGTTTCTAAGGAGCCACTCTGCCTAACCTTCTGCCTAACCAATATCTAGTGATCCTTTAAGAAGAGACTAGGCCATGAAAATTCTAGCTCTCCTTTCTATCTCTTGTGACTCAAAGGATAGCTGGCTTTACACTGTGAAGTCATTTAATAAAGAAGATTACTGAGATTTTTCATATTCAGGGGTCTGGGAGTGTTTGATATCTTCACTGATGACTTCATTGATAACTAGGATGAGGCAAACAGGGCAACTGCCCCAGCATCTACTTGAAGTTGCTGCTGCCTCTGTGCCTTTGGTTCCTGGCTGTAGATAGAATTAAATACACACTAAGTAAATGTGCAAATGATGCCCACCTGAGTAGGGTAATAGACACTTTGGAGGATAGGATTAGGATTCAAAATGACCTTTGTGAATCTGTCTGAAATGGTATGAAATTAACTGACTGAATTTGAATTAAGGACAAGCACAAATATAAATTGGAGAATGACTAGCTAGGCTGCATTTTTCAAAAAAGGACCTGCGGATTATAATGAACAACAAGCTGAATATTATGAGACAAATGTGTACTATTATTACAAAAAAAAGGCACTGGGATAATGGATATAAGTCATGGGAAGTGATTCTTCTACTTTGTTCAGCACTAGTGAAGGCTTTACCTAGTAAGGGTCCCATTTTAGATATGGCAGCTGAAGAAAGATGTACAGGAACTGGAAAGAGTTCAGTGGAGAGGCATAAAAATGGTTAGAGGTCTTACAAGGGAAGATTGGAAGAACTGGGACTGTTTGCTCTGGGGAAGAGAAAGACAGGGGGTGGGATAGAGGGCAGGGTTTAAATCAAATATTTAAATACAAAAAGGATTGCAACAAACAGAAGACGGTTATGCTGTGTACAGGGAAAGAAGTAATGCCCTTCAACTGCAGGAAGGGAAATTTTAATTGGATATGAGGAAGAACTTTTTAACCCTGAGAGTGGTTAAGTATTAGAGCAGATTTCCAAGAGAGGTTGTAGAGTCTCCATCCTTGGAAGTTTTCAAATGAAGGCTAAACAAATACTTAGCAAGGATGGTGTTGCCAGGAATAATCCTGCCTTGAGCAGGGTGTTGAATTATATGACCTCCTGAGATCCCTTCTAGTCCCATCTTCCTATGGTTCTATATGCATTATTTATTTATCAAATGTGCAAATCATGAGCTTTGAATGCTTGCACAAAAAAGGAAGACATATGATTGCATCACAAGAAGTTAAAAATTGTCATAATGCCAGCAAATTAGACTGTAAGATCATTAGGGCAAGGGCTACCTTACCTGTATATGTGTGTGTGTGTGTGTGTGTGTGTGTGTGTGTATATATATATATATATATATATATATATATATAATCTAATAAGAACATGAACCTAATTAGGGCCTCTGAGGTATAGTGTAATACAAATTAAAAAAAAAGCAATAATAGGCAATCCTCAGCTAGAGACTGCAAAACCCTGCTCAGCACAAACTCTGCTCTCAAGAGAGGCCTTGGAAAATGAACAAACACTGCAAAATGCAATGAAAGTAATAAAATCTGAACTCAAGTAAATCAAGGGGAAAGTTCTGGGATGAAATTCTTGCCTAATTGATGTCAACAGCACAATTCCCACTGACTTCAGTGAAAACAAGATTCTTTTGTTTTGCTGGTCTCCTGCACATGGAGCACATCTACACATGAATATTAATAGAATGCAATAAACTCTGGTGCAGTTTGCACTGGAGTTTATTGCTCCTAGGTGCAGCGTTTAAACGTGTGCTCAGGACCACAGCATGTTGAGCTGGGGCAGTGCAGCCCTGGCTGGCAGGAGGTCCAGGGGGCCAGCCTAACAGCCCCGGGCTGCTCCTAAGTAGCTCAATGTATTGCAGAGAGGCTGGATGGAGCATGAGAGTGCTACAGTGTAGGGCTAGCAGCTAGGCAGCCTTGCACTGTAGCATCCTCCTGCCTGAGCCAGTCCCGCAGGGTCACTTTTTACAAGTATGTTGTGATGGAGTAAATAACTCCACCACAGAATAGTACTTGTGTTGGGCAGTACTATCCTATAGTGGAGTTACTTAGTTTACTCTGGCCTAATAGCACCACTTCTGCAGATAGTGACACTTTACTGAGCAGCTAATTAGTCAAGAGTAAGCATTTCATGTAGATGAACCCATAGACTCCAAAATTAAAATTAGTAGGAATACTACAATGTCCTCCCCTAATATTATTAATTAAAAAACCTATTATTTTCAACAATATTTTTCATGGCAACTTCAGAAGATTAAATGAAACAGGAGGGGCAGAGACAGTAGAATTAAAACAAAGATAAGCTATTTTTGATCTAGCCTGGCTTTTTCATGAAATGGACATTCTTGTGGAAAAAAGAAATCCATTTGCATTAATAATGTTGAGGTGTCCAACAATAAAGCAAATAAAAATCATTTTAAAACTGAAATATTTAGGGTTTTCCCTAACACTGAAAATAAGAGCGGTTTTAAATGAAAAGCCAAAAAAGATAAATTTGATGAACAATATAGAAACATGCCGTTTTGTTTCTCAATTCCTACTTCTGCTGCTGTTTTAGAAACAAAGAGAATTCCTTGATCAGGCTTAGAGATGAAGTACAACAGTTTTAATATACTCATTTTAGCTGACTTGTGCTACCTACTTTTACTCTTTGTGGATGACACATAAATTTAAAAGGGAAGAAGGCATTTGAATCCCTTTGGCAGCTTTGAATATCTCAGCATATATCTGTGTACACACCAATGTGAGCAAGTCATGATTAACATGCAGATAAGAGAAAATCCACCTGGAATCTAATGGAAACAGATTGCTACAAAGCCCATAGGGGTAAGTTAACAAACTATGAAGCAGGTCCCAGCACAGAAACACAAAAGTCTTGTGAAAACAAGTGTGGTTCATATTAGAAGTCAGTACCCATTGCACTCAGAACAGGAATGGATCTAAACTGCCTCTTACAACACATTATGCCCTATAAGCAAGTGTTTGGGAAGCTGCACTCAGGATTGCAGAGCACTGAATCACCATAACCAGGCAAATGGGGTCAGAGTGTGTTTGTGGCAATCAGATAAATATGGGGTGCACTTTGAAGAATTCTCCACAAGGAACGGCTGAGAAAGGCACATTTTCATATTGTTTGCTGTTCTCAAGTTTGAGAGTGCTCGTGGCACTGGTTAGTAATTGGCTTTAACAGGGAGGGGACTTCCCACACTTTTACCATCACTACACACTTGCAAAGTCTCAGCATAGGCACTTTGCATGCTCTGACCTGCCTTGTGCAGGACCTGTTGTTCAAGTTATGAACATCTTTACTTTTTCCTTAGGGGAAGGGAGAAGGAAGGCTGACAAAAAAGCAGCATTTGTTTTACGCTCCATCTGAGCTCTCTGCTGGTCCCAAGTAAATGTCAGAAAGGGAAGAAGGGAGCCCTGTTAAATTCCTCTTCAAAGTTTCATTTTAATTAGGGCATCATTTAAACAATGATTTATTGGAAACTAGAATTATTATGAACCATGAATGCAGGAAGTGCCACCCTGAACTGTACCTCTGACCTATCTAGTCTTGTAGGCTCTCGACCAATGCTAACCAGCACTGGTCACTTCTCAGGGACGTAGGAGTTATGAGGTTCTGAACCTATAGAGAACATTTCTACTCACCCCTCATTAGCTAGTGTTTGGTGAGTCATGAAAGTTCATATTCACTCCAGAACTAATATTTTAGTGTTTAATATTGCTGAATGCTCCTGTTATTCACATAAATACCCAGGCTTTTTTGGAATCTTGCAAAGCTCTCAGCCTCGGGTGTGACCACAACCTCACTGAGCACTGTGAAAGAAGTTTTCCTTTCATCAATTATAAAAAGTTCAATAAACTCTGGTTTATTTGCCACTGTGGTTTAATCTGCTGTTTTTCGGATCCTCCCCCTCCCCCCAGCATCAGAATTATTAATTGGTCACTAATGAATAATTCATCATTGCATGCATTCTGCTTGCAGTGACGACTGGGGATACAGGCCAACTTGGACACACTCTCAAGGTGGGCCAACCAGAACTTGATGGCCTTCAATGTACAGAAGTGTAAGGTGCTGCACCTCAGTAAGAAGAACCTTCAATATACTTACAGGCTTGGCAGTGCTACACTCGCTAGCACCATGACCAAAAGGGACTTGGGGGTCTTGACTAACTACAAGATGAATATAAGCCACCAATGCGATGCTGTGGCTGACAAAGCAAACCAAACTCTGGCATGCATCCACCAATGCATCTCAAGCAAAATCAGGGAAGTCATCCTCCTGCTTTACTCAGCCCTGGTGAGACCGCAGCTGGAGTACTGTGTCCAGTTTTGGGCCCCCCACTTCAGGAGGGATGTGGAAAAGCTTGGAGAGTCCAAAGGAGAGCCACTCATATGATCCAAGGCATGGAGGGAAGGCCGTACAAGGAGAGGCTGAAGGACTTGGGACTCTTCAGTCTGGAGAAGAGAAGGCTCAGGGGGGACTTGGTGGCCATAAACTCCTGGAAGGCCGATTTAGACTAGAGTTAAGAAAAATGTTCTTCACAGTGTGTGTGTCCAGGGTCTGGAACAAACTCCCCCCAGAGGTGGTGCAAGCACCTACTCTGGACTCCTTCAAAAAACAAGTGGATCTTTTTCTTGCTACGGTCACTTGATCCCAGCTGACTTCCCACCTATGGTGGCAGGGCTGGACCCAATGATCTCATGAGGTCCTTTCCAGCCCCTAATGTCTATGAAATCTATGAAATCTATAAACCACTTTACAATATTCCCTTTCAATGATGCTATTGTCCTTTTGCTCTTGTACTGTGATAAATGGTTCAGAGCACTGCCAAACATATTTTTCCTATCACAGTGACTTAGGATGCATATATACCATTCCCAACTTTTATCTTATTCATTTCCTCTGTAAGAAGAATTAGTTACATCCACAAATTTCAAGTGGATAAAGTGCCTTAAATTGGAAGTGTAATGTTCTCGACACAAGATATTTGACAACTAAAACAAAACTGGTTACATGCAAGTACAACTTCAGGGACTGTTCTCTTGGGTTTTCTCCCAGATTCACTGAAGTCTCTCTTGCCTTCTAGAAGCCCAGAGAGTGGTAAATTCATGAGTAGTGCAGTATAGCAATTGGATATGGGGATTATTGCTATCCTAACAATTCTCAGCATCTCCCATACACAATATTTCAAGAAAGCCCCTTAAAAATTAACATTTAAGGCCAACACCATCCATCACTGGCTCTGATAGAGTTGCATTATGAAATTCCCCTCATGAAATGTATTCTTAGATTTCAACCTGGCAAGCCATGAAATGCACAACATAGCCATGTCAACATCACAAGCCCACACAGCTGTCTCCTGAAATGTATGTGGATTGGAAATCCTAGTAGTTGTTATATCTAAGATAATGATTCATCCTCCCTCTGGGGCTGGGACTTGCCTCTGCATGTTTTGCAATGCTGTCTGGCTTTATAACAGCATAGCTGCATGCTGTAATTCCCAGCAGATTTCTCAGCAAACTGATGAGTGAGGAGCAAGCTAACTCCTTAAAACAATGGCATTTCTCTTCAGACAGTTTTTCCTGCTGGCTGTGGATCTGATGCTTGCTTCCACTCTTTCGTGCTTCCTTTATGCCTTTGCATGCCTCATAATTGCTCTCCTCATTTGCTTTGTTATCTTCCTCTCCTTTGGAGTTGTGAAGAAAATGGAGAGAGACATAAAAGGGAGAGCAATTGTAATTCTAGTTTCCAACAGCTCCATTGGACGGACATTTACCAGGAACCTGGATGAAGCAGGTTTCAAAGTATCTGCCACGTTCTGGCCACCTAAGGAGAAATGGGCTACAGTTCTGAAGGAAGAGTGTTCTCCAAAAATGAATTTGTCGCAGATTCACATGACTGAAGATGAATATCAGAAGACAGTGAAAAACTTCATAGAAAGCCACTTATCTCTGAAAGGTAATGGTTAGGGAAAGCCGGTGGATATTCATAAGAATGTCTAAGGAACATATGCTGGTGGATATGCATAAGAATGCCACAAAGGGCTGGAGTCCATTTGGCAGAGATAATATTAATAGGTTGGGGGGAAAGAAAAAATGATGGCTGAAATGCCACCAGTACTCTACTTGGAGGAAATGCACCTGCCTTCATATTATGCAGGTTTCCAATGAAGGGTGCTGCTGAATCCACTGCTGCAGAATCAGCTGAGGGCATGATGCTGTTTCAAGCAGCACTTGACCACAAGATTGTAACCTTCTTTTTCTGTTCTGATCACTGGGGGCTAAATCTTTAAACAATTTGTAAACTTCACCTGAGACTATATGAGGCAGTGAGTTGTGTTATCCTCAGAGTACACAGTATACCTGTGCTTGGGATTCTGCCAATTTCTTTCTGGGTGCAGTAGAAAAGTAATCCAGGAGGATGATAGGGTGGCAAACAGTTTGGGTCCCGATCAAGCTAACATTGCTTTGTTAGCACTCCCTCACTGTAAGGGCTGAGATCGGCAGAACTTCCCTGCTTTAAATGTGAGGATCCTAGCAGCAAGGCTTTGAACCAAGGATCCCCAGCTCTGGAACCTGCTTCCTACTGCTGTCTTTTGCAAAGCGTTGAGTCACTGTCCACTGCACCCCCTCATGGCCAGACTTGACACCCTACTCATTTTAACATCCTGAACATCCTTATCTCTTTTGTCAATGTGGTGTAGAGCCAGGCATCTTTCAGGGGTAATGACTTTAAGACTCAAACCCCACTGTCCAGAGAGCATTCTGCCCAGAGTTAGGCCTCTCCTGAGTCTGGGGTTCACTGGACCGTGGTCCTTTACATCCAGAATCATCATGTCCCCTCCTGTAGCAGTGGAGAAGTTGGGGATCCCAAGGCTGCCCTCTTCTCTGGGTTCTTACCTAGTGTCCCTTTCTTGAGTAGTGAAGAACCATCCCTTTCTTTTCCTTTACTGCTTATGTGGCCTAGGAACCTTCTTGTCTAATCG
The DNA here is from genome assembly GCF_030867095.1 of Alligator mississippiensis. Lineage (NCBI taxonomy): Eukaryota > Metazoa > Chordata > Crocodylia > Alligatoridae > Alligator > Alligator mississippiensis. The sequence goes on along the minus strand of NC_081824.1, from coordinate 223,237,375 downwards.
GTATCCTCATGTTCCTCCTCCTACAGCTTCCCCCAACCCGCTGCTCTGAAGACTCTCCACATAGCATCTCCTTCTTTCTGCCTGGTTGATCACCCTTCATTAACTCTGCTAACCTGAAATCATGTGGTGTCCATCACAGTCTGACAATGTCCATTAATGCAGTTTTTTCATAATTCCATTCTCTGATCAGTAAGGGACCTTTAAGGCAAGAATGAGGATTTTAGGTTTGTGATTGTGGAGAGGATCCATCTTAAAATAGATGGGCTTTGCTCCTGTTGTACTTGAACGTATCTTGGGGTGAGAGCACTTCTTTTAAATACACAAATGTGCAGAATATTTAGAGTTCTGATAGTTAGTTACATACTAACAAATCTTTTGGAAGGAATATTAAACCTCAGGCTTCAGCATTTAAGCAAATCCATCAGAGATCTGAAGAAAACCTGGTTACAATGCGCAGATTATCTCTCATAGATTATCCCACAGCTGCTCTTTGTCAGTTTTCTACATCTACTTAAGAAGCTTCTGGTGTCAGTGGCGGGATACCAGACTGAGCAGACCCTGGGCCTGATTGGCAAAGGCTAGTGCAATTATCCTAAAATAAATAATTGGAATTACTGAACACTTGCAATTTCCACTGATTTTGACGAAAGTGGAAGTGCTGAACATTGCTCAGCATAACCTCTGGGGCCAAATCTTTGGGTGGGGAAAACCAATTGGTGGTTACACAGCTTCAATGGACCTATGCTGATTTTTTATTATGAATTAGGCCCAGGAACAATATTTTTAATGTTTGACCTTCTTTTGATTATTTGATTACATATACTGATCAAACTCCCCTGGAAGTTTTTTTCCTCAAAAGATTTCTTTTCTAAAGGTTCCTTGCTATTTACAGTTAGGATCTTTAGCATGGCATTCACACTGTGGACATTAAAATTTATTTCTGATGGAGTGACCCAATTACATAGCAGATCAAAGTGTGACATCAGCAAAAAAAAAATACTTGCACTAACATTCTTTGATATCCTTGCTGAGTTTTTGAGTGGGAAGTTTTGTTTGATCGGTTTGATTTAATATTTTTGGCATCGGTTGGTGAAATGTAGACTCCTGTCATCAACTGACTGAAAGGGAATTCACACTGTTAGATCCACACAAAAATTCAGCCTGATTGACAATCTCTGCTAAAGAGAAGACCTGGAAAATAGCAGGGGAGGGACATTTGCATCTCTGTGAAAAGACACATTGTGTGCATTTTTCTTTAGAATTATTTTTTTCATGAATTTGATATGATATATCAGTTTTCACTTTTGGTTTTCAATGGCTGATTGTCTTTCTAAAGTGCTGGTCCTTGTCTGCATAGGAAAGTTTGTTACATTAAAATGATACTGATATAAACTCCCATGCTGAGGCTCTTGTTTCTTTTATTTAGTATAAAGATAACCCTTCTTAGTTAGGTTAAACTCCTTTATAACTGGCATAAGCTAAATAGAACATCCCTCCTACACACATACTTTTAAAGGAATAATAGTGTTCGCATGAGAGCCTATAATGACTTATACTCTCAGTATAACATTTCTCTGTAGGCAAATCTTTACACCTGAATTACCACTTTTTCTATACTACCAGAGCTCTTTATATTGCTCTGGTAGTATAAAGTAAAACTTTGAAGACCCTATTTACTGCCACTCATATGAAAAAAGACCTTAGCACGACTGAGAATCAGGCCATCATCATCTGTTATAAAAACCACAGAAATTCTTCCATGCTGTTTAGAATTAATCATAATCCTTGCTGATCTGTGCAGGAGACTTCATAGGTTTACAAAATGTATCAGAGACTATGCACACATTACAATCAAAGCTGGTGAGGAAGTTTTTGACGAGTCAATTTTTTTTTCATTTGTACATGCCGGGTCATCAAAACGGAAACTTTGCAAAACAGGTTCTATTTCAATTAATCTCCTGAATAAAAACATGTTTGGAAAACCAAATTCTGAAATTTCCAAAAGATTCCGATTCAACATTTCCAAGTGAAAAGACTAACTTTTTAAAGTAAAAATGACATTTGTCAAAAAATGTAAGGCATGTACACTAAGAAGCTCAAAATCCAAACCAAACATTGAATAATCGACACAAAACATTATATGAACACAAGTTTGATTTTGTTTGTTTCACTTGCTTATATTTTTTAAAATTTTGTCTTTTGCCTGCCAAGAAAAATAAATTCTCTTAGGACAAGCAAACTGTTTCCTACGTACATCTATTTGTAAAAAATTTTGTATGATCTCAAAGGTGTTGCTGCAGGTATAATATGCACTGTTGGAATTCAAATGTATATTTTGAGACTTTTGTTATATCACATAGGTAAAGGACCCCATCACTTGTATTTATTGTATTCATCTGTTATATGACTAGTAGGTTTTTTCTGTGTGCCCCTAAGAAATGAGGCTTGCTTTCTTGCAAAAGGGTAGCAGCATACATAGCTTCAAACCCCAATATTAGGGTTTTTTTCTTCCCATAGTAGAAAAAGGTCATCGTTATCTATGTAGTTTAAAGGGCATGGCAGTAGAAAGAATATAAAAAAAACAGGTCTAGTTAGAATGAGCTTGCATATTCCATACATACTCCTTGATTCATGGCAGCATGATTCTCCCACTCCCTGCATTACACAGCTGCTGTGTTTATCTCTGTCTGCAATATTGCCTCCTCCCCCTGCATTATTCATTTAAAAACAAGGTGGGGTTCTCCTAAGCAGTAGACTGGTTTAACAATAATAATTTTAGAAAGAATAATAAATGTTGGTTCTTTTGAGTCGTTAGCCCATGGAGTCTTTACCACCTGGAAGCATCACTGTGGAGCATGTCCAGCCCGTTGGCTCCCCATGCTCCACGTACTAGATATGTGGCAATGTAGCTACCTTAGAACAGTCCTGAATGTGTGCCCAACGTGTATACTTGATGCATGAAGCTGAAGAGCAGTGTGAGCGTGTACTTAACACCATGTAGCTGTTATGCTGCCTTACTTCCAGGAACTGGCCATATGGGGTAGGAGCTATGTGTGTGGGCCATGCTTCACAGTGGCCTGGAGGTGGCGTAGACCTGTTCTTTGTGTGCACTCTAGTCAGGTTTCCAGAGAGCTAGAAGCTCAGGCTTTATTTAAAGAAAAAAGGCAGGAGCTGAGGCTTTATTTCAGACCATCAACAAGTATAGCAGTAGCCATTGAAGGCTGTTAAAGTCATCAGCAATAAACTGAGATTGAGCTTCAGCCTCTTGCTACCTGTTTAACACTGCCCTTTAGCTAGGTTGCCAGAACTACTGTAATTTGTTTTACGACCGTCCATGCTGACTGCGGTGTTGGGCCTTGAGCAGGGGGAGAGTAAAGCAAAAGGAAATCTCAGATTCTTAGGGCTCACTCTGGATAGGGAGCAGAGCTTCCAGACTCAAGAAAGGTAAGCAAGACAATACACCATTCTCATCTGTTTTTCTGATTAACCTGAATACCATCCATTGCCATGTCACCTGGGTGTCCTCCTAATTCAGGGGCGGGACTTATATCAGCTGGTGGGCCACTTCATGGGTTTTGGTGAGCTGTTGAGGGCCACACACATACAATTTTTCAGAAGATTCATTTTAACAAATTATAGATAAAGCACAAATCATATACTAAAAATCAAACACCTACTATATTTTAATTTTATTTTAAAAAATCATTTTTGTCTTTTTTTTTTTTTGAGTCGTGTATATAGAGGCAATTGCAGAGTAGATCAAAATAAAGTCCTACTCATATATATTGTGTGTGGAGAGTGTATGAGGGTGTGTGCAGTGTGTATGGGGGGGAATGTGTCATATGTGTGGGGGGGAGGGGCTGCCTGTGTGCTAGGTCCTGAGAGCCAGCTGGGGTTGGGGGGAGGGTGAAAGAGGAGGAAAGGGGGCACATGCAGTAGAGCTGGTCTGGGCATGTAGACTGGGTGGAAGGTGGCTGTGCGCTGGAGCCTGAGCTCCACATGCTGGCGCAGAAACAGCCCGGCTGCAGCTTACCCTCCCCCCCACACACACTCCCCCCATCCCTGAGTGGCTTTGCATGTGGTGCCCAGCATCTACATGGTGCGTCTATATGGTCGCTGTTGCAAACTGCACTACCAGCTGCCCCGAGTGGTGCAGTGAGGGCAGGAGGAGAAGAGCCGAGCAGTACCCAGGTGGGTGGGGCCACACTAGGAGCAGCCGCATGGGAATGCTGTGCACACTGCCTGGGGTGGAGGCCATTAGCAGGAGTGGGTGGGAGTGTGGCATGGTTGCCCTGGGTGGGAGTGGGCAGGGCTTGGCCCTGTGAGGAGTGCTGCAGGGGCAGGTGTGGATCAGACACAATCAATTGGCAGGTACCCACCTGCAGGCTGCATCTAATCAGTTGGTGGGCTGGATCTGGCCTGCAAGCCATAGTTTGCCTAATTTTGTCCCAGTTACAGGGATTATGACACAGCAAAAAACAAACAAACCAACTATAAGTCAAATGCAAAATGAAATCAGTACTCATTGCATCATGCCCAGGAAGCTGTTTGGCTCTTGCCCTGGCCCAGCCAGGGACAGCAAGTTCCAAAAGGCAATGGCTCTCAAGCCCCCTGCCAGGGTAAGCAGAGTTCTCAGACTTCTTACATGATCTTAACTGATGCAGCAAAGTAGGGGGTAAAAGTCAGTATTTCAGATGCCTGGTCTTAGCCTGTTTTTCTCACTAAGATCATTATTTGATGCTTGATGCTTGTATTGCAGCCAGAAGGAACACTGAATGCAAACTTGAGCACAGGAGTCACATACTGATGTTGACTCATGTTGTTTAGAGACTGGGAAACTAGAACCTGATCGTGATCTTTTATATACCATATTTTCTTGCATACAACACAACAGAATATAATACATGCCTTGTTTTTAAAAGGCAGAATGAAGAAAAAAATGATTTTTCCAGAGTTATGGCTTCATAGACCAGGAACAGAACCTAATTGTAAAATGATTCACCCTCCCTTTCCTACTTAGGCTGTGAAACAGGAGAGGAACCAGAAGCAGCTAGCAGACAGCAACATAGCCTGAAGAAAGATTAGTTTGCTTAGTGGAGCATCAAGACCATTAAAAAGGATGGGCAATTGTTAACACCTGTGGAGCAGAAAACAAAGAGCCATTAAGTCAACTGGCTTCCCTCAGCTGCCTGAATAGCCATGCCACAGCTGCTGCACTGTGGAGCAGGAATCAAAGCAAGGAGTTTCTATCCTGGGCAGAAAATCAACTTTTCTTCTTAAAACATGCTCCTCAATTTTAGGGGGCTGATTTTGTGGGAAAAGTTATGTGTTGTATGCAAGAAAATATTATATAAATATATATGATCCCAGCCTTTCCTGTGCCATAATAAATGTGCTTCTCTCTGTTCACATTCTGTATTGCTTCCTATTGTATTGCCTTTACCTGCTTGTCCTCACACATCCATTCACTTCACTTCATTTTGCTCTCTTTCCATTCTGGACCGACATTTATCCTGTCTGCTACTGCAGAGGAAACAACAGGCCGGTCCAGAGATTTCAGTATAGAATAGATATAATGGTAGAACATCCCTCACTGTTTACTTTCTTCCTTTTCCTTTCAGTCTCTGTTTCCTTGGTTCTGTTCTTCTTGCTCTCGTTTCGTTTTCTAGCTACTTATCCTGACAGTTTTTTTCTTCCCTTCTTTCTACTCACATAGCTTTGCGTATTGTTCAATGCAATCATTCTGATCCACATCCACCATCTTTTTGTGTCTTTCTAAGTTCATCTTTCCCTGTTTCACTTCCATTCCCTTCACACTTGTCAATCAAAAGATATTGGGATTTCTTGTATTCAGTATATGTACAACCTTTAGAATACCATACTTTCTTTATTAACCTTCATAAGACAGGATGGAACCTTGACCTGACTGAAGGTACTCTAGCTATCTTGGGAGCAGAAATGAGCAAACGCCAATCAGCGTGACTCAGACAGAGGGTCTAAGGGTGGAAACAGACATCACCTGGCATCTTATTGTGCTGCCTTAACATTTTTATGGTGGCACAAATGCTGAATAAATAGATGTTGTTACCCTTTGTTGTGCCACATGAAAGGAAAATTAGTGGTGCAACAAAAGGAGGTAATAGACTCTGCTGCTTTACTGTGGCAGACATCTATTAGAGCTGTGCAATGTTTTGGTTGCTGATTCGATTTGGCGTAGATTCGTCCTGATTTGGTGGCCGAATCTTCCATTTGAATTGAATCAGGAGACCCTTTAATCTCTCCAAATTGAATCGCTACCCTCTAAATTGATTCGGAGAGATTCAGAAAGATTCAATCATTCAGACATAGACACAGTTTTAAATGTTTTTTCTATATATCTCGAGGTACCAGGCACGGCTTGTGAACTTTCTGATGGTGGGGCGAATGGAGCGTCCCACAGGAATGCACGGGACAGGGAGTGGTCCCTAGTGCGCTTGGCAGCAGACCCAGAAGTGGACCAGAAGTACTTCCAGTCCACTTCTAGGTCCACCGGGGAGCGCATGAGCACACAGTGCTGCTCTGAGATGGTTATATTGGTTATATTGCGTCACATGTAGGACCAGGTGGGCAGGATATGCTTCTTAGTGGTGCTCCTGGGCTTGGCATTGGGTGGTATTAATGAGTGCTGTAGAGAATTATTAGCAGAGCAACTGTTAGCCTGGAAGAAATAATGGCTCTCAGCCCCATGCCCAATCTATTAGACCATCTCACCCTTCTCCTAAAGGACAAGCTATTCTTGCAATATGGATGTGTCACTGATGTTATGAGAGCTACCACTCTCCCGGTATTTTCATATGCACAGTAAGCCATCACTTTTTTTCCATGAGTTATGCTATTATAGTCAAAGTGGCTACTCTCATGACCAAGCACTTGCAGGACAGAGCCATTGTTAGGAACAAATGTGGGAGAAAGACATTTGGATTCTATTTTTTTTCTAGAGTCATGACTGAAGTGCTGTGGTAGTTCCTGTGTTTCTTTAGCCTGGCAACCTTACACAGGTAGCAGAACAAAGGGGTCACAAAACGGCAGCAGTTGTGCTGCTGCCCTGACCACTTGTGCACTGCTAACAGTGATGCTTCCCTGTGTGCTACTGCGAGGTCAGTCATGCTGTGATGCCTCTGACTTGCACTCATTTTGTTTTATTAATAGCTAGACATTCCTCCCCATTTTTCCCTGTTAAGTTTACCTTATGACCAGGACTTACATCATTTTCTAAACTCACAACAGAAGGAAAATTCATATTTTCCTTTTTCCACAGTAGAGATCATTTTATGGCTGCAACATAAATTCACAGTCATCTACCATCCTTAGTCACCTTTGTGATCAGTCAGTCAGGGTAGTCACAGGCTACAAGTAAACTACAAAGCCATAGATGTTAGGAATGAATAAAGTAAATGATATCACTGAGAGTTGCATAGCCAACAATAAGGAACACTGTATTATTTAACTTCAATTGAATACAACAACTGGAGACTATCCCTTAGAATCAGGCCCTTTCCATAGGCACCATTCTGAGGCTTCAAATGATTGTGTTTGGAGTTATAAATCCAGCCAGTGATGCTTACAGTCACTCATTTGTGCATATGCAGATATAAGCATGCATCTCTGAAAATCTGTCCATGAACTTTAATACTTCCTTCCTTCTTTAGTGGGTTGTTAGGCTGAATGTATTAATGATTGTGAGGCATTCAGATACAGCAGCAGTTAGGGTTATATGGAGTGAATCTACATGTGCACTTTCCTGCAGAATAGACTAATTAGCTCTGTAGTAAAGCCTAACAGTCTACGCGTGCGCTGGTATTAGGGTACAGTAAACTAATTAACTCCACTGAGAATAGTATTGTCGGGGACAGTACTATCTTATGGCAGAGTACTTTACTTCGCTGAAATGCAAGTGTAGATGCTGAGTGTGGGCATACATTGCACCCAGTCAGCAGCCCAGCCAGCCAGGGATCTACTCTGCCCTGGCTTACATTGCTGTTGTCCTGGGCATATGTATAGATGCTTTGCCTGGGAGCAATTGACTCTCACTCAAACTGCTCCTGAATTTATTGTATTGCATTAATTGCCCATGTAGATGCACCCATGATTAATTAGATGGGCAGGACTGCTTGGCCTGTAATGCTGCAAAATGGTAAGAGTTGTTCCATTTTAGAATATCATATGATCTGCAAGTTGTTCTTCATCCAATGCATTTTTAAAGGTACTGAAACAGGTGCTCAGTTCCTGGTCCACCAGACAAATTTGGCTCATTGAGCTATATCATCTGACCTGCCAAGCTCCCCATGGATTTGAAAATTTGGTGGCAGAGGAATGGTGGCAATGTTAATTGCTGCTTCCCTGCTGCCAAATTTTGAGGATGGTCCTGTGGGCTAGACCAGGCACACAGGGCCAGCAGTGTGGGGCCAGGCCAAGGTAGCACAGGGACTGGGCTAAGGCAGTATGGGGTCTGATCTGGGTGTGTGGTGCTAGACCAAGGAAGTGCAGGGCTCAGGCTATGGTGGCACAGGACTGGGCCAAGGTGGTGTGGAGCCTGATTCAGGCATGCAGGGGTCAACCCTGAGCACTGATCTCATGAGAGATCTGGCCTGACCAGCCCCAGGCCACTCATCTGTCCTGCAGGGCCAAAATGATGAGCAGCACTGCACTGGAGCATTGCTCACTTTTCAACATAGTTTGTTGGTGCATTTAGGGTGAGATTTTTCAAAACCTCCTGATGCAGTTACATGCCCAAATGCCAAGGACTTTTGATGGGAGTCAGGCAGCTGACTCCTTCAGGGCCTTTTAAATCTAAATGAAGACTTTCCAAAACTCTTCTTCAGAAAGGTAACTCCAGAGTTCTGGCAGCCCTGGACCTATATGCAAAAGCATGTTTTAAGGAGAGCTGTGCCCTCAAGAAATGCTGCAGTATCATTTTCCCTCCCCCAGCCCCTTCCCAGGCACATCACACTCATCAGCAGTGGGCAGAAATGAGATGGATTCTATCTTCCTTACCACATTTCTCCCCCAGCAGAAATCACATCTACAGGTGCCTTAGCCCTCCTCTAATGCCTACTCACACCAACGGGCTCTGCAGCACACTTGGAACAACAACAGGTTTGGCGTAGGAGAACCCTCTGAAGGAAAGAAGCCCCCATGGAAAACACTCTTCTGGCAGAGCCTTCTGAAGTATGCTCAGAGGGAATCTAGCACACAGACAATTGCTAAATCTGATGTGGCAGTATGCAGCTTTACTGGTGAAAAGTGAGATCTGGGAAATTTCTAATTTTGAAGTTAATAGCGAAAGGTATCTGAATTAAACTACCCTGAGATGTTCTATGGCTCACGCCATTATAGATCTAATGCAATAAGGTCCCAAGCTTCCACTGATGCTGGCCATGTCTACACAAGATGCTGACTGTACTGTAGCTTGTTACTACTGCGCAGTAGTATCACGTGGCACGAAGCATGATGCTATGGTACTGTACAGTCAGCATCACCTAAAAGCCGTTTGGCAATGCTACTGCACAGTAACTACACTTACTGTGCAGTCATTTAGTACTTGTGTACACAAGTACTAAATAACTGTGCAGTAATGACTGTGCAGTCAGCGTCTCATGTATATAAAGCTAGTACTCAGCACCCTATATGATTATAGATTTTAACCAAACAGGGACCAGTGTGAGTACCTAGTACAATGGTTCTCAACCTTTTTAGACTTAAGACATATCTCCATAATTTTTGTGAATTGAGCGGCACCCCCATTTAAAAACAACAGTATTTATTACAATGCTTACCACTTTGCAGAGGGGTCTGGCATTGTGGGCAGGGGAGCAGGGAGAGCCCGAGCCTACACTTAACTGCTTTTGTCCTCACATTTCAAAGGGCCTCATAGAACCCCTAGTGAATCATTGATCTAGCATGACCTCTTGCATAACACAGCCCCCCACATTTCTCTCAAATGTCCAAGGAACAGAAATGCAAATTAACTCAGTGGAGATGGATGAGCAGGAAAACAGGTGAGATCAGATGAACAGTTCTGTTGTCTGAAAATTCTGCAGCTATGCAAACTCAGTGCACCAGGAATGTGCACGCTGTGTGAATAAGAATTCTTAATGTATGATTTATTATCTGTATTGTGGAGTGGCAAAAGTTCTAGGCATGGACTGGGACCCTGGGTTATATGTATATGGATACAAAGGGCTTTCCTTTGTCACAGCCTGTGGCCATGTTTATGAATGCTATGTGCATGGGATCTTGAAAACAGAATCTGTTTGGATTTGTATTCTGTGTTGAGGCTTGAATGGGATTGTACCCGCCTCCGTTCGATTAGGAGCTCGCGCGCCGCCTTCGCCCGGGCTCAGGATCTTGCGCCCCCGAGCTTCGTTGGTATGCCCCAGGGTTTACCCCGGCTGGTATTAAGGGGGACCCCAGAACTCGCCTGCCACGACTTTGATGACTCTCTCAGTGGGGGGTCTTCCCTTGGGGTATCCCCTGGTGCCGGCCCGCCTCTTCGCGGGTACTCTCGGGGCTCTGTCCTCCCCTACACCCCGGCCATACGCCACCTCAGGTCTTCCTGTCCTGGTCTCTCACCCGTCCTCATCTCGTCCTCTCTCGGCTTGGTCACCCTAGCCACTACCGGCTGTCTTCGGACCGGGTATGTCCCTCCCAGTTGGGGGGTGCTGCCCTGATCTCTCCTTCCTTGGGATGCAGACATCCTCTCTGCTTCCCCAATAGTCCCGGCTGCAGTTACCCGCGCCGTCGGCTCCGCAATACAGGCCTCAGCTGGCCCCACTCTCGGGATAGCTGCTACGCCTCCCGCTGCCTCGGGTGTCGGGTTCCCCGCTGGCGGCTGCCCCGCCTCTGGGGCTGACTTCTCCCCCTGTCTCCTCCCTTCTGGGTGCTCCGCTGCGCTGCTCGCAGCCTGCTCCGCCTCTACCCGGCGGCGTCCTGCACTCTGCGGGTGGCAGCTGATTCCCTGCTCGCTGGGGCTCCGCGCTCCAGCTCTCTCCCTCCAGCCGCCCCACTGCTTCGGCGGGGCCGCCTTTTGTTCCTCCCGGCCGGCGTGCCCCGCCCCCGCCACTCAGCCGCAGCCGGATAAACGCCCGGCTGATGACCCGCGCCGGCAGCGCCGGCACGTGGAGTTTCTTCGGGTCTTCCGGCCCTGCGGGAGGTAAGCAGACCCCTTGGCCGCCACGGGGGTCTCCCAGTGCCCCCGCTCCCCTGGGACAGGGATTTTAAGCTGTCTTCTGTTTTAAATGAAGTTAGCAAACAGGTAGTAGGATCAAGCCAGATTCTACATTTGAAGCAGCTCACAGACGTATTCAAGTACTCCCACCATCTTGTTCAGTGAGTTCCTAATTTCTGCCTTAAGTGCCTTCTGCCATTCTGAAGTAAGTATTGCATTCATAGATTCACAGACATTTGGGTCAGAAGGGACCTCAGTAGATCATCGAGTCCACCCCCCTGGCCTGGGCAGGAAAGAGCGCTGGGGTTGGATGACCCCAGCCAGGTGCATGTTTAGCCTCCTTTTAAAGACCCTAAGGTAGGGGAGAGCACCACCTCCCTTGGGATCCCATTCCAGATTCTGGCAACCCTTGCCATAAAGGAGTTCTTCCTTATGTCTAACCTAAATCTGTTGTCCGTCAGTTTGTGGCCATTATTCCTAGTTATTCCAAGGGGTGCCCTGGTAAACAGAGCATCTTCTATACCTTGCTGCACCCCGCCCCCCCCAACCAATGAATTTGTAGGTGGCCACAAGACCACCTCTCAGCCTTCTCTTGTGGAGGCTGAAGAGATCCAGTTTCCTCAATCTTTCCTTGTAGGGCTTTGCCTGCAGGCCCGTAACCATACAAGTGGCCTACCTCTGAACCCTCTTGAGGTTATCCACGTCCCCCTTGAAGTATGGCGCCCAAAACTGGACTCAGTACTCCATCTGCAGCCTGACCAATGCCGCACAGAGGGGAAGTATCACCTTCCTGGACCTGTTCGTCATGCCTGCCAATGCATGATAAAGTGCGGTTAGCTTTACTGATCACTTTGTTACATTGATGACTCATGTTCATCTTGGTGTCAACAATGACTCCAAGATCCCTTTCCACTGCTATGCTGCTGAGAAAGTCCTTCCCCAGCCTGTAAGTGTGTTGGTGATTCCTTCTCCCTGGGTGCAGCACTTTGCACTTGTCTTTGTTGAATGGCATCCTGTTCTGTTCTGTCCACATTTCCAACCTGTCCATATCCACCTGGATTCGTTCCCTACCCCCTAGTGTGTTTATTTTACTCCATAATATGGTATCATCTGTGAATTTGGACAGAGTGCTCTCCACACCCTTGTCCAAGTCACTGATGAAGACATGAACAGCACAGGTCCAAGAGCCGAGCCTTGTGGGACTCCACTGCCCACATCTTTCTAGGTCGATACCGACCCATCCACCACCACTGTCCGGGTGTGACCCCTAAGCCAATTTGCCACCCACCTCACCGTGTAATCAGCTGTCACAGCTGCTCAGTTTATTTATGAGAATAAGATGCAATATGGTATCGAAGGCCTTCTTAAAATCTAAGTAAATGACATCTACCTTGACTCTTGCATCTAAGCATTTTGTGACCCGGTCATAAAAGGAAACAAGGTTAGTCAGGCAGGATCTTCCTGCTATAAATCCATGCTGGTTTCCCTTCAGCATTATTTTGCTCGCTGGACTCCCACAAATATCTTAATTTTTACAAAGGTTTTCCCAAGGATAGAGGTGAGACTAACTGATCTATAGTTACCCAGATCCTTCTTTCTCCCTTTCTTGAAAATAGGGACCACATTGGCCCTTTTCCAGTCCTCTGGGACCTGACCTGAGCACCATGAGTGCTCAAACAGCCATGCCAGTGGCTCTGCTATGACATTGGCTAATTCCTTCAGCACCCTGACCAATTTCTTTACTTTTGTTCTCATTCAGCTTGAAATGCAAGTCACCACCATTGTTGGAGTTTATTTTACACTTAAATATAAACAAGAGTTCAAATGTTCAAATTGTAGCAGTTCAGTCATCATTTAACAATATAAAATGCAAAGGTTATTCTTCCAGATAATCAGAAAGATAACTATTTGCATGGCATATTTCTTCAAGGTATTTGCAAACACACTCTGATTAGTAATGAGCTATTTCTTATCTAAGTAGCACTCCATTTAGGGATTTCCTTTGGGTTACAGTGGGTGCAACTACACAAGATGCTTTACTGCACATTAGACTAATCTTAGACTACTTAGTCATTAGATTAATTGGCAAGGAACAGACATTCAAAACGCCTGAGTCTGAATTGATTAAATCCTTTGCAGGTTAGTCCAATTGATTTGGAGGTGGATAGACATTCCCTTTTCATTCCAGAAATGCAGGCACTTGCCTGTAGTGGCTCAGGCTAGAAGCCAGTGGGTGCTAGAGCAGCCCTCCTGCCCTTCCACAGTGCTGAGCTGAGGGGGGTGGGGCTGGTAGGGCCAAGGCAGGATGCTCTGATTAGGGAGGGGTATAAAGCCCAACCCTGCCTGCACTGTCCCAGGCTTTTCCCCACTGGCTGTTCAAGGGGTGGCAGTATTGCCAGACCCTGCATCTCTTGATATTAAGTTTTTCAATATCTGTCTCCCTGCTTCATCAGACTGTCTGAAAACTAGATCATTTCTAACACCTTTCTCTGTCCCCTCTTGAAGACTGACAGATTGTACCCAGCAGTCAGCAGGTTGCTTGTCAGAACAAAGTTTATCAGGCCATCAAGCCCTACAAAAGAAAACATCTCTCCCATTAGTTTCAAGCTCTTATCTGTAGGGTGTATTTGCATTTGCAAGCCGCTAGCTGTTGTTCCAGTGAAATTGAACACCCACACAGACACCTCTCAGCATTAGCTAGCATGTGAGGGAGGGACATGGCCAGATGCTGAGTCCCTGCACTAGGATCTCTGCTGTGGGAGCAGGGCAGGCGGGAGGATCTGTGGAGGCGGGGGCATTAGATTACTCTAACGTGCAGTAAAGCATTACTGTCTATACGTGTGCAGCAATTACTGCGCAGTGTATTAGTTTAATGCACTATTTTCTAGTACCTGTAGTTACAGGTACTAGAAAAATGGCACAGTAACTAAGGCTCCGTACTGTACATGTAGACACTGACTGGGAGCAAATTGTTGCCGGTCAGCCTAGGCAGCACGGGACCACAGCAGGCTGGGAGAGCTGTCCTGGCTCAGCAGGATGTGCCTGCCAGCCATGTGGAGATTGGGATGGGTCCTGATCTCCATGTGGCTGGGAGGCAGCTGCCTGGCAGCCAGGACAGCTTCCCCACTCCTGCTCAGGGCCAGGCCAATCTCCTCGCGGCTGCAACAGAGCTGTGCACTGAGCCAGGACAGCTCTCCCCCCACACCCTGCAGAGCTTAGGGCTAAGTCTCCCCATGCTCTTGCCAGCCTCAGGCTGGCACCCAGGGGAGCCTGGAGGTCCCCCTGGCTGCTGCAGGGGGGCAGAGCAGAGCAGGAGCAGCCCTGGATTGAGCTGCTCCTGTTGGGCTCAATTTGCCCTTACAGGGGTGCACATATAGATGTGCATTTAGGTGCACTTTAATGAGCCTGAATTTTCTACACAGAAAATTCAAGTGCATTAACTGCATGTGTAGATGCACCCAGTTTCAATTACACTTTTCAATATTAGAAATACAGGAGAGGAAACTGGGGTAAAAGTTGATTAGATAAAAAGTGTCAGAGATATGACCTTTGGGCTGAATCTGGCCAGGGGAGCCAGGTCATCCAGCATGTGGCCCATGAATCCAGGGGTGGGGAGAGCAGTGGTGTGACCAATCCCCAAATTCTGAGATTGGATCTAATTGAGCTCCCTTTCCCATTAATCTCTGTGGCTCCCTGAGCCAACACAACATTGCTAATGGAGGTGGATCCAGATCTGGCCTGTGCAGCTCCTCCCAGTCCAGATACAGCGTAGGGAGCCAAGTGAGTTTGCTAACCTTGCTATAGGTAATAATTATCCAATACGTTGCTCATTCTCATACATTGACCTCCTCCCCTTGTCACCAGAAACACCCACATGTGTAATAGTAACTAAAAGTGCATCAGTGCTGTAAGACTGTAGCTTTACATTGCAGCAATTTAGAAACATTCCATTTTCTTGGACAGTTTTATACTGAACAAATATTTGGGGCATATAAGGAGACCAGAGGTCACAGAAAAAAGGGCTCCTCCCCCTCCATGAAAATGTTTTGTTTGTCAAAAAAAGATTATCTGGGGAAGTTTTGAGGGGCTTCTCTCCCATCCCTCCCACCAATATTCCAAAAAAATAAGCAGACACTTTTTATCAGAATCAGCTTTAGTCAAAAACCCAGATTTCCATTTATACACAATGCCTGTGGAAAGTTTTTGACCAGATTTAATCGAGACACAATCTTACATGATTAATTGTATTTACATATAGTGATGTTTGGTAGTTTATAAAATAGAAACATTATCAATATTCATTTTTATCACAAAACTGCTTTGTAGTTTTTGTGTTTGTGACTAAATCTACTCTACTGAAATGTTATGTCTAACTGGTAAATGGTTTTCCTGAGACTTATTGTACTGCAAACTCCCAGGCAACACGAGCCCAGACAGAAGAATTGCTCTGGCCTCTTCGGTAAGACTGGATTGGCAAAAGTAAATTCCTTTTCAGTATTCTACTAAATGCAATGTACACGGTGATTGGCCTGACCTGTACAGTCAACTCAATCCCAGGAAGCTTGCTGATAAAATTAAATTGTTCCTGTATTTCCCTAGTAAATCTGCATGAGGAAATGGCTGAGCTGTATGGTATGTGGTACTGAAGTTCCTGAAGATATCTAGCCAGAGCCAGAACTTTAGCTTTTGTAAATGGGCATACTTCAGTAAGTTACAGCAATTTACACCAATCCAAAGTCTGCTGTAGGAGCTTCAAGTCAAAAGTTGTGTCAAGTTGCATGAAGGCTCCGTGCATGTGAAAGACACTGCCTAGGTTCTACTCTTGACAATAGCCAGTTGAATTATTTACTGTGAACATTTTATCCAATGAACTGCTCCTCTTTTGTTCATGGACATTACTAGTGTACTAGTCATTCACTGGCTGTATAGGTCAAATAATTGAAAAATTACAAGTTGTCTGAAGTCTCTTCACTTTGACCATTTACTCGTCAATATGTGAAATTATAACAGCGGGTAACATCTAGTACACCTGATACTGTTTCCAGGGCCTGACCAAAAAAACAGGAGAATAATAAATAATTAATAATTATTGTAAATAGGAGAAGGAAAGAACACTTGTTTCTGCCTAAATATCCTTCTTCATAGATGAAATGGCTATTCAGAGGAGGCAAGATTCTCCCCTGTGTAGAATGCTAGTATAAGACTTTTTCTCCTTGGAGTTATGCCAAAAGCTAAAATGGCCTGTAAAGTTGTGGTTTTACAAGTATCAAAGGTCCTTTTCTATTTGAACTGCATTGTTACGGCTAAATGCCTGCTCTACAGAAAGTCCCCTTTACCATCTTACAGGGACTCATCAAATGAATTGAAATGTAGTCAACATCAAGCTAAAACTAAATTCTAATAATGTACCTGCCCTTCTTTGCCCAGCACCATTTTGTATGATTTAAAATTTACATCTAACTATTGAAAAAACATTTCCCCCTCTACTGTTCCTGTGGGAGACTGACACAAAGAACCGAGGGGGAAGCTGACTATTAGAGCTGATCAAATCTCCATCCTGATTTCAGTTTTGTAGAAATCACACTTTCTAGTGAATAAACATGGATGGGAAATTCCTGACCAGCTCCACTGGCTATAGACAGGATGCTATTAATGCACAGTGCAGGCAAATTGAACCACAGAGAAACAATTTCTCGCCATTTCCAGTAGTTAAGCAAGGTCCCTGGTGTTATGTATAATAACAGGGGAGGGGGGGGGTGGGAATTGCAAAAGAAGTGTGTTTTTAAATTGATAATATTACTTTAAAAAGCCAGCATATTAATATAACAAAAATCAATCTCCAAGATGTTAAGTTACTGAAATAACAGGAGGCTCCAACTAAAGATAGGGAAATTCTGAGTTTGGGCTGTAAGCCAATCCTTAACTTACCCTGTTATGTTCAGTGGGCCATGCAATAAGTAAAATGCTTTGTAGAGTTTGCTTTCCAGTCACATTTCACTCTTTTATCCTTCTCTTAGACCTTCCAGAATTCTTATTCACACAACCTAACACTGGAGTGCAGTTCGTGTCTGGCTGCATCAATCACATCGAACCACACTACGTGACATAAAACATAGGAAGAAAAGAAAGATACTCTAAGTTATTTTTGAGAGGAGTCACAAAACAAAGAAGATACTCCGCAGGATGATTTAGCATAAGGCAGGGGTGTCAGATTCATCTGGCCCTGCAGATGGTCAGATTGAGCCCATGGACTGTGCCCACCCTCTCCCTCAGCATGCCACATACAGTGCTATGGTACCATCTCTGGCCGGTCCAGGACTATGCTGCACATGGCACTTTCTCTAACCAGATTGGAACAGATGTCACATGCAGCAACCACTCCTGCCAGTCCAGGGTGGGCACCAGGTGCTGTGTGGGTCTCAGATCAGCTGAAGCAGGTGCCATGTGCAGTGCAGTCCTAGACTAGCCAGAGCAGGTACCAGATCTGGTATGCTGGGGACCCGTGGAGCCCCCTTATCCCTGCATGATGGATACAGCTCCTGGTGTGACTGGTTTGGGACTGCACCCCATATAGTGCCTGCTCTAGGACCCATACTACAGACTGGCTAGAGCAGGTACCACATGTGGTTCACATCCTGGACTAGCTGGGGTAGGCACTGTGGGTGCTGAATCCGACATGTAGTGGGAGCCTGGACTGGCCCTGCATGGGGCCAGTGCTGAAGGCTGGTTGATGTGGCTCTCTTGGTGAGACTCAGCCCATGGGCTGTACTTATGACACCCTTGGTGTAAGGGAAAGTTTTGCTGTTAACTCCAGGCAGTGCACATAATGGACCAGAGGGTGGAATTAAAAATAAGCCCTGCTCGAGGCTTTGAACTTTTACTGGTCAAAAGCGCTATAACACACAATAGTGAAGGGTCAGTGATCGCTGACTCCTCTAGAAACTGCTAAGCAGATGCATGTGCCCACATCCAGGATTTCCTGAAGTGGGAAGTGCCACACTGCCCCTTGGACTCTAGGGGGTTGGGTGCGAGGCATGGCTGGAGTCCCCTGAGGAATCCTGGGAGCTCAGCAGGGAGCAGGTGCTGGAAGGAGGAACCTGCACACTGCTGCTATTGCTGTCCATAGGAAAGCCCAGTTGCCCACAAAGCTGCTCTGTGCACAGCAGGGTAGGAGTAGCTCTGGGGCTCCTGGGCCAGCCGGGGAGGGCAGGGAGTGGTGGTGCATGGGTTTCTGCTGCCAATACCTGTTCTCGGCCAATGGCAATACTGTCAGGGGAGGGATGGGCAGGGAACAGGTGCTGTGAAGAGGGAGTTGTATGTCCCCTGCCCAGCCTGGCTTCTTGTGCCACTGCAGCCCACAGCTGGAGTAGGGCAGGAGTAGCTCTGGGGCTTCCCTGCACCTGGATGAGGCAAGGACAGCAGCAGTGGTGGCAAAAGTCAGGGTGCATCTGCACTGCTGTAGGCCACCCACCTGCCTTGATCTTCACCTGCCAGCCAGGAAGGCCAAACTTCAGGCACTTTCTGCAGGGTGAGTTTTACTGTTTATAAAATGACTAAGAAAAGCAGTTCATGACAGTCTGTTTCAGACACCAGAGACCACTGCAGCAGAGGCCACTGCAGCTTTCAGCATGCCAAGAGTAAAAATGCTCTCTTCACCAAGAAGCTTGATCCCAGCCATCTCCTAGGCGTCTTACTAAGTCCCTATGGAAATGCTTCCCCAGAGATCTTATTTCAACCCTTCCTTTCCTCAGAGTGAACCCAGGGCCCTCAGCAAACATCAGGCTTAGAAGGGCAACATCTGCAGCACTTCCATGGTGCTCCTGGAGAGGGACATGCTCAAACATACTCTGCCCACCCATTCATTCCCCCCTCACATGAGCCAAACCCAGCAATGCAGCAGTACAGCCACTCTGAGGCTGCATCTCATGGCCACTCTCAAGCTTGCCCCAATATGTTACTTAGATGCAGAAATTTACCCTTATCGGGGGAAAGAAAAGGGAGGGGGGGGGGGGAAACGGGACAGTATTCTGTGTGGAACAGGTCACAGAAAATAAAACAGGATTTTTTCTTTTTTAAATGATATTTCCATGTTGTTGAAATTTCATTCTTGTGAAAGTGTTCTGACTTGCTTCAGTCCTCAAACAAAATATTTGCTAGTTTTGGATGATGGACTGCATTGCTGTATAAAGGACTTCTTTTCAAGGTTGTTAATTTCATCCAGAAATATTTGCAGTAGGACCAATGGAGAATTTTTGAAAGTTCAGATTTTACAAAAATAATTTGATTTTTTTTCATAAGGTTTTGCTTGTTGCTTTAGGAGCCCTACATGTTTTTAAATCTAAAGGTAGTTGATGCTTATAATATTTCATTGAAACTCAACAACTGTCACCTTTATTTGTGTGCAGAGAAACACTAGGAAGCAATACACAAATGAATTGTAGAAGTTAATATAGCTTCTCTCCTGGCAACTTGACAGGCACGTCTGATGTGAAGAAGAAGCCATCAGCCCTGATGTGGGAAGAACAAGAGGCAGACAAAAAGGAGTTCTCTGAGAGAAAAACAACATGGATATGGAAGAATGTAGTGTTATTTCCAGGTAGGAACAAGAAAGGTAAACTTCAGACAGCCTAGTGCAGTGGTGCCTATCTCTGGCCCAAGTAGCGTGGGGCTGGTCCCTGTGATCCAGCATGGAGCTGTGTCATCTGGCCCACAGATCTGGAATTTGGTAGTCACAGCATTAATTGCTGAGGCTTGCAGAGCCATGGCAGCCACCTCTTTTTCTGCCACCAAACTGCAGCCCCATGGGCCAGATGACATGGGTCCATACTCCATATCCAGTCTGTGAGATTTCCCGTGGGTCTAAATATTTGGTGGCAGGACAAGCAGTGGGAACTGCAGGTAATACTGCTCACCACACTGCCAAATTTTTGGACCCATGGGGATTCTTGTAGGCCAGATGACATGGCTCTGTAGGACATATATTGGTTACCTCTGGTCTAGTGCATTTGAATATATTGCTTCTCTTAGACTCTGTTTATACTAGAGATAAGGATATGAAAAATGTGTTACTTTGATGGTCTTGCTGCACTTGCCCAGTGATTGCAAGATCAGTAAATTAGCTAGGGCCCAGACTTGTGCAGTGCCTGGTACCTTTGGTTCCCTATGCAATCATTGGTTTTGAAATTTAAGTCAATGGGTATACAAAGCAATTCTCAGTTGGTACTTGCCAGCTTATGGGATGAGGCCTTTATCTGAAGAAGAGCTTTATCTCCTATTTTATTGTGCAGAGAATTAACTAAATTTATGGTAAGACAGAGGTATAGAGTTCATCACCCATGTTAGAATGGGAATTGTTTTAGAATACAAAATGTGTGCTAATTGAAGTTTTGAGAGAATTCAATAGTATTTACTCAAGTATAAAATGATTCCCCAATAATTACATTCTATATATGGAAACTTTATAAATTTCTTATAATTGTCCAGGTATAGAAACCAATTATTGGAGGTTTGCCTTGAATCTTCTCCCCTCCCACTGCTACAGCAGGAAAAAATAAATCTGGGGGATCAGGTAGCCCATTTACCCTACATCTCCCTGCAACTTCTCCCTTCAGGTCTTTCCTCCCTTCCCCTATTGTCAGAACCTGCCCTCCCTAAGCACATGGAAGTAAGGAGAAAATTTTATAGGCAAATTGCTAGAAGGTAGACAGGCTTAATTCATCCAGGTATTTTACCTTTTTGAAACTGCTGCAAATTTTAGCATAAACATGTTTTTGAGCAGCACTTTTATACCTACTTATTAGCAGTATAAAATAGGCATGATATTAGTCTAAAGCCAAAATGCATTACTGTAGAGTTTACTGGGCTGGCTCCCAATAGAGTCAACAGCATTGCAAGCCATGGTGACCCCACAGTTTAGCATTGCTCAGTGTGTGTGTGTACTCCAGATATCCCCTCCCCCTAAAAATGATCCATGTACTAATTAGCCCCACACTCATGACTGGAACAGGGTGTTCTTAGCATGAGTCCTGGGATCCTCCAAAAATGTATATCCATATGAGGCAAAGGGCAACCTGGTCTGGCCCCACCTAATGAAGGGTAGGGCCATACTAATCATATGGACCAGGTTTGGGGGGGGAGGGAAGGGGGTGACAGAGGAATTCTGGGTGAAGTGTTTGGGAACCCACTTGGTGATGTTTGCCAAACGCTTACGGCCAGTAAGGAAACAGGGATGATTGGAAATGGGAAAGAAAGACACTGTTCAGTTGTGATAGTGAAGAGGAAGTAAAGATGTATTCAATGTAGTGGCTTACCATGACTTAAAAAAGAGTTGGCACTAAGCAGGAATGAGTGCAATGGACTTCACTATATGTTATTTACATGTGCTGAACTAACCTATCCTTCTGGCTGGTTCCCAACAGTATGTTTACTCAATATGGGCCATGTGTTTTATAATCATACTCATGTTGGCTGCATTTAATCTTCATAGTTGGTTTCCATTACTGATCATATAGATTCATAGAGGCCGGAAGGGATCTCAATAGATCATTGAGTCCGACCCCCTGCATAGGCAGGAAAGAGTGCTGGGTTCAGATGACCCCATCTAGATGCTCATCTAACCTCCTCTTGAAGACCTCCAGGGTAGGGGAGAGCACCACCTCCCTTGGGAGCCCATTCCAGACCTTGGCCACTCGAACCGTGAAGAAGTTCTTCCTAATGTCTAGTCTAAATCTGGTCTCTGCTAGCTTCTGGCCATTATTTCTTGTAACCCCCAGGGGCACCTTGGTGAATAAAACCTCACCAATTTCCTTCTGTGCCCCTGTGATGAACTTATAGGCAGCCACAAGGTCGCCTCTCAACTTTCTCTTGCGGAGGCTGAAGAGGTCCAGGTGCCCCAGTCTCTCCTCACAGGACTTGGCCTGCAAGCCCTTAACCATATGAGTGGCCCTTCTCTGGACCCTCTCCAGGTTATCCACATCCCTCTTGAAGTGTGGTGCCCAAAACTGCACGCAATATTCCAACTGCGGTCTGACCAGCGCCCGATAGAGGGGAAGTATCACCTCCTTGGATCAGTTCATCATGCATCTGCTGATGCATGATAAAGTGCTGTAACAGGTAGCCGTTCTGGGCCGAGCTAAAATGTGGCCCGCACACCTGTTCCTGAGGCAACCGCCCACCTTCTCGCCTGCCATGCCTTGCTGTTAATTAATTAATTGATGTTAATTAGCAGGAGGCTGCCATTGTACTGCCCCGTTGCTAGGGGGCGCTATCTGCGGCTCCGTTTCCTCCCCTACACTGCAGTCCACACCTCGCTGATGGAATAGCCGTTGTCTCAGCTCTATCACTATCTGGCCCCTTCTTGGTCTCTCTGGGCCCTCTTTCTTTGGATACACGCTCCTTCCGGTGCTAGGGCTCTCCCCAGCCCTATCTCACTCTGTGCCCTCTTCTCCAGGCCTCATCTACAATGCGGCCCCCGCTCTGGGGTCTTCCGCACCCCACACTGGGGCTCCTCAATAATGCGGCCCCTTCCTGGGGCCCTCTTTGCCCACACTGGGGCTCCTCAATAATGTGACCCTTTCCTGGGACTCTCCGTGCCCATACTGGGGCTTCGCAATAGTGCCCCCTTTCTCTGGGGTTCTCCACGCCCACACTAGGGCTTCTTAATAGGGCCCCCTCTCTGGGGCTCGCCACACCCACACTAGGGCGTCTCAACAGTGCCCCCTCTCTGGGCTCGCCACGCCCACCCTGGGGCTTCTCAAACACCCCTCTCTGGGGCTGGGGTCCTCACACTCCACTGTGAGTCCCCTATGAGGCCTCCTCCATCCCCTTATAGCCTCACCCAAACCACCAGTTATAACAACGACAAAGCAAAACACAAGCCCCTAGGCTATAACATAACTTAAAGCCACCTGGCTAAAACAACATTGCTCAACTCAGGTCAAGCTGTACCTGCAGTTAGGCTTCTCCTCGCATCCTGGCTTAGGGAGCTCCTGCCTCTCTGGCTGCTGGCAGGGAACTGCCTCTGGCCTCCTAATACTGATTTATATAGGAGCCAGGCCCTGCCCCTTTCACTCAGCTGACCTCCTGGTTGCCCTGGCAACCCCCAGCTGGGCTCCTTACTCCTTGCTAAGGCTCTTTCCCTGGCACTTTTCCCCTCTCTAGGAACAGGGCACCTCCGTGCTTTGTGACAAGTGCCATTAGCTTTTCTGATGGCTTCGTCACACTGCTGACTCATGTTCATCTTGGAGTCCACTAGGACTCCAAGATCCCTTTCCACTTCCGTGCCACCCAGCAGGTCATTCCCTAGGCAGTAGGTATGCTGGACATTTTTCCTCCCTAGGTGCAGTACTTTGCATTTCTCCTTGTTGAATTGCATTCTGTTGTTTTCTGCCCACATGTCCAACCTGTCCAGGTCTGCTTGTAGTTGTTCCCTTCCCTCCGGCGTGTCCACTTCTCCCCACAGTTTTGTGTCATCCGCAAACTTGGACAGAGTACATTTCACTCCCTCGTCCAAGTCGCTGATGAAGATATTGAAGAGTATTGGTCCAAGGACTGAGCCCGGTGGGACCCCACTGCCCACACCCTTCCAGGTCGATACTGACCCATCCACTATGACTCTCTGGGTGCGACCCTCTAGCCAATTTGTCACCCATCGGTTCATGTAGTCATCCAAGTCACAGCCTCTTAACTTGTTTACCAGTATGGGATGGGATACCGTATCGAAGGCCTTCCTGAAGCCTAAGTATATGACATCAACCCCTACTCCTGCGTCCAGGCGTTTTGTAACCTGGTCATAAAAAGAGACTAGATTAGTCAGGCATGATCTACCTGCTACGAACCCGTGCTGGTTCCCCCTCAGCATAATTTTTCCTGCTGGGCTCTCGCAAATGTGAGCCTTGATAATTTTTTCGAAGACTTTGCCTAGGATGGAGGTGAGACTGACTGGCCTATAGTTGCCTGGGTCCTCCTTCCTCCTCTTCTTGAAAATGGGGACCACATTGGCCCTTTTCCAGTCCTCCGGGACCTGGCCCGTGCGCCACGAGTGTTCAAATATTTCTGCCAGTGGCTGTGCAATGACATCAGCCAGTGCCTTCAGTACCCTCAGATGGAGCTCATCCGGGCCTGCCGACTTAAAGGCATCCAGTTCCTCCAAGTGACTCTGTACCATCTCAGAATCTACGCATGGCAGTCTGGTGCCTTGCTGCTGCCTCTCTACAATCCCAGTGAGAGCCTTGTCCTGCCCCTCACTTAGGAACACTGAGGCAAAGAACTCATTGAGGAGTTCAGCCTTGTCCCCCCTGTCCGTCACCAATTGCTTCTGCCCATTTAGTAGGGGTCCTATTCCACCCTGGGCCTTCCTTTTACTCCCTATATATCTAAAAAACAATTTTTTGTTATCCTTAACTTGGGATGCCATCCTCAGCTCCATGGTAGCTTTGGCCTGTCTAACTGCCTCCCTACAAGTGCGAGCAAAGGAGGTATACTCCTCTTTGGTAATCTCTCCCCATTTCCACTTTTTATATGCTCCCCTTTTAGTCCGCAGGCTGCCCTGGATTTCTCTGGTCAGCCAAGGAAGCCTCCTGGCCCCTTTCCCTCTTTTTCCTCGCATTGGGATCGTCTCCCTCTGTGCCCGAATGATCATTTCCTTAAGGCACAGCCACCCTTCCTGGGCTCCCATCTCTTCAAAACTCCTACTCTGCAGTGCGTCCTTGACTAATCACCTGAGTTCATTGAAATCAGGTTTCCTAAAGTCTAGCACTTTCACCCTACTGTTAGGCTCCAGCTCAAGTCTGGGTTCGTGCCCGGTATGCAAAGGCCAATAAAGATACCAGGGGTGAAAGTATAAAGAAGATTTATTGCTAGCAATAAAAGGTGCAAGCGGAATAATCTCACCGAACAAGCACACCAGATATGCAATACTAAGCCCCTTATATACAAGGGTTTGAATCTTCATAAGCATCCTTGTTTGCTAATTGGCTATAAAGGAGTGACGCAAGGAGTTCTTTACTGAGCATGTCTCTATACCTGTGTTTTAGCTATGTATCTCATTAACATACAAATATGTTTCATTAGCATATTTCTTCCCCACCTAGGGGTGTGATTTTTAGTATTTTAATGAGCTCTTTGTCCCAGTGCTTCTGATTCTGCTTTTGTTTTCAAACCTCCTCTATCTAAGACTGTCTGCTCCTTATCATTGCAGATGGGCATTCGTCACATAACATTCACTTTTGCTTAGGCTTTGCATAGTAGTTTCTAGGTCAAACCTCACACTACTAGTTACCTTACCCACTTGACGTCTTATGGTGAATTCTATTATTTGGTGATCACTGTCCCCCAGGTGACTACCAATCTGTAGGTCCCGTACCATATCATCCCCCGTTGCCAATACCAGGCCCAGTAACGCATTCCCCCTAGTGGGACCATATAATGCTTTTGGCAGCAGTTTAATGACAGACAATGTTTTTAATGAGGTTTCCTTGCATGTGAATATAAGATGAGCAGATTCTCCCCCTCCCCCCCCCAATACTGATTGGGGGAAAAAAACCTTATCTTGTATTTGAGTAAATCTGGTGTATCTAAACTATGAATGTTCATAGTTGGACTAACTGCTATTTACAAGTTGCAGGAGTGCTTATGGGTCCTCTCCTAAGACCCCAGATGTTGAAAAGGTATTCTTGCAGGGGGGGGGAAGGGGTTTAATTTAAGTCCCTAGTCATTTTATTTGCAAAGAAACCCTTGAAAAAAATTTCCTGGTGTAACCCAAGCATAACCATTGAAAGGAAAAAGCACTGTTTCTTACTTTCATAATAGGTGGATTGGATGACTTAGACATCTTCCCATCTCCCCACTTCAAGCAAAACAACCATCTTGATAACTTTTCCCAGATTCATTTGTCCAGAACTGTACTCAGGGCTCTGATATTTATGGATATTGCTAACATATTGCCAGAAGATAACAAGAAACTGTTATTTGCAACCAACCCAAAGGCCTAAAGCTATTTGCTTGTTAAAGTGTTCATTCCCTAATGCCATTAGAGTAATTTATACACATACATTTGTCTGCTTGAACACGAGCTGATGTACCCGGTGCTGCATCATATACATTTGTATAAATGGCAACATGCATGCTAGCACTGAGAAAATGGCAGCAGTGCACTTTTGAACTAAAACACCTTCAATGTGTTTTAGTTCAAAAGTGTGCCATCTCCATTTTCTGAGCACTGATGTGCATTTCACCATTTATACAAATGCATGCAGCACAGTGCCAGGCACTTTTAAAAGGGGCGCTGTGGTGCAAACATGGGTACAAATGCTCTTTGACATTAGAGACACACTTAAAAACTGGCTTAAATTCAAACAGATGGAAGCCCCATTGACTTCAATGGTTTACTCATCTGCTTAAAGTTAGGCATGTGCTTAACCGCTTTGCTGGATCAGGGCCTGATCTCACCCAGCATTGTAGCATCCACAGCAGTTGCTGCAAGGGAAGGCTTCTTTCTTCCACCCCTTGTAAGTATTTCTGGGTGAAGACAGGAGACTCACCACAAAATCCCCATAATTTCCATTCCCATGCATGGTAGCAAGTCCTACAGTCCCCAAAGCAGAGGAGGAGAGGAACAAATGCCATGTTCCTTTTTTTATGAATGGAGTAATTAGTCCATTAGAGCTTTTTTCTGCACCAGTGCTGACCTGCCTGCCAAACTCTAGCCTAGAGTCCATTGAGCTGGTACTGGGAAGCAGCTTGGCTTCTTACTCCTTAACCTACCAGGCAGGTGATTGTCTCTCTCTTCACTACATTCTCCTCTCCTCCATCCCTTCAAACTAGGTATCAGAGACCTCCAGAAATCAGGAGAAACCAGCTCTGCAAGAGCCACCAACATTCCCAGAGTGACTTGTCTACCTCTGCCGAGATCCAAAGAGGCCTCAGATGCTACTGCAAAAAAAAGATTCTAGATAGAGCAATATCATGTTGAGGAATGGAGAAAGCATAGGGGGTTGTACCAAATGCCCCTCAAGTCCCCTTCCAGCCATACGATTCTATGGTAGATCACAAGGTGCAGGGTCAAGGGTGAAAGGAAGGTGAAAGGAATGAGGATTTTGAGCCTGCAAGGGTGGAGCTGATGGGTTGGGCTGGAGGGAGGCTAGGGAAAGGAATAGCATCTTGTGAAAAAACTGTGGCCAGTATCATAAATTGAGGTAGAAAATTGTTGGAAATAATCACTTGTTAAAACTCTGGCAGCACATCAGCACTCTCCACATGATTCCAATAATCATCGTGCTAATAATGTCACTGCTAATTATTTTTAGTGCACATGTGAAATACATAGTATTAACATTTAAAAAAATCTCAAGCCTGTTTATTAACTCAAGGAGGCCCAAGACAAGGAGACTGCTCATGGAAGAGTTGCTCCTGTGAATAAGGAAGGGATTGAGGTGCAAACCTAAGCTTGGTTTGATTTTGGAATTTGAAGATCACCCTTACTGTGCTGTGGAGATGCCTGTTTTGTGTGGGGAAAATGTTCCTTTTTACCATCAAGACAGTTGTTAAAATAGCTGAATTCTTTTATTTGCAGTTTACTTCATTGCATTCCTCTTTCTCCCTGTGAACTGCATATTGGTTTTCTTGAAGAAGAAAATTCTACATTTTACCAGCCTACTGAAGTTCAAGAACAGGCAGGTGAGACAATGTGTTAGATTCCTAGAAACATCCAGTCTGACAGAATTGGATTAACTCTGTATTCAGAGTCTTGGCTTTGAGCAGCAAAATTCACAATTAAGATTTCCAGTATTTCTGGGCTTGGCAAGAGGAAATCTGTGGTGATATTATTTCCTTTTATACAGCAGAGGCCATTCATTTGTAGAATCAGCTCCGGGTCTGATTTTAGATTCCCTGGCCCACAAAGGTTTGCAGGCTGTTAGTTATGGCCAAATTCTGGTATTGCAACAGGATTAATCTTTCTCTCCAAAGCCCATTCATGTTAGCCTCTGCAAGAGAAGGCTGAGAGGCAACCTTGTGGCTGCCTATAAGTTCATCATGGGGGCACAGAAGGGAATTGGTGAGGCTTTACTCACCAAGGCACCCCTGGGGGTTACAAGAAATAATGGCCATAAGCTAGCAGAGAGCAGATTTAGATTGGACATTAGGAAGAACTTCTTCACAGTCAGAGTGGCCAAGGTCTGGAATGGGCTCCCAAGGGAGGTGGTGCTCTCCCCTACCCTGGGGGTCTTCAAGAGGAGGTTAGATGAGTATCTAGCTGGGGTCATCTAGACCCAGCACTCTTTCCTGCCTATGCAGGGGGTCGGACTCGATGATCTATTGAGGTCCCTTCCGACCCTAACATCTATGAATCTATGTACAAATGGTGTAATCAATTTTGACATTAAAAACAACAGACTGAAAGGTTGAACATACCTCTGAGTTTCCAGCATCCTTCTGAATTGCCCTGTATTAGTCAGAGTTCAATTCTGCTCCTTCAAGTACTGTAAACACTAGGACAGCTTTCAAAGGAAGAAGCCACACAGTGAGAGTGGCAGAATCATGTCTTTAGACTGTACATTTATCACTGTCCATTGTTTGTCATAAGGACAGATGGATGAACCCTTCCCTCAGTCTGTGGAGCACTGCAGTCAGTTACTTCAGCTTTAAACTGGAGTCAGATCAGCACTTGTCAAGGCCAATATCAGATATAACTAGGGCTGCTCACCCACCCCTAGTTACACTACTGGCCAATGCCAAGCATGGAGGTCTAGCGATGTACAAATGTCCTTGTAACTTAGGACCTGAACTAGCTGCCTGCTGATTTCCAGGTAGAATTTAAGGAGCTGGTTCTAAATGATGAACCTCTAAATATCTTGTGATCTGTTTGCCTGACAAGTCCTCTCTCTCCCTCTCCAACATTACCAAGAGATCCTCAACCTGGAATTCATTCAGCAGAGGAGAAAGAGGGCAGCTGAAAAGGGTGCCCTCCATGAGGGGTTTTGGGTCTTACATACCTGCTTGTTCCAAAATATCTAGTTTCTTGACTTTAGAAGACCTATTTATTCACCTGGGCCTCTGATGGAAAAGGAAGGAGACTGCCCTTGTGAAGGAGACAGCTCATGGCTGAGCTTCTTGTTACCACCACTGATTGGTTCTTTCCATATTATAGAAGCAGGAACTTCTCCTTACCTTTACCTGCAAATATACTGTAGGTGGTTGACAAAAGTGTCTAGAGCCTGTTCCAGAGCCCAGTGAAGATGATTGGAGAGCTGAATGACATTGGTGGGTTTGGGAAGAAACCCTGAAACTTGGGGTAGATGCTATTCTTTATAAAGCATATTATAAATTAAACATCAGAGAATCATAGAAAATGAGTGTTAGAAGGGACCTCAGGAGGTCACCTAGTCCAACCCCCTGCTCAAAGCACAACCAGCCCCAACTAGATCATCCCAGCCAAGGCTTTGTCTAGCCAGATCTTAAAACCTCCAAGGATGAAGATTTCATAACCTCTCTGGGTAGCCTGTTCCAGTGCTTTACTACACACCTAGCGAGAAAGCTTTTCCTAATATCTGCCCTAAACTTCCCTTGCTGCAACTTGAGACCATTGCTCCTTGTTCTGTCACCTGCCACCACTGAGAACAGTCCAGCTCTATCCTCTTTCAACCCCGCCTTCAGGTAGTTAAAGGCTGCTATTAAATCCCCTCTCAGTCTTTTCTTCTCCAGACTAAATAAGCCCAGTTCCCTCAGCTTCTCCTTGTAAGTCATGTGCCCCAGCCCCCTAGAAAGTCTCTTTTATTTGGTTTACATATGGCTGTGTGGTGAAGACGGCAGTGATATGATATGGAAGAGAAAGTAATTCAGTGTGAATGGAACAATATGAATGAAATCAAAGTGAATGGAATTGTTCAATGCTGATCATGAGATAATTTCTCTCAAATTAAATTTTTTGTTTCAGCATGGAAAGCAACATGTGGAATAACTCAACATGTCTGTAATGATATGGTGAAAAGTAGCTGCAAGGGAGTATGCAGATAGTAGCAGAATCTACTGATTCCTGACCTGCAAGACTTAAGCACTGAATGGTGATGGCTTCAACCCCAGTCAAAAAGACAATGAGAAAACTTTGCAACCTAGAAATGGATGAAAGAATATTTCTCTAAGTGTATTCCAGGTCTCTAATATACCTTCAAATCAAATTTGCAACCAAGAATATGGTGAGATGTTGATATTGTACATACAAGGATAAATTATCTAAAATGAAAGGATGAGATGAAAAATAATGAAAACCTCTGATCAAAGAATAGAATATTCAGCATTTTGACATGCACAGTACTCTGACTTGACTTAAATGGATGGAAAAATTGGTCATCTTTCATGTCTAAATCTGTATCTCCAAATTATTCAATTCCTCATTCAAGATGTGGCTTGGCCCACAGAGGAGATGAGGACAGGAGGGTCTTGAACAATTGGTTCCATGAGGCAAGGAGATGGCTTAGGGAGCAAGATTTTATGTCAGATTAAATCTGAAACTCATTTTGGGGCTTTCAATCCCCTTTAGCTTAATGGAAGCTTTTGAGAAGAAGTGTTTTGACTTTTCCAAATGCACAGTTTATCTTTTTAGACAAAATATTTTGATCTTCAGGTATCAATTCTTTTTCACCAAAAAGTTCAAGTTTTCTGTCCAGAAGCAGACCCTCTCCCCCTCTCCCCCCAAAATGTTAATTTAATCAAAACCCCAATTTCCAGCTGAAAAAAACAACTTCCACAGGAAACTCATAGCCAGACTTAATGAGTAATATTTACATAATGTCCACATATATTATTTGTGCAGTTGCATATAATACACTTTATTAACTCCCCAAACTATGTGTAGGGTTGATGCTGGTTGTTAAATAGCTACTGTGTGGCATCAGAGGGGGAGTTTCATTATAAGAGGGAGCTTGTATACACAAACATATATATCCAATTTGATTTTATAATCTGTATTTGGACAAAACACTTATTGACTTCAGTGGAAGCTGTGCCTGCCTAAGGACTTTATGATGGACTATAAATTGTTTATAAAGCTTTGTGATGAAAGGAACTACATAAAAGTATGGCTGTATGGCAGTACTACTACTACTGAACCATAATTATAATATACTTATACTCGGGGACATACTTCATATAAATTACACTGAGATTTCCAAAGCTGACTAGGGGATCCAAATGTCCAGTTCCTTTTAATTTTAAAGGGAATGAGGGACCTAAATCCTTCAAGCAGCCTTGTAAATGATAGTGATAACGTATAAGAAAATAAAGTAATTCATTTGTAAAGCCAAAACACCTCAGCATAGCTATATTCTGGTCTCTTTCTTCTGAAGGTAAAAAAAATAGCCCCGGTTTGCCAGATTAAAATTAATATGTGGAAATGGGAAATGGTTAAAATTATGTCCTTTTTTTTTTTTTAAGAATTTTATTTAGCATTTTTTCATGGCAAATCATTCCCTTCCTACCCAAATTGTCCAGATTGTCCACAAGAAAACTCTTTTTGTTTAGTTTTAACTATGGTCAAATTTCAATTTTTTTATTTTAATTCTTCCCTCAGCTCCTTCTCCATTCCTCTCGCAACTCCACTCCCTTTCCCCCATCATGGAAACATGTAAGAAAAGCAAAAAGGGGAAACAGGAAAAGAGAAGAAAATAAAAATACAGCAACAAAAACACCCCCACCTTCATCTTCAGTTTCACGATGACAGTATTTTTAATGTTTTAATCAGAACCTGGAACAATTTCAGAATTTGGGGGTATAATTTCAGCAAAATGATTTTTTTAAAGAATTTTCAAAATATACCTACTCTTTTCCTGCTACCTATATGGGTTATAAATCTGTGAGAAAATGTTCGGTCCCATGGCAAATAAACCCTCAAATGTGGGCTGTGTGATAGAAAAGACAGCAGGGTATTAATGGCTTCAACCTTCCCCATTCAACTCAATGGGAGAAGTCCCACTAATTGGGACCATAAAACTGAAAATATGATGGCTTTCTAAGAACGTTTCCTAGCAATTTTTTTACAGATGATGTGAACACAAATACTCCCGTTTTCCCCAAATATCTTCATGGTAATAGTCATCAATTAACTGCTTTCCGTGCCAGCTGCCTTTCTCAGAGCTTCTACTGCTTCTGCATGTCTGACCTAGTGATACAGTTGGAAAATGCAATTGTGCTTCATTGGGGTACAAAGTCCTCAGAATAACAATTCTCCAGCTAGCAATGTTTTCATTCCTGATTTTTCAGGCCTTCTTTATACGAGTGGTCTCAACTCATACAAATAAATCCGCAGGAGCCAAATCCCGCGAAGGAAGAACTATTCACATGTCTTGCAGGACTGACATCTTAGATTGCAAGGTCCTTGGGGCCTAGGTTGCATGTTATGAGTTTACATTACTACTATGTGATGTAAATAATAATGATTACAGTGTTTTGTAAGATTTTTTTGTTACTTCCTTGATCATTAAATCATTTATTGGGCCCTCTTAACTGACCTCCATGACCAAGTTTCTTTTATATTTCACTTTGAATATGTAAGCACTTCCTAATAGGACTTCTCATCACACTGCTAATATGCTCACCTCAAAGCCAGCAAAATATGGGTTCAAATATCACCCAAAGGCTTTGATTATATACTATATAGCATGCGTACAGCTGTACTGTTACTGGTACCCTGTTTCACACTACACATTAAACTCTCTTATGAAGTGTTTTTCCTCCCATGTCCTGTTCAGATGAATTAGGGTGTTCACCTAAGAGGGGGAAAGCCATACAAGTTCTGAGTTCCCAGGATAACGTCTTTTTATCCAATGATGTTTCAGTGTCAAATATAAACAGGGATGTGAGCAAGGCTACAATGACAGGTTCCCTCCTCTTCTGTCTCTGGCCCCCATGAGTCCTGTATTTCTTTCTGCTCAAAAGCCCAGCCCCAACAGGAGAAGGAGAGTGCTCCTCTGGGCATGCACAGATCATAAAACTGTAAGCGCATACTGGCAGAGTGCTCAAAGTAGTAACCTTTGTGTTAAAATGTTGCATATTGTTGTATATGCCCAGGACTAGTTCCATTTTCTGTTTATGATGACATTATTCATGATTTAATGTTAAATGTCCCTTCAGTAGAGGAGTTCGGTAATGGATAGCCTCAGCCCTTTCTTATATTACTTAATATCAATAAAATTTGGGGGATGCAGGGGAAAAGAAACTTGTTTCGGTTATTACTTTGAAATCCCTATGCAGCTGGTCAGGCAGCCTCAGAACATGTAAAAATAATTATTCTGGTGTAACAGTTTAAGCTAATACTAATTATAACAAACTGAACTTATCCTTGAAAAGTGCTGAAAAGTTTTCAGTTGCTGACTCCTAGACTTGAAGCTATCAGGGATCAGGGCCTTCACTGCTACAAAATGAAATCAATAGAGCTATACCAATTGGGGATCTTCTCCATAAATTCAAATGTTTAGCTGAGGCTGCTCCATTTATAGACTTCAGTCTTTGAGAAGTTCTCAGATTTTTTATTTTTTTTTTCAATTCTTGGAAAGTGTAGAAAGGTACAGCTACAAGTGGGGTACTGTTTTTGTTCTTAGTTTTGGCTGCATTTTTGCTGCTCTCCATGCCTCATGCCAGTTATGTCTGCTTTGCACTGCCTGGTCCCACAGTTCTTTTTATGATGGGACTGAGACCAAAATATGACAGAGCTACTAACTAGATAAATACCCCCAAACGAAGGACACTCAGATAATTAACCAATATAAAACTATTATAAAAAAGGATCATAGGAAAAAGGTCTGGAAGGGACCTCATCAAGTCATCTAGTCCAGCCTCCTGTTTAAGGCAGGAGCATCCCAGACCAAATCATTCCAGCCAAGTGTTTGTCCAACTTGCTCTTGAAAATTTCCAAGGATGGAGATTCCACAATTTCTCTGCACAGCCTTTTCCAATGCTTGAGCATCCTCATAGTCAGAAAGTTTCTCCTAATCCCTGATATAATTTCCTCTGCTGCAAGCCATTGCCCCCAGTCCTTCCCCTACAAAGAAAAGCCCATCTCCATTCTCACTATAATCATCCTTCAAGTATGAACACTATCAAATTCCCCCTCACCCTTCTCTTCTCCAGACTAAATAGCCATAGACAATTCAGTCTTTTCTCATAAATCTTGCTTCCTAGTCCTCTAATTTTGTCACTTTCTGCTGGACTCTTTCCAATCTGTCCATATCCTTCTTGAAGTGGGGAGCCCAAACTGGACACAGTATTCCACATGAGGTCTCACCAGTGCCGAACAGAGCAGAAGAATCAATTCCCTTGATTTGCAAGTGACACTTCAATTAATATAATCCACTATGTTGTTGGCTTTTTGGAACAAGAGCACACATTATATTAAAGTGTCAGTAATAGTATGCAATCAAAACTTGAGATGGATCTGAAGTGCAAACTTAAGATTGGGGTCTAAGACCTGTGAGTATCCCTGCCAACCTAATTATGTAACATTATGTACTTACAGTAGAGACTCATCTGAAATTCTTATTTGCTACATTGGCAAGCCAGTCAAAGGGTAAGGAGTAACTGGATCACAGGGTAGGTCATTCCCACAGTTAAGCGCAGTATCTAGGCTGGTCCAGTGGCCTGTTCATTAGTAGTCCATGTTGATTCTGGATAACCATTTAAGTTAATTTTTGCTGCAACAGCTGCAAAGCCTTGCTTGGCTGCAGTCTGAGTGGGTGAGCTGTGCCTAAGAATTTTGCAAGAAAGGTTCCTCTGTATGCTGTGCACAGGCATGCTTTTTATTGGAACATTTGAACTGTGACCAGAGCTCCCATTGCAACCTGAGGGCTCCGATTGGTTGCTATTGAACCATAAAAAGCTAAGAGAGGAAAAAGAAGAACAGAGAAGCTGGAGAAGAGCAACACCAGCCTGGAGAGAAGGGCAGACACTCAGCCCCCTCCTTCCCTGCCCCCTGCAGAGGGAAAGTTGCTGAGGCTCGTTGGGGAGCAGATGTCAAGATAGAGGAGAGCCTGAGTCATCCCAGGTGATGCTGATTCCCAACTCGGGTTGGAGCTGTGCAATAAGGGACATGGGTACCCAGGGAAAGAGTGGGAAGAAGTTGGTAAGCTAGTTGGGAGCAGCTGCCTGGTCAGGGACCTACTGAAGGAAATCTGCTGTTTGAGCTGGAAAGGCTCATACTGCAGGAACAGAGACCTGCAGAGGGAATTCACTGTCTGCATGTGGAGGTGCTGGGGGAGAGAGACAGCCCAGAGAGGGAGCGGACTGTGAGAATCCCAAAACTGCATGGGTGGGTGAGGGAACACTTAAGCACTACTGTTTGCAGGAGGTGTATTTTCAGAAGGAAACTGAAGAAAAAAAAAGCCTATTACCTGCAGTGGCTGACTGGAGACTTGTTTTTGCTGAGTTACCAAGAAAGACTAAGGAGGCTATTTTCCCCGGAGCAGCAGAAGAAGCCTCACCTCTGCCATCCAGTGGTGGATCACAGTTAAAGCTGTGTTGCCATTTACTGTTATGGGAAGGGAATTGTAACCAGAGGGAAATCAATCTGGATTATGGGGGGAATCTGTTTTAAAGGATTATAACCAGGTGAATGTAACTGAGGTAATTTGATGCAAATGTGACCGCCCAGTGGGTTGGAATTATTCAGCTAAAGTTACTGTTGTAAATTTTATTCAAATTGTTGGTTTTATTATTAACTATTGTGATTGTACATATTTTTCTTCTTTTGCTTATTCATTTCTTTTCTGTATATAGTTGTACATAATAAAGAAACCATTGTGTTTATTGGGCTTGGAGTAAATTCTTGGGCAGTGAGGGTGAGGAACACACCTCTCCACAGGACACCTCAGTCAGCAGAACTGCCTGAGGCAGGTTCCCAGGGCTACTGGCACCCTGAGGATCTGAAATCAAGCATGTCACCCAGCCTAGTGTATGGGCATGGGTTACATTGTAAAATGTCTTAATTAAAAAAAAAATCAGAATAGAGTACTAAGGGCAGGCCTGCCAAACATTGGGGGATATTCAGATATAGCTCACTGCTAACATTGAGTAGCACCCCTGAAAAAATGTCAAGGCACCCCAGAGTGCTGTGGTACCCTACTTGAGAATCACTTGAGAATCAAAGGGGAAGACAGTATACTTAAAATGATTGCAGTATTGTATATGAAGAGGAACTTCTAATATCCTATTTCCTACTCCTCTAGCTAATGCAGTTGTTATGTGCAGACAGCTGTAAGAACTCCAGTAAAACCCTTTCCAAAATGCAAGATATTTCTTCTCAGTAACAATAACTAGAGGAAGCTCGACAGTCCAAAAATTAAAAGTAACAAAAAATAAAGTCAGCAAAAAATTTAAAGCCAAAACTAGAAAAGGGAAGTAAAAATAAGGAAAGCTGAAATGCCAATGAAGTGCTTTCTAAACAAATAAATGTTTCAAACATGGCAGTAGCAGAATTCACAGGATCATTAGAGGTGGAAAAATATCTTTCTTTTCCTCTAGTACATTGATTCCAATACATTTTACAGGACTGTTCCTATCTAATCTTTTTATGAGGTCTGTAAGTCTCCTACAGTGGGGCCACACCTACACGAGCAGCCGACTATGTAATTGTTATTGCGCAGTTATTTAGTAGTTGCTTAACCAAGTACTAAATGACTGTGCGGCAACTGGTGTTACTGTGCAGTCCCATCGCCACACAGTAATTTTTAGATCCTACTGTGCAGTAGCATTGCAGTCACAATTTGTGCCCAGTGACACTATGGTGCCATAGCAATGAGTTACAGTACAGTAGTTCATTGCTACTGCACCATAGTATCTTGTGTAGATGCACCCTGGATTACTTAGTGTTATTTTGTATCATTACTGGCCTCTGACAAATATTCTAATATTTATCTCTGATCCAAAGCTGAATGAAACATACTCACTTGTTTCAACCATCTTTAGTGAGTTTTAGACCAAGTCCTTATGAATTAAAATTAAATTCCTAGTGCCAAATCTAACTGTTCCTTTACACATT
The DNA here is from genome assembly GCF_030867095.1 of Alligator mississippiensis. Classification (NCBI taxonomy): domain Eukaryota; kingdom Metazoa; phylum Chordata; order Crocodylia; family Alligatoridae; genus Alligator; species Alligator mississippiensis. Next base: position 223,200,149 of record NC_081824.1, on the reverse strand, counting down.
CCCCCACCATTGGTCTGAAATATTCTTCCCTATGCTTCTCTCAGCAATGCTCCTCATTATTTAAATTGATGTCTTGCAGGTATTTTTAGACGCTCAAACTTTATCTTGAGCAACCAGATTCTCCTCTTTGCTATGTTAGTCCAAAGCAGTATCACTGGCTTTGCTTATGTTATTTTGGATTTACATGGGAGTAACTAGACACGACTACACGTACATTAACATACTTGACTTAATGCACATTAAATCTAGCACCGAGAGTTACTCTAATTAAAGTGCCACCACATCTCCTGTGTCCCTGCACTTAAAAATGGTGGCAGGGGTGCTTGAAGTAAATCTCGTTCAACAAGTTTTAGTTCAAGTGCCCCAGTTGCAATTTTTAAGCAGAGGAACGCTGATATATGAGACATGGCAGAGCTTTAATTAGAGCAGTTCTCAAAGCTGCTGTATTTAAAGCACTACCCCACACCCCCAGAACACAAGGAAAAGTGGCTTAGTGATGCTTTAATAGGTTAATGCACATTAAGGTGCATGTGTAGAAGCACCCACTGAAATCAAAATCTGCTCCCATACACAGTCTTCATCATCTCCTTATAAACTTTACTTAGTATGTTTAATAGAATCCATTCTTCTCCCATCGTGATAGTCCCATTCTTTAATGCCTCCAGTTTGCCAGTAAAATTTTTATACTGAAGAGCTCAAGTGGCACACTGCAGTCTGAAGCTTTGGTTTGATAAAGTACTTAAACATATGAATATTCTGGCTAAGGTTAATAGACTGATTCATGTGCAGGTGCTTAAAAGCTTTGTGTGTTCCTAAGTGTAGATATATTTATGGGATGAAAAAAAACAGTTATAATGTTTGAGATATTAAATATACAAATGTCAGGAAATGTAAAGCTCTTGCTACACATATGGGTGAGAAGCATAATCTGCTTTTTGTTGTGCTGCACTTGACTTCCATGCACTGCATTCATTTGCCATTGTGTTCCTCTATTGTCCTGTTTTGTTAGGTCTTTCTGGAATCCTTATTTTGACTAACCTCAATAGCATGTCATCAGCAGATGTTACTGCCCTGTTATTCATTTATCTTTCCAAAGAGTTAATGAAATGACTGGATGTCACTTAAACTAGTGCAGCCCTACTATTGATGCCCTTACTTTATTAACTATTTTGCATGGTGGTGCTTGTGAAAGGTACATGGGCAGCTCTGGAGACACAAGACCAATTTTTGTCCATGTGAAATCTGGCACAGATTCCCTCAGGTCAATGAGTCTATACAGTCAGACCCTGAGTTACGCGAAGGATACATTTCTGAAACACACCGTGTCAGTTGAAACTGTGTAACTCGAAGCATTAAGTCAATGGAAAACAGGGGAATAGGGACCTGGGACCAAGATTTGATAACGTTATTTCATAATAAAAGGATATTTAAACACAAAAAAATGGATTTAATAGCCTTATTACCCAGCTATGTGCTCATACAGAGACAAAGCTTTAGCACTAATTGCCGTGCTGTTGACAACTGCTCCTTTTGTACTGGTCATTTCATTGATCCAAAGATTAAGGAGTTTCTCAACCTTATCTAAATGAGGAATTCTAGTTACCAACAACACTCTTGAACTCACAGGGGTTGTTGTTTTCACACAGTATCTAATTTTTTGCTCCCTTTTTTTAATGGTACACATAGTCGATTAACTTAAACTGTATTGGCGAGCACTTGACGCAGCACTATTGCCTTCTCTTAATTTACCAAAGATTTCTGTATTCTGGACCAGGGTGATAGACTCACGTGCTCTTCCGGGCACAACATCAAAGGCTTTCTTTGACAACTTTTTCACAAATATTCAGGGGTTAACGTAACCTAAAATGATGGACAATCTTGGAGGAGATGACAAGTGATGCTAACGCTATGTAAGCAGACTCCAAACTAACAACCGCTCTCCCGCAAACAGTGTAAATGTGAAGCATGGTATCGCATAAGTTGAAACATGGTCACATTATACGTGAATCAGTGTAACTCGAAACCATGTAACTGGGGGTCCGATTGTATTTAGTTAGTTAGATGGCACAATCAGGCTCTGGTTGTTTTTGACAGTATACATTTTTTCATTCTCCTTTGCCCCACTCGACTGATCGTGCTTCTGACCTTCTGGCCAATGAGAACTCACTATGTTTCTGTCTGCCTGTTGCCTTCCTACTGCTCTTAGACTTTGGCACTTTTTAAGTGCAGCTTAGACACACATCTGTCTGGGGTGGTTTAGCTAGAGAAGATCTTATCTTGAACTATTTTTCCACATTTTCTCATATCTGTTCTAGGGAAATTACTCCATTCCTCCCTGAAATCCAGGTAACTGAATCAGCAGAGTAACCTCAAGATTTAATAGAAGTGACTGCATATTAAAATTAACCTTATAGAATCACAATTAGGCATACATTTCTGTTAACACTGTTTTGATGCAAAATAATTACTCTGCAAACACTATTTTAAAGAAATCCAATACAATTGCCAAACGTTGATTCTCTACTCTTGTAATGGACAGTCACTTATTTTGTTTAAGGGTCAAACTGGCAATAATAAATAAGGAATAAAAGGTCACTATAAAACAGACATATTGTACATGCAAACTCTGTAAAAATAAAGCCCCTAAATGTATGCTGGATCCTGTTTAATATTCATCAGCTAGTATAGTGCACTGATGAAAACTGAATTTAACTGGAATGATGTTATAAAATATCGGGCAAAGAAGAAATCTAATGGAGACAGCATTCTAATAACACAGGCATACCAGAGTTTCTAATTTCTGGATGTCTGGCATAACTATAGCAGAGAAAGTAATTTTACAGAATATATTGGTTGTTTACAAATGTTCCTGCATTATATTTTGTACAAGGGAAAAAGCAGCAACCAGCAAATAACTGTATATAAAAGATCCTAAGGAATATGTTTAATATAAATCTTACTGCTAACGCATCATTTTATGACTGACTGCAATAAAATGCAAAATGGGACTTAGAAACAGTCTTAAAATTCTGTTGTGTGTTATCTACCTACCTGTCGTTGGCACTAGCGCAACAGAAGCACTTAGAAATGTCCTATGGCAGGGGTGGCAAACCTGTAGCACAAGTGGCATGGGCAACCTGTGTGTGGGGACTGGGACTAGATTGGGTAGAAGCAGGGAGCACCATTGCAGGTAGGCTATGGAGCAGGAAGCAGAGCAGCCGATCAGGCAGGAGAAGAGATTGGAGTAGCATTCAGAGATGAGGTGGGGCTTAATTTGTGGCACACCTGCCAAAAAGGATAGACATTTTTTTAAATTTCTATATCATTCATAATAAACAAATCAAATTATTAGGCTGAAACCTACAGAGCTATGTGAAGTTGTAGGCATTTTAATTTTTTTATTGGTAAAACTGGAATGTTTTCCACAGTGCCATGTTCTTCTTTTGCTAGAAATATAAATTAATGTAACCTGTTCCCATTATCTGCTTTCAAGTCCTGATTCAGTGTCCTTGGAATTTAATGGAAGTATTTTAATTAACTTCAGTGGAAACTATTTCAGACAGTTGATACAGAACACTATTTAGATTGGGACCAATTTTGAATTAAAAAAAAATATGAAAAAGGTTAAAATTTCAGACCTTTGGAATTACTTTGTGAATATTTGGGCATTTCTACCAAAGTGTGTGCATCTGTGGGCATGCCACATAAAGGACCCAAGGAATAATCCAATCATAGCCTTATTTCCAGCATCAGACAACATTAATAAAAACACACACAGAAGAAAAACAATCCCCTGGTCATTGGAAAAGGCTTGCATTGACTTGCTCCTGAAAATGCTTATCTATGCTGTTTGATTTATGTACATGAATAATTCTATTAATAATAGGATATAATCAATAATAATGTTAGAATTAACAAGAGAAGTGTCCAGAGCAGAGCAGCAAAATATCAGCTCAGAGGTTCAGAAAACATGACCCAAAAGAACTAGGTTGGTATGGCATAGACAAGACAGAGGGGGAAGAAGATAAAGATCTTCAAATATGCAAAAGGTCACTGCAGAGAGAAAGATTATATAACCTTTGTCACTTGGACAAGAACAAATATGTTCAGTTACAGCAAAGGGGATTTAGGTTAGATACCAGAAACAGCTTCCTAACTGTAAGGTGCAAGGACTGACCTTCTGCAGTCCCTTCCATTCCTATTTTCTATGATTAGACTGGATTCTCCGTGTTCCCCTTTGTGAATTCTCTCTAAGGGGATATCTCCAGATACGTTAAAGTTGGCCATGGTGGCTCTTCCCCAGCTGTGCTGGCCAGTAATAAGCAGGAGGGGAAGCATATCAGGAGGTCAGATAAGATGGTTGGCAGGGAGGACTGAGAGGTGATCCACCCTGCCTGAATCTCTGCTGTTGGAAGCTCTTTCAGTGTAACTTAAAATGGCTCTCTCCCTCCCACTGCTTTAAATGATGACAGGCCTCAGCAAGGCAAAATCAAGGATCAAGGATGATCACAATCTGCTAGCCTCCTCACCCCTTTGGGGTTCCCAAGCTTAGCCTAGGCAGAAGGAGAACAAACCCATTGGGGTTACTCACATACACAGTTAAATCTTTGCCAGCCTAGGGCTAAGGCTTGGATCTAAGATTATGCTTCCCCCTTGATTGTGCTTCCCAGTCTGAAGAAGGGATTCTGCAAACCTCTACCCATTATTGTTAAACAACAGCTTAGGGAAGGAACTGAAATGCTTTGATATCCAACAAAGACAAACGTCACCACCAAATGCACAGATCTAGAACTGCCAAGGACTGACATTGAACAAGAAACTTGCAATGTGATATAGTTGCAAGCAAAGTAAATGCTATTTTGGGATACACTGAGAGAACCATTGCATGCAAGACACAGGAGGTGACTGGACCATTGTGCTTAATGCTGGTTAGGCCTTAGCTGGTGTAATGTGCAGTTTTGGGCTTATATTTGAAGAAGGATGTGGAAAAACTAGAGAAGATCCAGAGGCAAGCAATAAAGATGATGAAGGGGTTGCAATGTGAGGAAAGGTTGAGAGAACTAGGTGTGTTTAGTTTGGAGAAAAGGAAATTAATGGAGGCATTAAAAAATATACTAGTTAAAAGGCTTCCAGGAGGAAGAGGGAGATTTGGTTCTAAATTCACAAAAGTCCCCTCTAAAGTTGGGTGTCCAATTTGTGGCATGCAGAGTGGAATCTTGGCTCCATTGAAGTCAATGGGAATTTTGCTCTTAATTTAAATGGGGGTAGGATTTCAGCCCAAGGAAATCTGCTAAAATTTCAAGGAAAAAAAAATCAATGAGGGATAGAAGTCAGGAACTTCTAGAAAGTTTTGCTCAGATCATCAGAACACATTGCCTCACTAGAAAGCTTTAAGCTTTGCTAATTCTAGTCACAAAGTTGAACTGAATTTTTGAATGTTGATAGGAAATAGGTGAGAATGTCCTCCAACCTCTTGTCATTATCATGTGTGTTCTGGCCTCTGGCACAGGCCGTAATTGGAAAATGACAATTTTTGCTTGTTATGTCAGTCCACCTTCTTCCCCTGCTTCCGCTACCTCTGCCCCTATTAGGACATTCTGTGCAGTCTTGTTTTGCCACCTAAAGGTCTTGTATCCCAATGTATCTCAACAGCTCTCCTTTTTTGCAATGTCAGAGTAATAATTCAAGCACCATTATTATAGCCATGGCAGCACCCAAGGCCTCGCTCAGGATCCAAGTCCCATTGTGTTGGGTGGTGTGTAAACACAGATTAGAAGACCATCTCTTCTGGAATTTATTTTGCTAACATTAGTCTTGACCCATTTAATATGGCCTCACACCAGTGTGCTAGCCAAGTTCCTCTCATTTTTCAATGGGACACGAGACTATTGTGAGATGTTACTGCATACTGTTAATCAGTTGTCATGTTACCTCTCAGAGATGGCTCTGTTTCTTTGGTGGTTGAACTAATTCTGTGATGAAAAGATTCTGACTCAGAGGTGGTATATGTATACAACATAGATGTAAGATTATTATCAGTGGATCTCCACTTATCAGAACATGGAGAATTTATGAGCAAAAGTGTTTGAATGTACCCTGGAGTGTTAATTTGGTTGTATACAGGTTGATATTGTGTTCTCACAATAGCAGTCAACTGGTGTTTCCTTGCTTGACTTTAGTGAATGGCTGTTGTTGTCCTCTGTTTTCTTGGTCAGCAGAGCTCTGTGTATGAGCACTTTGCCCCAGTGCTGTCTATGCAGCTGCCCATCTTCCCTTGGAGACCTCAGTATTACAAAAATAATGCCATGGGTTCAATTCAATGGCAGATTCAGGCAAATTTATTACTTACAAAGCACCTACTCGCTAACATGCATGTTCAAATGGTTACAAGATGCTAGCCCTGGGTGCTTGTGGTAAGACACAGGTATAACTCGTGAATAGTGTCCCCTAGACCTAGTGCAAAGTTCCAAAGGTTTCCAGTTCTTCTCTTACACATGGATCAAAACAGTTCTGGTTACCTCAGACATTTACATAGCAAACGTCAACCTCTCTACCAAATTACGCTAATCCTCCAACCTCTTGTCATTATCATGTGTATTATGGCCTCTGGCACAGCCGTTAACAATCAACCTAGATTATCAACTTGATCAGTCAGCTTTGTCAGGAGTCTGCAAAGTTTAATCTCACATGCACCTTAGGGCATCTATACATGTGCTGGACGTCTGCTCTGACGTGCTAATTAGCATACGTCAGAGCAGACTGGATTAATTGTTGTAGCATACATCGGAGCACACTTGATTAATAAGCACCCTTCAGCAGCTTCCGCATCACATGTATTCAGCATCCCCGCACTTCAGAATGGCAGTGGGGGTGCTTTAATTAAAGCTTGTCAAACCAGCTTTAGTTAATGCACCCACCCTTGCTGCCATTTTGACTTGCGGGGATGCTGAATACATGTGATGTTGAAGGCACTTTAATTAGAGAGGCTCTCAGAGCCACTCTAATTAAAGTGCCCCCCAGTCAGGAGCACGTGTAAAGACACCCTTACAGTCTAAGTCTTGTTGGGTGTGCCATCAGCCTTTGTTGAGATCTGCTTTGGTCAGTGCTCTAGCAAAGCCTTTTTATGAGGTGTATGTGCACTGACCTGATCCTGGGTATGAAGGCCTAGTGGCAATGTGGTGGGGCTACTCATGGTGTGATAACTGCTATAAAATACCACAATGTTGCAACTTCCAGAGTAAGGTGATTATACGGCACGTCAGAACTCTAGTCCCCACTTCCTTGGGGGGTACTCCTTGGTCGAAGAAAGGCTAAGGGACCCTGACAGAAATGTGTCCTCACTGAGGTATTAGGCAGTCAGCAGCAGTTCTTATCTGTTGTTCTCTAGCAGAAACAACAACCTTCAGGGCATTGATTGTCTGGATTCAGTCTGGCCTTTGGATTCTGTCTCAATGGTCTAAAGGGGGAATGGTAGGTCCTGGGCAGGCTCCACTCCTCCATACTCTTGCCTAGGCATACACATCAAAGGTTTTGGTGTGATGATCATAGACCTCTTACGTGTACACAGTGATCTAGAGGATTGATAGTTGCTTACTGTATGTATTGACCAATGCTTGTATTAATATTTTAGCCATGCCTACAAAACCCATTACAGTCAGCTGAGAGCAACCTCCTACAAGTACCATTAATGTTCAAGTTTGCTTAGCAACAATGCATGGGAGGTCATTCTCAAAAGTCACCCCTCAGCTCTGAAATTCCCTCCTCCATGATCTCTGCCAGAGCCCAAGCATGAATATCTTGTGGAAGTGCTGTATGGCCTCCCTATCTAGGCAGGCGTTGTCACCCAAAGCTAGGCTGGGATGTAGTTTAGGGGGGTCCTATTTTATGTTTTAACTCTAGTTCCCTTAGTTAAATTTCCCTAGTATTCTAGTTTAAATTGTTTTATCCTCTTGCTCGTTCTCCTGTTTTATGTTATTCTGTAATTGTAAGATGCCCTAAACCTTTGTTGGGAAGGGTGGCCTATAAATCAAATAAATATATAAACTGCTCTCTCTTGTTATAGAGAGCAGGACACAAAACAGTGGGTTTAAACTGCAGCAAAGCAGAATTAAAATGAATTTCAGAAAAAACTTCCTGAAAAGAGCAGAAGAACAGAGGAACAAGCTGCCATGGGAAAGTCTATTATCGAAGGTTTTCAAGAAGAGGCTGGTTTGGCACCTGCCTGGAATGGAACAATACATCTTGCATCTGTGCAGGGGATTGGACAAGACCCTTGAGGTCTCTTCAAGTCTGTGAAACTCAGAACACCATCGCAAGCTCTGCTGAAGTCCTCTGGTGGTCACTCTTGACTGTGAGAGAAGGGGTTGAAGGAGACTCTACATATTAACAAGATGACCCAATTCCCCAGATTAACTACTACAACACATTGTTGGGTATCACCTGGGGAAAAGTACATTGGTAGAATCTACTAGTATCTCATAAAAAATGGAGAAACAAACACAAAAATGTTCAGACAAATGCATTTGAACACTGTTGGGCTGCTGCTAGGGAGATAGCTTTTTTGTTGTGTCAGTACCTAGCTACCCATTAAGCCATTTATTATTTAAAAGCCTTTACTTTATATATAGCTTTGAGAAATCTAGTGTTCTCTTACAATCATGGCAAGAAGTCAGATTCTAAATCTGGCTTTCACTGACTGAACTCAACACAGTTTTGATTTTCAGTTATGCAGTGGTCCTCTTATACTCCTCTATGATAGAACTGATCCCTAAAAGGGAGTGTAAAATTAATGTAGCATACATGTATTTTTCAGGCCCCTGCCTGTTCACTGATAAAAGGATATAAAAGAGCTTTAGAATGAATACAAACCAGGCCTAGAGACAGAAACTGCATAACAGAATTGGGTTGTTCTGTATAACAGTTGCATTTAGAAAATGGAATTAAATTACATTTCTACTAAACTACTAAAAACGGGCCATCGTAAGAGCATGAAGAATGGGGTAACAGTCAAGATCCAAACCTGCACCTTATCCAGTTACAACTGGGGATTTAAAGTTCTAGGTGCTCAAAGTTAGGTCCCCCAAAGCAAAGCACAGAAGAGCTAAATTCTGGTAGCCTTATGCACACAGAATAGCAACTCAGCCTGTGTGCAGTTTCTTTGACTTTGGTTGCATTATTCAGAGCAATTCCTACTCATTGAAAATAAGGATAATGGAATTTTGTTCTAAATTAATGACAGCCAAAGAAGTTATATAGAAATAAGCCTATCAAGGGAAATAAACACAGGGATGCAAGTGGGTTTTTTAATAAATGATAATGGGGAATGACATGAATGATTCAGAACAGCTAAAAGTTGAACTTCCTTTTTAAAATATGACTTAACAGGGGTAGGAGGAGGGAAGGAATCATAGACAGAAAACTAAAAAAAAAAAAAGGTATTTCTGGAGAAATAAATAGTGACAAAGGCCAGGTATGGACATCTTTGGGCCTGTGAATATAGGAAGCAGAAGTGTGGGGGAAATACATGGTATTTTTATGGGGACATAATGGTCTAGATGGTCAAAATTTCCCAGTACCCCAGACTTATGCATCTAAATAAAAACAGTTTGATCACAGCTCTTAGCTGGATTGATGTGTGCTCAGCACCTCTCATAAACAGCTGTTCTTTCATTTGGCTACTAAAGTACAGATGTAGGAAGTTAACTTTAGGCACCAGATTCAGTCATATTGACCTTTGTACAATGCCCAGAACTGAGAGTAGGCCTAAAGAACCACCTTTGCCATCTCACCCCTCAGGGTTGTGCCATTTATGCTACACGCTTCAGGAGATCCATAGCTGAATCCGGGTTCTTAATATTAGAAAGTCGATTTATGGCCCCAACACTAAGAAACATGATCTCTTCCTAACAACCCTCTGTATCTGTGTGAAGAAGTGCAGCTATTCCATAAATCAGAGGAAATGCAAGTTGGTATGAATACAACTTCACCTAGCAATGGGATGAACACTATATTATGCTTGGAATAATACAAGACCAAATGCCCTCCTAGGCTTTTCCAGAAAAAAATGAGTCCCTATGTTTCATAGAATCACAGGAAAGTAGGTCTGAAAGGGACTTCTAATCCCTTGCTTAAGGCAGGATGATCCTTGACTAAACTATCCCAATGAAGCATATACAAGTGTCTTTCTAATCAGCTCTTGAAAACTTCCAGGGGTGGAGCTCCTAGGTAGCTTAGGTAGCTAGGCTTAAACACCCTCATAGTCACAAAGTTAGTTTGAATCTCCAACCTAAATTTCCTCTGCTGCAGTTTAAGGCCATTGCTTCTAGTCCTGTCCCCTGTAGCCATAGAAAAAAGTCTCTCTCTGTCCTGTTTACACTCCTGCTCCAGGCATTTGAAGACTATTGCCAATTTCCCTCTCAGTCTTCTCTTTCCCAGACTAAAACTAACCCTGTTCTTTTAGCCTCTCGTCATACGTCCTCATAAGTCCCAGGCCTCTAATAATTTTTGTCACTTTTTGCTGGACTATTTCCAATCTGTCCACTTTTTTCTTGAAGTGTAGGGCCCAAAACTGGACACAGTACTCCAGGTGAAGGCTATTTCTGTAATCATACAACTCCAGTTGCTACCCACAATGTAATTGCTAGAGAAGGCAAGGACCAGGGTCCCTTAGTCTAGGAAACTGCCTGAGACTAGGACTAGATTCACGCTTCACTGCTCATGAAAAACGAGACCTCATTTCTCTAGGCTTATAATTAGGGGTGCACTGATAGAGAATTTTTGGGTTAATACTGATGGCTGATTTTTAATGAGCCATATCAGCCAATACCAATCCAATTCTGATATATAGCTGAGCAGCATGGAGAGCAGCATCTGGCTGGTAAGTCTGTTGTGGGGGAAGGAGCTTGGTGGGGAGGGAAGGTGTATGGGGGGGGTACAGATCGAGGCCCCATGCTGAGGGAGACAGCGGAGCTAGGGCACGTGCAGGTGCTGCACAGCTGAGGTGGAGCATGGGACGGAGCCACGAGTGCCTTGTCCGGGAGGTGCAGGGATGGCTCCCACTGCTACATGCACCCCAGGATGGCATGGGGAGCACATGCCTCCAGATCTGTGTGCAGGGCAAGGGTGGGCTGCCATTGTGGGCTGGGGCCAGGGCAGTGCCGGGCTCTTCCCAGCAGGGGAGCTGGGCCAGGCTGCACTCGGGGTGGTGGCAGCACTGGGAGGGGACTACAGGGAGGGGGCTGCAGCCACCTCAAAATTGGCCGTAGCGCCCCCAATCCTACCTTCCAGCACCACCACCGCCCACTTTGAGTGCTCACCCTGGCTGCCTCTGCCCCAGCCGCAGCCCCACTCCCTCCCTACCTGTGGGGGCCTCAATCTGCCCCCCCACCCCATGCCCCTTCCTTTACAATTGATTTACCAGCCATGCTGCTGGGCTGCACTCCTGGCTGCCTGCGTGCTGCGCTGTGGCTGAGTGCATGCACGGGATATTTATTGGCCACATCAGCCAAAAAAAGCTGATTGCCAATACAGTCAATTTTCCTTATATCAGTGCCAATCTGATATGGGACTGATGTATTGGTGCACCTCTTATAATAAAATCAGGTCATTTGGGGACCATTGGGGACTAGCTATTTCCCTAAGGCAAACCCATTAAGATTCTGAGTGGGGATGTCATTCAGAAAGACATGGTCATGAGAAATTCATTATCTTAGCAAGATCAGAAATTTGCCCTGTACAGTATTCACATGTTGAAGGACCAGTAGATCATCCTGTGCAATAGCTTAGAGGAGCGCATATGTGAGTACATCTGGTAGCACCCAAGGCAGCTAGAAACTGAACCATTTCCAAGAAGCCATGCATTATTTATTGATGGTGCTGACTTTAGGGATGAAATCAAATATTGATTGCCTTTCTTTTGAATAGCATCACTAGAGTTTATGAATGCATAGTAGATAGCTGGGTGGCATCTGGATAATTCCAAGGGTCAGAATGGAATTATCCAGTGGCATAAGATAAAGTATTCATTCCTTTTCATGATGGTTGTTCCTTTAGCAGCAAGGTCCTACACTGTCTGTGAAAAAGGCCTTTTTAATCCAGCTCCATCATACTTTCTGGAATGAAGCTGACAATATCCCCAGTTGTTGCTCTTCTCCTTGTACTCCTGTCTGTGTGAGTGTGCGTATGTCTACATCAAAGCAGCAAAGAATCTGATCTCCCTGCCAAGACCATAACCCCTTCCCTCCTGCTTTCACTTTGCAAGCATTGTCCCTGTAAATGAGACAAGTGAGACACCACTGGGGTGTCCCATGCTGCTGCTCTTGAGCATGCCACAAACCCAGGTCTTTAGTATCAGGGCATCCTCATCATGTTGTTTTTGGGATTGATACACACTGGGTACATCTACACATGATGCTACTTCGCTATAGCAACGTGCTTGGGCAACCACAAAAGCTTTAGTTCAAGCACCCCTGCTGCCATTTTTAAGCGCAGGGATACTGATTTTGGAGATGCGGCAGCGCTTTAATTAGAGTGGCTCTCAAAGCCACTCTAATTAAAGTGCTGGCCCACTGCCCACCCCTGGACCACATGTAGAAGTGCCCTCCATTGTGAAGTACTAGAAAAAGGTGTATTAGCCTATTTTAATGTGCATTAGCTAAACAGCATATTTTTTGTGACACTTTACTGAGCATTAAAATAGGCTAATGCACATTAAAGTGGATGTGTTGGCGTATCCACTAAGTCTTATCTTTCTGGCTACATCCTACTGTGGCTTTTAGGATGGTCTCATAGGAGGGAGCCAACTGAAGTCTCCTACCATCCCAGAGCAGCAACTCTGTAGGCATCTGACATGGTGCACTGTAGCTTCTTCTTTGGTTAACTTCACTCCCAGTAGCAGACATGAGAGTGTAGAGGTTTCTGAACTCTCTCTCTGTTAGCATTGAACACAAGGAAGCACAAGAACTATGATGGCAGGACCCTGTTCCTCCTGCTGGCTCACTGTCTCCAGACACCTCTATCCAAGGCCAGCCTGAATCTGACTCCTGGTTTATTAGTCACTCTGGAAAGGATGGGACTGTACAGAAGTAAAACAAAGCATTCTGTTCAAAATAACCTTTCCTTATGCTTCTGTAAAAGAATACCCATGCAGCCAGGGTCACCCTTAGGTCCACAGAACACTGCTATCTTGCAAAGGTGCTTCTCACGAAGTTTCCTACCTGCTATGAAATGTTGCCTAACAAACAGAACCAAATGTGCTTCCTTATGTAAGTTACATCGGGCACACCTTGAAAGGAAGGACTCTGTTTTTTTCTGACTGGGAACAACTCATAGATAGGGATCTACCTAAGTCACACTGAAAGTGAACTCTGTGCACAGTGCCTCCTTTAATGTTGCTCTTTTCTCTGCACCTCCCTCACCCCTGCCACTGATTGGCAATGGGGCCCTGGCAGCTCCATTGCTCATCGCTTGCTCCTGACCAGCCAATAGGAAAAACCACAGTTTTAAATATGCCTACTGTAACAGGGGGTGCCTCTTTGGGGTCCGTCTACTGGTGGCACTGCCCACCTGTTATGGGCCAACCACCCACCTTCTCGCCTGCCATGCCTTGTTTTTAATTGATTAATAGATGTAATTAAGCGGGAGGCTGCCCATTTCCTGCCCCGATGCCAGGGGGTGCTAACTGTGGCTCTGTTCCTCCCAGAAATGGGTGAGCAGAATGCATAATTATTGTGAGCATGTTTTATTCAATTACTGGGATCCCACTAATGCTCTGCACCAGAGCCAGTTGTAGACTCTGGTGCTCTCCCATGGTGGGGACCAATAATGAACTGATTTTAAATTGGTTCTAGTGTGGTCTCAGGGTTGCTACTGACAATTAGCAGATTGTTGGTCCCAGTCCCAGGACCACATTTGATTGTATTATCTCTGTGGAGCAGTACAACATTAGCTAACACGTGTTACTTAATACCATCTGGAGATACTCCTTGCTAGAAAAGGCATAACCACTACTATAGGATATGATATGATATGAGCACACTTAGCATGTGTTATCTTGCTTGAACGCACATTCACTTGTGTTTTAAGTGCATTTAACACAAGCTAAGTGTCCCATGTGACAGTTCCCCAAGACTCGGGTACAAGCATATCACTGGAGACAGTCTCTGTTTTGCTGTCTGAAGGCTAAATAGATGAGACACAAAATGGATGGAAATGTGAAGATGAGATGACTTTCACAAGGACACACAGCACTTCGATGGCAGGGTCTGGAAGAAAACCCAAGTCTTTTTACTTCTAGTCCAGTGCCCAATCTCAAGTATAGCTGGCCTCCATGAAGCAGGAGTTACATTCCTGAGCAGCATATATTGGGAAATGAACTTCAGGAAATTTTGGCACTGGAAAGAGATTTAAAATTCCAAAGTTATTCTAAATTATTTTAGAGAGGGCACAGTCAACTTCCTATGAAGCTCCAAGTCATTCCAGTTGTTCGCTGCCATCTTGCACTGCAGTCTCAGAACCAATTAATCACAAATTTCCTCAAAGTCACTTGCCAGTCTCCTCCCTCCTGTGTCTCTTCCAAAATATTCTCTATCACCATCACAGATATATTATCTTGCTTTTTTCTTAATTTTGTTTTCTTTCCTTAACATGTTTCCAGCCTCTCAGAATACCCTCAAATTATTCCTTGAGGGTATTTGCAACACTTTGGGGCTTGTCTGATCTGCTTAATACCTGCTAGCTTTTTGGTACATAATTAGCAAGGGCATAGCTGCATGGCATTAATTGGCTTCTTAAATCCATCCACCTATCCTCCCTGTGCAAAATGTACACTAGGCATTCCTCTGCTTCATGTACATGTGGCTGCTAGCAGTTCATCTGTCTCAGTCAGCTCTCTGCAGAACTAGAGGTGACACTGTTATATGGTGTTCATTCATTTTCTTCCTGTGCAGTTACAGTCAAGGCAGTCATGATTTTTTTTTTCACTGCACAGATCGCCATCTGGTGGAGAAATGGTGCCATATGCTTTTTTCACAAAATACCAACTCCTACACATGCTTAATAGGGCATTGCCAGTATTTAGCATAGGTATTTGTTCCTTGGTAAAAGAATAACTCTATATTGCTGACACTGTGAGTTTAAAAATAAATTAGACTGATGAGGCAGTTCATCTTTTTTTTAAATGCTCAGTGGGAGAGATTTTGCTTAAAAATAGCTTGCCCAAAAAAATCTATCAGAACTGAATACTAGGACTGTGCAAAGCTTCGGTCCCTGATTCTATTCAGCAGAGATTTGCCCCTACTCAATGGCTGATTCTCCAAAACGAAATTGAATCAGAGGAGCCTTTACTCTCCGAATCGAATCGGAGAGATTTGGAAACATTTGGTGATTTGAACATGGACACAGCTTTAAATGTTTTTTCTATGTACCTCTAGGTAGCAGGGGCTGATGAGTGCTACAATGCTGGGGTGGTTGGAGTGTCCCACAGAAGCATGGGGGGCTCCCCAGTGTGCTCGGCAGCAGACCCGGAAAAGGACCAGAAGCACTTCCAGTCCACTTCTGGGTCCACTGGGGAATGCACTGGGGGCCCCCTCCCCCACATGGCTTGGCAACTGGTGTCTCCTGGGTCTGGGGGGGCACCCAGGGTCCCCCCGCAGCCAATTGCTGAGCCAACTGCATGTGGGGGGAGGGGGGGGCCCGTGCGTTCCCTGGCAAACATGAAGTGGACCAGAAGTACTTCCTGTCCACTTCCGGGTTCACTGCTGAGTACATGGAGGGTCCTCCCCCCGCCCCCCCAACTCCTGTGGGACACTCCATCTGCCCCAGCATCACACTGTCCACAAGCCGCGTTGGTGCATTCTCAAGGTATGTAGAAAAAACATTTAAAGCTGTGTCTATGGCCGAATCGCTGATTCTCCGAATCAGCATCGAATCTTCAGATTCGGATTAGGCTGAATCAAATCAGGGACAGTGATCTGAATCAACTAACTGAATCACTGTCCCTGATTCGGGCCGAATTTGAATTGAATAGGGCCCACTTTGCACACCCCTCCTGAATGCACACAAGGCACAACCATGGTATACTAATAATGATAAGCTAACAAGTTTTACATAATTTTCACACAAAAGCTAAAACTGATAGATAAGCCGGTTGTCTTATGTTGTTGTGCAAGCTACTGGCTCTTTTTATTGTTCTTTTATTGCATTGGTACAATCTGATCAAGCCCTGATCCAACGGCAAGTGTAGTCTTCTCAATGAATTAAATGAGCTTTGGATCTAGCCTTCAAAGAAAACTACTAACATTTAGTTACAGACATACTACAGAGCTTTTAAAAGAAGGAAAACATGGCATCAGATTGCACAGATACGTTACGACCCTCAAAATGAATAAAAGATCCTACTTTTCTTTTAATGATAGATAGAGAGGCAGAATATATGTCTCTCTAATAGATATAGATATAGATATTTATTGTCTAGGTATAATGCAAGGGACATTACTGTAGGTTAACTTGACATTGAAGAGAAGGCTGAAGCGGTTGACTTGTCTCAAGCAGAGCCTCATTTCTTTGGATTCTGCTAATTCACTCCTGTCAGATAGGATTTCACCTTATGGATCCGCAGAAGCACAGGACTGGAAGTGACTGTCAGGGTTACTGACTCTAGTTTCCTGAAAGCATAGGCTGTGGTGTAAATCAAGGATGGCCAACCTGTGGCACAGTTTGCATGGGCAGCCTCTGGGTGTGGCATATAGCAGATCAGGGAGGGGACAAGTAGAATAGTGGCAACTGGCCTGGAAGGAGCACAGGGAAGGAAGCAGAAAGCAGAGCAGTACATCAGGCAGGTGAAAAGGATTGGAGTGGCACTCAGGGAGGATGCAGAGCTAATCTGTGGCATGTGTGCCAAAAAGGTTGGCCCCAACTGAGGTAGCCATAACTAAGTGACACACGGTATGTTTCACCTCTAGAATGGTTCAGCCTGCACCAAATGTCAGGCATTTCACTGAGATCTATATCCTTGAATTCCCCTAAGGAAGCCTTACCCCACCCCACATTTCAGATCACACTAATTTTTGTATTCACAATATATTTTGCCAAGAAATTCAAGCAAGTTTCAAAGTGTAGAGTGACATTGTAATAAAGTGCATTGCCTTGGATAGGACCATGAATCCTGCTTAGTATTCAAATACCTGCTATTATCTCAGCTGTATCCCAGGTGCAACTATTTCTTCTGATTTAGCAGCAGTGAAAGCTTCCAGCTTCCTTTCTTTGGTAGATACTAAAGTAGACCAATCTTTGTTAGGAACAGGTTGGCTGGAAGAGGAGCCAGGCCATATATCTTGCCAGCTCCAAAAACTGTAAGGTTTTTTATAAGCTCAAACTCAGAATACCATTGTCCAAGTGTACATAAAACAAACCTTGTTAATGTTCTTCCTGGGAAACTAGTTTACCAGTACTCATACGGAAAGAAAGATTACATTTCTGGTTTTTTGGATCCCCATAGCAGCTGTGTGACTTATTACAAGTCCAAAATGTATTTTGTGAAGCTTCTGGCTGTGTAAAACTTCTGACATATGCTGGTGTATAGCTGGGTTTAATATTCTTTGCTGTTATTAAACCCAACCATTATATTTATATTACAGCAATGCCAGCAGGTCCCAGCTGAGATCAGGGGCCAGTTATGCTGGACCATGTATATACATATAATTGGAGGCAGTTTCTTCTCTGGAGTCTAAACCAGCGAGGGGACAGAGTACAACATATAGAGGACCATCAAAATAATGAACCTGGCTTTAAAATTGTGAGTTTTTTCTTTTTCTTTCTTTTTTTTTAAAGAAATGGTTATAGATTCTTATTTGCTTTCTCATTTTCTGAACTTTCAGGATAGACTGGAAGTCACATTTTCAAGCTTCTGTCTACAATCAGGAGAACAAGCAGAGGGTGAAATTTGATCTCAATAAACAACTCCCCCTCCATCCTGCCACTGCACACACACATGTTAAATATCCCTTATCATCACATGGTACTGGGACCGATGGCTTTAAGAATACATCAAATATTGAGATTCATGATAAAATGGCAACCCTGAATGTGACAGCTAGAAATTTTTAGTTCAGTTTCAGCCTGTGCTATAGAGCTAGAGTATGGTTTATGAAGGGAAGGCAGATAGAAGTGGAGTTAAGAGCAAGAAAATGGGAAAGTTCTGGGCACCACACTTCAGGAAGGACATGGAGAAGCTTGAGAGAGTCTAGAGAAGAGCCACTCGTATGATTAGAGGCTAGAAGAGCAAGCCATATGAGGAAAGGCTGACAGATATGGGACTGTTTAGCCTAGAAAAGGGAAGACTTTGGAGGGATTTGGTGGCAGCTTACAAATATATCAGAGGTGAGTATTAGGGGCTAGGCAAACAACTATTCACCAAAGCGCCCCAGGGGAAAACCTGGAGCAACAGTCATAAACTCCTAGAAGAAGATTTCAGACTGGATATAAAGAAAAACTTCTTCACGGTTTGTGTGACAGGACTCTGGAATAGCCTCCCAGCGAGGGTGGTTCAGGCACCTACCCTGGAGATCTTCAAAAGGAGACTGGATGCACACCTCACTGGGGTTATTTCACCCCCACAGTCTTTCCTGCCCAGAGCAGGGGGGATGGACCCGATGCTCTCACAAGGTCCCTTGCAGCCCTAAATTTCTGTGAATCTGTGAAAGGCAAAAAAGGGGCAGGGAAAAGAGAGAGAAAGAGATGTGAAAGGGGGAGAAAGGGACAGATACAAAAGAGCATAAAGACGGCACTCTGTTCACTGTGAATGTGCTTTTGTTTCTTTCACATATTGTGTCTTGTCTGCCTAGACTGTACACTCTTAAGAGTAAGAACTGTCCCTTACTAGACATTTGCTCAGTGCCTGGAGCAACGGGGCTGCAATTTTGAATGAGAGCACCAGGAGGGAAAGGCCAGAAGAGAATACAGCAAACAATCCATCAACAGCCAGAGTTTGATGTCTCGCTTCTGAGTCAATCAAAGGTCATCACTACTGCACAGAGACACAGCTACTCCTCACTTAACGTCATAGTTACATTCTTGAAAAATGTGACTTTAAGCAAAACAATGTTAAGCGAATCTAATTATGTCACAGTAGTTACCTACTAGCAGGCAGCAGCCAAACAATGTTATAACCAAACACTGAGCGACTTTAAACGAGTATGCTCTCTAATAGATCAGCGACGTAATAACAAAACAACGTTAACCGAGATGACATTAAGTGAGGAGTACCCATATCAGCATTGCCCTAACTTCAGGGCTGGGGCTCATCTTACTTCCCTCTGCTGCTGAGCTGATTATACCCAACCACACTGCAAACCAATGCACCTGCCCTCTGCTACTTGGCACCCTCTAGTACTGAAGGCAGGGCCATAGCACCTCATTTTGGAAAAACATATTGTTGCAGTGGAAGGATGCACAGGAAGCAGCAGCAACATTCTCGTCAGGAGTTAGGCCCCAAAATATGAGATTGCTTTAAAAAGTGAGATGATGATGTGGTAGTTGATGAACATTTTAGCTATCTCCTGGTTTTGACCTTTGGAAGTTCATCTTTTTTCAAGCTATTTTCTGAAATCATTGCATCTGGAGGGCTCTTTCTTTCTAAAAAAGAAAAGCTGAGACTCAAAAATTTTAATTTGAAACAATGATGTTGGTGACAAAAAAAAAAATGATGCAGCATTACAATAAAGGTCAGCACACAATACTTCTCATCTGCAGAGAGCAACACAGGAGATGCAGATGCATGCTTTCAAGGCATGCTCCAAACAAGCCGAGATAAGCCTATCGATAGGCTTATGTAATCAGACTGCCTCAGCAAAGCAATGCAAAACATTTTCAGCTCCAGTCGTGAAAGACTGTAACCTATCTTCCTTTGAAAAAAAAGTCGTGCCTCTCGCTAGACTTGTGATCTGTTTCCAGAGCTGGAATGATTTTACAGCACTTATCCACTGCATTAATGAGGATGTTATGAAGTCATCTCATACTATCAAAATGCATTTCTCAGCACAAACCAATAGACCCAACAAGTATCTGAACTGAAATTTCCAAAAATAGAAGCCTAAACGGGCAACTAAATCCATATTCTGACAAGTATAAAAATGACCTGATTTTCAAAAGTGCTCCTAATGAAGCCAATGAGACCTTCTGGGAACCCGGTCCTTTTGGAAGTCCAGACCTTTGTTCAGGTGCCTACACATATATTTAGGCTGCTTTTCTTGCAGATCTTGGCCTTGAGCTTTTATCATGATAACTTATTTCACATCTGAGTCTAACCAAAATATTTTGGGACATGGTGAAAATTCACAGTGTTAAGTGTTTTATTTCCTTTTTCACAATTTTTTTTTTTGCCTCCAAGAGTTATCTCTTTTGACAGACTTGAAAGAATGGGAGACAGCTGGGATTGATAATGCATCCAGTCTCACTGGGACGATTATCACTTACTGGCCTTTATCTGGCCTCCATTTGTTTACCGTCTTCTTTAAAACCCAACCTTACCACCAAGCTTTCTGCATGAAAATTCAACTGACTTGAGTTACACGCTGAATAGACAAGATAAGAAAAAGGGGGAAAAGTGAATAATGCAATCTGTTTTGAAAGCTACAATGTAAATGCAGAGATTGGACAAAGTCACAGTCTGAAATACACACACACACACATAATATAATATATAATATACATGCATTAGAATAAAATTATATAAATCCAGATGAAAAGGAAACCAGCCAAACAAGGCAAGAAGCCTTTTGGCAAATATTAGTTTTGCTTATCTCACATCTCTATGGCATTGTTTATTGAGTTAGGTTTGGCATGAAGTTATTTCTACTTGCATAGGATAAATGTTTTTACCTTTCTAATCCATAAGTTTCAGCGTAAGTGTTTCTGTTGCTATAACAACATAATGCTTTTGTTCTCCAAAGGGGTTTTTGATCACATACTTTGCCATATTTCAGTATCTTTAGAAGTTTGTTTGCAACAGGAGTGCAGCTTTTTCTTTAGTCAGGTCACACTTCATTCTCGGTTTTCTGCTCTGCCTATGATTGTCAGGTTTATTATACAAGGATCAGGGACTGGGAGAAAAAGGGGACTGTGTCCCCACCCCAGAGTAGAGACGAGCAGAACTCCCATGATGGAAACAGGTAGAAAAAGGAGTTGCTAGGCAGGAAAAGTACACTGTTGCCAATCCTTTTTATTTTTGTTAGTTTTCCAATGTTGTTTTTCCCCATAGAGCCACTGCTATTAGAGTCCTATGATTTCATGAGAAACAGCTTTCATAAAAACAATAAATCTATCACTGCACTGAAGGTAGACACCCAAACACCTTCCTGGGATTAGAAAGGAGCCTTTTACCACGCCCCTCCTACTGAGCCTTTCAGAGAAGCATAAATAGTTACCATGAATGACTTCAAATATATATATATTGCTATTTATGGAAATAAATCTACTGGGACAGAATAAGTGCAGATGCTGAAAATTTTTAAGACCAAAGCAAATCTGGGCAGACTGGCAGCAAGCAAAGCTAAGACAAGTTGATTCATAGGCCTAGGAAAATAGTTTTTTAAAAAACTGCTCTTTTCCTGCACTGAACTCTGAACTGAACACTGAACTGCACTAACTTAGCAACACCAGTTCAGAGGGGCCCAAAAAGCAACCTTGCAACCATCTCCTCCTGGGGAATATTCCAGCACTGAGGGTCCAGTCCTTACACCAAGGGCATTTCTATATATGCATTTGATATGGAATCACTTGCAAGTAAAGTACTCACAAGTAAACACTCCCAGGCAGGCGTCTACACGTGCAGGAAAGAGAAGCAAATTTGCTGCTAATGGCAGCAAACTGCTCCTGCTTCCTGAAGCCCTGCAATTGCCCCCTGTCACCACCAGGGGGAGCCCTAGGCTCCCACTTGGTGCTAGTTCAGGGCTGGCAGGGAGCACTGGGCCAAGAGACAGCTGTCTCCTGACCAGGGCCTGGACAGTTCACTCTGCCCCTACTGCAAGGGTAGACAATGACTCTGGCTCCCCAACTAGGGGCATGGGATTTGGAAAGGGCTGTAGGGGAGGGGCAGGTCCCAGCTCCCTTCTTGCTAGCTGCCCCAACAGCAGATTGAGGCCAGAGCCTAGGACCTACCCCACCCCTGCATCTCTTTCCAAGCCCTGTGCCTCAATCACCTGATTGGGGTATGGGACTAGGACCAGCCCCTGCCTGGGACAGTTCCCAGCCTCCACTCCACAATTGTAGGGTGGAGGCTGGGGAAACTGTTCTCTACCCAGCTCTGCACTCATGGAGCTGAGCAGGGAACAAGCTCCCCAGCCTGTTCCCCACCCAGCTCAGTGATTACAGAGCTGGCTGTGGAACAGACTCCCCAGCACCCACCAGTAGGGAGCTCCCAGGGCCAGCTTGGTGGTAAACTGGGAGATCCTTATCTCCCATCCTGAGCTCTGCCTTCGTGGGGCTTAGGCTGGGAGACCCTTATCTCCCAGCATCAGCTCTGTGACCATGGGGCTGGTGCTGGGAGATAAGGGTCTCCCAGCCTGAGCCCCACACCTGTGGAGGTCAGACTAGGAGATAAGGATCTCCCAGCACTGGCCCCCATAGTCACAGAGCTGGCGATATCCCAGCTGCCCACTCCGTGGTCACAATGGTGAAGCTGGGGCTGGGAAAGCAGGATCTCCCAGCCCCTACTCCCCAGTCATGATCAAGGAGTGGGGGCCTTGGCACTCCCTGCTGCTGGGACAGGGAGACATAGTCCCCACCCAGGCTCTGGTGGCAGAGCCCATCCCAGCAGCAGGTAGCTCCCGGGGGCAGGGAGCAATCTCCCATCCCCTGGTGACCAGCTGACCAGGAGCAGATTTTCTCCTAGTCAGGCATCTACACGAGCACTATGTGCCATTACTAATTGTGAGTAAATTTGCTACTTGCCTTTGCAAGTAGCAAATTTACTCACAATTAGCAAGGTTTACTGCGCAGTAAGCATGTGCACGTGTAGATGCACATGCTTACTGCACAGTAAATTATACTACTTTGCAGTGAAGAGTCTTGTGTAGATGTTCCCCAAGTGCACAATCTGTTCCTTTGCTCCATGGGCTCAGAGCCACTTCAGGAGCCCTGGATATCAGGGTCCAAGATGGAGAATGGAGCAGATTTGAGGGTATTTCCTGCAAAGTACCCTAGGAGCCTTTGAAACAAGTGAATAAGGTAAGAAAGGGCTTAAAGTTATTTTGGTCCCATCACCAGTCCTCACTGCCTCCAAACAGAGAAAGTATAAACTGCTTCCTCTTTCACTATCTATAGCACAGCAGGGACATATTTATCCCCTTGTATTTTCTAAGCCAATCTTAATTCACAAATCTTAACAGTATCAGGTCAAACTTTCCATTTAATTTTATTTACATAGGATGGATATGAAATGCATTCCTCACTAATAAATGCTTGGAGATATTCCTAGCTAGAAGAAAGAGAGGGGAAGCGCTGTCTCTTCAAATTTCTGCTCTATTATTGCTGCAAAAGAATCTCTACTGAACACCACACCTAGGAGGAGCTGACATTTTTCCATCTGAAGGATGGAGTGGGAGAATATATTATTGGTGTAATTTTATAGAGCATTGATTGTGCCTTGACCTGATTTTAGTAAATCACATAACAGCTTCTGGTTAACTGTAACATAGTACTGGAGATGTGATAAAATTCCCATTCTTACGAATGCAAGGGTCTGCCTATCAGTACTGTAACTAGAGGGGACAAGCAGGGCAGCAGTCCTGAGCTCCAATTCAAGCGGGGGAGGAGGGGGCCATATGACCAGAGTATTTGCTAGTGCTGCCCCACCACAGGAACTAGGCAATGCCGCCCTGTGCCCAACAGTGTATCTTGTGGGCGGGGGTGACCAGAATGGTGTTCCCTTCTCACCCCCAAGGGAGTTTTTGTTATAGCAGGTGCAGCCCTGAACCCAATATCTGGGGTGGGAGAGGAGTGAACAGGGCACCAGGCATGCCCAGGGAGCCCATGCCACCTAAGGAACTGATGCCACAAGGCTGATGCTGCCAGAGCTGACACTGCTACAGCAGCAGCAGTGGCAACAATAGCAGTGTAAAGAGAAACCAGGTCCCAGCCCCCTCCTTCTTCACTATATTGCTTTCATGTCTATCCCACTTGTAAAAATTCTGAAGTCTTTGAAGTCTTTCATAGTGAGGGGGTTGAACTAGAAATGTAGCTACAAGGCAAGTTTAATCAGAAACTGCTGCTTTGTTGAGCCCAAGAATATTTCACCTGAAATCCTGGAGGTTCAGTCCTGGCTGTGTTCCTGGTCCTAGGCCAAAGATCAGGATCTTCCAGGCTCCCTAGCTACGGGGAAGCTGGAGGTCCTCAAGATAGCATGGGGTCTACAGCTCTAGAGTAGCCACAGCATTGGCCAGGAAGTCAGAAGACCAAAAGGCCTGAGAGCCCTGGAGCCATGGACCCTGGAATGTCAGGTAGCTTCTCATAGAAATTAACATTCATGTCACTTCCTGCATTAACAGTTGTGAAACTGACATGAATGTCAATTTCAGTGAGCATTTGCTAGATCTAAGGCTCATAGTTATTCTGGAAATGCTGCTGGTTGGAAACTAAGCTTGCTGTTTTATGGGAAATTAAGCAAATTTTGTGGTTCTATCCAGTTTGGACTAAAACCAAATTATATAAAAGAAAAAAAAAACCCCTCTAAAGACTGGAATCTTGCTCTTCAGCCAGCTCTAGTTGTAAGTACAAGCCCCATCCCTGGAATGGGGAGACTGCATTGGTTTAGGCCCCTAGATCTGATTCCCACTTTTTAATTTGTTCAGAGATGCACCTTACCCCAGGGAAGGTGAGTGAGGTATTCGGAAAATCTACTTTGGATGCATGGCAAAAGAGGGTAAATAAACTGATATCACAGTAGATGTGCTGTATCACAGCCAATTTGGCAATGAAGAACTGAACAAGAGTTACTAAGGATATATAAGTATCCAATGAAACGTGATGTCTTTTTGGTAATCATTCTGTATTGCTATTTGTACTACAATAATATGTTTAGGCTCCAACTCAAGTAAGGGTACTAGTGTGCTAAATACTGTATGTACATATATTAAAAGAATATATACTCTGAAGGCCTTACAGCCAGGATAGACTGTCAATGGTAGAGTTATCAGTCATGTTTTATATCAAGCTTCCTACCATCCCTTTTCTTTTCTCTTTTCCCTGAACTGTCTATCCACAGCAGGAGACAAGCATATTATCCTAATTGTATAGATAATAAGGGAGGCACACAAGGATTATGAAACTTGACAAAGGTCCCATATGGACTCTCCAGCACAGAGGAGCACTGAACTCACATCTCCTGAGTTCCAGCACAATGTCTTCCTCACAGAATCATCTTTTCATTGAACTCCTGGCTTGCAACCTCTTTTCCTTCTTCTTCTAACCAAATGAATCAAGAACCTTTATGCTGTACAACAAACTCAAACTATACGGCAATGAACTCCTTGGCTGTTATCATACCCTTACATGAGAGGCTGGCCAATCTGTGGTAACTTCATTTAAACACCAATGGAGGCTCTTACTGAATTAGATAAAAAATGAACACCACAATACAACAGCACCTGTATTATCATATCCAAAAATGAACCGATTGTTACACTGCACTGGCCCCACAGTTTGAGCTTTTACTGCGCCACATAATTATTCATTGAGAGCGCATTGGTGTATTATAGACCATGTCAGGGGCCAAGCGAGAAGCTTTGGCACGTGAAGAAGGGACAGATGGCTTTTTTAGCACTGGGCGGAGATGCAGGAGCCATGTTAGGTTTGGGGATGAGCATATTTACTGAATCATTGCTGCTCATTTTAACAGAAACAAACCATTAACAATAATCAAATTAAGCTTTAATTTGTGGGTTTCAGAGTTAACATGCATTGAGGCATTCCATCTTGCTTAGAAGAGCTGTTTCAGTCTTCTTACAGAAGCACACTACTTGGTTCAGGTTTCCTAGGTCGTCTGTATCACTGAGTGCTACAGCAATCGTATTTAATTGAAGAGAGTAGATTTTGAAGTTTGTTTTTTCCATCAAGATGAGAGCAAAAAGTGGACAAAATAATCCAGTGCAAGAAAATTATATATTAGTTGTGGGAACTGCTGGTGCGATGACTTTATTAGAATCACCAACCATAGTTATTAGCTTGTACAAGGGAGGTCCCAACATCACATTAAAAAACAGGAGGTCCTAAGTCTTCCACACTAATGCTTAAATTCATTCACAAGTGTTACTGCCCTATGCAATACTGAACCTTTTTTTGGTAATAATTTTGCTTGAAAAATCTTAAGTTACAACAGGTGGAAAGCAAACATTGCAAAAAAATACGTTTTCACTTGCAGGTGGTGAAATCAGTAGAATTAACATATTCCTTGTAAAAAAAAAAAAAAAATGTATCCCTCCCTTCAGTAAAGCCACATTTTAATTTATAGTCATTAAAAGGGTCTAGTTGTGAATGTGATTAGATAACGTGGTTTAGAACAAGAGCTCAGGGTGAGGGTGGAAACTGGGGAAAGACCTGCCAAACTTATTGTCAGTGATCAGTAAGCTTTGAAGGCTAATGATGATAACCTGTAGGGCACCACTGTTAATTCTTACAGTACTGCTCATGTAGCAAGTGTATGCAGATGCTCTTAGGTTACAGATTAATTTCACTTTCTAGTTCTGTCTTGGTCTGAAACACATCCAGGCTTCCTTCCTATCTTTCTTCAGCAAAGGCTACATACATACAAACACTGCTGTCCCATCCCATCCTATCCTATACCACCCCACCGCAAAGTACTCTTCAATGCAGGTGGTAATGATAAAACAATCTAGGAGAGCAATAAAACGGGGAAGAGAGGTGACGGAGATATTGTAATACTCTCCCTAAAGAATGCTATAAACCATTTCTTTGTTCTCTAAATGTCTCACCAGAAACACATCTGGGTTGCAAAAGCTGTTGTTCATACATTCTTGTGGGCCAGGCTCCTGTTACATTTCAAGGAAATCCAAAACCTACTGTGTCCTGGATCTTTGCATCTGTACTACTCTCTGAATAAAGACCAGCATATAAATCAATGGTTAAGACTAAAAACACCCTCTGTATGTCAAAAGCCAGAAACAGGAATAAAGGTTGAAACCACAAGTCAGGAGCAGAATTCAGAAAGCAAGTGGAGCCAACATGCTATCACTTGCCCTATCCTCAAGGGCAAAGCACTAACCACTCAGACAAGCCAGTTAAATAATATGTAGGCTGCTCAGCCCCCTAAGGCTGACTAGCTCATCAGGAATGACTAATACCCCACACCACCTGGGTACAGTTCACTTTTATACTCTGCCCTAAATACTTCCCCTTCAGTCAAATGCAAACAGGCACCTCTGGGGGTAGGCAGGTGGGAACAACGCGGCCTTAATTACTCAATAATTCTTCCTCAGTGCTGAATTCTCTACTAGACCCTATCTAGGGGCTTTTGAAAGGGTCTAAGTAGGGCCCTCTGTGACAGTTCCCTCTACAAATAATTTAGAAAGGGTTAATAGAAAATAAGATAATGTTTATTCTGCTATTATCAATTGCCATGGAGTCTGAGAAGGCGACAGGTGATTCCTGCTGATGCCTTTTCATAGGTGTGGGCTATTATTTCAGCTGCAGGGCAACTTAATGAGTTTTGGTGAGCTGTTGAGGGCTGCAAGGGTAGCCTGCCCCTTGACAGGAGCCTTGGCCCTTGGTTGCTATCTTGGGATCAGAAGTCGTACCCCTAATTCCTGACCCTTGCCACTGGAAGTACTTCTTTTTGTGAGGGGGAGGTTGCCATCATGCAACTGGAAAATTTATATCTATACAAAATCATATACTAAAAAATGTATATGTATAAATTTATATATAAACAAATTTATATTTATACAAATCGTATACTAAAAATCAAACATCAACTATAACATATTTTAATTTTATGTCAAAAAATATTTTTACCCTGATTTACATGTGTTTTCATAGTGTGTACAGAGGTGATCACATAATAGCTCAAAAGAAAGTCTTACTCTTGTATAATGTGTTTGGGGGGTGTGCGGAGGAGTGTGGGGATGTGGTTGGGGGTGTGTGTCTGTAGTGGGAGGTGTGGGTTATGGGGATGTTTGTGGGGAGTGTGTGGGGGGATTTGTAAGGGGTGTGGGTTTTGTGGGGGGTGTGAGGTGTGTGTATAGGGAGTTTGGGGGAGGGTGTGGAATGTGTGCGGGTATTGTCAGGTGTTTGTGTGGGGGCCCTCCCCCTCCCACGCACATTCCTTGCTGCCAGCAGCAGCAGGGGGCCATTCCTTGGAGTGCTCATAGGCTGGGCAGGTGGAACCCCCCTCCCCACCTCCCACAGTGCACAGCTCTGTCTGAGTCCCAGGATATGCATATGGCAGCAGGGAGTGGCGCCAGGCCAGCCTGGCTTCATCACATAGGGCTCCCCATGGCTCCCGAGACTCAGATAGTGTAGTAGGGAGCGGGGCTGAGCCAGCTTGACTCCATTGCGCAGGGCTCTCCACCACTCCCGGAACAGTCCTAGGAGCTGCACTTGGTGGTAGGGAGTGGGGAGGGGTGCCAGCTCCATTGTGTGCAACTCCATCCATTGTTGTACAAGTCCCAGGAGCTGCAGGAGATGTGGGGATCCCTGCATGATGGAACTGGGCGAGTCTGGGCCCCATGTTCCCACCAACCCAGGCTTCATGCTCCCACTGCCCCATTGGGTGCAGGCCCCAAGCTCCATGCTCCTGCTGGCCCTGGCCCTGCACTCCAGGCTCCCACCCAGCTGCAGCTTCTCCCCCATCTGCCACTGCAGTGACAGGAGCAGGAGCTGTTGGAGGCAGAAGGATGCAAGCAGTTCCCTGGGTGGCTGCAGCAGCAGCAGCACTGCCCAGAAGTTGTGCATGCTGGCTGGGGTCAGGGCCAGTCCAGGGTCCTCCTGTGGGTGAGAGTGGGAATGTAGTGTGTTGCCCTGGTGGGAGTAGGTAGGGCTCAGCTCCATGTGGATCACAGCAAGAGCAGCTGCGAGCTGAGCTGAATACAATTAATTGGTGGGCACTTGCCAACAGGCCAGATGAAATCACCTGGTAGGCTGGATGCAGCCCTTGGGCCACATTTTGCTCGCCCCTGCCTTATCACCACGTGCAATACTTCAACTGGTATGCTTATTACAGAGTGCCCATGGTTTTGACAACTATTCATTTTGGCCAGGATAGGTTGGGTTGTGGCATGGCTTTTTTGGTCCATCTTTTCTAGAGCCTTCCTCAAGAGAGGCAAGCAGGCTACCCCTGACTAGGGCTGCTTCAACACATCTGTAGATGCCTCAGGTTCCAAATACCTCTTATAGAGTCCTGTGACCATCACACCAAGACCTTCAATGTGTATGCCTAGGCAAGGGTATGGAGGAGTGAAGGCTGCTCTAAATTTACCATCCTCCCTTTAGACCACTGAGACAGAGTCCAAAAACCAAACCAAGTCCAGATATTCAGTGCCTTGATGGTTGTAGCTTCTGCTAGAAAGCAACAGATCAGAGCTTCTGCTGACTGCCTGTTACCTCAGCGAGGGTGGGTTTCTGTCAGGGTGATGTTCCTTAGCCTTTCTCCAACCAAGGAATATCCACAAAGCAGTGGGAGCTAGGGTTTTTAGGCACCTATTCTGGAGGTTGTAACGTTGTAGTATTTTACGGGAGTTGCCCCACCATGGTGCTAGTAGCAGGCATGTTCCACCCCATGGCCAGGCAAGTTGTGCAGGAGATGGGTGATAGCAGGACGCTGGGCCAAACTCTGCTAGTAGCTATCCCAGATTAATGAACTACTTTTAGCAAAATGTAACTTGGGGTTTGGTTCATAGGCAGACAAGGTTCTTTGTGTGAATCTGATATCTTTTATTAGACCAACTTAAATAGTTGGAAAAAAAATTTAAGCAACCTTTCGGATTTAAAAACCCTTTGTTAGGCTGAGGAGGTTTCTGCAGTTGGTGTGTGCTCTTCCTGGATGGAATGAAAAGTAAAGAAGCCAGAGGCTTGGCTGGTATGCATACAAGATAGGCACTCAGTGAAGATGTAAATTGAGGAGTCAGTGGGTGAGAGACAGGGTGGGGGACAAGGGGGATGAATGTACCAGTGAAACAGTGGAGAGGGTTTGGTTCAGACATTCAGTGCTGGGAGTGCAAGTCAGGGGGTTTTGGAAGAGCATGTAAGAAAAGAGCTGTTGTTACTGTGTTTAATGCTGTGAAGTTTAAGTGCTTCAGTGGGGAAGGGCCCTGCTGTCTGCCTCCTGCACAATCTCTGCTTCTCTAGACTTACCAGGTACCTTGTTCATTTGTCCAGAAAAAATCAATGGAGAAAATATGGTGAAAAAATGCCCAACCAGCTCTGCTAGTTAATGATAGTTTGTTTAGCATTTTTCAGAACAGCAAGCTCCCAAACTGTTGGGCAGAGCAAAGTGATCCCTTTGTAAGGCAAGGTGATGAATAGAGCTGTGTCACATGTGATGGTCCTGAAAGAAAGATGGTGCATGAAAGATTTCAATTCAGGTTTGATGGATTTAAGTTTGTTCTTCCTGCATTTGAGGTCTGCAATCTGGGCTGGGATCCAAATTGAAAGCTTGGCTGAGACTATCATCCATCAACTGATTTATGAAAAGTAACCATAAAATCAGCCCAAGTTGTTGGTGTTTATTAATAATAATTTGTATTGCATCAGTTCATAGGTTTTTCCCTATTGTATGTAATGCAGTGTCTGTGCTGTATAGGGTATTGTGCCTTGTAGCACTGTATGAGGTCTTGAAGTATTTATATTGGGGATTCCTTGCTTAAATGATGGCCTGTACATGCATGAAACTAGATCTGATGGCCCAAGAGGCCCTTTCCAGTCCTAGGCAGTAATATAATTAAATTGGGGCAATCAAGACACCAGCCCCAAGTGCCCAGATGGTTCAAAGAATGGTAGCCACTATTGTTGCTGGCTTGGCCATCACAGCCACTGCCACTCGGCACAAAATCTGCATGTCACATCTCTGTTCCTAGAGATCCCAAACACAGCCTAGAATCTCACTGGGCTAGGTGCTACACAAACACACAACAGAAAGAGAGGCCTCTGCCCAAACAGCTTGAAAGTAATTGGAGGTTCTCAACAGTGTGGGCAACTACTTGAAAAATGTATGGAGACTCCATAAATAACTAGGCAAATAATGCCTGTCCATAAAATCCATTAAAAAAGTACAATCCATAAAACCATAAAGCCATCAGAGCAGGTTCAAGTTCCATGGAAAGAAAGAAGCTAGGCAGTGTTGAAGTACAGAGCACAGCAGTACCATCTCATGTCCACGCAGGAGCACAGCACCCTAAAGGGGAGCTCTTCTCAGCGCTTTGCAGCTCCTTCGCCAACCTCCAGCCATACGCTACTATTGGTCCTGCTGCTGCCTTCCATCTCCCTGTGATACTGCTAGGTAGCAAGTTGACAGACAGTAGTCCTTCTTTTGGGGTCTGTGCTAGGATGGGAGGGAGGGTAATGGGTTTGGTTCTGGTAAGGCTAGGGGGTATCCTGGCGGGTATGGTACATCGTGTAGTTAGGGGTATCAAGTTGGGGGAGTGAGTAGGGGACCCTTGAGTTGGGGACAGCAAGGTGTAAAACCACTGCTGTAGTCAAGTAGAGTTGCCAACCCAAGATTTTTATTTATTTATTTATTTTACCGATAATGTGACAATGTTTTACTGATACCCAAACTTTTTTACTATGGTTTGGACCTGGCCCTTTGTCCAGGGTCTGACAAAAGGGTTACATTTATATTATGTAAAAGATATTTCAGTAATAAAGTTTGGTTGTCAGTAAAATTTTTATATATATATATATATAAATCTCCTGGGTTGGGAATCTTGTTCTCAAACCCTTTGATGAACCTTGACAGACAAGGTTCTCTGGGTAAATTTGATGTCTTTTATTAGACCAACTAAAATAGTTGGATAAATTCTTCTTTGCAATTTTTTGGGGACAAACACCCTTCTTCAGGCCGAGGGAGCATCTGTGGTTATTTTGTGCTCTCCTGGATGGCATAAAAGCCAGTCCATAGGAATGCAGGTCAGTGAAAATGCAAATGCATGGTAGTGAGGGTCAGAGGGCATGAGAGACAATGGATGAGAGACAGGTGGGGAAGGGGAGGGAAATAGTGACCTGGTGATAGAATGTAGCTGGTAAATTGTAGAGAGATTACCTGGGGTTATTATCAGATGTCAGGCAGATTATAATGTTCCATAAATCCAATATCTATATTTAGTTCATGATTTTTTGTATGCAGTAGATTGATGAAGTGAGGTTCATAGGCTTATCTGCGAAAGGTGTTTTGTAAATTCCCTTTGAGGATTAGAACTGAGAGACTGGAAAGAGAGTGATTATCTTGTGAGAAGTATGCACCCACAGGTAATTGGGTATTTCTGTTTTTGATAGATTGTTGCTGTGTGTTCATTCTGGTACACAGTTGTTGTTTGGGTTCTCCTGAATATTTTCCATCAGGGCATTTAGTGCACTGGATGAGATGTATTATATTTCTGGATATGCAGGTGTAAGATCCAGAAATTTTGATGGTTCTGTTGTGGGGTGTAGTTATTGTGGGAATGGTGGAGATATGTTGGCAGGTTTTACATTTCTTGTCCCAGCATGGTCTGGATCCATTTGGTGTGTTTGTGGCCACAGGAACTTTGCATCTGGTGATGAGGTTGATGAGGTTCGGTGCCTGTTTAAAGGCCAGGATGGGTGGTTCTAGGAAAACTTCTTTAAGAATTGGGTCTTCTTCTCATATGGGTTGTAATTAGGGGTGTGCAAAACAGGCCATATTTGATTTGGATTTGGCCTGAATCGGGGACAGTGATTCGACTTGTTTATTCAGATCACTGTCCCGATTTGATTCAGCCGAATCTGAATCTGAAGATTTGATGCCGATTCAGAGAATCAGCAATTCAGCCATAGACACAGCTTTAGATGTTTTTTCTATATACTTCGAGGTACAAGGTGTGGCTCATGAACACTGCGATGCTGGGGCAGAAGGAGCATCCCACAGGAGCGCGACGGACCTGGAAGTGGACTGGAAGTGCTTCTGGTCCACTTCTAGGTTTGCTGCCAAGCATGCAGGGGACTCCCCTGTGCTCCCATGGGACACTCCATCTGCCCCAGCATCTTAGGGTTCATGAGCCACCTGATATGTAGAAAATACATTTAAAGCTGTGTCTCTGTCCAAATCATCGAATCTCTCTGAATTGATTCAGAGGGTTCCAATTCGATTCGGAGAGATTAAAGGGTTTTTTGATTCGATTTGGAGATCTGGACACTGAATTGGGCCAAATAACCTCTGAACTGAATTGGCAACTGAAGCTTTGCACAGCCCTAGTTGTAGTTGTTTGAGGATTTTCTGTATAGGTTCCAGGGAGGGAATGTCATAACTAATGATGTGAGATTCATAGGGATTTTCTTTTTGTACTGCAGCAATTCTTCACGTGGTATCTGGGTGGCTCTTTCAGAAGTGCAATCTATCTCTCTGGAGGAATGTCCCTGTTGAGTGGAAGCCATTTTGAGATCTGTGATGTGACAATCGCAGATGCTCTCCTCAATTCAAATTCAGTGGTATCAGAGAGCTTGGCTGTATATTACAGCTTTCTTGGTGTGTTTAGGGTGATTGCTGGTTCTGTGCAGATATGCATGTTGGTCCATGGGTTTCTTGTATATGGTGGTTTGTATTTTACCATTCTGGATATTGATCATAGTGTCTAAAAAGGAAATGTTGGTGCTGGAGTATTCAAGAGATAGTCTGATGGAGGGGTGATGATTATGAAATTTCTGATGGAAATCAATCAATCAGAGATTACAGGTTTTCAGTCCAAATGATGAAGATGTCATCTATATATTTTAAGTATAGCATGGGTTTGATGGTACAGTTGTTGAGGAATTATTCTGCCAGGTAAAAAGGTTGGCATATTGTGGGGCCATTTTGGTGCCCATAGCTGTGCCCATGGTCTGGAGGAAGCGTTGGTTATTGAAAGCGAAATTGTTGTGAGTGAGGATGAAGTGTATACGTTCAGTAATATCTTTAGGTATGCACTCTGAGTTGAAGTCTTGCTCTTGTAGATAGGTAAGGCAGGCTTGGATGCCATTCTGGTGTGGGATGTTGGTATATAAGCTGGTAACATCCATGCTGGCTAGGAGGGTGTTGCTGGGAACGTGGTCTATGTTTTTAAGTTTTTGTAGAAAGTCAGTTGTATCTTGGACAATGCTCAGTCTTTGGGTGACAAGAGGTTTTAGAATGGTTTCAATGGAACCTGATATTTCCTCAGTTAGGATTCCATGGCTGGATATGATAGGTTTCTCTGGGTTCCCTTGTCTGTGGATTTTAGGGAGCATGTAAAAAGTCTCTGGGTTGGGTAGTGGGGGGTTAAGTTCCTTAGTTTTGCTTGTAGTTCAGATAGAAACATGATGAACCTTAGCTTTGCTTGAAGTAGGTAATGAAAAAGGAAACCAGATCAAATGCTATATGGTTTCTAGTCGTCTATGCAGGCATTTTACAGAGAGCTAATAATAGGTTAGACTTAGGAACACAGCAAACTGAGTAGAAGAAAAATATTTTCAAGATTTTTTTATTTTAAGAGAGGTGTCTAAGTAGAGAGAAGCCACAGTGGAGAAGGCTGTTGCATGCAAAATGACAGACTGTCATTTTCATTTCTTCATTGTGTTAAGATAGTCATCAGGACCTGATCAGATATGAAATGGGCATTTTAAAAAGAAATCTAAAGATTTGACCAATAAGGCAATAAATGAGCCAATGGAATGCTACCTTCTGTTGTATGAGTGTATGAGATAAAGACTCCTTCCCTAACCAGATCCCCACCATACTTCACCTGCACAGCATCAGGCAGAGCTTCCCCCTAGCACTCTCTGCTCTGAGATCCATACAGGTGGACTCTGTTGCCTACACAGAGCTGCACACCAACACAAATGGACTTAATATTTCATTGCAAGCTTGGGCCATTGGATATAAATGTTGTGAAGACTAATGTACACACTAACTTCCATGTAACACTGATATATCATACCGCACAAAGTGCTGTCCATACAATGCATCCCAAAATAAGATTTACACCTTGTTTTTGAAAGGCAGAATCTATAATAACAGGCTTATTCTGTCTGTCCAAAGCACTCTGATTGGTTGTCTTGCTGGCCAATCACAATGCTTACTGAAACAACCAGAGTGCTCTGGATGGACAGAGTAAGCATGTGCCTAAAGCATGTGCCTAAATAGGGACTGCCAACAGGAGCAGTTTACAGGCAGTTCGCAGGCCAGTTTATGGGCAGGAATACATGGGAGCTTCTGCCAGATACCTCAGGTAAGTGATTGAAGAGGGGTGCTACTATGGGGGTGGTGACACAGAGCACAGCCAGGGACCCTGTCCTGCTGCTGCCCCCAGCCTGGACCTCCTGTAAAGCCTCCACCCAGACAGGCCTCTTGGATGGGTCAGCAGTGCCTTGGCCCCCTATCTGTGGAGGTTGCCTGGTGGGACCTCTGAGGTCTGGGGGTAGCGTGGGGGCCAAGTGTTCCCTTGCCTGTCCCACATGTGCCTGGATTGAGGACCTGGAGGGGCAAGTGAGGGAACTTCAGGAAGAGGTGAGCAGGCTGTGGGGTATCAGGGCAATTGAGGAAGAGATTGATGACTACTTTAATTCTCTGCAAGACAAGACACCTGGTGGAGAAGCTGTGAGGGAATGCCCTGAAGCAGATGCTGGCGAGTAGAAGATGGTCACGTCCGGGGCCAGACCTCTCATCGTAGAAACGACCCCCTGCCTGGTGCAGTTGGGGAACAAATATGAGGCCCTGGCTGCACTGGAGGAGTGTGCAGTGGGGGAAAGTGCACTGGAGGAGCCTGCCACCATCACTGAGCGAGCAACTCCCTGCTGAGAGGAACAGAGGGACCCATCTGTCGTCTGGATCTCATGGCACATGAGATTTGCTGCCTGCCCGGAGCTCAGATTCAGGACATCACGGTGATGATTCTGGACCTCATCCAGCCCTCTGATCACTACCCCTTGTTCCTCATCCATGTGGGCACTAATGACGCGGTCAGGAGTAGTTCGGACTGTCATGAGAGACTACAAGGCTCAGGGGCCAAGCTTAGGGAGATGGGAGCACAGGTAGTTTTCTCATCTGTTCTTCTGGTGAGCAGATGCAGACAGCGCCACAAGGCCTGCATTGGAGAGGTCAACCGGCAGCTTTGGAGCTGGTGTTATTGGGCAGGCTTCAGATTCTTCGACCACGACCCATACTTCCGTGCAGGAGACATGCTAGGGCAGGACAGGCTACATCTCTCCCCGAAAGGTAAGCGTGTCTTCTCTTCCAGGTTGGCTGATCTTGTACGGTGAGCTTTAAACTAAGTTCATCAGGGGATGGGGATGCAGAGGTGCAGGAGGACACTTTGACGTCAAGCCAGGTGATGTGAGCAGGAACAACCCAGGTAAGTGACAAGGGCCTGGGAAAACTTGGGAACGAGAGGGCAGCACGAACATCCATAGGAGGTCTCAACTGCCTCTACATAAATGCTAGAAGCATGGGGAATAAGTAGGAGGAACTCACTCTCCTGCTGCAAAAACCCAGATCAGGTTGGGCTTACAGAAACTTGGTGCGATTCTACCCAGGACTGGGCAGTAGACATTGAGGGCATTAGGTTGTATAGACAGGAAAGAGTAGGGAAAAAATGGAGGGGTGTAGCACTCTATGTTAAAGAGCAGTACACAGCCTCGATGATCAGGATGCATTCAGGAGAGGGGCAAACTGAGGCGCTCCGGGTTAGAATGCAAGGGGGTCATGGGGAAAGGGACCTGACAGTGGGCGTCTACTACAGGCCGCCTCACCAAGGGGATGATGAGCTGGACCTGGAATTTTCAGGTCAGCTCACGGAGGCTGTAAGGACAAGGGATGTGGTTGTCATGGGTGACCTTAGTTACCCAGACATCTGCTGGGAGGATCAGTCAGCCAGGTCTGAATGCTCACGTAGGTTTTTAGCCTGCATACAGGACCTCCACCTAACCCAGGAGGTACACAATGCCATCAGAGGAAATGCCTTGCTGGACTTGGTCCTTGCCACAGGCGATGACGTGGTGAGGGATCTGCAGGTGCTCGACTACCTAGCCGTTAGTGACTATCGTCTGCTGGAATTTACTATCTGGCGCAGGGTGGTGAAAGTAAGCAGTAAGGTAGAAGTCCTT
This sequence comes from Alligator mississippiensis, assembly GCF_030867095.1. NCBI lineage: Eukaryota > Metazoa > Chordata > Crocodylia > Alligatoridae > Alligator > Alligator mississippiensis. Next base: position 223,162,856 of record NC_081824.1, on the reverse strand, counting down.
GACTTCAGGAGGGCCGACCTCAATGAGCTATGGAGATTAGTAAGACAGACATTGGAGACTCAGATCCTCAATGAGATGGGAGTCTGGGACAGGTAGTTGTTCCTTAAGGAGATGATCCTCCAAGCTCAGAGGGAATCAGTCCCAACGCGAACCAAAAGGAGCAAGAGTGCAAAAAAGCCTCCTTGACTCAGTAAAGGCATCCAGGAGGGCCTGAGGGCAAAAAAGGTGGCATACAATCAGTGGAAGCAAGGGGCTATCACCAAGGAGGCAGTGCCTCCATATTTCTGAGCAGGGACTGGGACAACTTCCCCACTATGCCACTTAGGAACAAGTATAATCCTCCAAGTATAACTCCCCCACTAGGGTTATGGACAGGCTCAGGGGATACAACACTATGCCTAGGGTCAGGGATGATCTAGTTAGGGAACTTCTGGAGGGGCTGGATGTGTTTAAATCAGCAGGTCCGGATGCTCTTTATCCAAGGGTACTGAGGGAATTGGTTGAGGTCATAGCAGGGCCCCTGGCATGGCTTTTTGAGTACTCACAGTGCTCTGGCCAGGTCCCAGAGGACTGAAAAAGGGCCAATGTGCTCCTCATTTACAAGAAGAGGAGAAAGGAGGATACGGGTAACTATAGGCCAGTCAGTCTCACCTTGGTCCTTGGGAAGACCTTTGAGAAAATTATCAAGGAGCACATTTGTGGGAGCCCAGTATGGGAGGTAATGCTCAGAGGCAATCAACACAGGTTCATTGCAGGCAGATCCTGCCTGACTAACCTTGTTTCCTTTTATGACCAGGTCACAAAGTCTTTGGATGTGGGCGTTGAGGTGGATGTTGTCTACCTGGACTTCAAGAAGGCCTTTGACACTGTTTCTTACCCCATGCTCATAAGAAGCTGTGGCATTGATGCCTACACAGACGGATGGGTGGCAAATTGGCTCGATGGTCATACCCAGAGAGTGGTGGTGGACGGGTCGTTTTCGACCTGGAGGGATGTGGACAGTGGAGTTCCCCAGGGCTCAGTCCTTGGGCCTGTGATATTCAACATCTTTATCAGCGACTTGGAGGTGGGCATGGAAAACACTTTGTCCAAATTCGCTGATGACACAAAGATGCGGGGAGAAGTGGGCACACTGGAGGGGAGGGACAGAATCCAGCTAGGTTTAGACAGGTTACGAGGTGGGCGGATGAGAATAGTATGGAATTCAACACAGACAAGTGCAGGGTGCTGCATCTAGGGAGCAGGAACCTGCAACATACCTATAGGCTGGGGAACACCCTTCTCAATAACACAGTGCCTGAAAGGGATCTTGTAGTCATTGTTGACTCCAGGATGGACATGAGCCACCATTATGAGGAAGCGGTCAGTAAGGCTAACCGCACCATGTCGTGCATCTACAGATGCATCATAACCAGGTCCAGGGAGGTGATCCTTCCCCTCTATGTGGCGCTGGTCAGGCCACAGTTGGAGCATTGCATCCAGTTCTGGGTGCTGCACTTCAAGAGGGATGTGGTTAGCAGCAGGCCAGGCCCTACGAAGATAGACTAAAGGGCCTGAATCTGTTCAGCCTCCATAAGAGAAGACTGAGAGGCCGTCTATAAACTCACCAGGGGGTACCAGTGGAAAATAGATGTGGCTCTGTTCCCCCAGGCACCACCTGGGATAACAAGGAATAATGGCCACAAATTGATTGAGAGCAGGTTCAGGCTGGATATCAGGAGGCATTACTTTATGGTTAAGGCTGCCAGGCTCTGGAATGGGCTCCCAAGGGAGGTGGTGCTCTCCCCTACCTTGGGGGTCTTCAAGAGGAGTTTAGATAGATATCTGGCTGGGGTATTATGATCCCAGCACTTGTTCCTGCCCAGGGCAGGGGGTTGGACTTGATGATCCATTCAGGTCCCTTCCAACCCTAGAAACAATTAAACTATGTTATTAGTATGGATCCTGAGGCATTTCAAACAGATATGCAGTCAAGTCAGAGCTAGAATGAAGCATTGGGGCCACCTGTTGCAGAGTGAACAGGCTCTGCTGAAGGAAAAAGAAAGCAGTGAGGGGCCTGATCCACCCCCACCACCCCCAGAGCCTGCCCACTTCTCCTGTGGCTAGGGGGTGAGCTGCTGGCAGGCCCTGAGATGCAGGGGGTCCTGGTGCTTCCCTCTACGGTGGCAGCACCCCCCAGGACTGCCCAGGCAGGGTACCAGTGGGTGGGTGCTGCCCCGGGGGGCATTGCTGCTGGGGAGGGAAGCACCAGGGTCCCACACAGCTCAGGGGCTGCATGACCCACTGCAGCTTGCTCCCCAGCCACAGGAGATGCAGGTAGGCTCTGGGAGGGAAGAAAAAAAAAATCCAGCCCCTTGCCGCATTTTTTCCTCCCCTTGGCACAGTCTTCTCATGCAAGCTGCCACTGGGTTGCACAGCCCCTGAGCTGATGGGGTCCCAGTGCTTCCTTCCGCGGTGGTGGTGCTCCTCAGGCCTGCCCAGGTAGGGCACGAGCTGTGCAGGTGCAGCCCCAGCTCACAGGCTGCACCAGCCAGATCCAATGGTGTACAGGGCACTGCAAGTTTGGGCATGTTCAAAGAAGCTTGACCTTGGCAGGCTTCCAGCTCCCTATGCACCATCCCTGCCACTTTCTTGCCATGTGGGACCACCTGGGAACAGGCTGGCTTCCCCAGGAAGGTGGCAGGAGGGCAGCTGGGTGTGCTGGTAGCTGGAGAATGTGGCAGGGATGATGCATGGGGCACTGGAACCCCGCCAAGCCCGAGCTTTTTTGAGCACACTTAGGCTTCCCTGAGAGCCCCATGTACCATCCCCACTGTCTTCTCCAGATAGGGCCCTTGTACACGTGAGGAATATTGCTTTGCTCCATAGCAAACTAAAATACATGGGATATGTTTTAGTTCGCTACATAAAAAAATAATTAAAATAGAAATATGCTGCCGAATGTGTATACTGTTATGAAATTAAATAGTTAAAAAAGGGCAATTAAATGACTAAAAGGGGCAATTTCCTTATGTGTACAAGGGCCATCTTATTCTATGACTATAAACAAGTCACAGGGTCAGACTTTTGACAAAATATGTATTTATATTCCTAAGCCTGTGTTTACACATGGAAAGCTTTATGCAGCCTTTTTGAGGGTGAAAAGTTTTCCTTCTAAGTATCAAGTATTTTGATTCATTTTCACACATTTCACTTTGATTCATTCATTCTATGTATCAAGTATTTGGTCAAAGGATAACTAAAAATTCTGTATTTAAAGAATAATTTAGCAATAAAAAATGAATCACAAATGTTTTGTGGATTTCAGCTAGTTAATAAATAAAATCTTTTCTTGACCATTTATTGCTACTGATAAGTAGTAATAAATAACTGAGTATCTTAGGGAGCCCAGCATGCTCACTGGGCTGTTCTCTGTGGAGCATGTGTAGGTTATTTTCACTTTCTCCCAGCAGATGCTTACAATACAGAAACTGCATTTAGTCACTTATAATGCACACCCCAAATTCCAGAGGCTGCTTTTTAAAAAAGATGAGTGTTGTTTATGAAAGCGTATAGCAATCACACACCACCCACACCACTGTTTGAACTTACAAAATGGGGCCACAAGGTGCTAAGAGTAAAACTGTTGGGCTAGATCAGTGGTGTTCAACATTTTTGCCCAATGGCCCAGATGGGCAGTGGCTCAGATCTGGTGCCTGGTGCCTGGGGCAGATGCAGTGGGGGCCATCCAGCTGTGCGAAGCAGAGAAAGGGCCCAGCCTGGCCCTGATCCAGTTATGCAATGGAAGGGGGCCTGGTTTTAACCTGGCCCTACAGGGGAAAGGGGTGCAGCCTGGCTCTGAAAGGGGAATGAGCATGCCTTGACTCTTACCTACGTACAGGAGTAGAGAATTTAGCAATGGGGGACGGTGGCAGTATTAATTGCGACTGCTCTCCCACTGCTAAGGTTCCCAACTCATGGAGAGCACTGCAGGCCAGATGACATGATTCCACAGACTGGATTTGGCTCACAGGCCAGAGGTTAAGTACCTCTGGGTTATATCCATTGCCAGTACCCACTTTGTAGGAATTGTGCATGAACTAATGCATGCCAAACAAGGAAGTCTTCCCAGGTTTAAGTATTCAGTGTACAAAGACATCAGTCACCTTTTGAAGGTAGTGGGGATAGATGTGGCCCAGTATATTCACTGAGTAACATGCAACAGGAATAAAATGTGCTTAAATATGGAACAATGCTTTTCATTAGCTCAGAAAGATACATGACAGAATAAAGTACTAGAATGAATTACGGGACATATCATTGAGTAGCTTGTTAGGCCAAACCAGGATAGGAAACAGAATATATGAAGTAAACAGAAGCCTCTTATCAAGTATATACATGTATGCTTTATCTTGACATCAACTGATGAACAGGCACAGCCTTCAGCTTTCAGGTTTCCTTCCAAACTTCAGGCAAAAGTAAATCCCAAAGGTATTTATGGGCCAGAAAGGCCACAAGCACTCAGGAAAAATGGCACCCTGTATAGGTGTAATCAGCTGTACCTTATACCAGGGCTGTTCAATATCACCAAGTGGTTGAGGGCCACATGTCCCATGGGAGCAGCAGCAGTGGGGACCCTGGGCTCTCAGGGCCACACATTGCATACTTACCCCTTCCCCCAGTGACATCCTGCACCCAGGCACCCCCTCTCACTCTAAACTCCACAGCCATGGGATCCTCCACTGCACTGCACCTCTTGGTGCTACAAGACATTAGCTCCCCCAACTCCAGCACTGTGGGCTGTGCTGTGCTGCACCATCCCACCCACTGGAGCATGAAAGAGGAAGTTGATGGCTAGAGAATGATATTTAGAGATTTGCTTCCAGTAATTGGCTCATAGATAGAGTAAAAAGCCTGTTTGTGACAAAGTTCCACGTTCTCAGCCTTCAGGCAAGACACTGTGTCTGAAGCTATCAGAAAAAGAGGCTAAGAAACTGAAAACATGAATAGTGTTCCATAACAAAGATAAGGGGCCCTGAAGAAGTAGCATGAGGTCATAGTGACCAAGGTATCAGGGCTGGGTCATAAATCCAGAGCAAACAGAAGTTAGAGGGAGAGGAAGCTGGAGACCCTGGCTGCTTCTGCAGTCAAAGCAGTGGAGGAGTGGCAGCCACGTGGGAGCCCAGAGACCACACTTTAACCCCTCAGGGACTGCAAGTTGGACACCCCTGCTTTATACTAGTACAGTAGCTGCCCCCTATTCAGCAATACTTTGATTAGCAAGTTTAGCAAGCTTTATTATTAGTAGTAGTAGGAAAGATGCATCCTGCAATGCTGGATTCACGGGGGGAAAAAGCCAAATGCGTGGATTAGATTTGTTTACATCAGCTCACTGACATTGAATCTGGTCATCATAACATACAAAGGATATTTTTGGGTCCTTATATGTCTTATGCATTTATGATTTCTCTTTACTTTTTGTTCAAGTACTCTGTTTAAGCATCCATAGAGCAAGTTATGGAGGGAGCTATTATTCAAAAGCTAACATGGTTGCTGGTTTTACAAATCCTAACAGCTTGCACTTGTAAAGATTCCAGAATTACAAGGTAATTATTCTCCTTCAAATATTAAATAAATAAAATGAAACCACTGGGTCAATTTAATATCTTACTGAATACAATGAAATCCAAAGATGTTATCAGTGCTTTGCCAAATATCAGGGCATAAAACATTTCATCACAAGCTGGCATAGATGGGGTCCTATTGTTAGTGACCAGGCATATGGCTAACCATCTCTTACATTCTACTGAGCCAGGGTTTGAACCCTGGAGTGGTCTTGATCAGCTGAGCTTCACCTGGCAAAGACCACCCTAGGGCTCAAATCCCACTGTGGCCCCTGTTAGACAATGGCAGATCAGGCCAGCCCCAGGGCTGGAATCCCAGGCAATACTAATCCTGCTGACAATCAGCTGTTTGGGACGACTTCGGTGCTTGTTCAATTTCAGGTGCAATGGAAACCACCCACAAAGTTATTACACGTGTTTTGTGTAATAACTTTGTAGCTGGTTTCCTATTTTATTGAGCCATTAATCCCCTGAATATGCAGCTGGTTTACATAAAACAAGATTAACTGGTTAATTATGTCTCAAGTGTAACGTCCTGCCTAATAAATGCATCCTCTTTAAGGATTCCATATCCATATTTTGACCTCAGCAGTATTTCTGTCCAGGGGGGTTGGGCTTGATTATCTTTTGAGGTCCCTTTCAGCCCTTCATTTCTATGATTTCTAAGAGTCATATGATGGCACACAGACTGCACTATAAAACAGTTAGGTTTCCACAAGTTTCTGATTTGAGGCGACTTAGCCCCAAGACTTCATGGTAACTGTGGTGCTCAGCACCTCTGAAAAAGGGCCTGTAAGGGCATCTGGTGTTTGGAAACTGGAGTATTTGTTTACCACTAAGGTAACAGCTTGGATAAATATTTCAGTGAAAAGTCACAAAAATTCTGCAAATTTTCTCAGAAACAAAGCCACTCCAGTAAAATTCTTCCATTTTTTAAAAGAATTTGGATCAGCTGTAGCTGTGGTCTATTAATACCTTCATGGGGAGAAGAAATCTAATAATAGAGAGATCTTTATTCAGCAGACATGAGTATAACATCCATTGCCTGGAAGGTGAAGGGAGACAGACTGAAATAGGGGAACAGGCACAGGGAGGAAAGAGAGAGCTGAAGTTAATTCATTTATTCACACAAGTGGATATGAATGACTGTTAGAACAACTTATACAATCAATATTGTGCATCTTGCTAAGGCATATGTTTAATTTAATCATAAACTACTGTGTCTGAAGCAGAAATTATTGGGTAAAGTACAATGGACTGTGCTATGCAGCAGGTCAGAATGGATGGGCATACTGGTCCCTTGTGACTTTAATCTCCATGAAAGCATTTTCCATTTATGGTTGTCCCTGCCAGCTTAATTAATTGAATGGATGGGGTTAGGCAATTTCTAGCATTAAGGATTGCTGGACAATAGTTGCTCCTTTTAATACTGTAAAGAATATATAGTTTTGTACTGAAACTGTAAAAGACGTGTTTGATCTTTCTAAATGACTAAACATTTGTCCTTCAAATCTATTCTGGCAAATCACTTTCTCCCGAGTCCTCTCTCTCATTCTCTCTTTTTAACTGACAGGCCAATATTCTGGTCTCTTTGTTCTCTTTATTATAAAAGGAGCGTTTAGTTGGTCTTTTTATCTCTAAGAAGATCCAATTTCACCCTAGTGTTTATTATATTCCTCTTTACATTTCCACCCGCTCCTAGCCTTGTGCAGAATGCCTTCTACTATTTTTATTTCTGTATCACCTGGGCCACTGACAGACCTTCAGTTAAAGGCATGATGGGATCTGATGTGTGCGACAGGAGGCATGACTGTGGGATCAGGGATCAGACCCCAGTTGCTTCCTCTTGTTGGTGAAGGGGGCAGTCAGCTGCCTGGTGCTTCCAGCTGACAGAGTGCACTAGAGCTCTTCGAGGCTCCGGATGCACTTCTAGGCTGGAAGTGCAAATAAGAGCTCCTGCCCCAGGAGCCCGGTGGCCACATGTTCGATTTAAGGCATGGGAACCAGCCACAGAATGGTTATTAGGGCTGTGCAAAACTTTGGATCACTATTCGTACTTGGAGATGATTCAGAGGCTGAATCTACGAATCTGAATCGAATCCCTGGAAGCTTTAGGCTTTCCGAATTGATTCAGAAAAGATTCGGCCATACAGTATAATGGGGAATCAATGAAATATCTATAACTTTGTTGTCTTTTGGCTGATTCATATTAACCTTGCAGGGATAGTAGCCTCTACTGAGAGCATGATGTCTGCCATGCTTCAAGGTGATAGGTGTAGGGGTTTCTGGGAAACTGCCCCTCAAAGTTCTGAAAGCAAAACTCATGTCATGTGTGTGTATTAAGCCAAAGGGGGGTAAAAACTGCAGGGATGGTAGCCCTTGCTGAGGCCACAAAGCCTGTCAAGTTTAAAGGAGATAGGAAGATGGGTTTCTGGGAAACTGCACCCCAAATTCTTGAAAGCAAAACTCACATTGTGTGTGTGTTAAGCCACAGCGGGGTCAAAACTGCAGGGGTGGTGGCCCCTGGTGAGGCCACAAAGCCTGCCAAGTTTCAAGGAGATCGGTGCAGGGGTTTGGGGAAAACTGCACGTCAAGATGCAGACAAGCAAACTTGTGACATGGGTGACACTGTGTGTGTTAAGCTGCAGGCCTGCTAGCCCCTGCTCAGGCCACAAAGCCTGCCAGCTGTCGAAGAGAAAGGTGCAGGGCTTTTGGGTTCTGAGGTCCTGCACCCCTAGCTGATGACAGGCAAAACTTGTGACATGGGTGCTTGTGCAACTGTGTTGGGGGGGGGGGGGGGGGCGGGGGAACACTACTGCAGGCCTGGCTGCTAGGCTACTGTGTTACCAATCAATCATGATTCACCCAGGGACCAGCTCAATACACAGTACCTAGCTACTAGATAACGAGTTAATGAGCAAGGATTAACACCTACAAACCACAAACTAAGGAGAGGAAAGAATCAATACAGACAATCAACTGCCCCAAGACAGAGACAGTCAGTTACAGAAGCACACATGGCACGAGTTTTGCCTGTCAGCAGCTAGGGGTTCAGGGCCCCAGAATCCCCCTGCACCTATCTTCTTGATACCTGGCAGGCTTTGTGGCCACAGCAGGGCTTAGCAGCCAGGCCTGCAGTAGTTTCCCCTCCCCCATGCCCCAAGACTGACACAGTTGCACGAGCACCCATGTCACAAGTTTTGCCTGTCAGCAGCTAGGGGTACAGGGCCCCAGAACCCAGAAGCCCTGCCCCCATATCCTTGACAGCTGGCAGGCTTAGTGGCCTGAGCAGGGGCTAGCAGGCCTGCAGCTTTCACCCTTCTGTGCCTTAACACACGCAGTGTCACCATTGTCACAAGTTTTGCTGGTCCACAGCTTGAGGTACAGTTTTCCCCAAGCCCCTGTGCCTATCTCCTTGAAACTTGGCAGGCTTTGTGGCCTCAGCAGGGTCTACCATCCCTGCAGTTTTTACCCCGCTGTGGTGTAACACATACACATGACATGAGGTTTTTTTTCAAAACTTTTGGGGGTAGTTTCTCTTGAACCCCTGCACCTATCTCCTTGAATCTTGTTAAACTTCATGCTCTCAGCAGAGGATACCATCCCTGAAATTTTCATCTGAATAAGACAAAAAACAACAAAGTTATAGATATTTCTTTGATTCACCATGATACCCTATGGCCGACTCTCCGAATTGGCTCTGAAGCTTCGGCTGAATTGGAGCAGAAAACCGATTCAGAGCTCTGAATTGAATTGCTGGCATCCGAATTGGCCAAATCTGAACCTGAATCAAATAGTTCCCTATTTGCACAGGCCTAATGATTACACATATGTTGTATAATAATTTTGTGACTTATTCCCTGTTTTATCATGTCATTAATTGCATGAATGTGTGGCTGGGTTACTAAAAATGTCATTAACTGGTTAATTACCCCTTAAAGTATAAAATCCAGGGGTCCCAGGGACAGCAACTAGCTAAAATCAGAACCTCACTGTGCACCATACATGCATATGGTAAGTGCGCAAAGAGAGTTCAGCATGTCAACAAGACAAAGTACTACAGACAGCCATAAAATAGGGTACTTAGGCCCAGAGTGGATAAATATTTCATGCAAGGCTACAGAAGTAATCTGTAACAGACCAGGAACAGCAGCCACATATCCCAAGTCCCACTCCAGTTTCTTTACCTTGAGATCATCCTTCCTCCCAAATTCTAACCTATATACTTTTTCAGGCAAGCTTCGCATCCTCTGTGGTAGGCTGCTGGTCCCTCAGACATCAGTTCAGACCTTGGTCCTGGTTCAGCTGCTTTAATAACATTGCCACAATTCTTTTTTGCCATACATTCGAGTATAGCATGTGTTTAGTGTTTTTAAATCAATTTTTAGATAGGCCCAAAGCTTAATCAGTGTCTAGACAATCAATACAAGACCAAATAATCACCTGACCCAGACCAAATAAGACCAAATAGTACCTGATCATATTAGTCTATAACTAAAGAGACCAACTCTCTCTGTAAATATAGAGGCTATGGCAGACTATGAAAGCAGGCCTGTCTAAAAGAATGGAAAACCATAGTAAAGTAGAGCTGGAGGGGACCTCACAAGGTCCTTTAGTCCAGTCCTCTGTTCAAGGCAGGATCATCCTTGACTGAACCATCCCAGTCAAGTGTCTGTCTAACCTGCTCTTGAAAATTTCTAGGAATAGAAATTCCACAGCTTCTCTAGGTAGCCTGATCCAATGCTTTACCACCTTCAGCCCCACTCTGCACATTACAGGTATTGTGCAATGAACTACTTAATTTCATAATTACTTGGAGACCAGCTACATATGCAAAGTGGTTATCACACAATAAAAAGCTCCAACCAGCTATAAAGTTAGACTCTGAAAATGTGTACTAACTCTATAGGTGGTTGTTATCAAGCTTTAATTTGCACATGTAGCAGGATCTCCGCCGCGGCTGGAAGCCCTGTCATCTATGGGCTCAAATGCAGGGGCTCACCTTGCTCAGCCAGGGCTGTGAGTCCCGCACCTGTGGGGGACTCAGCCCCAGCAGCTGTGGACTCTGGGTCCCAGAAGCACCCCACACGTGCCAGAACCCAGAGTCCCACAGCTGCAGGTACTGGATCCCCACAGCATGCCTCCCAGTGCTGGCACTCAGTTAGGTCCTGGCAACCGCAGGGCATGGTTACAATTTCGTGGCCCTAGGGTTGTGATCAGCTATGGGGGGCTCCCAGCCATGAGAGCTTGCTTTTTGCTGGTGCAGGGGGAACCTAAGACCAGGCTCTCCCTGCACCAGCAATAAGTGTGGCATGGCAGGAGTCGTGATTATGTGAATTGCATATCAGGTCCCATTGCACCTTTACCTGCACATATAGAGGGGGCCTCATGGCCAAAAAGTTCTTTCTAACCTACAACTTACATTTCCTCTGCTGCATTTTGCAGCCACTGCTCCTAGTGCTGTTGCCTACAGCCACACAGAACTATACCTCCATCTATACTATAAACACCTTTCAGGTATTTGAAGGCTTATCATAGTCTTCCCTCCCCGCTCCTCCCCCAACTTAGTTTTCTGCCATGGTACACTGCTTTATCTAGATATCTGACAATTGTAGTTTGATAAAAGATTCTGGAGATCTCACATATTCACCTTTTCTGTATGATTTATATAATGCTTCACTGGGATCCTAGCCCCAAAAGCTATCCTCCTATCTAGATGGTCCTCTTAATACAAATGTCCACAGAAGTCAAAAGCAATCTTTCTTGAACTGGATGCCTTTAAATCGGCAGGCCCGGATGGGCTCCATCCGAGGGTGCTGAAGGCACTGGCCGACATCATTGCAGAGCCACTGGCGGGAATATTCGAACGCTCGTGGAGCACGGGCCAAGTCCCGGAGGACTGGAAAAGGGCTAACGTGGTCCCCATTTTCAAAAAGGGGAGGAAGGAGGACCCGGGCAACTATAGGCCAGTCAGTCTCACCTCCATCCTTGGTAAAGTCTTTGAAAAAATTATCAAGGCTCACATTTGTGAGAGCCCGGCAGGGCAGATTATGCTGAGGGGAAACCAGCATGGGTTTGTGGCGGGCAGATCGTGCCTGACCAACCTAGTCTCTTTCTATGACCAGGTTATGAAACGCCTGGACACAGGAGGAGGGGTGGATGTCGTATACTTAGACTTCAGGAAGGCCTTCGATACGGTATCCCACCCCATACTTGTGAACAAGTTAAGAGGCTGTGACGTGGATGGCTGCACAGTCCGGTGGGTGGCGAATTGGCTGGAGGGTCGCACCCAAAGAGTCATGGTAGATGGGTCGGTTTCAACCTGGAAGGGTGTGGGCAGTGGGGTCCCGCAGGGCTCGGTCCTTGGACCGATACTCTTTAAAGTCTTCATCGGCGACTTGGACGAGGAAGTCAAATGTACTCTGTCCAAGTTTGCAGATGACACAAAGCTATGGGGAGAAGTGGACACGCCGGAGGGCAGGGAACAGCTGCAGGCAGACCTGGATAGGTTGGACAAGTGGGCAGAAAACAACAGAATGCAATTCAACAAGGAGAAATGCAAAGTGCTGCACCTAGGGAGGAAAAATGTCCAGCACACCTACAGCCTAGGGAATGACCTGCTGGGTGGCACAGAGGTGGAAAGGGATCTTGGAGTCGTAGTGGACTCCAAGATATACATGAGCTGGCAGTGTGACGAAGCCATCAGAAAAGCCAATGGCACTTTATCGTGCATCAGCAGATGCATGACGAATAGATCCAAGGAGGTGATACTTCCCCTCTATCGGGCGCTGGTCAGACCGCAGTTGGAGTACTGCGTGCAGTTCTGGGCACCACACTTCAAGAAGGATGCGGGTAACCTGGAGAGGGTCCAGAGAAGGGCAACTCATATGGTCAAGGGCCTGCAGACCAAGCCCTACGAGGAGAGACTAGAGAAACTGGACCTTTTCAGCCTCCGCAAGAGAAAGTTGAGAGGCGACCTGTGGCTGCCTATAAGTTCATCACGGGGGCACAGAAGGGAATTGGTGAGGATTTATTCACCAAGGCGCCCCCGGGGGTTACAAGAAACAATGGCCACAAGCTAGCAGAGAGCAGATTTAGATTGGACATTAGGAAGAACTTCTTCACAGTTCGAGTGGCCAAGGTCTGGAACGGGCTCCCAAGGGAGGTGGTGCTCTCCCCTACCCTGGGGGTCTTCAAGAGGAGGTTAGATGAGTATCTAGCTGGGGTCATCTAGACCCAGCACTCTTTCCTGCTTATGCAGGGGGTCGGACTCGATGATCTATTGAGGTCCCTTCCGACCCTAACATCTATGAATCTATGAATCAATGAGTTCATTGCATTTGGATCAGAATTTTGGAGCTGGCACATTTATTTACTCTCTTAATCTTACTGCAAGCCCACAGAGATCTCTCTCTTAGAGACCCCCTGACTCAAAAAAGGAAATCATCTTTCAACATGACATCTCCTCTTTCTCCCCATATTATAAGTGGTTGCCTAAATTTCCCGTTCTTGTAATCAGTGTAGGTTTCTAAATACTTCCTTGGGGAGGTTTGTTTCTTGCAATGCTAAAGTTGAGGCCTATTTTTATTCAGGTTATTAAGTATTTCTTCCTCTCATTTGGATTATTCTGTCTATTTTCATTCCATGAGAATATTTTAGCAAACTTTGCATTCCTGAATCTGATATTTTTGAATATATTAACCAACCAGCATCTGCAACACTGTTTATTTTTACATGTGGGCATACAGTATACCCATCCTAGTAATGATAGCAATCAAAACAATAGAACAAAATTGCTGAAAGCAAACCAACTCTGCCTGGTAAAACTGGTCTTATGGTTGAGATACTGGACTGGGATTCAGGACAGCTCAGTCCAATCACTGCCACAGACTTCCTACATTTCCTTGGGCAAGTCCTTTGTCTTGGTACATCTGTACTACAGTGGCCGAGCACTCAGCATGCCTGCTTTAATTAGCACAGCTCTGAGAGCCACGCTCATTAAAAGTGCCCAGAATGTCACATGTATCAGTGTCCCCACAGCTGAAAAATGGCAGCTGGCCGCTTTGAACTAAAGTTCATCAAATGAGCTTTAATTTAAAGTACCCCACCACCATTTTTCAGCGTGAAGACACTGACACACATGACACCGGAGGCTGCAGGAGCACATTAATTTCCACACTCCAGCAGACTCAATTAATTGAGTCTGCTCCAACGCACTGGAGTTATAGTGTGCTGGAGCAGGCTCCCTGCACATGTATAGGAGCTCATGAAGGCTGTGAGGGTGCGACATACAACATAAACATATGAACTAATTTGTCCTAGATTTTACTCAATTGTAAAGAGTGGGCACACAACCAGTCCTCCTTCCAGTCCCTGTATATAACTGGCAAGGGACCAGTTTGTACTGAGCAATACCTTGGAATGAAATGGGTTAGGGAAAAGACATGTGATTGGTATCAGCTTGAACCAGTGTTTACTTACGCCACACTTTCTAAGGGTTAACTTTACTCTGGAGTGGGGTGATTATGTGTTCCACATTTATAGGAGCTCTGAAGAAAGTTAAATTACTCCAAAGTAAATGGGTCATGTGTCCACACCTAGACTTCCATTCAACTGGTGTTTCTAATCATTTCTGAAGATGAGGTCACTTGTATTTTAGTGATTAAATGTGGATTTTAGAAGCCTAATACTACTTTTCTCTCAAACTTTGAGCTAAGAATCCTTTTTACTTATCTGAAAATGTTCCTGCCCTCCAACCCTCCAATTCAGTTTGGAAAGCTGATGCGGGTGTGTGCGCATCTCTGACGGGCTCTGTCCATTGTCTACAGTCTATCAAGGTCTCAGGAATCTTCCCTCCTTCTCCTTCCCACCTCCAACTTGAGCTCGGAGCTGTTTGTATCCAATTTTGACAGCCTGCAGTATTTTTCCCTCTAGTTCTAGCGTGGGCTGCTCTCTCCTGCTGTGTCTATGTGGAGAGTAGAGACACTAACTCCTCATCAAAAAGCTCTGCCGAACCCATCTGGAAATCTGTGATCTCTCGCTTTTTTTCCTCCCCACTAGCAGATTGATTTTAAAGTTCTGCCGTCTCCAGTTTTTAGAAGGAAGCTAGGAGGAGGTAAATTCACTGATTCTAGAGGCATTACTCAATTCACATCAAGCTGAGCTCCATGAAGTTAGAGTGTTAATATTTTAGTCCTCATGACCCCTGAGATACCAGTCTTGAGTTTTAGTCTCAGATTTGTCTTGTTTGCCTCATAAGCTGTATTTCCACTATGGTTTATTCTTTTTCTTTCTTTCTTTTTTTTTTTAAGAGACTCCATGGTGAAAAGGAGAATATAAAGGCTCTCAGAGTTATACTGTATCTGGTTGGACTTCATCTGCAAAAACTTACAACCAATTCTGCACTGATGTTCATTATCACTAGCTTGTATTAAGTCCCAGCATCCTTGGGCCAAGTCCACTGTATTCAGTGTGGCTCCACCTATGAGCTTTTGAATCTCTGCACAGAATCAAGGACCAGATGGAGAGAGCGAGTGAGTGGCTAAGTTCTTACTTACCTTGGACATTACTTTTAAATGAACACAAGTCCCAAGCTTTGTGCTGAATTGTATACTGTTTGCATGAATCAGCCTCCTGAAGTATTTTGCATATGCATACCAATTACTTTATGCCATAATAATTTCAGGAAAGGCAAACCAGAGTATGATAGTATCTTTTGTAAGCCTCTTGAAAACAGAATTGGGTGATTTTTTTTTCTAGCAGGTAGTAAATTAAGTAAAAATGAGGGTTTCAGGGGGTACAAAAACTTGTTATGAATTGGACACATACATTTCAACTTCCAGAAGTGGGGGAGAATTTTGAAATATTTCAAAATGAAATGTTTCATTTCTGAAAGGAGACTTCGAATTCTCACTTCAAGAACTGAATAATCTAAAAAACAAAAAACAAGAAGTTTCATTTTAAGCTGACACAAAAGTTTTTCATTTTATGTCATTCTTCTAATAAAAAGTTTCTTTTCCAGTTTGACCTGAACTGAATTCCCAACTCCTAATTCACACCTTCCTATTTTTTTGTTTAAATGCTGAATCAAAAAAGCTATTATTCATCCAGTTCTACCTGAGGATACAATTAAGGTAGTTCAAAGTTAACCGCTTCTCTCCCTGAATTGCCCCTGAAAATGGCAGACAGCTAGCCAAAACGATGAAGTACAGAATCTCTGGTGTGGCTAAATAACTACAATTGGTGTGTCTACACGTGAAATTAATTCCATGCAATAAACTCTGGAACATCTTGTGCCGGAGTTTGTTGCTCCCAGGCACGAACACCACATGCCTCTGGAGGCTTGGAGGGCATTGCAAGCTCCTGCAGGTGTCAATGGCTCTGTTGGCAGCAGGATTGTGGCAGTGGCAAGCAGGGAGCTCCTGCAGGTGGCTGCAGTGGGGGGTGGCGGGAATGGCAAGCATCAAATGGTGGTTGGTGACCACCCTCAGACACCACCGGCTGCAAGGGGCAGGGGGTGACAAGCAGTGACTGCCCACAGGCACTGCCAGCAGTGCCTTTCCACAGGGATGTACCACCATGCTCGGGGGTGCACATGCACCCGCTACACGTCACCAATGCTCCCAACCAGTGTTTACATGTGCACCCAGAACCGCAGCACAATGAGCCAGGGCAAAACAGCCCTGGCTGGCAGGGGGCACTGGGGTCCAGCCTGCCAGCCCAGGGCTCTGCCGACCCAGCTCAACATGCTGCAGAAGGCCTGGCTGGGGCACGAGGGTGCTATAGTGTGGGGCTAGCTAGCAGGCAGCTCTGCACTGTAGCACCCTCATGCCCCAGTCAGTCCTAGTTAGTGTGTACACATGCATTGCAGTGGAATAAATAACTCCGCCATAGGATAGTTTTTGTGTTGGGCAGTACTATCCTATGGCGGGGTTAATTACAGTAAAAGCTGTGTTATCCAACACTTTAATAACCGGCATGCTGATTGACGTGGCAAAAGTGAAACCGGAAATCCCACCGTAGTACTTCCGGTCCCACTTCACCAACTTTGGACTGTGGCCCGAGGCAAAGCAGCCTGCATGTGGCCGCCCTCCCTGTCCCCCAGCACAGTGATGTCAGGGAGTGAAAGCCCTGGTGCATTGGACACAGTGGGAGGGGCGGCAGCCCGAACAGGCAAAGACACCTCTCAGGTAACTGTCATATTTGATTAACCGGCACTCCCCATCCCCCCTGGATGCCGGATAACACAGCTTTTACTGTAGTTTACTCCAGCCTAATAGCACCACATGTGTAGACAGTGATGCTTTACTGAGGAGCTGATTAGTCAACTCTGCAGTAAACTTCTCATGTAGACATACCCAGTATGTACAGGAATCCTCTGAAGTGTTTTCTAGCCTAATTTTCAAAGGTTCTAAGCCACCTGGCCAGCCGAGATAAAGTCAGTGGCACGTGCGGCTGCTGCTATTGCTGGATAAGGATGCAAGTTGCAGTTACGGAGAACATGGCATCCTCCATCATGGGAAGTGGGGCTCAAGACAACAGGGAGCTGCTCGCTGTCATCATGCCCAACTCAAGTTACTGTTGTATTAGACTTTAAAATAATGCAAGATAAACATGCGTACAGCATTTCCAGGCCCCAATGAGGAAGACAACATGGGCTGTAGGTGCTCAGCACACCTAAAAGTCAGGCCATATATCAACTGAGTGATACAACCACCAGCTGGGTTCTATATAGTGCTTTTTGTTCTATATTGTACTTTATAGACCACACAGGATTTTACAGAGGAAAGTTAAGTGTTATTATTCCCATTTTACAGAAGAGGATTTCTAGCTTTCACAGACAGTAGACCAATGGCTGAGGTGGAAGGAGAACAAAGGTCTCTTAAAATCTCATGTCTATACCCTCTCTACTGATCCAGATAATCTCTTGTGTAACCTGGATCCAAATGAGAATGGTAGTAGGAGGAGCAGTATAGGAATGAATATAAAATTCTCCTTGTGTGTCTGTGTCTAAGCTTGTAGGAAGGGTTTAACATGTGAGGAATATACTAGGATACCAGTTTACAATGCCTGAACACAAGAGGGCAGATTCAAGGTGATCAACAAAAGCTTCATTGGTGACTTTCTGACTTCTGAGTGCTTCATTGTGTAGCCACAACATGGGTACAGCAGGATATGTTCATTGCTTCAGCCCAGTAACCTGGAAAGATGCTCAGTCTTTGGATTAAGAGGTAAAACTCCATCATCCAAGCTGACCTCCCCACAAAACTCATGTTTGCAGATTCTGAACAGTGGACATGAAAATGACTATTTGTATCAAATGCTGCCTTCAAATAGGTACATACAAGTGCTGTTGGGCAAATGCAGAAAGCAACACTGACAAATCTAAAGAAAAAACCAGACTCATTGAGTCCGATACAGACATCCGTATGCAATTCATAACTATTGCCCAGACGTTAAAAACTGGTCAGGATAGAAATAGGTGCAACCAGTATCAGAGGACAAGATTTAGGGTGAAATCTTGAAAAGTCTGTTAGCAATTTAAGAGCTTTAGTCCCATTTTAAGATAACTTAACCACTAGGGTATGGGCACATGACACTTACACTGGCATATATTGTTCTGTACACTGATGTAAGTTATGCTCACGTTCAGAGCCGACACACATTCAGCTCCTGTGAGGTACCATAGTAGCATGAAGTGCAGGTAGCTTAGGGGTCTACTGAAATTGAGGTGGCTGTTGGCCGATTTTGTGGGCAGCCATTTTCATGCATGGCAACCCCTCACCTCTGATTGGCCAAGGGGACCTAGTGACTCTGTCCCTCACTGCTGATTGGCTGCAAACGCTGTATATCATGTGGCCCAGCCCTCGCTGCAAATTCATGGTGAGGGGCAGGGCCATAGGATGGGCAGCCCTCACAGCCAATCAGCAGAGAGTTGCGGGTACAGCAGCCCACTTGCCATGCTGGCAGCCCCACCTACCCCTTCTCCCCCAAGCAGGCCTGGGCTTCAGTGGCTATAAGGACTTCTGGCTCCCCAGAGGGAGCCAGCATTTTATTTTCAGATTTTTTTTATTATTATCATTATAGGGAGCCAACTAAAAGCATAGACCCAGCACTTTTTCTCAGAACCTGGACAAAATCATGGTTTCTGTAAAACTTGCAAAATCATGATTTCAAAAGTTTCTAATTGTGATGCCTTGCAACTAGATGAAGGGGGACTTAGCAACAACTGGTTTGTATAGGCAAATAACTAGCCCAGGATGAAATTGTCTATACACACCACCAGTGTAAATTATTCCTGACTTTTCAAGGTGCAACTTTCTCCCCAAGTGATTTAGGCCTGTGTAGGGCTGTATGTCCTGGGTTTACCCCACATTAGACCTGTGCAAAGTGGCTAGTATTCACTTGAGATTCAGCCAATTCAGGAGACATCGATTCGATTTGATGATTTGAATCACCGTCCCCAACTGATTTGGCCAAATCTGATTCAGAGATTTGGACACCGCTGAATCAGACAAATCTCCGAACTGGCCCCATCCCCTGCCCGCTATCCCAGCCCTGTCAATGGCTGCCCCACCCAGCCCCAGCTCCCTGTTCCTCAAAAATAAAAAGCCCAGAACACACTGCCTGCTGCCAGGCAATCCCTGCTGCCCCCCCACCGACTTGCACTGCATGGGGGGCTCTGCCACGAGCCTGCAGAAGCTCCAAGGCCATGGCAGCAGCTGGTGAGTGGGGGCTTTCTATTTTTTTCTTTTTAAAGAGCCAGGAGGTGGGGCGGGCAGGGTAATCATGGGGAGGGGTGCACTGGGAGAGCGGGCATGGGTCAGGGAGCTCATGCAGAGTGCCCCACACAGCACAGGGCAGTGGGGGGCAGTGGGAATTTCCCCCCCACCTGGCAGCAGCTGGTGAGTAGGGGCTTTTTTTTAAACAACTGGGAGCTGGGGCAAGCAAGACAGCCATAGGCGGGGGGGGGGCGGTTGGGGGAGCAGGTGGGGGACCAGGGGGGCTAGGGGATCAGGCAGGGGATGGGGCCTGGCAGGGGTCCTCCCATAGTCCCCTCCCCCCTCTTCCAGCCCCCCCTTCCCTGCCCCTACTTACCAACTCAGAGTCCAGGTCCAGCTGCTTGAGGCAGCGAGCGGGGACTACCCAAATCTCTGAAGCTCTCTGAATCTTTTCCGAATTGATTTGGAGAACTTCAGATAGATTGGGACCTTTTAATTGGTCTCCTGATTTGATTTGGATTCAGAGATTCAGCCACCGAATCGCCGCCCAATCGAATCAGCACCCAAAGTTTCGCAAAGCCCTACCCCACATTTATTCCAAAGCAAATCAGATTACACTAGTTCAAATGTGCCAGATATATGTAGCCTAGGTCCTTTGGATTTTAACTAGGCTTGGGCCCCGAAATACCTAGATCCTAAATTTGGACCAACTGAAGAGTTAGGATAGACTTAGACAAACTTTCAAATGCAGTGCATTCTTCTGCAAGTCCTGAAGAAGACGTGAAGGAGAATACACTGCATTTGAAAGCTTGTCTGCAGCTATCCCAGCTGTGTAGTGAATCCAGTAAAGGATACTACCCACAAAAATCCTTGTCTTTCATATATTTCCTGGACCATCACAGCTACAATATCACTCCAATATTAACAGATCCTTAAATATATTTAGGTGCCCAACTCCTGGTGATTTCAGTGAGGATTAGGAATTTAAATACCTTTAAGGATCTGGGGCTTAGGGTCTTAAATTACTT
This sequence comes from Alligator mississippiensis, assembly GCF_030867095.1. Classification (NCBI taxonomy): domain Eukaryota; kingdom Metazoa; phylum Chordata; order Crocodylia; family Alligatoridae; genus Alligator; species Alligator mississippiensis. Next base: position 223,142,504 of record NC_081824.1, on the reverse strand, counting down.
GAAAAAGTTATTGTTGGCCTTCAGCCTGCCTTAGATAGTTCTCACAAAGCTACTGGTAGTCACATAGGAGGATTAATGTAATTAAGCTGCCATAGGACTCTGCATTGGCAGCAAGAAGTGGTATCTCAGATCATGCTAGTCATAAATAACTAAAGGTGTCTCTAATGCAAGCAAGTATTAAGTAGTGTTCAGACTTGTATGGTCCAAATAATGGCCACAATTAAAAGTTCCTTCATTAAGCAAATTGTGCGTGTTTATGAACAGAAACCCAGGAGTTTATACATCTAACAACTTATCTTGAAGCATCCCAGTCAGATAAGCCTTGTTAATACTCTCACTGCATTTTGTCCAATTTATTTTGTGGTTAAATATTTTGTAGACAGGATACTTTCTTTTTACTTTTTCTTTTATATTTTGGGGTACTGGCGAATAACACTTGAATATCAACTTGTAGTGACTGAGGATGGATATCAAAGGAGAAATACTGCATGAAATATGTAGAAATGTTAATCTCCCTTGAAGTTTCAGGCATTCCTTAGCCTTATAAGACAGTATAAGAGTAAACCTAATCCAGTGTTATTTATTGTGGCAGAATAATTACCATTTTATAATCAGTGTAATGTAATAGAGGGCTTGATGTTCTCCTTACTTAACCATGATGACACTGGTATGTTATTCAATTTCCTTAAATGTTACCTGAGAGAGAAATTTGATGTGGAAAGAGGGCAAAGAAGTCTGGGTGAAGAAAGTAAATGGTGCTCATTTAGGCTTAAATTTATGTAGAATCAATGACATTAATGTCCGTGATTAAAAACAGAGGAAGATACTTAAAAAGCCAGTTGTTAACCCTGTGCACTTGAAGAAAGACTGCTGTCAGCACCAGCAACAAGAATGCACTCAGCTTCAACTATTTTTAAATCTGCTACATAATTTAGGTTTTACTATTTTATTATTTATTGCTTGCAAGAAGAAGGATGAGAAACTTGTGAGCTCTGAATTCATTTTTTTGCCTTGGAGTCTCTAGAACGGGGAATAATTCTAATAACTGGGCCTTAGTTTTCCCTTTCAGAAAATAAAGACAATATTATTTCCTTTGTCCCATTTATGTCTGAACAATCAGCTCTGAGGCAGGGCCTTGTGTACGTGTACACAGAACTTAGTACAATTGGCACTGGTGCAAGCTGGGGTGTCTACAGGTTACTGTCATTCAAATATTAAAAGAACTCTGTAGGCCAAAAGATTGGATACTAGTATTTTAGTATGTATTTTTAAGTAATTTTGGCTAGGAACACACAATACATTTGTGCTGGGATCAGTTGTGCCTGTTTGTCCCAGAACAGAAAAGTCCCCAAATTGGCATGTACACACATCATCTTTCTGAATGGGGTTTAACGAGCAGCTGAAAGCACTGTCACTTTTCTGCCATTGATTCAACAGTGCAATCTCAGGACATCCATTCAGATGTACTTCACAGTGTCCTGAGAAAAACTGTTAGCACTTCTTATCCTATGAATATTTTCAGGGTTTGTTCTGGGACAGAAATGGATGTCTGAATGATTACACTTTGTCACGGGAGAAAATGGGCATCTCCCAGGACAAATGGAGTATCTGTAGCCTATTATTTTTTTATATTATGCAGCTTTTCAACTTCCTCCTAACCCTACTTATAAAACTTCTTTCAAAACTTTCTTTGTTTGGAGAAAAAAGTAATGAAATCTTAAAATAACTAACGCTGAACAGGTGATCCTGCTCTCCCAAGAACATATCACAGCTTGTGCCTGTTGAAAAGCTTTGGAAGTGTTGAACCACTAACAGGCTGGATTTCTTTCTGTCATACCTTGTTGACAATGCTCTGTGACCCAGATTTTGCCAAGGCTTGTGCCTGCACTTAACTCTTTCACTCTAAGGAATTCTACTGAAGTCAAAAGGGAGTTCTTTTATGTGAAAAGTGAATAATATATATAAACCTCTAGAGAACCAGGGCCTTCACTTGTCCTAGTGAAATGCACTTCATGTCATGAAAGATAGCTGGATCTCTTAGGCATCATAAAACATTCAAGTTAACATGGTTTTGTAATCACTTACCCCATTACACCCACTTATAGAAATATTCTTTGCCAATGTTTGACAAGCCGAATGGCAGCCTTAAGTTACTTTCATTTTTTCAGATTGTACTCCATTTCTTCTAAGAAATAAGGCCTACAGTGTTTGTAAATTTCCTATACATTTGGGAATAAAAGGCATTCATACAGCAGCCATCCAGTGACAGCAACATCTCAACTTTGTGGTCATCTTTAATGGGAAAGTCACATTTTTTACCCTAGGGTTTGGTTTAGGCTCATAATGAAGCCCATAGTGAAAAAAGGCATCACATTTCAAGTCACTTGCTCAGCATGAAGATAGAAATGAATTGCCAGGCAGGGAATGAATTGTTACAACAGTCTGTATCGTATTAGTATTGATATAAGTGCTGTAACTGTGATGCTTAATATGTGTCTGACTTTTCCCAGCCCCCTCAACTTGTCATCCCAGTCAATGAAGGTGGTATACTGTGCAAAGAACTTGTCTATTTTAAGTACAGATAAGAACTATGGCAGAGAGACTAAAGGTTAGACCCACAACAGGACTTAGGAGCCTAAATCCAGACTTGCTGTTCTCAGAAATAGAGTTCAGGCCCCTGGCGCATATTATTTTTTTGGTGTGATTACATGTTAATCATTCCAGAAAGAGCAACATGCTATACGCTTATCAAATGTATGGCCCCATAAAATGGCAAACCAGCCACAGAGCTATAACTCAAAATATGTGCACCATCTACGTGGCTGGTTTATATGGCATGTGTGGCATGACACATCATCCTAATGCTGACAACCAGCTGACTGTCCACATCAGGAGCTGGGCAGCCCCAGGTCTGTAACTGTTGTGGGCTGCCCTGGTCCCAATGCTAACAATCAGCTGATTGTCTGCATCAGCAGATGGGCTAGTCAGAGACTAGAGCTTTAAAAAGCCTTGCCCTGAAGCCCCAGATCTTTAAGGTACTTTGAAGTGCAGGATTCCAGCAAGCCTTAGGGCATGGGGCAGCTCTGGGTTCTGGGAAATGTCCCTCCCTTGCCTGATCCCCACGATCAGACAGGGGACAGTCTGATCCAGGACTGGGGCAGCCCAGTGCTGAATCCCAATGCTCAGCTAAGCATCAAGGTTCAGCAATGGGCATCCCCGGGATGCGTGACAAAGCTACCCCCTGCCTGACTAGCAGGATAGGCCTGGTGGCAACTCCAGGTTCTGAACCTAGCTGCCCCTTGCTCTATCTCCAGAAGATGTGGAGTGTGCTGCTTGGGATGAAAGAAACTTCTCCTCATCCCCTGCTGCACACTCCAGTTTAAAGTGATGCCCAACACATGCAACAGGGCATGGGGAGAAGCTCCCTAGCTGCTCTCGCCCATCTAGAGAGCTGCATGGTGCTAGCAGCTGGAGGTTGGGGAAGCTTTCCCATTGCTCTGCTGCTCATGCTAGGAGGCTCTTTAAAAGTGTTATGCAACGGGAGGACTCCCCCATTCCCAGCTACACCATGTGAGGCCAACACTGGGGACCCTCTTCCACTTCTTAAAAGTCTGGGGGACTGTAAGACCCAGATCAGAGTAAGGTTGGGCTCATAACAACCCAGCCCTTTAAAAAGGGGAGCCCCAGCTGCACACCTGCTCTTTTACATTTCCAGGCACCCATGGAAGGGGCACCTGGGCAGAGGGGAGCTTCCCACTTCCCAGCTGCAGGTGTTCCCACCCTCTGACCTTGACAACTGACAGTCACGCAACTGGGTTTTGAGGAATGTGATGCCCCATTCCCAGAATTGCACGACCTGCCATACATGTGTGGCATGGCAGGTTGTAGGATTTGGGGAGTGGGGCATCACATTCTTCAGACCTCTGTCAACACAGCTGCCTTAACATCTGTCAGCACCTTCAGTGACCACATCACCCTAGAACAGAGGTCAGCAACATTTTTGGGCCAAGTGCCAAAAAACCTCAAAATGGACTTGGAAGATACTGGCTTGCCAGTAGGCCTATGTGAGTCGTCAGCAATCCAATCCAGCTTCAGATCCAGCCGCTTTGGATGGCCATGATCCAATGCAGAGCTCGAGACCGGGTTTCTGCTTCGATCTGGCTGAAGCTTCGGAGCCACCTGGGCAGTCCGGCCATAGGGTATAGTGAGGGAATCAATGAAATGCTATAACGTTGTTGGTTTTTGTCCGATTTGGATGAAAGTTGCAGAAATGGTGTCTTCTGCTGAGAGCATGAAACCTGCCAAGTTTCAAGAATATCGGTGCAGGGGTTTGGGGGGAACTGTACCCCAAATTCTTGAAAGCCAAACTCATGTCATGGCTGTGTGTTACAACACTGGGGGGTCAAAACTGCAGGGGTGGTAGCTCTTCCTGAGGCCACAAAGCCTGCCAAGTTTCAAGGAGATTGGTGCAGGGGTTTGGGGGGAACTGCCCCTCAAGCTGCAGACAAGCAAAACTTGCAGCATGGGTGACCCTGCGTGTGTTCAGGCGCAGCGGGGTGACAGCTGCAGGGATGGTGGCCCCTGCTGTGGCCACGACACCTGCCAGCTGTGGAGGAGATGTGTACAGGGGGGTTCTGGGGCCCCGCACCCCTAGCTGCTGACAGACAAAACTCGTGCCAAGACTATCTGTCTTGGGGCAGTTGATTGTCTGTATTGAGTCTTTCCTCTGCTAAGCCTGGTTTTGTAGGTGCTAATTGCTGCTTGTTAAGTCGTTATGTAGTAGCTAGGTCCTCTGTATTGAGCTGGTCCCTGAGTGAATCCTGATTGATTGGTAACTGGGAACACAACAGTTTAGCAGCCAGGCCTGCAGCAGTGTCTCCCCTCCCCGCCCCAAGACCAACACAGTCAGTCCCACAAACACCTATGCCATCAGTTTTGCTTATCACCTTGAGGTGCAGTTCCCCCCAAACCCCTGCACCGATCTTCTTGAAACTTGGCAGGCTTTGTGGCCTCAGTAAGAGTTATCACCCCTGCAGTTTTGAGCCCCCTGTGTTGTAACACGTAGCCGTGACAGGAGTTTTGCTTTCAAGTATTTGGGGTGCTGTTCCTCCCAAACCCCTGGACCGACCTTCTTGAAGCTTGGCTGGTTTCATGCTCTCAGCAGAGGCTACACTCTCTGCAAGTCTTATCTAAATCAGACAAAAAACAACAAAGTTACAGGTATTTTATTGTTTCCCCATTATACCCTATGGCTGGATCTCCGAGGTGGCTTGGAGGCAGCTCCGAAGCACTTCGGAAAGCTGAATGAGGCAGTGCTTCAACCCAGATGTGTTGTTTCCAGCCCTGAAGCGTCCGAAGCTTCTCCGGATCCGGAGCCTCGCACAGCCCTACTTGCCAGGGGCAGATAGCCAGGAAGCCACAAGGGGCCTGATTCTTTTTGAGGCAGTGTAGCCCCAGCCCCTTTCCTGCCCTACTCTCCGAGGTGCGTGGACAGCTGCCACTAGCAATAAGCCAAGTCAAAGCTCTGGACCTGGTGCAGCTGTTTGTAGGCTAGTGGCTGTCTACAGAGCCCAGGCTGCATGCATCAAGGCCCCCCACAGCTGGTGACAAGGACCTGGCCAGAGCCCGGGTTGGCTGTGGCATGCCTAGTTAAATAGCTTCATGCCATGCTCTGGAATGCATGCTTGGGGGGGCCTGATTATCTGTGTTTTTGCCATGGAGGTTCCCTGGATGGCTAAAAATCTTCTGGACATGGCCAGAACCTCTGCAGATTTGACTTTCTTGAACAGCTCAGTACTTCATTCATGCCTATATCTCATCACAGAACCACAAATAAGGCATTCTTCATCTGCAAGGCCCAATCCAGAAGGCGTTCTTAGAGCGTGCCTAATATATCCAGCACTGCACCAAAAAAAAAAAAAACCAACAAAAAATCTGAGTGACGGGAAGGAGTGGACGTGTCCCCCACACCTCTATATTATCCAGTGGTTAGAGCACTCCCCTAGGACATTGGAGCCATGAGACGAATCCCTCCAGGAAGACAGAATTGAAAGCCAGAGCTCTCACTCCCTGTAGTGTTTTCCAACCACAAGTCTAAAGGCTAGTCCGGAATGGAGCATTCCCAGGCTCTCCTATTGCAGCTGCTCCCCCCTGCAAGGGATGAGGAAATATTCATTGAATTAGAGGACAAACAAGCATGTATAAGTGGGGGACTCAGCCAGAAGAGACCTGGGTCCCTGACCCTGCTCCAGTAACTCATAAGTATTTTATCCAGGCTGCATAATAGAAAATGCATAAAATTTTCACCTGGAATCAGATATTCCCTCCTCTAGGCAAGTGCTCTAAACACTAGGCATTTTCTCTTGTTAGTCAATGAGCGATTCTCTTGTTCTTAGACTTCCCATCATATGGACTTATCCTGCATAAAGTTTTGTGGAAGAAGTTTTTCCCACTCCAGTTTGAGATTCCTTACTTCTTCCCTAGGAAAAGCCATTTGAGGCACCACAAACCACACGTGGTGCACGTGCACTTGTTAGTGTGCAGCATAGCAGGTTTTCTGACACTGGGAGATTCCGGTATAAAAAAAGCCCACTGCTAAAAAACGTGGTGCAGTGCACACAGCAGCAGCATGCACTACCAGAAATGGAGCCTGGCCAGTCAGAGCCATCCTCTGGCTGGCAGTCAGGTTTCGAGTGGCTAGCTTAGCACTGCTGCTGCCCTGGGAGGCTCCCAGGACCCCAGGTAAGGCTGATGAGGCCAACACAGGTGCTGACCCCAGCCTCCCTTACCCCACACAGTTCACTTTGTGGCGTGCCAGAGCATGTGTGCAAGGGCATGCCCTGTGACATGTAGAAGTGGCACAAATATGTGCCGCTGCTATTTTTCCTGCAGGAAATGCACGCTCATCAGGACGCCTTCTGGGTTTATCTTGCAACTCATGTATAGGTGTTTGCACACCTATAGTGCTAATATTGTGCAACACCCTTAAATGGATCTCAGGGCACTCCCAGGTACCACACTGCCCTGGTTAAGGATCACTGGCATAGACAGCTTTAACAAGTATACTGCTAGCCACTCATTTTAGTGCAGGCATTCAAGGTCACAAATGTCTGTCACAGTGCTAAGCAGGCTATATAACATTCCACTAGATGTCTGAGAGATTGATTATACTTTATTTTATTTTTCTTTTAGATTTGCCTTATTCAGCCAAGCATCTGTGCACATTCAACTAAAATTCCACTTACAAATAAGTGTTCAAGCCTAACATGAGTTATCGGGCTCTACCTAATACCCAGAGTTAATCAATGTGTTAAGCTAAGCTAAGTGCAGCAACAGAATTACATGCCAAGATAGTGAGTAGAGCTCATAGTGCAGTATTAACAATTGCGCAAAGCCTTTCCACATAGCCTATAGCTGAAGTTGATATTTAAAAAGGTGGGTGGGGTTTGGCTGTCTGTATAGGAATTCATTTTGGGGCTAATGCAAAAGTCTAGTCAAATCAGAGGGGCAAAACCTCAATTAGTTTGATAGGAGTTAGAGTGGAATCTAAATGCTTTTCCTTCCAGATGTATTAAGAAAAAGACCTTCCTGAAAGGGCCCAATTAACACCTGTGTAAGCTGCAAGATTCCTGACCTACCTTGAGATTGACCTGACCTGGAAAAGACCACTACCTAAAGTCAGTCAGTCTCCTTGTCTGCTCTTAGATTGGCCTTTCCTCCAAGACTACCAGCAAGGAGCTGATTTGCTTCAGCTGTGAGGACAACTGCTGTGATATGCCTGCTTCCCCTTCAAATTTAAGGCTTATTTTCAAATTAATAAGGTGACAAATACCTGCCTAAAAGTGACAGCATTCTATCTAAGCAAGCTGATACCCATTAGGGTTAAATTGTGCTCCAGAGTGTAACCGGAATGCTGTCTTCTTATTCCAGGTATGCTACCAGTTAATAAATATTACTAAGAAGAGCAGCATTGCCTTCCCCCTCTGCACACACTCTTCATGAAAGCAATTAAACACAGTGAGTGGCTTTTGCAACAAGAACTGGTGAGAAAACATTAATTTGTGAACTTGTCAGAAACTGACACTTGTCACTGATCTAACACTTGTGATAACTCCACATCATGACATAGCTAAAGCTTTTGGGAAGAGATCCTACTCCCAGAGAGCTGAAGCCCAAGGGTTAGGGCACTTCCTAGGGACATGGGAAACAGAGGATCCAGGAAGCATGACCTCCCAGGAGGCCTGCAAGAACTTCCAGGTTGCAGAACAGGAACAGGCCAGCCACTGTTAGCCCTAACTGTAAATAGCTGTATACAAGCTTCTGTACAGAATAAAGAGTTATTCCACATACAAGCTTCCCAAAATTACAATCCCTGTTCTGCCTGGTTTAAAATCAGAATTTAACATGGATGTTCTTCCACATCTGCAGCAGGTGACCACTGTCAGAGTATTAATTGAAGGGTACAGCATTTCTGTGATGAGACAGCAAGAAACCTCCTCTACAAAAGTTGCATCAAAAGCAGGCACATTATCACAAAAATGTTTTGATGATGAGAAATGGGCACTTCCTGGAAAAAAAAAAGTTTAAACCAAAAGGCTCCTGCCACACAGTCTGACTACAAGGTAATGCTTATGCACTGTCCCAGTTGTAGACCAGGAAATGCAAATCCGAGGCCATGTGTCCATGGTGGAACTTAACGTGCCAGGCACTTGCATCTTCAAGCACTGTGCTGCTCTAGAGAAGCTGCCTGCTGAAGCAGGAGCAGTATGGCTGTCTTCACGCAGAATTAATCTGGGACGATGAGTACTGCTGAGTGACAGTGCCAATCCGCCTACCCCATGCCAATTAGCCTACTGCAGCATAACAGACTATACAGACATGCACTTTCCACTCCACTGCCACAGGTCAGTAGCCAGATCACACAAGCAATGCCTGCTCAAGGTCAGCTGCAACTAACCATAGCTGAACAAGGATGTTGGGAATAAGGCTAACTGTAACTAACCTGACTGGAAGCAAGGCTTATTGTAACTAACCAGGCTTACTAAGCTGATTCTTTCTCCCCATGCTCACAAAATTAAAGCACTTGATTCTGGGAACTGCAGCATTCCTTCCTTACTTCAGAAAATCAGGTTTCATTTGTATATTCAACAGAGTAGTTGGTAAACCTATGCCTTGCTCACCTGGGCAACCCTTAGCGAAGGAGCAAGATCTACATCTCAAGCAAATCCTTCGATTTCAGAGAGAGTGCTTATGGAATAGGGTTGCACTCAGCTTAAGGGTTTTGCAATAAGTCCACAAAGAACATGATCTTTCTGCTCATCCTGACTCCCAAATGATGCTACTTTCTGTTACCTCCCTTGCATTTATAGTTTAGGTTTGTAAGAGCTCCAGCAATAATTCAGGCTTGCAGAAAGACAGCAGGCACTTGAGAAGAGCTGCTTTCCAGGTTCACAGATGACATAAATTATTTTCAGTTGAAAATTGCTCCTTTATTTGCTGCATATGTGATGAAGGCTATGATTAATATTTCATTAGCTTTGTGTATAAGAAACATTAAATGAATGACTCACTTGAGAAGGTTTTTTCTCAGTCTTGGAAGCTTAAATAAGAACTTGTAATGCATATTAGCAGACAGTGAATAGATCAAAGGAGATTGGACAAACAGAGACTAAGCAATAGTTTCCCTGCTGCACCTACCTTAAAAAAAAATTACAAAAATGCAAACATCCCAAACTTAGGAGACATGAATGGCCTATCCAATAATAGGGATGTAATATATTAAAGCAAGCGTGAATTACTCAAACTCCCATAACACTATAAAGTGCCAATGTACTAGTGTTACAATGGGATCATTATATGTGCAAGGAGCCAAGCTTGTATTCAGGAAAATATGAGACAAGTATTCATGCAACACACTGGGTTCATCTAGATGTAAAATTAATGTGAAACAATAAACTCTGGAGCAGTTTGAGCCAGAGTAAACTGCTCCTGGGCACAGTGTATGCTGCTGTCCCAGGTGCACGTGTAATCTGAGCCGGGGCAGAGCAAATCCCCAGCTGCCTGGGCTATTTACACCCCCAGTCACTGTCTACACTTGCATTTCAGTGCAGTTAAGTACTCTGCCATAAGACAGTACTGTCCCTAACAGTACTACTATCCTATGGCAGAATTAATTAGTTCACTGCAATCTAATACTGGCACACGTGGAGACTGTGATGCTTTACTACAGAGTTAGTTGGTTTACTCCATGGCAAAGCTCATGTGTAGATGTACCCACTGTATCCTGGTCTCAGGACACTGGAGCATGGAACAGTGCTGCATCAGTAGGGACATGTATTAGGGCCTTTTTTATTTTGTACAAATTTAAAGTGTAAAATTCACAACTATATAGCATTAGACTGCGCAATCCCAAAGAGAAAAGGAGGGGAGCCCAGGACAGCAAGGGCATGATATGACATGTGGTAGTCATGTGTTAAGCAATACCTGATGCATCACTCCCAGAGCAGCACTGGGATAGACAGCCAGAGTCTATTCCACCTGTCAGATGTCTAAGCAGACTTAGGTGCCTAAGTGTGATTCTAGTCCAGCCTGTTAAAGTCCCTGAAACTCCAGTAACATATCCAATTTTATAAACAGAGTCATCTGACCCAACAGACTAAGTCACAGAAAAACCATGGAGGAGACAATGGACTTACAAGGCTTTCTAGGTGCACCAGAGGAGAGGGAGTAGTTGCGGAGATGTCTTCCCAACACTGTTCAATCTTACAGTCCCAGTATCCAGAACCTGAGGGTGAAGAGTCATCTCTCCCTTATATCTCTGGAGATCCAATGTGAGCAGCTATTAGACAACTATGCAGAAGCTCCTCCCCAAGGGCACCGCGCAGAAGCTAATCATCCTCCAGCCTGTAGCTGCTAATAATGTTTTATTTAAAACTCTAGCAAGGCTATTAATAATTTTATCAGCCAAACTAAATTAATCTTGCGCTCATTCAAGTTAACACTTGCCTTGTTACAACTATATTTAGGATCCAGAGGGACATTCTGATTAGCTGCATAATAAGCTTTCAAGTCTGAATGCAGATAGCAGGCTGTAGCAACATGCCATGCATCAGGAGGACCCTTGCCATGACACAGGACATGGTGCTGAACATGTTTGGGGAAGGGAAGGACTGGAAAAGCATCAGGATTTAATAACAACATACTCTGCACAATGCTAAAATACCCTCCCAAGGCATACAGTCACCTGAAGCCATGTTAGGCTCCTCTCCAGCTCCGGCTAAAGCTAATATAGCCACATTTAATACAGATGGAGAAACTGAGGCAGAAGCCCTACAAGGCACAGTCCACCCCTAGAAGGTGAGCCAAGAGGCTTAACTAACATTTGAGTACTTTAAAAACCCTTGGATGATATACACTGCTTAAATAGAACAAACATGTTGCTAGATTGTGTTATCCTGCACCTGTTCAGTAGTAGGAACTCCTCAAATACCATCTGTTTAGATCCTACCTCTAGCTCCAAACAAAGCACTTTAACCCCCACCCCATTTTTCTGAATTCCTGAAGCACCTGCTTTGTAGCATTCTCTTTTCGTGTGCAATTAGCAAATCCTGCTGCTGCTGTTGCTGCAAAATTAGCATCAATGTGAACAAGGCACACATGCCACACAACTACTTGAGATTAACACTTGGAACATGTGACTATACAGCCCATACAGACATACTTCCTAGCTAGTTTTTGATGAATAGTGTTCTGAACAGGATTATTCCATTCCTTATCATCACAGGGCACGTCTACATGAGATGCTAGAAGCACAATAGACTAATTCTTTTGTGCTTTAGTGTGTCTAATACCTGTTACTAAAGGTACGAAACTGAATGCACTGTAATTACATGTAGACATGCCCACAAAATCTGATAACTAGATTAAATGGTTGAATAAAATGGTACCTTCTGATTGCACAGGCTTCAGAAGCATATGGATCAAATGTATTCCTGGTGAAACTCTTTGAAACCAATGGAGAATGCAAGTTGCAGGTTTCTTTCACTTTGCCATAGTCATGGACTGAAAAATATCATCCCTTTGTGCAGGTAAATGAGTCTGTGGACCTGCTGTTCTGAACAAGGCAGCTGAGGGCTCCCATGGAGTACTGGAATACACAGCTGGTCTAACTAGATCTAACAGGACTTCCTCTTGGCCATCACAGCCTAGAGGGATATAACCAAACTATGCTGCACTCTAGTGATTCCTGAATCACCAAACAGGCCTTTGGGGGCTGATGGAAGATGATGTAGAATTAGAGCAGCCCTAAGGCTGCCCTAATTTACATCATGGGTTGAAATGGCTCACAAACCAGAGGACAGCAAAGGCAACAGAAGTAGCTCTCTCACCCCTCCTGAGCCTCACATTACGAGCCAATTAGTCAGCTGCAAGGAGACCTGGTTTTATTTTATTTTATTTTATTGCAACTTCATTTTAAGTTTTTCAATTTCCAGAAGCTGATCCCTCAAGTTTTGGACAGTGGTTTCTGTGCTGTTCAAATCTGTCCTGTTCAAAGCTCTAAACTATTTAGAAGTTTCCTTTCTTAGCACATTTACTCTCTCTCTCCATCTCACCTGGCATCTTTCCTCATCTACTTGGTTCATTTCCAAACCTGAGCTCTCAATCCATAGGGACCGAACAGCTTCAAGCAAGTTTTTCAATGCAGAAATCTTGATCCAGAGGGAATGTATTGTTGAAAGACTTTCATGCAGGATTTGAATCTGTTCCTGTCTTGTAGAACAGGTAGTACAATCCCCTAAAGTCAGAGTGGCAATTGGCTAGGCAGAGATAATCTGTACTCTTGGAGTCAAGTTGTTGTAGAATATCTGCACTCATGTGGCACAGATGCAGATTCTATTTTCCCTTTAGAATCAAATGTCTTTCATCATTTTAAATAACATGAGAGGATATAGGGCAATTAGACTGGGCAGACTGAGGAAATGAAGAAGTGTGTGTACATGATGTATGCATGTACATATCCATATAGAATATCATGAAAATCCCAAGAGCTCCCACAGCCTGATCCTAACGTTTCAAGAGTTTGCAGGTCATAATGCATGTGCATACACATGTTGAGGGGGGAAATCAGATTTTCTAAATACAGGCATTGACCAGGTTGGCCTCTTCTAATTTTTAAGTTCATGCTCTTTAAAAACAGAAGAGAGAATGAAGAAACATTTGCAAAAAATACATTTAAGAGGCAAAGCATGTTGACACTTGCATGGCAAATCCTGCATTTAGCAGAATCAAAGCCAGAAGTAATTGCAAAACTAGGTGAAATAGCATATATAATCTGTCAACATCTTGCCTACACTCACAAAGGTACAATACCAGTCTCATGTAATGGGGCATCTCACCCTGCCAAAGGAAGAGTAATAGGTTGAAATAAGGCAATGATTAGCTCACATTACTATCAGGAACAAGTACTAGCTGGAAGCAGCCATAGCATAGAATGGCACTTCTGTTAGGAGAGAAGTAGGGAAAGGCTGTCTCTCTCTCACTGATGACTTGGCATGAGGTATCCTGCCTTGTAACAGCAGGATGCCTGTTACGTTAGAGTGTCTCCAGCTGTGAACAACTACCTGTGCTGCAAGAGGTATTCATACATAGCAAGCATTCAGCCCTATGCTACTGTTGTTTGTTCTGAGGTTATTTACCAGGGATGTTTTCAACAGTTTGCCTTGAATAAAGGCAAGATTAATTTAGCTGCTTCTGACAACCAAACTGATGCTAAATGCAAGTGGCAGATCTTGCCATCATCCTGTGAATGAAGTGACTGTTGATAACACAGGGAGTTTTCAGTCCTAACTGGCTGGCAGAATTGGGACTTGATGGGGAAATCAGATACTGATCAAGATGGACACACAAGAAATAACTTATTTGACTTAGAAGACAGATTTCCCTCATCCCCCTCCCCCATGTCCAAGTGTGTTAGATGCATAACATTTTCAGCAAGACTTTTGCCTCAAGTTCTGGAAAAGGTTTTAAAGATCCCTCCCTAATTTATAATATCAGGATTCTTGCTCTTGAGGTCAGTGAACTTCTAAATACCATTCACAACATTTACAGAACATTTTATTTAAATTGCATGGCTACATAGAATTTTGCAAAATTCTGCAGAATTTTGGCCCAGGGTTATTCATGAAGCTCCTTTGTAAGTTTTGATTGAAAACAAAGTACAATATGAAGTGCACAGAATCTATTCTTTGACCACAGGAGAGGATGGGACTCAACCAGAAAGTGATATGCTGGTGAGAAAAGTCAGGGGGCATAAAACAGGAAGATGCCTTTGGAGGAGAACAAAACAAAACCAGCCCCTCCCAGTGTAATTTCAGTATCTGGTTTAGTTAGATCCTTTATAACCTATTAGATCCTGTGCTCTTGAACCAAGATAGAAGGGAGGGAGTTCTGCTTCTGTAAATCTCACTATTAAAAAGTGAGATAAAACCATGTTAGTAGTTTAGACTACTTTATGAAATAGCCCAAGGTTCCAGCACGGTTTAGGTAGGAATCTCAGCAACTTCCATAGGATTTCACTTGTACAAGACATACTCCCCCACACCTACCCCCCAAAAAAAGAAAAAAGAAAAGATTCTCGTGCCTAAATCCATAAATACTTAGTTAGGAGCAGATGGGATGAGCACCTGCATCTGACTGCTGTCAATGGAAATGTGTTCATTGGCTCCAAAAAGCAGGCTATCGGGTGCCCAAAGAGGAATAAAAGCATCAAAATTCATTATGTGATTTTATAAATGAGAGAAAATACACTGTTCCTCCTGGAATCCACCAGCTAAAAGAGTTATTAAAGTAATTTAAGGGGAATGGATGTAAAGAAAAAAATGACACTCAAATACTAGTTGCAAATAATCCAAATCTTGTTTGATGTTAAGTCTTTTTTCCCAGGTACCTTTTTGGCTAGCTGAACTCATCTGGAGTTTTTAACATGATCAATTTGTCACAAGCACTAGCAGGGAGAAAAGGCAGAGAAAGTAACAGGGAAAGATAAGCTGAAATACCTTTAAAATCCTTCTCTTCGAGAATGATACACATATATTGTATTAAAAGTGACATGCTCCTCAGCCTCTGCCATTTTCCTCAAACAAGTCAGTCACATTGTGAAGACAGGCTGAAATTTTACTGACCACATACAAATCCTCATGCAATTTCTTAGCATTGCAGGATCAAAACCATTCCTCTTTCTGCATCCTCCTCCAGAGTTCACTGTAGTACCACATATAGTGTCAACAGCTCTGCAAAATTCAATTTGTTCCTGTGCCACCTGTCCACCCTTTCATAGGTCACCCTGAGGTATGTGAGAGGTTTACATGCCCATAATTTCTCACGGTACCAGGGTGAACTTGGGGCTTTACCAGCAAAGATCCCAGCATCAGACTTGGGATTTCTTTGTAGCTCAATCTCTCGAGTCTTACATGTTGGGTGGTTTGTAATTCCCCTTTACTCGAAAAGCCCTTTGGTAGCAAAATTCCCACCTACTCCACTAGGCTGGATTCTGAACTCCCGCACCTCACTACAAAAAATCAGGACAAACTAGTGAGGTGATCCATACTAGAATAACCACATTGGTTTGCAGGGGCTTACAGCTGATCTACAGTGGTGTAAAAGGAGTGAGTTTTTGGGGGGGCGTAGTCTTTATCCCAAAGAGAGTTGGTTCAGTGACCCACAGGTGCAGCCCGTGGAGCAACAGCAAGGATGATGGGATCTGTACTGGAGTCAGACTGGTGGCCCTCCTTGGTGGACCTAGAGGAGACCTGACTGGAGTAAGCGGGAATGATAGGATAGGATGGGCTGGGCAGGGCAGGCTGGAGCGAGCCGAACCCTCGCGCCGGGGCCGCTCATTGTGCAGCTTTTATGACGTAAGCGCCGCCGCCGTTCTGTTGCTATAGGAACCCCGGACTAACAATCCGCCCCGCGCCCTGCCGATCGCAAGCCCCGTGCCCCGGCGCTGGGGGGCGGGCACCTGCCCCGGCTCCGAGGTAAGCCCTGCGGCCCCGCAGCCTCTGACTGGGAGCGCTCCCCACACAACAGCAAACTAAGCACAAGCGCCCTGCTTAGACCAGCGGGCGGGTGGCTGGACAAAGATGCCCAAGGAGTATCTGGAGGGATTGGGCTGCTGCCTGGGGCGAAGCGAGGGGCTGGTTGCTGCCCCCCATGCGGGATCCAAAAGGGAGCATCTTCCTGGCTTCTTCCAGGCTGCCTGCTAGGATGACTGCATTCTCGCCCACCCATCCCAAGTGCCCAGGGCTGGACATAGGCATGGGTGAACCAAGTGGTTGCCTGGCGCCAGAAAGAAGGGGCGGGGGCAAAAATGATAATTTCGCCCAGAGCCTGGACAAAAAGGGGTCCCGAAAATGGTAACCTCAAAAGATCATCAAGTCAAACCCCCTCCCCCCCGCTGCGCTTTGGGCAGGAATACTGCTGAGATCAAATGATCCCAGCAAGAAGTGCCATAGAAATGCAGTGTTGTTGGTTGTAGCCAGGTTGGTCTAAGGATATAGTTTCTTCCAGGAAATGCGATATCTTTTATTAGACAAACAAAATATTTTATTAGACAAATTAGATAGTTGGTTTAATAAAAGATATCGCATTTACCAAAAGAATCTTGTCTGCCATAGAAATGTGGGGGGTTCTGTCACTGAGTCCCCCTGTTTTGCATGACCTGTGTGGGAGAAGCCTCTTGTTTGCAGGCATAAGCTTCGACATGTGCGTAAAGCATTGCTTGGCACGACATAGCCCCAGTCAGTTTCCACATGAGGGTAAAGGGTGTAATAGCCAACCTACATAGCTTAGGCAAGCAACAAAGACTTGGGGTAAGGGATAGCCTGGACTCTGTTTCAGGAGCTACCTTAGCAGTTGGCTGAGGACGCCAGGGCACCTGACTGAGGCCGAATGGAATGGAGCATGACCCCTCTAATGCACAAGGACAGATCTCTGGGGACGACAAAGCCAAGTGTGATGCATACAGAGCATCCTGAGGGGGACCAGGGCCCTTGACAGCTCTGCTACAGAGACAAGTGTGATGCTGGATCCTAGCAGACTACAGCTCTTAGAAAGGGGCCCTGGGGTGAATGAGGGAAGCTGTTGAAAAGAAAGGAGGTAAATGGGAGAGGGTGGAAGGCTGCACATGGCTGTTTTGGACCCAGTTCTTGGGCTGGGATCCAGATGAGTGAGCAGATGTGGGTTTCCCTACTGCCTGCCAGTAGAAGTGATTCCAGAGGTGGCTTTTGGGTACTGTACAGTGAGCAGTAAAACATGTTAAAGAATCAGCTGGAGAGCTGGTGTTGATGCCAGACTACTAAGTGAGGAATGGTGTGTCTGGTGGGGTGCAAGAGGAAACTGAGGCAGGCTTGTTTCCCATCCTTCCCCCACCACCCCCAACCATTAAAGCTGAGCTTGGGTGCACTTTGCTGATTTGAGGTCTGTTTGTTTCTTTGTTAACCTTACCTTTTAAAAAAAACAACAAGCACACCCTTTTTATAGCTGGGAAGGAGCATGCACATTTGAATGGTATTGCCATAGCTCACCTTTTCTCCATGGCACCCAAGCTCAGTTTTAAATGCGGAGAAGGGGTGAGGGAGAGAAGGATGGGAAGCAAGCCTGCTTCAGTTTCCTCTTCCACCAGCTCAAAACAGCCAGATGCAGCTTTCCACCCTCCCCCACTTACCTCCCTTCCTATCAGCAACTCCCCTCATTCACTACAGGCCCCCTTTCTGGTAGCTCACTGCTAGCTCCAGGCAGTAGAAGTCGAGGCCAATTCTCTGGGAGACCTCTTTATAGTAGCAACAACATATCTCCTTCCCCAGCCAGCCCTCATCTACTAAGCTTTCTTCCACTTAAGTCCAAGTATAGCAGGAACGTCTTAATTGAAGAAGACTAGCAAGCCCCAGGTTCCTTGCAGTTAAAGGGGAAGGTCACCCCTGCACAGATACTGTCCTATTTCTAGATATGCACACTGGGGACAAGGGAACGCACATATTTTAAGATCAATTCCTCAGCCTTCAGGCCTACTGAGCACCTGCTCTGCTACATAGAGCTTAAGATGGGCCTTGACCTCCTACTTTTGAAAACTGTCATGAGCTGACTCGTACCAATTCAGAAGCACGTTGGCTTCAGTCAAAATCAACCTCGATTGAGCTCAAACAAAACTGGAGACTTAGTGATTCTAAAATAGAAACAGAGAAGTGTGTGTCACTCTATACTATATGTTTCATGTCAAGCACAATCCTTTATAGGAAAGTATGAATTCATTAAAGGCTTAGAAAGGAAAATATCTGTGCTTTAACTATAGCACTGCAGTATGTTGATTATCCACTAAACTGGAATAAATTTTCATGAGGCTTTTATTGTATCGCTCCCATTAAACATTAGTCAATGGGAATCATGCAGCTGAAATCCCATGAATTACTAGTGTAAAGCAGTAAACACAGTGAGGTATTGTTAGCATATTAAGTTATTTTATGTCAGAATGTATTGCTTTTGCTTATCTATGCACCAATGTGTAAGCAGATTAATCTTAAAAAGTACTATAATATCTTTAAAAATAATTATAAAATGCCTGACAAGTTTGTTTACCAGGTTGGTGAATAGTTAAAAGAACGTGTCAAGTTGTTAAAAGAAAAAACAAGTTTCAGTGACTGCACCTATCTCTGAGCTTCTCTATCAATTTTTGTGGTTTTACAAAGACATTTTCTATTTTTGAAAACATATTTTGTTTTCTCTCTCTTGTTGCTATGGAAGAGATGCACATAAACAATGGGAAACTGGCTATAGAGAGGACACTGGAACTGCTTTCCTACAAAGGGCTGTTTTATAGGCAAAGTAAACAGAAGAAAAAGAGAAAAGATATTTTCCATCTAATCTCATTCTTTCATTATAAGGGCCCCGCCCTATAAAGGCTTATATCAAAGCCTGTGGGACTCCTTGTTCAAGAGAAGTTAAGCATGTTCATTAGTTAGTATTGTGCTTTCTGTGTTACAGTAGTAGGAAACCATGTTCAAGCAGCAATGCGATTAAAAAAAAGATTTACTGTTGCTGTGAGAAACGGTGGCAGAGATTTTCAAAGATGGAAGGGGCGGTTAAATACTCATCTTCCTTATGTCAGTGAATGAGTCTGATGCCTAATTCATATTGTGTCTTTGAAAAATTCCCACTGTATCTAGGTAACCCTGATCTGGTTGGCAAATTCCATGAGATAATAGGAACTGGTTTAAAAGGAGTTTCATAATACTAGGCATACTGGAGAAATAATTAGGTGGAATTAAGTGAAATAATTCAAATGAGTTTTCTGTTCTCAGATGAATCCATTCCAAAATCATGATATGGTCTAGAACAACCAACTGGTATCTCCCTTTGTGTTTATCAAGACAGGCATGAAATTGTTACCAACTATTACAAGCCAGGATACAAGCTTATGGTCATAGGTATGTGCAGTCTTACCCACGCTGTCCCTGGCTCAAAATTTTACTAACAGTCCTTTGTCTCCCAACAAAGAATAATAGATTACAGGTAAAACCAATTAAAATGATGTAACAGACACTGGCTGCCTGTGCTCAGGGAGGCAGGGGGGCGTTTAGAGTGGTTCCCGGAGGGCTATTCTAATTAAAACACCTCACTGGCAGCGTCTACTGTGTAGTAGCTCATTGCTACTTCACAGTAGCTTTGGGGGCACTAACCCTGATGCGACACTACTGCGCAGTAGTAATAAGCTACTTGCACAATAGCTCATTGCTACTGCACAACAGCATCAGAAAAAAAACTGTGCAGTAATGCCAGTTACTGCGCAGTCATCTAGTACTTTGTTATGCAAGTACCAAATGACTGCGCACTGACAACAGCACAGTCTGCCACTCATATAGACATGGTCACTGTCATGTATATTAAGCCCCTGCAGGACACTTCATCTAAATCTCATTTGATGAGGTTTAGATAACGCACCCCAGTGGCAATTTTTAAATTCCCCATGGGTATTTATACACATGACAATGAGGCCACACTGGAGCATTATAATTAGAATGTGAACCAACATGTGTATAGGCACCCAGAGTTCTTAGTATTTACCTAATGCAGACTAGTGAGATGTTGAAAAGTACTGTAGTGAAAGAAGCTGTAATCTGGAGGACCCCTGTCTAATTTGTTGCTGAAGTTGCTGAAGATGGACAGTGTGTAATGAGTGAGAGCCAGGGCCGGATTAATGCATAGGAAAACTAGACACATGCCTAGGGCCCTAAACTGGAAGGGGCCCAATCTTTCCCTCCGTGGTGGTGGCATGAATAGCCCTGTCCGCCTTCCTTCCCTTCCCCTCCTCTCCGCCATCCTCACCACCATGGTGGCTGCTTCCTAGTGGTGTCTCCAAGCCCTGCTCCCTGCTGGTGGCAGTGCTGGGGTGGGGTGGGGCAGGAGGGTTTCGGCTGACCTGGGGCCCATGACTTTATTTGTCTAGGGCCCACTAAAGGGTTAATCCAGCCCTGGTTAGAGCCAGAGCTGTAGGAAGACAAAGGAGGGTCTTTTGGTTAAGGAAGCTGACTGCTGCTATGGAGGAATAGATTCTATCCTGTGTCTGCCAAAGGGTTTCCTGGTGATGCTGAGCAAGTCTTGTAAGACAAACACTTCACAAGTGGCTGCTGATTACATGTTCCTCATTTTCTGGGAGCCAAAAGTAAAACAGTTCAGCTGTGATCTCGGAGCATTCACTATTGTGGTTGAAGTTGGTGAGAGCTTTGCTTTGGACTAATAAGGTACTGTAGAATCTTAAATATCTGAAAGTCCAGATCCTTGGCATCTCAAAGTGGACACCACAAACTACTGGGCAGGTGTTACCTTAACGCTTCTTTCAGCTCCTCATATGTAAAACAAAGATAAAACAAACACGTTATTTCGTGGATGTGTGTTGAAAATCACCATTATGCATGAAGCACTCTGTACTAAGCAATGAGTTCTATAAAAAAAAACCCCAGGCTAAACTTAACCATTCTGAATTGAGAATAAGGCTTGAATAGTAAGCAGTAACTAAAACCTGAGAACCAAGCAGTCAATAAATGGGTGAAATAAGATATAGAATGGCAGCTTATTTGGTGTTATGGGGTTTTAATGCTGCGTGTGTATGTAAATAAATAATAATATAAATAGTATTCCCATACACAGTGTGTAAGTACATATAAAATAAAATCTAATGGCAATATATTTTGAATTAGACAATACACCATAAGACAAACTCAAACCCAGATATAATGAACATCACCCCAGCTCTGTAGATGTACCATATTCCAAATATTAATCATTCTAAATTGCAACACAGTCCCTTAGTGGACATATATGAGGGAGAAGGATGGGAAGACAATGCAAGCGTTGCTCCTAACTCCATTCCTGACAAGTACTCCATCAAATCCAGACTTGCAGAAGTTTTTTTAAAGACACTTGGGAAAGCCTCAAGTATAATAAACTGTCAGATCTTCAGAAGGTATAAATCAGTGGGACCCAACCTTTCTGGCAGGCATGTCACAACGTAAGCCCCACACCTTCACTGAGTGCCACTCAAATCTCTTTCCCTTTCCTGACCCACTACTTTTTTTTTCTGCTTCCTTGCCCGGTGCTCCCTGTCCCATCTGCTGGTCTGTTTTCTGCTCCCTGTACTAGCTGCAGGTGTTCTCCCTGCTCCCTCTCTGACTGGCTGCATGCAACACATCCAGGCACCCGTGCCATGGTTTGGCCATGCCTAGTGTAAATTAATCCCTTGATTCCTTGACAGAAGTAAAGAATAATGTGGCCCATATTATGTGCTCTAAAGGTAAAAACAGATGTCACCAAATGAAGTGGATCAGCTGGGGCAGGACACATTTCACCACAGCTGATCACCTTTATTGGGTGAAATATACATTGCCTGTTGTCCTGCATCAAGTCTCACACATCCTGGCATGGAGATGCAGGGTGCCAGGGATTCCTCAGGTCCCATGCCTCCACTCTGGGACCTTTCCCCACTTATGAAAATGTTCCTCTGGAGATCCCAGGGCAGGCCTCCATAAACAGGGAACCCTGACTTTGCCCTCTTACCAAGATGGCTCGAGATTCCCCAGAGCATGTTTCGTATGGAAGGAAAGCTAGTCAGGTGCTCCTGGGGCTTGATGGACCCAAGATGCTGTGGGAATTCCTGGGGTGCATGGGATTGGACCCCTCCAGCTCCCAGATTATTTGTCCAGGGTGCTGGAGAGTGTGGGCAGCTCCGGGCTGCTCGCACTCTCCCACCCACCACAGAGCGAATAGATGTCTGCCTCAATGAAGTGTAAAATAGGGCCACTTTATCAAGGCAGACAAAGTGGCCCTATTTTACACTTTTTTTTGTTGACCACTGATGTGATGGGACAAAAGGTAGGGATGTCATTGCTCATTATTTGTGCTGCCATACAAATGCTTATGGCAGCAGAAATGCAATCTCAGGCAATATCTATTTTTAGCCCGAGTCAGCAACTCCTAGTCTTTGATAAAACAAAGGATTTTTACACTTTATAGAAGTGGTTCCTAAACTGTGAGTCGTGACCTCAAATGGGGTCACAATAGCAGTGGATGGGGTCACAGCACAGCACTTTTCTGTGCCAGGTCGTGCCTGCTGGGCTGCAGAGGCCCGGGGGAAGGGCAGCAGGGTGAGAAGCCCCAAGCCCACAGAGGCAGCCTGCATCCTCCCCCACCATGGGCTCTGCTCTGGCCATGCCATCTATTGGGGGGGGCGAGGGGGGAGGATGCAGGCTGCCCACTATGGGCTTGGGGTTCCCCACCCTGCTGCTATGCTGCGCTCCAGCCTTAGCAGCTGCTGCTTCCTGCAGGTGGCCGCCAGGGCTCAGGCACTGCTGGGGTGGTGGGGAAGGGGGCTGAGGGCCCTGGCCCTGGGACACTTGGGGAGAGTGGGGGGCTGCAGATTGGGAGTGAGGGGCACCGGCAGGGCCAGGGGGCTGTGAGTTGGGAGTGAAGGGCCATGCTGAGGAAATGGGGTCATAAATGGGGTCACGCTGACAAAAAGTTTGGGAAGCGCTGCTTTATAGCAAGGGCAAGGAGCTTCCTACATTCTTTGTGTCACTGATTCTCTCCTTGGATAAACTCTTTCCTGACCACCAGGTAGAAAGGAAATCTTGAAGACTGATGAGTGAAAGTGTGTCCATGCTGCACATTTCAGTGCAGCCCAATGTGAACTAAACTAGTTCTAAACAAGCTGATGCGGGTACCACACCTAGTCAAGCCATTGTAGCAAGGAGCTCCACATGAACTACTGATAAGCCCATGTGGAGCTCCATGCTGCCAGTGCAAGACTGCTTCTAAACTAGCTTATTTAGAGCTAAGTTGGGTCTATTTACCCGGAACTGTAGTATTTGGTATTGACGTACCCCTACATCCAGACCGTGGAGGAAGTTAGCCTATGTTGGGGTGGCGCAACGTGCTGTCTTCTCACTGACCTGTCCATTAAGCTGGCCAGGAGGGATATGGGGTGGAGTCATTCCTAATGGCGGAATGTTTTATGCCCTGGATCCAGCAGTGTTCAGTCCCTGGCCTTTGGTCCAAATCCAGCCCTCAGAGCCACAACCTCTGGCACACGATCCCCACAGTTTGGGAAATTTGGTGACAGGGGAGTGGTGGCAATATTAATTGCCTCCCCCCTGGCCAAATAACCAAGCTAAATGTGGATGAATTCATGCCCCACCCTGTTGCTGCACAGCTGGATCAGACCCAGGCCTGTCACTTGTGTGGCTGGAATGGGGCCAGGTCGCCCCCCCCCCCCCCCCCAAGCCCACAACAACCAGATTAAGTTTACCAGCCAGATCTAGCCCACAGATGCATCTGGGTGAAAGACACACCTGGGCATCTCCCATCTGGCCCACAGGGCAAAAAGGTTGAGCACCACTGCCCTAGATGCACTGACAAGGAGCAGAGGGTGTGATTACAGCTGACCCTAGCTTAAAGGTGGGGGCACACAAGAATGACCTGTACATCAGTATGGGGCCAGACAAAATCCTGCCCCACAAGAAGGCTACTTTAAGCTTCCTAAGGCAGGTAATATTTTTTGGTTATGTGTTTACACAGTGTTTCCTGCAGTGGGGGGGTTATTCCTTATTAAGGGCCTCAACTTTCTACCACAGCACCAGTTATAAAGGGGAAGGAAAGGTCACTCACCAAAAAAAGTAAGGAAGATTTTTTAAGTGAACTAATCCTTTTCTAATGCAGCAAGACAATAGGAAGCAGGGAACACAGTCCCAGGAAAAGCATTCATGCTCCAAACACTTAAGCCCAGGCTTTCAAAGGCTTCACTCCATTCTTATTTCAGTGGGAATGGGGTGCCAAAGTACTTTGAAAACATGAGCCCTAGTGGCTGCCTGCTATTCTTAGTAGCTCTGTCAGATACCAAGTCTTGCAGAGCTCACAATTTCACTCTTCAGTAAGAGCCCAGTGATGAACTACTGTGTTGAATCCCTGCTTCCAAGCAGCTTTGTAATATTTTAAAGCTGTCAAACTGAAACTCCCTTCTGTTTTGTAGCTTCCCCAGTGACCCAGAAGGCAGAATACACAAGTAAGTCACTTCCCTACTGGGACAAAACACTGTTGCATGCAGCTCATCTTTAACAACAGGCTGTTTGTTATTGCCTGATGTCAGAGTGCATTTATTCCCTTTAACAAAATAATATAATGTCATGCATGTAAGGATGACAGAGAGAGAAGGGAACTATGAGATATGTTAGTAATATTACTTGATGCATTTTCAGAAGGTGTTCAGATACTGTAGGAGTGAGGATTGTAGAATAGAATAGAATTTGATATGTAGTTTGAAAATTTCCAAGCAGAATGTCAAACTTTCAGCATGATGCATAAATGAGAGAATAATGGGAAGGTGATTCCTTAAAGTATGGGCTGATGTAAGGTTAAAATTAGCTGGCATATTTTGTCATGTTTAGATTGCAAATGCTGAGTGCTTGTGCATTTTATTTAACATTTCTGAGCTAACATATTACTCAGGGAAGCAAGCAGGTTCTAGAAATGAATATATTCTGTTACAGCAGGGTACACAGCCATTGCAAACTTTTTCAATGAAAAATGGCCTTCCCACTAAAACAAGAAAAATATGAGGATTATTCAAAAATGCCTGAAGAACATTACTGTTATTTGTTAGGCACTGTAAAAGCTTTCCCAGTACAGTGGATGGTTCCCTCACTCCTGCAACACCTCTGCTATTCTGGTTCCATTACTCTGCTGGATGGAGGCTATCATTTGTAGTAGGATGCGTCAGACTGTGAGAGGTGATTTACTAATGGACAGGACAGCAACTTCAATGAGACTGCCAGAGCCATCTCTGACACTTCCCAGTGCCAAGCTTTATCCCAGGAATCAGTGGAGGTGCAATTCATCCTTTGCAGAGAGGACTCAGTCTGATGTCCATACACCATTTACTACAAAATAGGGCTCAAGTGGAAATTAAATGGTGTGTACGTCTTTTACTGGCCTTCTACAACAGAAGTGAATATCAGGCTGTATGCTTCAGCAAGAGCAGAGGAAACTGTGACTTCTGATTATTTTTTCTTTCTAATGACAGCATTAAAACAGAGGGTCATCAACCCTCTTTCATTTAATTGCATCTATTTAGGCTCAGGATAGCATTCCCTGTAATAGAAAACAGCTTCCACTCTCACTCCTAGCTACATTCAATCCAGTATTTAATTTTCCTATTAAATAACATGTAACAGTTTAAATGCTCAGTGACTGAGGAGTCTTCCTAAAGAACAAAAGGGTTGTACATGTGCAGGTGTGTAGTGGGTGTGATGGCAGAATGAGTGGCTAAGTGTCTCACTAAGGCTTCAGAGGGACAGTTTTGACTTTTGCTCTAGGCTTGTGCTAAAGCAGAGGTATCAAAGATATGGCCCACAGGCCCAAGCCACATCATCTGGCCCTGCCTGTCCAGGACCCTAATCCCATGACATGCAGGATCTATTGCCCACTTCAGCCAGGGCAGAACGTAAGTCACAAGTGGCCTGCTTCAGACGGGCACTGCTGTGACAGTCTCAGACCAGCCAGAGCAGGTGCTACATCTGACATGAAGTGTGGGAGGGGGCATGCTTCATGGGTCCCCATGCATGCCAACTCCAGTGCTTGCTCCAGCTGGTTCAGGACCCACGCTGCATGCAGTGTCCACTCCAGACTGGCTGGAGCAGTCAGTGCATGTGGCTTGTGTCCTGGGCTGGCCAGAATGGGTACCACACGCAATGCAGTCCTGGACCAGCTGGACTGAATGCTGTGGCCATTGGATCTGGCATACAGGGGGAAGCAGGGAAGTTCCATGGGCCCAGTGCAGTCTGTGGGGCTGACCCTGTGCTTCTCATCTGGTCTTTGGACCAGTCCTATGCCACTTATCTGGCCTGTGGGGCCATATGATTTTGATATCCTTGTGCTAAAGGCTGCATCCAGTCAGCCCAAGTGTAAAGGAATACCTGGTTGGGGATTCAAAGGTGTCCAGACAGAATGCCAACCACATCACTCCCTTGGATTCTGTTGGCTACATAATTTGCTGTGCCTTCCCCTAATGGGCCAGAAGGCCTGGCAGATCTTTAACCCTTCTTTTTACTATGTCCATCTTAAACATGCACAGAATGGCCCAATCAAGAACCATGGGGGGCTCAGTGCCCCTGAAGCCTTGAGTGGTAGGTGCTTTGGACCCAACCTATTATTGCTTGCAAGAAGAATAACTTCACTTCTGTATTTACATGGTTTGTGCCCAGAAAGCTCTTCCCTGGAGGACAACCCACATCAGCTGATCGAAAATGTCTTTAGCAGACAAAAGACTCGAACACTTGCAGATCTACAAAGTCCTACAGTGCGTTCGCCAGAGGGATAAGAAGCAGATAGAAAAGATGACCAAGCTTGGATTCCAAGACCTCATTAATTTCACCGAGCCCACCAATGGAGAGACTGCTCTTCATTTAGCCTGCATTGCAAATGACATTGACATGTGCAACTTCCTGATAGAACAAGGAGCTTATACTAATGTTCAGGACCGGATGGGGCGCACGGCTGTGATGAAAGCAGCTGAGCTGGGCCATGATTTAGCCTTGGATATATTGGCAAAGGCTGGAGCAAACATGACCATTGTTGATAATGAAGGAAAAGGTAGAGTCCCGCTTAAACCTGTTGGATAGAAATATCCTGGTAGAGCCAGGATCAAACACAAATTGCATTTTGATTTCTCAACACGTGTTGCAGGCTGACCATGCATAGTAAGTCCATCTTTAGTGGCAATGTTTGGTCTACATAAAGAGCCTATGCTTGCATCACTATTTTTTTTTGGCTCAGCATTAAGCCTGTGACTTGATACTGAATATATGAGGGTTTGGTGTCTATTTAGCATTCAGGGTAGAAAAGGAGAGGGGTGGCTACACCATTTGGCCCAAGAGAAGGGCTCTTATAAGGGCTTATGTAGCATTGCAAGCATAATCACTTTCTCTGGATCAGGCCTCTAAATATTGGGAAGAGCTACAAATTAGCTTTGTAAATGTCTAAATACTGATGGCCTGATTTCGTTGAATATTGGTTACTCCACATTGAAATCCAAAGAGTATTTCATATGTTCCTTTTTAATGCCCTTATCTTGAAGTTGAATTCACACAGATAGCACTTTAAAACCCAAGAAGTTAATGGGTCTGTGTCAATGTTACCTACACCTTCTGACCAGATTAATTGATTAGGACCAAAAGAACCTTCCTCAATATTTATTTCAGGCTCTGAATATTTATTTGTTAACGGCATTTCTTGGGGGTTTTTTGTTGCAGGTGTTTTGTTCTACTGCATTTTACCCACAAAGCGACACTACCGTTGCATTAAGATTGTCTTAGAATATGGTGCAGATGTTAACAACTGCACTCTTGATGGGAAGCCAGTGTTTCTGCAAGCCTGTGAACAAGCCCATGAGATTAAGGACATCTGCCTGAGATTCTTGGAAAAAGGAGCAGACCCCAATGCAATGAACCCAGTAGGAACACTCCTATAATTAAATATTTATTACTGTAATGTAGATGTAAATATTTATTACTGTAATGTAGATGTAAGACCACTACAGCATATGACCAAAAATCTTTATATTGGAATAACTATAGCAGCAGCAGACAGGCATTTAAAAAGCAGTGCATAAATTACTTCCATACCCAACAACTTCATCATCTTGGATGTATTTAAATGGCTGTCCTGTGCCTGGACAGTGGATCCAGTTATATATATAAAATGCTAGTTTCCTAGAAGGTCTGTATAGTTTCCCGAAAGGTATACATTGCTGTGGCTTCAGTGTAGCTGTGCCATTTTATACCAGCTGAGGATCTAGCCTATGGTTTCAAATGCTGAAATAATATCCAATAAATTTAGAGCTATAATGTGGCTACATGGGAACACGGGGATGAGAAACTACAAGAAACCCTTTACTTTGCCCTCCCTATCCTCTGTTCATCTGAGCAGGAGATTGCCATAATCCAGGCCATTTATTTCAGAGGCAATAATAAAAAGAAAAAAAATAGCTGGCCCAGTACCATCAGCATATTCAACATTCCCTGTGCTGCAGATACCCACCAGTGCAGGAGCATACCCTCATCCTTATTCCTAAAATCACCCAGTCTAAAAATTTCTTCTCTCCACACATGCCATGCCTCACTACTCTTTTTGCTTCCCACGGTGAGCCATAGAAAATAGATGGGGTTAGCTCTCTACCCTGAAGGCCTGAAGATTGAGACTATCTCAAACCAGGTCCGGAAGTGACATGCAAAGAATGCACTGCTAGCTGCCCCCTCCCTGTTCAGCTCTGACTGCTTTCAATTTGAGTGTGTCTGCTGATTAGAGCTGTGCTAATGATAATGCAAACTCCAGAGTGCAGAGAAAGGGGAGAGGGAGGGCTAGGTGCTTTTAGGTACCTAAGTGCAATCCTGTTGTACCCTGCCCTGTTCCTAGAAAACCATGAACCCATGTTTTTATAATATAGCCCTCATTTTAGCCTTAAGGCTAAATCAGGGAAAGGAGGATCCACATGCCTTTTCAGAAATGGCTTTTCAGGGACTCGAGCAGGATGGAACAGGATCACACTGGGGCATCTAATAGGTGGGGCTGGCCCTTGCTAATAATGCAAGATCCTCCACTTGGAATAGCAAAGGGCCACTGCCTTGGTCCTCTGCCACATCAGTCAGTGAATTGAAGCTAGGTTGGAGAAGTTCACAGCACTGCCCCCCCAGCAAACTCCCTGTGCTTCAGCGACATTCAGCCTGCTTGCCAGCTTGTGCAGCTCCTGGCCAGCAGTTACAGCAGCTACCTCTGTCTTGCACAGCCTCCTACCCCCAAATTACCTGTAAAATAGACCTTATTCACTGAGGAATAATCCAGCTGTCTGATTGTTTCTCTGTGTTTATACTGTAATCAGTCTCTGGCCTCTCGTTTTCTGATGGTGGATGGACACCGATAGACAATATGAAACATCTGAAATCAGAGCTTTTGAATTCACAGGATCAATTCTTTTCTATTCAATCAGTACTTCACCAGGGGACCATGTTGCAGATTCACAGGGCTCTTGGAACTCTTTTTCTCTTTACAGTTCATTCAAGATCAGATGACTTCCATTTTCACTGAATTGGCTCCCCAGGACAAAGAGTTTTCCATTTGCTGTGACTCACAGTTTAGCTGAGTTCAAACAGCGTGGCCCTTCTTTTGACAAAGTAATTTTCAAGAGAGGTCAGTTGTATTGCCTGGCTATCATGTCCAGGGAGGCGGCAGGGGCCTGTCCCATGTCAGGCAAGAACACTATTTAATATTTTACGTGGATGCAGTGCTTCATCCCCAAGTGCTTCACAAATGAAATATTTATTCTAGTGATATTCCACCACCTCTGGGATGCAGGGACAACAGTTAACCCTAATAATGCTAGGCTGTATTTCCCTATCCCTTAAACACTTTTGCAAGAGGCAAAGTCCAGAGGCAGCTAACACAGAAAAGTAGTGGTCCAGTTAATGCATTAATTTATATTTGAATTTGTGTATAGACCAGTAAATTATGTATCCTTTACATGAAACCTTACCTTTGTGATGATCTTTTCTGAGTTTTGAGGCTTAAAACCATGCTCCAGCCATCGCCCCAGCATTATTTGAGGGCTTGCTTGAGCAAAGGCAGAGAGAGCACATGCCACTGAGATATGCAATCAAGGTATACTATCTATATTTTTCCCAACCAAAGCCAACCAAAGTCAGGCAATCCTCAGAATATATGTTCCACCATAGCAAAACATGCCTGACTATCCAGTACAGATGTGGTGTTGGTGTAATAGAAGATTTCATAGATTTCATAGACATTAGGGCTGGAAGGGACCTCGGAAGATCATCGAGTCCAGCCCCCCGCCCAAAGGGCAGGACGTCAGCTGGGGTCATAGGATCCCAGCAAGATAAGCATCCAGTTTCATCTTGAAGGTGTTCAATGAAGGCGCTTGAACAACCTCCGGCGGCAGGCTGTTCCAGACCTTGGGGGCTCGGACAGTAAAGAAATTCTTCCTTATGTCCAGCCTGAAACGATCTTGTAGTAGTTTGTGACCATTCGTCCTCATCATTCCTTGGGGCGCTCTGGTGAACAAACGTTCCCCTAGATACTGGTGATCACCCCTGATAAACTTGTAGGTGGCCATCAGATCACCCCTGAGCCTGCGCTTTTCCAGGCTAAAGAGCCCCAGGGCTCTCAGCCTGTCATCGTAGGGTCTGCTTCCCTGACCCCTGATCATGCGCGTGGCTCTTCTCTGGACTCTCTCAAGCTTCTCCACATCCTTTTTGAATTGTGGAGCCCAAAACTGGACGCAGTACTCCAGCTGCGGCCTCACTAAGGCCGAGTACAGGGGGAGAATGACGTCCCGGGATTTGCTTGAGAAGCATCTATGGATGCAAGCCAGCGTTTTGGTCGCTTTACTAGCCGCAGCATCGCATTGCAGGCTCATGTTCATCTTGTGGTCAATGATGACCCCCAAGTCTCTTTCTTCCATAGTGCTAACCAACATAGCACTGCCGAGCCTATAAGGATGCTGCGGGTTTTTCTTCCCAAGGTGGAGAACCTTGCATTTATCGGCGTTGAACACCATCAGATTCTCGTCCGCCCACTTGCTGAGCCTGTCCAGGTCAGCCTGGATCACTCGCCTGTCTTCTGGCGTGGATGCTTTGCCCCAAAGTTTGGTGTCATCGGCAAACTTGGCCAGTCCGCTTCTGACTCCAGTGTCCACATCGTTAATGAAGATGTTGAACAGTATGGGTCCAAGGACAGAGCCCTGGGGGACCCCACTGGTCACAGGACACCACGATGAGTGACTTCCATCAATTACTACCCTCTGGGTCCGACCCCGGAGCCAATTTTCCAGCCAGTGGATCGTGGGGGACCCAAGGCGACAATTGGCCAGTTTCTCCAAGAGACGATCATGGGACACCAGATCGAAGGCTTTTTTGAAGTCAAGATATATGACATCAATCTCATCTCCCTTGTCCAGGTGATAGGTCACCTGGTCGTAGAAGGAAATGAGATTGGTCAAGCAAGACCTACCCGCAACAAACCCGTGCTGGCTATCCCTTAAGATGTTGGCGTCGGCCAGTCCATTAAGGATAGCCTCCTTAATAAACTTTTCTAAGATCTTCCCCGGGATAGAAGTCAGGCTGATGGGCCTATAGTTAGCCGGATCCACTTTCCTCCCTTTCTTGAAGATAGGCACCACGTTGGCCTTCTTCCAGTCTTCGGGCACTACACCAGAGCGCCAAGAGTTTTCAAAGATCCGCGCTAGAGGCTGGGCTATGATGCTCGCCAGCTCCTTGAGTACCCTGGGGTGAAGATTGTCAGGGCCGGCTGACTTGAAGGTATCCAGCTTCTTAAGATGTTCCTTCACGAAGTCAGCATTAATGGAGGGCAGGGGATCACCCTCACCTGGACTTCCCGGCCCTGTAGCAGGCACAGGCGTCCCATGGGGCTGATGAAAGACCGACGCAAAGTACCTATTTAATAGGTTGGCTTTTTCCTGGGCGTCAGTTGTCAGTTGCCCCATCTGGTTCAGCAGGGGTCCAACGTTGCCCCTGCTTTTCCTCCGGCTCCCCACATATCTGAAAAAGGACTTTTTATTGTCCTTGATGCTCAAAGCTAGCTGGAGTTCAGTTGCAGCCTTGGCTTTCCTGGTCTGCTCCCTACAGGACCGGACCAGTGCAGAATAATCCTCCTTGGAGGTGACTCCCATCCTGCATCCTTTGTAGGCCTTTCTTTTTAGCCTCAGGAGGTCTGCTAGGTCCCTGGAGAGCCAGGGGGGCTGCTGTGCCCTCTTGCTGCCTTTCCTCCGAGATGGAATAGACTTAGTTTGTGCATTGAAGATGGCAGCTTTGCTCAAGAATATAATACTAGTAGTGAAATTCTTCAAACCTCACCTTCCCGTGAAAGATCACTCCCCCAGTTAGGCTTGTTGCTTCTCCCTGCCAGGGAAGAAAACTGGACCAATCTTCTTGGGTTCTGGCCTTTTTTATGACAGGAAGGCAGGTAGCCAACACAAGTACTTTTCAGGCACCGCTGCTCAAAGTTCTTTGCACTGGCTGGATTATGACCCTTTTCGCTTTTTTTTTAATGTCATCTCTCACACAGAAATAACAGGAATCTCTTTTACATGTGTTTCCATGGTTGTTTAACTCCTGAGTAAGAGTCTGGCAATCTCTTTCAGCGCCTGATAACACTGGGAATTGCTGGGTGAAAAGCCCTTATGAAAAACCTGTCCACTAATGTAAGTGTTTGAGGGTTTGTGTATGCCACCTCTGTGCCTAGGAGTGACACTGTGAGGCACGCCTCACTTCATGCTCCTGCTCCAAATACATCACATCTCAGAAGCAAGGCGGAGAGAGGGCCCCAAGACAGAGAACCTGAGGGCAGTGCTAGGCTTGTATGCAAGACTGCTCTGAGGCAGCTGCATTCCCTTATTCTCAGGACCTGGCTTGTGCAGAGCAAGAAAAGGAAAGAGGTAGTATAGAACACGTTCAGTGGGAGCTAAACACTTTTCAATAGGGACCTATCTGCTAATAAAGTGCATGTGTAATTTTCCTCATGTAAGAAGGAACATTGACTTCAGTGTGGCATTCAGTGTCATGCATGCAGCCAGCTAAGTGTGCAGCTGCTTACAGGATTGAACCTGTGGGTTTGAGTGCTCATGTTCTGAAGGCTGCAGTGTTAGGTTCCTAAATGTAAGCTGCAAAAGACTTTGGAAATATAAGGCTGGCAGCCTCTTTTACTACTTTGTAATGCACAAAGGAGGCCTCTAGTTCTGATAACCACTAGCAACACTGGCTTATGCCATTTAGCAAGAATACCGATGTAAAACTGATCTGCTTAATTTGCAGGTGACCGGTCGTACAGCCTTAATGGAAACAGCCAGAGAAGGTGTCCTGGAGGTGGTGCGTGGCATACTTGAGAAAGGAGGTGACGTTAACCTGTTTGACAACGAAAGGCACAATGCTGCCCATTTTGCAGCCAAAGGAGGCTTTTTTGAGGTATCTTAGTAGATTGTACCAACACCTTACTGTAAAGTTACCTAGTCCTTTTGGATTTAAGCAGAACAGTCAGTATTCGGGAATAGTTTCTATCAAATCATCACAGGGCCTTCAGAAACAATGAATTTTTTTCCCCTCACAATTGTTCAACAGTTTTCTCTGAGGTATCGATAAATGTGGGCTCTTTCCCATCTGCCTTACGTGGGTGATTCCCTCCAGAAAGATGATGTCTCACGAGGTGCAGCCTGTCACAGTTATGTGTTACGGAGGAGGTGTTTCTATTATGAGTAGAGAACATGAAAGGAAAGTTTGGAGGTGTGCATGGTGGGGGAAGCAGCTGCCCTTCCTTCATCTAATCCTACTGTTTTTAAGGTGTGTGTACATTGTACAAGATAATGAGTGGGGAAAGCCATTATTTCAACGCAGATGAAGAAACTGGTTATTAGCAGCTCTTCCTTTCTGCCCAGAATATGTATATAATTCTGCTGTGGAGAAGCCTGATGACATATTCTACCCAACTTGTGCCTTCTTTGTTTTAGATCTCTACTGGAATGCTTCCATTTACTTATAGCGTGTAATTGCTCTGTTTTAAAGGCAGTCCCCTGCATGGGTTGGTAACAGCCGAGATTGAACTTGGGAAGCAAATAAAAGCAGAAGCTATTATTACCAGGTTTCAGGGACTCAGGTTTGATGCATCATCATAGCACTCTCTCATAATCTTTTATATGTGGACAAAGTGGTAGAGAGGGTGAAGAACAAGATGATTGAGCTTACACAATATTTCAGTTATTTAAAACAATTCCCTCCCCCTGTTATTTCAACATATTTAGTACAGGCATATTTGATGGCACTGATATTTCTTTCCTAGATTTTGAGGATTATTTCTGCCTATAATGGAGATGTGGGGCTGATTGCCCTGAATGGGAATACACCACTTCACTATGCTGCTGCAGGGGGTTTTGCAGATTGCTGCAAATTTATAGGACAAAGAGGTAAATAAAAGAGTGTATTTACAAACATCATGCAAATTCTTCTGCATTAAATATAGGATTTCACTTCCACACAAAAGGCAGACTTGACTCTCTAGGGCTGTCACTTTGGCATCTTTAAATGAATACTAAATTCACTAGCAAGCTGTCAGGAAATTTTCCTACTAATGTGGCTGAGACACTGACAGGGCAGAATAGTTCTCAAGAGAAGTAGTGGAAGCTCAGTGGATCTGTGTAATTTAATACCAGACTGGAGTAAACATTCAGGCATAGCAACTAGGGAAAATATTCTGTTAGCATGGGATAGATTAAATGCCTCCAGAACTGTCCAAAGCTGCTGTTGAAACCTTCACAGCTTCTATATTCCCATTACATTTCAATATCAAATTAATGTATTTATTTCCAAATACGTAAAGGATCTGAACAATGGAACTGAGTCATGGACAGCCTCATTTTTTATTATATTGAATTATTATAATTTTTTGATTATATTGAAGTGTAGCCTCGGGACATTTCATTGATTTCACTTGATCCTGAAAAATCCTGTGCTCTGTTCTTGAGGTTGAAACACTATAAGCAACAGCATTTCACATAGCCAAACTGTAGTTCTTAACAGTAAGTTAAGAATGACATTTTCAACTTCAATTTTGATTTTCCAGGTTTATTACTGGTTAAATAAACATTTCAAAAGCCTTACATAAGTGTACATGTGTGCACACCCACACACACATGGATATTTTTAACCACTACTTTATCGCTATTTATAAAATGTAATTTGCTGTAACATTTATCTTCATACTTAAGACAGTATAAAATGATAGACCACTAATTAATTATCTACAGCAGCATATTGAAAATCTCCTGTATTCAGACTCAGCTAGTTTGGTGTGTCACAACCCAGTAGTTTTGGTGCCTCGGCACGGTGGAATTTTCCCGCCACATGAGAGCCTCTTGCAAAAGTAAAGGCTTTCTGTTGCTGCAGAAAACCCCGGTGCAAGAGAGTTCCCGCCATTCGGATGTAAATGTGTGTTCCGCTATTGGCCAGTTCTAAATTATGCACACGTGGCGGCTAGTAATTGGCTTGCTGGCCGTTTAAAAATTAGCGCGACTTCCGCCCAAGTCGGAGAACTTTGAGCACGCTGCAGAGTGCCTCTGAAGAGATCTGACTCGTGGCTGAGCTAATCGATAGCCTGATCACCTATCGATTTGTCTCCCCGTCGCTAAGCGCAATCCCAGACGTATCCCTTTCCCTGCCAGCCCGATCTGTAGACGGACGTGCTGGCCTGAGTCCTGCCAGCTGGAACAACTAACGTGGTTGTTCAGACGACCGGACCATTTTTCGTCGCAACAGCAAGCGACGTAAGTAAAGTTTTACAACCATAAAGCTTTCTCGGCCTCTCTATTCACCAGCCCGCCCCAACGAACGAGTAATTATTGAATCACCTCGAGTCGGCTTTAGCCGTCCGAGACATGGTGCACCCAGTATTTTCACTAAAATAATTTCTCTAATGGTAGGTTGTGATCCCAAATGGAAGAATCTATTAACAAAGACCCCAAGAATCATTGCCAAAGAAGGTGGCTTTAAAGCAGCAGCAAAGGAACTGCATAAAATTGAACGGCTCTTTGCTAAGTACTCCAAACCTGGAGTGAAAGAGGCTAACCCGCAGTGGTCGATAAGGCTGTACGATTGGTCCTTAGAACATCAGGCAGCACTTCGTGAGGCGTTTGAAGCAGTCGACAGAGGGGATGGGACAGTAACCAAAGATGATTTTATATCAATCATTCAAGAAAAGTGTGCCTTTGTGGATGGTGAGCAAATACAAACAATTGCCCATGCACATGAAAAAACTCGTGCTGGGGGAGTTAACAGTGAAGAATTTTTTAAAGGTTCCAGGTACCTGCAAAAAGCCTACCTCATTACATCTTTTGGACCAAAAAAGAAGAAAGGGAAAAGAGGGAAAGCCAAGAAAGGGAAGTTTACCATCCCCATGCCAATTTGTATCATTCCAGAGAATGAATGCCCACGCCGAAAAGATGGCGGGCCTATGTATATGATTGAGGCCTTTCAGAATGCTACTGATAGCAACCGTTTCAATCGGGATCATCCACCTGAACATCCTGTGCAGGATGACTCCGCATGGTATATTGATGAGCCAGGGAAGACTTTCACCAATATTAACTTCCTTGTTAAAGCAGGAGACATTGCATCTCTGAAAAAAGCTTTTGAGGAGGGAGTGCCAGTGGACGTAAGAGATTTACATTACAAAACCCCTTTGATGGTGGCATGTGGAAGCGGGAACATGGATGCTATTAAATATCTTCTAGAAAAGGGGTAAAGTCACTTCTTAAATATTTTAATAGTTGGGGAGTAGTTTTTAGGGGGTTTAGTACAGGGTATATTTTTGATGGTTGACTGTAATAAATACTGCCTACTCTTCTTCTATTTTTATTCATCAGTCTAAAATCTGAACAAACTGCAAACAGTAGTTAATTTATATCCATGTCCCCCTATTAGGTATGGTTCTCTTTGTTGTCATCACTGCATCAACTTCATGCTCATTGTGGTGGAGCACCTTTGGGGGGTGCTTGCCACTCGAAGGCTTTCACAGCCTCTGAGGGGAGCCTGCTTTGGTGGAGCAGCAGGAGAAACCTTCCCCAGGAACTGTTTTAAGGGGGAAGGTGTGTGGCAAAGCACCTTTGGTGTCTGCCGCTTTAAGAGCATGAAGATGCAATCAGCAGGAGTGGCCCCAGCTATGATGAGTGGTCGTTTTAAGATTCAGGCCAGCAGAGCTAGAGTCAGCAGTCTGCTGCCTG
Organism: Alligator mississippiensis; assembly: GCF_030867095.1. Taxonomy (NCBI): domain Eukaryota; kingdom Metazoa; phylum Chordata; order Crocodylia; family Alligatoridae; genus Alligator; species Alligator mississippiensis. The sequence continues at coordinate 223,105,117 of NC_081824.1, read as the reverse complement.
GCACTGAGCAAACAACATCTCCTGATGGAGCTGCTGCTCTGGTAACACTAGGAGGTAAGAGCAAGAGCTTATGGAGATGGCTACAAGAGTCTTGGTTCTGGGCATGATCTAAAATTGCACCCTGCCAGGGATGGGTGGTCTGGTGGGGCTGTTTGTGGTGGAACAGTCCTTCAGAAATGCCAGGCCAGTTACCACCCTGGTGAAAGGCTAGGAGGGGCATCTTAACCCCAGCCCCCACCTTCGGGTGGGTTATTTATCATTGGAGACAGTTTGGGGCCAGGCACAGCTGCAGCTACCTGAGCCCATGTGGGGTGCAAGACCCCAGAGAGTGTGAATGGTGGGCCAGGCATCCCGGTGAGTGGCACCTGAGCTTGTGAGGATGTTCGACCCGAGGCCCAGCGGAGGGGCAAAGTATGTGCCTCACTGGAGGCAGGGTGCAGAGCGGGGTGCAGAGGTGTGCCTAGCGGCCTGCACAAGAGTGTCAGTGGGTAGGTCCTGGAGAGAAGGTCGAGTAGAGAGGGGTAGTATTGAGGTCCTGCAAACATGGGGGCCTGAGATGACACCCGGTGAGGGAGGGGTGTGAAGTGAGCCCCAGTGAGCAGGGGGCTTGAGGGTAGGTCCTGCTAACATGGGGGCCGAGTTAGGTCGAGGTAAGCCTTTGGGTGCCTGAGGCCACAGGTGGGCTGGAGGCTGATTGGGTGGAGTGACTGAGAAGAGTGATTGGGTGAAGAGCTGCAAAGAAACAACGGGGTGAGTCAGGAGCCCCTGATTGAGAGCAGCTGGGTGAGTGACCTGGCGAGAGACCGGAGGCAGAGTTAGTCCAGTGTTCTGCAAACCGCCTAGCGCTTGCTCAGAAGAGGGCCGTGGGAGAGGCCGAAGAGCCCACCCGCTTGCTGCCCAGGGAGTGCAGGCAAACAAGCCCAAGGACGATCCGGGTGAGGGCAGGGTGAGTAAGGCCCCATGGAAAAGGAGGGGCAGTACAAGTGTGGCCCTGCAAGGGGCGGTAACACAGACCGTGTGAGAGGCGGTGGAGTGAAAGAGGCCTCAGTGAAAGGGAAATGGTACAAGTGCAGCCCGTACAGGGCAGAAAGTGAAAGGCCTAAAACTGTTCTGAGCAGGGCCTGTCCTCATGCCGGAGCAGAGCACAGCTGTTAAAAACATCAGCGAGTGTTGAGATACAGTACAGGGTGTTTGGAGCTGCATACATAGGCCCATAGAACAGGGCATTCAAAGGGCAACCTTTTGCCTAATTGAGATCCTAATTATTTAACAACAAGGCATGGCAGACGAGAGAGGTGGGCGGTGAGCCCAGGAACATACAGGCGGGCCAACTTCTGACCGGCCCCAGGAAGCCCCCCCTGTTACACACATTCATATTTTGAAGGTGGAAAAATGGGGCCACCTAATGGTGACTTACAGAAATGGTTCAAGGCAAAGCTTTTGCTCATATCTGATGTCTGAATTATGTGGGTTTCAGAAAACTATCTGATTTTAGTCCATGTGAAATGCAGGTACTCAGCACCTCCCTTTGAGTTTCAAAAACTGCTGAATTCCAAATCAGTGGATGCTTTCTGAAAAATTCTGAAACTTCTCTGTTGCAGAACTCACAATACATCCAGGTGACTTTGGCCTCAAAAACTGGACCCTCAAGTACACCCTCAGCTGATATGCTATATAGCTGACATGGCATATAATAAGTATATTAGGATTAAGGCTGCAGTCGCATGTTGCAGCCTAGTATTTTTTCTACCTCAGACATTCTATAGGAAACTGTAGTTGACATAGATGCTTGGGAACTGTAAATAATAAAATGTAAGATTTTATTTTGAACAAGAGTTGACAAATTAGAAAAAATTCATTTAAACTATTATATGAACAGCTATAGAACCAGGGCAGGAAATAGCAGGGTGTCTATTCATAAAGAAGAAAATGAAGTACGTTAAGATATATGGAACAAGTTGCTACATACAACTGTGATTTTGAAAAAGCCAATCTCTTAATTTTAAACATAATAAGCATTACATTACCTGAGCATAACTAGCCAGAAACCATATGGCTTGTGTCTAAGAATGAGCCATTACTTGTAGTCCTGCAGAGACTTAGGCAGATGTGTACCTTTACTAGTTGAGTAATCCCAACGACATTGGCAGGACACATATCATTTTTGCGTGAAGGTTTAAGTCTTTAATCCTTAGTGGTTTATGCATTGTGCTCTTAGGGCAAATTAACCTGTCCTGATTTTAGCAAACCTCTGCTGATTTCACACAGTATCAGATGCAATAGTGTTGATAGAGTTGTTGTGCGTGTGGCGGGGGGTGGGGTGTGGAAAACCCTCTAAGGGTTTTTCTCTCTTGTCAATCCATGTCTTGGGATTACTGGAGACCTTATACTTGGGGATGATTATCAATGGGACTGGAGATTTATTTGAAGATATGAAAGAAGCACCTTTCATCTATTTGATCACTGGGGTAAGAACCACTGGGGTTCTGCTCACAAGCCCTTGGTTTTCAGCTTTTCCTCTCAAGGGTTCCCTTACCCATTTCAGGAGAACTGCTTGATTTTTCCCCACTATTCTGAGCTCCTTTTAAGAATATAATAAAACAGTAGTATCACATCTGGGTCCCACTCCTGTATCGTATCAATGGACTCTTGCATCTTTGCAAAACCCCCATAATTTTAGGTTCCCTGTGATTGGACAATACTTTTCAAATTGCTACATTCTTATTAATACTATTCATTGCATATTACAATGCCCAGTCTGCTTTCTGCTTCTTTCCTAGCTGCCACTGTGCTCCCTACTCCTCTTTGATCTGCCCTGTGCCACTCATAGAGGCTCCTCATTCCGCTTGTGGCATGCGTGCCACAGGTTGACCATCCTTGACCTAACTGGCCTTGCCCTCTTTAAGACTGACATTTTTCAGAATACAACTGGATGTGCTTCCTTGAAGAAGACAAAGGGGAAGACAAACAAAAATCAGAGGAAGGGATCTCATAACTCGTTGCTACAGTGATGTAGCGGTGGCGACACAAACTATGACACCAATGCTACATCACCGTAGCTCGTCGCTACGATGATGTAGTGTCCAAAAATAACCGTGCACCACCAGGACTTTAGCAAGTACTAACTAAGTGACTGCAGAAGTACCAAATGCGCAATCAGGGGAATGTGTAGACACACCCACTACAAGCAGCACAGTAGAAAATGACATAAATTGCTTACAAGCCTGTTTTCCCTTTCCTTATAGATGTCTGATTTCAATAATGCAAGTAGGTATCATGCAGGTCTACAGGGGAGGAAGTAGGGTAGTGGTCACTAGGCACACAAACTGTTAAAATTCATATAATTCCACGAGAAGCTATACCAAACATTTAAAACTGTTTCAAAGCTGTATAGCAATGAGATAACAAGCCAGGAAAAGGATGGTTATTACATTTCACAAATATATTTAGCATGAAGATCATATTTACTGACCTAGATTTAGGAAAGAAAGCATTTAGGTACAGTAACCATGCTCATCTTCATCTGTACACAGTCTCACTTCTTTCATTTACAGGGCTGATGTAAATGCAACTGACAATTTCATGTGGACTCCTCTGCACCATGCCTGCCATGCAGGACAGCAGGATATTGCTGAACTGCTAGTTAAGTCTGGAGCAGTGATAGATGCAGTTGCAATCAACAGTTCAACCCCACTGATGAGAGCCATTGAGAGCTGTAGACTGGATGCAGTGCAGTTTTTAATTGATGCTGGGGCTAAAGTCCAGATGACAAACAGAAGAGGTATGTCTATTTTGTTTGTGCTATATAAAAAGCCTGGAGAAATTTTATTCCTTTGTTGTTTGTGCTGCTGTTGTTTTTTTTTTATTTTTCTGTAAAAGCAGAGATGAGGCAGCATACTATATTTTAAGAGAAATAAGAAGAATCCATCTAAAGATCGTCCTGTGCTAAATATCTGGTGATCAGGATGGTGATCTGGAGACAGAACCAAGGCTAAATGTATAATGGTAATATGCATTTTCCTATTCTGCAGTGTTTGGGTTTTAGTTTGTAAAAAGCAGAACCCACATTTCAAATATCCAGGCTCTTCATCTTTTGGAGAAAAACTGAATCTCAAACAAGTTCTTTATTTATCTAATTTGGTCTTTAAATAAGTGTTAAGACTCAATGGGTACATCTACATGAGATACTTTACTTCTCATTAGCATAGTTTACTGTGAAGTAAGCATGTGCATCTACATGTGCGCATACTTACTTTTCAGTAAACTTCCCTAATCCCAAGTAAATTTGCTATCTGCAGATGCTTGGGATGGGAGGTAAGGATTTCCCAGCCCAAGCCCCGTGACTGTGGACCTCGGGCCCATCTCCCAGCAGCAGCCCCACAGTGTGGAGCCAGCACTGGGAGCTCCCTGCTGGCAGGGGATGGGGAGCTTGTTCCCAGCCAAACTCCATGACTGCAGAGCTGAAGCGGGAGCAAGCTCCCCAGCCTGTTCCCTCCCAGCTCCATGCTTATGGAGCTAGGTAGAGAACAAGCTCCCCAGTCCCTGCCCTGCGTGCCCGAGTGGGGACAGTGTCCTCCTGCTCCAGCAGCAGCCCCTGCTCCCTGGTCACTATTGCGGAGCAGGGGTGGGGAGTATGTTCCCCACCCCCACTCCATGGGCACTTGTACACGTGACCAAAATTGGACATTTTTGCAGTTTAATTGGATCATGCTGTACATGTATGGGTTTTTTTTACAATTTAAATGAGTTTGCAAACTAAACCACATCCTCATGTAGTTTAGTTTGCAACATAGTTATTTGTAACTTTGCAACCTTTGACAGCTTGCTCCCTCTCCCTTCCTGCCCCCCTCCCCAGCACTGCAAGAGGTGGGCTGAAGGCAGAAACGGTGAGGGGTCTGATCCTTTTTTTTTTTTTTTTTTGCTGGGGGGGGCTTGTGCATGTCTCCTGCGGCCAGGGAGTGAACTTCCGGTGGGCATACAGAGCAGCCCCTGAGCTGTGGAGGGCCCTGGTCCTTCCTTCTGTGGTGGTAGTGCCCCCAGAGGGTACCCAAGCAGGCTGCTAGTGGGCAGGAGCTGCCCCAGCTCAGGCTCAAGGAACAGTTGGATTGGTCTGGCTGCTGCCTGCTAGCTGGGGCAGCACCTGCCTGCTAGCTGCCCGTCCAGGTGGCCCTGGGGGGCACCACCACCGTGGAGGGAATGTGCAGGATCCCTGCAGCTCAGGGCCCACCTGCTGTGGGAGAGGCAGGCAAGCTCTGCATGGGGGAAAAAAAAAGGATCAGGCCTCACTGCTTTTTTTTTTTCCTCAGTGGAGCCTGCCTATGTGAGCTGCTGCTAGGCCATGTAGCCCCTGAGCTGCAGGGGGGCCAGGTCCTTGATGTTAGCTGTGTGGGTTCTGCCCCAGCTTGCAGGCAGCACCCGCCAGATCCAACTCTTCACTGAGCCCATGCGGGGAGCTGCACCAAGCAGGCTTCCAGTGCATGGCCTTGGGAAAGAGTTGGATCGAGCAGGTGCTGCCTGCAAGCTGGGGCAGCACCGGCACAGCTACCACCTCACCCAGGCGGTCCTGGGGGGTGCTACCACCACAGAGGAAGGGCTAGGCTTCCCTGCAGCTCAGGGGCTACATGGCTTGACAGCAGCCTGTGTGGGCAGGGTCCACTGAGAAAAAAGGAAAAAAAAAAAAGTGGCGAGGGGCCTGATCCTTTTTTATTCCTGTGGAGCCTACCTGGCTCTCCTGTGGCCAGGGGTTTTGCTGCCAGTGGACCCTGAACGGCAGAGGGCCCTAGACCTTCCCTCCACAGTGGTGGCAGCCCATGGGTGGCACCTACCCACTGGCAGCCCACCCAAGTGGCCCTGGGGGGCACCGCCACCATGGAGGGAAGGACCAGGGCCCCCCGCAGCTAAGGGGTTACTTGGCCCGCTGGCAGCTCAGCCCCTGGCCATGGAAGACACAGGCAGGCTCCATCAAAAAAAATAGGATTGGACCCTATACCATAACAGTGATGGAAGCCCCTAAATTGAAATAGTGGGTTTTTAATCACTGCAATTAAAAACCCACCATTTCAGTTTAGGGAAGTCAACCCCCATCAAGAGGTCCATGATCGCATTTACAATCACAGAGCAGGGACTGGGAGCTCCCTGCCTGGGAACAGTTCCCCACCCAGCCTGGAGGTGGCTGGGACCTGCCCCTGACTGGGACAGGTCCCAGCCAGCCCCAGACTGCACAGGGAAATACATACAGGCTGGAGGTGGCTGGAGACTGTCCTGTTTCAGGCAGTCCCCAGCCAGTTCTGGGCTGCACATTCAGGCTTCCTCACGCGGTCCAGGATCTGTCCCAGTCAGAGGCAGGTCCCAGCCCCATGCCCCAGTCAGGTGGTCAAGGCATAAGGCTTGGAAAGAGTTGCAGGGGTTGGGTAGGTCCCAGCCCCCTGCCCCAATTTGCCAGTGGGGCAGCAGCTAGCAGCAGATGAACACCCAAGGGGAGCCCGGAGCTTCCCCCAGTAGCAGCAGGGGCCCATTGTAGGGCTGCAGGGAACTGGGTACAACTCTGCTCCCTCATCCCCACATGGGTACACGCCTCCCCAAAAACCCTTACTCCAGAGTGGTTTACACGAGAGTAAATTTAGGCCACAGTAAATGCATGTGTAGATACACCCAGCATGAACAAAAATGTTTGCTTTGGAATACAGCTCTGACAGGGGCTTTCATAATATACAGAAGGTAGTGAGTTGCTGTCATAGTGAAGTAACACTATGCAGGTGAAGCAAAAGAGGAAAAATTTGAGTCGTGACTAGTGTGTGCATTCTGTCATTTACTATGATCACACTGTTCTCAGTTTGATTTATGTGGCATCAGTGGGAAATACTTATTCCTATTCAGCATTTGACTGTTGTTCTCCAATAGAGTAAGTAACTAAACAGAAATTTTCTGAATTTATGCAGAAGCATTACTTGGTTGCAATGATAGAGGGAGAGGTAGTTTATTTATTTATTACATGTATATTCTGCCCTATCTAAAAGGCACAGACCAGCTTGCAATGAACCAATACAGAAGGCACAGAACATTCATTAACATTGGTCAAATCTCAGTTGAGAAGCAATAATTTCATTTTATCTAGAAATTATAGCTCTATTATTTTACTTTGGTTTTGCACAGTGTTATGAGGGAGTCTCAGTAACCACAGTCTGTTGGTGTCATGCAGAAAAAATCACTCCCAATAAAATAATTTTCGTTCAATGTAAACAAAACAGAAAATTGACCTGGCATTTTAACGAGCTGATGGGATGAGAATCCAACTAATTGGTGTTATCCTGATCTCGGTAGAAAGGTGCAGAGGAGGGGTTCCTTACCTTTTGGACCCGATGATCTCATGAAGTCCCTTCCAGCCCCAAATTTCGATGAATCTGTGTACTCTGGCCCACATACACTGCTACAGAAACTGGCAGGGGCCAGAAAAGTGTTGTGTTCCCCTTGTGAAGGTCAGTAACTCTAAAGATGCCTTATAGGCCTGAACATTGGAAGCACACAGGAGCTGAAAAGGGGTCTTTGTAGTGTGTGCCACTATGGGGATGCTGGACTGTGTCCTGTGGTAGGCAGCTGTTACTTTTTACAATCCTAGAGTCTGTGTTTGGATAACTGAGAACTCACTCTAGCCACAAATTTCACTATGAGCCAGACTGTCAAAGGTGCTCAGCACCCAGTTCCTCCCAGGAAGGCCCCTGTATTTCAGGTGATTTTTCCAATAGACATAGTGTCCCCAGTGAGATCTGCTGGAGATGTGACACTTGTAGATGCCGGATTGCCAAGCTCTGGCCCTGTCCATTCCATTTGTGGTCTGTTTAATCACAACTCCTTGGCCTAAAAGGGCAAATATTTTTTTAATATTTCTGTTTAAATCCTGTGTAAGGGTTTTATTTTAACACAACTGTGAGGTTTTCTCTCTTCTTCTTGTATCCTTGTCATAAACTAGATGTTTCCCAGAATTGTGCACAAGTGATAACTCTTTCCATTGCTGCAGTAAGGTCCTCCTTCATACAGGTCTCACCAAGGAGTTGGAAAATGAGCGTGTGCTCCATAGTCTGCATTTCGCTGCACTCACATATATTCATGTAATTAATATAGCCTCATTTGATCATAGAATTGGAAGGGACCTGTAAGATCATCAAGTTCAGTCCCCTGCCATGGGCAGGAAGTTATTGGGCTCAGATGAACTTGACAAGGTGCCTGTCCAGCCCCATCTTGAACACCTCCAAAGAGGGTGACTATACCACCTCTGCTGGGAAATGTGTTCCAGATTCTGGTGACCCTTACAGAAAAAAAGATTTTCCTTATGTCTAGCCTGAATTTACCCTCTATTAGCTTATGCCCATTGGTATTCATCCTCCCTTGAGGTGCCTTCCTGAAGAGTTGCTCCCCTAGTAGATCTTGATGCTCACCCCAATGTACTTGTAGGTGGCTATCAAGTCGCCTCTCAGCCTTCTCTTACTCAGATTGAACAGGCCCAGTTCCTGGAGTCTCTCCCTATAGGTCCTATCCTTCATGCTCTTAACCATATGGGTAGCCCTTCTTTGTACCCTCTCTAGCTTATCCATATCTTTCTTGAAGTGTGATGCCCAGAACTGAACATTGTACTCCAGCTGAGGCCTCACCAGCGCTGAATAAAGGAGGAGGAGCACCTCTCTGGATCTATTGGCCATGCATTGTCTGATACACGCCAGAGTTCTGTTTGTCTTTCTAGCAACCTCATCGCATTGTTGGCTCGTATTCATCTTCTGGTCGATTGTAACCCCCAGGTCTTGTTCAGATGCTGTGCCAGCCAGTGGACCACCACCCATTGTGTAGTTGTGGTGAGGGTTCTTCCTACCCAGATGAAGGACTTTGTACTTCTCCCCGTTAAACCTCATCTGATTCTGTTCCACCCATGAATACAGTCTGTCAAAGTTGTCCTGGATCTTACCCTATCCTCTGATGTGCCCGTGCTTCCCCACAACTTGGTATCATCTGCAAACTTAATCATTGAGCTTTCTACCCCTTCACCCAAGTCAATAAATATATTAAAGAGCACGGGTCCAAGCACTGATCCTTGGGGGACAACACTGGAGACAGCCATCCAGGATGAGGCCATCCTATTGAATACTGCCCTCTGGGAGCAGCCCCTCAGCCACTTTTCCACCCACCTTACTATAGACTGGTCCAGCCCTGTACCCTCCAGTTTGTTTGAAAGAAGCACATGGGAAACAGAATCAAAGGTTTTACTGAAGTCTAAGTAAATTATGCCAACCTCATGTACCTTGCCCAGATGGCTAGTTACCTGGTCGTAGAAGGACACAAGCTTTGTCAGGCATGATCTACCCTTGACAAAGCCATGCTGGTTGCTTCTGAACACCCCAGCAGTTACCAGCTTGTAATTGATGGCCTCCTTAACAAATTTTTCAAAGATTTTACCCAGGACCAAGGTCAGACTGACTGGTCTGTAGTTTGCAGAGTCATCCCTCTTCCCTTTCTTAAAGATGGGCACCACACTGACCCTCTTCCAGTCATCTGGGACCACTCCTGAATTCCATGACTCTTCAAACAACTTGGCTAGTGGCGCTGCTATAAGCTCAGCCAGTTTTTTCAGGACTCTCGGGTGCAGGTCGTCAGATCAAGCAGACTTGAAAATATCCAAGTGTTGTAGGAGATCCCTCACCTGTTCAAGACTGATTTAATGTGTTCTCTTGTCTTCCCCATGTTCCCTGGGCCTCTGATCAGGTGAACAGCCCCCAGCTGATTTCAGGAATAAAGATGCGAAGTATGTATTTAGGAGTTCTGCATTTTCACAGGCATTGACTGTGGGCTGCCCCTGAGTATTCAGTAGCAGTCCCACAGTGGAGCCCAATTTCCATCCCCCCACCCCGATCCCTATGTATCTGTCGAAGGACTTTTTGTTGTCTTTTATTCCAGTTGCCACCTTGATCTCCATCCCTGTCTTAGCTTTTTGTCTTGTATCTGCAGGCCCTGGCGATACAGGTGTATTCCACTCTGGTAGCTGAGCCATTCTTCCATTGGTTATATGCTTCTTTTTTTCTTTTTCAATAGCTCCCAAATATCCCTGTTGAGCCAAACTGTGTCGTTGCTGCCCACATGTTTGTTTTTGACCCAGTTTGCATGCACAGGCAATTCAGCCATCACCATGTTGGCCAATCTAGATCTGCCCCTCTTGGAAGGTCTTTCTGAGATTCCAGGTCCATTTCAGAGCACCTCATTTCATTTAATTTTTCCTTCCATAACCTCAGTTGCACCCTGTCATCCATTGTGTCCAGTGGCGCAACACTGGTTACAAAATTCTTTTGCATTTTAAGCTGTTTAATTCTTCTGTATGACCATAGAGTGGATGCCTGGGATCTTCCATCTGCTGTGATCTTTCTTTTTGGCTTGCTACCTTTCTTCTGATATCAGGTGAAACAATGCCAACCAGTATGTACAGACTATCCTTTGGTATTGGCTTTAGACATTCTTTTATTTCATGACAGCTGTCATTTAGAATGGGGTCTGTTTTCTTGGCATGAACTGATCATTCCCAAACTGGACATGCATCCTTTGCAGTGGAGTAACACAAGGCAACAGCAGTGGTTCTTAATGTCACTGGGTTCGCTCCCCAGTTTGAGGTGACCAACTTTTGAAGTCTGTTGTTGCAGGTGATGACCCTCCCTTTTGTCGTCTCTACATGTGGTTTGAAGGTAAGTGTTCAGTTCAATGAAAATCCCAGGTACACAGGGTTCAGGTGATTATTCAGTGGGATTTCATCCTAGATGATGTTTAATTTCTGCTTCTCTATGGCGTATGTAAAAAGCTAAGGCCTGTGTCCTGGCATGAAGCTGGTTCTTATTGTAATAATCTGAGAGATTGCTCAGCGCACGTGTTAATTTGTTCTTGATAGTGGCAATGTACTTCTCTTGCAACACGATGCAAAGACCATCAACATATATGAAGTGCCTCCTATTATTCTGTATGGGTTGGTCATTGGTATAAATGTTAAAAAGGATCTGTGCTAGCACCTTACCCTGTGGGAGGCCATTTCATTGTCCTCTCCAGTGGCTCCATTTCTTGCACAGGTCTATGTAAAAACATCTAATCTCCAAAAGAGATTGGGTGAGCTGCACTAGGTGGTAGTCATGTGTCATATTGTAGACATTGGCCAGCAGGCTTTGGTGGTTGACTGTATTGTATGCCACTGATAGATCTACAAACACAGCACCTGTTATCATCTCTTTCTCAAATCCATCTTCTATATGCTGGGTGATGTTTAGTATTTGGCTAGTGCAGGACATGTCAGGTGTAAATCTAGCTTGTTGTGGTATTAGATGTTGTTCAATATGAAGTGAAAGTCAATTGAAAATAAGGCATTCATAAACCTTATAAAGATGGCATGGAAGTAACACTGGCCTAAAGTTCTCTGGGCCACAGGCATCCTGGCTTTAATAGAGCTATTACATGGGCTTATTGCCATAATGTAGGTATTCCAAAGGTTGATGAGCAGTTGTTAAAAGGTGTAATACCCACAACTTGGTTGCAGGACTGAAGTGTTTGTTCTGCTCTCTGCATAGGTCATTGAGTCCAGTTGCTTTGCCATTCTTCAAGTGACTTATTCTTACTAGAAAGTATAAGTATGTGAAATGTCAAAGTTGTTGCTATAGAGGCTTTATTCCTTGTGCTCCCACACACAGTGGGGATTTGACAAAAACCTTGCTTATAGGAGTGTTTTATGATCTGTGTTCCTGCTATCATGTAAAATGAAATATATATGTATATATTACCAATACAGAATATTTATGTTTGTAGTTATTTTCAAAGCATGAGACTGCTATCATGGGTTTAGGGTATTATTATGGTTGGAGTATTGAACTCCATAGTTCCCAATTAATTCACAGGGATTCGAAGGTGCTCTGTTAGTTCCATGTTCTTGCTTTAAGAGAGTAACAAACCTTTTGACTGTCCATTGTCCTTCAGTAGGCACTGGAATATGTGGAAATCCCTGAATGTGCAGTACACTGGCTATTTCCTTAGCGGGTGCTGAGTAACCCCAGCTTCAGGAAGTCAGCACTTTGTGGGACCAGGTTCTGCCTGGGTTCAAATACAAGCGACATATGTCAAGCTAATAAAGTTGCAAGGCCTGGAAACACCCAAAACAACTTACGGGTATGACTTTGCAATGCTTAATCACATTCTTGGCATTTGTTCCGGCAGACACTCCCAGTGATGGCATACAGGTTGTTAGCATATGTAAACAGTATTTAACAGGTAGTGAGACAGTTCTGTAGATTGCAGTGAATTATGCAGTTACAGCCACCAGAGCTATGGTCTGTTTCCTTCAGCTAATAAGTCAGCTACTGCTGCTGCTTCTTACCGTACACACTGTTTTTGTTAAACAGGACAGAATACTTTGGATATTGCAAAAGCATATGCTGATTTTAGATTAATCAACCTGCTACAAGAGAAACTGGACCGTCTACCAAAGCCAGCAGAGAACAAAGTGGAAAAAGGGAAAAAAGGTGGCAAACCCCAGCCATCTCCTAAGCCCAAGCCCAAGCCTGAAGAGGCTGAAGCAGTGAAAGAAGAGGTATGATACCTGGGGAAGGGTAATGAGAAATCGCGAAGGAGATTTGTTTTTTTCCATAGGCCAGTGTTTACCAATGATTTGCATTTAGTTTCCCTCCAAACTTTTGGGTACAGCCACTTTTACAAAGTGCTTTTACAAGCAATCGTAAGTAGGTAGCACATCTGGTAGTTTAGGCACTGGCCTGTGCATCAGATCTGCGTTCAGTCCCCACTCTGCTACAAGTCTGTCTGATATTGAGCAAGAAGGCAGTCACCTTTATACACAAATTAAATAAGATACACACACATATTATATAAATAGCAAGCCACTTACACTTTTTAGTCCCCAACTGAAAAAAAACAAACCATGAGGATTGTCTTGTCTATATAAATTAGAAACTCTTTGGGGAAAAAGCAGATGCCTCTAGGTGCTATTGTGTTCATATTCTTCTTATGGCAGGTGTAGAACACCCCAAGACAAGTAAGAGCTCAAAAGTCTCAACTTTCACTCCAGTTGCTATTTCTCTTGGCCCACATGCCCCTACCCCTCACAGTTACCAGTGCCCCACCATGTATTCATACCACATTCACTTCCTACAGGCATAATACAAGTCCCTTTTTTCCCATAACATTACCAATTCTTTAACATTTTCAACCCAATAGACTCCCAACAAAATAAGAATATTGCGGATTAGACTGGTAGAAAACATGATGTGATGGGCACTGCATGGACACTAGAGATGTCTCAGTGGGTTTAGTGACTGAGTAGCAACCTGGAGCTCAGAGATGTGAAGAAAGTTACAGGACAAGAGCTCAGTGGTCATCCCTTGGCTATAGCCAAGCTGTCCCAACAGGATCTGCAGGAAACATCCTGCATCTGCACTGGACCAGAAACAGCTTTAGGTTACTTCATGAGTGGAAGTAATCAGTTATGAAGTAACAAGAACCCAAAAGTGAATTGCGGAAGGGGAGACTGAGGCACAGAGGTGTTAGGCATTTTACCCAAGGTCACACAGGAGGACTGTGGCAGAGCCAGAAACAGCACCTGGATCTTCAGAGGTTCAAACCTTTACCTAAAAGCTCAGCCTTACTCTCTGCTCACCTGTGCAGTCAGAACACAAACCCCTCTGATCCCTTGTGTCATTTGGGCTGAGCACTGTTATCAGTCAGAAGATTTGGCAACTCAAAGTCAGGAAGGAACATAATTACTATCATACCTATGGGCATCTAAACATCTTATTGTAGCTCTTGACTATAGTCTAGAGCAGCGGTTCTCAATCAGGGGTCCGCAGTCCCTTGGGGGCTGCCAGCAGGATTCAGGGGTCCCTGGGGGCTGCAGATCTGGTGCAGTCATGATCTTTGAGGTCAGCTGGGGTACCCCACACCCGGGCTGAGTCTGTTGCCACTGCCAGGTTCACAGAAAAGTGCGAATTTTCTCCTTTAAAGGAGAAGAATGTGGGAAACCATAGGTTTCCCTTTGAAGGCTAGCAGCATTCCAGCTTGCAAGGGGCTGCCTGAGGCTGGGAGGAGCAGGAGGAGGCCGATATGGCACACATGCACGTAGCAGCCAGGCAGCAATGTAGAGCAGCTCCCCACAGGTAAGTTGGGAGGGGAGAGGGCATAGACAATGTGTTGAAGGTTTGAGGGTGGGGGGACAAACATGCCCCCATCTCACCCTGATTTCTGTGCCCACAATGGGCATAGGGCTGCAGCCTGGCCAGACCAGCCAGCAGGACCTAGCATGGGAGGGAGCTGTGGGTTGGGAGTGATGGGCACCAGCAGGGGGTTGCAGGTTGGGAGTGAGGGGGGGCCTCAAGTCCAAAAAGGTTGAGAACCACTGGCCTAGAGTACTTCTTTTGTTTAAAGTTAGTACTTTGAAAAGCTGCATGTTGTGAGGACACTGCTGATACTTTCAAATAGCAAAGTACTTGTTCATCCATTACAAGTGTGAATTAATAATTATCCTAGAACAGTGTCACTCACTATCCTGCCTGCTGCCTGGCAGTCCAATAGCTACACATTTTACAGAATAGAAGTGAAGGGGAAAGAAATGCCCTTGGCCCCCACATAATCTGTATGGTCATCCCTGCATGGTACTGTAAAAACTGAGTGGCAGAGGACCAGGATTTCTTAAAAGGAAATGCTATTTCTTGAGATAATTTGGCCTGACCTGGAAGCTTCTGAAATGATTGGAAAGTCTTCCATTGAGATAATTAGTAATTGAGCCAGGCCCGCTAATTTTTTTCTCTTCTTCGAACTGGGTCTGTGGATTATCTCATATGCTACCTCTTTACATGTTGACTGAAATAATTGAGTCTTATTTTTCAAGCTCTGAATCTGTTCTACTTGAATGTTCTGTTCCCTTATGCATTTGCTGCAGCCCTGCCAGAACCCTGAGTACCTTATCATTGTCCCCTAATTCACCAACGCATGCTGACTGTAATGGTTTCACTGTGCTTATGGCACTTCAAATTAGGTCTCTCTCCTGAGCTTTTCAGGGCTGCTTATTAATCAGCCCCAGGGGATGGTATTTACAGACCAAAAGCAAATACTCGTTCTGGGGCAAAAAGGGCTTTTTCTATAGCAGTCCTGCCCTTGGTGACCTAGAGGATAAGTGACTAGGGCAAAAAGACAGATTCTGGTCCCCATCTCCATGGTGTAGGGACTACTACAGCTTCTGAGCTTCCAGCATGCTTTTAGTTAATGGCTTGTTAAATGTGTGGAACATGGAGAAAGCACCAAGTCTAAACAGTTCAGCTGATTCTTGTGCAAGTGTTAATATTTCCTGTAAATTCCCCAGCATCCCAATTTACTAAGTGTTTCCCTTATTTGTATTATTGGGAAATGTTTATAGATTCTCTTGAAAAACTTGATTCTGTCATGAAAATGCTTTCCAGGCTCACCATGCCCCTCCCCTCCCTTCTGCCCAGATGGTGGGCAAAAGAAATTCTAGATGTTGTAGGATACAACCATTGTTTGAACACCTGATATATTTGTTTAGTTGATGTTTGCTTGTGTTTCAGGTTGCACAGATACCTCTGCCAATTGTAGAAAAATCTATTTTCGAAGAGAAGGAAGAATCCCCTATGGACAATGTTATTCATTTGAATTCACTGATAACCAGCGGTGCTACTAAGAAAGTTGATATCACATATATACCCAGAAAAGTAAGTCTGTTAGCAGAACCTGAATAATGCTGTGTTTTGACACTGAAATGAGGATGATAATAAGCTCAGATTCTCGGCAGGTGTAAATGCATACGGCTTGACTGCAGTCAAATTTAAGTCAGAGGAGCAGGACCCTTTTACACCAACAAACCACCTGGCCTAACATATTTAGAAATGTCACAAACGTTCAGCTTTTCTCATGATATGGAGTCAGGATTTTCCAGATTTAGTGCTAGTGAACGTGTATGCACAACACTTTAAAGCGGGCTAAATGCTTTTGCACCACTTTAATAGTGTTGGTGTTTGCACACCTCAACAGCGTATTGTACATTAATTCCAGCTGCTGTAGGAAATTCGGCGGCGTAATGTGCCTCAAATGACTTGGGCACAGCAAACTAAAACTCCTCTAAGGAGTTTTAGTTTGCTGCCCCTACAGCTGCAGAGTGAAGCACTGGGCTCCGTGCAGCTCTACAGGAAGCCCTGTAGCAGCCTGGGAAGGCAGGCTTTGCCCACGAAAAGCGGCAAGCCTGATCTTTTTTTTTTCCCCCCTGGAGCCTGCCTGCGTGCTTGAGCCGCACACGGGCTTGGTGCTTCCCTCCGCAGCTGCAGTGCGCCCTGGGAATCCCTGAGCAGGGTGCCTGCGGGCGGGTACTGCTTGGGGGGGTGGGCACCGCTGCCACAGAAAGAAGCACCAGTCCTGCTCCGCAGCCCAGGGACTGCTCCACCTGCTGGCAGCTCACCCTCCCGCCCCACCAGAGAGGCAGGTAAGTCAGCGGGGTGTGTGCATGACACAGGGGTTTAATCAGCCCTAAATTGAAGCAGTGTTTTTTAAAACCTACCACTTCAATTTAGGGCCCCCATTTTAGCTACATATGCCCAGTGTGAGCGTGAATCCATATAACTGTCCATCCAATCCCTTGTTGAAGCCTGCGAGGATCTTGACTTCATTGAAATCTCAGTTTCAAAGAAAGCATTTTCTTCTGACTGAGTACAAATCAATGTCTCCAGCATTTTTTATTTTACTTCCAATCAGTAGATCATAACATGCAACAGTGTAAAAATAAAGGTGTTTTTTTTCTCTGGAAGACAGTTACCATTTCAGCAATGATTGTGTGACAAGGTGCAAGTGTGATCCCAAGCTGATAAGATCCATGTTTTTAATCTCTTCTACAGCTGTTTGTGGGACTGGCTGCAAGAATAAGAGCTTTGAAAACAAAGAGTGGTGGGGAGGGGGTTTCTTGAAAAGCCAAGCTGCCATTTGACTGGCCTAAGTTGTTCAATTAAATTTTAAAAAGTAATCAAGAGAATAAATTCACATTATTCACATTTACCTTTGAGGAAAAGGCCCAGCTGAAGACAACTTTTTGGGGTTTTTTTTAATAGCCAAGTCTCTTTTCTCACTAGATAAGGACCATAAAAACACTTTAATTGGGATTAGCATCTGGAATTTACTGCCACAAGATTTTACTGACGTCAGGATTTTAGCAGGATCCAATAGGGGATTAGATAATTATATAGTTCCATGTTTACAGTAATGCATATTAAAACTAAATAAGATGTTTTAAAAGTACAAATCCATACGTTTCAGAGAATAAACCATCTTCTCACTGATGGGAGTTAGGAGAGAATTTTCCCTGGCGTGTTGTCCCGCTGTTGCCTATTTGAAGGTTTATTATACCTTCCTCGGAAGCAGCTGCTAGTGACAGGTTACTGGAAGGAAAAAAAATCACTGCTCTGATCCTGTGTGGCAATTCTTGCTTTGCTAAATTATTGTAACTTGAGGTAATACACACACCAGGGATCCCTCCAAGGCAACCCTCTTAGTTGCAGGTAAATTTATGGCAGGAGTGTCAAACTCACCTGGGGCCCAGGGTTGGATCAGAAACACAGGGCTTCTTGTGGGACTAGTCCAGACCAAGCTATGGGGGGCAGCTGCTGTGGCCACTGCATTGGCAGGGACTGCGGTGATGGTGGTGGGTCCAGAGGGGGCAGTGGTTGTCTGGAGATGGTGATGGATTTCAGGATGGAGGAATGGGTCTGATGGTGGCAGGAGTCTGGGAGTAGCAATCTGGCAGTGGTTGGAGTATGGGGCTGTATCCAGACATGCAGGCCCATGTGGTTTGTGGTGCCACAAACCTCTCTGAAGCACTGGAAACAGCACACAGTGAATGTTAAAACATGGCCTGTGCTGCAGATTTGCAGTGTGGGCCAAAATTTAGCAAAAAAATCCTCAAAAACCCCGGGGGGGGGGGGGGGATGGGACAGTGCAATGCATGTGCAAGAAGCCTGTCTATTGGCCAAACTTTCATGTTGCCTGACCTGTGTTCCTGCTGCTCCAGGCCACTGGGGAAGACTGCTGAGGCCAGCACCAGTGCTGGCTCCAGCCTGCAGTTCTCCCTGGCAGAAGACCTGGGAGGTGCTGGGCACAGATGCTGGGCAGGGTTGTGCACTGTGGCAATTTGTGTTGCTGCAGGTATGTGCCCCTGCATGTCTGGACATAGCCTGGGGTATGTAACAAGGGTCTGGAGACAGCTGGCAGCGAGCCAAACTCACCACCAATGGCTATCGCCAGTGGTGCCAAACAGTCCCGCATTCTGTGGCAGGCTACGTCCCCAAACTTCTGGTGGCTTGCTGGTAGCCCAGCAGGCTCGACAGAGAGGCTCCACAGGCCAGATCCGGCCCATAGGCTGTTTGACACCACTGATCTATGGATGCAACAATCAGATCCCAGTCCTCTTTCAAAAACTTATCTTAAGACATTTCTCCTTCAGTAACAATGCTCTGCCTGCAGTAAGTACCTGCAGTTTCCTTTATTGCACAAGACTACACATTTTGAAACCATGACTAACCATGACTAATGCAGAAGCATTTGCCACCTACTTTGTCCTTGATGCCACGTAACAGTGACAGAGGAGGCTTGTTAGAATAAGAAAGCATCACTCCTAAAGGTATTTTCCCTGTGCTTCCCTATGGAGTTATTGCCTACTAACTTCCTTCAGTCACAGTTTCAAAAGAAAGCAGTAGTGTGCATAGCATACTCTTGCAATGATGATGCAGTGAATCACTTCTGATCCTTTGGGATGAGTAGACCAGATTCATTTGGCAATTTAAATCATAGACTCATATAATCATAGAAAATTAGGGTTGGAAGGAACCTCAGGAGGTCATCTAGTCCAATCCCCTGCTCAAAGCAGAACCAGCCTTAACTAAATCAACCCAGCCAAAGCTTTATCTAGCTGGGTCTTGGAAACCTCCCAGGATGGGGATTCCTGAACTTCTCTGGGTAACCTGTTCCAGTGCTTTACCACCCTCCTAGTGAGATCTCTCTCAACCACCGCGAGTTTTCAAACACAATGGCCAGCAGCTCTGCAAACATATTAGCCAGCTCCCTCGGTACCCTCGGATGCATTGCATCCAGCCCCATGGACTTGTACACATCCAGCTTTTCTAAATAGTCCCTAACCTATTCTTTTGCCATTGGCTGCTCACCTCCTTCAAAAACTGCTGCCATGTGCAGTGTCTGGGAGCTGACCTCATCTGTGAAGACTGAGGTGAAAAAGGCATTGAGTATTTCAGCCTTTTCTGCATCATCTGTCCCTAGGTTGCCTCCCCATTCAGCGAGGGACCCACACTTTCCCTGATTTTCCTCTTGTTTCTGACATACTTGTAGAAACCCTTCTTGTTACCCTTCACATTCCTTCCTAGTGGCAACTTCAGCTTTGGCCGTCCTCTTCCCTAGTCGTCTCTCCAAGTTCCCACTTCTTGTAAGCTTCTAAGCCTGTGAGAAGCAGCAAGTATTTGCTTCAGATTCAGATTTGGCTGATTTGGAGGGACAGTGATTCGATTCAGTGATTTGAATCACTGTCCTTATTCGATTTGGCTGATTCAGATCTGCAGTTTGGCACCAATTTGGAGATTTGGCCATAGACTATACAGGCAGCCATCCTCAATGATGCTGGACACAACTGTGTCCAGTGTCATCAAGGACTGCTGCCTGTATAGTCTATGGCCGAATCTCTGAATCTCTGAATCAATTCGGAGGCTTCTGAATCAATTCAGACCCTTTAATGGGTCTCCTGATTTGATTAAGATTCGGCACTTCGGCTGCCAAATCAGGCCGAATCTCCTCCGAATCGAATCGACTACCAAAGCTTCACACAGCGCTATAAGCTTCCTTTAGCTTACTGAAGAGTTCCCTTCTAAGCTAAGCTGTTTTTCTTCCATACTTGCTAGTCTTCCTGCTCATCAAGCTAGTTTGTTCCTGTGTGCTCAGTAAGGTTTCTTTTAAATACAACCAGCTCTCCTGGACTCCTTTCCCCTTCAGACTGGCCTCTCAGGGGATTCTGCCCATCAGTTCCTTGAGTGAGTCAAAGTATGCTTTTCTGAAGTCCAGGGTCCTTACTGTGCTTCTCTCCTTCCTTCCTTTCCTCAGGCTCATGAACCCAATCATCTCATGGTTGCTGCTGCCCTAATTGCCATCCACTACTACAGTGGTCCCCAATCTGTGGTACGCATACCGCTAGTGGTATGCAGACAACTTGTCAGTGGTATGCATGCCCCACCCAGAACTTCCACCCATGAGGGTGGGAGTGAGGTGCCCATGTGTATGCCCTCCAACATACCCTATTGCACCTCGCTCCCACACTCATGGGCGGAAGGGCCAAGCTCCACTGGTACCCAGCTTCTGGATGGAGCTGCTGGTGCTGCAGCCCCTGGGGTCCTGTTCTGCTTCCCTGGTCTCCTGCTGGCTCTGGACAGCAGATAGGGAAGCAGCTGAGCAGGAGCACGGGGCATGGGGCTGAGGATGGCAGCAGTGCAGAGCCTGCACCCAGGGGAGCAGTGGCAGCATGGAGCTTAGCTGGACAGTGTGTGGGTATGAGGGAAGGTAGGGGGTGTGGGGACCCACCCACACTTCCGTCATGGTGTGCAGCCCTGGCAGGCAGTAGGAGCGGCAGCAGCAGGTGGGGGCACTCAGGGCACTTGTGCCCAGCACAGGTGCCCTGTAAGGCATGGCTCCAGCCAGCCAGTACATGGCTCCAACCAGCACTGTACATCACAGTGAGGGGTGCAGCCTCTGCTGGGCTGTCAGTATCACTGGCACTCCCCACATGCATGTGTAGCTCTCACACTTGCTGGGCATGGAAGAGAAGCCCCTTCCATGCCTGGCAAGTGTGCTGGACCAGACTGTCTTCCCCACTGGGGCTGTGTGGCATGGGAGGGAAAACCCAGGCATCTTCCCCTGGGGAGTGGGGAAGGCAGCCAGCTCCAGTGCATGGGGTTTCTCTCCTGTGCCTGTCAAGTGCAGGGAGTGCCAGTGATATAGACTGCCCAGCGGAGGGTGCACCTCTTGCTGCAATGTGCAGCGCTGGCTGGAGCTGTGCCCTCCCAGGCACCTGAGCCTTGAGTACCCTGAGCACCCCTGCCTGCTGCTGCTCTATGGGGGGAGTGCAGGGGGTTCCCACAACCCCCACCCATCCTCCCTCATACCCTACTGTGGCAGGACACCATTTGTGTCTGCCACTTTAAGACCTGGGGCCAAGCAGCCAGCAGGTGCTTAATTGTGGAGATCATTTTAGAGCTCTGACTGCCCATATAAACAGCACATTTTGCTGCTGCTAGCTGGAGGTGCAGCAACATCACCTGGCTGTGAGGATTCATGAAACACCCTGCAGGCAAGGGAGGCACTGTAGGGGATGGTCAGGAGGCTCCTGGTCCTGGGCATGACCCAAAACTGTACCCTGCTGGGAGTGGGTGGCCTGGTGGGGCTCTCAGTGGTGTGGGAGCCCCCAGGAAATGCCAGGCCAGTTACCACCCCGGTGAAAGGCGTGTCAGGGTGCCTTAACCCCTAGCCCCCACAACCGGGTGGGTCACCTGCTAATAGGGCCAGAAGGCAAACCCCAGAGATAGAGTGGGGCTAGAGACTCAGACTGATCGAGAGAGTACGCTCGACTGGTCAATGCTGGGGCCAGGACCAGCACCAGAATGGTCAAAAGGGCCAGGGGCCCACCGCAAGGGATGCCCAGAGCTAGGAGGGCCTGGGGTTTCTGACTTGGAGGCCTTGGAGGTGAGGCCAGGGCCTGTATGGCCAAAGGTTCTGGGGGGACTACACCCGAGAGGGGAAAATAGTTTCAGGGAGCTAGATAGCCTGAATGAAGGCTGGGTAGGCCGCCTGAATGGAGGGATCTTGGAGGGGTCCTGACAGGAGGATTCTGGGGCCCAGTGTGGGGTCGGTGAGAGTAACAGCTGGATGCCATCTGCAAGGCATGGGCTGCAGTATAGGGGAGGTACAGAGCCGCAGATAGTGCCCCCTGGCATCAGGGCAAGGAAATGGGCAGCCTCCCACTTAATTAACAACAATTAATTACATCAAGGCGTGGCGGACGAGAAGGCGGGTGGTTGGCCTAGAACAGGTGGGTGGGCCAAAGGCAAATCAGCCCAGAGAAAGCCTCCCCTGTTACATGCACAAACCCCACACACCTGCACAACCTGCCCCCACAACTCCCCACATATACACAACTCCCCAACATACCCTATGCTCCCACACACACAGCCACACCCCCTCACAGCCCCTCCCACACCTTACTATACACACACCCACATCCCCCAACCCTCCCCCCCCACACACACACACTCCACCACACACACATGCATGCACACATACACCACCTCAAGTGCATACCACCAGTTTAAAACAATACAACCTTAAGTACCACCAGCAATCTATCAGAGTTTGGGAATCATTGCACTACTACATCCCCCACCAATTCTTCCCTGTTTGTGAGCAGCAGATCAAGAACAGCATGGCCCCTATTTGACCTCTCCAACACCCACTCCTGGAAATTGTCCCCAACACTTTCCAAAAACTTCCTGGTCTGCCAGTGAACTGCTATATTGCCCTCCCAGCAGATGTCAAGGTGATTGAAGTCCCCCATGAGAACCAGGGACTGTGATCCAGAAACTTCCACTAGCTGTTTGAAGAAAGCCTCATCCATCTAATGACTGGCATTCAGTCTTCTTTCCTGTGCTGTTGCTGGGGAGAACCCATGGAATGTTCTTTATTGTAGCTACTAATGATGGTTGCATATTTCACAGGGAAACTCTCCAACTGTATGTAGAAAATTCTGGGACAGGTACTGGTTCTTCTAGGTAGGGGAATGGGAAGAACGTTTCAATGAGCTCTTTCATACTTTACTACATCTGGGAGAGATTTTGTAATTATACCACCCAGTTTTAGGGCAGAATTGTCAAAAGGAGCAAAGGGATAGAGGGTTTTCAAATGCACTGGAGTAAGTAAAATAGATTTCTAATTCCCATCAGAAGCCAACGCACCTTAGGCACCTAACTCCTGTAAGCACTTTTGAAAATTCCATATCTAAATTGACCTGAGCTGGTATAAAAGAACTCTCTGCCGATATAACCAATCAACTAAATAGACCATCTGGTATCCAGTTTTGATCTTGAAAAACTCAGTGTTCTTTCAGAATTTTTCATACAGGAATGTATGGGCATTATCTGTTAATTAGAACATACTGAACCTTAAGTAACTTTGTTTTCCAGATTTGGACTCCTGAAGCTACAACAGAAGATCTAATAAGAAAAAGGGAATTGCGTCGTGAGCGTTTTACTTATGAGGTGGACTTTGAAGACTTCATGATGCCTTTTAAGCGGAATTTCATGGAAAAAGCACGTCAATTAGAAATGGCTTCCTAAATTAAAGTCAGGGCTTTCTTTTGAATAAAGTTCAGAAGGGGATTAAAAGACAATTCTGTCTTCCTTTGTAAGGACAAGATCATGTAACCCTTATTTAACATCTGACAATTATGATACCATTTTTGCATAACTTTTTTTTCCTTTGTACGAACTAGTTTCCTTGCACTGAAGGGTCAAGGGCTTAAACTTGGAAGATGCTGTGTCAGCTCCAAGATTCCAGAAGCCTCAGAGTAGTCCCTGGCTTGCCAGGGCACTCAGTCCACATGGTCAGCTGATATAAGAAATGTATCCTTCTTATTTAAAGCCATTTTTTGGAAACAGGGAACAGCTCTTCCAAGGGCAAGTAGCAGTTTTATTTTTTTTTCTCTTTTTATTTAGGATATTAAAATAATAGAATGTGAACAGGATAATTTAATGACTGAATAAATCATATATAGATGTCCTCATTTGGCTCAGTGAAACTGGGTCTTCAGTAAAGGCAAAATCATTGTGTTTCACTTTTCAGAGAGATAGTAGACACATTTCTACTACTTAAAATTCAGACCGAGCCATAACAAGTAGGTCTGGCATTAACTTGTTTTCACATTGTTCATTTTGCTAAGTGTGAGAGAAACAAAAATTGGGCCTCTTTCATCAATGAATTAGTTCAGTTCTGTGCTGTTATGTTACAATTATGACTCAGGCCCTTCAGTTCTTGTCAACATACTGGGCAAGACTACACAAGATGCTTTACTGTTCAGTAGATGAATTCTACTGCGCGTTAGTGTGCACAGCAAAAGCCATGCTAATATGCCAATTCATAATAGTTTTATTCTACTGTGCATTAAGCATCATACAAAAAGTGTGTGATCATGCTAATGTGTAGTACAGGAGCCTACTGTACATTTATTTAGTACCTGATTATACATGTACTAAACCTATTATGCAGTAAGCACTGTGCATTAATGAATGTGTAGATGTGTCCATTGTGGCCTAAACATGCAGAAGAATGATGACTAGTACTGTGACAGCAGTTTCTCTCTCTCAAGTATGAATAAAGCCTATCTAAATCAACATGTGTTCTAGGCATGAGTAAGAAAGGCTGTCAAGTATTGTTTCTATTTTTCAAATAGGCCTTATGATTTAGGGTGGAAATGTACAGACCAGCATACCTATTTCCTCTGCCTGAAGATGGCTGAAAAGACTGGGACTGTTTAGTTAGAAGACATAAATGAGTATATATGTAATAGAGGTATTTGAAATAAGAAAAAGTTTAGAGAAGGTAAATTGGGCTCTTCTACTTCCTCTTAATGCTGGGACAATGGGATCACCAGTGAAATGGAAAGGTAGCACATGAACCCAATGGAAGGCAATATTTAACATAATGCATAAGTAACCAGTGGAATTCTGTGATTCGTATGTAACCCTTTTGCTGGGTGCCAGATGGCAGCAACAAGGGCCCTGTTCAAATTTCAGGATACTCAGTAGGTTTTTAGTGTGACTCCAGCCTCCACCCAGAAATCTGGGATCACTAAATTTGGCTGGGGTGTCCCACATAAACAAAACCCCCTCCTCTCAAGCAGTGTAAACCCAAAAGCACAGATTTATTACAAAAACCAAAGGCAAAAGAAACAAAGGAAAACACCAAATACAATTTGAAACGCTATCAACTACAAGGCATAGTTCTTAGCTTGCACCCTTTTGGGTAGACTCCACCCATGCCCAGGCAGCCTGAGACATGGGGGACTCACCCAAAGGGTTGGTTCTGGGGGCCTGCACCCCTCTACCTGCCACTCAGCAACAGGTGGGACAGGAGGGGCCCACACTGGAGAATCTTGCGAGCTGCTCCCAGGGGTTTGCAGTGCCTCAGTGAGCTGCTAGTGAATAGGTCCTTCTGTGATTTAGCAGGCCCCATGTCTGGGTGTCTGTGGCTCCAGTCAGCATACTCCACCCTCTAAATTCCTAGTCCCAATCCCACAGTTTCAACTTGCTTATAATAGCTGCAAAAGAAGTTAAAGAGGAGCCAGGCCTATCCTGCATTGGGGTATGAACTACATCTAGTCTCAGCTACACAGTTAATCTGAGACAAAGAAGGAAAGAGCTCCTAAAGCCTAATGCAACAAAGAGTCAGGCCTATATGCACCAGGGCCTGGAATAAAGCCCGAGTCAGCCACACAACTGGCTGAGACAAAAGAAACTGCAGCAGCAACAAAAAGAGCCAGACCTCAATCCTGCCCCAAAACTTGCCAGGCCTCAATCCTGGTAAGAAATATGCCAGACTTTAGGGATTGATACCCCCACGATATTATCCCATTCAAAACCCAGGAAAAAGTGGGGAAAGAGGGAGAGGAGAGGAGCCCAAACTCTGAGACAGACTCTCTTGTTCAACTTTACCTCAGATTTCCCCTTCACATAGCACTAACTCATTTCTCCAGTGAACAAGGGAGACTCCCCAACCCCCCTCCCCGTCCCCATGGGGAGCAGTTTTCTCCAGCTTGCAATTCAACTGTCCAGTTCAGTTCTGCAGCCTCCTATATATATTAGCACAATATCACCCCAAGTTTTCCAATCAGCCATTGCCATGCTTCTAGCTTCTCTCTTAGTCAGTTCATTTAAAAGAACACTGCCCGGTCTAGCCAGTCAGACTAGGGATCTGGTCTTCCCTGTTGTATGTGACTGAAAACCAGGTTTTCTAGTTTTCAATACACATCAAGGGTCCTAAACGAAACCACAGGCATCAGGACACTGCAGAGGGGCTTTCCTGCTTATCTACTCAGACAGCACGCTTCTCCTCAGATTAAGAAACAGAGGGAAGGGAGACAAAATATAGCAAACACACGTACATATACAATGGTCACATCTAAATTAAAACAATATATAGAGCAACATGAAACTAGAACCCACCCTGCAGTACAAAACAATATACACAGCAACACACTTTTCAGTAAAAAATGCTTGTATATTTTGCTTGTGTAACACATACCATAAGATGGCATTTTAGAAGAGTCATACTTTAGATATGATTTTATAAGCCTAAGGAATAAAACTCCTCACATTTCAGGGCTTCAGTCTATTAAAGCTGAAAATGGTAAGAAAAATAGTTTCCCTATAGCCAGGTCATTCCATAGTCTTCCATTATAGGGATGCTTGTTGCTTCCTCAGAAGGATCTCTGTAAGAGCAGACCAAACTAGATCAGTAGCTGTACTTTATCTGTTGTCACAATTTCAAGATCCACTATGTTCAGCATACAAGTGCAAAAACCTTTTGGTTTTTAATAGTCAGACCTGTAAATTTTGCATGGAATCTGAGACTCAGGCTGGATTCTTTCCTTGGTCATTTTCACTGATTAAAAATTGTACAAGTCATGTTTAACCCACACTGATATCTGTAGAACAGCATTGCCCTTACTGGGTTTGCACAGGTGCAGCTTACAACTGATTTTTGTGGGAGATTTGTCTGAGTAAAGACTTCAGGTATGAGGCTTTACAGTGAAGACACTCTGTATTTGGCTGTGGTGAATGTAACAGGTCTTTTACAGTCCCTGTTACCTACATGGGCTAGATATTCTTTCTCCTAGCTGCATGCAGGCTGTTAGTGAAACAGGATGGCACTCAGGGGCAGTTGTGATGCCCCCTAGTGACCAACTTAATCCTGTCTGGATCCTGTACCAGCCTCTCAGAGTCTCACCCGGCTTCCTTACCTGCCATGCCTTGGTGTTAAAGGTAATGAGGGGAGGTTGCCCTTGGAGGATGGTGAGCCCAGGGTGCTCTCTCTCTCTTTCTGTATTCAGTTATTCTCTTAGGTCCAAGCTAGCTTTCTGACTTGGGGCTCAGACCACAGCACACAAAGTCTGTCTCTCTCTTGAACTGGGGCTCCTTGGCCCCTAATTGCCTTAAGGTCTGAATTCATGGCTTTTTTCCTACAATCATGCATGGATTTAGCACCCATTTATTCTAGATGCAGGCTCTCTCAGCCTCAGCTCTCTCTGTGCCTCTGGTCTCTGGGCTTCTTGGCCCTGTCTTGCACCATCTCCCAGGCCCCCTGGCATCCCTGACCCAAGGTGAGGCTGCACTCATTCAGTTCAACCCTCCTGGCCCTTTAACTGAGCACATCTTCCTGAGCTGCCTGATCCTATAGGGCTGTTTCTTTCTGCCTCTAAAGTATTTGGGCTTCCCTGCCATGTAGCCTACCAGATCCTGTACCCTGAAAAAACCCAAGCAGAACCCTTGTGGTCTCTTAGCCACCTCTCTCAGCCATATCCAGTCCTCCTGTGTTACTCTGCCAGCTATAGATAGACCCCTTCTGGCTCTCCCCAGGTCCCCAGCCGCCTCCTACTCTTGGCTTCTGGGTTGATAGCAACTCCTCAGGTTGGTTGGATATCTGTTATCTCTCCAGTCAGCAAGTTCTGTTCATGGTGGGAGCTAGAGCTAAACTGCCCCCTCTAGTTCAGGAGTCAGGCTTCTAATGGGCTGGAGCTCTGCCTCCTCTAGTCATATGGCTCAGCCTTCAGCCTGCTCTTAGGTGTTATAAATATTAAGGTGTTAAATATTCCCTACAGCCTAGGGAATGACCTGCTGGGTAGCACGGAAGTGGAAAGGGATCTTGGAGTCCTAGTGGACTCCAAGATGAACATGAGTCGGCAGTGTGACGAAGCCATCTAAAAAGCCAATGGCACTTTATCATGCATCAGCAGATGCATGACAAATAGGTCCAAGGAGGTGATACCTCACCTCTATCGGGCGCTGGTCAGACCGCAGTTGGAGTACTGCGTGCAATTCTGGGTGCCGCAATTCAAGAGGGATGCGGATAACCTGGAGAGAGTCCAGAGAAGGGCCACTCATATGGTTAAGGGCCTGCAGACCAAGCCCTACGAGGAGGGACTAGAGAAACTGGATCTTTTCAGCCTCTGCAAGAGAAGGTTGAGAGGCGACTTTGTGGCTGCCTATAAGTTCATCACGGGGGCACAGAAGGGAATTGGTGAGGATTTATTCACCAAGGCGCCCCCAGGGGTTACGAGAAATAATGGCCACAAGCCAGCAGAGAGCAGATTTAGATTGGACATTAGGAAGAACTTCTTCACAGAGTGGCCAGGGTCTGGAACGGACTCCCAAGGGAGGTGGTGCTCTCCCCTACCCTTGGGGTCTTCAAGAGGAGGTTAGATGAGCATCTAGCTGGGGTCATCTAGACCCAGCACTCTTTCCTGCTTATGCAGGGGGTCGGACTCAATGATCTATTTAGGTCCCTTCCGACCCTAACATCTATGAATCTATGAATCTCTAATTGAAGCCCTGAGCCAGAGCCACTGCTGCCTTCTCCCCTCTTTCCCTTTAACCCCTTGGGGGGGTTCCCTGGCTGCATGTAGCTACCACAGCTGACCCATGTCCAGCTGCCTGCTTCAGGCAGTCCTTTGGGCTGGCTCCCTACCTCGCAAGTAGCATGGGTTAAAGGTCCCTGCTACAGCTAGTTGTGCTATTTACTAGTAACAAGCAGAAACTTGAAGCAGTTGACTTCAGGACATCAGTTATAAAAGTAATTATTAGGGCATTTGAAAATTGGGAGCCAGACTCCAGGTGGTATAAATACACTTACTTCCATTGACTCTACACTATCTAGGACTCTAGTCCTCTGATCTTGTTCCTCTGACAGGGCAGGTATAAATGTTACATTTTACCAGTATAAGTGATTGGAAACCAATCTATACTTGTAACAGAAGTTCAGCACACAAAACCAGACTATACCTGTAACAGAACAGAAGTTCGGCACAAATAGGGTGTGTGTAGATGAAACGGGGGCCCTAAATTGAAGTGGTGGGTTTTTAAAAACATTGCTTCAATTTAGGGCTCTTTAAACCCCCGTGTCATGCACACACCCAAACTTACCTGCCTGTCTGGTGGCAGGGAGGGAAGGGCAAGCTGCCGATGTGCGAAGTGGTCCCTGGGCTGCAGGGGGGGCTGGTGCTTCCCTCCACAGCAGTGGGGGCCCACACAAGTGCACAGACACTTGGCTTGGGTGGTCCCGGGGGTCACCACAGCTGCAGAGGGAAGCACCAGACTCCCGCACAGTTCAGGCAGGCAGGCAGGCTCCAGGCAGCCTTGCAGCTTTTTTTTTTCTTGGGCACATCTTGCTTTCCCGGGCTGCTGCCAGGCTGCCTGCACAGGCTTCCTGCAGAGCCGCTGAGTTGCATGGAGCCCAGTGCTTCACTCTGTGGTCGTAGGGCGGCAAACTAAAACTCCTCGGGGGAGTTTTAGTTTGCTGCGCCCCAAGGCATTTAAGGTGCATTATGCCACTGAATTTGCTACAGTGGCTAGAATTACTGCGCAATATGCAGCCAATGTGTGCAAGCACGAACAACATTCAAGCAGTGCAAAAGCGTTCAACGCGCTTTAAAGCATTGTGCACACGTGCTCCTCGTTTCATCTACACACAGCCATAGACTTGCTTAAAAATGGCAGTCTAACATTTGCCCCCCACACCAAAGGGTGAATGTATGTTTTGTTCGCTACCAATCTAAACTCCGCTGCTTGCAGAAAACCATGTAACTTAGATTGATTATTCTGCGGGCTTTTTGAATGTCTGTACCTAGCCACAGTGAACATACCCTGTGCAGGGTAATTTACAGCGGCAAGTTCTTTTACGTGATTATTTAGATGAAAGTTGCCATCATAGCACTAACTTAAAATCCTTATGGCAAGATGTTTGGTTTGGAAATATGCCCCAATACTGACTAAAGCTATCTTCATTTATTATATTCTTTGCACTAGAAGGCTATAGCAGAAGTGCTCATGGCGCGGCCCTGTCAGATTCCAGTGAATCTAATAATTCTGCTAAATACCATGTCATAAGGACATGAAAAAGGAAGGATTCTAATAGAGGCTTTTCTTAAGGTAAACAGGAGGCACTGTGCTCATAGCAATTATCTTGGATTCGTGACTTGGACATGGTATCTTTGATGGTCAGAGTAAAACTTCTGTTTAGGCCCAGATAGTTGTAAATGATAAAATAATTGCACTGAAACTGTTTCTAGGCATCAATGCAAATGAGAATGAGAGAGAACACAAATAATCAGGAATAAAAAAACAATATAATTTAAAACAGAAGAAGCATCAGGATCAGTGTGATAAACCATCTGCACTGAAATAAACTGAAGAGCCTGGCTAGAGATACTGATAAGCCATATCATATTGGAAATTACAATGTTCAGGGCAGGGGTGTACTGTGGGAATTAGCTGGGAGACTTTTCTCCACTATTAGAGTCAGCTACACAATCATTCTCCAGTAAATATCCTGCACTGAAGTAATTGATGCTATGCTTGCTTTACTCATGTGGCAGAGAAGACCTTAGCATCTATGAATTTATGAATCTATGAATTCTGTTCAAATACAGTAGAAAAATATAACTAGGCCTGTGTAGAAGAATGTTTCCCACATAACTCAAAACGCTCAAGCCTGAATTGATTCAACCTTTTCAGGTTAGTTTAACCTCCCTAGATTGAGCCAATTTGCAAGTGAATAGACATGCCTTCTGGACTGAGAAATGCAGAGAAGCTGTGGTGGGGGGTACATGGCCAGCCCTGGCAGTAGCCTGAAGTGAACTGGCCAGAGAGGAGATTTAATCCCCATGTACTTGTCCCACAGATGTGGTGTCCACCTGGTGCTCCCCCCTCACTGCCGCAGAGGTGGGGGTGCAGCCAGACACTGTACATCATGGCCCCCTGAGGCAAAGGGGACAGGGGGTCTGTCAGCCCCACACACCACTGCCGCTGCCAATCGCTCTATGCATGGGGTAAGCAGCAGAATAAGCCCCCTCCCTGCCCCCTCCACCAGATGCTGGAGGGAGGGAGGAAATAACCCCCCTCCCTGCTCCCTCATCTAAGGGGGCCATGCCAGCTGGTCTGTAGCCATGCCTCTGCCCCCTACCACTAGAGCGGTGAGGGGAGAGTGACTGTGATGGGGATAGCAGCCACCCTTATGGTTTCCCTGAGCACAAGCCTCTTCCCAGCATAGCAGGGCTGTGCTATGGACGGGGTGGTCAGAGCTGCCGCAGACTACATGGGATGAGGAGCTTGGGAGGCTATGGCCCCTTTGAGCCCCAGTGCTACTGCTTGCTCTGCACAGTCTGCAGCAGCTCTGCCCACCTGCCAGGAAGAAGGTTGAACTCTGGGAAACCATGAGAGGGGCTGCTGCCCCGTCAGGGTCGCTCACCACTCCAGCGTCAGGGGGAGGGGCAGGGACATGGACAGAGGCTGGCCAGCTGGGCCCCCTTAGGCGAGGGTGCATGGAGGGGGGTATTTCCCCCCTCCCTTTGGTGTCTGGTGGAGAGGGCAGGGAGCGTTCAGAGGCAGCGGTTGGAGCAGGCAAACCCTGGCTTTGGTCCCCTACGGGGCAGAAGGGGTGGAGGAGGGAATAAACCCCCTCCCTGCCCCCTCTGCCCTTTCGGGGCCATGCTGGCCAGCATCTGGATACACCTCCATACCTGCCACCATGGCAGCAAGGGGGAAGTGCCAGGTGGACCCTGGCTCAGGTCCATGGGACAGGAAGTGGGGAATTATACCCCCTCCTTGGTCAGTTCACTTCAGGCTACTGCCAGGGCCATACCGCCACCACTGGAGCAGCGAGCAATGCCTGGCAGGTCCATGGTGGTTGAACAGGGGCAGCAGGGACAGGGGAAATAAAGTTCTTCTCTGCCCCCCTTGCCTTAGGGGGGCCAGCATCTGGCCGTGCTCCCCACACCTCCACACTCCGGCTAGGGAACAGAGGGGCAGGGCCAGTCCTGCTCTGCTGGAGAAGATAGCCCAGCCCAGGGCTGCAGAGCATGCTGGGATGCTGGGGGACTCTGATTTAACTTAAACCAGGAAGGGGTCTGGGACAGAAGTTTCATAAACTGGTTTGAGCTCAATCAGGTAAGTCTGATGCTACAACTACTTCATCCAGGTTTATCATTTTCAAACCAGTTTCAGCCATTTTGAAACTAGTTTATGTGCACTGAACTTATGTTCTGTTACAGGCTTAAACCAGCTTCTGCTCGCTTAAACCAGTTTATGTGTAACTTCTGTCCCTAGCCATAGGATTTGTTTGTGACCAGCCTTTAAAGTGTACACAGAGTCCATAAAGGAGTGGAGGGAGCCCCTCTCTTTTTTCTTGCATAGCCCATGAAAGGTCCCTGATAGCTGGGGTCCCCCGAACCTCTGACTTTCCTCCCTGTGCTAAAAGTGAGAAAGGAGGAGGTAAGAAGACAATGGAGCCATGCCTCAGCCTTGCACAACATATGGGATACAACAGCAAAAACTGTCCACAGTCCCTATTCTTCTCAGGCTGCTCAGGGAGGAACTGTCACCATCCTCGGACGCATGCCAGAATGTTTCTGGCACAGTTTGGCCCATAATACTGTAAGATATGGAAAGGATGGAAAGCACCCTGAAAAAAATCAATGGTGAACGGAGGTGTTTCTTAAATGCAAATACACCACCTCTTACAACTTATTGTGTATATACATACCCACACACACAGTTTCCTGCAGTGAAGGGCAGTTGAGCACATAACTAAGCATTTAAAGACCTGCTTTGCAATTTAGTTTGGACTTGAACCTACCAATCAGTCTTCCCATGGGTAGATGCAGTGGGTGCACAGATGAGCCAAAGCTTACCCAGATTCGCTAGAATATTGGCTTTGCTCCATCTAACTAAAGCAAATCAGCAATGTGCTGCGTTTTTTTCTTTTTTTTTTAATTTCAAAGCTATAATTTCCCTTTGCAGTTCCACTAGGTCACTTCAGATGTTGAATTTCTTAGGATTACTGCACTTGTACATGAAGTCATTCTGCCTGTTACCTCATTTGTCAAAATCTCACTTTAGGACAGTAATTATCCCACATAAATTCCAAGAAACCTCACTGTGCTGTCTCATGCCTTCATGACATGAGGGATGAATTAAAAGCCCACTAATGTCAGTGGAACTCCTCATGTGAGTCAAGTTAAACACATGCTTAAAAGTTTATAGGATTTAGACCTTATAGTGGAACGTTTTGAGGTAAGGACTATTGTTGTACTATATGTTTGTATAATAATTCACACAATGGGGCACTGAACTTTAGTAGAACTTTTGGGTGTTACTGAAGTATAATTAGATGATAATGCTTTATTGGCCAATCCTTGCAATCCAGTCATATGCCAACTTTACACAATTCCAAGCTGGCAGAAAGAAGGTAGCGGGTAATTTAGACCCTCATTCTGCAAAACATTATTTATGAAATTCAGGATTTCACAAAGCTTCTCTGCTCTGAATTATGGGATGAATGATTACTCAGATGAGGAGAGCTTTACAGGATTGTGGCTAGAGTATCCCGTTACCATTGCAAGTGTCTGATGTAATTTAGGTGTAGCTAAATATGGAGAAGAGTAAGAAATATTTGTGAATGTTCTGCCTTAAAACATTGCCTCTTGGATTTTTGTAGCTGCTATAAATTTGAAATGCTTGAGCCCTTTGTTAAGAAACCCAAAGGAGGTAGGTATAAAACTCATTATTTGTATGTTTGCTAGCAAATCAATAAAGTATTTATTAAAAACGTGACTTTCAGCAAAAAGGCAGAATGCAATATCATGACTCCTCAAGGGCGTTTGACTGTTGTGTGTCACTGATGTCCTCCACAAAGGACATCAGTGGAACGAGAGTTGTCATTTTCTGCAGGAATGATGAACACAGATGCAAACCATTGTGAAAATCACAGCCGTGCCAACCTGGAACACCACTTACCTGGGAATGTGCAGACAAAATGATGGTCTTGTGCACAGTTGTGAACATAGCTTGTGTTTTCCAACAGAAAAGACAAAAGTGTGCCATGATCTTTGCTTTTCTTTGGCACTTTTTACTTCATCGTTGATTTAATGCTATTTTAAACCCTAAAAGAGGGCAAATCTGCCTAAGGTTGTTTGCCTTATGTCCTTTCATAGCAATCCAGACTGGCAGGGCTGGAACTGCCTTCTCTCCCTCTTGAGAAATCACAAGGCAGATTTTTCTCCATTTAGGAACTGTTCTGCAGGATGGTCTGCTCTTCAGCACACTGCAAGACACACTGGAGATATTATTCAGGGCTCTCATGGCTCAGGACTATTTTTTTTAACTTAACTTCCTTGAGGTTTTGTTGAATGCTCTTTGCAACCCTTGACTGGTTTTGCATTATTTTGTTTGAGGGTTTGGGGGATTTGTTCCCACTCAAGAGGCCTAATTAGTCAAATGTTCCCACTCAAGAGGCCTAATTAGTCAAATGGTCTAAATTGTCTTTGCTTACTATGTTTTATACAGTGACCATTACTGTGGCACCCAAGTGCTTCACACACCCTTCAGTGTAGGCTGTTACTCTTACAGGCCCTTCCTCACTAGACATGTTCTGTAAAGGCTCAAGTTTTGTCTACAAAGACTCCCCCAAAGCCTATTGCAGGTAACTCTGTGCTCGCTCAAATGGTTTATTAGGAATATGAACATCAACAAGGAGCACTTGTGTGGATAAAGGTCATAGGAGGGGGAGGAGGATTCATTGCCAAGGTAGACCTTAATTTCATATCTGGAACAGCTTGGGCTGGGTGTAGGGTGCCTGGAGTGGAAGCTCAGTGAAAGCACCATGCTTCTAAGCACATAGGGAGAACAGCCTCTGCTTCATTTTTTCAAGACTGCAGTGTGCATATTCCTTTGTGACCAGCAGCTTCTGTTGTTAGTGGCAGGCTGTTTACCACCCTTTTGGAAATAGCTAGTACTGGGCTACATCCAATGATCTTAGATCCAGCATCCTTACATCTCCCGGTAGAATTCACACTGCACAATGTGAGACAGACGGTACATTGGGTGGGGAAGTTCTCTTTAGCTTTCCAGCAGGGAAATGACAAGGAAAGGGATTTGCTATAATCCCTGTTCCTCTCCAGCATTTAGGTGCTACTCTCCAGCTGGGATTCACAGCCGAGAACCCTCTCCTGAAATTAAATGCCTAAGCAGAGCGCTTAGAGATAGCTCTGCCTTTTCCTCCTCACCCCACAACTAGCTCAGCTATGTAAGCATTCACCCAAGATGGGGGAGATGGAGGCTGAAAGTCTTTTTTTGTTTGAGGAGAGTCAAAAACACATCTGCCTTCTGGAAGAGCAGCTAAACTACCAAACTACAGGATAGTCTGGGTGCTGTCAAGATCACCTGTCAAAACTGTTCCACTTTTCATGGCATACCTGTGTGTCCATTAGGGATGAAAGAGTCAGTATGACTATGGGTTTAGTTAGGCACCACTTACATGAGGGGAGAATAGTGGGTTCCAGTATTCATTGGAACAGGGATTGAAACCCAGGTCTACCTTTTCCAGGTTGAGTGCCACACTAAGGTGACTATGCCATGCTCGCTCACTTGCTCTCATTCTTAAAAAATAATTATTTTTTTCTCCTTGCAATAATGGAGAATAAGCCTGCTCTAGAACCTCACTCTGCTGAGGGTTAGATGCCTAAAATTTCCAGCCTAAGATTATTCACGGCCAGTTTATACCCATCTCATCTTGCTATCACTTCTATACTTGGGCATTTACTTCCCTGAGGGAGGACAGTCATAGTCCCTGTCAGCCTTCATTTTGCAGGGCTAAACAAGCCACACTTTTAGTCTTCTCTCTGATATGCTGTTCATTCTCTTCACCATCTTAAATCCTCTGTAAAATCCAATTTTAATTCATCTGTTTTGATTATGGGTGATCAGAATTGTATACAATATCCCAGTCCGTCGTACAACAGCATTAATATTTTCCTGTCTGTGCTGGAAATCTCCCCCAAGATCACATTTGCCTTTTCCAGAGCTGCATTGCATTGATGGCTCAGAGTCATCCTGCAATTAGTACTTATTCACAGATTTCTCTCTTCCTGTTTTTCTTTTCCAACTAGGGAGTCGCTATCTTATAGGAGGAATCCCTGTTAGTAGCCCCGGGGGACTAAGGCAGGACTGAGGCACTTAACTGTCACAAAGGCATCTATGCCTAGGCATTGAATAATTCACTGCAAAGGGAGCCTACAATCCCACCTGTACATCAGCAAGGCATTTTAATGGTCTACTGGTAGACCTAGACCTAGAATTTGTGACTTGGCTTTTGTTCTACTGAATTTCACCCTGCGTATATTACTTCAGTCTTCAAGGTCATCTACTTCCTCCTGTATATGCTGATCCTCCTTGATACTGACAGTGCCTCCCAGTTTTAGACAGAGGTAGCTAGCTGCATTAGTCTTAAGTCAGTCAGTAGGCAGGGTAGATTTGTACCTTATTGACCAACCAAATCAAAGATACATAAGCTTTCATAAGCAACAGCTTACTTCATCAGATACTTCAACATCTGATGAAAGTAAGCCGCTGTTTACGAAAGCTTATGCATCTCTGGTTTAGTTAGTCTATAAAGTGGAAATCTACCCTGCCTTGAGGTCACCAAGTTTCTTTAGCACAGGTATAATGAAGATATAGATATTAAGCAAAATCAGTCCAAAAACCATTCCTGGAGGGTCACTACTAATAGCTCTCACCAGCACAACCTCTACCATCTACCACAGGGGCGGGCAGTTATTTTGGGCAGAGGGCCGCTTACTTAGTTTCAGCAAGCCATCAAGGGCTGCATGACAGGCAGCCCAGGGCATATTAATATTAATTTTCTAAATTTTTTAGGGGCTCTGCAGGCCGGATAGAATAGCCTGGTGGGCCACATCTGGCCCCTGGGCCACATTTTGCCCACCCCTGATCTACCAGTTTGTCATCTACATTAGTGCTTCTCAAAGTGGTGGTCAGCAGACCGGTGCCAGTCTGCAAGCCACCGGTTGCCAGTCCACAGTGAGTTGCCAGGAAAGAAAGAAATATATTCGCCGGTCTGCAGTGAGTTGCCAGGAAAGAAAGAAATATATTTTCAGAAGCATAACATCGATATGTCACAGCGCCACAGTTTGTACGTTCCAACACTCCAGGTGACGTCACGTCGTGTGAGGTGAGGAAAGAGAAAGAAACAGCCGATTGCGCATTTGTGTAGCGCTGTTACACGCAGTTGCTGCTACCAGCTGAAACTGGGCACTGGCCCCTGGCCCACTGGAAAAAAAGTTGCTGGTCCGCCACATCAGATAGTTTGAGAAGCACTGATCTACATTATATTTCTTCTGTTAACTCCTTTTCTGCACCCCTACTTATTTCCCCATGTGGTACTACTGAAGTATTACTCATAATGAATAGGAGTAAATTAGGGTATCAGAATCTGGCCATCACAGTGTGACTTAGGGTGGGGGAGGGCATCAAACTTGTTGGGATTTTAGGAGAGAGGCTCTGAGTTACATACTCAGCATGTCAAATTTCTCCTCTGAACATCCTCACCCTGTGTGTGTCAATTTAATCATAGCAGATCATGGCAATTATCAGAGAGTGCTGCAAGGTTAAGTAAAGTTTGTCAGGTGCTTTGAGATCCTCAAGTAAATGAAGCCAAATGTCATGGCACCAGACTGCAGACTGCAGAGCAGACAAGCATGATACAGCATTCCTTCCTTCTCCCTGCCAGCAACATTTATTGCAAGCTGGCAAAGAATTAAGGTTGACAAGATTCTTCACTCCTAAGCACTCAGACATTTGTCTTGTTCTATAGCCAGGATGTGCATGGGCTTATTCATACCTCAGCAGCCTCTGCTCAGACTCAAACATTGTATTAGGAACCTGAGAATGAAAGAAATGGCAAAAGGACTATTAGGACTGTTCATGAAGTTGCATGAACTCTGGTAGTTGTGTGATACTAGCTTAGAGCAGTGGTTACCCGTTTTCACCCAAATTAGGGCAAAATCCCTTTCTTGGCACTAAAGCAAATCAAGCAGAAAAATTAGAATCGCACTACTGCTACAACAGCTAGGTATTTATGGTCAGCAATACCTGTAAGTCTTTAGGTCTCTAATGTCCAATAACTTTTGTACTTTTCCTAAAATAATTGTTAGCAACTGATGCAGGATTCTGTGCTATGGATGCAATTGTCTTGCATTTCAGTCAGAAGTTTGTTATCAAGTTAAAGAAGACTCAACATATACCCAAGTCTACATGTATTTAGGATCATGGTTTAGCTTCTTTAGTCCGTGGGGCAAAAGCATTTAGCAACAGCTTGGGTAGCCTGAAATCCATTGCCTTTTATTGTTAAGTCTAACTAAGGGCAGTCATGACAAAGGAGCTTGCGTTCTATGTGGGCTTGAGGGGATTCAGTCTAGTCTCAACCCATGGTAATCCTATGAGAAAGACCTGAGGATTTTAAGAGTAATCTCAGTCATAACTGTCTACAGTATGACCTGCACATTGATGCAAATATTTCTTTGTAACTCAGATTGTAACACAGTATCTGCCACCTTTATTCATAAAGGTACACGTGCTTAACCAACATGCAGCAGAGGAGCTATCTAGGTCACTCTAGCACTGGGGTGGGCAATTATTTGGGCTTGTAAGGCCACTTAGGGAGTTTTGGTGAGCTGCTGTAGGCTAGGTCAGCACCATCCCTTCCCTGCCAGCCTGCAACAGCTCACCAAAAGTCTCTAAGTGACTCTGCCCTATGCTTAGCTGGGTGGATGGGATGGGGCTGTGGACAGGCAGGGAACGGCATCTGGGACTGGAATGGGCAGGTGTACTGGGCCTGGGATTGGGATGTTAGTTGTGGCCTCCAGTCTCTCCCAGAGTTATGCCCATGCCTCACAGGTATCAATCAGTTAGTAATTCTGGCCCCTTGGGTCCTCATCCCTTTTTTTCTGGCCTTGGCCTTTACTGTCGTGGCCCCTTTTTTCTGACTGACACTTGTGGCCTCAGTCCACTCATTCAGGTCTGTCTTTTTGGTCTCAGCATCCCAGGCTTGGCCTCAGCCCCTGCTCCACCCTGGCCTCAGCTCTTTTGACCTTAGCCCTCTTGGTCAGTCCTTCTTGGTCAGCCCTTAGCCCAGTTGTTCCTCAGCTCAGTGCAAGGCTTGAAACCTAGAGTGCCCCACACAGCCTTCTGTCTACCTCTACAGTCACAAACTGGACCCTGTAGTGTTTACCAGCCTACAATAACCCCACAATCACCAGTCATTCCTGGGTTCCTCTTTCCAGGCTTTCCCAGGCTCCTGGTCTGTTTAGCTAGCCTCTCCTCAGCTCTGGCCCTACTCACAGTTACAACTCTCTTAGGCCTGTGCTAGCAGCTTTTTTCCATAGCCTGGACCAGATTACCCACTCTGAGCTAAGCTGATATCTCTCTAGGCTCCTTCCTTCCTGTTACATACCCTGACCATTCCCAGGGGTGGCCTGCTCTCCCTAACCACATTTGGCTCAGCTGAGCTGCAGCCCTTCTTCTCTGCCTGGAGTTCTGTCCTGTTGCCTATTGCCTGGCTAGCTCACCAGTTGTTATAGGCAGCCCTATAACCCTTATCTAGGTTCTCTTCTGGCCACTTACTGCAATGCAGCTGGCTCTAGCTCAGCTGTCTACATCTAACTGAAACCTTCTAATGCTGCCTTCTTATTGTCTAAGTAGCAGGACTTAAAGGACCCTGCTACAGTCATTAACCTGGCAATTAAGATCACAGGGAATGGTTGTGGGAGATTCTGAGGATAGAAGGAATGAGCCAGGAGTGTAAAAGAGCAGAGAGGAAGGTTGATAAGGTTGATGTAGAGGATTTAGGTAGATGGTAGCTGACAACAACCTGGAAGGGGAAAGGAGGGAAGAGTTGGACATCCCATCCAGATACCAGAAACAGGTGTAGAGGCTGAGAGAGACAACACGACCAGGTTATACTGCAGCAGCAGCAATTCTGTATGTTAATCAACAAGGTTATCCTGAAAACCATCATCTTGGGAGAGAGCAAGATGACACTTGCATTGGTTTAATACCCCATAAAAAAGTATTCCCTGTTACTGTTCCACTGAATGCTGCGGGCAGCTACATTTTCCCCATATTGTTCTACCTACCACAATGAATTATTTGGCAGAACTAATTAAATCAGTTAGTACTGGATATTACCACGGATGCTATTAAAAGATATCTATCATGCTTTCCATATTATCTATGTGAGCAAAACTCAGCCTCAAGAGGTTCTTCAGAGTCTTCTCATTCACAGAAAATTTCTATGTGAGAAGATAATAGACTCAAGTTGCCAATCAGATATTGCCCATATAGCAGTAGGTAACAGTAAAACAGATTGAAAGATACTAGATTTCACTAATCTGAGGAAGTGATGGATTTCTACAGAAGGGAATGAAATGTCCTCTGGAGGAATAGTGACTCTGCTGTCAAATGTATCATTCAAAATCAAATATAATATTAATGCTGAAATCCCAACCTCAACTCAAAACATTGACTTTGATACTCTAAATCTGGCACTTGTCCTGCAGGTTAGCTACACCTGCTGTAAATGAAATACCTGAATGCCACAGTTCGGGTAGTCATGAGTTTCCTTAACTCTTATCATATAGAATCCTGTTTTCAGGATGGATTTGTTAAAACTGTTCATATTAAAGCGAAAACTACTTCTATCAAATGAGAAGGCTACAACATGCTGGCTACAGGCTTGATCCTACATCCCTCAAAGCCTGTGTTTTATCTTAGTAGTATAAAGTAGATCACAGACTTCAGGGGTGTCACCTGAGGTGTTAAAGAGAGTCAAGTTCCAATAAGGAACTAGGCTCCAAAATGCGGATGGAGGTCAAGCTGCTGTATAAGAACCCATAAATGCAATAGCTGCCTCTCGGCATACACAGTGCAAGACTTGCTTCTTGTTACACTACCTGTCTGATGTATCACTTTTTGCTAATAAGCCCTGTGGGACTACTTGGGTAAGTAAAAGTTTTCAGGATCTGGTACTAGTGGCAGACTTGGGGCTTCAGGCTGATTTTGAGCAAGGGGTGGTGAGGACTCTGGGGAGCCTGTTTGCAGCTTACCTAGACTAGCAGCAAGTTACTACAACCCTACTACTGGCTCATCTATGTTGGCCAACACCAGCAAAATGTAAACTGAGATGCTCTCCACTCATCGCCTGCTACATAGGTGAGGGTTGCTGCACGTGTGCTCATGGACTACTTTGACAAGCTGGACACCGAGTCTAAGTAGCTTTCACAATAGCAGGAAGGAAATTCATACAGCTTCCCTTAACCTTTGACACAAGCATATGGATCAAGTCACAGCCTAACTCTAGTTGTTTAGTCATCTTTCATCCAATGATATTAATGATAGCATGTTTTCAGCTGGCTATAATCTACAATACAGCAATATAAGGAATGGGGGAATAATAACAACAATAAATTAATCAATTTTAATTTTGGACTGGTTGTTCAAGAACTATTCTTCTCCTTGGTTTCTATTTTAGCATGGAACATAAGCCAATATTACCATCATGATTGCTGAAGACAGAAGCCCACTCATTCTGCTGCAGTAAAAGATAGGCAGCAGTTATCACAATGTCCATCTGAAATGTGGACTTGCAGACTATGAACTCCTAGGGCTGCGTTTGTTTTCCTCATGTGCCTGAATGGCAAAGGAGATTCTTCCTCACAAGCTTCATTATGCTGTTGTAGTGTTATGAAAGCATTGGTCTTTAATTACAGCTTGACTGGTGTTAAATTGAGAAAATCTTTATTAAATGCGTGACACTGCAGTCTTTAAGTCAGAGTGCCAGTGTTTCCAGTAATCCAATATCAGCATTTTCCTGCCATACAGCATTGCCCAGTAAATTCCTGCTCTGTTCAAATTGGATATGTCTCAAAGGAACAGCTATATACACAGAATGTGACAGGGTGGCAGATTCTAGGAGCCTGCTCTGGGAACAGAGAACTCTTTTGCTGAGTAACCTGATTTCAGATGGTGAAGCATCTGCGGAAAGAGGCAGAGGCATTTTTGCTGAGTGACTCTTGTATCAGATCAAGTGTGTCCAATGAGAGGTGCTGCAGTCCCTTTCTCAGACAATCAAGAATTACCTGAGCCTGTTCTGGGACTCCTATGCTTTCAATGATCAGGGACATGGGTTGTTTATATGGTATGAGGCAGATTTCCCAGAGGGCTCAGCATGCTGGGTTTTAAATAGAACTACTTGAGTAATATGGTTATATACAAAATACCCTGTTTTCCTCACTAACATGACTTCTTTTTTAA
This sequence comes from Alligator mississippiensis, assembly GCF_030867095.1. Classification (NCBI taxonomy): domain Eukaryota; kingdom Metazoa; phylum Chordata; order Crocodylia; family Alligatoridae; genus Alligator; species Alligator mississippiensis. The sequence goes on along the minus strand of NC_081824.1, from coordinate 223,062,572 downwards.
GCAAAACTTTTGGAAATGTCTGTTTGTTTAGATCTCATAGACATTAGGGCTGGAAGGGACCTCACAAAATCATTGGGTTCAGCCCCCTGCCCCAGGGGCAGGAGGTCAGCTAGGGTCAAAGGACCCCAGCAACATAAACATCCAAATGTTTCTTAAAATAGTCCAGAGTAGGGACTTGCATCACCTCTGGGGGGAGTCTATTCCAGGCCTTGAGGGCTTGGACAGTAAAGAATTTTTTTCTTATGTCCAACCTAAAATGATGAAGTATTATGTTAAGCATCATCTTGGAAGCTCCTCGGAGTACTTCCCGAAATCTGGACCTTCTGTGTATACTAAAATAGGAGCTGAGCTCTTTTGAGAAATCTGGCTCTCCACATTCATTCTGCCATGCAGAATATCTTTATCTTTAACACCTGAAAGCAAAAGGGAACCAGAAACCCCTGGTTTCAGTGCCAGCTCCAAGTGGAGTTTAGAAGGATGGTCTAGGTTTCTAGCCTTTACCAGCATTTGACACACTTTTTTCCTACTCCTACAGCTAACTACATTGAAGCCACTCCTGTAAGCACAAGGCCAAGCAGTAACTGTTTGCAGCCACAGGCCCATGGATAAGAGAAACTAAAAAGACCATTCGTAATCCAGGCCAATTACAGCTTAACTGCCCTGTGATGAGCATCATTCCTGTCTTTACATCACCTGTTCCTCAGCTACACTCCCAAGATCTCTTCCCTCCGTGTGCGGTTCCTTTTTCCTGTGTCACAGCTGTGTAACTACTTTATTCCTAATGTTTAGTTTACACTTCATAGACGAACAAAACTCTTGGGTTAGAGGCAATATCTTTTTATTAGACCAACTAAACAGTAGCAAAAGGCTTTTTCTTTGCAAGCTACTATTTCATTGGTCTAGTAAAATATATTGCCTCTAACCCAAGAGTTTTGTTTGTCTATAATTCTTAAACCAACATGGCTACAACATATATACCCCTACTTTACACTTCTTAATTCCCGCTGTTTCACATTCACTCCAGTGCTTTCTCCCTTGGGCTAGGGACAGACTTTACACACAAACTGGTTTAAGTGATCAGAAACTGGTTTAAACCTGTAACAGACCAGATGTTCAGTACACATAAACCAGTTTGAAAATGGCTGAATCCAGTTTGACATAAACCTGGTTGAATGTTGTATCAGACTTAACTGATTTGGGTCAAACCAGTTTATGCAATGTCTGTCCCAGACCCCTTGCTGGGTTTAAGATAAACAAGACTCCCCTAACATCCTGGCATGCTCTTTGGCTGGGCGGGGCTCTCTGCTCCACAGCAGAGCTGGCCCCTCCCCTCTGCTCCCTGACTGGAGCTTGGCAGAGACTGCAGGGGTCTGCCTGGCTTCCCTCTGTTCCTCCCCTCCCCTCCCCTCCCCTCCCCACTCCCTGCTAAGCAGTGATTCTGCAGTTCCCTCTGCCTTATACAGACAACTCTCAGCATTAGCTAGCAGACCACATGCTGAGTACTGCTGTGGCAGACCAGACAAAGGCAGAATAAACAGGTAGCTGGTAATGTCCCTTTGCTGTCTTCTTAATGGGGTGGTAAACACAGAATAGTGATAAACACTGTGTTATCAATTTCCTGCTGAGCTGGTCAGGAAGGAAGGTTGGGGGCGGGGGGGGGGGAAACCGTGGCCATGCCCCCTCAGCTCAGCACTATGGAAGAGGAGGGAGGGCTGCACTAGTGCCCACCAGCTTCTAGCCCGAGCTACTGCAGGTATGTGCCTGCATTTCTTGGATGCCCGTGGAGTTACAAACTGATTCAGCCTAGCCAGGTTAGACAAACCTGCAAAGATTTAATCAATTCAGGCTCAGGCTTTTTGAATGCCTTGGAAGCCTAATGCTGTACAACAAATTTATGTTAAAACCACACACCTTTATTTAAATCATTTTCTCCAAAACATTCCTGTTTTCTGTAGTTAAGTCTTCCAGCTCTTAAGTTTGTTAGAATTTAAAATGGTCCTTGGAGAGAATCATTGAACTCCAATACTAAAAGTGGGTCTTTTGTAATAACCATTGGTGACTTCCTGCCTTGCCTAAGTATCAGGGTTCTGTGAATTCTGGGTGTCAGCTTGAAACTACAGTTATTTTATTTTTTGGAAGGAAGAGGCGGACATGGCACCCCTATATGGCTTTGTTTATAGTTCTGTTAAGTGCCCTTCCTTCTCTTAGGTTGCACTAGTAGTATCTTAAATAGAAGTAAATTCCGTGTTCTTGTATACAGCCATGTGTTTTGCTTTTTCTCCCTTGAGATGGAGACAGCATCTCTCTCAGGCTAGTGTTTGGCCCAAGCTGTCCTGAGAAGACATTATTTGCTTTTTTTTGCTTTCTGACTGAACAGTTTCTAGAATGACAACCTATTATTAGTAACTCTTTAATTGCAAAGTGTAAATATACAGCTATCAAATACTCTGTGCAAGGCAACAACCATACCATATGTATATACCACTTTTCAAAGAGAATATAAAAAGGAAAAGAGACTACTAAAGAAAAAAAATCTCCAACTGCATTCTAGAGTCAGTGTAAACACATGTTGGGGTGATAAATATAGCTAAAAACATGATATTTTTGACAGTTTTGGTGTTTGCCACTGGTTGACAGAAAGTAGACATTTTTCTGGTTTCCTTAATTGGCTTGAACTTGCCATTAATAAACTAAATCAAAGCATTACACATTATAAGGATGCAGGCTATCACATTCTCCAATTAACATGCGGATGAAAATACCTGCAAATAAGTTTGAATAGTGGGCAAAGGTGAAGATAAGTTAAGAATAATCCAAGAGCAGGTTATGGTTTTTGTTTTTTATTCAAAACCATTTTTTACAATATTGTTGAAGTCTGTTCTCAGCCTGCTCCAGCTGCCCAGCATGACAGGGACAACTATGAGAAACAAGAAGGGCTGGGAAAGGAATCCAGCTACTATGTTATGTTCCAGCTGTTGATTTTCTTTACTGACTTGGTTAGTGACTCCTTGATGTCTCAAGAAATCCTTGATGGCAATAGAAAAGGCATGGGATCAAACCAATCCTACCGTATAAGATGAAGAGAATAAGTAGAATGGGATTCCAAGACATTTGGATGTGGGAAGAGGTTTCATAGTTTCATAGTAGCTAGGGTCAGAAGGGACCTGAACAGATCATCTAGCCTGACCCCCTGCCACAGGCAGGAATGAATGCTGGGTTCACAAGACCCCAGACAGGTGATCGTCCAACCTCCTCTTGAATATGCCCAAGGTAGGGGCAAGGACCACTTCCCTGGGAAGTCGGTTCCAGATTTTGGCCACCCTAACTGTAAAATATTGCCTTCTGATCTCTAACCTAAACCTATTCTCCATCATCTTATGACCACTGTTCCTCATCACCCCAGGTGGTGCTGGGGAGAAAAGAGCTCTGCCTATTTGCTGTTGATCCCCCTTGATGAGCTTGTAGGCAGCCACCAGGTTCCCCCTCAGCCTCCTCTTGCTGAGGCTGAACAGGTTCAGGTCCCTCAGTCTCTCCTCGTAGGGTCTGTCCTGCTTCCCTCTCACCAAGCAGGTGGCCCTCCTCTGAACACTCTCCAGGCTGGCCACATCCCTTTTGAAGTCCGGCGCCCAGTACTGGACGCAGTACTCCAACTGCGGCCTGACCAAAGTCACATAGAGGGGGAGTATCACCTCTCTGGACCAGCTTGAGATGCACCTTTGGATGCACGACAAGGTATGGCTGGCCTTGCTGGCTGCAGTCTGGCATTGGCGGCTCATGTTCATCTTGGAGTCAATAATGACTCCAAGATCCCTTTCCGCCTCTGTGCTTTCAAGAAGGGAACTCCCCAGCCTGTATGTACGCTGTGAATTCCTTCTCCCAAGGTGCAGCACCCTGCATTTGTCTACATTGAACCCCATCCTATTCTCGTCTGCCCACTTTTGTAGTCTGTCTAAATCTAGTTGCAGCCTCTCTCTCCCTTCAAGTGTGTCCACCTTGCCCCACATCTTAGTGTCATCAGCAAACTTGGACAGCATGCTTTCCACCCCCTCGTCCAAGTCGCTGATGAAGATGTTAAACAGTGCGGGCCTGAGGACCGAGCCCTGGGGTACCCCACTGCTCACATCTCACCAGGTTGAGTACAACCTGTCCACCACTACTTTTCTGGGTGCGCCCCATCAGCCAATTTTTTACCCATCCAACTGTGCAGGCATCAATGCCACAGTCACTTAATTTGTTGATGAGGATGGGGTGAGAGACAGTGTCAAAGCCCTTCTTAAAGTCTAAAAAGACTGTGTCCACAGCGACACCATCATCCAAGGATTTAGTTACTTGGTCGTAAAAGGCAATCAGGTTGGTCTGGCAGGACCTGCCTTTGGTGAACCCATGCTGATTGCCCCTGAGCATGATCTCCCCTGCAGGCCCCCCCCAAAGTTGCCTTGGAGATCTGGGTTTAACAGCAAATCTGCAGGAGTCAACTTGTTACAAACCTCTGACTGGTTCCTGTATGGCTGTATATTAAGTACCTAACTTACAGGACCTTATTCAGACCTAAAAAAGAATGTCTTGCATTCAAAAGCTTGTCTAATTCTATCCAAACTATTCCATTGGCCCAATAAAAGATACCACCCTAAGAAATCCTTGCCTCTTGCATAATTCCTGGGCCATATGGCTACAATATTACTCTAGCTTAAAAGAAATGTGTAGGGGCTTAGTACCTTAGCATCCTAGCCAATGAGTCACTGCTCTAGGAAGCCTAAAAGAAAGGGAAAAGACAGGTCTATTGAAAGGCCCATAAGAGGAAAATGAATCTAAGGGCTCCTTCCACCCCACTCAGTTTTCATTTATAGCCCTGAGGAACGAAGAGAGCCTTTAGGATAAACTTCACTGAGAACAAAGGCCTGGTGCACTGGTGGAAAAATGCCTTTGTACATGTTAGAAAACATTTAGGAAGAAGCTCAGAGGCATGACTAGGAGAATGAAATAGGCAGTACATTGCTGAGCATGTCATTGCTGGCAAAGCACAGGGTGGGAGCCCATTTGCCAAGGGTGCTGCATGTGCTACTAAGGAGTCATCTCTCTAATGAAGGGTTTGACAATGGACTTGGATGCTGTTAGTTACCAAACTCTGTCATAAAATCATAGAAAATTAGGGCTAGAGGGGACCGCTAGAGGTCATCTAGTCCAACCCCTGCCCAAAGCAGGACCATCCCCAACTAGATCATCCTAGCCAAAGCTTCGTCTAGCCAGGTCTTAAAAACCTCCAAGGATGGAGAAGCCACAACCTCTCTGGGTAACCTGTTTCAGTGCTTTACTACCCTCCCAGTGAGATATTAGGAAAAATGTTCTAATTTAAACTTCCCTTGCTGCAACTTGACACCATTGCTCCTTGTTCTGTCATCTGCCATCACTGAGAACAGTTTAGCTCCGTCCTCTTTGTAACCACCTTTCAGGTAATTGAAGGCTGCTATTAAATTCCCCCCTTCCCCACACCCAGTCTTTTCTTCTCTAGACTAAATAAATCCAGTTCCCTCAGCCTCTCCTCCTATGTCATGTCCCCTGGCCCCCAAACCATTTTTGGTGCTATCTGCTGAACTCCCCAATTTGTCCCCATCCTGTCCTCTTCTTATATAGACTATGTTACATTAAGTGCAGTTTTGTTCCATAGTGAGAAGAAGGTAGGGAGGGCTGCCAAAAGGAGAGAGGCAGGAAGCTTGGCAAGGTGGAAGTTGTGTACCTTGTATAATAGAGCTCATTGTAGTGACTACACAAGGCAATAGTTTACTGTGTTGGGTAAAGCTGCCATTAGAACTGCAGGGAGTATGACCAAACAGCTGGCAAAAATAGCTACCAGGACCATAAACATTTCAAATAGGAGCAGTGATCTGAAAAGCCTCCGTTACTGCCTGATGGGTCAGGGTAACCTGACACCTTACAGAAGAAAGAACATAGCAGTTCTTTAAAAAGGGCAAATTGGCACTTAGTTGGTCATGAATCATGTTCTTCATTTAACTACCTTTGGCCTCACTCCCCCATCCCTTCTTTTTTGTTGAGATGTTGCCCACCCTTGCTCTGGAGTTCATTTCCCTTTACCTCTCTTTTACTTTCAACTTTTTTTGCACTCACTCCACTTAGAGGCCCGGTTTATATAGATCCCAGAACTCTGCCACTTCCAACAGCCTCCAAAAGAATTGAAACAAGTTCCTGTTTTTCCCACCCATGTGCCAGTTCACTCTGTTACAGCCTCAATTGTTGAGGTCCAACTGGAGACTGCTTAAAATGAACCTGATTTTTAGAAAGTTGCTGAGCATCTAACTTCTGAAAATCAAAGGCCCCTTTTAAAGGGGTTTCACCCTGGATATCCAATATCACTACTCCCTTTTGAAAACCTTTGGGGTTTTTTTGGTTCGTTTTTTTTTTAATAAATTAATTCTGGCCAGAGTGGCGCCCCTTTGGTGTTAGCTTCCTGTGACACAGCACATGAGTTAATTTTTTGGGGTGCAAAAATGTTCACATAAAAAGAAATTTTGGGGACAAGTGTATCTATTTACAGAAACCAATTTGAACATGTATCTTTTTAAGCATTTGCTACTGAAACTGGTGGGAAAATGTATGCTAAAATGTTGAAAAACATTCTCCCTTGCCATTAACAGTTTGGATGGAATTTGTTATCAGAATTTCAAAACTGGAAACCTTTCTACAAGTCCCATACAGGACTAAAGTCAGGCAAAAAAGATGATTTTTTTTTTATTATAACATTCCCTGGTTTTCACAGATTTTTTTTTTTCAGAATGTCAATGACATTTTTAACAGAAAACATGAGTTCTGGACATCCTAACCATCTCTATTTTCAAAGAATATGCTTGACTTTCATCCAGTCTGAGAAAAAAGCACAAATTTCATCTGGCTGTTCTGGCCAATCACAATGCAGCACCTCAACACCATTTTAAAACTTTAAATATTGTCTGTATGCAGAGACACTGGCTGCGTCCAGACATGCCATCATATATGGTTTGTGGCACCGCAAACCTCTTTGTGGTGCCGCAAACTGCATGCTTGGAACATTAAACATGCCCCACACTGCAGTGCAGGGACAAATTTGCAGTGCAGGGACAAAATTTGCAACCAGGACTTCCCAGTAGCAAAGAAAAAAACCCCCATTGAGGTAAAAAAGCAGCGCAGCACATGTTACAACAGTGTGCACCATAACAACCAGAGAGTCAGTCCTTCAGGGAGATGCTCTGGCTGCTGGTAAGGTAGATCTATTATTTCATTTGTGCCCTGGCTGCTCCAGCATACTGGGAGCCAGGAGGAGTGGAGAAAAGGCAATTTCCCTGAAATGGGACAATATTTTCCTCAGCAAAGCACACATGCAGTGGTGTGCACTGTGGCACAAAGTAGCAGCACAAATTTGCCACCCATTGATTCCAAGTCAATGGGAGCCTTATCACACTAAATGAGATTAAAATTAGGCTAATTCTGAATATTTCACTATGCCATTCTAAATTATTTGAATTGAGTATTTAGTGTAAACTGTTTGCACTTATTATTATCCTGGAAGGTGGGAATGAAATGCATGTTATATCCTATGAAAGATGGATACAAGGAAATGACAAAGGTTTGTCTCTGTAACAATCAGCTACTTCAACATCAACTGCATGGTTGCTAAGAAGCTTACTTAGCATAAACACATTATTTTGTCTGGACAGAGAAGCCAGCTTTGGCGGACTTGGGTGACAGAGCTTGTCACAGAAAAGTAGATCTGTTTTGCAGGGGATTTTGTTTCTTGACAAAGTAGTCTTGTACCTGTCCACAGGATTTTGGTGACACCAAGATGTTACCACAAAACATTTCAATGCTACTGAACTACCAAATTCCAACACTACATTGTTTTGCAAAGGGTTGGGCAAGGTGGCACCTGATAGACTACCTCATTCAGACAGGTATAAGCTTCTATAGATTACAGCCCACTTCGTCAGATGCTATGACGAAGATGCAAAAAGGTAAATAAACACTTTCGTTTGTCATGGAGATTAGGGCTGTGCGAAGCTTCGGGTGCTGATGTGATTTGGAGGAGATTCAGCCCAATTCGGTGGCTGAATCTCCGAATCCAAATTGAATCAGGGGACCAATTACAAGGTCCAAATTGATTCAAAGCTCTCCGAATCTTTGGAAAAGATTCAGAGAGCTTCGGTGATTCGAGCAGTCCCTGGTGGCTGCAGCAGGAAGCTGCAGCCAGACTTGGAGCTGGTAAGTAGGGGAGCAGGTGGAGAGGCTGGGGGAGTGGGGAGGGGACCATGAGGGGACCCCTGCCAGCCCCCCCAATTTCCCATGCTCCTCCAGTGCCCCCCATGGCTGCCCTGCCCGCCCCAGCTCCCGGTGCTTTAAAAAAAAGCCCTGATTCACTGGGTGCTGCTGAGCAGGGGGAGCTGCATGGGGGCCTGCATGAGCCCCTGACCCCCACCTCACTCCCCCAGCCCTGCCATGGCTGTCCTATCTGGGCCAGCTCTGGCCCTTCAAGAAAAAGAAAACTGAGAAAAACCCCGGAGTTCACTGCTCCTGCAGTGGCCTTGGGGCTTCAGGGGCTCATGCAGAGCTCCCCATGTGCTGTGGGGAATGGGGGGCAGCAGGGATCGCCCCTCACCAGCAGGAATGGTGAGTGCGGGGTTTTCTTGTTTTGTTTTGTTTTTTCCTTAAAGGGCCGGAGCCACAGCGGGCGGGGCAGCTATGGGGGAGCTGGAGGACCAGAGGAAGGTCGGGGGGCTCATGCAGAGCTCCTGATGTGGTGGGGGACAGTGGGGATTGCCCCCCTGCCTGGCAGCATCCTCTGAGTCAGGGCTTTTTTTTCCCCAAGTACTAGGAGCTGGGCCAGGTGGGCCAGCCATTCATTGCTGGGCTGGGAGTGTGGCCGGGGGATGGGCCTGGGTGATTCGGAGATTTGGCAGCAGCTAAATCTCTGAATCAGATTCGGCCTAATTGATTCGGGACAGTGATCCGAATCACCAAATTGAATCACTGTCCCCCTAAACCGGCCGAATCTGAATCCAAAGCAAATACTAGCAGCTTCACACAGGCCTAATGGAGATCCTTTGTCATGGCATCTAACGAAGAAGGCTGTAGGCTATGAAAATTGGTGACTCTTTGAATGTGTTATTCTATAAAGCACCATGCTGCCCTGCCTTTGGCCTGACTTCAGAGTAACATGGCTAAATACTTCTCAGTACATTGTTTCATCAGCTTTTTTTTCTAATTGTCTCTAGTTTCAGCCACACCTGTCTAAGGAGTACCTTATGGATCCAGTAGATGCTGGACAAAAGAGGAAGTTAATAGCCAGCCTAAGGAGCTAGCACACATGTTATGAAAAGAAAAATAAAGGCCTGTACCTTTGGGCTGAGAAGTTTATTGGGCGACAGAGTTCAGGAAGCAGGCTGGAAAGGAACAGTCATTGGGCTGAAAGAGATACTCTCATCTCTTTACACCCTAAATTGAAGCTTATTAAAGCCACATGTCAGCATCGCTCATCAGTAATCTTAATACATGGTTCTAAACCTGTGTCTACAGCAGAAGAGCCTGTCACGTATAGGGCTTCAGAGTCGACTGGACAGCAGCAATACGACTAAAATAGAAAAACACTGTACAATGTTTCTTTAGGCAAACTTCAGATTTCAAAAAGCTTCACTGATTTAGAGCATTTCAGATCTTTTTCATTCCTATGATAGATTGATAGACTTTAATCGATCCAGAATGGATCATCTGTTTGGACTTCCTGTATACACAGGGCATAGCATTGCATCTAGTGATTCATATATCAAGCTCATAACCTCTGGTTTAGCTAAAGCATTTGTTTTAGAAAGACATCCAGCCTCCGTTGAAAAACTTCAAATAACACATTCATTAAGAATCCCTGATTTACTGTTCCCATGGTTAATTATTCTTTATTAAACACCTTTCCCTTACTTCCAGTCTGAACTTGTCTAACTTCAGCTTCAGCCACTGCTTGGTCTTATACCTTTCTCCACTCAGCTAAGGAGTGCTCCATTGCAGAGTCTGAAGTAGCCTAAACATTACAGGGGCCTGTTACAGGCCTGATCCACCTCAGAGCCAATTCAATAAATCCCAGGGACAATTTATTTATAGGAATTTGCCAATTTGTCCAAATCAAAACATTCCACAGTACAAGTTTGATTTGGACTGTATCTGCACAGAACCCATACAGACTTCTGGCAATATCATTCAGCTGTCTCCTAGGCAGCACATCTGGTGATCTGCTGTAGGGCCTGGGCTTCTCGCTCTTCCGCATCAGCCTCTGAGGGCTTCCAGACTCGCATGTCCAGATCTACCCACCAGATGGACAGCCCCAGAGCAGGCAGTGATCCCATTCCACCCTGCCTGTGTTCTTGAAAATCTGATTCAAAAGATGGGTGGGTGGATTCCTCTCCTCCTTACTACTTTTTTTTTTTTGTGACTTAATTATAAGGCTAAGATTATAGCGTGTCTCAAAAATAGAAGCATTACTGGATGTTCAGGGACTTGAACAGGGTGGAATAGAACCTCACTTAGGTTCTTACCTCACTTAATTCACTTAGGAACTTAATAGGTAGAATACGATCTGACTCCTTGAGTTTTACCCACAGGCATCACTGATTTAGGGTTTATCTCACACCTAAACCCATTTGGGATTCACAGATTTGGAGTCCTGGACGGGCCTGGCTTAGCAGGTGTACTCGAACCATGCCTAACATACACTGAATTCAGCATGGTAGTCAAAGCCACTTTCACTCAAAAACACAGCCGGGGGAGGAGTCGTGCCCCACACCTGCAGCAAAATGGCCTGCATCCCTAGACTGCTTATGAATTTTGCACTGATCAGTCATTGGAAAGAATATCTGAACATGGTTGGGAGCAGGGACTAGGGCTCTGGGGAGTGTCATCATTGGAGAGCTGCAGGGTCAGGCCTCCCATTTTTCATCCTCTCTCCCTGGCCTCAGAAACTTATCAGCTGGGCTTCAGAGTGACATGGCTTCTTCAGAGTGGCCCTCCTTCCTGAATAGTCTTTAGCTTGTCCTCTGTTTCCTATTAATATGAAACCGGATGCCTTTATGTCCTCTATTTTTCTTTTGAAGAGAAAAATAGAGGACATAAAGACATCAGGTTTCCCATCAATAGAGGTCAGAGTAGCAGAAAACCGGAATGTCTTCTATGATGGCCACCCTATGATCAGGGGAGATGTAGGTTTGAACCCCCTTTGACCGAGGAAGAATACATTCCAAAGAAATTATTGGTTCCAGCCTTTCCCTGTGCCTTAATTCCTTGCAGGACACTCTAGGAATCCTGCCTTTAGAGGGCTATTGACACCCTGACTGCGCCATTTTCTAGGCAACCACCACTTATGCTTTTGGATCACGGGAGCCTCTTGCACACCCCTCAGTGGAGTGGTACATCCTGGCTCCTACAAGGTTGGATAGTTGCCACAGTGTAGTGTTATCTTGATTGACTTTAGATGGGGGACCTTTTGTTGGAGATCAGATGCTTGTATCTTTTCATTTGTGTTTAAATACTGGAGGACTAGGGTTGGCTGTTGGGGTGGAGGTGGCAACTGAGAAGGGTGCCAAAGGCACCCCAGATCCTAGACCTTTGAAGGGTGTAATGCTGCTGTTAGCAGAAGGACTGTGATGTCACGCAGCAAAGACTGGGGGCACAAGTCCAGAGCCTGCAAAGGCAACACCAGGGGCTAAGGGTCCCAAAGCCTGTGAGGACAGGCCTGGAGCTGGGGCCTGGGAGCCTATGGACCTGAGACAGTGGATCTCAGGCGGAGGGGCCCAGACAGACTCAAGTGGGCCAAGGACAGGGGGTCTCAGCCCACACAAGGGCCTGACACCCAAAACCGCCCTTCCTTCCTCTAGGGCAGGCTCCCTGTCCAATCATAGAGCCATAGACATTAGGGCCTGGAAGGGACCTCGCAAGATTAACGAGTCCAGACTCCCTGCCATAGGCAGAAAGTCTGTTGGGGTCAAATGACCCCTGCAAGATAAGCATCCAAATGCCATCTGAATGCGTCCAGAGTAGGTGCTTGCATAACATCAAGGTATAGCAGGTGAGATGAGTGGGCCCTGAGGGCGTTTATAGATGTGCTCAGGAAGGCACTATAGACGTGCTCTGAGAGCCGCATTAATCAAAGCGCCCGGAGCGTCACGTGTCTCAACATCCTTATGCTGAAAACTGGCAGCGGGGCACTTTGAACTAAAGCTTGTTGAGTGAGCATCCCTGCCATTTTTCAGTGTGGGGATGCTGATACATGTGATACTGGAGCTGAGTTATTACCACCTTCCAGCAGACTCGAATAATCAAGTCTACTCCGACACTGTAATTACAGCACGTCAGAGCCACCTTCCTGCATGAGTATAGCAGCCCTGAGGAGCCAGATGGGACAAACAAGGAGGGGTCCATGCAGCTGCTCGGGGGCTACTTGTGGGTAGGGTGGCCATCATAGAGGACATTCCAGTTTTCTGCTACTCTGTCCTCTGTCCCCTACTGATATGAAACCGGACACCTTTATAGGTGTCCGGTTTCATATCAGTAGGGGACAGAGGGCAACTGGACTGTCCTCTATGATGGCCACCCTACTTGTGGGTCCCCAGTGCTGGATCCACCACAGGTCATCAGTAAAAGAAAAAATCAGAGTGTATGGCAGAGACTGATATGTGGTTAAGCTGACTTTGTTCCTTTGCTGATTATATTCCCTGTATAGCATTTAATTTTCCATGAGGCTGGAGTGGCGGCTGGCCTAAGGAAGCTTATGCTGCTGTAGTCAACACAAGACCACTTGGCCATGCTGTACCACAACTGAGGCACATCTGAGGCAAGCATAGAAGGGCCAAGTGACTTCTCCCCTAAAATTGTATGGCACCCAGGTTTGGGCACCTAAATAAATAGCCATAAACAAGTCTGGATTTAGGTGCCCCTTCTTTCTTTCTAAATTGCTATACTGGTCATATTTGTACTTACTCCAAGGTATTGAGAGTTAAACTCAGTTGAAAGATGGTGCGGGCTCTTCAACATTGCTGGCTGCTGCCACTGAAATAGTGGAAAGGGACACTTTGCACACATGCTATGAATAAGAATTATGGTGGGAGGACATTTCCACATGGCCTTCTCCTCAGGCTGTCTGGAGCACTTTTCCTTCTCTGTTCTTCCAATGCCCTGAAGAAGGGCCTGTGGCTGAACTGTCATTTCTGACACAGTTTCCCATTCTTAGCAAATATTTAACCAACATATTTTCTTCATCTCTCTAGAAAAACAATAACCAGGCCCCAGTGCAAAAAAGGTAGGCCAAATGGAGAGCTAGAGGCTCTCTGTCTTTCTCCCACTCGTTCTTAATTTGTCTCGCCTTCTCTCACTCAAAAATGAGTAATACCTATAATGGGTGAACCCCTTTTCCTCCGTGATTTGTTGCTATGGTTTCTCACCTGTCAACACGCACCGGACTGTAAGGATTGTACTGGTGCATATTTGCACCCATCTGACAAACTGTCCAAACAGTTCATATTTATCATGGTGGAACGGGGTAGGAAGGGGCAGGGAGGGGGAGGGGAGGGGGAAGGTGAATTTTTCTTCGGGCCCATCACTGCTGATTTTTTTTTTTTTTGTATTTTTTTTTCTGATCTCTGCTGCCCTCTGGCGATAGACATTTTTATTCCACTAAAAAGACAGGGAAGGAGGAAATACTTTTGACTGTTTTAAACTTTTATTATAAAAATATTAAAAACAGAAAGGTGAAACTGCAAATGTGAGTGACCCCTGCCCCCCACCATTGGGGCTAAGCGTGTTCAGCTTGTCAGTAACAAAACATCCATGTCATTGAAACCCTTTCCCCCACAATGTCCTCCATGGGGTCACATTTAGGACTAGCTGCCTATGTTCCATCTTGCACAGTGTCTCCTTGATGGCCCAGCATGACACAAACTGGTTCATAGTGGGCATGTCTACACGTTCATTAATGTGTCATAATTATAACACGTTAAATTTAGTACCTGTAATGACAGGTATTAACACTGTGCCTCAATTGGCGCTACTTCACATTAGCGCAAATGAATGGTCTTTTATGACGATAATGTGCGGTAGACTAAATTTACTGTGCATTAGTGCAGGTTTTGCCTGCTGCATTAATGGACAGTAGAATTAATCTACTGTGCTGAAAATGTCTTGTGTAAAAGTGCCTCTCCAATAACCCTTCATGGGGTTACACATTTAGGACTGAAAGAGAGAGAGAAACTGCTATCCTTCTAAATTGAAATAAACTTGGTTGGTGCTTATGGTTCACAATGTGTCTGTCTTCAGCACAGCACTCGCTCCTAAAATGATGCCTTGGAAGAGTTTTTATTATTTCCAAGGTACATTATTCATAAGCAATGTTGAGGAGCTCACGGCAACTTTCAACTGAGTTTAACTCTCAATACCTTAGAGTAAGTACGAATATGACCATTATAGCAATTTAGAAAGAAAGGAGGGGCACCTAAACCCAGATTTGTTTATGGCTATTTATTTAGGTGCCCAAACCTGGGTTTTGCCATACAATTTTAGGGGAGAAGTCACTTGGCCCTTCTATGCTTCAGGAGATAATAGAACTTTCTTCCTCATCCATGACATACCTTTTTTCCCTTATTTAAAAGATAGCCTTTTTCTTGAGAGCCAGAAAGATCTACCTATAAAATGGGTGTCATCTGTGCATCACTATCCTGACAGGCCTCTTATAAAATAGAGTTTCAAAGCACACTTATAGCTAAGAGAAAAACAGGAGATGACCAAGTATCAACTGCTGAGAAAGGGTCACTGCCTGATTATTATAGGCCTTATACTGGATAGCTAAAATTGTTTCTAGGTTTTGTTTGCTTGTTTGTAAATAAATACAAGTACTATCCTGTGGTGGTGTTCTTTAGTGCACAGCAATGCACACGTAGACACTGATCCAGCTGGCTGGAGCATGAGGGTGCTTCAGTGCCAGCTACCACTGCACTGAAAGACCCTTCTGCCCCAGCCAGTTCCTCCACATCACGCTAAGCCAGGTCGGAACAGCTGTTGGCTGGCAGGCTGACCTCCCGGGTCCCCTGCCAGCTGGGGCTGCTCCAACCTGGCTCAACATGCTCAAGTCCCAGATGCACACATAAACGCAGCGCACAGGAGCAATAAACTGCAGCGCAATATGTGCCAGAGTCTATGGCTCTGTGCTAATAGCATGTGTAGATGCACCTGGGGAGACTTAAATCTGAGAATGACTACTGCTTTGATCATTTCAAGATCATTTTGTGGCCCTCTTGCTAGATATAAATACGCACATGCAGTGCAAGGCAGTGGGGAATCAGAACTTCTAAGAACAAATCTGATCCACCTTTCTAAAGGTACACCCTTACTACACACTAGATTCTTTGTCATTTGAAGAAGTTCATAAGCCTTAGGCAAGAGTACATGGGACTGGAATTTAATGGAGTTGGGTTCTGTTCCTAGTTTGGGCACTGGGTCTTTCTGTGACCTTGGTTAAGCCAATTCTACCTCTCTTGGCCTCAGTGGGTACATCTACACATGATATTGGTGTGACAAACTCTGGCACAGTTCATGCTGGAGTTTATTGCTCCTGGGTGCAGCATTTCCATGTGCAGTCAGGACCACAGCATGTTGAGCCAGGGCAGCACAGCTACAGCTGGCAGGGGGGCTGCCCACTCAGAGCGGCTCCCCCCCAGCTCAATGTGCTGCAGAGGGGCTGGTTAGGACATGAGGGTGCAACAGTGTGGGGCTAGCTAGCAGGCAGCTCCACCCTGTAGCACCCTCATGCCCCAGCCAGCCCTGGCCACTGTCTACATGTGTGTTACAGCGGAGTGAATAACTCCTCTGTAGGATAGCAGTTGTTGGGTGGTACTACCCTATAGTGAAGTTAATTAGCTTACTCCAGCCTAATAGGGACACACTTGTAAACAATAATGCTTTTTTCCTGTGGAGCTAATTAGTCAGCTCTTGTGTAGCTGCCCCCAGTATCTGCAAAATAGGATTAATGAAGCTTATCTTCTTTTAAATGTGCTTTAGCTGATCAAGTATTGCCAATAGATACTCTTTTTGAGTGGTCACTTAAAACACACATTACTCATTCATTTTGTAGATGTTTTTATAATAATTATTATTGTTGTCATTGTTGTTGCTATTGCAGTAGCCTCTGGCAGCTCCATCTCTGGACTTGAACCTCATTGCATTAGGTGCTGTACAAACACAGAAAAGCAAGATTGTCCCTACCTCAAAGAGCTTGAAATCTAAGTTGGTTCTTGAGATGTGAGCTTTGTTTTGTTTGTTTCTCTAGATTTGTCTTACCCACTTGCAATGGCGCTTACAAATAAAAGGGGAAAATAAGGAATCTGGCCCACATTTATGATGTACATCATTCAAGATACCCTTGAAGAGTTCAGTCAAATACTGTGGTGGCTACAGTACCTCAGCCACCAAAAAAGCTTTTCCAAAAATGACCTGCACAGTCAAATTGCACAGGTCATTTGGTGTACTCTGAAAAAGGGTTTGCCCAAGCCTCACTGAATCACTTATTTGCCGTCCCTAGAGGAACTAAAACTCATATGTGAAGTTTGAGAAGGGCAAGAAGAGGTATTCTTTTTTATGTCGTAGTGGTTGCCTTGATACTGTGCTGTGGTGTTTAGATTACACAAGCTGTAATCGGGGCCAAAGACTTTGTTGGTTTGTCTTAACACTACTGAACCAGATTCCAGCTAAAAGTTTAACTTCAGTAAAGCCTGCAGGTTTTGGCTCATTGACAGGGTTGCCAACTGTATATAGATTTATGGACAATCAGTAAAAATTAAAAATTAAAAAAATCAGCCTAAAAATGGGGCATCAGGGTGTGGGGGTAAGAAGGGGACCCCTGGTATGGGGGCATCATGTTGTAAAACCATTGTTTCAGTATTGCAAACCCAAGACAGTTTTTAAATTCAAACTTTCTACTGACAACCAACTTTCTTTTCTACTTTTCTTTCTATGGTTGGTGTTAAACCCCTAAAATTGAGCCCATCCCTTCTAACCAGGGCCTGTTAGCTGGGCAGAGCCTGACGCAAGAGTTCAATTTACATTATGTAAAACATATCAGTAAAATGTCTGTAAAAAAAGTTTTGTTGTCAGTAAAAAAGTTTTCAGATTGTCAGTAAATAAAAAATGCTGGGTTTGGCAATCCTGCTCATTGGGTTGGTATCAGGTATATCATGGAAGAGCAGACCTAACACAAACAACTCTTCTGGGAAACCTGAAACTATGTATTCTGTGCTGGCCCTGTTTGTTTCTGACTCCAAAGTTCCCGGTCTGACACTATGGGCAGCAAACACTTATTTCTCTTGAGGAGAGAAGCCCATCACCTTCCAAATCTAAGGAGCGTCATCATTCATTCTCAGGCATACTATTTGCTAATGCTGGAATGGGAATAGGTTCCTTTGGGCATATTGTTTCAGCACTGGGAAGGGAAACGAAAACATCTCAGGAGAGCAGACTGTGGGTGTGTGAGGGAGATGAGCCAAAAAGTAGCATTATTTCAGTAGGAGTTAGGCGCATACAGGTTTTGAAAATCCTCCAAGGTTACTAAATTTCTTTAAGCCTGGCTCAGTATGGCAGTGATACCAATCCTGTGCGGCCTCAGGGTGGCTGCTGCTGCTCTGATTCCTGACAAAGCAGCAAAGAGCAAGGTGATGGCAAACTGGTGGACCAGTGCCTTTAGCAGCAATGAGTTGGTCTGAGGTTTTTTAGGCATGGAGAGAAATGCAATCTGTCCTACTACAGTGTCCTGACTTGGTTCATTTATTATTGTTCATGATTAGTATTAGGGCAGCATGTAGAGATAAGGCAGTGATGTACCATGGGTCTCTGGCACTCAGGGACCAATGCACCCAGGGGCCATTTGAACCCCCCCCCACCCCACCGGCTTTTCTTGTAGTAATACTTAAAATCATGTTGCGCAATAAGAACTCTGAAGGGCCATGGTCCCCTGCCTCTCTCCCTGTCAGTCCACCACTGAGATATGGTCCTTATTGTACTAGGCACTGAACACAAACCAAGGGGAAGACCCAGACTGCTAACAGGCTAAATACCCACAACAGACAAAGGTTGAGAGGGGAAACAGAGGAACAGGGAGGTGAAATGAATTGTCCAGGATCACAGAACAAGCCAAACTAGGAACTTAGATCTCCTGACTCCCAGCTCAGTGCCTCACCAGCAGTCTATATTGCCTCTAGGGCTGCCAGTGCAAAGCAGTCCCTTCCAGGTTCCAGGTGCTGTCATTTTGCTATAAAAAAGTGGAGGGCCTGCAGTCTGTGATTGCTAAAGTTCCCATAGTACTATTCAAGAGTAGAGATGTTAAACACAATATCCTATACATTCCTGTAACATCTACAGGTATCCACTGCACCAGACAGTATACAAACACTATACAGCCCCAGCTCCTACTGTATAGTGATAAGCCCCAGAGGGGAAAGAGACCAATAAGCAGGTGTGTGCAGAAGAATCCAACAGCCTGTTCTCATGCTTCAAGGAGTCGCAGCTCCCTGCTGACTTTACCATTGTTGGCTGTGAGTATTGCAGGCATCACAGTAGAAATGAGTCCTAAGGAAAAATGTGGAGGAAGATAATGACATAGCTGTCATTCTCTTGAACACAATAGGTATATTTTCCATAAAAGAAAACAAAATGTGAAGAGTGGACTGTGTTCTGATGGTAACAGAGAGTAAGTCCAGCTAGTAGTTGAATGCAGTGGTGTGTCATGATTGTGCCTTTCATATCTATCATATAATTTCATGTCCATGAGCAAGAAAATGGTCAGCAACTTGTGAAGAAACCCAGTAATTCAGTAAGATCAACCTTACAGTGTGGTAACCTAAATACATTATTCTTTAACTATTATAAAAGCAAAAATGAACACAGGTGATTGGCATGATGAAATTTAACCTAGGTAATAGTCCAACCCCAGATTCATTAAAACAGCCTCCAAGTCCTTGTTAACTTGACTGAGGGCTAAGCCTCAAATATCCAATTCAAGTAATTAGTTTTCATTCAGCAACATTACTGTTTTCCTGGAGACCATATTCACAAAATGCAAAAAAATGGCAGTGTGCACAAGTAAAAGTGAATCTAACTGCCAGAGATAGCAGATATTAAACGTTCACTCACAAGCTGATTGAGTTTATAGGAGTTCTAGTAGTTGAACAACTCATTAGCAGTATTTGATCATTCCCTTTGCAGGAGATAAGGAAGCATTAATGAATTACTCTGACAGCAGGAAGCGGAGATCTCTTTTCAGAGTTCTATACACAAGATGAGTGGTCATCTTGTAACAATGGGATTAAAATTCCTCTTTAAAAATATTACAAAGCATTTTGCATCTAGCTCCTGGCCAGTGAAACAAATTCATATAAATGTATTTACAGAGAAATGTCTGTTTCATCTGATGCTCATTGACTAGACTTAAAAAGCACTAGGTTGTTGTAGAAATTCTCCTGAGAGCTTGCTGTTTCTGCTCCAGCTGTAGACATCTTTATGTTTTGGATCACACTGGTGTGCCTGCCTACAGAGAGTCTTTATGGCTTTCTAACTCTCCATAGAGAGATTTGAGTTTTTCCTCTTTTCAGCTTCTAATTCCATCCATTATTGTGGCAGTGTTTGGAAGCTTGGTACTAGGCGGCCTGCCTTGAAACAAATAGAAAAGCTCAGCTTATCACTGCTGAAACATGATTCTCCACATTTATTGTTAGGATGCTGTGCTAATTAATACATGTACGAGGGCTGTAGTGAATGCTTGCTGATTTGTGTGTGTGCAGTAGGGAGGTGGTAGGTATAAGTAAGCTTGATGCTTGAAGAGGTTTCCTTATTTAACTCTGAATCTCCTTGCCTGTCTACAGTAGCAGCTTTCTATTTGTGCCTCTCCAATGCTCTCTGTCACAGCCCCAGGCTCTACAACAGCTTTGATTCCTGAAGACACCAATATATTTACGTTGATTTATTTCTATAAAGCAGTACAGGAGGTTAGAGAATCCCAACAAGAAGCGTTATTTCCATTATCCAGCACCTGACTGTGGATTATCTAGAGCAGAGTTCAGTCTGCCGGATTCAAGTTGATTTAAAAATATAAAATTATAAAACGGCTATAATATCTATATATCTATCTATATATATATATCTATTATCTAATAGATATATATATATTGTCTGTCCCTGAAGAGCATTTTCCCCTGGATAAGGTAGATGAATGGCACAGATTTTCACTAGGCATTTAAAATAACTCCTATCCTCATTCCTGTACCTCATGCTAAATAAAATACACATTTGCTCAGCCTTTGCTATTTGCTAGAGACATTTATCCTCCCTTTAACATCCATTTTGTGTCTTGTCTCCTCACAGACATATTGTTTGCATTGTGCTGCACTGTTTCTTTTCTCCTTCTTTAGAACTGTCCTTCTCCATGAACAGCTGCATTTCCTCATAGGTTTCCAGTTCCTTTTCTTCAATGCAATTTATAGCACTTTGTTGATCTCCATTTTCACATCTCTCTTTCATCCCTCATTTACATTTTTAAGCATCTTTTCTTCCTTAGTTTTCCTCAGATGCTACTGCTTTTGCCTCTTTTTTCCACACTTTGTCTCCCTGACTTATTAGGAGAGGCAGATACTGTAACATGCCGCATTAAGACCATGGGGGGGGGGGGGGGGGGGTGGAATTGTGTAACACATTAAAAAGAATTCCACTATTGGCCAGCCTAATCCACTCACAGAGTTCTGGTGGCTTCTGGGGCCAGACATTTTTAGGAGAGATCTGTCAGAGGGCCTCAACAGCATTACACATTTCTATCCATATGGGCTCTCTAGTTATATCCTGAGATCATAGGATCATAAGGAAGTAAGGCTGGAAGGACTGTGGATCCTGGTCTTCTACTCATTTTTAATAGATTGGGAAACTACTTAGATGAGATCTTGTATAGTTTCAGAAACTATTAATTAGTTCGCAGTTGTACCTACTTTACTGTCCAGGGGCATGATTTTTGCTAGAAAAGGTTGAGAGATCTAAGTTCTAACTCTACCATTGACGCATTGTGCGACTTTGGGGAAAAAAGTCTCATGCCTCAGTTTCCCCATCCCTATAATGGGAATGTAATAGGGCCATTTTTAAATTTTTCTCTCTCCTTTCTCTCTTGCTCTTATTTTAACTTTAGTATACTGGATATCAGTACACAAAACCAATGTAAATTACACTGGTTTAAATGCATCATCTGTCCAGATTCTAATTCAGAGATGTTCACTGTAGACAAGTTATCCCCAACTGATGGAAGGATATTATCCCCCTCATGCATCTACTGCTGGCTGTGGTAGTGGAAAGGATAATGGACCATGGATCTGTCCTAGGTTTTTTGAGTCATCACTGTCAGATTTGGTGTCACTGTTACTGGGGACTCTAAGTAGCCATGGTTAATTGAAGATGCCTCAGGCAGTTTCTTCTGTTGTAATGACATTCCCATCTTGCCCCCACCAGCCCTTCATTTGAAGTTCCTAAAAGGCTCAGCATGTTGCTTTGTTCCAGTGTTCTGATATTATCCAGCATTTGCTTTCCATTTTTCCACCTGTTTCTAAATATACATTGTTAAGACATTATTTCAGAGGGCTGTTAGTACATAAGCATTTTTAACAATTGCCGTTACACTGTAAGCATTTTGGAAAATCAAATATTCCACGCAGTATTTTATTTAGCCAGCTGAAGTGCTCCAACATTTATGACTCAAGGAGGTGTTAGAAGGCAGGGGAAAAAAGTGTTTAGAATAACAACATGCTCACACACTGCAGCTTATATCTCTGCTACAAAATATACAGTGGGGCGGATCCTGCCTGGGGCACAGTAGACAGGATTCAAAGAGCTTCTGCAGCATGAATAACAGTCAGGTAGATCTGACCTTCCTGATCTCCATGGAAGGCACAAAGTTTGTACCATGGCAAAAATGGGGGCAGGGGGATCAGGCACTGTCAGGAATAGGCTTCATACTCTGGGTTTGATGCAGGAATTTGTCAGGAATTTGACTTCAATGGGCTTTGGACTGAGCTCCCTAAAGGAAGGTAAGAGATGGACATACTGCCACTGTGCACAGAGGAATCCAAAGATGTGCATCTAGGGCAGAGTGTCCTTGCACTGCCCAGGATTCTGGGTGGGACTAACCAGGCCTGTCCTCATCCAGTGGAAGGGACCAGGTCACATAATTCTGCATCCTTCATACCAAGTAGTATCTGTTTTTCAATGCACTACTCAGATAAGTAAGTGCTACTCAGTGGGTGCGTCTACATGTGCCACTATGGTGCTATTGTTACCATGCTGTCATTTAGTACTTCCTTTTGGAAGAGTCCTTAGAGTCCTTAGGACTCTATGTCGCTGTAACGTTGCTATGGCGACATAACATCACATGTCGATGCACCCAGAAAGCGCATCTACACAAGATGTTTGCTGTGCAGTTGACTAGTTAAATGTGCAGCAAAAGTCTCGGCACCTACAAATGTACCACTATTAGGGCGCTGTGACAGGGGGTCAGTTCAGAGCCAGGTCACAGGATTGGCCTGCCCGCCTGTCTCTGGGCTAACTGCCCGCCTACTTCACCCGCCACGCCTTAGATAATACTATACAATGATGTTAACAAGGCGGGAGGCTACCCGTTTACTTGCCCTGGTGACAGGGACTGATACACATGACTCCAACATTCCCTTTTCCTGTCCCATGCCTCACAGATGACAACCTAAGTTGATAAATAGCTCTGGCCTACGGCCAGGCCAAATTCTGCCCCCTGTAGGGTCTCTAACATGCAATACATGTACTCTGCCCTCCACCAGGCCTCTAAAATACAAGTACTACCCTGCTGTGAAGTTTTTTTATATGCAACAGCACATGTGTAGATGGTGCCTTGGCTTGCTGAGGTACAGGGTGCTTCAATGCAGGGCTAGCTGGCAGGCAGCCCCCACGCTGAAGCACTCTCATGCCTCAGTCAGTTGCTCTGCAGCACATGAAGGCTGGTCAGAGCAGCCAAGCTTCCATGTGCTGTACACAAAAACTCCAGAGCAATATGCCCCAGAATTTTTGGTCCCAGGCACATGTTCAAATAGCACACCCAGAAGCAGTTTATTTGTGCCTTTATTCATGTGCTTGTAGACATACCCAGTGGGTCAAATTTTGCTACCATTACTTAGATGGGTAGTAATGTTGCTGTTTGTGAAAAAAGGTACACTGTAAGATGTCTGAGGAGATGAGATCAATATCTGGCCCTAAGTGATTCATAGTTGCAGAATCAGGCCCCAACTGATTTGCAGGAACTATGCCAAGTCAATTGGGGAGGAGCTAGTACAGCCCCATCCCTCAGCCCTTGGCACTAAATAGTTTCAATCTTCAGTGTCTGGTTTTAGGTTTCCCAGGATGGCTCCATAATATTTGGAAAAGGACCCTCGTTCTTCTAACCATGGATTTTGATACAGCTCTCTCCCCTATCAGGTGGGTAGTCAGTTGCAGTAACCTTGCCATCCAGAGAATAGCTGGCTGCTCAGTTTTTTCTAGAAACAGCAGTTCACCCTAGGTAGGCGCACATAATTAAACAGCTGTGGATTGTATTTCTCTTTAAAAGAGCGTGGACACAGACAGCTTCCTCCATAGTGGAAGGACAATCCCTGCTCTGAGCCCTACTGTAACATGGCTGTCCAAGTCCCTGCCTTGGCTTAGGGCTATAAACAAAGAATTATTTCCTGCTCCTTCCACCCACTGCCATCAGCATATGGCCAGTGGGGAACACCTCAGCTCACTGATCAATTCAAAGTATGCTAAACAGAGTCACTATTCACATAAGAAGTATTTTGTGTAGTCAAGCCAAATAAATCATTAATAGAACTCCATTCAAGTCAATGGAGTTACCAGGGATAAAATTGTCCCACAGTGTTTTGGTTTAAAATTTATATTGATTTTTTTATTTGGTCTACTCCACAGTCCAAAGTATTAGGATGAGCCAGCCAGAACAGTATATACAGTTCTCTGAGTGTAAACAACATATCCTTGACATGCATTGCAAATAGGAAAAGCCATGAACATGAGCATTTCCATTCTTGGCTTGGCCTTTAAAGGCTGTTTAAAAAAGCAAGATATGACAAAATGTAACAGAAGTACTTAGCAAAGTCAAAAAAAAGCAGTAACTGCTAACTAGTAAACAAACTCCATGTCTTTTGAGGAAAGTCCTTGTCATTCACAAAATAGGTATATTGGTTTACTATGCCATGTTCTTCTCTAATATTAAGTGAATATTCCTAGTATACTACATGAATAAAGTGGGAAGATATATTTTAAATTCTATCCAAAAAATATGGGCTTCCTGTCCTTTCAGCAAAGGCTTTGAATTTATAGCCATCTTTCCACTTGCCTTAGCAGGCTTTAGATCAACCCCAATGCTTGCATGATTTGCTCTCTTATGGACAAGAATCATAAGATCAGAGATTCAGAGGAAAAGAAGAAAATCTTGTCTCAGGATTGGCTATCAGCTATCAGTCATGTTAGTCTAAAGTCAGGCATAGGGCAGGGTAGAGATGCACTGTATGGATTAATTATAGCAGAGGTGCATATCCTTTCATAAGCAACAGCTTATTTCATCAGATGCTGACAAGGGACCACAGGGAGCAGAACTACTAAATAGCAGTGATTTAAATACAGAGGGAGGGAAGGAGGAGGAAAAGGGAGGGGACACTGCTGGAAAAGGCAAGGTGGGTAGATGAGACAAAAACAAAGCAGTTAACTGGTTGAGGGACATAGAATCCCAGAATCCCAGAAATGTAGGGTTGGAAGGAACCTCCAGACATAAGGGTTTTAAAAGATAATCCAAGAACAGGATAAGAATCTGTAGTTTCAGTTTAGATCATACTTAACACAGTCCAGTCTGTGGATGATTTCTTGTTCCATGGTTTCCTGTTCAAGTTGGTTTTTAAAGTTTTGTTGTTTAAGAATACCTACTCTGCGGTCAGAGATGGAATGCCCAGGGTAGTTAAAACGTTCTGCTGTGGGCTCGTGTGTCTTTCTGGAGTTGATATCAAATTGGTGTTCATTCATTCTTTCACATAGGGATTGCCACATCTGTCCAATATAGACAAAAAAAGGGATGCTGTAAGCAGATGATGGACCATATGGTGTTAGTAAAGAAGCAAGTGAATGAACTGTTATAAGGCAGGTCAGCACACTTCTATTTTTCACCTTTACAGAGTCACAAGCAGGGATGGGTAAATCCCACAATGTTCAGTTTTTTAGATGCCTAAATATGGATTTAGATGGCTAATTTTAAGTACCACATTTGAAAATTCAACTCGGACATTACATGGAAACGCAGGCATAAAAATATATTGTTTTACTAAATTTAAAATACTTGTTTTACTTCATTTAAAATACCTCAGGCTTTAAGGAGGTTTGGGGGGATTTAGAATAATGGTTTAGATGTGGTCAAGTGATAAATTAAATTGCTTTTATAAAAATAAGAAAGGGGAAAATCCTACAATTTAAGAAGGCTTCTCTTCTGTGATGCATGTAGTCTACATACTACATAGTATGAGGCCGCTTATAGGCATTATGGTTTTCTAGGTTTAATCTGGACTACAGCCGTGACTATATACACATGGACATCTGTAGTCCACATTAAAATTGGCTCCAGACCAAATTAACTTTTAGCATCATTCAATGAGGGTTAGTTAATGCATACTAGGGCAGTCCAAATGAGGGAATTTAAACTGTATTAATTAACGTGTATATATGGCATTGTTTTTAGGATAAGCATTCCTTAGGAATGCAGATAAGCATTGCAAATATCAGACCTCTCAAGGGAAACTCAGTTGTGGTTTTGCAACAGAACAGAGGCTATCAGGGACAAAGTAACACCTTTTACAAAGTCAAATGTACCAACACCTCACCCTGACTAAGTATCAGTATCCAAGCACCCCAGCTACTGGTCTATGAAGAAGGGGGCAAATCTCTTTGATCATCTATTAACCCTTAATTCAAATGGAAATTTGATTCAAAGTGTGTGATATGAATCAGTTAACATTGTTTAGAAAACAGTGAGCATGTCTACAGGCATTGCCTGTGGTATATCACTTTATACTAGTTGTTCTCCAGTTTTTTAGACTTGAGGTACCCCTTACTATATTTGATGCCCCCTTCAAAAAGTGACAAGTCTTAGCTTTCAAATTCAGGCTGGGGATTAACTGGCTAAGCGGCAGCTCTGCAGAAAAGGACCTGGGGGTTACAGTGGACAATACACTGAATATGAGCCAATAGCATGGGCGACTGGTGTCTCTCGAATTAGCGGGGGGCACCAGATTGCCGACAGGGGGGAGGTCCCCTATAGCCGCTGATCACCGAATGAGGAGGGGGGGGGTCCCCCAGCAGCCGATCACCCAAGTCGGAAGTACACTTCCAGCAGCACTTCTGGTTTTGTGGCTGGAGCTTCCAGGGGGTGCATGGTCAATCTCAGGGTGTGCACCCAGTAATGTTGCCAATGGCCAACAGTGTGCCCTTGTTTTGAAGAAGGCTAATGGCATACTGTTATTTAGGGTTACCATATCTCCTGTTCAAAAAAGAGGTCACCTGTGGGGGGGGAGGGGGCAGTGATATGCCCATGCTCTGCTCCTGCCCCTCCCTTTCAAGCCACAACCCCCACCAGCCCTGCTGCTGCCCCTCATTCCCAATCCAGAGTACCCTGCCCCCAGACCATGCCCCTCACTCCCGAGCCACAGCCCCCTGGCCCTGCCTGTTCCCTGTGCTCCTGACCTACAGTTTCCTGCCCCCTGGTGCCCCTCACTTACAAGGCATAGCCCCCCCAGCCCTGCTGGTGCCCCTCACTCATGACCTGCAGCTGTGCTGCCCCCACAGCTCCCTGCAGCCCCTCTGCTGGAGGGGTTAGTATCTCCCTTGCCTCCCCACCTTGCTGCAACCCTGGTGCCAGCAGGCACCTGCTCCCATCACGTGTGTGTGCATGTGCACACACACACACACACTTTCTCTCTCTCTTTCACTCCCCAAGCCCTAGTCTTACCTTCCTGCTGCTGCTGGGGCTTGCAAGCAGACACATGTGATGGCCTTCCGCAGTCCTCCCCAGCCCCAAGCAGCTCCTTGCTGGGGCAAGCGAGGAAGTGCTGGGAAAGCAGAAGAAAAGCAAAATCCCAGACATTTGCTGGTATTTAAAAAAAACACCTGGATGGAGATGGGGGGATGGAAAAAGAGGACATATCTGGGGAAAAAACAGATGTATGGTAACACTACTGTTATTAACAGGGCTGTGTGAAACACCAGTGTTCTGCTTTGACATCCGTTTTGACGGAACAGTGTTTCGTTTCGAGTTTTGTTTCGTTTAAAAAACACTGTTCTGTTCTGTTTCATCGAAACAGTTTTGCTGTTTTGATGTTTCAATTGGGCTGGGGAAGGGAACTCAGCCTGGCTCAGTTCCCCTCCTCAGCACTGCAATCAGGCTGGGGAAGGGAACCGAGCCGGGCTGAGTTCCCTTCTCCAGCCTGATCACAGCCCTCATTCTTCCCTGTCTCCCATCACCTGGCTGGCTGCTTCGAAACTCAAAATGTTTCAAAACATTCAAAGCAGCCAATCAGAGTGCCCTACAGAGACAGGGACAGACAGCAGAGTGCCACCATGACGGTGGGGACTGAGAGTCCAGAGGGGAGGGGGGCAAGGCCAGCCTCCTTTGAGGCAGAGGGGGTTGATGTGGACTGGAGCACCACTGTAACGGAGGGGACAGAGCAGGGGGGCAAGGCCAGCAGTCAACACCCCCCCCCCCAGGTCTGCTCCTTGGAGCCAGGGGCTGGTACCCTCCACCCAACAACAGCCAGCATAAAGGGGAGGTGGCAGGGAACAGAAGAGGGAGGGGAGCAGGTGGGGGGGGTTACTGGTGGCTTCGACCCACTGCAACCACAACCACCCCCACGGTCGCAGGCCATGGCCCCAGCCCAAAATGGTGGGAGGGAGGCAGGGAGTGGATGTGGCCTCAGCCGTGGTCTAAAGTGGCAGGGGAAGGCAGGGAGTGGCCCCCGTCCCTGGCCCAAAGCTGCAGGGCCGGAGAGGGGGAACAGCTCAGGCCCCAGCCCGAAGCAGCGGGGGAGGAGACGGGGAGCAGCTCTGGCCCCAGCCCTGGCCCCAGGCGAGGGGGGGAGGGATGCAGGCCTCTGTCCCCGCCTGTCCCCCCGCCCCCTTGACGGGCAATTGGCTAGTGTATATTGCAGAGGACAACAAAGAGGGTTAGAAGGCTGGGGAACATGATTTTTGAGGAGCAACTGAGAGAACTGAGTTTATTTAGTCTGCAGCAGAGAAGACTGAGGGGGGATTTAATAGCAACCTTCAGCTACCTGAAGGGAGGTTCCAAAGTAGACAGAGCTAGACTGTTCTCAGTGGTGGCAGATGACAGAGCAAGGAGCAATGGACTAGGAGGGTAGTAAAGCACTGATCAGGTTACACAGAGAGGTTGTGGACTATCCATTGTTGGAGGTTTTAAAAACCCAGTTAGACAACATGTTGGCTTGGACTAGATGACCTTGTGAGGTCACTTCCAACCTGCATTTTCTATGATTCTATGATTTGTTTTTTGATTATGAAAAAATAATAGACCAATTTTTCTGTTGTAATGAACTCAAAGACTACAACAGGTCAGAGTGCTTTTTACCCTACGCATTCCTATTTGAAATCTTGGGAATCGTATATAGGTGTTTGCATCCCACAGAACCATTAAGAATCTTGCATCACCACAGGGTGCCATGGCACCTGGTTAAGAATCACTGCCTTATACTAACACTTAACTTAGCCTGGAACTATTACTGTAGAATATTGCAGCATGCAGTTTTTTGCTCTTGTGGAGGTCTTCAACATTGTTTTATACACAGCTTAAATCCCATTATATGTTTGAAGATTTGGAAGAAGAAAGTTGTCAATTCTCAATTCACTGGATAGAAGCTCACATCTGATTAAATTTCTGGCGCTGTTACCAGCTTCCCATGGAACCTTGAACAAGTCACTTTATCTCTCCATACTTCAGTTTTCCTGAACACATTTTCCATTAGCTGTGCTGAGATTAACCTGACCAGAGCTCAAGTTCCATTCTTGGCTCTACCACTGATTTCCTGTTGAAGCTTGGAAGAGTCGCTGTGGGTAGGATATTCCAAAGCACCTGAGTTAGGCACCTAATCTCCTCAGAGGATAATTGGAACTAGGTATCTAACTTACTGAGGCACTTTTGACAATCCTACCCTAAAGTCCTCTGCTCTTCATTTTCCCCATCTCTAAAATAAAAATTGGTGAAACTTCTTTTTTTCTAACAAGGAGAAAAGAACTAACCCAAAAACTTTAACTTTCTTTTTTAAGTTTGGTCAACATTTTCTGTATTTTAATGAAAGACTAGAAACAGAAGACAATAAAAATGTTAGTTTATGGTAAAAAAAAATCAGTTCTAACTGAAAATTGAATGTGTCTATTAAGCCTGGTTTTAGGAAACAGAAAACTGTCTTGCACTTTTTTGTTAAAAAGAAAAGTGGGAAATTTAGGGAAAAATATTTCCCTCCCAAAACATCCCATGATGAATCACTGCTGTTTTAACCACCCCTAAAGAATTGCCAGTGTCACAGAATGATTGTTTATTCCAATTTGTGCATAGTTGTAAAAATGTTTGTGTTCAATTACATAATTTTATTATTGACAGGTGATGTGCTTGAGATGAATGTACTGTATTCCGTAATTTCTACTATGTGCAAAGACATTTTGGAAGAGAAAATATACAATAAATGAAGAGCATCTGGGCTCTGATTTTGCTGCTAATGTTTCAGCTCTATGACTCCTACAACATCCAATGTCAGCATTGCCCTTTAGAGACAATCTCTTCCAAAGCCATCTGCTAATGCAGGTGATACCTATTGCACCTTAGAGAAAACACTTGTAAGCAAAAATCTTCTATCATTTTTCTCTCTGCAGCTAGAATCAAGAAAAGACAAGCTTCAGTAAAGTAATAAAAATATAATAGAAAAGATAAAGATCTCACTCCAAGCTACAGAAAATAAATACCTGTGTCTATTTACAGTACAATAGCAATATTGGAGAAAGCGCCTGTAAAGACACTGACTCGAAGACAAGCATTTCTAGAGTTTCAGCTGGAATGTGGATTTATGATCTGGCTGGGAAGCATGTTAGAATCCAGTGAATGGGAGGAAGAGGTGATGAGGGTTGGGGCCATGAAACTTCACAGGGATCTGGAGAATAATTCAGTGTGGACAAATGGCAATGTGCTTCTGATAAGTAGCAGAGAATTAGTGATATTTAAAAACATAAGCACAGACATATCCAAGAAGACCGTTCTTCTTTTTTTTTTTTAACTTGAGCTTTTTATATCTGGCAGGGTTAATTGAGGATTTCTGTAGCATGCCAGTTTAAAGTGCCAATATATATGAAAGACAAAGTACAGTGCAACTTACCGATAATGTAGTTGCTAGAGCTGTATTTCTAAGTCTTGTGTGGTTGAAGACACAGTGCATGCATTTAAATTCCTTGTAGCAGCTTGTGCTCCATGGAATAAGTCAAAGATAGAGGACCAAGCATTTATTTGATCTATTTATATTTCAGCCTCAGTACTCAAACCTCTCAGCATTCACACTGCCTAACTGATATTGAATTGCTACCACCCATCATTAGTCCAAGAAGTTGGATCCATGAGTTCAACCAAGTTGTGTTCAGTGCAGGTAAGAGGGGAAAAGGCCACATTGCAGAAGTCCCATTTTCTGTGCCCCTATGGGCTGTTGCAAGGGTCCACACTATAGTACTGTGGGCTATAGATCTGCACCTGTCAAACCTTCTCCTGCCCCACCCCAGCTCCACCCACCCCCCTCTGCTGCAACTTCAACATGCCCTTATGCTTACTATGACATGCCTCCTGAACTAACTTACTGCAGAGGCAGCACAGAGGTGACAGCATCCACAGTACACTCAGGGTAGAGATTTACCAGGAGTCTACCCAAATGACTCCATTGTGGAGATGAGTCCCCAGGTAGTGAAATCCTTGTCCCATTCAACTCCAGAGCTAAACTCCCACTGGATTCAAAGAGGCCTTCATACTTTTGTGGGGTGAAGCACAAAACTTCACCCTGGGCCCAAAGCCAGGTACAGCCCACCCTCAGCAGGAAAATTAGTCCTCAGGGTATACTGGGGCCCCCAGTGTATTTGGATTTCAAGGCTGATCAGTCTGCATGCTATATGGGGGTGTGTACAATACAGCCAAGGGGGGATCCAGGGTATTACAAAGGGAATGGCAGGAGCAGTGACCAGAGCAGCCTCCCTGCTCCCAGCCTCCTCCCCCTTCTTGTTCCACCCAAGTGGGCAGACTGTGTGGAGGAGTAGCAGCCAGGGACTTTTTTAAATTCCAAAAAAGGAGAGAATATCTGCCATCCTTTCCCCTCTGTTCCTTTCCCTGCTCAGAGGCACATCCTCTCCCTTCCCATTCCCCCTTCCCTCACCTGCTGCTTCTAGTATCCTTGCTGTCCCAGCAGCAAAAGGGATTTCCAGAGTTGCTCCAGTGGGCTGCATGGGGGCTGGGCTCAGCCTGGAACAGCAGCAGCAGGCAGGTTCCCCCTCCCTGCCTGCTCCCCCTCGGTGTTCCCCACCAGCCTGGGAGCAGACTGCCCCTCACCTGCTTGCATTTCACTACCACTGTCCCAGGCTGAGCCCAGCCACCACACAGCTCAGTTGGTGTGGGACATGAGCTCCCCTCACCATGGGGACAGCAGAAACACTGACAGCAGCAGGTGAGGACTGGTGAATGGGAGGGGAAGGTATGTGCTTCTGAGCATGGAAGGAAAGGTGGGGGGTTTTGATTTTTTTCAGAACTTAAAAATGTTCCCTAGTTGCTGCTTGTGCCACATGGTCAGAAAGGGGGGTGTAGCCACATCACTTCAGCCCTCCCCCCCATCCATCCCTGAATACAGCTCTTGGTGGTTTGGAATGCCTTGGATCTATTCCAAGGGCTGATTCTTCTCTCACATCAGCTGTATAGTAATGAAACTACCTTGGATTCAGTGGAGTTACTCCACATTTCTACCAGTGTACATGAGAATGGGATTAAGTCTTGACTATCACCATTTTGGCTTTCAAATACTTGACAGCTCAATGATCCCTGTACATTACTCTAGCAGGATACTTAACTGGGTGTCCATTACATTAATCTCCCCCCTCAAGCTTATTTACACTCCTAGAGCACTGCAAAAGGCCCTTTGGATGAAGGAAACCCAGAGAGAACTCAGACCAGGATCTCTAACAATTCAAAAGCCAGATGCACAGCTGGTATTAATCATCACCGGTGCACTGAAGTCAATAGGGTACATTGATTTACATCAGTTGAGAACCTGGCTTACTCTCGTTGGCTTCCTGATCCAGCACTGTGATTCAGTAAGAAAAACTGAGTGCTTCTAAAGGAAAAAATGTAATAGAGATTTTTTCCCCCCAGAATGAACTTTCCACCAAAACAATGCAAATCAGGACTGTTATTGTTCGGGGGAAATGAAGAAGGGGTGGAGAGAGATGGCACTAATGCTGATGGGATTGTCTTTGGTTTGAGAAGATCAAAGACTGTAAGCCACTGCCAAAATAAATATTTGAAGCCTTAGTTCTAAGAGGATGATTAGCATGCAGCACCCTTTTCAGAACCCCACTCATCCTCAGTAAATTGTACTGAGGAACCGAAGATGCGTATCCTGATTCTGAGAGCCTAATTCCTCTTACAACGCAGATAAAGCAATCCCAGCTTCCCTCTGTCTCTGAGCCCTCCCTTTCACCTTCCCATGTGAGGCCTGAGACATTTCTGGCTGCCTTACCTCAGTTTAACCCTGAAAACACTCCCACCTGATCCTTTTTGGCTGTACTTTTCTATTGTTAGAAATCTACTCTCTTCCTCAGTTCATTCTCTTTTCTGCCTGTCCTTAGTTTCACCAGATCTTACTTGCGTTTCCTGATTCTTGTCTTGTTTCTTGAGTCATGAAGCAACACCTGGGATTCCTATGGTCATGGGGAAAAGTAGGGCTGGAAGGGACCTCAGGGGTGCATCCACATATGGCTGAGTGGGTGTGCTGGCTGGTGTAGTGCACCTGGTCCCCTCAGGGGCTGGTGGTCTAGGCTTGGGGGCCCTTGCCCTTCCCAGCCCCAGCTGTGGAGAAGGCTGAAGAGGAGCCCTTCCCACTGCCCTTGCCCTTGGTCCCTGATGACAGCAACGGTCAGCTTTCCCCTTGGCTCAGAGATGGTGGGACATGGGGAAAGTGTGCATCCATATTTTTTGCCGCAGCTACACTTCGGGGCATACCCAGCAGAGGGAGGCAGTCCAGGAGCAGCTCAAGTGGGAAGTGCTAGAGCTGGAGAGGCACCTGGCCACTGACCCAACCAACCAGTCCCTCTGCGGATAGTGTCGGGAGAGGCAGGATGAGCTTTGTGCTCTGGACGACCACCATGCCCATAATGCGTTTGTCCACTCATGCGTCCAGCTCCTTTGGGAGATGGACCATGGCTCCTGCTTCTTTAATGCCCTGGTAAGGAGGCAGAGGGCCAAGAAGTACATCACCTGCCTTCTGGCAGGTGATGGCATTACACTCACAGATCCAGGCACGCACGAGCCTTCTGCAAAGAGCTCTTCTCCCTGGATCCGACCGATACCGAGGCCTGTCAGACCCTGTGGGAAGGACTCCTGTGGGTCAGCATGGGTGATCGGGACCAGCTGAATGCTCCTTTCACTCTGGCTGAGTTTTTGGCTGTGCTCCACCTTATGCCTGGCAACAAGGCACTGGGCATCGACAGGCTGACCATGGAGTTCTACCGGACCTTCTGGGACATCCTTAGCCTGGACCTTGCCATGGTCTGGGCTGAATCTGAGGGAATTGGGGAGTTCTCCCTGTCATGTCAGAGGGCTGTGCTGACCCTCCTGCCAAAGATGGGGGATCCCCACAACCTGAGGAACTAGTGTCCCTTGTCCCTCTGCATGGACAAAAAGGTGGCAGCGAAGGCCATCTCACTGTGCCTGTGGTCTGTGCTGATGGATGTGATCCATCACGAATATGTACGCGGTGCCCGGACGTTCCATCTTCGACAACTTGTACCTGGTTTGGGATTTCCTGGAGCTAGTCCACTGGGAAGATCTGTCTTTCACTCTCCTATCCCTGGTCCAGGAGAAGGCGTTTGACAGGGTGGATCATGGGCACCTCACAGGCACGCTGCAGGCCTTTGGCTTCGGGCCCCACTTCATGCAAGCTGTCCAGGTGCCATACACCTCTGCAGAGTGTTTGGTCAAGCTCAACTGGACCCTGACAGAGCCCATCCCATTCAGGAGAGGGGTTTGTCAAGGCTGCCTGTTGTCAGGCCAGCTGTACGCCTTGGCCCTGGAGCCCTTCATTGTTCTCCTGTAGAAGCGGGTGGTGCGATTGGTGCTCTGGGAGCCAGCACTGCAGCTGGTCCTGTCAGCATATGTTGACAACGTACTCCTCATGGTCCAGGACTCAGGTGACCTGGCACAGGTGGAGGCCTGCCAGGCATTGTACTCGGTGGCCTCCACTGCCCGGGTCAACTGGGTCAAGAGTTTTGGCCTGGTGGTGGGTGACAGGTGGCAGGTGGGCTCACTCCCATCTGTGCTCTGTGGGATCTGCTGGAGCGTGGGCTTGCTGTTCTACTTGGGGGTCTACCTGTCCCCCACAGAACCCTCCCCCCCTGGAAAACTGGCACCAACTGGAGGCAAGGGTGGTAGAGTGGCTCTGGGCATGGGCAGGACTCCTGAGATGTCTCTTCCTGCATAGGAGAGTGCTGGTGCTGAACCAGCTCATCCTGTCCATACTCTCACACCACTTACACACCCTGCCTGTGCCCCGTGTGGTCCTGGCAGGACTCCAGAGATGGGCACTGGAGTTTTTCTGGCTGGGATGGCACTGGGTTGCTGCAGAGGTCCTGAGCCTCCCCTTGCGGGATGGTGGCCAGGGCCTGGTTTGCCTACACAGCCATGTCTTGGCTTTCTGCCTTTAGGCCCTGCAGTGACTGCTATATGGAGTTGGTAGCCACATGGCATGGGGCCACCTGGGGCGTGCTTTCCTTTGCCACTTCCAGGGGCTCTGATATGACTGGCAGCTTCTCAGCTTGCGGGGCTTCTTCCTGCAGGACCTGCAAGGGCTGCCAAAGTTCTATCAGGACCTCCTCCAGGCCTAGAGGCTGGTCTCTAGGAGGCGCCCCAGTTGCAACAGAGGTTGATTCTGGCTGGTGTCACCTGTATTGGAGACCTCCTGGACTATGATAGGCGGGAGTGGATGGACCCTGCTGCGCTGGCACATGGGTCTACCCATGACACGTGTAACCTGCCATCTGGTCCAGGAGGTGAAATCTGCCCTACCTGCTGATGCCCTTGCTTTGTTGACCAGGTCCTGTGTGGTGGTGCCCCCTCCCCGTGTCCTCCAGCCCACTGGAGTTTGTCGTGGGACTGGCGCCTCTCCTGGTTTCACAGCACTTCCTGCTCCACCCCCTGAGCCAGCTGGAGGACACCAGATCAGTCCACTTTTCCACTGTCCATCACCACCATCTCTACACACTCAGGCACCACACTGTCCATCATGCCGCCCTCATGTCCCGCCCAGACACCAAGTGGTGGGACCTGCTCGGTGACGGTGTGGCTGGGGCACCCCAGTGGCTGAGTATGTACTCCAACCTCATCCCACAAGCCACTGGGGACTTCAGCTGGTGTTTCCTCCATGGAGTTGTCGCCACAGGTGTGTATGTGGCAAGCTTCACCGACACCCTGGTCTTCTGCCCCTTCTGCAGGCAGAGGGAGACACTGGCGCATGTGACCCTCGAGAGTGCCAAGCTGCATCCCCTCCACCTCCAGAGCCTCCTTTTGAGGTTCTTGTTGAATTTCACCTCCCCCACCTTTTTGTTCTTGGTCACCCCATCCATGGTCCCACCAAGTCCCGGGACCTCCTGGTCAACCTCCTCCTGGCCCTGGCCAAGTGGGCCCTGTATTTGACCAGGAAGGAGGCTCTGGCCGGGAAGGTGCCCAGAGACAGTGGGGCCACTTTTCGCTCCCTTGTCCATGCATGTTTCCAGGCAGAGGACCAGTGGGCAGTGTCCACCGGCTCCTTGGATGCCTTTGAGGACCGGTGGGTGTGGCCTGGGGGGCTCTGCTCGGTGTCCCCCCTCAGGCACACTTATTTTCACATTTTGACCCTTTGACCCATGCGACAATCCTATCCTGGTTTTTTTTCATTAGTTGTCCCAAGTATTTTGTTGTAACATTCACCCACTAGCCCCCGTACAACAGGGGCTGCTTGTTAGCCAGGTTAGCCTTAGCCCCCAACTCCTTACTTACCTGGCAGAAGCAGGCTCCAGGTCCCCACAGCTTGTACCACTGCCTGCTTGGCTTGGGCAGGCAGCGTGCTTCAGGACCAGGGAAAGGGCCAATCACAGAGATGCTCTGGCAGGCTGCCAGACGATCTCTGTGGAGGACTGAGCCTCTGGTTGCCTCTGGGACCATGCCCTGACCCGTTTCTTTTCCCCTGGGGTTTTGTTTGACACCAGGGATCTAATTTTGCTCCCCCACTGCAAATTTGCAGCAGGGGGAATGTTTTTTTATTCCTGTACCTCAAAGGGGTCTGAGACGCTGCAAGTCATGTGCGGGCTCATTTGGATGTGCCCCATGAGGTCATCTAGTCTAGCTCCCTGGTAAAAGGTAGGATCATCTGTGACTAAAACATCCTAGCCAAGTGTCTATCTAGCCTGAACTTGAAAATTTCCAGGGATGGAGTTTTTACAGTTTTTCTAAGTAGCTGTTCCCAGGCTTGACCACCCTCATAGTCAGAAAGTTCCTTCTAATCTCCAACTTGAATTTCTTATGTTGCAGGAACATTTTAGGCTTGATAAATTTAACATTTTCTGCCAAAAAATCTTCGGTTGTAAAACTCCCACCCAGCTTCCCTCCCAAGTGCCAGCCCAGTGCCTTAAAGTACTGTGTATAAAATGTCACAGACCTGATTCTCCACTGCTTTTCCTCGTGTGTTTGTTTTTTTTCATTGGCTCAAAGAGAGTGTGTAGTGGGCAGAAAACCTTACCTTTCTGATCTGGGAGTGCCTCTGCTCTCAATTTGATTAAGTATAAAGACTATACAAAGCACAAGGCACTGGAAAAATCAGTCCCCAAATCCTTACATTCTTAGAGTTTAGGAGTAGCTCAGTCTTTCAGGCTAACGGTCTCTCTGTCTCTGTCTCTCTCTCTGTCTCTGTCTCTCTCTCTCTCTCTGTGCTATACTCTTAGGCCACTTTGATGTTCAGCTCTGAACATTCTTTATTACCTAGTGGCTTCTAATCAAGCCCCAGTTATACAATATGCATTCACACCACGATACCAACTATCATCTCATACATGATAGAATAGAAATCTGCATTCCCCTGACAGTTTTTCCCTCTTACTCTCTTGTCACTTAACATGTTGGGCTTCAAAGGAATCCTTTGAATCTTTCTACTTATTGAGAAAACATTATATTTAGATAGCTTTTTTGTCCCTGAATGAAGCATTAGTATTTTTAGCCTAATTCAGCATCTTCCTTCGACTTCATTTTTCCAAAGGGATGCCCATTTACTCTTGCAAAACTCTTAGCTTAATTAATGTCATATGCCCATATGTTCTCTGTTCTGCTTATTATTTATTTCTAGTACTGGTTTCTCATGGATGGTAACCCAGACCATCATAAAAATAAATGCTGATATAAAAAATATACTGTCAGAAGAACAACAACCAGCTAGACAAGAAGCAGTAAGGATAAAAAATGTCTCTACATACAAAGCTTTGGAAAAAGATGAACTTATTAAAATACACTGCAGAATTCTGTAACAATGATCCAAAACTCTACAGCTTAAAAAATATTGCTAGTGAGCCCTTTATTGTGGTGCCCTATGCTACTGTCATATATTGTTTAGAAGGTAGGTTTTACTGAGCAAGAACTGCAAGAATTTGTCCTAGACGGATATATTTATTGCTGGTATAACTTCATTGACTTGAATATGACCTATAGTGTTTTGGTCCATAACTATAAGATCTGCCTATTTACTATAGTTCAGTACTGAGATGCCTCCCATCACCGTCATAGCTAAATAAACATATTATTTTTAGCAGAATACATCTGTAAATTATACAGATGATGAATGTTACAGTCAGTGTTCAAGGAAGAAGAGAAAGACGGTGTTCTTTAAAACACAGTTATTTTTACATGTTTTATATATTTTTAATTGCTCCCAAACTGAAACTTTGCCTGCCAAATTCCAGCCCAGAGAGAACTTCTACTGCTGAGTTATAAACCCTGAAATTAGATACTGAGAAATATGTGACTGCAGTGAAAATGATGACACAGCTGCAACTCAAAGGGGACACGATCAGAGCTTATAAATACCTTCAAGGTGACAGTTCAAAAGAAGTAAAGGAATTATTCATAATTTCAGTAGATGGCAGGATAAAGAACAATCAGCCAGAGAAAGGTAAGGAAGAAAAAGTCTACGCTTAAGGGAAAAGCTCTTAGTAGTAATAGGGAAGTAGATTAGACTACTAAAAAAAATGGTCAATATTCCATGATCGAGATCTTCAGCTGCAGAAAATTCTACCAGCTGAGAAAGTATCCCCTTAACAGTGTATATCCATCAAAGGTAGGTTAAACCTGAATGATATGGAGAATTTTTCCAGGAACTACATTGAGAGGTCAGACTAGATGGCTCACCTGACCGTTTCTGGATCTGCTCCTCATGATTAAGTAATATCAATGTAAATTATGTGTATAGTAAGCATGCCATGTGAGTTTACAAAACTGAAAATGTACTGAACACAAAGCCTTCTCAGGTAAGACCAATCTATGATGGGACATGTTCTGCAAGACTCAGTGAAGGTTTCCCGTTCACTTCAACACGGATTCCACACTTGGAACAATGGCAGTGCATGCATGGGCCAGGAAGTTTAGTTCATTCTACCAACAAGAAAGTTTTTTCCAGCCAAACAGCCAAATAACAGAATGCATCTGTTGTTAATTCCAAGCCATGACAACCCCAAAAGATGTGTGCAATGAATGCGTGTGTCTCCTGTCGCTTAAACTGGTTAATTAATTAATGATACACCATTCAACTTGGGCAATCTACTGTTACTCCACTGTCCTATTATGCTGGCAAAAGGAAAGTAAATAGATCTTTTACAGCCCATTTCATTAACAACCTCTCTGCAGTATTTCATGGCCCAATAGCTGGGGTTGTACATATGAACAAGCCTCATGTAATGAATTTTCCTTTCCCTCCCATACGTTTGAATGCAAATACGTGACTTAAACACATTGCTGTGTTGGAGGTGCAACCCAAATTCTGGATGCTTTAATGGAGAATCTCTTTGAAATTATGCAGACAAAAGCATCTAGTGAATATCTTCAGCATGACAAGAACTGTTCACGGACACCAGATGCGAACGTGAGGCCAGACCCGCAACTGGTGCCAAGTAGCCGAGCTTCATCAAAATCAAGGATCTAGACCATTAATGCATTTTTTTTTAAGATAATGCATTTTCTTCTTGTTTTTTTTCCCCCCTTTTACTTAGTAGTTCACTCACGACTCTGCTGATTTTGCAGCCTCCAGATGCAACACGGCAGTTGTCAGAGTTAGGACAATAGCCCTTGGGTACAACACAAATGTAAAATATCCTTTAGAATTTTCCATGGTAACACTTCATTCTATCAGCTCATGTCTGCATCCTGACTGAGTTGAAAACTTGCTGGTATGAGAGAGATCAAAGAGACAAGATTTCTAGGATCTTTATTGCCAATTTTGTGGGCAATTTAGAAATGGTTTACTTCACTGTTGGTTCAACTGACAGTTCTTTGGCTGTTCAAGAATCTCAGCATATGATGCTCTACTTTGGCTAATTAATTTTTAAAGAGGCTTTGTGTATTAATACAAATTCTATTAGCATTGCCTCTTAGCAACCAGTATATTAAATAAGATGCCAGTAGCATAACATTTGACAGTCTCCACATTTGTAAAGTATATGCTTTTTATGTTTTTAAGAGATCTTCAAAATAAATTGAGCTTGTTATTGAATTTCTGCTAAGACATAACAATATTACTTCTTAATTAACAGAAGTATACCCCACTCAGAGCTGTATATGCCATGATGGTCAAAATTCATAAGAGTTGTAAACTGGCATAGCTCCTCTGACTTTATTGGCACTACCCTAATTTCTATCATCTGAGAGTCTGGCCCTGTATAACTGCAGAGGGGGAAAGACCTCAACCACTGTGCTTTTGCCAGATGAAGTTGCAAATGAGATGTCATCATTGGATATTGAACCTGGCATTTCAGTATCTAAAAGCAAGACCATCTAATCTCTGAGCCATAAAATTCACACAGTACAGTTGGAAGGCTGCGGCAGTCATGAGCCTCTGCTCATGGACTAGCCGCTAGAGGCAGACAAAGAGCAGCGTTGTGTAAGTAGAAGTTACTGTCGTGGTTCATAGAGTGACACAAAGTGCAGTGGTAATGATTTCTGTATTGGGTTCAGTCACTTTAAGTTAGAGGAGAAAAATCTGCTGACAAGTTTAATTCAGTAGGAAATAAATTGTGTTGGCCCTTCGTGTTTTTGCACAGGAGGGAAGCTCTGCAGGGTGGGTGAGATTTCATGGCATTCATGCCCAACTAATGCAAGGTTCAGATGCATGGAAAATTAAAGGCAAAAGGAAAATGAAAGAAACCCAATGAGCAGGGGTAAGGAATGTAACACTGCTGGGTTACACAGGAAGGCAATGGAAGGTTACACTGGAAATTACATTGGGAGGGCAAGGAGGATACTGCTCCTGGGATGAGGAAAAAAAGGGAAGGGAGGATGGCAGAAGACCTTCAGAGGAGACAGGTCTGGGACTGAGACAGGAGATATCGGAGGCAGAAGGTACTGCGCCCACAAAAGCACAGGACTCTCCGCAACCTGGAACTGAATCCAAGATTCCCAACTCTTCCTGTCCCTCTGCTGTCAGCAAATATCTGTGGTGATGTCTTCTTGTCACTGAATGTGTGGTGTACATCAAAGATGACAACCTACTTTTGCTATTGTTACTCTGCTATTTTACCTGGCAACAAAGTCCTGGGCAATGGATCTAAAAGTACCAGCCTATGTGGGCATCAATATTATACCACATGACTGCTAAACACATGACAGGTCTCTATACCAATGACAAAAATCTGGAAGGAAAGGGAACGGGGAAGGGAGGTTGGTTGTTTGCTTTTTTCAAACCTAGGAAACTGTACCTACAACTACTTTAAAAGAAGATTAGTAACAAATTAAGATGACTGTGTAATCTGAAATTGACTCCTTTTGTGCATATGACTTACTGTGCAGACATTAGATAGTCATTATTTTTTCAGTAGGATTCCTGCCTCACTGCATGCACAGGATGAATGAAGCTCAGGTAATAAGCATATATTTAATATTTTATTTAAGCATCCTTAATTCAGCATTTCCCACCTTTTCAGTGCTTGAATATGCATTTTTAACCTTTTTTATGTAGATCTTTTGGAGATAATACCTATATAAAATGCCATAGTAATGATGGTTCAAACCAAGGGGTAAAATTCACTGACACACTCCAGTTGTTTTCTGCCACTTTAGTAAATCAAAGTAGCCATAAAACCAACTGGCTCATATGAGTGGTACAAAGCAAC
The DNA here is from genome assembly GCF_030867095.1 of Alligator mississippiensis. Classification (NCBI taxonomy): domain Eukaryota; kingdom Metazoa; phylum Chordata; order Crocodylia; family Alligatoridae; genus Alligator; species Alligator mississippiensis. The sequence goes on along the minus strand of NC_081824.1, from coordinate 223,020,779 downwards.
CAGAGAAATCTGGCTATAAATTAGGAAAAATATGTCAATATAGAAATATAAAGTCAAAGTGTAATATGATTTGATTACAGTTTGACTCTATGGGTCAGACAAAGCAATCAAAGCCAAATAGGCAAGGCAGGTTAAGTAAAAGACTGTGTAGATTTTCACCTTATAGACTAACCAAAGGAGATATATATATATATAGATGTATGTGTGTGTATACAATATTACAATCATATCATGTACAATATCACATGATATAAGTTCCTACACACACATATACAGGGGATGGATCCAGGATTTCCCAAAGGGGAGAGGGATGCAGGAGCAGCCACCTGCACTGCAAGAATGGCTGCACGCACCTGCTCCCAGCCTGCTCCCCCTCCCACTGGTGCAGGTATTGCAGGATCCTCTGGGGACTTTTTTGGGTCCCTAAAGCAGGTGAAAAGCAGGATGGGATGGGCAGAAGCAGCAGAGGAGATGTGCCTCTGAGCACAAAGGGGAAGGGAGGGGGGATTTTCACTTGCTTTACAGACTTTAAAATGTCGCCAAAGGATCTTGCTGTGCTCTACAATCCAAAAGGGGGAGGGAGCTGCAGCCAGGCCACTGCACCTCCTCTGGATCCATGTCTGTCTGTCTGTCTGTTCATATATATATATATATAGACAGAGAGAGAGAGAGAGAGAGAGAGAGAGAGCACACAAGTTTCATGAGCTGAAGTCCATATCAGATGAGGTGAGCTTCAGCCCACAAAAGCTTGTGATACACATACCTTCTTTGGTTAGTCTGTAAGGAAATCTACCATGCCTTCTACTTGACTTTAGAGTAACACAGCTAACTATGCCTCTCTGGTCATGGGAGGCAAATTGACTCAGATTTATGGTTTCCTGAAGCCTTTGGATGAATATATTTGTAATAATCTCTTTTTCCATGCATGATAATTTTTTCTGTGCCTTGCCCCAGAAATAGCAATTACCATTCCCAACACGGGGCAATACTGACCTAGAGCATATGCAGCAGAAGTTTCATAGTTGTTGGTTCTACAGTTGGCAGTCTCTAAAATCAAGTATTTCATCTGATATCTAGGTAGGGGTTGGGGTTTTTTTAGGGGTGGGGAGATTAACATATAACTTTTGCATTCAAAATGGCCGAGTTATCTAGTGCCATTTAATTCAAGGTCATTGCTGTGTTTGCCACTTCGTGCTGTATTCTTGCTGGCTCTTAAGAAAAAAGCATGGAGAAGTTTAGTTAGTGCTTCAATAGGGGACCATCATGAAACCATGATAGTGCCAAAAGTTGTGACACCACTTCTGCAGGTGAAAAACCTAAGATGGCAACTAGAATATGTCTATTTGGTGCAAGGTGCGATGCGATGCAGAAATATCCCATAGTAGTTCTGCACATACCAACTCCAGAAGCAACAGAGCCACATTGCCCAGGCTGATAATTTCCATTGTGCTACATCTGGTTGTGGGGCTACCATGCAGAAAACTAGTGTGGGGTACCTCTGCACTGCACTGACCATACAGTGATATCCCTGGGGCCTTTTATGGCTCTAGCTCTTAAATTCTCAGCACCTTAATTCCCCATCTATAAAACTGAAACATTTGGTTCTGGGTCAAATGAAACATTTGGTTTCACCCAGAATACTCTCCCATTCCCCTCTAATTTTTTGGTTTGTGCAGAGAACCAGCCACCATCAATGAATCCCACAGCCCTGATTCAACACCAGCAGATACTATCATGTATATTACATGTTGAAATGTGAAGTATTGGGAGAAAGATATCATCCCCATTTTGCTCACCCATAAGGTTTGACATTTCAAGAGATGTGTCCAAGTGTCTTCATATTTCTTCTGTAGTTTTTTATTTTTATTTATCAGACCACAGTTTTGTTTTGTTTTTCCAGCTGAAATTTCAGAGGAGTATATAGGCAAAGTTTCCTCCTTAAAGACAGATGATATACAAACAGGTGCAGCACACTTTACAGATGCCCTCTGCTCTTACATATTGAAAGTTTGCAATGTATTTAAGAAATGAGAACATCCTGTGCTTTGGGGATTCATGATCATTTAGGACCTGGTTCTATTCCACATATTTGATGCCTAAGTGTAGATACAGATATTACTTTCAGACTGACCCAGCCAAGGTTAAGTCAATCTAAATGCCCAATTATGTAGGCATTCAGAGTGGTTAATTCAGCCAAAAATGGCATGTTTGATCTAAGAAAGGATTAAGTCAATCTTCTGAATGACTACACAAGTTCTCAGTATAGCCCTGAGGCTGGGAAAGCCCAGCTTCTCCTCCCAGCCCTATGGCTGAGCTTTTCCTACCCCTCTGACCCAGACCAGATTATTTTTAAGCACCCAACCCCTGCCTGTAGAGCCAGCTACACTTCCCCCACACCTGCCAACCCCTCCTGGACCTACCAACCCTCCTCCCCTGCTTCTTAGCCCTCCAATCCCACCAGTCCTTTCCCCATACAATTACCTACATTGGGCTCTCCAAGCCACTCCCGGCAGTGGTGAATGGCTGTATGCCCTGTTCCCAGCTTATGATTAAGTGGCTTAAAGTAAGCCACGTGAATAGAGACTGGGTGCAGTCTTAGGGTTCATAGACCGTATGGGCCCTGAGTGGACTTAGGTGCCTACGTGCGTTTCTATTTCACGCAGCTTGAGTCCCTGGAAAACTGTTAATGCCAAAGGTGGTGGCTCCTCCTGTTCCTCTTCACTACTTTTTGTGGCTGAATCTTAAGATTGAGATGATAGCATGTTACAGAGGTAAATGCAGTAACCAATTTGCTAGGACTAGAACAAGGTGGCATAGGATTGAATTTAGGTGCTTAAGTCCTCTTAGATGTCCAATAGGTAATACAGAATTTGTCCTTTAATATCTAGTTGTTGGGGCTTTTGAAATTTTGATACTTTTGATCATTAAAAAATGTTGTGCTTTTTAAAATTAGATTTCTCTTGGAAGTGTAATGTGTAAAAAGCACATCTTGCTCTTCATAAACAGTAAACATTTGTGCCATAAAAGGATTCCTATCCAGCTTCCAGGAACAAAGTAGAAGTGCAGCCCAGAACTTGCATTTTGATTAAGTTAAATTTAGTTCAAATCTGGAAGGTTCTGAATTCTTTCCTATATTTAGCAAAGATGGGGGAGATCCTCAGATGTGCCAGATTACTGCTAGGGATGAGAAGATAAAGTACCTTGACAACATTTTTCTTCCCCTTTTCTTGTTCCTAGGACTTTTGAGGGTCCACACAGCCCCCAGTGCAATTAGAGTTGCCTCAAGATTGCTCTAAAATAGGGGTGCTCAACCCCTGGCTCATAATTCATATTTGACCCATGGTGCCATGTCATCTAGCCCATGAGGTTCTCTATGGATCCAGAAATTTGGCAGCAGGAGAGCTGTGGTGCTGCTCTCTTGCTGCCAAATTTCTGGTCCTGTGGGGAACCCCAGGCTCTGTGCACTGGATTGAGTACCTGATCCCAGTGCACAGGTCTAAGCAGGGGTGATAATGGGCCCAAAGACCTGATCCCATGCAGGGAGAACCAGGAAGGGGTAGTGCCAGGCCCCCAGGGTCCAATTCCAGCATACAGGGGCAAGAGGTGACAAGCCCCATGGTTCAACGCTGTTGCATGGGTTCGATTTGGTCCACAGACCAGCCCCATACCACTCATCTGGCCCACAGGTGAAAAGCTTGAGCAGCACTGCTCTAAAATACACCCAAGTGACAAGAGAGACAGTTTTGCAGCCCAGGATTAGAACATAGTAGTGTTATGGGCCCAGTTCCTTCCCAAGACCATGCCACTTACATAGGAGCTGGGAAAGCGGTGCTCTAGACGCAAAGGTTAGCTCCATGGAGATTGGTTGAGCCAGCAAGATCCAGGATGTAGCAGGAACAGGACCTTTTAAGCAAATGTAACTGGTCTCCATGAGTTCTGAGTGGCTTTTCTGTTGGTCAAGGTGAGTTTTCCTGTCACTTCTTCACTTACGTAGGAAAAACTATGTGGCTTTTCCTCAGATAAAACTGAAGTTCTGGGTATGATTTGTGCCAGTTTGACTGAGAAATCCACTTGCTCTGAGTTCCCCATACAGGAAAGAATCTTAGGAAAATAGGGCTGGAAGGGACTTCATGAGGTCATCTAGTCCAGCCTCCTGCTCAAGGAAGTCTCATCCCTATATCTGTCTAACCTGCTTTTGAAAATTTCCAGGATGGAGATTCCATGATGATCTTTCATATCACCTTTCATGGCATTTCACACCAGTAAGCTTGTTGTTTGCAAAAATGTCAGGGCTGCTCTTCTTAGGAAAGCAAGAACTAACTTGTGAACAAGGCTATATTTGCATGAACAAAAGTATTTGTTATTCACTGCTCCTCATTTGCTACTTGTTAGTTTCTCTTTTTAGACATCGCAGTCTTCTTGGCAGGAGGCAGAAGGAATACTGTGTGACCAGTAAGAAATCACACTCCATAAATAACAGAAAGTTAGGGTGAGCCACTTACAAACATCCTATCAGGTGACAATTGTTGCAATAACTGCTCATTAAATAATCACTAGTGAGCAGACTAATGAAAGTTATATAGTCTTTTCACTCAAAGTCTATAAACAGGAGCGGGGGTTATGCTCTCACTGAATAATTCAACCAAATTGATTTGCATTGAGTAGGTATCCCATGGACCAGATGATGGGCCAAATCCTCAGCAGGAATAGAGCAGCATAACTCCATTGATACTACTGGTGCACTGCCTCAGGACACAGCCCATAAGCTTTAAGCTGCCAGAATAAAATTTATCTTTTGCCAAATACATCTCTCTCTTCTATGACTTTGTTCACTGCTCCTTTTATCTTTACCTTCTCTGTGTGTAGGTGTTTGTCTAAGGGAGATTCTTTCTAATCTATTTTTTGCCACTTGATTTCCTTGCTGATTTGAAGCTCCCCTCCCACTCACAATCTTCACAAGCCTCTCTCATTTGCTCAAGTGTCTCTAATCGCTTGGTCTGTTTTTACTAAAATGTTGTTTAGTCTTTGAATCGAACCAGAGCTTAGAGTTGGACCCATCACTTCATGTATGCAGAATGAAGGTGTTTGCCACACAACCTCCCTTACATCTTCTTCCCATTCCTACCCAATAACTACCCCATTCTCCCCAAACTTTGCGTTCAACACTCCTAAAGGAAATTAAGGATCCATTTCAAATCCCACTACAGTAAATAGCAAAACTGATAACAAGCAACAACTTTAAATCCCAGAGGCCTCCACAGTCCCCACCACATATTTAGTCTGTCACTTCATACAGCAGGTTTCATGGGTGTCAAGTGCCAACATCCATGTGTGAGCTGCTTTGGGAAAGGGTGATTCACCCTTGATACATCTGTCTGGATAGGGAACCTGAATTCTGGTGGTAACTCCTTGTCTGTGACATTGGCTCTATTTGTACAGCTTTATAGGCCAGATCCAGAGCTGTATGTATTGAACTCAGATGGCGTTACATTGATTTACAGCAGCTAAAGATCTCATTCTGTTTGTTTTATGACTTCTTAACTATTGTTGTTATTGATGTTCTCTGCTGCTTTGAGGATCCCTAATGCATTTATTTACAAATAAACTGTTAGAAAAAACAATGTAAAAAGGTCAACTCTTTACTCAATACATCTGCTCCCTGGGTTTTGCAGCAACAGCTGCCTGCTTTCCTCCCACATTCCACCTTCAACAATGGGAAAGCAGGGAAGCCAAGCTAACAGAGAGGATGAACTGTATTCCGTGCTGCTCTGTGCATCTTCATCCATAGTGCTAGATAAGTTCTGGCTAAAAATTGTCTTTGCAAGTGGGACTAGAAGGTATGGACAGAATATAGCCTGATCTTTGGAGCTGATCATGCATTTGCTCCGGACCTTGAAAAAAACCACCCTCTTTCAACTTGGAAACTTGAGGAAGTCCAGCACAGGACACTCAAAAGAGAAAAAATGAGCCCCAGAGTGTCACAGAATATTTTTTTCATATTTTTTTAATGCTTGGAATTAAACTTACAAATTTGTTCACTTCACTTTTAATGATAAGAACTAAAGCAGTACATCTCTGTTGTTGTAAATAAATCCTCATCTTCAATGACCATGATCATTTCCACAAGCTGAGGGTCAGTCAGATTATTTTGCATATCTAGAGCTAATTCTCTTATGGTACATGGCACCCGCAACTCCCAACGCCTTCAGTTAGAATTGCATGTGCTGGAAACAGGCTAAGCAGCATCGCAAAATGTAGCCCCTTGCATCTGACATTACTACATTTTCTTTCTGGTGGCAAGTTGGTGAAACAGCATGCCAGGTGTTTCATGGTTTTATATGAGTGCTGGCTGCAGCATCCTCTCTTCCTGCCAGTTTGAAAAACAATGAACCAAGGGAAGCTTGTCAGACTTGGCTAAATAAATATTCACCATCACTAAATTTAGAGAAAATATGGTCTCAGTTTGCAAAGCTTAATAGTCATTTTGTACCCCTGCATTTTCAGATTTAATTCCACAGTCGCTGCAATGATACTTATCTGCTAGGGGTGCCAACCAACCATAGAAGATCATGACCTTTCCATAACCTACTCCTATTACAAATCTCCTGTGGCTGGAACAGAAGGTTCATTGTAGTTTGCTGTTTTCCCAAAATAAAGTTTCTATGAATTAAGAAGGACTAAGGCTGTATGCTGTATTGAAATCACTATTGCAACATGGGTCATAAAACCAGAGACTTGCTTTGCTCTTATTGCTCTACTTCTATAATTACAGAAGCCAACCTGTGCCCCAGCATCTCTCTCATTTTGTCTTATGTCCTATGTAACAGGGAGCCAGAGGGCTCTTGTTACTTTAAGAAGAAGCTGCAACAGGCTATGCTGGCTCTGGGAGGGCTGGCAGCTAGGAAACAGGCTAACTGCCAGCAAATAGACAGACTTATAGCCACCAAAGGCTAACCTGGGGGGAATAACTCTCCCAGGAAAGAGTGGCAGTGCTAAGCCAGGGCAGACATCTAGACAGCTCAGAGGCACAGAGCTGCAGCAGGAGAAAGCAGAGGGGCTTCAGGCCCAGAGTGGAAATCACTGTGGGTAGCTGCACAGTCACCTGAAAAGAAGGGGGCTGAGTTTAGGAGGCACAAATGCCAGTGCCTGAGGCCAGCAGGCAATCTGGCCTTGCAGGCAGCAGGGAGAGGAGCTCTTGAGCAGGATGGCTGCAGGAGAGTGACTGATACCTGAGCTGCTCTGGGGAACTGCAAGTGAGGAGCTTATGGCTTGCAGGGAAGTATTACCCAGTATGGGGAAAGTTTTAGTATAGCTTGTATTTTTGCTTACATTTTATACCAGTAAACTGGGTATTTTTGTTTAAGCTTTACACCGGTGGACCGGGAATGGCAATAAGGGATTATGAGGAGATCCATAGTGGGGTGCCCGAGGGGTGTACCACAGTTTAACTCACAGGGGTGCCTGAGGGGCACATGGGTATTTTAAGCACATCAGGGGCAGGGCTCAAGTTGTTGACAGGCCGAAATTGAGAGGGTTAACGCTTGAACCCAGAAAAGCAATAGAAGAGGTCTGGGGCTGGGAAGGCTAGGGCTGGAGCCCATGAAGGGCAAAAACCAGGGCTAGGGGCCCATAATCCACAAGCGGTGAAAACCAGGGGCCAGGGGCCATACTTGTTAGGGGAGGAGATCAGGGCCAGGGACCAAGAGCCTGAGAGGGGTGAGACAGGGCTGGGTCCCAGGAACTGATGTCTAGACCAGTGGGCCTTGAGCTACAGATCCAGCTAAAGGGAAGGGGCAGAAGCTGGAAAGGCCAAGGCCCCCACAAGGGCATTAAGGCCTGAGGAGGCAGGACATTTTGTTGAGGCAAGGCGCCTACTGGAGCCATTAACTGTTAACATCTGTGAGGCTGTAGGGGTAGAAGGAGACCACTAATACCCCTTAAGACAACAGGTGCCCTTGGGGCACAGACAGGCCAGAGAGGCCCGCTTAGCACTTGAGGGCAGGTTTGGAACCAGTAATGTCCAGGAGGAACCTGTTTGCCAAAGAACAGATGAGGGCTTGCTCTACAACCCTTGGGCAGACTCCCTCTTCATTATCGAATTATTACAACCAAAGCATGATGCATAAGAGGAAAGAGAGGGTACCCTAGGAGCTGGAGCAGGGCAGGACTTGCACGGTAACCAGGGGACATCATAGCTGCCCCTAGGGGCCCGATCCTGTTACATCCTACCTCTCCAACCAGCCCCTCTTGAGTATTCTGAAAATATACCACAAAGTATTTTTAAGCACAGGTTTCAGGTCGCCAGGGACAGCATGTGTGAAATTCTTTGAGAAGGTGTTATGGAAATGCACACTTTGTCTTAGAAGTCATCTGCAGTATATTGCATGACTGAATATAAGCTACTAAAGCAAAAAAACTGTAGGAGAAAGAACAGTGTATGGAAAGGAAAAGGTTTTCAGGCTCCTTAGTAGTTAGCCTTGTTGGTCAGATTTCTGTAGCATAACAACATACTCAGGATGGCAGCGCAATAAGAATCCTCGCAGGTCACTGGCATGGGGATTGAACCTGGCATTTCCATACATTAAAGGATGAACACCTCTTGCCTAAACTAAAACATTCAGTTCCCTTAGTCAAGGCTGTAGCATCCACATGAACTTCAATGGGTGGCCTTGGCTCACATTGAGGGAGGCAGAGTACCTTGGTGCATGGTATGAAACTTCGGGTGCTTAGGACTATATCATGACCCTAGAAGGAAGAGCAAGAAGGCATAGGAAACTGGGTAAGCTGTTCTACCCAGCAATAAGCTCCCCAGAGGACTTCTGTCTCAAAAATTCCCTTCTAAGACAAGTTCCTTCCCACTGCCTTTGGCTCAAGGGAGGCTGAGAGTAGCAATTTGCTCACACCTGTAGCAGAAGCTAGTTACACCTCTGCACTTGACAGGTTATGGACATAAAGCCAGAGATATGGAGAATACACACCCTACCACACCTACCTACTCCTGTGTACCCAGAGCCAAAGCTTGAGTAGGGGCTTCTTCCTTGGGCTCTTGCATGGGTATATAGTCTATGTCATATAGCCCTTAACCTTTACTATTGATGGTGCTCAAACAGGTCCTCTTTGAAGGTTTTATGCAAAATTATAGGATGCTGTTTGTAAAGCATGATGTTTAACCAGGGCTCTGGCTATGATATTAAGAGCAGATGTTTGCTACATCATGTGTTCAGTGTCCCAGTCTCAGTGGATGACAGTATCTGGATTCAGGTTGCACTGATGATCTCTGAGAAGCAATTAAAGGCTTAAAAGAATGACTGGGAAGAAGTCATCACTTATGCAGCCTGCATTTGTACTCTCCAACTAATAATTATAGCTTGCATTCAGCTAACAACTTCCATCCCCAAATTCCAAACCCCTTCTAGTCTTCCTTCTATCTCTTTATTACTACACCATTTGCAAAACGGTATTAAAACAGAAGTTTTGGCTTTAACATTAAGCCCTAGATGCACAGAAATTATGAATTAGGTCTGCTGCTTCATCATTTAACAACACTTATCAATTGAGTCAGCATTGGAATGAGATTAGCATTAACAAGATTTGATATGCAATAACAAAACAAAGTACACAGTGGAAAAGACTTGTTACAGGCAGATACATTGCATGAAAACTGCCATTGGAAAAAAGTACTATAGTGTATATGTAACAGCTAATTTTCAAACAGATGTTGTGCAACAACTTTCTGGTTGTATACTCAAGTGAAAAATGGACTTAGTCTAAATTAGGAACTAAGAGCCAAATTTTGCTCTTAGCTAGATGTGCTGCCATTGTAGCACTTACCAAAATGAATGGGATTTGTCCTTGTATCAGAGAACCAAATTTGACTTTGGTATCATGTAACATTTACATTTACAAATGCTGATTTGGAGCTTAGTCGGAAAAAGGCCTGATGTCATGAAAAATCATCCTCCCTCTGTAGTTTACCAAGTGTAATGGTTTCATAAATTAAAACATTTAGGCCAAAATCATCAGTAACCTCTGGCCTAGGTTTTTCAATGGGAGTGGCAGTTTTGGGTGCCCATTTCTGAATATCCAATTGCACATGCCTTAAAAGGACTGATTTAGTCAGTGGCTGCATAACACTTTTTAAAACAGTGGACTCCTCTAAAGCATGACAAATTGAAGTAACTGCAGTTGCTAGTCATATGATGCACCTGGGCAGCAAAGAGGGTTTTACATCTGTTTTGCATTACCATCATGATCCAAAGCAGCAGGAACATACTGATGACTCTGACTTAATTGTTCTTGTCATGGCAGTTTGAACAGAGAGAACCCAGTTCATGAATGAATTACTCCAGCTCAGGTATCCAGGTTGTAGCCATATTGGTCTAGAGGAAAAAGCAATCTGGGCTCATGGTAGAGCTGATATCTTTTATTAGACCAACAGGATTTTTGCAAAAAGAATTATTTAATTGCAAGCTTTCAGGCACAAACACTCTTCATCAGAAATTGAAGAAAAGATTGTAAAAGTTCTCCTGGGCAGAAATGAAAGGTCATATTTCATAAGACCAGCCTGCCCAGAGGAATTTTCCATCTGTTGACTCTGTGATATCCTATGAAATATGAACTTTGATCTCTACCCAGAATAACTTTTATAATCTTTTCTCTGAAGCCTGATGAAGAGTGTTTGTGCCCGAAAGCTTGCAATAAAAGATTTTTTTTTTTTGCAAAAATCTTGTTGGACTTATACAAGATATCACCTCTACCATGCACCCGGACTGCTCTTTCTGCCCTCTGAGATCTGAAATAGTAACTGCATTAAACAATAAGTTTGTGGCTCTTCATACTCTCAGCTTTGTCTCTTTTCCTTGTTCTCCCCTAGATTTTGTCAACATTCAGCTACACCCCCCCCCCCCCCCGCAGATACACATACACACCTCACTAGTTTCCACAGCTGACCAACATTCTTTTAAATTGCACCTTTTGAAAGACATGATTAACAGATTCAAGGAAACATTTGAAATTTCCTACCAACCTTTCTGTCTTTATGGGTGAAGAATGACAGAGGGAGGTCAAATGACATGGAGAATTTCAGTAAGACCCAATAACCTATCCAAACCAAGCAGGGCCAGTGAGCTGGTCAAGATGCCAGCATAGTTCCAGGAAGAAAAAGGAGAAGATGAATATGAAGACAACAATGTTGACTGAAACTGAATGAATATATTTGGCTGCTCTGAGTAAGGAAAGACCTCAGTGTATTTTATGGCTAAAGCTATCTTGGTTTATATTGCATCAGAAATCAGCCTGACTCCATTCTTTCTGTTCAGCCTGGCTGGGAGTCATTCATTTGAGCTTTATTTCCCTTCTTGATAGATAGGGATGAAGGTATGGCTTTGTTGGCTCTTAATGGAGGCTCTCAGTCTTTCAACCATGTAAAGAAGGCTCCTTGTAAAGCTTCTGATTGTCAGCAAGAACTACAATAACCAAAGAGGCTGATTCTCCCTTACTTTGTGCCTCATGTCACTTTTTGCAGTTGTGGATCAATTACAAGATGAGTGTAAAACTTCTGCTCTGGAAGCTTTATATAGGGTGAGTATATATTCAAGAGAAGATAGCAAACCTAGGCATAGATCTGTAATCCAGGTAACTGTGGCTAAACGTCTTTAGACATTGCGATCTGTGTCTTCATATATAATTTTAATATCTAATTCTTTAATGTCCTGTTTGGGAGGAAATAATTTGAAAAAGAATGAATCTGCCTTTGCTGCCACCACAGATAGACACACAACCACACAAATGTACCTGAACATGAGGCCACTGCCCAGATTTTCCCTTTGATCAGCCATGTGCCACATAAAATTAATGATGTACTTGAGTGCAATGTCTATTCTGAAATAGCCTGTTCAGCCTCAACTATGGTCACCATGCTTCTTATAAGTTTTATTATGTTAAAGGCCTATCCTCTTCCGCTACTTTGAGCTCAAGCTTGTAGGGTCAGAACAGTGCTGGCTGGTATAAAAATGCTATGCTGATTTATGGTGCCTGAGGACAAGGTCCCTAACTTGTAGGTCAGATTGTGGAACTGACATTTCAGCAATGGCTTTAGACCATTGCAAGAAACATCATAAGTTTGAATCTTTCTCCAGATGTGCCAAAGGTTGGCCCTTCTACTCCTACTTCACCTACTTGTAAAAGGATACCTAGTAATTCAGACAGATGAATGAAAGGAGGCTGGATGTGATGCCAGACATATCCCTCCCTTGGAGGCTACAGAAACTGGCACTACCAGTTAACCACACTAGGCTAATGGGCTGCTAGTCTCAGGTAGACATTTAATTCCACGGGTTGTGCGCTGGGTTGGTATCAGTGGGGGCTCAAAGAAGGTGCATCTTATAAAAGATGCATTCATTTTGAAGGTAAGTAGATAAAGCATGACATACTTCCTGGTGCTGGGCCAGATCCTTGATTAATACAGGGCAGATAACAAGCCTATTAAGTCCTCTCTCTCTTTGGGATCAGGTTTATGTTAAGCCCCTCTGTCAGAGTTCAGAAAGGGGCCAGGTTCTTTATGCACCTTCCTATATATCTAGCCCTCTGTGGATGTGTTTACACATGCTATTAATGCTATAAAGGCTTACTGCGGAGTAAAATACTGCACAGTAAGCCTTCCCTGGCACAACCACACATGTTCCCTGTTGAAAGCAAATCTGCTCTCAATGGGAGCAGTCCCCTATAGGGCTGCTCCTACCCTGCTCTGGCCCCCTGCAGCGGCCAGGGGGAGCTCCAGGCTACCCCAGGATGCTAGCTCAGAGGCTGGCAGGGAGCACAGGGTCAGTCCCCATGTGCACAGGGCCAGGAGAGCTCTGCCATCTGCAGTGGCCGCGGTCTCCTTGCCCCATACAGATTGGGTGGGGTACTGATGTGCAGGGGGCTGGGTGACAGCTGCCACTGCAAAGCTCTCCCAGCCCCCTGTACACGGGGACAAGCCCCATGCGCAGCAGGGTTTCCCCATGCAGCCGAGGACTGGCATGGAGCTGTCCCGCTTCTGGGGCAGCTCCCAGCCAGCCCCTGGCTGTGTAGGGATTTACCTGCACAGGCAGGGCTGGATAGGAGCTGTCCCACTTTTGGGGCAGGTCTGAGCCAGCCCACAGCTGGGCAGGGATGTCCCTGTACAGCCCAGGGCTGGCTGGGAGCTGTCCCAAGCTCCCAGGGGCTGGCTGGGAGCTGCCAGGGGAACAGAAGCACAACAGGTCCCAGACAGCCCCAGGCTGCTTAGGGAAATTCCTGCCCAGCTAGGGGCTGGTTGGGAGCTGCCCCAGAAGCAGGATGGCTCCCAGGATGGCTACTGGCTGCACAGGAAAGCAGAGAACTACCCTATCCCAAAGCTGCTCAGCTCCCATCTCCTGGAGCCAGGAGCTGAACAGTGCCAGGACTGAGGGAGTCCCCCATTCCCTGTGGCGAATTTGCTACTGGTCAGCAACTACACATGTGTAACTGCACAGTATCTACTTACCTGTTAATTACCTGTATTTACAGGTAGCAGCTAACTGTTCAGTAGACTAATTTAGTGCACAGTAACTTGTACACACACATAGATGGTGATGCTTTACTGCACAGTAAATGAATCTACTGCGCAGTAAAGCATCTCATGTAGACATGCCCTGTAAGTATCAGTAGTCCCTTTAAAATATTGTCTTAAGACATGAACACATATACACCCAAGGTAATTTATATTGTTTTGTATGCCAATATAAATGACACTAAGATTCAGAATGGAAAGACGCTAGTCTATCCCAGAGTAACTCACATGGTACATAGATACTACTCTACTTCATGTTTAGTTTAGTTGGGAGCAGGTAATGTTTACCTGGAGTGGATACTGACTAATGAAATGTGCACTGGTACAATCTACAACTGTGGATTGTGGGGATAATTCTTCATCATATTGGGAAAAGTTATCCAAGTTTGGGGAGATTGTCATCTGTCTGCTACCTTTCTATGTCCGTATAACAATGATTATGCCAGTGCAAACTTTTAATCTCTTATCTGCTGTTTCCAGGAGCAAGGGGTAAAACCAAGTGGCCCTATAATGCATATCTTTTTCACAAATTCTTTTTTCTTAGCATGACAACCATGTTCAGTCTTTAAAGAATTGTCCTGTTATTTCATTTTGGGAAGAAGCTTTCACAATGAGCAGGAGAATTTGTTCTCTGGATAAACTCTTTATCTATAAGTTAATTCTTGGAGTGGAGTTGCACTAAAACTTTGGCAGCTTGGTTGAGAGTCTGGAAAGAGGGGTTTACCTCTATGCTGTCTGAACATACACCTGCTTAGTAAGTGTAAAACATGTTACATTAAGACTCTGCTTCATTGATTTCTCCTTCAACAAGAAACTGATCTGTAAAGCCCCCAAAGTCTACTCTTGGTTGACAGAGGGATGATTGTCAACTCTGATAAACCATTTGAGCAGTGGTAAAATGAAGGAGCTATATAAATTAAGCCGTATGAACTCAAAGGTTGCCAGACTCCTTTTGTACTGTAACTTGCCCACAAGAGCTCCCCAGCTGCCAACCACTTCATTGTCTGTCTGAGTCACTTTTCCATTCATTCCCCTTACAAATACAGCCAGTGGCAGAATAGAATAGAAAGTTGCCTGGGCAATAAATAATCTTCTTGACAAGGCTGAACTTCTGCCTGGCTGCTCACACATTTCTAGCTTGTCAATAGTTTGAAAATATTGCACCTTTGATACAGGAACGTTCTTGAAGAGTTCAATTTTTCTGGACACTTCATTTTTAAATTGGTCTTTGACTGAGTTCCACAACTGAAATTACAAGCACAGAGATGGGCTGTGCTATTAATAGGCAGAAGAACGTCTCAAAAACACATGCATGCACATACACATGCGGATGCATGAAATTCAGCCATGAATTCAGGATGTGGACAGAGACATTACTCACAGGGACTGAGTGTTATGAATGTGACATAGGTTTTAGAGAATCCACTCTGACAGAGAGAAAAATTGAAGCTAATAGATGTTTTAAAACCTGCTTGAAAAATACAAAGTAATGATTTTAAAGGGTGCTTTGCAAGAACCTTCCAGGGCTAGAAGCGAATGCTATGTGACCTGTTGGGAAACTAATACCTAAATCCTACTTCATTTTATACATCTAAAAGGCATATACAAAGCTGTGGAAATTCAGTTTTGGCAGGCATTGCAGTGAAACAGAATTTCCCTGTGTATGTACCTTTCAAAAATGAGGATAAGGACCCTCCTATGTTATAGCCTCGTGGAAAGGGCGATTGTTCATGAAGGAGATGAACCAGGTTCTAGCCACCATCACCCGGAGAGTATTTGAATCTGTATCTACTACTTCCTTGCAAAGTGCTTTAGCCACCAAGTAGTGTTCTTTTCCCCAGCCTGCAAAGAATCTGAAAAAAAAAATCTAATGAAGGTGCTAATTGTTTGCACTCAGGTCTGTGCATGTTGATCCTGGAGCCTAATGATGACACTCACCACCAGGTACCAAAACTGTTGCTCTTCTACAACAAATTGGACACAGCAACTATGTGGTACAATGACTAGTTGAGTGACAGTTAAAATAATGAATGTCATATAAATAAATAATTCAAAGGAAATTATACTGCTTGAAGCATTAATTTCTTGAGTTCATCAAATAAAAGGATCTATTTTTTAAAATTTTCCTTGTAGCTGTTGCTGTACCTGGATTGGGAAGTTAATGGATTTTAAAACAGAATTTAAATCCAGTTTCTCATATATTTTCAATTCCCAGCATGATGCTATCATAGGACTGTGCCCCAGGGGTGGCTGTGACACCCCCTGATGGCTACACTGCTCCTTCCCACTTAGCTCTGGCCCCCCAAGCTTTTCCTCTCATCTCCCATGCCCTGATGGAATTATTTTCTGCTGTAGAAGGGAGGCTGCCCCAGGATCCCTGAGCAAGCCTGATCCTGCCTTGGCCAGTGAATTTCTCTCATTCCCAACTGCCCCCCAGTCCTGTTCTTCAATGCTCTAAGTGGTGCCCCCCTTGGCCCTATTGGTCCCCAGGGTACCAGTCACTTTACAGGCTATTATGGCCTCCTTCCACCCCTACAACCATGCCCATGCCTCACAGGTGTTATTCTAGATTCATACACCAGCTTGTACAGGCTTCAGCCCTCTTGGCTTTA
Source organism: Alligator mississippiensis (assembly GCF_030867095.1). NCBI lineage: Eukaryota > Metazoa > Chordata > Crocodylia > Alligatoridae > Alligator > Alligator mississippiensis. The sequence continues at coordinate 223,004,597 of NC_081824.1, read as the reverse complement.
ATCCAGTGGTTATTCTTGCTGTAGACTGCTAGTCTAGGCCCACTTCCTCTGGATCAGCTTCTGAGTCTCAGCCTTGTCTGGCCTTTGGCCCATCTCACTCTTCTTGGGCCCCCAACCCTAGACTGTCTCAGCTGGAGCCTGCCCCTTCTTTTCTGTTGGGGCTCAGGCCCTGACCCTCTCAGCTGGAGCCTGCCCAAGATAGGGCTGAAAATCTGGAGCACCTCCAAGGCACCCCTGTGTGGCCTCCTATCCTCCCCTCCAGCCAGTATCCTGTTCTCTGGTGCTTAATCAGAAATTCAAACCCACAGACTGTATAACAAAAAACTCCCTTTCTGGGTCAGTAACTTCCTCACAGGCTATAAGTCCCCCTTAGCTCTATATCTGCATTTCCCAGAGACATCCTACAGTCCCTTTATACAGCCACCAAGTTCAGGAGCTCCTCTTCCTGCTGCCTGCAGGGCCAGACTGGCTGCCCTGGCTTAGGCCATGGGTTTATATGCCTCAAGGACCCACCCCATTTCTGTCACGTGGCTCCACAGCCACACACAGGAGTTTCCCCTTTTAATTAAGGACTAGCCTGTGCTTCTGATGCCACAGCCCCCCACAGCCAGCTTGGCCTGCTGCATTCTCTTAGGCTAAGGACAGACATTCAAAAAGCCTGAGCCTGAATTGGTTCAATTTTTGCAGGTTAGTCTAACCTGGCTAGGCTGAATCACTTTGTAACTGCACAGACATCCCAGAAATTCAGGCACATGCTTGCAGTGGCTCAGGCTAGAAGCCTGCGGGCACTACAGCAGCCCTCCCTTCCCCAGCACAGGGCTGAGCTGAGGGGGGCGTGGCTAGGCCTGGTATGATTAGGGAGGGTTCCCCCCCACATCCTTGAATGATAACAGACCATTTATCAGATCTGTTATCAGCATTTATGACCCCATCAGAACAAATACAGTGTCTCTCATTAGTTAAAACTCTTCTTAAACAAAGAAGGAAGGAGGAACATTACCAGCTGAGCTTTGATTAGCTTCAAAAAGCCCTAAACTGACACTGCTATCTGCATGGACTGGAGCCAGCATGTGGTCTGTTAGATAATGCTAAGCTGTCTGTATAAGGCAGAGGGGATGAGGTTCCCTGCTTAGCAGGGAGTGGGGAGGGAAGGGGCAAAGCAGGGGGAAAGCAGGAGGAAGCCAGGCAGACGTTGCTGTGCCTGAAAGTCTCTGCCAGAGTTGCAGCCAGGGAGCAGACCCCTGCAGTCTCTGCCAAGCTCCAGTCAGGGAGCAGAGGGGAGGGGCCAGCTCTGCTGTGGAGCAGAGAGCCCCGCCCAGCCCAGAGAGCATGCCGGGATGCTGGGGGAGTCTGGTGTATCTTAAACCAGCAAGGGGTCTGGGACAGACATTGCATAAACTGGTTTGACCCAAATCACTTAAGTCTGATACTACATTCAACCAGGTTTATCTCAAACCATTTCTATCCATTTTCAAACTGGTTTATGTGCACTGAACATCTGTTCTGTGCACAGGTTTAAACCAGTTTCTGATAACTTAAACCAGTTTAAGTGTAATTTCTATCCCTAGCCTTAAAGAGTCCTTTGACTCAATGCTTCAGATGACTTCTTGAACTTCATGAATCCAGATCTGTGCAAATGCAAAACACACAGCACTGTGCGCCACAGAAGTGTCATATGCAAATCCAAATGGTTTAGCAAATAATCTTAAACTGCAAGCACCAAAAGCACTTGAATCAATAAAGAGGAATCCCAAATTTTTTGGTTGGTTTCACCTGCATTAATATGTATCCAAGGAGGAAAATGGAGAAGGAGTTCACTCCCAGAAAAACCCAATCCTGACAAGGTCTATCCCCAAAAAACAGTGTCCTATGAGACCAACCACAAGAAAGCAGGTGATTTTATCTTCTGGATGCTATCCCTTATTGTAAAGCAGTAAACAACTGGCCACAATTCCTTAGCACAAGAACTCATGCTATTATCACCTTAAGTATAGCTAGGGGGAAGTGACTGGCAGAGACTTGCTGTAAAGAGATTCTTTATCTTGATTCATTTTCATATAGCTTATGAGATAGATATCTTTGGGTCTCTCCAGACACCTACTCCCTTTGCCTGAGAGTCACACAGGAGGCATGTTTATTTCAGACCTGTCCTTTGCTCCTCTGCTTATGCCAGCTATATGGCATCTGACAAGAACCCAGTGGCAGTTTCTAAATGAAGGTAAAGACTACTGACCATTTCTTTAGCTGCTTTTTTAATCCATTGCTAGCAAAGTCCTCTTGGTATTTAGGGCACAAGGCATTAATGTGCTACACTGCTCTGGGACAGGGAACCATCAAAGTTATTTTTTTATTGTGTCAGCACATTATTGATCTCCCTCTAATGTTAGTTACCAGTCTGGGAGATTTAGTTTAGGCCAAAGAGTAAATTACACTGGGATCCCAACCAGACAGACAGCTGGCTATCTAGGAGAGGTTTATGACAGATGCTGTGATAGACTGATAGGGAACATGTATGGGCAGTTTGCTCACAGCAAACAGATACTGTGGATATGAGGCACTTACATGGATATAGGGGTACATATCATGTGTCTGCTCCTTGTTTACAGCTAAGTAGAAGCTGATTACACTGGTGTCCTATTCATATTATTATTATCATTTGTGCTGAAATAACGCTTAGTTTCTCTACAGTGTTTTCATCTGTGGATCACAAAGTGCTACATAAAGAAGGCCAGTTTCCATATCCCTATTGTATAGATTGGGAAACTGAGGCACAAGATCATACCATTAACTACCTGAGGTCACTCAGCAGGGCAAGCGCTGAGGTGGGAATAGCAGAGGAGGTCTCCCCAGTACCACTAACCACTTCTCAACACTACCTCCCACCTACATCCCTTTTTAATGCATCAAGTGGTGCCCTGATCCCTCCCCACTCCTAAACCCTGTTTAAACTCTGCACAGTGTGAGCTGGCATCATGGTTACATACTCATTGCATATGCTGTAGTATTACATCTAGTGGGGAGCAGAACAACAAGTAGAGATGTCTGCAGGTTTCCTCCCTGCTTGGTGTCACCTCTGTCTGTACTGAGAGAAGAATGTGCTATTTACCTCTCAGGGTCACAGACCCACAAGCAGATCAAAGAGTCACCAGCGTAAGGCAGGTGACTCTGAACTCTGGGGTTTTCAGGTCTGAGGTTCTGCTACCAATAAAAGGCTCCTGGGACAGGCTTGCATGTTTATTGGAAACATATTGTCTAGGGACAAAGTTCACAGCAGCAGTGACTAAACTGTGACCTGCATGTTATTTTTCTGCAGTGTTTCCCTGGCAGCTAGGTGAAGCAGATATAACATGAAATGGGAAGTGTCTGTCCCTACCCATGCGAGCAGCACCGATGCTCCTTGTGCCTTCCATGTCCCGTGGCTCAGGGGGCATTCTTCCCAGTGGTCACTGCAGAGACTCTGTGCAGCTTCCTGTTACTGGAGCTTAAAGCAGTGGAGGAACATTTCAACTTGTAGTAACTGCATATCAAAAACTGGGTGCTGTTAGTTACTGTAATAGTTTCCTGGTGACTGGGTGATCAGCTAGAACCAAGGTACTGAGACAACAGGGAGTCTGTAGCAGGTGAGGCACCAGGGGCTGCCGTGATACCTCAGAGTGGTTGCCTCAACTTTGTGTGGCTTGTGCTCTCACCTACCAGGGTCCCCACCTTGCTTCCTCGCCTGCCCCATCTCACTGTAAAACTTGATGAAGGGAGGCTCAGAGGCTGGTAAGCCTGGGATTCTCTCTCTGTCTTTCTCAGCCCTCGCTCTCTTAGATCCTACTTGCCTTAAGGGCTAAACCTCTGGCCTCCTTTTGCCCCTACAGCCATATCCATGCCTCTCAGATGTTACTCTGTACATCATTCTGTTTCTTGTAAAGGCCTCAGCCCTCTTAGCTTTATCTTCCCCTTTCCTCTGGCTGCCCTGGCCCACTGATTTAGGCCCAGCCCTCTCAGTCTCAAGCCCTGTTGGTTCTCTGTGTCTCTGAGCCCTATGTCCTTTGCTTTGGGCCAACCCTCAGCCTTCAGGGTGCCTGAGCCCATGCTGGGCTGCCCTCACTGTCTCTGCCCTCAGCCCTCTGATCCCTTATCCTAGGCTGGGCTGCTTGCTTCTCCTCAGCTCTCTGCTCCTTGAGCCTGAGCCAGGCTGCTTGCTTCTCCAGCCCTGCTAGGCTGCTTAATGTCATGTGTCCTACCAGGCACCCCACTGTGGCCACAACCTGGTCCTCCAGCACACAGCTTAAACTGCAACATAAATACAAGACACTGTTCCCAACTAAAAGCCTAGCCAGCTCTGGGTTGTTGACTCATTCAGGCCATCAGCTTCCCTTAGTTTCCCCTGGGTGGCTCCAGGGAACAGCTCAGGTGTCTGTTAATCCATCTGTTGCAGGCAACTCTCTCAGGAGCTCCTCACCCTTCAGCATGCAGAGTCAGACTGCCCACTCTGGCTCAGGTCCTGGGTTTATATAGCAGGAAGCTGTGCCCCCTTTTGATCACTGCACAGGGTTTTACCTGTCAATCAAGGGCCAACCTGCCCTTCTGCAGCTGTGGACCCACACAGCCAGTTGAACCAGCAGCTTTTCTTAAAGAGGCAAGAGCCTCCTGGCTCCCTGCCACAGTTCTCTCTCCTCCAGTTCCCTTACTCCCAAGTAATGGAGTCTGGTTCCCTGTTACAGAGCCCCAGTTGGCATTCTCAGAGGCCCTGCCCTCCAGAACTCGAGGCCGTACAAACCTGAGTTCCTATACTCCTAGCTGAAAGTGCACGCATCTCTCCCATCCCCCTCTCCACCACTTCTGAAAAAACCCTGGGCACATTTCTAGAGACAGTCCAGTTAGATAGCAGCCAATTGTGCCAGAGCAAAATGAGAGACAGTTTCTAAGAATTCAGGTAGTCTGGCTAGTACAGCTGCTGAGTTCCTGCACTCTCCCTTGACTTCAGTAGGAATTCTGCGTATTTAGGGCCTCTGATAAACAGGCAGGCACCAGGGCTTAAACTAAGGTGGCAGACTCCTTCAACTCCATCCCTATCAAGGCCAAGTCCCAACATAGCCCTTAACACCTGTATACTTTGTCTCCTGGAGATCTGCCCTCTTTGCTGTTCAGGCCTCCCTTGCACTTCTTCTCCTTAACAATACCTCCTCCCTGAGAGAGATCTTTCATTTTCTCTGTGTTTATTCTCATCTAGGAAGGCCCCTGTGATGAATGAAAAGAAAGCCTAGGAATAGCCACTGACTTGTCCTGGGGTCCCCAACACGCTGCATGCCTCACAGCCCTGGTATTGAAGGAGAAACCCCATTGCCACCCCTCCCACTCTTTCACAAACTGCTCAGTGTTATTTTTCTCAGTGCTAAAAGAATGAGTCAAATCCATGACGCTGAGCACTGCACTAGAGGCAAGGAGAGACAGCAAGAGAGACAGAGAGAGAGAGAGAGGGGGAGGGAGAAGAGAGAAGAATACTATTGCAGATGCCAAGTCAGTGCTGCAATGAATCGATTCTGCCACACAGCAGTGATTTGTTAAACCCTATGCTATATGGGTTACAGTTTCATTGCAGCACCGACTCAGCTGCTATTTGTTATCTGCTATTTACCATGTGGCTCAGGTCACTGCAGCTGCAAACAGTTTGCTTCCTTATTAATATGGTTTATCAGAACAAATGCACATGGGGCCTGGTTATATCGATTGGGACAAGTTTGTTTCATTAGCAGGATGCACTGTCCATTTCAGGACTTTTTTTTATATTCCCTATTGCTTAAGCATTGAGAAGCTGACTGCAAGATGTCCATGTGAATGTCTTTGTGGACACAGCTATCTCAGCAGAATTTCCCTGACTACATTAAAGCTGGTATGAATAAAGAATTCTGTGCTACAGATCCTACCCCTTATCTGAAAGCTGGAGAGCTGGAGCGCTGGCTTTTTTGGGCTTTTTTGTGGGGGTTTTGGGGGGGGAAGGCTGGGGGGGAGGTTGTAATTTAGGTGAGAAAAAAAAATGCTGCATCTCTCCCCTGCAATTACTGTGAAAAAAAATATTTGCCAGCCTAGCTTTTCACCACCCTACAGGACAGCTGTTCTGAAATGTGGGAAGGGATGCGTAGGGGCGGAAAAGAATGAAAATATTATCTCCCACAGGCAAATCTAAATGAATACTAATAGCAAAAATGACAAATTTTGTAGAAAAAGATGACTGGGTAACCTAAGATTTTCATCAAACACCCACAAGACTCCTTGCTGCCATTGGCCCCACCTGCATTATGGGGCAAACTAACCCTTTGTGAAGAATTGGGACATGGGTTATTCACCCCTCAGGTTCCACTTAAGACCTATTTTGAAGGCTGTGGGAGAACTGGGTCTCTCATATGTCACATGCTGTTGCTCCACACAGGACTGAATTTCACCCTGCAGGATGCACTGCCCTTGACTAATATTTCAAACTGACATCAGGTGGAACCTGATATTGTCATGGCCCTCTGCACCATTGGTCCTGTACATAGGCCATTGCCATAAATTTTCATCTGCTCTGGTATGAGAGCATCCTTGAGAAACAGAGGTTGGGATGCTCTTGGATGGGAAAGTGGCCTGAGCTATGCTACAAAGGCCTGGTGGTTAAACGGCTATAAGATCACTGAAGGATCTGCTTTTGCCATGGCTGCACCCTCCCATCTTTGGTCATTCAGTGACTAGGGCAGTCCCTGACACAAATTATGACCAAGGCCAGGCCATAGGAGAGAAAATGTGGGACATGGCCCCCCACTGCTGCCATCTGGCCCCACCTGGAGTAGGACTCACATCTCAGAGAAGTTTCCAGTTGCTTCTCATTAAGCATTGTACTGGCACATTTTTTGTGTGTACAAGGGAAGCATTTCAAATCCAAAACGTTCCAAGTCCAGATAGTCTCCAAAGGATGTGTTCTTCCATGGTATAAATTGTCAAGTCCTTTTGGCTGCCACAGAGCAGAGACTGTATACACCTACTGAGGATCTGTCCCTGTACCTCAAAGTCTCTTTCTTTCTTCCTGTTATGGTTCCCAACTACAATTAAAACTGGAGATTAACCACAAGAGTAAATTTGTAATACACAGAGGCCCTGAAGCATACATCCTGCAAAAATGCACATTTAGTTGTATGCCTACATCTGCACACTTAACTAATGTGACTGCTGGAAGTCTTGGAGACACCCAATTACTGTGAAAGCTGGAATTCTTGGAGAAATATTTTGGCCCAGTGGGTTTCTTCTGGGAAGGTTATATGGAAAACATTCTCTAAAAAACTGATAACTAGCATGGTGGGTAATGTCCATTGCCAAGGACCTAATGGAAAAGCTTATTAGAGATCTCACACTGCATGAAGGTTTGATTACAAATCTGAATCCAAAACAAATTGGGTGACTTGCATCTGCACAGCAACAGATGGTGTCCACCTTGGATTGTACGTTGCTTCCCAGCTAAAAACAGCCAAGTTAGAACAATCCGAACCTCACTTAACAAGGCTCAAGCATCCCATGTGCCTAGAGCCAGTTCTGCCCACAATGAACCCAATGGAAGTTTTGCCAGTTGGGGGCAGTAACTTGCATGCAGATAAGCTGGTGTGAGGTACTGAATAGGCCCCAAAAGGGCCCCTGGAGATTTGTTGGTGAAAATAATTGTGTTAGAATATTTGAGATCTTTTCGCTTGCCTGGGTCTAGTGCCCCAAAATACAGCTGCCTTGGTGAACATCTTGGGGAAAGGGAAATAAAGCACTTTTTCTCTGAAGCTGTTTGCTGATCTCTTTCCAATTACTGCTCACAAGGAACTTGCTATTTGTTCAGAGGATTTGACACAAATCTGAAGAATGGCTCTGAGGCAGCAATCTTGCACCTTGCATCCCCCTACCCACACATCCAGAAGTGAAAGGGAGAGTGGGCTTTGTTACTGTAGCATCTTCCCTCACTTTGTTATTTATTTTATTTTTAGCCTCTCTGTGTCTTTCTTCCTCCAGCACTCCAAGGAACAGCTCTTGCACACCCCTGTCAGTTCTGCATCTCCTTCCCCCGGCACATTCCTGATTCTTATGATATTTCAAAAAGCCCATGTTGCAAATGTCAAGAGAGATTATTTTATTCAGTTTGATCTTCGTATCTACTATTTTTACGCATGCAGTTCCTCAAAAGTATTTTCCCTCTTGTAGTTTTCCTCTAAGGAACAATATGAACATGACTTTCCAGCAATCTGACCTTTGCAGTGTCCTATTTCTTCTAACTAGAGAAGTAATATTGGTTTGATCATCATCCTAACAGTACAGATTTCAGTGTTGGGACTGAGCCTCTCCCACAGCTCAAGCTAACAAACCAATCTTGGGGCTAGCTTCAGCAAGGAGAGAGCACATTTTCATGTCACCACCTCGTCTACCAGACAAATAAATTCTTGAGGTCACAAAAGTTGTGGGAAAATGTCTGGGGAACTTAGAAACGAGTATCTCAAGACAATGGCCCTCCTAGGAAGAAGCTAAGTATCTCTGAAGAGGCGGTGCAGAGCCCCCCCAAATTTCAAGTAAGCCCAGGAGCTTAAACCTTGGGCACTAGGAACCTCTCATGGTTGAGTTTCACAGTCTCTATCCACAAAGGAAAGAAATGCATTTCAAAGGCAAGGCAGATGGAGTGGCAGAACTAGAGGAAATTAAGTGCTAAGGGAAAGGACTGCATAGCTAAACAATAGTAAAGGTAAGATATTTGCATACAGATACTAGGGGTCTTTAGCTATGCATGGACAAGGCATATAGAATCCATGGTGACTTGAGACACAGGAAAAACAAACACGGCTGAAGGTACTTGACTGCCTTTTAGAAACGCTCACCCTCTTCACCCGCACCACCCCTGAAATCTCTAACAGTCCTGTCTACTGTAGAATGGGATACCTATGACAGTTTCCTAACCTGGATATATATATTTTTAAAGGACTAGAGTATGAGCTTTGGGACACAGGGCCTATTTTAGAGATGGGGTTGAGAAAGGGCACAAGGGAACCATCTCCATTGGCCCTTAGTTAGCAGCCACCCAGGCCTTTGGTGACATTCTCATTGAGTGGTCTAATCCTATAAAGTACACCACTGCAATGTGCATGTCCCCAATAACTGCTTTAGTATATCTGAAAAAAATCATACCATCCTAATGCATTTTCTGCCCCTGATGAAGATTAAGTGATCAAAAGGGAAATCATATTGAGCTGAACCACATTCATTAAGATGCACACTGCATCTTTTTTCTGTGCAAAAGGATTAACACTATTATCCTGATGTTAAATAGGATCTTCAAATTCAGAAAAGACTGTTCAGCATGACTTACTTCTCTCATCCAAATTTTGCCTTACACCTTCACCTTTTAATTAACTGTAAATGCCGTGATAATCTTTTCATGTGATTCCATTTCCCATCTGTTTGCACTGATCAAGCAGTACTAAGGGACTGCAACCTGCCCCCATGCCCTGTGTTGTTTTGTGGTGGGTTGCACTGGCAGGGATGCTTCTCTCTAAAGACCCTAGCATACTGGAAGGAAAATCAAATGTTTGGTTTGTATTCTGGGTACTTCCAGGTTGTATATTCTATCCTTGGGGCCACAGATACATTGCACAATTTACAAAAGCCACCCTGACCCTGTTCTAATGTGTGTCTAGGTGGCCATGCAGACATATAACTCCCTGGGAGACCCATTACCTCAGAAAAGCTGAATGCAACAAAATATCTCCTTTACATTTAATTTTTAAAATCACAGACCACAAACAATTGCTGGTAGCAACAGCCAACTGATGGGCATGCATGCTCTGGCACGTGACAAAGTGACCCGGGTGGGGTAGAGCACCTGTGCTGGCCCCAGCAGCCTTACCTGGGGTCCTGGGGGCCTCCTGGGGAAGCAGCAGCTTCGAGCCAGCTGCTCAAAACCTAGCTCGCAACCAGTGTGTCTCTAGCCAGCCAGGCTCCCTTTCTGGTGGTACACACTGCTGCCATGGGCATCACACTGCTTTTTTCAGTGGCAGTTTTTTTTGACAGTGGGATCTCCCAGTGTCCTGCTGCACTGCTAATCTGCAGCATGGCGAACAGGTGCACATGTGCCACATACGGTTTTCAGTGCCTCAAATGGGTTTGAGCACCACAAACTGCACGTGTGTGCTCATCAGGATGCACCCAATATGTCACCTTCCATTTGAGATTTGCAGTTGTCTTCATGAACACGAAAGCAGTGAGCTTCTGACTAGCCCCAAGAAACAGAGAAATGGGATTCCCATTTTTCAGAGGAGACCTAGTTATGGGAAGGCCGACTTAACCAAACATACACAAGAAATCTGTGGTAGTCATCATCATCATGGCCTCTGTTCTCCCACCATAAGACCCTTCCTCCCTTTCAAGAGAAACTGTGAAGTAAATCACTGTTTTACTGTTCACTGTTCCAGGGGAACCATAGGAAAGTGGAGCCATAGGAAAGTGAATGTCCTATACCTCATCCTTAGTAAACACCATCCATTTGTCCACTGGCGTTCTGGAAATATTCCTGTTGACTTCAATGAGTGGTTGAATGACCTCTTAAATTCTTGTGTTAATTCACAGAACTGATTGTGAAACACAGATAGCATTTTCCCTGGGAATTTCACTTGTGCCACTAATCCATTTCATACAGAAAGCCAAATAACAATCAAGGAGATTTTTTATCACAACCCATCTGGGCTGGTTTCAAACCAGTTGAATCTGGATTCTATTACCAGTCATTTTGACAGCACTTCTGGCCAAGTTTTGCAAAACTTTTATTTTGTGAACTACTTTCAAGCCTAGAAGTCCATGATGGCTTGCTTTTAGCATATTGGGCACAGACATTTAAAGGTATTTAGATATGATTCCCTTCAGAGTGGCAAGGCTAAGTGATTTAGATGGCTAACTCCCCTGTGACTTTCAGTAAGACTTAGGACATGGACAGATGTAACAATTGTATCTATGCCAAATTATATTGATTTATTCTGCTAAAATGCAGCTGTTACATCTGCATACTCTATTGAGCTGAAAGTACAGCACATGCAGCTTTAACCCTATTTCATTTCATACTGTGACTCGCCTCCCTTGTATCACTACAGGAGCCTGCAGACATAATATTTACAGCAGAACCGCTGACACAAGTTAAGTGACAGCTCTTGTTTCAAAGCTGTTAAAATACATGTTTAGCCATAATCTAAAAAGCCTAAGTCAGTTCTGAAAGTGGCACTTAGCCATTTAAATTGTGTGTGTGAACAAGGCTGAGTGATACAACACCTAAAGATCCTTAAAAAGTTGGGCCTTTGTCACTTTGTGCCTCAGTTTCCCATCCATAAAAGAGATAACAGTACTTCCCTATCTCCAAGGAGCATTATAAGAATAAATGCATTGGTGTTTATTGCAAGGAGAAGTGCTAAAAGCTTGTCTAACATCTCTCCCAACTACACAATTAGTCCAATAAAAGATATTACCAAACAAATCTTGCTTCCCACATATTGCCTGGGTCATCACAGCTACAATGTCATAGCAATGATGGTCATTTAAGCTCTTAAAATAGAAATTGCAAAGAAAATTGCATTCTTCTTTGCAAATGGTGGGGGAAAAGATATAATTCAGTTTAAATGGGAATATTTCATGTACGTAAAGTATACATATGAGTTTGTGTGTGATCCAGTACTTAGACTGCAAAAGATGCAATTAAAACTATATTATTCCCTTATGAGAAGAAAAATGATCGGAGAGAGTAGGGCAAATGTAATGGCATTAATGGAATTGGAAACACTGTTTTTTAACAATATAACAATATTAAGAATAAGTTACCATAATTTTTTTCAAATAAATATGATCTTGATTTCATTCGTGTACCAATGAACAATCAGCAGGTATTTCAGAATGGCCTTTCTCATCACCATTGCTATGCACTATTAAAACTGGTTGGTTTTTCTGTAAGACACAGTAAGACATGGTAAGGAGAAAAAGTGTAACTGGGCAGTCCTGTGCCCTGAGCAGCAGCGATGCATGGGGCACCAGCTGTAGCTGGGATGCCAGCAGTGACTGCTATTTTTGTGCCCCCACTAAGTCAGTGCCTAGGGCTGGTGCCTTGGTCACCCCCATCACTCGAGTTATGCTACTGACAAGGAGATAGGAAGTAGTTGTAGCAATAACTTAGGACCTGGAGGACTTTGGTTCAGGATCTTTCTCTGCTTCAGACTTCCTGTGTCATGTAGGGCAAGTCATATATTTCCTTTGTTCCTCAGTTCCCTTTCTGTAATATATTTCACAAAGACTCAGGGGTGTATTAAAAATCATGAGATATTCAAACACTAGCAGCCAGATAAGGTAGGACAGCACCAGAGAGGACAGGAAGCAAGAAGCAGAGCAACAGATTGGGCATAGAGCACAGGTAAAAGGGCAGAAAGCAGAGAAGCAGATTGGGCAGGAGGAGGGCAGAGTGGCATTTGGAGAGGGTACAGGACTAAACTGTGGTGCACCTGCCAAAAAGATTGGCCTGCACTGATTCACAACTTGGCTTGTTTCTGCAAGTGTAAAGGCTATTATCTATTCCAGAACTCATGGATTTTTTTAAAAATCCTTAAGATGAATATCTTTTTCTGAGCCCTACATATAGAAGAGAATTTATATAAGTGGGAAAGCTGGTTCACGTGCAGACCAGATATTACAATTTCTTTTCTCCCATCTTTGATCAGTCTCATTTATTTGGGACTGGGACAGAGATTGTTTGTTCACAACTGAGCCAAACCTTTCTTTGGACATTGGTATAATACATATCTAAAATGATATTATATTGATACTGGGGAGACTTTCCTTTTTTAATGCCATAATACAACTCCTGTCAGAAAACTGTATCTAATAGAAGAGAAAAATATATTAAAATATATTATTTCCTCAGTAAAGATGGAGTCATAGAATCACAAAAATTAAGGGCTGGAAGGGACCTCAAAAGATCAGTGTGTCCAACCCTGCTGCTCTGGGCAGGAATACTGCTGAGATCAAATGATCCCAGCAAGGTGTCTGTCCAGTCTCCTCTTGAAGACTTCCATGGTTTGGGACTGTACCACCTCCCTGGGAAGTCTATTCCAGATTGTGGTCACCCTTACCGTAAAGAAGTTCTTTCTTACATCCATCCTGAAACCATCCTCTAACAGTTTATGGCCATTGCTCCTTGTCTTCCCCTGGGGCACCCTAGTGAATAGTTTTTCTCTCAGCTCCCAATATTCACCCCTTATACACTTATAGATAGCCACCAAGTCCCCCCTGTATCTTCTCTTCCCCAGGCTGAACAGTCCCAGATCCCTACAATTCCTGTGTATTCATCCTGTGTTGGGGTTTTGTTTCTATAGGTCTAAATAAGAAGTAAAAAAAGATCAAAGTGAGAACAATAAGCTTCCTATTAGGCCTCTGCGAAGTGACTAGTATTCGCTTTGGATTAGGAATTGGCTGATTCGGGTGACAGTGATTCAATTCAGTGATTCAAATCACTGTCCCGATTCAATTCAACTGAATCTGACTCAGAGATTCAGTTGCTGCCGAATCTTTGAATCAGCCAGTCCAGGCCCATCCCCAGCCTGTTTTCCCAGCCCAGCAATGGCTGCCCTGTCCACCCCCAGCTCTCAGCTCTTTGGAAAAAAAAAGGCCTGACTCAGCGGGTGCTGCCAGGCAGGGGGTGATCCCTGCTGCTCCTCACTGCCCAATGCTACGTGGGAGTCTCTGCATAAGCCCCCCCACTGTCCCAGCCTCCCCATGGCTGCTCCACCTGGGCCAGCTCCGGCCCTTTAAGAAAAAAAAAAAAGGAAAACCCCCCAAACTCACTGCTCCTGCCGGGGGGGGGGGGGGTGATCCCCAATGCCCCCCATTGCCCCATACCACGTGAGGGGCTCTGCATGAGCCCCCACAAACCCCAAGGCCACTGAAGGAGCAGAGAGTCCTGGGGCTTTTCTTGACTTTTTTTTTTCTTAAAGGGTTGGAGCTGGTCTGGGCAGGGGCCCGGGGGCACCTGTAGTGGGGCTGGGGGAGTGGGGGTTGGGGGGCTTGTGCAGAGCCCCCCATGCAGTGTGGGGCAGTGGGGGGGGGGCAGCAGGGATTGCCCCCCCGCCCAGCAGCACCCATTGAGCACTGGAGTTTTTCTTTAAAGGGCCGGGAGCTGGGGCAGGGGGGCAGCCATGGGAGGGGCTGGGGGTGCAGGCGGGGGTGGGAGGGGCTGAGGGAGTGGGGGGGTCCAGGAGACTGGCAGGGGTCGCACCATGGTCCCCTCCCCCGCCCCTAGTATTTACCAGCTTGGAGTCCAGCTGCAGCTCCCTGCTGCAGCCACCAGGGACTGTCCGAATCATCAAAGCTCTCCGAATCTTTTCCAAAGATTCGGAGAGCTTTGAATCAATTCGGACCTTAAAATTGATCCCCTGATTCAATTCAGATTCGGAGATTCTGCCACTGAATCGGGCCAGATCTCCTCCAAATCGAACCACCACCCAAAGCTTCACACAGCCCCACTTCCTATACAGTTTTAACACAAACCTAGAGATGATTTTACCACACAGCTACAAATTGCTAAGACAGTCAGTCTATTGCTGCTGCACTGCCAATATGTGGCCACTGGGTTCTGTTCCCCATTCTGCTCCTTGGTTGCTGCACTGTATACAGATCTTATGGCAAGGCTTCAGTTTAGCTCTATTCTATAGGACTTTTTTCTTCTGAAGTTGACAGAGAGGCCATCATTCTTCATTACATTTTGATTTTGTCATGTGGCATTAGTTTAGGGTTATAGCCAGCTTGTAGCATTTTCTTGGCACACGGCAGTTTGCCTAGATAGTGCCTAAATGTGCAGGGTTTACAGAATTTAGTGACTGTTCATAGCAGTTCAGCTTTGGATCAGCTCTCAGACAACCTCAGAGCAGAAGGACAAAACTCATTTGATCACAAGACAGTCCAGATGACAAAACAGGTTTCAGTAATACTAATAAAAACTTCTTTTGCTCTTCCCCTGCCACCACCCAGACAAAACTAATGGTGATGTCTTATTAGGTGTCTGGGAAAAAACAATTAAAAGGCAATGTTTATTTAAAAAAAAAAAAAAGAGGAATTTTGCACCTTTGGTAAGTATTTGGCAGTAAGTCTGTTCTTTGTTGGTGCGTGGGAGAACTTTTGATTGTGGATTCATACCCAGTACCATCCAAAACTACTGTAGCTTATTGCCAAGCAAGCAGTAGAACTGGTGCATAGCGTGGCAGCAATCCCATAGTCTCTATGCAGAAAGAGAACAATGCCAGTGATAGAAACCTGAGCCATTTTTCATACAGGTAAACTAGATCTATCTCCTTCTCACTGGGAAAATGGCATGCAGTATATATTAATATACCCAGGGTGCCTTTTCCTTCAATGTCTGCCTACGCTGTGGTGTTTTCTGCGTGTGTATGTGTGAGAAAAATAAACAGCCTGATGTACCCAAGAAAAAAAATCTATTCTAAGCAAGCAAACCCAGCTCAAAAGGGCCTGATTTGAGCTGTTCCACCATCTCTTACCTCCTCATGTAATAAGGTACGATGCCGTGCAAGGGTATGATACCATGGCGCAAAATAGCTAAACAGAAAAAGGAGAGGAACTGACAGTCCACAGCTTTGGAGCATATTTCACTAGTAGGTAATGTTGACACATAGCCTAGCTGCCAAATTGCCTCAAATACAGTAGGTCTGTTAATAGCCAGAGTATAGGAATGTGAGGGGAGATCAAATTATTGGGGAGGACTTGATCTATCACACTTCAGACAGAGCCCATGCTAAAGGAGCATGATAGAGCTGCACTGTTTGAGGGAGGGCAGCAGGGGGCATTTTGCCATATGGCTGTCAGGTTTTCTTATCATGCAGGAACAGCAACTCTACTTGGGCTTTATTTGAGTGATATAGGTGTAGAGGGAAGCTCCTGGCATCCTCCACCATTCTACTTCCAAGTAAGAAACACACCCAAGGCAAGGAATCTAGGGCAGTGGGGGCCAACCTTTTTGGCAGGCATGCCCCAAATTCAATCCCATGCCTTCTCACACACAGAAAGTGCCTGTGCTACTTGCAGCGTGCATACCACAGGTTGGCCACTTCCAGTCTAGCATATGATAACTCCCTAGTGTTGCCAACTCTCTGTCTCATGTTTGTTCCTTTTTCTTAAAGCCCCAGCTCTGGGGGTCATGTGAATATACCAGAACCTGATGTATCCTTTATAAACAGTAAGGTTTCTCATGCTTCTCATGCAAGATAGAAACTTTGAAATATGACCTCCTCCCAAAAAGGTTAACACATTGCAGGTAAGGAAACAAACAAGCAAACCTCCTGCACTCCAAATGTATCTTTTTTAGTGGTTTTTGAAGGTTTGAGATTCATAGTAGTTATTCCCGTTAAGTTTACTGGTGGAGACCAAAGTCCCCAGAGCGTGTGGAAGTGCTGCAACCAGCTAACTGAATGACTTCTGTTCTGAAAGAGACTTGACTCCAGAGTGAAGCTACTGGTGCCTGAGAGTTATAGAAGCAGCTTCTGCACACCATTCTCACCTCCAAATGGGAAACTTCAGCTAAGCAGCAAGGTACATGCTGCAGATAGACTCTGATAGTCAGACAGAAAACAACGAGTAAAGATGGGCATGTACCTGCCTCGCACAGGCTGAGTGCCAAGTGGCTGAGTGCCAAGTGGCATTCTCACAGGAATGCTCTGAAACCAAATGAAAAAGCTGAGCCTCTCTGGCTGGGGCCTCGTCAGCTTTGCTACCACTTATTTACATAGGTTAGGCTGGTGCAAAGCGGGTCACAGGACACAAGCAAGGGTGCCTTGGTAAGTGAGCATAACCAGCTCTAAACTGCCTCTGCAGGAATCCGAAGGAGTGATTGTGGGTAGGTCTGGTGGCAGGGCAGAGAAGGGAAGGATGTCAGGATCGGAAGGGATGTGATGAGGCTATTCTGGCTGCTCTTCCATAGAAGCAGAAGTGCAACTTAGGACAGCACTCAGGGGAGCAGCCCTCCTGCTCAGAAGACCACAGTGGCCCCCCATACCACTTACCAAAGGAAGGGTGAAGAGCTGCCTCTTTCTTTCTGAGCAGATGAATATACCATTACAGGGAAGAATCTAGCCCGTGGTATTCTCTAGGTTGAGAGGTGCTGAGCAGCCCCAGAAGAGAAGGGGTGTTGAAAGTGCTTGGGGTCAAGCCATCACTGTCCTGACCCAATTGACAAGCTGAGTCCACAAGTCAGAAAGAGTTCTGTGATGGGGGCGGGAGGCAAGATCTTACCTTATAAAATAAGTCACAGCTAGTCATTTTCCTAGAGGGAAGAGCTGCCAGTTTCATGACCACACTTAGACATCCGTGTATGATGGACACATAAAAAGGAAAGGAAAAGTCTGCTGTGCAATGTTGATTACAGATGGTTGACCCACATTAACTGTAATTTTGCTAGTCAGATCTAGACTTAATCACAGCCTAATACTGTACGTATGAACATGAGGGAGCAAAGTACTATATGGAAATGAACTGATTCCAAGAAAGCCTGAGAAACTGCATGCTTTTGGACCTACAGTTATATAAGCACTAAAGATATTTAACATACACAAAAAAGCACACCTGAAAGCATGCTGATTGCTAAACTGAGGAGTGTGTTTTGGTAGTGCTGAGCAGTGGCTATAGATTTCATAGATTTCTAGAGCTGGAAGGGACCTGGTAAATCATTGGGTCCGACTCCCTGCTCCAGGAAGGAAAGAGTGCTGGGGTTAGGTAACCCCAGACAGATGCCTGTCTAATCTCCTCTTGAACACCTCCAGGGTAGGGGAAAGCACCACCTCCCTTGGAAGCCCATTTCATATTTTGGCAACCCTTACCATAAAGAATTTCTTCCTTATGTTCAATCTAAATCTGTTCTCCTTTAGTTTGTGGCCATTATTTCTGGTAACCCCGAGGGGCATCCTGGTAAACAGAGTGTCCCCCATTCCCTGCTGGCTCCCCTGATGAGTTTGACATGGCTATGACACTCAGCATCCTTAAGGTTAAATCTCCAAGCATAACAATGTAGATTTAATAAAATGAGATGGAATAAGTACAGTGTGCACAGCATGCAAAGCAGGTGTGCTTGTGGTACCTTTGCTAGAAGAGCAGCATCAGGTTGGCTTAAGTTTGCTACCAACTAAGCTGGTATAAATCAACAGTCACATTCGTGACTACTCTTACTCTATTTTCTCTTTGGTAGAAGTATTTCTGAAACGGGACAAAATGCATTGATTTCAGTAGAGTGCATGGGCAGTAGGCACCAAACAATGAATATGCCTTTAAAAAGAGCTATAATAGTCATCCTTCTTGCAAGGTCCTACTCTCAGTCTTTACGTGTAGTCCTAGATCTGGAGGCTGAGGACAGGAGTGTCATACATGCAGCCTGGATCAAACCAATGGAGCCATGTCATCTAGTCCATGGGACTCCTGGAGAGCCCAGGAATTCAGTGAGGGAGGTGGGAAGGGGGAAAGCAGTAGCGATATTAACTGCCATGGCTTGTGAGCCAACACAGTGGCACAGGAACCCGCACAGGTTAAAAACCCTGCTCACCCTACCACCCAATCTGGCCTGTGAGGAACCTCATGGTCCAGATCCACTCCAGAGGGGTCAGAGAAATAGAGAATAAACAGTCCAGACCTCTCAGGATAACTAGGCTTTTGCATATTCTGGATAATCTGGGACTTGGGCAGCATTGCACGGGATGTTATGGAAGAAGAAATGGGCTTGAGGAAACAAAATGCTTGATATTGGAGGCTGCCCCAATAGCCTGGGAAATGCACTTTCAGCAGGGACTATTTGTGACGCTTGCCATAGCATCTGAAGTCCTCCAAATCTGAGATATTTACCCTCACAAAAGTCCTGTTAGAGAAGTGCTATTATCCCCAGATGAGGAAGCAAGACACTGGCTGCATCTACATGTGTGGCAAATTGCACTGTTGTTATGCACAGTCACTTAGTACTTGCTTATGCAAGTACTGCACCATAGCTCATTGCTATTGTGCAGTAGCATTGTCAGGCACTAACCGTTGAGCGATGCTATTACACAGTAGTAATGAGTTACTACAGAGTAGTGTTGGGAAAAAACTATGTGGCAACGGTACTACACAGTAACACTGGTTACTGAGCAGTCATTTAGTACTTGCTTATGCTAAAGAACTTCTAAGGAGACATCCTTGGATTTATTTACTGTTAATTCATTCTTTGTTAAATTTTGTTACTGTTAATCTAGTGTCTCTTTCATTTCTCATTATGCCATGTAAGAGCTCACCATACATTAGTGTTGCTCATTTGCCTAGCTTGTTATGGTAAGCACAGTCCACAGCCACTGGTGATATGCAAACTGCATCACTTCCATGGCACTGCACCTTGAGACACCTCTCCCAAGTACACCCCTTTCCTTGTTTCTTCCTTACCCCAAACAGGTAGCAGTTTGCTGCTCCTTTGTACCAGCTCAGTTTCCCCAGACAGTGAGTAGGAAGAGTTGAGGTGGATTAAGCCAGGATATTAGACAGCTACCCTGCTTTGGGGAAGGTAGAAGCTAAGGATGGCCAGCCTGCACCACATGTGCCACAAGCACCTGTGTGTGGCATGTGCCAGCCCCAAGCATTTCCATTCTAGCCTAAGAGCTGGATGGAGAGCTACAAAACAGCTTCTAACCAGCAGGATGATATGTAGCCCTTAGCTGTGTTGAACAACTGCCAAGAGGGTGGGAGAAGGCACCAGGAAGAGGCAATGTGCTGTCCTGGGTTGGAGGAAGGTAGAGGAAGAGTGGCTGGGTGGAAATGGTGTAGAACTATATGGGCCACATTTTGCTGTAATGACTGAGCTGCTTCCAAGCACCATGAAAACGATACATCGAAACTGAAAGGCAACACAGCACACTGCCTCCAGACCATTTACTATCCCTCTGTGGGTTGCCCGGAGAGCACTGGTCAGTATCAGAAAACCTCTCCTGTTACTCTACAGCTCCTCAGAGCTTTCTCTATGTTAAGAGCCATTAGAAAGATTAAAACACGCCACCGCACATTAGCTCCACTTTAAAAAACAGACAACTCTTTCAGTTTCAGTTACCGTTTTAGCTCTGAGTTTGTGGATGGTTCTCTTTGCTTCTCCTTGCCCCAGCAGATTTTCAGACCTTCTCCTAGGACCTAGCTACTCCCCAGATGGCAGGTAACACCTCCTCTCTATATTCTCTCTAGCCACCCAAGTAGGGGTTATGCATGGGAGGGGTGCCTTCAGTTGCAATGCCATGTGGGTAGGGCAGTTTGCATGCTGACACTGCCTCCAGGCTGTGCCTACAGAAACAAGCCAGTCAACCTGAGCATCCTCTCTCTAGCCAGCCCCCCTAGATTCACTGTTTCTCTCCAGTCAGGCTAGTGCTGTTAGCACCAAGATGCTCTCTTATGATAGTAAATCCCATTGATCTCTTGGGACCCACTGGAGTCAGCAAGGATTTTTCCGTGTCTTCTGTGTGCTTTAGACAAGGCTCCTCTGATGCATAGGTGGTTTCTTGGCTTCTTGGGCCAAGTTGTCAGAGTCTCTCATAGGCTATGCGTAGGGCAGCATGGGGGAGCACGTGCCCGCTACCACTGACAGGGCTGTCCCTGCCGCTGATGCCACTGGCGGCATCTGCGGGAGCTCACCAGCTCCAGCTGTGCTGCCAATGCCACCAGCAGCATCTGTGGGAACTCACCAGCTTTGCCAGCTGCCGCTGCTGCCAGTGGCTTCTGCGGGTGTCCCCCCAAACTCGGGAGGAACCAGTTGCCCATGGAGTCTCTGATCAAGAACACTGCAGTTTTAAACAAAAGATTACATAAAGTGATCTACAACATCCCCATACTTATACTGCTGGCTAAAAGCATGAAGCAAAACCCATGGAAAGTAATGGAAGGACTCCAACAGCTTAGACACCTCTCTCATGTTCTCAGTCTCTATTTTCTTGCTATCTTACACTTTAAAAGCACAGAAAGCATAATGCAGTCAGGCAAAGCTTCTCCCTTCCTCCACTAATGTAGTGACATCCTGACTACCAACACCCCCTACTAGGCTGGTACTAGGCTTTTCATTGGTACAAACTGGCAAGTACAATTACACTGAATGGTTTGGTACAAAACAAGGCATAAACAGAGACCTCTGGGATTAAGCTCTATATTACCCACTCAAGTCATGCCATAGCAATGTACATCAATTACTTACATTTTATTTACATTCTTCATATTTTAAAACAAGAGAACTATGTGGTTATCAATTTTCCATGAAGAAAGCAACTGAAAATTTGAATTTTGACTAACTGATCATTTTAATATGATCAGCTCTTCAAATTTTTCTTCTTTGTTGGAAAGCTGCAAACTGCATTTTTAATTTATTCTATAGTTTTTAACAGGGTTTTTTCTTCTTTTTCTTTTCACCTAAGCAATTGACAGCCTAAAATTATTCTGGCTTTCATCTGAGACTGAGAAATATTTGCTTTTCTGGCAGGGTCAAATTATTTTCCTGGAAATATGACAAACTGGATGAACCTTTCACCTAGTTCAAAATAAATAAATAAAGCGCCTTTTTAGTGTTGATAGGGAGGCTTATGAATAAGTTCACATATACAATATATATATATATATATAATTGCTAATAAAAAGATCATGTGTACAAATGTGCTTTTTGCCCATTGTAGACTGGGCAGTGCTTTCAAAAATTAATATGGAAGCAGGGAGAGCCTAAGCCCTTAATATTGTCCAAAATCATTGACTACACAATGACTCTGGCCAAATTCTTTCATGCACAGTGAAGCAAATCTATAGTAACTCCCAGAAAAAGGAAAAAAATTCCAAATAAGAGAAAATAAAACCTATTTCAGAGTATGGTGAAGGGAACAAGCTGAAGAGCTAATGCACATGAACAGTGAAGTCAATTGTCTTAGACTCCAAGTACAACCTCAATTCTGGCATTTCCTAATTTTCAAGTTCTTAAACTTAAAACCTTTAACAGTCTCTCAATGAATACATTTTAATAGAACTGTATCTCTACCTTACCTTCTGACTGAGTTCAGACTAACATTACCGCTCTAGGCTTGAATAAAAAAATATTAAAATCGTAATAGCCATACAGTTTCTACTGCATTCCTTGTATTCACTTTCCCATTAATATTTCTCTATTACAATTCTGTGTTTATGTCTATTCTCCTAAAGAAATGAACAATGCAGCTTGGGAACAAATATAAAGATAATTTTTATTATAATAATACCAAGAGGCCCCACCATCCTGGTGCTAACTTCCACAGAATCAAGGCAGACCATGGTGGAAGATTTTGCAATCCAAATGCAAAAAACAGAAGAAAAAGGGCATTGAGGAACAGAGAACTCAGAAATCCCATTCCAAGGCTCACTTACTCTGCATCTCCATAAAGCGCATGGCAAGAGAACTGAAGTCTCTTAACTACCAGCAGAGAAAAGGACCAGTTATGTACTGATGTTTTGGAGACAAAGCAGAAGGTTAAGCTGAAAAAAGCGTGTGTGCCTCTTCTCTAGTGTGGGAAGGGCATCTGTGGATGCTATGAGGAGAACATGGTCCAGATTCTAAGTCTCCCCACAGCGCAAAGATGGGTTTATATTCACAACTGTGGCTTGGAAAGAGCTCCCATTTGAAGGATTATATTATTATTCAGTGCTGACTGAAAAGGCCCCAGGAAAACAAAGCACAAGCTGCACTGAAGGCAATGAAACTATACACATGTAGTAATCAATGCTTTGCTGCATTGGACATCTCAGATTTCTTTCCAGAAATGGCCGTGATAAGCCACAGGCCTGTTATATGATAAACAATAAACCTCAGACATAGGTTTATTTATACTTACTATGATGGGAAGTTTTTACTTCTTTTCTCTGGCAGTTGCTAAAATCCAGGAAGAAATAGCGGATTCCATATCTATATGTAGCCCCTGCTTCTATAGTATACAATCCATCCCACTCTATTCACAATGTCCGCTGAATTTAAAAAAATACAACCCAACAACCTCACTTCCATCTTTGCTGAGTCATTTAGTTCCCACTTGAATTTTAACTACATGATCACAGAGCAGCACTAGCTGTTACAGCAGGGAGATTTTTGGAAGGAAAGGGAAAGGGGAGGTGATATGAGCCCAGGAGACAGCCACAAGGAAATATGCTTTAAAATTCCTCCCAAAGAGGTGATGCTTACCTGTTTATGCCCTTATATGCTTCTGGAATAGAAAGAAGTTAGGAAATGATCCATTTCTACCTTGTGGTAGAAGTAGAGGAAGGAGTGTTGAAGAATGGATAGCATGGAGAGGAAAGGAGAGAAAGGAGGAGAAAAATCTTACAAAATAGCAGAAGGCTATGAAGAGGGTAAATAGGGATGACCCAGTTTAAAGGGAAAGGAGAATATAAGCTGCACTTCTATCAGCAGCCAGCCCCCACCCATCCTCCCACACACATTCACTCAGAGATTCTTCTGTATAAATCAGTAAGGAAGAAGAGCAAACAAAGCAGTGATAACATCCCTTTGTGCTACTAACTCATGTCTTCAGGCCAAAGACAGCAAAGAGGTAACCTGTTTTGCTCTGGCAATAGCTCTCCCACAGGCCCGCTGTTGGAGACCTAAGCCAGTGGTGAGGATACCAAACATGCAAAGCTGCCCAATGCAGCTACATACCATGGTGGAAGTGGGTGTTACAAGTGACCATTGATCCACTGAAGTCAAGGCAGCTGCTGAGGGTCTGTCATTCAGCCATGCACTGTTTTTCATTCAGACATTTCTGCTCCTCTTGTCCTATTCTGGAATGAACAGACAAGAGTTACTGCAAATAAAAAAAAATATGAGGGGTTCTTTTTGTTAGCCAATGAAATATGCTGCCAGATGATGTTGCAGAGGCTAAGAATTTAGATGGATTTCCAAACAGATACTTTCGTAAATAAAAGTTATACTTGAACCAAAATATTAACCCTAAGAAATGTACTAAGCTACTAGGGGTGTGCAAAGCAGGCCTTATTCGATTTGGATTCAGATTTGGCCCAAATCAGGGACAGTGATTTGATTCGTTGATTCAGATCATTGTCCCTGATTTGACTCGGCCGAATCTGAAGATTCAATGCTGATTTGGAGAATCAGTGATTTGGCCATAGACACAGCTTTAAATGTTTTTTCTACATACCTTAAGGTACCAGCACACCTCATGAATGCTGCGATGCTGGGGCAGATGGAGTGTCCCGCAGGACCATGCCCGGGGGGAGGGGGAGAGCACTTGCTTGGCGGCGAACCTGGAAGTGGACCGGAAGTACTTCCAGTCCACTTCTGGGTCCACTGGGGAGCGTGCTGGGCCACCCCACCTCCCGTGGCCCCCTGACTTGGCAATCTGCTGCAGGGAGACCCAGGGTGCCCTCCAAATCCAGGAGGCACTGTGCTTCTGATCTACTTCTGGGTCTGCTGCCAAACACACTGAGGAACCCCCTGTGCTCCTGTGGGACGCTCCATCTGCCCCAGCATCGCGGCATTCATGATCCACCTACTACCTTGAGGTATGTAGAAAAAACATTTAAAGCTGTGTCTATGTCCAAATCACTGAATCTTTCTGAATCTCTCTGAACTGATTTGGAGGGTTCCAATTTGATTTGGAGAGATTAAAGGGTCCTCTGATTCGATTAGGATTTGGAGATTCGGCCTCTAAATCGGGCTGAATCTCCGCCGAATTGAATCAGGGACTAAAGCTTTGTACTGCCCAATAAGCTACCAGAGATGAATGAACTTGTCTTTACGTGGCCTTTTCACATTTGACTTTTCCCCACCTGCTCCTGCTTCTGTTTCTGCCCTGCTCTTCCTCTCTGAATAATTCTCATGAATCCTCCTAGCAGCTGTACTTTATCACTGCTTGCTGCCTTAAACATGCACAAGGACTTGACTAATTATTTCCCATCTGCTGGAGCCTACTGCTTCCCTTCCTCTGAGAAGTACCATATCTGCTAGCCCACACAGCATCTGGTTTTCAAACCATACATGCAAAAGTTAGGTAGGTAGTATGGTATAACAGGACTAGTAATACCCATGCGCTATCTGTCATATCCTCGTAGACCAAATCCAACTCCTGTTAAAGTCAAACTTTCACTAGCTTTAGGGGCAGTTGTAATTAGCTCATGATAAGCCGCTAGTTACTTTCCTCTAATGTACACTGGATATGTATCAAGACAATATTAAGCAGTTATACAACTTTTCATATTTAAAGCATTTTGCATATATTAACTCAGCAATGAATTGATTCTACATGCCAGCATCCATGCTCTGGCAGGGTGGCTACAATTTTCCTATCTGTCTTGTCTGAGGTTTCAAGAAGTACTTAAGCAGGTGTGGTTTATAATATTGTCTATGACAAAAATCCAAGTACTGAACCTATAGAGGAAGCATAGCTCTTTATCTTCTAAATGAATTATAAGAGTTCCGCTTATTATTCCATCTCACACGTCCTTTAAAATAATTTTCCCTTTGTCTCTTTGTGACAGATCCTCAGTTAACATAAATGTGTGTGGCTCTGTTGAAATTAACAGACCTCCCCCAATGCATACAAATTTAGGTTGTGGTCTACACATGTTGGCATGTCATGCATGCATGGCCATCCACATTCTATGCAAAAGATAATGGTGATGATCATTTTAAAAAATCACGGACCAGAACCTCAAATGTCAAAAATCACCATAGTTCTGCTGACTATAAAATTACAAACCTGCAAACAGTTCTTAAAGCCCTCTCACACTTTCGTGTGTCATACGTTCTAATAACTTCCCATAACTGGCTTTGTTTGTATGAACCATAATTGATAGTCATAATCAATTTTAAGCACAGATAAACAAAAGTGTTAATTTTCACTTGCTGATAACTTAAGGGAAAAACAGAACAATTCATTAAAGTTGGCAGGTACCTACAAATACTTTAACATGACAGTGCTGTGTTTTCATATTCAGGGTTATTTAAAAGAAGTGAAATGGGAGCATGCAGCAGTAAATAGTGAGCTTTACACTATGCTTTACAGCAGAGAAGTGAAAATTAAAGAAGTGGTAAAAGGACTAATTGTTGTAAGACCTTCTTGAATTGTCATCCTGTTCCTTGTTTTTGTTTCATTTATTGCCAGCTTCTCAGAAAAGGAAATGTTGCTAAATTTCTAAAAGTATGTAGGAGGGGCTAAATTCTCAGCTGGTATATATTAGTATAGTTTGTTTCTGATCTTAGTAAGAATAATATAAATCCCAAGTAACTCCACTGACGTTAGTCAGGTCAAAATCTAACTCCATGCATTTATGCATGTCATCATCAGCCTTCTAACATTACCATTCTTAACCAGGAGATCAATTTAGAGGAACTGAAACTGTGATTGAGCCAATCAGAAACTGGAGACCTGCATATTCATTCAGATTAACCCCAGTATAAATAACAAGAGTAGTGTTATTTAGTGATGAGGTATGAGTCAGGTTGCAGTCACTGGATATGCAATGTGATTAGTTAGCTTCATACAAGGCCATTTTATTGCTGACTATTTTCAGACTAGCATGGGGGCAAGGTTTTATTTTCTCCTACGTAAAAATATTAGTTGACAGACTATATGACATCAGCCCTAGGAATGCTGCTTTAAAGAAGTGGACGTTCAGTCACTAATATAAAACATCTACTTCCCCATTTTGTCCATGATTACAACTGATCAAGTTCAGGCATGGCCTAAGCTGAGACATCTTCTATTGAAGTCAATGAGGTTTGTGCCCCTTTTCCAGAGATGCATCTGGCCCATCATGTTTTTGGTGAGCACCTGAAGATACTCAAAGAATTAAAGAGCATGGCTAAGTTCTATATAAGAACTAGGCATTATTATACTAATACTATATTACTAATATAGTGTCTGAGAAGTGTGCTGACACAATAGTGAGTAGTTTTGCAAATCCCACCCCTTAGGTGTAACACAAAAATGAAATATTCAGCTCTTGCAGGCATTCATGCTGTTTTACAAATCATATCTGATTTGTAGGATTTTAAGCAGTACTCATCTGAATGTTGCTTTCTGGAGTCTCTTACAGGACTAAGGTATTAAGGACCTGGGATAGAAATTATTATTTAGTTATTTTATGATTCCTTTGAGAGTCCATGGGTAAGAATACTCTTCATGCCACCTGTTAAAGCTGTACCACTTTGTGGCAAATAATTCAAACTTCACTAAGCCACAGAGAAAGGGCACAAAAGGAAGCCTGTCTCTGTACTCTAGTGGTTAGACACTCAACTGGGAACCTGAGAGTCCTGGGTCTTGTATGTATGTACCATGTTTATGCATCTTACATTAAATATCTATAGGCTAAAATGTAAAAACAGCCTTTGGAGCAAGAACAAGCCCCCATGGCTATCTTATCATAGCTGAATTCCCTAACCATGCTATAACAAGTCAGGCTTTCCCTTTCTGGTCCTTTTCCACAAGAGGGGTGAAGAATACCCACAACCAGCTGAAAGGCTGAGGGTTGGGGCACCATCCTGGGAAAAAGAAGGTGTGGGTTTAAACACCTCAGACAGAGGAAGAAAGTAAATACAGTCCTCCCACTTCCTGGGCAAGTGCACTAACCACTAGGCTATTATATAAGAAGATGGCATCAGGAGTAGCTCCTACTCCTGTCTTTTAAAAGAAAGTGGCTACAACTGCAGTTTGTGAGGCAGTCGATTTTACATGGGTGTTCCAAACATTGTCTGAGGATGCCTAGTATACAGACCCTAAAGGGACTGATACAGAAACATACCTCATCTCTGGATTCTGACTGGAGGTAGGTGCCAAACTGCTCAGAATAAAGAAGCCCTTGACATGTGCAATAAGTTTAGATGCCTCCAGGGTTAGGCAGCAGCTAAGCGGGGTTTTGTTTTTCAGATTTCAAGTTTGTATTTAGGCGCTCAGTGCCATTTAAGTGCTGCTTAAGTCCCTAAGTCCTACATTAGGTCCAGCTCTTATGTGCTTTTGAAAGTAAGGTCTTTATGCATATGAGAACAATTCAAACCAAATGAATGTTTCTTTCATTATAAATGGCAGATGTTTAAACTTCTCTCTCTAACACATGCACATTCCCCCACAACTTTTCTTACATAAAGTACAGAGATATAGAAACTCCTGTTGCCGCTTGTCATTCACGTGTATGTCATGCTATATTTGATCTATGTAACTCCCTCAGTAGCTAATGGGATTTGTTCTAAGCCCTCTTTATATAGCAGTAACAAATTAATAGTCTATTTATTGTCTTGCTAGTACTCCAATGTTACTTTGATTATCAGACCACACAATGGGCATGGACGAGGTTCTATCAGTGCAATCTATCCTACCGGTTGGAGGAATGGCGTCCTTATTTTGTTTCTACAGCCATGGGAGAATCTAGGATTTTGAAAAAGGGGTTGCACATGGTGAGGTGCATCATCACATATAACACAACATATTTTTCTCCAGGTAAAAAGAAACCAGAAGCTTTACTAATATGGTAGGGACCTAGGAATAGATTATTCAATTTAAGACAAAACAAATATAACTTAATTGAAATGAGTTAAAAACTGTCTGCAGGGTTGTGAAATAGGAGCTAGTTACCAGGTGCAGCTAACAGATGGCAGAATTGCAGAAGAAAGGCTAGCTTGATTAGTAGAACAACAGAGCCATTAAAAAGGAAAGAGAGGGTCATTAGCACCTGTGGAATGAAGACTTCAGAAGGAATCAAGGATTTTAATGAGCCATGAAGTCAACCGACCCCCTCATTGCTGCCTGAATAGAAATGGTGCTGCTGCTGCCAGGCAGTTGGTTTTAAACTTTGGCTGGAGTAGGAATGAAAGCGGGGGTATACTAAAACAACCCTGCTGGATCTGCCCCTGTCTACAACTTGTCTTTTTTATGAAGATATGCTCTTGGCCTATCATTCTACTCTCAACTTGGAATGGACTGCTTTTCATGTGGTTCCTATTCTTTGACTAGTCTAGCTTGGAAATAAAAACTTCCACTGGCTTAGTTCCAAGGGCCCTTGTCATACACAAGCCTTCTCACCATGTTCAAGTGCAGTCTCCAGGGTAGTGTTGCTTGGATTGCATTATGGTTATTTCTTTTTGGCATATTTGTTTGCATTTAAGAAATGTTGAATAACAAATCAGAATTGAAAAAGATGAAATTCAATCAGTTTCCATGACTTGATCTTATTACTGCTTGCTCCATTGACAGCTCTTTATTACTCTCTCAGTGAGAGTCAATACACTTGCACAGAGCCTATGTATTCAGACCTCATAGAAGAGTGACTGTGGCTCTGAATTCCACCCCCAAGCCAGAGTTAGGGTGCACAGGTCCCCTGCAGCTGTTATTGCAGCCTATAGACTGGAAGAGCAGCTCCAGTCCCTCCATCTTAGTTGAGCCAGTAAGCGTATGGACATGTGAACAACTTACTATAAGGTAAACAAGGTAAAAGAGTTCAGGGTTTTACTGCATGTCAAATGCTCCATGGAAACTATCTATATACACATTCTTACCCAAGAGTAAATGGCAACTAAACTGTGGCAGTTCAGTCCTCAGTGAAAGTGGGGTAAGTTACCAGTTTAGCCGTCACTTACCTTAGGGCAAGCATGTGCACATAGGCAGTTACTTTGGAGTAGACGACATATAGTAAAGCTATGACCCCTTTTACCTTGCAGAAAATCATTCATATGCCTATACATTTTCTTGGCTTACTGGATCAATACAACTGTGGAGCTGAAGCCCCATTCCCAGGTTATTCCCATTGTAGCTTTCCACATCAGCCTATTTACACAGAAACATCATGCTGAGACTCCTAAGAGTAGGTAGGAAATGTGCAGATCTCTTTGCCAAGTGGTTCTGCCAAAACAACCATCATGCACCAGTTTTGTGAGGGATTGAGCGCAGAGAATTTCATGCTAGCCTTCCCTCCACAACATAAATGAATGATGCCCTTTTGGAATTAATACTCATCTCATCTAGAGGCTCCACAAACAAAATAGTGCTAGCAATGGCATTACAGTTAAGATTAAAGATCTAATCATGTATTCAATTCCCAAATGAACTAAATGGGAGTTCAGCCAGAATAAGGAGTACAAGACCAGGGACTAAGGGCCTGATTTACTGTTGAAAGAAGTCAGTGAGAACATCTCCATTGATTTCAGTCAGTAATAGACCAGGTCATAAATTACAAAGTTCATTTTAAACCTCTTTCTTTTTACCATAAGAAGTTGGATTGAATTTTGGTATGCTGACACATTGGGTGAGTCTTAGTTAAACTATGGCCTAACTGTATTATTCTATATCTGTAGATCTTGAACTTTTAAAAAATGTAATTTAAGATCTAATTATTGAAACAAATGTATTCAAATGTAGTATGGGAAAGGTAGGTTCAATTCCTATTGATGTTCATGGTCAAAACTGAGTGAGGACAAAAAGTATAACATGAAAAGCAGATACAGGTAGGGCATAAAAGGCATCTTTACACATGCTCTGGGGGTGGAGAGGAGCTGCTCTAATTAAAGCACCCACAGCGTCTCGTGCATGCAGCATCCCATGCTTCAAAATAGCAGCGAGGGTGCTTTAACTTTGACGAACTTTAGTTAAAGTGCCCCTGCCACCATTTTAAAGCACAGGGGCTCTGAATACACAAGAAGTGGAGGCTGCTAGAGTACACTGATTAAAATGCTCTAGCAGACTCAGTTAATCAAGTAATTAGAGTGTGCCGGAGCAGCATCCCTTCATGTGCACAGGCACCCAAAGGATTTGGTTTTCATGGGTGCTGAACCCTCCTGTCTCCCATAGCAATGTTCAGCTTCTCTGATAATCAGACACAAAACAAATGTAAGTGGCAAAGAAGTGAACTGCATTAAAAATATGGAGGAATGAAAATATGGGGGATTGAAAAGCATTTCATTCAGGAACATGGTGTTGTAGAGTCAAACTATGCATATTCAGATGTATAAAGTCAGAAACATAAAAGAGCATGTAGGCACCTAAATAAAACCATCTTTTTTTAGCAGAAGCACTGAGTATTCCTAGACCCCATTGCTCAGACCTTTTGAAAACTGAGCCCCTTCTATTTAAATAACCAATTGTAGTTAGGTGCTTTATTTCAGAAAATCTTAGGCGGTATACCTTTAAACAGTCAAAGGGACCATGAAAAATCCTGTTCCAAAGGAGAAAATCTCTCTCCTGTAATCTGGTTTAGAGAATATGCTTACTCTCTTATTTTAACTACAGATAAATACAGTAATATTTAGTTATATGTTTCTGTCTAAAAAAAAATCCTTGTTTTTGGAAAATCTGGGGATCTGTGCAGCCCAATACCAGAATCACTATTGGTTCTTTAAGGGCCTGATCCACAGCCCATTGAAATTAATAGGGCTCACTTCCCCAGGCATTGGCTCAGGCCCTATAAGCATTGCTATGATTTTATTTTTTTACATCGCCGTTCAATGTTGTAGCTAACAGAACATTTCCAGCAAACAGGCAAATGTTTTTGCAAGGCTGCCATTGAGGAAGGAGATGATTATTTTAGCACCCAGATAGCTTTTGCTCTCTGCAACCAGAACTTCTGATTTTTGGAATGCTGCAAGAAACAAGCATTGTAGTGTTCCCACTATCACTGTTCTACAGGCTCTGCTTTCAATAACCTCTGTGAATTCACTGACAATAACATAGGAACCCTCTTGATATACTGCACATTTACATCCAGTAAAGGATGTTAATTTTCTCATTACTCATGTATTGTGCCCACATGTACTAGTTGTTCAGCTTGTTGAATATTTGCCTGAATAATTATGAGGGAGCTGAATCATTCTTAGATCAAATTTCAGTTTTGTCTCTCCTCCTACCTTGTTTTTGGGGGTTCGTTTCTGTTCATTCTCATTTACCTAATATTAAATTGATGTTTAGATATTATCACATAGAGGTGATAAATCTACTCATTTGATTAAAAAACAAAACAAATCCCAATATCATCAAAGGAGGAATGTTACAGGATGACTTAAAAGTATTTACGTCTCACAATAGGATTCTTAGTGCTTTGAGGCAAAAAAGCTGTCTCCATACATCTCCCAGAGTAAACCATTGCACCCTTGTAAATGACATATAATATCTCCCCTCCCCACATAATTTTGGACATAGCTAGAAGTGAGATAGAAAGTGATCCTCATTAGGCCTAATGTTCTTTGCTCCTAATCTGTTTAATCATTTTGTTCTACTCTGTTTTATTAAAATAGGTGATCATGATGCAACAGGCCTTGAAAACTCATCTTCTGCCCCAAACCAAGTTTCTCACGGTTGAGCTTGCAGTAATTGTTATGTCTGCATAAAAGCTCACTTTTGGCATATTCTGTCTGCTCCTGTTTTTCTCCCTCCATCTCACAAAGTCAGCTGTTCAAATTTCTTAAATTTTCTAACACATCATTTTATATTGCTGGCAATATAATTTTTTCCAAGACTTTTCCTATAATAGTCCAAATTCATTTCTGTATTAAAGCCAGTGTACTGAAAAGCCTCCTCAAAGGCATATTCTGGTACGAATCCAAAACCTACCAAGGTTTTGCAGTGCTACATAATATAATCAAAACAGCAGTTTATAACTTGGTTTTTGTTTCAGTAATTTATTATCAATGTGATTGATTTATTCATAATAATTAGTATTGCTCTACTGGAAATCAAACTTTATTTCAATGTGCCTAAGAGACAGTGCATTTTTTTTTTACTTTAAAGCTGTATATTTGCTATGAAAAATATAATAAATGCAGATGCAAGTTCTGGATTTTAAGTAGGTATACACATACTGGATTTTATCTGGATATTGGGAATCCATAAGTAACCAGAATAGTAATAAATGCCCAACCTAAATAAAAATGACTTGCTTATCAACACTGTGAATTATGCTAATACATCAATTTATTAGTTTGCTTTAAGAAGTATGTGTCCAGATACCTTAAGTGGGTAAAGTGAGGATTATGTTATGTTATGCTATGCTATGCTCTGCTATGCTATGCTAAGCAGACCTTAAACTTGACAGATTTTTTTCCTGTCCTGGGTTTTTCTTGTGCATAGATTTAGATGCTTCACTGCAGCAGGAAGTACCCTGCTGTCTGAGAATTCCTTTGTCATATATTTAGCAAACTTTTGAATGCCTTCTTCCAAATGAGACTCAAGGACAGATTTTCGTGGGAGGGGTGTGAACTGCCTGCAGTTGCAAGGCATGGCTGACAATCACATCTTCTGCGGGAAACTACAGAGCATAGGAGGCAGAATCACCTGCTTTTCTGTTTCTAGTCTTTCTCCCCTCCCAGCCCTGTCCACCACATAATCACAACATGAGCTGCATACACTCCAAATACAGCTACATAGTCTTGGGTCTCTATTTTGGTGTTTTTTCCTGACATACTGAGGAAAACTGAGGCTAGAATCAGGCTAGAATTATCCCTAACCTAGGAACTGCATTTTGACTCTCTCATCCCTTGCTTATTTGGAAAAGCCTGTAAATCATGGTTTAACATGTCCAATGTTCAGCTACCAACATCCTTTTGAATAAACAAAAGTGTCTGATTCTGGGACATGAATGAATCCCCTTTACTTATTTTTAAATGTAAGTCTGAATGATTTTATAAACTACCACACAGATGAGTATGGAATATATATGGAATATGGAACTATAAGTGATGAGATGAAGTAGACCCTAACATTTCATTCCAAATCTGGAGACTTGGATCTAAAAAGAAAATGTTATATGAAACAAAAGGAATTTCCTCAATGTTTTGCCAATTTCTACTTTTAAAATTCATCTTCATGACAGCTGTATTTGTTCCACATATGATGTGCTCTGAAGTGATAATTTAATTAATTAATAATAAATAACACCAGGCTTTTCCTTGGAATGGATTAACCATTTTTCTCCCAGATGTGGCTGGGAGTCTTTGCATGTGAGTGCGTACCAAACACTCAGCTATGTGTTAGAGCTTTAAGTTTAGATTTTCTTTTGTTTGGTTGGTTTGTCTTGGGATTGGGGGAAGGGGGGCAGTGATCAGGTTAATATACACACGAAGAAAAAGAAAAAGAAGAAAAAGAGGAAGAAGAAGAAAGAAATCACACATAAAAATAGAAGCCCACGTAGATTGGCCATATATGGAGCAGCAGAGACTACAGAGGGATACCCTCTTCGGACCACCCCTTTGGCGAAAACAAATCACTACTGCATTATCTCCCCCCACCCTCCCCCCAAATGATTAGACCAAAACCTCTCTCAGATAAAATCCTTCCCCTCCCACACACACTAGCCTCCCTCCCCCTCCTCCCCCTCCCCAGACACCTGGCTTCCCACAAGAAACCTATCGGTTTGGTAGGGAACGCTGTATAAGAGCTGAATGCTGAGATTAATTCAGTGCCTGGCTTGATTTGGCGCCTCTTGTAAACTGGAGCAAAATGCAAAGGATTGCAGTGCAGTGCAACAGCAGCAGCATCTGATGACTCAAGCTTCCATAGACTACTCCCCCCCCCCCCCGCCTTTCCTCTCCTCCTCCCTCCGCCCCTTGATAGATGTCTATTAAAAGCTGCTGACGTAGGAAAGGACGGCCATCTTTGATGAGGGCACAGCTCCCATTCCATTGAAGAAGGAGACTTGGGGAGGTCAGGAGCGACTGTTCTTACCTCCCAGCTGCGGCAGCGACCCACAGCCTCGGAACCCGCAGCAGTGGCCGCCTCACTGAACTCTGCGGCAGCCCAGGTAAGGGAGAGCACCGGGAATGTGGGCGGGGGGTAAGAAGCTCCTTGTTCCCGTCTCTAAAGCGCTTATGTTGCTACAGGAATGGAGGAAGGCAGACCTGCTGCCGGCTGAGCGGAGAGCTGTGACCTCCCAAAGCCAGGTTATGCCTATCCGAGGAAAAGGAAGGGGGGAGGCATCTATTCTTTTGATTCCTAGCTTTGCTGCGAGCCATCGCAATGCACACTCCCCCCCCAAACCCTTCTTCTCCCCCGGAGGATTTGTGTAGCCGAATGCGCTGCATGTGGAGGTCGCAGGGGCGGGAGGAGGGGGAAAGGCATGCTATCACGGCAGGATTTCGCCTGGTGAGGAAGCGGGAGGAGGGTGCTTGCCGGGATCAGCAGCTCCAACCCGCGGCTGCGGTGCAGTAGCGTGAGGAGCCGCGTTGCTGGTGGGCGGAGGGTTTTCAGCTCGTAGCCGAGGCCCCGCTGGACTGCAGGGGCAGAGGAAGAGCCCTGTTCAGTGCCGCGGACAGCGGCGCTGCCCCAGCGGCGGCTGTGCCAAGGACTACGGCGCTAGGGGCCCCATGCGGCAGCGCGGTCCCTGCCGCATTGGCCAGCTCAGCACCGCGGACAGCGGCGTCGGTTCAGCACAAAGGACAGCGCAGGAGGGGCCTGGCCCACGCTGCAGGGGAGCAGCCCCCGCCCCCTCCCCCGGGCTCTACCCCCGCGCCCCGGCCCGGGCTCCTGCTCAGCCCCGGTGCGGGGCAAACTCCGCAGCCTCCTGTCCGCCAGCCCCGTAGCTCCGAGGTCCTCCCCAAGCTGTGCAATGCACAGTCCTGTAACTTCTGGGAGTGTGTGCGTGTGTGCGTGTGTGTAACTTCTGTGCGTGTGTGTGTGTGTGCGCGCGTGTGTGTGTGTGTGCGCACCTGTGTGTGTGTGTGTGTGTGTGTGTGTGTGTGTGTGTGTGTTGGGGGAGCAGGCCGGGGGCTGCATACCTCCCGATGCACATGCGTTTATGCGTGTCCACGACCCGGGTTTCAGGGTCTACTGATTTACTTAAGTTATTTCCCTTTGATGAACCGGGGCGCTTAAAGGTATCCATTAGTCACCCCAGCTGTTGCCGGGTTGTTTTGTTTTCCTCCAAGACAGGAAAGCAAAATAAAAAAATAAAAACAAAAAAAGAGGGGGGCTTGGAAGATATCCCCTTCCCCCCCGTTCCCAACTTGGAAATAATGTCGTCGTCATCAGCATAGTAACAATAATAGATAATAATGGATAATCTGATTCATAGTTGCGAGTAATGGTTAATAATAATCAAGGATAATAAATGATCATTGGTGGTGGTGATGGCTATGATGATGGTGGTGATATGGTTATTGTTTATTATCATTAATGATGACGACGAAGATGACGAAGATGATGATGGTGATAATAATAATAATAATTCATTTTGACTCTCTTATCCCTTGTTTATTTGGAAAAGCCTGTAAGTCAGGGTTTAACAGTCCAATAATAACTATTACTAGCATTATACCCTAGCCTTTGAGGATCCAGTGACCTTTCCCATGTCACTTTTGCTCAGTCCCGAGTCAGAGAAGGGAAAGCGGCGGGAGTTATGTAACCCCCGGGTGAGGGGCTCCCTAAGGGGCTTGGGGGGAGCCCGAGGTCTTCCCTCTGCAGTCTCGCCAGTGCGGGTCCCGAGGGCTGCCTTAAGACTGCGGCGGAGCTGAGACAGTAGCGGAGACTGTGTGTATGGGGGGGAGGTCTTCCGGCTCTGCAAGGCTCCCTGATGCACCCGCCCCGAGCGCATGTAGGGCTGGTTTGCAAGACAATCAATGCATGCCCGGCTGGTGGTGCCAGCTTGGAGGGGACGGAAGGGGGGGGGGGCTGATTGGGCTGGCAGAGACCCCTCGCCCTGTGGACTGACTGCAGCAGCGCTCTCGGAGCCCTTATGTAACAGCCCTGGGCGGGCGGGCTGGGCACAGGCGGGGGGCAGCTCTGCCCCTGCAGCACTGCCCGTCTGCTGCGAGCAGGCGAGTGGGCAACTGGGCAGTTCGTAGTAGAGCAGGGAGCCCGGGGGGGGGGGGGGCGCGGGGAGAGAGAGAATAGCCCTCAGGCTTAGAAAGAAAAAGAAAGAGAGAGAGAGGTGAAAGCTGCTTCGAGTCCCAGAGGCAGCTTGGCCGGCGGCTCCTTGCGCACCTGCGCCAGTCCCCGCGGGGCTGCCCCAGGCGGGCGCGGGACTCCCTGCTCCTCTTCTTCCCTGCTTAATGGGGGGGAGGGGGGGGGCTGCAACGGAGCCCGGCCTTGGGGGCAGGGGGTCCAGGGGACTCTCTGGGGCTGGCAAGGTGAAGGATAAGGGCAGCCCTGCGCATTAAACCAGGCTTCTGGCAAGGCTGCTCCCTCCTCTCCCCCCAGGGCAGGACGGCAAAATACAAACCTGGAAGTCATCGACGTCATCATAGTCCTCCTCCTCATCATAGTACATCATCATCATAACAATCATCATTATCATTATCAAGAATAGGATAGGATGATTGTTATTAATCATAGCAACAAGAGTCATCACAATAATAATCAGATGCGAGTGTTATGGTCATTGTTATGAATACCTGTAACAACAGTAATAATAATAATAATAATAATGATGATGATGATGATACTAATAACAACGATGATGATGATGATGCCGCCCAGCCCCCTCCCAGGCTGGTGGGGTCCCACGAAAGCATCCCCCCCACACTTGCGGGGGGGGGAGGGATCGCAGCCCCCTGGGGTGGCTCCAAGCTGCTCTGAAGCCCCGGCAGGCCGTGGTGCCCCCTCAAGCCCGAGGCTGGACCCGCCTTTGCGCAGAGCCCGCAGCTCGCAAAGCTCGAGCGGGAGGCGGGCGAGAGCCCAGAGGTCCCCTTGGGCAGGGCGCGGGGCAGGGGCGGGCGGACAGGAGAGGGGTGCGGGGCAGCTGCTGCGGGGGGAGCCCCGGGGGTGCCCTCGCCTGCCCAGCGCCTGCTAACAACAGGGCCGGGGAGTCTGCCCGCTGCCCTGCCCCGAGGGCGCGCGGGAGGGCGAGGACGGGACGCGTGCCCCGTGGTTTGCCCAGAAACAGGCACAGGCAGGCACTGGGGCCTCCCCTCTGCAGCGGCGACAGCCCCTCTGCCCAGCCGACCAGAAGCGTGTCCCCCTCCGCCCCTGCGAAGCGCCAAGGGAGGCGGCATCGGGGGGCCGGGCCCTTCTCCCTGCCTCCGGCTGCGCGGAAGCAACCAGGTCAGCCCGCAGGGCACTCCCGGGGAGGGGAAGGCCGGAGATGACTCAGGCCAATCAGTTCAGTTGCGTAGGGAAGGCTGACACATGCAAACCAAGGGAGCAAGCAAGCAAGACAGCAATAAAGGAAGAAGGAAAAAAAAGAAAGAAAGAAAGAAAAAGCTGGGCCTTATTTTCAACGTTTTCTGAGGCTCCCATGGAACCGAATGGGAACTGCAGGGTCCCAGCACATGAAAGAAGGAAGGAAGGAATCAGCTCAGTATTATTTAACACTTTCTCAACTGGCCTGAAAATAAGGATGAGAATTGGGAGAATGGCAAGTGCTGGCCTTGCTGGGAGCCCCTGGGAGTTTTACCTGTAACCTCTGTGGAGTAGGGTTCACCCAGTGATGAGGCCTTTCCCAAACCGCAGTGTTTAACAGAACAAATTTTGCGGATAGGCTGCACCAGGGATGAGAGCTGCTAGGCAGCTACAAATTTATGCAGTGTAACCTGGACTGCTAAGGACCTAATTCAGAGTCCTAGTGAAATAAATGGAAAGCCTCCCACTGACTTCAGTGAACTTTGGTTCAGGGCCTCATACTGTATTGCTATGGGAAATGAAGTGCGGTCTACACATAGTTTTTGTAATGCTTTAACTCAGCTAGGCTGATAAACAAACAAGCATATCCATGTCTATACTAGGGAGCTGAACCACCTTTTTTTGACCTATTTCATTGTATCTGGGCAACCTCTGTTTGTCAGGCGGCCTTTAGAAAATAAAACAACATAAAGGGAAAGCCCCATCTTACAGCAAAGCTTGGTATTCAGCATCTGAAATATCATTTTTGTTGGCAAAGTATAGCCAATGCAGGGTAACTAGGAACATGGTTCTTTTTTAATGAAGACAGTTTGGGAACTGATTCTGGAGAGTGTGAGCCAATAAGAGTGTTAATATTGATTTTAGTGGAAGCAGCACTAGACTTCTGTAGAACAGATCTAGGACAGGGATATATATATATATCCCTTTATATTTTTTAAAATAAATGTCTTGTCTTTTATGATCCAGGAAGCATTAAAAATATTACAGAAAGAAGCAGCTATGGAGTTATTTTAAGTTTGCCCACACTGCTTATTTAGCAAATATACCCCATTAAATATTTTCTCCTGAATCTCTGCCATGTTATTTAAAATGGTTGTCCCTTGTTCATTCACTTCCCAATTGGATAAATACCTAATCACAAATTAAACATTAAGCGTGTCCTTAAATCCCAAAAGTAAATAGCATGCTTAGGCACATACTTAACTTTATGTACTTTGCTAGACAAGAGGCCCCAGTTCTGAATTTTATAAATTATTCCCTTTGGGTGTGAGGATGCAGTGCCTTGCTTGGGCAAAATTCCCATTCAAGTCACTGGAATGTTGTTAGTGGTTTACTAACCTATATAAAACTCACTAAACATACTAGTATAACTGTACTGAGTTGACTGAAAAGGAATGTTGAGCTAAACACTTTATCTAATATTTTTCTGAGGAAAGCTGGGACCAAAATTTTCTTTCAGCCTCTACATGACCTTAAATTCACATTCTTATGAATGAAAGCCTCAACATGCTTACATTATAGAAATATTACTTTCACATAGCATCTTTCATCTTGAAAACTTCTTAATTTCTCTCAGGACTCTGCGCTAGATGCTTCCCATTCAGTCACTCTCATTGGTCTGACTCTTATTTTGAATGGAGTGACTCTAGCTACCAGTAACAGGAAAAAATAACAGGTAATCTGTGATGATGGCACTACTCATTTGTTATGTGGCTGCTTGGGAGAGAGGAGTAATTTAAGAATTGTAAACTACAGATAGAATTCAGATAGGTATGGTAGTTACCCATGGATGCTGGAGTGATCATAACTATTCCTGGGAAAAAGTCAGATGCAATTTTTTTATGCCCTTAAATCATCAGAAATTTAGTTTATTAAAGCACTGGTCCATCTGTAGCCATCTTTCTTTCATCCCTAAATGGTATCACCAGAAAGCATCCCACACTTCAGTAACCTTCCATTGATTGCTTGCTAACCTTGAAGATTTAGGCTACTGTTTTGTTATGCAACAAAAGCTTTCCCAAAGTTTACATAAATTATATTAATTACTTTAGCCCATCGACCCCTTTTTGGTTACTCCACCCAGAAGTACTTATGCATGTATTCCTTTTTGTTAAGCCAGCTCTTAATTGAACCATAACTCTTAATACATTGTTGTAAATTCCATTATTGTTTCTAGTATTTTCCTATTATCTGAAATCAAGGTTAGAAGGTTAGAAATTACTGTCCCTTTTGTGATTTTGGGTGATAGCAATGATTCTCCAGATAAGGTTTCAAGACTCAATATGAGTGCCAACTTTGACTCCTTTCCAATCCTAATGAATTATGTAAGTCTATCTGGAAGATTTCCCTATCTCTCTTGAACAAAATCTAGTTTTTCCTGCAAGTCTTTAATTATGCACATCTCATCACCTTTTCAATCATGATTGTAGTCACCTGCAACAATAATTCTATGGGAATCAATGGATATGAGACTGAAAGGTCAAATTCATTTGAGTTTCAAGGAGGCTTTAACAGTCTGCTCTAAAACAGAATAGCTCAGCTTTTGCAGATTTTGCAGTATTCAAAAGGTCTGATCCAAAGTCACTTGAAATGAATAGAAAAGACCCTTGCTGACTTCAGAGGACTCTGGATCATGGCCTAAATGATCAGGCCAGAAAGATTTTATTTCTGACTGATGAAAGCAAGGGTAGGGAAAGGTTAAAAAAATCTAAGATTTAATGTTTATTGATTAAACTGGTGATCCAAATGGATATTGTACACATTTCTTGTCTTCATAGTGAGATTTTGTTGCAAATTTTAGAAACAGTCTGCAATTTAAATATTAAAAGAGTGAATTAAATGATCTGTGTACGCTTCGTCTGAAATGTATTGTTATGCTGTAGGCCTAAAGAGAATAGCATTTATTATATCATTATAGCTGTTCTTTGCTAGTGATAGATATGGTATCTCATCTCATCCATGGGAAGAGACTGAATTCTAATTCAAATAAAAATGAAAAAGAAGACATACAGTAATCAATCATGGATGTTTTGTTTTTCTTTGGAAGCTAAATGGTTATGTAGCATTGGCCAAGCTGGGGATATTCTGGCTATGTGCACAGAGATTTAGGTTTTCAATTAATAGAGGCAAAATCATTATTTTTTAAATTATGATTAGTGCTATTGGCAGGTTACTCAATTTCTGTAACCATGCTGATTTTACTTGAAATATGCCGCCTTATAGCTGCTGAGAATCTGGCCATTATCTTTATTTAGTACACTTATTTTTCAGGTAACATTTGTAGTTGAGTAACCTGTCACTTTCATCC
The DNA here is from genome assembly GCF_030867095.1 of Alligator mississippiensis. Classification (NCBI taxonomy): domain Eukaryota; kingdom Metazoa; phylum Chordata; order Crocodylia; family Alligatoridae; genus Alligator; species Alligator mississippiensis. The sequence goes on along the minus strand of NC_081824.1, from coordinate 222,963,176 downwards.
CATTTTGAGGATGTTAATTAAGTACTTAACACCCAGTGAAAATCAATACAGCTTAGGCACCTATGACCTTAAAGAAATCTGGCTCCCAAACCTACTCCTTCTGCATTAATTGTTGTATGGTTGAGAAGCTGATTTTTTTACAGACAAATTTGAAATATCAGTTTCTATTCATTATAAATGCTGATAGTGACAATGGTAGAAGAAGGATGATGAAGAGAAAATATACAAGCCTATACTGATTAATAAGTCTCTATTTCAGTTTGTGGTTCTACTGCACTCTTGTGGTATGTAATATTAGCAGAACTTTTAGATGAGCTTCACCACATTGAGCCAGTTTTGGCTCCTGATCTAAATCTGGGTACAGCAGAGTTCCTCTGGATTTATGCTTACATCCAAGGATCAGACTCTGGCATTCTATAAATACATGCATGCGCAAAGTCAGTCTTTCTCTCTAGAAAGAACAGCTCATTCTGACTCTGTATCTTGCCTTCCCTCATCAGCAGTTATTAAGCCCTCTAAATCTTCTTTCTTTTTATCAAGGAGATTTGAAAACATGTCCTTCATCTAAATTGACATTAATATCAAGTCATCCTCCATCAAGTCTTGTAAAGGAATACATTTTAACCCTCAACTCCAACCATTTCCCCATCCTACCAGCTGTATAAATCTGCAGTCAGTGGGTTAAAATAGATGAGGAAGTATCATCAAATGCGTTTCTAATAGGAAACAAGAGAACTCATATTTTATCCTTTTTTAATTATAGTTTTATTGTGCCCAAAATTTACTGGTAGAAATTGTGAGCAATACTATAATTATTATAGTTTGTGTAATTGCTAATAACTAAAATGTGTTTGCTAGACCACGACTACAGAAGGATGCTTCACATATGTGATTTTTGACATTAATGCGTGATTTCCTATTTCTTGCTCAAAAACCTACCAATTAACAGGGAGGTGCATATTAGAACTACAAACAATTCAAAAGCACTGCAAAGCATACACTGGGGCATATTTGCAATTCTACATGGATTGCTTTAATCTAACACAACTTTCTCCTAATAACATCATCTTTTCAATAATAAGACCACTTCTGCAAGGTGCAGAGTCCTTCCTGTGGTATGGTTCACAGATTCACCTTGTATGGGGTCTGATTTAGAGTCCATTAAAGTTAATAGAAAGACATGCATTGCCTTAAGTAGGATCTGGATCAGACCCAGAGAATAAGTTGGCTACTGAGGACTCTCAGCACTTCATAATTTTAGTCCCTACCATTCATCATTATGCGTGGGCCTAGCATATACTTACTTGAAAGGAAATGTGTTGAAGTGCTGTGATCTTTATGTATGGCAAGTGGCTCTATTTTTTCTTCTCCAAATAAATCAGAACTTGTGAATTCTTTGTTTTAGTATTTTCCCCCAAAGAAATCACACTTTATAATGAAGCAGTACCCATGCCAATTTACTGGTCTGCTGTTGTTAGTTTATAAGGTGCATTTCTACCCTGCCTTCTGCCTGTATTTGCTTAAGCTACAGTAAAAACCTATTTAAATGACACAGTCAATGTAAAAAAAACCTTAGTCATAGACAGACTACTAAAAATAAAAAATGAAGTGCATAGTTCTTTACTGTAAATTATGCAAGTAAATGGCCTTTCACTTGATACAGTATTTATATCACAGACTCAAAGGGTTATACTACATCATATGCAAAAATTGATCACATATTTAGCCTCTTTGATAGGAAAGATATTGAAATCATTTAGCCACACCATGTTGGATTACTGATTTTTTTTATTCTCCTTTTCCTTTTTTCAAAGTATTAATATTTCAGGTCCAACCTTGTTCCCATTCATATCAATAGAAATTTTGCACATATCTCAAATGAAACAGGATAAGATTCTTTGTCCAGATACCGCTGTACTGCACATGTTGGCATTGCTTCGCATGTTGTGTGCTTCCATGTACAGAACTAAGCCCAGACTTGGGTCATAGATTATCCACTGTATCCCAGCGTATTGGAAATGGGAAACATTTTGTTAATTTATTAGATAAAAATGTCTTCCTCTGGAACAGCTCGCTCTTGAAGGGAATGCAAGCAATGCAAATGCTATTATAATAAATCTGGCCTCCAGTATACTGAATGTAATAGTCGCATTAAGATTAACAGTCACAAGAACCACAGTCTAGTGGCTGAAATTTAGGATTGGCAGACAGGGAATCTGGGTTCATGCCTTGACCAAGGTATTTCACTTCCCGCTGCCTTAGTTTCTCCATCTGTAAAAATGAGACTAATGAACTTTGATTTTTTTTTAAACAGGATTTTACGCTGAAAGCTTGAATATTGGAATACCCACAACTTTACAAGGTATTTTAGAGGGGCCTAATTTTTAGAGGACACATGTTCTGCCCTTTTTGGAAAGTCAGCTTGGGTACCTAAAAAAGTGAAGTACCTAAAAAATGAGTCATTCAGAATACATAGCTTCTTTTGAAAACATAAGTCTATAATATTTGCCCTAGCTTTGCATGAGTATAAGGAAGCACAGTTCCTTCAGGTTTGTGATGCTCAGATGGAAGAGGCAACAGAAGCACAAAGTATTACTATGAAATATTCTGGATGTAGTTCTACTAGCATAAACAGAAAGTAACATTGTGGCCTCTGACCGAATATGATGCACTTGTTTTCCCTTGGGGCACTCTGGTGATCAGAATGGCTCTAATTCTTATCTCCAACCAACACAATAATTTCATAAACTATAACTTATGTTATTACTTGACATTTTCTTCCTGGGAATATTTGAGCATTTGCTTTTTGTGAGTATTCACCCACATGACACTCAAACAGTGTGAAGGCTCTCAGAAAGCAAACCAAATAAAAGGTACATGAACACAGGCAAATCAAAATCCACTACTGAGTTGTAATGAACATCCAGCAGGAAAAAAAAACATTTCTAGCTGTTTTGAAATGATTGATATATACACATTTTTTCACGGTACAGCTTCCTTGTTCATTTCTTTTAAATCATTTTAGTATTAAGAAACAGATTCCTGGATTCTGGCACTGAGTCCCATATTGGCTGGAAAAAAATCACTGATATCTTTTATGGCATTGCTAGGAATGGTCGGTGGGGAGAAGGAAGTGCTAATTAGTGTTAAGATGGAGCTTGATCAGTTTATGAAAGGGATTAAATGGACATTATTGTCCGAGACAGCAGGAGCCTGGATTCGCTGACCTGGGACGTCCCTTCCAGTCCTATATTCCATGGAGGTTTTTTTTAAAGATAGACAGGACAGCTTTCTGATACAGTAGCTTTTGTTGTGGAGGGCTGTCAGTTTAGTACACTGGAGATGAATACATGAGGGAAGAAACAGTGGAAAAAACCCTTAAGGCTTTAAGAATGTGCTGAGTATAATTTAAATGCTATAGACAACTTCTATAATATAAAACCATAGGGACATCTCAATGCCTCTTTATTATTGTCTACATTAGTAGGGGACCTCTAATTCATCACAGCTCATCATTCTTTTCTTTATGGGTAGATATTCTTAATAGGATAAAGGTACAGGTACAGGTAACTAACTTCTATACTGCAAGGTTCATTTTGATAAAAATGCTCACAATTACTTAACACATGAACGAATAAGAATGCAAAAGGGTTGCATGGACAGTAAGGTGAATGGTCATTATTGTAGCACCCTAATGGCCAGAAGAAGCCCATGCAGTTGTGCTTAATCACAGTATTAAGCAGTCTGGCAGGTGGCAGTGTGTTATAAAACAGTCCCATTGTATTCAGGACCTCAGAGGACACCACCAACACTTCAGCCTTTGTGTCTCCTAAAAAAAAAATTGAAAAAATTGCCACGTAATTCAGCACAGCAACACTCAACCTCAGTTTTCTTCTCTCTTCATATTTGTGGATCCTTACCCTTGAAATATCAATGGGAAAGCCAAAACATAAAAAGAAAAGTCTCATAATAAATATTCTCCCCTTGGATCCATAGTAACATTTTTCATTTCATTAACTTCATAGACGTTAGGGCTGGAAGGGACCTTGAAGATCATCAAGTCCAGCCCCTGCCCCAGGGGCAGGAAGTCAGCTGGGGTCAAATGATCCCAGCAAGATAAACATCCAAATGTTTCGTAAAATAGTTCAGAGTAGGTGCCTGCACCACTTTTGGGAGGGCGTCTATTCCAGGTCTTGGGGGCTCAGACAGTAAAGAAATTTTTCCTTATGTCCACCCTAAAACAGTCTTGGAGGAGTCTATGACCATTAGTCCTTGTTTTCCCTTGGGGTACTCTGGTGAACAGATGTCCCCCCAGATCCTGATGCACACCCCTTATGTACTTATAAGCAGCCACCAGGTCACTCCTGAGCCTGCACTTTTCCAGGCTGAAGAGTCCCTTGGCTCTTAGCCTCTCTTCATAAGGCCTATTCTCTTGCCCTCTGATCATGAACGTGGCTCTTCTCTGGACTCTCTCAAGCTTCTCGACATCCTTCTTCAATTGTGGAGCCTAGAATTGGACGCAGTACTCCAGCTGCAGCCTCACCAAGGCCAAGTACAGTGGGAGGATGACATCCTGAGATTTACTTGAGAAGCATCTGTGGATGCAAGCCAGAGTTTTGTTTGCTTTACCAGCTGTGATATCGCATTGGTGGCTTATGTTCATCTTGTGGTCAGTCATGACCTCCAAGTCTCTTTTAGCCATGGTGCTAGTAAGCGTAGCACTGCCAAGCCTAAAAGCATGCTGCGGGTTTCTCCCCTTCCCAGAGGTGGAGTACCTTGCATTTATCAGTATTGAAAGTCATTAGGTTTGTGTCCGTCCACTTACTAAGTTTATCCAAGTCAACCTGGATCACTAGCCTGTCCTCAGGTGTGGACGCTATGCCCCAAAGTTTAGTGTCATCGGCAAACTTGGCCAGTGTGCTTCTGACACCAGTGTACACAGAGCCTTGGGGGGCACCACTGGTCACAGAGCGTATACAATTAGTATACTGTACAGACCTTAACCAACTGCAACCAGCTGTGACTTACACAGGTTACACACAATCATCCCTACTTGGGGATGGAATGGAGACAGAAAGTTAGAAAGTTAAAGTGATTACACTAAGGCTACAAAATATTTCAGGAGCAAAACCAGGAATACAGCTCAGGATGCTCTAACCTGCAATCGTGGGTCTCCAGACCACACTTAGTAGTAGGATATAATATGCATATGGATATAATGGTGTAGCAATTAACAGTTGCACTCAGAACTGGGTTTCTTGCTATGCTGGATGCTATAAACAAAGTGCGGGGGAGACAATTTCTGCACTGATGGTCTTAAAGTGGAAAGGTGTGAATAGAGGTAGGGATAGATATATAGTCTATAGACAAACAAGTCACCTGAAGAACTGGCCCAGCTTGGATAGTTACATGGCTTGTAAATTGATCTTTTGATTGTTTTTTATTGCCCTACTGTGGGTATCTTGGTGCTCTTTCTAGTTTGCCCTCAATTAATATTATTACCTAGAAGAGAGGATATTTGCATCTTGGAGAGAGAAAGATTGTTTGATACTTTGAATTTTGAATGGAGTAGTAGCCAGAGCTTTTTAAATAGTCAGAAAGAGTGCTCACCTTGAGCCTCTCCCAAAATATACTCTTCAAGCCAAAGCACACCTGAACACTCTTCAGGATACATGATGGCTTTTCTTGTTCTATTTGAGAATTGGCTGCTGGATTCTTTCTCTCTCTGAGCTAGATTTTTCAGTTCTGGGACTCTCTTGGTATCCTGTTGGAACTGAGCAATTCACTCCCATTCTATCTTGCTTTCTTATAACATCTTCACACTTCTTATCACATCTTCACACTTGGTTCTTTTGTTCCATGGATCAGGCACAAGTCTCCGTTGCTGCCCCAGATGCACTCCTTCACACTAGTTTCCACTCTCATGGTAGATCCACTCCTGCATTACTTTGAAATTTACTGTGCTTCTCTGCCCTGTCCTTTATTTTGACCATTCCTCTTGCCTTTTCTCAGGAGGTTACTGAGTCCTGTTATACTTCAATATTTCCCCAAAGTCCTCTTGATACTTTTCTTCCACTGCTCAAGCTCTCCTACATAAAATGCTCTCCAAAGATTCCACTGTAACTGAAGGAAGCAGAGAAAGAATATTTTACTGCTTTTGATGTACTGTTGACTCTGACCTTAATAGCCTCTCCATTAAGATTTCTTCTACCTTAGTCTTGCTCAACTGCTTATAGTGAGAGATCCCACACAGGCTAGCTGGAGTAGAAAGATATAAAATTGTCCCAGATACAGTAGGGCAAAAGATGAAACAAAGGCAAAAATGAAAATTTGAACAAAAGGCAGATTCTTGCTCTACCTTTTTGGGAGAGTAGGTCAGACAGTATGAAATGACGTACCAGTGGAATTAGAATGCTGAACTTCAGAAAGACAAGTTTTAACATGCTCATAGAATTAGTAGGCTGGATCCCATAGGAAGCCTAGGAGAAAAATTGAATCTAGATGAGTCTGATGTTTCTTAAAGAGGCAATAGTAAGGGTACATGAGCATGCTATCCAAAGAAAGGAGTCATAGCAAGCAACCTGCTCAGCTAAACCATAAGCTCTTCAACAACCTAAAACTTAAAAAGACATCACACAAGAAGTGGATTTTATTTTATTAAGGATGAATATAAGAGCATGGCACAAGCCTATGGGGACAAAATCAGAATGACCAAGTCACAAATGGAGATGGTGATACCAAGGGATAAACAACGTGACAAAAACAACCTAAAATATGTCAGGAGTAAGAATACCAAGAAAAGTGCAGATCCTTTTTTGAATGAGAAGGAGAAGATAGTAATGAATATGTGGAATGCTGAAGTGTTTGATTTTTTTTTTACTTCACAGAAAAATCAAGTGTCAGATAGCTAGCAAAACCGGTATCCAAGACAGGGGTATCAGTGCATAGCCCACTGCAGGACAAGAATAAGTTAAAGATTATTTACATATGTTTAGATGATTTCAAATCAGTGGGGCATGATAAGATTAATTTTAGAATATTCTAAGAATTCACTGAAGTAAATACAGAGCCATTGGATACTATATTTGAGAACTGCAGTCAAGTGAGATTCCAGAAGACTGGAAAAGCACAAACATGGTACCCATCTTTAAAAAAAAGGAAGACTTGGGGAATTACAGCCCCTTGTTTTGATACCTGGAAAGATACTGGAGCATATAATCAATTAATCAATTTGTAAGTAGCTAGATGATAACAAGGTGATAAGTAACTGCCAGCTGTCAAGAACAAATCATGTATAACCAACCCAGCTTTCTTCTATGACAGAGTAACAGTCTTTGTAAACAGGGGAGAAGTGGTGGATGTGATGTAACTTGTCATAGCATAGAGTATCAAAAGCCTTTCTAATGACATTCTCATAAATAAGCTAAGGACATACAGGCATTACTATAAGGTGATTGCACGACTGGTTGGATAATCATACTCAACAAGAAGTCACAAACAGTTCAATATCAAATTGTAAGGCAGTATCAAGTGGGGCTCCCCAGAGGTCTGCCCTGAGTCTGGTACTTGGAAGATGGAATTGAATATCTACTATATGTGTGTGTGTGTGGGGGGGGTGTATACATTTATACACACACACACACACACACACACATATATATATATATGGAGTACATTTGTGGATGACAACAAACTTGGCGGGTTGTAGGCACTTTCAGAGAACAAAAGTAGAATTCAAATTGAACTTGATAAATTTGAAAAAAATGCTCTGTAATATCTTTATAGGATTTCATCCTGTTTAAGTGTAAATGAGCAGTTAAATATACAAATTACAAATGGGGGGTGACTAATTAAGCTGCAGTACTGAGAGCAGAACCTTTAGAATCACAGGCTAAATATGAATTAGCAGTTTAATACAGTGGCAAAAAAGCTGTGATGTATTATTAAAAGTGTCATGGGCAAATCACTGGAAGTGATTCTTTCACTTTGTTCAGTGCTGGTGAGAACTCCCCAGAAGTACTGTGCCTAATTGTGGGCATCACACTTCAATAAAGTTGCGAACAAACTGGATAAAATCCAGAAGACAGCAATAAAAATTATTAGAGATATAGATAATATGACCTACAAGGAAAGGTTGGAAGAACTGGAATTATTTAGTCTAGAGAAAATACTGAGCTGGAATTTGATAGCAGCCTTCAAATACAAAAAGGCTTATGAAGACGATGATCAATTCTTCTCTGTCTCCACAAAGAACAGGACAAGAAACACAAAGCAACTGGGGAGATTTAGGTTGGACACAAAGAACTCCCTATCTATGTCAGTGCTTAAGCATTACAACTGATTATCTGAAGAAGTTGTGGAACCTCCATCCCTGGAAGTTTTTTAAGTGCAGGTTAGGCAAACATTTGTCTGGGTTCGCTGAGACACAGGTGATGTGGCATTGAGCCAAGGGATGGACTAAATTCTCCTGAGGTCCCTTCCAACCTTATTTTATAAGAGCCTATGTCCTCTGGCTGTCAATACTAAAACTTTCTCAGTCATGCTTGCAGCCAGAATCCACTTTATATAGGAATAACTCCTCAGTGAGGAAGAACAGAGCTAACTGACAAGGCCCCAGTGGTCTCATCTGAACTACCTAAACAGATCTGCAGCAGATATAAACCACTAATTTCAATGGAATGATTAGAGATTTAAAATGTGACCCACTGCACCAAAAAAGGAAGAGGAGGGAACTGGGAATACATGAGAGACCTAAACAAAATTAAAGTATAAAACTTAAGAAAATGGAAAAAGACAGTAAAGAAAGGAGATATACTTTTCTTAAAAAAAAGAATAAAAAATAGAGTAAAGGAATGGGAATTAGACAGAAGAGACATATCAAGCTTTTTGACAAGTAATTTTTTTTTTTTTTTATTTTGGTTCCCTGATGGATTCCCCACAGCTTCCTGGCTCTGAGATGGAATGTGAGCCTGAACATGGCTGCAACAGTGTGAAATTAGCAGTGACATTTTCTAGCAGTGAAATTTTCTAAGAGCTAGGAGTGGAATTTTCAAAGTGCTCAGTGTTAGCCTAACTGCTCCAACTGATGTCAGTCTCTCATTGCCTTTTAATAGAAAGAATATTATGCCAGTGTTGGGAGTTTTTGAAAAACTTAATCATGTTGCTCCCTCAAGCTACTTGAGGACATTGCATTTTTACAAATCACAGGCATTTAATTTTCGAAAAAACCCCAAAATGTTTCAAGCTAATTCAGAATATTTATGTGGCCTGTATAAGGTAAATGTCCATCAGATGTTCTAGACAAAGACTGGCTGCTCCTTCTGTTGCCAGGATCTTGGCCCTTCATGCAGTTACCTTGTAATGCATCTATAGTGTAAACAGCAAAAGAAAAGAGCAGAGAAATATTCTGATGTTGGCCTCATTATTTATTCTCCCAAATGCTATGGCTTCATGCAATATGTTGAAAAGACTACTGATACTTATGTGTTATGGAGGTTGTCTCTAAGTAGCTAGTGCTGTATTTGTTGCTTGATGTCTCCAGACGCAGTTCTTGAATTACTCTAGGTCCTATGGTAAAATAACTGGTGGTATTTGAATCACAAACTTTTCATGGTTACTGTGATTAATTATACAGTCCTATCTGAATATAGTAAAAATAAACTTCAGTAGTTGAGTTTCTGGCAGTAGGGACTCCCAAACATATTCAAATATTATTGAACAAACAAATTCAGAGGCCTTTTTGCTTCTAGCTAAAAATGAGGCCACTAATTCTTACTTGGGATACATGGCAAATTTTCCTAAAAGCAGAATAAATTTGACATATATCCCAAGCAATAATTATTACTGTTCATTCAAAAATGCCTAGCAAATAATAGAGTACAATACAATTCAAGTACTATTGGGCTGAGGACTCTTAACTCCCCATCTAGATTAGCTGCCATTCTGGTTTAGGCAAATTGCTCTCCTTTTTCTCAGTATTTTAGTCTGGGGTCCCAAGTACTCACCTATATCCTTAAGATCCACCCCTTTTTCATGAGCAATATGGTCCAACTTTTTTTACTTGAATGAGCACTGGTGTGGACTTTAGGCCTTTGGATTTGCAACCCATTTTTGTAGCTCTAAAGGAAGTTGACCTTGCAAGAAGGAATCCTGAACAATTATGCACTGACCAGCAGGAGGTGATTGCTAGGTACATACTGGTGAATGCTCATGGCCTCTCAAACACTTCTCTATCCTTAAACCTTCAGAGCCAAGGAGAGAGAGAGCCTTAAGGTCTTTTGGCTAAACACTTTCTCCATAGGGTGATGCATCTTGTTGACAAAATTTCCCGATCAAAAATGTTTGATCAAAGTATATGTCATGATTAAGCAAACAATATAGTATGTCGCATTGCTCAAACCTGTTCATGTTATTGAACTATTATATGAGCTGAATCTTCATTCTACACCAGGCTTAAACCCAAGAGCCAGATAACACTGAGTAAGCAAGGAAAGACTGACCTGATGCTACTTTTTGGCCATGCAATTTTGCAGTGGCTAATGCAGTAAAATGTCCACACTTGACCAGAATGTTATATTACTTGCATAAAAATGCAATGTGCCTTGATCAAACTGTACTTGTTCAAGGGCTTCAACAAGTTAATTCCACGCCCCCAACCCCCAGGGGCAAAGACATGGAGTGAGGGTAAGAAGGTGCCTCTAAAGTTTCCTAGGTGTACTACTGCAGTTTTCACGCCAGCTTCAATTTAGGGCTGTGGTGAATTCACAGTATTTGCAGTGTGCATATGTACGTTTGTGTGTGTGTGCGTGATGCATACAGAACTGCATTGCCATCAAGTTCCCACCTAAGAATAAGACCTTTGTGTCATTGGCTTTTAGACCAGCTAGAGCCAACCTGTATACATGGAGGCCTGCAGGAAAGCAGCATTTGCTAAGTATAACTATTGTATAACAGCTCAGTAGTTACATTATCAAAGAGACAGGCATACGAACAAAGTGGTAAGTATTGCTGCCTGTTCACTATGGCATTTGGAATGAATAGTCCCTACATAGTGCTCAGTTTGGAAATCAATGCAAGTCCCCATTTGTAAATGTCACAAGACAGACATAGGACTTTTTCTTTCAATGAAGAAGCGAATGAGACAGGGTGAGGGCACTTTTAAAAAAATATGCATTTATTTTAAAAGATGCACATGTAGATACAGGTACAAAATGCTAGAAATATTTGGGGAATTAAAGTGCTGCTTCAGTAGAAATCAGGATACAAAATGAAGTCGGTAGAGAAAAAAAAGTGTCTGTAAAATGGAAGTGACAAGATAGAGCTTCAAGGACAGATTATGCATGCCTTGCTCATTCTTGTAAGCAACTGTTCATACAAGTAGTTTCATTAGAGAAGATTATAGCCATTTTGAAGATCATATTTGGTAGTGAGATCTTGGAACTCTGCCTTCTACGCTATTATTGTGCGACTAACTGCTTACCAGCATAAGTAAAGGATTGATAGGCTGTATGTTAGTATGTACGTGTAAATAATCCTCTAATGCTCATATCCCTAAGAGCCTTTAAGGTTCTCCACTGTGATGAAAAATAGTCTGTGAGGCTGAGTAGTTTCAATCAGGTAACAATATATCTCACTAAGAATTAATCTTCCAGCACTAGCACTAGGAAGCTGAATACAGGAATCAAATACATGCAACTTAGCACTGATGACACTGATTGGAGCTGCTTCGAAATGTATCTAATTCATGAAACATTCAAAAATGATAACATTTCCTTTCTCAGTTATAACAATTTAAATTATCTTTCCCATCTCCCACAGATTATAAAATGTGTCATTTTTTTTCAATTTAATTTAAAAGTTTTGAAATGTTATGTCATTTTTACAGGAAAAAACCCAGAAGCTCTCTCTCACTTTTAATTTTTTTCTCTATTTTTTCAGTAAAAAAGTTAAATAAGTGGGGGAAGGAAATGGAAAACACTTTATTTTTTCTTTTGAAAGAAAAAGGGGAAATAAGATAAATTTATCCAAAATCTTTTTGTACTGAATTTTCAGAAAAGGGAGCAGAGAAATCTTCCTAAAATATACTGATTGTCAAAGGAGTGCTTTTCAAAAACAGAAGTGTTGAGAGGGTGAAAAGCTTGATCAGTGCTAATTGGAACTGGCTGGTATGTAACAGAATGTAACAGCTGTACTCACAGTTACTTAGTACCATTTTATTCCGCAATTAAAAGCATGGATTTCTATATGGAGTAAAATTCTGGCATGAGTAAAAGTATTAAAATTTGGATCTACAGCAAAACCTGTGATTTAATGTAGTGTGGTATTTACAAAATGGAAGGCATTTCCATCATGGCCTTACTCTTATATTGAAGAGAAAACTAGTAAGGGGGAGAGTAACCACTTTAGTGTGGTACTAGGCATCAAATCATGCATCTCCTCTCTCAGCCCAGTTCCAAACACCTATGGATATGTGCCCAGACAACCTGAATAGGCTTTTGTTAACTGAGTCACTGAGAGTATTGTCCATTTTCCACCAGCCAGAGAGAGATTCCCAAAATCTGTTCACACAGCCAAGTCCTTCAAGCATTTGTGAGATAAACTGCAACAAAGTAGTTCAGTGGTAAGAATTTTGTCATTACAGGTAGGTATTTAGTGCCAGATCCTCATACAGGGAAAATCAGCATAGTTCCATTACTGTCCAGGCACTCCACATGAAGATCCAGGCCATTTCATTTACAAAGATCTTTTAAAAAGAAAAAAGAAAACAAAAAACTTGTCTTTTGTGATCTGGCAGTTTTAACTCAAGATGCAACAGCTAAAGAATCTATTCAGAAAGCAAATGACTAAGTGCAACTTATTAATAATGTATTGTTACATTACATGGCAGACAGGCTATGGAGTTGCTTCTCCTTTAGAAAAGAAAGCTAAGTTTATATCTGGATATATATTTTAAAGTGAGTGATTATGAGGCCATTGGGTACAGTTTCTATGAACATAGTATCACACACAAAGGACCAAATGCTCAGCACTGGCATACCCCTTAGGGAGTCAATCAAGCTGTAATGGTGTATGCCAGTTGATATTCTGGCCCAAAAATGCATACAGAAAAAATATGCATTGACAGGAATATACCCACATTTTAATTGCACATGTTGGGTGAAAAGTTGATCCCACTGAAGTCACACAGGGAGGTTGCTCTGTATTTCAGTGAGGCCAGTATGAGCCTCTGTCTGTGGAAGAACTTACTCAGGACTTTGCTGAAGGCCTGATGGGAATGAATCACACCTAATCAGCTAATAAGAATAAACCATGCTGAGCCAGGAAGCCCATCAACCAGTCAGTTAACCAGAGGAGAAATGAAAGAGAAACACTTTAGGAATGACTCAGCTGTAGGAGTGGGAAAATGAGTTCCAGTGTATCATTTATCTGACAAATGTGCCCATGAACACAAAACAAGGGACTGTCTGCCACCAGATCGTGATTTGCTGAGACTACTCCTTATAATAAATTGTCTAGTGAGTAACTTCTGCAAGTAATTCTTGTTCCTGAGATTGTTCATTGAACATATTCAAAATTTAGCCTACTCAACTGATTTAACATGGAGGTCAGATTGTGCAGCCCTGCTCCATTTTTGAATGAGTGCAATTCTAAAGGTCGGGTGCCAGTACTAAAGCTCATGCTTACAAATGCAGAATCTGTTTTCCATAAATATTTTAAGACACACAAAAATTGCTGCTTCTACAAACATTACCGTCAAGAAATTTGTTCCTGAGAATTTTCCTGGGAATCATAAGAAAAAAGGGAAGTGAGCTGAACAGGATTTAGAGTCATCAGACGATGCCATTAAAAACTAAATCATTACAGTTATTTTGGTCACCTTCTCCCAGATGAGGATATCATGCCATACTCTGCAAAAACAGCAATATCCAGTTCAGATGCAGTCACCAGAAAGTCACACTGAGTGAGCAAGGGTATTAGGGATGACAATTTACATTGTTGAGATGATACCTTGCCCCACACAAGTTTTAACAGACATCTTACTGATGCTCAAAGAAGATCACAGCACTGTATACTTCTGCCTTTATCCAAATGAAGGTATCAATGTCCTAGTGTAATCATTATATAAACAGAACTAGCTGAAAATTAGTTTCAAGGAAAGCAAGACTAAAATCAGCAGAGTTCAAACAGAACTCTGAAAATATGTTGAAAATTTGCTAAAAATATATGTTTAACTAAAATATTATTAACTTTCAGAGTATTAAAAGGAAAGCTATTGGGTAAATAAAAGTCTATTTTTATAGCACTTTAAATTTAAAAAGAAATTGGTAAAAAACCCGGCTTCTCCCTGAAAAGTGAACAAAAGTTAGTTTCCCCCCCACAAATCCTAAACATTCTAATTTTTAAAGCATTTTCCACCCATTCAGTTGTCTGCATCCAGGCTAAATTTTGGGGTTGTATAATTGCAAAAGGGAAGCAAGTAGTTCACATGTTCATGTCAACATGCACAGATTGAAAAAAACAGATGCGTGTAGAAATGTTCAACCATGCATAATTTTCAGTCTGTGTAAAGAGGAAGAGTATAGAGGAGTCTGGCTGTACATTTATAAGTGTATGAGTTAGCTCTAGGAGATTCACTTATTGTAGATTATGATGGAATGGCCTTTGAGTTCTATCAAATCACCAGTAAAGGCTGTTCTGCTTGTGTGTGTGGAATTTTTTTATGTATTGTCAGATAAAGTTGAAGCCACCTACTGGAATAACGTGTTAAGATGTTAAATGACAGTGTTTAAGAATAGTCAGTAAAGTATTAGTTCTATGCAATCAGAAAATGCAGTATGTTTTCTTGATCTTTCTGTGAAAAAAGGGTATTAAATAATTTTCACCAGCTGATGTTACAGATAATTTTGATAGTTCTGTTTTTTTATATGTTTAGGAGTTAGTTCTTGGAGACATGCTTATTGCCAGTTGTGCTGACTTTACTCACCAGTAAAGTTGAGACTGGTCCGTTCCCCACCCCCAAATTAATGAGCACCCTTCTTTTTTAAAGTGACTGGATTTTCCATGTTTGAAGAGTACTGCTAATTATTTTTTATGTTGTTTTTTTTAATGGAAAACTTCCAATAAAAATGGCTGGTATTTAACTGAAATTTGGAAACAAATCACTGTTTTAGAAAAACCGATTTTTTTTTTCAACCAATTCTGACAATTGCCCAAGTACCTACTGTTAGTACTGCGAGGATGTTCATGGCATCTTGTTTAGCTGGTTGGTTATCAATTAAAGAATGAAGGAATTGTGTGACTTCAAATATCTGTTATCTAGCTATGATCCAAGTGGATCTTTATTTAAAAAACACAAGGAAAAGAAAAGATGATAACCAAGTTTAGAAGAGAAAATGGTTTTAAAAGGATGAAAGTGATTAATAGAAATAAATATTTGCATTTTCTTTCTTTTTGTGTGTGGCTTGTGTCTGGTGAATATATAAACAATCACATTGCTACAGGTTTGGAATAACTGCAAACCATTTTCTATTCTTGTGCATCTTTCTACATATGGGACTGGCATCATAGTATTCTATCTTCAGCTAAAACGCCTGTATGTATGATTAATATTAATATAGCAATTTAATTAAAAAAAAAAACACCTCAACAAAGCACTCAAACAGATTATAGATAGACGTTGCCGCTTATAAAACATTCCTTATATAGGAGTCTTTTAGATCTGGTCTGTGAAGAGGGACAAAAAGGCTCTCACCTCCATAATTTCCCATCCCAGATATCTTTACTTAGAAATAAAGATAATATTTTTCTTTTATAAAATGTAAACCTAAAAACTGTAGGGAAGTTCAAGTGACTTCAACCTTGGTATCATTTACCTTGCTCCCAGTGGGCAGAACTATGTTCAGAAAAGATAAACACAATGTCTGGTGCTAATGAAGAACCTTCTGTTGGCGACCTGAAATGTGGACTTCTGCCTGTTACAGCTGGTAATTTCAAGTAGAGATCAACAGTCAGTGCTAAATCTTCTCTTAGCTTGGAACACTAATGCTTTCCTGCAAGCAAAGGGTGTGGGGCCCTCTTTTTTTCAAGCCAACAGCTAAAAAAGCTATATCTTAATAGTATTGATTTTACTAATTATAGCCCACTATCTGTCTTCTCTTTCATATATACATGTGTATGCATTTACAAATTGCCCTTCATGATAATATCTAGCCACATTATTCAGGGCCTAATTTCTTGTGGGAAAGCCAGCTGAGAACATGGCCAAACAAGAGCAATGCAGTGTCTCTCATCCCTAGTCTTCTCACATGGCCCCTGCTCTTTCTGTGGGTCCCAGACAAACTTAGAGGGAATAAAATGGATTAATGACTGCTGTTCCTGGGTAACCTAAGAGGAGCCCACCAGGGCTTTGGTACTGTGCTACCATCAGAAGAGACAACTGAGCCAACTGTAACGTTGGGGCTGCCTGAATTATTGGGAATTCATAGTGCAAAGACTGCACTTACTTGCTGGACGACAATCTTCTGTTGATGGGCAGAGGCTAGGTGTCCACTTGGTTTTTCTGGGACGTTCCACAGACACTGATATTGGAGACCATGAACTTCTGGTGACTTTCCTGCAAATGAAGTGGATGATGTTACTTTAGAGCGATTCAAGTATTTGATATCGGGAACATCCTAGAAGGATTTCTGAGCAGCTACTCCTCTACCCTGCAGATGATTCAAGGTGGAATACATCAAAAGACTGAGGGCCAATTAATTTTTAGTGGGCATAAATAACCAGGACCTCGCTTTTGTATTTCATGCATAAAGTAGCAACCGCCTGAGCAGAGTCAACCTGCACACTATGTCAACAGTGCTCTACTGACTCAACTCAGGAGGAAGATCATCATCAACTGAGGCAATGTCCTCCCTTCCTAACAATACCTAAGCTTTTCATGGAGAAACCCTACTCATAGAAATTACAGTCAGACACTACTTAACTTCTGAGACTTTTGAAGAACACAGAAATCTCAATGAATCCAGACTCAATACGTCCTGTAAACATTCAGGCTTTACTGGTTCAGTTACACTAATTTATATATACTCCTGACTTAGTGTCCCAGTACAGCAGCTTAATATACTATTTACCTCTAGTGGGAAGCTTTCATGTGGACTGTTGTGTTGTCCTGAGATGTTATATTGAGATATGATAGGGATGGAGACCTAGCCCTATGTTCTACCCCAGACCTGAACCCAAGAACCAGATAAATCAATATCACTTCAGTACCATTCTCTATGAGCATATTATTAAATTCTCCAAATCTTTTTGTCTGCTTTAAGCATAAAACAAACTCAAGATTAATTTTCACTTAACACACTGATCCAAGATACACTGAAGTCTCTAAAAAGACTCCTGTTGACCTCTTCAGGCTTTCAGTTGGACCTGTAATGTCTTTTCATTCTGTGGACGGATAAAAACAAATAGTATTTGCCAGAGACATGACTCCTAATTTATAAGAAATTTGATTAAAATAGTTGAGAAGTGAGACAGGTTGGTAAAGAAAATTGCCCGTTGGGATCTGTGATTAAGGGCATGGTATCTAACTGAAGGGGTTAGAAAGAAACGTCTCCTGTGTCAAGGGTTTTTCCATTTCAGGGTCTCTTGTACTTTCCGGTGGAGCAGTTTCACTATTAGACACTGTTACAGACAGGAGAGTGGACTGGATGATTCAGTGTTGTGGTGCAGCACAGCAATTCCCCATATTTAGGTAAAAGAGAATGGCTATGAAATGAGGCAATATCTCTGCTGTCAAGGAATCATTCATTTAATAACTACCTATCAGTATCATCAATAAATGCCTTTTTCATCCAAATCTACTACCGTGGAAGTCAACTGCAAAAATCCTATTAGCTTCTGTGGGATAGGTAAATAGCTGCAACCGACTTTCTTATCTTACCACGAGAAGGAAGAGAATGTTTTGTGGCTAGTAAAGAACGAGAAAGACTTAATCAGAATAGTTTATCTGAAGTCAAAAAAGTCCACCAGAGGAGATACGCCAGTGACATCAACAGAGCTGTGCCAGTTCATAGGGGCTAAGGATATGCTCCTTTAGATTTAACAGGCGAGTTATTCTTCAGCAGTCTACGTCTGGATTTTTGAGATACAGACCTAAGGGAAAGTTGATTTTTTCCATCTCCAGTGACATGCCACAGCCATGTCAACCTTAGTAGATCAACCCAGAGTTTTCAGTGAATGCCTCTGGCCCTAGGATGACTCAAGTTTGAGGGACTGATGGTAGGATAAAATAAGCCCACACTGTGGCACACACAGGATTCCAGCTGATGCCATCAGGAGCTTCAAGGATATAACACCTTTGAAAAATCGGACCAGAAGCATCTCAAACTGGGCATCTAAAACTGAGCGCACCGAAATCTGAAGCCACATTTAAAATACTGGCCATAGTTAGTATTTATCTGTAGTACTTAGCCTCCACTCTGGTAGTACCTGAGCACCTCAGCACAACACCTCAATTGTGTCCATTTTACATAGGAAAATGGAGACACAGAAACCTACAGTCACAGAGGAGCAGGCACCCAAACACATGTCCTAGACTACTGCCTTAGCTGCTGGCCCATTTCTCCTGAATAATGCCTACTGCGCTCTTCTTCTTACATAACACAGCATGGACTATCTGCTGTCAGACAGCTACCTCTGCATCCTCCTTTCCATAACCTGAATGATAAGCATTCATGTCTAACCCCACATCTTTCCATAACGGCACAAGCTTCTCCTCAAAAATGACTTTCCACTTTAGACCCCCAAGCCTCTTAGAGTCTCTAATTGACCTTAACAGGCTATGGATCAGGGAGGGAATGTAATTAAATGGATAGAGGGATGATAAAACCTTTTTCTAATGGCAGACTGCCTTATGTTTCAGCAGGACAACTTACTGTATTGCTCAAGGTATTTTCTTGAAACTTATTTCTATCAGCTACATTCTAATGTATTGGAGTTTAATCCTTAGAATACCTCCTATTTTGGCTCTTTATTCCCTAACCAGAGTCTTAGTGGCTTCTGCATTACTGCTACTGGGTCAGGGATCTCCTTGGCAAAAGAGATTCTGATCTTAGCAGGGCCTTCCAAGTAGAATAAAATGGGAGTAAGTTGTTTTTAAAGACACACAATAAACTGCCTTTTGGGGGGTGGAGGGATGGTAATAACATCCATGAGCCCAAAGCATGTGCACTTGGCAGTCAGGACAGTCCTGTCTAGAAAGATTGCATGTTTCCATCCAGTAAATGGGACTGACACTCTTAGATTTCTAAAGGAGGTTTTCTCCTTTTTAATTCTCTGCACAGTTTGTTGCTTAAGAAAATCATACCAAGCTGCTTGTTTTTGTGACAACAAATTACAAACAGGACTCTGCTATCCTTAGCATACTTACTGGGACTGTTTACTCCATGTGGATAAGGGGTTCAGTCTGTATGCACTGTATGTACATAGGGTAAAATCCAGGCCCCACTGAAATCAATAGCCAAACTCCTATTGATGGGTGGGGACAGGATTTCACCCTTAGTCTGTATTACACAGAGCTGTGCTAAGACAACGTTAAGCCCCTTCTTTCTATCCACTGTCTGCCTCAGTTGGTTTCAATCTGCAGGTTCCTCTTTCTTCCTAAGGAAAGTTTTCACCTCCCCCTATCAGGTCATTTTTGAGGTGATCACAGCAAGGGGCAAAAGCTTGGAAAGTGAAACCTTGTAGTTAAGGTACTGGTCTGCAGCTCAAGCAATGTGAGTTTGGTCCCCAGAAGTCCCCTTAAGTTTCATAAAGTCAGACCCTCAGCTGCTGCACACTGAGAAAACTTCGTGGTAGAGAGGTGAAAAGTTACACAAGCTGAGGATCTGGACTTTACTAACACTCTTGGGGGGGCGCACTGCTGAAGAAGTAAAGCAGAACTACCGTAGATATCTGCCATGAAATTCAGATGCCTTTAGAAGAAAGCCTTTCTTTTCTTGGCAGCTTTTCACCATGCAAAGATAACTGAGCGTTCAAACAGATCAAGCAGGGAGGTTGTGGAATTTCCATTACTGGATTATACTGGGCCTACGAGAATCCTAATCTCACTCCTCCTCCCCACCTACCCCAACCAGCTGTTGTATCCTCCCCTCCAGGGACACATGGTTAGGAAGTCCTGAGGCATTTTCAATTCCTGTAGCACTTCAGTGCCAGATCTTGAAACATACTGCATTTTCTAGTACAGCTCAGAGCAAAGCTCTGACTTTTACTGAAGTAAATATTAAAATGAACCCTGCCATATGCACCGTCTGGTGGATCCTTTTAATTTTTTAATACAGAAAAATTTCTTTCTGCATCTCTTCTCTGCTACTACAGAACCTGCCATCATCACTCCAGAATTTAGCATGGGGGACCAACCAGAGGCTCCTCCTACAGAATTCAGATCCAAATGGACTCCCAGCATGTAATCCCAGGAAGCAGCAATATTCAGACATGGCCATACATTCTCAGCAGCTCAGGTTCAGTTCCTCTTTGCCCGTGACAAACTTCTTTGAAGATTATTGTGGGTATGGAAAGCCCAGGGAAGGCTCAGTGGGAGCACACTACTCATGACTGTCCCTCTCAGAAGCTGCCTCTTGAAGCCCAGCAAGGAAAGTTCCACAGAAATTATCATAGATCTGAAAGGACAATGCATTATAAACTTCAGTGACCCACCTTCCCCATCCCCTCTTCACTGTGGAAGGGTAAGCTGAGAGGACAGTCTGAGTCTCTGTGCTGAAAGTGACACCCGAGTTCACCATTAAGGAGAATAAAGGGGAAAAAGAGCTAATTTACTGTAACCAATACATTTAATCTGAACCACCTGTGTGGGCAGGGTGAGGCTGCTGCATTTAAAGATGATCTGCAAAGAGGGCAACAGGAAGGTTTGCAAAAGACTGACATGAGAAAGGATGTTCTATTTTCCCTGGCAATAACCCAGTTCTGTGAGTGTAGTATATTTGCAAATTGATTCATCTCATTTAAAAACTGAGCCTCCGTCCCTGCCCCTGGCCTTGCTGGCTAGGAATAGAAATTACATAGAAACCAGTATAAGTGACTGGAAACCAGTTCAAATCTGTAACACAATAGAAGTTCAGTGCACATAAACCACTTTCAAAGTGGCTAAAACCAGTTTAAGATAAACCTAGATGGATGTAGTGTCAGACTTAATTGATTTAAGCTAAATCAGTTTATTGAACTTCTGTCCCAGGTCCCCTCCATAGTTGAGTTAACTCAGTCCCCCAGCATTCCAGGATGTTTTATACCTCCCCTACAAAACCCTTCTTTACAGGGTGGGTGGGCTAGCCTTGGCCTAGGGAGATATGCTCTAGCACCTCTGGGCTTCTGGCCTGAGCCACTGCAGGCTGCTTTTCCAGAATCAAAAGTGAATGTCTGTTCACTTGTTTATCGATTCAATCCACACAGATCAGGCTAGCCTGCAAAGATTGAATTAATTCAGCTTCAGGCTTTCTGACTGTCTATACTTAGCCACTATGACCTGAATAAATAGATCTCTCTTCCCCTGCTCCTCTCTTCAACACATGGGCTTCTGAAAGTGTAGCTTATCTATTTGTCTCTCGGTATTTAATAGTGCTGGGCAGGAGGGGAGAGAACCAGTGGCTCGTGGTTGCTGTGTTAGTAAGGGTTAACTCGCTTCCTGAGGTGACATCAGCAGGAACTTGCCAGTCGTGTGTGTGTGTGTGTGTGTGTGCGCGTGCATGTGCGTGCGCATGTGTGCAGTTGCAATAAAGCCCTTTTGAGAGCAAGAAGTCTTCCTGCCTTTTCCTGAGCTATGAGATAGCACAGCGGTAAACACGTATGTTTTGTAGGAATTGCACAGGTAGGAGCTGGCTTAGAATATGGGTCCGCCTTCAGTATTCTTCTACAGTGAAATAAGTGTTGAACCAATTAAGCTTGGCTCTGTTAAGCTGTTAACAGATTTAAGTGATATACATTTTCTTGGTTTTTCTTTTTTTTCTGGCAAAGGGCATTCTTTCTATGTTTAAATGAGAGATTTGTAATTAACCAGATGCTCCCAATTTGAATATCCTTTAGATGTATTTCCAAAGCTTAAGAGAACAGCATCCCTTAAAGCTGCAGTCTTCCATTTACCCCAAGGTCAGGTGCAGAGGAGGCAGTTGTGCTACAAAATCTTTTCCATCACTTGCATCTTCTGAAATGTGTCAGTGGGGAATGTGATTTTAAAGAAGGAGGTGGTCATCTGTTCTTTTCCACTCACTGAAAAATAAATGTCGCCATTGTGAAAATAGTCCAGTTTCCGCTATCTAATCCTACTTGGGACAGAGGTGAGCTACAGGACAGAAAAGTGTGACTGTGCAGTAAGTGGTGCCACAGATATGTCTGCAGAGCCACATATTGCACATTCAGCTGTTCTCCGTGCTGCAAGATAGCAGTGCTGGGGGGAGAGGGAGGGGGGGCTGACCCTGGGAAATCCCAAAGTTAAAAAGACCCAGCCAAAAAAAGTAGAGTAGTACACATGGGGGCATTGTGTGCCACCCAAAAACAGAGCCTGGCCAGCAGGAGTCATACTCCAGCTGCCAGCCAGGCTCTGAGTAGCAGGATCACCAGTGCAGCTGCTGCCCCAGGAGACCCCCAGGATCCCAGGTAAGGCTGCTGGAACCAATCCAGTGCTGGCCCCAGCTTCCCCTACCCCACCCAGGATAACCTGTGCGGCTGCTTCTTGTCCCCGGGGAAACAAACTTCCACACACATCATATGGCCATGTCCACATGATGTATTAACTAAAGGGATTTGGAACCCAAAGCTAATTGACTTCCTTTTGAATTCCCAGTTCTAAATGGTAACCCTAGGAAATTGCTTCTGTAGTTTAAATAAACAAGGCATCTCTTGATCAGACAATGTACCAGTATGCTGCTTTTCATCTATTCAGACTGCCTTACACACTGCTGCTACTATGCGTGTGTGGCAGGGGAGGGGAAAGGGGTGCAAGGACAGTAAAATGTGTAGATGCCTATCAGATACAGTAGCTTGTATTTGCACTGGGAATTGCAAAAAGGAAGACAAAAATTGTGTGAAAAATATGTAATAAACACAAGTCTGAGATTTTGATAACACCAACATAAGGAAATTCATAGTTAAAGTTTTCACTGTGATTGTACTTCTGCCCAGTTCTGCATATTCATAACAAAAAAGGTTTCTCCTTGTGATCCCATGACACATGTTGGTCATACAAAATGCTACATGGGGTATTTGTGGAGCTGTTTGTTTTACCCAGGATTGCAGTTCATTGATATGCAAAGGTTCAGAAATGAATTACAATAAAAACTAAAATGCTAGGAAGAGTAAGCACCCAAGTTTGTGAAAGGACTCAACAGTCTGCTGTGTGGCAGAAGGGGGCCCTACGGTTGCCACATAAGTGTTACTTCAGCAATACTGCAAACCCCATATATTTCAGAGTATTACACGCATTCACACAACACAGGGCTCCCGCCGAGGGAAGGCGGACAACCAGCTGGGCAGGAACACCTGTTGCAACACAGGTTTTCATGGGCACGTCACCCTAGTGCCCCACTCTGCAGTGGTTCTCCTGTGAATATAGGATCCAGTTCAAAGTCTTCATCATAATATTAACAGCTCTCCATGAGTCCTAAGAGAATGCCTCTTCCTCAACAACTATGGTTTTCTGTGGCAACTACGCTCTGCTAGAACAATGAGAATATGAACCACCAGGGGATCACTGTTAAGAGAAGGCAGCAAGAGCAGCAACACAAACAGGAGCAGGATCAAGGCTCTGTGTCTTGGCTCCCACAAGAGATCAGAATGGCACTGCTCTCAGAAGAGTGTTTCTTTGACATGGGCTTTCCAGTTTTGTGCCCTATACACACCCCCACACCCAGCCCAACACAGCCATTCCACACCCACAAAACCTGCTCAAAGAGCAATATGCTAGGGTTTGTGTTTAGCAAGTGAAGAAGGTCTGGAAAATACCTCATATGTTCTACTGGGCTGGTTTACCAGTTTGAAGCAATTTTACCTTTTCAAACTTCTTTGTTGTCGAGTGCTAGATCTCACAGCTTTAACTTCACATAAGTGATGCTTTTGCTTGTTTGTCATATGAGGTGAACTAGAGGTTTTTAGAGGGTATGGCAAGGAGAGAATGGGGAAAAAGAAAAACACCCCAGGGTTTCACAATTTCAAAGTGGTAAGCAGCTTTCATAATTTGCTGCCACTCCTCTGGTTTCATCAGTGGGATTCATGCCTTTCTTCCTCCATAGCTACTAAGTCACTCGGTTTATAAACTCTGCCAACCTTTAAAAATGTGGTCATTTGGCAGATACCAAATGGCAATTTCCAACCCACAGATGAATGCCTGGAGAAGTTCTTCAGTCATGCCTCCCTTACCAAAAGATGCTTTATTTCTCTCTGGTACACAGATGATCCTAATTTATCATCCTCTCTCAGTACCTTATAATCTTTAGGAAAGTTTTAGTAGATTTTTTTTTTTTTTTTTTTTTTTTTACAGGTGGAACTGTGGCATGGAAATGTGAAGGGCTTGAATTACACATGGTCTTCTGTGAGATTTATTCACCTAGTTGCCACTACAGGCACCCCCATTCAAAAGAATATCTGCTCAGCTGGTGCCTAACCACAAAGGTGCCTAAAGCCCATAGGTGTCCAAACGGACACTTGCAAGGCACAATGCAGTGCTGTATAGATAGACCCGAGTGCATTAGCAGCACTCTCCTTGGGTTTTAGAGCAGGACTAATTAGACTGGGCAGTGCAAAGCGAACATGATTATTACAATAACTTTTGGTATTACAGCTGGTGTTTAGTGCCAGCTTTGGCATCCTTGCACAGCAGTGCACAGTGATGTGTAGACACACTCTGAGACAGATGCTGCAACAGCCGCTGCTGGGATACTTAAGAC
Organism: Alligator mississippiensis; assembly: GCF_030867095.1. Lineage (NCBI taxonomy): Eukaryota > Metazoa > Chordata > Crocodylia > Alligatoridae > Alligator > Alligator mississippiensis. The sequence goes on along the minus strand of NC_081824.1, from coordinate 222,938,232 downwards.
CCCTTTTATATACCTAGCCCTAAGTGACTTTCTTATTATGCTGCTGTTCAACATGCCTGCTGGGAAGATGTACCTGATAGCATTCCTATTAGGTATATATTTCCTCAATGCTCTGCAGTACAAACTATGCAGTCATAACTCTGTCTCATCATGGACTTTGCCCTGTGGTCTCTATCACTCTGGAGCCTTGTAAACAAGGCTACCATTTGCTCCCAGCTTGCTCCATATTTTATGCTTCTCTGGAGGCAGTTTTATTGATAACCTTCTGTGCTTGGGCCAGCATTCTGCCTTTCTTTGCATTGGTATAACACCAAAGTAACTCCATTGACATCCAGAATTGCTTTGGATTTACACAAGAGCATTTGGCTTGTGTAATAAGGATGAATCCAGATATCCCTTGTGATGAGGACAGAACCTCTCTCTCAAATGTAAAGCAAGTGATGTTTTGATTGTTCAAAAGAATCAAAACAGCTGTCACTATCCATCTAATGCAAGAAATGTTTTGTGCCTACATTTTACCATAATTCCTTGTAGTGTTTCTGGTCTTAACAGCCCAAATTCTGCTATCAGTTACAGCCATGTAGCTCCCACTGATGTCAACAAGAATTTTAGGGATTTAAGAGAGGAAAGAATTTGATCTTTTGCTTTGAGTCAGTGAAGCAACCTGTCTTTCCCCTCAGACATATAAGGCATATACGGCTCCCCAGGTTGGAAACTGCAGTTTTAGGTGATGAATACTGACATACACCATCAGGGGATAACTAACTTGTAGGAATGCCTAAGAAAGAGAGTCTAAGAAAATCTCTTATCCAATTAATTTTAATCATAAGTTGTCACAAACTATTTGCCGAATAAGTTCTATGAATAATTCCTGCTCATCTACAGATTGTGAGATACCAAAAGGCCAGTTCACTGCTTGCATCACCATCCAGCAACTGAGCGGAGCTGGGTCATTTTAAATGGATAAATGCTGTAGCCAGGGGAGCTATTTGGTCACACCATGCACGTATGTTCCCATGTGCCCTTCTCCGAGTAACTCCACGGCTGCGTATGCTTCTCTGTACCACATGAACATGTGGCCCAGTGTTTCTTGGAGTCCCTCCACGTCCTTTGGTAAAAATGCTATATGGGCTATAAAAGAGAGCCTCAGATCTCTATGTACTGCCAACAGCAGTTGTAACTAACTATCTATTTTAGGGCAGACATTGGCACTGAACAGTCCTCAAGATTTTTCTTTATCACTGTCTCTCAAAGTACATCACCTCCCACTTTTGTCATACTGCTACAAAGGACAGTCAGTCAGTTCTTATTTACCCTGTTTATGTGAGCTAAATTAGTCCCATGGCCTACCGAGCGACTGAGCCCTACAGCATTCAAGCATCCCCTGATTATTAGCCTATCAAAGTAGCTCTGTGTGTTTTCCCCTGGAAATTGCATCACTGCCTATTTCAATTTCTCTCTCACTCATTAAGGATATAGGATTTGCCAGGGAAAGGATGGGAGTCCTGATAATTTTTATGCTTTTTCTTTTAAGGGTGCAATTAGGCTCAGGTGAAACACATCACTTGTGATGGAATCTGGAGGGGCAAAAGCTCCAGGAGAAATTTGGCAAGTATACTAACAAATCAGCCTTTTTACCATGGGAGAAGGACAGCCTCAAGTGCAGAATATTTTATTTCTCTTAGCAGGTCCTAACTCCTCCCCAAACATGCACAGGGTGAAATAAAAGCAACAAACCATATAAACCCAGCCCCACCTGCAGAGGGAAAAGATTTCAATTCTCTTTTAAAACAGTTTGAGTGAACAGAATTTTTCAGCCCCTCAGTTAATCTTCTCATCACAGGACTGAAAGCAATACCCTTGAGGCACAAGCCAGTCTGGTTTTCACCTTTCTGGTCACCAAGAAAAGAGGAACAGAAGTTGTGTTGCTATATTAGGACAGAATAAATCCTGTCCTGTTTAATCTTTGGCTCACTAAAGAATTTGTGTTGGACTTCTCAACAGCCTGTGAAGGCTGATGGGAGTGGAATTCAGTGGAAGGAGAGGTTTCTATATCTACCCCATGAGCCAATAATAAATTATGACAAGTTCTCCTATGCTGCAGCAGGGAAAGCCAGTGAGCCTGTGTGTTTGGCCTATCGTATACATATTAACAGGTATTGAGAGTGGTAGCCGAGAATTAGTTGTAGGTGTGAATCAAAAAAGCAGTAGTCGGCTTTGGAAATAAATGAATCAGAATTACAAGCCCACAGGGTAATATTAAATATTCCTGTGGCTAATATAATTTGTTACTCAGCTGGGCACTGCCAAATGCTTTCAATATTTTAGTTATGTATTTACATGTAAATCTGTATTTTTAAACACTCTTCAGCCTGCATTCTAATGCTATAGGAGAAATGTTAGCTCCAAAATTAATTGCGTTTCTGTATTTACCCCTGCAATTAACAGTGTGTGACATACCCCTTTAATTACTTTATTATGCCCACCAAAGAGATAGGTGGACATATCTCATCTGCACTCATAATTAAGTGTACCTGCAAAATTATAAGCTGCATTTGAGAATTGGGCCCAGATTGTTCAGCTGTTTAACATCTTACCCATGTTGGCACTTTCCACATTTGGGACCACATTTTATAGAGAGATGTTTCCAAATGCTTTCTTCTTTCTTGTATGTTAGATTCATTTTATCCATCTGCAAGAGTATTTATAAATCTATAGGCAGATAAATGATATATATCAACAGAGTCCATGACAGTCTGCTCTGATATAAAGGTTGTAAGAGCAGGACTTTAAGAAAGTTCCTTTATTCATGACGGGATGACTAATGGATTGAGTTCTGCAGATCATCTCAAATATACAAATGACAGTCCATAAGGCCTTTATACCTTTACAACATCATGTATCTTATAACCCTGATCCATGGCCTACTGAAATCAATTGGGACTCTTGATCAACTTCAGCAGGCCTTGGATCTTAACCCTTCCTATGACATCAACTGTCCTTAGCACACAGATGAGGCTCTGCCATCCCTGTCCATCTTTCACCTCTCTTTGCATGCCCTCTGTGCTGTTAGGTCCCATCATTTTTCCCTCAAGTAGGGAATCTTTCCATCAGCACTTTTTGCATGTTCTCTGGCTGCCCAACAGCACGCCTGCCATAGCAGATGCTCTGGCTTCATTCTTAATACATGTTGCAGAAAGTTATAATCTTCTTTCCAGTATAATTTAAATTCTCTAATGAATTCTGGCATTTAGTTTAAATTTATTCCATTTCCCCTAACATTTTTCTAAGGCATTGGCTTCCAAAGATATTTGAACCCCTGGCTGTCCAACGTTAATGTATCTCCTTTTTTAAAGGGTAGCACTATTTCTCATAGCCTAAAACCTATTTTTGGCTTTAACTTATGCTTCTGATATGAATTCCCATAGGAAACATATGCCAGTCCTGTTGCAGGCAATGACGGAACCATCATTTTCCCAGCCTTGTCTCTCCTCAGAACCAAACACATCCCCTCCTTCCCGTTCACCAGTGGGGAGGTTTCCAAGGCAGAAAACAGCCAAGCCAATGGTGGAGGTGGTCACCAAGCAACACAAGGGGAGTTTTCAGACAGGAGAAAGGCCCCTCATCTTCAAAATGCAAGACATTTCATTGCATGCTTCAGAATCTTTTGAAAAAGAGCCCCCTAAACTCTGCCCTATATCATGTTTTCACATCAGCAATCCTGAGACAGAGTTTTGGGTAACACCAGGCAGGAACCCCTTTTGAATACATTTAGAAAAGATGCCTATTAACTTGTAAGGGCTTTGGATCAAGCTCTTAATCTCTTGGATACATCCATTTCTTCATCACCACACAGGTCTAGACCTGGCAGGGCAAACACTAACATTTCTGAGCTCTCTCTCTTCTTGTGAACTACTTCAAATGCTTTCTGAATACACAGACAGACAGAAATGGCACTGATTTACAAAACATGAGGTTCTGTTCCTCTAAATTAAATAGTTGAAACAAGTAAAATATTCACTTCTATCAAGCATCACAAGAGCAATGGGAGTATTACTCCCTCTCTCATCCAAAAATAAAATTTTCTGTTAAAAAATTCACTCTAAGTAATATTATCAGTCATAATGCTGATTTTGTAATGCTGATTCTATTCTAAGAGTAATGCCATCAGTCAGTATCCAATTCAATGACTTAGCTGAGGAAGATTTATTCTCCCCGCTAATGTATACATAATGCTCCTAGTTAAAATATGTACACCCATTTACTAGAATGCTAAATGAAATGAAAGAATAAAAACTATAACTTAAGGTCACACTTTTGCCCTCCTTTTATGTCTGTCCATCTGTCTGTCTATTTATTTAATACTTTCATCATTGACAAGAGTGACATGGCTCAAGCTTGTTCTGTGTCTCTGATGAAAAAGGAACCTAGTGTCATGATCAAGAGTATCCTACTCCATCATTTGAGAAATTTTGCCCTGAGGATCCCACCCTTGTAACCTCTTCTGTCAGAACTGCTGCAACCAAGAGTTCATGAAGAAATAGACTTGGAAATAGTTTTGACCTAGCCCAATATGTGCTTTAAAGACTGGAGCTAGTTGCATGAAAGGGACTCAAACCTGCTCATGAATCACTGTTGTACTGTTCTATCTCACTAAGAATGTGGGCCATTGCATATTACATGGATAGTTTCCATGTTGCCTTCTCTCTCAAAGCCCAGTAGTGAGGCCTGGCTGTGCTGATTGCATGGGTCATTATGGCGAGGACCTCAACCAAGGAAACAGTGTGATAAAAGGGATTTCTGACCTGTTGCTTACAAATGGTTTACCCTACAAAATTTTGTTGACAGAAGTTTCCTTTAAATAATACAGGCTTTCATAAGTCCATACACAAATGTGTGGACCTTTCTGACTGCATGAATAAAACCCCCTTTCTGAATGCAAGTCCTCAACAAATGTACAACCACTGGCATAATGACAATAATGTGCTCTAGGAGTCCAGCAATGTCTGCTCTCATCCACTGTCTTCTGCCGATACAACTGGTCACTGTAAGGATGACCAGCACTGGCAAAAGCAGCCAATTATTGGGAATACATGCACAATGTCAGCAGTTATAATCAGGTAAACATGGCTTTACTTATACATCCAGGGTCTGAAGAGACCTGAGACTGCACGTAGGTGATTGTCATACAGTAAATATTTGCAGAGGTGGGTGTGAACCAAGCTTGTACCAATTTGACCCAATAGCTTGACTTCCTATTAACATCACATTAGACCAGTGATTCTCAGCCAGGGTTAGCACTGTTAGGTGTGCAAATAGGATTCACAAGAAACAGAGTTTTCAAACAGAAATCCATAGTGTTAAAAGCATTCTGACCTGTTGTGGTCTGAGTTCTTTGCAAAAGAAGAAATTGCTCTATTATCTCTGGATTCATAAATCAAGTGAAAACTAAAAGCTGACACTTTCCATGGGGTACCTTATATTTAAGGGGTGCCCTGATTCTACCAAGGGGCTCCTTGAGCCAAAAATGTTGAGAACCAGTGTTAGACTAACCTAGTTTCCTTTCATCTAGCTCCCTCAGACACTAGGATCATGGAGAATCAGCATTAAATCTACTAGATAGGGAATAGGAAAGTGTTGTCAGCAGACTGACACTGCATCTCATTATTTCCCCTGCCAATTTAGTATTAAATATGGCATAAGAGAAGGACTTGTTCATCATTTATTTCAACAAATGCAGTTTAGCAAATGAGATCCCTGAAGCGCAAAGGTAGACTCCTAAAATGTTTATTATATTTGGCATGCATGTGCATGTGTTTCTAGATCAGGGTATTATGTAGCTTGGAGGGCAAGGGGGGGGGGAGGGAGCTGAAAACACCCTTGTGAACCTGAACCAAGTACAAATTGATACAGTGTTGTCTTCCTGAGTTTGTAGACAGGCTGGAACAAGAGCTCTGCAAGCTGCATTCCGATTTTATTAATCTCAATGAACTTCATATCAAAACAATGCCAGTATAAAGGTCAACACTGTTAATTATTCCCTGCCAACAATTTTCACTGAAATATCCCACATCCTCAGATTTGGTCTGATTCTTCCTCACGTGTCAGAAATCCTTGATTACCTCTTACTCAGCTTCTGAAAATGCTACCTTTATCTTGGCAACTCCTCTGATGCAGTCATGCACCATTGGTAAAGAAAATGAAGGAACAGAGGAAAATTAATTGACTTAAATATCAAAATGTAGAACACAGTGGCTCTTAAACCGACTGAATTTTTCATTGTCCTATTTAACTAATTAAAAAGATCACTTTTTAATTAAAATGAAACTGCCAAAGAATTTCCATTTGGCCTCACCACAGAATTCAAGAACTGCAGATACCGAGTCTAGTCTGCAATGGGGATTCTGGTGACCAATGCAGACAAACCTTCTGTTTTCCCTACAACAGTGGTATTCATCCTTCCAGGTCTGCAAGCCAGATCTCATGTGTGTGGTCAGTCTATGGGCTGAATCCCATGCAGGGCTGGCATATTGGCCCAAACCTATCTGCTGGATCCAGCTGCAGACTGGTGCAATACAGTGCACAGGGCCACATCATCTGACCCCTGGGGCTGCCCACAGATTTGGAAATTTGGCAGCAAGGAAGCAGCGATTAGCAAGGTTACCAGTCCCCCAGCACCAAATTTTATGACTCACAGGCCAGATGGCATTGCCTCACAGGTTTGCTCTTCTTCACAGACCAGAGGTTGAGCACCATTGCCCTACAGCACAGGTTTACAGTCTTTCTCTGCCTGTCCCCTCAGATCACATTAGAAGACTGTGAAAGTGGAGGGGTCTGGTTCTCCACTGATTACCCTTGCCCGAAGTCCATGCAAGTTGCTACAGTTTTGGTTTGCTACCATTTAGTACCCATTTTGCAAAGAAGTCAGTGAGTAGTAAGGAACAGAGTAATGGTTTCCTGTGAACAACAGATCATCCTTGTCCTTCTGCCAAAGCACAATCTTTTTCTGATGCATCAGTTGCCACTAACCCTCTCTTCTTGATTTACCAAGATCCAGAGAAGGTCACTTCACCCAGGAGTGTAGAATGGCATCAGCTGATTGGTTGTTAAGGCACTGGGTTCAAAGGCAGTAATAAGAACAAAAGAATGAGCTGCCTTGATTGTGATACTACGTGACGCATTATGTATCCAAAATATTCCCGACTGATGGACCCTTCTAGAACACTGCTGTGAAAAGAAGAAACTCAGAGGTGTAACTGTAACTGGGGGTATTATACAGTTCCCTTCCAGGGTCCAAATTAAGGAATCCCCCCTGCCTATATTTGAGAAGTATGACCTAACACACTGTTGGGCTTAATCCATCTACATCTCAGTAGGTGCCCACATGCTTTGCACTATCCAACATCCTTGTTTACCAGTATCATACAGGTTGTTCTGACAATAAAGAGTTGGCATTTGCCACTGAGCATCAGTACCCAAGCATCACTAGTCAGGACACTAACGGCCTGATGCTAACAGGTATTGAAAGCCTTCTGGGAATGGACAGAAGTCATGAGTTTCCACTGACATCACAGATCAAGTTGGATTTCACCCCTTGGCATCCTGCAGTACATTCCTTCCTTATGCAAGCTGCTTGACAAGCTGCTTCTTTTATACTTTAAAGTTTTCTGGTCTTTCCCATGAAGCTGGATCAGATGCTGGGAATGGCACCACTTCCTATTTGGTATCCTTCAGGATAGGGACACACAATATGTGGGTAAATTTCTCCTGGATTTTACTCCATTTGTACTGTACTTAGGGAAGAGTTCTCCAAAGCCTGCTGTTGGCAAGTAGGTGTTTTTACAACACCTAGCTCCTATCTGGCAGGAAGCTGGTTTGCACTGTGAAAAGGGCTACCCCAGAACTAAGGAAGCAGACAAATGACCATACATTTATGTAATTTACACTCCTTACTTTCTGAAGGGTAACTTTACGTTAGAGTATAACGCTGTGTCACATGTCTTCTCCACTTTTACAATGGAATGAAGTCCGTGTACTCCATACTAAATGCATCAGGTGCACACAATTAGCCAGATTTTGCCTTCAGCTCTATCACATACTTTTTGTCTTCTCAGAACATGGAGCAGTTTGCTACACTATGCCAAAGGCATAGGATCCAGAGATGCTGCATTAAAAATGCAAAAGATGTGAGACAAAGTAGCAGCAGTGTAGCCAGGGCAGGGTGAACAGGCCACCAGCCCTGGCTGTCAACTTAGAGGGGCCACAGCTTGCTTCCTCCTCCCTTGCTTACACTTCTGGGAGTTTTTTAAAGCAGATATTTCTTGACTATCCAAATTCCCCACAGCTGGCTCTCTCAACAAGGCTAACTTACTTCCCTTTTAAGGGATGGCTGCCATGTTACAAATAGGGAATGGAGTGCTCAGAAATCTAAAATCCCAGTTAAAACTGCAGAGCACTCATGGTACATTCACCTATGTATAAATGCACACATGCAGGCAGGCACATGCACACATGTATGTATGCATGCACTCCTTCTACAAACACTGCCAGGATCTCAGCAGAACATTGTCACCTAGCAACTGGGAGTATAAACTAGGCCCCACCGAAATCAATGGAAAAGCTCTCATTTGCTTTCATGGAGCCAAAATGGCATCCTTAATTACTACAACCAAGTCTATTAATGAAGTTTAATGCCTTAACAAGGCATGCCTCTTCCTATAGGGAATGCAGGTGAGAGGAGAAAAGAGATTCATCCTGTGAACAAGCATGCTTCCTGTTTGCTGTAGAAGTTATGAGTTTGGGGTTTCAAATGTGCCCAAAAGGTTTAGAGGCACATGTTCCACCAGAAGACAAGGGACTTATGGTACTATGTCTCACAGCTCTTCTAAAAAATCTCATCCTTAAGCTAAGGAAACTCCATTTTCATTCCATTTTCCAAATTACATTCCAGCCACTGAACACAAACTCTGTTAAGACTTTTGTTTTAAAATCTGCATTCTCTCTCTCTCTCTCCCTCTCCCTTTCTCTCCTCTATATAGTAGGCAACCATTGATCCTCTAGATCACAGAGTAAGTGTACGAGGTCTTAGTCAGGTGCTTGATGAATCTGCTTGTATGGAGTCCTGTGACCATCACATAAATATCTTTGAGTTATATGCCTAGGTGAGAATATAGAGTGGAGGCTGCCAAAAACCTACCACCCTGCTTTACACCACGGAGACAGATTCCAAAGGTCAGACTAAGTCCAGATGTTCAGAGGCTTGATGGTTGTAGCTTCTGCCAGAGAGCAACAGATACAAACTGTTGCTGACTGTCTAATGCCTTAGTGAAGGCGCGTTTGTCAGGGAGATGTCCCTTAGTCTTTCTCCAACAAGGCAGTGGAGACTATATTCTGGAGGCACCCTATACTTGCCTTACTCCAGAGGCTGAATTATTATAGTATTTTATAGGAGCTACCCTGACATGAGCAGCCCCACCATATTGCTACCAGGCCCTCCAGTCAGATATAGTTTATGGTCATACCCAGATAGTACTTAGCTGTAAGGAAGAAAAAAAAAAGGAAATTGCAATCCTCAGATGTCAGGCAAGAAATTATCAGTAGGGATAGGGAAGCATTAGCATCTTTGCACAAGGCACAGACTTCATGCAGAATGCCACGTATAGCTATGGTTACCCAAGTTCTAGAAAGATGAATTCAAACTGGAACAGATGCAGAAAGGAACCACCTAGATACTCCAGGCAATTAGAAGTCCATTTAATGAGAGAAAAGTAAAGACTGGACCTTACTTAGCCTTGAAAAACGAGGACTGCTGTCTTACAAATATTAGGGGAGATGTAGCAAAACACAGAAAGGGGAAGAGCCCTTCCAACTAATGGGCAATGTTGTCAAGAGAACCAGTGGGTAAAAACAGGACATGATTTAATTTGGGATGGAAATTTAGATGATTTCTAAACATCAGAAGTGTGAGGGGTCTGAAATAACCTTCTGACAGGAGAAGTTGGGGAGCAAACAATCTAACTGGTTTTAAGGTGGCACTTGGTAAGTGTATGAACCACATTATAAGAATTGGCTGTTTGCAATAGCAGGGAACTAAAACCAAGGACCCAGGAAGTCCCCTCTAGGTCTTTGTCCAATGTCCCTATTTATTATCTAGTAATAAACAGTACCTCTCCCATGGTGAAATGCCCCACACCCTCTGTTCACCTTCCACCTGTCTAGGAGGTCTGTCCCCCAGAGCAGAAAACAAATCATTTGCTGCCAATATTTTTGTGGCTCACAATAAAATGAATGGGTAAATAGCTGTGGGAAATGGCTGTACAAAGAGAAAATACTGGAAGATTAATTTTCAAAGAGTTTTATTAAGAAGAAAATTGTATCGAAAGCAAGTCAAATTCTCTGGGGTGAAAGAATTACAAAATGGCTGCCCTCTGCTTTCATCTCTGAGCACAAAAACCAGCTAAGGAGGCAAATCGCAGCACATCACCAGCATGGGCTTATAAAATACAGCCTTATGAAACATAAGAGCTGCCTGCCCACTGGCATAGTAACAATAGATTGCTTTGTCTTTTGGGGGACATGGCTTCAGGGACACTTTGTAGATCCTATTATCAGTCTTTGAAATGTCAAAGGCAACTTTTTTCACCTGTCATTTCTCTCAGTGCAGAGCCGAGGGGGAAAAGGTGTGGGGTGTGTTGCTCATCAGCTGCCCTATTTGCAGAACACAAAAGCAAAGAGCCATTGTGTCAACATGACTTGCACGCTGCACACATTGTATAAAATAACAATAATTTATCAACTCATGATCTGGGGTTGGTAACAGTAAAGGTGTATATAAGCATGGATATAAGTACTGGTATAAGCACATGTATATTGTCATAGCTCTGTTCACATGAAGGGTGGTACTTCTCTGATGGATTCAATAGGTATGGCAATAAAAACACTCTGTGTGGGGGAAACCCAGAGGGGAACTGCACTTGAGTTATTTTTCCAACCTTCCAGGCATAGAAGCCAGGACTTATAATACTCTCTTTTTTATTCTTCAACAGGCACCTTTACTTTGGCCTTTGCAGATTGACTGCCTTTTCCACTTAGATACGACTCCCTTGCAGTGACGTAGTCTGGGATCATGACATCTTACTCCTACTATTATTTAGCCCTATAAATACACTACATCGCAGGCCTTAGCCAAGACGAGGACCACATTATACAATTATAGAAAAACAGAGTTAAAAGGGACCTCAGTGACTGTTTAGTCCAACCCCCTGCTGACAAAGACTGAGATAAAGGAAGCATTATTAACCAGATTTACAGATGGGGAATTGAGGCCCTAAGAAATGAAGTCATTTGCTCAGGAAGACTGCATCAGAGCAGGGAACTGAACTGGGGTCTCCTGAATTCCATTCCGAAAGATCATCCTTTCTGTTTTTTCCAATATGATTCCCTTTCAAGGCTTCATAAGTAGCAATTCTCATTCTTTAGTGTTTCCAGAAGGGAGTAAAATTAATTATTCCTATATTATGTTGGCCTGTGCAGAACCAGGGCATATCCCAAGGGTTGACATTAGCACAAATTGAAAAAAAATGCATCTTTGAATTCACAAAAAACAAGGACATGGCCAACCTACTTTCTTCGTATTTTCTGGATCAGAACAATTTTGCTAAAGCCTTGTGAGATACATTGCCAGGCAATAACATACTTGGCAAAGGTTTGTACAAAACACAAAATGTGATGCTGGTGGTAGAAAATACTCAGCCTCCTGTACCTGCACTTACTGCTGAGACTGAGCTTGCTCTGAGCCTACTGAAAACCCCACTGAATTGGGAAGCACAAAGATACCACATCAGGTTTCATTTTGGAAACCTTCCCTTTTTCTTCCAAGATCTGTCCACCTGAATTACCTTTGAAATCACAGGTCCAGGTGGCTAGTCTCTGGGCTAGATTTAGCTCTGAGGGTTATGCAGATCCTTTTAGTATAACCCAGGCCTGACCACTGTAAAGATTCAGCCTAGAAAACTGTGTGAGGCCTCACTATGTCACCAGCTAGTAGACCAGGGGTGTCCAACCTTTTTGACGTAGGGACAGATCATGAACTTTTTATCACCCAGTGGGCTGGCAAGAGCGAGCACTCGCGTGACCTGTCCAGTCCGGCCATGCCTGGGGGCGCAGGGGTCAAGGGGAGCCACCTGACCCTGCCGTGTCCTCTCTGTCACCTGGGCGGCCTCGAGGATGCTCCCACACCTGCGCGCCTGGGCTCAGCAGCCAGGGGGACGTGCAGGGACCCCACAGGGGGATGCGGGATGTGCAGAGACACCCCCCTGCTCTCTCTCCCCCGGGGCAGCCCAAGTCCGACCAGCAGGGCTCCCTCCCCAGGGCCTACGACTCACCACCCCCAGCACAATGTCTGCAGGCATGGGGGGTGCAGGAGCAGCGCCGGCTTCCTGCCCCAACAGCCACAGCAACAGTGGCAGCAGCATCTTCCACGGGCCTGGCTGCAGCACCTCTTTGAGCCAGCATCTGTGCCTGCCCGCCCGCTGAATCATGACCTGCTCTAGCCCGTGCGGCCAACAGGGACCAGTGCAGGGTGAGGCTGGCATGCAAATAAGGAAGGGAGAGGTGGGGCTAGGAAGGGACAACGTGAAATGAGGGGGGGAGGGGGGAAGCCATACCACGTTGGCAACATCAAGCTGACACAGTGTGTGTTGGAACCTTATCCCTTCCCCAGCCCTTCAGCAGCCATTAGGAAGCTGCTGAGGGGCTGGGGGAGGAACAAGGGGTGGGAACAAAAGTAAACAGCATTTACTTTCATTTCCCATCGCAGCATCTCGGGCCACAGAAAATGGCTTGGCAGGCTGCATGGCGGCCCGTGGGTCATATGTTGGACAAGCCTGTAGTAGACAATAGGGCTGTGCAAAATGGCAGCGTTCCATTTCAATCAGTGTTTCAACATTTTGATGGAACAGCGTTTCATTTTGAACTTTGTTTCAATTCAGAACAGCTGTTCCATTTCGTTTCGTCAAAACAGGATTGAAACGACAAAATTGTTTCAATGTTTTGCCCATAGGATAGAATGGGGAAAAACAAAACAGCCTATAACTTTGTCATTTTTGGCTTGATTTGGATGAAACTTGCAGGAATCATAGCCCCTTCTGACAGCATGAAGCCTACCATGTTTCAAGGAGATATGTGCAGGGAGTTTGGGGAAGCTGCACCCTAATATTTTGAAATAAAAACTTGTGTCACGTGTATGTGTTAAGCCACAGTGTGGTCAAAACTGCAGGGATGGTAGCCCCTGCTGAGGCCACAAAGTCAGACAAGTTTCAAGGAGATAGATTAAGGGGTTTGGGGGAAACTGTATCTCAAGCTCCGGACAAGCAGAACTAGTAACCTGAGTTAATGTGTGTGTTAAGGCGCAGCAGGGTGAAAACTGCAGGCCTGCTAGCGCCTGCTGAGGCCAGCTAGAGGTGCAGGGCGCCAGACCCCAGACTCCCCCTGCATCTATCTCCTTGACAGCTGGCAGGCTTCGTGGCGGACAGGCAAAACTCGTGACATGAGTGTTTGTGCAACTGTCTGTCTTGGGGCACGGGGCAGCAGGGGAGCGGGGGGAACTACTGCAGGCCTGGCTGCTAGCCCCTGCTGTGGTCACAAAGCCTGCCAGCTGTTAAGGAGATAGGTGCAGGGGGTTTGGGGACCCTACACCCCTAGCTGCTGACAGGCAAAACTCGTGCCATGGGTGCTTGTACAACTGACTGTCTCTGTCTTGGGGCAGAAGCAGTTCCCAGCTCTGTATTGATTCTTTCCTCTCCTTAGTCTGTGGTTTCGTAGGTGTTAATCCTTGCTCCTTGAGGTACAGTTTCTGGCCTCCGCAGGGGCTAGAATGCCTGCAGTTTTGACTCCGCTGTGGCTTTACACATACACGTGACACAAGTTTTGCTTTCTAAATATTGGGGTGCAGTTTCCCTGAACACCCTGCACCTAGCTCTTTGAAACATGGAAGGCTTCATGCCCTACCTTCATGCCCTTCCATGCCCTATCCATAAGGGGCTACCATTCCTGCAGGTTTCATCCAAATCAGGCCAGAAATGACAAAGTTATAGGCTGTTTTGTCCTTCCCCATTATCGCCTATGGGTGAAACAGCGTCAAAATGGCAAAATGTTTCGACTTGCCTCATTTTGTTTCAAGGCTGTTTCGACTATATCTGTTCCAAAATGGGTCAAAACAGCGTCAAAACAAAACTGGTGGAGAAATTTTGCACAGCCCTAGTAGACAACTCTAATAGTGCATTGTGCAAGCTACCAAGTAAGTAGCTGCTCTAATTTGGCACATTACCACCAGAGCCACCTTAATGACTGGGACTCTTATAAACACCCATTTATAGCTTACAACTGCTTTCCCCAAGCCTCTCCTACAACAGAGTAGTAAATTGCATTGATTTAGTTCAGCACCAGAACAGGAGAGGAAATTATGCCTTTGACTTATAGGTTTAAATTCTCCACTGTTTCTCTTACTTGCCTTATATTCTTCAGTCAGCCTATAAGTGGTGTTTTGGCACTGAACAGATGAAGCACTGAAGGGAAAGAGAGCTTGAACTCAAGAATTTATAATTGGAAATGATGCCATATCCTTCCTAACACTTCACATGATCAGGCACCCAGCTCTCTCTCTCTCAGGGTTTCATATAGGGATAATAATGCTTACCCATCTTTTCAAGGCTCTTTGGAATTTACAAAAGAAAAGTACAGTTATTGGAGCTCTCTTATTTTTTATATTCTTTGAGTGGAATATGTCAATGCCATCATCCTCTGGCTAGAAATATCCATGGGAAAAATAGATATGCCCTTTAATAACAGCGAGAATGCTTAAAAAGGAACACTTTATCACAGTGTTGACTTTGCCTTGGTAAATTGCAGCATTTCCATTTTCCTATACCTATTGTGTTGAAGTGTTTATATCTCAGCAAAGCTAATATTTTCTTCCAAAGGTCATTCCTTGTGGTTCTGTCTCTGCGGGGATAGATAAAGGGTTGACTTAGAGCTTTAAAATAACTTCCACATAGATATTACATTCTAGCTATGAGATTCTATATTGCAGCGGAACAGAACTGTAATAAAGCTGCAAAATAAGAGAGCCAGGGTGCTTGTACACATGATGCCATGACCATGTACACGTGACAAACATGTCACTGTGTGGCTTAATAGCATCATACTGTACACGTGCAAATGAGTTTGCACTGTTACAAACTAAACTACATCCCAATGGAGTTCAGTTGGAAATGTTGCAAATTGTAACAATGTCCCCCAGCCATGGGAGAAGCAGCCAGGCTCTGCAGAAAAATAGAAATCGGGCCCCTTGCTGCTTCTGCTTTCAGGTTCAGGGAAGCATTGGATCAGGTGCCTCTAAGCCAGGGCAGCACCCAGGCAGCTAGCAAACTGCCTGGGCTTCCAGCGCCCTGTGCACCATCCCCGCTGCCTTCCTAGCCACCAGCAAACCCAGCTGCCCTCCTGCTGCTTTCACGTGCTGTCCCAGGAGCAAGCCAGCCAATTCCTGGGTGGCCCCAGGCATCCTGCCAGCTGCAGGAGTCTGCTGAAGACAGAAGCAGTGAGGGACCCAATCCTTTTTTTCTTGTTTTTTTTTTGGTGGAGCCTGCCCATCTCTCCCATGGCCAGGGTTGTGCTGCCAGCACGTTGAGTGGCCCCTGAGCTGCAGTGGGCCCCAGTCCTTCCCTCTGCAGTGATGGTACCCCCTGGGGCTGCCTGGGAGGGCTGCTATTGGGCTGGGTGCTATCCCAGCTTGAGGTTAGGGAAGAGTTGGATCGAGCCAGGTGCTGCCTCCAAGCTGGGGCAGCACCATGGAGGGAAGGACCAGGGCCCCCCACAGCTCAGGGGCCACTCAGCCTACTGGTAGCAACTCCCCCCCCCCGGGCCTTGGGCAGGCTCTGGCTCCGATTAAAAGATAGGGTCCCTTGCCATAATGTGACAGAAATACTGAAATGATGAATTGTTTCAATTTAGGGGAATAGAATAAAACCCTGAGGACTAAACCTCTGTCACATGTACAAGTGCTCAGTGTTCAAACTGGAGGATACCCTACGTTCTCCTCAGCCCATTTCTTTTATAGACTTTCTTTAACACTTTAATTCCTACCATGCTTCTGTAGCTATGTCAGTATAATTTATAAATTCTGTTCACAGTGACATTGGTTTAAATTCACTGTAGTCAGTGGGCTCATCTACATGCTCATTAATATGCCATTATAACGGGGCATTGTTTAGTACTTGTAATCACACAGGCACTAACTTAATGCGCCATAATCAGCGCTACTACACATTAGCACAGGCGCATGCTTTTTAAGTGTTGTTAATGTTCAGTAGACTAGTTCTACTGTCCATTAGCACAGTTTTTTCATGCTGGACTAATGCACAGTAGAATGAAGTCTACTGCACTGTTAGCATCTCATGTAGATGCACCCACTGGAGTTCTTTTAATTTAGATTAGGGCGTCCAAAGGTTCTTAAATGAGTTAAGCACCCAACAACTAATGAATTTCAATGACTACTGGGTTCCTAAGTGAGAAATCCCCATCTCTAGCAACAACCAGTATAAACTGTAAAATCTGCACAATTTCAGCCTGTATCCAGACATCTTCAGCGCTTAAGGAGTTTACTGTATTGTGGGCAAACAAGCAACATCTATTGATTTGCATGTGTGGCTTTCTATTAAATAGAGTTGAATCAGCACTGCTCTAGGGCACTTTTCTGACTAAAACTGGATGCAAAATGACTTGCCTGGAAGAATGCTTTTCTGCTTCTTGAGCCATTCTAGGTGCTTTATGAATAGCAAATAATTTTAATAGACTTGTCAAGTCTAGCTGTTTAGCACAAAACACTTCTCCAGCAACAACCTCCAACATTTTTTAAGATGATGTCAAATGAGAAGCTTCTATCGCTAAATGTGAACATGGTGGCCTTAATTACTTAGAAATTATGCATCTAAGGGCAGATTACAAGGGCTCCATTCTTGCACCTTCCTTTCACCAGCCAGACCTATCACTGATTCATGATCATCATAAAGTGTAGCAGTAAGATCAAGAGTTATATGGACTGGAAAGAGATCTACTTGTTAACTAATTTATCTGTGGAATGGTTAGTAACTATGGAGATAAGGAAATAGACAGACACCAGTATTTTGTATTAATTGAACAAGTGTTCAACTCTATTTCAATCTGCTCAGGCTTCTGTCACCCCTTAGTTTCTACTGGGCATGCTCAGAGGCTTAACACTGGGTCCAGTGTAACTTTGCATCACTTCATTCATGTAGCAGTTTCTGTTGAAATAATAACCTATCCCTTCACCTAGGAGGCAAAAAGCAGGGGCTGACTTATTCTTCACCCACTTATAATCATATGAATGGATGCATCTAAACTAACCTCATTTCTCCCCTCCCCTAATATTCACTTGTCGCAACTTCAAAAGCACAAGCATAGGCAGGGATACAGCTAGTAGTATTTTAAGCAGCAAGTAACAGATCATCAAAAGGACTTAAGTGTTACAACCCCTAATTTTTAGTGTCTTGTTGCCTAATGAAATACAGAGCCCTCAGTTAGGGGTGCAGATTCCCTATAGAATGCATTGTGGAGAGTGGGATTCATAGAAGCCATCAGGCTGAGCTCCAACCTAAACAGGGTTATTTTTTAGCATCAGTGAAGTTTTCCAGAGATAAATCCTACTGTAAGCAAATACTCTGAAGAGATTTGTGTCCTCTGCTGAGCAAGCATTACAGGACATGAATGTCCACTCATCATTAGACAGGGATGTTCTAGGCTTGATGGGCATCAAGTCCGCTGCTGACCATCTGTGAAGAACAGTTCAGGACAGAATATGTACTGAAAGTAATATGAATAGAGGCTGCCTTGCCCTTAGTCCAGAGGGACAGCTCTTCCATTACTTCACCTGGTTGCACCAAGAAGTTAGGTTTTTTTAAATTCTGAATCAATAGGCTGGATGCTCAGGTCCTAAAAGCTAGTGACATAGTTCTTGCAAAGTTGGAGGTTTCTATTTATACCAGCCAAAAAATGGGCTCCAAGTGTTGAATGATCTTTTTTTTTCAACTATATGATAGCCCAGACAAAAAAAACACAAAAAAGGTGGGGGGACCTTGTATGCAGGAACCATTGCTTCCCAAAGTTCCCCCATTGTGTTCTTTGTTACTAAGACCCACAAAATGGGGAGCAGTTTTCAATCCACAGGGAGATGAACAGGAGAAATCATATTTGAAGTCCTCTATAACAAGTAAAATTCTAGAAATGTTTTCTTTTTTATGATTTTAATTGTTATATGTGATTCAGGGCCCGATCCAACGTCCATGTAAGTGAGAACCAAGAAAGAAGTAAAGAAGGCAATTCCCAATTATGTCCATGGTATTGCATTTTGCCATGTCAAGTTAACTGAAAAATTTGGGGCAAAAGAGTATTCCCTTTGAAAATACAATTTCTGTTAAATCAAACTGGGTCAATTCCAATGACACTTTCAATGGGGGGAAAAATCCTTCCTGGACTAGACTGCCCTTTCCACACTCCCATGTTGCACACTCCACATTCAGGAATGATTATGCAGGGAGTTGCATTTTGGGCCAGAGATAGGCCTGGCCCATCCAAGGCAATGAAAATTCGTCATGGTGTTTCTACCATGAGGGGAATTAGCATTGTCAGGCTCTATACTAGCTCCTACAGCACAATGGAATCACCATGCTCTACTTACTCTGAGAATATTCTTACTTCAGAGTAGAAAGATCCCTGGTGTGTCATCCATGGGGATCTCCTAATCTCTGGAGTGCCTTATCTTGTGTGAAACCTGTTTACTGTTGACACTAAGAAGCCCAAATACATTTGATGCCACACTGAACATTCACCATGAAATTAAGCCTTGTATTTGCATCAGCAGGGCCCATAGATGAATTCTTCGTGGGGGGTTCTAATGAACTGTGCAAACAACAAAAACATCAGGCAGCACTTCCCATCCAGCCATTGGTCCCAGTGATGTTGGAACTTCTAATTATGATGTGACCCATCAGAAGAAGTAAATACCCTTCAAATGAAGATACTGAGATGCACTTGATGATTCTAACATGAAGCTGAGCCAAACTTGGGGGATGGCTCTTTAAGATAGATTTCTTCCTGCTTGAACTTGAAAGAGCAAGAACAACCACAAGCGAGGGCATAGCTAATGTAAAAGCACGAAGGTCATGCATTTTCCCCAAAATAACCAGCACGGCAATTCTTTGTAAAAGCCTCAGAGGAAACACAGCAACTGTCTGGTTTTCTTATTTATATTTTATAAGAAAATAGGCCTTGATTCAGCAAATGTCCTTGGCTCTCTGATCCCTGGAAGGCAATGGAAAAGAAAGGTTGGCCCACTGAAGAAGAACTCCCATGAAAGAATAAGGAAAAAAAAGAAAAGGATTGTCTATAACAATATGAAATATTACATAAAAGGATGCATAATCCAAGCCAGCATTTTGCTTGATACAAAACAATGGTTGATTGCTGTTTAGACACTGTTGTTTGATTGGTTTATCTTATTCTGATAAAATGGGAGCCAACAGTTGTATCATTGTTTAGCAACCTGCCTTTTGTTCAGTTTTAATTAGCAGACATATGCTAGCCAAGTAAACAAGCATGTTATTATCCATACTGTTGTGCAGAGTTCCTTCCAATAAATGCCAATTCAAATATACCTGTTTGTATAGTAAATATTAAGCATTCCATTCTCTGGATAATAGAAATGGGGGAGATGGCAGGAGGTTACTACAAAGGGTTTCTATGCGGAGTGGAAGGGATCAATCTTTCTGAGCACGGATGGATTGTTACATGGCATATCCATTACGGCTGTGCAAAATTTTGCCGGCTGTTTTGTTTCGGTGCTGTTTTGACTTGTTTCGAGCTCAAAACAGCAAAATCGAAACAAAACGAAGGGCTTTGAAACAGCCTCAAAACATTTCAAAACTTTTGAAACGTTTCGAGTTTCAAAGCTCAAGCTGGGTTTGCCTGCAGGGAAACAGAAAGTAAGGAGAGGGAGGGGGAAGAAAGGGGAGGGACACAGTGAGGGCACACCTTAACACACACACTGAAGAAGCTCCTGAAGGAGAAGAAATGCTCTGTTACAGTTTGGCTGCCTGAGATGGTGCTGATGATACTGTGCTGCACACTAAGTTATTATTAGTGTTGCCTGTTGTTATTTAAAGTGGTGGTCTGGCCTGGGGCTGTAGGGGAGGAGATCTCACTGAGGCACACTACCGTGTCATGTAGAGGCCCCAATGCCAGTGAGGGCATGCCTTAACACACACACACACACACACACACACACACACACACACACACACACACGTCATAAGTTTTACTTGTCAGCAGCTTGAGATGCAGTTTCCCAGAAACCCTTGCACCTATCTCCTTGAAACCTGGCAGGCTTTGTGGCCTTGGCAGGAGCTAGCATGTCTGCAGTTTTCACCCCACTGTGCCTTAACACACACACACACACACACACACACACACACACACACACACACACACACGTGACACAAGTTTTATGTTCAAGAATTTGTGGTGCAGTTTCCCATAAACCCCTGTACTTGTGTGTTTGAAACCTGGCAGGCTTCACAGCCGCATAAGGGTCTACCATCCCTACAAGTTTCATCCAAATCAGGCATGAAATCACAAAGTTATAGGCAGTTTTGTACTTCCCCATTATAGCCTATGGGTGAAACATCAAAACAGCATCAAAAACAGTAAAAGAGTTTGACTAAATGAAACAGAACAGGGGTTTCAAAATGAAACAAAACTTGAAATGAGACACTGTCCCGTCAAAGTGGCGAAACAGAAATTGAAATGAAACTGTGCTGTTTTGCATAGCCCTAATATCCATATCTATATTGATCTTGCAGGCAAACCCTCTTTCTTTTCCCCAGGACCTTAAAGAGACGTCCCAGGCTTTCAGCCTGTGCTAGCCTACAACTGATGGCCCTTCCCCTCCTCCTCTCCTGTGAGCTCTCCCTTGTGCATGCTGCAGACTGTCCTTTGAGTTTAGGTTTTGGCCCTTACAGTCCTTGCCTACAGCCCTTCTTCACTCTGTGCTCCTATCTTCAGTCAGAGCACTGCTAGAGGTAGGGTTATCCTAGCATAAATATACAGAGGCTTTGTTTTTACAGACAGATATTATGGGCTGTCAAATTCCTGGGGCCAAGTTCTGTCCTGCTTGTATTTTTGTTTCGTTAGGCCTGCACAGGTTGTAAAGCAGAGACATAAATTGGCCTCCTCAGCTTTGCTTTCTTGCTTGGAGCAGAGTGCATGGAAGGATTTTTGTTCTGCCCTGCTGTGGTAATCGAGTAACATGGCAGGTGGTTAATGGCTGTTATTCTCAGTCCTCTGTGTGTCTTCACCCTCCCCTTGCAGCTGGATTAGTTCTTCCTGTGACAAATAAATCCAGCCCTCAGTGAGCATTAATTTGCGACATGTCATGTTTGAATCTAGCAGAGAACTAAGCCAGTGTTCTTGTTACAAAGGCTTGACAGGCAGTGGGAAGGCTCACCTTTCTTAAACAAGTCATGCTCGGCAATCACAGCTAGCTGGCATCCTTTGAGTTTATAACAAAAAGTAAAACCTTCTTAAAAAAAGAATCAATGTGCCACATCCTGATCTTAGGCAAAGGTTTGCCTAATGGAGTTACTCTGGAATTAGAAGTACTTAAGGAAGGACTATAGAAAAAACCATTAGCTTAGGGGTTGGCAACCTACAGTCTACAGGCCAGATCCAGTGCACAGCCTTCTCTGATGTTTCAGCAGAAACAAACAGTGGCATTGGCAGGGTCCCATGACTCGCCCACCTCTAACCTTAACTGAGTAATTTTGGACCACAACCTGAAAAGTTTGCAGACTATTGTGTTACCTCATAAATTCTAACCCCTGCCAGACAGGTTTACCCCATTTAGGAAGCTTTATCATTGCCTTTCAATATCTCTGAGCCTAATTAAAGTTTCTCAAAGAGATCCTAAACTGAAGAAACAAAAGGGCTAAATTGTTTTCAGCTGTTTGGCAGCTATGTGCATTTTTATTCACTATGGAAGCGGCCCTCTGGGTCATGCAGGCCTCCATGTCCTACGTGGAAAGAAATACACTTTGCAAGGTAATATGGGTCAAAACCCTATGGGCGACTGCTTTCAACCTTGCCGAAGTACACACAGTGCTCAAGCCTGCTACTTCTAATTGAATGTTAGCCCTTTTGAATTTTCTATTTGAAACGTGTTTGGTGCTTAGTGCCAGCAGAAATGTTGTGCTCAGAAAACAGAAAGAAATTATTTTTTCCTTGGTGTCTGCAGCACAGACACATTCCTGCTCATATTCAGGAAAGTGACTAATAGCCCAGAAATAGAAAATCACCTTGAAACACCCATGAGTGTTCTGTAGTTTGTAAAAAAATTCTAAGCATGCTAAAAGATTTTGTGGAAAGAGCACTGATACAATAAAAGCATGGGGGGGGGGCTGATTTGTATGCACAAACCTGCCAAGCAGAGTGAGATTAACCTCATGGTTTCTTTCCCTGCTTGCTGTATTCCAGGCTCATAGACAGAACAAACAGAAAACCTCGATCCAAAGACTCCACTAACACACCCACAGCTAAAATGGCCGAAGATGCTGACATGCGCAATGAGTTGGAAGAAATGCAACGGCGTGCCGACCAGCTGGCTGATGAGGTGAGACCAATGGCTGATAGGGGTGAGAAATTTAGAGCTTTTTTCTGATGGGCAACCTACATCCAGAAATGGGCATAAGCCCCTGTGATGTACTTGAAAGTCTGTTTCTGCTTTATGCTAGCTTTATACTGGTGTAGTTTTTGACTGAGTGAAATTCTCTTCTTCCCCACACCAGTGACAAGTGAGTTTGTCAGTGAGTTACTCCAGATTTCACTGGTGTCAGCCATCACCTTAGGCTTTGGGGTCTACAGATATAAGATTAAAAACATGGGATAAGTTGGAAGAAAATATTAACCTCCTGTTTGGTTTCAAGCAAAGGAGTTGCAGCTGAAGTGGAGACCAGTATTTATCCTTCAGCCATGTATGTCCAGGAGCCATTTAAGCCATCTGATAGCGTTAAAATCTGAGGAAAAAAAATATCTATGCAAGTCTTTACCCTTTACTCATCTTCTTCACACAAATTTGTCTCAGGTATTAGGATCAATATCAGTTTGAATGATCTCAGGAAGAAAAGCTGCAGTTTAATTTCTCCAGAGACTCTTCTAATTTGCCCAATTTAAGAGCAAGCATAAACCACCAATTCAGGTATTTTGGTTGGAAATTTTAGTTGGAAACCACAGAAGCTATTTTTAAAGTGGAATAGCTGCTTTCCAAAGCACTTTTTCTGCACAACATGATCAAGTTTACTGCAAACCCTGAATACAAATTCTTTAAAAAAAATCAAAGGCAGTAACAACTAGCAAAGTGATGCGATGGGGCAATACTTAAGCTGAAATCCTTAAAGTGGGTTGGAGATATCACAAACATTGCAGAGGGCCTGTATCTGAGGAAAGGTATGAAAACACTCAAAAGAATGTTCCTTCTCTCTCAGGGTAGAACTCCATCAGTACAAGCCTATATGCTAGTAATAGAAACTGTGTTTACCAGATCTAACTTTCTTTTCCCTGATTTTTTCCAGTCACTGGAAAGCACCCGCCGTATGCTGCAGCTTGTTGAAGAGGTAAGGACTTGCAATTTATCCTTGCTTCCTTTGTAGATAAAGGTATTGGACAAAACATGAAACTTAGCATAGCCAATTGTTGGCAAGTAAATGCATGACCTACATTGCCAATTTATCATATTGGATAGATATTGCCATGCTTTATTTATCGTACTGAATAGGTATTTATCGCATTGAATTTATCACATTGAATAGGTATTGGTCACTCTGTCCAAACCGATTTCCCATGGCCTGTCAATTACTTTCACAGTATTCCTAGGAATTAAGTCCATTTGAGATGCAGTACCTCAGTTGATATAGTCAGTCAAGCAATGTAAAGATTCAAATGAACTGCAGAGTAACTGCTGTCACCAGTGGCAAATAGTGATATTCTGCCCATATTTTAAATAGTAGGTTAACTGGAAACATCAATGCAACCTAAAATCAGCCATTTAGGACCTGATTCAATACTGGGTTTCTGCAGCTTCCTGCTAGCATAACACTCTTGCAATACCAGAATACTGCAATGGTGAGAGTAGCTCTCTATTGACCTATCCTCCCATCTGAAGCAGCAGCAGAGCACCAGTCACTTGGATGCTCTAGAAATCCAGATTCACTTCTCTTTAAAACATTTAATGTAGATTTTAGGGCTTATGACAGGTGACAGACTGACAGCTCTGGCGACAGGAGTCCCCTGCCGCTCCACAATGGTGGGAGCAGTAGTGCAAGCTTGGTTAGTCTATCCTGCTTATATGGCTCATTCCTCACCTGGGAGTCAATCATCAAATCAAACTGATAGGGTGGAGGGTTTTACAAGTCTGACACCACCAAACTCAGCTTGCATTGGTCACCAATCAGCCATCAGGTGGTAAAATACTTGGATTCTACTGCCATGCCAATATTTCAATTCAGGCTGCTAGGATATTCATAGATTCATAGATGCTAGGGTTGGAAGGGACCTCAATAGATCATCGAGTCCGACCCCCTGCGTAGGCAGGAAAGAGTGCTGGGTTCAGATGACCCCAGCTAGGTGCTTATCTAACCTCCTCTTGAAGACCCCAGGGTAGGGGAGAGCACCACCTCCCTTGGGAGCCCATTCCAGATATGTTCATGGACTAATGGCATTTATACTAAGAGTCGTCAGTACTAGCAGGCTTCCCACTGCAGGGCGCATTAGACCCAGAGATAGGGTCTCCTGCTTCATTCACACTGACATCAGTGGGCATGTCATGAAAAGATGCAGCAGGAAATGGCCTCAAGGTGCACGTTTATAAGTTAGCACAAGCACCTTCCTTGTAGTTCATAGACGTCTTCCTACTGTAGTTGAAACTGATGGAAGTTTGCCTCTGTGTTCAGTGGAGAGAAGGTTGAAATCTGATGTCCAGTGCCCATTAAAAAGAAGAGCTGTAATTCTCCTACTTTTGTCACCCCTGTAGCACTTCTGGTTTGTTCCCCCATAACACAAGCCTAATCGTTTCTTCCCCACCCTCAAACAACACAGACTTAACTGACTTGCCTCTGCCACCTCTCATTGCTCCCCATGATCACTTAACATGCCATTGACAAGCACTGCTTAGCTTTCTTCTTGTTTAACACTATCCTGGACACCCTCTGAGCTTCCCTCTGACCCTTCTACTCTGCTGAAACCAATCTCAAAGTTATTTGTACAAATTAAGAATAAGAGATAGCACCTGTCCCAAAATGCACAAGTCTAAACAGAGAAAGACCAGAGGTAGGAGAGGTAATGGAGGCACTTCGTAGGAAAGTGAGAGTGACTTGCCCCAAGACACATCTGGTCAATATGGGTGTCTTTACATGTGCCCTGGGGGAGGGAGGGGGGAATGACACTCGGGAGCCACTCTAGTTAAAGTGCACACAGTGTCTTGCATATTCAGCATCCCATGCTTCAAATTGGCAGCAGGGGTGCTTTAATTAAAGCTCATTCCACAAACTTTAGTTAGTTAAAGTGCCCCCACCACCATTTTGAAGCACAGGGATGCTGAATACATATGACACGGAGGCTACTGGAGCATGCTAATTAGCATGCTTCAGCAGATTTAATTAATTGAGTCTGCTCCTATGCATGCTAATTTGCATGCATCAGAGTAGGTGTTGGGCACGTGTGTAGGTGCCCTGTCAGACTCGTGTCTTCTCACCTCTGATCCAGTGACCTGTGTATTGAATGCTGGGTTCATCTACACATGCACTTTATTGCAGAGTTGACTAATTGGCTCCACAGTAAACTGTCACTGTTTATACTTGCACCCATATTAGGGCAAAGTAAATTAACCTGTAAAATTAGCTATGTTATTTGCAGGATTCTATGTTCTCATGGGTTTCCATATCCATGAATGTGAGGCTGAAATAAAATCCTTCTCCTTACAGTTTTGTTTGGGGTTTTGTTTTTTGTGGGGTTTTTTTTTTGGTGGGGGGGGGGAGAGGAGGGGCTGGATTTGGCAGTCTTCATAACTGGTTTGTCCATAGAAGCTATTCCTTTATACTGTTTGTATTTCATTTGCATCCTGTTTGCTCCCATGCAAAATATCCATGGCTAACATGGTCATAGAGATGATTTAATCTGATTAACGATCAGGCCGTAATCATTGTTTTGGTTTCACTGTGCTTGGACTACACAGTCAGAATAAAAAGACAGCTCTTGTCCCAAATTCACTGCTATCTAAGCAATGCTCAGGGGTATTCTAGAAACATAAGGTTGAGATATGCCCTTGACACTGTAGGAGGGGGAAGACATACATTTGCATTGGCTACCAGCAGTGCAGGGGATAAAATTGCCTCTTGGAGTGTTCTGCACTACCTGTGCAGATGGGCTGGAAATGGATAGGCCAGGAAAGGGTTCTGTTTTGGTTCTGCCTCTATTACGCATCTCCACTGAGACAACATAGAATGGAAGAGTCTTCTTCTGGTCCACATTTATAATGCTGCTTTGCCAGGAACAGATTACTTCTCCTGTGGAGCTACAGGGGAAACAGAGAACTGTGACTGACCTGATAAGTCCCACTTTCTTCCTTGGTCTGCTCCTAGGCAGTAAAGCAACACACTGGCAGAGTACATTATCAAGTAAAAGACTAGGATACCAGTCTGTGACACTTACTATATCAATAAAATGTACAATTACATCTATGATTATCAGGGATTACAAGTGTAAAATCTAAGACTCTCAACTGCTGCTCTAACATATTACAAATTTACATTTATTATGGTACCACCATGAACTGTGCGCACCAAAAGGTGAGCATGATCTAGGGCTAAAGGACTCAGACTAAACCACCATCATACAGAGTTTGTTTCCAGTTCAAACTTTTCACCCATGAGCTCATTTTAAATGCAGAACAACACAATAAGGGTAAGCAATGTTTCTACTGTGATCCCTACAAGCAACTAGAATAGCCTTTAAAAAAAAATAAAAAAAATCAATTATCATTTAAAAAAGACTGTTTCTAGACATGAGCTAGAAAGGAAAAATAAAAAAGCCCCCCCCCCAAGCAAGATCAGTACTGCAGGGATCTCAACACGAGAGCACTCAATGGGATGTACAGACAAAACAACTCCTTTGTAAACTCAAAGCCAAATGGGGGCCTATTTTCTCATCTCATCAGACATGGTTTTACATTTAAGTTAACTAATATTTTAGAACTGAAAATAAGTTATACAGATTTTATTTTATAAACTTATGGTGCCATTTCAAGATGGACAATAAATGAAAGTTCACATTTTCACTGACTTTCCTATCCAGAAACATGTCCTCATCTATAATGGAGAAATATGCCCTTTGGCCTGAATGCTGCACATGGATGTATTTGTTTCAGGAAACCTAGGGTGCAGACAGAAGTGCAGCTTCCCGCTGTACCTGAGAAGGCTTTGCAGGAAGCATTCTGAGTTGCAACGATCCCCCAGACCAAACAGAAGTTCACTGTTGACTCCAGAGGGGAGGGGAATCTAGCTGCTGCCTGCCAGCCTGCAGCCAGTTTCCTCTAGCAATGGGCTCTCCTCTCTGCCAGCTCCCACCCAGCCCATGCTGTTTTCAGAATGGGAGGAGGGCAAAGGGAGCAGAGGGAGCTTGTCTTAGGGGGTCCTTAGCCAACACTGGAGGGTAGGATGGGTGAATTAAATGCACCTGTCCCACCCACCCCCAGCACAGGCTGAAGAACCCCCCAGATCAAACTCACCCAGCTCCCTTTCTCCCCTCCCATTCTGAAAGCAGCAACAGGCTGGGAGGCATCACAAACATAAGTTATGGAAGAAACTGTATTTTGAAATGTCTTCATCTGAAGCCTCATGCAGATTTTCACCCAATCCATCATTTTTGAAGCAATCTGCAGCTCTGAACTTGTATTTGGTCATGGCTAGGGACTGCTTTCTGTGGCCAGATTAGGCAAAAATTGTCACTTCTATTTGAGCCCCTAGGGTCTGATTCCAAGCCTTTTGAAGTCGATTGCAAAAGTCCCTTTGACATGATTAAGTTTTGGATCTAGCCACTGGTTAAAAGAGAACTAATATTAGTTTACATGGCTTTTTAGAAACATGTATCTACCAAAACTGGGATAATTTTGTTGGCAGTGGTAAGAACATGGGGCCAAATTTTCAACATGTATAAGTCAGCATAACTCAGTGGTGTACCTATGTGGGCGGTGGGGGTCCTGGTCACCAGCCTGATGGGGGGCACCAGCCGAGCCCTCCATGGGGTACTTTGTCCCCGGTGGCACTTTCGGTTTTGCTGCTGGCATTTTTGGGCTCGGT
This sequence comes from Alligator mississippiensis, assembly GCF_030867095.1. NCBI lineage: Eukaryota > Metazoa > Chordata > Crocodylia > Alligatoridae > Alligator > Alligator mississippiensis. Next base: position 222,909,760 of record NC_081824.1, on the reverse strand, counting down.
GATCAGCTGCCGGGGGATCCCCCTCCTCCGCGCCCCCCCTGCTTGGCAATTGGCTGCGGGGGGATAGGGGAGGGCGTGGCACATTGCAAATACAAGCATTGCCCCCCAGTGCCAGGAGACCCACGGTATGCCACTGGCTTAACTGCACTAAAGTTGAATTACACCAGCCAAAGACTGGCCCCACAGGCTTCAATCAAGATACACAAATTTAGCCTACCTGAGGACATTTGGGTAAATCCCCATAGTAAAAGAACCAACTAATCCCTTTGATCAGATGTTCAGAAACACTGCAGTGTTATTAGGACTATTGCTAACTCAAAGAAGAGCTGAGTTGTATTAGAATGCATGATTAGGAAATGCATCTCTGACCACACTTTTACCGTTAGGGTATTGACACTTCTCCTTAATGTCTTTATAAACTGCTGGCAATGTCAGCCTGTCCTGATACATAATTGTCTGCACTAATTTATTTAGAAGCAAGTCTATAAGCCATAATGATTGATGTGAAATTCTTTATGTAAGTGGATTTTTATGTGTACTATAATACTGGCTCGCGATCTGGCATATATTCTGTTCTCAACATACCTACGGAAACAAACGGAAAGCATCTGCCATCATTGTGATTCTCCAGCTGGATACACTTTCTGGGCCTGATACTACCACTGTTTTGAAACCTTGTCTCAACATCTGCATCTGTGCAAAGTATGTGTAAAACACAACCTAATCAGAATGGCTGCATTTTGCATCTGCTCTGTACAAGTTTGAGTGACTGCACATAGTACAAAGCAGGTTCTCTGTGTTTTCAAAACGATTGATGTGGTTTGAGTAATCATTGCATTGTCTTTCCTAGTTCCTTATCCTTCTTGGGCAATTAAGAGAAATAATGACAATAACTCAGCAATTATATAGTAATACACTTCATTCCTAGAATGCTATGCAAATTGCAATGGTGGTTGTTATGCTGATTTCAATGGGCTTTGAATGAGACCCTAATAAAAACCCTGTTACAAAAGATGGAGGGTAATATAACTCTATGAAATCCACCAGGGATCCAAATTCTACTCTCAGTTGCACTGGTTTTTCCTGCAGTAAAACCAGATTTACAACGATGTGTCTAAGAATGGAATTAGGGTGCAGCAGTTTTAAAATCACAGGTTCTGGCTTTCTAATCAGAAAACATCATTTTGACCTTTGACAAGAAAACATCAGAACATGTCATTCACTTGAAACACACAAATAATTTCCTTAACTGCAACTGGATTACTCACATGTTTAAAGATTAACATAAACTCAGATTCTCTTTGATCAGGTACTATAGTGTGATATTGTAGCCATGACAGTCCAGAAATTATGCAAGAGGCTAGGATTTCTTGGGGTGATATCTTTTATTGGACTAATTGGGTGCATCTACACATACGATTAAAGGCAGAGCAATAAACTGACACAGTTTGTGCCAGAATCAACTGCTCCCTAGCACAGCATCTACACGTGCCCAGGACTGCGGCACTTTGAGCTGGGGTGGAGCAACCCTGGGCTGGCAGGGTGCCCAGGGGGTCAGCCCCAAGTTCCAGGTGGCAGCGTCAGGTGGTGAAAGGCCTGGTTGGGGCATGAGTGTGCTAAAGTGAGGGGCTAGATGGCAGGCAACCCTTGCATTTTAGCACCCTCACACCCCAGCCAGCCCTGGTCACTGTCTACATGTGCATTTCAGCACATGTAAGTACTCCACCATAAGATAGTATTGTGTCCGACAGTCTTATCTTAAAGCAGAGTTAATTAATTTACTGTGCCCTAATACCAGCACATGCATAGATGGTGATGCTGTACGGCAGAGCGAATTAGTCTACTCTGCAGTAATGCACATTGGACAAACTTTCAGATGCAAAACATGCTTCATCAGGTCAGACTTGATACCAAATGTCTTGCGTTCAAAAGCTTCTTTGATCAGGACATTTATTAAAAGGCGGTGTTACTGTCATTTAAAATGCGGGAGTTGGAAAGATGTGGAAGTATTTTTTTTTCAGATTTTTTATGTTATATGAATTGTATTATTCTGTTAATGTGCTTAAGCTTTAAATATTCAGAGTCCCTGGTTCAAAAACAGCTTGGGATGGAAGCAACCAAGTCCTGGAAGCCATAGACTTGTCATTCTAAATCTTGTAAAAATCCAGTGCTTCCAGTGAAGTTTCATATGTGAAGCCACTGAAGGAGAGGGGCCTTGGTCATAACCATCTGATGGCTGTTCCATGGTTTATGTGAATGTTTTTGGTGGTGTCAGTCCTCCAGTTTCAACTGGAGATGTGTCCACTTCACGAAAACAAAAACACAATGTTTTATTTGTACTAATTAGCACGTATCTTGCCAGCTTCTGCAAAGACCAAAACCTGAGAGGACAGTGAGACAGACTGTTCATTTCTAGAGTTGGGGTGGACATATTATGGCAGGCCCATCTGGCAAAGATTATACTGCCCTGAGAAAAAATAGAGGACCGAAGCCTATAGCACTCATTTAGAAACGCAATACATACCTTGCTTTTCTTTTTAAAAGGACATAAGTGTAAGGTGTTCAGGTATCAGAAGTGCTTTGGCAAAGCATGATGGTCCCAATTCTTTTCTCAGATACAAAAGAAAGACAAAGGTAAACATCAGCCAAACTGAGAAGAGAATGCTGCACTTAGTAATTTGGAAACTCTACCTTAAATAACAAGGGATAAGGTCCTGCACTACAAGGAAACCATGTGCACTATAGAGTCCCATGCACCATTTGCATTTTTCTCATGTCTTTGGCATGGGCTACTCCATGTATGTGCTTTATATTTACACAAAAATGAAATTTCCCATTCAATTTCATAAGAGACAGTGGATTGCAGATCCTACATCTTTGTAAATACATCCATGGCAGAAGCTACACATTAAAGGTCATTTCCTGGCCTCACCACAGTTTTACAACCACATCAGTGAATTTCAGCCTACTTGCTGAGAATACATTCTGTTCATGTGGCAAATCCTGCTCTTTCCCAAGGCCATAATAGGAGCTCCTGGGTCCTGAGCATGTGTGAAAGTCTGCATCATTTTAGGTGCCTAAATGGGAGCAAGAATCTTTTGAAAATCTGGCCTTAGCCCAAATTTCAGTGAAAGTAGCTAGGAAAAAAAAAAATCAAAGAATATTAAAAAAGAGAAAGATTATCACTTGGTGCCAGATCCAACTACTGTTCACATCAGCAGACTTCTTGATATGAGCTTCAGCAGGCTTTTTGCAGAATATATCTATTCACTCCACTGTCAATTAAATTTTTGGAGTTTTGCCAATGTATTATCACTGTGGGCACATACACCAACCTTCCTTGATAACAAATACAGTATGGCTTGATAAAGCACAACAGCATACCTGGCCAGGTAGGTAGAAGACAGCTGCACCCATGTTGCTCAGTGCAAAGATTTGCACAAAAGGATTTAGCACCATTTGTAAAGTCTATGGGTCAGTGGTGCAGTCTTCCTCCCAGCAAAGCTCTATGAATGGAGGTTGTACCTGAGCAAAGACCATAGGGTCAGACACTGATGTCTGTATTTGGTATTTAACTGTATCTGGCTTATTCTAAGCCTAACAGGTTTGATGAAAACTGACAATACTTGTCAGATCACAAACAGAATTGCAGGTCCTCAGGGGCCTGCATTTGGAAGGGAACTATGTCTAAGAGTACAGACTGCGTCAATGAGCCAGAGGTCAAGGAAGGAGGGAGGAGAAGCCAGAGTACCCCTCTGAGCAATCAGATGCTGCCTGCCAAAGGACCAGAAATGAACAGCTGTAGGGCTCAGGGGAGCCTGGGGAAGAAGAATGTGGCTGGCTTCTCCTTTCTCCACCCTCACTCTCCTTTTGAATTCACTGAAAGGGAGGTGAGAGAAGCAGGTGGACATTTTTTTTTAAACCAGCCATCTGCTGGGTACAGTTCAGTAGGCAGGGTGGGCCAGAAACAGGAGTGTAGGCACTCACATTGCTTGCAACTGGCCTGAGCACAGAGAGGAGCAGGACAGGCTCTGACAGCTGAGCAGTCCCCGAGTGTGTTAGAAACTCAGTCGCGCAGCTGAGCCAATGCGCTGCACACGCTGCCAGACTGCCTCAGGGCATTCAGCACAGGGAGTGTGTGGACTGGGCAGCCAACAGCCTGGTAGGCAGCACAGACATCCACCCCAGTTTCCAGACAGAAGCAGGAGCTGGCTGTTACAAGAGAAGCAGTATGCATGGAATATTTGGCTCAGGATATTTAATGCTGGAAGACCGAGTTCTGTGTTAGCTTTATGGAGGAAGGATACTTTTGGCAAAAACACAAAAATAAGAGACGTGGAACTGGGTTCTGGTTCCCTGGCATTCCTAGAGTTCCAGCACATCCTTGAGCTTGTAACTGAATCTTCCAACGTGTTCGCCAAATGGAGACAGCCATCCTTGTCTGCAATACAGGGGCATCATGCTATTAAGTAAATAGATGTTGATGAAGCAGTGCAGCTACTTCCTGAGCACTTAGAGGAGACCCCTTGCCAGTAACCATTATTTATTACCAAGGTGTCAATATTCTGCTGTAGTCTTGCTTGATTGACTCCTGAAATGCAACAGACACAGGATATTTAGACTATTAATTATTCATTATCATTATTGTTGTACTGAGCAGGATGGGTCTGCTTTTCCCTTACTGAATTAAAAAAAGAGCTATGAAATACAGCTTAGTATTGAAAAACACCTAGAAATAATACCACATTACCACGTTCCAAAACAAGGACAGTAAATGCAAATGCCACATTTGTAGAAGATGCTTTTCCATTAAAAGGTAGTCGGGATTTTTAAAAAGTATTCAGCTTTGACCTACCTCTGCTCTTAATGAAGACGATGGCAAAACTCAGTAGGAAAAAAGCAAGGTCAACGCTGAGCTGTTTTGAAAATGCTATCTGTAAAAAACCCCCATCGTTGCTAATGGGAGTCTTTCCACTGGATTCAGTTGAGATTTGGCTCGACCGTTAAATTTATTAAACCTTTGTACCTAAAAGGCTGTTGTCTGTTCACATTAAATAGCATATTTACTTAATTCCAAGATGAGGTGTGTTCCCCCCCCCCCCCCCCCATTTAATATGAAGGGGGAAAGCCTCTCATCTTGAAATTGAGTACAAAGTGGCAGGGTGGAGTGGGGAGAGGGGGCAGCATGCAGTTACTGTGGCTCCGGTTCCAGCCTCAACCCTGACCTGGGGTCAGAGCTGCAGATACTGCCTGCCTCCCTCCAGCCACACCTTGCTTCTCCTCACCATGGCCTTGCTCAGGCAGGCTCCCTCCCCACTCCATCCTGGGCATAGCTCCAGCCCAACCCAGTAGCAGTGGCAGCTCCAGATAGGGCAACTCAGTATCCAACCAGGTTAACCAAGCCAGGCCAACTCGGCTCCAGTCAGGCCAACTCAGTATCCAAAAGACCATTGATAGGCTTATAATGCAATGGAGAATACTTGGTTTCCCATCCAGTACCCATGCATACAAGAGTTTCTGATTACTCCACTAGCCCATATGAGCTATTGTCATTCTTTTCACTGATTTTCTTTTGTCTTCTTAAATCCCAATATCTAAGACTAATTATTCTCTCACTGATCTCTCTTTTTCCTCCTCTCTTTCTCTCTCTCCCCCGCTTTTCTCTCTTTTTATCCTTCTCTTTTTCCTTATCTTGCAACCACTCTTGGAATGTAGAGTAAAGATGCTGGTATCAGGACTTTGGTTATGTTGGATGAGCAAGGAGGTAAGTTCAGATTGCTTCAGTGTGCAAACAACATACTCCAAGAACTGTTTATCATGTACAATTATAAGCAATCATTGGAGTCCTTTAAATGTGCATGTGTGTGTGTGTGAAAGAGAGAGTATTTGTGTCTGAGGTTAGCTGACATGGCTTTGCTGGCTTTATGTAATGGATTGACCTGCAAAAAATGTATTTATTTTGCTTAATCTATGTATGGGTGGCTCCTGTTAATGGCAAAAGTACTGATTCCAGCACCGACTGGAATCAGTGCAGATCTTTGAGTGGGCTTTGGATCAAGCCCTAGTACCACCAAAAGGGTAGTGAACGTGTTCCAATGTACTTTCAAGTACAATATTTATGTATGCACCATCTGAATATTTCCCTCAGGTGATTCAAGAGCAGGAAAAAGCTAAATGAAGGCACACATAAAACAGTAGATATTCCCTTCCATCATGTCCAATACAACTCTCAGTGAAGACGACAGGAATTTTGCATGGGAAATAATAGCAGGATACAGCTCATTATAACACACTATAGCAGGGGAGGGCAAAATGCAGCCTGGGGGCCAGATGCGGCCTTCCAGGCCATTCTATCTGGCCCACAGGGCCCCTAAAAAATTTAGAAAATTAATATTTATCTGCCCCTGGCTGCCTGTCATGCGGCCCTCGATGGCTTGCCAAAACTCAGTAAGTGGACCTCCACCCAAAATAATTGCTCGCCCTTGCACTATAGACAAGCTTATATGGAGGGAGACTAGTGCATAAATCTGATAGTCAGATTTTCAGAGTTGGATGAATTTAAAACGAATTGGGAAATGTCACCTTTCCCTTTACTGATTGCTGAAGGATGAAATTTAATTCTGTCAAGAAGATTCCAGTAGGAAATGCACGTCTCCAAAGAGAAAAGTCCCCAGTTATTGTTCATTCCTGTTACTCTGTATCTCACTACCTTTCATTTTTTATTTATTTTTTGGATAAAATATAAAACTTCATCATGGAACATTTTCTAGAAATGTAATGCTATACCATGTAGCAAAGCACCAGAAATGGAGTATAGAGAACAATACTATGTTATTAGGGAATGAACTAGATAAGCTAATAACTCCTTTTCATCTATAATGTCTGTGCTTCTATAGTGCTAAAATGAATGCAGCATAATAGTGGAATCTCAACGGAAGGTATTTTCCCCATTTGCTTTGTTCTAAAGAGAAAAATCTCATGTAAATGATCAATCAGTTACTGTGAAATGATTTGCTCGTTAACAATAAGTATAAAAGGTGTATTTTCAGTTCAAGTTTCCAGGTATCCAGCATCACTCCAGTTTAATATGTTTTCAGCTCCTTTTAAAAAGCAGCCGTTTCACTGTGGAACGTTGATATCTAACAAAGTGACTCCTTTTTACAAAGGAATGAAAGCAGGAGTTTCTCAAAACAGTTGTCACTATAAGCAACAGTAATTCACCTGAAAGGATAGCAAAGATGGCTCTACTAGTGCTATGCCAAAGCTCATGTCGTTGTTTAATATTTTGGACCCATTCCAAAGCCAATTTATACCAGCTCAGTATTCTGCTCTTTGTCTATTTTGCTAAATATCTACAAGGAAAAAAATATTTTAGGTTACTAACAGATTGTCACGGTGATCATGCTTTTCTTATCGTGGAAAGTTCTCAGCTGAGTAAAAAAAAAAAAAAAGACTCCTTACTTTGGACTGGGTAAAACAAGCAAGGGCTGACACTATAAAAAATAGACCTAGAGCCCAGTATCATATTTCTTGTGCACAGGAAATTCCCTTTGGCACTACATGCATAGGTAAGATGAGCAGAACTTGGCCCATAAGTCTATGATTATAATGTCAATTTACTGCCCAAGTCAGAGTTCTGGAATTTCACATTTACCCTGCAATAAGCTGATAAAGCAGAGAAGTATGAAATGTCTGAACTAAAAATTCCTGAAATGCATCCAGTTTTGTATTGCATTACATTACAAACCCCAAGCCAATCTGACTGGAAAATTTCCTGAGGTTCATGAATTTTTAGAAAGAACCTGGGCTCAGTAACAGACATTTATAGTTCTGCATGAAAACTAGGCGGGGAGGGAGGGAGGAAGCAAAACACTCATTGATGTTTACCCACTTTGGAGCTTTACTAAATTTCATTAAGCTTTACTCGAGACATTAAAAAATTAGAGCTGGGAAAGTAACTAATTTTCTGTGTCATTAGCAGAACTGAAAAACTAAGGGGAAAAACTCATTTCAGGTTGACTGAAAAACTTAATTTGACCTGAAATTAAATCTACCATTAAATTTTTTTTGAGGGGAAAGAAGGGAAGGAAACATTTCAATAAAAACAAAACAAAAAACAAACAAACTTGAAAATGAGACATTCACACTTTCCAGAAATTTATTTATATTCTTTTGCCCTAAACTATTTGCTAAATTTAGTAGGAATTCAGAAGCAGCTGGATAACAAACAATAATGATTTTCAGTGAATTAACTATTTTTCCAAAGAAAAAAAACCCCCTCAAGAACAGAAAATATTACCTAGATCCAAATTAAATCTGCAATCACAAGTGACAGGGCACTGACAAATGTGCAGCTCCCCGCTGTAACTGAGAAGGCTTTGCAGGAAGCGTTATGAGTTACAACAGTCCCCCAAGACAAAACAGAAGTTCGCTGTTGGTTCCGGGGGGAGGGGAATCTAGCTGCTACCTGCCAGCCTGCAACCAGTTTAACCTAGCAATGGCCCCTCCTTCCTCCCAGCCCACCCTATTTTCAGAATAGGAGAGGGGAAAGGCAGCAGAGGGAGCTCATTCTAGGGGTTCCCCAGCTGGTGCTGGAGGGTGGGGTAAGTGAATTGGAGTCCCCTACTTTGGGCTCAAAAACCCCCAGGCCAAACTCCTTCTGCTCCCTTTCCCCCCCTCCCATTCTGAAAAAAGCAACAGGCTGGGAGGCAGGCAGACACAAATTACTGAAGGTGCTCGCTTTTGAAACATCTTCATCTGAACCCTTATGCAAAGGAAGGGTTCAGATTTTTGTGGGATTGGGCCCTTTTAAGAAACTTTGTAGCTGTGCATGTCTGTTTGGTCACAGTTGTAGAGCGCTTTCAGGAGCCATATTAGGCAAAAACTGTCACTTCTGTCTGCACCCATAGACTATAATACTAGAGAGAAGGTATTTCTTTCCCTTCATGTATAGTACTCCATGCATAGCATTCTGACAGAGAGAATATGTCACTAGCTTGTTTTCTTTTAATGCTAAATTTATTCTTCTGCAGAAGGTTGGTACAAGTTCTTCTCGGGGCCAACCATAACCCAGTTCTAAAGGTCTGAACAGGAGTTAAGTGGTGCAGAGGTCATGTACTTGTCTTCTGCCCAAGGATATATTTCACCTTTAAAATTTTAGAAAAATCATTACTGTTCCAAAGCTAACCTGTATATAGAGAAGATATCTTGATGTCAGAAAAAGTAGAAGCATGTCTTTTTCTCTCATGAGATTTAATTTGAATGGAATTCAAACTATTCATTAATCATAAAAGCAAATAGACTTGCTTTGATTCTAGAAAGCAAGAATTAGTTGGGTTAAAACATAGTGCCTGCATAAACAACACAAATGCTTTGTGACACAAAAATTAACTCCACATTTAAAATAAATCAATAGTCACAAACATTGCTGGTGAAAGCCTGTCTATAACTAGGTGGATCTATGCATGGAATTCTCATTCAAAGTCAACTGAGACCTTTTTGCAGGGCTAAATTATCCCCACACAGTGCTTTTCTCTATGAATGGGACTTTAAGTGTTCAAAACAGTTAGTTAAAAGCTTTTACACACACCAAAATCTAAGCTACAAGAAAACTGGCAATTCTGCAACAGTGAAAGACAGACGTCTAACTCCCATTGGGTCAGAGGGCATTTTAAAAACAGCACATTTTAGTTATCTAATCCTTGCTTTACATTCAATTTTTTGCCCATTTAAGGACTGCTATGTAAAAACTCTTCTGTATGCCAGTAGTCTTTAGTCATCCAGGTAGTCCCACTGCCTGAAAATGTACTGGTCACTAGAGCAAGGAATGCTTTCTTGAGCAGATTGTAAAGAGCTAGGTCAGCTACACACATTACTATCCACAGGAATCACAGTGCTGAACTCCCACTGGCAGTGAGATCTGATATGCCCATTGTATGATCAGATATGCAGTTAATCAATACTTACTGGAAGAGAGTCAGACAGCATAAAAGCCTCCTTAAATTGCTTATGGCCATGCCTTAGAAGCTTCAGTAAATTAGCCTTGCAATGATAAATTACAGCTTTCTCAAGTAAAATGGGCTGATAAAAATTCTGCAAACCCCAGAAATATTGTAACTGTATTACGTTAAATGCATTATAACTATGTTTGTGCCTTTTTAGCAGTGTGTAATTCCACTAATAACTGATGCAACTTCTTTAATTGCAATGTATTTACTATGTGTAATTAGACAAAATATAATTGTTATTATATTTTAAAATCCTACAATTCGTGCAATGAGTGTACTGCAATGGATGCCTCATCAGATTATCAGATTAATGAAATAATTTGTTAACATTGCCATGTGATCTTTTTTCAGCTGACCTGACTGCACAAGTTACAAGACAATTAGGTGCTATATAGCACCTAAAGATCATGACACTGATCTTTCCAGTGATTGGCTAACATGATATCTAATCTTTATAATCACTCAAAACTGTTTGTAGCTTTTCTAGATAATTAGATCTGCGGCAGCTAATTTACTAAAAAGATTCCTCTGAACCGACTACAGTCTCAACAGCACAGAGCAGAACTTACTTTCTGGCATCAGTACACGAAAAGTCTTTGAAACCACAATTGTAAAGCAATCATATGTAACCAGGGTGCCATAGCACCCTGGGGTGCCATTCAAGGCTGCCATGGAGTACCATACAATATTAGCACTGTCAGGTATGCAAACATTCACAAGATAAAATAGCAACCCTTAGTGTTAAAAAACATTAACTTATTGTGATCTTTCTGAGTTTTTGCAACAAAAGAACTTCTCTATTATTTTTCTGTAGTCAAAAAAGGAAGAAAAACTAAGAGCTGGCATTGTCCATGAGGTGCCTTGAGTCTATCAAAGGTTGCCTGACATCTGTTGAAGGGTGTCTTGAGTCTAAAAAACTGACAACCACTGCTGTAGAAGAAAGAGGCCAATGCATTTTTAATGGCAGTTACTTAAAAGGATTTCTGGACCAAATTTTTTTTTTTTTAATTTCAATATGGTTTGCAACAAACAAATCAGAACCATACGTTGGACCCTTGCAGCAAACTGGAGGAAAGTAGGACTTCACAACACCATTCATTATAGAGATCTTCCAGGGAATGTGACTACCTCGGAGAACTGGCTGGACCCTGTGTTCGGTGAAGTCAACGGGTATCATTCAGTTGATCTGAATGTGTCTGGATTTGGCCCTAGGCGATCATAAAAGCCGGTCATTACTTGACACTCCCTTTGACCCTGAAAAGAAAACTCCATTTCTCACCAAAGCCATTGGTTCGTACCAGGAAATGGTTTAAAGGGGGAAAAAATGTTTGTGTGGCTATTCCTCCTCAATAACTTCCATAGGTAATAAGTGACTCATGAATTGGGCACCAAGGCACCTTTGAAAATCCTGCTAAGCATCTACCTGCTTACATGCCATTGTAAGTCCAACCTTCTGTAACTTTTGAAAATACAATTTAGGATATTAAATTACTGAGGCACTTCTGAAAATTATTTCCATAGACTCCAAATCCATATTCCCAGCTCAGAAGAAGGAAACCTCTTCATTTGTTTAATCATTAAAATGCATCACCTAAATTATAAACTTAAGTATATAACCAGAAGATGGCAACTTAAAAAATGTTGATATTTAAAAGCATTTATAGTTGAATGTGAAAAAAAAAACAAACCTCTGAGAAGAGTCCTCACAGCTTAAGCTTAAAGTAGGTGGTGAGGCCAAGAAATTGGATTTGGCTTTCCCCATCAGCCCATAGGGATGGTAAAGAGCTGAAAGCTTCTGTGCCTCATCGCCACTGGGGAGGGAAATGTCCTCTCTCATCTACAGGCATCATGTCTGGGAATTATTTGCAGGTGGGGCTGTTTCAGTCCTGCTATCCTTCAGGATGTTTTCCACCAAGTAATGGTATGGTATACTATACTACAGAGAGAAATACCATGCTTGATTCTGCCTCATTGAAGTTAGGGAAAGTTTTCTCATGGATTTCAAACATAGCAAAATAAAGTCACTCATTAAGACAGCCTCCGTTTTGCCCACAAAAGGATTCACCCGAGACACGATAGATGAACACCAGCAACTCATCTGTCAGCCATTAGGAATATGCTACTGTCACTGAAAGAAGCAAAAGGATCCTTCTTCTGTCAGAACAAATGCAAATGAATACACAGCTGACTGAGCTATTCTGCAGAGTGAACAAGCTAATCAACACAACTGCATAATGCAAACATCAGAAACAAGCATCATGCTTTACAAAGAGTTCTCATCCTACTGCACAGATAAGATCAAACAAACTCGCTCAAGGAGACCAGAAAAAATCTTCAATGGAGCAGATGGCTTTAGCTAGTCCACCATGCCTAACTGTACATGACACTTTCAGTTTGAAGAAAGCTCTGAGTTCCTGAAAAATACTTAACCCCCCCCCACCCAAAAACAGTCCCATGTGCATGGGGCCTCATGCAAGTCAAACTTTCCTGTGCCAAGCAGGAATAATCAACTTGTTAGCAAAGCAAACTAACAAAGCAAACTCACAAGCCCTATTGCCAGACCAAACCAGATCTCAAAAATCCACTGCCTGATGAATAAAATTTCTATGTAGCATCTCTGATTTTCTATTTCTAGGCAAAAATAATGGAAACAAATAACAAACAAATTCTAACAACATGTGACAGGGGTGTAGGCTGTAGCCGTATTGGTCTAAGGCCATAGGCAGACAAGGTTCTTTGGGTGAATCTGATCTCTTTTATTAGACCAACTTAAATAGTTGGAAAACTATTAATAATATTTTGGATTCATTGTAACTGGACATGCAGACAGATTTCACAACATTACTGGATTTCAACATAGCAATAGACAGAAGTCATATCTCAATGGTAATATTCTTTGGCCACTTTTAACAAAGCTGATGACAAGGTATTGCTGACCTGTTTATATTATCTAGCTGGAGAGGTCACTGAAGCAACTACAAAGGCCCTACTCATTCCTTTCCAACAAGATGGAATAACAATACCTCACCTGACAAGCTGCATTGGGATCTCCTTTGTCCATCCCAACTCTTCTTCCATTCAGTGCTTGCATGAGACCACTTGATGGAGTGAGATGTCAGGAGCTCTCATCAGCAGGACTCCAGTAATATCCAGATGCACATCTCATTTCCACAAAAGAAGCCAACACCATCAAAGAGATGTCAACAATGACTACAGGATAGTCATCTCAGAGGAAGCCCTTGGCAGGATGCAGCTGTGCTGCCCAGGAGAGGAAGTGGTTTGTAGAACTGGTCTTGACAGTGGCTTAATTCTGGCCTGTACCACATTCGTCACAGTGATGTGAAGCCTTGGACACCTGTTAGACTCTGTATGACTCTGTATGACCAGGCATTGCCAGTGTTGAAATACTTTCTCTTCTGCACACTAGGAGCTTGAACCCCATTTTTGTCAGAGGAGCTCTGGCTATAACACTTCTCAGGTTCATCACCTTCAAACTTGGTTATGGTAATTTTCTGTAGTTTAGGCTGAATGTGGACACAACCCAAAAGGGCTCCAGCTTTATAGGAAGTAGCATCATCCCTCTTCAATGAGAGGCATGCGTCTCTCTAACCTCCATACCACCACTGGCTCTCAATCCATTTCTGTTACCAAGACCAGCCTTTATGGTCCAATGTTCAAAACCACCCACTAGTCAGGACCCTGTCATGCAGGTCAGTACATCTCTATTTGCAATCAGCTGCTCTCTTTCAGGACAATGCAGTTTGGTCCCATCTGGCTTCAAAATCTATGAGGACAATATAAGAAAAATCCTGGAAGAGTTTTAAGCAGATCATTCTCTGTCAAAGGGACTCAGTAGCAGAATTAATTTGCAATGGTAATTGAACTAACCCAATGTCTCCTTTTTTGCATGTGTTATGGAAACATCCTTTTTGATTTAACTTCTCCACTAACTCTGGAAGGAAACAAAAAGGAAATAGAAACAAACAGAGCAAAAACAAATGAAAAAAAGTTTCCCTACCCCCTCCAGTATCCTCCAAGAGAACATAGGAACATAGAGGTTTCTCCTCCCGGCCCCTTCTCTGAAGTCCCCTACAGAATGCATAATGGGTAATCTATGCTCACTGTGCAGAAAGCATTGAGTTCTATGGATATACCACTGTTCTGTCTCAGAGATGGAGATAGACCAACAGATAATCTTGGACCCATGTCTTGCAGAGTTGAGAGTCCTTTTGGTCCATATGCTGGTGAGGTAAGTGCTCACCACAAGTGGATGACCTGATAGCATCAGACAAATAGTCCACATTCTCTGCTGGTCTACTGGAATAAACTGTTACATAAAAAAATCTACAGCAGATTCATGGCCACTATTTGAATCTCCTTGGACAGGAAATGGTATAGAAAGGCAAAGAACTGATTATTAACAGAGAATCTTGGAGAAGAGCAAAATAAATTCTGACAAAACACATACCTGACATGCAAACTCTACCTACAGAGTGAAAGGGTCCAAGCTGCCTATCTTACAATGACACACATTTAAAGGAGGCAGCAGCAAACAAATGAAAACTGTTTGAAAGCTTATCATGAAACATTTCACCAAGTAACAGATAAAGGGGTAGATTCTTAGGTGATGTCAAATGTCATAGATACATGGCAGTCTATACCAGCACAGCATCTGCTCCCAAGTGATTTAATAAAACCGGCAAAATGTTAGATTAGAGAAAGTCAGTTAAAATGCATGTGAAATTAACCTTTATTAGCTGTTTCTGTACCATTAATAAAACATCCTACATCCTATTCTGATCTCACTTATATCAATATATGTCTAGAGTGACCCAGTGAGGTTCATGAGGTTATTCCACATTTATACCACTGTCATGAAAGTTAGAATCTGGAATCTGTCTGTTTATCTTGCCTTACAGGATCAGATGTTCAGCTGGTGTAAACTGGTATTGCTCCATTGAAGCCAAGGGAACTATGCCAGTTTGAACCAGCCAGGGATCTGGCCCCTCAGTTTTATGTTAAACAAGCAGTTTTAGAAGGAGCAGCCGGATGTCTAGACTTCTAGGCTACTTCTGTGACATAGGCTTTTTCGATTGATGAGGCTTTTCTTAATGGAAGATAGATTGCTTGTGGTCCCTTTCCTCTTCAGAAATAGCATAAGCTGTAATGAAACCACAAAAGCATCACACTTCAGAATACTGAAACATAGTAAATTTTGAAGACAGCTGTGGTGAGAAGAGAAGTTCTTGTGCTAAGTAAATTACACACATCAATTAACCCTTGCAGAATCTGGGCATTATTGTTCCCAGTAATGCCCAAAGGACTCTATTGGGAGTGACATTTCAACACCCCCATCTGCTTTTGGCTTCAGAAGATTTTTGCCTGAGTAAGGAAGGAAGGATTAGACCCCAAGTTTGTCATTAATACACAATCTGTGATGAAGCCTCGCTGTCTCCCACCAATGTTACAGCATCAGGAAAATATACTCAGTTATCTTCAACAACCAAAAAATAGTAACTTTAAAAATGACACCACAAAGGTGTGTTGTCCCTCTCTCATTTCCTCATCAAAACGTACAAGTGAAAACCAGATTCTTCTAACAGATATCTCTGAAAACTCAGTTTAGATTTTGCAAGTCCAACTTTCTCATTTCCAGTAAAACTAAAAATTCTGCACTGGAATTTTTAAACTGAACCATGAACTTTAAACCAGAATAATTTCCCAACTGTGGAATGTGTTATCTTTTTAAGGAATATTTTGTGTAAATTTAGCTCTGAAAATGTACATTTTTTATCCAGATTTATGTAAATAATCTAGTTATCCTTGGACACTCTAACACAAGACCATCAAGCCAGGGGGATGGGAACCAAAAAAATTACAACATACAGTTAGTGACACTGACTGGCCACTGACTAATTTTCACTTTCAAGGCAAAGCTGGATGGAAAAATTAAAATGAACAACATAGCATTGAATGACAAATCATTGAATGGCAAATTCAATAATAATCCAACTCCCTTGATGACCTTTGAAAATCTCAAACCCAAGTGTTGTTTCTAAAATACACTGTGTTTTATCTTGATGAATCCCATTTAACTTCAGCAACTATGTTATATCCCTGCATTCTCAAGTCCTTTTCCTCTCAGTTCTAATTCTTAGGTATGTACATACATTTTTTCCCCTGTATCTAATGCAGGAAATGTGAATTTCATCATTTTAAACTCTAGCTAATCAGTTCCTAGCTACATATATTTTGGATCGGCTTTTCTTGACAGGTTAGATCATCACCGAAAGGAATTTTTGCTCCATTCGAGAATCCTTCCTGCACTCCATATTTAAATGAAATTACTGGCCAGATCCCCAGCTGGTATAAAATGATGAAGTTCATGTTAAAAGCCAGGATCTTTTTGGTCCTATGCTTATTTACAACAACTAAGGAACTGGCTGCTGCACCGTACTGTTTTTCTCAGCTTTATCTTCCGTGGAGAAATCAATATATTAAATTACCGGCAGCTACAAAGTCCACGAAGGTCAGCACTAGTGTCAGCAAGCACAAGTCCACTGGTATTAATGGATGAGTACAGCGTCTGTACAAAGCCTGTTTTTACGCCAGGTGCTTCACTCCCATGGTTTGGTGCAAACCAGAAGCAATTCCAGTAAAGTATAAGGAGTTATGCTGGTGTAGCATTTTTACGTTTACCTCACTGAGGGACTGATACAAAGCCTACCAAAGACATGGGAATCTTTCCATTAATGTCACTGGGCCTTGGAGTAGATCCCTAGGTTGTTGCATCTCCACTGCATTCATTGGGGCTACTGGTGATTTGCAACAGATTCCCTGACTTTTGGTTTGGACAGGAACTAAAAAACATCAGACCTCAGTACGCTCAGAATATGTAGCTGGACATGGATCTTAACAACTCATACCACCCCTAATGCCATTACTGTCTCTTCTCTCACCCTATCACCCACAAATCGAAATAGTTACACTGTCAATCACCATCTATTTCAAATACATTTTTAAGTATGAGTAATTCAGGCATTTTCCATTGACAGAGACCCTCTGTTATGTGAATGTGAATAAATGAAAGATAATAACCGTATCTCTTTCTTTCTCTTGGATATCACTGGTGTCTTAGTAAGTGGATGTATTGTATTATGTTTCTGGACCTTGACGTTTAAAACTTCCTTCTACATCATCACATCCTGTTTAAATTGATATATTTCAAACATCACTTTTTTTCCTCTCTCTCTATTCATATTAGCAAAGGACATCTTTCTCCACTATCTAGAGTCTGGCACACATCCCAGCAGCAATGCATCAGCTCAAATCAATGCATTGCAAGATCATTATTAATTCAGTTTTACATGATCATTTTTCATGTTCTTTGAACACAAACAAACAAAAATACAATTCATTCCACACTGTCATCCCTTTGTCCTGACCAGAACAACTCGATCGTGTTGAAGAAGGCATGAACCATATCAACCAAGACATGAAGGAGGCCGAGAAAAATTTAAAAGATTTAGGGAAATGCTGTGGCCTTTTCATATGTCCTTGTAACAAGTAGGTACTGGGTACCGGCTCTGCTATGTGGTGTCCAGTTTTTTGTCAGAGTGAATGTCTGAAGTTTTTTGTCTTTTTTTCTTTGTCCTTTTCCATCTGCTTCATTCTGTGGGGATAAAATACTTGTGTTTAATCAGAACAACTGGAACGCATCGAAGAGGGAATGGACCAAATCAATAAGGACATGAAAGAAGCAGAAAAGAATTTGACGGACCTAGGAAAATTCTGTGGTCTTTGTGTCTGTCCATGTAACAAGTAGGTGCCGCCTGCCTGCCTGAATCTTTTTGAGCACTCAAGGCCAATATTAAAAGCCTTGTGAAGCTCATCCTTGTTAGGCACACGGACAGGATGAGCATGTGGCATGCAGAAAAAACGATTATGGTTCCAATGCATTCATCTCATAGCATAGACAATCAAGTGGGAAGTACAGTAGATGCATTAAAATCAGGCATACTGCAGTGCAAGCTTCATGGTAAACACCCTCTACTGAGAAAAGTTTCAACATTTTACAGAAAGTGTACTTATGTGGTTTTATTATCTAGCTGACAAAAAAATCATGGTAATATCAAACCTGTTTTGTTCCTGGAGACCCTAAATTTTAAAGCATATATTTTCACAAATAAGCTTAATAAAAAGTCATGGTTTAAAAAAAAAATGCAGAAAATATCATTTGAGATGAGTATTAATAAAAATTACAGAAAGGAAATCACTATCAATGTGTTGTCCAGTGGATCTCCCCCCTAATGAAGTCTTAAATGAGACATGGCATTTTACAATTTGACCCCAAGCTACAATATCTTGTTGCAGGGAGTCAAGTTTTAGAGAAGCTAAACATATTGTGACAAATTTCTCTTCCTTGGTAGAGTGTACACTAAGCAGAAATGTTGAAATATTTTGAATCTGCTTGCATGCCATCACACTACAACAAAGCTGTTCTTGAAGTGCTGCAAGGCTTGTTCTAAACGCAGCATAAGAATGTGATATGTGGTTGTGCAAATATGGAGGTTAGGAAATAAACTGGAAACATCATATGTCTCAATAGATAACAGACCCAGCATGCAGTGAGGCAGGGCACAAACAACTCATTAAGAATACATTTCTAAATTACTAGCTCCAGTTTTCCAAGGGGTTGGGTGTATAGACCATGTGACAGTCCCTTCATGGGCAAAGACACTTGCTTAGTTAACAGCAGTGAACTTATCCTGAAATACTTACTGAGGCAAAACTGGCCAGAACTCCCATAGAATTCAACAGGAATTTTGCCTGAGTAAGAACAGGATTGGGCACTTCATCTGATCAATCTCCATTGATTTTTAAGTTAATTCTTTGAGGAAATTTTAATGTTGGTATTAAATTGGGAGCAAAATACAGATCCAGCTGTTGAACTCAGATTTTCTGCATTAAGGTATAAATGCCTCTTAATGGTATATATATTTGGCCCAGGATATGTTTGGCCTTGGTTGGGTGCATGAGGTGATACCTATGTGAGGAGGGGAGAGATGCAAGGATACATGTGTAAGCATGCATAAATACACAGGTAGGATGTCGACAGACAAGGTTCCTTGGGTGAATTTGGTATCTTTTATTAGACCAACCCAAATAGTTGGAGAATAGTTATTAAGCAAGCTTTCGGGTTCAAAAACCCTTCATCAGCAGGTAGGATGTCTAAACTCCTATACTAGCAGCTGTGATGTGGCATAGAGTTTAGACTATATCCCTGGCTCCTGTCTGTCCTTAAGCATGGAGCTGACCTAGCAAAGAGGTGAGGCACAGGCTGAATTATCAGATATGCTTCCCTAGCACTCCTAGAGCCACTGTAGCAGTACGGGAATTATCTTGTAGCCCCCAAATCACAAAAGTTGGTCATTTAAGTATAGAAGGTCCCATGGTGCATCACAGTAAATCTTGACTTTTTCATTGAACCTATGGTAACACGCTGTATGGCAAGCCAAGAACATCATGACCAGATCATCTGCTAATGCAACTCAGCACTATTCTGATAATGCTGCCTAAAAATTTGGCTTTCAAATATTGTTCTTTCCACAGCAATTGTTGTATCTGAAATCTCCTGGCCTGAGCCCAGATAGGATACTGCAAGCAGTGTAAGGATGGGGGAGAGAATAAGAAGCTAGTTCTTAAAGGTACCCCCATTACTACAACTAATACAACCACAGCTGTGATCCCCGCAGTACTAGTTATTATTACTCTTTTAAACTAACACAAGACTCTAATCTTGTAGTCATCACTTTAGTGCCTGAAAAAACAAATGATATTGGCCATTCAGGAGGGTTTGAAGGCAAGGGGCCTGGGCCATTATTTCTGTTAGAGGCAGTTCTCAGAGACATCCAAGCCAGGAATCAATGATTCAACAAAGCCAACAGGCCTTTAAAAACACACAGGCCTAAATACCAACATTGCCTCAACATTGGCACAACATCATGACCACAGGTCCTTTCCCTGGCTGGTGGTAAATTCATTGTAAATATTCCAAACAAGGATACAATCCATATACAATAACCCCCACTACTTTTAAATAAAGTTCCATGAACCACGTGTCACAATTTGAGGCCCAATCCTACCTTCCTTGAGCAGCCAAAATTCCCATCGAGTGAAATCTTGGTCCCACTGAAACCAAGTGGAAGAACTCCTAATGGCTGCAGCAGGGCCAAGATTTCACCCACTGATTTTAATGGGAGGTTTAAATGCACAAAGAAAGTCGGGATCAGGCTCTGGGTAAATATGAGAGTTCATTTCAGTCATAGAATATCTTACTCTCTGCATGTGGCAGGGGTCTAAAGAAAAAGTGAGTAACTGGGACTGTATGTGCAGCATTTTGGGTGGTAATTAGGTATAAACATTTGGGTGGTAATTATATAGAAGCATTTCCCTAGTTAATTTCCAAAAATGCCAAAGATGGTGTATAATACATTTCATATAACAAAACCAACTTAACAAAAAAAGTGTTTAGAAGTCTTACTAAATTCTAAAAGAAAAAGAAAAAAGATGACTATTGAGGAAGCAACCCATTGCAATTATTTTATTAATGATCTATGTATGTAACACATCTTTGAGCAAAAAACCACCCCCAAAAAATCCTGACAGCTACAGTGTGGGCTTACGCAATATGTGGTCAATGAGAGTATCTAAAGCTTGTTACAATATTTTCCTCAATTCACCTTAAAAACTGTTCACTCTCTCAATGAAGCTGTAAGCCACAAGGCTGTTTTTTTCTGCACAATTATAGTCTTGTGCAGAAAATAAAAATTGTGATTTGCTATTGCTAAGAGCTTAGATAAAAATTAGCTCAATTTCTGAAACAGAAAAGTTTTTGTCACAGACCCCAAAAGCGCACCATTTTCTACAATGTAAATACCTCTTATCATGTTAGTGTCAGAACAACCCAAAGCATGCTGCACATGCTAATCTGCCACTGCAGGTATGCCTGGATTTTAATTTTTTTTCTCCATGGCAGCTCAGTCAAAAATGGCTCTTTGAAAGATTGCATAAGCCAATAAAATGACCTGACAGAAGGATATATTTTTAAAGTCCTGAAGTTTAAGGCTCCTGAAAAAGGAAAAGATCCATTTTTGCCTGTGTCTCGCTTATTGTGAAGGCTGTTACTGCTGGTGCATTACGAGTATGATGAACTACTGGGGCAGTTGTGCTTAGCGAGAATGCTTCACTTCTTATTCATGCCTGTAGCTGGTGCATGAAGAAAATGTAGAAGAATTTCCCTTTCTGATGCTAGATTGCTTGTATTTTTACTTTCTCCTGCACTCATCTCACTTCTGCCTATTTTACTTTTTGTCTCTGTGGACAAAGGTTTGTACATCAACTGTCGATGTATGGTTAACTATTTTCAAGTACCGATATATTATTTAGAAAGCCAATGAAATTGCCCTAAGTGCGACGCATATGCCAAGAACAACCCTGTCCACCATGGGAAAGTTAGTGGCTTTAAATGCCCGTTATGCCACATATACTTAAAAAAAAAAAAAGAAAGAAAAAAAAGGAAATGTTTGCATGGCACTGTGTTTAAATCTAGCCAAATCTGTTTTTCTCTAAGATGATGTGTTGCTGTGATGTGATGTACACACTATACTTGGCAGTTTTGTTTCTATGTCTGTCTGCCAGTATGTTCTTTGTGTTTTATGTCAAACTACACGTATGTTGTTGAACTGAAACTGAATGTTTTCCAGTGATCTGTATTTTTCTTCTTTTCTTCTTTTCTGGAAACCGACCGAACACAATGAAAACCTGTGTGCAGTGTGGTAGGCTTGATGATTGCAATTCAGACTATTGGAAACAAAATTTCTGAGCAGCATAGTTATTGTGGCAGTTAAAAAAAAAGATTTTGTTCCAGTTTATGATATATCGGTATACGATAAACGCCCCTCTATCTTAAAACTCATTTGCTTGAATCAGCTCTTATCTTGGAGAAGTAAAGATATTTGCACTCATCTCTTCCCACTTGATGCTTTGTTACTCACCCTTTTTCTTGCATAGGCTTAAATCAAGTGATGCTTACAAAAAAGCCTGGGGCAATAATCAGGATGGGGTGGTAGCCAGCCAGCCAGCCCGTGTTGTGGATGAACGGGAGCAGATGGCCATCAGTGGTGGCTTTATCCGCAGGTGAGCCTTTCTATCCACTTTCTTTCTGATTTTCCTCAGCTGCAGATATGTTTAGATTTTTTTCCCATGTGGTCAAGACTTGTGTGTTCCTAGTTACTTCCATTTGTGTAACTGGCTAACATTTCCCACCAATTCTGTGGGTGTTCATACCCATCAGGGGCAGCAGTTCTCAGCCAGAGTGCCATAGCCCAGTGGGGTGATGAGAGTCCCTTCCAGGGATGCTGCGACATGGGTGATGCTGCAGCCAGGGTGATTCCCTGCACACCTCCTGCAGAGGTACATCGGAGAGCAACTGAGACTGGAACCTACACTCTTCCTGCAGCCCTTCCCAGTCTGACTCCCTGTGCTTCTCCTGGAAAGAGAAGCAAGCTGAGTAGGTGGGACTGTCCTGACCCGCTCTGTTTCCACGAGGAGCGTGTGAGCTCAGACCAGGGAAGGTTGTGGTAAGTGTACGTGCTCCTGCCACAGCCATTTGCACCAACCCTCTGGAGTGATCAGGTTGGGCTATGGAACAGCTCTTTGCACTGCTTCTCCAGGAGGCAGGTTGGGCTGGAATAGCCCTTTACACTACTCAGCCAGAGTCAGGCTGGGCTGAAGGAGCTGTTTGCACTACCTTGCTGGAGAAGCTGCGTGCATGGATAGTCCTGGGCAGGTAAGATCTCCCTCCCTTCCCCCTGCTCCTGCCTGCTTTAGGTTTATAAGAAAATCAGCAGAATTCTGGTTAAAAAGCACTTCGGAGTGCAGAGACAGCACAATAGTGGCTCTTAAGCAGGGGCGCCATCCAATTCAGAAAAATTGTTGGAGGGGTGCCCTAACTCGTACAAGGCTGAGAACCCCTGATCTACAGCTTGGTTTTCAGATGTACTGAACACCCGCTGTGTCAAGTCAGGATTGCAGGCAATTGACTGATGTGAAAAATGAGGTTGCAGGCCTACAGAATGAGAGGTCTCTCGAACATGTGGCCCTCTATTTCTGTTATCCAGCTACAAACTAATCATAATAATACTTGGGAAATATTGTGATTAAGGCTCACAGCATACAAGGTGGGACACATGCCTGATTTCCTGTACCTTTGCAAAATATGAGCCCAATTACTTGTAAAGAACTCAAAAACTCAGAGTGATGAGTAAATGTCAATGTATCATTGCTATTTTAAAACAGGTTAGTGTTAAACATCGCTTCTTGCCAACAGAGAATGCAGCACAGCACTACAATAGAGCTTTAGACTCAAAGGCATTTTAGTGATTGTACAGCTTGCAGCATATGGGCAGTCCCATTTTCTTTAGGGGATTTATGCGCTTAATATTACACATGCACTAACAAACCTTGCTCAACTGGGACCATTGCACAATGTCTCAGATACCATAAATTGTTAACTATAGGAAAATGTTCCCATTTTAATGGCAACAACCATGTGCTAAAACCAAATCCTTTATAATAAACAATGTTCCAATACAGCTGCAAGCCTGTTTTAGTAAAAGACTCAGATACATTAATACTGATTATAGCATCCATAAAACAGATTCATAGATTCATAGATGTTAGGGTCGGAAGGGACCTCAATAGATCATCGAGTCCGACCCCCTGCATAAGCAGGAAAGAGTGCTGGGTCTAGATGACCCCAGCTAGATACTCATCTAACCTCCTCTTGAAGACCCCCAGGGTAGGGGAGAGCACCACCTCCCTTGGGAGCCCGTTCCAGACCTTGGCCACTCGAACTGTGAAGAAGTTCTTCCTAATGTCCAATCTAAATCTGCTCTCTGCTAGCTTGTGGCCATTGTTTCTTGTAACCCCCGGGGGCGCCTTGGTGAATAAATACTCACCAATTCCCTTCTGTGCCCCCGTGATGAACTTATAGGCAGCCGCAAGGTCGCCTCTCAACCTTCTCTTGCGGAGGCTGAAAAGGTCCAGTTTCTCTAGTCTCTCCTCGTAGCGCTTGGTCTGCAGGCCCTTGACCATATGAGTTGCCCTTCTCTGGACCCTCTCCAGGTTATCCGCATCCTTCTTGAAGTGTGGCGCCCAGAATTGCACGCAGTACTCCAACTGCGGTCTGACCAGCGCCCGATAGAGGGGAAGTATCACCTCCTTGGACCTATTCGTCATGCATCTGCTGATGCACGATAAAGTGCCATTGGCTTTTCTGATGGCTTCGTCACACTGCCGGCTCATGTTCATCTTGGAGTCCACTAGGACTCCAAGATCCCTTTCCACCTCTGTGCCACCCAGCAGGTCATTCCCTAGGCTGTAGGTATGCTGGACATTTTTCCTCCCTATGTGCAGCACTTTGCATTTCTCCTTGTTGAACTACATCCTGTTGTTTTCTGCCCACTTGTCCAACCTATCCAGCTGCCTGCAGCTGTTCCCTGCCCTCCGGCATGTCCACTTCTCCCCATAGCTTTGTGTCATCTGCAAACTTGGACAGAGTACATTTGACTCCCTCGTCCAAGTCACTGATGAAGACATTAAAGAGTATCGGTCCAAGGACCGAGCCCTGCGGGACCCCGCTGCCCACACCCTTCCAGGTCGAGACCGACCCATCCACCACAACTCTTTGGGTGCAACCCTCCAGCCAATTCGCCACCCACCGGACTGTGTAGTCATCCACATCACAGCCTCTTAACTTGTTCACCAGTATGGGGTGGGATACCGTATCGAAGGCCTTCCTGAAGTCTAAGTATACGACATCCACCCCTCCTCCTGTGTCCAGGCGTTTCGAAACCTGGTCATAGAAAGAGACTAGATTGGTCAGGCACGATCTGCCCGCCACAAACCCGTGCTGGTTTCCCCTCAGCATAATTTGCCCTGCTGGGCTCTCACAAATGTGAGCCTTGATAATTTTTTCAAAGACTTTACCAAGGATGGAGGTGAGACTGACTGGCCTATAGTTGCCCGGGTCCTCCTTCCTCCCCTTTTTGAAAATGGGGACCACGTTGGCCCTTTTCCAGTCCTCCGGGACTTGGCCCGTGTGCCACGAGCATTCGAATATTCCCGCCAGTGGCTCTGCAATGATGTCGGCCAGTGCCTTCAGCACCCTCGGATGGAGCCCACCCGGGCCTGCTGACTTAAAGGCATCCAGTTCTTCCAAGTGACTCTGCACCACCTCAGGATCTATGTATGGAAGTCTGGCGCCTTGCTGCTGCCTCTCTACAACCCCAGTGAGAGACTTGTTGTGCCCCTCACTTAGGAACACTGAGGCAAAGAACTCGTTGAGGAGTTCAGCCTTGTCCCCCCTGTCTGTCACCAATTGTTTCTGCCCATTTAGCAGAGGTCCTATTCCTCCCTGGGCCTTCCTTTTACTCCCAATGTATCTAAAAAACAATTTCTTGTTGTCTTTTACTTGGGTTGCCATCCTCAGCTCCATGGTAGCTTTGGCCCGCCTAACTGCCTCCCTACAAGCATGAGCAGAGGAGGTATATTCATCTTTGGTGATCTCTCCCTGTTTCCACTTTTTATGTGCTCCCCTTTTGGCCTTTAGGCTGCCCTGGATTTCTCTGGTCAGCCATGGAAGCCTCCTGGCCCCTTTCCCTTTTTTGCCTCGCTCGGGGATCATCTTGCTTTGTGCCCGAAGGATCGTTTCCTTAAGGCACAGCCACCCTTCTTGGGCTCCCATCCCTTCAAAACTCCTACTCTGCAGTGCGTCCTTGACTAATCGCCTGAGTGCATTGAGATCAGCTTTCCTAAAGTCTAGCACTTTCACCCTACTAGTTACCTTACCCACTCGACGTCTTATGTTGAATTCTATTATTAGGTGATCACTGTCTCCCAAATGGCTACCGATCTGGAGGTCCCCTATCATGTCATCCCCTGTTGCCAATACCAGATCCAGTATGGCATTCCCCCTAGTGGGACCGTGTACCTCCTGAGTCAGGTGGAGGTCCTGTACACAGGTTAGAAACCTGCGTGAGCGATGGGACCTTGCTGTCTGCGTCTCCCAGCCTGCTGTCTGGGTAGTTTAGGTCCCCCATGACTACCGCCTCTTTAGCTTTTAAGGTCTCCGAGAGTTGCCTCAGGAGCCCCGCATCTATTTCTTCCCCTTGGTGTGGGGGTCTGTAGCAGACCCTTACCACCAAATCCCTTTCTCCTTGCCCCCCATGTAGCCTAACCCACAATCCTTCTACTTCCTCAACCTTGGATTCTATCTTGATAAGGGTTGATGTATATTGCTCACTGACAAAGTGCAACCCCCCCCCCCTTTCTTCCCCGATCTGTCCTTTCTGTACAATCTATAGCCCTCAATATGTACCGCCCAGTCATGGGATGAATCCCACCAGGTCTCTGTTAGCCCCACTAAGTCATAGGTGTTTAGTGCAAGCAGGAGCGCTAGTTCATCCTGCTTGTTCCCCATGCTCCTAGCATTAGTATATAGGCACTTGAGCCCTGAGACTGGTGCCTTTGCTGCCCCCCCCCCCCCCGCTCCGAGTCCCAAGGGGCCCATTGTTTCTTACCTTCTTGTTTCTTACCTGTTCTAAAGGTAAGGCAGTTGACTGCAGCTGCTGCCCAGAAAGATAGATTAGTGTACAGATTTTGTTCTATGAAGATTAAGGATACTGGATTAACAGGTAAATATTCTTCTGTTAACTATAAACTGCTTATTTTGGGGTCCATTTTGATGGTGGATGTGTATTGCATAAATATGATTGTGTTATGACTACAGAATGTTGAAAAGAAGGGAGTCCAGGAGCAACTTTGGTCCACAGAAGCTATATTTCCCTATCCCTTTTCATTCCTACAGGGGATTCTGTCTAAGACAGGTACATGGCAGCTTGTGCTCTTGTGAGCCCAGCAGGCCATGCTTTTTCTTGCATTTCAGTCACTGACATGGCTCCCTACATAGCTGGCCAGCTATTAAGGCAAATGCATAATTCAAGCCTGAACTACTGAGGTTCATCCCCAGCATCTGCTCATCTTTGGCAAGAATCTTCTCATTAAAACTGACAACAGAAGAGGAAGATTAATAGCAGCAATAGGGGTTTTATGTTGATTTACACTTATTTGACAAACTGAAGAGAAATCAATATATTTATTTAGTAAAAAAAACAAAACAAAAGACGTACATGTTTAAGTAATTATTTTAGCTGGAAATTTCCAACAAGCAGCTCTTCCTGTGTAGTGCTTTAATGAGTCTTAGGTCAAGAGAGTCAGAACTTTCATTGCACGTTAGGTATACTTCATGCAAGACAGACAGATTGGATCACTTCGGTCCATACTTTGCTCCTAAATATTGTATTTTCTCATGGACATGCAAAGCTTAGGTCCAAAGTCTAAAAAGAATTACCACTAATAGGCAATACAGTTCTGTTAGTGACAGCACAGACTAAGCCAGTCAGTGTTGAAGGCAGTAGTTCTTGCAGATTAGAATGACTCATAGTGACAGATACAGACTTAAAAGACAAGGAAGTAGGGTGCACAGTGGTTGGCAGGGTTGAAGGGATAAGGGCAGCTGGACAGCTACAGAGACACCAGTTGGATTCAGTCCATCTCTACTCAACAGAGTTGTTCCTTCTCTCACAGGGTAACAAATGATGCCCGAGAAAATGAAATGGATGAAAACCTCGAGCAGGTCAGCGGCATCATTGGAAACCTCCGTCATATGGCCCTAGATATGGGTAATGAGATTGACACACAGAACCGCCAAATTGACAGGATCATGGAGAAGGTAAGGGCTGACTTCTTTCTTGGACTGATAACTTTTCCCTACCCATTGCCAAAAGTCACACTGCCTCATAAACAGTGCCAAACATCACAACTTCATGCTCTTCTCTATAAGCCTTCACCTGTGGGTCTACAGCAGGGTGGTATGCATCCCATTCCCCCTGCTCCCTTCATGCCCTGGAGGCCTGAGAGAAGAGAGGAGCAAGGAGAAGGGGAGGTCTCTACTAGATTGTTTCCTGAAATGTAGTACTTTCATGCAAAGTAGAGTGTGTATCATGCAGAGAAAGTCTGAGGTTAACATCTGTGCTATTGGACACAGACAACAGCAGTAGTCAGGAGAAAGCCTGAATAGCATGGCTCAATGCGTCTCCCCAAGAACTCATGGAGTCTTGGAGGTGTGGTGGGGAGGGAAGAGGTTATAAAGAACAGATTATAGGAATAGGAGATGATCCAACCTGGCACTTCCTGGTATGGTTTAATCCACCCCCCTCCCCCTTACCTTTCAATGGAAAAACTGGGCAATAGACTTTCCATACCCTTGGAAGGGAATGACTTCCACAGAGAAAATTACCTCCTACTACCTCTTGTCATAACTTCCATTCCCAAAGCCCCTAGGGCAAGGACCCATTTTTTTCTCAAGTGTGCGCGCAGCACCTAGTACCACCTGGCCCTGCAACCATGGGATGCTGCTACAGTACAAAAAGATAGACAATAACGGGCCTGTAACACTAGGGGTTAGGAGTGAGTACCTGGTCCAGAATGCCTCAAAATGGGCATAGGAATATTATACCCATGCTTTGGAGGGCCCAGGGTGGGCAACCTGTGGCTGGGAACATTTTTACATTTCTGCTTTCTCTTCTCTCCCAAACATGAGATCAGTAAAGTTCAGTAGCCGGCACTTGACCAAACTCTGCAGTGCACTTGCCTGACTTGGGGTATATAGAGAGTGGGGAGAGTGCTTAGACCAACATTTTTGGGTTCCCATGGGCTGGAGGCATGATGAGGATCTGCAACCGAGTAGCAAGTGAGGACACAGCTGGTTGCTAGAAAGACAGTTTCTCTTCAACACGCAGTGCAAGGGAGCTCACTGATTAAAAAAAAAAAAAGTACTAGCAAAAGAAAAAAAGGGAGGTAGTTGAGTTTTGGCTTCATACCAGAACAGCCAGTGACAGCAGGTGGGTGGAAGAGGGGATGGAGGGAGAACAGGATGGGAACACTGCAGCGTGGGGTGCCTGGAGGACTGACCAGACCCAGGTAACAAACACTTGGAGTCCACAGATAACACGGAACCAGTTCACAAAAAGCTGGCTCAAAATAGGACTTGATCTTCCAGGTACACTTTTGAGCCATTCTAGGCAGCTTTAAAGACTGGCTTGTTAGGCTGATACATCTGTCTGCTTCAGGTTTAAACTACATTTAAACCAGTCTCAGTGTTACATGTGCCTATACTGAGTGACCTCCATGCTTACCTTAGAATCCTCTAGCTTCCTCACATCCAAAGCTTCACAAGCTTTCTGCTTTTATTTTGGTATAGCTCCAGAAACAGACACAGTTTGTCTGAAAAATATAATGGATCAGACCATCATGTGGTATAAATCAATGTAGCTTTATTGACTTTAGCTGAGGTTTACACTACCTGAGGATTTGCTTTAAGAAGCATTAAGTCTTAGCAGCACACACACGTGACCTTAGCTCACTTAAGTATGTAGCCAATAAGGACTGGAGCAGCTATGTAGTCTACTCCATGCTAAGAGCTAACCAGGTGCATGGTACAATTTTAGTGGTAGGTGAAATTCAGGTGTGTTGCCTTCATCATGTCTGCATGACAAAGGGCTTGTCTTCACGTGCTGGAGTTTATTGCTCCTGCACATGCCATTTGAACATGTGTGGGACCACAGCATGTTGAACCAGGTCAGAGCAGCCTAACCTGACTCAACGTGCTGTGGAGGGGCTGGCTGGGACACAACGGTGCTCTAGTGTGGGGTCAGCCAGCAGGCAACACCCCCCCCCCCCCCCCCAACACACACACATACACTAAAGCATCCTTGTGCCCCAGCCAGCCGGGTCAGTGTCTACACATGCATTGCTGCACACTAACATGCTGCGCAGCAGGATAGTACATACATTTACAAGTACTACCCTGCTGTGGAGTTTATTGTTTTACTCTAGCCTAATAGGGGTGCATATGTAGATGCTGAGATGTTTACTGCAGAGCTAATTAGGCAACTGCAGTAAATGTCTCATGTAGACGCTCCCAGAATGCAGCAACCTCTGTTGTGCAGCGATGTACTAAATATTGCATAAAAATATTACTTTGCTGAGCTACAACCAATTCTTGCTTGAACCATTCAGACCAACTGACACTGGAAATATTTACTGGCAACTTTGCATAAGTAAAACCTAAAAGCTAAGTCTCTAGTTGGTATAAGTCAGCACAACTCTGGCATCAATTTTCCTACATACATCAACTGAGGATATGGTTTCTCCACAAATCACAAACTTAGCTATATGACATCTCAAATGAAGTCAAAAACTTAAATCTAGTCTTACAGGCAGGACCAGCCTGGCATGGCTGAGAACACTGGCTTGTGTGCCTCTGAAGTATGGCTCTACACACTGTGCTCAGAGGACAAGAGTCATATTCCTGGGAAAGCAGAAATGAGGCAGTCTTTGCTGTACACCAAGATCTGCTTGCCTATTTGCTCAAAAGATAGTATAGCACTACTGGAACTACTAATAAACTGCATCCCTAGTGAAGTCAGAATCAAGCAGTATGAAAACAGGCTGAGAGAACACACTAGGAAAACTGTACAGACATACACATGCACGCTCACATGAACAAAATCTAAAGACCAGATCAATACAGAAACCCAAATACCATATTTTCTTCCATACTACACCCCCAAATAAAACACACACCTGGTTTGGGGCAGATAGAATTAAGAAAAAAATTCTAGTCTTTGTGCAACAGCCTGGGCTCCTCATAGCTGAATAATCCTGGTTGCATATAGGAGAGGCAGAGTCCAGTTCTGTCACTCACCTTCTCCTCACAGCAATAAAGTCAAAGATTAACCTTTTTCTCCTCCAGCTTTTTGGGAAAAAATGTATGTACCATATTTACTTGCATATTGCATACATTTTCCTAAGCTAATACCTCCTCTGAGGCCTGCCATACAGAACTTGAGTGTAAATAGCTCACCAATACCCTTTCCTAATGACTATCACCACTAGAGATGTTTCCCAAAATGAAAGGTGTTACCTCTTTCTGATAGGTACCTATAACATGGAACACCATGACAAAATACCCAGCCAACAAGCTTAAGTGTGTCATATGACAAACATATTATTATGTTATCCCCTTACTTCACATTAAGAGAAAACAATAGATCCATTGCCCAAGCTCCTGGTTCACAAAAATCACCCAGGAAGCACCCTAAAATATTCCCTAATAGCATTACTTCAAGTTGTAAGCTCAATGAATTTCTTAGTCAATGAGTTTTAACTAGCAAAAGCATAGGTGGCTGCAGGAAGTGGTGATGGTAATTAAGTAGGGGGCATCTCTCGCCATGAATGGGCCTGGTGGTAAAGGGTACCATGTTGCTGGAGATCCCATTTTTCAGGGCAAATGAAAAGCTTCACTTTGATTGAGGCAGTAATCATTAAAAATTCAAAATGTCTTTGCATAAGCACTAAGGCAGAGCCAGGCCAGCTATTAGTACTCAAAAGGCAATAACGTTAAGCTGGATCTGCGCATGAAACCTAGAGCTACCTCAGGGGATTGAGCTCTTTACTGACATATCCAAGGTCAGCTAGGCAAAGCAATAAATAGAAACCACTGGCTCTTTCCTCTCCTTACATTAGTGATCCAGATACAAAACCTAACACTCAGTAATATCTTGCCACTTGACACATTCTCCAGAGGGCTGGGAGCTACGGTGAGTCACATATAACAAAAACCTGAATGGAGCTTGGCCAACCTACATCAGTGAAGACAATGCCCTTTTATCTACAAAGCTAATTGTGCAGAAAGCTACAAAAAACTCCAAAAGTTGGTGCAAATTCAGAGTTCCTAACCACAAAACAGAGAAAAATGTATTTTCAAAAACTACTACTTCATACTTTTATAACTCTAGGAGATGCAATGAATGTACACTAAAGATGAATTTAGCCTACTGCATTCAGTAAGCCCCAGTCCAATAATTTCAAAAGAAATATCTATTCCCACTGAAATATCACTACAACCACTCTCCTCATTACTATATTCCAATGAGTTCCAACACAAGAGGAAGCTGTATCACTGGACTTCGTTCTTCCCTGGTAGACCTCTCTACAGAAAGTTTCCAAGGATGCATTAGAATGCGTCAAAGGACATGTATAGGCACCCTTAGACATCAACATGCTGTGAACAGATATAGGCCACATCCTTGTGCTGCAGGTAGCTGCTTGGCCAAGCTCCCTCTTCTTATGGTTTGGCTTCGCCTCTGATTTATTGCCCATAGTACTTACTAAGCTTAAAGAAATGATACGGCGAGTAAAACTAGAGATCCTTTAATCACTGTTGTTTGGCTGAACAGACCAACCGGCAGGGGTTATATATATGTGGCAGAACAGTTGCAACTTTTATACCTTTGTTGTATACTCTGAATAGGGTGAACATACATCTCAATTTGGCTGGGACAGCTCTGGATTTTGGAGGCCAGTCCCAGCCAACTACTGAAAATTAAACAGAGTCCTCAGCATGGGGCATAGTCTGGCAGGGAGGGGGAGTGGCACAAGCTGTGAAATTGGAAGCTCTTGCAGACAGCAAAGGGAACACTGGCCCTAAATTATTGCCCTAAAATAGGTTAGCTTTATTAGTAGAATGACCATTAAAAAGGGGAGATGATTGTTAACACTTGTGATGTAAGGAACAATGGGTCATAAATGAGCCGGTTACTCCCTTAGCTACCCAAATAGTAAGACCAGAGCTGCACCACTCCACCCCACCCCACCCCCACATCTCCTGCAGCAGCGCCGCTGACTTGGAAAGGTCCCCACACCCTAGCAGTGCCCCAGATTTCACATTGTCCCATATGGTCACCCTAATATTGAATAACTCCGGAAACCAGTCAGATTTCAGCAATCACATAAGAAAAATGATCATTAGTTAACAAGCACATAACCATGTAGGTGTACCCTATTTTTCTACTTTGGTATATGTAACAATTAGTTATCCCATTACTGCTGAACCTTCATGTATTCCTGGAAGATATGTCACTTATCTTCCAGGTGCTATCTGCAAGGGTCTTGAAATTCCTCACTCATTACATTTCTAGCCACCAAAGCAAGCCTGGTACTACCTCCCAGGAAGGGAAAATTTGGTTAAAAAGCAGACACTTTGTTAAATTGAGGAGAAGAAAGTAGAGGCTGCTAGAAGCTGAGGCTTTATTGAGCCACGGTTTTACAGAAGCATTAGCAAGACAGTGTCAAGGGCACAAGGTTTGTAGTCTATCCATCATCTTGTTTCTCCTTAATCCCCCATTAAGTGCTGTTAGTTTAACAAATGATCTTGAGTAGCCATGAGAATGCTTTCACTTGAATCAGTCCCAGTTAATTTTTAGGGTGCACGTAAGAATATCATAAAGCCTCCTATTCCCCTCCCACTACATGTGGAACAAGTCATGCTTTGATTTGGGGACTGGCTTTGATGGACCGTCAAACAAGCTTAGCTTTTTCTAATGTTCTTTATAAGATAGGGCAACCTGGATCTCTGTTCCAAGGATTTCTCCACTATTCTGCCATGTTACCAAGCTAAAGATTTGGAAAACTTTTACAGCCTCATTCAGCCAAGATAGAACTCTGATCCATGACAGTTAAGCACTCTTTTTTAACAACCAAGGCTCAAAAAAACCTTGTCACGTGTCACAACTATTGATGGATGAAGTTCCTATTTGGTCACGTCCCAAGTGCCCACTTTAGTAGAACTATACCAATTGATGCCATCTGAGGGTTTGGCCTAGTGTTGGGAAGTTCAGTGGAACATCCAAGATCCTTACTCAGAGCTTTCTTGAACCTTGCAGATCTGGAAACTGGGATGTATAGCCCTGAAAACAGTTTTTTTTCTATGACTAATTGGGCCCCTAGTATATAGAGAATGGCAAGTTTCACAGAACTTCTGAGCATCTCTTTTTTGCTACCTCACCAGAACCAGAAGCAGAGAAAGGCTTTCAGGACTCCTGATGGGTGAAACACTCCTACTTTATATTTGACTAAACATTTGCCATGATATAGTCAGTCAAACAGAAGCTCCTGCTCTGCCACAGCCTAACTTGTTTCTTTCCTACCTTTTCCCCAGGCTGATTCCAACAAAAACAGGATCGATGAAGCCAACCAACGTGCAACAAAGATGCTGGGCAGCGGTTAAATGCAATGAGATGCATTTCCTTATTAATGCTGTCTTCACAGGCAGTACCTTCATGCTTTTATCATGGTATTTACCTACTAGGTTTGCACACATGCACATATCGGCCCCCATTGTAAATGTTGTCCTGTGTAGTTTGTCGGCTTTCCAAAAATGATACTTGTAATTATTTTTTTCTAGATATCTTTCTTTCCAAAGGTTGTACATAGCGCTGATTTGATGGCTATAGCTCACTCCTATGTTTTTTGGTTTGTTTGTTTGTGTTTTGTTTGGGGTTTTTTTTCTTGTTTCTTTCAGTTTGGGGTTTCTTTTCTTTTTTTAATTTTATGATGTTTGCTGAATGACAACAATGTCGGAATGCTAAACGTGCTGTTAACCTTTAAATATACAGTATTGTTCTTGTAAAACTGTGACATTCCACAGAGCTACTGCCATGCTCCTGACTTTGGATATCATGATGTTTAAGCACTTAAAACCTGCTGTCTTTGGTTCTTCATTGCCATTACCTGTTGTTATGATTTCATGATTAGACAATGTGGAATTATATAACTATAACAAGCATTGCACTAAAAAAAAAAGTGATGTGATTTCTGCATTTATGCATGAGGAACTAATAGACTTTTAGACTCCTACTTAAACAAGACCTTTCCCATGGCAGTAGCACATCAACGATGACAACAAAAGCATGCTCAGTATTGGGACTCTGTCGGGACTATGTTATACCAGCAATTTTGCAGTAGTGCCACTTTTTTCTTGTTGATATATATATAGTTATTCACCATGATCATTTTTTTAATTATGAAAAAAGAAGATGGATTTGGCACTCACTATTTAACCATTGCCAGCAAAATAAACGTTTGGCTGAAAATATGTCAAAGACAAAAAAGAATTAAGTGTAATATACTGGGTTCGTCTGCTGCTTTTAAAGACTATCTTTTGGAGGAAACGACTACCATATGAAATGGTGCAAAGAAATGTAATTTTTATAAGCTCTATCATACTAGTCGCTGTCCCCATGTGGTTTGTTATCAGTACGGTTCTTTGTTGCTTACCTAGAGCTATGCACACCAAATCGCTGAGATGTTTAGTAGCTGACTTAATTAAAAATAATAAAAAATAACCTAAATGAATGAAATCTAGATAAACTGTGAGAGAAATATCATTACAGCATGTAATATGAAATTCCTTATGTCTCCTGTCAGTTTGTGAAGTGATTGACATTTTGTAGCTAGTTTAAAAATTATTAAAAAGTATAGATCTCAGATTCCATGCTTCCTTTATCCATTTGTTGGCCTTTGTGTCACCAATATTTTGTTATTTTCCATCTATGTGGAAAGAGCAATGAAGTCCAAGGGCTTTTTGCAAACCAGTTACATTTGAGAAATGGAAAAATCAAAAAGATTTCTTTTTGGAAGGCTAATTAAAGTGACAGGTAACTCTTCTAAAACAAAGGATTTCACACTGACCAAACTGTAATGTGATTATTGTTTTAAATTACCTGGTGAGGTTAAAAATCTCTCTGCATTCTGGGGGTAGAAAACAGAATATGTGAGTCAGATCCCCAACTGCTATAAAATGGTATAGCTCACTGAAATCAGTACAGCAATGATCATTTATACCAGCTGGTGAATATAACTTAATTCCTAGTACTCCAGGAAGTAGCTTGGTAATAATGCCATTATCAAAAAGGACTAAACACAGCCAAATGTTTCCTGACCCCCCAAAAAAAAAAAAAAAGTTTTAAAATGGGTTTAGCTATTTTTCTAGGTTTTTTCCCTTTAATCGATAGTTACATTACAGTTGACTCTAGATGAGTGAATAAGTCATTCTTATGCTTAAACAGACTCCAGTTAAATCATATAAGATGGGAAATCTCTGAACCTATTAAAACTGCATAATAATTCTGACCCAAGTCATGTTTGCTTTTGCACTTGTTCATTTTTATTATCTAGTATCATTTCATTTGTGTGAATAATTCCTCTTCTCCAACACATGCTTACTTTCATTGAAAATTAGCTAGCAAATATTTTCAGGGCAGGACTAAAGTTAAACAGCTATATGTGCTTCAAGGCAATTTAAAAACAGTATAAATCAGAATATTTGATAATTGACGTCTAAAAGTTAGGCTCCCTCTTCTACATTCATATGGTATATTCAGGCAAACATCCGGCCCCATGTCAGTGATAAATTTTTAAGTGACCCAGTTTTTAAATCACCCTTGACTTTAGTGGGAGTTGTTATTGGACTTCTCCATAAATCATGACATTTATTTAGGTTGCTTATACACGAGATTTAGGCACCTAATATTAGGCATCAGGGTCGTCTAGTTTTTGTTTTTTTAATTCAGGGCCCTGGCTTCCATACTTTCTTATTTACCATGTACACATTTCCTTTGTGTTTTCTTTGTCATGAATCAAGATATTTGTGAAAAGATGATTTTTCCCATTTCATAATCTACCAGTCCTTTCCGATCCAATTAATTTGCTATTCTAGTATTTGTAACATCTCTGCCAATTTTGAACACCACAAACTATGGAAAGACCATGACAATCAGACAGGAGAGTGTGCTTACTTTGTGAATGCATGGATATAATGGTAATCAGTGGAGAAAGGAAAGAACTATTAAAGGACTAATGGTTAAATCGTGGTACGACTTCCCCAGTTGACCTCCACAGTGGCTCCATCTTGTTCTACAGACATATACTATTAATATTAACTGAAGTTAATTAAAAAGGGGGGGGGGGAAAGAGAGGAGAGGAGTGGAATTTCCAAAAAATCT
This sequence comes from Alligator mississippiensis, assembly GCF_030867095.1. Taxonomy (NCBI): domain Eukaryota; kingdom Metazoa; phylum Chordata; order Crocodylia; family Alligatoridae; genus Alligator; species Alligator mississippiensis. The sequence goes on along the minus strand of NC_081824.1, from coordinate 222,872,724 downwards.
AACATTTTGGTATTTGTTTTAATCCCTGGTTTAGGATGAAAAACAGAAATACTGAAATATGGCAGCATGAAAAGACAGACCAAGTTTATTTGGGAATGCTGAAAAAGTTTTATTTCACAGCAATGTCTCTTAGGAGTTGGCTAAAAATGTGTCAAAAAAAAAAAAAAAAAAAAAAAAAAAAAAAAAAACCAAGAAAGGGAAACCTGCTCACGCAGGTTTCTAACCTGTGTACAGGACCTCCACCTGACACAGGAGGTGCATGGTCCCACTAGGGGGAATGCCATACTGGATCTGGTATTGGCAACAGGGGATGACATGATAGGGGACCTCCAGATCGGTAGCCATTTGGGAGACAGTGATCACCTAATAATAGAATTCAACATAAGACGTCGAGTGGGTAAGGTAACTAGTAGGGTGAAAGTGCTAGACTTTAGGAAAGCTGATCTCAATGCACTCAGGCGATTAGTCAAGGACGCACTGCAGAGTAGGAGTTTTGAAGGGATGGGAGCCCAAGAAGGGTGGCTGCGCCTAAAGGAAACGATCCTTCGGGCACAAAGCAAGACGATCCCCAAGCGAGGCAAAAAAGGGAAAGGGGCCAGGAGGCTTCCATGGCTGACCAGAGAAATCCAGGGCAGCCTAAAGGCCAAAAGGGGAGCACATAAAAAGTGGAAACAGGGTGAGATCACTAAAGATGAATATACCTCCTCTGCTCATGCTTGTAGGGAGGCAGTTAGGCGGGCCAAAGCTACCATGGAGCTGAGGATGGCAACCCAAGTAAAAGACAACAAGAAATTGTTTTTTAGATACATTGGGAGTAAAAGGAAGGCCCAGGGAGGAATAGGACCTCTGCTAAATGGGCAGAAACAATTGGTGACAGACAGGGGGGACAAGGCTGAACTCCTCAACGAGTTCTTTGCCTCAGTGTTCCTAAGTGAGGGGCACGACAAGTCTCTCACTGGGGTTGTAGAGAGGCAGCAGCAAGGTGCCAGACTTCCATACGTAGATCCTGAGGTGGTGCAGAGTCACTTGGAAGAACTGGATGCCTTTAAGTCGGCAGGCCCGGATGAGCTCCATCCGAGGGTGCTGAAGGCACTGGCCGACATCATTGCAGAGCCACTGGCGGGAATATTCGAATGCTCATGGCGCACAGGCCAAGTCCCAGAGGATTGGAAAAGGGCTAACGTAGTCCCCATTTTCAAGAAGGGGAGGAAGGAGGACCCGGGCAACTGTAGGCCAGTCAGTCTCACCTCCATCCTTGGTAAAGTCTTTGAAAAAATTATCAAGGCTCACATTTGTGAGAGCCCGGCAGGGCAAATTATGCTGAGGGGAAACCAGCACAGGTTTGTCGCAGGCAGATCGTGCCTGACCAATCTAGTCTCCTTCTATGACCAGGTTACGAAACGCCTGGACACAGGAGGAGGGGTGGATGTCGTATACTTAGATTTCAGGAAGGCCTTCGATACGGTATCCCACCCCATACTGGTGAACAAGTTAAGAGGCTGTGACTTGGATGACTACACAGTCCGGTGAGTGGCGAATTGGCTGGAGGGTTGCACCCAAAGAGTTGTGGTGGATGGGTCGGTTTCGACCTGGAAGGGTGTGGGCAGTGGGGTCCCGCAGGGCTCGGTCCTTGGACCGATACTCTTTAATGTCTTCATCAGTGACTTGGACGAGGGAGTCAAATGTACTCTGTCCAAGTTTGCAGATGACACAAAGCTATGGGGAGAAGTGGACACGCCGGAGGGCAGGGAACAGCTGCAGGCAGCTGGATAGGTTGGACAAGTGGGCAGAAAACAACAGGATGTAGTTCAACAAGGAGAAATGCAAAGTGCTGCACCTAGGGAGGAAAAATGTCCAGCACACATACAGCCTAGGGAATGACCTGCTGGGTGGCACAGAGGTGGAAAGGGATCTTGGAGTCCTAGTGGACTCCAAGATGAACATGAGCCGGCAGTGTGACGAAGCCATCAGAAAAGCCAATGGCACTTTATCGTGCATCAGCAGATGCATGACAAATAGGTCCAGGGAGGTGATACTTCCCCTCTATAGGGCGCTCGTCAGACCGCAGTTGGAGTACTGCGTGCAATTCTGGGCGCCACACTTCAAGAAGGATGCGGATAACCTGGAGAGGGTCCAGAGAAGGGCAACTCGTATGGTCAAGGGCCTGCAGACCAAGCCCTACAAGGAGAGACTAGAGAAACTGGACCTTTTCAGCCTCCGCAAGAGAAGGTTGAGAGGCGACCTTGTGGCTGCCTTTAAGTTCATCACGGGGGCACAGAAGGGAATTGGTGAGTATTTATTCACCAAGGCGCCCCCGGGGGTCACAAGAAACAATGGCCACAAGCTAGCAGAGAGCAGATTTAGATTGGACATTAGGAAGAACTTCTTCACAGTTCGAGTGGCCAAGGTCTGGAACGGGCTCCCAAGGGAGGTGGTGCTCTCCCCTACCCTGGGGGTCTTCAAGAGGAGGTTAGATGAGTATCTAGCTGGGGTCATCTAGACCCAGCACTCTTTCCTGCTTATGCAGGGGGTTGGACTCGATGATCTATTGAGGTCCCTTCTGACCCTAACATCTATGAATCTATGAAAGGGAAAGAAAGGGATGTGGTATATTGGGTTTGTCTGATGCTTCCAAAGACTCTTTTGGAAGAAACAACTGAATTATGAAAGACCAAAACAATGAGGTGGTTAGTCCTGTTAGTGTGAAGTCAGGCCCTACCTTCTGCCTAGGGCTTGTTATCAGTACAGTAACTGCAGAGGAGTATGCTCCAGTCATTATTTCCTCATAGTATATCTTCATGAGGGGCACAATTCCTCTGCCAGGAGCCTCTTTGGTGGGGAATGACAGTAGAGAACCTCAGAAAGAAAAGGAGCAAATGTGGAGAGAAGCCATGAAAAGTTTACTGCATACCACTCCGTTGTTGTAGACATACTTTCCATCCCAATATCACAATGCTATCCACACTACAGGGAAAAGATCTCTGAGGTCATTGAATAAATAAGGTTTAAGGAGATGCTGTTAAATCTTGCAACCAAGTCAAGGATTTTTGTGGGTGATATCTTTTACAGGACCAGCTGCTTGGTTGAGGTAAAGTTAGACAAGCTTTTGAATACAAGGCAATCTACATCAGTTCACAGTTGAGTCCCACTTTAACTGACACTCATGTTATGCAAACTGGTGGCCTACTTCCTAGCACTGGTGCAATTTGGAGGTGGCAGCTGCAAGAGATTCACTACAGCCATGAATGACTTGTGCCTCCCGAGACTGGGGCAGGCACCATTTGTAGTCAGTGGTGAGCAGGAACCGCCCGCAGAGGCCAGCAGTGGTGTCACTGGAGATGGGGGCAATGACTGCCCACAGAAGCCAACAGCAGCAACCAATCCCAGGGTGGGGCAGGTCCCCCCTACTCCCATGACCCCCCTACATGTCACCTATGACCACAACCTTGCTAGATTGTGGCCCAACTGAGTGGCCCACCAGACCACTTGAAATCTTGTTAGGCAGATGATCTCAAACTAAAATACCAAACAGTGGACGAGCTCTGCGATAGTATGGCTGCTTTCTTTCCTCTTTCAAAATGTCCATGTATTCCCTTCCCTTCCAGTTCAGATGGAAACAGAAATGCTAAGTAACTGCAATGGCTCTTTTCATATTTCTGACCACGCTGAATTCCAGAAGTAAAAATATCAGAGTATCTAGTCTGAATAAACTTAAAAAAAACCAAAAAACAAAAAACAAAAAAAAAACAAAACAGTTCTCTCTTGACTTTTCTGCTGAAGAAAAGATTAGGGAGGTCAATTTCAAATGAACTTTGAAATCTTTTGAACTCTGTCCCTCGCTATTTGTCACAGGAAAAATGTTTCATTTTCAACCATATAAATATGATTTAGACAGTTTCACACAGACGACTCATTTCCTGTTGATTTCAACAGGCTTTGGATTAGGTTTTGTGTTCGATTGGATAATTCAAGATTGTTCCATGCTTGGGTTTTTGTTAAAACTAATTTCTCTATTTTTTCCCCTCCTTGTCTCCTGCATAAGGGAATCTCTTTTGTTAAAGAGGTAGGGCAGAGCTGAGTTCTCCATAATGAGGAAAATTATGTGCGTCAGAGACAGCTTAAGTATATGCACTGGATGCTGTGTGTGCCTGTGGGTGTGGGCGTAGGTGTGCATGATGAGACTGCTGTCTTCAGAGGCATATTGTTGTCTTTCCAGAAGAGCCACAGGAATAGCTTGTTTAGAGGTTAATAATGTATTTTAAAACCACAGATGGTTACATGAAGCACAGACACAGGAGATCTACCCATCTGGGGCCTTTTGTTTCCCCAAAGGTGGTTCTCAAACAGCCCTGAGCACCCTCTGCTATTGACTTCAGTTTCTCTGTATGTGATAGCTATTGTCTGAAGCCAATGAAAGATGGGATGTCTAGGTGGCACTCAACCTGTCAGTGATTCAGCAAGGTACTTGTTCACATGCTGAAACTTAAGCATTGACTGCTTTAATTCTGCACACATGCGTAAGTCAGGCACATAAGTATCATGCCGAGTCAGGATTTATGCCTCAGATTCAGGCTACTGAACACAGGCCAACTTGTCACAGTATTGACTCGTTAAGCATTGGCTGAAAGGTTTACCACGGTAAGAGACTGTTTCCTCTTAACAAGTTAATCTTCCTTCAGTGACATTTAAAAACCTCTAGCCAGGTTGAACTGGTTTACCTGGGGGCATATCCTGTCCTTCACAAATTCTTCTCCACCATATCTATAACAATATAAAATATCAAATACCAAAATAAAAACATTCTGAAAGTCTGTTTAGGCATGCAAAAAAGGAGGTCCATCCTGTAATGTTTTAAGTAGAGAAATGAGGCATGCTAGAACAAGAAGTACAGGGAAGTAACAGAGAGTACAAGAAGGAGAATGTGTGGAAAACTGCTGGAGAAACACCTGAAGTCAGAGGAGGAAACATTCCTAAGAACTATGAAGGTAACTGAAGAAAAAAAAAAAAAAAAAAAAAAGGATGAAATGTGCAAGACTCAATCTTTTTAACTTCTACATGCTAATAGAAAGATTGCCCTATGGTCACTTCCTCTTCTAGGAACCCTCCTTTAAGAGAGGCAAATTTTCTTGCATACTTACAAGAACCAACCCAAAGAAACTGAGGAAACTAGTTATAGTAGCAAACACAAAACCTAGCCTGCATGTTGTATGTATTTTCTACAGAATAAAAATGTTAACCTTACTCTTAAGTGAGCAGTCACAAAATTCCAGAGAAAACTCTACTTTTACATTCCCAAAAGGTAGCATGCTCAATACTGGTGAAAGTTTAGGGAATTCAACCAGGAAACTCTAACAAGTCTCAGTTGAGCATGTGCCAACTGAGATGGCAAGGAACACAACACATCCCTAATACTTGGGCAACCTCCTCCACACCCCCCTGCTAAATTTCAAGTCTCTGATCCAAAGAAAAGAGGTGTTAACTGAACAGGTCTCACTGAAAAAGTTTGAAGAACTTTTATTTAACTTGGACAATACAACACACTTTTTTCCCCAAATCTCATTCTCCAAAATAGCTGAACCAGTTTTTTTTTTTTTTTTTTTTTTTTTTTTTAAGTTTAAGCAAAAGATTCAGCCTGAGGCAAAGAGCCAACACAGATAATATTTAAATCCAAACACTTAAAGTCTGACATGATTATTTGGAATGAAATATAAAAATCTTATAATGGGAGGTGTCAGGTAATCTTAAGTATTGGCAGTACTACTTCCTCCACCTACAGATTTTCTACTGAGGTCTTGATTTAGTGCTAGGCAATGAAAATAATCTATTCATGTTCATGGGTTTTGGATGAAGTTCTAAAAAGGTAAAAATGCAGTTTGTTTTGGACTAAGATTCATGAATGTAGGGTAAACAGAAACCTGCAAATAAGAATAACATAACTTTGTTAAAGCCAGTCTGCTCACCTGCCCTTGCTGTATTAACAATAATAAAATCTCATTGATGAAAATATTTTATGAAATATTGTGGATACCCTGCAGAAAACCAAGCTAGATCCCTCAAACATAATGAGAAGTTATATAAACTCTAAAAGCATATTTGGTAAAGTTAATAATGAAGAAACAAGCAACCATGGATCTGAAATTAAGCCTTAAACCCTTGTTTGAAAACACATTTTCAACCTCTACTGTATATTGCTACCTCCAACATCAAAGTAAAACATTAGGAAACAATCAAAATATACAATTTAATGAACTGCTGCTCTTCTTAGGCCATCCTTATAGTTTTGCCCAGAAAAATCAAGACATGTTCATTGACCTTGACAAGCCTAGAGGCGACTATGAGGAAAAGAATACACATCCTATAGAAATATTAGATAAAAAAAAAATCCAACAGAACTGTTGCTGAATTGCACAGAGTTATTAAAGCACAAACAGGCATAGACGATAAGAAGTCAAAATTGAAAATGATAATGGGAAGAGCACGAATTAAGAGCAATAGCTGCAAAATATCTGGGGACACATTATTAGCCCTGTAACAGGGCACTACTCTGACTGGCCCAAAACCAAAAGCCCTCAATAAAAGTGGCCCAAGGGACTTGATTCTACAGATCTTCACTCCTCTTATAGCATTTGATGCGTCATGCCCTCAGGTGCTCTTGAGCTAGAGTCCTACCATATTTATTTGAATACAAGACAAGGTTTTTTTTCCCCCTAATCAGCATGGGCAAAAAGAAATTCCTCATCTGACATTCACATACAAGGAAGCCTCATTATATATATAGTCTATCATTAAACTGCTGCCCAAAAGCAGCATGTGTTCAGTAATGGAAAACAACTATGAATCCACCAAATGCAGCCAACACACAGCATGATTATAAACCACATTGCCCATATTTGGCAAACATGCTGATGGGAAGAGTATGTGCGCGCACGTGTGTGTGTGTGTGTCCCTTTAAAAAAAAAAAAAATGGATAGTCAGGGGAGAGAGGCCAGTGTTCCCTCTACAGGGAACTGGCAACCAGCCAAAAGGTACTGAAATACCAGGCCAGCACCAGGAGGGCCAGTGCCAGCCCTGATGCCCTCTCCTTACTGCCAAAATGGTTACATTTGCTCTTAGCAAAAAAAGGCTGAAATTACCACAAAGATAGATTAGTACAGTCCATCTGAATAAGATATATTGTAGTGTCCATTACATTCAACCAACCCCTCCTCAGTGCTGTTTTTCTTCCAAGTCATGGTGAGCCACTACATGAAATATAATTAACTTCTTTATTTCTACAGCTGAGCAGCGCCTTCCCCCCCTCCATTTACAATTACTCCCGTTTCTTCACCAGCCTTAAACCCTGATAAACATCATCAAAATGGGGCCCAAACAGTTCACCCAGGATCCCTTTGTTGCCTCTCTATTTGTCACATATGATTAAAGTGTCCCCACCCTCCATGAGGTTGAGCCAGACTAGGAAGCCTGTGTCTCATCTGCGTGTAATATTTTTGGAGGATCCCAGGGCTCACACAAGAACACCCAGTTCCTGTATCTGGGAGTGTGGGGGGGTGATAGCTGGAATACACACATACTGAGCAGTGCTTAGCTGTGGGGTCATCATTGCTTGAAACACTGTCAACTCTGGTGGGGCTTAGCCCAATGAACTATATGGCAATTCATGAGCCTTTTGGCATTGGACTAATAGCATGCATAGTCTATAATATGTATAAATATATACAAAAAGTGCTGCTTAAAAAGGTGTGTTTATGGAGTTCCTATGCTGAAACTTGCAGCAGTTTAAAAAAAAAAAAAAAAAAAAAAAAAAAGTAAAATGCACAAATTCTAGATGAACAAAGTTTCCTCAGGCATGTTTATTTCATAGTCACCATTTTCAAATTTGCTCTTTACTTCCACATGCTCAAGGAGAGCACAGTCTGACAGTAAGTAGTGGGAAAAGGGGCTGCAGAGAGAAGAAGTAAGGGGGCAGGGGGTCACCTAACCCCCCAGATTTATTTTCCCTGCTATAGCAGTGGGAAGGGGACAAATTCAAAGCAAGTCTCCAATACTCAGATTCCATAACTGGAAAATTTATAAACTTGTTTTAATTTTCCATATATACAACTGAATTATTGGTAGGTTGTCTTATATTCATGAACATCTTATATTCAAGTAAATATGGTGTAATATCTTGAAGGTTTAAATATTATGCCACTGGCATCAAGGCTGCTGACAGATCTTCAGTTAGAGGTACAATGAGATCTGATCTGATCTGTAATTCCCAACCATCATGCCTTCTGCCATGCTTCACATACATGGTAGCCAGGCATGCAATTTTAGGATTGGAGATTGGATCCAAATCACACCCTACTTGGGAACATGGGATCACCAGCAAGTTAAAAGCCAGGTGCCCAATGTGAAGAACCAAAGGCTCCCAGCAGGGGCAGCTGAAGGACTTCCCCCACTGGGGATGTTACACATTATGGTATACAAGGACTTCAGGACAAGGCTGCCGCTCATCGATTCTCAGGTCCCCATGTGCCACAATGAGCACAAACTGTGTGCACTGCCCAGGTGGTTGCACTTGGGGAGAGACTCCTTGATCCCAGGGTCCCCATGGTCTGTAGGCATCAGGGATGTCAAGATACCATGTGTGCAGTTAGGCTGTACATACTGTTTTTAAGGTCCTGTTACATTGGTATCCTGGGATCAGGGACCCTCATGTACCATGACCTCCATGTGCCACTGCAGCAAACCCCACTCCACCCTGGTGAAGCACCCCCTGGCTACCTGACCATGGGTGGCAGCCAGGTTTTGGGCACTGCTGTGGGAGGAAGGGGGCTCCAGACCCAGGTCCATGGGCCCATAGCCCTGGCAGCTGGGGGCACCAGCATATCAGGGCTGTGTCAAGCAGGACATCTCTATGCAGGCAGGAAATGGAGAGTAGGGCTTTGAAGAAGTCAGCTACTCTGGTCAAGGCAGAAGGACCTGAAGGAAAAACCTACTAATGCTGGTATAGTGTCATGCATTTCTGTGCAGCAGTGTCAAACATGAATCTATTTAGATTGTACATTCATTACCACAGGGTCTGTTCCCTATAGCACCTCAAAACAATGGGGAATGAATCTCATTTGAGAACCCCTTTCTGCCGAAATAAATTAGGAAATAAAACACATTAGGAAAGAGAAATTTGATCAAAAAGATCTCAATGGGTTTTTTTGTTTGTTTGTTTTGTTAACCTATACCAGTTACCCCAATCTCCTCTGGATCACCTTTGGTTTCCTTCTCTCATTTTGGTAGCCCAAATCAACAGTATTATTTATCACACCCAATATGATTTCTGCAAATTCTTGGAAACAGGAAGGCTTCTGAAACCATGGCAGGGAAAAGCATGAGAAGGCTACAGGAATAGAGGTGCAACAGTTTACATGCAATCACAGTGCACAGTTGTACACAGAATTATTACAGTTTATTCCCAGATTTCCCCAAATTTGACTTCTGGCAAAGCAATTTGTCCTTGCCAGTTAATAATAAAATTAAATAGAAAACTTCTGTAAATATGAGTTTGAAAAATGTTCATTCAAAATGTCAATTCAAAATGAGTCCAATTCTCCTCACATTTATATAGACATAAATTGGGACACAATCTTGTGAAATCAATAAAATAACACTGCATAAAACTAATAAGGAAGAGGAAACACGGGCCCATAATGTCTCTGTAAAATACACGATATCTCCTTCTACAATATGGAAAATTGACTGTTAATAGTCTCATAAATACTCACTTGGATTAAAAATTAATCCAATTTATCATATGGCATTGTAAATAGAACAGCTGATTAAGGCACAAGGCACTTCCACAACATAGCATAGTAGTCACAAGCATTAAAAATTGCAAGGAGACAAGCTAGCCTCTAACAGAAATCAAAGAGCTACAGTACATCATATACAAGGACACTGTTGACTCAGTCAGCAAGCCTTGCAAATACAGAAAAGGCAGCTACCCAAGGTGAATAAAACAGCCAAAGGAAGAAAGACAAACTCCCAATTGTACCCTTGCAAGGAACAGGTGAAAGAATTCCAGTCCAACTTAGGTCTCATTGTATGCATTGTATCTAAGCCAAAGCCAGGCTACTAAGTCCCTAAAAACTACCAATAAATAAAAACATTTTTAGGCACAGTATTTTAGTAGCAACCCCAAAACTTTAAGCTCTAGGCTGATGCATGGTTCCAGTTCTGGTTCCTATCTGGTAGAATGAGCTGTAGGTATATCCACATGCTCTCCAAATACATATTTGTGATATGTTAAATGAGGGTGCCTCTCAAAGGCTTTCCAGCTGGCCATCCATATGAGCTCTACTGCAACCTGGGGGACTAGATGGAAGGACAAGTGGTTCTACAGCTTCAGTGCAAAAGTATAAACAAGCTTTATTGCAAAATAATCCTTTTCTTGCATTCTGCTTGCATCCTGCATGTACAGTCTTCTCTCATAGTTTGCTTAGATGTCTGTGCAATTGGTGGAATATGCAGAAATGATTGAACATTTTCCAATTTAAATTATTTTTCAGTGGCTTCTGATTAAATATTTTTCATTAAATTCCCACTTTCTAGAATCTAGTTATGCATTAAAGAAAAAGAAAGAAAAAGATTCATATATCAAAACTTGTCAATTCAGAACCACAACCGCAGTGGCTTACGCCCCTCTTTTCCCTCCGGACTCCACCTCCCTTAATGAAGACATAGGGCTCTCATCATGAGCCAACTCCCTTTGATCAGAGGAAGCAGACAGTGGAACGTATTGGACAGGGACAGACATTCAAAAAGCTTGAGCCTGAATTGATTCAATCTTTGCAGGTTTAGTCTAACCTGCCTAGGTTGAACTGGTTTGCAACTGTACAGACATTTCCTCTGGACTGAAGAAATGCAGGCACATGCCTGAAGTGGCTCAGGCTAGAAGCCAGGGGACCGCTAAAGCAGCCCTCCCTTCCCTTTCACAATGCTGAGCTGAGGGAAGTGGGGCATGGTCAGGCCCCAGCAGGACACTAATTAGTGAGGGGTGTAAAACCCCACCCTGCCTGCCAGTTCTAGGCTTTTCCCCACTCACTGCTCAAAGAGTAGGGGTGTTGCCAGACCCAGGCCCCTGGCTAGCACTCTGAGGTAAAGTGGGGGGAGGGGTGTGCAGTACATGCATCTGTTGATGATACTGAGCTTTTCAATCTCCCTCTCCCTACTTCTTCATACTATCCGCAAATCTGACAAGTGAGGGAGTCAGCAGGGGGCTGATAATACAGAGTTTAGCAGCCCATCAAGAAAACAAAAGCCTCTCCTTACTAGTTCAAGTTCTTTTTAAACAGAGCTTTTCCAAGGAAGGCACAGAGGGACATTACCAGCTAACCTGTTCATTAGCTCCAAAATGCCCTAAGCTTTCCCAAACAGAAATTGGACACACACACACACACACACACACACACACCTCTCAACATTAGCTAGCATACCACATGCTGGCTAGGGTCAATGAGGCTGGGGAAGGAGGAAGCCAGGCAGACCCTGCTGTGCCTGCAGTCTCCACTGGAGCTCTGGCTGTGAAGCATAGGGATGGGGCCAGCCTTGCTCTCTGGAGCAGACAGCACAGCCCAGGTCTGCAAAGCATCTGGGATCCTTGGGGACTCTGGTTTAACTTAAACCAGGAAGGAATCTGGGACAGACATTGCATAAACTGGTTTTACCCAAATCAGTTAAGTCTGATACTACATTCAACCAGGTTTATCTTAAACCAACATCAGTCATGTTGAAACCGGTTTGTGCACACTGAACTTCTATTTCATTACAGGTTTAAACCAGTTTCTGATCATGTATGCTGGTTTGTGTGTAATGTCTGTCCCTATCCATTGAAAATACGCAGTCTGACCAGGGAGTTGAGCCCCTTGAGGAAAGTGGGAATATGACGCCCCCAAGCAACTTCAGCTAGGCAATGTAGGTGGTGGTCTTTTTAGTTGAACAATGCTGGGTTTTGGCCAAGTGATTTTGGTTTATGGGTGAAGTCTGAAACCTTTTGTAATTTGACAGAAATTTTTAGATTTTAATGTTTCTCTGTGGAAGTTTTTTAATTTCCCCTCTCCCCCACCCCAATTTTTGTTGACTTTTTTTTCTACCCTTGCCTCCCCATTTTCCAGCCAGCTATAATTGTGTCAAAAACCACTTAACAGCTGCAAGGATTTATACTGGAAAACAGAATCTTATTTTTGCAACTGACAGCAGCTTTGGTGGAAAGGATATTTTACTTTGCAGCTCTGGAAAGAGAGAATATGTTGTCAAGGCAAACTACAGCTAGTAAAATCATCCTTCTGTGAAGCAATTGTTTCCCCATAGGGAGAATTCCCAGAGGTGTATTTTTTCATCTGCAAATGCTTTTGCTGTTCTACTGCCCAGCTCAGCATGCAAAAGACTAAGCAGAGGAAGCAAAGCTTTCACCACTTGGTCTTGAAGGAGTTAAGGAAAACAAACAGCTAAATTTGGCATTCTAAGCTAGGCAGCCAAACTGACTATAAAGGGGTTGCACACCTGCTGCTGAAAATGAATTTATTCTATATCTTATCTCTTTTATTATATATTAAATTGCTAGTCATATCCTAAGCACACTGCAGATAAATGCAGCCAAGCACAGCCACATTAAAGATACATGCAGTCAAGCATGGCTACACTAAAAAAAACCCCTCAGAAGTAATTAATGTTTGTTTAAAGGGGGTGTAAGGCCATGCTGTGCCTTTAAGGGACAGTCTTGTAGGGGAGTGCCCTACCAGTTTTACCTGAGAATTGCTCCCAGTTTATGTCAGTGTACATGAAGCCAGAATCATGCCTAGTATGCCAGAAGCCTGGCTCTGCTTTAAAGTGATGGAAACTCAGAGCTATGCTGCTTGCTTACTTCTGAAGAATTACTCCAGATGTACAGTAGTGCAAGAGAGGACAATGAGGCCACTTTGCTCTGGGCTTGAGAGGAGCACTAGCATTGGCCCTACTTTTTCTCTGCCCTTGTCGGGGTGCCTACTAGGACTGTGTGAAATTTCTCTGGCGGTTTCATTTCAACACTGTTTTGACTCATTGAAGTCAGCAAAATCAAAATGAAACAATGGGTGTTGAAACAGCCTCGAAACAAAACAGAGGGGAAAGGACTTGGGAGTCCAAGAAGAGTGGTTATTCCTTAAGGAGACAATCCTCCAAACCCAAAGTGTGACAATCCCCATGTGGATCAAAGGGGGCAAGAGTGCTCAAAAGCCCCCATGGCTCACCAAAAGCATCCACGAATGCCTTAAAGCCAAAAAGGAGGTGTACACCCAATGGAAGAGAGGGGCCATCACCAGGGAGGATTATACCTACTTGGCTCGAGATTGTAGGGAGGATATCAGGAAGGTTAAGGCAGAGATGGAACTGGGACTAGCGAACCAGCTCAAAGATAACAAGAAGTCCTTTTTTAAATACATAAGGGGTAAAAAGAAGGTACCAAATAATGTGGGACCTCTTCAGGACATGGTTGGTAATCTGGTGCTAGCACCAGATGACAAAGCTAATCTCTTTAACAGATTCTTTGCTTCCATTTTTCTGAGCAGGAACAGGGACATCCCCCCACCCCACTGGGGTTCCAGATGGACTCAGAGGAGGCGCTGCCAGGCCCAGGATCAGTGAGGATCTAGTCAGGGAACATCTGAAGGGACTAGATGTGTTCAAAAATCGGCAGGTCCTGATGATCTCCACCTCAGAGCACTTAGGGAATTGGCAGAGGTCATTGCAGGACCCCTGGCACAGCTTTACAAGCAGTCGTGGTACTCTGGCAAGGTGCCAGAGGACTGGAAAAGGACCAATGTGGTCCCAATTTTTTTAAAAAGGGAGGAAAGAGGACCCAGGAAACTACAGGCCTGTTAGTCTTACCTCGGTCCTGGGGAAGCTCTTTGAGAAAATTATCCAGGAGCACATCTGTGAGGACCCAGCAGGGGAGTTTATGCTTAGGGGCAATCAACATGGGTTCATTAGAGGCAAGTCCTGTCAGACCAACCTGGTGGCCTTCTATGACCAGGTCACAAAAGCCTTGGACACAGGTGTTGCGGTAGACATAATCTTCCTGGACTTTAGGAAGGCCTTTGACACCATCTCTCACCCCATGCTCATTAAAAAATTAGGCATCTGTAGTGTCGATGCCTACATAGTCAGATGGGTCACAAATTGGCTGGAGGACTGCACCCAGAGAGTGGTGGTGGATGGGTCATTTTTGACCTGGAGAAATGTGGGCAGTCCGGTTCTGCAGGGCTTGGTCCTTGGGCCCACACTGTTCAATATCTTCATCGGCAATTTGAACAAGGGGGTGAAAAGCATCTTGTTCAAGTTTGCAGATGACACTAAGATGTGGGGAGAAGTGAGCATGCCAGAAGAGAGGGATAGGGTTACAGAGGTGGGCAGATGAGAATAGGAAGGGTTTCAATACAGACAAGTGCAAGGTGTTGCACCTGGGGAGGAAGAACCAGCAGCAGACCTACAGGCTGGGGAACTCCCTTCTCGTCAGCACAGAGGCAGAGAAGGATCTTGGAATCACTATTGATTCCAAGATGAACATAGGCTGCCAATGTGGGGACGCAGTCAGGAAAGCTAACCGCACTTTGTCATGCATTCACAGATGCATCACGAGCAGGTCCAAGGAGGTGATCCTTCCCCTCTATGTGACATTGGTCAGGCCACAGTTGGAATACTGCATCCAGTTCTGGGTGCCGCACTTCAGGAGGGATGCAGATAGCATCAAGAGGGTCCAGAGGAGGGCCACTTGCATGATTAGGGGGCAGCAGGGCAGGCCCTACGAGGAGAGGCTAAGGTACCTGAACCTGTTCAGCTTCCACAAAAGAAGGCTAAGAGGGGATCTAGTGGCTGCCTATAAAACTTGCCATGGGAGAGTCTCTGATCCCCTAAGCACTACCGGGGTAACAAGGAACAACGGCCATAATTTGACTGAGAGTAGATTCAGGCTAAATATCAGGAGGCACTACTTCACAGTCAGGGAGGCTAGGAGCTGGAACCAACTTCCAAGGGAAGTAGTACTCGCCCCTACCCTGGGGGTCCTTCAGAAGGAGGCTAGACAGCCACCTAGCTGGGGTCATTTGACCCCAGCATCCTTTCCTGCCCATGGCAGGGGGCAGACTAGATGATCTGCTTAGGTCCCTTCTGACCCTACCAGCTATGAAACTATGAGGCTAGTTGAAATGTTTTGACCATAGTCAGCCTCTGAGCTGACTTCCCATCCCTGGCACTAGATCGGGCCCAGCGGCAGGGAGTCAGCCCAGCTGGGTTGAGTTTCCCCAGCCCGATTTTGACAAATTGAAACAGTGAGGCTGTTTTGACTCAAAATTTAATTAGATACAAAACACGAAGTCAAAACTGAAGTCAGAACAGAACAGTGTCATTTCGCACAGCCCTAGTGCCTACTGTTGGTAGTACTGGTGGCTACATTTTTCACTGGGGTAGGGACACAAATGTAGCTTTAAGTCACCTTGCACTGTGGAGCCATGTAAGGCCCTGTAAGGCCCTACTAGGGCACCTTGGAGAGTCTAGAGGTAAATTTCTAAATTTGTAAGACAAGCAGAAAGGCAATCATGACAGGGCAGACCTGCCACAGTTTTAAGGGTTCCCAAGGCACACCAAGCCTGCTGGTACAAAGGCCAAGTAAATACCTACATAGAGAGACCTTAAAAAAAAGACAAGAGTTCCCCAGTTCACAGAGTGCCACAGGCCAGAGAACATGGGCCTGATCCTGCACCCATTAAAGCCAAGGGGAACTCTAAAGGGAGTTAAAGTAAGGCCTACACCGAATGCATGGCCTCTGAATTCAAAGCACACCATACCTTCAGATCCTTCCTTCCTCCAAAGATGTGCTTGTCAATATTTGTTTTAAAGCTCAGGAATATTAAGTGGAAGCTCTACCTGTCCTGACTCACACAGTTCATTCAGTAACACAGCATGACAGCCTGACTGCCCCAGATACAGCAATCATTTGCCTAGGCACAGCCTACATGGGAAGCAGACAGCTGGAAAGTGAGCCTGGAGACATGCTATCTGAGTTCTCTCTCTCAATATTCCAAGTCAGCCCTGATTTTAAAACAGTACCCTCATCAGTGGCAAAACAGACTAAGCTATAATGTGCCCTTTATGGCTTGACCTCCTTTGAGTGGATGCTGGAAGTGCAGTGAACCCTGCCTGTTTGTAAGAGATGGAGTTTGTCCATTAAAAGCTGAGCTGAAAATACTAAACTAAGGTTTGTTAATGCCATTCTTCAGAGGAGTGCTGGATTACATTGGATTAGCAGGTGGTGTCACAGAGCCACACATAATGAATTATTTAAAATAGTTTTGCTCATGACTACCAGATGGACCACAGCTGCAAGTATTTTGACTGCAGATGTGGCTGAGAATAAAATAGGAGTGCATCCAGCTAGAGAAAAAAAAAAAAATATTCCTTACTTCTAACATATTTTATGTTGTAATGATTATTCTACCTGGCTGCTCCACTTCACCCCAGAAGTGGCTGCATTCCCCTCTTTAGGTTATCTTTCTATTTCAAGAAACTTCCAATAGAATGGCACTGTATAATCCTAAAATTAAGAGAAGCAACTCCTATGCTAGGACTGTACCCAAAAGGAAAACTGGACCTAGAGGGGAAGCCAAATTACCTAGTGGACAAAGGTGCTGGACAGGGATTCAAGATGCAAGGGCTCTCTTGACTCTGCAGTTAACCTACTCACTTACTTTGAGTATGTCAACCCCCTTCTGAGTGGCTCAGTTTCCTTATCTGTAAAATGGGAAAGGGTGATGACCTCTCCTTGGTGAAACATTAGCATCCACTAATGAAAAGTATGAAGGTAAAGGTAATGTTATTGCAATCAGAATATTTGCCTGAAACTCAAGAAATACAGATTTAATACACAGCTGTTCTACAGACCTCCCTGACCTAGGACAAGTTTATCCCTCAGTTACCTCTATATATAATGGGACTAACAATAGCACTTGCTTTCTCTCACCAGCTGTCTTTACTATCAAGATTGTTCTACAGATCTACAGTAAAATAATCCCTTTCCCAGACTACGCACATCAAGCACTCTGATGGCAATTGGGGTATCTACACTAGCCAATGGAAACAGCAATAGAACTGCAGAAAAATATTTTCTTGAAATTAATATAAGTTCTGATAGGCCACAACAAATTTTATAAAGTTCATACTAGTTTCGAGCTGCTTTAATACAAAAATCCAATTTCATTTTTGTTCTGCAGTCTATAGCATCAGTGGAATTATAAGGCATGAATTTGTCCCCAAATTTTTGGTTGTGAATCTTTTCCTGTTTCTAAATGAGTAGTGATTAGTCAGATAAACAGCAAGAAGAAATCTGTCGCAGAGTTTCATATATGCTAAATTTCTAGTAACAATTATTTTGGTGATGTTAAATTTTATTGCATGTGAAATATCATGGACCAAACATTGTGTTTATGTAAATGGGTATACCTGCATTGAAGTCAAGCAACAGTGGCAAAACAAATCAGAGGAGAATTCAGGCCATACAGTATCTTAGATGAAATGTGAGAAATAAAAGTTGTAAAAAGAATTAAATCATACACCAAATTATTAATTGAGATGCTAAA
The DNA here is from genome assembly GCF_030867095.1 of Alligator mississippiensis. Classification (NCBI taxonomy): domain Eukaryota; kingdom Metazoa; phylum Chordata; order Crocodylia; family Alligatoridae; genus Alligator; species Alligator mississippiensis. The sequence continues at coordinate 222,855,082 of NC_081824.1, read as the reverse complement.
AAGTTTTCTTCAACCATGGATTGTATGTTGACAATTCAAGTAAATTGTTAACTTGTTTTACCCTTTAAACTACTTATTAATAGTATAGGAGCTGGGAGAATAATAATAATTAAAAAACAAAACAAAACACTAGTTCTATGCAAGTTTAAGTTGCTTTCCTTTCAATGGATTTGAAATGACATCAACTTTAATATTTATAATGGTTTGGGAGATTTTTTTTAAAAGAAATTATTTATCGTAAGTAAATATGATTTAGTTACTGACTCTTTATTTAACCCCTCCCTTCTCCAGTTTCAACACACAAGACATTTTTGAAAAAAATCACAGAACAGGAAGCAAGGCAAAAATGGGTATAACAGGACTTGACCCTTTCTGCCCCCCAACACCCTTGTGACCATACCCGAACACCAGCACAGTATAAGAAGGCAGCCGTGTTCACAAGGGGACCTGCTGCAGTAAGGAAACAGACATGAAGTTATAATTTGATTCCTGTCCTGACCCTGGCACAGATCATGTGACCCTTACTTGTCATCTTGGAATCCAGCCCTTAGTTAATCTGAAGCCCTATAGAGGTTTCTGAGCTACATCTGGACATAAAGTTCATTGAGCTCAGAGAGAATGGCTGTCAAAACTTTGCCTAACACTGACTCATAGGCAATTTGTAGGCACCTACTTTGTCACACACTAGGAATGGACCAAGCATCCAAAGTAGGTTGTTGTCTACAAAACCACATGCCTCTCTTAACCAGTTAATCTCTAAAGTGTCATCCTGCCATATCTTCTACCTAGTACAGCTGCATTATCTATAACTAGGGCTAAGACTGCTCTGAGAACAAAAGGAAACGTAGTCCAAACACCTAGTGCCAGGACTCATGAGCCCAGCCCCCAGACACTGGGAAGTTGCAGGAACAGATGTGAACTCCAGACCATCCAGTCTGCCCTCCTGAACAAATACAGGATACACTGCTCCTAACCCACCTCAGGCAGATGCCTGCCTAGCCTCTTTCTGAAAGATTCCCCTGAAGATGTCACAACCTCCAAAAGTAGCTTGTTCCATCATCCTCCTGCCCTTGTGTTTATGATCTTTTTTACCTGGGATTTAATCCGTTTTGCTAATTTAAATCTGTTGCCTTATGTCCTCCCCCCTGTGGCAAGGGAAAACAGTTGTTTTTCCTCTCCCTTATGACAGACTTTCAAATAACTGGAAAATGTTATCAGGTCCCCCCTTAATCTCTTTTCCTCCAATCTTAGCTTAACTGTTTCTTTTAACCTTTCCTCATACAGACTGCATTCCAACTCCCTTAGCACCCATGTTGTTTGTCCTTTGGATTCTTTCCAGTTTCTCTACATCATTCTTAAAATGCAAAGCCCAGAACTACTCACAGTACTCAAAGCTGGGGCCTAACCACCTCCAACCAGAGTAATACCCACATGCTCCATTTATAGTCAGTCATTTTCATTTACCCTTCCCCTCAACAGTCACTTAGCCCAAGAGACACAGCCCAAAGAGTATTAGGGCCTTGTTACACCTTATGTTGTAAGCTGCACAAATGTTGATCTACTGAGTGCTAGCTTGGAGTTTGAAGCAGTCACACTTAAGGCTAAAAATTCTGACTATCCCCTTGCATAGCTGTGCCTTGCCACTACAGGCCTGGCAAGCAGGGCTGGTGAGCCAAGACAGGCCTCTACCCCTGCTCTATAGGCAGGGGTGTAAGAGGAGTTTGGGGGGGTGGGGGAGAGGGGGGACAGGAACATTTAACTGCTACTCCTTAGGGATCTTCCTAAAAGCTTGGTGCAGGCAGCATGCTGGTTGTTTGCCAAAGCAAGACAGTGTCTTCCCCTCAGTACCACAGCAAGGGGGGGGGGGGGGGGGGGAGGGAGAATGGGGCAGCTGCCATGGGCACCGAAGTGAAAGGGCACCAACAGGTGCTGCCCAGCCAGGGTGGGGCAGGGGATGGAGTCATGAGCAGCTCATTTGGGAGGGGGCATGGGGAAGGCAGCTCCCGCTGCTGCATGCACTCCTGGGCAAGCATTTGGGGAGGGGGCATGCGTCCCCTGGATCTGTGCACAGAATGAGGGCAGGCTTTGCCCTGGGTGCCAAACTTCCTTGCTACAACACTACTTTCCCTCCTCTTCCTCCTCCCCCTGCCCCTGACCCCCGTTACTGTGCTGCTAAATGCTCTCACCAGCCATGGCATTATGCTGTGGCAGAAAACCAGTGGGGTGGCATGTTGCAATGCTTCTAGCCCATGCAGTAATGGAGCCATCAGTGCCTTGCTGGGCCAGACAGTGACAGAGCCCCCACCCCATGCAGTGCCCTCCGTGTTCTCAACACCCTCTCACATGGCTTTCCACTTTCTCTTCTATTGGGTTATGCCCCGACCACCCCACAGCAGCACCCTGGCTCCAGTTTTCCATGCCTCACCTCCCCCCAACCTCTCTGACCCTTCTCATACTGTCACCATCTTCAGCTGCATGCAGAAACACCATTTGGGGGATGGGCCACTGCATCCTGGAGGACTTCAGCTCGAGTGGCACAGCTGTAGGGAGTGTCGTACCTTAACAGAACAGGAGCAAGGTTATGCGCATCAGAGATAATCCTGCCTTGGAGTGGCACAACTTTGAGCCACATAAAGGTGTTTACGTGCAGCCAATCCAGGGATTAAGAGCTCAAAGAGCTGCCTGAAATTACTGTGCAACAAAGCCCTGAGATTCCAAGATGGGGGATGCATCTGCCAAGGGTGTTCCTGAAGGAGAGACATGGGGATCTCAACTTACACTGTGTCTTAAACACCTCATCATACACCTCTTCCTTCCTTTTTCTCAATAACCAGTTTGCTCCAACTAACTGTAGATACCTGGCCTTCCAAAAACTGAATTTCTTAATTTAAGATGAACTCGGATGCCAATAAGACAGCCCAAGCAACAGTCAGGAAGAGAAATAAATGCAAGAGATTAATGAGTGGGTAGAAGGAAAGGCAGGGTTGGCTACACTGGATGTTGTCATGTGTGAAGCAAACATAAGTAACTAGATTTAGCTTGAAAAGCAGTTTATGTCCCCTTTGTTTTCACACATGAAAGTGCTAACACCTTGAGAATGTGACCCTCAGTATGCTAACGTATCAGGTATTTCCTTCTATATGCAAAGCTTCACATCAGCATGTGTTAATTGGTGTTAATAAAAAAAGGAGCGGGGAGGGGAAGGATGGGGAAGAATCTGAACTAATTTTATCTGGTCACTCACTGTAGACCAAGGGGACACAATGCTTAGCTTCTGCATATAGATGAAAGTATAGCCATGTGCCCCAATGGCCTTATTCAGGAAGGAATATTTCCTTCCTCCTTTAAACACAATAGATCAACTTGCAGCAGGAACTCTAGGTACATCAGTGCTAGAGAATTACTTCCCAGTATCAACCTTCTATTTCTAAGGCAGCTCACAGGGAAGCTAGCCAAAGGCAAGGTACATACTCAGCTAATTTAAACTAATATCCTGTAGACCTGCCACAATCTGGATTCAGAGCAGGATATGGGAGTAGAATAGATCTAATGCCACTGATGGATGATCTGCTGTCAGCAACTAGAAGGCAGACATCCCGTCCACCCCAGCCCTACTTCTCTATGATCCTCAATTTCTCTGCAGCATTCATTACTGTTAATCTTGATCACAGGTTTTTATTGTTTAACTGCCTGGAAGAGGTGACAGGGGTCCAGAATCACATGCTAAACAAGGTCTTGGGTCTTTTAAAGTGGCATACCCAATGAACTGTGGTAGGAAGCTGGATGTCCACTAATACATGGCTTACATATAGACTTCCACTAGGATCAATTTTCTCCTTGCTCCTATTCAATTTCTACCTCAGGGTTGTTAAGCACTAGAACAGATTGCCAAGAGGCAGACACACTCAAGATAGCCTTAAACTTCTTAACTTGGGTACTGGTAACAGTCTGCCCATGGCAGCATGGTATTGTTGAAGGCTGCAAAACACACTCGGGAAGGTTAGGTAGTTACAGCTTTGTTACATGGTAATTTGGGGCAGCTCCTGGAGCTCTTAACACTTGGACTGTCCACAAATGAACACCTGAAACTAGTTTTAAGCATTAATTAGGCAGGTCAAAAGATATACCACTCCAGGGCAGGATTCTCTCAGATCAGCTTGTGTTACACCAAGGGTAGCCATTCTAGGCTACACCTTAGTATGAACACCCTATCCATCTCTCCTCCCTTACTGGCCTCCATCCTCCCCAGCATCCCAGGTCCCCTCTCCCCACACCCAGTTGACTTGTAACTGTCCTTACTGTCTGTCCTGGGCAAGATCAGCCTGGAGAAGAGCAGCAACCCAGCAGTGGGGGCCAGGCAGGCAGGTTAACTTTTCTTTGCCTGATCCCCCAGGACAGACAGCATGGGCAGTCACAAGTAAGCAGGCCAGGGGGGAGCCCCAGGGGGCAGGGGATTTTTACATTTCAGCCCTCCAGGGCCCTGCTGGCCAGTTGGTGCAACTGCTCCAGAGACTTGGCTGGCATTACCATCCATCAATTTGTGCAGCTCACAGCACAAGGTGTAACAAAGCCCTTAGACTGTGTTGATTTTTATGCTTCCACTGGTAATCAAGCTACCTAAAGATAGTAATGGTTATATCTACAAAACAGTCACAGTAGTGTCATACCCCGTTACCCCTCCTTTTGACTACAGCATTGCAATATTTCTGGGAGGTTCCTAGAAACTCCTAACTAGTACAGAATGCAAGTGTGCATCTTTTTCCTTGTGTGAACCTTCAATACCCTAAGAAACATTCAAAACAACTTCCTCCCTCAAAGTACCCTGAGTATTTATTTTCTTTTGATGTTCACAATTCCAATGGTTTAATTAGGACATAAATGGGAGACACTGGTCTAAAACTAATAAAAGCACTCCAATCAGTACTAAGAAGCAGTTGCCTTCAGTAATTTTAAAAACTGATTTGCAATTAAAAATATAAACATAACAATATTTCATTTATGGGTAAAGAGTGCTATGTAAGAGCTAGCAATGGAACTACATAGCTTATCAGAATCCAGCTATTCTATTTAGAGTGTTTGGTCTTCGGAGCAGGGGTGGTCTCTTATTATGGGCGCTGACAGACATGCAGCTACCTGGTTTAACTCATGGTGCTTCACAGAAAGCACCATGAGTTAGATCAACACTCCCAACACAACAGACATTTGCTGTTGGATTGGGGGGAGGGAAATTGAGCTCCACTTTGGAGCCAATCCAGCCAAGGAGCTGTGTGTCTGCAGCTTTTCTCCCTTAACCCCAGACCCCTCCTTCCAGCTCTGGCAGGGGCTCCAATCCAACTGCCCCCACTCAAGTGCAGGCTGGGCAAGTCCCAGCCCGAGCTCCTTCCCCTTTTCCCCACAATGTGAAGAAAGCACTGGGGGCAGGGATGGTCTGTATCAGACCAGCTGCCCAAGCAGACAGAAGTTAATGATGGTGCTCCACTTTGAAATGCCTTCATGTGAACTCTCACAATTATCGAAGACTTCTAAAGCACTCTGTAGCTGTGCACTTCTGTTAGGGTACAACTGTAGAATGCTTTCAAGAAGCCAATCAATCACACAACAAATGTAACTTGCCTGTGCCCAATGTTTTTGTGCAAGTCTGGTAAGATTCCAGGGAGTTACTAGATATGGTTAATATGTGGAAATTAACAGTGTTTATAGAGGTAAATATATATTTTGATACAACCTCCCTGTGGTCTTGCCAAATTTCAGTTGTATGTCACTATCCTGTGTCAGTCTTATCAGAGATTTAAGGCCTGATCTGGTGCTCTGTTGATTATTTATGTTACAGTTAATACCTTGAGCTCCACTGTCCTAAGCACAGGGCAAAAGAAAGTTAGTCTTCAAAGAACAAACGCTCTAAATAGACAAGACAGAAGAAGGCGGAGAAGGAGAACAGGCATAAGAAATAAGTTGGCTGGACAATGTTTATGCAGCAGAGTATAGGAAAAGCTGGTAATAGAACACAGCTCATCTGAACCACTATCCTCATCCAAGCCACTGGCCTACACTGCTCCTAAAGCAAGACTCACTGGACTCAAAAGGAAATGGCAATACTCAGTATGCAGGTCACAGTTCCTATTTCTACTTATGTTTCTTTCAGCAAAGTTCTCTGGCTCCAAAATGAAAATATACAAATAGAAAAAACAGATACACAAACCTGAATTTTTGCTTCTCCAAACTGTAAATTTTCAGAAAAAAAGGTATTTTAATTTCCGTGGTAACATATAAGAAAGGAAATCGCATCTTATATTCATAGACATCATGGCTGGAAGGTAGGCCTGTGTGAGTAGGCAGCTATTTCATCCGGCCACTTCGGATGCCAGGAATCTAATCTGGAGCTCTGAACCAGGTTCCTGCTTCGATCTGGCCAAAGCGGCTTCGAAGCTTCGGAGTCGCCTCAGAGATCCGGCCATAGGGTATAATGGGGAAATCAATGAAATATCAATAACTTTGTTGTTTTTTTGTCTGATTTGGATTAAATTAGCAGGAGTGGTAGCCAAGAAGATCAGTGCAGGGAATCAGGGGCAACTGCACCCCACAGTCTTGAAAGGAAAACTCATGTCACATGTATGTGTTAAGCCACAGTGGGGTGAAAACTGCAGGGGTGGTGGCCCCTGATGAGGCCACAAAGCCTGCCAAGTTTCAAGAAGAGCAGTGCAGGGGTTTGGGGGGAACTGCGCCTCAAGCTGCAGACAAGCAAAACTCATGACATGGGTGACACTGCGTGTGTTAAGATGCAGCAGGGTGAAAGCTGCAGGGATGGTAGTCCCTGCTGTGGTCAGAGTCTGCCAGCTGTTGAGGAGATAGGTGCAGGGCTTCTGAGTTCTGGGTCCCTGCACCTCTAGCTGCTGACAGGCAAAACTGGTGACATGGGTGCTTGTGCAGCTGTGTCCATCTTGGGGCAGTTGATTGTCTGTATTGATTATTTCCTCTCCTTTGTTTGTGGTTTTGTAGGTGTTAACAAGCAATGGTTAACACCTACAAAACCACAGATTGAGAGGAAATAATGAATACAAACAATCAACTGCCCCAAGACAGAGACAGTCAGTTGCACAAGCACCCATGTCACCAGTTTTGCCTGTCAGGAGCTAGGGGTGCAGGGCCCCAGAACCCAGAACCCCACTGCACCCATCTCCTTGACAGCTGGCAGGCTTCATGGCCGCAGCAGCAGGGGCTACCATCCCTGCAGCTTTCACCCCACAGCGCCTTAACACACACAGTGTCCCCCATGTCACGAGTTTTGCTTGTCTGCAGCTTGAGGTGCAGTTGCCCCCAAACTCCTACACCTATCTTCTTGAAACTTGGCAGGCTTCATGCTCTCAGAGGCTACCACCCCTGCAAGTTTCATCCAAATCAGACAAAAAACAACAAAGTTATAGGTATTTCATTGATTCCCCATTTACCCTATGGCCGGATCTCCGAAGCTGCTCTGAAGCGGTTCGGAGATTCCGAAGCATTTCGGAAAGCCTAAAGAAGCCAGCACTTTGATCTGGACATGCTGCTTTGGATGCTGAAGCATCCAAAGCTTTTCTGGATCTGAAGCATGGTCCGAAGCCTTGCACAGCCCTACTGGAAGGGACCTTGAAGATCATCAAGTCCAGCCCCCTGCTCCAGGGGCAGGAAGTCAGCTAGGGTCAAAGGACCCCACCAAGATAAACATCCAAACATTTCTTGAATGAGTCCAGAGTAGGTGCCCGCACCCCTTCTGGAGGGAGTCTATTCCAGGCCTTTGGGGGCTCGGATAGTAAATAAATTATTCCTTATGTCCAGCCTAAAATGGTCTCAGAGGAGTTTATGACTGTTGGTCCTTGTTATCCCTTTGGGCACTCTGGTGAACAAACGTTCCCCCAGATCCTGAAGTACACTCCTTATGTACTGTAAGCAGCCACCAGGTCCCCTCTGAGCCTGCGCTTTTCCAGGCTGAAGACCCCCTTGGCTCCCAGATTCTCCTTATAAGGCCTAATCTCTTGCCCTCTGATCATGCGCGTGGCTCTCCTCTGGACTCTCTCAAGCTTCTCGCGTCCTTCTTGAATTGTGGAGCCCATAATTGGATGCAGTACTCCAGATGCAGCCTCACCAAGGCCAAGTACAGCGGGAGGATGACATTCTAAGATTTACTCGAGAAGTATCTGTAGATGCAAGCCAGAGTCTGCCCTATGTAAGTAGCTCAGCCCCTTTCCTCACTGCACATTCAGCACAGGCACACTAGCTTCTCTGCAGCATGCACCATGCAGGCAGTTTCCCCCTGTGCCACTGTGTGTAGCATGGGTAGCCCAGCTCCTTCCCTGATGTAAGGTTTGTGTCCACCCACTTACTAAGTTTATCCAAGTCAGCCTGGATCATTAGCCTATTCTCAGGTGTGGACGCTATGCCCCAAAGTTTAGCATCAGTGTTATCAGCAAACTCGGCCAGTGTGCTTCTGACACCAATGTCCACATTGTTGATAAAGATGTTAAAGAGAACCGGTTCAAGGACACAGCCTTGGGGGACACCACTGGTCATGGAACACCATAATGATTTGCTACCATTGACTACTACTCTCTGGGTCCGACCTCAAAGCCAATTCCCCAGCCATAGGACTGTGGTGTAGCCGAGGCCACAGTTGGCCAATTTTTCCATAAGGAGTTCATGGGACACCAAATCAAAGGCTTTTTTAAAGTCCATGTATAAGATGTCAATCTCTTCTCCCTTTTCCAGGTGATAGGTCACCTGGTCATAGAAGGAGATGAGATTGGTCGGGCAAGGCCTACCCGTGACAAACCCGTGCTGGCTGTCCCTCAGGATCTTGCCCTCAGCCAGCTTATGAAGAAGGGTCTCTTTGATAATTTTCTCCAGAATCTTACCGGGGATTGAGGTCAAGTTTATTGGCCTGTAATTCCCAGGATCTACTTTCTGCCCTTTCTTAAAGATGTGTATAACATTGGCCTTCTTCCAGTCTTCAGGTACTTCACCTGAGCACCACAAGTTTCCGAATATTTTTGACAATGTTTGGGCTATGACACCTGCCAGCTCCTTGAGTACTCTAGGGTGTAATCTGTCAGGACCAGCCGACTTGAAGATGTCTAGCCTCTCAAGGTGTTCCTTTACAAGGTCTGTGCTGATGCTGGGTATAAATATGCCCTCACCCTGACCGCCCCATTCATACTAGGCAGGGTGGTCCCTTTGGGCTGATGAAAGACCAGCGTGAAGTACCCATTAAGCAGGTTGGCTTTTTCCTGGGTGTCAGTTATCAGTTGTCCCATTTCATTCAGCAGGGGTGCGATGTTATCCTTGCTTTTTTTCCGACTCCCTACATATCTGAAAAAGGACTTTGTTATCCTTGATATGTGAAGCTAGATGGAGTTCGGTTGCAGCCTGAGCTTTCCTGATCCTCTCCCTGCAGGTACAGACCAGTGCTGAGTACTCCTCCTTGGGAGTGATTCCAGCCTTCCACCCTTTATAAGTCTTTTTAGGCATAGGAGGTCCTCAAGTTCCCTGCTGAGCCAAGGAAGTTGCTGTGCCCTTTTGCTACCCTTCATCCTAGATGGGATGGCCACCCCTTGTGCCGTCAGGATCACTCCCTTGAGGAGCAAATGCTCCCCTTGGACTCCTCTTCCTGCTGAATCATGGTCCCTTAGAGCCTCGACATCAAGTCTCCTGAGCTTATCAAAGTCAGCTTTCCTAAAGTCAAGGACTTCTGCATTGCTGACTGACTTGCCAGCTTTGCGATGGATAGTAAAGATGATCAGCTCATGGTCACTATCACCCAACTTCCCATAGATTCTTAGGTCACTGACTAAATCTTCCCCTTTAGCCAGTATCAGGTCCAACAATGCTTTACCTCTTGTTGGCCCATAGACTTCTTGAGTCAGGTAGAGCTCATTCATGCACGTGAGGAAGATTTGCGACCGCTCAGATCTGGCCGAGTGCTCTTCCCACAAGATGTCCGGGTAGTTAAAGTCTCCCATGACAACCATGCACTGAGAGTGTTCAGTCTCAGCCAGTTTCCTGACAAATTCCTGGTCCAGCTCATTTCTGGTTAGGAGGTCTGTAGTAAATGCCTACCATGGTGTCCCCTAAGCCATGTTCCCTACATATTTTAACTCAAAGGCACTCTAGTCATCCTCCCTGGGTGCCCATGTCAATTTGTAGGGACATGTAGCTGTCCTTGACACAGAGAGCTACACCCCCACCCCTTTTATCTGCACGATCTCTCTTGTACAGGGTATAGCCATCTATACCTGTGGCCCTGTCATAGGTGGAGTCCCACCCAGGTCTCCAATACCCCTATAAGATCATAGTCTTTCCTGCTTAGCAGGAGAACCAGTTCCTCCTGTTTGTTCCCCAAGCTCCTGACATTAGTATACAGACATGTAAGTGTCCCATTGGAAGCCCTAGGCTTCCTTGCACTCCTGTGAGGACACTATTCCAGGGCTGGGGTAGGTGTGGATTCCCTTGGGTACCCTAACCTGCTGGTTATGCAGCAGTGGGCTTCCATTGGCAGTTATCCACCCATCCTCTGGTGGGCTTAGTTTAAAGCCCAGTCAAGCAGGTCAGCCAGTCTGGCTGACAAGAGCCTCTTCCCAGTGGAGCGAGGAGGAGGCCATCTCTTCCCAGCAGGCCACTGCCTCCCTCACCAAAGAGCAGACTGTGATCGTGGAAGCCGAAGACTTCACGATGACACCAGCACCGCAGTCTTTGGTTGACTACCTTGATCCTCCTCTCCCTCCTTAGCCTATAGCCCAAAACTGGGAGGATCAAGAAAACACCACCTGCACCCCCAACCCCTTAAGCCCTGCTCCCAAAACCCTGTAGTGCCTCATGACCCAGCTAGGATTGCTCTGAACCTTGTTATTTGTGCCCACATGGATAAGGAGCATAGGGTAGTGGTTGGTGGGCTGGATGAGTTTTGAGATCCTCTTTGCCACGTCCCAGATATGGGCTCCCATTAAGCAGCAGACCTCCTGGGCTAGGGTGGCAGCTGTAGCTGCTTGCTTAAGAACCTGAATACATGTCGGAAATATATTTTAAAAACAAAATAACAAACCTTCTTTCAGTACATTACTTAAAAACAAATAAAAATGATCTGAGAGTGGCCCAGAAATTTGCACTGCAGCAGTGTACACTGCAACATTCTGAGTCGGCCAGGAGCTCTGTAGATTTGGGTAATTTTCATTGAAATTTGGCACACTACATTGCAGGCAAGGAAACCTGCCAAGTATTCTATTTTTTAAGAAACTACATGACCCATTTCTGCCTTACTGCTAACAGCTTCTCTCTTAAAATAAATGCAGATTTCAGTACCTGTCCTGTGCTTTGCTCCAAGAAGTCTGCCATACAGATGACATGAAGAAGGGGAAAAGTTTGGCAAAGATAAAGGATGGAAGTTTGGTTGTTTTCTTCCCTTCTGTCCTAGGTTTCATTTCCTCAAATCCAGGAAAACAGTAACAGACCTATAAAACTGATGCTAATGTTCTGACTTCCAAGTTATTTACTAAGGGCAGAAAAATAATCTGATGACACCTTAACATAAAAAGAGGTCCTGTTCTCTCAGCTATGACACTGCACATCCAGAGGCACTTTTTGTCAAAGCAAAGTTCTTTGCTGCTTCCTCCCAAATGTGTAGCTGCAGTGTGCTTGTTAGTGTTTTCCATCCAAGAGCTAGCTGAAACTCTCTGATGCTGTATTACTGCAGGGCTAGATTCAGCCCTGCCCTTGTAAGTGGAAAGAAGCACCTTCCTTAAGCCAGTTTGTCATGTCCTAGCAGAAATGCAGTCCTGCAAGCAGGAAAGCAAAGGGCTACTTCTCAATTACTGACTTCTCCGCCGTAAGAAAGGCTGGAAGGGTAGAGAAGCAAGAGAAACATGACTCAAGGAATAGAAATGGCCAGCCATGCTCAGGAGAAGTTTGGGTCACTACTTTAAGAAGTGTAGCCTTTTACATGCTCTGTCTGTACATCAGGAAGTTCTAAGAGGCATTCTCCTCCTGTGGCAGGATGCTTCTAGAACAGTGGTTCTCAATCTTTTCTGTACCAGGACCCATCTGCAAAGATCAATGGCTTGTCCCTACCCACACCCCCCTGGTCCTGCTGGTGCCTGCCCCACCCTGACAGTCCCCAAGCCTTCCAACCCCTGCTCCCCATACACTTACTTTCATCCAGATGCTAGGGCTGCTCCCATTATCCTTCCTGGCTGTGTGCTGGCCATGCCCCAAGCAGACCCTTGCAGACTGGATCACTGCCAGCCTGCAAGGGGAAACCCATGATTTCATGCGTTTTTCTGGCACCTGCTCGCAGGCCTTTGAAATATTCTTGCAACCCACTTTTGGGTTGTGACCCACAGGTTAAGAAATGCTGTTCTAGAGTTCTGATGGGGAGGTATGGTTCCACAGTGCACCCCTGAGTAGCATTATGGTGTAAGGACCATGATATAAGCCTGGCTTCAGATTGAGACCTGGCTGAAAATCATTATATAGTTTAACTAACATTTTCCTTCTGCTTGGAGGCTTTCAGACTTACACTTGTGAGCTTTTTTCTGCCACCCAGAAACTTGCTTTCTTCACTTTGCTTAAATGAAAGCTGAGATTCGCATGTAACAAGATACAGGAGCTGAGGATTTCATAAAAACATCAAATGCCCTGAAACTCTCCCCCCTCCCCCACACCCTGTAAAAGAGTAGCAGTTTTGATTTCTTACAAAAATCAGAGAAATAGGAAGGGACTCAAGAGGTCATCTCATCCACCCCTTCCCCTGCTCAAGGTAGGATCATTTGTGTCCAAACCAAAACAGACCAATGTTCATCTAGCTTGCACTTAAAAGCCTCCACTGATGGAGATTCCACAGCTTCCCTAAGTAATCTGCTCCAGTGTTTAACTACTGCCATAGATAGACATTTCTTCTTAATATGTACTCTAAATCTCCCTTGCTGCATTTTAAGCTTAATACTTCTTGTTCTGCCTACAATGAACAAATGGACATCATCCTTTTACGTAAAAAAACCCTCTTTGTATTTCAAGACTTGTCTTCCCTCAGTCTTCTCTTTTCAAGATTTAAATAATCCTAATTCTTACAGCCTTTGTGTGTCATGTTTTCTAGATCTTTCTGCTGGTAATGAAGTAGAGGGAAAGAATCACTTCCAGCAACTTGCATAAAACACTCTTGCTAGTACATCCCAGTATGCTACTAGCTGCTGCTTTTGTTTTTGGGTTTTTTTGGCAACAATAATACACTGTAGGCTCGTATCTACTTATGATCCAGACATTTCCAGATCTTTTTCTCCACAAATGCATTTTAATTTGTGCATCTGATTGCTCCTTCCTATGTGCAGATCTTTCTAGTGCACTTTGCACTTTTCAGCCTATTTCATTCAGATCGCTTTCTAAATTTAATCAAGATCATTTTGAATCCGAATCTTGTCATCTAAAGCAGTTGTGTTGAACTCAAAAAAGTCAATAAGCCATATTCCCTGGCAGCCTCCATGGGCTCCCCTATGTCACTGATTGCTGCTGGTTTTCATCTCTAGCATAAAATGGAAAAAGGTAAAAAAGGAAAACTGGGGTGAAAGGGTACCTATCTTTGCTGGCAGCTCCATTAACCCATTAGGTTCTGGCTGTGCTGACATAGTGAGAAGCTCTACAGGCTGGATGACCCGGACTGGATCTGCCCATGGGCCATATGTTTGAGACCTCTGCTCTTAAGTGTCTGCTACCCCATCCCACTTACCATCTTCCCCAAATTTAATTAGTTCCTTCTCCAGGATTAATGAAACTATTGAACAGTATCAGACTTCTCAGTAAATCCACTGATACTTCCTTCCAATTGAACATTAAACTATTGATTATTACTCTTTGGGCATGAATAGCCAACCAGTTATGCATCCACTTTATAGTAGCTTTATCTACACCAGAGCTAATCCAACTGGCCACCTGCCAAATTGAGCTACATGTGGCCTGCTGGCTCCAGCCCAGACACTGCTCCCTTCACTGTTTTGGATACAGTAGCACCTGGGGTCTCCAAGTTCCCCCTACCTCCCTGGCTCTGGCTTCCGCTTCCTGCCTGGGGGCCAGAGCGTATAGCTGGAGGAAGCCAGAGTGCTTATGGTTTGCATGGGGTATGGGAGGGGCTGGGATACTCAAACTGGGTGCACATCAGGGAAGGAGCTGGGCTACCCATGCTATACACAGTGGCAGAGGGAGGAACTGCCTGCTTGGTGCGTGCAGCAGAGAAGCTAGCATGCCTGTGCTGAATGTGCAGTGAGGAAAGGGGCTGAGTTACTCACATAGGTCACACAGTGGGGATGCCTACACAGCAGGAGCTGCCTATGCAGCACATCCAGCTGGGAGCAGGGTGAGACTACACACAGCAGACTGGAAGTGGAGAGAGGGAGGAGAAAGAGGAAAGGCAGACCCCTAGGCTAAGGACAGCCATTACACAAACTGATTCAAGTGATCAGAAACTGGTTTAAACCTGTAACAGAACAGATGTTCAGTGCACATAAACCAGTTTAAAAATGGCTGAAACTAGTTTAAGATAAACCTGGTTAAATGTAGTATCAGACTTAACCAATTTGGGTCAAACCAATATGCAGTGTCTGTCCCAGACCATTGATGGTTTAAGCTAAATCAGACTCCCCCAGCATCTGGGCATGCTCTCTGCTCCACAGCAAGGCAGGCCCTAGCCAGAGCTCCGGCAGAGACTTGCAGGCACAGCAACATCTGCCTGGTGTCCTCCTGCTTTCCCCTCCCGACTCCCTCTGCCTTACACAGACATCTCAGCGTTAGCTAGCAGACCACATGTTGGCTACACGTTGTGGCAGATAGCAATATCATCTTAGGACTTTTTGGAGCTAATCAAAGCTCAGCTGGTAATGTCCCTCCATTCCTTCTTTGTTTAAGAAGAGTTTGAACTAATGAGAGAGGCTGTTTGTTTTCTGATGGGATAATACATGCTGATAACAGAGCTGATAAATGCTGTTAACATTCAAGGGGGGGGGGGGGAGGAACTCCTCCCTAATCCTGCCCAGGGCCTGGCCATGCCCTCCTCAGCTCAACTCTGTGCAAGGGAAGGGAGGGCTGCTCTAGTGCCCCTCAGCTTCTAGCCTGAGCCATTGCAGGCATGTGCCTGCATTTCTGGGACGTCTGTGGAGTTAAGTGATTTAGCCTAGCCAGGTCAGACTAACCTACAAAGATTGAATCAATTTAGGCTTAGGCTTTTTGAATGTCTGTCCCTAGCTCCAGTTTGCAGTCTGTGCAGACTGCAGCCTCTGGTTGCCATAAAGTTGGCCAGCTCTGATCTAGGCTGTATTTAATTAATTCACTTATAAGGAGGACTTGGGAGAGTTGGTCAAAAGCCTTGCTAGAAGTTGACATACTTTGCATCTACTTTACCCTCCTCAGGTTACAGCATCTGAGTGTTAAGCCAGTGTAAGGAATTCTGAGCCCCATTGGTTACCGTGATACCCCTTGGTGGCCACGTAGCTGCTGCTCTACCCTGGCTCTCTGGGAATCCTCCCCTTCTTCCCACCTGCCACACCTTGATATAAATACATATTTTTGAAGGGGATGCTGCCACAGGGACCCTAGACCAAGCCCTCATACAGGAACAAGCTAGACTCTAACAGCTGGCTGCCTTAAGGACTAATTTTGTGGCCCCCTTACCTCCCCTTTTTGCCATGGCCAAGCCTCACTAGTGTTATTGTTTAATCCAAGGGAAGAGCAAAATATGGTCCATGGGCCAGATCCGGCCATTCTATCCAGCCTGCAAGGTCCTTCCAAAAAACAATCAGTTACCAGCCTGCAGCTTCTCCTCTGAAAGGCAGTAGAAGGCAAGCTTTCAGAGGTCGCATCCTATCGGATCAGGTGGGCTATGTGCCTCCACCTCCAGGGGCTTCCCAGCACTCCAGCTGGGTGTGCCATGTGGAAGCACTGTACTACTGGACAGCTGGTGAATGGGAGGGGAGCTCCTGCCTACAGGAGGGATGGATGGGTGTGAGGTTTGTGGGTGGGTGTGGGCCCCCCCTACCACATGGCTGTGCCATGGCATACAGCCCCCACTGCCAGTGGCGACAGCAGCAGCATGCCCTCAAGGCACTCCTGGTCCATGGCAGGCAGGGTCCCCCTGGTGGTGCGTGGCTCTGGGTGAAACCTAAGAGCTGCACATAGCGGCACAGAGCCTACCTGGCCTGATAGCATGTAGGCCAGGATCCACAGTGAGTTGCATGCCATCAGGCCAGGCTGGCTACATGCCTCTACATAGGGCTCCCTGCTGGAGTGCTGGAAGCCCCATGTGGAGGCATGGAGCTGGCCCAAGCCAGTCTGGTGGCACGCAACTCCCACCTGCAGTGCCAGGAGCCTCACGGGCTATCACGAAGCCAGCCTGGTCCAGCTTGAAGACACATGCAAGCAGGCCGGATCAGCTCCATGCCACTATGTGTAGCTCTCGGGACTCAGCCAGAGCCACATGCCGCCGGGGGTTCTGCCTGCCACAGGCCATGAGCACCCCAAGAGCCCACTGCCCATGGCAGGGGCTGTCTCTCATAAAGAAGTGTGGGGGGCCCACAAACCCCCAGAAGTCTTCACAAACCCCACACATATCACAATATACAGGTGTAAGACATCATTTTGAGCTATTATGCGATTACCTATATTATACAAACGTACATAAATCAGAATAAAATATTTTTTTAAATAAAATTAAAATATATATTATAGTGGATGTTTGATTTTTAGTGTATGATTTTTTTCTGGTTCCAAGATAGCAACCACTCCTCCCCCATCCCCTGAAAAGGAGTACTTCTGGGGGGCAAAGTTCAGGGGTTAGGGGGTGGGAGGTCCAGTCCCAAGATGGCAAATCAGGGAGAGGGCACCTATCAAGATTTCATAGACATTAGGGCTGTAAAGGATCTCGGAAGATCTTTGAGTCCAGCCCCTTGCCCCAGGGGCAGGAAGTCAGCAGGGGTCATAGGATCCCAGCAAGATAGACATCCAAATGTCTCCTGAAGGCATTCAAAGTAGGTGCTTGAACCACCTCTGGTGGCAGTCTATTCCAAACCTTGGGGGCTCGGACGGTAAAGAAGCTATTTCCTTATGTCCAGCCTGAAACGTCATAGAGGAGTTTGTGACCGTTTGATCTTGTCATCCCTTGGGGCACTCTGGTGAACAGATGTTGCCCCAGCTCCTGGTGAGCACCCCTGATAAACTTATACGAGGCCTCTGGAACACCCCTGAACCTGTGCTTTTTCAGGCTGAAGAGTCCCATAGCTCTCATCCTGTCATTGTAAGGTCTTTTTTCCTGACCTCTGATCATGCGTGTGGCTCTCCTTGGGACTCTCTCAAGCTTCTCCACATCCTTTTTTAATTGTGGAGCCCAAAACTGGATGCAGCACTCTAGCTGAAGCCTCACCAAGGCCAAGTACAATAGGAGAATGACATCCTGGGATTTGCTTGAGGGGGTGGAGCTATACTTGTGGCCCTCAACAGCTCACAAAAAGTCATTAAGTGGCCCTTCAGCCACAATAATTGGCCACACCTGGATTAATCAGTCTTCATTTTTGTGGTCTCAGGCTTCTTGGCCTCTACCCCTTTTCTAGCTGGAGCTTTTTAGCATAGGTCCATGACATCTGATCCAGTTCCTGAGCTCTCACCTTTGCCTTGCCATCTCTGGGCTCTCTAGCCCCATGCTGGCTCCTCTCCAGGTCCTGGGCCCACTCTGGCTAACTCCATGCCTCTCTGGCACTACTGGGACCTCCAAACCTCCCCTACAGTCCCAAACCTGGTACACTGGTTCAAACATGAACAAAAATACAAGCACTCCAGGTATAACTTAACTCTAAGTACGCTGGCAGTCTACTAAATCTCTTTATTCCTGGTCACAGTCCCCTACCAGCCCTCAGAGCTCTTTCCGAGCCAGAAAACAGCAAGCCTGGATCTCCTGCAGCCATTCATCAACAGGCAGCTTACAGAAGAGCTCCTTTCCCTTAGGCCTTCAGGGCCAAACTGCTTGCTCTGGCTCTGGCTTATATGCTGCTAGGGCCCTGCCTACTTCCAGCCAGGTGACTTGCTTCAGCAGTACTCCATCCTATTGTACTATTAGCACAGTAACAGGAAATTTCAGCTTCTGGCTGTCCATCCCTTTGCAGCTAACCCTTATTTGTCTTCCTGAGCACTGTGTTTGCCCAAATTGTTTCCCTCCTAAAGTAACAGAAGCCATAGGTTCTCTGTTACAGGCAGGACATGACATCTGACTTAAATTGTTATCTTCATTGGATTATTTATTACTAGCAGGATCAATACTGCTCAGTACTTATTGCAAATCCAATCACTGCTGGGACAGTGTATTTGAATGGGTGCTTCCCATTTAAAATGTTCTCTCTAGAGAAATAAGCTACATAAATATTTGCTGGCTGAGATTTATCATCCTAGCAAACTTGCTCAGGCAGAGCTTGACCTGAACTGACTCAAGCAGGAAATCCCCTACCAGCTTCCAAAGAGAAGGGCTGTGCACCCAGTGCAAGTAGTCCAGCCCCTCCCCTGCCCCATGCACAGCATGGGCACCCCAGGTTCCTCCTGCTATGCTGCCCTATGCTATGTTGCCCCAGGAGTGGGGGCAAGAAACCAAGGTCAGGGAGACAGGGGGAGCTTGGAGACCCTAGATGCCACTGCATCAAAAAAGTGTGCCTATTGGTCCATTATGATATGAGAATGTGCCACATTAAGTGTTACTGGATTTTCACAGATTGGAGGTGGACCTCTAGAGCTTAAGACCTGACCCAGGAAACTGGTGGGGGTCAGGAAAGAGGTTGGCAGGAGGAAGAGGGAGGGAGTTGTCCTATAAGAGTTTCACAAAAAATTAAATCTGTTATTGGACTACTTTTCTCCATATGCAAGAAAGATTTCTGCAAGATCTAGGGTGGATGATTCCAGAAAGGCCAAGATCTGTGTCTCAGAGAAGATAAGTGAAGAATCCTGGCTGGTGTGTGGTGAGCACTGAGCCTGGAAGAAATGAATGAGGTGAAAGCCCTACCGCCTGGGAAAGGAACTACTTGCCACTCTTAATAGTATTTGATGCGTTGCAGCTGAATATTCAGACCCAAGAGGAGAGACATCTGGGCTTATTGAATTCATAGAAACTTTAGGAAACTGAAACAAGAGATTAACATTTGAGTTTAGCACTCCAGTTAGAAAGAAAAAAAAAAAATCAACTCAGATTAAATGGTAAAAAGGCATTGTACTGTAATGGATGGCTTTCCACTGATGTCCTTTCACAGCATCTGATGAAGTGAGCTTCAGCTCATAACAGTTTATGCATCTCTGATTCTGTCTATATAAAGTGCATCTGAACCATGCCTCCCTGCCAGCTTCCCTTCCAGATATCCTTAGTGTCCACGAGCAAAAAATTATCCCTACCTTAAAGGCAAACCTGAACTAAAAGGTAGAGTCAAAAGAAGAAAAAGAAAAACAACAACTTGTTGACAAAAGCCTGAAATTAATTCTCTGGCTGTTCCCAACTTCTTCGGATTCTAACTTCTAGTTGCTACAGTGTCTGAGGCTTCTCTTCTCTCTCTGCCTCACCCTACCGTATGTGGAATCAGAAAAAATATATGCCTTAAACTTTGATTATTTTAGTTATAAGATGACATAACCGCGTTGTGGAGAATTGCTGGCTCTGTACAGTAGAACAGATAAGGGCAAGTGTTTGTTCTTTGTAACTCCTCTGCAACTGCTTCGCTCACCGCGGCCTTGAAGGTAGCAAAAAAGTATGTACAAAGTTGATTTCCAGGTGCAAGAAGGAGGTTTGTGAACTAACCCTACCTCCCCCATAATTCCCGTCCTGATAACAGCAAAGAAATAATGAAGTAATATTATAGCCGCTTTTCATGCTAATTTCACTATATGATCACGTGAGTTGTAAGCGACTGTTAAAAAGTATATAAGCCTCCTGATTTTGCTCTTGGGGGGGGGGGGGGGGGGACCCCTTCCAAGTGCTTGGGAAATCCATGTCACTTTGGAACTCCCCCTACAGCTGTAGTTTCTTTTGAATAAAAGCTTCTGCTGACCTGACCCAAAAGTATGCTGCGTGTGTTTCCACGACAATTCCTGGTGCCGTGACTCGGATCCAGAACACAGGCTGAGGAAGGAGGACCGCAGGCTGCCCCCCCCCCCCCGAACCCCGAGGGGCCAAACTTGAGAGGTAAGAGACCTAATTCAAAATCTCTATTGGGGTTTTGGAGGAGGACTGCCTGTAGGCTCCCAACTTGGCCGTGGTAACTGGATCTGAACCTTGTTAAAACAGGTCAGTCTGAACCTTACTGCCGGCTAAAATTTTCTGTCTGGTAAAGGATCCCATTTTGTGTCTGGTAACGTACGTTTTATTTAGGGAGAAACTGTTTGAGGCACCTTCATCCAACAGCACATCGGGCTTGTAGTTAATTAACTAAGGCGGTGTGGGGTAGGAGGTCTGGCTGACTGAATAAATGTGCATGTGCGTGTATTTAGAAATATGAGCCACTGACCCGGACTGAGACTACGGTTGGGTTCAGCCGCCCCAATTCTGCCTGACAGGGCAGTTTTGAAAGCAAGGGGGCCCAACTGGAACCTCGTGACCCAGTGGACAGGGCGTCTGAGTGATTTTGTCTTTTCCAAACCCCTTGTCCTAGTAGCTTCTGCCAAGAGCAGGAGTAAAAGGATCCCTCTAGTGTTTCCCTCCCCATTTCTATTTTATGAGCCGGTGTCGGGTCAGAAGCCTTTTGTCTGGGCAGTGAAAAACTGCGGGGCAAGGCACTGAGCGGCCCGGACATCCTAAATAAGCCTCTCCTACGTCTCCCTGTATGACTGAAAATGGGAACAAGTCAGTCTAAACAAGTTCCTGTCCCCTCTAAGGGGACTCCGGCGTACTTTATGTACACACACTATTCTCCCGAGACTTGCAAGTACCTGGATAAGTGGAACTGGTATACTAGGGATGATCCTGTGAAGCATTTTCCACAGGAAGGAACATTTGATCAGGATAAAATAGTGCACTTGAGAGGGGCTTTAGAGTCCCGTGGATCCAAAACACCACAAAACCAGTGGGACGCGTTCTTTTATTGGTATGATGAAATGTCCAAAAGGCGGACAGAATCTCAAACTAGGAGCCTAAAAGACTCTCAAGAAAAATTAAAACAGCAGTTAAAAGCTGTTCGGGAGAAATTGGCTACTCCCCCAAATTACACGCCGGCCACCGCTCCGATGTATCCAACATTGCCCGGGGCGCCCCCACCACCGGAGCCAGCAGAGAATATCCTTGACCTTTGTTCGAACCCTGCTCTCCTGGGACTCCCACATCAGCAACAACCGGTTCAACATCAGGCTGCAGCCCAGGCTAGTAACCCATTAGCTGAAGCTCCTTCAGTAAATCCATCCACGGAGCTTAATAGTCCGGACTCATCCACCATATCTGCCACTCAATCATCACCAGTGTGGCAATTTACTCCTGGGTCACAACCCACCACAGGTGTATTTAGAAGAATGGGAATAGGCATGGAAAGATCTCCCATCAATCTGAGATCCCGAACTGCATAAGTTTACCCCCTAAGACAAATGCCAGGCATTGGCACCGATGCACAAAATATAGTAACTGTGCATGCACCCTGGACTCCAGGTGATCTCTACAATTTAACTCAAAAGTTCCCAAAAATCAGGGAAGACCCAGAAAAATTTCAGGAAGAATTGCAGACTGTTATAAATTGTTATAATCCAACATGGGCTGACATTAATCAGCTCATGCGATCGATTTTGCCCAAGGAAACTATGCTACGTCTGTACGCTGCCTGTACTTGGCCAGATCAAAACCCAGGGATTGGCCAAGACTTTATTAACAAGAGAAATGCTTTGGTTCAGGCAGTTCTCACAATTTGCCCAAAAAAGACAGACTGGACCAAAATAAATACCTGTAAACAAAACAAAAATGAACACCCCAATGACTATTTAGAACGCCTCAAACAGGCATTTGAACGATACTTAGGAATGGATAACCCAGTCGGAAATACTAAACAAGCAATAGTGGCAGCATTCGTCCAGGGACTTAACCCTAAAATTGCTGAGAAAATTCAAACAGTAATTATTGGCTGGGAAACTAAAGATTTGACCGAAGTCCTTGCTGCGGCTAACCATTTTCATAACAAATTGGAACGGTCTAAAGACAATGCCGAGTTCAAGTTAATGGCCTTACAGATTTCTCAGTTGCAGGGTCCAGGTAGAGGAAGGGGATGAGGACGGGGAAGGGGAGGCCCAGGTAGATTCAGGGGAAGAGATAGAGCTTTGAGCCCACAAAACCCAGGCTATGGGAACCAATGTCATTACTGCAAGCAAGAAGGACATTGGAAATCAGAATGCCCCAACCGCCCCGGCCAAGGACCCAGACCCCACCTCCACTTCCTGTCAATTTTCCCAGTGTTGAATAGGACAGCCTGAGGGACAGTGACATCATTGCTCCTTTGCTTGCTACTGACCAATCTGTTCCGTTTGTTGAATGCCTTATTTCTGGTAAACCTGTCTCCTGTCTTGTCGACATCGGAACGTCCTGCTCCACGCTAAAGGCTGCTGAGTTTCCTTTTCTACCTTATTCTCCTGAAACTATAAATGCTGTCGGTATAGGCGGACAACCTATCCCACATCCCGTCTCTGAACCCGTCTCCATCTCTATTGGCCCTTTGTCTGAAAATCATGCCTTTCTTCTTAGCCCCTGTGCACCTGTCAGCCTTCTTGGTAAGGATTTGCTGTGTAAACTGGGGTGCGTGATTTATTGTAGCCCAGATGGTGTTTACCTTGAGGTATCGGAACATAGGGAAACCGAGCTTGTGGTTTTGCTAACCCAGGAGTACTCTGATCCTGACACTTCCTACTTGCAAGAGGAACTGTTGGCACAAGTACCTCCACAGCTGTGGTCCACCCATGTGAATGAAGTGGGGCACATGCTGAGTGCTGAACCAGTGCGTATCATCCTGAACCCTGCCAAGCCACTTCCTCGTGTCCCACAGTACCCCATCTCAAAGAAAGCTGAGGAAGGGATCAAGCCTGTCGTTTCCTCACTCCTTGAGCAAGGGATTATTGTCCCAATACGCTCCCCCTGCAACACACCTATCCTACCTAGTCTGCTGAAAAACAAACAAAAACAGAGTTAGGAGCCTGTGGGCCAGAAAGGGCCGCATTTCTGGCAGAACGGTCTGCCAGATCATTTCCTCGTGTGACATCAAAGGGTTTCTCATGAGCTTTACATTTAAAAATAGCAAGAGGCAATTGAACAGCTTCTAAGAGTGCTTTTACATAACAACCATGACTGATTTGGGTCCCTGATGAAGTGAGGAACCCTCTTTGTTTCCAGATTTGTCCAAAATCATGAACAACACCAAAAGCATACTTAGAGTCAGTATAAATGGTTGTGGTTTGATTTTTTTGAAAGAATGCAAGCACGTGTTAAAGCAATGAGTTCAGCAACTTGAGCAGAACGAGCTTGGGGTAAAGAATAGGCTTCCAAAACAGCATACTGAGTGCATACTGCATATCCCGCAACTAATTTGCCTGCATCATTTCTAAGACAGGAACCATCAACAAACAAAACAAGGTCAGAGTTTGGGATAGGAATGTCCTTGAGGTCAGTTCGAGGGGCTAGCTTTGGCTAGCCTTTCAAGTCTGGCCCTTCTTCAAAATCAGGCCCCAAAAAAGGAAATAAGTGACTGGCTGCGTGCAGGATGTTCACTGCACCCCGACTCTCTCTGGCGCTCCCCGGACGGCCGCCCGGTGGCGCGAGAGCTTTTGCCACATCTTGCTCGTTTAACCCACTCTGTGGCCCATACAAGCAAAGGGGTGATGATTGCTACAGTACAAAGAAATTGGTTTGCCCCAAATTTTCCTTCCATGGCACAACAGTACTGTAGCTCCTGTCCCATCTGCTTAGCTCACAACATTGGGCAACGGGTAAAAACGACACCCGCAGCCCATCCCCCTCCATGGGGACCGTTTGTAAATCTGCAAATTGATTTTGCGCAGCTACCTAAGTGCTGTTCTTACGAGTACATTCTTGTTATTATTGATGTGTTCTCTGGATGGGTGGAAGCCTACCCATGCGTACGTGCTAATTCCATCACTGTAGCAAAGAAATTGCTCAAAGAATTCATCCCTAGATTTGGATTGCCCCTCACAATAGATAGTGACCGCGGCACCCATTTCACAGGACAGATAATAAAAAACATCTGCCAAGCACTCAACATACAGCAACACCTACACTGTAGTTATCATCCACAATCAAGTGGTGCTGTAGAACGTAAAAACTCTGATTTAAAAACGCGCATTTCGAAGATTTGTGCTGAAACAGGCCTCAAATGGCCTAATGCACTGCCCTTATGCACATTAGAAACACTGTTAACAGAAAACATGGCCTAACCCCTTATGAAATACTCATGGCATGACCCATGAGGATGCCAGCTACACCACCTGTTGCCCCTCACCAAACAGACCTACAATTAACTGATGAAACTGTACTAAATTATTGCAAGGCATTAATGAAGTATGCCAGGTCTGTTCATTCACAGATCCAAGAAGCCTTACCTCAACCACCGGATGTTCCTTGTCACAACCTCAAACCAGGGGATTGGATCTACGTAAAGGTCTATCAACAGAAAAAACGCACTTCAACCCAGATGGAAAGGACCTTTCCAGGTACTTCTGACCACTAATTCTGCTGTTTGTTGCCAAGGTCACCAAACGTGGACTCACGCCTCACGCTGCAAGAAGGTATCACCTCCATTGGACCCCGAAGCAGCTGTATTCCAACCAAGGTTGGGATCTTTCCCTGAGGCCAAGGACAAAGACCCTCAGGACCTCACTCAGGCAAGTGAGGAGCATCAGGGTGCAAGTGCTAGTAACCTCTCCCCTGAACCCAACACCTCAGCCCAGCTGGATTCATCAGTTGAAGAACGAAGATATCATCTTCGGCCTCGAAGAAAGTGAATGCTCCCATTCGGAAGATCACCACCTCGATCAAGACCAAGAGCTGACATTATCAGTCCTTTAGGTAACTTGAGCCCAGAGGACAAAAAAAGACTTTGGCTGCCATCCTGGGTTTGGCTGGTAGTGTTCTTTTTCTTACTGGTGCTGGTTATGTTTGTTGTTAAGATTCTTTGTCCCTCCTGTATCTAAAAATGGCACTGATATCCTTATATATCACACTTGGGTATCTCAATATCACCCAAGGGGGGTGGGAAAAAAAAAACAAACTGTATTTGCAGATCTCCCGTACGGTGGCTCAAGCTGGAAATAAAAGTGACTGCTGGATATGCTCTCACAGCCCAACACACCTACACCAAGGAATCCCAATGATCGAAGTACCAATATCCCTCCAGCAATGGGGAACAATAAACGGCAGCTTCGTTAGACACTACTCGTTAGCTGTCCATCGGTCCGCTCCTAAAGAATGGAGGGCCGCACCTGCTAACTGAATAATCTCCCCAAGAATAGAGGCGCCTTTCTGTTACAGATCCAACAACACTGGAGCTTATAATAAAGCCACACCTGTAGGACACTACCCTCATTGCCTAACTACTCTAGATTATAGCCCTAGTAGCACCAGTGAAATCCTGTTGGGTAACGTATCCTCTCTCAATTGTACAGGATTCATGGTTTACAACTTTTCTAAGGAACCTCATGTTGCTCTCATTGCAAACAGATCGGAATTTTACATTGACTCCAATTTTACTTCTTATAATATATCTCGGTCCAGCAGGATAGCAGCTGAACGTGGTCCGTCCTATACGATGCATATCAATCGAAAGTGCCGGATATGGCACAACACCTGTTGAGATTTGAGTACCCTTTCTGCCCCAGGCCTTTGCTGGCTCTGCGGAAACAGGGCTCATAAAATCTTGCCCTGGAATTGGGTGGGGGCATGCACTCTTGGACGTGTTATCCCTGGTTTCGAAATGCATAGTGCAATATATCTGGAACAAGTAAAAAATTTCAACCATCACATGAAAAGGGCGGTTAACCCCTTAGCTACCAGAAACACAGGGTTCCATCGATTTGTGAGAACCTTCATACCGTGGCTTGGAGTAAGAGAATTGGAACTAGCCATAATTAACATTTCAGCCACAATGGAAGCTATGGGAAATGCCACTGCGGATGCAATTCAGGCTCTGCAAAAAGAGATCTCCCAGATCTCACAAGTAACTATACAACACCACATAGCCCTAGATTACCTATTGATATCCCAGGGAGGAGTATGTGCCTTAGTAAACTCCACCTGTTGTGTCTATGTCAATCAGGACATGCGAATCGAAACTGACATTCGCAAAATCCGAAATCAGTTAAGGGTCTTACATCAAGTGGCCTCAGAAACTACTGACTGGGGTCTAGAAGAAATGTGGTCTTGGCTAACCTCCTGGCTCCCAGATTTCGGGGCCCTTGGCAAGAAAATCCTGTATGGACTATTGTTTGTCTTGATAGTTCTGATAATGTTTTATGTCTTAGTGCAACTGATCCTCTGCTGTGTGAAAGCCAGCAGGAGAAGCTTTAGCAAGGCAAGAAAACCCACAGCAGAGTCTAGAATAATGGTGTTACAAAAGTGTGAGCAGATTGAAAGAAAACATGAAAGGCTACGTGATGAAATAGAGGGGCTCATGAGAATGGAAGTTTAAGGCTAAAGTGAGACTAAATAGTCTCAAAGGGGGGGGGCTGTGGAATCAGAAAAAATATGCGCCTTAAACTTTGATTATTTTAGTTATAAGATGACATAACCGCTTTGTGGAGAATTGCTGGCTCTGTACAGTAGAACAGATAAGGGCAAGTGTTTGTTCTTTGTAACTCCTCTGCAACTGCTTCGCTCACCGCGGCCTTGAAGGTAGCAAAAAAGTATGTACAAAGTTGATTTCCAGGTGCAAGAAGGAGGTTTGTGAACTAACCTCGCCTCCCCCATTAGTTCCCATCCTGATTACAGCAAAGAAATAATGAAGTAATATTATAGCCGCTTTTCACGCTAATTTCACTATACGATCACGTGAGTTGTAAGCGACTGTTAAAAAGTATATAAGCCTCCTGATTTTGCTCTTGGGGGGGGGACCCCTTCCAAGTGCTTGGGAAATCCATGTCACTTTGGAACTCCCCCTACAGCTGTAGTTTCTTTTGAATAAAAGCTTCTGCTGACCTGACCCAAAAGTATGCTGCGTGTGTTTCCACGACACGTACAACGATCAAGGTTGCTAGAAGTCATTTAACTGCACAAATAGGGCTGCCTGCATCAAGGAACTCATCTAGAATCATAGGAAATGAGGGTTGGAAGGGACTTCAGGAGGTCATCTAGTCCAATCCCCTGGTCAAAGACTAGACTAACTAGATCATCTCAGCCAAGGCTTTGTCTACCCGGGTCTTAAAAACCTCCCAGGATGGATATTCTAGAACCCCTCTGGGTAACCTGTTCCAGTGTTTTACTACCCTCCTAGTGAGAATTTTTTTCCTAATATCTAACCTAAACTTCCCCTGCTGCAACCTGAGACCATTGCTCCTTGTTTAGCCATCTGCCACCACTGAGAACAGTTTAGCTCCATCCCCTTTGGAACCACCCTTCAGGTAGCTGCTATTAAATCCCTCCTCAGTCTTTGTTAGACCTTGACTCCATGTGATGCCCAGTGACTAAGGAGACAACAGATCGATGCACACATTGCTCGTCAACGGCTTTATTCAAAATGGAGACAGCTTTGGGCCAGCTCTAACAAACCAGGGAGCTGCCACAAGCTTTAGTTCTTTCGATATTTATACACCTTGGTTTATGCTCATTAACATTTACCCCACCTTTGTCCCGCCTTTGTTCTATCCTTATTCCTTCCCATCTGAAGCTCCACCTCTGTTTACTGTTAATTTCATTAGCATTAAATTACCTATGCATTTCACTTATTTACATACCTTTTTGCTATGAGTGCATGCCTAAGACCCTGACCCTTGCTTCTCTTTGTCACTTGCTCTCTTGCTGATTTCCTCACCATCTCAAAGGTCTTACTTCTGCTTTATCTCCTAATGATAGCCAGTGGTCTGCATCCTGTTTTTCTTACACAGTGAACTATATATCTTACAACACTACCATATTGTTAGGAAAACGCTTGCTTAAGCATCTTGCAATGTTACTTTTAACATACCATTCTGCCTTGTAGTTAGCAGCTTGCTAGGCCACAGGTTATAGCTTTTTATTCAGCTGCAAATCCAATGCTCCCTAAGATCCAAATACTGTCACCCTAACAGTCTTCTCTTCTCCAGACTAAATAAACCCAGTTCCCTCAGTCTCTCCTCAGAAGTTATGAGCCCCAGCAATCATTTTTGTTGCCCTCCACTGGACTCTCTAATGTATCCACATCCTTTCTGTGGTGAGGGGCCCAAAACTGGACACAGTACTCCAGATGTGGTCTTATCAGTGCTGAATACGGGGGAATAATCACTTCCCTTGATCTGCTAGCAATGTTCCTACTAATGCAGCCCAGTATGCAAAGAAGGCTAATGGCAACAAAGGCATACTACTGGCTCACTGACATCCCTCCCTCAATCAACCTCTTCAACAGCAATTTATTGTCCTTGTTGCAAGCTGCCCTAAAAGTGATATTAGGAGCATGTTACCATCAGAAGTCCTTGTAGATCTAGGACAGGACAACTGAAATTCTAGCTAGAATGAACATGACTTGAATCACAAGTATTGCTAATGAAAACATGAAGAAACTCCAGAGCCAGCACAACAAGTTGTCCTATAAGAGTTTCACAAAAAATTAGTGGCAGTAAAACCACCACAGAAATTAAAATGCATCAGTTCTTTGAAGAGTTGGACTGATGCCTCTGTTAGACTTTCCTGCACACTGAGTGCCTCTATGCTAAGATGTGATGGTGTAAGGAGGATAAATCTATGATGTAACTGTTTTGGAAATGGATGGACCGGGACAAAGAGCTGGAATAGGAACTTAATGAGATCTTAGTAAGATCTCAGAGTCTGCTGAGTTCCAGGATGCAGACACAACAGCCAAGTCGATTTAAAGGAAGAGGAAGACATTTTGGGGAACAGTGTGTTCCAATGGGCCTAGTTTTACATGTTCCTGGGCTCTTAAACAATTTCTTTGTATCTGTGTTCCTGGTCATGGATACAAACACACCTTCCAATGAGACTTTAGTCTGGCTTAAGAGAGATACCAATCCACCAACAGTTAGTGCTGACCTGGTGAAGGGGCACTTGGAGGGGTTGGACATATTTAAGTCGGCAGGCCCCGATGATCTTCACCCAAGGGTACTAAAGGAATTAGTCGATGTCATAGCAAAACCACTGGCGCAACTGTTTGAGAGCTTGTGGCACTCAGGACAGGTCCCAGATAACTGGAAAAGGGCCAATATGGTCCCTATTTTCAAGAAGGGGAGGAAGGAGGACCTGGGTAATTATAGGCTAGTTAGCCTCACCTCTGTTCTTGGTAAAACCTTAGAAAAAAATCATTAAGGATCACATTTGTGGGGGACCAGTGGGCAATACAACGTTAAGGGGCAACCAGCATGGGTTTATAGCAGGAAGATCTTGCCTGACTTTTTAATGACCAGGTCACAAAGTGCTTAGATGCAGGAGTAGAGGTAGATGTTATTTACTTGGATTTTAAGAAGGTTTTGTAAGAATTGGGTGTGACACTCATGTCAAAGTAAAACTAAGCAGCTACAACGTGGATTTTTTCCAGTCAGGTGGGTGGAAAACTGGCTTATAGAATGCAGCCAGAGTTGTGGTGGATGGGTTGGTTTCTACCTGGAGAGATGTGGGCAGTGGTGTCCCCCACGTCCCGGTCCTTGGACCAGTACTGTTCAATATCTTTATAAGCAATCTGGATGAGGGTGTAGAAAGCACTCTGTCCAAATTTGCAGACAACACCAAACTATGGGGTATAGTAAACACACTAGAGAGTAGGGAACGAATTCAGGCAGATTTGGATAGACTGGGGAAGTGGGCAGATCAGAATAGGATGCAATTTAACAAAGGTAAGTGCAAAATGCTGCACCTGGGGAGAAAACAAAAACTACAAATCACCAATACACCTATAGACTAGGAAGTACCATTCCATGTAGCACAGCACTGGAAAGGGATCTTGGAGTCACAGTCGATGCAAAAATGAACGAGTTGCCAATGTGACGAGGTAATAATTAAGGCTAACTGTGCTTTGTCTTGCGTTAGCAGGTACATTACAAGCAGGTCTAGGGAGGTGATTCTTCCCCTCTATGTAGCATTGGTGAGGCCATAACTGGAGTACTGTGTCCAGTTTTGGGCACCGCACTTCAAGAGGGATGTGGATAACCTGGAAAAGGTTCAGAGGAGGGTTACACATATGGTTGAGGGCCTGCAGGTAAGCTCCTATGAAGACAGACTGAGGGATGTGAATCTGTTCAGCATCTGCAAGAGAAGGCTGAGAGGCGATCTTAAGTTTTTAGACAGCCACATCAGGGGGCAGGGGGGCAGCAGGTAATAGAGGATATTCTGTTTACCAGGCTGTCCCTTGGGGTTACTAGAAACAATGGCCATAAACTGAAGGAGAATAGGTTTAGATTGGACATCAGGAACAAATTATTTACAGTGAGGGTTGCCAAAATATGGAATGGGCTTCCAAGGGAGGTGGTACTTTCCCCTATCTTGGAGGTATTCAAGAAGAGATTAGACAAGGACCTGGCTGGGGACACTTGACCACAGTGATCTTTCCTGCCCAGACTCGATGATCTAATAGGTCCCTTCCAACCCTAGAAACCTACGAGAAGAATTTTTGCAGGGGGAGGTTAATAAATTCTTCCATTAACATGGTAGCAAGAATATATACAGCTTCACTGAGGACAGAAGTGCCCATTTTTCTCCACCTTCTCCATCCCCACAGCACAAAAAGATAATAAAACTATTTACATGGCTCCTTGAATTAGTTCTTCAGTACTTCCCCTTGGGTTATCGTCCTCCTCTCTGCTGTACATTACATAAGATGCTGGATCTGGTTAAGACGAGAGCACTTAAACCACCCTGAGCAATTGGGAGTAGTATCTGCAAAATCATGGACAAAGCCAGTGTGCAAGCCTCAGAATTGAATTCGAGGTTCATTGCAGATTTCTGCCCTGATAGAAGCTTATATGATGGGGGCTTCTCCTTCTGAAAGATCCATTACAAGCTCTGACAGGAATTGCAAACTCAGGAATTCACTCTGGAGTTGCTCCAACACACCAGCCCATCCCAACGCTTTTGTTAGCCAAGAGACAATTTTTGCATGAAGTATAGTCTCTTGTGAACCTCATCTCCCACCCCCCAGCCCTAATTCTAGGTCCCTGCATCCCTGCAGCAGCAGTATACATTCTCTCCTTCAGCCTATCCAACTGTTTTTCCATTGGCCAGTCAGAAGAGATGTGGAAGCAAGATGCAAGGGTAGGATTCCCTACCAGTTCTCTAGTCAGTGTGGCCTAGGAGGTGCTAGAAAGGCTGGTTTCTTCAGTACACCCATCCCCAACCAAACAGGGCACATGGGCAGGTTGGCTTTCCCAGCACTCCATAGCCTGACTCAGCATCAACATTTATGGAGTTGGTCATCTAAATTATCAGCTCAATTAGAAATCAAAGTCTTTCTTTCCCAAAGAGGTTCTCCTGCTCCTGTTTGCCTCTAACAAACTCTTTTAGACATCACTTTTCTTCCCTGTCTTGTTTATTGCTCCCATCCAAAGGCTTAATTTATCTTCTCACTGTTCGGGCAAGTGCTGAGGGAGATGTTCAGTTCTGTGTCTTTATTGTCTCTGATCTAAAGAGAAAGCACTTTGCCTAGAGGCACTAGCATTCAAAACAGAATGAAAAGAGCTACTTATAGCACAACCCTTGCTTTTCTGAGCTCTGAATGAGCTGCTATTACAGTAATGCAGAGAAAAATTGAAGCTTGAAATTTCTACAGAATTGATCACAACACTTTCAATAACCAAAAAGAAAAAGTTTGGCAACACAAATAATGGATCAAATCTCAACCGGACTTCAGTGGCATTCAACTGATTTACAGTAGCATTTAATCTGGTCTCCTACACAGGGAACAATATTCCTGTGACTAATCCCATCATACTACTACTAGTGAAAAGAGGGGTCAGCACCTATACATATATGGACAGTAAAGGACTATTTCTGAGCATGTTACCCAGGACACATTATTAATTCAATCTGCCTACAGTCAGATGGGTGGCAAATTGGCTTGATTGTCGCACCCAGAGAGTGGTGGTGGATGGGTCATTTTCAACTTGGAGGGATATGGGCAGTGCAGTCCCCCAGGACTTGGTCCTGGGGCCTGTACTGTTCAACATCTTTATCAGCAATCTGGATGTGGGCATGAAAAGCACGCTGTCCAAATTCGCTGATGACACCAAGCTGTGGGGCGAGGTGGGCACACTGGAGGGGAGGGACAGAATCCAACTAGATCTAGACAGGTTACAGAAGTGGGAGGATGAGAATAGGATGGAGTTCAATGCAGACAAGTACAAGGTGCTGCATCTAGGTGTGTTGCTGGTTCCTTCTCCCTATAGGCTGGGGAACACTCTTCTTGTCAACACAGTGGCAGAAAGGGATCTTGGAGTCATTGTTGAGTTCAGGATGAACATGAACCGCCAATGTGAGGAAGCGGTCAGTAAGGCTGACTGCACCTTGTCATGCATCTACAGATGCATCACAAGCAGGTCCAGGGAGGTGATCCTTCCCCTCAACTGTGGCCTGACCAATGCCACATAGGAGTACTGCATCCAGCTCTGGGAGCCACACTTCAAGAGGGATGTGGCTAGCATTGAGAGGGCCCAGAGGAGGGCCACTCCCATGGTCAAGGGACAGTGGGGCAGGCCCTATAAGGAGAGGCTAAAGGGCCTGAACCTATTCAGTCTCCACTAGAGAAGGCTGAGAGGGGATCTGGTGGCCATTTACAAACTCACCGGGGGGGGGGGGGGGGAGGGAACCAGTGAGAATTGGGGGAGGCTCTGTTCCCCCAGGCACCACCCGGGGGTTACTAGGAAATATGGCCACAAATTGTTAGAGAGAAGGTTCAGGCTGGACATCAGGAGGCATTACTTTACAGTTAGGGCTGCCAGGCTCTGGAATGGGCTTCCAAGGGAGGTGGTGCTCTCTCCTACCTTGGGGATTTTCAAGAGGAAGCTGGACAGATATTTGGCTGGGGTGATATAACCCCGGCACCCATTCCTGCCTGGGGCAGGGGTCAGACCTGCTTATCTGCTTAGGTACCTTCCAACCCTAAGCACTATGATCCCACACAATCCCAGGCTATATTCAAGAAAAGTGCATGAGTAAACTGGAGTCAGAGAATGTTCTTTCCTTATCTCCAAGTAAAGGATAATATAACTTTCTTTATGTAAGTACTGCCTGTCATTTACTAATAGAATAAATGGAGTGTGGCCATCTTGAGTTATAATGTGTTGAGTACATTCAGAGTATTTAGATCAAAACATACTTTCCTAGTCATTTTAAAAAATGTTCTCGCTAGTGTTCAGATCTATTGTGCAAGCAATGAGTGTCCACAAATAATTTGCGGACAGAAAAAGAAGTTCTTCCAATTTAGAAAAAAAACACCAAAAAAATAACTTATCCAATTAGAAAGCAAAAACAACTTAGGAAGAGACCACGTGGCAGAAATAGAAAATACAGGACAGAGAATTCTAGTAACAGCCAATTCTCCAAAGCCAGAGGCTACAATGCCAAGCAAGGGGTCCTACTGTAGTCTGGGTGGGAGTAGGCAATAGACAGGCCTTGAGTGGGATAAAGCTTTCTAATCTTCCCAGCAGGCAGAGAATTACAGAATCTCTGTATACAGAAGCCAAAACAAAGAACCCCTTTGTGTGTATTGTAACGGAGTGCTTACTCTTCTCATCCGTTACCCCAAATAAAGAAAAATACCGTGAAGGGAAACAGCAAAGCTCTTGCTGCAAATCATCTGTCGGGGGTGGGGGAAAAAAAGAAAAGAAGGAGTTGCCTCTTGCCCATACAACTAACTCTGCTTTAGCTAAAAATAAGATTTTAACACAGGACCTACAGCACAAGATGCCTACAACTCTCCTGCTTGAATGAAAGGACTGGGCATGCCAATTAGAGGAAAATGTTTGTGTGGACTGGATAATAAGGGGTGATAAAGGCCAGATTCCATCAGCCTGTGTTATAGCTTGGTAATTATAGTCCAGGTCAACCACAGACTCCACAGAAAGATAGCCTTTACACTGAATTGCATTATTCATTTTACAGCAAGGCTGATACTAGAAAGTTTGAGGTGACTTCAAGCCTTATGAAGCCAAGCATTTCCATGTGTTCTTGCTACAGAGCTGTGACAGTTGTCCTAGATGGCCATTTCCATTAAGCAATGCATTTGCTGTCAGTCTCAAATGATGGAGACCGGTTTTGTTATATTTTAACTTAAAATACAAACTGAAGGAGATCACAGAGTGATAATCTCAAATGGATTCATTCAGGCTTGTCAGAAGTTCCTTGCAGTGAAACTGGGTTGGTAACCAACAGCTTCATCTTGGCTTCCTTTAATTTTTAACTTTTTTCTCTGTTAAAATAAGCAGCCTTTACAGTTTGTCCCCTGCCAATGCCAACTTGTTACCACTTATCGCCAATAAATTCTTTGTAAATACTGCAAAGTATTTAATTGTTTTGCATGACTTTTGACATAATTTGACGATAAGCTATCAGGGTCTACAGTTGCCTTCTCTGTTATGGATTTGTTCAGCCCCTTGCTCAGCAGGGCCTTGAACCCTGGTTGCAGCCTCTAGACTCTATGGCAGTGGAAATAACAATGATCTCTAGGAATTAGATGTAGCCGTTCATCCTTCTTAATCTGCCTTTTGACAGGAATTCGAGCAACCTAAGAGCTCAACCTCCTAACCGACAGAATAACGGATTAAGAAGAGATATGAGAATCATGATTTTTCTTGTGCAGAAGCAGAACATAAAATCCTGGTGATGCAATACTCCACTTGGGAAGGAATCCAAACCATTGGTTCTGGAGCATAGACAGTGCATTTGGGACTACAGTCAAAAAAATTAAAAGCATGTACGTGCTTGCTTACCACAGAGAAAGTGTCCGAGGCACTAGAAAATAGACAGACTTATTCCTGTAACAGGGGAAACAGTGAACTGGGTCAGACAGTAAAGCGTCATGTGGTCCAGACAGGGCAGACATGAAAGAATAGTTGGCAAAGAAGGCTAGACTATAGGCAATAGTCAGCCTACTGAGCACAAGCCTGGTAAACACAGACACAAATTACCAGAAAGTAGTGCCAAACGTAAGTATAAGGGCACCTATACGTATACAGTGAGGCTGCTCCGATGCACTGCAATTACAATGCATTGGAGCAGACTCAATCAAGTCTGCTGGAGTGTGGTAATAATCATGCTCCAGCAGACTCCAGCATCTCATGCATTAGCTTCCCTGCACTGAAAAATAGTGGCAAGGATGCTTTAACTAAAACTAGTTTGACAAGCTTTAGTTAACGTGCCCCCGCCACCATTTTTCAGCTTGAGGACACCCATACAAAACACTCCGGGTGCTTTAATTAGAACGGCTCTCAGAATTGCTCTAATTAAAATGCTCCCTCGCACTCCCAGAGCAGGTGTATAAATACCCAAAATGCTGGACTCTCAGTGATCATTACCTGTTCAAAGTAACTACAGTCCTACCACCACACATTAACTAGGCCCAAGACCACACTCAGGCACCATGAATCTTCCACTTCACCCTGAGTTTAGAAATATGGACTAACTCAGAGTTACCGTGGCTGCAATGAAAGGGAATTCTCCCTTGCGCATGAGTGTTAGCAACCTTCTGTTATTTAACTGGGCATCTGTTAAATCACCATCTGTCTGTAGCACTGTTGCAGTCACTACTTTGGTTCAAATGCTTTCATGGACCCTCCTGTTGGTTCCTGAACAGGCATAGTTCACTCTACAAAGGAAGGTTTGGCCTTGCTATGCCTTGAATTCATCATTTAATAAACTTCACTGGGGGAGTGAGTATGGATGCGTGTTTGTGCATGCACATACAGCCCCCCCCCCCCATTTCATTATTGCTCACCAGCTGTTCAGTAAATAATTCAGTCATATAATAATATATAACATAAAAACAGAAGTCTTATATTGTTTTTACCATAACTCTTACAAATATTTATCAGTCAGCCTAGATGAATATAACTATAAAAAAGCCAGAGCACAACATGGTGATTCTTGTGGGGGGAGAGATGTACTTAAACTGTAAAGAAAAAAGTATCAGGAGTAAAAAGGGGCTGACTTTGAAGATAAGCCTAAGAGAAAAGGTTGCTGAAAACCACCAAGAAACTTAGAATTTTATTCCTCATCTTATTAATAGCCTAAAATATCGTAGGTAAAACAACAGAAGCTGAAGACGTCCAAAGTTCACGTGCGTGTTAAAAGTTAATCATATACTCTTGTGTGAACACATGGATCTGGATGCGGGTTTACAGGAGTTTGATTAAGAGAACCTAAAACAAGACATAAAACAGATAAGAGGCATAACTCTTCCTTTGTGTTCAACAACACGGTACTGCAACAGAGTTTAACATTGAAAAAACTAAGGCTGTGAACAGTTATAACTTTCAGCCACATCAACAGGAGAGGAGTTGTCACTACGGAATGAATATTAGCTTTTACAATGCAACTATTAGTGGTTTAAGAAACCTAAATTACCTTAACTGTAACCCTGAATTAAACAGGGTAAAAGTTAAGGTATTTGTTCCATGGACATAGATAGCTATAGAACATGCAGATAAGTTACATTATAACAGCTTATGCTGGCATCATACCACAAGGGTGTGTCCGTTAAATTGTAGCCTAAGAGTCCCTCTAATGAAGCACAGGGCCACAATTATCAGAAGGGATTGGCCTTAAAAATAATTATGAATCAATTTCAGGGTGACCAAGTTGAGAAACCTGAAAAGGACCATATTCAGCCTTCAGAGAATGAAGGCTCAGTACTTTTTTGAGACTGGGTCACTTAGAGCAGCTGCAAGTCAAGTTGAAGTCATTCTTCTTTTCGGTGCCTCCATTTCCCCATCTGTAAAGTGAGGGAGAAAAATGACCTCCTCTGTAATGGGACTTGAGATCTGCTGATAAGAAAGTGCCACATGTACAAAAGCTACTTTTCTTCCTCTAACATGCCAATGTTTTTATTAAAAAGTAAGATGCAACTATTAAACTAAAGTAACATATGTTCACAGAAGTTCATTCAACTTTCAGGAAGGGAAGGCTGTTTGTTTTTTGGTTTGATAGGAAAGTGTGGGTTATTTGACAAATTTATTACTAGTTCCAGGATATGCTATTGTGAAAGCACAGCCCTATTGTGTAATATACATTTTCATTCCAAAAATTAGTAAAATTGCATTTCAATGTGATGACCATGTTATATCTAGGATCACAAGAAAGGAGATCTGGGTCATCTAGTCCAGCCATCTGCTCAAGGTGGGATCATTTCTGATTAAACCATCCCAAGTGCAGGGCTTGGCCTCTCTTGCCACATTTTTGATTGTGCTACTAAAATACTGCATAATGTATGAACAGTAAAAGAAAAAAGAATGCTAGGAAAAGATTAGCATTCTTGCTTCTCCATAAGATGCAAGAAAATTTAGTGGGTTAATGAGAAAAGGAAGGGTGTTTTGCATTCTTCTGCTGCAGACCAGTAGGTCAGCAAAGGCCAATGACTTCTTTATAGGTAGATCTACAATATGTATTTGGCAACAAAACTCAGTTGGGACATGTATGGTTTGCTTGAGAAGACAGACAAGTTAAAATTTTATCTTACACAAAATAATGCAAGTGCAGCAAGTCAAGTATGACCAGATAAGAAGGAGAAACTGATGTTTCAGAGGTAAGGTGCTTTACTGGTGCATGGGAAATACTACTTCTATTTAGATACATATTTTAGATATAAAGCTGTTATCATCTAGACCAAGGGAAGTGCTGTATGGAATGTGCAAGCTGGAGGCCAGCACTTTTTATGAGAAAGGATAAATGAAAAAAGAACCCCAATCAAATAGCGTCCATGAAAAACAAACACAACACCTCACTAGTTACATTTACTCTGGAGATGCTGGTAATCCAGAACTGGCAAGCATTTTGCAGAACACTGATCATTAGCTGCTTGTTTACCATTTCAGCTTTTAAATGTCCACAGGAAAAACTGCACTTCAAGTTACAGAAGAATATTATTATCTTTTGTATTGGGATGCACAGCTCATAACTCCATATTCTGCACCTGTTGCAAGTCAAGGGATTCAAGACGGTTTAATATACGAATACATAAAAAAAAAAAGGTGGGGATCATTAAAGAAGAAAGAGTGTAGTCCCAAAAAAGGGTTCCCCACAACTTGAGCTCCATCTTTTGGATACACATTTACCAGGGGACTGCACCTTATTTCTGGTGACAGTTTGAGAAAGCTA
This sequence comes from Alligator mississippiensis, assembly GCF_030867095.1. Taxonomy (NCBI): domain Eukaryota; kingdom Metazoa; phylum Chordata; order Crocodylia; family Alligatoridae; genus Alligator; species Alligator mississippiensis. The sequence continues at coordinate 222,816,585 of NC_081824.1, read as the reverse complement.
GCAGCTAAATATGCAATACAAAAATTGAGCACATTTAAAAAAAAAAAAAAAAAAAGGATGAGCGCTGTCAGCTTGGAAACACCATGCAACCTTCCCCTGCTTCCCCTCCCCCCAAACACACACTCTTAAAACGCAGTGAGACTCAGTTTTTCATTCAATGTCCTGGACACTACTTTTAATAGGCCTGGCATGCTCAGTTACATTGCTTGGGGAATTTGCGACTACAAAAGACTTGTCCCAGCAGGGCTTGGGATTGCAAAGGGAAGTAATAGCCAATGGTTCAAGCACTAACAAACAGTTGGGAAACCCAAGCCCAAGCTTTAGTCTTTCACAGACTTCCTTAAGCAAGTCACTTACCCTCTCCCCGCATATAAGAGGTTAATAGCACTCACACTATAAAATGTGTTTATACACACACTATTACAGGATATTATAAAGAAGCTTCGTTATATACACATAACTTATACACACACAATTTTGATGGGCTATTGGCTATTCTTGTATCTGTTCCATTACTCGTTATGCTACAAGTAATTACTTTTCCAGTGCATTGGAGAGAAGTAGGGGACATCTTGAAACAGGTCCCGACTTCTTCCTCTATCCATTAAAAACAGGTACTTCACAGAAACCTGCCATTAGCAGTTGCATTTGGCTGATTCAGGACTACAAGAGCATGTTGCATAGTACTCCATTATGCTGTCCACTTTATGTGAAGCTGGCAGTTGGGATTTGAGATTCATCAGTGCACTATTTCGCACATTTCGTTTACTTTACTAATAGCAATGCAATTGTTTTAGGCTTCCTAAAGATCTTGGATGTGTGTTATTACAGAGCAGCATAAACACAGATGCAGCCTCAGGAGTAGGTTTACTGTAAAACAAAACAAAACAAAACAAAAAAAACGAATCTCTTGGCACGTGCACAAGCTCTCTGCACCCGTCATCCTGCATTCAAATTAACACACACTCAATATAGTATTCATTTTTAGTGTGTGCATGTAGGAGTAGGGGGGGGGGGTGACATAGTACAGATTAGGGAGATGAAGCATATGCATCATGGTTATTCCCTCTGCCAGTAAGGATCCCTCTTTTGCTACTTGCATTTAGTTTTTGTAGAGCCTGAACGGCTCATCTCATTCCATAATGTAATTCTGCCTATTACTCAGTCTGACAACCCCACAAAGGACACAACCCAAGGCCTAAAAAAAGGCAAGCCAGGATTTAAGACAATCCATGTCTCTTCATGGCTGCTTGGGAAGTGCTAGCCCTTGGAGGTGGCACAAGTGAGGTTAAGCAACAGGCATTTTTTCCACCAGATGAACTAGCATGTTGTCTGCTTGGAAAATAAAGAAGGCAAATGTACAAGTAAGAAGTTTAATGTAGGAATGCTAAGCAAGAGATGTATTTAGGGAGCGACCAGGGTAAAGGTTAAGTACTCCCATTTTGGGCCTTACTTGTGCTATCAAGGAGGTTTGTTCTTTTATTTATTAGTTGGGGGGGAAAGAGGAGGAAGGAGAAACAACCAGGCAGTCAGTAAAACAGTGAGGAGAGGCAGCAGGATCATCTAGTTCAAAAGTCCTGTTCATAAACATTCACATCCTGCTTGTCCCAGAACCCTGCATGCCTACTCTGTGCAGGGGCAGATTAGGGGAGAGAAGCAGCAGTGGAACAGCATGGTTGCACCCTCCCCTGGTATGCCCTGAAAACATAGCCAAGGACCTTTTTTCCTAGTGGGGAATTCTTGCTTGCCTTGGACTGCCTTCCCCTCCATCAGTGGCACTCTCCCCTCCCTCTCTCACCACTGCTGTGGTCTCTAGCAATCTTTTTGGTTTTTTGTTTTGTTTTTTTTTGTTTTTGTGGGGGGCAGCACTCCAGAGCTCACCCTGCCCAGCTGGAGCAGAGCTGGGCTCAGCTGGGATAACAGCAGCAGCAGGCAGGTTTCACCTCTGCTATTCCCCAACAGCACAGGAGTAGGTGCTGCAGTAAGGGCACCACCCACTGGTTGCTGCTGTCCCTAGATGAACTCAGCTGGGGTGGAGTGGGTGGGAGCAGGCAGTGAAGGGAAGAATGGAAAGCAACAGCATCCAAATAGAAAGAGTCCTCTCCAAGTCTGCAGATCACCAGGCAGGCAGCAAGAAAAAGATAGAAAAAAGGACATGCTTTTAGCATTATGGCATACAAGATTAAATAGCATGAGAAAAACCTAAACAGGCCACTAGGTTCATAATTGTAAGGTCACATCAGTCCTAAAAAAAAATGGGAGTGCAAAAAGAAAAGGCTTCAATTGAACTAGAAAGGATTCTTGCAACTTAAAAGATTTGATACATTAGTTTTAAAAAGGCAAGAAAGGACCACTATGATCTAAGGCAGCGGGTTTCCAAACTTTTTCTTATTACATGCTCCCTTTCACATTTGACAGGCTGGTGTAACCCTGCCAGCATCCATTTTATATTTTAACCCCTTAATTTTCATTATAATTTGGTATTTAAGTCTGCCATTTCTTCTGTGTATCCCTAGAGGCACGCAAGACACCTCTGGGGGGTTCATGTACCACAGTTTGGGAATACCTGATCTAGGGGAAACTCCCCTCTAAGACCATCCAGGAAGTACCACTCAAACATTCCTATGTTAAGTCCATAAATTTCTGCTTAAATTACAACTATTTTTAGGAAGACAACCTGAATTCAGGCAAGGACTTCAAGTGATGGGAAAATTTACCATGTCCCTTGGTAAGCTGTTTCAAGAAACAGGAGTCAGTCGAACATCAGGTAGACCCACTCCTCAATTCTAACATGAAAGCTCCTTTGGCTTTTTCTTTTTTTTTTAGTTTGTGTTCAAGTAAGTAAGTGAAGTAAGGGATTTATTATTTGCAAGTCTTGTAAGACAAAAAAAACAGAGAGTGACCACAAGGACAACATTTCAAAGAGTTAACTCTTTCAACCCCGAGTGACTTCTGTTTGCCTAACGGACGATATAGTTCTCCTTGTGATTTGGGACATGCACACAGGATTAGACAGCGGTATGCTAATGGATCAGATACTCAGTGACCCAGATACTAAAAATGACTCTCATATGGTCATAAGCCATTTGTAACCCATTAAAATTATGCATCTTATTTAGAAAGTTACTGTTTTATTAAACACTGTAACATAGCCAACTGAATTAGCTTTAGATAAAAATGCCAAAAAGCCTTGAAGTGCTCAATCTATACAGACACTGGGGAGCTGGGTCATACCGACACATCTTCTCTTCTGGCAAAGCCCCATTTTGGGGTCTACCCTGCATCTGTCAGCAGTCCACAGCATGACACAGAAATAAGTCAGTTGTTCCTCTCCACCTTTCTCTTAACAAGAAGATTTTTTTTAATTGCCAATTTAAAAGAATGCTGAAAAAAAAACAAAACCAAAAACCCACACACAGGATACAGGTCTTCTAAAGCTATACAAGATACAGTTAGATTTTACTGCCTTATATATGAAAGACGCAAGAAGGTGCCGACTTTAATTTAGCCTTTCACTGATGGCAAAATGAAACCAGAATATCCTTCCTGCAGGCAGACACAAGCTGTTAAAGTATTTTGATTTCCTAGAAAATGAGATTGATATTTCTAGTCAAGGAGCTTTTCCACACAGTTATGATAAAAACTAAATGCTTCTTGCCCTGCATAAAAATAAAATAATCCTGTGGCTCCAAAGCCACTTACTCCTGAGTTATTTGTGGTCTTGTACAGTACCTTCTACAGCAACTGGGAAAGTTGTTCAGGGGCACGCTGGGGGGCAGGGGGGGCAGTGGTGTAGTCAAACCCACCCCCTTCAATCCTTGCTCACACAAGGTTTAGAAACATTGCTGCCACTTGTTTCTATTCAGGAAGCAGAAGGAAATCACTTGACTTCATGGCTCATAAATCTACCCAGTTCCTTATAGTCAGTCCACAGGTGTTAACAATCCTCTCATTTTCTAATCATCTTCCTGTTTCACTAATGAAACTATCCTTTCTTCCTCTGCTAGCTGCTTCTGGTAAAGCTACTATTTAAAGACCAGTCTGCAGGGCTGCACAACTCCAGCTAGAAATGTTAACTCAGGTGTGGACGTAATTTTCAGTGAAGGATTGGATGCTCTGTCAAGGTACTCAAGAAGGCTAGATTGTGTTTTATGAACCTGAAAGATGCTTCAATCCAAGTGAACACAGCCCTAGGCCCCTAGCACATTAGTTTCTTTTCACCTGAATGGGGGTGGGGGAAAACAGAAACACAAAAAGAGAGAGTGTTGCATTTTATGTGATAATTCACCACACCATCTGCACCCACTTTCCCAAAACCTCAGGTTTACCTATGGCATTATCCTGCACCCAGGAATTCTGGCAGAGTGCCATGATGGCTTTTTTTTTTTTTTTTTTTTAAATAAGCCAAGAATGGGTCATACAAAAGATATTCACAACTGTTTATATTTCCCTTATTTACACCAAGACCATGATAATGTTATTTCTCTTGTTTAAGAATAGAAAAAAGTTAATTAAAAAAAAAAAAAAGTCATAATCCTAAATTCAGAAGCTGCAATGTATCAGGCAGGAATTAGGCAGAGCCTAATTTAACAAATTGTATGAGGCCTAGAAAGTTTCAGTGGGGGGTAGCAGCCTTGCATTTAAGAATGGCATTGGGATGCAGCAGATATAGGTTCTGCATCCTTCACCACACACACACACTCTACCACTTTCTCTGATCAGAGAGAACAGATTGTTCTAGTGTTTGAGGCGACATCTTCCAGCCAAGTCACCAATGGATGGCTTCATTCTTAAAAGTTCATCTTCTACTTTTTTTTTTTTTTGTAGCGACTTGAAGTACCAGAAAGTCTGGTCCCCACTATGCTAGGTACATCATCATCTCTCAAGCTCTTTATAGCAGGGACCAGGGCCTAGATCATACCCCGCCTCCCCCACATGGCAAACTTGGAACTGAAACTCAGAAAGACCACTGCAGATCAAAATGTTTGTGATGCTATAGATTCCCATTAGAAGTCTGGGTTTATCTAGTGAGTCATGTGTAGGCACTTGCATACTAAACAGCACTAGTATTGAAGGGCACCCTTAGAAGGATGTCATGGCACCCTAAGATGTGGTGCCCTGGTTGAGAATCACTGCTCTAATCAAACAGCAGCACAGAGTGAAGTCACCCCTATTACACCTGTAATGTCAAGTTTAGCTAGTACACTTATTTTCAGTCAATTTAGCCAGTACGTCTCACATGCTAGGCATAGTGTCAGATCACTTAGTGGACTTTAGGTTCTGATCCTACAAACACCAAGATTCACAGACCACTAACCCAAACTGTTCCAAAATCACGAGTTCAGACCCCAAAGTAAGGGAGTTTAACTCCTTTTCTAGAAAGGAGAAAAGACAAGGACAACCAACCCACCCAGAACACAGGTTGGTTCTTTTAAAAGGTGCCGTTGTGTCACATTTGAAATAAAAATTTCCTGAATTCACATTCCCTGCAACCATCAGGGACAGGTACATAAAGTCTCCTCCCCTTCAAGAAAGGCTGATGTTTTTCTATAATTGCATGGTTCCAGAAGCTGGGGATGGGGAAAAGAGAAGTGTATGCACACCCACTAAAAACATGAATCCTGATAAAGTTTCCAAGACTTGGCAACAGTGGGATTCAAGCAAGCCTTACATGCTTGAAAGACTTTGTGAGGGACTGTATTTTTGTGCCTCTGGATGGAACCTCTGGGTGCTAATGAAAGCCAAGCGTCAAGGAACAATGCTAACCTTGCAGACACGTGTGCCTTTATTTACAGAAGTGATCCGACTTTCTCCAATTCCCATAATTTGGTTGAATGAGAAACAAGCTCCCTAACCCCAATTGTATAACATGCAAAGAAAATAAATGCATGGTAGAGCACCAGAGGATGGAAAAAAGCTATGGATTACCTAGGTTGAGACCATTTTTCACTGAAGCACACATCTGCCTGGCTCAAGAACTAACTTGTTGCAAAATTTAAACTTTGTCCCCTTGCACTAGTATGTTAGCATCCAGCAAAGTGTGGGGGGTTTTTGGTACTGCCTTCATTCTAAAAAAACCAAAAAAGTTATCTCTCTGCTCAAACAAAAGAAAGCAGGGTTGAGATTTCATCCCTCCCCATACCCCCAAAGTTTATGAAAAAGTTAAGCAACAGGGATGGGGAAGATGTACACATGCATGTATATACACAGTTGGGTGGTCAGCATTAGAACTGCCCCCCGAATCTATTTAGGTTGGTTGATACAGGACATAAACTAATTTAATTCAATTCAACTGCATAGGCAGATCTAGTATTTTGAAGAGGGTGGTGTGAGAACAGAATCAGGCACTGCAGAAGTAGCTGCACTCCCCCCACTCCTACCACAGGAGGAGCAGCAGCCTGGGACTTCAAGCTCCCAAATTAGGGAAGAATCTCCCCCCTCACTGCTCCTTGCACCCCATCTCTTCTCCTTGGTGCAGAGTAGCATCTTCCCTCCCACCCTGTCCCAGATGGGCAAGTAGGAAAGAGAGATCCGCCTGTCACCATCATCCTGGCCTCTCCTGTCCTGCTCAAGCCTGTACTGTGCTTGTGCAGGATGCTAAGCCTGGCTCATAAAAGCAACAGCAAGTTGATTTCACCTCCCCGTCTGCTCCCAAGCTGCTCTGGGGACTAGGAAGAGAGGGGGAACCCGTCTGCTGCCACTGTCCCAGGCACCAGCTGCTATGCAGGGAGTGAGGCAGGAACAGCTCTGGGGCTGTATAAGGAGGAAGTGCAACTGTCACTACACCCTCCCCTCTCAACATGTCCACCCCTGCTTACTTGTAAAACAGTTGTAATGTCGGTAAACCCATATCGCTTTTGATAACCAACTCAGTTCTGCATTATTTACATGGGTAAAAAGACATCAAGTGCCAAGCTAGTGATTGTGACCAAGATTTAGCACAAGCATCTAGATACCACAGCTAGGGACAGACTAAGAAGTAGATTATTTGAACTCTTGCAAGCAAGTAGCTTTAGCTGGTTATGAAGTCAAACAGCATAAAAGTGCCAAATCCTAAAACAAATAGTTACTTTAAGATGATGATATGTAGCCTTTTTTTAAAAAAAGATAAGTGCCTGAAGTATGTGCCTGTTTTATATAGTAGAGAGTGAATGTTACTTCCACATCATCTATCACCATTTACAAACTAATGTACCTCCTGTTCCTTGTCCTACTAGCCAGACACAGAGCTCCCAATGAAGGCAGCCCAGAAGTAGGTTTATCAGGAACACCACTAGCAAGACAAAGAAAGGGATTAACTAACCTTAGATGCAATATATTAAAGGGCATTTCTCAGAGTCTATACTATAGAAGAGGTAAAAGGTTGTCAGATTTATTTTTGACATCACACATCCTTTAGCACAACACAGCAAAGCTTCTTCTGCTCTACATCGAGCAAGACAGGAGTGACATCTGCTGTTTACCATGTGGATCCTGGAACTTGTTTGCTTAATCAAAATGGCTGCTAAATAGAAAAACATGACAGTTATCACTTTAAGTGCTTCTGAACCCAAACTCAAATCTTTTCCCCTCTTTCTCCCAGAATATTTGTGGCGTCCTTTTAAAATGCCAACACAAAACAGGTATTAGAAGTTATGCATGGACAAGAGAATGCATGCACTTCCCATTAGGAGACAACTAATGAAAATACCCCGGGGGGAGAGACAACCCCTCCCCCACTCCCCCCCTGCCTTTCACTGAATAAAAATTTTGCACAAAGCCTTTCACTGGGAAAAAAAAAAAAACTAGTAAGTTCTTAGCCAATAAGTTTGTCACAAGATTTGGAAGAAGCAAAGCATGCTCAAGCATATTCCTTTTAAAAACTCATTTATAATGGGGCATGGCAGGAGTTGAGCCTCTTACTAGTGAGGTATTATTACCCATGCAAGAAGTATTTAGAACAGAAACCCAACTTGTAAATTAACAACTTTCTGTCAACAGCAATAAAAATGAAGGATGTCCCTGTAACCTTTTAGATGCCTCCCAGTAAGCAAGCTTTGTCCTTTGACATTCACTTTTGATTAGGTTTGTCCACAGCAGAGAAAGCCTACCACATTTTCATAACTGGACCAAAGAGCATTTGAATAGGAAAGACAGGTGGAATATATTGCGATAGTAGCTACAGGATCTACTCAGGAACATGAGCTCCGTCTTGTGAGGCAAGGACCATTATGATTAGCAGCAGTCACAGCATACCAGCTGCTTGCTGTTCATTATATAGGCAATTTAGTTTACTGTAACACAAGAATTACACTCAAGATAGGAGCTGGATGGCACTGAGCCCATCACACACAGGAAGAGAGAAGTCCAGATTGGAAAGGCTTGTAGTCTAAAGACTAAATCCAAAAGAGGGAGCAAGACACTGCAGTGCCCAGCAATTAGCACATTCATCTGAGCAGGGTGCAGATAAGAGACAGGTGAACAGTCAACCCAACCCAGTGGGTTTTTTTGGTTGCAGGCCATGGGGAAAACAGAGAACAATCACCACTCAGTGGCCCAGCCACATTTAGCAAGGTCAGGTTTTACACTTTTGCAATTATGGCAGAAGTAACCCTTAAGAGAGAGAACAACAGACTCACCCTTCTGGTACAACTCCTCCAAGGAGAGCCCTACTGCTGCAGCTGCCCAATCCTTTGCTTTTCCTCAGAGCTCCTCTGGAATGATTTGAGACTTTGTTCTCCAGCAGCATCACACTTGCACTCTCACCTATCTTGGTGGTCCCTACACCAAAGGGTGGTAGGGCAACCTAAGCTTGCCCATTCCCTGGAGCTCCAGCCCAGGGACCAAGCAGCCAGAGACAGCTCTTTGTCCATTCCTGGCTGCTTCTCCAGGTCAGCTCTTCTCGAAGCTCGCTTCGCTCAAAGCTTTCCTCAGGTGCACAGGAAACTCCCAAGTATGACAATGCAAGAGAAGCCTGAACCCAATCAGACTCCCCTGTTTTTGCACGGGACAGGGGGTTGGTAAAATCATCAACTCCTCCCCAGCTACTCCATTCTCCCGAGCATTAGGGTGGGGAACACTACCCAGATCAGGTCTTCAGACAGATGACAGCCTACAGCTAATTCCTCAATACTCTCAGCTTACTCACCTTTTCTCCTCAGCCCATCATTGGAGGGGGGAAACTATTTCCCTCATAAGCCTAACACCCTACACATGTAGCAGGCAGGACTAATTGAATAGGGCCCTCAGCTGCAGGACACCCAGTCCTTAAAGCAGCAGGCCACTCTGTTGCATACCTCCCTGACTAAAAACCCAAGCAGTCCCAGACAAGTTTTCTGGCTGAGGTCCTCACCTGACTGCAATCAATAGAGGCAAATTTCTTCCTTCAGTCCTTGTGGGTCTATTTCTCAGAATCCAGTTCCAGGAGTCCTAGTCTCTCTTGAAATACTGCGTTATCAGCCCCCAGGGGATGAAGACTCCCTCATTTTCTAGCCTCCCCTCATTGATCTCCAGGCTTCATTTGTCTACAGAAAGCTCACCTCTTTCTTTCAGGATCTTCTACCTAGCTTCTTCCAAAGCAGTTACCCCAGGTGATTATCAATCTAGAGGAAACAGCTTCTTCAAAGCCACTCCTTGTACTGTATTTGAGCACATAGCTTGATAGCCATCAAGGGCACCAACGTAGGGGTGCCAACTCTGACCGAAGCTATTTCAGGAGATTTTTTTCCCCCTCAATATGACTTAATATAATATCCTGTTAAAATCTAAAGCCTAAATCACAATACAACATTTCAATTACACAATATAAGGTACAAATATGAACAATCTTAATAACATCTATTCCTTAATATAGTCCCTGACCCATGGCAAGATAGTTCTCTTTCCAATGGGGTCCCTTGGGGGTGTCCAGGAAGCACTAGGGGCCCCTCCCCTTAGGCCAGGGGGGCTGCTCACCCAGCCCCTTCTCTGGGTTAGCCCGCCTGTGATAGCCAGAACCAGAGGGATTAATAAGCAATAATATGTGCTTCTTGGAGGCATTTGGTATTTTGCCTAAACAGGTAATATTAGTTAATATAAGCTTGTAAATTTGTAAACTGCAAATGTAACTTGTCTGTCATAAGTTTAACCAAAATTATAAATTAACTGTTCATGGAACTGACTGGGCCCCATAGGCAAAGCTGTAGCTGTGAGATTAGCTGGCCTAATGGTTTTTTGCTCAGGGTTCAGCCTTAGCGATAAAAACTGGATCTAACTGCTAGGCACACCCAAACACATTCCAGCAAAGCATATCCCAAGAAAGCATGTTCAACAGAAGCCTAAAAGGGGTAGGGATTTAGGCGGAGTAATGTCAATTTCAAACCTAAAGGTGCTGCATCATAATTTGCTTATTGGATAAACCTGAGTCTGGGTAGTAACCTTTTATGATAATTTTAACACCTTTCAATCCCATAGGGTAACAGCTATAGGGCAATATTGTGATTGGCCCTGAGGCCAACAGATTAACATAAGACTAGGTATAAAAAAACACATGCATCAGGTAACCAGCAGGAAGGAGGGAACAGAACTGTCATTTCTGTTTCATGCCCAGACCTCTGGTGTGAGTGAGGATCGGATCCTGATCAAGGGACCTTCCCCGGTAATCCCTCTGACAGCGTCAATCATCAGGGATGCCTGACTTAGCTGGAATCACTTGGTGCACACCTGGCATTGAGGGACTATCGAGAAGTTGCCAACCCATGTCTATTTGTTGTTTTGAACAGCCCAGTGTGGCTAATACCTTTGCAGTGCCCACTTGGCCTGTGACAGATTGATCTATCTATCTATTTATCTGTTATTATTATGTTATTATTTACTATTAGCTCTTTTATACTACCTTATCTGCTTATTGCATTTATCTTTCTGTTAACTGTTGTGTGTAAGCTATAATAAATTTGCCTTTGTTCCACTCCCAACTTTGCCTCAATCCAAAACTGAATCAAACAGCCCAGTTGGCCTGTGATAAAATTGATACACTCACAGTGCCCAGCTGGCCTCTGACACCCACCCCAAATGTCTTTTCCCTGTAGGACCCAAGGGCTCAATGACTCATGCTGCCTCAGGTGACGGTGGTCAGGGCGCAGCTTGATGGGATCTCCTCTGCTGGAGCACCTCTCCAGGCTTCTCCTGAGCCGCTAGGCTCCTCTCCACACTGTGCCCAGCTCTGGGTACTGAGGGCTCAGCTCCTCTCAGCTGTTGTACCACTGCTGCTGGCACTGTACTGAGCCTCGCACTGCAGCACTACTATTTCCCCATGACCTGACTCAGCACTGAGGGCTCTCTTAACACAGGCTGGACCCTTCAGGCTCTGGCCAGTTGTCCTCACGCCAGGTGGCTAACCCAAGCAGCCTCCGCTGCTCCCTGGCTCCCAAGGCTCGGACCTGCGTGCTGCCCTGCGCACCACAGGACCTGGCTGTTTGCCAGGAGATCGGGCCTGAGCTGTCTCAGGCCGTCGGGGTTGCAGGCATATGCCACCACTTGAGGTTCCCAAAGCCTGGGCTCTGTGCACCAAACCATGCACCGTGATGGGCCCGAGCAGTCTCACACTGTCCCTGTGCACCATCAACAGCCCAAGTAGTTTTGTATCGCTCCCAAGGCTGCTGCTTCTCCAGTGGCAGCTTCAGGAGCCTTGGACATATTGCCCACTGGGGGAGAGCTCCCCAGCTGTTCTTGGCTCCACTCTTCTTGAGTCCCTCACTGCATCTACCCCTCATGCTAGGCATGCAGCTCCTTTTATATGCTCCAGGGTTCCACTCCTGAAGTCCTCCAGACCTGACCATTTACAGTCTTCAATCAGATCCAGAAAAACTCTTCTCCCCCTCCTCTCAGGGAAGGGGCATGACTTTATTTCTCCTGCTGCCTCCTGATTGGTGGATGGGTTCCACCAATCAAAACAGCAGGATCTCAAGCCTGGGACTTAACCCAAGCTCTGAAAGGTGAGCCTGCTACACTGTATTCAAATAATTTGAACTGGTGCTAGTTAAAGATACTCCAATTGGCAAAACAAGTAAAACACTTTAACATGATTAGCTGCTAAATTCTTGCATAATTTGTCTCCATAGATTGCCAACATGCTTGCAGGCAGTGTTCTTGGACTACCAATAGAGTTTATATTTGTAGCTTGATTTTAGAGCAATAAAGAAAACTGCTGTAAAAAAATGACATTGTTGGCTTAATGGGTGGACTTTACTGAGATTGAAGCACAATGTAGTACTTGGATGAGTCACTTCACAGGTGAAAACATGACAAAGGCTATGGTATTCTATTCAGCACAGCAAATGAAGGGCACAGACAATTTAAAATATAATATGGGGGCAGGGGAGTTGGTTTTACACACTCTGTGTTTGGGTTTAGCCGTTTGGAAATAACTTTCCTTGTAGATTTTGGCAACTCTGAATTCTCTCTCTCAAGCTAGGGAGAGCTAAAATTATTATAGCTATTAAATGTAAAGATAACCAAATGCCTCAGAGAGGAAATATCCTACTGACAGAATTAGACTAGATTCCCAACTGGTATAACTCAATGCAGCTGAATTGGCCAAAGTTATTCCAATGTAAATTTGGACTGTATGTAGTAATTTCATGAATTTACTCTTGATATATTAAAAAAAAATTACCCCAAAATAAGGCATGGAACTAGTGAATGTTCATAATTCATTGTATACTGCCCAGCCTGAAGTGAATGAGATGGGATTCTAGAGGAAACAATGGTATCCAATGGTCATGCACTTATAGATTTATACTGTAATGTATTTGCAGACTATTAATTCAATAGTCATTTGGGATTCTTCTGAATTACTTTTAAGTTTCTTAATGGCATTTCTTCTTCCTTTAAAGTTAACAAGGGAGAGAGAAAAATGACAGATCATAGTACTGTGCAGCAGACAGTTACCAGTCACGCTTCGTTTAATGTACATCAGAAACAACCAAAACAAAACACTCATTTCAAGAGCCATAAAATTATCATGCATCGCCAATCTACTTTGCTTATACAGCCTCCTTTATCTAAAAAATGTGAGTACTTCACAATTTGTATTGTATTAATTTTCACAACAAGTCTGTGAAATGGGGAAGAGGTATTATGCCCATTTTATGGATGGGAAAATGAGGAATGGAGAGCATAGATAATTTGCCCAGTGATGCACAGAATGTTAAGGGCAGAGCAGGGGCTTAAGCCCATGTGACTCTCCAACCCCAAGATCGTCCTTCTTTGTAGTGAAGTACTGGAAAATAAGCCTCCATTATTATTAAAAGATTACTACTTGTTCATTATGTAGACTTAAAATATTCAGAGTTAGGGCAAATCAAAGTGATTTTTCAGGAGGCAAGGAAAGTTAAATCAACTAAGGATTTTCTCCACACCAGAAAAGTTTCTATTTAATTCCTGCTGAAATATTAGAGCTGAAAAATACTAGGCAGCTATTTCTCCAGATCTTGCTACAGGCTCTAGGTATACTCTTCTAACTTATGATTTTCTAAAAGAAAGAAAATCAATGGCAAAAAGTCCAAAAAAATCAAAATACTTAATTTACTTTGCAGTGACTCTAAATGGATCTTTTAGTAGCAAGACAAAGTCATCAGCAACAGTTTCTACTTAAAATATATACACTATTGCTTTAATTTTCTGTTAACAGCAGTACTTATTAAACTTGACATTCTTGGACTGGATGGCAAGCTGTTATTAAAGAAAGTAAAACACTCTACTTCTGGAGCTATATATGTTACAGGCTCATTATTAACTGAAGTATTACCAGGAGTTTTTCTATGCACTAAGATATATACCATCATTTAGTTCAATTATCCTTGATGTTTTCATAGCTTGCTTGGTATACTGTAAGATAATGAGATGAAAATGATCTCTGTTGCCACATAACTTAACAGACTCTATCTTAACTAATTTAATCTTTGCAAATTTCCATTTGACATTTTCCAGAAGTGAAATCATTGCTTTAAAAGCTAAAAAAGGTTTGAACATTGGTAATTTTATCTGTATGTCATCCTTGCTAATTTTTCACAAAAATGATAAAGATACTATTTACTAGGCCTATATGAAGTGGCTACTATTCACTTCGGATTCGGATTCAGCCGATTTGGGGACAGTGATTTGATTTAGTGATTTGAATCACAGTTCTGAATCGATTCAGCTGACTCTCCGAATCAAACAGGCCCCAGACCCCGCCCACTCTCCCAGCACCGTCAATGGCTGCCCCGCCTGGCCCCAGCTCCTGGCTCTTTCCGAATTGATTCGGACCTTTTATTGGTCTCCCAATTCCATTCGGATTCGGCCGCCAAATCGGGCCAAATCTCCTTCAGCAGCCGAACCTTTGCACAGCCCTACTATTTACTCATGCTCCTAATTAACAAAACTATAGAATCAAAGGCTGGCAAGTTCTATGTTTAATTATGGGTTTCAAATTTGAATTGCACAAAGCAGAATCTCATCATGTGTATTCAGTATAAGCATACACAAAATACAAATCGAAAAGACCAGGAGACAAACTGGCAGATTTGTCCATGAGTAACTAAAAATTAATCTATAGCAACGAATGCTGAAAACAGCCTGCTTCACGTGACCAGCAAATGGAGGAGTAAGAGAAAATGAATATAACCGAGGACTATGACTTCTCTTTTCATCTTGGATGGAAGCTGTACATAAGCAAAGAAAAAGAGGTTTCTGTCATTCAGTCTGCAGTGTTATTTAAAGATCAAACCAAGGCAGAGTAGCTTCAAGCTTTACTTCATCAAAAAGGCATGTGCAGTCAAGAAATGAACTGAATAGTAAATGGGACATTCTATTTTGAAGCTTTGCCTAAGGTGATGTTCAAAACTTCATTATTTATAAACTGCCTTGTTTACTGTGCAATACAATCAAGCTCTACTGTACACAACTCCTCTTATTTCCCAACACAGTCTGTGATTCTTTTTTAAGTCTTCCATTTCTCCATGAATTTACTTCAAGAGGAATTTTAAGCATTTGCTAAAGGAAATTAATTATGTGGACTGAATGTCCTACTGTAGCAATTTAGAGTCAGAAAACATGCAGAATATATGCTGAAAGGATCCTCTGAACACAATTTAAAAAGGGAAGTATTTACCTGCATTTGCTAATGAGTCTTTTTACTTATGAAGTTAAAGGTAAGGGTGGTACACGCTGTGTCACTGGGATACAATAGTCTATTTGAATGGGTAAGGCTCTAGTAATGTTGCAGAAATTGCAATTGATAATATGTATAGTCTGTGCTGAACTCAATATTTGTTCTTATCTGAATGGAGAAGAAAGCCACCAGAAACATGTAATATTGCAAAAACAGAATAAGGAAGGGTCTTATTCCACCAACCCCTTTAACTTCAGTTCTTATATTTTTAGAGTATATTCAAGCTTACTAGAAATGCATGAAACTCATCCCACATTTTGCAATACAATACTGTCTTTTACTGACCAAAAAATGGGATTCTTGTTGTCAGTGGAGAAAACTGTAAAAGGAAAGCAAGACGTAGTGTGGTCTTGTGCATAACAGACTTCTCTTCCATACTTGGTTCTTCAATAGGCTTCAAGAACATATCATTTAGGGCTCAGGTATTGCCTCAACCTGGGTTCTCCCTAGACCTACTAGCTACCTTCCTCTTTGGCCTAAAAATTACCAAAGTCTAATTATACATTTTTAAATAAAATTACAGAAATAGGGATCATGACCCCATCCTGCTGTATGTTCTAATCACTGAGCTACAATCATGATCCCTGTCTTTAGTACAACTATACTTTTTTTTTTTTTTTATGTGCACTATAGCACATATGCAGCAGGAGAGGTGAAGAGTGGCCCAACACAGAATAGCTTGGCAGTTGGGGCACTCCCGTGGGAGGTGGGAATGGTAGATTTGAAACGCCAGGCAGAACTAACCCTGGGTCTTTTGCATCTTGGTGAGCGCTCTAAGGTTAAGCTATTCAATAAAAGGGGAACATCTATACTGTTGCAATTTCTTTAAAGGAAAGTCTTGCTCAGCTCTGAGAGAATGATTATAGGCATTTATCCTCAGGGGAGGATTCTGTGCTATGCATGCTGAGTCAGGCATCTATTCTGCACAGAGGCAGAATTTAAGACCTACCCCATCTCATGTTTCCTATTGGCTAGTTTGACATGGTTCCTCTTAACAAGCCTGTACTTCCAAGATGACCAACATGTCAGCAGAGCAGCTTCATACCTAGAAATTGTGTTCAGTCAGATGTGAAGAGACAGTTTCTACATGGTTGGATTTGGCATACAAAGAGTAAGGTATAATTTTAATTTTTATAACTGGAAGTAACATGGAGACAAAGCGGAGTTGTTCAAGACATTTTATTTCCAGTCGTGACAACACTGCACAACAGAGATTGAAAGAGTCGTGTTGGAAAAGAAAATTGGAAGGGAAAGTAAGCATAACATGTACTTTTATCACAAACAAAATCTGGACACTTAGGGGTTTTTTTTTAGATAATCTTTAGCAGCGCTATTTGGCTCCATACTGCTTCCAGATAGAATCTTTTTTGAAATGGCTAGGTGAATATTTTTCAGAGGTTCCAGTATTCTTTTCAGAAATAAACCAATTTATCCACATGAATAATTCTAAGCTCATTTATAGCACAGTATTATTTTCTTGTACCTTTTTTTCTGCTCCCTAACAAAGAGTCCCCTTCACAGAAATAACTGCAGAAAGTGAGAGAATTAAAAAATATATATGTTTGTTGTTTTTTCAGTTCAGCCCCTTTCTAGATGATGATATATTGCACAGTTGAAAGCTTTGAGTTGCAGAGACTGGAGCTCTGTGAGAAGCAGTCCCTAATGTAGTAAATTTCCCACCACAATCACACAGCAGATGGCTTTTTCATGCTCTGCTATTTCCCTCCCCATTGGGTGTATGGCCAGTATCTAAGCCACACTGCTGGACTAATATTAAAAAAATGACCTCTCAGTCATATTGCTGTGTGTAAAGGAGGGTAGATTTGGAAAGAATATAGGAGAAAATCCTCCCCTAGTGAGAAATATCCAATGCCCCTGGAATTTAGACAGTTTGTTACAAGAAACAATGGCCACAAGCTAGTAGAGAGCAGATTTAGACTGGACATAAGGAAGAACTTCTTCACAGTTCAAGTGGCCAAGGTCTGGAACGGGCTCCCAAGGGAGGTGGTGCTCTCCCCTACCCTGGGGGTCTTCAAGAGGAGGTTAGACGAGTATCTAGCTGGGGTCATCTAGACCCAGCACTCTTTCCTGCTTATGCAGGGGGTCGGACTTGATGATCTATTGAGGTCCCTTCCGACCCTAACATCTATGAATCTATACTAGCTAAGCAGTGACCTTA
This sequence comes from Alligator mississippiensis, assembly GCF_030867095.1. Lineage (NCBI taxonomy): Eukaryota > Metazoa > Chordata > Crocodylia > Alligatoridae > Alligator > Alligator mississippiensis. The sequence goes on along the minus strand of NC_081824.1, from coordinate 222,799,237 downwards.
TTATGTGAAAGTGCTGTCCCCTATTTCCATGTGCACCAAATAACTTCTACCCTTCCACCTACCCACCTACTTGAAGAGAAATATCGGCTTCATGATCTTTAAATGGGATTAACGCAAAAACTATGCTGAAATATTTCTGGCTAGGAAGCAGAATATTCCCTGATCAAAATCAAATGCTACATTAGCCAGCAGAAAGCTATATAAAAAAACAGACAACATATCCTAGCTAAACTCCAAAATAGTCTTCCCCAGCTAATAAAAATTGCCACAGACCCTGGTTCTGTGTCAGGAACACTTCAAAGGTGTATTTATGATTAGTATAAGAAAACAGGAAGATGTTGTGTGATTGTTTAAAAAAAATATTGACTGTACTGTGCTAAATAAATACTAACCATCCAGTTTATTATTATTATTGTTATTAATCAAAGCTCCATTGTTTAAATCCTAAACAACTTTGAAACTTTACCTACAGGAGTAGAACAAATATACATAATAATCATGTTTCCAACTATGAAGTGTCTTACACAGGAAATCAAAATGATACAGTGGATAATTATAGTGATGGTTTACCTGCTCATATATCAGATTCAGTAAATTTAGTAAAAAGGAGAAAAGTATTATTCCACATTACAAATTAATGCCATTTTGTATAACAAACCTCTCTCTCATCTTACCAACTGCACAAAATAATGATTTTAGTGGGTATGAGCAAGAAGCAAACTTTGTGAGTAAATGTTCATTAACTAACTCAAGTAAAGCACTATTTACTACAGAAACCATGTTATTAACTGTGTTTGAAAAGATCTGGTATCTAGGGCAATCCCAGCATATGACAGAAAAAGTACTGACTCCTGAATTACAGTCAGTTGTGATGTTTTAATATTTGCCATTTGGTATAACATTCTGCATATCTGATATAGCTGAAGCAGTATCTGGCATATAGTTCTGATTTCTAGGTCATTTTTTCAAGAACTCATTGTTGTATTACAGGGGATGAAATGCTTTGAAGTGGCTATAGAAGTGTTCTTTAAACTTGTTATAGGATTAGTATTTATTAAAGGCAAAACTGATAGTTCCATCAATTATTATGGGTGCTTAGCACTTCCCATTACAAGATCCTATATTCAAGTGCTTTTCCAAATAACATCTTGGACTCAAGAGTTTTCATGCTAAGTGTCTACTGGTGTCTGACTTCATTGGAAAAGTTTAGTCAAAATTATTTAGAATCAGAGCTTCTGGAAATCAAAGTAGGGAAAAAGACACTGTTTTGCCATATTAAAAATCTTAGGACTATTTAATTGGTAGACTTTAGTTCTCCCCCCACCCCCGCAAGCTTTAACATTTGGCAGGAGCGTGCTTAGTGTCAAACATGTTTCCAAGAAACATGCCTGTTTCTCTTGCTACTTTCAAGAAAGCCTATCTACATTTTGTCAGCTTATATGTCTATAAATGTAATGCCTTCACATGCTCTGTAGAGACTAATTAGGACTTTGCAACTAGTCCATGTAGATTCCATCTATCATAAGACTCAAACCCAGGGCTACAGAAGCTCAGCAGCACTTTTCCTGAACTTGCATCTCAAACACTGGAACAGAGAATAGGGAAACTGTCATTCCTATGCTCTTAATGACTCTTCTTTCCATGCTTGGAGCCAATTAACACAGAGCAAGAAGGCACATGATTCATATGCAGATTGGATAAAAAAGTTGGACTGAAATAGAGACTGGGAGTGGGAGCTGCAAGAATAGGGTGAGGTTGGACTGGAACTGGCTTGGGAAAGGAATGAATGGAGAAGATTATTAGGAGAAGGGTTGGGGTGAGGACTGAGTCTGTATAAAATTAATTAAGAGAAGAGGGGTAGACTGAGCCTATCTGGGCAAGGAGACCAGAAGAAGATACTCTGACCCTGCCTAAAAGTCTCTTCATATGTTATGTATGATTCTGCTCTTGAAATGTACAAATAAATATGCTGCTTCCCCCCTAATAATACACATGCAAACTGAACTAATTTTGATCTTCAATTATATACGACAGGTCCAAAATGAGATTGGCTGTTTCCACTGCCACTTGCAGACCGCTGAATTTTGCAACAAAACAGTCCAATGCCCGAAGGTCAGGGGACTTTACACAAGGGTCTTTGCAGCAGCTCTGTGGAGTAAAGGGGCTATGCTGGTTTCGTAAAACCATCCATTTGAGCTTCTGCTGGTTGCTGTGCATCCCACAACCACATTTTGAAACTAAATCTGACCACGTAGTATCAGAAGGAAAACCTGATGGAATAGACCAAAAGTGTCCATATACTGCATCAGTAAGAATTTCACCATTATCATGCTCCAGACAGCAAGCTATGGACTCCAATGAATGGCAAAAAGCATCAGCAACCAATTGATATTGTGCCTGAGAACAATCCAGAGATTCAAAAGTACTAGTGGGAAGGTTAAAAACCTGAAAGAAAAATAAATGAAAATTGCCATTAGATAACTGTAAAAATATTTCACCTAATCAGGTGAAACAAACTAGTAAATACTTTATTTTCTCACATATAACATGTCCCCCAAAAAGAAACACCCCTAGATTTTTGGGAAGGCAGAATAAAGAAAAAATATTTTTTCCAGAGTGATGGCTGCAGGGACAGAACCTAATCTTCAGCTAACTTGTACTCCCTTTTCTGTGTAACTAAAAGCTGAAACCCTAGGTGTGGCTGAAAACTGATCTCTGTGGGTAGATTTTTGATCCTGAAAAGATCTAAAGAGTCTCCAAAGCTGTGAAATGGGAGGAGAGACCAGGAACAGCCTAGTCAAAATCACCTTAAGGTTAGCTTGATTAGTGCAACATCAAGACCATTCAAAAAGAAAGGCAATCATCAACACTTGTAAAGAACAATAAACCAATAAGTCAACTGACTCCCTCAGCTTCCTGAATAGTAATGCTACTGAGGAGGAGGAGGAATCAAAAAGCAGGGTGCTTTATTCTGGGCAAAAAATCAGCTTGGCCACTTAAGACATGCACCCCAATTATGGAATGGGAGGTTGATTTTGGGGGAAAAGGTGTGTGGTATGTGAGTAAAAACAGTACTTATTTGTTATTGTGCAAATGCATTAGTTTTCCCACCACCAGACAGTAGTTTTGTACATGGTCCGTTGTTAACCCTTTTCATTAACAAAAACAAGTTAACATGACAGCAGAATTCAAGTAACAAAAGGTTTCAAACAATTCCATTCAAAACCAAAGAAGTCTCCTCTTATTAATGTTCAAGACAACAATTCTACACAGGTTTTATTTTTGTTTTCAATTAAATTAACGACAAGAATACAATGAAAGAATTGTTACAATAAATAAAAGCTGAAGGGATATGAAGTGTACAAATACAGTAGAGTAAAATCCACATGGAAAACATCCTGAGGTCAGTATATATCAGCATATCCTCTGGATATCCTAAAATTTCATTTTATATATGTCATTCTTTGGAGAGTAAGAGGCAATACTTTACATTAAGTTAACCTGCTAAAGACAAGTGAGGTATTTCAACTCTATAAAAACTAGCTTGCCTTAAATATATGGCTCAGTAAAGGCATCCAGGAGGGCCTAAGGGCAAAAAAGGTGGCATACAATCAGTGGAAGCAAGGGGCTATCACCAAGGAGGATTACACCTACATTGCTTGTGACTGCAGGGAGGCGGTTAGGAAGGCCAAGGAAGAGATGGAACTAGGGCTGGCGACCAGAATTATGGATAACAAAAAGTCCTTTTTCAAATACATAGGGAGTAAGAAGAAGGCACCAGGTAATGTAGGGCCCCTACAGGACAGGCTTGGCAATATGGTGATTGCAGCAAAGGAAAAAGCTGATCTCGTCAATAAGTTCTTTGACTCCATATTTCTGAGCAGGGACCGGGACAACTCCCCCACTAGGATTACAGACAGGCTCAGGGGACACGACACCATGCTTAGGGTCAGGGACAATCTAGTTACGGAACTCCTGGAGAGGCCGGACATGTTTAAATCAGCAGGTCCAGATGCTCTTCATCTGAAGGTACTGAGGGAATTGGCGGAGGCCATAGCAGGGACCCTGGCATGGCTGTATGAGTGCTCGTGGTGCTTGGGCCAGGTCCCAGAGGACTGGGACAGGGCCAATGCAGTCCCCATTTACAAGAAGGGGAGAAAGGAGGACCCAGGTAACTATAGGCCAGTCAGTCTCACCTCGGTCCTTGGGAAGACCTTTGAGAAAATTATCAAGGAGCACATCTGCTGGGGCCCAGTATGGGAGGTAATGCTCAGGGGCAACCAACACGGGTTCACTGCAGGCAGATCCTGCCTGACTAACCTTGTTTCCTTTTATGACCAGGGCACAAAGTCCTTGGATGCGGGCACTGAGGTGGATGTCATCTAACTGGACGTCAAGAAGGCCTTTGACACCGTTTCTCACCCCATTCTCACAAAAAACTATGCAACTATGGCACTGATGCCTACACAGTCAGATGGGCAAGTTGGCTCGATGGTCATGCCCAGAGAGTGTTGGTGGATGGGTCGTTTTCAACCTGGAGGGATGTGGGCAGTGGAGTTCCCCAGGGCTCGGTCCTCGGGCCTATGCTATTCAACATCTTTATCAGCGACTTGGAGGTGGGCGTGGAAAGCAGGCTGTCCAAATTTGCTGATGATGCAAAGATATGGGGAGAAGTGGCACACTGGAGGGGAGGGACAGAATCCAGCTAGATCTAGACAGGTTACAGAGGTGAGCAGATGAGAATAGAATGGAATTCAACAGACAAGTGCAGGGTACTGCATCTAGGGAGAAGGAACCAGGAACACACCTATAGGCTAGGTAACACCCTTCTTGTCAACATGGCGGCAGAAAGGGATCTTGGAGTCATTGTTGTCTCCAGGATGGACATGAGCCGCCAATGTGAGGAAGCGGTCAGTAAGGCTAACTGCACCTTGTCATGCATCTACAGATGCATCACAAGCAGGTCCAGGGAGGTGATCCTTCCCCTCTATGCGGCGCCGGTCAGGCCGCAGTTGGAGTACTGCATCCAGTTCTGGGTGATGCACTTCAAGAGGGATGTGGCTAATCTTGAGAGGGTCCAGAGGAGGGCACTCGCATGGTCAGGGGGCAGCAGGCCAGGCCCTATGAAGATAGACTAAAGGGCCTGAATCTATTCATCCTCCACAAGAGAAGACTGAGAGGGGATCTGGTGGCCGTCTATAAACTCACCGGGGGGACCTGCGGAAAACAGGTGAGACTGTTCCCCCGGGCACCACTTTGGATAACAAGGAATAATGGCCACAAATTGATTGAGAGTAGGTTCAGGCTTGATATCAGAAGACATTATTTTAGGACTGCCAGGCTCCAGAATGGGCTCCCAAGGGAGGTGGTGCTCTCCCCTAACTTGTGGGTCTTCAAGAGGAGGTTGGATAGATATCTGACTGGGGTATTGTGATCCCAGCACTTGTTGCTGCCCAGGGCAGGGGGTCGGACTTGATGATCTGTTCAGGTCCCTTCCGACTCTAGAAACTACATTAAGCAATGTTAAATAATCTCACAAGGCCTTACATACCTTGTATTTTACATATGAGGCCAAATGAGTTTCTGTACAGCCACCTCCTAACAGTGCCAAAGGTTGCTTGACTGTTAACTGTAAGACGTGTTCTGCGGTTTGACAGGCAACCTGAAGAGCAAGATAAATTTGTCATTACATATGATATCATGAAAAGAGAAAAAGCTGTTTTTAAAAACATTACAAGAAAAATCTAAGTAACTTTGGAGATAGAATTTTAAAGCAGAGTTCTTCTCTAAATATGAATGTAGAGGTGGCACTTGCTTATTCAACAGCTGTTGAGTAATTTCAGAATCATACCTGCTTGCCTACAAAAGCAAGCTTTTGCTATATCCACTGTTAGCACTGCAGAGCACAGCTAAGAGAGAGCTTGATTCTGTTTCATCTTTTTCTTAATCAAAGCTATTTACTAATTAGTAACTAGATCATCTTAAAGTCATTTTTAGTGTAGAGCCATAATTGAGTCATCTAGGTCAAGGGTGCTCAACCCCCAGCTCCTGGGCTAGATCAAGCTCATGGAGCTGTGGTCTCTGCCTTGCAGTGAATACTGAATGTCCGGAAATTTGGTGGCCGAGGAGCATTGGCAGCATGGGCCAGATGATATGGAGCTATGCTCCGGACTGCCAGCACATGGTTAGATATGGACACATGGGTCCGGGTTGGTGAGTGTTTGAATCCAGGCACAAAGGACTGCATTCGTGAACCAACCCCACACACCAACCCCATGCAGGATCTGGCCTATGGAGCTGAAAGGTTGGGTGCCACTGATCTAAGTAGTCAATGGTATTGCGTTGCCAAGTGAAGGGTTAAGGGTGATCTTGAAGCTCTCCTCAGGCAGCTGAAATAATATAAACCAAAACCCTACATTTCTTGCTAGTGGCAGCCTCAAGAGAGTTAGAAATAACATTTAAGTGCAAAATTATATGGCAAAAAGCTGCCTCTGCATATTTACTGAGATGGGCAGGTGATCAAGGAAGTCTTGTTTTTAGAGACTAAAATTACTAATAAAATATTCCTCCCATTTCTCCCCCACAGAATAGTGTTTCTATAAGATACTGTACTTTACCTACCTTTAGTTCATCCCATGCTGTTTCATTTCTGTTACAGAGTATCAAGCTGCAGACAAGGGTATCATTAGGAATTAGATGCAAGAAATGTTTTGAAACAAAATTCTCAGTACGCAGATCCTTCAGACTGCCATAACAACTAGGAGACAAAGAATATATGGCAGCTATAGGCTTTGAACCTGTTCAATTGAGAAAAGACAGAATAGCAAGCATTATTATCCTATCATTAGAAAAGCTGTCTAATGTGCTTTGTACAACAACATGGACCTCAATGTTTGTACTTAATACTTAAAAAAAACCCAACCAAATCCTTTTCAAGACAGTTTCATGTTAATTTTTAAACTATAATTAAGTGATGCAAACAGAAACCTGTACAGTCTCTTGCAAATGCAGGGTCTGGTGATAGGTCATTATAAAAGGTATAATTTTACAATTCAGAGTAGTCAAGAGTTTAAAAACAATCTTCATTCATAATCATAATAAGTACCATGGATCTCTCTCTCAGGGCAGTAAACAGCATCTGCAGATATATAACTAGTGCAACTAAGCACAAAAAATTGCTATTAATATGTTTGAAAAAATTGGTTTCAATCAGTTAGTCACCAGAAGGATTAGTAGGGCCTAGCAACTATTTTTCAGCTAAAAGTTGTGTTTAAAATGCTGGAATAAACAGAATCTCTACCATACAGATGAAGGACAGGCAGAGCCAGATTTAAAGCTGTTATACTAAACTTACTTCATTAAAATGTGGTATTAATATTTTAAGCATGAATATATTAACCTTAACTTGACCTTAGCAAATTTGTATCTGGAAAACTAATTCCCTAAATCTTCACTTACTATCAATTTTTTGCCAAACAGAAATAACTTAAATTGCCTTCCTTATTAATACTCTTTACGATGAAAGTCATAGACTTCATGATCTTAAAAAAACCCTCAATTACTTCATCTTTCAGAGTTTTTTGCTTAGTACATCAATCTGAGAGTAAAGAAGCTAAATCAACTTCAGTGAAAATCTTGAGAACTGCCAAACATAACCTGGTTTCAGCAGAGGCTAAAAGAAAAAGGGAATACAAGTCACAGCATATGCATATGAACTAAGATACCAACTGATGGAGGCTGGGATACTACTGATTAGTTTTGAAACAATATATTGGGGGAGGAAATTTTTGATTTAAATAATGCAAGACAGGTCTTACCACTTTACTATTCTGACTTTTGCCTACAAGTATTTGGCCCAAATCTGACCTAGCCTAAATGGGCTTAGAATTTAAAGAAGAAAACCTGGAGACTGGTGCCCAAATATTAGCAATGAGTGTATCAGCAGCCCTTACATGTTTCAGTTGATGAAGAAAGCAAAGTATTCCCTAAAACATGAAATAAGGCCTAATCAGCAGCAAAAGGTAACACTAGGTTGACATTGTGATTTTTGGGTCTGTTTAACAGTAAGCAGAGGGGAAACTTTTGAATGTTGGAAGAAAGCAAAAGTTTTATTTTTTACTTGAAATCTCAACATAAAAAATGTCTTGATTCATATCCTATATGCATATTTAGATTATATTCCCATTTTTCAGTGGTATACATCATCGATTTCTAGCCTACTTCACATAATATTCTTTACAATTGACACCACTAGCTATGCTTCTTTCTGGCATTAGTCCAGGAAAGAGTAGTATACATCTTGTGTCATGAGCAATGAAACTGTAATGTTTTATTAACAGCATTACTTGGCAGAAGTAATGCAAGAAATGGCAAATAGTTTCTATTATATGATGCATTATGAGTTAGAAAGGTTATATGGCAAAATTAAATCTTTTCTTATACTTTCATTTATAACGCACACAAAATATTTAACACTCTACTTTGTCTCCACTGATATGTATGTATGTATAGTGAGTGTTGTCTTGTAACTACTGGTTCCTGTCCTTGTCTAGAAACATGCAGCAATCACTTTTACGAAACGGGTGTTAGAGTTGTAATACAGGCCACAAGGTAACCTGCAGAGCATTTCATTTGGTCTTCTGGGATACTGGCAGTTCAGGGCATGGCCAATGATGGTAGGGCCTGCCACAGAATTCGGGGCCCCTAGGCCCCGCTGGACACAGCCTGGTGACAGAAGGGCAAACAAGGGCTGTGGCTGTCACAGACTCGTGCACCCTGTTGCTGCCCAGCAGGCCACTGCTTGGTTCACTGCAGCCATATCTACTGCTGCTGCTGGCCCTAGAAATATGGCCCAAGAAGAGCCCTGCAATCTGGATTAGGCATAGAGCCCAGGGTGAATTGGAAATCCCTGGGTTATACTGTATGTCCAAATATTTGAGAGCAGGATCATGCTTTCCTTGAAACAGATCCTGAAACAACTTATTTCTATACGTTGAATCCACCAAAATGTAAGAGTTATAAACTGCTCAAGATTAACAAGCTGATGGTACATAAATTGTAACAAGTACCATATTCAATCATCTTCATTGTATGTGAGATTATTATGAGGGTCAGGTAGAAAATAGCACCGCCAATGTTTTATCTTTGAAGCAAGCCATGGACATAGAAGGTGTTGTGCTGGTTGACTTCTTGTGCAAGGGAGCCACAGTAAACTCAGAGGTCTATGTCAGAACCCCGAAGAAACTGAAACATTGCACACAGAGAACCTGACAGAGGTTTTGTTTCTGCAAGACAACACTTGCACGCACATCAGTGTCCATGACATTCTTTGGAAGTCTCTTGTTAGCCTATCCTTCCTGCAGCCCACAGGATGAAGGACTACAAGAGTAATATTTACAGTAGAGGCTGTGACAGTGCCTACACGATAACCTTAAGGACTTTTACAATGTTAGAATGCATGCCCTTATTCATCAATGGAAAAAGGCCATGGATGGAGGAGATTTATCTTGAAAAAACAGCCATATGTTCAATAGGGGTCAAAACGGGCCATATTTGATTTGGATTTGGCCTGAATCAGGGATAGTGATTCGATTAGTTGATTTGGATCACTATCCCCGATTTGATTTGGCCAAATCTAAATCTGAAGATTTGATCCTGATTTGGAAAAATCAGCGATTCAGCCATAGACACAACTTTAAATGTTTTTTCTACATACCTCAAGGTACTAGGCATGGCTCATGAATGCTGCAATGGTGGGGCATGTGGAGCTTCCCACAGGAGCGTGGGGGGACCCCCCCGCGTGCCCAGCAGCAAACCCAGAAGTTCTTCCAGTCCAGCTTTGGGTCCGCCACTGAGTGCACCGCCGCCCCCCCCGGCGATCAGCTGCGGGGGAACCCTGGGTGCCCCCCTAGACCCAGAAGGCACCAGTAGCTGTGCCGGGGGGGCCTGCATGTTCACTAGTGGACCTGGAAGTGGTTCTGGTCCACTTCCGGGTCTGCTGACGAGTGTGCTGGCAACCCCTGCTTCGTTCCTTTGGGATACTCCATGCGCCCCATCATCTCAGCATTTATGGGCCGCCTGGTACCTTGAGGTATTTAGAAAAAAACATGTAAAGCTGTGTCTATGGCCGAATCATTGAATTTTTCCAAATCTGTCCAAATCAATTCGGAGGGTTCTGATTTCTGATTCCATTTGGAGAGATTTAAGGGTCTCCTGATTCGATTCGGACTCAGAAATTTGGCCACCAAATCTGGCAGAATTGAATCAGCAACCAAAGCTTTGCACAGCCCTAATGTTCAGTATTTTTCAACACTTAGTTCAGAAAAAAATAGGAAAAAAATTACTTTGTGACTAACCTGTATATCTTACTTTGTGTGACATGAGCTTCACAAAAGGAAAGAAACAAATATTATATAAGTCACATACAAAAATAATTTGTTACCTGTCATTTGACTCAAAGGTTCCATTACAGAAAGTCCAACTCTGTCTACAGTGATGATATGGTGCTCTCTAAGGTACTGCTTCAAGGATGGGTGGATAACTTTCTGGCACACTACAACGCCTACCTGGTCATTAACCAACTGCTTTCCTAAATTCAGTAATTGATCCAATTCCGCTAGTTCTAGGGAAACTCCATGGTGGACAACCACTGTTCCTTCTCCAGTACTGGAATGATCTCCTGACAGAGAAATGCAGAAGAGTGCCATCTTAATACTGCTTGAAGAAACTCTTCTAATAGAAAATGTTCTTGCCATCTGAAGTTCTGGTATTTCTATAAGCAGTCCAGGAAACACAGTAGAATCCATAACTCTCTTGTTTTTCACAGGTACAATTATGCACTTTCCCAGAGCAACATTAGTTTCTACATTATTTGGCACTGTAAGCAAAAAAGCTTTTATAACCAGTATGCCAATATAATCTGCTTCTGTTTTGTTAAGCATGCAGGCAGGTTTGCTTGTCAATACACTACGTACCAAACAAAGAAGAGTCTCAATGCTATTAAAATCCACCAATATTCGGCAATCGCAGGCCTCAGACTTGAGATAGTCAGTACATAAGCTCAAAAGATGTCTGCTAATTTTAGCGACAATACAGGGCAGTAACTTTATTCTTTGGAAATTTTCAAGCAGGTTGCAGCAAAGAATGGCTGTGAATAAGCCACAGTCACTGAAGCGTGATACATGGTTCTGTACAGAAGCTGTCAAAACCTTCAATATCGGATGAGTGGCAGAAAGGCCACTAAGCAGGGTAGAAGATTGTGAAGTTGTGCGAACATAGCCTCCCATACCATTGTGAAGCTGTTTAAGCCTACCTGTAGGGCCATAGCAAGATTTTAGTATTCCACTTAACACGGACATGGAGTGACTCACTATGTCTTTAGTTAAAGGTGCACTGGTACATAAAGAAGGCTTTTTAGCTTCTAAGCGAGACATCTTCAAGACAAAGTTTTCATTCTGGCCAACAAAATTACAGGTTTATTCCGTTTTCACTTGAATCTGTTAAGTTATATTTTTTAACTCAACAGAAGTACATTTTTACTCTTTGCAGTCACAAATCGTCATAATGAACCACAGTATAGAATGACCCTGGTGTCCACATAACTGCATAGTTTAACAAATAATGATTAGATATAACAGTGATATTTTAGTATCTGATTGTTACAGAAAATTACTTCATTCATCAAGATTCTTGTGTTTAATTTCCACGGTCGATTTAACAGAATTCTTTGCAGCTCTTTGTATAAGATATGTGCCAATATGGACACCTAGAAATGACAGTCCGGCCACAAGCAACCAGTTCTTTCTGAGCCAGCTAGTTTTTTTCATTTCTTCTTTTGACAAGGGGTTATTGATTTCACAGTCAATTATAATCTACAAAAAACAGTAAAAGGATATTAATTAGTATCATTTTTACACACCTACATTGTATAGTGAAACTTCAACTGCTTTTTCTGGGATCTAAGAGACTGTATCCATGCCAATATTCAATAATCAGGCAAATTAGCATGGTAGGTAAGCCCCTTCTTTCTTGCAGCTTGTGAAGCATTAACACGTTTCAATTTACACCTTTCAGCTAGCTTTTAGATATATAAAAGTGTTGATTATTTTTAAGCTTAAAATTATTATTCTTGGTCCATTTTAATCCTCTGATTAAACCTTTAGGAAAAGAAGTTGCTTAACTGACCAAATAGTTCTCCAGTCCGGCAAGACTTAGCCACAGTTTTTGAGAATACAGTGATGTAAAATGGATGTAACAGCAGAGGTGAAGATGGTTGGTAATATTTCAGTGTATAAAGGAAATAGGCATTTTGATTAATTTATGTGCTGAATCTGTATGCCTTGCTATCTGGTCCATTCGGTACATAAGTATAGGGTTAACAAGTTTAAAAAAAAATCATAGATTCATAGATGTTAGGGTCGGAAGGGACCTCAATAGATCATCGAGTCCGACCCCCTGCATAAGCAGGAAAGAGTGCTGGGTCTAGATGACCCCAGCTAGATACTCATCTAACCTCCTCTTGAAGACCCCCAGGGTAGGGGAGAGCACCACCTCCCTTGGAAGCCCGTTCCAGACCTTGGCCACTCGAACTGTGAAGAAGTTCTTCCTAATGTCCAATCTAAATCTGCTCTCTGCTAGCTTGTGGCCATTGTTTGTGTTAAGTATAATTTATATGACAAAACTATATTAAGGGCTTTAGCTCTGGCTGGATAGGAAACTCACCTGTCATACACTGCAGCACCCCTATTTTCCTTGATTTTTGCTGTCCTGCTGCATCACGTGCGTCACAATACCAGGTTCTTGGTCCAAGTCCTCTCTCTTCATTTTGAAAATAGGATTGGACTGGATGTTATACCACCCCCAGTGTATCAGAACAAGGCTTGGTCCCATAACAATCAAAACTTTGTAGTTCTTCCAAATCGTTTTTAGGCCCATAATATAATACTTGCCTCTACCTCTGTAAAGATAATTGATCATTTTAAATATATTCAGAAATGCTTTTTCCCCAAGCCAGTGTAATAGCAAAGTACAGCCAAACCTGAACGTTAACAACTTTAACTGCAGTGCAGCATGCCAAATGATTAAGAACACAAAGTGACAGAAGGAAGCCTTGCTTCATGAACTTAAAAAAAAAAAAGTCTTTAAAAATAAGCCCTATTCAGATCTCTTAAAATGAAATGGTAATTGCTATAGTTGCTTCAGATTTATGGCATGCTAAATCTTTAAAAAAACAGCACCTACTCCATGGTTTATCCCTGTAATTTCCAAAGGGTGTACTGTGGCAAACTAGTGTACTGCAAGAGTGGCAGAAGTGTATCATGAAAAACAATATTTTATCAGTATTAGATCTGGCCTGCAGGCTCCTTACAGGTCTGGCAATTTGGCTGTGGGGGAGCAATAGTGATTATCACTGCCACTGCTCTTGTACAGCTAAATTTCCAAGCTCCATGTAGTGGGATCAGACCCATGGCCAAGCCACAGACCAAACTGGAACCGCTTGTCCAGCCCATGGGGCCAAAAGGTTGGGTACCACGGCATAAGTCTTACACACACACACACACACAGACCTATAGCTATCATTATACACATCAATATTAGGGGTACACCGATAGAGATTTGGGGGGCTGATACCGATAGCTGATTTTTAAGGAGGCATATTGTCCGATCCCAATCCCATTTCTGATACAGTATGGAAAGCTGTGTGCAGCTGGTAAGTCTGCTGTGGTGGAAGGGGAGTGGGGAAGGAAGGGGTGTGTCGGGGGGCAGATCAAGGCTCCTGCGGTGAGGGAGGGATTGGGGCTGGGGCAGGGGCAAGCGCTGCCCAGCCGGGGCGGGTGGCTTCTGCTGTTGGGCACACCCCAGGATGGCACAGGAAGTAGGGGGTCACGTGACCCAGATCTGCATGGGGCACAAGTGGGGTGGGCTGCAGCTGTGGGCTGGGCCCAGGACTGGGTGGCAGTGCTGGTGTGACAGCTGAAATTATGTTTGTGTGATAAAGGTGCTTGCTGAAGGCTCTAGGAAGATTAGACCAAGTGTTTTTCTGTCATTTGTTTAGATATTAAGCTTTATGTTGTTGCTAAGAGCCTAATTAAAGTTTAAGCTGTAGTAAGGCCTTGTATAAAGTAAGGCCTAGTAAATGAGCAAAGCCTTGAAGTAGCAAGGCCCTGTGGCGTAGTTAAAATGAACCTTATCAAAAGAATGCAAGGCTTGTACTGCTATTGGTCAGCGTAAGGACAGTTGAAGTAAAAAGAATCTGAATGGCTGTAAATTATCAGTACAGTTCAGAAGTTATAAACTGGCTGAAACATCCAGAAATCATTCAGAAGGAAGATACAGCTCTGTGAAAAGGATTAATTAACTGCTGACCTGGATCAGTGGGCCCGTGGATCTCGAAGAGCCCAAGGACTGAATACCAGGGTCCTTCCCGGTACCTCTCAGACAGCACTGATCAGCAACACCTGACTTCACTGAGCTTTGTGGAAAGAGAAACTTGTCGTACATCAGGCATCAGAGGGGACTGCCGATAAGTTGCCGATGTGAATTATTTTTGTCTGTTGTTGTTTGTCTTGTTACTATGTATAGTTGTGTTTGTGTTAAGTCAATAAACCTTTCTTACCTTTCTACCCCCCGACCACACACAATCAATCCCGAACCCTCTGCTGGCAGCTGGGAGGAGGGCTATGGGTGGGGCTACGGCAAATTTTTGTGGGGCTTGCCCCAACTCTGTTCCCTCCCTCACTGCAGGGGTCTTGATCTGCCCTCCACGGCCCTTGTCTCCCTGCTTCCCTTCTACCACACCAGATTTATCAGCTGCACACAGCTTTCCATGCTTCCAGGCTGCGCTTCTTGCTGCCTATGTGGTGCACTGCAGTTGCGTGTATGCATGGCCATTTATCAGCCAAATTATCAGCCACATCAGGCTGATTTCCGAAACAGTCCATTTTCTTTATATCAGTGCCCATCTGATATCAGACCAATGTATTGGTGCACCTCTAATCAATATTGATGTGCACCTACCATATCTATACTTAATATTAAATATAGATATCTAAATCTAATATATCTACACTGGATTGGATATAGATAGATGTACATAGATCTAGATATATGTTACATATACATATCTATATATTTATCTATAACTACCTAAATCGATCTATTTATACCTATCTGTATTTATACACACACACTTCTATATGTTTATGTATGTGTGGGTATATGTTATATCAGGGGTGGGCAATTATTTTGGGCAGAGGGCTGCTTACTGAGTTTTGGCAAGCCATCGAGGGCCACATGACCGGCAGCCAGGGGCAGATAAATATTAATTTTCTAAATTTTTTAGGGGCCCCGTGGGCTGGATAAAAGGGCTTGGCAGCCGCATCCGGCCCGCGGGCTGCATTTTGCCCATCCCTGTGTTAGATCCATCCCCCGCCCCAACAATAGGAACATAGAAAATGAGAGCTGGAAGGGACCTCAGGAAAAGATCTTGTCCAGGTGTGGGCAAAATACAGCCCAGAGGCATCTAGTCCAGGTGGATGGGTTAATTCTATTTGGTCCATGGGCAGGTGGTGGCTCTGGCTCCTGCACCGTGTCGGGCAGGTGGACAGGGCTGCTTCTGCTCAGTGCCAGCAGAGGCTGGGGATGGAGCCCCTCGGGCCCAAGAGTGGCTCGCCCAGGGCCTCTGGAGGTGGAGCCACCACACGCACTGCTTGCCTGTTGACCAGAAAGAATCAATAGGCAAGCCCTGGGCGAGCTTTGCTCATGTGTTGGGAACTTTGACTCTGGTTGCTACGTGGTACTGGAGAGACAGGTGGGCAGGCCTGCTTTCACTCAGCGTCCCCCATGGCACCAGTGGAGGCCAGAGCCAGAGTTGCTGGGGCCTGAGCATGGCACATCCAGCTTCTGCCCACAGGTGATAGAGCCTGGACATGGGCCTCTGTGCTCTCCCACCCTGCCCCAACCAGTCATCAGGGCTCTTGGGAACCATGGGATCAGGATAAGCACATGCACAACCCAGGAGCCCCGATGGCAGGAAGGGACAGCACAGAGGCCCACAGCCAGAGACCATCCCCCACAGGCAGAGGCTGGATCTGGCTGGAAGCAGCCTTTGTGCAGCATCCCCAGATTGTGCCAGCCTGTGCTGTGCTTGTGCAGCCATATGGTGCCTCTCCTCTGCCCCGGCAGCCAGCTGGGGCCATCTACCTGAAGTAGCAGGTATCTGCCAGATCCTTGAATACGGTTCTCCTCTCCCTGGCACCAGAGGCACAGCCAGTACCAGGGGAAGGGACCCCAAACTCAGTAGACTGGCCTGGCCCAGCTATGTGATCCAGCTGTGGATGCAGTTGGCAGGCACTGGGTCCAAACAAAGGGAAACACGGGACGGTGGAGAGGCCTGGGGCATGCTACAGCTCCTGCTCCGGTGCCAGCCCTGACCTGGATGTAGGGTGTGGGTGGCCTTTAACAGCCAACTAGGTCATCCCAGTCTGGCTAGGTCTTAAAGAGTTGAGAGAAGTGCTGGTGGCACTTCTGGGTTTGCTGCCAGTGGCACTTTTGGGCTTGCAGTCAGCAATCAGCCGCTGAAGGACTCCCCCAGTTGGTGACTGGCCACTGGGGCCCCCCCAGAATCAGGAGGCACCAGTCACCCATGTGTATGTATATAGATATTTATACTCTAGCTATAGATCTATGATAGATAGATAGCTCTTCCTCGCTCTGTCTTTCTACATGATATAGACAGGTACACGTAAGGAGATAAATAGATGGATAGGTACCTGTACGTCACACATAGGTAGAGACACCCCTCTCCACCCTTCTGGAAGCAGAAGTGTAGCGCGCGACTTATTTGAACCCAAGACCAACACCCTCCCCAGTCTGGCCACTCAGGCCCAGGCTGCCTACCCAGCCCTCTTCTGTACAATGCCGCTGTTCTCTGGCGGCTGCAGCACAGCACCCAGCAGCTTCACCCTGGAGCAGCGTTGCCAGGTCTGAAACATGAAATTATTGCATTGGAAGCTCAAAACGGTCGTATTTGCTGAAGTTACTGTACACTGAAAACTATGCAAATAAATCCTCTTCTTCTTTACTTCTAACTGCTCACTGTAACTCGCCAGTGAGTGAGAACTGAGACAAAGTTGAAGCATTTAAAAAAAATAATTTCGAGGCAATGCACAGAGCAAGCCCAGAAGTCTATTCTGACTCCCTGAGAGGGACTTTCGCACTTGCTGCGTGAACAAACTGCCTCAAAAACGAACCTATGCTTTGAATACTTTTATTACGGCTGATATTATCGTATAAATACGGTAATTATCCTACACCCGGCAACACTGCCCCGGAGGGGGCGCCCCTGCCGATGTCACGGGCGTCAAGCGCCTCGCCCCCAGACCCCCGCACGGGGCAACCAACCGCCTGCCCCCGGCCTCACCTTGGCTCACGCGCCGCCGCCCGAGGTGGAGAAGAGCAACAGCAGCGGCGCGAGGCAAGGAGCGCTAAGCCGCAACAGGGGACCTTCCGGGGGGGTAAGAGGCGTCCCAGCCAAACGCCTGTCTGGCCGCCCGAAATGCTTTGCGCCGCACCCACAGAGCCCCGGAAAACGCCGCGCCCACAGGAAAGAATGGTGAGGCCCTGCAGCTACCTATGCCATCCGCGGCCCAGCGCGGAGGGGCAGATACCGGCATCTAAGCTACCCTTTCCCTGCCCGTGACGTCACAATTTAGTAACTCGCAATAATTTTGCATACTAGCACGCCCTCGGCGTGGGAAGCCCTCCCCTTTCTTCTTCCTTATTGGCTCTACCGGGTCACGTGACCCGGAAGGCGGGAGGAAGCCCGGGCCTCGGTTTTCACAGCTCGCCGAGCTAGGGGGCAGTGGAAGAGGGTTCACGCCCACCATTTTAGAGTCAGGCAAGGAAGCCGCCCCGGGGGCGGCCATGTTCGATTGGGGCGCAGAATCTAAACGCGGCGGCCATTTTGAAGGAGGGCGAAGGAGCGGCGGGAAGCAAGGACGGAGCGGGGCGGGACTTGGCGGGCGCCAGCGCGTGAGTAGGAGCCGCGGCGCCGGGGCGGAGTCTGCGGGCGCGGGCTGCTGCTTGCCGGAACTCCCTTGGTGCTCCCTCCAACCAGGGTGGCTCCGGGGAGCCCCCCCACCCTCAACCGCGTGGCGTAATCCTGTTACGCCACACCTGGCCGTTGCTATGGGCGGGGGAATATAGGGTCAGAGGAAAGTGGGGCTGGAAGGGGCCTCGTGGCGTCATCGAGGCAGGGGCGTGGCTCCCTCTTGGGCGGGGCTGCTTGGCCCCGTGTTGGTGTATGTCGGGGTGAAGCTGCGCTGCCAGGTCTTAAATACGAAATTATTGTATTGGAAGCTCAAAGTGATTGTATTTGCTGAACTGTCGTCCACTGAAAAAATAGGTAGATAACTATGCAAATAAGTCATGTTTTTTACTTTATATTGCTCACTGTCACACTTGAGTTGAGTGAGGACTGGGTCATCAAAGTCTACGTTTCTTTATTTGGAGGCAAGCCATCATAAGAGAGTGCTGAGAACGGGCTAAGATCGAGCGTAGGGAGTATCTGAAGTCCCGGACTAAAGAGTCAGATGGAGGAGGCTTGCCTGTAGTATCTGGGGGCATTTGAAGCCCCAAACCTGCCAATGGATTTGGGAGTAGCTGAAGCGCCAGGGGGATAGGTCTGGGACGGAGGGCGCTCACCAGTTGTAGCGCCATACACACTGTTTAGAGCGACTTTAGTTCTGCCTGCTCAATCAGTATGGTTTTTGGAACAAATGAGTTGCGCTCAGCCAATATGATCTGGAACTGATTTGGCTAATTTGGCCTGGAACGCAAAAAATATACATATTAGAGGTGCATTGATATATTGGTCTGATATAGGATCAGCAACAATATAAAGGAAATTGATTGCATCGGAAACTGGCCTGATGTGGCCAATAATTTGGCCGATAAATGGCTGTGCACGCGCACAGTCGCAGCGCAGCACGTAGGCAGCAAGGAGTGCAGCCCAGCAGTGTGGAGAGCTGTGTGCAGCTGATAAGTTTGGTGTGGTGGAAGCGGAGTAGGGAGGCAAATCAGTGCCCCCCCACGGTGAGGAACCAGTGGAGCAGGGGCTGGGGCAGGTGGTGCCTAGCCAGAGCGGAGCACGGGATGGAGCCACGGCTCATCTGGGAGGCGTGGGGTGGAAGGGCAGCTCCTGCTGCTGTGCACGTCCCAGGAGAACACGGGGTGGTGGGGTGTGTGCCCCAGATCTGTACTGGGGGCAGGCTCTTCCTGGCGTGTGGAGCCTAAACTCCCAGCACATGGGGGCTGCTCTGGGGGCAGGCAAAAGTGGCACTGGGAGAGGGGTTACGGAGGCGGGGTACAGACACCCCAAATTTCGCCATAGCTCCCCTGTAGTCCCCTCCCAGCACCATCACTGCCTGCCCCAAACGCAGCCCCCAAGCACTGGGAAGAGCCCAGGGCCACTCCAGCCTGCAGCTGTAGCCCCACCCACTGCATGCTCTCCCAAGGTATGCACAGTGGTAGGAGTCCTCGCCACAGCCCCTGGATGAGCCCTGGCTCTGTCCCCTGCCCCGCCTCAGCTGGGCAGCACCTGCCGCATCTCCGCTCCTCTCCCTCCCTCCCTCCCTCCCTCCCTCCCTCACCATAGGGGCCTTGATCTGCCCCCCCCCCAATGCCCTTTCCCTCTCTTCTCCCCTTCCACCAAGACAAACTTACCAGTTGCACGCAGCTGTATTGGAAATTGGATCGGTATTGGCTGATTATGCCTCCTTAAAAATCGGCTGTCGGTATTGCCTCACCTAATATATGTCAGTTAAGACTCCCTGAGAGTGACTTGGGTTTTGCATATGCTGCATCAATTAGCTGCCTCAGATTACTGTAGATTTTGAACACTTTTTCTGTTCTGATCATACATTGTACAAGGGTTGAAATTACCATATAAATATGCTAATTATCGCACACCTGGCAACACTGGGGTGAAGGGGGAGAGCATGGGGCAGCGTGGAGGGCAGGGCAGCATTGCACTTCTAGGGACCTAGCGCTGGCATCACTAGCTTGTCCTTGCTTTGTGGCAATGTCAGGCTTCTGCATGGTGAAAACCCCCCCAATAAAAAGCTCACTCATTCACCTGCTGAGGGCTGTCCAGGGCAGTCTGCGAGTGGTCGCTGAGGCCCCTCGGGCTGGTCGGAGCGGTTGCTGGAGTTGCTGCATTGGTGCTGCTCAGGACGCCTAGTGGTCAAGCCTGCCATGGATTTTAGGGCAGGGGCAAAGGTTTAGGGTAGGGGGTTTGGTGGCTGTGGTCACTCCCTGGGCTTCAGAGTTGCTGCCCCCACTCTTGCAAGATGTGTCATCCAGCCCACAAAAAGTTCCATAGTCCCAATTCAGCTACAGGGCCAAATGAGTTGGACCACCCTCCTGTCCTATGCCAAAATGTTTCAGACTAGTGATTCCCAGCTGTGTTGGCAGTCATGTAAATGAGACTTGGCATTTTTTCTGCTGTGTGGCCTAGTGTGTTCAGGGGAGTGTGCCCCAAGGTGTGAGGAGATAAGCAGATAAAGCAGTGGGTTGTCTCTGCCTGGACAGTCCCCTACCCCTACTGCCCAGCCCCTCTGCAAGGAGGTAAGCACTAGGGCTGTGTGAAATGGCACCGTTCCATTTCAACGGAACAGTGTTTCGTTTCGAGTTTCAATTTGAAATGGCTGTTCTGTTCCGTTTTGCCCGTAGGCTATAATGGAGAGGCTCAAATGAGCCTATAACTTTGTTATTTGTGGACTGATTTGGATGAAACTTGCAGGAATGGTAGCCCCTTCCAAGGGCACGAAGCCTGCCAAGTGTCAAGGAGATAGGTGCAGGGGTTTTGGGGAAACTGCACCTCAAGCTGCAGACAAGCAAAACTTGTGACATGGGTGACACTGTGTGTGTTAAGGCACAGCAGGGTGAAAGCTGCAGGTACGCTAGCCCCTGCTGGGGCCACAAAGCCTGCCAGCTGTCAAGGAGCTATGTGCAGGAGGAGTCTGGGGTCTGGGGCCCTGCACCTCTAGCTGCTGACAAGCAAAACTGGAACATGCAGCTCATAAGTGACACCAAGGCAGAAAGCAGGGCAGTTCAAACAATGCAGCCTTTTATGCAGTTTTCCAATTCCAGTGTTCTGGGGAAAGGATGGAAAGAGACCTCAGGAAAGGATAACAGTCACTGGCCAGCTACACAGTCAATGAGAGCGCTCCTTCCCCCCTCTTCCCCCTCCGTCTCCGTATTTTAGTTTCTGTTTCCCTGCAGGCAAGCCCAACTTGAGCTTCGAAGCTCAAAACATTTCGAAATTTTTGAAATGTTTTGACTTGCCTCATTTCGTTTCGAGGCTGTTTCAAAGCTCTCTTTCGTTTAGATTTAGCTGTTTCAAGCTTGAAACGAGTCGAAACAACGTCGAAATGAAACTGCTGGTGAAATTTCGCACAGCTGTAGTAAGCACTGTAATATATACATTCACTTTTGAAATTGGGTACCACTCAATTCCCAAAAGTTATGGAGGTGTACCTTGAGTCCAAACATGTAGAGAACCACTGCATAACGGGTATGACTTGACCTACAGTATTGACTTTGACTATTTTCCAAGCACTGCTGGATAGGAATTGTGTAAAAAACAAACAAACACACAAAAAATTCCCCCCCCCCCAAAAAAAAAACAACAACAAAGAAAAAAAGAGGTTTCAATGCTTGCATTAGGAACTGGACTAGGTCTATTGAAGTCAGGAGTGTGCAAACCTTTGTGGTTCCTGTTGTTTGAAAGATAAATGTTTCCAAAATCAAAAGCATTGCTTGAATGAATACACATTTACATACAAATAAATAAATGTTTAAGTGTAATAATTTGCTGTGGTTGGTATTGACCTTTTGTGGATGTGGGAATCCAGAGGGATTCTAACCATCAGCCAGGGAGCGTAGACAGTACCTTATGAATCAAGTAACCTGTTACATAAACCAAATAGCAAATTGTGAATGCATGCTATAAAATTGTACTTTGTACAAATAACCCCTGTACATCCATTTGTACAAATTAAAAGGTATTTGCATGATTAAAGTGCAAATAAATTATTATTGATATTAAACTGAGACCCCAAATGATACGTACACATAGTAAGAGAAAGTCTTAAATCCAAAGAATTTACAGTTTAAATGGCCAAAGCAGATAAAGGGCAGGAGAGGAAGCAGAGGCTCAGTAAAGTGAAATGGCTTGCCTATAGTCACACAGTGCATCAGCAGGAGAGCCAAGTATAGAGCCCAGGACTGATTCCCAGTGTGGGAATCCATTGTCTGCTGGGCCGCACTAGTTTAAAGCAGCCAAATAATTAGACTAGCTCTGCTTTTAATCGAAGGTGAAGGAATTTGTATTAGCTGGTTAAGTTTTCCAAAGGTTCTTATGCTGCATAGCTCTCCTTCCCTTCCAACCCTTTTATTTTAGGCAAGTTGGAGGTCTGACTACATAAATTTACAAAATTCATACCCATTTAAATAAAAACACTACATCTTGACTTTTTTCTTTTTTTTTTTAAATATATACCTCTCTAAATATTTTTTTTGTGGGTGGTGCTCTGCCTTTGACTCTCAATCTCTACAGTGCACAAAGTTCACTTGACAGGTGTAGACAAGCTTGTGACACACACAGTATTTCCTGGAAATAATTTTTTGTCTCAAAAGGGCAGCGGTTATAATAGATCCCACCCTCTTGTGTCTTCTGCAGCCTGGGAAATCCCAAAGCTGAGTGTTTTATGGATTGTTGGCCTCTCTCCATTTACAGGGGAGGAACATTTCAGCCTTGCTGGGTGGGCTCAGAATCCCCTTGTGTCTCAAGAGCTGACCTATTTTTTCACTGCTGTCAGAGGAGTGGCTCTTAAGAGCTTATGCAGTAGTAGTGATATTTTCTTTCTGTTTAGCTAACTACTTTTATTTTTCTAAGTTCTTGGGATTCATTTACCTTAATTTTTAATTCTGTCTTCTGCTTCTCTTCTGTCGACTTGAGTGGGAAGAGAATAGAGCTTTTCAGCAAACAAGGCCGTTTAAGCCTCACGTAATTGCAACTTGATTTGGTGGATATTGTGGGAAGACTCTTCTCATGTTTTTTTTTTCACTCCACTGTTTTATAATTTTCATTTTAGGCAGGAATATATGTCTGTCATAAGTCATGGAAGGGTGGTCTTGGGTAATATTTGCATTGGCGTGCTGTAAGTCTAAAGGGCTTTTCTATTGTCAGAACATCTTCATGAGCTGAACAGAATCCCACATCCTTCTACTGTTCTGCAACAACATTGTAGGAACGCATTGTGCTGACACCACCACCAAGATCTAGTTCATGGGAATTAGATGAGAGCATGCCTCTTTGTGCTTTCTGGGATGCATAGAAATTCAGTGAAGGAAAGCTACTCCTGCCTGTGTGTGCATGCACGTGTGTGTGTGCATGCACGTGTGTGTGTGTGTGTGAGATTTTAACAGTTTCCTTTTCTCCCTAGATAGCACTACTATAAGAAGTAGGGCAGAAGCATAATTCTTCTGACAGAGCTGTTCCTTTAATTCACTAGGCAACACCATGGTTGGCTTTTAAGCCTTTATGCTTCAAAGATTAACTATTCTTCTCACCCCTAAATTCAATTCCCTGGATTTCTACAAGCTGGATGACTTGGCTCCATGGGCCAGTTGTTTGACACCTAGCCAGCTTCCATTTCAGAGTTGAATGCAAACAATCATGTTGCTGTTGATGTCAAATTTACTTTTAAACAATTACTTTTGAAAGGGCACTAATTTTAAATGCCCTTTCCTTTAGTATAAGTGACATCAGAGGGAACTTGGTGGAAGCCTATAAGTATGTAAGGGGAACATATCAGTGACTAGGAGAGCATCTAGTCACCAGGGCTCCCCAGGGGAAGACTAGGACTAAAGGTCATAAATTGCTAGAAGACTGCTTTAGATTAGACATAATGAAAAACTTCTTTACACCTCAAGTGTCCAGGGTTTGGAGTAGACTCCCCCCAGAGGTGGTACAATCATCTACTTTGGATATCTTCAAAAAATGTCTGGATGCTCACCATGTCTGGATGCTGGGTCATCCAATCCCAGCAGTCTTTCCTGCCCAAGCACAGGTGGTGGGGCTGGACCTGATGATCTCAAGAGGTCCCTTCCAACCCTTAACATCTATGAATCTATAAACCTTTGGTTTAGATTCTTAAAACAAAGAATATTGAAAAACTAGCTTTGTTCTCACTATTTATGATTCTTTGTTTACTAGGCATGTTTCTTTCATTTGGCCCAAGAAATTCATTTATTGGCCCAGTTCATTATCCCTTAGCCAAGGAAATCAACGCAGTATGAGAGAAGTTTCTTTTGACTAGGGCAGGGGGTTCAAACTCACTTTGTGATCTGGGCCATATCCAGTCTGCAGAGTTTCTTGCAGACTTAGACCAGTCTGGGGCTCACAGCAGTAGTGGTGGCTCTGATACAGGGTGTACAGTGCAGCTACAGATCCTGCCAAGTGTCCCATGCCAGGACTAGAGCTGCTGCCACTTCTGTGTGCCCTGTTCCACAGTGGCCGCTCAGGCTTTAGGCATGGGGCAGGCAGCAGTGGCAGCAGCTCCAGCATGGAGCAGCAGTGGGGTTGGTAGCCAAGGAACTAGTGCCACAACAGTAGCAACAGGTAAAGTGGTTGGAGGGTGACTGGGACTGTATCATCCCTTTGCTCGTTATCCTGCAGGTGATCACTGTGTCTCCTAGGACCCAAGGACCCGGGATTCTGTAGTAGGCCACATCCCCTGGCCACGCCCTCCAGTTTCCAGTGGCTTCCTGGTAGTTTGGTGGTCTGGAAAAAGCTGTTCTGCACACTTGTATGTTTGACACCCCTGGGCTAGGGTAGTGAATTGTGCTCTAATCTGTTTTGTGTATGTGACTATTATGATTATTTCAAGTTTGAGATACAGTGCTGCATATCAGGGGTTTAAACCCAACTTTCTGGAAGAGCATAAGGTATAAAGGGGCAATTGTAAGTGCATTAACAAAATTTTTCTTATTGGTAATTTTTTTCCCCATTTCTTAGGGGTTAACGCTCATGGAAGCAGAGCTGATTTGTACTTAAAACAGATCTGAGATTGGCTAAAAGTGACTTGTTATTCCTAAATGGATCTTCTCTTATCTTGTACACTTCTTAATAGTGGAATGAGGATAATGACTATGCTTTGAATATTTGTGTCGTGCCTGACAGCAGATGCAAAGAGTTCAGATGTAGACTTCATCTCAAAATCTTGGCAATTTCATCACCCAGTTGGTTGGAGTAAATTGAAAAAAAAAAAAAAAGAGAGAGGACATACATCTACGTCTGGTGTCCTCTTTTCACCTTTACAACAGAGATCTCCTCCTGCCAATGTTTGAGTTTCTTCTCTTTCCTAGCTCATTAAGCCATTAACATTTCAGAAAGCATTGGCACATACACATTTATTCCTTGCTGTCTGATGTTCTGTATGTATCAGGGGCAACACCTTACAGGGTGGTTACATGCTTCTTTGGTTAGCAGGGGTGGGCAAAATGGTGGATCTGATGGGCAGTCAGACTTCATTTCCCAGCAGCCCCTGCCTCACTGGGCACTGGCACATGTGTGGGTACTGGTGGGGATGAGTGAGTGCTCCATTACTCTTTGTGCCACCACTGACCCCATGCCACCGCCAATCACCCTGCCATTGCCATGGGATCTGGAGCTGACTCCCAGAGCTCCTTGCTGTCCAGAATTGGCCTGGGAGTGACAGTGAGTTTGACACCACTATCCTGTATGCATATTAGGAACTGCAGGCCAGAAAAACTCATCTGAGGTTTGACGTGGGCTGCTGCTGTCACTTTTCCCCATGCCCCAGCAGTTAGTCTCTTTGACAGGTGCCCCACCCCTTGGTTGCCATCTTGGGACTGGAAGTCCTCCCCCTAACCCTTGACTTTTGCCACCAAATGTCCCTCTCCTTGCCCCCAGAAGTACTTCTTTTGGGAGGGGGGTTTGCCATCTTGAAACTGGAATAAAAACAAATTATAGTAGATGTTTGATTTTTAGTATATAACATTTTAATTTTATTTCAAAAAATATTTTTGTCTTGATTTGTGTGTGCTTGTGTAGTGTGTATAGAGGGGATTGCATAATAGCTCAAACTGGTATCTTACTCTTGTATATCGTGATGAGCTGTCGGGGGGGTGGCTGGGTGGGGGAGTATGGGGTTTGTAGGGGGTTGTGGGGGGGTGTATGTGGGGTGTAGATGTTTGTGGGGGGGTGTGGGTAGGTGGTGGTAGATGAATAGGTGTGGGGGTGGGGGGCATGGGGTGTGTTGGGGGGGATATGTGGGGGGTATGTGTGGGTGGGTATGGGGTGAATGTGGGTGTGTGGCTAGTGGGTGTGGGGTGTGCCTGGTGGGTGTTGGATTCCATGACTGTTATGGTGTGTGTGTAAGGTAAGGTGTGCGTGGGGGTCCCCCCCCTACAAACACTGCCCCCCTCACCCCTCCATTGCACAGAGCCCCTGCTGCGAGCAGCAGGCAGTGGGCCCTCGGGGCACTCATGGTCCATGGTAGCTAGAACCCCTGGCAGTGTGCAGTTCTAGTGAGCTCCAGGAGTGCACATGGCTGGGCCATGAGCTCCATCACACGGGGCTCACATGCAGTTCCCAGGTTTTGCCCGAGCCGTGCGCCGCCGGGGAGAGCCCTGTGTGATGAAACTGGTGGTACAGGCCATGGGGCTTAGCCAGGGTGATGGGGAGAGGGGCAGAGTCAGCCCGGCTCCATAGCGCAGAGCTTTCTGCCATTCCCCATGACCTGCACGTGGCAGGGAGTGGGGTCGGGCCACCAGCTCCACTATGTGGGGCTCCCCCTGGAGGCTCACAGCTTGGGTTGAGAACCCAGGAACTGCATGTGAGCCCTGGAGGTCCCACACAATGGAGCCAGGTTGAGTCTATGCTCCTGCTGGTCTGGGCTCTGTGTTCCTGTCACCCTGCCCAGTGCCTCTGCTGGTATCTGCCCCGGGGCACCGGCATGGGTGCCGTGCTCCTGCCAAGCTGCTGCTTTTCTCCTGCCTGCCGCTGCTTCACTCCCGCCCGCCCACTCGTGGGCACTTCCCTCCCACCTGCCACCACTGCTGCTACTTCCCACCTGCCCGCTCCCGCCACAACCACCTCCGCTCCCCCCCACCTGCCACTGCCACCACTTCCCCTCCTGCCACCACCACCCTTTCCCTACCTGTTGCCCTGTACCTACCTGTGAGGCCAGGGTCTGGGCCATTCCATGGGCAAGGGTGGGAGTGCAGTACGCACTGCTCCCATGGAAGTGAGCAGGGCTCGGCACCATGTGAACACAGCAGGGGCAGCCCCGGGGATGGGTCTGATGCTGTGACTTGGTAGGCACCCGCCTGTGGGCTCAATGAAATCTTCTGGCAGGCCAAATGCGGCCTGTAGGCTGTATTTTGACTGCTTCTGTCCTAGACTATGTTACATGAATCTTCTTTAGAACACTGAATTTTGGTTTTCATCAGGGATGAAAAGATTCATTTAATTTTGGGGTTGTGTATTGTGAGGGGATCAGAACTGCAGGTGGTGAAAAGAAGCTTCTGGAGTGAAGTAAAAATTGCCCAGGTTTTGCATGATCTAATTTCAGTGTTTTTTGAGTTGCAGTGCTCACCAAAAGCTTCCTATACAATGAGATAGACCTATCTGTGTCTTAGCCCCCACCTGAAAATAGGTGTGAATTACCTCAGGAAGAAGCATTGTGATGATAAATACATTGACCATTGTGAGATGCTCAAATATTATGATAATGGGACTACTAAAAGTACAAGTAATTAATTAGATCCGGGTGCTTTGCTTTGCTTACTGCAAATAAAATAACACTAGCATTGAAAAAAAGAGATTAGCCCTATATTTGTTGCCATTGGCATGTAGATATAAAATCTTTTCTGATGCTGAACTTTTTTTTTTTTTTTTGTAACATTTTATAGGCTCCATATGCATTTTGAACTAACAGTCATGGCATCCAACAAGTTTGTTATTAAGGTAAGTAAAGCGTCATAGCTTTCATAATAAACCCTATTAACCTGATCATCTTGAATATGCAGCAAGGCTATATTTTCATTTGATTTAAATATCAGTCATGAATGCCCTTGTAGAGTTTAGGTCATTATAACACATTTCCTTTCTTGGCATTTCTCATACACAAGAAGGAATCTATATTTATGATAGCAAAATGCAGTTGATGTACCAGGTGCAACCCTGAACCTAGGCAATGTACCAATATTGGAGGTTTTGTCCTTTTAGATGAAATTGTTAATAACTTTATAGCTGATAGCTAATGAGTCAGGAACTGCTAAATGACACAATTATCAATAAGATAGTTTTACCTATCCAGATTAAAAACATGTTCTCCCATGACTACCTGATTCCTGAAATTCTTCCTGCACTCTACAGGGGATAATAATCACTCTCCCTTTTGATAGGTCTTGATCTTCCAGTAATTGGGTTTGTCTGCTACCCCTGGGAATTTCTCTTCTCTCTAACTTCACAGCTGTAACCATTGTTCTTAATAATCTCTGTGCAGGCTTAACTCCTGAGATCCCATGAACTGCTTGCATGCAAAACTTGTCTAACTTTATCCCAACCATGCAGGTAGTCAGTAAAAAGATATCACTCACAAAAATCCTTGCCTCTTGCATAATTCCTGGAATGTCATAGTTACAACATCACTGTAACAACCCGAATTATTTATGTAATTCTCAGATCCTTCAATCTTTAGTCAGGGAGTAATCATGCTCACGGTTTAACTTTCTTTGTGGTCAGTTATTATTTCTTTATACTTTTTCTCCTAATTACTATTTTTCTCTCTTTCTGCTGTCACTTTTTTTAGGTCTTGATTTTTATTAACAAACTGTAAAACATTAATTGCAAAGTGAGCCACAAGGGCTGCCTTATCCAAATATCTGAGGATTAATGCTGTTTTTATTGCAGTATGTTATGAACAGCATTGTATAGTTCAACTCACCTGTAAACAATTTCAGCTCCTTAATTGCACTTTTTTCCTGCATGGCTTTGGCCTAATCAGGCAGTGGGAATGTAAAAAACATGCATCCTTATCTGCTTCTATTTCCAGATTGTCTCCTTGTTTTTGCTTGAATCACTCCACTCAGGCTAGTTTAGACATTTCATACAGTTCTGGGAGATTAGAACAGGACATTGCCCTGTGAAGAAATTTTTTGTCCAAGAATATTGTTTTTCCATGAATATTTTATGTTTTCCCATTTTAGACAGATTTGTTTTTTTTTGGAGGGCTGCTAGAAAATATTTATGGTTGTCTAGGCTGTGGAAGTTGCCAAATTGACCAACTAGTTAGATGCACATCTTTAGCATGTCATAGTTGATATCCTGAGTTTATACTGCTAGTACCTTACAATATAGTAGCAACAGAAACTGTAGGGGAAGCCAGTAGTTTGTTCAGCTGAATCTTCCTGATCTCACCAACATCTGCATGAATGCCAAAGTAAATGGCTTGTTTGAATTGGAGTGTCTATGCTAGAGAGGAAGTTCTGAGATCTTTGGTCACTGATCTGCATGCAGTATTATGTAGATTGCCTATCCAGCACAGGCACTGCAGCTCTACCCAGCCATTTACTTTGGCAGTCGTGCTGTTGTAAGTGACATCATGGGAACTCAGCTGAGCAAACTGATGGTTTTTCGTAAGAGTTCTTATTGCTACCCTATTAGTAAGTTACCAGTAGGGAACGCTTAGTATATCAGCCACAGAAGTTTATAGATGAGAGAGATCTAATCCTCTCCTTGTAACACGAGAAAAGCAAAGGCAAATTTGTGGCATATTAAAAATGTTTTTAAAATAAATTTAATATTTTTGGTGTCCAAGAAGATTGTCCAGACTGACAGCAGTGGTATTTAACAGAAACCCAAAAGATCACTTTGATGCACTTAATTTTGCTTGTGCAGAGAGGTTCCCATCATTTTATTTGCTAGCAAAAAGTTTCCATATATATATTATTTTTCTTCCCTGTAGAATAATAAGCAATTACAGAGAAGGGAATTGCTTCCTTTCTCCTTTTTTTAAAGGCTGTATTCCATTTTACTAAGGAAATTTCTCCTTCAGCAGGATCTCTGTTAAGGAGCAGAAATTGTTCCTGCTCCATTATGTGGAGGAGAGTATAAGATACTCTCTGCAATTTGTATTCCTGAGTATAAGATACTCTCTTACACTGCAATTTATAAAGTGTTTCAGGCAAATACTTTGCCAATCTTGCAATAAATATTGAATAAAACCAACATATACCTGGTTTGCTGTGTGCCGGAAAGCTTGCAGAAAAATCTTTTTTTTTTTGTTTTTTTTGGGGGTTTTTTTTTGTTTTTGTTTGTTGCAATGTCTTAGTCTAAAAAAAGGTATTATCTCTGAACCAAGAGTTCTGGAGTTTTACATTTCATTTGCAATGTAGTTTAAAACATCATTACCATGAGTAGTATGTTGATTAGAACCTGGAAG
The DNA here is from genome assembly GCF_030867095.1 of Alligator mississippiensis. Classification (NCBI taxonomy): domain Eukaryota; kingdom Metazoa; phylum Chordata; order Crocodylia; family Alligatoridae; genus Alligator; species Alligator mississippiensis. The sequence continues at coordinate 222,768,701 of NC_081824.1, read as the reverse complement.
ATAGAGCTTATACAGCTTTCATTTATGTTTTTAATAGTGTCAAATGTTATAACTCCTACAGTACTTTGCTTCACAAGAACACAAACATATTTAAAAAGGGCATTCCCAGAAACTTTTGCAATTTTCTGTGATGTAATAGTAGGTTATTTTCAGTAGAGGGAGTAGTTGGTTTACATTTGAAAAGTAATCATAGAGCTCTTTTGGGGAAATTCTTGACAGTAAATGAAATGAAGTAACTGAAGCAGTAAAATCACTTTATACTTTTATTGAGAAAACTGTACTTGAGACCTAAACACACAGTTTTCAATAGCTAGTTGGCTGACGGCCATAGAGTGTTCTGTTGTTTAATTGTTAACATTTAATGTCAGTTAATTAGATTAGCTATTTTCAGTTTTGAGCAATCTTGATACTTCACCACTTCATAATGTGCTATATTGTGGAATCTGAAACCCTGAAAAATCAAGCATATGAATTTAATTACAGTGATGTCTGTGTGTCTATGCTGCTAAAGTATTTTAGTACTATTCTGAGTAAATAAATCTTAACCTTAATTGGTCAGGCTTAAAGCAAATCGTGAGCTGTATACAGACTTTTAAAGATACCACTGGGTTCTTGTTTAAATTTTATGGAAAGATTAAAAAGGAGAGTTGTCCCAAAATTATGTATATTGCATCCATTCAAGCCAAACCGCTAAGCTATACACGGTAAGTCCTGTAGTCATAACAGAAGTGAACCTTATTTACTATTTATTATATATTTGTTTTCATTTGCCAGACCTTCTAAATAAAGATCTGATATGGTAACTTTATGTTTTAGTGAAAACATGATAAAGTAATAAATCTCTCCCTGAAGGGTAGCTTCCTTTCATTTTGGCCTTCTTTGCATTCACAAAAGGAAAGCTCTGTTCTGACTTGGATTAGTAGACCTTCCTGGCCACATACCTGAGATCAGTATAATTGCAATTGTGTTCCTTTGGTGATTCAGATCATCTTGTACCAGATTTTCAAAAGTGTTCTTTGTTTCCAATGGGAACTTTGTTGAGTCCGGGGAGCTCTTTTGGTAATCTAGCCCTTTGTTTTGTCTCTTTTAGATTGCAAACTCCTTGAGGCAGAGAACATATATATCTGCTCAGTACAAAAGCAGACTGTCACTTTGGATATGTCTATGCCACAAAATGAAGGTGTGATGGTGCTAACGTACCTGTACTGAGCTAATCTATCTACCATGAGTTAGAGATGTAGAAGTTCATATTTTAGCACTTGCTAACGACCGTAGTGAGAGCCCAGAAGCCCTGAAGAGATTGTCCTACTTCAGGTTAGCATATACTTACACATATTAAAGTCCAGGCTGCCAGGTCCCATGCTAACTAACTAAACTGTATGTAGAAAGGTAGCACATGCTGCCATCACCCTTCATTTTGCTGTTTAAAGATACCCATTGCTTAATAAATGTAGAAAGTGCCCTTGGTATTTTTAGTCTAAAAATTACCAAAAAAGCCATTGTTAAAAACTCTCCTTTCTGGAACACACCTGTATGTGTTACACAACTTAAAGTATTCTATTTTTGAAAGGAAATGTATTAAAATCTTGATGATCTAATACAAGGAAGAAAAGAGATAAAGAGAAATGTTGTTCTTGTCAGGCTGTATAGTAGGAAAGTGTGAATGTCCAGAAAAGCCTAGAACTATTCAGAACAATAGAGCTTGCTTGCTTGCTTGCTTGCTTTTTCCTGAAGCCTGGTACAGAAAAATTGGAAAATTAGTTGGAGGGGGAGGCAGGAGAATTGCAAAGAAAAAACTTCTATGTGAAATGTTTTCCCGCAGAATGAACTGTAAAAGAAATTGCAGTAAAAATCAAGAAGCTGGCTACCATGAAAGAATTGAGAAGCTTGTTTGTGCCGGTTTGTATAAATCCTCATTTGAATGAAATGTGTGAAACTCATAGTTGGAAGTTCAGAATCAGAAGTGGATCTTTCAGTCCAGATTCTGATTACAGAAATTACAAGGGAAATTAGAGCTATATCACCATTTCCAAGATCATATTTGTAATTTCAGTGTTAAATTGTACTTGTTTGTAGTTTTCCTGCAATTATGACACATAATCTATAGATAATAATGCGCTATTAAAAAACCTGTTTTTTTACTGTAAGATTGGGAAATATACTTATATTTACTTCTTGTCTTTGATATTGTGCTTTTGACTACCTGAATTTCTTCTGTAGCTGTATTTTTCATTAGACTTCTGATTTCTGTGGATATAACCTTACTTTTTATTTATAAGTCAACAGTATTGATATTTTCAGTTGTAAACATTTTATTTTTCTCCATCTTATAGATATTTTAACTAGTGGAAAGGGAAAAAATACATTTAAGTACTGTAGTCTACATCTCCCTCTAATACTAAGTATATTCATCATTGTTCAAAAGTGATTAACTTATTTTATAAATGGACTTTAGCAGTACTTATTCTGTTTTTATATTCTAATTTAAGGTGGTGGAGAAAGCAAGGATAAATATATATATATTTCAAAGATCATTATTTCCCAGATCATTCATTATTGCCCCTGGCTGTCATTACATCTAAGATGTGATAAACCAATTAATTTGGTTCTTTCAATGAATGGCACAATAATAACATGTTCATTCAATTAATGACACAATAAAACAGTGAATAAACCACAAAGTTATTACACAAAAATGTGTATTACCTTTGTGGGTGGGTCCCATCGCTCCATAAATTGAATACGTAGCCGGCAGTGGAGCCTTATCAATTTAACAATTAAAGCTATTTTGCATGTGAAATTAAATGGCTTATTTTAGTTGGGTTATTCTGGCAAAATGTTTTTAATTTAAAAGTTTTACCTTTTTTTCTAAGATTTAAAAAATAGTTTATTTTAAGAATTCCATTCAGTCTAACAATTAAGGTGCCTAAATTCTGTGAGGTGTATTCAAGGTCTTCCTATTTTTAGTTGCACAGTAGGATTCACAGTCAGTTAGCATCTTTGAACCGTTTTCTTAATTGAAGAGATACATTACTTAGTAACTGTCATGCTGAGATGTGGGCAGCCAGCTCTGGGGCCACTTGGGGATAAAGGCACTGACTAGGGCTTGGTAAGCAGAATCTGAGGTCAAACTGTGACCTGGGGCTAGGAGATCAATCTAGGCGTGAAGTCCAGGGGTGAGCTGAGTCAAGAAGCCTGGAGAGTAAATAGAGGGGAAAGTCTACAGACATGCCAAGTTAAGATCCAGAAAGGGCAAAGCTAAGGAGCAAGCCAGAGGGAGCACCAAAATGGTTTTGGGTCAGATCTCCATGTTGCCAAGACATTTCCTGTTCTTGGTCAAGTGTTTATATATGGGAAGAGACCAAGCTGGCCACTGACAGGGAGTGGGCAGGAGGTTAGGTCTCAACAGAGGCTTTACACCATCTTTGACCAACTTAGATGGCTAGCTAAAGGGTGACAGGCCAAGATGGATGGCTGCGCTATCAGGACACAGTCCCAGATTTGAGGCTGTACTCTGACAGTAACATGCTGGATTCCCAGACACTGAGTTCATTTCATAAAGCACTGAGAGGTATGTATAGTCTAGCTGTATTGCAGATAAACTACAGGTTCCCCTTTGCCAACCACGGTTTTGAGTATCCACGCTTCAGAGGAGGGTGGGGTACAGTCTGAAAATACTCGCCATGGCTCCCCTGGCCCTGCTTATGTTTCACCCACTCCCCTTCTTTCCCCCCCCCTCCCCCCCAGCCTTGCTGGTGCCCCTCACCCACAGGCCCTGCCCCCCGAGCTCCGCCAGTTTTGCCAACCATGGTTTTGCCAACCATGGGAACTTTCAGTTGCAGTTACAGTTGCCAAATTCCACTTCTGTCTCATCCAGGTGCTAGATGACCTTCTTGTAACTGCCGCCTTCATGCCAGTTCATGACTAGGAGCTTCCAGACCTCATAATCCTGCTCCCGTCACCATTACCTGGTCACCAAAGGGTGTGAGGAATGTGCTACAAAAGTTATTTTCATGGAAAACGCCTGTACGTGACTTCTTTTATTGTGGAGAAGCTGCTGCATATGAGCTTCCACATGGTTCTTGACAGAATGGGACCTTGATCCAATATCAAGGAGACCAAAACAACTGGGGATCTCATTCCACTTCAAGTTTCATCTGCCTTTGCAGCCATTCAGATTCTAACATCTTCTACCTTCTCTGCCATTGAGGATTTGTAGACCAATGGCTAGGGGCTGGGCAGGCTTATTATAGTAGCGACCTGTACTCACACCATGTCACGGCACCATCAAAGCATATGTGTGGCTTTTCAGGAAGGAAACCATTGCCATCTGCTGTCCTCATCACATCCTGGTGGTGGTGGTGGTGCTGCTTGGTCTGCAGCTACTTATTTGTCAGAAGTACCTCTGCTTATTTCACAGCTAATCTTCCCTGAAGTTCATTCCACTATCTGTCACCTATGGAGGCACTACGTAGCAGTACAGCTCTGCCCTGCAGCCCCACTGTACTAGTTTCTATATAAATACATAGTAAAAATATGGGGGTTTTGTCTCAAATGACTTATCTCTAAGAAGGTGGATGCTAAATAAATGACGAGGAAAAGGAATACATCATACTAACAATATGAGCTCCCCCTCTCTTTTCTTGTTACTGTGCATTTCACTTAGTAGCATAACTAAGGTGGGGCCACTGGGATGGCAACCCTGGGTGCCAACCTTAGTGGTGGGGGAAAGAGGGGCACAGAAAAAGAACTGCTGTTGCTGCATCTGTACAATTGTACCAGTGGCATAGCAGCAGCCAGAAATTGCTGCTGCTTCCACACATCCTTCTGTCCTGGGTTCCTAACGGCCTTGTTATGCCTCTGACTTTATTTTTATTTTTATGGGGTCCGAATTGGAGTGATGTAGAATGGCTTAAGAGGAAATAAGGGATATGAAAAAGAAAACAAGGGACTTTGAGGGTAAAAGAAAGACTTGGACAGCATGATTCAAAACTTGATAAAATTAATGGAAGTCTCCTGACAGATTTCATTAGGTTGTGGATCAGAATTGGAACAAGGATGGAAGAATGAATATAGAGCTGTGAGAGAAAGGATTGTAGCAGAAGAAAAGTAAGGGAAAGGGATAGACAGATATTGGAGCTCATACCAATTATATGAGAACACTTTTGTGGGGTGGAAAAGTCACTGATATGGAGGAAAAGGCTGGTATGACTTGCACTGTCTTTTGTTTTGAGTAATTTAAATAGATTAATGACCTTAAAACAATAAACAATATTTGTTATATCAAGTATGTGTCCCTTCTGCTTCATAATAGCCTCTTTCTATTATATGCTCTGTAAACTGATTCTGGTGTGTTAAGATCCAGTATTCTCCTTTTTTGAGTGTTCATTGATTCATAGATTGATAGATGTAGGGTCGGAAGGGACCTTGTAGATCTTCTAGTCTGACCCCCTGCCCTGGGCAGGAGAGAAAACTGGGCTCAAATGACCCCAGCTAGGTAAACGTCAAGTCTCCTCTTAAAGACCCCCAAGGTAGGAGCCAGCACCACTTCCCTTGGAAGTTGGTTCAAGATCCTAGCCACCCCGACTGTGAACCTAGCCGCCCTGACTGTGAAATTGGGGCATCTTAGCAGAAGGGGAGTAAAGTGAGGAAGACAAGAGGCTGACAGCGCACATAGAATGAAGTAAAAGAGACTTAAATAGACCACAACTTCCTTAAAGTGGTGCTTTAAAGAAATAGTTTCAGTTCTCCAGTAAAAATCAGTTTCTGTGCATATCATGTATGCTACCGTATTTAATGTTCAAACATGACTCTGCAGTATTATTTTTGACTCAACATGCTAACATTTCCTTAAATAGTAGTGGAAAACAGAAGACCGCATTGTACATTTTGCTGTAGTCATTGTAAAACATATGTTTTGAGTCTTGACTACTGTGAAAACCCTTTAAATTGCTGATAAAATGATGAGTCATGGCCACCTGATGAAAATAGATGTATTACCATGGTTCCAGCAACTGTAAAGACCATTTAAATGTTTCACTTCCTAACATTGTTCTTTGCCAATAAGAGAATAAGTGCATCATCATTTTGAACAGTTGACAGCTGCTCAGTTAAGCCACGACAACGTGATTGGCAAAAACTATAAATTCCAAACAGTTTTTTTTAAAGTTTAAGGAACTAAAAATCTCTCTGGAAGTGGAAGAAATCACACTTGCTGTATAACAATGCCACTTGCAGCATTTTCCGATTAAATAACACGAGTTGAATGGTGATAATAATAATAGTGCCTCTTTGTGTCTGTCTAACCAAGCCCTATGGAAGTAGTTGGATCAGAGTATACAGAAATAAACTGGCAACACATTATAGCCTAACTAAGGACTTACCAGGCTGTTCCATGAACAGCCTTAGGTTCATAGGATCAAAGGAAAGTAGGGCTAGAAGGGTCTTTGTGGGATCATCTAATCCAGCCCCCTGCTCAAAGCAAGATAATCTTTGACTAAAACCATCCTAACCAAGCATCTGTGTAACCTGCTCTTGAAAACTTGCGATGGTGGACATTCCATTATTTCTCTAGGTAGCCTGTTCCAATGCTTTACCTCCTTCAAAGTGAGAAAGTTCCCTCCTAATCTCCAGCCTAAATTTCCCTTGGTAAAGTTTGAGGCCATTTCTCCTAGTCCTGTCCTCTGCAGCAAAAGAGAAAAGCCCATCTCCATTTTTTCTGTCATGGCCCTTAAAATATCTGAAGACTATCATCAAATCCCCCCAGTCTTCTCTTCCCCATACTAAATTACCTTAGTTCTTTCAGCCTTTCTTCATAAGTCTTACCGCCCAGGCCTCTAATCATTTTTGTTGCTCTGCGCTGGACTGTTTCCAAACTGCCCACGTCCTTCCTGAAGTGTAGGGTCCATAACTGGATGTAGTACCCCAGGTGAGGTGTACCAGTACTGAATAGAGCAGAAGAATCACTTCCATTGATTTGGAAGTGATGCTTCTCTTAATACAGCCCAGTATGCTGTTGGATTATTTTTTTACAACAAGAGCACACTGTTGGCTCATATTCAGATTATGGTCCACGGCAACCCCCAGGTCCTTCTTTGAAGTGTAGAAGCCCGGCTAGTCATTCTCCAGTCTGTATTTCTGCAAGCAGTTATTCTGTCCCAGGTGCAGGATTTGGCACTTGTCCTTGCTGAATCTCATCTGATTCATTGCATACCATTTCTCCCTTCTATGCGGATCATTCTGGATCCTGGCTCTACCTTCCAGGGTGTCTGTACCTCCACTCAGTGTGGTGTCATCCACAAATTTGCCAGGTGTACACTCTGTTCCATCATCCAAATAATTAATGAAAATATTAAATAGTACCAGTCCTAGGACAAACGACTCAGGAACCCCACTTGATACTTCTTCTCAACTAGACATTGAGCCTTTGACTACTTGTTGAGTGTGATGATCCATCCAGTTGTGTGTCCACCTTACAGTATTTTCATTTAATCTGTATTTCCTTAGTTTGTTAATGAGAATGTTGTGGGAGACCAGTGTAAAATGCCTTGCTGAAATCAAGGTATATCACATCCACTGCTCTTTCCACATCCATAGGAAATCAGATTGATCAGGCATGTCTTGCTGTTGGTGATTCAGTGCTGCCTCTTCCCAATCACCTTTTTCTCCTCTACATGCTCTTTGGCAATAGATTCCTTGAGGACCTACTCCATGATCTTTCCAGGTGTTGAGGTCAGACTAACTGGTCTGTAATTCCCTGGATCCCCCTTCTTCCCTTTCTTAAAGATAGGCACTATGTTTGGCCTTTTCCAGTCACCTGGGACCTCACTCACCTTCCATGAGTTCTCAAAAAGGATATCTAATGGTTTAGAAACTACCTCAGCCAACTCCTTTCATATTCTTGGGTGCATCCCATCCAGCCCTACTTACTTAAAAGTGTCTTATTTCTCTAAGTAATCCCTAACCCGATTTTCAATTATTCTAGGCTGTTTGTCTCCTTCCTTATCTTTGCTGCCAACTGCATTCATCATCTGGTAGCTGCCTCTATTTGTGAAGACTGAAGTAAAAAAAGACATTAAATACTTAAACCTCACCATCTATAACAAGATCGCCTTCCTCATTCCATTAGGGACTTATGGTTTTTCTGGTCTTTCTCTTACTTTTGACATACTTTTACAATCTTTTTTTTATTGCCTTTTATGTTCCTTGCCAGATGACATCTTATATTGTGCCTTGGCCTTCCTAGTTTTCTCCCTGCATGCCAATGCAATACATAGTAGTCTTCCCTAGTATTATGACTAAAGTTTCCACTTTTTATAGGATTCTTTTTTCAGTTTCGACTCCTTGAAGAGCTTGCTGTCTAGCCAGGCTGGTCTCCTGTTGCACTTCCCATTATCTATTCCCTCAGGATAACTTGTTCCTGCACCTTTAAAAAGACCTCCTTAAAGTACAGCCAGGTTTCCTGCACTCCTTTTCCCCTCAGACTTGTCTCCAAGGGGTTCCTGTCCACCAGGTCCCTGAGTTTGTTAAAGTCTTCTTTTCTGATGTCTAGTGTCCTTATTCTGCTGTTCTCCTTCGCTCCTCCTCCTAGGATCTTGAACTTTGTGGTCAGTGTCACAAAGTTACTTTCGACCTGGTCATTCTCCCCCCGGTTTCTCCTTGTTTGTGAGCTGTAATTCAAGAAAAGCTTCCCTCACATTTGGCCTCCCTGCCATTTATATCAAAAAGTTATCCCCAATACACACCATGTATGTGTTGGACTACTTGCTAACTGTTGCTTTTCATTCCCAGCAGAAATTTCAATAATTAAAGTTCTCTATGAGAACCAAGTCCTGTTGTTTGGAAGCTTCCATCAGTTGTTTAAAAAAACCCCAACTGTAGCAGACATCCACCGTGACACTTCCACTCCTGCTCTCCTTTCTGAATTTCTTCAGTTTGACTTGCTGGCCTTAGGGGTTTTGTTTGTTTGTTTGATTGATTGTTTTTAAAGAGGTCTCCTAATAATGTCAAGATTTGTCATTGTTTGGCCTCTCAACCCCTCGATAGAAATGGTGCATCTAAATAAATGACTAACAAGATGTAATTTTCATATGAAGGCCAGATGCAGCATCTAACACGAGATCTCCAAAGCAGCATAGGTCTGATAGTGATGTAGCTGATCTTTTTTTTTTATACTTGTTTTGCTCTTATGATTTCATAGTTATTTTTTATTTCAAGAGCTCAGAGGCCAACTATGGTTCCAGTAGATGTTACAGTAAAGTCAGGTAACACAAGGATTTTCAACTATATAGTCTCGACTTGTATTCTGATGGTTGAACTGATGCCGCTGGCATGTTGGGTAATAGGAAGCCAGAATGAAGAAATGGAACTATGCAGTTTAAGAAACAGATAGACAGTGGTCACGTCGAGGTTTTGGGTGTAGTAAAATCCACATGCTGACTAACACAAGTGTGGAGCATCTTTATCATTCTTTTCCCTGTTATTTTTGTTTGTTCTACTTCCACTTTTTTATTACCCAATTTTAAACTTATATGATGGATTTCATTTGCTCTCCTAGCATTATACTATAGTCTCTGGGTCTGATCTACAATGGGAATTCGATAATATTAACAAATCCTGCTAACAGAAGGGTTTTTTCATACAAAATAAAACAAGCAAATTGTGGAATGAAAGAAAGAGCAGTCACTGTTTATGACAAACTCATTTTCTTTTCAGAAAAAGGATACTTAATTTTCTTTGTCAAAACAGAAGATGATTAAAACTGAATATGCATTTGAGATTCCAAAGTGAATCTGGTACAAGATAAATTTGTTTCTTCTCAGTTTGGTACAAACCAAGACTTAAGAGGTATATGTAAAGAAAATTTGCATGAAAGAATAAAAATGTGTCTTTGGCTTTAGATACAGTATGAAATTGTGTTCAGTTTTTTGCAAAGCATAACTAGAGCCCATCCCTGTTGTCTGGAAAATTGCCCCTACACTGCCTGTCTCCCTTACATGTATAGAATCTAATTATTGATGGGTCATCTTCAATTCAGGGTCATTTTAGATTCGAGTAAATACACTATCAAATGTGATAAACTAGTTCTCTAACTGAAATAAAAACAATTGCTGGCTCTAAAAGACAGATGCAACCTAAGTGCATTTTTACATATGCATTTTTACATGCATTTTACATACACTATAGTACCGGGCGCTTTGAAAAGTGCCCAGCGCTGTGACGCGTGTAGTTGTATAAGTGGCAAATGCGTGTCAGCATGCAGAGCATGACAGCAGTCCACTTTTGAACTAAAACATATCAAAGGTGTTTTAGGTCATTTAAGTTGGGTCAGAGCCTTTTGTTATAGTATATATAGGCATTATTTCTCCTTTTGCTGCAGAGTAAAACAACCTTCCCCTGCTCCAGATTATATGAATACTTAGTTTAAAATGAAATGTTATTTTGTTTTGGCAAAACAATAATAAAGACATTTTAAATATTTAATATTCTGTATTCAGATGAGCTACTGGATGGTGTTCCCTGTTCTTATGGCCAGTATGATTTATCTTCAGTCATTTATTTTATGCTCTTAGATGAACCTGAAGAAGATGTTATACTAACATTTTTCATCTCTGCTGCATGGACCAGATCAGTATTATATATGCTTCCACACATCCTTCTGTTCTTTCACACTTTGTGAGAGAAGTTTCTGTACCCCAAGCTTATTCCTGGAAATCTGGACAAGGCAGCTTGTCAGTGGGCTGTCTGTTCATTTGCAAAGTGTTGAACCAATATTCCAACCACCATGATTTGAATACAAGGTCCTGTAAGTTAATTTTGCTCTGCTAGTCCGTTTTGATTTGGGGGGTAAAAGTGGTAACTCTTGTTACTGCCTTCTTTTCTTCTTCTTGCTATTTCTTTATCTCCCAGTGCAGGCACTACTCTGCTCCTGCAATCTATCCTGCTTGCACTGGTTTGTATAAATAAATCTTGGATGAAATCCTGGACCTGATAACTTCAGTATACCCCAGATTTCACCTTTTGCCTTTGTGTGTTTAGCACTCTTCGTTTGAAATGGCAGTCAAGGCAATGATCACTATATATATTTGGCATCATTATGTAATTTGTATTGACGAGTGATTGTTCTTCTTACTTGGGAGGGCTGGATTGGTCTCTGATTTCTATTGTCCTTAATGGTAACAGTGCTCCTACATACAACAACAACAATCACCATATGGCATGTTGTAATATTTAAAACAGATCTCTTACAATTGGAGTTTTCTTTACTATGATATTCTTTATGCACTGGATGGGAATTACCACAAATAAATTGAGTTAAATATAAGAACTCTTTTTTTTAACAGTGTTGTCTGTAATGACAGGGATAAATATACACACAGTCATATAACCAGTTATTATTTTCACACTTGCTTAGCTTTTTTGGAGAAATGTTAGCGTAAGATTTACAGAGTACTCAGATTTAAAGGATGTCCTTGGTTACGAAACCTAACCAACCGTAGGTTAGTTCCCTAAACTATAAAAATGAAATCTTCGCTGTTTGGATTAAACTAAGAAGTTTGTTTTAGATATCTAGAAGATTGTTGAAGTTTGCCCAAGAAATTTGGGATGTACATGTAGAAGCATGGTTTTAATGTCTAGCACCACTGAACTGAATAAAAAACAGTTATAAAAAACAAATATTGTCCTCAAGGCCATTGTAATATTCTTTTTGTTTAAAAATTGGACCTCTCCAATGTTTTCCTTTTTTTTTTTTAAATGTACAGTGATTTAATGACATATATACAGTTAACCAAATAAATGTGGTTATGGTTTGTGTTGTTCTGTATCGGGGTAGTCGACGTTTTTTGGCCAGCGCACCGAAAAACACCACAATGCCTACCTCGGAAGGTGCGGGAGTGCCGGCATGGCAGAAAAACAAAATGAGGGTAAGGGGTACATGTCAGGATGCTCTGCTTGTGCCCTTTGCCCCCCACCCAAAGCTACAGCCCCCTATCCCTGCTGCCCTGTGCCCCCCACCCAAAGTCCCTGCCCCCCAGCCCTACTGCCCCTTGACCCCCTGCCTACCAGCCCAGGCTCTGTGGCTGCCAGCAGCTACCCCACCTCTGGGTAGCTGCTGGAGCCCAGCCTGCTCCCAGCAGGACTTGCAGTGTCCCAGCTGCCTGCTGGGAGCAGCCTGGGCTCCCAGCTGGCAGTAGCTACCCAGAGCCAGAGCCAGCTTCAGCCGGGAGGCTCCAAACAGCTGTACCGGGCTCTGGGCTCCGGCATCAGCTCTGTACCAGTGAATGCACCCACACTTTGGAGCGGGCAGTGAGAGAGCACAGAGCTGTGCCGGAGCTGTGGAGCCCGGCACAGCTGTTTGCAGCCTGCCCGTTGCTTGCTGCAGCTGCCCAGAGCTTGGGCTAGCTACAAACAGCTGCGCCAGGCTCCAGAAGCTTGCTATCACCTCTGTGCTGGGAGTGGGGGAGAGACCGGGGCTGCGCTGCCTCAGGCCCCTCCCCCACCACCTAGTCCGAGGTGCGGGTGCACACGTTGGTGTGGAGCTGATGCTGGAGCCCAGCGCAGCTCCCTAGAGCCAGGGCCAGCTGTAGCCAGGAGCCCAGGCTGCTCCCAGCAGGCAGCTAGGATGCTGCAAGCCCTGCTGGGAGTAGTCCAGGCTCCGTCGCTGGCAGCAGCTACCCAGAGCCGTAGCTGGCTGTGGCATGCCGAGCAAAATGGCCTTGTGCGCCATGCTTGGCACGCATGCCAGGGGTTGCTGACACCCTGTTCTATATCATCCAGATAAAAGGGTCAGAAACAGTATACATGCTGAATGTAAAATGTGTGCTGAACTAGAGATTCTGAAAAGTTAAATTATAGGCCATTAATAGGAAGACCTCTATGGTGCCAGAATTTTAGACTTTGACAATTAGCGGGGTATACAGTGTACAACTTGCTCTTCTTTTCTCTCCTTTTTTCAGCCCCTAATATTTGAAAGAGAAAATTCCTTCTAATGATGTTGAAAGAGAAAGGGGACTAAAATATGTATCACTAGCATACTAGAGATGCAATGCTTATCATAAACAGAATAGTTATCCATATTGTGTGAGCACCTACAGGCTACAGTCAGGAACAGGTTCCCCTTGTGCTAGGTGTTTTTCAGTCCTATATCGACAGCTTGTCTCTGTTTATAATCCGAAGTAAGACAAAGTGTTAAAAATTAGTGTGTTGTACCAAAGAAAGATGAAAAGGAGGGCAGTGATAACAGAAATTAAATGGCTTAATTAAATGTATCACTCATGTCATGTGTGCATTTTTATTTTTAATTTGAAATAAAATGTCTACCTCTGATTGATATGTATTCAGACGGACTTTGGTTGAGGCAGATATCGCAACAGAGATGGACCACAGGGAGCAATGAAAGGACGAGATGGTAGAGAACTTAGCAATTTCTTCACAGAATGTTGACTTTCTTGTGTAAGGTGGCAGATATCATAAATTAAATCTTTTTTTGGTGTCAAATCAGTTGCCTTTGCAAAGTTATATCTAGCTATTTCAAGATGGGATAGGCTGTGGCATTAGAAATTAACCCTGAAGACTTGAGAAATGTAAATGAAACGTTTCTCTTGCTTACTCATTCCTCTACACCTCCAATTCATTGGCTGTTCAATAAAATATTTGAGTTTGTATTGCAAAATATTCTGATATGTCTCTATTGGACAGCTAGGACACAGTTAAATGTTAATTATATCAGAACTGGTCAAAAATCCGCCAAGCTCGAGGGAATTGGCAGCACTTGACGACAAGGGTGAGTGACAGTGGTGGCTGTGTTGACACCTCCCTCACAGCTGCATGAAACTCAGAAGGGAATGCAAATCCATGTTAACCCCTTGGCTTCTCACACAAAAACCTCTCCCCTGCAGCAACAGGCCCATCCAAGGTTGCTTGGCTTCTTGCTATGGCTGCCAGAGCTGGACCTCTGGCAGCCCCAGTGGCACCAGAGGTGTAGTCCGCCATAACCAGAGCTGGCAGTACGGCCCACAGACCAATTTGAGTTTACTACCCTTGAACTGAAGCATGCCTTTAAGAGTGACATCTAATTTTGATATAAACATTTTCCCATGATGGAAAATATAACAATAAATGTCATAAGATAATAAGATCAAAAATAAATTTACTCAGATTTCACCAGTACCTACTTTTATATATACTGCACCTTTTACAAGTATCAAGATATTTAACATGTGGAAGGATCATTTTGTGGGCTGAGATGTAGTCAACATTGTTGCAGAGCATGGTATTCATTAGACACATATCACTGTATGTGTGCTTATATTCACTATTAATATTGTACATATTTTAAAAAGAGAAGACAAGGCAAGCAAAATACACAATCATTATCCAAGTTGAAATTTAGCCAGAATGTTGCCTTACCTCTTCAGTTATCAGAAAAGTCATGGTCTTCTGAATGGCCCCAGATGCTCACAGCCTGCAGCTCTATCCTGCCTTTTGCCTGACTTCAGACTAACAGTGCTACCTACCTCCTTCTGCTTGTGGTAGGTAAATAGCAAGAAGCTTTTGCATTTAGCAATTTTTTTCCGATCCCCACTCTTGAACTAGGTGGAATCCACATAGAGTAGTGGATCTACTTGAATTTCTGGAAATTGTTATATGAAGAAACACATCGGTAAGTACTCAGCACCACAGTTATTGAGAATTGTGGTTTATTCTTCTGTCACTTCATTAATCAGTATCAGTATTATGTTCCGTTTCTCTCTTAATCCAAAGGATTATGAAGATTAGTAGAGGCTGTGTTATTTTGCCGGGGTTGTGGTAGTATAAGTATGGTTCTCAGTCTATTCTGTTTTTCATTTGGTGAGGAGTTTGTATCGAACCCTATACTAGCCTGTGGTCTTAGTCTTTTCTGGCTTTCCTTTTTTTAAAAAACTATGTTAAAGCTTCTAGGACAGTAATTGCCATGGAATGGTATTTAAAAAGATCTGCAGAACAGCATCTGGAATAGCTTCAGACTAACCTGTAGACTGTGTTCTTCAGTAGTCTGAAGAGATGACAGCAGATGCTAAGGCTATGGACAAATGAATGAATTACAGTAAGATGAACAAGGCAAATTAGCTACTCTCATGGTAACTGCCCAGGTGCTCACTGTGACTCCATGGTAAATGAAAGCTGACCCACAGTAACTTATCTTACAGTGAAGTTCCAGAATATCCTGTCTTTGTTTTTATGATGGTCATTTGTTCGTGTACCTTTACTCTAACTCCTGAAACTTCCCTTTCCAGTGATAATTTAATATGAATATTGCTATAGAAATTGAAGTTCTTCAAGCATAACATGCACACATGTAACATTAATGATAACCTAATATTTGGAAGTTGTGTGTATGTAAATGTTAATTTTTCATCCTTATTTTAATGGTAAAATTTAAGAAAGCACAGGATTTGGGGTAGTATGAATGAGTTTTCCTTTCAAACTCTGCTTTACCTTGGTGAGTAATTTTACCATGAAGTTGTTTTTGGTCTGGGTGGTAAACAATGTGGATATGACAGGGGTTCTGGAGCATAAGTATAGAATTGTTTGTCTTTTACAATCAAATAATATTTTAAAGTCAAGTTATTTATCATTCTCTTTATTGAAGCAACTGAGAATTATATGTTTGTGTACAGAAAGGGAAATGGTGTTCACGCTGCAGCATGAACCTAATAAGTATTTTTTGTTAAGAAGGAAGGTGCCAAAAATGTAAATACTGAATATTGCTGGCTGAGATTGAACATGAATGGATGAATGGACTGTAGGGTGAATAGAAGACTGGCTGGAGCATTGGGCTCAGAGGGTAATACAGGTTTCCCTGAATTTATGCTATACATGCGTTCCTGGAGAATGGCGCATAAATTGAATTCGCATAAAGCGAACCCACTTTACAATGTAACAAATAAGGATAGGTTCCCATGGTGGTGAGGAAGGGAGGGAGTGATGCTGGGACTAGGGAAGGGGCTGGGGAAAAGGAAGCTGCTCCCGGGACTGCACAAGGCAGCAAAGCAGAGGAAACAGAGCGGCCTGTACCATGCCCTGGTGTAGGCAGCTGGTGTTGGCTACTCTCGGGGTCGCTGGGGCTGGGGTGAGTGCTGCACCCCATGCTGCCTGGGGCTCCGCTTGTCTGCAGTCACCCCAGCCCATGCTGGAGCAGCCCTGGGAGCAGCTGACACCAGCTGCCTGCACCATGGCATGGTGCAGCCCAGGACCTGAGGTGTGCCCAGGCACAGGGGACAGGTGGAACACAGTGCAGCCCAGCGGCTGCAGGCCGCTGGTGTCGGCCACTCCTGGGGCCGCTGCAGCCAGGGCTGGGGTGAGTGGGGCCACAGGCCTTTCACCTACCCCCACAGTCTTACCTGCTTGGGCGGGAGGGTGAGGGGGAGCATCTATGCTGATTGCATAAGAGTGAATTTACCTTGCATATAACAAATTATGGGTCAAAATATGCTGATTGCATAAGAGTAAATTTGCATATAAAGAACCTGCATAGATTAAGGGAAACATGTAATCAATGGCTCTGTCTGCTTGGCAGCCAGTATGAAGTGAAGTGCCCTGGGGGTTGGTCCTGGGGCCGGTTTTGTTCAAGTTCTTCATCAGTGACCTGGAAGATGGTATAGAGTGCACTCTCAGCAAGTTTGTAGATGACACCAAGCTGGGGGAGTAGTAGATATGCTGAAGGGTAGGGCTAGGATTCAGAGTGACCTGGACAAATTGGAGGATTGGGCCAAAAGAAATCTTATGAGGTTCAACAAGGCCCTCTTGGCAACAAGGGAACACTGCTGGCTCATATTTAACTTATTGTCCACCCAGGACGATAACCCCTAGGTCCATTTCTGCTGAGTTGCTGCCCAGCCAGTGAGCCCTCAGCCTGTAGCTTTGTCTGGGATTGTTCCATTTTAAGTGGAGAACTTTGCAATTGTCTAATGGCATACTAGGCTGCATTGGTAGATGTCTTTGCCAGTGGGTCCAGGGAAGTGATTATTCCCCTGTATTCAGCAGTGGTGAGGTCTCATATAGAGTACTATGTCCAATTTTGGGCCCCCCACTACAGAAAGGATGTGAACAAATTGGAGAGAGTCCAGTGGAGCACAACAAAAATGGTGAGGGGGCTGGGGTACATGCCTTATCGTGACAGGCTAAGGGAACTGGGCTTATTTAGTCTAGAGAAGAGAAGACTGAGAAGGGATTTAATAGCAGCCTTCAACTACCTGAAGCAGGGTTTGAAAGAGGATGGAGATGGACTGTTCTCAGTGGTGGCAGGTGATAGAACAAAGAGCAATGGTCTCAAGTTGCAGCAAGGGAAGTTTAGGTTAGATATTGGGAAGAATTTTCTCACCAGGAGGGTAATAAAACACTTGAACAGATTACCCACAGAGTTGATGGAATCTCTGTCCTTGGAGGTTTTCAAGACCTAGCTAGACAAAGGTTTGACTGGAATGATCTAGTTGGGGCTGGTCCTGCTTTGAGTAGGGGGTGGGACTAGATGACCTCCTGAGGTCCCTTCCAACCCTAATTTTCTATGATTCTATGAA
Source organism: Alligator mississippiensis (assembly GCF_030867095.1). Taxonomy (NCBI): domain Eukaryota; kingdom Metazoa; phylum Chordata; order Crocodylia; family Alligatoridae; genus Alligator; species Alligator mississippiensis. The sequence goes on along the minus strand of NC_081824.1, from coordinate 222,751,143 downwards.
GTGATTGGGGACTGAGTGAAATGATAATACTGTAGGTCGAGATATAATGGTCAAACTATTAGAAAGATCCATAGAATAACTTACAGTTGTCTTCTTTGTGAGTATCTCTGCTTTGTGCATGAACTGGTTAAGTCACATACCCGTAATACTGAACTCTGGCTTTAGTTGGGATAGGAGATCAGTGAATTGAAACTAATGCAGGTGATGCTCTGAGACTACCATTCCGGAGCCCAGTTGGCTTCAGAGCAACCTGTAGATTCATCCCCCAAACAGAGTCTTTTGTGTTGCTGACTAGTTCTGTCATCATCCTACATCATCCAGAATTAAAAAGCTGCTTGCATTCTGTTTAGATTGTCACATTTATTTGTTGGCAGCCTCTAGATTGGCAACAACATAATGCCCATTTTATATAACTGATCACTCATGGGTTAGTTTGCAACCAGGTTTGCATTTCAAATCTATGATCCATGTGAGTATTTATCATTGTTGGCCTTGCTGGTTACAGAAGGCAAACATTGTTAGTGTCCAGCTTGCTACTAAATGTAGTCTGGGTAATTCTTCCTCTTAGGCTAAGTATAGATAGTCAAAAAGCCTGAGGCTGAATTGATTCAGTCTAAAATGCAGAGATTAAATTGAGACAGAAGTGAACAGACATTCAGCAAGTGCAGCCACATGCCTGCAGTGGCTCAAGCCAGAAGCCGGGGGACGCTAGAGCATGGGCTTCTGGTATGTCCCAGTATAGGCTGTGTGTTTGCTTATTCTTCTTTCTGCCTCTGAGGTTTCTGGGATCTGTAGTCCAAAATAACAGCAGCAGGATTCTGTGGGGTTGCTCATTATTTCCTCTTCCTGCTTCCAGGTGCCTCTGGGATTTGTAGTCCACAGTCATAGCCAGCAGTAAATTTGAGTGGGGGAAGGGGTGTTTAACCCCAGCCGGGGTTTGCCTGGGGTAGCAGTCCCCCCCCTTGCAGATTGAGCTGCATCCCCTCCAGGCTTGTGGCCCCCCCCCCCCCCCCATCCAGCTCTCACTGCTCCAGCTAGGAAGCAAAGGGGCAGAGCCAGACCTACTTTTTGGAGCAGACAGCCCAGCCCAGCCCAGCCCAGCCCAGCCCAGGGCTGTAAAGCATGATGTGATGCTGGGGGACTCTGATATAACTTGAACCAGGAAAGGATCTGGGACAAAAGCTTTATAAACTTGTTTGACCCAAATCAGTTAAGTCTGATACTACATTCAAACAGGTTTATCTTAAATCAGTTGCAGTAATTTTGAAACTGGTTTATGTGCACTGAACTTCTGTTCTCTTACAGGTTTAAACCAGTTTCTGATCACTTAAACCAGTTTATGTGTAACTTCTGTCCCTAGCCTTAGTCAGGCAGGTGGCATCCAATGGTAGTTGATATCAACTCCTTCCTTTTCCCTATAGATCCATTTTGCTGCCACTATAGAGGAAGGTCAGAGGGGAGTACACTTTCTGCTTCAGTGATCTTACTGGTTAGTCTTAGTAAAGACCTTTATGGGGCAGTTTTCTTTTTCCATGTACCTGTTTGCATAGGTGGTGGAAGGGGAAGGGGTAATGGGACTCAGCCCCCTCCAAACGCCAGGGCAGTCCAGCTGAAGGCTGCTGCAGCAGGGGGGAGGGGTACACTGGAATCGCAGCTGGCCCAGCACAGCACACCAGTAAATTTCTTTTGACTGCCTGGGCTTGTGGGAGGCAGATTGAGACCCCCCACAGTACAGGAGGGGAGCAGAGTAGGGGTAGGGGCGAATCATTCACCCCTGCCCTGCTCCTTGCTGCACTGTGGGGATTGCCCCATGACCTGGCCCGACTGGGTGAATGGGGCCCAGCTGGGCTGTGGGGCAGTGGAAGCCTGGCAGCTCCTCCAGGGGTGTGGGCAGCCAGCTCCTGCTGCTTTGTGCACTGGAGGGAAGCTGGGGAAGGAGGGCATGTTCTCCTCTCCCCGGCTCCCCTGCGCCATGCCCCTTGATGACCCGCTGGGCTCTGATTGCCCCACAACCTGGCCCAGCCATGGACCTTTTCATGGTGAATGGGGTCCTGGCTGGGTCATGGGACAATTGGAGCCTGTGGTTCCTCCAGAGCCATGGCGCAGGGTAGCCAAGGGGGGGGGGATGGGAGGAAGAGGGCCATGGCCCCCCCAATCTTTCCACGGGGTAAGGGTGGGCTGAAGCTGCGTTGTGCTTGCTCCATGTCTCCGTGCCTTGCTGCAGCCTTTGAAAACAGTGCCATGTGCCTCGCTGCCTGGTCCACTCGGTGGCGGGATGTACATGGTGTTGCGCTGCTTTCAAAGGCTGCAGTGAGGGGCGGAGATGGGGAGCAGGTAGAGCGCAACTGTAGCCTGCCCTTGCCCCATGCAAAGATCAGGTCCCCGGCGCCGTGGTTTTGGAGTAGCCACTGGACTCTTCCCATGGTGGGGTAGGCGTAGGTGTCCTGGGGGCTCCATCCCCTCTGGCCCAGCAGCACAGCTGAGGCTGGCCCTGCTTGAGTTTCAGGCCCCCACCCTGGGCAGTGCGTGACTGAGGCTGGGCCGGGGCCATTGTGCAGAGGCAGCCAGGTCCCAATCCAAGCCCAAGCCTCACTCCCTCCCCACTTTCCCCCGCAGACTTTTGCATGCGCATGCGTGTGAGCATTTTTTTTCTCTCTCAGTCTATGCCTGTTTGATTATTTTCCTAATTTAGGTATCTCACTATGAAAGCTTTTTGGAGATAGATATGTTCATTCTCTCTTGTGGGTCAGAAGCACAACCTTGAAGAGCCTGTGTGGTCCAAATTAAATTGTATAAAATTGGAATGGCCCACAAGGGGTAATCCTGTTGGTGCTCAGCCATCAGATCTCTGCTTCCTGCTCATAAACAGCTTACGGACCATGTGGCTGGAACCTTTGTGTTTTGCTAGGTTTTTTAAAAGCAGTTGAAGGATTACTTTCATGAAATTCAAAGTAAAAAAAACTTGCTACAGTGTAAAAAGGGTTTATTTATATATGCATATGTATACATACACAGCAATTCTAGAGATTAAAAATTTAACAAAAGTAGATGTATTTAAAAAAATGTTCATTGAGGAGAGAGCAAATTTAAGGTACCTTAAAATTACCTTGTGGACGTAGATAAATCCAGGATTTAAAAAAAAGGAGTGTGGGAGCAGTGACCAGTGCTTCAGGGGGTGGCTCCACTTTCCCACTCCCAGTCTCCCCTCCTGTGGGCAGACCACATCGCAAGAGCAGCAGCTGGTGATTTTTTTTAAAGTCTCTGAATCCAGTGAGAATTTCCCCCCATCCCATGGTTCTCTTGGCGCCCCCTTCCTGCCCCTTAGTGCTCAGTAGCACCTTCCCTCCTCTTACATACTCCCCTCACCTTCTCTACTTATACTTCTGGATTGACCTGCCTCTTCCTCTGTCCTGGCCGTTCATGCCCCACTTCAGCCAGGGACTGTGGGAAGGCTGCACAGGAAGCTGGGCTCAGCTGTAGTCAGTGGTGGCAGTGTGTGGGCTCCCATCCCTGCTCTTGCTCCAGGGCTGATGGGGAATATGCTGGGGGGACAGGGCAGGAGGGGGAGCCTACTTGCTGCTACCACTGCTGATGTCCCTGGCTGAGCCTGGCTCCCTGTGCAACCTGGCTGGAGTAGGGCAGGAGTTTTACTTACATCCACCCTCTGGTCAGCTGGGGATAGTGGCAGCAGAGGGTGGGGGAGAGGGGTGGTGCTGCTGTGCAGAGAGGGGAATGGAGCAGGAATGAGGGGAGGGTCTGGCCTAATTCAGGGACTTAAAAAAAGTCATTGGCTGCTGCTCCTGCAGCATGATCTGAAATGAGTGTGCAGCTGTGCCAGTGGGCCATTTATGTACATATCCTTTATAGAAAATGTGGACATAGAGGAGTGGGGAACCCCAAAGTCTCTGTGTTTATAACCTTTTTCCAGGCATGTTCATGAAGTAACCTTATGTATAATTTTGACAGTAGGAACTGCATGCTATTACTACACTGTACATACTATACCATAATATATGTGCCCTCTGCTATATGTATTGTGTACTGTAATAGGATTCTTATACTGCACCCATAACTGTGAAATTTGAGTATCTCCCAGTGGTGTATAGGTTTCCATCAATTTATGTGGCCTCTTTATATGCAAATTCACTCTTATGCGATCAGCATATTTAGACCCATAATTTGTTATATGTGAGGTAAATTCACTTTTATGCGATCAGCATAGATCCCCCCTCCTCACCCAAGCAGGTAAGTCCGTGGGGGGGAGGGGAAAGGGCCTTGGCCCCACTCACTCCAGCCATGGCTGCAGCAGCCCCGGGAGTGGCTGGCGCCAGCTGCCTGCAGCCGCTGGGCTCCACTGTGCGCTGCCTGTCCTCCTGTGCCTGAGCTCACCCCAGCTCCTGGGCTGCGCCGTGCCGTAGTGCAGGCAGCTGGTGTCAGCTGCTCCCAGGGCCGCTCCAGGACGGGCTGGGGTGAGTGCAGGTGGTGTGGGGCACCAGCTGCCCGCACCAGGGCATGGAGCAGCCCAGGGGCAGAGGTGAGTGGGCATAGGTGGAGCACAGTGCAGCCCAGCAGCTGCAGGCAGCTGGCACTGGCCACTCCCTGGGTCGCTGTATCCAGGGCTGGGGTGAGTGCCGCTCTGTTCCCTCTACTTTGCTGCCTTGTGCAGTCCCGAGAGCAGCACCCCTCCCCCTGCCCCTTCCCTAGTCCCAGCCTTCTTTCCTCCCTCCCTCACCACCATGGGAACCTATCCCTATTTGTTACATTGTAAAGTGGGTTCGCTTTATGCAAATTCAATTTATGCGCCATTCTCTGGGAATGCATGTACAGCATAAATCGAGGGAAGCCTGTATTAGGGTCATAAATATGTACCTGGAGATCATGAATCTCCCCTCTTGCATTAATGATTGGGTGCCATGGTACAGATAAGATTGAAATTTTTGTATGAAGCAATTTCAGGTTAAGTTCCAGTTTACTTCCAACACCCTCCCCTGCCCCCTCAACCTCCTTGAGAAAACAGCTGCAGCAATAGGTACATTTTACTTTTTACATTTTATAAATACTACAAGAGCTATTCAAGCCTATACCATCTTCCCATTATAGTTCGCTTATGCCAGTCTTTTATCATTTTACAGCTCTGTGAACAGTAACTCTCCAATGTAACTGACTTCCAGCTACCACAGATGTCTCAGCCTATGTTCCCTCAGGGTTTGACTCTATAATACCTACCTCAGAAAACCATGGGGGAACATTATTAAACATGTTCAGAGCAGCAGGCTGCAGACTTTTTTTAAATGTCCACAGTTGCTGAGGTTTTTGGCCAAACCAACAATATATAAAGGGCTATAAGATCTCAGCTACTGTAGTTGCAACACTGTGAAACTTTACATAGAGAAGACAACTCACTATAATCAGGTACAACTTTACATCGTATAAGTAGTATGGAAAGAAAGCTAAAGTAGTTTCAGGACATTTCTATTTTTTTCATAATGCTGTTTTAATTAGATTTAAATTTAACATTCCTTTCAAGTTGTTTTCCATTTTTTAAATTGTAGAGGAAAAATACTCAGAATTAACAAGTTATTGATAAGTATTGACATCCTTGACTCCATTTGCCTCTCTTTTGTCTGAAAGATATATTATTTAAAAACGTATGTGTGTGTGTTTAATGCCCATTTTGAAAAAAAAACCTTACATCTCTGTATTTAATATTGAGTCTGGCATTAGTTTTAAGTATAATAGGTTGTTTCATGCTGCTCTTCTTTATGTTCATGGTTATGATACTGAAATGTTAAGACCACACACAGGCAGCAAAGTCTCTAGCCACTTAAGCATGTAAACAGTCTGGCTTTTTACAAAGTGGAAAAATATTTCTTGTGCACTATTTTAACATGATCAGCATGTTAAAGCTTGGTGTGCAACTGTGTCAACATTTTTTTGGCTGTAGTTATTAATTCTGTAGCCTCTTGATAATATGTAAAATGTGAAACTGGTTTGTTTACTACTGGGATTTGTTCAGCAATTACTGTCTGTATTTAGCTTAGTACTTTCAAATAGATAATAGATCAAAGAATTATTTTGCATTATCATTCTGCCGTTTTAAAACAAAGAAGTTTGTTTTTCTGATGGGCTTGGACTCTGAAAGAACATGAGACCAATGGGTATCGTAAATATTTTACTCTAAATATATATTCGTTTTGACAGGCAGGGTACAGTGTTTCAAATAAAACTGCATTGCCTTTTCACATGAGAATTTGAGCTTTCTGATTGGCTATAGACTCATCAACATATGTTTCTCACTTTACAAACCTTGGTTCTCTTGAGATTGACATGGCATTAAGTTATTTAGATGTTTTATTAATGCACTTCTTCAACATAGCTAATTGTGGTAATTATAACCAAAATACAGCCCAACAAAGTAGCCAAGAAGACACCTTGATCTTCAATACAAAGTATTCTAGAAGGACTAACCTGCAAAGACTGAATCCATTCAACCTCTGGCTTTTTTACTGTCTGTACCTAGCTCTACTCTTTTACTTTCATGAAGTCAGGTCCCCAGCACTGTCTACAGCTGTGTAGATATTTAAGAGCTAAACAATTTTAAAGAAACAGAGGGAAAGTGATAGTTGTGCTTAATAGAAACAAGCAGCAAAAGGCATCCCCCCCCCACTACCAAGAATAAAACACTTGCCAATGAAGTTACATTTTGACATTGTCATTTGGGCATCTGCACACTATGGAGCAGTGGTTCTCAACCTTTTCAGATTCAATGCACCCTTCATTAGACTTAGCCCACCCCTTAGAAAATGCCATCTCTTAGCTTTCACTTTTTCTCACTGCAAAAAAGCAAAGAACAATTCTTCTGTTGCAAAGAACTTCAAAGACCTCAACAAATCACTGTGTATTTAATGCTATGGTTTATTCCTATTTGAAATCTCTTAGATCATTTTGTGAATCATGTAGGTGTTCGCATACCTAACAGTACTAATATTGTGCAGCACCCTGGTTGAAAATCATTGCTAGAAGTTAACTTAGCAATATAATATTTATAGCCCATACATGCACTCATTTGCGTTTATCATGGCTCATGGCATTTCAGCTGTCACTTTTCCTGAAATAAGATATGGAAATCCATTATTGTTTAATTTCTTATATATATTCAGGAAAATTCTTTTTAATACTTTAAGATGTAGGTGTTTGTCGGTTGACACACAGATGTTTAATGAGCATTGATTATTAGAATATTTTATATTTATCATTTTCTTATTTTTGCCCTAGCATCTAGTACATTTTTATATGTTCTTGCTATAAGGGTTGTTTTGTAAAATGTAAGAACGGTATACTTATTTGTTGTACTGTCTTATAGTTTTTTGAAATGCTCTGCACAGTGAAAAACATTTAATGGGAGAAAGATAACTGCCATTTCACTAGCTCCTGAAAAATCTACTCAATGATTTAAAGTAATACCTTTCTGTATATATACACAATTCCATACTGAAGGTGCACATGTGCACTTTACTTAATCAGACCCAGGACTACTTTTTCTAAGTTGTAGTTGACTGTCTTTCTGTCTTAGCCACTTGCACAACAACCCAGTTAACCACTCTGTCAGGGTGAAATGGAAAGAGCCAAATCAGTTGCTTTATGTTCCTTTTCATTCTTAATAAATAAAGAAGTCTTTGTTAGTATGTATTTTGTGTGTGTTAAAAGTTATGATAAATTCTGCTGTGGGTCTAGATTCTTTAGGAGTACTCAACACCCAGTATGGAAACCTGCTCAGTGTTAAGTGCTTTTTAAAACCTGTCCACTTCAGGCAAGAGCTAGATTGGGGGCTGAGATCTCTTGAAAGTATGTCTTGCCTTCCCCATTTAACCTGAGAAATATCAAGAATATTAAGTTTTGTCTTTTTTGGTTTTTGCCAGACAATTCCTTGAAAGTCCAGAAATGGGTCTTTGCATACTTTTCTTCTGGAGGGGTAGAAGCATTGCATTTTTTTCAAAAACATTTGTTCCATCTTTTTTTTAAAGCCATCTGAGTTAAATAATTGCTAACAAAAACAACCAAACAAAAAAGTTTTAAATGGTTCTCTCCTGGTTCAGATTTCCCTTTCTAATAATTTGTCATCGTTTCCCTAGGTATTCAGCAATTTTCAGTGTCCGTTAGGCAAAACAGAGTTGACAGCATGTGATTTTTATCAACTCCTTTGAGGTTTTTATTTTTTTTTTCTTTTTAATCTAATGTTTTGTGTTTTTCCTACAGCCTTAACTCCTGGAATCAGATGATTATTAGAAAATCAGTAATTTTCTAGTCCTCATTTTTGCAGAGCAGTTTGAAAATGCCAAGTGAAGCTCTAACGCTCAGGAAGGGAACGCAACTTAAATGAGCCCTTAAAACTATAAAGAATATTTTTTTTACATTTCATTGAGTGGCCTGTTTCATTATTTTGTAATAGTTTTAGGTGTCAATACTGTCTAAAAAATCTGTTCCCTTTCTCAGAATTCTCCATTCTTTGTTATATTTATAAAATAAAAAAGGACACAACAACACTCTTTGTTTTTGTTTTTTAAGAAAATCTGTCTTTGTTTTAAAAGAAGACTTGTGATATTACAGTGAAAGGATTTTTCCATTTCCTTAAAGGTGGATGTGTATCCATTTATATACTAAATGCCATTAGCTACATTAGTGCCATGCTTCCCTGGGCATTTGGTTCAACTATCTCATTGAACTTTTCCTTTAAAAATAATTTAAAAAACTACAGTATGGAATAAGATTACCATTTATAAATTGAATCACAAAAGATAAAATAATCATAATAAAGACAAGAAAAAAGAAATATGGGGAGCATTAAACTGTTGATCCATAGGGAGATCCAGCTATATAGAATAACCATTGATTTGAAACCCTTCAGGGAATCATACAGATTTATAGTCTTTCACGCAAGCAGCACTGTAATAGAGGAGTTTAATAAGATGTTCCTTTTATAGATCAATGTCTTTCTGATTATATGTCGACTTTTAGTAGCTCAGTGCTCCCATCACCACTTACATCTTACTAACTTAATATTTAACTTTTCTCTATCCAGGTAATTTATAATTAAAATATAAACTAACCAAATCTATATAATGTATTTTGTATAATAAGATAGTCTTTTTGTGTCACTATTCTTGCTAAGAAGTCTGTGGGTCTCGCTTTCATTTAATTTTCGGTGGCAGCAAAACAATAAACATATTTACTGCTTCACTTTTTGAATTAGGTATTTGATTAGGACTCGTTGTACATAACTAACATTGTACATAAATTTATGTACATAAAAATATTTTTGTGTTCCCCTGTTTTAGTGATGATCAACATGGGTAATTCTGTGCAAAGAACAGGTATACAGTCACCTTTATATAATTGGCAAAGGTGTTTTTGAAGCCCCCAAATATTTTTTCCAGCAGTATTATGTTTTATAGTGAATGGACTCCATCCAAATGCTATTCCCATCGTTTTCTATTTCCAGCTCAATGTGATAACCTGTTAAACCTCCTCCAGACGTGTCTGTACCATTTCTTATATTGTTTAACCTAGGAATTGTTGAAATACATTCAATAAGTGCTCTTAAACTATTTTATCCCAAAACCCATTAATTTGAAACTATATCTGCTTGTGACAATGTTATGTCCTGTACTACTTTTCCTAATAACATAGGAAGAACTATATTTTATTATAAGCAATACTATCACCCCAGCATGTTAATGCTGTCCAGCATTTCCCATTACCATATCTCATTTTCAATTTATAACTTTGCCAAATTTTAAACACCAGACATGGTATTTATTGTCTGTGTTGGATGTCTGCCTTAAGCTTGTGTGTGTGTGTGTGTGTTTGCGTGTTTGCTGTTGCTCTGAAAAGCCACCCAAATTTGGCTAAGCTATAAGCATTGGAAAAAAATTGTGTTCATACACACTCATTATAAATTACTTTCATTTTAATAACTTTGAATTAAGTAGCTCAGTTTACTGAAGATATTTTCAATTTGTGAGGATCTTCTTGCCAAGTGGTTCCTGACTGATGATCCCTGGAGGTGCTGTGGGTGGATTGCACAGGCCGATCTGGCAAGTGTCAGCTGACCCTCCAAATGTGAATATTTGTACTGTGTCAGGCAGCATTATGCTGAGACCCTGGTCTGGCTACTTAGTGCATGCTCCTTCCCAAGTTGCCTTTATGCAACACTGTTTTCAAGCGAATTAGCTCTGTAGCAAGGTTACACTGCCTCTGTTCTGCAGAAAAGCAAAGCTAGCTCAAGTGTATCGGCAGAATGCTTGATGAGAACTACGAGAGGCAGGACTGTGTGTAGGATTGGGAGGAGGTCTGCAGGGTTGCGGGGCTGTGCAGTGTGGAGAGATTTGGGCTTACTCTGTCTCTGGCTTCTGACCCCAATTTATCCTGACTTGGCCACAGCTTCCAAATCCAGTTATGACAGCAGGCCTCTCCAGACCTCAGCTTCCTCCCTGTAGGGCACAAGGCATCCATCTGCCAGCCTGACCTCTTGACCTCTGAGATGTCACAGAAAAGTTGCTTGGGCTCATCCAGCCCTCTGACTACTATCCCAAGCTGCTCATCCATGTCGGCACTAATGAAACTGCCTGAGTGACCAGATCAAAAGTAACTACATGGTTCTGGGTACAAGGGTGAAGGGGGTAGGAGCTCAGATGGTGTTCTCATCAATCTTTCTAGTCAATGGTAATGCATCCTAGAGATCAACCCAGGACTGATAGATGGTGTTGCCACTAGGGCTTTGGCTTCTTTGACTATGAGGTGGTGGTCCAGGAAGATGGACTGCTGGGGCGAGATGGGATCCACCTGAGGAATATAGGGAAGCATATCTTCATATACAGACTTGCTAATGTAGTGAGGAGGGTTTTAAACTAGGCTCAATGGGATGGAGACAAAAGACCAGAGGTTTGTAAATAGCCTGCAGACCTGGATAAAATTTTAGCAAGGGAAAACAATAATGGAAACCCTAGCACAGACATTTGAACCGTTTATGCACTAATGCGAGAATAATGGGGAACAAACAGGAAAAAATGGAGGTCCTAGTACAATCACAGAATTATGATGCACTTGGGATTTCAGAGATGTGGTGAGGGAGTGCATGTCACTAGAGTATAGTCATGGTTGGGTATAGCTTATTCAGGAAAGATAGGCAGAGGAAAAAAGCAGGAGGTGTTGACCTATATATAAAAGTGATGTACACATGTTTTCAAGTATAGTATGAAGTGAAAGTTAGGTCTGTTGAAGACCTCTGGGTAAAGATGAGAGAGCACCAGGGGGCATATTATGGTGGGCATCAGCTACAGATTTCCAAACAAAGAGGAAGAGGTATATGAGGCCTTTAAACAAATGATGGAAGCTTCCAAATTGCAGGACTACATTCTCATTGGGGACTAATATCAGGACATCTTCTGGGAGGGAAACAGCAGTGCACAAGCAGTCCAGAAAGTTCCTGGAGTGTGTTTTTGATTCAGATGGTAGTTAGGCCAGCTAGGGGGAAGCTCTTCCTGACTTATTGCTCACAAACAGGGAGGAATTGGTTGACAAAGATCAGGTAGAAGGTAATTTGGTGACAGTGACTATGATGATAGAGTGCAAGATACCAAGGAGAGGAAGAAGGGAGAGCATCAGAATAACAAGGAGAGCAGGAATAAGAATGCTGGGCTTCAGAAAAGTAGATTTAAATAAACTCAGGGACCTGGTGGACAGGATCCCTTGGGAGGCAAGTCTGAAAGGGAAAAAAGTCCAGGAGAGCTGGCTGTACTTTAAGGAAGCTTTCTTAATGGCACAGGAGCAAGCTATCCCAACGCGACAGAAGAATGGGAGGTGCGACAGGAGATGATCCTGGCTAGACAGCAAGCTCTTCAAGAAGCTGAAACTCCAAAAGTATTAGGAGCAATGGACACACGCTGCAGCAGGGGAAATTTAGACTGGAGATTACAAAAAACAAGTATTGGAACAGGCTACCTAGAGAAGGCTTGTGATCTCCATGTTTGGAAAAGTTCAAAAGCAGGTTAGACCTGGCATTTGACTGGGATGGTTAGTCAGGATCCTGCCTTGAGCAGGGAGCTGGACCAGATGACTGTATGAGGTCTCTTCCAGCCCTGCTTTCCTATAAGTGGTTCTCCAGGGATTACAGAATCTGGACTACACTGATGTTGGTAACTAACCCGCAGGCTAGTCTGCCCATATCCCAGTGAATAGGAGCCAAAATAGAGTTTGCAACTAGGTGCTATTCAGGAAAGATAGTCAAGGGGAAAAAATGAGTTGTATATATAAAGGAAATGTATGCATGTTCTGAGGTACAGTGTGAAGTGGGACATAGCTTCTGGAAAGCCTCTGGGTAAAGGCCAGAGGCGGAGAGCAGCAGAGGACATGTTGTGTGGTGTGTTTCTGTTATAGGCGCTCTGTTATGGGCCACCAAACCAGGAGAGAGAGGTGGATAAGGCCTTCGGTAAAAGTCTAATGGAAGTTTCCAAATCAGGGGCCTGGTTTTCATGGGGAGCTTTAATTATGAAAATCTTCTGGGAAGGAAGCACAGCAGTGGACAAGCAGTCCAGCATATTATTGGAGTGTTTTTCTTGTAGGTGGTGGAGACACCAAATATGGAGGAAGCTCTTTACACAAGCTGGGAGGAAGTGGTTGAGAATGTGAAGGTGGAAGGGAGCTCAGGTGGCAGAAGGAAGGAAGGAAAGAGATCAGCAGAATAAAGACATTGGAGTTTGAAAAAGCAGACTTTAACAATGTTGGGGAAGTGTTGGGCAGGATATCCTGAGAGGAAAGTCTGAGGGGAAAAGGAGTCCGGAAGAGCTGGCTGTACTTTAAGGAAGCTTTATTACAGCCAGAGGAGCAAGCTATCCTGATGCAACGAAGGGTTGGGAAGTGCAATGGGAGACTGATCTGGCCAAACAGTGATATGTTCAATGAGTTGAAACTCAAAAAGGAATTCTACAAAAAGTAGAAACTTCGTTATATTACTAGGGAAGAGTACAAGAGTATTGCCCGGGCAAGCAGGGAGAAAATTAGGAAGGCCAGGACACAATTTGAGATGTAGTTGGCAAGGGACATAAGTCAGTAAAAAGAGATTCTACAAGTGTAGCAAAAGTAAGAAGAGGACCAAAGAAAGAATAGGTTTCTTATGGAATGTAGAAAGCAATCTAGTTACGGATGATGCAGAAAAGGATAAAGTATTTAATGCTTTTGTTTTACTTCAGTCTTCATGAATAGTCAGACGAGTGCAGTTGGTGGTGAAGACAGGGAAGGAAATAAATAGCCTAGAGTAATAACAGAACAGGTTAGGGAGTGTTTAGAGAAGCAAGATGCTTTCAGGTCCACAGGGTCAGATGGGATGCACCCAAAGATACTGAAGAAATTGGCTGAAGTAATTTCAGAGCCATTGGTTATCCTTTTTGAGAACTCATAGAGATTGAGTGAGGTCCCAGATGACTGAAAAAGGGCAAATATAGTGCCCATCTAAGAAAGGAAAGAAGGAGGATCCTGAGAATTACAGACTAGTTAGTCTGACCTTGATACCTGGAAAGATCATGAAACAGGTCATCAAGGAAGCACCTAGAGGAGAATCAGGAAATCACAAAGAGCCAGCATGAATTTGGTAAGAACAAGATCAAGTCATGTCTGATCAACATGATCTCCTTTTATGCTAAGGTGACAGGCTCTGTGGATGTGTGAAAACCAGTGGATGTGATATATCTTGACTTTAGCAAGGCTTTTGACATTTTTGTTAAACCTGAGGAAATACAGAGTAGGAAAATGTATTGGTTGTATCATTGTGTTCAACAAGTAATGATCAATGGCTCAGTGTTTAGCAGGGAGGAGATATCAAGTCAAGTGGTGTTTCCTCTGTTTGGTATTGTTCAACAACTTCCTTAATGATTTGGACAATGGGATTGAATATGCACACTTATCAAATTTGTGGATGACACCAAGTTGAGCGAAATTGCAGATACTCTGGAGAGCAGGGCTAGGATCCTGAATGATCCAGAATAGATGAACTGGAGAAAATCTGCAAATAACCAGCTGAAATTCAGTGAGGACAAGTGCAAAGCCCTGCACTTAGAACAGAATAATTGCATGGCCAAAAACATACTGGGAATGATTGGCTAGGCTGTGATAATGCAGTGGACTTGGAGGGCTATAGTGGATCATAAGCTGAATGTGAGCCACAGTGTTTTGTTGCAAAATAAGAATATTCGATTATAATAACCAGAGTGTTATTTGCAAATGGAGGCAAGTGATTCTCTCATTCTGGCACCGGTGTGGTCTCACCTAGAGTATTGTGTCCAAATTTGGGTCTCACGCTTCAAGAAGTAAATGAATAGATAAGAAAGTATCCAGGGGAGAATGACAAAAATGATTAGAGGCCTGAAAAAAAACATGACTTCCAAGTAGGGTGACCATAAGTAAAACTAGGACATCAGCTACACCATTACTTAAAGGCTGGGGAGAGATGCAAGTCTTGACCATGCAAGTCAAGATTTGCAGGTATGGGAAAAGATTCAAAATTGGTGTAAATTATCATAGGTTTATTGACTGAGAGTTACTTGGACCAGCTGATGATTTGCCCTTTTCTATCATTATCATGCAGTTCCAACTTGTAGTCATATATTAGCTGTGTTTTGATTTTTATATAGACATAGCGTTATATTGAAAATCCTTGGATCCTTATTTTGTACTCTTCATTAAAGTCCTATATATTGAAAAAAACATTATTTTAAAATCTAATTAAAATGTTATTGTTCTATGTGCAGATGGTGTTCTTTTTTTTTCCTGAATGCCATGGTTTCCAATAACATGGGTACAGGTGGATATCATAAAGATGCAGAAAAGAAACATTCTGATGTCCAATATGATATCTCTTTTGGAAGAATGCTTTACAGATCTTTTTATCTATGTTATTACCCACAGAGAGTGTGGTTTAGGGAAAACCTTTATATAGTAGACTACCATTATTAAGTTGTTTGTTCTTCGTGAGTGGAATTGAATGCCCCAAAATGTTTAAAAACTTGGTGAGTGCCTTAAGAAAACTAAAGTTTACACTCTAAAAAACAATTGTAAAATTTGGTGTTTGAATTGCATGCTTCTTGTTTCTTATTGATTCCATACCAAGTCTGCATATTTGAACAAAAATGTATTTTTTAACTTGCAGTCCTGCTCACTTAACCTGGGTTCTGAAAATTGTACTGGGTTCATCTGCACATCAGCAAGTCCTAACAATTCTATAGGAAAAATTCTGTCCTCCAGTATGATCTAATTATTTTCTAATAATTAAATGCAACTCCATTGCATTTAAAATCTGTCTCAGTTACATTTGTGAAATCCTATTGACTTCAAATTCAGCCCTTTATTAGATCTCTGAAATATGATTTTGAAGAAAGAATTTGACTCTCTATTTAGAACTTAATTTATACTTCTGCTTCTGATGCGTGATTCTTGCTATGGTTTGGTCATAGCTGAAATGGATCTCCAGTTATAATTAGACTGACCATATATGCCAGTTTGGCCAGGACAGTCCCGGATTCTGTAGGCTGGTTCCAGTCAGTTGGTTAAAAGTACTGGGTTGGAGTCCAGTGGGGAGGTGGAGCAGCATGGTTACCCTGTCTAAGATGCATATCTCAGGTCCCTGCATTCCTTGCCTCCTGCACAGTAGCAGTGGTGCTTACCCACCCTGCTGCCTGGTGTACTTGACCAACTGGCTGGAACTGGCCTACGGAATTCAGGTCTGTCCTAGCCAAACCAGGACATATGGTCACCCTAATGGTAGTAAAAAACAGCAGAAAGTTACTTTTTCAGTACAATAAGAAAGGTATGAATAAACACAAGGACTGTGACCTGTTATTTTCATAGTCATATTTCAGTTTAGCATAATAGTTTTAAAGTACATTGATGTTCTAGCTAATTCTACCAGAGGCCAAACAAATCTTCAGTCCAGTGGATTATATGTGAGCAAAAAGTGGCTTTTTAGCAGCAGAGAGACCATTCACTTATGTGGTTCCATGGAAAATTGGTCATACAGAATAATTGTACTAATATGGTACATAAATTTCATTGTGTTTAGACATATAAAGATGAAAAACAAGACTGGCTTTTTTTTTTTTTTTTTGCTTTTTTTTTTTTTTTAACAGAGCACTAACCTTTCCTGATTAGCAATGTTGTCTGCATAAAATAATAACCAGGAAAGAGGTTTTAGTGCAGGGGTCGGCAAAATATGGCCTGCAGGCCGGATGCGGCCCATGAGGCCATTCTATTCGGCCTGCAGGACCCCTAAAAAATATAGAAAATTAATATTTATCTGCCCTTGGTTCCCGTAAAAAATGACAGGAAGCAAGAGCAGTAGGACCCAGGGGAAGCCCGGTGGGTTCCCACAACAGCAGGGCCCGCCCGGCTCTGCCCCGCCAGCCGGAAGTGCCAGCTGGGGCTTCTGGCTTGGGACCACATGGCTGCCCTGCCCAGAACTGCCCTGCAGGGGCAAGGGCAAGGGAGGACCCCGAGCAGGGAAGGAGCCTGGGGAAAAATGGCCCAGGGAAAAGCTGAGCTCAAGTGGGGGGAAAGCAGCCCCTTGCCTGCCCTGTAGCCAGCGCACTGTGCTGCAGCTGCTCACAGCCTGCATGGGGCTGCCTGTGCCTGCTCCAGACAGCCCTGAGGGCTGCGAGTGGCTGCAGCAGGGAGTGTCACCCACGGGGCAGGGGAGGGGCTGCTTTTCCCCATGCTCAGCTTTTCCCCGGGCTCCTTCCAGGTGTGACCCCTTGCCTGCCCCGTGGCTGGCACCCCACACTGCAGCCACTTGCAGCCCACACGGGGCTGTCCGGAGCAGGCACAGGCAGCCCCAGGCAGGCTACGAGCAGCTGCAGCATGGGACGCTGGGCACGGGGTGGGCGAGGGGCCGTTTTTCTCCTCCCGTGCTCAGCTCCATCTTGTGACCCAGCCCCACTGCCAGCCTTGGCTCTGCGTTATCTCTGGGCTCACCAGTCAGGGCTCTACATAGCGATAGCAGCTGCAGCTCCTCCCACTTGCTGTACCGGGCAGTGTTTGCCACTGTTGCCTGTGGGCTGCCCAGCACATAAGCTCTGGGCAGGCAGCAGCAGCCAACACTGTCTGGAGAGGCAAGTGGGGGGGGCCGAAGCTGCTGCCACCGATAGGCGAGCCCGGAGCCGGCTTGGAGCCCAGGCTGGCAGCAGGCCCGGGTTACAAGCTGGTGCTGAGAGTGGGGAAAAGTGGCCCCTCGCTCGCCCCATGGGCAGCGCCCCACGCCATAGCTGCTTGCAGCCTGTATGTGGCTGCCTGAGCCTGCTCCAGACAGCCCTGCATGGGCTGTGAGTGCCTGCAGCAGCTCCCCCCCCCTTCCTGCTGGTGCAGCCCAGTCTGGCTCCACAGACCCCTGCCAGCCTGTGCCCCGCTTTGGGCCCCACCAGTGCTGGCCCTGGGACATTGGTCCCAAGACATTGGGACATTGGTCCCAAGATGGTGACCAGGGGGCGGGGCACCTGTCAAGGGGCGGGGCTACCCATGCAGCCCTTGACAGCCTGCCAAAACTGGATAAGTGGCCCTCCACCCAAAATAATTGCCCACCCCTATTTTAGTATATCAGTTTCACAATAAATACTCCCATCTTAATCTATTTTTTAACTTCCACACTTTCTTTGAAGTAAGACTTTCCAGGATGGTGATTGCACTATACTGAATGTGGACAATAATTTTATATAAGTATTTAAGTTCACAATCTTGGTTAGAATTCCTCATTTGGCTACAGGATTCTACACAGACATTTTTCCATCTTTCACCCCTAACTTTACCCTATTAAATGAATGCAATCTAAGGCTAGGATTATCGGTTAGGTCACAATAAAACTTAAAACATGATGGACAAAGTGCCCAAGTGCAGTTGGAATTGGAAATAAACACAGAGAAATGTATATGGCAATACTGATAGTTATAAATTACGTGTCAGGGTCTCAAATCTGGGAAAGCATCATCAGAATTTATAAAGTTCTATTTAAGCAGTCCATTTTCCTCACTTCAAACATCTGTTACTGGTTATTGTTTGAGTGACCACCATGTACATTATACAAAAAGGAACGTGTTTTTTGTAAGATCTCTGCTAATGTGGCAGATAAAATCCCAATGTTTGATAGCAGTGCCAAAGGGCAAAGAGGTGCTGAGCAATATTCCTCATCTTTACCATAGCTTTCCTTCCTCAAAAAACAGGCTTTGACAGTGGGAAAACTTAAAGAGAGATAAGGAGAGGTGAAAAGATGCTTGGGAACTGAGTGTGATGTAGACCAGAGCTGTATTTCAGCAAGCAAAAGAAAAAAAAAACCCTCTCTTAAATTAATGTGCCAATAATTATTTATTCACTGATTAGAACTAAAAATAGAAATTCTCGTTTATACAATCTTTCTATGGTAATAAATTAAAACGGGTGAGGAATAAAAAAAATATTGTTTTTGTTGGCATATGACACAAATGGAGTCTGGGTTTTACAGTTCTTTTTCCCTGTCAGCCCATTTTTGACCTGTTAAAAAAATAAATACATTTTTGTTGATTAACAGAGAAAAAAATTCTCAGAATAAATGCTTTTAAACTGCTGTACTATAAAGATGAAGAATGGTTTCCTCTGGAAGTATAGACTAAAACATTCAATATTGCCCACACCTTTGAGTGACTCTCCATAGACACTGCTGTGTTTTGTTGTTGTTTCAGGGATAAATTGCAGAAAAATAGAAGTCAGAAGGACACTGAGGACTAACAGCATTGCTTGCAAGAGATGCATAGAACAGTTTAGGAGCCCCATGGTTTTCTTCCTTTTGTTGGCCTTTCATTTCAAGATTGAAAAATTTGTTTTATGCAGTGAGATCCAGCCTGCAGAGCCGTGTCATCCAGCCCACAGGGCTCCACAGGGGTCCAGAAATTTGGCAGCGGGGGTGCAGTGACAGCATTAATTGCTGCTTTTCTGCTGCCAAATTTCCAGACCTGTGGGGGAGCCCCATGGGTCAGATGATGCGTCTCTGTATTGGTTCCCACCAGTTCATGCTGGTATTGGCGCTCAGAGTCACTCTGTGGCCGGATTAAACATGCAGGGTCAGGCCGGCATGGGTCTCGATCCAATGTGCAGGGTTGAGCCAGCATGTGGAGTCCTACCCACTCACCAACCTTATGTCACTCATCTAGGCGGGGAGGGGGGAGGGCAGAAGGCTAAGCACCTACATGAAAAAACTTGTTAATAGATCTAAATAAACTAGGTTAAAGATATTTGGGGCCATATGTTGAAATCCTGCCATAATGGTACAGAAGGTTTACTGTCATTTCATTCCATAGTATAGACTCTCAGTTTTAGATGGCTTATCAGATTTTATTGTGCTATTCTCTTCAGGGAAACTGAGGGCCCTGTTACAGGTTCAAATAAAAGCTGGGTAGAAACCAGCTGTAGAGCTGTTCCACATTTCCAAGCCCAACTTTATAGTTGGTTGACTCTTTTTATAGCTGGATAGTCATTTTTGTCATAGGATAAAAATATACATGTGGCTGGTCTCAATTTTTTGCATGATTAACCATTTAATTGTGTGATAATTACTTTGCACTTGTGGCCAGTCTTATTTTGCATGTGTAACTGATTTAAATTTATTGTGTGATTGGACAGTTATTTATGTACATGTAACATATAGTAGGAGCCTGATTATAAGCTTCACTTATCATCAGAGATCTGGGTATTCCATTCCCCTGCGGGAAAAACACAAAGTTTCCTTTAGCTGGGAAAAATGTGGGAAATGGTGGGTTCGCTTTGCAGGGTGGTAGTGTTACAGCCTGCAAGGGGCTGTTTGGGGCTGGAGGGAGTGGGATGAGGGCAATCACAGGCAGGGGGCACCATGTGTGTATGTGCACGCATACATGCGTGTGGCGGCCAGGCATCATGGAGAACAGCTCCTGTGGCTCCTTCCAGATAAGTTTATTTAGGCGGGAGGGCGGATTAAAGGCCCCACTGTGAGGGAGAGAATAGGGAAGGGCTGGAGCTGGGGATGCTGCCCAGCTGGGCCATGCATGGGGTCCAGGCCCAGGGCAGAAATGTGCAGCCCAGCTAGGGGAGTAGGACAGAGACGCACACACAGGTCATCCGGGGGCTGGCAGGGGTAAATGGCTCCTTGTGCTGCACATGTTTCCAGGGAAGAAGTTGGGGGGGGGGGGCCCGTACCCCCAGATTTGTGTGCAGGGTGGGGGCAAATACAAGCTGCCCACTATGGGCTTGAGGCTCCCCACTCTGTAGCCCTCTCCTTGGAGACCTCTGTTGCTCAGTGGCAGAACCCAGCATGTGAGAGCAGAGAGAGGCAGGCAGGCTTGGTGCCACTGTCAGGAGCCCCACATTGGCCATGCCACCATGGCAAGGTGTCCCCTGCCCACCTGGCAGTAGTGGCGGTGGTGCGGAGCTGTGCCCTCCACTGTTTTCACGTGGGAAAGGAAAACTTTGCCATGGTGGTGCAGCTGGCATGGGGCTCCTGATGGCAGCACCAAGCCTGCCCACCCTTCGCTGCTCTCCCATGCTGGGTCCTGTCTGCTGGGCCATGGAGGCCCCTGAGGGAGGGCAACAGGGTGGGGAAGCCCTGAGCCTGTAGCGGGCAGCCCGCATTCTCCACCCCCACCTTCCCACAGGCTTCCCCCTGGCTGTGCTGCCTGTGGAGGGTGGAGCCAGACCCCGTGCTCCACTCTGGCCACAGCAGCTGCCACCTCCCGTGGGTGGCAGCTGGGGCTCAGTCACTGCTGGGGTGGAAGGAGACTGCAGGCCTTGGTCCCATAGCCCTGGCAGTTAGGGGCCCCCTCTGACATGGCTGGGGGGAGGCAGAGGGCTGTGAGTTGCAAATGAGGGGTACCAGCAGGGCTGGAAGGGTGGTGGGTTATGGGTGGCGTGTGAAGGGTACTGCCAGGGCCCAGAGGGCTGTGGGTAGAGAGTGAGAGTCACCAGTAGGGCTGGGGTGGGGTGGTGTGTAGGTAGGGGTGAGGGGCACCAGCAGGGCCAAGGAGCTGTGGATTGGGAGTGAGGTGCACCAGGAGGGATGGGGGGAGGGCTGTGGCTTATGAGTGAGAGGCAACAGTAGGAGCGGGGCATCAGGATATCAGGGCTGCTCAGCACCACAAAGCAGTGGGGGGTGGGTAGGTGGCACCCACAGTTAGACCCACATCCTGGTGAGTGAAGGGGGCAGGCAGAGCTTTGATTTTCAATGATTAAAAAAACCCCATAAATGCCAAAATATATAGGTATTTAGAATTTACTTTATTATAATAATCGAAGCACTGGTAGGCTTCCAAATTGCTTTAAAATTGTAAATATATTAATAAAACATTGTGTTGTATATATAAAATGGCATTTCATTTTAATCACAGAAAAATGTGGATTTTGCTTTTTTTTATTAGAGAATTTGAGGGTTTTATCAGAGAGTTTGTAATTTTTAAACAGAGTAAACCAGAACCCTTGCTCATCAGAGTTGCATACTGGGCAAGAGACACGTCTAGAGACAGTCATGGATTCAAGGTGTCAAGGTTCAGTATCACATGTAAGGCAAGATCAAGAGTAATAGCCCCTGACTCAGGGATAAACAATACTGAGCAGTCTGCTGCAGCCTCTTTGAAAGTCCCTTAAATGGCTGGGCCACTTCCTGAGTGAATGTATGCTGAAAACCAAGGCCAGACAGCCAGTCAACCCACAGGAGTATGAGCAGAAGTTATCCTATCTGCATGTCAGGGTGAATCTTGCATTACTTTTCTTCCTCTACAGTGTCTACAAGGTGCCATAGGGCCAGATTTCTTTGGGTGGACTCAATGAAATTATTTCAAAATGTTGGGAGTACTCACCATAGAGCCTGTTTCCCAATATTCATTGGGTATCCTGTTTCTTTCCTAGGCTGTGACCTCTGTAAACTTTGAGTTCAGGGTTTCTCACATGTCAAATTCCTCAAGTAGCTGGATGGTAACGGGTGATGCTGAATGACTGAGAGGCGGTTTGACATCATTGTGTTTTAATGGGTACATGTGGAATCCTGGTTGGGCTTTGCTGAACTCTGATAAGCCCAGCTTCAGTGTAGGTGGCCTGACTGGCATATGAAACTCAAAAGGTCCTTGTCACTTCTGAGAGAACTTCTGTAGAGCTTGATGCAAGGAAATTTCCATGTGGAGAGCTGAACTTTGTCACCAGGGGCAAAACAGGATGTCACCTGGCTGTATTAATTGTTGGGGCACTTCTGCAAGATCTGGGCTCTTCAGCTCCCCATGGAAGCCATGAAGGTGTTGAACTAAGGTAATGGCTATAAGAAGCACTGGATATTTCTGGCTGAGTGAATGGAAGTTGGGGTGGACACTGCATTTGGTATAAAAAGGGTTGCAAAATGTGGGTGCCTGGTCAACATTCTTGTACACAAACATTGCCAGTCTTGGAGGGGACACCCAGTTGAACCAGTTATTATTAGTGAAACTGCAGAGGTACTTTTCAGGACCTTGATTGAGCCGCTTTATGTCTGTTGGTTTATGAGTTGTAGGTGAAGTATGCAAAAAGTTGTATGTTCATCTTGACAAAGAGCTCTCACCAGAAGAGGAGACAAATTGTGGATCTGGCCAGAGATAATTCTGGATGGCAGGCTGTAGAGTTTCAGGATGAGTTATAGTAAGGGGAGAGTAGACTTTCAGCACCAAGAAGCTATTTTCCATGAGTCACAGGTTGTGGTGAGCCTAGTGAGAGTGTGTTCAAATTATCAAATTGAGGCATTAGGCAAGAATCAGGACCAGAGTTGCAGTCACTGGTTCCACCGTCAAGGCTGAGTGTTAGATATGAGGCAAGATTACAAGTCATTGTCACTTGCTTAGAGAGAAATATTGAGCAAACTACTACTACTTCCACAGAAGTCCTTTAAATGACTTAGTTGCTTCCTGTTTGGTGTGGACCAGTGAAATGAGAACAAAATGGCCAGCTAGCCACAGGCGCATGGAGGTGAGTCATTTTAGTGTGAGTTAACCACATGACCTCTTTTCAATATAAGATTAGAAGGGATCTCAGTGTAAGAAGTTCTTGGCTGGTGATTTAAAGCTGTGAAGAAAATTGGGACGTTTGAGGAGGTCTAATACAAGTCTCATGTGACATGTATAGTGACAAATCAAGGACAAAATATGTCTGATAACATGGGGAAAATCTTTGGTTACAAAATACTGTAATGAGTAAACAATTTGCTACTATGTGCTGTTTCCCATAAAATCTCATGTGGAACAGAATTGGGTACTCAGGGAGGTGGTTTCATATGAGTGAACTTGGGAGATAAAAATAGAAGAGACTTGGTTTGGGCATTAGAGGAAAGCAGAGTGAACAGATGTAACCTATTATGCCAGTATAAGTATGAGATACTCCAATTTAACTGTTGCACCCATCCATTTCTAAACATGGTTAAGAAGAGCTAAACTGCTGCTACTTTAATCATAAATGAAACAGGTTTAAAGTTCAAGATTTAGCTCAATTGTGCCTGAACAGGAGTGGACAGACATAACAGTTAAGCCAGAGAAGCCAATGTAGTCTCTTCTTTTGTTTTAAAATGGTAGAGAGGTGGTTAGCTGTGTTAGTCTGAAGTCAAACAGTGGGCATTGCAGGTCGCTACCTTAGAGGCTGGTTCAGAGAGGCCTGAACTCCATTCATAACAGCTGATGAAGTAAGTCAGCTGTTGCCTAAAGAAGCTTATGCGGCTCTGAACCAGTTGGTCTCTAAGGTACCACTCTGCCTTTCCTTCTGCCTTTTAAAGTGGCTTAAAACAGGGCTGTCCAGCTCACCTGGCTACAGCCCCATATGCCAGAGCCAGCATGCGAGGCTGGTCTGATGTAGTACATGCCTGGACTGACCCCATGCATTACTTTCAGTGCCTGCGGGCTCCGGCCATATCTTTATGACCTTGGTTGAAAAGTAACATCTGTTCACAGCTGGAAACATACAAGAAGAGCATTTGGAATCCATTTCTCATGGGATTGAGGAAGCAAAAACAGGAAGAAAATAAAAGAATTTTATGGGTGGAAATATAAAAATATAAGCCAGCATAGAAACTAAGAATTCATTTTAAATAACAAATCCACTTGCTCATTTATACTTCTGGAATCAAAGCATCTAGTCAGAACCTTTGAAATCAGTACATAAAGAGCAAATTGGAGAATGCATGTTTTGTTTAATATATGAAATGTATCTTATGGCAGATATTTTGATTACACAGTTTTGTATTAATTTCTGTACATTTCTGGTCATTTTATAATCACTGCTATCACTTTAAATTAATTTAATGCTTCCCAGGTGTTTGATTAGTGCCCATTACCACAGACACTTGACTTTTATAAACATAATCGTGGGAAATATTTCCAATTAGTAACATAATCTCCTGGAAATTAAAAGGTGGCTTTGAAATTTTAAACTTGCAACAACAAGTTTGAGAGGGCTTTTTTCCCAGATAATCAACTGACATCTTAGATGCTGCTGGTCTCCTTTATTTATTTATATTTTGCATGGGTAACATCAATATTTCTCTCTTTGTTTTCTTTCCTGTATTTGCTTCCTCCAAATTTCTCAGAGCAAATTGTCCCCATTGCCCTACACTACTCTGAGCGAAGATGAACAACATGAAAGATGAACAGCCTACTCTATACTATTCAAAAACCAGAAAGGTGTTGTAAAAGCATGGGTTACATTTTTGTTCATGTTTTTCATTATTTGATTCTCTCACATATGAATCAAAACATTTGGTATGTGCTTAATAACATGACAGACATTAGCTAGTTTAATTGGTTAATGCTGCGGGTTTTCAAATTTTTCTATTAATTTAATATTTGTTTCTGCGTACAAAAGTTAATGACAATTCTTGGTACATACCAGGTTTTTTCTTCGTCAAATGGCTTTGCAGACTTTGAGATGCAGGTGTTTTGTGGGTTATATCTCTTATTGGACCAGCTGAATGGCTGGGATAGATTTAAAAAAGCATTTGGGTATCTCAGTACCCTTTTTTAGGGCTCTGAGAGAAAAGCAGGTGCAGCAGAGCTAAATTAATTTGGTAATCCTCATAATATCTCTGTGATAGACATTGATATATATGTAAGTATCAATTCTGTT
Source organism: Alligator mississippiensis (assembly GCF_030867095.1). Classification (NCBI taxonomy): domain Eukaryota; kingdom Metazoa; phylum Chordata; order Crocodylia; family Alligatoridae; genus Alligator; species Alligator mississippiensis. Next base: position 222,725,985 of record NC_081824.1, on the reverse strand, counting down.
TTGCAGATAGGAAAACTGAGAACCAAAAAGATTAAAGCCAAGAATTACAAATATCTATTTTTGGGTGCTACAATACAGATGTACAGAGTAGGACAGGTATAGTCCTAGCATGTTCTTCTGGCTGATACCCTTAGTTGTTGAACATCATTGAAAATCAAGCCCTAGAGTCTCCAGATGGACACAGAAGATGGAAGACACTGAAAAATTAATCAAAACTTTAGAAGTCTGGTTTAACTGAATTACCTATAGCCAAAGAGGGAGATGGTCTTAGAGTTTAAGAATTCCATGCCTTCTATTCAGACCTCTATTCAGTGTATTAGACTATGTAGCTGTCTCAAAAATTAGTCCTAGTAAGGAATAGCAGTAAGATTTTCTGTATTAAAAATGATCATTTTATTATTATTTTCTTTTTAGTTTCTACATAACTTAAGGAGCTCTCAGAGTTGCTATTAGTATTGGAGTAATTTTCTGTTTCAGCCTTTTCATTTTAGAGACTATGTTAAGCATAACTTTATTAGTTTAGGAAGGTACGATACTGTCTAACACTAGAGCTGTATCCAAAGTGCATAGTTTCTGCAAACAAGGTTCTTTGGGTGAATCTGATATCTTTTATTAGACCAACTTAAATAGTTGGGAACAAAATTTTAGGACGCTTTCAGGTTTAAAAACCCTTTGTCAGGCTGAGGAAGTATCTGCAGTTGGTGTGTGCTCTTCCTGGATTGAATGAATAATAAAGAAGCCAGAGACTGGGCTGGTATGGATATGAGACAAGCTACAGTGAAGATGTAAATTGAGGAATCAGTGGGTGAGAGATGGGCTGGGCTGGGGTTGGGGGGAAGAAAAGGGATGAATGTAGTAGTTAAATAGTGGAGAGGTACCTGGGGAGTCGGATGTCAGGCAGGTTATAATGTGTCATAAATCCAATGTCTATATTTAATCCATGGTTTTTTGTATCCAGGAGGTTGATGAAGTGAAACTTCATAGGCTCGTCTCAGAAGTGTTTTGTAAGCTCCCTTTGAGGATTAGAACTGACAGGTTGGAGAGAGAGTGGTTTTCTTGTGATAAATGTGCCTTCTTCTTCTGCAATGTGCAGTTCTCAGTAGTGATCCACTTACAGCTTAAAAAAGAAATTGCAGAATTTTCTAAAATTCTTTCCTTAATTTCTACAGGGGTGAAGGTTGTAGTCACATTGGTCTAAGGACATAGGCAGACAAGGTTCTTTGGGTAAATCTGATATCTTTATTAGACCAACTCAAATAGTTGGAAAAATTTGTCTTTGCAAGCTTTTGGGTATACCCTATAAAGGGCATTTATACCCCAAAGCTTGCAAAGATTAATTTTTCCAACTATTTGAGTTGGTCTAATAAAGATATCGGATTCACCCACAAACCTTGTCTTCCTTCATTTCTAAAACTTTCCAGACTTGGTTTTATCTGAAAGAGGAATTAGAAATTTAAAATGATACTAATAATGGAAGAATAGATTTCTATGTAGCATAAAAAACAAGCATCTTTCTGATGCATGGAAAATGTAATATCTCAAACTTAAAAAAAAAAGAAGCAAAATAAAAAACAGATAGCTTGGCATGATTGCAAGGAGAGTGATTTGTGACAAAATTAGTGTTTTCAAAGTTACAAGTTTGTGCATGTGTAATCAATGTATCTCTAATCTGTTAAATTATTTTGGCATAAAGGCTTCAACATCTGCAGATATTTTAAACTGAAACATGGACTGCACATGGTGTTTTATTTTCCCTTTAATGAATTGCCTGCTGCGGTAGGTAACTTCTTCATAAGACAAAGAGAGGGGAAGAGCGTTTTTGGGCAGGTGAGGCTTTTCTCTCCATTTAGAGGGGGAGTCAGTTTTCTTGGACCAACTACAACTTCAGAGAATACAGATCAGTTCCCTTCCTGTGACCCATCTCCCCCTCGCTTTCCCATTCTGTTGGTGGGACAGAAGAATAAATTATGCCTAACCTCAAGAGGAGCTGTTGGTTTCCTGCGGAGACCAAACAACAGGCTCAGGATGCTCCTTCCTGGGCACATTACTAGGTTCTGATCTTGCTCCCACCATTTCCAGGACAGGCACATTTCCTTATCTTACTTTGTGTTTTGCTTCATCTTGACCTTACAAAAACTCTGAAACAGTCCTTCCCGTTATAGCTGATTGTTAGATTAATTTCCTTTGTCATAACATATGTCAAAACATTGTTAAAAGACCAATTGTAATTGTAATTTTGTAGTTTAAGGATTATAGAGACTATAAAAATTGGTTTCCTTCTGGGGTGTGAAACCCTGATTATAACTCCAGAGATTGGCCACAAAAATGTAAATATATAAAAAAGAAAATCTGATGTATTTATTTTAATTAAAAGGAGCTAGTGGTCAGCACGCTTCTTTTGAAAGGATATCTGGCAGAAGTAGTGAGAAATGTTAGGGTTCTCAGTTGTACGTATCTTTTTATAATTATTCCCCGCCTCTCATATAAGAGTCTCTCTCTCTCACCCCCCCTCCCCCCACTGTTATCAGCATTTTACAGATGGAGAACCAGATCACGGAGATTGTATGACTTGTGGACCATCACAGAGGAATTCACTTTCAGAGCTAGGAATCAAATCTGTGCTTTGAGCATCCCAAGTCTATGCTATAATTACAAGACCATTATTCCTTCTCCAGTTTCTTAAAGTGAAAAGTCAGGTGCAGATAGGGCAGGGGTGAATACAAGAGACTTTGGCTAGCTTTAGAAAGCCCATATGCCCATTATTTTAAGCCTTGACTTTGAGGAACATGACAAATAAACAAGTTTCAGTAAATAGTAAATAAGAGAACATGGGTTATTCCATCTGTGGCAAGTTCATTAGTAACCCAGATTCTAAAAGAAACAGTGGTTGATCGTATTTCCAAGATAAATTCTTCTACATTTTTTTTCTGACAATCAAATAAGAAACACTATTTCTCTTATTTCCAATTTAATAGAATATAAGCAAATAGTTTTGGTTTTTATTTATGCCTGTTCAGACTCTACTACTTTGATCATTCTTTTAATGCCAGAATACTAGAAATTTTTGGCACTAGGTTAAAAACAAACCACAGTGAATCTGAGTTGCTGAAGAGACTGGTCTACTCATGCCCTTATGTTTGGTCTATCATTAGTGACTTTGCAGGTCATCACAGTACTAACAGCAGCACTTTAGAGAGAGAGCATGCTTGAAGATAGTTGGGAACTCAAGTTATCTTTTCAACATTTTGCACAAATTCTGTTGTGCTGCTTTTTGTTTTTCTGGATCAGGCAGAGACATGGTTTGTTTTTGACACAGGCAGAAACCTGGTACAGTATATAGCCTTCCAAAATAGAATGGAGATTGAACTGGTATTTGGAGGCTGTGCCCTAAGGAAAAACTCAGTAGTTGCGATTACTTGAGCTTCTGCTTTATGGCTTCTTTTCATGTGTAGGCTGCAAAGCTGCCTCCCACAGAATTGGGACAAACCCAGAGTGAACTGACTAACTAAATAAGCGTGTTCTCTCTTGTGAGGTTTATGCTACTTTTTCAGTGATCAAAAGTCTTCATGTAGTTATGACTGTTAGAGGCATAGTATTGTTCTAAAAGTGGGGGTAAGAGGCAATGTGTTTTTATTTGCATTGAAATATTCTTATGTCATGGTGAGTGCCTTATGGCTGCAGTTGCTTACTGCATGCAGCCTACAAAGGAGTAGTCTTGGGCTAAGTACAGACAGTCAAAGCGCCAGGCTGAATCAATTCAGTCCTTGCAGGATAGCCTAAGATGTGTAGATTGAACTGATTAGTAGGCGACCAGACATTCTGTTTTGATTCCAGAAATGCAGCCACATGCCTGCAGTTGCCCAGGCCAGAAGCCCAGGGGGGCATTAGAGCATGCCTAACTTGAATCCGGAGAGGATCTGGGACAGAAGTTCAATAGACCAATTTAATCTAAATCACATCCATGTTTATCTTAAGCTGGTTTCAGCCATTTTAAAAGTGGTTTATGTACATTGAACTTATGCTGTGTTACAGATTTGAACCAGTTTCCTATATCTTGTACCAGTTTGTGTAATTTCTGTTGCTAGCCTTGATGAATAGTTCTTGAGACTGTTAGGTCATATGGGTCTTTTTCACAATTGTGTACATCAGGAGTCTGGGGGCAGAGCTGTACTGCTACCCAGCACATCCACAGGTGGCAGGTAGCAGAATGACCTTCAGGGAAGATTAGCTGTGAAATAAGCAGGGGTAACTCTGACAAAGAAACAGTTGCTGTCTAAGCAACAGCACCACCACCAAAATGTGGTGAGGATAGCAGATGGTAATGGTTTCCCTCCTGAAAAGCCACATTTATCCTTTGATGGTGCTGTGACATGGCAAGTATAGGTCACCACTATAAGCCTGCCCAGCCCCCAGCATTGGGTCTACAAGTCCTCAGCGGTGGAGCAGGCGGAAGAAGTTGTTAGAATGTCAATGGCTGAGAAGGTGGATGAAGGCTGCAGCAGAACAAGATCCCCAGTTGTCTTGGTCTCCTTGCCATTGGATCAAGGTCCCGTTCTGTCAAGAGCTGTGTGGAAACTGATGTGCTGCAGCTTCTCTACAATAAAAGAAGTCATGCACAGGTGTCTTCCATGCCAGCACACATCAGGAGTACCCAACTCATCTGGCCTCCACAGACTGGATGAGTGGTGCCAGTCCATCGACTGGATCAGACCTACAGACTAGCCCTGATGCCAGATCCAGCATTCATCCTGGTGCAGCTGGAGTGGGCGCAGCATGCGAGGTGTGTCCCAGTCTGGCCACTTTGGAACAGTGTTGTATACAGTGCCTGCCCTAGCACATGTCTTCTCCATGTGAGATCCAGTGCAAATTCCAGAGCACACACTTTCTGCACTGTGGCCCCACAGCAACTTGAGTGGGTGTGGCATAGTTCTAGACCAGCTGCTCCATGCTGGGTCCAGTGTGTGTCCTGGAGTTACTGCAGTGCCTGCTCTGGCTGCTCCAGGACACAGGTTGGATTTGTCATGGAGCAGATACATGCTGGACCCCATGTGTGGCATGGTCCAGTAGCAGCTGGAGTGGGTACCACATACAGTGCACAAGTTCATCTGATACACTTGAGACTAGAGGTGCACTGATACATCAGTCCAATATTGGATTGGCACTGATATAAAGAAAATTATCTGTATCGGAAATTGGCTTTTTTTTTTTTGTCTAATGTGGCTGATAATATGGCTAATTAATGCCCTGTGCATGGCCTCAGCTGCAGAGCAGCATGTAGGCGGCAAGGAGCACAGCCCAGAAGCTTGGAGAGCTATGTTTAGCTGGTAAGTCTGTTGTGGTGGAAGGGGAGAGGGGAACAAAAGGGGTTGGGGGGGCAGATCAAGGTCTCCGCAGCAAGGGAGGGAGTGGGGCTGGGGCAGCTGGGGAAGGAGGGGTGCGGGATGGGGCCCTGGCCCGTTTGGAGGGTGTGGATGGGGGTGGTGGATCCCGGCCTCTTCCTGGCTGTGTCTGGGCCTGGCTGTGCTCAGGGTGAGTGGTGGCAGTGCTGGGAGGAGGGTTAGGGGGGGGCTACAGCTATTTTGTGGTGGTATCCTCCACTCCCAGCTCCGCCACTGCCTGCCCCACCCCGAGTTTAGCCCAACCTCCACCAGGAAGAGCCCAGTACAGCCCCAGCCCACAGCAGTAGCCACCCTACCACGTGCACAGATCTGGGGGCACATGCCCCCCCATGCCCTCCTGGGGTGCGTGCAGTGGCAGGAGCTGCCACCCTTCTCTGTGCCTCCTTCCCCCCCCCCCCCCCCCCGATGAGCTGTGGCTCCATCCCGTGCCCCGCCCTGGCTGGGCAGTGCCTGCCCCTGCCCCAACCCTGCTCCCTCCCTTACCACAGGGGCCTCGATCTGTCCCCCCAGCCCCTTTCCTTTCCCCTCTCCTTCCATCACAACAGACTTACCAGCCGGACACTGCTCTTCAAGCTGCTGGGCGGTGTGGCAGAAATTGGATCGGTACTTGCTGATATGCCTCCTTAAAAATTGGCTATTGTTATTGCCCCAATAAATCTTAACCAGTGCACCCCTACTTGAGACCCACAGCACTGGTGCCTGGGTGATAAGGTTCTGCAGGCCAAATCTGTCCTGTGGGTTGTATCTTTGACCTTCCTGGTGTACATTAACAGCAGTGTTGCCCTAATTTTGAATTTCTGTACCCTGAGAATTTACAGCTGCTCCACCAGCCTTGGAACTGCTAGTTTTCCCCACCTTTTTCCAAGGATCAGAGGCATTACAAGATGTTTCTCATTTTCTTTTTCCTATTCCCTCCCAACCTTAAGTGTTCTGTGCCTATACACATCCTCTAAAAAAGTACAGGATGAACTGCGCTGATTTTTGTGCTGCATTTTCTGCTGTACTTACAGACATTTTCTCTGCTACTTCACTATTTTTCCCTCTCTGGCACAGAAAATCACATGGGGACACTGATGAAGTCTCAGTGCTTCTCTAATCTGTTGACACATCCTCCACATCCTTGCCTCCACCACCCGCTTCTTTCCATTCAAAATACTGAAGTTTGGGACGCTCTCCCCTCCATGTTGGAACCTCTGATGCAAAAGCTGTAAACACAGATGATCTGTTACTTAGAGAATCCTTTCATGAAGTTCAGACTAGAAAAACTCTTTTGTCCCTAGGCAGTAAGGTGCACCATTTGAATGGATGATTGTCTTTGAATGGTTCTCTTTCCCCATTACTAACTTTTTGAGAAGTGCCAGAACTTCTGTCTCATGTGGGCTGTAGTTCTTTATTGAGGCAAAAGACTACAGAGCATACAAACAAGTACCATGTTCAAAATAGAGTTTTCATTCTGGCACTGGTAAAAATAACACCAAGCTCTTAAATGCCATTTTTCTGCCATTGATCTCAAAGCACTTTACAAAGGATGTACTAGTAAGTATCATCCTCATTTTACAGATGGGGTAGCTAAAACATATAGAAGGGAAGTGACTTGCTCAAAGTTACCGAACAGGTATTTAGCAGAGCCAGGAATAGAACAAGGGTGTCCTGAACCTGCAGTCCCATGCCACAGTGCCTCTTGCTACAAAGTCCATCAATGCAAGCAGAATCCATAAACTAAATAGGCAGATTCCCCAAACTGCCATTCTCCCAAACACTTTATGAACGGGTGAAGTAAGTTCTTTTTAAAAAAGCCTTTACATGCTTGGACCTAAACTTAATTATGTCCATTCATCCATTTCTGGGAAACACACAAGAAAGATTCAGGTAACTGCTGCTGATTCCAGCTGTACCACCATTAACATTTGATGTACTGGGCCAGAATATTCTAATAGCTAGAAGGCATCACCAAACAGAGATTAAAGACAATGAAGCTTTGCAAGCCTAAGCCTGTCTTCCAGTGGAGGAAAGAGAAAGAAAGACTTTGACTTTTAAGAGACATTTATTCCAGGGAGGGTGATAACTCGGAGCCAGTAAAGAGCATGTACAGGTACGCCCAAATATCTGGGCCTCATGGACAAGGCCTGGGCTCACGGCCTGCAAGGCCTGCCCGTACACTCTAGACTAAACAAAACAACACACACACACACACACACACACACACACACACACACACACACACAAACCACAACGAACATTAGGACTATTGACATATTTACAGTTCTGCCAGCGGGGACACCTATGGAGGCCTCAGGGGTCAACCCGCATGAACAAAAGTCCAAGGCCTCGGCCCGCTTGACGCGTCTCTGCGGCTTGAGCAGCCAGTGGTATCACAGTACGAGGATCAGGCGTCCCGCCTCGACTCAGCACAGCGCCCCCTCGAGGGCCCAGCGCTCCTCAAAGGTGGGCACCGTCCACCGGAGGACAGTGTGCTCAAACTCGAGCGATAGGTGGGCCCGCACCAGCAGGCGGAAGAGCTGCAGGGCGTCGACCATCCTGGTGCCAGTGAGCCGGTTTCGCTGGCTCTTCAGGGTGGCCATCTTGGCCTGGCCCAGCAGGAAGTTGGCCAGGCTGACCGTGGCCCGCTCGGCCACCCGGTACGGAAAGGAGTGGATGTAGGCGTCCTCGGAGAAGTCTTGGCCCAGCACCCAAAGCAGTGCACCCAGCGCGGCAAAGAGAGGCTGCAGCCGGGGGCAGTCGAGGAATGCGTGGAAAATATCCTCGTCCAGCACCCCCGGGCAGAAGGGGCAGGCCGCTGAGGCTGCTGGGTCCCGGTGACGCACAAAGGTGCCGGTGGCCAGGATGCCGTGCACGAGTCGCCACTGCAGGTCGCCGGTCTTCTTGGCGGTGGGCACCTTATACAGCGTGCGCCACGCTGGGGTCCTGGGACGCGCCAGGCGCCGCCGCCACCCAGTGTCAGGGCGGCTGGCGAGCACCTGGGCATGCCGGATGCGCACCACCCACATGTAGAGGCCCTTGCGGGGCAGGGTGCCAAAAGGGCAGCCCGTATTGCTGCTGGGAGGCACCGGGAGCCTGAGCAGCGTGTTGGGCCGCTCGGCCAGCTTGCTGGGTACTGCTGGGATGACAGGTAGTGGTGGGAAGGCGTCTTCTGTGGCATCCACGGCGGGGAGGGGCAGGTGAGTCTGGAGATGGACTTCCAGGGCGGTCACTGCCTCCGTCAGGAGAGCGGCCCTAACGGCCCGCAGAAGCCGCCATGTGGTGCGGATGGAGTGCATCGCCAGCCGGGCAGCCAGGGCCTCGGGTGACAGCCAGTCCGACCGAGCAGGTTCCAGGAGGTGCTCCAGGTGGGTGGAGCGCGCCTCGATGAGAGCTGCCATGAGGCTGGCGGAGTCCAGGCTCGGCACGACACGTTGCAGGGCCAGGTTGTGGACCAGGGGCTCTCGAAGCAGTTGCGGGAACTGCAGGTGCCTGGCCTGGGGACAGAGATGGAAGGCCGCCCGCCAGGCCCGCACCATGCTGCGGTAGAACAGGGGAAGGACCGCCTCTTCAGGAAGGTGAGGTCCAGTTGAAACAGCTCCCGGTCAAAGCCAAGGCCCCCCACTCGCCACAGGAATCGGCACGCCAGCTGTCGCCACGGGAGGTGGCCTTCGGTGTACAGGAGCCGCTGGAGGGCCTGCAGCCGATAGGCGGCCACCCTGCTGGCCAGATCGATCAGGCCCTGGCCCCCCTCGCTGGTGGGCAGGTAGAGGGCAGCTCGTGGGAGCCAGTGGCGTCCGTCCCACAGGAAATCCACCAGGAGTCTCTGCAGTCTTTCCAGTAGCTCCGGCGGAGGGTCCAGCACCGCGCAGCAGTGCTGCAGGGTCACCGCCGCCAGGTTGTTGATAACGAGGACGCACCCCCGGTAGGAAAGGCTGGGCAGGCGCCAACGCCACCGCTGCAGGCGGGCCTCCACTCCCTCCTCGAGGCCGTCCCAGTTGCGCGCCATGAAGGGCGTCGGCCCTAGGAACACACCCAAGACCTTGAGGCCCTCGCGGCGCCACGCGAGGCCCCCCAGCAAGTCTGGGGGAGGCATGCCAGTCCATGCGCCAAGCAGCAGAGTATCGCTCTTGCCCCAGTTGATGCGGGCGGAGGAGGCGTGCTTATAGGCCTGCTGGCAATCTGCCAGAGCCCGCACGTCTTCCTGGGTGTTGAGGAAGACGGTAACGTCGTCCGCATAGGCCGACAGCCGGAGACGAGGGCCAGCGGATGGGCCCGTGGCTGATGGCAGGGCCACACCGCTCAGGCGGCGGCGCAGCGTGTGTAGCAGCGGCTCGATGGCCAGGGCGTAGAGCATGCCCGACAGCGGACAGCCCTGGCGAATGCCCCTGCGCACGGGGAACGGAGTGCAAAGCACCCCGTTCACCTTGAGCAGGCTGGAAATGTCTCGGTACAAGACCCGGAGGGCCCCGGTGAAGAGGGGTCCAAAACCAAAGGCCTCCAGTGTCCAGAAGAGATAAGCGTGGCCCACGCGGTCAAAGGCCTTCTCCTGGTCTAGAGAGAGGAGGCCAATGTCAAGGCCAAAGAGCTCGCTAGCCGTGAGTAGGTCCCACAGCAGGAACAGGTTGTCTTGAATGGTCCTGCCCGGCACGCAGTAGCTCTGCTTGGGCCCGGTGAGAGAGGTCGTGACCGCGCGGAGGCGGGTGGACAGTGCTTTGGCCAGAATCTTATAGTCCGCACAGAGCAGGGAGACCGGCCGCCAGTTCTTCATGTAGCCCAGGTCTCCCTTCTTGGGCAGCAGGGTCAGCACCGCTCGGCGGCAACTGATCGGCAAGACCTTGTCGGCGAGGCTCTCCTGGAAGACGCGCAGGAGGCTGTGGCCAAGGAGAGGCCCGAAGGTCTTGTAAAACTCGGCAGGCAGCCCGTCGAGGCCCGGGGTTTTGCCGGAGGCGAGGCCGGCTGTGGCGGCCGCCAGCTCTTCCAGGGACAAGTCCCGCTCAAGCTCGCCGGCCTCCAGGGCATCGAGATGCGGTAGGCCCTCATGGAATTCCCGCGTGGCCTCGGGGCACGACCGCTCGGCCGTGAACAGGTCGCGATAGAAGGCGACGGCACGTTTGCGTATCTCGCCCGGCTCTGTAATGACCCAGCCCTCAGGAGTCTTGAGATGATCCAAGACTTTGCTCGCTGCCCTCCGTCACTCCAGGTTGAAAAAGAAGCGGGTCGAGGCGTCATTTTCCACCAGCTCCTGGCAGCGGGCGCGGATCCTCGCACCGCGGGCCGCGCTCTCCACCAAGTCGCGCAGGCATTTCCTGTGGAGCCGGAGGCTCTCGCTCAGTGCTGCGTCGCTGCCAGCGGCCAGCAGAGCAGCCTCGAGCTCCGCCACGTCCTCCTCCAACTCCGGATATGGCGTTGCGTCTCGTTTGCGGCCAGCTGGGTGTACTGCTGGCAGAAGGCTCGGATCTGTACCTTGCCCACGTCCCACCACAGCTTCCAGGAGGAGTGGCTTGGTCTCGCAGCCTCCCACCTCCGCCAAAAGTGGGCAAAGCAGTCCCGGAAATAAGAGTCCTGAAGCAGGCTGACGTTGAAACACCAACATGGTGCCCGTGCACAGGCTCTCCCAGGCAGGCTCAGTTCGTTGAAGGCCAGGCCATGATCTGATAGACCCGAGGGAGTGATGCGGCTGCTGCGCAGGAGTGGCAGGTGGTGCCTGGTGATATAAAGGCGGTCAAGGCGAGCCATGGTGAGACCACCGGCACCCATCTTGGCCCAGGTGTACTGGCGCGCATCAGGATGCAGGGCTCGCCAGACATCCACGAGGCCTGCCCCCTCCAGGGCAGCTTGCAGCTTGCGAGCAGAGGGCAGGTGGGGCTCAGGCCCTGTACGGTCGAGGCGCGGGGCAGTGGTGCAGTTGAAATCTCCACCGAGAAGGAGCAGGTCATCATCCTCGCTAGTGTCGCGCAGGAGGGCAGCCAAGGTCTCGAAGAAAGCGACCCTCTGCTGGCCATCGGAGGGCGCGTAGATGTTGACGAGCAGCAGGCGGTGTTGTGCGAGGGTGACGTGGACGGTCAGCAGGCGGCCGGGGACGACCTCCCGCGGCACCCCCGCATCAAGCTGCAGCTGCGGCGATAAGAGTGTCCCGCCCCCAGCGCTGAGGTTGGTGCCATGGCTCAGGAACACCTGTCCTCACCAAGCAGCCCGCCAGGCCGCCTGGTTGAACCTGTCAGAGTGCATCTCTTGTTGGAAGGCGACGGCCAGCCTCTTCTGTCGCAGGAGCTCCAGGACGGCCTCGCGCTTCACCAAGTCTCGACAGCCGTTGATGTTGAAGGTGCCAATGGTTGTGGCTGCCTTGGGTGTGGGAGAGGAAGAGCAAAGCAAAGTGCGGGTGGAAGAGTGAGCACCCAAGAGCAGAGCAAGGCAATACAGACAGGTCAGGGAAGGCCTACCATGCCCTACTCTAGTCGAGGGACCCGCCCAGGCCCCACTCCACTCTCACCCTCTGGGCAAGCTTGTCCAGACGGTAGGCCATGTGGCGTGTGCCCCGATCCTGCTGCATGAGCTTGGCTGCCTCCCTGGCAGCCTTGACAAACACTTTGGGGTCTGCACACCACTGAGTGATGCGCCCTGCTACGTTCTTCTGCCCCTTAGTTAACTTCAGCAAGGACAGGAGTCCCCCATATTCAGGAGAGACCCAGGGGGGCTCTGCCAGCTTGAGGTGGATGTTGCCTGCGGAAGAGCGGCGAGGCTGCACCCCCGGCGGGAGCTTGTCCACAACTGCAGCATCGACACCCTCGATTGTCCAGGCACATCAGCCGCCTCTCGTCATCCGAGTCAAGGACCGGCTCTGCGAGGACATTCCCTGTCTTCTTGGCGGGGGAGGGGCCATCCCGCTCACGATGTTGCTTACGAGACTCAGAGAGCTGGATCTCCATCTCGCTAACTTCCCCATCTGATCCGCTAGGCTGGGGCATGACCAAGGGGGCAGCAGGCTCTCCCGCCACCCCCGGGGCCAGGCCACCAGAAGAGAGACATTCATCACTATCCCTGCTGCCACCCGACTCCGGAGGCTGGGGGACAGGCGACGGGAGGGGGACCCCTGAAGGCCCCTCTCCCCCCCCCCGCTAAGTCTGCCCCGTCGATGGCTACATCCAATGGGGCGGGTGGTATGGCAGCAGGAGTGGGGTCCGGCTCTGTAGTGGGGGGGCCCTCGGCACTGGCCGAAGAGGGTTCTGTCAGGGATGGGGCGTCCTGAGAGGCCCCCTTCATCTCCCTCTCTTTGTCGGGTGGTTGGGAGGAGTCCCGAGCCCCATCATCCGATGAGGCTCCAGCAACGCAGTCCCCAGCCACCCCAGCCACTTCAGCCGGGGCAGGCAGGGGGCAAGGGGAAGCATCCGCCCCTCCACCCGGTGGGGCTGCTGCACTGAGGGCAGGGGGCGCCACAGACGGGGGAGGTGGCAGTGGGGCCATGGTAGTAGCACCAGCACCGACGATGGCTTCCCACTGGAGACCCCGGTCCCCTGAGATGGAATGGGGGTGGAAGGAGGTCAGGAGGAAGAGCTCCCAGCCTCCCTGGGCCTGCCGTGTGCCCCAGAGGTTGACGCGCCGTCTCTCGGCACTGCTGCAGGTGGCGATGGTCCAGCCGCCTTGCCCTGAGGGCACTGCGCAGCCAGGTGGGAGGAGCCCCCGCACTTGAAGCACGTGGTCTCTCCCACAGACAGATAGATAATGAACCTCCGACCCTCGAGCGTGAGGCTCAGGGAGCGAGGTAGCGACTGGGGGCCCTCCTTGAGGAGCATGAAGACCTGCCTCCGAAAAGACAGGACGTGCTTCCCCTGAGGGTCCTTGCTTCCCATCGGCAGGCGGCGAAAAGGACTCACAGGAACCCCATAGGCCTCGAGTCCCCTGGCCAGCTCCCGATCAGAAACGTGCGGTGGGACGTTGGAGATCAGCACCCTCACTGCCTGAGTCTCTAGGGGCGTGACAGGGTAGTGGACGCCCGCAATGTCCAGGCCCTCCGCACACACCCTGTCAACCAAGGCGGGCTTGCTCAAATAAATCATCGGGACTGTGTTCACACGCCCCGCATAGCGGATGGTACGCCATCCCAGGAGTGCAGCCAGAGCCTCCACGCAAACCTCGAGCCCCACATGGAGAGGGGTATGAACCCTCAGGACATGAGTCGGCAGGAGGTCCCGAGAGACATCCTCATGCCAGCTGCCAGGCGTAGGAGCAACCATTCCTCACTAGGACGGGGTTAAACTGCAAAGCGCAAAAAAAAAAAAAAAAGCCTCAGGCTGACACGGGGGACTGGGAGGGGGCTGAAAACGCCCCAAAATCGGCCTGAGGGGGGGCAGAGCAACCCCGCAGGGGCTCAGGGCAAGCCCCAAGGCAGGGGGAGATGGCAGGGACCCAGGGAAGGGGCCCTGCGGGAGGGAGGCAGCAGAAATCAAAGGGAGAAGTCAGGCGGGGGTGGGGGAGGGGCAGAGACAAACGAGGCTGCCAGAGCCCAGGGGAAAAAAGCTCAGAAAGTGGGGGGAGGGGGCAGGGAGGGGGTCCCCAGGTACAGGGTGGGGAGAGGCAAGGTTTTTTTTTGGGTGGGGGGGGACAGGAAAAGGGGGGCAGGGAGTGCGGGGCAATGAGCTGAAAGCATCTGAGCTGGAGGAGCTTAGAAGTGCTTCAGCTGTCGGCGGCCATCTTGAATGAAAGAAAGAATTTATTCTTGGTGCTGTTGGGGGTGGGGGTGTGTACAAAGAACTGAACAAAGGACTTAACCCTGATGGCCATGTGAGGATGTCATCAGAGGTTGTAAAAAGACAACTGGCAATGATTATTTTGTCACAAATCTCCATTTGCATTAAAACGCAACAGCACCAAGAGTCTTGGAAGGTTGCTAAATGATGGCTAGTAGTAACAGAGCACTTTTATACTGGCAAAGCTGTCTTTACCATTCCCATCTCCAGCTCCCAAGAGCATTTTCTTCTGTTGTTTGGTTTTCAGAGTATTTGAAGTGTTGCATATGTAAGAAATAGAAGGACATTCATTAAGAACAGTTTTTGTGTGCATTTCAGGTTAAAAACATACTTTATCAGTTTGCGATTTGATTTTTGGATTATTGGGTTTAATAATTCTGCTTGTTTGCCAGATTCTGCATTGTCAGTGATATGGGCTTGTCCCTGGCCAATGTCTTAAAAGCCTTTAGGCAAGTAATAGCTTTGACTGACAATTCACATCAGCACCCATTTTGGTTATATTAAAACTATTAATCTGCCTCCTCAGTAGAATCTATAACATGGTCAATGCATTTATTTATATAAGCTGCCTGAGTTACGAATTGTAAAGATTACATGAAGCAGAAACATTGGTTATGAAGTATTGTATTTAGTCAAATATAAATTACATGGATTATGAAACAATCCCCGGTAATTACATATGAAAAAACTATAAATTTAGTTTTAATTTTCCTGGTATAGACTAGTAATTGGAAGTTTGTCTTTTGGTTCTCATCCCACTGCTACAGCAGGGAAAATAAATCTCGGGGGGTTAGGCAGCCTCTTTGCCTTCTGCCCCCTGAACGTCTTCCCTCTGCAGCCCTTTACCCCCGTCCTTACTGCCAGATCCTGCTCTCCCTGAACACACTGAAGCGAGGAGCAAATTTGAAAAATCTGACCTTGAAATAAACATAGCTATAGTAATTTGCATACAGTGCCCATAGACTGCAGTCTGAGGAGTGTGAAGAATCCTGTTCAGTTTGGAGAGAAGATCTGGCACTGGGTACAGCTCAACATGAAGCAGGTTTGATCCTGAGGATAGCAGCAAAGCGAGAAAGAAGAAAGCAGCATGTTGTAAATTTGGATTCCAATTTAGATAACATATGGATCTGTGAAACTCATAACAAGCAGTATCCCCCTTGAATGGGGCTTGTCAGCTACAAATGGATTCATCGGGCATCTGACCAGACCTGTTATATGTACACCATGATCCAGCGGATCACCGGTTGCCTACATAGACTTAGTCCTTATAGAATTGATGCATTTTACCTTTTTCTGAAACTGCTTTAAGTTTTAGCACAGGTACTTCATGGGTGCATCCAGACAAGCCTGCACGTGCTTCTTGCAGCATCTCAAACCCCTTTGAGATGCTGCAAGAGGCACGTGCAGGAATGAGAAAATGTTCCCCATGCTGCAAATTTGAATTCCTGCTAGGGAGGCCAGTGGCAGGACCCTGCCTGCTCAGAGCTGGCACCTTGGACCCAGCTAGCTGTGACTGACCTCCTGGCCAGTTGGAGCCAGGAGGACATGCTTTGACAGTACAAAGCAGGCCACCACACCCGGAACATCTTCCGGGCTATAGCTGCCCAGATGGCCGGGCAGGGGGCACACATGGCAGTAGTGCTGCACAAAGGCCAATTCTGCAGCCACAGCGCACTGGCAGCTGGTCCAGAGGGGCAGATGCCTCATCCAAGTCTGGCAGGTGCATAGCAGGTCACAGCCAGGCAGCAGCCCCCACTGCCAGACTGCTGCAATGGGTAGAAGGTGCAGGGAACTCTCAGGGGTGCTTCAGCAGTCCAGCTGGCATGAGGGGTTGTGTCTCCAGGTACCAACTGGCTGGGACCCAGAAGCTCCTGAGAGCAAGTAGCCCTGAGCTACTTGCCAGGGCAGCTTTTTGTACTGATGGGGCCAGCATAGGTCAGCTTTTTATACTGCTGGGGACAGCACAGGTGCTGGTCTCAGGCTCTAGCTCCCCTGGCTGAAGATCTAGGAGGAGCTAGGCAGGGTTATTTTGCCCCAAGTGGCACAATTTGCTCTGCAACAAAGTGCATGTCCAAGCATGTGCGCGGAGGCAAAAAGCCCTGGCTCCAGTTTGCACCACTTCTGTTTGAGCTGCTGCAAGCGCACATGTCTGCATCTGTGGACATGCCCCATAAACTCACTCTTAAGTAGCATTTTGGCATCCTCTTATATGTTGTACAAATGATGCATGATATCAATCGAAAGCCAAAAGTCTCATGGTTTACCATACGGTTCATTGGGTTGGGCCCCAGTGGAGTCAACAGGATTTCAAGCCATGATGACCCGACAGCTCCCACTGCTCAGTATGCGTGTGTACTCCTGATCCCACCCCCCAAAGGGCACATGTGCTAATTAGCTTTCCACTCATGACTGGAACCAGGTGTACTTATCACGAGTCCTGGGCCATGTAGTCAAGCTTAATGTTATTGGCTGCATTTTATCAGTTTCATACTTGGTTTCCATTACTGAGCACACACTACTTTTAGCAGCAATTCAATAATAGTATTTTTAATGTGGTTTCCCTGTATGCAAATGTAAGACGAGGGCCTTTTCCCCCAATACTGATTGGAGTGTGGGGGGGAACCTTATCTTGCACTTGAGTAAATTTCATCATTGGACCATGACACGCTGGTAGTACCAAGATAACTTTAAGTCCTTTTTTTTAATAATTAAGTGATAAATGTTACATGTTAACATCTAAACAGAATTTTTCAGGTTAGGAAAGTAAATTTGTTTTTGAAGTTCTAGAATTAAGACAGCTGACCTTCAAAAAACATGAAGTGCTAACACTTAGCTGTAACAAATCAGGTCAGTTTTCAAGAAATGTTCTCACTGGGTATTTTAGAAAGTCAGTTTTTTGTCATGGTGTACAGCCTAAAGTAGGGGGATTGTCGCACAAATACCAGTGTCCTTACTGATGCTGACACCACCAGCATAGAAGCATTGATTATTCAACATCAGCTGCAGTGGGCAGAACATTGTGTGTGCATGCCTGATGTACATTTACCAAAACAACTACTATACTCCCAACACAGCCAAGGACAAAGGCCACGTGGGGGCCAGAGAAAATGCTTCAAGGTCACCATCAATGCAATCATTAAGAAGTGTGTCATTGACATCACAAATTGGGAAAACCTAGCCTGGGACAAGGCTATATGGCAACACCTTGTGAGAGAAGGTACATCTTATTTTGACGAAAACCATTTTGCCCAGGAGGCAGAAAACTGAAAAAAACAGAAGGAAAGAAAACAAAACTGAGAAATCTGTGGTTTGACCTTCCCTTTAGCCACTACCAGTGGCATCTGTCAGAGAGTCTGTGGCTCTGGGATCGGCCTTCTTAGCCATCAGTGGACTCATGTACAACCCTTTACTTGACCCGTGGGAGTGATCGTCCTCAAGCGTGAGGGATCGCCACCGCCAACAATGTTAAGCACTTCTAATCCTAGTGGATCTTAGATTCCAATATTGACAACCCCAACCCTTAAAATATCAGTTTGCTCCATCCAAAGTTATGAAATTAGTATGTTCTTTTTATTTGCCATTTGCTTTTGAACAGTTAAAGTTCATGGTACAACGTTTTTCTCTACACATATGAGTTACAAGGAGCTTTTAGTTTCTAAGAAGCTGAAACTGAAAATAAACTGAAATGATTAGGCAATTTCATGATGCCATGATCATGGAAAAAGACAGGAAAGGTTATTAGACTCTTGTTAAAATTATCAGCCTTGGCAGCACTGAGATTGTTGGGCTGGGCAATTTAAGTTCCATATTCTTTTCTATACTCTCTGAACTGGCATTTAGTTTGTAAAGAGAGCTATGTAGAAATATACAGATGAGTACATGTAAACAGAGTTTATAGCATGGGTGGGCAACTGTTTGGGCTGGAGGGCCACTTAAGTTTTGGTGAGCTGTTTAGGGCCACACACACATGCATACGCACATGCATGCATGCACACAAACATGCACATCCACATGTGTGCACTCCCCAGCCCACCCACCTGCCTCCCCCACCTGGAGCTCAAATTTGGCACCTGCAAATGTGCGTGCACACACGCACTATCCCATGGCTCCCAGGAGCCCTGATGGCAGGGCAGGACAGGACAGGCATCACAGAGGCCTGTGGCCAGGCTTTATCCCCCACAGGCAGGGACTGGATGAGCTGCACTTGGGCTCTGGTGGCTGCTGGGTGGAAGCAGCCCCACTCAGCACCATGCAGTGGCCAGGGCTGGAGCCACCAGGGCATGCCGCACCATGTAAGGTGGGCAGGGCTCCTTCCACCCCTCAGTGTCTGGGAGATGCAGTCCAGTCCTGCAAGCCCTGGGTGCCACCCACCAGCAGAAGCTAGGAACTGAGCAGTCTGCCCAAGGCCTACAGGGCCAGACTGCAACTCCCAGCAGAGACTGGAGGCAGAGCTTCTGCCTGCACCACCCATCTACAGAGGCGGAGGCCCAAGCACGGCTTGCCAAGAGCCTGTTGCTTGGTGTCATTGCCTGCACCACCCACCCACAAGTCAGATAAAATCAATTGGCAGGTCAGATCTGGTCCTCAGGCCATATTTTGCCCACCCCTGGTTTACAGGATGCTTAACACTGATTCAGGATTCAAAGAAGCCTGCATAAAAGCCATTGCTTCTATTACGTAGATGCTTGAAGAATTCTCATTAATGGGCTTGTCTATACCACCTCCTAAGCAAGCCTAGGCACAGCATGAAGAAATAACCCTTGTCCACTTGTGCCTACTCTGTATATGCTCAGCTCAGGTCTGTAAAGTAGACAGCCTGCAGCAGAGTAGCTGGGAACAGCCTTGAGTATGCAAGCCCCCACTTGGTACAGACTTTCCTGACTTCCATACCCAATGTGACCCAGCAGATCTGTGCTCAAATGAAATTGAATCTCTGTGATCCCTTTCTGCCTATGGTGGTTAAATTGCTTTTAATTTTCCTATAAATTTATTATAAGCTAGTGCTCCGTTTGCCTTCTTGATATACTAAAATGATTCTGGGTATGGTGGCTAAGAAGGACATTTTCCCCCGTTCCACTTTTTTGCATGGGGGCTGGAGTTTTTTTTTCTAGGAAGTTTATTAATTTTCGTATTTATGTACACTTAGATATATGACTAATATTTTCACAAACTAACATATTCCTTCAAATATAAGACACTTTTTAAAACAAAGTATTTCTTCTAAAATGTCCTGCATCTTAAATTCGGTTCAGAAAACCATTAAAAGTTCTTGTGTGAACCATAGAGGTGGCGTTCTTGCAAATGTGTCTTTGTTTGTTTGTTTTTTAAAGTAAGGGTTAGAACATTTGGGTTCATCCTAAATTCAAGGACATCTTATATTTGCAGCGATATAGAAAAAATTGTAAATATTTGGTCCTTCTGTGTTTGAACATATTGGAATGGACTTAATACAGTTTCAAATATAGTCCTCTGTGCTTGATTAAAACGTATTAAATTTTGCACATAAGTTTAACATTTGTAGGAATAAAATACTTAGGTTAGCAGAGCTTTCTTTAAGTTTTCAAGCTGCTTCTCTAAAATCAGCAAGTCAAATAGTAACCTCTCCTCTCCGGATCAAAAACAAACAAATACTGTGGAATCTGTCTAAGATTCAACCTGTATAAGCCAAAACCTATTCAAGGTGGAAAATTTCTACAGTCCTGACATGCCCTTCTGGCTGGGAAGCTTCCCCATATAAGAAGGAAACCTGTTTAAGCCCATACCTTTTTTCTGCTTCTGTGCAATTCCATCTTAGACAAGTTTCACTGTATTCTGTTGGGGGAAAAAAAATAATATCAGGTTTATACCTTGTAAGCTTAAATATTTATATTTTCCTTATTCAGCTAAAGCTGGCTTAAAGTACCATTTAGCATTAGTGAATAGTTCTTAAATGTCATCTTATTCTAGTAAATAATATCTTATTTTATTTTAAAGGTTGTGTGCAGTTTTATACTTTATAAATTTTATACTTTCTATATTGTCAAGCAATATCTATCTGTTAATTTTCAAGTTAATTCTACAGTTTGCTGGGACTAACTAATAATTCACTAGATTTTTGAGAGATACTTCATCAGTTTAAAACCTTGGAGAGGTCTGGTATTGCAGCCATCTGTTAGTTCTTGATTCTCTGGCAGAAAGAGAAGCCTTTTGATAAACAGATCAAAGCATTGTTCTTTCAGTGAGTGATACCTATAACTTAGAAGCTTTTCAAACTGATTTCACAATGCCTGCTACGTTTGCTAATTTTTGTGTTCTACCTACTGGCACGGTATTGATTGTGCATTATTTTGTAGTTGCAGCTAAGCTGTTATTGACAACTTCTGATCAGTAGTTAATTATACAACACAATTAATCTGAAATGTATAGCAATGGAATGACTAATTTAGTGAATTTATTGTTGCAACTTGTTAACACCCTCTCCCTCCCACCCCTCCCAAAAAAAAAAACACTACCAAAATCACGTTGCTATTTATTTAGGTTTATACTAAGGGTATAAGTGAGGAGACAAGTATTGTAGTTTATGTAATACTTTGAAGATTGGATATAGATGTTCTTTTCAGCCTTGAGGATTAAAATAATCTTTACCCTTCAGTGTGCGTATAGTGCTGTTTAGGGAAATCTTTGTTTCTACAGTTGAAGTTCTGGGTTGCAGGACATAGATGTTTATGTGGATGAACCACAAAATTTATTTTTCAGGAAGAATTTCAAATTGCCCTCCTCAAGAACGACCTTAAGATCCTGTGCAGCTGATCCCATCCCATTTGTTCAAGAGTACCACTATGTGAAAATGAGAAGGGGTTCATTCTAAACTTGATTCTCAAAAAGAGAAATCCACACGCATAAAGGTGTGGGAATACACCAACAAGGCAACCAAACAGCCTTAGTGTTGTCCTAATGTGTGACACAAGAAAGGGAAATATTGTTTTCTTATTTTAATTGTTTTACTTATTATCACTGCCATATGGCAGAATTAAAGTGGTTTGAGAGTCATAATTGTATTTCTTATGTTAACATGTTGGGATTTTTTTCTGGGTTTGTAATAATTGCTTTTGAAATAGTTAAAATATTTCTATTTTTACACTTTAAGCAAGTGGTAACTCCTAGGATCTTTTTTTCTGCTTAAATTATTTAAAATAGTATATACATAACTATTACACAAGAAACCCATGCATTACTTCCCATTCAGTGTTTCCAAAGATTTGAAGTACTGAAGTATTCTCTTGCTCAACCATAAGAGAGGGGTTTTGCAGGAATCATGCTGGAATTCTGTGGCTTGTTTTATGCAAGCAGCCAGGACAAGTGATCTCAGTTCCATTTGCCTTAAAACCTTCAAGCACTAAAAGAGTTTAAAAAATTTTATGAGCAGATTCATTGGTATACCAAAGCAGCACAAAACCCAGACTATTCAATGGTAGACAAAGTTCTTTGAGTAGATGTGATATCTTTTATTAGACCAACTGAGTAGTTGGAAAAAAGTTCTTGGCAAGCTTTTGGGCTCAGTCACCCTTCTTCAGGTATAGGGAGTCTCTGCTGTTCACATTTAAGTCTTGTTAATAAATATGAATCAGGAAAGAAAGGCACTGCTCAGTTATGGGTGTGAAGAAGAAGTCAAAATATATTTGATGCAGGTTTGGCGTTACAAGAATGGCAAAAAGCAGCCAAAATGTAATAGTGAATCTGGCCTTTACCTTGGAGTTGATTTACTGGGATAGAAAGCTGTATTACTGGGACTCATGGCATCTAAAAAGAAGGAAGACTCCAGTCCCAATGCCTTTGGGCTTTACACATTCCCACTAGTGCTGCTTTAGTACCAAGAAGAGTGTGCAGTCAGGTGATCTACCAATAAGAATTCTCGTTACATGTCAGTCTTCCTCCTATCACTGTCTCATTATCATGAATAGTGTTCTGGCATACAAGTTGCACTGAAAAGGAAGGGTAGTGTTAGAGGCTTAATATTACAGTGGTCCTGAGAAGACTTTCTGGAGTAATTGAGCTGACCCTGGGTGTATGTTGCCTATATAGTTCAAACATTTAAATGCAGTGATGATTAGTAGCTTAATTGTATCCTAATTTCTTCAAGCATAAGGTAGGCAACAGATTTCACTTAATGTTAGCTTTGTGGAAACATTGAAATCTGCGGGATCTCATTATTAAGGTAATTCAGGAAAAAGAAAAAGATTGATACATAGGCCATTTTTTTTAAGGACTCCTTTTTATATTCCCTTTAATTCTTAAATAAATAACTGATATACATTCTTAAAAAACTAAGTGCTGTGCATTTGAAAAGGATATGCTGCATTCGTCATGCATAGCTATAAGGTCACATACTTGTTTTCCTTGTAACTTAAACTGGAGATGGAGTTGGGTCTGGTACATCCGTAGTAAAATAAAATTGTGTGTCCTCGTAATTTGTGCATCCAGCAGTAGGAACATATGGAATAGGATGGTACGGTAGGCACAGCTCTAAATTTTCATTTCACTCTGATATGCAAGATATTGTAATAGCATTTCTAATTATACTTACAGGTAATGTTGGTAAAGCTAGGAATTATTTAGCCACAAAATATTTCTTAAAAAACTAAACTCAAGAACTTTTAAATTGTAGCTGCAGTACATCTGAGTCAGATGCCATTGATCACTTGATTGTTTATTTCATTGTCTGCTGGACATGTGCCTCCTAACAACTAACTTTTTTTTTTTCTTCCAGTGTGGGAACTTTGCTGTCCTGGTAGATTTTCATATTTTGCCTCAAGGCCCCAGTAAAGACACCAGCTGGTTTTCAGATCATGAGAAGGAGGTACAACAAAATAACATCTACTTCAAAAGCATGTAGCTTCAGGGGAAAAATTGGATTGCATTGAACTGTTCAGATTTCTTTTTCACTATTAAAATAAGAATATTGTGAATTATACCTAACCCTGAACAACTAACTCCTGTGGGACTGCTAGGCCTATCAAGTGTATTATCTCCCCTCGGGTTCCCAAGTGACCTCCTGTCTATTGGCCTTTTAAACATTAAACTTTTTCAGTATGTACTGTTTTGACCCTTTTGACTCTGATCGTTTTTAGATTTAATAAACATATTATTAACACATGCTTTTCTAATAAGAATTTTATTAAGTCAAGAAAATGATTAATAAGCCAAAAATATGACAGATATAATCTATCTCTTTAGATTCTAGTAACAAAATGTCTTTTTTTTATTCATTGTTTCTATTTTAGAAATGTGATCTGTTTTGCACCAAATATATTTCAAAGGCAAAGAAATGTTTGGGTTTTTTAGTATGCTGGTTAGAGTATTAACATATTTATTATCTTTTGTAAAAAGAAAATCTAACCTAATTTCTTCAAAGATCTTTTAAAAATAAGGATTCAATTTTAGACTGTAGATGACACATTGTAAAATTATTGTAATATACAGCAAATGTGAAGTGTTTAATTTACATGACACTCCATGTTAGTTCTACTAGGTTCCAGTAATCAGTGTCTGGAAGAATTTTTTTTTTACCAACTTCAGTCTGTAATAGGAACTTGGGAGATCCCCATCAAAAATGAACCAGAGTCATTGCAAGTTGCTTTAAATGCCTTTGGACTTTCCCGCAAGTCTCTGTTACGGTACTTTTCAACAGATACCTTTTCTAATAATGACATAATTAACTTGTCACCACAGAGCATCCCGACACATCTCATAAAATTTTTTTTTTTCAGCAGTATAACATTTTTTTTTCAGCAGTGTAAAATAAAAAGTAGTAATAACTTAGTATCCTGGGAGCAAGAATATACAGCAGTATGTGATTCAGCTGATCCATGCATGCATTATAAACCAGAGAGAAAAGTTTATAGGAAAAACTCTAAAATGTGTTTCTGAGTAAATGAATCATTAAAGCTTGTATTTGTGACCAATTTTACTGTCCCAGCTCATCTGACATCCGTGTTTTCGAAATATATTTTGCCTGACTGTCAAAACATAAAATATGAATTTCAGGAAATTGGATCATGATAGATGTAATAAAGAGGCATGACAAGGTATTCATTACTTTTAAGTAGAACACAAGGGTTTAGTGTCTTCAGAAACTGAGAAGTGTGATTGTAATGGCTCAAAATATACTACTTTAAATACCTTATTGATATAAGGCTTTTTTGTTGATATAAGGTAGGAAGTAAAAAAATCAGCAAGACATTACGGGCAACATCATCCCCCACATGGGAAAACTTGAAGAAAGGCCTGTGACCTTTTCAGTATCTAGCTCTCAGTTTTTCACTAATCACCTTGTTTGAAGGCATGGCATGGTTTGCCTTCTTTGTCCTTTCCAGACTGTGAAACAGCAGCTCCCCTTTTCACTTGTGGACTGTAGAAGAACCAAAAGATGAGCAGGCTGCTCTCTTAATCCTTGTTTGTACTTGGATTGAAATCCAGTGGACTGTTGATTGTATGGAGTGGGTCACTGAGAAAAGATATTACACGGGCAGTTATATCTGAGGTTGCTAGGGAGTGATACTACATCCATTCTCCTGTTTTCTCTCCCCTCTGTAGCTGTCCAACTCCCAGCTTACTGTGCTGACAGAAGGAAGGGTGAGATTCTACACCACTGTCAGCTTCTCCTGGCCTTTGGGCCCCAACAGAAAGCAGGATAGTTATCAGAGGACATGCCTAAACATAAAGAAGCCCTTAGTATAGGGGATAGGCAGGCAAGCTTCTTTGGGTAGATGTGATATCTTTTATTAGACCAACTGAGTAGATGGAAAAAAGTTCTTAGCAAGCTTTCAGGTGCAATCACCCTTCTTCAGGCATAGGGAACTTCTGCTGTTCTGAGACTCCAAGGAATGAGAGAAGCTAAAAACGTGGCAGGATGTCAGTCAGAATATAAATAGGTAGAGATTAGGAAAACAAAAGGTAAAGCAGGGAAAGGGGGGGGGGGGGGGAGCGCCAAAGACTCTACAGCGGTAGTAATGCAAGGTAGAAAAGAGGCTGTCTGTGAAAAAGGAATTTTTGTAGGGGTTGTAGTTTGGGGCAAGGTAGATACTTGAGCAACAGATTCAGTCACCTTTTCTTTGACAAATTTGGTCATTTTGCTTTTCTGCCTTTTGTACTCTTGGTAGGGATGATGGAACAGAAGATCTGGCCTTATGCTTGAAATGAAAGCATTTTGATAAGTTTGTTGTATGATTTTAACTGTTTTGTTTCATATGTTTAGGCACATTACCCCATTACAAGTTCAAATTAACAAGCAGGGATATGATTTTTCTTGATAAAAGAGCTTGTTTACATTTTATAAAGTTATGTTTAATGGGTGTTTATTTTGAGGCCTGTTGAATAATCTCTT
Organism: Alligator mississippiensis; assembly: GCF_030867095.1. Taxonomy (NCBI): domain Eukaryota; kingdom Metazoa; phylum Chordata; order Crocodylia; family Alligatoridae; genus Alligator; species Alligator mississippiensis. The sequence goes on along the minus strand of NC_081824.1, from coordinate 222,700,498 downwards.
CATAGACACAGTTGCTAAAAGAAATATTTTCCAAAGTTAACCAGGTTTATATAATACTTCATTATTGCCATATGCATCTTCTGTTTCAGCCATTTTCTCACCTCTTTTATTTTAAATTAAAAGGTATCCTTCCATTAAAGGACATAGTTAGATTTTTTTAAGGAGTTTAAAGGAAATCTACATACGTAAGCTTTTCCCAGTAATAAGAATACTTCTGTCTAACAATAAAGAGAAAATATTTTACATGGTTCATTAATATGCTTAATGTATTAATTTGGAACCTAGTTATTTGTAGCTATATTTATATAATCTTTGTTTTTATGTCTGTTCTGTAGATTGTCTGTATAAATCACAGGGTGCAGGGTGGATAAAAATCAACATTTTTTTAAAATTAAAAAATCCAATTTTTTATTTAAATATTTTTTTATTTAATCATATTTTTATTTTTTGTTAAGATGCATTTCTTAAAAAAATAAACTTATGTAAAGATAATTTTAATTTATGTTAAAACTCAAAGATATCATAATGGAAAAGGGATTATAACTTCTAATTAGATACTATTTGAGACAATATAGTCATGTAAACTTTTTTAGAAGTTTTATAAGTAGGTCACAACAGGCTATGAACAATATTAGGGGCACAATCATAGGGGTTTCCCATAGCCTTCTCCATAGATTAGTAAAGATTAAAAGAAAACCACTCTATTCAGTGCTCAGTCTAGAAGATCCCATTAAGCATCTCTGTGATGCTTAGTATCAGTTCTCACACTGTGGATTTGTGTCTCCAGAGATCATAGGCAGACAAGGTTCTTTGGGAAGATGTGATATGTTTCATTAGACCAACTAAATAGTTGGAAAAATTGTTCTTTGCAAGCTTTGGGGGACAAATGCCCTTCTTCAGGCATAGGGAGAGTTTGTTGGCTCCAGAGATAACATCCTTGTTAATAGCAGTATATGGAGATGCGAGATAACAGACCTGATTACCTACCCATCAGCTGTATTGTCTTTCAGCAAGTTTGTGTACATGCTTTTTCTAAAAGTGCAAAGTTTCAAGAAGTTAAATGAATAAAGGTTATCAAACAACAAGAGTGCACTTTTTGAAGAAAACAATGACTAAATGGAGGTTTCCTGACAAGTGATTTAAATCACGATTTAAATCAATTTGATTTAAATCAAATCCACCCTGATTTATCTGACATTTGTGACATCTGTATCTGAAGCATAATTCATTAAAAACACTCATTTTTCTATTATAAAATACATATTGTAAAATTTTAAATGTAAAATAATATCATTGTGTCCCACAGTGTAATGTTTTTTTTTTTACTCTGAGGTTTTATATGTTAGAAAATGGAGAGATTGAGAGAGCAGTCCAAAATATGTACAAGCACAGTTATCTAAAAACTTCAAAGTACTGACAAGATAAACTCTTGATTTTAGTCCTGTCCTAACACTGTTACTGAGGGGCCTATGCTTATCTCTGGATTGTATTAAGATACTTGCAAGGTGCAAATAGTTAAGTTTTTAAAGGAATTTTTAAGTAAACCAGGGAAATTAGTTTGATATGACCTAGTCAACTTTTAGCCTTCCCTAAAATATCTCTTGGAATAGAATCAAAACAGTCTGGTCTTGTTTACAAGGCCCAAGCAGAGAAATTAGGGCACTGCAAATTCCTGGGAATTTTTTCCTCATGTTATCATGAATTTTCTCATGATTTTAGGCTGTATTTTTAAAGGCAACTTTTTTTTTCTCTAACTGCATTGGAATAAGTATTGTAATTCACTATTCACAAGTATAAATTGCATTAGTTTGTGATACTAATATGATATTTATTTCACAGATCTGGTTAAAGCAAATAGTCACAATAAACACTTTTGGAAAATTATGGAAATTATATGGTGAAGCAGTGCATGGTATTTGAGTCATAACAATAATGTTATAATTTGCTTCCTCTTTCATTTTTCAAAATATATTCCAAAAATGGGCTGTTTAACTCTTCTTCTAAGTCCTGTAGGTGTTTTTTTTGTTCGTGTATTTATACTTTTAATATCTGTTTAGCATGATAGTGCAACATTATGTAGAATGAATTTCTACATACTCTGTTGCAAGTACTGCCTTATGGATTTTTTTAGATGGCATAGATTAAGGTATAAATCTGCAAATGATTCAATTGCAGGAAGTCTGCATGCTGCTGAAAGACTCTATTGATTCAAGAGTCAAGCAATACTTGGAAGCTCGTAAACAACGTGGCCAGTGGAAACACATGGAATACACAAAGCCCATTCCTTTGTCCCTAAAAGGTAGGTTCAAATGCAGTTATTTTATGCTTTGCAAATAATATTAAATGGGATGGAAAAAAAATTTCTTTACTTATGTTACTATAAATGACATTGTCAAGAAATCCAGTGAACCCAAAGAGTCTAAACTAAGTGATTTTAATTCCTTTATGTTTTTCTGTTGGAAGTATTACTCTTTGTTATGGTCTTTATGGCAAATACATACCACTTTTCAGTTGAGTTTCATGTGCTCTCAGCATCAGTTGCTTGATGGAGTGTCCCTCTAAGATTGATTTGGATTGCAACAGATCTTGGTGGGAACAAGTCACCAAGGTTGCAGACAGACATCATATTCAAAGCATTTCAAATGCCCTTGAAGCTCTTCAAAGGGTGAGCCATAGGGGCATACATGCTTTATGAAGTGCTCCAAAAACAGCTCAAGTGCTCCAAAAGAGTATGTGCTGCAATAAGAGACTACTTAAAAGTGCATTGCGTCTTGTTAGGTGTGCATATGCTATGGAGTACAACAACGAAGCCATGGGTTCTTCATCATCCTACAATGCTCCATTCTTTCCACCTCCCGAACAGGAGAAGGCAAAAGGAGAGCAGGGCAGATTGTGTGGAAACAGAACTGCAGAACAGCACTCTCCCAGATCTCCACCTAAGTGCCTAAGGATCTTTCCAGGCCAAAATTGAAGTCCCCACATAATTTTACAGTTGCTAAATAAAGTGCTTTAGGATCACATTGTGTGACTTGTGCCTAAGTCCCAGTTGGATGTCTAAGAAGCCAGGTATGATCTAGTGTTAAGTGTACAAGTATGTTTTGGTGCCTAATCTGCATGGCAGTTTCTCTTTAATGTTACAGCATTGGCTGTTCTGGCATCCTCCTTCACTTTTCCTGTCCAGTGGATGGCTTCATTCTGGTGACCTTCCATCAAGGTTGCCTTTTTTAGGCAGTGGGTTTTATGATGACTTTATCCACTAAGATTATTTGATTTCAACCAGCCATCAGATAATAATGACTTTAGTTTACTAATAACCTGTACTAGGTGTGAATTGGTTACAGAGAAATGAAAGGCACGCTATCCTAATACCAAATCCTAAGGTAGCTAGTCTCTTCCCTTTCTTTAAATATATTCAAATATATGTCCAGCTGACATCTGGTAATGTCAAATACAGATTCCACATTGTAGAAAGTAGTATTTTTTTTTTAATGTATGAGCACTATATCAGTATGAAAGCAGTTAATTTAAATTCATGGTGTAGAATTTGTCTCTCTTATTAATTTAACCCTGCAAAAATACTTTGTCTTTGAAAGTCTTTTCAAATATCCAAAATTGTAACATTCCTGTGGCTTCCTCTTGCAGTGGTTAACAGATCTGCCTGTAAGAATATAATTACTGTTCTCAATATTAATGTGAACATGTTGTTTTTTTTTAAGTAGAACAAAGCTTAAATACTATTTTGGAGGTTCATTATGACAGTAAATAGGTGTAGAAAGTCTTATAAAAATATGTTAGGAATACATTAGACCTGGTTTGCTGTGGCATGAAAAGCCTTTTCTCCTACCAATACAAAATAGAACATAAGCAGAAAGTGCCTCAGGCCACTTAAAGATTTTTCTGAAAGCTTTTCCTGCAAGTCGGAAAAGCATCTTATCTCTCTGATACATTGTAGGGTGCAGGATTTGTAAAACATGAACTTTTAGATCCTCTTAGTTCTCTGATTTGAGAAAATAAATATAATTTTCTTAAAATAAAATAAAAGAGATGCAGAACATCTTGTGAAGGAATGTTTGGAGTTTTTTTCACCGAGAGGCATTTTTTATATTAGCAAAAAGTTGACTTTCTGAATACAGTGTGTTTTGCAAGAATATTTATTATATGAAGATAGAGTTGCCTGTCAGACAGGCTAATTATTCTTGGAAATGCCATCAGATGTCTCAGAATAATCTTGAGGATGAGGACTAAATGTTTGGCTCTCTTGTATCACTAGTTCATTAACCTTTTAATCAGAAAATGGACATATTATTCCAGCATGGCAAACTGAACTCCTGTATGTATTATGCACCTTATAAAGCATGGGTATCCATGCTGCATTGTATCCGGGACCAGGAAGTTTACTTGGACAAGAGTTACAAGATGTTGGTACTGGAGAGGCCAAAGGGCGATGAGGAGAAGTGGCAGCATGTGACTACTCGAAGAAAGAGGGCCCCTAGGATTGAAGAGGAGAAGATTGAAGTTAGAAACCATTTTCAAGCACTCTGTGTTGGAACTGCTAAGGAAGATGTAGAGGAGAGGACATCTGCAGGCATGAGGCAGAGGAGGCAGCAGCCTAGAGTGTAGGAAATGCAAGGACCTAAGGACAAGGGCTGCAGGACCACTGTATGAAGAAGGAAGAGAAGAGTGATGGTAGTTGGTGATTCCCATCTGCAGGGGACAGGGGCACCAATTTATTGTTCAGATTTGGGTGCCTGGGAGGTGTGCTGCCTACCTGGAGCCTGAATTCAGAACATCACAGAATTTGCCAAAGCTTATCCATCCTTCAAGCCACTACCCATTCCTGCTTATCTATGTGGGCACAGACAACACTGCCAGGAATGACAAGATCAGAAGTGACTCTGGGGCTCTTGGCAGGAGGATTAAGGAGCCTGGAACAGAAGTGGTATTCTCATCAATCCTTTCCATGGAAGGCAGGGGTCCAAGGCAGACCATTGTGTTCTGGAAGTGAACACATGACTAAGATGGGGGTGATGATGTGAAGTCTTCAATAATGGGTAGATGTTCTTGGGAGGAGGACTGCTATCAAGAGAAGGGATCCATCTGGTGAGAACAGGGAAGAGCACTTTTGGATATTGTCTGGCTAACCTAGTAAGGAGGGCTTTAAACTAGGTTCCATGGGGGATGGTGATCAGAACCCTCCAGCAACAGAGCACAGTCCAGAGGGGAAAGGACTCAAAGAAGCAGTTCAACTCTGGGAAAGGGCCAGAGAGCTACAAGACTGCAGCAAGTGGCGCAAAAAGGAAGCAAGGTCAAAATGCATCCAATATGTGTACATGAATAAAGGAAGTATGGGGAATAAACAAGATGAGTTGGAAGTTACAGCTTGTAAAAAGAATTATGATCTGATTGACATTACCGAGACCTGGTGGAATAGCTCTTATGACTGGAATGTCAACATGGAGGATTATACATTGTTTCAAAGGGACGGAGTTGTGAGTAAAGGTGGTGGTATTGCCTTGTATGTCATCAACACACACTTGTTCCTTGGTTCAAGTGCTATCCTCACACAGACTGAGCCCAATCTGCAGTCCATCCTTGACCTTTTTTCAGGTGCCTATCATAGCCTGGGACTTTCCCTTCAGATTGGGAAGACCAAGGTGCTCCATCAGCCTGCCCTAGCACAACCTGCTCCCCTCCCCCACAAATTACCATGGGTGGAGAACTCCTGGAAAATGTTGAGCATTTTCCGTACCTTGGCAGCTAACTCTCCCAGTCAGTCTTGATGTCGAAATCAAACATAGGATTCACTGCTCCAGCCTATCCTTTAGAAAGCTGCTTCGCCATGTCCTTTACCAGTTGAGATCTGCAGATCCTGGTCTACAATGCAGCGATTATCCACATGCTTCTCTATGGGTGTGAGACATGAGTGACATATTGAAGCCATCTTAAGCACCTGGAATGAATGGTTCCATCAACATTGCCTCAGGAAGATTGTTCGCATTAGATGGGAAGACCACTGCACCAATGCCAGAATCCTTTCTGCCACTAACATAACCGGCATCAAGGCAAAAATCATGAAACATTAACTCCCCTGGGCTGGCCAGTGTGTGGATGGCTCTGGGCCTCACTGGCACTGGCCCTGGGACACCAGTGCGAGTCCCACGCTCCCGCTCACTCACAGTGCCCCCCAGCCCTGCGGTACAGGTGGGGGGCAGCGTACAGCCCTGACCCCTTGCTTGCCAGTACGGAAGGAGCTGGTGCGGAGCACAGGGAAAAGCGGCCCCATACCCGCCCCGTGGCCAGCGCTCCCTGCTGCAGCTGCTTGCAGCCTGCGCAGGGCTATCTTGAGCAGGCACAGGCAGCCCCAGGTGGGCTGCAAGCACCTGCAGCACGGGACACCAGCCACAGGGCAGGGAGGGGCCACTTTCCCCCCTCCCCGCTGCACTCAGCACCAACTTGTAACCCGCCCCCACTGCCAGCCTGGGCTCCACGTGGCTCTGGGCTTGCCCGTCAGGGCTGCACACAGTGGCAGCAGCCGTGGCTCCCCTCTTGCCATGCCAGGAAGTGTTTGCTGCTGCTACCTGCCCAGAAGCAGCGGTGGCAGCCTTACCACAGCACAAGCTCCAGGCGGGCAGCAGAAGCAAACGCTTCCTGGCGCGGCAAGCGTGAGGCCGCTTTCCTCTGTGCTGAGCAGCTGCTGCTGTTGTGCACAGCCCCGATAGGCAAGCCTGGAGCTGGTGTGGGGCCCAGGCTGGGATTGGGGGTGGGTTACAAGCTGGTGTGGAGTGCAGGTGGAAAAAGCAGCCCCTCGCCCGCCCCGTGGCTGGCGCCTCACGCTGCAGCCGCTCGCAGCTGTGTGAGGCTGCCTGTGCCTGCTCAAGTGGCTGCAGCAGGGAGTGCGGGCCATGGGATGGGTGAGGGGCCACTTTTCCCCGTGCTCTGCACCAGCTCATCCCCTTCCCTTCCTCCCCACCTGCTTCTTACCTGAGCTTCCCACGCTGGGGTGGTCCCAGGCCAGAAGCCCCTGCTGGGGCTTCCAGCTGCAGGGAGGCAGGGCCAGGCAGGCCCTGCTCTTGCAGGAGCCTGCCGGGCTTCCCCTGGATCCTACTGCCCCTGGATCCTGTCATCTTTGAGAGGAACCAAAGACAGATACATTTTAATTTTCAAAAAAATTTTAGGGGCCCTGTGGGCCAGATACAATAGCCTCACATGCTGTATCCAGCCCAAAGGCCATATTTTGCCCACCCCTGCTTTAATAGCACATGTAGATGCACCCAATATGAGTCTGCAGTGTGATGCAGCCACAGAAAAAGTGACTGTGATGTTGGGATTCATCAATAGAAGCATTACGTGCAAGACACAGGAGATAATAGTACCTCTCTATTTGGCACTGATTAGGCCTCATCTGGAGTATTGTGTACAGTTGTGGGCTCCACATTTTAAAAAGGATGTGGAGAGGTCAGAGAGGGTGTCCCAGGGGCACAGGAGCAGGAGAGGGAATTTGTGTTTACAGGCAAACCCCAGTTCAAAGTAAAAAAAGAAAACCCCAACATACCTCTTGTAGGGGCCGGGAGGAACAAGGAAAAGCGCGGTGGGAAACCGCCCGCGTGGTTCGTTAGCCGCGCTTATATCCAGCTGGGACCGGGTGACGTCAGGAGGAGACGCCACATGGCGGAGATAAAGGGTGGCCCCAAAGGTGCGGGGGGGGGGGGGGTCGCTGAGGGCCGGAGAACTGGCAGAGAATCTCTGGGCAGGAGGCGTTCAGCCACGGCGGCTGGCAGTGGCGACGGTGGTGGCAGAAGCAGCGGAAGCGGCAGGGGATCCCTGAGCCGGGGAAGACCGGCGGGGACTGAAGACGCCAGCGAAGAGGCCAGCAAAGGCAGCAGCGGTAGCTGCTGCAGCGGCGGGAGCTGCAGGAGATCCCCAAACCAAGGACCAGCGGAGATTGAAAAGGCCGGCGGGGAAACTGGTGGGAAGGCCGGCTGTGGTAGCTGCAACGACAGCAGCAAGAGCGGCGGGGAACCCTGAGCCTGAGAAGCCCGGCGGGAGTTGAGGGAGCCAGCGAAGGGACCCACAGCGACCCCTGAAAGAGCCAGCGGGAGAGCCCTGATCGCGGGCAATGGGGCCGCAGCCCCGAGTAGAGGCAGAGCCTGGAGAGAGAGAGAGAGGGACCCCGGCTGGAGCGAAAGCATGGGTCCCGACTTGGAGGGTGCCCAAGTCTAAGGGCGGTGAGGGGCTAGGGGTGTACGGAGCTCTCACACTGGTTGCTCTGTTTCCTTCAGGGTCCTCCCTCCCTTCTTTCCTTTCGGTCACACCTCACCGGTAGTCACGGTGGTGGTTTTGTTCATTTTGCGTCACATCGGGTGCTTCAGGGAAGAGGGGTTTAGGATCAAGGCATTGGCCATGGTCCCCTTTGTGAGGGTAGACTAGCAGAGTCCTTGGCACTAGGCGAGGGTGGCTAGGACTCCGTGGAAGGGGAGAGAGGCTGCGCAAGGACGCACGGGGAGCTACCACCAGCAGGCACTGAGGGCTAAGGGCACATGGGAAGACAAGCCCGAAAGCCAAGGGTCTCCAGGCCCTCCCACCGGAGTCTGGCCAGGGTCCCGGGTGGTCACCATCAAGAGGTAACACGGAGACCAGGGAAGACACCAGTGGGGGCTAGCCGCAAAATAGACTTGGAGGCCCGCCTCAAAAGGGTGGCACTTGGCCGGGGTGTAGGGGAGGTTGGAGCCCTGTGAGCGTCCTCCGAGGTGCGTGATGGCCCTGGAGGCACCCTCAAAGGGGACCCCCTCCACTGGAAAACCATTCAAAGTCATGTCAGGAAAGTTAGGGGGTCTCCCTGAAGACAGCCAAGGCACCCTCTGTGGTCCGCACATGGGTCCCTGGCAAGCAAGATCAACTGCTTGGGCGAAGGCAGCATGGGAGCGTATAATAGAGTGGAGGCGGGCACAGAGGGTAACAAAGATGCTAAATGGCTTGGAAAGTAAGTGACATGAGGAGAAGCTGAAGAAGCTATGCATACTCAGCTTGCAGAAAAAGCACTTAGAGAAGATGTGATAGCAGTCTTCAGATGCTTGAAGGGCTGCCATAAAGAAACGGGAAAGTAACTTTTCTCACTGTGGAGAGGAGGATGTGGACCAATGGCTTGAAGTTGCAGCAAAGTAAGTTTAGATTGGATATCTGGAAAAACTTCTTCACTATTAGAACAGTGAGGCAATGGAATAGACTGCCTAGGGAAGTTGTGTACTCTCTATCACTGGAGGTGTACAAGAAGAGGTTGGACAGCCACTGGTACAGGGCTCATCTAGGCATAGCTATGCCTATGTTCTACCATGGGTATTACCCATGCTTCTGGACTTTGCTAGTTGTCCCCCTCCACCCTTTTCCACTATACATCATGGTGTTTTTAAGCCTTCCCAGAGGCATTGAGTGTTGGCTAGAGCCAAGGCTGGGGATTTTGACTGGGATATGGTAATACTCTTGCTGGTGCCAAAGCCAGAGGTACCTGACCAATCACCGTATATTTGGGGTCAGGAAGAAATTTTACCCCATTGGTAAAGATTGGTATGGATAGTGGGGGGTTTTCCTTCCTCTGTAGTGTGGGGTGTGACCTTCTACCTGGGACCTCTTGAGCATATATTGACAACATTATGTAGAAGCAGGACATTTGCTGCTGTGGTTCTCCTGCTTTACTTGTGGGCAGGTTAAGGTGTTATGTCTGTTATGTCAGGGTTGATGGTAGTCTTATGTAGCATTTAGATTATGGTTTGTATGGGATGGTTTGGCTAGGGATGATCCTGCCTCAGGCAGAGGGTTGAGCTAGGTGATTTCTGGAGGTCTCTTCCAGCCCTACCTCTCTACGACTGTGATTCTATGACGTAGGAGACTTTTAAGGTTTGTGTATTGCCATTTACATATATATTGTTTAGAAATTATATTAAGTTGTGCAATCCACAGCAGCTGTTGAATTTGACAGGCAAGTGCTGAATGTTGTTTGTTTCTTGAATGTTGATACTAATTTATTGCACATAGTTATGGTTTTGGAAGTGCCCTGGCTAGGAGTTTCATTGCTGTAGAATTCCCATTGTGGGAACAATGAACTGGCTATAACGGAAGAAATTATTTCTTTGAATATCCAGGGTCACTGTTCCACCCTGCTCTCCTTAAAGTCATATTTAAGGATATGTCTTAAAGTCATATTTAACATGTCTCCACTGCTTTGCACTGCAGGAAAAGCTCAAAAGTCAATGCGTTAATATTGATAACCAAAGTTCCTAGGTCTCTTCAAAGATGGAAAAAAATGTTTTAACTGGGAATCTCCCCCTCTCTCCCCCCTCCATGATTGGGTGCCAAGTCACCTTAATTTAATTGGCAAACCTAGTCCTCTTTGCAGAGCAGAGGAGAATCCATAGTTAGAATGGCTACCTAGGATATTTTTAAGGAGAAATAATCAGCTATTGCGCTTCTGAGTCTAATATTACGGATATATACACTTCTTCTTTCTGCTTTTGTGGCATATGAAGCAAATATCCTTGAAAGTTACTTGTAAATTTACACAGCTCTTTCATTTAAGTTACACCCACACAGCAGCATGTGGTGGGTCGCATACCAACTCATTAGGAAATCTGTGGGTGTTATACAGAAAAGAAGAAGAAAGAATGGAGGCAGAGAGAATGGAAAAATGGGAGAAAGTGGCCAAGACAAGCAAGTTCTTCCTATTCTTCCTTCTGTCTGAACAATTTCCCTACCCCTCCCAAATAGCCAGTATAAATTACCTGCCAAAGTAAGCTTTAATTTAGCCTTTACACGTAGGCCTTAGTGTAAACTCTCCATTTCCTGGTTTTAACTAATGTCCAAAAGTGTTTAATTTTAGTTTGTTTTATGTTATAAGGGGAAACTACAATGGGATAGCATTTAAAAGATGTAATTTTGCCTGCTCAGAGCTGGTCAAGTTGGGCACTGAACAAATAATTGTCATTTGCGTGCCCACATCAGAGGTTCAGTGAACAGAAGTGAGCTTCTTGCTAACACTGCACCTTTGAAAGTTTGGTCCATTAAGAACAGTCTTTTTTACAAATGTACAAGTGAAGCAGTTAATTTCAGACCTTTCTCATATTTAAACTTTCATCAGTCAGTGATGTGTCCTTTTATAACGTTGTCAAGCATCCTTATGTATCATAGTTTCATAGATGTTAGGGGCTGAAAGGGACCTTACTCATTGTTCACTAACTATATTGTATTTATGCGATTCCAAGATAAGGTTTTTTCCCCCATTCAACATGTGGGGGAGAAACAGAGCCTCGTCTTAGAATGAAGTGTTGAAGTGTCTAGCTGAGAACTGTGGGGAGTGGCAGTGCAGGGAGCTCAGCTCAACCAGCGACAGCATCAGTTGTTCCTCGTTCCAGCACCTGCTGCTTGGCTCCTCTCTCCCTACCCAATCTCCCTTGATGCCAGGGAGCAGACACTGGAAGCTGGAATCTGTGTATTACTACTGCTATCCCTGGCCAAGCTGGGCTCCCTGCTCCCATAGCTCCCAGCTGAAGCAGTCAGCTCCCGGCTGATGCAATGTGAGAGGAGCTTCTCCTGGCCTGCTTCTGGTCTGTACTGTAGGGAGAAGTGGTGGCACACAGGTTCCTTCTGCCAGCAGGAGAGGGGAGGAGGAGGAGAGATGGACAGGAACAGAGGAACCTGCTTGCCACCATGCCTTTCCCCTGCAGCATGGGTCAGGAGCAGCTTGGGGGCTCCCCCATGCCTGCAACAGCTAGGGTTCAGACTCCTTCAGCTGGGAGCCATGGAGAGTGGCTGTGTAGGGAATCTGGCTGAGTTAGAGATAGCAGCAGCAGCACATTAGATTTCTGCTTCATTAGATTCCTGCTTCCAGTGCCTGCTCCCTGCCACCAGTGGAAGACGGGTTGCGGGGAGAGGAATCTGGCAGGGAGTAGGCACTGGAAAGAGGAATCTGCATGTTGCTGATGCTGTCCTTGGCTGAGATGGGCTCCCTACACAGCTGTTCCCTGCAGTACAGGGCAGGAGTAGCTTTGGGATTCCCCCTGTGCCCAGAGCAGCTGAGGACAGTAACAAAGGAGGGGACGAGGTGGTGGCAGGGGCAGGCAGAGAGGCAAATGAAAGGTGAGGGGCACATTTCCTGATTCATGATCTAATCCTGCAGACCTTACATGAAACTTACCCTCCCTGAAGTCCAGTTGCTTTCAATGACTATTATGTTTGTTCTTAGAAATATGCAGTGACTTTTCTCCTTTTTCTTGATGAACTCCAGGATGCTTTGGTTGGTTATAGGATTTGGTATATCTGATGGGAAATACGTGTATGTATTTCCCTTTTTTATGTTTGATATGTGCTTCTTGGGGTTTTAGCAGCAAATAAAATTATCAGAGAATTTGAGAGGAATAGACTTCTCTTCATTTGGCAAAAATCACACATGTTAAATGCCTGGAAAAAAATCTACAAATTGCATCTGGCATTTTGCACTTCTTTCCCTAAGGGAGGGTTACATTTTCCATTTCAATAGTGTGTGAGCTTTTTTTCACTTGATGAGAAATTGAATCAAATTCTCACCAGGCCTTTTTCTTTCTCAAGCAGTGGTCATCCCTACACTGCCAATCATTTTATATTAGTAGTTCCCAAACTGTGATGATTTGGCTGGTCATATGATATTAGCTCTCTTTGTTTCTGATGAGGGTTAGGGTCCAAAGAGCTGCTCATGAAGAGATGCTAAAAATGTATGGAACACTTTGCTAATACTTCTTTTCCACATAAACAATTGCTTTAGTTGTTCTGGGATGTTATATGAATATGAATGGGAACAGTGTATAAGGATAGATAACTTAATAGCATTACCTCAGTATCGGTACTATGCAGAATACAAGGAGAGAAAATACAGCAAATGCAGAGCTAATATTAATCTAAGACAACATTCTCAAGGTTGAGCCTTCTATGTGATAAAACTTTCCTAAGTTTATCTGCAAAGATTCTGCCCTTTTAAGTCCCTCCTGGAGAGTCACTTTCACTCTGAGTCTTGTTGACACATTAAGCTTTCAAAAAAATGTCACCAGGTTTCTCATTAACTTAATTAGGCTTGTCTGTCTGTCTCTTTTGATGGTAAGCTTATTGAGTTGAGGATCATTCCTTCTTGTCTGTCTGGAAAGCACTTGTCACCGCACACTTGTTAGATGTCACCCTATGCAAACAAATAAATAAATAACTTTTATTTGCATATAGTTATAACACTACTGAAAATGTTGATACGATCACTATTACCCTAGCTTTTCTGAAAGGCACTTCAGTGACAGTGAGTTTTCATGTATTAATATATATATTAGTAATGGGTATACATTAAAATAGGTGTTTAACTCCTTTGAAACCTGTGCAGATTTTAACAAATATGGTTGTAATGTTTCTATCACTTAAATATACCCTGGAGTATAGTTCTCAGTAAATATATCTTGGGCGTTGCTAAAGCATGAATAACTGCCATATCTAGAACGCTGAATTTTACTGATATTTCTGATTAAGAAATGTAATTATTTTATTAGATATAGTTACAGAATTACACAGATATAGATGATCTATAGATATAGATGACCCAGGAAAACTTTTACAGTCTTTCTCCAATGCCTGGTAAAGGGTGTTTGTGCCTGAAAGCTTGCAATTAAAGAGCATTTTTTTTTTTTTTTTTTGCAAAAGACTTGTTGGTCTAATAAAAGATATCACCTGAGCCCAGAGAGATATAGATGAATGCTGAGAATATCCGTTTACTGTTAATTTCTAATCTGATGTTGCTTAGGTTTAAATTAGGCTAAACATTCTGTTGGAGCTTTGAAATGATGCAATATTAATACCTTTACCTGAAAATCTGCTTTGACTTGTTTTCACTTTGCATTTGAACTTTGCTCTCCCATGCTTGTGTTTCTAGTGCTGGGAATTATGAACTATTTAGGACACTGCTTGCAATATCCCTTCAGGCTTTGTGTATTTCACTGAATGCTAGTAACAGGCTTAAAGAAACATGAACAAGCCATTGACTGTTAGCCATCCCTTCCAGTACTTAGTATGTGATGATGAATTGTCTTTGGGGTCCTATTTAATTGATGATCTCATCATGACTTGAGGGTTATTGGAATGACATGTCCATGGGGTTTTAAGGGTAGGAGAATAATTCCTTTTGTGTAATAATTAAAGGTCAGCTGTGCTTGATTTATTTAGGGGAGGAATCCCAGTAACTTCAGTGGAAATACTCCCATGAGTAGGGTGAACAGGATTCAAGCCAGTATAGGTTTCTGTTCACTTCTTTGTCATAGCTTATAAGATTTGCAGTTTTAAGGGGCTGTTCAATGCATTTGGTTATAGAAACATAATAGTGACTTAAAAGTTAAAACTGTAAGGACCTGTTACGAGTCCTTTTTAACATTAGTACTTCTGCTTACTTCAGAAAATATGCATATCTGTTATTTTCAAAACATGTCTAAAACAATAGAAAATCTTACCAAAATGCAAAAACAAAACAAAGCTGCTGCCTTCTAGTTGAGAAAAAGGGTAGAGTAGAGAGTGAGTGTCTTCATTATGGCTTAATCTAAACAGTTCTGTTATTCCACTAACTTCATGAGATCACTGTAAAGTTTTAAATTGTTTGGTAATCCTGATTGTGTGACCAAAACAAAAAGAAAAGAAAATCCTGCCTAGCAGCTTTAAATCTAATTTTTCCATGACCATTGCTGGATTGAATTGTAGGGAAATTTGGGGTTTGACACCCCAGAGAAAGAAACTGGAGGTTCAGTCTTTAGATCCCAAAGATCTCCTCTAGCTCATTCTTGACATCACTCTGCATTCTTTGCAGGGACTTTCATTATATCCACAGAGGTGTGACTACAGCACATGAAGACATACCAGAGTTAGCTTTAATCTAGCTAGTTCAGGCAGCAATCGTACAGAAAATTGCACAGACTGCCTGCTTGAGCAAGTATCTGAGGTCCCCAACAGGCTTGACAACTCACTGAAGCTTGTTCCTCTGTGCCTTCATTGCTATAATACCCAAATTGGGTAAATTAAAGCTAGCTTGAGTATGCCTACTTGTAATCCCGGTCACTCCTCCCTGATTGCTGTGTACAGCCTTCTCCATGTGCAGCTGCTTCTGGATTTTCTCTACCTTTTTTGAGGCATCCACAGCATGGAAATTAGTGGGGGTATATATTTTGTTCTTCTTAGTCCTTCCTTAGTTGCATATTCCATGGAAAGCAATTCATGGCCCAAAATTCAGAGCAGTGCTGTAGAAGTTGATGATTCCCTTTCTTGCAGGGGCTATGGTCAGGTGTGAACTGCCAGTCTGCACAGCAAGTTTAAGATATAGCTTTGTCCTTTCTTGAGTCCCAGTGGGTGTTGCTCAACCTGCTCAGTGAAGCTTTTATTTATAGTAGACTTATACATGCACACAATTTTAGCCTTTTTCTATTGGAATAAGAGGTTAAAAAATGTATGTTTTTTGCCAGGGTTGAACACGTATCAAGTAGTTCTCCCTAGTGACCCATATCCTCTTACAGCTACTCCTGACACATCTTTTAAATGTCATAGATTCATAGATGTAGGGTCGGAAGGGATCTGAGTAGATCTTCAAGTCCGACCCCCTGCCCTGGTCAAGAGAGAATACTGGGCTCATATGACCCCAGCTAGGTAACTATCCAGTCTCCTCTTAAAGACCCCCAAGCTAAGAGCCAGCACCACTTCCCTTGGAAGTTGGTTTCGGATCCCAGCCACCCTGACTGTGAAGTAGTGCCTTCTAATGTCCAGCCTGAACCTACTCTCAAACAGCTTATGGCCGTTATTCCTTGTTACCCCAGGAGGTGCTCGGGGGAACAGGGTCTCTCCCATTCCCTGCTGGCCCCGCCTGGTAAGTTTATAGACAGCCACCAGGTCCCCTCTCAGCCTTCTCTTGTGAAGGATGAACAGGTTCAGGTCCCATAGCATCTCCTCATAGGGTCTGCCCTGCTATCCCCAGATCATGCGAGTGGCCCTCCTTGGGACCCTGTTGATGGTGGCCACATCCCTCCTGAAGTGCGGCGCCTAGAACTGGACACAGTACTCCAACTGTGGCCTGACCAGTGTCGCATAGAGGGGGAGGATCACCTCCTTGGACCTGCTTGTGATGCATCTGTGGATGCATGACAAGATGCGGTTAGCCTCACTGACTGCGTCCTCACACTGGCGGCCCATATTCATTTTGAAATCGATAATGACTCCAAGATCGCTTTCTGCCACTGTGCTTTTGAGAAGGGAGTTCCCCAGCCTATAGGTATGCTGCTGGTTCTTACGGCCCAAGTGCAGTACCCTGCACTTGTCAGTATTGAATCCCATCCTATTCTCATTTGCCCACCCCTATAACCTGTCCAGGTCCAGCTGTATCCTGTCCCTCCCTTCTAGCGTGCTCACCTCGCCCAAAATCTTGGTGTCGTCAGCGAATTTGAACAAGGTGCTTTTCACCCCCTTGTCTAAGTCGCTGATAAAGAAATTGAACAGTGCAGGCCTGAAGACCGAGCCCTGGGGGACTCCATTGCCCACATCCCTCCAGGTCGAATATGACCCATCCACCACCACTCTTTGGGCGCGGCCCCTCAGCCAGTTTGCGACCCATCTGACTGTGTAGGCATCAATGCCACAGTCTCCTAGCTTTTTAATGAGAATGGGGTGGGAGATGGTATCAAAGGCCTTCCTGAAATCCAGAAAGACTACATTCACCACGACACACGTGTCCAATGATTTTGTGACCTGATTGTAGAAGGCAATCAGGTTGGTCTGACAGGACCTGCCCCTAATGAAACCATGCTGGTTGCCCCCGAGCATCATCCCCCCTGCTGGTCCATCCCAGATGTGCTCCTGGATAATTTTCTCAAAGAACTTCCCCAGGATTGAAGTAAGACTAATGGGCGTATAGTTGCCTGGGTCCTCCCTCCTCCCTTTTTTGAAAATGGAGACCACATTGGCCTTCCAGTCATCTGGCACCTGGCCAGAGCACCATTAGTGCTCATAAAGCCGTGCCAGGGGCCCCTCGATAACCCCTGCCAATTCCCTCAGAATCCTGGGGTGGAGAGCATCTGGACCTGCTGACTTGAACACATCCAGCCCCTTCAGAAGTTCCCTAACTCAGTCCTCCCTGACCCTAGGCCTGGCAGAGTCTCTCCCAAGTCTGTCCTGAATCTTGGTGGGGGAGTCCTGGTCCCTGCACAAAAAAATGGAGGCATTTGACATTGGGAATGGAGAAATTTGAAATAGGCAAAAGAATGCTATCTTGTGTTCATTGTACTGACTCATGACACACCTTCCATCAAAAGGGAAAGACTTTGATACAACATTCATTCTACATCTCTTGGGATTCCTTTACTCTGTGCTGTTTGTTTCAGCACTTCCTCCACTGGTGCTATAGAGATCAACAACATATATGCCACTTCCCAGAGAAATAGGGTGCATAATGTCATACTTTCTCTTAGCAGTACAATCCTCCTCCCCTATTGAAATAGTATGTCAAGGAGGAACTTTTGCATACCCTTCCAAAGGCAAGTGATTGCAGAATCTTTACTTTTCCTTCAGGGGACTTGGCAGAGTCATATTTTTTTATTTTAAGACCTTGTCTGTTAATGCCAGGATATTGGACTATCTCTTTACCATCTGATATATATGTATAATGCCATTTTATAATCTTTACAAGATGAAGTGGTAAAGGAGCCTTTTCAAGCTGGGGTGGTAAAGGTCAGAGCCTTTTGTACTTGACAGAATTGCATCAACTCTAAGCAAAAGAAAGTGAGTCGCCAGCAAGCCAATGCAGAGGTCCAAAGGAGGACCTGCGATATGAAGAACAGATGGTGGGAAAACAAGGCAAAGGAGATTCAACATCTTGTTGTTATCCATGTTATGTGTGGTTTTTTCAGTGCCACCAAAGCCATCTACGATCCAAGCATTCAGGGACTGACCCCTTGAGACTTAAAGATGGAAGAGACCTGATCAAGGAAAGGAGAGCCATCGACACCCATTGGAAGGAGCATTTTGAAGATCTTTTTAATCAAGATTCATTTGTTGGTGAGAGTAAGCTCTATCCCATAACATCCAGTCAGAGACGATCTCGGAATTCCCCTGACCCATGACATGATGAGGAAAGCCATCAAGCAGATGAAGTATGACAAAGCACCTGGAGCTGATGGAATCCCCACTGAAATCTTCAAGTAGTGGAGAGAAGAGCTTACATCACAGCTCAATGCCCTAATCTTAAGGAACTGGATTGATGAGGAAATCCCAGATGACTGATAGTCTTCAAGAAAGGAGACAAATCCAACTCTGGAAATTACAGAGGGATTGCCTTGCTGTTTACAACAGGAAAGATCATTGTGGGAACTGCCTTGAACCACCTCCTTCTACTTGCTGAAGAGCTGCTCCCAGAATCTCAGTGTGGGTTTAGGGCATCAAGAGGCACAACTGACATGTTCTTCACTGCTGCCAGCTGCAGGAAAAATATGGGGAATAACATAAGCCTCTCTACGTGGCCTTCTTTGACCTCATGAAAGCCTTTGACTCTGTCAGCTGAGAAGCACTGTGGAGGATCCTTCTGAAGTGCAGATGCCCACCAAAATGCATCACCATCACCATTCTTTGCCTGTTCCATAATAGTATATGAGTTGTGGTTCTTAGTAATGGATCTTTTACAGATCCTTTTGAGGTTAAGATGGGAGTTAAGCAAGGCTGCATCATCTCTCTAACACTCTTCTCAATACTTACCATGTCCTCTCAACCCTCTTCTCATTACTCCTTAAAAGCTTCTAGTCAGAGTGTGGAGCTAAACTACTGAATTGATGGTAAGCTGTTTAATCTCATCCAACTCCAAGCCAAAACCAAAACCATCCCAACCACTGAGCTCCAGGACACTGATGATGCCGTAGTGTGTGTTCACTTGGAAGCAGACCTTTAGACAGTCATTGACATCTTTACTGAAGCATACAGGAAAATGGGACTGATGTTTAACATCCAGAAGAGTAAGGTCCTCCATCAACAAACTTGTAATGAACGCTTCCCAGCTCCAGTAATTCAGATTCACAGTGATACTCCGGAGAATGCTGAGTTTTTTCCATACCCTAGAAGTCATGTCTCACAGAAGGCGGATACCAATGAAGAAATCCAACATTGTTTCAAAATTGCAAGTACAGCCATCAGACAGCTGAGGAAATGGGTGTTCAAAGATTGTGACATCAGATCCAAAACTAAGCTCATGGTTTATCAAACAGTTGTGATCTCTGCCTTACTGTATGGAGCTTAGATGTGGACAGTGTACAGGAGACATCTCAAGCCATTGTTGTACCCCAACGACTTTTATTTGGGTGATGAGACCCCCAGAAGCACCCCCATTAGTCCCCAGGGGTGGGGCATGGAGGCAGCTGCTCCTTCCAGGAGCAGAGACTTGCCAGGGAATGACGCTGGTGGCATAGTCTGGAGATTTCCCAGCACCACAGCCACCCTGCTTTATTAGCTCATACCAGATCCAGGTTCGCTGGCGCAGAGCGGAGGATGTCATAAAGATGTGGCATGCACCAGCTGAAGACAGAACAGAGGCCTGGGAGCACGGCTGCTGGAGCTCTGACCCAGACCTGAGATTGCCCCAGCAGGGATGAAAGGAGCAGAACGGAGCCTGCTCTTCTGATTGAGGCTTGGAGGAGCCTCAGCACCAAGGGGGCCCAGCTTCACACTGTGGAGGAGCAACCAGCTTCATGCCGTGGAAGAGCTGATGGCATAACGCAGAGGCATCGAGAGGTGTTGCTTGCTTCTCTGGACTGGCAAAAGAGTGACAAATTGTCAGTCCTTTCCAAAAGTGGGGAATGGGGCCTCAGGGTCATGCTAAGGGTAAAGTGACTCCAGAAAAGGAAAAAGTAAGGACTTGACAAGCTAGTCCTGATGGACAAAGCCATAAAAGCCCTTAGAACTGTCATAAGGGGGGCTGCTAAATATTGAAGAAAAAACGTATACATAGGCAGTATAACCTGCCAGATCCATAGATTACCCTAACAGAGCAAAGGGGGACTCTCACTAAATTTCTGAGACCATCTACCCAAGCTGAAGCCCAGGTGTGAGGTTTGTGCTATCCTACCATCCAATGGCACCATAAGACCTGGTTGGTGTAAGAACAGGGTGTAAGGGGAGGCAGAGCCCTAAGAAACAACAAGCCACTCGTGGGGGTAGATATAAACCATTGAGGACCCTCCCTTCTTATTAAAAGATTAAGATGTGGTGGGGAAAACAGAGGGCATGTCCTGCTAACAAGAGGCAGCAAGGTCAAGCTGTCAGGTCCCAAGAACTGGTGCTTGACAAATTGGAGCCCTAGACCTCAGTGGCAGACTCAAATGAGTCATAGCCACTTACAACCATCAACGCTGCCTGTGGAAGATCCTTCGAATCCAGTGGGAAGACATTCACCCCAATGTTAGCATCCTCTTGCAAGCCAACACCATGAGCATTGAGGCAATGATCATTTGACATCAACTTTGCTGGGTTGGCCACATCTTCCTGAAGTCCAACTCCAGACTCCCTAAGAAAGCTTTATTCACCCAGCTCAGTCAAGGTGTATGCTCAAGAGGTAAGAGAAAGCACTTCAAAGATGTCTTCAAGGACAAATTGAAAAAAATGCAGCATGAGCATCAACTTAGATTTATCCCCCAGGATTGCCCCAAATGGAAGAAGAGTCTGTTGCAAGGATCTTAGTACCTTATGATGACTACAGGAGATGGAAAAGCAGAAGTGGCAGAAGCAGCATGTCACAGACCAAATCGAGAACCTCGAGCCACCCACTTCACATGGAAACATGGGTCTGGCAACAGAGTCTGTCAATCCCGGGTAGGCCTCATCAGGCATCTTTGAACCCACACATAAGATAAGCATGGAAGACATTCATCCTCGACTGCAAGGGATTGCTAGTGAGATTCTAAAGCTCCTGTAATCTCCTGGTACCTGGAAATGTGGTTTGTGAAGAACATCAGATTTCAAAACCAAATGTAGTACTTTCTTTCAGATCTTTTTAAGCATTGAGTAGAGAAAAAGATCAGTAACAAATCACCATTTCAGTATTTATTGTTTGAGTGACCATCTTAATCCACTTCAGGTGCTACCACTCTTTTTTATTTAATGGAATTTTCTTCAGAATTCTACCAACACCAGTCTAATCTGAATTTCATACCAACACACTCCTGGGAGGTGGGTACTGTTTGTTATTCCCATATTGTCACAAAAAATGCATGGAACCACACCACCTTCCCAGCTGAAGCAAACCATAGACACAGACATTTGAGTAATGCATTTCAGTTTGTGCTTAGTTATGTGTGCTTGCCAGTTAAATTATTCTGTATTTATTAGCCACTCTGCTTATATAAAAAAGTATGACTCTCACGGGTAAATTCAGTCTACGAACAATCCTGCTCATGAAAGGTAACAGGACCAGTTGCACTATTATTAGATCCAGAGACACAGGCTTCTGCTGTACAAGTGATTCATTCCTGTCCTTTGTCCAGTGCAGGCTTTTCTCTTCCCCAGCCTACATGGATCTGCACAGTCCTAAATGAAGGCTGCATTGACCAGCCCTTTCAACATCCTAATGCATTTCTACCACAGCATGGTACATAAATGTGAATGTTGAGGCTGTCAAATAATAAATGTAAATAATTCACAAAACTTCTCAACCCAAAACTCCACTTACTGCAAACAAATGCACCTTCATATTGAGTCCCCACTTTCTAATCATCAATCCACAGTCAAGGCACTCTTACCTCCATTAGATCAAAATGAGTATCTTCCTTTTTTCTTTCCATTTCATCTTCATCATGTTGTCTGTTCCTCTTATAGAGGTCAAGGTAGTCAGTAGATCCTCAATTTACCAATTAAGAAGGTGAAGGCAGAAGGTGAAAGACCAACAAACTAATTAAACTTCCCCAGCACCACCACAACACGTCCTTCTGTGCCATGTAACACAATATTTTCATCCGACTCAGCATTTTTCCCCTTTACTTTGACAGATTTCTTATTAACAAAGATTATGTTCTTTCTCCCATACGCAACTCTTCTACTGGCCCATTTCAGGCAGTCTTTCTCATTTTCTCATTATTTCCAGAATACCATTCCCACTTAGGCCATAATGCATACCTCCTTTTTCCCCTTTTCCCCTGAGATAAAAATCTCTTATAATCCTTTTTATTTAAACAAAATCTTTGTTAATATTTCGGTAGTGAAATGTAAACAAGTTTGAAAAGTTAAGGGAAGAGATGCTCTTTTACAGTGAAAATACAGTGAAAGTACATTAACAGCTCATGAAATCAAAACTGCTAATACAATTTTTTTGAGTAAAAAGTTAATGTGTGTGTATGTTTGTAGGATAGAGATATTAATCAGTGTCTATGGTTGTTTGAGGAGGCCTTTTACCCAGTCACAAGGCAGAGAAAAATATTTTATGAAAGTAGGTAATATATGACTATATAACTACAAGCACTAGAGGAAGGCAGAAGTAGGCCATGTGATTTCTGAAAAAAAAAATTTAAAACCCATTTTTAAATTGACTAGAGTTCAGTTTTGTGGGTTCTTTTCAATATAAATATCTCTTTAATTAACTCATTTCTTAAACTACCTCAGCTTCTCACTAAATGAGACGGATGGAAAAATTGAGAGAGTTTGCTTTTTTATAGTAAAATGAAATGTCAAGTTCCTTGAAAATCTTCAGGTACACTTGAGTTAAATGTTGCTAGAGACTAAAAGAGTTGTGGTTACAATGTAAGTGAGAAAGTAGGGTTTAAAAAGAAAACTGAAAGAAATATGATTTCCCTAGAAATGCTTGGAGGAGTTTTACTTAATTGCAACCAGAAGTTTGACCTGGAAGTGTAATGTTTTGACCCTCTAGCTGTCGGTTTCCTAAATGTGGTGTTTTGCTCTCACTAAACTGTGAGAAAATCTGTTTTACACATCTTTAACCCTTTCTGTTCTTACAAGTACCAGCCAAAACATGATACTAAGCACCACTAGCTGTCCAGAGGAGAACAGTTTTAAAAAAGAAGAAAATTCTTATAGCAATGCATGTTGAATGTCAAAGCCCTTGTTACTTTCACTGTAACAAAAGTCAGCTTCAGGGACTTTTTACATGTTTGACAGATGAGTAGTAGCTCTTAATGTTGATATTGTCATAATACACAACATTTTGCTTAGTGTTCTCTTTTTCTTAAACTGCATTGTCACATGACAGATGTAGAGAAAAAATGTAACATTTTTGATACAACAGCATCATGTTCTTACTTGTTTCTGTTCATTATTTGTCATGTAACCTGTATTTAGAAATTTGTATTTGCTTGATTGAAAGGTTAACTGAAATAAAGACTAAGGACCCCAGTCCTGCAGAAACAGGCATATTTTCTTTGTTCATGTGAAATGCTTAACGGGATTACTCATGCAATTGCCATCATGTATGTTTGCATGTGAAAGATTGAGGCAGCCTGCCATGTTTATGTATTTCAGGGCCACATCATACCCAGATTTATACATGTGCTTACTTTTACATATGTAAATATTCACTGTGACTGCAGAAGGGCTACTTTCAATGTAAAATGCCTGTATAAGTCTTTGCAGGTCAGGGCCTTAATTTGTAAAATAATTTATTGAAAAAAGTAAATGACTAAAACTTAGTCAAAGTAGCACTACAGTAAATGGCAAGGCATTTCACCTGAAAACTGAAAAAAACCACAATTTTGTGGATCCTTTCTGGACATACTAATTGAATTTAGTGAATTTTATCAGTGTCATAAATGCAAATAAAATGTAACTCACTTTATCATTAAAAATATTCAGAGAAAAACACTTGTTTTTAAAAAATGTCATTAAATTAAATCCATTTGAAACAGACATTTAAATTGACCAACTAGATTTTGGGGGGGAAAGGATAAAAGTAAATAATCTCATATTTGCAGAATATTTTCACTATCTTTTTAATTGAAAAGCATTTAGGTTCTGTTGCAGGTGCCAGCATCAGGTTCACAACAGTAACTTATGGCAATACTGAAAAGAGAGCAATTTTAAATGTAAGTTACAGTATAAAAAGTGTGTGTTTGAGCTGATGTAATACTGACATTTGTTTGACTTATTTCAGCTTCAAACTTCTGTATGTAGTACCTCCTCCCTTCTGTATCAGCTGTACTTTTGCTCCTTAGTTAAGATTGCAAAAAGGGAAAGAAAAAATCACTTGTGCATAATATCACAATTCACTGTAGTCCAGCTCCTTATCCTGGGGTAAACTGGTGAAGCTGCACTGAATTCAGTGGACTAACTGTAGTTTCCACAGGAGGGTACCTAGCATTACTGGTTAATACAACTAAGAAATGTGGGTGTTGCTATGTGGATGAGTTGTAATTGGATTTAAGTATAGACAACAATTTGGGCCTTTATTTTTTTCTTTTGTGGGAGTGCAAGGGCTTGAATCCTCACTTTTACCCCTGCTGAATTCATGGTTTCTGATGCCTTGCAGCTGCTGAGTAAAATGTTCTTCTTTGCAGGCATTAACTAAAACCAACAAAGGTAGTCTTGCTTTGAAAATTATACATAATTAACTTAGTGTTTGTGATTATGCTCCAGTTTTAAGCACTTGCCCTATGAATTCTGTCTTGAGATTATTTAAACTGTAAACCTTTCCTTGGACTGAAACATGGAATGCAAGGTCATTGCCTGGGGAAAGTGCTTGTGCAACAGTTTTTAGACAAAAATGCCTTTGGCTTGTTTAAGCTCTTCTAGTGAGAAAAAATGTTTTCTCTTTTCTGTTTTAAGGGAGAGTATCAAATTAAAATCCTGTATTCATAGGACATAAAATTACACACACACACACACACACACACACACACACACACACACACACACACACACACACACACACCTATATATACATACACACATATATATACACATACACACATTGTGTGTGTGTGTGTGTGTGTGTGTGTGTGTGTGTGTGTGTATGCATACACACACTAGCCACATGAATGGTGGAGTGTTTCAGGGAGTGTTTACATGCCCCCCGCTTCCTGCTCACCCTTTGGGACCGGCCATGTATATAGTGCTGCTGCCACCTTCTCCAGCCTCTGGTGCAGCGGTTCCCTTTTCCCATGGAGCAATGGGGCTGCTCCCCTGCCTGAAGAGGTGGTGGCGGTGGCGTCCTACCCCCTACCTGCTCTCCTCGTCCTCCTCCCGCAGAGCAGCGGGGCTTCCCTCTGCCTGAGGCAGTGGTGGTGTCAGCTCCCTCCCCCCAACCCACCCTCCTCTGCCTCCTCCCATGGAGCAATGGGGCTTCCCTCCACCTCAGGTGGTAGCAGCGGCTGCAGCTGCTGCAGCTTCCTCCCCCCCACCTGCCCTCCCGCCTCCACCTCCTCCCACAGAGCATCAGGGCTTCCCTCCACCTGAGGAGGTGGCAGCAGCAGCAGCTCCTCCCTCCCCCCATCCCACCCGCCTCCACCTCCTCCTGCAGCGCAGTAGGGCTCCTGCATCCCTGCCTAAGGACGCAGAGCCCCCACAGCCAATCACTGCTGGCCCTTTTAGCGGCGCATGCGCAGTTGTCCAAAAGTGTTATGAACAGATAGACAGACTAAGCCCTTTATTTTATATATATATATACACACACACACACACACACAAATATGTATAATATATAGAGAGAGCGTGTGTGTGTGTGTGTGTGTGTATGTATGTGTGTGCGTGGGGCAAGGGCGGGCTGCCACTGTGGGCTTTGCCCTGGGCGCCAAACTTTGAAATATTATATATATATATATATATATGTATAAAAGTTTAAAAACAAATTTGTTCATATTCTAATTTATTCATACCAAACTCTTTTTTTCACTTGTAATATACTATTCACTGCTGCTCTGTCAGCCTGTTTTGTAGCACTTCATTCAGTTTGGCCAGTGGAAACAGAATGTTTTTTCCCCATTTTGGTCAGTTTTACTTTGTTTCTCACTGGCTTCAAAACATGAATGGCATGTGGGACAGATAAGTGTTCTTAGTAGTACATACCAACTTAAAGTCATACCTTCATCTTCTCTCCCCCCACCCCTTTTTTTTTTTTTTAAACAGCCATCCTTAAAGTAACCATAACGGAAAGATTTTTTTTTTGCTTTGTTTACTTTGCGATTTTTACAGGCCCTGTAAGTAGTCAGTATCACGGTCTCATAGTCAGCTAGAGAAATCTCTGGAGTAAAATTGCACATGCTTAATTTCCAGGATTAGAACAGAAGAGGAGAAGAGACGAAAGGCAGGGAAAGAGGGAGGGAATTACAGATATCTCTATATTCCTTTGAAATGAACAAAAATTGACTTTCCTCAGCTGCTTCAGAGCCCAGCCAGTTATACTTTGCCTGATTTGCTGTAGGCATTGTAGCAGAAATCGGTCTTGAGGAGAGGCTAATAGTCTACATAAGTTCTAGAAGGGTGTTTCATGTATGTTGGTGGCATGGAAAATATATGAACGCATTTTTACAGAGAACCAGTAAAAAGGTAGGTGAAACTAACATGGTGGCAGATAACAGTAACAAAAGTCATGGATAAGGAGGTAGGGTCTGAGGTGTGAAGTTCCTTTAAGGTCAGAATAAGAATCTTGAATCTGACATTGAGGAGAGTGGAAGCTAACGGAGTGCTGAAATGATCAAAGCAATTGACAAAAAAAAAAGATAAATCATAGTTGTATTTTTTCATGAATTAAGAGGTGACGCATGGTAGGTGTTTGAGAATCCAAACAGGAGGAGATTGTAATAGTACAGAGGGGAGATTAAGAGAGTCTTTACAAGAGATGTAACATTTTGTGCCAAAATATAAAATTCAGAATTGAGTTCTGATATGGAAGAAAAAGAAGAGAAGTGTCATATGGCCTGGATGTGTAAGGGAAAGTTCAGCTGACAGGAAAGAGTGTATTTTTATTAACAATGATGAATAAAGGGGGAGCAAAGTAAAAAAAAATAAAGTAATTTTGACTATTTTATGTTTAATTTTACAAGACATCCAGAAGAGGACTAGGACTGCTTGCAAAAGTAAGATTAGTCACATGCTCATATGTGTGCAGGATCAGATCTTATATACATATCATGTGTAGTAGTGGCTAAGGCTGCTGACAGAGTTAAAGGCATGATGGGATCTGATCCACGATCCCAACAATTGTGCCTCTTGCCATGCCACTCGTGCATGGCAGGAGGCACAATTACGGGGTCAGGGGTCCTATCGTTGGTGTAGGGGGAGCAAGTAACAAGCCAGGTGCCCAGGGTGCCCCAGGTTTGGAGCATCAGTCAGCTGATAGGTAGTCCCAGCTGCCAGAGCACATCAGAGCCCTTTACTCCAGTGTACTTCCAGCCTCAGGAATGTATTGGAGTCCTTTTACATATTCAGTTTAAGGCATGATAGAAAGCAGCCGCAAAGTTGTTATGCATATGTGTAATACCTTTGTGGCTTATTCCATGTTATTGTGCCATTAATTTCATGAGCATATGACTGGGTTACTACATAAGACGTGATTAACTGGTTAATCACATCTTAAGTGTAACGTCTACCAGGGATCTCAGTGAACCATAAAAGGGAATTTTCTGACTTTTGGGCACAGAACATCTCAACTGTAACATTGTATTAATGTAGTATTTTGAGCTTGATTTCCTTGGCTCTCCTATTCCTACCTCCCAAATGTGCACACAAACAGAAAATATGTAGGAAGATTTATATTCTTAGGTAGTTCACTGCTACACCCAAATGTTTGTGAACCAGTGCTACAGTCTCTATCAGGTATTCTCAACCAGGCTGTCACTCAATAAAGGTGTGCAAACACCTACACATGATTCATAAGATAAATACAAAGATTTCAAATAGTAATCCATTCAAACAAGACAATATTCTGACCTGTTGTGATCTTTCTGAGGCTTTTGCAACAGAAGAATCGCTGGATTATTCTTCTGTAGTCAAAAAAAAAGAGAGAAAGCTAAGAGCTGGGATTTTCTGAGGAATACCTTGAGTCTAAGGAGGTTTGCCTTCAGTGCTATAGCAAGGGGGGTGGCGAGCAGGGTGACTGCCCTGGGCACTGAAGCAAAAGGGTGCCAGCAGGCGCTGCCCAGCCAGGGTGGGGCATGGGACAGAGCTGCAAGCGGATCGTTTGGTGGGGCTCAGGGACGGACATCTCCTGCTGCTGCATGCACAAGCATGGTGGGGCGTGTGCCCCCCAGATATATGTGCGGGGCGAGGGCGGGTTGCTGCTGTGGGCTTTGCCCTGGGTGCCAAACTTTGTTGCTATGGCACTGTGTACCTTAAGTCTAAAAAAGGTTGAGAACCACTGGTCTTATATGTATCCTGCATTTAAAACCTGCATATTCTACTTGGGTAATTTTAAATTAGCATTTATTTGTGTGCTTGTATGTAAACATCTATAAAAAATGTTTTAAAGAATACGCAGGATGGCGAGACAACTGAAAACTGGGTTTTGTGAAGGAAAAAAGCTACCAGCAGGGCAGAGCTCAGCTGGTTTGAGTTGTCACAAGCTGTTACTGTCCCTGTAACAACTTGTATCAGGTGAGGGTCTACCCCAGTGAATTTATTTGTCCATATAGTCATTAGGCTGCACAGCCAACACTAACTTTTGTGTAACTTCTGTTCGTGTCAGAGAATTTATATACCCTACAGAGTACCAGAAAGTTCTCATCAAGTCTTGGTGATTGCCTTCACAGAGAATCACCTCCTGGCCTACCACACTAGATTTGAATTTTGCGTTCTCTAGAGAGCATGGCTGCAAATGCTGTAATTTGATCTGAGTAAGTAAC
This sequence comes from Alligator mississippiensis, assembly GCF_030867095.1. Lineage (NCBI taxonomy): Eukaryota > Metazoa > Chordata > Crocodylia > Alligatoridae > Alligator > Alligator mississippiensis. The sequence continues at coordinate 222,671,657 of NC_081824.1, read as the reverse complement.
TGAATGATTTAAATGACCAGAAGAGAGGAATTTGCAGGGTTACTTGTGCACAATATGCTGTATTCACATACAGTTTTCAATTATTATGCTCTGACTTGGCCAAAGCATGCATCCTCCTTGTGTTTGATGCATTAAAAACAAGCCATTTTTATTTTTTTGATAACAAAACAGAATATGAATTACTTCTTACCAGATTATAATCAGTGTTTTGTCATTCATGTCTATTTCAGAACCATCAACAGAAATTTTACTGAGGTCTTAGAAAATAGTTCAACTGTTGGGTGAGAATAAACTTGAGAAACCCTTTTTTGGAAAGTTACAAGAACCCTAAAACAGGTTTAGATTTAGAATTACAATGCTTCTTCAGTCTGTCAATAGCATGAGAGTGAATAATACAAAGGAAATAACTACTAATAAATTAAACCTCACTAAAAGCCATGTAATAACATATCTATAGTATACTGAAAAATTAAAACCTTAAATACTGGAATCATTTTAGTACTATGACTTTATCTGTGTGGATTCATATGCATTATATGCAGTATTCAGACTCCTTATTTTAATTGACAAACCTTGTATGCCTATTTCATCATTTAATATTACTAGTTCATGTTTACATTTTAAATCATTTAGTGCATACAAGATAAAAATGTTGTACTTTCCAACTGTAAGGGCAGTTTTAATCCAAAATAATCTGTTAGCCTGTGAGAAAAATTAATGTTTTAGAAGACAGCAAGAAAAAGCTGTATAGTCAAAAATGTAGGAGTGTCAGGTATGAAAATGTTTTGGGGGCAATAGGCCTTCTTAGGCCTGTCTTGTGGTTTTGGAGAAGGGTTGCTGAATTCAGCAACAGAGCCATGCAGGTGCCAAATTTTGCTGAGAAGTGAACACCTGCCAGGCTACTCCAGATAACTCAGCAGCTCAAAGGCATTTTCCCAGGCTCCCAGATGAATGGTCTCTAATAGCCGTGGGAGAGGGCTTTCCACTATTATACACTGTACCACAGACTCTTCTTGGCAGCCTTGGGGAAGCTCAAGTCAACTTGGCTGTAACTCCTTTGGAAAACAAGTGTTGCTGGATAGTTTTACAGTAAAAACTCAATGTCTGATATTTCCTCTCAGTGTCCTGGGACTGTGAAATATGACAAGCAGGGCAAATTACCACTCCCTTAAAATACATTACTCACTAGAGCACATTACAGCTTAAATGAAACTGCAGCCTTTCTATAGGACTGCCTTTGTTCAGTCACATTCTGGTTTCCATTGTTTCCGTGATTTTTTTTTGGAATGTAGTTATGACGACTTACATGTATAATTTCGAAGTCATGAAAAATAATGACACTAACAGCAGTTTAGATTTTGCTTTATTTATGGTAAATTTGAAAAGGCCTTTTCTGATTTTCTGTTGGTAATTTACACGGTGAAGTCTGTAAAATGCACAGATTCTTCAAATGGGAAGAAACAACCACGTGTCTTCATTTCATATCTTGTTATGTAGGAAATGGGGATGTTTGTCAGGACTTTTCACTTGGAAAAAGCAGAAAGAGAACAACAGTGCAGTACTGGTAGCATTGTAGCAAAACTGTTATCAGCTGCCTTTGGCAGAGCAGTGTTTTGGTTTTGTTGCATTATTGAATGGAGCAGGTCAGAAGTCTGCAGTCTAATGCTGTGTTAAAATATATTGTACTCTCTAGATATACGCATCGTCAAACCTTGACCACAGTTAGCAATCATTGGCATTTTTGGTAGAAGTGCCAAGTAGATGATTATGAAGACTGGACTTCTGTCTTGTTGTAAGTCAGTCTGTCTCAATTCAGGCTTGATGCATTCTGGTGAAGCAGTGTGGGGACAGCTTGGTCAGGCACAGTCGATGGTGTCTTTTCTCTTGTATCCACAAAGCTTATGAGCATGGAAACAGGAGGTCAGTGTCTAGAGCTGCCAATTCAGTAATTTATACGCTTTAGATTTGGTTTAAAAGAAAAGATTCTAATTGGCCTTCCACTGGGCTAAAAATTTAGATGCATGACTAGTAGTGGGCATGGCCTGCTGCAGAGTCCAGGGTCCTGTAGGGCCGGACAGTTGGTGGCAGAGGAGCAAGCGAGGGCTGTGTGACACAGCCATCAGTTGCTCTACAACCACTTGGCCCAGTACCACTTACATGCTTCTGCCATGGCAAGAGTGTACCTGGCTCGTTGGCTGCTTGCCCCACTGCTGCTGCCCCAGGCACTAGGCCAGATCAATCTCATAAGGAGCCCTGCAGTACAAATCCAACCTGCAAGGAGCCCCATGGTCTAGACCTTCCTGGGACGCAAGATGAGTTGGACAACCTTGATGTAAATGGTATAGTAAGACTTGGAGAGCTACAGGACAGAATGGTAGAGTACATACTTCAAGGCAACCCCAGGTGATAGATTGGTAAGTAGAATGGTATGTGACTGAGCTTCCCATGGAGCCCTATAGCAATCACTTTTGTGCAGGAAGAAAGGTTCTATCATGGAAAAGTCAGTGAAGGGGTTAAAACTATAGACCTCTATTAAACAGTGTCTGATTTCCAAATCTTCTGTCAGCAGCATAAGACAACTTGAAATCATGCACTAGCAAAAGGCTAAAGGACAACTGAGATTGTAGTATTGTAGATCTGTTTTTGATTGTGAGTGGGGTTTATTTTGTTTCTTACTCCAAAGAGCCTACACTATATAAATCAAAGGTTTTGATTTGCTCAGGCAGCTAGTCAGTCACATATGATTAAACACTTACATCTTGCAGAACACCAGAACACCCAGGAAAATAAACAAATGCGCATGCCACTCTGATTCCATTCAGAAATGAAATACTGTTTTTCACTGAAAAAAGCAAAAGATTTTCACCTTTTTGTTTGACATTTTAATAAAAAGAAAACTGCCCAGCGGATGTGACATGCACGTTTAATGTTTTAGATGCAGTCTGAAGGAGAGCCCCTCTTATTTAGTTATCCATTTTCTTGATTCAGAAACATGTGTGAAGAGTCACGTTTTTATAAACATTACTCTGTTCAAGTATTATTGCGATCACAGTAGAAAGCACTGATAGTACTGTCACAGTAACAACTGTTTACATAAAGCACAATGTCCTATAATCTTTGATTTGGCTAACCTTACTAGTAGTGTGTCAAAAAGACAGTGGGTGCCAAACTAGCAGTAGCTAACAATAATTTTCTTTAATCATGTTCTGTAAATAGGCAATTCATAAAGGTGATGGACCACATCCAAAGTTTTCTCAAGCATGCATCATTTTTAAGGGGTGGTTAACTTGTCACATCCTGACTTGATCTTTAAAGTATTAGGTTGCCTTCTTAGAGGAAAAAAGATGGCTGATAAATTACTGGGAGATGAATTGTGGCAAATGAATCTGATGGCGGTGCAGTGGAACTTCAGTTCAAGAGAAGTTTCAGGAAGCCTTTTGAACATTGAGGAACTCTGGACTGTAGTGCTCAGGAAGGAATGCAAATGCAGGGGTACCCATAAAGAGAGGAGCCAACATTTATGCCTTCATGACTCGACTGGCTCTACTGGCTGAAACTGGAATGGGGATTTTTGGTCCTACATCTTTTCTTGCAACTTTTGGAGTCTTTTGGTATGATATGAAAGTGATGATAATATTGAATTTTAAGCTTTTCAGTGCTACTTGTTCCCAGTGTGTCTGAATACCCTACACAAGGTAGTCAGTTTAACCTTGCAACATCGCCTTAAGGAAGGGGAGAGAATTATCCCCATTCTACAGAATGAACTTAGGCACGTAGATCATGAGTTACAAAGGTAGTTTGGCACCTAACTCGTATTTGGGTAACTAACTTCCATTGATTTCGGTAACAATTGGGTAGCTGCATACCTTTTGTGGATCTAAGCCTAAATGACTTGTCCAGTGTTTTGGGGAGTTTGACGGAGTAGAAAGTGGCATGGAGTTTCCTGCGTTGTGCTCTAGTACCTTAACCACAAAATCATTGGCTTTAGCATTATCTTATAAAGTTAATAGGTTTTCAGATGATTAACATTTATCAGGATCAATAGGGTCTTTCTTCAGGGCTGTGGCTGCCAGTCAGACACCTTATGTGGACAGTGAATTAATGAAAAATAATTTCTATGATTGGTTAATGTAACTGGTCTGGTTTAAAGTGCCTGTCCTTCTGCTGGACATCAGTCATTTTAGTCTTAATTTTAAATAGGTTCTTATTAAATATGTTCCTTTTGGAGCCATGTATATCTGAAGCTTCTTTTTCACCAAGTAATCAGGTGATTATCTTAGGAGATCTAAAATTTTGCGATAAAAAGCTCAAATACCCTTATACTTATCACATTATTTTGTTTCAGGTGCTAGTTTTCATATCACAGCCTACTTTATGAAAAGATGGGTGAATCTGCGTTGTGTTGTAGAAGACCAGTATCGTGGTAAGCAGTCAGTTCTTATTTATTTGTATAGCAGTTTTCACAAATAAGAGAAAAAAAAGGGAATATAAAAACAATGTTTCTGTTATCTTGATTCACTTCAGGTGAATCATAGAAAATTAGGGTTGGAAGGGACCTCAGGAGACCATCTAGTCCAACCTCCTGCAGGACCATCCCCAACTAGATCATCCCAGCCAAGGCTTTTGTGTAGCTGGGTCGTAAAAACCTCTGAGGATGGAGATTCCACAACTTCTTTGGGTAACCTGTTCCAGTGCTTTACTACCCTCCTCGTAAGAGAGTTTTTCCTAATATCTAACCTAAACTTCCCTTACTGCAACTTGAGACCATTGTTCCTTGTTTTGTTATCTGCCACCACTAAGAACAGTCCTGCTCCAACCTCGTTGGACCCGCACTTCAGGTAGTTGAAGGCTGCTATTAAATCCCCCCTTTGTCTTCTCTTCTCCAGACTAAATAAGCCCTGCCTCTCCTCATAAGTCATGTGCCCCAGCCCCTCACCATTTTCACTACCCACTGGACTCTTTCCAGTTTGTCCGCATCCTTTTTGTAGTGGAGGCCCCCAAACTGGACATAGTACTCCAGATGTGGCCTCACAAGTCTGAAATACAGGGGAAAAATCACTTCCCTCGATCTGCTGGCAGTGCTCCTACTAATGCAGCCCAGTATGCCGTTAGCTTTCTTGGCAACAAAGGCACACTGTTAGCTTACCTTCAGTTTATTGTCCACTGTAACCCTGAGGTCCTTTGCTTCAGAGCTGCTGCTTAGCCAGTTGGTCCCCAGCCTTTACTGGTGCATGGGATTGTTCCGATCTAATTGCAGAACTTTGCACTTGTTCTTACTGAACTTCATGAGATTTATTTTGGTCCAGTTCTCCAATTTGCCTAGGTTTCTCTGAATCTTAGCCCTGCCCCTCCAGTGCATCCACTATAACCTCCAGCTTGGTGTCATCTGAAAACTTGCTGAGGGTGCACTCCATCCCATCTTTTAGTTCATTGATGAAGATCTTGAACAAAACCAACCCCTGGAACACTCCACTTGATACTACCAACTAGACATTAAGTCATTGATTACTACCATCTGAGCCTGATGATCCAGCCAGTTTTCTCTTCACCTCACAGTCCGTTCATTCAACCCATACTTCCTTAACCTGCTTGCAAGAATACTGTGGGAGACTATCAAAAGCCTTGCTAAAGTCAGGGTGGTATATCATGTCCACTGCCCTCCCTCCCCATCCACAGAGTCAGTCATCTCATCGTAGAAGGCAATCAGGTTGGTCAGGTATGACTTGCCCTTGGTAAATCTATGCTGTTCCTAATCACCTTGTTTTCTTCCACATACTTAGAAAAAGATTCCTTGAGGATCTGCTCCATGATTTCTCCAGGGACTGAGGTGAGGCCGATTGGTCTGTAGTTTCCCAGATCCTCCTTATTCCCTTTCTGAAATACGGGCACTATATTTGCCCTTTTCCAATGATCTGGGACCTCTCCTGATCACCATGAGTTTTCAAAGATAATAGCCAGCAGTTTTGCAGTCACATCAACCAACTCATTCAGCACTGATGGGTGCATATCATCCAGCCCCATGGACTTGTAAAAGTCCAGCATTATTACATAGTCTCTAACCTGTTCTTTCACCACTGGTGGATGCTCATCTCCTCCCCAAACTGTGTTGCCAGGTACAGTAGTCTAGGAGCTGACTTTGCCAATGAAGACTGAGGTAAAAAAGCATTGAGTACTTCAGTCCTTTCTTCATCATCTGTCACTAGGCTGCCTCCCCATTCAGTAAGGGACCCACCCTTTCCCTGACCTTCCTCTTGTTGCTGACATATTTATAGAAACCGTTTTTGTTACTGTTCATGTACCTTGCTAGTTGCAACTCCATTTGCACTTCGGCCTTCCTGATTTCATCCCTGTATGTCTAAGCAATGCTTTTATACTCCTCCCTAGTTATTTGTTCAAGTTTCTACTTCTTGTAAGCTTCCTTTTTGTGGTTTAGCTCACTGAAGAGTTCCCTGCTAAGCTAAGCTAGTCTTCTGTCATACTTGCTAGTCTTCCTATGCAGCAGGATGGTTCATTCCTGAACACCCCTGTCCTTTTAAAGGTTTCTTTAAAATACAACCAGCTCTCCTGGACTCCCTTCCCCCTCAGAATGGCCTCCCAGGTGATCCTGCCCATCAGTGGTGGATTTACCATGAAACAAACCGTGTGGTGGCACAGGGCCCCCAATGACAGGGGGCCCCACCACCACTGCCTGAGGCGGGAGGACCCGGCATCCAACTGGAGAGCCTTCCGCATTTCGCTTGTGGCCCTTCCACCCGCCCAGCAGGTTGTGGGCTTCTTCAGCCATTCCAGCTGGAAATTCCAGCCACCGCCTCTCCCCTGTGGCAGGTGTGCTGTGCTAATTCCCCTGCAGATCTGCCATGGGGTGGGAGGCAGGGCCCTGCACCTTGCTTGGGGCACAGGGTCCCACTAACTGTAAATCCATTGCTGCTGCTCATCAGTTCCCTGAGTGAGAATCTGTCTTTTTGTTGTTTTTTGTTGGGTTTTTTTTAAGTCTAGGGTTCTTACTCTGTTGCTCTCCTTCCTTCCTTTCCTCAGGATCCTAAACTCAATCATTCTATGGTTGCTGCTGTTTAAGTTGCCATCCACTTCTACACTCCCCACCAATTCTTCCCTGTTAGTGAGCAGCAATTCAGGAAGAGCATGGACCCTAGTTGGCCTCTCCAACACTTGCAGCAGGAAGTTGTCCCCAGCACTGTCCAAAAACTGCCTGGTTTGCCTGCGCATTGCTGTATTGCTCTCCCAGCAGATGTCAGGGTGACTGAAGTCCACCATGAGAACCAGGATTTTCCACTAGCTGTTTGAAGAAAGCCTCATCCACCTTATCCTCCTGGTCTGGTGGTCTATACCCACCACAACATCACCCTTATTGCTCTCCCCTCTGACCCTAACCCAGAGACTTTCAGCAGGCCTGTCTCCAGTTTCATACTGGAGCTCTGAGCAGTCACACATCTCTTTTACATAAAGAGCTACTCCTCCTCCTCTTCTCCCCCTGCCTGTCCTTCCTGAACAGTTTGTATCAATCCATGAGAGTACTTTAGTCATGCGAGCTTTCCCACCAGGTCTCTCTTATTCCAATCACGTCATAGTTCCTTGGCTATTCAAGGACTTCCAATTCTTCCCGCTTATTTCCCAGCTCTGTGCATTTGTGTGCAAACACCTGAGGTAACTAGCCGATTTCCCTACTTTATCAGGAAAAATGAGAAGGCCTCCCTGGTTGCCCTTTCCTGCTCATGCCTCCTCCAGGTCACCCTGTTCCCCAGTTACCTGCGTGCTTTGGTCTCCATCCCCTCTCTTCATCATGTGGATCCTGTCTCTTCCTACCAGTCCTTCTTTTTGGAACAACATCCTGTGGTCAAAGAACCCAAAGCCCCACTGGTGATACCATCCTTGCAGCCATGCATTGATCTACAGAATGTATCCACTCCTGCCTGGGCCCTTCCCCTTGACCAGAAGGATTGAGAACACCACCTGAGATCCTGCCCTCTTCACCCTTACACCTAGAGCCCTGTAATCACTTTTAATCTATTCAGGTTCCCCCCTGGTAGTGTCATTGGTGCCCACATGGTTGAGCAGCATGGCATAGTAGTCAGAAGGCCAATGAGTCTCGGTAGTAATTCTGTGACATCTCAGATCTGGGCTCTGGGCTAATATCAGACCTCCCAAGACAACAAGTCAGACCGCCAGATAGACACCTCCGTCCCCTGCAGAAAGGAGTCTCCAGCCACCACCGCCCATCACTCTTCATGGCAGTGGTCTTGATCCTCCCAACTTTGCGGATGCTTGACCTGGCCTCTTCCGCAAGCAGAACTGGCTCCTTCTCCTCTGTTGCAAGGGCTCCATATCTATTCTCCAGGCAAACTGCTGGAGATGAAACCTGCTGCTTGCTGGCAGAGATCTCAAGATTCTAGGTTCCATCTTCCTCCCTGGGAATCCATGTCCTCTTCCTTCTCTATCACTGCCTCTGTCAGTCCTTCCCTCCACAGTCGTAGAGGTCTCCTCCAGCATTTAATTGATGGAGTCCTCATGGCAGAGAATGCTTCAGAGCCTTGCCACCTCCTCCTGAAGCTCTCTTGCCTGCTTCCTGATGGACACCATCAGAAGGCACCAATCACATGGCAAAGACTCCTCCACCTGGCTGTCACTGGAAGCCACAGTCTCCACAACACCAAACCAGGAACTGTGTGGAAGCCTCAATGGTGAGTAGTCCTGCCTTGACAGACACCTTGCAGGTGGCAAGAAGAGCTGGCAGTGGCAGTGACACTAGCATTGTGATGTCCTCCAGCCATTTTTCTTGCTCACTTAATCTGCTGCCTCTCTCTTCCTGCCCTCTTTTGAAGCAGACCTTCCTTAGGAATCACTTCTCCTTGGTCTTAAAAGGTCCTGTTTTCCCTGCCAACCTGCTTCCTCGCCAAGCTTACCGTGAAGGAAGGTAAGAGAGTTTCAAGGGAAACTCTGTAATGAGCTCCCCTTCACTATAGACTCTAGTTAAACAAGGGGCTAAAGTATTGGTCTAACTGCTGAGTTTTAGATGCTTACATTAAATATATGTAGGTTAGTTGCTCTTAATTAAAGAAAGAACTTACCTTAAAGGCTCCCCTTCAAAGAGGGGGATGGTTAACTGCCTGCAAACTGCCCTGTTTTTGCCAAAGATTTTTGTTCTTTTTTTGTTTTTGCTTTCTTTTTCTTTCAGGAAGAACCACACTTGGGTATGTGGTTTTTCATTGGATTCTAAAATTGTTTACTGCCTTTCCCAGGTCAGTCAGCTCAGCCATAAACGATTTTGTACATTTATAATGACACTCAACATGAACCCTCTGCAGGGTGAATCAACCACAGGTTGTGTTGAGAGTTGCATTATTATTGTTTGACTGTCTGGTGACATTAGCTATATGGTACAAGTGTATGCAAGAAAAAGCTTTCATTTAGCCCGGTGCTAGAAAAAACTTGAAGGGTTGATATCATTAGGTCAATTACATTTCGTGCTTTCTCAAGCCAAAGATGCTCTGTAAGGAAGTGACATCAATCCCGTTCTGCCAACAACAATAAAAAAGGAACCATAACAATCACTGCCCTTTCAGTTGATCTTTTAAATTAAAAGGAAAATAAAGTCAGTCAACTAAATGGCATTAAAAATTAACTACTTGAATTATTGCCTTTTTAATGTTTCTTATGTTTTATAGGGATTTATTTATTATGTTTAGGAACTTATCTCCTCTGATAAAAATAATTACTAGTTTAGTCTAACTTCACATAGAGAAAAAAGATTAGAGTATTCATTTTAAATATTTTGGTAAACATGTACTTTTTCTTGGCTGTTTTGAAATATTAAAGTAGTTTGTAATAATGGGTTTTATATCAACATTTTTCTCTGGTTTACATCCAAGCTGCGTTGCAGTTTTCTAAGACGTATTTCAATCTAAAGACATTTATTTTGATAATCAGCAAGAGGACAATCTTGCAAACTATAACAGTGAAAGCAGGTAATAAAGCTTATTACAACACTGCCAAAAGAAATCCTAAGGCCCTGATCCTGCTGTGAGCTGCTTCTCACACACGGTCATTGCAAGATAGGAGCCTGCATGTTTTTGTTGTCCTATGTAGTCTAGCTGCACTGTAATAAATACATTTTTCAGAACTATGAACACTTTGGTTTCAACATGTTTTATGCAACATAAAGCCAGTATTTCAGAAACAAGGATTGCATACTAGAGATCATCTGAATAGAGTCCTGCATATTGCAGTTGTTGCTCACCCTGACCGGCCCATTTTTTTTTTTAGTTAAAGCTGAAATAACACACCTGTCAGAATGCTTATCATTTGAGATGACCAGCAATCCCTCTGCAAGCAAGCTCAACTCCGCCTGCCTGTGCAGAGCATCAGAAATACTGTTCCTTAGCTCTACTCTCTTTTCTCGCTAGAGGCTTCCAGCTTGGAGGTCTGTAAATTTGGTGGTGTGTGATAGGATCTAGCCAAAGGTCAACTTCCTTTGCTTACAGATATCTTACTCCTACTGGGGGTTAATGCTCTTTGAAACTGTATTAGTTCTTACTAAGTCCCTATGTAGCAGCCATGGAGTACTTGTCAGATGGTTACCCCAGGGTACACTGGTGAAACAGTGTAGTCTTTGGAGAGACAGCCATTGGCAGGCTCCGTTGTCATTAGGAATTCCTGTAAAGCCCTCCATGCTCACTTCCTTTGGATTACATGTTCTTCAGGGATCTCTGTAAGATCAGCTTCAGTTTTCTTATACCTGTCTCTTCTCCTTTTGACAAAGGCAGAGCACTGTGGCTCATTGTTTTTAAAATATAAGCAACATTAAAGTCTATCAGTTTCTCAGGTGAGTCCTAGATGAAAGTATGAAGGTCTCATTTTATCCCTCATATTGTTGAAACAGCCAAGCACCCCTCTCCCACTTTTTGTAGGATTAATATGTCACTAATTGAGTTGTGTTTAGTCTATTCCAATCAGGTTATTAGTTCACGTTTTTCATTTCTGAGCCCATTTTAATCTTGTATGAACATATTTTGTTGTTGTTTATTAAGGTCTGGGGACTCTGTAAGGAATTATTCTAAATCTAATATGTAATTCAGCAATGGCAACCATCCTTAATTGTCTAGACTAGAGACTTTAAAACAATCTCTGGTAGATTGAAGGGTGTTTTCCATTCGTCATATTTTTACATCACTTTGATAGAATATACCGTTTATGTTATAAAGATAACTCAAAACATTTAAGATTAAAAAATATCATCCGACTTATGCAAAGGAAATCATTCTGAGGGGGTTTGTCTGTAGATTCCATACCATAATTTACCAGGGGCTCAGGTGACTAATTTACAGTCCAGCATGTCTTCTGGAAAACTGAGCTTACCCTGCCCTATTGATAACTGTATTATTCTTACTGTGGGAATAAGGGGTAAAAGAGGGGAGGGAGTAAGGGAATTCAGAAAGGCTGTTAGGAAATAAATTATTGTGCATTTAAAAATATAAACCGTTCTGATTGACAAAATGTAGTACATGTTGCCATTGCAAATTCTATATTATATACCCAAAATACATGTATTGGCTTTTTTATTTTATTTAGAGCTGCATGTCTTTCCAGAAAGACTTATGGTCTGTGCCAGTAGACTTGAATCTAATCCCAGTCCTTGGACAAGTGAAAACGGAGCACTGGTATGTATGCAGGAGTGTTGAGATACTCTTGTTTACTGTTCACTGGAGGGAAATATGCTTTTATGTGGATTTAGTCATGTGTTTGCTCATTATGTTCTATTGGAATGCAAAAATATCACCTAAACATTTTGGACAAAATATTCTTTTTTAAAATGAGGACAGGTGTGTAGGAATGTACAGGTGGATTTGGGGGGCCTAACTTTAGGCAGCCATTTTTAATACTTTAGCCTTAAAAAGTTTTTGTGTTGCCAAATACTAAGATTTATAGGGATTAGTATTTTTTATTTGTTTGGCATATTTTGTTTCTGTCTGCTCTATAAAACAATTCACAAGGGTCAGTGCTGGCATTGCTGGGAAAAAAAATGTCCACTATAAAGTTCTGGATAAAGAGGTATTGCTAGGTAGATAATTACCAGTAAAATTATTGCCTATATATTTCATCTTGAAGGCTTTATCAGGGTCAGAGGCTTATGAATTTTATACTGCAGTTAACCACTGATTGTCTCATGAGTACTAACGTTGACCCAGGTGGCCTGTTTTATAGCATGCAAACTCCTTCTGTGCTGGTGGTGAGTGTCAGGATTACATTTTAAGGTCTGTATATGTTTTACTAAGATTGATAGTGTTATATTCTGGTTAAGGAAACAAATATTAATTTTAATCACTGAATTTAAGATTTTTTTGCATCAGGCACGGTTTCTTTATTTTTTACATTTTGGTCCCAGAATTGATGAATGTCACAGGATTTGTCTAAAAATATATTTCAGTTCCTTAGAAAGAAACATAATAAGTTGGTTTTGAAATACTTGTTATCCAAGTAAAATATACTACTCTTGCACTGGTTTTTAAAAAGCACTCAGACTCCTTAAATTGAGAGTATTTTACTGCATTTTGACTGAAAAAAAATAGTGGCTGGGAAATTAATTATTGCATATTTCTTAGGATAGAGGAAAGGTAGTTTAGATCCAGATTTGTCAGCTTCAAGAAAATAGTGTGTGAGGGTCATCCTTATCATCCTCCCCCTTGAATCTTCTTTCTGTCACCATGCACCCACCCATTGCTCCTTGGTTTTTGCTGGGCAGGGTTTTGTTACTTACGCACGCCTGGCCTATGTGCATATGTAGCCAACTACTTACTTGTCTAGCCAGTGCATAGCCTATTGAGCATTGATAGTAGCCATGCGATTCCTTATTCATTCACAGTGCTCGGGTAATAGAGTTGCAAATTATTCATAAGTGCCAAAAATGCCACATGTCTGGAAAACTGCCATGTAGGCACACAAGGGGTAATAGAACGTTAGCCCACACATGCATATAGTGCATCTGTAATGAAAACACACTTATCCTGCAAAAAATTAAGCCTGTGAGTAATTTTACTCACAAACATATCAAGTCTTTCAGCTGTAAAGTTCATTTTCTAAAAGTCAGGCACCTGCACAGATGGTCAAGTTTTGTTAGCTTTATTTTAATTTAACACTCTACTAATTATCTGAAATAATCACAATATGTTTGAGGGAAGTACTTTTTTTACCATCTTCTCCCAACTTACAAGAATCACATGCAAGATGAGCAGAAAACAAGGGGAAATTTTATTTGTTGCTTTTTAGATAAATTAAAACTTTCAAACTAGAAGGACTTAGATTTCTTACCAGTAACTTTAACAAACCCTGAAAATGTCTTCTCTGGTACATTTTATGATAGAGGCTTTGATTGTAACTCCATGGTAAGGTTAAGACTGCTGCAGGCTGCACTCTCCCTGGTAGCCTTCCAGAGCTGCAGTCATCCTGCTCAGTAGATGTTTCCTCAGCAACCTCCAACGTATAGGTAGTTTTTTTAATAAGAAATGTTTAGGATTAAAGGGTCATTTTTGCTTGACAGGGACATGAAAGGTAAATATGCAGAGCACTGACATACAAGGAAAAGGAAAGAAAAGTATGTATTTTAGAGCTATGCAGGTGAACACAGAGGATAGGGAGAGAACCTGGGGAGGTATTCACTGGGGAATATGGAGATCAAGGCGGGGAAATAGACCTGGTATGTTTGTAGTGTGGTAGCTTAGTAAAAAAAGTTTTCGACAGAAAGCAAGTTAAGCTTACGATGTGTGGTATCAAGTGTGTAGTAGTCATCAGGCTTGTAGAGAAATAGAGTATGGATTTCCTTGAGTGTGTCCTGCTCTAGGTATACATGCCCTTTTTGTGCACGTGATCCGAATCTGTAGCAGCATCGGGGTTGAACCTGTGCTGAATGCTTCCTCATCCAAATACAGAAAAGGCAGTGTGACCCCAGCTGCCCCTCACTTTTACTCTTGCTACCCATAATAGCAAGACGGTATAAGCAGTGCCTACTACCCGTTATAGACATTTACTTCTTTTGTCCAGTTTTCCTTTAGTTAGTTACGGTTAATGCTCAGCAAATATAGGATTCCTGACACTGATCTACCTCTTCTCACAAGGGAAATCTGAAACTTCAGTTTCTTTTTGGAATGACATGCTAAACCTGCAAATACAGTGGGGCAGTTGATACTAGCTTAATTTCTAGCTTGGTGTGAAAATGGTATGATGTCCTCAGTTTCTGCACTTGTTAGTGTTGGCAGCAGCTGATTTTGGCACCAGCATTAATGTTACATTAATTGAAATGCCGTAGCACCAGCATTAAGAGTGCCAGTGTCCTATTAGAGAAGACAGTTGCATCTCTGACACACTTACCCAAGAGCATACCATACAGTACTACTGCTTTGCAAATGGGTATGCCTCCACTGGCTGAAGTTTACCCTCTTTCCCCTCCTCTTCATCATGGAGCAGAGAACCTTTGGCCCATCAGTCAAGCAGATAAAGTGGGGATCTTTTTCATCAAACTAAGGATACTCATTTTTGACCGCCAACTCATGAGCCTTGAGAATGGCAATCACCTTGTCAGCCTTACCAGATCTAGCCTTACCCAGAGAATGCCTTATTGACCATACTGGTAATCTCTTTCTGGGATACTATGAGCTGATTTCTTTCTTACCAGCTATGAAAACATAGTTCTCCGTATTCAAATTAGGCTGCTGCTCTGACAGGAAAAGAAAAAACATTCTGAAAATGAAAAACAGGCAGGTCTTGGGTCCACCTGACCAAGGATTTTTCATCTTATGCAAGAAATCCATTATAGCCTTCTCTCAGAGGTTGTCAACTCAACACCTGTACCAGATCCTGATGAGTTTCGAGCCATCCTAAGCTGCTGTTTCATATAGCTGACACCCTCAAAATAGAAATCTCAGTAAATGAAAATAGAAATCTCAATATTTTGAGACGTTTTATATTTGCTTAACACAAGGCTCATTGCTGTCTCTGCAGTTCACCTAGAAGACTGAACAGTAAAAGACAGACAAAACTGTTGGGGTGAAAGTGATATATTTTGTTAGAGCAACTCAATAGTTGCAAAAAAATAATTTTGTTATTTGTAAGCTTCAGACCCCAACACCCTTTGTTTGCCTGATGAGAAGGGTGTTTGGGCCTAAAAGCTTGCAAATAAAAAACATTTTTTTGCAACTATTGAGTTGGTCAAATAAAAGATATCACCTCTACCCGAAGAGTTTTGGCTGCCTATGCCTCTAGACCAACATGGCTACTACAAATATCTCTGGAACAGTATAAGAGCACTCATATGGACAAGGACCCGAATATATTACAGAAGGAGGCAAAGAAAGAAGACTTTATTATCTGTGCCACTTCAAATATGAAAATCAAACTCTTGTTTGTATATAATCTCTGATGAGGTATCCTGCTTTCTGGCCAAACTCCCTCAGGGAGCAGGTAAAAGACATCATTGTTGAAGGGCAACTAATGGATGCATCAGATGGTTTGGAAGCAGATGACTGATTAGTGACAGTGTTGTTCACCTCAGGCTTCTGGCATAACTAGTACAGAATAAAATAGAGAACTTGCACTTAGCAGTTCTAGCAGACTCAATCAACATGCATTCCTATGACATGTCACACTCCCTGAAAGGCTGTTGGACTAAGCCTTGTTCATTGGGAATTTACATTGCCCTGAATTGCAAACCCTTCAGATAGCAAGAGCATGAGTTTGTCAGTCGTGTGTAGCAACTTCAATTGTTTTATAACAAAAGCTTGTCTGGATTAATTCAAAGGTGACAAAGCCTATTTGTGCAGTGTTTTCATTATAAAATCTGCACCACTGCATAGTTCTGTGTTTTGAGTTGATGTTTCTCCTCATTGCTACAAGCATCTGTTCTGTTCTGGTTAGCCTGAAGTTAGATTTTCAGATGTACTACTTCCTAGCTCTTTTCACTGCTTCACCACCTCATACCCTCTTTCTCAGCATTTGAGGAATCTGGTTTATAAAAATAATGTCCTGTGTATTTAAATTGTGAGGTATCAACTCTTTTTAGTGTTCACCACTGCCAATGCTTTTAACTTACTCAGGGTTTTAAATCCCTTTACTTTTACTTTCTTTCAGAGTGTTTATGCTTTCATTCAAGTTTTCATTCCTTATCTGATGCAATGATACCTAGGCCTGAAGCCCTCCCCTCTCATTCTCTTGGATGGTTTTTGCCTCAACCTGATATGGGCACGTTCCTGTCGTTCATTTCTTGCACTCAACTGCAGCTATTTTGCTCCTCTACTTGCCTTCAATTCTTTTTGTTCCTTATGCTTTCACCATCTTGTTTTAGGCTTCTGTTATGCTTTCCCTTATATTTGCCAAGATGGAGAATAATTAGGCTTGGCAGGATTCAACTTTTATTGATAAATATTGATAAACGTTGACTCTGACGCACACTCACAGACCAACGGAAAAATATTTCCATCGGTAATCATCAAAAGGAGAAGTAAGAAAAAAAATCCAGGATGGGTTAGGAAATCTGGGGTAAGAGTGTTGTGCACATATGTGCATGTGCGTATGCACGCACGCCAACTAGGACTAAGGCTCCTGGCTGCAGAACCTGCATGCAGTGGAGGTTGGCAAAGGCCAGAGCTGTGCCCCAGCAGCAGAGAAAGCCCTGGCTCCTAGCCACGCCCACGGGGCATGGAAAAGACAACAGAGCCCAAGCTGCTGCTCTGGTACTGCTCCAGGTTGGCAGAGGACAAGCCAGATCTTGTACAGGCACACAGGGGAAACCCAGCTGCTGCAGTGCGGGCTCACCAGGAAAAAGCAAGGGAAGGGCCTCACCTGCTATGGGGCTGTTCCAGTACCAGCTGCACTTGCAGCAAGCTTCCCTGGAGAAAGACACATGCATGCAGGCATGCACACGTGCATACACACATGTGCAGATGCGCACACATGGGCCAATCTCTTGCAGAGTTGCAGCTGGCAGCACTGGGCTCTCGGCTGCTAACAGTCCTGCCCCTCCAACCCCCACTCCCAGCACAGCCTTACTAGCATGACCCCCAGCTCCAGCAGTGGCTGCCCGAGCCACTACCAAAGAAGCAGTGTGTGGGCAGTTCAACCGAGGCTCTCCCCCACAAATAAATTTAAATCTATAAAAATCAAAATAAATGTTTAACAATGGCTGTTGGTTTTAGCCATCAGAATTTAAAAAAAAAAATCAAATTCTCCCAAGCCTAAGAATAATTCATCCAAGGTTTTTGGTTTAGGTTCAACTTTGTTGTTGACAATTGAAGCATCTTTGCATTCTGTACCTTTTGAAGGAAGCTAATTAACAAGATTTTAAGATTTGAAGTGTTCAGCGCACTCAAGAACATGTGTTAGACTGTAAGCAAAGCAGAAGAAAACTTATTTGTGAAAAGAAGCAAAACAAAGTGTGGCAGTTAGCTGTACATTTTTAAAATCTGTTTCGAAAAATAGTTTATGGTAGAACTAGTTAGGAAATGGGCAAAATATCCCATACTTTAGAAGAATGCAAATTTCTCCATTAAAAGAATAATACATTATATTATAGTTTAAAAAAAAAAACCTTTGGAAACCTCAAGGAAAGGATGAAAGAACAGGAGGGATGATTGTTGCTAATTGTAAACCTAAAAGCATTGTTTCCTCTTTTACTGACTTATACTTGTAGACTTGAATGGTTTTATCTTGAAAGAGACGAGGATTTGGGGAACACGGCAAAGGAGGAAGCTAAAGTAATTGTAACAGGTACAGAGCAATTTGTCATCTCTGCTAAGCTGGTGACATTTTTGTAATGATAATTATTGGAGTGCTAGCATGGAAAATTGGGAAAAGATTATCTGGAGAAACAATGGAAATGGGTGGAAGACTTATTGAAGG
Organism: Alligator mississippiensis; assembly: GCF_030867095.1. Lineage (NCBI taxonomy): Eukaryota > Metazoa > Chordata > Crocodylia > Alligatoridae > Alligator > Alligator mississippiensis. The sequence continues at coordinate 222,653,759 of NC_081824.1, read as the reverse complement.
CATGTGAACAGTTGAAACTATCCTAACAATGAAGCATTCAATGATAATCAAATCAGTTTGTTGCCGTGAAAAGTGGTAGTTGGAGAGGTAAGTGTGAAAGAGATTAAATTAATGGTAATATGAAAGGGATTTCTGGGATAAAATATGTGTGTGTGTCTGAAACGGAAAATGAGGATGTTTTTGACTTTTTGTTGTCATTTACATTTGTACAAAGTAGTTACAAAATTCTACCAAATCAAAATACCTGGGGATTGTTGAAAATGGGATCAGAGGAGGAGAAAGTTGAGGCATTGTGGGTTAAGACACATGGAGGTCATGGGGAAAAGGACTTGGTGGTGGGGGAAAAGCTAACTTGGAATTCTTGAGGCAGCTCTCAGAGGCCCTACAGTCTAGGGACATGGTTGTCATGAGGGACCTAAACTACCCTGACATCTGCTGGGAGGAGCAGTCAGCCAAATTCAACCATTCATGTAGGTCCTTAACATGCGTGCAGGACCTTCACCTAATGCAGGAGGTATATGGTCCCACTAGAGGGAAATGACTTACTGGACATGGTGTTGGCTATGGGGGAGGACCTGGTAGGGGAGCTGCAGATTCGTGGTCACCTTGGGGACAGTGACCACCAATCAGTTAAATTCACCATACGGCGTAGGGTGGGTAACATAACTAGTAGGGTAGAAATGCTTGACTTTAGGAAGGCTAACTTCAGTGTGCTTAGGAGTCTAGTCAATGACATGCTGCAGGAGAAGAGTATTGGCAAGATGGGAGTCCAGGAAGGGTGGTCATTTCTAAAGGAAGCTATCCTTTGGACACAGAGAGAGACTATCCCACTATGAGGGAAAAGGGGGAAAGGAGCCAAAAAGCTTCCTTAGCTAGACAGGGAAATCCAGGGGAACCTAAGGGCAAAAAATAAGGTGTATAGGCGGTAGAAGCAGGGGGAAGCTACCAAGGAGGATTATACCTACTTGGCCTATGCTTGCAGGGAGGCAGTTAGAAAGGCCAAAGCAACTACAGAGCTGAGACTGGCAACACAAATTAAAGACAACAAAAAGTCTTTTTTTAGGTATGTAGGGAATAAAAGGAAGGTGCAGTGTAGCATAGGACCTCTACTGAACAAGGAGGAGCAATTAGTGACAGAGAGGGGGGACAAGGCTGTGCTATTCAGTGAGTTTTTTGCCTCAGTGTTCCTGAACAGGGCTCAAGATAAGTCTCCTAATGGGCTCTTAGATGGGCATCAGAGGGACACCAGCCCACCAAATGTTGATGCTGACTTGGTGCAGAGTCACTTGGATGGACTGGAAGTGTTCAGGTCAGCAGGTCTGGATGAGCTGCATCTGAGGATACTGAAGGAATTGGCCTGTGTCATAACAGAACTACTGGCACGGCAGTTTGAGTGCTCGTGGCGCTTGGGTCAGGTTCTGGAGGACTGGAAAAGGGCTAATGTGGTCCCTATTTTCAAGAAGGGGAGTGTAACAGGGGGCCTGCTCAGAGCCGATCTGTGTGGCCCGCCCACCTGTTCTTGGGCCAACCACCCGCCTTCTCTCCTGCCACGCCTTGATGTTAATTGATTCATTAATTGATGTCAATTAAGTGGGAGGCTACCCATTTTGGTGCCCTGATGCCAGGGGGCACTCTCTGCGGCTCCCTATACTGCAGCCCAAGCCTCGCAGATGGCATCTTGATGTTCACATCCTTACCGGCCCCCACGCTGGGCCCCAGAATCCTCCGAAAAGGACCCCTCCATGATCCCTCTATTCAGGCGGCCTCTCCACCTTCATTCAGGCTACCTAGCACCCAAAACTATTTTCCCCTCTCGGGTGTGGTCCCCCCAGGACCTCTGGCTACCAGCCCTGGCCCAGCTCCAGGCCAGTTGGGACCCCAGGCCCCCGGCTCTTTGGCGTCCCTTGCAGTGGGCCCCTGGCCCTTTTGACTGTCCTGATCCTGGCCCCAGCATGGGCCAGTCGAGGGTACTCTTTCGTTCGGGTCGGGTCTCTAGCCCCTCACTCTCTCCCAGGGTCTGCCCTCTGGGCACTTAACACAAATGGGGTTACCCACCTGGTGGTGGGGGCTAGGGGTTAAGGCACCCCGACCCGCCTTTCACCAGGGTGGTAACTGGCCTGGCATTTCCTGGGGGCTCCCACACCACTGAGAGCCCACCAGGCCACCCACTCCCGGCAGGGTGCAGTTTTAGGTCATGCCCAGGACCAGGAGCCTCCTTACCATCCCCTCCAGCTCCTCCCTTACCTCCAGATGATCTCAGCAGCCCTCCGGCTAGGCAATGTTGTTGCCTGGCCTCCAGCAGCCAAACTGCCCTGTTTATATAGACAGCCCTTGACTCCAAAATGGCTGCCCTTATCAGGCACCTGGTGGCTGCCAGCTCCAGGCCCTTAAAGTGGCAGCCACACACAGTGCCCTGCGACAGGGAGGAAGGTGGATCTGAATAAATATAAGCCAGTCAATCTCACCTCCATCCTTGGAAAGGTCTTTGAAAAGATTAGGAAGGCTCATATTTGTGGGAGTCCAGTGGGAAAAGTAATGCAGCCGGGCAACCAGCATGGATTTGTAGCAGGTAGATCATGCCTGCCTGACCAATCTGGTTTTGTTTTATGACAGGGTCACAAAATGCTTAGACACAGGAGTAGAGATGGATGTCATTTTCTTGGACTTTAGCAAGTCCTTTGATACGGTGCCTCAAACTATTCTCATAAATAATTTAAGAGGCTGTGACATAGATGTTTACGTGGTCCGGTGGATGGCAAATTGGCTTAGCGGTCGCACCCAGAGAGTGGTAGTAGACGGGTCGGTATCGACCTGGAAGGATGTGGGTAGTGGGGTCCCGCAGGTTTCGGTCCTTGGACCTGTACTCTTCAATATCTTCAGCAGTGACTTGGATGTGGGTCTGAAGTGTACTCTGTCCAAGTTTGCGGATGATACTAAATTGTGGGGTGAAGCACATACTCTGGAGGGTAGGAAATGATTGCAGGCAGACCTGGGCAGGTTGAAAAAGTGGGCAGTACACAATAGGATGCAGTACAACAAGGACAAGTGCAGAGTGCTGCACCTAGGGCGAAAAAATATCCGGCACACCTACTGGCTGGGAAGTGACAGCAGCACCGAAGCAGAAGGGGATCTTGGAGTCATAGTGGACTCCAAGATGAACATGCATCGTCAGTATGATTTCATAGATTTCATAGACATTAGGACTGGAAGGGACCTCAGAAGATCTTCGAGTCCAGCCCCCCACCCAAAGGGCAGGAAGTCAGCTGGGGTCATAGGATCCCAGCAAGATAAGCATCCAGTTTCATCTTGAAGGTGTTCAATGAAGGCGCTTGAATGACCTCTGGTGGCAGGCTGTTCCAGACCTTGGGGGCTTGGACAGTAAAGAAATTCTTCCTTATGTCCAGCCTGAAACGATCTTGTAGTAGTTTGTGACCATTCGACCTCGTCATCCCTTGGGGCGCTCTGGTGAACAAACATTCCCCCAGATACTGGTGGTCACCCCTGATAAACTTGTAGGTGGCCATCAGATCACCCCTGAGCCTGCGCTTTTCCAGGCTAAAGAGCCCCAGGGCTCTCAGCCTGTCATCGTAGGGTCTGCTTCCCTGACCTCTGATCATGCGCGTGGCTCTTCTCTGGACTCTCTCAAGCTTCTCCACATCCTTTTTGAATTGTGGAGCCCAAAACTGGACGCAGTACTCCAGCTGCAGCCTCACTAAGGCCGAGTACAGGGGGAGAATGACGTCCCGGGATTTGCTTGAGAAGCATCTATGGATGCAAGCCAGCGTTTTGGTCGCTTTACTAGCCGCAGCATCGCATTGCAGGCTCATGTTCATCTTGTGGTCAATGATGACCCCCAAGTCTCTTTCTTGCATAGTGCTAGCCAACATAGCACTGCTGAGCCTATAAGGATGCTGCAGGTTTTTTTTCCCAAGATGGAGAACCTTGCATTTATCGGCGTTGAACACCATCAGATTCTCATCCGCCCACTTGCTGAGCCTGTCCAGGTCAGCCTGGATCACCCGCCTGTCTTCTGGTGTGGATGCTTTGCCCCAAAGTTTGGTGTCATCTGCGAACTTGGCCAGTCCGCTTCTGACTCCAGTGTCCACATCATTAATGAAGATGTTGAACAGTATGGGTCCAAGGACAGAGCCCTGGGGGACCCCACTGGTCACCGGACACCACGATGAGTGACTTCCATCAATTACTACCTTCTGGGTCCGACCCTGGAGCCAATTTTCCAGCCAGTGGATCGTGGAGGACCCAAGGCGACAATTGGCCAGTTTCTCCAAGAGACGATCATGGGACACCAGATCGAAGGCTTTTTTGAAGTCAAGATATATGACATCAATCTCATGTCCCTTGTCCAGGTGATAGGTCACCTGGTCGTAGAAGGAAATGAGATTGGTCAGGCAAGACCTACCCGCAACACACCTGTGCTGGCTATCCCTTAAGATGTTGGCGTCGGCCAGTCCATTAAGGATGGCCTCTTTAATAAACTTTTCTAAGATCTTCCCCGGGATAGAAGTCAGGCTGATGGGCCTATAGTTAGCCGGATCCACTTTCCTCCCTTTCTTGAAGATAGGCACCACATTGGCCTTCTTCCAGTCTTCGGGCACTACACCAGAGCGCCAAGAGTTTTCAAAGAGCCGCGCTAGAGGCTGGGCTATGATGCTCGCCAGCTCCTTGAGTACCCTGGGGTGAAGATTGTCAGGGCCGGCTGACTTGAAGGTATCCAGCTTCTCAAGATGTTCCTTCACAAAGTCAGCATTAATGGAGGGCAGGGGATCACCCTCATCTGGACTTCCCGGCCCTGTAGCGGGCATGGGCGTCCCATGGGGCTGATGAAAGACTGACGCAAAGTACCTATTTAATAGGCTGGCTTTTTCCTGGGCGTCAGTTGTCAGTTGCCCCATCTGGTTCAGCAGGGGTCCAACGTTGCCCCTGCTTTTCTTCCGGCTCCCCACATATCTGAAAAAGGACTTTTTATTGTCCTTGATGCTCAAAGCTAGCTGGAGTTCAGTTGCAGCCTTGGCTTTCCTGGTCAGCTCCCTACAGGACCGGACCAGTGCAGAATAATCCTCCTTGGAGGTGACTCCCATCCTCCATCCTTTGTAGGCCTTTCTTTTTAGCCTCAGGAGGTCTGCTAGGTCCCTGGAGAGCCAGGGGGGCTGCTGTGCCCTCTTGCTGCCTTTCCTCCGAGATGGAATAGACTTAGTTTGTGCATTGAGGATCGCTTCATCAGCTTTGCTGATGAAATCATCAGCAAAGCTAACTGCCCTTTATCATGCATCAGCAGATGCATGACAAATAGATCCAAGGAGATGATACTTCCCCTCTATGAGGCATTGGTCAGACTGCAGTTGGAGTACTGCGTCTAGTTTTGGATGCTATACTTCAAGAAGGGTGTTGATAGACTCAAGAGGGTCCAGAGAAGGGCCACTCGTATGGTTAGGGGCTTACAGGACAAGCCCTATGAGGAGAGACTGAGGGACCTGGACCTCTTCAGCCTCCTCAAGAGAAGGCTGAGAGGTGATCTTGTGGCTGCCTACAAATTTAGTTGGGGGATGTAGCAAGAGCTCGGAGATGCTCTGTTCACCAGGGCACCTCTTGGGGTAACAAGGAACAGTGGTCACAAACTGACAGAGAGCAGATTTAGGATAGATATCAGGAAAAACTTATTCACAGTAAGGTGGCCAAAATTTGGAATGGGCTTCCAAGGGAGGTGGTGCTCTCTCCTGCCTTGGGGGTCTTTAAGGGAAGGCTGGATAGGCATCTGGCTGGGGTCATCTGACCCCAGCACTATTTCCGGCCTAGGCAGGGGGTCAGACTCAATGATTTGTTGAGGTTCCTTCTGACCCTAGCATCTATGATTCTGTGAATTTCCTGAAGGGTGGGACAGTCCTGCATTCATAGTCCCCAGACCTGTTAAGGCTTTTGGATTGGCTGGAAAGGCTTCTGTTTTTCATTGTATTCTTTACTACTCTGAGCTACAAGTTTGTCTCCTAGTTTGGTGATCATGAATCATCTTTGACAACTTCTGCCTGGTCTGAGATCCTTCTCCATTTCATGTGTAGGGATGATCTGTGACTTGCATTCCTTTGTTGACCAGTGTGGATCATGGGTATCGCATGAAATCTCTAAGGACATTCAGCCTGAATCTCGGTTTTGCAGGGCCTCATTGGGTGTTGTGTACTTATGCAGAATGTCTGGTCAAGCTCAGCTGGGTTCCAACCAAATCTACTAGTTATCAGTCAGGAAGTGCATGAGGGCTGCCTCTGGTCTAGACAGCTATATAACCTTGCTGTCAAACTCTTTCTCTGCCTTCCCTATCAAAGGATATGGGATTGGTGCTCTGGGAGCTAGACCTGTGAGAGGGCCTGTTGACACAGAATCATAGAATCATGGAAAATTAGGGTTGGAAGGGACCTCATGAGGTCATCTAATCCAAACCCCCTGATCAAAGCAGGACCAAAGCTTTGTCTAGCTGGCTCTTAAAAACCTGCAAGTATGGAGACTCCACAGCCTGTTTGTGTAACCTGTTCCAGTGAGGTTCTGGTGGTTGGTGCTTTTCCCCCACAACTGTTCCTGTACACTGGGGGAGGGGGAACACTTAATGAGTTTTGGTGAGCTGTTGAGGATCACACACACAAAATCTTTCATATGATACCATTTTAATATAAATAAAAACAAAATCTTATACTAAAACCAAACCTCTACTATAACACATTTTAGTAGATTTTATTTTTAAAAATATTTTTGTCCAGATTTATGTTTTTTTTTGAGTAGTGTATATAGAGGCAATTGCATAATAGCTCAAAATAAAGTATTGTATATTGTGTGTGGTGTGGGGTATGGGGTGCGTGGGGGCTGCCCACACACTTGGTCCCAGGAGCCGGTCAAGGTTGGGGAGAGGTAGGGAGAGAAGGAGGCATGTAAAGCAGAGTTTACCCAGATGGTGCTGTGCAGCTGCAAATGTAGTCCACTCTTCCCTCATCCAGCCAAGCCCTGCCCACTTGCACCCAGGGCAGCCCATGCCATGCTCCTTCCTACCCACACCACCGTAAGTTTGCCAATGGCACTGCCCCAGCCAGGCCAGCACAGAGCTTCCCAGAGGGGTTTCTCCTCCTACTGCTGCAGCCGCCTGGGTACCGCTCAGCTCCCCCTGCCTCCAGTGGCTCCTCTTCCTCCTATTGCACTGCTCCAGTGCAGTGTGGGCACAGTTTCCAGCTGCATGCACTGCCAAAGCCACTCAGCCCACAATGGATCAAAGCCAAGTTGTTCCAGCCCATGGCTTGGAAGGGTTACCAGCCCTGGCTCTAGACTGTCCATTGAGCCCCTGGACTTCTTCAAGAACAACTGAACAGTTTCTGGCACTCTCTCTTTGGAGTTCCTACTCATCTCCCTTATTCTGAACCTTTGACTTGAACTCCCATGCCTGTTATTCCATGGGATCCCTTGCTTTTTTAAGGCTTGGTGGCTTGTTCCTCAGTTAAGAGGCAGGCATTTCTTCCTAGGCAAGCCTTTTGTCTTGGGTCTACTTCACATAGGATGAAGAGATATGTTCTAGATTGTATTCCTGTAGTTGAGGTTGATGTAGACAGGGTCATACAAGTTAGTCTTTCAGAGATTCAGCCTAGAGCATGGTTTGGTCACACACATGTGGTTCAAGGCTTAGTTCTGAGATTCTAGGCAAAGCTGTAGTCACGTCTCTATGGTCATAGAGGCGTTGGAGCAGTGAGCACAGAACAGCACTCAGAATCAGGGTTCTGGAAGCAGTATAATGGAAGCAGCAACCAGTGCCAGCTAAGGAGCTATCACATATACATTAATGCATGGTTAGAAGTTTTGCAAATTAAAGAAACTCAGGACCATTCCCAACTAGATTGCACCCAGCGAAAGCTTTGTCTCCAAAGAGAGAGATTCCACACCTTCTCTGGGTAACCTGTTCCAGTGTTTTACTACTCTCCTCGTGAGAGTTTTTCCTAATATCTAACCTGAACTTCCCCTGCTGCAACTTGAATGGGCTTCTGTATTGGACAGCAGAAGATAGGTTTAAAAGTAAAGGTGAAAAAATTGATTTTTCTTAGTTCACATTCAGAGAAGTAGGAAATGAAGCCAGTATTGTGAGCTTGAATAGGCCAGCAGAAATGCTTTTTTACTTTCCTCAATATGAAGTACTTGATTAGAAAGTTTGAAAACGTGACAGACATTGTTTTGTTTTGTTTTGTTGTGCTTTGTTTTCCCCACTTTTTCCTTTCTCGTCCACCATACAGTTAAGGAGGTGAGGAGTCTGGGTGAGTAGAATTAAAGTACTTAGCTTTATTAAAATCAGTCTCTGACAAATGGACTGTCTAAGCTAGCAGAGTTCTGCAAAGAGCTGATGGGCAAATCCAATCTAGTTCCTTCTTTAACAGAAATAGATTATCTAATCAAATTTCATATTTTATAAGACCTAAATCAAGCACATTTCCTCCCTGTTCCCATGAAAAGATTCTTCATTTGCTGTGAAGACTGGCCTTAGCAGTTTTCATCTGAAGTAGTTTGGCTGTCAGAGTAACTCATGTATCTACAATTTTAGTATCATGCAAAACTCTGCAAGAAACAATTTTATCTGTCATATTTCTGTTAGTTCATTCTTTCCACCTGTATAGTCTTCAGTTCCTTGATTCTACCTTTCAATTTTTGTGTGCATCCTAGAGCAGAATCTTTTCAAAAGGATCTAAACAGGATGTGGGTTTTGATTCCCTTAGTGTAAGCACAATGTGTGCCTAATAGATGTGCTTTGTTAGTTAGCAAAAAACCGTGTGCTCCCTCTTGATGTCAGATGGTAAAAACCATCTAGAGGTGAATATCTGTACATAAGACTAACTTCAGAGAATCTGCTTACAGGGAGTAACTGCTCTTTCTCTGTAAACCTCCCTTCTAAAGACCCAGCTTTGCAGAGATTTAGTGACAAAAAAGAGCAAGCTGACCCTAGAATTTTAAGAACACAAGACTCCTAATGGATCTTGACAGTTGAAGGGGTAAAGAAGCATTTTAATTACTTGTGCCCACCCACTGTTCATAAAAATGTAAATATATCTGTCTTGAACAATTTGCCGAGAAATGTGGTTTTAATTTGTTAGCAGCAACCCCCACTGCCCGCAGCCTTTTTTGAGTCAAGTCACAAGTCTGACTCTGACGTTTTTCTCTGTCATGGCATCATTGTTTATATGATGTCTGCTTCTGCTGTCCCCCTTTTTATGCCTGGAATATTTTTCTTTAATTATTTCACTAGCTAAAAGGAATTAGGGATTACCAGACAGGATGAGAGTAGATTAGCCTTTTTTCTTTTCTTAACGAGCCTGGAATTCCCATAGGAAATAAATAGTATTCCCAAAACATAGGGTGGTTTTCTGTTTTTTTCGTACTAAATTGACTAAAATGATTAGGCTGAATAAAGAACATAAAGGAAGTTTTACAAATAATAGTTGAGTATCTTAGTGGTATATGCAATGTCCAGTTGTTATTTATGACTCTTTGCCTTCTGCTGTGGATTTATTCCAGCCGTAGGGAGTTTATATCATTCCTAATAGCAAAAGGCTCTCTGGTTCCCACAGAGTCTTTCAAAGACTGACTCATACTCCTTATATTAATTGTTCAGCTCTCAAAATACAGCACTTACAGGGTGTGGCTCAAAGAGGAAAATCTACTGTACTTACAGGGCATGTTCAGAAGTGTTTCGCACACAAATCATTTCGGGGTCATTTATTTACTGTGTTTTTAACACCTTAACCCTTTTTTGTCACTATTTATGACAAGTGATTGAAAACAAAATAAGTCTAAGACGGTGTAATTTAACACAGCGACCTTTTGCCTATGAGCTGTTAACTTAAAGCCAAACTCAGGTCAAAAGTAAAATCATTTGTGTTGTCTCAGTGTCTCTCTGGGGTCATTTACTCACATCTGAAGGGCACTGCACAGTCCAGTTTAGTATCATTCTTTTATATAAGAGGACACCCCCTAGAACTGCAAATTGTTGGTTGACTTACAGCAGCAAGCAAATCCAGTGTCTGTCTACTGTCTTCATTTGTCTTGACTATAATCTTAGGTTTCTACTAAGTGCTACTTTTCATCAATTGGTTACAGTCTTTAAAAGAAACACCTAGCAGGCAGGTGGCCACATCATATTTGGCATCCATGTTGGCAGTCTTGGCAAGGATTGCATGAGATTTGACTCTTCAGGATTTCATCACTTCAGAGCTGGTCCCTCAGTGTAAGGGAAGCTTACACTGATGCTGTCCATGGTCCCCTTGTTTTTTGGCTAAATACAACTTCCGTCTCTTGGACTATCACCTAATTTCTTTGTATAAACATAACCATGATACAGGTTTATAGGATGAAGTTCATTGGCCTGTTATGCAGAAGGTCATGCTAAATGACCATGAATGACCTGTTTTGGCCTTAAAAACAATGAAACAGTCGGTCTTAGCTCTCCTTAGGTCTGTCTCACTGGTTGTCTGCCCCAGCTAGATTCACAGGGCAGAGAAAGAAGCAACTCCTCACCTGTGGATCCATGGAGGTTCTTCATCTAGATTGTGTAGGAAAGATGTACCAAAAGAGAAAGAGATAATTCCCACCTATGAGCAATGCCACTTCTCTTCTCCCTCCTGTCCAGCAGTGCCAAGTTTTATCTCCTCAGTCCAAAGCCTCAGAGACCACACTAATGTGAAGAATATGCAAGGTAGTAATGAAGTCAGCAAATGGCTGGACTCTCTGCAAAATTATTTAATTGTAAAAGGAAGTGCGCACAGCTTGAAGAGAGAGAGTATTTCCCTCTTTTTTTCCATATCTCTGTATTATATAAAGCCATGGTACTGCTGTTAGCTGAGACCAGAAAGAATTTCTCTGCGGTTCTGTAGTAGCCAACCACCACAAGCCATGACCATCAAAATGTTAGTGTTACAAGTTTTAACCCTTACTTGCTTAAATAGAGCAAGTAATACTCTGCGTATTTTTTTTAAACATGGAAAATTATGGGAATTCTTCAGAGAATAAGGGTATAGACCACTGCGCCACTCAGTCTCTTCAGAAAAAAACTGACAAACATGCTGCTGTCTGCAACAGAGATTCCTGGCATTTGTCACAGTTTGAGCCACAAAGATGTCAGATATTTGCCAACAGTTTCCTCAGATGGTTTGGAATCTACATCCTTTACATTACAGTCTTGTTTGTTTGTGGTATATCTTAACGTATGAAATATGCACATTGGGAGTCTGAAAGGGGAGCAAGCTGTCTAAGCAGTCCCTGATATTATAATATTACAAATATTTTTTTTCTAAGTTGCTTTTCCTTCTCCTTCTCTTTGGATTAAAAATAATAAAGAACATCTGTAAATCTTAAGTGTTCAGCAGTAGAGTTTTATTTAAAAAAATCGTACCTTCTGAGTGGTGTTTTAAACCTGTGTTTTCTTTTGGAGCAGAAAGAAAAACTTTCTAATGGGACCTCTGAATATTTTGCTGAATCTGCTGAAAAGAAAAAGTACAACATTCCTCTGACTCAACAGATAAAGCAAGATATCTTGAAAGATATGTATGTCCACTTTTTCTGTACTTATATGATACTTAATATGATTTGACAGCATGTGAGTAAAGCAGAGGCTGACCTATGCTGTCAAAAATCAAATAACAGCACCCTTTTTCTTTATACATAGGATTACTGTAGGCTAGTAAACAGTCAGGCAATGAACTGTGAATTAAGCACATAAAACCACACTGTAATTTTGTAAAATAATACCAAATATAGCTGCTACAACCCACATATATCCCTCGTAGCAATAGGCAGAATGAAACAGGTTGGTTTTTTTCTTTAAAAAACATGAGTGCCAAAAAAATTCATGTGATGATTGAATCTGATGGAAAACTTTTTACAAAAATGGTTTTTCCCCATTTGGGAGCCTGCAGCATACAGCACTGAAAATAACATTGCAGACCTTCACCGCAGTTGAGGAGTACAAAGGGCTACTGGACAGTGAAGAGAGTAGGGAGCAGAGGTGCTAGACTTGTCCCCTGGTGTAACCTGCATCCCACTCTGTCTTGCACCTGCTGTCAGTTGCCCCAAAGGTTAGTACAGCAGTTGCTGGATCAGGAGATGGCAGTGAGTCCTGGCAGCCCTTCTTTTAACCCTAGTCAGATCCGCTGGGCTTGCTGAGGAAACAGGAATAGGGTGGGAGCTGCTGTGCTCTCTGCATCTCTGGAAGGTCATCTCCACCCTATTTCTGAATTGATCCTCCCAGGCTCAGATATGCTGGGGTTTAGAGTCAGTTGGCATCAGCAAAACTGTAGAAAGCAGTTTCAGCATGGGAGAATCTCTGCTAAGATCTTTAGTCTTTAACTCCTACATCTACAACTTTCATTGAAAATTCTTTCTCCAGCCTGTGTGATATTAAGATGTGTGTGTAACGTATGCTGTTGAAAAGTGTTTATGTACTGACACTCCATCATGTCTCTTGTGGTTGCATTTTCTTTTTAATACCTTTCAAAATACCATCCACTTATATTACCTAAGCCCTTCCCCAGTTCAGCACACTTGGTATCAGCTGACTAGTGGTTAACTTGTAAGTAGGGCTTGGAAATGTCCTGGGAGAAATTCCAGAGAAATATTCTAAACTAGAGCCCTGAAACTAATACATTCCTCTCCCTTCCCCCCCACTACCATAGATATGCATTGTACATATCTATTATGTGAATGATTTGAAACCATTTAGGCACATATGAAACACTTTTTTTTTTTTTAATCTAGTTGGTTTGGGAAGGAATTCAATATACTGTATTTAGGCAATATTAACCCTTCACATCTATGATGAATCTAGGTTTGCCTCTTGGAACAAAAGGTGAACTGCTTCACAGCTTAGTTATTAATAAAATTGGGTTCCCCTAGTGTAGTAGAAAAATCAGACAGATAGACCTTGATGCTATTCACACTAGATAAACATTACTGCTTGTCAAGATAATGTACAGGACAGATTTTCCAAATCCAGAATTGGGGTGCCATACTAAACGTTCAGAATTTGTAAAAGGGCAGAGTGAAGCAGTAAAGATTCTTTGTTAGTAAAAGCAAAACCTTTTTTATTACAGTGCAAAAAGGAAAAAAACAAGCAATGGTAACTCGAGCAAACCTCAAACCAGGGAGGACACCATGAAAGTGTATCTTGGCTCAGTAAACTCGGAGACAGGGAACAGGAAGAATGAACGTCAAACTCCTTCCGATCCTCAGTCTGAAGCAAAATGTAGGCGCATAGAACAACCAAAGGATTGCAAAAATGCAGCTGAGAGCTTCCTGTTTTAGAACTGGAAAATGATGTTAATCGGACACAGCCAGATGATGCTAGCAGCCAGCAAAAACTTCACTCGGCAGAGTGGTTAAAGATGAGACTTCTAAGCAAGTACCTTCCATGTAGATGTGAGTCAGCACTGCCAGATCCAAAACAAAGTCAAGGAGTGACTGAAACACAGAATCAGCAAAGGAGCTGTGGTTCAGAAGAAAAGTTGGATCCCTGCAAAAAAGCATTTTCTGAAGAGGATTATCTAATCCCCACAGACATAGAAACAAAGAAAAACAATGCTGATTGTTTAGAACCATCTTCAGAAGTGAAGACCCAATTGAATTCCAAGTTGTTTGCTAAACAAGACTTGGCAAAATCTATGTCTGATGAAGAGTCACTTACTTTGGGAAAAAATCCCCTAAGACTTTTTTTTATGAAAAATAATACACCAGTTGAGCAGACAAACCAAAACGAGCCAGCCACAACCACTGAAGAATTATGCCTAATGCCTCCATCCTCTTATTTAAAACTTAACTCCAAGCCTTCAGAGGAGCTTGTGCACAAAAGAAAGAAAGATGTTGAAGACAGACCTAGAAAGTTAAAACTACGGAGGGTTAAAAAGTCATGATGCACTAAATATCACCATTGTGAATTCAGTTAGGCACCCATAGTTGTTTTTAGCAGACATTTATGCCAAGTTATATTTGAAAGAATTCAGAAAAAATAGAAATGATAAAATTGCAGGTGATTAAATGTACCAGTTAAATTGTTAAACTTCTTTGCAATGAAACTAATTCACTACATGCCACAAACACATGGATCTGCCATAATGATACACTTGGTTTTTGCCTGTCAAAATAATGTATTTAAATATTTAACAAAAGAAGGACATAGTGTTTATATAATTAGGCAGTATTTCACATATAACATTTTACCATTTCAAACTAAAGTTTCTCTGGGGAGGATAGGGTAAATTTTGATACTACTAATAAATCATTACCCAAAGATCAGAGGACAGCAAAATTAAGGCAACTGTCATAATCAGTTCACGTACAGTATTTCCAGTTTTGTGCTGACTACTAAACACGAAATTTTATTCACCCATTAGGCTTTTAGTGGGGAAAATTCTTGTTTAATTCATTTGACGTTTGGAAAGAGAAAAAATGCCCCAGGGTAGTGAAGTTTAAACTTTCATTTTCTTTTAAATTATTTTGAAATAGCACTGTAATCCATAACCTTTGTTAATTTGGCTAGTCATTTAGGGCCTACTTTTTCATTGGGGACTCAACATAAACAACATTTGTGCATCTGCAGTTTCAGGTACACACAATTTATAGTACTAGCTTGTGTACACAGGTGGTAGAATTTTTGCATGCTTATGCCATTTAGAGAGAGCTTATACATGCAAGGCCTAGCACCTATCGTTATTGCTGGGAATAGTTCATGCACACAGGTCTAAACATCATGCTGTATTTCCTTCTGAGGGGTACTTGTAGCTGTCTTGTATTTGCCTGCATATAAACTATATCTGTGGTGTTTGGCTACTAATGTTAGAAAGTTTGTGTTTAATTTTTAATTGTGTGTCATTTTTTAATATCACTTTTATGGGTTGCACAACTCATTGACATGTACCAATTAACTCATTATTTCATTGTTGTTTTCCTAAAATAGATGTAATAAAATTGCAATAAATGTTTCCTTTTAGATTAGTCTTTTAAAATCTATGTGACCACAGAAACTTCAGCATATGGAGCAAATTTTGCAAAACCATACTACTGGCCACGGTGCTTGCTATTGTGAGGTCTTTCATTTAATGGAAAACGACTTGGCCTTAGGGCATGTGTAGATGAAATGGGAGGTTACTTTGCCCTAAATTGAAGCGGTGGGTTTTAAAAACACTGCTTCAATTTAGGGCGAAGTAAACTCCCATGTCGTGTACACCCATTTCTTACTTGCCTCTCCAGAAGTGGGGAGGGGAGGGCAATCTGCTGGCAGGTGGAGCGGTCCCTGAACTGTGGGAGGGGGGCAGCTGGTGCTTCCCTCTGTGGCAGTGGTGGCCCCCCACCATAGGCGGTACCTACCCACAGGCATCCAGTTCGGGTGGTCCCAGGGGGCACCGCGGCCGCCGAGGGAAGGACCGGGTCCCAGCCCAGCTCAGGCAGGCAGGCTCCGGGGGCGGGGTGAATAAGGCTTGCCACTTTTTTTTTTTTCTTTGGTGGAGCCTGTCTTCCTGGGCTACTGCCAGGCTACCTGCAGAGCCCCTGAGCTGCACAGAGCCTGATGCTTCACTCTGTGGCTGTAGGGCAGAAAACTAAAACTCCTCAGAGGTGTTTTAGTTTGCTGAGCCCCAAGTCATTTATGGTACATTACACTACTGAATGTGCTACAGCAGCTGGAATTAATGCACAATACACTGCCGACACGTGCAAACACCAACACCATTAAAGCAGTGCAAAAGCATTTAATCTGCTTTAAAGTGTCATGCACACATGCCCTTCATTTTGTCTACACATGCCCTTAGGCACTACACTTAGTCTTAAATGTTTGGAGGATACAGTCCCTTGAGAGGAGCAGTTGCTAAACTGCAAAAGACTATTGACTTGAACAGCACCTTGTGTATCCTTTTTGGTTATAAGTAACTTCTTCAGGTACTTCAAGGGGAAAGGGATTGAAGCTGTCTACAAGAGAAGACATTTTCTCTGTTACGTTTGTTCTCGTTGTGTATTAGAGCTTGACAAAATGGCTTTTGATGCTGTCTCTTCCTCAGGCTCTGTAAATAAGTATTTACTAGGAATAAAAGTAAAGCTAAAACTGAATTGTATACAAGTGTAGGCGTAACCAGTATTTTCGGCACCCTGGACAGCAGAGGGGCTCCAGGCTACAGCAGGTGTTGTTTCCATTAGTGTGGAGTGACAGGAAGTGACAAAGATCCAGCAGCCAAGCAGTGCGGCCAGGGGTCTCTAGACTCCAGCACCTATGAGCTCTGTTGATACACCGCAGGAGCAAATGATCAGGACCAACAGTAGTCAGTGGGTGCAGGCAGGGGGTCTTGAGGGTGCTGCCAAAAGCCAGGATGAGCAAAGATATAAAGTATCAAATTTGGCAGTAGGATTACACCCCTGGCTGCAGGCTCCCTCTCTCCTTTCCTTACTTCACAGCTTTGAGCCTTCCTGCTCTTGGTTGCTGGCTCCTGGCCACTTCTGTCTACCCCATGGTACTAGAGGCCATTTGACCCTCTTTTGCTGTGTTCTGGTATCCCCCTGCCTCTGGTCTGGGACCCCTGATTAGTCAGTACCTGAGGCTTGTGGCTCCTTGCCCACTGCTAGTTACACTATGGGCTACAAGTGTGTCTGTGAGGAACCAAGGCATGCTTAATGGTGCATCATTATCAAAACTAATCTGGATAAGTATACTGCTGCCAGATTGATCTAAATGTATCAGTTAAATAGCATGTAGAGTGATATGAGGGTAAGTTACAACCCTATGTTCTCTACTGTACCCATGTGTTTAGTTTCCATCATTTCTACCATGCCTTGATCTGGATCTCTGGGAGCTTTCCATTATATTCTTGGTTGTAACACATTTAAGGCGGTACCTGCTGGAGAGGTGTGGATGATAAACCCTTTAACCCACGTGTTTTGATTTAAATATGGAAAACCATTTCTATTGCTTTTTTCCCATGTTATGCTCTTTCTATCAGAGAAAGACAGGTAAACTCATTACAGCTATAATAAACACTAGCATGTTTAAGCAAGCACAGGATAAACTTCATATTATTGTATTTTCTTAAATGCTTTAAAGTTTTCTTTTACAGAGGAAAAACCACTAAATCCATTTCATTCAAGCAGTTCTGGAAAGCAAAAATCTGACTGCATACATTGTGTATGACCAGGTATTATATCTGTCTTAATTTATGGTTAAAGGGGATTATATTTTCAGTGCAAACATTCTATTTGATTCAGTTTTCATTTCAATGAAATAGGATAGAATGTGTATATATTTGCAAATAAATATCATTGTGTAGGTTTAAAGGGTGACTTGAGTAAATTGAATCTATTGTTGCATGGAACACTTAGTGTTGTATTTAGGCATGATCCAAAGTACTTTATTCTTGAATGAATGTAATCAGTAGGGCCTGGTGAAATTCATTCCTGAGTGCTGAAGGAACTAGCTGAAGAAATCTCAGAGCCACTGGCAATAATATTCACAGGGCACATCTACACAAGATGCTACATCAGAGCAAATTATACAACAGTCAATGTGTAAGCACCTAGAAGAGAAAGGGGGTGATCATTTATCACTGGCATAGATTTGTTTAGGACAAATCATGCGAAACCAGCTTGATTTCCTTCTGTGAGAAAGTAACTAATTTGGTGGATGAGGGGTATGCAGTGGACATAGTATACTTGGACTTCAATGAGTAGGGACTTACCAAATATATGGCGGGGTGGAGTGCATGGCAGCTCCTTTAATCTTGCAGGTTCCACTGTGCGGAGGGGCCCCACTATTTGTTCCTTGCTCCTGATTGGCGTGGAGACAAAATGCAGTTTTAAAGATGGTGCTGTTTTTGCCACTTATCACTGATTGGCTGAGGGGCCCTGGCAGCCACGCTGTTGCTTACTGTCCGAGAGGCAAAAACAGCACCATATTTAAAACTGTGGATTTTGCCTCCTCGCTGATCAGGAGTGAACAGTGACTTATGGGGGTGAGGGTACGTGGGCGAACCTGCAAAATAAAAAGAGCTGCCACGTACCACACTGCTCACTTCTGATCAGCGGGGCAGCAAATACCACAGTTTTAAATATGATGCTGTTTTTGTTTCCTGCCCGGTCAACAACAGACCGCATGGCTGCCAGGGCCCCGTGGCCAATCGGCAGCAAGTAGCAAAAATGACACCATATTTTAAACTGTGGTTTAGGCAATAGAATGATAGGGTTGGAAGGGATGTCAGTAACCATCCTGTCCAATCCCATCAGTGAATTCAGGATGCGCTGTTCCTAAATAATTTCAGAGATGCCAGCCTTTTGCTAAAATGCCAATACAAGGGATTCCACAGTTTCTCTAGGCAGCTTGCTCCATTTTCCTTCTGCTCTTACAATTAAGAACACTTTTTTTCTTGAGATTTAAGCTGCTTTGCTATAGTTGAAATAGAACATTCATGTCCTGCCTTCTGTAGCAAGGTAGGACAGTTTTTCCCCCTCTTCTTTGTCTCATATCATGATGGTGCCGGTGCCGCCTCAATCTCTCTTTTCCTTCAAACTAAACAAACTTACATTTCTACTTATAGCCCTATCATTCTATTGCCTAATGATTACAGAAGCGTTTCCTTACTTGTAAATAATGATCATGTAACCTGTACCTTAAAACAAAATAAGAAATCTGTGCCTAGAATGGTAAAGATATTTAGGTGTCTAAAGATTCAAAAAGGTATAGAGAGAGATATTGCATAGGCACCTACGTCTCATTGAAATCAATGGCTTGTTTAGACATTTTTGAAGATCCTGCCTGTAGTTCCTGCGAAAGGGCACAGAACTTTCAAAGCAGTTAGTCTAGCACCCAGTAGTTCAACAGAGAGACTTTTTTTAGTACAGTAAGGTGTTCTGAATTCTTGATTATCCCTGGATCTTCATTAGCATTAGTAGACAAACTTAATTTGTTTTACCTCTCTGCTTGGTAAGATTGTTGTGAAGATTTCTCTCAGTAGCAGACTGCATGGAAGTTTTGCACATTTCTGTGACCTCCAGATTCCCTTCCAGGCTGCCATATGTTTTTGAAACCTTTGCCCTTCACCTGAAACTTTCACTAGTAGTCTAGTATTTTTCCAAATCTGTAGTCCAAGGACTGGTCTGAGCCCATCCTACTACCTGGTTTGACTGATACATACTGAGCTAGGCTTGGGAACAGAAAGCCCTAATAAATATTGTTCAGGGCCAATGCATAATATGCTGCCATTTTTCATTCTTGGAACCCTGATCTTCCAATACAAATTACTTGTAAAACATCATTAGTGTACTCCCTGGAGGCAATATTAAGGACTTGATTCAATTCTGAAATTACAACAGCTAGCACTAGGGCAAATATTTTTAGCTTGAACAGCATTTTCAGGCTACTCTGGGATCTGCAAAAAATGGAAGGGCATAACCTGTTAGAAGTTCTGCTGCCAATTCAGTTAACAGGGATTTGTCACGAGAGGTTCAGGCAAAGAGAAACTGATTGGCCAAACCCACAAAATGGAAAATTCACACTTAAAAATATGTAATTGCCTAAAGAAATGTGAAACCTTTTTGCCCTAAAATATACAGTTCATTTGAACTGCTTTTTGATTGCTAAATATGTTATGAAGCAGTTTCTTCAAAATGACATAGTCTCTAAGGTCTGCAAGGTATTCTTTTTGTTGACTTTTTTCTTGTCACAAGAAGTAAAATTTTAATCTTAGTAAATTCCATATCTAAGCACTTATATCAAGCATTCATAATTTTTATGTATTAAAAAAAAGCTGCTCAAATATGCTATCTTTTGGGCAAAGTTAATTTTCAGGAGTGTTATACAGCTCAGATACAGTTTACTATACAAGCAATTAATTGTATGTAAATTCTTATTCTACATGTCAAGTCACATTTCTGCATAGCAGGATCCAAACCACCTTCTGTGTTTGCATGTTGTGCCCTCACATAGCACCCAATTCAAAGGTTATTTTTAGCAAGAAAATTGCACTTATTTTATTATCAGCAGAATCAAAAGAAAACCACAGCCTTGCAAAGGAAACTAGTGCTCCGTGGCAGTGCTCAAAGTAAACTTCAGGGGAATCTGTGTACGGTTAAAATAGGCAGGGTGAATGTCCCAGTAAATTATCTGCCTAAGTATGTTTCCTTCCCCATAACAAAATCTCCATGCTGGTTATGTTGTTTGACTGTCTTCAGATTTTGACATCTTTGACATTGTGAGACACATTCACGTCAGTTAAAAACAAGACAAAACAGGGTGCCTCTTTTGGTTGGGATTTTTCCTCTTTTGGCAAGCAGTCAGCTGGAATGAGAATGGTGTTAAAAGTTCACTTAGAATTTCCTGAATTATTTCTAATAAGCATACAGTACAACCTTATTTTTGCAAACCCTGTTTATAACAAATCCCCGCTTTTAACAGCACCGGCAGCAGGAACTAATTTTTTCATTATTATAATGCAGCAAATTGATGAACCTTATTATAGCTAACATGGTCTTTAATGAACTTTTCTCCTGGTCTTACAAGCACTTGTCATAATGTTACAATGCATTCATAATGTCTTTTGTACCCCTATTAGGTATCCTAAGTTAGAACACCCTACATACTGCATTTAGATATTTCAAAACCAAACACAAATTCCAAGTAATTTTGCCCAATCGTGGAATTCTGGAGTGGCTTCAGAAATTAGTTTTAAAAAGGAAAACAAAACAGATTTTTTGGGGGTGCTTTGCTTCTCTGGTTTCTTCTCCAATAGGTTAAGCTCCTCATTAATGCTTATGTGAACAAAAGGATGAAAGTTCTCTGAATAATTGAGCATCTAGCCTTTCAGCCAAGGATATCGGAGCACTCTGCAAACATAGGGAAATATGACTGTGGGGAAATATGACATAGGGAAATATGACTCTGCAGATTTTCATTTGTGGGATAAGAGAGGCATGGAGATGGTAAGAGGCTTCTTCAAGGAAATGCATGTTGGATGAAGAGCTGTTCATCAAATTTCTTGAACATGCTTTCTCCTCTTCAGGCTTTTTCTTTTAATTAAAGTGAGGCTCATGGGCCATGTCCAGATGAGTGCGGCCATGCAGTATGTGGCACCACAGACCCATCTGCGGTGCCACATACCACATGTTCAGTTGTTCTCTGTGCTGCAAGGGAGCAGCGTGGAGGGTTGTTTTTTTTTTGTGCCCTGGGTATCCAGGGGACAAAAAAAAATCCACAGGGAAGAAAAGCTGAGCAGTGCACAGAGGGCAGCATACACTGTTCAAAAGCAGAGCCAGACTGCCCAGAGCCATTTTCCAGCTGCTGACTGGGCTGTGTGTGGTAGAATCTCCTTGGGAGGCCCCCAGGACCCCAGGTAAGGCTGCTGGGGCCAGCCCAGTGCTGGTCTCAGCCTCCCCTACCCCACCTGGGGAAACTTGCTGTGCACCAGAGCACTCCTGGCACTGGCATTCCCCAGGGACACCTAGTGATAGCACAAGGTGTGCCGCTGCTAGTTGACCCTGAGGAACCAAACATCCACACCATGTGTGGACGTGGTCATGGTGAGCAGAGTTTTCTTGGCTCACTTTTCCCTTCCATGACAGCAATCAGATGATTTTTACACAGTGTTTGCCTGCTTTTTCTTGTTCAATATGGGTTCATCTTCCAAAGTGCTACAAGCACTCAGCTCATCAGCATCTTACAAGACTGGCCCCTTCCTAAAGATGGTTCACACACTACTGTTCACTATGGACCATAGCCTGCTCTCTCATCTCCCTGCCATGACCCTTATCCCATGGTTGGGGGGTGGTCACTAGAAGAGTTGGAATTTCTAGCTGTCACTGCTGGACAATATTCATTTGCTTCCCCCAGGCAGCTAGATGCTGATACCCTTTTGCATGTTTTAGATAGCACAAGGTAACTGAGACGGGGATGGAAATCTGACTGCATAGCTACACTGAGGCCCAACAGAAACTTGACAGATTCTTTTAAGCAACTGTCTTTTGAGACTTTCCTTCAGATCTTTAAGGGAAACAGCATCTTGGATCAAGATCAGAGTCAATTTACTTGCCCTACAGATGGAAGTGCTTGCCCTAATCACATCACAAAGCACTTTGAAGAAGAAAAGGATTGGTTTCTCCACTGCATACAGGGCTGAACCAGTTTGCCTGAGGTCAGAGGTGTTCACTCTGACCTCAGGTAAATGCTGAGAGAGAACTCAGGTCTGACTCGCAGGTTATCCAGGTGACCATGCTGCTGCTGGCCAAGTTCTGGATGAAACCTTCTGAGTTATGCAGCTTTACTTGCCTACCTGGGTGACCTCTGCCAGGTCACTCAGCCCCATTGTGTTGTTTTCAAGGAAATGGGAACTACTAAGGAAAACTCAAAGCACATAACATTTCATTTTAAAGCATTGCTCCTTTGCAACATAGTTTTGTTCATCACCTCATTTAGCATAAGCTGTAGGTGGGGTAGTAAAGTATAATTGGTGAAGGTGTTTGTCAGTGAACTGGGGAAACCACTCAATGGAAATACTGTGCTGCAGTTTTCCCCATTAAGGGGAAGGAATGAATATGGCTAGTTCCAGTTCTTCATGGGTAATGAGACAGGCTGGGATCTCATTCCTATCTATAAGCTTTAGGCTCCTAAGTCCTTGACTAGTGGATTCTCAAGATGGGCAAGGGTATGCAAGAGCTCTGTATAAGAGGGGAGGTAGGAGAAGGAACAGGTACCAGTTTCCCTGGAGCCTGCAATGACTGGAGAAGTCGGTCTACTGAAGACCAGGCACTAGTGCTCCAACAAGGACGCTCTACCACCCACTCATGCTATTGTGGACTGTTGGCTGTCAAAGCAGAGGGTAGTGGAGATGGGCTGCACTGAAGAGCTGGATGTGGAGGGCACCTTACCAAAGGTGCTACAGTGGCTAGCTCCTGCTACCAGTTTGTTGTAGAAATGGAGCAGGTCTCTGCCAGCTTTGGTACAGAAAGTGACTTCTGATGGGCTTGATTAGAGGATGAGTGACAAGCCTCAAGAGGGGCAGCATGCAGAGCTCCCTTCTCATTTCTCTGGCTTGACAAGTTCCCGGTTTATTTATACTAGCTTGTGCACTAACTTGTGCGATGCAGGTGTTTCAGCATGTGCAAGAGTGAGCAATGCTGATACAATATCTACTTAAAAGGAAGGTTAGCTTCACCCTCAGAGAGTCATTTGAGGGCCTCCAGTCTGATATTTAGTCTGTTTATGCACCTCAGTTGCTAGGCAATGATATTGCTCCAAATTTGCGAGCACCAGCTGCCATTTGCTCATATCAACAATGTGGAAATAATTGCTCAGAAAAGTAGCCTTCCCCTCACAAAAACATTCTGGAATCAAAGGTGATGCAGTCTACACGCTCAATAGTTTTTACAAGTAAGATCAGCCTTTCCCCCCTATTAAATTCTATCAGAAAGTCACTGTATCTTGAACAAAACCAGTCTTGGTTACATACATCTGGTTGTAGCTGAGAGGTAGCCAAAAGAGGTTTGTTGATTTTTTTTTTTGGTAAAATTTATGTATTTAGAAAAGTAACTCAGGAAGCAGACTTGTTCCAGATCTTAGAAGAATAAGTATCCAAAGTATAAACACACAGCAGCAGCAGGAGGCTTCTCCTGCGCAAGCTTTACATATCTTCCCAGACTAGTAAATCATGAACTGGCAAAGTATAACATCCACAAAAATAAATAAATGTGCCTTAGTTCTGCAATGTGGAAGCTTTAAGCTTCTGTCTATTTATTTTTGCAATAATTAGGGTGGGGGTGGGGGAAAAAAAACAAGCTGTACCAACTCCTAAGAGCAATTGCTGTTCTGGTTTTCTGAGGGCTTTTCTTTGTTGTTGTTTTGAACATATCTGTGTTTATCTTGCCACTGCCATTAAATCACTACAAGTTTAGTGCCAGATTTCACCATGGCAGCCTCACATTTGATTACCTGTGCAGAATAGGGAGCATCTGCTGCTCTCAGATGGATTCAGCATGGGATCCTTATGTATGTATAAAGCCCCATGTTACATTGGGTCTGTGAAAAATGGGGAGACTAATAGAGAAGAAGTGATTTGGATAAATATCCCTGCTCCCTTTTATAGAAACTGCATATAGCATTACAGTACTTCGTTCTGCATTAGGTTTCCTTTATGAAGTTTAAGGAAACTTTAGATTGTACTTAGCCCAAAACTCAAGATAGCTTATGCATAAGTAAAAGGAGTATTTGGGTCCAGTTAGAGTGTGTTTTAACCTATAGCTAGTGGTGTCTATCAAATGCATACTACTGGAGACCAAGAAAAAAGGCCAAACCTTAATGCAAATGTTTGTTAATGCTTAATTGTAACTAAGGGACTGTGTGTTTGTGCCTGATTATGAAGGAAGTGTACTGGGTCACATTAGGTTCCAGAACTCTAGTAACATGAGAGACAGCAGTTCATCCAAGGTGTTCAAACTAATAGAAGCTACAGCATGACTTTGTGCTGAGCATTTTTAAAAAAATATTTAAAAAAGAAAACAGACATCTGTTTGTCAAAGTCGATGAAGTAGGACGTGACCTATTAAGAGAATATGTTGTGTTACATGTCATTTACTAAAACCTGTTAGCAACTTACCACTACCAACATTGGGGAAGTGTAGTAAAAAAATTGCTACAGAAATTAACTTGACAAGCAGTAGCTTGACAATTCTGGGGTGCTGCAATTAGTTATGTGGCATATGACAGTGAACAGCAGAGTAGCAGCCTTTCAAGGTATCATATAGCAACAGGCTAGAAACCCTTCTTGGTGAACTGAAGTTGAAATTAATTCAGAATTAGAAAATAGGAGTTCTGTATTCTGCCAGTATCATTCAACAGATCTAAGTGCTGTTTAAAGAAGCATGGGGAAAGGTGTTGGTAATCTCTCTCTGTTTAATTCTGTACATAAGCTTACATATTATGCAGTTCTCATGTTGCATTATCCCTTACTCTATACAAGGAGTTGTCTTTTTTAGAAGGCAGCATTACAAGAACAATAGATCTGTTTCTCCATTACCCCGAACAGTGTGCTGCTGTTTTATAGTCAGCCCACTACCAAATTCAGAATGGCAGCATTTTACATGTTCTGTGCACTGGTGTCAACCACCATACAATATACAGGGTAACAATACAATGTTCATAGCGTGACAAATTTCTGTAACTGGTCACAGGCACTGAATCTTATACTAGCCTAAAATTCAAGTCATTCCAGGGAGTATGGTGGAGTAATTCCATTTTTTGTAACCAATAGTAGAGTCAGTTCAGTATGAAGCAATAGTAGGGACAGAAAAGCAGCTTTAAAAGATCAGCATCCCTGATGCTGCAACAAGTTACATATAAAAAAAAAAAAAAAAAGCATGCATTCAACTTGGACCACTTACCATTTCCAAAGGAAGGTTAAAACAAAGCATAACACTGAAGTTAGGTTAAGACTTCCCCACAATCCAGCATCACTTGTACTCAGTCCTCCTTTGATGACATGGAGAAACCAGAGATAAGGAGCATAGCTCCCAAAGCTGACAAGTGTGGAAGCTTTCAATGATACCTACTTTGCAGAAGTCATTTTAACACAATATTCCTTGTCAGCATGTGCCCAACTTAAAGGTTTACAAAATTCACTGGGAGCCCTTCCATGGTCTTTAGCAGTATTTGAATCAGGCCCTGAATACACAGCTCAACGTTGCTGATCCCAACAATCTGTCACACCTTAGCTACCCTTACTTTTGGGCATGCAGCTAGCTAAAAGTGCCTCAAAGCTCAATAACAGCCACGCTGTTTTCTGTTTTCATACAAAAAATTTAATAAATATTACTTTTCAAGATTTATTGCCAGGAACAACACATCAAAGATGCATTTTCATATAACACTAATATCACAATACAAGGTATCTTTCATGATCTCAGTGGTTAACCAATGAGATTACTATGTTTATAAGCCTTTTTTGATCTTTAATGTTGTAATAGCACTTTGATTTCCTCACTTGTTATGGCGGGCAGTGTAATCTATGGCAAATCTACACAGTGATCTTACTGGACATTCTACTGTTCAAGTATTCAACAACTAGCTTATTAGAATACTCCCTAAATGCAGTAGATTACAAAAAAAAAAAAAAAAAAAATCAAATCTACAAGTGGTTCAGTATTACATATTCATGGTGAAAAAAAAATCAGAATTTACAAAATAAGATTTCTGTGCTTCCAACTTCACACGCTAATTTGATATCTTAATTACATGCAACCACTCACATTTCATCTACATAAAGTCATAGCTCCGTTTTGTTCCCTTAAACTGCTTTGTAGCAGATTATCTGCCTGTCACTCTTTCAAGTCTAAAGCAGCAAAACAAAAAAAAAAGTTCTAGTCTAATTATCTAAAACTGCCTCAGTCAGTACTTACAAATAGTCTTAAAGTGATACTATGGAAGGTGTTTCAAACGTTTGACATTTGTACAAAAACCAGCATCAAGGCATGAGAGCCCGTCCTATTGTTAAAAATAAACTATTTTTAGAACACATTAATTTTGGCATATAGGCAACATGTAACAAGAAAATAAATTCAAAATAAAGAAGCCACAAGCTTACAACGCTATCAAAAACCTTCAACTCTAAACACATACATATAAATAAAAAGGAATGATATTTAAGGCTCTTGATTATTAAGTTAATAAATCAAATATACACAGCGATTAATAAAAAAAGAATTATTTACATATCTATACAAACTTCTATTTTTGACACATTTTCCTCTTTAAATTCTTCATTTACCAGCAACTGCTGACATTGAGTTCCTCCCCTCCCACCCCCAACAAAAATACAATAAAAAAAAATAAATAATAAACTTTCTTGATAGTTGCTGTGGTTCTGAGCTGCAAAGGCACTTTCAAATACAGAACTAGTTGTACGTCACCATAAAACCAATATACAAAAAACTCAGCGTCAATAAATATAAATAAAATGTATTATTCTACGAAACTGTATAAATTGGGACATCTGACCAAAAAAAAAGGTAAATGCTAAAGAAGAGCTAATAAGTCTATGCAATACCTTATGAAACATTTCTGTGATGTATCAGCTACAGCTGAATTTACCATTAGGGCACTTTTGACTAGTTTTGCATAGATGTGAAATGCAGCACTTGGTATTCCCAGCCAACCACAGCAACTATCATTGCCAGTGTAAGCCAGCTTGTCAAAACTTAAATTAACACAGGGATTCTAAGTAAATAATAGCCTTAGACTCAAATATTACACAACAGTTTAAAGAACTACAAGCTCAGAGTGCCTTTATAATGATATTCAAAGGCCCTGCATGGCAGCACCTCACCAACTGCTATACAATGTATTCCATTCGATTTAAACTTTGCGCACTTTCCAAGTCTCTGTTGTCTTGTTTATTTGTCCAGTTTGGGTGTTTCGTAGGCGTACTGTTGGGTGGCTTTTCATCTCTGTCTACCAGTGTGTATGCTGGCTGTTTGGCAAATCGGGCCTTCTGTTGATGCTTGTCCATGTCGTCTTCCTCTACCTCTGAATTGTGTGTCCTTATTTTGGCAATTTTAGAGTTTTTGTTTTCGTAGTCTTTGATAGGGACAGCATTGGCTCCGTGTTTCTCAATGGGGTTTTTTATCTGATTCAGCTGCTCCCTCACGTTGTTTGTGGTGTTGTCATCTGATGCCGTGTGAGTGTGGCTGCTCTGCTTTCTGCGTTTTCGAATGCACCAATAAAAGGCTGTTACCAAGCAACAGATCCAGGCTACTGTTAAGACGGAGCTCAGCAATGGCACCAAGAAATCTGAAAGACAGATATGAGACCAATTAACCTTGCAAATGAAGTCCTTTAGTTAAAGCAGACTACCAAACAAACAACAACAGCCACCCTCAATTTCTAAGCTGCCTTCTCACGCTGTTCTTAAGGGAATATTCTTGTCTCTTAAAGATTAAAAAAATATTCCAAGTGGAGCTAGCACAAGACTATGCCAACAGCACTAGATGCTAGGGAAGTCTTCCTTTTCTCCACAAAACCAACAGCTTGCAGTCAGTGGTAATGCAAACTTCTCTACAGTACCCTGCCAAAGACCCTGGCCTAGAGGGAATAGTTCTTCAGCCGAGGGTAACTGGCTCCAAATCCAGCAAAATCCTTGATCTCTCAGAGACTGTCAACAAAAATGTTAATTATTGGAGGGTGTTATGTGGCAAATACATCCGCTATGATCTTGAGACAGAACATTTAGTTCAGTTAAATCAGGGTACTAGCAGCCATCAGATAGTAATTGGGAGTTATCACTTTCAGAAGCCAGGAAATGCTTCATCTTGGTATTTTTATTCCTTTTTCTTATGGTGCAATCCATGTGGCAGGGAGGAGAAAGGGAAGCAAGTAAAAGGTCTCCTTTCCAACAGCCTGGCACAATCCCTCCCTCCTTTCCCCCACCAAGCTACAACACGAAGATAAGCCTTCTAACTTGACCAGAGATGAAGCCTCAATATGAGACAAAAACCAAACCAACCCCCCCCCCCCCCCAAAAAAAAAAACCCCAAACAAACCCCAAACCCAAAACCATCATACCTGTCTTGTTTTTAGTTGGTCGCCTTTGTACTCTAACTTCTGCAACTGCAGCAATTAGCGTGTTGTTTCCATCACGTTTACTGACAAGGTCAATAATTTTATCGGTGATTTCCTTGATTGGGTTTTCATTCTCCCGAATGTCTTCAGCTGACTATAAGGGAAGGAGTACAGTTAACTATCATACACTTAAGTGGCATTAATAACCACTATAAAAACCAAACTTTTGTAACCATAAAGCAGAGCACTTCCCAGAATTTTCCAGCTAAAACTCCTGTTACTGGTAGAGGCAGGCCAAGCATGAGAAGTTTCAGCCCATATCATTTTAGAAGACACTAACAAGTGCTTATGTGGTGTTATAAATGGAAACCGGTTTTGCTACTTTAACTAATCACAGTTGCAACCCGATGTTAATTTTCAAGCATGTTGTAGACCAAACATTGATACCCCTCTCCCATTCAAAGGAATTGGCAAGGTTTATAATTTCCATTCCAAGTGCTGACAAAGCTTAAAATTAATTCAGTGCATCCCCATTACATATATAGCAATTTAACAAGTGTTTAAAGGTGAGTACTTACTATCGCAACATGTATTTCATTGTTTGCTAAGCGTGAAGGCTCACAGGTGATGTAGATGGAATATTCAACAGAAACATTCTTCAAAATGTTAAGCTTTCTCAGTTCACTGCAAATATGCTCAGTGGTAAGACCCTAGCAATACAAAAAAAAAAGAGTCTTATGAGTTACAATTTAAGATACAGACTTATTCCTTAAACAGAGCACTGTACAACAAGCTCTTGGTTGCTCTTCCACTACTGAGATAAAGCCCAGCAGAGAGTACACGGGTCTTTAGACTGCACGTTTTAATTAAAAAATGAGATTAATCTCCTATTACTGAATTTGAGGAAGATGATTGTCAGATCACTTGTTTCATGCAATGCCAGTCTACTTTTTGTTATAGGAGCTTTTTTATTTCAAGTTACCCACCGGCAACATCATCTCTTTATTGAAGGTAAATGTAATGTTGGCACAGTTGTCCTGGTAATAAGAGTCTGAATTACATTTGGACTTCACTGGTGGCTGATTTGAAAGCCAGCATTCACCCATTGCAGCACAGGGATGTGTAAAGCAGTGGTCATCCTTAATAGGATTACAGGTGTGTCCAGCTGGGCACTCATGACCTTTAGCATGGATTAGACAAGGTGTAGGCCCACACCAAACCTGGAAGAGAGCGAGTATTTTATGAGTGTACAGTCAGGGGTGTACAGGAGAAAACAAATGCAACTCAAAGTACAGCAAGACTACCTTAGAGCACGTGACCTTTCCATTCAAACACTGACAGGTATTACAGTTGTCGTCCCATTTAGTACCATCTGCTGTCACACGCCCGTTGGTAATACAAGGCCTTCCTGTAACTGTGAGAAAGGGAGATGGATTCTTAAACAGTTTGCTCTACTCTAAGCCTGCCCTACCACATTTTCCGATCCCTTTCCATTTCATAAAATCTAGTTGAGTGCAAGAACTTTTCCATTCCTTTACTATGTATGCTCTTATTACAGTTGCTAGCATGTAAATGAACTGAATCTGGAAACATATACTGTAGGCTGCTTGGAATACCTTCTTGGCATCTTGGGCCACTACGACCAGGCGGACAGATGCAGCGGTAGCCGTTAATTTCATCAATGCATGTAGCTCCAAAAGCACAGGGTGAAGACTGGCATTCATTGATATCTGTGATAAAGAAGGGGGGGGGGGGGAGTTGCACCCATTAAACAGCTATCCATACAGGTGAGTGTGAGAGTACACACAAGACAGCTGTAGCCTTATATTCTCTTTTCATATCTGGATTCTGATTTCTGTTATACCACTGCAATTCTGGAGTAAATTTGTTTGAAGTCACTGCAGTTAGCCCAGGTTTACAGTGCTGTAAATCCAGATCATAACTTGACCATGGTCTGACTACTTAAAAAGCCCTTCAGGGACAAGGACACATTCTTTGCTAGATAGATATGCTCACCTTCCTCTGGCACGGTCCAGATTAGTCAACACAGTTATATTTAATACATGGACATTAAACCCCTTTCAATTACACTATGGCTAGGAACAATTCTATTTTCATAGCTGTGTTATTAAAATGTTGGTATCTTCCTACCTATAACTATTATTACATTACAGAGAAAACAGGAACCAAATCAGTGCCTGGAGGCAGATTATTATTAGTTGACAGGGATTTTAACTAGCATCCTTCACTCTCAAACAGAAAGTCTGCCACAGACCATCTCCTAACAGGGGAGGACTAACACCATACTCCTCCCAGCTGGGCTCAGACTTTTTTAGGCTAAAGTGCATCTAATACTTTCTCTACATTTTCACTGAGCATTTTTTCAGCCAGCTATAAATCAGGCATACCAGATATGGACAAATAATAGGGCTGGACAGATTTGCATACCAGATTCAAAAACTCTGGTATTTTGTGGCAGCACATATTTAAATAATTATTAGGTCAGGATCAAGTTGGAGTTACATGGTAATACTTACTTATCCGACAGTCTGGGCCTGCAAAGCCTGGAGCGCATTCACAGCGGTACCAGTTATCTCCATCCACACAAGTCCCACTATTATAACTAAAAAGGACAGGAAAAAGAGGTATCACTTAGCCATAGTAGGTTTCACTGTTTGGTGAAAAAAGACAAGTGAACAGTTCTAATGCAAAAAGATGCCAAAGGCAAAGGATGAGTAACATATCCAAGTCACAACACTTACCAAGGATGAGGACTGCAATCATTTGTATCTGCAGAAAGCAAGACAGACATCCATTAACATACGAACCAGGGCTGGAGTAAATGTTGTCATCAGTAAAGAATGACTAAATTCCTACAATGCTTGAGCTACATTTGGCTTAAACTTTTGCAAAAATATGCCAAAATGCTCAGTTAAATTGATTCCAGGCTTCCACCACAAAATTTGTTAACTACACTGTGGAACACATGTACACAGGAAAAGATCCTTGTAAAGAATATAAAAAGGAAGAAGTGAATGGAAGCAGACAGGGCTGCTGGTAGAAGAAGAATGCAGGAGAAAACAAGACAACATCTGTCTCCACTTAACTCACTTGCAACTTTCTCATGCCCAGGTCAAGGCTCTATCATATAATGTCATTAAAAGCAAAGATTCAGGTGATGCTAAAGCCTACATCAAACAGTTCTCCCCTTCTGGTTTCAATCTTGACACTCAGAGGGCAACAGGATGAGCTAATGTTCTTGTCAGGCAACACTTTAGAAAAGTTCAAGCAGAGAGACTTACTCTGAGTGCAAGTTGGTCCTTCCCAGCCTTCTTTGCAGACACAAGTAAAGGAATCCCCGCTGACTACACAGGTACCACCATTATGGCAGGGGCTTGGCAGGCAACTGCTGTTTCTTGCTATAACAGAACACAAGAAGGTAGAGGTAAGTTATTTTTCCTTTAAGTCACACTAAGATCAGGCAAAGGGGGATGCCAAGGTTACAGATTCAGGGATGCATCTACCCCTAGATACTACAAGTCCTGGTTACCTATATTACAAGTGGCTCCTTCCCATCCTGCAGGACACATGCACTTGAAAGTGTCTCCCTCATCATAACATGTTCCTCCATTATTGCATGTAGCCTCATCACACTGGCTATCACCTAGGAAGAGCAAACCAGCCTCAGTTTCACTGCTCCACTAACACAACACAACACAACGCAGCACATTTAACATTACTTTAAACATACAAGAACTGCAACTTACGCGAGTGGCAAGTCTTTCCTTTCCACCCATTTTTACATTCACAGAAAAAGTCATTAACCAAGTCTCGGCAAGTCCCTCCATTGTGGCAAGGGTTTTTACTGCAGTCATTAATATCTGGAAGTATAAAAAGAGGGAAAGTGAGACCTAAGGAATGCTTGCAGCCACTATAAACTACTTAATGCTTGATGGAAGCATAGTGCCAGATCCCTGATTTTGGCCTCAAGTCTCAGTTCTGGATTAAGTGCTTGAATATTTTAACTGCTACCACAGACGTCATGTATATTCAGTAACAGCGTCCCCTGCCCCCCAGCTCATTTTCATTTCATTCAGGGCAAACATCACTCCAGTTCCCAAAGATAAGAGCTAGTGAAATGAAAAAGGGGAAAGGCCTAACATCCTAATTGCTGATTATGACATGGATTTTACTGAACAGCGAGTAAAAAGCTAGCAGTTAAGAACTCTTCTCCCCCATTTTACCTGTCACAGCAGACAGAAGGGCATGTGT
This sequence comes from Alligator mississippiensis, assembly GCF_030867095.1. NCBI lineage: Eukaryota > Metazoa > Chordata > Crocodylia > Alligatoridae > Alligator > Alligator mississippiensis. Next base: position 222,620,896 of record NC_081824.1, on the reverse strand, counting down.
TATTTTTTAAGAATAGAGGGTTTACTTGTATTAACTTTTTCCTATGGTGAGTTGTCTAGTATTAATGGTGCAAGACTGGGCAGCAAATTCTATTGTCAACTCTGCTAATAACTGCAGTTATTTGCTAGTTTCTCAGTCCTACCCAATTCATAAAGAGTTCCTCTTCATCTTCCAGACATAGCAAAGCTGTAAGGTTCTTAAAGCACTTGCTCAGATTCAAAGTCCATCAAACTCAATGGAAAGATAACACCAACCTCACTGGGCTTTGAATCTCAAGATCAGATAAAGAGTACATATCATAACTAAGACAGCACAATATAGGCAGATCCTATTCCACTTAATCCTCCAAGTAGAACTTGAGATCTTGCTTAGACTTTAGATGCCAATTTCAACCCTGCTCGAATGCCTGAAGAAAACAAATTAAAAATGCATCTCGTTTTGTAATATCCCTTCATCTAGGCTTTTTTGTGATATTCTCAAGGCTGTGAGAAGGAGGAAGAACCATCCACCTTCTGCATTAGTAGTTTTGCAGCAAACAGGGTAGAACAGATTCACTTGGGCAAAGGCATCCAGGCGCCACTTAGACACCTCATGGGTAGAACATGACACAGCCCTGTATGTCCAGGCTTTGCTTTCAGACACTGCTCCACGATACCTTGTCTTCAGTTTCAAGAAGGTTAACTTACTTGTTTCACAGTAATTTCCTTCCCATCCATCGCTACAGATGCATTTGTAGGAGTTGATACCATCAATGCAGGTGCCACCATTTTTACAGGGGTTGCTTTCGCAGTCATTAATATCTGCAACAGATTGAAGAAAATCTGCCTCAGTACAGTTAGCAAGCCTTCTTATATAACTTGCTTTGCTGTCAAAAGACAAACTCCATTTCTATACACTGACAAAAGCGTGGACACAATAGACACAAGATAAAGGTGAAACAGCCAGCAATTGCTTTTGTAACAGTATATTCTTTGTAACAGAGCTTTTAAAGAGCCCATAAAACCTAGGGTAAAACCAACCATTAAAAACACCTCAGCTCTTGAATACACAAGGTTTGAAAATCATACAATTCAAGGACAGCTGGTTTGTTATACTAACACCCCCCCACCCGGGTCTTGGGAACGCCAATATGCCGTGCCCAAGAAGGACCCTAAAGTAGAGTTCCACGGTCCACTGCGTCACAGGAAAGCCTTATACGGTCTCAGAGGAAGGGACATGTCATTTTCTAATAGCAAACTTGAGGTCAGAACCAAAAAGATAAGCATTGTAAGTTCTTACTTTCATGGCAGTAGGTGCCAGTAAAGCCTTTATTGCACTCGCAAGTGAATTTTCCCCCTGCTTGGCTCTTGCACTTCCCATGGGGACCGCAGACATTTGAAGAAATATAGCGAACCCCTTCTGGTGTGTTGTTAGAAGCCACTGCCACTGTACAACTGTCAATGACTGCAGAAGGAGAGAGATAGAGCTGAGGACTGCCCACTTCATCACATTACCAAGCAGGCTGGCTTCTTGCAACCTGCAAGTACCTAGGTCTCATAGTAATTACCTACATTGAGATTGTACGGTGACTAACTGCACTTGTTACATTAGAGTAAATATTTGCAACTAATTTCCATTTAATCTTCTGAGCCACAAGAGAGTTTGGAGGCTTCCGGGTCTGATCTAAGGTGCATGCAACTATGATTGAGAAGCAGGCATAAAGCATCTCTTAGATAACCATAATCACGAACAGAACATTTTTCTCGTGTATTGGGGTAAAACACAGGGCCAAACTCAGCTGCATAACGCAAATGCAGCATTCAGATTTTGACCTCAAGGTTGAACTGGCCCCACCAAGCCTTATCCTGGGAAATGAGTCAAAAGCATTATTGACGCAGCTGTCATTCGAGACTAACACGTACCTTCACAAGGAGTAGTGCGGCAGTGGTCTTTCAGGTGGGAGCAATTCTTTCCCTCATAATCTTCAGGGCAGTTACAGTAGTAGTCTGTGGCAAGATTGAAGCACTGGGCGCCATTCTGGCAAGGGTTGGGCTCACAATAATCTATGTCCAACTATAAATGACAGGGGGAGAAGGGGGGAAGCTGAGTGAAACAGAGGTTTTATTATTGCTCTTCTCACTGCTACAGGCTGCAGACACTGTGGAATCTGACCTTTTTATCTGCTGCCTCTATTAATTGTACACAATGCAGAGAGTACAGTTATACTTCCAGTAGCTTTGGCAGACAGCATTCTGATATTAAACAGCCACTGAAGGTTAATAGTCAGCATGCAACAAAACTTGACACGCGAACACTTGCGAGCTGTTTAAACGAGTTTTCAGCCACCACAAGGTTTTTCACAAGCACTTCCTTGGCAAGCAGCTATATAGAAAGTATGCCTGTCATACGGGTCACTGGACATGAGGTATTCAGCATACAGAATCAAAAAGTGCTTGTGAGAACTCTGTTATCTGGGACATGCCTTTCACCCACGCTCACCTGACAGAGGTTTCCCGAGAAACCAGCAGGACACAAACACTGAAATCCATTGATCTCATCCTGACAGTGGCCACCATTCAAGCAAGGGTTGCTTGCACATTCATTAATGTCTCTCTCACAGTGATCTCCTGCATAACCAGGTGGACAGAGACATCGGTAGCCATTAACCAAATCCTAGGAATGAACAAGACAGCATTTAAAAGTTAGTAGAATTTTTTTTAAGCTCCAAAAACTTATCACCTTTAATAGGCCAAAAGCTGTCATAAGAAACTTCAGCTGAAGTTAAACCAGGCAAGAGTATTTAGGAAAAAAGGTATTTGTTTACATTCTTAAATTTCTCAGTGGGATATGTTAAGCCAGATTTAAAACTGGAGCAGCCAGGTTTACTGTTCACATACAGTTAGATGAGCTTTACAATAAACAAGGCCAGCCAATAGTTCACTGGTGGCAGTAGTGGAGAAGATGAGTCATTTGCTGCAAAAAAGTATATGCTACCTACCCCCACCTTTCTTTCCTCCTCAAAAGAGCCAGAACCTCAGCTGCTGTTAAATGACAAGACTCCCTTGACTCTGCATGCTATTTTACACCTGTTGTATACTTGGCCCATGCAGACTAAAGCATCTTGATTTCAACACCTGCATTAACAACCAATTAAAAATCAGGCTGACTTACTCGACAGGATCCTCCATTCTGACACTGTCCAAGACAATCATTAATATCTGCAATAAAAATTAGCACACTTTTAGGAGGCAAACAAAGCATTTATATGAGCTACAAATGAGCTAGTGTCTCTCAAAGTCCAGCTAGATAAACCTTTTGTCAAGTTTCCTGCATGCCTTCCTCAAGATAAGGTTATTATAATGGGTGGGAACATTCAGCAATTCTTCCAGTGGAGCTAGTGAAACTTCACATCATTGTTTAGGTCAGCTTATCAGAATATAGCCATGCTAAGGACTAATGACTTTGATAAAACTGTGTATTCTCATTCCAGACCAACTACTCCCTTTCTTAAAACACCACCAACTGCTGCTGGCTGGCTCACCATTTAAAGCACAGCTCAGGATTCAGTGGATTGTATAGCAACATTTCCCCTTTAGGTATAGAATGCACAGAGATGCTTACTTATATCACAATTCTGGCCAGACCAGCCATCAATGCAGTCGCAATAGTAGCTACCAATCAGATTCCTGCAGGAGTTGGCATTGACACAAGGTTTGCCCTCACATTCATTCGCATCTGAAAAACAGTTTGAATGGACAGTGTTGAGCTGTGGATGCAGCAGGAGGGGAAAGAGTCTACTTTTTGTTTTCACAGTAATAATCAGGAGTTCATTTAAAGCTCAGAAAGCAACTTAGAATGTAAAAATGGATTAGGAAGACTGAACAGAATAAAAGGCTACCCAACAGGAGTCCCCAAGGTCCCCTTCAATTCCTCTCGAATTACAGCACACTGGCTACACTAATTAATCAATAATTACCCAGCCACTCACTAAGCATCATGTTAAAGTATCAAAAAAAACTGGAGACTTGGGCCAGCATTTCAAAGGAGCACTGCACCCTGGTCACTGGGATTAATACGCAGCATGAAGAATGCAGACAGCTCATTCTTCATGATATCATCCACATTTTGGAGCCCAGCTGTGAACTCCTTGGTCTGGAGGATTTGACATAACTAAGAAGATACAGAAGTTTCTCACAAAGCCAAAGGAAGGAAAGAGAACATAGAGGTGGGGGAGGGTGCATGAAGAAGGGACAGACCAGCACGGGTACACACAAAACTAGTTCACCTACAATTTAAAGTACCTCTATTAGGCTTAGTAAACTTGGGAACTGTTTTTCTGCAATAGCCAGTATGGTCAATGATGCAACTCAATTAGGAAGTCATTCTATAAAGGGTGACTTAGGCCCAAAATCCTGAGAACACTGCTACATGTTCTGAATGTTAAGCCTCTCAACAGGCCTGGAGACTGTAAAAGAAGTCTTCACATGCCTGGAGCCCAACACACTCTTAAGGACCTGCAGGACTGATTCCCTGGTACGCAAATTCTACAGTAGCAGTTTTGCAGAATAGTTTTCAATAAAGAGTAATACAATACTTACCAAGCTGGCAAGTTTTACCAGTCCACTGAGGTGGGCAGATGCACTTAAATTCACCAACTAGATCTTGGCAGGTTCCTCCATGGCCACAGGGATTTGGAGAACAATCATCAATGTCTGCAAAAAGAGGGCAGGAGGAAAGACTTAGCTTAGTTCAGGATATCAAAATCTTGGCAAATACACAGTTGCCAATAAGATCTGTTGAGAGAAGGGTGCAAAAGCGCTAACAGAGCTGTATGAAAGAACCTCACGTATATGAAAGGAGGCAAAGCATCACAATATGAATGGTCATTAAAAGCCAGCACAAACAAAAAAAATGTTGCAGAAGGGTTAAAAAGCTTCCTTCCCTCCTAGGTTGTGAGTAGCAAGAGTTAGGGAAGGATAAACATTTATGAGCTTATTGCAAACTCCCCCCAACAACAGTACTTACTATCAGTGCAAGTTGGTCCAGCCCAGCCTGGTGAACACATACATTCAAATCCAGTTGAGGTTTCAAGGCAGCTTCCTCCATTGTGACAAGGATCAGAAAGGCAGGCATGTTCCGCTACACCAAAACATACAGCCATGTCAGGTCTGGTAAAGTCCAGGAGTATGAGCAGTCACTGCCAACAAGACCCACTTGCCACTCCCCCTGCACAGCCCTGCGCTTGGGCCACCAGCACAGCTGCCACTACATCTCATTCTCATTTAGTAGCTTTTGGTTTCACACAGTATGAAACTGGCAGGAAGTCATCTTTCATGCTAAGCTGACCTGATCAACATACCATGGACTTTTCTGTCTGAGCAGGAGCCAAGTTAGAGCTCACACCAACTGCAGCAAGAATGCTAGAGAAGTCATTAAGAGTCATCAGGAGTTTGATTTAGCAGATATCAGTCACTCAGCACAGAGTGAGAGTGAGCTTAGACCTTATCAGCCAGCCTTTAACAGCCACCACCTTAGTAATATTACAAATCCAAACTTCCTAGGCGAGGCAGAACGAGACCAAGATAGCTACCCGGAGCTGACAGGAAGCTAATTGGTAGCAATCAGCCCTTGAGAATCAGGGCACTTACCAATTTCGCAGTTCTGTCCCGAGTAACCCTCAGGGCAGGAACACTGATATTTGTCAGGCCCCGTGTTGCTGCAGGTACCACCATTCAAACAAGGCAGGCGAGTTCCACAGTAGTTAAGATCTGTACACAAGGAGCAGAATGGTAAGAGCTGAACAGAAAGGGTTTTGTTCAGTTACTCTAAATCCTTTCACAGAATGTGCCCTGTGCACAACGGCAGGCCAACACAGAGCAAAGCGAAGCCTGTATGCTAACAACCGGTGCATGGCTGGGGGGGGAAGAGGCTAAAAAACCCAGCCAAAGGACAAAAACCCTGCCACGTTCTGGATGCTCTCTCTCAATGCTAGCTGCCAGCATTAAAATTCAAGTTTTACCCTTGGCTATCTGCAAGATTAGCATACCTTTGTCACAGAGCTGACCACCCCAGTTGGTTTCACAGAGGCATTGCCATGGTTCATTGCAGGTGCCATGGACACATCCTGGGTGTGGAATGCACTTATCGCAGTACTGGCCTTGCCATCCATACTGACACCTTAATAATAAAAAAAGAGAGAGCATGGAAACAAAAACTTGGAATTACTTTTGAAGACAAAAAGTAACTGCAAAACTCCCAAGGTTAAGTAAGATTTTTTGGGGGGGGGAGGAGGGGGAGGGTGGAAAGCCATTCAAGGTTTGTTTGAGGGTTTCTTGTAAACAAACATCTTAGCGGTTTCGCCAAGGTCTCTGAAGCCAGCCCTCCTCACAAAAGAATAACTGTTCTGAGAGAACCAGCGTGGGACCATTCAACACAATGCTACTCTATTCTGAAGCTCACACAAATGTGGCCGAGAGGGTGGGTGTATACTACAAATCAATCTCTGGATTTTGACAGAATGGATTATAAATTTGAAAAAAAAAGGCAATGGGAACAATGGTTATCTAGCCCTCCCTCAGGACTGCAATGACCCAGGCACTTTAGCCATAGTGTGTGCACAGGAAGAGAAACCAAACACAGCCATAAACACTACCTCCCAGCATTGTAGGAGACAGCAATAGAGCCGACTTATCCTAGTGTTATCGGAAATTACCCCCCTGTGCTGGATTGTGGTAGAAGCCTTCTGATACAAAATTATGAGACCACATATGATAAAGGGATTTCTTTAAAAACAAAGAACAAATACTAGATTTGCAGGGTGTCTGTGTGTTTGTGTAGGGGTTGGTTGTTTTGGTTTATTTATTTTTTTTTGGGGGGGGGGGAGGGATGACAAACTGGCTCGTCATGTACTTAAGAGCTCACTGTTTTTCAGAACAAGCCACTCTCCATCCAAATGTTATCCACCACATGGAGTTTGGTTTTTAAGTTATGAAATATTGCCAATCTTCAACTAACTACAGCTATTATTCTGAGATTTTAACATAGTGGGGAAAAACAGCTTAAACCATGCAAAGTCAAGCATGAAACTTAACACATTACAGCCCCCTCAAACTGGAGCCTAATTTTGGACTTGTTTCTCTCAAGCAAAATGAAACAGGGATTTTACATATGAATTAAAAAAAAACAAAAACCATGCACATACGCTAGGGAAGAGAGAGGGGTGTAGCTGAAGTCATAGGTTTACTAAAGTACTGTATTTCATTAATAGAGTCTGGCAGTAAGTGATCAGCAGTAATAACTCACTGAGCCATTACTAAATTATGAAAATAAACTTCTGCGCAGAAGGCAGTTAGGCTTTCTTTTCAAAAAGCTGTTCTCTGCCCAGTAAGTCCTTCTCATGGGAAACGTTACAGGGCTCTACCCAATAGCTAATCACCCAAGGCTAATAGTAAGTTTAACTTCCCTTCTAAAACTCTCAGATGACCAGCCACCTCCTAATTAAAGATTTTTTTTTTTAAATAGATGCATCAATATCAGCCTGTTCAAAGCTCAGGTGAAACAAATGAAGTTGTGTGTATGAAAAACAAAGTTAGTCTAAACTTAGTTTTTTTGTAACCCAAGCTAAAAACAGAACAGGGTGGTGGGACATGGAAAGACCACCTTTTCTGAAGTAACTCACTGAACATCTTCTGATATAGAGAAAAGGAGAAGAAGGTAATAAAACGTCATATTTGGGACCATTCATGTTATACCAGTGCATGGTATAACACAACAACTTGCAAGGATGCACTAATCTTTATAGCGGAGGCCACGGGTTTTCCCCAAATGCCTGGGCCCTTTGCAGCCTCCATTCCTGCCATATTAAGGAGGCAAAGCACTTTAAAACCTTTCCTCTTGCTTCAGTGAAACAAAATGCAGTAACAGTGAACTTTGTAGAGCGAGCATATATATATTTTTTTAATTAATGCTTGCACTTTGGGACTGATCTAAGAAAACTAGACAAGGGCTATGGATATATTTAAAAAAGGGGGGGGGGAAAGAGTTAAAGTTCCAGAATCCTGGAATTTGTTCTCATTTAATAATATGTATGAAGCAGTTTCTCATGAGAAATCTGAAGTTTCTTTGCTTATATAATGATTCATGAGTAGATTTGGTTTTGTTGGCAGGCTCATGTTGAAGAAAGTTACTCGCACCAAAAAGAAAAGGGATATTTTAAGTACATTTGCAAGTTGTCTATGTACCAGGACCTAGAGCAGTTTCTGCTGGGATGTTATTTTTAAACTCAAGTTGCATTTGTAACATATAGACGACATGACTCATCAAAACTTAAGAGAATATAAAAATCTCATTTCTGCGTTTGCTTTAAAGATATGGGACTCATTTGGCAAGCCAAAAGGATCTGAAAGCACCAGAAGGGCAGTGTTGTTTTAAAACTATGCAAATCAAGTGTGGGAAAGTTGCACCTTGAGTAAATAAGAGCACTAGTGCATGTCTGGGCAGTAAGTGGGAGGTGAGAGACTTAGAAAGAGAAAGGCCTAAAAACAATTCAGGAAACAAAGCCTGTTGTTCAGACTAGAGACAGCAACCCTACAAGGCATGTTTATTCTGAAGACAGTAGCACAAATCACTGGTAGCCTCAGCTGATAATACTTCTTGCGCCATCTGGCCCACACTACTTGCAGCGTGTTCTTTAATTAAAAAAATAAATAAATAATATATCAAGAACGGGTATTTTATTTAGGCTGTATAAGCTAAATGTATTTATTTTATTTAACCCCAGTTACATCCATGCACTTAAACATCAGAACCAAATTGAGGGATGTTTTTTGTTGCTTCACACCTGCTTCTCACAAAACAAAGCCACATGCATTTAATTTTTTTAGTTGTGCTGTCAGCACTTTCCCTTAGGAATGCATTTTTATGGATTCCCAAGGGAAAGAAGGGACTGCTGGAATCATCTTGTTTCACCTAGGAAGGCATAACACAGGCCACAGGACTCGCATGAACCAATACCCATCACCCAGAGCTTCTTTTTCAGGAGACGCATCTAGCCTTTAGTTAGACCCTTTCTCCAAAAGAAGATGCAAACTGACCCCTGCTAAGATGCAAATAGCTTTCTGTTCTTGAAACCCCATCCACATTTTACCTCAAGAACACCACTAACTTCACTCTGTAAAACATGAAAAACCTTATACTGACCGACTCATATGCCTTCCTACATATTCTCCCTTACTCCCACGCTAAGTGATCACCATGAAGAGTTAAAAACTTTTAATAGCTTGCCTATAAAGTGTTCAAATTCTATACCCAATAATAACCCTGTATTGATCAGGGAGAAAGCCCTCCCCATATTGTAAATCTACAGCATATAATTTGAGATGTTCCAAAAATTTTAAATTGTTAAATTGTTGTGTTGTGGCTAAACTCTGCTTTTCATTGTCTCCTGGCCAGAACTGAAGAGACTTCAAAGCAGCAGCAACAAAATTCGGCATTCATCAGTATCTACTGACAAGATTCCATCCCAGCTATTAACCTCTCAGCACTCAAAGCCTGGCTCACAACAGCAAAGGAACCAAGAGATTTTACTAATCCCATTCTAAAGAATGCTTGACTTTTGCCTATTGATGGAAGGAGTTTGGGAGGGGAAATAAAAGAGGGGGAGAGGAGTAATAGGCCATTGAGTTAGAACTTCTAGCAGAAAAGCCCGTAACCACCCTTTTTTGTTATTTGGTTTTTTGTTTTTTTTTAGCAAATGAAATTGGAACCATTTACACAGAAGCAATTAGTCACTACTTGTGGAAGCAATTTACCACTGTTTTTCCATTGCAGCGTCACTGCAAAAATGAAAAAAAAACAAAAACACCAAAACCTAAGCTATCCATTTATCTGAAAAAAAAAAAAAAAAAAAAACAACAACAACAACAAAAAAAAGAAAACAAAACATCGCTCTTCTTTTGGTGCAACCAAGTACGCATAATAGGCCCTTACAAAATCTGGAAGTCTTACTCTCCCCTCTGACCCCCACCATCATCACATTTTGTGCAGCATCATTTATTCAGTTACTTAGCAGAAACATTTTGTTTACCTGCACTCTCCTGGTATTTTGCAAGAACCGTGTTTTGGGCTACAACCCTGACGGCAAATAGCTGTAAAAAAAGTTATACAGAAAAGGAAAGTATCAGCATGCTGTCCATTTCCTGCATTCTCACACTTGTGGGAATGCTTTAATCTTCAACTAGCATTGTAATCCTACCAAATCCATGATTTAACAGGTCTCTCGTATCAAGTCTATTGGAAAGAAGCTGAGGTAGGTGGTGCCTTATGACAGCAAATCCACCAAGTCCACTAATACAGCTAGCTATAAAGAGATCCCACATAATGCCATTTTAAAGAATGCCTCAGAGGCAAGAGAAGCCATTTCACTTCATAAAGCAAAAACCCCCCGCTTCTGCGCTCAAGGGTGAAATAACCCCACCCTTGCACACCCACATGAGTGTTACACTAGTGAGTTGAAACAACGTATTTTCCCCTTCATGTACACACATGTACACAGCATGCTGGGCATCAAGATTTAGAAGTACTTGGGTGTTTTGTCAACAAGACAAGTCCATGTTTAGTTCCTCCAGTTGATATGTTTCTCCCGTGATGATAATGCTGGTCTAAGGCTGATAACGTCAGCTCACATAAAGAAACAGGCTGAAATTTGCTGCAGCCCTTCTAGTGCAGCTCCTCTCTTTACACTTCCTTTGCACCTCCAAAAAGGAAGTCTTCACTTAAGTTAAAGGGGTACCATGTTTTTAGGTGTATTTACATAGGTAATCACTGCAGGAGGTGACAGTGCAGATTATATTCAGGCCCCTTCTGTTCTATGCTTCAAGGTGGAGCTTATAAAATAAAATCTGCCCAAATTTTCAAAAAGTCATTTAGGTACTTTGGAAAAGTTTGTTTAATGAATGCAAGGCTCCATACAGTAAATCCTGCTATCGGTGCAGTAGGTACATGGGCAGCAGCACAGTAATCAACCAATCTAGTTTAACAAGAGTAGCATGGAATAACCCAATCCTCCCCACTACCTCACTTTAAAAAGTCATCTCTTTGTCCAGTCAATCCTTGACTCCTCTTCCAAGGTTAGGCAAGGCACCAGGTTAGGGACTGCAGTGACATGGACACTTCCCCTACAGGAATTATTTTTCTATGGCTCAGAATCAGCCCAATCTAGAGGTGAAATATTTCATATGCTTCTACCAATACTCCAGGCTATACAAAGCTATTAAAATCAAACAAATAAATCTCACACACTTCAAATATTAAGTTACAAACCTTTGTTGCATTCCGGTCCCATCCAGCCTTCCAAGCAAGTTTTGTTGCCATTCTGATCGCACGTATGGTGTCCAAAGAAGTCATCCCTTGGGCGACAAAACTTGTTGCAGCCAAAGCCATAGTAGTGCTCATCACAAATCACACGGATCTGGTACTCAAAATGGGCGACACCTGCGTTCTGTTTCAAAGCCTGCCACTGACGACTTGGATTGATCATGCCAGAATGGGATGCCTTTTCAATAATGCTATCAGGATCTACAAGTCAGAAATGAAGGTACGATTAACACTTTTGCTTAGGGGTTGGTCCCCTGTGCTGACACTCCATTTGGCATACAGGCTTTTTTAAACAAAGTACTGCAAGCAAACTGACTATTTAACTTCACGGCTTTAGCGGAAAGATGAATTCTGAAACACTTTTAGTAACTGAAATGCATATGCTGTATTCTGAACCAGAGCTTGACTGAATGGAAACAAATTCTTGAACTGCTCAGTCCTGACTTCAAGTAAGTCTCACACATCCAATAACTAAAGGGGGGCAACAAGGCTGGGACAGGAAAGGAATTAAGAGACATATCTTCATGCCTTCAGTAAGTATGGGAACCTCAAGTTTGATACATCATGCATCTTGCTCTGCTTGATGAGTTATTAGTAATATGTCGCCTATTTTTGGTAGTAATGAAAATCTCAGGCAATCAGCCTGCAGAAGCCTAATAAAACAACTTTTACGAACTGGATATTAAGGGCCTGCAGGCTTCTAGAAATTAGGTAATAAACCCAAATTGGGGAAAACATACCTCCATTCTAGCAGAGGAACTAGTGATTTTGGCATTCAGTTGACATAAATGATCTCACTCGATTTGGGAAATACTGTACAAGTTATCCCTTTAGATGGTAGGCCTGAATCTTTAGTGTCAGCTAAGAGAGATGCCTTTCTTAGCAGAGTCAAATTACTTTGCATGCACCACAGATTTCCCTTCTCTCCTTTAAAAGTATTTCACAACAAAGGGTTTAGATTTTGTATGAGACCTCTCATTCCAGCAAAATTTTCTGGCTTTTGGAAACCTACAACAACTGTCTAAATTATAGCTTGAAATAATAATAATATTTCACATTTGCTCGGAACATTGTATACATCTGTGGTATTTCACTTTGTAGTCCAGGTCTTGTGACTTAAATGATCTGACACTGCCTTACGACCTGCTGCTAGCAAGCACTTGACTGCAGAGTAAAAGTTTATCATAAAACAGCCAAAATATCCTTGCAGACCTAGAGCAAAAACAAAAATAAGTACCAGGCTAGTCTGTTCTGTGTGTGAAAGCATGAGCCAGAGACAGAAAAATTTGAGGTAGAAAGGCACCTTGCCAGTAATGTGTTAGAAGGTTCTGTGTGAAATATTAGCACATTTAAGTATTAAGAAGTAAAATGCATCAAGTAGTTTATTCATGCTTTCAACATTAAAAAAAAAAGCTTAGGATTTTACATAAGGCAGACACTAAGTGCAATAAAACTGCTTCACAAAGCTGATGAAGATGCATGGGCAGTTCTCATCTAAAGAACTTTAGAAATGTTCATTACAGCCATTGATTTTTCAGTTTTCAAAAGAAACCCCCAAGCTAACAGTTCTTCAAGACTATGTAAAACTTACAATTTCATCCCTAAGTCATACCTATCCTACTTGTACCTGTAGGAAATGTTTTAATGTACTTGGCTGCCCTGACACTACCACAGAAGTGCATCCATCTCTTATTTCCCTTTTTTTAAGCCACCCTGGTACTCTTGAAACAGAGTGCAGCATCCATTCCATTTTTACAGTTTAGGAGTTGAGGTCACCAACTTCTTGTGTAGTTTGTGGTTTCTCCAGTTTAACAGTGTTTTCTTTCCAACTCAGCTCTCACTTGTACTCTGATCCTCACCCCATGCCTGTATGTGATGGAGGAGAAGATTCTCAGATACTTTCAGTCCTGCGAGTCACTTAAGTCTCTTTTGCCACAAGTAATTTAGATACCTAAAGACTTTTCAATATTGATATAAATCGCAGCAGTACAGTGCCTGCATGTGAGTGTGCACTTCTACTGTGTAGATATAAGGTTCCTATACCCCAGGGATGGACAAAATACACCCCATGGGCCACATCTGGCCCACCAGGCAATTACATCCAGCCCGTGGGGCCCCTCTGCAAGCCCTGGCCCTGAGCTGCTCCTCTGCAAGCCAGTGCATCCCTGCAGGAGGTGTTGTTTTGGCTAAGCAACCACCCTCCCACCCCAGCTTGGCCTGACCCACCCCCAGCCCTGAGCTGGTGGGGGGGCACTAGAGACAAGAAGCCACTGCCTGGGAGAGGCTTTTGCTGGTGACTCTGTGGCTGTTTTGAGCCTCCCTGCCTGCCTGCGAGTGGGGGCCCCCTACCATACCCCCCCATCCTAACCCCTCCATACCCACACTGCATATCACCCCACCCATATACCCACTCCCCAACCACACGCCCCCTTGCCCCCTACACACAATATAGAAAAGTAAGACTGTATTTTGAGCTATTATGCAATTGCATCTAGATATACTATGCAAACACATGGATCAGGACACGCATTTTTTTTTTTTTTTTAATAAAATGAAAGTAAGTTATAGTAGATGTTTGATTTTATTTTACTTTTTTGTATATGATTTGTTTTTTTTCTAGTTTCAAGATGGCAGAACCCTCCCACCCACAAGAAGTACTTCCAGGACAAGGGGAGAGACTTCCAGTGGCAAAAGTTAGGGGTTAAAGGTGGGACTTCTGCTCCCAAAGTGGTAACCAGGGGGTGGGGCACCCACCAAGGGGCAGGGCTACCCTTGCAGCCCTCGACAGCTCACCAAAATGCATTAAGTGGCCCTCTGGCCAATATAGTTGCCTGCTTCTGTTATACCCAGTGATATTATTCCTGTTAGATTAGAGACTAATACAGGAGAAATGCTGAAGCCTGTACCTATCCATTCGTCTTCAGTGGGACTCGCCGAGTGATTTGTGTTACACTTATGCTTAAATATCTTGCCAAAGTTGGCTTTCCCATTGGGACCTTGCCAAAATGGCACCTAGCGTCTGTGGCACAGCTGGCATCTACACACAGATTTCCCTTAATCCACTGTCTTCACCATATTTTACCATTAGGAATAACTATGGATGCTTTGCCCAAATTACATAGGGACAACGGATCTGCTTTGCTTTTGAGGGAAAGCCTTTTACCCAGTGTTCTCAGTGTTACTTCACCTCCTCACAACAGTTCACTCTTTGGTAACTGAAAGCAGGCTGCAACTTCTTTTCTTGCCTCCACACTGACATCCCTCCTCCTTCTCTCAGCAGATCTAGGGATGTCTATTTGTTACAAAGAGAGTTAGGCCACATTTCACTCAAGTTGGCTAGTCCTTTGTGTACACAGCCAGCCAAATTCTGCAGAAACACTCCCATTAATTCTCAGGCTCTGCTTGAAGTAAGAGTAGACTGGTGGGATATTATTTTGCTTGATGGGGTGAGAGATGATCACTAAGCATCTCTTCCTGTGATATGGATCAGAATAGTTCAGCTGTGCACACAATTTCTGACACCGCTCATGCAGGCTTCTATAACCCTGGTCAGTACTTGGCACCATCCATCACCAACAGAGGAAAAAAATACTCTCATAACCAACTATGACACTGCAGGCCAAACTTTTTAGCAAGTCTTCCCTAAATTAGTCCCACATCTTCCCCAAGAGCCACTCTGATCCATTGCCTAATCTGCTGCTCTGCTCTCTGATCTGCCATGTGCCACACAGAGGCTGCCCATGCCACTTGTGATACACATGCTGCAGGCTGGCCAACCCTGAACTATGACAAGTTTTTTCTTTCTAGTTTTTCTTCACTCTCCCTCAGTACCACCTGCCAGTGTACACTACCAGAGGCGTACTGCTCCAGGCTTCAGGAAGAACTCCCAGAAGCCTTCTACTACTCCATCCCAAAGAGATTTTAAAGGGTACTGAGAAGCAGCAGGCAGCAAAAGAAATAAGAATGAAAATCAGCCAGCCTCAAGGGAAACCGACCGTCATAGCTCCCTCAGCATCATCCATCCTTTGATAAAATGGTTAGAGGAAACATTACTCAATTTAAAATTGATGTAGTGGAAGAAAGAAACTTCTGCTATCTTTTTAATTTGTACCATGCACTTAGCATCAGAACTGGCTGGTTTCAAGCCCACTTCGTAGGTCACCTGCAGTTCTTAAATGCTTCATCTCAATTTGTCAGTACAAGCATAAGACAAGAATTTCCAGGGTAGTTCAGAAGTGACTAGCCATTTTGACTACAGGCTGGCATTTCAGCTAGTACAGCCTCAGGGGAAAAAAAAAAGGAAATCAAGGTACGTTAACGTGCTTTTGGCCACCCAAACTGATTTGTTATGTTTGAAGTCCTTGCCTCAGAATGTCTCATAGTTATGGTTTAGTTTACCTTAGGCTAAAACCTCTTATGCTTTGCTGGAATTCACGTGCAACTGATACTAGTAATTTACAATAGCTGTTTGACACGCTGCAAGATACATAAAATTAACAGAGCCAACATAGCATAAAAGTAACAGTAGAAAGATGGAATCTAAATACAGACATGAAGACAATCTGATGGGTTAAGTCACGGCCCTTTGATTTCAATGGGGCCAGGATTCACCATGAGCACTACCCGGGAGAAAGACCATTTTGAGCTTATGGTGGCTAGGACAGAAGGAAGGGAAGCAGAAGCAGGAGGCGGATGCAGTCTAGATTCTTAGCGATAATATTTCACTAGGAAGCTCAACATATGCCACCAAAACAGAGAACCTGTTAGAGGGACAGCCTTCTTTAAGAGCCCTTGCAGAGGGAAGTTATGGAATTCAATAAGGATTAAAGCATTAGGGTTCCATAGGAAGTTCTGTAGAAACTTACCAAACCATCATTTTATTCATTGGCAATTGTATATAGATTTTAAAAAGTTCTCTAGAAAACCTTATTCTCAGTGGCACTTAAAAAAAAAAAAAGTGCGCTGTTCATTAAGCACAGGCAAATTCCTTCTAAGCAAGGTGGTGATGCACAAGAAAAAAGGCTGGGTTTATGCAGTACAGCTACTTTGGCAAAGCTACTGGGAGAATTTAATCAGCAACATAGGCAAGACTAAGCCTGCCCTTGGTCAAACATGCTACTGGAAAAAAAAAAAAACAAAAACAACCCCCATGAGAATTTTGTCCGAAGACAATTGTGCTTCCAGAACACTGGAGCAAAGAAAGGATTCATTGTGTAGCTTTGGAAAGTCAGTTTCATGAAAATACATGAGACCTAATAATAGAAAAAATGGCAGAGACCCAGACTGAGGGGAAAAAAAAAAAGCAGTATCCTACTGTAAACAAGACCTTCATTTTGAATGCAGAGACATCTTCCACTTATAATTTGACACTGCCAGTGTAGCAAGCCCTATGGATATATTATTTCCCCTTACCCCCACATAGTGTGTGTAACTAAGGCCCAAAGAATTTCCTGATTAATGGTTCTGGGATGCTGTTGTCTCTGCATGCTCCTCTCTCAGTGGTAGCTAGAGCAGACTAGAAGGCAATACCTGGTGTCATTTACTAATACCTTTCATTAAGTTACTATTCTATGCAAACTTTGCAGCATCTGGAATGAATTAATCCTCTTATATGAAAAGGAACTGCATATATGGGATTGCTATGCCCAAAAACAGCTCCAATGGGGTCTGTCTGAGCACAGGGATCTGTGCTCCTCCTTCCACAGAGTCTGGAAATCATAAGTCCCAAGCTGCTGTTGATAACCCAAATAGTTCCCATTTTCAAAATAACTGGGATTATAACAACTAGATACAGATAGGTTGAGTTTGTTTTGGGGGGGGGTGTGGAAAGCAGGGGGAAGCTGGAAAGAGTTGGGAAGACAACTCATTTTCTTCAAAAACAAAATCTGGGAACATCATAGGTCACCCAATTCCTAGACTGAAGCAACACTGGGATCTAATGGATTCTGATGCCATGGGAAGGTGAACCCCTATATATACACAAACCAAAATCCTGAGCTTTGTGGAAGTCTCATGCTCTGCCCATTAATATTTAAATACTATTTCAGAATACATGCACAGTTATACAGCAGCCCATTAATAGCACAGCTCACAAGCTGCAAGGATTTTATTACTTCCTGTGGCTAACAGGAAAGTTTCTGAAACTGACCACATGAAGCCATTCCAGGGAAAGATATCTGCCCCACTTTTCAGCCAGCTTCGTCATGTGGCACCTGGTAAATATTTTCCAATCTCCAGCTATAAATCCTTAGATTTAAATCCTCCACCCCAAGGAAAAAACAAAACACTGATCAGTTTTGTTTTTCATCCCAAGTCATCAAAATAACTTTCACATTTAGTCTCATTTGGCTTTTATAAGCTGTGTGGGTTTTTCAGCTCTGAAATAAAGTTCTGAAAGCATCTAAATCATTTAAGTCCCACTGCAAGTCAAAAGGATTTAAGCTCCCAAGTACCATTTGAAAATCTGACTTGGGTGCTTATAAGAAAAAAAGGTTACTTATTATCTCCATTTGATAATTCACACTCAACTCCTCACCTAAAAATGGAGGACATGTAAGAACACACAGTATCCCAGGCCCAAATCCCATCACCCACTCTGCATAGGCAAACTGCACATGTGCAGATGGTATGACATTTTCCCATATTCAGCAGAGAACGTGTAGGTTCTTGTCAGCAGAAGTTGTATCGTGACTGGGAAAGGGAAGGAGGGAAAAGGAAGTGCCACAAATTAGCTGCCCTCTTAACATAAAGGCCTTTCAGTAGGTAGTCATCTGAGGAGTTTCAATGGAGTAAAGCAAAAAAATACTTACTAGCAGAGTCATTGCTGTAGTCCCATGCCTCCACAAGTAATGTATAGGATCTCTGTGAAAACAGAAATACATTTGTTAATACTGCAAACAGAGACAGCCTTTAAAAAATGTAGTTTGTACATGTGTATACATACACACTTTATATATTTTATCTATCTGTACAGCTGTAATAGGCCATTTTCATTTATTTAGATGCAGATGTTCCATCTCTCCCACTCTGGAGCTTGCCCATTTAGGACATAAAATAAGCAACAGATTATACTTGAGACAAATGCAATCCTCTAACCCCTTAAATCAGACTGGATAAAGTAGCTTAAGAGACCTTTCACCTTGGATTGCTCATCTTTGTCAACACTAATGCATCTTATGTTCTTAACCAGGAAGTACAGCTTTTGACAGTGTGCTATAGCAAGAACTGAACACGTTTGGCAAAGATATATCATGGCAGGGGGGAGGAGGGCGGGAAAAAAAAGAAATCAGCTGCTTCAAAAGAATTTTAGTTACAAAAAGCCCTCTCTTTTTCTTCCAAACCCAGACAGTTTTTTCCATCCTGAAAGCAAGGAGTGTTGCTAAGATTACCCTGCTCAGGCTAAGCAGTGCAATCTCTGGAGACGTTGCCTTTCAGCACCCCCTTTGAAAGCTTTGTCTGCGCTAGGCCATCACTGCTCCCACAAGTATCAGGTAACTAAGGAAAGAACTGATGAATCTGGGAAGGGGGTGGGGTGAGAGAGGCAGTGTAAAACAAAGCCAAGGAGCAAGCTCTTTAGAGGAGCACAGAACAGGAAGAAGTGCTAGTCACCTATGTGTCACAGGTACAGACAGACTGAATATGCCAATGTGTTTTCTACCATTCCAGTAATAATCATAAACATTCAAAGGGATCCCTTCAGGCTGGAAAAATGCCAGCTATTACATTCAAGCTACCTCAGTCTTCAAGAACAAAGCCATAAGGCATTCCCTGCTTTTATTTTGCTATGCTCTAGTTTGATCCTTCATTTTCCAATACTGTCATGGTCCCAAAACAGGCTTATAAACCACATTCTCAAAAAAAAGAGGGAGTCAGAAGAATCAAGCATTCAGCAAGAAACCAAGACAGTGGTGGTCAATTGTTTGCTTCTAATGTGAATGCAACTCCCTCCACCCCAGTAAGGAAGGGGGAGAAGAAAAAAAAAAAAAAAAAAAAAGCATGCACAAGTTAGGTCTGTGCATGAGAAGTTACACATCACATGGCTTATTTTCTTTACTTCCCATCACGTTGCCAACACTAAGTAGAGATTCATTTGCAGCCACTGCAGACAGCAATTATTAAATAATGTGCTACCAGAAATGAACTGCATTAAAAGTAGTAAACAGCTGCAAGGTGCAAGTCTCAGACAGGACTTCAAACCCACTTAAAAAAAGAAGAAAAAAAAAAGTCTGCTTTGCTTTCTTATTTCTCATGACTGGACACAGCATGCAGCCTCTGAATGAAAACCTAATTTGTGATAGACACCAGCTTGGACTATAGCCTAAATGTTTCATACTCAAAGCAAACTAGGATTCCATTTCGTTCACTGATAACTGTGGGAAAAGGCTTCAAAAGTAAGCAAAGCTGGGCAAGCTGAGACATGTGCCCAACCTTCTAAGCAGAACCTAGATCAGCCCAAACCATTTTTGGTTAATAGTTCATCAATAAAAGTTACACATTATTTGTTACTATTCCAGAAGCAGTCTGGTAACTTGGAGGAAACCCCTAAGACTGATTGGATTAGAGCTGCCAAACAGCTTTAAAAAGGTTTTCCCATGCAAGTCCTGAGCCCTATTAAAATGCACGTTTCACTTCATTTGTGGTACTGCTACCCAGTCACCATCCCTCCTCAGTTTAATTACAACATTGAGAATGAAGACTTGTTACTGCAAGCTTAGAGGGAAAAAGAAACTTAGGGTGATGCAGAAAATTAATTATAGCAGCCCACACAACTTCCAATAAAGTGAAGGATGTTTTCCTGTTGGCCTTACATAATTGTTTTGGAAGATATTTTGTCAAAATTCATAGCAACAGTTCCTGCTCAGTTCTCAGGGTTGTTTACCAACACACCCCCACCCTGGAGGAAAGGCAGAATTGTGGCTTTGAGTGCCGCTGTTGCCACATACCTATGACCACTTTCCAAAAATACATGGGGCTTCATTATTAAATAAATAAATAAAAATGAAAGCAAACACTTTTACTAATGGGATGGGGGGAGGAAAGCGGGGAGGGCTGGAGAACTTACCCTAGCAAAAGATTTTCAAAAATATTTCCCCACCCCCTCACAACAAAAATATTTGTAGCAGAACATAAGCTACTGAATAGGAACAAAGTAAGCAGTGGCATGGATGTTAGACTTTTTTTTTCAAATAATTTTCATAAAAAGTGGCTTAGTAACATCTTTATTGACACAGTCGGACTATTGCATTCATTTGGCCATGCCAGAAAAAGAAAGGAATTGTCCGCACAGACCACTTCGTTGAGATGTTAGAGCATTTTAAAAGGTGCACGTCATCCCCACTCTATAGATTAACAATTAAGATATCTCAGGAATGAATACTTTGGGCATGGGAAAAATTAAACCTCCATGCTCTAAGCTGACCTCTGCCCATCTTCGAATAAATATACATCCAGACACAAGAATTCCACATCATGCACCTTCTTCCATCAAAGGAAGGTACCAGGCAACAAATCAGCAGCAAGCTATGACAGAGTCACACCCAATTAGCCACTGTAAATCTGATCTTGACCAGAAGGCAAAGATTCCAACAGAAGACCAAAGCCAACTTAACAAGAACTTCAAGCCACTGGCTGGCAGAATATTCACACTTTCACGGTTTATTCAGTGCAGAGAACACATTATAAATACACCATCACCACACTTGAACCAGGGGTTACAGAAGCTATGAGAAGATTAAAATAGTTGGGCTTATGCTCAAGGAGCATGACAAACACCAGCTTCATTTTTTTTTTTTTTGGTGGAGGTTGATTGTATACTGAAGGGAAATCAAAGAGAGTTGGGAATCATACTTAAGAACCATCTACTAAGTTTAAAAGCCTTTGATATTTATTCCCGATCTACAAATAACGCCAACAAGACCTCTGCAGACCCTAAAACTCAATCGTCAATAGTCCCCAATTGGGATTAGACAGGGCATTGCCACCTCTTTCCCAGATTAATTGTGTGGACACAACTTTGAATATATTTCACAGAGCAGATGCATATTTCAGAAGGACTTAAAAAAAATACAGACAGCCTCTGGAAGAAATAGTTGCCAAGAATCAAAAATGATTATCCAAATTCAGGCACCCTTTTTGATATATCAGGAGAGGACTAGGAATACAGGAACACAGTTCTTCAGGACTTCCGACAGACAGGGGAGAAGGCTAAGTTTCTCTCCTCACGTTTTCAGAAGCCGCAAGTCCTTCTGAGACCCTCTTTACTTCTCCTCTCCTTCCTTTTCCCCTCCCCACTACACAGAAGAGCACTTCAATGAGACATAGCAGCAGTACAATTTGTAGAGGTACCCCTTCTTCTTCCAGTTGTGGCCAATCAAACTTTTGTCGTCTTCTGCCCAAGATGTTTAACCATGCAAGGTATTTTGCAAAACATACAGAGCGTTGCTTTGCCAAGTGCAATGGGAAGTCCACATGATTGTGCAAGCTTCTCTTCTGTCAAACAGGGTAATCAGGTTAAGCATGGTGATGCTCAACCTGTGCCTTGACAGACACATGCAACTCCCTAGGAGACTAAAGGACTTGGAGCTACCCTCTTGCTCTCCCTGAGACTCAGGCAGATTGCCAGTCTCCTAACACTGACAAAAGGCTGTGGAAGAGTGCTGAGCAAATGGGTGTGGTAAGGAAAAGGGAAAATGAGGAGCAATTCAAAGTACCCAAGAGGCAGGGAGGGGGGCAGTACTGAATAGGTTTTCAGCTAGTCACAAAACCACTTCCGCAGAACCGTCCACAAGGTTCTCCTTAAGCACCACCTGACAGCAAGTCAAGATGACACCACACAGACATGCCAGATCACGCCAGTTCTTGTTGTCCAACTCCATTTTTGACAAGCAGCTGTCCGAGGCTGAAGATTACTGGTTTTGCCAGCCAATGAAATGCAGGCATTTTTCGCAAGAGAAAGAAGGGGGGGAGAGGGAGAGAGAGACTTGTGTTGAGTGCAACAAAGCTTGCATCTTTTGGGGCCACCTAATATAAACCATAACTATCAGTTTTACTCTGAGGACCTAAGCTGGCCTGGCATGCAGTTCTGGTTTTATTAAGATAAGCAGTGACCTTGCCTCCCAGTGTTCAAGGCCTTTGGGAACTTCAGAAGTTGTTCGACTCCACATGCTATGCAGTATATTGGAAGCCCAGTCAAAATACGGCTGTACAACAATGGGCTCATATGAAAAGGCAAGAGCATTCTTTTACCTTTCATAGTGTGAAGCAAATTGCTCTTTCTTGGCTCTACTGATGATGGTAAACACTTCACTGCCACATTAGTGATGGGACATAAAACACACAGACACACAAGCAGCTCCCAGGAGCTTTTTCCTTTTGAAAGCAGAAGCCAAACCAGTAATTGAAGTCAAGAACTTCTCTGTGATACAGCTGTCCCCTCTTGCCAAATGATGAAGGACACAAAAGTACCGCTATCCAAACTATGTGTGTGCTGCATCCAATAAACCAGGCTGATCTCTGATCTGGCAAGCCTACTGGAATAATGAGTATCCTGTGAATACATAATGTGCTGAAGTTGCCATTGTGTGAAGTAGAGTCCATGGTTTGTCTGGGAGCCGAGCTATGCTGAGTCTACTGTTGCTTCCTGTTGCTTGTCCTGTATTAGCATTATTTTTGGATAGGCCCCATTATGTTCTGTAATCCTCACTGCAGTCAGTATGGCCACACCATTGTTCTTGGTTAATATTAGCAGTCAATGCCTCCGTCTGGGTGGCTGGACTACAATGTATTCTAATCACAAAACTAGCATGCATTAACCAAACAATGTACCAGAAAGATTTTTTTTTTTTTTAAACTACGGCATCTCAATTTTAAACCAACTTTCTTTTTTTTTCCCCCCTAAAGTGATCTCCGCTGCAGGGAGCATATCACAATAGCATTTTAATCAGTGCCATATCTGGTTACAGGGTTATTTTCTCACGAAGTCCCTGCTTGTCAACAAAGACTAGTAAGCAGGCCAAGATGTCAATGGTCACTTTAAAGCCCTCCCCAACAAGATTACCCACTATTCTTGTCACTGCCCCTACCTGTTTAAAGAATCCCACTGATAATTAAATGCACCAGTTACAAAAGGGTGGCAAGGTTAATAGAGAGAATACCTAGTAGCCAGCCAAGCAAAACAGTCAGGTTCACACAGAGCAAGCTTGAACAAGAGGCCTTTCTACTTATTTACCTAAATGCATAAAAACTGGGTTGAGCTGGTAAAGGCCTCTGAATGTTTGACTATTTACAAACCACTTTAACCACTTCTATCCACATTTTACAGTTTCTTCTGTATGCTACAACAGTAATGAATGTAATTTATGCTGTAGAACAGTGACCACAGAACCATGAGTTCCATGCAGTTAAGGGAAGAAAAAACTCAACTTGATTTTGACATCTCCCCCCTCTCATCTTTAAGACACATTTAGGTTAATGAGTTGAACAGAGTTTACAAAACCACCTCAGAATGATTGTATGTGAAGCCGCCACCCAAAAGTGGGAATTCAGGATTTTTAAAACCAGCTCCATTTTCCTTAGTGTGGTTTATAGGCTATGAAGCAAATTAAAGAACTGAAGTGAAAGCAGCAAGCAGGTACAGTACAGCATTCAAAAATACTGGACTGAAGCTCGAATAACTGCACTCACCCTCATTAAAAACACAAGCCTTTACTCTGAAGACATACACTACCTTATCAGCTTCAATGGCTTTAGAATTAGTGTGCTTACATACTCAGCTTCAGTTCATAATGGCAATGGTAGAAATCATTAGGTTAATCAAAAAGCATCAGTTCCATGCAATTTGTTTGTGGACACTTGGATTTCTGGTTGCATAAAGACGATAGCAACGATGAACTTATGCAGTCTGAAAAGGTTCCCAGACAAGAGTTTTTTTGTTTTTGTTTTTTTAAACAGAGAATTATGCTGGGCCCAATCCAGATGCCATTAAAAGTTAGCTGGAACAGGTCCTTATTTTACCAAGAACAAAGATATGAAGGGAAAAAAACTGGTATTTTTAGACATTCTATGACAATCTGAGCAACAGCAAATTGGGTTCAGACAGGACATGAAATCCCAAGCTGATTGGAGCATATCTACCCATTAGAGTGCAAAAGAAGCACCTTAAAAAAAAAAAAAGCATCATTCTTTTACATTCTTAAGAGTCATTTGGATGCCAATTAGGTTCCAGAGGGTCATTTAAATCAAGCACTCCATTTTGAACAAAGAGACACATGCAAACCAGTGGTCTCTTAAGCGTCAGCCAATGCAGCGTTTCCCACGGTGTTCCAATATCAACATTAATCCCCTGTACTGGTTGCACTACTTGAAGTTAGGTGCTTTCGTGTAACATGCATCTCTTCTATACCACCCATGCAATTTTACACATTTTTGAGCAGAGCACAACTGCTTACCTGGCAATCTGAATTTTGGCAGCACCTAGAGATTGCTACTGCCAATTGCAGGAAGTTAATTAGGGGCAGGTGGTGGGAAAAAAAAAAAAGCCTCTGAGCTACTGGTTAGTCATATAGTACTTAGGGTGTCAGCTACGCAAGTCTGATAAGTGTTTCCCCCTCAAGTTCAAAGATTATTAGATCAGACGTATGCTAATATTTTGGAAGCTTCTTGTCAAAACAAAGAAAAAAATTAGCAAAACAAAGTCCATAGCTAAACATGTCTTTGTTTTTCTGGTTACTGGATACTAAAAGGAGAGTAGGCTGTGTCAGTCCAAAGAGCTTCTTTTAAATCTTCAGAAGCAGGAGTAAATTTTGTCACTGAAGAGGCAGCCAGTTAGTACATTCTTAGCCCAAGGGCAAAATAAACACAGGAAATACAAAACTGTTGTCTTTAAATATCACAGTAGCAGGTTTAGATGCTTTTGCACCTCATTATGCATTTGGTAGGTTGATGCAACTGGCCCACTATTAAATAACAGATCACAATTTCAGAAAAAAAAAAAAAACTATTTGAAATCTGAGCTGTGCATACCAGGGAGACTGCCAACTTTGACCTGCTTCATGCTTAAAGCACTACTGAACCCCAAGTGATCTCTTTTTGCATAAAAACAGAAACATTGAGTGCTAAACTTTGCTTAGTGAATTAATGCAGGGCACCTTTGAAACAGAAGACACATCAGGCACTGCCATTTTTTTTTTTTAATTGTGTGGTTTTGAGAGAGTCTAAATTAATCCCTTTGGATTTTGACCGACAACTTATGATGGCGAGATGCATTCCACAGCAGAATTTATCCTCAGTGGCTTGCAAAAACTAGCAAATGGAACATGAAAATACACTGGGTTTTAGACTTCCCTCTAAAAGCTTTACTTCTTTCACAAAGTTATCAAGAAAAATCACACACGACTTAGAATGGGCCCATGCTTAACTAAAGTCCTGGCTATATTTCTAAGGAGAAACTGCAATTTACTGAAGTCCTTCACTTGCTATTGCAGGTGCAGCTTTCTGGATGCACTCTATTTCCTTCATGCTGGTCTGTTGCCCTGGTTTCCTAGCAACTTATTCAAACCTCCAATCACCTAAATGAATTTATGGCCCACTATCCCCACACCCATTACTCACAAGGGTATACATCAAACCCTGCACAACCGAACTGTGCAAGTTTTTAAAAATTCAAAACTGACATTAAGTGTTGCAAGCCAAACCTAACAACATGACCAGACCAAATTCCAACCTTCTCTATTTTGCCTAATGCATAAAGTTCTACGCATAAAACTATTCTCGACACCAGGCATATGGAAGCAATTGACTGGGGGGGTGGGGGGGATGGAGGGGGGAGAGGAGTCTTATTGCCTTGATTTTCTTTGTGTCACTGATTCTAAAGTTGGAATTTCCAAGAAAAGCCCTCCCTCAAATAAAAGGAAAATAGAACTGATGCATATTCAGAGATAAGTTGCATGGCAATTGGAAATTCATAGATCTAGCTTCTATAAACCTTTGATGGCATTTTCAGCTGGGTATGTACAAGTACCGATTCCTCAGATATACACTTGTGAAGACAAACTATTTCCTCACAACTAAGTCACTGAGAACACATTACGGTAAGTGTTTAAAAGAAACTTTAAATGCAGCAATCAAAAGAGGGTATAACAAATTTCAGTGTCAGGTTCACATTAGCTGTCACAGTAAAGAGACTGTGTTACTGCTCAGTTCTTATCTTTAGAAATTTAGGCACTCCTGAGACAGTTTGTATATCTAATTCTCGGGCAAACAAAAGCTTTGCCACATTAAATATTCCTTTGTTCCAATGCTTTTTAAAAGTCTCAATGGCTAGTGAGTAAAAGCCATCTCCCTGTGGAAATGAAAGTTAGGAAGCAGGCTGGATAAGAAGTGAACAAACAAGTTGTTTTTTATGCAAGAGAGTATGCAGCATCTGGTCATAAAATTTCAGCATCAGAAACACAGGGTTCTAAACTTGTAAAGCAACACAATTAAAAATAAATAAAATTAAGAAGAGATGATGCACAGAAGGGACTCCATTGCTCAATTAGATGCAGCAAACAGCACAATGGGAGCAATTCTTTCACTAAATGCAGATGAGCTTGCTAGAATAGGGAGAGTGAGGAGGGGGGAGAAGGGAGATTACTGATAAAAATATTTATTTAATTGCAATTTGTTTGAATTCTGCTCATTTATACACAAATTATAAATGATCTATAAATTTTTAAAAAGAGAGACATCCTCAGGTGTTTCTGAAGGCGAGACAAGATATCCTAGATGCGCCTGCCCTTCATAAAAATGACTAAAGCAGCACTACAGCCACTGGCAATACTTCAAATACCACAGATTTTTACAAAACTCTTTATCCCTTTGATGGCATATTTGATAACAGTTTTATCTCATTTCAAGTAAAAAAACAAAAAACCCCACACAGGGTTTATACTTCCAACAGAATACTTTTGTGAGCTATACTATTGTACTTTGTAATTCTATCTCCTTAAAAATGTGGACTTTATTTCACCCTCGGGCCTCTGCAAGCTTCAGTTCATAGGACACCACAACTTGATCCTCAGCATAGGAAGGTAGGAGGCAGCAAGGAACACATGGCTGGCTGGGATTATGGAGTCAGTGACTGTCCAAGGGGGGAGCTGAGGGGCGGCTTCAATCAGCAATCTGAGCCCTCCCAGGGACTTACTGGTCCTTATCCAGATAGGATGGGGCAAGTTTTGGAAGAGGTGGAACAGCTACACACTTCAAGCTTACTGGCAAGGGCAGGGACTGCAAAATTAGTCACACCTCCCCAGCATGCACGTAACAGTACTTACTTTCTTCCCTTGCAGGAATGACCTTAGGCACCTAAGATTAGGACAGGCGGATTTTCAGAAATGCCGAGCAGACAAGTCCCAGCAAGGACACTGGGAGATGCATTTGCCCAACACCTTTTTTAGGCGAGGGAAAAGTAAAAGATCCAACACTTGGCTTTTAGGGGATGGGAGTAGGCTCAGAGCCCAGTTTTGGCATCCAATTTCAAAAATATTGCCCCCAACAGGTAGGACAGCCAGATTAAAAGTCACATATACAGAAGAACAACAACATAAAATGCACACGCACAGACAAGTGAGGTCCATTAGACAACAGATGTTTCAAAAGCAGCTATTCAGCTCTTGGCAGCAGCTTCATGACTCATTTGAAGACTTCTCCTACAAAGTGGTAATACCTCTTTCTGAGCAATCAAGAATTAAGCCCAGGCTCTTGTTTTCCTGTAGCTTCCAGAGACTACAAGACCTAAAGAGCATAACAAGATTCGCAGGGAAGCTGGCAGCTTGCTCAAAGAAGCAGTTCCCATCCATACCAAGCCCTGCAGTGAGTTTTCCCTTTGAGTTTTCCATCAGGAAGCCTCCCCAAACACTGGCAAGCGGAGGCCAGCAGTGACACACTTTCCACATGGGATCATTGTAACCACCTCAAAAACTGAACTTCTGACCTTGTAAATATTAAGGAGATTTATTCAGGTTGCGAAGTTCAGAAATCCTGGGTTTGTTTCTCCGAGTCATTCAGGACTTTCTCAAGGCACATCTGACTTGCTAATACTACCAATATTTGCATTCAAACGCTCTATGCTCAGGGAGGAAAAAGACTGCCAGGTTTCTCTTGTTTGTAAATGGGATTCCTTTCCCCATTGCAAAGTTCCTTCCTCCCTGCCCCCCCCTTCCCCGGATCCCACACCAACTTCAAGAGATGTTAAGCCAAGACTCCACCATGCGGATAACCAAACTCAGCTGAATACCTCTGCAAGCAGAGGACCCACACACATGCACACACTGCAACTCACTTACCGGCCAGGCGAAACTGAAAGGCAGAACTATCCGGTTCTTTTCACTATTCCGGTTGTATTTTAAATTAAAGGTATTCCCTCCGATGACAGAAGTAGATCCGGATCCGAAGCTGCAAGGCCCCCCAGCAGTGACCCGGGACTGATACTCCTTCAAGCAAACTTTAAAATAAGTATCACACTCATCTCTGGTGCACTTTCTATCCCCTGGGTTTCGGGTGCCATCGCAGCAATTCCCATCCTGCAGTTCACCGTTCACGTTTTGCATGGATAAGATCTCCAACTCGAACTGTCCCGATGCTAGAATCACCTGTTAAGCCCAAAAAAGACCAGAAGAAAAAAAAAAAGTTATTCCTTTAAAAAAAAAAAAAAAAAAAAAAGAAGGCATCTCTAATACGTCTGCAGAGAGGCGAAATCCAGTCTAAATAAAGGGACCTTTTCTTAAACAACCACCACAACAAAAGAAGAACAAACCTTATGAAGAGACAAGCTTGCAGTTTTGTTTTGGTTTTGTTTTTTTGAAAGTTACTGAGCCTTGCCCAAGAAAGTCCATAAATCCTCATCTCCAACCCCTACCATGAACCCTGCAGAAGGAGCCTGGAGTAGCCACACTCAGCTGAAAGACTCCAGATCCCCGCTTAATCTTTGGGAGGCTTAGAAAGTCCAACTCAACATGCAGAGGACCACCTTTCAACAAAATAAAGTGGGCTTGGGGGTGGCACCCTAAATGCTACCTCTGGGGTGCACTGGAGATGAGCACACAAACAAGCAAAGCCCCCAGAACAGACCGACCCCCTGTAATCTTGCCAATTAGCTCCTGCAAAGATTATTGCAATTACCTGACATTAGGAGGGGTGCTTTCCTGAAGTGATTTGCATCAATCAAGGTGGGGTTCCCCCCCCAAAAGTCTACAGGGGAAACACTCACTGAAGAAGCAGGGGATGAGGGAAGGAAGGGAAAGGGGTTACTAGTTTGGGGCTTGGACTAGCCTGATCAGCCACCATTAAAAGCTTGCTATAAAAGCAAGGGAAGACCTTTGGACTCCTAAAGTAGGAGATTGTGTGCATCTTTTGTAAACATATACATGTGTGCACATATATGCGGGTGGGCGTGCGTGTATGTACACACACACACATGGGTGAGTGTGCTTGAGCGTATATGCATGTGTGCATATATGTGTCTATGTATTCATGTGTGCTTGAGTGTATGTGCACGCATGCGTGTGCATCTGTATGTATGTATGTGGGTGGGTGCTTGAGTGTACGCGCATGTGAGTGTGTGTGTGTCTATGTATATGGTGTGTGGGTGCTTGAGCTTGTGTGTATATACACACACACACGTGTGCTTGAGTTGGTATGTGTGCATGTGTGTATATATACACACACATGCGTGTGTGCTTGAGTGTATATGTATCCGTACACGTATCACATATACAGAGCATGTCTATATAGTGCATGTGTATCGATATGGCTAGCGGCACGCGCACACAGAGATACCCCCGTGCGTGTGCTGTGCAGCAGCAGCAGCAGCAGCAGAGCCGGGTGCAGGAGGCAGCACCACCGGACTTTCGCCCTCAGAAGAAACCAGGGAGGATAGGAAGGGAAGGGAAGGGAAGGGAAGGGAAGCCCGAGCCGAGCGGCGGGCGCCGCGCAGCGCGCCGTGCCCGGAGCCCGCTCCCCGCCGCACGCACCTGGAGGCGCAGGCACAGCAGAGCCAGCAGCAGCCGGCGCGCCCGGTCCGGGAGGCCGGCTCCCCGCCGCACGGGCATGCCTCCTGCCTCCTGCCGCCGCTCCCCGCTCCGAGCCGCCCGGCGCTGCCGCTGCCGCCGCCGCGCGCGCCCCTATATAGCCGGGTCCGGGGGGGCCAGGGCCAGGGCCGGGGCCGGGGCCGCCGCCGCTCAAAGGCTCCCGACTCGCTCGCGCGCGGCTCGCATGCAAAGCAGCGCCTTTCTTCTCCCTGCGCGCCCGCCGCGTCTGCCCGCGCCGCCCCCGCCGCCGCGCACACGGGCAGGGGGAGGGGAGCGGAGCGGAGCGGAGGGGAGGAGGAGGAGGAGGAGGAGGAGGCGGCGCGACGCCCCGGGCGGCCCCCGCCCGCACCGCGCCCGCACCGCACCGCGCCCGCACGCCGCCGGCGCATGCGCGGAAGGGCGAGGGGGCTTCACCCTGCGCTGCCCTGCCCGGCAGGGGTCCCAGTGCGACCGCCCGACCGCGCAGCCCCTTGGCGCACACGCAGGCCTGCATAGGCGCATGCACTATGGGCGCACACGGCCCCCCGGGGGATGCGTGGATGTGCGCGTGGATGTGCATGTATAGGCAAATCTGTACCTGCACATAGATACACACGCGCATATGTACATATACATACACGCTGGCATACGTGGACATGTACATACACGTGCATGTACAGAGACGTAGCCATACATACACACACATGCATACACAGACAGGCATATAACCACACATGCACCTATACATAGACACATCCCTACATATAGACACGTGCATATACCTGTATAGATACACACATACATACATCCACACTTGTGCATACACATGTATACAGACACACACACATACACAGACATATCCATACATAAACACACATACATATACATCTCTACATACACACATATGTACATGCACCACTTGTGCATCTATACGTGCATACAGACACATCCAGACATATACACACAGACAGACATATATCCATGCATATACATACATAATATAGATACACTTTTACACATCCCTACCTATACACATGTATCTGCACATATATGCACATACCTATACAGACACAGATATATGTACACACAATTGTTTCATGGTCTTGTGCGGCAGCCCACTGCTCCTGCTCCCCAGGCCCCAGTTACCCCAAGCCTGGGGGGGCAAGTCCCAGCTACCTCCTGCCCACATAGAGCCCACCTGTCTGGGGGCGTGGACTTGCATGCCAGCAGCAGGTTAGGGTATTGTGGGGGGCTGGGGCAAGCCCCTGCAGCAGGGGTAGTCAAGGGTGGTATAAAAAATAAAGCCCCCACACACAGCTGCATGCAATCCTGTAGCAGGTGGCACTGGGCATATAAAAGCACACAGTAGGAGTATGGACACAGGCAGTAAGAGTTACCCTGTGGCAGGCCTGGAGGCATGGTCCAGCTCAGGGCCACCTGCTGCAGGGATGCCCGGCAGTTCTAGAAGTGGGCAGCTCAGGCTTTGCCAAACATCAAGTTACCCTCTGAGGTGAATCTCCCTGCAGGGCTCCATCCAGATCCTGCCCCAAAGCAAAGCAGCAGGGACAAACACTTCCCTGAAAGATGCCCTTGGGCTTCCAGGGGAAAGTGGACAAGATGCTGGGGGGGAGGTATTCTGCTTCAATCACCTAAATCAGGGGTGGTCAACCAGTGGTTCGCCTGCCTTCCACAAGCGGCACAGGCAGGCTCTGTG
Organism: Alligator mississippiensis; assembly: GCF_030867095.1. NCBI lineage: Eukaryota > Metazoa > Chordata > Crocodylia > Alligatoridae > Alligator > Alligator mississippiensis. The sequence goes on along the minus strand of NC_081824.1, from coordinate 222,588,787 downwards.
AGTGGCACCCAGCAGATCAAGACTGTGCAGGCGAGACTGTGCAGGCAACACAGCAGCAGATCCCGCAGGGGAAGGGGACTGGAGTGGCACTCCTGCAGGGTGAGGTACTAGTTTATGACTTGTCTGCCAGAATGGTTGGCCCCCAGTCACCTTCTGGCAGAGCCGTGGAGAGAGGAGTGCCTGCATTGGTGGGGCTGCCCCTGCAGGGGGGCTAGGATAGTGGAAGCTGTGCGAGTCTCAGGCTGCAGGGCAGTTTTTCAGCTGGGGGTGGGGGAACCCTGTTCCAAATGGGGAACTCACTCTGCAGCCCTGCAGAGTTTCAGCTGGAGGGAGGGTGAAAGAGGAGACAAATCTGTACCCACCTATTTAGCACAAGATCTTAAGCACCAGGGAGCTCCTTATCTGATGACAGGGGCTCCCCTTCACTCCCAAACGAAATCTCTGGATTACTTCATTCTATGAGCAGCGTCAAGACCTTGAGAGAGGCAGAGATCTCCTCTCCCCGTACCTCAGTGCTCACCCCAGTGACCAGAGTGTGCCTGCTTGCATGGTCCTCCAGCTTCAAGCACAGGTGCGAGCAGGGCTCAGCCAGCTCGCTTGGTTCTGGAGTTAACAACCTGTTAAGGGGCATGATGTAGATTCCACTTCTCAGTTACTGCTTCAGGCTGTCTGCAGACTCAGGCAGACACCTCTGTACTAGTTACACCCCATCACATTTTCATGCTTTGCTTTACAGCCTGGAGAGCTAAATATCTAGCTTTGGGATCATTGCTAAATGAAAGTTGGGATTCCAACATTATCACATGCATCCAAGAGCTGATTCCAGGCATGGGTCAATAGTTCCCATGCTCTGCACCAGCTCGTATTTAATAGAGCATACGGTATGTTGGCCAGTTCTTACAGCAGTAAGAAAAGAAAAAGCCTTTCACCTCATTTTTGCTCCTTGTTTTCAGTTCTATGGCAAAAGTGAATTATGTGTTTGGAACCAAAAAATACATGTGTTCTCAACACGGGCTTTGTCTGCACAAAAATGTACCCTGTCGCAGGCTCTCTGAGGCCCCTTGGAGAACAGGAGGATTGTAAAAGAAGCCTCTCTTGAGAGCTTGAGTGTAAAACCAGGCAGAAGGTACTTCTTCCTGGTGCTGTCTTGGTTGAGTAAAATCTGTCGTGGCTTCGTCCATTCACAGAAAGCACTGGGCCATTTTACAGAAGTATGTCTCTCCCTGTTAGAAATGGGAAGTTGTGTGTATTTCCGTCTGGTGGCACTGGAAGTTTCAAGTTCAAAGAAGAGCAATATTAAGTCCCACTCATGCAAATGTGCATACTGTCATTGATTTAATTGGGATTTCCTACATGTGCAAAACCAAGCATCCGCTTTTGGGGTCCAGGCATTAGAAATTATATGCTTTAACATGGGTACATAGAGTAGTGTTGAAAATAGCATGAATAGAGGAGCAGCATTATTATTCCTGTAGATGTTAACACTTTTAATGAACATTTTACATTGTAGGGGGTTACAACGGAATAGTTAGCATTAGCTTGCACAAGTGCTCCAGAGAGGGACCTAGCTGACTGCCGCAAGTCTGCTGAGTCTCTTTGGTAGTCACTTGGACACTCTAAGTGTAAAAGTAGGGTCCTCCATATCTTTGCTAGTTGCACATGACACTGCCTCATAATATATACTTATGCCCTGATCCTGCAAACACTTAAGCACATGTTTAACTGTGCACATGCAAGTAGTTCTTAGTGGAACTGCTCACATCCATAAACTCAGGCACATGCTTTGTGTAGGTATGTTCAATGCCATGCTTACAGGTATCCAGGTTGTAGGTAGCCTTATTGGTCTACAGGAAAAAGCTCTCAGGACATGTAGTAAAGATGGTATCTTTTATTAGACCAACAAGATTTTTGCAAAAAAATTCTTTAATTGCAAGCTTTTGGACACAAACATCCTTCATCAGGCATTGGAAATAAGATAGTAAAAGTTCTGCGTGGTAGAAATGAAAGTTCATATTTCATAGGATTTCACAGAGGAGTCAATAGATGAAAAACTCCTCTGGGCAGGCAGTTCATAGCTGGTATGGAGTCTCTCACCTCCTGTGAGGTTCTGTGACGATGCAAATTACCTTGAAGCAAAGGCAGGAGCAGGATCTCATGTTTCAGGCAGTCACAGTTGCTTCCTGCTTGGGAAAACAGAGCTTCTGCCATGCTCACAACCTTTATGGTGTGTGAGTTTGAGTTTTGGAACTGTGTATTATAGTAGCTGTTTGCTCATGGCCGCACTGGATTTGCTCACTATTTATTTATGCATTATGCTTATCACCTCCTCCCTAAAAGCTTTAATCCTACATTCTTCCATTTCCAGTCTCTCTCCAGTTATTCTTTATTTCCAATCCTGAAGTTTGCCGTAGTGTTCCTGGGGCTGGCAAACATTCACTCATTTGTGGCTTGCTAGCACATACTGTGCGTTTCAAGCAGGTCTGCAGCAGGGCTTTAAGCAAAAGGCTGCTCGACCTGTTGGACACTTTCCACTGCTCCAGAAATTCAAAGTGATCTTTCCCACAGTATCTGTGACTCAGATACACATCATATAATCATTACACTTCTATAGGTGGCTTCACCCAAGCAACTTGAAGTGCTTTGCAAACACAGTGTCTTAAGCCTCCCAACTGCTGTGGAAGGTAAAGCTACTTTATAAAGGATGCAGAAAGGTTAAACGATTTGCCTTAAGTCACAGAGCAAAACACTGGTAGAAGCACACAGAGAAGAGAAGTAATGTCAATGGCACAATTCTTATTAACTTAGTGAAGTCAGAATTTTACTTAAGAAGTCCTTAACTCCCACCCTGCACTCCAGTCCCTAGACTCAGCAGACCAGATCTTCAGCTGGGGTAAGTCAGTCTATTCCTATTGAAGTCCATGGAGCCAGGCCAGTTTTTGCCAGCTGGGGACTTTTTCTAGTTCTTTTTCTGACATGACTTTAACAGCCTCTGCAGCAATATAAACCCGTTCTCTGTGCCCAAGGGATCTGAATTATTTTTGCCTTTGGTAATTTGACATCAGTGCCTTTAAAACATCTTTGTCATTATGTCCGATATAGAGCCAACACCCCTTCCTTTGAGGTCAGCAGAAGGAGTGGATGTTTAGGAGATTCACAGAACCTTTGGGGATTTAGCTCACAGCTTCATGCATTCGGCAAAATTGCTTCCTGCTCACCTTTCCATTCTGTCCTCGTTAGACTGCATCCATATTAGAAGCAGCTCCAAAAACAGGCCCACACCACATGATGCTTTGTGTCAGAGCTGAATCACTTTCCTAATATAGAGCCAGATCCTGCATCACTGAAGACACCTGGTGTATGCTCAGGACTCCAGTAGGACCCAGCTTGTGGTTGTTAGAAATCATGCCTGGGCTGCTAAGATCAGGTGCCATAAAATCTTTTTGTGCTCAGAAAGCTGTAATTTCCTTTTTGAGTTCTGTGACTCACTGGATTACAGCTATGAGCAATCCCGCAGGATTTCCTTGCATCTGCAATACCTGGAGGGTAAGCTTACAAGAGCACTTCTGACAATTCTTCAGATAGGGACTTAGTTGATCCTTGTCCCACCAGTCAGTGGCCATGATCAGAGCATGTAATTCATTCAGAATCTTAGAAAAATAGGCAAGGAGGTCTAAGGAGATCTTCTAGCTCAACTTCCTGCTCAAAGCAGAATCATCCCTGTCTAAATTATCTCAGCCAAGTGAGAGATCTGGTTTCTTTACTAGCTCTGCACTGGGCAGTATAGAGGATTTTTTTGGAGAAGGGCCTAGCTACAAGGGCTACCGCTGCATGGATCTACTGGCTGTGAATGTATGTGCAGAAGATTAGCAGAGCTCGATGATCTTATTTCACAGCTGTAGAAAGGATGCAGAATAACCCTATACCTTGTCCACAATTTAGGAGGTAGATTTCTTCCTCCAGCTTCTGTGTACTTTTCCTGTCTCCTGTCTAAACCACATTTGCTGCATCTTTAGGTGGGGCTGAGGTGTGAATGTCATAGTGGTTAAGGGCTCCTTTGCAAAGCAGAGGAAAACATGTCACCTGACTTAATCACACATGCCTTTTAGTTAAAGTCACATCCATAAATGCCCCCTGAACACTTCATTTTCCTCTCATTATCCTGAAACTGAGCCCGCCACTTGGGCAAGCCTCGCAGTGTCAGAGATAAGGATTGTGCCTATAATGCTCCATGACCGGCTGACATACATTTCAGAGCAACACATTCCACCAGATGAACCTTTTGCACAGTTGAGTGATCTAAACTTAGAAAGCTAATTTCTCTAATTACAAAGTGCGACTGAACTCCTGCAAAGCTTTTCATCACCTGAATGGAATGGGAATTACACTTCCATAATCATTTAATGTTTGGAAACTAATTGGAACATGTTTGTTAAGTAAGCCACTCCCCTAATTATGCTATATTTAACACATGGAAAACGGAAAAAATAGCATCCATATTTAAAAAATTGAGCAAGATGGGGAGGGCTTTGAGAGAGAGGTACAGACATACCAGGGCATGTCTTTAAATAATGTGCTTCCCGCCATGACATCTGCAGTTCTTCAGACCCAGGAGATATTTTTTAAACTACAAATTGTGGGACAAGATCTTCAAAAGCAACTGAAGGTTTCTGGGAGGAAGAATACTCTATGGTTAGGGACCTGCAAGACCTGGGTTCAATTCCCCAATCTGTGACAGACTTCCTGCATTACCTTGGGCAAGTCTCTTAAGAATATTTTTTTTCAAAGGCCCATTGAAAATCCAGGAGTTAGGTACCCAAGTATCCTGTCTGACTGAAAATTTCTCCGTTAACTTCTCTATGCCTCAGTTCCCCATGTGTCACATGGGTATCATGGCACTTCTCTAGGTCACCCCAGTGTTGGGAGAATAAGTACACTAAAGATTGTGAGCTACTTATACAACACAGTAATGAGGCACTTGAGCTACTTTTGAGCTTTATCCAGCTAACCATTATTTGTTTTTACCCACCATTCCCACCAGACTCTAGAAATAGTTTAAGATGCAGTAATTAGAGGCCTTCCCCTCCCTTCAAGAAAACAGCACATTTTCTCCCTTACCCTTATGCATTTGTGTTTATAAAAACTGCTTTATGTGCTAATCCTTCAAGCGTGTGATGCCTCCACATTGACCTGTGAAAATAATTTCTTTGTGATGTTGTTCTTCACCCAAAACTAAATTCCTTCACAGCAGCAATCTGATCGTGAATCTCTGCATTTAAAAACAGAGGTGAGTTGAGGCTAATGTTTTAGGTCTGTTTAAGGATACATCTTATCAAATAAGAGTAGACTCCAGTAGGTGCAAAGACCATGACACTGAGCAGTACTGGCATGTCTATCAGGAACAAGATGACACTTGTGCTTGATAAGCTGTAACTTCAGCTATTCTTGGTCAATTGTAAGTGTGACAATGGTAAAACCATCTCCGATTAATAACTTTCTACTTTAAGACCACTGCTCTCCAAGTTTCTGGTAATGTTTTCAATCTTTAGTCAAAGACAATTTCTGTTAGGCAAACCTATTTGTCCTTTGAGCCCTGGCTCAGGATAAATTTCATATTATATACATAACCAAAGCATGAAAGTGTTCCAGATTTTTCTGCTGAATCAGCATTTTGATGTATTTTTGTGTGCGCTTTTCATTGAAAAATATACTGAGAGTACTGCAAGACTAAATAGTATGGGTGCTTTGTACCTCTAAGCAACTGGGCTTAGCGACTAGGGTTGTAGTTGGCAATTTTAAGTTTGCAAGTACATTTGTTCTGTTACACCAACTTCCTTGTCCATGATCATTCCAGACGTCCCACAGTGAATGGGGATTGTGGCACCTCCTTAAGTCATGAGACCATGAGAATGGTTAAAACAATTTTCCACACACTAGGTCAAATTCACCCATTTACATCTTTCATGAGGGTGTTACCCCAGGAACACATTTAGGAAAAAAAATAGGATCACTGAGTCCCTGATTCAGCAAAGAACATAAGCATGCACTTAAATTTTAGCACAGTAGTTCCAGTTAACATTTGGAATATGCATAAGTAACTTTCTGAATTGGAGCCTAAGAGAAGAGATTCCGCCTGAGTATATAAAAACCCTGCCAATCTGCATAGGAAATGTTTCCTCAGGAAATTAAGAGTGTACACAGTGGTATAATGGTGTATGTTTATCTAGTCCCTTGGCACTAGCTGCTAACTGGCAGAAGGTACTTTTTATATCAGATACATTTTTGGACAAAGCACAGGCACCAAAGGATACATAGCATCCATGGTGGTACAGCCGATGACAGACTGTCCAGGAAAGCGATGAAAAATGACAGATTACAGTGGTAAGCTAGAATTTGTTCTGAATGCCATTCTTCACTGGATCCTATCATTGCAAAGGAAATAATTTAAAAGTGGGTTATACCATTTCCAAGGTATGCTAAAATTTTAAGGTTAGTGGAGGGATTGACATAGTGGTCACAGCTGCACACGTCATATTAATGTGGGAGAAATCTCATTAGCGTTGGTTTCAGTCGCTTCTGAGACAGATAACTTGAGTTCCATGATGCTCATTCAGTGTGGGTCCTCTGAATGGGAACCTAAAAGCCCAAGTCTTGTCCCTCCTGCATGGGTATTGAAACACCATAGAAACACAGATATTATCTATATGTATACAGATGACCATTAGGGTACAGATGGGATTGCTAGCACCCCTACTTATCATTTCCCCACCACACACACTTCTGCTGATATACAGTGTGCTGAGTATTTGTTGGTTCTTGCTCTCCACACTTGAAGCAGCTGCATTCAGTAGGGCCTAATCTTGATCTCCCTGAACTCATTGGGACTTCGATGTGACCAGATCCATAGTCTGTGAAGCTACCAACTAAAGCTGTTGTTCACTGAGGTCTTACCTCATCCCTCTTTAAAGCTGCTGGACTTACAGGGCATGTCTACACCATGGAGGTGGGCAAGGTCACCAAGCATGCTCACTTTGTGCACTCTGAACCTGGAATTATGCCAATGAGGCCATTTGGGGGATGCCCGACACACTCTGTCTTGAGATCTGGATGTGCTTGAAAGCAGACACTGGGGACATCCCTTAAGCAATATTACTGGCATATTTCTAGGTTTGGTGTGCATGAACAAAAGTGGTTGGGCAGGGTGGGACAATGTGAGAAAAAAAGGTTGGTAGCATCATGGGAAGGACCAAACCACGAAAACCAGCTGCTTAGGCTAGCACTCATCAGTTGATCTTACCAAAATATCTCAAGGCTTTCATGTCCATGGTTCCCTACTGGACATTTTGTCTGATGGAGCTCTATAAATGGAAGGAAGTTGATTCTCCCTTCACTCGCCACAGCCAGGACATGTTTAAACCCTCAGTGAAGTCTAGGTGCAATGGAAGCCCATGTGTTTATGCTACTCCGAGTGAGAAACAGATGGGCTGCTGAAGTGAAGTGGGGTTCAAGTCAGTGGCAACTGCACAGGAGAGAATGGGAATGCACCTGTCTACTAGAGATTAGAGGCAGGCCCATGAACTTTAGACTCTAAAACAGGGGAAAATAAAGCTCCCCTCAAAATTTCTTCATCCTACAATCTGCATGTTGCTTGGATTTTATAACCTTAATGATTACTTTTATTTACTGTGGCAGAGGGGAACAAATGACTGCGTTTCTGCCATAGTTTGAATAGAAGCAGTTCCACACCTGTCCCTTTAAGTCAGAGTCTGTGGTTGGCTGCCATCCATTGTCTTCTCTCCTTCTCAGGGAGGGCAGGGGGTGTGTGGGTGGGAAGAATTTATCAGCCTCAGGGACAATCCTCTCTTATTGCCATTCAAAGCAATGGCTTCCCTCTTCTCTCCTCCAGCCGCCCCAACCCCTTCCTTTCAAATATTTATTGGGAGCACGTGCTAAGGAATCCATGAGCCTGATATGCTAATGAGTGTGAGGCACTGGGTGGGGTGGGGGACCAGATGCAGGGGTGGCGGTAGGGGCAATTTCCTAATCAGAGAGTCTCGAGACCCATCTGTTGAGTCTCGTGGATCCACAATGCGGCAAGTAGCACAAGGTAGCAGAGGACTTTCTCCCTTTCTTTAATGCTTTTAGTCCTCAACAAGTGCAATCCTGTATAGAGCAGCATGTCATGGGGTTAGGCTTTGTTGTTACTAGTAGATAATGTGACTTTGAGCTGGGATGGGGGCATTCTTTTCAAAGGAGGATAACCCTCCTATTCCCCATCCCCCTTGCTCAGATCAATAGCAGGTCCCTAGGCACAAAGCCTGCATTCTTTTATTCTCAAATTAGAGCAGCTGCAGTGGCAGAACTGCAACTCATTGGAAACCTATTAGCTTTTGAAAGACTTAATCCAGTTTGAAAATACTAGTGTCTCTCAATCCTTCACGCACCTCTGTAAGAGGCAATGTTCTAAGGCATCATTGAGAGTAGACTGGGTTTATTATTATAATAACCCACAACTCCCTCCGTATCCCAAAGGAGCAACAAAGAAGGCAAAATGTCATATGGTTCAAAAACATAGGTTTACACTACCATTTCAGACCCCGTTTCTGATCTGTGCAGTTTCCTAGGCTGCTTTTGGTAGTGATCAATACCTCAGGATTAATTCTCTGATTTCTTCAATTCATAGAGTTTTATAGCCAGGAAGCACCATTATGATCATCTGGTTTGACCTCCTGCATAACCCAAGCCCTAGAATTCCATCCCAGCTATCTTCCATGAGGAATATGAAAGCTGGTGTAACTCAGTTCCTTGTTACAGTTCCCCTAAACCCCAGAGGCAATGCTTTCATTTTTTAAACTATATCTTGCTCAGTGGATTCAATAGCCTTGAAAGGGGCAGGTCAGAAAGCCTTGAAGATGGTTGTCTTGCATGTAGTCACAGAACAAGCACATCCCACTTGCACGCATTGGTTTTCACTTTCCTTGGGCAAGAGGAAAGTTTCAGCAATCTACCTTAACTTCTCCTATGGCCTCTGTCGCTATCATATGCAAACACTTTGTAGTCTTTAATGTAGCTATCCTCCCATCATCCCTGAGAGTGCTAGTATCCCCACTTTGCACCTGGGAGCCCATGGAAAATAAAGACCAAAGCCCATGCTGGCAATGGTATTTAGGTGCCAGCCCAGCTCCTATTGGGTGGCCATCTCCCCACTGGAATTAATGGAAGGAAAGTGCTTACAAAGCTTTGAGCATCCATTCCTACATCTGCTTCAGGTTATACAAGAAATCTCTAGGAGAATTAAGCCCATCTCCCAAATTCCAGGTGATCATGTTCCTTAGCTGGGCAGCATCTATGTCCATTCAGCCCTTCATTTTTTTTTAGGAAGTGGTGCCAATGATCGCCAGTGCTGGTGGACACCTGGCTAATAGGAACTGGAGTAAGACCACCGACTTATTTCATAAGGGCCAACAAAAGCAGTAGCTTTTGATCTCTACTGACCTGGCCCATATTCAGTCTAGTGACCTAGAGCTAAGGGGCTCAGTATCTCATTACTAATCCCTTGAGATACCAATTCTTTCTTCCAAAGCTAACGTTCTCTGAAGTGTTTTAACACCTGCCTGCCTGGCCCCATTCCCATTAAAGCCTGCTCCTCTGTCTCTCTCTTTGGATCAAACTAATCACCAAAGTGGATCAGTTTCAAATCTTTTAAGGATTCAAGTTGGTACTGACAATGCAGAAGACGGTAGCCAGCACATCTGAGGTACAGCTTGATGCACTATAGATTAGGTAGAAGACACTGCTCTCTGTGGTCCATAGCAATATAAGTTTGAAGTGCCCCCATCCTATCTCATCTCCAATAAGGACTTTTGGCAGTTCATGCTCCTAGTTTACCAATGCTCTTTGCACCCCCCCCCCCTTTATAATTTTAATTATAAGAGTTCTTAAATTTTGCCCAAAAACTAAAAGTTTCTCCTGATCATACAATGAGATGGCTCTTTGGGGTAGGGACAATTGTGTGTCTGTGTATCATCTAGCACAATGGGGCCATGGTCTGTAACAGGCCCAAAGACACTATCTCAAAGCAAAAAATAATAATAGATATGAGGAAGACACAATTGTTCTCTGGCAAAGCTCCCAGAGGGAAACAGTGCAGCCTTTTATGGGGGAGAAACACTGCTCAGGGAGATATTTTTTTTCTGTGACAAGGGCATGGAGTACCCGTCATGCACATTTTCAGTCTTTCTGAGGTGCCCCCAATTATGAATTCTTCTCATTCACTACAACTTAGGCCAAGGCTGTCCAACCTCTGAACAGTCAGGGGCTGGATTATGTTCTAGCAATTTTCTTTGGGGCCAGGTGGCAAATAAACCTTATACTGTTACATGATGAGAAAGATATGAATAAGATAATAATTACATCAGTTCATTCATTTAACAAAACTTGGCATTTCTACCATGCTTCTCACCCTGGCCTCTCATGGAGCTTCATAGGCATGACTGCTCCTGGATTTATTCCCACGTTGCAAATGGGGAACCTCTGGTGAAAAAAGAAGGAGGCTCCTCTTTGCTACCTGCCCAAGGGAGCGCGGAAGAGCTTTTCACAGCACAGCTGTTCCTTAACCCAATGCAGGTTTGAAGAGCTGAAGCGACAGACTGGCAATTCAGTAACTCTACCACCCCATCTAAGTCACAATATCGGACTGGCTCAAAGGGACTAATGCAAGGAGAAGGGAAGAGGAATGCTCCTTATGCTGTTCTGGAGTTAATATACCCTATGCCCCATAACTCCCCAGCAGCGCTGCTGGGGGCACTGCTCATTTGCCTGAGAATGAATCAGGAGCTGAGGGCACCCAGTTGTGGGGCCACTAAGCTACACTGCATCCTCATCACAGAATCATAGAAAATGAGGGTTGGAAGGGACCTCACGAGGTCATCTAGTCCAACCCCCTGCTCAAAGCAGGACCTGCCCTGACTGGATCATTCCTACCAAGACTTTGTCAAGCTGGGTCTTAAAAACCTCCAAGGATGGAGATTCCACCACCTCTCTGGGTAACCTCTTCCAGCGTTTCACCACTCTCCTACTGAGAGAGTTTTTCCTAATATGTAACTTAAATGTCCCTTGCTGCAACCTGAGCCCATTGCTCCTTGTTCTGTCATCTGCCACCACTTCCCTCTACCCTAAGACCCAGTTGGTTGCCTGTACCAGCAAGGCCTTACTATGGGTCCTGCTTCCCTTGAGGCTTTGGTTTTCAGAGCAGGTCACCAGCTATGTCAGTGCATTCGGACAGATCACCTGGGTGGTGGTGGTAGGAGTTGGACATGTTTTGATGACTTCCTGCTTTTTTCTTTTTTGAGAACAAAATATACCTTCTCAGGAAAATGTTTGAGAAAAGCTCTCATTAATTACAGCTTCAAAGGTGGGTGGCCTGACCACCCATGAGGTCAGGCTTGCTGCTGTGGGCAGGATCCAGGATGACCAATTTGTTCAATCTGGGATGTAAGTGCTTTGGTGTTAACTGACACAGCTCAGTTCTCAGATTCTTTTTCTCTCAGCAGAATTTTCATTAAGTGTCCAGGAGATAAAAGTCACACAAAGCAGCAAGCTCCGCTCAGAGCAGCCTCCTCCAGGAGACGCAAACCCTTTCACTCCTCATCTCCTTGTCCTTCGTGGGGGTCTTTGTGAAGGAGCAATTAATTCTGGAGCGATAAGCTACAGTTTATTTAGGCACTGTAACTGCACATGTAGACATACCCTGTCAGAACCTGAAATGGCCTGATCCAAAGCCTATTGGAGTTCATTTTCATTGTTTTCAAGAGGCTTTGGAGCAGACCCTGAATTATTAACCATGTTAAAAGCTATTAAATAAACAATTTTTTTTTAAAATACAGCTGTATGTACAGCCATGGAATAGCGTGGGTATATTTATTCTTTATTCAGCTATCTTTTTACAGCACAGTTAAGTATATCTTAGTGGAGTAAATACACAAAGCACAAGTCATTATATATGGGTGCATCTACACAAAATGTTTACTGTGCAGTTGTCTAATTGGCTGCACAGTAAACTTCTTGGCATCTACACACGTGCCTCAATTAAGCTGCAGTCAACTAAGTTACTCCTCATCAGGACAGTACTGGTATTTACAAGTACTATCCATGTGTGGGTGTTGTATGTATAAGTCCTATCCTACTGCAGAATAAAAAACACAGCAGTGCATGTGTAGATGCTGCCTGGCCTAGCTGGGGCATGAGGGTGCCTCAGTGTGGGGGCTGCTAGCCCCTACAACTGAAGCTCACTTGTGCCCCAGCCAGCCCCTCCGCAGCACACTGAGCCAGGGGGAGCAGCCCTGGGCTGGCAGACAGGCCCCCAGGTCCATCTGCCAGCCGGGGCTGCTCCACGTGCTGTGCCTGAATAAACTGCAGAACTTATTGCTCTGGAGTTAATTGCTCCCGGGTGTGCTGTTTGAATGTGTGCCCAGGAGCAATTAATTCCACAGTGATAAGCTACAGTTTATTCAGGCACTGTAATTGCACATGTAGACGTACCCTATCAGAATGTGAAATGGCCTGATCCACAGCCTATTGGAGTTCATTTTCATTGTATTCAAGAGGCTTGGGATCAGACCCCGAATCAGTACTCCTAGACAAAAGTGCAGGATTGGGCTCTTCCAATGTACCATCCTCTTTCAGACGCTCAATTCATTTTTAGTGAAAGAAGCCTGTTTGTAAGTATGAATTTGTTTCTCATTGTATTTGTGTGTGTTAAATTAGCCTGGTTTATCCTGTAAGGAGGGGAACTCTTCTCAAATAGCACTCATCATTTCAGACACTCTTCCACGACAACTCTGTATTTTTCTGCACATACCTTTCTGTAGGGTCCATAACAACATGCCTTCAAAGGATCACTCCACTTCACCTTCATGTGCGTAGAAGATTTCTCACAAACTTATCTTGCTAGGAAATTTTCTTCCCTCATCAAAAGTAGAACCAACTTTCCCTCCTCCAAGTGTGTGTATGTATGTGCGTGCACACATGTGTTTTTGAAGGAGGAAATTTATTTTAAACACTGCCTTTACTCGCAGGTTTACACAGATAGAATTCTAGTATTTTGTCCGTCAAAAGAAGCGAAATAAAAAATAGATTATGTGTACATTTGTGTTGATACGTACATGTGAGTAAATGTATGTGTATCCCACACACACACACACATACACACACATATCCCGTTTTCTACGCTTGCTTTGGTAGAATGAATTATGAATCATTTGGGGTGGGGAGGGGGGAGGGTGGATACTTTTATGTTTGCTGTTATTTTTTTTGGAAGGAACAGCGATGGCCCTCAAAAAGTTATGCTAGTTTTAGGCTACAACATCAAGAATATTCTCTGAGTAGTAGATTAGTCTGTTCATAGGAGTTGCTTCTGCTCTCCAATATTTGTGATGCTGGCTAATGTTCATGTGAACTTGAAACAAAATTCCCAATGCAACACTCAACATGAAGTCAGGATCCTATTAAAGAAACAGAGGCAAATTCATTTACTCTTTTTTTTTCTTCTCTCTAGGTCTTTGTTTGTCTAACCAGTTTCCCAAGTTGACTCCTGCTGCCTAACCCATGGAGGAGAGGGTCTATTTTCCAGCTCTCCCCTGAGACTGTATACTTTCAAGGTCCTTGAAGAATATATCCTGTTTTCCAGTCAAAGAGTCATTCCAAGGATGTGTCAGAATGTGTCCTGTCTTTTATTCTCATTTGAAGATTGTTTACCTGTTATTTATGAACTATGTTTTGTCTCTGGACTATTTCTAGCTTGCCAGTAACGTGTACTACTTGTTAACAAAAGAAGGATTAAAATGGGCCAGGCTTATGTGCTCAGCCTCATACACAGTACATGAGAGGTTTGTTAGTCATGTTACAAATTATATAGGATGCAGTCTTGCCCCTACTAAGGTTTATAGTAATTTTGCTATTTAAAAAAGAAAGCAAAGTGAAAATAGTATGGAAGTAAAGAAGCCCTGAGATGGTGTTTATGTGCCCATGCTGCTGATACTTTAGACTAGAGCACTTACTTACTGGAGTGTTTCACATGTAGAGTAAAATCCTGAATTTTTTCAGGATGGCCCTTAAATAAAAAATCCCAGGTCAGATTTTCTGTTGGTGTAGAAAGAATTTAAAGTCAAAGCACATGGAGCCAGTTGAGACTGGTCTGACTATTTTATTAAAATATGAGGAGGTATTTTATTCACAAGTAGTTTTCGTCCAGGGAAGGCAAATGGTACTGAAGAGTTGCAAGCATTTTGATTAAAAATAGGTACTTTGGGGTAGCAAAACTTCAAAATAAGCAACTTTTCCAACCAAACAGTTTTCCTTTTGGTAGCTGAAAAGGAAACCACACATCCAGGAGGAATGTAGATCAAAGCAAACTCTGCAAATGATGCAGAAACACATAAAATAACAAACAGGGCTGGTGGGAAGAGGGGAGCTTTTGTAAATGGATAGGTCTGTTCATATTACACTGAAACTGAATGCTAGATTTTTAGAGAAGATACACAAGACTATAGGGTTTTTCCCTGATTTTTTCCCCAGTCTTTTTCTTTGCATGCTTTTGTTCATAACACAGCATACAAAAGATGTGCTCTGTTTCAGATCTCTCTAATGCTTGCTTTCTGTTCTGCAATTTGCTGCTTATTTTTCTTTTGCTTTCTCACACCTGATCCTGAGTCCATTGAAACCAGTGGCAGAACTCCCATTGACTTCACTGGTGTAAGATAAGGCTCTTATTCTGTTCAGTTAGAGAAAAGAAATCAATGTGTTTCAGTTTGGAATTAAAGTTAAGAGTGATTTATGTTTATGCATTGCCTACACACGCACACATGCAGAAATACAAATATATTAAGGACTATCTACTGTAGTTATTATCTAGCTAGCAGACATCTTAAAATTTTCAGGCCAGTTCTTAGTTGGTGTAAGGAGGAATGCTTCCATTTGCCACAGCTGTGGTCTGTCTTCTTCCATCGACAGAGAATTTGACCCATGGCTTTTTCTTTCGGAATGACCTTTAAAGTTAGGATTTTACTCCATATGTGAAACATTTACAATATGTTTGTGGTTTCTTGCTCTAAAAACAGCAGTGAAATAGATATACATATTTATTAGGCTACTAAGCTGAAACCTAATCCAGTAATACTTTTAAAAAGCAAATAGAAAATGTTAAATAAGCATTTAAATAAATAACATTTAAATCACCTCTAATGATAATAATCATATAATAATTCTAATAATTTTTAAGTGCACACATATATTTGCTGTCTTAAAATAATAGTGATAGATGTAATTATAATTGCATTAATGTGTGTATATGGGGGAGAGAGAATGTGTGTGTGTGTGGTATACTCTAATACTATACCTAAATAAGAGCAACAAAGCATACGTGTGTGTGTGTACATACACACACTTGCAAGCTGCTGCTCTTATTTAAGTATGTTAATGAAGTATATTTATACTCATTAGCCTAATGAAAACCTGAATAAGAACTATATAGTGTCCTGCCTCACACCTACACTCAAGGGAATAGAGAAGGTACATATTATTGAAAAGTTCCTGAACAACTATGAGTTTCTGTTCCCACAGTGCTAGGGTATGAGGGACAAACAAGTGCATCTGAGAAACCAAGGATGGACTTAGAATCCATTTAGCAATATACGTGCTTTCTTGTAATCTTGAGGTCTTGTCACCTTTATTTTTGTCTTTCCTGTTCTGATGCTGCCTGGACACATCTCCTCAGCCACCTATATTCTCCAGGCAAAATTCCCATTGACTTTAAGAGGAACTGAGGATGCTCTGGCCCTTGCAACAGGTGGTTTGGCAGCAGGCAACAGGAGGCTCTCTACTTCATCCAGGCATATTCAGTCAGACACATGACAAGCCAGTGCTTCTTTGAGCAGTGCTAATTTGCACACAGTCACTTGGGGAGCAGGCTACAAAGAGTGACGACTCCCTGGTCCCTCCCCCTGCCATATGCCCCTTGAAATACTACAAGGCTGTGTTCCCTGGAGCCAAGGCAGAGTGACTTCCCCAGGCTCCGGGGTGGCATGAGGGAGGGACATGTACTGTGTTGACTCCATTCCTCCATCTGCTGTAACTCAGAATAGTCTTTCCCTTTCTATATTACCATGGGGAAGAAGTGAGTTTAGAGGCTAGTCCTTACACAGGCCCAATTTCCATTGCTGTCCATGGCAGGGGCTGGCCTCACTGCTCGCATCCTGCAAAATTCACAGAGTATGTTGGGGCTGTTTCTCAGCCAGGCACCTGCCCAGTTTCTCCTGAAGTCTGCACAAAACTACATACGCCCATAGTTGGTTTGCACTTTGGGAAGGGCATTCTAGTATAGAGATGAAATGAAGTTAAGTAGTAAGGATAGTGCTGCCAGGGATGTACACCTAGAGGCTGGATCCTCTATAGTTGGAAATCAGCACAGCTCCATTGAGTTCAATGGACTGCCCCCCATGCGATCCATTTATTACAGTGGAGTAATATCTGTTTCTTCCAGAAGAAGCTCTGATTCCACATTTACCATCTGGAGGAAACTCACGGGCCTGATCCTGCCAAGTACTATATTGCTCTTATGCTCCATGCGGCTTGCTTGCACCTGGTGCCACACACTATTAGGATCAAACAGTCAGTATTTCTCAGGAGATGCTCAGCACCTCACAGAATCAAGTTGCAAATGAACTGCTTTGAATTTCTGTTTGCCCTGAGGAGCAGAATCCTATATCCACCAACATCAATAGCAGCTTTGTCACTGATTTTAGTAGAAATAGAAGTGGCTTTCTGCATGATTTTGTTTTATTTTAAAGCCCACCCCCAACCAAAAACTTACCTACCTAGGACATCAGCCTTACTCCCTTAAACTCTTTCATTAGGATATAGCACACAGCAGGTGTAAATCAGTATAGTTTCTAGGAATCAGAATGTGCTAAGCTATACCAGCTGGGGATCTAGCCCCACATTTTTTTCCTCCAATACATTGGAGGAGATCGTTAGAAAGTTTTTAAAAAGTGGTCACTGCCACTTTAGCTTGAATGCAATCCAGTGAAAGTTTAATCTCTGTCTTGGGAGCAGCTCATCTCTGTGTGAGCAGTGGACCAGTCAATAGACTCTGTGTATCAGATTGCCAGACAAAAAGGCAGCCTGCAGCAAGAGGGATGTTTGTACTGTGGCCAATATAGGCTCCCTTAAATCTAATAGCCAAGAATAAACACTATCAATTAACAAGTTAGATGCTTGTAAAAAAATGTTAGACCCATTACTAAAACATTAAGAAGGGAAATCAGAGCTGACAGATCCCCTATACCGTGATTCTAAGCACGATGTTTTATTTAGAAGTGGTGCTTTCGATCTTCTGTGGGCACTGTGAATGCATTTCAGTCCATAATGGCAAGTGATTGCACAGATTTGTAGCTGTAGGAAAGTCATATGTAGCTGGGTTTTAGAGTTGTTCCAAACTATCTGCCTCAAACGTGGTGAAGACTGTCCCTGACAAAACACAGTGCCATCAGACCATGACTAGCAATGTAAAGTCAAAGCTTAAAAAAAAAGAGGTTCACAAAGTGATTTGACTCTGGTTTTTCAAATGTGGTCTTTATTTATGTGACTTCAGGTTGCAAAATAAAATGTTTAATTGCTGAAAGAGGATTTCCCTCCAAGTCTGAGCTAGCTTTGCTAAAGACAGCACACCACAAGAGAAGGATTTATGCAACTCTTTTTATTGTCAGAGTAATGCTTTCCAGTCCAGGGGAAAATTGTATACATCTTTGCTCCTGGTAACTATGACCAGCAGAAAAGTTTTCATGGGAGAGGGTAGAGAAGAATTGCATGAAAGCAAGCCATTGAAAGGCATAATCTAGAGTACATTTTGAGGAGAAGAGCTATGTGTTACCCTTCTGTGCAAATATCCTTTCCTCCTCAGAAGCAGTATCCTCAACTTGGAAATCTACTCAGGGTATTTCTACTTTTTGTGGAAAAGTGCAGAGAGGAGGAAATACCACACAGGGGGAAAATGCACAGAGTAAGGAAATCGTATCTCCATTCTTCCTGCACTCCTTGGGATGTCTCCTTCCTTGTTACTTTTTTAGTTTTTTGTCCTTGCACCCTCCTGGCACTACCTCCTATCTTACTCACAGTTTACCCTTCTCCCTCCTTTTGCATCCATTTTTTTTCCTTTTCTTCATCTTGTTTCCCCAGTACCCTTGCTCCATTCTCTCTCTCAGGTTCTATGCTCTCTGTTTTCCCTCCCAAGTTCTCTTTTCTTTCCTAGCAAGCTCTCCCTCTCTCTTCTCCCTCCTAAACCAGGTTACTAAATCCCTTGGGGCCTAGGCCCAAAGCACTTTCCAGCAGGACAGAACCATTTGGAAGGTCTTAGCCTGGCAAGCAAAATGTTTCTGCCTTATGTCTTCCCTAGTGTTTTTTCTGGGAAGCAGTTGGTGAGAGAAAGGAGCTAGGGCTTGACAGCAGTGGAAATCAATGCTATGCTGTGCTCACAAAGCAATGTTACTGAGGCTCAGACCAGGGCCATGGACCTAGTTCTAGGCTTACACTGAAAAATGGTTTGGGGCTGCAGCGTGGACACTGAAAAGCAGGACTATCCCAGTGTGATCAGGATGTTTGCTCATATAAACTGCATATAGGTCTGAAGCCTAGATTCTGACTCTGGGCTGGATATGCATTCTTCACACAATACCTAGGTCCCATTCTGAAGCAGGCTGCATCCTGCCCTCTTTCTATAGAGATCACTGGCCTTTGGAAGGAAGATCCGTAAAATGGGGAGGCAAAGCACAGAGGGATTCTGTTGTTCCTGTCTGGGGACAGCATGAACTTTGTTTCTGATCCCATGGAATGGTTATTTATAATCAAACTCCTCTTTTGTGCAGTGTAATTATCAATACTGGCATATACAATGCTGTAAGTCTACAGCATACATAGAATATAAACAGTAATTACACAGAAGCCCAGCCCCTTGTGTCTTTATTTAACAGGGCCTTCTCAGAAGAGGAAATGGCTCTGTAAGAGGATTGTGCTCAGATGCAGCTGTGCCAGGCTTGGCTTACCTCCACAGGTGAAGGAGATGAAGGCTGAAGTCATGTGACAAAACCTTGCTGGGGAGTGATGGGTATAAGAGCAGCTTGCAGGGCTGCAAATAGGGTGTTTTCTTTTCCTCCAGGGGAAGTAGCTTTGGAAAGGTTGTACCTAGTCAGGGTTTGGGTGAAAGGTTCTTAGTTTGTATTGGTGTGAAATTTAAGGGGGGGAATGTTTTGTGTAGAAGATTAGGTCACTTCAACAATCATCTCCGATGGCTCTTTCAACTTTAGTATGTGTTGAAGTGAAGCTGAAGCAATGGATGCTTTAGCTGGGCTGGGTAGGCTGCTATGTAATCTGTGCAAAGTATATCACCGGTTACCTGCAAGAAATCTTCCACTGAACCTGTGGGCTCTACTTGAGGACCATAATGCTACTGAATTCACTTTGCTTCAGATGGATCTTCTCTACACGTTCTTGCTATGTAGTGGGAGTAACTGTGGAAGGCAGGCAGGCAGGCAAACAGCTTGGGTCAAAGTCTCTGAAACACACAGGCAAAATTGAATTTCAGAGCCCTGCAGGATGTACCTTATTGTAGTAGCACCTTGAGGCCCTAACTGAGATCAGGGTTCTGATGTGCCAAGTGTAACTTAAGTGTTTCATAGTAAGAGACCATCCTTGCTTCAAAGAAAGAAAGAAAAAGGAAAGGAGGGAAGAGACCTTATCATTCCTAGTTTAGAGATGGATAAACTGAGGCACAGAGGTCAAGCATTGTTCTTGCATGAAGTAGCATGTGAGTCTGTTTCAGAATTAAGAGTGCCCAAGTATTTGGAGAGCTAGTCCAGACCAGGTGTTCAAGTATGTTTTTAACTTAAAGCTAACAGCATTTGGACTACTGCTCTGGCTAGTTAAGCCTGCGCTAGAAAGCCTCATTGAACATGTGGCCCCAAATCTTGCCAAATAAAGACTACACTTTCACTCATGATTCAGTTAGCATTGGTTTTAAAAAATAGCTTCAGAACTGAAGGGGGGAGAGGAAAGTCTTATTTGACGTGTCTCAACTGGGACACTCCAAATAGGATGCTGTATTGTGTAGCTTGATTATGGTTAACTTGCACTTACAGACTTACCAGTTTTACAAGAAAGTAGACATGTAGATGATTAAAAGCTTCTTTAGAAGATCTTTAAGCAGGAGAACAAGCTTCTTTTACATAACTATTAGCATAGCTATTCTTCCTATTGCAATTTAGTTGCTTCATAGTATCCAGTTACACTTCTAGGTCATAATAAGCTAAGCATGCTCAAAATAGACCTTAGCATTTTGTCAATGAAAAATTATAATGCAGTATGATTTTTGCATAAGCAGCACTTTCCTAACAGTTGCTTGGTGTCCAAAGATTTTTTTTTTTTCTTTTTTGAATGGTTGTGAACTAAGAGAAAAGTGCTGTTGATAAGCAGAGGTAGTGTATTTGCTATGAGGAACGTCTTCGTGTAAGAAGGAAAACAATAGAGGAACAAACACTCTTTGTTCCAGGCCTGACAATAGTCTATATAGTTCAGTGTCTTGTAGCAACAGTTCAGTAATGTGCTTCAGATAAAAGAGTAAAAAATTCCCTTGATGAACACTTACTAGCCTAACACAGAAGTTTCTTCTTGCCCCTTTCAGTTACTCTTTTTTTATATGCCAAAGCACCTGGGTCTGCTGTCTTAATTTTATTTTAGCTTATCTAATGTACCTGTTGAATTTTCTCCTTGGTCACATAAATGCTATTATTTACTTATTTGGAATTCTGAGCTTTTGGCCCTTATTGGCAATGTGTTCTAAAAAATGAATGTGCATCTTGTAACAGGGATTATTTTTTTTAATCGGATTTAAATGCATTACCTTTTGATTGCATTTGGAAAGATAGCAGAGAGGAGTATATGATTTGCTTTCTGTGTGATATTGGATACTCCTGTCTTGTTTCTTAACTTCTCTTTAAACTGGTCACCCCAACCTCCTTATACAGAAATCTCTTCAGGCCCCTAAATATTTTTGCTGCCTATCCCTGGATCCATTTTGTTTCTTAGAGAGGGTGGCCTGAGCTGAACATATTTCAGGCAAGGGATTTTTGTAATGACTTAAGAAAAAAAGAAATAATATTTTAACGTAATATAAACATATTATAAACAGAAGTTGAGACTAGACTTTATTTACAGCATTTAACTTATTCAGTACATTCTTTTTTAACTTTTAATGTATCTGAGTCAAAATTAAATGTATGTTAAGCTGCATGAGAACATCAGCATTAAAGTGACTTTTCAGCCTGACAGAAACCCTGTTTTTTTAATATTGCTGTAGGTAAGCTTGTATGTTTCATATTATAGTGGTGCTGAAACATCTTTGGTTCCAGGCATGTGGTCTTCTACGCAAAGATCACATTACAGTTTTAATATTTGCTGGAGGGAAATCATAGATTTTGGTATCTTTAATTCTGGAGTACATGCATTAGAATGGCTTGCCTTCTCTCTTGTCTTTAGGACATCTTGCTGCTGGCATTGAGCAATAACCAGAGTGAATGGCTTATTTCAAGTGAACATGGTCTGTGGTGGAAAGAACAGGAACAAGTCCAGTACCCACAGAACAACTAGCTTTTGTTTACTGAATTCAAGCTGCAAAACTATAAAAGGGATGTGAGAGCAAAAGCTGAAATCGAGGGAGTAGAAATAATGGATGGAGAGGCAGGGGAAGCACTCATATGAAAACAATCTTTTTCATGAGAGATCCACCTTTTTCTCCTGCTGCAAAAACCTGGTGGTGGCCATTTGCCAGCTTCCTTACCCAGCTTTAGCACCCCTCTTAGTTTTAGTTCTGCAAGTCATGGACGTGAACAGCTGATTCCTTAGTGAGAGTTCACCAGTGCCTTGTTGCCTCTGAACTTTCAGTCTGATTCATCAGGGCCAAAAACTATAACCCTCTATGGATGATTAATACATTCCTAGCTCGCTATCTGGAGTTAGCGTCCCATCCACTAAGATACAGAAAAAGCTCTTCAGATTTACTCCTTGGAAAACAAAAAGCTTGCAGTATCCTTGGTGGAATTCTTCTCACACTGAAGCATACTACACCCTCACTATATCTTTATTCTTTTACTACACTTTAAAAGCAGAGGCCCTTAAGAAATTCTATGGCTTTAGGGCATCTGGCTTGCAACCAATCAATCCTAACCCTACTGTCATGACTTCAACCACTGAGCGTGCTCACTGGAGTCCTTGGAAGTCATGTGCCTTAAATATCCATTGCAATTTGCTAAGGGTCAAGTAGGGGGAAGCCAAAGGATTTGTGCAAATGGTGGAGTTGAGTGGAAGGTCAGAAATGGCATTTTGTGGCCATGGGAAAGAGACCATTATTTCTCTTGAATCAGGATTAGTTTGTGTCAATGCTGAGTCTCAAAGGATCATGGAGCTTCATGGCTGGCACCCAGCACTCTTCATTTTGTGGGGAACAGAGCCCTAAAAGCACATAATTTAATTTGCCTGGAGATCATTGTTGAAATAAATTGTTCTCTTTGCTTAAAATATAAATCTGCAAGTCTTAAGAGAGCTTGAAATGCTACTGATTTTAATCAGTAAGCCACATACAGATTTGTCTGTACCATTTGGTATTTGTAAACCAGCAATGCCTTCTATTACAAACTCGAGTCTGGAATGTTAAGAACTCCAATTGAGAGTCTTGAATAAACAGCATGGATGTCAGGGTAGGCCAAATGAGTGGAGACCTAGGTCCTTTTCTGACGTGATGCACTATGAATTCATGCATTTTTCTTTTTGCACCTCACTTTCCCATCTGTATAATAGCTATAATGATACTGATCCTCCTGTGAGATTTAGAGATGGAAACACATCTCTAAAAAAAGCTGATGGAGAATAGGTTTAGGTTGGAGATCAGAAGGCAATATTTTACAGTTAGGGTGGCCAAAATCTGGAACCAACTCCGCAGGAAGGTGGTCCTTGCCACTACCTTGGGCATATTCAAGAGGAGGTTGGATGATCACCTGTCTGGGGTCTTGTGAACCCAGCATTCATTCCTGCCTGTGGCAGGGGGTCAGGCTAGATGATCTGTTCAGGTCCCTCCTGACCCTAGCTACTATGAAACAGTCAAAGATCTAGGTATTTTTATCCCTTGGCGCTGATGAATCCAATGGATTTTGCTGGAATATTGGGGTGGGGGGTAATACTATGTACCAGAGTAATATCATGGATGTAAGCTATACAGCAAGAACGGTGTGGATGGAGGTATTTTAAATCATAGTGCAAATGGCAATCCCAGCCAGCAGCGGGTGACTTACCATGTTGCACTGTGGTCATACATAGTACTTTGTATGGGCCTGTACTTTTCATCTAATGGTTTTCATACTACATGTTGCTTTTCATCAAGATTTTAAGAAGCTTAGGTTCCCAACCCCAATTTGACAAGGGGATTTTTGGGGTGCAGAAAAGGTTACAGGGGTCAAAGAGTTGGTAAAATGAGCCTAGAGGAGTGGAAATTATGCTGGTTGGCTTTGGTCTGGTGGTGTGTGTGCTTCACTAGAATTTCCTACCTTTGATTAAGAGTTGGACGGTTCAGAGCCAGGGTGCGGACATGCATCATCAACTGATTTAAGATAATTATATGACAGTCACAGCCATGCTACTGAATAAATGTTAACACTCTGGAGCTTCTCTAACAACCACTGACTGGATTTTTTGCAGCTCCCACATGGTTACCCAAAAAGTGGACTGCTGTTTAGCTAAGATCTCATCTTCTCATTAGCTTTATCAGTGGATAGATTGGGCCCTCAATGCAGACTATAGGAGCCAGAGTAATACCATGGATGGAAGCTAGACATGTTCTGCTTTCTTGTCACTTGGCATCCTGGTTATTGGTTGCATTCCCATATAGCCTTGACCAGCAAATTAAAATTACTTATGTGAGCTCTTGTTTACTATCTTGTTGATCTCACACACACTGATTGTTGCACTCTAGCTGGAGGGTATTGGGTTGGTGATTCTGGGAGTGCCTGGGAACTTCCTACCTTCTCTATGTCTCTCTGCCTGAAGAAGCGCATTTGTGCCCGAAAGCTTGCAAAGAACAATTTTTCCAACTATTTAGATGGTCTAATAAAAGATATCACATCTACCCAGAGAACCATGTCCAGCTTCTCTATGGCCTTCCCCCTACTACACCTTTTACCAAAAGTTAAGAAGCACTTATTGCTCTATACAAGCTAACCTTAGCCTTCTATATGGTCCCCTACAGTTTTTGGCAAAGGGCCATTTAAGTAATTGCAAATGGCAGTGAATTAATTCACAATGCCATTTAAAGGACTTTTGAAATGCTTCACTGTAAAGTCATATTTCATGTTTGTTATAACTTGTGTCTTGGGGTCAGGTTCATTGACTTGGTGCCAGCCTGGTTTACACCATGTAAGAATATGGCCTCTGAGGCATAGATGCAATAGAACTGAGGCTGGGATTTTCTAAGACAAATATCACCTTTTTCTTCTGGGGGGGGGGGGGGGGAGGGGGTGGTCAGAAAGGCACAGAGTTTTTTTGTTCAAATCATGTAATTATCATTACATCTAGGAGAAATTTAAAATATGTTCTAGTACCATCTGATTTTTTTAACATTCATTTTAGCATGCACAATTACCTGGAGATCTCATTAAATTCAAACTATTCTTCACACAGGCAACGCAATGAAAAAACTAAATAGTTATAATAGGAGGGGCCAGAATTCCTATAAAATGTGGTATAAATCATGAATGACTCAATTGAAGTTAGTGGAGTTACATTGCTCTAAACCTGTTGTAACTGAGGGACAAATCAAGCTTGCAGAAGATCCTAGGGTGTCATTCCTTATGTAAAGGATACATAAAGTATTATGCTCTAAAGAAATCAGGTCATGAAAGCACATTATCAGTGAGAACCATATGCCATAAAAGCAGACAGTTATAGACAGACAATCCTTCTAAAAAATAACACTTTTTTAATACAAACAGATGAACACAAGGGTTGTTTAAACTTTGATCTACTCTTCTTATTACATAATTTCTTTTGCACTCCATTCACAAGTGGAGAGACAGATTCAACATACACAGACTCAACATAGCAAATTCAAAACTGACAAGTATCTACAGAGAGAGGTCCTGCCTACAATATATTTCAGGTGACAAAATGAATGTAATGCCAACCAAAAAGAAATTAAAAAAATCAAAACCCTCTTCTGCTGGGAATCAGAAAAGAGTGTAGTAATGTGATTATGGTAATGATCAACAAGTCATAGTCTGCTGCCTTTGTTCACTGTAATTAACTTCTTGGAATAGCACAGTTGCTTTTTCTGTGCTCATCAGAGGGGCCCTGCCTTTTGTGTTTCCAGTCTGTTATTTCTCCTGCAGGGACTGCAAGCCTCCAAGTGCATTACTAAATGAATTCATTGCTGGAACAGAATTGGTGGTAGAATAGAGATTGATATCTTTTGTTGTCAGACATTCAGTGCCATATAGCAATCCAATTACTTAAGCTGTTTCTATTGGTCTTATTACTGCTCACTATGGAGGCATGCTCTAAAGCTGGATAATTCTGTCTTGCAAGAATGTAGTGGAACAGATTAAGGCTTTAATGAGAAGGTTTTCTGTAGGCTAGGACTTTTTTCATTGTATACATTGGGATCTAGGAATCCTACCTAGGCCAAGACCTAGACTCATTGTTGCAAACACTGATCAAAAGGAAGCTTGAAATCTGCACAATTGCTTGGAAAAATTTTATGGGTTATATAAAAAAAAAATTGGCAAAGGTTCTGTCTCTTATTGCCTATCAGATGAGAATCTATGGTAGACTGGGAAAAGGAAATTGCTTATTGGCATTCATGCTGTGGGATGGATATCTCCGTTTGTGTTTGAACTTTTCCTCCACTATGCTACAGGTCAAATTCTGTGCTGAGCTGTAACATTTCAGGAATGCTGGCTGCACATAATCAACATAAGACTTATTCTGTATACTGCTACCCAGAACAAATATTTGGAGAGGAAAGTTTCTAACATAGTGGGGAAAAAGTAAAACACTTTGATACAAGGGACAATTGGACAAAATGTCCATCAGGATCCAAAGCAATGTATAGGGTGTCATTTAGTTTTCCAAGGTGCTTTCAATCTGTGCAAAAAGAGTGGTGATGGTGTAGGAAGTGGTCCCAATGGAAATGTGTGAAGACAGGTTTCTGTGTGTGCATATATGCATGTGTGTGCCCATATACAGCCTGAAATGATTCAGACAAATGATAAACATGCCTAAACAGTTGAATTAGGACATGACATAACTTTCATAAGGACTCTAGATTTCCAGGCCATCAACCTTAACAGGTATGGATGCTGATACCCGTAAAAAAAAAAAAAAGTACTGTAATAAATGCATCTGATGGTGTAAATGGCATAGCTCCATGATTTATATTGGCAGAGCATCTCAACACAGCTTCTAACTCTCACCTCAGTTTTTAATTGCCTTATATTATCTTTATTATGATTTCATCATCTAAATATTTTCTCTTAAGGGATGAGATTATTAAAAAAATATATACATATTTATTGACTGATTAGAATCAACTGGAAAGAATTTATAATTACTATTTTTTGTAAAATATTTTGTATGTTCAATAAGAGGATGTATATTTGTATTTATGAAAAGATGTATGTGCAATTCTTCCATTTGTATCTTTTGTATGTGCACACATGATTTCCCTCCTCTCCCTGCAGAGGTTTCTGTGCGTGTTTACTAGGATTACTGACACTGCACTTTCAGGTTTTTTTTAAAAAGGTGAAGAACAATAGTTTGTAATTGGAAAGAGGCTGAAATGTATTTTGTGGGACCATTTTGTGGCCTGATGCTCACAGTTAAATCTTAATATCCCTGTCACAAGACAGGAAACCGTACCTGCTAGTCCAAGAGCTACAGCTAGAATATTTGCTTTGGGTCAGAGCTGAGGCTGTAGTTTTTGTGATGAACTAAGGGTTTCTTTTTATTTAAGAACAATGAGTTGGTTTTCTATGTGGGTAATGGAAGATTTTTAGCATATCTTTAGCTGTTAATTCCCTTGCTTTTTTCCACATGTTGGTAACTCTTAGTTACTATTAGTGGTTTCTGACACCATGACTCTTATTCCTGGAATTTCTCAGGGTAACTCTCTTACCTCTAACATCTTCCTTTACTTGCACAAAAAGAGAGACAATGAGACCAAAGGGTGTATATCAGTTTAGTTTCACTCACGGCTGTGGAGCTGCAGTAGGGACAGCTCTGACCCACTTCTCTTAATCTGAAATAAATGGTATGGACAAATGCTAAGATTACATTGAAGGGAATGAGTGGGGCCTTAACTGTACTCAAAATCACTCAGAGGAAAGAGACTGCCAAGCTCGTTTCATTCGGTGTCTGAATTCTAATGGACTGACAAGGCATAACCTGAATCATCACATCGCCCAAAGCCTCGAAGGCCAGCATAACTACTTAGCAACTTCCAGTCTGCTCTCTACCGGTGATGCAGCCCCGTGGGACCAGATGATCAATGTACATCCCTCCTAATTGCCTTCTATACAAGCTGGTTGAAAATCCAGAGTAAAATCCCAAATGCATCAATTTTCCCATCTCATGTGATGACCTTTCTTATTCCATAAAGACTTGAGAACTTCCCTCTATCCCCTGTGTCCTTTCTGTTAAGCTGGGTCTTAATCATTTTCATAACCTTCCACAACTGCTCATGCCCTTCCTGAAAACATTGCTGGTATAGCTTTTACTGCCCCAATAATGGTAAGAGTGAAAGCATTCTCTACTGCAGCCAAACAGGATAAATTATCCCTAGATGTCTAGGTTTCTTTAAAAAATTGGCTATCTGCCAAGGAACTTACTGGTAAAACTGAGTGAGGACCAGTTTAGTTCCTGAGGAGAGGCAGGCTTTGAGGTATTTGGTATTGAACTAAGTTTTTACTCCTTGGATTTCATTGGTGAAATCCAGGGAGCTACTTACTTGCTGGAAGTTATGTATATACTTAAGTGCTTTGTTGGATCAGGGCCTTATTAAATTGGAGTCATTTTTAAATAAAGCTACCATTAAAATCCACTAATCTTCATGATATGACTAAAAAGAAGAAAATGTCCCTATTTTAGAACTGGAAAACAAAGCAGAGAAGTGAAGCGAATCTCAGAAGGCGTGAAAACAGGGAGCAAAGCAAAGACTAAAATTCAGAAGATTTATGTTCAGTGCTTTTACATACAGCACACCTCCATTTTCCTTTGGCAATGATGCCAAATGACGCATCATGTACACATAATTAAGCATTTGTTGGATGATTATTTTTATAAGCATCTTAACAGAGCAGCACAACTGATACGAAAGTCATTTTTAATCATGCTCTAGCAACCAGCCTCAGACCAAATTTGGGACATTGAGGTAAAGAATTAAAGCAGAAGGGCAGTGACCACATGCATAAATCCATATCTTACCTGGTGATCTTCCAGTTCCCAAGCAAATAGATTAATAGATAGTTATTAAATGTCTGAAGATACCATAAGTCCAACAAGTCAGATCTCATGTAAAACACCTACAATAGAATTTCATTTAGTTCCTTTTTTCCCCACAGGATGTTATGCTTGATCCTCAGCTGAGATCCATTGATGACTTGGTTCACCTCAGTAGAGCTACACAGTTTACATCATCATGGGCCAAAACATCCACTGACTACAGTGTATGATTTGATTTTTGCAGATTTACAGCTTAAAGAATTAAGAATTCTGCGGGGGTTTCTTTCTACTGTAAAACTTACAGTGATTGGTGCATGCTTTCATTCCTTCAATAATATAATCTGAAAGGTCACTCAAGACAGAAATAAAAGGAGGCAAAGGCAAATCAATGTTTAACTTTGAAATATTTGTCAGTTAATCATCGCTTAGTATTCACCAGAAAGAGGGCAATCCTAGCACATAAGCAAACTTGAACCAGGACTTTCCTAGGCACTGTAGGCGGAGAAAACTCCCTCAGGCATCCATTATGAGCTGCTATATCATTCCTTTGGGTTTCAACTTAAAATTTCTAACTTAAATAGAGCATATTCACTTAACAGTAGGTAAATTCAGGACTTGACAGCACTTTGGCATGTATTTTAATCTACTTCTCTTCAGGACAACCAGCAAACAGGTGTTCAAGTACCATTCCTGCATAAGGATGGGACCAATTATATCCTAAGTGTTTTCCTTAGTGGAAGCTTTATTTTGTTAGCAAATATTTTAGCACTATTCTACTTCCTTTAAAAATATCTCCTGTCTCAACATGTTTCACAGAGTTTCTAGAGTAGCAGTGCTGTCTGCAAATCATGGGAAGTGACTCTTTCAACCCGTTCCTCAGTTGTGATGCTCCATACAGACTATTGTGTGCAGTGTGCTATGCTTTCATGTGATCAAACTGGAGCGAGTCCAGAGAAAAGTGCTAAAAATGATTAAAGGCCTAGAGAAAAGGAGGAAATATTGAGAGAACTGGATGATTTCCTCAAGAGAAGATTGAAGGGAGAGTTGATAAATATTCAAATAAAGAGGATGGCAGTCAGTTACTTTCTGCACCTATTGGAGGCAGGACAACGAGTCATGAGCTTAAATTGCAAAAAGGGATACTTAGGTTAGATGTTAAGAAGAAATTTCTGACTTTGAGGATAATTGGACAGTGGAACAGGTTCCCTAGTGAAATCTCGATCAGTGGAAGCCTTTTTATGTGAGTTAGACAAACATTGTATTAGGGATGCTGTAGAACAGTGATTCTCAATCAAGGTGCCACAAGATCCATTTAAGAGTGCCACAGAGTGCAAATACTACACATGATTCACAAGAAAAACCCAGAGATCTCAAATAGGAAGCTGCAGTGCCAGACATTTTCTGACCTGTTGCGTACTTTCCGGGTTTTTTCAGCAGACAATTTTTGCTGTAGTGAAAAAAGAGTGAAAGCTGCGTGTTGGCATTTTTGAGGGGTGCCTTGAATCTAAAAATGTTGAGAACCACTGGTTTAAAAGGAGACTATTTCTCTGAGCAGAGGAGTAGGACTAATAATCTCTCAAGGTCTTCTTCCAGCCCTACTTTTCTGTGGCTGTGCTGTCATCTGCTACACATAACTAACATTTGTCATTGTATTTGATACAAAGATAACGGGACCTCTTTGTCATTATGCATATCTGAATAACTATCCAACTAAATTTTCAGATTAATTAGCTAAGGTATGTGTGAAACAGAAGCTTAGGTAGCTTGATCAGAGAGGAAAGAGTGTTCTCAAGTATATTTTAGTTACTGATTAAGCTTGTGAAGTACTAGGCTCCTTTTGAGAAGGCAATTCCTTGATCTTGCCTGGTGAAGTCCATGAGACTTGACAATGCTCAATGCTTCAATATTTTTGGAGAAAATAAAAGGAATGATGTAGTGAACAAAGCAGATTTTGTAAGGGCTGGACATTTGTCCCAAACGATTTTCAGAAATGAATAACTCATTAATTAAAAAGGCAGACTGATTCCCACAATCTATATTCATGAAGGCTGACTTCAGTAAGAGTGCTCATATGGGTTACAAGACTGATTGGAAACTCTTGTGTTGTATGTTCTCGTGTCTTGGCCGTGGTTTCATTATAGCTCAGTGTTTCTTGAAAGCACTGCTTTAACAATGTACTCCTTCACTAATTCCTTGGGGGGAAGGTTGTCTGAAAGGAATGGAATTGTTAAACAATGCCTGCAAATATAAGGCCTGCCCATGAATGCTCTAAAAAAGCGACTGAATTCCAGGGGGAAAAAAACCCTCACTTTCATTAAATAAAAGATGTAAGAATAAACATTTTAAAAATGACAGTCTCCAGAAATCCTTTATCTCTAGGGTAATCCTCTTAAAAGTAGTATCAGATAACATGAAGGGGAAAAGCTCTCTGTCTCCAAGGTGTAAAGTGATGAAGTCCTTACATGAACATTTAATTTATTGAACGGATTAATCTGGTTATTGAAGGAACTGGCCATGCCCCAGTGTCGTGTCAAGCTTGCATGCAATGAAACCATCCCCACAAAGTGCAAATACTTCATAAAATTTAACCTGAATGGGAAGATTTCTGAGAGTGCACAAGTGCTGTGCATACATCATCATATACTTAGGTTAAAGCATGTCTTTCCTGTGCTGAGCTCCACAGTTTCTCTGTCTCTTGGCCCACTCGATCTTGTTAATGGACTGAAAACTATTAAAGATTTGTCTGTTTACACACTCAGAGTGTTTTTTCTTCTTTTTTTTCCTGGCACCCAAAGTTTAATAATTAAAGAAAAATCACTTCTAATCCAGAAGCAAAAATTAACAAGGGCTCTGTTGGAGAGCTGAAACAGTCAGCATACTTCAGGAAACTTTTCTGTTGTACCAAGGCCAATATGAGAGCTTGTAGGGATTGTCTGTGGTATGGGCTATTGTGTCTTCTCTCTTGCACACCTTTGACAGATCTCTTAAGATACTAACAAACTGGCCAAGGAACACAAAGGAGAGGCAGGAAGGTATAGATGCTGGAGAACATTCTGAGAAACTATAGTGAAGAGGTTGGTATTGAACTTCCCATAGTCTTTCCAAGAGAAAGAACAGCTCTGCTTAGAACTTTTAGATTTAAAAGAAGGCCTCATAAGAAGTGTGAAGAGGTTTTAACTTGTGTCTTTTTAAGTGCAGATATAAGTTGTAGCTGAAATACTAGATTGGTCTATGATGATCCAGGAGTATTGGCTTGGGTTGCTAGCCTCCCATGAAAGTTATATTTTCTCACAACTATCTGATAGGCTAGGGACAGACATTCAAAAAGCCTGAGCCTGAATTGATTCAATCTTTGCAGGTTAGTCTAACCTGGCTAGGCTAAACCAGTCTGTAACCATACAGACATCCCCTCTGGACTGAAAAAATGCAGGCACATGCCTGCAGTGGCTCAAGCTAGAAGAAGTGGAACACTAGAGCAGCCCTCCCTTCCCTTCCATAGTGCTGAGTTGAGGGGCCCGTGGGCAGGATGCTCTGATTAGGGAGGGGTTCACCCCCCCCCAGAAGCCCAGCAGGCAGTTGATAACACAGTGTTTATCACCCCGACTCAGTGTTTGTCAGTTCATTAAGAAAACAAAGAAAAAAAAAAGCTTCTCTTCATTAGTTCAAGCTCTTCTTAAACAGCTTTTTCCAAGGAAGGAATGGAGGTACTTTACCAGGTACCTGTTGATTAGCTCCAAAAAGACCTAAGCAGACACAGTCCTGTCTGCCTTTGTCCGGTCTCCCACAGCATGGACTGTAGCTAGCTTGTGGTATGCTAGCTGATGCTTAGAGGTGTCTGTGTAAGGCAGAGGGGAGGGGGGAATCCCTGCTTAGTAAGGAGTGGTGAGGGGAGCAGGGGGAAGCCAGACAGATGCCCGCAGTCTCTGCCGGAGCTCCAGCTAGGGAGCAGAGGGGAGGGGCCAGTTCTGCTGTGGAGCAGAGAGCCCTGCCCAGCCCAGAGACCATGCTGGGTAACTGGGGGAGTCTGGTTTAACTTAAAGGGGTCTTGGACAGACATTGCATAAACCAGTTTGACCCAAATCAGTTAACTCTGTAATGAAATTGATAAGAATAGATTCAACCAGGTTTATTTCAAATCTGTTTCAGCCATTTTCAAACTGGTTTGTGTACACTGTGAACATCTGTTCTGTTACAGATTTAAACGAGTTTTTGATCACTTAACCCAGTTTATGTGTAAAGGCTATCCCTAGCCCTAAAGGGTTTTTTGCTCCTTCCTTTGGATCAGCTGGTACTACCTTCTGTGCAAATCAGGTTAAGGGCTCTCTATGGTTGCAGTCTTCATCCTCGGTTTCTGTTTTGTTAAACTCATATAACAAACCCATCTTGGCAAAAGAGATCTTCTCCCCCTTCCAGGTGTGGAGCTAATATTATTTGTTCTGTCTGTATATTTGTATCCCCTCCCCACCCCCATCCTGTGCCTGTCTTGTCTGTTCAGAATTCATTTCATCAGAACAGTGATTGTTTCTTTATATGCGCTTGTCCAATGCCTAGAACAATGCAGCCCAGATCTTGATTGGCTCCCTTAGGACTGCTCAGCTGCTGTAAACTTGGCATGACTCTATTGACCTCTCTTCCTATGCTGCTTTACACCAGCTGAGAATTGACCCCATCTCAAGTTGGGTGAGAAACTTGTAGCACATCACGGAATGGAAAAAAACCTCTTTCTCTAGAGAAACTCTCAGTGAATAGACCTCTGTCTGTCCAGTAGAGCAGCTTGAAAAGGATGGCTGGTCAGCACTTGCGGTAATGTGTAGCCTGTGGTTTGGCACTTAGCACGTCCCTGGGAAATAGAAGATGGAGTTTCAGCCCCCCTACCCCAAATGATAGGCATCCCACAATGTGGCTGTCCTGCACCTGCACAACTGCCCCCATTTGGACTTTGCAGACATTACTGGAGATGTAACATCCTTAGGACTGCAACAGCACAAATGAAAATAGATGGGATACACATAATCATAGAAATAAAGGGACCTCAAGAGGTTATCCACTCCATTCCCTAATCAAAGCAGGACAATCCCCAACTATAGCATCCCAGCCATGACTTTGTTTATCCAGGTCCTTAAAAATTGCTAAGGATGGAGATTCCACAACCTCTCTGGGTAGCTTGCTCCAGTTCTTTACTACCCTCCTAATTGTGAGTAAGATTTTCCTAATATCTAAGCTAGACTTCTCTTTCCTGCAACTTGAGACCATTGCTCCTTGTTCTGTCATCTGCCACCACTAAGAATAGTCTAGCTCCATCTTCTTTGTAACCACCCTTCAGGTAGTTGAAGGCTATTAAATGCAGTATGGCACTTCCTTTGCATAAGGAAGTAGTACTGTTGAAAGCATCACTTCCATTAGCAGTGTTGGGTTTGTTTTTAAAATATAGTCAGACAGTCTCCAGGGTAAGGGAAAAGCAGATATTTTTCTCAAAGGTGTTGAGGACCCAG
Source organism: Alligator mississippiensis (assembly GCF_030867095.1). Taxonomy (NCBI): domain Eukaryota; kingdom Metazoa; phylum Chordata; order Crocodylia; family Alligatoridae; genus Alligator; species Alligator mississippiensis. The sequence continues at coordinate 222,554,711 of NC_081824.1, read as the reverse complement.
CTGATGTTAGTAAGAGAAGGTGGTACTCAAGTTTGACCCTATGACATCATGACCTATTTAGCAGACAAAATGTTCACATGGCTGTCACTCCTCTGCTTACTTAGATCACATGTTTGGTACTGTACAGTCAATCAATAGACAACCTCCAAAGACACCTATTCATTGAATGTGGCCAACATTTTATTTCAGGATTTAATTTCGGGATAGGATGCGAGAGAACACATGTGAAAGAGAGAGAATAAATTTACTGCAGGAAATGTTAGTCACATTGCTCAATGCACTTCTGGAAGGGGATTCAATAGTGTGATAATGAGTGTGGTATATAACAAGTAATATAGAATATCCTGTGCATGGGCTTTATGAAGTGTGTGAAGGAGTCCTTCTGAGGCAATTGGTCTTCTGTTGCTAGTTTGCCTATCAAATTGCCTCTGAGACCAAGGATGATATCACTGGAGTTCACCTTTCTTAGGATATGTCCACTCAGCAGAATGAAGGTGTGATCAAAGGACGTGCTAGCCATACCTGGGCTGGCTTAATCTAGATAGCATGGGTAACCATGGTGATGAAGACACAGCAGCACAAGCATTAGGATGTAATACCAATCAGTACAAACTCTCCAGGGCCCCTTGGCTTGTACTCTGGTTGCTAGCTGATACTAAAAAACATCTCCATCTTTTCTGTTATTGTTACCTATGCTAACTAGATTAGACTGGCGAAGGTACGCTAACACGTGTTACAGTTGCTCCTTTGTTTTGCTGTGTAAACACACCTAAGTGTTTTGGGATCTGCATTCGTTTGTTTAGCCATATTAACATAGTTTTCCTCTCCTATGTTTACTTCTCTGGGTAAACAATCTCCTTTCTTCACTTTGTCAAGGTCTGCATTAATATCTAGGTTTATTTTTAAGAGTTCTTGTTTGGATCATAGTAATGGTTATCTTCCCTATCCAAAATGAGTGCTGGGGCTCCAGTCATGGATTTTATTCTGCAAAGTTCAATTGATTAATGCACTTATAGTCCATCTCTAAACTATAATTTCAAATAAGCTTGACAAAATTTGCCCTTTGTTACATCTATGTACCCAGCTGAAAAAGGAAAATAGGTTCTAGCCCAGTGACACTCACTCTGGGTCAAAGGCACATATTGTACATCCAGCAACATACATTCTGGGACAACTTTGAGTTAGATTCCCCAGGCCACTGAAATCAATTAAATGACTCCCTTTATAGGAAAACACAGCCCAGCGAAAGATGATGGGGGACTAAAATGAGTAGAGAAGCTCATATTTCCACGAGAATATAAATATTTCTCCTCAAATGTAATTTTTAAACATTTAAATCTGTCATGATACACTGAATCCTGTTGTTCAGTATCTGTCCCATTATTGTATTTCATCTAATTCAAACAGGTTAACAGAGGATTTCCAAAATAGTGCTTTGAAACGGTTACAACTTATTTTCATGTATCTTATGAGATATGTGAGCTGTAAACATTGAAAGAGAAGAGCACTGTATAATAAACTCCTGGCTGACACAGAGGGAATGTTAATAGACTAAACAAAACATTCAATATAGTCTTTATATAACTAGGAGTCTCTTCATGGGGCAGTTTCAGTTCCAAACCTTAGGTTATTAGTTTAACTTCTGTAACAACTGCAAAGTAGTTGGAGAAGTCAGGTGATGATGAATAAATTTGTCCCTTTGCAGCAGTGGAATACAAATAACTTCATTTTCTTCATAGAATCCTGCAGAAAGTGTCAAATTCTAAAGTAGAAGCTGTATCTGAGTGTAACAGTGTTAAACCTAGTTGTGGGAAGAAATAACCTGATCTGGAGAATAGAAGGTTATCTCTTTTATTTAATGACATTTTCCATTCATGAATTGCTCATACAACTCATCTTATTAAAACAATGATCTAATATTAAATTAACTGTATGAAAATAATCCCTCAGGTTTTTTAAATAGTCTTTTGGTATTCTACTAGACAACAGGAAATAAGTCTGTTGCTCCTACATACACTGTACGCTGTAATACAAATGTGGCAGAATCAGGCATGTGGTAGACAATAGACAACATGCAATAAAATCTGGTTCTGCCAGATACCCACTCCCAGTGAACCAGTCACCAGTGCCTAAAAATTATTTTTCTCCCGCTAGCTTCTAGGTAGTCCTATAAGTTTCTTAAGTTGTTTTTGTATTTTTACCTTTCACCTTTTTCACTTGCGTGCATGAGGTTATTTACCTGCGTCTGCAGCATTGGCTCCCCAGTCTTCCAAAGAAATAAGAACCACTGGGTAGCATCTTTGCTTGCCTTACGTTGATGTCTTGCCACAAAGGTAAAGTCATCATGCCATCTTCTGTTCTCATTTATTACATTGTAGATCTACGCTAACTTCACTGAAGTAAATAGTGAAGGCCCCAGAGTTTCCTGAAGAAATGTACCACATGATTGTAATGTTGTCATGACATATTTTTCTTTTTGTACGTGTCAATATGTGGATTATTTTTTTCCTCACCTTTTTCAGGTTGAAGATACTGAGGCACATAAACATCCTCAAGGTCACAGTCTGTGTCAGGAGTCAGGGCAAAACTAAGACTGAACTGAAAAACAGCATTACATTATTCATTGGGTGCTGCAAATGTTTAAGGAAATACTTTGATGACTACGACAGAGTTTTGTCCTAATTTCATCCTTTCGTTTTAAATTAGTGGGGTGGGTGTGTGTGGATGTGTGTGTGTGTGTGTGCACGCGCGCGCATATATATACTTTTCTTTCCTGGCATCACACACACACACACACACACACACACACACACACACACACACACACACACTGTGATATAATCCCAGGAAAGAAGTCCTTAAAGATCTGGCCTACCTCAAAATAGTTGCATACCTCAAATAGTTGCTGTACTTTAATTAGTAGTAGTGTATCTTAGGTTTTTGCCATCATATTATGCAAGCATAATTTTACAGCTGTATCCCCAAACTTGCATTTAATATAGTCAATATAATAAGCAAAAGACGAGGAGAATACTCAAAGTTTATTGCTATATTTACAGTGTTCTTTTCCCAGGCTTATTTTACTGGCATTTGGGAAAGACCTTAGCTCTAAAAAAACCAACCCAAAACAACAACAACCCCAACCCCCCCAAAAAACACACATACATACATACACTGTTGCTATTCTGGGAATTAGATTTGTCACTTAATAAATGTGTTTGTGTTAACAAAAATCAGCGCAGCTTTGCTTTTGCTTACCGGGACTTATTCAGAAGAAAGTTAATAAAAACTGCATGGAAAAACTAACATCACAGGGGTTTCATTTTTTGTTGCTGTTGTTTGACATTCCTACAGGAAAATCTGTAGCAGTTGCTGGGTTGCTGACCCAGTGCAAAAAAAAAAAAAACCCAACAAAAAGAAAATCAAAAAGCAACAAAAACCAAAGAGCGAGAAACATGCTTATGCTGGCCACAGCATGAAGGTAAGCCCTGGTGCCTATACGTTGCCACGGAGTGAGGTTGTTGATGAACATCAGCAATATCTGTTAAGAACAAAGATCTCACTGGCCCTGCTGATGGGAAAGTTATAATGTTTTTTTTTTCTTTTCTGATCAGTTTCCATTCTTTGTATGTATGGCAGATGTCAGAGAGGTTGAAAAGTGTCCTCCTCCCAGCAGGGTGTTGGCTGTTCCCTGAAGTGCCTGGGCAGTTTATTGAGGCCGTAATATCTCCTGGCCTTGAGTGAAGGATTTGTAGAGAAAGCATCCTGCAGAGGAAAGGCCTGCTGCCTTTGAATAGGGGCAGCCAGCAGCTCTACAGGCCACAGCAAGAGATGCCACTGCACCATCAGGAAACTTTGATTTATTATCTGAGAAATTCACTATCCATCTGCATATAGATTTCACAGAAGCAACTTTCCTAATGTGAAACTGAGATCTCCATTATTTCCGACTTATTGCTACAAGCATGAAAAATTGCTCCAACTGAGAAAGTTGGGCTTTCAGGACTCTGGTTGCTATGACTGAATTTATAGGAACATTTAGGAGAGACTGAGTGTTTTCTTTTCTCTTTTTTTAACTTATAAACTCCAACCATTTTCACAGGTTTCTGCTAATTAATGCCACTACTGTGGAAATGGGAGTCGTTCTACAAACAAGCTGCGACAAATGGGATTTTTATTGCTAGTGGAAAAGTCTAGGGAATAATTAGCAGGTCCAGAGAGATCTCTTGATTACAGGCATCTGCATTAGTAATGTCCAGACTCAAAGATCACCAAGGGAAATGTTTAGGGATTTTCACCTTAGGGCACATTTATGCTGTCAGCTACACCCTTCAAACTACATTTGGACAAATGTGGGAAAATATTTTGTGAAATGTTAGACAAATGAACCTGATGTTGACTAATCTGGACTAGGAAGACTGGCTGGGCTTTGCTAAGTATTGTTCAGCAGCCAAGACTTGCAGATGTTATATTTTGATAGCTCATAAAATTGGATTTCACAGAGATCCTTCTCAGTGTTGCATTGTAGTTGCATGCATTGCCTAAGATGCTTCCATACTTAAGCTGAGTAGGAGGCAGAGGAAACAAGAAGACTGATTATTAATATGCACATGATGCTGCCTTTATAGGAGTGCTGGAAAAAGAATTCTGTCAGTGTAGAATTTATTAGCCTGGGCTGAAGGATAACTTGATTTGGGACTTAGCTGCCTTTGCCCAAGTGATTTAGAATATAAATCAAAGTTCAGTTGACAGAAGCAGTTGTGCTTTTTCAAACTCTAGGCTTCTTACAAGGCTAATTTAAATATTGATCTAAAAACTTTTGATTTAAGGTTTTAACATGGTGTTTTTTAAAAACCAACTAACTGATGAGTTTTTAAAATATATTTATTTGCATTATGGTAGCATGTAGCTTCCCAGTTCCTGGACAGCTGTATTCAGTGCTGCAAGAACATGGAACAAAAAGATGTTCCATACCTCTAGAGATCTTATTTTCTTCTTGAGAAAAGTGTCAGCCTAGAGCGCTTAGTATGAAATTGTCTCTTTAGACAAAAGAGATGTCTTACTTAGGTCTTCTTTGTAACTATCTCCACTCTCCCAGCACCTGTACGTGGAATGCACGTAAGCATGTATTTAAAAGCCATCCCTGTTCAGGAAAGGAATTAAGCAGATGCTTAATGTTAAGAATGCATTTAAGTCTCATTGGCTGCATTTATCTTACTATTCACTGCCCAGATGGCCACTCATAGCACAGTTAACTTATGGCCAGGCTGCTTCACTCTTCTCTAGTGCCCTGAGGGCAAAGTACTGGCCGGCCCGTTCTGCCTTTTAAGTGCGGCATTGGCTCTAGTTACCCTTATCTTCCCCCAGTGCATGAAACCCCACACTGCTGTGGCCCTGGCTCCTTCAGCTACTCGTGTCCTGGGTTTACCTAGTAACAGGACTTCTGTCTGAGCCCCTGTTACACACCTCCTCACCTCACTGAACAAACTTAAAGTCATCCAGTCTTCTCGACCATCGCCTGGGAAGGCCATATCTGTCACCACCCTTGGTACCTGGTGTGTCTTTGGTACAGGACAGGAAGTTGACGTTCCCACTCTTCTTCCCTGCCCGGTGTTTCACTGTAAAATAAAAGGATAGTAAGGCGAGAGACCACCTCATTAGTCTGGCATGATCTAATTTGGCAGTCCGTAGCCAATGTAGGGGTGCATGGTCCATGATTAGCACAAATTCCCAACCTATTAAATAATAATGAAAAAGTTCCACCCCAGCCAGTCTGGCCACTGATGGCCAGACACTCCATCTCGATTGTGGAATATTGAGTTTCTGTGGGTGTCAGCTTCTTGCTGGCAAAGGCTATTGGTCTGTCCTCCCCTCCTTTCTCTTGGAAGAGGATTGCTTCCAGGGTGGTGACTGTGAGGCATCTGTTTGCAGAAAAAATTTTTTCTCAAAGTCTGGCGTGTATAGGGCCGGGTGCTGGCATGAGGCTACCTTCACTTGTGCAAAGGCATGAATGGCCCTGGGATTCCACCTGACTGGGTTCTTTCGTCTTTTGGTCAGCTCTGTCAGGGGTGCTGCCTTTCCTTAAAAGTCCCTGATGAAGCACTTATAGTAATTGGTGAAGCCCAGACCTTACTTGCTTCAGTGTCTGGGGTACAGGGTGCCATCTAATCACCGTCACTTTGTCTGCTATGGGTCTTATCCTGCCTTGTCCCACCATAAACCCTAGGTATTGTGTCTCCCTCTTACCTAACGTGCATTTCTGAGGGTCCTCTGTTAGTCCAGCTTGCCAGAGGTCCTCCAGGATCTCCCATAGGTGCTAGCAATGTGAGTCCCAGTCTCTGGAGAAGATGATGATGTTGTTGATATATGCGGTGGCATATTCCTGATGGGGCACTAACAGCCAGTCCATCAAGCGCTGGAACAAGGCAGCCATCCCATGGAGCCTGAATGGCATCTGCTTGAATTGAAATAGGTCCCATGGTGTTCTGAAGGCTATTTTGTCTTTATTGGCTGGTGCCATCAGGGTCTGCCAATAGCCCTTGGTCAGATGCAGGGTCGAGATGTACTTGGCTTGGCTAACCTTCTCCAGCATATCATTTACCTCTGGCATTGGAAAGGCATTGAATGCCACAATTTCATTCACCTTGCGATAATTGATGCACAGCCTTATGGATTCATCGGTTTTTGGGACCACTACCATCGAGCTTCTCCAGGGGCTTCTGGATTCTTTGATGCCCAGGTCCCTCATCAGATCAATCTCTTGTCTGACTGTAGGCCGCAGGTGTCAGAGTAGCCTCCTCCAATGGTTGCATACAATCTGTCTGGGTGGGCTCCACTCCTCAAGCTTCTCCAGGGGTCTTGTGGAAAACATTTTGAAACTTAGTTATTAGTGCCCCTAGGGTCTCTTGCTGCTTAGGGTCGAGCTGGGGATTCCCCCATTTTCCAGAGCATTCTGTTCCCCTCTCTTCTAGCTTGACTGGGTCTTGCATCATCCACCCCTTCTTCTGGCACCACTTGTTCAATAGGTTGATATGATAGATTTGTTTTCTCCGAGTGGGCTCCATCTCCATGGATGCAGACCATACTTTGTAGCTGACTGGCCCTGTGCATCTCATTACCCAAAACGATCCCTGCCACCGGGAGAACAATTTGTGTGGGCTGTCAGGCAGTAGCACTAATACCCAGTCCCCTACCTGCAGCTCTCTCTCTGCAGCATGTGCATCATAGTACTGCTTCTTTTGCTCCTGCCTTCGTCCCAGATTCTTTTGTGCTATCACCTGTGCCTTTTTTAGCCTTTCTCAGAAGTCAGCCATGGCTTGTGGTTGGGTCGCATTCTCTGCTTCCATTTCCCACCCCTCACATATCAAGTCTAAGAGTCCTCGCAGGTCATGGTGGTAGACCAGTTCGAATGGGGTATAACCTGTGGAGGCTTGGGGGAACTCTCTGACTGAGACAAGAAGCGGGGGATTGTAGCATCCCAACCCCTGGGGTCGCCCTGTATGCACACCTGTATCATCCCCTTCAATGTCCAGTTGGGGATGGTACACGGAAGTTCTGAGCTACTTGATTTTCAGTGTACCACATATTCCCCTCAGGATCTTGGACAATAAGTTTTTACCTTGGTTGGTGAGGCTCTCCTGGGGAATCCTGCCCCAAGCAATCCATCTTATGGGCGCACCAGCAATTGTGGGAGCTGTTACTGAATGCAGGGGGATGTCTTCAGGGAATTGGGTGGTATAATGATAATTACCAGGATGAATTGGTAGCCAGTCCAGCTGCGGGAGGATGGTTCTGTTATGTCCGTGGCAATCCTATCGAATGGTCGCCCCACCAACAGCAGGAGCACCGGCGGGGCCCTGACAGGTTTTGTCCCCTCTGTCTTCTGGCACTCTGAATGTTCTGCACAAAACCTCTCCACCATTTTGTAGAGGCTGGGCCAGAAGACTTGCTGCTTCAACCAGGCTTTCGTCTCGTCCCTCCCCAGGTGCCTCCCCATCGGGAGGGTATGGGCCACCTGTAGCAAGTCACTCCAATATTTTTTTGTGGGACTAGGACCTGCTGGTTTTCATACCCATCTTACTTATCCTCCACCCTGTACAGGATACCTGTCCTTACCTCAAAGTGAGGACTCCTCTTCATCTTTTCAGAATCTACCACCTCTCTGTCTTGCTTGGCCAGCTGGGTCTGCCAGATGTTCTGAAAAAGTGGTTCCTGATTTTGTTCTTCTCAGAAGTATCCGTCTCCAATGATCTGTTCCATGTCGAGGTTTCCCCCATCCTGATCTTCGGAGGCACCAAAGCATGCTGCCTCCAAGTCATTCTGCCACTGCCCTCCATTCCTCCTTAAGACCTGTGTGACAACTTCTTTTAGGTGGGGCCAGTTGACTCCCAGGAACATGGGGCAGGGGAGGGTCTCTGCTAACCCCATTGCAATTTCCTACGTGCGACCCATCACCGACAGCCAGAGTTGCCTGCGCTTATAAGTATACACGGCTCCATGGATGCAGACCATACTCATGGGAGTCTTGGGGCTTCCCAGCTGCGTGGGCACAAGGTCCACCCGTATCATGGACTGTGAGCAGCCTGTGTTGACAACCACGGGGATGATGGTGTCCCCTACTCTGACTTTGACTCCTGGCTTGTTCTGGCACCCTGGCCCCTTGTGCTGACTGAAGCTACAGTCCATTTTATTGTCATGTGCACTATCTAGTGTTGTCTCAGCTTGGAATTTGCGTGGGCAGAATTGGGATACATGCCCCTTTTCTCCACACCTATGACATGTTATTTCCCTGGCATCCCAGCCCTGGGGTTCACGGCCCATGATTCAAGTTCTTTTCCCTCTTTTCTTTGCTGGGCCCTTCTGGGCACAATCTTACCCTGGTCCCTCCCCAGCGTTCCTTCTTGGCGCCCCTCCCCTTCTGCCTTGGTTGCAACCTAGTTCTTGGCTAGACACAAGGCCTCTTCCACGGTTTTTGGCTGGTGCTGCCTTACCCAGTGCTGGGTGCTGTCCAACTAAGAATTGCTCTAGTACTATGAGATCCACTACTTCTTCTATGGATCATGTCTCGGGTTGGAGCCACTGCTCCACTAGGTCCCTAAGGGTCTGGGCGAGCATGCATGGGCAGAGCCCTTCTGTCCCCTTTTGGGCCCAGAACTTCTAGCAGTAGGTCTCCAGGGAGATTTTGAGGTGGTATTGTATTGCCTCTTTTACTTTCCCATAGTCTTGGGCCTCAGTTCGGGTGAGAGCCAGATAGGCCGCTTGCATGGGGCCAATGAAGAGGGGCCCTATTTGCATCTCCCAGGTGCTCAGGTCCCATCTAGCAGACATGGCTGTCCTTTCAAAGGCTTCTAGGTAGGCCTCTACGTCATACAGGGGGGTCATTCTGGGGAACTGGGAGCCTTCCCCTTCCCGCCCCAGGGACACCTGTTAGGCTTCGATTTTCTCACTTAAATCCTGTTGCTGGGAGAACAGCCAGATCTTTGCCTCAGCTTCTTGGGTCTGTACTTTTATTGTCTCCTACAACTGAGCCTGCTGGCCCTGCAGAAGTTGTAGGGTGATGTTGTGTGCTTGCTGCCAGTCGGTTGGGGTTTGGATGTCCATGGATTCCATGGCTCTCCGGTTTTCCCCCACGCTGCATTGGGTTTCTGGCCAATACACCATTTTTGTAGGCATAGGTCTGCTTCTCTCTCTCTTCCCCCTCAGGGCTTTTCTGCCATGACTTTTGAGATGGGAGAAAAGGGTTAAATGTTAATCTCTGAATGGGCATAACAGACCACCTAGAAGTTGATTACCAAGGTACTCATTTTTATTGTGGGTTAGCTACAGTTTCTTATCACTGCCCTAATTGCCTTGTTAGTGCAGAAATGGCAACATCGCTGCTCTATTGAGTGACGTCTTCCTCTCACTGTCCCTTGATCACGGTGCTTTTACCTCCATCTTGATTACCAGGGTTATCTGTCTCCGGGGCTTCCCTAAACGGGGGCTCCCCAGCCTCCCATGGGTCCTGCTGGTCTGCTGAGCAGTCCGCGCCCCTCCGGGTAAATCTCTCCTGTCTCACCAGCTCACCACAAATCCACCATTCCTCCATCTTGAGGTTTCTTCCACTGCTCTGTCATTCACTGTGGCTGCTTTCCCCTCCTCTGGTGCCCTGAGGGCAAAGTACTGGTCTTCTTGTTCTGCCTTTTAAGTGCGGTGGTGGCTCTAATTACTCTTATCTTCCCCTGGTGCGCTAAACCCTCCATTGCTGTGGCCCAGGCTCCATCAGCTACCCATGTCCCGGGTTTACCTAGTAATGGAGCTTCTGTCTGAGCCCATTACAGCGGTACACAGAGGAGGTGGAATAGAATAGTAGATTATGCTTAGGAAATAAAAATCCCTTTGCTCATAGAGTCATTCACCATTTTTAGCCCAATATTTTTGCTGATTTAAAATTTTTCATCTGGGATTTTCATCTCTCCTTTGTCCAAGGAGAGGACTGACTGCTAATAAGAAGACTTACAGAATCATAGAAAATTAGGGTTGGAAGGGACCTGAGGAGGTCATCGAGTCGAAACCCCTGCTCAAAGCAGGACCACCCTCAACTAGATCATCCCAGCGAAGGCTTTGTTGAGCCAGGCCTTAAAAGACTCCAAGGATGGAGATCCCACCACCTCTCTAGGTAACCTGTTCCAGTGCTTCACTGCCCTTCTAGTGGACCCACCCACCCTCCTAACATCCAAACTAAACCTCCCTTGATGCAACTTGAGACTATTGCTACTTGTTCTGTCATCTTTCACCACTGAGAACAGTCTAGCTCCATCCTCTTTTGAACCCCCCTTCAGGTAGTTAAAGCCTGCTATCAAATCCCCCCTCAGCCTTCTCTTTTGCAGACTAAATAAACCCAGTTCTCTCAGCCTCTCTTCATTAAATCATGTGCCCCAGTCCATGAGTCAGTGTTGGCCCCCGCTGGACTCTCTTCAATTTGTTCACATCCTTTCTATAGTGGGGGGCCCAAAACTGGGCAAAGTACTCTAGATATGGGCTCACTAGCGCAGAATAATTATTTCCCTCAATCTGCTGGCAATATTCCTACTAATGCAACCCAGTATGCTGTTACCCTTCTTGGCAACAAAGACATGCTGTTGACTCGTATCCACCTTATTGTCCACTGTAACCCTCAGGTCCTTTTCTGAAGAGCTACTGCTTAATCAGTCATCCCTCAGCCTGTACTGGTGCGTGGGATTGTTCCATCCTAAGTGCAAGACTTTGCACTTGTCCTTATTGAACCTCATGACATTTCTTTTGGCCCAATAGACCAATTTGCCTAGGTCACTCTGAATATTAGCCCTATCCTTCAGCATAACTACTACACCCCACAGCTTGGTGTCATTCGCAAACTTGCTGAGGGTGCAATCCAGCCTATCTTCCAGATCATTAATGAAGATAATGAACAAAACCGGACCCATGACCAACCCCTGGGGGCTTAACTTGATATTGGCAGCAAACTAGACATTGGGCCATTGATTACTACCTGTTGAATCTAACAATCCTGCCAGTTTTGTCTCCACCTTACACTCCATTCATCCAACCCATACTACCTCAGCTTGCTTGCAAGAATGCTGTGGGAGACAGTATCAAAAGTCTTGCTAAAGTCAAGGTATATTACATCCACTGCCTTCCCCACATTCGTAGAGCAATTTATTTGAACACAGAAGGCAATCGGGTTGGTCAGGCATGACTTGCCCTTGTTGAATTCATGCTGACTGTTTCTAATTACCTTCTTCTCCTCAAATTGCTTAGAAATGGATTCTTTGGGGACCTGCTGTATGATTTTTTCCAGGGACCGAGGGTGAGGCTGATTAGTCTGTAGTTCCCTGGATCCCCTTTTTTTCCCTTTCTTAAAGATGGGCACTATATTTGCTCTTTTCCAGTTGTCTGGGCCCCTGATCACCATGAATTTTCAAAGATAATGGCCAGTGGCTCTGCAATCACATCAGCCAACTCCCTCAGCACCCTTGAATGCATTGAATCTGGCCCCATGGACTTGTACATGTCCAGCTTTTCTAAATGGTACCTAACCTGTATTTCATCACTGAGGGCTGCTCACTTTCTCCTCAAACTGTGCTGCCAGGTGCAGTAGTCTGGGAGATGACCTTGCCTGTGAAAACTGAGGCAAAACCAGCCTTGAGTACTACAGCATTTTCCTCCTCATCTGTCACCAGGTTGCCTCCCCCATTCAGTAAGAGACTCACATTTTCCTGATCTTCCTTTTGTTGCTGACATACTCGTAGAAGCCCTTGTCACCCTTCACATTCCTTGCTGGCTTCAACTCCAATTGTACTTTGACCTTCCTGATTTCATCCCTGCATGCCCGAACAATACTCTTATACTCCTCCCAAGTTGTTTGTCCATGCTTTCCCTTGTGTTTAAGCTCACCAAAGAGTACTCTGCTAAGCCAGGCTGGTTGCTTGCTACAATTGCTATTCTTCCTGCAGGAAGACATCAGGATGATTTGTTCCTGTGCCCTAGTAAGGTTTCTTTAAAATACAACCAGCTCTCCTGGACTCCTTTCCCCCTCAAACTGGCCTCCAAGGAGATCCTGTCCATTGGTTCCCTGAGTGATTCAAAGTATACTTTTCTGAACTCCAGGGGCCATACTCAGTTGGTCTCCTTCCTTTTGTCAGGATCCTGAACTCAACCATCTCATTGTCACAGCTGCCCAAGTTGCCATCCATGTCTATACCCCTCAACAATTCTTCCCTGTTTGTGAGCAGTAGGTTAAGAAGAGTACAGTCCCTTGTTGGTCTCTCCAATACTTGCACCAGGAAGTTGTCTTCAACTCTTTCCAAAAACTTGATTTGGATTGCCTGTGCACTGCTGTATTACTCTCTCAGCAGATGTCAGGGTGATTGAAGTCCCCCATGAGAACCAGGGCCTGTGATTGGGAAACTTGTGCTAGCTGTTTGAGGAAAGCCTCATGCACCTCATACCCCTGGTTTGGTCATCTATAGCAGACACCCACCATGACATCACCCTTGTTGCTCTCCTCGCTAACCTTAACCCAGAGACTTCCAACAGGCCTGTTTCCGGTTTCATACTAGAACTATGAACAATCATATAGCTCTTTTACGTCCAGCACAGCTCCTTCTCCTTTTCTCCCCTGCCTGTCCTTCCTGAACAGTTTGTACCCATGCATGACATTGCTCCAGTCATGCGAGCTATCCCACCAAGTCTCTGTTATTCCAATCACGTCATAATTGCTTGACTGCATGAGGACTTTCAATTCTTCCTACTTGCTTCCCAGGCTCTGTGTGTTTGTATACAGACACCTGAGGTGACTAGTTGATTGCCCTACTTTCTCGGGAAGAATGAGGCCTCCCCTGCTGCCCCTTCCTGCTTCTCCTTCTTCCAGGTCCCCTGCTTCCCCACTTACCTCATGCCTTTGTTCTTCATCCCCCTGTAAACCTAGTTTAAAGCCCTCCTCACTAGGTTAGTGAGCATGTCTGCAAAGATGCTATTCTCTTCTTTGTCAGAGGGATCTTGTCTCTTTGTGGCAGTCCTTCTTGGAACAATATCCCATGGTTGAAGAAGCTGAATCTCTGCTGGCAACATCACCTGTGTAGCCATGCATTTATCTGCAGGATGTGTCCACTCCTGCAGGGCCCTTCCCCTTGACCGGAAGGATTGAGAACATGACCTGTGCACGTCATTCCCTTCACCCTTGCACCCAGATCCCTGTAGTCACTTTTGGTCTGCTCAGGGTCTCCCTTGGCAGTATCACTGGTGCCCACATAGATGAGCAACAGAGGTTAGTAGTTAGAGGGTTGGACAAGTCTCGGTAATCCTTCTGTGACATCTTGGATCCAGGCTCCAGGCAAGCAGCAGACCTCCTAGGGGCAACAGGTCAGGCTGGAAGATGGATCCCTCCATCCCCTGCAGAAGGGAGTCTCCAACCACTACCACCTGTCACTTCCTCTTTGTGGCAGTGTCTTGATCCTCCCCACCTTGGGGATTCCTGGCCTGGCCTCTTCCATCAATGAAATGCACTCCTCCTCTTCTGTTGTTAGCTCTCCATATCTGTTCTCCAGGCAAACCACTGCACATGGGGATGATTAGGGCTTCTTGCTACTAACAAATACAAGCTTGCAGCTTCCACCTACCTAGGGGTGCATGCCATCTTCCTTTTCTAGCACCACCTCTGACAGTCCTTCCTCCGCAGTCCTAGAGGTTTCCTCCCGCATGGAATTGATGAACTGAGGTTTAGGAATTTTGAGGTGAACACTTGCTTGCAAACAGGATCAGAAAGTGAATTGTAATAGCAGAGGCATAATTGATAAGTTTTACACCTCAGTAGCCCTGTGGGAGCCCTTGCTGCTGCGAGGGGAGGCATTGGTATTGCCAGTTCCAGAATCCATTTGCATGCAAGCAGTCTGACATAAGCATCGTAAACCTTCAGGCCGGTGGACGCTATGCGGTGGGAGGTTTTCTATTCTATTTCTGGCTTCTTCTGAAGGCTCTTCACAAGTTCTTAACAACCAGATGCCAAACTGGACCTGGTCAGAACATTTGTGCTCATGTCACCTGGTCACTACCATATACAGGTTATGTGGCCCTAGTTTGAAAAATCCCAGCAGAAATGCTAGATGTGCTAGAATGGATCCTGCTAGCTGGAATGTTAGCACAAAATAACACTGTTTTTGTAGTGTTAACTTGCACCCTTCTGGGTGCCAGGAGAGCATGATTTAGCTCATAACATTTGCTGCAATCCAAGTGGTATGACCTGTGTTTTTAGTGCTTAAATTGTGTTACCGTGAATTCTCTAAAATCCCAAACTATTTACATTTATGATCTAGTTGGTTCAGGGCTGAAATTTGGGGCTTTAAAGATTTCAGTTTTCTTTAAAGAAATGCTTTACTGTGGTTAAAGGCATGAATGTGAAGCATGTAAATCTTCTGCTCAGAAATATGATACAAATTCCGGTAAATAAGGTACTTAAATATAAATGTGTTTGACTGTTTTCTAATGAGCCTTGTTCACAGGCCCTGCAGGGTTAATTAGGTTCATAGATCTTATCTGTGCCCTATTATATTAAAGGCGAAAGCCTCTACAGAAATTGGGTCCACTCAGAAAGAGCAAATAAACTAGTTCTAAATGATCACAAACTGACCAGGCCTTTCTGTTTCAGCTCACTGTATGCCTTTAGGCAACAGGGATTTAAAAGCACTGAGATTACAGGACCATAAAAATACACATTTGCATTTACATGTGGTCACATGCAAAATGTAAGATTTCAAGTAAGCCACAAAGGGAATGCTTAACAGAAGTAGCCAGGCACAAGCTGAATTAATGACGCAGTAGCCCCAGCAGAAACGCAAGAAAAACATGTAAACCTTCATCTATTATTAGTTGTTGTAGCCCACACTTCAGAGCACAAGGACGCCTGGTCATTAAAGGCTATTCGTTTCCACTAGATCTTTAGCTGCCACAGGAACTGGAGCTGTGTAAGCTCTGAAGTAGAGCAATTTTACAATTAATTCCTTTGCTTTGTTGAATGACTAAGTTTTTGATGATAAAAAAATCAAAGCAGAGATCCTTCTGTGACAGCATGAAAGCTGGAATCACTGGGCATGTGCCTCTCAGTGATGTAACTAGAGGTGACAGAAGACTGGAAATGATGTTATAGGAATATGCATTCACAGTATTTTATTAGTCTTATTTGTATCACAGCAGCACTTGGCTGAGATCCAGTTGCCGGTGCTCTATGGTGCTGTACAGAGTATGAGGTTTACAATCTTAATGATCGACAGACACTAACTTTTAGACTGTTGGGGAAAGGGAACTTTATTTTTGTTCTGTGTTTGTACAGCACCTAGCATAATGGGGTGCTGGTCCATAAACAAGACTCTTCATGCTGTTGCAGTAAAAATAAATAGATGGAAGGGGAAAGAGAAATGAAACCACATGGCTGGGTCTGCTTATGGCTGGGTGCAGATGATTTATTTAGGGGGCATACTGGCAGGAAATGGTGACACAATAGCACCTTTTAAGCAAATCTTGATAGAGTCTCAGAAATTAAATTCAGAGTGTGTACTCTCAACCACGCATGCCAGAAACTTTTGATGAAGGGTCTTTGTGAAACAGGCATTAGGCCTCTATTTCTAGTGCGGAAAAAAAAAGAGGTCAAATGATTAAATTCTGAACATTTTCAAGAAATCGGTGGCAAATAAGCAATAGAGACTTTTTTGGTAGAAACTATTCCACAACTAATTTTAAATGACCAGTGAACTTTCAAAGATAATGCTTTCTTCACAGAGAGTTCATGTAGAGAAAGAGGGCTTTTCCTATTCCTTGAGGTGTTGCAAATTTCTTCCTTGACTTAAGATGGGGCCACATTCTCAGCTGGTGTAGAGCAGCATAGGAAAAAAGGTCAGTAGAGTTGTGCTGATTTTACATCAGCTGAGGCTAGGACATTTCTCTTTCAAATACTCATCCTACCAAGTAGAACTTTTATAAGCCCTGAGCCGACAAAGATATATTTTTGGATTATTTATATTACTGTATCATCAAAGAACCCCAGTCCTGAGACTGGACCCCATTCTGATGCACACTATACAAAGATGGAAGTAAAAAGAATAGTCTACTATGTACAAATTTAATGTTTAGCATATCATTTGTTTAACTGAAGTCAGTGGGATTATTGATGTGCTTAAAATTTGTGCCCATGCTTAGCAGTGTAGGGATGTTAAAAATGTCAGACGGCTAGTAAAGAAATGGACCATAAGACTGAGAAAATAGCAAAAATCAAAAGGTCATCTCTCACTGGAGTTTTCTTCTAGGCTTTGTTATGATTTCCTGTCATTACATATTATGTCAACAATCTCTGTTGCTATGAAGTGGGAGGTCCTGGTAACCTTGCTCTGAATAGCTATTCGACACAGTTTGTGGGTTTAACCATATAGATGTATTGTATAGGAATGACCTGGAAGATCCATTTCACTTAAAAGTCTACCACTAGACTCAACCTGCTCATCAGATGATTTCCCTATTCTGTGCCATAGTCACTACAACACTGCTCAGTCATCCATGCCAGCACTGGCCTGAAGCTCATAGAAATACTTGTAAAGGACATTTTTTTTTTGTCTTGGGAATGGTCTGAGTTATACCAAGTGGTAGGTGTTTTCCAAAAACTCCTCATGGAAGGAGACTCTATCTTCTTCTCTTTAGTCTCCCTGAGAAAGTTTTCATCCTCAAATTGAACACAAGGCTCAATCTATCAATACGGTCATTTCCAGTCGCAAAGGATAAACACTTCCAGCAAAGGCACTTCATAACACCATGTTTGCCAAGTGCTGTTTTTCTCCCTCTTTGCTTATAGTTCTGGGTGTGGAGTACATTCTGTTGCAATGGAAAAGAGCATATGGAAAACCCCAACTCTCTCCTAGCATTTAATTACACCAAGCAATTAATTTCATGGCAGTGCCTCTTATATGTTGGCACGGTATAGTGCTGAACACCCACGGGGTATTGTGTATCCTTTCTCATCCACTGCTGGCCCTGGCCCTTTCCTTGTATTATAATCCACAAAGAAGCTTTGATCACTGCAGCACAGGTATGGGAAGTTCCCTGACAGAGAGAGAAATCTTGTTCGCCTTACCTGCGTGAAGGCTTGCTGAAGTTAGTAGAACCATTCACAGTAGAAGTTGATATTAATATTTGTTACCCCTATTTTTTCCTTTGGCAGATAAGTTCTTACGGTGGTTCCTTGATCAATGCCATTTCAGTGAGGGGAACACTAGGGCATCCCTTACATAGAAACTGCCACACAGAATTAGATCCAACATTTGTCTATTCCAATGTCCTGTCTCTAACAGTACCTACATACTATTCAGTGGAAGGGGTAATAGCTCTGCAGTAGCCCTCTAATACCATGCTTACAATTGCTATACATTTGCTTCCTTTTATATCTTCTCTCATGGTGGAATTGTTAGGCACCTGTCAAGGCAAACCAAACACCTGCATGGTTCAAATCAAATACATTATATCCTATATTCCTTTCACATGGTTAAATTCTATGAATTAAAAGGAATATTCCTCAAGAGAGAGTGAGCAAGAGGGAGTCTTAAGAGCAGTATTTTGCAAATCTTTCCAGTACATTTATTACCAGGAAAATGGTACAAAAGGCAAGTGTAGGGATTTAAACCTAGGATGGGCAGAAATGCAAAGCTAATTTTTAACTCAATCTTTTTTTTAACTCTGTTGTTCTTTTCCCCTTTAACTATAAATGCTTAGACACACAAATGTAGCATTACAGGTGTATGACTGAAATCTGCAAAGTGGTAGCAAACACATTTGTGTGCATCTCTGTGTGGAAGGAGTCTTGACTATTTGACTTTGATGAAAATTAATTAGCGAAATCTTCCCCTGGCAATTCTCATGAGGCAATCCTAGAACATCCAGAACAAAATCCTCTCCTCTGTGGATTCCAGCACGCCCCATCCCTCTTGTTATGCCGATGCAGGGAGCCTGTTTGTGGATATTGCTAGGATTTATTTGGAACCAATAAGATATACAAAGGATAAGTTTAAAGAGCTGAAATTGGTATGCTATGCTGAGTGTTATTTTACTGGGAAGAGTGAATGGCATATTTGATTTAAGAAAAAGACCATCATGAATTCTCAATTGCAACTTTAGAGCTCCATTCTCTTCACACAAGAGCTGAATATTTCCTGTTGAAGCCAATAAATTCCTAGTCTCCCACTTCTGGATCTGCACTGAAGCCAATGGGAAAAATAACTTGTACCTTGAGGTAGGAGAACGTCTCCTGCGAAACTACAGAAGTTACTTGCTGCAGGCAGTCGGCTAGTGCACTGTTTGCAGTAGCATTGCAGAATTTATAGAAGCACTCTCATGATTGTTACTTAAGGGTTTTGTGCTTCCTTGTCTTGCCTTCTTAATATAAAGGTGACACTACTATTGATTGAGAAATAATTTTTACATGATTCATTTTTGAGCCTGCCTGGTTTTAGCAGACACCCTTTTTTACCCGCTTCAGAGCACTTGTTGCCCTTAGTGATTATTGTTCCTGAGTTTCAGTACTAGTCTTGTCCTGCCATAAATCTTCTATCCTAGGAATTTCACCCATTGCTTGTGAGAATTTTAACTTGTAGATAAATAAATATTTTGGGTCAGGTCTTTAAAACACAGAAGTCCTTACTGCATGTTGGTTTTGGAATGTACCCACATCTTAGGGGAAGTCTCATAAGAACACAGCTGCTGGCAGAAATGGAGAAAGGGAACTTTTAAATGTTGGCTTTGGGGAACAAAAACAAGAGGACAGATTCAGTGGCTAGATGTGGCCTGTAAAGGAATAAAAGGGGTTAAGACCAATTGTGGGTGAAGCAAACACAGTATCTCCATGCATGTTCAAATCTGGTTGAGACTGAAGTGATTTTTAACTCCTACATGACAATTTAAGGTAGTTGACCCATGCTGAGCAATCCCTGGCCCTCTCCTTGCCAAGAACCTATCGGTTAATGCAGGTCCACAAAAAACAGTGACCATTTGTCACTGGGGTTCTGACTGAGAGATGCCTTTTCCCCAAATCATGTTGGTGGCATTAACTTTATTGGTATCCACATTATCTTCTTAATTGTCAAACTTCTTCTTACCCAGTGGCTTCTTTCTGCTTGGTAGAGAGGACAACCGGATCTTGGATGCCTTTTGATTGGAGGTGCCATTGAGCAGAAAAAAGGCAGGAATTTAGGATGGGATTCTCCAAGTGGTTCTGAAGTAATAAGTTGCCTGCTGCATCACAGCTTTAAATAGACTTGAAGCCATTATTAGATTCTGAAGATTAGGTTCCGTTGGAAAAGAAGTGCATAACTATAGCCAACAAAACCTTTGGGATAAAATGTTTAACTTTTTCATGCCATCGGAAGAGATAACGCTTGGTTAAATATACTCACTTCAGCAGGTGCTTTTGACAGTGCCAAACCCCTTTCCCACTTTCCCACACTCGCACGTGAGCAGGCCTTGTCTTGTTATCACATTCTTCAGTTGCTAGCTGGCCCCTGAATATAAGAGAGTGGAGAAAGAACGGTCAGACATGCAGAGTTTGCTTTTAGCACTTGCAAAATGTGTGACTAGGAGGATCCTTTAGTAATAGGTGAGGGAATTTTTCCTGGATTTGTTTGCTAATTTTGCACTGAGAACCATGCAAATTTATTCCTGCACTGGCAGAGAATTTCAATGAAGTCTTGAATGCTGGATCATAACCATAGTGTGGAATTCTGGGTTCTACTGCTAAGGGATTTGCGGGCTGGAAGAAAGAGGCTGATGGTATTTTGATGAAGCAGGGAAAAGAGAGAATCACATAATAAGGACCCTCCAAAAATCCTTACGCTGGCTCTGCAGGGCACATAACAAAACCTCGCAAATTGGGTTTCATATGTTGCATAAAAAACAAACTGCAAGAGCACATTCATGTCACAGAACAAGTTTATTTTTATTTTTTTAAAAGAAGCAAAGTCATAAAGGAGCACTGTTATGTCCTGCACCATTCAACCTACAATGGCCTACAAAATACTAATGTATTCTTAGACAATTCAATAAAAGTGAGAATTGTGTACTACATTATTACTGAGTATAAATGACATAGCTACATTGACTTCTTGTGGCAGACTCCTCAGTAGAGTTCTGCCTATCTTAAACCAGATGGGGGCAAATTCCTATGGTTTGAAGTAAATTCCCCATTCAGTTGAAAAGTAATAATCTTTTGCACGTACTTTTTATTGTTTTGTTTTGTCCAGTCTTTCAACTGCTTGCTGTATAGGATCCTCAAGCAGCATTATGTCCAACTCTATCTAAAACTTTTGACAAGCATTGATTGTGTTGTGTTAACTTCCCTTGTCAAAACACTCATCCTGTCATTGGAAGATGACACAATATTGCACAGAACCCAGAATCATTAACTCAGAGCCATTTTCAAAATGTGTCCTATGGCGAGACTTACAACTGATATCAACTATTGGTCAATGAGAAACCTGGAGCAGGAGGCTCACATTAATCAAACACTGCAACTGCAGTCAGATCCTTAGCTCATGTACATCCATGAAACTCCAGTGACTTCAGTTGAGTTATACTGATTAACATGGCCTGGAAGATCTTGTCCCTAAAATTTACAGACTGGGATAAATACCTCTACTATAGGCTCCTATTCATAGTTTCATAGTAGCTAGGGTCAAGAGGGACCTGAACAGATCATGTAGCCTGACCCCCTGCCACAGGCAGGAATGAATTTTGGGTTCACAAGACCCCAGCAGGTGATCGTCCAACCTCCTCTTGAATTTGCCCAAGGTAGGGGCGAGGACCACTTCCCTGGGAAGTTGGTTCCAGATTTTGGCCACCCTAACTGTAAAATATTGCCTTCTGATCTCTAACCTAAACCTATTCTCCATCAACTTATTACCATTGTTCCTTGTCACCCCAGGTGGTGCTGGGGAGAAAAGAGTTCTGCCTATTTGCTGTTGATCCCCCCCGATGAGCTTGTAGGCAGCCACCAGGTCCCCCCTCAGCCTCCTCTTGCTGAGGCTGAACAGGTTCAGGTCCTTCAGTCTCTCCTCATAGGGCCTGTCCTGCTGCCCTCTCACCAAGCGGGTGGCCCTCCTCTGAACCCTCTCCAGGCTGGTCACATCCCTTTTGAAGTGCGGCGCCCAGTACTGGGCGCAGTACTCCAACTGCGGCCTGACCAAAGTCGCATAGAGGGGGAGTATCACTTTTCTCTGGACCGGCTTGAGATGCATCTTTGGATGCACGACAAGGTGCAGTTGGTTTTGCTGGCTGCGGTCTGGCATTGGCGGCTCGTGTTCATCTTGGAGTCAATAATGACTCCAAGATCCCTTTCCGCCTCTGTGCTTTCAAGAAGGGAACTCCCCAGCCTGTACGTATGCTGTGGATTCCTTCTCTCAAGGTGCAGCACCCTTCATTTGTCTACGTTGAACCCCATCCTATTCTCATCTGCCCACTTTTGTAGTCTGTCTAAATCTAGTTGCAGCCTCTCTCTCCCTTTAAGTGTGTCCACCTTGCCCCACATCTTAGTGTCATCAACAAACTTGGACAGTGTGCTTTCCACCCCCTCGTCCAAGTCGCTGATGAAGGTGTTAAACAGTGCGGGCCTGAGGACCAAGCCCTGGGGTACTCCACTGCTCACATCTCGCCAGGTTGAGTACAACCCGTCCACCACTACTCTCTAGGTGCAACCCATCAGCCAATTATTTACCCATCCAACTGTGTAGGCATCAATGCCACAGTCACTTAATTTATTGATGAGGATGGGGTGAGAGACAGTGTCAAAGGCCTTTTTAAAGTCTAGAAAGACTACGTCCACGGCAACACCATCATCCAAGGATTTATTTACCTGGTCATAAAAGGCAATCAGGTTGGTCAGGCAGGACCTGCCTTTGATGAACCCATGCTGATTGCCCCTGAGCATGATTGCCCCATGCTATTGTTAAGCCCTCTGAAATGTGTCTTTGAATATGGCTCCTCCAGGGCAGGGGTATAGTGGCCTGTGCCAAATCCTGGAAGGTATATTTTCATAACAGTTCACCAGGTGGGAAACCTGGCAGGTTTCTGGTATAAAATGCAAAAACAAACTGTATGTGTGGATTGTTTCAGTTCAGTTTACTTGGCAAAATTTTCAATTGGATTTGCTTTAAGCTTGTCTTGAAGCTGCAGTTAGCCCAGCTAACCAGCTACCCATTCCCATTTGGTGTTAATATTGGGAATATCCTAAGTGTAACACAGTTGAGAGGTGGTGACACTGATGGAAGTCTCTGTAGATGGAAAATAGGCAGTGGCATTCCAAATATGGATGACTGGTGGGGTCCAGGAGACATTGAGGAGATTAGGAGTTAACATGGTAATGGGCAGAGATGATAGGGTTGTAAAGATGATGGGGTTGGCCAAGGCAAAAATTATAGGCTCTCTAAAGCAACTCTGCAATAGGTTGAAATGTATATTTTAAGGTGCTGACAGTACACTGCAATTTGTGAGAGGAGTACTTTATCTGAGTCATAGGAAGTTAAATTAAATGACACTATTTATTCCTTGGTGTTCCCAGTATCAGGAATAACGTGATGAGGCATGTTGATCCTGGAGATAGCTGAGGGTATAAAGTTTGGATCAGGATCAGAAGTGCTGGATTGGCTAGAGATTTTGTGTCAAGGGCTTTGATCAGGGCTCATTTCTAGCTAACACAGGGCTAATTTTACCACTGTTTACAAAGAAAGTATTCAAGGCAAAGAATCCTGAATACTAGTAATCTCTGAAGATTCAGATTCTGCTCCCATGAAACTCAGTGAGGGCTTTTAGTAGGAGCCACAAATGGGCTCTTGGGGTTATGCAGATTTTGATTAAACATTGGAAATAAATAGGAATTGGGCACTGAGGCCCCTTCTGTAGCTTTGAATATCTAAATATTTCTATTTTAAAACAAAACAGAGCACTGCTTGTACAAAACTCTCAATTGGATTCCCCACCTTTAAATGAAACAGTAAGGAAATGAACATCCCTGACAAATGTTTTAAACAACCAATACCCAGGATAGAGCATAACTTACAGCTCAGGCTATGACCCAGCTGACAACAGAAAAGAGTTCCCGTGTGAATGCTGAACACCCCAATCTGTCTAGCCAATCCCTTTCTTCAAAGAGTGGAAAGAGTCGAACTTAGTAACATGGAAATACAACTTTTTTGGTTCTATTTTAAATTCACAGCTGGATTTTTACATCCATCAGAATGCAAGTAATGTGCATTCTGATTAAAATAATTACTTTCAGTCAACCAAAGAATATTCTTATTCCTCTAAATGTGGAAACTCAAGCTTTTCTTTTGTGATTTCTCAGGCCTAAAAAATGTGATCCCAGTTCTGTACATCATTTACAAGTGGAGAAAATCAAGGAATGAGCTTTCTTTATTTTAAACATACCTTGAATCTTGTGATGAAGAAATATTTGCCAAAGTATCCATTCTAATGTAAACAAGACCCTCTGGCCACATCCACACAAGCATGGAAGTTTGTTTCCCCGGGGACAAGAAATGGCAGCATACTTTGTACCACTACTACTTGTCCCTGGGGAATACCTGTGCCATGTGCACTCTGACAGGTGGCAGATTACCCCAGCTGGGGTAGGGGAGTGTGGTAGGGCACCTTTGGGTGTCTGCCACTTTAAGGGCAGAGGCAGGCAGCTACCAGGTGCCTGATGAGGACAGCCATTTTGGGAACCTTAAGTATATCAAAGCTGTAGTTTGCTGCTGCTAGCCCAGGCAGAAACATCACCTGACTGAGCAGCATGGAACATCTAGACATGAGAGCAGAAGGCTCTTGGTCCTGGGCATGACCTAAAACTGTACCCTGCTGGGGAAGGTTGCCCCGGTGGGGCCCTTTGTGGCATGGCAGCCCCTAAAAAATGCCAGGCTAGTTACATCCCCAGTGAAAGATGGGTTGGGGTGCCTTAACCCCAGCCCCCACCATTTGGTGGGTAATTCTGAGAGCTGGGGGAGTAGCGGGAGCCAGGTATGTCCACATGTAGGTGCCTGAGCCCTGCAGGGATGTAGATCCTGGAGACCCCAGAGGGTAGTACATAGAGCATTGGGAGGCCCCGCACAGAGTAGGGCTGAAGTTGGAATAGGCCTGAAGGGCTATGCATGTGAGGGGGCTGAGTAGGGCTGAAGTGCAAGTAGTCCTGAAGGACAGTTCCAGGGGTGCACGGAGTAGGGCCAAATGGGAGTAAGCTTGAAGGCCAGTTGATGGCCCAAGAGGGGCTGTTCAAGGAGGAGCAAGGGCAGTGGACTATGACTCAGTAAGAGGCAGTATGCCAGAGGCCCTGGTGAGAGGGGGACAGAGTGTAGGAGGCCTCCTGTGAGAGTGGAGGTGGTCTGAATGTGTGGGTGAGTGGAGCCCAACTTTGGACTGGGTTTGCTCCGGTCTCAGATCGGGGAGCAATAATACTAATCTGGATGCTATCTGTGAGGCACGGACTGTGATATATGGGAGGTTCAGAGCTGCAGACAGTGTCCCCTGGCATCAGGGCAGTAATGAGCAGTCTCCTGCATTATACCATCAGTTTCTGGAAACAACCAAGTCATGGCAGGCAAGATTGGGTGGACTGCCCCATAGATAGGTGGGCAGGCCGGCATGAGACCTGGCCTCGAGAGCTGCCCCCTGTCACAGGGAGGCAGGGGCCAGCACTGGGCTGGCTCCAACATCCTTACTTGGGGTCCTGGGGGTCTCCTGGGGCTGCAGCAATGGCAATCCTGCCACTTGGAGCCTGGTCGGCAGCTGGCACAGCCACGCTCATCTGGACTTGGCCTCTGAATCTGGCAGGTATTACAACAAATTGCATTTTGACTGTATATCCATTTAAAATGCCACTACTTTAGAAAAATGTAGTACAGGTTTCCCTCGCTTTATGGTGTACATGTGTTCCTGGAAAATGGAGCATAACTCAAATTTGCATAAAGGGAGCCCACTTTACAATGTAACAAATAGGGATACAGTCCAAGACCTCGACTGTACTGACTCCCAGGCTCATTTCTACCACTTTTACAAGACAATTTTGGTACTCACCAACAGCAGACAATGCATACAAACACAGGGCACTATCATAATGGGGATGGCAACTACAGAAACACATGTAACAGATAACAATAGAGGAGCACAGATCCACACAGGAGACTATATTTTGATGCATGTCATTCCCACAATACACCAAACAAAGCAGCTGACTGTGGGCTTCCGCCACACTGATCACAAAAGAATGAGTTTACCTTGCATATAATGAATTTTTGGTATAAAAAGGGTCATTGTATAAGACTGAATTCACACATACAGAACTCGTATAAAGCAAGGGAAACCTATATTTTTAAGAAATGGGTTCAAAAATGTTGAGTTCATACTTAGCATTTAGTATTATAGTTTAGTTTTCTGTTGCAGAGTACATCTTGCCGAGCTGACTTTTGCCACAGTTCAGCTGAACTATATAGCAGACTTGAGTTTTTGAGAATTAGGCTGCATCTCATAAAATAAAGGGAAACTCACTTTCCGGTATTGACTAAAATCTCATATCTTTTTTTGTTATAAATTAGACAGGTTTATTTTTCATTTTAATACTGTGCATTTTACAGTGAGACGCACTGAGGTCCATGTGACCTGGACCTACTCCTTTCTTGTAAGGTAAAAATCAAATGTGGAGGAAAGAGCCAGATATTGAGTACTTGGCTTGGTGAGATTGCTATTGCTTCTAAGAGAGCACAGAGTGTTAGCATCCCTCAGTTGAATGTTTGTTAGACCTGTACTTAAAAAATCATCTCTTTGTGCAGACAAACTCACCAATTATCACTCTATCTCTTAACTTCCTTCTTCAAGGATGGCTGGGAATTATAGTGCAGTGGTTCTGGTGTCATCTTCTAGCCTCAACTCATGTCAGCTGAGTTTTCTGCCTAAGTAAAGCATGATACTTTGGCATGATTTCCTTGAGGTTTTCTTTGTGCTGAGTATTGATCCATGTATTTTCCCTGCTGTTCTCTGACACAGGTCTTTGGTCTGTCACCTCTCTTTTTTGACATATTTGCAAGGTTCCAGTGGGGCATGTGGTGCCATCTCTGAATAGATGGCAGTGTAGCTTGATGTCTTTTGTTAAGTCTGGATGTTGAACACTCTGCTATGGGTAAAAATGAAAACAAATTGATTGAGACTTAATTACAGCGCGTTTATTAATTAAGATATTCCACTCCAAATTTTGTCTAGACTTTGTCAAGGAAGTTTGTGATTTTTTTTTTTTTTTTGTGGTGCTTCAGGACCCCTCATTCCTCCTGCTTCTCAGTATCCATATGCACACTTTCACCTAGATTTGGTCAGACTGCTGTGAACAAGTGCTTTTGGTTGGAAAACTGTTCCCAACTGTCATAACACTTTGGTGACCACCAGGAAGAAATGCTTCAATACACTCTTACACAAGATGCTTTACTGTGCGGTAGACTAATCTACTGTGCAGTAAAGTGTCACCATTTACATGTGCAGGCTCTTACTGCACAGTAAATTCATCTACTGTGCAGTAAATGTACTACCTGCATATGCAGAATACATCTGTACGTACAATTAATGCTATTTGGCTTTACTGCACAGTAAATTTACTGTGCACTAAAGCCAAATAGCATTAATTGTATGTGTAGATGTGCTCTGTGGCTACATCTGGTGCAGAATGGGGTTCATTCCTTAGAGGTTCTGGCTATGAAGAAGTATACGGGGTGGGTATAAAGACCACTTTTCCTTTTATAGTACATCATAAGAGGAGAAATCATGAGGAAGAAGATGATATGTACTCTTGCTGGCAGTCTCTAACTTGTGAATTGGAGTCATTCTTGTACTGGGATCTCTGCTCTAGAAAGTGGTTCCTCTTTGCCTGAGTTCATTAACCTTGAAGCAGGGGGCTGGGCACATCACATCACAGTGGGATCAGATTCTGCAGGCTTTGATTCTCAGGATATTGCTATGATCTGGGTCACTTCGACATACCTTTCCTAATGAAGTGAGAAGGGAGGGGATGGGAGCTGAGAGGCTTTTTTGTGAAATTGAGGCCCTAGTGCTCCATTGCTCTTCAGGACTCCTTGCTTACCACTCTATAGTTCTGTCTGCCCATTTCCCTCATACAAGCTGGATGCCAGTTCTCACTTCCCAGCTCCCTGCTGATCTGGTTCTGTGCAGCAGCATAGGGCAGGGGTTGGCAACTTTTTTCAAATGCACGCTGCATCTTGCAACCCAGCTGGTGTTGTGGGCCACCATTCCCTGCTACCCACTTGAGCAACAGTGAGCAGAGACAACAGTGAAGAAGAGCAGTGCTCCATGTGGGCTGTAGCAACTAACTGTTTGGAGCAGCAGGTCAAACAGCTGGGGAATTGCCATACCCTTAGTAAAATATGGTCTGCACTGGAGCTTCACGGACTGTGAGAGCCAGATCTAGCTCACGGCTGTAGGTTGTAATTGAGTTCATCCCTCCTCATGGGGAACATCAAAGAGCAAATGGCAGATCCATCTAGGTCCTGGCAGGGTAAGGAGACAGGATAAAAGACATCTGGCACCTGGCAAAAAATGGTGAGTTCCTTGGCAGAAACACTGAATTCCATTGGATCTTGGGGAAAATGCCAAAGTCACAGGAGTGAGGAATCTAGGTAAGATGAATGCCACTAATAATCTCAAAACTATTGCCTGAGATCATTTGCAGAGAATGGCAGGTGATACTACACTGGTTTTTGAGCTTTGCTTTGTGATCTAAAGAATTAGACATTTAAAAAAAATAAATACAAACTGAAATTTGGCAGCACAATTCAGTGACAAATTGAATAATGCTGTAGCTGTCATACCCTGAAATGCATTGCAGGGCAACCCTGTAGCCTTGTCACCAAGACATGGATAAAATGCATACTTTTTTTACTTGGAAGTGTGTAATTCAGCATTCTGTTGGCATTTGCCAACTGATTTTTTTCAGTTTTCCATAGATACCAAGAGATTGCACAGTAACTATGGTTCATAGGGATTCAAATCATAAGCCAAATAGATGTATGTTTCTCTAAACCAAGTTATATATGCACATTAGGACCATATTCAAAAGTAGTAGTATCTACCCTATATTAACTTCTCATTGCCAGAAGTTTTGCTTTCCAGCAATATTTATCACCCAGGAAAAGTCATCGTCTTGTTCAAAGGGATTTAAAAGGAAAACGTCTTCAGCAAAGATAAGTCCACCTTAGAGGTTTCTTGTGTGTGTAACAGGAGCATTCTAAATGACCTTTAAAAGCAAGGTTAATAGCTACCTATACTTTGCAATTTCCTCAGCTATGATGCGGTTAAAGTACTAAGGGTTTATTTTCCCAGCTAATTGCTAGAGGTAGGAAAGGTGAGTATGAATTCTGTACTCTGTCATGGTATTGATGAAAGGGGCACCACATATTCTAAAACTGATATTTTAAAATGTGCATGGCTTCAGTCTGTAGAGGGGCAACAGAACTGGGCACAGTACTTATATGGGAAATCTCTTATTCTTGGAAATAAAGGAGCGTCTCCTACCTAAGGCCTTGCCTTCATTAGGGAAAAGTATGTTCATTGTAGCTGTTTGCAGAGGTGTAACTAGTAAGGTTTCTAACCTGGGCCAGCATTTCTCAAGCTTGATGGGCACTCACTCCCCCTACCCCACACTGCAACCACTAAGTTCCCTTTCAGTCCAACACACACACACATATAGGTCCTAAATAAGTTAATTTTTATATCTATCTATCTATCTATAGAGAGAGAGACTATGTGTGTGTATGTGTATGTATGTTTTCTAGTTCAGTCAGGAAATTACTACTCACAATGCTTGCATGAATACAAAGGAAAACTGATGCAGACAAGGCAGGTCAAAGCTGCTCTAATCTAAGTTAACTACTTCAGGCTTCACCTGTGGTCTATACTTTGGCCTACTTTGGTGTGTGAAAATTGGCCAACTGCCCTACCTACGCTATTGGCTTGTACTAGTCACTTCATATAAGCTATCACAAGAAAAGGACACATTTTGTTTCCAAGTGCAGTGGACCCTTTGGGGTTTATGCAGTTGGGAACGCAATTGTTTTCAACACAGATGTTATGAGTATGCAGCTATTTGAAAACATTGTGTCTTAATTATGCTGCAAGATAAAAAGTGTCCATTTGGAAGCTTCCAGTTCTCTAGCGTGAAGATTTGGGGTACAAATTTCAGTGGTAGCTGAGGGCAGAGAGCTTATTAGTGTGCCTAGTGCTGCTCTGGAGTGGCTATGTTATGTTCATTTTGGGGTTAGTATTTATAAAGGAAAAGTGCAATGTTTCAGCCCAGTGCTTTCATGTGGTGTGGGCATAGAATAAGTCCTCTCCATCACTAAAAGTCAGCAAGTTAGGGTCTAGACAGATAGAAAAATTATACTAGTATGCAAAGAAGCTGGGCTTAACCTTGGGTCACATTTACAGTTATTTGTCACACTTATCCAATGCTCCTACAGTGGTATGTAACAATGACATTGTAACTGTGCACCGAAGCAGCAACTCTTTTATGAAAGTAGTTGAATGTTACATCTTTTCATAGTCTCTGACTCCTATATCCCTTAAGGGACTTTGAGCTTTTCAGGATTTAGATTTCAGATGCCCTGTTGTCCAGTGGAATTTGATGCATCTACCCCTCACATGTACTTAAGGCACCAGCTCCCCACACAAAAAACAAGGGCATTCTGCACCTAAGAATGGGATCTTCAGAAGTCAGAAAATAGAGGGGATCCCATAGAAATGAGTCAGTAGATGATGCCGAGGAGGTGGACAAGGATCTCTGCTTGGAATTCTTACCCAGGAATCCCCCCCTGGACTTGGACTTTAAAGCTAGGTCCGTGAGACCAACTGTCTTATTATATAGCTTATTTTACAATCCCTTTTTGAACCATTTTCCCTCAATAAAAAAGCCCTCATCCTCTTAACACCACTCTGGCAGTATAAAAGGGCTTGGAAGTGAGCTCAATAACAAGTGAGCTCTCTTTACACTGCCAGAGCAATATGAAGCTGCCTTAATATCATGTAAACCCTAGATATCATGAACAAGCCAATGCTCAGGTGCTCATTGGATAGATTCCATGGTACTGAGTGTATTATGAAGCCACAGTTTTCCCCTGTAATGTTCATCTTTGCCATATAACATACACCATGTAGAGTGTCATGATAATGTACCTGTTATAGGCTTGATGGACAAATCACACTAATTGAAAAAAAAAAAAAGATAATGAAACCCCTCATGAACTAGATTCTTATTTTTTTCTTAAAGCCTCGTAGATAGCTTTGGCAGTGTAAATGTAATTTATCCCTAATTTAAATCCTCTATTTTGAAAGGGCCATAGTGTAAATGAGAATCAGCCCCTAGTCTACTTAGCAAATCACATAAGCTTTAGATAAAAATGGCAGTTATTTAGATCTAATGCTTCATATAAGTAAAACTCTAGTGGGGCTTTCTATAATTTTACCTTAGAAGGACTCTATAAGAATGCATGTTATATCTGTCATGCATTTTGTGGGTCATGAAATAGCTCAGAAAGAGTTCTTTTGACTGAACCAGTTTTGATTGCTGCATATTTTTCATAGCAATCTTTCGAGATAGGTGAAGGGGAATGAACTAGAAGGTCTTGACTCAGTTAAACTACTCCTGGACCAAACACATTTTCAGAAATGTTCTCTTGCTTCCAAAATACATACATCACACTAGAGCTATGTAAAAGAGCTGAAAAATAATACTGAGGAACAGAGTTTGAATGTAGCCAATCTTATCCAGCTATTTTAAGTCTTACAGGGCTTAAATCTGCCTATCGTGTAGATTAACAGGTTTTTTTTCCTCCAAAGTGGTCACAACAGAAGAAAAACCTGTGGATGATGTACGATTGCTTTCTATTGATTTCAGATACAGAATAAGTTAAACCAGTTGTCTGGAGACACCCATTCCTTAGTCTCGTAGAACCAATCACCCTCATCTGTCAAAAAGAAACGCATAAATGGTGGTACTTCTTAAATTTTGATAAAAACAGATATAAGATAAGATTTTGGATGAGGCAACTGCACATTTTCCTTCAACATTTTTTCTCTTGGGGTAGAAATCTTAGTAGCTTAGTAGCTGGATACTGAATAAATAGCATGGAATTAACAGTGTTGTGCGTACATGCATACACACACACACACACACTCTCTCTCTCTCTCTCTCTCTCCCCCAATGGGCATCTCTTTGAAATCAGGTAATAAATAGCATGGGATTAACAGTGGGTGTGTGTGTGTGTGTGTGTGTGTGTGTGTGTGTGTGTGTGTGTGTGTAAATATATATATATAAAACCACTGTTACTCCTATGCTATTTATTACCTGACTTCAAAGACATGCCCATTGGGAGAGTGTGTGTGCGTGTATTAGTGAAACCAGTACAATAATCTCCCAAATTTTCTACAATATTACAGAGTAATTGATGTTTCCTTTACAATTTAAGTGTTAGGGGGCAGGGTCGGGCTTCACTGTTGCCTGTACCTCCCTGATGTTATTCTTTGCCCATGTAAATTCATGCAGTACACAGACATATTAACTAACCTTGGAATCCATCTTCAGTCCCAGCCCCACTGGAGAGACCAATGCCACAAATGTCAAATACTAGCCTAGCTTAAGGTCTCCAATCCCCTAACAGTCCTCAAATTGGCCTGCCCAGTGAGAAAACAGGACTATACTCTTGGCAGGAGGGTTGCTCTAAATTTTGTCTAGTTTTCTATTGCTGCAAAATATTTATATCAAGTCCTAAAGTTCATCTCGCACTACTTCTAGCACAGCTACTGCAAGATTAAGTGGGTTTTTTTGCCCTGTCTCTTCTCTGCAGTTTTGTTCCCATTCTTGTGTCTTTGGTATGCAACTAAATCAGGTCTTAGAAGTGGCAAAATAACAACAGTATTCTAAATATGTAATCATCCATATTTTACAGAAACCGAGGCACAGAAAATCAGTGACTAGGATGTAAAGCGAGCCATTCAAAGTCAGAGAATCTAGATCTTTTTGTCCTTTCAGCAATTTATTTTAGGGATTTGGAACATTCTCATTCTCTGAATAGAAAAGTTTTGAGGTCCACTGATCCAAAATATTCAGGTTGTTGAATATAATCCTATTCCACCTCACTGTTCCAAAAAAAAAAAAAAGAAAAAAATTGCAATGCCTAACATTCATCCATGCAATGCTTTACAACAGTGGTTGGCAACATCTGTGGCAGGGGGCTAGAATTGCCCATCTTGGGTCCTAGGTAGGCTAACAATAGAACCCAGCTGCCGCTGTTGCTTTTTCCTGCCATCACTTTTCCCTGCTGCCTGGCTGTAGCATGGAAAAACTCCTTGCCACTCAGCCGCAGCATAAGTCATCCTGGCGTAGCATAGGTGTGGTCTTAGGGCACGTGTAGATGAAAGGGGGGCCCTATATTGAAGCGGTGGGTTTAAAAACCCACCGCTTCAATTTAGGGCAAAGTAGACCCCTGTGTCATGCATACACCCTGTGCTTACCTGCCTCTCTGGCAGGGAGGGGAGCGCGAGCTGTCCGTAGGTGGAGCGGTCCCTGGGCTGCAGGGCAGTGGGGCTGGTGCTTCCCTCCATGGCAGCAGCAACCTCCCCCCCCTTCCTTCCACCCCCGGTGGCACTTGCCTGCGGGCACCTGGCTTGGGCAGTCCTTGGGGGGCACTGTAGCTGTGGAGGGAGGTACCAAGCCCCTGCACAGCTCAGAGAGGCAGGTAGATTCTGAGGTGGGGGGGAGGGTGCGAATGAGACTCACCGCTTTTCTTGAGCAGAGCTGATTTCCCGGGCTGCTGCCAGGCTGCCTGCAGGGCTTTCTGCAAAGCCGTGGAGCTGCACAGAGCCTCGTGCTTCACTCCGCAGCTGTAGGGGCAGCAAACTAAAGTTCCTTGAAGGAGTTTTAGTTTGCTGCACCCCAAGTTATTTAAGGAGCATTATGCCACTGAATTTTCTACAGTGGCTGGAAGTCATGCACAATATGCTGCCGAGGCATGCAAGCACTGACACCATTAAAGCGGTGCAAAAGCATTTAGCCCACTTTAAAGTGTTGTGCAAACATGCCCCTAATTTTGTCTATACACAGCCTTAAATACCAAATGCCACCAAGGTCCCCTGATGTCAGTAGGCTGGATTGAATGGTTCTATGTGCTGGATCTGGCCCGTGGGCTATATGATGTTCACTTTTTCTTTAGAATAAGTCTAACATGAAATCTTCTAATCTTGTGCACATAGATTATCACAGGTTATGTATAATGTTGTCCCCTCTACCTCAATATCCAACAAAACAAATGTATGGTCCATCTGCTGTGCAGGCACAGTTCAGGGTGGCATACATGTTATCTCTTCAGTGTATTCATCAGGGAACTTTGCAGAGAATGTTGTCTTCTGTTAATGTTGTCTGATTATTAAACCATCAATTTTTGCAATACGGCAGGTAGCCAAATAGCAAACAAGTTTCTGGCATAGCCTTGTGTCCTCCTCTGCTTTATTTTGGCAAGTGTTAAGTTGTTTGGGAGTTAATCCAATGTACACTACGCTTCCTATGATTGATCTAGAGGACAACCAGAATGTTTTGCAACTGACTACTTTAAAGCCCTACAACCGCAGTTGAAGTATACGCTATTTTGTCAGCTGCAGCATGTGAATATTAGAATAATGTTATATAATGCACAAAACTGATAGACTGGTTCAGTGTAATTACTAATAATATAGCAGTTGGCATAGTCACTTTAGCTACTCCCTCTGAAATGTTCTTTAAGCCTCTGATCAAAATTTTAGGTCCTTTATAGCCCTAATTCAAACATCACTTTAGAGGTTAACACATTTGAACTCCAAAGCAGTGCTTTTAACTTCCATCCTGTGGTCAGTATGAGGCTGACTCTATCTATAAACAGTGTCAGATGGTGTCTCACACATTGCACTTAAGAAACCTTATTCCTGATAGTTCCTTGACCTTGATGGCCCTTCAGACTAGGCAACTTAAATGACACTGAACAGGTTACCAGCAAAAAATACTGTAAAGCTGACAGCAAACTGACAGACAGGCCTTGGGGTGGGAGCAAGGGAGGGTGAGGCCAATTGAAGTGAGGCATGGGAGGGCCCAAGCCACAATTTATTGAAGCCAAGGGGAGTCTTGCTATTGCCTTAGCAATAGTCATGGGAGCATGGTAAGGTTTTTATAAGGTGTGAGCAGTGCTGCAGGTATGACCTGTGCCACAGTGAACAGGAACTCAGGTCCCTGTAGTACTGGCTTTTAAGGTTGGACTGCCTTAGCGTGTCCCACTCACTAGAAATGAACCTCTTTTCACCTGTCATGCCTTGATCTTGAATATGAGTGGGAGGGTTCCTGGTTGTCAATTGGAGATGGTGCTGATTGCATGTTAGGGCACTGCATGGGGCTCCGCCTTCCCTCACACCCCTTCCACACACCAGTTGAGTGCTATGATGATGTATAATCCCTTCTCACAGAATGGTACAACTCTAATGTTAGCTTGCTGGATGCTATTAATGTGATTCTGTAGAGCCATATGGTCTATGCCTAGGACCTGGCATACATTTTTAGCACACTTGACCTAAAATCTAGTGCCCAGCTCTTTTATAATCTCTTGGAGAATAACCACCCTAGATATTCACTTTAAGAGCTCCTCTGAAATATGAGACCCAGTAACGGGTAGCATACGCGACTATAATAAGTATATATTGGTAACTGCCTAGAAGTAGTGCATGTTATCCTACTATGTCCATGGCTATTCTTGCAAACAGGGTGTCCATAATGGGCATTGGCCACAGCAGTGCTCTGGGCGGTCTGGTCTCACAGACCAATTGACATGAGGCAAACAAGGCACAAAGATTTGCAATGTTTTTATTCAACCTGGACCAAAAAAACATTGTGCATCTTTTCTGGAAAGGCGTGGGTACCATTAACCGCGCAAACTCCTCTGTCTCCATTCATCCTTTCTTAACCTGGTATGATAAGTCATTCTGTACCTCATAATGTGGGTCCTGTTCACTCAGTTCAGGGTGCACTTCTTCTGCTTCTATCCACTCAACCTTGCCCTCATGAATCTTTTCAAAATCCTTTTCATCCCTTTCTGCATCCCTAAATTGGGCTCCGCTAATCATCCTCAAAGTTTAACCCTTCATCTTCAGTGGCTAATGGCCCTACCACACACAAATCATGGCTCCTGCTTTTCCTACTGTCTAGCTGCTGCTGCTCTCTCTGTAAGGACACAGGAGAGCTCTCCAGCCCTTACAAGGCTTCAGTGTTGTACCCAGGTACCAGAGGGAAAATTTCTAGGGACCCCGGCCCTTGAGACTCCCTTTGGGGGTACCCCTTGCTTCCACATCAGGGTATTGTCAAGGTGATTTCCTTACTGGGTTTTTTTTTGTAGATTTTATGTACATCTAAATCCTTTAGAACCTTAGCCAACAAGAAAGGCTTCTCCTCAATTATTAATTTTGCCTATCCACTTTCCTCCTTGTTCCAAACAGTCATTTCTTGAGCTAATTTAATTATATCACAAGTGATTTTGAACAAAGTACTTGTCTTTTTGCTGCTCTAAAGTGCCATGATTATTTACAAGTTATGGGGATAGATCCTGACCTTGTATAAATTTGATGTCAGCTGGGCAGAGGTCAGTTTCTACCAGTTGAAGATCTGGCCCCATAAGCATTTAGGAGGGGATTTGCAAAAACATAGAGGGGATTTAGGCATTTAATTCCTATTGCAAGTCCTTTGAAAATGTATTCTTTAATAAAAATAATGATTAATAACTTGATAAAACTTAAATTCAATAGAGGATTCAATGCACTAGACTTCTAGGGAGGATTCTCTGCTTAATAGCAACTTGTTATTTATACCAATGAGAAGTGAGTACAAAGTGTTGCTGGCAGAAGGGAGCAACACACCCACTTTGTCCTGGTATAAATGCTTACAGAATATGCAAAGCAAAGGAGCATCTGGCCCCTTGAATCTAAGCTAGGTCAATGTGAATGTGGAGTCGCTAGTGTGGGGAGAGACAGTCTGATCCATTAAGAGATTGATTGATTAAACCACTCAGATCCCCAAACCAGAAGCATTTTTGCACTGTCGGGCTAGGGCTACATTAGCAGTGCTTTGCTAGTGTGGAATACTGACATAATAGATGTGCAAAACTCCCCCATAAAACTGATTAGTACCAGGAGAGTTTTTACTCCATGTGACTGGTCTGAGCAGGATAAGCCATGCCAGTAAAAGTATAATGTTGTCTCTATAATTAAGTCAATGGTAGAGACTTTTGTAATGCAGCTAGGCTAGTCAGGGATCTCTCCTCTTTACACTCTTGACTGACACAAATGTGCAACACAGGATTGGAGTTGTAAAATAGATGTGTAGCCTAGGTTCTATTTCCAAGTTCCTGATTCCACCTGAACCAATTAGTACAGGCCTATATCCTGCAATACTATACACTTTTATCTTCACATACATTATGGGAATCACTGGAAAACATAGCCCCCCAAATCTCTCACATACTGACCTGGTGGCAGGAAGATGAGAAGGAAACTATCTTTCTAAAATGTCAACACATTCCAAAGACTTTCATTTCTTAGCAGTCACAACTGCAGACCATTTGATGTCTGAGTTAGTAGAGATCAAGCCTGCAGGGAGTGGTTCTATGAAAAACTGTTGATTCCTTCTCCCCCCACCCTTTCTTCTTTTTGGTTCTGAAGTTGATGATCTCTTTAGATTTAGTTCAGGGTAAATATATCACATAAAATATCTGAGGAAACCTTGTTCCTGGGCTGCGTAGTCTTTGCTAATTGTATACTATGTTTGTCTGTGTATGGACACTAAGGTTGCAAAATCGGGCATTCAAACATCAGAAATACCTGACTCAACATTTAGAGCCGAGTGAAATCTGACAATTTTTTAAGCAAGTGAAAAAATGAGTATACAATAAAAACTGCAGTAATATTTGCAATAAATAAGGCAATCTTAATAAGGCAATTAACTCTACAGGTAATCCTCACTCAATAAGGTACCTAGTTGACATGAAACGCTTCTTAGGTGTTTTTCCATTCCACTTATAATTTATATTCAGTGCAAGCAGTCCCTAACAACAGTCCCTAACTTTTGCTGTTCCTTCTTTAATAAATAACCCAGAGATTACTTCCATAGTGGGTGCTGTCAGAGCCAGGTAAATTGTTTAAACAGCTGATTCCTGTTTAGTGGCTATAATGTTACTGATATTTGTTTTGTAGGAAAACAGTGAAGTTTGTATTTAACTCTGGGTTTATTTTGTTAAGGGAGCAGCTGAAAAGTTTAAATAACAGCAAATCCATGTTTTGGTTTTTTAGACTTTTTACTTTTGGTGAAACCAGTTCCAAATATCTTCAAAAGCGCATCATTGTGGGAAATTTCCAAAGGCATAACAGTCAGGGTTGTTGCTCAACTTGACTCCAAAGTTTTGAGGAAATAGTTTTGAAAAGTCTTCAATTTACTGTATTTACTCAACTACAAGACACCCTCCAATAATATGATTATATATAATCGTATCTAAACTATAAATTTATAATTTATAAACTAAATAATACATTTAGTTATAATTTTTGAGGTATAGAATCTAAGTATTGGAGGTTTGCCTTGAATTTGTTCCCCTCCCACTGCTACAGAAGGGAAAATAAATCTGGGGGGCCAGGTAGCCCCTTTGCCCCCCCACTTCCTCCCCCACTTCCTCCCATTGAAGCCCTTCCCCGCCCCCCCGTCTCCCCCACTTACTATCCGACTCTTTTCTCCCTGAGCACATGGAAGTGAGGGGAAACCCCGACCTTGAAATAAACAAAATAAACATAGCTGTAATAATTTGCAATATAGGCAATTTATTACAGGTACCTGTAGATTTAGCTCATCAAGAGTTGATGCATTTTAGCTTTTTTTTTGCAAACTGTTGCAAGTTATGACATGGGTACTCCATAAACACACCTCTAAGCCACACTTTTGTACTGACTTATATCTAATACAAGCTATGTATCATATCAGTCCAAAGCCAAGAGGCTCATGAGTTACCATACTGTTTATTGGGCTGGGCCCCAGCAAAGTCAACAGGATTTCAAGGCATGATGACCCTCACAGTTCATCACTGCTAAATGTGTATGTACTCCAGATTCCTCCCTTCCCTCTGAAAGGATCCATGTACTAATTACCTCTCACCCCCACTTGTGTCAAGAACACCCAGTTCCAATCATAAGTCCTGAGATGCTCCAAAAAATTAAATGTAGAGGAGGCACTGGGCAACCTGGTCTGGCTCCATCTCATGGAGGATGGGATCACACTTATCATATGCAACAGGCTGAGAGGTTTCCTTGTATGCAAATATAAAATGAGGGGGAGTGGGGAAGGAAACCTTGTTTTGTAATTGAGTAAATATGGTATTCCCAAAATGAAAAAAAAGTAATCATTTCACCACTTGATGACTCTGCCTCCATGTTTTTCAGGACCAAACGACAGCTTCATTGATCAATTCTTTTGTCTGTAAGTGAAATTTAAACATCACTTTCAAATGGGAAAGATAGACCAAACAAATCTGATAAGGATTCCTAATTGTGTATACTGTATGTCTCCTTGTAATTGCAGGGCTCAGAACTCACTGGCTGTGTTACCTTTAATATTAATAACATAAATACACTCTGAGCTTCATGTTCCTCTATTCTAAAAGCCAAATTTAGCTTTGGCAAAAGCATACACAACTCCATGGAGGTTTTGCTTGTATATTGCTTCCCTGCCTACAAAATCATCACCGATTTCTAACTCATTGCTTTTTAAAATATGTCTGCAATACATTAAATAGGACAAATGCTGTATAAAAGTAAAGTCACTTCAGCTTGCCCTGTAATGTGGCTTTCATTACACTGATTCATTACATAGGTCATCATGAAAAGGTGAATTTAATATTCACCAGAAGAATTTAATATTATTAATTACTTGTATTACAGGAGGAATGAGGAGTCCCAAGGAAGATCAACGTGCCATTGTGCTAGGGACTGCATATACTCATAGTTAGAACAGAACACCTAAGGCAAAAGATTTACAATCTAAACAAGGGGTCAGAAAAAAGAAATAATATTGTTGCCAATTTGTAGAAGGTCAGGCACAGAAAGTACGTGTTCCTCCCTAAAGTTGTGCAGGGGCACTGTGGCAGTGCTGTCATGGTGGTATCAGATCTCCACAAAGCATGCTAACCA
Organism: Alligator mississippiensis; assembly: GCF_030867095.1. Classification (NCBI taxonomy): domain Eukaryota; kingdom Metazoa; phylum Chordata; order Crocodylia; family Alligatoridae; genus Alligator; species Alligator mississippiensis. The sequence goes on along the minus strand of NC_081824.1, from coordinate 222,514,892 downwards.
GAACATTAGCTTTCCCCTTTTTATATCACTTGGTTATCATTCTGCCTAATTTGGAAACAACTCTGCTGAATGAGGCATATCCTTATAAAACCAGCTGGATATCTAAGTCAGGCTTCAATTGCAAAAGCTAGAGTGGTGCTGAAGTCAGGGTGGGATTTAGGTCTTATCACAGACTTTGTTGGTGGTATCTGCATGAAACTCTTGGGTTTGGACTTTTCCCTGTGAACTTTGCATGGCTTGCTGAAGAGAAGAGCTTGTCTGTTACGTGACAGCTACACCTGGATCTCAGTTGGTGCAATTGACTTTACTGGATTTACCACTGCTGATTTACCACTGGCTAAGGATATGGCCCATGCTACTTAGAAAAGAAGAGTGAAATGGAGTGACAGCAGCTGTGTGACAGTGGTTAATCCAAGCTAATTTTCCCAGGAGGGAGAAAAATGCCAAAGATACAGGAAAAGTGTCAGATGCTTTTTCTCACCAAGGAACTCAAAATAAACATCAAGATGTTTTCAAGCAGCAAGGTGACAAGGGATGGAGAAAGTGGAAAGCAAGTACTAGCCATGAGGGCACCCTGGAATTCCCAACTTGACGCTTAAAGCACTTGCTTGATGGGTAGAAGAAAAACTGATTGCTCCTATCTTTGAAAGGTGACAGAAATACTCCAGAAAATCCTGGCCCAATTAGGCGCATTTATGTCCTCAGCAGCGGACACTGTGCAGACAGCATCTCCCATCAAGGCCTTTGGGCAGTTTAATGGACTCCAGGGAATGGCTAGGCAACAAGTAAAAGGAGATACCTGCAGAATTTCCTGAACTTTCCAACACTTTTTTTGTGAGATTAGAGCTGTTCAGTGGGCAAAGCTGGTGTGCCTGAATCCCTGACCTAGACAGATTTCGCCTTTGTTACATAACAGTGCTGCCTCTAAAAGAAGTGACAAGAAAGGGAAGTTACTGTAATAATTTCTGACAGCTACATGCAGGCATTACATGGGGCCATTTGACCCTTGGTCTTTTTTAACAGAGAATTCTGTGTTCAAAAAGAGCTGTAGAGGATACCCAAATCCTGCATCTGGACTCCTGGGCTGTGATTTCCAAACTACTGTGCACACTCAGAGACTAGACTTGCCTGACCTATTCAGGTGCATCTGAAGAGACTGATGTTTTAGACCCCTCCTAACCCTTTAGTTAGAGCGGGAAGGTACTGAATATATGCAGAGGATGCAGTTGTGGTTCACTGCTCACAGGCTGTAGGCCTCACATCACACACGTGCCATGTAGGCAGTCTCCCCTCTTCATTGCTCTGTGGGCAGTGGACTCACCAGGCCCCTTTCCACCATGCTGCCATGCTCCAGAGTCCTGGGCCACTGCCACAGCAGCAACAGAAGTAATGGGGGGAGTGGCAACCTGGTGCAGGTTGCATGTTTACCCCTCACAAACTGGATGCAGCCTGCAGGGTGCCCATTGAACTGGCCCCGATTTAAGCTAAAAACAAACAAACAAACAAAAATCACATGCCTAGATCCTCAGCTGGTATAAATCTATACCTATACCTGTTTGATAGCTGAGGATAATATGGGGCTAAAATCCCCAGATGGATTAAATGAGAGAGGATCAATCTGATTTGGTTCTTACACTCATCTTGTCCTGGGTGTTAACAGAAAATCAAGATGGCCCCTGTCCTAGCTCAGACAGTCAGCTAAGAATGTCTGGCCAACTTTTCTCCTTCACAGCAAGAAGCGTAAGAAGGGAATGCTGCTGGTTTTGGCACATGCACACATGCAGAAGTAGCCCGTGGCTACAGGTGTGCTTGAGGCAGGTGATCTGGGTCAGATCCTTGATGTCATTCCATAACAGCATAGGGGGAGGATGCTCCTCCAACCCGTGCAAAGACAACATGAGTCCTTGGGTGCGCATGGTTGGCAGCTGGGTATTAGTTAAGATGAGCTCTGCTTTACTGCATTGCTAACTTGTCTGATGTATGCCAGAGGTGCTACTCCCTTCCTGGAAGAAGTGGGCTTCTGACAGAGATGCTTCACACTACCGGGAACACCTGTAAAACAGATGGGTGCTGGTTACCATTAGCAGTAGACACTTGAGCAGCAGCAGAGGCTGGGAGTAGGAGCTCCAAAAATGGGATCCTGACAAATCAGTTTGGGATAGGCCTATAATAGCTTCCTGACTATTGCTTGCACCTTTCCATTTTGAGGTTCACTGGACTATAGCAACGACTGTGCAGAATGGCCATAAACATTTCCTTTTTACCTTTCCCGCCCAACCAAACCTGGCTTGAATTGAGGGCAAAGCTGGGTTTTTTCCCATGTGATATGTGTTTAGGAACTTCCACAGAGGTGTTACTGAGAGAGACTAACTGGAAGCAAATGACAACATGGCCATATTTTCAGCTTGAGAAAAGCAGCCCAATGCTAGTGACTTCACTGAAGCAGTGTTGGCTTACAGCAGCAGTGGATCTGGCCCAATAGCTCACAAAGAGCTTCCTACTGAAAGTGAAGCAATTCACCAGCCACTTCTGTTATTAGTGTATAAAGCTTTTGAATGAGGAAGAATGAAAAAAACTGACTTCCTTTCTGCTGGACCCAAAGTCAAAAGTGGCTGTTGTCTTGAATAATATTGAAGACTAGTTCTCAGTAAAACTATAACTTTGCCAGGCCACATAGCTAGTAATTGGCCTCAGAAAAAATATGCGCTAATAAAGAGGCATTGATAAGAATAGGAAAATGGATAACACCAAAAATAGATGAGGACTTAGTGTAATTGGACTGAAAGAATGCCCACATGTTCTCAATGATACTAAAGTGAAGAGTAAGAGTGGTCATGCAGTGTATTATTGCACTGAGCTAGGATGCGGGAAATCTGACTTTGGTTCTTGAATGTGATCCAGACTTCTGTTGCAATGTTGGGCAAGTCATTTCAGATCTTTGTACCTCATTTTCCCCATCCCTAAAGGTGCCCAAAGGCAAGCTGCTACTTCCTTTCTCCTCTGTTTTGTCTATTTTACATGCAAGTTCTTTGGGACAGAAACTGTTTCTTACTATATGTGCATATAGCACCTAACACAAGAAGATCCAGCAGTGAGGGCCTAAGGTACTGTAATAATTGAACACTGAATAACAAGCTCACCTTCATTTTATAATGAAAAAAAAAGACTCAAATCTGGTCTTGGGTATATTATTCTAGTTTGCTTTATTACAAAATAATATTTTCAATCATTCATTATGTCTAAAGTGTGTGTGTATATGTGTGTGTGTGTGTGTGTGTGTGTGTGTGTGTATACACCTAAATGTTTGCATTCCCCCCAACAAAGCACTCCGGGGGGGGGGAGGGGGGGAGGGTGCAAAGAATGGGACTGCAGCCTTTTTGCCAGCGGGATTTTTACCTGAGTTGGGAACTGCAGGATTTTGTTCCATGATTATTCTTCACAGATGAAACTGAAGTGCATTTGATGCTGTATATCAGCATCTTGGGTCATGCTGATATACAGACCTGTTGACTCATTGGTACTATTGTCTTGAAAATACACAGGCTTAGTTCTCCTCAAACTATTCCATGAGGTGCTAGATGTTCTCTCATATGCTTTTATTCATTTGTACACCCAGGGTTACCTATGACTGTCTGCACTGTTTGGGATTCACATCTTAACATGCCTCTTCAAATCTTACGGCCAGTGATCTGGAGAAGCCTATATATCCCTGTGGGGACTGTGTGTTTAAGAAACCAATTTCTTCTCACTTCAGAACTCTGAACAGAGTGACACTGGATAGTATATCATGAGATTCCCTTGGATTCAGAGCCAGCTTTCTGCCCTGTGTACAGATGGCAGGGGATGAGGCGAAATCCCAGAGGGTAGAGCCCCATATGCCCGTGCCTGTTTGCCAGTCTAATACATGGTCACACGCTGCATCCCCTCTTTAAAAACCTATCATTATGCCCGTCTCCTTTGTGAACTTTCTCATTATCATTTCATTGTGCTGTGCAGCCCTCGCCCAGCGCAATGAATATTGACTTCATGCTTGCTTTTCTAATTGAATTACAGGGGCAGCAGGCTGAGTGACCGGAGTTTCCTGCCTGCAGTCTTGCTTCCCTGGCAGCCGCCTGAATAGAGACTGAAAGAAAAGCTGTTTGCTTGAGCATTATGGATAACAGAGGCCTGTCACAAAGCTGCTACAATGATTTATTAGAAGACAGAAGAAAATGGGGGGAGAGAGAATCTTGCTCACTTCCAGCACCAGCTGCTTGCTTTCTTTCAAGCTGCATTATTGGCAAAATAGATGGGGAATGAGAGAGAGAATTATGGCAAATGCTTCAGGCTAAGTGGATCCCCCCCACAACTTGATGCCTTACTAAAGACAGACATGTTTATCATTAGAATCAAATGATGATAAAGGATGCAAACATGCTAGTTTAACAGTTTCAGCACACTGCCCCACAAACAGTTTCAAAAGTGTTCAGAAATTATATGGCAAGCAAAAATTATTTAGTTTTCACCTGATTCTGGTACCATTGAACTTAATAGTCTAATTCCCCTTAACACCAGAGTCGGGCCATATCTGAGCACTTCCAAAAATTCCATGGTTAACCAGTTATCCATGTTGGTCCACACTTAGTTTTCCACTCGTGCAACAAAGGTTGGGCCTACCAGGGAATGCAGACACTGGGCAATGTTGGCAGAAATGGGGGTGTACAGTGCAGTTTATGCCATATCCACACTGCTCAACCCATCACAAAATGGTTTAAACACAGCTGCTGCTGTGTGCTTCTGGCTGTATCTAGTACTAGCGACCATCTCTGCAAACGTAAAAGTTAACTTCTGTCTGTGCTGGCCAGGATACTTGGCCAAGAAGCTGTTAGCACATAACTTGTGGATGTCCTAGTGTGGGACTTTTCCTGAGCCCATAGCATCCTGTGAGCTGCCCTGTCCCTTAGGGTTACTTTTCACTTTCCACCTGCACCAAGAGGGTTGATGTGAGGCAACTGTTGGAGGGGCATGTGGAAGATGGGGAGTATCACATTCAAACTGAATTGTCTTCAAAGTCATTATTCTTGGATTTTTCTTTGCAGTCAGTTCAGACTTCAACATTTCCCCTTTGAAGGATCCCTTCTTCCACAGAGGGATCTAGGTGGTCTCTGCTTTGGGGCAGCTCAGCTATGCAAGACCCAGTGGAAGGATTATGTTCATGAGGCCAGGGCTTCCTTCTGCTCCCAGGTGCACAGGGAGAACAGCTCCTGCAGCTGTCCTCATAAGTAGGAAGAGTAGAGAAAATCCTGGCCCTTCCTTCTTCAAAGTAGCTGGGATCCAGGGGAAGCCTCTGTGCGCAGGAGAGAGTGAATGCTGACCACAATAAAAGGACAGTCTTCAGGGAGCTTTTTTTTCCCCCTCTCCCCTTGCAAATCCACACAGGAGCAGGCCCCAGTCTGCTTCATACCATTAGTTTGTACATGGGGCATTATTGTTAATAAGGGATGGAGATCAAGGAGGTGGGAGTATGTTACAGCTCTTGGCAGACAGTAGCATGTTCCCTTCCTGCAGCTCCACTGGGCATGGCTCTTATGTAATATATACTGCTGGCATGGGCGACCTCTGGGTGTGGAGCTCTACACCCCCCTGCATCTGGACAGCTGCAATGGGCTTATCAGGTCCATTGTAGTAGCGTGTCCTGGCACCAAGGGGCTCAAGCACACTGCCTATCCATACTTGTAGCATGTTGTGAATTGTGTGGCCATGCAGAAGGATGGGTAGCTAGAGGCTTTATTCCAGGGGTGGGCGATTATTTTGGGTGGAGGGCCGCTTACCGAGTTTTAGCAAGGCATTAAGGGTCGCATGGGTAGCCCTGCCCCTTGACAGGTGCCCCAACCCCTGATGGCCATCTTGGGGCCAGAAGTCTCATCCCCTAACCACTTACCTTTGCCACCAGAAGTCCCTCCTCTTGCCCCCTGAAATTACTCATTTCAGCAAGGGGTTTTGCCATCTCTGAACCAGCAAAATACCAAATTATATTCTAAAAATCAAACATGTACACATTCATTCATTTCATTTCAAAAAATATTTTTGTCCTGATTTACATGTGTTTGTGTAGTGCACACAGAGGTGATAGTATGGTAGCTTAAAACGATGTCTTACTCTTGTACATTGTGGAAGGGTGTGGGTTGGAGGGGGGTATAGGTTTGTGGGTATGTGAGGTATAGGGGGGTGGATAGGTGTGGGGGGGTGTTGGGTGTATGTGGTGTGGGCGGGTATGGGTTTTGTTGGGGAACTGTGATGTGTGGGGAGTGGGGAGGGGTGGGGACGGTTGGGGTTGGGGGAAGGCCTGGGATGGACTTGCTGTTGTTGCTGTTTAGTTCTGCTGCCAGTTCTCCCTGGGTCCTACTGCCCCTGGTTCCTGTCATCTTTGACAGGCAGCCAGGGGAAGATAAATATTAATTTTCTACATTTTTTTAGGGGCCCTGGGGGCCAGATGGAATGACTTGAAGGGCCAGATCTGGTATTTTACCCCTGCTTTATTCGCTTCTGACCCTCTGCCTGGCTGCCTTAGGGCTGTTATGACTGAAATATTGTGTTTTGGCACTCTATTTTGGTTGGAACATCATAAAATATTTCAATATTTGTAGTATAATAGTACCTAGGGACTAGATAGGCACTAGGAAGCACTATGTTAGGTGCTGTACAAAAATGGAACACAAAGTTATTTTTTGTCTCATACTGCAAAGATATTATGTATTGAGCTGGCCAGAAACATTTTTGAGTAAACATTTTTAGGCAGGAAATGATCATTTATTAAAGCAAAAACTGCTTGTGGCAGATGACTGGCTTTCACAAATTTTTTGTTTTAGAAAAATTTAGAAAAAATGTTGCTTTTGTTACCTTCAAAATAAAACATTCCATTCTTTTCCAAGTCATTTGAAATGGCTTTTTGTTTAGAAATTTATATTGCTTTATGCTACAAAAAAATCTAAACTTAATTAAACTATTTTGAAATTTATGAAAGAAGAATGCTTTGATCCCCCAGAACAGATTTTCCTGGGGTTCTGGTTCAGGAAAATCTTTGAGTGTTTGACTTTGTTTTGTTTTGTTTTGTGACAATCAAAATGTTTGAATTCCTGCAAAATTTCCTAGGGCAAGAAAACGATTTCTGGCCCAGCTCTACATAGAAATCAAGACTGGTCAAGATGGTTCCATCACAGCTGTTTTTCAACTGAAAATTGGATTTTCAATGGAACAACATTTTTTGTTCCTGAAAAGTGTATTTCCAGGGAAAATGTTGTTTTGTTTTGGTATTCCATCCTTCCCTCCCCACCTCCCTCCTCTCAATACACACAAAGATTTTGGGTGTGAATGAAACATTTTTAAGTGAAAATGGAAGTCATAGGGCTTTATAGGAGAGATGTTTCCTTCTGGTGTCCTCATTCTTCTGCTTAGGTTGAGAGCCACAGATGGACTTTTATTTTCATTCTGCATTTTTAAATCTGCACAGCTTCTTGTCTGCTTATCAAGTGTCCGCTATCTTTGCTTCATCAGATCTGTTCTACTGTTCCCTCCATCTCCAAGAACAGTAACATAATATGGGCCTGATTTTGCTTTCACTTGCATTGCAACTAACTACAGTGAAATCAATGGAGTTATGCTAATAGAAAATTGATGCCAGACTAAAATCTAACCTTTTACAAGAGTATTTGCATGGGGAAGTTGTATTAATGGAACTTCAGCTATGGTATGTGTGGGTGTATGTGTCTGCATATCACAGATAATTTGTGTAGTGTGCTTCAAGGAAAATAAATGATGCCTTGTAAAAGATATATGGCGTTCTACTCATTCCTAATATATCTGGTTTGTTTTAGCACTTCTGTATTATACATATATTAAAAAGCAGGATAAGCCTCTGAAAGCAGTCATCTGACAATAACTTTGTGTTTTCACAACTCATCTGATTTTTTCATAGCTGGGCTTTGTTCCTTTCTTTTGGTTTCCTGGTCATTGTCCAAACGTGTGGTTTGTTTGATACTGTAATCAAAACGTGTAAGTCCTTTCCTTGTTTTTTTTTCACTTTACTGTTTTCTTTCTCTCCCATTGTTCTCTATTATTTACTTGCTTGATTTTTACAGCTTTCACTTTACTTCTCACAACTTTGATTTGTTTTTTCTTTATCTTCTTTTGTCCATCTCCAATTAGCTTCGGCATCTAACACTGCAATAAATCACTAAGCAAATCTCTCCGCTGTTCAGTGCCTGGTGATTTGCTTGGTACTGGTTTTACCTTTCCTAATGATTAATCAAGAATTAATTGTTGTTTGGAATAAGTTTATTGGTGGCTGCTCTCCTGTAGCCGCTAAGCTGTTTGCAAATACAATGGAGTAACCTCAGTGGAGATAGGGTGACAGGTGAATTTATTCTCAGGTTTGCATGACTTGAAAGGGCAAACAGGATCCTTTAGTTCTTCCTTTACCTTTCAAGGGACACTTCAATTGGATCTGTGCATGTTTGTTTGGTCATTTCATACCAGCGTCGCTTGAACTAGTTTGCGCTACCTCCTGAAATGTGATGAGTTGATAGCATTAATGCAAGTGTGATGCTTTTGGCTTTTTGGATCACGTTCAATACAAGTGCTAATGGATGTATAAAATTCAGATAATTTGTCTACTATTTGGGTCAGGTCCAAGCTCTTCCTCTTTACCTGTTGTGTGAACTTCAGTTCTTTTTGTTTCCTTTTTTTAACGTTTTTTCCCTCTTCTGAGGGACAGTGTTAATCTCTCAAGTCTGCTTTGGTACAATGAGGTTCTCACTAGAGGCCTTTAGGCATTACCAAAGAAATTATTATAACATTACTTTTATATGGGGCAGCAAATGAAGCTGGACTGTTTCCTGTTCAGGAAGTAACACCTGTGGAAGAGCATGGAGTATTTGAATGTGCTACTGCCTGGCATGGTAAATGTGTGGTGCAGACAGACTCTAATGCTGTAGAGAGCAATAGTACAAAAGACTCTTGCCAAAGAGTTCAGCAGAGAGATACAGTCTGGGTAAACAATAACAATCTTTCACCATGTTTATCTTAGTTATGTCATGTCCAAACTGTTGGCCCGAATCACAATTAAGCCTTTGAAGCAATATAAATGATTCTGACCTTTTGCTAAGAGTTGGGGTCACTTCAGAAAGGAAGTTTTATAAACCACCTACATACACACTTACTGCCCCAGTCGTAGAGAGAGAATCTTTGTAGATTATAAGCATGAACTAGCTTCACTTTCCATTTTATTCTGAGGCAGAAGAAAGGAAGAAGTATGCTTTAAGCTGCTCTTGTGGCTATGTCAAAATGGTTTCAGAGTGGTTTTATAGCTGGGATGGTTCAGGAAATGTGCAAGAAACCAGGGTTGTTGGGTAGCATCCTGTATTGGACCAGCCATATAGCTGGGAGAGATGCACAACATTGATTTCTTTGGGTCTGGGAAAGAAGCACATACAGCCCAAGGCTCCGATTAAGCCTGCTCCTTTCCTTTTGTGTCTGGAAGCTTGTATAAAACTCTCCCAGTTATATGGCTGGTTCATTAGTAGATATTATCAAACAAACCTTGTAGTTTGAGAAGGGCTGACCCTAGTGGGGTGCAGGGCTAGGGACAAATCAGCCTGTGCTGATAACATTTTTATAGAGAGGGATATAGGTGGCAGCCCTGGCCCTGGTGCCTAGTGCTCAGGGTGCTGCTGCTTGTGCAACCTGCCCGGGGGGGGGGGGCCCTACAGCACGGGGCAGCTGAGGTGATGGCTAGGCCAGACTGGGTTGGGGAAGCCCTTGCGGCAGGGAGCCCCAAGTCAAGCCAAGCTGAGCCCCAGTGCATGGTGCCCAGCAGTTTGGCAAGGGCTCTGGGCCAGGCTGTGCCGTGGTGTGGGCACTAGGTAGCAACTCTGCCACAGCACTCAGAGCCAGGATGTCAAAGCATGGGGCCTGGGGCAGTCGCCCCGATTAGCTGTACCCTAGGGACAGTCCTGGGCTTGGGTATGCTGACAAAGATCTGTCCGACAAAGGAACTGAAATTGCTTGCCACAAATAATGGCACCGAACAAATCTTCTTTTCTGTGTGTAAACATCTAATGTAAGGTGCACAACACCTTACAGTACCACCTGCCCTACAGGATGGGAATTTAAAATATATAACTAACATGAATTTAATCTTATTCAGTGGAATATACCCTTAAGGCCAAAGGATTCCTTTCAGAATGGATTCCAGCATCCTGGACCTGATTTCCCTGTCACTCAAATGGCTATGAATTGGACTTGGAGTGACACTAATTAAATCAGCAGTGCCACACTAGTGTAAGCAGCAGGGTGATAAAGCCCAAGGATTCTGTGCGTATTACTTGCATTGAATGCAACTACTTTGCTGAATGCTATATGTGCATTTTCTTGTTCATTTGGATGTGACTGAACGGTTAGCTTTAATGGCATAATACTTTCTTGGACACTGTGGAAATCAGAGTGCGTTAAATCAAAGCTCGAAAGATGTATTTGTTTTAGTGCTACTGGTGACTGATAGGCTCTTGACAGCCCTATTTAGTAACAAGGAGAGGCAACATGATCTGGTACATAGGAAAGGAGGCTAGAGGTAAAAAATTGGGGTTCTCTTCCCAGCTCTGTTATCTGACCTTGGACAATTTACTTCACTTCCCAGTGCCTTCCTTTGCCCTCCCTCCCTCTATTCCATGTATTTGGAGTGCAGACCATTTGGCTCAGGGTCTGTCCCCCTGTATGTTTGTGCAGGACCTATACAATAGGTCACCTCTACACCATATCAGTGCTGTGTCCAAGCAAAAAGGTGTTCCCACATACATCACCTGCCTGCTCTTACATGCATGCTTCAAACTCAGACATATGCCAGTGAAGATGTTCCAGGGAGCCTGAAATCTGTGTCAGACATGCTTGAGAGTGGCTGTCAGGGTGGTCCTGGAGTGTCTTCACTGGCATATTTCTACAGTTTGTGATGCAGCAGATGAATTGGGTGTATGTGAACCTTCCCACCCAGGATACACTGCTGCCATAGTATAGACAATGCCCTAGGTATTATTGTGATACAGAAGGACAATCAAAGTTAAATGCTTATGGCTTTAATGTTAGTTTGGCTGTGATCTCTGGTGGTAACTAGAAGTGGCATATTTCTAGAATGGCTTTACTGCCTTTTCTAAGCTGCAATAACAGGTAAATATCCCTCCGCCTCACCCAAAAAGAGACCCAACTTTGCTAGGGCTATGGTATCTCCCCCCAGGTTTATGAGCATGAGATATCCTGTGGGTAATGCTTTAAGAAGTTGTGAATCATGAAAGCAAATTCACAGCTTTGGAAATTAAAATGGCATGTGCTGCTCTCTGCATACAAGTGTGTGAATGTTTCTAGATCCATTTCATTAAATATGTCTTACTTAATTTAACTAGCTTTGCTCAATGAGGTGCTGATTATCACATCCAGTTTCACACTCCTGACAGGCATGTTTAAAAAAAAAAGACAGAGTTCGCTAAATGGTAATTCTACTTAATTTTTTAACAAGATTGTTTTGGCTTCGGAGTGATTCTATGACCTACAGCAATGATCAAAGTGATGTCTTCATGGTAGTTTAATATAATGAGAAGAAAAAAACATACAGCATCCTACAAGAGATTCTGCAAAGTTCAAGCAATGTAAGAACCAGGTGTTTCATTTTCTCCTATATATTAGGTGCTACTAGGTTGACCACACCATCAAAGCATTGACAACAATACCCAAATGCTTTATCAACACAGTGATACCTATCAGTTTCCAGAGCACTAGTAATTCCTCATAGGATATTGGTATGTGCAGATAGGGGAGTTTAGGGTGCGTGGGTGGTTAATCATTCAAAAGATCATGCAGATTTGTTCTCAAGTTATGTGCTTTGATGTCTTTAAATGTTTATGGTGTTTCTAAGACTTTGGGATATTTTGAAAATTACCCACAGTATAATTATCTTGACCCTTACTTGGTGTAAATTGCCCCGGTTTAATCAATGAAACGTTGCCCATTTATACCAGGCAAAGGTCTAGCCCTCTCTTTAAGCAACTCATTGGAGAAAAAGCCCTGTAATAGGTGCCCTGGCACATACTATGAAATGTCTGCCCTGTGGTATTAATGCAATACATTTTGTAATCTTTGAAACCATTTTCAGAGAAGTGTTTTGAGATAAAATTGCTGAAGAGTTTCAGAAAGGCTGGTACATTCTACATACACATTAAAGCTAGTAAGATACTGGCATAGAATTGCTTAGTGCTTAAACCACTTATTAAAGTCTAGACGCAACATAAAAGCACGTAAATTGGTTCCAGTCAACTCTAGTAAAAACTTCAGCTGGAGCTGGGAGTTGATTGGTGAATCTCTTAGCGTAATTAAAATTGACTGTTAAAGTTTCTTTTGCTTAATTGGTAACACTTTCTTTGGAAGTCAGCGAGTTAAGAATCTTGCTGGTTCATTTAAAAGAGTTCCTGTGTATACGATCAGAACTCAAATATAGTTTTATGGGAAGGTTTACAGTTATGTTCCACCCTGGTGGTCTTTCTTCCCGTATCTTTCCTATTTAAGATTTATGCTGTCATTCACCACAGTCCAATTGTGTTTTGATAAAAGTGCAGTGATTGCTGATGCATTTCAGACTGAAAGCTGGTGATATTTTGAAACGTTCAATAAGCTGAGCTGAAATATTGCCCAGTTCAAAGCCCCTGTCTCTCCTAAACCCTTCATTTTTAATTCCAATAATTCTTGGTCTTTTCTGTCTGGATTCTTATACTGCACTTATAAATGCAATATGTGAGTGCCTTCCAGTACTGCATTAAATGATGTGACTACCATCTGTCATACATTGTTTGTTCTCTGATCCTCTCCCTTGGGTGGGGAGAAGTGTGTGCAGGGGAGCATTTTGTTTTAGATTTTCTTTTTATAATATACGTATTCATGTTTGCTATATTTTATGCTACAGAAGGCAAGGTAGCAAAAAAAAGCATCTTGTATTAATAGCAAAAGATGGAGAAGCTTATAATGGTCCATAATTTTGGTGGGAGTTCATTCCACATTTTTCAGTTAGCCCCAATTCAGGAAAGCATCACTATTCAGGACAGCACGTGAGGATAAGCTAAACGTTAAGCGCATGCTTCAGTGTTGTCCTGAGTAGCAATGGACTTAATCACCGTATTAATTGATTCCTGAATCAGGGCCTAGAGGTGTTCACTTTCCGGTCCCTCTGTGGCATCAGTATTTTTGATACGTCCCAGCCAGCGCTGTTCATTAGCTATCTGTAAATGTGTCGGGGATCATATTACATCTTGTTTTTCCTCTGCGCTTCAAGAGGAAAATGGCATGTGCAGCCCCAGGGCAGGTTAGCTCTCAGAAGAATGATTATTAGTGTGATACAAATACAGACAGACATTCAGCAAGATACCATGCCAAATGGTTTTTGGTTGGTGATGTTTCAGTGGGCTTATGTGCAATGGGACCATTTCAAACATCAATTCTTAGGTTTTCTGCAGCACATGGAATACATACACAATGGTGTGATTTTAAAAAAGGGCTTCCTGAGCCTCAGTATCTAATCCAAACTCATGCCAATAAAACTTTTAGACCACAACACATCATTGTGTGCATGTTGATGTCTGCACATGTGCATAAATATGTTTATATGTCTTGAACAGTTCCTGTATCATCTTGATGGTCTGTGAGTGTGTACTTAATAGGAAATCAGGTTCACTGTTCCATATTGTTGTTCTAAATGAGGCACAGTATCACTGTTGGAATGATGCCAGGGCTTTCCTAGGTTAAGCACTGGAAGTTTAACAGGCAGCTAGTATGATTTATGGGCCCAATCCAAAGCCCATGAGTGTTGTTCCCTTGACACTGGTGGATGGTAGATCTGGCTCTGTGGTCAGCCAGGCTAGGTGAGTGGGTTCTCCTCATCCTAGCCTGATTTGGAAAAGGGCTTCAAAGTGACATAAGCACAAGTAGAAAGTGAAGCAAGTATGGTCCTCGTTAAAATTGTTTTCTTAAATCAGGGACCTCTCTCAGGAGAATTTCCAACCATGCAGTTTGGAGTTCAGAAGGTATTTTAGCTATGTGAAGGTTAAGCTGACTAAATAGCCCTTCCTAACCCAGCTACACACTGTTTTTGTAGTCCACAAAAGAGATGTGCTTTCTGCTGTACAGCGTTCTTGTGGCAGACACTGGGCCAGATCTTACCCACAGCTTCAGAACTATTGAGCTACAAGCAAAGGTGACAACAATTATTATTTATTTAATTTATTTATCTGGTTTGGTATATGTCCCATTTTTATGACAGACCAAATTCTTCCCTTTGTTATGTCCATTGACTTCAAAGGAAAGAAATAATGTATTTTCCTTCAGTACATAAATGTTCATCCTCAGCTGAGGTCAGGGTGGAGTTGTAGCATGGGCTGGACCTTGACCTGTCCCTTTCAGAATGCAGTACTGTACATTGAATGCACATGGTGGGGGGGAGCTTTATTTCTTCCTATTGCTCAGGCCTGCTGGTTTGCCATTGAAGATCTGTTCAGAGTGACAGCCGTTGGGCTTTTTTTTTCCTTTTTTAAAAATACAGCATTGAGCCATTTATTTTAAAATGCATCTGGTATATGCACCAGCTCAGTAGAGAGACAAAGACACAGACTGCGTCAAAATTTGGGGCCTGCCATCCTTGACAACATCTCTTCAGTTACTTGATGTGACTGTGAAATCCCATTGACTTTGAGAACTACTCCTGGCATGTGAAAAGATGAGTGCTTCTTGATCTGTCCATTCTCACTGCCTTTGAGACAGGAGCAGCAGGAGAAGGTGGTGATGAGCGTGCCCAAAGAGATTGCTTTAAGCATATTTGGTTTTCTTTTCACATGTGCAACATGATCCAATTACTTTGAAGCAATGAGGTCATTTAAGTGTGCCATACCAGAGGTTTGCCATTTTCTTCTCATTCACTTAAACCTTATTGTCAGCCATGTTCCCCTTGACTGGCAGAGCAGCTGCTTAGGGTCTGCCTGGGTAGTTATAATCCCATTAAAAAAACCACCATTATGTTGCTAATATATTTATAAAGAAACCAGTCACCTGGGATTAGTGGTTGACACTTCTCCCTGGACATACAGTACTGAAATTTAATCGTTTCTGATCTCTGCCTTGTTAGATATGACCAGTTGCTTTTGTCATGGTGCCAAATTGGCTAGATAGATTAACAATTAAAGCAGAACATGCTATCCTGTGTTTGTAAAGTCTTCGTAATCATCACTACAGATCATATTTTCAACGACTGCTAATATTTCTGAGGTGGTAGATATGCTGGGGCTTTGGGAGCTTATAGTCTTACATGGGAAATATGAAAGGCATTAAATGAAAATCCTGATGGAGCAGGTGGAACATCTGATGAAGGGAACCCTCTGAGAAACATTTTTGTGAGCCTAATGACAGATCGTTAAATGGAAGGAAGGTTCACTGAAGAGCAATTGCATCCCTCCACCTTACATGAATAACCCCTGGCTTAGTTTACATTGCAGTGCAAAGATATGGATTCATTCCTGAGCTTAGCTTTAAACTTGCTAATTTTGTACTGATAACAGTGTTCCTTGGAGTTGCGCAGAGTCCAGTGTAGATTGTAAAGTGAACTCAGGGTTTTGCCTAATGACTTGGGCTTTTATCCCCATGCTCAGTGCTGCACTAGCTAAGCTGCTAGCAGTATCCATTAGGGCTGTGTAAAATTTCACTGGGTGTTTTGTTTTGAAGCTATATTTGACACGTTATTGAGCTCAAAACAGTGAAAGTGAAATGAAACAAAATGAGGGCACTCGAAACATTTCAAAATGTTTCCCAGGTGGAAGAGGAAGTCTCCTGTCATCTGGGGTGCAGATCTGAGGGCTCGCACCTCCAGGAGGGCTCCTGGGCTGTGCTGGATTGCCTGGGACAGGCAACAGCAGCAATTTTCTCCGGTGCTGGGCACAGACTGCACCCAGCACCGGTCCCAGGTGGCAGAGGCATCCTTCTCTCATCTGGAGCACAGATCCAGGGGCTTGCACCCCAGGGAAGGCTCCCAGCCTGTGCCAAACTCCTTCTAGAGGTGCGAACCCCCAGATCTGCGCACCGAATGAGAGGAGGCTGCCTCCGCTGGCAAGTGTCAGGAGTTGCGTTTTGAAGCGTTTGAGGTGCACTTTCCCAGAAACCTCTGCACCTATCTACTTGAAACTCAGCAGGCTTCATGCCCTGCAATTTTCATCCAAATCAGGCAAGAAATAACAAAGTTTTAGGCATTTTCATGATTTCCCATTATAGCCTATGGGTGAAACACTGAAATGCGTCAAAACAACAAAACAGTTCCGACGAAACGAAATGGAACAGTGCTTTGAAATTAAATGAAACGACAAAAGAAAACATTGTCTCTTCAAAATGGTGAAACAGACATTGAAACAAAATTATGGTGTTTTGCACAGCCCTAGTATCCATGCTAACTACTAGTGCAGTACAAATGCATTTGCTAACTGCCCATTCATTTTGGGAGGACCCAGCTTAACAGTACTTTTAAAATCCTTTGTGGGCTTGCTGTAGGGTACCTCACAAAGGATCAAATTTTGTAGTTTACTGCCCAAGGCAGGGACGGGCAATTATTTAGGGTAGAGGGCTGCCTACTCAGTTCTGGCAGGCTGTCAAGGGCTGCATGGGTAGCCCCACCCCTTGACAGGTGCCCCGCCCCTGGTCACCATCTTGGGCCCAATGTCCCAGGGCCAGCACTGGTGGGACCCAGAGCAGGGCTCAGGTTGGCAGGGGTCTGTGGAGCTGGGCTGGGCTGCACCAGCAGGGAGAGGGGGGAGCTGACCCGGCTCTATAGAGTCCCTGCTGGCCAGGACCCTGTACCCCTGCTGCCCTGCAATGGGCCCTGCTGGCGCTGGCCCTGGGGCACTGGTGTGGGGCCTGTGCTCCCACACTTGCTCACTCCCACTACCCACCGCAGCCCCACGGTACAGGCTGGGGCAGTGCGAGTTCTGGACAGGCAGCAGGAGCAAACGCTGCCCAGCGCGGTAAGCGGGGGGCCTGCAGCTGCTGCCGCCGCCATGTGCAGCCCCAAGGGGCGAGCCTGGAGCTGGTGTGGGGCCCAGGTTGGCAGCAGGGGTGGGTTACAAGCTGGTGCTGAGCACAGGAAAAGTGGCTCCTCCCCTGCCCTGTGGCCGGCGCCCCACATTGAAGCCGCTTGCAGCCTGAGTGGGGCTGCCTGTGCCTGCTCAGGACAGCCCCACATGGGCTGTGAGCAGCTGCTGCAGGGAGCATGGGCCATAGGGAGGGTAAGGGGCTGCTTTTCCCTGCACCCTGCACCAGCTCCTTACCCTCCCCCCCCCACCTGAGGTTCCCATGCTGAGGCAGCCACATGGTCTTAGGCCAGAAGCCCCTGCTGGGGCTTTCAGCTGGGGGGGGGGGGGGCGGGCAGGCGGGCGCTGTTGTTGCGGGAGCCCGCTGGGCTTCCCCTGGGTCCTACTGAAGATAAATTTAAAATTTATCTGATAAATTTTAATTTTCAAAATTTTTTTAGGGGCCCCATGGGCTGGATAGAATGGACTCGCGGGCCAGATTTGGCCCGTAGGTTGTATTTTAATCACCCCTGTTCCAAGGGGTAAAATACTGTAGTTTACCTCTCGAAGGATGAAGTCCTGGCCATCTTTAAGTCACTGGATTTTTTGTCTTTTACTTTAGTGGGATCTAGTATAGCACATGGAGGTCCCATGGGTGGCTGTGATGCCCCCTGGTGGCTCCGCAACCGTGCCCTGCTCCACCCCAGGACAACTTTCCTTCCCATCTGCCATCCCTTGATGGTATAAATGATAATAAATAGGGTGGCTGCCCATTGGCCTTTGCGCGGCTCCAGTGCAACTGGCCCCTCACTGGGCTGCTCTTGTCCTGGGCCCCTTGCAGGGCCGCTCAGGCTGACTGTGCTGTACAGGGCACCCAAAGCCTTAGGGGCTAATTGCATGGTTTCAAATCCTCCCCTATACCATGCCCCAAGCCCCATGGGTGTTACTGTAATGATGTTCTCCTGTTGGGGTTTAGGCCTCCTCAGCCTTCACCCCTTTATTCTTGGCTAGGTCTTCTAGCCTGGGCCCACTGTGTTGGACCTGGCTTTGAGGCACTAGGTCTGTTTCATCTGTTCCAGTCACTGAGTCACTGGCCCCTGTCTGGTGGCATCCTTCTCAAGTGTCAAGCCCCTGGCCCTTGTCTGACTCTACAGCCTTTCACTCTGCCCTTCTCTGGGCTCAACAGCTGCTTCTGCCTTGAGCCTACCCCCGGCAGGGTTTGAGGTGATCGTGTGCCCCACGGGCACCAATGGGACCTCTGTATATTGCCTCTACAATCCTAACCCAAGCTGCTGGTGTAACTATAACATTAACATAATCTCCTTGGCTGTAACAAAAACACAAATAGACCCAGGCAGACCCTGTCCCTTCAACAGGGTAAACTTTCCCTTACCCCTTAGCTAGGCATACCTCCCAGCTTGGGCTCCTTCGGCTGAGCCCAGTGTTCTTGCAGATTCATCAGTCCTGGGCAGGAGCTCCTAACCCTGCAGCTAGACTACCTTGCCAGCCCAAGCCTCAAGTATATGCTCCCAGGGCCCTGGCTACTTCTGGTCAGCGGGCTGCTTGTAGGTGCCTACTAATTGCCTTATTGGCCTATTTCCCTGGCAACCTGCAGCTGGTGCACCCTGCCTAAGCTGCAGAGCTCCCTGGCTGGGCTGCTTTCACCTTCAAGGAACAGAGTCCCAGGCTCTCTGTTGCATCCAGATTTTCACCTCAAAACCACTTTCTATTCTTGTTAGGGACTGTGAGGCTTGCGCCCCTTTTACCAGCTGGCCTGTTGGGGTGTGGCCCGTCCCCTCAACTTGCCCGCCACAACTTTGATGTTAAACGTACTTTAAGAGGGGTTTGCAGTGGAGATCTTTCCTGGATGGGCCTCCCTGATAGGTGGTGGTACTTACGATCATCCGACGTGATGTTCCACGGGGCTCCACCTTCCCTACACCCTGTCCACTTGCCAACCGGTTGGTGATGCGCTAATGCTGTCTTCTGGTCCTGTATGATGACCGGGGACCTGTCTACCGGGTTCCCGGTGTTCTTTCTTCCCCCCTTGGGGTAGTTTTTAATTAAAAGGAAATATTCCTCTGTGTAAGAAGAGGCTGCAGGGTTGCCTCCCTTATCCCAGCCCCCTCTTGGGGTCTCCGATGCCTCCTCTCCCCTACCGTAAGCAGGGAGCTCCCCTGCTTCCTTGGTATCCGCTTTTTCCGGTGGCTGTGTAGGTGCTCTTGCTCTGCCTCCTGCAAGAGGCTTAAAGCTTTCTCCTGTGCTGCCTGCTTGAGCCATGCAGGCTGGGTTACCTCCTCCCCCTGCTGGAGCCTGCCTCATGAGCTGCCCGCCCGTGTTCTCCCTCTCTGGCTCTCTCCCCAACCCAGCTCCAGCGGGGCTTTTAAACTTTCTCGCAACGGCCAGTACGGCCACTGGGATTGGCTCAGCTGTTCCCCGCACTGGAAACAGCTGATTAAACAGCCGGCATAATGCCGGTTTGTGCGGCTCCTGCTCCGGCTGCTCTGTGGAAGGTACATTAGCACTTCTGGGGGCTTTTTCTCGGGGTCTGCTCTTTCCCCCTCGAGAACTTGTGGGGGTGCCTCGCCGCCACAGGGACCTACTTAAATCGCAGTGAGAGTAAACAATTTTTGCAGGTTGATCACATCATAAATAGCAAATTTTGTGGATTTTTCCCAGATGTGCTCTGCTGGCCCTGCCCCCCTCATGCTGATTGGCAGAGAGGCCCTGGCCCTTCTGGGACAAGTGAGTGGCCACCATCTTGTCTGTTGCCCTTCATGCCACCCCACCAGCCCATGCCTTCATCACCCAGGTGGGCAGTGAGGCTGGGCTGTGGCAGCGAGGATCACTGGCTCCCAGTAGGAAGCCACAATTTAATTTTTACTAAGGCTTTTTCAAAGTTGATTTTGTGGACAATCCTGGATTTTGTGGTTTTGTGAACTGAGTAGAGCCCTACTTATTGTGCATTCCTGTCATTTGGGGGGGGCAAGAACTTTCTTCTGTTTCCTGCTATCTGGAATAGCTTCCCTCCCCGCCCCCCCCAACATGGGCATTGGGCACTCCATCTTACATGATTCTCATCTTGAAGTCATATGTCTCTTTCTTGCCTCTGCTTTTCAATTCTCTCTGCTTCTGCTATTGTTGCTCCCTTTATACATAGCATTTGTTCTGAAAGCATTTTAAGAACCAGGTTTCTAAGGCTTATTTTTTAAGGGTTAACCCCCCCCCCCAAACCTGACAGCATGTTGAATTGTGTTCTGAAAGCAGGGAACAGCAGCAATTCTCAGGCAAATGGTTGGGTTTTAGGTGATCCAATTTCCTGCTCTGCCACAAACTCCCTGTATAACCTAAGGCAACTCACTGAATCTGTTTCTGCCTTAGTCCCCCATATGAGGGAAATAAGGTAATATTCTTTAAAACTAAGCAACATCATTACTTGTGATGGTGGTGATCCATCCTTCCTTGCTCAGTGTCAGAATTCAGTGAGTCCTGAATTTCCCTCATTTGTAATTAATGGTATGTTGTTCTACAGTGGTTTCTGTCTTTAAAATGTGTTATTTTTTGGGCAGAGGTGCTAGTTACTTAAATGTTTGTCATTATCTAGCACAATGGGATCTTAATGTGATTGAAATGGTAATATGGTTGTCTGCCCTTTAATGGCTGGAGGGACCAGGGAACAGCCAGCTGTATTTTGCAGAGGAACTGTGCAGGCAGGTGTAAGGAGTCAGGAGGCTGAACCAAGTACCAGTGTCATAGCGAGGATATGTCTTCATTATAGCTACAGAAGCAACAACTACATATGGCCGACACATGTGAACTTGATTTGGACTTGCTAACTTGGGTGCCAACACTAGATTAGCCACAAAGCTCAGCACAGGATAATTTACCCAGCTGAGAAGCTTCTGTCTTACTCTATACTATGTGGACTATACTACTATCTTCTAGTGGTAGTTAGTGTATTAAGAGACATGTGGCTTGTTCCCTGAGAGGCAGCATAAATTAGCCCATACAAAGCTCCATGCTGCTTGATCTAGACTGCTAAGATGGCTTGTTTAAAGCTAGGTCAAATATCTCTGTGCTACACTGCAGTTGCTACCAGACAGAAGGTGCAGAGAAAGGTCCTAGCTTCATTAAGAAAGAGGTGGAGAAGCATTGCAAAAAAAACCCAAACAAACCTCGGGCTGAAGGAAGATCAGAGGCTAGGAAACCTGCAACTTATATGGAGAATCAAAGGAATTTGTTACCATTTTCACTTCTATAGTCTGAGAGTAAGGACAATAAGTGAAGCTCCGAAGTAAAGGTGCAGGCTTAAGTTGAATGCAGCTGATCATTTCTGTCTGTGCTCGATGATCCCTGGCTGCCAGAATGTCTCCTTGGGACTGTGAGCAATTGGCACAATGTAGAGCAGAGTTTAGGCAGCTGTAATTTGTGCTGGGAGGTAAAACCACTCCAATCAGGGCCTCAGGATGGGGGATCCACAAGGGAGCCATCTCCCCCTCTTCTCCTTTCCCCTCCCAACTCACTCCTGTCCTGTGTTGCATACACTTTGCCTGAATCTGAGGACCCAGCCTACAGCCCTGTTAGAATATTTCCATTTCATGTGGCTTGGTGTTGTAATATTCTCTCTTAATTCTAATGAGTTGTGTAAAATTGTGAAGCCAATGCAGCATTCTTCCTTTAAAGTTTCAAAATTAAGAAAAATGTTTGTGAGGTTGGAAACTTGGGAGAGATGTGCTGTGGTTATCTACTGGTCCAAGAATAAAATTCCTATGGCTTTGTACAAAAGCACACAGTAGTTGTTTGTTAGGGGAAAAAAAATCCAGACACCTTTTTAGTGAGAGTACTACCATGCTTATAGGATATAATAGGCCAGCCCATGCTTTTCTGCACTGCTCTATAGCCTTAGTGAGCTCAGTGGGTGCAAGCGAGAGCAACGTTTGGCTAAATGACACTTTTTTGAAAAGCAAATTGCTGAAAATTAAAAATTGTAGAAACCAACTTGCAGATTTTCCTGGGACTCTTAGAAAAGAAAGATTGCAACTTGCAAGCTCACAGGGGCTTCTGACTGACTGCTGCCATTTTATATATGTTTATACAGTACTTCATGCAAAAGGGGTCTCTTTTGGAAGCACTCTGGAACCTATTGCAATCTAACCATTAAATAAATACTAGGAGATTTTTTGTTGTTCCTCATTTTCTTCCTGATCGATCCAAATCCTCAGTTATTGGTTCACTCCAACATAGTTTTAACATTCAACCTAGACACATGAAAAAATTTGCATGCAGTGTTGAAACGTTCATTGTTTAAATTCTGACTCTGGTGGGCTGCAATCTGACATAGGCAAACTATTCTTGGATAACTTGTTCATCTGGATTGGCTCGCTCCCCCCCCCCCCTGCCCAGCCCCCCCTTGTTCCCAGTTATCATAGAATCATAGACTAGAAGGACCAGAAGAGATCTGCAAGATCATCAAGACTGGTCCCATGCCATGGGCAGGAAGTTATTGGGCTCAGACAAGCCCAACAAGGTGCTTTTCTTGAACACCTCCAAGGATGGCGATTGAACCACCACTGCTGAGAGTGTGTTCCAGATTCTGGTGACCCTTACAGAGAAAAAGTTTTTTATTACATCTAGCCTGAATTTTCCCTCTATTAGCTTGTGCCCATTGGTCCTTGTCCTCCCTTGAGGTGTCTTCCTGAAGAGTTGCTCCCCTAGATCTTGATACTCACCCCTGATGTACTTGTAGGCAGCTATCGTGTCACTTCTCAGCCTTCTCTTACTCAGACTGAACAGGCGTGGTTCCCAGAGACTCTCCTCATAGGGCCTATCCTCCATGCCCCTAATCATATGGGTGGCCTGTCTTTGTACCCTCTCAAGCTTATCCATATCCTTCTTGTAGTGTGGTGCCCAGAATTGGACACAGTACTCCAGCTGTGGCCCCACCAATGCTGAATAGAGAGGGAGGAGCATCTCCCGGATCTATTGGCAACACATCAGCTGATGCAGACCAGGGTTCTGTTTGCCATTCTGGTGACTTCGTTGCACTATTGGCTCATGTTCATCTTCCGGTCTATCGTGATGGCCATGAGTTGTAATAACGGCCATAAGTTGTTAGAGAATAGGTTCAGACTAGACATTAGAAGGCACTACATCACAGTCAGGGTGGCTAGGATATGGAATCAACTTCCAAGGGAAGTGGTGCTGGCTCCTACCTTGGGGGTCTTTAAGAGGAGGCTTGACAATTACCTGGCTGGGGTCATTTAAGCCCAGTTTTCTCTCCTGCCCAGGGCAGGAGGTCAGACTAGAAGATCTGCAAGGTCTTTTCTGACCCTACATCTATGAAGCTATGTGTCCCCTAGGGCTTGTTCAGATGCTGTGCCAGCCAGTGGGCCACCATGCATCATGTAATTATGGTGAAGGTTCTTCCTATCCAGATGAAGAACCCTGCACTTCTTTCTCCCTGTTAAACCTCATTTGATTTCATTCTGCTCATAAAACCAGTCTGTCAAGGTCATCTAAGGTCATCTTTACCTTATCCTCTGATGTGCCTGCATTTTCCCACAGCTTAGTATCATCTGCAAACTTAATCACTGAGCTTTCCACCCCCTGATCCAAGTAATTAATAAATATGTTAAAGAGCATGGATCCAAGCATGGATCCCTGGGGGACACCACTGGAGACGACCCTCCAGGATAAGGCCGCCCCACTGAATACTACTCTCTGGGATTGGCCTCTAAGCCAGTTGTCTACCCACTTCAATGTAGACTGGTCCAGCCCAGTACCCTCCAGTTTGGTTGAGAGAATCCTGTGGGAAACAGAATCAAAGGCTTTACTGAAGTCTAAGTAAATTACATCAACCTCATGACCCTCATGGTCGTAGAAGGACACCAGGTTTGTCAGGCATGATCTACCCTTGACAAAACCATGCTGGTTGCTTCTTATTACACCATCAGTTACCAGCTTGTAATCGATGGCCTCCTTAATAAGTTTTTCAAAACTTTTTCCCAGGACCAAAGTCAGACCGAGTGGTCTGTAATTTGCAGGGCCATCCTTCAGATAGGCACCACGTTGGCCCTCTTCCAGTGTTATCCATAAATAGATCACTGCTTCTGTGAATTTGGTTTACAACTATTTGACAAATGCAGATATAGTAAAACTTATAACTGTTTACCAATCTCTGTGACTATGGCATCTATGCAAGTCAGAACTGAAGGTATTAAGAGGCCTGAGTTCCAGTGTAGAGTCCACGGCTTTTGTATTGGAGAGATTTATTCTATCACTGCTCTGCATCTGAATTCTGACTTCATCTTCCTTTTCCAGTTTGTTTACGCCTAAGATCTCTATGTACAGATGTATATCTCTATACTATATGTATTTACAGTGTTATTGCAATGGAATGCCAGTCTTGTTTGGAGGCTGGAGGAATAACTGTAGCATAAACATTATCAACATACCTGCAAGGGCATTGATTCTCTAGAATATTTATGAAAAGTGAAAAAAACCTGGGTGGAATGCTTGTCACAGTGAATCTGTCTGATGGTTTAAATTAATGTGCACCATTAACTTTTCTTCAACATTTGCCCCATTCTCTTTTTTGTCACTCGGTGGTGGTCTACATGGAATGCATCTGGTGTCTTAAGTCCCTTTCCTTGTAAATGGGTATTCATATTACAAAACAACACCAAGGAGAGAACTACTTTTTATATTGAATTGAAAATTTCACTAGACACTATAAGACCTAAGGGTTTGACCCTGTCAGGTATGGAGCACCTGCTATGATGCTTGACACTCTTCCATTCTGTCGAGCTCATTAATTATTTTGCCCTACCAGTCTCCACCCTTCATCACCCATCCTCAGCCACTTCTTTTCGCCATGCTGGGATGGAACTTTGGCAGCCACAGAAATGGGGGTTGGATAGATAACCTGTTTGCAGAGCTGCACACACATGAGGTGAGCCCTGATCTAACTCTACTAACTCTCTGTTAAAATATAGAGGAGCTGATGTCAGTGGGAGCAGAGTTGGCTAAAGCTGAATGCTTTAGAAAATCCCACCCTCCAGATATTGAAAGGGAGCAGAATGATGAGACTGCAACTGGTTTCAAAAGTCAGTGACTGTCATTCAAACACATCTCTGAGCAGCATTTAATCTGGAACCCATTTGTGACTGAAGACTGCAAAGGTGGGTGAAAAGTGGTGTTAAAAGTCACCTGTATGCTCCCATGTCATAAGGTTCATTAGTGAATTAGCTGATTCCTGAGGTTGTCAGCATCTGACGATTCTAGGAAAGCTAGCCACCAATTGAATTGTTATTTCTGGTCACACCACCTGGGTTAGGGTTCTGAAGGTAGATGTGCAGGTCACATGACAAGAGTTGGATTGCAAGTAACTACGGTTCAATGGGCTAGGACAAGGACCTACCATGCTGGGTCTCTGGTCCATGACTGGGCCTCCTAGGTGATACAGGGCAAATAAACCAGCAATCTGTCATATACTGGTTCTTGCTAAGTGGAAGCTAGAGCATACTGGAGGCTGTTTTAAGTTACACCAGCTAACCACTGACCAGTGTACCCATTTAACAGGTACAGGTTGCCAGGGTATAGAGACAGACCAGCTGTGCTCCCTGTGCTGGGGCCTGGCAAAGGACTCTCCTTGCAGATTCTACGGCTTTGCATCTACAGAAAAAATTTCAGGACCCAGATTCATCAGCCTAGATACTTTGCCCAGAAGCATATGGCAGGATCTAGATGATATCTGAGGTTATGCTTTATCTACAGGGTGATCAACTCTACATTGTATAAGGTAGCAAATATACTCTTTGCTAACCATGGGATTGATAAAGTATTTAGGAATGAGAAAAGGGGTTGGAAAAGCTCTTACATTTTGGGTAGATTCAGTAAGCAAATGTCAAAACATTGAACAGGGTTCAGGAAAATGGTCAAAGCTCAGATACTGTACTTGGAGAAGAACTAGAGTGGGATCAAAGATGTCTGGTATTGCTGAAGAGAGAAGATAAAGAGAGCCACCCCAGAATGAAGCTGATCAGAAGTGCTTCAGACCTAGGGCTTGATCCTGCCCCAGTGAAATCAATGGAACAAATGTTGGGGCCCCAAGTTAGCACTGGCAGGCTAGTCAGAGAAGGAAGAAACTGGATGTGCTCATGCTGGCTTAGAAAAGCCTTGGTCAGCTGACAAGTTGAAACCACACAGGACTGATAAATGCCAGAGAGACCTGTTGTTTGCAGAGAAGGAAAACTGGTGTGGGATACAGCTTTTAAAGGAATGGAGAATCAAACAGCCCTGCAGCAGCTGATAAGGTAAAATGGAATGGCTTGGGGACAGTGAAATGTTTGCTAAACTTGGCCTTTCTCTGGGAGCTCAGGAAGGAACATGAAGCATTAACATTTATTGTGGTCAATCCTGAGAACTCTTCAGCGATATCCTCACAATCTGGTTTGGATACGATGCCATAATTTACCTCTCTGTACATGGTTGCCCGGCCTCTTCCAGTTCCCAGGTGGCAATAATAGCAGATTAATTTGTTCAGTATTAGATGTCCTGTATCAGTCCTGTCAATCAAGGAGACTTGGGAGCACAACATGATTTGGCTGTTATAAAGCTTCTATTGCTGATCCAGAGCATCGCATTCCCGCTAGCTTCCACACGGACTCCCATGGTGCCAAAGAAAATAGTGAGAATATAAAGAAACAAGAACTAGCTGTTGGCATATTTATTGCTCTAATTTTGTTTTAGGCCCAAATTGTAAAAACTGAAGTAAATTTGTTCTATTGAGCTTTGTTTATAGTTATTGATGTAATTATTTTTGTTATCACAGCTCACACGTTCCAGTGGAGAACTTTTAGGCAGCTGCTATGCTTGCAAATGCCCTGTTCTTTGAGGTCCAGCTTGAGCACCCATTGATTTTAAGATCAAACCTGTAGGCAGGTTTAAGGTACCAACCTACTCTTGCAGAAAGAGGGAATAGGAAATTCTATAGCAACTTACATCTGTGCTTGATTTTAAAGCATTAGGTTCCACGGTGAGCCTGGCTGTAGTCCTGTGCAGGGCTAAGGAGCCCTCTTTCTCTTATAGGAGCTATTCATTGCTAGACCATGCAGCAGTTGTGGGAGTTTGGTTGTTATTCCCACCTCCTTGGTAGTGAGTTGGGAGTGAAGGGACCTCTAGACTCTACCATCCCAATATGGCAGCATAGTTGATCCAATGAGGAAAGTGCAATATTCTATGCTAAGAAGATGGCTAGTACAGTTCACTTTCTTCTCAGAAGCAAGTGGGGAACAGGGACAGAAATGTGAATTTCATAATTCATAACCTGTCTTCCTTCTAGTGGGGGCAGCTACATGAGACACTTATTGTGGAGTTGTCTAATTAGCTCCATAGCAAAGTGTCTCTGTTTACATGTGCAGAGCTATTATGCCAGAGTTGACTAATTAACTCTGTTATAGGTTAGTGCTGCCCGATATGAGTACTATTCTTCAGTAGAGTTATTTACTCTGCTGCAACGCACGTATAGACTGTGACCAGGGCTGTTGGGGCACAAGGGTGGTACAGTGCAGGGCTGCCTGCCGTCATAACCCAGCCAGCCCCTCCACAGCACTCTGAACTGGGGCGGAGCAGGTCTGGGCTGGCAGGCTGACCCCCCAGGCCCGCTGCTAGCTGGAGCTGCGTTGCCCTGGCTCAACATGCTGCAGTCCTGGGCACATGTGTAAACTCTGCGTCCAGGAGCAATCAACTCCAGGGCAAACTGCTCTGCAGTTTATAGTGTTGCATTAATATTCATGTGTAGATATGCCCAGTGTAGTGCAAACCAGCCAAATTTTACTTTGGATTGATTGCAAAGTTCCAGTTTTGTCTACTATATAGCAACTCACTACATTCCCTGGTCCTGCTCATTGTGTATGAAGTTTAAGGAGGCGTTAAAGGGTCGGGGGGGGGGGGTTAAACCTGTTTTGGCATGTTAAGTATTAGAGCTCTCTGTTGTAGTCAGTTTTACATCTTGTAATTTATCTCAAGGAAACAAAAACTAACCAGTGCCAAGTAAATATCAGATAATCTGAAATGTATCTACCTCTCTAAGATAACCATTACAGAACTTTGTTGCCAAGTCCTCATTTCTTGTCTAATGACTTTAATTAACCTGAGCAGTTATGCTCTTGAATTGGATGTACTTTAGGGACCAGCTTGATGACACTCTTCCTGCTGTTAAGAAAGCGTAAGTATGATAGTTCAGTTATTGCTCTGCATTGTTAATATGGTTGATTTTGGTCACGTGCCAAGAGAACCACTAAGCAATCATGGAAAATAAAGGGTAACACAGTTTTTAGAAGGATTCTGGATAATTTTGACTATAAAACAGGCTGCATAATCTTGGCAAAAAATGGATGAATTCATTATCTACAAATAGTGGAAAATATTATAAATGGCAGTAAATGAAATAAATGGGTGTTTCCACTGTAATATGCTATTCTCAGAGCCACCCAGAAAGAATACAGCTTGGTGTACTGGGTGGGTAGTCTTAGATAAAGTGCAAGATCATGTTCATATGCTCAAATACTTGTTTAAGAGCAAGATGTTTTATGCCTCTGTTGTAGAAGGAAACATATATATTTTACATACGTTTTGTAATCATATATGGATATAGGAGCGAGGAGTGAGCTAAAATCTTTCTTTGTGCCTTATATCTGTTTGCATTTATAAGTTAACCTCATTTTCATTTGTTCTACTACACCTTAAGGGTTTGGGAAACTCAGTGACTCATTCTAATGGAAAGTCACTGACCCTCCTTATTGGAAGAAACTGATCTTTCTGTATATTTTGGATTTGTTTGTGGCCCCATACTCTCACTACAAACACACTGAATTGAAGTCCTGGCAGATTTTAATAGTAAAAAAAGTTACCCATTAACAAGTAGAGTTTGGCTGGAAGCTCTTCATTCCCACTCATTTGGCTTTGGGATTTTTCCCCCTGTTTGTGATTCAACTGGAGGCAATGCACTCGGGTATCTTTAAGCATGTGAGTAGTCCCAAGCATTAGTCACAACGCTTAAGGTTATGCACTTATGCATGTGTTTTAAACATTTTGGTGGGTGGGAGCCTAAGAACAATGTAAAATGCTACTGTCTGTAAATCTCTTCATTTCTTTTTGTAGTAATTAATAAAACTTCAGGCTCAAAGAGAGATTGCATTGATATTCATTGACCATTGTTGGTGGCAACAGCAAAGCCAGATCCTTATCTGGTGCAAACTGTGGAGCTAAGATAATTTACACAAGCTGAATATGTGCTCCCCAGTGGGGAATTGGGAGCGATTATGCTGATTCTGCAATTGACTAGAAGTAAAAAACGAGCTATTTAGCCAGTTGCCATAAGTGGAAAGAGTCTCAACTATTTTAGTGGGCATTAGATCAAACTCATGGATCAGAGACAAAATATGCCTCTTCAAACCGCCCATATTAAAACCTGTTTTAAAGACAGGATGGAACTCTGGTGATCAAAACAAAAATATAAGTCTTTCCAGATCAGATTTGCAAAATTGTTTCAGGCTCTTGCTACCTGGTGATTTTCTATGACTAACGCTAACCGGTTCCAAATAATATTTTACTTCCTGTTTAATTCCCCATCTCTGTCTCTCATTTAGCAATGCATTTATACATGCACCCAATATTGGGAACATGAGAAGTCCCTTTGACTTCAGTGGGATAGCTCACATGACCAAAGTGCCTGTGTAAGTATCTTGCTCAAGTATGCTTAAGTATCTTGCTCTGAAGGCTCCTACTCATAGCAGTAGAACAAGACAACAGGAACCTAACAGGAGCTCCAAACAGTCTTTAAAGCCTTTTATCTGTCTCACTGGATGCAGAGAATGAAAACTCTTCTTTCACAGGTGTTGAGAATCACCAGGCTACAAAAGGCCATCACCCCTTACTGGTATGGGTATGGACAAAGTGATGTATTATAATCACATGAACTGGATGGCCAAATTCAACCTTAAGTTGCTTCACCCAAGGCGTTTTGCACTCTTGGGTGGTAGGGTAGCATAGATCCATTGTACAGCATGAGGGGTCAGGTAATAATACTTCTCATTCATAGCAAAGCCGTGGAGTTATCTTCTACTTTACTATTTATTATCCCTGTGGGTCCAGCCTTGGAACAGAATTGTGATGCTGGCTGCTAAGCATTTGCCAGTGGGGCCTGGAGGAACCATTTTGCTCTTCCCTTAACTAAGAAAACTGCTGAGGATTGGAGGGCCTTGCTCCACTTCATAAGGCACACTCTGCATGGTGCTATGTGGAGCTAGAGAAGTAGAATCCCTGGTGGGATTTAAATGGCATCTGCAAGTCAGGAGAAATATTTGCCTTTATAATAGATTTATAAGCATCTTGTTAGTGATGCTGTAGATTTCATTTGCTCATTATTTACTCCTGATTGCCCTTGTGTACATTTTTACAAACATCTGAGTGCATATTAAGCTCTTTGAGTGAAATCCTAACTCCCAGAGTTTTGCCATGGACTTCAGCAGGGCCAGAATTTCACCCCTTGGGTCTAATTCAGCCCTGGGATCAGTCAGTTGATTTAGCAGAAGATATTACCAAGGATGGAAGTGCCTGTATGAACAGTTCTTTGCCATTATTACTATATAGTATTATAGTAGCGCCAAGGAACCTCAACAAACCAGATCTTTGGTTTTCTGCCTGCAGTAATAAAGACTCTTGCAAACATACAATGTTGTTGGTGAACTGTCACTACAAAGCCAAGAGATAGCTATCTTCATACCTTAATCCCTCACGTGGTTGTGGGTTCAGATAAGATTTTTGCTACTAAATGCTTATTGCATTAATTATATCAACATTTATCATTGTATTGCCTATATTACAAGACTGATAAGAAAAACATTCCCTTACATGATTCATTAAGGGCATCACCACAGCATTACTGATGATCCTGGGCCTAATGGAAAGCCTAATTAAAAATAACAATGGCACACTTACAAAACACATGTGGTTTCTATGTTTGCACACCTATACATGTTTATAAGTATATAGAACTGAGAAATCTTGGAGGACTTCTTTACTATTTCAAGAATACTACAGTTCTACTGGTACTTTTCCCTTTGCCTTTTAGGATAGAATGACAATGGGACCATTGCTCAGATATCTTTGTGCAACCTTACCTGCACAGGCAAACATGCTGCCATTCTTACTTTTGCAGTCATGCTTTTTCTTTGCCAGTAACCTCACCCATAATTCTATGGGTACCATTAATTGCAAGCAGAGATACTAGTATTTATGGCTGGGATTTTCAAAGGAGCCTAAGGAATTTAAGAACCCAAAGTCCATTGGCTTAAAAATTCCATCCTAGATGTTTAAGGCACTATTTATGCCCACTAACCAGGTGGTGTGGTTAAGGCGTTAGGATTCTTAATCCCTGTACATTTTGTATGGCATAAAAGCATGTGCAGAAGCAGAGGCTAATGACAACATTCTGCTGCAATTGGGAATCCATTGCCAAGTAATTAAATGCTGGAGGCTCCAAGTGGGAGAGGAACCATGGAAAAAACACAGGTCATACCCTGTTCACACTCCCTTTCAGCATCCACTCTTTGCCCCTGTATGGCACAGGATGGACAAGATGGACCTGTGATCTGACCCAATAAATAGCAGTACTTATGTTCTTATCAATAAGTGGGTGATACCAGTGAAAACCAAGACCTATCTTATTTTTCTTTTTTATTTTTTTAAAGCATGATTTAAAAAGGCTTCAGGTAAAGTAACAGAGCTGTTTGTACTCATTGAGATGGTCAGTATCCCTAGCCCTCTTGAGGCTTTCCTACCAAAACATGCCTTTACATATGGATGTGCATAAAATGCTACCTTAATGGAAACACAGAACAGATGATCTCTTTTGCAACTGGTGAGAGCTCACTGTGCTGGGGACTGACTGCTGTCTAAAAATCCATGCCACTTCTCAGGTGGTACTTGAGCGACACCTCAATCCATATTTAGGCAGCCATGTTTGACAAAGTTAGTCATAATTCATAATGCCTTTAAATTAAGCATGGGTTTAAATACCTTGTTGTGTCAAGGCCTAAGGAAGTAATTTTCTCCCAGTTCTGAGGTGATGGAACTTTTCTGAGGAGGTCAGTTCATCTCCAGCCATTGTCCTCTTATCCCCAGAATGTGTATGAGATTATTTTTTGCCCTTAAATAACCCTAAAAGTAAGCAGAATTAAGATGTATGAGTCTTACTTCCTTTACATTATCCTGCCTAAATATTTATCCTTATTCCAGAAAGATTTTGCCTTCTTGCATCTCTGTCTTTTTAATTTTTTTCTTTTTTTACAAAAAGCCTTGATGTAGTTTTATTTTCTTTCTTTCTTGACACGCAAATTCGTGAAATTCTTTCTTTCTTTCTTTCTTTCTTTCTTTCTTTCTTTCTTTCTTTCTTACTAAGTTTGGAAAGCCACAATTTTACAGTTCCCCCTGCTTGTTCAGAAATAGTAGCATTCATATTTGGCATTTCGAGAAGGATTATGCTGAAGTCCAAATTTACTTCTATTAAATTAAACCTAATTGAAAAAAGGCAAAGGCATTTATTAGGTAGCTATCCAAATGGTATTAAATTTAACATTTTTATTTAAAAGAGGAAAGAAAATAGCATGGACTAAAGAAATGTAAGTGGAAGAAAAGCTATCAAAATGTATGAAGGGAGGGACTCCTGTTGTTGAACACTCACCAAAAACCCACAAACATTTATAGTAATAAACAAAATATACCTTGTTGGCCATTTTCTGTGCTCTTTGCTCTTGGGTATATGTTTATGGTCTGAAATGGAGCTTGCTTTTTGTCTCTGAGATGCTGCTTTTATTTGATTCTGGACTGAAGTTGTAAAACTTTTGGTGCAAAAACTATTGTGATATCACAGAGTTAGCATTAACTTCATCACAGGGCGAAGTGAATAGATAGGATGGTGTATAAGGAACAAAAACTTCTGTTTAAACTAAAGGAAAAAGAATTTGGGAAATTGTTTTGTTTTACAATAGTGCCGAGAGCTGTAAGTGCAATCTCAGCCCTGTTGTGTAGGCATGGTACAAACCCATGGTGTGAGAAAGACAGACACTACAAGGGAGAAAGAAAGCATTAGTGTCTCTGTTAGAAATAGAGAACTGAAGTACAGGGAGAGTAAGCTACTTCTTGAAGGTCACACAGGAAGTTTGTGGTGTGGCTACAAAAATGAACCTTGCTGTTCTTGGTTTGTGTGGATGGTGAAGTTGTTTGGTGTATGAGTGGTCTGTTTCGAGTTTTTGTGCTGTTGTTACTGCTACCCATTTGTTTCCCTGTTGTTAGAGAAAGAATGACCACAGGCTTGGCTTGGTGGTAAAGGCTTGGCCAGGTTTATTACCTACAAAGCACCTACTTGCTAACATGCATGGCAAATGGTGACAAGGTGTTAGCCCGGGATGCTTGTAGCAAGGTAGTAGCATGAGTTGCATATAGTGTCCTCTAGGTCCATTGCAACCGATTACAGTTCAATAGACTGGGACAAGGAACTACCACATTGGGTCTCTGGTCCATGACTGGGCATCCTAGGTGATACAGGGCAAATAAACCAGTAATCTGTCATATACTGGTTCTTGCTAAGTGGAAGCTAGAGCATATTGGAGGCTGTTTTAAGTTACACCAGCTAACCACTGCCCAGTGTATCCATTAACAGGTACTGGTTGCCAGGGTATAGAGACAGACCAGCTGTGCTTCCTGTGCTGGGGCCTGGCAAAGGACTCTCCTTGCAGATTCTACGGCTTTGCATGGAAAAGATTTCAGGGCCCAGATTCATCAGCCTACAGATTCTTTGCCCAGAAGCATATGGCAGGATCTAGACGATATCTGAGGTTACGCTTTATCTACAGGGTGATCAACTCCACATTGTACAAAGTAGTGAGTATACTCTTTGCTACCAATGTAATTGATAAAGTATAACAAATGAGAAAGAGAGTTGGAAAAGCTTTAAAGTTTTGGGTAGATTCAGTAAGCAAAAGTCAAAACATCAGACGGGATTCAGAGAAGTGGTCAAAATTCAGTTACTTGGAGAAGAACTAGAGCGGGATCAAAGATGCCTGGTATTGCTGAAATTTCCAAAGTTTTTTATTTTCTTATAATTGATCAAAACAATTTTGTTTATATTAGACATTTTTTGGAACTGCTTACTTAAACATGAGCATTTTAACCAGAGAACTCTAAACTTTATGTATCCAATGGTTTTTTTTGTGTATTTTGGACCATTCGATACCATCTTTATTAATTATGCTGAACAGATAGGCTTGTTAGGGGACTGTAAAGCCTAGTTTTACATATGCACATTTTAGTGTAGTCTTTGTGTAAACTAGGGTTACCATACATCCAGGTTTCCCAAACATGTCCCCTTTTTGGGTCCTCCCATCTCCATCCAGGTGGTTTTTTAAAAATATCAACAAACGTCTGGGATTTTGTTCTGCCTCCACTCCACATCGAAGTTTTTCCCAGCACTTCCCAGCTTGCCCTAGCAGAGCTGCTTGGGGCTGGGGGAGGCTGGGCCATCACATGGGTATGATTGGAAGCCCAGCAGCTGCAGGCTTGTAAGTCTATGGTGGCAGGGTTTGGGGGGCCAGGACTTGGGGATGGTCTGGGGTGTGTATGTGTCTGTGCGGTGTGTGAGGGGGGTGGGTTTCTGCTGAAGCCAGGGCTTCAGCAAGGTGGGCAGGCAGAGGAGGTGCCTGCCTCTCCAGCAGGGGAAGAGGGTGGGAGGTTTCTTTGGGGGCAGCAGGGAGCTACATGGGCAGCAGGGCTGGGGCAGAGGGCTGTAGGTCATGAGTGAGGGGCACTGGCAGGGTGGGGGACAGAAGGGCTGTGGGTCTAAGTGAGGGACACAGGCAAGGCTGGGGGTGGCAAGGGGCTGTGGGTCAAGAGTGAGGGGCACTGGTAGGGCTGGGGGGGGGGGGGTTGGCTTAGGAGTGAGGGACACCAGGGGGGTGGAGGACTAGGGTTAGGAGTGCAGGACACAGGCAGGACCAGGGAGCTGCAGGTTGGGAGTGAGGGGCACCAGCATGGTCTGGGGGGCAGGGGACTATGGGTCAGGAGTGAGGGGCAGCAGCAGGGCTGGGCTGGGGCTGTGGCTTGGGAGTGATGGGCAGGGGCAGGGTACAGGCATATCACTGTCCTCCCCCCCATCATATAATCCGCTCCCTCCCCCCTGACAGGTGTCCTCTTTTTCTGAAACTGGTAATATGGTAACCCTATGTAAACAGAGCATGCATTTTGCTTTCGTTCATGCTTTAGCAGTGCATTTCTGTGAGCTGTAAATCCACTGATCAATGCTTGCCTTAATTAACACTTCAGTGAGGCCTACAAACCCAAATAATAGGAAAGCCCTGCTCACTTTCTTAATAACTGTTAGACTACTTTTGCTCTCCTGGGTCTTAAACATGGAATAAGAAGCCTAATTTGTTCAAACTCTTGGCAAGGCTGTCTTAAAAAATGAGAAATTATGCAATAAGTTGAACCAGCTTTGTCATTCTTTTTCAAATTTTAGAATTTAACTATCCTCTAGGAAAGTTTGCTGTAGGAAGCTGTATGGTCTCAGAAAGTGAGGAATTCAGGCCACAAAGCACATCTAAGGATAATTATTGCTCCTATTGAAATGAATGGCAAAATTCTTATAACTTCCCTTGGGGCCAGGATTTTGTTAGTCATTTTATAGATCAGCATCAATACCTTTAATTGCTCTCAGACACAAAGAAGGAGCCCATAGTCATGGGATGGCATTGATTGGTCTCTGGGCAGACTTGTTTAAGCCACGTGTGCCTTTTGACTACCAAACTGATTACTGCAATGTGCTTCTTGAAAACCATTCACAAGCTTTAGCTGCCATGGTGTCATGGGCCCCTTGCTTTTTCAGACTGGTAATAGGGAATGTATTACTGCAATGAAGCATAAACTGCCTTTGCTTCATATTCATTTCTGAGAAGAATTAAAGAATTTGTTGCTATTGATTTTAAGAGCTAGATATGACTTAACTCCAAACTACCCAAGATTTGGTTCAGTTTTTTGCTGAAGTCAACAAGGCTGCATTGGTTTTGACTAGATTGCCCATTCAGTCATGCAAAATCTCTGGACTTTCCAAGAGTACCACAAAGTGTTTAGCAACCTACATCCACTGATCTGAACTTCTATTCACTTCCATGAGAATTGGGTGGCTAAATGTCAGCAACAGTCAAGCTACAGGGGTTAAATCCATTTAGCTTTTGTTCGTTAGTCTGTGGGTTAAAAAAAAAAAGGCTCATGTATTTTACATTTTTTAACTGATAAGTCTGGCCAGCAATCAAGAGTAAATCATGGTATCGGTGCACACCCACAATGTAGCCTGATATTTTTTTACATTATAAAGTGGCATAAGTGAGTCATGAGAGTTGAATTTAGAGGTGTTTAATTACCTTTGTTCATTGGTTACTGAAAACCCTTTTCCTTCACTGAACTTCCATAGGGAAGTAAACTACCGTGCTTTTTAATAGTGTGGTTTCAAAGAAATTTTCAACTTTATTTCATTAAGGTTCACAGATTCAAACCTGGGATATTTCTATTACAGAAATTGTTATATTGTCCTAGGGTATGAACCAATCTTTACTGCTTTAGCTTTCATTATGCCGTAACAGACTTATATAACACATGGCAGCAAAATAAAGCAAACACAGCAAAAATACAATAAAAGAAACACAAGAGTTAAGGGTAAATTATATATTCATTAGTCAGGCAAAAATTCGTCTGAAGACTTTTACTATAATAAATTGCTGTAAGTGGCAGAGGCATGCAAGTGCTGGAATTTGTACTGTTTTATTTAATAAAATAAAACATATGGAGAATAATGTTATTGTATTAAATCTGAATTCTCTATGGAACATCATTATTAAAAGTATGGTAGTTTAATTCCCCATGAAATACCAGGCAGTGAAAAAATGTTACAGTGACAAATGAGAAAAAAATTAATGAAAAACAATTTGATGCTCTCTTAGCAATCGGTGGACATATTTTTCAGTTGCATGTGCAAGTGAGTTTTAGTTCAGGGAAGGAGAGGTCACGATTCTTTTATCTCTGCTTCCTGAGACTATCTGATGGTTAAGAAATGAACGTTAAACCCTCATGCTCAAATATTTGCTAAGGAGCAAACCAAGCTGTGTTCCTGATTTTAATATTCCACATCAACAATTCACACCGTATTGGTCAGTTATGTAAACCAGGGCTCAACAGGATTTCACAAGGGATGGGATAATTATTTGGTTGTCAGGACTATCCAGATTATTGCTTCTAATGACAAAAATTTTGGAAGGAATATTAGACTTTATTTTTTGGGGGTTCAGACAATATGTAACAACAAGGGACCAAGATGAGATGTCTGCAAGAGGCAGATTATTCCACATCTGCCTACAGCAGAGCCCTTACCACTTCCTCTGTAGCATCTGGTTCTGGCCACTGTCAGAGACAGGATACCGGACTAGACGGGTCATGGGTCTGATCCAGCTTGGCAGTTCCTATGTTCCTAAATCATCCAGCCAGGAAACAGACACCATCCCAGGTAATTTACAAAAGTGACCAGCTTTTGGATTTGAAGTTTAAATGCTGGATATTATGCAAAGGACTGCTCATATAGATATATTCATACAGTTAAATTGGAGGGGGGGGCAGAACCTCATGCGAAAGATGGATAGGGAATTTCAAATATTCTTTTGAGAATCTGAACAGCAAAAGGAGAAAAATTAAACTAGTAAATATGCTACAAGTTATTTGCTTAGCTATACTTTTCTTGTAGCAACGATTTTTTCTTTTCCATACAGAATTACCATTTACTATGTAATTTACAGGGCCTGGTAATGTTCATTGTCAGTTATAAGAGATGTGACAACTCTAGCAGTCACCTAGCAGCGTTAGAGGCAGGAAAAACAAAATGAAGCTGCATTTTCCAAACTGTTTAGGATTAAACATGTGTGACTGTGTGAAGGATTTGTCGAGAACCCCAAGCACACATGATATCAGAGTGCATTTCATTTGTGTTGCCTCATAGGAAGCTTGGGAGGGATATTTCTCACATCAGAAGTCAGGGCTGGTTATGTTCATGTAGCCTTGCAACCAGCCCTGTTTCTACAGAGTCTTTGGTGGGTGCTAGATTTCTATGTTACCTAAGTAGAGATTTGGGGACACATCTAAACATAAGAGACCATATGGTTTTCATGGGTTGGAGGTAGAAGATCTATCTGATCCCACTCAGCTAGAGAATGGAAAGACTTCTTTTGAGCTTAGAAAATTCCCCTCCCTATATTCTGTAGTGCAGGGCTTGCAATATTTCCTAGTAATTGTGCATTGGGAAGGTAACTTAGGATCTCAGTAGTGCAATTGCTAGGAAATCTAGTTACGGGGAAGCTGGCAGCAGAAGATAGAAAGACCTTATCCTTAATTCTTGTTTCCATTTAGAAGAAACAGATGAACACAGAAGTCTCTAAACCTTTAAGCTATCCTGAAGACCTGGAGCCATATGTGCCAGTACTTAAAAAGAATAAAAGTTGTGGCAGGCTGAGGAAGGGCAATAAGATGGGGAATGTCGTCAGGAGAGCAAATTCTGGAAGGGTATTTCTCTTCTGTTCATCCATGTGGGTAGCTATGCTGATGGAGACAGCCCATGCAGACAGGGTGCTGTAGGACCTTGTTCACAGGGGTCACTTGAGCAGCAACCTATCTATTCTATACTATGCCTTTTGCCCTGCAGTCTTAGCATCTCAATCTGCAGGGTTGGTTCCGGTGCAGTAGCTGGTGACAGAGAGCTACTAGTTATAGCTCTCTGCAGATCCCATATGTGATGCTGTAAGAACACCATTTACATTCATTTGCCCTTTGCTGAACTGAAAGAAAGAAACCCATTCCCAGCCTCTCTTTTTTTCTACCTCTGATGTAAGTTTATCTTTGTTCATCCTGGGGAGATTGGGCTCCACCCAGAGGTTTGGCTGAGGGCCAGCGTTAGAAAGGAGTTGTAGAATAAACCTTAAGAGCATTCTTGATGTGTTTATTTCCCTTCAGAGAGCTGGAGAAAGAGGAGGGTCTGTTGGCACCCAAAATTTCATGTTCTGGCATGTTACCAGGCCCACGGGTCACCTCGTAGGGTGGCCATCCTAGTGGACATTCTGGTTTTCTGCTACTCTGTCCTCTGCCCTCTATTGATATGAAACCTGATGCCTTTATGTCCTCTATTTTTCTCTTCAAGAAAAAGATAGAGGACATAAAGGCATCCAGTTTTGTATCAATAGAGGACAGAAGACAACTGGACTGTCTTCTAGGATGGCCACCCTAGTCACCTGGCAGGTCAGTGGCATCATTTCACACAATAAGGGGAAACACAGGGGTAAGGAAGGAAGTCAGGAAGGTCTTTATACCAGTTAGGAAGAAAAGTTACTAGAAAATACCTGCAGCAAGTAGGGACTGGAGAAATAACAAGAGACTCAGCAGGTCCTTTCAGGAAGGTTGCTTACAGGTTCTTTGAATGACTGAGGTGACCTTAACTGCTACTGGGTACTTCATTTAATGTTGCAGTTGGTGAGTCAACTCATGTGCTCATAGAGCCCTTTGTTCCAGTTTTTTTCATATAGCAAAGAACATTACTTGTTTCTTCTTATATCAATGTATCTTG
The DNA here is from genome assembly GCF_030867095.1 of Alligator mississippiensis. NCBI lineage: Eukaryota > Metazoa > Chordata > Crocodylia > Alligatoridae > Alligator > Alligator mississippiensis. The sequence goes on along the minus strand of NC_081824.1, from coordinate 222,475,070 downwards.
GCTGTGACTTGACTGTGACCATATTTCATTTTTTTTCTTTAAAAATGAACAGTTCCATGACTATGAAAAAGACGTTCCATCAGATTTCAACATACCTGTTCTTAAAACTCAAAACTGGAGTCCCGTCCTGCTCATGAAAAGAAAGGTGTTATGGTTAATGGACTGGGCTGGAAACAGGCATGATGGCAGATTCTCAGGTATGATGTAGATTGCTTGCATAGCCTTGGACAAGTAGGTCATGGTCTAGTTCTGATCTCATTTACACTAGAGGAAATCAGGAGTAATGCAGTTAGTAGAGTTAAGCTCTTGTGGGAACACAGCCAGGCCCATTAATTTATTGCCTCCATTTTCCATCCGATAATGCTTTTCTGCCTCCCAAGGCTTTTTCTATTTTTTTTTTAGAAGAAGAAATGCATTGATGCTTGTGGAATGTCTAAATGCTCCTGAACAAAGCTTGTAATAACTATCACCCTTTTTTAATAGAGTTACTTTCCTACCTTAGGCAACAAGAGCCTCCTTGGTTGTTTTATCTGCACTTAATCATAACTTTTCTGGATGAAAAAATGACTTCCTATATATGTTTAGCTGTTCATTTTTGCCCTTTCATTGGTTCCATCCAGTATATTACATTTGGAGTTATTAAACTGTTTTTTTGTTTAGCAAAAGGTATGCTCAGACCAACGCCCTTAGCTCCACAAAGACACCATCCCAAATTAATTCTACATGTTGCAGCTGTATGCACTTGCTGAAGAAGTGAGTAATATTTTGACATCTAATATGAAGTGAGTTATCTTCTAAAAATGCTTCCCTGCCCCTGGTATATCTAGGGCAAATGGGAGATTGCTTAGGGTGCATAATGAAATGCTGGTACTAGGAAAAATGGAAAATTGTGCAGACGTATCAGAATCTTGAGTTCACAAGACATAAACAAATGGCTAATAATGGTAAGGTTGAGGCACAATCTGATGAAAACGAGGAAAGAATGCCTTCCTCTTTGTTTATTCTAAGCTCCCTATCACCCCAGAAGTCTAAAGTTAATCCTGTAGATGCATAGTTGGGGACCTACAATAAATGGTCAGACATTCAGAAATGATAAACACTTATCAACTTTTACTAACTTCAACGACAGCTTGTTTGTGTTCTGCATTTCTGATTTTGTAGCTATTAAGTCTGCAGGGCATGTTGTTGGCCCTCATTTCCACCTGCTAAATCACACTGAAGTTTCCTAAGATTACATATACTTTTCTATGCAAGCGATTATGGAATTACAATGGAGTTAGGGGTGGCATGTGACTGTGAGGAAGCATTCCATGGGATGGTAGATTGCAGAGTACTCATTGAAAAAAGGTTTGAGAATCCCTATTTCTGATTATAATTGAGGCTTGATAATCTATGAATACTGATTTATTTTTTCCTTCCTATTACTCTGAGGCTAGACTCATGGTCCTAAGGCAATTTGGCATATCAAAAGATATAATAGTAGTAGTAGGCATAAAATAAATCTGCAATTTTATCTCTGTAAAATATGTCAAAGCAGCAAAGAGTGCATTCATTGTGGAAGTCTTGCATAACTCATTTCTTGTGAGTAATCCAGCTTTCTCAGACTTAAGCCAATAAAACCTTTATACCACCACATGCCACCGTTTGTCTGCAGCTACTTCTATCTTTATCTGCGTGCATCAGTTTCCGGTAAGAGGCATTATTGCATGTACATGACTCAGAATCTGTGGCATTATGGTCTTTATAATAACTGTTCCCATACAGAAGAAACAGCTCATACTGTTTAAACAATGAGATACACATATGCTGGAGAACATCTGAAGTCATCGTGGAGACTGACCTTAGGGCCCCATCCAGAAAAGTGCTAGGTGCTTCTTATTAGATTTAGAGCAGCCTCAACTCCTAAGTGGTGTCAATAGAGGCTTTGGTCGTTCAGTTGTAACTTAGGTTGGACAGCAATTGAATTTGGTTCTCCCTCTCTAGGTGGATCTATACCAGAGCTTTTTGCCAGTTAACTCGAGACAAATAACACATTTATAAGCTTGTTCTCCTAATGTTTGTTCCAGGCTACACACATTTGCCTGTTTCCCTAATTGTCTAACTGGCAATCAGTTACCTCATAGGGAAAAATCCTGGTGTAGATAGACCTTAAAACTCTGGCTTGGTTGTGGATGCTGCCTTAAGTGAAAGTGCTTATACCTTCTGTCCTGAAAAAGAGCAGAATGTATAAAATACCATAGGTTACAGAAATCGCTGTCAAAGGAAACTTGTTTCCAATTGGGGACCTTGTAAGTAAGTGTCTTCCATTTTAAAGTGATTAGTTCACATTCTTCCAGAAAGAAAAATGAAAAATGGTTTCCAAAATCTTTGCTGTAATAAGGAAATTGCATTGGTGCCTTGGCATATATTTTGGATTCAGAATAACTCAAGTGAGGCAAAGTTCTGGTCACTGTTTGCTATGTGAAATTTATGATGTCTAAGTCTAAGCAAGAAACAAAGTTTGATTCAATGCAGGGTTAACAAGTTGTGGGCATTTATGGATTATATTAGCCAGGAAATAAGGGAGTCATATGCTCTAAAGAGTAAATTCTAGGTTTCTAGGTCTAGGGCTGTTCAATTCTAACCTGCAGTTGTAGGAAATGAGGCTGGTGATCTGAACCTTGCTCCTCCTGGGCAGTAATTCATGTTACTTTACTACCTCATTCAATTGCACAAGCATTTAGTTAGTGAGTTAGAATGCTGCTTGAGAAAGTGTGAGAGGGCTTGAAGTCCACAGATAGCATAAAGAGCTGAAGGGTCTGCATTGCTAATTCCTGCCTTGTAGCAGGTCTGTGCATTATGACAGGATATCACAATTCCATCATTGTCAATGCCTTAACCTTTGGAATCCTTTTTAAAGAGTTTTGAACAAACCTTGTGGAGTAATTGCAGTGCATTTGGGGGCTGACCTGAGTTTATCAGACTCTCCTATTAAAAGAAGGCATTTAAACGCATACTTAATTTCCATTGCCTTCAAATCCTGCCCTAAGTTTCACTTCTTCAGTGATCCCGACAAGAAATTAATGAGCTAACAAAGGCTAAGTAGAAGGCTGTGGGAGGAGAAGGAAGGGAAAAGAATTCCATGCAAGTTTTACTGCAGTATTTTAACTTCATTTGATGCTTATTTCCTGGACTGTAAGCCCTGAGGATCAGGGATTGCAACCCCATATGCTTATATAGTGCCCAGCATCCTCTACTGTAATAGAATAAATACGGTAAACACATAATAACTGAGAGCAGCAAATGCTGTCCCCAAGCCACCCCTTTCAAAGTCAAAAGTAAAATATGACTTTGGCTCTGTTTCAGCTAAGTGTGCCCATCAGCACTTGTTTGATATGTAGATGCTTCCCATTTTTCTTTTCTGAATATTTATGTTGTCAGAACTTGTATGGGATTTTATGTATATGGGAAGTTGAGTAATTTTTTTTCTTTTTCTCCAACTAGCTGGTCATGGAACCCATATTGCTTTATTATGGTGAAATTGAGTTAGAAGCAGTTGGACAGCTGTAATGTGTCCGGTGGAAGGTGTGAAATACTAAGCGGGGAGATATTGCTATTCACAAGTAGCTCAAAAACAGTGGGGAAATACTTCGTTTTCCTTACCGCTCATTCTTTTAAAATTTTCTAAAATTCTATTCCTTATGACAGCTGTACAAAACCAAAACAAACAAAAAGCAGTAGTGATTTTTTTTGGTAAAATGCCAATTTTGAGATTAAAAAGAAATCCAGTTTTCAATCAACTTAATTTTTGACATTTTCAGCAAATGAGAAATTAGGAAAAAAGTGAATTTGGGGAATAAAATAGTTTCATTTTGATCCTGTGGTTTTTAATCTTTTTTGAATTTTCAGTTTCAAACTAAAAACTTCAAAATGTTTAATTTGGAAAGCAGTAGTGCCAGGTTTCTTTTTACATTTAAACTGAGGCAGAACAGATGTATTTCAAAATATTGTAGCATTACTGAAGACGTATTTTCAATGCCCATTTATGCTTCTTACCCAAATTTATATTGTAAAAGGTTTGATAAAGTGGAATGTCATTATTGAGTGTGCCTGGACAATTCTTTTATGTAGACATCAGTGGTAGACCATTCCTTTCTAGGGGGTATGAAAACCTAGATAAAATGTTACTAATGCAAGTAAGCATTGGATAGGGTTCATTTTTCAGAAGTCTGTGAAAGGCTGGAATACATGTTTACTATAGGGGGTAAATTACAAATGCTACTACTCATCTGTGGTATTGCCTTGCTTAAGTTTCCTTTTAGTCAATGGAAGTACCATACATGTAGGATCTGGGGTCTGTGGGGCCAGGATCACAGTAAATCATTTCTAAATAATTTCTGTAATTATAGCACAGCAAAAGTTCATTCCAGTTGTACATTTCATTGCATCTTTTAGCTTTTGATTTCTTTTTAAAATTTGGAAAATTGTTTTGAAATTATGAAAACCCTCTTTTTGCTACCTGACTCCTTGACATACTTTCTGTCTATGCTGCCAGTTTTCAGTCTTCCTGCTGTCACACTTCTTCTCTGTTACATGACCTCTTGTTGGGGTCCCTTTTTTGCTAATGTTCAGATAGTGACTTCAGTATGTCAATGTATCGGTACAGGTTTACAAGCTCATACTGTTTTGAGGGTTAGGTACTATACCCATTTTATCCACATCCCACAGGACTGAGCAGTCTACCTTCTTCTTAGTCCAGGTACTGCATTAGTTGGCTGTATAGAAGTCCTCAAAAGCTGTAGAGCCTTACAAAAGAAGGGTGACAAAGGCATGAACTTGATTTGTAGTCAAATAGAAAGGTCAGAAGATGAAAGGTATTGAAGATATGGAAGTGGACCAGCCAAATGTGGGCCTGAATATAGAGTGGGTTCTTTTTTTGGGCAGAGGGGTGCAAGATGATGTCATCTGTAGTCCCAACATTTATTTCCAAACCAGCTCATTTTTTTCTTCTGTGCCTTCTCCATATTTGTTTCAGCTGTCTTCATTATCCTTTCTCAGCATCTTTCCAGTTTTTCTTCTGCTTCCCCTCCAGTAATAATCTCTCTGCTTTCCAAAACTGCCTTTTACTTTAGCCCATCCTATGAGAGGTGATAAAGTGACCACAGCACTTCCTGGTAGACAGCCTGAGAGACAGAATGGGACAGATCCTATGCTGCTGTAGTGCTGTCATCAATGAATCTGCCCCATTTCAGCCCCACTGAGTATGTGGCTTCAGTCTTTAACTTATTGCAGATACTAAAAGGTTAAGCTCATGTTGTTTAAATATTTTCTGAGTGGAGTAATTTCCCTATAATGTCTGCTTGTCCTGCTATAGGTTTAATATAGAACTGGTATGGAATGTCCTGTCAAAAATTACTTATTGACAGAAAATAGTTTCCAAAATATATCAATTTTCCACAGGGAAAAAAGATTTTTTTCTGATTTTGTTTTTGGCGATATGTTGCTTTGTGGGCATTGTAGTTCGAGCCTTCATTCATTCCTACATCCAACAGTGTAACTAATGAGGGGCAACAACTCTGGTTGCTGACTTGATTGGGGTGGGAAGGTGGAAAAATAACAGCCACTGCTCTAGCTACCTACGCTGCTGCTGCCAGCAGCCACCTCTGTTCAGGATGCTAAACTGCCCTGTTACACCTCTGCCTACATCTGTGATAGTTTCATAGTTGGTAGGGTCAGAAGGAACCTGAGGAGATCATCTAGTCCGACCCCCTGCCGTGGCAGGAAAGAATACTGGGGTCAAACGACCCTGACCAGATGTTCGTCCAGCCTCCTTTTAAAGACCCCCAGGGTAGGAGCCAGCACCACTTCTTTTGGGAGTTGGTTCCAGGTCCTAGCCACCCTGACTGTGAAGTAGCGCTTCCTGATGTCTAGCCTGAAACAACCCTCCGCTAGCTCGTGTCCGTTGTTTCTTGTAACTCCTGGGATTGCTCAGGGGAACAGGGACTCTCCCAATGCCTGCTGGTCCCCCTTGACTAGTTTGTAGACTGCCACTAGATCCCCTCTCAGCCTTCTCTTTTGGAGGCTGAATAGGTTCAGGTCCTTCAGCCTCTCCTCGTAGGGCCTGCCCTGCTGACCCCTGATCATGCGGGTGGCCCTCCTCTGGACCCTCTCCATATTGGCCACATCCCTCCTGAAGTGTGGTGCCCAAAACTGGATACAGTACTCCAGCTGCAGCCTGACCAGTGTTGCATAGAGGGGGAAGATCATCTCCTTGAACCTGCTTGAGATGCACCTGTGGATGCACGACAAGGTATGGTTGGCCTTCCTGACCGCATCCCCATATTGTCAGGACCAAGTTCATTGTGGCATCAATGATGACTCCAAGATCCTTTTCTGTCTCAAAACTGGCGAGAAGGGAGTTCCCCAGCCGGCAGGTGTGCTGCTGGTTCTTCCCCCCCCAGGTGCATTACCCTGTACTTGTCAGCGTTGAACCCCATCCTGTTCTCTTCGGCCCACCCCTGTAACCTGTCTAGATCTGTGTGCAGCCTGTTCCTTCCTACTAGCGTAGCCACTTACCCCCACATCTTGGTGTCATCTGTGAATTTGAACAGGCTGCTTTCTACCCCCTCACCCAAGTCACTGATGAAGATGTTGAATAGTGTGGGCCCAAGGACCAAGCCCTGGGGAACCCCACTGCCCACATCCCTCCAGGTTGAATAAGACTTGTCCACCACCACCCTCTGGGTGCGGCCCACCAGCCAGTTAGTGACCCATCTGACCGTGTAGGCATCAACACCACGGTCTCCTAGTTTCTTATTGAGAATGGGGTGAGAGACCGTGTTGAAGGCCTTCCTGAAGTCCAGAAAGACTATATCCACTGTGACACCTGCATCCAAGGACTTGGTGACCTGTTCATAGAAGGCCACCAGGTTGGTTTGACAAGACCTGCCCCTAATGAACCTGTCCCAGGGATGCCGGGGTTAGAAGGGTACTCCGGGGCCGGACCAGGGGGGAAGTAACCACTTACTTACCCCACGCAGAGGCCGGAGCAAGCAGAGACACGTGCGTGGGGAGACCGCCAGCGTGGTTTGTAAGCCGCGCTTATATCCAGCTGGGGCTGGGCGATGCCGGTGGGAGACGCCACCCGGCAGAGATAAAAGGTGGCCCCGGAAGCGGGGTCAGGAGAGAGGCAGGGGAAGCCCACAGGGAACCCCAAGAGCAGGACCCGTGCCAGCAGGGCACATGCATCTGGCCCGACGGGGTCAGCCGAAGCAGCGGCGCTACCTGCAGCAGCCGCCGGGAGAGCGGTGGTGATAGCAGCACCGGCCGCGGCAGGGAGAACCGCTGAGTTAAAGGAGCCGGGAGAGAAAGCAGCGGCTACAGCAGTGAGGACTGCGCTCTTAAAGGAGCCTCGGATAAAAAGGAAGATGACGTCGGCAGCACGACAGGAGGAGGAACTGGCTACAGCAGTAGCAGGAGTGCGGGTAGAGGAACTGGTGAGGCAACTGAGCGCGGACCCCGCGAGAGAAGTGACAGACAGGCCGGGGGGAAGCCTGCAGTGGGCTCGGCGAGGGAGAGAACGCTGGGAACAAGACTCCCAGAGAGAGGGAGCCACAAGCCCAGGGAGTAGGCACCCGGGGAAGTCGGTGGCCTTAAGCCTCCTGACAGGCCGGTAGCCAGGAGGAGCTCATCGGTCGTGGCTTAGGCACCCGGGTCAGAGCCTGGGCTAGGCGTGATATAGGAGTTGGAGTTTTAGTTTTAGTATTCGCTTTCTTTTGGGGCTAGCTCGTGGTTGTAGTGTTGCGGAGGCCTCGAGACCATATGGGCTAGGGGCAGCCGAGAAACCAGGAGGGGAGAGACCCCTAGGTAGATTCCAGCCTGGGTAGTTTGGACCCCTGGAATAAGAACCACCGGAAGATTCAGGACCGGAGACGTGGCGGGGTCGCCGGAGGAAGGCCACTAGAAGACCAGCAGCAGCAGGTGGCGATTGGCCAGGGTGTAGGGAAGGTCGGAGCCCCGTGAGTGCCCGCCGAAGGCGCGACGACCCCGGGAGGCGGCATTAATGGAGACCCCCACCACTGAGGTTACATTCAAAGTCGTGGCAGGCGAGGTTAGGGGGTCTCCCGTCACCACCCGAGGCACCTCCCGGGGCGCTCTCGTGAGCTCGTGGCCAGTGAGAACAGCCACTCGGGCTAGAGCAGCCCGAGAGCGCCTGGTCGAGTGGAGGCAGGCACAGAACCCATGCTGGTTGCCCCTGAGCATAACGTCCCCTGCTGGCCCTTCCTGGACATGTGCCAGGATAATTCTTTCGAAAAGTTTCCCCAGGACCGAGGTAAGACTCATGGGCCTATAGTTTCCTGGATCCTCCTTCCTCCCTTTTTTGAAGATGGGGACCACATTGGCCATTTTCCAGTCCTCCGGCACATCGCCCGAGCACCATGAGTGCTCATAGAGCTGTGCCAGAGGTCCCACAATGACTCCTGCTAGTTCTTTCAGCACTCTGGGGTGGAGATCATCAGGACCTGTGGATTTAAATACATCTAGTCCCTCCAGAAGTTCCCTGACAAGGTCCTCATTAACCCTAGGCCTGGGTGTGCCACCCACAGGGCTCTCGGGGGGACCATTGGGGGGGATATCCAGGTCCCTCCTCAGAAATACAGAGGCAAAGAAATTGTTGAATATGTCAGCTTTACCGTCAGATGAGATGACCAGATTTCCTAGCGTGTCCTGCAGAGCCGCCACGTTACTTGGCACCTTCTTTTGCCCCCCTATGTATTTGAAAAAGGACTTCTTGTTGTCCTTGATCTGGGTCACTAGTCCCAGCTCCATTTCTGCCTTGGCCTTCCTGACTGCCCCTCTACATTCCCGAGCTACCGAGGTATAGTTGTCTCTTGTGACGGCCCCTCCCTTCCAATGGATGTATGCCTCCTTTTTTGTTTGGAGACGTTCCTGGATGCTTTTGGTGAGCCATGGGGGCCTTTGTGCCCTCTTGCCACCTTTGATTCATGTAGGGATTACTTCCCTTTGAGCTTGGAGGATCGTCTCCTTAAGGAGCGACCACTCCTCCTGGACACTCAACTCCCACCAGCTCTGTGACCTCAGTGCTTCCCCCACTAGTCTTCTTACCTCATTAAATTCTGCCCTCCTGAAGTCGAGGGCTGCTGCCTTGCTGGAGGCTTTCGCCACCTTGCACTGGATGGTGAATTCCAGCAGACGACGATCGCTATTGCCCAGGTGGTCGAGCACCCACAGACTTCATACCAGGTCATCGCCCATGGCCAGGACCAAATCCAACAAGGCATCTCCCCTGGTGGGACTGTGTACCTCCTGGGTTAGATGGAAGTCCTGTATGTCAGTTAAAAACCTGCATGAGGGGTCAGACCTGGCTGTCTGCTCCGCCCAGCAGATGTCTGGCAAGTTTAGGTCACCCATGACGACCACATCCTTGGACCTCTAACTATCTCCGTGAGCTGATGTAAGAATTCCTGGTCTCGATCTTCTCCTTGGTTGGGTGGTCTGTAGTAGACCCCCACCATTAAGTCCCTTTCTCCCCGACCCCTTTGTACTCTAACCCAGAGCACTTCCGTTTGCTCCTCCTCTGACCCAGTGATGCACATTATGGATATGTGTTGCTCCTTGACATAGAGTGCCACACCCCCACCCTTCCTACCTGTCCTATCTTTCCTGTAGAGCCTGTAGCCCTTGATATTCACTGCCCAGTCATGCGTTGGGTTCCACCACATTTCGGTGAGCCCCACTACATCTGGGTTGGTGCTGGCTAGCAGGAGGACTAGTTCCTCCTGCTTGTTCCCCATGCTGCGGGCATTAGTATAGAGGCATTTGAGGCCTCCTGAGGATGAATGGACCGCCCTTCTAATCCCAGCGGTACCCAGGCCCATGTCACTTACCTGATTACCTGCTTCTCTTGTCATCAGTTTAGGCTGGGCTGCTCCTGCAGGCGGTGCTTGGCTTGCTACAACGTGGATCTCCCTATGAGTGAAATGCATGGTGCATCACAGCATACATACTGAGAGGAAGTTATCCTGCAGGAAAGAATGAAGGCATCTGGCTCCCATACTGTCAATCCTCGGAGGAAGTGTGGCACCATATGGCAATACAGTTTACTGTTGAACTCACTTGGGATAGTCTAGGTCAGTTCCATAAACCAAAATGAAAAGTTTCACCATTTCTGAATGGAGTGTTTTTTGAACACTTGATTCTTCTAGAAAAGAAAACAAAAGTCAACAGGCCAACTTTTCATTCTGATCAGAAATGTGGTTAGAAAACAAATGTGGAAATATCAGAATTCTCATGGATGGACCTTCAGATGGGTGGATAATTTTTTCTCAGCTCTAGTTTAATGTCCAGTTCCTAGTAGCAAGGACCGAACCCTGTTACCTGTAAAACTTCCCTCATTCCTTATATTCTTTCTCAGCAGCAGATGTGTTAGCTCATTTCTGTGGAAGACTTCTGGATTTTCTTTATCTACTGGTGGTAGCAGGGCGGTCTCAGTTCAGCAATTAGTATTCCTTTACTATGATCACTTGCTGGAGCCTGAATAGTAAAATTCATGTATATATTAGGGAAAGGATCTAGTTACAACTGAGAGCCACTATAAAAGCCAGTGGACAAATAAATAGATGACATATGAAATATTCTCATCTCCTTTTTTGACGGTTAATGAGGATGCTCAGATTTCATTGTGTAATTTGACATGGTGAACCCAGTAGCATCAGATCATGTCTAAAGTAAAAGCATCAGAGAACATCAAGACCAGGGTGAAATATTTTTAAAGGCATGATCCTAAAAAGACAGCACAAAAATGTCAATTTATGAAGCTACTTTAAAGGATGGAATTAGGAAGTTTGAACACAGACCAGAAGGTCGGTCTGCAGGATTGAGGACCTGACTGGGATCTGCAATTGGTTCTTGGCATTGTTACAAATTTTCTGTCTGACCTTGGTGACTTAATTTTTCTGTCTCATTTTTCCCATATGTAACATGAGAATACAAGCTTTCTCCGTCTGTCTTGTCTTGACATTGTTGTGGACTGTAAGCCTTGTATGACAAGGAAAAGTCTTTATTTGCATTATTTTATCTTGTTAATTTGTGCTTAGTACAAGGGATCTTGGTTTGGGCCCAGACTTACCTCAAAAGAATTAAAACAGGGCTGTTCAACTTCTGAGTGGTGGTGCCCCCCCCAAACCCCCAACCCACTCTATGTGCACAATCCTTATTCAAGAAAGCAGTCTAATTGCCCTCTGTATCCTCCCTACATCTGTGATGGCTGTTTCAAATGTCATTGTGCACCGAAGTGGTTGGTTCAAACTTATGGATGCAATGATGGGTACAAGGTACAGTTCAATTATCATCTTCAAAAAGCTAACATTTCATGACAGCTATCACTCAGTGGCATTGAAGACAGTACCATTCTTCCCAATTTTGTGAGCAGGAAAACAATTGAAATATTGGAGATTACCACTGTGTGGTAACAGTTGGCGACTGCTGACTCTGTAATGGCTAGACTTCTGTACTGTGTCTTGCATCAGCAATGTGTCTAGAAGCTTGCATTGACTAAGGGCTCAATTCCTTGTTCACATGAGTAATCTTCATTCACACGGATTGTCACATTGACGTCAGTCATGGAATCCGGTGACGCCTGGCAGATTTTCACATCACAGAGGAAATCATTTTGTGGCATGGTTGAGACATGTTATGGTATGTACAGAATTAAGTCGAGCGGATGTTGTGAGTTCTGGCAGTGTTTTACATTGCTGTGCTCACCTCGCTCAAATTCTTCTTCACTTGTTATACATTTCTGAAGCAGATTAATTGCCACACAAATGGGCTTTAGATAGACACAAGATAGTACAAAATCCTAATGCACCTAGCCTTAATCATGAGCCAGTGGTTCCCTACAAAGCTCATACCACTTTGCCTTTTATTCATATAGGGTGAAAAGTACTCAGGTAAAGAAGAATTTAAGTGACTGTGCACAGGAATTTGTGTGGATCTTCTGCGTGGGAGTAAATCTAATCCATAACGACTGCCCAGAGGGCTTTTCATTTCAGGGAATAATGATAAGTACTATACCTTTCATTAGTTGTCTGATGTTTCTTTTTGCAAACAATAACTGCACTTTTGTATCAATATCTATGCGTGTGTGTGTGTTGTGTCTTAAAATTATTTCTGAGTTGGGACCAACATAGCTTGTCACATAATTCCTGAACCATCATGGCTACAGCATCACTCTAACACTGCTATAACATAGAAGATACCTTATTCTGCTGCTCACAATGGAAAATCCACTACCCAGAGACTTTGAAGAAGTATGCTTTGCATTTGAAAACTTGTCTAATTTTATCCCAGCTATACCATTGGTCCAATAAAAGACATCACCCAAAAGTTCTTTGCCTCTCACATAATTCCTGGATCATCATAGCTACAACAATACTCTAACACTACCAGAAAATCTTAGGGAGGAAGAAGCAGTTTATAGTTTTCAGGTGAGTATCAGGTCTGGGTGAGCTCTCTTGACACATTCCCTCTCCCCTCAATCCCATCTTTATCTGGCCTTACCATGGAAGAGACAAAGTGTTAATTCACTATCTCCAGTGCATTGCACAAAAATATCTCTGCTACTTGGAGGTTATGCAGATCAGCACAAATTACATAAGTATGTATGAATATAGATTAGATTAAATATTCATCGAGAAATTCCAGCACTTCAGCATTTGAGAGATCCAGTCTTTTTCCCACATCCTGGGTTGCTCTGATTTTTGCAAATGAGCTTGTGGAATGTTTGGGTTTTGTTAACAAGTATTTCAGTGGTGAAATGGACCCCTTCTCCTCTCTCTCACACAACCACAATCAAAGAAAGTGATAAACACAACTGTTTTTTCCCCACTAGATGCAGTGAGAAGATGTTGATTGTTTAAAGCAGTGTGGGCATATAAAACAAACTGCAAGCTCTTCATGATAAATAATGAAAGATCACCCCATGGCAGAAAAAAGGAGAACTATTGAGAATGTGGTGAGTTATCAGAATGTGGATGCTGTGGTTAGGTCACTGGTTATACTGACAGAAGATGAAAGGCTGCGAATAAGTGATACTCTCAGGTACTTGACTGAAGTGGTAGGAGAGACCGTGTGTTGTGATTAGATGGTGGTTTCTATGCTTGGTTCTGTTCTGACTTTGGTTTCCTTCCCTTGACCACTTCCTCTTTCTGTGTGTATTATGGGCTATACAGTCTTGCACAGGAGGTATGTAAGGGCAATGGTTTTCAATATTCTTTCATTTGCAGACTCCTAAAAAAATTTTAATAGAGGTGTGGACACCCTTGAATTGTAAGTGTGCTTCATAGTAATTTTTGTGTACCTCTCAGACGTAGTCTGTGGACCCCGATGCATCCATGGCCCACAGGTTGAAAACCACTGCTCTAGGGGTTATGTAGAGAGGTGGTATCTGACATAGCTGTTTCCCTTCAGCACAGCTGCCTGTCCCACTTCCCCAGAATTAAGACAAGTGTTGCTTCCCTTTGCTGTGTCATGCAGAGGGGAACCTAAAGGCCTGTTTTATCAGGAAATAATAATCTTCTTCATTCAGATCTGTCACTCACAGTAATCTAATGTAGCTATGCTGTCACTTCCTATGGACATGTAGCTGGTGGTAGCATTGATCATGATGTCTTACAAACAGAGCTGGCCTTAGGGGTGGGTGACATGGGTGACAGCCCAGGGTGCTGTGCTCAGGGGGGCACAAAACATGCTAATGCCCTGCCCCACCCCAGGCAGGAAGAGTGGTCCAGCCCAGCCCAGCCTAGCTGCCACCATGGAGTCCCCCATACATCCCTGGCTCAGCCAGGTGGGGCAGCACCCCTGCCCCCCCATTGCCCCAAGATCCCAGCACATGTGGTGCACTGTGGGGAGGGGTGCATGGGGTAGTCTGGGCCCAGCTCTGTCACTTCCTGATTGACTCCCAACTTTCTGCTATTCCTTGAACAAACTTTACGTTCCCAGCCGCTGGCTCCATTCCACTCCACTCTGCCCTGAGCGCGCAGGCTGGCGTGACTTGCCCTGGAGCATGGACCAGGCAAATGTCCTGCTCTGCTCTAGTCTTCCCCTTGCTTCTCTCTGCCTGGGCACCCCTAGCCCCACCCTGTGCTGGGCTCAGGTGGTGGCAGAACATGTCTCTGCCCTCCCACAGCAGTCCCCTGGGCTCAGCCTGCCCTGGCAGTTTGCCGGGGGGGGGGGCAATGTGGGGCAGAGGTGGTGCTGTTTGCCAGTGGCTTGGGAGTTGGTGTCCCTGAGGCTGCTGCTCAGGAGGAGTCAGGCTGAGCAGTATGGACAGGGTGGCACCTACTCTAGTCCTGCACCCCTACCTGCTCCTCTCTGCCTACAGTAGCAGTGCTGAGGTATGGGGGAGGGAGGTGCTGGGTGGGGAGCCAGGGGGCATGAAAATACAAGTTCATCCAGGACACCATTTCCTCTAAGGCTGGCTCTGGTTACAAGAAATGTCATAGGGTATTTTAAGCAGAGCATGGAAAATAATTTTTAGTTTGGTAAATGAACCAAAACCTGGAAAAATTACTCAATTCAGGAGGAACCCAAAAAGAAGTTTTCCAGGCTTCACAGCAAAATGAGAACCCCCCCTCATGTTGATATGGGGTCAGTCCAGGACATTTAATTCAACTCAAAAAGTGTTGGGATTTTTGAGGGTTGTTTAACTCCCCCTCTTTTATTTTATTTATTTTTTAAATTTAGGTCAACATAAAAAATGCTGTTTTGAAATGAAAAGTCCAGAAGTTTAGTTTAAAAAAAGTCAAATTGAAGTGTTTCCACATTTTCAAAATCTTTTCCCCCACTGCCATGTATTACACCTGAAAGTATTTTTGTTAAATTCAGTGCACATTTGTGAAGGCTTTTGGTCTCCTAAAATTCCATTTTCTTTTGCTGAACTTACTGTTCATCACAAACATTTCACCTAGCTTTAATCTTAAGCATTTACATGTTGTCAATTATCATGTATTACTGGTATATGCTGCTCTGTTCATAGGTTACGGAGTGGGGTGGGTCACCCGGGCCATGGCCTGACCAACTTTTAGCACGTTAATTTAGCTAACTATGCAGTTAAAACAATAGCTAGACAGTTTTAATCGGAATGACAATTGTGCATTTGTGGGTTATATAAATTAATGTGCTAAAAGTTGGTCAGGCCATGGCCCGGGTGACTCACCCTGTTCCGTGGCCTGTGGCTCTGTTAATACTGATATTAATGAATGAGGAGGTCCTGGTTATGACCGTAAACTCCATCTGACTTGAGAGCCTGGTGGCAATGTGGCAGGGCTACTTGTGGCAGGGTAGCATCTATAAAATACCATAATGTTCTAACCTCCAGAGTAAGGTGAGTATAGGACTCCTCAAAGCCCTAGCCGTTATTGCCTTGTGGGTAGTTCTTGGTTGGAGAAAGGCTAAGGGACTTTACCCTGACAGAAACACACCCTTGCTGAAGCATTAGGCAGTCAGCAACAGTTCTTATCTGTTGCTCTGTAGCAGAAGCTACAACCAGTAGGGCACTGAATGACTGGACTTAGTCTGGGCTTTGGATTCTGTCTCAATGGTCTAAAGGGGGGATTGTAGGTCTTGGGCAGCCTCCGCTCCTCCATACGCTTGCCTAGGCACACACGTCAAAGGTCTTAGTGTGATGGCTGCAGGATTCTGGACAAGTGGATTCATTGGGCACCTGACTAGAACTCTTAGGTGTACACCATGACCCAGAGGAGCGACGGTTGCCTCTCTACTGAATGACAAGTGTAACCCAGGGTTGTCTGTTAGTGTGTCATTGTCATTTTCAAATCATCCATTGATTTAGGAGGGAAGGTAAACAGTATAAAAAAAAAAATGAGTCAGGGAAGACTGTCTGTCAATGCTGCTGTCTGAAAGTGAAAGTTGTCCTGATCTCTATCTTTGGAAAATTAGAAGTGCTTGAAAATAGATCTTGAGATTTTCAAAGGAGAGTAACACAACAACTATATTGCTGTTGGAGGTGTGATTTTAGCATGTGGAGTCATCTGTGAGTTCTCATGATTACTAAGAATGGTGAAGGTACAGGTTCTACAGGTTGACCTTAGGACACAAGGTACATGGGTGACTAAGGCCTGTACTGCCATGGCGCATTCCTGTTAGTAACCCCACTAGCTAGATTAAACCTGGCTTGGGAACGCTTACACATGCATCAACCATGAATTTTTCATTGCACAGTAGGCATAGCCCAAGAAAGTTAATTCTTCAGATTTGTTTAAAAAAGCCAATCAGGCACCTACAATGCTGTTAAAATGTCCAGAGCTTGCAAGATTTTTGCATTAACAAAATAACCTCTACAGAAATGGTTTCTGCAGCTAGACAACAGAGGAAGCAGAATTATCAGTGCAGCCTGAGGAGAAGCAGCTTGTTCTAGTGGCCCGGAGGATCTGGATTCTACTGCTGGCTCTTGCACACGTCTGCTGTAGGACCTTGGGCAAATCTCTGTGCCTCATGTTATGGTTATTGTTCTTCATGACATCTGTTGTGCCTCCATTGACTCCAGATATTCGCTGACACCCTGGAGAGCAGCATTTTACCCAGTTTCTGCTTTTGAAGCAAATATCATAGATCTACAATATTCCTTAAGGATAGGAGTAACTTCTGGGAATTGTTATATATAGATTCTTTGGCATTATGTCTGTCTCTCTCAGGTATGTGTTTGGACCCGAGTACCTCAAAAGCTTTGCTGTGTTTACCCTCACAACACACCTGTGATTGAGGAGAGTGTTGCAATCCTCACTCTGCAGATGGTGAATGGAGGCACAGAGACACTTACTTTGGAAAGGAGCCCGTGGAAGACCTTGGGACTAAACCTGGGTCTCCCAAATGCTAAGCTTGAGTCCTACCCACTGCTCTTCATTTGTAGATGGATTCGTACTATTCTTTCCTGGGCAAGTGCTCCATTTCTTACAAATGGTGGTATGGAGTGAGACAGGACTCCAGTTGTTAGCCCTGAGATAATGCTAAATCCAGCCTTAGTGGATGAAGAAATTCCATTGTGGGAAAAATATTATGAAAGCAATGACTGTAAATGCTCATTCAGCGGCTGTGTGTGGGCAGGCAAGGTGTGGAGCAGAGCAGGGCGTGACAGGAGGCTGCCAGGAGAGAGATGACCAATGGCAGCAGAGCAAGTAAGAAAACAGGTGCAGCCCTAAAGGCTGAGAGAAATGTGACTCCAGCACATCTGCAAGGGAGGGAACCTTGAAAGAAGAGAAAGTGAGCAAAGCCCAAGAAACCTTGCTAAGTAATTCACCCTGAGGCTCTTGTGCATACAGCAAAGGATGTGTGGGTGGCAGCGGCATATTTGCATCTCACTTTCTCTGAGGCTACTCGATGTAAACAAATCTATTTAGTTTGCAAAACACATCTATATTCCTACCCGAGCAATATTTTTTTTTTTTAATGAAAAACTGGGAAGGGGGAAGAAGAAAGCTGTTGTCAGAAATGTTTCAATCTTTTCAAATGCCTTGTTAAACCTTTAGAACTTTTAAAAAAGATTCTCCAAGTTGAGCAAAAGCTCCTGCTGTCTTCCATTAACTTTCATTAACACTGTTTTGCCTTTGCTGTATCATGTTGTAATATCCTCTCCATAGACATCTCCTTTTCCTCCACAAGAAATCCCTGGAAATAGTCATGTTGACTTAATTGGATCCAAACCTCAGAGCTTCTTGTAAAGGCAGAAGCACAAGCATTGTAAGCAAAAGGGTGTAACCTGGAAACAAAAGCTACTTAAGAACCATAAATAATGGGTCAGCTTAATTCTCTGTTCACTTAGGCTGGCTGTCTATACCATTAAAGACAAGGAAATTACACTGAGGGTAAACTAGTGACACAGAATGGAGGAGTCCATAGTTAAGTCAGTTTTAGCAGTTTAAAAGATTGGCCAATGCATATGGCATACTAACCTTGGGTCTGATCCAAAACCCAAAACTCACTAGAGTCAGCTGGAGTGTTTCCATCAGGCCCTAGGGTTATATCTGTCTATGCATGCAGATGTGTACATCTGTATGCATGAATAGCCCTAACAAAGTTACCTATTTTTACAATGCTCATCACTTGAGTGACTAAGAGTCTGAATGACTGACTGTGGTTAAGCAATCATTGAAGTCCCCAAAGTCCTGATCTGATATGTACTTGCTGATTCTGTAATATAAAAATAAATGTAGGTTAGTGCACAGTCTGCGGGACACACATAGTAAAGCATGCAGAACACACAGAAAGAGTAGGGTTGTCTCCCATCCAGTTGGACAGGTTATGCCATTGGCAGGACATGGCAAGCTGCTGCCAAAAAGGCATCACCCATTTTTTAATTCTCAGACTCTGTTTTTCTATGCTGCTGATGGATGTCGGATGAGTTTCTCATTGTAAATCAGGAATACTTCGCCTTCAGATTAATGAGGAATGAAAACTGTTTCTAATAAATGTCGACATGCTTAGCATTTTTTTAAAAACCAATCCTTTTGTGAGGAATACATTTTTTTGCTGTTAGCACGGGGGGGGGGGGGGGGAAATAGTACAAAAACATTTTGGATAACCATGAGAATTGTTGAAAGAGCAAATGAATGTCAATGCATTCCAGCCCTTTGCTTTGTTATCTCAGCTGTACAGGACCACGTTATACAGACACCAGAACCAACATCCAGTAAATAAGATGCAGTGTCAAAGTGGTTAAAATGTGCGCTGTGCCAAGTAAAAACCATGTTGGTTAATGATAATGAGACAATGACATAGCTGTCTGATAGCTGTTTGACAAAATAGTCCCACTGAAGAGTTTCAAGAAGTCTGTAGAGGGAGGTTGTCATTTATGTGCCTCTTAATAATTTCAAGCCTCAAATGTTTAGCTAAGGAGGAAAAGAGGTGGAGTATCAGCTTCCCTTTTTTTGTTCTATGTTTAAGCTTTTTTTTCTTTTCTGTAAAATGATGAAAGACAAGGGACTTAAACTGAAGGGGACAGAAACAATCCATTTTTATAAAAAACAACTATTTTATCATTCACCAAATCTATGTGAAGTGAAATTGGATATCAAAAAAGCAAAGCAATTCAGTGGTCACTAAACTGCAACCTTTGCTGTTCATCTAACAAAGAAAAGCAATGAAATGTTCTTAGCATTTCCTCTTGACTGTGTGAGGAATGAAAATAGCCCAAAATACTGTGGTAGGCAAACTGTATATACCGGGCACCAAACTAAACTTCCTGTCTCTTAACAAAAGGTTTCTCTAGAGAGCCAGTGCTTCAAACTGGAAAACACTGGTTTGACATTCCTTCTGTAGATCTTTAAAAATGCTTTTGGGGGTGCTTGTTTAAGATTTAGGTTTGGAACATTTATTGAACTGTTGAAGCCCTCAGCAACACTGACCAGTGACATATGCTAAGATCAAGTTATACTGGCAAAAGTCAACATCCCTCTCTCCTGGGTACAGCAATTATTCATATTCTTGCTATGAGTCATTTAGGTGTTCATGTTTTCCTAAGAACTGGTACAGGTTGCACCACTATAGGCTGGGGAGTGACTGGCTAAGCTGCAGCTCTGCAGAAAAGGACCCGGGGGCTACAGGGGACAATAAGCTAAATATGAGCCAGCTGTGTGCCTTGTTGCCAAAAAGGCTAACAGCATACTGGGCTGCATCAGTAGGAGCGTTGCCAGCAGGTCAAGGCAAGTGATTCTTTCCCTCTATTTGGCACTGGTGAGGCCACATCTCTGAATATCATGTCCAGTTTTGAGCCCTCTACCACAGAAAGGATGTAGACAAATTGGAAACAGTCCAGTGGAAGGCAAGGAAAATGGTTAGTGGGATGAGGCACATGACTTATGAGGAGAGGCTGAGGACTTGTTTAGTCTAGAGAAGAGAAGACTGAGAGAGGATTTAGAAGCAGCATTCAACTGCCTGAAGGGTGGTGGCAAAGAGGATGGAGCTAAGCTGTTCTTAGACCTGGCAGACGACAGAGCAAGGGCAATGGTCTCAAGCTGCAGCAAGGGAAATTTAGGTCAGATATTAGGAAAAACTTTCTCACTAGGAGGGTAGTAATGCACTGGAACAGGTTACCAACAGAGGTGGTGGACTCTCCATACTCGGAGGTTTCTAAGGCCTGGCTCAATGAAGCCTTGGCTGGGATGATCTAGTTGGGGATGATCCTGCCTTGAGCAGGGGGTTGGACTAGATGACCTCCTGAGGTCTCTTCCAACCCTAATTTTCTATGATTATAACTCTTGGAGTCTCCGTCTATTGAAAATGATGGTACAGCATTGTCTGTTTCATTTACTGGCTGTAAACATACAGGGCAAAACCCTTCTTTCTTAATGGAGACATAACTCAGCCTGAAATCAGGAAGTCTGCCCTACCTTAGTACTGTCAGATTAGGTTCAGAGATTGATTTATTTACTCTGATTATTATGCTCTTATACTGAAGCAAATTGAGGTGAAGGTGCAGTACTGAAGGCTGAAATGGTCCACCCCTGGCTTCACTGTAAGGGCCTTGTTACACATTAATTTTAAACAGCTCCTAGGTAACCCCTAGGTTGTTCACACATTAACACCATAAAGTGGTTTTAAGTGCTCGTTATGCAGCTCAAAGTTATGCCACTCCAGAGCAGTCTTGTCTCTGATCTGCACTACCGAGATCCTGTTCCAATAAGGTGTGGCCACTCCCCACAGATGTTCTGCCCAAGTTGAAGTCATCCAGTATCCCAGAATCCCTCACACCATCTCACGTAGAGCAGGGATAGAAGCCTGTCCTTGCTCACCACCCCTCTAGTGGCAACTCACAGATACAGCTCCTAGTCCTGCCACTACTCACCAGGCCTTTAGTGGTAATTCACAGTTGTGCAGGTGGCAGACAGCCAGATAAGGTTTCTGCAGTAAGGGTGGCACTGCTTCAAACTCCAAACTAGCACTAATCCAGCCTACATTTGCATGGCTCATAGCGTATGGTGTAACAAGGCCCTAAGTCACTTTCCTTGCTTTTGTACAGTTTACTTTCATCCTGGATATGAATGGCACATGCAGCTGTAATTCAAAGGGAAAAATGTCACAGGCAGCACTTTTACCCGGCTACTACACTTCTTCGTGGGCATGCTGCTGCTGGAGTCTGGTCTTGACCATGCTTATACCAATAAAACTCAACTGTTTTCAGTGGAAGTTCTCTCTAACTTGCAGATTCAGTCCACAGTTTGTCTTGATAAAAACATTGACCATCTAGCGTCATTCCTGCTAGATTAAAGTCTTAGATTCATACATTTGGCTCAGCCAGCCTTGACTTTAATTTGCTCTTGGAATATCTATGGGGAAAGAAGAGCCAAGTAACTGAAGGATATAAGAAATTCTAGTCAGAGCCTGGCTCAGAGCAGCCTGCCACCATAAAAGATGAAAACATGAGAGGGAAGATGGAGGAGGAGTCCACTCAGCTGTTCCAGCTTTCAACAGGCTGTCTGGGCTTACTTCCTTTTGATTATCAAGGAAAGCTAAGAAAAGTAAAACAATGTTGCTACTCTATGAAATCTACCCATTATAACCAGCAATGTCAAACAATCAACCAGTGCGTCAATTGTGAAGGGAGTTAATGTGTGTGGTGATGATAAAGGGATAGCATTAATATAGTTTCAAACTGTTTCACATTTAAATGTAACTCCAAGTTTGTTCTACATGACAGGACAAATATAACTAAGGTGGGGCTGAGCACAAGAATTGGACATCAGCCTATTTTAAGAGGCCAAAGTAAACACTTGCACAAATACAGCATTTCACATGGACTTTTGTGCTACTTGTCTACAGTTTCTGATGTTAGCTCTTAAAAAAAAAAAGTCCAGAAAATGCACTGCAAGGGAAAGCTCAAGATTTGTTCTGCGCTTACTCTTGGGAGTGTACAACACGACTCAGTCTGTCTATGTCAGTAGAGTGGCACTGTATTTCACACCAACATGTTAAAGAAGAGTCAGGGTTGAGTACATAGGGTACTAGGTTGGGCATCTGAAGGCAAGAGTTTTGTTTCTGCCTCTGCAGCTAGTCCATTGTGTGGCTTTGGGCATTTTTATACATGCTCCAGGGGTGGGACACTTTAATTAGAGTGCCTCCAAGAGTCTCTCTAATTAAAGCACCAGGAGCATCTCATGCATCAGTGTCCCTGCTATTCAAAATGGTGGCAAGAGCACTTTATCTAAAGCGCATCAAACAAGTTTTAGTTAAAGCTCCCTTGCTGCCATTTTGAAGTGCAGGGATGCTGATACATGAGATGCAGAGGCTGGCCGGAGCGTGGTAATTATGCTCTAGCAGACTCAATTAATTGAGACTGCTCTGACACGCTGTAGTTACTGCACATCAGAGCAGCCTCCTGGCTCATGTACAGGTACTCTTTGTTTTTCACCCTTTATCTAAACTCTTTGTTATTTATTTGTATTGGGGTAGTGCTTAAGGGCCTAACAGTCTCTCCACCTTAGATTCACTGCCTTTCCCTTTGCCTTGTCTCCTTCATTTTACTTCATTATCTTTCCCTCTCCTATCCTCTTTCACCCCTCATTGTAACTGTGGAATAAAATGATTTTGCTGCCATCATTGTTCCTTGTATATTATATCCTTTCTCATATCCTGTGTTAATCTTGTCTGTTTAAGACTGTGAGCTGGTTGGAGCACACACATACTGTCTATAAATGTTGTCTGCCCAGTGCCTTACACAATAGCGCCCTATTCTTGGCTGGTCTTTTGGCATCACAGAAAGAAACATGTTTAATAATCATTAAAGATAGCTCTGGTCTCTAATTTTTGAGGTAGAGGTGATGATCTTCTTCTGTGGGCTCAATTCTTCTGCCTTTTTGAGGTGGTTGCAAAAATTCCTATTCTCTTTTACAGTGTGTTTTCTATAATGCCTACCATAACAGAGACCTGATCCTGCTTGGGTTTTTGGGGTGCTACCATTACTCTACTAATAATGTGGTAATAACACATAATTGTGTGTGCAAAATTACGTTCTGCTCTTGGTACATTGCTTTTCCTAGAAGGCAGTTGTGTATTTGTATTTATTTTGTTGTAGTGGTCAGAGCCAGTTGCTGTGTATTAAGGTTGGTGGAGACACTTTAATTGCTGTACGTTTGAACAGCTGTCACATTAGGAGTTAAAGATTTTCATTTCAAGGAAAAGAGTATTTCTATGTTTCTAATATAACAGAGTATGTTTCAGCCTTTCTACCAAATTCAAATTGCATGGAAGGATATTTTATAATAGACTAAGAAGGCAATATAAAATTAAGTAAAGCTGGGTCTGGTGCCTAAAAATATTTGGCAGAATTCCCTGGAAAGCCACATTTGAACATTTTTAATATATATTACAAGGCAGACAAGAATAATTATCTTCTCTTGAAGTTCCCCAAGTGAGAGAAGTGTATTGTAATGCCCTTTGAAAGAAAACAATATAAGCTGATCATGTTGTGGAATTCTTTCCCTCCCCTTCCCCTTTTATCCACCACTATGACTGCATATTAGGGACGAAGAATATGGCATATCTGAAGCTGCACTGTGTAAATTCCTCTTTAAAACATAAAAGCTAACACCTTAAATAGACGTGCCTCTCCCAACGTTCAGGGTAGTCTTGACCAATGAGAATTAGTTCATCAGGTATTTCTAAGTCGGGGGTCGGCCACATTTTTGGGCCATAAAACCTTGCAGCCTTGACTTGCAAGACGTTGGTATGCCGGGGCAGATGGTGGGGGAGCCATGAGGGGCCCAGTCCTTGTTGTGGCAGCGAAGCCCTGGCTCCTTCTCTTCCATCCACCCTGAGGCGTGCTTGCACCCGCTGCCACTAACAAGCTGGGTTGGAGGTCTACGGACCTCAGTGCAGCTGCTTGCAGCTTTCCTGCTGCCTGCTGTGAGCAGCCCAGGCTCCATGGCTGATGGCAGGGGCCTGCTGAGAGCCCAGGCTAGTTGTAGCATGCCAAGCAAAATGGCTTCATGTGCCATGCACTAGCACGCGTGCTGGGGGTTGCTGACCCCTGTTCTAAACTATTTAATCTTTTTACCATAGAAAATGAAGCCATCTTTCTTTTTATTTTTTACTTATTCAGAGCTTTTAGATCCCTTGATGCCAAGAAGCCTTGAAAACACACCTCTATGACTTGGTCTTATACATACAGATGCATAGAACCAAGAATGTGAATGTCAATATGATTTGCCCCTCTTTGGCCATTCATTTTAATCACAGATTACTTACAGCAGCAAAAGCTAAAATAGCATGGGATGGAGCTAGCCCATGGAGAGTTAGGATGATTACTTTCAAAGGCACCTAAATGAATTAACTGCCCAACTTTGGCTCATTGGAAAATCTCAGCATTGGATGGAGTGAATCCTTTGGAAGTGACAGTGTCCTCAGTGGATCCCTTGGAAGGATTTGCCTTTTGCTGTTGTTACATTCCTTTATTTTCTCTTCAGTCTCCTGTGGTTGATTAGAAGATATTTATGAAAGAAAAAGTTTACCACACTGTGCCCCAGCACTTGATCCCTCCCTTGTGCTCTGGTAGTTAATCAGCTTGGGATCTTGTAACCGAAATGGTATAGATGTGTGGTATAGCTTCAGCTAGCGCAGGGTCAAGCCCAACAGTGAGTGAGTAAAACATATGTCCTGGAATGTAATTATTGCGGGGGAAGGGCAGAGGCAGAGAGAGATGGACCTGAGAAGACAGTAAGGGGTGGACTGAGTGAGTGTCAGAAGCAGAGCAAGGCACAGAGACCAAAGTCTCTGGTGACGTGAATTGGCACTGCTCCAATGACATCAGCAAAGCTCCCTCTGACTTATGCCAGCCGACCACTTGTCCTGAGGATCCGTAGAAAGAGAGGGAGGTGTTTCTGGGAGCAAAGAACAAGAATTAGTAAGAAACGGAGACAGTCAGGATGGAGGAAAGGCACTGGCAGTAGAAGTCCAGAAGAGAGACAGGCATTGCAAGCACAGAGTCAGGGAGGAAGCAATGGAGAGAGAGGTTAAAAGAGCACTGCCAATGGATTCATCTGTAAGCTAATCCATTAAGAATTTACTTTTTCAGGCCACAGGATGTGAAGTTAGACTCATTAATTTTATTAGGGTAAAATAAACCACCTATTTTTGTTACATTTTATTGTTCATCTGGAATGTGAAGCAGGGAAACACAGCATTCAGTTCTTTCTTCCAAAAGTTCTCCATTCGACTGACTGTTCAGGAATAAACATCTAGAGCTTGTGGATAAATTCTGAGGTTTATCCTCAAACTCTCAAGATGCATTTGCACACTTACGATTTAGCAATGCCTTTACTTTGTGCTACAAAGACATTGCCTTCACTTGACCCAGCTGAAATATAATCTTTATCCAAAGAACACCTTAAATATGATGTAATTTACCATTAAATCTGCTGTTCAGTACTCCTCGTCCTGGGTCTGCTATTGCTCACTGATCAGGTGCCTGTGTCCACTGCATAGCTGCAGTTGGGCAAGGGAAGAAAAAGAACCTCACTGAGTTCCTCTCCATTCCCTTGCATGAGGCCAGAAGGAATTGTTAGGATCCTCCAGCACTCTGACCTCATAGGTAGACTGGTTGAATTTAGGCTGAGATCTGGCTGATGGTGACATTTGGCAGCTATTAGCCAGGCATGACCTAACTACTTTTCTGTCTTGGTCTGCTGGGGAGAACCCTGTCTCCTGGTGCTGCTCAGAGTTTGTGGGTGGCATCCATGGCTGTGTGTGAGCAGAAGTAGCTCACGTTTGGTGCTTGGAGAGGGCCCTAGCAGAGTAGCAGATGTAGCTGTGGACTGTGAAAGAGATGCAGCTCTGCACTGAGAATGCCAGAGCAGAATCAGGAATTGCCCAAATGGGACTCCCATGGTCAGAACTAAGCCCTAAATATTTGATTATAGCTAATATCCCAGATTTCTTCCTGCTTATTTATTACCTTCCCTCTCTAAGGGTGTGAGTGGGAATGTGCATTCCCATGGGACAGATACATATTTGTGCTGCTGCTAGTTGTTCCCAGGGAATGTCCCTGAATGCAGCTGTGGTGCACAGCAGGTTGCCCCAGTTGGGGTATAGGTGGTTGGGGCCAGCACTTGGGCTGGCCCCAGCTGGGGCCCTCCTGGAGCTCTAGCAGTGGAGATCCAGATACTTAGAGCCTGGCCAGCAGCTGGAGTGTGGCTCTGGCCAACCAGGCTCCAGTTTCAGGCAGTGCACGCTGTTGCCACGTGTGCTGCCCTGCTTTTTTCTGATGTGGGTTTTTCTGACCCTGGGATCTCCTCTGGATGCGCCCTAGCTGTTACCCTTTGTAGCATCTTTCATTCAGGTGTCAGAGCAGTGCCGGCCTGTGACCAATGCTGTGGCAGGTTCAGACAAGCCTTCAGGACAATTCCCTGGGTGCAGGAGTTGGACCCATCCCATATCCCACACTTTTCCAGATAGTAGCTAATCAGATCTTAAGGACCTGTAGGCCTCAGAGAAAGAGGACTGGGCCTTAAGGAGGCTGCTACCATTGGGGAAAAAATGGGGCAAGATGAATAGGAATTTGGAGCTAAGGAGGAGGAACGAGCTGGCTCCATCTGCTTTCTTATGCCTCTTGTGTTTGATTTTAGCTCACTGGTATGCAATGCATATTATGCACTATGGTTTGAGACACCGTGCAGTTCACAGTGCTTTGTTACCTGACCAAGACAGGGCCAGCAGGAAATCACACTATGAATCATCATTAGTGGCGCTTTCAGCCTCTTTTATATAAAGTTAGGAAACAATGTCCATGCTCCTGGGGCCTGTCAGGATTGGTAGTATCAACATAAACCAGCAGCAGCCAAAAGGGCACAAAAGGTTGTGTTGTCTCCTGTAGGCCTTTGTCTCCCTAGTTTGGTGCAAGGGTTTAGAGGAACAGTGAAAAAGCAGAGAAGCTAGGGCTCTTCTACACAAAGACCAAACTTTTTACCTCCCTTGGCTCCTGATTTCCATTGGCCTGGGGAGCAGCATTCCACAGCTGGCCTGGAACCCAAGAGCTCGGCTGCCTTAACGGTGCCACTAGGTCGGCTGTGATACATTTTTCAAGTCCATTTTTTTAATGTGACAGATCAGGGCTTAAAAAACAGGACGTCTTGGAACATAAATGAGATGAAAACAAGCTACAATGAAAGTGAAAAAACATATCATTTTACTGCCGATTGAAAATTAGGACCAGATGAAGCTTCTGAGGCCCTGGGCATTTAATTTACTGGAGTCGGTCACTCCTTTGTGAAACCAGCATCAGTCTGCATTCTCTTTGCATAAATGATATCTTTGTTTGTGCTCCAGCATAATTTGTCGAGGAAAATAGCGAGATGGATTATTTTTGTTTTTTTATTTTCATAAACTTTACATGTAAGCAGTTTATTTTGCACGTCGCTGTGATGAAGGTTCTGTAGTTTACGAGACACAGGCATTGAATGAGAGAGGCTATCTAAGGAAGTGTGGCTCTGGACACACGGCCTTCAGAATAGGCAGGTTTGTGCAGCACAGCAAAGATTTTTCCTTTTGAGCATGTAGAAGTTTTGTCAGTTCTCCACTCTCTGTCTATCTTGCAAGATGATTTGTTTTTGTTTTAGTTAGCTTTTCTGGTTTTTTTGAAGCAAACAGAACTTTTTCCTATGAAAAACTCCTTTCTGAAGCATTGCTTAAGTTGTTAGTTGTGTGGTAGTCATTGACTCTCGGCCTTTGTAGTCTGTGGTCATACTATATATACGTCTTCCTATGCGTTTATTTAGTTACCAGTCTAGAAGATGCCAGTGGCTAAATAGAAATTACATAGCTAAACTATCACAAGGTGCTTTGAAAGCACACCCCTTTATTCTTTTGCACTCAGAAAGTGACCCTGGAGACAGCAAATTATATACCATTGATTGTATCTCCAAACAAGTTGGGTGTTTCTGGACTCTCATTTCTTTTTCAAGTGCAGCTTCTCCCTGTAAACCTTGGGCCTGTGATCTGAGTACATATAACTCCTAACATCTAATGTGGACACAAACAAGTAATAAGACATTTTAAATTATATTTGCATTCTTAGTACAGGCATTTTTAAGGTCAATTTTCTGGGCATAAGTTGTTTCCAAGAAGCAGCACTGAGTCTCAACCCACTACAAAATATACCCCAAATACCTTTATTGTCTTTAGCTCTTCTTTTCCAGGAAATGCGAACAAATAGCAACCAGGAATAGATGGCAGTGTAAGAAACTGGTCAAATTCTATTCCATAGAAAAAATATTTGGGGGGAAAATGTTTTGACTTGGAATGAAAATCCAATATTAAAAAATGTCCTGATAAATTCCTTCCAAAAAATTATTCAGGACCATTTAAATATTTAATTCAAAAACCTTTTGATTGATAATATTAATTAGGTTAAATTATTAACATGGCATAAGTCAAAGCAAAGTAAGTCAAATGGGAACATTTGAAATGAAACTTTTTGGATATTGAAAATCATCAAAACTGACCTGGCACATTGCCCAAAACATTTTATTTTAATGAAATAATACAAATGTGTGTGTGTGTTTTATTATATAGTTATATATAAACTTGTTTGCTTATTTCTTTACAAAATGAAATTCCCATCCAGCCTGAGAAGAAAGGAAGTTTGGTTGCTTTCAGTCACATCAGAAGGGCTTGAGATTTCCATTTTTTGATAGAACTTTATGATGCCAAGTTGTTGCATTCAGAAAAAATTGACAAATTTTGGCTGTACATAGGCACTTTCCATTTGTGATGTCATCAAGCACAGCATTGGTGAGGTAAGGTTTGAGGATATGCAACTTACCTGGAGTAATGCACAGTTTCACAGATTCATAGATTCATAGATGTTAGGGTTAGAAGGGACCTCAGCAGGTCAACATGTCTGACCCTCTGCCATGGGCAGGAAAGAGCGCTGGGGTCAGACGACCCAAGCTAGGTGCTTGTCCAGTTGAGAGTCTGTGAATTTAAACTGCCTCACAGCATGGAAGTGCAGGCTGACCAGGCCATATAATGGTAGCTCAGAGCAAGACAGTATGGAGATACAAGCTTGGGAAATGAGCTTGGTCCTATGTTCTCAAGCTTGGAGAGGTTGCGTATCTCCTGAAGGTATAGAGGGAAGGCCTGTTGCATCCTTCACTATCATTGTAGTGTCTTTGAGATAATCAGCATGGAGTACTAGTATCAGGATCTGGATGGAACCATTTCACAAGGGAAGAACTGGCAGAGGGAGGCACTAAGGGCAAGAAGGAAGTGCCAGAGAAGATCAGAGAGGAGCATGGACAAAACTATCTCCCAAACCATGCTAAATACCTTTCAAAGTGGGCAAGGTTGTTAAGGGCATGCACACAATTTGCAAATATCTAATTTGTGCATGCACTGCAAATGCAGTATCCACATGAACGACTGACATGTTGGTATTTGTACCCAATATGTAAAGAGACATCTATCTGGCTAGGCGTGTAGCTCTTTTATGAAGGAAATAAATGCAGACACCTTGGAGATGGCCTCGTCACAAATGGGCAGTGACTGCTCTGCCTCCAAGCTCGTTGATGTGAAGAAATTCCCAGCTATTCCTGTGCTGTGAAAGGAGTGTGTGCAAACTGCACTCACAGGAGAAAATTAAGCCCACTCTGAGTGTTTGTGTGTGCATAATACTTTTTTTAATAGAAAAGTATCGAGGGCTGTTTTCTTTTGACTGCATTCTGGGTAAGTTTAATGTGGTCCTTTGAAAAGAAAACACAAGTTTGGAGAGCCAAATCTCCAGGAGGCTTTGCTCTATTAGATAATTTGAAAATCTTTAATGATCACACACACAGATCTAAGGGATCTCAGGCAAACAGCTGTAGTTTCAGAACATTGGCTGTATTTGCCATCTGTCTGAAGCAAGCAGATCTTGGCTGGGTGTTCTGCTTCACAGAGTTTATTCCTTTTGGTCCTCATCACCTCTAGACTGGGCTTTCCAAGAAGATTAATGGAACATAAGAGAAATAGCCCTTTCCCCTTCCTTAGTAGGCTACCTAATGACATGTCAGTTTTTTGCTTAGAAACTGTGTTTGTGTGTGTATGTTTGCTTGTTTCTTTACAAAATGAAACTCCTATCCAGATGAAAAAGTATGGAAATTCAATTGCTTTCAGTCATGCTGGAGTAGCTTGAGTACCTATTTTACCTTCAAACCTATGTAAATCTCTCACTAATTTAGTGGAAAGGAGATGACAAAAAGCATTTGTATTTTGCTGGCTAATATGGTGCTTCTAAAAGCTCGTTAAACTGTCAGAAATGTAAAATGATTAATAATTGTGAATCTCCCTTTGGTCTTCTATTTGCTTGTGGGTCACAGGAATGTATACTGATTTGGGGTAAAGAAAGAAACTTGTGGTTTTCATTATAGGCTGTAAACATCTTGAGCTGAAAGCCTCAAGAGTGCTATCATCTCCCGCCACATACATACTCTCTCTGCAGAAAGTTTTGAAATACAGATTGTCTGACAGATTTGCTTACAATACCCTGGTAATGGAAGGGTGGCTGGCCATAAAAGATCCCAGTCTCTCACCTTTCCTGGGGAGAAGGGAGAGATCTGAAAGTGCCCAGAAAGAGTCATTTTCAAAAGTGTTCTGCTTTGGCTTCACTGTTGTCATTCACACCAGAGAGTGAGTTGCTGGGCCAGTTTTGTTCCAGGTTTGTTTGATGTAGATTCCTCATATGTCTTTTGACTTCAAATGTTGATGTTTCTTCTAGTATTGTTCAATCTGGCTCTGATCAAGAGCCCATTGGGAGTTTTTCCACTGACTGAAATGTGTGCTGGATCAGGCCCTAGAGCCCCAAATTGAGGTAAGGTGAATAACTGGTATGATAACTACTGACAAGGTTGTTAGCTATGGTTGAAGATGTAATTTTGATTATAATCTTATAGATGTACTGGTGAGAAACCCAATATGGCTAATAATATTGATGATTACCACCCATGGCAAACCTATCCAGAAGAGAAAGAGCTGTCTCTGTTAGGTATTTTATTGGAATGGTTGTATTGGCTGTCTCACTAGTAGCTTTGCTTTGGGGGAGATGCCAAGCATCAAGGCCAACGTTTCAGCAAGCCTTGATTAATGAGGTAGCAGAACTAGTATAGATATAGCTTTTTGCATGCAAACCTGCTTGCATCTGCACACAGAAATGATATATGTGAAAGTCACTCAATCTTTAAATGACTTTCCAACTACCTATGTGCTTTAGATAACCTAATGGCTGTGCTTCAGCATTTGCAGTATTCTTCAGGTTTCATAAGTAAGGACTGTGAAGAGGCATATAAAATACTGAGGTAACCATATTAATTGTCTAAGGACAAAATGAGATCACCAGTGGATGAAGAGGCTTGCCATTACCTTGTCTTTGCCTGCAAACCAAATGCTACAACCCATTTTGCAGACGTACAATGGAGGCTGGCTCAACTGGTAGTTCTAGTACTTAAATAATAATAATAATCGTATGAAGGATCCTTCTTGAAGAATTGAAACATTCTCATTCTTTTAATGGCAACTCAAGAAGCTGAAGAAAATTATTAGCTTCATTTCTACCATTCATAAAAAGTTCTTTCCTACCTTACTGGGGTTGAATGTTCTTTGATATACTCCTAGGTTGGTTGCTTTACTTATTTAGTCATCTATTCATTTATTTTTTTCCCAAACTAGTTGAAATGCATCATCAATAAAAATTGGAAGACATATTCTCTCACTGTGGCCAAATCATGGCCCATCTGATACCATATGTTGGGACATAAAGTACACTGCTCTTCGCATGTCTTTTGTTTAGACCAGTGGTGCTCCTCAGGACAGATGAGTGACGGGGCCACTGGCTGGATCAAGTCCTATGACTATGATTGATCTGTGGGGCCTGGCGCTGTCTCCTTCTGGCCCCATGCACTAGGACTGGGACCTGGGGTTGGGTGCTTGGCCCCTTCTGGCCCTGTGTACCAGTATTGGTCTCTGGGGCCTGGTGCTACCCCTGCGTGCCATGATTAGGCCTTGCAGCTGGCACTGCCCCTGCCTCCCACTTCATGCTGGGATTTGGTGTCTGATCTAGTGTGCAGGGCCTGGGGCTCCCCATAGCTCCAGAAATTAGAATACAGATATAGAATACTGGTGCTATTTCTTAGGAGCTAGGAAGCATCTTAAAGATATGGTTACTTCTGTTCAGGGTCTTATCAGTTGCTCTAGCTGGAGTCAAGAAGGATTTTTTTGCCTTCCTCTGTAGCATGGGGCATGGTCCTTTACCAAGGATCTTCTGAGCGTATATTAATCAACTGTTTCCCTGTTATCACAGTGCCAGGACACTGGAAGTGCTCTCATTTCCTCTGGTTTTAGCTATGGCAGTCTATAAAATGTTTATGGTGCTTTAGATTGTATCCCTTGTAGTTGTAGTTGAGGGTATGAAGTAGCAGTTTTGGGCAGAAGCATAAAGAGCAGGGCACAAGGCCTGGACAAACCCTGCAGAATGGCAAGGTGGGGGAGAGCTAGGGAGAGGAGGTGTTGCTGTGTGGAGTATGGGCACCATTCTGGCACCCTGGGCTGGTGCCTGCTTACCCTGCCCCCCTCCCCAAGTTATACCCATCATTTTGGGGATTGCTTCAGCTGAGTTCCTGTGAACTTAGAGGGCTAGACTTAATGGCCCAGGAGGCTCCCTCCAGTCTTATGTTCCCATGTGCTCTGAGTTGTCTGAGAGGCACCAGATCTTATGAGGAACTGACTGTTAAAGCAGAAGCTGTTGATTACCTCTTTCCCTGGGAAATATCAATACTGTGAAAAGACTTTTCCTTTAAATAATTAAGGAAACTCCAAATACCAGCTATTTTCTGAAAAGGAAAAATTTCAAGTGGTAAATGTCACCATAGACTTACCTATGGTAAGTCTATATACCTAAGATATTGCTTGAATCCACATTTCAAATGGAACATTTCTTTTGTTTTCAAACTATTGTTTTAGACTTTTTTTTTTTTTTTAACTTTGCTTCTTCCAAATTAGAGAATCATAGAGAAGTCAGGTTGGAAGGGCCCTCCAGAAGTCATCTAGTCCAACCCCCTGCCTGAAGCAGGATCATCCCTATCCAAACCTTCCCATACAGATTTAGCAGAACTTCATTGCAATGGACTGTTTTCCTGTTGAAAACATGATTTTACAGAAAGCTACATTTTCCAAACGGAAACATTTTCAGTCAAAACATTTCAGTCAGCTCTAGCAATAATTTCAATATGACAAAGATTTGTGTTGTGTTCCATAACTCAATATGTATAGTTTAAAGAAAAGTGTTCCAGGAGATAGTCCAGTAGTCTGCTTCTTATCATTTTATTTTTTATTAAGGTGTGATTACAACAAGGACAAAAATGGTAAACAGCTGTAAACAGATATCTCAATTAAAGCAATCCTGATGGATATGAGTCAAAACCTGGACCGAAGTGAAATAGCCCAGCCCTTTACACACACAATCCTTCCAAGCTGCCTTGCTACTCAATGACCAGGAAGAGCACACAGCTTGACAGGCTTATCCCTGGAATGACTGACAATTAACTTGAAGTGAGTCTCTGTTAACTTACAGACCTGCACAGCGTGGTTGGGAGGGTGGAGATGTGGGGAGTGTAAGCACATTTCATCCACATATTTGACAGGTTCATAAAGTAGGAAACTGCACTGGTAGGTTTGTAAGATCCAGAAACAGAATGCTTTCTTCAAGGAGAAATGCTAGATCTGCTTCTACACCCATAGCTGTCAAAACAGTTAAGGATCAAGAATTTCCGATATTGATCCTGCAAATTAATCATTGGGTATGCTAACCAAAGCTGTTTGAGACCAAGGGGTTTAGTTTATATATTGGGAACAAGATTATAATTTGATAAAATGCCTCTTGGATGTTACCTGTCTAGATGTGCTGATTAGATTCATGTTATACAATAAATCCATCCCACAGAACTTCCTGTGAGTCATAGACATAGAGAAGTAGAGATGGAAGGGACCTCCACAGGTCATCTAGTCCAGCCCCCTGCCTGAGGCAGAATCATCCCTATTCAAACCATCCCATACAAAGCATAATCTAAACTCTGTAAGATTACTGTTAGTCCTGGTACAACATAGACCTGCCACCCTGCCACAGGTAAAGCAGGGGAACCACAGCAGCCAATGCCCTGCTTCTATGAAATGTTATCAATATATGTTCAAGAGATCCTAGATGGAGAGCCACACCCCCCACTACAGAGGAAGGCAACAATCCAAACAGTCCATACCAATCTGACAATGGTTTAAAATTTCTTTCTGGCACCAAATATAGTGATCAGTCTGACCCTGAGTGGAGGGCCAAAATCCTTTAGCCAGGAACTCCAACTTTGGTCTTAGGAGGAGCATTGGCACACCTTAGTTAAAGTCTCCAGCCTTGGTAGCCAACACCCAATGCCAGGTCAAGGAGTTCTACTAGCTGACTGGGACATCAAAAACATGGGGGGGGGGGGGGCTGACTTAAAGTCCCCTGAAGTCAGTGGCATTCTCCTATTCAAGCCTGTAGGTCATGGCCCAGGTGCTATTCTTTCTGACTTATTTGCTTTTCCAGTTTGATAGGGCTTGTTGTGCAGTTGCAGGGGATATAGCTTCACTGAGTGGTTGTTAAACCTGGGTAATTGGTATGGAGGTTAGTACAAACTGAACATGAGGATTCCAGCAGCAAACTCTTTACTGAAGTTGTCATGTCCTGTTTCTGTATTCACTTCTGTATGTCACAGAGCATATCCCGTCATAGTCTGTGCTGAGATGCTCTAGGACTCCTAGTCAACTGAGGGAGAACTTGCCTGCCCTTTTGGGAGACCTGGGTGCAGGACATTGCAGAACCATTAGCACATGAGTGAAAGCAAGCGCTAAGCTTTAATCTGAACTTTCAGTGGAACTACCTTGGGTTTAAAGCTAGTTCCACTTGCTTTCAACTTGCAATAAAAGTGTTTCTCTGTAGATGAGGGCAGGTAGGGAAAAACCAGATAAGATTCCAGTGTTCACTGGCCAATGAAGACCCCAACAGTGATAGGTAGTCCCTGCCCCAAAGAGCTTACAGTTTAAGGCAAAGGGAGAGGTAACTAGCCATGTTAATCAGAAGTCAGGCAAAAAGCAGGGCCGGGTGGCACTGGGCATTTTTACACAGGTAGACATTGCAGTGCCGGGTGCTTTGAAAAGTGCCCAGTGCTGCAACGCATGCAATTGTATAATCAACAAAATGTATGTCAGTATGCAGAAAATGGTGGCGGTGCACTTTAGAACTAAAAAACTGCAGAAGTGCTTTGGTTCAAAGTGCATGGCTACCATTTTCTGTGCGCTGACGTGCATTTTGCCATTTATACAACTTACGTGGCATAGTGCAGGTCGCCTCAGTTCATGTGTGGAGAAGACTTGATTAATCAAGTCTGCTCTGAAGCAGCAGATCTCTATCGTGTTACTGGAAAAAAAGTATGGGCATGTGTAGATGAAATGGGGGGCCTGAATTGAAGCGGTGGGTTTTTAAAAACATCAGTTCAATTTAGGGCTGATCAAACCCCCATGTCATGCACACACCCTGCTGACTTATCTGCCTCTCCGGCAGCGGGGAGAGGAGGGCGAGCTGCCAGTGGGCAGAGTGGCCCCTGGGCTGTGTGGGGGCTGTTGTTTCCCTCTGCAGCAGTGGCAGGGGCCCCCAGCCAGGCGGCACCTGCTCACAGGCACCCAGCTCAGGCAGTCCCAGGGGGCACCACAGCCGCAGAGGGAAGCACCGGGCCCCCGCACAGCTCAGGGAGGCAGGCAGGTTCCAGACGTGGGGGAAAAAACAAAACACGCTCACCACTTTTCTTGGGCAGAGCCTGCTTTCTTGGGCTGCTGCCAGGCTGCCTGCAGGGCTTCCTGCACAACTGTGGAGCTGCACGGAGCCTGGTGTTTTGCTCCATGGCTGTAGGGGCAGCAAACTAAAACTCCTTGTTGCTGTGCCCCAAGTCATTTAAGGTGCATTACACTGCCAAATTTCCTACAGTTGCTGGAATTAATGCGCAATATGCCTCCAAGGTGTGCAAACACTGACACCATTAAAGCAGTGCAAAAGCATTTAGCCCGCTTTAAAGCGTCGTGCGCACACACTCCTCATTTCGTCTGCACACAGCTTATGTGTATAAATGCCCCTAGAGACTAACTGCTTCAAAGAGGCATGTAGGTGACAGCCTACTTTGTCAGATGTTGCTTCTCTGAACCAGTTAGTCTCTAAAGTGCTGCCTCGCCTTCTGTCAGTCAAAGACATAGAGGGAAATAAATAGGAAGTAACTCCCTAGCACGTCAGTGGCAGAGCCCGGGATAGAATACGGGTTTTCTTAGACTTAGCCCTGTGCTCTACCTGAAGAACTGCATTCACTTGCTTCCTGCCACATTCAGCTTATTCCTTCCATGTGTTCCTTCAATTAGTCTCCCCTTGTCCCTGTTCATTATTTTCAGCCACCCTGGTGATACTAGGGCCCATCTGCATAGCCTCCACCGTGGAGCTCACTGGGGACTTGCTCTCTCCCCGAGTGAATCAGGTTACTTTAGCTGTTAGTGATTGTTAACAACAGTCATTAACAGTTGCAGCCTGGAACCATAACCTGCAATTAGCGTGTAGACCAGGTGTCAGAAACTTCCATGGCTGGGCTGCCCCCGAGACATGAAAATTGCTAAAATGCTTTTCACATCTGAGCTTCTACTCTCTTTGCATCCTGCTGCTGCTGCTGCAATGTTTACAGAGAGGGGCAGGCAGGCAGGTTGGCTTGCAGTCTGCTCTTTTCTACCCTGAGGTGGTATAACAGCCCCAAAATGGATGGATTACATTCTCCCATCACTGGGAGGAGATGTATGTGGACATCCTCAATAACAGCAGTGGAAGTGATCCATGTAATTCCTCACACACCACTGGGACAGGAGGCCCCATACACAGAGATTAGGGGTGGTCTCATGAATAACTCCCAGGACTAAGAGATCTCAGTTCAGTTCCTGACGGTGCCACAGAGTTTCCGTGTGACCCTCGGGTAATATACTTAAATCTTTTTCTGTGCCTTCTGACCTGTAAAACAGGGATAACAGCACTTCCTTTCTCCTGTCCTTTGTCTGGCTCATTTATTTAGAGAGCCAGGTCCTTAGAGTAGAGGCTGCCTCTTATTATGTGTGCTTAATGTGCCTAGCACAAGGAGACTCTAATCTGGCTTGGAGGGAGTGGGAAGGGGAAAAATGTAATGAGTATAAATATACATAATAAACATAGATGTTCCAAAGTAAGAGCTTGTTGGGCTTCTGGGATGGGAATTTGACAAGTGCCTAAGACCCCAAGTATTACTGAAAGTCAGTGGGATTTCTTCACCTATATTGCTTCTGTGCTTTAAAAAAAATCCAGCCCCTGAGTCCATATATTAGGCCCCTAAAGGGGGTTGGGGGAGAGCATCTCAGTGAATGAAAAAGTATGTTTGGAGGCCTGATGCCAGGCCACAGATCTAGGTGCCTATATATATGAATGTAGGAGCCTGGGCTCCTTTAGACTCCTAATTTTGTGAAATCTCATCTACAGTTTGCACTGCAACATGTTCATTGTGACAGAGTATAAATGCCAAATGACTTGATTCATCAATGGATTCCAGATTGCCAAATGCATTTGGTGGTCTTGGTCATTATCCAACAATACGAGTCACAGAGACTTGACAGTGTGCGTGTATGTTTTCACACATAGATATCTTGGCATTTGAGCTAATTTTCTGTGTTTGCTTAGTGGAAATCTGGACCGAGCTATTAGAGGAGAAGAGGGGGTGGTCCCTGCAGGTCAAAGTTCAGGTTGTTGGACTGCAGCTGCCTACACAGAACTGACCTCCGCTTAACCAGACGGCTTCAGCTCCATGGCTGCTGTTCCCAAAACCTTCCTGAGCAAACATAACTACAGTCTAATAAAAGAAAACATGTTCTTGGAAGACATGCAAAAAGAAGAAAACTGTAATGAAGAAACAAAAAAATCTTAAACTGGTACTTTGAGCAATGGCACATATTTAAATTGGCTTTAAATACTTTTGACCCAAACCTGGGCTGGTGCTAAGCAGCAGAGCTCCACTGAAACTTGGCCAGCTGACACCAATTGAAGATCCATCTTTGAATGTAATCATTTACTACCTTGTTTCCCTAAAGTTGAAAGCCCTCTTCCTTTTAATTTTCTCACTCTGAAGACAGAGCTGTACTTTGTTAAAGAATCAGTTTATGGGAACAGGATGTTTTCATTAAATATTAAGCACTCATGGTTTACCTTCACTGAAAGTCTTGGCTTGGTCTTAAGACTTAAGTCTTAAGACTTGATTGAAACAGACAGTCCCGTGTTCGTACATAGCTAAAGAGAGATGTTGCTTCCAGATTCCTACAGCGAGGTGCAGCGTAGTCTGTCCTTTGAAAACTTTCCTTACGGAGCATGATTTTCAAAAGGGCTCAGCCTCCACTATCAAGACGGATTTTCAGAGAGAGTTTAGCATCTGATTCTGACATATAAATGAGTGGCTCAGTTTTCAAAAGAGCACAGCACAGGGTTCTTTCTGGGGATCTTATACGTACAATGCTGGGAGCTTCTGAGACCAAGTCACTTCTGGAAAACTGGCATTGAGCTGTTTTGAAAATACCTCTGTATACCTTTAGATTATTCCTGTTTCTTTACATATTGTAGAGTTTGGGGTATCAATGGCAAAACTGGTTTAGATAGAATTGGTAAAATCTCACCCATTCCTTAATATGTAATTAAACCATCTCTTTGTGAATTGTGGGGGGAATTTCCTCCCATTTCTCTTTACCTCCTAGCTTTATGGGTCCTACTAGAATAAAACATGTCAACAATGTTAAGGGAGGGATGGAGCGGGGGGAGATTCCCTGCCTAGATTTCTTGCTGCCTAACAAGAAGGAAAAAGGTCAGATGTTACTAGAAAAAGGAGGAACTCATTAGATTTTTTTTCTGATAAATTTTGCACTGAGTAGGTCTGTATCTTACACATGAGGAATTACTGAATATCCAAGTTTACAAGCTTTTGGCTTAACATAAGCTCTGATCCTGCATACTGATCCAGATGGACTGCAGCTCTGATCATAATAGCCCTATTACTTCATCCATTGGCATGAAAAAATTGAAGCAAAGACACCTGATTCACTATTTTGGAAGGATGCATGAAATGACCTTCTCTTTGTCCTTGCAGTATCCAAAAAACATATCCAATGTTTTTCTTTTCTGTAAAAATGTTTCTACTCTAATTCTTCCAACAAATATTATGTTAGATTCTACTTGCTTTGTTTTGTGTGCAAGAAAATCATCATTTGACAAGATATCTATCAGAACAAATCATTCCTTATAGTGTCATAATGGAGGGTGTGTATTTATGATCCTGTAGCCTGAGGCACACTGCTCAACTTGATGCAGATGTATAACATGTATCATTGCAAGAGGTGTAGCCAGTAGAGAGAAATACCGAATGACATGATATATCCAATAGAGAATAGAGCAACAAGCCGGAATTTGACCTAGGCTTGAATCCCAAGCTTAACGTCTGTAGTCTAGGTCTTGGTCCTTGTAAAGGCAGTGACAAAAACTTCTTTTGGCTCTAGTCAGATGAATATTTGTTCTTCTTGAGGAGGAATCCCCCTCTCCCCTCCCCATGTTCTTTTTTCTCTTGCTCCAAAAACTTGAATTTATAAAAAAAAAAAGGGGGGGGGGGGGAAGAACAATGTTATAATAGAAACACTTAGAGAGAAAGCTCTAAATCAGGTTTCCTAGAATCTCTTTAGGTTGCTCTGCTCTGTAAATCTCTCCAGAAATTCTAAATCATCCCTGTAGTAATCTACAAGTAAATGGAGGGTGGACTTATCCCCATAGAAAGGATCTGTACAACAAAAGTTTCCTCTACATACACAGAAGCATGGAGTCCAGATGCTGATATTGCCCTATCCTTCACTCTCTGTAGATCTGCCTCAGTGACTTGAACATGGAAAGAAGATGGACTGGCGCTGCATGTGCTTGTACACCACACCTCAGAGAAGAAATGATTGATTGACTCTTGTCCAAGCCTGAAGTCCCTTTGCTGCGGGGGTCCCACAGCAGAGAATAGAAATGGATAGGAAGTGCCTAGCAGAATGGCTGAATAGAGTTGCACATTCAGGGAGCTGGACCTTAGAGCAAGGGCTTCCAATGAGGTGTGGAGGAGCGCAGACTCTGGATGGATGACCCTGAGCATTACTGAATCCCTCAAATCAGCTGCAACCTTGAGGAAGTCTGGAAAACAGATTTGCCTGTTTATTCCACAAGGATTAAAACAAGGATGTCATGCAAATGCTGTGTGGGGAAATCTCTGGGAGAATCTCCACCACCCTGAGAGAATATTTCACTAGGAAAGAGGTGTTGGCTCACAGCCGGTGGGATTTTCAAAAGTGTTCGTCTTTCACTTAACTGGGCCCCACTGAAGCCAATGATAATGTGCCCCCTTCCTTCCTGACTGCAGTAGAAGCAGTTAGCTCAGCGTGGAGTGCTTTTGAAAATCCTGTCCTACATTTCCAAGGGTTCATCAACCCCTTATGCTTTCTGTCACTTATATTTGCACTGACCAGTTTAGCTCTCACTTGGGGCTAATCACTTAATTATAAATAAAATTTGTCTCTTGCTGTATGTCTTAATTACTTGGAAGCAGTAGAATTGATTTCCCTTCCTCCCCCTCCTTCCTTCATTTGTCTCCATTTACAGTTAGGCCCAGCCACCATTACAGAGGATGGGAGGTCAAAGGTGAGCCTTTCTTTGCAATTGAATTTCCCAAAGATGGTGGATTATTTATGAGAGTCATTCTGTTCGGTGCTGCTTTCCCACTTTTTAAATAGCTACATCAATATGTAAAGATTAGAAACCACACATCGCTGAGCTTTCAACTGGGGCTCCAGATGTCAAGGAGAGGAGAAGTGAAACAGATTGGGCTTTAATGGATATCTTTAAATATGAATATATTAGGAAGTGCACCTGACCTTTGCAATCACGGAAATTAAAATAAGAAATGTTTGCAGAGGGCTGATATCCCTTTCTGTGTTTGTAGTTAGTGGCCAAGCGCTATTTGGAGAATGCATAATCTGAAGGCATTTCTGTCATCTGTTCAGTGTGATGACATAGCTGCACTGAGTATTAAGGAGTAGATTTTGGTATCCTGGCTTACACCAATCACACCTTACTCTAGGACTAGCCCCATATTCTTCAGTGCCCTGGAGTAAGAAACTGCTGAACCTAAGCTACTCATTCTGAACTA
Organism: Alligator mississippiensis; assembly: GCF_030867095.1. NCBI lineage: Eukaryota > Metazoa > Chordata > Crocodylia > Alligatoridae > Alligator > Alligator mississippiensis. The sequence continues at coordinate 222,433,749 of NC_081824.1, read as the reverse complement.
CTCAACCTGAGCTAGGCCCTGAAGGCTAAACTGTCTTGATGTACTCAAAACTGGTAGGAAAATTAGGTCTGTGGATGTACTTTTTTCCTCCCTGCTTATTTCCCCTTTTTTGTATGTTTTCACATAGTCAATGGCATACTTGAGCATGTGCTTAACTTCCCTTATGTACATTAAAGGGATGGAAGCACATGCTTGAAGCAAAGCACGACTGGGTAGGAAAACACTGAAACGTGTTAAACCTCTTTACTTAACTCAAGCTCTTTCACCAGATAGAGAGAGGTCTGGATACAAATTCTCCTGCATTAGGGCCCTGACTTGCAAACAGCCCTAACTTACTCAGGTGAGTGCCAGCAGCGTCAGACTCCAGTTGTCTTTCACTACTGTTCAATAATTGCCCTTTGCCCTGTTATCAGGAAGTGTTTTCCAGGACAGCTTATCTGATACATTACATCCCATTTAATTAATATTACTGGCCATCTTTGTGTGTAGAGGATACAAAAGTGTTAGCGATGCATGCCAGTGAACAACCAAAATCCTGGTGCATGTGGTTCTGTTACAGGCTTAGTTCTTCTTGTTGTTCCAGTGCTTATTTTGTTTTTAGTGCCAAATGCATTTGTTTCTAAAAACTAATGTCTCTAATGTAACCTTTATTTCAGACAAACATAATACCTCTGTGAAATTTGCTGTTATTAATATGCTTTCAGTATTGTCCTCTAGGTCTTTGTGTAATGTGTCTAAATGTTGAATCATGTTAAAATATGTACATGTTAAGTGATAAATTATATAATGCTGCAATGTGCTGGGAATTAAGGCAGTTCCACTATTAATTTGCTCTTTTGTTTTTTGCCATGAAACCCATTTAATCTCCCCTATTTATGTAGATGGGTTTGTCAAACAGAGCATTCATAAGAAAGCAGTGGGGGGGAGGAAAGGAGTCTCGCTCCCGCTGGACAGATGGTGAGGGCTGAACCTCCATGAATTTGTTATTGACCTAATTGAAATCACATTTATATATTGTTCTCAAGTGATGCTTGGAAGAAAAAGAAAATGAGAAGTTCCGCTGCAAAAATGTGGAGCTGTGAAAATCCTACAGAAGGTTACGAGGGAATCCAAAATGCCATGGGTCATTGTGGCTAACTGAACAGCCCACTGTTGACCTCAGGTCAGACATGGGCAGACACCTCACATCTGCATCAGTTCTCCTCCTTTTTCTCAGTGGAGATGCTTGTCAGGAGTGGATGGCTTCAGATGCGATATCCCAAGCCTGGGAAAACTTAGGCAGCTTCTCACAATTTGCAATAGAGTAATTTAGGGCTAGATCCGAAAGTCACTACAGTGCCCATTGAACTGAGTAAGCTGGGAGGTAATCTTTGCTTCCCCAGTGCATTGTCATTTCAGTGTCAGGGCTCTTCTTGCACTAACTAGGAGCATATTAAGTCATTGTCTTTTCTGAAGTAAGATTGCACACATGCCCCTTTTTTGCCTGTGTGCTCCAGTATTCATTAAAACAAAACCAACCTTAAGATCTGATATTCTTATGGTAATAATTCTCTCAAAAGGGCATGCATCTCTTATCCAGTTATGCACCTTTTGATCCATCTTTACCCTGCCTTCTGCCTACTTTTTCCATGAACCAGTCATGTGGTTCAGGTTTAGGCTTAGGCTGAAGAGTCTCCCTTCAAACTTGTGTTGCACAGGGCCTCTTATTGTGTTTGTCTACCCGTAATATTAAAAGTGGACATAGCCTGATAGGTGTGGTGATCTCATGTTAATCTTTGCAGCAGTGTGTAGTGCTTGGAGGTTGATGCCCTGGTTTTACTTCCTCCGTTCTCCAAAAAGCAAGATAACGTTGTTTAGACTTTGTACTTAAAAATGACATTCCTTCTTTAGTTAACTGTCTTCTGACACTTAATCGTTAGGAATGATGTTATTCTATATTCATGCCAAAAAAAAAGGTTAGCTTAGGTTTAAAAAATGTCACAGGAACTGGTATTTCTAATTTAAACATTCATAGCATTTTTTAGCCTTCATGTACACGTAAAAAGCAGAGAAAATAAAATACTATCATATCCTTACAGAGATCACTGCATTATAGTATTAATAAAAAATTATAAGACAGACTTTCTTGCTCTAGTCTTGTTGTATTTTTCAAACTTATCCTTAAGTAATGTCAAAATGGCATTTATTTATTTTATCAGAACTAGTAATTGCTCTTGGATTAGTAGTTTGAAGAGTAATTGCACTCTTTGGAGAAAAGGCTGGCTTCCTATTCTGTGTGAGTTCAGTGTCTGTTATAAGGAACTCAAAGTACCTGACCAGGCTAATGGGTGCTATTGCAGTATACATAATAAGAGTTATAGTAGTGTGGCTGGGAGAGCTGGCTCAGCAATAGGACATAGTTTTCACTTTAAAAATCAAAGTAAGTAATTTTCATTCTTTAGGTCCAGAAAAAGAACACATGTTTATTCATTTTTAATGAAATATTTTATCATAGTTTATTTCTAAAACTTTCTTGGGTTTTCTGGGGTTCAGTTTTCAATTTTCAACAAAAATATTTTCAATAATTTCAACAAACATTAATTACTACTAGTAGTAGCAATATTCATATCTACTAACCTGTGAACAATTACAGTTACTTTTCATTTAAAAATCTTTTAAATTAACATTGAAGCATATTCTGAGTTTTCTCCTGTGGGCCCAACTTTAATTAGAAACAATTAAAATGTTTCTGTTAACTGCAGTGACAGCAACAGCAGACTATATATGTTATAGGTATAATAATTTTTATGTATCTAACCGTTAACAAAAGTTCCTGGGAAGTCCCAGGTACATCAGAACAAGGGCTAGTCTTGTTCCAAATTACTGAAATCCCCCATTATAAAATGCAGGAAGGAACTGAGCAACTAATTCCCAAATGTAATAAGGAAACACGAATGCCACCATTATGACTAGTTATCTTTTGAAGTGGCAGATATGGGATGAGAAGGCTAACAGAGGCAAGGAAGAAAATGATACCATTCCTATGCAACCCCATCAAGCAATCTATAAGCATTACTGGGAATTAAAAGTAATGTCACAGGTAAGTTTGAAAAAGGAACAAAATTATAGAGCGTTGATGTGTGGCAGCGTTGAGCACAGCATCCATTTGTGTATCCACATCCTCTCTGGAGTGGTTGTCAGAGAAGTGTTTTGAAGAGCAAGTCATTCTTTCAGCAGATGCCTTCGTCAGATGTTCAGTTTCTCTCTGTCCCTGACAGCACTGTGGACCTTTTCTGAAGCCTCTGATGGGACTCAGATGTATTCGAAACTGCAGGCTTCAGATAAAATTTTTCCAGACCCCTCTGAAGGCATTTTGGATCCAAGGAGAAATATTGCGTCTCCTTTGGTTTGGGTGGCTTTGGGAATAAGGATGGCAATTAAATAACATGATGCACGTGAAAAGATGAATTTATATTGGGTATAGGGAGGGAGAGAAAAGCCTTGGAGCCTTGTATTGTTCCAGTTTGTCTAGGAAGAACTGTAAGAAGGGTCCTATGTTGGGAAGGCTGATAAATAAATATATTTACTGTGGGAGCTGAGGGGATTGCTATCAGAAAGGTGGCTGGTGATAAAGAGCATAGCACAATCAGCAAGGGGTTTGAAGTGGGAGCTTGAGTGAGTGCCTGCAAAACTGGGCTGAGACCCTTGCTGGAGAGGAGTGAGCCGATGACTATCATACATCTCTTGACAGCTCATAGAAACCTAGAGATTTGAGTGATTTTTTTTTTGAGCCAAGTCATCAGTTTGTCGTATGTACTTATTTGAATGTAGTGTGAAGACTATGGAGTTTATTTTTCTGTGCTCATTGTCAGGGTTGGAGTGAGAGAACCAACTGCTGTGCAATTTTATGTGTCCTTTGCATAGGGTAATCCATGATGGCAGGTGATGATGTCATTAACAGGGCCCTGCTGGTAAAGGGGATTTCTGAAAATGTCATTCTTTTAATGCTGAAGTCAGGTCTGGGATGATGTTTACTCTATCTGTCATACACAAAAATTCGCTTTATTATCTGGAGGTGAAACAGTACGCAAGTCCCTTAGAGTCGTACGAATTCAGTTATGGATAAAAAATGTCAATCAAAGGTCTCAGTAGGGAGCCATTTAGTTATAAGCAGTTCCTTCCAGGTTTATTATTACTTTGTATAGATTCACTATTAGGCTGCAGAAAAAGAAATCTTTCTATGCTTGACTTCTAGAGAATGCCATGGCCTCTCTATATGCTTTGTGCAGGAAGAATAATCATCCCTCATGGTGTCCCTCCTCTGCTGTATGTTATTAATGGATAAGTGACGCATTGTCTGGCAAACAAGTGTATTTAAAAAAATCATATATTACCATGTGTTGAATTCTAGCAGGCATTGCCCACACTAGAAGATTGCCATAAAAGCTGAAGGTAGCAGGGTAAAGTGGAGGTAGAACTCTGTACAGACCATCCCTTCCTGTTCAGCTCCTAGCTCTTCCATCTGTTTCACCAAGTCACTTGATCTCTCTGTCTCTCACTTCTCCCTCTGTATAGTAATGGGGATAATAACCATTTCTTTCTCTGTTCTGCATATAAATGGTAAGTTTGGTGCAGGGAATTTCTTGCTATGTGTATTGTCACCTCTCTGAGTTCTAACAGATACTGGGGTTTTGTGAGCTGGCTTCTGCATGGGGATAAAATGAATTTTATGGATTTTGGGTGTTAAGTTTGTGCAACTTGATTGTGTTATACGGTAAAGACCAGTCCTTGATCAGAGGTGGTCAGACATCATCATGCAGGCAATCCCTACCCTCAGCCAAAACACTGGTTCCCTGGGAACCCCTCTAACTCAAGAAATGATTCTAGTAAAAAAGATTAAGGCAATGAGCAACATTTTTTGCTGATTACAAGAGCTTCATCTCAGAGGAAACTTCATCACAAAACTGCCATGAAGCATTTCTTCGAAGATTAAACAGTCCTAATGTTTAAAGAAAAGAAAGAACTTACCCAGCTATGTGTAATGATGCCATCTAGTGACTACACCAAGGTAGTATGTACAGCACCTAGCACATTGGGCAACAAGGTGACGTTGGGACTGGTAGGTGCTTTTCTAAGACAAAGATGTTAGGACAGGATCTTCTGCAGGAGACAGTTATAGATTTAAAAGTGGGAAGGAGGGGCATCAGATGGTCTTTAAGCAAATTGTGGCCTGGGCCAATCTTGCCTACTTTCTTTTGATCTGATCCATATTTCCACCCCCTTGGAATTTGGGTTTGTCAAAAGTTTTGAGATTTTGACTTTTGTTTCAATTTGGGCTAGGAAAAACTTCCAAAATCTCAAAAATACTCTGGGGATGGGAAAACTGTTTCCCACGCAGCCCTGGTCAATGGGAGTTTTACAATAGACTGGGATCAGGCCTTGGGAGCATATTAAAGATTTTGTCAGCCTCATTGATTGCAAAAACCAGCCTTGTTATGGGGAAACGTTCTGCAGCCAGACAACATTCTGACAGTGTCTGTAGCTTTCGAATTTAGGAGGGATTATTGTCTCCAGAGGGTCATTCTTAATGATTTAAATCTGAGAGACATCGTTTTTTCTGGCAGCAAGTATGTAATCTAATCCATATATTGTTGAAAATAATTGGTATGAGCATATGAGTTGCTATATGGATGTGGTCAAGCTATATAGACTGCCTTGAAACTTGCTGAGTAGGTGGTATAAGTTGCAAGAGGTTCTGAAAAACCAAGGCGAAAGCACATTCAAAACAAGACCGTGTGGAAGGAAGTGGAAATGCTTTCCACTGGGATTACTTTGGAAGAAATCAGTTGGGTCCTTAGAAAATTCACATTTGCTAATTACATGTTAGATACTGTTACATGAACCATGTGACCAAGTGTATGTAATTGCTGTTTGTTTCCCTTCACAAAGGGCCTGATACTGACTGTAAGCACATCCCTGAGCAAGGGGTGGTGTGTACAGTGTACCACCCAAGGAGCAGCCCCAGGAAGCAATGTGAATCACAGACATGCTGCTACTGGGACAGAATTCCCCCTCTGCTTTCTCTTCCTTCCAGAGTCAGGGGGACAGTGAGTGAGATGCTGCTGGTTTTTTCAATTAGTGACTTATGCTTGGGCTGCTCAGCTATACTGGCCAGTAACTAGGTAGACATAAGGATAGTCCTGCTCTAGTCCACCTTCTGCAAGGAAGGACTAAGTGGCATGGCATCTTATTTACTTCTGAGTCCAAGCCCATAGTCTGGGTAACCTGTGTAAAGTATGGCCCCTCTTACAGCCTAATTCAGAACGTGATTTAAGGTTGGGGGACAGGGAGAGCTTTAATTAGAGCAGGTCTTGGGAACTGCTCTAATTAAAGCACCTGCAGTGTTTCATGTATCCAGCACCCTGCATTTCAAAATGGTGGCAGGGGTGATTTAACTAAAGCTCATTCAGTGAGCTTTAGTTAAAGTGTCCCCACTGACATTTTGAATTGCAGGGATGCTGAATACATGAGATGCTGAGGCTGCTGGAGCATGCTAATTAGACTCGATTAATCAAGTTTGCTCTGACATGCTGTAATTATGTCATACTTATGTCCTTTTTAAAGGTAATGGGAGTTTGGCACATTTCTAAGGATAAGCATATGCTTTAAAATTTTGCCAGGAAGAAATGGACTGGTGAAAACTTACTCCCTTCTGTTTGTGCCTGGTCCAATAACATCTATTTTGTTTTAGTTATTATTATAGTATTTTTGGTTTTTTAGTATTTTGGCTACTCAAATCTCCAGGAGTGTAAGACCTTTTTGGTCTTTCTGACTTAGATCATCTAACTTCTTTTGTCTTGTGTTCTTATGCCAGTTGCTTATCAGAAGGTTATTTAGACCTTTATTTATCAGATCTTGACACTACTTTTTAGCTTTATTTCTTTTTTCAATCTACAGTCTACAAGCTCTATGAAAAAGTAAAGAGGCTATACACACAAGATAGCAGCACACATAATAGAAATCAACTTCTGCTTTCCCCCGTTGCTGTCTGGTCCAGTCTGATATATATCTAACATGCTGAACTGATTAGGGAGGTATTTTAATAGGAAGAGAGCCAAATTTTAGCCAACAGGTTGAATTTTATTTCAGACCCAAGAGCTAATCTTGGAAAAGAAATTAGGCCTCCCATTTCCCATCCCTTGGCACTGACATTTCCTCCTCCTCCTCCTCTCATTGTGTTAATTGTCAACCGAAAAGGACATTTGATCTCCAGGATAATTTTTTCAATATGAGTATTTTAAAAACACTGATCTTGAAATTTTTGCCTTATAGCAGGTCTTTCAGTTTGGTTAGCACAACTCTGGTTAAAATACACAATTAGGAGATCACACATATAAGCTACAGCTGTATGTTTTCCCCTGACTCAGCACAGGTTCCTGTATCCCTAGTCACCCTGTTATTATACTGTTTCTACCTTGTTAATGTGGTTTAATATTTAATATCATTTTAGATAATGGTTATTGTTTTTGTTGATAATATAAATAACAATATGCAGAAAGAAGGCCCTAATCCTGCAGCTTTTACTATATCAATATTCCCTGTGATTTGTCTGTAACTTTCCCTGTGCATTAAAGGGTATTTTAGATGAGGAACAGCTGAAGGATTTAGGTCCAGAAAAGCTGATACAAATCACAGACTCAAGCCTGCAATTTGTCTGCACACAGAACTCTTGACTGCAATGGGAGCTGCCCATGCCAGGTTCCTGCAGCTCAACTACTGTGCATAAATACATGAGTTACATACAGGGTTTACAAAAGCTTTGGAGAGAATTTAAGCTTATACATGGTTTTATCTGTTTGTTTAACTTTAGGGTAAGATTTGAGCTTGATGATTTGCTCAGTTAGCAAATCTGCATGTAGCTGTCCTGACCCAAGAAACAGGGTGGAAATAGGGAGTACTCTAGTAACCACTATTAATAGATGATACTCCTCTCTGCACCCTCCATGTTGCATGTTGAAGGGTGGAGCCAATGCTTGGCTTTGCTTTTGCCATTCTCTCCTGTAGGTGTGCAGTGGAATAGTGTCTCCATTGAAGCTCTGTCTATTCTCTGCTATGAAATATTTGAGGGGCACCTTTTCCCACTGTCCATGCATGCAGCTATGAAATAGGGATTATGGGCCAGATTTCCATGATGCAAAAATAACTATTGGCATTACATTTTACCTGCTCGGAATTGGGCTCTGTAGCTTAGAACTTTCAGACAATGTTGGGAAACCAAATTCTGTCATTCCCCATCCTATCCTATAACTCTAAGCTAGTTTAAAGGGTTCATTTGACACTGTCAATTTGGCTAGGAACAGACATTACACATAAACCGGTTTAAGTGATCAGACAGAACATACATTCAGTGCACATATACCAGTTTGAAAATGGCTCAAACCAGTTTGAGATAAACCTGGTTGAATGTAGTATCAGACTTAACTGATTTGGGTCAAACTGGTTTATGCAATGTCTGTCCCAGACCCCTTGCTGGTTTAAGTTAAATCAGAGTCCCCCAGCATCCCAACATGCTCTCTGGGTTGGGCAGGCTCTCTGTTCCCAGAGCTGGCCCCTCCCCTCTGGTCCCTGGCTGGAGCTCCAGAAGAGAATTGTAGGCACAGCAGCATCTGCCTGGTTTCCTTCTGCTTTCCCCCTCCCCTTCCCTCCCCGCCCCATTGATCCGCATCCCCTCTGTCCTACGCAGACACCTCACGATTAGCTAGCAGATCACATGCTGGCCACAGTCTGTGCTGTGGCAGATAGCAATGTTGGTTTAAGGCTTTTTGGAGCTAATCAACAGATCAGCTGGTAATGTTCCTTCTTTCTTCTTTTTGTTTAAGAAGAGCTTGAACTAATGAGAGAGGCTGTTTGTTTTCTGATGAGGTGATAACTGCTGATAATAGAGCTGATAAATGCTCTGTTATCAAGGGAGGGGGGCACAACTGGTATAAGGTGTAGGATTTCCATAACAGCACAATGGCAAAGCTGTTGGGGCATTGTAGGAGGTGTGGAGAAAAGTCCTGCCTCAACTTTATGAGGCTGTTACTGGAGAAGGGAATTATTCCAAGTAAACAAGTATAGCCCTTGCCCTGACTGACACAGGTGCATGCAGACTTGTTAGCTAATGCATTCCTGCTTGTAACAGTCACATGGGGAACTCCAGGGAGAAGCTCCCAGCCCCACCTCAGTGGTTTCTAGAAATACACCTACCAAAGTTACATTGTTTCATAGTTGGTAGAGTCGGAAGGGACCTGAGCAGATCATCAAGTCTGACCCCCTGCCATGGCAGGAAAAAGTACTGGGGTCAAATGACCCCAGCAAGGTGTTCGTCTAACCTCCTCTTAAAGACCCCCAGGGTAGGAGCCAGCACCACTTCTCTTGGAAGTTGGTTCCAGATCCTAGCCACCCTGACTGTGAAGTAGCGTCTCCTGATGTCTAGTCTGAATCTACCCTCTGCCAGCTTGTGACCATTACTTCTAGTCACTCCTGGTAGTGCTCGGGGGAACAGGGACTCCCCCAATGCCTGCTGGTCCCCTCTGACTAGTTTGTAACAGGCCACTAGATCCCCCTCAGCCTTCTCTTGTGGAGGCTAAACAGGTTCAGGTCCCTTAGCCTCTCCTCGTAGGGCCTGCCCTGCTGCCCCCTGATCATGCGGGTGGCCCTCCTCTGAACCCTCTCAATGCTGGCCATATCCCTCCTGAAGTGCGGCGCCCAGAACTGGACGCAGTACTCCAACTGCGGCCTGACCAGTGCTACATAGAGTGGGAGGATCACCTCCTTGGACCTGCTTGAGATGCATCTGTGGATGCATGACAAGGTGTGGTTGGCCTTCCTGACCGCGTCCCCACACTGTTGGCCCATGTTCATCTTGGCATCAGTAATGACTCCAAGATCCTTTTCTGTCTGCACTGACAAAAAGGGAGTTCCCCAGCCTGTATGTACGCTGCTGGCTCTTCCCCCCCGGGTGCAGCACCTTGCACTTGTCAGTGTTAAAACCCATCCTGTTCTCATCTGCCCACCCCTATAACCTGTCTAGGTCCAATTGCAGCCTATTCCTCCCTTCTAGCATGCTCACATCCCCCCCACATCTTGGTGTCATCAGCAAATTTGAATAGGGTGCTTTTTATCCCCTCGTCCAAGTCGCTGATGAAGATGTTGAACAGCGCGGGTCCAAGGACCGAGCCCTGGGGGACCTCACTGCCCACATCCCTCCAGGTCAAAAACGACCCATCCACAACCACTCTCTGGGTGCGGCCCTCCAGCCAGTCAGCGACCCATTTGACTGTGTAGGTGTTGACGCCACAGTCCCCCAGTTTTTTCCATGTTGGCAGGAAGCTGAGTTATGCATGAAAACAGATTGTTGATTTTGGTCGCTTATCATAGGGACAGGGTTGCTTTTGTGAAACAAACAAAAAAAGCTGTATTCAGAGTTCACAGAGCATTTTCAGTTGTCTGATATTAGATTTAGTTTGTGATGGTTTGGTTTCCTTGACATATCTAGTAGACCTAGTCAAGTTGAAAAAAAAAAAAAGGACAATTTTCTTTTCACATTCTAAAGGGGGGAGTGGAGGAAATTTTATCTCCCCCCAAAATTTTCACTTTTTCTTCTGTATTTTTTTCTTGAGAAGTCAGATATATGCCTGTTTCTTGAATAGGACTCTTCAGTTAACATATGGAATAATTTATTTTACAGTATAGCAGCACCTATGTGCAGTACTAAGTGCAACTATTATTCACACATCTCTACTCAAGATTCTTTCCCCATATTGTGTCTAAGGTCAAACCTTGTTCATACTGATGCCATCAGTGCCATCCATCCTCACAGAGCTGAAGTTAAAATTACAGTCCTTTAGCTATAACAAAAGCAACAGCATTGCTCTAAGGAAAAGAAAGGCATGGAATGAATTAGCTTTGTCTTCACTGAGTGATGGGGATCTCTTAGCATGAGGTAGCAGAAGACAACAATATTTACTCATTATTATATATTTTCTTGAAGCAAGATATATTTCTGTGTTCCAGGCTGGTTTTCTTTGAATGCTTTCTGCTTAGTTTTTCCTTCTTGTTCCTGTGACTTGGTTTGTGTTCATGGAGAAGAATATCATCAAAGTTCTAAGGGCTTTGATGTTTTTAATATAGGACATAAATGTTTAGCAGATGAAGATCATTATTTGCTAATAAGAAAATAACTATCAAAAACAGAAGCACAATTAAAACAAAACCAAAACAAAAAACCTTGTGTAACAGTTGCTAAAAATCCAAGACACTTATTGTTTAAACACAGGGTAGGCCATCCTTTGATGTATGCAAATATTTTCAGAAGAAGGCATCTTTCTTTTTCACAGTGCATAACTACTGTATTCATTTCCTATTAGATCTACATTGCAACAATAACAATGTTCAGTGCAAGGATGTGAACTGCATCACAATGATGAATCCTCTCAAATATTTGAGACCTGGGATTTTCCCAGTAAAATGCAATCTTGTGAGTTTATTGTTCCACGCCATTCAGGTGAGAGCATTTTAGTGACAGTTCACTAACCCGGGGAACACTCCATCAAATGGCAGCTTGCAAGTAAGTACTTCTGAGAGATGGTTGTATTGAAGTAGCAGTACTAGCATCAATAAAATTACATGTGGAATTGTGAACACTATAGAAGCCTGTGATGGTAGCACTGGAGGTTGAATTTATAGGAGGAATCTGCCCCTGGTGGGGCATAAACCAAAATCCTTCTGATAGCTAAGCAACAGAGCATCTATTTACTAAGAGGTGCATTTATGTCCTCCATTTAGGCCTTTTCCCCAGTGGATGTTGAAACCAGCATAGTGAGTCAGAAATAAGGAAAGAGGGCTTAGAGGAGAGATTACATCCAAGATGGAGCTGTTGAAGGGCAAGTAGAATCTGAAGAAACTCTATGACTCTTTGAGTGTTATAACTCCTTGAAACTCCATTACTGCCACTCAGTTAGAGGGGAGATTGCATTGGATTATGGGGATGTACTGAGCCAGCAGTGTTGGCCTATGGGAAAGAATCATTGGGCTTAACCCTCTGAACAATAACTCCCAGGCAGTAATCTGTCACAATAGGGAAATGTACAGGAATAGAGCATGCTTGGCACCATTTCTGTGACTAGTGCTTTTTGTCTGCACCTCTGTCATGAAAGTTACTAAGAATTATCATGCCAGTATTGCACCATGATGTATAAACACTTCATTAGGAAATGATCAGGAGAATGGTATCATTTATGATTTGTTTCAAGTAATCTCAGTTTCCAGTAACTCAGAGTATAAATCCTAGCGAAAAAGTGAATATGTGCAGGTTGGTAGTATCAGTTTGAGACACTAGTTGTAATGATTAACAGCAAGTTAGTTGTGCAAGCATAATCCAGAAGAACCATGAGACAAGCCAATAACATCATTGCAGTTTTGCTCTTGACAGCTAGGATCTCCATAATGGCATAATAAAAAAGACAGGAAAAGGTGTTAGGCAAGACTTGTATCTTGACTGTTTTTGGCTGCTCATTGTTTTGGGGGCAAAGTGCATTGGCCTTCACATTTATCCCATTGCTACTTAGCATGGCTGAAATATTAAAATCCTTAAGCATATTTATTGTTAAAGGCATCTTAAATCAAACACAGTTCAAATGAGTTATGGAAAATAAAGTTTTCTCATCTTCCTTAATCTGTTTTACAGCCTCTGTAATTGAGGTCTGGATTCATGCGTCATCTATTAAAAGGAACTGGCCTCAAATTAAAATCTCTTCCAGCCTAATCCAGCACATCCTTTCACAGTCAAAGTCCATGTTGGAATCAGTAGAAGTTTTGTCTGAGTAAAGACTGTGGGATGGATTTCTGTAGAAACCTGCAGGCTTCCCAGTGAGAGAGCATTTTCAAGAAGAATCCACAGGATCTGCTCCTATAATCCTCAGCAGGCCAGAAAGGAGGTCAGTGGTTTTGGACCCATGCTGGTTGGTAGCAGCTCATTGAAGGCCTCCTTCACAAACAGCAAGCCAGCAGAGCTTGACAGGGCCTGCAGTTGTACAATTTTCATACTCTCTCCCTCTACAAATTTGGAACTGGAACTGGAGTCTTCTGTAGTGTCGGAGAAATAGGTGAGCAATGCATGACAGATGTGGAATTCACTCCACCTCTCTTCACTTCACTGCAAAGTTTCCCTCTGTGTGAAGATATAGCAGGGAGCATGTGGGCTGTTATTGGTTTATTTCCTTAATTGCTGTATGATGAACCACCTAAGGTAATAGAGCAATACATCGGAATCTGTTCTTCAAAAGACTCATTGCTCCCCTCTTTTCTTTCCTCCCCGCCCCGCTTTAACTTATTTTGCCACTGGAAAAAAGAGAGAAAAATAAGGAGGTGGGGGAGGGAAGGGGAATGGAGAGGGAAGACTGGTTTGCCTAAGGGAAAATTTTGATTTTTTTTTTTAAATGAACATTTCCATTTTAGAAAAAGATATTTTTAACCAAATATTTTTCCTTAAAAAAAAAAAAAATCCTTTTTTTCTGGAAATCAGAAGATTAAAAAAAAAAAGCCTTGTGATTTGTGGCTTGTGAATTTTCTTCTGAGTCTGAACAAAGTTTAGGGGCTAAAAAGACCAGGATGTTATGAAAGAGGGAAATTGCAAATGAGAATTTCATTAGACACATGTCATTAGCTACTCCCACAAGTCTTAACAGGTGTAACATCAATCAGATTGTGGGCCATGTCCTTGGAAGCTCAGAGGGACCTGACACCATCTGTGTGGCTGCTGTGTTCAGGGTCACTAACTAAGTATGCAGGAAAAGATCACTTCCTGAAGGAGCTCTTTGAACTGCCCTCTTCTTCCTCATGACAAAAACTCCAAACAGCCAACACCTGATGTGCTGTACTCTTTTGGTATTGGCACTGATTGAGCTATCCAAGGTAATTTTACTTCTTCAGCAATAAAGTACTGAACTTTCCCTAGCCTGAAACTCAAGCTGTCACATCCTCCTGTGTTATCTGTGTCCAGTTCATGCACTGCAGTGGGCTAGCAATGCCACACCTGAGTGAGTGACTGCAGTGGTACTGAACAAATCTTCAATGATACCATCTCCTGCTCATTTCCTAATGAACTGTTTAAGGACCCATTTACAGGATGTTGTAAATTAAGGGGGAGTCATGGGCCCAATTTTCAAACATGCTGCATGTAGCAGGATTTGACCATAAATACCTTTTAGCAGGAGGCATAGTCTCTGATTGTGAAGAAATATGATATGATGCACAGAAATATGAGTGTCTTGAGATTAGGAGGGGACAGGGAGAGCAATTGCTCTGGCCCAAGCATGAAATCAGTCATAGGGTGGGTCCCATAAATTAGTCCCGTTCTCACTCTTTCTCTTAGATATTACACGGTGGGTGGTCTCCCTGAAATTTGACTGTCAATGCATGCCAGATATGAACAGCGCTGTGTGTACAGTAGTATGGTGGGCCCAACCCTAAGTGCACAATTCCTTTAATTTCTTAGGGCCAAATTCTGCAGAATATGGTCTGAAGGTGACATTTTGGAGAGAGATTTATTCAAGAGAAGGACCATATTTTAATTAAGAAAGAATCCACTGAACTTCTTGAGCTTTTTCTTGAGAAGTTTTCCTCTAATATAGTTATTTCTATATCTCATACAGGCCTAGCTTCCTCTAAGCTTTGTGACTAGCAAACTTGGGAACCACTGTTTTTTCCCTCAGAGATTTCTTGTTAGACGGGCTTTCCCAAATTCTCACAGCTCTAATCTGGATACCATTTAGTGTGACAGGCTTCTTCCCGGGTTCCCACAGCTGGTTAGTGTTTTGAATTCCAGCCTCATGAACTCATATCAGGCTACATGGGCTAATGCTCTGAGCACAACCTAGAGTTGATATCTTTGATGACAGAGTAATGGAGAAAACTGTGGTGCTTTCTGTGTGTTTATAAATGCACTGTCATTCGTGTTATTCTTCAATTTTGGTGGAGAATAACTGACTGTAATGCCTCATGGAAGCATTTAAGCATTAATGGAGGTGAAAATAAAACTATTAAAGTACGTTTGGCGAAAGACCAGTGAAGCAACCTGTTGCAATGGGAAAAGTGCATCAAATCCCTTGTGTCACAATCTTGCTAAAAAAATATCACTTAAAAAATAATTACTGTTGCTTGCAGTCAAAATTTCCATAATAGAAAAGTATAGGGGAATGTAATTTTCTTTTACCTTCTCCTCTACTTCTCTTGAATTTTACCTTGGATAAACAGCCAATAAGTACCCAAGTGTTTTATGGCACAATGCAGTGCCACACAGAGATGCCTTGGCCAAGCACTGCTCTAGCAGGGCCTGATTTTGAGAGGTGCTAAGCATATACAGTCACCACCAATGTCAATTCAAAAGGTTAGATGTTCTGCACCTATGATGAGCTGATCCTACCTAAGTTGTTGCAAATAGAGCAGCTGGGACTTGAGGCACCCAAAATCAGCAGGGACAGCAAAAGCATTAGCTGTAATACATGACTGCAGTCATTTTGAGTGATTATAAAAGAAAGAAATGGAACCAGATTCTCTGCTGATATGGGTTTTCATAGCTCCCCTAATTGTTGATAGAAGTTATTTACATCAGCTAAGGATCTAACCTATCTCCTCTTCATGTTTAGTGCATTTTAATTGTGTGGGGTTTTTTGTTTTTGTTTTTTTTACATAAAAATGCATCACACAATGCAGCTAATCAATGGCACATGTTGAGCAAAATCCAACAAATTGAGCCATTTGTTTGCAGTTGTCTTTAGGATAAAATCTGGGAGCTGTTTTAGCTAAAATTTATTAGGGGGAAGGCATGCTTAAGACACATGAGAAACAGGATTGCGTCTCTAGCATTTTCAAAATGCCTCACTATTTGTTTTTCCCTTTGATGTTGACCTGACTGAGCCTAATGACTTGCACATCCCAATTTGAAGAGTGGCAGTAAGGAAATTTAAGTAGTGCACAGGGACGCCTTGCTTTGGAGAAAAGGAAATGAGGTAAATTGCACTCGTCCCATTGGCATTCGTGCTACAGATGCCGTAGAAGCTCATTCTTATTGTGTTAATACAAACTAGTTCTGACATAGGGCCAGACCCTGAAGTCCTTCATCTACCCAAACTTGCACAGGCCAGATCCTCAGCTGGTGTAAAGTCAGATTAGCTGAAGATCCAGCACCAACATATAAAGGTTTTGGCTGTTCAACACCTGTAATAGTCAGACCATGTAAATCCTAATCCTGTTAATTAGAGTTAGTGGGTGGACCACTGGGTCTCAACACAGGGGGCAAAGGTTCTTCCATAGGGCTGTCTTTGCAGGATCAGGCATCTGGGCCTCAATGTCTAGTCTTAGGTGCCTGCATTTTAAAATGGTGTCTTAAATACTGGTATGTAAGGCTGAAAAGGAGCTCCTTGGCCATCTAATCCAGTCCCCTGCTATTGTGAACAACAACATGAGAAAATCCTGTTTATAAATGTATGAAACTCATGTTTGAAATGGGTTAGGCTATTTGCTTCCTTTTTGAAAGCTGTTCCAGAACCTTGTTCTTCTGAGAGTTAGAAACCACCTAATTTTCAGTCTGACTTTGGTAGCTTTTCTGACTGATGCTTCCCTACTGGAAACCAGCATGGGTTTGTCACAGGTAGATCCTGCCTGACAAACCTTGTAGCCTTCTATGACCAGGTCACGCACTGCCTGGATACGGAAGCCGAGGCTGATGTCATCTTCCTGGACTTTAGGAAGGCCTTCGACACAGTTTCGCATCCTATCCTCATTGGGAAGCTAGCAGACTGCGGAGTGGATGCCTACACGGTCAGGTGGGTGGCCAACTCGCTTAGGGACCGCACCTAGAGAGTGGTGGTGGATGGTTCCTTCTCGGCTTGGAGGGAGGTGGGCAGTGGGGTCCCACAGGGTTCGGTCCTTGGATCGATATTATTCGATATCTTCATCAGTGATTTGGACGAGGACGTGGAGAGCACCCTCTCCAAGTTCGCTGATGATACCAAGTTATGGGGCAAAGTTAGTACACCGGAGGGCAGGGAGCAGATTCAGGCTGACCTGGACAGGTTGGATCAATGGGCAGAGAGAAATAGAATGCAATTTAATAAAGATAAATGTAAGGTACTCCACCTGGGAAGGAGGAATCCCCAGCACACCTATAGTTTGGGGAGTGTCCTTCTCAGCAGCTCGGAGGCAGAGAGGGATCTTGGAGTCATAATTGACTCCAAGATGAACATGAGCCGGCAGTGTCATGAGGCCATCAACAAGGCCTATCGCACCTTGTTGTGCATTAGCAGGTGCATGACTAATAGATCAAAGGAGGTGATGCTCCCCCTCTATGCGGCACTGGCCAGGCTGCAGTTAGAGTACTGTGTCCAGTTTTGGGTGCCGCACTTCAAGAGGGATGCGGGGAATCTTGAGAGGGTCCAGAGGACGGCGACTTGCATGATTAGTGGCCTTTGTGATAGACCCTATGGGGGGAGGTTGAGAGAGCTGAATCTCTTCAGCCTTCACAAGAGACGGCTGAGGGGAGATCTTGTGGCCACCTATAAATTTATTAGGGGAGGTCAACGGGGAATAGGGGAAGCGCTGTTTACTAAGGTGCCCCAGGGAGTGACTAGGAATAATGGGTGTAAACGAGTTGAGAGTGGATTTAGGTTAGATATTAGGAAGAAATTTTTCACAGTAAGGGTGGCCAGGATCTGGAATAGGCTTCCGAGAGAGGTGGTGCTATCACCTAGCTCGGAGATCTTCAACAGGAGGCTAGACAGTCACCTGGCTGGGGTCATCTGACCTCGGTCCTCTTTCCTGCCAGGGGCAGGGGGTTGGACACGATGATCTATTGTGGTCCTTTCTGACTCTACAATCTATGAATCTATGAATCTACTATTACTAAAACCTAGGTATCCCTTAAACCAGGGGTAGCTAATCTATGGCACAGGAAGCTTCTGTGTATGGCAAACAGGAGATCAGGGAGGGGAAAGGCAGAACATTGGCAGATAGGGCAGGAAGCAGAAAGCAATGCAGCATATTGGGCAGGGAGCACAGAGAAGGAAGCAGAAAGCATGGCACCAGTTTAAGCAGGGAGCACAGTGCTGGAAAGAAAAAGCAGCAGAGCAGCAAACTGGGCAGGCAAAGGGGATCAGTGTGGCACTTGAGGAGGGTGCTTGGCTAATTGGTAGCATGCCTGCCAAAAAGGTTGGCCCTCATTGCTTTAAGGCATCATCCATCATCTCCATATTTATAGAGTAAAGCAACTAACACAGACTAGCTCTACTGCTGAATCCCAACCAGGAAGTATTCAGACTCTTTAGGAAACATGGGAGAGCAAATGTTTACCGACCGTG
The DNA here is from genome assembly GCF_030867095.1 of Alligator mississippiensis. NCBI lineage: Eukaryota > Metazoa > Chordata > Crocodylia > Alligatoridae > Alligator > Alligator mississippiensis. The sequence continues at coordinate 222,415,372 of NC_081824.1, read as the reverse complement.
TAATTAATATGATGATTTGCCTTGTCTATTGGCCCTTAGCACTATATTTCCTGTCCAAGCAGTGAAAAGCAAAAATATTAGTTGCTGTTTTACCAGAGCAACAAGTGTCTTCCAAATGAACAAATGATCTATTAGCAGTCTTAGAGACTCTTCCCATGGGAATAAGCATTTCACTTCTTTTTTTTACAGCTAATTTCTTTCATACAGCAGGTTCCCAGACACATCAAATGCTTCACATGTTAAGCTGTTAGTAAAGATTTATAGGCTCTTCTAGTGCAATTCAGTGTTAAATCACTCTGATAACACAAGGGCTGGCAGTCAAATTTCTTCTCATGGTCTTTCTTATTAAAAAAAAAGCGGGGGGGGGGGGGGGAGGAGTTGGATATCTGGTGTATTTCTGCGATATAAGACAAGCCTAGGTCAGAACTTTTCCGCCCAAGTCTCTTTCCCCTGCTAGGAAGATCTCATGTTTCTGAGCAATCAAGACTCAAAGCAAGGATTATATTTCCTTTGCTTGCTATAAGAATAAAACATACACACAGTGTCAGTATATCTTCCATGTTCAGAGTATGTTATGGATGTCCTGAGCATAACTCAATTCTGGCATAAATGGGCACCAATCCATTGGCTTTGATGGAGTTTAGTTCATTCTCAAGAGATGAAAATGTGCCTTGCCACTTTCTTCCCCTGCCAAATGTAAATAGGACGTAAACATGCTTACACTAAGTTCCTGTGGCCAGACTCTCAGTTACTGGAGAGTGACATAGCTGTATAGACTTCAGTAGTGTTATGCTAATCAACAGGATCCAGTCCTCAGCACTCACCAAATGCATTCTCTTTTGATATTGACTATTAGTTTACAGAACTTTTCTGGTATGCTGAAATGTGCAATGTAAAAATAAATCAGAACAAAAACCCAGACCCAATCCCCACAGGCCAAAATCATTTTGATGATTCTAGTTCAAACATAAGAAATTTGGTTGGCAGAAGAATTTTCCTTACAGCTGTAAATTTCCCCCATTCAGGGCATGTAGTGTGCTTCCCCGTAGAGATGAGGTTATACTCCTACCTTATATTTCTTGGTTATACAACCCTTACTTAGCACTGGTGAGGACTACGACTGGACCAAACACTGATTAATTTGTTCAACAGATAAACAAGGACAAAAATAAAGGTTAACAATACATTTATTTTGGGTCAATCTGAAACTGGGTTTGGCTTTTTTTTACTTTTTGAGATGAATTGGATATTCAGCTTGATTTTTCAGGCATTCAAATCCCCATCCCAAATATTTGCTGAGTATTGGGGTGGCATTATAGCCATGTTGGTCCTTGCTTCTCAAATATTTGCATGTTTTTCAGCGTCTCAGGCAACAGTCTTAAAATCAGGGATTAGTAGCTCGCATATAGCCTAACCATATAGTATTGTTTATCAGGGATATGGGAGACCAGGTTGGAATCCCCACTTTAATGAATATTTAAGTGTTTTATGCAAAGTGGAGCATCAACAAGGGAGACTGAGAACATCCCAGGCTGGAACACCATTAAAACTCGGTGGTTAGGATACTCTTCTGGGAGGTGGAAGACATCAGTTTAAACTTCTGCTCTTAACAAAGAAGCTATTTGAGCCTCCCCTCCTATGTCCCAAGTGATTATGGGATGTCTAACCATTGGATTATGGGGTGCAAGGATCTGGACCTTCCCTTTTACTGATTTTGCACAAGGCACATAACTTCCCTTGTGAATGTGGAAATGAGAAATGTATTGTTTTAGAAATGGTGAAACTGTTTCAGCCCTCCCAGAGTTTTTGTCTTCAGCCAAAGCTATTTGCTAATTTGACCCATGTTTGTGAGTGGCTTTGGGTTGACCAAAACTGCATTTTTCAGCAAATAAAATGCTCCCTCCCCCCCCCCCCCACCTCAAAGGCCAGCTTTAGTGACCGAGCACCAGACAGAATGTCTTAGTCCTTTTGAAATAAATTTTGAATCAATGGCACTGACTTGAATCAAAAGGAGTCCTCTCAAATGAGTAAGTTCTTCTTGGAGTGAATAAGAGTTGCATGGTCTAAACCACTGGGGACCCCTCCCTGAGGAGTCTGATCCCCTCCATCCACTAGCAGATATTCTGCTCTGCTTGTGGCTCCCTTCCTTATCTGCCTCTGTACTGGTAGCCCCTTCCCTGATCTACCATGTGCAACACACTGAAGCTGCCTGTGCTACTTGTGCCATTCATGCCATAGGTTCCTAAAACTTTTGGTTCTTTTATCAATGATTGCTCCTTTGAGTCCCTGCGATAGGCAAAATGCTCTTCACGGCCCACTCCCAACGCCCAGCTATTAGTTGGTAAGAAGATATCACATTGGTGGAAGAGAGAAGGCAGAATAGTAATAGTTGTGTGGGCCTGGGATTTGTGAGTGGGTAAGTATTTCTGTGCAAATCTTAAAACATTTTGTATGAGCTCTAACGTGGAGATAAATACTGGATGTTGCAACTTGGACAAAATACTTGTTCTTGTGAGTCGGGGATTAGGAGACTATACTGAAAGGGCAATCTAGAAAGAAATTTGTATAGTGGATGGAAAGACAGAATTAAAATTGGGCTTTGATAATGAGGAGGAAATACTGTACGATAATCTTGGCATTAACCAGAAAACTAAGACAGTTGTTCAGAACAGATACTTCATTTGGTGCCGTAAAGCCATGAGAGGCCTGAGAGGTTTTGAGGATGAGAAAAAATTGCTGTGTTGAATGTGAATGAACTGCGGTGTGGTGGAAGGGCTGGGGATGGAAACAGACTCTGGTGCACCCAGGCAGTTTTCTTCCCCACTGTGATTGACCAGAGAGGCTTCTTCTCTTCAGAAATAAGAAGCAACCTGCAGCTCTCTTCTGTTATGGACTTAGCAAGTCACTAGCAAAACTCCTACTGATTTCATTGGTGCAGGATTCAGAGGCTTAATTTGACTGGCTGATTTTTTGGGTTCTGTCCTAGACAAGCAATTATAAGCATTTAAGTGGTGCATATGCACAACAGTATTCTTGATGGTTGGACTTGTAGCCACTCGAATATTTGTGATGTTACCCCAGTAGTATTCTTATACTGATACTGCTGATATTAATGTAAAATGCATACCTCAATCTGGAAGATGTTCTGATTGCAAAAGACTAAAAAGGTTTCATGTTATCTTTTACTTTTCTTTTTTGGGATGATTTATATTGACAATGAAATCAAAGCGAATAAGCGCCCCTTTTTGTTTACTAAGAATGGTAATGAATACAAGACATTTTCACTTACCCAAAAAGAGGGTTTTGTCAGGCAAAAAGTGTCACCCTCTTTCAATAATATGTCTGTGAAAATTCTCAATAATATTGATGATAAAATTGATTATTGAACGTTGTTAAAGTTTTGTTTTGGGGGGTGTTTTTTTTGTGGCCAAAAATGAAGAAATAGGTCAATGTTAAACAGATTTCCTAGAAAAAAAATCGCCTTAACAACTGTATTTTTTAACTCCCCTGAAATATTCCTTTAACAAACTTTGTCCAGCCCTGATGGGAACTAATAAGGCATTCTAGATCCTGATTTAAGCTCCGTGCACATAGTTTTGGAGCTAAAGGTCATGGAATCTATCCCCAGTGCCACATCTGTGTTGTTCAGTTGGTGACCCTAGTGGTTGTCTTACTGTGGCCATGGGTGCGTTACTACCTACTTACGGCCAAAGTGAGACCACCAGATCTATTATCATTCTAAATTAACCTCGGATTGGGGTGGATCCATGGTGACAAAATTGAAATGCTGATATTCTAGCCACTTATGTACACAGTGAAAAGGGGGTTGTCTTTTTTTTCATGCAGGGGAGATTTACTATTTGTTTAATTTCCAAGAATTACATTTGTTTATGTAGCGCATGGCTATTACATAATCATCTCTCTCTATTTATATATGTTTTAATTACATTAAGAGTTCTATAGCAGTTACATAAAATTTTTCAACTTGTGGAACAATTACTAAGTCATATCCTGACAGCTATTATATTCACTTTTACTGCAACAATAATTGCCCAAACTTTTATGAATGCATAATCAACACCCTAAGGAGGAAGCAGATTATCTTTTCTGAAGTGTGCAGTTTAAAATGGGCTCATTTTCATTTCAGTGCTAAGTGGAAAAACAGGGACTGCTTTTCATGTTCTCAGCATTACATTTTTTTCTATAGTGGAAAGAAAACTACAAAGAGCTACTACTGTACAGTGGTTTAGAGCAAATAGCCTTTCATCTTGGAGACCTGATACTGATTTAAGTCGTATGTCAAAATGAGCCTGTCTCATCCTAGATTCTAATAGACAGGAGTCCACATCCCAGACCCCATTCCTGTCCCCACTTCATCTAATTTAATCAGCTCAGTGTAAGAGGGGGCTAGATTTGGAGGTTTTGTAGGCAATATACTGACAGGGTTATTTGTCAAGTGTTCACAGCATCCACATGCTTTATGCTGGGTGCCATGGAGAATATTTTTAGGGCATGATCCAAAAATTAATTTAAATATCTGAGGTGTTGGCTGTAGCCGTGTTGGTCTAAGAACAAAGGCAGGCAAGGTTCTTTGGGTAATAACTTTTATTAGACCAACTAAATATTTGGAGAAATGGTTCTTTGCTAGCTTTCAGGTACAAACAACCTTCTTCAGGCTTAAGGACAGTCTCCTGTTGTTTTATGTTTTTTCTTTTTACATGCTCCCTAAAATCTACAGACAAGGGAACGCAGACAGACCTATCATATCCAACCATGGAACCCTCACTAAGGAAATATCAGGTTTCATCGACTCCATCATAAAACCTGTTGTCACCCAAGGAGCGAGTTTCGTCCAAGACGCAACGGATTTTCTACAAAAACTTAAAAACATAGACCACCTTTCCAGTAATATCCTCCTAGTCACCATGGATGTTAACAGCTTATATACCAACATCCCACACCAGGATGGCAACCTCACTTCCACGTATTTGCATTTTCACAGACCTGCATTTTGCTTATTGGCTTCTATTCCAGCTAGGAGAATAAAACACAAGCAGACTCTCCCTATGCCTGAAGAAGAGTGTTTGTGCTGAAAGCTTGCTAAGAACAATTTTTCCAACTATTTAGTTGGTCTAATAAAAGATATCACATTTACCCAAAGAACCTTGTCTGCTTTAAGTACCCGCATAACTTTAAACTCGTGAGGAATCCTGTCAAAGTCAATTAGCCCAATACTTAGCAGTGTAATTTAGTGAAACCCCATTAGCTTTAGTGGAGCTATGCCAATTTACACCAGCTGAGACCTGGCTAAATAGGAACAATTCAATAGCTCAGAATGACATACCCATATGCTTTGCTGGATCAGAACCGGAAACTTTTGCTAAGCAACATAGTCGCAAAACTGTTAAAACAAAACAAAGTCAAATAAACAGCTGCCCCACAATCAGTGTAAAGCTAACCTAGATGTGAATCCATCAAATATATTAAGAAAATGACTAAATCTGACTGTCATTCTTGTGAATTTTTCCCCTTTAATCTTGGCCATTTGTAAAACTTTTGCTTCCCTCCCCCAATCCAATTATAGCAGGATTATTAAAAACTGAGGTTTGTAACCCAGTAGAGAGTACATATAATATAATATTTCTGTTTCTTGTACCTCGTCTCATGTTTTTCCAGGGACTATTTTAATAATTTAAGGAAGGCCCTTTTGAGAACAATTGGAGATTTTGTTTCTCACGGTGGTAATACTGCAGGAATGCTCCAGTCTAGCAAAATTCTTATATACAGGTTTATTTTTAACCAAGGTAGGAATCCCATGGAAATCAGCACTGGAATCAGTGTCTGAAATCAGCACTTCAAACCTTTATAATGCTATGACAAAAACAAATTTAGAAATCCCAGGAACACCCTATGCCATGCCATAGCTAAAAGCAGGAGAGATAAGGGCACTGTGAATACCCTGATGCAGGGGTGACTGGTACTTTCTGAGTCTGGGGGGGCACAATATGTGGGCAGGCCTGGGGGCGGGCCAAAAGCCCCATATCCACTCCTATACTTTTGTGCCGTGGCTTAGTGTCCACTCCACAACATGCTGCTGGCCCATACGCAAAAAACTGCATCACTTTCAAGGGCCAATGTCAGGGGGGGCACATGCCTCCCTCCCCCGTCCCCATGCCACCCCTACCAGTCACCTGTGTCCTGATGACTGCAATGACAGAGAAGCAGTTGGTTATGTATGCTCACAAGAGTCTAGGAAGAGAACTGTGCAATATGCTGCAGAGGAAAGCATAAGCCCCCACAGTTCTTACTAATCTGACCTAGGGGAAAAAATCCTTCTTGACTCTATTTCGGTGATTGCTATAATCCTGGGCAGGAGTACAAAAATTTCAGAGTTTTCTGAAGTGCAGGAGCATCAGGGCACCACAGTCAGAATTGCTACAGGTACACAACAAAAGCATGGGATTGCCAGGCACCACCAGAGAGCAAAAGCATTAGCGCTATATCCCAGCAAGAGGGCTGCAAATATTTTATTCTTCATGTTGTACTCACTGACTGTTGAACCAAGACCTCCCTACAGCCCCTTCCCTAAATGTATCCAGTTAGATTTTAAAACAATTCAGATTCTGTGCCCTTCAATTGCTTTGCTTGAAACATCACTTTGAGACTTGGGTATCTTCTTTTAATTTGCAATAAATTTGTTCCTAACCAGTTTGTAGCCGTATGATCTTATGCCGGTATTGCATTTACTTCTAAAACACTCTCTCTCTCTCTCTCTGTCTCTCTGTCTCTCTCTCTCCATGAATGCATTGATAAAATAATAATTACATTTCCTCTTGGTCTCTGTTTTGTTAAGCTAACCAAGCCAAGCTCCCATAATCTTCATTCATAAGACATCCATTTTCTTAACCACCTTAGTGGCTCTATTTTCTACTTGAATTAAAGTCTGTGTTTCAGCATTTTGTTGATCAGAGCCTAAGATTATATCACATATTGTTGCAACATCAAAGTAGGGCAGAAATAATTCTCTGACACATCTTAAACTAATAAAAATGGTTATGCAGATTGAGTTATTTGGATGTGTTTGGGTTTGTTGGAATAGTGGGATGTTTGGGGTCAGTAGGAATTTCTTCATATCCACATTTTTTCAGAACCCTGCATCCAAAACCTTACATTTTTTTGCTTCCTAAAATGCTTTTCCACACAATTTTGAGCAAGGCAGAAATAGTTGTAGAAAGTATATTTATATAATTTTTTGATCTCTTGTGTTCCTTTTGGGGTCTCTGTTATGATGTTGTGAACTGGGTAAACCAGAATTATGGGACCATTTGTACAGAAATGTTATAAAATTTGATTGATAGTTAAAAGACCAAACTACCATTATCTTGATCTGACATGTTACTTTAGCATATTTTAGAACAGAGTCATGGGCAGTGTAAGAAAATACTTGCAATAGTTGCATAAAACTGCTCATGCAATTTTTACTTTTACTTTACCTATATGACCTCTATTTCTGTAGTATCCGAGTGGTTCTTGACTATGGATTTGTCAACATGACACCCTCTGTCCAGGGTGGGAATAGTCATATCTGTGGAAATAAGATTCAGATATCCTAAAGGTATTTATAAGTCTAAATTACTAAGGATCTAGGGATCAGAAATTTTTCATGGCTTACCTGCAGTCACACAAGAAACCTGTGATAGAGCCAGGAATTTCAGCCAGAGGTCCCAGATCCTCATGCAAAAGTTCAACCGTCCTCATTTTTGCACCAGTTTCAGCAATTGTATTTCAATTCAGGTTTCATTAAAAATATGTAGCAAACAAACAGAATGTAATCCAAGGGCCTCAAGTGTCAGACTCTTGTGAATGTGTGTAGTTCCTTTGCTTTCAGGAGAAAAGACTTGTAGGAATGGGGCTTTATTTTTCATATAAATGCATTTTGAACAGCTATATTCATTCCCACATGCTTTACAGAGTGAAACCATGCAGTACGAAACAGAAAGAAAACAAGAGGGAAAGGAATGAAGAGTTGTGTAATGAAACAGAAGGGGAAAAATTATCTTTCATATGCAATTGGGGAGGCAAGACAACAGAGTCACTGAGGAAGAAAGGAAAAGGAAAGACTTGCTAATAGCAGTAAAAAGGTATGCTATCAATAATGATAATGGTAATGGGGATACATGTATGCAAATAGAACTCAACAGGACTGCTTGTTTCTGCAGAACAGCAGGAAAAAAACAATTAAAGGCTCAGAAACAAGATTACTGTTGTTAAAATGATGATAGTACGTACAGGCCTCAACAAGATAGGGGTCCTGTTGTGACTGACATAACCAGGCGCAATGAGAAACAGCCCCTGTCCTGCACTGCTTACGATCTGTATCTGCAGAGAGTGGGAGAGGAGATAGCTGCAAAGACAGATGAAGTGACTTTTCCAAGGTAGCACTGCATGTGTGTGGCAGCCCTGGGAAGTCCACTGCCCAGTCCTATCATCCATTCTTCATCTCACTGGCCTATTTAACCTCAAAGTCCAGGTGGAGGCAGAAGTACATTCAGGAGTGCTTCAACCCAGATGGTACATAGACAAATTGTCTGCTGTGTGCTGTTATGCAAAACATGTCTTAAAGGAGAACAGACAACTTCATGCTTCTTGCGCAAGCTAATTCAAATACTTGCTGAGCCTCACAACCCTTTTTATTTGTATTATTATTATTATTTTGAGGGACCTAGCTTGTAAAACAAGTGGTACCAAAGTGCTGGAAGAAGCTGTTCTTCCCACAAAGAGGATCCCAGCATTGTTACAACAAGCTCATATGGCAGCATGAAAATGCTTCTGAGAGGATCAGAGATGGAAACCACATGCTAGCATCCCCATTGGAATGAACCCAACGCGCACACCCGTGGGCAGACCACCAACTGACTACATGTGTACAAGTGCTCACTGGGTGTCTTTGCCTTTCTGGTTCCCAAACAAGTGGCGGAAAGATTCCCACCCTCTGGAAAGGGTCTGACACTCTCCATGCTCAGGTTTGGAAAGAGAAACAATCCCACGCTGCAGCAAATGTGTTGGAGAAGCTGCCTGACAAGATCAAGTGGCTAACCCCTTGCTTTCCCTCCCTGGGTTTATCGCATCTGATAATGAGACAAATCTGGTGCATGTTGCTGAGATGGGGATTTTGTGCATGTGTCGTGGTTTGCATGCTGTCTTAATTAAACTACTCAGGATTTTTTTTTACCTTAAAGCAAAGAGGGCTGTGGAACTAGTGCTGGCTTTTGCCTGAAACAGAGAAAGAAATAAGAATAAGAAACAGACTAAGAAACACACACAGGGTGGAAAGAATACCACTTCTGACAACGTCTCTTGCTCTCCTTTTCCTCAGTAGAGAAAACCTTGGGATTTGTTTTATTCCTCTGAGTTAGTCTACCCTCTGTTTCCAGCAATCCTGAACATGTCCTGCCTGCCCACTCCAAATCTGGAAATGTGCAGGTAAAGTTGCTCTGAGCTCATCCCCCTCTGGCTGTTCTCAAGTACGCTTGGGCTGTGGGGGTGGATGTTTCTGGGACCAGAATGTTTCTTCATTAGGGGTGTACAAGTGGGAGTACCTGGCCAGAGAAGGGTATTGGGTATGGTGCCTGGACATGCTGAAGGTGTGGTGTGGACATACTTTTTGTTTCTTGTCTGCCCTCTGCACCAAAGTTCTTCCCCGGTAGAATCCTTCCCTGTTTCTTGACACCACTTTGCGCTTCCACCAAAGAGGCAGCTGTTATTTTACAGCATTTTGGGACACGGCATTGTGCCCACTGCATTACAGGCCTGATAGCTGATTGAGTTGTTTATACCTATGCCAAGCTTTAGCTGTTTGTGTAGTACAGGTATATAGTAGAGGAACAATGTTCTTGTGGTTACTTAACAATCTGGACTAGGACTCAAGAAATTTGAGTTCAGTTTCTAGCTCTACGCTAGACTTCTTGTGTGGCCTCGAGTAAGTCATGTAAAATCTCTGCATTCAAATTCTCCATGTGCAAAGATGGGGACAATACTTTTTCCTTTCTGCCAGCCATTTGCCATATCTGTTTAGGCTGTACCCTGTGAAGACAGACTCTGTCTCTTTTTATGCAGATGTGTAATGCCTAACAAAATTTATCTATGGTATTGGTTGGGACTTACATTACCTACATTAATATATAAAGAATGTATCAATATATATTTATTTCAATGGCTAACAATTCTTGTAGAGGGTAGCACAGTGTTATAAATTGCCCAGGCTTTTGAATTTAGCATTTAAAGAAAATCTTAGCGGGTTTGGACTGAATAATTTTCAAAAGCCTTCTAATGTTTTGCTATATTGCATTCCTCAGAATCTTACAGCTACACCATTTTGCCTTTCTTCTGGCTTTCTGAAAGGAATATTATGTTATGTACTCTCATAAAGGTCCTTTCATTGGATGTACCCTGTGTCATAAGGCATTTATGGAGGTTAATGCAGGGAAAAAATTCTTTGCAATGCACGGCATTTTTCTTCCCTTATACTTCAGCTAGCCCAGATTTGTGTTCTAAGCATTATACATAACATCTTATTTGTAAGGCTATGTGTACTCATCATTCACACAGACAAAAACATTACAATGTATTCTTTCTGTGGGGAAGAGTACTGGATAGTCAGAATAGATTACATCATGGAACGAGATGGTTAGTACAAAAATCCTGAAGGATTTCTTTAAAAAAAAAATGGACATAACTTATTTACAGCAGTGACACTTTATATTCCATCCACATCAACATAACAAGATGAGCAGATGCCCAGCCCAAAGCATTGCTGACTTTAGCTATTGTCTGCTGCTGTCACCTCGATTGCAAAGTTTCTGGTAACATAAATGTTTGCCATCCGAACCTAGAAAGTGTTGTGGGAAACAGAACCAGCTTTTTTATTTGTCTTTCAGCAGTAGTTTGCTCATCCCTTTTTCCCCAACATGCCAACAGATGTAAATATGAATCATATTTCATTCTCAGACTCCTTAAAAAACACACTAGGAACCAAAGTTTCTGAGTAATAAAAAATCTTGGACAGATCTCCAAACCACAATGAACACCCGCTCCCCAAACAAGTTAAGGCTTGGCCGGTGCACCTCTGTCTGAAAATGAGAGAGAGAACCTTTTATACAGTGGGGCTGTGTATTTGGCTGTGTCTATCTTTATAAACAAGCAGTACCCAGAAACTTTTATATGCTACCAGTTCTTGTTGGCCCTGTATTTTCCAGTATATTGCATACAATTGACTTATAATATCCCCATTTCTGTGGTTAGTAATGGCTAAAATCTGTCTTCATATTAATTGCTTTAAATCAGCTCCCTCTTAATTTTCAGTGGGAGGTAGACTGGGCTTTGCATGTTCAATTCTGCATGACTGGAGTCAGGCTGAATTTTGTGGCTCTGGGATCATAAGCTCGATGTGCAACTGCTATTGATTCCAATGTGAGCCAAGGATGTCTGGGGGGATGTAGGATTTGGCACAATGGTCATTATCCAAAGGCAGTTAAAGTCCATGGAAGAAATCCTGTTGACTTCAAAGGGCATTGAACAGGCCTGCTGAAGTCACTGCGTAAGACTGTGCCCCTTGGCTAAAGTGAAAAGAAATTGTGTTCTCAGGACTTGAGATTTTTCCTTGAACGTTGCACTGTACTACAGATCCTGACTGAGTCTCTGATTCAGAGTTAACAACATGCAAAGCCTGGACACCCACGTTTAAGGGTTTAGATTTGGTACTATGAGCTGGACAGCTTCAGTCTCACTTGCTGAAGAGATCAGCTTTGTTGAACAGAAAACTCTTAGAGTAGGTTTAATTAAGCACGGACTGTTTGACTTAACTGGGTTTTGATTGTAATGGGTTATTTTTTCTGGCAATGAGCCATTGAGACAGAGCCTGTCCTGCGAGTGTAACAGCTAGTCTTCATCCTGTTTCACCAGTTCATGAGCATTTGGCCATCTTGTGCAAGGCCACAGCACTGAGGGATTCCAGCTTCCCTTGAGTTTTGCCTGGTGAAATATGTAAACTCCTGTCCACAAACCTACAGGAGCTGAAGTCACCAGTAGTGATATTGCAGCAGTGTCAAGGAGAAAGAAACACTCCTGAATGGCAGTACAGGCCATTTAGTTCAGCAGCCCCTTTTCTGCCCCAGACTCCAGGCTTTGTTTAGAAATGAGCCTTTAAAAATAAGGGGGTTTACTGCCATCTTTTAGGGAAAGAAGAAAAGTATCACTTTACTCGGAGGACCTGGTAGGAGGAGTTCTTGTACAGACATTTTTTAAAAGCTGCACAGGATGGAAAGGTAGCACATTCTTTGTCAGCAACACGTTCATTTGCCTACTCCTATGGAAAATGGGGCATGTGTAACAGGACTTGGGGGTCTACTACCCCAGCACCTGGTGCTCCCAGCGGTCCAACCTGCCTGCCAGCCCTTTCCTGGCCTCTCCTCACCTCCAGTTTCTCACCAGCCATAACTTTAACGTTATCTTTTTTGTTGTTGGGGAGGCAGTCTCTGGGGGCTAGGAGTAGCCTCGCTGGTTCCCTTGATGGTTGGCTTTGCCTTTGTGCTTAGGTCCACCACACCTGGGGTCTATACTCCCCACTCCTTGAGTGCTTCCCCTTTAAGGGAGTGCCCCTTCAGGCTTCTGAGCTCCTATCAGGGCTTCAGCCATCCCAGCCTTGGCCCCCTTTTTCTCTGGTTGCACCCTTGCCCTTGGTCCAGTGTCTAAAACCTCAGCTCCTGGGCATCAGCTCTGACTTGGCAGCATCCCCCTGGGGCTCCAATTTCATCCCATCAGCCTCAACCCTCTCTAGCTTGGGGCTAGCTGCTGTCTCCGATTATGGGAGCACTACCCAGGCGCCTCCTCTGCCCCCGTAGCCACAACCTGGTCCTCCGATAGAAAACTCCAGCATAAAACAGTGATCTAACTGGTCCTAATTTAAACACAAACCCCTCTGGGACTCTGGGGCTTGAGGCATGCTTCTTGGGCTGGCTGCTAGCTTTTCCATCCCTCCAGCCCCCGAGCACCTCTCTCAAGCTGGCTTGGCTTCTGGATGCATCCAGCTCTCTCCTGGGAGATCCCTGTCCTCCCACAGCAAGGGCCAGACTGCTCCTTACATGGTCAGAGACTGGGTTTATATGCCTAAGCCTAGCCATCTTCAGGTGAAGTGATGGGATCTCTTGCACCCAGGCTAATTGCATCATTAACAGCCTGGCCTTTTTTCAGTCCTTGGCTCAGTCTACCTGCATAGCTAATTTTAGCCCTGAGTTTCCTGCACTCTCCCACCATCCTATTAACAGGGGCAGGAGTTCTCTGTTACAGCATGCTATTGTGAAGATACTGATATAATATGGTATGATATGATATATACTGAAACATTATTATAATATAATATATACTGAAATAATATTATAATATTAGTGTAATATTAGTATGTAGTGTATTTTAAAATAATGAAAATGATCTATTTTTGTCTGAAAGATGATTCTTCTTTGCTTGTTAATACTGAGTATGACTTACTCCTTTGTTCAGCAGCATAGCTAAAGGGAGATAAATGTCTTTTCTTATACACTTGTGTGGGCTACCTATCGTTTGAATCCAAGCACACAGGATAAGAATGCACCGTTTGCCCACTTACACAATTACTTGAAAATAAACTGGTTTTTCTGAGTTCAGACTTCTATTCTGGTTTTACTGGAGTGCTCACAGTTTACAATTAGGTGTTGCTTTCTGGGAACACCCAACGTTTTTCTCTGTTTTTATGTCAGCAACTGAAACATTTTTGATTTTTTGGTAACTACAAGATGTTCCATTTTTTTTCTGCTTTTATGAGGAACAAAATATCTGGTGGAATGAGTGTTCAGTGTGATGACCAGATTTTGGAGTAAAAAGTCAAATGAGCATACACCTTATCAAAATATATTTAGCCCAACATGAAAACTGAAAGCAGTTTCCCATTTTTTTATGGTAAATTAAAATATTTGAGAAGAATGACCATGCAGAAGAGAATTCCATCTTTAATTGCATTAATGTGTGATGCTAATTAATGTTGTTGCAAAGCTGCCTTAGATTTTTCTTTTGAAAATACTGTCACCTTGCCACTGGATGAGGAGGGCCAGAGAGGAAGAACAAGGAGACAGAAGCTTGAACCTACCCCACAAGTGCAATCTGGAAGAGCTGAGTTTGTACATGAGGCTGCCATTATTAGCTTTTATAGAACTGCACCAGTTTCTGTTCCTGCTGTGAATGAGGAATTTGGGAAGGGATAGTACCTCAGAGATGTATTCCTGAGTACTGCTGCCTTTCCAAGGCCTCTTTTAAAAAGCTTTGTTATTTCCCTTTGTCCCGCAAGTAAAACTCTAACTTCAATTTCTTTAGTTTTAGCCTATCACAAGGTTGATTAGAAAAATAGGTGGATTTTTTTTCTCTGAGAAAACATACTATATCCCTTGGGTCATTCTATTTTTTAATTCTTGCTCCAGACCAGTCCTTCTTTCTGCCTAATCCTTGCTTCTCTCCTGAATACACAGCAAAAGAAGAAATCCAAAAAGAAGTGAAATGGAAAAGTATGGTTCAGGAGCAGGCCATTTTCTATAATTACACATTTTATATGATATACTGTAGCAACTAGAAAGTAATGAATCTACTGTGATGTAAATAATGGCGAAGAAAGCTGGCTTCATAAAACATCAGGCTGATTTGTTATTTAACATAGTGACCAGAAGAAAAAGTACAGTGACTTATCAGCATTTATTAATTTGGATGTGGGAGCTGTTAAAGATTTAGACTACTGCCCCATTTCATTATTATGATAATCAACACCACATGTCCTCTAGAGCAGCCTCCTACAATTTTGCATTGACTTCAGGCTCCAGTTGATGTCAAAAAGAAATTCCCCTAAAAGGAAGCATGATTATTTAGGATATGAAATATGTGCTTTCCTATTGGACCCCTAGGGAATCATTGGGGCTACATCAGTTTATATCAGCTGAGGATCTGGCCTTTAACCTCAAAATGTTTAACAATGAAAGTGTTTGCAGGCACATTACTCCTTATATTTAAGTTCACTAGGTGGTTATTATGGTTCTCATTTAGGCTGGAGACCTTGTACTGTACATTAAAACAATCTTCTTCTACTACTTTTCACTGGTGAAGTTCATTATTCGGAGAAGAATTTTCTCATGGAACCATGCGGACAGTATGTGCTCCACAGTGTAAGGGGCACAAAATCAGGCTCCCCTCTCAGTGCATTGTGATATATCCAATGTTAATTCATTTGTGTAGCAGACAGTCACTGGACTAGATTTCTCTTAGGTAATATGCCTCTGAGAGTACACCTCTTCAAACATGTTGTAGTCAAGGAGAAATAGTTATAGCCTTTACCCACACTCTGTATAAGGCCAAAGGTATACAGAAGTAGTAATAGGGAAAGATGAAGTATCTTGGGAAAAATCCTCCGCTTAGCTGTCGAGCCAAATAGCAGGAACCTTGTCCTTCCAGCTCTACCACCCTAGATGCTGAACAACTTTGAGGCTGCACTGCTGGGAGCTATAATTCAACAGTGGAAGTAGCATACTGTTTCACCAGTGTACTTCCCCAAGATAGTGAACAGAAGACAATGTATGAAGTGTCAGATCTCCTTTTGCACCCAGAGTCCCCGTGGAGCATAATTTGGTGTGCCCTCTACCCTTACTCCCCCTAGTTTTGGACCCTTTTTAGAATAAGTGCAGGCCCTTTTTGTTTAGCAGTTTGCCTGCTGGACAGTCCTACCCCAGGAGGGGCAAGAGTTTGTCCCAATACCTTAGCACAGTTACCCTGCAGAGATTATTCATGCCAGTTGAAGGTTTTGGGATGTATGTACATATCTTATGACCTGGGTTCAAATTATACTTTAATTCTTAGGGGGGTCTGCAAAAAAACCCAAACAAAAACTGGTTCATTGATCAACAAATCCACCTAAGTGAAGGAGCAATCTGCTCGGAGACCCCCCAGGTTATGATTTTCAAATATTACAGGGGTGCTTTCATCTCTTACGGCAGGGCTCAGGCTCCCCCTTAATTCAAACCCTGCTTATGGCAGAATGTAGCATGAGCATGAGGGATCTCCTTAATATTTTTGCCTAGAAAACTTATCCAGCCTTTGTTTTTGAGAAGCTGATGTCTTTACTACCGAACTGATGTGAGTCAGAGAAAGTGAACACAGATTTTCCTTTCTTCAGAGTTTGTGTCTTCTTTGGACTAACTTTCCTCAGCAGAAGGCCACAGAAGAGTAGTGGAGGTCTCAACCCCTTCCTGACTCAATGCCACAAGTTCACTCCTTTTAATGTATGTGACCATCAGCCTCTGACTTTCTTGTGCCCTGAGGGCATTACATCATTGGAGTACTTCTCCCTGCTGTTGAGGATTCTCATCTCCCAACTCCTGGGCATGTCTGTCTGATCAGATGCCTGTCACCCTTTTGTATGCAGATTTCATACCCACAGCAGGTGTATAAAATTCAAGCCTTCTCTAAAAAACTCTAAAAACCATATTCTTCCCTGGCAAGGGGACTGAATAACCTAACAGGTCTTTTCCACCTTTAATTACCAGAATTATTTTATTCACACAGCTTAAGTCAAAGAGCTCGTGTGAGTCATGCAAAAACCCTTTTCATTCTCAAGATCTGACCTATCAGTCCTAGACTCGGATGTAATTCTGTCATTTTCATAAAGTAAAAAAGAAAAAAATATATACTGGGTAAAATCACATCCTGGCTAGAGATGGGCAAATTTTTTGGCCAACATTTTTCTTTCACCAAAAAATGCAGATTTGGGTCAGTTGAAGCTTTCCAGAAATTTGTGCCAAATTCACTTCATTGTCCCTACTTAAAAACAAAACAATTGATTCTGTAAAAAATGAAACATGCTTCGTTTTAACATAACCTTCAATTTTATTTTTAAAAAGAACCCTTTCCCACAGAGTGTTTCATGTTTTTGATTTTTCAATACTGCAAGCAAACCAAAAATTAATTTTTTTTTTGAACAGCTATAATTTTGACGCAAAAATCAGTGTGCAAACCCTTAGAGTTGTCCACGAGTGCCTGGGCATCTTTCTGCATGCAGACCTTTTGAGAACTCATTGCTGTCTTTGAGTTGTGTCTTCAGTAAAACAGTGCGGTGACTGTCATCTTAACCATTGTACTGGTTCAACTGAACGACCTGTTAATGCAAAACCTATATGGGCCCGTGTAGAATTCCATTGGCAGGACCACAGTGAAGATTCAAGATAGACAGAAAATAGTCTGTGACAAAGCATGTTTATTAACTTCATTTTAGCAGTGCTATAGAGTGAAGCTACACATGACACTTGATGGTACTAAGGGCACTTAAAATGTGAATGTCCACACATTAAAGCTCGTTAACTCATTTTGCCTCTGGGTGTCTCAACGTTATGCCACTTAAGGCAAGGGTTAACTCTGGGCTGTGCTGTCTAGCTTATTTTTTGGTAACTTCACTCTGTACCAGAGATATAATGAGCAATCTGCAGTCCTCCAGCATCCCATGATATGATTGCTCTCAGCTTCCCCTTTCCTCCCCTTCCCACCCTCGTGCTTCCCTCCCCCTCTCCTCCCACCACACCAAGCAGGGATACTGCAGAGATGTCCTAGCTCCTAGCCACACCTCTGCTCATCAGCCCTCTAGTAGCAAGTCCAAGCTGTGCAAACAGTAAATGTTATTAAGCCTTAATGTAGGACCGCTTACAACACAGTTTAACTTTAACACCACTTAGTATTGTCTAAGTGTAATGTGTAACTGCACCCTTACTTGCCCATATAATTGACATTCTCTTAATCCCACATGTAAAAACTTGTATCATATAACAGCTCTAGTCTCTTTAGACACCAATCCTTCAACTACTTGCACAAGGGCACATTGCTCATGTGTTGCAGGATCAGACTTCTGCTAAAGCTGGTCAAAATC
The DNA here is from genome assembly GCF_030867095.1 of Alligator mississippiensis. Taxonomy (NCBI): domain Eukaryota; kingdom Metazoa; phylum Chordata; order Crocodylia; family Alligatoridae; genus Alligator; species Alligator mississippiensis. The sequence goes on along the minus strand of NC_081824.1, from coordinate 222,397,392 downwards.
TTTTCTCCAAGATGATTTTTGGTGAAAAAAGGCTTTCTGATTAAAATGAAAAAAAATGCATTAAAATTCATTTTGGTTTACATTTTCTGTGTTTTCTTTTTAATGAAAACCTAGGCTTTTTGTGAAAATTCCATCTAGGAATTGATAACTATTTTTATATTTTAGTTTTCAGAAATAAACATCTAGAGATTTTTTAAAAATTCTCATGAAAATTGTCCTTTCCTACTACTGTATATATTTCCCGATTCAGTCCTCAACAAAAAAACCCCAAAACTCCATCAAAAATAGAGTGTTATATACATGGCCTAAATGTTCAGTGGTGAGTAAAGACTACTTAGAATGATTGATCAATAGATACTGATTTTGAATGCTTTCACTTTTGGGTACCCAATCTGAGATGCCTTTGATGATCTTGATTATCAGAGGGCAGGTGCTCAACATTTTCTAACAGTCAGGCCTCTTTAAAGTCTTTTCATTTAGGCACCTAGAAACTGAGGTACCCCAAATCAGAAGTCATATTTGAAAGCTTAGGTCTCATCATTTTCCAGAGCTACTGATATGTCTGCACCTAAAACCTGGTGACATGAAGGTAGGAAGGCAATTTTTCTGAGAAATTACAAATATTTGATCAACTGTTTCAACTGTCTTTCTCACACCATAGGTGCCAACTTTTATTTTTGTTGGGACTGGGGGAGCCAAAGATGATGGCCATGTGTCCCCTGCCCCCAGCCCCCCAGTGTGCGGGGAACAGGGTAGATGTGGGGAAAGGATGGGTATGGGCACAAGCAATGCATAGGGGTGGCAGGAGAGGGCCACTGGGATGAGGAAGCATGCCCCCCCCCAAGATTTTTGCTCCCGCAACAGGATGTGGAGTTGAAGTTGGGCTGGACCAGCTCTGGGCAGGAGCTATCTCTGCAGCCCAGTGGGCAGGATTTGATGTGGAAAGGAATGCTATGCTGCCATGGCTGCCAAGGTAAGGTACCCCTGCCTGGCAGCAGCGGGGGCACAACTCTGCGCTGCTGCTGCTGCTGCCACCACTGCCACACCTCACCTTGCCCATGGTTGCACAATGCTCTCGCCCACACTGGGTCCCACCTGCTGGGCTGTAGAGGTGGCTCCTGCTTGGAGCTGAGCTGGCCCAGCTGCAACCCCGTGCCTCGCGCCCCACTGTGGGCGCAGATATCTTAGAGGGCATATGGCCCCCCCTCCCCCCCCCGCTGCATCACCTTGACCCTCCCTGCCCCTCTCTGCCATGTTGATTGTGCCCCCCCACCGCATCATCTGTGCTCCCTCTGCCATGACCCCATAGACTTACCTGAAGGGAGCTGCTTTCCACCGCTGGTTGGCTGCCACATGCACGTGCGTGTGCACATGTATGTGGTTCCCCCTGCCTCTGATCGCCCTCCCTGCTCCCCCCAGTCCTTGCAGGCTGGGACTCTGCTGGCTTCCCCTTGCAGGCTGGCAGTTTCCCAGTTTTTTTCTCCGTTGAAGGAGAAAATCTGCACTTTTCTGCAGTGAACAGAAAGCCCAGATTGCTGACCTCAGTCATCATTCCTAAGAAATATTACATCATTTCCTCAGGTTTGGGCCCTGAGAGGGGCCAGGGCCCTCAGGCCTCCACATACTCAGGCACCTATGCCTCACACATTGATAATTTTCTCCTTTTTCTTGAATCATGTGCAACATGCCTACAAATGATCTCACAGTAGACTTGCGTTCAGCAGTAAATGACTGAACTTTGCACAGCTGGATGTGGTTAAAGTAGTTAAAATGTAACATAGGTTCAAAAGGGTTCTGTACCATCCACTTAGCTCTCCTAGTATAAATGATTAGTTTGTACATTGTGCTTAAGAATAGGTCTGTTTTTTATCAAGGCCAAGTATAAATAGGACTAGTAGGTGGGAGAGCAAGACGCAGGTCAAGATCCGGGCCAAAGTGAAGGGAAAAATTAATTGAATTAGCACTTGTTTCAAGGTAAAAAAACAGCCCTATCCTTCTTTGATTTTTGAGTTTAGTAATGCCTTATTTGTTTTGAATGAGAGGTGGTATTTCTGATTCTTAGTTGCACGGCCATTTTTGCCTCATTGGTAAACTCTATAGTACCGTCTCTTTGCATCAAGATTGACTTAAGTTGCTCACATCCTTAGGTGAGAACGTACTGATGACTGTGGCACCAGTGTTTGTTCCATGCTACTTGTCTGTCTGTCTGTCTAGTCCAACCATTTGCACTATTTTCAATAGTGTGTCATTATTTACACGGAGAAGAGGCATGCGAGTTCCTGATCTTGATATATCAAATCTAGGCCTTGGTTTTGCCTTCAGGCATTAGCCTGAATATGAGTTGAGCCCAAACCATCAAAAGTCAATAGTGAGCTTGGGTTTTCGGCTGGCTGCCTGGAGACATTTTAAGTGGCCTGATTTTCAGAAAGTACAGAGCACCTGTCTTTAAGAACCAAACTTCTTTAAAGAGTGTTTGAATTCAGCAACCAAAGCAAACTCTCAACTCTGTATGGTCCAATTTCCTCACTGCTTCTGTTTGGAGGTTGGGATATGTAGTCATTTGTAGTAACTTACTACCAGCCATTTCCTATCCTTACCGTCACCATCATTTCTGAATACAAAAAACAACGTGATATCCAGTTAAAAGGTGGCAATTCAAAATTAATAGACGGAAATATTTTTTCACACAATATGGAATTAGTCTGTGGAATTCACTGCAGCAAGATTTCACTGAGGCCAAAAAACTCAACAATGTTAAAAAAGAATGAAGATTCACAAAGATAACAATAACTGGTGTTATAACAGTTAATGCCAACATGCATCTTGGAAACTATATTAACCTCCCTGCCTCATATCTTAAAGAGAATCTAATTATAAGGAAACAACATATTGTTCTGATTTTGTGTTGACCCTGAAACCTTAACACCATAAAAATCACCCTCGAATTATGGTCAGGGTCAATGTAAAATTGGGACCCCATCATCCTGACTTTTGTACTTTTTTTATATTTTTGTGTGTGCAATAAAAATACCAAATCAGATTTTATTTTATGTGAAGTTTTACTCATGTTTTTAGTGCATTTAACCCTTTGGGCCCTTTTCTTGGTTATTTGATTTGAAGGCTATTGTACCAGTTCATGGCCTTAAACTGTTGTTATCAGTGTATATTCTGGGGAAAAGATGTCTTTCCTAAGCCCGATCCATAAAAAGTGAGGTAAGCTCATATGCACGATCAACTTAAAACTAGAACAATACTTTCCGCTGAAGCATCTGGTATTAGCTGTTGTTGGAAGCAATGAATTAGATGGATATTGGATTTATCCAATCTGGGAATTTCTGTATAGAATGAGATGGGAATTCAATTTTTTGCTTCATAAGGAAGTTCATGGTTTTGAATTCTTTTTTTTTTTTTTTTTTTTCATTTTCAATGAAAATGAAACACCTTGAAATTTCCCATGGAAAAAAAAATCCCTCCAAAATTAATTTAGGTTAAAAAAAAAAAAAAAAAGGTTTGTTTTGACAAGATGAAAATATTTTGTTCTGGCTAAAAGATTTTTAAAATTCTGAAAGTAGTTTGATATAGAATAGTTTCATTTTGAAAAGTTGGTTCAGAACAAAAATATCAAAATGCTCCAATACATAAATGCCAAAATGGGATATTTTTGACCTTTGGAAATACTTCAGTTAGGGGTTTTTTTCCCCCCTCCTCCCCAAATGCAATTTCATCAAAATAACTACATTTTTCAAATGTTTCAGGTTTGATAGACAAAGGCATGTTTCTTAAAAAAACGGCTAAAAAATATCTGATTGGCTCTTTCCCTATGTTCCATCTTTGGCCAACTCCCTACTAACTTGCTCCAGATGTAAAAGGTATGGGGATATGGTTGAAAACACAGACTAACTCCCTGTATCTGAATCAAGGTAATAATTCGCTTTCCTCTGACTTGATATACCAGTGTCCTCTGTGAGGGAAAAGCTTTTTCTTGTTATAAAGCCAATTCCATATTTATGAGTATATAGCTAATACTAGAAGTATGCTCCTAGTGGAGCTTGTATTCAGCAAGATGTGGGGACCAATAAAGAAATGTAGCCCTTTGAAATTTAAATCAAGTGGCTACTAACATTCTGGCAAATATATGGAAAAGATAAAACTCAGCAATTTGGAAATAGCAGTTTCTTCTTACACTGGTGCACTCCCTTTTTTTAATAAGTATGCAACAGAGTAAGAAATATGAAGCTTAGCTTTCTGTTGTTTTTAACATACTAAAAGCCAGATTCTGCTCTGCTGTGTCCATAGTAACTCAAATAAGGTCAGTAGTATTGCTTTAGATTTACTTGGGCTTAATTGAGACCAGAATTTAACCTTAAATTTTCAAATGTCACTTTATAAAAGGATGCGATAAGCAGAGAAGATGCATAAGCCAGTGGCTAAGCTGCTAACCTAGGCCTTACACACATCTGGGTTCTTATCTGTACAATATTATGGACTTCCCTCTGTGATACTAGGTAAAGAGAGATCACTTAACTTTCCTCTGCTGTTGCTTCCCTTCTGTAAGTAGAGATAATACACTTCTTTACCTAGGAGGCATATTGTGAGGTGCTCAGGCACTAAGGTAATGGGAGCTTTAGATAGGCTTGCAAGACTCTTGGGATTCTGGTATTTTATTCCATGCCCAAGGCCTATATCTGTGTCTTAAAATAAGCAGTGTCGAGAGCAGAATTACATCCATCTTACCTGATTGGTACACAATGTTCTCACCTTAAGAGCGTGATGAATCCATAGCATAAAATGATACATTTTAAGGTCTCCCACATGTTGCATCTGAGCCACCATTTTGGTTTCCCTTCCCTGCAACAATCACAAAATTAGGCAAAAAGGAGGTTTCCCTTCCCTTCCTGTATCCTATTTCATGGCTAAATTTTGCCCACTCTGAAGAGCAGCTGTCCCCCACAATGGCTCTCTTGTAGCTTGACCTCTCTTTTAAAATAGAAATAGGAAGATCACCTCCTTCTGATACATAGCCAACATGGAAATGAAGTTTATGAATAAAGCCAGTTAAGTTATGAAGAAAAGACAAAACTAAGCATTCATGTGTACTGAATTAACGTAGAGTACAACGTTTTTTTTATCGTATAATTTTCAGTGTTCCCCGATTCCCAAGTAACTGTTTCTCTTTGTTTATCTTGAATAACATAAAATACAATTACTAAAGGTTTCTGAGCCTGAAAGACTTTGGTCGGGTTGAGATCTGGATTGAGATTCCCATACTCTTTGAATGAATATTCCTACCTGTGATCAAAAGGCCTTCTCACCTGCCACTTTGAGCAATGAGCTGGAAAGTAAACATATTCTCGTAACAAACGTTTCTCTTTTGCAAGTGTAACCATTAACCTCTGACCAATATCCTCCTCTCCCAGAAACGTATAACAGCACAGCAATCCTGCCATCCTGAAGAGAAACACATAAATAGAGTCATAAACAGAGGATCCTTAAACCTGAGTAAGGAGTCTAAAAATTCAATAAACAAACCAGGTAAAACTAGAGATAAGGAGATCAAACATCCCTGTGAAAAAAAAGAAATGCACAGGGCACTGAAGGTAAGAAAATCCCTTACCAACAGGCAAAGTACTTCATGCAGAGAAACTCTCTTCCAGTAAACACGATCTTAGCTGAAAGAGAACCCAGCAAACAAACACTGCCTAAGCGTCCTGATTAAGTGGGTTAAGGGAAAGCATAAAATGAAAACAAGGAAAAACTGGAGGACCCTAACTAGTTATTTCTCTTAAATAAACATATCAAATAAAATTCTCTCCCTCCCCCACCTTAGCCCACACATACTTCCTGTTAAAAATAATTACTTTTTCCATGTTTCCTTTTATATTTGACACTGACCAGTCACTTGTCAAAAACATTTCTGTGGTCCTACTGTGCAGTTTAAAATGATCAATCCTTGCTCTTGAGTTCTTGAGCTGATGTTAATCCCTGTAGCTGGACTGAAGTCAGTGCCTATATTGCAACAGAGGAGTTGATTCTGCAAATAAAATGAGAGGAAGACGAGCATCAGGAAAAAGATAAGAATCCTACTGTGGTTCACAGAGGTTCCCCAGCCATATGGCAGGATCTGGATGCACAGGAGCCTGACTCTCATCTTTCAAAAGCTCCCACTGCTCTCTCTCTGTTCAGTTTAATAATCCTGGACTGATATGACAAGATTTTATAAGAGTTGCCAAACTTGACTATCTCTTTAAGGGCACATACAAACACTTCATTTCAACCGGTGGAATCACCGCTCCACTAGTTGAAATGCTCTGTGTGTAAGTGTTCCCTTCACCTCAACTGGCTGATGTGGATGAAATCTTTACCACATCAGTCATGGTCAAAGAGTTACTCAATTCGGGTGCAAGCATTTGAATGAATGTTTGCATAGCACCCCAATTGATTAGACCTGCTGCAGTGACCTCCAGTATCCCAGCATGTCCTGCTATTGCTTTGGACCCAGGCGTGACTTGGGTTGCAGTCTCCTGCTGCAGCCTGAGTCACAGTAGACACCTTCCCCTGACATCTGAACAGCTGGGAAAGCCTTGCCCCTCTACTACCCTGGGGCTGTGAAGCTGTTCGATTTCTACCCGCAGCCAGAGCTGCACCGTAGCCAGAGCCCCCCTGCCACCTGTAGACACATCTCCCCAGTGAGATCAGACACCAGACACAGAAGACTTGCTCTGGGTCTTGCTGTTTGGTTGCTTGACAGCTGGGAGGGAGGGACAGGGTGTTTTGGGGTGGCGGCGTGGTCCCCTCGGGCACCAGTCAGTGAGCCCTGACCTATGCCCTGGGTTGCTGTCATTTGCTTTCAGGCAGAGGGGGGATCCTGCCAAAGCACGCTGGGATGTGTGCAGCTGGTTGCCTTCAGTGTTGCAGGCTGTCTGCAGAGCATGAAGGCAGCCTGTTACCTGGTTGAAACTTGTACAAGCATGCGAGTCTCACATGGCTTAAACTAAACTGCCAAGCTTCAACTGGCTGATCTGAATGCTTGTACATGCCCTAAGGTAAATGCCTCAGCCAGATTGGACCTTTATACTGTATTTGGAGTTTTATTCATTGTTTTTCACATCATCAGTGACCATTCCTGACCCATGGGCAGATTGCTACATAGCATAATGATGTCCCTATTTTCTCTCTCTCTCCTGTCTGTCAAGCTTTTACTCCCTGGTTTTTGAGGACCAGTCTTGTGATTCATTGTGACTGGGGGAAGTGCCTTTTTTACAAACCCATGCATCTGAAGCTTTCTTCCTGCCTCATTCTCTTTTCTATCACATTGGCTCCAAAATGGTTTCTTCTTGGGTCTGGGCTATACATTCTACTGCCATGGTTTAATGAAAGACTGCTTGCCTTCCAGCAGTTGATGACCTTAATTAGACTATTAACAAACATAGTGATATGGTTGGAAGTGAGATGCAATATAGACACGCTGATTAGCTATGATATACATATGTCAACTTCAGCTTCCAGGCAAACACGGAAGCAGTTGCTGGTGCTACATTCCTTCAGTACATGTAGCAGATGATTCATTGTGTACTAGCAAAGATGGGGAGGGGAGAGGAGCTAGTGTCCATGGGGTCATTTGGAGGGAACAGCCACGTTACTTGGCTGAGTTTAGTGTTTGTGACTGTGTCCAGGCAACACTGTGTACAGAATATGCTGGGGTGGAGAAGTTTTGAGGACCTCTGGTCCCCCACACATGCTCCACAGCAACTAAGCAGAGTCTGGGGCTAAATATATCCATTGACACCAATCCCATGTGAGGGGTGGACTAACCTTACAAGTTTTGAGGTTTTCTGCATGACTCAAACTGTTTATCAGGACTGTAAAACCAGTTTGAGTTCACAGACCTTATTTTTCCTATAACTTAAACCCATGATTGTTGGGGTTTTTTCTTCCAAGGGTGATTCAGTTAGAAAACAAAAACATGGATTTCTAGACTTTACTAGGGTTAGAAAAGCACCCACAAAATGTAAGCTGGAAATGAACTGTAAACACATGCATGTAGTCATTCTGCCACATAAATGATGTTCATGTATGCATCTGCATGTGTGCCTACCGGCCCATCATTTATTTTTCATTAAAATTGTTTGTCTTTGCTTTCGCGTTTCTTTCCTTTTGTGCTCTTGCTTTCATTTAGCTCTTCCCACTCCAGTCTGTTCTGATTGATTTATCTTGGCCTCTTGGACTCAGGATACAAACCCAATTATTTGAGGTGAACTTTTGAACTGAGACTGGGTTACAAAATTAGGTAAAAAGGTTTCTTCTCCCTACCCAAAAGTGACCCCTGCGTTATCCCACAGTTAACTTTTCTCCACTCTGAAGACCAGCAGTCCACCACAGCAACTCTCCTGTTGCCTAACCTCTTTTTTTAATCAGTGACAAGACTCTGCCCCTTGGCCTTTAGCTATTTGTTTTCCTTAATAGTTTTTTTATGAGGGATCTTATCAAACCTGTTTGAAAATCCAAGTAAATTATGCTCTCTAGGTCATCTTTATTTACTATCTTATTAACTTTTTCAAAGAGCTCTAATACAGTAGGTGCATGATGTTTCCTTACAGAAGCTGCTCTGACCCTGTCAGTTTAGACATTGTAGTGTTCTGCCCTTGTGAGGCTTCTGGCTAGTTTTTTCATAAGAAGGGATGTCATTTCTGAGCTCCTGTTTAGCTCTATTTTTAAAGGTAGGTCTTATATTAGAGTTGTCTTATGTTAGTCTTCAGCATCGGTTACTCTTTTAAGACCATTTTGTATATTCTCTCTTTTCTCTGTGTTGTACACCTGCAGAGGAATTTCTTCCCCTACTGATGCCCTTGAGATTCTTAAGCACTATTTCTTACGTATTTTTTCAGTTTCTGCTGAAGTGTCTTTTTGATTTCCCATAAACTCTGCTTGTGCGATTGGAGATTTCTTTTCATTTGCTAGTATAAGAAGATGCCAAAACAAAAAAAATGTTAAGAAAAAAGAATGTACCTACTCTGCTTCTTAACCGTCATCGTTAACTTCCCAATCCACGTCTTCTATGGGTGGTCTACAACATCTACCTGAACAGATAATATATTCCCGCATTGTTTCTAATGTTAATGTTATGTGTTATCTATCTTGATATCTCTGGATATATGTTCTTAATATAATTTGGCTACCTTTGTCTTTCTGGTTTCCAGTAATCTCAGCAATGTTTGCACTGCATGCAGTTTGTTTTTCAGGCAGGATTGTTATTTTACCAATTGGATGCAAATACATTTGTGTTCTTTATTGCCCAACCAAGTTCAGTATGTTTTTACTTTTTTTAATGCTCCAGAGCATGTAACTTGCTCTGCCATCCAGTTTTTAGGGCACCCAGTTCAGTTTTTGCATCTGTGAAAACAGGACTGATCACATTGGCCCATCTTTATAAAACACGGAGTTGCGTGGTTGAAAAATGTTGTCTGAGGATGAACTGTCAGGCTGGTTAATATATTTATTATTCATTTATTTATTATCATCACGGTTAAGGGTGACCTCAGCTTATACTGTGAAGACCTTGCTGTTGAGGACATGCCTGAAACATGACACTAGCTCATTGTTTGCAATGGTTGGAAAACGACTGCAGTTTTATTGAATTATAACCCAAATAAACTTATCTGAACTCAAGGGGTGGAAGTTCTGGCAGCCGTAAGGGGGAAGGCTTGGCTGTCCTTTATATTTTACAGTAATAAAATGGTTTGTGGAGAGACAGCTGGTAACCCGGTGTCATAAAAGTATGGGTACTGATCTTACTGGTTGTCTGAGTGGCTTGGTATGTACTGCATACCAACCAGCGCCAATTAACTATGCAGTTGTTTCCTTTCAGGTATTTACCATAGACTCCATCAGTAGAGGTGATGGCTTGGTTTACATCTATTCCATTGAAAAGAACATATCCCCTATTTCCCCTCTCTCTATGGTGTAGTAATCTCTGGAAATTTAGATCATTCCCTTCAGTTGCTACCTACCCAACAAGCTAGCTGGTTTCCCAAGGTTTCAAAACTATTAGTATGGTAGGCATTCCCCTTCAGACTTCTTCTCCAAGTTATGGTGAGCCAAATATGTTGGTACTGTGTCCAGATCAGTGTGGGCTTGATCCCCACTTGGACTTCTGCATGTATACATGTGGGTAATCCATTTACCTTCCAACTAGCCCCTCAGAGAGACCTGGAGAGGTTACAGATAACAGATGTCCCAGCCAAGCCTGAGAAGTCACCTTAGACTCCATGCATAGAAGATACACTCATGCCTTGGGGGTCTGTCCTCTCTACTTTGTGATCCCTGGCTTTCCAGCTGTGCTCAGCAGAACAGTTTCAGCATGGTGGGCAGGAGAAACAGGTTCTCGATGTCATTCCAGTCAAGCCTCATCTATGCTAATAGCCCAAGACTGATGGAAAAAATAAAAACCCAAACCATAGAGTATGAATTAGTCCCTAGGACTAGATGAGACTAATTACTTCTGAATGCAATGTCAAGCAGCACTGGATTTTAAGATCCTGTTTGTGGGCTGATAGCTGTCATGGGGCATCCTGCTAAACAAAGGACTTTCTAGTAGTGACATCAGATCCATGAATCCTTGTTATTGGAGGACCTTCTGTCCTGGAAGAGAGTCCAGATACTTGAATGAGGCAGGGTCAACGGTGTGTCTGGTGGAGTCCATTGTGTCTAATGGAAAGTTTCCTAGACTTTAATAGCTTTTGGGAAGGGCGATAGGTGAGACCACGCCCCCAAACCAATTAATCTTAAGTGTCCTAATTCTTGACATCTGGTCAGATAAAATATATAGGTTGCACTCTATTTTTGTAAAACAGTATATCTTTCTTATTTCCTCTGCGCACTGCTTTAAGTTTAGACTATTTCTTCCAGAAGCCTGACATACAATGCACTGATAAGTGTACATGAAATGAAACAAAATAAACATATTAAAAGAAAGTACTACTGTTTTATTATTCTTAATTGCGTCAATTTTGTCTCCAGCTGGTGCCCATCCTCTAACTTCCTTGATTTAATCAGATAGAGGTGCACTGTTTAAAAGAATCTTGAATCTGTTGCAAATAAGAAACAGACTTCTGAAAGTGTTTGTCATTTTTTCCCACTAGCTGACATCTGATAAAAGCAAAATCCAAGAGTAAATGTAAACTAAATAATTCATGTTCTATATTTACACCTTTATGAAGACAACTGTTATGTCTTCATTATGCCATATGCATAGTGTGTGGGTGCATCCATACATCCTTGAATGTATTTGATATCTTGGTGTTTTGTATTTGGAATAAGAGTTGGAAAATCACAAAAATTTAGGCTAAGTACAGACATTACACCTATCACGCTTTAAACATGCAGAAATGGCTCTAAAACCATAACTGAGCAGACTTTTATGGCCCTTAGAGTCCTTTAAAAATGGTGGATCACACGCTAGGTTAACTCTCTGTGGATGTGGTATTAGACTAAAGTGCTTTTTGTTAGATTGCTTTTTTAAACATATGTGCCACATCCATTGCGAGTTAAGCTAGGTCACATTCTGCTAGCATCCCAAGTGGAATAGTGCAGGGTTGTGCTCTAGCCTCAGGCAGAGCTCATTTGCTCTGCCAGAGCACTGGGCCGGCCCTTCCCCCTTGGCTGTCACTGACCCAACTCAGTGGCAGGCTCTGATCCCAGCCCTGCCTCCTTCCTCCAGCGGGCTGTGAGTTGCAGCATGGTTGGGGGAGAGGACTGGGGTGTCTCTGTTCCTACAGCCCCTCTGGCTCTGCGATGCACAGCTGCCTGGCTGGGGGAAAGAGGTGCAGGGGAAAAGAGGTCTGGGCTCTTTCTCCATGCAGCAGCCCCAGCCCTGTGACATGCCACTGCTTGGCTGCAGGTGATTCAGGGGAAGTGGTCCAGTGTCTCTCCTCTGCAGCTGTTGCTGACAGTCGCCAGCTGAGGAAGGGGAGACAGGACTGGGGATAGGGACCACTCTGGCAGCCTCCTGGGAGGCATATGGTAGCACTCCAAACAGCCAGTACAGGCAGGCTCCAAGTCCCTGCAATGAACAGTGAATGTCTGTTCTGTTTGCTCACGGTCTAACTTTTAGCTCCTTAAGTAAAGTGCAATAGAGTGCTTCTGCCATGGGCTTTTGAATGTCTGTACTTAGCCATAGAGAACTGGCAGAAGATAGTTCTCTCTGCGTATCTTTTTGGGCCTGTATGCTTCTATCACATATCTACTACTATAATAGTGAATATATGACTTTGTTAAATAGATCCTTAGGGCTGGTAGATATTTTTCAAGTTTTCTCTACATTTAAAACACAAAGAAACAAACAAAAAAAAAACCCCAAACCAAAACAATCAGTATGAGAAATGTTATTGAAATTGGTTTCAAAATATATTTATCTTTACCAAAAATATCATTCAAAAAGAAAATGAGGCTTTGGTATTCAAAAAATTCAGAGTGAAATTTGAATACGAGCTTTTGTAAAAAAGGTTGCAACAAAGAAAAAGAATACAAGGGGGTCAGGAGTAAAGGGACTTGATAGTGGAGGTCTGCTACAGATCACCACAACAGGAGCATGAGCCAGACCTGGACTTCTCAGGGCAGCTCTCAGAGGTCAAGGGACATAGTTGTCATGGGTGACCTAAGCTACCCTGACATCTGCTGGGAGGAGCAGTCAGCCAAATCTAACTATTCATGTAGGTTCTTAAACTGCATATAGGACCTGCACCTAATGCAGGAAGTATATGGTCCCATTAGGGGAAATGCCTTACTGGACTTGGTGTTGACTACAGGGGATGACATGGTGGGGGGTCTGCGGATGCAGGGTAACCTAGGGGACCGTGACCATCAACTGACTGAATTTACAATCTGGTGAAGGGTGGGAAAGATAACCGGTAGAGCAGAAGTGCTAGACTTCAGAAAGGCTAGCTTCAAAGTGCTTAGGAGATTAGTTAGGGAGGCACTGAAGGACAAGAGCATTGGTGAGATGGGAGTCCAGGAAGGGTGGTCATTCCTAAAGGGAGCAATCCTTCAGGTGCAGAAGGAGACAATCGCATTGCACAAGAAAGGGGGCAAAGGGGCCAAGAAACCCTCTTGGCTGAACAGGGAAATCCAGGAAAGCCTAGGGGCAAAAAAGAGGCATATAGGCTGTGGAAGCAGGGGGTAGCTTCCAGGGAGGAGTATACCTACTCGGCCTGTACTTGCAGGGAGGCAGTTAGAAAGGCCAAAGCAGCAATGGAACTTAGGCTGGCAACAAAAATTAAAGACAACAAAAGGTCCTTCTTCAGGTATATAGGGAGTAAAAAGAAGGCATAGGGTAACATAGGACCCCTACAGGACAAACTAGGACAGATGGGGGGACAAGGCTGAGCTCTTCAATGAGTTTTTTGCTTCTATATTCCTGAACATGGATCAATTCAAATCTCCCAGTTGGGTCATAGACAGACAGAGGAGGGACACCAGCCCACCAACTGTTAGTGCCAACTTAGTGAAGAGACGCATAGAAGTACTGGATGTGTTCAAGTCAGCAGGGCCAGGTGATCTACATCCAAGGGTGCTGAAGGAATTGGCCAGTGTCATAGCAGAGCCACTGGGATGGCTGTTTGAGCACTCATGGTGCTCAGGTCAGGACCCAGAGGACTGGAAAAGGGTCAATGGTGGTCCCTATTTTCAAGAAGGGGAGGAAGGACAATCTGGGTAACTATAGACCGGTTAGTCTCACCTCTATCCTTGGTAAACCTTTGAAAAAATTATTAAGGATCACAGTTGTGGGAGTCCAGCAGGAGAAATAATGCTGAAGGGCAACCAGCACAGATTCATAGCAGGTACATCCTGCCTGACTAACCTCGTTTATTTTTATGACCAGGTCACAAAATGCTTAGATGAAGGAGTCAAGGTAGATGTCATTTACTTGGATTTTAAGAAGGCCTTTGATACAGTTTCTCATCTTATTCTCATAAATAAGCTGAGTGGCTGTGATGTAGATGACTACATGGTCAGGTGGGTGGCAAATTGGCTTAGGGGTTGCACTCAGAGAATGGTAGTGGACAGGTTGGTATTGACCTGAAAGGACGTGGGCAGTGGAGTCCCACAAGGCTCGGTCTGTGGACCTGTGCTGTTCAATGTCTTCATCAGTAACTTGGGCGAGGGCATGAGGAGCACTCTGTCCAAATTTGTGGATGATACTAAATTATGGGGTAAAGTTAACACTCTGGAGGGTAAGGAATGGATCCAGGCAGATCTGGATAGGTTGGAAAAGTGGGCAGAATAGAATAGGATGCAGTTCAGCAAAGACAAGTGCAGAGTGCTGCACCTAGGAAAAAGGAATCACCAACACCCTTACAGGCTGGGAGAGGACATTCTCAGCAGTACAGCAGCGGAAAGAAATCTGGGAGTCATTACTGACACCAAGATGAACATGAGTTGTCAATGTGACAAAATGATCAGTAAAGTTAACCGTACTTTATCATGCATTAGCAGGTGCATGAGGAACGGGTCCAGGGAGGTGATACTTCCCTTTTATGCAGCATTGGTCAGGCTGCAGTTGGAGTAATGCATCCAGTTTTGGGTGCCATACTTCAAGAGGGATGTGGACAACCTTAAGAGGGTCCAGAGGAGGACCACTCATTTGGTTATTGGCAAGGCCCTATGGGGAGAGACTGAGGGACCTGGATCTCTTCAGCCTCCGCAAGAGAAGGCTGAGAGGGGATCTTGTCGCTGTTTATGAATTCATTAGGGGGCAGGGGTGCAGCAAGGAATAGGAGATGCTTTGTTTACCAAGGTGCCCCTTGGGGTAACTAGGAACAATAGCCACAAAGTGACAGAGAGCAGAATTAGGTTAGACATCAGGAAGAATTTGTTTACGGTGAGGGTTGCCAGAATCTGAAATGGACTCCCAAGGGAGGGGGTGCTCTTCCCTACACTGGGGATCTTTAAAAGGAGACTAGACAAGCACCTGACTGTGGTCATCTGACCTCAGCGCTCTTTCTTGCCCAGGGCAGGGGGTCGGACTTGATGATCTACTGAGGTCCCTTCTGACCCTAACATCTATGAATCCATTTCAAACTCTGCTAAATCAATAACTTAGAAATTATGACATTTTCCATTAACTTGTTTTCCTAATTTTTTATTAAATCTAGTGAACAGGCAGAGCTGTAATAAACATGTAGTAGACTGTAGAAATAAATGGTCCTCTTTTAGCAAGTTGTAGGTTTTATCTCTGTGTTGGCTGGACTCTAAGGGAATCCTGGGGTGGATTTGCCATCAAATCTATTTCCCTTTAAATGAAGTTATTTCATTTTGTTTTTCCTTTTCTATAGAGATTTCAGTTATCTGCCCCCTTATCCAGTGATCTAAAGGTAACCAGAGGCATAACATGATACCTCAGTGTCTTGGGTGCAGCAGATATGGGCAAGTCAATGGTGCTGGCTGCACTATTGGAAACATGGTGGCAACCAGTTCAGCAGTGAACCCTCTTCTATTTTTTTGTCCCCCTCCATCCCCTGCCAAACTTTTGTCCCCCTGCACTCCACTTGAGGCTAGTGCCCTGGTTGTTTCCCCCTGCCCCCACTGGTAATCATCATTGCATTTAAACATATATAGTATGATATAATACTTGGTCTGCAGGCTCCTGTTGTGATAAAATAAGCTAAATTGTCATCATTTTAAACCCAAATGAAACATGATTCACGTTTATAAAGGTATTACTCACTTATACCCACTAGGAACATGCAGACATAACATAGAAGAATAGTTTGTAATGGTATAGTTTGATATAATTAAAATTGTTACATCTACATGGAGAAGATGTAGAGAACACCTCCTGGACACAATGCATTATGTTTACAATGTTGCAATCACCTTTACACTCTGTGTGTGTGTGTGTGTAAGAAAGTGGACACATGATCTGAATCTGTATGTTGGAATAAACTACTAGAATGTGGTGTAAAGTTACCTTAGGGGAAGAAATAGTAAAATACACAGATATGTGTCATGTCTTTACTGTTATCTTTGGGTAGCTATTTGCCCAATGCAAACATGTTCCCCACAACCTATTGCCAAGAGGCTGTAATAGTTTCTACTTCAGCAGCTCTCTGGGACACCTGGCTGTCTGTCCTCTCTGGATAGGTGTACAAAAATGGTATAATTACACCTGTGTTAATGTGGTGTTTGTCCAGGCCTTTAATTGGAAATACACAGACCACTGATTTAAATTAACATGGCTTGAGGATAAGATTCATGAGAAAAACCTTTTGTGAAGTACAGGGCTACAGTCAGTAAACATACAGAGGTGTGAAAATATATTGTAAAGGGCTACTGTTTTCAAACCTCAGAAATGATTCAGCTATGGTTCTAAGGAATGGGCAGAAACCTAGCTTTCTCCCCTAATAATAACTGGTTAGAGAATAGCTTTTCACCTAAACCACATGCTGCAGCTAGTAAAGCGAGCAAAACACTGGCTTGCATCTATCCATGGATGTTTCTCAAGCAAATCCCAGGACATCATTCTCCCGTTCTCAAAAAGGACATGGAGAAGCTTGAGAGAGTCCAGAGGAGAGAGATATGTATGATCAGAGGTCAGGAAAACAGACCTTATGATGAGAGACTGAGAGCTATGGGACTCTTCAGCCTGGAAAAGCGCAGGCTCAGGGTGATCAGGTGACCGCCTGTAAGTTTATCAGGGGTGTTCACCAGGATCTGGGGCAACATCTGTTCACCAGAGCACCCCAAGGAATGACAAGATTGAACAGTCACAAACTCCTCCATGACAGTTTCAGGCTGGACATAAGGAAGAACTTCTTCACTGTCCGAGCCCCCAAGGTCTGGAATAGACTGCCGCCAGAGGTAGTTCAAGCACCTACTTCGAATGCCTTCAAGAGACATTTGGATGCTTATGTTGCTGGGATCCTATGACCCCAGCTGACTTCCTGCCCCTGGGGCAGGGGCCTGGACTCAAAGATCTTCTGAGGTCCCTTCCAGCCCTAATGTCTATGAAATCTATGAAATCTAGTAAATTATCCGACTGATAGTGACTTTAGTTAAAAACATACCCTAGTGCTTAAATAAACCACAAATTCTTGCTGCACGAGATAACCACAAATGAATGTGTAAGTCTGTCAGCACAGCAAACACTTTTTTCTTTTTCTTGCCCCATCCCCTGCACCACTCATCTGTTCATATTCCTATCAGCCTCATTAGTGAAATGATAGAAGCTTCAACCACAGACCTACTCAAACCAGGCAGCAGGATGACTTGTATAGCATCAGGGCTCATGGTTAAGGCCAAAAGCATTTGGCTAGTCCTTGTCACAGCTCCATTACTGGTTTATTGATTTGCAAAATACTTGATTTCACGTGCCCAATCCTGGGCAGATTCCAATTGGTTAAATAAAATTGAGCCAGAATTTCAATGGGTGTGAATGAGGTATTCACCTCCTGTTTTCCTTAACTAGATTCCTCCCGTGTATTCCTCTGACTGCAGTATTCTAAACTGTCCTAGAGTTTTGTATAGAGAAATTAGACAATATCAAAAAAGATATGATGGTTGCACTTAAGTAGTAGCTGAAGGAGTGTGTACTCACTTTCATGTAAGAGTGAATATGTATCTCTGGTCTCTGACTGGTCACTTTCCAAAGAAAACCAGGTACCTTTTGCAGGACTGTGGGGTAAACTACCTATGCATGAGGCAAGGATATTTTTGGGTAATGTTTTTTATTGGACCAGCTTCATGGCTGGGATAAAGCTAGATAAGCAAGCCTTCTTCCTAACTATCTAGGAAGATATCAGTCACCTGATATGAAGTGAGGATTCTGACTCTTGATAATAAGGATGTCTTACAGTCAGCACTATCACAATATGTTGTGACAACTGCCTTCCTTAAAGACTGAGGACAAAGTATTTGAAGTTGAGTACCAACAGTGAGCCACTTAAATCCATTCTTAAGACTTCAGGAAGTCTCTTAATCCTCAGAGGTGTTGAGTAATCACAGTAACCATTGACTGCAGTGAAAACTGCTAATGCTAAGCTCCCCTGAAAATCAGGACATTTAGATAAATGAATTCTTGTAGGAATCCTCACAGGGAAATTCAGCTGAGTGTTCTTTACTTAGATTATTCCAAAGCTCCATAAACCCATTTCATTTCTTCTTATTCCATTCATTACCTTTGTGGCCATTTTGCTTTTTGGCCCCTGCATTTGCTGCTTCTCTCTGCTGACCTTTCTGGGAGTCTGTGGATTGCAATATAGATTCCAAAGTAAGACCGTAATGTGTTTTATTGCCTGTGTCATTTGAACATCTGAAAGTAACCCCTTACTGAATTTTGTCTTTGACTACTGTATCACAAAGCAAAGACATTTGGATGCATTTAAAAAAGGCATTGCCACTTTATGTTGGCAAACACAGAGCACGTCTACATGTTCATTAATGCACCTTAGATACTGTACATTTACTTTAATACTTATTAAAGTACTAACTAAATGTGCAGTACCTAGAGTTACTGCGCAGCAGTGCTGGTGCATGGTTATTTAGTGAAACTTACTGCACATTAGCCTAATAACATTGTGCAGTAGGCTATTAGTACAGTTTGTGTTGTGACACTCTACTGTGCAGTGTTATTAGGCAAATGCACAGTAAGCATCTCATGTAAGTGTGTCCAAGTAGAAGGAAACACAACACTCAACAGAGCTCTATTGCTCCCATGGATATTTGATATCTTGTAAGCTGGAGAGATGGAAGAACACCATTAAAACTAGGCCTGTCTTGTGAACATTTGCATTAGTCCAAACTTTGCCCCACAAAGTTTAGTTAGAGATGATTTGCTGGGAAATAGCTATATCTATATCAGTCACCATTCAGAAATCACAATTTGGGGTTCTTAGCTGTTCTTCCTCTTTGGTGGCCATGACAGTGATTTGAAAGACATGAACCCAGAAAATATTTCCTAGACTTTCGAAGGTTTTGCTTTTGAGGGCTGATCCAATGCTCACTGAAGTCAATAGAAAGTCTTCCACTGTCTTCAGCTGACTTTGGATCAGGTCTGTATTTGGCAATAATACATAAGTGGGGTGGGGGGAATCCCATCCCTTTGGCTAGATTTCTCCCTTTTTCCTCTGTCTCTCTCTGTCTCTCTTTTACTTTTGTTGAACCAAACTTGTTAAGCTCCATTGAGTTTCCTAATCTTTGCATTTTGACAGACTGCAGGCCAACAGAAAGTCAAGTTTTAAAACCATGAAAATGAAGTGCATTTTATTTATTATGCTGTCTAAGATGTTTTCAATAAAGCAGACAGAGATAGTACTTTGCCAAATTGGTGTCATGACTTTCCAAAGGTTTTGGCTAGTTAGCAGACTTCCAGTAAAAATACATGTTGCTGTTCAGACCTCTTGCGGGCGATCCACACCTCTCTTGGAGCCTCCTCTTATTATCTTGTGGCTTCAAATGGAAGAAAAATCTGATGCGTCCTGGACCTGTAGTAACAGTTCTGAGTATTATTAATAGCATATTGAGTGAGTTGATTATGTAAAATGCCCTGATTGTCTCTCCTGTCTTCCATAGAAAGATCAGTTAGCAAATAAACAAACATCATTAGAGAAAACATGGTTTGGTTAACCAACTTCTTTGGAGTCAAGAGCCAAAAAAAAGAGGGTGAATGTCTGAAAGAGTAAGGCTTTTCAAAGAAGAAGAAAGGGCACATTCCTGAAGCTGTGGGGCTCAGACTAAAGTCTCTTCCTGGCTAACACGCTACATGGATTGGCACTGTGTTAGCCCTGCACACAGTGCTCCAGCTGACTCTCATTCCTGTTCAGAGAAAGTCACCTATTTGCTGCTTTTGCTCTGCTGCTCTGCTTTACTCCTCAGAGATTTACAGGCATCCTCTGTGAGGTTATCCTGATTTCACCCCCATCCACGTTCATGTTTTTATCTTTTAGGCATTTAGCTGTTAGAAACTTCATAATGGTAAATACCTTATATCCCTTTTTGGTGCCTGTTGGCATATCCTGCTGTGGTATTAGTGTACAATACTCACCAGGCTTATATATATGTTTTTAAATATATATAAATATATATGTTTTTAAACATATATAATATAGATATCTTTTAGTGACTGTGTGGATTATATATAAATAGGTTCTGAGATTTTATATCTATATCTATATCTATATAGATATAGATATAACTATGAGTGGAGATAGTCTAGTAGTCGCATGATTTTGATTTACACAGACAAAAAAGGCAGAGGTGAAAGCAAGGAAACTCTAGGGTTGAAATTAAAAAAAAAATCCGGACATTCCTGTGTCTGACTGCTTTGTTGGATAGATTTGAAACAGAATTTTCTGCCACCATCCAGGGAAAGTATCTGAAATCTATTAATATTTCTGGCACTGCCTTTAACAAATAAGGCAACTGCATTCACTTACGAGGCACTTCAGATACTGCAATAAGATACTCACCGTGCAGTTCAGAGACCACTGCTGTTTTTAGAGACATCCTCACTGGAGCCTGGGAGGAGACGTTATCACTGGAATACTACTGTAACTCCTAAAACAAAACAAAACAAAAAAAAAAAAGTACACATGTCCAGAGGTTAGGGCCAAATCCTGAAAGGTTTGGAATGCATTTCATCTGACTTGGCTGCTGCTGGAGTAGAAGATTGGGAAAGAGTTGGGTTCTTCATGCTGAATAGCAAATTGTGCAAAATTTATATTTTTTCATGAATTCCACATTGGAAGTGAACTCACTTTGAATGCTTGCATTTCTTCTATATCTACTCTCTGTAACTATCATGGAAAATGAGTTTACTGGCCCAACTATTCAGAGAGAGAGTGAGCAAGCAGCAAAGAATATTTAGAAAAAGGTTAATTTTGAATGTGAAACTATGAGTAGATGCTCATGTAGTCTGACTCCCAAGAATTATTCCTCTGCAAGCAGGGAATAGAAAAACAGCGCCTGGCCTCTGTGTCTAATGGAAACTAACTGACAAAGCTCAAATTTCAGGCATTGAATGCTTGCAATAAACTTCACACCCTATGTTATTTGCAGAAACTGTTCAGCCAACCTTTTTGGAATGATGAATACATTTGAGATCATCCTAATCTACTTGCTATCAGAATAAAAGAAAACAAACTATGACAATTTTATTTTCATTATAAATGTCTGGTCCCTACTTAATGGTGAAACACATTATAACACAAATCAGATATCAGATTTCTGAAGAACAGAATAGATCTGAAGGAACTTAATTCAGGTTATGAAGGGCGACTAAAAATCGGGGAAATGCAAACATGCAAAGCCAAATATTAAGTATGTGTTTGAAGATCAAAATTAATTTTGTTTTGTTTGAAAAAAATGACTTTTGGGGGGATCAACTCAAACCTGCAGAATTTTGTTTTTATAAGTAATGAAAATATTTCACTATAATTTTTCCTTTCTATTTGTTAACAGTTTTGGGAGGGAGGTAGGTGGGTCAGTGAATATTTTTTTCTCTTTTTGTAATTTCTCCCACTGAAAAGGAGACAAAATCATTAAGAAATGTAACACAATGGTTTTCCTGATTAAGAACCTTAAAAAGTCTGTGTAGTGAAGTGAAACAAAGCATTCAATTTAGAATATATCATGAGTAAATTTTGAATCATCTTTGTTTCAGTCAGTAGGCTATGTTTTAAACTTATTTAAAGATGTTGATCAAAATTTTTTACCAACTCTCCATATTTCCTCCAGCATCTATATAAGATTAGAATTTTGCCTAGTGTTGGGTAGGTCGAGAACCAGGTTTTTAGCTTGATACATTGAAAAAATAAATATTGGCTAGATCCCTGCTATGAAAGAATTTGACAATCTAAGATAGTAAGTATGTCATACATTTCAGGGATCAGCAATAAGGTGAGCTGTAAGATGGAGTGGTTTGGAGCACTAATCTGTTTTTATAGCTTTGCCTATTTTCTTTCCTTCACTTGTAGCAGTTATCTCAAGTAAACTTTGTCTGAGTTGGTGATAATGTGCCAGGTATTTATAGCCTGGGAAATCTTTCTTGTCAAAAAAACTGCTTTAATTTCTACAAGCAGATTTAAAGAAGCTATGCCATGACATTGTTAAAGCCTAAGTCACTGGAACATGAATACTTCCATAAAATCTGATAATCTGAGTAATTTTAAAATCAATGTGTTGGAAATTTTACATCAGTCTGGTTTATCCTCCTCATCTCTCCATCTGGAAACTTCCACCTGATGTGTTGGGAAAGAAAAAGGTTAATTATTACTTCCTAGATATAGTTTGCACATCTATAATAATCCATGACAGCGGCTAGAACACAAAGCCACATTCAGAGAAGGTCTCAATGATGTCACAAATGTTTATGACATCAGCAGAACTTCAAGACTGAATTACCGTCTTTGTCCCCACTGAGGGAGCAGGCCTCGCTGTGTATAAAGCATTATTCAAATAAGAGAACCATGTTTTGCCATTAAGATGAAGGAAAGGAAGGAATGAGAACTTACTTTGTGGCTCAGACAAGCACAAATCCATTAGGAATGTTGTCCCACGAGTGACGGAATTGCTCCGCTGAGTTCTCAGAGAAAAAGAGAATTCCTTAGGCATCACTTCACTTGGTATGAACATCATCTTAGCAGCATCTCCAGCTTTGGTGAACTATTTAGTAAAATTATGTAGTTCTGGAACATAATTATGCATATTAACATGCTAATATGGTTGCACATGATACTAACTATTCACTGGTTGCTAACTTTTTTTCCATGAAGCATGTGCAATAGATGCAAAAAGAATATATTATTTTATTTTATTTTATTCTATTTTATTTTATTTTTAATTTGACAAAATGCCCTTCCAAGTAATTCTCCAACAGAATATTCCACAAGGAGAGAAATTATATATGTTCATTATCAATTTTTCCTATGAAGTTCTCCACAGTCTGAGAATGGCCGAACATGCCAGGTGATTACCAGAGAATTACTTCAGTACTTTAAGAAATCTGGAACATATTTCAGATGTGGGGACACGGTGGCTCTGTAAACAGATTCATGCATAGTATTTTTAATAAACGGTTTCTCCTTTTTGTAGCCACCTTCTGGAGTCTTCCTTCAATTAATATAATTTTTTTTTATTCTTGTAATGCTTATGTTATATGTTTTTCAAAAAGGAAAAAAAAAGCCCATGTACTATAGTTCCAGAAAATTCTGACTCATGAATGTTCTTAAGGATATAACCTCCTTAGGTGTAGGTTTGAACATTCTCTTCACAAAATGTATTATTGAACAAGGACCAACATGACCAAATGTGGTTAGTAAGAACAAACATTAAGCATTTAAAGGCTAATCTCTTTCTAATATATTTACAGATTAATCACCAGTTCCACCAAAATAATGATGCTATTATTATGACTACCACTGCTATTAATTGAATTATAGAGCACCTTTCACACTTTTCAAGGTGCTTTAAAATACAACAGTAAAAATGACACAAAGCCACACGCACATAATAAAATCTAATTAGAACAAATAATAAACCTGAAAGTAGCTAGAATAATCACATGGGAAATCTCTGTAGTTTCAAGTATCAACTATGATTGGTTTTTGGGCATTGGGGCCTGCACTTGCTTCTTTTTCATGAAAAAGTGATTGACATGACTAACTTATCTCTTTGTATTGTGCTAACCAGCTATCTTATGTATTCATATGATTCCTAATGCTCTAAGTATCTGAATCATGAAAACGAGAGAAAATATCCAAGTTTCTGACAACTTGTGATGTTTTTGTCCTTGCAGCAGTCTTGGGAGGTAAGGAAGCACTATCATCTCTATTTTACAGAGTGGGGAAACTGGCATAGAGTGACTGAGAACCAG
Organism: Alligator mississippiensis; assembly: GCF_030867095.1. Taxonomy (NCBI): domain Eukaryota; kingdom Metazoa; phylum Chordata; order Crocodylia; family Alligatoridae; genus Alligator; species Alligator mississippiensis. The sequence continues at coordinate 222,373,529 of NC_081824.1, read as the reverse complement.
AGGTTTAAAAACATGTAGGTGCCTAACTCCCATTGCTTAAAGTCTCAGAGGAAATGTATGATGAAGCAGGGTCTTAATCTGTATCTCCCAGGCCGCATCCAGATGAGTGAAGCTGTGCGATATGTGGTGCAGCCCTGTCTGCAGCACCACACACTGTACATTCAGGCATTCTCCATGCCACTACCTTGCAGTGTAGGGGTGTTTTTTGACCCTGGGAGATCCCAGGGTCAAAATAACTGGTGCGGAGAAATTGCGGGTGGTGCATATGGCCAGACCCACACTCTGGCAGCTGGCCAGGTTCCCAGCTGCAGGAGCACCCCGGCTGCAGCTTCTCCAGCCCCCAGGACCCCAGGTAAGGCTGCTGGGACCAGCGCAGTTGCTGGCCCCAGCATCCCCTGCCCCACCTCGGGTAATCTGCCATGTACCAAAGCACACGTGGCACAAGTGTTCCCTGGGGAGAAGTAGCAGCGGCACAAGGTGTGCTGCTGCTTCTTGACCCTGGGGTAACAAATGTCTGCACTTGTGGGGGGACAGTCCCAGATTCTAGTCTAATGACTTCCCTCTGCATCTCAGTATTATAGTATATGACAGTAACAGAGCTGGATTGAAAATGGTTTCTTGTTTTCCCTGTGGCAAATTTTGACTTTTCATGTAAAAACTCCAAACCAAAACTTTTTTTTAGTCGCAAACCCCCAAATACATGTATTTTTCTGAGCTAGGTAAACAATTTTGATAAAATCCTTTTTTTTATTAGAATGTGTTTTCACTGATAGAAAGGTTTATTGGAATTATTTTTGGTGGACTGGTGTCCTGAGATCTCCTTTCAGGTTACTGAAAATATTTATTATTTAAATGTATTTAAATATAAAATATAAGTATTTAAATATAGTTTCCTAGACTCATTGGTGCCTTGATATGTAATCATTTATGCAGCCTTGCTTCAGTCTGGTCATATAGCCAGTGTGCTTCATGCCAGCCATTGTTCAAGGCCAAAGCTTGTCATAACAAGCTAGGTGACAACAATCTAATAGAGCTGATGACACAGTCTAGTCAGTGCAAAACCCCAGGTCTCACCCTTTGGGGAAGAAAGGTACTAGGAAAGAACAGGGTGGGTATCTGGCAAGACAGATGAAAGAAAGGAGCCAGAACCAAACACACATAAGTATCCTTTTGTCTTTTGTATCAGGATTTCACAACCTGAAAATGGAACGCCAAGAATGCAGCCTTGTTTTTGATGTAGAAAATAAGGTCAAACTGAAAACTGGCCAATTTGTGGCAAGAAATTGGAACAGTGAGAGAATTAGGAGCTGGATACAATTCTGTTGTCATATTTTTAAAACATGTGAGCCAAATCCTGCATCACTGAAGTCAATAGGAGCTTAGCAATTGCCTAGTATCGGCATAGGATCAAGCCTTCATTTTTAGGCATAATTATAGAAATGGAAATATAATGTAAGCATGGGTGTGAAGGAAGCAAAGTCATAATTCCCTTAGAAACGTGTTAGAACAGAGAATTGCTGACCCAGCCCTACTCTTAAAGGGAGTGAACAACTTACCATATACCTGACTAGAGACAAAGCTCTTTGAGAACATAAACATCATTACTTTTGAACAAACAAGCTGTCCCATAAGCCTGGAATAAACTTCCACCAAAATGAAGGGCCATCCCAAAATCCCTTCTGAGCCAAGTGCAGGTGTGAACCCCCTTCAACTTTATATTCTTTACCAGAAGCACAGAGCAGCACATATGTATAAAAACCAGTCCAGAAGCAGAACTCAAAACAAAGCACTACCTTGGACATCCAATTTACTCCCTGGGTAGAGGAGGGAGGGAAAGGGAGAGAGAGAAGATGTTAGCTATGTGATGGCACTTAATGCATTACTGGAAGGTGCTCAGGGTGGTATAAGGATCTATGTGAACAGGACCAGAACAGAGGAGAAAGACTTGTCTAAAGTGCTGAAGTGGCAATAGGCAGACAAGGTTCTTTGGGTAAAGCTGATATCTTTTATTAGACCAACTCAATTGGAAACATTCCTCTTTGCAAGCTTTTGGATACAGATACCCTTTGTCAGGCTAAGGAAGTGTCTGCAGTGGGATGTTACGAAGTGGCAATAGTCATTTAAAGGTCCTGTCTTCCAAAAACAGTGTAAAAAAAATCTAGGATTCGTTCTATTGCAGTGAACGACATGTAAAGTTTTAACCACAATGGTAAAATGCAGACACTGCAAAATCTGAGAATGGATATTATCTCATGCTCTACATTCTTCCAATCTGGGAAAAATGTTGGTAATAAAGCTTTATGGTTCAAGTGCAAAGACATGATGGCTAATGTTGCATGATTGCAAAATGCCTCAGATCCCGTGCTGTTTACCTTCTGCCTCCAATGACTCTACATAAATAGACTCTATATATCTTTCAGAGGTCTCTACTGGAACAACACATTCAGGGTCTGATCCAAATTTTTCTAAAAGACTCCTACTTACTTCTATAGGTTTCACATCAGGCCCAGACCTTCTGTGCTGTCTGCTTCCCTGGCCCCTTTCCAGTACCTCAGTCCCAAGTCCCCAGCTTGATGCCTAAATAAAGCAATCAGGCAACAGCCAATGACATCAGAGGAATCCTAGTAAGATTGGCTTTAGGTTATCCCTAAGGTCCTGATTTGGGCTGGTGTATTTTTCTAGAAGAGTGATAGCTTAGTTTCTGACATCAGACAAGGAGGACAGTGTATTCTTGAGATAGAGCAGCTGGCTTCACACCAAGATTTATGTCTGTTCTTGGCAAGTATCAGAAACTGCCTTGTCATTCAACTGTGAGAGAGATTCCTTTTTTTTTTTTTCCTGTGGTCATAGACATTAAGCTCCACAGTGGTTAAAAAAATATTCCCTCTGGTGCGTTAAGTAAGTATTTCAACAAGAACATCAAAATGGCCCTTGGGGAGGTAGACTGCCATGCCTACCCATCCTCACTGGAGCTTAGGAAAGACATTGAGGGTAGTCTACACTAATACCATAGCTGGGGAATTTCATTGCAGATGCTGGGAGTGGTAGAAAGAATGTAAGTGGAGCCCAGAGAAGGGATAAAAGTAGGGTAGCAGTACCCAGCATAACTACCAACTGTTTCTATGGAACAGGCGCTCCACGCTTTACTGCTACCTTGTTATGTGCCCATGGAGATAAGAAGTTACACATTGCTGTATGCACTGGGAGTGAAATCCTGCCCCACTGAAGTCAGCAAATTTTGCCTTTGACTCTAATGGAGTCAGAATTTCAGCCTGCCTCTTCAAATCTGTTTAAAACACTGTATGGCCTCAGTTCTTCAGTCTTTTTTTTCTGGCAAAACTCTATCTGACTTCCCTAGAGACTTTTGTCTGGGAAAGCACTTCAAGTTTGAGTCCTGTAACATACACAGTGACATTAGTTCAGAACAACAGTCAAGCATGTGCCTTACTTTAAGTATTTGCTGCAAAGCTTTGCCAAATAGGCATGGGATAAGCCATATAGTTAAGTTTAAGAATATGCTTAAGAACTTTGCTGAATCAGAGCCTTAACTGGGGAAAAGGAAGCACAAATAAGAGGCAAAATCAGGAGGCCTGATTCACCACCGTATTAATTCAGTGTAGAGCTAGTCAAATCACTTTCAACAGACCAGTTTTCTATGGCAGTATGATTTTGATTTAAAACTGTTTTGTGGGAAAGTTGATTTTGGTGAAATTTTTAATGGCAAAGTATTAAAGGGAATATTCTAATTTCATTTTGATATTTATTTCAACCTCATTATAGCCATTCAGTTTGTTTCAATGCTTAAATTATATTACTTATTGTAATATCATGTTACATTTACATCTGTTATTTCATACACACACACACACACATATTCTACATCAAAATGTTTCAAAATTAGTGAAATACAGTGTTTCTTTACTATGTAAATGAAACTATTCATTTACTATTTCAATATTCATGAATTGATTTTTTTTTATCATTTCTGTTCTGAGATACATTTCAAAATGTCATTCTTTTGTTTTAATTAGAATGAAAATCAGTTTTGAAATGGCAGAATCGTATGCAGAACCAAAATTCTGTTTCCTTTTTAGCATTGATAACCAGTGTTTCTCAGCTGTGATTTCTATCACTTATGTCTAATTACAATGCAAATGGGCTGACATTAAACTGAAAGAAGGCAGAGATTAATCAGACCACTAATTTTTTCACTAGCATGATTCAGCGTCATGTAGAAAGAGTGTATGATTTTCATGCTTTTACAATAATTTAAATTTTTACACACTATAATTGCAGCCCAGAATCCTCCTCATGTTCAAATCACTGTGTTTTGTGCTAGCAGCTAAAAGGGAAAATTGCATCCAAATTTTTCTACGTGTAGCCACATGCGTCTAGGGCTAGAATCAGATGTTATGCTTTCATTGCAAAATTGTATATAGTACCCTTGCAACATAATACTGTTCCCCTTTCATGTCAAGATGTCAAATCCTTGTATTTTTACTTCCACCTATATGAAAATGTCATCAGGGCTAAAACTGAGCTGTTTTTCACACCCTATGGCCTATAAAAAGTAGAAACATTACACTCATTAAATTTTATGAAAGGAATTCTTCTTTCTTTGTTTGCCACAAGTAACATTTTGTGGTGCGTGTTTCATGGTTAAAAGGCTACAGGAGGACCAGCACCCCATTCTTTCAGCACTATACAAGGGATATTCCATTAGTTTAAAATTACAGCTTAGCTTTACTCTCCATGTGAATCATTGCTCCAGGGACAAAACCTTGACTAAGCAGCGCCCAAAATATGTATCCGCTTATATGTATATGCATACTTTAATGATCATCAAAGTAAATTTAGCAATAGCAGTGAAATAAAAAACTATACTTGATATGGCATAGTATAGCTTGATTACCCATGGCAGGCACTGAATGACTTGGGATAATGAAGATCGGGGCAATTGAAGATCAGGGCAACATACATTTTCACTGCATGTTGGAAAGCAGGAAATAGGACATGTATTGCAACATTGTTAATTGAAATGGGTGTATTTATTGTGGCCCCATGACATTTGTCTGTTACTACTGCCAGACAGTGTAATGAAGCATGCCGCCCACACTCTGCATGCTCCACCTGCCAAAGCAGATGTATGGTGGGTATTCATCAATAAGCTTGCTTTTCTGGGAGGGTCTCACTCTAGTAAAGCCATGTTGCATAGGTTTGGGGGACTAAGACAAAGACAATGGAAATGGTGCAATGGTGTACTTTTCTGTGGCACTCTCTGTGGTCCAGAGGTGATGTAGACACGCTTTAGATTTGTTTCAAGCTCCAGCATCTGGAGTCTTGAGAATCTTAGCTTTCATTTTAAAAAAGAAATTGGTTTCCAACCTTCATAGCTACAGAGGAAAGCTAGAAACAAAGGCACAAAACCCAGAAAGCAAAAAAACAGAACCCAGAATGTTTTCTATTTGGAAGAATATGATGATTTTGGGGGCCTAACTCATGGTGTTGGAATGATATGTCTGCATCCTTTTTAGCATCATCATATTGTTACATATCCTTTGTGCAGAGACTCCAGTGTTTTAAACCACATCTCAGGCAGTTTTAGCTTAGTTTAATAACACAGGCAAAATAAAAAAAAAATGCAGTGAAGCATGAAATACAAGCCCTATTTTACATCAGGGCAGAATCTCTATAGAGGTTGTTGGCCTAATTATGACCCCATTGACAGTCTTGTCCTGGTGCAGATTTCATTGAGAGAAATCTTCATGTCAGCTTGTCATGACAGATCTAAATTACAGCAGATATACTGTGTTTGCTATGAGGGGGTGGACTGAAGAGAAGCAATGGAAAGGAAACCCATAGCCTCCATGTTCTGTAAATGGGTGCTCTATGGTAGCTGCGTCTAACCACTTGACTCCTCATGTGATGCCAGCTGTTTACTTGTTATGGTTTAGTTGCCTTTTATTTATATTCTCAGAATATTACCGAAAAAATGATCTTGGAGAAGCATCCAGCATCCATTATATTCAGCTGTAAATTTAGGGGGAAAAATATTTCTGGGACTTTAAAAAACTCCCCCTCTATTATTAATGAAATCCTCAAAATTAACTCAGGAAATGATGTGGATTTTTTCAGAGCCATTATAATCTATTGTGTAAAAAACCCATTTACTATTTTGGAACACTTTAAAATACATATTATGGACCTGGGGGACTATATTGGGCGCCGCAGTTATACTTTATATTACCTCATCAAACTCTTTTTATATTGTTAAAATGTTATTTGCTCACAGCTAAATACCAGAAGCGTGCAGACATGCCAAATGGAAAACATTAGGTTTCTTTAACTACTGCAACAAAAGAATTGCTAGATTCCTCATGTACCACTGACCAAGGGGTCTTGACACTTATTCTGAAGAAAGGCCACAGAAACCAATAGATTTGTCTGGGGGTGCTAAAAGTATAAGTTTAGATTTCTAGCTACTATACACTGATAATAACTCCACTGACTTCAATTCAGCTACACTGATTTACACCAGTTGAAGGTCTATTCTGTGTCTATTGAATATTGTATGAATATGTAACTTACTCTGGTATGTTTGTATGTCTGTGTGCATACATGCACACACAAATCTTAATATATGATGGCTGAACTGCATTCTGACATTTCTTTTATATGAGTGGGATGAGTCAGGGTAACCAAAAAGAATGGTGTACTGCCATGAATGAATTACCCCATCTCTCTCTCTTATTTATGAAGATATATGACACAAGACCAGGCAATACAGGTTCTATGCACTGGATGCACATATGCATGCATATATTACTTTTGTCGTATGGATTTTTTTTCTTCAGTTTTTTTCCACTGCTTTTTTCCTTCTCCTTTTTTCTTTTATGGACTGAAATTGCATTATATACAACTAGGAAATCAGCAGGTAGGCATTTTCACGTGTATTGTACAGGTTTAGGTGAGTGCTGTCTGAGAGACCTAACTAAATGTTATTGCAACAATTGCAATTGTCTGAGGATCTTTAGAGATAAAGCCCCTTCCTTGTATTAGCTCGTGACAGGGCATTATTGGCTTAGAAATTCATTTTCCTCCTTGATCCTCCTCCTTGAGGAGAAATGCAAAGTGCTGCACCTAGGGAGGAAAAATGTCCAGCATACCTACTGCCTAGGAAATGACCTGCTGGGTGGCATGGAAGTCGAAAGGGATCTTGGAGTCCTAGTGGACTCCAAGATGAACATGAGTCGGCAGTGTGACAAAGCCATCAGAAAAGCCAATGGCACTTTATCGTGCATCAGCAGTTGCATGACGAATAGATCCAAAGAGGGGATACTTCCCCTCTATCGGGCGCTGGTCAGACCGCAGTTGGAGTACTGCGTGCAATTCTGGGCACCGTACTTCAAGAGGGATGCGGATAACCTGGAGAGGGTCCAGAGAAGGGCCAGTCGTATGGTTAAGGACTTGCAGACCAAGCCCTATGAGGAGAGACTGGGGCACCTGGACCTCTTCAGCCTCCGCAAGAGAAGGTTGAGAGGTGACCTTGTGGCTGCCTATAAGTTCATCACAGGGGCACAGAAGGGAATTGGTGAGGTTTTACTCACCAAGGCGCCCCTGAGGGTTACAAGAAATGGCCACAAGCTAGCAGAGAGCAGATTTAGACTGGACATTAGGAAGAACTTCTTCACAGTTCGAGTGGCTAGGGTCTGGAACGGGCTCCCAAGGGAGGTAGTGCTCTCCCCTACCCTGGGGGTCTTCAAGAGGAGGTTAGATAGGCATCTAGCTGGGGTCATCTAGACCCAGCACTCTTTCCTGCCTATGCAGGGGGTCGGACTCGATGATCTATTGAGGTCCCTTCCGACCCTAACGTCTATGAATCTATGAATCCTCTGGACTCAAACTGTGTGGTCTTTTGTGACCTTGTACTGCACACAGAGCTGAATTAAAGGTCCCTTGAAGTCCATGGGAGTCTCTCAGTCAACTTCATATAGCTCTGGATCAAGTCCTTGGAAAATATGATTAATGCAAATGTTTACAGTATGATTAAGATTGGCTGTCCCATTTAACAATCTAACACCCATCCACTGTGCTCGATGCAAGAATTATGGGAGTAATTCTAAGGTCAGAACCATGCAAGTTAGAGTAGCTGATCACTACAGACCTTATGGGCTTCAAAATGTGCGAACAAATAAGTATAAAACAAATAACAATAAAGTTGATTTTTCTTACATAAGGTTGGCTTTCTCATTCAGCTAGAACCTGATGGGGGCCCTTCATGGATTCTTCTGAGTATTCTTGAAGTCGTCCTTAGAATATTTATTTAAAAAGCTACTGCTTCTTAAAATATTTTCAATCTAAGATGATGCTTTGTTACGTTGGTCAGTGTGTTGTTTATACAGCTGTCAGATACCTGGGGAGGGTGACTTATAAATCACCTTACTAATAACAACAGGCAATTGGCCTGAAGGGAGGCTCAGATCACATAACTGGAGAGGTGCAAAAAGGTATCTTATATATTGTGTGGTTTTATTTGTTTTTATAAGGCTTGGGCTTAGTCAGGGAATTCTGCAAAGTAAAAAACAGTCCTAGCTTGAAGGAAATGTCATGAATTGTCACTAAATCATGTTGTGTTTTCTCAAAACATAGCTTTTCCAATTATGAAATCCTTTGCTTTTGCCCTTGTCATATGTCTCTGGCTAGGGACAGAAATTACACATAAACTGGCATAAGTGATTGGAACCTGGTTTATACTTGCAACAGTTCAGAAGTTCAGTGTACATAGAGCATCTTCAAAATAGCCATACCCAGTTTAAAATAGACCTGGATGGGTGTAGTATTAGATTTAACTGATTTAGGTTAAACTGATCTATTGAACTTGGGACGTCATTCTCCCCCTGTACTTGGCCTTAGTGAGGCCGCAGCTGGAGTACTGAGTCCAGTTTTGGGCTCCACAATTCAAAAAGGATGTGGACAAGCTTGAGAGAGTCCAGAGAAGAGCCACGCGCATGATCAGGGGTCAGGGAAGCAGACCCTACGATGACAGGCTGAGAGCCCTGGGGCTTTTTAGCCTGGAAAAGCGCAGGCTCAGGGGTGATCTGATGGCCACCTACAAGTTTATCAGGGGTGACCACCAGTATCTAGGGGAATGTTTGTTCACCAGAGCGCCCCAAGGGATGACGAGGTCTAATGGTCACAAACTACTACAAGATCGTTTCAGGCTGGACATAAGGAAGAATTTCTTTACTGTCCGAGCCCCCAAGGTCTGGAACAGCCTGCCACCGGAGGTTGTTCAAGCGCCTTCATTGAACACCTTCAAGATGAAACTGGATGCTTATCTTGCTGGGATCCTATGACCCCAGCTGACGTCCTGCCCTTTGGGCGGGGGGCTGGACTCGATGATCTTCCGAGGTCCCTTCCAGCCCTAATGTCTATGAAATCTATGAACTTGTGTCCCAGATCCCTTCCCAACTCAAGTTTCCTTGCAGTCCTCCAGCATCCCAGGATGCTTTACAGTTCCCCACTGCTGGAAACCCCCACATCACAGGATGGACTGATAAAACACAGCTCACACTCTGCTGCTCCAGCCCAGTGCCTAGCTGGCCTCACCATTGGGATGTCGCAGAGCCGAGGCAGCAAAGCCTCTGCCTCTACTCCCCAGCTGGTGTCCTACCTGCACCTGTCAGCCCTGTGGGGCAGTGGGAGTGGGGAGGCAGGGGAACAGGGCACCCCTGCCTCAGCCCCAGTCACTGAGCTCAGGACTGTGCTGCCACGGGGAGCTGAGGGGATCCTTGCCCCCTCCTCCTCTGTCATGTGGCTGGGTGGCTTGGCTGCACCACTGTGGCAGGTGGGAGGGAGGGAGGATTCATCTGGACCAGATGCCAGTCTGCGCAGCCAGGTGTTGGGCACAGGGAGAGCCCCACATCTTAGGGGGATTCCCTTAGCCTGGGGTTGACCTTACTTGAGGAGCCAAGGGGAATCACACCCTCCCTCTCCCCTGGCATAGCCGGGTGGTTTGGCTCCATTGCTGCTGCAGGTGGGAGAGGGAGAGCATTACCCCAGGCCAGGTGCCTGTCCGTGCAACCAGGCATGGGGTATAGGGGGAGCCCCATGCCTTGGGGGGCTTCCCCCAGCCCAGGGCTGCCTTGCCATGGAGATCCAAGTGGAAATCTCCCTCTCCCCTGTGTGGCTGGGTGGCTTGGCTCTACCACCGCCAGAGGTGGTGGGGGGTGTATTCCCCTCGGCTTTCCTGGCAGGCTGAGGGAATCCCCCTGAGGCTTGGGGCTCCCCCCTGTACCTCCACACCTGGCTGCATGGGTGTGGGACTTACCCAGAGGATTCCTCCTCCTCCCTCCTGTGGCAATGGTATAGCCAAGCCACCCAGCTGCATGTGGGAGGAGGGATTCCCCTAGGCTCCCTCGGGCAGGGCAGTCCTAAGCTGTGGGACCAAGGGCCAGGGGAAGCTCCCTGAGGCATGGGGGTCCTCTTCAGTGGAGACATGTAGGGGTGTATGGGGGTGCACATGCAACCCCTGAGAGCTCTGACAGCCAGCATTCCCTGCTTAGGCAATGGGAAGGTGGGGCAGGCAGGAGTGCTGATGCCCTCCCTGAGACCACTGCCTGGGGAGTAGGGGTGCCAGGAGATATGCTCCTGGCACTTCTGGTTGTGCCCCTGTTCCTCCCCTCACCATGGGCCTAGCTTGAGCCACTACTAGGGGCTGGACAGAGGCTCCATCCCCTCCTGCAGGGTGATAGCAGGGAGTTGGGGGAGTGCACTGGGCAACCAATCAGGGGTGGCCCCTGCTTAGCTTGGCTGGGCTCCAAGTGAAAACTGAGTGCAAGTTCAGTTCATTATCAGTTCAGTCTGCGCAGCTACAGGAACCTGCAAAGATTGGATCGATTCCGCCTCAGGCTGTTTGACTGTCTGTACTTAGCCTCAGTCATTTGCTTTGGCTGAGCCTGGGAAAATGTAGTGAGTCATGACTGGGTTCATCTCAGCAGACTGCTGTGTTGGAGGAAGCAGATGCAGGAGTCACAGCAGGAGAGACATTTATAAATATCTGGAAGAAAGCAGATTTGGGTTGCTTATTGATTAGAGCAGTGCTAATACACGTGTGTGTGGATGAAGGCAGGGGTGTGTGGGGGAGGAAACGAGCTTAGATAGATTCATCTTATAATTAGAGGCATGACCTTATGACAGTCATTGTTCTTTTCCAAAGAGCGTGTTATTTTTTAGGGTAATTTATTTACCCAAGAAAGCTCAGCTCAGATGCAGCATCTGGTGTTCAGTGGTGTCCTGCTGTTTTTCATCCAGTTTCCAGCTGGGGGACTGAGGCACCAGGAGGTCAAAAGACTTGCCCAAGGTCACATGATGAATCAGTGGGTCAGCTGGGAATAGAACTCAGGATATTTCTGACTCCCCAGATTTCTGCTTAGTGGACCTTGCTACCTCCCTGATCCTGTCTTCTCAAGCTTGCCTGGTGGGAAACAATGTAGGGAAACAATGGCTGGGCATAATTCATCAGCAGGCTTGTCCTGTACATTGTTTCCAGTTAAGGTCACAAGAAGTTATGTGCATATTTTGAGGGCAATATGGGTAGTTTTAGGTCCCAATCTAAAGCTTTCCCTTTTATTTTCCACAGCCTGTCTACTTGCTTCTTCCTAACTCAAGGAGTCTACTTGGCCAAACCACGTTTCTTTATGGCTATTGTCCCACTTTGCAGTGAGTAATGACAATAACTTTTAAAATCTTAACTTCCAAGTTGCTTTCTCTAGCATTAAAGAAGTAAAGTTACCTTTTTCAGTGTATGCAAAATCAATATTTTCACTCTGCATGTGTATTTATTTCATAGCTCTAGATAGTGAGCAGAATTGTGTCGAGAACATAACGAAGAAGGACATTACCTACAATATCCTCCATCCCATATTTTTATTTTGAAATCTTAAATAAGCTAAGTACTGGGAAAGCAGCCCACCACAAACATCTTTAATTGAACCAGCCAACCCCTTACTCAGCACATCACTGGAGATTTCACTGACCTTGCCAATATTATAAGGGTCATATTTTCCCATGGATGAGCTGTTCTGAAACAATTTTGCTAGTGTGTTAGGCACAAACTGGCTGTACTTCATTGTCAGGCATGCGTGTCTTCCTTGCCTCTCTTTTTTTTAAACAAACATATTTATTGTGGCCATCACTAGTCTCAAGAAATGTTTGAGTTTTCTGGTATACTCCTCTCACTATACTGTATACCAAGGTAATGATGGACTTCCTATAGTTATGTCTATTTTTCTTGGAGGAACCCCCTTCTCCCTCTTCAAAATTCAAATGAAACAGAGCAATAGCTAAAGCTTATTTCTCCTTTCAAACAAAAGTTCACTCTGTAGCCTGGGTGTACATGGGTAAGTGCTCCCTTCGCCATTTGAAGGGGATTGTTGGCTGGCAGGTGAGCTGTGGACGAAACTGCAGACTACTCTGTCTCCCCCTGTCCCAAAGGAGCACTGGAACTTAACTATATAGAAATGTATTATTATTTACATAAATGGATACAAATAAACATAAATATAAACATATGTACAGATATATATGTATAACAGTATAATATATATTATAAACCTTATTCTCTGCAATGGGTCACCACCACCAGGGTTTCAGGTAAATGACAGGTAAACACAGGTAAGTGATAACAAGGGATCCCAACGGATGTCCCAGGCAGGGTAATGGACTCTATTAAACTACCAATACACAAATATAGAAGTACACAAAATATAAGGCACAATATTACAAAATGTAAAGCGCTCTCTCACAAAATATAAGGTGAATCATCCTCAAACTAAACTTAATTCCTTAAGCCCCCAGTGCTGCAGGCAGATACTGGGGCCCTGGCAGGGACACACATCCAAAATAACCTACCCAGGAAGGCCTGGCTGGGACGTTCCCTCCCCTGTGGAAAAGCCCCTTTTCCCTAGGTAACTCACAGCTCCAGAGGGGGGTCCTGTGGGGGGAAGCCCGAGCCATCTCAAAAGACTCCTAGGGCCTTGGACCCGCTGTGCTGAACAGTCTGAAGGACATCTTGCTTCTTTTACACAGATGATGTGGATTACTGGTGTCATGGAGTTCCACAGGGCCCTAGACTAGGAAATAGATTTGCTACCTGAGTAAGATGTCATTCTCATACAGAGAAGATAAAACATTGTTGAGGAATTATGACAAGACATAGAAATCTATTTAAAAAGTAGCATTTATCTATTGCTCAGGTACAAATTAAATCCAAATGTTGCAGAATAATATTTACTGTTATAGTTCTAGGTTTGTAAAGGTGGGTTCAACGAGGATTTAAATTGAAGTGAATAGAACCACGGTAGCTGAGGATCTGGTCCATAACAACTCACTTGCTCTTGTTTTGTTGGCACATTTTGCTTTGCTTATGTTTAGACTTCATTTTCTCTCTCTCTCTTTCTCTTTCCCTCTTCCTTTCTTTCTTCCTTCCTTCCTTCCAATAAATTTCCTCAGCATTAGAGAAATGATTAAGTTTCCAAATACTGCCTGGCTGTAGAGTTTGAGGCTAAGTGTGAGAAGGGAGAAAACATGAGATTCCCATTACCTAAAAGAAGAAAAACATGTATGAAAACAAATTGAGTAAGAGCAGTGCTGACTCACTCCAGAAGGACAGTGTGCAATTAATCATCCTTGCACCTTACAAGGGGTCAGAAATAATTATTTTGGTGTAGTATTTTTCAGTAATTCAGATGCCTGGGCAATAGAAAGGGACCCAGGTGAAGCACCTGGATCAAAATACCATTACTGGGGTAGTTTGTGACCAGTGCCAAATTTCGCGGATATATCCTATAACCACAGTGGGCCAAAACGGGCTTCAAGGAAGGTCTGATGTTGTTTTGCAGCATTTATTTCAGCCCAAATGCTGTTGCTCCAATTTGTCCTCATTATGTGAATATGAGAAGGGAAAGAGTAACAGCAGCAGTAACAGCTAGTCCAATCCTGGCTCTGCCTCACAAGATAGTAAGAGAGAAAAATGCTGTATCTGAAATTAGGAGGAAAAATCTCAGCTTGCAGCACTCAGTCAAGGAAAACTTATATCAAATTTAATGAGGATCAGACTCATTGTCTGTAATGATGGCTCCTAATCAGCAAAAGACTTAAGTGCCTACTGAATTTTAAGTATGTGAGGGGTTCTGTTAACCTCTGTGACATTACACATATGCTTATATTTTCACCTAGGTTTCCTGGATCAATTATTGCAGAAATAAAACCAAAAGTTAACATATAATTACCAAAGTTGTTATTAAAATTATTTATATAGGTCAGGGGTGCCCTATCACTTAGCCCTCAGTGAGTCCATGGATCTCCAACCGGACCTGCATACTGCACGTGGTACACAGGCTCAGAGCATGCACTGCACAAAGTGTCTGTGCTGGACCACCCCACATGCTAGACTTGGTTCACACTGTCAGTCTGAGAGCCCAGTCTGCCCTACAGACAGGTCCCACACTACTCATCCACCTCATACGCCTGATGAGTTTGGCATCCCTGATATAGGTCGAAGCTCCACTTGAGCCTTCATGGCCCATTGAGCTACCATAGTTAAGATATGACCATTTCTGTAGTCAGTGACACAAGAGAGAGGAATGCATGTAGCACCATTTGATTTCCTTGCTCAAATGACCTTGTCCCATTTACAGCTGGGTCAACTAGGAATAATCTTGGAACAAGTCCAAAGCAAAGCTCAAGCTCACCTTTCATATCTAGGAAGATACTATCATCCCTCGAATACCATCCCTTTACCCATAAACACAAACACATGCAAAGAGGACATTCCATTTCCCCACTCTCTTGTGAAATATGAAACATCATAACCAGAAGAAAACATAATTCTTCATTCTGCTTGCCACCAGACAGTTTTGAATTAAAAGGACTTTTCCAACTTTCATGTGAGTCTAATGAAATGAACAAAATGAACAATTCCATCCAGGAGATCTTACCATACCTTCAGCTCTTCTGTGAAATATGAATTCTCATTTCCATCTAGGAGAAATTTTGCAATCTTTGCAATCTTCTATGCCTGAAGAAGGGTGAGTGTGCCTGAAAGCTTGCAAATAATTTTGTTGTTGTTGCAAATTTCTAGTTGGTCTAATAAAAAAAAATATCACCTCTGCCATGAGTTCCAATTCCTTTTGCCTGTAGACCAATATAGCTACAACCTGTGTATCTGCACAGGCACTAAAAGAAGTATCAAGTGGGCCATGCTTAGGAAAGTATTATCCTAGCTGATGGAGGTCATTAACAAGATGAATACTACATATTACATCACTTCAGACAGTGGTGACGTGTAGGGGGTGCACACACCCCTGAGAGCGCTGGTGCACCCCCTGACTGGTCGCCCCTGCTCAGGCAGTGAGATTGCCCTCCCCCCCCAGTTGGCAAGATTGGCTGTGGCAGGACCCCCTGTCCCCGGTTGGTAGGACTGGTCGCAGGAGGGGGCATGTGTCCCCCCTGACTAAGATGGCACCAGGTGCCCATGACTTCAAATTAATATTTGCAAAGTATTTGGAACCTGTATATATATTTTCATTCTTATAATTATTGCCATTATTGGTCAAGACTATTTTTCTGTTATAGCTTTTCATAAAATCATAGTAAAGTAGAGCTGCAAGGGTGCTCAGAAGGCCATCTACCAACTCCCTGTTCAAAGCAGTCATCCCAAAGTAAATCATCCCAGTTAAGTGTCTATCTAACCTGCTTTTAAAAACTTACCATGATGGAGATTCCACAGCCTCTCTGGGTAGCCTATTCCAATGCTTAACCACACTCATATCCAAGCTTAATTTCCTCTGCTGCAATTTGAGACTGTTGCCTCTTGTCCTGCCCCCTGTAGCCACAGATAATAGTCTATCTCCATCCTTCATCTAACTACCCTTCAGGCATCTGAAGACTGTTATCAGATCTCCCTCAGTCTTTTCTTCTCCACACTAAGTAATCATAGTTCTTCCAGCCTTTCCTCATAAATCATGTTTCCCAGGCCTCTAAATCATTTTTGTCACCCTCTGCTGGACTCTAATTTATACACATTTTTCTTGAGTTGAAGGGCCCAAAACTGGACACAGTAGGGCCTCACCAATTCTGAACAGGGTGTGATTGCTTCTTTGGATTTGCAAGTGACACACCTATTAATACAGCCCAGAATGCTACTGGACTTTTTTTTGCAAGAAGAGCACACAGCTGACTAAGATTCAGCCTATGGTCCTTCCCTGCAGTATTGCAGCCTAGTCAGTCATTCCCCAGTCTGTATTTGTGCATCCAGTTTTTCCTGTTCCCAGACAGGCTGGGCAGGTTCATTAGAAGAGGAGTTCCATTAGACTTGAACATCTAGGCCTAAGTTCTATATGGTATAAATGAGTAATCTCAGTAGAGCTGTATTCATTTTCAGCAGCAGAAACTTTGGGTTCTCTTTTCTTTATTGGACCTTCTGGAAGAAATCGCTGATAACAGTATAACTTTTAATATGGATACAAGCAGATTCTATTAGTTGTGTATGAAATACTGACAACTTTTGTGTACTGCACTTGATTTTGCATACTTTTGTAGCCTTTAATGACCCTACATTAACAAAAGATATGGTCTTCTTGTGGTAATTTGGTTCCTGGATGGCATGAATTTCACTGGAATACCAGGTCTTGTGCTGTTTTAGATATACATATATGGTATTTGAGAAAAAAATAATGCTCACAAAAGCTAAGAAAAATCCTGAGACATTTAAGCGGATCTGGAGTTTGAGTCCCAAGAGAGTTTGTCTCATTCAGATTTCTGTGGAAAACCAATATTTACAGGTATTCCTCCCTTTTGGAACAATTTATATATGATTCTATTGGAGTTCTAGGCTGAATCCCATTGACATCAATGGAAAAAACTCTCACCTCAATCAAACACCTCAATGGAAAATATGGTTTGGGGAATACTGTAGGTGGCATCTTTCTTCCTCATGTGCTGGACACAATTCTGCTCAATGTCTAGAGATGTAAAATAAATACATGTGCAGAGTGAGAATGTTAATTTTGCTTACACTGAAAAAAGGTAACTTCATTTTTTTAATGATACAGAAAGCAACTTGGAAGTCAAGATTTTAAGTTATTGTCATTACTCACTGGAAAATGGGACAACTGCCATGAAGAAAATCTGTTTGGCCAAGTAGACTCCTAGAGTTAGGAAGAAGCAAGTGAAAGTAGACAGTCTGTGGAAAATAGAAGGAAAAGAAAATGTCTATCGAGAAAAAAAGGCTTTACATCACAAGTCCGGGATGTGAAACTAGCAATTGTGTTGGAAATGCTACATAAAATGACATTTTGAATGCATGTTATTACATGAAGCTTGATGTCTAAGTGGTTACATTTATGCAGCTCCATACCAACTGCATGATAAAGGCTGAACTACAAAACTCTTTTGCTCTACATTTTCCAAGAGTTTGAGAAGTCTTTGTTTTATGACTCATTACTATGACCTACATCCCTCTCTGATTCATGAGAACAATAGCCAGGCAAACGATCTGCCAACCTGTCACTTGATCAGAAGTTGCCACCTTTATTTTTATAATGAATGAAATTCTGGCTCTTGAAAGTCAATGGCAACACTCCTGTGGACTCTGTTGGAGCCAAGATTTCACCCATGCAAAGTGTGGTAATGTTACTCTGCAAGTGGAAATCAAGCTCAGTCACTGAAACATGGTGCTATCTGTCATTGAAAAGGGTGGCAAAATCTATTCCAAGGATGTGTTCAATGTTTTCTTTAAAGAAAGGAATATATATGCTCAACCATACCATCTAAATCCACCTCAGTCATCAAAAAGTATTTTCTACTACTTGTAGTTCAGTCTCAGCATGAAATGTAAAAGCTTAGGATTACTTTATAGCTGTGTCTTGAGCCCTGAGCAAAGGAGAGTAGTATGTTAAAAGGAGGGCTATAACACCAATGGCCTAATTCTCATCTATCCTAAGGCCATTTTAACTAGATCACTCAAAGCAGAGAGGCCTTAAAGTGAGTACTGATGCAATTGCGGCTGATGTACACTACCAGACCAGTGGAAAGAGCCCTTAGCATACCTCAGGGTGTGTTTATAGTCAAGACCACTGACTGCAGTTCATGTAAGGGTACCCAAGTTAGCTTTAAACTCACCTGTCTGGGTACTGCGGTAGTGTAACCACGCTAGAATAGAACTCAGTGCAAGGTGAAACTGCCTGAGAAACTGGGCAAAATGTCAAGCAGCTATCCTGCCCTGCATTTGGGTATGCAGCCACTAAACTACTACTGCTGTCAGAGTTCAAAAGGGAAGAGATGGCTCAGGTATGCCTATATGAGCTGCAGCCATATAGATGTGCCATGGGAATCATGCCCCAATGTCAGGAAATGACATTCAGGTACAGTCTGATCCTGCGAAGTGAACTCATATTTTCAGGATGTACCTGCAATAGTCACATCCTCTCCCAGGTAGTCTCATTCAAGTCAGTGGATCACTAGTGGGGTAAACAGGCAGATGGGGTGAGGTGATCAGAATCTGGCCCAGGAGAATCAGCATTTGCACAAACAGGACGCATCTACGCAAGATGCTACTGCACAGTCATTATGACGCATTTATTTAGTATTTATATTAGGAAGTACTAAATAAATGTGCAGTAACCAGAGCTGTGCAGTAGTGCTGGCAAATGTCTTTTAGGTGATACAATACTGTGCAGTATTTTTTGGCTACTGTACAGTTAGTGTCTTGTGTAGCACCCACAGTCCTATAAAGTTCATAGGAACACTTGCATGGGGTAGGACTACTCAGTGGGAATAGGAGTTTTGCAGGATTTTTGACCCCCAATCAGCTGGGTGCAAATTAGTCTCTGTGAACTGTATGTATCTGAGTATAACTGGTCTTTATTCTCCTTTGAGTAGTGCTGCTATCCACATTGAGTAAAAATCCATTCGTTTAACAGAGTTCCCTAGAATTTATACTAAATCAAGCCTACACTGTTGGTGTAGTTAAATCATGTGGTGGGAAGGGAATCAAAGTTGTGTTTCATCAGAGGCAAAGAATGCATTGCAACTGGTTTTGTTCAGAAGGCTGATTCAGTTATTGTGCTTTAATACTCCGTTATCACAGAAAATTGTTGCTGAATTCTTTTTAGACACTTCCACTTTTACAGAAGTTTCCCTGTTCCATTTTATCAGGAAAAGGTCTTGGCTTGAGACCAAGTGTGCCATTTGGGTTTAAAATTTGACAGGTTTCTAAAGCTCATTTAAAAAGCAAATTAAAACAGATGACATTGCATTTTGAATAGGGATTTTTCTTTTCTCCAGTTCCAGCATGGTGAAGCTGTGGCAATGTATCATGCTGCATGGATTAAGCAGCTTGAGGACTGGCAATCATAAAACATTCTCTGAGGGCTAAATGTGGCTTTAAGGGGGAAAAAAAAATGTTGGCAGGTACTGGTGCCATATTGGATGAACAGCTAATGTGAAATCCTGGTAACATGAGAAAGTTGCAAAGATCTCTCCGCCATTAAGAAGTTTCTTTTGAGACATTGGTATCAGCCCAGTGATAAGGTATCAAAAATAACTGCCATCTCCACCCTTTACATCAGCAGCTCTGGCTTAGCCAGACATGGGAGAATGTAAAAAAGAATGGTTCATAAAATGAACTTAAAGGAGAAGGTGAATTCCAGACTACTATGGTATTTGTAAAGAAAGTGGAAAAGATCATCTGAAGAGTTTGTTCTAGCCTGTCGATGCCAAGGTTCACAGCTCTGAAATTTATAAAGGCTATAGCTAGGAAATGAATGTTTACTCCTCTCTAATGTTAGAAAACTGGACGGATAAGATGGCTTCCTTTTGACGTGAAAAAGACTTAAAAAGGAGATGCTATTTTAAACAATGACCAGCTGTTCAATATGGACCAAAAAAATAAATAAAATAAAAGGTGGGGAAGAAAACACATAAAGTCATAGGATATGCTGTAGTTTCCCCTTACTGTTTTTTGATGATTCACATACAATTTTATTCTCATTATTTTTTCAGATGAAAAAATATAACGTTAGCCTGATCTACTTAATCAACACTGTCAGTCAAAGAGTTTCCTGTTCATCATTCTGTATGGAAACCATTTTAAACTTTAAGTATTTTCTTTGTTAAACCAGGCAAGAGTGATGTATGGAATGCAGAGCTTTCCATTTGAGTATCCTTCAGGGAGGAACCACTATGGTCCATGGATAATATATTTAGGCAGGACTAAAGAAATAGGATGCTGTTCTATCATGGGCCAAGAGATTTCCCCACTCAGAACAACAGCTGTAAACATAAAGTGTGGCCTGACTCACAGATTTAAGAGAATTAAATTACGCGATTTATGCCTGGGAATTTTCGAGCCTTGGTATTTGTATTCACTCCCCCCCCCCGAATCTTACCTTTTTATGTTTAGAATTTAAAAGTTATGGTTTCCTAACTATATGTAGCATTCAAATAATAAAACCTTGAGCTTAAGAGTACAGTCTTCTTGGAACATGAATATGAAAACATTATTTAGAGAAAACTAGTCTTGGGCTCAAAGTGGTATACATCTGGCACAGCATGAAAGCTTTCCATTCTAGAAATAAGGACAGGCAGTGGGTTTCTCATGTACAGATGAAGAGTACTCAAATGAATGGTCAGGTTTTCATGCAAGCTCAGCACACTGGATGAGAAGCTCATTGAAAAGTTGGTGTTCTTTTAAGAGCAGAGATCATTTGAAAGTCTGGCTGTGACTGCTGAAGTTGTAGCAGGGGGCTGGCTGCCAGCCCAATTTTGTATCTTCCATTGCTTCAGGAGCAGTGGAAAATTATTTCTGCATAAGAATCTCTTTCAGCCTCCATCACAGGTGGGTCAATTGCCTTCTCAGCACTATCTTTCCTTTGTGAAGGGTTTGCTGCAGGGCCTGGTTTATGGCGGGGTTCATAGAAGTGTGGGGGAGAGGGGCTATTCAGGCATCATACGATTCACAATGAGTTTATAGAGTGAGAAAGGCAGAAGCCACTCAGAATGACTTTTGTGGGGAAGTGGAAGGAAGGAGGGTTGGGTTTCTCCGCAGTGCCCTCCCTCCTGGCTATTTCTGCAGTGAAATTTAATTTAATCCTCTTTTTGCCTTCCCAGCTTGCACCTGGAAATCTGAAGAGCTACTGACTGATGTGTTAATGAACTGGGATAAAACAGGTTAGAGGGCCCAATCCCATATTCCTTATACAGGCAACGTTCCCAATCACCCTCATGGGAGCTTTGCCAGAAGGAGAAGTAATAGGTCCATCAGTAGCGTAACCAGGGATGGGCAAAGGAGGCACTAGTCCTGGGGCTGATGTAGTGGGGGTGCCAGAATGGCAGCTCCTGGGGAGCCTGTTCTGTGGCAGCAACTGCAGCTGATGTGTAAGGAGCCTATATCAAAGCTGTGGCAATCCAAGCTTACATCCATGCTGCCACCAGCATCTCTCTTTGCTCTCTCCTGCCTCCGACTTTGTCCAAGGTGCCAAAATACCTAACTTTGCCTGTGAGGCCAGTGCATTATTAGGATTACATTATTAGGAGAACATTTCCATGTTATATATCCTTAGGCCTTGACTCTGATCTCCTGATCCAGATATACACAAGGAATAATTCCACCAAAGTCAGAATTGGACCCACAGCCTGACTAGTATGGTAATAAAGTCTCCATCCCTCCAGCATTATGGGTAGGATGTACATTTGTTTTATTTTTGTTTTCATTTTCATTTTAAAATATTTTGCGGCTTGTTTGAAGTTTTCCATTAGGATGCCTTAAAAAAAACCCCACAAAAAAACTGATAGCTTTCCCTAAATCCTCCAGGTATATATTCGTAATAGTTTATTAGGCCCTCTGTGATCTTGGTTAATTGTCACCCTGCTTAGCCTTAAAAGCACAGCCTCATTTACCATAAGGGGAGGAATTTTAATGTAGGGAGCAAGATGGTTTATTCATTCAAAAATATTTTATGGGAACTTGCTCTGAGCTGAAGGAAGTCATGTAAAATGCACTCCTGGGGGCCCTACTTTCTTACAGTCTCTCGTTTAAAACAAAGGAAGAATTTCTGTAAACTAAGAGCAGAAAACTCTGGGTTACATACTGGGATTTCCCTTGCCTTCGTGGTAGTTTGTATACCTAATGGAGCCAGTGTTTCAGCAGCCTCTCCAAAAGAGGAAACTTTGCTGTATTAAAGATCATTCAGACTTGGGTGCAGAATACCCTAATGCATTGTCCTGTCAAATTCTAGGGTGGGGATTCAACTGCAAAGTAAGGGCAGGAAATTATTCCTTGCAATCACCGAATTGGCTATTGGTAGCTGTGAATTCACAACATGTGTGGAGAAGACCCTTAGAAGGTGGTCTGGCCTGTAATCACACCCTGCTGATAGGGTTTGGCAGTTAAAACAGATTGGCTATAGCCTGTCATTTCAGCTTTTTAAGTGAGTCGCTTGTGATTATTGGTAGCAAGTTTGTTTTCTTTTCTCCCCCTCTCTCTCCTTCTGTCAGGTGCCTGGGAATCAGAGAGTGGGAAAATCCAGTCCTGCTGATAGGTACACACAATCCCATATGCCCTATTTTTTTCCTAAGCCTCTAAAAATAGGTCAGGTTTGCATTTAATATGTTCCTTCAGAGGAACAGAAAGTGGAGTTTTCTTGTGACTGCCCAATAGCTTAAGTGCATAGTGTCATGCAGGGAACCTTTAAAATATAGTGCGGGTGAAGCCTGAGTCTAAGGCAAAATGATCTGCATTTTTCTACAAGCCTAATTAATCCTGGTTGCTCATGTGTACTTCACCTTTTTCACTGTGTATGTACTTTAAATACTGATACAGCCTTCATCATAGTAGCTGCCAAGTATTTCAGAGTCACTCATCTTCTTAACCTAAGAACATTCATGTAAAGCAGTGAAAAACCACCGAGGCCCATGGTTGTGGCATGAGGGACACACCAGAAGTGCATATCTGAATTAGGACTTGGGCCCAGTTTCCTGAATCTTATCTTAGTGTCTTATCCACTAAGGTGCCTTTCCGTTTCATAGTTTTGGTTATTTTCTCCTTTGATACATCTCTTCCTGGAACCAGATGTCACCCATTGCTTCCCCCTCAGTTCCACATTAAATATAAAAATAATCAGAGGGCAAAGGAGAAAAAAACGTATTTTTAGAATGTCCATGGGATTTTATTTAGATCAATAAAGAAAAATGTTTTGGCCTTATATTGGATTGTTCTCAGTTGCCTCTATTGAAAAGTCCTGGGTATTGTGTGCAAGAGTCTGGAAGGATTGCATTTTATTAACATGAATTTTAGTGGCATAGTCTGACTCAGTTCAAAGACGCTACCTCATTTGGGGGGCCAATCCTGTTCTCATTAAAAGCAATGGGAGCAAGGTCAGGCCAATAGTTGGTGAGTCAGTGCCATCAAGCCTCACACAAAATCTTTGAAGGAACTCATTGTGCACAACAGTCCCTGGCAAATTGAATCCCAATAGTAAGCACAGTGGGAAGACAGATTTGGCAAAGCTGTTATGGCCAGTTACAAAACTCCAGGAAGGAACACAGCCAGTTGCATAGAAAGCTATGTAAATATATTGAAAATATACACATCAAGTAGGAATCAAACATGTTATCAGTGTACACTGCTTTTTGGCTTCCAAGTAAGAAAGATCAAACTAAGAGCTTGGTCCTTTAATGTCTATCATGGGTATTATGATCTTTTCACAAGCAGTTTGCTAAAAGAAGAAAATATACCGAATATATAAAATATCAATTAGCCATCTAGGTCTGCCTGGCACCTTCATTTGACCTGTATCATGGTAAAAACTACCTAACATCAAGGATCACAGTTTTAAAGTTGCCTAGCAAAATCATGCACAAAACTTTCACTGAAAGTTCCACTGGAAGTTACCTAGATGACTTATGTTCTTTTTATAAATACCAACTGAAGACTTTCATTGAAAATATTAAATATATATTTTTAGAAAAGCAGACCCCCACCTCCCGTTTTTAGAAGTGGTCTTTTCACTCATATATTTTCTCTTCTTCTGCAGGTTTTGTACATGTCTGAAAATACCTATCTACTCACTCACTCACTCACTCACTCACTCACTCACTCACTCACAGTTGTCTGGTATGTTGCCTTTTCATTATGTGAGAGATGTAGTCAGCATATGACATTTGAGAAAGATTTAGGTCAGGGCATATTTTACAACCATTTTCCTTTGTGAGTATAAGATAACACCTATATTTTACCTGATAAGGATATAGTTCAAATATCTCCACATAGTTTAAACAAGTCTTTACTCTATTGCTATATAAAATACAAACCAGATGAGAGAAGAAAACTTGAGTTTATGTCTTGGCTGTAAAACCTTTATTCAGGCTGAATCTTAGCATGGGCAATTTCAGACTAGGGAATACTGTTAAAATTGTTCTTTAAAATAGCGTGGTCATTATAATATATAAAAAGGAGAAATATTTACATTTGAGATGTCTTTTGTGCTTGTATGATGTCAATCTCAGGCAGTAATGCTACTTATCTGTTACATGAAGGTAAAATGTAGAGATTTGTCCCTTCTTCTATTTGAAACTTCATCGTTCGTCGTATTCCTCCTCTTCTTGCAATCTGGTTTGTGTTATATTACACTCGGGTCCTACCCTTTTTATGCCATCTGTTTGCTATACCATTTTCACATCACCACTCTAGTAGAATGTCCAATGTTTCTTTTACTAATGTCAGACAGAACCTGAGTTAAGAGATAAAGAAGATGACATTTCTTGACTTTGCAAAGACCTGATTTACGGAAAAGCCTTGAAATGAAAACATTTCAAATGCCATAAATCATGCTACTTATGAAATACTGGCTGTAGAAGTTGTACATTCTACAGACACTTGAAAAGATGACCGGTAGGCATGTATTGGTTAAGGAACAATGAATAAGAAATGTGCACTGTATCTGTTTTTATACCAATAAATCTATATATGTTGTAGATGAAATAGATAAATAAACCTTTTGTAATGATGATGATCACAATGATATGTTTCCTGATCCCCATTTACAGAAATCACATTCACATAGTGATTAATAAAGATGGCCTATTTCCAGTTACAATGAAGAGAGGAGGAAGAACCTGCTCTTGATAATGATTTTTCCTTTCCTGAAATTTCATTTTTTCCCCTTGAAGTTCTCTTTGCAAATTTGTTTGTGCCACTGCTTGCAGAAGATTTCCTCTCATGATCTATGAAAGAAAGATTGATGTTTTTGAATTATTCCTTTTTTATTAGTGTGTACTGCAGACTAATTCACAATGGGACCTACAGTTAGTATTTGTCATGGCAAAAAAGGGGAAAACTCCTAGGTCTGTAATAGGAAAACAATTTTCCAGAAAACTAGGTCACACAAGGTTCATTATTCTTAACAAAATAGTCCTTATTTTGCAATCACAATGGGTTTAAACCTTTTAAAAAAACCATTAAAAGTCCAGGTTTTTCACCTTTGCTCCATTATACTAGGTCTATATAAAGTCAATTTTTAAAAAGGTGTTCTCAACAGAACATGATTTGTTCTGAAAGAAACATGGTTTATGTCATGAAATGTTTAATTATGAGAAATCTACAACATGTATCATCATAAGAAAGCTACAAAAGCAAACAACCAGAGCTTATAAGAAAATGTTTCTTTTAATAGTTACTGACTTTTCATTGAAGAACTGAAAGTCTCTCAGTTTGGGCCAAAATGTCCCCCTCCATTTTTGGCCAGCAAGCTTGTGATGAAAACTATAAATTCTCCATAATGAGCAGAACTCCTGCCCCCTCAAATGAAATCCCTGTAGTCAAATTTCCTATTTTTTATAGAGAAAGTATTTTGATGGAAAATCTTGACTAGCCCAGCTGATAACCATTTCCTAGTTGCTTTCTGGAGAATTTTTTGTTAGAAATTGTGACACCTATTTAAGGATAAAAACCCTTTCTATAGGTTCTTGGGTTCTTGGGACTGTTCTCAGTAATTTCAAACATGTTTATTTTATCTGAATGTAATGATTAACAATAAACCTAAAACAATAACAATGTCTAAACAAGGCCTCAGTAATTAACAAACTGTACATGCATTTAGACAGATGGAATCAGTTACAGGTGAGCCATGGGGCAAGATAAAACTAAAACGACTACACTTCCAAAAAGACTATAACGTATAAAATGCACAACCCATAAAAAATGCAATAAATTCTTTACAGAATTCGACAAGATCATTCAGCGCTTAATATAAAGAAATGGAAAAACCCCAACCTGTCTCTTGCCAAACTTTCTGTTGACACCAAAGAAGGGAATTCCACTTTCCCAGTACAGGAACTTGTTATGACTCACAGCACTCCAGAAGGCAAGCCCTGTGCTGGATAAGAGACAAAGAATGAGCAGCATTGGTTGCCAAGGAAAGAATCCTACAAAAACTCAATATCTCTTACCTGAGTGCCTGTGCCTATCTGTACAATGATGCAAAAACCCCTTAATAGATAAACTTGCCTTGAAAAAGTGTCAAATATAATAAATGACAAACTAAATATATTTGAAAGTATGTGGCAATGTGACTAATGAGACAACACTAAGTAACTCTATCACCTATTCCCTACTTAGCATGTACTGTCTGGGAGTGAGTCATGTTTACAGAGATAAATGTTAAATATTAATATCACCTGTACATATCAGACTAAAAAAATGTCATGTGCTGTACCAAAATTAAATACCCATTTCTTCTATTTATTTCTTAACTACATAGGGGGATTTTCAAAAGCATCTCAGTGATTTAGAAATACAAGTCCCACTGCCTCTGAAAATCCCTCCCACAGGGGAGGTTTGTGCACACACAGAATTCAGTATTTACTTATATGCACATGATGTACAGCATATATATGTGAGAGCAGAGAGAGCGGTACAAGGCCAGCTTGCTGGATCCTTGCTCCTATCAGTGAGATATATTTGAGTGAATAGTCTTTCAGGGGTGTTCAGCCATGGGAGGATTTCCATTGTCCTTTAGTTTTTGAGGCCTTTGGGTTTTCTGCACTAAAGATCTTAACTTGTAAACAGTTAGGGGATGCTTTATGGCTTTGGTGTCTGAGAGGGGCTGGAATGGACAGCTTTGTGTACCTTTTGGACCTGACTGTGTATTATATGATTACATAGTTGTCTGTGATTGCAAGGCATTGGATCTATTGAGTGAAGTGGTTCCTTCCAGTCTTATGTTCCTATATTCAGGTTACTTGTTGGCGTATGCCAGAAAAAGCTTACCCTGTCCAACCCCCATCCAAATTCCTGTGAAGAGGTTCATTGCAGTTCTTCTAGCAGAAGAGACAAGGAGGGGATAGCGAAGGTTACCATGGGGAGTGGCCTGAATGTGCATATCTGTCCATGCAGACAAAGCCATATTTTTTTTTCCACTTTTATTCCTGTTATTGGTACAAATAGAATATAGAAATGGCCATAAACCTGAAGTCAGCCTGAATACAATTGGATGGTAATGCTATTTTTTTCACTCACTGTGAAGTTTTAAGCTAATTTTCAACAATAAGCAAGAATTTAGGAATCCTGGGTCCACACTGAGGCAACATTCCATTAACTTGAATGGGGCTGGGATTTCACCCTTGGTTTTTGAACATTTAATGGTATAGTCCCTACAAGACATGGGGACCGTATTTCCCAAACTGTTTAAACACTGCTCTCCAACTAAAACCAACAAGAATTATATGAATAATATGAGGATCTGGGCCCAACTATCTCCTTTGAGAAGCAAACTGTTATTTTTTTTCTGCACAAAGGGCAATCAGATGCTTTCAGGTTCATCAGTTTTTATTTTAGAGCAAAATAAAAAGCAACGAGAGTCAATCATGAGAGACTGCATCTCTCTTGTATAACTCTTTCAAAAAAAGGTGTTTGTCTGTCCAGGCAGGTACATAAAGGTGCAGAAACCTTTGCTGGCAAACTGCTACACATGCCACCCTGAACACTCTCAGCTCCTAATTGGCAGATGACCAATCTCAAACAAAATTAGCCAGGAGTTGTGTGGACAATTCAACCTTACTGTCCAGGCCTTCACTCAATGGAAACGTTGTCTGTCTCAGGGCTGCAGGATCTGGCCTTTAGCCAAGTTTTTACAGGTCAAATAACATAAGGGAATATTTTAGTCTGAACCATTTCCTGTATTCCCTATGAAGAATGTAGAGTCAAAATATAATGAATGCTGACTGCATTCTATTCCAAACAATGGCCCCTATTTACACAACAGAGTGCAGCATGTAAATTGAATGTGAGATTCTCACACACTCCATTGACCCCCTAGGCTTCTGACTTCTTAGAAATTTCTCCTTTGTAACACATGAAACTCAGACTGATGACAGTAATTCCTAGAAATACATGTGGCTGATACAGCACAGGGAGATTGCAGAGATAAGCATACTTTTTAATAGTTTTTTTCCCACTGTAGTGTGAATATAGCACAGACAGCGGGAACTCACTGAAAATGTTTATTGTTTTTTTTTAACTCCAGAAAACTGGACTTTTCTCATTCCTCCTTAGAGCCAACAATCTCCGTGTCTCAGGGACGGATCAATTTTTGTACGCTTTGTTCAGGAGCTTGATAAGAGGTTAATGAATCTTACAACCCTGTTTTCATATATGCTAAGACCTTTTTTTCCCAAATTCTGGCATGGGAAAAAGTCCTTCAAGCAGGCATAGATTCAATTCACTGGCCTTGGTTCAAGCCTACAAGTGATCTAATATTTGAGATATATATATATATATATATATATATGTGTATATATATATATATATATATACACATATATATATATATCTTTCAAAAACAATTGAAGCAGTGACCTGAGTACCTTATAGACTTTAGACTTTGACATTATGAAACACTAGTATTAGTTTTAAATCTTATCAGCTTCATTTATGTTCTAAAGTATATTTTATTTTCATTTTCAGCCAGGAAACAATACAGTCACTCTGTCAGTCCCCCAAGTAGTCCAAGACAGTCTCTGAGAAACTGGATGTAGGGGGTTACTTAAACTTCCTACAAGGTATCAAATACATTCCAAAGCTAGAAACCAAATCCTGACCTAAAGTACTCTGTGGACTTCATTGCCCTCCACTCTAATCTTCTATTGCACTAGTATAAGGACTGACCCCTGATAAATTAAATAGCCTACAGACTAGTATAAATTGTGCTGGACACAACTATTCTCCAAGGTGTCCCCAGACACCAGGTTGTCTTGGCTGCACCTATTTATCCAGCTCATCCCCTTTGTCTTATGGCCTGGGAATCATACAGGTCTTACATAGGGGGAAAGCTCAATTAGCCAGATGTAGCAGGTATGGGACAAAACAGTAATAGCGTACTTGAGGATCTAGCTTAGAGCGAGTATTCTCTTACTTTATACAATAATTTAATATGAATTTTCAACCATTTGCTTGACAAGTGTGCTCTAGGAAATGAGCAGACTATCCTATCTAGCACTGCCCATCCCAATTACATGATGCAAGTCAGTATGCCAAATTAGTGGGAAAGAGGCAGGCATACAGCACGGATTCACACACATAATTTTTAATGAAATATTGAGTGATCAAATTCCATTTTGCCTTGAAACATGTAAGCAAAATTCAATTCAGTGTGTGCATGTGTCTTTGTCTGCATATAAACCTGTACCATGAAAACACTTGAATCAGAATTCATAAGCCTAACTTCAAGCATATGAATAACTCGATTGACTTAATGGGACTATGCATGTGCTTAAAGTTAGGCATGTGCTTAAATATCATATTGGATTCATACCTTAGTCATTCCTATTAACAGCCAGCATATTTTGTGGTTTTGGACTAGATGTAGGAATACCCACAGAGGGATCAGATAACACTACCCCATGGGAACAATGTAATTTATAGGAATATCCATTTCTTTTTGGACCGCACACAGGAATAAGGTCGAGATAGAAGGCCAGCCTCTTAGATCACTGTAATGGGATTTGGAATGTAAAACACACAGGAGTCATGCCTTGCCTGTAATGGTATAAAAATGACACCATCCATAACCTTTTTAGCAACAAGTTCATTTCAATCAGCGGTCAGTAACACGTGATTCTAAAGCAAGCCAGTTGATATGAATTTTCCTTCTGCTATATTGGTGCCCAGCACCAAGTGATGCATGCATTGTAATAAGCTGCTAGGATTTATTGTCAATTCTGAGAGATACAGTTGCTGCTAGAGAGCATATGGCCAGATTCTACCACCCTTACCTTACTCCAACTTTACATCAGTCTACAAGCAGTTCCAGTGGTTGTACACTGTATGCCTCTGCTTCCTTTGCTCAGTGGGTACTTGCCTGAGCAATCCCGTTAACATCAGTGGGATTGCCTTTATGAGTCAGTGCTCACCATGAGGTCTCTGCAGTCTAGTACACACTACTCAGTATGAGTAAAGGTGCCAGAATCCATGCTATGGGATTGACTCATCTTTCTAAGGGGTTGAATGCTGCCCTGCTCCACTTGGGGGGACAGTCAGCAGAAGAATCAGTGCAGTCCCACTTGTGGAAGTTTATCTAATAGGTCTGCAACTCCTAGACAAAGCAGTGTACTGCTCCACAGGGCTGACCCTGCACCAAGCATGCAAGGAGGTTTGAGGCCTATGCCAAAGCTTCTGGAAGATTATAAAAGTGGCATAGTGTCGGCTTTTGCTCTGGAGTACAGAAGATGCTTCTTTTGAGCCATAGAGACCTCTTCAGTGCACCGCGTGTTTAAAAGTAGAATGGGTGTAGTTAATCTCAGAGAATCTAAATAGGACTCAACTCTAAGATGTCAGGTGTAGGCTCAAGGTGGCAGCAGTGGGGTGAGCGTACACATGAAAAATGCTTGTACTGCCCACAAGTCCTCACATCCATTGGCTGCAGCTGATTCCTGTGTGTCTGTTCCCACCAGTGGTGTGATATATAGATACACTTTGCTACATAGGTGTGCATGTGTCTTCAGTCTAGATCCACTCTAAACTGTGATATGTTTTTGTAAGCTAAGTAGATTTTCTGTTGTATTTGGAATCTTCTGAAGACCAAATGCATTACAGTTATAGATGCTCAGCATTGTATTTACTGTGTAAAATGTCAAGAGAAATGAAAAAGAAAGTAACTGGAAAAAACCAAAACCAGAACATTTTCTAGTTTTCAGCAACCAAAACGTTTCAGGTGAAAAATGCCAAATACCATAATTTTTTTTAGGTGGAAACTGCTTTAAGCAACTAACAAGCCAATAGCCCAAACTCAAAAAATTTGCAAAAAAAATAATAAAAAAAAAAAATGTCTTTTCATGAAAGAAAAGAGGCCAGATGGATAATTTTCAACCAGCTCTAATTGCATTTGAGAGCTCTGCTATTCCCCAGAGGCTTACAAAACATCAGGTTTTGTAAGAACACCAGGTAATTACAGAATAGTTATGTGGGTCTGGGCATTCCAACTTAGAGGGCTGCCAAAATGCCTTGGCTAGAAGGCAATCCCCTTTCTCTCCTTCTTCAACTTTTTCTTAGGTTCAACTACTACTTCTACTCATCACTTTCTTCCAGCAACTCAGCTTTCAAAGATGATCGTGACACCGCATCTTAGAAGCCAGGCCGAGTAAAAGAATTCTGGATTCCATTTGCAATGGCATTGAACAATGTCTTCTGACTCCTCTCCAATACTCTTGCATGAAAAATACACCAGGAGTAAGAACAGTACTTCTTAGCTTCAGCTACTGGATTCATAGAATAGCCTTTGCCTGCAGATCTAAATTGTGCTGTCAGATTGCATCTATTGGCAGGAGACATGTTTTCCCATACGTACTAAAAGAGCAAGAATCTAGAGATGGGGCACTCTCTCAGTGCTTTGACTGAGTAAACACTTTGCAAACAGATCCCTAATCTCTCCCATTATCCTGAATATCTCAGAATTGTCCTAAGCTATCTCTGAGGGAAATAGATAGCAGTGCCACTCAATTAGAAGTGCAGAGAAGGAATAATAGCTTTGTGCTTGTACCAAAGGGTATTATATTTTTGGTGACCAGTACCAGTAACACTTTTGTATGCTTCCCTGCCAGCTTAATTCTGTCTGTGGGTGTGTTGTAGGGCAGTGCCAAGGCTCATATCTTTACCCTACACCTCAGCACAAGGCTGCTGTGGTAAGAGAGAATGATAGGTAGCACCCTCTGATCTCTCCCAGCAGACTCAAGGTCCAGTTACCCAAATATGGGTATACAGGGATATTTTACTTCTTCTGTGTAGGCACACAGATCTGAGGGAAACATGAACCCTACACCTTCTTCAAATTTTCTGCTCACTAGTACTTGTTTAAGAATAGTTATTCAGCTGGGTGTGGTCAGATTTGAATTTAGGAATGGTCAGATTTGATATATTAGTGTGTTTCCTTTTTCCTTCTCTTTCAGAGCAAAGCTGTTACACTTTGACCTGTATCAACAGCACAGGGAGAGAAGCAAAATCTGTTGTAGTTTCTTTTTTATTGTAAGAAATATTCACACAGTACAGTAGTGACAGCTGGCTGGCTGGCTGGTTGGCTACATGGGTAGTCTAGATAGTCTAATGGAAAAATTGGCTTAGTTGTTGTCTACACTACAGAATATGCAGACAGATCTTTTTTTGGTATGGTTTTAATACGATCAGGTAAATACTGTATTGTTCTGGTTATAAGTCTACCTTTTTTTCCTTCAGAAGAACCACCAAAATTGAATGCAACTAATACACAGGATTGACATGTTATCAGGCCCCCTACAGCCTTTAATTTTGTACTAGAAGAAATGTTATACATACAGTAAAAGTACCCAAGCAGAATTTTTTTCAGTGCTTATTTTTATTTTAGTATTTTTGGCAAATTTACCCCTTTGGGTCCTTTCCTTAGCAATATGAGTCTCTGGTGGGATTTTGTAAGAGTAATAACAGTTCAAGGTATTTATCTCCCATTATCACCTTTTATTCAGGGAATATGTAGTTTTTCCTAAAATTGAATCTGAAAATGTGGGTAAACTTATGCATAGAGTTAACTTATAACTAGAACAATATGGACATATAGCCAAATGCTCAATTTTTAAAACTTTTATGTGCCTACATAGGTACTTTTATTGGAAGGAATCTTCCCTTCACCTCCCCACCAGTATTATGGGTCATCAGGTGCAATTTGCTTTCCCAAATGTGCATAATGACATTGTCCCAGGGCACCTCGGTGCCCCTGCTCCTAGAGTGGAGAAACTGCCAGGGAGCGAGTGAGCGCGCCCTGGCCTGACATAACGAGCCCAGCTGAGGCTTGCTCAGGTAATGAGCGTAGCTGTGGGTTGCCGGAGCAACCAAGCCGAGCCAGCTGCCTGTAGGAGGCAGGGCCTGGCCCTTATAAAGCTCAGGGCTGAGGCTAGGCTGGCAGGTCTCTGCCAGTAGCCTGGGAGGCAGGAGCTCTGGGAGTGAGGATGTGGAAAGGAGCAGGATGTGCAAGTACAGCTCATGATAGCCCTGAGAGGATGGGCACTAGAGTTTAGCCATGCGGCTTGTGGTTATGTTACAGCCTAGGGGCTTGTGGTTTTGCTTTGTGTTTGTGTTATTACACCCGGAGGCTTGGGTGAGGCTGTAGGGGTTGGAGGAGGCCTCAATCACAGGGCCCCCAGAGAGTGTGGGGTGCCCTAGCGCCAAGAGGGCGCATTATTTTCATAGCGCCAGGGAAGGCGCAGCTCGCATGCCAGTGTGTGAGCAACAGGCGGCGAGGAGCGCGGCCAGTGGGTCGCGGGCGCAACCCGTAGGTTGCGGACGGGGACCTAGACCCCGGATTGCGTGTGGGGGAACATAGACCCCGGCCCCAGGAAAGGGGCAGTATTATTGAGTAGCCCATTGTGGGCATGGTGAACCCCAAAGAGGGGGAGCGCTATTGTACGTTATTGAGTAGCCCAGTGTGGGCATGGTGAACCCCGAAGAGGGGGGAGCGCCATTACTGAGGAGCCCTAGAGGGGCCATATCGAGGAGCCCGAGACGGGCATAGCGAGCCTGGCCGTAGGCTAGTGCGGCAACACCCCTCAGACTGAGGCAGGGCGCTGCGGTTGCCCCGAGAAGACAGGGAGTAGCAGCGCGGTGAGCCAGGGTCAGAGAGGGTGCCCGTGCGGTTGGCCCATAGGACCGGAGGCCCGCTAGAGAGTCCCTGAGCAGAACCACACCAGCAGGGGAGGCCCAGAGTGGGCCAGACGAGAGTTCCAGCAAGAGGCTGGGCATAAGAGAGGGAGCCCAGAGTGGGCCACATTAGAGAGGAGGCCCGGGAAGCAGGCGTACAGACCGGACAACGTCTATTACATCTGCGAGGCTTGGGGCGTGGTATTAGGGGTTGGTAGGAGCCACGCATAGCCCACAAGGCTAGGGTGTCCGAGGAACACCCACCATATCGGGAGACCCCCAGGGGGTCCGGAAGAACCGTGGGGACAGAGGTCCCGAGTAGCCGTGCCCAGGGAAAACACAAGGCAGCCTCCCATCATTATATTTACCATCAAAGACGTGGCGGGCGAGAGTTAGAGGGTGTCTTGGGCTGGCCTGACACGGAGCGAGGGACCTCAAGGAGATCACGGCCCTCCGTGAGGACTCCGCCGTGACAGACATGAAAAAATAAACTCCTTTTAATCACCTTTGGAGATATTTATTTCAATTTCTTCTGGTGCAGGGGATTGTCAGTCAGCAAGAAATTATCTTTTCCAAATGGTGAGAAATACACAGTGTCATGGTCTACAAGCTGATTGCTTGACTGCTGAGCTCAACTGAGTTTTCCCCAATACAGGCTTTTCTGAAGTGTCAGTCAAGTGACGTGTCTAGAAATCTGAATATTCAGTACATGTCACATTACTCTGATGCTTAATTATCACAAATATTTTGAAACCTTTTGGATGATATTACCACGTAAGCCCATAACTTTTTGTTAGCAATGGTTTTAATAAATCTGAAATCATCCATTAACATGTCATGTTTCTCTGATTAAATTGCAGCTTGCTTTTCTTTTCTAAAGACAGTAGTTCATTTTCCCATCCACATGTTTAGTATAATGTGGGATAGGGATAACGTTATGGTGGTTATGGATAGGCTGGATTCTCAGAATATGTTTTCAGATTTAGTCTCAGTTAGGTGTTGTGGTTTCCAGCCCAAAACATGTCCAGCCTTGCTTTACAGTGAAGATAATGGCTAAACCATTCAAAAGTTGGTAGTGCTTTCCCAAAATTCCCCCCCTACCCATCACATTTTTACATCCAGAAGACAGACAAATGCCTCCCCAGTCCACTGAAAAATAATCATAAAGAGACATATCTTCCTGCAAGGAACTCTGGGGTATACCTCAAAAGTCCTAGCAACACACAAAAGTGAATGCATCATTTCTGAGGACACAAAAAATGGGATGCTTATACCTGAGTTATCATAACCAAGGTGTTTGGACCTGAATGCTGCTGAACCTGGGTTAATTCTCCAGTGAGCGTTATACTAAAGCTCCTTTAAATCAATCCGGTAGAAAATTACACTTAATTGAAGGCCCCTTTAAATCCTGAGAGCAGTGTAAAGAGTCTTACTGAAAATGAGAATTAGATCCTGTATCTTTAAAGAATATTCTTACTTTCTAAGCAATTTATCACTCTTCTGATTTGATTGTTACATTTGTCAGAAATCCAGTGGCTCCACAGCTAAAATAATGTCTGTTTGGTTGATTGATGGCACAGGCAAATTGGGCTGCTTGCCTTTCAGTCATTTTACAGGGAATTCTATTAATGTTCTCTTTTTTTATGCATTGGCCAGACATTAGTATTTTCATGCAAGCATAATAAAGATATGTTATTTAATTGTATTAGGTTAATAATAATAAATACTCTATTTCCTCATCCCTCTGAACACCACTGAATAAAGGAAACTCACCCTTTTAGTCTATTAGCATTAACATTTATATTTTCATTTCAAATCCCATGAGAAATTCAGGAATTTTGTAAAGGTATACTTATCTGCTAATGCTCAGTGCACAAATATAACATGTAATGGTATAACTGTATGGACTTGAGAAAGATGAATTCCTGAAAATTTTGGTTTTACAATTTGTGGTGTGTGGATTCGTGGGTCCATCCTTTATAGAGACGAGATTTGCAAAATTCCTTTATAGATCCAGGGTCTGCTTTTAAGATACCCTGGAGGCTGGGTTGTTTCAGACGGGCTTATCTGTGGTATCTTGACAGAGTTAATTTTCTTATTCTCTATGACAGTAAGTGTCCTATTTGCAGAGACCCAAAGTTCTTAAATTGTAACAAGTATGTCTTTGTCTTGATCTTACATATGTAAAATATATACAGGTACACATATAAGCAGGTTCTTTCAATAAAAAAAAAAATGAGGTGAGAGGGGAGAAATACCTCACATGGTTTCCTTTAATTCTTAACTCAGAATTTATCAGTTACCTCGATATCTGAACTTTATACTTCAGTGCACTGATGTTAGAACTGAAAACATTTTTTATAATTTATATTTCAGTCTATTTTCAGATTTAAAAAAACCTAGTTCAGATTACGCAGGATTATCTGTAGCAGTCATGTGTCACTGCTTTCCGGTAGGGGATAGTTTTGTGAATATAAGAACAGCTTTTATTTCATACTACAATTAGCAGACACTAAGATACTGGTTGACAATAACTAATATTGTAAATGTGCAAGTGCTGTTTAACTCTCCTACTGTTCCTCACAGGGCAGGCATTATCTCCAATGTACATTTATGGAAATTGAAGATAAAGTAATTAAATGACTTGTCCAGGGCCAATCTGAGGGGTCATGTGATGGGCCAGAAAATGATGGTTTATCTTGAATGTCCACATAGAGCGCCCAAGGTTTGCAAATTCCCCCTTTCCTGCCTTGCACTGGCTACCTGCATTCCTGGAGGCAGGTCCAGGCTTTGCAGAACCACTGCTTCCTCTCCCAGATAGGTGGGTGGATATGGACACGATGCATGCACTCCGAAACAGGCATATAACTGGCATAGGGTATGTCCAACAATGGAAGAACTGAGAGGCAAGTAGTGACTCTTTGAGGTAAGAGGTATCCCAGGCTTATCCTTTGCATATGAGCACACTGCTCCCTATCCCAGCCTTGGGGCAGGTTGCAACATAGCCCTGTGTGCAACATGTTTCTTTAAAAGCTGAAGCTTTGATATGCGAAGTGCCAAAATCCATCTGGCCATGTGTAGCACTGCAGTACTATCCTCCTACCTGTAGCTGTAAAGCACTGAGGTAGGACAAAACTATTCTTGGGTAGCTGATGTATACTCAGAGATAATGGGCATGGGCGCCTCTTCTGGATCACAGTTGGATATGCCATTAGAAAAGGATGGTGTCGAGGCTTGTGCATTGTGTAAGGATTTTTTTATGAAACCTGGTGCACACAACCTTTCTGAGCTTTGGAAGAAAATCTGCATCCCATCCCCATGGAGTCTCCACACTTCTTTCAGATTTGCCTTGGATGGCAGCTGCTATAGTTAGGTTAAGTGCAAAACATTATTGGGCTAGGTAGTAGGTGTCCTTCCTTCCTTAGAAATGACCCTACTTAATGACTGCAATTCCTGTCCCTTCCCAAATGTAATTTTTAATTTTCTTTTTCTAGCTATGACTCAGTTCCCTTGCCATTGCCTTCCCTATACTGAGTCCAAGGTTGCTGCCTTTCTTTCCCCTACATGGCTTGAGGGAGTGGATGTGATGTAGGCTTGTTTACAGTGTATCAAAGCTCAATATTCCGAGATGTTTACAGGTACTTCCTGCCCCACAGGAAGAAGGGAGGATTTCCATCCTCCTCAGAGGCAGTGCTCCTGCCCCATTGGAGCCAAGGAACTTGAGCTGCATGATCTCTCCTTTCCTGTTTCTTTTGCTTGACGCAACGTGATAGGGCTGTTTGTCTAGAGGGGAGGATGCGGCAGCTCCCACTTGCCAAATTCATCACTTGTTTCCTTCGCTGTGTTTCTTAGTAGGGAGTTATGTGAGAAGCATTGCTATAGTTGTCTCTTCACATATTAGCTGAGGTTTGAGGTGCATTTGGAGTGGAGACCAGCTCCTTAAAGAATAGGACAAGTCATATCACTCTTGCAGACCAAGAAAAATTGGGTTCAATTGGAAACTTCTTTGCACTTCATTTTTGCTGAGCCAACTTAACCTGACTGCACATCTCCAAGTACCTTTGCCCACATTAGCTGGAGACCCTTTCCCTCACACATTCCAAATGGGAGCATTGAGGTGCGCCTGTCAAACCAAAAGCCACTGAAAAATATGCTGTGTAATAATTTCTCTTTATATGTTGCTTTCTTCCATAGCTTGCTTACTTCTTTTCAGAAAAAAAGCAAGAGTTCTCTGTGTCACTTCTAGCAGTTTCTTTAAGTCCCTTTTAGATTGGCAATTTTCCCCTCTTTTTTTGTGCTGTGGGGAACTTTTTCTTCACATGCTGGTTGCCTTTTCTGAGGATATGTGCTAGTGAAAGCTGCACTTTGTCCTGCCATATGCATAAGACATGCTTTATAAAGACTGATTCTTCGTGATGAAACATCCTGGACTGAGGACAGATATTTCTATCAACATTATCATGTGCAAGTTGAGGCCATAATAAATATCTTCTTAGACACTGTTGTCTTGTTACAGATCATTTTGAGCTCAGGTTCAGAATAAACAGCAGGGTCAGTGCCAGTTTAAAACTGAAGGTCCATGGTGTGGTTTATTTTTCAGCCAGATCTACTCAACTAAATTGCACAAAGTCCAAATTCACATTGCTTCTGGTGTTTGACTTACTGGACATATACAAAGTAGAAAAATCAGCTCAACCCCCCCCCCCTTACTGGTTTGGTTGCTCCTAGCCATCTTCAGCTTCTCCCTCAACATGACTCAGGCATCCTCTTACATACTCATCACAGAAGAGCCACTTGTTTTTGTGCCCACATGAGCCAAGATGGATCTCTGAGTCAATAAATCCTCTTCACATTTTCCTAGTCATATCAATCTTTGTTGAAAAAGGTAGAATGTTGCAGACCAACCTTGTCAGACTGGCACATCAAGTTGCATATTCAGATCCAACCTGCAGCTCCCTCCCCCCCCTCAAGCCCCCCCCAACCAAAAAACAAAACCAACCCAAAAAACAAACAAACCACCAACCCAAAAACAACTTCCCCTGACCAGCATGACATTAGGGCTGAACTACATGGAAATAGGATGTTTCCCTGCATTTTCCATGTACATCAGAAGGCATGTAGCAACAGTGACACATCTTATTTTTTAACTATTTCAGCAGAGGCTTACCTTATGTTAAGTTCATTTCAAAACATAAAATAATGTTGTATTATGCACAAGGAACTAAAGCAATACCTCAACACATTTTGTGCTGAATTTTTTTATTATTATTTTTTCTTTAGTGTAAAATGTATTAGCTTGACATATCTAGAAACTCTCTTTCCAGACAGAAAAACAATAGAGAATATTTGATCATATTTCTTGGATGGAGATCTACCACATAGACTTGAATACTTATATGGTTCCAATTTTGGTCCAGATCTCTCTTGGCACTTGTGCTGAAATCCTTTGGATTGTGCTACATATGTATTCCAAAAGTTGCATCCTTTCCCCTAAATTTCAGAACATCAGTGCTTTTACTATCTTTTTTTTACATTTTGCAAAATCAATGCCCTTAAGTTTATCAGCATTCTTTGCCTGTAACAAAATAGAACTCATTCATATTATATGTGCTGCAGGGGAAAGAAAGAATACATGTAATCATTGTATCTCTGATTTTTTATTATACTCCTGGGAGTGCTTACAGACCTGTTCTTTGAAGAAGCCAAATCATGAATTCTTTTGTCTTTGTTCATGCAAAATTCCGATCAACTTCCCTGATTGTTTGAACTATATCTAGGATCCTCACAGGAAACTTGGACAGCTTTGACAAGGATGCTCACTTTGAGCCTCATCCAAATGGCAGTTTTTCTATTGATCTCAGCCAGCTTTGAATCAGACTTTTCAGGCCCAGCCCAGGTTTCATTAAAGTCAAAAGCAAAACACCCTTTGGCTTCAACAGGTGCAGAATCAAGCCATTAACTCCTTCACTGCTAAAGCAATTAAGAGTTGCAAAGTTATACAAGCTAGTTTATTCAGCAATGGCCTGTGTGGAAGCAGGAGGTACCCCCCAAAGGGGAACCTGAGAATAGGGGCCCCTAGAAATCCTCCTTTTGATACCTGGATGGAGCATGATAGCCTGGTAAGGGCTGGAGAGTTCTATGTTCTTATAGGTGTGGTAGCAGTGGCTTAATGGCAGGGGAAGTAGGGGCCCTGATTTGTAAGCTCCTGCTCCTTCCATATTGGAGGACACCTGTGAAGTGGCCATATAATTGGATGTCCAGTGTGAGTGGAAGAAGGAAAAAGTGACAGGAGGACGGTGCACGGAGCCACACATCCATGAGTGTAATGCAGACACTGCTGAAATTGATGAGGGGAGAGTCTCTTTGACCCAGGAGTTCAGAGGAACACCCAGCAGCAGCAGGTACCTGAGCCCTGGGAGAATTGGTGGGGAGAGAAGGCCCTGGAAAGCCCCTGCTGAGCTGGGTTGAGAGTGGAGGATCTCTCATTCCTGATCAGGGCCTGAGGAAATGAGCATGTGTTTGCCATAAGAAAGAGTGGACAAGGAGTGGGAAGCTTGTAGTTCCAGTGCATAAAGTCAGATGAGCAGAGAACAACTGGTTGGACATTGAGAAAGTATTAGGTCATGCACCTTGAACCTTTAGAAGAGCAAGAACTTTGCTTGGCGAGTGGACCTGGTGCATAATGAATTAAAAGCAACTTGCTAAGTCAATGGAAATAATTGGATGGACTGATTCCCTTAAGGACTAATGAATTTTATACAGTTTTTGAGTTAATTAATTTTTGTTATTGAATCATCTAGTAGAATTAATTGGACAGATTGATTTTCTTATGGATTAATTAATCATAGATAGTTTGTGATTTTGTTGATTATTGTACTGTGATCATCTAGTGGAATTAATTGGATGGTTGAATTTCCTTAATGACCAATGAATTGCTCACAGTTTTGATTTTCCTGATCATCATTTATTTATAGTTGTCTGGATCATTAGATGGAAACTTTGGTAGGCTGAATGTTGGTTCACATTGATGACATTCCCTCTAAAACCCTACTGATAACATCTAGTGAGGCAATGCCATGGTTGCATCCCTTTGTGGGTGGGGAGTTGGACAGCATTGTTGTACTCAGTTTGCATGTGGAAGGGGTGTTAGGGGAGGTGGAACCCCACAGAGCGCCCTTGCATGTGACCAGAGCAACTCCTCCTGACCACCAGGAACCCGCCCAACAATATCCAAGAACAAGGTATGGCAGGAGAAAGGAGGGTCTGTTCTGGTTAGCGGGACACATTGAAGGTCAAGCTTTCTAATCCTAAGAGCCGGCACCAGTCATACCTGTGGCACTGCTCACAGCCTCCTTTGCACAGCAGGGACCTTCTGAATTATACAGCAGTTCTTTTGAGCTGGGGAACTTTGCAAGGCATCTGCCTTCCATTTTTGCACATCTCCTAACCAGGAGAGCCAAGAGGAAATCAAAGTCAGCAGGGCATGAGCATCAATATGGGAGAATTAGAGAGAAAGTAGCAGGAGCAGATGAGAACCTATGCTATTTTGAGACTCCTAAGCCACCAGAGGGTAGAGATCCATTTCAGTGGGTTCAAGGAGCTCCCATGGTATGGATCCTTCTTTGGATTGTGTGGAAGACTGCAGGGGATGAATATCTGAAGCTGCAGCCCTCATCCCAAAGGCATGGCATAAGTGCAGGGCATGTCTACGCTGCGTCTCCACTGCATTTCAGCAGGAACGCTCCTAAGCAGACCCCACATCTATTTATTAGGGCTGTGCAAAGCATCAGTCACTGATTCAATTTGGAGATTTGGCCTGATTTGGTGGCCAAATCTCCGAATCCAAATTGAATCAGGAGACCCATTAATTTATCTGAATCAAATCGGAAACCCCTGAATCAATTCAGAGATTTGACAATTTGACCATAGACACAGCTTTATAAGTCTTTTCTACATACCTCAAGGTACTAGGTGACTCATGAAGGCTGAGATGGTGGGGCAGATGGAGAGACCCACGGAAGTGTGTGTGTGTGTGTGTGTGTGTGTGTGTATGTGTGTGGTCTCCACTCAACGGTCTCCACTCCACTCAAGCATGCTCAACGATGGACCCAGAAGTGGATCAGAAGCACTTCTGGCCCACTTCCGGGTCTGCTGCGGAGCCTCCTGGTGCCTCCTGGGTCTGTGGGGGCAGGGTACCTGGGGTGCCCCCACGGCCGATTGCTGAGCCAGGGGGACATGGTGGGGGGGGTCCCTTGCATGCTCAGCGGTGGACCCAGAAGTGGACCAGAAGTAATTCTGGTCCACTTCTGGGTCCACCGCTGAGCATGCAGAGGCCCCCCCATGCTCCTGTGAAATGTGCCATCCACCCCAACATCTCAGCATTCACAAGCCACACCTGGTACCTTGAGGCATGTAGAAAAAACATATAAAGCTGTGTCTATGGCCAAATCACTGATTCTCCAAATCAGAATCAAATCTTCAGATTTGGCTGAATTGAATCGGTACAGTGAGCTGAATCAGTGAATCGAATCACTGTCCCCCGAATTGGGCCAAATCTGAATCGAATACAGCCTACTTTGAACACCCCTTCTTTTTATGCTTCAAACCTGGCAATGTACTAGTGATGTCACT
This sequence comes from Alligator mississippiensis, assembly GCF_030867095.1. Taxonomy (NCBI): domain Eukaryota; kingdom Metazoa; phylum Chordata; order Crocodylia; family Alligatoridae; genus Alligator; species Alligator mississippiensis. The sequence continues at coordinate 222,330,682 of NC_081824.1, read as the reverse complement.
TTCTGGGTGTTCCTAGTGACCACTCCCAGGCATTCTGGTCACTGAGGGGGAATGTCCCTTGAGTGACTTCACGAGCACATTTCCGAGTTTGCTGTGAGTGGACAGGCGAGGCATACTGAGTATGTTCAGGAGAATCTGTACCAGGGCTTGCAGGAGATGCAATGTAGACTAGGCCTGTGTGAATTGGCTAGTATTTGCTTTGGATTCAGCTGATTGGGGGACAGTGATTCAATTCAGTGATTTGAAGCACTGTCTTGATTTGATTCAGCCAAATCTGATTTGGAGATTCGGCAGCAGCTGAATCTCTGAATCTTGGAATCAGCTAGGCCAGGCCCATCCCCCATCCCTCTGCCAGTCCAGCAATGGCTGCCCTGCCTGCCCCAGCTCCCAGGACTTGGGGGGAAAAAGAGCCCCAGCTCAGCAGGTGCTCCTGGGTGGGGGGAAATCCCCACTACCCAATGCTGCATGGGGACCTCTGCATGAGCCCGAGCCCCCCCAACCCCGCTCCTCCAGTCCCCTCATGGGGTTCCCTGCACAGGCTAGCTCCGGCCCTTTAAGAAAAAAACAAATCCTGGAGAAACCCCAGGGTGCACTGCTCCTGCCAGTGGGGGGTGATCCCTGCTTCCCCCCATCACATGGGGGCTCTGCAGGAGCCCCTGAAGCCCCAAGGTTGCATCAGGAGTGGTGAGTCCTGGGTCTTTTCTTGGCTTTGTTTTTTCTTAAGGGACCAGAGCCCCAGCAGGTGGGGCAGCTGTGGGGGGAGGGGGGATCAAGGGGGCTCATGCAGAGCCCCCCATGAAGTGTGGGGCAGTGGGGGCAGCAGGGATCGCCCCCTTCACCTGCAAGCACCCAGTGAGCACCAGGGCTTTTTTTAAAAGTACCTAGCTGGGGTGGGCGGGAGCAGCCCCGCAGGGGCTGGGGGAGTGGGCCGGGGTCAAGGGGGCTGGCAGGGGTCCCTCCATGGTCCCCTCTCCCAGCTCCCCCTCCCCTGTCCCTGCTCCTAGTACTTACCAGCTTAGAGTGTCTGCAGTTCCTTTCTGCAGCCACCAGGGACTGCCTGAATCATTAAAGCTCTCTGAATATTTTCTGAAGATTTGGAGAGCTTTGAATCGATTGGACCTTTAAATTGGTCCCCTGGTTTGATTCGGAGATTCGACCACCAAATCGGGTCGAATCGCCTCTGAATCAAATGACCTCCCGAAGCTTCGCACAGCCCTAATGTAGAGATACCAAAAGTCTACATCCAAAATGTGATACATTCAATTATGACTTATTGGTTTTGGATCATCTGCTAGAATAATAATAATTACTTTAGCAGAACATTAAGAGGAATTAGAACTTCCAGACAAGGACAACTTGCCACAAAGACAATTAACTATGCTCATGGATTAGTAATGATAAACTAATTATTATTTAGATTATGATAGGTCCTAAGAGTCACTGTCATGGGTGATGGCTCCACTGCATTAGGCACTGCACAAACATAGAACCAAGATATAGCTCCCATGCATCAGAGCTTATCCTCTTAGTATAAAGCTATGCATGACAGGTGGACACAGCAAATACAGAGGGGAGTTCAAGGGACCAATAAAACCATACCAGGTAGCATGATTATTAGCTTATCATGTACTTACAGTGCATACCAAATAGCTCCGGTGGTGTTTGACAGACAAAAGTAAGCACTTTCTATTTGCAGAACAGCATAATCATTTAATAAAATCTCTACAGCACTTTGCTGTGGCAAGAAAGGTGTTTCACAACTCCCTTATTGCATGAATGACCACAAAAATAAGCTCCCCTTTGCTCTAGTGCTACCTTTTAAAGAAGTCCTACATGCCTTCCAGCCTTTTTGCTGGAAGAACTCTACCTGTAAAATAGATTGTTTTGGGGATATCAAATATCCTGTAAATCCTCTAGAAACTGGTTAAAATTAGGCTTTTTTGCAATGGTTCTTGCTTATTTCTCATGTAAAGTGAATCTGTTTTTGACACTGTAGCTCAATTCTGCTTCTTCCCTTGTGGGAACAGACTAGATATTGCAGCTTCACAATCTTTGACATACTGGATCTGCATGCAGCCTGCTAGTGAGTGTGTGAGTAATGCCCTGGAAATGATGCAGAGACAAATTAATTGCTTTTCATGCTGATGAATAACCCACAGTAAGAAAGCCAAGGAACTTTCACAGATTCACAGATTTTAAGGTCAGAAGGGCCATTACAATCTTGCAGTCTGACCTCCCAAAGGCCATAGAATTTCACCTAGCAATTCCTACGTGGGGCCCAACAGACTGTGGTTGAGCTATAACCTATATTGTAGAAAGACCTTCAGTCTAATTTTTAACAATGCTGCAATACAATCCTCTCGACCTAAATAGGTCTCTCAAGAGGAAAAACAAGAATCAAGTGATTTTTTTTTTTTGTTTCCAGATAACTGCAGTTGGTATGGGTTTATTTTCATGATTGTGAGTTTTTAAGACTAGCTTTTAGCAGTTGCACATAATTCGTTTATGGCCATGCATTAAGTTCAAATGGGTCCCGAAAAGAGAGAGGATGTGGAAAGAGAGATTTCAAAATTAAAAAGCTTCGAACTTCAAAAAAGGACAGTCTTGGACAATGGCTGCCTCAGTAGGAGTGGAGAGTTTTGGTTTGGTAGCTTTTTTACACTAAGTTTGTACTGATGAAAATGACTATGCAGGGTTGAAGGTCAAAATAGGCATGTTGTTTACACATTCAGAAAGGCATGGTTTTCTCTTTGATGAATGTAACAAACAATATGTTGTTGGCCTGCATTTGCCAAAAGTCCCCTGAAGATTTAAACATTTTGACAGGTATTTTCCAGATGTTTCATGTATCAGAAATGATCCACAGACCCAATTAGAAAACTGAAAACAGACAGACAGCACTGCTAAGTCCTTGTTCTGGGGTTATTAATTATGTGGAATCATTAATGGCTCAGAGATCCTTGGAATATCTCTATTAACTATAATAGTAGTTAAGCCCACCGAATTATCTCTATACAGAGCAAGAGAGAAGACGGTGCAGTAACAAATATAGGATAAAGGCCAGTTCTGCATAATACACTTTCATATTTGCAATAGTTCCAGATTTTGAATTCTAATCTTTGCAGATAATGGACTAAGATCTATTCATCAATGCATTAGTCTCATATTTAGTACAGTGCCAATTATGAACATGCTACCAAGGGCCAAGTTCGGCGCTAAGCATGTAAGTACGATAGCAGTTGTTATTGGAAATTCAGTTACTTCTGGGATGGGAGAAGAGGGTCATTTTATTTCAGTAGCTCCATGTGGCCTTTTCTGGAATCTGACATTCCTCACCTCATGAGTGCCTTGTAAGTGAATAGTGAGAGGTTTTTGGTGATATATTGTATTGGACCGACTGTATAGTTGGAAGAGATGTTAGATGAGTTTCTAGGCATAAAGTGCCTTCCTCAAGTCCACAACATTCCAACTCTAAGTGACTGTTAGCTCAGCTGAATTTCAGGCAGATTTTCTAAGTGAAATATAAAGGAAATTTAGGAAGAAGAATTTAGAAATTTGGCCCAGAATTAGATAGCACACATTACCTACCAGTCCCTTCCATTGCCAAAAGTGCTTCAAGATTTGCAGTGAACATGAGTGACCAGTGTGATAATAGAAGTTGGAATCAGTCATTACAAACTTTTGTCAAGTGACAGAGGTAGTGATCCTTATTTGGATCTCCCAGACATGTTATTGGTGACCAGAAGTAAAGACGAGAGATTAAATCCTTTAGAAGTCAATAGGATTTGACTTTAAAGGAGACTTTACTGAGCTGTGATTTTTCTTCAAGTTCCTTATCAGACATCTTCTGTGTCACTCACTTGTTCAAGTCAGGACTTCAATTTTAAATCTAATTTTAAATGCCCCTATCAGTTAATGTCTGATAGAGATTAGTTCCATTGTCAGTTCTCTGCAGTGTTAGCCAGAAGTTAGTTTGCAATATGATATTGCAGTTGTATGTTCCTAATAGTATAATAAATTCTGTTTTTCCTTATTGAACAGGCTTTTCTGAACTTGCCCTACTAGAACTAGCCTTTCTGCTACTGGATGGGAAGTCAGGGTAATCTTGCTTATACAATTTAAAGTCCCTCTTAAAATACAAGATTTTCATTTAAATTGATCTCAGTTGAGCTCAGAAAAAAAAAAATTAAAAGTATGTACCTTACTAGAAGCAAATACTCATCCAGTGCTGAAGGTTTATATTCCCACTTTTCAGGGTTCCTAAGAAATTCAGATGAGAAGGGGACAAGGTAATAGGTTTCCAAACAAGTGGAAAATATATTACTCCCCACAAGGAAGTGCATTTCTGAGCAAAGTGGGAAAACTAGAACTTTTTGTACATCCATTTTTAGCTCATCCGGGACAGAGCAAATCTTCCAGGTTGGCAACTTGGTTCCAGTCGGCAGGAACAAGGAGAGATTGCTGTTTTCTCTATGGGAGTAGTTCCTGTATGGAAAAGCCCACCATTTTCCTCAATCTAGTCTAGCATGACTCAGTCAGTGGCATATATAGCAGCTTCAGAAGGCAGTGGACCTCATTCCCTCCCATCCTGCGTACGCACCTAATGTACCAGACTTATTTGGCAGCATTGCATTCTGGGAGGAAAGGTGGGGTTCTGGAACGACTGACACTTGTCCACTTTGCCCTGCCCTACTGGTGTGGAGCAGTTGTAAACTGCTGGCCTTTGATGGGTCTCCCCGCAAAGTGACTCACTGAATATCATGGGGCAGCTAGAGCATAAGGTGGGAGCTGCAGCTCTCTTCCTTCCCAGTAATTGAAGACTGCTGAGGCAGCATGCTAGAGCCACTGACAGTAGGCAGTGGTGAGAACAAGCTCAAGGCTCCTCTGACTGAGCCATGACCTTATGTATTGAGTGGCCTCAGGTTCCAGGAGCGTAAAGACATGTTTGTTCTTTTCCTTCAGCTGAGCCAACTGTTCCTGAACTGCAGCTGAAGATCTGACCTTTATTCTGATAGAGCTATGAATCTTATTAGACTATTTGCCACTGCCATAATTTGTGGCAGAGTCCCACAGGCTAAGTATAAGTTGCTTAAATACATGTTGTATAATTACACAGTGTGTAGAAAGAGTATTTTCTTTCCCTTCCTTTTTAAACACTGTGACGCCTCCTTGGTTTTCCAAAGACACTTGTTTCTGTTTTATGTCTCGAGCGCTCTACTGTGCCCTAGAGCAGATGTCTGCAGCAACAGAGAAGCTTTCCTTCTCTTAGGCTTCCTGGGAACTGTAAGGCATTTTCTCATGAATTTCTGTGTCATGACATTTGACAGCGTAAAAACCAGCCGTGTATTCCTTGGCTTCACCCACCATGGCTAGCTGCCATGTTTGTTTATGGGCCTGGAAAGCTACTGGTAGGACATGACAACATCATGGAAATCCCCATTCTCTCAGGCTGCCTCTGGGAAGAAGTTGTTTCTATACTGAACTCCTCATAGCAATTTAAAATAGAAGGAAGGATGTCCCTATGAACTCAGCCTTGAATCCAGAAAGACCCTTGGTCTTCTCTAGTGAAAAGGACAAAGGACTAGAATTTAGTCTTTAGCCCTTTTCAAGGAGCTAGCTTTACCTTGCTACTTACACTTCCTCCTTGATTGTAAGCAGCCTTGTTAAACTCTGCCAGAGGCAAAATTGAGAAAACACTTGGGTTTTCCCAAACAACTAAGGCAGGCTATGCCAAGATTTTTCAGAACCTAACTCCCTTGTGTTGTACTTCCCTAATTGGGAAAGATCAGGGACAGCCAGTTCAGTACTGGTGATTCAATACCCACTTCTCAACATAGCAGTGCACATAATCTTTGTGAGATGGTTCAAGGACTCTGTTTCCAATCTTTGGCAGTTCCCAAGCAGTTGTGGAGCTGGGAAGAGTGATGGCTGATTATCAACCTCAAGGGTTTAAACAAATATTCCTGCAACATCTATTTGCGGAAAGAAAAAGTCTTAGCATTCTTACAGCACCAAGTCCTGAGAACTAGCAAAGATTAAGGGATATGCATCAACATGTCCTAGTGCCTCACAGGCCTGGGATATTTCTTTGGTTTCACTAAACAAGCACATTCAATCTGTGGCTCTTTTGCACTACAGTTACCAAAGCCCGAGTACAGGCTATGGTAGCTTTGTGGTAAAAAGGATCAAGATGATAGTTTGAGTGGAGGGATAGTCTTTATTAGCCAGGTGTCAGGGAGGAGTCCTGTTGTGCTAAAGATTTAGGGTATGGCAGGAGTCTGGCAAAAAGGAGCTCTCTAATATGTTAGACTTGATGGACCAGATTGTGACTTGGGCTACACTGGCATAAATTACAGCAGAGTCATTTTGCAATAGAATTGAGATCAAATTGAGATCAATATGGTAGAACTGAGATCAAATTCTGGCCCTGTGTCTCTGGCTGTAACCTAGTATAATCTCCACTGTGTGCATATCAGAACAGGTTAGTTATATAATATTACTTGCCAGTGACCATGGGGCCCTGAAGAAGCACCTAAGAGACGCAAATACTAGAGAACCTTTATAACAGCAGCAGGTGGCAACACGCTGATATTGTGAGCCAACTCTTTCCAACCACTGCTTCCATTCTTTGAATAAAATGCTACCAAGTTGATCCCTGGCCACTCTCACATCCTTAGCTCTATCCTTTGATTATGCATGCAGTCTCTTTGGGACATTGCCATCAGTATCTATGCTGTCCCATTCACAACAGCATCAGTGGTCAGTTCCATAGGCCATCCTAGAGGAATATTCAGTGTCAGATGCAGTGTTTGGGTTCATACCCAGGATAAGATCTTCTAAATCTAGTAATTATAGTAATATGTTTATACCAAATTGGAATATATTCCCTTTGGTGTCTGTTTGGCTGAATGCAAAAGTAGGTTACACCTACTATACTGTACCTCTCCTTTGTCTCTTTTGTTAATGCAGATAAGAATCAGACCCACTGCAACCAGTTTTCAATTGTTAACAAGCAAAATTTAACAATTAAAAAAAATCACCTCTCATTATAGTGACACAGTCATATTTTTGTGTGCTAGTGTGAAGTGAAATGTTTGGGGCCTGGTCAGTTTTTATTGCTTCCCTATAAATTTCAAATGGTCAAACAGAATTGGAAAAAAAAAAAAAAAAAAGGAAAGCATTCCAAATTTTGCATGTCTTGCCAAAAAGAAAACATAGCTGGGAGTGGCAGCTTGAGAGGAAATGGCTTCTAAAGCTAACTCTGATTCCTGACACAGCCTTTACTAAGCATATTTAGTTCTGTGGCTAATAACACCAAAGCTGTTGATGGGGACTCTAAGTCATAACCTTTTGTTACTTCAGCATGTAACACAAAGCATGGCATTTCTGTAGGAACATGGAAAACATTGCGAGAGACCAGCATAAACCATTCCTCTTAAATGTAACTGGCTGTGTTTTAGCCCAGAATATGTGAATAAAACTCTTCCTTCTGATAACTAAGGAAATGCCAATATTTTTTCATCTAGTTTCTTCCTTAGGTTGTTTTAGTAAAAACCAACAGGATCTAGATACAGGGTCTCCACTGGCTACAGGAGTGGACGTGCTGTGGGGTACTACATCAAGGGTCCAAGAGTTATCAGAAGTAGACAACAAATTTAAGTACAGGTGGGAGCAAGCCAGTCAGGGGACTGAGTATAGCAGGTCTCCAAAAACTCCAGCCATAAAATAATGCTGAAAGGAGGGGAATGGTGGGACTACCACTTGCTGGCCCATAGCTCCTGTAGGTAGGTCTTAATATGAGGAGCAGAAGGTGGCTTAGATAGGATGAAGGTTTCTGTCAGCCCTTTATCCTTTGAAAATGGAGAAGGTGAACTCTGTGCAGGTATCTATTGGGAGACCTTTACTGGAAACACCAACTTCTCTCCCCCTGAGATCTTACCTCCCAAGCCTAGATATTAACAATCCTAGGACACTCCTCAAGTTTGTTTATACTGCATTCATGGTGAATCTTGAAGAACACAAGTCTGAGCACATCCCTGCCCAGTTTCCTGACATGCTGTAGTCTCTGCAGTTTACCAGCATGGCTGCTCCAGACTTGACCTCTGAAGCTGCTCTCAGGCCTCCTGGAGACCAAGGGCTCATTAATGAATACCTGGTTCTGGAGCTCGCCTAAAGATTTGGGTAGATGTGGTGTGTTCAGCCTTGTGCTCCCCAAGACCACAGCCCTAGCAAGCTCCTCCTGACCCCCATTTTGTGATCTACAGGTGACTTCAATCAATGCAGGAGCCAACCCTCCCAGAATTAGAGTTCATTCCACCATTCTTGGCCTTCGTTCTCCCTCTTCTGTCTGCTAAACTACCTCTTGATTGTCTGTTGGCTGCTTTTGCCCCAAGAATAATGAATGCTACAGAGAAAGAAAATCTACCTACACTATCATGTGATACAAGAATAAGGAGACACCCAGTGTAATTGACAGCACCCAACTGACAGCCGGAAAAAAGAGAAATGATTTTTATACAGTACTGCCTGCTACAGAGAAAGGCAAAAACTCTGGCGATCTGACCATGGGGTAAAATTTGTTCCTGACCCTAAACATAGCTATCAGTCAGACTTGAGTGGAGGGATATGACCTTCTAGCTAGGAGCCTATGGATTTTAGTCCCATCAGGAGCATTGGCACACCCTAGTCAAAAGCCCCAGCTTTGGTTGCAACCAACACCCAATGCATCTGAGAAAGGCAAGCCTCCTGTGCTTCCCTACTCTGCCTTCCTATCCAACACATGTAGCAACGGGAGGTGGGGAGGATCTCTTCCTGGCTCCATCTGGCAAATAGGAAGCCCAGAGGCATAGGAAATGCTAAACATCTTCCATTCCACTCTGCAACCTGGAGACAGCAAACATAACTGTGTATATCACACCCTCTTACAGGGGAGAAACACTCCCCTTTCTGGATCCTCTCCATAATCATATCCCACTCCTTAAACCTCCCTGTCTAACTAAGCCAGTTGTGAAGCTCTGCTTTATTTTTCTGATGTTAAGTGTGGTCATCACCTCTGAATAAAGAGAACATCCATAGCTTCAAAGGAAGATGTTGCCCCTTAGCCAACAGACAGGGTAAAACAAATGGTGGGTTGAGAAGGGACATAACCAAAACATTTATTGGCATAGGTGAGGAAGAAATGGTCTTTTATATAATCTTATTCAATGGCTGTCCATTGTGGGATTTCTTGCACTTTCCTCTGAAGAATATGTGCCAGCCACTGTTGGACACCGGGTGCTATGTTCTACAAAGCATTGGTCCAACCTGATTCCTCTATCCCTCTATCTCCATCCACAAGAACCACCATACAGTTTTAGCTTTAATTTAAACAGTTTATTGCAAAGCTTATTTCTTTGGTTTCAGAATAAGGATTGCAAGTAATTTAATCTGCTCTGTCTGTCTAATCTATATTAATCTATTGGGCTTGTTCATAACTGATGCTCATTAGGGAGTTCTAGGGAGAGGAAAAAGGCAAGACCCAAGCTGACCAACCTTTCTTCATAGGATCTTCTTATATAGCTTCATATTATAGCAAGCAGGCCAAGAGAATGGGGGAAGGGAGGGTTTCTACTTTCTCTTTGCTGTATGAAGCTCATTTTACTGGATAAATTCTCTTCATTGATCCAGGAAATGGTTGTGGAAACTGGAACCGTCCTGGGCGAACTAGGAGATCTAGTCACATTAAGCTTGGCTACTTGTATTTTCCACTGTAAAATAATTCCAGTTCTACACACCAGAATCCTCAGTCACCAGCCCATAGACTGAGTATACCCATTCCATGGGGCTCCTTGTGATAACCAGGATGAACTTTAAAAAATATAAAAATACAAAATCATAGGACTGTGTGAGTCATAACAGCACCTGACATTCAGTGATCTCAACCCATTTTACAAGTCTTAATGAGTAACGCTTTACAACACCTCTATTTGGCGGTGAAGCACTGTTGTAAAGGAGAATATCTTCAGGTGACTGTTCACTACCTAAAGTTATTATTCTGTGTGTGAAGACAAAGCAAATACAGTAAGGTTTTTGTACAGGCAGAATCATTTATAAAATCCTTAATGCCTGATTAAAACTGGGGTAAATAATATGATCAGACTCAGGTCTCCTGCTTATTAATACTGTGTCCAAAAAAATACACAGGGAGTTAATTTAGCACGAAGATGTCTGGGTAAATCTATAGGAAGGAAGTCTGCAGACAGGAAGGAGGGGTGTGGATGGAAAAGCTATCCTGTGCTGAGCTGCAGTAAATGCAGCCTTAAATCACAGCACATGGATAAGAAAAAATTAGAAATTAAGCTATAATCTTGAGAATTAAATTCTGTATCAAACAACCTTAAAGTCTGGCAGCTGGTTTGGAACTGATAAGAAAGGGACCAGCTAAAATGTTCCCAGGGTATGTTCTCATCCCTGGCTGGCATAAGAGTGAGTTACAAAGCATGAATCAGAGTCTAATTCTGTCAACCAGTGATTGGGTCCTGAGAGGCACTGGGCTGTGTGTTAACCTAACAATATGCTCTATTGAGTTATGGGAATTGTAGAGTCCTTTCCCCCCACCTTTAGCCTATTTTTTTCCCACACTGCCTCTTGTCCTTTTCATTCCAAAGCTTGCAGTGTATAAATACATATGTGCATTAGCTCATGTGTATAGTATATCAAAGTGCATTTTAAAATGACTTAGCATAACACTGTTATCATGCAAAGTGGAAGCAGCCCAAGACAGCACAACATATTGACTGTGTTTTTGACAGTTGGGCTCCAGTTATAACACAGTCATATGGGTGGGCGCAACCCTAAAAAACCTCAGCTTGCAAAGAGGGAGAATTAAAAGTGACTCTTCTCCCTGCACACCCCCTTTCCTCTTCATTTTTCAGTCTGCTCAGGTCTGGTGGCATCATGTAAACTCGCCTTTTATCATGTGTAACAAAGTAAACATCAGAGTGGTGACACTGAATAAAAACTCTGTGGGAGAAGTCACTGGGTTTACTTTAACTTCACAGAAACTAAACTGTATGAAAATTGAATATGTTCAATTTACTCTGCCTGAAGCCAAATGTCAGAAACACGTTAAAACATCTGTTTGCACTTACAATGTGACTGACTGCCAGTGATAAAATGTTTTTTAATATGGTCATGTGTCCAGAAAGGTGATATTAAATAGTTGGAGGTTGTACCTCCAGATCTTGCTTCATATTGAGCCTGATCCAAAGCCCACAACAGTCAATGGATGTCTTCCTTTTGTTTTCAGAGGACTATGGATGAAGTATATTGGAAGGGGCAGGCAGTCATATTTATCTGAAAAGAAACATTTCTGCTTAGTCAAGGATTGCGCTAAGTTCCCCTCAGTTATAGCTTGTGTATGGCTTCACCCTCTTTCATTTACTTTCAGTTTGAATTGAAATAAAATAAAATGAGATAAATGTTGCCTGGTTTCTACCTGTAACCATAAAGCAGTACGTATTTTGTATTTGCTCAGAACTAATTCTTGGTGTGCTTAAAATCTTGGCTAACATCCAATAATGCATTTGTAAATCTCATGAAAACTTGGCCTTGGCATCAGGTTTGTATTGAAACTTGAAGCAAGGAGTGTATTGCTTTTTTTTTTTTAATGCTGTCGCAGTTCCAAAAAGTTTCAACATCATCATAATCATTAGCAGTATTAATATTATTATTATGTCTAAGGGCTCCTGTTGAACCAACATAAAGTAAGAGACAGTTACTACCCCAAAGAAGTTACTCTTTCAGACTGTACTTAGCACTTCATGTACAGCAATTTTTTATCTTCAAAGGATTTGTGTTATTTATTTCTTTTTAAACTGAAGACTTAGGACAGAGATATTTATCTTCTGTCCTTTGATTGCTACATGCAGGTTTATTTCTTTTTCACACAGCTAAAGCACAAGCTATATATAGGCAGCCATTTTTTTGTTCTGCATCTCAGCTCTCTGTATTAAAAACAACATAAAGGATTTCCCATATGTGTGTGCCTCTTCTCACCCCTCCAGAAGAATCTTGAGGACCATGGTGCTAATCTGGAACAAATATTTTATCTACCTGTGCATTCTGGATTTATAGTTAAATGCAGTTAATCATCACATATTGGAATGGTTAAATGCCATACTTCTTTTTCATACCAGGCAAGGTCTACATCTGTGCCAGGTGTTTGTACAGCAATGGCACCTTGCACAATGGGCCACTGATCTATGATGGATTCTTAAATTCCACCATAATAATATCAATAAAAACTCAGCCAGGAATGTAAAAGAGGTGGTATTGATTTAATAGATTTCACAGATTTCTAGGGTTGGAAGGGACCTATTAAATCACTTGAGTCTGACCCCCTGGTCTGGGCATGAAAAAGTGCTGGGATCAAGTAACCCCAGCCAGCTGCTTGTCTAATCTCCTTTTGAACACTTCCAACGTAGGGGAAAGCACCACCTCCCTTGGGAGCCTGCTCCATATTTTGGCAACCCTCACCATAAAAAAAGTCTTCCTGATGTCCAATCTAAGTCTACTCTCCTTCAGTTTATGACCATTGTTTCTAGTAACCCCTAGGGGCGCCCTAGTAAACAGAGTATCCCCTATTCCCTGTTGACCCCCCCCCCCCCCCCCCCCAAGAATTTGTAGACAGCCACAAGGTCACCTCTCAGCCTTCTCTTGCTGATGCTGAACAGATTCAGGTCCCTCAATCTGTCTTCATAGGATCTTACCTGCAGGCCCTCAACCATACGTGTATCCCCCCTCTGAACCCTTTCCAGGATATCTACATCCTCCTTGGAGTGCGGTGCCCAAAACTGGATGCAGTACTCCAGCTGCAGCCTCACCAATGCCACATAAAAGGGAAGTATCACCTCCCTAGACCTGCTCATGGTGCACCTACTATTGCAGGAAAGAGTGTGGTTAGCTTTACTTATTACCTTGTCACTTTGGCGACTCATGTTCATTTTTGTGTTGACTATGACTCCGAGATCCCTTTCTGCTGCTGTGCTACTTAGAATGGTGCTTCCCAGTCTATAGGTGTATTGGTGATTCTTTCTCCCCAGGTGCAGCACTTTGCACTTATCTTTTTTAAGGTGCATCCTATTCTAATCTGCCCACTTCTGCAGTCTATCTAAATCCACCTGAATTTACTCCCTACCCTCTACTCTGTTTACTATACCCCATAGTTTGGTGTCGTCTGTGAATTTGGACAGAGTGCTTTCTACACACTCATCCAAATCACCAATGAAGATATTGAACAATACTGGTCCAAGGACAGAACCTTGGGGTTCTGTCCTTGGACACTACTGCCCACATCTCTCCAGGTAGAAACCGACCCATCCACCACCAGTCTCTGATCTTGCACCATGGAGGTGTCCCACAAGATCCCATTATATAATCTTTCTTTCTACCCATTACTTTACCTTATCCAACTTCCATTTCACAGTAACTTTTCATTCTTAAGAGTAAATCCATTCTACAGCTGGCAGGGATGAGCAATTGCATATACCCATTAGCTACAGGTGGCTAAGTTTAGGACAAGCAACTGTGTGTGGACAGATGATATGGTGAACAGAATAGGACATCAGTCCTGGGTGTAGAGTCTGTTTCTGACTCTTTAACTGTTTCTTCTATGGCTTTGGGCAATTCACTTTGTGTCCTTCTTTTTCTGCCTTATAGATTTACATTAGACAGGAATTCTGGGCAGGGACTGCCTCTGTGTGTCTGTCCTGTGGTCAGCACAATGGGGCTCTGATCTCAGAGAGTGCTTGAAGGTGCAGCCATAAGACAAAACATCAGAGTAATAATTAATGTCCTTGTATTCTTTGCTGAAGTGAAGTCCTCTGTGACAAGATTAGATGTATAGGTTCAATATTGTCTCCTTGCTATTTATACTCATAAAGAGCCTGCTGGTTTACTTTGTTGATTTCTAATGAATAGCCACGTCAAGGTCATAAAAAGTCTTATGCTTCCATTAAACAACCCCATTTAAAAAAAATTACATTTGGCATCACAAACATCACCTTTAGTTATAAGGATCTCACCTGGAGCTGTGGCTCTTGGTAAAACACCATCTAATGGTACCTGAGAGTGTCCTAGTTGGCAGGAAAGTAGCAGGTCTAGGGCCCTGTGAGGCTACCAAGTACTTTGCACACTTTGAGTGCATTCCCACATGCAGGGGTGTGCATTTGCCCCAGCACAAATACCAGCAAAGTGCCTTGCATGAGGATCTTCTGCCCAGCAAGAGGCTAAAGAAAGCCACAATATCCCATCTTTTTGTCTACTACTTTCATTCTAAACCCCAAATAAGATGAAGATGCTCCAAAACGGAGCATCCTCAGTAACTTTTCTCTGTGCTGCTTCCCAGCCCCAGCACTGTTTTCAAAATGGGAAGGGAGAAAGGGAGTGGAGGGAGTTTGGTTTGGGGTTTTCTCAGCTGGCACTGGAGAGTGGGATGGGTGGATTGGAGGCCCCCATCTCAGGGGGGCCTCCACTCCATCCACCCCACTCCATAGTGCTGACTGGGGAACCACCAGAATGAACTCTCTCCACTCCCTTTCTTCCCTTCCATTCTGAAAACAACACTGGGGCTGGGAGGGGCCATTGCTAGGGGATAGTGGCTTCATACTTATAGCCACTCTAAACAGCATCTGGATTCCCCAACCCCTGGGACCCAACAGTGAACATCTGCTGGGTCCGGGGACTCATTGTAACTGATGGTGCTTCCTGTGAAGTGCCATGAGTTAAAATGGGTAGCTGCTATCTGTCTGTTCCTTTAGAGTACTCACGAACGATTAACCACCCCTTTAACTGACATGTTTGCATATCTTTTAGTGTGCCACTTGATTAGCTGTATAAATCAGCATCCCCAGTCTGTCTGAGCACAGAAGGCTTGAGTCAGTCTGACATCATCACTGTGGGCCACGTTCCATCCACGACATGTGGACAAGTTTTACTCCTAGTCAGGGGGTTCTGGCAAGGCCCCTAGTCTGAGTGTAGCAGGACTAGTGCCAAGCAAATTTTGTTGTGTGAGCCTGGATTAAGCTCTACAGGAGACTATTTAGGGAAGCCCCATTCTAGCTCCACAGCCAAAACCACAGAAATCAGATTTTGATCAGAATAAAACTTTGAAAGGGAACGATCCAGATATAAAGTATTTTCCTTTCTTTCTTACTTTTTCTTTTTGTTTTTTTCAAGAAATGTCCCCTCTTCCCCCACCACATATTTTCAGAGGCAAATATCCCCAGTAAGCAATTACAGGATTTTCTCTAGCATACAAGGATTTTGTAGTGTGATGTTTTTCATCTGGCATGTCTTTGTCTGTTACTTTCATCGTGGGCTGTTCTGCTGAATAGAAGACAGACATTACTCAGAATGAGAACGGAGACTGTCTGTTTTTGAGTACTGAAGCTTTATTTAAAATGCATGCTTTGCCAGTGAAGTTTGCATGTGCTTCTCTTTTATGCTACAACTCCAGCCCTTCAGATGTGTGTTACAAGGCTGTAATGTTACACAGATCTGTTGCCTTCTAATAGGCATTAACATTACATTTTTTATTAACTATGCAATGAACTAGAGAAAAAAAGAGGGAGACACATTTGAAACAATTTACCTGCTTGTGTTATGTTTTCAGACACTCATCTTTCTACACATATGCTAGATTTCATAGAGAAAAAGAAATATGTGCATAGTCAAGGATTTCCCCTCTTCCTACCCCCCCCCAACTAAGAAAATGTTCACAGAAGGGCTTTAATAAAATAAAACTGGAAACATTCCCACAGCATTGCCATAGTTGCCAGTTTTATGAAAGGGCCTCTCTTCTTTAATCAGAAAGGCGATATATTAGCATAAGAAATGTGAACATAGAACCTTATTTTCGCTATGGCTAGTTTGGTAATGTAAAGTACTCATGAAGTTAATAGATATTACATTTATAATGTAAAGAGTGAGGAAAAATGAGAAATCGGGCCACAAAATTCTTTGGCTTTTAAGCTTTTCATTTACATCAAGGCTTGTTACGTTGCTTTGGTAATGTCTAAATGTAATATAGGGCTTGCTTCAAGACCCAGTTCCATTGCCAGCACAGCACATGAATCCAGGTGCTTTCTTTCCACTGATAACTAAATATTAAGGGCATGCGGTGAAATCGGGCCCCACTGGCAAAAATGAATTGGAAAAATGCACATTGAGTTCAATAAAACCAAGATTTCAACCTGATTTCTATTTAGACAAAAGCTATTTTACATCACGAACCCAAAGTAAAATAAAATTGTTCACAGGGGTGTAACATGACTTTTGAGCAACATTTTCAAAAGCTAGCAAGGTGACAAACTGATTTGTCACTGATCCACCCCTTTTGTCTTGACTAAAATAATTACCTGTTAAGACTCTTGAAATGTATCTCAACTAGCTGCTACCGGAGCTTTGTTTAGGTCAACGTATGTATAACTGCATTGTTTCTTTGATTTATCACTATCTGCAATCTGGATAATTATGATTACTCAAGAGGACATTCACAATGCAATCACATAAACTTCTTTTGAAAAGAATCTTAGTCCTTAGTGGGCACATCTATGCATGTACTCATGACTAAGTGCTCCCAGACAGGTGTCTACCCATGCAGGGAAGGGGAACCATATTTGCTGCTAACGGCAGCAAACTGGTCCCATTTCCTCGGGCCTTGCATTGGGCCCCTGCCACCACCAGGGGGAGTTCTAGGCTTCCCCTGAGTACTAGAGCAGGGGCTAGCAGGGAGCACTGTCTCCTGGCAGCCTGTCCCCTGGCTGGGGCTGGGACATGGCACCCTGCCCCCAGGGGCAGCCATGTGGGGACAATGTCCCCCCACCCCAGCAGCAGGGAGCTTCTGGCCTTGACTCCTTGATCAGGGGCTGAGGACTTGGAAAGATCTGTAGGAAATAGCTGGCTCCTGGCCCAATGCTCCTTGCCAGCCCCTGGGCCACCTCAGCCTCTGCCACAAGGGAGCTCCCAGTGCCAGCTCTGCACTGCAGGGCCAGCTCTGGGAGATCCTTATCTCCCAGTGCCAGCTCCCCAGTCACTGGGCCAGTACTTGAAGACACTTATCTCCCAGCAGGCCAGCACTAGGAGATCCTTACCGTGCCATTACTAATTGAAAGTAAATTTACTACTTTACTTATGATTAGTGTGGTTTACCGTGTAGTAAGCATAAGCATGTGTAGATGCACATGCTTACTGTCCAGTAAACTATGCTACTGCACATTTAAGCATCTTGGGTAGATGTGCCCAGTGTTCATTAAATGTATTGAGAGCACACTAGTGAGTTCTTTTCTTTGTCCACAGAACAGGTAGAAAAGGTACTAGCAGCGCAAGCTTCTCAAACTGCCTCACTCATGCCTCACAATATTCTTGGAAGAACCACTATAATAACAACAGGCCATGTATTGTGAAAGAAAACATGTGAGACATTTTCAGGCTATGCAGCCTCAACAATAAAGTAATAGACACAGCATATCATGGGTTAGTGATAGATCTCTGCTAGTTGAGGGTATACCAAGCAGCATATTGCCATGGCCAAGGTGGTTCATCAGTTATTACTGATGTAAAGGTGATAAAGAGCTAAACAGTGCCATCACCCATCAGTACAAATACTGGCTGCCAGTAGTGCCAGAAGATGAACAAACTAAAATGGATTGAATGGACTGTGCCATACTTTTTACCACATATTGTAGTTGTAGATAAGGATGTCAGTTCTCCTTCATAATCACCATTGCTCTCCCTCTGGACAGCAATGTGCGCTGCACCACCAGAGAGAAAGTGAGAAGGTACCACAATCTGTTCACAGATGTGAAAGCATCTAGAAAAGGTGACCTTAGTACTAGTAATCTTGTCCTGAATGGAGTTACAGTAAAAGCTCTGTTATCTGGCATCCCCCAGGAATAGGGGGTGCCAGTTAATCAAATATTCTGGTTAATGAAATGTGCACCGTCTGGTGCACTCCCCAGCATCAGTGTGCCAGGGGATAGGGAGCAGGGCCCTGAGCAGGCTGCTTTTCCCCATGTAGGCTGCTTTGCCCTGGGCCATGGGCCAAAGAAGTATCAAAGAAAAATTCTGCTCGCGGCGGTGAAACCCGGAAGTGGTACTTCCGGTTTCACTTTTGCCGTGTCCCTTGGATGCCAGTTAATAGAGTTTTCTGGCTAATAAAGTGCCGGTTAAGACAACACAGCTTTTGCTGTATAATAAAGTTTGTTGTGAAGGCCTTAAGAACACTGGAAGTGGACTGAACCCTGACACTCATTCAACAGTCACACTTTTATAGGCAATGAAGATTACCTATTAAGTTCTCTTTCTTTGAGCAAGTAGGCATGTCTGTTTGTCTGTTCAAGGCTTGCCATTTTATGTTTTGCATACACCATAGGCACATGCCATGAGCTTAGGCCATAACAAATCTAAATCAGGAATATGAATGTTTGGCAACAAATTATATTGTCACATGTCAATGATGAACATATTGTTCATGAATGGCACAGCTATGACTACATAAAGTAAAACAAGTTTTCCTCAATGAGTGTCCATAAAAACAAATATCTTGTCACATATTTTGCTTGTGCCTCGTGTTTCCAATATCTTATTTTGTTTTCTTTGGGGCCTTTTCTGTTCTCATTTTCCTTCCCCTTCTTCACTTGCTATGAAAACACTAGTACTAGTATAGTTAGATTTAACGCAGTATAAATCAGTTCAGTTGATATTGAACCGTGTGTGATGGTTATTCAGACACTGTTTATGATTCATAAATAAGAATCATTCCATTATTTGGGGGTAGAGATGTCCTTGAACTAGAACAACAAAACTAAACACCTCTGAACTTACATTTTTTAAAACTCTGTGAATGTCTTTATTTTTTTAGAATTGCTTGTATAATACTGATTCTGGACCTTTAAAAAGCTACATAGAATGACTTTTCTTATTGAGGCAGCTGACTACTGCATTGATGGAGCAAGTTTATAAACAATTTGGTTCTCTTATTTAACAAAAGTACAGATACAAGACTGCAATCGCTGCTGGGGTTTTATTGTATGTGAATTAGCATTAACACAGCCAGAAAACCCCACCAGATCTATCCATCTCAGAATTTTTTATTACTTTTTCCTCTAGCTCAGACACTCTTTTGCCAGACAGCCAGCTGTCTGCAGCCTTTTCTCCAAAACAGGTCCCTCTCCCACACAGAAAACTTTGGAAAACCAAGATAGTTCATTTATTTTCCAACTTTGGTTGTCTTCTCCAGTAATGGAACACATGATAGTAGTGAGCTAGGCCCTCGTGAACTTAAAGTTGGCTGTTGGAAAACTTCAGTTTCAGTTTGAGTTGGCTGGATCCTTTCTCTTCTCAGCAGGATCCAATAATATACATCAGGAGATTTGTCCCTGGAAATCTCCCACCCCTCTCAGTGGTACCCCTTGAGGTTGCTCTTACATTCACTTGTCTAGGAGATGGAAAATTACATGCTGGACTTGGGCTGAGATTTGCTTTCCAATATAGAAATGAAGGGTGGGGTATGCTCTGTGTTTCATTTGGAAATCAAAGCATTTGACTCTGTTTTTCATACTTTTCATCTTATAATAAATATTTCAGAGCTGTTTCAAAACAATGCACAAGCCTGGATAGGTTAGGGATTCAGGGTCTGACTATCACTTGTACTTGACGTGTCACATCGTGTCAGACTGCATCCAACCTGTGAGAGATCCTGCAGACAATTCATTTTGTAATTAGAGGCTGCCTATACATGGTGGTGGAGGGGGATGCATTTTAATTAGAGTGGTTCTCGGAGAGCCACTCTTAAAACGCTTCACTGACATGTGTATTAAGCCCCTGTGGGTTTAAAAATGGCCACAGGATGCCTTATCTAAACTTCATTTAACAAGGTTTAGATAAAGTACCCCAGCGGCCATTTTTAAACCTGTGGGGGCATATACATGTGATGATGAGGCCAAGCTAGAGCATTTTAATTAGAATGCAGAGCAGACTTGATTAATCTGATGCATTCTAATTAGAACGTAAATCAGCACATGTATAGGCAGCCTCAGTGCTCACTCTATGCTCTGTGATTCTCTTATGCCAGAGGATTGCAAAAGTATAAGTTAGAGAAGTTGTTCCAATTATTCTATCATTATATTTTCTGTCTTATATTTTATTTCCATTTGTAGACACACTTAAGAAAGGGATTTAGCTGTGCATTTTTGGCCCTGTGATATATCTTGGAAATATATCACAAATAATACCCAAGTGCAGCAGTACAATGACATTCCAAATGTTCATAGTTTTATTGACTCTCACAATATTGAAAGTTGCTCTTAAGACTCCAGTTCCTGGAGTCATGTGATCATGTAAGACTCTCAGCTTTCATTAAAGAAAAATTATGTTTCTAGAGCTGGGTGCCAGGACACAAGAAGAGCCCTTCACTGCCAGGCTATAGAAGCCCAGCTGGAGCTGCCCTGTGCCATCCAGTCACAGGAGATGGGTGTGGGAACATGGCAGAAGCAGTGGGGATGGTAAGACTCTACTATAGGTGGGTGGTACAGCACTGCTCCTGCTGTGTCTTGCCCCCACAGCTCCTACAGCCAGGCACCATGGGGATTCTCTAACTTGGCTTCTATGGCTGGGAGGCTCGGGGATGCTCCAGATGCAACCAAAGAGCACCCTCCCCTGACCCTCTGCCACCACCATCAAAGATTTTCCCTGGGCTCCAAAATTGATAGTTATGCCTCTGCAACTTGCAGACTCAAATCCCTTTACTCAACCCCCCTGCCCCAACCTACTTCCAAATGCAAGAGGAAAAAAAATCCGTCTTGCAAAATGGCTCATCATATTTGGGCTACATAAGGGAACAAATTCCAAATATGTGATTACCCTTGCAGACATTACCCTGCCAGAAGCCTTTTACTAATAATACCAATAGAAGTCAGGATGAGCACCTCTGTTGTGGCACCATGTCTCTCAGGTATGGCAGGGAATGGTAGCATTTTAACAGGTGCCACTCTTCCTGCAGGGAAAGCAAAGCAGCAATACAATAATATTGGGTATATCTTGATGATGGAGGTTCTGTATTTTTGCTGAGCTGTGGAGAAAAGAGCTGATTTTTTGAGGGAAATAAAGTCTCCCAAGCACCTTTTCAAAAAATAGGAATGCTGGCATTGTTAGGCTTTCCAAATGTTGCTGATGGTTACTGCCTCTCTACAACTAAGTTAACCATTAGTGCCCTAAAGATGCATATAGGCCCCTATACATTTTTCAAAAGTGCCCCTCGTATTAGCAGGAATTAAGGGTCAGATCCAGTTTGGTCCCAGAGGTGCCTTGTCATAGGGATTGAAACACCTAAAAAAGTAGACATTTGGTGCCATGAGGACAATCCAAATAGGGTTAGGTGCCTACGCACCAGCGGCAACAGCAGACAGGCTTTTCATCTGAGCTCAGTGTTGTCCCCATTAGTTAGATGTGGAGCCCTCTGGGGACTTATGTGGAGTTTAAACACCTCTTCTGCAACAATCTGGATCACAATAGACCTTAGGCAAATTAGGTATCTGGTGATCAAACTGGATCACTACTGAGAATTCTCAGATTCCCAACCTGTAGGCACCTTAAAGAACTTTGCGGTTCAAAGTGGGGCCTTGAACCGACTGCTGGAGCAGAACAAATCTGGACTGTTCTTTAGAATTTAGGCAACTAAATTCCACCCAACTGGGCATTTCTGGGATCAATATGGATCTGGCCTACCCTGCTTACAAGCTTGTGAAAATCCATTTACACAATTATCTTCAACCATAGGTGTGCCTACACACCTAAGAAAATACAGCCACTTTTTCTTTTGGTTTATAAGTAGACCTTTGCTTCTTTTGTTTAGTTTTTAAGGAGTGCAATATGGCAGATATTGCATTTTACACCACTGGTGGTTCCATTTCCGTGGTGAAGAGATCCCTAAATAAATAGGCTGTCAATTTGTTAAGCATGAGGGATCCATAAAAATAAAAGTTATGATTACAACAGGAATTTTCCCACAGTAAAAACAAAATAAAACGGTGTTTCTTCCATAAAAACAATATTTAAAATGAAACATGTGTTTCCTTCCTAACTCTTTTAGGCTGTTTTATAGGTCAACATTCTGCTCTTCCTTTATGAGGCGTTAGGAGAGTCAAACAAATGTGGATCCTTGCTTGAACCTATAGAAATATTGCAGGATCCTGATACAAATCCTACCAATGGCACATTACTGTTACTGAGCTAAAGTTTCATCTGTTCTTGTCTTCCACTGACAGTGGCTCAGAAGAATTGGGAGCAGGTTCCTGAAACTCTGCTGGACCATGCCAGCTGATTGCTGAGCCCAGCCCTGGCTCCTCTGGCAGTGCTGGTTTCACACATATCTGCCCCCCCCCCCCCCGGGGTGCTCTGCCTGAATTGAGGGCATGCAGGGGCCAATATAAGTTGACCACATATTTTTTATCCAAAAGGTTAGGTCGACTTATAGACCAGATCTACGAAAATCCTAACTTTTTGGATGAGAAAAATGGGGTTGACTTATACACCATATCAGCCTATACACTATGAAATATGGTAGTTATGCCAATTTTTTGCTCACTGAGGGCTTCCTGTTCTTGAGGCATTTCCAGAAAGAAAGAACTAGGAAGAAAGAACTCTGTTAAGGAGCAATATATATCTTCTATAATCAAGATAGGATCAAAGTAAGACCAAACTGAGGTATTGTGGATTAGGATACAAGGAGGTAGAGGGGAAAGGGACTTGGTAGAGGGGGATCTACTATAGACTGCCACACCAGGAGAAAGAGCTTGACCTGGAATTCTTCAGGTAGCTCTCAGAGGCCATCTGGTCAAGAGATACGGTTGTCATGGGTGACCTAAACTACCTTGACATCTGCTGGTAGGATTAGTCAAGAATTAATCACTCATGTAGGTTCTTAATCTGCATACAGGACCTCCATCTAACACAAGAAGTATATGATACCACTAGGGGGAATGCCTTGCTGGACTTGGTACTGGCTACGGGGGACAACCTGGTGGGGGATCTGCAGGTACAAAGCAACTTAGGGGATAGTGACCATCAATTGATTGAAATCACTATCTGACAAAAGGTGGGGAAAAATAACGAGCAGGGCTGAAGTGTTAGACTTCAGAAAGGCTGACTTCATTGTGCTTAGGATATTAGTTAGTGGGGCATTAAAGCTCAAGAGCATTGACAAAATGGGGGTACAGGAAGGGTGGTAATTCCACAAGGAAGTGATCCTTTGGGTGCAGAAGGAGGCAATCCCACTGCATAGAAAAGGAGGTAAAGGGGCCAAGAAACCCTCCTGGCTAAACAGGGAAATTCAGGAAAGCCTATAGGCAAAAAACTGTGGAAGCAGGGGATAGCTACCAAGGAGGAGTATACCTCCCTGGCTCGCACTTGCAGGGAATCAATTAGGAAGGCCAAAGCAGTATTAGAACTCAGGCTAGCAACAAAAATTAAGCCCAACAAAAAGTCCTTCAGGTACATTAGGGAGTAAAAAGAAGGCTCAGGGCAGCATAGGACCCCTACAGGATAGACAAGGACAGTTGGTGACGGATAGCGGGGACAAAGCAGAGCTCTTCAATGAATTCTTTGCCTCTGTATTCTTTAACTTGGATCAAACTTGACAAATCTCCCAAATGCATTACTGACAGAAGCAGGAGAAACACCAGCCCACCAGCTGTCAGTGCTGACCTAGTTAAGAGACACACTGGATGTGTTTAAATCAGTGGGACTGGATGAGCTTCATCCAAGGGTGCTGAAAGAGTTGGCCAATGTCTTAGCAGAGCCACTGGCATGTTTGTTTGAGCACTCATGGTGCTCAGATAGTCCCAGAGGACTGGAAAAGGGCCAATGTGGTCCCTATTTTCAAGAAGGGGAGGAAGGAGGATCTGGGTAACTATAGGCCGGTTAGTCTCACCTCTATCCTTGAGATATTCTTGAAAAAATTATCAAGGATCACATTTGTAGGCGTCCTGCGGCTAATATGCTGAAGGGCAATCAGCACAGGTTCATAGCAGGTTGATCCTGCCTGACTAACCTTGTTTCTTTCTATGACCAGGTCACTAAGAGCTTAGATGCAGGAGTCATGGTAGATGTAATTTACTTGGACTTTAAGAAGGCCTTCGACACAATATCCCATCCAATTTTTATAAACAAATTGAACAGGTGTGCCACAGACGACTACACAGCCATGTGGGTGGCAAATTGGCTTAGGGGTCACACCCAGAGAGTGGTGGTGGATGGGTCAGTATTGAGCTCGAAAGATGTGGGCAGTGGAGTCCCCCAAGGCTCAGTCCTTGGGCCAGTGCTGTTCAACATCTTCATCAGCACCTGGATGAGGACCTGGAAAGCACTCTGTCCAAATTCACAGATGACACCAAACTATGGGGCAAAGCAAACACACTGATGGGAAGAAACCAAATCCAGGTGGACCTGGACAGGTTAGAGAAGTGGGTAGAGAACAATAGGATGCAGTTCAACAAGGACAAGTGCAAGGTGCTGCACCTAGGGAGAGGGAATCATCAGCATACCCATAGGCTGGGAGATGACCTTCTCAGCAGCACAGTGGCAGAAAGAGATCTCAGAGTCACTGTCAACTCCAAGATGAACATGTGTTGTCAATGTGATGAAGCAAGAAGAGCTAATCGCACTTTGTCATGCATTAGTAGGTGCATCATGAACAGGTCCAAGGAGGTGATGCTCCCCCTCTTTGTGGCACTGGTCAGGCCACAGCTAGAGTACTGTGTCCAATTCTGGGTGCCGCAATTCAAAAAGGATGTGGAAAACCTTGAGAAGGTCCAGAAGAAGACCACTCATATGGTTAGAGGCCTGCAAGGAAGGCCTTATAAGGAAAGGCTGAGGGACCCGGACCTTTTCAGCCTCTGCAAGAGAAGGCTAAGGGGGGAATCTTGTGGCAGTATACAAATTTATCGGGGGGGGGGGGGCAGCAGGGAATAGGAGATGCTCTGTTTACCAGAGCACCCCTTGGAATAACCAGAAAAAACAGCTACAAGCTGATGGAGAATAAATTCAGGTTGGACATCAGAAAGAACTTCTTCATGGTAAGGGTCACCAGAATCTGGAATGGGCTTCCAAGGGTGGTGGTGCTATCCCCTAACTTGGGGGTCTTCAAGAGGAGACTGGACAAGCACCTGGCTGGGGCCACTTGATCCCAGCACTTTTTCCTGCCACTAGCAAGGGGTCAGACTCGATCGTTTGAGGTCCCTTCCAAACCTATCATCTATGAATCTATGAACTAAACTCTGCCTCTTTGGGCTGCAGGACAGTGGTTTGGGTCAGAGTCCACTGACTTCCATGGAAGTTATATGCACATACTGTAAGGCTAAAGTTTTGCCTGTTAGCCTGAGGTGGGCCTTTCTTCTGTCTTGACAACATGAAGGTCTAAGCTGTAGCTTCAGTTTACAGTCTACAGGAAATCATGCCTGGACAAAAATTATGCTAAGATGTGGAATCAAGTAGCAATGGAACCAAATCTACCTGCCCATCCCATGGTAAAAAGCACCTCTGGTCATGAAGGATAGAAACAACCTATGCTGTAAAAGCATGCTTCATGCCAATAGGCCTCAGTGCTGAAGTGTTGTCATTTGATAATCAGGACATGTTTGTGATTAATTTGTAAAGCCTGCAGTGTCCCAT
The DNA here is from genome assembly GCF_030867095.1 of Alligator mississippiensis. Classification (NCBI taxonomy): domain Eukaryota; kingdom Metazoa; phylum Chordata; order Crocodylia; family Alligatoridae; genus Alligator; species Alligator mississippiensis. Next base: position 222,304,975 of record NC_081824.1, on the reverse strand, counting down.
TGGCAGGAAAACTAACATTTCATAGATTCATAGATTCATAGATGTTAGGTTTAGAAGGGACCTCAATAGATCATCGAGTCTGACCCCCTGCATAGGCAGGAAAGAGTGCTGGGTTCAGATGACCCCAGCCAGATGCCCATCTAGCCTTCTCTTGAAGACCCCCAGGGTAGGGGAGAGCACCACCTCCCTGTGAAGAAGCTCCTCCTAATGTCCAGTCTAAATCTGCTCTCTGCTAGCTCATGTCCATTATTTCTTGTGACCCCCCCAGGGGTGCCTTGGTGAGTAGAGCCTCACCAATTCCCTTCTGCGCCCCCATGATGAATTTATAGGCAGCCACAAGGTTGCCTCTCAACCTTCTCTTGCGGAGGCTGAAGAGGTCCAGGTGTCCCAGTCTCTCCTTGTAGGGCTTGGCCTGCAAGCCCTTAACCATATGAGTGGCCCTTCTCTGGACCCTCTCCAGGTTATCCACATCCCTCTTGAAGTGCGGCGCCTAAAATTACATGCAGTACTCCAACTGCAGTCTGACCAGCGCCCAATAGAGGGGAAGTATCACCTCCTTGGATCTGTTTGTCATGCATCTGCTGATTCATGATAAAGTGCAGTTAGCTTTGCTGATGACTTTGTCACACTGACGACTCATGTTCATCTTGGTGTCCACTAGGACTCCAAGATCCCTTTCTGCTTCCGTGCTACTGAGCAGGTAATTTCTTAGGCAGCAGGTGTGATGGACATTTCTCCTCCCTAGGTGCAACACTTTGCATTTCTCCTTGTTAAATCGCATTCTATTGTTTTCTGCCCATTTGTCCAACCTGTCCAGGTATGCCTGTAGTTGTTCCCTGCCTGCCGGTGTGTCCACTTCTCCCCACAGTTTTGTATCATCCGCAAACTTGAACAGAGTACACTTCACTCCCTCGTCCAAGTCACTGATGAAGACATTGAAAAGTATCAGTCCAAGGACCGAGCCTTGCAGGACCCTGCTGCCCACGTCCTTCCAGGTCGATACCAACCCATCTACCATCACTCTCTGGGTATGACCCTCTAGCCAATTTGTCATCCACCGGACTATGTAATCATCCAAGTCACAGCCTCTTAACTTGTTCACTAGTATGGGGTGGGATACCGTATCGAAAGCCTTCCTGAAGTCTAGGTAAACAACATCAACCACTACTTCTGCGTCCAGGTGTTTTGTAACCTGGTCATAAAAAGAGAGTAGATTAGTCAGGCATGATCTACCTGCTATGAACCCATGCTGGTTTCCCTTCAGCATAATTTTTCCTGCTGGGCTCTCACATATATGAGCCTTAATAATCTTTTCAAAGACTTTGCCAAGGATGGAGGTGAGACTGACTGGCCTATAGTTGCCTGGATCTTCCTTTCTCCCCTTCTTGAAAACAGGGACTTTTCCAGTCCTCCGGGGCGTGGCCTGCGTGCTATGAGTGCTCAAATATTCTTGCCAGTGGCTGTGCAATGACATCAGCCAGTGCCTTCAGTACCCTTGGATGGAGCTCATCCGGGCCTGCCGACTTAAATGCATCCAGTCCTTCCAAGTGACTCTGCAACATCTCAGGGTCAATGCTTGGTGGTCTGGCACTTTGCTGTTGCCTCTCTACAATCCCATTGTGAGACTTGTCTTGCCCCTTGTTAAGGAACACTGAGGCAAAGAACTCATTGAGGAGTTCAGCCTTGTCCCCCCTGTCTGTCACCAATTGCTTTTGCCCGTTCAGTAGTGGTCCTATACTGCCCTGGGCCTTCCTTTTACTCCCTATATATCTGAAAAACAATTTTTTGTTATCCTTAACTTGGGATGCCATTCTCAGCTCCATGGTAGCTTTGGCCTTTCTAGCTGCCTCCCTACAATTACGAGCTGGGGAGGTATACTCCTCTTTGGTAATCTCTCCTTGTTTCCACTGCCTATATGCTCCCCTTCAGCACTAGCAAAGCAGTGAAATCAGTTTGTTAGTTCACAATCGAAATACTTTACATCCTGGCAAAGGGTAAAGTGTACTGTGAACTTAAAGGGCAAGCAACAGCAATTTCAGGGACATAGGCTGCTGTTATCTAATGTCCCAGCAAAGAGTTGAACAGCAAACAAAACCATTGGCTGAAATGCCTGGAAAGTAATAATAATAGTAAACAGCTGTAAGGCTTGACATGCTCATGGTTTCCACAGCTCAGTCCCTGGATCATACGCTTTATTGTTATAGGATAAGTATTTGAGATACAGAGAAGCTGCAAAGCATGGCAGAGGGTGGGGAAATAAGTATGTATATAGTGCAGCAAATAATTCAAATCATTTTTGGATAGTATGAGAAAGCAACTGCAGTCACCTAGCAGCTCAAGTGCCAGAGAGGACCTTAGGAGACGGAATTAATGGGACACAGAGTAAAGAGCCTCCAACCCCCCTCCCCCCCAAAATATCTGCCCTTCATCCAGCAGAAAGAATATGCATGACACCGACCCAGGTTGCAACAGTAAGTGTTGATGCACTATCATAGATCCCGCAGACAGTCTGGCAGCAAAGCTGTTGTTCTTGTCTCAAACCAGCACAAGAAAAAATATTTATATTTCCCATAGGACTCAATCCAAAATCTTTTGACTTCAGAGGGAGCTATTTCATTGACCTCAAAATGCTCAGAGAACTTGTCCATCATACATTTCAGCCTGCCAGCATTCTTGCAAGAGCCTGAAGGAGCACTTTGCTCCTCCGGTAGCTTTAATGTGCATGTTTCTTCTCACTCACTGTGTCCAGCCCTCACTTTCTATTCATTAAATTTGTTTTTCAGTGGTTGATGCTTGCTGGTATGTAGCACCTGCACAGTAGGGACCCTGCTGCACTGACCAGGTCAGGAGTGTACTAGCGTTATCCCTCCAATATGTTTATAGTGTACTGCTTCTAAAGTGTTTGGGTCTATCTTTTATTTTCTCCTCCCTCCAACACTGCATGTGAGACAAGACAATCAGGTCCTTTGCGTATGCAAATCTCTCTCTCTCTCTCCTTTTACACGGGGATCCACATGGTTTGCCTTTAGAGGATGTTTATCTTCAGTGTGAAACACTCTTATGCAAAACTGATGATTTTACCTTCCCTTTAGATAAATCCTAGCAACAGGCAAAAGGTTACTGCTTGTATAGGCAAGTTCATTGTTCTGGTGTGCATAGCATGATGGAATCATCATCAGATTAGTCCAGTGTCTTTGAAAGGGATTTGGTTTCTACAGCTTCAGTTGTTTCTTGCTTGTCTTTGACATTTTTATGGTTGCACCAGAAAGGTTGACCAAACTGGAGATTATGCAAATTTCTCACAATGGAGAACTCATTGTCTTTAGATTGACAACAACAAAGGAACAAGGTGTGGAGTTTTAATACAGGTGTGGGAGGTATTTCCCATCAATATAATAAAGCAAATCTCCCACACAGTACTGTTTACTTACAGTAGCAATACATTGATTAATTTTACTACCAGAATGCAAACTAAAATCTAGTGTCAGGGGGTCAGGCTAGATGATCTGTTCAGGTCCCTCCTGACCCCTCGCTACTATAAATGGAGCTACATGGATTTATACTAGCTGAGAGAGCAAGGTTGTTCAATGACCCTAAGGACATGTGACCACAGCACAGTGACCCTAAGGACATGTGACACAGCACTTTACAGATACTCAAGCTAGCTCTAAGCACACTAGTTTGGGTACATAAAATGGTACAGGCTTGTTAGTTCAGCAGGGTAAATTAGTCCTGGTGGAGCACTGTGCTGACAGCTGTTCTGCTTCTTGTAATCAAGCTCACTAGGATAGCTCTACAGAGTATCTCACTATGTAGTGTAGACGTATCCTAACTCTACTAGTATATGCATGCACACAGATTTATGTGCAGTACTTGCATGATTTTCTGATGTGCTTGGTGCATATTTAGATCACAACTTGCATGATGTACATATGCCTAAATGCAAATATTGGAAATCCGCAAGACTTTGGAGCAGTGAAGCAAAGTGTATGTAATAAAGTACTTCTCTGAAGGGACTTAGTAATGAATAGCACTGGTCAAAATATTTTTGATAGAACAATTTTCCATTATTTTTATCAAATTTGATATGATTTATGTAAACGTGTCAATTTTGACAAGGCAGGCTAGGTTCTTTGGGTAGACTTGGTATCTTTTATTAGACCAACTAAATAGCTGGAAAAATAGTCTTCGCAAGCTTTCAGGTATAAATACCTTTTGTCAGGCTGAGGAAGCATCTGCAGTTGGTGTGCTCTTCCTGGGTGGAATGAATAGTAAAGAAGCCAGAGGCTGGTATGCATGCAAGAAAAGCAGTCAGTGAAAATGTCAATTGAGGGGTCAGTGGGTGAGAGACAGGTGGGGGGTGGGGGTGGGATGAATGTAGCTGTTAAATAGTGGAGAGGTACCTGGGGAATCAGATGTTAGGCAGGCTATAATGTGTCACAAATCCAATGTCTATATTTAGTCCATGGATTTTTGTATCCAGTAGGTTGATGAAGTGAAGTTCATGGACTTGACTGTGAAAGGTGTTTTGTAAATTCCCTTTGAGGATTGGAACTGAGAGATTGGAGAGAGGGTGGCTTTCTTGTGAGAGATGTGCTCCCACAGGTAATCAGGTATTTTTGTTTTTAATAGATTTCCGGTGCGTTTTCATTCTGGTGCGCAGTTGTTGTTTGGTCTCTTCTACATATTTTCCGTCAGGGCATTTAGTGCATTGGATGAGATATATTACATTTCTGGAGGTGCAGCTGTTCCAGGAATCCAGGAATGCTGATGGCTCTGTTGTGGGGTGTAGTAATTGTGGGGGCGGTGGAGAAATGTTGGCAGGTTTTACATTTCTTGTCCTGGCATGGTCTGGATCCATTCAGTGTGTTTTGGGCTGTAGGAAGTTTGCTTCTGGTGATAAGGTTAGCGAGGTTCGGTGCCTGTTTGAAGGCTACAATGGGTGGTTCTGGGAAGATCTCTTTAAGAATTGGGTTTTCTAGTATGGGTTGCAATTGTTTGAGGATTTTCCATACAGGTTCCAGGGAGGAATGATATGTCATAACCAGTGGTATGCAACCAGCGGGGGATTTTCTTTTGTGGTGTGCAACCAGTGGGGGATTTCTTTCTGTACTGCAGCAATTATTCATGTGCTACCTGGATGGCTGTTTCAAAAGCACGATTTGTATCTGCTGGTGTTATGTGTTCTCCAAGGTAGAAAAGGAGCTAATTTATAACATGCAGGCCTGTGAAAATGCAAATAAATGGTAGTTTGAATGACAATAGGTAGAGATAGGAGGGGAGGGGAGGGAAAGGGAGCAAAATATGTGAAGGAATGCAAGTGGTTAGCTACAGGATGGTTACCTGGGGTTATCAGATGGCAGGCTGGTTGTAATATGTCATAAATCCAATTTTTTAGTCTATATTTAGTCCATGATTTTTTGACAACTTTTTAAATGGGAAAATAATTTGTTTGGACTTTTTCTGGTAAGGAAATTTTGTTTTATTTTGACTTTCTTATTTGGTTTGACATGCTATATTATGTTATATTTAATATTTATACTTAATATATTACAACATTGCCAAGTGAAATTCTGTTTTGGGGTTTAAGGTTTCCAAATCAAATTTTTCTTGGAATTTCTGTTCTGCAGGAATTTTTTGAAGTTTGACGTTTTGTTCTGATTCAGAACAATAATACATTTTGGAATGTCAGAATTTCCCGCGGGGCAGAAATCCTGTTTTCAAATCAGCCCGACTAATGAGCAATGAAAAACCTCCTCTGATTGCCCATAGAAGACTTGGCTCCTGATCGCTTCTGGAATTTATTCAAAGAGCAAAGATCAGGAGGATATTAGGAAGCAGTCTCATTATGGTTCATTCCCAAAAGGCAAGAGAAGAGGCCAGTAAAGAACTTGATTATTTGTCTCACCCACCAGCTGTCATTTCTATTCCAGATGCACCTCATCTCTTGCCAATGTTCCTTGTTAAGAAAAAAAAAAGTTAGCTTAAGAACATAAGATGGAAGCAAGTCAAAAGTGCAGAATCCAGATATGATGTGAAATGAGACACAAATACATGCCTCTCCCCTGGAGATCAGTGTAAGTCATCACAACTCACCTTTGGATTGGTAGCGCCTCTTTAAGCTGGAACTAAGTTAAGTATGATTTTCAATAGTATGTTTGTCTAATCTGTTAGGTAAAAGGCATCTATTACTGCAATGCTTGAGCACCTCATAGTCTCTGATTAATTTGTTCTTGTTACACTGCTATTTCTGAGAATCCAAACCTTCATCTGTAGCTCTATGACATCAGTAAGAATCTTTCCTTTTATTTCAGTGGTAATTGAATCATATCCCAAAGTGACACGCCCAGTAGAGCTGATAATCTGGCCTATATTCAGTCTAAAAGTATTTCCCACCATTTTATTATATATGCATACACCATGATTTAAATGTACATATTAAGAAAAAAGTCATGTTGCATCTACTTTAGCCATCACTATACAATGAGATGTTAACATGCAACATTATTTCACAGTGAGCTATGGTACAGATGCTCAATAAAAATGCTGGAAAGTTTTGATGAACTTTATCACAATAGTCTATAAAGATTTTTTTGTGCATTTAACCAGTCTGTATTGAGGTATCCCTTGGTAAAATAATAAAAAAAAGCACTTACATTTTGAATGTTTTTGGCAGTACTTGACTGACTTTCAATGCAGTGGATTTGCTATGGTAGTTTCATAACAGTAAATAGTCCATGGAGACATGAATATGAATATGATGCAAGAAGATATTTTTTTGCCAAGGGTGGAAACTGAAATAGTTTACTTTACAAAATGTTATGCTTTTGATACTATTTACACTGCAAACAGAAGGCCAAATTGCAGTCTCTCAACCTAGGCTGTAACAATTAAACATTTTGCCTGTATTACTAAATTTTACAGCGTCTCGGAACTATTGCCAAGAAATGACCATAATGCAAATACTATTAAGTGGTGGATAGGAGAGCTGTCTACAAGTAATGGAAGGGTGTAAATCCCACAGAGGGAGAGGAAGTAGTTACTGTGATACAAAAGGGTATAACTAAGAATGAATGGGATGAAATTGAGCAAAAGGACATATTTAGGCTGTACATCAGGAAAAACTTCTTAATGGTGAGAATTATTAGAGTAGACTGTGGTATATTCTCCCCAGGAAAGTGGTAGGAGACCTATGTATTAAGTTATTTAAAACCAAGCTAAGGAAAGTACTCAGGAGTACACTGTAGGGAGCTAGCTCTGCTGTTGGCAAGGTGGGGGAGGGCAGAAGTGGTATATTTGATGATCTAATCACTAAATCTCTTCCTTCTCTAGCTTCTATGGTTTGTATAATATTACTGGCACGCCACAGATTAAGTACTTAACTTTGGATAGTAAAATGAATTTACGAGGTAGAAATAATTCTTTATGTGCTCTAGTATATACATATCATGCTTACATCACGTTTACTTTTACTGTCTTTCATTTGTGCTTACTTATAAGAAAAGGATGAAGTCCTCCACTGCATTGCAATATTGAGGGATGTACATTTAGCATTATGCAGTAACATTTTGAAAGGAGAATGTTAGATACTTTTGCTTTTTATTGAAAATGGTAGGACCTTTCTAATTCAGTGACTTCTGTATTATAAAGACATGCATGTCAAAATATTATATCTGAGTAAGAGTAGGTCAGAACAGTGACTAGGCAATATTGTGCATGAGTGAAGTTCTGTATCTAATTGTTTTCTAGTTTCCTCTCATTTTTATTGCTCAATTCCTTTCCCTCATATTTTAGATGCCTACAAACTGTAGAGACCTGTTTCTGACTCTGACTAATGTGCAATGAGATAAGAAGTCCTTTGTGATTGTATCCTGACAAATGAAATAAGAATCTGGGAAGCTTGTAAAAGAAAGTATTTCAAAGAAAAAAATCTTGAAGTACGAAACTTTAGCAATGCCCGCTTTAGGGAGGAAATATGCAGGGTAGTCCATCTTCATTTTCAGGGTTTGGGACACTGAGAGTACTGTTTTCAGTCCTCAGTCATGATGGATGTGCCCTACGGTAAATACTTGAAAAATAAGCTATGGACCACCTGCCCCCAATTTGAGTCACCACAAGGCTCAGAGGGCAAGTGTTGTTCAGAGACACCTGTACCATGGGAGGTTTGGAAAGGCATTTATCTCTTAGAGATGACAGTCTGAAGCACTGTTGTTGGCTTCCCCCAAGTACCGTCATTCAAATATTTTACTGCCTTAGGCCTGTGCTGATTGAAAAAACCAGGCACTGAACTATCTTCTTATTTTTATTCTCTTCTTTTCATACACAGAACTGGTATGCTAAGAGACATGAAGCATATCAACGCAGCTGTGGGTCTTCAAGGAGATACTCACTGACACTTCCTTTTCCCAGCAGAAGGAAGAACAGCTGTTATAGTGCAGTACTGAGAAACTGCTGTTAAAATAATTCATTGTAAAAATTATTAATCCCAAAGGATGTCAAGGAATAATTATTATACTCTTCTATTGTTACAACAGCTCTAAATTGGTCATATACATTATTAATAATTCTTTCCTTGGTGTTTGGAGAATACTTTTTTATTCCACAACATCTGCCTCACTGTCTTTAGAAATGTAAAAGAAAGAGAGATCCATTTTATTTAGTAGGTGAAGGAGGGTCTTACCATTTAGCCACTGGAGTTAGTTCTTTTCTGTGGTCAGCCTTCTCTTATGTTCCTCAGTGCACCACTGAGGGTGCATCCATGGTGTATGCCCAATGAGCCTTGAGAGGGATGGTCCTGAACACACTCCACCAGCAAAATCCCACTTGCATGCATCAAGTCTGGAAATGGAATAGTGAAGCCATGCTGGGGGTGTCACTATAGCCAAAACTAAACATGCTGAAGCCAAAGGTCTTGACAATGATGCTGGGGAAATGTCTTGGATGTTGTTTCACTGACTTATTTTTAGGTTTAGCATGTGGGAGTGGGTGAATAGCATGTGCTAGCCCAGAGCACATTGGGGATGTGGTGTAGACATAGCCTGCATTTTTCCTGCCTGAGCCCCTCCTGTAAGGTGGGGATAAGAGTGCTTCTTCTCCCCCATCCTGTGTCTGATGTGTCTATTTACAGTGCAAGGTCTCCAAAAGAGAGATTATCCCTTATTATGTTTATGTAGAGTGCCTTGCATTGCAAACCTTTGTCTTCACTGAGTGCTTCAGACTTTTTCATAAAAAAAATTGTAAGTAAAATGTTCAGTCCTTTGATCTGAAAATTCCCATTGTGTCAACTATGAATCTAGTTCAAATTAAAAAAAAAAATGTAAAATGACAACAGTCATTTCTAGACCTACTGATGGTGGAAAATATAACTGAAAAGTGCAAGTTATCATTTGGGAAAACAACATGAAAGAGTTGATCCTGTGACTACTCTTGCTCGTAAATCCTCTCCCTGTTAATGAGAGGGTATGGAAGCCCTTAGTTTGCAAGTTGCCATCCTCCACAAATAGGTGGTGAACATTGGAGAACAGATTAATTTCCAGAAAGGGTTTAATTAAAACAAAAAATGTTACAACCCCTCCCCACCCCCAAAAATCTAATCTTTATTGGCACCCATGTGATTAATGAATTCTGCGAAGATTTGGAACAATGAGATTAATGAGTCCTAGAGGACACTAACAAATAAGATCTTATTTCTTTCTACCACAGCTAACTACTGTCTCACACAGAGTGTTTCCTCTTACTTAGTTTGTAAAAGACAAGGCCCCCTTTCCTGTTCACGTTCAGTTCAATAGTAAAGCTCTGATTGACTTCAGGACCTAATAGAGTGAAAAGCTGAGTTTTCTTTAGCACTTTTTAGAGAAATACATTTGAATGATATGTGCTATTAGCGTGATATTTCAGACTGGACAATGATTTATATATTTCATGGGAGGACAAGATTCCTGAGGCAATGACTCATTGTTTTAGTCTGGAATAATTCCAGTGGGAACCTTTTTATGTACTGGTTGATACATACCTTACATGGTCTTAGTTTGGGACATATTTTTTTAATGTCATTCATTTTGTCTACTAATATGTGTGTTTTGCCTATTAAAATTAAACTGTCTCTTTCTCTTCCAACTTGAACCCACTTCATATTTACCCACACCTTATATGGCGAAGCACTGTGTGCACACAGGGGAAAAAGGGGTGGATTCATTGCAAATGGGAACTTCTTTTATCAAGAGGAAAAATGTACATTAGGCACATTTTTTCGCATATTAGTTTTGACCCAATGACAGAAAATGCCCAAATGACTGCCTACATTTGTAATTCTAAAGCAGCAATATAGATCTCTGGAATAAACTGGATCCTGGGGTATGAGAACACAAAGACAAGCCAATGGGAGTAGCTCATGCATAGTTGAAGACATAGTTTGATCTCATTTCTCCTAATATGGAGCAAATTCTTTTCCTTCATCCACACTGTTGGCTTTTCTTGCACTTTCTACATCCATTTTAACTGTGGAATTTCCGCTGTTATTAATCTATGCCTCTAGGAGAGACCTGCAGAATGGAGGAGAGAAAAGTAAAATTATAAGTATGAATAGTTTTGCTAAAGGATGCAGCTCTTCTTGTGTTTGAGGAGTTAAGCCTATCTCCAGTCATCTAAGGTTAGAATGAGACTTTCATAGGAGGCAGATGATTCCACATCTGTAGAGTATCTTGTACTTTCCTCTGAAGTAGCTGGTACTGGCCAAAGAGGAAGACAGGATACTGGATTGCTGGATGACTGGGATGATTCAGACTGGTAGTCTTTATGGCTATGAAGAGACATCATGTTTGTCCAGAAAGAAAGCCTTTTGTCCTGGGATTGTACAGCTGTCCACATCCACTGTCCTGTTTCAAGTCCCTCTGCCAAATGAAATACAGTAACACTTTCTCCCCAGACATCCAATTGTAGGCCTGTGCAGTTACTGAGGATCGTTCTTCTAGACACAAGCTGATCAACCTGTGTGCTCTTGCTGGCCACCTACTGGCACTGGAGCAGCAATGCAACTTCTAAGGGTGACATGGGTAAATGATAGTGCTGCTCCTGTTTTGATCTGGGTAAAGCTCCAGAACAATCAGTCTTGGGTGAAATGAGACATCTGTTTGTATCCATGTCTCTTTGTATGGTGATTTTCTTCATGGAGTAGGAGAACTGATACTGCAGCCCTTTCCCTAATCATAGTTCTGTTCCTTGTCTTCTACAGGTTCATTTAATTTACAGAAATGATCTTGGATAAAATCTGATAAGTAGAACTGAATTCTGATAACCTCCATTTCCAAATTTGTAGGCCTTACACCAGTTCAGTCAGTTCACAGATTGCAAATAAGCAAACTACTGAAGCAGGTTCTTACATAAAACAGGGCTTGAGACCCAATAATTTCAACAGTATTCATGCACAAACAAAGTAAAACACCAGTGCTTTCCTCAATAGTGTTGTATTCAAGCATGTATTTGTGCATCTTCCTGAACTGAAATCTAAGTGGTTTGCTGTATAAGGATGGACTGAAGAATTGTGTTTGAAACAAAATACATTTGAAGTGTTGTTTTGGTTTGTTTTTTTGGGGGAATGGCATGGGTAAAATTCAATAAAAAACAGTTTCTGTGAGTGAAATAAGACAGAACACTTGGATTTTAAATGTATGTCTTTCCCTGGTGTAGGAGCCGAGGGTGGTCTAAGGCTATGGCCAGCAGCCCGGACCGTCAGGTGGGGTTTTTTCCACGACGGAGTAGAGTTAGGCACGGAAGCGTATTGGTTGTATAAAGAAAGCTTTACTTACACTGCCGATGGTCGCAGTGCAGGAAGGAAACTTGCTTGAGTTACAGTTGCACACAAACAAACAGAAGTGAGATCTCTTCTTGCACCGAACCAAGATGAGTCATCGATGTATGACTCCGCACGCTCAACACGGGGGATACGTCAAATTTTCCACTATGACGGGGAGTGGTTAGAAGCTGGTCAGGCCCCTATATCCTCCTCCAAGACACACGTGGAGTTTGCTAGGCTCCACAGCGTGCTTAGAGTTCCCCACGAGATGGTTGCGGAGTCCTCCACCTTGGGCGGAAACTGCTCTAACCTTTTATACGGCTAGCGAGCCAATTGCTAGTCTCCACGTAGGAATAATTTAGAATTGACCAATAGTGGGACACTAATTTGCATGTGTGTGGCGGGAACTCTTTGCACCGGGGTTTTCTCTCTGCTGCTGAGAAATCCACCGTGCAAAGAAAGCTCTATGTGGCGGGAAAATTCCAATGTGCCAAGGCACTAAAAATCATTGGGTTATGACATGCCCCCTTGCCGATGGCACAGCTGGAATTTAAACCACATGCGCGTCGTTTGGGTCGTTACAAGCTCTCTCAGCTGGTTCATAAGTTAAACGATTAAACACAAATTCAGACAACAAAATAAGTTCGTCCTCTAAGGATCGAATCAAATAATAGCCAGCACTAACACACAGACACATAATTATATTCAAAACAAGAAACTCAATTATCAGGACTTCAGTAGGCGTCATGGCGAAGTCACAGGTCAAGCCCTCGTTTCTTCAATGATGTTCTCTTTCTCTCTCTCAGGACTTCCCTCCACCACGCACTTTGAGTCCTGAACCTGTGAAAAGAAAAATCCTGAAAATGATAAATTAACCTATATTACAATATTTACGTGGAACCGCACGCGGTAGGGCAGTCAGCGAGATTTGTCGCTGCTTCCCGCTTTTCCCACAGCACACAATAGAGGTGCTCAGGCACGGCTCCGCTCTGGACGATTTTTCCCTCGCACGCTCATGGACACAACCGACATGGAAGTAGATGGCAAACACGTCGGGGTTTTATCGACGTTCAGCAAGATGAAAACGTCGATGACAACGTCGAGGAGTCGTCGTCTAGCTTATCTGGATACTGAAAACCTAGTTCATAAGCCAGTTGCCATTGGCCTGCGTCTCCCAGGACTAGGAGTTGTCGTTTAGTGAGCCCACAATGGTTTATGAGGAATCCAAACATGATTCGCTCTTCGGGTGTTCTCTGCGGCAACAGTTGATAATCAGATTCGCTATGGCTTGCCCCCTGAGCTTCGATCGGGTATATAGTAGATCGATGCTCCCAGTCGCTAGGTGTTCTCAACTTCATAAGGATGCGCAGTCGCGAAAGCTGACGCAAAAGGTTGCTTGTAGGTTGACCAACCATTGGGTTGAGGAAAACCCGGAGGACGACGATGTTCTTTCCTCCATAGACCTCAACACAGGCTCTTACGCTGTCCAGCTTTATTGAAACCGTTCCAGGATTTTGCAGATAGCAGTGAGGCCATGGCCCTCTCTGCTGGGATGATGTTAGTCCCAGTACACATGCTCTGGGGTTCCAGGAGCAGTATGAGATCCCATCTATGGCCAGCAAAAGTTGCTCCGCGCTGGCTCTTTCCAGCCGGCCGTCATGCCATACGTGAGATTCCTGACCGATTTGTCCTGCGGCAAGTGCCGGAAGCAGAATGGGCCAATGAACATTGAATGTCACTGTGTTGATGTCGATAGCATGCCCTCTACTCTGCGAGGCCCGCCGGATCAGGAAACTTGCTTCTTCCAAGTCCAGCAAGCTGGACCCAAACTCCACAACTAGGCGTCCCATCCACACGGCTAGGGTCTCTTCAGGCTTGATCTTTGACTCCTCGTACAGTTCCTGCAACTCAGTTCGAGTACGAGCACGATAGGTGGTAGTACAAGCTGCACTCGATGGATCAGTTGCCTGGGAGGTCGTTGTCACAGGGCGAACTGCTGCTAGAGCCATTATTGATTCTGGTAGGAGGGGCAGATGCTCTCGTCTGCTCGATACTCCCTCTCCGTGGCAAGAAGGCGGGGCCGCCAGAGGCGACGTCACTTCAGTGGGCGGGACCGCTGGACGGATTCTCGCTCGTTCTTTTGAAGCTCCGCCCGTCTTTTCCGGCTCCTCCGTGTGGCTCCCTTCTTGCTCGGCGCCATCTTGAAATGGCGTCTCAGGATCCTTTCTCACAGCCGCAACTTTAGCTGCCTGAACGGCTGCAAGCAGCTGGGCTTTTAAACTTGCATTTTCCCGCATTAGAGTTGTCATAGTATGGAATATTGCACTTAACATTTTCCCCCTGTCGCACTTTGGGGCTGCCCCTTCAGCTGCGGCACGTCCCTCTGTCTCCAAACTCTCACGGAGATCGGACGGGAGCTCGCGGCTCCTCAATCTAGACAACACTGCTTGGGAACTGAATTGGTCCTTCGTCTCCTGCACTTATCGCAGGCAGTGGGTATACTTTGGGTCGAGGGTCGGGTCTACTGCGCCCACCGGTTTCACTCGGACTGAGGATACGGTGCCCCCTTCCTCTCGGGATCTAAATAGGACCTGCTCTCCACCCGTCACACACCCGAAAGCTCCGGGGTGAAGATGTGCTTCCTTCTCTTCTCCCTTCAGCAAAAAGTAGCCGCTGATGAGCCTTTCACCCGTTCCGCCCGCCTGATGATAAGCAATATTCGCCTCTAGTTCTTCAGCGTCTGTTACGTGCCGTTTTCCACTGCGCCAAGGGCAGTTTTTCACTAACTCTAACTCCATCGTGTCTTCCCCGTATCCTGTTCGTGACGCCATGTAGGAGCTGAGGGTGGTCTAAGGCTATGGCCAGTAGCCCGGCCCGTCAGGTGGGGTTTTTTCCACGACGGAGTAGAGTTATGCACGGAAGCGTATTGGTTGTATAAAGAAAGCTTTTCTTACACTGCCGATAGTCGCAGTGCAGGAAGGAAACTTGCTTGAGTTACAGTTGCACACAAACAAACAGAAGTGAGATCTCTTCTCGCACCGAACCGAGATGAGTCATCGATGTATGACTCCGCACGCTCAACACGGGGGATACGTCAAATTTTCCACTATGACGGGGAGTGGTTAGAAGCTGGTCAGGCCCCTATATCCTCCTCCAAGACACATGCGGAGTTTGCTAGGCTCCACAACATGCTTAGAGTTCCCCACGAGATGGTTGTGGAGTCCTCCACCTTGGGCGGAAACTGCTCTAACCTTTTATACGGCTAGCGAGCCAATTGCTAGTCTCCACGTAGGAATAATTTAGAATTGACCAATAGTGGGACACTAATTTGCATATGTGTGGCGGGAACTCTTTGCACCGGGGTTTTCTCTCTGCAGCTGAGAAATCCACCGTGCAAAGAAATCTCCATGTGGCGGGAAAATTACAATGTGCCGAGGCACTAAAAATCATTGGGTTATGACACCTGTAACCGATGTCAAGAATTTAGATCAGTTGGAAGATAGAAAATAATCACAGACTCATAGAAAATAGGGCTGGAAGGGATCCCAGAACGCCATCTAGTCTAACCCTCTGCTCAAGACAGAATCAATCCTGTCTAAATCCATGGTTCCTATACCTGCATTTCCCAAAATATGATTTACCCATTTCAATGCATCAAGTGTCCTCATGGCAACTATGTGGGCAAAACTAAATAGCAACTGAGCACCAGAATGAACTCTCAGGGGAAAAAAAAGGACAGAGGCATAAAAATACCATTAGGAGCATGGTTTTTAAACAGCTTTTCCCTCTGTGGCCTCATTATCCTTATGCTCAAGGGAAATCTACCTAACACCTTTAAAAAGCAAATTTGGGAACAAAAATTCATAGTCTGGATAAAAACACAGAGACTAAACATTGATATCAGCTTCATGGCATGTTATATTTTACTCAACTTCTGAATTCTTTCCATACATAAGAAGTGAGAATAAACCTCCACCCATTTGTTAGGTCTTGATATCATCCCAGTAATCAACTTCTTTTCTTCTGCTAATTGTGTCTGCTACCCCAGAGAATTCTCTTATCCCTTCTCCCCTGGTGTTTTTCACTATGCTGTGCCTTGTTCCCATGATCAGAGACCAGATGCAGAATGTTTTGCATTCAAAAGCTTGTCTAACTTTATCCCAATTACATAGTTGGTCCAAAAAAAGATATCACCCTAAGAAATCCTTGCCTCTGTCTAAATCATCCCATCCAAGCGGCTGTCTAATTGGTGTAAGAAAGTTTGAAGGATGGAAATCTCACAAACTTTCTGGGTAGTCTGTTCCAATGTTTAAGCACCCTCTAAGTTAGAAAGTTCTTCCAACCTAAATTTCCCTTACTTCAATATGATACCATTGTTCCTAGTGCTGTCCTTTAAGGCCACAAGGGATTATCTATCTCCTCTTTATAAGCATCCGTCAGGTATCTGAAGACTGTTATCAAATCCCCTTAGTCTTTCTTTCTCCAGACTAAATAATTCCAGTTCTTACCACCTTTCCTTATAAATCATGTTTACCAGATTTTAATAACATGTGTTGCTCTCTGCTGGACTCTTTCCACTTGGTCTACATCTATCTTGAAGATGTCTACATTTTTCTGACAAGAATCTTTACTATCAGAATCCCATCAAATCTCAGGGCAACCAGTTGTAAGACTTCAGTGTCATCAAATCGGTACCAGAAACCTAGCTCTGATTCAACCTTGAACTGAAACCCCAAACCACTGCCTAACCCTAATTTGAATCTGAATCTAAGTGCTACTTCCTTTTCCCATTTCCAATCAAAATAGGTTTAGGTCTGGAAGGTGGAGGGGATTCTTGTGTTGGTTACTGTGAACTATTTCCACCATTCCTATCTGTAATCTAAAAAGAACCCACTCTTCCAAATATGACATATGTCCAAATTAAGCAAAACCACTGTCAACAAACTAAATTTTGGCAAAGCACTGGTGGTTTCCTTCCCTGTGTTTTTATAGTTATTAATGATATTTGGGTTTCATCCTAAATGAGACGTAAAGATTTCATACGTTGGGTAAATTTGTTGTTTTTATAATTAAATTTTATTGGATAAATGAAGCAGTATATTTTAATAGGCATAAATTCTACCCAAATATTTTATGTGGTTGCATTAGTCGTCAGTTTGTTTTAGATGTGTGTTACAACTGGCACAAGATAAAGATTTAGAAGCTGTCTCTTTCCTTCCCCACATATTGCAACTTGAATATCTAATCTGATCCTTATCTATTATGCTCCAAATCTCAGGTCTGGTCCTATAAGAGCCCACAACTCCCATTGATTTAAGTGTGGAAGGTGAAGATGAAGGTGCTCCTCATTCACCAGCATTCCTTTACTACATTTCAGGATGGTTCCTCCTTAGATGATATACTGTGATTAATTTCTCTGCAAGCCTGCTTCTTCACATTGATGAGATCTGTCATGTAGGGCTGTGCAAAGTGGCTAGTATTTGCTTCAGATTTGGATTTGGCTGATTCGGGGGACAGAGATACAATTCGGTGATTCAGATCACTGTCCCGATTCGATTTGGCCAAATCTGATTCAGAGATTCAGCTGCTGCTGAATCTCTGAATCAGCCAGGCCCCCCCCCCCCCCAGCCCAGCAATGGCTGCCCTGCCTGCCCCAGCTCCTGGCACTTGTTAAAAAAAAAAAAAAAGCTCTGACTCAGTGGGTGCTGCCAGGCGGGAGCGATACTCACTGCCCCCCACTGCCCCATGCTGTGTGGGGGGCTCTGCATGAGCCCCCTGACCCGCCTTGCTCCTCCAGCCCCACCACAGGTGTCCTGCTTGGGCCAGCTCCGGTCATTTAAGAAAAAAATCGCCCGCAAAACCCCCCAGACTCACTGCTCCTGCCAGCAGGGGCAATCCCGACTAGCCCCCGCTGTCCCATGCTGCGTCAGGGGTGGCTCTGTATGAGCCTCTGAAGCCCTGAGGCTGCACCAGGAATGGTGAGTCCCCCTGGGCTTTTCTTGGGTTTTTTTTTTTCTTAAAGGGCCGGAGCTGGCTCAGGCGGGGCACCTGTGGGGGGGGCCAAGGCAGCAGGGGGGAGCCAGGGGGTTGACAGGGGTCCCCCTGTGGTCCCCACCCCTCTCCCTTGTCCCCTATTTACCAATTTGGAGTCAGGTGCAGCTCCCTGCTGCAGCCACCAGGGACTGCCCAAATCATTGAAGCTCTCCAAACCTTTTCTGAAGATTCGGAGAGCTTTCAATCAATTTGGACCTTTAAATTGGTCCCCCAATTTGATTTGGATTTGAGATTTGGCAGCCGAATCGGGCCGAATCTCCTCTGAATTGAATCACCAGCTGAAGCTTTGCACAGCCCTACTGTCATGCATTATCAGGCATTACTTCCGACTTCCTCACTGAAACTAATAATAGTTTAAAGTTGGGTTCTGAAAGAAGCCATTGGTCTAACAACTCCTCTTAAAATCCAAACCTATGAGCGTTCGGTAGAATAACCATCACTGATTTCAGGCAAATCTATTGGTTATGTTCATTTCTAAGGATCCTCTCATACTATCCAGTCTTTAAATATATTACATAAGGATCTTCCATAGTATAGAGAAAGATGATCTATGTGATGTCAAAATTCTCACTGACAACATGCCACGTGTTAGAACTGTGACTTATGCACTTTGCATCCCTATGAACAAGGAAGATTTTAGACATGCTCAAAGCACCAATACACACTGAAACAGAAGTTTTTTCCCATAAATATTCCATTTCCTCATGAATCCACACCCTTGCGAAAAAGGAGTTATCATCATCATCATCATCACCATCTTCCATCTAGGAGCCTTATTCACAGGCTAGCACTGCATTATACTGACATTCCACAAACCTGGAATAAGAAGGTGAACCTAGTTCCAAAAAGTTACTGGAATCAGCTTTGCAGAGGTGTGACAGCCCCCTGAAAGAACCCATGGGGAGAGTATGGTTGCTTCCTATCCCTGGCCTCCCAGCTACATCTTTTTCCTGGTAGCATTAATTTATGTAGAAGATAAGTGGAACAGCATACCTATTTATTCCTTCCCCAGAGAAGGTTGTAGGTAGCACCAGGGAACTAGTAAAACTGCGATTTCATTCCCTTTTTCAGTGACCAGGATAGGTCATAGGCTGAGTCACTGCAAAGAGCAGGCAGAGAGCATCAGTAATTATTAGCACATGGTGCATATGGACATAGCAGAGAGGGATTCATGACTCAGAGGTGTTGAATGCTTTCCAGGACTACTCTGTTGTGGTGAAGCTCAGGTACCATCCCTTGCTTAACGCTGTACACAGTCTAAAGGCACAGTCAGGCTCCTATGGATAGGTATAGAACACAGTATTGAGAACTTAGATGTGGCCATTCTCAAGCATTTTTTCCTGGTCTTGACTTTTGTATTGACCCCTCTGGAAGGGAAAAACCTTTGCCCCAATGGAATTGGGTAATGGAAAGCATAGTGCTTATGAGGTCCCAAACATCTACAATTCAAACACAGGAACTAAACACAGGAAACCCAGTATTTGTTTTACATGACAAGGGTATCAGAATCATACAGCATTTTGGAAACAATTATTATTATTAGAGAGCCAAACAATGTTTACAAACAAGGTGCCAGCCCATTAGACAAAATTATTATGCTAAAGATTCCTCATACATTTTGTGGGAGTCCTGCTTAACTCATGAAAACTTTGAATTCTGTATTTACAGTCTTAAAGCTAGACATGATATCTAGTAGCTTTGGGCTCAAAAATGCAGTAAGTCTGTCCTGTAGATTTATTCCCAGATTTGTACTGTACATGGGTGTTTTTCAGGATAACATTCTTGTGCGAGCAGCAATTAGATAACTTTGGTCATTTTCCAGGGATACTTAGACAAGAACTGTTCATCATAAGCAGGCAAATAAGCCTACTCCTCTGCTCCTGTTTGTTATATACTTGGCTGAAATGCCTCATTCTGGACTGATATCAGTGTTCTCACACAATTAAGAGGCTAATCCTGATCCTTTTGTTGATGCTCAAATATCTCAGACCTGTCTTTTCAAGTAGAAATTAATATATGCTGGATAAATATTTTTGCAAGCTGAGTTCTCCATACAGAAGTTTGTCCACTGGGTTCAGGTCAAAGTCTTGTGCACCCTATTTTTTTTTTTTTGAGTTAAAGGAAATGTTGTGATCCAAAAGAACATGTGCCATTGTGTAGAGGGTATCTCATATCGTTCATTGTGTTTTGAGAAGGACTGCTCTTTCCTGTTGAAAAAGCTCTTTGGGACTTTACAGCTCCTTTTTCTTCCATCTTCTCCATGATTTATTCCTCAATTCAGATTTATATTCCTCTAATCCTGAAGAAATAAATATAAATATAAATTGTCACTTTGTTTTTATGCATTAAGATTGTTTAACTTTATCTTTGTCATATAGGTATTAACCATATTAGAATTTCAAGATGAGCTGGTAGCAACCAAGACAGACTTCCTGCTTGGTATAAGGTTTGATAATGGCAACCAAATCAGCAAGAATCAGCATTTTAATGACCTTTGCTTTTAAACTTTCCCTGTTCTGTTGCCTTCCCATTATGTTTTTGCGCAATTGTCTTGAGTTGGACCACACACACCAGCAGTCTGGCCAGATCTTCAAAATAGCTTGCATTCCATTTTAACATCTAAATAAAGGGCCAGAAATTCAAAATGTCTCAGCCAGTTTAGCAATGCACACAGTCAGGCAGGGCATCTTAAAAATCTGGCCATTGAAGAGTTAAAGGGAAACTGAGTTATTGTGGACGCTTGACCCATGATGAGAATGCTTTTGAAAATCAACCTTTCATAGTCCTCCCCACTGTAACTAGTTAATTTAGAGGGATGAGACTGACCATCTCCAAATTGGTATATTTTTCTTAAACACATTAGAAAGAAATTTCTAGATATAATAGGGTGGAGGGGAGGAGACCCACTCCCTCCCTGTTGACAGCACAACAATTCATTTACTTCCTAACATGGCAGGTCATGTACTACATTTTAGCTTAAACAATAAGTCCATTGTTCAGACGGGAAAACAAGCACAGTTTGTTTAAAGGTTAAGGAGACTACAAAGTTTATAGGCTGATTTGCTTTTGGCAAGCTATGCATTGCTCCAGTCAGGTGAAAATTTTCGAGACACTGGCTAAAACTAT
Organism: Alligator mississippiensis; assembly: GCF_030867095.1. Taxonomy (NCBI): domain Eukaryota; kingdom Metazoa; phylum Chordata; order Crocodylia; family Alligatoridae; genus Alligator; species Alligator mississippiensis. Next base: position 222,284,004 of record NC_081824.1, on the reverse strand, counting down.
ATATGCATTCTATTAAATTCTTGATGGGGATGCCTACAAAACATTGGTCCATGGTTAGGCTGATTTGCTGTAACCAGTCTTTTCATGATGACCTACATTGTTTTATTGTTTCCTTGTGCCACCCCTTTCTTGTTGCTTTTTTCACTTAAACTGTAAACATCTTTGTGGCAGAAAGTTACTCTTTCTTACATAGAAAGCAGGGCAGGGTGGCAGCTTATAGATTAACTCATTCAGAGAGATGTAAACTTTCATAGGCTACAGCCCACTTTGTCAAGTAGGATGTTGCCTACAGAAGCTTGTCTCTCTGAACAAGTTAGACTATACGTTGCCACCTGACTTCTGCATAATTTCAGATCAACATGGCGAACTGCCTCTTTATCATATGTTTGTACAGTATCTGGAACAATGTGGCCCTGGCTTCCCGGCACTGCTGTAATGTAATTAATAAACAATTACTCTGGTTTTCTTCATAACTTTGGCAATTGTAAAGGGAGATTTCTGAAGGCATAAAGAGGGTATGGGTATCCAGAGCCCTTGAATTTCAGTAGGATTGAAGGCCTTACTTCCATTTAAATTTTTATGCTTAATACATATGAGACCTAATGGCAGGGTGGATGGGTTGTAGGATTTCCAGTATTAAAAAATGCATAGGGCATATATCTATGCTGTGGACAGCACCATTGGGAAGCATGCCTTTGCGCCCTACATCCCAGAAGTGAAGCAATGTGGCTCAACTAAACCAGCTCTGAGCATTTGCCCCAGTGCTGCTCCATAGGTGTTTTATCAGGCATATTTACTGGCATGTGCTCAGGGCCTCACTTTCAGGATCTGGCACATGTGGACTAGGAGCAGGTACAGCATGTTTCATGGCAAGATTCCCAGGCTCAGCATGGAGGCAAGCTAGCCCATATGACTCTCCACGATTAGTCCAATCCCTTCATTAAAAGTATCAGGGTTTTTTTTTTTTCATTTTCTTCTCATTACAATGTAACACTGATTTTATATTGTATCTAATCTCAGAAAAAGTATATTCTCTATTGACTATATTAAATCTTGACTTTTTGCAGTACCATCTAAGCATTAAGAAGTGAAAAGAAGTTAAACATAACAGCATAGATTTTAACAACCAAAAGACTAGTTAATGGCATTGACTCAAAATTTGTGTGCACATGAAATAAGTTTAAATACAACAATATGCCAGTGTTTTCAGTGTTTCAATATGCCTGAAGTTGATTTGTCATACAAACATATATATAGTTCCATAGATACTAAAGTAGTGGGGTCTAGACTTGCGAAGATAAGCATCAAGTTTAGTTGATAAAGATAAAGAAATGTGCTTAGAGGGTTTCCAAAATACCTAGGTGCTAGAGTCCAGAACTAGACATCTCTCTGTATGTTTAGGCACCTAATAATCCTTTGAATGCCTTTAAAAATCTGGCCTCATTTCCAAATCTAGGAACCTAAATTGATTTTCAGTGAAGCATCTACAGCCTTCCATTTCCTTCACTGGTAGTGACTGGCAGTGCTTAGAAACCCTGAAAATCAGAACCCATTCATTTAGGCACCTCAGTGAACATTTTAAGGCATGAGTTATCTCACCTTTGACAATTAGGACATAGCACATTAATGTATTCAGTACCACATATACACATACAAAATAAATGATAAAAATCAAGAACGTGTACTACATGTTCTTGTCTTAGATGTTCATATCTACTGTCCTAGGACAAAGATGGTTGAAAAGAATGCAGAAATTTCAAGGCATCTCAGCCCAATACCAATGACTAACCCACAAGGAACAACTTTCTTTCCAGAGATTGAAGTGAAACTTGGACAAACAACTAAGGAGGAGTATAAGAGTATTGCTCAAGCATGCATGAGTGAAATCAGGAAGGCCAAAACACAATTGGATTTGTAGCTAGCAAGGCATGTGAAGGGTAACAAGGTTTTTCTATAAGTGTGTCAGCAACAAGAGGAGGATCAGGGGAAGTGTGGGTCCCTTACTGAATGGGAGAAGGGCAACCTAACAATAGAGGATGCAGAAAAGACTGGAGTACTCAATGCCTTTTTCACCTTAGTCTTCACAGACAAGGTCAGATCCCAGACTACTGCGCCTGGCAGCACAGTTTGGGGATGAGGTGAGCAGCCCACAGTGGTGAAAAGAACATGTTAGTGACTATTTAGGAAAGCTGGATGTGTACAAGTCTATGGGAACTGATGGAATGCACCTGAAGGTGCTGAGGGAGTTGGCCAATGTGATTGCAGAGCCACTGGCCATCATCTTTGAAAACTTGTGGCTATTGGGAGAGGTCCTGGAGGATAGGAAAAGGGCAAATATACTGTCCATCTTTAAGAAAGGGAATAAAGAGGATCCAGGGAACTACAGACTGGTCTGTCTCACCTTAGTTCCTAGAAAAATCATGGAGCAGGTCCTCAAACAATCCATTTTTAAGCACTTGGAGGAGAAGAAGGTGATTAGAAGAGTCAGTATGAATTCACTAAGGGAAAGTCACACTTGACCAACTTGATTGCCTTCTATGATGAAATGACTGGCTCTGTGGATTCAGGGAGACTAGTGGATGTGGCATATCTTGACATTAGCACACCATTCTCCCATGACATTCTCCCAAGCAAGGTAAGGAAGTATGGGTTGGATGAATGGACTATAAGACGGATAGAAAACTGGTTGTCTCGTTGGGTTCAGAGGGTAGTATTCAATGGCTCAATGTGTAATTGGTAGCTGGTATCAAGTAGTGCCCCAGGGGTCAGCCCTGGGGCTGGTTTTGTTCAATAGTTTCATCCATGAGCTGGAAGATGGCATACAGGGTGCCCTCAGTAAGTTTGCAGATGACAGCAAGATGGGTGCAGCAGTAGATATGCTGGAGGGTAGGGCTCAGATTCAGAGAGACCCAGACAAATTGGAGGATTGGACCAAAAGAAATCTCATGAGCTTTAATAAGAACAATTGCAAAGTCCTGCACTTAGGACGGAACAATCCCATGCACCACTACAGGCTGGAAACTGACTAGCTAAGCAGTACTTCTGCAGAAAAGGACCCCAGGGGTTACAGTGGACAGTAAGCTGAATATGAGCCATCAGTATGTCCTTAGTGTGAAGAAGGCTAATAGCCTACTGGACTACATTAGTAGGAGCATTGCCAGCAGATCAAGGGAAGTGATTATTTCCCTCTATTCAGCACTGGTGCAACCAGATCTGGAGTGTCCAGTTTTGGGTCCCCCACTACAGAAAAGATGTAGACAGATTAGAGAGAGTCCAGTGGAGGGCAACAAAAATGGTGAGGGGGCTGGGGCCCATGACTTATGAGGAGAGACTGAGAGAACTGGACTTATTTAGTCTGCAAAAGAATAGACTGAGAGGGGATTTAATAGCAGCCTTCAACTACCTGAAGGGTGGTTCCAATGAGGATGGAGCTAGACTGTTTTCAGTGGTGGCAGATGACAGAACAAGGAGCAATGGGCTCAAGCTGCAGCAAGGGAAGTTTAGGTTAGATATTAGGAAGAACTTCCTCACTAGGAGGGGTAGTAAAGTGCTGGAACAGGTTACCCAGAGAGGTGGTGGACTCTTCATCCCTGGCAGTTTTTAAGACCCAGCTAGACAAAGCCTTGTCTGGCATGATGTGGCTGTTTCTGCTTTGAGCAAGAGGCTGGACTAGATGATCTCCTGAGGTCCCTCCCAACCTTCATTTTCTGTGATTCTATGATAAGTGACTGCAATCAGAGACTAATAAGGCAGAGAGCAAACTCTGCTACTCACCACACCTTCTCAGTCTAAAAGAAATAATGCTCCTATAGAAGTTCTCCTAACAAAACTGAAGACAATACAAGCATTCTTCCCAGGAATGAACATTTGCTCAGATACTGAAAAAAAAAGGAACTGGAAGACTATGTATGAGAGAATCATATCTTGAAATCTGCCAAAACAGTACTCTAAGGACTAGTATGACATACTAAGCAGTGATTTGAAAATTATCACTTTTAGGTTATGTTTATTATCCTTTATTTATACTAACACCATTTTTTAACTAAGATGCTGGAGTTAATTATGTAGTTTAGTACATTTGTAGTGCTAAGCAAGACTGTAGTATATATGTACATATGCAACAACTTGAAGAAATACCCATTAGCCACATTTTTGTTTGGGAGTGATTGCTATGTCAAAATCATAGTTCACTGAAAACACGATTCCTCCTAGCAGATGCTCAACCCATACATAGTAATTACCGTTTAATGTTTATTCTTCAGTGGTTATCTGACAGCTGTTGAATCACAAGTATCCTTGTTGAGAGTCTTGTTTTTTGTAGCATTGTCTTATGGACCCAAATCTGATTTTTGTTTGAGTGTTTTTCATAGATCTTTAGAAAAATCTTCAATAAAATGGCAATATTAACCTTTTAGAGCCATTTAGCTTAGCAAAACTGTAACACTGGAAGAGTATCTAACCATAGGTTAGACTCTCACTGTAGCTTAAAGTTAGGAGAGTGATATTTCATACACTAAAATCAAGCTTAAAGTATATATTCACATCACACAAAGGCCCAAAGTTCCAAAGTTTCCCCTGGTGAAGTTCCCTCAGTGCCTAACCACCTACTTCCAAATATGCCCAGGACCATCTGAGTCTTGACAATGCTAAGCAACTTTGGTGCCTAGCTCATGCCTAAGCTTCCCCCTCCATCAGGATTCACAGTGTTCCTCCACCTGTATCACCTGGGAGACCCAATCAGACAGACTGGGCCTCACCCAAAACACAGTTGAAGGAGGAAGTGCCTCTGTCACGTAGGATGTGAAGACTTAATCCTGCATATGAGGCTGCATATGAGAATTTTGGAGGTGAGGGTTTTTTTTTTAACTTCTGCTATTGTTCCACTTAAATATCCATATGATCAGATTTGGAACAAATATAGGTAGTTTTCCTCTTTCAAGTAAGTGCCTAAACTACTATAAACCCCTCTGCACAATCCTCAAGTTGGGGGTAGGGGGCGGGACTTTCTTTGCTGGGATGAGCTACAGGATTAAGTCCTTCTGAGCAGTCAAGAGATTGGTAGCTGGATCTCCCACACCCTAGATGAGTACTCCAAATACTTTGCTATCAGGGAAAAAGGGGTCACCTCTACCTCACTGCTTTTTCTGAAAAGGGGATGGCCTAGGTACTTCACTTCAAGGCAGAGTTTTTGGCTGCAATGCCCAACTACAGGAAAATGCCTTCTTTTAGTCCAGATATAAACATCTAGATCATGTACAGTCACTGTGGCAATTCCTACTGTGGACTTGCTCCACAGTGTACTGACTTTTCTGAATCTCCTTCTTTGAACCCCATGTGTCCCATTGGGAGCTCATATACATAACTCAGAGGTATGGATTCCACTAGACAGCCAAGTTTCTAAAGGTTTTTCCATGTTCAGTGTCGCATTGCCTAAGTACTTTTGTGAGGCTGGCTGTTAATCAATTTGGCCCAGATCTTCAAAGGTTTTTATGCATATAACTCCTATGTAGGATCTGGGTCTCTGGGCCAAGGCTCCCATTTGTAAAATGGCCCCAGTACATTTTTGTTGGTAGTGCTGATAGAGACTTTCCCATTTCTTTGTGGCAGAGACTTTCTGTCTTCCTCCCACTTTCAGTATGTGTATGTATGGGACTAAGCACAAGAGGACCCTAACCCAGTTGCTGCCTTTGGCTCTTCTTTAATAAGTGAACTATGTGAGGAGGTGAAATAGTTTTCTGGACAGCTTGCTCTTTTTCCTTCCCTGAAGTACCTAATACACATTGGTATGCCAGCAACTTCTTTTGATGTAGCACCAGGACCAGAGACCTATACACAAAACCAATTAAATGCAATTAAAATTAGTGACTACTGACAATGAGCTTTGGCATTACCTGATTTTACAAGCTGAATGAAAAACTTCTTGATCATGAAGCTCCGTATAATTTCACTGTATATAAAATCATCTGTTTAAATTAAAAAAAATCTCCATGGTATGCTTTGTTTATTTTAAGATTCAACTTCTATTTTTAAATGCAGCCACATGCCAGTAAGAAACCAAAAAGACCATTGGCACATTCATCCAATTGCACTATCCCTTTGTTACCATCTTTCTCTCTGGTAATTAAAGTGAAGAATGATGCCTTCTAATAGAGCCATTTGTAAAGCTAACGGATGTGGGCAAACAAGGGGCAAGCTGGGCAGCTGCATGATCAGGATTCTTGCCTTGTGAATGTAGTTTTTGGCACTGGTGATTAAGTCTTTGGTTTGTTTTGCTTTGGCAGGCCTCATGAAATCTTTGATGTGCTTCTGATTCTGGTGACTGATGACTCACACTCATCTACAAGGGCATGTTAAGGTCATCTGACTGGTAGGCCATTTTGGGTTTCATTTGTTGGTAAGAGTTATCTCTTTCATTCACTGTAGTAGGATTGGGTGCCTAACTCCCTTACATCCCTTGAGAAATTCCAGCCATAATAATCTGGTCTAGATGTCATTTGCCTTTTCTCAACAGATATTATTAGATATTTGATAATACCCTTAACAAGATCCACCTTCAGCTAGCACTTGGGATTTTGGTGGACTTATCTTCACATCAAGATCGGATATCTTTCTAAAAGAGATGTTCACAGTGACTCAAGATTTACAAGTTTCATGTAGAAATCACTGGGTGCAGTTCTATGGCCTATGTTATATCAAAGATCAGAATGGATAATAATGGCTCCTTCTGAGAACTTACAAAATTATGATGAAAAAAAGCATAAGTGAAACCTGAACTTATTATGGGAAAAGAATGTCAAAATAGATTTGGGGTGTTTTAAGATTCCAGGTGCCCATGTGAAAGATCTCTTAAAAAGACTTGGTGACCAGATTTTCATAAATTGATGAATGTTTTCTGTTTTGAAAAACAGGTCCCTTAAAGATATTTTTTGACTGGGAACCAAAAGGGAGGCACCCCAAACACCGGCACTCTTGGATCTCTTGGTTGTCAGGTATAATGCATAGTCCAGGTTCCTCCATATGCCTAGCAGTACTGGACTTGCTCCTTCCTTTTGTTAAGGTGCATGCAAGGAATCTGTCTGGCCCTCATGAAAGTGGCAAAAGGGGGAGTTGGGAATACTATGGATAACCACAGGGTGGCCTTAATTCCCTATGGAGGAAGTAAGAGACGTGTGTATAGAGAGATCCCTTTATCAGCACTAAAATGTGGGCATCTCTAATAGCTGCACAATGGGGACTGGGAAAGACTCCATTTGAAACAGGTGGAAAATTAGTTGGCTAGGTAGATGTTCTCCCTTATGGCTGAATGTGGCTAGAGTAACCCAAAGTAAAACCAATGACAACTCTAACAAAAAAAATGTGCCATGGAATCTATTATGAACCATGTAGTCAGGAATACAGTTCATTGCCATATCTTAGAAGTTGGCAGCTGTCCCTGCACAGAATCCAATAAAGTCATGCTGGTTGCAAAGCATCTACTTGAAATATTAAACAGCACCCATCAGTTCTATAGCTACATGTTCACTGAAGGTCTCATAGGTCAGTATCAACCCAGCCTAGTACTGATCTCATACAGGACCCTGGTACATTAGAAGAGTAAACAAATACAATGGCATGCGTTATACAGGAGGTGAGATTCAATTGCATGTGTTGTATGGGTGGTGAGATTAGAGGATCTTCTGATCCTAAAAGCTACGACACCTACATTTATACCCAAGTTACTCTGGCTGAATGTGTTAATTGTGTTTAACACTCAACTGACTATTGCTGATATATTTGAATGTATGTGATATATATATAAATGTGTGTGTTAAAGATAGCAGAAATACTGGTGAGATATAGATGCCAAAAGGGTGCTGCATAGCTGCAAGAAGTCGGCACATTTTGTTGCCAAACCCTCAATCATTTCTGGGGCTAGCGCAATCTGTTGTGCCATGCTGATTGTCAGATTCATCAGTCCAGCCTCTGTAGAACTGCATAGCACTGTCCATTGAAAAGTAACAGGAGATCATGGGAAAGTTTGTGGGTGTTTACAGGAATTTACAGATTTCCCATTCATTTTCTATGGGAGGCTCATGGGTTAGCATTTCCTGACAAAAAATTGTACTGGTCTACATAATATTGCTAATCATACATTCAGTAGAGAAAGAAACCAAATAGGTCCATATGGATAGTGGAGCAGATAACCATAAGACTGTACAAGAGCCAGACTGAGATCTGCAACACTTAGTGGCATGCAGATGGATAGTAGTTGTTGTGGGCAATAGCTCCAACTAAGAGGTTTCAGAAATTAGGAGGTCTGTGGTGTGTGTTGGCTTCTTCTACACATTACTTGCTCTGGATGTCAAGATTACATGCACAGTTCCTGAGTTCAAACCTCAGCATATTACACACCCACAGATTCCCACAGTTTTCTTCAAAATGCCTCACAAAAATGGAAGGCAAATCTTCTATTTCTGGTTATTTTCTTTTTAATAAAGTCACAGTGAATGGGTCTGCTCTAAGTGCAGGTGGTTATGTACCTACATGTGAATTGTAATCACTTCCTACCAAGTCAAAGCCTAGTGAAAAGAAATGTTAGTAGATCACATCTTTGATTCTTGGTTTTTCACATCATTCCAGGCTGGTCATTTACTGTAAGCACATCACTGAAATTCTCAGCAGAGGGTTGTTTTGACTGTGCTTGTGTGTCTTTTTAGTCACTACTTTGAAAATGTTCACAAAAGGCATTATAAGGCTCATACTGCTGTTTGAAGAACAGGTATTCTTCCTACCAATACCATATGCACACAAACAGGAAAATGCATTAGTCCCTATGCTCTGTTCTTCACTCACTCCTGACTGTCAGGTATTTTTTATTTTATTGTTTAAAAGTTATCCAACATCCAGTAAGGGAGCAAAGATACCATCGTATGATATGAGTAAACAGTCACAGAAAATGAACAGGAAGTAGGGCTGTGCAAAGCTTCAGTCCCTGATTCGATTTGGCAGAGATTTGGCCCGATTCAGTGGCTGAATCTCCAAACCTGAATCAAATCAGAGGACCCTTTAATCACTCCAAATCGAATTGGAACCCTCCAAATTGATTCAGAGAGATTCAGATATAGACACAGCTTTAAATGTTTTTTCTACATATCTCTAGGTAGCAGGTGGCTCGTGAATGCTGCTATGCCTGGGCACATGGAGTGTCCCACACAAGTGCAGGGGGCTCCCTAGCATGCTCAGCAGCAGACCCAGAAGTGGACCAGAAGCACTTCTGGTCCACTTGCAGGTGCGCTGGGGAGCACACTGAGGGGTCTTGGTCCACTTCCAGGTTCACTTTCAGGTCCCCTGGCTCGGTGACTGGTATCTCCTGGATCGGGGGGGGGGGGCAGATTCCCCCCACGGTCAATCGCCTAGCCGGAGGGGGGGTTCAGGTCGGCTGCCCGCATGCTTCCCAGCAGACCCGGAAGTGAACCGGAAGTACTTCCAGTTCACTTCCAGGTTTGCTGCCGAGCATGTGGAGGGCTGCCCTGCACTCCTGCAGGATGCTCCATGCATCCCAGCATCGTACCGTTCACAAGCCACACTGGTACCTCAAGGTATGTAGAAAAAACTTTTAAAGCTTTTTTTATGTCCAAATCGCTGATTCTCCAAATCAGCATCGTATCTTCAGATTCGGATTCAGTCAAATCCATTCAGGGACAGTGATCCAAATCAACAAATCAAATCAGTTCCCTGAGTTGGGCCAAATCTGAAACCAAATCGAGTAGGGCCCTCTTTGTACACCCCTACTAGAAAGTAATATGCAGTCCGCGAGCAATCCATGTGTTAATTCATTATTGTTATTCTTGGTATTTTGGTACTGCCTGTAGGCTACAAGCAAGATGTGGGTTCAATTGTGTTAGGTGGTATACAAACACACAGAGGGATTTGTCTAGGATATCTTGTCCAACCCACTGGATGAATGCAGGGTGCACTGTTCTTCTGCTAAGCCTTTATTTCTCTTCCAACCCTATGATTCTGTGAGACTGCCCTTGTCCCAAGGAACTCAATTTTAAACAGGAATGACAGAAGAGGGATGGGAGGAGAACAGAGTCCCAGGAGAGTTAAGATAAAAGTTCAGGTCTACCTGGGCCCCAGTCCTGAGGCTTATCCATTGGGATCATACTACCTCTAAAACCTGATTGCCTAAGTGCTTTGGTATACAAACTTCAGGCCTGTAAAAATCACAAACATGGATTCAAATTTAAGCATGGTGTATAGATCCAATTAAGTCAACAAGACCTCTGATGTGCTTAAATTTAATCAGGCAGAAGGCAGGGCAGGGTATCGCTTTAGAAAGTAACCTGTTAAGAGAGGCATAAGCTTTCATAGGCTGTAACCTCTCTCAACCAGTTACTTTAAGGTGCTACCCTGCCCTGCCTTCTGACAGACTTCAGATTAACTACCGTCTGAACAGCTAACTAGCCATCTAACTTGAGTTAACTAACCATCTAAATTAGTTTACATCTAACTAACCATCTACATTTAAGCAGATGCATACGCGCTTCACTGATGTTGAATGTATGAATACAACAGCAGAAATCAGTATTGGTCTTGTGGGAGAAAAAACTTCAAATAGAAAAAGTACAAAAAGCACTGGGTAATTTTTCTGCAGCAAAGAGTTCATGCAGCTCTATCATCAGTCCGTGTCTGTGTTGTATAGATACTACACACAATATTTCAGCTGTACAGAAAGATCCCATCTATAACAGCCATGCTCTTTCATACTGGAGACCACCAATCCTCCAGTTGTCATGACTTCTCTAAAGCTATTGTTCCCCACTTCCTTTCACATATAATAATTCTGACTTCCATGACCTCTCTGCCTGCTCTATCCAACATAGATTTTAGAGCACCTACCACAGCAACAAAACTAAATCCAAATTATTGTTGGTCTCAATTCCTTTCGCCCTAGAATGAGCTATAATTTTTTCACTTAATTTCCCTCCAGATTTCTTTTCCTAATCCTACAGTGATTGGTTCAGCTCCCTGGTTTGCAAATGCTCCATGTACTGTTTGTTTCTTGTTCTCACACTCCTAACCAAGCCACAGGGTCAAAGCAATGCTTCTAATCTATTTTATTTTAAATCCCTGATGTACTATGTTTAGTTAGTTAGCTATGATTTTGTGCCAGTTTTCATTATGGAGTTTCTTTCCAAATGAGATTGCAGATTTCTGTTCAGAGAGTAAAACTCAGACTTCCTGGAAACCAATTAAAAACTTCCACTGATCTCAGTTGTGCCAGCAGTTTACCCAAAGTCTTTCAGGGAGAGTATACATTGTTTTATTTGTCACTCCTGAAATTATAAAGTCATATATAGATTTCAAATTATGAAAATTATTCTAGATGGAAACATAGAAATGTAGGGCTGGAAGGGACCTTAGGAGCTCATGTAGTCCAACCCTCTGCTCCAGGTATGATCATCCCTATCTAAACCATCCTAGACAAGTGTCTATCTAACTTCGTCCTAAAAACCTTGGGAAATAACCCTCATGGGCAAGTATAGGAATATGCCAAAGAGCAAAATTTCAGCTAACTTGTTAAAGGATTGCCAGATTGGTTGGGCCAGTCTTTTATTTTCCCCTTCCTTAGTTTTATAAATTAATCGATTAATCAAATCTGCTCCAATGTGCTGTAATTACAGTGCATCAGAACAGCTTCCTTGTATGTGTACAAGCACCCTTAAAAATGAATGTAGTCAGAAAGGCATAAGCTTTCATAGGCAACAGCTGACTGACTGCTGCCAAGTTTAGATCTATGTTCAAAGAGATTAAAAGAGTTCATATATGGCATTTGAGTTCCTCCTATAATGAAGACAATGGCAGGCAATGAAGGTGGGATCCAGTTTTGACTTTTCCAAAAGGTGCGAAAAGTTAAGAGATTCTCTCTCTCACTTTTAATAGCAAGGTTGTTATGGCATACAATTCTGCATCACAGTTGTGAGTTTTCCATAAGAACATGAAAAAGAGCAGGTGAAGAATTTAAAGAAATACAAAGACATTTACCAAAGCTATTTTTGCCTGTGAGGAAGCTGACTGCTAACTAGAACTGCGTGAGACATTGGATATGCAATCTTAAATTTGTTGGATTAACTGTGCCCAAGGGGCTTGCAGTCTGGCTAGAAGGATCAACAGAAGAAACAATAAAGCATTTTTTATTATCCTTGAAGTCAGACCAGTGGGAATTCTTCTTCTCAGTGCTGGGCCCACCCTAACTCTATATTTCATTAACTAGCTTCCTCCAACCCACCCGATATAAACAAAAGTGAAAAAAAAATGAAAGCAAAACAAAAAACAATAGCAAGAAGGAAAAAAACCTTGCAGTTTGTTAATTACTTGATGAGATGTTTCTAAAACATCCAAATCAGGCAACTCCATCACACATTGTCAATAGTCTAAACAGTATCCTGCATGAATGATTGCAAATGCATATCATCTGACTCTGTCAAGAAATGTAAAAAAAAAAATGGCCTAAACAATGTGAGGATCTTAGAAGTTACAATGAATGGATGTGTTCTAAATGGGGATTGCTGATAGCTACATGGGTCAACACTGTATTTTTTAATACCAACAGCAATAATCAAAGTGTTGAACTTTTGTAAAATGTTTTAGATCTATGTCACAAAAAATGCAGGAGGAAGAACTTATCTGCCTTTTTGCATTAAAAAATTGGAGGGCCATGACTAGGGTGGGATAGGAATGCACACTGCTGCATATTTTTACACGATAGAACAGGATTTGGGCCTTAGCTTTTATGTGTAGAACAGATCTCAGAGATGACAAAGCAATAACGTCAGATTCTTATGTCTCAGTGCTGCCCCCTGCAATCTCTTTTCATACATGCCAGGAGGTGGGATGATTTTCTTCTAAGTGGATCAGTTAGAAACATGGAAACACTGCTGCATCAATAAACTGGTGATGGTTATGGACTGAATTATAGTTTTACTTGCAAGTAGCAGATATTTCCCTCCTCATTGTCAGGGTCACCAAAAAGCTATGGAAAACTTTATCCCCAAATGCTGGGGTTACTGTCAATTTGTTTTATTTCTTGAAGAAAAATGTGAAGAACTTGGACACTCTCTGCCCTTAAAAGTCTCTTTACAAGAAACTGTTTTTATTATTAGATACTGGCTCAAGCTGCTCTGCAGTTTTTCCATTACTGTTAACTGTAAATAACTTCCATCTTGCCGTAACCCTTTCTATTCATGAGTGGTGAACTGTTTGTCTTGCTGGTAACTAATGGCACAGTTAAGAAGTCAACAGGAGATTAGTGGAACAACACACCTCTTTGCCATAATTGCATGGGAGTGTTTACCTGATAGAACATTAACTTCTGGTCCCACAGGGAATGGAAATTCCTTGACCAGATGGAAAAGGGCTGGACATGACCTTATGTCGACCAAGGTGAACAATAACTAAAATACTTCCAAAATACATGATAATCTATATTGTAAGGGTGTTAGCCTGCTGACGAAGTGCATGGCCCAGTTGATAGCATATGATGCCAGAGAGTAGTAGATCTAAGTTCCAGTCCCAGTTCTGACCTGCTGTTTAATGTTGGATGGATAACTTCATTTTTCTCTACTTCTCTTTAGACAAATGAGTTTGAAGGGTCCTGGCATAAAAGGGTCATGTGGTTGGGTTGTAGATGGTCAAGAATAAAAAATACTGGTGGACCACTGCAGGAGAATTGACCCTTCAGGTGAGATTATGTTGATACCACCCCAGATTCTAAACCTAGAGAAGAAACTAGGAAAATATACATTATGTAATTTTTGTGGTGAAACTGGATCTGAAGAAAAAGTAACTTCTACACATGTCACTGAACACCGCTGGTCTGGACCCAGAAGGCCCAGTTCCTATTTTTACTATGCTTCTATATGTGAAATCAAAGGATCGGTGATAGAGGAGGAGGACATCCTTTATGTGTAGATTTTTTTTTTGCAATTTCTCTTGAAATGTAACCACTGAGTATTACAAATGGATAATCCATTCTGATAATTTTTCTCTATAGAATGTATTTGAAATTAGTCCATTTTATACTGCGCTGTTCAAAGACAGGAATCATTAATTTGTCTGTTCCATACCGAGTGCCTGTATTATAACAGAAGGAAGTTTCAGGGATACTCCCATCTACCCACAGAGAACATGCTTACACTGCCTCCAGCCATGCTAGAAAGTACCACCATAAAAACATGGCCCACCCACTTGTTTCCACTCTGTGTGCGCCAAATCCCAAAATATGTAGCTGCTTTCTGGCACAGGGTACACTCAGGGCACTCAGGCAGACGTGCTGGCATGTGTCCAGCATAACTCTAATGGGGCTACACTAAATATTTCTAGCATGCATGAAGTGGGATCAAGTGGGAAGGGCATGTTTGCACAGTAGTTCTTCCTTTGGAGGAGTGTAGACATGCCCAAAGAAAGGGAAAATGGGCACTATGCCTCTGTGAAAATTTATGCATTGAAAAGATTGCCAGCTGCACCAAAGTTGCAATGAAATCAGAGTGATGTGGGGCACAGATTTCAGCCATAACTGCACTATAATCAAGATTAATATGGAGCCATCAATTGGGACAGCTGAAGCTATCCATGTGATATTAGATCTATTTGCCAAACCTTTAATTCTTTGAATGGAACATCCATAAAAAGGGCAGGATAATTAAATTAAATGACAAAAGGCAGTCTGTTCAGAGCAATAACAGAGATGGACTAAACACACAAAGTACAGTTTTCTAAAGTGCTCAGAATTCAACATTTCCTATTAAAGCCCCATAGGAGTACTTATGGACAGTCTTATATAGATGCCTAAAATGGAAAAATCTTGGCATCTATTTTCCTTAGTCTCCTTAATACAGGAGTGTTACCTTGACCCTTTTCCATTCTTAGTAATTGGTTGCTTGAAGGAGGATAGTGGTGGGACTGGAAAACTCAAGATAGGTGCCAATGTTCCCTATATAATGCATGGGAAGAGTTAGACACTCAGGACTGGGATTTCATCCAGCATGCTGAATGAAGATGTCTTAAGTTTGTTAATAGGAAATACTGAGGAAATGGGTGCTTCTGTGAGCTTGTCTCTCTCCTAGACTGCAGCCATGAGCAAGACCTTGGGAAGGCTGGGGTTCATGACCCAGCCCCCTTGGCTGCAGACGGTTGGCTCATACCCTATTTTATTTTAAGACACAGTCAGAAGAGGTAGTGAGGTTGGTATCTACCATTGATATTACAGTCTACTGGTTAGAGCATTTGCCCAAGAACTGGGAGATGTAGCTAGCAAGCATTCTTCAGCCTGTTGGGATTGAAATCAGCACCTCCCACTCTTCGCAGAATACTCAAACCATCTGGCTGTAGGCAAGAGGAGCTTCTTCACCTGTTCTGTTGAAGTGGGGCCACTTGGCAAAAAAGGATGCAAGAATGAGTGAGACAGAAGCCCCTATAGCCTAGTGAGTAGGGCATACCAGTGTGTTTCCAGCAGTGTTTATACATTTTATGTTAAACAGTCATAGGATAACAAACAGAAATAATAATAGGAGCAGGACCAGCACTCATGGCTTATTTCCTCCGTCCCTTCCTCTCAGGAGAGTGCCCTTCCCCTGGGTCTACTGGAGAACAGTAGAGCAACAGTTTCTTGTTGTCTTCTTGGACTCCATGACTCTTGCACTCTTAGCCACATAGTGCTCCAACTCCAATAGAAGTTGTGGAGAATGCCCCAAACACCTAGGCTACTGTCTGGTGGCATCGACTTGGGAAGTGGGAGCTCTGGATTTGAATTCCCTTAGGCCAAGGTAATTGAACCCAGGTTTCTCACTTCCTTGCTTCACTAACCACAGTGTTATCATATAAAATGTGGGTTAGGACACTACCACCTCCTTCAACAGTTATATCTTGGAATGATAGCAACCACTACTCAATGCTGCTAGTATGTGTTGAGTGTGCTCTGCAGGACTGGACCCCCATAGGACTTGGATGTGGGGAAGTGTAATAGCAGAAGTTTAGGCACTTAAGTAACTCTATGGGGCAAAACATTAGCGTCTACAGTCTTTTAGGCATCTAAGCTATTTAGAGGGGTTTTGGTGGACCACTCGCTTGGATCTGTGTGTCTAGATTCCATCTGCATTCTTAAACCTTATTTTGGCTTTTTGCAGACTTGACCTAAATGCTTTGCTTAAGGTCATACAGGTTCTTGTGGATGAGAAGATAGTTGAATTGAGTTTTATTAAGTCCAGGATGTCTCTGTAGTGGGTTCAGGTTTCACTCTATTTCTCTCAAGTTTCTCCCAATCTTTAAACTGTACACAGTCTTTATCTCCTGGGCCCACTAGCTCCTCTGGAGACCTCTTAAACACCAATTAGTCCTTAATAATAAGCCTTACTATAGTCCATAAAAGGTTAGCCCCTGCTCCCCCTGTGGTCTCTTAGGCCTAGAGAGAGCCTTGGCTGGTGCTGGTACCTTCAGCCTCTCCCTCCCCACTTCCTCTTCCTGACCACTTTTAATGTTCTTTGGCCAACCAATTATTCTAATCAGCTGGTCCAGTCCTCCTTAGACAGGCCTGTAATCATCCTCCACTGCCTGCAGCTGTGCTACAGTCCCACAGGCATGCAGCCTGTTACAATCTCTAACCACTGAGGCAACTTCTCTCTCTCCTCCTCCCCTTTCTCTTCCAGACCACAGTTCACCAACAGCCTGATTAAGATCCCATGTGACTACAACCATCTATTGACTTTAATAAGAATTGGGTTAGGATGCATAAGGAACTGCAACTTTACTGAATGGCACTTACTTATGTCAACCATAAATTTGTGTTAGAATTATCCTCAAGAGATCTCATCTCAACTTCTGCTGCAACCATTTGAGCAGCTAGTTCAGACCTACCATACTGCCATAAGATACACCAGTATTTGGTTTGGCCAATTGCTGTGAAGAGACAATCAAAGACTTTTCATGGTCTCCTTCAAATTGGGCTTTACCCCAAAAACTGAAGCACCACAAATCATTAATTACTTTTGTAAAGTGTGCCTTTTATGCTCTTTTAAAAATGTGTCTGCATAAAAGGACCTAGGGATTATAGTGGACAATAAGCTGAATATGAGCCAACAGTGTGTCTTTGTTGTGAAAAAGGCTAACAGCGTATTGGGCTGCATTAGTAGAAGTGTTGCCAGGAGATCGAGGGATGTGCTTATTCCCCCCTGTTCGACACTGGTGAGGCAACATCTGGAGTACTATGTCCATGTTTTGGGCCCCCAGAACAGAAAGGATGCGGACAAATTGGAGAGAGTCCAGCGGAGGGCAACACAAACAGTTAGGGGGATGGGACACATGACTTATGAGGAGAGGCTGAGGGTACTGGGCTTATATAGTCTGGAGAAGAGAAAACTGAGGGGACATTTAATAGCAGTCTTCCACTACCTGAAGGCTAGTTCTAAAGAGGAAGGAGCAGGACTGTTCTCCTGTCCATAATAGAACAAGGAGCAATGGTCTCAAGTTGCAGCAAGGAAAGTTTAGGTTAGATATTAGGGAAAACTGTTTCAGTAGGACTAGAGACAGAAGTTACATATAAACCAGTATAAGTGTTCTGAAACTGGTTCAAATCTGTAACACAACAGAAGTTCAGTGCATATAGACCACTTTCAAAATGGCCGAAACTGGTTTAAGATAAACCTGGGTAGATGTAGTATCAGACTTAACTGATTTAGGTTAAATCGTTTTTTTGAGCTTCTGTCTCAGATCTAGGATGGGTAGTAAAACACTGGAACAGGTTACCCAGAGAGGTTTTGGAGTCTTCATCCTTGGAGGTTTTTAAGACCCAGCTAGACAAAGGCTTGGGTGGGATGATCTAGTTGGGGCTGGTCCTGCTTTGAACAAGGGGTTGGAATAGATGACCTCCTGAGGTCCCTTCCAACCCTCAATTTCTATTATTCTATTATTCTAACCATTGGTATATCACTGTTTTGGGGTCTGCTTTCATCGGGGTTCATTTAACCACTGCAGAGATTTGTCCTACTGTAAAGTCCTGGTGATAATAGCCATTTCCACATGTTGACTGCTTACCCTGGATTTTACTGGGTCTTCTGGACATCTTCAAATACCAAAGAAGATAGAGTTAAGATTTTCTTTATTTCTTCATCCACCTTTAATTCAATTGTGCTGCCAACCAGAACAAGTCTGTAGGGTTTTATAACCTAATTTAATTGATGGGTAAGAAGGAACTCTGATGCTGGAGTGTCTGATAGCCATATATCACATCAAAAATGGAAGAAATTATTAATGTCTGGATGAACACTGGAGAATGGAAGGCCAAGAAAGAGGGATGACTGCATTTTTATATGTACTGTGATAATGTCCACAGGCCCTCAACAGGGATTATGGCCTTATTGTGCTTCAAAATGTTTAAACACATACAAAGGTCCCTACCCCAAAGTGATTGCAGTCTAGGTGCCCAGTCCCACAGTATAGTACATATGGGCAAATCCATGCATTTGTTCACAGCACCACTGACCTTAGCAGGATTCAGCATGGTTTCAGGGGACCCATCGAGTTAATTTCTTACAGTCTTAGGGCCTAGTTTACAAGAAATAATTAACAAGTTGATAGAAAACAAAAATGTGGCTGAGGGAAGATGGTTGGAGGGTGAGGTAAATGGAATTGAGCTAGAAGAGGGCTTAGACCAGCCATGGAAGTCCTCTCAGTAACTACCCCAATGTCTGAGTTGATCTAATAAAAGATATCAGATTTACCCAAAGAACTTTGTCTGCCAATGTCTGAGTAGCACTTTACATTTAGTCAGAAAATAGTACAAAAGAGCATATCCTAGCTGGAAACCATCACCAAGTTGCGTGCTGAAATCCTGAAAGCTGAAGTGGGGCCAAATTATATTTAAAGAAACAAACATCTATTTTGTGGTAAGCAGGATTGTCTTCCTCTTCCAAATCTTAGAAGAAGGGTTAGAAGAAAAGCTCTAGGGTTTTAGAATTAAGCCAGAGGATGAAGATTTAATACTAGTGATACCTGATATACTCCAATGTCTTACTGCAGAGTCTGCCAGTCTCCCTGAAATCACTAGTACCTCTTACTTAGGAGTCTTCAGAAAATTTGGAAGGGGAAGCTTTTGTTACGTTTCTTTTCTGGGAAAGGAGGTGACCTTTGCTATATGTGTGAGGCAAGGATCTCATATTCTTAGGTATTGCCTTTGACAAAAAAGGCATCTACATTCAACTCTGGTGAAAGAAAATGAAAACTCAAAGGAGCAAAGATGTTTGAACAGGGCTGCTTCATTTGTTGTTCAATAACCATAGTGAATTTATAGTAAGACATACAACCCTGGGTAATATTATCTAATTCCTTTGGGCTATTTTCCCCCTTTGCCTTTCTCATATTATTTCAGGTTTAGTTTAATCAGACTGCCTTGTTATTGACAATCTAGAGGAAACATATTTGCGTGTACACCCTAGAAAACCTTATTTACCCCAGCCTGGTCTTAACAACAACAACAACAAAAGCAATCGTTACAAACTCCCATAATGAAAATGAAACAATAAACACATAGAAATATGAGGAAGAAATTACACCCATTAAATACATTGAGACTGATGAATGATAGGATGGCTGCCTATTCAAGTTGGAAATTTTACACATGATTGAAGCTTTATTTAGTCTAATGAAATGTGCTTCCTGAATATTGCATCTGAGTGACTGCATGACCCAGAACACAAAAGAAAGTATTATGTGATTAGACTGAGATCATTCTCATTTAAAGTCATTGTGATATAATTTTAAGTTTTTAATGAGCAGCATATACTCTTGTGTCCAATACCTCTCTTATTGCAAATACCCTTTCACGTCTTGTCCTTCCACATGCTTGTCTGAATGTCAGTATGGATTAATAGTATAACAGTTAGAGTTCATTGATCCTTTTTGGGGGGGGGGGGAAGGTGGTGGGGAGATTCAAAACTGGTTTGTCTTATACTAGATTTTCATATGAAGAATTTAGCACATTTCCCTAAAACACTGCACTTCGTAATTACTATTTTTGTATTCTGTTTCACCTCTGGAGACAATGAAGGACAGCTTCTCAGCTGGCATATAACCAGGGGAGCAATGAAGCAAAATCTTTGGAGTAAATGGATCTACATGTATTTACTCCAGATGAGGATCTGATATGCGGGGTGGGGGGTTCTTACAAAGGCAGAGAAACCACAGTGTATTACACCTGCTGAGCATCTAGACTGGATTCCTCAATACTATAAGGATATTTTTACATGTTGCCCTATGGCAACATAGCAATGTGCTACAGCATCATATGGCTGGCTATGGCAAAGTAGGGATCACGCTGTAGCGCTGTGCTCCCCAGTTATGGTGCGCTGCTACAGTGACATAGTAGTAAAATCTAACTGTGTGCTACATGCATACTGTAGGAACCACCCATACTGTGCTGTGCTTTAGTCCTTTCAAGAGGAACAACTAAAGCACAGTGCCATAGCAACATTGCCGTACAGCAACGTGTAGATGCGCCCAAGTATCTTCTTCCCCTGAGGAACTGAGTCACCACAACATTAAAGGTATTTGTGTACAGTGCTGTAAGGCAATAAGCCATACAAAAAAACCACTCATTTTCAATTAAAAAACATTTCCTTACACTTGATTTGTGCAAAATCTAACATGCTTCATGATACATTTTTATGTGCTATTGAGATTGTTGGCCCCATAAAATGATTATTAAATGGGTTTCAGCAGTTGTTATTTAAGGTGACATGAAAAAGGTAGTGAAGTGGAAAGGAACAGCAAGATGTCAACTAACTTCTCAAGTCTCTAGCTTTTTCTTTCCTAGCTGGAGGGGATCAGTACGGTTTTTGCAAACTAAACAGGTTCACTGTGGTCTCTGTATGTAAGAGTGCACTGCAGACCCTATACTTTTGGCTGACTATAAATTTGCTGACCACAATCCTGAGTGTTAGCTTGTTAGTTAGGTTGACTGATGAGCACTCAGGACTAGACAGATCAGCCAGACACTAAATCTATCTACTGTATGTGTTCAGCCAGGCTACAGCTGTATCAATCATTTAAAACTACATTTCAAGAGCATACTATATAATTTCCTATTGCGTAATTCATGGCTTTCAGTCTTAACTACTGCCTGAGCCTGAGAAGGCGGAGGTATGCAAACACCTGTAAGCCCCCTGCTTTATGACCACATGGAAGAACCATACCTTTGCCCCCTGGCACTCTTTTACTTTTACTGATCCTCCTAATTAAAGAGCAGAAGGAAAGGAATCAACTCAGGACCAGGCTCTCAGTAAAAAGAACAATTAAAACTGTCTCAACTTTACATTTAAAACAAAACAAAGAAATTCCTGATTAGGCCTCTGCTCAGAAGTCTTTTTTACTGAGACCACCAGGCTTTAATAAAAAGGGCATGGTTAATAAAGGGTGGATGTCAGAGGTAAAGCTGTGAAGTGGGATATTTAATCCTGGGGGAAGAAGGGAAGCTCTTTTTTCAAACTGTGTTCATTTTTAATACATATTTTTTATCTGTTTTATGCATATGGTAACCAGAAGCAGGCATTTAAAATCACTCATGTTCCTCCTGGAGGGGCTACAGCCCCCCATTTACAAATGCAAGTGGTTAATTTCTGCAAAGTAGGCATTCCAGTGTGGACTTTGGACTTCCTTCTTTGGAACATCAAATGCATGATATTAGGAGCAAAAGACCTGCTAGACCAGGAGTGGGCAAAATATGGCCTTTGGGCCAAATCCAGCCCACCAAGCAATTGTATCCAGCCTACAGTGGGTCCCTTGGCCTCTCCCAGCACAAGCACAGGGGGCAGCCTGGGCTGTGGTACATATAGCTCGTCCTGCCTTTCTCAGGTGCAGGGCAGGGTAGGGGTGGCATGGCAGCCAGACTCAGCTTCCCAGTAGCCCCTGCAGTAGCAGTTCACTATGCTTGGATGCTGCTGCCAATGTCTTTGCTACTGTCACCAGATCCAGCCCTGCTGCCTGGTCACCCTGGTCCATCTTCCCCACACCCACCACTGAGGGTGCTGGATGTAGCAGGTAGGGCTAGGATTACAGAGGAGTAACAATGTGGGGCCAGGCCCCAGGGCAGATCTGAGATCTGCTCCTAACCCATCCCTGTGATGAGTGCTGGTTCCACAGGAAGGGACAGGCTGGGAGAGGATTGTGGCTCTGCCCTTGGCCCTAGCTCTGTGCTGTCACCACCCCATAATCCCAGCCCTTGCCCACCCATCCCACTCCCAGATGCCACTCCCCACCCACTTGCAGCCCTATCTCATCCGCCCAGCTGAGCACGCCCTGCCTGTGGGGGTCCCAAGCTGGAGACCCTGCCCGCTTACTCTGTCCGGTACCTCCAGCTGTAAGTAGATCCATGGAATCAAGCATCTTCTCTCTCCCGAGGCCGGCAACAGATATTTAGAAGAAGGTTTAAGACCCTCTCAGTGGGCAGCCATGATAATCCATCCACCCAACTGTAAGTTGCCTCCTGATCCTTAGCAGTTAGTGACTGGCTCAAGCTTTGAAACAGGAGGCTTACATTCATTCTCGAGTGCCTATTATTAATTATTATACATCCTTCACTACTTGTTGTCATCATCATCATCTATAACCATGTCCTATCCCTTTTTGAAACCTGCAAAGTGCTTGGCCTCATTAATAAAGCAGAGGTAATACTTTATTATTCAAGGAGGCAACCTTGCTTATCCTAGTTTTGCATCTCACCCCCCTCCCTTTATTTTTTTTTTTTTTTGGTGTCTGCAGAAATGTATTTCTATATGCACAGATGACTCCCAGATCTCGTTGTTAGACACTGAGCAACTAATTTGGATGTCTAAAAGCTGCCTTCTATTCAAGCAAGCTATTGCATGTGGAGAATTGGGGAAGTGCATTTGGAGGTTACGTGAACAGATCCATAAGCCCTGTCATAATGATAGCTGGCAAACAGATAATTCTCCCCTCAGATTTCCCATCATTCTTCTTTTTAATTGCATTTTGCCTTTTATAAAATCATTCTCGAGATGTAAGTAGCATCAAGGATCAGTTCCTGCCCGAAATGATTGGTTTAAAATTGGATAAGCATCTTTGTCTTTGGCTAAGATACAGCTATCAACAACAAAATTTTTAAGTCTCAATGAAGTGGATGACCCTGATGCACACCAGAGAAGAAAGAAGAAGAATATCTTGCAGGACAAATCCGGTTTCATTAAATTAATTATATGTAATGTTTTGGCCCAGCAGATATGAACTTCGGGCATGACTATAATTCATTATCTTGCCACCAAGAATTATCAACAGGTCTTGTGATGTTATGGTAAATGCAAAGAATGTGGGGACATTATACCTTATAGTTCTGAGCTATACACAGTCATCAGATACCTGAAGAGCAGCTATGAAGAAGTCTGGGGCCCAATGTGTATGCCCACTGAGATGGGCATTTCCATTTTCCTCAGTGGAATTTGGATTGAATCCAGCTTTAGTTCAGTGGCTGAACATCTAATCTTATACTTGGCTCAGAAATGAAGTTGCAAGTTCTCATAGGCACATTAGCTTAGGAGGGTAGGAATCTTCATAAGGGATCAGAACAATTGTCCTCTTTCTCAAGAGTGGCTGAAGCTTGAAAGGAAGGTGCAAAATATCTCTGCCTCAAATAATTTGCCCACAGAACAAGTCACGTGCTAATTATATGCAATTCATGGTTTATTTATGCCTTGAAGTATAGGGTTTTATTTATAAAAATATAATAATAGGAGAAGGAGGGGAAAATGGGGCCATGTATTCTCATGTAAAGATCATTTAATACACAAAGGAGCAGCTAAATGTAACTGTTGTACATCTGGATGAAAACCAGAGAGATGAGACAACACAGTGCTTTGGGGTTTCCCATGGCTTATAGGGAAAAGAAGTCATTTAGCCTGTTTCATTGTGACCTCTCAGCCTGAAATTATATTATCTTTTCCCTCCTTTAAATAGTTTTTACCTGGGTTCAGAAACTTCAAGAGCAATAATATGATCGCTGTGTTACTGAGAATAATAATTACATAAGTATGAGTATCAGTGCCTCTTTCTAATGTAGGTTCCTTATCCCCCTGGCATCTTTTGGGAAGATATTCCTGCCCTGTAGGCCTGAAGAAACAGATTAGAAAAAAAGGCTTCCAATGGCCCTCCTTAGCACAAATGCGATGTTCATCCAATTAGGATGTAGGATGAAAACCAACCAGCCCATTTTGCAACTCAAAACTACATCACAAACAACAGTGATAATATTTGTACTGGCAAAATGGCAGAGCTGGTGGTGTTGACAGTGATAGTAGGGTGCCTTATTCTTTTCCAGCTACAATGAAAGTTATGCTCATGCGAAAACTTTGCATTGTCTCAGAAAGTGCTGCATTTTTGTGGAAATTTTCCCACCTTGGGGAAAGGTGGAAAGACCTTTGGAATTCAAGAAATGTTAATGTTATGTAGGATGTTACACACAGTTCTTCTTGCTGAACTCTAGATTGTGATATGCCTATTTGTTTTACGTGTGATTTCCTCGTGTTTGCCTATCTGAAGACACTTCCCTGAGCACTTTTCATTATAGTTTATACTAGAATTCTTTGAACACTGGCAAGCAGGATGGGGATGGAACTGTATAAACTGGTACAAGAAATTGTACCTTAGGCCACGTGTAGACGAAATGAGATAGGCTATAAAGTGCATTACAAATTAGGAAGTCCTGAGGTGTCTATGTATTAGGGCCAGCTCCACAGCTGATTTAAAAACTTCAGGGAAGCAACACTACTTTACACCAGCAGAAACCCTTGCCTCTTGGAGTTTAGAGAGGGTAGTAAAATCAGAACAGCTGGTAATTTTGTTGAATAGTGATGTATCATACAGCTAGTAAGTGCAGAATGAATGACTGGGGGGAGAGTGGTACACTGCAGATGAACTGGAGGGTGGACAGATTTGCAGTGTTGTAAAACACATGGGAAAAGTCCCTTCTGTTTATTTTTTCTTCTCTCCCTTATTAATTTACCACAACCACAAGCCATGTGTTACAGTTCCTGTCTGGGAAAAGAGGCTGGCTGGGCCATGTTGTGACTTAGAAAACTAGTGATCAAAAAGCAGCTGGAAAACCCCAAGAAATTCTGAAATGCTCATAAAAGAGTCAAGGACCTATGTTTGCAAACCACTCAGAAGAGCGAGAAGTCCATTCTGATCATGTTATTGTGTTTCTTGTTATGTGTTAACAGCTGTAATGAAGGACATAAGCAATTGTGGATCTAGTGAAGGGTTTTCAGTGAATGCTCCACCCTCCAAAGGACCAGATTTATAGTCTGACAAAAAGTGCACGTTATGTTTTAGCACAATAATCAGTGGTGTGAATTGTTGCAACAACTAACATTCACAATTTGTACATTAAGCCAGGCTTCATACAAATCACACAGACATGCCCACTTCTTCCTTGAAGCCAACAGGTTTAACTCAACATTGTGAATCGCAGCCTTTGCCATAGGACATGGATTGTTGTTTTGTTTGTGCTCTGTAGTCACATGTGGTTGACTGGCTCAGCTTCTCTACTACTGCTTACTGATAGCAGGACATGATCCTTTGTCCTTTGAAGATTTTTGATACTGATGCTCTTTTGACAAGATAGCTCTTCAGCTCCTAGGAAAATAATATCCATCGTGGCCAGCATAGGGCTTAACTGTGGATGTACTTGGACCAAGCAATAGTAAGGGCATAATTTCATGGTCTAAAGGACAGTCCATTATCACAATTCAGCTCCTGTATCCCTCCTTGGATGGGTTGAGAGAATAATCTGTGCCTTCCCTCCACATGAAGCAGATCATGTCTTTTTCCCTGTTAGAAAAGACAATGGGCTAGAATCTCTGTTTACTGCTCCCCCTTGCCCAGTCATTCCAGATCCAGTACATTCAATCAGACAAGCATTTCCCCAGGGGCTTCTCTTCCTGTCCACAACTGTGACCTGGGATATGGCCAGCCCCTGCCGGGGCCTGACGAGATATTTTATGTCCTTGTACTCCCCTCCACAGGCACACAGGACAAGGAACAATCTTGCATATCATGTGGAAAAGAGAGGAATGTGAACTTTGAAAGACCAGGGCTGATCTTCCTAATAGTTAAAAAGAAAACAGAACCTTTCAAAGGAAATCTTGAAGGTTTTGTTTAAAAAAGCAGGCGACTGAGTTGTCAGGAAGCAACAAGGAGCAGGAAATGTCACAAACCCCATGTTACTTTTCTTACAGATTGATTTCTATGAATTGGAAACCTCAGAGAAGATTACTAAGTTTAGTTGTTTCCCTTAAGAGGAGGAGACAGTAGAGTTTAGTGGTATGAGCACTGGCTTAGGCCTCAGGAGGTCTGCATTCCTTTCCGAGATCCATCACTAGGCTGCGGCAAGACTTTGGCCAACTCACTTCACCTTCTTGTGCAGCTCTTTCCACATGACTTGCTTGGGGGATATCAATATTTATTTCTTCTAAAGCATGTTGCTATTGCTGCAAAGATCTATATAAGAGGAAGGAATCATTCCTAATACTATTAAGGGATAACATGGCAGAAACTTGAGCTGTGAACAGCTATACTTTTTGATACATCCCAAAGTCCAAATGTGGCCAAACTCTTGCATAAAATTTAATCATTCTGAACATTAACTCTGTTTATCCTGACATTCTCTTATCCTGTTTCTCTGTCTTTCACCACAGCTTTTTTTAAAAATCTGGTTTGATGAGGATGATGCAGTTTTTTTTTGTTTTGTTTTGCTTCGGTTTTTGTTATGAGGCCCAGCTGTCTTCCTGTACTGGTTTTAAACTCACACTTACACATACATACGTGTGTGCACACATGAAGACACACGTGCACATGCTTCTTTTATAGCAATTAGAAAAAGGGACAAATATGTCTGAAGATATGAAAATTGCAAACTCCCTAGCCTAACAAGGGAGGACTGAAGCTCAGAAAACCGGTTGATTCGGACAGCATTTCACTGTAATTAATACGTAATGAATAAAGCACTGGGGTACCTGTCATTTAAGAAATTACTGCACCAGGCATTTTACATTTTGTTCCATTTGCACTTGGCATTGTGTTCCCAACTCAGGCATATATCATAAACTCTTCCCCACCGCTTCATACTTTTATAGCTTAAATTAGACATGTCAGTCTGAGAAGCCCTCCTACACATTTAGTGAAGCTTTGGTTCCAGGTACTAAATTTTAGCTTCAGTCACCCGTAGTGTAAGATGGACATGTTGGAGATGACAGGAAAATTCCAGGCCCAGTTGAAGACAATGGCAAGAATCCCATGACCTTAAGAGGGTCAGTTTTTCATCCAAATTTCAAAATCAGCTACAAATTCTGGATGAGCTTGAAAAAAAATGTGTGTTAAATCCACCTGTGAGTTTTCTTCAAAATCTAGGGACAGAATCATCTAAATCAATAGGGAATATAATTAAGGACTTTGATGTCTGAAAGGGCCTTAACTAAGGCAACAATTTGGGGCTGCACTCTGGTGTCTGCAGCAAGATGGAGTTACAGTATATCTGGCTTGCATATCAATATGTTAGATATCGAATCTATAAACTGCACCTGCAAGTAATGACATACCAAATTGAGATAGTTATTTGTGAATGCAAAATTGGACCCTGAAAATCAAGGTCTTCATCCTTTAACATCAGGGCTTGCAAATTTGCACGGGGGTTCATATAGGATCAAGTGCAAGCTTGGGATTTTCTTTACAATTATTTTCAGTGGTCTACACTCTTCAATGGTCCTGTGTTTTCGTTGTCTCCATGGTGGTTTTAGCAAAGGGTTGGGTAGAAAGGAGGAACAAGCATGTGTAAGCCTGAGAGTGATTCTGCTCCATTTGGTTATTCTAATCCTGCCACGCCTTTCCTCATCCAAACCACAGGACAAGTGTTTCAAGCTGAGCATGAATTCAAAAGTGATTACATTTCATCATTACCATGTGTTTTTGTAACCTGAGTTATAATTCCACAGTTTAAGACCAGATCCAAGAAAAGGTATTTCTGTGCATCACTCCTGTGTGGTTCTAGTCCTCAGTGCCTAACACAGGTTCTGCAATGCCTAACTTTGGGGCAATGGTCCTCTGGAATCCTGAATTCTATGTTATGTGCCCTGGCATAGAGTGCATGAGGAGAGTTTGGTGTCTCAGAATGGGATCTCAGAATGGGATCCATTCAGATCAAAGAGCTACCTGAAGTCTACACACTCAACGTGGAACCCTATAGCACTGGCAAAGAGGAAATACTAAACATAAGAGGGTATTTGAAATCTTACCTCTCTCCAAAGCTTAGCCCTTCACTCAGCACTAGAGGCAAGCCCTTCCATTCATTTAGGACCCAGAGCCCTGAACCCTCTTGTGAAGTAGACATCTTCAGCCTTTCCTTCTAGAAACTGGGCAAGGCTCACTTAAAAAAACAAACAAACCATATTTGAAGGAAGAGAAGAAGGATGAGAGCTAGCGGCAGTAGTGATGCTACCCAAATTTTACTAAAGAACTTCATGGTTAGCGGTTTGCCCCAACCTCGCATCTATCAGTCATCTCTGATAATCTTGTTGCGAAATTACAGAAACAGTAGAAGACCCTTTATCAAGGTCTAGTTTTAGTCTTATTCCATCCACATGTGAAGATAACCAGATGATTATTGTTTATTTCCTTCTGAATTCAATATTATAGTGATACTATAATGTGGTTGTCATCCTCAATCTTCAGATGAATCTAGAACTGTGCTCCTGCTCACTTTATACACTGACGTGCATATTTTATCCCATTTCCGTAGGTCTTGTGCTCAAAGCACCCATCATTTACAGTGAAAGAATATTTTCCAGACAGTGTTTTGGTGTTTTGCATGTTACGCTCCATTCTGTACTTGTTATGCAGATTACCTGAATCTTTTGCACCTCCTTAACATGCTTAAAAGCTATCTTCATGGATACAGTAGTTGCTAGTACACATGTATTCAGATCATTCTTGTTCAATATCTTTTTTGTATATTGCTTTGCATCTCCTAGACCAGTGGTTCTCAAACTTTTTCTACCAAGACCCATTTGTAAATGTCAGTGGCCAGTCCTGACCCAGTGCCCCTCACTCCCAACCTGCTGCCTCCCACCCCCAGACCCCAGCCCCCTTGTGTGTGGGGCATGGGCAGGGGACAGTGTGTAGGGCCTGGGAGAGCCCCAAGCAGCCCCTTGCAGTCTAGAACTCAGCCAGCCTGCAAGGGAAAAGCCACGGTTTCCCACATTTTTCTCCTTTAAGGAGAATCCATTTTTAACGTTTGTTTGGACCCTTTTGATATATTCTTGTGACCCACTTTTGGGTTGCAACCCATGGGCTGAGAAACACTGGCTTAGACTAACCAGCCTTTTAAAGAAGCATTTAAACTCTCTCTCCAAACTGGCAAGGCTCTCACAATTTCCTTAATTCAGCTCCATATCCAGAAATATTTTTTGATACATTTTTGTTTATAAAGGCATAAAGCAATCACCATTGACTTTGATGATAGGTAACTCTGTAGAATTTCCACAGTCTCAGCAAATGTTCCGTCTGCGGGTTTCACAGAAGCTGTACAGCTATGCAGTAGATTATAAATTCTCACTCCCATTACACTAAGTAAAACCACTGGCCTTTTTCTCCTGAGTTATACTATGAGAGATGCTGAGCCATAACACTTTCTCAATATAGGTGGCCCAGTTTTGTACCGAACCATCAAATAAATCCCTTTTCCTTAGGGAGCCAGGCATTTTAATTCTTTTTTTTTTCTCTACACTTTTTTCTCTATATGACCAATTTACTCACAGTCCCAGTGGCTTTAAGCTGCAGTTTCCTTTTCAGTTTAATTTCCACTAGGCCTCATCAGTCACTCCATTTCACTGTATTCCTGGAATAAGATCCCATTCTCCTTGCCAATTTCTACGTCTTCACATAGCTGACATAAGGTAAAGGAACCACACAGGCAGATTTTTCTTAATTCTTTAAAAAAAAAAATCAATTTCTGATTTCTGAAGTTTGAGTGTGAGATTGTAAAGAAGCAGCAGAGCAATGTGAAAGGAAACGTGAGGTTGAATGCCTGCTGTTTTAAATGTTCTGTTGCTGTTGGTGACTTTGTGCTACAGTGTAGTCAATGCACCATTCATTTATGCACAGAGATACAGGGTCAAGTTCAGTCTGCTGGCAGAATGAGCAAAAGGAAAGGCCTGTGTGGATTGTCTTCTGATATTAAGTCTGAGAAACGCTTGCTGATGACTCAGCCTGTCTGATGCTGAGCCATCTTTATTGCTGACAGGAAGAAAAGATAACATTTTAAAAGCTTTTAGACATAAAAAAATTAATTTTAACCACCAGGGCTGTCCAGCCATATGGCCATAGGGATAAATAATGATTCAGGACAGGATGCATCTCCCACTAGAACACCCCACATTTTGTCTCCTGGTTTTGATAAGATAACCGAGTGTCCTGAATTAGATTTATGATATATTTTTCAATGCTGTTGATTTTGAAAAGGCTGATTTTTTTCTACCTGTCTGATGCTTTTTTAGAGTGATCATCCATGTATTTATTTATGGCCTTACATTACTAATGTTAGCCATATTTGTGAGCAATTTCAGTTTCTTATCCTTTTAAACCGCCCTTATTTTTGCATGCACAAAAGTAGTTCTCTTCCCCAAAATGTTCTGCTATATCAAGACCATCATCCGACTCCGAAAAGAATGCCAAGGAATTCTTGCAAGCACGCTTCACACCAAAGAGAAACAGGAGACCGGCTCAAATAAACAGGGATAGGCTACAGCAAATAAACATTATTTAAGCTTTCCTTATAAACAATCAGGCATGACTCAACAACTCACACTAGTCCCCACTGCAAGAAAGAGTTCCAAAGGTGTGGTGAGTAATAAGCAAATGGACTGTAACCAGAAGAATTATGGCAAACATTCAGAGATGACAACAGGCCAGCGGGTGAAGAACTCAAAGCTCTCCTGAGTCTGCAGGCAAGGAACAAAACAGAAATAACACTTAGATTACATTTCTACTAGTCTAGATGTTGGCTGTTTCTCTCAGTGCTCTTCTCCAATCAAATTTACATCCCAACATCAAATAAAGGCCCACTTCATTACTCAGACATAGATGGGTTTGTCTCTACGATCTAGTGACTGTACAAAAATGACAGCATTTAACACAGAGCCAAACTATGTTCTAATATGTTCTTAACTTGTGCACGTGGACAGAAAAAGACGTTTTTAACCCTAGGAGGCCTTTTATATTCAGAAGAGAGAACATAGCTGTGATGTACGGAGAGAATTATTTAACAGTTTGCTTTGCTGTTTATTATTAACATCAATATTGCATTTATCATTGAAAGAGAAAATTACTAGACTTTCTGGAACAAGTATGTTTCAATTCAAAATTGCTTTATATACAAGGCATGAACACAGACAAAAAGTTGCTGTATCTATTTACTACTTATTAGATCCTGCATATATATTACTCGAAGTTATTTTTGATCACACTGGAACTGAGATTACAACACCTTCAACTTTAAAGACTATGACAATTGTAGTCTTTTTAACAAATGAATTACATTTCTTCATTTTTGTATGAGGTAACTTTTAATTTTTGATCTGGGAAGAGCTCTGCAGTATGAAACAAAGCAATAGTAGTAAAGGAACATGGAATTAACAATTAGCAGTGAGAAAAATGTGTGAGCAAATGTGTATGTGAGCAGTAGATAGCTAGTTGGCTAGCTAAATTGATACATACATACATATTCTGGCTATTTTTTTAAAGCACCTAAGCAAGTGGCTTGAATTTCAGAGGTCTGAATATTTTCAATTCCCACTGAAGTGAGTGGGAGCTGTGAGATTATCATGTCGGAAAATCAGACAGTTTGTTTAGTTGCCAAAATGTGGCTCATTTTCATCAGCCAAGTTTGGAAAGTCTGGCCCGTATTATGTATGTATACATATCTCATGTACACAGAGAGTGGAGGAGAGGATGCCAGTACAATGAAATGTCTCTTGACCTGAAACTGCCAAAAGAATACTAAAAAAAGATTTGCAGTTGATCTCAATAAATCATAAATCAGGATTCTCTAGATTTGCTTCTTTGTTGTTAGCTTGTGCACACACATGTGCACTTATTGGGATATCATTAGCCTAGCTCATGACTCAGGAAAAGCCTATGCCTACCAGGAATGTGGATAATACACTTTATGTATCACAGGGCAAACAGTGAGAAGCTCACCCTTACTGCTATTGGCACTCACGAGAAAATCCTCCTCTCAGGCAACACCAGGAGGAACAGTCTTTTGACAAGAGCTGGCACCTCCATGACAGGCGTATCCTTTCACACTGCGGTGTAATGCAGTTCAGTATGCTTTGAAGGCCCAAGATGGTGGTGGTCCTGACTTATCTTTCAGTAGATACTGATCTTTATCAATGAGCCATAACAAACTATTCAGCAGAGTCGAAGGAACAAGGGAAGTCTCAGTGCTCATTTAAGACAAGCTTGATCTAAGCCTTGAGTTGTTTTGGACTTGTAAGAGTTTAATTATTTTTTTTCCCCTTTCCACGTCAGATATTAAAGTGAATAAGTGAAATATTATACTAAGACCACTCTATTACACTAGACAAAATAAAATATGCATTTTCAGGGGGTATTCAGGACATCCGGCATATAGCTCATCTTGTTATGTGTCTTCTGCCTAGTTCAATTTAGACAATGGTTGAAGATATGACAATATTTATGTGCAAACATGGATCCCCCAACAGAATCATTTCACAGGGATATACAGCCTTCTTAAGTAACCTCAAGATTCCTTGGTTTAGGCAGTTTAGTAAAGAAAGCATGCAATCATTCTGTGATTGGGGGAAAGCGAGGAAAAATGTTATCTCAGAGCTGGGATATTTGACTTCCAGTGGACACAGAGACTTGACACAAATCAAACGTCAAACTAGCTGATAATAGACAGGAAGGATTAGTGTTGACACAGCAGATCTGACCCCTGCCAGCAGGGTAACTGTGTCTAACTACATCCACGTCTATCCAAAATCACCCCAGGCATACTAGTAGTAGAAGCTGTAGGTAAAGATATAGGAAACACGGTGCAGTAGAACATTCTCATGCCTAATTGGGATGACAGCTCAGTCTGGCTGGAGGACAATGTTTATTTACTCATTGTTGTCTGATGAGCAAATAGAAAGATATGCCTGCTCTAGTCCATGCTGATATTGGTCCAAACACTGTCTGGCTCCAGACGCAGTAAACCAGGACAATACAACACAAAAACTTCCTATTCACCCTCACTTTTAAGTCTGTCCTGGCACAGATATGCCATGACCTCAGATCACAGTTGGGTCTAATAAGGAATTTATCTTCATGGAAATGTGACCTCTTGCTACCAGAAGGCTACAAAAATACAAGTAACAATGGGCAAATGAAGATAAAAACTTTTCCTGACCAACTGTTGCATTTTCAAAACAGTTCTATAATTCTATAATCCCTGCAGTGAGAAGGCTATGGTCTGATACAAGCTATTGTGGTATGGTATCCAGGTTATTTTTGAAAGAACACATGAGTAAGTTTAAAGTCAAAGTAGCCAGATTCTTTCTTTTTTTTAATATAACTGGCAGGCATTCCACATATATTTTTCAAATCCCAGGATCCACAGCAACAGACTTCATGAATTTAAAATTTTTTAAGTGCAATGTGCAATTCCTCTCCCTGAGCTTTTCCCACAGATGGGACTTCATACCATACATTACTGTATAATTTTTATTCTCATTTTTCATGCAGTTTATGGTGGCCAGCTTTTAGTTACAGGTTAATAACTTTGGCCTGATTTTGCCTCAAACTGTATTACAATGAAAAAATAGCTTTTTCTGCAATTTAGCTGAATTTATACAGCCATCTTTGGCACAGTTGCATTATTTTGCCCTCCAAAGTGAAAGGATTTAAATTGAACCAGTGCAAACTGACCAGCAACATTTTTTTTAAATACTAACAAAAAGGGGTATGTGGAAGTTAAGCCAAAAGGTATGAATATGCATTCCACTTCGTGTCTGATATCTCTTAAATTAAAGTTATAATAGCCCCGAAACATTTTGTATGAAATAAGGACTTTATCTGTATATAGTAGTGTATGGTACCCAGCACAGTGGCACATATCTCTTCTTGCAGACCTCTGCACACAACTGAATTAACTTCCTAGTCAGGGGACATAATTCAGAGAGCAACTAATTTGAATTATGATGTAACTTATCCCATACTGGCCTACTACTGGGGCTCTCTGCCTAAGCAGCTATTATTGGACACTGTCAAAGACAGGATATTGAACTAATGGCTATATTAACAAGACAAATAGAGTTAGCTCAGCTTAGGTACCTATTCAGACCTTTAGTTGGAGTTCTCCTATCTCTGGTCTTAAACAATGACATCTAAACAAAAACTAGGTGTCAATTACAAGTAAGAAAGCCTAAAAAATGTGTGAAGCTTCGGTTGCTGATTCAATTTGGAGGAGATTCGGCCTGATTCAGCAACTGAATCCACAAATCCAAATTGAATTGTGAAACCAATAAAAAGGTCCAAATCGATCCAAAGCCTCCAAATGGATTTGGAAAAGATTTGGGGGCAGTTCGGAGATTTGGAGATTCTGGCAGTCCCCGCATGCAGGGAGCTGAACCTAGACTCTGTGTAAGTAGGGGGCAGGGGGACTGAAGGAGGAGGGAGGGGACCACAGGGGAACCCCCACCTGGTCCCATCCCCCATCTGCACCCCCAACCTCCCTGAGTGCCCCCCAACCCCTGCCCGCTCTTCCAGCCCCATCAATGGCTGCCTTGCCTGGCCCCAGCATCCTGGCGCTTTAAAAAAAAAAACACAAAGCCACACATTCACTGGCAGCTTCAGCAGCCATCAGGGCCTCTGGGGGCTCATAGCAGAGCCCCCCCCATGCAGCACGGGGCAGTGGGGGGCAGTGAGGATTGCCCCCCTGCCTGGCAGAAGCCAGCGAGTGTGGGGCTTTATTTGCTTTTTTTTTAAAGTGCCAGGATGCTGGGGCTGGGAGGGGCAGTTGTTGATGGTCCTGGGAGAGTGGGAGGGGGATGGGGCCTGTTCAGTTTGGAGATTTGGCCTATTCGGTGGCAGCCAAATCTCCGAATCAAATTCAGGTGAATCAATTCAGGACAGTGATTTGAATCACCAAATCGAATTACTATCCCCCAAATCGGCCAAATCTAAATCTAAAGCAAATACTAGCTGCTTTGCACAGGCCTATCAGATACCCTAAGTCTCCACACCACCTTTCACATGTATGCTACATGGGCACCTGCTACATTACTTAAATCTGGTACTTATGACTGCTTTGGTCATGTAACACAAACATGAATGTAATGTAAAATATTGACAAAACATAACCTAAAAACTAAGGCCCTGATTCACATTTACCTTTAGGCACACTGGAGAACAGGGGCCAAAGTGAAAATAAGGCCCTAAGTCTTGATTTAGGGCTAAGACTCTTGTGTCAATACTTGCTTTTTCATGTAACAAAATACTACAGAGGTATGTACTAAGAGACTATTCAACCCATTAGGCATATAATAAGTGTCTATTCCACCCTATTAAATGCTAAAAATCATCCCCGCCTCTATTTTTATAACACACTGGGCATGTCTACATTATATTACTGTGGACTAATTTACTTTGCAGCAAAGTGTCACCATCTACATGTACACAGCAATTAGGCAGATATAGACTCATTTACTGTGACATTGGACAGCCCTGTCAGACAAAAGTACTATCTGACAGCGCAGTAAAGTACTGCTCTTAAGCACACATGTAGATGGTGGCTGGGCTGGCAGGCAGCCCCTGCACTGAAGCACCCTTGTGCCTCAGTGCAGCACCTAGGCAGCACATGGAGCCCAGTCAGAGCAGCCCTGCCAGCTGCTCCCCTGCCAGCATGGGCTATTTCTACTGGCCTCTATGTGCTGTGCATGAATAAACTCCAGAGCAATATTCTCCCGAGTTTATTTGTGTACATTAATTGCACATGTAGACATGCCCACTGTTATCTTAGCTTTAATATTAAAGTCACAAAAAAGTGGCAAAGAGGAAGAGGACTTGCTTACTCTTGCATTAACTGTTTTTCAGGAACTTGAGCAGGGTGAAATACAGTTGCACTTAGACGTAAATCCAGTTATGTACCCGGTAGATGGAATAGAATCTGACTCTTTGACTACATCATGTAAAAATAGGTAATATTTTAATAGCATAATAGGGTGTGTTTACCCCTGTATTTATAAGCAATGAATGTTCAGTCTTAGATTGAGCTAGATGTATTACAGTTAATAAGAAGTGTTGTATAGAAATCTGAATGGAACTCACAAAGAGGAGCACAGGTTGCAGGAAGGAGAAATTAGGGAAGAGACCAGGAAGTTAGTCTGTGCATGTGGCTTGAATGCCAGCTGCAGTTGCATCAGGTTGACAAGTTTTCTCAATCAACAACCATTTTTGTTTTACAAACATATAGACTTACTACCCAAGTTTCAAAATACAACATATATCCTTCTCTCCTGGTAAATTTTGGAGTGCCTATTAGTAATCAAAATGAACCCACCTTGGCTTAAAGTCTTTGAGTCACATGATGTCAAGCATTTATCTTTATTATAATTTAGACTCCCAGATAAGATACTGCATCTAAAAAATTATAAGGCTAGACTCTGCCTCCAATAAAAAGGTAAAATTCCCACATTTCTTTAGAGGCAGGATCTCATAGACAAATACAACAAGAAATTATAGCCAACATGTACCATTACTAGGGTTATAAGTGGATTAAAACTACTCATGTATTGTTAATTAGGAAATATTTGTAATAAGGTAAATGCTAGAATATTGCTAGTACAAAATCAGCAGAATTTCACATTGAGTCACAGCTACAGGATTTTGCATATACTCAAACTAACAGATTTTGGTTGATGACCTAAAAAAAGGAAGAGAAATGTTAGCTTTCAGAAAGATACCTTGTTGGCCATTTAGGGAAAAAGTTACTAAAGAAGGCAAGATTTTGTTAAAAGGATAAAAATTGGTTGTTCCAGCAGCAGCAAGAGGACAACATAGGATTGTTGGGTATTAAACAATCATAGTGATTGTTTAGGTATTAAAAAATATGAGCAAATCTGGAATGTGTGCACTTCTGTTGGATAGGATGGTTCATATAGTATGCATAATAAAGTCTGAAAGGGACAAATATATTATGTAAGCATATATTCTGTAGGCATGTCTACACATTCATTAGTGTGCTTTAGATAATGCCCATTAAATCTAGTACCTCCATTGTGAGGTACTAGAAAAATGCACATTAGCCAATTTTAATGCATATTAGCTAAAAACATTTTTAATGCTTTAATGCCCGTTAAAATTGGCTAATGTGCATTAAAGCATACCTGTACGTGTGCCCAGGCAATTGCAATATTCAAGACAGATTGTTGCAAAAACAAGGAGAATTATTTGAATATGCAGTGAACTTTTGATTTATTACTACTCTCAATTTATTTGGTTAATGCTCCACTCTTGTAATTTAAAAGAGGCTTACAAAGAGAGCACAATTGCAAGTCATGATCAATTTAATCCTTCCCTTTCCTCTTCTTTGCTTCCACAATGATGTAAAGTGGCCTTACTGGAAAAAAAGAGTCTGTAGGTGTTTTAAACCAAACAATCTAGTGGTACTAACCCCTACCTAGCTTGTTGGGGTCTTAGAAACGCATTTAAGAAGGATAGTCTTCCTCATCAGAGATTCTAATAAGCAGATCAGTGAAAAATGGGCAGACAGTTTTCCATGACTATGATGACTCAACCCTATGCAAATGCTAAACATGATTATTGAACTGGATGAAAGGCAACAAAAAAATTAATTCTGGAAGATGTACAAAACTGCAGTCCAGACTGACAGCTGTACAACTAGTTCACCTGCAAACTGGCAACAGCTAGAAGCCAGCAAGTCATATTCATATCCTAGGCAAAGAAAAGTGTCAGAGGCTCTGAAGGAATCACTGAGGTCTCTCTGAAATGCCCAAATATTTTTTACTCCTGTTGATATAATGGAAAGTGCTTAAAACTCAGTTTCTGCTACTAAAGAGAAGAAAACTAAAGAGTACTTATTACAGGTTTATGCCATGCTAAATAAAATAATATACCATTACCCAATCTCTGCAGGCCAGAGAAGTAAGAAAAGACTTGCAATGCTTACTGAAGGTTAAGTAGCTCAACATAGGTTTCAAAAGGATGGGACCATTAAAAAAAGACTCTATTACCAGACTCACTACTAGAATGCCATTATCACCAGACACTAACAGGGCTCTAGCACAGGCCTGTCAATGAGATCATCTACACATGCACTTTATGGTGGAGTAGACTAATTAGCTCCATAGTAAAGCATCATTGTCCACATGTGCTCTGGTAGTAGGACACAGTAAAGCAATTAACTCTGCCATAAGATAGTTCTGTCGGTGACCGTACTGTCTTACAGTGGAGTTATTAACTGTGCTGAAATGTACGTGTAGATGGTGCCCGGGCAGGGGCCAGACTCCTGGCTGCTGCACAGGCACATGGCTCCACAGGTTCTGTACCCTCATGCCCCAGCCAGCTTCCATCACTAGGCACCACCACCCAGAGCCCTGTGTCTGCTACCAGCCCAGGCCTGTTCCACCCTGGCTCAAATTGCTGCTGTCCTGGGTGCACATGTAGGCACTGTGCCTGGGAGTAGTTTACTCAGGCTCAAACAGCTCTGGAGTTTATTGCTTCATCTTAATTTCACATGCAGATGTACCCAGTGACAGAAGGTCATAGTGACAGGAGCAGATCCAGGGGTGTGTGGTAGTGCAGTTGCACCCCTCTTGGATTCCTGATATACTCAAAATGTAAAACCAACTGCTTGGTAGTGGCAGCAGCATTCCCATTCAGGCAGCATTGGGGGAGTCTTTTGACTTTGCAGCTCATTAGACTCTACCTGATTCCTTCTAAACTCTTTATTCCATAGGTACTAACTCCCTGCTCTCCTTTTAATGGCATTAATGTTCCATTAATTGAGGTATTCTTTCCTCTACAATTTTGCAGTTTGCTAGCTGCTCCTGGTAATGTAGCTCCTATTTCATAGGCTTGCAGACTGATTTTTAACTCTAGCTAAAAATATAAATTTAGGTATGGAAGCAATAATTTGGCTAAACTCAGGTGTGAAAATAATTGTAAGTGAAGTACTGGATGCACTATCAAGATGCTCAGACAGGTTTGTTTTTGTTTTATGAATCTGAACGAGATGTATATTTAATTCTAATGAGTGCACTAAAGAAACAACTTTTTAATTATTTTTGCCCAATTTCCTGTTTTTAATATAAAATGTATGATATAGCAAATTAACACACATTCCAATAGTTATATATTTTTTGTTTTGATCTTAAACTGATTAATATAGCCCTAGGCCCCTAGCATATTAGTAAAGCTTCTAATTTCTTCTCTTTTGTGGAGAAAATATGTATGGTGTTGTGCATCATAACATGTAACACCATCCTTTTCAAAATCCTTGATATGTTGATGCCTGGTGATCTCTTAGAGAAGAAAGTTCCAGACCATTTAAATGTGTTATAGGCTTATACTTGGCTTCTGAAGGGATATTGAATATTATGGAAACATGGAAACACCTCTTGGCCAAGTTGTAGTTAAAGTCAAGTTAAAAATGTCTGTAATGAAAAGCATTCTATAAAGGAAAAATAAAAGCAAAAGTTTTATGTATCTTATATGGAATTAACTCTAATCTCACCTGTCATACTTCACTGAAAGCTTGCCCCTGCCACTAAGATGCAAGAAGCTTGAGCAGAACTGGATTAAATTGAGTCTTGTGAAGGGAAGATGCATGAAGTATCATCCTGATAGTACATAACACTTAGAAGCTTTCATGTCCCAGCACTTTACAAATATAAACCAATTAATTCACACAATTGCCTTGTGTGTGAGAGTGAGAGGCCTGTATAATTACCTCTTTTTTACAGCTGGCGAAATTGGGTCATAGATAGTGCTTGACCTTCCTGAAACTGCAGAGATTGTCAGTATAATTGCCATCAGTAACTCCAGGCACCAAACCTCCTTCAAATTCTTTTTTAGACAGTGTAAAAGTGGCAACTCAGGATCACAAATATATTCAAAATAATGTTCATTTTACAGAGTCTGAAATAGAACAATTGTTCTCTGAACATTTGCAAGACATTTTTTGAAATGTTTGAATTTTCAAAATTTTACAATCCTCCATGCTCAGAATTTCACATTTAAATTTTTCTCCTTTATTCCCTTCATTCTTCCCTCCCATTGCTTCATTTATAGAATGAAGTGTAATAAAATGAGTAAGATTTATCCTGATTTAACATTTTCTTTTTTTCCATTCTGGCAGTTATGAAATCTGCCTCAACTTCAGAAAACTGACAGGGAAGAAAAATGGAAATATCAAACTCTGTAATGCTGCCACTCTATCACTTTCCAAATCTTGAGGTTTTTTGAAGAATTACCACATGCAAAAGAATTGTAGAAAAAGTGGGAAAAATCCATCAGTAATTCGATGACATATAGTGGCAAAAAAGGGGAAAAAATATAAGTCAATGAAATTCCAAAATTACAAAAATGTTTAGGTTTTGAAAACCAAAATGAAAACTGATTAAATGAAAATTTCTATTAAAAGTTAAATGGAAAAGATATTTCCATTATGTTTGGGTTTGAAATTTCATACACAAATCTCATTGAAAACTCCAGCAAGAAAGATTTAACCAATTGAATCTTTATTCACCATTATCAGCTGAATTCAAATGCACTTGTTCACAGAGAGTTATACCTCACCAGTTTGATTGAAATAAGCAGAAACATGTGGAATGAGGTGCAGCTATGATTGAGAATGTCTTAAACTTTTCACACAATAATAATTCTTGGCATATATATAGCACTTTTTATCTGTGCAAGTTTGCAGCATTTTAAAAATATGGAACCTGGATGCAGAGAACTTAAGCAATTTATTCAAGGTTAAGATTAGTCCAGAAAGATAGGTGCACAGCTGGAAATAAGTACCTTATCTCTTACCTTTCAGAACTGGGCTCAGTCCAACACTAGCCCCTCTCTATGACCATATTCTGTCACACTATCTCATGGTCACACTGATATACATTTATTATAATATAGGAGGTTTGCTTTTAGATGTAAGCTGCCATAACTATGTGCATAACTATGTGATGTACAAAACCCCCATAGAAACAATAAATTTCCATAGCTTTGTGTTTTGGAGGAATATAACTTAGATTGGAGGAGTTAGATGACATTAACAAAGCATATATAGTTGAGGTAATCTAATAACACATCTCTTCAAAATTCAAAAGACACTGTACAGATGTTCTTGAGAAATACATAATTTAAAAAACAAAGTGTTTCACTTGGTTTTCTGAGGATAAGCCTTAAAATATCATAGAACCATAGAAAATTAGGGTGGGAAGGGACCTTAGGAGGTTATCTTGTCCAACCCCCTGCTCAAACCAGGACTATCCCCAACTACATAATCCAAGCCAAGACTTTGTCTACCCAGGTCTTAAAAACCTCTAAGGATGGAGATTCTTAGAAGTTTTTAAGACCCAGGTAGACAAAGTTTTTTCTAAAAGTTTTGTAAATTACAATGAGAAAGGGAAAAATACACACCTTCATCTGATTTTCAAGTCTTCTAAAAATACAAGAAAGATGTTCATTTTTTACATTGAAATGGGAAACTATTAGGTAAATGCTAGCTTGGAAGTCATGAGTTCCACGTTCGGTTCTTGCCTGTGGTCCCTTCCCTCAAGGCTATCAGCATTTCACTTAATTTTTTGTGCCTCAGTTTCCCTGCTTGTAAAATGAGGATATCACTGTCTCTCTCGCTGTTGTGATGTGACAACTTA
This sequence comes from Alligator mississippiensis, assembly GCF_030867095.1. Classification (NCBI taxonomy): domain Eukaryota; kingdom Metazoa; phylum Chordata; order Crocodylia; family Alligatoridae; genus Alligator; species Alligator mississippiensis. Next base: position 222,242,011 of record NC_081824.1, on the reverse strand, counting down.
ATTTATTAAACCTTGCAAAGTACTTTGACGTCCTCAAATGGAAGGCTCTAAATCCTGTATTTCTCTCAGGACGCTGTGGTCCTTGAATACAGTCCAGCACAGAGCAGCTTCTTGGGAAGAAGTTTATACATACTTGCTCAGTCTTGCAGAGGGAGGAATACATATTTGTTTTAAATCAGAAACGAACAAAATAATCCCTTGTAGTTCTACTAGGTGGGCTGCAACTTAAATCTCTGCATTGAATTAATGTAATTATTGCCCTCTTTGCTCAAACCTCCTTGTGTGCTATACAAAAGGAAGGTTAACTAATGAAAACATGAAGGCCCTTGTTCTCATTTTCACTAAGGCCTCTTTTCATGGTTTTGACAGGGATGTAAATTAGATTTATACCTGCCCTCAGCACCATCTCACGATGCCAACAGTGAAACATTGTGATAGGGTGGAAAAGGTGACTTTCTACAACTCCAGGGGGGCTTCACACCTTGCTCCAGGCTTACATTAATTGCTGCCCTCAGCTTTAAACAGGTACCTGGGTATTTGAGGTTGGGGAGTTGGTTGGAAGGCAGCTGGATATGATTTCATAGACATTAGGGCTGGAAGGGACCTCGGAAGATCATTGAGTCCAGCCCCCTGCCCAAAGGGCAGGAAGTCAGCTGGGGTCATAGGATCCCAGCAAGATAAGCATCCAGTTTCATCTTGAAGGTGTTCAATGAAGGCCCAAAAAATGATGCGTCTTAACTAGATTTGCTAGGCTTAGGTGGAGTTTTCACCTTTTTGACTGTATCAGATGAGTACAAACAGGTCTTAGGGGTTGTCTCCATTGGAAAGTTTTACTAATCATATCCATAGAATTATCCTAATATAAACTGAAGATATATCCCTGATATGTATACCCACTGTAGACTCTCTTATTTCAGAATGCTGAGTGTTTTTGCCAGTTTAGCTCAAACTGCTCCCAAAGTGGAATAAAGCAAGCTCGCTGGAGGTTTTCTAACACTGGAATAAGAACTGGAGAGTGCCTGGGCAGTGACATTAGTAGAACTCTGGTGCTTTAAATTCACAGTCTATCTTATCCTAATATAATGTTCCCATGTAAATGAGCCCTTCATGGAAGTGAAAATCAGTCTCTCAGAGTATTAGATATAATCTAGCTCAAGGAGTTGCCAGTGCCCAGCTCTATAAATCTTGAAATTAAGGCCATCTTGTCATTCTTCTGTGCAATTCTCTACTGTGCACTGGATACCTTTGAGGCCTCTTCTTTAGCTACCCATTCTCCAAACGTAGTGGAATTCCTAGTGGAAGTCACCATCAGATCGCAGTCCGGTGGTGAAAGGACTTGTTATAATTTCTTGAATAGCCGGTAATTGATCACAGCCTTGAATTGTACAAGTCCAATTGTGGTGAGGTGTTTGGTTTCAGTCCAGGTCAAGGAAAACAGAGGCCTCAGAGAATAGGAAAATCCTGAGAAACCTTTCACTAATAGGAGGGGTCAGAAAAGAGCTTAGTGAAAGCAGCCCATCTTTCACAGTATGGAGTGAGACAAAACTACCCTCATCCCTCAGCATCTCAGCTGTGTGGTTTTAGCCACAGAGAGACTTCTACTGTTACATTTCACCCCCATCCTCAAGCAAGCTCCTCTTTTTTTCTCTGCTTATTTCTGACCTTTTTTCCCCTGTTGGGTCTGAAGATGATATGACTACTGAGTAGAAATGCACTGTCATTCCTTAGGGTGCTTATGAACATCTGCTATGGGGCCAAATTGGCTACACCCTATGCTGATCCCGTACAAAGGGCATGGAACCTTGTTTTCCAGGTCTCTTGCTGTGGGTACTTCATGTGAGAAAGTACCCAGCAGCCATAGAGACGGCCTGCCTACAGTCTACAGCCCAATGTGGAGGGTTACTCTGAGGACAAAGTGGGGCAGATAGGAGAAGCAATCAGAGTGCATTGGGCTCCTCACTTGAAAGAAATTCTCTGAGGGGCCACTGCTAGGCAGGAAAAATTGAAGTATCCCCAGTCAGTCTGCTATAATGCATATCTAGGTCAAGAAGTGGGTGAAAGAGTCAGGGGGGTGAAGCCAGGTCCCTGAAGCCAGCACCCTGGTGAGTACCCCAGACTTTTAAAAATGAAGTCACATATGCAGGAAGATATATTTGGATTTAGGAACTTAACATAAGGCTCCTAACCTTTAAAGATCTTGGTCTTGTTCTCTGAGTTGTGACAAACCCCAGCATGATTTCTATATCCATAGGCTATTTTAACAGGATTTCTGGTGGTATAACATAGTGGCTTTTAGTTTACTTTGAACATAACATTTTCTAATGCTAAAGTCTTGGTTGTTTTGCTCTGCTCGGGAACCACAAGTATTTAATGCTTCCATATTTTTATGGGAATAAACCCAATTTCATTCAAACCATTTACCACCATTGCAACAATTAATTTTTGAGAGGTAGGCAGGCAGGCGGGAGGGAAGGCAGACAGAGAAAAAAGAGAGAGAAAGAAAAAAACGGTTAAATCAGCTGTCTCATTTTTCACCCCGATCCACTCCATTCCTGTTCACCCATCTAAGCAGCAGCTGCCACAAGTATTGGAAGAAGTGACCTATCAAAAAAGCATTTTAGATCCATAACTTGCAGCCTTACTTCTGCTACACTTCTAAACAGTGGGATATTTTCAGATCTCTTTGAATCTCCAAGGTTAACTTGAGCTTGGCAGTCTCAAGTCACTGAGAGCTTTCAGCTAGGTTTTTGCAGCCCATGGCTACAAGAGGATGTTGGAAGGCCACAGAGCTCTATCTTGGGTATTTTTGTCATATCCAGACACTTCTCAAGCTTTAATGCATTCTCGTTAAACCCACATGGGGCAAGAGAGTGCTGTTTTTCCATTTTTCAGATGGGAACTGAAGCATTAAGAGGACAGATCCAGAAAAGCACTCAAAGGCCTATTGTGAAGCTTATATGGAAGTTAGGCACTTAAGTTCAAGAGCATGAGCTGTAACTCTGCCCCACCCTTCCCACTCCCCCACCCCACCATGACCACTTAATTACTTAGGCCTTGCAAATCATTAGTCTTTGCTGGAAAACTTAAGTGACCAGCATTCTTTTTATGAGCATGCAATCATCTTGGCTGAGCTGGAAACCTAGTTCTCTTCTCTTGGGAACCTAGTTCTCTTCAGTCCTCTGGGCAGACCTCCAGAGTGTTTACAACATTATATTTTCAAATGTATTGAGTGAAACAGGTGTTCAGGGCTGTGATCTTCAGTGGCAGCCTCAAGGGCACTAGGGGTGCTGCATAGACCATATTCTGGAGTGAATTAACTCTGTAGCAGAAACAGATCTGAATGTCAGCCTTCTGGTACAGAGCACGCACTTGAATCACTCCCTTGTTTAAGAGACCCTTCCATCAAAGCCCCATCTGTTAGGAACCAGCTCCAGCTGGTCAGCTGAGCTCAAATCCAAAATGTGGTAGGGCCAGGCTCCTGGGTAGATGTACTGTTTCAGTGCTTTGGTATTTGAAGTTACTCAGGCCTACAAAGCCTCTAGAGCTACAGTCTGAATTCCCTCTCCAGTGCAATGAGGTCTATGAAGGCAGCTTAACCCCTTATACAGGAGCAGGTAAGTATGGCCCTTCATTTCACAGAGCTACATTTAGCCCCTATTCATAAGCAACATATTCTACAATGCTGAAGGTCAGTTTTGGAAATGATTGTTACAGCTGATTAACATCAAGCATCCATTGTCCCTTTCCTCTCCTCCTCCTCCTTGTCCAGCTGCTGCCAAACAAAGGCTAAACTCTGATGAAACACTGACAAACACTAAAGAACTCGCAGCTGCTGGTATCCCTTGTCCCCACCTCAGTGTGAGACAATCTGCCATGCAGATGAAGAGGAGGGTGGTCTTGTTGTAAGTAACTCAGGGTGGAGGGGAGAAGAGTGAGATGTATGACTCTCTAATTTGCTAGGGAGGAGGAGAATTTTCTTTTAGTATTCATGCCAGTTTAGGGCAAGGCTCTGTCTCATGATAGAGAGCTGGGGGGATGCCCGCAGATAAATCCGGCTGCTGGAAGGCCACCAAGTATCTGCTGAAACACCTGTATGCCAGATGTGTGTAGTTATATCCATCCATCTGCAGAGCATGCCACATGCTACTGAAGGCTTAGAGGTAGGTATAAAATGTGAGGATCTGGGAGGGCAAACCCCAAGTCTCATCGTAATTCATCCAAAATCTAAAACAATCTAATGGGTCTAACTTGCTAATAGTGTGGAAGAGTGAGAGAATGAATTTGTTCTCATTTAGACTGGAGTAATTCATTAGGAACTCCATTGATGTCACTAGTTAACACCAGATTGAAGCCATGAGGAGTGAGGTCATAGTCAGGCCCCCTTTGCCTGAAGACCCACACATTAACAGCACCATGTTAGTCACATCGTTTGACTTCATAGACCTATATGAATAATTGAAAGGATGCTTCTGTAAGCAAAATTCTGCCTAACTTTGTCACCTGATTCTCTTTCTCAGAGAGGAACATGGCATGACAAGCAGCAAGAGGTACAGCCCAGGTCCTGAAACCTGGAGGTAGAGTGGGAGGGAGAATAATGTACTTTCCCAATCCTGGGCTGTTCCAAAGGCTGGAGAGACTCTTGGATTAGGGACAGACATTCAAAAAGCCTGAGCCTGAATTGACTCAATCTTTGTAGGCTAGTCTAACCTGGCTAGGCTAAATCAGTTTGTAAGTACACAGACATCCCAGAAATGTGGGCTCATGCCTGCAGTGGTTTAGACTAGAAGCTGGGGGTGCTGGAGTAGTCCTCCCTTCCCTTCCTCAATGCTGAGCTGAGGGGGTTGTGGCCAGGCCCCAGGAGGATGCTCTGATTAAGGAGGGGTTCTCCCCCTGCCCCCCAAACACGCCCAGCAGGGACTTGATAACACAGTGTTTATCACCCCTTACTCAGTGTTTATCACCCCATTAAGAAAACAACAGAGGGACATTACCAGCTACCTGTTGATTCTGCCTTTGTCCTGCCTGCCACAGCACAGACCATAGCCAGTATGTGATCTGCTATGTAATGCTGAGAGGTGTCTGTATATGGCAGAGGGATCGGGGGAATCTTTGGGGAGTGGAGAGGGGAGGGCAGGGGCAGGGGGAAGCCAGGCAGATGCCTACAGTTTCTGCCAAGCTGCAGCCAGGGAGCAGAGGGGAAGGGCCAGCCCTGCTGTGGAGCAGAGAGCCCCACCCAGCCCAGACAGCAAGCCAGGATGCTGGGGGAATCTGGTTTAACTTAAACCAGCAAGGTGTCAGGGACAGACATTGCATAAACTGGTTTGACCCAAATCAGTTAAGTCTGATACTACATTCAACCAGGTTTATCTCAAACCGGTTTCAGCCATTTTCAAACTGGTTTATATACACTGAACATCTGTTCTGTTACAGGTTTAAACCAGCTTCTGATCATTTAAACCGGTTTATGTGTAATGTCTGTCCCTAGCCATATTGACAGTAAGGTTTACCCTGTCTCCAAGCCAGGCCTGGGAGTGAGTGCCACCATATAGCACACCCTGCCCCGCTTGTTTCCCTTCCTTTGGAGAGGGGCATGAGAATCTTACTCATCAGAGAGTGGCATGTGATCTAACTTCTGTGATCTTTTATTTCTTCTCTTACTCTTTTTTGCTCTATTGGTTTGGGTTTGGCATGGATGCTAATGAAAAACAATGCATGATCTGACCTCAGAAATCATGTGAAAGGTTATCTTTAATTTTGGTTTCCAGCTAACTGAGCTACCGTTTTTGGGATGATTACCATGTGTGTCCATTTACCTGTCTACTCTTGAGTAGAGCAGTGCTTTTAATGTAGGAGGATGATGAAAAAATACAATGGAAAAAGATTTGCCTGTATTGACCTGGCCACTTTGTTGACAACCTTGTCAAATGGAGTAGAGCAGGAGATGAGCTGGTGACAAGTGATAAGTACAGCTATTATAAATTCTGATGAAACCTGAGGAAAATTAATTGTAATTTGTTCATGATTTTCTCCTGAGTTTAATGGAGAAGACCATACTGTACACAAAACTGGTCAGAATGAACTAGCATGGTCTGCTATTCTATCTATGTATTAAAAACAGCAATTGCTCATCATGCATCTTGCCGTAGCAATGACATAGGAAGATCATTATATTTTAAAAGAATGAGATAAAGAAGTATCTACTTCAGGAAACTTTCTGTCATAAAGGAAATGATATCTCTTTATGATCATTTAGTTTTCCCATTTTTGAGGGCAGGCCAGAATTCTCTGAATCCTTTCAAAATAAAACCCTTGTGTCTTAACACTTGAAGAACTGCAGAAGTTCCAAAACATGCACAGATTTAATATTCTCCAGTACTAACAGATCAGACCCTTTCTCTTGAAAACATTTGATTTTAAAACAGCCTCCAAAGTCACTTTCCAAATGCACAGTAATCCATCTTATGAAGTAAACTAATTTCCTATTCAGGTTGATATTTACCTCTGTATTCAAGCCTATCCACCATTCAACCCCTTAAAATAGGTTTAAGTGATGCTCTCATTCTCCCTAGTTGCGAATTCCACCCCTTTCAGTAAATCAGTTTGCTTTAAAAAATGCCTGCTGGCTGGGATTTGAAAAGTAGTAATTTTGTTGCAGCTAAAACTGGATTTATCTGATAAAAAGACTATATGGTCTAATTGAAATCTTCCTGTGTGCACTATGAAACATAAATCTAGTCTTCCAAGTGCTATATAGAATTCATTTCTCCTTAGGTTCTACGGAAAGTAGACGTGATCTTCACGTGGTGAGATACTGACATATAAATAAATATTGATATTTGAAACATAAACAGTGAACAGAACTCGTACTGAATTTTACCATGTAATCTGAAGGTATTTGATATCAACAACCTTAAGTATTAGTATTGTTGTTAAATTTGAGGTCCTGATTAACCAGTATGTGCTTCAAGGTTTACGCCACTCTGGAGTAGCTCAAGACAACTAGAGCATACTGGTCAGCTAGGCTGAATTTGCATCTGCTTTGCATTCCTTCGCGACAAAGGATAGATATTTATATTAGTTTCTCCTACCTCCTCTCCCTATAGTTCTTTGTACATGTTCATATACTGTATTTTTTTCCAAAGCACATGCCCTCCAAATAAGACATGCATCTTTTCTGGGGGGCATGGCAGAATGAAAACAATTTTTATCCAGAGTTATGGATACATAGAGCAGAAAAAGAGCCCAATCTTCAGGTCACGCACCCTGCTTTTACAGAGGAAAAGTGGTCTCCATGGATGGATCTATGGATTTGAAAAGATCTAATAACAGTCTCAAAGGCTGTGGAATAGAAAAAAGACACCAGGATCAGACAGAAAAACTGCCTGAAGAAAGGTTAGCTTGACTGGTGGAACACCAAGACCATTGAAAAAGAGAGATTGCTAATTCCTGTGGAGTGAAGAGCAATGAGTGATTAAATCAGTTGACTCCTTCAGCTGCCTAAACAGAAATGCCACTCCTGCTGCTTGGAAGTGGTTTTAAACTTTGGATAGAGAAGGAACCAAAGTCAGGTGCTTCTATTCCTGGCAGAATGTCAGTCTTGGAAGAATAATTTTTGGGGAAAAGATGAATGTGGTAGGAGAGTATATACAACATTATCTCTCTCTCCTGTCAGCTCCTACCCTTCTCACATCCACTTTCCTCAGCAAGAGAATTGATTAGGATTGGATGGAACTAGATGAAAGTTTCAGGATTCTGACAATTTTCCCAATTGTGAATCACAACCCCCCCTATTCCCCCCCAAATCAAAATCTTAATTTTAAAAAAACTAAAAATCCAAACAAATTATTGGTTCATGGCAATAGAAACATTTAATTTAAATACTTTTGAAATGTTTCATTATGAATTTAACCATTTTACTATAATGAGAGTCTGAAACAAAGTCTTTTTGAACCACAAAAGCAAACATTTTGTTTAGAATGTAACAAAACAAAATAATTTTGAGCTTATTTCCAAAATTTCTACCTATATTCAGCAGCCTCTTTTTTCAAGTAAAAAAAGCAATTGTCAAAACCAAACTTTCCTTCCAAAAAGTTCTGGTTTCAATTAATTTAGTTTTTCCAATGAAAAATTATTTCATAGGGCAATCACAACCACCTCTCCTCAGCACGTTTTCTTTCTTCCATCCAAGCCCTGAATTTCCCTTTCTGTGGGCATGCACATACAAGTGCATACATATCCCATGAATTTTGACATATCTTTGCACTATATCTGGTGTCATGTGTGGTTTTTGGAAATGTATTTGGGATTAATAGTAGTTTCCTCCATTGTTCTTCAGTGTTGAAAATGTATCTGTCAAAAGAAGGGACTGAGGAATACAATTTTGTCCTTTAGAAGCTGACTCAAAGAATTGCTTTCTTTCAAAATGACCACCCCTTCCCATGGATGCATACAAGTGTATATGGCTAAGTACAGGCAGTCAAAAGCCTAAGACTGAACTGATTAAATCTTCTCAGGTTAGTCTATGTTATGTAGATTGAACCCATAACCAAATGAACAGACACTCACTTTTGATTCTGGAAATGCAGCCACATGCTTGCAGTGGCCAGGCTAGAAGTGGGCAGTGGGGCAGGGAGAGGGAGAGGGGGAGGGGATCATGCTAGAGCACACCTTCCTGCCAGAGCAGACGGCTTGGGCCAGGGCTAGCCTGCCTACCCTATGAAAGGGGTGCTTGTGGGGAAGGTGCTAAGCATCCTGGGATGCTGGAGGACTGTTCAATAAACTGATTTAGCCTAAATCAGTTAAGTCTGATCCAGATCCAGTTAAGTCATCCATCTAGATTTATCTTACATCAGTTTGGGCCGTTTTGAAAATGGTTTATGTGCATTGAACTTCTGTTGTGTTACAAATTTGAACCAGTTTCTGATCACTTATACCACTTTGTGTCTTTTCTGTCCCTAACCTATGTGTCTAAATGTGACTTTTTATGTATGTGTGGTTGTGTGCATACATATGTGCATGTATGTATGCATACAGATATATAATTTAGGTTGTGTGTGCACGTACACCCCACACTCCTACAATCTGTTTGCTAGTATTGATAATGATTATTATTTTGCTAACTCCAGTTATATGCACTTCTCCCTCTAATTTGGAAAAAAAAGGCTCATGAAAAATAACCTAAAAAAGATGGGAGAAACCTGAATGGATTATAAAACAAATATTGTGCAGTAAGGGCTGTTATCCTGCTAAATATATGGACTGTTCATGCCACCACATTAGTTGAATAACAACTTGGTGAATTTACCGGCCCTGTTAGCGCTCTCTCTTACTGTTCTGAGGCCTTGGTTTTATATTTCTTCCACCTCCTCAATGATCATTTTATACAATACAGATTTTTTTCAGGGTTGGACAACAAGGTGGATAAAAGCTGAGTGTAAGACCCTGTGAATCCCAGAGGCTGCACATTTCTATCTGTACTGAATAAACGAGTGCATATAAATGCGTTGCTCTTTCTTTTGAATAAAACAGCCTGCTTTCTTCCACTGACCCTGGGCGAGTCTGGAGTTACCTGAAACTGTTTGGAGTCTCTCAGAAATGGCAAGCTTTCCCACCTGAATTCTTCTCCTGTCAGCTGGTGGGGTTTTTTTTTTTTTGGGGGGGGGGGGGGTTATCTCATTGTGTCTCAAAGAGATCGGTTCCTGTGCTGAAAGACAAGCCCAAGACAATGCTTTACAGAGCAGGAGATATTGTGAGGGACCAATTATCACATAAGTGGTTCTCACGGCTTGAGCTGGCACTGTGTGCCAGGGTGCATATTAACTTCTTTCACTGCATTCTACCCAGTTTACTCAACATTCTCAAGTGGTGGCTTTGTCAATTGTTTGTCCTCCTGATATTTTGACAGGCGATAGCCCCTTGATGCCAGCTTAGCCAAGCTAATAAGAAATAGGCCAACATGAAACCTTATACCAAGTGACTGCTCTTGTGGTATGGAGTAGTAGTAAGCATTGGTTCTACTTTCAAAAAATTATTAATTTTCATCTAACAAGCATGTTCCCCTGGCTCCAATGTAAGAAGACATTGTGTACCTACTCCATTCTTTACAGAAATATTAAATGAGCAGGTTTGGGTTACAGTGTTTTTCTTGTCTGTAGCACTATATTTAAGTATCCACTACTGAACACTGAAGTCCATTTGGGAAGTATGTTTGAATCATATAAGCAAAAAGGTATTTAAATCAAATGTATAGTGTTATATTAATTGCAAAGGAATGTATAACTGGGACATTTTCAGCATAGTTTTCGTATATACATCTTACCAGAACTCTGACATTATGTTATTAATATTTGATGTTGCTGCAAAGTGAGGAGATTTACATAGAGGCTAAAACTGGGACTTTGCAAAAGCTTCTGAGGAGAGCTCCCTGCACTGCTTGAATTCACTGATTTGTCCAGCACATTAGGGTACTGACACTCTGCACTCCTTGGCATTGGTGTATGAGTCCTTTTTCCTCTTCTGATGCTATCACTGGTAATGAGCAAAACTGGGGGAAAAAAATCACCCTTACTATCTGCTCCCTCCAGCAATTTGGAGCCAACTAAATTATTTTAATTAATTTTCATCCACTAAGTCCTGGATGGTCCTGAGCACTTTCCTCTGTCACTGAATCCGTAGGGTGTGGGAAAGGCAGTTACAGTTAGGAAGCACTTCACAGCATTATGTCTTACATTTTGGTCCCTGTACTGCTTGTTTTCTGCTGATACCTGAAACAAAAGAGCTGAGACTGAAAGAGCCTGCTTATCTGAGATTTCCAGACTCCTACTGCAGCTCTCTTTAGGCACAATATTTTGCATAACTTTGACTAAACTTAGCTGAGAAAGGTTCAGGACAATGGAGAATGGGGCCAAAACTAATTTACTTCTTAAATGGACTCAGGTTAAAATATCAATATTATTAAATACTAAATGACTTGTGTCATCATTAACCCATTTTGTTATTGAAATTCTAAGTAAAAACAAATAAAAAAACAGAATTCACCTTACCGTTTATACTGTTCACCTTCTACCCCACCCCACCCCCAGCCATCTTGAATGATAAAAATAGCTATATCTCTTTCTCTTTTCTTTATGGTCAGTTCTAGTCCCTCATTCTTGAGCTCATAACACATCCATTTTATGGGTTACAAGTGCTATAGGGAGATATTTAGCAGTTAGTAACTGTTCTGTTTTCATTAGATTTTGAACACCAGCAATGGAAATAATAAAAAGAACATTTCTCTCTAGCATTTTTCAGTTGTATTTGGACAGCTCTAATGATGGCCCTTTAAATAAAGCCCATGTCCATAAGCATTAAGAAAGAAAGAGATTTAAGATGAGGTAGCTGCTGCTGCTATCACAGGTCCAATCTGGACAGTTCATTGAATCATGTTGTACAGTGAACACTTCTGGGGTCAGAATCACTGCCACAAAGTTCAGTCCCAATTTATTTAAGTACTTTTTAAGTGTGTGTAACTCTCTTCCTATCAAGAGGATTTGTGAGCTTGAAGTTAAGCATACGCTTAAGGATATGGCTGCACATACAGATGGTTACTGGTCATTTGCCCTAATCAAGGAAAACATTGAAAATGCTGTAAGTACTTGGGGTTGTTGGTTGTAGCCATGTTGGTCTAAGGACATAGGCAAGCAGGGTTCTTTGGGTAGATGTGATATCTTTTATTAGACCCACTAAATAGTTGGAAAAAAGTTCTTTGCCAGCTCTCAGGCACAAACACCCATCGCCAGGCACAGGGAGACTCTGCTGGTATTATGCATTCTCCAAGGTAGAAAAGAAGCTAATTTACAACAAGCAGGTCTGTGAAAATGCAAATGAGTGGAAGTTTAGAAGACAAAGGGTAAAGATAGGAGGGGAGGTGGGGAAGGGAGGGAAACATGTGAAGGAATGTAACTAGTCAGCTGGAGCCAGGTTACCTGCAGTATCAGATGTTATAGATTCATAGATTCATAGATGCTAGGGTCGGAAGGGACCTCAATAGATCATTGAGTCCGACCCCCTGCATAGGCAGGAAAGAGTGCTGGGACTAGATGACCCCAGCTAGATGCCTATCTAACCTACTCTTGAAGACCCCCAGGGTAGGGGAGAGCACCACCTCCCTTGGGAGCCCGTTCCAGACCTTGGCCACTCGAACTGTGAAGAAGTTCTTCCTAATGTCCAATCTAAATCTGCTCTCTGCTAGCTTGTGGCCATTGTTTCTTGTAACCCCCGGGGGCACCTTGGTGAATAAATCCTCACCAATTCCCTTCTGTGCCCCCATGATGAACTTATAGGCAGCCACAAGGTCGCCTCTCAACCTTCTCTTGCGGAGGCTGAAGAGGTCCAGGTGCCCCAGTCTCTCCTCAGGGCTTGGCCTGCAAGCCCTTAACCATACGAGTGGCCCTTCTCTGGACCCTCTCCAGGTTATCCACATCCCTCTTGAAGTGTGGTGCCCAAAACTGCACGCAGTATTCCAACTGCGGTCTGACCAGCGCCCTATAGAGGGGAAGTATCACCTCCTTGGATCTGTTCGTCATGCATCTGCTGATGCACGATAAAGTGCCATTAGCTTTTCTGATGGCTTCGTCACACTGACGACTCATGTTCATCTTGGAGTCCACTAGGACTCCAAGATCCCTTTCCACTTCCATTCCACCAAGCAGGTCATTTCCTAGGCAGTAGGTATGCTGGACATTTTTCCTCCCTAGGTGCAGCATTTTGCATTTCTCCTTGTTGAATTGCATTCTGTTGTTTTCTGCCCATATGTCCAACCTGTCCAGGTCTGCTTGTAGTTGTTCCCTGCCCTCTGGCATGTCCACTTCTCCCCACAGTTTTGTGTCATCTGCAGACTTGGACAGAGTACACTTCACTCCCTCGTCCAAGTCGCTGATGAAGATATTATAGAGTATCGGTCCAAGGACCGAGCCCTGCAGGACCCCACTGCCCATACCCTTCCAGGTCGATACTGACCCATCCACTATGATTCTCTGGGTGCGACCCTCTAGCCAATTTGCCACCCACCAAACTGTGTAGTCATCCAAGTCACAGCCTCTTAACTTGTTCACCAGTATGGGGTGGGATACCATATCGAAGGCCTTCCTGAAGTCTAAGTAAACCATGTCAACCCCTACTCCTGCATCCAGGCATTTTGTAACCTGGTCATAAAAAGAGACTAGATTAGTCGGGCATGATCTACGTGCTACGAACCCGTGCTGGTTTCCCCTCAGCATAATTTGCCCTGCCGGGCTCTCGCAAATGTGAGCCTTGATAATTTTTTCGAAGACCTTGCCTAGGATGGAGGTGAGACTGACTGGCCTATAGTTGCCTGGGTCCTCCTTCCTCCCCTTCTTGAAAATGGAGACCACATTGGCCCTTTTCCAGTCCTCTGGGACCTGGCCCGTGCACCACAAGCATTCAAATATTCCTGCCAGTGGCTGTGCAATGATGGCAGCCAGTGCCTTCAGCACCCTCGGATGGAGCTCATCCGGGCCTGCCGACTTAAAGGCATCCAGTTCCTCCAAGTGACTCTGCACCAACTCAGGGTCTACGCATGGCAGTCTGGTGCCTTGCTGCTGCCTCTCTACAATCCCAGTGAGAGCCTTGTCCTGCCCCTCACTTAGGAACACAGAGGCAAAAAACTCATTGAGGAGTTCAGCCTTGTCCCCCCTGTCCATCACCAATTGCTTCTGCCCATTTAGTAGGGGTCCTATTCCACCCTAGGCCTTCCTTTTACTCCCTATATATCTAAAAAACAATTTTTTGTTATCCTTTACTTGGGATGCCATCCTCAGCTCCATGGTAGCTTTGGCCTGTCTAACTGCCTCCCTACAAGCGCGAGCAGAGGAGGTATACTCCTCTTTGGTAATCTCTCCCCGTTTCCACTTTTTATGTGCTCCCCTTTTGGCCCTTAGGCTATCCTGGATTTCTGTGGTCAGCCAGGGAAGCCTCCTGGCCCCTTCCCCTCTTTTTCCTCACATCAGGATTGTCTCCATCTGTGCCCGAAGGATCATTTCCTTAAGGCACAGCCACCCTTCCTGGGCTCCCATCTCTTCAAAACTCCTACTCTGCAGTGTGTCCTTGACTAATCACCTGAGTTCATTGAAATTAGCTTTCCTAAAGTCTAGCACTTTCACCCTACTAGTTACCTTACCCACTCGACGTCTTATGGTGAATTCTATTATTTGGTGATCACTGTCCGCCAGGTGACTACCAATCTGTAGGCCCCCTACCATATCATCCCCCGTTGCCAATACCAGGTCCAGTAAGGCATTCCCCCTAGTGGGACCGTGTACCTCCTGTGTCAGGTGGAGGTCCTGTATGCAGGATAGGAACGTGCATGAATGGTGGGACTTTGCTGTCTGTGTCTCCCAGCAGATGTTAGGCAGGTTATGTCATAAATGTCTATATTAAGCCCACGAATTTTTGTATTCAGTAGATTTATGAAGTGAAGTTTGTAGGCTTGTCTATAAAAAGTGTTTTGTAAATTCCTTTTGAGGATTAGAATGCAGAGATTGGAGTGTGAGTGGTCTTGTGAGAAGAGGGAACCCACGGGTAATTGGATATTTTTGTCTTCGATGGATTTTCAGTGTGTGTTCATTCTGGTACACAGTTGTTGTTTGGTTTCTGGTACATATTTTCCATCAGGGCATTTAGTGCTATGGATTACATTTCTGGAAGTGCAGATGTAAGATCCAGGAATAGTGATGGTTCTGTTGTGCGGCGTAGTTATGGTGGGACTGGTAGAGATGTGTTGGCAGGTTTAACATTTCTTGTCCTGGCATGATCTGGATCCATTTGGTGTGGTTTGGGTCTTTTTTAAAAGCTAGGATGGGTGGTTTTGGAAAGATCTCTTTAAGAATGGGGTCTTCTTGTATGGGCTCCAGCTGTTTGAGGGTTTTCTATGTAGGTTCCAGGGAAGGGTGGTATGTCATAACTAATGATATGTGTCTTGTGGGGATTTTCTTCTTTTACTGCAGCAATTCTTCATGTGGTATCCAGGTGACTTTCAAAAGTGTGATCTATCTCTCTGGAGGAGTGTTCTTCTTGAGTGAATGCCCTTTTGAGATTTGTGAAGTGGCAATCATGGGTATTCTCTAGGGTTACCATACGTCTATGTGTTTGAGTTTTCACAGAAAGTCTGTTGTGTCTTGGGTAAAACTCAGTCTTTGGGTGACAAGAGGTTTTAGAATGGATTCGATGAAACCTGATATTTCTTCAGTTAGGGCTTCATGGTTGTAAATTATACTTCTGCCTGGGTTCTCTTGTTTGTGCATTTTAGGGCTTATGTAAACTGTCTCTGGATTTGCTAGTGGAAGCATCAGGATATGAAGTTTTTCTTGTAGTTAAGATGGAAATTATGTGATGGTGGTTTTGAGTTTTGAGGTGAAAAGGGAAGTTGGATCTTCCTCTAGTTTTTCATAGTAGGTGGTGTCAGAGAATTGGCTTCTTTTATGTGGTCTTCATGGTTAAGGATAACTATAGCTCCTTTTTATCTGCTGGTTTTATTACTATTTGGTGGTTGGATCTTAGAGATTCTATGGCCTTTCTCTTTGAGGGGGAGAGGTTGTTATAGTGGTTTTTTGTTGATTATTTCATTGTTTACCACATGCTGGATCACGGAGCTGGACTATATGGCCTTGTGAGGACCCTACCAGCCGTACTTTCCTATGATTCTGTTGCTGGACCAATCTATCCTCAGAAGCTCTCTACACTTGGGATTGAGTTCTGATACCCTGAAGTGAATGGCAAAATTTCCATTGAAATAAATGGTCCAGAATCTGGATCATAGGAAGTTAAAATTTCATCTTATAAGGCAGATCATTTAAGGCACCGAAGTGCTAAGCATCTATAACACCATGCAGTCTGAACACGCTTGACCAAAGTTACTTACCACCTTTCAGAATCTGACCCTGTAACTTATTAATTCATTTAAAGAACATTAAGATACAGTGACCCAAAAGTGCTTATAAGAAGCTCTGATTTGAATGTGTTTTTTCTAACCGTAATGGGATCTAGAGGGAAAAAACTGCACCATCTGATTGGCTGACAGACTTGAGAATCTCTCCTCCAGGAAGAAGAAACACAGTTAAAAACCAACAAAATAGACTATTTTAAACCACTTTTCTCACATATTGAGGCTGGACTAGTAATAACAACCTCAATGCAGGGCATTTCCTGGGGATTAATGACTGTCTGGGGTCATCATCTCCTCCCAGTTAGTTATTAATCCCCAGGAAATACTTTATACCTTGATCATTATTGCTTAATTAGCATTGAGAATGTGGGGGATTTAGGTTTCCTTTCATGCACCCTGAGAATTGCTATAGTGGGGGTTTCTTTCATTAATTTGCCCTTTTCAGCCTGGATGGGGGCATGGGCTTCGCTTAGAGTTTGCAGGTTTGAGAATTTAGTCACAGTGTTAAATCTTCAAACACTTTGTGTTCCATGTGAAAGCACCACTAGAAAGTCAGACATCTGCAGTGCATCAGGAAGTGCCTTCCCTCCGTCCTGCTGAAAAACATCGGGTGGCATTGTCAACAGGTTGGGGCAGTAGCAGGAGTCTGGGAGAAGGGATGGTCAGAAACACATAGTGCCTGAGGGGAAAAAATGAAATGCATTAGAGGCAGGCCATGCAAGGGTTTTGAGGATGCTTCCAGTTGTGAGAAACAGCTTCATCGGCCATTGAGGCAGTGCTTAAGCTTTACGAAAGCTTATATTTTTTCCTTGAGTCCAAAATTTCCAATGTTTTAGGAAATTCTGTCCTATTCTGAAGGTCTGAACTGCAGACTCTTCAGACCTACACCCATTAGAAAGGAAGTGGAGGAGCACATTAGCTCAATCCACATGCCTGTAGCATGGAGGGAAGGAGAGCAGCCTCTGCAAACTTCTACTCCTATTCTTGCTTGAATAGGAACAGGAAACAAGGCATGATGAAGTCTCTGTGCTTACTACCCCTCAGTGAATGAGCCAGTGTACTGGGCAACAAACATTGTGCTAAGTATGCCTTTCAAGGCCAAACTGTGACATGAACTCTGTGCAGCACCTTTCACGGGGCTTGTGGCAAAACCATCCTTAACCTCTGGCATTTAGTGCTTAGAACAGGGGAAAACAAAATCATGCATCTGACTCATTTGTAGTGGCAGCTAGGGTAGGGGTGGTGATGATGGACTATTCCATTATTTGAATGCAGCCGATATTCATATCAAACCACTCAGACTCTAGAAGGACAGATTGCCCCTCCAGATGGGATCCTGTATGACTCCAGCATCCACTGCTGAAATCCTACTGACCCAGGGCACTTGTTCATTGGGGTCCCACTCTAGTTACATTTGCAAGTCTTATTGCATGGAGAGATCAACCCAGCAGCATATTTTAAAAATGTAAAATGAAGTAATTTTTGCAATAAAGTCATGTCACATTGAATGAAAAATATCAAAGCTTTTAAGCCTGAAAATGTTGACATTTTCTAAACCTTTTTTTCCCTTCTAAATTAAATTATGTCTCAATCAATATAACTTTATAAAAACAGTACATGAATGTATCAAAACAGCAGCTTTCTTCATGGAATACTGTTTCAGATCTAATTATTACTTCCCTATGCTGCTGTTGTAGGAAACTGGCAAAGCTGTGACCAACTCAAACATGTCCTGTGTGCCTTTCTATGGCCAAACATAGACCTGGAGCAATGTGTCCCTATGGTTATTCAGGGCCAGATTACCAGCCGGTGTAACCTCTATTGGAATCAATATAGTTACACTAGGGCTAGGGACAGACATTCAAAAAGCCTGAGCCTGAATTGATCCAATCTTTGCAGGTTAGTCTAACCTGGTTAGGCTGAACTGGTTTAAAACAAGACAGACATTCTCTCTAGACTGAGGAAATTCAGGCACATGCCTGTAGTGGCTCAGGTAAGAAGCCAGGGGGTGCTAGAGCAGCCCTCTCTTCCCTCTTGCAGTGAGCTGAGCTGAGTGGGGTGTGGCCAGGCCCCACAGGACTCTCTCATCAGGGAGGTCTGCCTGCATAATCCCAGGCTTTTCCCCACTGGCTTCTTAAGGGGCAGGAGATTTGCTAGACCCCAGACCCCTGCTAGCACTCTGAGGCAAGGGGGGAGGGTGTGTGTGTGTGTGTGTGTGTGTGTGTGTGTGCGCGCAGTGCATGCATCTGTTGATGATACGGAACTGTTCAACCTCCCTCCCTGCTTTGTCATAGTGTCTGCAGCAAACTGACAGGCAAGCAAGCCATCTAGGGCCTGATAGTGATAACAGTCTTTATTATCTGATTAACAAAACAATGGCCTCTCTCCATTACTTCAAACTTTTTAAACAGCTTACTGGCTGACCTGTTGATTAGCTCCAAACAGCCTTAAGCAGTCACTGTTCTGCCTGCCTGCCCCAGTGAATTTTGAGAGAGATGCACACAGAGATACCTCTTGGCATTAGCTGGCATACCATGTGCCTAGGGTCTGTGGGGCTGGGGTCCATGCTGTGGGAGATGGGGGATGGGGGTGTGGATTTCCTGCTTGAGCAGTGAGGGGTGGGGATAGGGCAGGGGGAAGCCAGGCAGACCCTGCTGTGTCTGTAGTCTCTGCTGGAGCCTTACACAGCATTAGCTAGCATACCACGTGCTGGCTATGGTCTGTGCTATGGCAGAGAGGAGGAAGGGATGCCTGCTTAAGCAGAGAGTGGTGAGGGGGCAGGAGGAGGGCACAGGAAAGCCAGCAGACCCTGCTGTGCCCACAAGTCTCTGCCAGAGCTCTGGCCAGGGAGCAGAGGGGAGGGGTTAGCCCTGCTGTGGAGCAGAGAGCTCTGCCCAGCCCAGAGACCATGCCAGGATGGTGGGGGACTGTGATTTAACTTAAACCAGCAAGGGGTCTGAGACAGACATTGCATAAACTGTTTTGAGTCAAATCAGTTAAGTCTGACGCTACATTCAACCCTGTTTATCTCAAACCAGTTTCAGCCATTTTCAAGCTGGTTTATGTGCACTGAACATCTGTTCTGTTACAGGTTTAAACCCGTTTCTGATCACTTAAACCTAGCTTATGCTTTATCAGCTGAACTATGAGCTACATTTTGGCTGTGAAACCTTCACTCTTGAGTAATTCATGAGGCAAAAAGAACCTAGCTTGACTTCCAGATTCCAAATTTCTATTGACTTTCTGAGACCCTATCTTCACCTATACTTTAGGAAACAAATACCCGTTTACTTGTTAATTAAATGAAGATGAGCTGAATAGCACTGAGACACAAAACCACCTTTTAAAATAGAACTGAAAATAATGCTGAAAACTCAACCAACTGTGATGTCAAGCATCAGCTAATATCCATAGTTATGAATGATCTACTGGAAAAGAATGGTCCTGAGGCTTGGAAAACATTATAACTAAACAATCCATCCTAAGCAAACAGTATTTATAGTAAAATTAACAGACATAAAAAAGTTATGACTGTTTTTGACCTTAACACTAATCAGCGTAAATATTATTCTTATTTTAGCCATTTCCTTAAATATGGTGGGGAGGAAGGGAACATTTGACAGAGTCAACTGGAACTATATATTTTAGATATCCCATAAATAAAACAAGCTATAATTCCACCATGCACCTCTTGATCTTGTAAATGAACTTCTGACAGTCAGTATGTGGCCGAAACCAAACAATAAAAGGCGTACAAAAGGAGGGCAAGGAATTGAAAGAACTTGTGTTTTTAAAATGATATATAAAGATTCATTAGAGAGAAACATTCCACAGTACTAGAGTCCTGAAAATGTATTGACCAGTTTGGTGAACCTTTACGAACCTCTCTCTGAATTTGCAGTGTGTTTCAAGTTTTGATAGAAACTTGAGGTCAGTCTCATGACCAGGGATTCTGGTTTTCTCTGTTTAAAAATCCAAAAATCTCTGGTAAAAAATTCAAAACTCTCTGATTAAAAAAACCCAAATCCTCATTTTTCTGTGATTGAAATGCAGTGCCACCATACACACACACACACACACACACACACACACACACACACACACACACATATATATACACACACATACATATATATATATATAGAGAGAGAGAGAGAGAGATGTATCAGTTGAACACAATATTTTATTGATATGTTTACAATTTTAAAGCAATTTTGAAGCCTAACTGTGCCTCAATCATTATAATAAAATAATTTCTAAATACTTATATATATTGTGGCATTTGATTTTTTTATTATGCAAAATCAGAGCTCCCCCCTGTCCCCTTTGCTCACTAGGACATGGGTCCAGCTGTTGCTGTTCCTCCCCTCTGCTTTGTGGTACTGAGCAGCGATGATATGCTGGTGCTCTGCCTCTACTCCAGCTCATGCTGTTGCCCATCACTCCCAACCCACAGCCTCCTGGCCCTGCTGGTGCCCCTCACCCCTGACCTACTGTCTCCCATCCAGCCCAATGCCCCTCACTCCCAACACACAGTCCCCTGCCCCAGGGGCCATGGAATGCCTTTTTGGTTGGGGGGGCCAAACAAACCAACCAACCCCCCAGGCTCCCCCACCAGCTTCCACCACTGATTTCTTACTTTACATTTACACTTAATGCCATTCTTTCTTACATACATTCTTCATGTAATATGTATAGAGTATAATTGATTATTATTACCACACAATGCTAATCACAAAATTATTAAGTTACAAAAATCACACTCTGTGCAGTAGTACAGGAAGAGTAACTGAAAAACATCAAGTTATAACACTCACCAATATTTGTCAGCTCCTTGCTTGTGAATATGGAAGTGCTATTTCCTTGTACATGTGTGTCAAACTTTGCAAAGAAAGTCCTTCTGCAATCGTTTTGTTGTGCAAACTCAGCTGCAGTTGCGGTAATGTCTGTCTGTGCAAGGGTTTCCTTGTGACTGCAGGCACACATTAAGTCATTCAATCTCATCTGAGTCATTGTAGATCACAGGTAATTTTTAACATGACAGAGTGTGGAAAAGCATCTCTCTGCTCTTGCCATAGTCATGGGTATTGTGTAGTATAAATGAAGTAGTTTGTGCACCTCTGGCAGAAATGTCTTTGCCACAGGCACCACATTCATTGCATCTGAGATTGATCTAATGGTTGTTGCCATTGTGGGTTTGTTTTCAGACTCTTTTATTGTATCCGGCAACATTTTCAACTGTGTAAGCAAGTGATCAGAATCAAAATTGCTAGCGTACAATTCCAAAGGTGTGGGAGCAAAAGTGACATTGTCTCCTTTAGCTGCAGTGAGCAGAAGCTTCTCCAGGTCAATTGCCACATCAATATCTTTCTGATTGAAATGATGAGCCAGTTCACATGCAAGCAAATCCAAAACTTTGTAATACTGTCTCCTGTAACATTCTGCTGTAGCCAGCTTCTCCCCCATCGTGTCTTTTTGGGGGTCTCTGGTGCCTTGGCAACACAGGAGCATGTGTCATATCTGTGGCATCCTGTGGCTTTCTGTGCATCCTATAGTGTCGTGTTAACCACTTGTAATGTTTTGGATAACTGTTCAGTGGCAGAGAAGACAAGGTAGGAGAGATGCCGACCATAAAATGTACTGAATCTTTCTAGCATTGCCAAAATGCCACAAGCTCTTCTACTATATTCATCGTGTGACTCCTCGTTAATCTGTGTCATTACAGTACAAAGAACACTGTAGTTATCTATGATGGATTTCACTGCACTGGTGCGGACAGTCCATCGTGTCAGACAGAGGGTGTGCAGGTTTTGACTCTCCAGGGTTAATTTTTTGTTTAAAGACTCAAACAGATGGTTTCGGTTTGGGAACTGCTTGATGATATGGGTCACCTCTAAAACCAAGTCCAATGCATCCCGAACTGCTTTACAGTTTTTGGCCACATCTTGCAGGCACAGATTTATGCAGTGTGCCAAGCAATGAATATGAATGGCTGCAGGATTTTTTTGCTTAAATTGAGCAGCAACACCACATATGTGATCGGACATATTAGCTGTATCATCATATGCCTGCCCCCTGCATAGACCCAGCGGCATGTTGCAGCATATCAAATTGTTGGATAGCACAATATAGATGGCAGAGGAGTCGGTTTTAGGTAAGTCACCGAGGCCAATGAAATCTTTGTGTATTGTGTAATTTTTGTTTACCCAGCGAAATAAAGTGACCAGTTGTTCTTTGTTTGCAATATACCTTGTTTCGTTCTCAAGAATAAAGTAAAATCCCACCTCATCCATTTTTGAAAGCAGTCTCTGTAAGACATCCATTGCAAAGAAATGAATTAATTAGTTGATTACAGCATGGGACGTGTATTTTTTCTCAGAGAGCCAGTGGCTAAGATCAAGGCAATTCTCAGTGTAAAGTTGCATGAGCTGATATAGATTGCCAGTTTTGGAATTGTGACTCTATTGCCAGTCCTTGTCCCATTAGGAAATGAAGGGATGTTAGCTATTTAATTAGCATTTCTCGGTTACATTTTTGTTGAGCCTTGAGTTGTGAGTCAAGCTGAGTAGCAATGCTTGGTTGATGTGACATATATGTTTGCATCTGAGCTGTGGCTTCCCAGTGACGTTTTGTTTTTTCATGTTCTCAGAAGGATTTGACAGCATGTTTCCAATTCTGAAAACCACTAACAGTAAATGCACCCTCATTTTTTTTGGTCAGGTGTAGGCCTTTGACTGTACAGAAATGGCACTGTGTGCAGAACAGTTCGCCTCATGTTTCACTCAAAGTTAGGCAATTAAAGTCTTTGAACCAATTCAATTGAACTGATCAAGTTTGCTTTGGTGATCCAGTTCCCTGTACCATTTTAGTGCAGTCCACCACTGCTGGGTCATCTGGTTGACAGGGTTTGGCAAAATTCGTGCAGCATTCGCTGGAGCAGTGGGTGTCAGCAGTGCAAACTGAGGAGCAAACTGAGCAGTGCAAACTGTTTTCTCAGCCTCATTATAGAGGTCTGTCTTTTACTTAGTCAATTCTGGTAGTGGTGCTGGTGGCGCTTGTGTTGTATTTTCATCTCTTTTGTTTTGTTTACTTTTGAAAAAGTCTGTAATGGGTTTGTTTCATTTCATTTTTATTTTTTTTCCTGACATCCCGAATGTGTTTTTGTGATGTAAGCTGGAACGTATGCACAGGCAATTTACATAATGACACGTGTTGGTCGGAAACGTCACATCAGGCACAAACAAAGCAGAAGTATAGCTTACTATTTAGCCAGTTATGCAGTTAAAAAAATAGCTATACAATTTTAACTGGAATGACAATTGCACATTTGTGGGTTATATAAATTAACCTGCTAAAAGTCGGTCGGGCCATGGCCTGGGTGGCCCACCCTGTTCTGCAGCCTATGCCTTGCCCTTCTTCTAGCCCTGCTGGTGCCTCTCACTCTTGCCAGATCCCCCTGGCCCTGCCTGTGCCCCTAAGTCCCAAGCCACAGTCCTCAACCCCTGCAGCCCTGCTGGTGCCCCTCACTCCCGACCCATTGATCCTCTTCTCCCAGGCCTCAGATCCCCAGCGTGTGAGGAAGGCAATGTGTGTGTGGGGAACAGGGGATGTGGGCATCACCTATGCCACCCCCAGCCCCCATTGACTTGAAGGGAGCTCTGGCAGCTGCTCTCTGCCACACTGCCTGACTGCCATATGCCTGCTGCATCCCGCTCTCCCTAGCCTCATGCAGCCTCTTGCCAGCTGAAACTCTGTCAGCCTGCAAGGGGAAACCCCTGGTTTCTCAGGTTTTTCTCCTTTAAAGGAGAAAATATGTGTTTTCCTCTTTTAAAGGAGAAAATCCACCTTTTGACATGTTTTTCCACAGCAAACGAAAAATCCAATCCCTGCTCATGATGTTTCAGGCCTTGTTGCAAATAAGTATCATTGTACTCAGGGTAAACAGCACAAACATAAGACCTGTGCAGAACTGGGCTATATCAACCAATAGATAAGATCAAAGCAAAACAGATAAGACAATATCTTCTCTCTGCTCTTCTCTCTATTAAGGGCACCGTCAGAAAAAAATCCCAATGCAAAATGTCACAACAATTTATGACTGGCTTCTATAATAAATGAGGAAGTTGAGTTAAAACAAAAAATAACCCCAAATATATGTTCCTGTAAATGCCCTAACATAAATCATCTTTGTAATTGATGTATAAATATGACTATTGTGGTTTTTACTATTTCTGACTGTGTATGACTAGGACCAGATTCCCAGCTACCATAATTGGTGTAGTTCTCTATGAAGTCAATAGAAATATACTGATTTATGTAAAAAAAGATACAGCATCAGCCCAAACAGAAGAGATTCTTTTGTTTCTATTCCCTTGTCCAGCCACTTATTCCATCCTGCTACTAGACTGTATGAGCCCAAAACCTCAAAGATATTGAAATATGCATTTGAATGGGAATAAGGCACCTAAGTTCCTTCACACAGAGTCCCATTTACAGTGTGTTTCTTCTGTGGGCAGCAAAATGGGATCCTGGCTTGGTTGAGGCTTCTGTATTCTTCAGAAATATTTGCAACAACACCAAAAATAATAAAAAGCAAAAGTAAATCTTATGTCGGAGAAGAGGGTGCTCAGAAACTAAAACAAATGATCGCACAAAGTAGTAGTTCAGCACAGGAACTGCCCTATGACCTCAGGTGTCTCTCCTCATTGAAGTGTCCATTCAATATTCTTGGTTGCCTCAGCCCCTCTAGCTCCCAATGCTTCACTGGCAGCTGTTCAAAGACAATGGGTCTAAAACTGCTCTCACATACCGTATTTCCCCCCAATTACGTTCTAATACAATTGGGAGAGTTACTCAGGCTTTATGGAAGTGGAAGTCAGGGCAGAGTTTGGCACCATTTCTCTCTTTATAAGTGTTCAAGACTAGAGCATGGGCTAGGAACATGGTTAAAACAAGGTTTGGTTCTATTTTTGCACACAACTAACACAATTTGTTCTTACAACAATGACTACCAGGACTCCAAACAACACTTTTGAAGCTGGGACTGATGTAAGCTTTTATGAGTCTGAGAACTAAGACATGGATCTATCCCAGAGACTTGCTATGATCAAGGGAAAGAGTGAAGGCTAAAGCCCAGTTTGACTTAGCATAGATCCAATAAGAAAAATATATGGCCAAAACTCGTGCAAACTGTGCCAAAATGGTATTATCTGAAGCCATGTTTAAACATGGTTCTGATTCTAGTGTAGATATGGATCCAGTGTTGCTTCAGCATGATTCAATGAAGTATACATGGCATAATGGAAGAGGCAGTAGCTGCATCTACACATGTGCTTTACTGCAGAATAAGCGAATTAGTTGAGGAGTAAAGCATCACCGTCTACACGTGTGGCATTTTTAGGCCACAGTAAATTAATTAATACTGCCATAAGATAGTACTCCCGGGACGGTACTATCTTTTGCTGAGGTAATTAACTGCAATTAAATGGACATGTAGATGTTGACCATGGGTATAAATTGCTCCTGGTCAGCCCAGCCACACGGCTCTGCACTTTCAGCACCCTCGTGCCCCAGCCAGGCCCCCCACCGCCTGATGCCATCACCCAGAGCCTGGGGCTGAGTGGCCCTGGCATAAACTGCTCTGCCCCAGCTCAAATTGGTGCTGTCCCAGGCTTGCATGTAGTTGCTACACCTGGGAGTAGTTTACCCAAGCTCAAACTGCTCCAAAATGTATTGCTTCAAATTAATTGCATGTGTAGATGCACCCAGTATGAAATCATGTGCCTACTGAGGACAAAGGGAGGCTGGTAGCTGACTCCCCTCAGACCAGAATTGTGCTGTCTGTCTTGCAGAGCAGATCATAGGGCTGCTGATTGACCAAATATAGCTGTTTTGACCCACAGAAAGAAAGAGGTTTCTGTTTTATCTCCTTAAGATCGCTATGACAGCAGCAACATCTATGTGCACCTCTTTTATCTTTCTCCTACATATTAGTAAACCCATGATACAAATTCTGTGTATAAGATAATGACTATTCAATCCAGTTAGTGGGAGAGTCGTGCCAGCAAAAGCTGTGATATGCAGCCAAGCCCTCAGATACCACCGCATCTGTACTGAAGAGAACACCCGGGATTGCCACCTCACCAATCTTAAAAAGGCGTTCACCCAACAAGGACACTCGTCCAGAGAGGAAGATCACACGTTCGAAAGAGCCACCTGGATACCACGTGAAGAACTGCTGCAGTACAGAAGAAAACCCCCCACAAATCCAGGGCAGCCTAAGGGCCAAAAGGGGAGCACATAAAAAGTGGAAACAGGGTGAGATCACTAAAGATGAATATACCTCCTCTGCTCGTGCTTGTAGGGAGGCAGTTAGGCGGGCCAAAGCTACCATGGAGCTGAGGATGGCAACCCAAGTAAAGGACAACAAGAAATTGTTTTTTAGATATATTGGGAGTAAAAGGAAGGCCCAGGGAGGAATAGGACCCCTGCTAAATGGGCAGAAACAATTGGTGACAGATAGGGGGGACAAGGCTGAACTCCTCAATGAGTTCTTTGCCTCAGTGTTCCTAAGTGAGGGGCACAACAAGTCTCTCACTGGGGTTGTAGAGAGGCAGCAGCAAGGCGCCAGACTTCCATGCATAGATCCTGAGGTGGTGCAGAGTCATTTGGAAGAACTGGATGCCTTTAAGTCGGCAGGCCCGGATGGGCTCCATCCGAGGGTGCTGAAGGCACTGGCCGACATCATTGCAGAGCCACTGGCAGGAATATTCGAACGCTCGTGGCGCACGGGCCAAGTCCCGGAGGACTGGAAAAGGGCTAACGTGGTCCCCATTTTCAAAAAGGGGAGGAAGGAGGACCCGGGCAACTATAGGCCAGTCAGTCTCACCTCCATCCTTGGTAAAATCTTTGAAAAAATTATCAAGGCTCACATTTGTGAGAGCCCGGCAGGGCAAATTATGCTGAGGGGAAACCAGCACGGGTTTGTGGCGGGCAGATCGTGCCTGACCAATCTAGTCTCTTTCTATGACCAGGTTTCGAAACGCCTGGACACAGGAGGAGGGGTGGATGTCGTATACTTAGACTTCAGGAAGGCCTTCGATACGGTATCCCACCCCATACTGGTGAACAAGCTAAAAGGCTGTGATGTGGATGACTGCAAAGTCCGGTGGGTGGCGAATTGGCTAGAGGGTCGCACCCAAAGAGTCGTGGTGGATGGGTCGGTCTCGACCTGGAAGGGTGTGGGCAGTGGGGTCCCGCAGGGCTCGGTCCTTGGACCGATACTCTTTAATGTCTTCATCAGCGACTTGGACGAGGGAGTCAAATGTACTCTGTCCAAATTTGCAGATGACACAAAGCTATGGGGAGAAGTGGACACGCCAGAGGGCAGGGAACAGCTGCAGGCAGACCTGGATAGGTTGCACAAGTGGGCAGAAAACAACAGGATGCAGTTCAACAAGGAGAAATGCAAAGTGCTGCACCTAGGGAGGAAAAATGTCCAGCACACCTACAGCCTAGGGAATGACCTGCTGGGTGGCACAGAGGTGGAAAGGGATCTTGGAGTCCTAGTGGACTCCAAGATGAACATGAGCCGGCAGTGTGACGAAGCCATCAGAAAAGCCAATGGCACTTTATCGTGCATCAGCAGATGCATGACGAATAGGTCCAGGGAGGTGATACTTCCCCTCTATAGGGCGTTGGTCAGACCGCAGTTGGAGTACTGCGTGCAATTCTGGGCACCACACTTCAAGAAGGATGCGGATAACCTGGAGAGGGTCCAGAGAAGGGCAACTCATATGGTCAAGGGCCTGCAGACCAAGCCCTACGAGGAGAGACTAGAGAACCTGGACCTTTTCAGCCTCCGCAAGAGAAGGTTGAGAGGCGACCTTGTGGCTGCCTTTAAGTTCATCACGGGGGCACAGAAGGGAATTGGTGAGTATTTATTCACCAAGGCGCCCCCGGGGGTTACAAGAAACAATGGCCACAAGCTAGCAGAGAGCAGATTTAGATTGGACATTAGGAAGAACTTCTTCACAGTTCGAGTGGCCAAGGTCTGGAACGGGCTGCCAAGGGAGGTGGTGCTCTCCCCTACTCTGGGGGTCTTCAAGAGGAGGTTAGATGAGTATCTAGCTGGGGTCATCTAGACCCAGCACTCTTTCCTGCTTATGCAGGGGGTCGGACTCGATGATCTATTGAGGTCCCTTCCGACCCTAACATCTATGAATCTATGAATCTATGAAATCGCACACCGCTGGTTATGACCTATCACCCATCCCTTGAACCTGTACAGAAAATCCTCAAAAAATTGCAACCCATAGCAGACAGAGACCCTATTCTTAAAAAGATCTTCCCAGAGCCACCCATCCTAGCCTTCAAACAAGCACCGAACCTCGCCAGCCTCATCACCAGAAGCAAACTTCCTCAAGCCCAGAACACACCAAAAGGATCCAGGCTGTGCCAGGACAAGAAATGCAAAACCTGCCAACACATCTCCACCACCCCCACTATTACTACACCCCACAACAGAGCCATCAGCATTCCCGGATCTTACAGCTGCACCTCCAGAAATGTAATATACCTCATCCAATGCACCAAATGCCCTGATGGAAGATATGTAGGAGAGACCAGACAACAACTGCGCACCAGAATGAACGCACACCGGAAATCTATCAAAGACAGAAACACCCAATTACCGGTGGGGGCACATTTCTCACAGGAGGGCCACTCTCTCTCCAATCTCTCAGTCCTGATCCTCAAGGGAAATTTACACAACACTTCCCAGAGACGAGCCTACGAGCTCCATTTCATCAACCTCCTGGATACTAGAGATCAGGGACTAAACATAGACATTGGATTTTTGATACATTACAATCTGCCTGGCAACTGACTCCCCAGCCCAGCCCAGCCCCTGGCTTCTTTACTTTTCATTCCATCCAGGAAGAGCACGCACCAACTGCTGAAGCTTCCTTAGCCTGACGAAGGGTTTTTGAACCCGAAAGCTTGCTTAATAACTTTTCTGTAACTGTTTGGGTTGGTCTAATAAAAGATATCAAATTCACCCAAGGAACCTTGTCTGCCAGCATTAGAGCACATGACTAAAATCTGGGGCTCCAGGGTTCCTTTCCAGCTCAGAAAGTGAACCTCATCAAGTGCATGTCTAGCCCTGTGACCAAATTGATCTGTAATACAAAAACAGGAATAATTACCTACCCAGCACTGAAGACTGTAGCATTCTAAGGTAATATTTGTAGAAAGCATTATAATCATTAGATATGAGATACAAATAAATGCAAAGAATTACTCCTAACCCAGACAATATAGAATATAAAATGCTCTAATTCACAGACAATGCAATCCAGAAATCTCCTTTGTGTGGCAAAGAATGTAACTGAGATAGAAAACAGGATTATGGGAACCACAGTCATCCTAGCAGGCACTGTAGCAAGAAAAGGAAACAATCAAATCTTAAACCATGTGCCTTAGCCTTCTGCCTCCTGGTGCGCCTTTCTTATAAAATGGATGTGTAGTGTCTTAGGGCATGTATGCTGCTTTCTTAGAGATCTTAGAGAAGCATTTGATTCCCAGTGAAAAACTAAGGAGACGGGGGGAGATTGTAGTCTGTAGGAGTTGGGCATTTTACTTCTATTTTTGTCCTGGTAAGTCTGTCTCATTGTTATCTAAAAGTGGCCAAAACAGGTTTGGGATTCTACTTTTTCCTTCACTCCCTCTTTTTTTGTTGCTGCTGTTTTAGGAGGAAAATGGATCTTGCTCCATGCACGGTCTGAAAGCCAGATGTTATCATCACTTGATTATTGCTCTGCTGGTACAGCATGTTTTGTTTATTAAAGAAAAGACATGGTTGAAATTAGATCTATGTGATACATGTCAGCAAGCCCAGTGTGTTTGCAAATAATAAACAGCTTACAATGTTCAGTTTGGGCTTTTGAATTGCAGCTCAGTGTTGTTTCAGTTTAAGTTTTAGTCTACAAATGGCATTGCAGCATGTGTATCTTTAAATTGGAAAGCACCTTCAAAAATCTAGCTTTTTAAAAAAAAAAAAGCATTTGATACATTGCTGGGAAAAGAACTATGTTTTTTTCCTTTGTTAAGTTAGGAAAAATGGACTCTTGTCCCATGGTTTGCTATAGTTTAAGTAAACATAAACTCTGGCCCAAATATCATAACCATCATTTCCTCAAAGCTAGCAGCACTAAACCAAAATATAGTTTTATTTGGCTAACCCCAAAGTAGGATGTGGTTGCCAGCCTCTAAAACCACATGATCAAGTTTCAAGTCGACGCCACCAGAGCTATGCCGTTGTCTTAAGCAGGGAAGTCATAAATGCATTACTCTCAACACCATTATTATATTTAACAAACAAATGTAACCATAACAACAGGTACACTGAGACTGTAGCCTACATACTTCTTCTCTACTTAACATTAGAGTCCTGAGGTTCCACTGCACTGCTGGGCTAGGGGAGAGAAAACAGGTTGGAAGTGAATATTGCCAAGGGAAAATCCTAAGCAGCACGACTCATTTTCAACATACTTCACATTTTGCCATGAGAAAGAGGTTCTGAACAACGTTGAAAGCATCTGGTGCTTGCTGAGATGGTCTCAGCTGTAGGATGTTCACCTGTGTCCAGTTGAAAAATATGTTTCCCAAAGAGGATGCTCCAGAAGCGAAAATGAGCAACATATGGCTACAATGTGTTGTGATTTTTTCCCCCTTCCTGCACATGCAAAGATTGCATGTGAGACACTCCTGAAACAGATTGCTCTTTGCCTTGAATCCTTCCAAACAGATGCGCATGTGAGTCCTTCAAGTGCCTCAAAGATTTGCAGCCAGATCCTTAACTGGTGTAAATGGGTGTAGCTCCATTGAGTTCAGCAGATCTAAGCCAGTTTACACCAGCTGAGGCTCTCTGGCCCTTGAAGCTTTTGAGTTCTTATATTCCTCTCCCCTTTATTTTCTATTTAAATCATGAACAGTACCATGCAATGAAGGGATGAACAGATGACAGAGCTGGGTGCCTCTGGTTAATGACCAGCACTATATTCACAACTTGGTTGGGTTTTGTTCTCATTCACTTCTTCAATGCTGCCGATGAGAAGGAATTAATTTTATTGAGGACAACTCAATGGATTAAATGAAAAACTGCTCACTTGGCCGGAGAGTCTTTGACAGACGGCATAGCAGCCGGTCAGATTGGATGCACTTACATCTCCTGGATTTGGGGAAAAGTGGTGAGAGGAAGAAGGGGAGGGAAGGTCATTGGAGATAAGCTGCAAAGCGACTATTTCAAGGCCTCTGAAAAACCACAGAGGCAAGCTGCCGTCTCTTATTTTGATTCATGGATCTTCGCTCCCTTTTGTTCCTTGATGCACTA
This sequence comes from Alligator mississippiensis, assembly GCF_030867095.1. Classification (NCBI taxonomy): domain Eukaryota; kingdom Metazoa; phylum Chordata; order Crocodylia; family Alligatoridae; genus Alligator; species Alligator mississippiensis. Next base: position 222,210,677 of record NC_081824.1, on the reverse strand, counting down.
AATCTGTTCCCGAGCCCCCCTCACTTCAATAAACACCCACTAAGAAACTAATCGGCGTATGGTGAATTGGAGAAGAAGAAAAGGTGCTCAGAAAAAAATGTTATGGTCACAGAAGACTCTTTGGCATTGTAACCATCTGGTGCACTGCAATTACAATGAATGGGATAATTGAGTCCCCAAAAACTTCTTTTGCGTACAAATAATAGCCGTCACCCTGATTTGTATTCTTCACAACAGTGCTGCCCCATCATTTCACACCACATCTGCACATTTCATTGATTGGGCACCGTGCTACCAATAAGTTACTACACTTAATTAAGCCCACATAATTCTCTTCGAATGAGCAGAAAAGTTTGTGTGTAGGCCAAGAAGAAAAGAGGCTGCAAATGAGACTTTAGTGACTCCGCTTTGTATAAAGGATTGAGATTGATGGTGATCTCATGCCACCAAGGTTTTCCTGCAACACAGAGAAACTGTGAAAGCATTAGGCAGATCAACAGCTGTGTATAATCTGAGGAAGGCCTGCTTTCAGACAGACGTGCTCCCGGAGGTGATTGAAAGCCCATTGTAGCATAATCTTGCTTTTCAGAAAGTGTTACAATTCATTGGATTTGATTTCTAGGGTGCCTGGCTTCCAGGGCATCATTAACAACCCTTTAAGAGACTGGGGAATAGAGTCCATTGCAAAAGAGTATTGTCCATTCTTTAAGCATGCTCCATTCGAGATCTAGGAGAAGCGGTCGCCAAGAAAGGGTCAACATGAGTCTCAAAGCAACTATGACTGAAAATAACACTGCCAAGCAAAGTGAAATGCAAGGAGAAGAAGGGAAATACCAAATTTGAATAGGATTCTGTTCCACCTATTCTGCTCCAAGTGGATTTGGGTGCCTAAGCGTGATCCTATTCCACACACCTTGTCTCCAAAAACATGTAATGTGAAATGTGGCTAGGCCTTTCTCATCCTCGCTGCTTTTTTGACTCAGTGTTAAAGCTAAGATGGTGGAAGGCTACAGAAGTGGAAGCATTAATGTTTTTTCAGGGACTCAATAGCCTCTAATAGGATCTAACCCAATGTAATTCTGTGCAATTGCTGATTTATTAAGCCCCAGATAGCATAACACAGAATGCATTCCTTCAGATATACTGCCATATTCAAGAGTGTCATTATGCCTTTTCCAAATCATCACAGTACATAATGATGATGTCCTGATCTGGCTTCTGCTGGTGCTTGCTTCTGCATTCAGTGGAAGCAGATTGTGGTCTATTAAGGCTTGGCTTCTGAACATCAGGGAAATGCAATAGTAAATAAAGAATAGAGGTACAGAGCAATGAAAGAGTCAAGTCTCCTGCTATTTTCAGCAAAGGTCCATTAATAAAAGAGATTTTTGGAAATACATGTTTTCACACCCCACCAAAGCAATGTCGAAAACATTTTCCTGAACAAGTGGCAAAATATCACATAAATGCAGCGTGGGTCACTTCACACACAGCCTACTCCTCATTTGTTTATCTAAATGCTGACAAATTGCAGCATTTTAACGACATATCACTGGTACTGAACTTCATTTGCATGGCCTGCCCTCTATCATTGAGCTGATAATGAGGCTAAACATAAAGGCTTCATTCACTGCTATAAAGGACTCCTGACAGTGATGAACACCAAGCAGGAGAATTAGGTGGTTTATGGGAGAATATGCTATTGTGCAAAAGCTCTGTGCCTTTTATCTTCCCTTCTGCTCATTTCAATTCTTTCATGTAAACTGTTGCCATACCTTCTCCAGTGCCTTTTCATTGTCTTAAGTTTACTTTTAATGAGTCTTTCTTCCAAAAACACCAGCTAAGATTTTATGTCAGCGATTGTTCTTGTTGATCCCCTCTGAAATGCTAGCAATCCTTTTCATTACGTGAGCCTATGATAAACGTTTCTAAAACATTGATGCCTAAGACATTCCAGTCCTATGCTCAGGGTAATGCATATCTATTCTCCTGTGCATTGCCCAGCAGAGCAGGCTTCTGTCACAGAGAGCTTTTTCCAGTAACAAAAATAGTCTTGTCTTCATGCTGCCTTGCTAGAGCTTCATCTAATATTCCTCTGAGGTGGGTATGTCTACAAGAACTGAAATCTGGTGTCTTTCTAAAGCTGCTGCCCCGAATGGGTTGGTTTAATGTTTCATTGTTCACTTATGTGCCCTGAACTGATTCCAGGGACTAGGGGCATCATCCAGATCACATGTAACACCTGATTTGATTTTACCAAGGACTCTAGCACATTGTGCACCACTTTTTAGTAGAGACCCTGGCTTGTGAGCCACCTCCCTTCCCATCTGTTGGAGCACAAAGCCATTCAGGATAGTATGGCTACAGCAGTGACCTACCTGGAGATGGGATAAATAGTAGTGCATTTTTTGCTGTTTTTGCAAGTGATAGTAGTTCTGTCTTCACATGTAGTAGGCTCAGTATAGGACTGCAGGAGAAAAGCATTTGGTGCCACCCAGTAGAAGATGATACAACTCACTTCGCCAATCATGGGAGCCCTCCTCAAGTGTGGTTTACTTTACCTCAAGTGGCAACTACTTCAAACTTCCCCAGCTGTGCCCCCTTTATTTAGTCCAAACCCTAAGAAACACAACAGAAATTTGGTGAGCAGGGGAAGGGCTGCACAGGTACTTTTATCTCCCCAGAAATTCCCCTAGACTGCAGTGATTTCCTTCACTCCCATATTCTGGTTTGTTGGCCTTAGAGCTGGGTGCCACCAACAGGAGCACCACAGCACATCAGTCTTTTGTCATCTCACACCTTCTCTTCTCCTCTCCATCCCTGTCTCTCTTTCCTCTTTGTTTATGCATTCACTATCTGGACCTTCTCCCCATCATTAAGTACATGTTTCCCTGCTGTCTTAAAAGCTACATCCAGGTTGGTCCAGCTTAATTTTAGGGGTCTCAGCAGCTCAAAAGACTGCAGAGAGACAGGCCATATTCCCTCTGGGCATGCTTCCTCCTAAACTAGAAAAGTGTGTAGCTGGTTTAATGTGGCCCTACATGCATGCCAGTAGGGCCTGGTGAGCGGGCTATATTAAGACAGCTATGCCACTTCTTTCCTGAGCAGACTCCCCAGCTGGAAGTAATGCAACTGCCTTGTAGTGATGCACACACAAGCAACAGGTAATGGGGGGGGGGGCATGTGCCCCCCTTGAGATTGGCCCCTGACTCAGCACTACTCAGGACGGGGCAGTTTTTTTGCTGCACAAGCTGGTGGTATGTTAGGGGGTGGGGCACTAAGCCGTGGCACAGAAGTATATCAGTGGACGTGGGGCTTTTGGCCCACCCCTGGGCCAACCCACAAATTGTGCCCCCCCAGACTCAGGAGGCACCAGCCACCCCTGGATGCACATGTGCCATTCTGGCAACTTATAAGGCACTAGGGTCCTGGCTCAAACTATCTTAATTTTAGCAGCTTTATACTGCCTACATATTTTTTTTTTTCATGAGGATGTTTCCGTGCCACTTCCTTTCTCTGTTTGTTCCTCGGATATGCCATCCAGGTGTCTTCATCTTGTCTTGCTCCTCTGAACAGGCCACTAAGCTTCTCTGTTCCCTTTTTGTCCAGAGACATTTTTTTTCTTTTGGCATCTCTATTACCATTGTTAGTTCCTGGCTCCATTCCTGCTGTTAACTGGCAGCTCCAGTTTTGTGGGTGGCTCCAGTCCCTGAGAAAGACTCCAATTTCTACCCGTGGAAGCAGCTACCCTAGCTCCTCCCCCTTGTTTTCAGCTGCTTCTGCAGAAAGTCGGTGTTTTGTAATGAAGACCCTAGTCATGTAACAAGTAGTGGGCAACTGGGGAATGAGCCCCAGGTGCTCACTTAGAGGGAGTGAATGAATGGCAGCTGCTGTTGCTGCCTCCCAGTTGTTGCAGCTGCTGTAAACAGCCTACCCGCCTCCGACACAGACCTTGCCCAGGGTACAGGGCCTGGCTATTATGCCTCTACCTGAAAGGGTAATTTGTGCACCATCAAGAAGCACTTTGCTAGCCAGTTTAAGAACTTCTGGGAAAGACTTCCCGTTCCGTCTGAATTCATTCTAGTTTAATTTATAATTGTGTAATCTTTCCTGGGCCAGTTACTATACCCATCCCCTGAGAGTGTTTGTGACCATCATTTGAACATATTTCTGTTCCTTTTCCAAAAACTATGGCACGCCACTTTATTAAATGTTCATCATGTCACTAAGGAGACCAAAAAACCAACATGGGCTGAGTCTAATAATTAAGCGCAGACTTAGCACATATTACAGCATTGCTCTGGAATGGAAATAGTTCTTTAAAAAGTTTGTCTTCAGTCCAGAAAAAAAAAAAAAAAAGGAGAGAAGGAATGGAGCAATGTAGAGGAATGGGGTGGGAGGGAAAGCTGAAAAGAAATGATGCATGGGGAACCTGTGTTGCCTCCAATTGCAGTGGAGAAGACGTGGATGATGTGAATACTTACAGAATGCTCTTGTGGAACTTCAGTATCTGCAGCAGCTCATCACATCTGAGATTTAGGTGAAACTCATACATTTCTCTTCCTAGAGGATGGAGGAAGCATCTTCTTTCATTTTGCTCCACAGAGTTTGAATCCCCAGAGTTCTGGTTCATAGCTCAGGCCTAAAAGTCAAACCCACCATTGGGATTCATCCTCCTTATTCCTGAGCTGGTGTCAGACAGACTGAAGCAGAAGGAGCTTTTCAGGTTTATCTTCACTGTGGCTGCATCTTCAAAAGTGATAGCTCTGAGTTGCAAAACCGAAACCCAGATCTGGACGTTGTGCATCCACAAGCTGAGGGTGGTTAAAATATGGGGACTTGGTTCAGGCTCATTTCTAGTATTACATTTTAAAATGTAACCTGCAAACCAGATGAAGTTTCACTGCAAACAGTTCTCACAGTTCTTCTACATGTGAAAATGCTTTTGGATTTCTCCGATCCAATCATAATTATTTTTTGACAGGCTCCATTGGGGAGTTCCAGTTCTTATTGTTTGTACTTGTTCTGCATTTCATTATGATGGGTGTTGGATCATCTCCTTGCTGTAATGGAAACCAATAAAGAAATAATAATTAAAGAGAATATGAAATTGCTCGTCAAGCTCAGATCTGTAAAACACAGCTTGAAGGACATTGGGGAAGGGCAACTGAGAATTCTCTTCTCTCTCTTTTTTTCAGTAATTAAAGGAAAAGCTGACATTTTGTTTTAGTCAGTACCTCCTGTTATTAAATGTTCCATTTATCTATGCTGTGACATAAAAGAGAACTAATTTTATGTTAACACTTTCATTCCTGGGGTCCACAACATTAGAAATTTGGTCAAGGGAATAGCTTCTATACTTTTCTCTGACCCTGTCACCCACATCATCCCTTCCTATCAAAAAATATTCTTTTAAATGCAAAAAAATATATAAAGTAAATGGAAAAATATTAATTAGGAAAAAAAAACATATTTTGGTTTCCCTCCCAAGAATACGTTTTCTCAGGAAAGGTACCTTTGTCCATAACATCTTTGCAAAGTTTCTGAGTGTAAGTTCATCCAAGTGATTTTGACTGTGTTCCTGAGCAGGAGCAGAATGCTGTTTTGAATGTGATGAGCTGCAGTTTCAGAGGAACAGACTCCTTGAACAAAGCAGTTTGCTTTTTGTGGGCCGTGGTGGGATGACTGTCTCTGGAAAACAAATCCTCTCTTGCTTCCTTCTTGTGAGCTGCCCACAGAACACAAACAGTGTCCAGGCACATGATGTATCGATATGGTTTGTTTCTTTCATTTTAAAACCATGTTATATTTTTGCATGGTGTTTTAATATCCCGACTGATACATTAAGTGTTTAGCTTTGCTCACAAATCATCTTTATGGGAACTTTAAAGTGACTCAATGACTTTTGTAAATGCTCATGGCACAGTCCTGAGTCCCTGAGGTTTGCTGGGAGAAGGAGGTTTCAGCTGAGTTGCTGTGGTGACGGCTTTTCCCTTCTATCAATTCATCATTGAGGAAACCTGCTAAACATGTACTGGAACAGGTTCATTTATGCAATAGCTACAAAGCTGCAGTGCTTGCTTCAGAGTTAGACTCTGCAGGCTTGTATGCTGACCGTCTCTACAGGAATAGCTAAAAGCGCTGGACCAAAGTTGAGCCACTGGTGCCTTTTTTCCATTTATGCTAGCCAAGAACCTCTCGTATACAGCACTGGGCAACGGACTTTCGTGTCAGGAACAGGGCCATGTTTAGTGCTGCCCTGCCCTTGTAGAAAGCCCCAGAGGTAGGGAGCATTCTGGAGTAGAGATAGCCGAAGGGGGAGAAATGCTAATCACTGGGAAGAGGTAGGAGAGCTGGGGTGGTTGATTTTCCACTGCGGCACTTTTCTCTTTCTAGTCTTATCCTGCTGCTGTACAATACAGAACAGAACTTTATAAGGGAGGCTAATCTCTCCTACTCCTCCCCCTTCCTCCCAGTAATGTAGACGTGTTACAACAAAGATGATTTCAAAGGGATTTAATCAATGCAAGTGCCAAAAGTACTTTATATGAGAGACTTTTATGTAATGGGAAAGCCTTTTAATAAGGAGGATGTGTGCTGCAGTAAGCAGCTTCAAATTTCATTGCTGGATGTGCAGAAGAGCAAAGCTTGGCACAGAGCAGCTATGATTTCACAGCCCTGCATGGCTTTGAGGGGTGTATACACTTCATCAGGTAGCTGGGCTTGCAAACCTTCCTTAACAAGGAGAAAACAAGGTTTTTATAACCTAGTGTCAGTCATCAGAAAGGCCGAGCTATGCTTTTTTTTGTCTGTGTTGGTGAGGGAAAGTCGGGAAGGAGTCTTGAACCACAAGCTGATTCAAGAAACATTTTATTTTTTGTAAACAACTCCATCTGGAACTAGTAAACTTTGAGAATTGGAGCCAACCCCTTACCACCTCCACCCACCCCAGCCTGCCTGAATTGAATCCAGCATCAACCATTGCTTTCCATTGCTCTACAGAGCTGGGATATGATCATACCACCTCTGGGCCAGGAGAGAATACAATCACTCACTCTGAGTCATTACATAAGCTGGAGTATGTGATTTATTAAACCACAAAAAATAGGTTGCACTAACGTTGAGTCTGACTTGAAACCACAGAAGGAGCGACACGCAGTGTGAAGGCTGGGACTCCCTCCCTAGCTGACCCACCAGTGCCAGGGCTGTGTGTGTGACCTGTGAAATCACCCCCACTTTGGAGACTCCGTGAAAGGCAGCAGACAGAAATAAGGACAGCGTTTTCAGCATCAGCTCTGATTTCTTTTGCTTTTGTGGGTTTAAGCCAGACTTAGCAATGTGACTTATTTAACTGTCTTTCCTGGCTTGTTTGTAGCTAACATAGGATTCTGTTCTATTCTTGGTATACTTGGTCCATTATTTTGGCATTCAAAGAATAAATCTGTAAAAACATAAAGAACAGAAATACTTTGGGAAGCCTAAAACAATTCATTGAAATATACAGGCAACTCTCCCATTTGGCCTGTGTTTTACCCCAGCTTCAGTGTCCAGGGAGTTACCTGACACACCGCCCATCAACTTCTTACTACACTGGTCATTGCACTAGAATGTAAGGGCTTCAGAGTCCTGCAAGCCCAGCAGCTTCTTCAGTCTAGTGCCTGTACACCAAGAAATCTTCAACAGGTAAATTATGGCCTTCCTAGATCACTGCTATGATACTCAATTAATGCATGTGCATTTCAGGCACAATTGAACTGCAAAGGTATGCTTGAAGCCAGTGCTTTCAAGGGCACCGCTTGATGCATGAATTCCTTTATTGCTTTAGAATCATTTGAATAATGACAGACTATTTGGTCTGGCCCTCTCTGTTTAACAATATAATGTTCCATTTAAGTTTTGCATATTAAATTTGGGGGCCTTGAATGGCCTGGGATGTGATACTCAAGACATTGCTAGGCATCATTTGCTCCAGTTCTAACTGATCTGCAAGTTAACTAATATTTGGCAATGGACTTTTGGTCTGCATTGGATGAAAATACAGTATCCCCAGGCATTCTCTCTTGACTGTGCGGCAAAGGAAGGAGTTTCTAGGCTTCGTTGACACTAGAGAAATTTTGGAGGTTTTCTTAGCAAATCTATAATCCACACACACAAATATGCATGTTGGTGCTCCAGACTTGGAACAGCTATTTGAATCAGACCAGCTTTGAGCAAGTCTCAATAGTATAAATAATTGCTGAAAGCTTCTTTGTCAGTGACAAAGAGAAAAGCCAAGCCAGTACTTAGTTGGTCTTGGCTGCATCTAGCTCTTTTTCACCAAACCTTGTCCCTTTGCCCCCAAGAGGTAAGAAAAAGGGTGATGATAAAGTTGATGCAGACCTGTTATTCTGCTAACTTCCATCCCCATGCAACTACACCAGCAAAACTAATAGTAAGCACAAACTAAAAAAGATATACAGTGGCCTCAAGGTACACATGGTTTAACTGATAAACACACAGAGTCAGTAGGAAGTCACAGCAATGCTCAAGGCCTTGGCCCTGAAGCATGGTTCATTCTATTGAGCTCTGCAAAACACAGCACTGTGGAAGGGCAAAAGATAATGGATACACAGCAAGTCCCACTGCTGTGTCCCCCTTACCTATTCCTGAAGTTTCATCAGCCAATTAGACCACTCTCTTCCAATTTGACCCCCTCTCCACCAGCTCCATGTCTGCATGCCAGGAACTGATGCATTTCCCAGGACGTCCACTGTATTATGAAGGGCAGGGGAGAAACTGGAATGCCCTGAAGAGTGCCAGACAATTCCTCTAGGCTAGGCACATGTGTTTCATTTATTTCATGATAAGCACGCAGAAAGCACTCTACAGCTGCTTAGGTAAGAGTGCTTTATCCAACATCTGTACCAGTTCCCACCATTACTCAAGTTAGGTGGCAGGCCTCTGGCATCCCAGGAGCCACTCAGAGGGTGGCTCCACTTCCCCTCTCTCCCCCTGCAGCCACTGCTGACAGCTGAGAGCAGGCGGATGGGGCAGGGAATAGGGGTGGGACTGGGGAGAGGGGCCATTCCAGCAGCCTTCTGTTGGAGTATCTCCAGCCTGTTTGCCTTGGCCAGTGCAGGCCACTTCCATGCCCCTCTACCACCCCCACAAGGACAAATGTGAGTTCTGTTTGCTCCTGCACTAATTTGGATGCTTTGGGTAAAGTGTGATACTTACAGTGTGTCTGCTTCAGACTTTTTGAACATCTCTATTTAGCCCTAGACAATAGCCTAGACCACTTCCACCGGAGTGACAGAGTACTTAGCAAGGCATCGGGAGATTTTACTTGCATTCCCATCTCTGCCACTGTGTTGCTGTGTAACCTTCATCAATTTATTTCTCTTCTCTTCAGAGTCTAACTTCTTTGGAGAACGATGAATTTGTCTCTTACCACAGGAATGCCTACCCCCTCAGAACTGGCTCCCCCAATCTTAACCAGTGTCTCTTGTTCTTAGAAATAGCAATAAAAGCATACAAAGCAGAAAGCAACAAATAACTTGGGTTCTCCTCACCCCTCCAGATAGCGCAGATGGCAATGAACTCCGTTAGGCATTGTTGGGTAGATGGCAAAATGCAAAAGGCCTGACCATTTCCTTAGGGTGGTGTTTTTATGCATGGGGTACCCCAGGAATTAGGCAGTTAGTGTGAACACTTGTCTCCGTTCCAGGGAAACTAGCTGCAAGCAGCCAATGGGGCAAGTGCCAGCGTACAGTCTACTGTTGGGAGGAAGCAACCTAATGGAATTTGAAAAAGCTGTACTGCAGGATTTCCACAAGTCGAATGGGTTCTGGTTCCCTGGAGGGATGCCTATTTAACCCCAGCTGGCTAGTTCCCTCCTTCATCCCAGCCTGCTTTTGTCAGAAGGGTTGGGTGTTACCTGAGACCATCAGATAAACAAGGTTGCATTGTATGTTGATTATTCCCATGAAAGAATACAAGGGCCCCTTTGAAATCATTACATGATGGTTTCTGCAGAAATGGTCCGTGCTCTCAGTGCTGCTCTCAGTGATGCCTGCGTAACACCCAGGCAATTCCATCATTTTCTGTAGAGTTATTCCTGATTTACTTCAGGGTAAGAACAGACTTGGACTGAAACTCTTGTCCTGTTTACCATGCTGGGCCCTCATCTGCAGCCTGCTGTATAAATTGTACAGTGGCCTCAATAAGGGAAAAAAATATGAAATTACTCTTGGAAAAAAATCAGTACACATGGAAAGCGGTCACATAACCAGACAAAAGCACTTAGTATTTTTTCAATATGTTTTCCCCAAAACAATCCAAAGCACACATCTATGTTTAGGATTTATAGCAGGAGTTTTGAGGTGGGATTTAATAGTGGTAAAAAGAAATTATTTGCTACGTCTTCACTTTATTTTTTTATTTGTATACTTTAAAAGGTGTGGGAGATTGGGGGAATCCAATTCCAAAACATTATTTTTATTCAACTTATATTAAGCCATCTCTCTCCTGGGCCGAGACCTTGCTTCATCTGGTAGAAAATTTTTATAGATGAGTAATAATGAAGTCCTGAAAATAGGGTTTTTTTAATGGAAATGCTGACATGACCTGAACTATAGAGCAGCACGAAAGGTGCTGCTGTAATACAGGAATGACTTCATCAGGAAATCCTTATTCAAACTTCCAAACGTATAAATATATCCATTTATTCCATTGTGAATCAAATGATGCCACGTCCTGTAATTAAGGATGCTGGTGGCCAAGTTGCATCATATGCTTATTTCCATCCCAGCACATTTAGTGGCTCAAAAACTTAGGTTTCTTGGTCACGTGCTTCAGCAAATGTCCTTGGAGCTTTGTTTCACAGTTTATGCCGTGGTGACAGATCTTTTATTTATTGTCTACCTGAGGGCAGGGATTCTGCTAATTGCCTCAGGCAAATGCTCAGAAGTGATTAAATGTGCCACAGGGTAGTTATTGTACAATAGAAGGAAAACAATCTAACAGCTGAATGAATTTCTAACATACTGATGGCAGGTGAAATGCTCTCTAGCCTAGGTTGTGTGTGTGTATATATAGATATATATATATAAACAGCCATTCAAAACATGTCTGATTGGCACTGGTTCAATAACGTTAGCTCATTTCTTCCCCAAGGGAAAAACTTTTTAAATTTAACCTCCTCTGAATATTACCCTCCTAAACATGTCAGCTTTAGGCTGTACACATAGGTAAAAACTTCACCAGGCTCCCACTGGAGTCAACAAAGAAATTCCCCCAAACTTTCAATTGGAGTTAGACCCGGTCTCAAATGAGGTAACCTAAGGCCTGACCCAAGGCCCATTACAGACTTTCCTTTAACTTCATGGGCTAATGCAATGATACATTATAATGCAAGTGTTGTATTCATTTACCCTGGCAAGTAAACACTTTGGCCTTGTTATTGATTATTTATCATGGGCCTATAATGCCAAGACATTTTTCTATGAAAAATAGAGGCATAGGGTGAAATCCTTCTCCCTGTAAACCCAAAGCAGAATTACTTGTTCTCCTCTCTGCCTGTCTCTCCCAGGCAATCTTCCCCCAGCCAGCCCCACATAGACTTTGTTGACTCTAGCCATAGCAGTAGCTATGAGGAGGTGACTGGGGCACTAACCCTGGACACTGACTTGGGGGAATACAGAAAGAGCAGTCCCTGCACTACTGGACCAGCCATCGCCACTACTGCCAGCAGCCCAACTTCAGTTGCCTGCCCCATGCACCGCTGCTGTCCTGGATGTAGGACCACCCAGCTACACCTCCGAGCCAAAGTCCCATATCTCTAGCCTTCCAGGACTGTGTTGGGAGAAAGGGTTGGAAACCACATGGAGCGATCTTTCATTAGTGGGTTAAATAATTAGATGTTCTAATGGATTTCACCATGTCTTGCTTGTGCAGGTGGGTTATGTTGAACACACTAAAACCCTGTGAAGTCCTGAGCATCTTCTGAAGGTCAGAAGTTTCCAGCAGCTTGAAACTGCAAAGTTTAAGCCCTCAAATCTCCTTCACTGATGGAATCCCATACTGAGTTTCAATTCAGATTGCTCGCTATTGACTCCCCACCCCCCGCCCAGTACAGTAGCTTTTGCCAGGCTAAAATACACAAACCACTAAAGTGAAATCCACGTTCCCAGACTCAGATAATGAAAACCATTAGCTTAAAAGATAAATAGGAGAAAGAGAAATAGGCCTCAGATGTAAAGCAGGCTGCTGTACTGAGAGGCAAGCCAGTGTCAGATCATCACTTGCATCTTAATAGATACAATGTTCTGTACACCAGCCTCTGAGCTAATAAAGACCAGATGCAAGAGAGAGAGAGACAGCTAAGCTCACTTCTAGTTGCAGGTATCCCCCATTTCTCCTGCATCTCCTGGGGATCCTGAATAGCAATGAAATTTGCCATCATATGGGGAAGCAGCATATCCAGTAGTCAGTACTTTGGGGACAGAGGGATGAATGATGAACTTTGAGTATAAGCCAAGCATTATAGATAACATTCCCATACATCATTCTTGGAAGTATCTCTCTTGGAGATGGCACTCCAGGGAGTTCTGGCCCAAGTCCTCAAAGGGCATGTCTAGACCATGTCCAAGCTGAATACAGGACTATTGCCAAGAGTCTAGCCCCATTCACTCACTCCCACTCTGTTTGTGCCCAAGCCCAGAAATTTAGCAAAGTGAATAACCTGAGTACATGCTCCAGTGCTGCTGTTAGGCTTATTGTCTTGGACCAGGAGTGAGTGGACAAGACTTGAATCTTGGCTGCAGTGGTGTTATTGGCAGGGGAGTGTGATGTATGTGTCCTAAGATATTTATTTATGTAATTTCTTTTGGAACCAATTAAATGGGGTGGGGGTGGGGGGAGGGGGAGTTTTTAACTGTGTGTAAAACTCCATATGATGGGTAGGTAATATGTCATGTGAAAAAAAGGCTGATCCATGGTTCTGTTGAAAAGTTACCCAGAGGTTCAGTTTGTAAGCTCCATGTGCATTATGCACGTGCTCTGGGAGTGTGGGAGAGGGAGCTTTTATTAGAAAATTAATTATCAGCATCCCTGCAATTAAAAATGGCAGAAGGGTCACTTTAACTAAAGCTCATTTGACAAGACTTAGTTCAAACACCCCTGCTGCTGTTTTTAAGCACAAGGACACTGATACACAAGACACTGGATTCTGCTGGAGTGTGGTAATTACAGTGCATTGGAGCAGCCTTGCTGCCTGTGTATAGGTGCCCCATGAGGCACTGCTTATGTATAAGCTGTCTTTGTAGCCTCTTGCATGTGGGTGGCCCTCCATCATTAATAAATAGATGTAATTCTCAGTGTATTCTTGCTAAACTTTCACACACAAAATGATATTTAAATAATGGAAATTGTGCTCATTTGCTGAGAACTTAGCATAAGGATAACCAGATTTTCAAAAGTGTTTGGTTGATCCTGTAGAGCAAGGGTGGCCAATCCACAACACTCAAGGGCAACAAGGGCAGCCTTTGTGTGTGGCGCGCAGCAGAATGGGGAGCAAGCAGAGAGCACAGTACCAGATAAGGCAGGGAGTATAAAACAGAGCAACAGATTGGGCCACAAGCACTGGGTACAGAACAGAAAGCAGAGCAGTAGGTCAGGTAAGGGAAGGAGATGAGATTGGCACTCACAGAAAGTGCAGAGCTCAAGTTGTGGCATGCCTGCCAAAAAGATTGGCTCCCACTGCTGTAGACTAACCACATGCATTTTTCCTCCTTTCAAATATTATAGAGAGTGGGCCAAAAGTGGGTAGTTAATGTGAAACAAGGCACACCCTAGACAAACTAGCACCAATCACATGGAACTACTTTTTTGCTAATACACACAGATGTATAAGCTGGTGTTCCCCACCCTCAAAGAAGCTAAAAGAAGGGGCTAGTCCCAGCCACAGACCTTGTGTGACTGCATGGAGCTACTTCCATGCACCAACCCAAGTGTGCTGGATCATAGATGCACATGGGCAAGGGTGCATTGCCTCATTGCTCTGGTAGGATGCTGAGTTCTGAGAGGGTTTGTACTAGAGATGTGACTCAGAGTCACGTATCAGAAATAAGGAAGCACTCTACTTTGTCAGAACAGATAGTCAGCAATAAGCTGATAATGAGGCTCTGGGCTCATCTGAATTAATATCTGCCTTTCTCTATGTGAAAGAACAGCAATGTTAAGGCCTCCAACTTGGTCTCCTGAAAACAAGCCTTACATGGGTAATATCGGCAGGGGCTGGAGTGATGGAGTCCATCCTGTCCAGGACATGGAACATTGATACAATCATGCCACAGCCTTTGCTACAGTTAGTAATGGTTACAACTGGGCTAGACATGCATACACAAACCACGCGCATATGGGGATTTTGATGTGTGTATCTGTATAGATCCAGATCTGCTGGCTATATACTTTCCACATTCTGTCCCTAAATCCCTCTTCCTTGCTGCCCTGACACAAGCCACTACAGAACAGTGTGCTTTTCAATTGAAAAGGAAAGGCACTTATCCATTTATGTTTCTCCTTGCTTTGCCTTTCATATACCAGATCTCAGATAGTTCCATTTAGGGTCTTACTTTACCTCAAATGGAGGGCTAGGATAGGATTTGTCCCTGTATGTGCCTTTGTGGATGTATGCTAGAAGAGAAGTTATGCATGGCCATATTCTAACTGACCATGCTCAAAGTGTAATTTAGTTCTGTTAAACTATATACATGTGTTACAAATCCCTGAGAAGGAGAAATAGTCACTTCCCAAAGACAATATTAGTTTAACTAGCTGGCCAACCAACATGCTATGGACACATGTGATACGCCTACCTGGCACTATATTGGGCTGTGCAATTCAGTATTGAACTGGTTTGGGCAGTGGAAATAGAATACCCTGTTAGTACAATGCTCCACCAGAAATACCCTGCTTTCCAAGGCATATCATTCAGGACCAGTTCAGGCATATCTCACTACAGTGCAGTGGGCCATATAGACAAAGCCAGGATGCCTGGGGTAGCTGCCAAGTGATAGGATGGATATTCACAGAGAGAAACCTTCCACAAACATGGAATCTTTGTTCTGGGATGGCCAATGAAAGGTTAGGAGAAAAAGAAACTTGAGGCAGAGCAAATGGATCAGAGCTATGCTTCTCAATGAGCGTGTCGACATGAGATGCTTCGAGTGCAGTAGACTAATTCTACTGAGCATTAGCATGGTGGGCAAAACCTATGCTAATGTGCAGTAGATATAGTCTACTGCACATTAGCATCAATGTTACAAAAAGACTGCTCGTTTGCATTAATATACAGTAGCGCCGATTATAGCACATTAAGTTAAGTACCTGTCATTACAGGTAGTAAACTCAACGCGCCGTAATTACGGTGCATTAATGAACATGTAGACACACCCAATGTTTACTTCCTACATACAAATTATCTTTAAAAAAACATGTTGAATGTAGAGAGAAATTCTGATCTTTTTCCTGCCAAATGAGAGAATTCACACACTATTTTTCTTTAATGTAACTGGCTTCTGTAATTATTGCAATAGTTTTGTAGGTGTATTGCCTTCCACTACTTTTATGACTCCTGGTAGCTGTGTTGCTGGAAAGCTAATGCACTGCTTAAATGAGTTTTGGTTAGGCACACCAGCACAGGCCATCTCAAAACTGATCACATACTGCAGTCTGTGGTGATGTGTGGAGGCTTGATAATACCTTTGAATACTGATACAGGGTTTGATTTATCACATAATTTATTTTACTCCACTGTCCTCACTCAGTATTTCACGGTGCTGAAACTGAACTAATTTTATTACTAAATTGAGGTGATAGGCACATAATTAACTGCAGAACTGCAGAATAATGAAGTAAAGCTGCTGTAGACAACATAGACTATGGTATGTCAAGCACTGACTTTACCCACCATTGGAATATCTGTTTTCTAAAATGGGCTATTAAAAATGACAGTTCAAAGGAACCAAGGGGGTCTAGCTCTGGATATAAAACAGGGTAAGCACTACAAAAAATCATCAGTGGGGTATTCAGAAAGATCTAAAGTGCCTCTGTAGTACTGATCAATTAAAATGCATGATGATGATATGGATATAGAAGGAAGGAGGGATACACACTTTCTGTATAGATGTGTTGCATTTAGAAATCTTCAAATGTAGAGATATGCTATAATCCTTTTGCATCCAGTGAGAAAATCTACAAAGCATTCTTAATCAGAGGAAACAAACACCATGGCCCAGAGTTTAGGATGACAATCAGTTAAGCTAGTGGTCAGCAAAGTTAACAAGTGACTGGCTGCCACTCAGGTCCCGGCTCAGGTTTGAGGCAGGCCAGCACTGCAGATGTGGCTATTGCTGTTGCTGCCACTTCTCCCTGCTGCCCAGCCACAGTTCAGGCAAAACCCCCACCCTCAAAATGCTGCCAAAGCTCCCTAGCTCTGCAAGCTAGATAAAATGGCTCTGAGGACTGTGTTCAGCCTATGGGACATAAGCTGCCAACTCCTGATTTAAGCTATACTAATTTATACTATGTAAGGATCCAGTCCACTGGCTATAGCTGGGCAAATAATGAGAAACGATTTTCATAATATCAGTTAGAATTTTTACATACTTAAACTATGGCCTCGTCCACGTCTCTCTTGTGTTCGCTCTCTCAGAACATTCAGGACCAATGTCTGTTCAAAGCAAATTTCCCAGCCAGAATGGAGTTCAGGTGAATTGAGTTGTAAATTTGCACACGTGTATAATAAGTCAGCTGGAAGTACTCATGTGTTCATCCAATCAGAGAACAAAAATGACATGATGTGATGTGCTTCACCAATTGCAACTAAACCACTCAAATGTCAACTTTTGCAATCAGTCCCTAGGTTAACAAATTCAGAAGTATACTCAATGAGAATTCCATGATCAGGGGGGAAAAAAGAAGCAGCAGCTACTTCCATAAAATAAAGCATTTGATGTGATTCCCCTTGACCACAGAATTCCAAGATCATGTAGATGCCATATATTTGTTAGAAATATGCATTTAAAGGATTTAAAAATCCTATTAAATACTCTGAGCCCTTTACTCCCCTTGACATTATTGGTATTGAAACTGATAATCTTCTAGAATTGAGCCTATTATATTCTAGCTTTAGTGTTCCATTTATTTCTTCCATGAACATCTATCTTTGAAGATTTCCATTGTAAGAAGATTTATAAGATGTATTAGTTTTGTATGAGAAAAATGAATCAAGTGATTTAGAAATATTTGTCTTCGATAGTATTAGATAACTTTCCATAGACTAAGTGAATTGTGAAAAAAATACATATAAACATACAGCCAAATAAAAACCGTAGGTCAGATTCTTAGTGTAATATGAAAAATCACTGGAATGCTGATTTACACTTGGGAGGATCCAAGTCTGAGTATTCACTTTAATTCTGTGTGTGACTTCTCTGAGTGACGTTTTGTCCAAAGGAATGTTTCTCAGCAGTAGAAATCTCAAAGACTTCTGCAAATATACATTAAAGAAGAAATTTGTGCAGCCATCATGAAATTGCTTTGATTTCCATTCTCCTGCTTATTCAAGTTTCAGTATTTTTAACCAGTAGCTCACTGAGAGTAAACAGCTTAAATTTTAGTGCCTAGGTCTTGTGCTAGCTTTCTGCATGGATGGATTTCTCCTTAATAGAAAAAGGGCTAAGGACATAGAGTATCTGATTCATTACCAAGAGGTGACTAAATTCTGGTCTCAAGTTCCATATACATGAAATAACTACACCAGCTTAGAGCACATTAGGCTGCTATTCAGTTGTCTTCTGTGCATCGTTTCCTTGTGCTGTAACTCAAGTTTAAGCCAACTCCTGTCCATATGCAAGAAACTAGTACAAATTAAGCGAAGCCTTAAATTCAAGGTAGCTGGTTTACAAGGTGCATGGACTGAAACAAGAGTACTGCTGATGCTTGAACTAGTACTGCAGCTCAAAATACAACAGCTTATCATATGCTAATCCAAATCGCCCTGCAATGCTTCAGGGTTGGTGTACATTATGGTCACTTTCCCTTAAATCTAATCTAGTTTAGCTAGTTATGTCTCAAGCACACCTCTAGAGTGAAACAGGTGATAATGAAATAAGCTCACTCTGAAGCAACACAACCAGAATCTACATAAGCAAGGGCAGCTGTGATTATAGAGTGTACCTGTATGCTTCATATCAAGCAGGAGCAAACTGAACCACCTAAAGAGCAATCTCTTTACTATTTGTCCACTAAAACAACTTAACCAACTGGAAAACATCTGTTTTAAGGCAAAATGAACCTCCATGTGCTCTATAATTGATGCCTGCAGTGGGAAATAAACTGAAAAGGATGTCGTGAATATGACAAAGGAGAAACCCATTCAATTTATTATGGCATTGTTCAGATCAGATTTTATGTCTCAGGATGTCTTCAGGCCATTAGTGCTCACACTGCCTGGAGTCTGTAGCACACACTTGTGCATGCAGTGACATCTAGTGACAAAGAAAATAAAAATGGCTCAGAAGAAAATCTCCTTTGATGCAGCATTTTGACCAAGATAACAATCAAAGCAGCTACTTTCTGGTCACGTTCTTTAGGGCTCTTCTCTCTCTCCTTCACTTTGGAGAGTTTCCTGGAATAGAAGAACCTTATCTTCAAAGACAAAGGCATTCCTGCCTTAGTGTGTTAGATGCAAGCAGTGGCTGCAAATAACAAAATTCTCTGGTAAGATGGCCACTACTGGTGCCATTCATTCTTTCTTTACCAGATGTGGTTAAGGAGAGGCACAGAAGTTCCCTTTCATTCTGGGTGCCAGTTGTAGCACTGTTCTGATCTCTCTTGGGGTCCTTTACTTAGACTAAATGAATGTAGATAATTTTTTAAACAACTGGTAAACTGAAAATCCATGCAAATCAGGATTCATGAATGAATTAGAACTGGCCTTTCAATAAGTGGAGACTTCATGGGCTTCAAATGTAGCTCCTTTAGTTCCTTTTTGACTGCTGAGATATTTTTATAATGGATCCACGTAAACCAGGGGTTGTCAACCAACCAGAGGTATGCATACCCGCAGGGGTACTTGGGAAAGCCCTAGGGGGTACACGCGGGTGGTCAGGGACAGAGTGCTGCCACCCATCACCCCGTGCTACTGCCTCCAAGGAGCAGGACCAGGGTGGTAGGGGAGGGGCAACGGCAGTGGTGCCCCTCTGCAGGCCACACAGGGACCGCCTGGCCGGATGGATGCAGGGGGGAGCGCCCACACGGCGGCTCTGCTGCCATCCACCACCCCGTGTTGCTGCTGCTCCATGTCCAGCTGCGCACCTTCCCCCCCGACCCTTGCTCTGTGTCTGGCGGCTGGGGGTACACTGATTTTAAAAGGATGAAAACCCCTGACTTAAATGAATAGCACTTCAGAAAGTCTTACTGAGTGATGTATCTGTTTTCAGCCCATGAAAACCTAGACTTTGTTAAGATCTTCCAAACTGAACTAGGTTTGGGTGCATTGATTTGAAATCACTGATATGGGGGAGAGAAACTTATGGAAGGAAAAAGGGGGGTGTCGACCCATGCATTAAGGTATTCTGGAGCCCCCTCTACATCAGCACTTGAGGCTGGCACCCTGCTTGCTCCACCCTAGTTACACTACTGAAATATTTCTTTTCTCTAAGTACTGATCCAAAGTCCACTGAAACTACTGGGAATTAGCAAAAGTCATTCCATGGGCTGCACTAGGCTATGCATCAATCTCTCAGTGCTCAAATTCTGCATAATGATTATGAGAAGGCCCCTGTAAACCTGACACTCCATTAATGAAAGTGCTTTGTACAGCCCTTAGACCTCAACAGGAAATGGCTTTCCCATTCTATCTTCAGAAAACAGAACTTTTCAAAGTGCTCCAAGAATAAGCAGGCTCAGCTCACCTTAGCTTTCTAGTTATAGTCCTCACTGGGGATGTGGGAAATGAGCATTCGTGTCCTTGGTCTGAATCCGGAAGAACAGAGACTTGAACCAGAGTACAGTATTCCATGAACATGCCTCAACTGCTGGGCCACTGGTTGTCATGACGAGAAGAACTTGGCACACACCCTTTTTTTGTGATCAGAAAGTCCATTCTGGAGCTGAAGCACATCTCCTGACAAAAGGTTCACTGAAATGAGGATATTCCTGGGTTCTAGGAATACATATTTTCCACCCAAAAAGGGAGAAGGGAAAAGAGAAGAAGAAAAGGAAAACATTTTGTTGGAAAATTCCCAACCAGTTCTACAGCTAGCAAGTTACCCCGAAATAGCAGCAGGTCAGAGGCCACAGAACATAATGGTCAGTGTAGTGAAAATCATGCTTCAGCCTGTACCTCCTCAGAAAGCCAGGGTGCACTTACACCTTTCTGTTTTATGCTGTGTGTTCTTGAGGATATGGAAGCAAAAGGATTTTCAGGGTCATCTCTATTGGGTCATGTTCACTCCATTGAGTCAGAAAACCTGGTGGTGCTACAAGTCATGGCACAGTGAGGAGGCATGCTGGAAGCCCTTGAGCAGCTCCAGAGATGTCAAATACCAGCAGGTTTGAAGTGAACTCTACAAAAAAGGCCTCAGAGAAAGTAATACTGAGTGCTCCCTGCATTTATTTGTTTGTTCATGTCCCTTTGCATTGCCTAACCCAGCTGCTTTAAACACTTGGAGAGATGTGAGAATGGAAACAAAGGATGAGAAGCCAAACTGTGATGAGTAGTTTGATTGACAAACTACACAATGCCTATTAATAAACACCCTCTTCCAGCCACCCAGCCTTCCTCAAACAGGAGACACCTAAGAATTTCTCCCCACCAAGAGATGCTTTTCTGTGTGCCCTAGAAATCATTAAATTCAGTTTCTAACAGACCTATGAACATCTAGAAAGAAGGATTAAATCATCATCAAGCCATCATAAATCATCATCAAACTACACCTGATCACCTCTACTTGAGTGATATTTCATGCAACAAACCATTGACAGGTTCACCAGTCATATTCAATACCATTAGTTTCCCTTCCCGGTAACTAATTGGAAGCTATGTGCTGACTGCAGACCACTTGAACCAGCAATGGTGGAATTCCTTTGACATGTACTCTAATTTTCCCAGAATGAATGTAATTATTCTGAAACCCTGGGTTATTATTCTGGAAAAGTTCCCTGGATTTTCTAATTCAATTTTTTTTAAACCTATTTACCTAATCTTTTCTAATGGATGAACTACATACCAGTGCATATGGCTTTTCAGTGAAGCTATGTGAGTGTTCAGAATCCTGGTGTTAGGATTTTGTTCTTTTGTGAAAACTGGAAACTTGTTGATTGTTATATGACTGATCTAGATCTGGCAAAACTGAGTGGGTTTGCCTGAATTTTGCAAGCCAGTTTTTGAGATAGTGGTTTACTTAGAATACAACATGCATGAGTATTTCCAGGTGCAGTTTGCTGTTGCTATGATTTGTTCCTTACTTGACATCACCTAGACATCTGCTAGGTACCATCAGTGACTTGGTGGTTTTATGGTCGGGTCCAAAGGCCACTGAAGTCAACAGAGCTCTTTCCATTGTCTTTAGTGGACTTTGCAGGGTTAAGTATAGTAGACTGTGAACCTATGTCTGTCTGCAATTCTGCATCCTCAAAAATAGAAACCAGGTTAAGGCTAGATTAAAAATTTGGCTTTTTCAGTTAGCTCAAACCTACAAATCAGAGCAAAATTCAAATATGTAATCATAAACAGAAACAGCTGCATCAAACGTTTCCAGAAATTAGGTCATTTAATTGCCCACAGTTCTAATATCTAGGCAGTGAAGTGTTGTCTACACACTTTCTATGTTGAGCCTGGAAGTGCTACCGTGAAGCATGCCCCACCCACTCACTTCAACTCTGCATAGGCCAGATCCCAAGACTGAGGCAATGCAGTTTCACTGGAGCAACACACCAATAAACATGCCTGAGAAGAAAAACATAATGGAGGACTAATCCAAGGTGGTTGGTTACTTTGCTTTTTTTCTGGGATTTGGCATGCATGGAGTTGGAGCAACTAGACAGGGTATTCTTTTCAGCAGTACACCTAGGCATGGCACTAAGATCTTTTTTAATTGTCTTGAACTGAAAAATCTTGATCCGTCTAAGTTTACATTGCGTACTGGTTGTTGTGCATAGATTCTATAGACCCGATCTAGGCAAACAAGAATGTGGTTACCTTTTAACATATATGTAGCTTATTGACTTAAATGTGATCATTCCTGTGTTCTCTATTCATTCATAAAGTTAAACATGTGCTCAAATGTTTTTGTGGATTTGGATCATAATGCCAAAAACAGCCAAATTAGAATGCTTAATGCCCGCTGGCATGCACTTTGTCAGCATAAAAAGAAATCATTACTCACTGTGAGAATTTTAAAAGCTCAGGCTAGATATTCATATACATTTTATTTAACATTTCCTCCCAAGGCCATAACTGAAAGGGATGTGCTTTATTCTGTGTATCTGTGAAGTACTGCCTAAATTCTTGGCTCTATATAAATGATGTCTATTAACAGAAATAATAATAACACTTAATGAAATTGTTTCTTAATTATTCAGGAGATTAGGAGGATCTAAGAAAGATCATATTCCCTGCAGGCTAACTCTGAAGAGAAAAATCTCTTTTTTCTCTCTCTTTTTTTCACACACTTCCAAGCTTTCTGTCAATGGAGTTCTATGTTAGGGTTAATAGAAACATCATAAAACATTACCAGAATGTAGAACCAAATAGACAAATATTCATCAAATGATCTGGTCCAAATTCCCCCTCCTATTCTGTAAATCCAAACTGTATGTTAGGCTATCTCATCAGCTCTCCAAGCACCCACATAATGGTTCTTTTGAAAATGGCTGCATAATTTTGCAAGCTATTGTTGCATACCTGTATTCCATTCCATTGGACATCAGGGGTCCAGCAGATGTACCTTCTGAGTAGGTCCACCCAATTCAAAGCTGCCAAGTTGAGAAGTATGCTGCATATGAATGAACCATTAGGTTTAAGCAATGCCCATGGCTGTGCACTTGACCTAGAAAGGCTGTCTAAGAGAACAGGAGTAGTCCAGGACATCAAAAGAGCCCAGGATCAAACATAAATAGTAGGGCTGTGCCAAGCTTTGGTCGCTGATTTGATTCAGCAGAGATTCGGCCCAGTTAAGTGGCCAGATCTCCAACTCTGAATCAAATCAGGAGACACTTTAATCTCTCCAAACTGAATCAGTGTTTCACAAACAGGTCCAGGTAAGTGATTCTCCCCCTCTATGCAGCACTGGTCAGACCGCAGCTGTAGTACTGTGTCCAGGACTGAACGTTGCCGTTCAAGCAGGATGCAGACAACATGGAGAGGGTCCAAAGAAGGGCCACTCACCTGATTAGAGGTCTGCAGGGAAGGCCCTACAAGGAAAGGCTAAGTGATCTTAACCTCTTCAGCCTCTCCAAAAGAAGGCTGAGAGGGGACCTTGTGGTGATGTACAAATTCATAAGGGGAAAGCAGCATGAAGTAGGCGATGATCTGTTCACCAGGGCACCAGGAACAGAGGCCATAAGCTACTAGAGAGAAGGTTTAGGCTGGACATTAGGAGAAAGTTCTTCACAGTCAGGGTTGCCAGGATCTGGAATGGGCTCCCAAGGGAGGTGGTGCTCGCCGCATCCTTGGGGGTCTTCTGGAGACTGGACAGGTACCTGGCTGGGATCACATGACCCCAGGGCTGGTGACTCTTTTCTTGCCTGCTGGGGCCAAGGGGTCAGACTAGATGGCCCACTGAGGTCTCTTCTGACCCTGGAATCTATGAATTGGAACCCTCCAAATCAAATTGGAGAGACTCAGAAAGATTTGGACAGCTTTAAATGTTTTTTCTACATACCTCAAAGTACCAGCTCATCAATGCTGGGATGCTGGGGCACATGGAGTGTCCCACAGGAACATGGTGGGGGGTCCCCAGTTTGCTCATCAGCAGACTTGGAAGTGGACCAGAAGCATCTATGAATCTATGAAACGATGCAGGACTTCCCTCTGCCCACCTCTTCGCCCCCCCCCCCACTCCCCCCTGCACTTCTGTAGGACACTGCATCCATCCCAGCATCGCAACATTCACAAGTCATGCCTGGTACCTCAAGATATATAGAAAAAACAGTTAATGCTGTGTCCGAATTACTGATTTTCCAAATCAGCATTGAATCTTCAGATTTGGATTCAACCTAATTGAATTGGGGACAGTGATCTGAATCAACTAATTAAATCACTGTCCCGGATTCAGGCCAAATCCAAATCCGAATTGAATAGGGCCCATTTCACACACCCCTAATAAATAGTTATAAACAACTTGTGTGGGTACAGGAAACCTCCAGAGGCAGACAGTCCCCATGAAAGTCCCGTTACTTGATTAAGGAAGTTGATTTTATTCAGTTCACTCAAGTGTGCAAATCAGAGCAAAAATGTATTGGAAACACACTTGCCGCCTAAAAAGAGCGGGTTGGAAAGAGACAGTTCAGTGGAGTCTAATCCTGAGCTTCCCTAGATTCACCCACCATCAGAGGAATGTGTGTTATTTCAGATAACCTTATCATCTTATGAAAAGAGTCAGTGGAGATCATAGTCACTAGTGGTCAATTGTTCTGGATTGCACAACAATCTTATATTACGCATGGACACTAAAAGTAGCTGAACACTGCCCAGTTGCACTGATCATCAGTCTCAGATGCATAGGAAAACAATTTTTTTGCACATGCAAAAAATTCATGTTTTGAAACCTAAAACCACGTTTTTTAAAACAAAAAGTTGTCCATTTCAGATTTTCAATTATATTTTTTTCAAAAAATTTCCCCATAAAAATTATTATTTTTGTGCATCCCTAATAGAAATGCTTCCTTAATTGGGTCCATTGACACTAGAGATTAGCACCAGATAAACTCCCTGAATTTAAATCTAGTTCATGTCAAGTTAGTGTTTTTCATATATTAGGCCCTCATTCAGCAAAACAGTTACTTAAGCACGTGCTTAACTTAAAGTATGCATCCAGTCACAGTCAGTTAGAAGCTAACCATATAGTGAAATGCTTTGCTGAATAAAAGCCTGTATGAACTATTAATTTAATTATTCTCAATTTAAAAGAGCATTGCTTCTTCTATTGCTGTTGTGTGTGAAAGTGTCTATTATAAATTCTGTCCTTATGGAGAAATGCCTAAGTGATTACATGCGTTTCCGTGCAGCATCTCGATTAGTTTCTGTTAGTATCAAGCTAAACGGGTTGATAAATCAAACGAGAGGAAAGTTATAGGAGTCTTTTTGGCCACAGCTAAAACTTTCCTTGGTGAGAAACAGTAACAACTGTAATAATTGTGGTTTCTTTCTTAGCTGGGAATTTAAATCTATGAACATCTCCTATAATTTGGAACAGGAAAGAAGGGAACAAGAAGTATATTCTCTGCATCACTAAATAACATTATGAGCAGAAGAAAAATATTGTAATAAAAATGAAGGTTGCATTTTGTTTTCTTTTCTATGCTTGGGAATATCATAAACCAGTCATTCAGTAAGTATGTGAAAAAATCTCAGCGGAGAAAACACATTATCCACTTTCTTCAGTGTGGAAAATAAAATTGCAATTATTTGAATTTAGTTTTATAATTTATACTCACCTTTTATTTTGGCAGATTACTTATATCAGATTATATACACTTCAGTTCTGGTCTAAAGCCCATTAAAATAAGTAGGAAGATTCCTTTGACTTCAGTGGGCTCTGGATCATGCTTGTGTTATTCAGACTTCTGTAAACAAGATATTTGGGAATGAATATTTTTTAATTCTCCTTTCCCCACTCCTAAAATGCCTCTTTCCTAAATGATACATTTAGCTATCTAGTTTTGAAACCTCAGAATACTTGAGACAACATCTCATCTATATTATAAACTACTTCAGGTGTCTAATTCCCTTCTACACTCCTACACAGTGTTGCTGCAGACTCAAATTGTTGCCCTCCTCCTTGCATATAACGTGGTTGTACTTCACTGATAATTGATGCAATGCTTACACATCTTTTGCATATTATTTTTTTTTTACATTAAAAAATGCTTGAGGACCATTGGGACAACATTAATGAAAGGTACAATCAAGATAATAATCATAATTTTTTACATGTTTATTCTTGAAAGGGTGAAATTTTAACATGAAAATTTCATTTTTTTCTTTGGCAGAGACCAATATTGTAATTAATCGGCTCTTGCAAACATAAACGTAAAAGGCAGATTGGGGCCTGTAACCAGGGTATATTGCTTCTTAATTTCCATGTCTGCCACCCCTGTAGCAATGTTTTGCTGTTTTATCTCCAGAGAAAAAGATGGGTAGGCACCTTATTAGTCTAACGGCTACTGTATGTCAGCTAAGCCCATTAATTAGGTCTGCAGTTTACCTTGAAGGCTTAGGAGTTAACTATGCAATGCCCCTACTATAAAACTGGCAGTGTGATGTGAGTTGATGAGTGTTGCCATTTGCCAACACTTAATGCAGTTTTGCAGATATCATCGGCTGCATATGTAGTGTCATTCTATGAGCCAAATCCTGAAAACAGTTGGAGTTTTGCTGTGGATTCCAACATGATCAAGATGTGGCTTTCCAACTTAGAAGAAAAAAACCGCAAAACACGATCCTTTCTTGGAAAAGCAACTGACATAGTTTCACAAAAGGAAAATATATATTGACTACTCTGCTCTCCATCGGCTAAAATCATGAACTATTGTGTGACCATACCTGACAGCAGACAGGACATGAACTAGAGAGCATACTCCTAAGCAGCAATTCCTACACAATTACTGCGTGCCCATTTCTGTCACACTGTGTACTCTCATGTTTATTCAGTCATCTATGTTATCAAGTTCCTTCAAGAAACTAACAAAGGAAAGATGAAATCCAGACTATTTAGAGAGCTGAGGATACAATTATGGATTTATGCAGGTGATGCCATGCTAAAATGAAGGGATTAACAAACTCTGTTTCAGGATCTGTCTGCAAAGAAGGAAATGCTACAATTTTAAAACTTTGTGAGGACAGAACTAAATTGGTTTAGTTTATTTTCGGTTCCAGATGCTCTGACACTGATTTCATTGCATTTTGCAGTTCATGAAAGGCCACAACACAAACTGAAATGAACCGAAAAGAGGACAACGGACTGGAGAAGCAAAAATTGTTAGCTAGCTTCACTCAAACTGCTTTATGACATGACATCGTGTTGTTTGCAAAGATGCCATATCACAAGATCAGGGAGTTTTGTCAAATAAAGAAACAGCCCTATTTGGCTGACAGAGCTATGATCTGTAACTTACATGCTTTAGATTCTGCGAGATGAACCTTTACATTTCACAAAATGCTGACAGCTGAGAGTAACGCTTATTTGATGTTACAGGCTGTCACTTCTTCTCAACCTCTATGCTAGCAAGCACAATAACTTTCAAATTCCAATCTTTAGCAGAAAATATGTTAATTTTCAGAATTTACTGCTTCTTATCAAATTCACCTTAAGCTCTGTACAATGATATCCTGATTGACTGTAATGTGGCTGTTCCAAAAGTATGAACGGGCAGGCTTGAATTCTTGCTAGACACCAGGATTTGTTGCTTTGTCATGTGTCATTTATGTCATGTCATGTGCCATTCCCAAGATTAAAGCAGTTCAATGTGACCTATGGCCTTGATATCATACAGATGTGGAGACCACATGACCTAGTGGCTGAGCACTGCAGCATAGTACAGAAACTGCTGGGTTCTGATCCCAGCCAAAACACTAACTTCCTGTGTGGCCTCGGACAACTCCTTTAAAAGCCAGTTCATCCTGACTTCACTCACATGAATGATCCTACTAATATCAACAGAAAAACAGGGATGTTTCAAAAGTAAGCCTGAACCAATTTCTCTCTAAGACAGATAAGTTTTGCCTTCTGTAAAATCAAAATAATTGTCCTCGTTGTATCTTTAGTCCACCCTTTCTATATGGTCTGCTCCCAGTATTCTGCCCAGGCCACTGCTTCTGGTGTTGGCATTGCCAAATCTTGTGGGGTATGTTGTGGTGCTACAGGGCTTGTACCTGCCAGGCAATGTCACCTGCTATTTTCCTCCTGATGTAACGGGGGGGACTATGCCGGATAGTGCATATAGGCAGGGAACAGGGGTGGGTTTTAGGCAGCCTGTTATCATTTTGCAGGTATCATTTAGGGTGGTATCAATATTTTTACTGTCACCTGAGCATCCCCATGTGGTGCAGGCATATTCAGTCACAGAGAAACAAAGTGGTGAAGCAATAGTACATAGGGTGGATGGATGGGCTGCCCACTTAGAATTTGCCAGCTGACACAGATTGTTGTTTCCTGTGTTGACGGTGGCTTTGATATTTAATATGTGCTTTTTGTAATGAAGTGTACAGTCCAGTGTTACCCCTAAATAAATCAGGAGTTTTTGATGTTTGAGACTTTGGTCACCCCAGGTGACATTCAGGTGTCTACAATAATACTTGACATCAGTGGTACAGTAGTCAGCATCTCTGAAAGTAATGTCTTTATCCAGGCGCATAATTTTAGGTGCTCAACTTTGCATATTCTGGTTTGAATAATAAAGGTGCCTAAGAACAATTTTATGAGCCGTGCATAGTAAAATAGCTAATTGTTTTTTCTGATACTTGAAGGGGGCTTCAGACTTCTATTGCAATACAAATAGGTATCTAATTTTAGAGCTGTTGGGACAAACAGCTCTCCTGCTTGTCCTTCCAAAGGATTTGTCGTCCTTCCAAAGGAAGAGTCCAACAACATAAACATCTTGAGCATTTCTGAAAACACTTATTTGTTCTCTTATTTTCTATTTATAAATTGCATCATGTGCTAGCAAAAATCACAGTTTGTGGCAAGCTTTCTCTTACTGTTGAACCAAACTGTCTTATTTTCCTGCAACATTTTCAGGTTTGAATCAATCTAGGTGCAGACAGAAGTGACAATTTTCACCAGATCTGGCCCCTGAAAAGGGCTCTACAGCTGATCAAACAGAAGTGTATGGCTGCAGACCACTTTAAAAGGACCTGATCCCACAAAAATCTGAACCCTCATTGCATGAGGGTTCAGATGAAGATGCTCCAAAACTAAGTGGCTTCAGCAACTCTTGTCTAAAGCACCTCTCAGCCCTGGTGCTGTTTTCCAAATGGAATGGGGTAAAGGAAGTGGAGGGAGTTCAGTCTTGGGTTTTTTCAGCCAGTGCTGGAGGGTGGGGCAGATGGATTGGAGGCCTCCTGAGGTGGGGGAGCTCCAATCCACCCACCCCACTCTCCAGTGTTGGTTGGGAAACCCCCAGAATGAGCTCCCTCCACTTTTTTTCTCCTCTCCCATTCTGAAAACAGCACCAGGGCTGGAAGAGGCGAGAGACATTGCTATGGGAGAGTGGCTGCCAGGCTCACAGGCACTCTACACAGCAGCTGGATTCCTCAACTCTCAGGACTCAACAATGAACTTCTGCTCAGTCTGAGGGATTGTTGTAACTCATGGCACTTCCTGTGAAGTGCCATGAATTACAACTGGAAGTTGCTCTTCTGTCTGCACCTACTGTTATATTGGGCTGCATTGCTGAAATGTTCCATCACAACCTGACATAGCATGCAAAACAAAGCTTCTTGGGGACTTTTCATGTCACAAAAATATTCTTGCACAATAGGGCTTGCCTTGTGAAAGCTGGAACTGTCCTGCACCTGTTGAGAAAAGTTATAGTCCTAGATAGTGCGCTGTTGGTGGGTACATTGAGAGGTGCCTGCCAAAGATAGCTCACATACTGCAGAAGTTCTGGTTACTCATTAGGTGGTGTTTTCTTTCTTAGTCTCTGTTGCAAATTTGCTTCAGACTGAATTCTGAGAGCTCAGTAGCATAAGTAGGAGTGGGCAAGAAGGGCAGCTGCTCCAGGCACCAAGTTAGGAGGGGCACTGCCTCATGGAGTCTGCGCGTCAGCAGCAAAAGCAGCCCCACATCTTATTCATGCTGGGAACTCCAAAACCGTCCCTGACTGCTGCTCCTTTAAGACCAATAGTTGGGATGGGCAGAGCATGTGGCAGCAGCAGCTCAGCTGGGGACTGTTTTGAAATTCCTGGTATGGGTAAGACTGCTGTTCACCTCCTCCCACTTCCCCCTCCCCCTGTCCTGCGTATTCTCCCAAGAACCTGTGTGCGCTCCCTCTGATATCCCACTGGGTGGCATCCCACCAGGGTAACAAATCTGCATCTTATGCCTCCAGGACTACTCATTTGGAAATAGAGCACAAGGTCAGAGAAAACTGGACATTTAACTTGTGTCCCAAATTGGAGCTGAAAGCTGAAATAATGGAAAAATTAGACTGGGTGAAAAATTAGGAAACCTTTTGATTGGGAAATGTTGAAGTGAAAACTACTGACATTGTCCACTGAAACAAAGCTATTTGATATTTTGCAATGAAAATGCTGTTCCAAACTGATTTTTTTTAATGTTATTCTCCTAAATAAAACAATAAAGAATTTCACTGAAAATAATTTTGCTTAATTTTACTGTGGCACTTTACCACAGAAGATTATTATTTCAATGGAACTACATTTTTGGATGGTAATATTTTTTATGCTAAAAATATTGATGAGCTCTGATTTTGAGAGTCACTCCTCTGATGGTGGTGGTGATGATGATACTTACCGTAGTGTCTAGACTCTCCAGTGGAAGATTGAAAGCTCTGTTTTGGTCACAATGAGCTTAAGGTCATCCAAGAAGCTATCTCAGCGAGACAGACCAAAATTGTCATTTGGCCTAAAGGAGACACATATGGAGAGAGATATGGGAGTTATTGATATAGAGATTGTGTTTGAATGAGTGTTTGCAGATTAGATTACCAAAAAATAAGGTATGGAGGAAGAAAAGAAGGAGACCCATGGACACTGTAGGACACCTACTGAAAACTGGAGTGGCAGATGAGGAGGATCATCAATAGAAAATGACAAAGAAACAGTTAAAGAGGTAAGAGGAGAACCAGGAGATGAAGGAATCCTGGAAACTAGGACAAGAAAAGAGGAGGACAAGATTAAAAAAAAGAGTGTGGTTGATTGTCAAAGTTGGCTGACAGGTCAGGGAGGGTGATATTTGATTAGAAAGTTATAGTCACTGCTTATCCATACATTTCTCATGGTACTTTTTGTATCTAGCTTTTGTGTCCTGGATAAATTCCACTATTACTAACTACATACTGAGCTTGTCTGTATAAGATGCTATCTGAGCAGTAGCCTACTTCTACTGCACAGTACCATACAGGGCAAAAACCGCACTAATATGCTACCATGCAGTAGTATTAGGTTACTGCACAGTTGGTGTCACTAAAAAGCCACGTGCCAGTGCTACTGCACAGTAGCACCAGTTGCTATGCATTTATTTAGTACTTGGTTATACAAGTACTATACTTGACGTGCAGTAACTATAGCGCATTAATGAACGTGTAGACGCACCCAACTTTTACTAAAATTTCACTGTAATTTTGATGGGATAAGGTATCTTTTTATGTAACTCCAATATATTTTGTTTAGTTGCTGTTGTTGCCATAATAAAGACTGATGTGTTCCACACTAGATGCAACCACACTTTTGCCTGTGTGAAGGGGAGAATAAGCAATTCGTGTGCTATATTTATATAGTTTTCAATTCTGCAGAGCTGAGGCTTGCAAAACATGCTGCATAAACTTGTAATTAATATTTCTGAGGTGTAACTAATATTTCTCCCATTTCTACACTTAATTTGTGGTTGAGGCACTTGGCTTTTAGCCTTCTACTTATAAAATACCCTGAGGTGTGGTGTGCAAGAGGCAGCTGCAACACACTTTCTGTCATGGTTTATGGGTTAATGGTTTACTTCTCCTCTCTCCCCTTCCCCCACAGTAACACATAGACAACTTTTTATTATCCTCCAGGCCACTGTAATTATCTTGGCTAGATTAAACGAACATCAAATCTGCAACAAATATAATGGCAACAGTTCACATGCAGCACCCACTGCAGTCCAGTTCTACTGGTTTGTTCCAGCACAGGGCCTGGAAGAGGTTGTTTGTGTTGGAATGACCTTGAAGGGAGAGTTGCATTGATGGAAACTGATTATAACTTCTCATCCATCAGAAGACTGGTCTAATGCCAGAGCCAGAGTCATGCTCAGGACAGCTAGTGAATGCACTACTTTTGCATGTAACCTCAGCAGTTACTGCAATTAATGCCTCAGCCTCAAGTTAAAGGTAGCTCCTTTCCCTTAGTGAAAAACAACATTAATATAGCCTGTCTTCCCTTGGGTTGCATACCAAATGAAAATGAAAATGGCTAGTAATTAGTGATTCTGGCCATTTCAGCATGGGATTTTAAGATTTGTCCGTGTTGTTGGATGTGGTCTATGGCAGTGGTTCCCAATGTTTTTTTATACTGTGGACTGGCTTGGGAGTGGGACGGAGAGTGCAGAGCCAGCTGCCTCCCTCCTGGGGCTACCCCGCTGCCCAGGTTTAACCCTGAGCATGACTGCTGGCAGTGGTTCCAAGTGGAGGGCTCATGCCACAATCTGGCAGCCAACCCTTCATGGCCTGGTACCGGGCCATGGCCTGATGGTTGGGAACCTCTCATTTATGGGTCTTGGACTGGATTTGATGATACATGAAGTGTGCAGAGCTGGAATGGGGCCATGCTGCATGTGGCTTGCAGGCCCAGTGTGTGGCCCCAGTCTGGTTCGTGGACCAGCCCTGGGCCACTCATCCAGTCTGTAGGGCCTGATGAGTTTGAAACCCCTGCTTTACAGGACGAAGAGTGTCATTAAACTAAAAGTGACTGAATATGAGCAAAATAGATTAAATGAACTCCAAATACCTCAGATCATCATAAAATGAGCTTCACAGAATGAGGAAAAATTGCACAGTAAAGCTCAACTTTTGTGATAGCTTCCAAAATAGCTCTAGAACCAGAAAACCTCTGGTGCTCACATTCACAGTAAAAATATCCTGCAGTCCATTTTATAGACAAGGCAGGTTGAATCCAGTATACCCATGATACGTTGTTAAAAGAAATGGTGCTATGAGAGCTTTATGAGCCTGTTGGTACTTATCTACGTCAGTGAGACAAATACGGCAAAAATGAATACTTATTTGAATGCAGTCCAGCAATGCACTTCAGTAGTGCTCACCACAATTACCATTCACTTTTATGTGGGTAAATTTTTATTCTTGTCATGAGAATGTATGATGAATATTGATAGGGATAGGATATGTGGGCAAATTCTCCTCTTTCCTGATACATAGAACATGTTGGAATCATTTAACCAAGGGGCCAACAACAATATCATTCACCTTAAGGCATGAGTTACACGGCAAATATCAAACTATGATTGGGAATAGTTCATATGGCTAGTAATTTTCAGTAGTGATCCAATACAAATAAAAACTAAAGGCTTTTAGTGGGCATATGATAATTGACAAACAAGAAAACAGTCTAGCCTTGAGAGAGAGAATGTCTATCTCATGAGGGATAGAACATTTTTGAGGCCATGTCTAGAAATACAGAAAACAAAATCAGCAGTAAGATCTCATATTTCTCCTTTCATGGCAGAGGTGTAACAGGACAGGTCAGTACCCAGAAGCAGCCACTGAAGTATAGGGCAGTGCTAGCTCTTGCCTTGCTGATTGTAACTGCAGTTGCTTTTGTGCTCCCCTGACAAAGGTCAGGTGATGCCTGGGGCTGCTGCCCCAGTCACCTTCCCACCCTCAGCTACACTACTGTTTCACAGTCACCAGACTTGTATGCTTGCTAATAACATGCCAAGAACAGGAATAACAGAGGCCCTGTGGATCATGCGTGAAAATAATTTGTGGACAGCGCCTGTCAGCAGAAGATAGAAAAAAATAAATGAGGCTGCTAAAGGAAGTGGGATGGAAGAGAATAAAGTACGGCCATGAGATAGCTTGCAACCCCAAGCAATGATGGGAGAGAGAGAAACCCAGAAAAAAGGGAAAGGTTAGGGAGAAAGAAACAAAGCAAAAAAAGGAATCCAAGAACATTAACAATTCACTTGATTCATTCCAGTGTCAAGGATTCAAACCATTAAAGTTGAGAGCTGAGAATTTCAAAGCATATTAAGAGACTGAAGTACCCATTAAAGTTAATGGCAGATGGATCCTTAACCTTGTTAGGCCTCTTTGATAATTCCAGTTTGGCAACAGACTACCTAATTTTTGCCTCCTTTTATGCTAATAGGCATTAGAAATTCACTAAAGTTCATATGAGGGGGAAAAAAATTAGAACCTATTTGAACTGAAGAAAACATGCTCACTTCATCTCATCTTTTCTTGAGCAGACACATGTGCTCCAAATGCTGGGTCATGACTTTGTAGCAGGATGTCATTTTTTATTTCCCTCTCTGTGCATTACTCCATGTGTAGACAGCCTAATTGCTACGGATTCCTATGAAGTGACTCCATGAGTGAGGAATAATTTGATAACTGTGGTAGACCTACAAGCTGGGAGGTGCTGAGCAATTCAGATTTCTTTACCTCAGCTGCAGGGACATAAGTAATTTGCAAAACCATAATTTGATTAGTTTTCATGTTCTAATTACAAAAGACAAGTCTAAGCAATGGATCTCAGATGGGAAGAGAAAGCAAAGATAAAAACTAAAGTCAGCAAAAAGGGCCGCTTATGTCTGTCAGGCAATATGGCCAAAAGCCTTGTAATAATACGGGAGGCACTGAATCATTGTCTGTGAGACAGGCTTAGATGGTATTCCATTTTTCAGAAATAACTGACCAAATTCACACCCACACATCTTTCCTGGTGTTCTGACTCAGGTAAAGACAGACATTGTGGGCCTGGAATAATATACCACCATATGCCAGGGTCAGAGCTTTCAACTAGCATTGTCCTTTTACCGGCATAGGGAACCAAAAAATCTAGACACATTTTCTAGGCCTGTGCCCAGTGGCTAGTATTTGCTTTGGATTCGGATTCAGCTGATTCAGGGGACAGTGCTTCAATTTGGTGATTTGAATCACTGTCCTGATTCAATTTGGCTAAATCTGATTTGAAGATTCGACTGCTGCTGAATCTCTGAATCTCCAAATTATCCAGGCCCATCCCCCGCCTGCTCTCCCAGCCCAGCAATGGCTGCCTCACCTGGCCCCAGTTCCTGGCACTTGGGAAGAAAAAAGCCCAGACTCGCCAGGTGCTGCCATGTGGGGGGCAATCCCTGCTTCCCCCCACTGCCCCACACTGCATGGGGGGCTCTGCATGAGCCCCCCAACCCCCCCACAGGTGCCCTGCCCAGGCCAGCTCTGGTCCTTTAAAAAAACCCAAAAAACCAGAAATAGGATTTCTATTTCAAATAGCTGGGTTTATCTTGTGAATTATGTGTATGTGTTTGAACACCTAACAGCACTAATATTTTGTGGGTTTAGGTTGTAGCTGTGTTGGTCTAAGGACATAGGCAGCTAAGGTTCTTTGGGTAAATCTGATATCTTTCATTAAATCAATTTAAATTGTTGGAAAAATGTTTCAGATTTACCCAAAGAACACTGTCTGCTTAATATTTCATGGCATCCTTAAAAGGATCTCACAGCACCCTGGGGTGCAATGGCACCCTCTTTGAAAATCATTGTGCTAAACCATAGAAACCAAATGGGAACCAAGCTTTATCGGGTCTCACGGTCACTGCTGAACTGCTGGTCGATCAGCTACCATGGAGCAGCTGATACACTGCATATATACCTTAACTTACCTCACAGTAACTTGCTTGTGTTCCCATACCTTGTGTCTGTGGTTCCCCTCCACCAATTTTATGCTTTCTCCCTTCAGGATGAAGATTTTCTCCAATTATGCTTTTGCACAATTGCTACCATACTGGGTTCTGATATTGGCTAACTAAAATGTAAATAACAAAGGGGAGAAGGAAAGGCCAGATTGACCCCTAGAGTGAAACCAATTCAGAGGAAGAAAGCTGCATAATTTCTCTTTCTCCTACATGTTTTCTTGCAATGACACAGCATTTTTGGAATCTAGCTCAGTTTTCCTCCCAAGCAAGAGCCAAACATTGCAAAACACACAGAGAAAAGAAAAATTGTACTGTATCTGTTGAGTCAAAACTGTTATTCATACTAAAATCCTTGACTTCCCCTCCCCACCTTTAAAGAACCATTTCAGAGCACAGTAGCCAAGTGCCAGCCATGGATGTCCTGCTAGGTATGTATGTATTAGTGTAGCCAGAGCATGCCTCTATTTTAGGGTTGGATATTCTCTGCCCCAGTTTCTCCAGTGTGACCTGTGCAAGTCATTAATCCCTCAGCACCTCAGTTTCCTGAGCTTTCTATGGGAGCAGTGAAGAATTGGTGTGGCTTCAGTGGTAATCGCTGTTAGTTAGGGTTACCATACATCTGGGATTTCCCAGACATGTCCTCTTTTTTGGCCCCCTGTCCTTGTGTCCAAGCAGATTTTTAAAATGAGAGTAAATGTCTAGGGTTTTGCTCTTCCTCTGCTTTCCCCCGTTGGCTGCTTGGGGCTGGGAGCAAGGTGATTGGCTGTTGGGGGTCACATGCTCCCTGCACGGCCCGGCAAGCCACTCCTTGGTAAAGAGACACTGTGTGTGTGTGTGTCTGTGTGTGTGTGTGTGTGTCTGTGTGTGTGTGTGTGTGTGCACGCATGCATGTGTGCATGTGCATGCATGCATGTGTGCGTGTGCATGTGCAATGGAGGAGCTGCTTGGGCAGCAGGGCTAGGGGGACAGGGTGCTGCGGTTTGGAACTGAGGGGCACTGGCAGGGCTGGGGGGCCAGGAGCTTATGAGTGAGGGGAAAAGGCAAGGCATGGGCATATCACTGCCCTCCACTCCCCCATCACTCCCTTTTCTTTCCCCCTCACAGTTGTCCTCTTTTTTGATACTGGAAATATGGTAACCCTATGTATTTTTATACCCTTGCTCTGCCACCTCCCAAGTCAGTGTCTGGGGCTACTTAACTACTGCTGATAACACTTCCCTTGCTTGGTCTCCTTAGATTATAAGCACTTCAGGATATTTTTATTTTTTTCAGTACCTAGAACAGCAAGGCCACAATTCTGGCTGTGAACTTAGGCCATGACACCAAAAATAAAAATAAATAAGTACTATACATCTTTGGAAGGAATCTTTCTTACCTCTATGCTTCTACTGGAGATGTCTCCTCTTTGGCCTAGATTGGGTGGAAGCATTAACAATTGTGTTATGTATATACCCAGAAACAGTGCCTTTCAGTGGTTGGACCCATTGAAAACATATGTTTGGTCTGACCCCTGCTGCATTTATGCAGCCCAAACTCTTACTGATGTCAATAGGAATTGTTCTACAGGACTGGACCTCTGCACCCAAGTGTAGCTGTAATTGCCTGATGCTAATGATCTGCTTTCAGACCCACATAAAGTAACAGTAGGGGGTTACCTGTAAATTATGCCTGACATTCCAATCTATCCCACAAGAGCACAATGTTCACAATCAAGAAAATACCTGGCTTCTGAAGTTACAGAATCAGGGTAATTTAGACAGAAAACTGAGCTTGCAAAAGCTCAAGCTAATTTGCAGCCCTGGCTGTCATTCATCAAGGCTATGTTCGCACACAAAGCACTGACAACAAAGGAATCCTTGCATTGACGTTTAGCCAACTCACTCTTCTCACAGTGGAAAAGATGCCCCTTTGTGCTAGAGATAAATTAAGAAGGAGAAGGATTTAGAGAACACAACAGTTAACTATACCAAGAATATCCCAACTGTAATTAAATCCTTCATTCATTCATATCTTCGTGCAGGCCATATTAGTAGCTAAATGGTATAGTCTGTTAAACGCTTTAAAAAAAATTAAATGGTGCTAAGATTTGATTGCCAATCCACAACACCCAAGGAGCCTGGATTCTTCTCACTCTTGTGTGAAAGATGGAAAGGCATCATTGCTCAAGCTAAGGCAAGGCCAACTTCTGTGGTCAGGGGCTGCAGCTGGGGAAGGATTTTTCCACTCTCCCTGCAAAATTACCCTTGACTAAAAATAAATAGGGCTTCATGCAAATTTAATCATGCTCATGTCACTAGGCACAGAACCAGTCTTGGAATTCTTGGAGTTCCAGAGGGAGGATTTCACCTTCTCAGCTCAAGTGTAATCGAAGGGTATTTAAACCTGAAAGCTTGCAAAGAAGATTTTTTCCAACTATTTGTGTTGCTCTAATAAAAGATATCAGAATTACCCAAAGAACCTTGTCTGTCCAAGTGTAATTGATTAATTTTAAATATATTAAATGTTCACAATAATGGTAATGTTGATGACCAATTGATTTTATACATTAAGAAAAGGAGAACTAATGGTCTTTGGCCCATCTGACAGCCATCTCTAATACAGGAGAAGATGAGCAAAGGGGTGTGTGTGAACCCAGGTCTGTCATTAACCAGTGGAACAGATTGCTAGAAATATAATTAATATGCCATCATTTGAGTTCTTCACATCAAGATGGGGGTGTATTTCTAAAAAGATGTGTTCTAGTTCTAATACAAATATGTTGGCTTAAAGCAGGAACAAATTAATGGAATTCTCCAGAATGTGATATTCAGGAAATCAAAGACATAAACACAATGCTTTCAAATCTAAGACTCCTGGTCTAATTAGTAATTAATATTTTCTAAACGTGCTGTTAAGTGCTAATTTTCTAGCTAAGCTGTAGGATCTGCATATCGCTAGGTATCCCTCTTTTTTTGAGGAGCTGTGTTCAACTGGTAAATATTAGGGGTTTCTCTCCCTTTGGTCAATTGATTTAGCTATAGAATCAAGAGAAACCAACAACAGTTATACAGCCAGGGCTCCAAAATATCCATCACATGCCTCCTATCCCAAACACATGGACATCAAGGATTTCTGTCAGGGAAATACAATAATAAAACCGCTTAAATAAATTAAACAATATTTGATGCTGTTTCTGTAAGAGCTCTGTGTGTTCTCTTGTCTATTCTCATGTCTTTGTTTATTTTCTCCCATCCCCACTTTAATTCACTCTACCCATGTTCATCCTAGTTACATTTCTTTTCACATTTTGCTATTCTTTCTTATTTAAAACAATTCCTCTCTTTCTTCATCCCTTTCTCTTTGTTCAATATTTCTAATATTTCATTGTCTTCTATGTAAGATGGTCTTTTCCTCCTTCCTTTTATTCTATATTTTCTTCTCCCCTCCTTCAATTCTCTTAGCTCTGTCATGTCCTTCCCTGGAGTTCCTTTGCTTGGAAGCCTCTTTCTCTTTTTAAGATTTGCACCCTTGAAATCAATGGAACTTTTGCACCATTGAGTCCAAGAAGCAGATGATCAGTCTCTTAATTCTGCCCTCATCATAATAACTTATGCTAGGGATGGTTAGCAAGGGAAAGGATTTTCAAGGGTAAAATTCTATCTGAATTTCAAAAACTTTTTCCAGTTTTGCATCAACAACAACCAAAAAAGCATGGACAAACACATTCCTTGTGCCTGATTTTCATAATTGGATGCAACTTGCTTGTGCAAAACTTGACCATTCAGTTGGGTGCCTAGGTACACAAATTATGTCACTGTATATGAAGTTTGAAGGTGTCTACTTACATGGCTGAGTAGAGCTCTGTATACACTTCAGACAGATCTTTTGAAAACCTTGGAGAGCAAGAAGAAGAGCTAGCTGAAATAGGGAGGGAAAGAGTTGACTTCTAGGCCTCACTACATTAACATTATTTAATAGCATCCGTGATATGCTTAGGCAAGTTTTATAATTTCAGATGCTGCCATGGTAAGCATACAGATGATCAATTGGTTTTGCAGTTAGTCATTTGCTTGTACATTTATTGTGAATGATGCAGACACATGGCAACTTTGAAATTTAATTTGGGTAGCTAGGCAGCTAAAAAAGAAGCCAACCGTTTTCTGAATCAGCAAACAAAGCACTGTCACTGTGAGCACTAGGGCTAATCTTACATCTGAATTAGAGACAGTACTTCACATGAAATACAGAGAGAGTGTTTGCTATGGGCCCAGTGCAACAGTAGTTGAGACCATGCATAAAGTAAAGCATATGAATAATCCTATTCAAATCAATAGGGCTATTCTCATGCCCAAATAGATACTGGGTTAAGTATCTTACTGAACTGTGGCATATTACAGTGCCGTAACTGAGGGACTTTCCTTCTTCAGCAAAAGATTCTTCGAGGCTATAGTTGTCACTGGATATGAAGTCATAAATCTTTTGTTCAGGTCATATGAGGAGGTGTTAGAAGGACCCTGCATTTACCTTCCTGGCTGTTATATTATACTGGTTAGTCAGAAAAAAACGCTCAACATGAAGGGTTTTGGATCTTGTCACACAAACTTCCCAAATGATCCACCTGTGTGCTCCTCCCTACTCCTGTGTAACAGCAAAGGGGAAAGATTACTCAGGTTGCACTAGCTTTGAAGTGAAGAATAAGTCAGCTAGAGAAGATGCTTCCTGATCAAAAGACTTCACTGATAAGATAAGAAACATTTAAGTCTCTAGGGATAGTAATGGCACCTGTAGTCAGATGGGGTCAGCACTAAGTATCTCAATTAATGTAGGCATTTATCTTCAGTTGATAAGCATGTGAAAATGGAAAGCAACTGAAAGTAGTAATTTTCATGCAAAATTAGAATTGTAGGGCTGGAAGAGACGTTAAAGGTCAGCTAGGCCAGGGCCTGTATCATGGGCTATATCATCACCAAGGCTTTAAAATCAACCTTCCTTCTTGGAGTGTGATTTGAGATTGCATAGCTACATGAACAAATAACCTCAACTGAGCTTATTCCATCCACTAACAAGCAAATCTCAGTAACTTTGAAGATGATATTTGGTTGGGATAAGTACTAAAAGAACTGGATATGCAATCCAAACTTTTCTCTACCATGTTTCCTAAATCAAAATACTTGCATTAGAAAACTCTAAGAATAAACATTTTTGTTTTCAAAATATGGAATTTCCTTTTTTGATTGTGTTAAAAATATGGAGAAACACCTTTTTCATAGTATTTCAGCTACTCTGATTTTGAATATCTCATCAGCATGACATTCGTTTCATGAAAATTACCAAGCAGATTTGTGGATACTGTTAAAAAGAGAAATGCAACCCCCCCCAAAAAAGGGACATGGGGAATTTGGAACATAAAAGAGGCTCATTTCAAAGCAAGTTTGAGTTTTACATGAAGTTTAGAAATGTGGAGTACTTTTTATTTTATTATGGAATAATCAAACACTAGTTAAAAAGGAAAGGCTTTTTCCTTTTTAGATACTTTCTCCACCTATATTTTTCAATGAGAAATTTTCAACCAACATTGCTTTTAGGGCATATTTGGAGGATAAAAATCCTATTTCATAAAGTATCTCAAGATTTAGAAATCTAGCTTCATTCTAAACTTGAAAGAAAATTCTGAAAAAAAGAATATTTTTGTTCTGACAAAAACTGTTTTCTTCAGACTTTTTACACTTTTAAAAATAGCATGTAACATGCAAGAAAAATATCCTTTCAAAATGAAAAAATTAAAAGGTTTGTTTCCACAGATGTTGCAAGAGGTTATTTAGCTATTGTTGAGACTTTTTTTTCCCATTGTTTATCTGCAAAAAAAAATTCAGAGGCATCCACATGATGTCATGAAGCATTTCTATTTGCTAGGATTTCAATGGTTCCATTGAAACTTTTTACTTGAAATTTTTAATTTCTACCTACCACAAATTAATTATGGGCCTAGTTCTCCAGACTGTAAATCATGATTCACATGACAATATGTTAATTGCATCAAACCTAGTTTTCAGAAGAATATAGATAACATAGATCAGACAATCAAACAAACATCTTTTTGTCAGATTTAGAATCAATTAGCTGAAAGTTACTTACTTGCATAGTGACAGCTAATGCAGGAATAAGACCCACATAGGACTGGGAGTTCTACAGGTTTAATAAAAAGCCCCAAAGAACATATAAGCACAATGAGAAGGGATAGAAAAAATAATGAAATGTGTTATTTAGTACGAAAGCAACAACTGCACATCTTTTCCTCCCCCCACCCAAGTTTCCTAAAGTATGAAAGCAGATCTACAAGACTGTTAGAAGTGAAAGGACACAAACTGTAGAAATCTTTATTAGTGAACCAGCCAATTGCCCATCAGGAACGATGGGGTGGGGGCAGGCGGGGACAGAGCGCTACCACCCACCACATTGCACTGCCGCTGTCTCTCAGGAGTGTGTGTGTGTGTGTGTGGGGGGGGGGGGTAACTTTGCCCTGCCATGCCCTCCATCCCCTTTGGCCAGTACCCTGTGCCGCCTGCAAAGAGCATTGCTGGCCTCGCCCCCCCTCCCTACCACTCCAGCCACTCCATCACTGCTGTCAGGGTGGCGTTCTGCCACACCGCTGCCGCCACCTCCTGTCTGGAACACTCTTGGAGCACTCTGATTGGTTGTTTCGGACAACCAATCAGAGTGCAAATAAAGTGTTACAGACAGATAGACTAAGGCTTTTATAATATTAGAATTGTTGTGCACTTTATTGTTTCAGTCATGCTTTAACACACAGAAACTTGTCTCCTCTACAACAAGGTTTGTAACAAAGAGAAGAGTCATTGTGTTTTAATATGGCCGTTGTTTAAAACAAAAGTGACTCCATTGTATTGTGTGTTAACTATTTGGCCTGGTTAACTACCTGTGAGAGCTGTTCTGGAAACTGGTCAAGGAAAATGATCTTGGCAAGATCTTCTTATCACCCAGGAGAAAACACAGCTTCTTTCCACGTTGTTAGAATGATCAATTTAATGTTGATTTGATTTCATCATTAATATTATGTAATTAAGGAATGCATTAGGGCACCTACACTCTTGAATAGGCCTTTTTAGAATCATTTTAGATCTAAATAACTATAGACAAACATGACTCCATCCTTGAAACCTTCTACTAGTTTCCCATCACTGTTCTTGCCTTCACAGTGTTTCACGGTTTCATTGCTGTCTCCCCATGCACTCTACACATTCCCTCCACTTTGTGAGTTTTGGTCACATCTCAGTCATTTCCTGTTTAAGAATTGAGCCCAAAACACATCATCTA
Source organism: Alligator mississippiensis (assembly GCF_030867095.1). Classification (NCBI taxonomy): domain Eukaryota; kingdom Metazoa; phylum Chordata; order Crocodylia; family Alligatoridae; genus Alligator; species Alligator mississippiensis. The sequence goes on along the minus strand of NC_081824.1, from coordinate 222,167,505 downwards.
TGATGCCTAAAACCAATGTCACCCACTAGCTTCCCCACAGGGGTGTCTTTTATTTCCAGGCCTTCCATTTTCCCAAGTCTTTTTGCTTCAACCCACATCTCCTGAGTATAATATAGTACAACCTCATTATAATGAAGCCTGTTTATAACAACCCCTTGCTTTTAACAATCCAACACTAGGAACTGATTATGATGCAGCAAATTAATTAACCCTATTATGGTGAACACCCTCTTTTAATAAACTTTTCTCCCAGCCCCATATATGTTCATTATAATGAAGTTGTATTGTAACTGCTTTGTCAGAATCACAGTATGTTGTGAGATACTTTATGAAATTAAATGTTGCTGCATTGCACCCTGGGACTCGCTTGTCTATGCGTCATAAGGTGCTTAGATGCTTTCATGGTAGATTTATCTCATTCCCCACCCTGATCCGCCTGGATATGTACTAATTGTTTGGTTGTTGAAGCCCTGACTTTTTGGCTCTCTCCCAGTATCAACTGACAAAAGACACACATTAGCAGTATCCCAGATTGTGTCTGTCACCCAAGGTCACAGAAGATAAGCTGCCAGCTGTCTGCTTTCCCAAGGCACGCTACATTGGACATTAATTAAACTGTATTCAATACTGTTCAGATTGATTCAGGATGCCAAGATGCCCAGACTGAGCAGTGCAAAATGTATTAGGACAAATGGCTCCACCAGTACAAAATGCATTACGGCAACTCCAAAGTATTTTTCAGATTCCCAGATATCAAGTTTAATAAATTAGGGAATAACCAGCTCAAACCTCATTGATTCAGAGATCAATCCAAGGTAAAAGAAGGGATCTGAATGTCTCAGGGGATTGGTATTTATCCTGGGGATATTTTTAGGTGAAAGGAAACCATGCCTTGGTTGGCAAACATGAGCACCCATGGATCATGTGAAATTATTTGGTCATCCAGAATTTGGCAGAAGAATTTACCATTTTGGCCAAATGAAGAAATTCTCAAATTTTAAGTCTTATAAGCATAAATCCCCTTTTGTTTTTCCGTATTTAAAAAAAATATAATTAACAGCTGCCTGGCGAGGGAAAAAGTAATATTTTGCCAGGAAATGCTGTGGAAATGTTGATATTTCTTTGAGAACTAGGAGTTTCTTCCCCTAGCAGCCTAGGAAAACATACAGTTTTGTCCAGGTACTGGAACTGCACCATCTTCCCTGAAAACAGCTTCTTAGTATTAACAACCATGACCACAAAAAAGCTGGACTTAGCCCTAAATAAAACTCACTATTGCTTCTGACAGAAGTTCATTTTCTTCCCCTTCTGAATTCTATGGTATGAATTAATAGTTTCATACCCCTTCACATATCAGTTTTCTGCTGCTATCCGTATTAGTCCATGTCACTGATTTTTGTAGTGTAATTGGCATCATGGTCTTTGCAGAAAGGCCAGATGGTGAATGACATCGTAGCAGATTTATCTTAATTCTCCAGGCCAGGGAACAAGTACATTGGCTGGTGTGTGCTGGAATCTTACATTGTTGTAGGTTGTAGCTGTGTTGGTCTAAGGACATAGGCAGACAAGTGCAAGTCAGATGTACCATCTCTGTGATTGTTCATAATATTGCAGTTGAGCTTAAAAGCTTCAAGGAAGGCCATGTGATACTGTGCACTGTATAAAAAGCACAGGACGTGTATCTTTGTTCGCCACAGCTTGCTAATTCAAAAGCCAAGGCAGAAAAAAGCTATGCAAGAGTGTCATTGTCTTCATTTTACACAGGGGAAGCAGAGGCATGGAGGTTTCAGATCTTTGTCCAGAAAATTAGTGGCAGGGACCGGCCCAATTCTGCCCTGCCAAGCTGCTGTCTGGTCCCTTCACTCCAAACCTCTGTATAAATCTTCTGTCAGGCCCCATCATTTCAGCAATCAAGACAGAAAAAAGGTAAAATATGCTTCCAAGCTTATGCATGTGCGTACACACACACATACACCCTTGAGGAAACATTTGAGGTGTCCCTGAATTCAGAGCCCTGCTGAAACCAAACACTGCTATGATAACAATATACTTTGCACAGCCTGATGGATTTGCACCCCTCCTCTCACCCTAGCCTTTCCAGATGTGTGCTCCCTTGCTAAATGAAGGTTACTGATCCCACGCTGACATGAGCAATTGATTGAAGTGTAGTTTCTCAAGCTGGAGGGAAAAGGAAATAGCACAGAGCAATAAAGAAATAGTTCATCATGTTAAAGCTGTGCAACAGATCACCAAGAGCCAGGTGTGAGCTGAATGGGCTGAATAATAAGCCCTAGTTGGCACTTTGGAAGTACTCTCTGTAATAAAGTTAAAGGCAGGCAGTCTGGCAAACAGTGTTTTGTATTCATCTACTAGTGCCTGATCAGAAATCTCAGTCAGTAATGTCTCCATAGTGAGGATGGAAATCTGTTTGTAAACCTAAGCTTTATTTTCACCTCTCTTAGTTTTCCTAGGAATAATTTTTTTCCTCTGTCAATTGCCTTCCAGGAGGAAAACTAGATTTTCCTCCCTCTAATATCAGCAGTTAAACACGTTTCAGATGACAAGAGCTTCATAAAATGTGGAAAAATTATCTCATGAGTCTTTGGTTCCCACTCAGCATCAGAGCTCTTTTAAACCTTTCAAATTCAAGGCAGGGTAGATTTGCACCTTATAGACTAACCAATGCACATGGAGTTAGACATGCACAAGTAACTGGGGCAGGGGTGGGCCCACCAGACCATTCTATCTGGACCACAGAGCCCCTAAAATATTTAGAAAATTAATATATATCTGCCCTGGGCTGCCTGTCATGCGGCCCTTGATGGCTTGCCAAAACTCAGTAAGTGGCCCTCCGCCCAAAATCATTGCTCGCCTCTGAACTAGGGGATATGGTAGGGCTGAGGAAAACACACTTGGAAGTTACAAAGTTACTCTTGCTTCCCTTTGCTACTGACTAGGTGCCTATGGCTAAGCTGACATGGGAAGAAATGGGCCCTATCTACATTACCGATATTCACATTAATGTAAGTGCATTAGTTACAGTAGGGCCCTAGATAATGAGTTTTTAGCAAAGTCCATTCCACTTCTTATGCCAGGAAGATGTGGGACCCTGCTGAGCGTGGCAGCAAGAGCTGTGTGGTCCAGCCAGGTAGCCCAGAAACCCAAACTCACAAAGTTAGAGCTAGAGCTTAGTTTTAGCCAGGGAAGGCACTTTTAGAGTAAAGCATTGGCAATGCATAGGGGGTACATGTGGGTGCACATGCACCCGCTGAGATTGGCTGTACCCCCCTGAGAGAAGCACCGGTGACACTTCTGGTGGCAATCAGCCTCTGGGGCACCCTCCCCCCCTGGGTTGGCGATTGACCTCTGGTGTCCCCCCAGTATTAGGAGGCACCATTTGCCCACGGAGTAAAGGACTACTCAACACAAGGGTAGCAGAATCAAACCCATTAAGACACACTGGCTGCATCTACATGAAGTGCTGACTGCACAGTAGTCCTAGTAGTGTCACGTGGCAGAAAGCGTGATGTGAAGCTACTGTGCAATAGTCTCGGGCTACTGAACGGTCACGTCATGAAAAAGCCATTTGGCAAAGCTACTGCATGCACGGTAAATCTGGTTAATCTGCATTCATTTAGTACTTGTATAAACAAGTGCAGTCAACGTCTTGTGCATATGCAGGCACTGAGCTAAGTACACTGGCTTGTAGCCAATCACATTTCCTTCATGACAGATACAGGAAGCTCTTGAAACAATATGGATCAATAACCTGCAAAGACCAATATGTCACTTCAGCATACAGGTAGGAATGGAAGTAGTTTAGTAGGAATGGAAGCATGTTTTGCAGGGTAATGAAAATACTAACTAGGAAAATGTTTGATGAAGAATTTCAAAAGGATTAAAGATTTTGGCATGCAATTCCCAGAAGCTCAGTGGGTCCTCTTCCATCAGACCCTATGGCAGAACAAAGAAACACTCAATGGGCTCATCCCCATGAGTGCATTTTTTGGCACCGCAAAGCCATCTGTAGCACTGCAAACGACATGCACTGCACATGCAGGTGTTCACTGCATTGCTGATTTACAGCACAGTGGATTTTTTTGACACCAGGAGATCCCGGTGTCAAAAACTGCACCAAAAAAACTGCGGGGTAGCGCACTTGGCATCCAGGTACACTGCCTGAAACCAGAGCCTGGCTGGCCAGAGCCATGGTCTGGCTCCTGGCCAGGCTCTGTGCACCTGGATCACCACTGCTGTAGCCCTGGGAGGCCCCTAGTACTCTAGGTAAGGCTGCTAGGGCCAGCCCAGGTGCTGGCTCCAGCATTCCCTACCTCAGCTGGGGCAATTTGGCACATGCCACACAGTGTGCATGTAGAGGCATGCCCAGGGACAACTAGCAGCAACACAAATTTGTGCTGCTGATGTTTGTCCCAGGAAAAATGCATGTTCCCATTCATGAGGACACATCTAGTGTGCCTTTAGTTGGGAGGAGGATGTAAAAATAAGTTTCAGCCATTTTTTATTTTCCTGTGGTCAGGGCTTATTCCAAACAGGGAGCCAGTTCCTTCCTGCCTGAAAATTTATCCCAGATACTGGGAAATGTCAGAACTTTGTGGAATCGCAGGCATACCCACTTTCACTCATCCACACCCACTACACAGGGTGTGGGTGATGATTCTTCCAAGAGATGGATGTTATGCCAGGGGCATACTGAAGGAAAAAGGGACTTGGAAGTTTGCAATCCCAAAACGTATACTAAATGCTCAATCTGGCCCTACAAAATGTCCCCTTTGCCATGTACCAAAATGACTTTAAAGCTGTGTTAAAGTGGCAGCTGCAAAATTCCCTCTGCAATAGAACTGTGTGGTTGATGGTGTCACAACCCAAGGGTGTGATTTTTATTTGTGTGTGCTTCGGCACTGCTGAATTATTTCCCGCCTCTTGTAGCTTTCTTTGCAGGGTGCATTTCTTCATTGCAACATAGAAATGCACGTTGCAAGGAGTTCCCGCCATTTGTATTCAGATTCGTGCCCCACTATTGGCCAGTTCTAAATTATTCCCACGTGGCGGCTAGCGATTGGCTTGCTAGCCGTATAAGAGGCTTGAGTGGTTTCCGCCCAAGTTGGAGGACTCCACAACTATCAGGAGGAGGAGAACTTCATGTCTCGTGAAGATCTCTAAGCGCTGTGGAGCCTATTGGACCCAGTGTGTATATCAAGAAGGCTATAGGGGTCTGATCAGCCTCTCTCCTCTCCCCGTCGCCGCCTGATCCCTCGACTAACCCTTCCCTGCGCGCAAGTTCCACGGAGCCTAGCAAACTTCGTGTGAGTGAATCCAGAGCTCTACCCGGGGTTCGAGTCCTGCAGTTTTTTTCTTCCCGTCGCCGAAAACCCCTTGTGACGTACTCTCGAGGTTTTTGTTCATCTCCCGTCACCGAAACCCCATTGCAACATACCCTTACATTCTGCAGGTTCGAGTTTTTGTTTTGTTTTGTAACCACAACTCAAGCAAGTTTTCCTGCCTGCACTGCGACCATCTTCAGTGTAAGAAAAATAATCTTAAATCAACCACTAAGCGTCCGTGCCTAATTCTAGCGTGCTGCCTGTCTTCCCTGATCCGGCGTGTCCGGGCTGCTGGCCACAGCCCGCCGCACGAGAAAAACCCCCCAAGGGCCTCGGACCGCTCCCGGCCCGCACAGATGGAACAACCAGGTTTATAAGCCATCACTCTGTAGTAATGAAATCTGGACTGCAGAATACTGTAGCTGATCCTCCCCTTGAGGAACAGGCCACAGGAAGTTGTTTCTCTTGATGTAAATAAGAGCACCACTGAAATGGCTGTAATTTAAGGAGCAATCTGAAATGACCCTCAGAGGCCCTAGGGCTATGGGATGCACAGGCACCTTGTAACACCACCTCTGCCCCCCCCCCAAAACATGCAAGCAAACTGAATGCAGGCATTGAAAATGGGTCTACATCACTGACATAAAATCTAAAAATTAAATCAGAATGTTTAAAATATTTTTATAGTTGATAATTGCCTTGTTCTCACCAGGAGATATTAGAATGCAGAAATTTACAATTTTTAGTTTGGTTCAAAAGTTTCCATACAGTTTTTGATTTTTCATCAAAACAAAAACACTTTGTTTCAACGTGCTTTGGAAATTAAAATGTATGCTTTCTCCCCTGCCCATTTACTCTCCTTCCCCCTCTTCCTTCCAATCAAAGAATCAAAATGCTGAGAACTGAACATTTTTCATGTCAAAACAAATGGAAATATTATTTTCTCCTTGCTTCTTTAAGTGACATTTATCCTATCAATATAACATTCAATTGCCCTCAAAGAAGAAGCAACTTTTTTGGATTAAATTCATAGATTCATAGATTGTAAGGCCAGAAGGGACCTCAGAAGATCATCAGGTCCAGCCCCCCTGAACCGGGCAGGAAAGATAACTGGGGGTCAGGTGACCCCAGCAAGGTGACTGTCTAGTCTCCTCTTGAAGATTTCCAGTGTAGGCAATTGCACCACATCTGGAGGGAGCTTATTCCACAGTCTGGACACCCTGAATTTGAAGAAGTTTATCCTAATGTTGAGCTTGAATCAATCTTCCAGGAGTTTGTGGCCATAACTCCTGCTTTTCCCCTTGGGTGCCCTGGTGAACAGTTGCTCACCGAGCCCTTGATGTACTCCCCTAGTGTAGCGGTAAGCTACTACCAGGTCCCCTCTCAGCCTTCTTTTCTTCAGACTGAAGAGCCCCAGATTCCTCAGTCTATCCCTGGTAAGTCTACCAGGTCCCTTTTAAGACTCTGATCATACGGGTGGCTCTTCTTTGGACTCTCTGAAGCTCATCCATGTCCTTGTTAAAGTGCGGTGCCCAGAACTGGATGCAGTACTCCAGCTGTGGTCTCACCAGTGCTGAGTACAGTGGAAGAATCATCTCCTTGGTTTTGCTGGAGATGCATCAATTGATACATGCCAGAGTATTATTTACCCTACTGGCTACAGCATCACACTTCCGGCTCATATTCATACTGTGGTCTATTATTACCCCCAGGTCCCTTTCATTCATGGTGCTAGTCAGTTTGGTGCCGCCAAGCCTGTAGGTGTGTTGGGGGTTGCTCATCCTGAGGAAGAGCACTTTACATTTCTCAACGTTGAACTTCATCAGATTCCAATCCGCCCAACTTGCTAGCCTGTCTAGGTCTGCCTGTAGCTGTAGCCTATCTTCAAGCATGACCACGCTTCCCCATAACTTGGTGTCATCCGTGAACTTCGCCTGAGAGCTCTTCACCCCCTCATCCAAATTGTTAATAAAGATGTTGAAAAGTACTGGACCAAGCACCGACCCCTGTGAGACACTGCTGCCCACTTCTTGCCAGGATGACACAGATCTGTTCACTATGACTCTCTGGGTCCTATCTTGCAGCCAGTTTCTCACCCACCTGACTGTCTCGGAGTTAAGCCCACAATCTTCTAATTTTCTCGTGAGGACATTGTGGGATACTAGATGAAAGGCCTTTTGGAAGTCTAGGTATACAATGTCAACCCGCTTTCTCATGTCCAGGTGGCAAGTTACCTGGTCATAGAAGGAGATGAGGTTGGTAAGGCAAAGCCTGCCTGCAATGAAGCCATGCTGGCTGTCATTCAGAATCTTACCTTCTGCAAGCTTATCACAGATAGGCTACTTGATGAATATTTTTAGGATTTTCCCTAGGATGGAAGCTAGGCTGACTGGCCTATAGTTACCTATAGTTACCTGGCCTATAGTTAGCTCCTGCCCTTCTTATGGATGGGCACAATTTTGGCCCTCTTCCAGTCCTCAGGGACTTCTACAGAGTGCTATGAGTTGTGGAAGAGTTTCACCAGGGGTTCTGCAATGACTTCAGCCAGCTCCTGAAGCACTCTCAGATGAAGATCTGGTCCTGCTGACTTATATATGTCTTATTTTTTTTATTGATCATACACCAATTCTACAGTAATAGTAGGAAGGTGATTATTCCTACTGTGGTCATCCTGCAGTCTACCTGGCATTGTTATTCTCTTGGTCCGGTGAAAGACTGAGGTGAAGTAGTCATTTAGGAGTTCAGCTTTCTCCTGGGTGCTGGTAACCAGTTCTCCTTAGTTGTTGAACAATGGCCCCACACTCCCATTTGTTTTCCTCCTGTTCTCTATGTACCTAAAGAAGGACTTCTTGTTGTCCTTGATTCCTGTTCCTAATTTAAGTTTCGTTGCCGCTTTAGCCTTTCTTATCTGTTCCCTGAAAATGGAGGCCGTTGTGGAATAGTCCTCCTTGGGGCTCACCCCGAGCCTCCATTGTTTATAAGCCCCCTTGCTTCTTTCTTAAGAGGACCGTGATTAATTTTTAGTTTGATAATATGATCATTTACATCAACTAAGGAACTTGTTTCTTCAGTGAAGTCCAGCTCATTAAAGAAGTGTTTATTTTGAAAAATTTAGCAGGAGGCAGTTTTCAGTTCGGATCTGATTCTTCACTGTCTTGCACCTTGTATGCTCATTTATCCCTGTAGAAATAAAAAGCAAAATGCTATAACTCCAATTTCATATTATTTCACTTTTACTTTGCCCAGAAGTGAATGGTTAAAAAAAGTACAACATCATGAAGAGCAAGGCTCATTATTGCAATCCTGAAACTATGCTTTTGTCTTATGAATGAAGCTACAGAATGAGTGTTTCCGCACCACAGAATTAACTTAAGGGAACTATTTTCGAGGACTTTCCTTATTGTCAAACTAACAAGTACAATATGGGAGAGTCCAGATAAGCACACGTGTGGTTTGCAGTGCTGCCAGGTGGTGCATGTGGCAGCAGTGCGTGCCACCCCAAACCAGAACCTGGCTGGCCAGAGCTATGCTCTGGCTGCTGGCCAGCCTCTGCATGCCTGGATCATTGCTGCAGGAGCCTTAGGAGGCCCCCAAGACCCCAGATAAGGCTGCTGGGGCCAACCCAGGTGCTGACCCCAGTGTCCCCTACCCCATCCTGGGCAACTTGCTGTGTGCCAGAGTGTGCATGCTGGGGCATTCTCCAGGGACAACTCTAGGCACATATTTGTGCCACTGCTTGTTGTCCCCGGGGAATGCGTGTTTCCACTCATGGGGATGTGCCCCATGTCACCTGATATATCAAATCTAAAAGCGGGATCTTTGCTGCATGGATACAGGTTTGGGGTTCTGTGTCTAGGATCACATCACTTATCATCTTTGTATAGTGTTTACGTGAACTTTAGAATGCTTCTGATAAGAGGATTCCTCACTACTGTACAAACATATTGTTCAGTTCAACCCTAAGTTTAAACAGAAACAAGTGTCCTATAAAAACAAAATGACTAGAATGCTGTAAAAGGAATGGTCTATTCAGTTGATTGCTGCGTAGCATTAGAAAAAAACCTGTCAATAAATTCTCTTACTAACACTGTCAACTATGTCCTCAGAAGTATTGAATAGAGTTGGATAGATTTTTTTTCACTAAAAATGAAGTTTGGAATCAGTTAAAGTACATCATGAAGTCATGGCAATTTCAGCCAATATTTTCAGTGGAATGACACACACAAAAAAAAAAAAGATTCTGAAAACATTCAAAACGTTTCAACAATTTTTAAAATGAAAGACTGTTTTTCCATTTTGTTTTTACATCTTTCTTACTCCTTTATTAAAAAATGGATTTAAAATATTTTAAAGGGCTCACACAAAACAAACAAAATGTTTTTCTTAGTTGGGATATTGGTTTCTGATTTTGGGCCTCCTTGAAGATATTGTCTTTTTTTTTTTACACTTAGGGTCACTCAGAAACAATCTTCTTGGATTGTCTGGGATTACCAGTTAACAAATCCATTTATTTTGCACAGTTCTACTGCAAAGTGCCCACAAACTTCTCCTGAAATCAGTGGAATTCAGAAGTGTAACTAGGAATTTTGGAGCCCTGGTTGGGATGTCTTGGGGAGGGAAGTAGATCAGTGCTGGGAGTTAGTGGGGAGTACTTACCTCCTTGCACAGGAGCTGTTGCTGCTGCCATGACAGAAGCCCCCCAGATGTGGGCTTCTTCTCTAGCTGTGCAGGCTGTGGTGAAGCAAGGTCCTTGAGGCAGCCGGTCTGGACCTCCTCTGAATCTGGACCCCCTCTGCACCTGGGATCTTACAAATCCACCCCAACTTATGGTACTAATGGAACTTAAAGCATATTCAGTGTTTTCAAGACTGGGCAAGAAAATGGCCCAGTTCAGGCTTCCTTTCTATTTTAAATGTGTTTATGGTTCATGAATTGGACCGTTGGCTTTGAATGAGCCAAAAACCACAAAGTGAAATTCAGCCACAGCTCCTACCTTCCACCATTGGCTTGTTTTGAGGTTGAAACTACTTGAAGACCTTGAGCCTTGACTGAGTTCCATCAAAAAGCCCTCCCAAGACAGATGGGGCAGAATCTTATGATGTTGAGGCCACGTCTAGACCAGGAGAGCTTTGTGAGGATAGCTCTACTTTGGCACTACATGGGCTCCTAGTGTGCTACAGCTTATAGTGGCAAAGCTAGAACTAGCCTACATTAAAAACATTTCACCAATACAGCTACACAGGCAGAGATCCCAAGTAGAGTTTCAGCTTAAAGCATAGTTCTGTTAGTGTAGTACTTTAAATCACCCCTCTAAACAACTTCAGCCATACCAGCACTTAGAGGACTTGCCAGTCACATCTGAGGGGTGATTTTTTTGCAAAACTTTACAGAATAGACCAGTCTTCCAGCACCCAGGTGAAAGAAGATATATTTGGAACAGGGTTGATTTGTCTATATAAATGCATCTACACCAGGGACTCCAATCAGCAGAGCTACATCAGTCAGGGATCCCATCTAATTGCAACCTCAACTGACAAAGCTCTGCAGCTCACTTACATCCAAGCCCAGGCTGAAGTCGGGAGCACTTCAGGAACTGGTGGGCCCATCTACATGTGATGCTGTGCTCCCTTGGTATGTGCTGCAATGGCAACACAGAGGCTGAAAATAACCGTGCGCTGTCGGCATGGCACAGTATGGGCTGCTACTGTACCGTCATTTAGTACTTTCAAAAGGAAGCACTAAATTATGGCACAGTAACAATAGCGCTGTAGAGGCATGTGTAGACACACCCAGTGAAAAGGATGGGGCTTCTGCAAATTACCCATTATTCCTTTAGAAAATTATGGCAGTTTAATTCAAGTTCAAGTGATATATTTTTCCCTTTCTTCAGGATTTTTCTAGGCAAGAGGAAAATGAACACCACTGATCGGATTCTCTTTCCATTTCTACTCTGCTCCATTGACTTCAATGAAGATGATCTAGTTTTCTAGCAACTTATATGGGCCCTGCTTTTGTACTACATGGGTATCTCACAACCAGCTATAGATTTACTAGGATGCTGCAAAGTAGGGCTGAATTATGACCCCTTTTCAAAAACAGGTAATTGAGTCAATTTAAAGTTTCTCAGGAAACAAAGATGATAACTGCATTCAAGCATTTCTCTAATGTTCAGGTCTGGGTCTAAATCACAACCTCATTTTTTCTGATTTCTACTGCTGTAAGCAAGAATGGGCACTTATGCATTCTAAGGTAGTCTAGTCCTGACACAAACTGTTTTACTGTGTGTTCAAAGTACACTTATTGTTGCATTACTTGAAACTTTTGGTCTCGTCTGCTATAGGGAAAGTCATGTGTCTTCAGAAGCAGTTTGTCTACTTTCCTATTGAATGTGCCAGGGATAGCCTCGTTTTACACTGGTTTCAACAGAGCAAAGCATGGGTAGAGCAACAGGAATGAAAGAGTTAAAACAATCTTAGGGCTTTCAAAGGACCTTGTTTCTTAGTTTAATACAAGTAAGTGTTTAAAATATCCCTGAAACACTGCCTGTTAGGAGAAAAACTAACAAAAGATTAGTATTTGAAAAAAAAAATCCTCAACCAAAACATTAAAATCCAAGGCTGATCATATAAAAGAAATGATGTGTTAGGCCTTGCAGTCAAATGATTCATTTCCTGTTTCATTAAAACCTTTCTTCCCCAAGTATAAGTGGCTACTGCTATGTTCTGCCCTGGAGGGATGTGCAGTGTACTAAATGTCAAGGGACTTAAATGCAAGTGTAGAAACGAGTTAAAGGAATGCTATTTGTGTATTTCTGCATTCAAAAGGGAGATGGGTTTCTTTTGTATTCACAGCTTAAGGCATGTTTTTTCTTTCTCTCTCTGTAGCACACACACACATGCAGGAATGGGAGGATCTAATATTTTAAAAAAGGGGTGCAGATAGTGTGTTATATCATCATATACAACACAACACATTTTCTGTAGTTAAATAGAAACTAGAAGCTTTACTGATATGTTGGGGGGCTAGCATTGCATTATTCTGTTTAAGATCAAAGCAAACACAAATATAACTATTGGAATATGCACTAATTTACTAGATTATATATAAAGTTTACCAAACCACAACAAACTAGGCAAAATTAGTCAAAATACATTGTGTCATTTGTCCTGTAGTCATTATGATTACATGTACATCTCTTACTCAGATTTATAAACTGAAACCAAGCCTTTCTGATCATCTTGACAGTGCCTCCAGCACTTCACACACAATTTCTATACCCGAGTTAATATTATCACAACTGAGGTAAGGTTTTTAGTTAAAACAAACAAACAAACAAACAAAAAACAAAGGCTGTGAAATAAAAGAGAGAACAGCTAACAAGAATGGCTAACAGAAAGCAAAATTGCTCAAGAAAAGGTCATATGAATAATGGAACATCAAGACTATTAAACAGAATAGAAGGTTGTAACATCTGCAGAGTGGAGAGATTAGTAGGAAACAAGGAGATGACAATGAGCCATGAAGTCATTTGGCTCAGCATTACTTGAATAGAAATGCTGCTGCACCTCCCATGCAGTTAGCTTTAAAGTTTGGATGGAACAGGAATCAAAGAGTTAAAACAGTTGGTGCATCACTGCACCCACCCTTGATCTGTCCCTAAATGCGCACACATACCAAGCAGTGCACCATAAAACCAAAAGCCTGTATAAAACATAGATAATTGTAAGCTTGGTATCAACATAATTTTGCGGGCCAAAACTTATTTCATGCACCTCAAAATTAACCTGGGGCAGACGGATACTATCACCTTACAATGGCATATTGTGGGATAAGGATATTTTATCTTGATGCAGTTTCTTTCTGATACAGCCTAGCTGTGCAACTGGGCAGATTTATAATCCCCCCAAAAATGTCCTGTAGGATAAATTGTTAAGCATTGATTTTTATTTTTTTTTTTTAGTATCAGCTGTTATACCCCAATTTCCTTGAGCATTTCTCAGAACACTCAGGAACAGAAATGATGACTTGTCCAAAGTCACTCAATAGTAGGAGAGGCAGGAATACCAGGTCTGGCCAAGACACCATTGTCTAAGGCAGGGCTGTCCAATTTTCAGGCAGCCAGGACCCATATGGCTCATGGGCTGCAGACTTGAGGGACCCTTGACCTGAAGGCCCACTTTCACTAACTTTAATGCGCTCTGGATCAGGCCACCAAAGAACATTTTGTTCTATTCACCCAACTCTAAAGAGGTTACATTAAAGGGATCACACCAGTTTTCCCAAGTTTCCTAGTTCCTCGTGTGTCACAAAAGAAGCCTTGAGACCTCTTGGTGAGAGTGGCTATTGTTCATATGGAATTTGAAACATTTCTAATTTGTGAAAGGAAGCCTAATTGCACATACTATACAAACACACACACACCCCATGTGGAAATAATAAATGTGTTTATGATGGAAATATTTGCTTCCTTTATTATTTTAGGACTTTGTCCAGATTTGAAGCAATTGTTAAAAACATGAAACTGATTCTTCTTTCTTTATTACCACATTTAGTTTGCTATCAGCTAATAAGGCATCCATGCTTCTTATTTTTAGGGTATCTTTGGAACAAAATTTAGTTTTGTTCCAAAGATACATTTTAACACATTTGTGTGTTGGACTTTGCAGGTGCCAGAGTAACTGTGTACTTATAAGCAGGTCCACTTAATTCAATGGTAGAAGCATGACCAATGGGATAGACCTCGCCGATCCAGGCAGCCCAGCTTCCACTGTTGGCTCTCCCTTTGGCCTACTGGATGGCCATCAAAGTCAATGTTACTCAGTTTGTAACACAATTAGAGCTGGGGTAAGATTTTCAGGAGAAACTTGGTTTTCTACAAAAATACAGCTTTGTCAAATCAACTTATTACACAAATTGAAGTTGAACTTGGCTGGGATGACCTAGTTGGGGGTGGTCCTGCTTTGAGCAGGAGGTTGGACTAGATGACCTCCTGAGGTCCCTTCCAACCATAACTTTTTATGATGTGTAATCAAGTTTGAACATTTCAAAATTAAACAAATTGATCTTCAATTCGTAACAACTTTTTCTTTAAAATTTCTTTTTGTTCCCTTTTTTAAAAGTAATATAAAACTGTTCACATTTTGGAAATGTAACATTTTGTCCTCTGGTCAATTGAAACATTTGATTTTATTTGAAGTGAGGGATTTTTTATTTTGGCCCAAACCAAATCATACCCTTTTGATGTTTTCGAGCTGCCTGCTAATTGAAAAGCTCAGCACAGTTCTAGTGATGATGCTTGCCTGCTTTGCAGAGCAATTGCCTATCTGAATATGGGAGGACAAGAGTTTAAAATCCAAGATATTGCTTCTTTATGAAGGTTGGATTAAGGGGACTCAAAGGATGAACTTTGGGATCAACTCAGGACAGTTGATCAAGAATCTTTCAATGAAACAGCTTTTCATATGGAAAGACCATTTTGTTGAAACCAAATATGTTTGTGAAGATGCACCAGTTTTGATTTTTTTTTTTTTTAAATAGATAGATAGATATCAGGAAAGGTTTCTCAGTTCCTAGACAGAATTTCCAGTTAGAACCAGGGGAAGATGCACTCAGAACAGACACTAACTTTTTTGTGGCTAAGCTACTCAGCTGGGATGAAGGACAATGGCAGAGAAGAGACTTGGACCTGGTTCTCCCACAAGAGGAGGAAATGTAATCTGTAACAGGAGCCACTCAACATGGGAGGAGGTGTAGGTGTAAGTACGCCCAAGTATTTGATGTCATAATTTTCCTTAACATTCCCTTAATTTTAGGCCCATGTCCTGAGCTCCCATCAGTATTACTGAAACTCCATACATGGACTGGGGAGAATGATCTAGCCCATTTTTAGGATGGGTTTATTTTTATCTTTTTGGAAAACTTTATTGCTTCCCTTCCCTTTTTTATATCTCTTACCAATGAGAAAAGAGAATGACTGAAATAACATGGTGGGTAATAATTACTTCTTCCCTGGGAGACTAATTTTGTTTTGTTATTGCTGAGACAAGCCTAAAAGAGAGAAGATAGAACCTCCCTGCAAAGGTAAAAGAATTCCCAGGCTGTGCCAGACACTCTTGAGAAGTTCTTTTGCTGGCTTTCCCGTAGGGTGGGAGAGGTAGCATTTGGCTCAGAGCATCAGCTGACAAAAATAAAGCAACCAAACCAATAAAGGGGGAAGGGAGGGCGGGAAACTTGTTTAAAAATATATCTAAAGTCATTGTCTTTCCTGTAAAGGAGTTTATTTGGTGAGAAATGGATCTCTCACTACAGGCTTCAATTTAAACTGGCTGACCCAGAAGGAAGAAAGTGCCTGGGAAAGGAGCAAAAGGAAATAAATAAGAAGTAAAAATCAAATAGAAAAGAGGGTTGGTCTTTCCTCTTTTAAAGATGTCTGGGGATGATGGGATTTTTATGCCCAGCCTCTTAGTAAGCTAAGTGCTTTGCATTTATTCTTACTTTATGGTGAATGGCATAATTCAGAAAGTGACTGCATAGCACTATCCTTCATACAGTGTACACTAAGGACAATTGTACAGTAAGAGCTTATTCACTCAGACATCCAGTCAGAAGCCAGTTATCCAACTCTAGTCCCCATGCCATACAAAACATCATCTCCTTCTTTCCATTCCCTTATTCTGCCATCCTTCCCTTGATTCCATCGCACTCTTCTTAATCTATCCCCTTTGCTTCCTTGCTTCCTTGATCTCTGTTTCTCCTGCTTAGCTGAAATCCCTGTATTTGCCACGGTCCCTGCACTTTCTTTTGAAACCAACTGCAATGTTTGGGTAAAAATCATCCTCATGTAGAGGGCCAGCAGAAAGCTTATGCATCTCATAACTACAGTACTATTAACAGAAGTTTAGTGGGAGTTAACTAGTAGATAGGCCTTGTTCTAGGTCCATGCTTCTACACAGGAGTGAATTTCTCCCATTGATAATACAGTAAAAGCTCTTTTATCTGGCATCCCTGGGGAATATTACTTTAATTAACTGGCATATGCTGGTTAATTAAGTGCCCGAAACAGGCATCCTTGCCTGTTCAGGCCACTGCTTCTCCCACCACTTCTCCCATGCAGGCCCTGTGGGATAGGAAGGTGGGCCCTGAGCAACCTGTTATGCCCCTGGGCCATGGGAGCTCAGCAGTGCAGGCTGCTTTGCCCTGGGCCATGGGGGCTCAGTGAAACTGGAAGTACCACGGTGGGTACTTTCATTTTCACTTTACCTTACAAGCTGGCATGCCGGTTAATAGAACATGCCAGCTTATAAGGTGCTGGTTAATGGAACTTTTACTGTATTTATATAGTACTAATTCAAGCATTTGTAAGTAAGGCCATAACAATCTCCAGATTAATATCTCTGATTCTCTACTAGACCCATGCCATAAACCTATGCCATTATATCTTCCCTTGGGTCAACAGTGTATCTTCCTTTTGGTCAACAACTACTATGTTCATATCAACGGTGGAAGAACCTTATCAAACAACGTATAAGGAACATCCTGAGCCTGGACCAAACCAGAACAATTTTCAAGTTTGGAATACCTCAAATTCAGCCACCCTTCACCCCTGTGACCCATCATCACATCTCTCTATGTTGACATCCAGCTCAGAGATTCAGCAGCTGTGTCATAGCCCCAACAGATCTGCACACTTTGTTCTGGGTAGTCAACTGTCTTCTAGTCTTATGAATTGAAGAGCTTTGCTAATAAGGCAGGGACAATGGATTCTAGATCATCTGTGGGCATGTCTCTACTGCAGTGCAAGATGTGACTCCAGCCTGTGTAAGATGTACTGGAGCTCACTTTAAGTAAGCAGGCTCAGGAACTGAATAGACAGCAAGGTATTCAATGTGGGCTGAAAATGTCACTTGGGATAATGGGCAAGTATTCTGGCACTTAGCCCATCCTGAGCTCCAGTTGTTATAGCTACACTAATGCTCAGGCATGAGCTCACTCATTTAGTGGCTCAGGTGCATCTGCAAAAGCTGTAGTCATGCCTCTGGTCCACACGGGTGACCTGTAGAGCTCACAGAGTCAATAGTCAAATGGAGGCCAACATCCAGAAGAAAGGATTAAGGTTTGTCAGGGCTGTACAACATTCTCCCCCCTGACTCCTCCCTACTCTCCTGGCTCATTGTTTCACCGCTTCACATAGAGAAACAACTATTGACGTGAAAGTTAGGAAATAGGATGGAATGTAACTAACAGCAGAAAAGGGAAAGGAAACCCTAAATATATTTTGATAAGAAATATCCAAGCACAAAATGCTTTACCAAACCCACATTTTAAACATACTGGGTGTGTCCACATAAGCTGCTAACTACACAGTAGCTGAATAATACTGTGAAGTTGCTCATCACAGCACCACCAGTGCTAAGAAGTTACTGTGCAGTTTAATTAAGCTACTGTGCAGTAGCATCACTTAAAAGGTGTTCGTCGGTGCTACTACACAGTACCCCCGGTTCTGCACATTTATTTAGTACAAGTATAAACAAGTACTAAATAAATGTGCATCCTTGTATAAACAAGCCTATATAAAGTACCAAATAAATGCGCAGTAACCACTGTGTGGTAGTATCTTGTGTAGACGTGCTCACTGTGGGGGACAAGCTGAATACTTCCAAAAACTATTTGTGGACATATCTTTAAATAAGCAGTAAGGATTCACTTCTACAGCATGGGCAATTTCTTTGATTAACATTCCAGAGACTGTATTGTTTCTCTAAGATATGGATAAACAAGGGGTGTTGGACACTGATTTATTTAACCAACAGGTTCATGAACAAAACCTTAGTTCTCCTCATTAAGTGGCTTGATTTCAGAAGATGTTACTGTGTAGCAGTAATAAATTATTACTCCCAACAAGCAATTATAGTCATCTGGCTATACTTGGGGAAGGGTAATTTACATTAAAATTCCTTCCTTAAGTTACTTCTCAGGCAGTACAGCAATACATAACCTCTGACTATGAATGGTACCTTTGGGAACCAACCAAGCACGATGAGAGTACTCTCTGATAGTCCTGGAGCTGAACACATTTTCTTTTTTCTTTTTTTTTAATCTAAGATGTGATTGGATTACTCCTTAAAACCTTTTACTTGACCACCAGAGATAACCATTTT
The DNA here is from genome assembly GCF_030867095.1 of Alligator mississippiensis. Lineage (NCBI taxonomy): Eukaryota > Metazoa > Chordata > Crocodylia > Alligatoridae > Alligator > Alligator mississippiensis. Next base: position 222,149,006 of record NC_081824.1, on the reverse strand, counting down.
CCATTTTTTTTAATAAAACAGAACAATTCTGGTGTAGAGTTTGCTCAAGGCTTTGGCCCTTCTCTGCTACAGCAGCTAATTTGTGCAGGTCATATAGGAACTAAACAGCCTTCTCTGAGAAATATTTGGTCCTTTTCTAACATGGAAATGAGAATGAGTCCAGGAGAGCTTGTAGATGGGCTTTTATTCTTTCTATGTTACAAAGTCTGAAACCAGAGATGAATATTTTTCCAAATGGATTAAGATTTGAAAAATAAAACCGATTCCATAAGCCATATTTCTGCTCTACTTTTCAATACTTTCAAACCAACAGAATGATGATCAGAGAACCCAGAATTAAAGTATTTTGGAAGTGTCAAAAGAAGACTTGACAAAATGGTGCCAAGAGTTGCCAATGATGCCTGTGCTACATTTAAAATGGCTGTTTGAGGAAGACAGCAGCCCCTCTTTGTGCACATCCAAATGGCAAGTAAAAGGGCTGATTCCAACTTAGATAACATGGAAGTTGGCATTCAGAAAGAGGTATGCTCTCCTTTTTCTGATCCAGTCAGCAGAGGGAATCTATGATGTCTTACCTGTATCCCAAGAAAATATTTCTTCTATGCACATAAAGTCTGTTGGGTGCTTTGTGAATTTAGTGTATAGTTACATGAAAACAAAGCCAAGCAAGTAAACTCCATTGATACCTTTGCCTTCAGAGAGATGCATAAAGATAATACTGGAGGAGGCAGTGGATATTTTGGTAATAAGCTCTTACTCAGAAAAGTGTATGCATTTGATTGTTAGTGTCTAAGGTTCATTTCTACCCTGCCTTCTGCATAATATAGCTAACTGCCTCTCTCTTTGGGAAATATTGATAACTAGTGTTATTAGTTACTTGAGTTATTAGTATTACTCATACCAATTCCATCTGCTGGCCAAGACTTTTAGGTTAATTCACAATGAGAAAATGGCCACCATACTTTTGGTAGTGAACGTGTGGCTATTTCAAAGAGCCATGCCCCTGGAGATTGAGGAAGTATAATGGGAAAACAAAATAATGAACTTATACTTAACTTGTTCTGAGAAAAGCATAACTTTGTCTATACTGGAGATAGTCTTTGTATAGGGACTTCAGATACCAAGGTAGTTGTGAACTCTGGACTCTTCTACTAACCAAAGGAGAACACTGTAGCAAATGATAAATTGGTAAGTGAATCTCACAAAGCAATCAGCATCAGCATATTCAACAGCACCTTTCAAGCAGCATCACTTCTTTAACACCCAAGGGAAAGTAGATATTAGTGGCCAATTTACTTCTCAGCTGTTAATAATGAATCCAGTTAGTATTTCATCCCAACTTAACATTCCTATTTACTATGAAGGTACCCAGAAAGGCACTACTAGAGATATTCCTTCATTCATTTGAAAAATAAGATCGATTTAGTAATGATCTATATGAAACAGAGATGGGAGCCAACTGGAATTTCAAATCCCCCCACTTCTTAAAATAAACAGCAGATGTAACTAACACTCATCTAGAATTTATTTTTCATTTTGGGATTGGAGTAATTGCCTCTTGCTTCCTTTAGCACACACCTTCCCTTTTTACAGAGTGAGCATCAGCCTCCAATGCTCTTCAGGCTTTTGCCTGAAATGTGTGATGCCCATGAGCCTCATTCCCACGTGGCTACTACTGGACTATAATTTGAGTTGCCTGAAGAATAACATCTCCCAACTCTCTGGAGCCATTTGAAATGGAAAATAACATAGACTCTATATCCTGCTATATAGAGTTTTCAGTTCAGTTGGCTTTTTTCTAATGTTTTAATAAGCCTCTCTGGTGGATGGGTATGAGAGAGAATATATTGATATTCTATTCCTGCGTGCTCCTTGGGACATAGACCATCCTTTTCTAACATGTGGAGTTCTTAATTAGCTCTGCAGTAAAGTGTCATTGTCTACACGAGTGGTGCTATTAGGCCAGAGCAAACTAATTAACTCTGCTGTAGTATAGTACTGTTGGACACAAGTACCATTCTATTTACTCTGCTGCAACCCACATGTAGATGGTGATGGGCCAGCTGGGGCAAGAGGGTGCTACATTGTGAGGCCTTCTGCTGGCTAGCCACATACTGTAGCACCCTCGTTCCCCAGCCAGGCCCTCCACAGCACACTGAGTTGTGGGGGAGCAGCTCTGGGCTGGCAGGCTGACCTCCCTGGGCCCTCTGCCATCCGGAGCTGTGCCACCTTAGCTGAATGTGCTGTGGTTCCGGGTACACATGTAAATGCTGCACCCAAGAGCAATAAACTACAGCTTGAACTGCACCAAAGTTTATTGTATCAAATTAATTTCCTGTATAGATGCACCCTGTTTGTATAGCACTTAGTAAGAACCTGGTCCATGATGGGGTCTCTTACACACTTTTGCAACACAAATAAAATAATGAAAGCTACTATCTGATGGCTGACAGACAGATAGCCAGACAACATATTGTTATTATCCAGCAGCTGGGTTTTTTTCTGTTGACCTGCTAATGTTTGGGAGCAGTTGTCTATTTTTTGGAGACATTACTACTGGTATTTGTAGTATAACCTAAGAGAGATTGGGGCCCAATTATACCTGACGTTATGCAAACACACAATAAGAAACAATCACTATTGCAAGGATTTGTAGCACAGGGGTCAATGCAAACAATGTTTGGGTATAAATTTAGCTATGCATTTTAGGGTTATTCCCCATGTGAGTTAAGGGTATGAAGGTCTGGTCCTTTGTTAATACTGTATGGCTATGCACACATAGGGGCTTGTTACATGCTGTACTTTGTGCTGCTCAGATGTTGATTGGTGTTAGTGCTGGCTCAAATTGGAGCAGTTGGCTAGAAACCTCTGACTGTCACCTACCTGCACAGCTGTGACTTTCCACTAAAGAGCTGGCTAGCAGGGCTGGACTAGGAGCTACAGCTATGAGTTGCCACTTCTGTGCTGCTATGCCAGGACAGGCTTCTATCTTTGCTCTGGGTGGGGGTGTGTGAGATATGCTTTGGGGAGAGGGAACATGAAGCTGGGAGGTGGAGAGTTAATGGGAAGGGGGGGTGATGTAAAGGGAGGTGGAAAGGAAATGGGGGTGGAGGAAGGGTGGTGAAATCAAGGAAGTCAGCCACTGCACAGCCCTGCTGCTGCCTCTCACTCCTGACCCACCGCACCCCGTCCCCCAGACCTGCTGGTGCCCCTCCCTCCCAACTCGCTGCAGCATGTGGGTTGCAGCCCCGCCACATGTGCGCGCGCGCACACACACACACACACACACACACACACACACACACACACACGTGCCAGCAGCTGCTAAGGGTTATGTCCAGAGCATGTGATCCCTTAACAGCCAATCACCTTTCCCCTGCTGCCCCCAGCCCCAAGTAGACAAGCCAAACAGTGACAGGGGAAAGCAGAGGCAAAGCAAAAATTCAGAGATATGCTTGCATTTTAAAAACCCACCCAGACAGAGGACAGGGGTCCAAAAAAGAGAACGTGTCCAGGAAAATCCAGACCTATGGTAACCCTACTCATGTTTTAAAAAATTGGGATTTGAGATGGGGTGGGAGGGGGGCTGGACATGCTTTCTGGGGTGGCTAGGAGGTGGGACGGGTGAGATAAGGTGCTTTTGGGGTAGCTACTGCCCCTGCCCAAGGAAGCCCCAGCTCATGAGGACCTGATCTGACTGCCTACTTTGTTTTCTTGTCACTCCTGGACCCATTCATGCCCTATGACCTGGCTAGCTATCATGTGCTCTGCAGGCTGTTAGCATAGGGTTATATCTCTGTGGGTGGGAAGGTCAAATCCCCAGGGATGGGAAGGGGTGTTGGCTTGATACCAGAACTGCACCCTGAGACATAGAGTTCAGGAAGTGGAAAATTTGTCCATATAGGAAAGGAGGGTGGAGGAGTGGACACACTGCATCCTGGGATATGGAAGGACTGCAACTTGGGTGGCTTGTCTGTGGGGAATGGGCACACATTAATGGAACATCAGCCGACTAACACGCATCAGAGATAAACCTGACCTGGAGTGGCATAACTTTAAGCTGCCTTAAGTGTGCTTAAAACTAGTTTAAGGAGTTAATGTGTGGACAATCCAGCAGTTGAGAGCTCCAAAAGCCACCTAAAAATAATGTGTAACAAGGCCCAAATATGGCATGTCTCCAGCTCATTGGACCATACAATAGAGGCCTCCATGAAAACACAACCCTCTCACTTGCAGAAAAATGCCATGCAGTTGTGTTCTGGTGTGCACCCAAGGTATCTGAGCCATACTCATTTGGGCTCAGGAGTGTTTAAATACATGAGGGACTGGTACCTTCTGAATCTGGGGGGGCACCCACAGAAGCCACCAACGGTGGCAGCCCTGTCAGGGGGGCACTAGGCCTACTGACAGCATAAGTGTTGGCCATCAGGCGAGGCACTGGCCCCGTCAGGGGGAGCACATGCAGCCCCATGCACCCCCTACCAGTCACCTATGTTTAAATAGTAACTACATGACAGGTTTTCAGCATAAGGCCATGTGGAATGGAGATGAGTGGGTGGGATGTGTTTTCCTGACATCACGCCCTAGCACAGTCCAGTGTTGTGAAGACATGCCTGTAGTCTGTTGCCTTCCTAGGGCTCCATGTCATCAACATGTTTTTGCCAATAAAACCAAGTATGCCAAGCTGTATTAGAAGTTGGTGTGTCTAAGCAAGCTTCAACTCTGCTTCAATAACGTAATAGTATTATTATCAATAGTATTCACCACAAGATGGATTTTGCTGTGGATTTGTTACAATACACTCCCATAACTGGTTACCTGCCTTAGGGAGCAAACAATAAGCAAAGCTTTACCTTAAGGTGAACAGGGAGAGACTCCTGTAGGAAATGATTCCATCTCTGAGTGTGTATGGCTTGGGAAGGGGTGGAGGAGAGAGAGAAAGAGAGAGAGAGAGAGTGTGTGTGTGTACACACACAACAGTTTAGACTGAAGTGACAAGATTTACAAAAAGCTGACAGTTGGGATCAGGATTGCAGAAAATCTAGTAGTTATTTAGCTGCTTAATCAGGTGCTCAGCTCCTGGCCCCACAACAACTGCAGCCAAAATTATACCTGAAATCTAAAAATGCCCTGATACTTACTCTTATTTCCCTATATTTAATACAAGCCTGGAGGCCATACTCTGATAACTAATTCTATTAAAAAAAATCTGGGATTGATTCTCCAACAGCTATCCAGGAACCTAGTACTTTTTCTTCAAGACATCCACTGTCTTGCCTTTGAAGGCAAAGGAATTCAAACACTCTGCCTTCAAGAAACTTCCCTTTCATTGACAAACACAGAGAAAACTTGAATGAGTGACTGACTGAATGAATGAATGATTGGCTCTTGAGCTACAATATATTTTTCTTAAGATTGAGAAGGCATCAGCCCTTTAGCTTTGGCTTCTATTATTAGCCCCTATTAGCATTATAATTATAAATACCTGGTAAATTTCTGCCTTTGATCTAGCCCGTATGTCACTCAGTAGTCTTTTTAAACTCTAGATTTTCCCCTCTCTGTCTTGACATTTTCCATTGTCTTCATACTGAATACCTTCTCTGCTGTTCTCAAAAGCTGGCCAAAAAAACACTAAGAGGATAGATTGTAGTATCAAGTACCATGGCTTCAGGCTCTGAGGCAGCTGCCATGTTCTAAAAGCTTCCTTTATTCTTTCCAACCACAGCTTTCCAATTGCATGAAGGACAAATATTCACTTCTCTCCCTTTACCTTTCATGGAAAAAAAAGGCTGAGACTGACAATAAACCCTTCCCTCTTTGCAGTCTGACCCAGTGGACATTAATACACCTTGTAATTGCTTGCCTCTGTTGGTTTTAGTCCTTTGCCCTTTTTTCCTTTCTTTTTGTACATCAGCTTCACCATTGCAACTATTCACTCTATTCCCAGTGCTGAAATCTAAGTCTCAAATGCAAGCAAAATACTCAGCCATTCATGACAAATTGAATGGCTTAATTTAAAAGGGAAGATAGCACCTCATCTAATGTTACTATTCAGTACAATAATCTCCATCACTAGCTCAATGAAGAAACCAGTGTGTCTTGAGTTCAAGTACAGACTATGCTGATGATCTATGGCTTTGAAAGGACCAGAAAGAGCACCTTTCTGCCTTTGATGCCAACAATACAATGGCCAACATTTGTAAAAAGCCAAAAAATAATATTCTACTCTCTGCTGATCCTGGCAGGGTCTCAACTAATAACTTGCAAAAAGCTAAAATGAGCTAAAACATTCTGCAAATATGGGGCTGGATCCTTAGTGTGATAAATCAATGTAGCCAATGTAGCTACACCAATTTACCATGGTTTAGGTGCTACCCCTAAATTAAACATTTCTGTTCATACTTAAAAAAAAATGAGCAGACGATCTGTAGCCAGCATTTTTTCAAAAAACCCTTTTCTATGCATAACTGAGTTGCAGGTGAGTACTACGTGTACTACTGCCATCTTCTGGATGAATTCAAATAACAGCTATTCAAATATATATTTTTAGGTGGATAAGTTATATAGCAGTAAACTTTGGTAAACTGTGATAAACTTTGATACCTATGACAGTTACTAGCAAGTCTGTAGCAAAAGGCTGCATATAAGGAGTACATTTTTTCTTTAGGCATGCACTTGAATGGGTCTCCATGATGTGTGCTGTCAGACTTATTAAATATTCTCCATCAGAAATTTTTGCTGATTTCAGCAAAAAAAAAATAGCAGCAAAGCTCTGCTTTTCTTGATATTATGTTCCCAGAAACCAGAAAACCTGAAGTCCAAAATTTGCAGTTGTAAACGGAAAAAAAACCCCTATTTGGGGGGGTTTGATAATTTTCTTCTGTTCTTCACTGGTTTCAGCTGAATATTTTCAGTTGTCTAAAAACATATGAAAAAATTTGATTTTTTTCCTACAAAATTTAAGAACACTCAAAGAAACAACACTTCAGTGTTTTGACCACCTGGGTTGCACACTGGGTATGCTGATAAAAACCTGTTATACAGAAAGCTGAAGAGTTCCTAAAATAACCATTCCCCCCCTGCTAATTCTATTGGCATTAACATAAAGGATTTAATTATCTATTTTCTACAATGTTTGTAATGATTTACTTCACTCCAAAGTGAGTGTGCAGTGGACGTAAAATGCCACCAGATAGGAGAAGAGCTCATTACTTTAAAGTGCAGCTCAAATAATATTTAGGGTTGCTGATCTTTTTCAAACCCTGCTATCTGAAAGTATGGCCAGGATAAGATCAATTTGTTTGCGTTCTGCCAGAAACATTCACCAGGAAGTTGGACCAGTATGTACATCTATCAGTTTGCTTAGGGGCAGTGAGTAGGCTGAAAATTCAGGGTTCCTTCTGAGGCTAGATGTCAGGCTGCAGTGAAAAATTGGTGGTATATTTAAGTGGTCTAATAAAAGTTACCACATTTACCCAAAGAACCTTGCCTGCTATATAATATGGATTCAGAACATATCCCTGCTGCTTTAGATAATAGATAATGTCTCCCACAAATAAAGAAAGTATTAATGAGGCACACGGTTGGAATGATCTGGGTTGTTCTGAAGATTTTTTTATTATCCCTGCCACTCAGAAATGATTGACAGAATTACTCAGACCTAAACCTGTCAGTTGTATGAATGCAACTCTCTCTAAAGTGAATGTCACTACTCTGAGCATAGATAAATGTCTAAACACCTATGACATCATAGGTGGATCTAGGATATTGTTTCTTTTTTCAAATAGAAAACAGAGCTTGAAGCTGTTGACTCTACAAAATGTTCTTTTGCAGTGCAGACAGAGCCGAAGACAAAGCCTGGGTTGTAGTATCTAGTACTCTGGCTTCATGCTCTGAATCAGATCCTCCTTTTCTAAAGACTTTCTGTTCTTTGCACAAACACATTCCAAGCTGCCTGAAGGACCAAGCTTCAGTTTTTGCCCTTGCAGGATGAATGAGAAAAATGGCCTTAAAAAATTACATTGAACTCTGATATTACACTCTAATAAATTATTGGATTTGATAAGAGTTCTTTGGTTAAGGTAGAGAATCTTACCACCTGTTAAATACTGAGACAAAGCAAGAACAGCTGTTGACAGATGTGGAAAAAAACTGATTTACCGGAAGAGGCATTGTGTTAGTTTGACCTGGCTAGATCATGCAGGAGTTTTTGGCATTTTAACCTAAAACTTATTTAATCAGCTATTAGATAGAAGCATTAAAACCCCCCACTGAAGCATGTGATCTATACAGATGTAACCCTTCTGCTGGGCATTGGTCAGTAGCAAAAAAGGGCCAGGTTCATATTTTGGGGTACCCCATAAATTATCCCAGTGGCTTGAGCCCCCACCCAGAAATCTGGGAACACTAAATTTGATAGGGTGTCCCATAGAAACAAAAACACCTCCTCACAAGCAGTGTAAACACAAAACCCCAAATTAATTACAAAAAATAAAAACAACCTCCCCCCCACAAATATAATTTTAAGACACTACAAAGCAAAGTCTATAGTTGGCACCCTTTTGGGGGAAGCTTCACCCATACTGAGGCAGTCTGGGACTTGCGGCTCTTCAACAGGTAGTTCCAGGGGCCTGAACCCCTATTCCTGCCCTTTGGCAATAGGTTGGGAGAGAGGGGGCATACTGGAAAGTCCTGAGCTGCTCCTTGGGTTCACTACATCGTGGGGAGCCGCTCAAGAGTGCAGCTCCTTCTGGGTTGCAAGGGGCTCCATTGCTCCTGGAGACATGGTAGAGTGCCAACCTCCACTTCCACATGGTGGCTTTGAGGGATTAACTGTGGCTTTCATCAGCACACTGCACCCCAAAATTTCTAGTCCCAATCCCAGCTCTGCTGGGTGGAAAACTGCAAAAGAACTCAAAGGAAAGGTCAGGTTTATCTGGGCTTGGGCCTGAAGTGCAACTAGCGCCCAACCACACCACTTGGTTGAGACATAAACTACAAAAGGGACAAAAGGAGGCCCAGGCCTATCTCACTGGGCCTGAACTGGGCAGCAAAAGCTGGCCAGGCCTATACTACATTGAGACCTGTAACAAGAAGTCCCAGGTCTTACTCTGGCTCAAACCATGCCAGGTTCCACCCTGGCCCAAATCTGCCAGCCAAACATATGGCTGGGGTTCAGCCACACAGCTAGGCTGAAACGCAATAGCTGTGAAACAGCAAAAAAGGCCCAGGCCTATGGCTGCAGCCTTGACAGCCACACCACTATGCTGAGACACTACAGGCATTTTTACACATGCTCCAGGAGGCGCGAGGGAGATGGGGGTGCTTTAATTAGAGAGCGCTTTTAATTAAAAGCCTGAGCGTCACATGTACCAGCATCCCCCACGCTGAAAAATGGTGGCGGGGCACTTTGAATAAAAGCTCATCCAATAGATTCATCTATGAGATTTGTTTTATCTCCTGGTTTTGACTGAGTTAAGCATAACCCAGAAAAAGTCTTTCTTGAAGTACTTTGCTGTTTTTAACTAAAACTGGAAAGTGGTGATTTGTGCAAACAAGAAAAAATCTTATCAAGTTAAACAAATTTTCTAATCGCCACAACCTTTTTTTTTTCTTTTGGGCTAAAGCTAGTTCTTATTTTGTTTAAACTAATCCTGTCTCCTTAACTCCTACATGCAGACATTTTCTTCTCCATGGGTGTATCTACATAAGACGCTGACTGTGCAATAGCCAAAAAATACTACACAGTAGCGCGTCACAGCATGGACAGTGAGACTTCACTACTTTGCAATATTATTAGGCTACTGTGCAGTAGCATCACCTAAAAGATGTTCACCAGCGCTACTACGCAGTAACTGGTTACTGCACATTTATTTAGTACTTGATTATGCAGGTACTAAATAACTGTGAAGTAATGACTGCGCAGTAGTGTCTCATGTAGATGGACCCTCTGGAGCTCAGAATGTTAATGATTATTTCATCCAATTGGAAATCTAAAGTTGTATATTTCTACGTAGGCATTTATACTGTGCTCATTACAGTATTGAGAACTATGGACATAGTTCTGGTCCACTTCTGGGTTCACCACTGAGCATGCAGGGGCCTCCCCTGTGCTCCTTTGGGATGCTCCATCCACCCCACCATTGCAGCGTTCATGAGCTCTGCCTGGTACCTCAAGGTATGTAGAAGAAACATTTAAAGCTGTGTGTCTGTCCAAATCACTGATTCTTTAAATCAGCACTGCATCTTCTGATTCAGATTCAGCTCAATTGAATCAGGACAGTGATCCGCATCAACAAATCGAATCGCTGTCCTCGATTTGGGCTGAATCTGAATCCCAATTGAATACGGCCCATTTCGCACACCCCTACTGACCACCTTCTGCCAAGATGATACAGACCCATCTACTAGCACTCTCTGGGTTTGACCCCTTAGCCAGTTCCCATCCCACTTGACCATGGACTCTTCCAGCCCACAATCCCCCAGTTTATTTTATAACAGTGGCATGGGAGACCATATTGAAAGCCTTTTTAAAATCCAAATATATGACATCAACCATGTCTCCCACATCTAAGCAGTTCATTACTTGATCATAGAAGGAGATGTGGTTGGTTAGACATGACCTGCCCACAACAAAAACATGCTGGCTATCCTTCAGCATTATGCCTTTTTTCCAATCTCTCACAAATTGACTTTTTGATAATTTTTTCCAAAGTTTTACCCAGTACTGAGGTTAAACTGACCAGCCTATAGTTTCCCGAATCCTCCTTCCTTCCCTTCTGAAAGATTGGCATCACATTGGCCCTTTTCCAGTCTTCCAGGATCTCTTCCAAAAACCATGAGTCTTCAAATACCTTTGTCAATGATCCTGCAATGACTCCAGCCAATTCCCTCAGCACTCTCGGGTGTAGTCCGTCTGCTTCTGCTGACTTGAAGATATTCAGCCACTCCAAGTGTTTCTTCACCAGTTCGACACTGCCCATTGGGCTTTTTTAAAGAAAGCTGATATGCTGATAAAATCATGTCTTTCCAGGACTTGAGTTATTTAGGTAAAAAATAGTAAAACCACATGAGCTATTGCCACTCCATTGTGTTGGTATCTGTATAGCTAAATACAAGAATTAAAAAAATAAGGGGAAGGCCTGTTTCCCTGAAAAATCAGGATATTTTTGTTCTTTTTCTCTATTACGATGTCAATCAATGACATTTGAGTGCTTAGAAGCCATCCCATTTTTTCTGCATATCTGGCCAGATCCTTAGTTGTTGTTCACTGTAGCTCTATTAAAGTTAGTTAAGTTAGTTATGCCTATTCACACTAGTTGAGGAGCCATCCCAAAATATCTGTTCTTTAAAAAAAATAAAAAGTTCCAAGAAAATGAGCTTATTTTCATATGTGCAACATGAAGCAAAATGAGTCAGGAAAAGTTGCATTTTACATGTGACCACCAAATTGTGGTCTGTTTATTGCCACAGCATAAAGGCCTTCCTCAGGGCATTATAGAAATTGCTCCTGTGTTACTAATTAAAAAAACAAACAAACTCATAATATGGCTGCATAAAGAATATCTTGGGCAATTATAAGTTTTACAACCTACAGTCTTGTAGCTCTGGATACACTGGAGGCTTGTAGCGATGGATTACTACAACTCACTTTATCTTACCCTAAATTTTAAAATTAAAAATGAGTGTCAAACTAAGATCATTTGCATAGCCAACCAAGAATATTCTTGTGGTTGTTATTAGGGTGTCCTGCTTCTTCTCTTCAGTATCTTTTGAAGTTCTTAATCTTTGCGGTTAAAAAATGATCCTAGTGGTCATTAGCTCAGATCTGCAGAGCTTATTACAAGGCCTAGTCCCTCAAGGTTGCCGACACAGCCTGTAAGTTGATGTCAAGGCATGATGCCTCACATGGTGGTGCATGTACACCCCCTGAGAGCACTGATGCACACCCTGGGGACTGGGAGCACTGCGGCAGGACCCCCTCGCCCCCCCGTCAGTGAGATTGGCCACGGGGAGACCCCCTCTCCCCCCCCGGTTGGTGAAATTGTCTATGGAGGAACCCCTCCTGTTGCCAGGGGCGGGGGGGAGGGGCATGTGCCCCCCCCCCGACTAAGGTGGCACAGTCACCCATGCATATAGTGAAAGTGGTGCCGGTCTTTTAGGAAGATGTCCATTCTTGATAGAAATAGTCCAAGTCTTGGAGAAGTCAATGCATCCCTCAGTCATTAATTACAATGTTTATTTTGTAATCTGTGAAAATGTTGATATCCAACTGGGTTAGCTGTTCTAGCATTATGGGACATTATAGCTGTACCTAAACAAAGCTATGGTTGCTATAATGCTTGGAAGATAGCAAGACAGTCCCGCACAGTCTAAAAATGACTTCATTTAAAAGGTTCCATTAACTGTAACCTAAATACGCTCATCAGGAAAGACAAACCTTCTGGAACACTTACAATATCTATAAATAAGTCGCAATTTAGTAGTTAGAGATTATAAGATTTTTTCCCATTATAAAAACAATTTTGCCTCTCTCTTCTTATTATCATCAAAAGATTATTTTTGCCTGAATTTTTTACAGGTAGCCTCTTGAAGACTGATGTGGAGTGGAACAGTTATTTGTGATGATTTGGGTTGTAAAAATGACTGATATTGCTTTCATTATTCTGCTGCCATCCCATATGCACATAATGGCCCAGTTTAGCAACTCTAACTATGCTGCTGTTTTCACTAGATCTCAAGAAGCATTTGTGAAGTGGAAACCACTACACTATGTTGTTTGTAAAGTGAGGCTAGATTCTCATCTGGTATACACTGTATTCATTTTGTTGAAGCTAATGAAGAAATACAGGTTTACACTAGTTGAAAATCTAACACTGAGTATGGAGTGCGCACGGTTCACAGGGCTCTGTGTCAATATATGACTCGTGTTGATTATGAAAATAGTTTGGTTTTTTAAACAATATCCACTCCTGTTTTGCAAGGCTGTTGAGTGAGTCACTATTGTCCTGTCTTGTGGTCCCAGAAGGTAGGAGATTTTAAATTTATAAAAGCTGTAACAAAAAAGGGTAATTGTTGAGGATGCACTTCATACCAAAATGATTGAACTATGCCTTTTAAAAGACAAAAGTGGAAATGTCTTAACATGCATTAATTGCCTAATGATAATTTGTCTGTTTGAATAGGGTGGAGTGGTATGTAAGTTGCTTAACAGCATTACATTTTCCCATGGCATAGCACTGGTGATATGGTTATGCTATAATTAAAGGGTTATATAAATAAGCCATTGGGAAACAAATTAATTTATTTCCTTGGCGGGGCTAGTTATGTAATTTAGAGCTTACATGCTCATCTACTTTCTCTTTGAAGCAAACAGAGCCCTAAATCCAACCCCTCCTGATTGTTTTAAAACAATTTCAAAACACGTTCAAGGAATGCAGATGTTAAATGTGCTGCAGCTTGACCTTCCTTGAAGCAGCCTTGCCTTTAATGAGAAAAAGCTGGAGAGCAGAGTGGGACCTGGCTTGTTAAACAGTTTTATGGTATGTTTATTACTGTATCAGAAAGGGCTTTTGAACAGACATGGCTGAGAATCACATGATGTATAGGAACCATTTATGCCAGCGGGCCACGTCCACTAAACTCCCTTTGTCCTTTGCAGGTGGTGGAAAAGTCAATGGGCCAGAGTACACTGATGTCACTGGAACTCATCCTATTTACATTAGCTAAAGATCTGGCCCAGTCTCTGGAGGGGTTACTTCCTCCCAGTAAGAGAAGTCAGGAACCTTTTCAAATCAATGATAAGGAACCATTAAAACTCTGGCTTAGGAAATCAAAGCATATTTTTGAGTTTTGCTTTCTTGAGCTCTTCCCCTTGTGTTGCTTTTATGAGCTTTTAAGCAGAATCATTAAATTATGAGCTTTCTTTAGCAGATTATTTTCTTTTGAACCAAGTAATATTTCCTTCAGATTCTCTCCCAGAAATAGAATGCTTTTAAACATCGGAACACAAATTCCTCAAGCTTGGATTTGCATATATGACAAGGGCAACAGGAATAGATAATATCTGCATATGTCTATTTGTATTAGAAACTACACTGATCTTCTGCAAAAAGGAATCTATTAATTCTTTCGTACAAAGAAAAAAGTCATGTTAACATCTATATTAAAAGAAACAGAGTTATGCCAGAGATAGATCTCACGCATCTTGATCATAAAGGTCAAATGATGTCTGCTTAAAGAAAGGTTGGAGCAAGGAGGTTAACTAACAATTGCTGTACATCACTGGGGGCTGACCTTTTTGGCAGGTGTGCTACAAATAGCCCAGCACCCTTGCCGAGAGCCACTCCAAACCCCTTTCCCCTCCCCAATCTGTTGTTCTGCTTATTGTTCCCTGCCATAACTGCTGCTGTGCTGTGTGTCACCCCAATTGGTTGCTGTTCCTGTGCCACAGATTGACTACTCTTGCTCAACATCATATTTCTATAGCCTAAATTCCCACAGTTGCACTTGTTTATGACTACCTGCTGCCATTATGCTGTCCAGAAACTCTTGGAGTGTGCAGTACTATAGCCACACTTCTTCCTCCTTTGACTCTCCCCAAGCATGTTCCTATGCTGGAGGGTGACAAGGTGGGCAGAGTGCCTACCTGGAGATTCTCCCACCGTTCTACTGGGAAGCTTGTTGTACTGCTAAACCTTAGCCATTACATGATGCTTAGATGAGTAGGTCTCAGGTTGTGGAAGAAACACAGTGAAGGTTTAGATGAAGAGGGTTACTGGCCTTTCTTGATTCTGAAAGACCTACCAGTCTTGATCTAGCAATTTCAGTACTCAGACAGCTCAAATAATTTCCTTTAGACATTTGTTTTACTGTGCTGAAGTAACTCCACAGTATATACTTCAGGAATGCTTGCCAACAGAAATTGTTGATGCTGTATGATTTACACTGCAGGATATCTGCTGAAAAACTTGGTGGCTATTTAAATTACAATCTTCACTCATTCCTTTCCTCAGCTTCTGCTGTCATTGCTGTATCAAACAGTGCCTCTGCTAACACAGCCAAAGTAAAAAACTCGACACCAAATTAGCAGCAATTTGCAGGCAAGTTCAAAATATCCCAGCTGGGCTCCCAGTCATTGGATCTAAAGTTGAAATTGTTTGATACAGATCATTTGGGTCTTGTACTGGCTTCCATTTAATTTGTTCTGCTTGGTCACAGGCATCAGTAGAAGTAAGCAAGGTAGTTGCTGGGGTTTCTGTTATTCTAAGTACTTTCAAGACTAGTGGCATCCATTTACAAATCCTGCAAGTCTTTACAGTAATCCTGGTCTGCAAAGGCAGAGATTAAATTATTTTAACAAGTCAGGGCCAGAATGGATCACATGAGGATTTGATCCAGTTGTCATAGGAGGGTTTTTTTCACTCTGTTCAGCAGGCATTAAGCTAGGCCCTACATGCAGAGGGATCTACAAGAAATGAGCCCTCAGTCCTTGTATCTTTATTCACCAGCTAAGCACGGTGGCAGTTCTAGTGTTTGCTTTACACAGGGATTGAACACATAGGCTTTTAAAAAGAGCAAGTGGAGTGAAGAAAGGTGGAGATAAGGGTGGAGTATGTTTCAGCAGTATTAAATGATGCAGGCAGGCAGGATTGTAGGACAGATCTTTACTGGGCATGCTGAAAGAGTAGCACGTGTGTGCAAGGAGTCTGGGGTTGGTTGCACTTACACTCCTGAACCCCTGGTGTTAGACCAAAGTAAGTCTCCTCAAAAGCCTGACCTTCTTTTTCCAGCTTCACTCATTATATAACATGGGTTGATGCAACCCAGACAGCAACCCAGGCAGCCCTCTTTGTAAAGGAGACTATGTTGCATCTCAAGAACTATAGTTAGCATTTAAGCAGAATTCCTCCCATTTGCCCTGGAAATGTGAGATTGCATTGCTTGAGGCCCTATAATGTATTTGAAAAGATACCATAAGACCATACTTGTCAGAGAACAAATGATTTTGCTGGTGTAGCAAGAATACTTAAAACAATTAGCACATTCAGGGAGGTGACTGCCATTTGGGAGATCAGAAATCCTCTGTGAGTTTAGACAAGTCACTTGAAGTTTCTGCCCTGATTTAGGCAGCTAGGAAAGCACACACGCAACTCCATTCCTATTCAAGAAAGAACATGCATAACACTAAGCATGTGCCTGAATTCCTACTGGTGTTGCTTGAAGCACATGCTTAAGTATTTTTCTAATTAGAGATGTTCCCATGAATTGGGCTTTATGTACTCATTTTTTACTCCTATGAAATATCATTCTATCAGAAGTCTCCAGGAAGATCCGAGTATGGTACAGCTTCAAGAGTTTTGAATATTCAGTGCTTCTCATTCAGAACATTGTAGAAAATGGCCTTTATCCCCATTTTTGGCCTCCAGTGCAAAAAAGCAAAATCCCACCTAATTCTTGTCAGTATTCCTTCTAAGATTCCTTAAATTTAGACCAAACAGATTGAAGTTTCAATTAAAAAGTGAGCCTGTATCAAAGTAAGCAATGAAAGAACACATCGTAGAATGCTGTTCATTGCCCTTTATTTGCACGCCTGCAACTTAGAATGACTTTTTAAAAAAAAAAAAATCTGGAAAATAAAATAATTATTCTTTGACCGAGACCTTTTGTGTCAAGCTTCAACAGAGACTGAGGCTTTTACTTCTGACTTCTGAACCTGTGAAATAAAGAAGATGCTGTGCCCAGGCTCCACAGGGCTCCACTCTAATAAGAAGAAGAGCATTATCAGTTCTATATAAAATGTGTTTTCATATCCCTTAAGAGGAATCTGCTTGTGAGGGAAGAGCCAAAAAAATATTTTGAACAAGGGTCTATTAGTTTACATAGCTGATTAAAACAACCAGCCCCATTCCTCTGTTGAAACAGTATCTGTCACAACAGATCGTCTAATCCATAGGATAAGTCACCCTTTTGGCAGCCATGTTGTTCAATCCAAGCCTCACACAGAGGTGAGAAAATAAACTGAAGATCCTTTGGGGAGATTCTTGAGGACTGCTTGTAAACTTAATATCTCTGTTATTTCTTGCTACAGATGACTGGGTCTTATATCTCAGGTTTTATATCTCTGTTGAAACAATACGCACCAGCAACTTAGCTGCATGTAGCGTGCTGAGGTTGCACGATGGGATTTCTTGGTGAGTCCCAAAGGGATCTGAACTTTTGATCTTCTGACCTTTAGCAGGGGCAGGATTTAACAATCATAGGAGTGCTTTGCACCCCTATTGGCTTTGTGCAGATGTGACACCTACAAAGATGACTCATAGCATTGCTAGTGTGTAATTACCATACGCATCTAAATGCAAAAGTGACACAAAACACTAAGAAATAAACCCCCAGGCAATGCTAACAGCACAAGTTGGGTTGTTGCCCACCAGCACTAGGCAAGACTTCCTTCTGATTTGCCTTACCTACGTATGAAAAGAGACCAAAAAGGAAAAGCAACTACTCATTCAAGTTGTCTTCTGAGAGGAGTTGTTGTTGGTTTTGTTTTCTTCTGGGTTTTTTTGAGAGGTGCATCAGAGTAAAAGAATAGGTAGCATTTATTAAGAATCAAAACTTTCATATAATGGCTGGAAATCCTCTGTGTGCACCAACAGCTTTATACTGTTGCCCTCCTTTGTACTATGTGAAAATTCTGGCCACCTCAGGCCCTCCCAAAATCATGGGCATTTATACACATACGCTTGTCTGCTGGAAATCCAGTGCATTGGAGCAGACTCGATTAATCGAGTCGGCAGAACATGCAAACAGGTGCATCCAGTGCTGCATCGCATACATTTGTCTAAACAATGAAATGCATGTCAGCACTAAGAAAATGGTGGCAGCACACTTCGAAGGAAAAATATCTTTGATGTGTTAGTTCAAAAGTGTACCACTGCCATTTTCTTAGCGCTGACATGCATTTCGCTGTTTATACAAATATATGCAATACAGCACTGGGCGTTTTTAAGAGTGTCTGGTGCTGCATTGCATACACGTGTGCATGTGCCTCATGAGACTGCTCTAAAGATTATGACAGTAAAAACCTCCAAAGTATTTGCCTTTTAATTTTTGCACCTTAATATGTTTCCACTGCCATGGGAAGATGCTGGGTTTTACTGCTGAATAAATATTCTCACCCATTCCTGCTTCATGCACGTCAACCTAGAAATAAGGTGATAAAGATGCCCTGAGGGGAGATTGCAGGACTGCAATTAAGACCAGTGTTTCCAGCATGCTAAAGCATGTCAGTATAGGGCAAAATCTTGAGGGTGGCTGGCTTCCTCTCAGTAAATAGAGCTATTGGTATTTGCTAGCCACTTGTGCCAGATTTGTACCACATGGTAAAAATCTGATGGAAGAATCTGCCTTGAGATGTGTCTAGCACCATTCTACTATGGGCAAGTATTTGTAAGCATCAAAGTTCAGTTCAAGAAAAACCCAGCAGGTAAGATGCCTTTGAAGGGGAATGTTCAACAAACTTTAGGGAGAGGATAACTGTACTCCTAGGCTGTGACTTCAAAGGGCACTTCTTCTGGTGAGCAGTCTGGCTTCAACTTCAAGCCAAGAGTATAACTCTCAAATTTTATAGCACAGACAGAAGTGACAATTTTCACTTGATCTGGCCACAGGAAGCAATTTATAGCCATGACCAAATAAGTGCACAGCTGCAGGTAGCTTAAAAAATGGCTGATCGGGTAAAAATCTGACCCCTCATTGCATGAGGATGTTTCAAAACAGAGCATCTTCTGTAACTTCTGTCTGTGCCAGATTGTCACTGTTTTCAGAATGGAAGGGGGGAAGGGGAGTGGAGTGAGTTCAGTCTGGGGAGTTTTCAGTCCCTGCTGGACGGTTGGATGGGGGGACTGGAGACTGGATAGGTGGGCTGGCTGGGGAGCCCCTAGAACAAACATCCTCTCCTCCCCTTCTCCTCTCCCATTCTGAAAACTTTGCAGCTTCTCACAGAGAAGGAGCCATTGCTAGGGAAAAATCGGCTGCAGGCTCATAGCCAGCAGCTAGATTCCCCTCCTCACTGGAGTCAACAGTGAACTTCTGCTTGGTCTGGGGGATCGCTGGAACTCAGAACACTTCCTGCAAAGCCTTCTCAGGTACAGCGGGGAGCTGCACTTCTGTTTGTACCTCTAATTTTAGCATGCTACTTACTCCTGCAATGGCTTTGGGTGAATCCACTCAGACCTATGTCCTCAGAGCAGGATGCTGATCCTAACTGCCTCAAGTGTTTTTGAAAGCCAAACAAATACCTTAAGAACTCCAAAGTAGAAATGTCCAAAATATCAAAATTTAATGGGAACTTTTCCTTTACCTCTAATTTTTCTAAGCTATTATACAGGAAGCACAGTACAACCCTATATCTCTTGTTTTGTACTGACAAAATTATTTTTAGATATACTGCTTTGAAAAATGTAGTAGTGTTTGGCAAGTATAAAACAATATTACTTCCTTCCACAGCAGATATATCTTAGTGACTGGTTGTCTTTGTCCTCCCCTAGTTCTACAGTAGGATCCCACACCAATTAAAACATTGATTTATTTTAAAACACAGAGGTAATGAGCCTCCTTTGTCCTCTCCCACAGGCTGCAAAATTCCACCTGATCCCTAATTAACAAATTGATTTATTAAAAATGTAACTAATAACCTCCCTTTGTCCTCTCCTTGCAGAAGCAGAATCCCACCTGATCCCTGATTATCATATTGATTTATTTAAAATTAAAATATGGACACTGTATGTTTTCCTTTGTTTTGTTCTGCCCCAGGCAAGCATGTCCAGATGTGTACTGGACCCTAGGTTATCCCTCTGGTTGAGCAACTTTTTTATAGGCAAAATTAGTAATCTGAAGGGCAGAGTGTTTCCCCAGGCTTCTTTCAAATTGATTCTTGAAACCTGCTGAATGGCCCTAGCATGAAAGTCAATACAAAACCAAGGTATTCTGAATCTTAGGGTGAAGCTACATATTACACTTAGACCATATTAAATCTGTGGAACGTTAACTGGTTGGTGTTACAGCTCAAACTTGCTGTGAGCAGTTGCACATTAAGGGTTAAAATGATTTTTTGCCTGCAAAGCTTTGACTTACCACTAAAGGGCTGGTAAGCACTGGAGGGGTCTCGCTAAAAGCCATAATACCTGGGCTCCTTCCTGCCATGGGGGGAGGAGGTAGGCTGGGGGTGGTACATCCTGGGATGCTTGAGTACTAAAAATTGCTCATTTTATTTCCATGGAGCAGACAGAAGTTACCTTAACACAAGCTATGTAGCACAGCCCAGAGTTAACCCTCATCTGAAGTGGTTTAACTTTGATATGATCAGAGGGCACTTAGCATGGGTTAATGAGCTTTAATGTGCAGATGCTTGCATTTTAAGTGCCCTTAGTATGATCTAAGTGTACTGTGTAACTTCACTCTTACAGCAAGAGATTTAAACACACAGGGCACCTATACTTGTGCAGCAAGGCTGCTCCAACACACTGTAATTACAGCGTGGTAATTACCGTGCTCCAGCAGGCTCCAGCATCCCATGTATCAGCCTCCTGATGCTGGAAAATGGCAGCAGGGCTCTAATTAAAGCACCTGGAACATCACATGTATCATTGTCCCTGCGCTGAAAAATGGCAGCAAGGGTGCTTTAACTAAAGCTTGTCAAATGAGCTTTAGTTAAAGCACCCCTGCTGCCATATACAAATCAGCAATTAAGGTGTGCAATCTAGAAAGTGAGTCCATGGAAAGGAAATGGAAGATTAAGAGACTTTCTAGAAAATGTTGGACAGAAAATCATGGCCTCTCATAACAAATGTCTATAGACAGTTGGTATTTTTATTTGAACTCTCTTCATTACATTGAAAGGAACAGAAGGAACTGTTTTAGGGCAGTATCCCAAGTGGAACACCCTGTCCTGGATGGGTATGATAGAAGAGGGGAACATACACTCCTGGTTGACAGCCCTTCCAGCAAGTCTACTTCTTCACATGATGCAGTTCTCCAGCCAGAAAGCATTAAGTCAAGCCCCTTCTTGTCTGTAAGCTAATCTAATGAAAAAGAAATAAAAACAAAAAAGGCCTTTCTCAGGCCATAAGAAAGCAGATCAAAGCATATTCAGAGAGGCAGGCTTTCAGGCTGCTTGAGGTGATCCTGGCTCCTATCTATGGCATGGAGAAACAAAAGAAACTCAGGCCGTGTGTCTGGTTTACCGTGCACAGACACATACACAAACAACTAGACCCCATCTTTTTCTTCAGAGGGTTTATTCAGCAGTATATAAAAGTCCTTCCCCAGCAAGTAACCCTTCATCCCAGGGTTGGGGAGACTAGTCCAGAATACTTTTCTCCTTAATTCCCCTGAATCCTCACTGTAAGGTCCTTCCCCCACATTAGTCAAGCCCCATAGGCAGGATTGGGGCTGATTCTAACCACAGGAATGTTTAACCCATTTTTCACTGAGGGGGGTGGGAAGGAAGCCTGCCCCACCAGTAGAGCAGAAAAAAGCACTTGAACGTCAAAGGAAACTGATAGAAACCAGCAGCCTGCAGGAGAAAAAAATTACAATAATGTATCAGAGGCCAAAGCAGAGGTACCAGCAATTTTGCTGGATGCAACTCCTTAAGTTTTAACACAGTCCCAGAGTGCTGGCCATTGAAGGTCACTGTTTTCTAGTTTCTTTCCAGAAGGAAAGCTGTTTCTCTCTCCAAGAGTGCAATAGTCTTTGTCAACCAGTCCTGGCTCAGACTTCCAGAACAAGGTTATTGTATGTCTGGCTCCATGACTTAATTGAACAGTAAGCTCTTTATTCCACTTGGCCAAAGCTGCTTCTGGCCACAAGCCTAATAGTAGGATCTTTGGTCTAGTGGCACTGACCTTCTTATTATCTCCTTTACAATCTTACAGACACTCACAGTTTTATTTTATTTAACATTTGCGGCCTTCACCCTGTAAATATTATGCAACAGCCTCTTTCCCCACACACAGCAAGAAAAAAGCCATTCAAAATATGAGTTTATATAAAGGAGGAAAGAGCGCCAGAATAGCTAATGCTAACCTTTTTTGCTGCATTGTTTAGTTACACCAGAGGTAAAATGGAGGTGGAGTTTCCACAGCATACTTTAAATAAAACAATGCATGGAGAAGAGAAGAGAAGAGAAGAGAAGAGAAGAGAAGTCTTAAGTTATTAGTCAATGAGTACCATCTGTGCACCTCATACTACCCAAGAGAGACAAGGAAGTGCTATTAGCCTCATTTTTTAGATGGTGAACTGAATTTTGTGGATTTGGCCCTTAGATGGACTTTAGGTGGCTAAGTCCTAGAATGTGATCCCCATTTCCCCCTACCTAACTCCTCTGGTGCGAACGTGCCACTGAGGAGGAGATGGCTGCAGTTTGTGCAGTATATGTAACATCCTAGAGCCATGGTTTTCAATGTTTTTAGACTGAAAACACCCCTGCAAATCTTTTCTGAGTTTAGCAGCACCCAATTTCAATTGTTTTTCTCTTTTTTTGTTTGTTTTGGTTTTTGTTTTTGTTTTTGTTTTGTTTTTTGTTTTGTTTTGTTTTTTTGACTGGAAGAATGAAGGATTTCTTCCATTACCAAAACTGAGGAAATCCAAAACAGGTCAGAATGTTTTTGACACTATGGATTCCTATTTGAAATCGCTTGGCTTATCTTGCAAGTCATGTAGGTGTTTGCACACCTAATAGTGCTAATATTGTACAGTACCCCATGGCACCCGTCAAAGGATCTTGCAGCACCCCAGCTGAGAATCATGGTTCTAGAGGTTAAACACTTGCCTAGAAGGCTGGAGGGCAAGGCTCTGGGCCCTCCTTCAACTACAGAAATTCACCTTTCATTTCTCAGAAGAATCTGAAGACCATCAAACTGCATTGCTTTCCCCAGCTGTTGGAACCACTATGGAAAAAGGAACTTAAGATTTATGAGGCCAGGAAGGGAAAGCAAATGTTGGCATGTCTCTGTAATGTAGTGCTTAAGCACCTGCCTAGGAAGGGAGAGTCCTATATTATAGTCTCAATGAATCTCTGATGGAAAATGTATAAACAATCATGAGAGAGGGGAACAGAACCCAGAACTCTCTGTTCCCCAAAAAGTGTCTTCAGCACTGAGCTACAGAGTCATGCTTAGTCCTTCTTTCTGTGGCCCTCACCAGTGTTGCTTATTTGTCTCATAGGAGAATGCCCCACCCCAAACTGATGCAGATCTGCCGCTGCCACCACCACCATCTCCATTTTTTTTCTTTTTGAGTTGGCATCTAAAGAAAATCATTGTCCTGAAATTTTTTGAAGTTTAGTTTTTTGGAAATCACTTTTTAAAATAAAATATACATTCTATGAAATTTTTCATTTAATCCAAAACAATCCATTCTGATCAGCCCTGCTAAATGTAACTTACAAAAGGAAATTAC
Source organism: Alligator mississippiensis (assembly GCF_030867095.1). Lineage (NCBI taxonomy): Eukaryota > Metazoa > Chordata > Crocodylia > Alligatoridae > Alligator > Alligator mississippiensis. Next base: position 222,125,546 of record NC_081824.1, on the reverse strand, counting down.
AATTAATATTTTCAAAAGAAATGTGTGACTGACAAGTCAATTTTTCCAGGATTTTCTTTCATAATTTTAATTAACGTGCCCTCATTTGTCTGTTTTCCCCCCCTGCTACTTTCTTCTGCAGTTCAGAATAACAAATTCACAGAGATAGTACTGTATATCAACTGATAAATCACAGCATACTGAAAATTGTTTGGGGGCTATAAGATACTGTGTTTTTGGATATTTCATGGATACCTAGAAATACTTAGAAATACTTAGTGAGCATTTTTGTAATTTTTGGCATTTTCTTTATCTCAGTTTTCCCAACCTACTGAATAGGAGCAGTAATACAGCCCTACCTTACATCCTTTTGTAGTAACAAATTCATTTAGTATACAATGCTTCGAAAATTTAGCAGTGCTCTGCATGTGTTAAACAATATTACTTCTTTCCACAGCTCCATATTAGGCATATTTTCATGACTTGATTACATCTAGGAGTGAATTGCCATATTTGATTTCACAGTATATAAGTCATTCCTTTCATTTGTTCTCCCACTTACTAGTTATTAAAGTACTCAAGTGACCTGTCATTCATGTCTAATAAGAGTGCAACCATATACTTTGTATTCTTTAGATCTTGTTGAAATATTTCAAAATTCCATTTGTCACAAATAATTTTCACATTTTTAAGCATCCTTACATAACCCTAGCATACCTCTTCTATCCAAAATAAATAACCCTACTTCTTACAATCCTCCATTTTATATACCTTAATTCAAAAAAGTTTAGCAAGACTTGAACATATCCACGCTGGCAGATTAATTAGTTGATAATGTCACAGGAAACAAGAGACTAGAGCCTAGACTATTTAGCTGACAAAAAAACTGTACTCCTGAAGAGAGGCAAGGGTTTGTTAGGGATTTGTGTTAGAAAAAAGTTAGACAAGCTTTTGAATATAAGACATTTTTTCTGCAAGTCTCTGAAGTTAGGCACAGCAAGTGAACCCTTCCTATAATCAGAGACCTGAGGAAGAATGTCTTACATTGAAAAGTTTGTCTAACTTTATCCCAGCTACATAGTTGGTCCAATAAAAGATATCACCCTAAGAAACCCTTGCCTCTTGCATAATTTCTGGACCACCATGGCTATAACATCTCTCTTAAACTACCATACACCTGAAGAGGGATAGTAATTGGAAAAAGTCAAGTATGATTTGTGTGTGCAAGGATATTACAGAGTTTTTCCAACAAACTCACAAACAGTTTTGTCCAAACCTGAAGCCAGGCTGCTTCTCTCTCTGCTTCTCAAGAAGCGTTTATGGGGGGAAGCGGGGGGGGGGGGGGGGGAGAGTGTTTGTAGTTCTGTTCTTGATTCATATCCTTCAAAAAATGGAAAACAGTCTGGCAAACAGTCACTAGGCACTAGGTTCTGTTCATGTAAGCTTAGGGTCAGTACCATACTTAGACTCCTGGTGGCCTGATGTGAGCTTTTAGTATCAGCCCCCCCTTTGCCAGAGATAATGATAATAATAATTGGACAATGGAAAAAAATTACCATTTTCAGGTCCCCTTTCTGTCTGAGCCCCAGGAAGCCACCTGGTTCACCCATGCCTGTGTCTGGCTCTGCTTGGGGTCTGTCCTTGAAGAACAGCTTGTAGTATAGAAGCTCTTGTCTACAGTTGCTTAGAAACATAAAAGACAGGTCCCTCAGTAAAAGCACCTGAGTTAGTTTGACAAGGTAGCTCAGGCATCAGGAGGAGTCTAGCCATGGTAGCAGGGAACTTCCTGTGGGCTAATTTCAGATCCAGCCTGTTATGCAGAGAATCAAGTATCTAACAGTCCATACAATTAGGTAGTGCCTATTTGTTCCCTTAGATAGAATCATAGAATCATAAAAAGTTAGGGTTGGAAGGGACCTCAGGAGGTCATCTAGTCTAACTCCCTGCTCAAAGCAGAACCCACCCCAACTAGATCATCCCAGCCAAAGCTTTGTCTAGCCAGATTTTGAAAACCCTCAAGGATGGAGCTTACACCACCTCTCTGGGTAACCTGTTCCAGTGTTTTATTACCCCAGATAGGTATTCTATCAAGATAGATATTCCTAGATAGATCAAGGAAACACTTTAGTTAGCAACTGCTTTTCCCCTTCCTTCATTTTTTCCTGTTTAAAAAAAAACCCTAATATTGTAACTAAGCTTATATTTTTTTCCACATTTTCTGGACATTAGCACATCAATGTTGAGTTATGGAATTTATCTTGGAGATGACCAGTGCAATGGTACACAGAAAGCTATGCAAAATGCAGGTCTGTGAAAATGCAAATGCATCTGAGGGGATGGGAGACAATAAGTGAGAGAGAGGTGGTGGGGAGGAGATATGTAGAACTGGTGAAAGAAAGTAGCTGGTAACATGCAGACAGGTTACCTGGGGTTATCAGATGGCATTCAACATAAAAAGAAGAAATGGAACCAATTACTATGGGAACAACTTTCCCAGCCACTAAACAACCATAAGAGCAACAACACCAATACCCTACAGCATTCCAACTTCATACTGGATGAAGCTGCAGGAACCCGTCAAGTCTCAAATATTATCAATCACTCCATGCACACACTTACCAATGCTGAAAAATCTGTCCTCTCTAAAGGCCTTAACTTCTGTCTAGAAAAATACCCTAATAAGATACCACAATGTGGAGAACTAGAATAATTTTTCTGATGCCATCTGTTGCTGACATACTTGTAGGAGAAACTAGGGGTGTGTGAAATGGACCATATTTGATTTGGATTCAGATTTGGCCCGAATCAGGGACAGTGATTTGATCCAGTGATTTGGATCACTATCCTGATTCAATTCAGCTAAATCTGAATCTGAAGATTCAATGCTGATTCAGAGAATCAGCGATTCAGACATAGACATAGCTCTAAATGTTTTTTCTATATACCTCAAGGTACCAGGTGTGGCTCATGAAGGCTGTGGCAGTGGGGCAGACGAAGCATCTCACAGGACTGTGCGGGGCCTGCCACATGCTCGTCAGCAGACCCAGAAGTGGACTGGAAGTATTTCTGGTCCACTTCTGGGTCCACCACTGACGATGAGGGGGACCCCCCCCCCCCACAACCCCTGGTTCAGCGATCGACCGTGGGAGGACCCTGGATGCCTCCCCCAGACCCAGGAAGCACCAGTCGCTGACCCGGGGGGGGGCAGGAGGGGGTCCTTCGCATGCTCTGCAGCAGACCGAGAAGTGGACTGGAAGTGCTTCTGGTCCACTTCTGGGTCCGCCGCTGAGTGCACTGGGGATGCCCCTCCCTGCCCCCCGTGCTCCTGTGGGATGCTCCATCCACGCCACCATCTCAGCGTTGACAAGCTGCCTGGTACCTTGAGGTATGTAGAAAAAAACATTTAAAGCTGTGTCTGTGTCTGAATCATCGAATCTCTCCAAATCAATTCAGAGGGTTCCAATTTGATTCAGAGAGATTAAAGAGTCTCCTGATTCAATTTGAGTTTGGAGATTCAGCTGCCGAACTGGGTCAGATCTCTGCCATATTGAATCCGTGACTGAAGTTTCACGCAGCCCTAGAAGAAACCCTTCTTGTTCCTTTGCTAGTTTCAGCTCCAATGTGCAGCTGCAACACTGTCCCTTGCTAGCTGTAGCAATGTGGCCATTCATTTCTTAGACATGAAGTCAGGTGTTACAACAAATTGCTGGCTGACTAAAGAAATAGCTCTGCCTCTAAGATCGACAAAACTTCTAAATAATTGAACAATGGAAACAATTCCACTGTGTTCACTGAGTTCATTTTCCATTGCATTGTTCTTTCAGAAAGTTACCAGTATAGATCTACTAAATCTATAGTAATCTTGGAAAGAAGATATTTAATTTTGAAAGTCATGGTGTATATTCTATTTTAGATTCTATTAAAATGCATTCAGGAACTCTAAAATTAATCTGCAAAAAGAATCTTGGATTTACCTATTTCTTTCCATGCTGCCTCTATTGGTATGAATGTTTGTGACCCTACTGTAAACTGTTCTCATCCCTTGTAGCCCATCATTGGTTCTATGGATAAAAAAATCAAGCTTTTTACATGGTGAAAAATGATGAGAAAGCAGCAAAAGGGAAATACTATAAATGCTAGTAATAATAAATACTATAAATCCACACATTTCCAACCAACCCTGTGGTAGAGGTAGGTAAATTGAAGGAGAAAAAGATTCCTTGTGGTGTATATCCACAATGGAATCAACAGTTTACATCGTGGGTTAAACCTTTTTCATGTATGTCCTAAGGTTTTTGATACTGCTCCCTTTGTCAGGATTTCTTCTACCACGTACATGCTTACATGAGCTTCGGCACTGCACTAAAATGAATGACTGACAATTCTGGTGACCTGATTTGGACGCTTGTCTAAGTCTATGTGAACCATGCAATTGGTCCGATAAAAGATATCACCAACAAAAATCCTTCCCTCAAATAATTCCTGGATACTCATGACTGCAACATAACTCCAACACTTTCAATTCTGGTGGGAAGTATTATTGTCCAAGATGGGGAGCAGAAGCACAGAGTAGACTGAATAGCTTGCCAAAGCTCGGGCAGGGTGCCTGTAGCTGAACACTAGTTTCCTGAGTCCTGGTCATTAGATGATTCTCTCTGTAGTGTCAGATTAATGGATTAGGTAGATTTCAAGTACTGTAAACTAAAGCTACTAGGAAACTGGTGGGAAAGAATTGGAAATCAGCAAAAGTGGCAACAGAACAATGGTTTTAATATCTCTCTCCTGCTTCTATTCACACTATATGTAGAAATTGCAGTCCGGTTTTCTGCTCTTTGATACACCAGTATAAATCCAAACTAATTCCATTGGCTTCGATTATCTTTTATTGTTTTGAGAAAGACACACAGAAGACTCTTGAGTGACACTGTGATGCCCTGACTCATGACATGTTTGCTGACATGAAAAAATATATAAAGCATATATAAAGTGAGATAATGATCTAAAGAGATGTCTAATAATGTCTAAAGAGACAATAATCTAAACACTAATTATACAAACCATCCAGTTATGCAAATACAGGACATACTCCCAACCTTCATGGTGGGTGGTATATGGGTGTGACTAAAAGAGAGAGAACTGTGCAATTATGGCTAAAAGAGAGAGAACCATTTTAACAATTAAGAACAAAACTGAGAAACTCAGTAAACTGAAAACAGCTCCTAAATATGCTGTGTGTGTGTGTGTGTGTGTGTGTGTGTGTGTGTGTGTCTGTAAGTGTAATACACCCATCACTAATCAAACAATTTAATTTTATGAATGGATTTAAGCTCTGATTATTTCAAGTAACAGACTCCTGGCTGTATACAGTTGCCTCCCTTCTCTCCTCACCTGAAGAAGTAAAGATAAATTATAGGTTTTACCTTGGATCTAGTTCACTTCCTCAGAAGCTTAATGTTTAGCATAGGAAACTGAGAAAAAGGATATGTGAGCCAAGATGTTTTAAGGGAGGCCTACAATTAAGTCTTTAAGTCTCCTATAGGCTTCTAAATAAGTAACTTGATTTTCAAAAGTTTTCAGCATCCAGCTTATTCCCCTAGCTTCGAGGCTCAGATCCATCCTTAACTTTCTCCTAGATTATGAACACATCTCTTACCTGCCCTAAATTTACACTATTCTTCTGGAGCATAGAGGAGACACTTTGTGGGTATATGAGTTTTTATCTTGCCATAATTAGTATTTATAAAATTGCCCATGCTCCTTCAGTGAAAGTTATGATTTTCAGTGTCAGGTATTATGAAAAAAACAATTGTTTCTCCCACTTGGATTGGCTTTACATTCTGTTAGTCTTTCAGTGAAAAAAACAGCACAGCACGCCTGCTATGGTAGCTGAATATGGGTACACCTCTGTCTGTTTACCAAGGCTTGCACTAAAGCATGTCATTTTGTTTTTGCAACTTGACTTACTCTGAAAAACAAATAAATATAGGGAAACAATCCTAAAGCTAAGACCTTCCAGATGGGACCCCTTCAAGGAAGGTCACTCTTTAGGCTTACCAACCCCTGGCCCTTTCACAGATCAATCAGTTTTGAATAACTAAAAACTACTAATTTGCGAGGGCCCATATTGTCCCTTTTATCTTCACAGACCGAGGCACCAAGACTTCCATAGACCACACAAAGAATGGAAGAGTCTCCTTTTCATTGTTATTCCCTCTACCTTTTATCAGACCCCCTAAAGGCCTCCCTGCAAGGGGAATGTGGTATAGGAGAATACGGGGCTGGAGGGCCCCATCTTCCCTCAACTCAGCAGCAAAAGAAATATTGATATCTTCTCCGCATGGTCCCTTCATGTTTACAGGGCCCTCAGAAGGGACTGCTGTGGATGCCTACACTAGAGGAAAAGAAGAATTGTCAGCCTCCCCCAGAGTACTCTTAGAGCCAGTTTATGGGGCTAACCTCCACAATTATTCTGCACAGAGCAAATCTTATCTCCCTTACATGAGCAATGGGGAAATTCCCTCTAGGTGGGTATGTTCTTGTTCTCAGCCCAACAGGTGACACCTTAACTTAAGATGCATGGCAGGCACAACTCCTCTCTATTTTATCCAGTCCTCAGCAGCACAGAATCCATCCAAGGTCTTAAGGCAGTGGCACTTAGAGTTGGCACTTATAATCAGGGAACAGGAAAAACAGCTTTGTGATGTTTCTTTCCTTCTCTTGCACTGAGCAAATCTGTGGCATAAGAGCAAGTCTGCCCCTGCAAAACATGAGGTCTACTCCCACAGACATTTTCACGGCACTCCCTGACTTGACACATGATAACAGCTGTATCTCAGATGTTTGCTTCCAATGAGTTACAAGAAGGGAAAAAACAAGGTACCTGAAGAAGTGAATGCAGAAGAAGTCTGCCCATGGCTTATTACACTTAGGCTGAGGAATGTGTGCCTGCAATTAAGGGTAAAATCTGCTGGGATTATTTTTGCTTGTAATTCTGACAAAGCATGTAATTATAGAAATGTTTTAGAAAAACAACATTGCCCAGTAGCATAGCAAGAGATGGGCATGCGGGGCATCAGTCCTGGGTGCCAACTTAGAGGGGGCATTGGAAGAGCAGCCCCCCTGGGGAGTCTGTATCATGGCAACAGCATCATCCCTGCAACACTGCTGCAACAGCAGCAGCAGCCAAGTACAGGGAGACTGTAAGGAGATGCTTAGATGCAGCTCAGCTGGAGACCCAGCTGCAGGTAGTCAGGGCTCAGTTAAGAGCCTACCTGGCTGGAAGGCTGACAGCGGCAGTGACTGATTAGGGAATTGGGCTGGAGCCACAAAGAGGCTTAAAAGCTCCAGGAGAAGAATGGAAAGGGGGAAGAGAGGAGGTGTGGTGATTAGGGAGATGTATTGAGTGTGTTTCTCTTCTCAGAGTCTGGGAAAAGACCATGGCTTTTGGATTTTATTTGTTCATATGCTTGCTGTTTGCACACATATTATCCAGGAAGTCTGAAGTATCCATTGCCAGGTGTCATATTTGCAGTTGAACTCCACCTTCTGGACTCCAGGCATCTTCACTTCAACAACCATTGGATCTATATGCTCCTAAACTCCTCTAGGTACAGGCAGGCTTTACCATACTTTCTGGGCACATACTCACCAGCTGTTACCACTGTTAGGGAACAGAGCCCCAGATTCCAGCTATCCTCCAGGACCAGTGTTGATCCCCCTGCAATACTCCAAATGTTCATGAATGTTCTTCCCAGAGCTCCACTCTCATGAGCAGTCCAGTGTATAGCCTGGTGAGGGAAATATGTTGAAGCCTAGTAAGAGAAGATTTAGCAGAGGAATTTGAAGCCCATCACACTTTACTCATAGACAAATGGTAAAAGACGCACAGATCATAGTTGAGAAAAATGAAACACCTGCTTGCAATTCCTTCCCCCAGAGTCTTCACCACTTTTGAGCACTTGTCTTCAGAGATCCCAGGTGCCACCTTCTCTGACTGAGTCTTCTTTTCCTAATAACATCTCATTTCTGGCTTCTGCAGCTAGTTCTCCTTAGCTTGCTCAGGTCTGGTGACTCAAGATTCCCCCATTCCTTAGCTCAGTGAGCCTGCTTCTTTTTAAACAGAAGTTCACAGTACCCTTTGTCTTCGGTTTTTTTTTTTTCAGCTTTTGATTTTCCACTGGTCTGTCCCAATCCATTGTAGACAACATGGGAAGGGCTGCTTTTCATAGGCTCTGTACATCTCACTGTTCTAAAGCATTAGTTCTCACCATTTTTTAGGCTCAAGACATCCTCCGTAAGTTTTCTGAATTTCACAGCACCGCAGTTGAGAATCATCCGTCTAGAGCCTGATACATGATGACCCTTTCTTCTGTCCTTTTCTAAGGCTTCATTTGGGTTGCATAGTTGGTCTGATTTTTGCCCCTAAAGCCATTGGCTGATACCCTGAGGGAGAAGGCATATGATTTCACAGTACAGGCATTGATTGTTGGGGCACATGGGGCCTGAGTAATGGGAGCGTTCTGTGCACCGGAAGAGTACTCCACAATTACACAAAACTGATGAGGTACCTCATGGTATCCAGTACCATCTGATGGTCAAGGGACATCTATATCAAGCACATCATGGGTCATTTCCAATATGAAGATAGCTGCTCAAGACCATCAGCCAGAAGTGAGAGCAAAGGGACAGACTGAACCCCTCTCACACGCACTATGAACCAACAAAGACTTTTAATGCCTATGACTATTCCCCACCCTGGCAATTTTACACCACATACTAAAATCATTGTCTAAGAATGTCTTGCCACCTTACAACTCTGTACCACGAGCAGACTCTTACCTCTCTTCCTAGAATAGCACAGCACTGGAATTTCTTAAGCCACTGTACCCTGAGCTAACATAGGCTGCATGACTACATGAATGTTTTAGATTGTTTTAACATACATCACCTATGTACTCATGTAGTTATGAGGCACCAAGGGTCCTATATTATCTTACAACTCTAGAAAGCCATATAAATAACCAGGATTTTTAGCATTTTCTGATAAAATTTCTACCCAGCTGTCTTCTTTATTTATGAAGGTGCATGAACATGGGCATACCTGAGGAGGCAAGCAAAATCGCTGCCACTGCGACTGTTCCTTCAGGGTCTGCTCCGATGGGGTCTTACAACGCCTGCTTCTCCACTCACTCTTCCTCTGTTCTTTTCCTTTCTCTTGCCTGGTTTCCCATCTTTGCATGTCAATGAAAGTGATGTGCATTGAAAATGAAATGTGCATCTCATCTGCTTATGATGCTAGCTATTATATAGGGTGTGACTTTTGTGGTAAATTGCTAAATTATTTGTTGTACGCTGGGCCTTAGTCTCTTAAATGTGCCTGCAGGGCTTTATGTATCAGCCTGAGCATCCTAGAAATCAGAGAAGTCAAGAAGCACAAAACACTTGAATGACAGGTCCTCTCCCTCCCCATTTATCAGCAAGCTAAAAGCAATCAGCCTGCTAAGCAGGTACTCATTTGGCCATCGTCACTAGTTTAGAAATAATCTGCATCTACTGCTCTGCAGAAAAGCCTGTCCTGATAGGGACTACAGTTGTGAGCAGTGACCCTGAGTCATTGGAGCATCTGAAAGTAAAGATGCACTCTCAGATAAGACAAGCTCTTTCAAATAAAGGTTTCTCCTCCTCTGACTGGGGATTCTTACCATTCTCACTAATTAGTAAGGCTTTGCTTGTGCCACCTAGAAGCTCAGAGTTAACATTTGATTCATTACCTGTCCTGGCAGCCTTGGGAGTGCTGGGAGAGCAGCCCTGTCTGCAGCAGAGCACGCAGCTTGAAGTCAATGGGTAGGATGGGGGGCCGAGGATATGCTATGGGAGCAGCATAAATCCACAAAGGAGCAGTCACCCAGCTTTTTCTCTGTGGGATGCCTGGGTTAGGGCGGACACCAGGCTCAGGGTGAGGGGAGTGTTTACTTCCTCATGCAGGGGCTGGGCTCTGCAGAACCTCTGAAAGGATATCATAGCACCTCAGGGTGCTGTTGCATCCTGGCTAAGAATCACTGCTGTAAACCATTTCTGTATAAATGAAAAATAGCTCAAGTGAAATGTTCTTAATTGTTTTTGGCCTGAGAGATGTGACACAGACCCCTTGCTTAATATTTAAACCAAAAGCCGTGTGATTTATCTGATGTGCCTCCTTGCTTAGGAGGAGGTCCCTGTAGACAGCAACGCACCCATCTTATCCACCTGTAACACTCCTTTGCCCTCATGTGGCACAGTGCACAGTGCAGGACCGATGGGTGGTGTTTTGCTGCTGCTGGCAGAGGTGTCACCTCTTTTTCTTCCACCAAAAAATAATAGGTTCTTGGCTGCTTGACATGTCTGCAAACCACTACTCCTGTGCTTGTACTGCTGCTCTGCTCTCCCTGCTACCAGAGCTGGAGCCAGAACAGGGAAGGTGCAAGATGAGGGGGAGCACAGTACTGCCTAGGGCAGTAGTTTTCAACCTTTTTCCATTTGCGGACCCCTTTGGAAATTTCAAACAGAGGTGCAGACCACTTTGAATTGTAAGTGTGGCTATTAACATGATTTTGATTGATCATAATCATATTTTGCAGACCTCGTAGACAGACCCCCAGGGGTCTGCAGACCACAGGTTGAAAACTACTGGCCTAGGGTGTTGTACTGACAAGTTACACCTCTGGAGAGATATCTATGTTTCAGATGTTTATTTGAATCTCTCAGATATTGGAGGTTAGCACAAGATCCCCCCCAAAAAACAAACAAACAAACAAAAAAAAAAACCCAAAACCAAAATAAAAATCACACTGGAAACGTTGCAGGGGACATTTATTAAATGTCAAGGCTTCACATTAAATCAGATGGAATTTAAGAAGCAACAGTGTGACCTGCTGGGTATGGCAAAAAGTCAGAGCTTAGGTCTATGCCTGTCTCTGCCAGTGACTTAGAAAATCTTTCTTCCCTCCTGTGAGCCTCTGGTATCTCATCTCTCTGGTGTCTGTCTTGTCTATTTAAATTGTAAACACTTTAGGGGAATTGGTTTTCTTATTTATTTATATGGAAAGCCTCCAGGTGCTAATATAAAATATACACATTCATTAATGCACCGTAGTTACTGTGCATTAAGTTTAGTACTTGGATAACTAAGTACTAAATCAGTGGCAGTAACTCATGTTACTACTGCACAGTAGCACCAGTGCATGGGTTTTATCAGGCCCTAACCACACGGTAGCTTAATAGTACTGAACAGTAGTGTATTATCACAGGTTTTGCCTGGCACGCTACTGCACAGTGTTATTAGGCTAGTGTGCAGTTAGTGTCTTGTGTAGATGCACCCTGTGTTGAGGAAAAAGAGGAGGATATAGGCACACTCATTGAGGGTTGATTTATTTTTTCCTGCTTTCAGGTTAAAAATGTAAAACCTATTTTCCTTTTTTTGTCTTTACACAGACAAAGGTTGTTTGAATATTTACATCACAGTATGATTTTGAGGCCACATTCTCTGAAGTCCTAAAAGGCAAAACGTCTTACCAAGGGAAGAAAAAGACAGTCTCTGAAATACCTGGATGCTACTTGGACAAATTGTGTCAGTGTATTTGCTCCTTACGTACTGAAATAGAACTAACAAGGTATTTTTAATCAGGACTTCAGAATCCATTTCATTACAGAAGCCAATTTACATGATGTCAAATAGCCATTATTGACCTGAACACATTGAATTTCTTATAGCTGTCAACAACCAAAGAAAGAAAAAGCTTGCTGTCAGCCATGTACAAAGGACTGCATCCTTCTGACATTTACTGCCTGAACTTGGATAAACTCTCAAATATCAGAAGGAGTTGGAAGGTGATATCGCCCTTGGAGAGAGTTTAGGATAGGTGATGCATCCATCTACCAGAGGTCTACCACACCATACCTTGTGTCACTGAAAGCCATGTGAACCCCAGAAAAAATGCACATTTTGTAAAAAATCTAGTCAGGTCAATTATGGTATAATATGCCCATTGAACATCTTCTGGAACAAGCCGATACTTGACCAGTATTCTTCTGTTATCCCAAGAAGTAATGCTTGTATAGAAGACACTTAAAAAACTGACATTTTCCAAAGTGGGATCAGCGTTTTGTTTTAATACTTGAAATTCCCATTTGTAATGTTTGTAGTGTCTGATCTGACTTTAAAAGATTTTTCCCAACAAGAGTGCTTCAGAGAATTGGGAAACACTGGCTGAGACGTGACTAAAAAAACAACACCCCCCCCAATAAAAAAAGCCTAATTAAGTGGTGGACATTATGAGCACGGTGTAAAAACTCCATAGTGTTGGTCATCAGAATTTGCTGTGAAATTTCTGTGGACCTTTGGGCAAATCTAAACCTAAGATCTTGGTTAGAAATCATTTAAAACTCAGTAATTTGGAACTGAAATGATCGAAATGAAGGTGTCCGTTGGGCCTTCATATACACAGTTTTTTATTGCAACTCATTAACAGTAACAGAATCTGGAGGGGCAAGCAGGACATCAGACCTGGGCACCAACTTAGTAGAGGAATCAATGGTGGTCCCTCAGGGCAATAGCAGCAACAGTCGTGGACACTGTAATGTTTCTGTATCGGCAACAACCAGGGCAAGCAGATCATACCATGGTAGCAGCAACTGGAGACTTTTTTGAATCCTCCAAACAAGTAAAACTTCTTCCCCTCTGTTCCCCAACCCCTTCCTCTCTCCCTTGGTACCTGCTCCCTACCTGCAGCCAGCAGCACGTCCTGCTCTCTGGCAGGATTTTGCCCAGGACTCATACCCTGTTAGTTATGCCTCTGCTTACTGCTTGAGGGAATAGCGTCTTTGTACCTGAATTAGGACTTAAATAAATACTATGTAACTATATCCACCAGTGCTCTTTTGAATACCACTCCCCCCCTCCACACACACACACACACACACACACACACACACACCCCTTTGAGTGTGTTTACAATATTCCTCCGTTGACTTTTTGTCATTATTCTAACTAATAAGTTTACTAACTGGAAATTCACTTGGTTCTGCCAACTGTGCATTGCAGATGCAATTCTAGCACAGTCCTGTATCACCTTTAGAGTTGGATTGTGGTTTTGGAGTTACGCTTGTTGCTCTCATTCAGTCTATCTTGTGCATGCACCCAAGGCCAGGATTCAGTCACAAGAGATCCTTAAATCATATAAACAAGAACCTGAGACACTTGCTAATTTATGAAGGAAATAACAATATTTACATGCACATGGATTCCATCTCCCCCCCCTGACCCCAAAGCTGTTTGTTTCCAAATATACACCTACATGAAAAGTCATCCAAATTAATCATTAATTTGCATTATAAATCATTACACACTACCTCACTTCTTTCAGATTACTCCACAGCCTTGCTGAGTAGCACAACTCAGCAAATCTACATACACTGATTAAAGTTAAAACCAAAACATGATTATCATGTGCTTACAAGTCATAAACAAATCATTACTAAACTGTAGTCTAAGGGCCTGACCAAAGTACGCTGAAGTCAAGGAGAGACTTTCAGTGACTATTGGAACAGATCCACCCTAGATACAAAGTCATTTAACATTTAATAATAGTTCATAGGGTGGATCTGTTCCAATAGTCACTGAAAGTCTCTCCTTGACTTCAGTGTACTTTGGTCAGGCCCTTAGACTCCAGTTTAGTAAAGTAATAGCCATATCAGCACACACTTAAGTCCCATTCAAGTCTTCCCATTTTGGTTTCAGTAGGACTTAACCACATGTTTAGTCCTCATCCATTCTCATGAAACAGTAACCATTGTTGATCTTATGGGGTAACTTGTTATCCTACCCAGATGAACAAAATGGAACCAGTGACAACAGTATAAATGCACCAAAAACTATTTATTAAACATACAGATTGTTTGAAAGAGTATTGATAATTTGAACCCAAAATATTATTTAAACTTTTTTTAGTTTCAAAATGTGAATGAACAATTTGCTAAGTCTGGAGTTCACGCTGTTTTCAAACTACCAGTTACTTCCAAAAACATTTCCTAACTGTTTTAATTAAATATTGCATTCCTCACAAAGGAGCAGTGATGTACTGTGGTGCACACAAGGAAATCACTTACAATCTTCACAACATTTCTGGGTTTTGCAGTCATCTGTCCTTGGACAAAAAGCACAACATCCACTTCTGCTTGCAGAAGGTTCTACTGGGGTGCATTGTGGAAATTTGTAATTTAGGGCAGTCATACTAGACTTGACAGACTTAGACAGATTACATGTATCCATTATTCTTCGTTGTATTTGTCCATCAATCAACTGTTCTCCAAGCTCCTGCAAAAAAAATGCCATCTTCTTAAATGGCATGGCTGTATGAGCACTCGTGGTGCTCTGGCCAGGTCCCAGAGGACTGGAAAAGGGCCACTGTGGTCCCCATTTACAAGAAGGGGATAAAGGAGGACCCAGGTAACTATAGACCAGTCGGTCTCACCTCGGTCCTTGGGAAGGCCTTTGAGAAAAATATCAAGGAACACATCTGCGGGGGCCCAGCATGGGAGGTAATGTTCAGGGGCAACCAACATGGGTTCACTGCAGGCAGATCCTGCCTGACTAACCTTGTTTCCTTTTATGACCAGGTCATAAAGTCCTTGGATGCGGGTGTTGAGGTGGATGTCATCTATCTGGACTTCAAGAAGGCCTTTGACACTATTTCTCACCCCATTCTTATAAAAAAAAAACTAGGCAACTGTGGCATTGATGCCTACGCAGTCAGATGGGCAAATTGGCTCAATGGTTGCACCCAGAGAGTGGTCGTGGATGGGTAGTTTTTGACCTGAAGGGATGTGGACAGCAGAGTTCCCCAGGGCTCGGTCCTCAGGCCTGTGCTATTCAACATCTTTATCAGTGACTTGGAGGTGGGTGTGGAAAACATGTTATCCAAATTCGCTTATGACACAAAGATGTGGGGAGAAGTGGGCACACTGGAGGGGAGGGACAGAATCCAGCTAGATCTAGACAGGTTACAGAGGTAGGTGGATGAAAATAGGATGGAATTCAACACCAACAAGTGCAAGGTGCTGCATCTAGGGAGCAGGAACCTGCAACATACCTATAGGCTGGGGAACACCCTTCTCAACAACAAAGTGGCTGAAAGGGATCTTGGAGTCATTGTTGACTCCAGGATGGACATGAGCCACCAATGCAAGGAAGTGGTCAGTAAGGCTAACTACACCTTGTTGTGCATCTACAGATGCATCACAAGCACGTCCAGGGAGGTGATCCTTCCTCTCTATGCAGCATTGGTCAGGCAACAGTTGGAGTAGTGCGTCCAGTTCTGGGTGCCGCACTTCAAGAGGGATGTGGCTAACCTTGAGAGGGTCCAGAGGAGGGCCACTCGCATGGTCAGTGGGCAGCAGGCCAGGCCCTACAAAGATAGACCAAAGGTCCTGAATCTATTCATCCTCCACAAGAGAAGACTGAGAGGGGATCTGGTGGCCGTCTATAAACTCACCATGGGGGACCAGCGGAAAATAGGTGAGGCTCTGTTCCCTCGGGAACCACCTGGAATAACAAGGTATAACGGCCACAAATTGATTGAGAGTAGGTTCAGGCTTGGTATCAGGAGGCATTACTTTACAGTTAGGTTTGCCAGGCTCTGGAATGGGCTCCCAAGGGAGGTGGTGCTCTCCCCTACCTTGGGAGTCATCAAGAGGAGGTTGGATAGATATCTGGCTGAGGTATTATGATCCCAGCACTTGTTTCTGCCCAGGGCAGGGGGTCGGACTTGATGATCTGTTCAGGTCCCTTTTGACCCTAGAAACTTCAAGTTTGTGTTGTGGCCTAGACAAATGATGAGGCTGGCAATGGCAGCCACATCCAGCATATTGAAAAATAGTGTAAGTAGCCATCCGTTGATTTTCCATCTGCAGGTGGTCATACGGACTCAGTGGTCAAGGTTATCCACCCCACCCTTGTTTTTACCGTAGTCATAGATGATGTCCGGCTTTCTTTGCTCTCCACCCACTGACAGGTCATGGTGCATGCTTGACAGCAACAGCACAACTTTGGACTTCTTTGGGACACAAGAAACTAGGGTGAGTTCCCCATCAAAAGCAAAGCAGAGTGGAGGATGGCCATCCATTAATTACCATGCATACCTGAAGTGGACATGAATGAAGTGTGAGTGAATGCTGACTTTTCAGATGCATCCACCCAAAGTGACCAAACAGGTATAGGCCTGTCATTTACGCAGCACATGCACTTGGGTAACAAGTTACCCTAATGCATTAACATGGGCTTGTGGTATGTTGTTACCCCATATGGAAAATCACATTCTTGCCTGGGGTAACATGTTACCCTGGGCAGTTTTTCATCCACAGAGAGCAAACCATTCATGTAAGCTGGCTGTTCTTTGGGGATATTGTGTGCTGTGGTGCCAGTGACGATGTACTAAAAAGATTTTTTTTTAGAATTGATTAACTTTAAGATACTGCACAAAATATGTATCTGGGGTAGGAAATTATCCCATGGGAATGTATGAAGGTTAAAGTTAATAACAAGTATGGTGCTAAAATGTGTTCCTATCCTGCTAACAAAAAGCCTGAGTTTTCTTCATCTTTGACAATTGTCATTGAAATACTGCAAGCCATGATTTCTGGCTGGCTAAGCTAGTGTTTTATTTATTATTAGCATTTTATCATGCATCAAGTTGCTTTCTAGGAAGACTGTTTATTGATACTAACCTTCATCTAAAGGTGCCAATCCCCAGACTGCTTGGAAACAAAACTGTTATAGAAAGCAACATAGTTATGAAATGGTTCTGATTTAGTTTCAGACCATCATGGCCCCTTTATTATAGGTTGATACTATAAGAATCTTTTTGAACCTCAGTTTCACAACTAAAATACTTGGAATGGCTTGTATTTGATTCCAACAATCGACATCTCTGAAAAAGATACAAACTACAGCTTGCCTTTGAAAACCGCTCCCCCCTCACCACCCTGCAACACATTTACATTGTTTATAACCCTTAGTTACTCTAAGTAGGCTTAATTGTTTCTGCATTCATAGCATGGAGAATCATCTGAAAACATTCATGGGCGTTCAACTTGGGAGTTTCCACCTGCATAACTAAATGCCTATGTGGGCAGGTGAGAATATGAGTCCCCTTGGACACATTACATGTAAGACGACTAACCAGTTAATCACATTCTTAAATTGTTACCTGACCACATGTTAATGCATTCAGTCTACCTGTCCTGATCACAAAAAGTGGGATCGAATAAGGAATAAGCGATAAAGTTATTAAACAAAAAATGCTCAGACAGAAAATGATTCAACTTCACATGCTTTAAAGTGAAGACTAAAGTGTGGAAAGTTTTGATTCGTGAGGTGCTGTTTGCTGATGGTGCTGCATTGATACCTCACTCAGACAGCAACCTTCAAAACCTCATCAGCTGCTTCACTCATGCCTGCCACAAGTTTGGTCTTACAATCAGCATCAAGAAGCCCAAGATTATGGGCCAGAAGATCAGCTCACCACCAGCAATCACAATAGCTGAAAACATAATGGATGTTGTAAGTACATTTATGTACCTTGGCTCCATTGTACAAGCATCCTGTCACTTGAGGCTGAACTGAAATACCTGTATAGGCAAAGCATCAGGTATCATGAGCATGCTGAACAAATGAGCGTGGAAAAACAGCAAACTGACTGTTAAGACCAAAATCAAAATAATCATGCTTCTGTCAGCAACGCCCTTTTCTATGGCAGAGAATCCTGGACCACATACTCTACTCAAGAAAATTACCTCAACCGCTTCCACTTACGTTGCCTTTGCTGCATTTTAGAAATGTCCTGGTGGGACAAGGTTGTCCATGCTGAGGTCTTGGAACATGCTGTAATTGCAAGTATCCATTCTATTCTCAGTCAGCATCAACTCTGATGGCTTGGTCATATGCAGAGAAAGGATGATGGCCACATACTCAAAGATCTCTTATATGGAAAACTCTTTACAGGAAGAAGCCCACTCTGGTATACTTATCTCTGGTTCAGAGATGCTTGCAATAGAGATATGAAGGCAATAAACATCAAGCCAAATGACTGGAAGAAGATTCCTGAGGATTGAAGCATAAGAAACAGTCCAGTAAGCATGGGATGAAGGCTTTTGAGGAACAATCTCAACATGCAAAGGGAAGAAGAAACCTCAGGAAGAACCCTGCACCATATGCAGGATTGTTCAATCTGAACTTCACATGTGATAAGTGTAGAAGAGACTGTCACTTAAGAATTGGGCTCTAAAACCACATTCACAGATGTTCAGCAAGTTGATGCCTCACTTGGTGCAATTCTGTTATCTTGTGAGACAGACAGATGACTAATTGAATGTGTGGCCAATCTGGGGCTTCCAGCTGTGGGGTGTGGAAGGGAAGCCCCATCAGCTGACCCACACTTCCAACTGTGGGGTGTATCATATGCCCCCAAGCCTGGGAGCTATCAATTGATGGGGCAGGAATGGCATGGCAAGAAATGTGATTGGGGTTCCCACATCAGATCCCATCACACCTACACTTTCACATCTGCCAGGGGCCTGAGTATGGCAAAGCAGGATAAAAATCTTAATGCTGTAATACACAGTAAAAGCCTGGATAAGAATTTGTACTCGCCCCCATTCTCTGCAACAACTACAAGCAATCAGCAGCACCTAGAACTCCCCAGAACTTAGGGTTGCTGAACATCTGGATCCAGATGCAAATAGTACAACTGGAGTACTGCTCTACATGTAACAATTTTACCCATGTACAATGTGTTCATTCATTAGATAGCAGCTGCTAGAAGCAGTAAGGAAATTAAAGAAGAATTTGATGAAAAATTATGTTTAATGGACTCCCTTTATAGACAAACACAAAGGGTATGAGCATGCATTACAAAGGTGAAAAGAATTGCCATTCCACATATGTAAAAAAGAAGAAATGTACAGATGGTTTAGATTCAGATGCCAACAACCCAAGCTGCAATTTTGGTTATGGTACTCTCCTATTTTTACCTCTGGGATTGCCAAGAATCATAGAAACATAGAAAATTAGAGTTGGAAGGGACATAAGGAGGTCATCTAGTCCAACCCTCTGCTCAAAGCAGGACCATCCCCAAGATCATCCCAGCCGAGGCTTTGTCTAGCTGGGTCTTAAAAACCTCCAAGTATGGAAATTCCACAACCTCTTTGGGTAACCTGTTCCAGTGCTTTACTATCCTCCTCATGAGAAAAGTTTTCTTAATACCTAACCTAAACTTCCCCTGCTGCAACGTGAGATCATTGCTCCTTGACCTGTCACCTGCCACCACTGAGAACAGTCTAATTCTATCCTCTTTGGAACCTCCCTTCAGGTAGTTGAAGGCTGCTATTAAATCCCCCTTTCAGTCCTCTCTTCTCCAGACTGACTAAGCCCTGTTCCCTCAGCCTCTCCTCATAAGTCATGTTGCCCTCTGCTGGACTTTCCAATTTGTCCACATCCTTTCTTTAGTGGGGGGGCCCAAAACTGGACTCAGGACTCCAGATGTGGCCTCACCAGTGCATAATAGAGGGGAATAATCACTTCCCGTGATTTCCTGGCAACACACCTACCAATGCAGCCCAGTATGCTGTTAGCCTTCTTGGCAAGAAGAACACACTGCTGGCTCATATTCAGCTTATTGTCCACTGTAACCCCCAGGTCCTTTTCTGCAGAGTTGCTGCTTAGCCAGTCACTCCCCAGCCTATACCGGTTCACGGGACTGTTCTGTCCTAAGTGCAGGACTTTGCAAGAAGATGGGGTAATTCATTCAGTCTACCTGTCCTTATCACCAAAAAAGAGATGTGTTTCATTTTGTACAGAAGGACTTCCACAAGCTAAGTCCACATCCACAGCTTCCTCATAGCCACTCACAGTACATTTGTAGTAGACAAGCCCTTCCTACTGATCTTTTTTTCTTAAAGGAGGATTTTAATGTTTATTCCAAGTGTGCTTGGCACTCCTGGTAAACCCTTTGACATGGAAACAGGCTCATCTTTCAAGTGCCTGTGGCACTCCCTGTGAAAGGTGACTTTTAAACAGCCGTTTTATTTTGCTTCCTGGCAGTGATATCAAGGGAACAATTAGCGTGTGATTTGGAGCTCAGAAGCCAACTTTTTACTTCCACTATAATAAACAGAAAACAATGGCAAGTTACCTTATTAGTTATTCACTTTCCAAGTCAACAAATTCAGAGAATTATAAGGAGATCTAACCAGAGATATGCTTTGATGTTAGCAGTTTTCAGTATTGGAGGGCTGGTATCATGGCCAAAATGTGGAACAATGCCAAGTTTGGGGTGTGCATGTGAGTGAGAGAGAAAGAGGAGCCAGGACCATGGAAAATACAGTGTAGTTCTTACTTATGGGTAGGGTCAACTGAACAGTGGAATGAAGGTGGGTTGGGGAATATGGATGCTAGAAAGGGAAATTATAATACTAAAGAATTCTCCTGTTTGACAGGAGATGCATATATGATGGGAAATATTCTCAACAGATGTAAGTAGCTGTGGCTGGATTGAGTTCAGTGGAGCTACTCCAGTTTACGCTGGCTAAAGATCTAACCCTAATGTCCACAAGATCTGCTACTGTACTTTGGCAAAATAAGATGCTTCTGTAGAATTTTATTGTGTATTTAGAAGACTAATGGTTCCAAGCCAAAGCAGATGTGTACAACAGTCCTGTGTATTCAACCCATTCTTCCAAGGAACGGGCTCTTGTCCTTATGACTGTTGCATAAACACTGCTTTGTAGGGAATCATGTTGACCAATATGAGCTTCATATTCCTCACTGCACTTTGTTATTTTAATGCTGATTTGATATAAATATAGTGTTCCTAGAGTAGAGAGACTGCAGAGCACTAGTATGGATACAAAAGGCTTAAAATTATTCTTATTTCATATACCTTATATGACAAAAGAGTTAAAGAAAAAGTATGTCAAAGGTGTAACTGTGAAAGGTGAACCACAATTACCCTTCTGTATAGCAGATGTCTTACTGGATTCTCTTGGGACACCCCAGTGCCAGCAAATATTTAAAAATTAAAGATTCCTTGTCCCACTGAATGCTCTTTGCCAGCTTTCCTTACGCAATAAAAGTAACCTCCTTAATTAATGGAGCAGAAAGCCAGAACCATCATTCAAAGCCATCACTCACTCCATTTATTAATGATGTCTGCTTAGGACAAGCCACCCCAAACCCTTTGGACCATTTTTTTTCTACATATGCAAACATTAAAAATGCATTTGTTCTCTTAGAAGAGATGCTGCAGATTGTCACAGTGATTTGTAACTGTAAGCAGAGGAATAGAGAGCAAAAGTGAGTCTAATGGAAATGTTGAGGTTGTTTGTTTTAAAGAGGAAATCACCCTTGCATTATAAGGAAAGATATACTTTCTGCTAACCTGCAGATTGCTATCATAAAGGAATTTACATAGGGATTTACTTGCAATAGATAGCACCAGTTTCTTTAAAGTCAAAAGGGAACTTACATTCTTGGGAAGGACACAACATGCTGTAGCATGTATTGGCAGCTGAATGGCATGATAACCTTAAACCTCTACTCATGAAGTAACTAAATAAAATGCAGTGGAACAAAAATATGCATGTTAGATCAAACAACCCTTTGGGAGTTGAAACAGTAGATACAAGTAGTGACCCGAGCTTTAATTAGTAAGCTTCAATTAGTTAAAGGCTTCAAAAGGCCAGTGATTCTCAACCAGGGTGTCCCAAGACCCTGGAGTGCCTTGAAATCCAAGGTATCACTTCTGCTCCTGACACAGTTGTCTGGCTCAACCACTTAAATGTAAAATTATAATTGCTGTTCTACATCTACATCAGCCATATGAGAGAAGGGAAGTGTGGCAGGAAGTGCCACACAATTTTAACACGGTTAGAAATGCAAATATGATTCACAAGATAAAACCTGAGATTTCAAATAGGAGGCCCATAGTATTAAAAATGGTCTGATCTGTAATGGTCTTTCTGAGTTCTTTGCAAGAGAAAAATTGCTCTGTTATTTTTCTGTAGTAAAAAACAGGCGTGAAAATGAAGGGCTGGCATTTTCTGAGGAATGTCTCAAAAGTAATGAGGGGTGCGTTGGGTCTAAACTGATGGAGAATCCCTGCCTTTGTTACCATACTTAGCGTAGTTTTTAATGTACTGTTATTTAGCAATATTCAAATACATTCAACACTTGAGTAAAACCTAAACCTAGACCTAAACTACTTTTACTCTGAAAAATGTCAGTGTACTTCACCATAGTGTTGTTCTCCCTGCAGAGTTTCAGTCAGAGCTATAAAATTCAATGGTTAAAATAAGTTTTTTACTAGAGTTGTATGAAAATTTTTCATTCAAGCGTTTTGGTCTTCAATGGAAAATGGCTTTTTGTGTTAAACAAAAGCTGTGTCATAGACATCTCTGTTTTTATCAACAATTGAAAGCATTTCCATGAAAAAATATTCGTTACCATTTTTCTAGCAAGCCCGAGCCCTACACAACCAAAAAACCTAGGTCTCATTGTTTATTTGTTTATGATAACTTGAAACAATAAGTTAAAATATTTTTTTTGGGAGGGGGGGATGAAAACAAAAGTGTTAATCTTTGATTAGAAAATAATATTTTTTTCTTGGAATGGTTCTAGATTTTGCTAATGCTTCCCCTAATCTGCTCTGCAAAGCCAACACATACATATGAAAGTGTGTAGGATTGTGTCTATTTGTGTATCATCAGAGTGGTTTGTTAAATCCCACAGAACGTGAAGGAGGACCTACTTTGCTCTATAGAATCCCTATGATTTCTGTGTGTGGACGAAGAGGAGAGACGTCATCTTGGATCTGTGAACCTGAGAAAGATGGTTGGCACCCCTGATCTTTCTCAGAGACAATACCTCCCAGAGCTCCCAATGTATAGTACAATACCTGATACCTTATCTTACACCTAGCATTTCCTGGTTGGCTACAGCACTGGTGTGTATGAAGAATGAGCATGGCCTCAGTTTTCCTCAATTACTTTCAGGGCAGTGTGCGACCTGTAAGGGCCCACAAACAGAACAGTCCCTGTTCTTCCCCAAGCACAAGGACTTCAACTGATCCTTACATACAGGATTGGAAAAAATACTGCTTTCCCTCCACGGAGCCCCTCTCCCACATTGCCATGCAATAGTTATTCACAATCTGGCCCTCGTTCCTTCAATCATTAAGTAAATGGGAGCAAAGTTCCATGACAGATTCCTTGGGAGAATAAGGAAATTAGAGAAAGAGTAGACCTGAAGTCCTCTAATATAGCTGAAAGGCCTCCAGTCAGGCATTGCAGCCAACTGTTCTTTTTTGTGCTCTGTTGCAACATGATCGGTTTTTTTCCTAGCTTAGGGATTCTGGCTCATTACCACATGCTTTTCTTTAGCTGATTTCCCTTCGGTATGTAGAGCAGGGGTAGCCAACCTGTGGTACATATGCCACAAGTGGCACTGCCAGGCTTCCAACCCAATTTTTTTTCTGACAATCTCCAAACTTTTTATTGACATGTGTTTTTACTGACATATGTTTTATATAATGTAAATGTAACCCTTCTGCCAATCCCTCCAGGTTCAAATTTAGGAGTTTAACACCAACCAGAGGAAAACATATTGGCTGTCAGTAAAAAGTTTGCAGATTGTCAGTAAAAAAAAGGGGGGGGGGTTGGCAACCCTGCCTAACTGCCATAAGTTTTGCACAATGCTGCCTCTGCCTCAGGGGCCCCCTACTAAGCCTCCAACCCCCCGATACCCCCCAACCACACCCCAAACCATGCTGCGCCTCCAAGAGCAGGGCCCAGCTTTACTGCTTCTAGCTCTGCCACCCCCCAACCCCCCAAATCTCAGTACAGACCCCCAAAGAAGGACTATTGTCTGCTTATCTGTGATCTAGCAGTGTTACAGGCAGGCAACAGACACAGCAGCAGCAGTATGTGGCTGAGGAAGAAGGAGCTACAAAGAATATTCCCTGCAGGGTTCTGCAGTCCTCAGATACCAGGTGGCACTACTCTGCTCTATCTGTCCTTCAAAGTCACATCCAGCTTTTCTGATGAGTGATCTTCAATCAAGCTCCTAATTGCTTAGGTGTTTTTTGTTTACAGATACCTCTACTTTGTATGGACTTTATGGACTTGTTATTTATGTGCTGTCCATAAATGCACAGACAGTTCACAACCTGGGCACAGGCAGCTTCTAGGTATGGCACATAGCAGATCAGGGAAGGGACAGGTGGCACAGCAGTGGGCAGGGCAGGGAACAGAAAGCAGAGTACTTGATCAGGGAGGTCAAGGGGCTCTGGGTGGCATTAAGGCAGGGTGCTAAGCTAATTTGTGGCACACCTGCCAAAAAGGTTTGCCCCCACTAATGTAGGGCATGTGATGCTTACCCTTGAGCCTTCTCCCCACAGTAAGCTGCAAATATACCTGTGCTGCTCTTCCTACTTCTGATGGGCATTTTCACTACAGCCTCTGAAGCACTGATAGATAGTTCTCAGTTGTTTCAATTCTCCTTCTACTCTTCTCTTTCAGTTAAGCCCTTCCTCCTTCATGCTTCCTTCTATGTTTAGCCCCTAATTTTATCCCCTGACCAATGGCAACCTTTTAGTCATCACTTCTCATGAATGCTGACTTGAACTTCTGCAAACATCTGTGGCTCTGACTCCCACATTGTGTACCACACAGTACATTTACATTCAGCAGTGGCTGAGGACCAGTACTGAAGCTGTGGCAGTTCCTTAAATAGGATTAAAGGCTCCGTAGTAAGCAGTCCTTATGAAGACTACTTGGAAGATAGGCCACAACTCTAGGCAATTTGTATTCTTTTGCCTTTGCTTTTTCTTTTACATGCTTATTAACTTAACCCACAAAGGCCCTAAAAGAGATAGGGGAACCATGGTGTTAGGCCCAGTAAAAATCATATAGCAAAAACAACCCTTAACAGAAGGACAAATGGAGGAAGAAAGAAACATGTATTTATCCCATTTCAGAGGTGGGGAACAGAGGCACAGAGAAATTAAGCAAGGACACAAAAGGGAATCTGCTGAAAAACTGAGAACGGAATTCCAGTGCACTGAGTTATTATCCAGGAGACCATCTATTTTGATTTGCCACCTAAGGCAAAATTGTTTGCTCAGTTTCACCTGTGAAATCCCTCTGAAGTCAGTGTAATCATCGATCAGTAA
This sequence comes from Alligator mississippiensis, assembly GCF_030867095.1. Lineage (NCBI taxonomy): Eukaryota > Metazoa > Chordata > Crocodylia > Alligatoridae > Alligator > Alligator mississippiensis. The sequence goes on along the minus strand of NC_081824.1, from coordinate 222,100,311 downwards.
ATGAGAGAGAAATTTGATCTTCAGTCTGTTCTTTCCAGTCACATCAGATTCCCCCCAAATCTGTTTTATCTTATTGCCAAATTAAACTTTCAATTCTGCAGCCAGTACTATTTAGTCAGGGCAACGGGGTAAAAAATGCAGCATTTAGCAAAGATTCCTTAGAGTATCTTTAAGATCTGAGATCACATAAAACAGCCCCCTCTCATAAAAACACACACAAACTTACCATTGTTGAGTGTTTCTTTAATAGAATCAGAAACAAATTTGTGACCTTGTGGCCCAGAGGTGGGAACACCATCTATAAACTTGCCCAGACATAGAAATGCATTCTGCCTGTCAGTAGGAGTTTGCCATTGAGCATGTGTATAAGAAAAGAGCTGGCCTTCAGTTAGGCCAACATTTTTTAAATGCCACAGCTCACTTTATATGTTTTAAACCTTGTTAATGTTGCTAACAAGAAAGTTAAAAACTTGAAGCTATAAAAATAGGAATGCCACTGCTAACTAAATAAATATATGTGTGAACTTGAGGGTTCAGATGCATGTTCTGGAATGGGCCATGTCTATGGACGGAGAGAGAGAGCAAAAAATAAACCCATATTTTTGGGGTTATAAAACTTCTCAACAATCAGCAAAATTGTCTCCTTTTGATTGTGTTTCCAACTTGATTTGCAAAGAAGACTTCTCAGAATTCATTAATTGAATAAATAGTTGCTATTAGAATGTCTGGAAATACTAGGAGCAAAAGCCATGCCAGTACGATGTATTTAGTTTATAGGTTGGTATGGAGTTTCTACAGTGGAAAGAGCTCTTCAATCCAACAATAAACTGTCAATGTGACAGGATTTTGGAAAGCATTTCCTTAAAAACCAGGCCACCTACATAGTCTAGCCTCTACTGCTGGCTTCAGGTTCAAGTTAACAGCCTTTGGACTGTTACATGCAATCTGGGATGTCTTTTGAGCCTTTTCAAAGTTCAGAACTCCACAATAGTCCTGGACTGGATCTTCTTCCAATATTTGTTTTTGGCCATTTGACACTGTCTATAAATAATATATTTGGCATTGTTTACAATGCATTTTTTTTACTTTGTGATGCAAGTCTAAACCTATTCCTACCATGCCTAGCAACAGATGTGCTGACATCGGAGCCATATGTTGTGTTGTTGCTACTTAGTTTTGTTAGCATTGGCGATTCATTTTATATCTCCTGGTCTGGGCTTGTTGAAAAATAAGCTGTTTTTTCTCTTTTTATTTTCAGTCTTTGAGAAGAAATTACAAGCAAAAGTCTCAAGAAACGACAATGGTTTGTTGTTATAGGACCTTTGTTTAAATATTTTGGGGGATGAACAAAAAGAAAGTGTTCTTTTCTCCATGCTCTGCAATGGAAGGCAGCCAGGATGGTAAAAGAACTGTAGGTGGGAGAGCTGTGTTTTTATCTAAAAGGACCCACTTGCAAGCAAAAAATATTTTAAAGTAATTTTTCTTGATATTGACAGAACAAGGTCTGTTATGCATCCTGGAAATTGTTCTGATGCCTTTCTTCTTCATTGTCACGGACTATTTTAAGTTCAAAGCAGATTGCCCCTTTTCTTTAAAAGTGCAGCTTCTGTTGTATTTCCCGTTCTATGTGAAGCAGAATATGACAAATCACTTCTGATCTGAAATATGCCTTGACACTGTCTTTCTGACACAACACCTTCTTTCCTTCTGACTATAACTATGAGGATTATCAGCATAACAATTTTGGAGACCTGGAAATTGGAGAAGGAAAGCAAATGAATCTATATAGTTTCAAAAAAGAATACACACAAAGGTTCTTTTATAAATGTTTACTATGATGGACTTCGGCAATGAAAATCTGATTTCTTAGACTTGTGACTGGCTGCCTTACCATATACAATATTCTAACTATTGATATGCTGAGAAGATTTGTTAAGCAAGAGTTGTTCATGTTTAAACAAACGCTTTTGCAACCACTTGACTACTAAACACATTCTACTTCATTTTAAAAACACACTTCAGGAGATTAATGTACTAATAAATGTAGACTACAAGATAACATCATTTAAAATCCTTTATCCAAAACAGTGTTGCAACATAAGTCTCATAGAAACAGTAATTAGTCAAAAACCTGTGTTTTTACCTAAAACATATGTCTAACTTGCTGTAGCAAAGAGCTGCTATAAGAGCATTGCTTTTTCCCAACTCTTATCTCATTGAAATCTTGCAGATGCACTTCATAATAACCAACGACCAGAGCCTATTTACTAAAGGTTATACACAACTAAAAAGTGTGTATTGAATCTCCCACTTGATATTTATTCCCAGGATACAAGAAATATACCTCTTTGCCCCAATTTGTATGGGGATACTCCCAACAGATTATTAACCTATTACTGATCTGACTGTGCCAATCTTATCAATTTTAAAGATAATCTGAGTACATATAACATAAGGATGACCTAGTGCTAGAAAATCATATTCAACGCTAGTGTTGGATCAGCTTTTGATATAAAGTCAAAGATTAATTACTTATTCTTTATTCTTGGCAAAGTTAAGTGGAATTTCCAGAAGTCAGATACAGTTGATCAACAACAATGGCTGTTGCATCCTGGAGAGAGAAAGAAGATCTGTACAGCTCAGTAATAGATATACTCATGCTAACTTCTGAATGGTACCCAGGATGGAAATATATTTTTGGCTGTAGTTCCAGATAGAAACATGTAGATAATGCCAAGGATTCAATTGGAGTATATGGATGGGCTTCCTGTTTAGTGTGTATAAATCCATAAGAAAACAGAATGAATGAACAGGGACTGAGAAGGACACATATCCACACAGAAGAATAAGACAGAGAGGTGAGAATTCATTCAAATCTAGGTCCTAGCTTCTCCTAGGTAAACCATTTCAGACTTTGTAATGCACTGTTCTCAGTGTGTGATTGAGCAGTGCCTTCTGTCTGAGTTATGTGAAACAACAACTGCAAGACTGTTAAATACCTGGTTCAAACCCATTCAAGTCTAAACAAACTTTCTGTAGACTTTGGATTAAGCAAATGACAGTGACTTTAAGCAATTTGGCTCAGAGATGCCAACATTTGGTTGAAGTTTTTCAGAGACATCCAACTGTCTGGAACCCACCAAACTGGGCATGCCATCCTAGTTAGTTCTTGCTTCCAGTTAGGCTATCAATACTTTGGAAACAGACTCTGTCAGTGTCTAGATGCATTTAAGAATGAACAGCCATATTTTTCCCCATACCTTTAGCAGCTTGCACATTTGGGCTAAGTACAAACTGTCAAAAAGCCCAAGGCTGAATTGATCCAATCTTCACAGGTTAGCCTGACCTGTGTAGATTGAACCAATATGAACAGACATTCACTTTTGATTCTGGAAATGCAGCTACATGCCTGCAGTGGCTCAGGTCAGAAACTGGGGGGTGCTAGAGCATGTCTCCCTGCTCAGCTGGAGCAGACAGCTTGAGCCAAGACAAGTCCATGCACCCTCCAAGAAAGGGTTTGCAGGGGAGCTGCAAAGCATCCTGGGATGCTGGGGGACTGTGAGTTAACTTGAATCTGGAGGGGATCTGGGACAGAAGTTCAATAAACTGATTTAACCTAAATCAGTTCAGTCTGATACTACATCCATCCAGATTTATCTTAAAACTGTTTCAGTCTTTTTGAAAGCAGTTTATGTGCACTGAACTTCTGTTGTATCACAGATTTGAACTGCTTTTCGATCAGTTATACCTGTCTATGTGTAATATCTGTTCATTGCATTGGAATTAGTGCTAAAGCATTTGTTTGCTGTCTTAGCACCAATTTGGGGTGGACATTATTTAAAGGATGTGCATGCCCCCTAGTCATTATTGGGACAGAAGCACTGAGAACTGGAGGTGGAGGGAATCCTCTTCTCCTCTCCTACCTTTGCACTTTTGGAAACAGGTAGTACTGAGGGGTATCCTTAGAACTTTGGCACAACCCTTAGAAAAAGAAGAAATGTTTGTCTAATTTTGATCTACAGCCTAAGTCCCAGGTTTCTTGACACATAGAAATCACATTTCCCTGTTATCCCACCTGTTTGGATTGTGTCCCCTTTAGGCACTTTGGTTGAACACACACAAATTCACACACAAAACTAAATATTTTATCTTTCTTTGCCTCCAACCTTCTGGAACATATTTCAGTCCTTTGCATCTTTTGATGCTGGGAGTCCAGAGCTGAGATCAGATAATAGATATTAGTTTAATTACACTCCTCAGTGTTGGCAGTGAAAAGTTATCCAGCTGGATGGTGACCTCAGCACTATGACTGTGTGTTTTAAATTGCCAGTGGATGTGGGCTCAAGTTGTGCAATGGAAATGAATATATAGGTGCTAATATACCATGTGAGATGTAAGAATCCAAATATTATGGAGGAGAAGAGAGCAGGGACTTTTGTATGCTGCTGCCAAGGAAATGAAGGCAAAAAGAAGTCTCCCTTTTATTTGTTTGCAGCTGTTGAGAAGTGCAAGGGACAGAATTGTTTGTGGGTGCTGGAGAAGTAGAAGCCTCTGTATGGACTGAGAAAGACTGGACATCTTTTTTACATGTGAAATGAAGCAGAGAGGGGTTAAAACCATCAGTTCCAAACACGGGTCCATGAAGGGAACAGTTTTGGCATCTATAGAAGAGAGTCTTCATTTTCAGACATGCTGAACATCTGTTGCTCCCACTGTTCAGCCCTTCTAGAACTTGGTGATGGACATGGCCCCTAAGATGGAAAGCTATATCCCATACTATTTAGCCAAGCCCCCATGGGGAGTCAGTGTGAGCATGAGGATTAGACTATTGAGCTCAGACCCATGCCAAGTTTGCTGGACCATAACCACTTCTGCTATTCAGTCAGGCCTCCTTGTGGCCAGAGATCATGCTAGTTTCTCAGTCAGTCAACTGGCAGTAATACCCTGTATTGTAATGCTATTGCCTTTAACTGAGGTGGTAAAGTGAAGGATCTCTTCCAGGGTCTGGATAAGAGAGGGGAAGGCAGAAAATTAATTTAACTGTGATCCAGTTAAAATTTAAGTAACAGTAGTATGGGGTAAAGCAGCCAGAAGGTATGGCCAGATTATACATGATCCCTGGACAGAAGGGGTATGTATTCACCAGTAGTTAAGTACCATAATTGCCTTAAGAGATTATTTTAGGTTCCCAGCTGCTTTTTGAGACCTTGATGAGAAGTGGTGGTCAGGACTATTTATTTCCCCCTTCTTTGTAGGATCATAAAGTTGCAAGTATTTCTCTCAAATGTAGCAGAATTTTTTGGAATCTTCTAAGCTCTGTAAGGAAAGTCTGTTTGGGTTACAAATAAATGGTAAACTCCTTGGGAGTTACTGATAAGTGCCTTTTGTTTGATCAAATATTTGGGAAATGTATTGTAGCTTTGATAGAGGAGGATAAAACAGCAAAGCAATCTGATATTTAAAGTGACTTCATAATTAGCCAATGCCTCTAGAGGTTAAATTATGTTTATCCACAAAAGTTCCTGTGTGGATTGACTTTGACATCAACCCTTTTATAATGTCTGAAAAGTTCTACTTAAATTCTGTGTCTTGGTTCATTTTCAGACACCTTCTAGTTTGGAGTGGCAATGAAGTTACATCCCGCCAAAGAGAGGTTAGTCTTGTGAAGAGCCAAAGAACAACCCAAACTCAGATTGAACTTCAGGCATCTGTCCCCCAAAACATGGGGAAAATAAGTGCAAGGAATATATGTACATGAGCCACATTAACACAGTAATACTGTGTTTCTGTTTTAATGGTTTTGGTGATCCACTAATCCAGCCAACCTTTCCTTGGGGAACTTTGCTGTCTGCTAGCTGCTCCTAGTCTCTCTTCTTCTGTTTCATATCCCTGGAGACTCCTTGACATTTTTCAAAATCTGTATTCAGCAGCAGCTCAGGTTTCAGCTTTTGGTAAGCAAGAAAGGATGGGTGAGTCAGCTGACAATTAAGCTCTTTTCCTGCTCTATGAAGCCATAACTCTGGAAAAATCCTTTTATCTTTATTCTGCCTTCCCAAAAGCAAGGTGCATGACTTATCTGGGGGCATGTGGCATAACAAGAACTATAGGATACTAATTTGATATTACTCACATTAAGTCTAGATCTACATAGTGCAAGTTTATGAAACTACAGAACTATTTAACAAAATAAGTGAGACTATCTAGACTCAGCTAACTGAGACTTCATTCATATGAGTAAATTTGCTAATTTCAGTGTGCTTACTCTTGTGAGTAAGTGATCACTCATTCGAGTATAAGTTCCATACTAACACTTACTTCTTGTCCTCCAGGAAGTGTATGCCTGTAAGTATAATTTTCATTATACACTGAGTGGTACAGTAACAAACAGCGTCACAAGTTTCCTTCTGGTGTACCCTTGCCATTCAACTTTTGAGGTAAAACGGTATTGTTACTGGTTTTGTGATACTGTTCCTTCTGAGAGGGCTACTACAAATAGTAAGAGAGTCTGCTATTTGTTTTAACAACTAAAAAAACCTGGACTTTCTTGAATGAGTACCTTGTTCACATGCTGCTCAACCACTCCTGTTCAAGAACCTGGTGTAAATTACATAAACAAACAGGTTATATGGTGCCCAATCTTTTGGCCCTGAGGGCCAGATGAGTGGGACAGGCTCAGTCCACAGGCCAGATCAAGTCTTGTGTGCCAGGAATGGACCCTTGGCACTGCCTCCTCCTTGCCCCAAGCACCAGAAGTGGGCCCTGAAGGCCTGAGCATCACCCTCTTCTACCCCCACATGCTAAGATTGGTCCCTAGGAGCCTGATGCTGCCTCCTTCCACTCCCACATACTAGGATTGGTTCCCAGAAGCCTGACACTGCCCCTTCCACCTCAGCATGCCAGGATTGGGTCTCAGGGGCCTGGTGCCACCTCTCTGAGCCCTCCACAAGTCAGGATTTGGCCCTGGGACTCTGTGCCACTCCTGCCTGGCTCTGCATACTAGGATCTGGCACCTGATCCAGCGCGCACAGCCTGGGGCTCCCTATGAGTCCAGAAATTTGTCAGTGGGGGAGTGATGCTACTGCTTACCTGCTGACAAATTTCTGGACCCCTGGAGAGCCCCGCGGGTCACATAATGCAGGGTCATGGGCTACATCTGACTCACGAGCTGGTGATTGAGTTCCCTAAGTTACATTAACGATATTCCTAGATTTTTCCTCCAATGGGACAACAACCTGTAAGACCCCAAGATCTGTTATTGTTAAGCAGAAGTTTGATAATATAATTCATGTTGAAATATCTTTCAGGTTTTTATTATTTTTAAATGTGGTATTTTAATATAATTTTAAGATATATATTGCATATGTTAGAATTTTCACATCTCTTTCTGTGTTTCCTCCATTCAGTGAAATTCCTAGTTGTGCTATGGTCCTCCTTTTATCTTGAATAGCTGACAACATTGGCATTTTGGTTTGAGTTAATGCTAACATCTTTCTATATTAGTTAACTTGAACGGCATGTGCCCCCAGTGGCTGGTGGGACACAGCTGTGCTGGAGGTGGCTGGAGTGCGGCGGTGGTGACAGGAACCCAGAGGTGGTGAATGGGGAGCTCCCACAGAAACTGCTTGCACCATTGACAGAGGTGGGGGGGGTGGGGAGCGCTGACCAAGGGTTGGCAACCACCTGCAGGTGTTGCTGACACTGAGGGCGGTGCCTTTTTGCAGGGGGTGGACCGTCATGCGCAGGGGGTGCACATACACCCATGTGCACCCCCTACGCATCGCCCCTATTAGTTAAGCTGATTCTTGTGATGATGATCAACACTTTTCTTTCCCTGTGGTTCAATCTTCTTGCTTTCTTCTTTTAACCCAGTTTAGAGTTCAGTATTTTCCATCAAACACAAAATTACCTAACTCTTGTTCAGTGCAAACAAAAGACCATGCCACTCCACCATGTGCACCCACTGAGCCACCCTTCTTGACCATGGAGACAATTAAGGAAGTCCCCTCAATTTCAATGGACATTGAAACCTTTGTTCCTAGCTAACTTGGCACACTTCTTCCTCTAGCTCAGGGGTTTTCAACCCTTTTTAAGAAGTGTGCCCCTTCTGTCTCAAAGTTTCAGCTCATGTACCCCTTTTTAGTTTTTTCTTGTTTTTTTCACATTACCAATGTGATATATGGCAGGCTATGCTAATTAACATTAAATGCATTATTAATATATGTGGCATTCAGCTGGTACGTCTGTTGTGCAGGAAGGGGCAAGCGGGGAAGGAAGGGGCGTTGGGGAGAGACAGATCAAGACCCCTGCAGTGAGTGAGGCTGTGGGGCTGGGGCAGAAACAGGGGCTGGGGCAGGCACTGCACAGCAGGGGCACAGCATGGGACTGGGCTGTGAGCAGCTCATTTGGGCGGCACAGAGGAGGGAAGCTCCTGCTAATGCATATACCCCAGGAGGGCATGGGGAGTGTTTGCTCCTGGATCTGTGTGAGGCGAGGGTGAGCTGGGACCGGGGTGGTGCCAGGGTCTTCCCAGTGGGGGGCGGGGAGTGGGGCTGAGCCAGGCTGCACTCAGGATGAGTGGTGGCAGCACTGAGAGGAGGGGTACAGGGGGGCTGCAGCTACCCCAAAATTTGCCCTAGTCCTCCCAAACCCTCCTCCCAGTGCAGCCCGGCTTAGCTCCCATGCAGGGAAATGGAAGCTGCCTCCCCTGTCACCCAGATGAGCCGTGGCTCCATCCTTTGCCCTGCTCCACCCCAGCTGTGCAGTGCCTGCCCCTGCCCCTGCCTCTACCCCTGCCCCACTCCCTCCCTCACCCCCCCATTCCCCTTCCCTCACAAAAGACTTACCAGATGGACCCGAATGCTCTCCATGCTGCCGGCCTGCACTCCTGACTGCCTACATGCTGTGCTGCAGCTGAGTGCACGAGCAGGGCATTTATTGACCACATTATCAGCCATGTCAGCTAAAAAAAGCCAATTGCCGCTATTGTCACTTTTCCTTTTCCTTATATCGGTGCCAATTCGATGGGACCGATGTATCAGTGTACCTCTAGTAATTTTTTCTCATTCATCTTATGTACCCCCTACGACCTTTTAAGTAACCCTAGGGGTACGCGTACCCTGGTTGACAACCACACTAGGATTGAGACTTTGCTGAGAGGTTTAGAAATTATGGTAACAAAAATTCAGATGTGGGTGCCTAACGTTATACATCAAACTCTATCTTTAGGTACCTAAATAAGTGCTGTGGAATTCCACTACTAAACCTGTGCAATGATAAGCAACATTAAAGTCAGAACATTCTGTGCACAGTGGCTCATTAAGGGCTAGCATCATTTCTTGCTAGCACATCTCTGATTTGCCACTAGAGGGCTGGTGAGCAAAGGAAGCCAGGACAACTGGGCCTGCCTGCGGCACCACACGCCACACATGCAGGTGTTTTCCATGCTGCAACCTTTTTTTGCCTGTGCCTCAAAAAAATCCACGTTAAAAAAAAACACAGGGTGGTGCAAGTGGTGGCCACTCAAAACTGGAGCCTGCTGCAGGAGCACCACGGCTGCAGCTTCCTGAGGCCCCTAGGACCTTAGGTAAGGCTGCTGGGGCCAGTACAGTTGCTGGACCATGCCTCCTCTACCCCACCCGGGGTAACCTGCCATGTGACAGAGGGCACGTGGCATGGGCATTCCCAGGGGACAAACAGCAGGGGCACAAGGTGTGCCACTGCTACACGTGCCCGCTGAAACAAACACCCGCGCTTGTATGGACACAGCTCTGGTCTTCATCCCTGCTCTGGGTGGGGTGGGGCGGCTGGGAGTGGTGCATTCTGAGATGCTGGAGGACTGCAAATTGTGCATTTTATCTCTGTGGAGCTGACTGAAATTACCCTAAGATGAGCTAGGTAGCACAGCTCAGATTTAACACTCACCTAAAGTGGCATAGCTTTAAGATGCTCAGAGGACACTTAGTATGAGTTTAAAAGCTTTAGCATGCATACACTCATGTTTTAAGTGCCCTTAGTGTGGTCTAAATGTAATGTGTAACTTCACACTAAGTAACTACTGACTTGATATTCTGGGTGTTACCACCTCTGGAAATCAAGCCTCTGACAAAAGTGCCATATAGGCATTCATATTAAAAAAAAGTAGGCCTTCTTTATTTAGGTGTTCACTCTGCCTTCTCCACATTCTGGTTTAGCAGTCTGTGCCGAGATAACTAAGCCCACATGCCACGCATATCCACTTTTCTTGATTTCTTTATGGTTTGAGCCAGTCTCCAGGAGCATGAGGGAAATGTTCTAACGGTTCACAACCTGACCCTGTAGTTCTACATAAAAAGCAATTACAGACCCAAATTCAAGATCTTTATGCACAACTGAAACAAAGGTAGGAAAAGTCTATTGAAGTAAGCACTCCATCATCATTAAGTTCCCAGCATAGGGTTTAGCACCATGGCACAGGTCATCTATCTATGGCTGGATCAAAAAACACAAGGCCATGAGCCACTTTCTAGAAACACCAGGTCAATTTCTAAAATGAAAGAAATTTTAAAATTCTCCAATTCCACCCACTCATATGGTTCTCTTCAGTGTAGTATCTGAATGTGTCAGACTCACCAGAGGACTTATCTTTACAGTACCCCTGGGAGGGAGAGAAGATATGTGATCTGTAGCACAGAGGAAATTAAATGACTCGCTCAATTCATTCTTTCATTCATGCATTCATTCATTCATTCACACAGGAATTTTCTGACTAAACTGGGTATCCCAGTTCATCATTTTTCAAGGCCAGTTTAATACGTCTCTCAATGCTGGGGCTCTCTTTACTTCTTTAGGAAGAATTTTCTATGGTTTAATGCAGGGGTCGGCAAGCCCCAGCATGCATGCCAGAGTATGTCACATGAGGCCATTTTGGTCAGCATGCCGCGGCTGGCCTAGGCTCTGAGCAGTTGCTGCCAGCCACAGAGCCCCGGCTGCTTGCAGCAGGTGGCTGGGAGGCTGCAAGCCTTGCTGCAAGCATCCCTGTGGCTGACAGTAGCTGCCCAGAGCCCGGGCCAGCTGCAGCTGGGAGCCTTGCAGTTGGGCTCCATGGTGATGGTGGCTGCATGTACGCCTTAGGGTGCACAGCAAGGAAGGGACCAGGGTTGCACTGGGATCTGGAGCCCTGACACCAGCTCTGTGCTGGCAGTGCCTTGGTGGACAGGGTGGGGAAGGGGCCAGGGCAGTGCAACCCTGGCCCCTCCCCCACTGTCTGCCTGGAGGCACACATGCAGCCACCTCCAGCAATGAGATGTGCGCCCCTTGCAACTCCCCTGTGGTCTGCCCTTGTCACACCAAGCTGAGGTGTGGGTCAGGCTTGGGGTGTTTTTGGCACTTTGGCCAAAAACATTGCCAGCCCCTGGTCTAAAATATATTTTGCCCTACTTGGAAATTTCACTGGACTTAAATTTTCTTCTTCCTTAATTTCATTCCATTATTCTTGATTTGAGAGAAGGATTCGCTTTTGTCATTCTTTGCCTAATAGCAGAAAAGATGCGAGGAGAGGGGAGGAAAGGAAAGGAGATGGAAGGGGTGGGAAGGCTACTGTTACTATTCTGAAGGACTTCAGCTCCTGTTCCACAGGCAGCACGGATCAACATTTTGTTTTCTTGCACCTTTCCCCCAACTATGAGAGAGAAGATCTCCAGTAGTTAATGCATAACTCTGAACTGCCTTTCCTATGCTGCAGAACACTGGGATACCTTGGTAAAATTCATAGTGTTGTGTGCACTTATACCTGCAGTGTGTGTGTGTATATATATATATATATATATATATATATATATACACACATGCACACACACACATACATCTGGGTATATATATATCTGGGTCTATAAGAACATCAGCTCTTGTAAGACTTGTGATCTAATTAGGAGAGCTGGCAAGGCTGCTGTAATAAGGCTTGCTCATCTTTGCACGGTCTGTGGAGTCTGCCTATACTCACATGGGTGTGCAGAGGGAATGAATAGGCTGGATTGATGCCCCCAAGGCAGCCAGCACTAAACTAGATCTCTTTGAAGCATAATTTTTGTGGGACTCTGAATAGCAGAAAATGGGAAACATTTGCATTCACTATAAGGAGTGACTATATATATGGAAGCATATGTGTTAGCATCCCTTAGTTACTAGCATTATTGGATGGGAGGAGCCCTCTAATTTGTACAGAACAGTGCTATAAATGAATCCCAGGAATATTCCATATGTATGCACAGCAAGCACAACTTTCTCCCTTGATACCAGTCCTAGGCTGTTGTAAGGAGCCTAGGTCTTGCTCCATCCAGATGGGCTGTGCTGGAATAACTTCAAGATAATCGCAGCTGCCATTATGGTTTTAATATAGCAGCACTTAAAAAAAGGATGGATCTGCACAAAGCTACTTCTTCCATCTCTCCCTTGCACCATTGTTATATTGTAGATATTGTCGGTGATCCTGCTGAGAAAGCTAGTGCAGACCAGCCAATAATTCCTTTTACTTCAGGAGGGCCTATGCAACATGGTAGTAAAAAGGCCAGTTATTGGTCCCTGCTAAATTGCTGGGTTTTTGGTTGTAGCCATGTTGATCTAAGGACATAGACAGGCAAAGTTCTTTGAGTAGATATGATATCTTTTATTAGACCAACTGAGTAGTTAGAAAAAAGTTCTTGGCAAGCTTTCAGATGCAGTCACCCTTCTTCAGGCATGGGGAGTCTCTGCTGGTCTAAGACTCCAAGGCATGAGAGAAGCTAAAAGTGTGGCAGGATGTCAGTGAGAATGTAAATAGGTAGAAATTAGAAAAACAAAAAGGTAAAGCAGGGAAGGGGAGGGAAGGGGAAGAAAGTGCGGGGTGGGAGGGGCACAGGGAAACCTACAGAGGCAATAATACAAGGTGAAAAGAGGCATAAATGAGAGAGGAAAATATGTGGAAATCACAAAGACCAAGGGCAGATAAGTACAGGAGGGGAGGGGAGAAAAGGCAGGGAAAAAGAAGAATGTAAGAGGTCATGTCAGGCAGGTATCTGGTGAATCAGAGGCAAGCACGTTGTAAGGTATCATAAATGCAATGTCTATATTAAGTCCATGATTTTTTGTATCTAGTAGATTTCTGAAGTGGAGTCCGTAGGCTCATCTACAAAAGGTGTTTTGTAAATTCCCTTTGAGGATTAGAATTGAGAGATTGGAGAGAAGTGTGCCCCCACAGGTAGTTGGGTATTCTTGTCTTTCTTGAGCAACCAAACAACAACTGCGCACCAGCATGAATGCGCACCAAAAATCTATCAAAGGCAAGTATACCCAACTACCTGTGGAAGCACACTTCTCACAGGACAGTCACCCCCTCTCCAATGCATCAGTTTTACTTTTACCTACTTTTACCTACTTTTCTGTCCTTTATCTTTGTGATTTCCACATATTTTCTTTTCTTATTGATGCCTCTTTTTCACCTTGTATTATTGCCTATGTACGTTTCCTTTTGGCCCCCTCCCTTTCCTGCTTTTCCTTTTTTCTAATTTCTACCTATTTATATTTTCACTGACATCCTGTCACACTTTTAGCTTCTCTCATTCCTGCCTTCCTAATCTCCTACTATTCCTTTTATCTCCTACTATTCCCTTTTTCACAGACAACCTCTTTTCTACCTTGTATTCTATCACTGTAACGTCTCCCTTTTCTTTCCCCTGCCTTCTTCCCCCTCCCTTCTCTGCTTTACATTTGCCTTTCTAATTTCTACCTGTTTACATGCTCATGGACATCCTGCCACACTTTTAGCTTCTTTCATTCCTTGGAGTCTCAGACCAGCAGAGACTCCCTGTGCCCGAAGAACGGTGATTGTGCCCGAAAGCTTGCCAAGACGTTTTTTCCAACTATTCAGTTGGTCTAATGAAAGATATCACACCTACTCAAAGAACCTCGCCTGCCTATGGTCCCAACTAATGCTCCTGCTACAACTAAATAAACCCTAATACATGCTAACTTCCTTCCTTTCATTACATCAGTAAAACCCTATAAGCATGTTGCTCAGCCTTCTGGCTCCGCAGCCTGGTTTTGCTCCCTGAGGACCTCCTCAGCCAGTCCTCCCTCCCAAATAACAGCAAACAAATAAACCATATTAAACAAAGATCCTGTCCCGGACAGTAGGAGAGGGGCTCTGTCTCTGTCTTCAACACAGCCTAACTCTACCCTGGTAGCAAGCTTGTTCCACTCACAGCTTGCCTCCTGCTTTCATGCTCCTACACCCAGTTTGCTCCTCTATGCTCACTCCTTTGAATATTTAAGGTTTTAATGGGACATGCCCTCATTATCTATTCTAGAGGCCTACAACTGAGCTTCCTCAACAGGGCTGACTCCTGTTTCTTAAAGGGCCAAACCTCCTTGTTAGAGGCCCTCAAGCTGGTGCTGCCAAGGCTCTCCTGTGAATAATGCCCTTCACCTAGTGAACATGGGAGGCAAAGGTGACCTCTTCTGATAGCTCCCTTCAACATTTAATGTCAGTGGGAGATGGGGTAGGTGCTTGCCACGGGAGCACTTGTGCAGCTGCCTTGGGAGAACAGCTCCTGCCAGCTCTGTGATAGTAAGATATATGAAGCTAACACAGTTTCCACTCACGGTTGGAATTAATGCTAGGCCACTGATAGATGCATAAGCTAAGACTTCTGCAGCAGCATTTCTTTGGGCAGCTTCTGGCCTGCAAAACAAAATAGTAAATCTTTTTCCAGTCAGAATGAGGTGGTTATATGATTTTGCCAAAGGCATATACAAAATCCCATTCCTCGTATCTCCCCTTCTGCACAAACAAAACAGCCCTTCTGCTAAATGTGATAAACTACAACAATATTTGTGTGTATGTGTGTATACACACAAGGAGATCTCTAGTAGTTAATGCATAACTCTGAACTGCCTTTCCCATGCTGCAGAACACTGGGATACCTTGGTAAAGTTCATAGTGTTGTGTCTTATATCTGCAGTGTATATATGACCCAGATGTTAGGCTCCAGTTATGTGTGAAGCTCAGCTTTCATTTTAAAAAAGTAGTTTCTAACTGTCATCATTTAGGAGAAAAGCTTGAAAATATGAAACCTAAATGGGGTAGCACCAGGAGGCAAATAAAAAGAACTCTCCAAATAATATTTTTTGAAATCTCAGGATTTGGGGGACCTGACTGTTGCAGCTGGCAAGCCTACAATGAGCTCAAACATAAGAAAAACATGATTCATTCAAAAAGGGACTCTTTGAACCTTAGAGATTGAAAGCCCACATGAACTAGTTTACTGGTTCTTGTGGAAAAAGTTTGAGCTTATTTCAGTCAGACCGTGGAAGGTTTTGTTAAGCACTAAGCTATACCTAAATCCCCTAGTCCTTTCCAGTTTCTACAGCATTAAGTGCCATTTTTAACATGGATGTGAAAAAGCTGAATTCAGGCCATATCTTCTACGGCTTAATCAGGAGTTTTGTCTAAAAAAAGATAATGCAGGTTCACTTGCCAGCTTTGTTTGCTGTGTTTTACGAGTGGATGTGATGACCAATGAGTCTTCATAAGGGCTGTTTACAGTGTGATTGCAAAGATAAATGGAACATGGTAAAAGCTGTTAAATTCCTGTATCCTCTATTGCATTGTAAGTCATGAACTCTACTGAGTAAAATAAAGTTGGAAAGGGACGGGATCTAAAATGCATCTCTTCTAATAAGTGACTATCATAATTTCAGGACATATTTTCCATTATGAGCTTACGGTACTGAATCTGTTTATGAAAACTGAACTGAAATTGTGACTCACTCCATAAATACTAACTGAAACAAGATGGCTCAGTTTTAAATATTTATGGTTTCTGTCTCTTTAGGTTTCAGAACATCAGAAGTCTTATTTCATAGGATTCAGAAGTAAAAACAAAACAAAACAACACTCTAAGCTTTCCCAGTAAGCTCTGCGTCCTTTCATTAGAAAAGGAGTTTCTACAGACTGAATGCAAGCTCAGGGAAAGTGAGTCACAGAGAACTGACTATGCAAGAAGAAAAAATGAATAAGGTAAATGACAGAACTCTGCAACAGGCTCTGCTCTCAATTATGCCGGGTAAACACAGCGCCCTTGAAAGATGTGGATGTCCTCCAAATTTACAGCAGGATAGCAGAAAGCAGAATTACATCCACAGTGACCAAAAAGCAGCTATTTACTAAGGGCTGTTTTCAGAGGAGCATTTGAAATTGCTAATACTAAATGTTCTCTTTGTATCAGAGCTTCAGTGGGTGGAGTATTTCCTCTCCGTTTTCAGAGATAAAGTATTTGTTTCTTACTGTGAGTCATTCAGAGATTAGCTTTTCAAAACACCAGCCAAAGCGAAGGATTTGTTCAGCCTTTTTTTTCTTCTTTTTCCTTCATCTGCTAAATATGTTTGTTTCTAGACAATTTGCACATCAAGCAGCATTTACTGTACTTTATTACTATAATCTCCTTTTTGGGAGTTCTGCAGTGTAGCCTCTGGCAAGTGATTAAAAGGTTTAAGTGACACCTAATGCACTGTTAAGTTGCTATGTCCTGCAAAGGCATCTGGAAATGATTTCTCTCTCTTTAGATAGATTTTTGGAAGAGAACTTAACATGACTTCCCCCACCCTTAAGAAGTTAACAAGGAGCAATAAAGACAAGGTGAAGGATAACCTGTATAAAAGCTCTGACCATGCAATATTCTTTTATTTTTCCATAAAGGACTCAACAAGTATAGATAGAAAATTAAATGATGGGGCATCTGCAACTTTCTATTTTGCTCCAAGTTGCCTGCGGAAGTCGGATTAATCAGAACAAAATGCAGGTGATGGAAATTTGACAATGTTAATGAAACCTGAAGATGTACAGTCCTAAGGCTACATCCTTGGGAAGGATAAGCATCAGAGAGCAACATGGACTGAGGAATGGAAACAATGATGGATGATTTTAATTGATTCTTTTGAAAGGACCCTGACTTAATTAACATAAAAATATGGGCAAAGATCACTACATGCAGCAAGGGTCAAATTTTAGGCTAAGGCCTCCAAAAGCAATAACATTACACAAGGGACAAAGGTGAAAACTTGGCACTAAAACAACACTTTCCTGTTTATATCTCTTGAGGGCTAATTGAAGATGATTAATGATATTCGTTAAATGGCTGCCGATCTGTTTTGCATGGATTTGGGGGTGATCAATTCCCCAACATCATCATAGGCCAGCTAGAAAATATTTCCTTCTAGCTTGATGTTTTATAATTCTGAATTTTTGACAAGTTATGTTTGACAGTTATATTTGGAAAATGAGACTGATGGAGAGAAGGTATAAAGGGCTAGAGGAGCTCATATTCAGTTGCCTTACCTTTGTAATGTATTATATACATGCTTTATAGCAACTACGGACAAAGGCAAAGGTGCACCAGCTCTGGCAGGCTGAAATGCTTGGAGACTTAATAGACTCTGGTTCCACTTCTGGAAATCACATGGAAGTCTGTACCTAATCCTCTACATGCCTAGAAAAGAAACATGCAACATGATGATTTGCACTTTGGGCACTTAGATGAAGTGGTTTTACTATTGAGGGCATAGTCACAGAATCATACAGAAGTAGGGCTGGAACAGCCTTTGAGCCCTTCTGAGGCAGGATTATCCCTATCCAAATCATCTCATACGAATCCATTGTCTAATCTTTTAGCAAAACTGCACAGTCAACCGTGCCACAACCACAAAATATAACCTAACTTGTTTTAAGTAAAGCAGGGGAGCATGGTGACTAATGTCCTGCTGCTGTAAAGGTTGTTAATATACGCTCAAGTGATCCCAGGAAGAGATCCAGGCCCCCGACTGCAGAGGAAGGCAAAAATGTCAACAATCCATACCAGTATGCCATATTTGAGGTCAGGAAGGAATTTTACTCCATGGTCAATCAGTTTGACCATGAGTGACTGGTGCCTCCCAAGTCTAGGCGAAACCGGCAAAACCAGAAGTGCACTTCCCCTGGCACTTCTGGTTTTGCGGCTGGCACTTCCAGGGGGTGCATGGCCAATCTCAGGGATGCATGGGTACCCTACGTGTTGCCAATGAATTTGACTCTGAGCAGAGGGGCAATACTTTCTTCTAACCAGGAACCTTCAAGTTCTTGACATAACTGTCAGGTTAAGTCTCAGCAGGAGCACTGACACACCCTAGTCAAAATCCCCAGCCTTGGATTCAACACCTAATACCTCTGAGGAAGGCTTAAAAAAAACCAAACCCTGGCACATGTAGCAGTGGGGGTAGAGGTGGGGAGGGGCAGGGGGAGCAAAAAAAAATGTATAATGTAGCAGCAAAAGAATAATGGTATTTTTATTGCAGGCAGGCAGAAGATAGAACCAGTTTGTTTCCTCAAAGATACCCGACAGTGTATCTAAAATCTTACGACTCAAACAATCTAACTGCAAGGGGAATAAAATACCATACACGTAGATCCCACACAAAATAGTCAAACTCCAAATAAAAGCACACAGTAAGTCAGCCTCACTGTAGGCCAACCACATGTAAAAGCAAGCTGTAAAACCAGCCCAACAGAGCCAAACCACATGTAAAAACATGCTAAAAACCAGCCTCAGCCTAGCCAAACTACATATAAATCAAGTGCTGGAGAATATTCAAGGTCTATGTGTTTATCTGAACCATCCAATGCTCTCGAGAATCCCTTCAAGTCAGGGGTCCTTCTGGCTCTACACCTTCCTAATGTTGTTTTCTCTTTAGGAATGGCCAATGGCCTAGTAACCTCATCCAATATCTTCAGTGACTATTCTCCCTTCCCATGGCTTCAGGGAGCCATTAGGTAAGCCTCCTGTCTCCTTACTTAGGTGCTGGATGATTTTTGAAGGAATAATAAAGAAGCTTTGCTTTACTTTCAAGCTAGGGAGCAATCCAGAGCCAAGCTTTGGAGAGACCAAAATGTAGTCCATGTCCTGAGTGATGCAGAGGGAGCCACTTAAACTTTATTCTTCTTGAACAAAGAGTCAAAATGGCTTCTAGTAACCTTCCTGACCGCACAGGATAAGCTAAGTCAAACAAGGACTAGGTGAAAAGAAGATAATTTTGTGGCTCATCTGTACATCTCAAAATGAAAGAATAACCGAAATGTATTGCTGTATTTCCAGTCATCCTAACAGCAAAATATTGTAAATTAATTTCTGACAGGAAAAAAAAATCAATTTTGCATAAAACAGCTTCCAATACTTAGAGGCTTCATGACTGAAAATGTAAAGAAGCTTTCATTTAAAAGACTTTACATTTACCAATATTTAATCAGATATAATTTCTGCTTTCAGGACCAGATCCATGAAAAGGATAAATTAAGTATTACTAGTAAAAAAATGCATCTATTTTTTTTAGATGCCAGCCAGGGCTGCTCTGACCCAGCTCTGTGTACTGCGGTCCAGGGTGCATATTCAAAGGGTGCGCCTGAGAGCAATAAACTCCAGCATGATGTGCACTGGAGTTTGTTTCGCATTAATTGCACGTGTAGACTCTCCTTGTAGGTCATTGACAGAGCTGGGAATAGAACCCAGGTCTTTTGAATGGTAATCCCCTAAATAGAGTTCGTTATCATGTTCAATGAGAAGTCCCAGTAATAACTGTGTTGAAAAGCATCCGTTTCCTGCTGTATTACCAGAAAACTAGCACATTTGGGCAGTCTTTAAGAGCACAGTCATCATATATCTGTAAAATGTGTACATGGTATAGTATAGGAGGACTTAAATCGGAAAAGACAGCTTGTAGAAGCTGAGAGAAGAAGGCTTAATGGTTTGTTCAGTCAATGAGAGTTAGTCTTAGCTTATGCTTTATTGTTTAAATCCACTAGTATTTAACATGCTGTTGAAGAGATGGTGGAGGGAGGGGAGTGGATTTTTCTGAGATAATCCAGGATTCCAGCCCTAGAGCCCCTTTATAGGTAATATAATCTTTGAAGTCAGCAGGAGGTCACATCTTTATTTTCTGTCAATCCACATAGTTCCACTTACTTGATTAGAGAGATAACAAGTTCCATCAGCAGAGGATCTGGCCTAAAAACCAACTTTAGTTTCCAACTAAGAAGGCACTGCTCTATTAAAATCAGGTCCAAATGAAAATTTTACCTGAAGAAGGAACCACACAGAAATATTAGGGTTTTGCTGCTTACATGTCTCTTCTCTATATGCAGTTTTATTCAGTTTTGTTTTAAACTTGATGGTTATTTTTCCAAGTTTATTCCATTCCATTATCAGAGCAGGTAAAATAATTACTAGACAAAGTTTCCAAAATTTAGAAAATGAGGTATATGTGGTTTTTTTCTCTGTCCATTACCAACATTTTGGTTGAAAAAATTGTGAGGATATCTGTGCAATAATCTATTCTGCATGTTTCACTATACTTTTCATATGCAACACTATATGAATCCTTTTTTTTCCTTTATCCATTCCGGGGAACTCCTTCCTATTCTGGCAGGTACTATATTTTATGGGAAATATTCTAATGCAGAACCAGTTTGGTGAAAAAAAAGAAATATAGGAGAGGGTACAAGTTGTCTTGCACACTTCCGTAACAGTAACCCATTGATTAGTGTGCATTACATGCTCCTTTCTCAGCACATCTACACAAGTTTACTGTGCAGTTCATTAATTAACTGTGCAGTAAATGTCTTGGCATCTACATGTGCACCACTATTAGAGTCCACAAAACTAATAAACTCTGCAGCAGGGTAGTCTTGTAAGATACAAATACTACTTTGCTGTGGAGTCTTTTCATGCAGAGCAGCTTATGTGTAGATGCTGCCCTGGCTGGCTGCAACACAGGATGCTTCAGTGTGGGGCTAGCTGTCAGGCAGCTCCCATGCTGAAACACCTCTCGTGCCTCAGACAGCAACACCCCCCCGCCCCCATTCCCATTGCACATGGAGCCCTGGGTCCCCCGCCAGCCTGGGCTGTCCAACCAGGATCTATGTACTGTGCACAAGAAAAAACTCAAGAGATATATGCTCTGGATTTTTTGTTCCCAGGCACACGGTTTGAATGTGTGCCTGGTTGCAAAAAACTCCAGAGCAATGTGCACATTAATTGCACATGTAGACACACCCTCTGTGCCCAGTCTACAGGGGATCAGTGTGTGCAACAACCCCAGCTTCTACTCATACCATAGTGGTTTGAGCCTTTAGTTCCAGAGGTCTTAGGTTTAATTCCTGATGTACCGGTCAAATGGCAGCTATTGCACAGGTGTGGTGTTATTCCATGATCCCCGAACACAGGGACTGGCCTCTGTGGTGAAAGCGATCTCAAACAAGAAACAAAAGGGCATGATGGTGGAAAAACCAACTACAAAGGAAATGCTTCCTTAAGGTACAGCAGAAACTGGTACAGTTTCCCTGTGCATTCATAGCACACATAACACAAGTTTCAATTTAATCCTTAGTATTTCAATTTTATTACTACATAAACCAAGGCTCAGTTGACATTTAAAACTAGTTATCTAATGAATAGGAACAGCATTTCTTATTCATTGCGCTATCTATAGCTATATCCTTTAACAAGTACCATCTACTATTTTGTCAATTAAGCTGTGGCTATCTATAACATGAATCATGCTTCCATTAATGCAAAAGATTTTCCTTATGAGTATACTGACAGTCACAGTGAAAGTTAACTAGAGAAGAGTACTGGACTTCAATTGCTATCCTGTAAACCCCAACAACATTACAGTGATTTACCACAACAATAAGCTGAAAAGGAAGAAATAAATGGAGATGCAGAACAACAGACTTGTGAAGGGAAAATTCTATACTGCTCAGACTTAGAAGCAGTGGGTGAAATCCTGAACACTTTGAAGTCAAGGGGAATTTTACCATTGATTTCATAAGGGCCAGTGTTCTACCGAAAGAGTTTTCAGAGAAGTAGTAAACTGTTGTAGAAAGAGGAGCATGTACAAAAGAAGTCAGACATGCTGTGAAAGACATGCTTTTTTTAACCATAGCTATGGCATCTAGAGAGTATAGGTTACATATTACTTTTGCTCTTTCTTCTCCTAACTTTGTGCCAGTATCTTGTTATCTGATGTATTTTAAAAATATATGTGAACTTCAGATGAAAAAGTCAAGCTAAACCCTGATTTGCTCATGTAAAGTCTTATCTCTCTGAAACATAAGGTTGATTGTACACACAGATTTGTAACTTATATACTCAATGTATGCTTAAAAAATTCCTCTGATCATCATTAAACATTCACACTAAAGACTACCCTTTTGGCTAACTTTACTACTAGTGCATCATCATATGCTTATGAGTCATAATTCACAATGCTGGATGTTCGGCAGATCATGAAGAAGATTCATTTCTCCCTAACTGCAGGTCATTTCCATACTCAATATGTCTCTGAAAGAGCAAGGTTTTATTTTGCTTTATTCACCTTTGAAAAATCTGTTGATTAAGTCTTGCTTGTTGAAACATCATTATTGTAGGTCATGGCATTGTGGCAGAGAGAAAGAACACAGCCTACTCTTCAGATCACCAGCTGAGAGGGAAGAAAGAGTGCTTCGAAAAGTCCTCCTTTAACTTGTGGTCTGAAAAAGTGTAATACGGGGAAAATATGAGAAAAGACAGGGGAAAATTAGGGGAAAATAAAAGTTTCTGTGGAGACCCCTACTCATACAATGGCTTTTCTGACTGCAGCAGGCCAACAAAACTACATGCCTCCTCTCCCAACCCTACCACAATCCCCCTGAAGGTTGCAAGCTCCAGCTTAATTCAAAACCCACTGAGGACAATGGGAACACTCCCAATGGGAACTGTCTTCATCTGGGTTGGGATCAAGCACAAAAGAAAGCTGGTATACAGAAAAAAGAGCCCACTTAATTCCTCCCCCACCCCAAAGTTTAAAATATTCTAACAAAAACAATGACCTTAATATAGAGAATTTATTTCACCTCAAGTCCTCAAGTTTCCCACCAAGTTATGAGTCCTTAGGAAATCCCCTTTGCCTCCATTCTTATTGCTTAAGCAGTCCATCCTGTTTCCGTTCTAATGACAATCTTTGGCCAAATAACCCCAAATAAAACACAGAGGCAAATCACAAAGATTTACTGTAAATACTAAAGTCAGAATGTGGTACAGTATTTGGTGCTACCCGTCATTATTACTTCTTCATTAGATACCTTAAACCCTGCTCACTGATTGATAATGAATTAACACAAGTACTCAAGTGGCCTCATTCTTATGTTAAATCGTTTTACCTTTTGGTTTTGGGTAGTCTTCAAAATGACGATCAACTCCACAAAGAATTTTTTCCCCCTACTATAATTGCAACCTGCATCATAAAAGTTTTCTAGTGCACTCGGGATACAAAAGTGAGGGCTCTAAAGGAGCATTTCCCAGTGATATTTTTACAATATTTCCCAGTGGTATTTTTGCAGGAATAAAAAGTAACAAAGAAATTAACATCAATCAAAGCAGCTAATCAGAACAAAATGGTGATCTGTCTCATGTTCTGGGTTGTTTCTTTTTTCGATAGAGTCTATTTACTGATATGTATATTAGTCTTCTAATCCTTTAATGGGGGAACAGTCTTTTGAAGACTCCCTCTCAGAGGTGCTATTACCAAATATATGCTTCTAATTTAACTTCCCATGCCATATTACAGTAGCCTGAGGCAAGTGTAGGTGTTGGGTTTGTGAGAAAAGCCCACTGCTGATGTTTATCAGATGACCTTTTAAAGGGTAATAGGGGGGTTATCCACTGACTGATTAAAACCATATGTAGGTCAATTTTCCCAGGCATTTCTTACTACTTTTTAAAATCCCAAGGTTTTTTTTTTAATACAAATTCAGCCAGGTATCTTCCATTTCTGACATATATAGGCAGCACAATAGAATCAAACCCAAATGTCACCTGAACTTACCCACTTGAAAGTCAAGAAACCCACATTTGCAAAAGAGTTATTAATAATTCCTATAGTGCCCAAAGACGCCCGTCTGGTTGGAACCATAGGCTGCGGAACACTGTACAAACACAAAGAAAGAGATCACCCTTGGCTTAATAAGCTTCCCGTCTACAAAAACAAGCATCATATGCAACTGGGGAAGGAGCAACAGTATAATACAGTTACGGATTTTTGTGATTTTTTTTTCTTTTAGCTATAAATACAGTAACCCCATCTGCTGACATGCCATTGATTTCTTACAGACACTAGACAGGAGATGGGCCTTTTCTTTCTTCCCATTTCACAGGAAAGTGTATTCATGTTGGATCTGGACAGTCACTTTCAATTTTTTTAAATCATTGCAACACTCTGCAGAGGTCATGGTCATCTGTTTTGTTCTGAGCACTGAAGGGAACAACTAAGCACTAAGGTACAGAGCTCCTGCTCCTTGTTGTTCCTGTAAGGCCCTTCTGGACTTCTGTTTGATCTCAGATGTAAACGTAGAAGGGCAAGAAGGGGCTTGGGGCCTTCAACTTTCACATCTTGGAGGAAGGGGGGAACACTGTCTTTGTTACGCAGATGGACATGTAACCTTCTGCACCATTTAGCTTTTGGCAAGCTATGAAGGGGAGACAGGGGACTGGAAAAGAGATACCCAGTCTGAGGACGCAAGGGCACCTGTCACTGTTTGGCAAACTCAATTTTGAGGTAGTTGTGTTGGAGGACGTACATTTTTCTGCCTCTAGAGGGCAGCTTTCCTCATATTAGACAAACAAGAAGCTGCTGTTAAATTCCTTTCTGGAGCAGAAGGACCACCCTCCCTGCCTGGGCTAGTCCTATGCTTCCCTACCAGTAGAAAAAGAACAGGAAGATCTGGCTAGGGAAGGAGAGAGCAGAAGAGCAGGAGAGGAGACTCAGCTTCTCAACCTCTGACTCAGCAGCACCAGTTATAACTAAATGCTTCCTCAATTTATTATTATTAAGGATTCTGGATAAATGCCATGCTCCCAAAAATGACATAACACACATACACCCATAATATAAATAAGTTTGGACAAAGTAACCAAACTACAAATATTATACTAAAAATAGAGCCCACCGACATAAAAACATTATTAATATAAACATAGTAGTAGATCAAGACATGAATCTATAATACTGCTGTAAGTAGGTCCACACTTGAGACAATAAAATAAGTCTAATGTTAAAATGTATCACTCGTATCAGTAATAAAGGATATTTAACTCTAATCGCCTCAGTCTTGTAAGCAAAAATTGCGAGATGGTTTATTACATTTGAATCTGTTTGCTGTAAAAGCCGGGTTAATTTCTCTCTGTTTGAGAAGTATATCAATTTCTGCAAGTTCGGTAATAAATAGGTTCTCCTTATGTCATCATATAAAGAAAATTCTAAAACACAGAGGATAGCATCTTCCACGACTCCTAGACAGGCTGGGCAACATCTTTTAGCCCCTAGGGTGGAAAATCTACGTCCAGCCAAATCAACTGTGAGCATCTGTTCGGTCCTGAATCTAGTCAAACAGGATCGCCATTTATTATTGAAATCCAACTGTAGACACCTCTCTCCCCCTCAATCTAATTTCCAAAGAGTATGTAAAGGGGCAATGCGAGTAGACCTAGCCACTGCAAAATCATTCTGCCTGGCAATATCTCATATCCTCTGGAAAACCCAAACCTTTTCTATGGGGGGAGAAAGATCTTTCATTATCTTTCAGATAATATCCCATCCCAGAAAGTGCAAAAGTGCAGGAAAGAAAAGCTAACCAAGGTGACTGGAGAGGAGGGGGATTATTAATATCGTCTATGTAGCATAATTTAAGCAGATGAGATGGTAAAAGGGGCAGGAGTTTAAACCAAAATCCTGCCATTCTAATAATAACTATAGTTAAAATAGAATCCATTCCCATCTCTAATCTCAAAAAGGATGCAGGAGTTGAGGGAGGAAGAGCCAGAAGAGCCCTAAGAAACTTATTCTGAGGTATGTCTACATCATTACTAGCAGCATAACCCCATATGTCAGCACCATATAATTCTGAGAGGTGATTTTGGCTTTGTATGCTGATATAGGAGTTTGGACTGATCATCCTGCTCTAGTTTTATAACATTTCTGTATAGCCACAGCCGATTGGGCTCCCTTAATTTTAACTGACTGAATGTGATATTTCCATGATGGAGAAGCTGTGACTAAGACACCCAAATATCTATAGGTTTTGAGAGCAGCACCAGATTTTGTTCAACTTCCCCTCTAAGCATGCAAGAAAAGAGGCACTGCTAATGAGCTGGGGGGTCTGGGACAGAGGAGTATGTAATGCGGGGTAGAGGGGAGGGAGCGCCAGAAACACAGGGGAACAGAAAGAGTGGCAAAGATGGGGGAAAGTAGAAGATGAATGAGGTATCAAAGAAAATGAAAGCAGAGGTTTGTGGGTGGAAAGGTGGGTAGAAACAGTTTTCAGGGAGATAAGAAAGATGGAGAAAATGGATAAATGAACAGAGTGCAGCAATTTAAAAAAGGGGGAGGAACTTTGGTGCATGACCTAATCCATGGTAACTGCCTTTGTGCCCAGTCCTACCCTGCAGTAAACCAGTAAAACTGAAAGAGTCTCTGATCCCATTCAATTTGCTGTAATGTGTTTGTCTATACCCAGAAGGTCTAGATGGCCAAACAGAAAAAGTTCTAGGGCTTCAGAAGTTCCCTCAGGGGTTGGAGCCCTCCAAGCAACAGCCTAGCCCTCTTTGAATTGGTGAGTAAATATGCAGGTGAGATGTCACATCCCACCATGTACTGAGTTAACAGCTCAGGATCAGGCCTTGTTTGGCAACCTGGAAGAAGCAGAGTGCTCCTGTGGGGTTGCTCTGCCACCAAGCACCAGCAAAACTCGACAGCATGCATTTTTTGTACAGCTTTCCTCTAATTACGTGTTTCAGGAGTAAGACAATGATTATTATTTGTAGATGAAAGTAAAGAGAAAAACCCATCAAAGAGATTTATTAAGCCCTTCTACTTCAGGGATCATTTTCCAGTCATGACTATGGAAAAAAAAAGTTCCTTGAAGAGATATGTTGACTTTATGTCTATTTTATTTTACCAAAAGTATCAACTCCATTGAAGCACATCTCTTCTATAGCAAAATGTGCCCTGGAGGGTGTTAGCACTGAAACGTCAATTATATATACAGGCACACTAACTGTTAACAGAAAATTATGGCATTAGAGTGTCAGTCAGATACGACCTCCCACAAACTATTCCACAGGAAAACTGAACTGGCTACAGGGGACTGCTGCTGTGAGATACTGAGCTCCTTGACTGTCATTCAATTCAGTGAGAATTCAGCACTTCCTTGAGTGCTCAGCACCTTGGCAGAACAATCGTGGAGACGCAGCTGCTATTGCTGCCTAGAATCTCTGAAAAAAGTGCTGTTTTGAAACAATTCTGGGTCTATATCCCCTAATTTTTACCTTGCTATTTCCTCATTTAGTAACGGTGCACAAAAATAACATCTTGGTGTTACTGGTGTCTCTGCACTCTTTACCACTGAATAAAGTGGTTGTTGTGCTTCTGCTCCCTTCCAGTGTCATAAGAATCAGGATTAGCAGAGACTCAGAGCCCATCATAATGCCTGATGGTAGCCCAGGATAGCATGTGGAAGTGGGGCACTACACAAATCCCACAAGCTCCATCTTAATATAAAAGGAGACATCGTAAACTCCTTGGAATAAGGAATGGTTTTTAATGGACCTTAGCAGAGGGCCTGGTCTTGTAGTCTCTCATTCCTATGTGTAGTCCTGTTCCCACAAGTGAGCCTTTTTGAGCTCACATGAGTCAACACAACTCATAATTTTGTAGGATTGGCTCTTATTTCCTAAAACACAGTGCAAATGCAGCATAAGGTGAAGAAGCATTTTATGTGATTAATAAATATGGACCCTAGTTAACAGTGGGCACATCTACACATGCAGCAGACTGTGCAGTTGTTACTGTGCAGTCCTTTAATCCTTGCTTAAGCATGTGCTAAAGGCCTGTGCAGTAACTGGCATTACTGTGCACTTCCCATGCTGCACAACTATTTACAGCAGCCACTGTGTGGTAGCAATGAGGTACTGTGGAGTAACTCATTGCTATTGCATAGTAGCATCAGTGTCATGGTTCACGCCTGGCACCTGGCATCACTATGTCGCTGTAGCAATGAGCTATGGTGATGTAGCTTGTCACTATGGCAACACAGAGTCTCTTGTAGACCTTCCCAGTGAGCACCTGTTTGGGCATTTTCTACTCTCACTCACAGAATTTGCAATTTACCCCTTCAAAATTATTCCCATTGCACCAGTAGTCAGAATTGGGAGAATGTGAATTATTTAGAAAGACAGATATAAGGTCACTTGAAAGATGTATCAGAGGGTGCAAATGTAACATGATGTGCTTTAAACTGAAGGACTTCAGAATTGTTCCTGTTTCATCCAGGGGCATTGGTCCAGTCCATTATTTAAATGGACTGGACCAATTAAGTACATAATTACTAGATGATGTCTGCCCCCTCACTTTGTGGAAGGCATTAAAGGTATTTGGAGAGTGATATATCCTACATCTGTCCATGCCCTAACAGGCTTGTTTATTCTTAATACTTTAGAAGGGTTTCAGGTCTTTCCTGAGGTGTCAGACAGTTTTTAAGGATTTGCCTATATGGAATTATGCTTTAACTAATCTCAAATTGTCAGAACTAATACAAGAGCATCGAAGTGAAATTTAATAGATTGTGATATATAGGCAGTCACAGTAGAAGATCTTGTGGCCCATCCTGGACCTAAACTTTATGAATCTGTAGATCATTTAAACACAAAGGACTTTTTTTCATTTAAATTAAAAGTTTGGCCTTAGTCCGTGTGTAAGTCTGTTTTCTGTCTACATTTTCCACCCTGTAGATGGTGTTGTTACTTTAGTCTGCTCAGCTAAGAGTATGGGAATAATATAACTGACAATTGCTAAAAAAAAATAAAAAAATCATCCTCTATACCTTCCAAGAGTGCACCTTGCAGCATCTCATGCAGTCACAGCTCATGACTCACTTAATGCTCTCCTTTTGATTTGGGAGGTACTAGGGCATCAAGGGGATGAATTTACTGCATAGAGAAAGACAGACCATGTAGTATAATTCATGGAAAACACAAACTCACAGCCTCTGCCTAGTGAGGGGTAAAATCTTGACCTTTGGGCTGCTTTTCTTCTTTTCCAGTAACCACCCCATTTTCCCAATTGCCAAAACATGGGAGTCATCTCACTTAATCATTGCAGTCCTATTATGCTCCAGAGGTAAAATCCTGGCTCTATTAACGTCAAAGGCAAAGTTCCCATGGATTCACCAGAGTCAGTATTGTATAGTCATGGTATACCACTTTAATAGTGCAGTAACAAGAGAGGGTCTGAGACTCTGGTCTTGTCCTTAATGATATTGCATTTTCCATCACAAAAGTTTCTGGGGCTGCCTGCATGGATCAAGACTGCAAAAGGTGGCCTTTGATGTGGCCATTTCATAGACATTAGGGGCTGGAAGGGACCTCCTGAGATCATCCAGTCCAGCGCCCAAAAGGGGCAATATTTATGGATGATTATGTAACCATGTGTAAAGTTTGCCCAACTCTCACAGGCTAGGTACTCTGCGCTGATCATCATTGTTGTTGCTAGAATTTGATGTTCAGTCAGTTTTACAGTTCTGTGATTTATTTGGCCACTAGTTTGCAAAAAGAATCAGCAAACATTTAGGACAGAATGTTACATAGGGATCAGGGCTCCTAACCACTAGACGCAGCTTTGACAACCTCAGCCTTAAAATACAAAGGACTAATACAAAAAATAAAATGAACAGAAATAAACTTAACCGACTTTATTTTCCCCACCTGATGCCACTAAAAAACTAATTCTTTAACAGCTTTATAGTGGGTGGATTGACTCCTTTGTAGCTCACCCCAGAGAGATCCCACACAATGTGATGCAAGCAAAATGTATTATTTTACATTACATTCTTTGCTTTGCTTAAAGGTGGCAAGAGACTGTAACTACTTATAATCATCTATAAGACGTGTGCAGTGAACAAATATGTTATTGCTTGATGATCCCTCACTATAGCAAAAAAGAAAGCTTGGGTTTTTTATACTTTTCTGAGATAAGCTTTTTTTCCCCAAAAATATATATATAAAAAGTAATGCCTGTGCCCCTTTTTCTGCAGAACTGGACCTAAAAATATGCCATGGGAAGGAACACGAATAGCCATGAATGTCTGAGACAATTTATATCAATTATTTCCCAGTGTAGCAGTTGCAAGGAAAAGCTGCTACCTGAGTGTTTCCATTAGGCAGGTGCCAGAACTCTCTTGTTTCCATTCCAAGCTTACTGTGAATGTACTCCATGTACTGTTAAGCAACAAGGAGGAGCAGAAGTCATTGCTTATCCAGAAAAAATTCCAAGGCCAGTACCAGGCTGCCTCTGTCCCTGAAAACTATCCCACCCCTCCCCAGCAGTTCTTCAAGACTGAGCCTCCAGGGAGAAAAAAGAAATCCTTTGATACTTCCCTGCTTCACCCAAGTTTGTAATAACAGTGATATTTTGAACCTTTACAGAACTTTTTCATACCCATTTGAGGTAGGAATTGCTTATTGTATCTTTTACAGGCCAGATTCTCAAGGACACCCAGCCCTATTTAACACCGAAGAATTTAGGATTGAATATTCAAGGGGCACCTAAATCCAGTTATGTATCACAGAGATCCTCAAAACTCTCATTCAGCTGCTGCTAAACTCTGCATGTGTCTGAAATCCCTAAATAGCTACGTTTCTGCTGGTTGCCATCAACAAACCATCTGAGTCCTGATACTGTTGAGCTTTTCATTGCCCTAGCTCATGTCTGAATAGTAACTAAAAATAGGGCAGATAATACATGTAAAAAATAGGGCAGATAATAGATCTGATGTGATTTTCAGGCAAGGTACTCCTCCTATACCTGCTTCTCTTCCAGTTGGTGAGCTTAGAGCAAAAGACAGATGGAGAAGAGACTTTTGGAGGTTGAATTCAATGCCACTAGGACTGGGGGTCCAGCTTTTTAACAGCACTAGAGGATTTCACAGCTATTAGTTAGGGCCCACTGGTTCCCCCCCCCCCCCCCCCCCCCCAAGGCAATGCACAGGGAAGTTAGATCTCTATGAATGGGCTCCTCAGAAGCTAGCAAGCTTCTGGCTTCCTGAGCCAGATGCTCGTGTATTTTATTATTACTCTGAGGGGGAGGCCCAAAGGAGTTAGATTCTGAACTTTGCAGGTATGAACCCTTGGCTGTCATACAGTGCCTATTTGAAGCAACTAGATTTTCACAGGTGTTCAGCACCCAGTAAGTCTTACTGGTCTCCATGAGTGTAGGTGCCCTTGGAAAACATTTACAAAGGTGGCCACTCTCATGTCTCTCCAGAAGAAGACTTTTGAAAACCCAGACTTCAGTTTAACAGTGGATGTTGCTAGATCCAGGATGCTTTTGAAATTTTGGTTCTTATGTGAGTGACTAAAATGGAAGCTGAACTTTTGTGACATTGTGGTTCCAGCTGCAGGTGCTAAGCATTTTGAACATTTGAACAACCTGGTCCTGAACTCATCTGAAACTGCAATCCAGTGAGGTTAAGTAATTTGTACAAGGCAGTGGCAACATGTAGAGAGTGCATGGGGGTGCACATGCACCCCCTGAGAGCACTGGTGCACCCCCTGACAGGCCGCACTCCCTGCTTAGGTGATGGGCAGGGGGAGGCAGGTGGGAGTGTCAGTGCCTCTCCTGCGAACACTGGCCAGGGAGTGGGAGTACCTGGATGAAGCCCCGTGGCCACTTCTGGGACTGCCACAGCCACTTCCAGAAGCGCTGTGGCCACTTTCCTGTTGACATGATTGGCCACGGGGGGACCCCCCCCTTGTTGGTGAGATTGGCTGTGGGGGACCCCCCCCCCCGGTCACTGATTGGTTTCTGGGGTGGGGGTCGGGGTGCCCCCGACCAAGGTGGCACCAGTCGCCCATGGTACAAGGTCATCAAATGAGTGTATGGAAGAACCTGCAATGGGAGTCCAGCGTACAAGATCACGCTAAGGATATGTAATGTAATGACTAAAGAATCGGGACCAAATCCCTTGATAGAGCTGGAGAAGAGCCAGGTTGTCCATTTTACAAGAAAATCCATTATTTCATTTTATGATATAAAAACTAAAAACATCAAATGCCCTATGAAATGGAATTCTAAAATTAAAACACTTATTTGGCCTAATTGTATACTTCTTTTATAATATTAAGGCATTTTGTTTTGAATTTGAGATTTTAAAAATATTATTCCTATAAAAATAAATTTCATTTCAAAAAGTAAATTTGAAAAGAAAATAGTATAACATTTTCTTTGCAAAATTCTCAAAACTGAGTTCTTCAACATAGAACTGCTCAGTTTCATTTTCTGCCTAAACAAAATGATGTTGAAATTGCTGTTTTATCAAACAAATTGTTTTCATAGAAAAATTTTTCCATCTTAAAAAAAAAACCAACACATTTATTATCTGCCCTATTTTTACTTACTGTTCACGAATTTTATTGCTAGGGACCTACCTAATTCATGGAGGCTGCCTCTAAATTTTGTGGTCCTGGCTCAGCATCAGGTGCCATTTTCGCAGCACCCTCATCCTACACCTCTGATTGGCCGAGGATCTCCAGAAGTCCTGCCCCTCCCTGGAAATTGACAGATACCTATCTGTCAATCTCTGGGGAGGCATGGGGGCCCTTCAGCTAATTAGAGGTGTGGGACAAGGTTCTGCTCTGCTTTGATATGAAAATCTCCCCCACCCTTTACTCCCCCTGTGCTTCAGGTTGCCAGGGCTTCCTGCCTCTGTTTGCAACTGCCTTTCACCTCTCCCCTCCCCCCACATTTCCTGCATTTTCATGGGGGGCCTACCAAAAAAATCATGAAATTGTGAATTTGAAAGGTTCCTACTTAATGATACACTCAGCAATCTCTATACCTCTGCTTAATCATTTCAAAATGTGGATAAATATTACCAACCATGGGCTTAATTAATAAGTATTTGAGTGCTTTGAGATAATATTTAGTGCACACTACATATAAACACTATTCTAAGCTCTCTACCAGTATTAACTACTCTGATGAAAGGCACTACAGACATCAGTCACTCTTCACCTAAATCATTAGGGGAATCTGAAACACAGCTCTTTTTTCGCTTCATGTAGTTTGATATCACATTTCTTCATAAATCACTGTGGAATGCTTGGATTTCAGACTAATGTTAGGACCACAAAACCAATATCCAACACAGTCTCTGCATCCCATCTCTCTTTTGCAATAACTAGCTATGAACTATGCTCTCTTTCTTAATTGCCCATGACAAACTGACGAACTCATCATTTACAAATGGCTCTTAATAAATATCTAGGAGTTGTTCTGCAGTGAATTTAATATATATGAATATCTGGGATCAGATCTCCTTTTTAATTTTGCATTGCATTTTGGATTATTTTCTAACTTGATTCTCCACAACTAGTTTTGTCTTAAAAATCTGAAGTAACTACTGATTTTGGAAGTCTCCATTTTTGAGTGACCAGTTTGAGATAACTTGAAAACGGAGACACCTAGAATCAGCAGTCACTTTAGGAAATATAGGCCCCCCTCTGTTAAATGCAAATGCCTGTGTCTGAAATTAGGCATGCCTTTCTATTGGCTGAGACCACGTTATTGGATAAAAGGAGGGAATTGAATCTTATAAGCACCATGCTTTGCTGTATGACTTACCAAGTGCCACTGTTTTACTTGTACAATGAAATCTCTGTGTGTGCATCAGGGATGCCTCCTCAGGTAGGCACCAAATCAAATTTTATGAATTGCTTAATCTCCATGGTAAACGGATTTTAAAATGGTGTCAAGTTTGGGTGTAGGATTCAGGAAAACCCTGCCAGACCATTTAAGAATTACTCGGCACCTTAACCGGGAAGAGCATATGGAAGCCACAAAAGGGTCAGGTAGAAAAATGGCCTTTGCATTCTCCCCATCATGAGCTTTCCTGCTGCTGGGCCAATCCCTCATCATAAGCTAAGAGCAATTCATGAGCTACATGGTACTCCTCCCTAACTCTAATCAACCCCAGCATCAACTACTGACATCAGTATGGAGTCAAAAATATCTAGACCCACCTAGAAACATAAGGTATGTGTTTATACTGGGAGGAGACTCAGTACAGAGGGAGTGGGAGGAGCATTACTAACAAATGCTGGGTTTTCTTTATTTCTGGGGCTGACAAGAATGGTACAGGCAGAGTTCATTGCCTCAGAGATGAGACTGTAATTTTAAATGGCCAAATCATGCATCTCTTACCCAGGCATAGTTCATGGTGAAATGACTGGCATCTAGGTTTAAGATCTGTTGGAGTATGTACTGGGCATGCCAAAACACTGGCAATGGTGAAATAAGGTCTCTGGTATCGTGATGGAAACATAACCACAATGTCCCAAGAGGGGTCCTGAGAGACCACACTTGGAGAAGAATGATACCTTACTTTACCTGATCTGGAAAAGAAGGGTCAAGCTACTTGGCTCCTTAACATTTATGCTAAATGTTTGGAGCCATGGTGCCTGGTGTAGATGTTGGCTGTATATTGACTAACATAATACCATGAGGCAGTAAATTCTCCATTTTGTTATACACATACACACATGCATGCATCATATGCGTAAAGAAGTAGAATTGTATCTACTTCTTGATGGACATGAATGTTCACAGGCCAGTTCCATCTGTGAAAAGAAACTAGAGTTTTTGGATTGAGGATTAAGATGGAGAGGGGCATCTCTTTATGAACATGGGAATATAGTGGTCCCTAGAGCCCAGATACCTATAGCTGCAGAGAATCCCTTGTTCTGTACTCGTTGTGGTATAGAGACATTTTTCTTGATAAACTATATTGATAATTTGTACTTCTTAGATGTACATGATAGTGACTAAAATCGACAGAGAAAAATAAAATAATTTTTTATAATTTTAGACCCATTTATTCTCTTGTTATATCAAATATCTTAGCAGAAGTTTTAAGGAAGGCAATGCAGTGGTTGCATAAATTAAACCATGTTTGCATTTTTGTATCTTGTATATGCAAGATCAGGTTCTAGATGACCTACTACGAAGATAAATATTTTCATCCCCTAAGACTGCCACTTGCCTTTAATCATCAAGCTATGTGTATTCAGAGGCAGAGGAATTAACTTGCCTATTTAAAGAACCCAGCTGCCTTAAAATAGAGATTAGACTGCAGCTCTAGAGG
This sequence comes from Alligator mississippiensis, assembly GCF_030867095.1. Lineage (NCBI taxonomy): Eukaryota > Metazoa > Chordata > Crocodylia > Alligatoridae > Alligator > Alligator mississippiensis. The sequence continues at coordinate 222,065,045 of NC_081824.1, read as the reverse complement.
CTTGTGCAAATCAAATTTCCAAAGTTTCTGTGATCTGCCCATCACTAACCATTAAGGCTGAGTGACACAAAGGAAGACCTTGATAGGATAAAAGTTAAACTAAAATCTGTCAAGTGTTTCACCCCTTCAATAAGGTTAAACTAAAACAGAAGACAACTGACAGGTTGATGATGAGTATAATTTTTTTTCAATGTCCTCTGGGGAAGAAATAGATTTTATAGACAGGCTACAACAATATTACAACTACTTAACAGTCCAAAAATATCTTTGAGCACAAAGATTTAGCAATGTGTTGGCAGAATGTACCCTCCCAATTACTTTCTTAACTTTCCTAATAAATTGATAGTTATCCTTTCACACAGTCTGCTTCTCAGAGAGGACCAACAGAAATGAACGAATTAATAAGAACAATACTGGATAAAAGGTTTTTGTGCATGGTGCCCACATTGTGCAATTTGGAGGACATTCCTAGGAAATCACCTCTGCATATACTTAAGATGCCTGCAGGTAGTAGGCAGTCATACAAATCATGCAAATAACATTAGCAGTTTACCATGGATCTCAATTTATCTCATGGATTTCAATATTGATATTGAAGTCATCATAAACATGCATTTTAAACATGCATGCTGCTAAAAATGTGCTGGATCAGCCTGTTTTCAGGTATTCACACCTAATTTAGTTGTGTTACTGTGTTACTCAGAGCATGTGGTCGGCTTCTGTACATGAGTCTGCATCTCATTTAGGATAATTACATTGTTATTCAGAAAGCCTTATTAGCTTTATTGGCAGCTGCAACATGGATAGGCCTTCATCAGTTTCAGGCCTGCTCTTAGCAAAACAGTGTTTTAGACTGGCTGGAAGAATTAACCATCCAGCCCATACATTGGGTGACATTCTGATTGCTGAACAAGCTTGCCATATGTGGCTTAGCTTGTAATTGTCTGTCATATTTAAGGACAAAGTAATTAATAGATTTATTGTTGATTCCAAACTCTGGTCACTGTACAAATCCTGCCACCAAAATAGTCCTTTAAACTTGTATCAGGTGGTATAAATCAGCACAGGACCTGGGGATTTGACCCAACTTTCTTCCACCTCCAACAATCAGCCCAAAATACCTCCAGAGCTACATAAAGCTACATCTAGTCACTTCGGTCTGACCGAGCTCTTCAGAAATTGACATACAATGGTAATCATCCTTCCACAAGGAAGCAGTTGCATCAATAAGACAACTAAAGGTGGAATCATATAAATCAATCTGTTCCTCATTATAGAAAGGAATAGACTGGGTAATGGGTAAAGGAATCAATGAGAAAGTACGAAGATACACGGAATGAAAGTAACTTAAGGAACAGAAAAAAAATATATGTGATTTTAGCTGAAGTTTAAGCTTTTCAAACAGTTTAGAATAACTTTTAAATATTTTGGAATCCCAAAACACACCCTTACCTCATATAATCAATCTTACATGAGTCAAACTCTCTGGCCATGTGTAGACAAAACAAGGGGCATGTGTGCACGACACTTCAAAGTGAGCTAAATGCTTTTGCACTGCTTTAATGGTGTCAGTGTTTTTCATACCTTGGTGGTGTATTGTACATTAATTCCAGCCACTGTAAAAAACTTGACAGCGTAATGCGCCTTAAATGGCTTGGGACGCAGGAAACTAAAACTCCTTCGAGGAGTTTTAGTTTGCTGCCCCTACAACCGTGGAGCGAAGCACTGAGCTCCATGCAACTCTGCAGTTCTGCAGGAAGCCCTGCAGGCAGCCTGGCAGCAGCCTGGGAAAGCAGGCTCCACCCAAGAAAAGTGGTGAGCCTGATCTTGCCCCCCCACTGGAGCCTGCCTACATGCCTGAGCTGCGTGGAGGTCTGGTGCTTCCCTCTGCAGCTGTGGTACCCCCCGGGACTGCCCGAGCCAGGTGCCTGTGGGTGGGTTTCGCCTGGGAGGGGCTGCCACGGAGGGAAGCACCCGCCCGCCCTTCCCCCCACCTCCCTAGCCCAGGGACCGCTTTGCCCACTGGCAGCTTGCCTTCCCCTCCCCACCAGAGAAGCAGGTAAGTCAGCGGGGGGGGTGCACAACATGGGGGTTTAATTGGCCCTAAATTGAACTAGTGTTTTTTAAAACCTTCAGCTTCAATTTAGGGCCCCTGTTCTCTCTCTAATGAGTTTGCAGAATTTGTTTATCAGTTTGGACTGTTTATGTGAAACACGTTTTTTTCTGATTCCAGAAAAAATTATGGAATATTTAAAATATAAGAATAATGCATAATTTAGATATATTGTATACATATATGTGTATATAAACACAACAAATGGGTTCTTCTACTTCTCTATATATAAATATCTATCCATGTGTTTAATGGTACCTGTTCAAAAAGTCTTATTTACCTTATTACTCCTAGACAAGATATAGATTTGAATGGTTGTTCCGTATGCTTATAATAGGAACTACTTGCCAGACCTAGAAATATCTTATTTCTAGAAAAAAAAAAGAAAAGTTAAGTTGTCACGGAATTCAATATATCTGTTGTCATCCCCTTTGCTTAGCAGCAGAAATTTTAGGGCTTTGCAGATCAATTATGTATTAGAGGAGAAATCAGTGACATGGAAGCCAGGTATTTTAACTTTTTAAATTTATATTCTATTCCAGTTTCGGACAGAGTCTGTGATACTAGGCAGGCCATCTCATTTGTTGTAAACTTGAGCCAATACACTCACATCTGGTTCCCAAGAAACAATTCTGCTGCAGGTATTGATTTTATGGAAAAGATTAAGCCAGAAAATAAAACCCTTTGGCTGCTTGCATCCGCTCCCACAAAAGAAAAAATACAAAAACAACCATCAATATAGAATGCCTTCCAAGAGGGTATAACAGCACCATCTGGTGTCTCCTCCTATTTAAGATATTTTAAAATGGAAGATGGGTACTGCAAATTATTCTTAAAAATACATGTATTCTATATAGATCTGCTGCTCTGTGAGTGCAGAAGAAGGGAAGAGCACATTTGAACCCCCTAGTAGCTTTGTGTTCTCTGGGCAGCACTATACATAACTGTAGTCCTGGTCTTCATGAGCAAAGGAACTGAATCATCCTAAGACACCTATAGACATGGGTTTCATCAAACTGATATTATAAAGGACATGGAGGAGTTTGGCCATATCCCTACCCCAATCTCCACATTATATATCTTGCCTAGGGACAGGTGTGTTAAAACCATACCTCTCAATTCCATTTTAATCCTTAGCTTTCATGGACTCTCAAGGATCTATCCCTGACTGTGCTACATTACATAGCATGTGAGATATAGATCTCTCACTGGTTTTGGAGAAAATCTGACAGACTTCTCAAAATGAAGCAGTATATTCAGAAGACAAGACAGTATACGAAGATTCAGGAGCAGAGCTGGCAATATTTATTCAACAAATAGCAAATTTGCCTAGAAAGAGCCTGGAATTCAGGAGAACTAAAGCTATTCACAAATTTAGCTTGAATTTGACAAGCAGTTTCAGTTAGTAGAAATGAGGGAAATATTTTGAAAATCTCAAAATGGAATGTTTCAATTCAGAAACACCATCTTGAAACTAAGTGAAAAATCTCCATTTTGAAACACCATCTTTGATTTGAAAATTTACCTAAATTTCAAGAGGAAATATTAAATGACCTCCAAAATGACAAAACCCATTCAATTTACAATTACAACATGTGTTGTGGGCCAAACCAAAAATAAATTGCAGCATTTAGATTCTACTGAAACCTCACAACAAGTCCTTCCCCAGATGATTGATGATTTCCCCAAATTTTTTGTTTCAGTGACTGAACCAAAAATTCTACAATTCAGCTACCCCTGTTCAGAAGATTTTATTCCCAGCTCTTCTGTTGAGCTAGTGTCACATGGATCTTGTCATGTTTCTGTTCTGTGCATCTGGTTTCATGTCTAGTTCTTCTTTTGTATGGCTTTAGGAGCAAGAGTTATCATCACAGTTGTAATTCCAAATTCCCTGTCTAGATCAATGCCCTGCTGGAAAGTGAGTGTAACTCCAGGATGTCACCCTCAAACTTGTATCTGGGGCAGGACATTATTATGTACTCCATGATTTGGTCAGGGTTTCCACAGTCGTAGCCAGGTGAGGTTTTTAGGCACCACTTGTACATCAGGTAGCCACACCGACCATGCCTAGTGTGTATCTATTAAGGGTTGTCCATGGAAGGTTGAAGCCTGGTTGTTGCATTGTTGGGTTGGAGACAAGGTGCTTATTTAGGAAAGTGTTTTCTGCCCAAGCTTTCCTCCAAGATTCTTCAGTGTTGTGGTATAGGAAGTGCTCAGTTCACATCCAAAAAGGTTTTCATTAAATCATGTGACGAGTTGGGAGATCTTAAAGGTCTCTGTTGATGGGAAGGTCCAGATTACTATTGATATGCATTATTTTTGTGTATGTTGCTGCATCTCGTTGGATAGAGGGAGGAATAATGTTTGAAAGTACCGGTAGCCACGCACTGGAATTATTTTATCAAAGTTCCAGAGCATAGTCCTCATTACTGAGTACAGTTGTGTGTTGATGAGTTTGCTATTCTGAGGCCCAGATAGGTGCACAGTACTCAGCTGTTGAGAAGACCAGGACTATGGCAGCAGTGTGGAGGACATCAGCTTTTGCACCCCAGCTTGACTGGTGAGTTTTCGGTTGCTGTTCACTTGGACTTTTGCTGGATGGTGGGTGACAGCCTTCTCATGGCCCACCCTGTTAAGTGGTCTTTCAACTTCTTGAATTTCTTGAATCTTTGATTTTTTTGAATTTCTGAGTCCACAACTAATGTCACTGAAACAGCTACCAAATGCCTTTAACAGGCCTCCCAGTCAATGGACCAAAACTCAAATGTCTAGTTTACTTAGATTGTAAGATCTTTGTTATCAGGGTACTGATACAACTTCACAGTTTTACAGTACCTGGTACAATGGGCCTGACTTCAACTGGGACTGCTCTTTATAATCAAAGTTTGAGTTTCATCCTGAACCAGGCAAGAAGGGTTAAGGCATGTCAGCTTCTATAGTTTCTGCAATTTCCACCTGTTCCAACCCACATTTTAGTAATGGCCAGTGAATTGCTGCTGTTAGCAAAACATATTTCAGCACTTTGCTTTGTGCCAGAGGGCTTCTGTCTTGTCCTTCGCCTCTCTCCAGCCTCTGCTTGCCTTGTCACTGATTTAGGTATTCCAAATCCTTGCTCACTACACTCCCTGACAACAGTGAGCAAAGGCTGCAGTGGGTTGGTGAGAGATCAAGCTGCCTCACGGAGAACAGATGAGCTGGAGTGGCAGCCAGGATTGACTGGACACATCACAAAGGGCAGCCCACCCTTAGTGAAAAAGTTGCCAACTCCTGCTATGTCCAAAGGCACACCAATGATGTTGTTAGCATCACACCAGGCCATATTTGTGTCCTCCACACAAAAAAGATCCTTTACAACTGGGTCGACTCAAGATATGAGTCTGGACCATGGTTTAAACTCATTCATCTAGAGTCCCTAATAACTCTGTTATCTCCTCTCCCTACTGCAGTAATACAGTAAAAATACTTGAGAACTAGCAATATGAGATTAAATGTACTTCATCCATGCTGATGTGTGCTGCAGATAAGGAGACATTTAGTAAAGCAGTTTTTGCAATATTGCTGTCTAACTTCTTAAAGTTGGTGGAAGTTTTGTACACAAAAGATTTTCTCTGCAAGAAATAGGATTTTCTCAAGCACTTCTCTATAAAATATGTTTTGACTAATTTGACTTTTCTTTGAGAAACGTGGAAAAATGTCTCTTTCCTTTCAAACCGAAAATTTTGTTTTAGAGACAAGATTTTTTTGTGATATCTTTTATTGGACCAACTGTATAGTTAGGAGAGCTGTTGGACAAGCGTTCAAGTATCAAGTGTCCTTCCTCCACTGTTTGAAAACTTGGAAATAAATATTTCAGGTTTTTGTCCCCCCTCCTCCTTTTCCTCTTTTGGCACCAAAAGCAGCAGAATGAATGAAGTATAGATTTGGAGCTTTCTGTTCATTTTTCCTTTTTCCACACTGTAATTTAAAACTTCTTCATCTCTGGAAATGTGACAGTGGCAGAGTTACAGGGTTTTATATTTATTTAGATTTAAAATAGTAAAGACTCTCATCCAAGGCTCCAGGCGCCCAAACATAGTTAATCAGACAATAAATACAATTAAATTAAACCTTCATTGCATTAAAAAATCAGATTTATTTTCTCCTGTTGCTGCTCTTTCAGTTTTCCAAATTTGGAAATTACAGAACAGGAAAAATGTTATAGTTGGGGAAGAAAAGGAATGAGTGGTAGATTTTTAGGTTTGGATTTTTTTTAAAAATATTTTCTTTGTTGTACTCAATGCTAAATAGAAGTAAAACGGGGGGAGGGAGAAAGATAAAAATGTGAATTGTTAACCATTCAATGTTTTGGAAAATATGCCACAAAAATAAAAGAATTATTAATCAGCTAAGTTTGAGCTCTGAAATTGAAATAACTTCAAATTTCATCCCACTTCACCCCTGTTTTAAAATAACTGTACTGGCTAGTATTAAGCCCTACTAGTGTCAAATGCGGAATTAGGACACAGAAAAATTACGCTTAAAAGGGAAAATTTCAAAAAAATATTTCAGTATCAACAAATCAGCATTTTCTGGGAAATCAGTATTTTTTTCTGCCAGCTCTCCTCCTGGCTATTTTTTCTTGAATTGTTCACCCAGACAGGAGCAACTGGAATTGGTTCTTGTTTCTCTAGGCACATGAGAGATACTAGTCATTAAATATTATATCAGATAGTTGGATCAACTGCAAAACTCATGTTAGAACCTATAGTTCTCAGGTTTTCCTGCTTCTAATGAGGATTCATTATTATATGGTAATGGGAGTAGCAGAACTCAACTCAACAGTTTGAGAAAATAGAATCCTACTAAAGAGTTTCTAAGAGAAATATTGTTAATGGAAAAATGACAGAAATTGGATGACAAATATTTATACAGGGTAAGCCAAATTTTTGAGAGAGTTTAGCTCCTATTTAGAGACCTAAATGGGGTCAGATACTATGAGCATCCATTCTATCCTATGCCATTCCCATTTCCATTTGTGATACTTGAGCCAGCAACTCACTCTGGGAAGATCACTTTAAAAGAACTGCCCCCTATATTTATTAGCAGACGAGGTAGTTAGTTGTGTTACTCTGAAGTCCAGCAGAAGGGTACAATTGTACCTTATAGACTAACTAAATCAGAGATGCATAAGCTTTTGTAAGCAGTGGGTTTACTTAAGCAGATGCTGAGAAAGCACTGCAGGAAGCAGAGTTTTTAAATAGAAAGCAGACAAGGTTCTTTGGGTAGATGTAATATCTTTTATTAGGCCACCTGAATAGTTGGAAAAATGGTTCTTTGCAAGCTTTCAGGCACAAACACCCTTCTTCAAGCATAGGGAGACCCTGCCAGTATTCTGTGTTCTCTCCTGGGTAGAATTTGCCGACGTGCAAAATGCAGGCCTGTGAAAATATAGATTAATTTCCTGTGCCTGAAGAAGGGTGTTTGTGCCCCAAAATGTGAAAAGAACATTTTTCCAACTATTCAGTTGGCCTAAAAAAAGATATCATATCTACCCATGAACCTTGTCTGCCTATGTCCTTAGACCAACATGGCTACAACCAACAACACTAAATGGAAAGCAGTGATTAGAATACAAAGGGTAGGGAAGGGGGAAGAAAAAGAAAGGGGCACTGCTGAGGGAGGCAAGGTGAGTAGGAGAGAGAAAAACAAAGCAGTTAACCCACTGAGGGACATAGGGCACACAAAAGCTAATCCAGGTAACAGGATAAGAATCTGTAGTCTATGTTTAGACCAGTCGGGACCAACCTTTTTGGCACAATCCCAGTCCCCTTCCCCTCCCCAATCTGCTGTTCTACTTTCTGCTCCTAGATCTCTGCTCCTTGTCTGATCTTCTGCTCCACTTTCATAGATTCATAGATTCATAGATGTTAGGGTCGGAAGGGACCTCAATAGATCATCGAGTCCGACCCCCTGCATAAGCAGGAAAGAGTGCTGGGTCTAGATGACCCCAGCTAGATACTCATCTAACCTCCTCTTGAAGACCCCCAGGGTAGGGGAGAGCACCACCTCCCTTGGGAGCCCGTTCCAGACCTTGGCCACTCAAACTGTGAAGAAGTTCTTCCTAATGTCCAATCTAAATCTGCTCTCTGCTAGCTTGTGGCCATTGTTTCTTGTAACCCCCGGGGGCGCCTTGGTGAATAAATACTCACCAATTCCCTTCTGTGCCCCCGTGATGAACTTATAGGCAACCACAAGGTCGCCTCTCAACCTTCTCTTGCGGAGGCTGAAAAGGTCCAGTTTCTCTAGTCTCTCCTCGTAGGGCTTGGTCTGCAGGCCCTTGACCATACAAGTTGCCCTTCTCTGGACTCTCTCCAGGTTATCCGCATCCTTTTTGAAGTGTGGCGCCCAGAATTGCACGCAGTACTCCAACTGCGGTCTGACCAGCGCCCTATAGAGGGGAAGTATCACCTCCTTGGACCTATTCGTCATGCATCTGCTGATGCACGATAAAGTGCCATTGGCTTTTCTGATGGCTTCGTCACACTGCCGGCTCATGTTCATCTTGGAGTCCACTAGGACTCCAAGATCCCTTTCCACCTCTGTGCCACCCAGCAGGTCATTCCCTAGGCTGTAGGTGTGCTGGACATTTTTCCTCCCTAGGTGCAGCACTTTGCATTTCTCCTTGTTGAACTGCATCCTGTTGTTTTCTGCCCACTTGTCCAACCTATCCAGGTCTGCTTGCAGCTGTTCCCTGCCCTCCGGCGTGTCCACTTCTCCCCATAGCTTTGTGTCATCTGCAAACTTGGACAGAGTACATTTGACTCCCTCGTCCAAGTCACTGATGAAGACATTAAAGAGTATCGGTCCAAGGACCGAGCCCTGCGGGACCCCACTGCTCACACCCTTCCAGGTTGACTTTCTGCTTCCTTTCTCATGCTCCCTGCCCAGTTTGCTCTTTGCTTTCTGCCCAATCTGTTGTTGTCATGCCTGTCCCCTCCCTGATCTGCCATGTATGACTAGTGGCTCTCACACTGCTAGTTGGCCTGCCCTGGTTTAGACCATACTTAACACATTGCAGAGTTTGACTGATTTCTTGTTCCGCAATTTCCCGTTCAAGTTGGTTTTTAAAGTATTGTTGTTTAAGAACAGTTACTCCAAGGTCAGCAATGGAATGTGCAGGGAGGTTAAAACATTTTGCCACAGGCTTGTGAGTCTTTCTGGAACTGATATCAAATCAGTGTTCATTCATTTTTTTCAGGTAGGGGTCCCCCATCTTTCTATGTGGACAGCTGAGGAGCCCTGTTAGCAGGTGATTGCAGAATTAAAATACTGTTCATAAACAGGGCAAACTGTAGTCCTCAGACATTTTGGCTAGGGACAGACATGCAAAAAGCCTGAGCCTGAATTGATTCAATCTTTGCAGCTTAGTCTAATCTGGCTAGGCTGAACTGGTTTGAAACTGGACAGACATTCTCTCTGCAACTGAGGATATTCAGGCACATGCCTGCAGTGGCATGGCTAGAAGCTGGGGGGCACTAGAGCAGCCCTCTCTTCCTTTCTGCAGGGAACTTTTCTAAGGGGGACATGGCTAGGCCCAGCAGGATCTCTGATTAGGTAGGTCTGCCTGCCCAGCCCCAGGCTTTCCCCCCCGTGGCTGCTCAAGAGGCAGGAGTGTTGTCAGCCTCCAGCCCCCAGCTGGGATTCTGAGGCAAGGGGGAATGTGCAGTAGGCCTTTGCAAAGCAGCCAGCAGGGCCATCCCTGGGTGGGGGGTGTGAATCGGGGTGACTGCCCTGAGCCCTATGCTTTGGGGGGCCCCACGGAGCTGGCTGGAGTGGCTGCAGCAACTCCGTGCTACTGCTGCCAGCTTCAAATTTGGCCTCTTGCTAGCTGCCGCCCCCCCCCCCGCCCCCTGCTGCCAATGGCGGCAGCAGGTTCTTTGGGTCTGGGGAGTACAGGATCAGGGCAGGGCCCCGCATGGCTTATTTACCCTGGGTCCTGCACCCTGCTCAGGTCGACTCTGGCAGTAAGTATTTCCTTCAGATTCAGATTTGGCCAATTCGGAGGGACGGTGATTCAATTTGGTGATTCAAATCACTGTCCCAATTCGATTCCGCTGATTTGAATCCAGAGATTTGGACATAGACTAAACAGACAGAAATCCTTGACTATGCTGAACACAGCTACCTCTAGCTGGTAAGTCTGTTGTGGTGGGTGGAGCGGGTAGGGGAAGTGGCATGGGGGGACAGATCAATGACCTCACAGTGAGGGAGGGATTGAGCCTGGGGCTGGGACAAGCTGCCCATCAGGGCAGGGGAATGTGGGACTTGTGAAGGGGGGCTCTTAGTGCGCTGCCAGTCCAGGAGCTGCTCTTCTGGTGGCTCCTCTGGTGACTCTCACCGCCGGTCTGGGAGGGCATGGGAGCAGGTGTGTGCCACTGGATCTGTGTGGGCTGGGCTGTGCTGTGCTCCAGGAGGCTAGCCCCAGCCACTTGGCTGCACTCTGTGGGGTGGGTGGAGCCAGGGCTGCTCTCTGAGTGGCCCCAGCCACAGCCCGGAGTGCAGCCCTGGCTCCACCCACCCCGCAGAGCTCAGTGGAGTGGGGCCTATGGGGGGCATGGCCATGGGCAGCCACCCTAAAATTCCCCATAGCCCTTGCTGCCGCCCCCACCCTGACCTGGGTACATGTGCCTGCCCCCATGCCCAGGTGCTGCTCATGCAGCCAGCTTCTCTAGGAGGTGCAGGGAGGCTGGGCAAGCAGTGGGAGGACATAGTCCCTACTCCCAGCACCTTCCACCACCTGTCCAGAGCACAGCCTGGCCTGACCCAGCCCTCTCTGCTCAGATCCAGGGGTACACGCCCACTCCCACACCCTCCAGGACTGGCAGCGAGAGCTGGCAGAGGAGTCACCGGAAGAGCAGCTCCCAGACTGGTGGCGTTCAGTGGCGGAAGCCCCCCTCCCTGAGTCCTGCACCCCCCTGCCCAGGCTGGGCAGCTTGTCCCAGCCCCAATCCCTCCCTCACTGTGGTGGCGTTGATCTGCCCCCCGCCCACCCCTTTCCTTCCCCCTCCACCCACCTCAACAGACTTACCAGCTGGAGGCAGCTGTGTCCAGCGTGGTATAGGACTGCTGCCTGTTTAGTCTATGGCCAAATCTCCGAATTGGCTCTTAATCTCTCTGAATCAATTCAGAGGGTTCCAAATTGATTCAGGCCTTTTAATGCATCTCCCAATTCAATTTGGATTTGGAGATTTGGCCACCAAATCAAGCCGAATTTCCTCCAAATCGAATCAGCTACTGAAGCTTTGCACAGCCTTAGTGTGCAGTTTGTGCATCTGTTGATGATACGGAGCTTGTCAATCTTCCTCTCTGCTTCCTTATACTGTCTGCAGCAAACTGACAGGTGAGCAAGCCAGCCAGGGGGCTGATAACAGTCTTTTATCACCCAGTTAGCAAAACAATACCCTTTCTCCACACTACTTTAAACTTCTTAAACAGCTTACCAGCTGACCTGTTGATTAGCTCCAAAAGCCCTAAGTGGTTACTGTTCTGTCTGCCTATCCCAGTGAAATTGGAGAGAGACGCACACAGACACCTCTCTGCAATAGCTAGCATACCACATTGTAACAGTTCTCCTGACTACCCAGAAGAACTTTTAAAATCTTTTCTCCTATGCCTGAATGAAGGGTGTTTGTGCCCGAAAGCTTGCAATTAAAGATTTTTTTTGCAAAAATCTAGTTGGTCTAATAAAAGATATCACCTTTACCATGGGTCCAGATTCCATTATTATAACTATGTTGACTATGCATAGGATTTTGGGCCATATAATTATATCAGTAGAAGCCCTAGTGTGATACAGAGATAGTTTCTACATGGATAGATAATTTTATTTCCTGAAACCAAAAGGGCTATGAGAAATTTTATAGTAGTATACAGTAGCATAATTAGAAGTGGGTGACCCAGGTGTAAGTCTTGGGAACTCAGTAAAGGGCGTGTTGCCAAAATGAAGGAAGGAGCACCAGAATGGAAGCTGTGGGGCTCAAGGCTCTGGGTTGCACAGAGTGGAGTGAGGTGAGAAGTCCCTTTTTCATTCTGTCGCCCCTTTAGGGGAGACAGCATTGCTGTGAAGGGAGATGTCAGAACCAAGAACTGAATTAAAACCCTTCTTTAGCCCTGCAGCTGCTGCCAAATTAAGGGCTTTGGAGCCTTGTTCACCATATAAAATGCAATGGTTGGAGGGCCAAGGGAGAATGAATCTCACTTTGGCAGCAATACCTCTCCTCACAGCAGCATCCTGCCCCTAATTCACTCTGTGTAGCCAAAGTCTCAATCTCCCCTGCCTCCTTTCCAGCCCCAGGCTGCCAACCTTATCAGATATGCATGCTGTCCATGGCACAAACTACCAGTTCTGTTTCTGTTGGTATAACTGCATTCATGCTATGAGGGCTTGCTGCTTTAAAGCCACAAACTTCCCAGTGTATCAAGCCCTAAATGAGGCAATAGTCATAAAAATGTCAACATCATGGCCAAAGACTTTTTTTATCAAGATGTATGTTGAGAAATAAATGCTGATATTTTTGTGCCTCCTACTTCTCTAAGCAAATGCCAGATTAATTACTTTGTTTGACTGAATGTAGTAAAAATTTTCCCCCTACAGAAAATGCTGCATTGTTGAGAAACAATCCTCATTTGTATGCTCATCTTCATTGTTATTAATCTTTTGGTTAGCTGGTTTTGAGTAATAACCTTTTGAGACTTTCAAAAGTGCTTGTGAAACTGAACTTTTCTGAGTCTTAATTTTAAAATAAGCCTGTTTGATAGGTTGCTTCTTTAATTTTCTTGGGAGGCTGCTGCTACACACCATCCAAAGCTTTCTAACTCACAGCAATCAGCCATGTGAAAATATTCCAGAAAGTGTAAATCATAACATGGAGGACCATAACCAACTCTCTTAAAAATAATCCCTGGGGAGCTAGATAACAACTGGCATACAGAGCCTTCTACCTCTAAATTGCTGATTCAGATGTAGCCCAAAGAATTTAAGTTGCTATTTTCTGACAGATGGATGTTATGTGACCTCTATGGAAGGATTCAATGGTTTCAGTCCAATTCCTAGTGGATAAAGCCATCAGCACTAATTAGCTTCCCTGGAACCCTTAGCAAGGTGTGACAGGCAGCCCCACTTCCCTGCTGGGCTGCGCCCACACCCCTGCACGCTGGCCTGTGCCACTGCCTGCTGCAGCGCCACTGACTTGGGGGGAGAGGGGAAGGGAGGAGGCAATGTCCCAGATGCCCCAGTTTTTCTTATATTCACCCAATTATACTGTCCCTTAAAGGCAAAGGCCTTTGTTGAAGGCAACAAAGTCCCTGGTATACAGGGTGGGGGCTCCAGCTGCATCATTTTTTATGACAGTGGATGATGCTATTTTGCAGTGGTGGGCCAGAGTGACCCATCTCAGGTCCTAGGCAGGCCAGTACTAGGATTTGGCTGTTGCCACCTCTTCCTTTTCCTGCTTCTCAGCAATACTTGGCTGTGGTATGGCGCAGTAAAGCTCTGTGCCACCTGGCCTCCCAGCCATATTCACACTGCAGTACGACATGACACAGTGCACCGCAGCCCAGGCAAAGCTCTCATTGCTGAATGCCCTGAAGCTGCAGCTTTGCAGGCCAGATCCAATGGCTCTGAGGGTCAGATACAGCCCACAGGTCATAGGTTGCTGTCTTCTGCTTTAGGAGGGTTCTGTGCTTTCTTCTGGACAGTATGGCAAAGGGTGGTACTAGGTGAGGAGAAGACTGCACAGACTTCAGTTGTGTCTGAAACTTGGGAGAGAAGAAGAGCATAGAGGTATCCACTCTACCCCCTTCCCCCCATTAGTTACCTAGGCAAGGATAAGCACATTGTGGCCCATACTGTAGAGCTATGGGGGTTACCCAAAATATATTTTGGTGATTTATGTGTTCACAGCCATTGGGGGAAAAATATCTGTAGTGCTTTTCACATCTGTCTTCTAGAAACTTTTGAAGTATCTATTCTCTTCTTGTTATATATATTCTTATAAGTCCTCCCCAGAGCAGTTGGAGGTGTTTTCCGTTTATACACATAGATTTTATTCATATTTTTTCTTTCTTTCTTACGTTTGGAGACTTCTTTTCTAATCAGCCAGAAGGAAACGAATGGAACTACTTTTCTTGTCATACTAATACCAAGTTTAAGCACCCAACAGTGTGTGCTGACAGAAAGCCTGGTCATATAATTAACTAAACCAGCCACATAATTAAACTAAACCTAGAGAAGTCAAGTTCCCAAATCACATTGACTCCTGAATAGGCCACAATCAATTCAAGCTGATACCAGATAGGCCTGGGGACCCAGAAGCTTTAACCTTGAGAAGAGCAATAGGCTTCAAGGCCATGTTCTTTTCTACTTCCATTCTGTATAATTACTCCTGGTTTCTTGCCCATCCTATTATGAAATCCTTCAGAGAAAAAAAAAAGATCAAACCATGGTCTAAACCTCATGAGGAAAAAGGCATTTGTCAAAACAAGCTCCTACCTGAAATGGTATAAAGCATTCCCATTTGCTGAAACTTTCAAGTCTGTAACTGGTTAAAGGTTACTCACAATCCTCATTAGAAGAGCAAAAGCATAACTCAAGATCCTGCACACTAGCTAATTAAAAAAATAATTGGCTGTTGGTTAGCAGACATTGACTCCTTGTAAATCCCTACAGAGTACAGCTTGGTGTAAGATAAACTTCCTTCAAAGTGATAATTTTAGCTCTACACGAAGATATCAAATGAACAAAATCAAATATTTTCCATTGAATTCTGGACTGCTCCCTTCTTATATAATCAATATTACCATAAAAGTGATTTCATATACAATCAGCTGCTACATGAGTTAACATGAGTGATTAAAGGGTTGAAGAGTTCTAATAAAGCTGTTTGGATTTAAAATAATACTAGCTCTTGAAAGGCTATTTTGGATACGACTTGGCTGAATGCAGGAAATGAGTTAAAATTCCACCCCCAACTGCTATATATAAACTGTAAATGCACAAGAATGCAACCCCCTAACTAAAATCTTAAGAGATCTTGCAATGTAACAGAATTTTTAAAAAGCAGAAAAAAGCACCTGCCACAGGTTTTGCATTATTTTACCAAACAGAACACAACAGAATACAGTCTCAGATCACCTCCTTCCTGGAAAACCCACGAGTGAGAGATTCTGCAAAGCTCCCAGCAGTGGGGGGTTCATATTATGATTATACACCACAAAAAGTCCTATTCCTTTCCCCCACAGAGGCCCACTACAGTCATTGCCTGTTGACTTGGTTGATTTTTTTTATCAGACTCAGAAAGCTGAGCAATATTGCAAGATGCTGGCCTTGACTGCTTTGAAAGCATGGCTCTTTCAGTATCATTTTTTCCCTCAGAATCCCTACAGGGGTTGCATTACAAGTTAATCCTTTCTATTTCCCCGCCTCCCAGGAAGCATCAACAGATAGCTACATTCTCAGTCTCTCGCATGGTCTCCGGTGTTTCCCATTACTCCCAGATGATCATTTTCATAGTTTGGCTCTGACCCTGTACCAGGACTTTAGAAAGGTATGACTGGAGCCATTCTGCTGTAAATTTGCCTCTCCACATCCTGTGTTGATTTTCTTAAAGACTCTATTATCCCATACTTTCCAAATAAAAAAATAACACTGTTTATTAAAAACAATAGAGTTCACATAATTTCAGTTGAAAAAATAATATAACTCCCCTGTGTTCCCAAGGGTATGAGTGATGTAGAGTTCAGCTATGGAGTCTGTGTGTCATTCCCTTTCTAATTGTTCAAGAGATATCAGCATCTGAGATCTAACCCAAAACTCTTTCTCCAGAGTCCTAGAGAATTGAGCCTACAATTTTAAGGACCATAATTTTCTGTCCAGAGGCAGGCAATAGGCTATCCTAAGAACAGCTGTTCTGATGAGATGGTTCATAAATAGTATAAAGAATGTGCATGTAGTTAAACTTTTGTCCATGTATCCAGGCTTGTATTCATCACTATCAAGATTAGATTTTTATAATAAATTAGCCAGTTACTTAAAGTTTGGAGGCTCTGTGTTTGTGTTCTTAATCACTGTTCAGTTAGACTTTTTTTTTTTTAAATGACACATTAAATTGTACCAGTTAAGTGGAAAACATTACTATTTCATCAGCAGTTTAAAGGGCACATAGTATTCTTTTAAATTTTGAATATATACAGTTAGATGAGAAATTGAGAGCACTGGGGCTTGTATTGCCAGTTATCTCCAGCAGTGGTTTCTTTCATGCTTATGATTGTTATTAACTTTGGCCTGAGGTGCTAACCTGACAGTTAAAGGAAATGGAAAAAGTACATTTAAGGAAAGCGGTGCTCCTTCACAGAGTACCACGGAGAACACTTTCCACATGGCAATCTCTGCATGCTAGTCTGCAAGAGCTCTCCATGCGATACAAATTGATCTGCTGTTGCCATCTGCTGGATATCTCCTTGTACATTTAAATATGGCATAAAGGAAACTGATTTCCTAATAAGTACCTTAAGAGTGCCTCACAATGCAGACCACTTTCTTACAGCTCCTCTAGTATCTGCCTGAGAGCGTGGTATGTTTTCGAATTACACACCACACTACATATATGCTAGTGGTAGCCATGTGACAGACTGCAGAATTATATAACCCATTTCATTCATCATGCACCATTTCTAGCACTCTGCACACTAATCCACTGAGACAGAAAGCACATTGGGATCCCAAATGCTTTCAACTATATAGATATTTAAATATAGCTGCACTGATCCATAATTAACAACAAAATATATGCCCACCGTCTCCTCCCATCTCCATTCCACCCTCCACACTCTATTCCATTCCGTTCCAATTGGATAGTGAGTGATGGACATCTCTCAGTGAGTGACAGATGCCACTTAGTCCTGCTATTCATCAGATTTACTTAAGGTGTATTATCTTGTGATCCACCAAGGGTAAGAAATAGGGGCTGTATTATCAGTGAAAAGGGAATATTCGGGGGAAACCAAAATTGCTCCTATCCATAGAACACCTCTGGATATGAGACCCTGACATCATGGTAGTATTAAATCCATTTAGCCC
Organism: Alligator mississippiensis; assembly: GCF_030867095.1. Lineage (NCBI taxonomy): Eukaryota > Metazoa > Chordata > Crocodylia > Alligatoridae > Alligator > Alligator mississippiensis. The sequence continues at coordinate 222,047,817 of NC_081824.1, read as the reverse complement.
CATGAGCTGAACGAATGGTGCAGGGTTGGTCCATGGGCTGAATCCCACACAGGATCAGTATATGGACCTTCCCCAATCTGGCTGCACACTGCCTCAATTCAGTCCTATGTCACATGCCTCCCTGATCCAGCCTTGCACCACTCACTGCCTGCCACCCTTATCTGGCCTCACACTGCCTCAATCCAGTCCCATGCTGCCCACTATCCCAAGCTGGTCCCATGCTGCTTACTGCCCTGATCTGGCCCTGAACCACCCTGGTCTGTCCATGCATTAACTGCCTACAGGATCCCACTGCATGCCAGTGCAATCTGGCATGCAAGAACACATTATCTGCCTCACAGAGCTCCCCAGGAGTCAAGAAATTTGGCAGCAGAGGAGCTGCAATTAACACTGCCATTGATCCCCCAACATCAAATTTCCAGACCCTTGGAGAGCCCTGCAGGCTGGATGATATGGTTCCATGAGCCACATCTGGCCTGTGGGCTGGGAGTTGAGCATCTTTGTTTTAGATCATTTATACAAATACACATACTCCTATATAAAATGCTCCTCACCTTTGGAGGTCCGTGCAGGTGGACCTGAGATACTAAGGCACTTGGTTTTTTATAGGCAGAAGGATTAAGACTCATTCCCTAATAATAAGGTAAAAGATCTTTAAATCCTCCCTGAATAATCACTTTATAAAACGTGTGGAACATACAGAGCAAATAATGTTGCGCTGTGGAATAGAGGCTCTATTGTTTGCAACATTGGGAGCTCTCGGATAGACAGTTTGCCAGCTGCCACAGGCATTTTTAACACCAGGCCATTGAACCCTAATCTAATCTACTAGGTTTAATTGACAGGGTGTTAAATATGCTGCTGGTAGCTGATCACCTAGGGCTTCTAGGGTTGTTAACATGAAGCTGAGCTGATGTTAGGAATAGCAGGAAGTTCTTAGAAAATGTCTCTGCTGTTGACAGGGCTTTAAAATCTGAAACACAAAGCGGAACTCAGGAGGGTGACCAAAGCTAGACCAAAGCTGAGGTTAAAAATACATTTGAACACACATTTAACCAAATAACCTTGTCTGCCTTTGAACACTCCTGCTTCTAACACACAGAGCCATTTACAAGATACATAAACAAACACATATTCAGCCTGAATACCTGAACAAGGGATAATTAAGAGTAAAAATACAAGGCTAAATTCTAGCTGTTATTTATAGCCAGAGGTGTTCTGAAACTAGTGTGTCACTCTGGAAATTAGGGCAACTCTGTCTGGGTTCACTTATGCGGGCTGTTGCAGCTAGGCCATGGCTTCATCCCTTCCTGTTTCCTTTCCAGGGCTGGACGCAGGTCATGGGTGAACCAGACAGCTGCCTGGGGCACAGACAGAAAGAGGGACCGAAAACAGAATTTTTTTTGTCTGATCATCATCATTATTATTATTATTATCTCTGACGAAGGAGGGCGTGATACTAAAAGTTCACCCAGGTCTGCCAGGAGCCTAGGTACAGTGTCCTTTCCTGCAGCTAGTGCCCATGAAGGCACTAGCAGAAACTTGTGACTGTGCCCCACCACAGTAATTGAAGAGATGAAGGTAGATTCTTGTGTCTTCTTCATTGCAGAACAACAAGAAAGATTATTTTTACCTCCTTGCCTGCCATCTGACACCTCCAGGGAAGGAATTCTACCTCATCTACACATCAAAGTGCTACTCAGCACAGCTCAAAAAGAAACTCTCATGGACCCAGAGGGATACCCTTCCATCTTCAGCTTCCTCTGTGTGGAAATGAAGCTTATTTCCCTACCTATGGGGACCATCTTTTACCATCTATACTTTTCCCAGAGCCTGATGAAGGGACTTTGATCCTGAAAGCTGGCAGGAAATGACAACTTTCTTGCAATTTCCCAGTTGGTCTAATAAAAGGTATCATTTTGGAACCAAGAGTTCTAGCTTTTTGTATATCTTCTTGTCTCAGACCAACATGGCTAGCAAATACACCCCTTCTCCATTCTTCACCTCTATATACAGAGGCAAGGTACACTCTGAGTCCTGTCTGTCTAGGAAGTCTTGAAATTCTACTGGTGGAGTCATTCCAAGATTTGTCATTCTCTTGGTCATTTCTAGCAATACTTTTCTTCTGAGTTCCAGTTCCAAACAGTTGCTGCTGAACCCCCAGTTCAGCAAAGTATTTGAGCATGTGCTTAACTTGAGCAGTGCAGAGTGGATTGTGTTAGTTGAGCAGGATAGCAAGGTGGATGAGGCTAGGGCACTGGTATCAAACTAGTCCATGACAATTCCAGCCACTGCTAAAACCAGGAGGGCTTCTAGGCCACTAAGGCAGACCCAGAGGACATGCCTACACCACCTTTGTGCAACAGCCATGTCTAGCTCCATGAAGCATACCTACTCAGTGCTGCTGCAGAGCAGGAATCAAATCCCTGAAAGGAGGAAATGAAGCCACATTAGACCAGTGGTAAACTTGTATCAATAAGCATTCCTAAAACAGAGTACTCAAGGGTGGTTCTGGGTATGTATGCAGCACCCATCTAAGGCAGCTACATTTCCTCATTTCTGGGAGTTAGCATGCAAGGATCTGGCCTGAGCAAGTGGGGTTTCCTTCTTGGTAGTGCTTTTGAGTGCAGCAAAGAGGCAGTGTGGATGTAGACTGTACAGCCACTCTGTACCCTACTTCTGATCTCTTTCCATCTTCTCCCTTTTACTGGTGTTTTCTGTGTAGCCATTAAACCTGGTACCAATGCCTTAATTATTTTATCCTGCCAACAAAGCAAATAGGTAGGTACTTACTGCTCAATTAAAAAATCTCCCGTGATCTGCTTTTAACCTCTGTACAAAGACCAATTTAATCAATTATCCAGTCAAATAGCTGTTTAACTGCATGTTCAGGGCATATACATTTCTCCTCAGACATCCGCCTTGACATAGCTAAGGCACATAATGAAAGACACAGAATTACCTGTTTGTGTCTTATTTTCAGGTGTGTACTTTGATTTGGGATAAAAATAAGTTCAAGTAAATTCTGAATGGGTTTTAAAAATGACTTCTCGCCTGCCCCCCAAGCAGGTCTTTTTTTCCTAAGAAGGTTGTAAATCATGTACCTTTACCACTGTTTTCCTGAAATACTCAAGTGGAAGGTGTTTAAATGGAAATTCTCTCTGGAACCTATTATTTTTTGCAAAGCACTTAAGTATGTGCTTAAAGGTGCCTGTAGACCTGTACCAGTTATGCTCCAGCACACTGTAATTACAGCACGTCAGAGCAGACTCGATTAATTGAGTCTGGTGAAGTGTGCTAATTAGCATGGTCTAGCAGCCTTGGTTTCTCTTGTAGTCAGTGTCCCTGCATTTCAAAATGGCGGTGGGGGCAGTTTAACTAAAGCTTGTCCCAAGAGCTGCTGTAATTAAAGTGCCCTCATCCCCATCCCTGGAGCACATGTAAAGATGCAGTAACTGTTTTGTTGTTTATGGACTGACTAATGCATGGGCTTAAACTTAGTGATATGCACAAATGCTTTACTTAGTCAGAACTATAGTCTGCAGAGGTATCAGACAATGAAAATCTACAAAACAGTCATTTCTTGATTCACCTCAGAGCCTATCCAAGAACTGTTTGTAGCACTCAATTTATTGAGTTATGTATTTAGCCCATTTATGAAATGCGCTTCTCAATGTCATTTTTGTCTCATTTGTGAGAAATTCGGAATATCTGTCCCACACTAACTTCAACCTGCATTTGTTCTAACACAGGGCTTTATTTTGAAAATTCAGAAATTCTCTTTGAATTAAGTTTCTATTTTGATTGAATGCACATGCAGTCTTTCTGTCCTGAATATGAAATTTAGGCCCCATTGTCCTCTACCAGTTCAGGCTTCCTGAATGGATGACACAATGCCTAATAATGAAGGGTGGTGGTGGAGGGGGATGAGCACCAGTCCAAAGGACTGATTTGGGGGGTGTGGCCAGGTGCCTGCCACTTTAAGACCTGAGCCAAGCAGCCAGCAGGTGCCTGACTGCAGCGGACATTTTAGATCTCTGGCTGCCCATATAAACAGGGTAGTTTGCTGCTGGCAGGCCAGGCAGCAACATCGCCTGGCTGCAAGTCTTCTTGTATTATTCTGGAGGTAAGGGAGGAGCTGTAGGGGATGGTCAGGAGGCTCCTGGCCCTGACCTAAAATTGCACCTTGCCAGGAGTGGGTGGCCTGGTGGGGCTCTCAGTGGCACGGGAGCACCCAGGAAATGCCAGGCCAGTTACCACCCCAGTGAAAGGTGAGTAGGGGTGCCTTAACCTCAGCTTCCACAACCAGGTGGGTTACCTGCTAGTAGGGTTCAGAAGGCAGACTCAGGAGTGAGAGTGGGGCTATAGTCTCAGAAACCTGTGTTGAAATCACCTGATTGGTCAATGCTGGGGTCAGGACCCAAAGGGTCAAAGGGCCAGGGGCCTACCATGAGGGAGACCCAGAGCTGAGGGCCTGGGTTTCCAACTGGCCTGGAGGTGAGGCCAGGGCCAGTGTAGCCAAAGGTCCCAGGGGTAGCACACCCATAAGGGGGAACAGATCGGGGAGATAGGCAGCCTAGAATGAAGGTGGAGTAGGCCACCTGAGTGGAGGGATCCAGGTGGGGTCTGGACTGGAGGATTCTGGGGCCCAGAATAGGGCCGGTGACATTAACATCTGTGGATGCCATCTGCGAGGCTTAGGCTGCGGTGTAGGGGAGGAATGGACCTGCATATAACGCCCCCTGGCATTGGGGCAAGAAATGAGCAGCCTCCCGCCTAATTAAGATCATTAATTAGATAACAACAAGGCGTGGCAGACACGAAAGCAGGTGGTTGGCCCAAAACAGGTGAGCAGGGCATCGGTCGATCCGCCCCAGAGAAGGCCCTCTGTTACAGGTGGGAGGGGGGACACACAAAAATACTGTTACCACTGCTGACCTGGTACCCCCACTGCCACTACCAATGGTCCAGAAGCTCCTGTTGCTTCTGGTTGTTACTTTCCCCACGAGTAGTCAATGATCAAAGCAAATGACAGTGGAAGACATGATGCACTTTTGCAATTGTATTATGTAGTCGCTGTCTCTGGCTACATATTTGGCATGATCATATAGGCCTTGATGACTCTGATAGTGTTTTTTCCTGATATTCCATAGTATGTATTTCCCAACAGAAAAATCATTCCAATGGAAAAATCCTGGCCAAACTCATAATAAGAGCCCAGTGCAATGGAGCATCAGACCCACTATTGTGGTTTTATCTCTGAAGTGTTAGAACCATTGCAATAATGTCATTTCTCCCAGCTTCTCTCTGACATGCCTACAAAGTCTAGATTTAAACACTTGTAGGTGTTTAGCTCCTACTAATTTCCTACTCCTACTGAGTTGAGTACCCAAATATTTGTAAAAATTCTGTCCCTAATTTATTTGGGACTAGGATCATCTCCTGCCACATGCATAAAGGACCTGGTGCAATGAAGCTACAATTTCATTTCGGGCTTCTAAATAGTCATAGAAGAAGAAATCTCTCACAGTATTCAGCAGACTTCCATATATAATATAACCATCATTTAAGAAACTCAAATGCACTTACTTCAGAAAGCTAAGCTTTCTAAATGACATTTGTCCAGAAAATTAGAACAATGCAAAATCCAAAGCAACAGAATTGTCTGGGAAGAATTAAAGAAGAAATTTAGGAGCGGCAGCTTTGGATCCATGCCATGTCTCTGCATGTTGCAGAGATGGAGAAGCAAAGATAACCTGTCCCTCTAGCTGAGGTTTACAAAAAATAAGACTCTCTTTAAAAAATATTGTTACATTAAAATTCCCCTAAGAAGGCCAAAGGCAGCTGTTTTCTTAAGGCAAGGAAGTCAGGAAAAGGCAAGGCATGTAAAAACATCAGATAACTCTGGGAAAAACTTGGCTAACCTATTTCTCCCCCGTCTGAAACAGCTAATTTAGAAACATTTGCAGAGTTCTGCCTAGTAGAGGAACACTGAGCCAACCAATGAAAAGTGATACCCACCCTTTAGGCAGGACTGCTTCTCTTGATTGATTTTGGTGATAACTTTATAGTTCCCATTCCACACCCAGTGGGAGTACTTATCTGTGTAGCTGGGTGGTGCTGAGGCCTGTAAAGAGGCGAATGTTTTAATAAGGCTCTGCACCTGCCACTTCATGACAAAATGCCCAGATTTTCAAAAGGGACTCTCATGAAAATGCTTCCCCTTAAAAAAAGTAAAGAAGTACCTCATGTTTCAGAATGTGTTTGCTCAAAAAGGGGAAGGAAAGAAAGGAAGGCGGGGAAAATGGGGAATCCAGTCATATTTTTGTCCCTTGATATAAAATTCTCCGCATCCATCACTTAGGGTTATGGGGGATAACGTAGCTCTATTAAATGTGACTTGAGCAGCTAGAAACTTTCATTCTTGTTTCTAGCCTCTCACCTGACATTGCATTATCATGAGAGTATGGCATGGAGGTCATCTTGTACAGCCTGAAAATGAGAGTTGGTGTGTTTTCTGTGAGTTGTATAGTTTGGTGGGGGGAGGAGAATAGCAGGGGGTAAGAGGTTTAAAATTCTGTGATATGGTGTAATTTGGCCCATTCTCAATGAAAAGAAAAATTGACCTTTAGAAGTATTTAACATTCTCCCAGATGGGGATGATGGAGTTGTGCAGGGGGAAGGGCAAACCTGATTGTAGACCAAGACATTACTTCTCTCCAGCAGTATGCTAGGATTTTAAATGGGGTACCAAGTGGTCCCTCTCTCTTCTCAGGACAGAGTGAGCTTGCTGCCCAAGCAACAACATGGGGTAGAACTCAAGAGGGTTCTATTACTAAAATCCATTATCACCTACGATACGGAGTCCTTCCCAGAATGCAGTGGCATACCAAGGGTCCTCGGTGCCTGGGGGTCAATGTCTGCATTTGTACCCTACCCCCAGGATGATCCACACATGGAGTGGGGCCTGAGGCAAATCATCTTGTGCAGGGCCCTGCCCCCCATTCCACAGCACTTCCACAGGGGAATTACCACCATGGCACACTGGCCACAGAGGAGGTGTGCCAGCCAGAATGGCCGAAGAACATTACAACCTGCCAAGCAGGAGAATGGGTGAAACACAAAATGTGGGAGGCACCCTGTCCTCTCCGGCCAGCGCCTCCCCCCAGGCTGGCACCCCGCTCCCCGCCCAGTACGCTACTGCCAGAATGCAGTAGAAACCAGTTTTGCAGGGTTGGGATTCTTTGTTAGCAAATAAAGCTTATTTACTTCATGATATCAAAATGTAAATAAAATTCAGAGCCAGTGTGGAGATATAATGGCCAGTGTCATCTTGTGGCATGTAGCTCAGCAAGTATGGGAAACTCATAGTCAATACAGCAATTCCATTTTCAGTAAACATGTTGAATTGAAGTTAAACCAGTGCTAGCATGTGGCGTAGACATTTTTGTTAGGGGTTTAACTCAATCATGCCAAGCTATTTGTAAATAAAACTGAGATCATCTACCCAGACAGGGGTTATTTGTAACCAATGGATGGCCAAATCTTGTTCACATCATAAAACCAGAATTATGTGGGTCGACTAGTAATGTTGTGATGGGGTTCTGTGATCCCTTGATAGCCAGATGCATCAAGGCACATAGCATCCCAACCCTGCACATGTGAGAATGCACTAGATCTTTGTGGTTGAAATAGTGCCCTCCTTTCTTCTCTCCCTCCATCCTAAGTATCCCCCTTGCAACCACCTGTAGCAAAACTGCACTGATCACATAGATTATTAGATCCTGTGTGCCTACAGAAGGTGCCTTGTTATACTGTGTGCCTACAGAAGCTGTTTTACTTATTTCAAAGAGCTGACATTTGCATATATACTTGGCTAAATCCCATGCCCAGTTTTGCGACTCCCAGAGCATTCCCTTCCCCAGTGAAATCAAAGGCAAGCAACTAAGCAGCACAAAAATGTATAGGACTCTCAGTAAATTTTAGATACTGCAGTTTCAACTCATTACCACAAGGTGGCAAGAATGTGATGCTTTCTCCCTTAGTGCAAGCCCACAGCTCATTGTTTGTTTAAAATCACATTGCTTCCCTTACTCTTAGCTAAAAACACACAAAACTGGGAGTTATCAGAAAATCATTGTCCCTCTCTCTGAGAGTATCCTGCAGACAGCTCAAAGGAAGGCTAATTATTTCCTTACTTCAGTATCTGATTTATATAAGAATAAAAAAAAAAAAACCCTTTTAGCATTCCTCTGTGAGGAACTCAGGCTGCCATGAGAGTTTCTCCAGTCCCATGTGGAGTATCTGACTGCCATCTTTTATCTGTTATTGTTGCTTGGCTCTATCTGCATTTGCTTGTGCACGTCACCACTAAGCACTGCAACAGCTAAGCAGCCATCAACCTTTTCACTTCAATTTGGAGGGGTCACATTGCAGTGTAGGAGACGGGGGTGGACAATCTCTTTCTTCTCCCTAGAGCAGAATGAAGCCCAGGAGTAATTTATTTTTGTAACTTAAAAAGATTTCTCCTGCCTCTCATAGAAAAGAATATTGCAGAAATAAATGTACCGGGTCCTGGTTCTCCAGAGTGGATTTATAGCCTTGAATTTGCTGAAGCAAATGTAAGACATATAAGCGAATTTCTAACCCCCTCATTCCAATATGTTCCCATGCTTATGTTTTTCTGTTAAGTGCCCAATGTTCTTACCATTTTATTTTTATGGTACTTGATCTGGCATTCCACAGCCTACCGTGGGCCTCATCCAAAGTGTATGGAAGTCACTGAGGGTTCAAGGTTTTCCACTGAATTTCCACTGAAAAATGTTCAACCAGCAATAACAGTACATACATAAATTATGTTGGTTCATTGTTGGTAATTAACTTATTATTTTATCGACTGGGTCTGAACTGATCATTCACTGAGTTGGTTTGCCTATTTCAAGATGCTATTAACAATTTTGTTTTATGCATGAAGTAATGAGGTTAGGTAACATTATCCCTGTTCCATACCAGGAAGTGACATGAAAAATTGCTGACATACAAATTCAGCCTTGCATACATCACTTTGCACAAGGTCTGTGACTCTTTAAATAGTAACTAGACCACTAAGAACAGGATGGGATATATAATGAAAACATGGATTACACCCCAGAGCAGAACACAGCAGATATGAACAGAATAATTTCAGAGTATGTGTTTGCTGAATGGCACTCCACTCTCTAAGCCCAAGTCAGTGTGGCTAGAGACAGAAGTTACATATAAACTGTTTTAAGTGATCAGAAACTGGTTTAAACCTGTAAGAGAACAGAAGTTCAGTGCACATAAACCAGTTTCAAAATGGCTGAACTGGTTTTAGATAAACCTGGTTGAATGTAGTATCAGACTTAACTGATTTAGGTCAAACCAGTTTATGAAACTTCTGTCCCAGACCCCACTCCTGGTTCAAGTTAAATCAGTTCCACAGCATCCCAGCATTTTGCAGCCCCGGGCTGTGCTGTGCTGTCTGCTCCAGAGAGCAGGGCTGGCTCTGCTCCTCTGCTCCCTAGCTGGAACAGCGACAGCTGGCTCATGGGCCTCATTGGCTGGCTCACTGCCCCTCCTCTTCCCCTCAGGCAAACTCCTGGTGGGGCGTGGGGCCAGGGAGGGGTGTTAAACTTCCCTTTCCCCCAGTATGGAGCTGCCCTGCCCTGCCCTGCTTACTTAGTGCTAGCTGTGACTGTACACTAAAAATCCCAGAGGCACCTGGAAGCAGGAAGATGAAGCGATGAGCAAGCAACCCTGCAGAGTCCTACCTCTGTGAGTCTGGCCTGCAAATCCTAGAGACCTTGAGGAAAGCAGAAAGAGGATGCAAACATACAGCCCATGTTAGCTATGTGCCAGACAGCTGTGCTGCAGCGCTTGCCAGCTTCTCCCTTGAGCCACTGCAGGCATGTGGCTGCATTTCCTGAATCAAAAGTGAATGTCTATTTATTTGCTTATTGGTTCAATCTTTACAACTTAGATTAAGCTGCAAAGACTGAATCAATTCATCCTTGGGCTTTTTGACTGTCTGTACTTATCCCATGTGTCCAAGTAGAGCACTTTCACTTTCTGTAGTTTAGCCACGCTTTCTTCTGATTCCATAGATGTATTTTTATATTTAAAGTTGAGCCTCACTATTTAAATATGAGTAAGGAATCGTTTGCAGTAAGATGACATTTCACAACCTTGCTGCTACATGGAAAATTATATTGAGGCCAAGTGTAGTAGACCATGTCAGCCTTAATACCTAAAGCTTGCATAACATAGGCCATTTTAAACAATGAAAAGTATGGTCCCTTGTAGCCTTAGAGTTTATTCAAATGAAATATTCAAATAATCTCTGAAATTCCAAGTGGGGTTTGGTGACTTGTGTGCCTCAAAGAAATATTTTTTCACACAACACATAAAATAGATGGTGAAACTCAGTGCTACAGAAAGTTATTGAGGTCAAAAACCTCATAAGATTGAAGGAATGTTTGGACATCAGACATTATGTGGTTGACAAGAATGTCCAGAACAAAGTTGCGCAAGTAGATTTTTTGGTTTGCTGGCAAAAGTTGAAGATAGTTGTTTCAGACAGAATTAGATTTTAGTTTCTTTGGGTTAGGGAAAGGGAGGGCTTTTATTATTTTAAAAACTAAATATAGGTACATTTCAAAATGGAATATTTTTCACTGTAAAACAGTCAAAAATGTTTCATTTCAAGAAAGCCAAAATTATATATTTTAATTTTTTTTTCACTGGAAAAAAATTCCATGCAAGCTTGCAGATTATTTCTAGCAACACAGACCTGTATTTTTTCAGGAAATGTGCTTAATTTTACCTTTGGCTTCAATCCAGCCTTGAAGTAGCTAAGACAAAAATAAAAGAAATTAAAAAAGATGTTTTAGAAGGAATATTTAACTGTAGACACTAGTAATTAATATACTTACCAACTGTTGGGAGCTAGGATACAATGGGATAGATGTGATGTAGGGATTGCTGTAGTGTTTCTTTCACTTTCTTTTGAGGTATCTAGTGCTGTGTACTGTCAGGTTGAAGACACTGGACCAGGCAGACCTTGGATCTGATCCTGTAGGTCCCATTTAGGGGCCTCCTTTGTAGGCTAATCATGTGTCTCAGTTTTTCACTCAAGTTTGGAGGCCCTGCCAGGTTTTTGACCACAGCTCTCAAGAAAGAACAAAGGTTGAATTCAGTGTTAGGAAGATGGTAATGAACTTCCTCTTAGGCATCTGACAGACAGAAGAGAAACTTATACTCACTCAGCTGTGACCTCTGGCACATGTGGGCATGGGCGTCAGATTTCAAGTAGGGCCCTATTGGTAAATTCCTATTAAATTTCTGTAACATGGAATAGTCTGTCATACCGCAGCAGGAGTTGTCAGGCCTTTGTTTCAAGTTACAGTTATGAAGGACTCAAGGATACACTTCCAATTCTCCTTACACAATACCAGGGACCTTTTCAAGGGAAAATCATGGGCATGTGAAACCTTCCAGCTCTTGGGATGAGTTTTGATTGGTTTTGAGAGTCAAACCCTCCGATTTACCATGTTTTGTTGCTATTTACATTTGAATCTCAAAAGACCAGGGGATCAGCTCCCATTAGCACACAGAAGGAACATTACCTGCTCCCTTTCAGCATCCAAATTGCAGCCATTTGCATTCAGAGTAGATAAAGGCAGTGCCCTGTGTCAGAGCCCTCTGTTCTCTGTGTGATCTGTTACACAGACCAATCAATTTGTCCCTTTGAACCAGTGCTAAGTTATCATCAAATGCCTCCTTTATCTGGTTCCCACAGGTTGTGCTGCCAAATTGTCTATGGTACTGGAAAGCACATGTACAAAAGTAACTGGAAAGCAGACCCCACAGGAACAAAAGGATGAGAGGTTCCACTCTTCCAGCAAATGGAAAAGAGTGAGAGTGATACAGAAAAGCAGGAACACATGCACTGCCAAGCCAAAATCCCATTTTCATGGGAAGTCTTTCCACTAGAGGACAGAGATAGACTAGGCTAGGAAAAAGCAGAGCTAGCAGTGTGGTTTGCTTAGTGCCATGTGACATATGCTCCTCTCTTTCTCTAATTCCCTTCACCCATTTCACATGTCAGATTTTTGCCAGCACCTGTACAGTTGAGAATTCCTTTTGTAAGCTCAGTGACCTGGACAGACAGGCAGCTGAGATGTGTGCTTTTATTTCCACATCACAGGTTGTCAGTTTGACAAAGATAGCCTTGCAGAGTTGAGAAAGACACGCCATTTTAACCAAAAACTATTTCATTTTATATGATACATATTGGACTGAGAGGAGCTATTTTGCTTTTTACTTTGACAGTGTACATAGACACCTGCTACATTTTTACACTGCAAAAGCTGTGTTAAAATAAACAAGGGTCAGATACAAACCCACACTACTAATGACATTTGCCTTTAAATATTCTGTCTGCTCTTTTTGGTTACATAAGGACCAGAGAAGCATCTGTAACAGCAGACTTCTGTTTTTTCCATCTACAAAATACCAGAAAAATGGGCAAAAAAGAGAGACATTTTTCATGAAGTCTTACAAAATAAAACCATACTTTTTAGTCAAGATTGTGTTGCCAAGTTTCAGCCTACAGCTTTCTGAAGCTAAGAAATAGAGCTCTTGCTATATGGATTATAGTGAGAGTGTTGAGAGACCCTCAGTTTTAGCCACTGATATTCACTATGTACAGGAAACATTAACACACAGGAGCAATTCCATGTACACACGCCATTTCATAAGCAATTTTCCTTTGCATTTTTAAAGGAAGGAATATGAGATTGTAAGGGCCAACTTCTATTGCAATGCACTTCATTTACCCACTTATACCTCTGCAAATGGAATGCTAATTTGGTATGCTATCAGCTCAGAAAGGTCTTGTCTTACACCTATGTTGCACTGCTGTGAATGGCAATCCCCCTGACAAGGTGTACATTATTACAGTGTCCAATCCACAGGGTGTAACAGCTGTCTTGTTTGTTCAATCATAAGTACCCATGTCTTTAGCTCTGGAGGCTTCCCAGTTCAAACTGTGATGACAGCTGTTGTACAAGGCCATGACCAATTTTTGTTGACTGAGTAGGAGCATAAGCATTCTGATGGCGGTGGGACGGTACCCATTTAGTTCGGTCTTGTGATACTTTTGAAAGGTGCTCTCTAGTTATGGAAACCAATGTTCTCGACTTCCTGATGGAGAGGTGGCAGTCATATTAGCTTCCTTCTTGCTGTCCCACTCTGAACAACAAAAGGTATCTTGGGGTCCAATCATCCATTTTTCTCTCTGCTGAGACTTACTTACAGATACCACCTAGTTGTAGTCACAAGAGACCTTTACCCCATCTCTTAAATAACCCTGTGTTACAGAAGGCAGGCACTGGTACTAGCTGACTTCAGAATAGTGTTTGGTGTGCAATTTCAAATAATTCCTGTATTTTCTGTCACTTGAAGTTTGACAGCGTTAGATGCAATTGGTCTAGACAGGCATTTAAACTGTCATTTCTCTGCTGTAACAGGAGAACACACCACTGTATCAAGCATCTCTGTATGTTATATGGAATGCTCCACTTACAAAATGATCCTAGGTGCTATTATAGCCTGTAACAGAGCTGTGCTCTTACCCATGCAAATGAATATTTTAAAGGAGGGTTGTGGAGAAGCAAAGCCTTTGAGGTTAGACAGCAGGAAGGGAAGCAAAGGATCTCGGTTACACCCTTAATTCTGCTATCAACTTCCCACATGACCCTGGATAAGTAATTTACCCATAATAGAAGCATAGATTCCCAGCTATTAAGAGGAAAGCAACATTCAGATTCCTCAAGGAGGCATTGCAATGCTTAATTAGTGTTTGGAAACAGATCCTCTGTTGATAGGCACAGTAGAAGTGCAAACTATTAGCAGGGTAAACATTACAGACTTTTTAATATGCTTCTATTCACTCGTGCATGGTGCCAGATCAAAATCTGTGAGCACCAAGTTCCTATTGCAAAATGGATGTCTACTTCCTGAACAACAGCACCTACTCCTCAGTGATTTGTTAAAATTATTTGGGGTTTATATGGTCTATTGCTCTATAATCATGGCCTCGTGTTTAGGCACTACAGATGCATAAGATGAGCCCAGCCTCAGAAAGCTTATAGCATAAGCAGAGTTAAATGTATCAACCCTTGATGCAGAGAAACCACCTGTAAAGCCAGGAGAGAGTTTGTCTTCTTAGTCAGCCCTTTCACTGAGACTTGACCATAAAAATTTCTGCTATGGAGGTGGGTCTCCTATTTTGCAAGGTATTTATATGGCCACTGTTACTGTGTTTTTTTTATTTCTTAGACTTATTCCATTCTACCCAAAAGGCTCAGAGCTGCTTACAATAAACAACCAACCTCAAACAACACCCAAAAAACCCCAGCACTCTAAGGCCCTTCAATCACTGCCTCTCTACCCAAACCCCAACACAAGCAAGCCCTTCCACCAGTCCCAACCATACCTCCCAGCTGTCACTGACACCCAGTTACAAGAATCCTTTTCCTATCCCATCCCCACTCCCCTCCTGCATACCCTCACTACCTCACATCAACCCTAGGAGAGATTCCCCACCCTTCTCTCCAAGGCCACGCTTCCTCTCCTCCAGATAAGGTGAAGTAATTCCCTTCCTCTCCAATCCCCCCCCAGCCCCCCAAAAAAACAAAAAACAAAAAAGTTAACTCCTTCCCTCTGCTCCCAACAACCAGAACAACAATCCCCAAAGAACTTCCCCACTCACAAAAAGGGCCAACCTTGCCAAGGGGCAATGCCAAAGGGTACCCCTTGGCATCGCTCTTGAGCAACACGTGCCCATAGAAACCTCCTGGCATGTAGGGTCTGCAAGCTGGCAGGGCTCTTCTCCCCACTTTAGGTTGCTAAAGTGGTGCTGAGGCTGGGATCCTGCCCCCCAAAGAGTGAAAGGGGACAGGTATGGGGGAGAGGGACAAAGGAATGATGGTGGCTCTTCAGTCCAGGGAGGCCTGCTGGCTTTGAGACCTGAGCTGCTCACTCTCTGTGGTTCCCTATTCTACAGAGTGTAAATGCCCCCTCAAAAGGTAAGGGCTAATATCCCTATTTTATAGAGGAGGAAACTGAGGGATGGAGTTTGCCATATTTGCTCAAGCTTGTGGAGAGAGCGAGTCTCTGGGGGCTTAATGCACAGAAGACTAATTCACAGGCAAAACCCATGCTAATGCGCAGTAGATTCAGTGTATTATGCATTAACGCCACTAAAAAAGCGTTCATCTGCACTACTGTGCAGTAGCACTTATTATGGTGCATTGTTAGTACCTGTCATGGGACGTATGGATGCACCTTGGTAGAATGAGACAAATCAGGGCTGCATGCAGGCTAACTTGCTCTCACCTGGCTCTGATTACGAGACTATCCTGCTGGTCTCGATTATCTACCTTCCTGAATGTAAGTAGCAGACTTCTCAGTATTCTCAGGCTGCTCAACACACACCTTAGATGCCTCTGTAGCTCCTGGCTGAGTCAATGTCTAGTTCCTAGTCTGGCTCCTGGCTTCTGCCTTTGCTTGTCTCCTGACTTTCTAGTGCACTGATGCTCAGGGTTTCCCAACACCCTGGGGAGTCTTGGTATTTTTTTCAAGGGTGCCATGGGGTGAATGCCACACAATAATAGCACTGTTAGGTGTGCAAATGTGAGTCACAAGATAAACCCAGAGATTTCAAATGCAAATTCAAAGTGTTAAAAACAATCAGCCCTATTGTGGTCTGAGTTCTTTGCAACAGAATAATTGCTCTATTATTTTTCTGTAGTCAAAAAATGAGTGAAAACAAGGTGCTGGCATTTCCCAAGGGGTGCCTTGAGTCTATCAAGGGGCGTGTTGAGTCTGAAAATAAGATCAAGTCCTCCATTCTTTAAATATTCATAATCCCGATTGAAGTCAATAGGAATATTTCATACACATGGAACACAGAAGCAGGCTTACATGGATAACTTTTAATGTCTACTCTGATGAAAAGGTTGACAGCTACTGCTCTAGCGTCAAATCCTGACCATCAACCCTGACCAGTCCTGGCATAGAACAGTTTAGTGTTGAAAGTACATGCTTATTCAAAAAGAAAACCATCCAGTCCCTTTCCCTTGGGCCACCAAACAGTTCTCTCTTGATTACCATTGTTGTTTTACCATGTGGTGGCACCTGGAAGCCAATTAGGTGCTATACACTCATATATGAAAATTACCCATAGATTCTAATTGAATAGAAAAGAGATGACACATAAGTGGAAAAAGAATTGAGCCAGGGCAGGAAAGGTGATTACAAGTTTAGTAGTCAATGCCACTCCTAGGATAGACCTATGCAGCTTCCCTAGACCTCCTGGAGTGTCACCCTCCAGCACATCCTGCCTCTCTTGCTCCCCTCATGTGCCAAATCTGGAGACAAGGTGGTGAAAGCTGCTCTGAGGGCACTTCCCTCCACTACTACCCTGGAGACTTGCCTCTAACATAGTCAGACTGACTTTACTATGTCATTTCTAGGCTTGGCATGTGCAGAGTAGGAACAGGTGGACAAAGTGAGACACAGCAGTGGTACCCTTCTGCCCCCTTCCCAAATGTGGGGTATGAACAGAGCCATAGTCAGTCAGGAGCAGCAATTATAACTAGAGCTAAGCTGGAAATAGTTTTCTTGTCCCCCAAAAATGTTAAATTACAAACATTTTTCATCTTCCACATGAGGACAAATCTGAGACCTATTAGAATGACCTGGTTCAGAGCAGAACCTTGAACCTGGATCTCCAACCCCCTAGCCAGGGGCTCTTCTGGCCTGTGACTGCCAAGTTCAACAATTGAAGCTAATTTATTTCATGTAATGAACTAACTAGTCATTGTGCTGAAGCCTTACTCCCTTCACAGCATGGGGGTCAGGATGGTGCCCTTCAACGAACTGCACCTGGAACTCCCATGGGAGTGTCACAACCAAGAGTCTATAGAGCATTTTTCCCACCATAATATGCACCTAAGACATCTACTGGTGTTCAGAGGATGGTGTTATCCAAGGGTCCTTACTGGGTTTAATCACCACAGTTTTAATCACAAGAGCTGGCATCAGATTGTAGTTTGTTCCATGTATCCAAGCAGAGGTGCTTTTTGAGGAGTGGCTCAAAGGTGCTGGTCAAAACTGGTGGAACTGAAGATTTTTTACTGCAAAATTTCCCTGATGCAAGTGGCCTGGGCCACCTGCATTTCTCCACAATACATTCCTTATGCTATTCTACTCCTATCTTGTCAAACAAGTTAGTTAAATTGGTTTTGGCTTCTTCATTTTAAAATGTATGCCTTGACTAGTACAGCATGCTCCTGTTATCACATTAGCTGGGATCTCCCTGTGCTCTGTTTTACTGCCTGTAGGTTTCAGATCCTGCTTTGTTTGTGTAAAGGTCCAGAGGCCCATATGGTGCCCACAATGCAAAATTTACACAAACATGCCCCAAAGTGCTTGGCTGTTTCTGGATGTTAAGCCTGCCCTCTTCTCTTCTCTGAAGCATCTCACTACTGTCTCTGTTCAGCACTTCATGTACTGCAGCTATAAGGCTAGGGACAAACATTACAAAAACTGGTTTAAGTGATCAGAAACTGGTTTAAACCTGTAACAGAACAGACATTCAGTGTACATAAACCAGTTTGAAAATGGCTGAAACAGGTTTGAGACAAACACGGTTGAATGTAGTATCAGACTTAACTGATTTAGGTCAAACTGATTTATGCAATGTTGGTCCCAGACCCCTTCCTGGTTTAAGTTAGACCAGAGTCCCCCAGCATCCCAGATGTTTTGTAGCTCTGGGTGGGGCTCTCTGTTGGAGCAGAGCAGGGTTGGCCCCGCCCCTCTCCATCCTAGCCAGAGCACTATCTTTGGTTTGACTGGCTGAGGGACTGCAGAGGCTACCAGGCTTCTCCCTCCCCTTCCCCCCTGCACAAGCAGGGATCTCCCCTCTTGCCCCTCTCCCATGGCAGGGACCTCAGTGCTGGGACCCAACATCTGGTCATGCCCCCCTCCTCCCCCATGCTAGCTAATGTTGAGAGGTGTTTGTGTGGGTCTCCAATTTCACTGGAATAAAGGCAGACAGCTAGTGGCTTGCAAATACAAATACACCCTGCAGATAAAAAGAGCTTGAAACTAATGGAAGAGATGTTTTCTTTTGTAAGGCTTGATGGGCTGATAAATTTTGTTCTGACAAACAACCTGCTGGGTGCAACCTGTCAGTCTTTGGGAGGGGACAGAGAAAGGTGTTAGAAATGAGCTGGGTTGTAGACAGTCTGAAGAAGCAGGGAGACAGATTGAAAAAGCTCAGTATCAACAGATGCAGGGTCTGGCAACACTCCCACCCCTTGAGCAGCCAGTGGGGAAAAGCCTGGGACTGCAGGCAGGGTTGGGGTTTACATCCCTCCCTAATTAGAGCGTCCTGCCAGGGCCTGGCCACGCCTTCCCCCCACCCGCTCAGCTCAGTACTATGGAAGGGAAGGGAGGGCTGCTCTATCACCCCCAGCTTCTAGCCTGACCCACTGCAGGCATGCGCCTGCATTTCTGGAATGAAAAGGGAATGCCTATCCACCTCCAAATCAGCTCAAGCTTTGCAGGTTAGACTAATCTGCAAAGATTGAATCAATTCAGGCTCAGGCTTTTTGAATGTCTATCCCTAGACTAAGAGTCTGGCAGTTTCATCCAGATCATGCAGATTTTTTTCATGTCACTCTAGAATAATTTGGCAGAATACATCTTTGAATGTGGCAACATTAGAGAGACATATGTAAATTGGTAAAAAATGTTTCTAACATAAAATGAGGTATGCCACAGGCAACACAAACTCAGGTATACCACAGTAAAACTTGTATCCATCTTGCTATATACAGCAACCTCATTGCTAGACTGCTCTGTAGCATTTTGTTTTTGCCATTGGAAGGCTTTGTTACACAATAAGGTAAACTCAAAATTAAATCAGAATTATCAGTCTGAGCCCTAATAGCACAGGAACGGACAGGATACTGCATGTCTGAGAATTATAGAGACGTTGTCATCTTCTCTTAGCTTTTAGGTGTCCCAGACTCACCACACCTACTCCATATACATGGAAAACAGTGAGATTGTTTGAAATGCTGATGATGCTGAAGCACGGGTGAAGAAAGCATCATTATGTGCTTTGTCAAATCTGTCAGCATGCAAGTGGCCATACCATGCAATTGGGTTAAGTGCTCTAATCAGCAAAGCCTTTCCATAAAAAGTAGAATTGAGGTTTCTAGCCTGTGGGAGTACCCCAGTGCTGCAAGCATATTCATTCTTTGTTTACTAGTTGCAAGGCCCAACAAAGCAAGCAGGACCCTGTCCCATAGACTTTGTAGAAAAATTTTCCCTTTTACCCTGCCTCCCAAATAATGTTCAATCTATTTCCTTTTATAGGCTGAGATCATTGAAATAAAAAAGCAAGAAAAAGTTGCACAGATGTCTGTTCAACAGTATAAATAAGCATGAACATAATACTAACAGAGCCATGGAAGTCACTGGGCTTCTTTATGCTAAGAAGCCTGATCCAAGTCCACTGAAATCTTCACTGCTTTCTGTGGGCTTTGAATCAGAGCCTGAAAATTTTACTAAATTGAAAATATAGTAGTAATATCTAGCTCTTCTCCAGCACTTTTTACCAGTAGACATTACAGCACTTTGCCAAGGAATTAAGTTTTTTTTTCTGTTTTACACTTGGGAATAACCAAAGCACAGAAAAGTAAAGTGCCTTGCTAAAGGTCACCTGTAAGGCTAAACTAAAAATAGAACCAAAGGGCATTTTTAAACGTGCTCTGAGGTGGGGGCATTTTAATTAGAGTGGCTCTTGAGAGCCGCTCTAATTAAAATGCCCGCAGTGTCTTGTGTACTCAGTGTCCCATGTTTCAAAATGGCAGTGGGGGTGCTTTAAGTAAACCTTTTTTGACTAGTTTAGTTAAAGCACCCCCAACACCATTTTGACATGCAGGAGAACTGAATACATAAGACACTGCAGCACGCTGGAGCTAATCAGAATGAGCCAGAGCATGTGTATAGGTAGGTGCCTGTCACGGTGGGGTCCTCGCGGAGGGCCGTGATCTCCTCAAGGTCCCTCGCTCCGTGTACAGGCTGGCCCAAGGCACCCTCTAATTCTCGCCTGCCACATCTTGTTGGAAATATATTAGGGAGGCTGCCTATGACTCCCTGGGCACGGCTACTCGGGACCTCTGTCCCTTCGGTTTTTCCGGACCCCTGGGGTCTCCCGATACGATGGGTGTTCCCCAGACACCCTAGCCTTATGGACTATGCATGGCTCCTACCAGCCCCTAATACCACACCCCAAGCCTCGCAGATGAAATAGACGTTGTTAGGTTTGTACGCCCACTTCCCGGGTCTCCTCTAAAGTGTAGCCCACTCTGGGCTCTCTCTCGTGCCCAGCCTCCCACTGGGACTCTTGTCCACTCTGGGACTTCCCTGCCGGTGCAGTCCCGCTCAGGGACTCTCTAGCGGGCCTCGGCCCTTCCCTGGCCAACCACACGGATACCCTCTCTGACCCCGGCTCGCCGCACTGCTACTCCCTGTCTTCTCGGGGCAACCGCAGCGCCCTGCCTCAGTCTGAGGGGTGTTGCCGCACTAGCCTGCAGCCGGGCTCGCTATGCCCATCTCGGGCTCCTCAGTAATTGCCCCTCTCTCTAGGGCTCCTCAGTATGGCCCCACTCTAGGGCTCCCTGATCTGGCGCTCCCCTTCCTCGGGGCTTGCCGTGCCCGCACTGGGCTTCTCAATAATGTACTATGGCGCTCCCCCTCTTCGGGGCTCGCCGTGCCCACCCTGGGCTTCTCGATAATGTACTATGGCGCTCCCCCTCTTCGGAGCTCGCCATGCCCACCCTGGGCTTCTCAATAAAACCGCCCCTTTCCCTGGGGCCGGGGTCTATGTCCCCTGCACGCGATCCGGGGTCTACGTCCCCCGTCTGCAACCTACCGGTTGCGCCCGCAACCTACTGGTCGCGCTCCTCGCCGCCAGTCGCTCCAGCACTAGCGTGCGAGCTGCGCCTTCACCGGCGCTGTGAAATTAATGCGCCGTCTTGGTGCTAGCCAGCACCCTCACTGGTGCTAGGGCACCCCACACTCTCTGGGGCCCCTATGACTGAGGTCAACGCTCCTCTCTGAGCTCAACTGAGCCCACAACTCCACCCTGTAAACCTCAGGGCCTAGCGCGCCCTCACTGGCGCCGGGGTCTCACATTCCCCTGTGAGTCCCCGATGAGGCCTCCTCCAACCCCTACAGCCTCACCCAAACCTCCGGGTGTAATAACAGAGTCAAACAAACTCAAGCCTCCTGGCTGTAACACAAACCTAAAGCCCCCTGGCTAAACCCTAGTGCCCATCCTCTCAGGGCTATCATGAGCTGTACTTGCAAGTCATGCTCCTTTCCATATCTCAGCTGAGGGAGCTCCTGCCTCTCCGGCTGCTGGCAGAGAACTGCTAGCCTGGCTTCGGCCCTGGGCTTTATAAAGGCCAGGCCCTGCCCCCTTCTGGCCAGCTGCTTCTGATTAGTTGCCCCGGCAACTTGCAGCTGTGCTCACTAGGCACTGCCAGGGCTCTCTCCCTGGCAGTTTCTCCTCTCTAGGAGCAGGAGCACCGAGGTGCCTTGCGACAGTGCCCATAGGCACTAAACTCCCAGTTCATGATGTCAGAGACCATCTGTCCCTCCTGTGTTTAGACCCTAATTCCAATGCTTTTGTGCTGTGCTGAAAACCAGACTATAGGTAAAGAAAATAAGTGAAACTAGCATGCCAAAATACCATGTGTGTTCATGGTTAACCTATGATAAGTGTTTCTATCCAAATCTGAGATAACCATAGAAATTGACTCGTTTGGTGTTCTGTTACAAACTTGAAACTTTGACATACAGCCACAAAGTATGTTTCATTCAAAACTATTGTTTGTTTTTTTTAAATCCACAAACTATGGTCCATGGGGATTTCTCCTACTCATCCTATCACCAATTTTGGCTGGTTCACTTTTTCATGTGGTGGGATCAAAGATTTTCCTTTTTGAAAGAGAAAGTTCCTATATTTTAAAGTTAATTACAATATAGGAAAACAAAACATTTTTACAGATTTTTGTTTTAAATGGTCCATTTTTAAAAATGGTAGAACAGCACTGGTTTCAGTTTCTCTCAGCAATTGTCATGACTTTTTTTTTGTGACTATTTTTAACCAGCTTCCCTCTAATCTTATTTGTCGTAAGTCCTAAAGTTCATCAACCAGCTAGAAGACCTGATATGCTTTTGCATAAATTTCACATAGTCTATCTATGCTTCTGATAATAAAGGTGAATTTGGGTAGTTTGACTGATTTCCACTTTGAGGTTTGGGATTTGCTTCACTCATATAACCAAAAATTAAACCCAGGACCTGCAGACCTACATGAACTTCAAGCAAAGACAGCATCTGAGTAAATCCCAAACAGGCAAAATCTGCAGATGCTCCTGTGACCATAGTTCTTTTGTATATAATCTACATACTATACTTAAAGCAAAGACATCTTTAACATATGAGTCTCAGGATAACATATGATACAAAAGTTCAGAGAAGACAGCATTACAAGACACTGCCTCCCAATGCCTGTGAATTCCAGTATGGCTTTGTATGTGCTGATGATGTATAATTTTCTTTCCAGCATCTAGAAAATTGAGGACATACTGTTGCCTTTTACCTTAGCAGAGGAAGAGGAATCCTGTTGATATTTTTGTTGTAGGAAGGAAAACTCCTTACAGTAGACTGCAGTTGGGCGGATGACCTAAGGGCAGAATTTTCAGGAGTTAATCATAAATGACCACAAAACAGGTTTATATATCATAGTCTAGTGATGGGTGACTACACTGTGCCTGGACTTTGCCCTGTGACTTTTCTTTGCCTACCCACCAGCTATCCCCTGTACAAAACCTGTCAAACTGAAAACTGGACATTCCTCTCTCTCAGCGCATCAGAAATTCATTGTGAAAAGAAATGGAGGAGAGGGAGGTCATAGGGAATAGTCAGTTGTGGCTAATGTGCTCTCTAATGCATCAAGAGAATTTGATACCAGCATCAATGCTAGTGGCAATGAAAGCGAACAAGTATATAGAAAATAAGCAAGGTGGTATTAATACTATTGCCAGAGTTCATTGCACAAATGACTTAATCTGTCACTAAAATAAAGGTCTGGAAAGACTGTTCACATCAAAAGAAAGTACATTTTGATGTTTTTTTCCCCTTCAGAAAGCAGCACGAGGTAAGTGAGCTTCTGACATCCCAGTAATTCAAAGAAGAGTTTCGCATCCCTGCTGTGACTCTGAATGACAACATAATAGACTTATTTTAAAAAATGGCTCAGTCCCAGGCCTTGTATATTTTATGTCTCCTGACAACCAGCACCAAAAACAACCTTAGGTTTCCATTCTAGTTCTCAAAGTGGATGAAAGCAGATGGTTAAAAGTCCTTATTACATGACTGAATTTACTGTGATCACCCAACCAGACTTTTGGAACTGGTTCAATAATAGGGCTAGTCCAAAGACAGCAAAAAAAGAAGCTAGCATTTCCAAATAGTTTTTGTTCTGCCTATCCATGTTTTCAGTTATACAATTTTTTAATCAAGAATCTTTAGGGAGGTGAACTTCTCTCTCTTTCTTCTTTCTTCTCTTCTTCTAAATTACCACTCAAAGGAGGAAAACTGAAAATAAGTTAATCATCTTGAAAAATATGACTTATTGACAAAAGAAGAAAAATTCTGTTTTCAAAAATGGCCTGAAACTGTAATCTCATCACTTCATTCAATGAATGCCAGGCAACTGAAAACCGTCTCCCAAAAATGACCAACCAGATTGCACATCGGCATAAAAGATAGATCAGAAGTCTTTACTCAATAGAAACATGCGATCAGGCTTTGGGATTCTTGTTTGACTCTTGTTTGGCTTGCATATTTCACATTGTTTACCTAAATGTTCCCTGGGCTGACAAGTAGGGGCAGGTTTTGGGGGCTCCATGCAAAAGGTTCAAACCCCTACCACTCAAAGGGAGAAAATGAAAATAAGTTAATCATCTTGCAAAATACAACTTATTGACAAAAGAAGAAGAAAATTCTGTTTTAAAAAATGTTGAACTTTTTGGCTTGAACAAAAAGTTTTTTGTTGAACAAACTTTTCAATGAACAGCTATGCCACTTTTCATTGAACAACTATACTACTTTTCATTGAGTAGCTATGCCAAATGACCATAGCAGAACAGGACCCCAGTCAGTCAGGGCCCCCTACAATTGCATATTAGCATCTTCTGGTCAAGGAGAAGAAAATAATGTAGAATAACTAGATGTACTGATCAAACAGCTGGGCTATGCTGGCACAGGACATGATTCTGAGAGCTAGAATATTTATTGGAATAGCTTGGTGGTAGAGAGGAAGGAATCATATCCTGATCTATCAAGCGATTGTACTGGATGATTACTTTATAAATAACAATAAATCAAGGCAATTAAACTGGAAGGCTTTAATTCCCCTCTTCTCAAACAGGGAAGTAGGATAATGATTGCAGTGCAGTATAAAAGAAAACCTAGTGGTTCCTGTCTAGATGGTCTTGCTCTTCTGTTCAAGGTTGTATTTGGGGGGCAGGAAAGAATTCTCCTACTCTGAGATCAGAATGACAAGGATTCTGAAGGGTTTTGCTATCTTCTGTGATATGAGGTTCTCCTTGGTGCTTCTGAATATATATGAATATAAGTAAAGCTATTACATCTCTCTCATTACAGTGGCAGGGAATTGGCAATGCTCTTGTCTCCTTTACTTTACTGTATAGCATACTGAAGGAGGTTCTTGGTGTTTCTGGTTCTGTGCCTTGCTGTGTGTAGGTTTGGAGAATTTGTGGTGTCCTGAAAACACTGGGAAGTGGCCTCTAAAGCCTCTTCCAGTCTTATTTTCTTCTAAATGTTGTCTTGTGAGAAATATAAACTCAAGTGCCAAAACATTGAGATCTAATAAACAGATTGGCAATGGTGGTCTCTCTTAACTTGTACTCTGAGCAGTCCTTAGCATGTGCTGTTCTATCATATACCTTTATTTTTGCAAAAGAAGTATTTTTGGCTGGAGCATGGAGGTTAGGAGTAGGGGAAAGGGTACTCCTTAAAAACATGCAGGGTCAGATCAAAGAAGGCTTTTGCAAACTGATCTAAGTTTTATAGCTACATGTTTTAGTATGGGGCTGTGGGGGAGAGATTCACCATTTTCAAAATGTAACTTTTAGATCATTCTTTCTTTGAAATAATATTACATTTCTAAGTTCTCCCAAAAAATAAAATCCACTCCCCCTCAGAAATGAAAAATTTTGTTTGATCCTGGGAAAGAAGGTAAAGTCCTTCCCTGTCCCCCTTCTTTGTACTCCTTGTCATGCCTATAAACTTTTGAGTATGAAGTCATGCTGTCCTTAGGCTCTGCCTGCTTCACCGGTGATCTCAGTTCCTGACACTGTACCCCAGTCTTTGAGCCCAGGTTCCACAAGATACCAGCAGTTTGTGAGAGTCCCAGTTTCCATGCTTTGTGGAGCTAAAGAGGAATACTCTTCTATCTGCTGAGTCTTAGCCTATTCCATTTTGAGGTTGACCTCATTAAACCCTCAGCGCAAAATTCCCTAGACCAAGGGTCAACACCCTATGTCCCACTGACCAGATCTGGCCGAAGTGATTGAATCTGGCTCATTAAATTGTGGTGTCTGCGCCAATTTAGCAGCAGGTGATGTCAGAACAGCAATACGGCAGCAAGTTGACCCAGTAGGGGTCAGTGGCAGCAGCACTGCAGCCGAGGTGGGAGCTGCTTCAGAAGCAGTAACCCACCTTCAAACCTAGGTCTGTTAAAGCATCTCACAGCTCCTGAAAGTTTGCTGACTCCTATCCTAAACCAGTTTCCACTTCTGTGCTCCAGAGCCTCTAACTCTCCTTGTGACTCCAGGATCTTCCATCTCTTCTAGCCTTCTGTACAACCTCTACAGCCATTCACCCTCTCTGGAGCTATCTAGCCATGAATCACCAAACTGAAGAGTCCCTAAACCCATCAGCATCTTGGACCACACCATTTTTCTCCCAGGGCCTGTAGCTTTTTTAATTTGAGAGCGGGTGGAGCCAGATGGTTAGCAAAGTGGACCTTAAAGTGACCTCTGCCTAAGCCTTGCTTGAAGTGCTCTTCCATATTGGGGTTTTTCAAACTACATCACAGACTCAAACATTTTTTGTCATATTTTTGCATCTGCCAGTGGATTGCAAACTCAGCTACTTGTACAGCTCTGATCCTAAGACTGCAGTTTCAGAGAAAACTCACTCACAGGAACTGTTACCATGAAATATTCCATTTCATGGATGATATTAGGGACACTAATATCATCATCTGCTCATGACTCTCAGGCAACAGCATTCAGCAAAATAAGACTGATTCAACATTTCCTTAAATTCCAGATGTTGATAAATGTGGGAGGACATTTTGGTTTGAAAACAGAGAATGTGGATTTATCATGCCACAGATTAAAAATAAAGGAACACTGAAACTACTGTATAACTCCTAGTCTAGTAAGCAGCAAACATCATGCTCTCAGAAGTTAATAATTATCTGGTTATAGCTGTCATCTACACTATAGTATTTTGAAATTATCCAAAAGCTTCAAGAGACATTGTCAACTTCCAGTATGACTGACAATATTTTGCAAAAAGGGATGTACTGTTTACATGGAATTTGTCATGTACTGCTAGTACAAACTATAGGTATGATATTCCCAGTGAAACTGCAACACGTAATCATTGATATTTTAAATTGCAAGAATTAAAGCCATTATCAAACTTATGAGTTAGTTTGCTATATTTAAAACAATCACTACTAGCTCGCAGCAGAGAAGAAGAATGGGAATATTGTCTACTGGTTCGAGAAATAGCTTGAGAGTTGGGAGATTGCAATTCAGCTCCTGGCTGAGCCACAGAGCTTCTCTGCATTTGAGGTGATCAAGTGTTGTGTGCTTTGGTTTCTGATTCTACAACAGCAATTGTTCTTTTCAAAGGCTTTCTAGCCAGCTAGCCTGTTTCCTTACTTTCCATCTCCATTTTTAATAACAGAAAAAAAACGTGAAAATTAGGGAAAAACCCCTACTTCCACTAAAAGAGTTGTCAGCAAAAACATTTTAGGTTTCTTTATGTATTGCAGTTTCCTGAAAAACTGAGGAAATTTGCTCAAAATGATATATTGGTCAGAGTTTTTTCACTGAAAATTTTTTTCTGTGAAAAAGAAATTGGTCTTCATACTTCTAATTGTATTAGAGAAGTGAATTTAGGTTTAGATATGAAAAATGTAACCAGATGCCTCAAAACTAGTATCAGTATTACCTGCCATGGCTTATTCCTGCAGAGGAGTGGAGTCAAAAGGATCTGAATGGAAAACTGTTTCATCTACATAAACATTAGGGATTATGCTAAAACTTTAATGAAATTAACTTCCCATTTTTCCCCCCGTTACAATCAAAAGCTGTGTGCAACACTGTATTCTTTGGGCAGAGAGGATAATTCAGTTTCCAACCCCAGTGAGTCTTTGGCTTTTCTGCTGAGGCTCCCCAATTAAGAACAAAACTGAGACCAACCCATCTCACATAGGTCAGCAAGCAGATGGCAACTTCTTGGTGGAAATAAAAGAGGCTGTCTCGGTATGGCTGCACTGCATATGCAGTCCTCTAAAACAACAAGAAGCAGACCCAGAGATGATTTAGCCTGTAAGCAGAGGACACTTGTGTGCCAGGGAAGACTTGGCCAGAGCAGAATTTCTGAATGTTCCCATGACTAAGGCTACACCTACACGAGTAACTGATTTTCCAGTTCAGCTATGCAACTGAGAACTGAAAAATGGTTTGGATCAAATTGAATTTGAAGCTTTTTCTTTTTTATACAGTTTTGTTTTGTTGAACACAAAACAGTCCATTCAGCCTGGCACAGCATGTTTTGCTTTGGACCTATAAGAAAGGTGAAGAGCCAACTTCTAATAACTACATGAAAAGGGTGAAGCTTCCTAGTGGTTGGGGCAGTTACCCAGGATGTGGGAATTCAAATTCAATTCCCCCTCAACCTAAGGGAATTTGAACCCCCATCTTCTACCTCCTAAATCATAAATATCCCACATGGTGTATATTTATGACCATTCTCTGGGCTATTGTGGCTCCTGGCTAGAAAGGGAGCTATTCTCAGGATTTACTGTTGATATTGTTTTACTTTGCATAAATCACTAGGCATTCATTTGAGCAAGGATAGGAATCCAGCTGTCCCAGCTCCAGGGTGAGTGACTGAATCGCCAGATTAAAATGTCATTCTCATGTTCTCAGTCTCTATTTCAATGATGACTGGAGTGTGTTAAGCATGGTGGAACATCTGCTGAGCAGTCCACCTCAGAATACCCTACAGCTTAGGAGTTAGAGCGCTCACCAAAAAGACTGAAGACCCCTGTGCAAACCTCTGATTCAGGGCCTGGATTAGAATGGAATGAATTAGAATGCTTACCTGTTTGGTGACCTGCAACCTCAAACCTCAAAGCAAATTAAATGCCCCTGGCTATTTGCTTATCAACTGGTTGTTCCTAGATGTGTATTCCCAATTTGCACAAGCAGTGGAAACTTTCTATATGCATTTTGATCCTGCCACTACCTTCCAGAGGTACAGGATTGAGCCCTTCATTCCATAATACCCCCGCTGCTGCTTCAATGCTTAGATTTATTTATTTTGAGGGGGGAAGGAAAGGGATGATAAACGTAGGTGTATTGAGGTTTTCATTCACCATAACATGTCTGAATGGGGTTAACTAAGTACATAAGTAACATAATTGACTTTGTATGCTTTGTATTAGTTGAATTGGGATTTAATCCTCTAACCTCAAACACTACATTGAGCAAAGACACAGTTTAGCTGGTCTGCTGCTGCTAATGTTCTCCTCTTATATTTTAACACTCTATAAAATACCAAGGGTGAATTCTATTAAAATATCTTTCTGCTAGCTGCGGATGTTCTCAAGAGAAAGAACTGTGCATTTTTTTTCAAGATTGTTGACAAAATCCAAATCTTCTGGAACATAGAATATAGTCCTCACTCTGGGCTTCATGTGACGAAAAGAAGCCGTGCTGTTTCTTTGAATGAACCTCTGGCTTTTTTGGCTGTTGAAATTCCTATTTCACCTCACAAATACAATGTCCATAATTAGCTGTAGTGGCATGTTATTTTTTCATGCATAACCCTAAGCAGTTAATTAGACAATTTAGCAGAACAATAATTGAAAGTGTAGGAGGGGGAAAGAAAAGAAGATTGATACTCACAATTTGTTGTTATCCAAGTGTCTTTCTAGCTAGTAGGAGAGGGAAAAGAAGAAGAAGAAAGAGAGAGAGAAAGAGAAACACAAAATGAAAAGGATATAACAAGCAGGTTTCTATTAGCTATTAAATATATATGGTTATAGTTTCATGGATACCTCCAAAAAAGAGGACGTGTTGTTGTAATAATTATTCAGAGTTATCTGTTGCATAGTGTTGGGTGGGGTAAGCAGGGTAGAAGCAGACTTAGAGGGGATGCCACAAGGCTGCCAGAAGGGTGTTAAGAGTAGCTGCCAGATTTTGCTCCTTCGCTGAATTTAACTTTAGCCAACAAAATTCAGAAGTGGCTAGATACAGGCGCCTGCTTGAGTCTTTCATCTCAGCAGCTGCTCTGTTAACTCCCTAGCTGCTGGTCACACCAACACTTCCCCCTTGCAAAAGTGACACCTGCCCTGGCAGCAGCGTGAGGCTGCCTCATGATGCCCCTGGCCTTGAACCGTGTAAAACATACCAGTGACACCTTTGATGGCTAGTTAGATAAAGTTTAAGGACAAATCAAGCATGGGATGTGCTAGTGCTAGCCTGAGGGTACCTAGACAGTCCTTGACACAAAGAGCTTAGTCTAAATAGGCAGCCAGATACCATGTGAAAAAAAAAGGGTTATAGCTAGTATGTAGCTTGCTTCTGTCATCTGAGCAAGGGTGAGCGATGGTCGTGCAATTGAGGTACTTAGGAGGAGAGGTGGATATTTTTTGGCCCAAACTTTTTTCTCAAAAACTACCTATGCAGATGATTTAAATCATTACACAAAATTACAGCCAAAGTCATCAAGTTGTTTCAAAGACAAGAGAAAAAAAGGGAGGGTGGGTGGGAGTTGAAACAATGCATTTTAGTGTTTTCAAATCAAAATATTTGGGTGTTTCACTTTGAGACAATATTTTGTTAAGAAATGTACCTGGATTGGATGAAACTCAATGCAGGTTCACCTAACATGAACCTGCATTGAGTTGTATAACATTTTGTTCAAATTATTTTTTTTTTTTAGGTTTTTCATTTCTAGAGAGAGAAAAAAAAGCAGAAAAGAATTTGGGGCTCTCTGCTGCACCCCTTTTCAAAATCCTAGCTCACCTCTTGCCCTCAGACTATACTCATGACCACACTTCCAGGATGGATACATGCAGACCAACTTCATTTCTTTCTATGATCAGGTAAATCACCACCTGGATAGGGGAAATGAGGTTGATGTCATATACTTGGACTTCAAAAAGGCCTTTGACCTGGCCTCTCATGACATCCTCATGGTCAAATTGGGAGAATGCGGCCTTGACTACTTTATGGTCTAGTGGCTAGGTAACTGGCTCCATGGTAGGACCCAAAGGGTATTGATCGACAGAACTGAGTCATCATGGAGGAAGGTGACCAGTGGCATGCCACAGGGCTCAGTACTCGGACCAGTGCTCTACAATATGTTCATTAATGATTTGGATTCAGGTATTATAAGCAAACTGACAAAGTTCATTGACAACACCAAACTATAGGGGAGCGTGGTCCCTGAGTGTCATGACTGACAACAAAATGAACATGAGCCACAAATATGATGCTATAGCTGGCAGAGCTAATCAAACTGAGACATGCATCCATCGAGACATCTCGAGCAGGGCAAAAGATTAGGGATGCGCGAAATGGGCCATATTCAATTTGGAATCGGATTCAGCCCAAATCGGGGACAGTGATTCAATGCTGATTCAGAGAATCAATGATTCGGCCATAGAGACATCATTAAATGTTTTTTCCACGTACATTGAGGTACCAGGCGTGGCTCATGAACACTGCAATGGTAAGGTGGATGGAGCATCCCACAGAAGTGCAGGGGACCCCCATCTGCTCAGCAGTGAACCCAGAAGTGGACCAGAAGTACTTCCAGTCCACTTCCGGGTCTGCTGCCAAGTGCGGTGGGGACCGCCCCGTGCTCCTGTGGGATGCTCCATCCACCCCAGCATCTCAGCATTGACAAGCTGCCTGGTCCCTTGAGGTATGTAAAAAATATTTAAAGCTGTGTCTATGTCTGTATTATCAAATCTTTCTGAATCTCTCTGAATCGATTTGGAGGGTTCCGATTTGATTTGGAGAGATTAAAGGGCCCTCTGATTCGATTCAGGTTTGGAGATTCCGCTGCCAAATCGGGCTGAATCTCCTCCAAATTGAATCAGCAACTGAAGCTTCGCACAGCCCTACAAAGGATGTCATCCTCCTGCTCTACTTGGCCTTGGTGAGACTGCAACTGGAGTACTGCGTCCAGTTCTGGGCACCACACTTCAAGAAGGATGTGGAGAAGCTTGAGACAATCCGAAAGAGGGCCACGTGCATGACTACAGGCCTAGAAATCAGGTCATATGAGGAGAGGCTGAAAGACTTGGGGCTGTTCAGCCTGAAGAAGATAAGACTCAGAGGGGACTTGGTGGCAGCCTACAAGTATATCAGGGTTATACATCACGGCTACGGGAGCATCTATTCACCAAGGCTCCCTGGGGGAGGGAAAGAAATAATGGGCACAAACTGATTGAAGATCGCTTCAGGCTAGACATAAGGAAAAACTTCTTTACAAGTCGAGTGCCGAGGGTTTGGAACAGGCTCCCTCCAGAGGTGGTACAGTCATCTACCCTAGCAATCTTCAAGAGGCATCTTGACACCCATCTTGTTGGGATCATCTGGTCCCAGTGGTTTTTCCTGCCCATTTGCAGAGGGGCTGGATCCAATGATCTGTAAGGTCCCTTCCAGCCCCTAACAACTATGAAATTATGAAACTATAGTGGGAAGGGCTGGGTGGGGCTTATTGCCTCACCAGCATGACTGAGCCCTATTTTGCCATGGTGTAGACATCCCCTTAGTTACTCTGCCCCTTCTCTAAAAGGCAGATAAATGTCTATATAAATCTAAAATGCTCATTTATTACAATTATTAAGTGGGGGGAGGTTTTTAAATACCTAGGTGGTGAGCATTTATTAACATTATTACTAACATTATATTAACTGCTAGAATCCCCAACCAGAATTAGTCCTCTGTGATATTAGGTCCTGTACAAACATTTAATAAGACATGGTGCCTGCTAAGAAGAATTTAAAATCTAGAGAGATAAAAGAAGATAAGAGAAAAGGAAAAGTCTTATCCCCACTTTATAGCCCGAAAACAGAAGCAAGGAGAATTTAAATGGCATGCCCAAGATCACCAAGAGAGTCTGTGGCAGAATTATGAATTCAACTTTGCGTTCCAGTCAAGTGCCTTAATCACAAGACTAAATCTAGCCATGTTGGATAAACATACCTGAGCCCAAGAGAGTGTCCTGGCTCAGGGCTGTAGTCCTAGAGACATGTTCCTGTTTATGAGACAGAAATCCTCTCAGTCCCAAATCACAGCTATCTGAGGTGGTAAGAGCTCCTTCTTATATCAGCAATCACCTAGAATCATCACTATAGGGATCATTTCAACACCATGGACATGTCAATGAGATGCATCCCAGTTTGGATAGGAAAATAATACAAAATGCTGAAGCCAGGAAAAATTACATGAGCTCTGAAAGGCGGCTTCAGTTAGATTATAGTGGGTGAAAGGGGACATGAATGGCCCAGACTAACTCAGCTATTACTGAGTTAGGTGGCCCAGTTTGGTTATAGGTTTTAACACACAAGGATACCAAAATGAAAGTGAAATGAACAAAACTGTTTATTATAAGACAAGAACAATATACAAGAATTACACATAACACACTAATACAAGGAACATGAGGGGAACTAAATACATACAAGGCTATACATTACCAATTCTAATATGTGAGAGCAATGCTGAGAATACCCATGAACAGCTTTGGACACATCAACAGCAATCCAGAAGCATCAGGAGGACTGAAGACCAACGACCTCTTTCAACAGTAGCGAGTAAGCAACAACCACACAGCCAAACAACCGACAGTCCCCCTCTCCCCCCCCTTCCCCCCAACAACAAAACAACCCAACAAAAATTTTATATACTCAGGGTGCACACAGCCATCTCAGCTCTTCACACTGCACCTAATTGTGCACATGGTACACAAATTCCCACCAAAATAATAGGACCTGTCAATCAACATATTGTGCACACATTACTAAAATTTTCACACAAGATGCTATGATTTTTCACATGTCTTTTCAAAATGGATTGAGAGGTAAAAAGGTCACTCCTTCTAAAATAATCCCACCACGCAGCACAGTGAGCAAGTATAAAACAAACTTTTTTTATGCCTCAAACCAATTCTAACTACAGGCATAAGAATAATTATTTAAACAATAGGAACAATCTTCAGGGCCAACAATGCCTATAGTTGATTGTACTCTAGTTGCCAATGAAAAGGACATTTCTAGTTATCTGTACAGAATAAAAACAACCAAAGCAACCAGCCTTCAGAGACACAAGAACAGAGATTACAAAAAGCTGTATTTTGTGAACTTTTAACCCAAGCCTGTTAATGGCTGACACACACCTGTTAAAAAAAAGAAGCAGAATAAAATTAATTTCATCTTATGTTCTACAGTGTTTGGAATGGATTTTTGTAGATTTACACTAATGCAGCATAACTGATGTGATGCAATATGTAAAAAATGTGTTGGGAAAGAGTCTCTAAATCAGACAACCAGAAGGCACAAGTTATAGAGATAGGGTTGATACTGGCTTTTCTTGCATTCAACATGCATCTTTTTTTTTCCAAAAATCAGCTTCTGGAAACCAGGGTGAACGTTTTAAGTAAGGAAATGCAGTAATGGCATTTACTATAGTTCAAGCCTCTGGGTCCCTAGCTTCTGGTTGTGGGCACGTTTTCTTTCCACCAACAGAAGTGTGTACTGTATTTCTAAAGCAGAGCCGATCCCTGGGTGCCAGGGCAGAGTTCCTCTTGAATCATCTAGGTGGGTCCTCAGCCAGGTACTGCTGGCTAGGATTGGGTCCTCAGCTCACTTGGCAGGTGCTACTGGTTGGCCACCAAGCTCAGCTGAAGAAGAAAAGAAGAACTGGACATTTTGGCTCAGCCAGCAGCACTTGTGGCATCATATAACTAGGTGTTTAACAGAGCAGCCATAATGTTTTGCTCCTCCTCTTGACCCTCCCCCCCCACCCTTTAAATGCAACTGCTTATGTTTTCCCTGGTAAAGTATCATACTTACTAGTATTTTCAAGGAAAGATCTTTTTTCCTCATTCTGCCTTTCAAAAATAAGATGCACGTCTTATCCAGGGGTGTGTTGTACGTGAGAAAATACACTCTTACTCTGTTATACTGAGGAGTGTTTTGAATGTTAATTTCTATTTATAAAGTGCTTTGCAGCCCCCAGATGAAAGCATAAAGTGCTGTTAACAAAAGAACCTTGCAAAGATTTTGCATTTGGAAAGGTGCCATCTCAATAATTTCAGCCGATAACCATTTGTGGTTACCCTCAGGAAGCACTCATCTTTGTGCCAGAGAAGCCTCTAGAGGTGAAAAGTGTATTCCCATTCCAGTTTGTCTCAGCTTTCAGCTGATACAGTATAACCCGGATCATTCATATAAAGATGGTTCACAACTTGCATGTTTTGCCAAGGGTTGCTAAATTGAGTACTAGCTGCTTGGCTGTGGCTTTTGCTTTAAAGGGTACCCGTTCTCCAATCTATTGGAACACAACCACCAGGGGGTTAACCCTCACCGCTAGCCCCACATCCCCTGCCAAAGTCAAAGTTATATAATTTGTCACTCTGCATAATAGTTGGCAGCACCTGCTGGGGCCAAGGGAAAGGGTTAACCCCCTGACTACAGGCTGCATAGACACCTTCCCTTCTTGCAGCTGTAATTCCTTGCTGGAATAGGGCATAAACTCTCTCAACTATGCCTCTGCACATGCCCTTGTCTCAGTTTTCTCAGGTTTTTTTTTTTATTCAGTAAACCTTGGAAAGAAGGTGTGATAGACATCAGAGAATTTTCTTCTGATTTCTTCTGTATTACTGTAGAATCAATTTTTGAGACAGCGTAGCTTTCTGGGATGTTGCACTGGTGTGCCAGGTGAGATTGCCAGAAAGAGAGCTTATCTGCATGGTTTGGATTTGGTAAGTTCCAGCACTAGTTTCTAAATAAAACAGGTGACACCCAGTATTCACCCAGGCCATTGGTCTTTTCCCTCCACTGGGAAGCCAGCCTGCAAAACTTCAGAATTCTATGTTCGGTTGACAGAAGGGTGATATTGGCCTTGGCATGGAAGAGAGGGGCAACAGTAGGGTTACCGTATTTTCAGGTCCAAAGAAGAGGACACAGGTCATGCAGCTGGTGGAGGAGGAAGAGTTTGATGGTGGGGGGCAGTGACATGCCGGTGTCCTGCCTCTGCCCATTCTGTTGTCCCTCACTGTCAAACCACAGCCCCCCTCCCCCCCCCCCAGCCCTGCTGCTGCCCTTCACTTGATAGCCACTAACTCCAGCCCTGCCAGTACCCCTCACTCCCAAACCACAGTACCCTGCCTCCCACCCTCCTGGTGCCCCTCACTCCCAAGCCACAGCCCTCCCCAGCCCTGCCAGTTCCCCTCACTCCTGACCCGCAGCCTCCTGCCGTGTCTCCTAGCCCTGCTGGAGCAGCCCCGTCTGTCTTGTCCTCACTGGGTCAGAGCACAGTGGCCCTGATTCATGCAGGCAGCAGTGGAGCGCGTCTGGATACAGTGCAGGCTGGAGAAGGGGAGGGGGAGGCTTGTGACACTCCCAGCCCTGGGATGGGGCTGCCATGCCCTTGGCCATGGCTCTGGTCCCCCCTTCTTCCCCCCCTCACTCCCAGTGGCTCCTGGCCACTCAGCCCCTGTGAGCACAGCCACTGGCCCCTCTGCTACTGGCTTAGCTACAGAGTTCCCCACTGCCCTCAAAGGACTCCCCACCCCTTTCCCCCACTGGACAGGCTGGCAACCCCCCTGCCCCCTCTGCCCTATCACAGCCCCAACCTGCACCCCCACCTCCTCTGCCCTGACCAAATGTCCAGGATTTTGCTTTGCTCCAGGGGTGGGAGCAGGGGGAGGGTGATCGGAGGCAGAAGAAGCACCACATAGATCTGCTTGCGCCTCCGCAACTTCAGGAAGGTACAGCTGTGCTCCCTGCTGCCTTCAGTCGCCTTCCCCCTGCTCCCACCAATGGAGCAAAACAAAATCCTGGACATTTTGGCAGATTTAAAAAACCTGCCCAGACAGAGATTAAAGGGCTCAAAAAGAGGACATGTCTGGGAAAACCCAGACATATGGTAACCCTATTAAAGCCCCTTTCTTTTATTTCTACTTTGTTCATTTTTTTTCATGCTTTCCTTCATGATTCAAAAATTATACTTTGCTGGCCAGTTAAGCAACTCTTCATCACTATAAATGTCTTTTGCACTTTTTAAAAACCATAACGCACCTAGGAAGCACATTGAAACCAAACTAAACCAAACCAAACCAAACCAAACCAAAACTCTCCTTCCCATTGTAGAAATTGACTTCAAACTACTCTGCCACTTTGTTCTATGCCTGAATTGTCGGACATTTCTACACATACCTTTTTGTCCTGTGACACACCGGAGATCCGGCTGAATTAACTGAGTCTGCTCTGCACGCAAGCTGACATGCACTGCACTGCTTCATGTGCAGTTGTATAAGTGGTGAAAGGTGCATAAGCATGCAAAAATGGCATCCTGCCATGTATTTTAAAAACATGCCACCGCCATTTTCAAAAGTGCACCAAAAGTTCAAAAGTGCACCACTGCCATTTTCTCAGCCATTTTCTTTTAAAAGTACCCAGCGCGGTGGTGCAAGCATGTGTACAAATGCCCTACTGTCTACTTTATTTTTACCAAAGCACCATTGGGCAAGGACTATGTCTTCTTGTCTGAATGGTATAGCACCACACACACTATTTACCAATAAATAACATAGTACACATAAGTAGATTTACAGCGCAGAGAAGGAACAAACTCATCTTTCACTCATCTCATTGTAGCTAGAAACTGCAGGTGCCTTCAGATATTCTAGGATCTGTATTTCCTTCTTAAGATGATACACAGGTTGGGAAAAACAAAGTGTTTCAAACAGACCACTTGCTTCCTAGTGTTTGTGGTTGCAGATATAACCATGTGTCTTTTGTAATTTAAATAGTATATATGCCCAGCATACATAAACATACAGTAATTGCTCTTCTTGTTCATATTACAGTACCCTCAAAACTTCCACCAAGATCTGAGATCCACTGTACTAATTTGGGGTATGCACGAAGAGCTTACTGTGTATACAGAGCCACAGAAAAGGCTGAGAGAAGCGAGGCACAGAGAGTTGAGGTAAGTTGCTCAAGTCACACATCAGACATTCCTCTTGACCTCAGTGCCCTTCCCACTAGATCACTGGCTCTGAGACACATGTGTATTATGTCCGTTATCCCAAGAGAACATATTCAAGTTATTTTCCAGTACTCCAGTGGCTATAATTGATTACAGTAGAACAGTGCATTTCAAGATCTCACAGCTGAAATACTAATAGCAGTCAGCCATGAAAGTGGCCCCAATTGTGAAGATACTTGCTTTGCAATGGTAGGAGAAATACCTCCACTCTGCTCCTCACTCCACACCTGCAGTTTAAGGTGGCATTGCATCCCTGTTCTGTGCAGAATTTAGACCTGATGAACAGCCACTCTCATCCCACTTCACTGCAAATGAAGGTGAGGTGAATGCTTGTGAAAGGCAGATCAAGTTCTACACAGAAGACCTATTCAGACATATACTGTCAATATTGTAGGCTCTGCAGTAATTTGGGCATTTAGCCAGCAAGGGCTGCTACTTAACTTGATTTTCTATAATGAAAATGCTGTTGGCAATGTACCAAATACCTTATCTTCTTCTAAGGAGAGAAATCCTTGGGGAACTACTCCACAGGTCTGGCTAGGACTGTGATAACTTCTCCTGGCAAATGGAGCCCTCTGAAATGCATGACTCTCCATGCATAATGAACTTTGCCTCTTTAGGTCTCACTCACTTTGAGACAGAGGGAGAGACTGTATGCACAGCAATGTTGCTGGGTAGCAAATTAGCCCAAGGAAGTTTTCATCCATCTGTCTTAATTAGGCATTAATAAAAAATTAACATAGATTCTCCCCTACGTTTATCAGTGGGATACTGGTATATGGTATCACAATCAATCACTTGTCCTCTAAGAGAGCTGAAAAATATGACCCTGTCCAGCTCCTACTGAAATCCGGAAGGGAGAAGGGAACTGTACGCTATACCATTGCTCTTCCTCATAAACAGAAGTTGAACTATATCTCAAGGGCAAATCCTGCACTAGTAAAATTCTTATTCATTTTAAGATGGGTTATGTACCTGTATGTCTGCATTTGCACACCAAAGCACCATTTGTGCCCAAAATTCAATTGTTTGTGCAAAATAGTAGAGTAACCATGCAAGATGCCTACAAGTATCAAAGGCAGCCTCTGAATCATGAAAAATCCTGCCATTTTCTATATTACAGGTACCTCTTAAACTGATGTAAGTGTGCCAATTACTTCATGCTAGCCCAGCTATTTGCACCTCATTCAGACTTGTTTTTTAGTTCTTCAAAGTCCCAGAAGAGGCAATTAATCAACCAAGCCACCTTCCCCCATGTCTATGCTGTACTACAGAGTCTGCATACTTTCTGCAGCAGTAGAAAGGGATAGAAAAAGAAAAAAAAAATCACAGCTGAATGCAGGGGTTTTCAACCTTTTTAGACTCAAGGCACCCCTTGTTAGACTGATGGTACACCTCAGAAAATTCCACCTCTTAATGTTCAATTGGGTTTTTGTGTGTGGAAAAAGAATAGAGGATTTTCTTATGTTGCATAGAACTCAGAAAAATCACAACAGGTCAGAATGCTTTTATATGAAATCTCTAGGCTTATCTTGTGAGCCATGTTTTCACAGATAACAGTGATAACACTGCATGGCACCTGGACACATCTTTGAAAGGCTCCCTGGCTGCGAGTCACGGGCCAAAGGGTTTGCAAGATTAGCTGAAGACTGTGCCTGTTGGGCAAGTTCCTGGCTGCCAGATGGGCCTGCCATATGTGGTTTAGAATGTGTTAGCACATACAGCTCATAACTACCAGTTTGCCTTCACATTATGCTGTCCTTTGCCCCATGGAATTTCTGACCAGGTTGCGGTATCAACTGAGACATATGCGTGTGTTCACTAGGAGTTAGAATGGCACCTCTAACTCATAGCTTGTGAATAACTGAACAACGTTTGAAGATTTAAGACTAGCAATGAAACTATAAAAATAAATTCTCTATCTGAAGACTTCCAAGTCTTGGGCAAGGAATGGATTCCAAATTCCAGCTGAGATGTATATCTATTTTAGAGTTGATCACTTAGAACTAGTCACCCAGAGATGCAAGGCTTAATACTGCAAGAAGTGTTCAGTGGATGTGACCTCATTTTCTTTCCTTACAGATGCACAGTAGGAATGAAAATAAACTGATTTTCCACAGTTAAAGGGACTCTACATGCCACTGTGTAAAGAATAAACGTTTGCCTTGAGTAAAATCTTGGTTTTTATGGTTTATGGGAACACACAGTTACAACTCAGTACAAATGCATTTCTTCATACTTCTGGATGTAAATATGGTAAATATGGCAGAAGGCAGAGCCAGGTAGCAACTCAGAGAATAACTAATTCAGAGAGGATGTCAGTTGTGTAGGTAAAAGTCAAAATATGTTTATGGTCTGGAGAAACAAGAATAATGTTGAGTAGAAATAGGGATGTGTTATCTCTATCTGCAGCATTTGTGAGACCATTTTTGGCCCACTGTGTCCAGTCCAAGTGTCCACAATTTAGAATGGAGGTCAACAATCTCAAAAGGGATCAGAAAAAGAGGTAGAAGAAAAACAGGAGATACAGAATTTTGCCTTACCATGAAAGCTCGAAAAAGTTCAATCTACTGAGTTTATCCAAGAGCAATGATTTAAACAGGGTCCATGAGTATGTACAGGGGGGAGATTCCTGACATCATAATTTAGTGAGCAAAGGCATAACAAGATCAAGTGACTAGAAACTGAGGCTGAAAACATTTGACATGGACATTTTAAAATAAGGTTTATTAATCATCCGAACAATGTACTGAAGAATACGAGGAGGCAGCCATCAGATGACAGTCTTTACTTATAGATTGGTTATCATCCTGAAAAGATATGCTGCACCTCCCTCAACAATGATGCAGGAATTTCGTAGTGAAATTCTAAGCTTGTGTGCTGTAGGAGACTAGACAAGATAAGGGGTAGGCAATCTTTTCCAGCTGTGGGCTAGAACGACCTACCCTGAAGCAGAGGTGGGCAGGTGCTAGGACTCAGCCAGCTCCACTGCTTGTCTCCACACCTGTACTAAGACAGCACCCACAGCCTAAGCTCCTCACTGTCAAGGACCACCAATGCCCCGCATCTTTGGGCCAGATCTAATGGTTCAGCAGGCCAGATCCAGCCCGTGTGCCTTAAGTTGCTGAATCCTGGACGAAATTAGAATAAATGGTCTCTTCCTTTTAGGCTTTCCAATCTATGGATGCCCTTAATTAAAAAAAAGGTCTTGCAGATGAAATTCTGCTGGTAGAGAAAATCAAAACAAGAATGGTAACTGTGCCCATGAGTAGGTTAACAAGTTAGCCAGTGGCAAAGATCCACGCTTGCAGGAGGAAGGTTTATTTATCGGCAGAAATGGCAACATTTTGCTGTGGGGGCAGGAAAAGATTTTCAAAGGGGTAAACGGGAATTAAATGCTCAACTGCCACTCATAGCCCATGATGTTTAGGTACGTGGCTACTGTCTGTATTGGGGAAAATCCTTTTAAGTAAGGCCATCCTCCATTACCTATTTCTCCTGTAAAGTCAATGGAAAAACTCCAGTTGAATTACTAAGCACTGGTTCTTGCCCTATATTTGAAAGTCTCCTAATGCTTCTAAATAACATGGACTTTCACTTGCATTATGAAAATTGTTGATTTCTAGTAGCATAACATAAGCAGGGGGACACCAGGGCAGGAGCCCTGGGCACCCACGTAAGGGATGAGGGGTGAGAGAACAACAGCAGCCACAGATGCCGACTTACTGTGATGCCAAATGCTACTGCTCCACATGCTACTGCTGCCCAGGATGCAGAGTGGTAGTTTAGTTTCCCATAGCTGCTGCTGACTGCACCCTTTCCCCTCAGGCTCTGCTGACAGCACCTTTGCCTGAAGCCCAAACTTAAGGCCTGCCGGTCCTTTCCCATCAGCTACTGTGGACATGTTACTGGAGCAGAGAAAAGTTCTAACCCATTGAGTTCAAACTGAACAGAAAAGGTTGCACTCTGGACAAGCCTGCTTCAAGACAAGACATTAAAATGAGCTCCAGCATTTAGCCTACAGCTGAGTGCATGGGTAAGTTATTGACAAGCACGAAAGTTACGGTTGTGCTTTCCCATATCACGACTCTCTGCATCCTCATTTTATAAAGTGTCTCACATACCCAAGATACTCTGTAAAATCAAACTCTCTTGGACTCCACATGGGCAATGTTCCTGACAGAGAAGAGTACCGTATGCACAACAGACTTCCTTTCCTTTGCACAAAATAGGACTGTATTCAGCACATTGGCTTTCTAAGCCCTGATCAAAGTATAATTTTGTTCCAAATTTAAGATGGAATCTGTTACATTAGTCTAGGGTTTTTTTAATGTTCTGCGTTATTTAAAGCTCTATTTAAAAAGTCTCTTAAATGCTTATTCAAGCAAACTGCAGGCACATAAAACTTCTAATGTAATTAGAAATAAAAATAATTGCAAAGAACTATTACTTCATTAATATGCAATAAAGTGCAAAACACACAGCAGCAATTTGA
This sequence comes from Alligator mississippiensis, assembly GCF_030867095.1. NCBI lineage: Eukaryota > Metazoa > Chordata > Crocodylia > Alligatoridae > Alligator > Alligator mississippiensis. The sequence continues at coordinate 222,005,526 of NC_081824.1, read as the reverse complement.
TTACAGGTACAGTGCTGGTGCAGCAGCATTAGTGGTGACAAAAGGTCATTTTATGACCCTGGATAGAAAACTGGTGGATTTCCATTGCTAAACTAGGGCCTACTGCAGTAGAAATTAATTCAACTTCCTCAAAACATCAACAGTATTTTCAGGGCTTTGATGACTCTGCTCCAATGGTGAGATTTTGCATTGAACTGATAGTTGTATAATGCCAACCTTTCCTTATTGGCACAAAGTCTTTCCTGTAGCATTGCATTTGATTATTTTCCCTAACTCCCAAGGAAACAACTCCTGTCAACCTTGAAAGCAGCACTGTTCAGTGGTGGCAGCATCCAGTAACTAAGCAACAAAGATAATCCCTGAACAAGAATTCAAGGTGGTTCAAAGTATAAACCCCATTGCATCTATTCTGTATAAATCAGTACAATTTGCTGCATCAACAATAGCTGTACACTAATTTATACTGTATCACAGACTCCAATTCTCAAAGAAATAAGTGAGTTGTAGTGGAGTTTAAAGTTCAGTTTAAAACACTCATTAAAATATGCACCAAAACAGAGCCAGCCTTAGGGAAAATGGCACCCTGGGTGAGCTTGTATTTTGGCACCCACCCACCCACAATCAGTGGTGATGCTGCAGGCAGAGGCAGAGGCAGAAGCAGACAGGCAGGGGCAAAGTCCAGCAGGAAGGCAGAGTGGCATAGTGTGCCAGACAGGTGGGCAGGCAGGTACCACATCTGCTGTGCAGGAGCAAGGCAAGTAGACTGAAGGAGGCACTACCTCGCCCACATTTGCCCAGCCTGGCTTCTCCTAAGCAGCAGCTGAGAGAGGGAACAGGTTGGGCTGAGCACTGCCCCTCCTGCCAGGGGCCACTTTTGCACCGTCTGCTCCAAAGATGAACTCTACATCTCTGAAGCTGAGAATTTGGGCCAGCATACACCTAATTCTTGTTTTAAGGGTCCACTTTGAATTGTCTTGACCCCCATCCCCTGTACAATTTTTGTCTGTATTTAGTTATGTGTAATTTCTACTAGGGAAGCAATTTTAGTTGGTCCTTGAGTGATGGTAGTTTAATATGGGTTTCATTATGTGGGCTATAACAGTGGTTCTCAACCATCAGCCTGCCAGCCAAATCATCCAGGTCATCTGGCCCAGGGGGCTCCCTACAGATCCAAAAATGTGGTGGTGAGTGAGCAGTGGCAGTGTTAATTGCTGTGGTATCATGTCACAGCTGGATCCAGCATGTGGGGCTGAGCTGGTGTGCCTGATTTCACTCACAGACTGACCCTGTGTGCCGACCCCATTCTGGATCAGCCCTGAAGACCACACTCCCCCACAGGATCTGGCCTGTGCTCTGGCCTCATATCACTTATCTGGCCTGAGGAGCCAGAAGATTGTAACACTGCACATTTTGTCTGTAAGGCACTTATTAATGAATATATAATGTCATACGACCACCTAATGAGCAGGAGACAATGTCAAAGCCACTGGACAGTTAGCTAGAAAAGGCCAGTGTAACTAGAAAATGCTAATAGGGGCATAATGACCCATTTGTAGATCTCAGGTTAGATTTGTTCCACTCATTTTGTAAAAAGATAGGAAGAATATTATTAGCAGAGGCTTGTGGAATAGGCATGTAGGAATACAATCAGCACTGAGCTTCATTCTCAGGAGTTATGTTCTGAAACACACCAGGAGTATATTATTGACTAGGATCAATAAATGGGATGACCAATAAGCCAGCAACATTTAAAGAGGACACTGTGGATCAACAAATAGATGTTGCTATCAGCTAGGGAATTATTGTTCAATTCTGCACTTGAGTCTATGTGAAAGCATTATAAACTCAACCCACTTGGTAAGAATTGGACTCAGCCTGAAATTGGGCCAACAGAGTATATTAAATACCAATATTCAGCCTGGAAAGTTATTAAAGAGGAGAAACGCTGTTACAAAAGTTGCATCTAGCACAAGTACATATGGAACAGCAAACATCTGTCAAGAGACAGTTGCCTGAATTGCAGTGCTTCGCAGAGGCCAATATTCTCCCCTGTATTAATGTGAGAAAAATAAAGCAGACTCAGGAGAAACCAGTCAGCAGATGCAGAAGTGTGAGAGCAGGAGGCATGTAGCAGAGTCTCTCCCCACACAAGCACAAGACCTTGCACTGATTCAGTGCTAGAGAGGAAGCAGGGATTTGTCTGTGGAGAGGATCTGCCACAAATTCCCTTCTGCACACTCAAATATCTGGGCCCCAGGGAATGCTAGAAAGCAATCAGCTGAAAGTCCTGGATTCTCTGATCTCTCCAGATTTTACCCCGGTGTAACTCCGCTAATGTCAGGACAGTGAGAAGAGAATCAGATCCTTCACATGTCTCCATTGCACTATGCTGCTCCTGTGACTATGTGGACCTTGATTACAAATCTGACCACAACTAAAACAAATTCAAAATCCAAGAGGTGGCAGAAAGGGCTATCTACTGGCACAAATACACGGGCACATACCTCCTAATGATTATCCACAGCTGACCTTCAAGAACCATGGGGACATTGGAAATACGTTTTGGCATTCAGGAGAGGAAACTTGCTTTTTCCAAGGAGAAAGGGACAGAAACTCTCCAGTGCATAGACGCACAGAAAAGTAGGGCTGGCAGGGACTTCTGGAGGTTATCTAGACTAGCGGATGCTAAACTTTATGGCAGGCATGCCACAAATTAGACCCATACCCTCCTCCAATGCCACTCCCTTTCCCTTATGCCAGGGGTCAGCAACCTGCTGCCTGTAAGCTGGATCTGGCCCACAGAATTAGGGTTCCAGCACCTGGATCCTAGTGCCCACACACAGTGCCCAAGCCTGCCTTTGACCTGACCTGTGTCAAACTGTCCTGCAGCCTGAAAAGGTTGCCAGTCCCTGCCTTACCTGATCTGCTGCACAACTTTCTGCTTCCTGTCCTGTGTTCTCTGCCTGATCTGATACTCTGTCTTCTTCTCCTTGTCACTATGGTGCCTGTTCCCTCCCCAATGTACTGTGTGTCACGGACAAAGGCTGTCCATGCCACATGGCACTTGTGTCACAGACTGGCCACTGCTGATTTAGTCCAACCCCCTGCTCAATTCAGGATCATCCCTATTCAAACCATTCCATAAAAACTGTTGTCTAACCTATTACTAAAACTATGCAATCAACCCTGTTGTATTCCATTGATACCAAGCCACCTACCCCTACTCTTCCCAAATGCTTTTGCCCTCCCTGATATCAGTGTGCCAAAAGGTGCACAGATGGGGTTTCCTTCCCCCTCTCTACTCCATCAAGTAGCTCTGTGGCATGAGATCCTTGTTATGTTCACAGTATTTTTGCTTGAGCAGCATCGATTGTCTCCTATACCTGTTACATGCATCTTCTGCACTCTGTCATTTTGCAGGGCCAATCTGTGTGCTAGATCTCGAAATCAATAATAATAATAATAAAAGAAAAGGCTGTCCATTTTACTGCTAGGCAGCAACATCACATCTGATACCTCAAAGGACTGTCACCAGACTGTTTTCCAGGCCTATAATGAAGCAGAGGTTTTTTTTAAAGCAAGCTGGCTAGACTTCCTTCTCTGGGATACAATGTTATGCTGCATCAACATTTTTTTTCATTGATCCGAAGTTTGTTTTTTCTTATTTACTCTTTGGGGGGCCAGATCCAGAGCTTCACCCAAATCCTTAACATCAGCGGTATCCTGCTGATTTATGCCACCCAAGTGGCATAAATCAGCTTGTGTTAGATTTGGCCTTGAGTATATAAAAATCATTAAGAAGGAAATTGAATTTCACATTTCACCTCTGCCAGGGTTTTTTTAAATCAAAGATTACTCTTTCTGTTTCAGGCACCAAATGCCAAGCAAAACGTACTGTCATGTATCATTAGAGCAGCACTGGGTACCTGCCAGTAAGCACAGCTGAGGCTGAGAGTCTGATAGTGGTGCTGAGCACATACCAAACCATGGCTACTCCACCTTCTTCAGCATTTGGTGTGTGCAGAATGGGAGAGATGGAGGGGCAGGTTTTCACTAAGACACGCTGGTTGAGTAAATATAGATATGCCCTTAATGTCCCTTGGTTGCTTACATGCATGGGAGTTTGTTATGGCTGTATGGGGCAGGGAAATAATTTGTTCTTTTTTATTTGCTGAGTTATTTTGAAGCTTTACCACTGGTGCAAAAGGCCAAAGCCCAGCTGGGGTAAATTCATCCTACCTGCCTAAATTCCTCTGTCACTTCAAACAATTTAGGTATTCTGCCCTACTAATATACAACATTAGCAATGCTGTTATGGCTGCTGTCTCATTTCCTAGAGGCTGTATTTCAGTGCTGGGTGAAGTGAAGAGAGTCTTTTGTAATTCTGTAATGAACCCAGCTGCTTGAAAAAGGCCCTGTGCTAATCCAGAAAACAACACTGTAATAATAAAAGCCATATGAATAATAATAATAATAATTATACTCTTCCAATAGCAAAGGAATTCATCCTTATTTACATTTTTACCCTGTTACCAAGGACTTGAGCAAAGCTGCCTTGCTTATTCATGTGTACACTGATTCCTTTTACTTTTATTACATGTGCCTTCATTTTTCTACCCCTTTGGAAGCTGCCACTTAATTGTTCCCTGCTATTTAGCAACTTGAAATCACCTGTATAACATTGTGTCTGCCTGCCTCACATACTGTTTCCTTTACCTTTCTGCCTGCTTTCTTGCTTCATAATGGATTTGTTAAAGCTCCAGTGCTTATAGGTCAATGGGCCAGTTTAATTTGTCCTCCAGTTTGGATCAGCCTTTCATCAACATTAGATTGCTCCATTTGAAAAAAGTACAATATTATAAACTCCCTTTGGACAGGGGTGTCAACTTGCCTTGCTCCCTAGGCCAGATCCAGACCACAGGACTTCTTGCAGCCTGGATCCAGCCCAGGCCACGCAACAGCAGCAGGTCTGGCTCCAACATGGGGCAGGCAGTGCAGCTCCAGCTCACACCCTGTGACAAAGCAGTGGCTCCAGCTCTGGCATGGGACACAGGGCATGCAACAATGGCTACAGGACCTGCATAGGGTGGTGGTGGGGTTGGCAACCAAGTTGTTGGAATCATGGCAGTGGCAATGGGCAAAGCAGTAGGAGGGAAACTGGGGCTGTATCAGTCCTTGCTTGTCCTCCTGCTGCCGACTGCTATGTCCACCAGAGCCCAAGGGCCTCTCCATCCAGCCGTGCCCGCAAAACCATACTTTTCACACCCCTGCCTTACTGCATGCTCCAAAGACTACTAAAGTCAATAGAAGTCAGAAGATTAATCCCATTTGTAAAAGGATCTCCAAGTGCTGCATGAGAATATGAAGGGCCCAGTTCAGCAAGACACATAAGCACGTGCTCAACTTTGAGCATCCAAGTAATTCCACTGCCCCCCACTGCTTAAGGCACCTGGCTTCACAGTAGTCTTATGATGCTCTTTTTGGGAAGGAAAGTACATTTTATAGATGAGACAATTAAAGCAAGAGTTGTTCAGGCCATCCTGGCCAAACTTGCATGGTTAAAGTTAAGTACTTAACTTTATATTTAGATCAGTGATCTGATGGACATGACTCAGTAAAAATGGAGACTGATGAGCAGTTACACCACTGAAAACCCTGGCCACTTCTTGGGGAGCCTGAATAAAGTTGGCTTTCCAACACCCAGCACCCCAGTTTGAAAGGAAAGTAGTCAAGACATAATCTTTGCCCCAAAGAACTTGCATTTTAAATTGCTGGAGAAGACAAAAGGGTGGAAGAGCATAAGCATTATTATTCCTCTCCTTTCACAATGGAGAACTGAAGCATGGGGAGATGAAGTAACGTGCCCAAAGCCATGCAGGTAGTATGTGGGAGAGCCAGGAATTGCGCCCTGGCACCTTTGCTCCTGTGTTGGTTAGGAAAATTACACTTTTTTTCAAGTAATAAATAGATCAATAAAATCTGAATTTCAGGGAAGTTTAGAATTGTTTTAAAACATTTCTAATCACCTCTAGCCTAAGCTATGGAACCACCCATCCAGCCTGACTATTACTGCTGAATAAAGGCATTTTCCAGCTTTCCTAAAAAAGGAAATAATAAAAAGGCACGATGTGTTTTCCAATGATGCTCAATGCAATTGCATATGCTATTTCCCCTCAAGCTCACCCTGGGACTTGCAAACGGATGATTACTGCCATGGAGCTGGGTGACATGTAGGGGCAATGTGCCAAAAAAAAAACAGATTTTTCTTCCAGGAAGTTTCTTTCAGCTGCTGCCCATTTTGCTGTCTTAGAGGTGGTGAGACAGCTCCTAGAAGCTATGAAGATCTTCAGATTCTCTTATTGCCATAGTAACAGCAAGATATATTTTCTAGTTGCAGGTCTACACGCAAGAATGTCTACATACACACACGCAAAAATAAAATGGAAGCCTGTGCATAAGTGGCATTTTGGGACTTAGATGGCCATATAGACAACCAAACCTGATCATCTATGGTCCAGAAAAGAGCAGAATCCCACCCTAAGGGCTAGATCATATTCTGCCTACCAAGCATCTAGCATCTATTGGTGGACTTATGCATGTAAATGAGATTCTGTTCCACCCTGAAAATCCATGAATGTATCTACTTTTGTAATATGAAGTAAACTCATTCTTAAAAATTGAATCACAGACCAGCAAAGAGGAAAAGAACCAAACCACCTTTGTATTAACAGTGTTTTGGGTATTCAAGCAGGGCAGAACAGAAATGTATGTAGATGCCTAATAGGTGGGATGGAAGCTAGACCTAATATATGGGAATATAGATAAATAGTAACTTAAAGGAGAATATACATTTCACAAAAAGTATAAAAATCTTCCTCCTCCACTCCTGATATGCCCTCCATTGAAAATTACAGTTTGTACATGTATCACTAGTTAAGCATGATTTGCTTTCTAGCCTTCAGTAAATGTACTGAAAATAAAAATCAAATGACCAGGTTCAAAGCTGCCTAAAAGACCTCTTTTTAGACCTCCCACTTAAATGGGAGGTCTATAAAAGGTACTTTTAAGGATGCCATCATCATGGAATCACATATCATTATTTAGTGTATTATCTTTATAACATCCGTGTGTGCCACAGAAGCACTATTAAATGCATTTTACACATGGGGCATTGAGGCAGAAGACATGTCTACACATTCATTAATGCGCTTTAAGTATGGCAGGGGTTTAGGTTGTAGCCGTGTTGGTCTAAGGATATAGGCAGACAAGGTTCCTTGGGTGAATTTGATATCTTTTATTAGACCAACCCAAACAGTTACAGAAAAGTTATTAAGCAAGCTTTCGGGTTCAAAAACCCTTCGTCAGGCTAAGGAAGCTTCAGCAGTTGGTGTGTGCTCTTCCTGGATGGAATGAAAAGTAAAGAAGCCAGGGGCTGGGCTGGGCTGGGCTGGGGAGTCAGTTGCCAGGCAGATTGTAATGTATCAAAAATCCAATGTCTGTGTTTAGTCCCTGATCTCTAGTATCCAGCAGGTTGATGAAATGGAGCTCATAGGCTCGTCTTTGGGATGTGTTGTGTAAATTTCCCTTGAGGATCAGGACTGAGAGATTGGAGAGAGAGTGGCCCTCCTGTGAGAAATGTGCCCCCACCGGTAATTGGGTGTTTCTGTCTTTGATGGATTTCCGGTGTGCATTCATTCTGGTGCGCAGTTGTTGTCTGGTCTCTCCTACATATCTTCCATCAGGGCATTTGATGCATTGGATGAGGTATACTACATTCCTGGAGGTGCAGCTGTAAGATCCTGGGATGCTGATGGCTCTGTTGTGGGGTGTAGTAATAGTGGAGGTGGTGGAGATGTGGGGGCAGGTTTTGCATTTCTTGTCATGGCACGGTCTGGATCCTTTTGGTGTGTTCTGGGCTTGAGGAAGTTTGCTTCTGGTGATGAGGTTGGCGAGGTTCGGTGCTTGTCTGAAGGCTAGGATGGGTGGCTCTGGGAAGATTTTTTTAAGAATAGGGTCTTTTTCTAATATGGGTTACAATTTTTTGAGGATTTTCCGTATAGGTTCAAGGGATGGGTGATAGGTCATAAGTATGGCAACCATTGATAATCCTGGATCATGGTGTATGCATGAGGGCCAGCCAGACTTCCGAGGCATATGCCCAGGCAGGAATTTTTGGAGGAGTGGAGGCTGCCCAGACCTTCGCCCTCCCATTAGGCCACTGAGACAGAATCCAAAGACCAGACTGAGTCCAGATGTTTGGTGCCTCCATCACTGTAGTTGTATAAGTGTCTGGGAATCAAGCCAAGGTCTCCTGTGTGGTAGACAAGGAGTTTACCACTGAACCACAGGGGACTCCTGTCCACTTTTAGTAATGTGCATTAAATCTAGTACCTCCACTGTGAGGTGATAGAAAAAGATGCATTTGCCTATTTTAATGCATATTAAAGCATCATAAAAAATGTACTCTTTAGTAGGGCTGTGCAAAATTTCACTGGCAGTTTCATTTTGATGCTGTCTTGATGTTTTGAGCTCAAAACAAAAAAATTGAAACAAAACAGAGAGCTTCGAAACAGCCTCGAAACAAAACGAGGCAAGTTGAAACATTTCAAAATTGTCTAAAAGTTTCGAGTTTCGAAGCTCAAGCTGGGTTTGCCTGCAGGGAAACAGATACTAAAGTAAGGAGAGGGAGGGGGAAGGAGTGCTCTCATTATTGACTGTGTAGCTGGCCATTGACTGTCATCCTTTCCTGAGATCTCTTCCAATCCTATTGCTCTGGGGGAGGGACGGAAAAACTGCATAAAAGGCAGCATTGTTTGAACTGCCCTGCTTTCTGCCTTGGTGTCAATTGAGTGAGGGTGCACCTTAACACACACACACAGTGTCACCCACCCATGTCATGAGTTTTGCCTGTCATCAGGTAGAGGTGCAGGGCCCCAGATCCTAGACTCCTCCTGCACGTATCTCCTTGACAGCTGGCAGGCTTTGTGGCCTCAGCAGGGGCTAGCAAGCCTGCAGCTTTCACCCTGCTGTGCCTTAACACACACACGGTGTCACCCATGTCACGAGTTTTGCTTGTCTGCAGCTTGAGGTGCAGTTTCTCCAAAACCCCTGCATCTATCTCCTTGAAACTTGGCAGGCTTTGTGGCCTTAGCAGGGGCTATCATCCCTGCAGTTTTGATCTCACTGTGGCTTAACACATACACATGACATGAGTTTTGCTTTCAAGATTTGAGGTACAGTTTCCCCGGACCCTCTGCACCTATCTCCTTGAAACTTGGCAGGCTTCATGCCCTCTGAAGGGGCTATCATTTCTACAGGATACATCCAAATCAGGCTAGAAATGACAAAGTTATAGGCTGTTTCAAGCTTCTCCATTATAGCCTATGGGCGAAATGTTGAAACGGCAAAACTGTTTTGAGGAAATGAAACGGAACAGCGGTTTCAAGTCGAAACGAAATTCAAAACAAAATGTTTTTCCATCAAAACATCAAAATGCAAGTCAAAACAGAACGATGCCATTTCGCACAGCCCTACTCTTTAGCTAATGTGCATTAAAATAAGCTAATGCGCATGAAAGCAGACATGTAGATGCATGACTTCCTCTGGGTGTGCATTCAGTAGCAGAGCACGGCATGGAACTCAGAGCATGGAATGTTGCAGTAATGGCCAAACTACTAGATATTCCTTCCTCTCCCATGAAAAAAAAGGCAGTACATAAAATACAGTAGAACCCTGAAAATTCACAGGAGCATGGTCCTTTGCCCCTGTGAAGATAAGGGTTTGTGAACCAACAGAATACAGCCACAGCCTCCCAGGACCCCTGTAGTGCTGCAGCTCATTGCTGTGGCTTTTGCTTCAAAGGGTGCCACTTCCTAATCAGCTGTATGGAAATGTTAGCCAGCACCAGCTGAGTGGAGAAGCAGTGCCTTTTCAAGCCAAAGCTGCAGTAAAGAGCTGAGCAGCCTGTACTTCACTTGGTGAATTACGTGGGTTGCAAACCCACCCGGATACAAGTGATTCAGTTTCTAATGCATTTTCCAACAATGTCCTTGGCAGGCTTAATATCTCTTCAGACTTTTGAATGGCCTTGTAACATAAACTGGGTTTCCTTATTATCATATCAACCCAACCTCTAAATACTGATTTCTCTTTGGCGCATATTGGTGCTTTCATTTCAATTGCTTAGTTTCTAACAACACATGCATGGAAAGATCTTCAGACCTCCACCTGCATGGCCAGCAAAGCAGAGAGTAGGAGCCAAGAAGGCCATCAGAACTCCTGCCAACACCCAGAGCAGCTGTCAAAGCAGCTGCTTTTAAAATTTCTGGTTCCGGCTCAGATGCGCATTTTGCATGAGCTAACCTACCATTAGGACAGAGCAGTTTCTCAGGCTGAGGAATAGAGGTAACCAAGCAGGTGCCCACATTTGAAAGACATCCTTTCATCAGAGGAAGCACCAGGTGATGAGAACCAGATCCCTAGGGCTTCCCACTCAGGATGCCTCTTTGCCACTGCCTCATGTAAGAAGGAACATAATTCACACACTCATCTGTAATGTGTCCATAGCAATCTTTGGTATCCTTTTCCTCATTGTCCTCAAGTCTTCAAACTCATAGTTTCCCCTCTCACCTCTCTTCCTCCATCACGTTATCTCCTTTCCTTCCTCCCTTCTGATCCTGTTCTTCCAACCTAGACGCTTATTAAGTGATGCCCGTGCCTGCTTGACAGAGATGAAATCTTGTTTTTTCTTCATTTTCTCCCTTCCACTACTCCATATTCTCTTCCCTGTTGTACACTATGGATTATTTTTCCTCCATACTTTTTGCTTCCTTCCAACACTATTCCTCCATACTCTCACCTTCTGCTTTTTTTCTTTCCCTACTTTGTGCTCTTCACCTCAGTTTCAATCTATTTCTCCTTCTCACACTTCCAAAACCTTTTTCTCTTCTCCCCCTTCTCTTTTTGTCTATTTTTTTCCATCAGCAAATCCACCTGGTTTTAAGAAGGCCTGGAAGCTGGGCATCCATTCATGTTGATAACTGGGCTGTGATAGTTGAGATGAGATTTTCTTCCCCAGAGACTGTAGCAGGGTCACATTGGAGGTAGCACTGTGGATCCTTTGTGGCTTTGCTGATCAGCTGCTGCATTTGAGGAAGGGGAGATGTCATTTCTTGTGTCCTTTGGCACAAGAAATTATTTCTTGTGTCCTTTGGCTGACAGGAGAAAGGCACCGTCTAGAACACCTGGCTGTAGATGGAAATGACTCTGACTTACAAGCCAAGTTCCCTGCCGAGCCACACACTGCATTAGGTAACAGAAAGCACTGTTTCTTCAGCTTTATCTTCACTACTAAAGCAGATACAGGGAAGGGCAGTTTTAAAGCAAGATAACTAGCATGCAGTAATGGAAACAAATTTTCTGTAGTGTTGACGACAAAGCAGCGCTACATGGTAAATGCTATACTTCTCCGTGAAACTGTGACTGGTATTGCCTCATTCACCTGATAATAAAAGAACCATGCCTGATTTCCTCGCACTTTAGTGGCAAGATAGCTCTTGCAAGTTAGTTATCCTGTGGTAAAAAACACAGTTTTTTTTCTAGCATTGAAAATGAAGCTTTTTTGCTCCACCGGACTTTTCCTAGCTCTGTTACTTCTCATCCAAGCAGACCCTGACCTGAATGACCATACATTGCTTTTCTGCACTGGGAGAGACAATGAAAAGACTGGATGAAAAATGCCTCGGTGGCAATGATTTTCCAATATAAACACCTTCTATTGTTCAAAATGGGTTTATTGGAGAAAATGGTGCTGGAAGGCATTGCTCCACTACACATCCAGTGAAAAAATCAGGGGGGAAAAAACCTTTTGGAGCTAAAAATGTTGCTTCACAAAAAACCTGACACTATTAAGCAGCTAGATATTTAGCCTGTGAGTTGTTTGCCATTTAGTTCTTTGCAATTTTTTGTCCTTCAGAGTTGGATGGAAACTGACTCTCTTGCTGCTCTGCAGCCATTTTTTTTTGTGCTGGCAGCAGCTCTAATTATGCACCAATTAACCTTAATTAAACCAATTCTTGTATAACTGCACACACAGACAATTCACTGAACAAACAGCTTGACAAATATTGTCATTTAAAAGCCTTAAAAACACGTCAAATCCTTAATTGGAAAAGTCACATTCTAAATGGCTGCCTATTCGTAGCTCTTTGTTCTTAAAACCAGAGAAAGGGAATGGTGGCCAGTCACCCTGAAAGCTCCCCAAACCCCAGCTGGAATTAATTAGTTCTGGCTGATTGGGCTGAAACAGATTATTCCCATAGGAAAATAGGGTAATGAAATATAGGTCATTTCAGTAACTACCAGGCTAAGGTAGCAGGCAGTCTAGAACAGTTGTCATAGTAGTAGATGAGGAGTCAGGACACTTTAGTTCTCATCCTCCCCGTAAAGTCATGACTTTGTGTCCACTCCCACCCTCTCTCTGGCCTGTCCTGCCCAGGAATGCCTTTGCTCAGCACATTGGAGCCCCAGTGTTGTTGAGACTTGTATTCATCACTCCAGTGGTTCTCAACCTTTCTAGACCCACAGCACCTCTTGTTAAACTCAAGGTACCCCTCAGCAAATGCCAGCTCTTCCTTTTCACTCATTTTTTTAATAGAAAAAAAAAACTGAACAATTCTGCTGCTGCAAAGAACTCAGAAAAACCACTACAGGTCAGAATGCTTTTAACGCTGTGAATTCCTTTTTGAAATCTTTGGGCTCATCCTGTGAATCATGTTAGCACGCTCAACAGCTAACATTGTGTAACACCCTGGGGTACCTTTAAGAGGATTTCAAGGCAGCTCAGGACGCCAAGGCACCCTGGTTGAGAATCAGTGCCTTACTGTAGCAGCAGTGATGAGAGGCACCAGATGGTGCTGTTACAATATCATATTTACCAGCTGTTATTATTTTTAGCAGACAAGTTCCATTCCGCCTTTGAAGAAATGCTCTGTTGTTAGTTTTGTGGTGCGCTGTATTTTGAAGGGAGCTGTTGCAAGCAGGTGGAAAATTTGCTCAGTGGCTTCAGTTCTCTAACACAAGTCAAGTCTTACAACCAAACTGACTAGGAACAATGCATTCTTGTTTGGGCCAAGATTCTTTAAGCAGGGGGATTACTTGTGTGAATTTTGGCCCTTCTATTTCAGGGCAGGCATAAATGAAAACAAGGTACATTATGAAAATCCCAGAGTCTGCAGCCATGATATTTCCTTCAATAGGAAAATGCCCCAAATCTGTTACTGTTAAGCAAAATAATAATTAAAAAAGCATAAATGACCCTGTTTCTGGAAGACAAATGTCTAAAACCTAAAATGTACTACTTGATGGTTAAATAAAAAAGGCTCTCTTTTTATTGAATTTCTGACATATTAGCAAAACAGGCAGTCTCCATACACAGTACATTGCAGTAAAGTACTCTGACTAAGGAGCACTTCAGTTAATGACAAAGGGTTATGGATCACATAAATTATGCCTGCATAAATCACTTGCTAGTATGTCTGCTTGTACACCCACTATGGCAGGTTGCTGTCAGGGAGTAGGGAGTTTCTTTCTGGGATTCATTGACAAATCTCTCTCCCTATAACCAGCTGTAGAAAATGATTACCCTGAATAAGAAATACAATTAAAAAATATGGAATATCATGTAAGATGAGGTCTTCAGCAGTCCAAGTCAGCATCACCTGCCAGGACTCCGTGTGGATGCAGCAAAGAGACTCAAGTCTTTGAAAGGGGCAACACAGCTGTTGTATTCAATTAAAGTTGTGGGCCTGATCCAAAACTTACTGAGGTTAATGGTCTAGGCCAACGGTTTTCACCCTTTTTTCATTTGTGGACCCCTACAAAATGGAGGTACAGACCCCTTTGAATTGTAAGTGTGGGTATTCACATACTTTTGATTGATCATAGCCATCTTTTGTGGACCCCTTAGACATGGGTCCATGGACCACAGATTGAAAGCCACTGGTCTAGACACTACAGTAAAGAAAATAGCAAAGGAAAGGGTGAAATTCCAGATTTTTGCTGAGTTTCAGTGGAGATCTGAGGGAGAGGATGCACATGAATGTCAAAGGCAACAAACAAATCTAGTTCCTTTGCCCCATGCTGGTCTCATCCTTTGGAGCAGCAATATTGATCTCATCCAGCAAAATGCAGCAGGAAGCTGAAAGAGTTCACAGTAGTATAACTAAGGAAAGGACAAGAGAGGCACCAGATCCATGCACCAACTCAAGAGGGGCACCTGCAGGGCTCACCCAGGGTACAAACCCTGCTTGTTATGCCACTGAGAGTTTTGCTGAGGTTCACAGAATCACTTAGTGGAATATTTGATGGCAGGTGTGAAAGACCCTCACAGTTTACAGCAATAAACTGATGTGTGTAGAAGTATGGATCAAAGGAGCTCTGACAGAAGAATGGAAAATGAGTCAAATGAAGCCAGAACTGAAAATATAAAATAATTTTATCAGGCCACAAAACATACTGCTTAGGCCCTAGAAAGAAATGTGGGGGCCTGAAAGAATCAGGCTTGATGTAAAAAACAAAACAAAACACCCCCCCAAAAAAACAAACCCCCTCAACAACAACAAAAACAAAACAAATGCACTGAGGCTTAGATGTGAAACAGTTTGTTGATTGATATGTATAGTCAATAATTATCCTCCAAAAATGTGAATCTTACCTTCCAGTACATCCATGAACTTGCACTCTGTTTTCCCTTTAGTTAAGAAACAGAACTGGGCTCCTCATTTCCTGGTCTCAATAGCTCTTTTGTCTGTGGCCATCACTGTCACTGAAGTCAAGATGGACTCCAGATAGAAGGTGCTGAAGAGTACAGACAGAAGTGACAATTTTCACCCTATCTGGCCCCTTAAAGTGCTCTACAGTGGTGACCAAACACAAGTGCATGGCTGCAGACCACTTCAAAAGTGGCCAGTTAGGTGAAAATATCAATCTTCATTGCATGAGTGTTCAGATGAAGATGTTTCAAAACTTAGCATCTTCTGTAACTTGTCTGCACTGCCTCCAAGCCTATTACTGTTTTCAGAAATGGAGGGGGGTAAGAATCAGAGGGAGTTCGGTCTGGGGTTTCTTCAGCCCCTGCTGGAGGGTGGAGTGAGCGTATTGGAGCCCACCTGAGATGAGGAAAGCTCCAATTCACCCACCCCAACCTCCAGCGCTGGCTGGGGGACCCTAGAACAAGCTCCCTCTGTTCCCTTTCCCCTCTCCTATGCTGACAACAGGGACAGGCTGGGAGAGAAGAAAGGCCATTGGTAGGGGAAACTGGCTGCAAGCTTCAGCTAGCCACTAGATCAGGCGCGGGTGAAATATGGCCCGTGGGTTAGATTTGGCCTGCCAGGAACTTTCATTCAACCTGCAGCACCCCCCCCAACAAATTGCACCCCACCTAGCCCTTTCGCCCATGAGGGTGGGAGTGAGTGGCTCCCATGTGTACACCCTCCCACCCTCAACATACCCTATTGGGCCTCAGTCGCACCCTCTTGGGCAGAAGGGCTCTGCCAAGCCAGCAGCTTCCAGGTGGGACTCCTGCTGCTACTGGAACCTGCGTGCTCTGCCAGCAGCAGCAGCAGGTGCAGAGATCAGGGCACTTGTGCCTGGCACAGGCACCAGGTGGGCATGGCTCCAGCCAGCACTGCGTGGGGGGAGGGAGTGCAGCCTGCCCAGCTGCCTCTGTTGTCGAGGATTGCCATGCACCTGCAGCTCCTGCACTCACAGTGGGGGAAGCCTCTCACTGGAACCTGCTGCCTCCCCCATTTCCTGCTGCGCAGATCCCCGGACTGTGCCGGGAGTGAAGGGAGCCCTGCTCCCTGCTTCCCCACAGAGTCCAGTGCAGGGCTTCCCTGCTGTGAGTGTGAGAGCTGCAGGCACATGGCACAGGGCCCCTGTACTGTACATGGAACCCTAGCCCATCTACTATGTCTATAAAGAGGGAATGATCAATGACTCAAACATCCAGCCTAACCCAAGAACCTGAAATCACTTCAGGGATACCACAGACCAAAGCAAATTCAAGGCCTCATCGTGATCCTAAAACTCAGTTTTCAGTCCCATCCTAGACATGTAACATTTTGACCAAAAGCTAAGCTTGGTTAAATTCTTGTCTTTAAATATAGGTTCTAGTCCTACCTCCTTTCTTCTAGTCCTATCTCCTTTAACCTCCTCCTAGACTAACCTGCCATTACAGCAGAGGATCTCAAGCCCATTTTCCTGGAAACTACTATTGGACTTTCCTCACAAAAACTAGAAATGGGGATTATTCTTATAATTTTTTGGAACTCCAGAAGCAAAACAAAAACAACCAAAAAAACAAACAATTAAAGCTGTCTGAGCCCAGAGGGATATTGCACTGAAGGGCCAACTAACCATCACGCTCCCCTGCATGACTTGCTGCTCTTTATGTGTTTGCTTTTTCATATTTCTACAGTAAAATCCCTGCTATCCAGCATTCTACAAGCCGGAACACTCTACTAACCAGAATTTCCAGTTGACCGGCCAGATGCAGGGTGTGGGGGAGTTTGCATGTGGCGGCCACTGCCACCACCCACCACCCTGTGTTTTCACCACTCCGCGTACGGCTGACCCCTTCCCCCCCCCCCTCCTCCTCCATGTGTGGCCATTGCCACACCCTCCACCCAGCACCTGGTATTTCCCACTCATGTCAGATAACAGAGATTTTACTGTACCATAAACTAAATTCCCAGTGCAAAATATGCAATGGAGAAAGGGATCCATTCTTTGCCAATGCACAACTGAATGGCATTAACCAGTATTATGAGAAGAACCGAGCATGGGCCAAGCAGATACGCTGGGAGAATTTTGTCAATAATCCTCAACCATCTGTGATTTCTTTTTTAAATACCAAACTCTTGATCATTGATGGTATTTGAAACTAAACACTTAATTCTTAGCAGTGAACAATTAATTTACAATTCAAAAGCAGATTTCCATTTGAATGTGTTCTGAAAACTTTTCTTTGTTCAAGTTCCCTAGTTTCAACAGCCAACAGAGGTCGATTTTGAATGGCATACATCTATGTATACATTCATACTGTGCTGATTGCCTGGACTCTGATTCTGCAAAATGAGTTATGCCGGCAGATCTGTACACCAGTATGAAGTATGTTTGAAGTAAATTTAATTGGAGTATCAGGGTGCTAAGTCAGTCAGGTAGGACTGTTTTTAATGATTCCTCCACAGAACAAAGACTACAATCAGCTACTGTTATTACTAAAATCAGCTGTCCTCATTAAGAGACCTACAAAGTTACAACTTCTGGGCATCAACTTAACTCCATTCCCACTAAGTCATTGGTAAAACTCCCAGTGACTTTTACAGGAACTCTAGAGCTGAGCAGTTTTAGAAAACCCCATCTGCTATTGTCAATGCTATATTCAATAAAGTTTTCCATTCAACTGAATTGCAGTTCCAAAATTACTAGTGGAAGGAAAGTTCTGAATATTGGATATTTTCCAGAACTTCACAAGCTGTTCCAAGGCAATGCAGGAAAGAGGGTCTGATGACAGATACTCTTGCTTACTACCCTAGATTCTGACATAGGATATTGGGATTCAACTCCCACCTCTTTCACAGACTTCCTGTGTGCCAATACATTTGCCTCCCAGGCTAGGGATAGAGACATTACACATAAACCAGTTTAAGTGATCAGAAACTGGTTTAAACCTGTAACAGAACATAATTTCAGTGCATGTAAACCAGTTTCAAAATGGCTGAAAATGGTTTAAGATACACCCAGACCCCTTCCTAGTTTAAGTTAAACCACAGTCCCCCAGCATCCCAGCATGCTTTGCAGCCCTGGGCTGGGCTCTCTGATCCAGAGAACAGGGCTGGCTCTGAGACTCTGCTCCCTAGCCAGAATTCCAGCAGAGACTTCAAGTACAGCAGACTCATCCTGTTCCCCCGCTGCTCAAGAAGGGATCCCCCCTCCCATCTCCCACAGCATGGGCCCCAGCCTCATGGACCCTAGGCGTGTAGTATGCTAGCTAATGCTGAGAGCTGCATGTGTGTGTCTCCAATTTTACTGAGACACAACAAAGACAGACAGAAAAGTGTCTGCTTAGAACTTTTTGGAGCTAATCAACAGGTCAGCTGGTAATGTCCTTCCATTCCTTCCTTGGAAACAGCTGTTTAAGAAGAGCTTGAACTAATGAGAGAGGCTTTTATTTTGTTGATGGGCTGATAAATGCTGTGTTATCAGCCCCCTGCTGGCTCCCTTACTTGTCAGGTTTGCTGCAGCCAGTATGAAGAAGCAGGGAGGGGGAGACTGAAAAGCTCAGTATCATCAACAGATGCATGCACTGCGCACTTGCCTTTGCCTCAGAGTGCTAGCTGGGGGCTAGGGGCTGGCAACACTCCCACTCCTTGAGCAGTGAGCGGGAAAAAGCCTGGGACAGTACAGGCAAGCTGAGGGTTTACACCCCTCCCTAATCAGCATCCTGCCAGGGCCTGGCCAGGCCTCCCCTTAGCTCAGCACTAGTACTCTCTGGCTTTTAGCCTGAGCCACTGCAGGCATATGCCTGCATCTCTTCAGTCCAAAGGGAATGGCTGTATGGTTGCAAACTGGTTCAACTTAAGCAGATTAGACTAACCTGCAAAGATTGAATCAATTCAGGCTTAGGTTTTTTGACTGTCTGTCCCTAGCCCCACTGTCTCAATTTTCCCTCTGTAAAATGAAAATAATAGTGCCTCCTTACCCAGAAACAATATTATGAGGATAAATTTGTTAAAGAGTGCAAGGTGCTCATATATTGCAACAAGGGAAACTATGAAACTATCTAAGGGTATGAGCACACAATACAATTACTCTGGAGTAATTTACCCTCGATTTTATTTCATAATCAATTTCCCTCAGCGTAAGGAGTACACAACTGATAAGCATAGCAGGCAATCAGCCCATCTGAAAACCGCTGCCCAGAGTAAGTGCTGTTATTGCAGCTGGCCATTAGGTAGCAGGGGAGCCCCTTTGCATTGAGCAAAAGGCCACTCAGGGGTGAATTTGACCAGAGCAGCAGACACACAGAAGATACACCAGCATAACTTACTCTTCAGTTAGTACATCTATATGTGCCCTTTATGGCAGAGTTGACTAATTAGCTCTGCAGCAAAGCATTAGCATCTACAAATGTGCCCATATTAGAATGCAATAAATTAATTAATTCTGCCATAGGGTAGTGCTGTCCAGGACAACTACTACCCTACAGTGGAGCAATTTACACCACCATAATGTACAGGTAGATGGTGACTGGGGCTGGATGGGGCACAAGGGTGCTACAGTGTGGGGCACAGGCAGCTGGTAGGGGGGGCTCAGAGGAAGGGGGGCATGTGGCTCCCCTGAGATTGGCCTCCAACTCAGCACCACTCAGAACAGGGCAGTTTCTTTGCTGTGCATGCCAAAACATATTGGGAGGGGCACTAAGCCACAGCACAGATGTATAGGAATGAATATGGGGCTTTTGGCCCACCCCTGGGCCCACCAACAAATTGTGCCCTCCCCAGACTGTGGGGGGCGCTGCCTGTACCATAGCACCCTTGTGCCCCAGGCAGTCCTTCCACAGCACACTGAGCTGAGGCAGAGCAGCTCCAGGCTCTCAGGCTGACCCCCAGAGCTCCCTGCCAGTCAGGGCTGTGCCATACCCAGTCAACATGCTGCTTTCCCAGGCATACATGTAAACGCTGTGCCCAGGAGCAATTGACATGAACTGTGACATGAACTGTGCTGGAGTTTATTCAGGTGCGTTAACAGCAAGTATCAATGCACCTCGTTTCTGAGTGGTAACTGAGACAGAAGAGACTTAACCTTTTGCTTTTCACTTTTACTATGTAGTAAAGTTAATTTATGCTGTACTAAAGGTATTGTGTGTCTGCACCCTAAGGTGATAGAAATAGAAAACTGAATACATGTGCTGTGAATGCTTCACAGGTATCCCAAGCATAGCAACCTGCCCAGCTAGCACACTGCAGGCATGCCAGCTTCTATGCCCAGCAGCACACATGGGAGTGATGTGGCACTAGGTGATCATTTATACCTGGGTTGCCTGGAAGCAGCTTTCACCATGAGTCCAGAACTAAGTGTGAACTCAAACCTCAGGAACCATAGTGAGAAACATTAACTGCTGCAACCCAGTGAATCATACACTGTGATCTGATATTTAATCTCCTCGAGCGCTCCATCCCTATAAGGTGCATTTCTTCCAGGCTTCATTTCAACTCTCGCCAGAGTATGGTCTCTTTTAAATCCCTGTCTCAGTTAAGTGATTCCTCCAATTGCTCTGTTAGCACATGACAAGGATTAGGGTACCTATCAGCTTTCCTCCAGTGCAGGAGAATTGCTAGCACTTCCCTTCTAGGGAGGATAAGCAGTTTTTTCAGGAGTTTACAGAGACTGAGCCCCTCCAAAGACTTTCTCTTTTCTTTTCCCACCCTAGTAACTCTCATTTCACAGGGACCTTTCCAGACCTGCCAAAACATCTTGCTTGCCCCCCCAGTAAAGCACAGAAAAAATGACCTTTTTATCTCCTGCCATTCATTTTGGTCTCTCAGTACAAGGGCACACACAGTGTTGCTTCTTTCTTGCTGACACGGGCATTCTATTTTTCAGAGATGCAGCTGGCAAGCTTGAAAACAGAAGAAACAAGACCCAAGGGCCTTACATCGCACACCGCATTACATGTGATAGCTGAAGCTGTTCTGCTTTTCACACCACTAGAAATTCAACAGGGATGTGTTACATTAACACATGTAACGTTCCTGCCTGGTAGCAAGTCTACGTTTTGTTTCTGATTTTTTTTTTCCCCTGCTGTTCTCCTGTCTTTGCAGAAGGTGACTTTTACATATTTTTGGTGCTGTTATTTCCATTTGAAGAAAATGTGCCAACACTCTCCCCCTCCTCTCCCTGGGAGGATTTTTTTTTAAGCACAGCTTTTCTGATGATATTTACCAGAAAGAATCTTTGTAACTCTATTAGCAAACAAGCTCTGGCTCTCACAGATACAAATGTGCAAGATGCATATAATTTCCAATTTACTAGCTCTCTTCACATGATGTTATCATGGATTGATTTAATGCTTAGTGGCATTAGCAGTACCTTCCTATCATAACAAAAACATTCATTGTCAGTAACACTATTAGTGCAGCAGTTGTGGTACACCACAAATAATTATGTTACTTACATTCAATTTGTATCATTACGTACGCAAGCCTGCCTACTGCATGCGATCATAGTTCATTAGCGCTCTAGACAGGACAGCATCACACAGATACCCTTGCTGACACTTTTCATTTGAAATATTATTCTGCTAATTAATATAGCGAGAGCAGCAATGACACATCTCAAGTTTTAGAAAAGATAGCCTTCTTATATCAATAGAGCAAGAGCATCCATTAAAATCCATTACTCTGAAAATTATAATTCTGTGCATTTAAGGAGATGCTGTCAAGTTTGGTAAACCCAAGAACTGACAACTCTTATTATTTTATGTGCTTTTGCAAATGCCATGTAATTCTGTTGTCATCACAAATGCTTTAGTCTGCCTTAAAAAGATACCAATAGCAGAGCATTTTATGAACAGCCCTAAAAAGCCAATCAGTGAGATCATGGAATGGAGCAAGGCAAAAACTGTTAATTTGTTTCAGAAGTAAGAAGCAGGAAGTTGCTTGCTGAAGTAGCCTGTTACTCCATTAGTTATTACTTCTGTCTACTTATTATGCCCAGTGCAGTAGAGAGACTGAAGACCTACTACAAGTAGATTACAGTCTAAATTACAGCAACTTGGTTTTACAACCCTTTCATTTGTCTTGTCATGGGCACTGGCTCCCTAGAAACAACCCCTAGAGATTATGGAGTCTCACAACAAGAATGCGTATTGCCATAGGGCTCTAGGGGAGTTCCAGGATATCCTTTAACTACTTGTCGTAGGGCACTGGGACATACCTGCTCCTTTCAAAGGACAACCAGCCTGGGAGGCTGTGCTGGCAGGTGTTGGGGAAGCTAATGAGGGTCTCACCTGACTGGAAGAGGGTTCAGGCTTGAGCTATATAAGCCCAGAGCTGGCATGAATCAGGTAGTCTCTCTCCCAGCAGCTACAAGGTAAGGATCTCCTGGCTGCAGGGAGGGTTTGAATTATAGGGTACCTTGGTAGGGGGGCTAAGATGCCCCCTACCCTATAAGAGTTGAGATTTGAAAATCATAACCTGGGGAGGGCTCTCCAATTGTATTAGGACATCATGATGGGCAGCCCAATTTTTTTTTTTTTTTTTTTTGCAGACCCCCCCTAATTGTCAAAATGTAATTCACACCCTGGCTGCAAGGTTCCTGAAGGGACCTGGATTGAGCTAAACAAGTCTGCAGGCCTGGGAATGGGGGGCAAGTTCCCTGAGCAGAGAGAGACTGATTAGTTGGCAAGTGGCTCTTGTTTTGTGTTAGTCCCTAGAGGGTTTGAGGGGCCTGCCAGTAGTCCATATGCCCAGGGAAGGGCTAAGCTGGGACCAGAGGCTCTGAGAGTCAAGGGGGCCCAGCATATAGGCCTGGGTATAGCCTTGGCTGGAAGGTATACCTGCTGGAAGAAAAGAAGGCTTGCTCTCTTAAAGGGGCACAAGGCTGTTTCTACTATATGTGTATTTTTTTTTGTTATAGTCAAGGAGCATATGGCTTATGTTAATTTTTAAGTTGGTGGCTTGGGTTAGGACTGTAAGGGGATGTTATGGAGGGCCCATTAGTGCCCAAAAGGGCACACAATCTCCTTGAGCCCTGTCAGGGTCAGGTTCAAGGCTTGAGTTTCTGTTGAGCCAAGAGAGGGGCATAGTGCAAGCCTATAGAGACACACAAGGGCCTGGCCCTGGCAGACGGGGGCCAGGTGCCCGTTGACCAAAGGGAAAAACAAGAGCTAGAGTCTTAGTGCTAGGTCCAATGCAGTGGCTCTAGGCTAAAAGGCCTAGCAAAGATAGAAGAGGTGGAGGCCAAGGGGGCCGAGGCCCTGACAGAGGGAACAATGTAATTGTAACATCCATGAGGCATGGGGCATGGTTTGGTGGAGGTTTTGGAGCCACACAATTAGTCCATAAGGCTTGAGGTGCCCTGTGGGGCACAGTTTTTGGAGTGAGGCCCACTGAGGACTACTGGGGGTTCAGTGGGACAAGAGCCATGCAAAGGCCTGAGGACAGCCTCCCTATTTATTATTTTACCATTGAGTCATGGTCGGCAAGGCAAGACTCATGACACTACTCTGTTAATATCTATCTGTTTCTGCCCCATAATGTATCAGTGTGAGTGGCAGGAATAAGAGTTCTGTCATATTGGGATAGCTCACTTCCTGAGAGGTACCCCCAAAGGGACACCTTTTTTGATGAGTAGGGGTAGCAGCCTTATTGTGGCCTCACCTAACAAGTAAAAAATGGAGAGAATAGCTCAGCTAAGGACTCTTGCATCCTGTCCCAGAAGAGAACCAAAATGTTCAGAATGATGGGATCATGCTGAAAGATAATGGCCAAATAGGCATTGAATCCAAAAATCAACAAGACAGTCTGTGTCAGAGTTAATGGATGTGCCCAGTGCTTTCTTGTATGTTCAAGAAAAGGACATAATCAACTCTCCTTATGCAGTAAAAAGGAATAAGGGCTACTCAGCTATATGGGGGAACCAAGCTGATCAGTTTTCCTTACTGCAAATGCAGAGGTACTGTTTGCAAACTGTGCAGAATGAGCCTTGTGAAGGGGCTGCGAGTGAGACACTGAGGGAACAGCGATAGAAAGTTTCTTGGGCACAAAGTTCACCAGAATGACAGACTTGAACAAGGAAATGATCTGCTGGGATGCTTTTCCCCCCACTACCAAGTTGAGGGAAACAGGACTATGAGAATGTGTTCTGGTCTTAAACAGGATAAACGTTCTCGCATTTTGTTTGCCCTTATTGAAAACCCTTGTAAGATGGCTTGTTTTGCTGGGGGAGGCCTTGAGAAATAAAGAGGGAAATAGTATTAAAGAAAACAAAGGTCTATAAAACTAAACAAAATCTAAATTCAAGAAGCGGAAAGTAAGGGAACATTTCAGTGTAGGAACAGGGGAACAAGCTATCCATCTTCAAGGCTTTATATGCAACATAAAAGGATGACTGTACAGCAGAACTGTATGCCCCAGTACAAAGAGCCTTAAAAAAAGAGAGTTGATACCTCTCTAACTTGGACATAATGTAGTTTTAAAAATAGTAAGGATCTGTCCATAGTCCTCCCAGAACACAGTGAGTCAGAAGGTAGCTAAAGGATTTACCTAGCTACAAAGGTTAGCAAACTCTGCTCCATTTGAAGTTTCCTGTAAGCTCTGACTGAGAGAGAAATTTTGGCTGAAAAAGGACAATGTGCAATGATTAATGATTCCATAACCTTTATATTACAGGGTTTATGTACTGTGGACTTGTTAAAATAATTTAACATAGTTGTATTTCAGTTAGCACTGCTTTTTCTCCATTGGTTTTACACTTACTAAAACTGACTGCTCCTTATACCGGGCACAATGAATGGGACTCTTAGATTAAAGAGCTATTTTGTTTAAGTGTGGGAGAATCTGGCTGTCTGTGACTGCTAGATATTCACATCCAGGTGAATAATTGTGAATATCTATAAATATTAAATATTGCTCACTTAAAATATATGGCTTAGTTTGGACTTGACCTGGATGATTCAAATTTTAATTCAGGCTGCTGTTTCTGAAGAATGTAAAGTGTGAACACTTCATGAATTTTTAAATATGACCATTTCTGACTCATCCAGAAATGAGATTTGAGACCCAATAGGGAGATTGTAGCTAGCTCATGTTACAATCACAGGAGTTTGCAATGGGACATAGCCTGTCATGCAGTTCTTTGCCTTGCCAGTGCAGAATTGGTCCTCCCAACAAATTTTCTAATAGCTGAGGAAACTCCTTTTATAGGGAATAGATTTGGAATATTCTATCTAGGGAACATCTTCGGCACATGACAGTTGAGCACCTCACAGACTTCAAAGCACTTCTCTGCATAGCTCCCTATAATCCATGTTTTTCAGATTTGGAATGGGGAGGCATGAAGGCTCACCAGAGATCACAGCCAAAATGTGTGGTAGAGCAGGGAACTTCACTGGGATCTTACCAGTCCCCAGCTGTGCACCATTCTTCTTCCTCTAGAAGC
Organism: Alligator mississippiensis; assembly: GCF_030867095.1. Classification (NCBI taxonomy): domain Eukaryota; kingdom Metazoa; phylum Chordata; order Crocodylia; family Alligatoridae; genus Alligator; species Alligator mississippiensis. The sequence goes on along the minus strand of NC_081824.1, from coordinate 221,980,302 downwards.
AAAGTATTAGAGTGACACAACTATATGTTGAAACAAGATGGTGAATACATTAAAACAGTGGTTGTCAAACTTCCTACATTCATGGAGCCTGTTCAGATCACTTCATAGAATCATAAAGTGAGGGCTAGAAGGGACCTCAGGAGGTCATCTAGTCCAACCCTCTGCTCTAAGCAGGACCATTCCCAACTTGATCATCCCAGCCAAAGCTTTGTCTAATCGGGTTTTGAAAACCACCAAGGATGAACCACCTCTCTGTGTAACCTGTTCCAGTGCTTTACTACCCTCCTAGTGAGAAAATTCTTCCTAATATCTAACCTTGCTGCAACTCAAGACCATTGCTCCTCGTTCTGTCATCTGCCACCACTGAGAACAGTCTAGCTCTAGCTCTTTCAACCCTCCCTTCAGGTAGTTGAAGGCTACTCTTAAGTTCCCTCTCAGTCTCCTCTTCTTTAAACTAAATAAGCCCAGTTCCCTCAGTCTTTCCTCAAGAGTGATGTCCCCCATCCCCCTCACCATTTTTTTTTTGTTGTCTTCTGCTGGACTCTCCAATTTGTCCTCATCCTTTCTTTAGTGGGGGGCCCAAAACTGAACACAGTACTCCAGATGTGACCTCATCAGTGTTGAATAAAGGGGAATAGTCACTTTCCTTGACCTACAGTCAACACGCCTACCAATGCAGCCTACCAACATGCCTACCAATGTATGCTGTTAGCCTTCTTGGCAACAAGGGCATGCTGCTGGCTCAGATTCAATAACCCCCACATCCTTTTCTGCAAACCTCCTGCCCAGCCAGTCAGCCCCCAGACTGTACAGGTGCATGGGATTGTGCTGTCCTAAGTGCAAGACTTTGCACTTGTCCTTGGTGAACCTTATGAGATTAGCTGAACTTCTTTTGCCATGGAGCCCCTTCCCCTATCCAAAAGACTGGCATGGCGCCAGGTAACTTGGGCCCACAATGGTGGTGCTCTGCATCCTGGCCTGGTCCACCATTACCCACCCCCCAGTCTCTTTGTGGAAACCCTAATTGTAACAAGGAGACAGACTATCCTGTTACTTTAAGACCAAGATTATAGCTGATAAAACCCACAAGCAGGAGCAGACAACTGAAGCTGGGCTAGCTAGAGGAGAATAAGCAGCTAGGGAGTTAGAGGGCTGCAAATAACTACCTGGTAGCTGGCTGGGGAGTAACAGAGCAATACGACTGAATTCCAGGTAGTTAGAAGGAAAACAACTCCAGCTGAGCCAAGAGAACAGCAGCAAGCTGTAAGCCTAGGGAGCATACTTGTGGCTGGTCAGGCAAACACCTGAGCAGAGGAGAAACTCAGGGACTATAAACCAGGGTCTCTGAGGGAGAGGCACCAGTGCTGCTCTGAACTCCACAGAGAGAAGAGCTTTTTTGCCAGCCTAAACTGTCAAGGAGTGAATGTTTCAGGCCTGGAGGTACCCTATGGGCTATGAGAGTCAGTGACAAGAGGGGGATTTTGCAGCATGGCCAGGGATCCTAGAAATCCATTTGCCGCAGAAAAAGGGGACTTTGCATTTTTCCAGAGAATCTTTACAACTGCTGGTGGGGGGGAAACTTACTGAAAATAAAATGCTGGCTCCCCAGTGGCTACTACTAGCGCTCACAGCTGCTGCAGCATCCCACCAAGTGAGAGGGGAGGCAAGAAGTCACTGGCACTGAGGGAAGCAGCGAAGATGGTGACCATTTCCCACTTTCCTTCTGCCAATGAATGGCTGAGGGGGCTGAGCATTGTATGGCCCCACCCCTCTCTGCCCATCAGCAGTGAGGGGTAGGGCCACATGAGCAGCAGCCCTTGACCAATCAGCAGTTAGAGGCAGGGTCACTGCTGAGGCATCTCAGCTAACTTGCATTATGGGGGGCTCCTAATGGAAAAATGCAGATTTTTATGTTTTATCAGAGAATTTTGGTCTTTTCATCATGAAATCTTTAGGGATCCTAGTTTGACCCAGAGAGGCTTTGAGAGTTTTATTTGAAGCAAGTTGCTGGCATTTTAGTTTAAGTTTATACCAAAGGACTGAGTTGTGGCTATAGGGGTGGTTAGGAGTTCATGCAAAGGTACCTAAGAGGCACTCTAGGTTTTACGTCCTGCTGGGGACAGGGGCATGAGAGGGGCAAAGCCTGACCCTGAGAGTGGGACAAAGGTGGGCCAAGGCTGAGAAGGCCAGGAAGCATTTAGCTTAATGTAGCCAGAAACTGAGACTGAGAAGCTGTGCCCAAGTGGGCCTAGGCTAGAACTCTACAGCCAGAGTTACAGGTGGACTAAAGTCAAGGGGATGGAGGCCTGTATAGGAAAGCAAATTATGATACAGTTACACCTGCAAAGCATGGGTGTGGTTATGGGGGAGGCTGGAGGCCATAATTAAAAGTCCTTAAGGTTTAATTGGGACCAACAGGGTCACGGGTGGTGACTGCAGACTTGGAGTAGTGCCAGCAGGGCAAAAGTAGTTCTATTTGGACAAGAGAGAGATCTACAGAGAAGAGAGGAGATTTGGCTAGTAGACTTATGAGGAAAGACTGAGGGAACTGGGCTTATTTAGACTAGAGAAGAGAAGACTGAGAGGGGATTTAATAACAATTTAAGCTACCTGAAGGGGGAGTTCAAAAGAGGATGAAGCTAGACTGTTCTCAGTGGTGGTACATGACAGAACAAGGAGCAATGGTCTCAAGTTGCAGCAAGGGAAGTTTAGGTTAGGTATTAGGAAGAATTTTCTCACTAGTAAGGTAGTAAAACACTAGAACAGGTTACCCAGTGAGGTGGTGGAAGCTCCATCCTTGGAGGTTTTCAAAACCTGGCTAGACAAAGCTTTGGCTGGGATGATCAAGTTGGGTATGGTCCTGCTTTGAGCACAGGGTTGGACTAGATGACCTCCTCAGTTCCCTTCCATCCCTAATTTTCTATGACTGCATGGGCTCAGGGACAAAGAGAATTCACTTAAGTCAATTAGACACCAGTGAGAATACTCTAGTACTCAGGGGCAGCCTCCCAATCAATATAGAAAGAGCATCAAGGCATGGCAAAAAGGGTAGAAAAGGAAGGTATATAAAGGACCTGGAGTGTGGGCAGGATTAGGGTGGCCCTAGCGGGTGCCACAGCCACCCTCAGGGCCCATCCTTTCACACTAATGACCTATCATGGCTAGGAACAGTGGTTCTCGCCCTTTTTAGATTCAAGGCATCCTTTGTTAGACTCAAAGTACCTCTTGGAAAAAGAAACTACAGAAAAGAGCTGTTAGCTTTCATCCACTTTTTGATTCATTCTTTTAAAAATAGAAAAACCCTTTTGTTACAGAGACCTCAGAAAGACCACAACAGGTCAGAATTCCTTTTTGAAATCTCTGGGCTTATCTTGTAGGTGTTTGTACACCTAAAATGGCACCCTAATTGAGAATCACAGGATTAGAATAATACTACAGTAAATGAGGAGCTTCCATTAGCTTTGCATCAAGAATTTATGAACATTTTGAGGAAGCATAACAGTGATAGGTAATGCCCTTTCTTTGTCTTTACTCAAGAGCCTGAGCTACAAACTCATTTGACATGTCTATATATGTTGTGCACAGTTATGATAGTAGAAGTGTAAATAGAGACCAGCTGTGCGCTTCAACAGATCACTTTATATCAGTTTGCCTGCCCAAGGCTACCTGTGCAAGGAAAAGAGGTAAAAATAGACTTACATTTTCATCAAAAGCTAATGTTTCTCTTTTGAAAGGGCCAAGGATCTGTTAACAAGGGGCTGACATGAGCTTCTCTAGCTCAGCTGTGCTAAATGTCTCTGGCTGGGGTGGCACATGAGCCTGAAACCACTGCTGAAAGAGAATGCAAAGAACCAGAATTGTGAAAACTACTGGCTTAGGGAGTATACAGTACTGTGTGATGAACAGCTTCTGCCTTTCTCAGCCTGACAGTAAACTGCCTTATACCTCAATGATAGGGCATCAGGAAAAATGCCTCTCCAAAAGACTTCTGGAGATGAAAGCCCATCCTCAAGAGGACTTGCCTGGTGAGAACTGATTGTACTGCCTTGTCTGCCACAGAGCAGTATCAGAGGTCATTTTAATGGTCTCTTAATGATTTGTTCTTTGTTTACTCCCTTGCCTTCCTGTATCTCGTCTTTTCATGGCAAATTGTCCCTCGCTTTTCCGGATGACTGGCGAAGCATTGTAGCTTTTTTCTACACAACAGAGTTCTGAAAGAGAATCCTATTTTTGCCCTAAGAGGGTCAATTCTGAAAGAGCAGAGTTCTGGTCTTACTACTGTACTTCCTCTTCATACCTGTCTTGTTTGCCCTCGTGCCATCTGCTTGTCACTTCATTGAAGAAGGAGTCATCTCACAGACAAAGCCCCACTTGCAGTTTAGAAATGCAAAGGCCCATTTGCTAGCCTCACATAATAATAGTAATGGCTATACTAATGCTTAGAGATCTGATATTTCAGAGGTTCAGGATGCACCTACACAAGACACTTTACTGTGCATTAGACTAATCTAACTAGGGGGTGGAGAGAGCTGTCCTGCCTCAGGAAAAGCTGCCTCCCAGCCACGTGGTGATCGGGATGCATCCTGATCTCTATGTGGCTGGGAGAGCTGTACCAGATGCTGGGCAGCTGCCTCCCAGATGCATGGGACCCATCTTGAGCTCCAGCCCCAGGCTGGCACCTGGGAGGGGCCTAGAGCTTCCTCTGGCTGCTGCAGTGGGGCAGAGCAGGGCAGGAGCAGCCGTGGACTGAACTGCTCCTGTCTGGAGCAAATTGCTCCTGACAGGCTCTCACTCAGATGCATGTGGGGCTGTAGTTTAATGCTCCTGAATTTTCTCCACAGTTGCAGGTTATGGGTTAGTGAGTTTCTTGCCTGCACAGCTTTGACTTGCCACTAGAGGGCTAATGAGTAGAGGTGTGACTTGGAGCCAGGACACCTGAGCTCTATCCCTGCTGGGAGGGAGGGGGGAGAGACAGGTGCATCCTGGGATGCCAAAAGACTGCAAATTTCTTGTTTTATCTATGGAGCAGACTGAACTTACTTTTAACACAAACTAGGTACCATAGGCCAGGGTCAAACCTCACCTGAAGTGATGTAACTTTAAGACACTCAGGCTGCATCCCCACAAATGGGAACATGTGGTTTGCCTTTTAAGACGCTGCAAAATGCACACAGCACTCATGATTGTTTGCCACGCTGCATATTTGCAGCACGGTGGCAAAATGAGATACTGGGAAATTCTGGTATCTAAAAAACCCACAGCAGAAAAGAAGAAGGGAGGTGCACGTATTCAGGTGCTGGCCTACCCTCCCCTACCTCACCTGTGGCAAGCTGCCATGCACCAGTGTGCCCAGGAACAACTAGCAGGGCAGTGCTATTTGTCCCCAAGGAAGTGCACGTTCTCACTTATGGGGATGCATCCTCAGAGGGCATTCAGCACAAGTTAATGACCATTAACATGAAGATGGTCATCTTTTTAAGTGCCCTTCATATGTCTAAGTGTAGTGCATAATGTCTCTCTAAGATCCAGAACAGAAATGATCCCTAGTACTAGTGTGATGGCCACCCGCAAGGCAACAAAGCTCTCTAGGTGCATGTGACTGGGTTCCTCTCACATGGCAAGAACCAGAGATCTGCAAGCAACCACTCTGAGAGCCCCTTCGTAGCTTGCTGCTGCATCACCATTTTCCTCATGCCTCCTGGTTCCCCATATTGTGCTTGAGTTCAGCATTTCTCTGCTCACAAGCTGCCAGCTGCTGTGGAGGTCCCTCTAGGCAGGCAGGAAAAAATGGATGAGGTCTGCGCCAGGCTTCTTCCTTTGGGCTTGGCTTACACCAGTATAAATGAGGAGCAATGCCATGAAAGTTACACATATGGAAAAGTGGACAGGCCTTGTAATTCGTAAAATGGGACTGCAGCACATGCTGTGCTATTTTACTACTGTTGGCTTTCCTGGGACTAAGCAACAAGCCAAGCTATGTGCTGCTCTGGCCACGAGTCAGTCACATCTGTGATTATGCAGTTTGGGATGACCCACTGTAGCATTTTTCTGCAACCCGATTTTAATTCCCCAGCCGTGTCGATCTAGGGCCAGGCCTTAGTCCTTTCTAATGAGGTCAACAGTATTGTTCAAGTGGCAGCAAAAATAGAGAACATGTAAAAGAATCTCAGTGACAGGTCACCTATGACTTTTAAGAGCAAAAGCAATCGTGCCTGGCAGTCTGCCCTTTTCCATCTGTAATCTGAGCTTCAAGATGAATTAAGATAATTGACTTGTGGAACCCCTCCCGCACAGTGGTTTTAATTTACCAATGTGTTAGCTCAGCAGTGTTGAAGAGTATTAGAGTGATGAGTCTCTGGATCCTCAATGTCACTATGTTTAAACCTAAAAAGGAACAATGGGGGAGAACAAAATTGAAAACTCATGATTCTTTGGATTAGGAACAAGAGAAAGACATGGGGGCTCCACAGATAAGTTTTGAGGGGGCCCTTATTTAATAGCGATAAATAGTTTTTCTCTTATGTCCTTCAGAGGATTTCACGGCAGTAACAAATTAAGCCTCATGTCCTCTGAGATGTAACGAAGGTTCTCTATTTCAGATATAGAAAATACATGAGGCATTTTAGTTATGGGAAGTCTGTAGTAGAGATGGAAAAAGAACCCGGATCCCCTAAGTTTCTTAGGGCAGTTATTTACATGACCAATTAGAAAGTGATGCAGTTAGGCAGGAAGGTGTGCATGCATCTCTGAACTTCTGAATTGATCTGTTTGTTTATTTCTGTACAGATACCAATCCCCAGCAATCATGACCAGAAAGGCCATATAAACTAATTCTCAGAGCTTAAAGAAATGCCTTTTCCCCAGACACACACTTACAAAATTATGTAATTTATTTATGAGATTTATATGCAACCCTATCCAAAGATGATGTGAGGCAGCTTACTATAAACCCCACAAGGTATGAAACAAAACAGTCTTCCCAAATAATCATTCACCCATCCCAGATGTCCTTCCCAAACCTCTACTGGATCATGTGCCAATAAAAGCCATCTTCCCACATTTTCATTTCTCTTTTTGCAGACTCACCCTCACTCTCCTACCTCTTACCCAGGGGAGCCCCCTTCCTCCTCTCCTTCTCACCTGCTCCAATGCCCTCCTCAGCTTGCACCTCCTCTCCCCCAGTGGAGCTCTGGCTGTTCCCCAAAACCCACAAATCCTCTCCCTGCCCCTTAGTCCAAAAAACACACCATTAAATTCAAGAGAACAACAACAGGAAATAATGAAAGTCCCTCCATCTCTACCTTGGATATCATGGAAGAGAAAAACCAAAATTACATGTTTCTTCACTGAACACCCATATACTTACAATAAGCAACACCTGGACATTTGGGGCCCTGCTTCATACTGAGTGTCTGGAGTATCTAAATCTATCTGGCTGCATTCAATCAAAATGTTGTCAGTTTATAAGCATCACTGGGCTCATTCTCTTTCCTCTACATATGGGAACAATGATACTGGTAGCTGACACTATAATATTTGAGACACTGAATTGTAAGGAAGGAGAGGTTGAAGCATTGAGATGTATATAACAATACCCTTTGATGTTAGCACTTTTCTACTCCTACAAAGGGAAAACAAAGAGAGGGTGGGGAAGGGGAAGGTCAGGTGAGAATCAGAAGAAATGTTAAAGGAATAATAAAGGGGACACACTTAAAATAGCAAGAGAGGACCTTTTCCTGTCTGTGGTACATCACAAACAGGAACAAAGGAGACATTTGGCCAGCCAAGATTCCAACCTCTATATCAATTCATTATTAGATCCACCCACACTTTCTATTCAGTTGAGAAAGATGTCAGACAAATGCCCTTCCTCATGTCTGGAAGAAAAGCCAATGCAGCCTATGTTAAATACATATGAAACCTAAACGGAGATGAAGAACTGCTTTGTCTAGGATGATCTAGTTGAGGATGGTCTTGCTAGCAGGGGGTTAGACTAGATGACCTCCTTAGATCCCTTCCAACCCTAACTTTCTATGATTCTAATCCACCCAACCTTCTCTCCCCTGCACCCACTCATATGTTTTCTCCTGTCAGAGTTGAAGTTTCCAAAATGCAGACATCTTTAAGATTTTTCCAGGAATGCGAGTGTAAAGAATTCTTAATCTTTTTAGACTTAAAGTTCTTTGGTTTTTCCTGAAAGTTTATAACTATGCAGGCTTATCTATGAAAGGTGTTTTATAAATTCCCTTTCAGGATTAGAATTGAGAGATTGGAGAGGGAGTGACTGTCCTGTGAGAAGCATACCTCCACAGGTAGTTCAATACTCTTGTCTGATAGATTTTCGGTGTGCATTCATTCTGGTGCGCAGTTGTTGTTTTTGTCCTTCCTACATATTTCCCATCAGGGCATTTGGTGCACTGGATGAGATATATAACATTTCTGAAGGTGCAGGTGTAAGATCCAGGAATGGTGATGGTTCTGTTGTGGGGTGTGCTTATTGTGGGAATGGTGGAGATGTGTTGGCAGGTTTTACATTTCTTGTAGTGGCATGGTCTCAATCCACTAGGTGTAGTTTGGGTCATAGGGAATTTGGCTCTGGTGATGAGGTTAGTGAGGTCCAGTGATTGTAAAGGCTAGGATGGGTGGTTCTGGAAAGATCTCTTTAAGAATTGGGTCTTCTGCTAGTATGGGTTGCAATTGTTTGAGGATTTTCTGTGTAGGTTTGAGGGAAGGATGGTATGTCATAACTAATGGAGTCACACAGAAAATTCCACCTATTTAGATTCTCACTGACATCCTTACACTTTTAGTGTCTTTCATTCCTTGGAGTCTCAAACCAGCAGAGACTCCCTATTGCCTGAAGAAGGGTGATTGAGCCCAAAAGCTTGCTAACAACTTTTTTCCAACTACTTAGTTGGTCTAATGAAAGATCACATCTACGCAAAGAACTTTTCCTTATTCAAATCAAGGTATACAACATCCACTGGTCTCCCCACATCCACCTTGTCATAGAAGACAATCAGGTTGGTCAGGCATGACTTGCCCCTGGTGAATCCATGCTGACTGTTCCTAATCACCTTCTTCTCCTCCAAGTGCTTAGAAATGGATTCTTTGAGGATCTTCTCCATGATTTTTTCAGGGACTGATGTGAGGCTGACTGGTCTGTAGTTCCCTGGATCCCTCTTTTTTCTTTTCTTAAATATGGGCACTCTCCTGTATGGGACCTCTCCTGATCACCATGAGTTTTTAAGATGATGGCCAGTGGCTCTGCAATCTCATCAGCCAACTCTCTCAGCTCCTGCCGGCACATCCCAGCCAGCACCATGGACTTGTATAAATCATAGAATCATAGAAGTAGGGTCAGAAGAGACCTTGTAGATCTTCAGGTCCAACCCCCTGCCTGGGCAGGAAGAAAACTGGGCTCAAATGACCCCAGCCAGGTAGGCATCGATCCGCTTCTTAAAGACCCCCAGAGTAGGAGCCGGCACCACTTCCCTTGGAAGTTGGTTCCAGAGCCTAGCCGCCCTAACTGTGAAGTAGTTCCTACGGATGTCTAATCTAAACCTGCTCTCCAACAATTTGTGGCCGTTATTCCTAGTTATCCCAGGGAGCGCTAGGGGAAACAAGGTCTCCCCCAAACCCTTCTGGTCCTCCCTAGTGAGTTTATAGATGGTCACCAGGTCCCCCCTCAGCCTTCTCTTGTGAAGGCTGAACAGGTTCAGGTCCCATAGCCTCTCTCTGTAGGGTCTGCCCTACTGTCCCCGGATCATGCGGGTGGCCCTCCTCTGGACCCTCTCAATGTTGTCCACATCCCTCTTGAAGTGGGGTGCCCAGAACTGGACACAGTACTCTAGCTGCGGCCTGCCCAGTGTCGCATAGAGGGGGAGGATCACCTCCTTGGCCCTACTTGAGATGCACCTGTAGATGCACGATAGGGTCTGGTTAGCCCTGCGGACCGTGACCTCGCATTGTTGGCCCACGTTCATCTTGGAGTCAATAATGATTCCAAGATCCGTTTCTGCTTCCATGCTCTCAAGAAGGGAGTTTCCCATCTTATAAGTGTGCTGCTGGTTAGTACTGCCCAAATGCAGCACCCTGCACTTGTAAGTATTGAAACGCACCCTGTTTTTATTAGCCCACCCCTGCAACCTATCCAGGTCTCTCTGCAGTCTTTCCCTCCCCCGCTAACATGCCCACCTCACCCCAAATTTTGGTATCATCAGCAAATTTGAACAGGTTGCTTTTCACTCAATCGTCCAAATTGCTGATAAAGAAATTGAACAGTGCGGGCCCAAGGACCAAGCCCTGGGGGACTCCACTGCCCACTTCCCCCCAGGCTGAATATGACCCATCCACCACCACCCTCTGAGTACGACCCTTCAGCCAATTCGCAATCCATCTGACCTTGTAGGCATCGATGCCACAGTCGCCTAGTTTTTTAATGAGGATGGGGTGGTCGACAGTGTCAAAGGCCTTGCTGAAGTCCAGAAAGACTACATCCATGGCGACTCCTGCATCCAATGCTTTTGTGACCTGATCGTAAAAGGCAATCAGGTTGGTCTGACATGACCTGCCCCTAATGAAACCGTGCTGGTTGCCCTTGAGCATCATCCCCAATGCCGGCCCATCACAGATGTGCTCCTTGATGATCTTCTCAAAGAGTTTCCCCAGGATTGAGGTAAGACTGATGGGCCTAAATAGTCCCTAACCTGTTCTTTTGCCACTGTTGGCTGCTTACCTCCTTGCAAACTGTGCTGTCTGGTGCAGTAGTCTGGGAGCTGACCTTATCTGTGAAGACTGAGGTGAAGAAGACATTGAGTACTGCAGCCTTTTCTGCATCCTCTGTCACTAGGTTGCCTCCCCATTCAGTAAGGGACTTACACTTTCCCTGATTCTCCTCTTGCTACTGACATACTTTTAGAAACCCCCTTTATTACCCTTTACATCCCTTGCTAGCTGCAACTCCAATTGCGCTTTAGCCTTCCTGGCTTCATCCCTGTGCACCTGTGCAATGCTCTTATGCTCCTCCCTAGATATTTGTCCAAGTTTCCACTTCTTATAAGCTTCCTTCTTGTGATTTAGTTTACTGAAGGGTTCCCTGATAAACCAAGCTGGTCTTTTGCCTTACTTGGTAGTCTTCCTGGATGTTGGGGTGGTTTGTTCCAGCACTCTCCATAAGGTTTCTTTAAAGTACAGCCAGCTCTTCTGGACTTCTCTCCCCCTTAGCCTGGCTTCCCAGGGGATCCTGACTATTAGTTCCCTGAGTGAGCCAGAGTCTGCTTTCCTGATGTCCAGGGTCCTTGTTCTGCTGTTCTCCGTCCTTCCTTTCATCAGGATCCTGAACTCGATCATCTGATGGGCATGAGATGATTAGGGTGCTGATTACTGAGAAAAAAGCTAGTTACCTATTTTAAAATTCTTCCTAGTGAGAGGATTTTGAAGTAGAGACAAAAATATTTTTTATTTTACTTTGTAAGTGTACTGTGTTTTTACATTAAATGACAGCAATAGGATTAGCTATTTAGCTGTGGTAGACCAGTCCAATTTCTTCTATGGAGATATTGTGGTCAACATTAGGTAAAGATCTAACCTGAGGGTGGCAGCCTATGGTGTGGCTTTGCCCACACTGCACCACAGCCAGGCATTGGGGAACTTTGCTCACGCTGCAGCTGGTTGTTATAGAGAAGTGGCAGCAGCAGCCAGGTGCAAGTGCTGGCCTGTCACAGACCTGACATGAGTCATTCTGGCCTACCCTGAGAAAAAGGCTGCTAACTGCTTATCTTATCCATAACTTGTAGGAGTGGAGAAGAATGTTTTCATTGTCTGGAGGCATCTTAGTTTAGCTAAGGCTTGCTTAACATTTTATAATCTGCTGCTTACAAAACCCTTTGCATCTCTGATGTAGTTAATCTATAAGGTTAACCTTGCTTTTTGCCTCACTTCAGTCTAACATGGCTAACTGCCTCTCTCTGCTATCTATCTCTATTTAATATTTCCAATAATAGGGAGTATTCAGAAGATGACAACAATTAAAGAGGAAATATTACAGTTAAAAAAATTGAAAAGATCTTTGTTCATATGTTCTACAGATTTAGAAAAGGTGCAATTAACCACCTAATCAGAAGAGTAAAAAAAAAAATATTCAAATTAATTTTGTTTTCCTTCTCTCCAGCATTTGGAATAGTAAATTGAGGCCTGCAAAAATGAATGTATTCAGGTTTCAAGGTAATTTTGAAGATATTCTTGAAAAAGTGTTTGTTCCTTAGGAAAGCGCTGGTGATGAAAAAAGTAGTAATTTGGGAACTTTAAACCAATGCTAGTAAACATTCTTGGCTGTTGATTCACCACAAAATGTCTACATTAAAACCAGGTTTTAGCCTTGGCATCTTTCTGGATTAACCTGCCCCCAAAGTCTTGGCAGAGCTGAGAGTTTTTATGAAAGCCAACCAGTATTTTTGAAAGATTACATCATTAGGAGTGTTAGCGCAGAAGGACCATATTAATTTTTTTCATTGTAGTGTCTAGACTTGCTCTGGGAAACAGTAGGTGACAGGATGGCAAAGACAGCAGTAGCTGATCTATGCTGGTATATCTCTGCAGCTGCTGTCCTAAATATCAGTACAAGGGGGAGAGATTTTCCCATATTCCTCACTCGAGTGTGCTAACACCCACACACACTGGGGTAGTGTGTGTGGTAAAATTTGTTCTGGTTTCATGTTGCTGTGTAGATTGTTTTTGCCATATATTGTGCCTTTTCTGGGACTGGAAGATCACATCCTCTCCCCCTCATTGTGTCCAGACCATTGTTTTAAGATTCCTCAACAAAACCTGTAAAACCAGTTTAGTGACTCTGGCCAAATCCTGGAGCACTGGCCACCTTTGAACTGATTGCTCTGCATTAGCAGTGTTCTAGTAATGCTGTTTCTGACTGGGATCAGGTCAAGATTTCAGAAAAGTGATTTAAGTGTCAGGCCACCTGGGCTGGGTCTCATTCTTTTTCTCCTCGGACTGCTGAGAGCTGCACCGCTAAATTGGGAGCCAGAAAACCTGCTCCCCATGTAGGAGTTCCCCCCCCCTTCATTGGAGAAGCAAGCTGAAGCTATGTGAAAAGAAAGCCTCAAGTACAGGGGAGAGAAAGTTTTGTTTCAGGGCTTGAGACCTCTGTTCTCTCCCTCTTCTTTTCCCTGTTGTTTTTCTGGGTTTTGAGAGTTATGATGCTATGGTGGGGCATCAATCCCTGCAGCAAACTACCCAAGGTTGGAATCTGGCAGTTTTGCTGGTGAGCTCTGGGCCAGGGCTGAGAGCCTGACATATTTTAGTTGCTGTTGCAACTTCTTTTGGGTTCAACATAGCTGTGTCACTGAACCCCAGCAGCATGTCTTGCTGGCAGTTTTCGCCATGTAGGCTTTGAGTGGGATGGTATCATGCGTGTATTAAGCCCTAGAGCAGACTGACCAGGAACAAGGTCCTGGCAGTTACTGGCCCGCTCTATTGTAGGGGTGTGCAAAACGGGCCATATTCGATTTGGATTCCACCCAAATCGGGGACAGTGAGTCGATTCATTGATTCAGATCACTGTCCCCAATTCAATTCAGCCAAATCTGAATCTGAAGATTGATGCTGATTCAGAGAATCAGCAATTCGGACATAGACACAGCCTTAAATGCTTTTTCTACATACCTTGAGGTACCAGGCTTGGCTCATGAATGCTGCAATGCTGGGGTGGATGGAGTGCCCCACAGGAACATGGCAGGGGGCAAACCCAGAAGTGCACCGGAAGTGCTTCTGGTCCACTTCTAGGTCTGCTGTTGAGCACACTGGGGACCCCCCCCCCCCACATGCCTGTCAGGCCCTTTTGCTGTTTGGCTGGCTTTTCTTTGAGTTCTCTTGCAGATTCCTGGCCTAGCAGAGCTAGAAGTAGGACTAGAAACTCTGGGGTACAATATGCTGATGAAAAAGATGCAGCTAACCCCTTAAAGCCACCACATGGTAGTGGAGATCAGCATTACAGCTTCACATGGAGCAGCAAGGGGCCCTTTGCAGCACAGGACCTATGCTCTCTTGCACCTCCCTGCAGTGCAGTGAACCCAAGGAGCAGCTCTGGGTGTGGGTCCCCCTCTGCAGCCCATTGCTGAAGGGCAGGTATAGGGGTGCAAGCCCCCAGAACTACCCATTGCGGAGCCCACGTCCCAGACTGCCTGGGTACGGGTAAAACCTCCCCAAGAGGATGCCATCTGTAGACCTTGTTTTGTAGCTTGTAGTGTTTTAAAATTATAGTTAGTGTTTATTTATGTTTTTTCTTTATTCTTTGTAATGATTTTGGGTTCTGTGTTTCCATTGCTTGATAGGGTAGGGTTGTTGGTTTTATTGGACACCTTAGCAATTCATTTAGTTTTCCCAGGTGGGGGCTTGAGCCAAGGTGAAATATATCTAGTACCCCAAAATTGAACCCAGCCCTTGTTGCTGCTGACAGGTGCTCAGCAGAAGGGTTATAAGTAGCCATTCTATATGATTTGCTGTAGAAATTAACTCTATCTGATAAGCCACCAAGGCTGAGTTTTGTGGCAGTCTGACTTGGTTTTCATTTTATTCAGTGGCATGCTGTGAATCCCTGGTGGGTGGCAGAAGCTGTCTGTGTTGACATGGAGGAAGAAATCACTTCCAGGCTCCTTGCAGGTGACTAGAACTTGCTTGAGTACTCACTACTCAAGAAACAAGAGGCATTTCCTGCTTTCAAACTAGCCAACTAGGAGGTAAAACTGTGCCGATCTACCTGAATTATTTGCAGACAGGAAATTAGGAGGCCAAGAAAACTAATGTCTTTCATAAGAGGAGTTTATCTGTTACCAGGTGCACTGCCAAGTAGCACAGATATTCATCCCCTCCAACTTTTTTCAACAAGCTGCCATGCATTTATCTTCTCGATAAAACTGCTTCTGATTAGATGAAACTTGGGGTTTGGTTTAAGTCATTTTAAAGGATTTCTTCTGCATATCGGTCCAGAATAGAGCACAGCAGAAGAGTAAATACTGAACTTGTGCTTACAACGTTACCTGCAGAACAGCTGGATCCAGGTAAGGCTGCCTGCTAGAGCAGTCATGGGCAACGAATACCTCGTGTACTCTGTCCCTTGACTTGTGTGTGCTACTTGATTTCTTCCTGAATTTCTCAGCACCCACCTTGCCTGGTCTAAAAGAAGAGGAGGCTACAACCAGTCGCCTTGACTAAGAGCTCCTTGAAGTGAGGGCAGCAAAATCTGGATCTGGATTTAGTATTTGGAATCGTAAACTAAATGTACAACCAAAGGAACCGGGACATTTTACAATGTATTCTTAAGCTGGTTTTAACTGAATATTTTTTCTCCAAAGAAGTATATCTAAGAAGTGGCTTGGTGAACAGAAAACACAGAGTAAATCTTCTAGGGTTCTTTAAGGAAGCTGTGCTTATTTGATGAGTTTTTGCAATGAGACAAATTCAGAGACTAAATGCATGACTGATGCATTCCTCTTACCCACATGTCTGTGCCTGACAAAATAAGCCCCACCCATTCATTCCTCCAGGTGGTCCAAAGACTGTCGATTTGGCCAAAGTGATGGTTTAGAAGTGGCCCTGGATAAACATTCCACAGCTACACTGAGGCTTTCTATCTCAGCAGGAGCTGGACAGTGGTGGGAGGTGCCTGAGCCCTTATTGCTAACCTGGTGCATTGCAGCAGGAGCAAATATATGACTTACCTTGGTGGTGGTCTACAAAGGCCAAGAAGGAAGCCATGCCCTAAGTTAATCTAAAGGGAAGCTGAGGGATTTTCCACATAAGAAAGTTATGCCAGTAGAATTTAAGGTGTGAATATTAACCGCAACTGTTAGAGGGATGCTGTAAGTGCTGCGTGGATAATTTTGTTCCAATTCAGGGGCATCTTACTTAGTCTAGCTTCAGTTGATTAGAGGAAAACTTCAGACCAATTAAAAAAGCTACAGAAACAAGAGTGTCCACACCATTTTTTAAAAATCAGCTTAACTATGCCAGCATAAAAGCAAAATGAAGTTATACTAGTGCAGCTTTCTCACAGAGACAGGCCCTAAGGTGCTGTAATGTTGAGTTTGTTGCCTCCCACACCAGAAAGTCAACAATTCATCTAGGAAGGAATACGCAAGAATATTAAAATAGGTTCTGCAATAATAAAACAGAGATGGTGCAATGATGGACACAGAGGGCATGTCTCCACATGTGATTAATGTGTACTAATAACTCCAGACCTTATTGCTCCAGAGATTTTTGCTCTTGTGCACGCTGTTTGAACATGTGCCTGGGAGCAAAAACTCCAAAGCAATATTCATGCACAGAATATGGAGTCTGGTCAGAGCAGTCCAAGGTAGCAGGGGACCCAGGGAGTCAGCCTGCCAGGACAGGGTTGCTCAGATTGGGCTCCATGTGCTGCAGAGCATCTGGCTGGGGCATGAGGGTGCTTCAGCATCCAGTGCAGCTGGTGAATTCAGACTGGTGGGGCAGTGGAGCATCCCACGGGAACTGGGGGGGGGGGGGAGAGTTACAGCCAGCCGGGAGTGTCAGGGGAGGGGGTTTGCAGCTGGCTAGGCACTTTGGCTGGTAGTGGAGAGGCTGCAACCCCCACTCCCCTCCCATGGGACACTCCACCGCCCTACCAGTCTGAGTTCACCAGCCATGCCTGTTTAGCACAGGGACTGCCTGCTGGCCAGCCCCACACTGAAGCACCCTGTGCCCCAGCCAGTTGGAGCAACATCTACCCGTGTGCTGCTGTGCATGAAAAAATTCCAGAGCAAGTACTAGCCTGCTCTGGAGTTTATTAATTTTGTGCACCCTAATAGGGGCACACATGTAGACGCTAAGATGTTTACTGTGTAGGTAATCAGTCAACTGCACAGTAAACGTCTCATGTAGACATGCCCAGAATGATACAAACACATCAGGCATAAGGCTAGTATATGAAGTTTCTGAGTCAGCCTGGTCTTTTTAACTTCAGTGCAATTTACTCTGGATTGAAAATACTTTTTTTTTCTTCTTCTTTTTGCTGCTGCTGCCATCCTCCCTTGCTTACATACTGGTATTTATGGAAAAAGGGTATGTGTATATGAGAGACAAGTTGGCAGCCATTTTGTAGCACAGCTGCTCAATGAAAAAGCCAGTTCTAGGCCCTGACTGAAAAAATATTTTTTCTACGTTCTTGCTTTCAGAACCAAGGTGCATTTTTCATGTGGGGGCATGTGGTATATGAGAAAATACTGTGCTTACTTTGGGCATCAGAAAGCATCCGTCACATATACATTATACCAGTTTAGAGATGGTCTATGCTGCAGCACCTCTAGCAGGATAGCAATGTTGGCAAGCTTCCTAGTGCTGGCAAAGATTTACTACCTCCCCAAACTATATAAATTAAGCCAGCAAAAGCCCTCTTCTGTTGGTAAAGTGATTCCCTCATCAGTGGTTTCCTTATCAGCACTGGGAAGAGGCTGCAATCTTCTCATACCCCCTGGTAGGTACAGTGGCACCAGTAACACTCTGCTTTGGAGGCCTGGCCTGAGTCTCTCACCCACTTACTGTGCGTGTCTACTCATACGCATTTAATGTGCATTAGCCCACTTTAAGGTGCATTAAGGGAACACGTCTATATGTGTGCATCCTCCAATGCACCTTAAAAATGGCAATTTCAAGATATACAAGCCTAAATTTGATACCTGCATACAGCAGGTATCAAATTTAGGCACAAGTAGCTAAGTCACATTATGCCACATGTAGATGAGCTAATGTGCATTAATGTGTCTGCAAATGCAGTAATGTGACTTAGCTATTCACACCCAAATTTAATGCACCTTAATGTACATTAGCACATCCACATGTAGACGAGTACCTAAACAACCTACACCCCTCCTAAATTGCCTTAATGCACTTTAAGCAAAGGCACATTAAGTTTAGGCACACACAAATATACATGCCCACTGAGCCATAACTTACACCAGCTTTGGGTTATGACCTTGGAGATTAGTTGGCTCTATGGGTTTCCACACTGGTACTGAGGTCAAAAGAGAGGTATAAATTAAAAAGCATTTAAGTGGCTGGGGTAAACAGGTGTAGCAATCCTACTTGCCATGTCAAAAAATAATAGGCAGATTTGTTCAACTGTTGTGTTTCCCTCACATTTTTAAAATCTACCCAGGGAAAGATCATTCTATTATAAATGGTCTAGTCTCTGAATTGGGATCAGAGTTCTGGTGCTCATGAATGACATGTACCCCTGGCAGCTGGGGGGCATGGTAGCAGCGGGAGCGCAGCAGCAGTAAGCAGGATCGCTGCCCACCTGCAGATGCTGCTGGTGGTATCGGTGACAGGGGGAAGGGGGTGGCATGTGGCGACTGCTCACAGGCACCACTGACAGTTTTGGTGGCACATTTTTGTAGGGGGTTACAATCAGGGGGTGCATGTGCACCTGCACCCGCATGCACCCACTACACGTTGCCTGCTGGTGCTCCTCTTCTTCAGTCAAGGAAAGACCAGAAAATTCAGGTTTGTTTCCATGAGAATTCTGAAGAGCTAGATGGCAACTTACCTCTGTGTAGTCATACAGAAATCAAGGGGGGGTTTCTTAAATCCTCCATACAACTGTGCAAAAGATACATGATTCCAGAGTCTGACCACAGGTGGGGACAACAGCATGCCTGCAACATGACCATAAGAGAGGAAGCAGAGAATGCTATTGCAGTCCCATGCCTACAGAGCTGAACTGGCCTGAGAAAGGAAGCAGCACCCTCTAAAGGACTGAGGCCACCTAGTCCAACTATAAACCATCCTTTGTATAGGGCTAACCAGGCAGTTGCTCTGCAGACCATGGATGGTATATCAAGGTGATAGTACCAACTTGGGGCTCAGATTCCCAGAATTCAATTCTCTTCTCTGCTACAGGCTTCTTACAGGAGTGTAGGCATTTTGCCTCAGTCCCTCACAAGTAAAATGGAGACTTTAGCCTTTCTCTCCTTCAACAGGGTTGTGTTTGAGGAATGCTATACAAACTGTGAGGTGCTCAGAGATACTTTGGTAAGAGGGGCTGAGATGTGTCAGACATACCCAAGTAACTTAGTGCAACGTTGCTTCACATTTTGGCTCCACAAGCCAAATGAATGGGATGGGATTGGACCTGGTGCACTGGGATTGGA
This sequence comes from Alligator mississippiensis, assembly GCF_030867095.1. Lineage (NCBI taxonomy): Eukaryota > Metazoa > Chordata > Crocodylia > Alligatoridae > Alligator > Alligator mississippiensis. Next base: position 221,961,118 of record NC_081824.1, on the reverse strand, counting down.
CCCTACCCCGGCATGCCTGGATCAGGTCCCAAGGCCCCAGGGCCCCTGCATTGCCCCTCATCAGCCCCATGTACCAGAATTGGGACCCAGAGCCTTGTGTGTTAGGACTGGGGCCCCCTATAGTGGGCCAGTAGGGGGTGCTCCTGTGCTAAGTCACCTGCCTCACTGTGCCCAACCAAAAATTAAGCCTCAAATGCTTCCCCTGGGGCATCTGTCAGGCCAACCCGCTTCCTGGAGCACACCCACAAGCCTGGGGTAACCACCACCACCTAGGGTCTGGTCTGTGTTCGGGCCCTGTGCCCTCTGAGATACACAGGCCTTGTAGCCCTTGAGGGTGCTTGACCCACTGCAAAATCTTGGGGTGCTTCCTTTAACCTGAAGTACAGAAAGTAGCCTCCCTTAGTCAGCTGAGCAAAGGGAGCATAAAGGTGTGCCCAGTCCCTCTCAAGCATGTACCACAAAGCTTGCTATAGTGGATAGCTTTATTGGGCAGAGAGGGTAGGCTTGGGGAGGGGTACAAGTCAGAGAAGTATCAAAAGAATAACCCTGAGCAAACAAAACCAGCCTGATAGCTATTTAATAAGCTTCTAAATTACTGTAAGCTACTTTTCTAGTTAAGTTTCTGATAATTCACTCACTTCAGCATCCTGGAAGAGAGATAGAAAGTTGCAAAGGTTCAAGTTGCTGTGTAAATGTTCCAACATGCCTCCCTCTTCCTGGAAAGCCTCTCTTTTAAATAGCCCTCCTGACCTCACCTTCTAGACCCAATCAGGGGCAGGTGTTGTTTGATGCTGACCAACCAATTTGAAAAGCATCACACCTTGACCTGGATTTAAACCCCTGCCCTCATGTGATGAGGTCAGAGCTCAAAACAATGAAGCCTAGGTCTACACCCTCTTACCTGATCCAGGTCACATAACCCAGGGCAACCAGATTGACAGACAGGTGAGGAGACCAAGACAAAGAAAAGGAAAAAATAAAAAAACCCAAAAGTGGGAATCTGGAAGAGGGTTCTTCCACACCCCACTCCCCTATCTGGCCCCATGCACCAGGATTAGGTGCTAGGGTCCCACATACTATAATCAGGGCCCTGCAGCACCTCTGCTCAGTGCCGTATGCCAAGATCAGAGCCCTGAGATCCCATGCCACCTTCATTTGGCCCCATGTGCCAGAACTAGGGCATCACAATCAGAGCCCCACACTCTGGGATCAAGACCCCAAGGCCATATGCCACCTATACCTAACCCTGTATGTTGGGATGGGGCACCGTGCTGCCCTGCATACACGGAGCATGGCCCACAGGGGTCCCCACATACCCCTGGGGAACCCCATGGGCTGAATGACCCAGCACCAGGGATAAGTTCCGTCTCGCAGGTCACAGGTTGAGCACCCCTGTCTCACTGAGATGCTGTGGTCACTCACTGGAGCCCCTTTTTTCAGGGTGCAGTGTAGTCCTGATTGGTCCCCACACACACCAGGTCTCTCTGTCTTAGCTTCGCCACCTGCCATGCCTTGGTATTAATTCACAGTGATGCAGCACCACTCATGGCTTCTTCTGAATTTCTTTGTGTTCATCCTCCTGTAGCTTCTTAACAATCAGCTGCTACTCACCACATCCTGTGGGTTTGTTACCAGTCTTCTTGGGTTTCATCCTAGTTCATTACCGTGCTCCCAGCACTGGATTTGCCTTATGTCTTTAATGATAATTCTAATGAGCTCTCACAGGTCCTGATATTTTTTTTCAGCCTGCTTGGCCGTAGTCCAGTTTTTATCCTGCCCAGCCTTTCCCCAGACCTAACTCATAGCACCTACATCCTGGGTCTGGTCTTCTCCTACAGGAGTCTGCTGCTGGAGATCTTCTACCTTTTACTGCTGGAGCTCTTCCCTTAAATTTCTATAAAGCCAGGGCCATCAGTCTGTGGTAGGCCCTTCCCTTTATAACTTCCTTATTTTTAATGGGAACCAAAGGGGGTCCTGAAATGCCAGCTCCCTATCACCTGATCAATATTTCAGTGGAACTAAATTTTTCAACTAGCCACATAAGCAGATACTTTCCAGCTGCTTTGTGACACCAGACAGGCATGCACACAGTCAGAGGTTAGGATCTGGTTCTGAGTCTCTTTCATTTACTCAAGTGAAAGGAGTAACTTTCACAAACGAGTTTATTCAGGGATGACTGAGTGGATCAATGTGTGTACATAAAGCCAACAGAGAATGACAACTGTCTTGTCCAGTTGATAAGAAGGGCTTTATCTCTTACCATTGAAGCATTAGTGTTCATACTTGTTAAAGATGAGGCGACCTTGACTGTGAAACTTAAAATATCAGCTTACTATTCAAATTGTAACTTAAGCTGACTGTAGCTTTAATGTCTTTAGGCTAAATGCTGTAATTCAACACTGCATTCAATTCTAATTTATGCTAGTTGTGGATTTGGTCCTTTTTGGTCATAATCCAAAGGATTAAAAAGCAATTATTTGCATTTGTTCCACACCAACAACCTACAAATGCTTTCACTGATTCATTGTTAATAGCTGTAAAGGAAGGCATGATTGTACCATCCAGAAGCAGCAGCAGACTTTTTTTTTCTAGTTAGCTTTTTACAAATGTGTCAACATTTAGTCTGAATTCAAAGAAAAATCTACAGTAGACATAGAGAAGTATGCCATAAGGATAAAAACAAACAGGGCTAAAAGCAAAAAAAGTAAAGAAGTAATACCAAGTCATACTCTAGTGGTAACTTTAGTTCTTTGCTATGAATAGCTAGAGACAGACATTACACATAAATGGGTTTAAATGATCAGAAACTGGTTTAAACCTGTAACAGAACAGGTGTTCAGTGCACATAAACCAGTTTGAAAATGACTGAAAACAGTTTGAGATAAACCTGGTTGAGTGTAGTATCAGACTTAACTGATTTGGCTCAAACCAGTTTATGCAATGTCTGTCCCAGACCCCTTGCTGGTTTAAGATAAACCAGATTTCCCTAGCACCTCAGCATGCTCTCTGGGCTACATGGAGCTTTCTGCTCCCTGGCTGGAGCACAGCAGAGACTTGTAGGCACAGAGCATCTGCCTGGCTTCCCCCTACTAAGCAGGGATTGTTCCCAGCACCCCTCTGCCTTATGCAGACACCTCAGCATTAGTTACCAGACCACATGCTGGATATGGTCTGTGCTGTGGGAGACAACACAGGCAGACAGGCTTTTTGGAGCTAATCAACAGGTAGCTTAATGTCCTTCCTTGGAAAAGCTATTTAAGAAGAGCTTGAACGAATGGAGAAAGGCTTTGTTTTCTTAATGGGTTGATAAACACTGAGTTAGGGGTAATAAACATTCCCTGCTGGGCTTCTCGAGGGTGGGGGGAGGGGGCGGGAAGAAGAAGAATCAGTGTGTCCTGCCCAGGCCTGGCCACACACCCCCTTAGCTCAGCTCTGTGGAAAGGAAGAGAGGGCAGCTCTAGAGCCCCCTGGCTTCTAACCTGAGCCACTGCAGGCATGTACCTGCCTTTCTAGAATGAAAAGGGAATGTCTGTCTACTTCCAAATCAGTTCAAGTCTTGCAGGTTAGACTAACCTGCAAAGATTGAATCAATTCAGGCTCAGGCTTTTTGAACGCGTGTCCCTAGCCAATGACATTTTATAATAGTCGTTTCGGCTAATGCACTGTAGCTTGCATCAAGCTGCTGATTTATCTGTAGCATTCAGCACTGTCAATTTAGAGAATGAGATGTTGTAAACAGAACAAATTATAATCTATATAAATTACATCTCTTATTCCAGAGACCAAATTGTGGGGGTTAGTAGCTCACCCATGTCAAAAATTTCAGTTAGTCTACAAGAGAAGAAGGCAGATGGAAACAATGGTCTGAAAGCTTTTGAAGTTGGAACAGGCAATGATGCATAAACCATAAAGTGAAGATGATGATGATTATGACAATGTTATAAAAAATAAAATTAATCTTCTGCAGTGAACCTGGGTTCAACTAGTACTCACTGTTTTATGTGGAGATTTTGGTATGGACCTGCAGTACAAAATTCAATACTTTGTACTGAAATATATTAAAAGCACAACTGTACAGGTGCATGTAGTATATGTTTCACATTGGAGTGCCTTCCAGTAATGCAGTGGGAGCCAACCTTTTTGGCATGTGTGCCACAAGTTAGCTTCAGAACCTCCACAAGCACTGCTCTAAACCCCTTCCTCTGCCTGATCTGTTGCTACGCTTTCTGCTCCTTGCACTATCTACCACTGTGCTGCCTATCCCCTTCCTGATCTGTTGCATGCCACACGCAGGGGCTGCCTGTGCCACCTGTGGCATGTGTACTGCAAGTTGATCGCCCCTGCAACAATTCATTAAGCCACAAGACTGACACTGGTCATGGGTGATGCATTCTCTTTCATCCTATCCCAGGGGAAGAAATGTATGATACATAAATTTGGAGTTGGGAGCCTAAAATTTCATCTCTTTATATTTAAAGATGTAGATGCTTGGGGGTAGCGTTCTGTCATACTAACTCTAAGCAGCTTTCTATTCTGTGAATAACTGACTTCATTTCAATGCACATGCCTAAGGAGGGTACTACTTAACCCCAGTGGGAATGGCAGAATCTATAAGCAGTCCTGTCATTTGGCAGAAATTGTTTTCTATTTGGAGGAGGTAATTTTGGGGGGAAGAGATAAACAAGACCATAACATACATATTAATGTATTGCCTGAAGCCCTGCCAGCTTGTGCTGTGATTGTTCCAGCTCACACAAACTAAATGGGGGTCCGCTTAGATATGTACTTGGATTTGGAGACCACCAGGGAAAGCAAGTGGTTTCAGTAAGTGGTGCTTGTCATTCAAGTAGGTTGCTCCCTTCCTTCACTGTGTTTGAGAAAAAATCTAGCAAGGTGCTTGGGATGTTATGTTGATGGATTTGCACAATTAAAACATAACCCAGAATTTCTAATAACTACATCAGACACTGGTACTTCCCCTTGCAGTGCTCTGTTGTGTAAATTAAAGTTATCATATTGATATGGTCAATAAAGTACAATCTCATGGAGCCTCCTGCACTGAGGGTTACCATATTTTCAGTTCCATAAAAGAGGACACCTGCTGTGTGCAGGGAACGGGGGGAGGGGGTTGTTACATGATTGTGAGGGGAGGTGATACGATGGTGCTGTGGCCCCTCATTCCTGACCTGACTCCCCCTAGCCCTGCCAGTGCCCCTCACACCCAACTCACAATACCCTGCTCCCCTGGGTCATGGTGGTGCCCCTTACTCCCAACCCACAGCTGCCCCTGTCCCTGTTGATGCCACTCATTCCTGACCCGCAGCCCCCTGCCCCACACTTCCAAGCCACAGGCCCCTTGCTCCTTCCGTCTCCCAGCTGCCCACCCCTGCAAATTTTTTTACACAGTGGGCTGCTGCCTATAACCCACCCTCTCCACAACTTACAGTCCCAAACCCCATATTGTTCAGATGCTGCTGCAAGAGGAATAGATAGAAAAAGGCAGGTGCTAGGATCTTAGGAGTGCCTTCTGTGCTGAGGCAGAGAAACTAAACTGAACTTGGCAGGTGCTAGGACCCTGGAGACATCTCCTCTGCCCCCAGGCAGCCAGGCATTTCCCAGCTGCAGCTCAGGTGCCTGGACAGCTTCTCCCCTGGGGGGGTGGAGGTGGGGCTGGCTCCTGCTCCCCCAGCCCTGCCAGTGCCCCCCAGCCATGATCTGCAACCCTCCAGCCCTGCCAGAGGGTCCCCCAGCCCCCCACAAGCCCCACTTACCTCAGGTTCCAGGAGCAAAGAGTGAAGCTGAGCTGAGTGGAGCTGTGGCTGACTGAGAGCCTCAGGCCCCTCCTTCCCCTTCCCTCCCTCCCCCCCAAGCAGGGCTGGGGGTTTCCCTCCCTGTTTGCAAACAGCTCTTGCAGGCTGGAGCTCAACCAGCCTGCACAGCTGTTTGCAAAAGCAGGGAATCCGTGGGTTTCTCTGCTAAAAGGAGAAATCCCTGGTTTCTCTGATAAAAAAGGGAAATCTGGTTTTTTTTCTATGGGAAATGGAAAACCAGGATCACTGCTTATTAGGGAGCTCCTTTTTGCTGATGATACTGCACTCACTGCCTATGAAGAAGGCCAACTACAAATACTCATAAATTGTTTTTTCCATGCTTGCAGGATATTTGCCCTGACCATGAGCATCAAGAAGACTGTGATCCTAGGTCAGAGTGTTTTCCAGTCACCATCTATAAGCCTTGACAACACACCTTTCAAGGCAGTGAACAAGTTCTTCTACCTTGGAGCCACAGTGAGTAATAACCTATCACTGGATGAACAGCTAAAGGTGCACATTGCAAAGGCAGCTACCACTTTCAATAAGCTACCCAAATGAGTCTGGAACAATACAAAACTCACAATTAAACTTAAGCTGCTTGTATACAAAGCCTGAGTCCTCCATGTCCTTATGTATACCAATAAGACGTGGTTGACATATGTATATCAAGAACAGAAACTGAAGAGCTGCTACCTACGTTGTTTATGGCACCTCCTTGACATCACGTGGCAAGACAGAATAATCAACACCAAAGTCATCGCCAAAGCCAACCTGCCAACCATCACTACTCAAACAGCAGTACCTATACTGGTTTAGCCATCTTTGCAGGATAGAAGATGGGTACATCCCAAAGGACATCCTGTATGGTCAAGAGGTGGGGAGAGAAGAGTAGGGCACCAAAATGTGCTTTAAAGATGTCTGCAAACAGGATATGAAGGCTTTTGCAATTGACCCAAACCTTTGGGAGGTCTTAGCAAGAGACAAGACAAAGTGGTGCTCCCTTCTCAATTATGAAGTCCAAGGTCACAACAAGAAATGGTCACTTGAATTACAACAGAAATATGACCAAAAGGAACAGCCTGTCAGTACAATAGCCCCTAATGCCATGTACACCTATAAGCATTGTGGCAGGACCTGCAGGTCTAACATTGGTCTTTATAGCCACAAGAGAAAATGCACTACCAGTCAGTAGAATAGCTGCAATATCCACAATCACTCACTGATAAACGGTAGATGCCATACTACCATTGTCCGTCTCCCTCCTGTCTCTTTTTTAGCTGAGATGCAGGCTCATCAGCCAATGAAAAGCTGATTCTGAACCCGCCTGCATCTGAGTCTAATAATAAGTTAGGCTTGCTCAAGCCATGAGTAACTTTGAAGTACATAGGTTAGAGAAGCTGCAAACTAATAGACATCATTTACAATGCAAATAAAATAAACTACCTGTACTCTTGCAAGATGGTTTAATAAAATGAAATATCTTCCAGGTGCCATTCCCTACGGATTTGCTCATGGCCTATTTCTTGAACCCTGAAACTCCTGGGAGAAGCTCCTCTTAGTCTGGCAAACATAAAGCTATTTTTAAAAGCTATTTCTTAGCAAGCAAAAGATGCAGCAACCAGATGGAAATTTAATGAGAGAAGGCCGGACAGCAAAGCTGACAAAGCAGTGACCTTTTATCTGTGGCTCTCAAGGTAGTCCATCCTGAGGTGCTGAGCGTAATGAATTTGTTCATTTCAGCTAAAAGCTAATGGGCATTATTCATATCATAGAACTATTAGGACGTGATGTAAATTTTATATGATTGAACTCTTTGCTTAACAGGAGCCCTCAGCTGAGCCAGCGTAAAGAATCATTGAATTATCTGCTACTCCTAAAGCAAGCTGGCTCCTCAGGTCACAGCTGGAGCAATCTGTCTGAGATTTAAGTTGGCAATCTGACATAATTCAGCAGATAACTCATCTAAGATGAGAATGAGTTTTTTGCATTTATTTGAAGTTGCAGTACTGATGAATCTAAATATATTTTAATCATAGGGAAAAAACATTGATTATACTGCCATGCTAATGAAGAATAACTGTTAATAACAGTAATTTTGTTATACATGCCCCTAATGTTCTGCTATTCATTGTGCATTATCAGCCTAGTACAAAGTATTGCCTACTTTGATGGTACCACTCCCATGATAAGACCCTGGCTTCAGTTGTTTTTTAACTATGCCAAATGTTAACAATTTGGACAGAAATTTCCATGCAATGTAATTGCCTTGGGCCAAAATCTTGAAAGGCTCCCATTAACATTGCTCAGCCACTTCATAGAACAAGTTTAGGATAAAATATATTGGTTTTGTCTGTATTTAAAATGCTTGTAACTTTTGTTGAGAGTTCTAGTGGATTCATAGCAGATATTTGAATTATGGCAGGGGTGCAAGGGAGAGCCTTAGAGGTTTCTTCTATCACTCCCAGGATAATGTGGCCATGTTCTAAACCTAAAATTTCAGCTTGCACATGCTCCTTAAAGACTTTTAGAGTTTGGCAGATAAATTCCCTAAATAATCTACTGTCCCTGAACATATTCCACCCACTGACTGGAAGATCCCTGTACAATCTTTTTGCACCTGCTGCTCCTTGTTGTTGCTGGCGACCATGATGCCTACTGGAACTAAAAGCTGGAGGAGTGTCTTTCTAGTGTTTACAATACTCTACACGCTTCTGCCCAGGCATTCGACAAGATTTGGAGCCTGACTTGAAATTCAGGGAGTGGGAGGATTTTAGCTTTAAGTGACAGCGAAAGGGTAGGTTGGGACAAAAGGGTAGGGGAGGTGGCTAGGATGTGGGGAAAGTGTGGTATGGAGAAGAAAAGGGATTAAGTGGAACTGAGAGTGCCAGGAAGAAGATTAAGCCTAAGAGCTGAGTCAGAGAAGACTAGCCCTGAAGAAACATAAACTGAAGGGGTTAGAGGAAAAGGGGTCTGTAATGGTCTCCTCAAAACCTGGCCTAGAACCAGAACTCCTCATCAGCTATCTGGTTAGTTATCTGCTATCAAAAACCAGCTGTGGAATCCACTCATCAAATGTCTCTCAGCTCCATGTACTGGTTGGTCCACGTGGAAGATGACAACCTACTTCTTGTCCCAACTTAATTTCATCCAACCTCACTGCATAACCTTATGATTATATTTCTAATTATGTAGTCGCAAGCTATCTCACTGGACCCCTGCCTCATTCAGCACACAGTAGGAATGACTCCCACTGAATGAGCAGGTAGTCCATATTTCATTTTATCTTTGTTGCTCAGTGGGTGGCTCCCCATATTTCCACACCATGTTCCAACCTTTCTCAGGATATCAGATGAGGTAGTTACAATGATTTTAATCTACATGATTCTGTAAGTACAGATTTATTATATTTCTCCCAGGCCTTACCTGTTCTTACTTTTTTGTTTAAAAACAAATGGGCCAAATTAATTAAACTATTAGTACATGCAAAACATAACATTAACGTGAACACACTGTCATTTGCCCTAAAATCTTACAAAAGAATCTGACCCTGCTGGACTGGTATCATATCACTGTACCCACTCTTATGTAATATTTTTAATGTAATAATGTATATCCATAAAAACTGTTTCAGAATTTTTTTAAGGCACTAAAGTGTATTGGCATATTGCTTAATTCTCTAAACAACTAATTAAACTCCAGGTCTGTGGTTACTGAGAGCTAATCTACTGGAGCATTTTGATTCATACTGTGTGTTCATTTGTAAGAGTTTTCTAGTTTCACACATTAAAAAGCCATGTAGGTTCAGCAGGTCATTCCCAGACACAGCAGTTTCCATGGCATGAGTTTGAAACTGGAGTTTCACAGAATTAATCTTCTCCTTCAAAGTGCTAATCCTTCCATCTAAATTGACGTGAGAATCCCAACCACCCTTCTATTACATGCTACTATCCAACTAGATACATAAATCTGGTCAGGAAAAATCAGCTTCCAGCAGCTGACAGATTTATTTTTAATGCTAGCTGAGTCCAAGTCTTTACTTAACTGGCTGAAAATTAGGCTTCAACAAGATAAAAGAAATTAAAGGGCACATTTAGTTAACAAGACTCTCAGATATCTAGATTCTTGAATTACAGCATATAATCTGTTACTACTCATTAAATTAGTATTTTTCAGGCACCAAGCTATTGTCAAGAGTTGCATTATAATTCTCACATTCACATTGCTATGCATTTAGTAAGTAGGGCTCTGTGAAATTTTGCCGAGTGTTTCGTTTTGAAGTTGTTTCGACGCATTTCAAGCTCGAAACAGCTAAATCAAAACAAAACAAAAAGTATCAAAACAGCTTTGAAATGAAATGAGGGCACTGAAAATGTTTTGAAAGTTTCAAAACGTTTCGGGTTTCAAAGCAGCCTGGGGGGGGGGGGGGGGGCAGGGGAAAGCCAGGGCTGCGCTCCGAGTGGCTCCACAGCCCCATATAGCTAAACCCAGTGGGGAGTGCAGCCCTGACTCTCCCCACCTCCTCCCACCAAGCTGCACTCTGTGGGGCTGGCTGAGCCAATCAGAGGGCAGCACCAGCTCTGCCCACCTCCCGCTGCTGGGCTGCGCTCTGATTGGCTCCACCAGCCCCATGGAGCTCAGCCTGGTGGTGGGAGGCAGAGTACAGCCTCAGCTGGGCTGCGCTCCAAACAGCTGCACAGGACCATGGAGCTAAGCCCAGTGGTGAGAGGCAGAGTGCAGTGCAGGCTCTGCCCACCTCCCACCACCAGGCTGAGTTTTGATTGGCTCCACAGCCCCATGGAGCTCAGCACAGTGGTGGGAGGTGGAGCGCAACCCTGGCTCTGCCCACCTCCCACCATCAGGCTGAGTTCCATGGGGCTGTGGAGCCGCTCAGAGCACAGCCAGTGGTGGAAGGTGGGCAGATCCAAGGCTGTGTTCTGCCTCCTGCCACTGGGTTCAGCTCCATGGAGCCAGATGCTGGGTGCAGGCTGCATTCAGCGCTGGTCCCAGGCAGCAGTGGCAGCCTCCTGTCATCTGGTGCAGATCTGGGGGCCCATCCCCCCAGGAGCAGTCCAGCACAGCCCCACAGTCCTTCTGGGGGTGTGGGTCCCAGATCTGCACTCGGATGATAGGAGATTGCTGCTGCTGCCTCTGGCCAGTGGCAGCATCTGTCTTCCTGAGTGGTGGGTACAGGCTGTGCCTGCTACTGGTCCCAGGCAGCAGCGGCAGCCTCCTATCATCCGGCAGAGATTCAGGGGACTGCACTCCTTGGAGGAGTCCAGCACAGCCCTGTAGCCTTCCCAGGGGTGTACGCCCCCAGATCTGCATGCTGGATGAGAGGAGGCTGCCGCTGCTGGCAAATTTTGCTTTCAAGACTTTCAGGTGCAGTTTCCAAGAAACCTCTGCACCTATATCCTTGAAGCTTGGCAGGCCTTATGCCCTTAGAAGGGGCTACCATCTCTGCAATTTGCATCCAAGTCAGGCATGGAATGACAACATGTCAGACATTTTCATGATTCCCCATTATAGTCTATGGGCGAAACATCAAAACAAGTCGAAACAGCAAAACAGTTTTGACGAAACAAAATGGGATGGTGCTTTGAAATGAAACAAAATGGTGAAATAAAACATTGTCCCTTTGATATGGTGAAACAGATGTCAAAACAAAATGATGGTGCTTCATACAGCCCTATTAGTAAGTGGAGTCTACTCCACTATTGGGAGCTTAAGTGGACCTAAACATTATTCTATTCTACCTGTTTAGGTTTTTGAAAATATGCATTGCATTTACATTTGTAAAACACAATCATCTTGGCCCTAAGACTGAGGCATAAAAAACAGTATGCAGGAGGACCCACCCATCCTTTCAATGAATTGTTTTTCAGGGACTCCAAGCAGTGTGGAATAGAATCACACATTGCCTACATATATACATTCAGTAATCAATAATAATTTTTGTCCTAGTAGAAGTTCTTACCCAAAGCTGTATGTACAGACATATGAATGCTGAGACTCTGAAGAGTAGAAAAATTACTATACTGATGCTGTGCACCTAGGGGGAGGCCTGTGCACACATCTCAGTGTGCTCTGTAGGCTCCCAGTTGGCCTGGCAACAGATGGCAGCAGTGCATAAGGCAGATTTGACTGGCTGACCCAGACTGCCCATGGTCAACCTGTTTCCCTATAGCACAATGTGGAGATTGTGAAGGGAATGTGTTCTGCTCTTTGATGGAGCAGCATAATCCAGCGAATGTTACATTGTCTCCTGGAGGAGGAGGAGGATGCTGGAGGACTATGATATCTTCTGAGATTCCAAACAAATACAGACATTTGTTCTCCCAGAAGAAACTCTCCTGGGAGTGATTTGACCCTGGTTATTCCCCAGTTATTTTTTCTCCTGAAGCAGCCATTTTTACTGAGAGAAAAAACTTGAACAACCTGTACAGCCATTGTTTCTCTTGGAAGAGCAGTGACTCTCTCAGGAGAAACTGAATGTCTGTATGAGGCCTCAGGCACCCTAATCCACTTACACATCTAATAGGGAATAGAATCTGTCCCTTAGTGCTATTGTAAAATACCACTGTTTTCAACTATTAGAGTTTAACATTAAAAAAAGTGTAATTGAAACTGAAACTTGGCACAAAGGGCACAACTTGGCACAAGGACCGCAGTGTTTAACTGATTGAAAGTGACATTGCTCCATTGACATTGTTCTATTCCAGCTTAGGTTATAGCCAAAACGTAAGACTATGAACATCATTCCATCAGTTTATCAAGAAAAGAACACCATAGCATATTTCTCACAAGTAGATGTGGCTTCTTGTATTATTGATGTAGAACTCTATTGAATCTTAGTTTCATAGTTGGCAGGGTCAGAAGGGACCTGAGGAGATTATCTAGTCTGATCCCCTGCCATGGCAGGAAAGAGTACTGGGGTCAAATGACCCCGTCCAGATGTTCATCCAGCCTTTTTTTAAAGACCCCCAGGGTAAGAGCCAGCACCACTTCTTCTGGAAGTTGGTTCCAGGTCCTAGCCGCCCTGACAGTAAAGTAGTGCCTCCTAATGTCTAGTCTGAAACTACCCTCCGCTAGCTTGTGTCCGTTGTTTCTTGTAACTCCCGGGAGTGCTTGGGGGGAACAGGGACTCTCCGAATGCCTGCTGGTCCCCCTTGACTAGTTTGTAGACTGCCACTTGATCCCCTCTCAGCCTTCTCTTTTGGAGGCTGAACAGGTTCAGGTCCCTCAGCCTCTCCTCATACAGCCTGCCCTGCTGCCCCCTGATCATGCGGGTGGCCCTCCTTTGGACCCTCTCCATATTGGCCACATCCCTCCTGAAGTGCGGCACCCAGAACTGGGCACAGTACTCCAGCTGTGGTCTGACGAGTGTCACATAGAGGGGGAGGATCATTTCCTTGGACCTGCTCCACATGCATCTGTGGATGCACGACATGGTATGGTTGGCCTTCCTGACTGCGTCCCTGTATTGTCAGCCCATGTTCATTGTGGCATCAATGATGACTCCGAGATCCTTTTCTGTCTCAACACTGGCGAGAAGGGAGTTCCCCAGCCTATAGGTGTGCCGCTGGTTCTTCCTCCCTAGGTGCATTACCCTGCACTTGTCAGCGTTGAACCCCATCCTGTTCTCTTCAGCCCACCCTTGTAACCTGTCTAGATCCACTTGCAGCCTGTTCCTTCCTACTAGCATACCCACTTCACCCCACATCTTAGTGTCATCTGCGAATTTGAACAGGGTGCTTTCTACCCCCTCGCCCAAGTCACTGATGAAGATGTTGAATAATGCGGGCCCGAGGACCGAGCCCTGGGGAACCCCGCTGCCCACATCCCTCCAGGTCGAATAAGATCCGTCCACCACCACCGTCTGGGTGCAGCCCTCCAGCCAGTTAGTGACCCATCTGACAGTGTAGGTATCAACACCACTGTCTCCTAGTTTCTTACTGAGAATGGGGTGAAAGACTGTGTCAAAGGCCTTCCTGAAGTCCAGAAAGACTATATCCATTGCGACACCTGCATCCAAGGACTTGCTGACCTGTTCATAGAAGGCCACCAGGTTGGTTTGACAAGACCTGCCCCTAATGAACCCATGCTGGTTGCCCCTGAGCATAACCTCCCCTGCTGGCCCTTCCTGAACATAGAATCATAGAATCATAGAAGTAGGGTCAGAAGGGACCTTGTAGATCTTCAAGTCCGACCCTCTGCCTGGGCAGGAATGAAACTGGGCTCAAGGGACCCCAGCCAGGTAGGCATTGAGCCGCTTCTTAAAGACCCCCAGAGTAGAAGCCAGCATCACTTCCCTTGGAAGTTGGTTCCAGATCCTAGCCGCCCTAACTGTGAAGGAGTTCCTATGGATGTCTAATCTGAACCTACTCTCCAACAACTTGTGGCCGTTATTTCTTGTTATCCTGGGGGGTGCTGGGGGAAACAAGTTCTCCCCCAAACCCTTTTGGTTCCCCCCTAGTGAGTTTATAGACAGTCACAAGGTCCCCCCTCAGCCTTCTCTTGTGAAGGCTAAACAGGTTCAGGTCCCATAGCCTCTCATTGTAGGGTCTGCCCTGCTGTCCCCGGATCATTTGGGTGGCCCTCCTCTGGACCCTCTCAATGTTGTCCACATCCCTCTTGAAGTGGGGCAGACTGTATCAGGGGGAGGATCACCTCCTTGGCCCTACTCGAGATGCACCTGTGGATGCACGATAGGGTCTGGTTAGCCCTGCCGACTGTGACCTCACGTTGTCGGCCCATGTTCATCTTGGAGTCAATGTCTCCAAGATCCCTTTCTGCCTCCGTGCTCTCGAGAAGGGAGTTTCCCATCTTATAAGTGTGTTACCAGTTACTACTGCCCAAGTGCAGCACCCTGCACTTGTCCGTATTGAAATGCATCCTGTTTTTGTCAGCCCACTCTTGCAACCTATCCAGGTCTTTCTGCAGTCTTTCCCTCCCTACTAGCGTGCCCACCTCACCCCAGATTTTGGTATCATCAGCGAATTTGAACAGGTTGCTTTTCACTCCATCGTCCAAACTGCTGATAAAGAAATTGAACAGCGCAGGCCCAAGGACCGAGCCCTGGGGGACTCCGCTGCCCACTTCCCCCCAGGTCGAATATGACCCATCCACCACCACCCTCTGAGTACGACCCTTCAGCCAATTAGCAATCCATCTGACCTTGTAGGCATCGATGCCACAGTCGCCTAGTTTTTTTAATGAGGATGGGGTGGTCGACAGTGTCAAAGGCCTTGCTGAAGTCCAGAAAGACTACATCCATGGCGACACCTGCATCCAATGCTTTTGTGACCTGATCGTAAAAGGCAATCAGGTTGGTCTGACATGACCTGCCCCTAATGAAACCGTGCTGGTTGCCCCTCAGCATCATCCCTGATGCCGGCCCATCACAGATGTGCTCCTTGATGATCTTCTCAAAGAGTTTCCCCAGGATTGAGGTAAGACTAACGGCCCTATAGTTGCCCAGGTCCTCCCTCCTCCCTTTCTTAAAGATGAAATGTGCCAGGATAATTCTTTTGAAAAGCTTCCCCAGGACCAAGGTAAGACTCGTGGGCCTATAGTTTCCTGGGTCCTCCTTCCTCCCTTTTTTGAAGATGGGGACCACACTGGCCCTTTTCCAGTCCTCCGGCACATCGCCCAAGCGCCATGAGTGTTCATAAGAGCTGTGCCAGAGGTCCTGCAATGACCCCTACTAGTTCCTTCAGCACTCTAAAAAAACAAGCACTCTAGAAGACAAATCTAAAAGACAAGTCTTGTTCCTGCAATGATATAGCTCTTGTTCCAACAGAAGCTTAAACACATGCTCAACTTCTATTGAGCCCACCAAAGACCATGGTACTACCCATGAGCAGGAAGCATTTTATATACACTTAATTTAAAACCATTTTCCCAATAGAATTGATTTCGCTTTTTCTTAGGATATTGGAATACTTAATATGTTAAAAATTTGCTAGTGTAGCTCTTTAGGAGTTACTATAGTTCACAGGGCTTGGATTTAGAAAAAAATGAAATTGGCAAATGAATAGTACTAGTTTAAATTTGCTATCTTTTAAAATCAAATGCTCTGACATTTTAAAATTCTATTTTACACAGGCAGTAAAAATTGTCAGCACATCTCACAAGGCTTTCTAGTGTACAGCACTAATATGATAATTAGATTCACATGACTGATTATAAATGCCATTTCAGCAAATAAAAGATTTTTCTAGTTTGAATCCAAAAGCTACACCAAATCCCATTTTCAGTTACACTGAACTGAGTATTTTATATCTTTGACATTTCTTCAGAGCTGCATTAGTGTATCTGAGAGCATAATTTGGCCCATCTTATACAATGTGATTATGATTTCTTTGTCATTATGTAGACAAACCAACATTTTGCACTCACATTGTTATGTTTGCGTGTGTGTGTTTGTGCATTGTTACTGCTTTCTATTCCTGCTTCATAAATGCCATCAGAGGGAAAGGAGAGAAGGATATGTATCTGCAAAGCTAACTGTCAGGTCCCATACTCATACAAGTTTTCTTTGTCTCCTGGTAAGGCTTCTGGTATTAGGGGCCCTTGGGCTGTTTTTTTTTTTAAGTTTCCAATGGAGAGGAAAAAAAGAAGTAGGATTCTGAAAAAAAAATTACTAGTGTGTAGTTTTCCAAATTTGCATTTAGGTAACAAGATAAGGATATATTTTTAAAGGCTAATTATTTGTTCATAGGAAATTTGAAGGGGAAAAAAAGCTATACTATTTCAAATTTCTCAGAAAAATCACTTTTAAATTACAACTGTTTTTTTCAAATTTCACAACACTGTAGTGAACAACACAACCCCAAATTAATCATTTTTACTGAACACTAAATATAACACTTTCTAACATTAAATTCTAATTTTGAGCATCTGAAAATTTGAATTTGAATCAAAAAGCAATTTGTCTCAACTACCATTTTTGCCACCTCTAATAGCAGGTTCATCAAAGAAGAATCTTGGCCCAAATTTTCAGAAGTTACTTTCATTTTGGCTGTCTCAACTTTTACCTACCAAGACTGTACCACCACAAATTAAACCATACTTATAGAAGGGCCTCCAACTCTTGTCTCAAATATGGAGGCATCCAACAATCACTAACTTTTGAAAAAGAAGGCCTTCATCTTTTTATCCTGAAAATCAAAAATATATCATTCATAAAATTACTTCTGTTCCCCTTGTGTGCCCTGAGGCTAGAGGAGTGAAAGAAATAGCCCTAGCCAGTCTCACACTCTGACTGTATCAGGGGAGCCACTGGGGAGTTAATATGAAAAAGTATTTTGAGTTAAAACATGAACCCAAAGATATACCTGAATAGTATTCTCTCGGCAACCAAGCAATCACAACATACAAAGCCTGGTCATAGACTTGTGCCTCCCAGATGGAGCCATTAAGTTGTATGGCCACATCACAGGGTTAACCTGCGGCTAGATTTCTGACTTAAAAAAACATAGCTTTTGCTGATATATCAAATTGTGCAGCTTGGCTTAGATTTGACGTGAATGCAGACAAGCCCATTAAAAGCAAAGAAGCCTTGTGTGTATCTCCTGTGCTGTCCCTGTGGAATACTACTGTTGGATTAACATAGTAAACCCCACGGCTGTAAAGGTGACCTCCCACAGCTACAGTTCTCATATTTATCTCAGCAATGCTATACTTGACATTTCTGGGAGAACAGGTGTTTCAAGTTTACATAACAGATCATTTGTTTCTGACCAGATCGTATTCTGGTGCTGTGGGGTTCCTTTTATTTGGCTGCTCATCTGACTTGGTTACCATACTTTATGGATTTTAATAAAGCAGATTATACCAAAAAGCAGGCATTTCAGTACAGAAGCTTTGGGCACATCTTTAGCTATTGAACACAGGTGTTAAACAGCACAGTTACTGTGACTGAAAGTTGTCCAAGACCAAAATACAAACATTGGAAAGTTTTCTTTCCTTTTTTCTTACTTGGGTTTGTGATGACCTCACTTAGGGCTAGACAGCAAGTGCAGGGAACTTAGAGGTTGTAACAACATCCTCAAACAGGCTTACTAGTGTCTAGTCACTGTGACTTAGACACACCACTGGGACTTGCAGTTTTATCTTGCTTACTTTTGCCATCCCTCCACTGATCATGGGAGGAAGGATAATAAAGTGCAGTTGACATAGGTGATCAGCCTCACCTCAGTCATAGGTGGTCAGCCTCACCTCAGTCTCTAGAAAAATATGGAGCAGGTCTTCAAGGAATCCATTTCTAAGCACTTGGAAGACAAGAAGGTGATTAGGAACAGTCAGCATGGATTCACCAAAGGAAAGTCATGCCTGACCAACCTGATTGCCTTCTGTGATGAGATGACTGGCTCTGTGGATGTGGGGAAACCAGTGGATGTGGTATACCTTGACTTTAGTAAGGTTTTTGATACGGACTCCCACAGCATTCTCATAGGCAAGCTAAGGAAGTACAGGTTGGATGAATGAACTGTAAGGTGGATAGAAAATTGGCTGGATCATTGGACTCAGAGGGTAGTAGTCAATGGCTTGATATCTAGTTGGCAGCTGGTACCAAGTGAAGTGCCCCAGGGGTTGGTCCAGGGCCCGGTTTTGTTCATCAACGACCTGGAAGATGCCATAGAGTACGCCCTCAGCAAGACTGCAGATGACATCAAGCTGGAGGGAGTAGTAGACATGCAAGAGGGTAGATGTAGGATTCAGAGTGACCTAGACAAATTGGAGGATTGAACTAAAATAAATGTCATGAGGTTCAGTAAGGACAAGTGCACAGTCCTGCACTTAGGACAGAACAATCTCATGCACCAGTACAGATTGAGGACTAGCTGGCTTGGCAGCAGCTCTGCAGTAAGGACCTGGGTATTACAGTGGACAATAAGCTGAAAATGAGCCAACAGTGTGCCCTTGCTGCCAAAAAGGCTAACAGCATACTGGGCTCAACTGGGTGGAGTGTTCCCAGCAAATCAAGGGAAGTAATTATTCCCCTGTATTCTGCACTGATGAGACAACATCTGGAGTACTGTGTCAAGTTTTGGCCCCCCCACTACAGAAAGGATGTGGAAAAAATGGAGAGAGTCCAGTGGAGGGCTATGAAAATGGTTCAGGAGCTGGGGCACATGACTTCTCAGGACAGGCTGAGGGAACTGAGCTTAATGGGCTCCTACAGATGTATAGGGAGCTGGCTCCAACATGCTGGAAATCTAGCATGTCAGAGGAGACTGAATTAATCGAGTCTGGTGGACTGGAGCACAGAAATTGACACACACTGGCAGTATTCTGTGTCATGTGTATCAGTGTCCCTGTCTGTCCCCACACTGAAAATATAGTGGCAGGACACTTTAAAATAAAGCACATTCAATGAACTTTAGTTCAAAGTGCCCTGCCACTATTTTTTCAGCACGGAGATGTGCAGGGATGCTGATACATGTGACATGTGGGTGCTTTTAATTAGCACAGCTCGCTAATTAAAGCTCCTGGCCCCACATCTCAGAGGACGTGTAAAAATTCCCATTTAGTCTACAGAAGAAGACTAAGAGGGGATTTAGTAACAGCCTTCAACTACCTGAAAGGTAGTTCCAAAGTGGCTGAAGCTATACTGTTCTCAGTGGTGGCAAATGACAGAACAAGGAGCAACAGTCTCAATTTCAACAAGGGAAGTTAGATGTTAAGAAAAACTCTCTCACTAGGAGGGTAGTAAAACACTGGAACAGGTTACCCAGAGAGGTTGTAGACTCTCCATCCACTACATCTATTGGAGGTTTTTAAAACCTGGGTAGACAAAGTCTTGGCTGGGTCGAGCTAGTTGGGCTGGGATGGTCCTGCTTTGAGCAGAGGGTTGGACTAGATGACTTCCTGAGGTCCCTTCTAACCCTAATTTTCTATGATTCTGTGATTCTGTGTTGAGCTGGGGTGGAACAGCTGCTCTCACCTGGCTCAACATGCCATGGAAGGGCTGGCTGGGGCACAAGGGTGCTTCAGTGAAGGACTAGCCATTAGAACTAGTAGGGCTGTGCAAAGCTTCAGTCCCTGGTTTGATTCGGTGGAGATTCAGCCAGATTCTGTGGCCAAATCTCCAAATCCGAATCAAATCAAGACACATGGAGCATCCCACAGAAACACAGAGAGCTCCCCAGTGTGCTTGGCAGCAGACGCAGAAGTGGACCAGAAGCACTTCTGGTTCACTTCTGGGTCCACCAGAGAGCGCACGGGGGCGGGCCAACACCCCCCTAGCTTGGCGACTGGTGCCTCCTGGGTCTGCAGGAGCACCCAAGATCCCCCTGCAGCTGATTGCTAAGCTGGGCGGGTGTGGGGGGTAAGGCCCCTGCGCATGCTCCCTGGCAGACCTGGAAGTGGACCAGTACTTCTGGTCCATTTCCGGGTTCATTGCTGAGCACATGGAGGACCCCCCTGTACTCCTGTGGGACGCTCCATGCGCCCCAGCATTACAGCAATCATGAGTCACGCCTGCTACCTCAAGGTACATAGAAAAAACTTTTAAAGCTATGTCTGTGTCTGAATTGTTGATTCTCCAAATCATCATTGAATCTTCAGATTCAGACTTGGCCGAATCGAATCAGGGACAGTGATCCCAATCAACAAATTGGGCTGTCCCTGATTTGGGCTGATTCCAAATCGAATAGGACCTGCTTTGTACATCCCTAAGAGCTAGCCAGCAGCATCTACATATGCACTGCTGCACAGTCAGGGCCAGATTAATCCTTTAGTGGGCCCTAGGGAAACAAACTATGCACCTGGTTGCTTTGCATAGAGCAGCAGCAGCAGAAGCTGCTGCTGGGGTTTGGAGCTGCAGTGTGAATCCCTAGAAGGGAAAAGGAACATGGGCAGCCCTGCTGTGGCAAAATAAGCTCAACTGGGCCCCTTCTTCACCTAGGGCCCTAGGCATGTGCCTATTTTGCCTGTGCATTAATTCAGCCCTGTATGCACTAAAGAACTCCACCGTATATTTACAAGTACTATCCTATGGCGAAGTATATTAATTTCCTGTGGCCTAATAGGGCCACATATGGAGACTTTACTGAAGAGCTAATTAGGCAGCTCTGCAGTAAACACTTCATATCGATATGACCATCCCCCACCCCAAGTTGTACTCTTGGAGATATCCTTCCTATTTAGTGTAGAGGCTATAAAAGAAAATGATGGGATGTGAGCTCTTTGGATATGTTTTCCAGGATCTCACAGCTTTAATTTTCATGGTTGCTGATCTCATTCCTCAGTACCTTAAGAACATCCTTCTAATAGATATATCTATTTGATAAAACAAGAAAGAACATGCTCAGTGGGCACGTCTACATGTGTTAATGTAGCCAGTGAGGGCCAGGAATCAGTGACAAACTGTCTGGTATTACCAACAGCAGAGGTCTGTCATGCCCGATCAAACCACTGGTGATCCTAGGCCAGCATGTTGCTTCTGGCAACGGTCATTTTTCTAAGCCAGTTGCCCAGTGCTGCATGGGGGATAACAGAGAGAGATTACTTCTACAGACTTCTGGATTATTAGTTTACCCTCTGAAGTATGTGATACTATTGCCTTTATTTTAAACAGAATGCAGGGTGGGTAAAATTCACTTCATCCACACAAAGCCCGATTATGTTTAATCTAAACAATAGAAGTACAGAAGTGATGCAGAAGTGAAATCCAGATGCAATCAGACTGTACTACAGCAGTTTCAGGGCAGCTCTGACTTGGGGATAAAGACTCCCAAGGGTCTGCTTACTCAAAAATAAGATTAACCTAAATACATACTCATGATACCTAGACAGCATTGTGCTCTTCCCCTACCACAAACTACACACACCCTCCAGGAAAATCTTCATGAAAGAGGACTCATCTATTGCCTCATGGTTGCTTCGCTTAATAGAAGCAGGTGATCTAGCCCTTGAATAATTAATTTAGCTCACTAATGTTTGAGAAGCTGAACAAAATAAACTGTGATCCCTGCTTGTAAAAAAACCCTTCCTGAAATTCAGTCTTTAGCTTCTGGAGAGAAAAACTGATAGTTTTATCTGAGCCCCTACACTAGAACTGTGCACATGTACACACAAAAGAGTCAAGTAAATCAGAAGTGAAATTACTAACATTAACTTGCCTAAAGAAGAATATCTTGCATTCAACACTTGTTTAACTGTATCCCAACTATGCAGTTGGTCCAATAAAATATGTCACCCTAGGAAATCCTTGCCTCTTGTATAACATTAACTTGTCTTTATTGCATATACTACATAGACTGTTTCAGATTGCATTTAGCAATTTATCTGTTAATACACACATTTACACAACTACAGTTGAGCCAGCTTCTGTCTCCTCTTTGTGAGGCTTCCACGATAAACCTCAGAGCAGGGACTACTTCAGCATCTCTGTGCAGTGCCTAGCAGGTTGGGTCCTTATCCTAGCTGGGGCTTCTGTTATTTCCATCAGTATTACATTTTAATGGGAAAAAAAAGGAACTAAATCTTCAAGATGATAGCAATCCCCTAGAGCAAAATCAAACCTTCAAAATGAAAATAAATGGGAACCAAACAGCTAAGTGACCTAAATGGCTGTAAAATTATATTTGCACAATCTGCTTAAAATCTCTATTTTAATCTTAAATAGGAATGACAACCAGAAAGCTTAAGAATTCTGTGGAATAAAGCCTCTCACCGACATAATCCACTGTCAGTTCAAGGCTTACTATTATTACTATTCACAGACAAGAAGCCACATTTACTAACATCAGGGCTGTGACATAAATGGGAAAGAACCAGAAAATTCATGGTTCCCATTGATGTTCAACCCTTAATTCATCACCTATTAAGGTTTTTTTCTCTTTTTCTTCTTGGCAGAACCACAGGAGTGGAGGACAAAAGTGGTCCTCAACTTTGAATGCCCCGGATGTTATTGTTTTGCTTTGCTCTCATAATGGGGTTAAACCCATTGTTTCAATGTTGCCGCCTTCTTCTGGAAAGAAAAATACCTTCTGTGGAAGGCTGAAAAGGATAACATCATTGGGAAGAGTATCCAAAGGGCACTACCAGCAATCTATAAAGCCCAGCTGTAATTCATACACAATGGAGCCTCAGGGCTCTGCAGGAGGTCCACCTATGTTATCATTTGTATATTGTTTTCTCATTCATAGCCTGCCAGTACCACTGAAGGGTGTGGAAAGGGTGCAAGCAGGATTTCTCCTGCTGCCTGCCCCGCACCAGTCAAAAAGAGAAGGCCTTTTGCCTGGTCCCCTCATCCCTTTGCATAGATATGACAAAAGTCAGGCTTAAGCTAGTCTGTTTTAAGAAAGAACATTATTGTGAATTTTCATTGTGGATAAGTGAATCTAGTGCTTAGAAACTGTACCTGACTAACAGCAGCTGGAACTACAGCCCTTTGTATTTATATATTCTATTTACCAACCTCCACTCCTGCAAAAAATTCCTGCCCAGGCATATGCATCGAATGTCTGGGTGACCCTCATGCATGCACCGTGATCCAGAAGGATCGAAGGTTGCCACAATTCGATTTACCTGTCAGAGAAGCCAGTGGCTGGCGAGGGGGTGAAGTGGGGCTTTTGCAGTTCAGGGACTCAGTGGGCTGGTTAGGTTCCCCCTCCAACACTGTGCAGACCCAAATTGGAGAGGACCCAGGGGGTCATTCCCACCCTCCCCCCCAGCCTAACAGATGCAGGCAGGATGCAGGCTAGGGAGCACAGAATTTACTGCCTCGGTTCTGTGACAGCTGGGAACAGGCCAGCTCTGTTCCACCAGAGCAGACAGCAGGGATGCCAGCAGGACTGTGAGGTAACTTGAATCAGGAGGGGATCTGGGACAGAAGTTCCATCAAATGGTTTAACTTAAATTAGTTACATCTGATACTATAGCCAACCAGGTTTATCTTGAACTGGAGTTGGCCATTTTGAAAGCAGTTTATGTGCACTGAACTTCTTTTATGTTTCAGGTTTGCATCAGTTTCCAATCACTTGTTCCAGTGTAACCCTTCTGCTGAGCACCTGTCAGCAGCTACAAGGGTCGAGTTCAATGTTGGGGTACTAGATAGATTTCACCTTGGCTCAAGATTCCACCCAGAATTTAGTGGGAAACACTAAATGAATCACTGAGGTGTCCAATAGAAGTAACAACCTTTCCCTCGCAAGCAATGTAAATACAAAACCCAAATTTATTACGAAGACTTAAAAATAAAAACCACTAACTACAATTTTAAAACACTATAAACTACAAAACAAAGTCTATAGGTAGCACCTTCTTGGGGAGGTTTTACCCATACCCAGGCAGTCTGGGACTTGGGCTCTGCAATGGGTAGTTCTGGGGCCTGTACCCTATTCCTGCCCTTCAGCAATGGGCTGCAGAGTGGGGCCCACACTGGAGAGTCCTGAGCTGCTCCATGGGTTCACTGCGCAGTAGAGAGCTGCTAGAAAGCATAGGTCTTTCGGTGTTGCAAAGGGCCCCTTGTTGCTCCCTGCAAAGCTGTAGTGCTGATCTCCACATCCACGTGACAGCTTTAAGGGGTTAACTGCAACTTTTTCATCAGCATATTGTACCCCAGAGTTTCTAGTCCTACTTCCAGCTCTGCTGGGCCAGGAAACTGCAAGAGAAGTCAAAGAAAAGCCAGCCAAACAGCAAAAGAGCCTGAACTGCAACCAGTGCCAACCACACTGCTTGGTCAGGACAAAGAGCCACAAAAGCAACAACATGTGCTAGTCCCCAAGCTAGGTCTCAGCATGCAGCAAATGTACAGCAGGCATCAGCAACACAGCTATGCTGTGACACAACAGCTGCAAAACAATAGAAGGGAGACTCATACCTGTCCTGCACCAAAACCTTGACATACAGCAAAAGAGCGCCAGGCCTATTTGGCTGCAGCCTGGACATTTAGTCTCAGCTACACTGTTATACTGAGACCTAACAGCTATAAAACACCAAAAAGTGACCAGGTCTATCTTGGCTTGGGTCTGAACTACAACTAGCACTCAACCATAGCACTTGGTTGAGGCATAAACTGCAAAAGGGACAAAAGGAGACCCAGGCCTATTTCGCTGTGCCTGGACTGGGCAGCAAAAAGCCAGCCAGGACTATACTGCACTGAGGCCTGGATAAACAACAAGAAGTGCCAGGGCTTCCTCCTGGCCCAAATCTGCCAGCCAAAACATATGGCTGGGGTTCAGCCCCACACAGGTGGACTGATATGCAATAGGTGTAAAACAGCAAAAAGGGTCCAGGCTTGTGGATGTGGCCTGGACATCCAGTCTCAGCTATACTACCATGCTGAGACACTACAATTCCCAACACAGAGGGTCAGTAACTGCCAGGACCCTGTTCCTGGTCAGTCTGCTCTAGGGATTGCTCATGGTACCATCCCACTCAAAGTATGCATGGCCACAACTGCCAGCAAGACATGCAACTGGGGTTCAGCCATGCACCTAGGCTAGAACCAAAACAAGTTGCAACTGCAACTAAAACACACCAGGCTCTTAGCCCTAGCCCAGAGCATGCCAGCAAAACTGCCAGGCTCCAACTCTAGGTAGTCTGCTGCATGGATTTGATACGCCCCCCCCCCCCCCCCCCCAATTAGTATCTTCTCACTCAAAAACCAGAAAACAAAAGGTGAAAGAAGAGGGAGAGAACAGGGCTCTCAAGCCCTGAGACAGACTTTCTTTCCTTGTACCTGAGACTTTCTCATCACATAGCATTTGCTTGACTCTCCAGTGAAGGGGTGCGGGGAGCCCACCGCATGGGGAGCAGTTTTTCTGGCTCCCAATTCAGTGGTGCAGCTCTCAGCAGCCCCAGGAGAAGAGACCTCAGCCCAGGTGGCCTAAGCCTTAAAGAACTTTTCTGGCATAATTACAGGGTCCCAATCAAGTAACAGCATTGTAGCGGCACAATAGGGGGCACTACTATGCAGAGCCACCTGCCTCACTGTGCCAGGCCCAAAAACCTCACTTTGGGAGTCTCCCACAGGGTGCCTACTGCCCGCTGTCCCTCTTTGTGGAGAGCACCTGCAAGCCTGGAGTAACACTACCACCACCTGGGCACTGGTCTCTGTTAGGGCTCTGTGCAGCCTAGGGCACACAGACCCTGCAAGCCTTGTGGGTGCTTTGCCCCCTGTTAATATTTCTGGGTGCCTCTTTCAGTCCAAAGCATCCCAGGATAATCTCAGGTAGGACTGAGGGAACATAAACAGGAAAGCTGTACTGACTGGGTTAGGAGCAAAAAGGCTTGCCTCTCCCCCACCCTCCACAGCAATACAGCAAGACACCCTGTAACCCAATACCTTTATTGATGGGGAGGAGGGGGTTAGAATAAGGAAGTCAGAGTACACTTTCAGCAAACATAAGCAATCAGAGTCTTATCCCCTCCCCTCATGAATGTATCTGGCCAGCTCATCTGGCTGACCAGCCAGAACCAAAAAGAAAGCAAGAGAGAGGGATCCAGCTGGAATGACCCAAGGGAGGGACAGAGAGAGGGATTTCTTCACAAGCATCATTTGAACACTGCTAATGCGGACCAATCAATTCAAAGGTGGTCAGCACTCCAGGATTGCTTGGGAGTCACTAAACTGGTTTTACAGGTTCTATTAAGGAATCTTAAGACAACAGACTGGATGCAATAAGAGGGGAGGGAAGTGGTCCTCTTCCAGTCTCAAAACCCCCACACAATATACAACAACCAAAAGCACACACAACCCCAAGTGTGTGTGGTTGTTACACCAGTTTATGTATAACTTCTACCCCTAGCCTTAATGAACATAGATGAACTGTGGCCTTATTTTATAACTCATCCTCAGCTGAACTGCCCATGGACTACTGAAGCCACCATCCCACGGGCCAATTGGGAGGTGGACAATGACCCGCACATCACAACGAGGGACATGCTCAGTTGGGATGGGCTTCACCTGTCCCCCAAAGGTAAGCGTGTGTTTTCTTCTAGGCTGGCGGATCTCCTCCGGCGGGCTTTAAACTAGGCTCACCGGGGGGAGGGGAAGATGAGGGCGGGGGAAGCTGTGGACCACCAAACTATGTGGCACCCATAAGGACAGCACAGACTGAAGAAAGAGAAGATTGGGAACCTTGCAAGCCGCGGGGCAGCCAGCACTACGGCACAGGTAAGAAACGAGAAGGTGAGAAATAAGGGGCCCCTTGGGACTCAGAGCGGGGGGGCAGCAAAGGCACCAGTCGCAGGGCTCAAGTGCCTATATACTAATGCTAGGAGCATGGGAAACAAGCAGGATGAACTAGTGCTCCTGCTTGCACTAAACACCTATGACTTAGTAGGGCTAACGGAAACCTGGTGGGATTCATCCCACGACTGGGCAGTACATATTGAGGGTTATAGATTGTACAGAAAGGACAGGGTGGGGAAAAAAGGGGGAGGGGTTGCGCTCTATGTCAATGAGCAATATACATCGACCCTCATCAAGACGGAATCTAAGGCTGAGGAAGTAGAAGGATTGTCGGTTAGGCTACATGGGGGGCAAGGAGAAAGGGATTTGGTGGTAGGGGTCTGCTACAGACCCCCACACCAAGGGGAAGAAATAGATTTGGGGCTCCTGAGGCAACTCTCGGAGACCATAAAAGCTAAAGAGGCGGTAGTCATGGGGGACCTAAACTACCCAGACATCTGCTGGGAGACACAGACGGCAAAGTCCCACCTTTCACGCAGGTTTCTAACCTGTGTACAGGACCTCCACCTAACACAGGAGGTACACGGTCCCACTAGGGGGAATGTCATACTGGATCTGGTATTGGCAACGGGGGATGACACGGTAGGGGACCTACAGATCGGTAGCCATCTAGGGGACAGTGATCACCTAATAATAGAATTCACCATAAGACGTCGAGTGGGTAAGGTAACTAGTAGGGTGAAAGTGCTAGACTTTAGGAAAGCTGATTTCAATGAACTCAGGTTATTACTCAAGGACGCACTGCAGAGTAGGAGTTTTGAAGTGATGGGAGCCCAAGAAGGGTGGCTGTGCCTTAAGGAAACAATCCTTCGGGCACAAAGTGAGACGATCCCCGTGCGAGGTAAAAGAGGGAAAGGGGCCAGGAGGCTTCCCTGGCAGACCACAGAAATCCAGGGCAGCCTAAGGGCCAAAAGGGGAGCACATAAAAAGTGGAAGCAGGGAGAGATCACCAAAGACGAATATACCTCCTCTGCTTGCGCTTGTAGGGAGGCAGTTAGAAGGGCCAAAGCTACCATGGAGCTGAGGATGGCATCCCAAGTAAAAGACAACAAGAAATTGTTTTTTAGATATATAGGGAGTAAAAGGAAGGCCCAGGGAGGAATAGGACCCCTGCTAAATGGGCAGAAACAATTGGTGACAGACAGGGGGGACAAGGCTGAACTCCTCAATGAGTTCTTTGCCTCAGTGTTCCTAAGCGAGGGGCAGGACAAGTCTCTCACTGGGGTTGTAGAGAGGCAGCAGCAAGGCACCAGACTTCCATGCGTAGACCCTGAGATGGTGCAGAGTCACTTGGAAGAACTGGATCCCTTTAAGTTAGCAGGCCCGGATGGGCTCCATCCGAGAGTGCTGAAGGCACTGGCCGACATCATTGCAGAGCCACTGGCAGGAATATTTGAACGCTCGTGGCGCACGGGCCAAGTCCCAGAGGACTGGAAAAGGGCCAATGTGGTCCCCATTTTCAAGAAGGGGAGGAAGGAGGACCTGGGCAACTATAGGCCAGTCAGTCTCACCTCCATCCTTGGCAAAGTCTTTGAAAAAATTATCAAGGCTCACATTTGCGAGAGCCCGGCAGGACAAATTATGCTGAGGGGAAACCAGCACGGGTTCGTGGCAGGCAGATTGTGCCTGACCAATCTAGTTTCTTTTTATGACCAGGTTACGAAACGCCTGGACACAGGAGGAGGGGTGGATGTCATATACTTAGACTTCAGGAAGGCCTTCGATACGGTATCCCACCCCATACTGGTGAACAAGTTAAGAAGCTGTGACTTGGATGACTACACAGTCCAGTGGGTGGCGAATTGGCTAGAGGGTCACACCCAGAGAGTCGTGGTGGATGGGTCGGTTTCGACCTGGAAGGGTGTGGGCAGTGGGGTCCCGTAGGGCTCGGTCCTTGGACCGATACTCTTTAATGTCTTCATCAGCAACTTGGACGAGGGAGCGAAATGTACTCTGTCCAAGTTTGCAGATGACACAAAGCTATGGGGAGAAGTGGACACGCCGGAGGTCAGGAAACAACTACAAGCAGACCTGGACAAGTTAGACAAGTGGGCAGAAAACAACAGAATGCAATTCAACAAGGAGAAATGCAAAGTGCTGCACCTAGGGAGGAAAAATGTCCACCACACCTACAGCCTAGGAAATGACCTGCTGGGTGGCACGGAAGTGGAAAGGGATCTTGGAGTCCTAGTGGACTCCAAGATGAACATGAGTCGGCAGTGTGACAAAGCCATCAGAAAAGCCAATGTCACTTTATCGTGCATCAGCAGATGCATAACGAATAGGTCCAAGGAGGTGAACTTCCCCTCTATCGTGCGCTGATCAGACCTCAGTTGGAGTACTGTGTGCAATTCTGGGTGCCGCAATTCAAGAGGGATGCGGATAACCTGGAGAGAGTCCAGAGAAGGGCCACTCGTATGGTTAAGGGCTGCAGACCAAGCCCTATGAGGAGAGACTAGATAAACTGGACCTTTTCAGCCTCCGCAAGAGAAGGTTGAGAGGCGACCTTGTGGCTGCCTATAAGTTCATCACGGGGGCACAGAGGGGAATTGGTGAGTATTTATTCACCAAGGTGCCCCCGGGTGTTACAAGAAATAATGGCCACAAGCTAGCAGAGAGCAGATTTAGATTGGACATTAGGAAGAACTTCTTCACAGTTCGAGTGGCCGAGGTCTGGAACGGGCTCCCAAGGGAGGTGGTGCTCTCCCCTACCCTGGGGGTCTTCAAGAGGAGGTTAGACGAGTATCTAGCTGGGGTCATCTAGACCCAGCACTCTTTCCTGCTTATGCAGGGGGGTCGGACTTGATGATCTATTGAGGTCCCTTCCGACCCTAACATCTATGAATCTATGAATCTATGAATCATGTCCACCAAGAAGTGAACTAGGGACATGAATTACTTTCATGAGGTTCATGAAATGGTACTGAATGGTGGTGCATGCATCACCATTGCACTGCACTTTGAAGGGCCATTTTTACCAAGGTAAAGTAAGTATATAATGCTATAGTTCTGATTTTGTAGCTTTTTATATCCACTTTGAAAAGGAATCTTTGGCCTTAGTCCCCAAGTGTAGGAAAAAATATCATGTTTTTATTTATGAGAAGCCAACATTACCAGAAACTAATCCTAAACCCAATTTAAAGCCATTACCAAAAACAGTTTGTCAAACACTCCCCCCTCTGAGAATAGAGGTATAACCTTTCTGAGAAGAAGAAAGACCTGGGTTCAGGTGTTTAAAAAAAGAATTACACACCGGTTCAATCCATCACCCAGAAACCTGGGACATTAGTTTGTGTCATCTGCATGTCTTCAATGAGCAATACTTCCCCCACTTACAAGCTATATGTCCAAGGGTTCAAAGGCAAAGAGAATTTTGTTAGGGAGAAATGGGGAATACACCATAAACCTATGAAACTCACATACATATAAAAAATATTAGCTGAGATTCTCACTCCTGGGGTGCCTTGACTCTAGTCTCAATCTCAGTCCTCCTCTCAAAGGATGTGAATGACTGGTAAAGCAGTTAACCAGTAATTTCTTCTGTTCCTCCCCCCCAGCTTATTGTCCAAGAATAGAGGGGCCATGTTTTGGGAAAGTTTATTTCTGACGCTTAAGGTATATGCTGCCCCAGTGTCTCTACCCACTATCCCAAATGAAATGACTACTGCTCTATGCTGTGTACAGAGGCAGTCACTAGAGTCATTCAGCGCTGCTGCTGCCTCAAGCCTGCCTCCAGCCATGACAGTTTTCAGACAATTTTCAGTGGCATTAAACACTCCAACATAGACCTTACCACAAGGGACACACTCTCCTCTCTTTTTACTCTTTGCCTTCTCTAGGGCTCCATTATCCTACCACCAAGGCTGCAGCTGAAGTGACCTTTCACCTCAGGTACTTCTTCCATCCAGTCATTACCGAACAAAGATTATGGTAGTGTTAGAGTGATGTTGTAACTATGGTGATCCAGAAATTGAGCAAGAGACAAGGATTTCTTAGGGTGACATCTTTTAGTGGACCAACTGCATAGTTGGGATAGAGTAAGACAAGCTTTTGACTGCAAGACATTCTTCTTCAGCTCTTTGTTCTTGAAACATAAAGAAGAATACCTTGTTTTCAAAATCTTGTTTTGCTTTCTCCCAACTATGCAGGTGGTCCAGTAAAAGATATCACCCTAAGAAATCCTTGCCTCTGACAAGAATAATAGTATTTTTACTTCTCTCACATTCAAAACCTAATTGGGTTTTTTTAGCACAGATGCCCCCAAACATGTCCAAAAAATGGAAATGGAAATGAAGCCTAAATAATTAAGTAATTTTACCAACAGGGTGCTCCCCACTTTACTAAGCCTCTGTCCACCTGAAGCTCTAGGCCAGGTGTCAGCAGAGAGCCATGTATTCTTTCAAGGTTTCAGGCATCAGAGTTATACAGTATTATTTTCAGGGAAAGCTTTGGTAGTTGCCAACACATTCAATACTTGGATTCTCAGAGGTCTTTAAGACCCAGGTAGACAAAGCCTTAGCTGAGATGATATGGTTAGGGGTGGTCCTGCTCTGAGTAGGGTGTTGGACTAGATGACCTTCCGAGGTCCCTGCCAACCTAATTTTCTATATTTCTATGATTTCTATACTCAGTAATAACACAACAGAGCAAAATCAAGAGCTAGATTTTGTATATAGATTCAGTGAATCATAGGAAAATAGGGCTGGAAGGGATCTCAGGTAGTCATCTAGTCCAAACACCTACTCAAGGAAAGATCATCCCTATCTAAACCACATACATGTTACTCAGTAAAAACAAAACGAAACAAAAAACCCACTATCCTGTCTTGGATATAATGTAAACTGTTCTGACCAATGCTACAGCTAAGGATGAGAGGCTACAGAAAATAATGACAGCTATTAGCATAGAGTCACTGAGACAGAAAATTCTCAGTCTCTATTATCAATTTAAGAGGGAACTCTCAGTACAAAACAGAATTTTGTTTAAAGGCACCAGGATAGCAGTGCTTAAGGTGTTACAGAAAAATGTTTTAAAAGAGCCACAAAAACCATTTAGGATCTGAACAATCTAAGAGGAGAATTAAAGACATTTTGTACTGACCCGAGATAAGCACCAGTACTGAGGAAGCTTTTAGGGCCAAAGGTATTAATAAAGTCCAGTGATGGAAGCTGTATTGGTAACACAGAAAAACTGTGAGTTATGAGGCTGTGATGGTGTTCAGGTATGTTCCCTGTCATTGCATATGAAGGGTGAAGTGATGATTTGAGCAATTCATTTCATTAATGATTACCTGCAGACACCTGGAACTGGACCCAGTGGTGCAGGGGTACCCTTCCAGTCCTATGTTCCAGTTTTTAAGTGAAGTAAACTGCACACTTACCACTGCTAGCCCGCATTGCTCTCTGCCTGATGAGTTGGAAGAAAAAAGCATTAAATCATAAAGCAGAGGCACACCCTGCTCTGTACTGCACCATTACATTATACGAAGGCTCTTGTGAAGCCTGGCTCATAACCTGCACCCATTTCAGCAAAAAACTGAAAATAAAAATGCCTACTAGGTTGAGGGGCTGCACCCCAAAAGTGTTCCAAGAAACCCCTCAACAGGGAGAGTGCCTGTTTCTGTACGGATTAGAGGCTTAAAGCACACAAGGTCTTCAACAGATAGATCCCCCCCCCTTGCAGGCTGGTGATGGTCCAAGAGGCGAAGCTTAAAGATCTGTCATATGTATACACACTGAAAAAAACAAATCAGAATTTATAAGGGCTAGAGGAGTAAAGACAGTTACACATCTGAAGACAGGCTTTATGACTACCACTGAAACTCATCCCCTGCACCCTGCTAGTCTCACTAAACCTTGTCTTACAATCAAGTATCAGACCACTCCAGCTGGAGCTGTTCAACTCCTAACTCAGGCAGGCATGGAGCTTGCCAAACTGCCTGCCCCCTTGGTCTCTGCTTTTCTTGCCACCTGCCCTCCACCCCACTCCACTGCTTTCCTGCTGTAGCAGTGGAAGGGGGGAGAGGGACAAATTTGAGACATCCCTCCCATAATTAGATTAGTTGTCTTGGATTTGGGTAAATATGGTAGTTGTATGGAGCACAGCCTTAATGAGATTCTATTGCTAGGGAATATACACATCAAAGAGCTAAGTCAAATGAACCCCTTTAAAATCTGAGGTTTCTTGGTTTAAAACCTTGCATCATACATTGGGCCAGTTTAACAACCTCTTAGAAAACAAGCCATCTTTGGCTTATACCTAAAGACAGCAGAGGTCAGCACTAGCCAGTCATTTTTGTTCTAGTCCTGGTGTACTGTACTTATTCAGAAGCTCCCAGAATGCAGATCCAACAGAAAAAAAAAGCTGACCATTTTCTTTGCTTTACTGATGTACATCTGCACTAAGCAGAAGTCTGGAATCAATAAAAAACACTTTATTTAGAAAGCTGAGGCTAGAGGAGAAACAGCAGACATTTGGCAAAAGGCAGAAAGGTTTGTACAGGGCAATGATGAGATGTAGAAAATTACAGCACCACATTTTTGTTCCTCTGAAGGTTGCTTGTGTCAGCATTTAAATTACCCATCCTATTTGTGGGACTATTACAGCGTGTGCTTAGGTGAAACTTGGTGTACAATAGGACACCTCAGGGAAATAATTTGGAGCAAATTTTCAACACAGAGGATGTGGAGCTGAATATAGCGAAATGCTGGATTGTACTTGGAGAAAAACCTCTCGCCTGGCAAAGTGTATATATGCGAATTCTTATGATGTGCAAGCTGGGAAATGCCCAATCACTATCCTGAATTTTGTGGCAACAATTTGCATTGAAAAGAGGGCTTCTTTATCCTATCTGTTGTGGCCCCAGAACAAAAGTTTTAGTTCAGTCAGAGGCTATGCTGCTTAGTACTGAGAGGCACAGCTGCTTTTTCACAACAAAGAGAAAAGTGCAGGAGCAGAGGGAAGCAGCCCTGCAGGGAGAAACTCTTGAACCTGTTTGGCATTTCTCTGAGCATCTGGCAGCCTTGATAAAGGTATTGATGGGGTGGGGGGGAGCAGGTAGTGTTCTTGCCCAGTGCTTCTTTACTTCTGATTTTGCTTTCACAGAGCTACAGAACTGACTTCCTCTTCTCTTTGCCTTTCAAAAGTATTCGTGAACTCTTCCTTGGGGAACGCTCAGGAGGTCTATCACCTCTCAAGGTCTTCCTCTTCATTAGGTGCTGTGAGCAAGACAAAGTCACGCAATAGCCTAGAGCTTTTCTTGACAGATTGGATATTTCCTGCAGCATCCAGAAGGCAAAGGTTACATAAAGCCCCTGGGCTTGTGAAATCAGTAGACAAACCCCTCCCTCTGCCTCCACCTCCCCTCCACATTCACCTTAAAATTGTAAAAGTATAAAATGCCCCAAGTTTTATTTGTGCTTTGAGCAAATAATGCAAAAGTGTTTTCTGCAACAAACCAGTGTGTAGTATAATCAGTGAAACCCACTTAGAACCATTTTTTTTACCAACAAGGAGAGTGTTCAGACTTCACAAGGTTGAAATATGTTATTCTCTTACACCCCCATTTACAGCCAAAACTAAAAGGAGGAAGACATGAAATGACTTCTGTGGCAATTTTAGTTACCTGACTCCAAAAATGCAGGACTACCATTCTCTGGCTTTCAGTGACGTGTGTCAGGATGCGGAGCTGCAGTCTGGGGCTTTTGTTTTATATTTGCCAAATTAGCATATATAAATAAGTACCATATTTTTTTACAGTATTTATGTCCTGTAATTGTTACTACAATAATGAACATGCAGGGTGACACAATTGAGGAAAAAATATATTGGGAAAACAAATCCTGAATTTCAGCGTCACTATGTTGAGGCCATTAGAAAAATGAAAAATAAGTTTTACAATTGTTGCATACTTTCAAAACAGAGCTTTTTTATTAGGCTTCATAAAACTAATGATTCTTACTGGATTTCTCTCTAGAAAGTCTGAGAAATATTCTCATATCTTGTTCATGGCTTGTATCATTCTCTGCCAAGGTCAAAATGTTCCAAAGTATCAAAAGATTCTGATTAAGTAAAATGATTTTTGTACTAATGTTGTATTCTACTTTGCCCTCCACTAAAAACAGAGCTTATGTCACAGCCGTTTGCATTATGTCATTAAGTAGATATTGGCCCATTGTACCACATGAAAGAGAAAGCTTTTCAGAGGGGCTGAATATGGATTTTTTTGCACTGAAAAACTGAATCAGTTCTCACAGCTGAAGTCAGGACAAGCAAGCATACCAGGATATACATCTTCCTTCATGTTCTTTTGGACACATGCAATATTCATTGCACAGTTTTGCATATTGGCTTCTATTCCATCCAGGAGATCACAGAACAGCAGCAGACTCTCCCTGTGCCTGAATAAGGGTATTTGTGCCCAAAAGCTTGCAAAGAACAATTTTTCCAACTATTTATTTGGTCTAATAAAAAATATCTAAAGAAACTTGTCTGCCTATGTCCTTAGACCAACACAAAGGATGTTGATAGACTTGAAAGGGTCTAGAGGAGGGCCACTCGTATGGTTAAGGGCTTACAGGACAAGCCCTATGAGGAGAGACCAAGGGACTTGGACCTCTTCAGCCTCCTCAAGAGAAGGCTGAGAGGTGATCTTGTGGCCACCTACAAATTCATTAGAGGGACACAGCAAGGGATAGGAAATGCTCTGATCTCCAGGGCGCCTCTTGGGGTAACACTGAACAATGATCACAACATTTGGAATGGGTTTCAAGGGAAGGTGGTGCTCTCCCCTATCTTGGAAGTCTTTAAGAGAAGGCTGGATAGGCACCTGGCTGGGATCATTTGACCCCAGCGCTCTTTCCTGCCTATGCAGGGGGTCGGACTCAATGATTTGCTCAGGTCCCTTCCAACCCTAGCATCTATGAATCTATGTATAGTGACCCAACCTACAAGGTTGGCAGTAGCCCCATTACATCTGAGGGAGGGGCAGTTAAGGGTATAGCACATTTTCTCTTTTGCCAAAGATATCCAGTACAGTTGGCAAGTCATGTAATTAGCATTTCTGTTTTCAGTCTGTAAAATGGTACTAATACTTCCCTCTGTTACAGGTCTGATGAGAGGCTAAAATACCTTAAGAATGGGAAGGTGCTGCAATGCTGTAATGAGAAGGGCTCTAAATTGTCTCAATGCTAGCTCAGAGCTGGGTATCTTGTGCAATACCCCGCTTCTGTTTAAAACATGATTATGTGTCCAAATCCTGTTCCATTGATGTCGATGGTGATAGATCTGCATCCGTATGAAATTGCATCATTTCCTCAGGGAAGTCTTGGAAGAATTTATGACTGTATCTCTAGCTTCCCGACCCTCATTTGCAAAAGTTATATAGCAAATATTTAGCACAGCTATAGCCATTAGAAATGCAGCAAGAGATTACAGAATTCCTTCATCCAGAGATGTAACTAGCAATTTTGGTGCCCTGGGCAGTGATGCTGTGAAGTGCTGGAATGCTAGGGGGAAGGAGTGCAGAGTATTGAAGAGCAGGGGTTTGGAGTACTGCAGGGTGCTCCTGGCACCCTAGGCTGATGCCCAGCTCATCCTGCCCTAGTTACAATACTGCCTACAGCTACTTGACATGCAGTGAACTGAAATATCCTTAGGAAAGAAACACAAGCCTCCGTTCTGGTATGGTTTTACATGTCAGCAATTTCTATTCAGAAGTCTAGGAACCACATAGAAACAGACAGCACCAATCTCCACAGTTACCTCCAATGGAAACTCATGACAGCCACAGCACTGTAGCCAGCTGACGAGAGGCTTTAACACAATTGTGCAGGGGCCCGTACTGTCAGGCACTGAGCACCTTCAGCCTCCACTGAAGCCAATATGAATTAATGGACCTTGCAAAATTCCTCAACATTTTTCAGGATACAGTGCCCTAAGTGAGGGGACCTCCTACAGGTCTTTAAAGAGGATGTAAGGACTGAAGAACAACACTGACAAAACAGGGAGATAGGAATGAGACAAATCCAGCATGCAGGACCCTATCCATTACAATGGTATTGCTACATGATAAAAGAAGTATAATAATAGTCAAACAAGAATGGTGGAGAAAATATGTATTTAGTAAAATACGCTTTAACATGGAGTAACACTGTGTCAGCAGGGGCACAGCAGTAACACTTTCTGGAATGATATAAATACTATAGAAAGAGTCCCTTTCAGCTATGGCCCCTCCGAAAACCTCCAGACGAGGCCTCCTTTTCAGCAGTTCACTGCAGTGCCTGGGTCTGCAAGGAGCATCTGTCTCTCTCATACTGCATAGTCAGGGTCATTCCACTCTCATGGTCACAGCATAATGTTAATTAGAAACTCACTATGTGGCTGCAAAAAAATCGACGAGTGGTAATAGGATTTAAAATTCATCTGTCCCAGACATAGAATGGCTGCAGCTGCCTGTAACCACAGAGCAAGCCACTTAGCATTGAGGTATATGGGCTATCTGCAAGGAGTAACGCTCAGACCTTGCTCTGGGTCCTAGAGTCTGAACCTTTTTTTTTTTTTAATCCTTCCCTCAGAGAGTGTATTCTAAATAGTCAATGCACACACACATGCTTGCACACATGCATACGCATGCACATACATGCACACAGGAACCTCAACAGATGTTCCTTTAAAGAAGAAAAAAACTACAAAGCAGTTCTTTCAAGGTCATTTTATTCATTAAAAAAAAAAAAAGAATCAGCAACATGATGCCTTTTAGCAAGCTTCAGATTCATTTTCAGGTATTTCAGGAAGTGAGCCTGTTGTGTCTGTTCTGACATTACAAGATCATTGAAGGATACTTGTCTGTACTAATCTTTTTTACCATTAAATAAATACCTTAAAATAATCAAGTGCCAGCACAGCTCTAGCTTACCAGTTTAGGAGGGTAACTGGAAGCTGCCTTTGTTGCACATATGCAGAATAAGTAAGGGACCTCTGGAGACTGACTCTCAGTCCTGTGCTGTGTATGTTCGGCAGTTTGTTTAATGAAGCCCTGCTGCTGCTCTGGAGCTCTCAGTTGTAACCTGCACATGTTCAATAGAGTCGAGGTCATTTGGGCATCTGACCTCCCTGCATGGTTCCTCTCCTTCAGCTGGAAGAGGTAGTTTGATAATTTAGTACTTGTCAATAGTACACAGAATTGGGATGAGAATTAATTTATCTTAGTCTGATTCTTGAAGGGGGGAGGTGTTCATCTTTCTATAATGGGCTCTACCTATGGGTCCCAAATGCACAGTTGCTATTACATTACAAGGTATATGAAACTGAGCAGTTTCTGCTTCTTAAGATGACCTAATATACCAGGGTTCTTTGAATGACTTGATAAAATAGTGGATTGAGAGAACTGAATGCTACTCATTCATTCAGACTTTAAAATAATCCTTCAGTAAAATCCCTGACAAGAGGCAAGTAAGGAAGTTAAGTAGTTCAGGCTGGGAAATATAGTCTTTCATTAGAAGTAGTTATGAGACAGCAAACAGATAACAAAGGAATGGATGTTACCAAGGCAGGAAAGTTTTCAGACGGCAACTATTTCAGCTTGCACAGTCCAGCGTGGACCTAAAACAAAATAAAACAAAAATTTGAGAGTTCTAGCCAAGTTAAATGAATAGACAGTCCAATAGTACCTAAATCAATGATATCACAGCTGCAATATTACAAATATTGAAGAAATAATTTGACTTTTCATGGACTGTGTAAAACTCCAGGCTATTGTTCTATTTGTTATTTAGTTCAAGCTTCTTTCCTAATTCTGAGAACGGGCACCATGTGCCCAAAAGCTTGTCTAACAGCTCTCACAACTATGCCCTTGGTCCAATGAAAGACAGAAGCCAAAAAAATCCTTGCCTCTTGCTTCTTTCCTATACCCTCCCACGGCTACAATGTCACTGCAACACTACTATAGAAATAATGGCACTCAGAAGCATTTCACTGAATTTGGAAGTAAATTAACAATCCCAAACTAGGAGTTTAAATTATGCATGCAGTACATGGCAAGAGTTTGGCTCCTAGAAATATGATTCACAGCATACAGAATAGCTAAGGTAGCCAAAAGGAAATGATAAGGAGCAGGTTGCATTCGAATTCCTACCCCTTCCTTGGACTTAGGCACTTACCTGCAGTTACTAGTTATATAATTATATGATACAGGGATTTGCAATCCAACTTCTTCCCTCACACTTGAATGCCCAGTTATCTCTTCAGGCAGGTAAAGGTGACTGACTCTTTTACAACAGAGAGAGTGAAGGAAGTAGTGATGGTGGCACTACTGCTTCTGTTTTGAATAAGGGCCAAGTGGTTAGAGTACTTGTCAAGGAAGCAGGGGCCTAAATTCAAGTCTAGGGCAGGGCTCTTGGTTTGTGAAGCCAGAAAGATAGCAAGCAAGAAGGTGGATGGGCCCTCCCTAGAAATGAAGAGTCCTGGCTTCTGGTCATTGTCCTAGCAATGCTTAGATAGTTTGCATTATAGAGACACTATATAAAATACAGAAACACCAAGTGAACACCACTACATTTCATTTTGAATGAAAACTTCTGTGAATTTGGCTGACTTTCAGTTGTGCTCAAAGAATGCCTTCTAGATTGAGGCCCTTAAGAGACTCAGATACCAAAGTGCCCAAGTTATGAATCCCAAATGGGCCTTAGAGATTAAATAGAAATCAAGATGCTCAGCTTGACCAACAAAGTGGCACCACTGGACATTTACAGTAGCATAATTATAAGCACCAAAGCAATTTTACTGCTGAAAACATTGGCATTTACTGAAGCTCAGGTACCTCAGTGACTGGGCAGGATCTCTATGGATTTCTCACTTGAAACAGAGGCCTAAATTCTGCCTAAGTTGCACTTCAAGTACTTAAATACTTTTTTGGATCCAGACCTAAATTAAGTTTTGATACTTTTTTGCACCTGTCAATCATAGTCACTTTCAGAGTCATAAATCATAACACAAGGGACAGGTGAAAGAAAAAACAGCCCCTGTATATTTCTACGTGGGAGAAGAAAGTATGGCTTAAACCATATGTAACAGGGTAGTCTGAACCTAGAAGGGAAGCAGACAGCCTTGGGGTAGGAGCCCAACTGTGGGTGATTATCTGGCAGTTAAAAGCCCAAGGGGAGAAAAACCAAGGATGGGGGGAAAAGTAGTTTGTAGGCAGGGAACAGACTGAAACCCAGCAGAGCT
This sequence comes from Alligator mississippiensis, assembly GCF_030867095.1. Lineage (NCBI taxonomy): Eukaryota > Metazoa > Chordata > Crocodylia > Alligatoridae > Alligator > Alligator mississippiensis. The sequence goes on along the minus strand of NC_081824.1, from coordinate 221,920,873 downwards.
TGCCCCTAAAAAGGGCTCTCTTCAGCTATGTGGAGAAAGACTAACAGTTTGTTTTATGCATTTATTTGTTTGTCTGAATCAAGGAGTATTGGAGGAGCTCCAAGGGAACAAAGCCAGACAGTGGGTCTGCAGACTCCTAACCTTACTTATGGACTGTTGTCTGGATGGTCTTAGGAATTCCTATGGGAGCAAAACCCACCTGCACAACAGCAAACACATGGACTTGCTTACACCATGTAAAAGGTCAGTAGAAAAGGAATTTTCTCTTTTCCTCTGGTTTTGCTTGAACATCTTTTCTGCTAGTATACCTTTAAAATCTTTTTGCAAGGTAGTCTTTGTTATATCCCCTCCAACAGGGGAGATTTCACCCTCTAGATTACAGAGGCAATGGTGTGCACTCATCTAGATATGCCTTTGTTCATAAAGATGAGAGGTCCAGAAACATTCCCCATGTGCCTTAAAAACTTATCAGCTTTTCATTGCTAATGCTGAGAGCTATTCAAGGGAGAAACTGTTCAGAACTGTAGATTGCCAAGGTGACAACACAGGCAGCTGTGGATTTATTCAACTAATCAAAAGACATTTCCTTGCAGCAAAGTGGGAAACTGAAATCAGCTTCTTAATTGACAATGTGAAATTCTCCATTATAGAGACACCTCCCTGTAGGAGCATAGGTACCCCAAGAGGCATATCATCCCTGCATATCTCAACTTGCTCTCTCTGCACCTGTTTCCAGGAGGGAAGGATTCAAGTACTCTGCTGTACTTATAACAAGTGAACATTTCTTTCTCTGGCTAATTTCCATATTGCATTTGGTTATTTATGTCATGTGGTTTCCATTTCAATAAAAGGAGAGGATCCAAATGGCCCTGAATTATTTTCAGACCATGTAGTGCTATCAGTTTTTGTGGCTCTTCAAAAAGTCAGTCCACCAAAGAGTTATTAATAACAGTAAAAATCTGTCATTACTTTCTTGTTCAGGTAATGCATTCTAAAGACAAAGGCATCCCATAGTTTATTTGCAAAAACCAGAAATCCCTTTTGACTGAATAACTGACAGCTTCAGCAGTTTATCAAGGTCACAGAGTAAAGGTTGCCCTTGAGGTATAGGTATCTTTGAATCTATAATGTGCCACATCTGCAAGTATCCAGCAAAAAGATATTGTGTATGGTGTATTTTAACTCCATTTGGTTTGAATGGGGCTGGTTTAAGAAGTCTTAATGGTAAGTGTCAATGGTAAATTCTACTTCTGTGCTAAAGACACATCTGGAACACTGATTTTTCCACCTGTTGGCTGTGCAACATTTTCCACTGGCCTGCAGTACAGCTTTTGCCATCAGAATGAAGCCCATGCCAATCTTCATGTGTATTGCTACAATCGTTGTAAGCCCAGTGCAAAGTTCTGTGGGTTTCCAGAGTAATCTTAACCCATGCAAAGATGTCTCTGTTTTTTGTTTCATGTGTACATTATGTATCTCATGTCTGTAAATAAATCAGTCACAGAGAACAATCTTTCAACCACCTGCATCTGCATAGCACTCAGCAGGATACTATCTAAACATCTTCTGATGTAATATCAGGTGGACACCAAAATGGAGGGAAAGAACCAAGTTTCAAAGTGAACTGAGAGCCTGGAGCTGGGATAGAATGCAAGGAATGAAATAAGATGTAGTTCTAAGAAATGTAACCAGGTAGATCTGGGAAAATATATACTGTGGCTGCCATCAAACAAGCTATTAAGCTTTCAGCCACAAATAGACAGGAATGTGTAAATGGGACTCATTGCTTAGAGGATGTGTCAACCCAAAAGGAGGTAGGTGAGCTATGCAGGTGAGTCAAAAACTTCAGGAAGAGTGCCTAAACCTTGATTAGAAGGAATAATTTCTGTTCAAGCCTATCCTGAGACTTTAAAGAAGATGCAGGAGGAAAGGTCTAGATAACAGCTGGTTCTTTTGGCCATCATCTTCCTACTGTCTCCATGCCTGAGGAAGTGCTTGAGTCTCATCAGATGTTGTACTTATTGGGTGAAACACTATAAATCGTGGACTGGACTTCATGTCAGGACAGCAGACCTAGTTGCACTGAAGAGGAAAAATAAATACTTTTGAGATAAAATAAACTTTAATTTGGAGATCTAGTAATCCTAATCTGTAAAACTCTGGATGAGGATCTGGCACATGTAGGCTGGAAGAGTCCTTGTTTATAGATTTGTGTAAAAAAAAAAAAAATCCTTCCATTGATCTATACATAGTATGTGGGATCTAATGTGAGAGATAACTAAGACTGTAGGCTCCCTAAAGCTTTTTTGCTTAACACTCTTATTAGTTGTTGCTACAAAACAAAATTAATAGGGATAATTAGCATTTTGGTTCTATTGATGACTCGCTTAAATGAAGTATTAAATAGTCTTTTACTTATATAAGCTTGAGCTGGATTCCTGAACCTAGTTTAGGAAAATTGGTTATTGCTGAAAAAGGTACAATTGCTAAAGAGGTGGCCAGAACTAGAACAGAAACAAGAAGTCGGAACTGATGTCTGAATGTTGTCAGAGCTCTGAAGGAAAACCTGAATAGTGCCTGCTCATATTTGCTAGCTTTCAGGAAGAGCTAGCAATATTTTTTTACCTACTTCTCCATCATGTTCTCAGACTCTTCTATGTATAACTGCATAAAACATTGTACATTATATTAATATTCTAATTTTAAAAGATGGCATCTATTAGGTTATATATTAGCTACTGAAGATATCCTAGGAAAAGGATATTTTGCTTGGAAAAGTGGTTTGAAATTTAAATTGGGGAAGTAATATCATATCCCAGTTCTAGCCCCACAGATATTCCCTCAGTTTTGTGGGAAAGCAGCCACTAGAATTTTTAATAATCCTTATGAACCATTTCTTTGACAGATCAGAAGTTCACAGACTACACAAAATCATCTGGGATAAATAGTGGCTCGTAATCAAATTATGCAAACTATTTAAACCTTGGTTGTCATAGAAAAAAATTAATCACCACTGCTCTGCAGCATCTCTGACATGGCAGGAGCTTATAAGTATCTACTGCAATCAAAAGGGGGCCGAGGAACAAACATACAAAGGAAGGCCAAGAGAAGAAACAAGTATTTATGATTCATTTTGCCATGCTGAGTTTACTATCCTTCATTAACAAGATGGTATAGAACAACACCTGTCACACGTTGCTCCCATTAAAGGCTCAGTCCTAGTTTTGTTGTTGATGTCACTGGTTTACAACTATACTACCTTCAATTTAAGAATAATCAGGAGGATTCCCTGCCCTTCTGCACTGGCAGACACAGTGTAGAAGAATGGCACAGTCTTTCTGTCCAGCCCGGGAGGCACAGGCTGTTTCCTTCACAGTGCTGCTGAGAAAATTTGCATGAGGAAGATTGCAACCGTCCCAAAGAGACAAACTCAGCAAAATCCTCCAGAAAATAACTGTCTTAACAGCAAAGACAGAAGAAAATTGCAAGTACGGTACCTGTTTTAGGGCCTTGCCACAATTTTTGCTGCCTTCTGCAAATTCTGAGCTTTTCATTTAAAAGTTTAGTTTCTTTTATTCCTGCAATGTACATCTGTAACCATGACTGTGGTGCTCTTTCCTAACAAGATAGTATCTGGCCAAAAAATAGCAGCAGCAAATGTGAAGCAGCTCAATCTATTCATTGCTTGGCTTTGACATTTTTAACTGTGCAGTCTTAGCATTGTGTTAATCAGTTTGTGCATGGATCTTCATGCACAAGTATTATAAATTCTGTAAACACAGAAGCTTAAGACAACCCACATTATTGCCAAACAAATCAGATAAGACTGAGCTAAACAGGATATTTTACTTATTTTTATAATCACTACCTGCCCAAGTAAGAATATCCCATTTAAAAGAAAGGGTAATAGACAGACAGATAAATAGTTCCACTCTGTCCTCAGGAGGGGTGCTTTCAAGCTTTCCACACCTCTTGTCCCTGCCAGAATGAGCAATGAAATAGTGAAACCATTCTGCAATAAGCCTCAAAAGCCTCTCTCCAGTGAATAAAGTCATGAAAGCATCCATGAAGTGGCTTTATCACTACATTTACAGGTTTGGAGTGCTTGGCTGGAAGGGATAGATGGGAAATGCCCAACAGCATCTCTCCAGAGATATGAAATAGAGTATACACGTAGCCTTAATGACTTAGGAACACAGGGCTCATATATGTGCAGGGAACAGGCTCTGACATGCTGGAAATCCAGCAAGTCAGAGCAGACTCGATTAATGGAGTCTGCTAAAGCATGGAAATAAATGTGCTCCAGCAGACTCTGGTGTCACGTGTATTAGCGTCCCTGTGCCAAAAAATGGTGGTGGGGCACTTTGAACTAAAGCTCACTTGATGCTCACTCAAAGTGAGAAGGCACTTTTAGTTAAAGCACTCACTAATTAAATCATCCCCCCACACCCCGCACCTTCTGGAGCACGTGTAAAATGCTCACAAAGTCCATTGATTATAAGTTATTGTCAAAATGGTTTTTATGTAGGTGTAACAGTGAACCCTTGCCCTGTTACTGGGAGAAAGCTGTGGAGCAAACAGGACTTGCAAAGGCTAAGAGCAGGATTTTTGTGGCTCAGAGGGATGAGGGCTCAAGAGAGAAAGACAACTGCAAGGGCCACTAAAGCAAAGTCATGGGTGGCAAGCAGCAAAAGGAAGGAGAGACAAGATGCCTACATTTGCTAGTAGCCTTGTCCCAGGGGGACTGAACTGAGAAGAGATTGTAGCCAAGGGGTTGGCAGCTGACAGGGCTGCAGGGACTAACAAGAAACCCCTATGCTCAGGCCAGGCCATAGGTTTGGCTGGGCAGAAAAGGAGGGACTAGTGGGGAAATAAAAACCTTGCCCTCAGGCGAGAGAGGTCACTCTAGCCCTGGCTGAGATGAATGCAGAGCTTCCAGGCAGGCCACAGTGGTACCTGGAGGTGTAGTAAGGGGAGCCCTGGTGGGTAAAGGCTGAGTGGGGTTTCTCCCCTGTCTTCTCCTCCTTCCTCTGAGCAGACCCAGAAGAATGAAAATTTAAGTTCATGTTGTTTTTAGTTATGAATGCCTGGAGGGGTGGTGCTTTCATTGAGATCTGGTCAGTAAGAGCCAGAAGACCAGGAGTGGCTGTGAAGAGAGGTTTGGGGGCTGCATTTCAAGCGCCTTAAAGCATTCTGCAAGTTTTAACCCCCTTTAGGTCCGAGGGCCAGAGAAATGCCAGACTAACGAAGGCAAGCTTCTGAATGCCAGTCAACATGGCTTTGTGACTGTCAGGTCTTGCCTGACCAGCCTCATCTCTTTCTATGACCAGGTAACATATGCCCTGGACAAGGGAGATGATGTGGACATCGTTTATCTGGACTTCAAGAAGGCCTTTGACCTAGTTCCCCATGACGTCCTCATGGTTAAGCTGGGAAACTGTGGCCTAGATCATCATATGGTCCGAAGGCTAGGCAACCGGCTACGGGGTCGGACCCAAAGAGTAGTAGTTGAAGGGAGCAAATCAATGTCATGCAGTGTTACCAGTGGAGTCCCTCAGGGCTCGGTATTCAGGCCAGTACTCTTTAACATTTTCATCAATGATCTAGATTCAGGAGTCAGATGTGAACTGGCCAAGTTAACGGATGATACCAAATTATGGGGGAGGACTGTCACACCATAGGACAGACTGGGGATACAGGCTGACTTGGACTCACTCTCAAGGTGGGCTGACCAAAACCGGATGGCCTTTAATACAGAGAAGTGCAAGGTGCTGCACCTCAGTAGGAAGAATCCTCAGCATACTTACAGGCTTAGCAGTGCTATGCTTGCTAGCACCACGACCGAAAGGGACTTGGGGTTCTTGATTGACCACAACATGAATATGAGCCACCAATGTGATGCACTGGTGGGCAAAGCTAACCAAACTCTGGTGTACATCCACCGATGCATCTCAAGCAAAACCAGGGAAGTCATCCTCCCACTTTACTTGGCCCTGGTGAGACCATAGCTAGAGTACTGTGTCCAGTATTGGGCCCCTCACTTTAGGGAGGATGTGGAGAAGCTTGAGAGAGTCCAGAGGAGAGCCACTCATATGATCCGAGGCCTGGAGGGATGGCCGTACAAGGAGAAGCTGAGGGACTTGGGACTCTTCAGTCTGGAGCACAGAAGGCTCAGGGAGGGGACTTGGTGGCAGCCTACCACTTCCTAAGAGGGGTACATCAGGACCTGGGAGAACATCTGTTCACCAGAGCTCTCCAAGGGATAACAAGGTCTAATGGCCATAAACTCCAGGAAGGCCGATTTAGACTGGATATTAGAAAGAAGTTATTTACAGTACGTGTGTCCAGGGTCTGGAACAAACTCCCCCCAGAGGTGGTGCAAGCACCTACTCTGGATTCCTTCAAAAAACCACTGAATTTATTTCTTGCTGGAGTCACTTGATCCCAGCTGACTTCCTACCTATGGCAGGGGGGCTGGATCTCTTGGGGTCCTTTCCAACCCCTAATGTCTATGAAATATAAGAAAGAAAGTTGAGCACTGTGCAGTGTGAGAAAGCCCAGAGAAAGCGGGGAAAGAGAGAGAGAGTTTAACCTCTTTGAGGCTCAAGGGACAGGGGTGTTAAGAACCTAGACTATGGAAAGCTTAAAGACCCAGCCAATCAGCTGCTGCTCAGAAACCAAGACCAGAATAAGGGGGTGTAGAGCTGAAGATAGCAGCCAGAGTGAATAGGCCAAGAACAAGAAGTTTGAGGTCTAGACCAGTGGTTCTCAACCTTTTTTGTATCATCAATGGCCATTCCCCACCCTGTGCCCCTCACTCATGACCCGCTGCCCCCCGGCCTGCAGTGTGTGGGGCCAGGGATGGGTGTGTAGAACTGGGAGGGGGGGGTAGGGCATGGGGGCCCCAAGCAGCCCAGAACTCTGCCCACCTGAAAGGGAAAAGTCACTGTTTCCCACGTTTTTCTCATTTAGAGGAGATTTCTCAAGTTGCAGCAAAGGAGCAAAAAGAAGGTACCGGGTAATGTGGGGCCTCTGCAAGACATTCTAGGAAATCTGGTTGTCACACCAGACGACAAGGCTAACCTATTTAATGATTTCTTTGCCTCCATTTTCCTGAGCAGGGACCAGATCAGCCCATCCACCAGGACCCCCTCAGGCCCCAGGGGAAGAGCACCCAGGCCTTGGGCCACTGAGGATCTAGTCAGGGAACTTCTGGAGGGACTGGACATATTTAAATCAACTGGTCCTGACAATCTCCACCCCAGAATGCTGAGGGAATTAACAGAGGTCATTGCGGGACCCCTGGCATGGCTTTACGAGCATTCATGGTGCTCTGGTGTGGTGCTGGAGGACTGGAATAGGGCCAATGTGGTTCCCATTTTCAAAAAGGCAGGAGGACCCAGGAAGCCATAGGCCAGTTAGTCTTACCTTGATCCTTGGTAAGCTTTTTGAGAGAATTATCCTGGCGCATGTCCACAAGGAGCCAGCAGGGGAGGTTATGCTTAGGGGCAACCAACATGGGTTCATTAGAGGCAGGTCCTGTCAGACCAACCTGGTGGCCTTCTATGACCAGGTCACAAAATCCTTAGACACAGGGGTAGCAGTGGACGTAATCTTTCTGGACTTCAGGAAGGCCTTTGGTGCTGTCTCTCACCCCATTCTCATTAAAAAACTAGGGGACTGTGGCGTTGACACCTACACAGTCAAATGGGTCGCTAACTGGCTGGAGGGCCGCACCCAGAGAGTGGTGGTGGATGGGTCATTTTCGACCTAGAGGGATGTGGGCAGTGGGGTCCCCCAGGGCTCGGTCCTCGGACCCGCACTATTCAACATCTTCATCAGTGACTTAGACGAGGGGGTAAAAAGCACCCTATTCAAATTTGCTGATGACACTAAGATGTGGGGGGATGTGGGCACGCCAGAAGGGAGGAATAGACTGCAATTGGACCTAGACAGGTTACAGGGGTGGACAGATGAGAACAGGATGGGTTTCAACACTGACAAGTGCAAGGTGCTGCACCTGGGGAGGAAAAACCAGCAGCATACCTATAGGCTGGGGAACTCCCTTCTCATCCATGCAGAGGCAAAAAAGGATTTTGGAGTCATTATTGATGCCAAAATGAACATGGGCCGACAGTGTGGGGACATGGTCAGGAAAGCCAACTGCACCTTGTCATGCATCCACAGATGCATCTCAAGCAGGTCCAAGGAGGTGATCCTCCCCCTCTATGCGGCACTGGTCAGGCCACAGTTGGAGTACTGTGTCCGGTTCTGGGCACCGCACTTCAGGAGGGATGTGGACAGCATTGACTGGGTTCAGAGTAGGGCCACCCACATGATCAGGGGTCAGCAGGGCAGGCCCTACGAGGAGAGGCTGAGGGACTTGAACCTGTTCAGCCTCCACAAGAGAAGGCTGAGGGGGGATCCAGTGGTCTGTTACAAACTAGTCAGAGGGGACCAGCAGGCATTGGGGGAGTCCCTGTTCCCCCAAGCACTACCAGGAGTGACTAGAAATAACGGTCACAAGCTGGCAGAGGGTAGATTCAGACTAGACATCAGGAGGCGCTACTTCACTGTCAGGGTGGCTAGGACCTGGAACCAACTTCCAAGCAAAGTGGTGCTGACTCCTACCCTGGGGGTCTTTAAGAGGAGGTCAGAGGAACACCTCACTGGGGTCGTTTGACCCCAGTACTTTTTCCTGCCATGGCAGCGGGTCAGACTTGATGATCTGCTCAGGTCCCTTCTGACCCTACCAACTATGAAACTATGAAGTGTAGGTTAGATATTAGGAAAAATTCTCTCACAAAAGGGTAGTAAAACTCTGGAACAGATTACCCAGAGATGGGATGGAATCTCCATCCTTGGAAGTTTTTTGGACCTGGGTAGACAAAACCTTGGCTGGGATGATCTAGTTGGGGATGGTCTTGCTTTGAGCAGGGGATTAGACTAGATCAGTGTTTATCAACCTGTGGGTTGTGGTGCAAAAGTGTGTCACAAGAATATATGAAACAGTCATGAACAAAGTTTAAAAATGGATCAATACTTTAAAAAAATAGATTCTCCATTAAAGAAGAAAACTGTGGGAAACCAGAGCCCACCCCACCCCAGCCCCCCATGCCCCACATACAGACACCCTGCCCCACACACCTATTTCCTGCCCCACACACTGCGGGGCAGGGGGCAGTGGGTCGGGAGTGAGGGGCACTGGGTGGGGACTGCTCATCAATGTTTACAAATGGTTCCTGGTATAAAAAAGGTTGAGAATCACTGGACAAGATGACCTCCTGAGGTCCCTGCCAACCCTCATTTTTGATGATTCTATGATAATCCATTTTTAAAGTTTGTCCATGACCCTTTCATATATTTTTGCAACCCACTTTTGGGTCACGACCCACCGGTTGAGAAACACTGGTCTAGACAAACACAAAGGAAGGAGCCAGGTGGCCCAAAGGGAAAAATAGCACTCCAAAGCTCAAGACTCCTTCCATAGAAGTAGTTATTGCAAGTGACAGTACAGAAGAGCTGGAGTGGGGGCAGGCTGACTGGCTACTGCTACCACATGACAGGGCTAGGCCTGCCATGGTAGGGCAATCTTTGAATCACCATGGCATGCTTCGTGTCACTTTCTCCCCAACTGGTCTGTAAAGTGGAACAGGAGTAAGGAGGATAAGGTTAGGGAGTATGCTCTACCAAGCCCTTAGTCGGCACCATGACACCTGCACCTAGCCTAAGGGCTGCTTTTTCCCATAGGACACAGACAGAAGTGACATTTTTGTGTGATCTGGCCTCTGAAAGCACTATATAACCATAGATCTGGCCTGGCTGCTGTGTTTGGACTTGCTGTGGAATTGCAAGCTTTTAAGTCTCTATTGGTCACTGGGTAGGCTCCTGTTACCATCTGGCTCTGCCCTCTCTTTCATGCTTCTGTGGAATAGGTTGTGTCAACTACTCTTCCCTGGAAATAGGAATCTAGGCCCCTAGGATCATTTCTGACCCCTCAAAACTCTCCAGTCTCTCAGGAGCACCTTTCCCTTGTGGGAACTCCTGTTTATATTATTTTACCCCTTCAGCAAACAGACATAGGCAATGCAGAGTGCTAGTTAAAAACTGTCGCTCTTAGCAGTGTCCTTTGGTTCAGTGTCCATTTGGTTCAGTGTCCTTTGAAAGTCAACCTACCATCTGATGGGTCATATGTCAGGCTTCTTTATAGATTTCCTAGACATTCGGGCTGTAAGGGACCCCGAAGGATCATCAAGTCCAGCCCTCTGCCCCAGGGGCAGGAAGTCAGCAGGGATCATAGGATCCCAGCAAGATAAACATCCAAATGTGTCTTGAAGGCATTCAAAGTGGGTGCTTGAACCACCTCCGGCAGCATTCTATTCCAAACCTTGGGGATTCGGACAGTGAAGAAGTTCTTCCTTATGTCCAGCCTGAATTGGTCACGGTGGAGTTCGTGACCATTCCATTTTGTCATCCCTTGGGGTGCTCTGGTGAACAGATGCTCCCCCAGATCCTGGTGAACACCCTTGATAAACTTATAGGTGGCCACCAGATCTCCCCTAAGCCTGCGCTTTTCCAGGCTGAGGAATCCCATGGCTCTCAGCTTCTTATCATAAGGTCTGTTATCCTGACCTCTGATCATGCACATGGCTCTCCTCTGGACTCTCTCAAGCTTCTCCATATCCTTTTTGAATTGTGGAGCCCAAAACTGGACGCAGTACTCCAGCTGCAGCCTCACCAAGGTCGAGTACAACGGGAGAATGACGTCCCGGGATTTGCTTGAGAAGCATCTATGGATGCAAGTCAGCATTTTGGTCGCTTTACTAGTCGCAGCTTAACACTGAAGGCTCATGCTCATCTTGTGGTCAATCATGACCCCCCAAGTCCCTTTCATCTGTAGTGCTAGCTAGCGTAGCACTGCCGAGCCTATAAGCATGCTGCAGGTTTTTCTTCCCAAGGTGGAGAACCTTACATCTTTCGGTGTTAAACACCATCAGGTTCGCATCTGCCCATTTCATGAGCCTGTCAAGATCTGCCTGAATCACCCTCCCATCCCCAGGTCTGGATGCTTTACCCCAGAGTTTGGTGTCATCAGTGAACTTGGCCAGCTCGCTTTTGACACAAATGTCTATATCATTGATGAAGATGTTAAAAAGTATAGGCCCTAGGACAGAGCCTTGAGGGACCCCACTGGTCACTGCATACCATAACGATTGACTTCTATCAACCACCATCCTCTGGCTCCTACCATGGAGCTAATTCCCCAGCCAGCAGATCGTGGTTTGGTTGAGGCCACAGTTAGCCAGTTTTGCCAAAAGGTTTTCATGGGATACCAGATTGAAGGCTTTTTTAAAGTGAAGATATATGACATCAATCTCTTCTCCCTTGTCCAGGTGATAGGTCACCTGGTCATAAAAGGAAATGAGACCGGTCAAGCAAGACCTACCCACAACAAACCTGTGCTGGGTATCCCTCAGGATATTGCCATCAGCTAGTCTGTTAAGGATCGCCTTTTTGATAATCTTTTCCAAGACCTTCCCCAGGAAAGAGGTCAGGCTGATAGGCCTGTAGTTTGACAGATCTACTTTCCTCCCTTTCTTGAAGACAGCCACCACATTGGCCTTCTTCCAATCATTGGGTACTTCACCAGAGCGCCAGGAGTTCTCAAAGATCCGTGCCAGGGGCTGAGCTATGATGCTTGCCAGCTCCTTGAGTACCCTGGGGCATAAACTGTCAGGGCCAGTTGACTTGAAGGTATCCAGCCTGTCAAGGTGTTCCTTCATGAGGTCAGCTTCAATGGAGGGTAAGGAATCTCCCTCACCTGGGCCTCCCTGACCCACAGTGGGCAGGGGCGTCCCATGGGACTGGTGAAAAACTGGCACAAAGTACCCATTTAACAAGTTTGCTTCTTCATGGGCATCAGTTGTCAGTTGTCCCATCTGGTTTAGCAGGGGTCCAATGTTGCCCTTGCTTTTCCTCTGGCTCCCCACATATCTAAAAAAGGACTTTTTATTGTCCTTGATATTTGTAGCTAGTTGGAGTTCCATCGCAGCCTTGGCTTTTCTGGTTTGCTCTCTGCAAGTCTGGACCAAAGCAGAGTATTCCTCCTTGGTGCCAGTTCCAATCCTCCATCCTTTGTAGTCTTCCTTTTAAGACGCAGGAGGTTCGCTAGTTCCCTGGAGAGCCAAGGGGGCTGCTGTGCCCTTTTGCTGCCTTTTCTCCGAGATGGGATAGACTTTGCTTGCGCATCCAGGATTGCTCCCTTGAGGAGCAACCACTCGTCTTGAACTCCCCTCCCCTTTAGGTTGTGGCCCTTTAGGGCCTCCCTGACAAGCCTCCTTAGCTTGTCGAAGTCAGCTTTCCTGAAGTCAGGGACTTCTGTATTACTAAGTGACTTGCCAGCTTTATGGCAGATGGTGAAGGTGAACAGCTCATGGTTACTGTCACCCAGCTTCCCTTTGATTGATAAGTCGCTGATTAGGTCGTCCCCAGTTGCCAGTACCAGGTCAAGCAGCGCTTTACCTCTCATCGGCCCGTAGACTTGCTGCGTCAGATAGAGGTCATCCATGCACGAGAGAAAGCTTTGCAACCGCTTGGATTTGGCTGAGTGCTCCTCCCATGAGATGTCTGGGTAGTTAAAGTCTCCCATGACAGGCATATACCGAGAGCGCGCGGCCTCAGCCAATTCCCTGGCAAACTCCTGGTCAAGGTCTTGACCCTGGGTAAGGGGTCTGTAGTAGACACCCACCCGTAGTATTCCCTGTGCCTCTACTATATCACAGAGTCTCCTCTGGTCTCTTTCAACTTTGTTTGATTCCAGAATGGGACAGCCTCTCTGTTGTTCAGCAAACCTGGCTCTTTCTACTGAGTTTTTCCTTAACATTTCAGGGTTCTGTTTTTAAGCCCCCTACTCGGATATCTCTGCCTCTTTTCACTGAGTATTTACTACTCTTGAAAGCCCCAACTCTCCGTGGACAAGCTGGTGAAAACAGAATTCCTCTAGGATATAGCTGTTCCACTATTCTGTTCAGACAAAAGTTATTAGGTATTGATGGCCTTTAAAGATTGTCCTTTTCAAAGACCGACAGGATGGTGCCACTCCCCACCCCACAGCACAAATTAAGAGTACAGTGGAGATGATCATGAGGGCTTAAATATACAGAGTTAATAACATCAAACATAATTCATAAGTCACATTTAGAGTCATCCTTGCCTACCCTGCCCTCAGATGCTTTAGAACAGCAATACCTCTTCTTAAATATCTCATTCTGCCCAACATAGTTTGTTACTATAATGCTCCTGTTACCTTCACCAGTCTTCCTTTTTATTTTTTATCTCTTGCATTCTTTAAGTTATTATTCATAACAATTAATAATTGTGTAATTATGTATGTTTTTATTTTTGTTATATGTTGTATCAAGTTGCCAAGGGACCTTCTGAGACCCTATCCTGACCTATAGAACAGATAAGCTGTCAAAAATGGCACGTCCTATGAATCACCTAGAGATGTCAGAGAGGACTCCATTTTCTATGGCCCATCCTAAGCCATGCAACACTAGGGACTTATGCTCTGAGCACCTGCCTGCTAGAAAATGGATTGAGACCCATACCAAAAACCAGTCTGTACCCCTTATATGTTTTTACCATGCCTAACCAATCACTTCTGGATTTCATTTTCTTCTCCTCCAGCTCTTCAATGGATTCTCTTCTAACAAAATAATTTATTAAGAGTTGGCTTGCAATCATATTTTTTCAGCCATAAAAGTAACATTGCCACATTGGAATAATTTCTGATAGCTACAGACAGCATTATTCAGCTCTATATAACAGAGAAACCGTTCTGGAATTCCAGTGTGAAAGCTGTCCAAGTGTCTTCTTTTATGATAATACCCACACAAAACAATACACAGGTAAAATGCATGGAGGAAGTGGATTTTATCTGATGAGATAGGTTTTTTTAATGTTTAATGCATAAAACAGAATCCCAAACACTTGCTCATTGTGTCAGGATAAGCCGCAATGGAACATGTTGACAGCCACATAGCAATTACCTGACAACCAAAATCAGTGTCTGTTTAACACAAGCTATGATCCTTGAGCTGGACTAGGCCCCAGACTCAATTCCAGCAGTGTGCTAAATATCTTGCATGTGCCTATGGCAGGTGCAGTCAGAGCTACTGTTCCTAGCAACTTTTCAGAGAACAAGTGCTGATGTATTATAAAACTCAGAGGTACTACCCTGGCAAGTGATCACAACCAAATGACATATTTTTTTTAATTATACTCTAGATGCAGAGCTACAGTTTATTGAAAAGCCTGTTTTGGCCTTATTTACATCACTCAAGGCCAAGGAAGGTTCGTCTGAGCCACAAATGGGTGATATGTCTTTTTTTTTCCCCCTTCTAAAATATTCATATTTCTTTTTCAGCGTATATGTATAAATAGGTTTTAAAGGATTAATAAATGATATGTTACTGCTTTAGTAAATAGTTAATCAATTTGGAAAAAACTGAACAGATCAAGAAGATAATTCTGATCACTAATAACACCCTCCACTGATGTGCCTAATACCATGCTGTATTTTGTCTATAGCATGGATTAACCATTTATTAACCTCTTGTTGCCCACAAATATTAAAGGACACACATATCAACTGGTACTAGTAAAAGTGGAGACAATACAAAAAACAGGGTTAAATTGTAGGAATGAAGGCAAGGGGAAAAAATTCAAAGCCACTAACAACTAGCACCAGGACTCTAGTGAAAGCTAGCAGTGGAAAAACTGGCATATTTTAAAAATCTGTTGCTACAGTTTGCACACTGTGCTATTGCTACCCTACAAAGCAAAAAACAAACATTGGAAAACATGAAATACACACATGGAAAAATCTCTCTTCTGCTACAACAACCACAGAATGCACACAGAATAAGGATCCTAAACTATTCCCAGCCAAGTTTACAAGTAGAAATCATATCTTTTTTTAAGTATTCACCCAAGATAATTCTTTTCATAACACCATTTTCTTAAATTCCTCTACCAAATAGAATATGTTCAATGTTCTTTGAATGTTTATACGGTTTGGGTAAATATAACAAATACATTACTATCTCCTGGTTCTCTTACACAGATCTAATCTCCTTACAGTTATGGGGGAGGTTAAGTTTTCATTATGATGTCAGTTTTGATCTATACAAACACCCGAGGCATGACAAGGAGTTTTTGTACCCGGGGCAGCAATGGCTGCCAATCTTGCACCTTCATTGCATTAGTGCTGAGGGCTAGTGCTCTGCTCAGCCACTCCCAGTTATCCTACTGACCAAAAAGAAACAAATTAGCCTATTATTCTGTATGTAGAAGCATTTGCTAGAAAATCATCTGGGGACTGGAAGGAGAGGAACAGGGGTAATGTTGTGCATAGATAAGACATGTCAGATAATGTTTGTGTTGGCTACATCAACTGGGGAAAATAAATGAGACAATAAATAATATATATTATTTCACATATATCACATATATATAACATATATATCACATATATATAAATGTGTGTGTGTGTGCATGCATGCATGCATGTATATATGTGTCTGTGTATATATATATATACACATATATTCACATACACACGTATGTATATGTATGTATGTGTATGTCTATATATGTGTGTGTGTGTGTATATATTACACACACACACACACACACACACACACAGAGGGAGAAACAGAATTTCCACCAAACTCTCTACCACTGACTTAGTCAGGATTATTCACAGTAGCAAGCAAAATATGCCAGGTAGTACATGACTTTAGATTACTCCTTTAAATTGTAAGCCTCCTCAGACAGAAATAGCTTTTGCTTATGCAGCAGTGAAAAAACTGATGGCTCTTTATAACAGTAAATAAAAACCCAGTCCAGCTTTCCTTGCATAATCATAACTCCACACATAGAAACTGCTAGCATTTTGAGAAAATATAATGGTATACTTTCCTTATTAAATCCTTGTATTCAATTTTATTTTGCAAAGCAAACATATATTTCCTCAACAGCCTGACTCTATACTATATACATTTCAGTGCAGCTATATGCTACTGCAAACATTATGCTCAGTACTTACTGCTTTTGGCCCTGGTAGACTCAACGCTGTTTATAGTGATACAACAAAGTCCATTCATTTCATAATACTGGAAATGCACTTATGCCTTTTGTTACTGCTATTTGGTTTTCATTCAGCCAGTCATTGAATTTTTCCTCACACATGTTCTGAAACTGTTTGACTTTGACGGATTTCAGGGCTTTTTAAGCTTGACTCTGGTTTTTTTCCTTGTGTAACTTTGCTGTTGAAAAAAAAATTCCAACATAGACAGCTCTGCCATTATCTGAACTCTGCTAAGGATAGAGCTAATTTTAGGCTATTAACAGTTGAAAAGTTAACATTTTCTCTTTCAGACTTGATAAAATGAATGGGAAGCAATTGTTATTTTATCTATTGTATAATATCTGCAGCGGCAACCTCATTAAATGTGAATTCCTTTCAGCCCTTTATGTTTGGTAATTCTTTCCAGGGTTTCGTATTTTTATAAATTCTTAATGCCTTTCAGTAATTTAACTGATTGCTTCAAAGATTCTTTACAATACAAACTGGAAGCAATTTCTTTATGTTTTGCTTTTCTCTATCTTTAATTTGTCCTTGGGTATGCTAAAGCAGTTGTGCTGATTCTAGAGTTTTTTTCTGAGTTGCATTATTATTATTATTACTACTACTACTGCTACTACTATTATGATGATGATGCTGGATTTATCTAGTTTTGTGAAGAAATATTGCAGTCCCTTTGCAGTGAAATGTATGTATGTCCCTAAATTTAGTTCCATTACGCTCTCAAGCATTGGTGTAATTTTAGAGTGCCCCCTGATTAGACCTCTATTACCAAAAGACTCAGTACAACTCACACATTTTGTAACACGTTTAAATCTTTATAAGCCATGTGCTATCAAGTGTGCAGTTGTTACTGTATGGGAGAGAAGATGAGAATCTTTTTTCTAATACTTCCAGGACTCTCTAAAGAATCAAGAAAGGGATTCACAGCTTCTCTTCGATATACTTTGTACAGAACAGAAGCAAAATCAACCCAGTTACAGGTCTCATAAAGATTTATTTGATAAAATATCCTTTTCTCTTCAAAACAGGGTTGGACCATACTAGGGTGCCCTGCCACAAAAACACAGCCACCCATTTGCTACTGTTCCATGGATGGCATATGCTGAAAAATATCAGGTAGCCACATTCAGGAGGACATCTGAGACTGCGAACCTAAGAATGGTGCTGAACACACCAAGAGCACACACTAAAAAGCAGCTTACTTCATTTATATGTGTACTAGGTAAGGGTTTCATTCACACAATAGTCCCAATCTGTTGCCTATCATTTATATTCTAACAAATCCCAGTTATCTAAATGTCAATTAAATGCATTAAACAGCTTAAGCGCATACCATCTTTCATTCCCACTGTCTACTTTGTAATTTTCTGTTGACCTGCATACTAACTCCAACTGTAACTGTCTCCTCCTTAACTAATTCTATTCAGAAACTGTAAAAGTAGCAAGAAGGAGAAAGTTTGTTTTATACCTGCTAACTCCCTTCATTTTCAAGGCTTCTCATAGCAGTCCCAACAGGGACAATTAGCTATAATCGCTGTTCAAGTCAACACACAGCTCAGTCCATGAAGTGGTACAAACAACCCTGAAGCAGTTTTAATACTGAATCCTGGGGCTGCTACTAGAAGCCTTAAAAATGAGGGCACCCTAAGGATTGCTTATACTGTAGCACTGACAAACATGTGAGCATTGCTTCCATTAAGTTTGGATAACTGCATACTACAGGTAAGTATGTACTCCATTTTCAACCCCAACCTTATAGATAGATACGCTTAGAGTAGTCCAGGTGTGACTGCTTTATCATTCAGTCTCTGCAGACTGGGTAATGTCCAGCCTGTGGCCTGATGGGTGAATTTATTGGCCGGGAAGTCAGTAGATGAAGGTTCAAACACCCTTGGGATAGCAAAGAGCTAGAACCTGAATCTCCCACTTCCTGAGTGCCCTAGCCACTAGAGTAGTAGGCTATTATCCTCCAGCTAACCCCAATCGATCATGGGATTTTGTCCAGCTATAATTCACATGTGAATGGAGCTGTTTACCTGCCCAACCAGAGTGCAGCCTGCAGAGCTTGTGAAGTAGCCATGGGGGCACTTGTGTGTCTGCACTGAATGTGAAAACTGCACACAAGTGCTATAAATGGCAAATACATGGCTGGGTAAGTGCCATGTGGGCACATAAAGTGAAACAGAATCCTGTCTACAGTGTCCAGTTCAAAGCTCACAGAAATTTATTGACTCTTTCCAATAACTTTAGATGTCATTGGATCTGGCTCATAAAGGCAGTCATATTTTCAGTGCAAGAGAACATTGTCCATGTTAACTTGCCAGCCTCCTATGAGACAGGCACACAGAGCTGAAAGGACAGAGCTGTTTTATTAATTTCTTTAGTGTGCTATGAATTAGAAATGGGTTCAGCAGCAGAATTCAATTTGGTGATGGAGTTTTAATACGATTCAGGGGGACAATGAGCTGAGGTTCATTACAAAAGGCTGGGAAATAATATGACATTAGGATGAGGATCTGGGTTAAAAAGTAAATTCTACAAGATTTGGGATGTGTGAATCCAAACCCATCTGCATTTTAAATAGATATAATGTGAAATGTTTCAAAGCACTCAGGCATGTCAGACAAATGGCACTGACTTTCAGTGGGACTTGTGCTCCTAAACGCCTTTTGAAAATTCTGTGCTCGTTCTAATCTTCCCCAGAAGCTTAAAATATTTCCCTTTCTCCATCAAACACCTTACATCTCTCTCTGTCCTCAAAAATTTAATAAAAAAGCTTTCCCCAATCATCAAAACATAGCATAAAAGGCAATACAGGATTTTAAGACCAAATGCTGTAGAACAGGGGTTTTCAACTTTTTTTAACAAGTATACCTCTTCGGCCTCAAAGTTTCAGCTCATGTACCCCTTTATATTTTTTTCTTGTTTTAAGGGGGTGGGGGGCAGATCAAGGCCCCCGCAATGAGAGAGGGAGTAGGGCTGGGGCTGGGGCAGGGGCAGGAGCTGCAAAGGCAGAGGGAGAAAAAAATATTTGGGGGACTGCTGAGTACACATGTGTATGCACGTGCCTCCCAGCAGGTAAATCTGTGGGGGAAAGGGCCATGGGGAGGGGTGCAGATCAAGGACCCTGCAGTGAGGGAGGGACTGGGCCACAGGCAGGAGCAGGAGCTGGGGTGAGTGGGGCCCCAGCCGGGCCAGGTAGTAAGACAGGTGGAGGCCTGGGGGTGCCCCGCCGGGCCTCCATTTGTCCTAACACCTGGGTGGCTGGGACTCCACTCACCCCCAGCCCCTACTCCTACCATGCTCCCTCCCTCATCACGCAGGCCTCGATCTGCCCTCCCATGCCAGTGAGGGAGGAAGTGGGGCTGAGGATCGAGACTCCCACAGTGCAGGAGGGAGTGGGGCAGGGGCGAATCATTCACCCCTGCCCTACTCCCTCCTACACTGTCAGGATTGTCCCATGACCCAGCCCAGCCCAGCATGAATGGGGCCCCAGCTGGGCTGGGTTGTGGGACAAACAGAGCCCAGCGGCTCATCCACTGCCACCACCCTACTTGGCCGTGCACCATGCCACTTTGCCATGGCTGGATGCGGCTCCACAGGCTACTGATGGGCAGCATGCCCGGCCAATTGCACACTGCGGGGGGCGGGCACAAACACATTCCCCTCATGCCATTCAGGCCCTCACAGCTCTCCTGTAAGGGGCTAGTGGTCAATCAGGACAGTGAGCTGGGGTGGAAGGTGGGGAGGCACCACGGTGTGCTGTGGGGCCAGCAGTGCCCAGCGCATCCCTCCTCCTCCCCCTTCTCCAGGTAAGAGGTGAAGTGTGGGAATGCTCTGGGGGAGATGCCACTGCCATGCCCGGGGGTGCACTCCATCCCCACCTGCCAGTCTGCCTGTGTGTACCCCCTATGACCTTTCTAAATACCCCTGGGTACCCCTGGTTGACAACCCCTGCTGTAGAAGTCTGAACAGTGAAAAAAGCTACCCTAGGTGAGAGTTGTAATACTGAAGGTAAAGTACAACAGGAGGAACATTAAAGGTTATAAGACCAAATTCTGGTCTTATATCTGATTTACCTCAACATATAGAACTTCACTGTAGTCATCAGAGTGATACCAATGTAAAGCTATAGCAGAATAATACCTGACTTCGCAACCCTAACTCATCACTCGAGTTCTGTCTGGAATGTGGGCCTTGTTTCATGGTAATTTTGGGCAGCTCCTGGAGCTCTTAACTACTGGATTGTCTGAACATTAACACCTGAAATTAGTTTTATGCCCTCATTGGGTGGCTCAAAGTTAATCCACCCCAGGGCAGGATGATCTCTACTTTCTGTTACCCAGGTCATGTTACACTAAGGGGTAGCCACTGTACGCTACCTCTTAGTGTAACCACACCACCCACCCACTTTCCCTGCTGGCCCAGATCAGGCCCAGTGCCCAGTGCCCCACACTCCCCACAGTCTCCTCAGCATCCCAGATTCCCACTCACTTCCCCCACTCCCTTCCTCTGGGAAAGCTGATTTTAATGAACTCAGGTGATTAGTCAAGGACGCACTGCAGAGTAGGAGTTTTGAAGTGATGGGAGCCCAAGAAGGGTGGCTGTGCCTTAAGGAAATGATCCTTCGGGCACAAAGCGAGATGATCCCGATGCCAGGAAAAAGAGGGGAAGGGGCCAGGAGGCTTCCTTAGCTGACCACAGAAATCCAGGGCAGCCTAAGGGCCAAAAGGGGAGCACATAAAAAGTGGAAGCAGGGAGAGATCACCAAAGACGAATATACCTCCTCTGCTTGCGCTTGTAGGGAGGCAGTTAGATGGGCCAAAGCTACCATGGAGCTGAGGATGGCATCCCAAGTAAAGGACAACAAGAAATTGTTTTTTAGATATATAGGGAGTAAAAGGAAGGCCCAGGGAGGAATAGGACCCCTGCTAAATGGGCAGAAGCAATTGGTGACAGACAGGGGGGACAAGGCTGAACTCCTCAATGAGTTCTTTGCCTCAGTGTTCCTAAGCGAGGGTCATGACAAGTCTCTCACTGGGGTTGTAGAGAGGCAGCAGCAAGGCACCAGACTGCCATGCGTAGACCCTGAGATGGTGCAGAGTCACTTGGAAGAACTGGATGCCTTTAAGTCGGCAGGCCCGGATGAGCTCCATCCGAGGGTGCTGAAGGCACTGGCCGACATCATTGCAGAGCCACTGGCCGGAATATTTAAATGCTCGTGGCGCATGGGCCAAGTCCCGGAGGACTGGAAAAGGGCCAATGTGGTCCCCATTTTCAAGAAGGGGAGGAAGGAGGACCCGGGCAACTATAGGCCAGTCAGTCTCACCTCCATCCTTGGCAAAATCTTTGAAAAAATTATCAAGGCTCACATTTGCGAGAGCCCGGCAGGACAAATTATGCTGAGGGGAAACCAGCACGGGTTCGTAGCAGGCAGATCATGCCTGACTAATCTTGTCTCTTTTTATGACCAGGTTACAAAACGCCTGGACACAGGAGGAGGGGTGGATGTCGTATACTTAGACTTCAGGAAGGCCTTCGATACGGTATCCCACCCCATACTGGTGAACAAGTTAAGAGGCTGTGATGTGGATGACTGCACAGTCCAGTGGGTGGTGAATTGGCTAGAGGGTCGCACCCAGAGAGTCGTGGTGGATGGGTCGGTTTCGACCTGGAAGGGTGTGGGCAGTGGGGTCCCGCAGGGTTCGGTCCTTGGACCGATACTCTTTAATGTCTTCATCAGCGACTTGGACGAGGGAGCGAAATGTACTCTGTCCAAGTTTGCAGATGACACAAAGCTATGGGGAGAAGTGGACATGCCGGAGGGCAGGGAACAGCTGCAAGTAGACCTGGACAGGTTGGACAAGTGGGCAGAAAACAACAGGATGCAGTTCAACAAGGAGAAATGCAAAGTGCTACACCTAGGGAGGAAAAATGTCCACCACACCTACAGCCTAGGGAATGACCTGCTGGGTGGCACGGAAGTGGAAAGGGATCTTGAAGTCCTAGTGGACTCCAAGATGAACATGAGTCGGCAGTGTGACGAAGCCATCAGAAAAGCCAATGGCACTTTATCGTGCATCAGCAGATGCATGACGAATAGGTCCAAGGAGGTGATACTTCCCCTCTATCGGGTACTGGTCAGACCGCAGTTGGAGTACTGCGTGCAATTCTGGGCACCACACTTCAAAAAGGATGCGGATAACCTGGAGAGGGTCCAGAGAAGGGCCACTCGTATGATTAAGGGCCTGCAGACCAAGCCCTACGAGGAGAGACTAGAGAACCTGGACCTCTTCAGCCTCCGCAAGAGAAGGTTGAGAGGCAACATTGTGGCTGCCTATAAGTTCATCACGGGGGCACAGAAGGGAATTGGTGAGTTTTTATTCACCAAGGTGCCCCCGGGGGTTATAAAAAATAATGGCCACAAGCTAGCAGAGAGCAGATTTAGATTAGGCATTAGGAAGAACTTCTTCACAGTTAGAGTGGCCAAGGTCTGGAACGGGCTCCCAAGGGAGGTGGTGCTCTCCCCTACCCTGGGGGTCTTCAAGAGGAGGTTAGATGAGTATCTAGCTGGGGTCATCTAGACCCAGCACTCTTTCCTGCCTATGCAGGGGGTCGGACTCAATGATCTATTGAGGTCCCTTCCAACCCTAACATCTATGAATCTGCTTACTTGTGTCCACCTGCACTGTCTGTCCTGGGGGAGCAGGCAAAGAAGAATTAACATGCCTGTGCTGCTGCTGCCACTGCTGTTGCTGTCTGAGTGGGCTCAGCCCAAAGAAGAGCAGCAGCCCAAAAGCAGTGTCCCTGGGGCTGGGAAGGCAGGTTAACCCTTCCCTGCCTGCTCCCCTGGGACAGACAGTGTGGGCAGCCCACAAGTAAATGGAGCGGGGGGGTGGAAACAGGGGGAAGCCCTAGGTGGGGGGAAGGGGAGCCCAGGGTGCAGAGGGGAAAACCGGAAAGGGAGAGGGGGCATTTTTACCTTTCGGTCTTCAAGGCCCCTGCTGGCCTGAAGTGTGACTGCTCCAAATGTGAGCTGACGTTAACACCATCAACATTTGTGCAGTTCACAGTGTATGGTGTAACAAGGCCCTTGACTTCAAAGTCAGAAAGTGTCCCTTTTCTTCGTGTCCTTACATAGATATAGCAGTCAAATTTGTGACCCACAAGCATTATAAATAAGAATTTTAAAAGAAGGAATAGGAATGCAGTAATATCCTCAAAGATATAGAAAACTACAAACTTACCTGATTGGTCATCTTCACTGAGCTAAGAAATTTTTTTGCACATATCTAGTTGGTGTAATAAAAGTGATCACTCTTTTTATTTTATTTTAAATGATTTTCTGTGGAAGTGAAGTAGGGTTCCTTTTAAAGAGAGGGATCAATATCAAGGATAGACTCCCAGTATACTACATACACAAATAGCAGTCTTCCAGCCATAACTGCCATTTTTGGCACTTATGCACAGTTCATTGTCCCATGCCCCATGGCTACAGAGCATGTGTAATAGGTTGTTCTCTGGCAAGACAGGTATATGACTCTGTATGTGCATAGTTGAGTATCAACCTCAAACCTTTGGGCTAGTAAAACCAGAAGAGTCGTCTAATGCTTTAGCACTCGTAGCTAACAGGCGCCCACCCAGGAAATGGGAGACCCAGAGTCTGGGACCTCTTGACCCAGAGAGGTTTCAAGTTGCATCTCTGGCTTACAAGTACTGTGCTCCATCAACAATGTTGTAGGTTATGTATTACCCAAGCCCTTCTCCAGCCACCTTCTTGCAGCTGAGCCACAGCATTTTATCTTTAAAAATTCACTGTATAGAGAGCAATGGATAAGTTTCTGCCCCACTGGGTGAAAGGCAGCAGGCTAGAACACTAGGTCTGTACTGTGACACTCATGAAGCCACACACACTCTAGTTTGAGCTGTTTGTCTCAACCCCACATATCTCCCTCTCTTGGCCAAGCAAAAAGCCAGCTTCAAAAGGAAGGCAGGAGAGGGGGTGGCTAATGCCTAACCTGCAACCTGGCAGTTAGAGCACTATACTAGGAAGCTAACTAGTTTCAGGTTCAAACAGCCTCTGAGTGAGGGAGGTACCTAGAACCCACGTCTCTCACTTACAGGGTGAGTGCTCTAACCACTCAGAAATAAGGCTAAAACATAGAAGGACCCTTTCTGCACTTGTTAGTTATGGAGTTTTCCCAGCTACAGTTTTGGGACTTGTGCTCAGGTACACACATAAGGAGACACAATCCTCTCTGGCCAGAGTGCAGTTCATTCTCTGTAGTTATGGAGATGCTTATGCACTCACACTGATTGGGGAGTTGGGTCACAACCCATACGTGCCAGAAAAGGCAGTTATGTAGTTGGAAAACTGCCACTTGGGTACATAAAAGTGACATAGGATTTTGGCCAAAGTGCCCTCTTGATATATCAATCAAGAGAAAAAATTGACTGAAGGATAGATAGAGATATAGTGGTCTTGACCAGAGCTAGGTAAAATAATCCTTATAAAATACTAAACCTTTCAAAATGAAAATGACATATCTGCAGTTTGGATTTCAACTTTAAATGGGAAGGAGAACTGCCTGAATCCCCTGAGAAATGCTTTTCTGGTAATCTTCCTTCCTAGTCAGGAACAGCTAAAAAAGAGCAGAAGTTTCACACAGCTTATAATTTCCAAAGGGACACGGTAGTTGAGGAGTTAGGTCTCCAAGTATAGATTCCAAGTGTGAGTTTAAGTCTCACCCTAGACTCAGGCCAAAGGCCACCCCAGTCAATCCTGCTGTAAATTGGTACCTGATCATTCAGACAGGAGAAAAGGTGACCAAGTTCACTGGTACCTTTACCACTCCCATATGTGCTGCTAGGTACAGAAATTGAAGTGCCTTACCCATGTTAAGTCTGGGTGGGATTTGAACTTTGATCAATGTCTTCCAATGCTTCTGGACCCAAAGTAGACACTTCACAGAAGCTTTGGGAGATATTCAAACTTTGGGATGCTGAATTGAACCAAAGCGAGCTCCACATTTTGTTTGCCTGCCACAACTTACAAATACACACATCCAATAATGCCAATACAGTAGTTTAGGTAACTCTTCTATTCGTAAGTGAGTAAAATTCATTGAACTTCATAGTCAACACCTTCCTCTCCTTCAAATCTCTCTTAAAGGTTTACTCCCATCATGATGTTACTACTTCATAAAGGGAAGACAAGGGAGGAGTATAGCTTCGTGTTATCAAAGCCTAAACGCTTTAAAAAGATTATACAGTATAAGGTGATATATGGTTTTCTAGAGTATGATGTAGATTCTGATAGGTAAGACACCATGAATTTTAGACCTGGTCCTTTTCCTCTGTGCACACACCTTCCACCATGCTCTTCAAGGTATGCACTTTTTCTAGAATGGCAGGAAAATGTATGTTGTTTGTTAAATGTGTAACTGCAGGATCAAACACTGTCTAGATCCATTCAGATAACTTTCATCAAGCTCAGCACCTTGAAGTTTAAGTAAAACAAGGGAACAGACATTTATAAAAGTGAAACTATAATTATTGGCACAACTGGCTCCAAAGATAAGCAGATTGAAACCCTCTGGGTCAAACTTTGCGGTGGGGTGGCAGAGGGGGAATGGGGTGTGATGAGTGAGACCTAACTGTAGGCATTTACTACAGGCCACCAAACTAGGGGGAGGAGCTCAATCTGGAGTTCTCTCAAGGGCAGGCAGAGGCCACACGCGCAAGGGACATGGTAGTCATGGGCGACTTCAGTTACCCAGGCAGATTGGGAGGAACACTTGGCTAGGTCAGATTGGTCACATAGCTTCTTAACCTGTATTGAAGAGCTCTATCTGACCCAGGAGGTACAAGCACCAACCAGAGGCAGCACCTCCTAGACTTGATCTTGGCCAAAGGAGTTGATCTGGTGAGCGACTTAAATAGTAAGAGTGGGCGATAGCGACCATGAGATCATATTCACTGTTCACTACAAGACAGACAAATCAGCAAGCAAGATTGAAGTCCTGGACTTCAAAAACACAAATTTCAACAGGTTTAAGGTAATAGTAGGGGAGGCCATGAGGGACCAGGGACTGAAGGCAAATGAAGTGCATGAAGAGTGGTCGTTCCTCAAGGACACAATCCTCAAAGCACAAAAGAAGACCTTTCCTGTGCAGAGGAAAGGTAGCAGAAGGACTGGCAAGCCCACTTGGCTTAATAGGGCTATCATGGTCCTCTTGAAAAAGGAAAAAGAGGCATACACACAATGGAAGCTTGGGATGGTCCTCAAGGAGGACTATACAACAGCAGTCCACACATGTTGGGAGAAGATTAGGAAAGTTAAGGCGGCGACTGAATTTAAGTTAGCAACGGGAAGCAAGGACAATAAGAAGTCCTTCTTTAGGTATGTAGGGAGCAGAAGAAAAACAAATGGAAGCATGGGGCCCCTGCTTAACACCTCAGGACAGTTGGTAACTGACACTCAGAAAAAAACTGAACTCTTGAATGCCCAGGAAAAAACTGAACTCCTGTATTTCACTGGATCAAGGGCAAAAACATGCTAGATAAGGCTCACAGGAGTCACGATGGGAATGATTGCCTTCCTACTGTTGACACTGAGCTGGTGCGTAACCAACTAGAAAAGCTAGACATTTATTAGTCAGAAGGACCGAATGACTTCCACCCAAGAGTACTGAAGGAGCTGGCCAAGGTCATTGAGGGACACCTGGCAAAACTTTTCCAAAGCTCGTGGTGCACTGGGGAGATCCCTGAGGATTGGAAGAGGGTCAATACTGTGCCCATCTTCAACAGGGGGAGAGGGAGGACCCAGGCAACTATAGACCAATCAGTCTAACTTCTATCCCAGGGAAAATCTTGGAAAAACTCATCAAGGAGTCTATGTGCTATATGCTTGCAGAGGGCAGGATTCCAAACAACAGCCAGCATGGACTCATCACAGGCAGGTCTTGTTTTACCAATTTCATCTCCTTCTATGGCCAGGTATCTCATCTCCTGGACATGGGAGAGGAGATCAACATTATATACCTAGACTTCCAAAAGGCCTTTGATCTTGTATCCCATGATATCCTCACGGGAAAATTGAAAGGTTGTGGGCTTAAGTGCTCAATGGTTAAGTTGGTAGGAAACTGGCTGAAAGGTAGGACCCAGAGAGTTCTAATGAACGGATCTGTGTCGTCCTGGCAAGATGTGGCCAGTGATATCCCTGAGGGGTCCGTGTTTGGACAGGTGCTGTTCAATGTCTTTATCAATTATTTGGATGTGGGGGTGAAGAGTAGGGCTGTGCAAAATTTTGCTGGCAGTTTCATTTTGACGCTGTTTCAACTTGTTTTGAGCTCCAAACAGCGACATTGAAACAAAACAGAGAGCTTTGAAACAGCCTCAAAATGAAACAAGGCAAGGCAATAAGGCATAAATGATCTAGTTCAACAAGTTACTAAATTCAACATAGGAATTTCTGGATAAAATTCTACACCTTCCATTATTGTCCTGACATTTAGTTTTACAATCTATGAATCCATGTTGCATAAACAGATGTAAAGCTATAGAGGACTGTAAAAACATAGAATAGTGTTTTTAGTTTTCAGTATTTAAACCCTTATGTTTTAGATATTTCCTTCTAGTATTCAAGGCTCAATAAAGGGAAATGAAGCCAAAGGGAAAGGATGTGGAAGGGAAAAAGAGGAGTAATTAAAACAAAGTGTTATTTCTTCTCTTATCACACTGAGGTATCACATAACCTTGATCAGTGTGACAATTTTTGTCCTATAGTTAATCTTTGTTATTTAGAACACCACTATTCAAACACTCTGTTAAACATTATTTTTCCCATTGACTTCATATCTCAGAAGAGCCTTATTGGACAGCTAAACACTTAGCTAATGTTTTACTCCATGTTTTTATTAGACCCTGGCTGGAAAAAACAAAACAAAAACTGTCGGTTTAATCTCTCCTTTCTTTACATAGTAAAAACTCATCTATCCACGTACTTGCTGTCTTCATTCTATTTTCCATATAAGAGAAAAAACTGTGCTGCATCCTGTTTTAGACTAGCACAGAGCTGTGGAGGGATTAATATGAAGGTCTTTGGTATTCACACTGCACTGGGGAAGCTGCAGAGATATGTGCATTTAAATCTAGTATTCAGCTAATGCTCACCACTCTCATTGCATCAAGCATGGGGGCATGATTTACAAAGGCCAGAAGAAGTTGCAGAGTCACTCAATCACAATTGGTATTTAACTTAATGATGCAGAAACAGAGAATTTGCTAACAGATTAGCCAAAGACTGTCTGTGTCAGATGGAAATAAAGTAGCACTTTTCCAATTGATAATTGGGATTTCTTTTGCACCAATAAACGTAGGCATATTGGCTTTTATAACTGCAGAGGTTCAGAGTTTAAAATATATCCTACTGATTTTCTGTTGACAGTTTGCAGCTGCCCAAAAGCACACTGGCTTTTGTGACTCCTATTCTCAGATTCCCAGACGGTATGCCTCTATCTCGGTGACACCATACCCAGGTCACGGTGTACCTAAACATGCTTTGTCCACCTGCTCCAATTTATATCTTCCAAACCTGGGAATATAATGGTGAAATACCCTCTGGAGCATCAGTATGTGGCCACTCTTCAGTGTTTTTCAGAGCAGTTGCTGAGAATGACTCCAGAGTGGCTTCTTCAGCATTCATGTGGTTTTGGACTGGATGAGCAGGAATGGGTGGGCATAGCATGTTCAGAAATATCCCAGCCAGGGGATGCTGATGCCCAGGTGTATGCACAACCTCCCTCCTTCTAGACATTAGATAAGAAGCCTAAGGGCCTCCCTCAGAGCTGTGTTTTCCACCCCAGCGGGGCAGCTGTAACATCTGACTCCTTTTGTGAACTAAGGAACTACTGTAATGTTAACTCATTACTATGACAAACAATAGTTGTTTCCTGTGCATTGTGTCAGAGGAAACTCAGCGTTTAAGGTAAAAACAGCTCACAAAGACATAATATTTTTCTCCTTTTCCTTGTAACCTTGAAATTCTAGCAGCACTGAATTATGAAATCACAATATAAAAAGCAGGACAAAGCTTGGCAGGCTCGTGCAGAGATGCCATTGAGGGAGAACATTTTGGATCATAGGAAAGTAGGGCTGGAAGGTATCTCATCCAATCTAGCCCCCTGCTCAAGGCAGGCTCATTCCTGACTAAACCATTCAGCCAAATGTCTGCCAAAACTACTGTGGTTTGGTAGCCAGAGTGATGGGGGAAGCATTAGCCAGGAGCCTGAGTAGCCACAACTTATCTCCCCACAGACTACCAGTTGAACAGTAAATGGGGAAACTTTCTACACGTCTATTTATAACACCTATAAGAGACACTTGCCTTCGTGGCCTGACAACCTCTTTGGGTCAAAAAGCAAAATAAATATGGAGGGCTCAACTTAGTTGTTGTGGCCATCTAACCGTGGCATAAAGTCATCATGTATTGTGGAAATTATTGTTAAAAAGAAGCCCAGGCGTGAGATAATAGCATTGTTGCAGTCCAGGGCTGAGTTGCATTGGCAAAGCTGTCATGGGATATTTTTATAACACCTGCTTGGCTGTACTGTGTGCTATGAATCTTTCCCCTCAGCAGGGTTTAAATTTTACTTTGAACTGCCAGCAAAGCTTCATTATAGCACTCTCTAAGAATGGAAATGCTACCAAGAAGGCTTTTAATTAATTAGAATAAAAGCTGTAGGAGGAGAACTAGAGAAAGGACCCTAGATTCAAACCTGCCCCTGTATCTCATGTTGTTAACCTCTTGTGCTACTCTGTGTAAGAACAATATGTGCCCTTACTAAAATACTAATGTGCAGTCCTCGACTTTATTTAACTGCAGTAGAAAGCTGTCAGTAGTTAATAATGAAAGGGTTAATCGATTTGTAAGACTGAGGCTTGGAACTCTGCCTCTGCATGGCTTTTACCTCTAAGCAGTGCCAATGCAGCAGCTGTTTTACATTTAAGAGCACATAAGTGAGTAGTGACTTTGTTTGCAGAAGATAAACCAGCCAACATCCCACACACACCTGTGAATGTTCCATGATTCTGCTTGTTCCGTGCACTGCAAAAAGCCAGTTCTCGCTCTAAATTTTCCACTAAACAGAAAAATAAGTAAGAATGAAAGCAATTGATTCCATGTCACGTTTGCTTATTTAGTTACATATTTACTTTGCTCCTAAATGCATGGATCTTTCTTTCCGAGTAAAATGCACACACAAATATCATGCACATATACAATATGTCCTATATAGTTTGGCTATTTTTATATATGTATAACATTTATAATACACAATTTACATAAATTTATGTGCATTGATAACTCATGTGAAGAGGAAGTTCAGGTTGAGGATGTGTATTAGAAATCTCTTGGTAAAATTATACAAATAAAAGCTTGCGATATTGAAACTTGTGCACTAAGAACCCAAGAAAATCAGCGTTAAGGTTAATTTTTAAAAAACTCCAAACTCCCTAAGGTATAGAAATACACAGCTAAGGCAATACAATAATAAATATGCACTGAAGTGAACAAGAATAACTTAAAATCTAGACTAGGTACAGACATTGCACATAAACTGGTATAAGCAATCGGAAATGGGTCTAAGCCTATAATAGAACAGAAGCTCACCACACACATAGATCAGTTTCAAAATGGCAGAACCCAGTCTAAGATAGATCCGGACGGAAGTAGTATTAGATTTAACTGATTTAGGTTACAGCAGTATATTGAGCTTCTGTTCCAGATCCCATAGCATATCAACTTAGTTCACTGTCCTCCAGTATCCCAGGTGCCCCTCACAGAGTGGAGTGCTAGTCTTGACCAGTGCTTGTCTGCTCTGAGTTAGCACCAGGCCAGCCCCATCCACGGGCTGTCACAGACGGGCACCAGAATAGTCTATGTCTCCTGCCTGTGAGGATAGGCAGGGGGGTGGGGGAACAGAGCACCCCTGCTGCACAGCCCTATCCCTGAGCCAAAACAATGGGAAGGGAGGGCTCATGCAGTGGGAGGGATCCACTCCCCCCTTCCCTGCCCCAAGTTCCCAGCATGGTGGACAGGCACACAGCTCCAAGCAGTGCCTCCTGGCTGCAGCTGACCAGGGGGGAGGAGGGGCAACAGAGCTCTCCTGCCATGTTGGCCCAGCCCCACAGCCAGCAAGCTCAGGTGGCCTGCACAGCAGTGGATGCTGGTGACAACCAGCCTGGATGCTGCTGACACCTGCAGCCAGGAGCAAAGGCTCTGAACTTGTTGTCTGCCACACTGGAAACTGGGGACAAGGAGTGGGGTGGGGGTGGGAAGGAGCAGAACCCTCCACCATGTGAACCCAACCCAGAACTCCCCCTGGCCCCAAGCCAACAAGGCCCCTCCCCACCCCCAGTTCCCAGTGCTTCAGGCAACCACATGGCCCCAGCTCCAGCTTCCTCAGACCTGAGCCAACAGCTGGCAGAGGAGCAGGGCTGGAGCTGTGCTGGGCACTCAGGACTGGCTGCCTGCTTGGCTGCTCATCTGGGCTCAGGATTCTCTGGGAGCTGTAAATACCCCCAGCCTGCTGGTTTAGGCCTGTGCAGATCACCTCTGTACCCTGCCTCCCACCCCTTAAGGGCATATGTGAGTTCTGTTCACTCTTAGACTAATCTAGGGCTCTTAGAAAAAGCCACAAAAGTTAATGCAAATCCACCTCACACTTTTTGAATTTCTATACCTAGCCCTAATGGTTAAAATTCAGTTTAATTTACTCAGGGATCACAAGCACTGAACTGTTTTTATCATGGTTGCATGGTGTCACAAAAGATAGAGTCAAGTCTGTCATGATTTATGTGAGCAGTCGACTTGGACTGGCTGCCCAGTCCTAAGGAAAGCACAGTGCATCCCCAAGCCTCGCTGTCTGAAGGGAAGAGAATTGTCCACATCAAGCTTCTGAAACCTTGGATTGGAAGTACATGGGTCACTTTTGATCACTCTCCTAGAACAAATGTTGAATGTCATGTACTATAACGTTGTAATGAAGTAGTGAAGTACAGCTCCCAGAAGCTTCCATGGGACTGGAGGTAGGAACTGTAACATGTACTACAATTCCCAGAAGGTTGCAGGGGATGGGAGAAAAAAAAAAAAAACAAAACAGCAAGGGAGTGTGGGATGCCATGGCTGAGAGAGATACATGGCTAGAGACTCAGAATATGAGCTGCAGCAGGGGGCCTTGGAAGTCCTGGCAGATGGCAATTAAGCATTTTTGGGAACAGAGACTGGTGGGGAGGCCCTCTGGAGTTGTGGGAGGGTATAAGGCTTTTCAAACGTATATCCCATGGTATTCATGTTCCCTAAATGTTACCTGTTCTTGGGTGATTTCACCAAAGTCTCACTGTTTGTTATCTGTTGCCTGGATTGTTTGTGTATGTACCTTAATGTTAATGTTTATTCATCTCTGCCTGTTCCTTTCTCCCTAATCTGTTTGCTTGTGACCCAAATCCCCAGCATCCCTAATAAAAATAAGAACTTCCTTTGCTGATTTCCTGTGCCAGGTCCTGGGATGGTGAGGTTTGGTATAGAACCAAGAACATGGCAGAAAAGGTAGATGTCAGAGTGAGGAGTTCATGGGTGCATAACAGTATTTTCTGGGGCAGACCTATCTACCTGGGCTACTGGACAAATTCCTGCCACATCACATTAACATCCTGCCAGGCAAAAAACACTCCTGTGACCTGTCAACAGATAAAATATCTCATTTAAAAGGGGGGGGGGGGAGAGAAAGGGGTAGCAAGAAGAGAGAATTATGCATTTATGTAGCTGAAAATGGGCTAATAAACCTATGGTATTTTGGGCTAAGATTCTTATGCTGCTTTTTGTAGTATCCTTTTTTTTTTTCTTTTCTACTTCAAAGTGGTAGTGTCTACATATGCATTAATGCACTTTTCCTAATGAGTGTTATATTTAGTACGTCCAATATGAGGTACTAAATAAATGCATATTTGGCTCCGCTATTGTGCAGTAGTGAAAATGCATGCTTTTTAAGTGATGCTTAATGTTCAGTAGCCTATTTTGCTGTGCATTAGCATGTTAGCACAGTTTTTTACATGCTGCTTTAATGTGCAGTAGAATAGGCTACTGCTCAAGAAAGCGTACATGTAGACGCACTCAGTGAGGAGTATTCAATTCTGTTTTCTACCCTGCTTGATCTTGAGAACCTTTTCTGTTCAGTTAGTCTAGGCACTTAGTTTCTGAGATAGGACTATTAGCTAATTCTCTACATGGGAATAATTCCCCAGACTTTGAATAACTCTTTTTACTGATCATACTTTTGGGATTAGGGTTGTGTTGTTCCCATCACTATCTATGGTCATGTCTTTACCTTTAATATATACCATGTTAGTGATAGAGTGAGACATGAAGCACTTAAACTAATGACAAGCACTTATATTAATGACACAAGCAAGTGTCAGCAGCAGCAAAGTAATCATAAGTACTCAAGTGTTTGTAAACCAAGTTAAATGAAGATAAGAGCACACCATAATCCCTAGCGGTATCCAGATCCAATGCCAATGAAGGTGAGAAAATTCCTTTAATGGTATAACTGCCCCTACCTCATGGCGTGGAGTGGTGCAGGGGAGCTCTGCTACACAGATCTTCTAGGATTTTGGTAGCTTGTTGGAAGTACACCTTGCTGGGAGGCAAGTGCTGTAGGTAAAACAAGCACTTTTGTTTACCATGTTTAAATTGCCTCACAGTGTGGAGACTGCAGGAGCCATTTTGCAATAGCACTCCGGTTTAGCTTGTCGGAGAAAACATACCGCATGTGCTTCCTCATGGAGACTTCAATTCAATCATTTGTTTTATCCTTCTCAATCTAAAATAAATTTGTTCTGATTTAAGGTATTTTATCGAGTAAAGGTTTGACAGAAATAGCACTGCTAGCTCTCTTACATTGGTAGTTTGGTGAATAGTTGCTATTACTTTCTGTGCAAAGGAAATTGGGCAGGTGGCAAGTGTAGCTGAGAGCTGCATTTATTTTTAGTGGGGAATAGGACTCTAATAGTCAAATGAAAGTTTGCTGCTGCTTCTCACCTGTTATGGTAGTGCTGAAATGAAACAATCTAGTTCTGACATCCTTTTATTTTGGTTTATATATTCAGAGATTGTCATTTGAGCTGTAGAGTATCTCTATATTCATATGTGTGTGTATGTATGTACACACTCATACACATATATGAATATACAGACATGCACACAGAGTGTATGTGTACATATACAGATATACGCATACATAGGAAGGGTATGTTTTTGCATGGGTATATATGCTCACATATGTATATACACTTTATGTTTTGTGTTCCCCAAGCAGGTGAATGCAACTGTTGAATCAGGTATCTATGGTAAATAAGTGCAGTTATAAATGTGATATTTCTTTGGGGTAAATATTCAGCAGTGTTGACATGCAAATCACTCTTCTGGCCTATATTCCTATCACTGAACTCATGTACTAGAATTGGGGATAATGCAGATAATGCAGCTCTCCCTAGCCTGAATCAACCATGTTTTCATCTACCAAGCCCTGGTTCCTTGCCAGATGTGGTCATAGCTCCTTCTTCGGCTTCATCGACTCAGTAACAAGAACATTTGTGAAAAGCAAATGGAAAGGACAACATGGATAGACCACTTTTGTTTACAAGTGAAAATGAATATTCATGATTAAGCATGTGTAACATTATCTTAACTCTGTTCAGGGCCTTGTGTAGGTACAGCTAGTTATGTCCTGAGTGCATACTCTTTGTTAACATTACCTTTACACAATACACACTACAGTTACAGCCAGCAACAGAAAGCAAGATAGAGATTCAAGAAAAAATGTAAAAAATAAAGGGAATTAATAAGGTAAAGGACCATATAGGCTGAACACCAGGAAAACCTTGTCAGCAGTGAGATGATGTAGAGAAAGTTAAGTCTCCTGAAGAAAGTGATTAAAGTCTCATTTCTTGGGATAGTTAAAACTAGACTGAAAATAGAGTGTAGGGAACTCTCTTCCAGTGGCATGGGGGATGGAGTGGATGATTTCACAGACTTTTCCAGCTGATCCCTAGGATTTTTAAAGGACTTGTATGCAGAATCTTAGAGAAGGGCAGCCCAGGAGACTCAAGTCATGTGCAAGGTTGATGCTCTTGAGCATCTGTACATACCACAGGTTTTAATCCTCATTAAATTAAATAGATTTATAAAATTTAAACTTATTTATTTTGGAGCATTACATCTGTGTTTACAGACACTAGATTTTCAAATGAATTAGCCTTGGAGCATTGTATCTGTGTTTACATGCACCAGGTTTTAAAACAAATTAAGCCAGGTCCCTGGCCAGTGCTTCAGGAGAGTGGGACAGTCCAATGCTGCCCTCCCCGGCCTGGGCCCCACTCCCCTTTCCTCCCCACCCCATGCCCATGCCCTGCCACATAGCTTTGGAAGCAGGGAGCCAGCAAAACACACAACAAACAAACAAAAAAAGCAGAAGCAATTTGAAAGTGAAAGCAGTTTGAAGGGGTGAACTACAAAAAAGTTGTAGTGACAACTGGTGGACAAATTACATGTGGCTCATTACACATCTTTGAGTGACTTTGTGTTTGCACGCAACGAGTCCATGGACATGACACTTTAATTTCCGGTGAGCCAAACTCAACTACATCCAAGGAGTTTTAGATTAATGCACAAGAAAAAAATTTTAAAGCATCAGGAAATCCCACTCATGCAAACAGACACCAAATTTCAGTGCATGAAAAGGCAAAAATCATGACATGTACATGAGCCCTTTCTGTTAAAGCAGCTTAGAATGCTTTATATCATTTCTTTCTGGCAGGTCCCACCAATGAGGTTAATGACACTTCAGCTGACAAGAATAATAAATGGAAATTTAAAGACTGATCCTTAAGCAATTAGGAATGTATGTCATTTAGAAAATGACATACTGCACTCAATTGTTCTTTGAAAAGCAATTGTACCAAATGTAAAGCTAAATCAAGGTATAACAGTATGGAACATTGTTCACATTAGTAGGCATTACAGTTCAAGATATTAATCATTATACTATTAACAGGGACTATTTGCATTAATTAGCATTAATCAATCGATTATTGCAATCAATGAATACTTGACAATTAATTATGGACCGGAAGTATTTTAATCCTGGTTTGGCTGCAAATCTCAGCACAGCTTTAACCATGGAGCTGTAACTGACACATCCACAATATTAGTGTAAAAATAAATAGGGACAAGTGATGAAATGGCAATGTTTAGATAATAAATCATTGGAAAGAGATAATACAGTTTTTTTTAATTCTTGTAATTTGTTGTGATAGTCGGCATTTTCCTGAAATTCCCTGCTCTGGGGATCGTGAAGTCAAATGCCAGTCTCAAATAGATAAATATCTATGTCATATTCAAGAGTTGTACAGCAAAGCTCCAAAACAAGACTCAGATGGATGCCCTAGAGATTTAAATGCCAGAAGACAAATCTAAGGCTCCAATCTTTTTATTTCTTTTTAGACCTTGTGATTTTCTTAGGCCTGACAGTTTTTGAAAGCTTGGGGTTGTCAGCACATAGCTTTGCGAGTTTATTTCTTGAGCCCATTTCAGAATGTCAAGTTAAGGAATACATGTTTTAATTGTGCTAAGTGATTAAGTTAAAAATGTACAGTTATTTCCATTTTGCTATTCAATTACCTGAAAAGCAGCAGCAGCTTTAGCAGTTCCTTTTTTATCATACTCAAACAACCTGCTAATGCTTTAGCTTCCCAAATATATGTTGCCAGGCTCAAGGGGGTTTAATCACAAAATGATTGATACCCCTAGTTAAACAGAACATTAGCTTAATTATGTATGAAACTGTAGCAGAGTTGTTAACTTAGGTACAAATGTTTTCCTTAAAGAGCAACTGAAGTTGCCTTGCTTTGTGTCAGAATTGCTTCACTAATTTCTCAACACATTTTTCCTTCACATGAATCTTCTTCTGATGAACATTCATTAGATACATTGCAATTGATCTCTGCCCATTGCTGTTGATGACTGTTTTGACTCTTTGCAGCATATTGAAGGGATATTCAATAGTGTAACTTGTGGCCAGAAAAGTAAGACAAATCAGGATGTTTGTGTGGCTGGTTGGCTCAAGTTTAATGCGTTCAAAACTGCTAACATAGCTCAAATGTCCCACGCTCACTCCTGATTGCCTTACATCTCTGGCCAGGAAGTTGCTGTTTCTGAATATAGACATACACTGCAAATGCCTTTTGCAGGTTTCTAAAAAGTCATTTCCATTTGAGACACTTAGGGTAGAAACAGACATTGCAAAATCAAAGCAGGTCAGCTATGGCAGGATGCATCCCACTACAGCTGATCCACTTTATTGGGCAAAACACATGACCACTTGTTCTTCATCCTGCAGAGTCCTGATGTGGGAAAAGGGGCTACATGTTCTAGTTGCCAGGGGCTGCCCTGCAGCTCCTTTCCAGATCCACGATGACCTGTGCCTCTCAAGTGAAGCACCAGTAGATGTAGGTCTCACCAAGGAGGCATGTAGCAGTGCAGGAGCTATGGAATTCCCTGTTCCCCCACACTGGGGCCTGTGCTGACCCATGCATCTATATTACTTCATGCTTCTGTGCTGGGACTCATGTTAACCCATACCTCCACATGAAGTGTGGACCTGCACAGGGCATGGCACAGGTCCCGGCATGGAGGCACAGGGCACCAGGAATTGCCCAGCTCCCATACTGCCATGTGCCACACAAGGGCACATCTCTTTAAGCAGAAAAAGCTTGAGATTCTCAACTTACGGGGAGACACCCCCAGGTTCTCCCCAGCATGTCTGCTTAAGCAGAAAACTCTTGGCTTTCCCTGCATAAAGACATGCTTCAGGGAGATCCTTGGGGTTTATCTCCATAAATGGGGATCCCTGAACTTTCACTGCTTACTGCGATGTGCCCCAGGATTCCCCAGGGTTCATCTTTGCAGGAAAACTTAGGGAAGCTAGGTAGGTGTCAAGACTTGGTCCCATATATTTGGCTCTGGGACTCAGGGAACAGCTCAGCCCTCTACCAGGTCACTGCTCATAAAGGAAAGTAAAGTGCCAAGGAAAGGGGCCCTTCTGGGGGAAGGCCTTCTACTTTTATTAGCCTAGGGCTTCAGCTTCTAATTGGATCCTCCTGCCTACCAAAGACTTCCTGTTGTTTAGGGAAGATGTTCAGATAACAAAACGTCTATTGTCTTTGGACTGTTTTGCCATTTCCCTGCCTTGTGCTCTTCTTATTCTTGATCTGACCAGCTGTTGCTGACCCTGTTGGGACTTTGACCTCCACCTCTGCCTTGTATCTTGGATTATTGGAACTAGATTCTCATAGGTATCTGACTCAGCTTGCTCTCTGACCTTGCTCTGTCTAATGTTTTGGCCTGGGTCAGATTCTGACCATCTGGCTTTGACCCTGGCGATCCCTTGAACCTTAACAGCTTGTGCAAACTGTCAGCCAGACTGCCTATGCCTCAGTATGTGACAGCAGGTGCTCCCAGGGCTTGATGGGCTGGTCCTACCCAGGGAATTCCCAATGTGTGCAGGATTGGGCCCCTCAAGCCTTTGCAGTACCTGTCTAGGGAGGAGGGAGAGCATGGGCAGCTAAAGCTGCCTGCGCTCTTCCACCACCAAGCAAACAAGCATCTGTCACAATAAAATGACACAATCTATTACTACCGTAGTTACAGCCACACATTTTTGGTGTTTGTGACAGAACACGGGGCATGGCCATCTGTTTGCCTTTGTGTTTATGCCACCATAAAAAGGTTTACAGTAGCACAAAGGTGAGGAAAGGCAATGTCTGTTTCCATAGGACATGGGGCTCTGAGTAACTTAATCCATGGTTGTTTTCTTCAGAGACTCAGTGTTAAATATTGGAAGCAAGGAATCCAAATATGTAAGAAACTCCTGGTCAAGCTATTTCTCCAGGGAATGTTGTTTCAGCTATATATCACCTAATGATTGCCCTTTCACAAGAGGAAATCCTTGGAGAGCTGGTTGAGGTGGTTTGCTGCTGTTTTGTGGTGTTTGAGTGGTGCAGAATAGCCAGACTAAACCAAAAAAATCAAGTCCTTAGTGTTTTTCTAAGTCTTCCAGGCAACAAAAACTGCGGCAAAGATCAGATTCAATTCTTGACGTATGTAGATAACAACTTCTATCACTGTCCTTTTGAAAACAAGGGCCAAGTATAGAAGGATCTTATATTAAATCATACGGGTTTAAATACTGGCGTAACTTTTTCTTTATTGTAGTTGAGTTTAATTAGCAAAAGACTGAGCCATGTAGTGGATGCTGGACCCATTGAATATTACTATAATTACTGGCATATGTTCTGAACCAGTGAGAGTGCTCTGGTGTCCCACCATTCACAGTAGTATAAATGGTCCCTTGGGAAACAGTGATGTCTTAATGGCACTGTTGACATCTCCCAGTACCTATAAAGGAGGGAAAACTTCCTGAAATGCTGTATCCACAGAAATGGTATCCACTGGTACAGAGGGATGTCAGGGTAAACACAACAAACTAGTTTAGTTAAAGGCCTTGGAAAAACTTGTGTTCTGTTGAAATCCAAACCTTTCTGGGCTCAGGTTGACAAAAGTTTTCCTAGACCTTGTGCTTGAGGTCTTTAATGGAAAGCATTCAATAAAAGACTTGCAGGCTGCACTGAAAGAGTTAAACATTTCTCAACTAAATAGAAGTAATTTATCTGAAATATCTAATGCTTTTCCACTAACACATGCTTACAGCAAAGCAGACTTATTACTCAATGTATTCATAAAAATTACGCAGTCTGTACTGCTAGCTTCAAAGTAAAAAGGCTTTTCATTACAACCTTATTTTTCTTCTTTCCTTCTAATTACTATTTGGCTGAAGAAAGTTACAACTCTATTTCTAACATTGCTTGCCTCCAGTTCATCAGCATAAAACCATTATAACAAATAAAAAAAAAAGTTAATCTATCTTCTCACCCCAGATGTCTAGAAAGAAGATTAGAGCATCCACTCCAGTAAATAATCCATGTCCATCCTAACAAATGAGGCTGTACTGCTCTTCCAAAGTTTTTTTGCATCCCAGACTTCAATATTCTCTTTATACTCAATAACAGAATGGCCACCATTGCTGATGGAGTTGTCCTCTCATGCTGGAAATGACTGAGATGCTGGCTTGCAAGTCTTTTATGAATAAAACACAGCTATTTATATCCTGAGTACTGCACAGCAATGATGGGAAGTGAATCATCAAAGATGTTTTGATTGCATGAATAAGATTCAATTTCAAGTTTGTCCTCATGATTCAAATATTCTTCTCTTGAGATGTATACAGGCAGTCCTTTGATACTGAGGCAGCTGTACATATTATGGTTATGATCCTTTTTAGATCCTACAAACTAAGCAAGTAAGAGTCTGGGCAGTACTTATGTAGGGGAGACCTCTACATTTTAAATCTAGTATGCTCATGGTACATGTAATTCAGTACATGGCAAATTTTTCCTTGTAAATCTGTACTAAACAAGTGGTATGAAATGCTGTTGGGGATCCTGCTACTGTAGGGAGCTACTCTAGACTTTGTAGCTCCTATAGTAGCAGCATCCCCAACAGCTTCCCATACAGCTTGTCCAGTATAGATACTGGACTCACCTCAGCACCATAACTGACCCCTATGCAGGGGGTCGGACTCGATGATCTATTGAGGTCCCTTCCTACCGTAACATCTATGAATCTATAACAGTCAAGAAACAGCAGTAAACCTTCATCTGAGTACTAGTTTCCCAGTTTCCTTTGCAAAGAAATTAATAGCAACCATTCACCAAACTGCCAATATAAGAGAGCTAGCAGTGCTATTTCTGTCAAACCTTTACCTGATAAGGCCTTCAATCAGAACAACTTTATTTTAGATGAGAAGGCCAAAATAAATGACTGAATTAAAATCTCAGTGAGGAAGCGCATGCAATATGTTTTTCTAAGTCTTCCTGGCTTGGTTGAAGAACTCAAGGGGCTGCTTGCAAGAATGGACTCACCATGCTTACCAAAAATAAAAGATCAAAGTCTGCCCATGCCCATTAGGCTAGCATGGTCCAAGCATGCCACATTAGTGTAGCCATGAGCACACTCAGGAATGACGTGGCTGTTGCCATGTCCAGCAGATGCACCCCTCAGCCTAAATGACCTATTTACAACTGGGTTGACTATAGGAACTCCAGCAAGATGCCTTAGTTGTTTGGCTGCTACGCCACCTGCCTTATCTTGATAACCTGCTTAAATTCCAATTTGGGTGATTACATTCTGCCTACCCAAATCCTGGAATCAATTGGAATATCTCTTCTTTCTAGTCTAGTTTTGCAGTGACTAATACAGCAATGACATGTTCCAAACCAGAAGTATAAATCAGTGGAGAAAGATGGAAATGTTTTTTGAACTGCCAAAGTGATTTGTGATCATTAAAGATCACAGATGCTACCTAATTGCACTGATTACTATTCTTTATTGTCCCTTTTATAATAAGTAAGATCCCATCATTAAAAGTGGTAAAAAATAGGCTTTAAAGACTTCTGGTAGCATTATTTACACTAGAAAACCTTGAGGAATGCAAAGAAATTTGACTAAATGGTTTCACTCTTACCCATTTCTGAAAAGCTTAAAACTTGCAGCCTCGGAATTTAGCACACTAATTTCTGCACTATAAAATCCTCAAAAAAAAATTGTTCATGAAGAATCTGGATGATTGCCCATATTTTTCAATTTCTGCTGCTGCCTTTGTTGATGATACATTCTCTGTCACATTTAGTTCTGCTAGGTAACAGTGAAGCCACTTCATACAGAAACAAAGAATAGCAGGAAAGTCACTTGTTATATAGGTTCCTGTATGGTATGCATACTATGGAGATCAGCTTGAACTGGAATCTCTTTTGTGTAATCAAAACATCTTTGACTCACTTCCTATCCTTGCTGTGTAGTATTCAAGATATGAACAGTGGTGTTTATACATAATATGTAGCATTTCACCTGAATGTTCCTTTTATTTTTGCACATATTATCTCTTACAGTTTTAAACTCTGTTCTTTGTGTTATCTCATTGACCACTGCAAACTTGAAGCACATACTTACCCTTATTTACAAGCATCCCCATTGTTTGCCAGTCGCATTGATTTCTCTGATCCAACAATGGACTTTTTTGCAAAACCATGTTAGCTTCCATTAGGACTACTGGCACTCTTTTCCTATACATCTCTTTCCCTTGTTTGTATCAACTAACATCTGATGCTGTTACATCATCCCTCCACAAAAGCCTTTGCCCCACCTTGACTCCAAATGAGTATCTTCCATCTGTCTTTGTATAGTCTCTTGTCCAGCCAGGGTATCCCTGGAGTTTCTGTTTTGGGGCTTCGTCATTGTCTGTAGTTATGTACGATGGCTTAAGATACATTGGGTAAATATCATATTGTCTTGCATATAACCCACACATTTTCTTTAAAACTAACTGATGGAAATTTGAGTGCCATTGCAAGAAATGCTGCCATTACTCCCCTGTCCAAATTTTCAGACTCTGGCTGGGTGATATTACCTTGTGAGCTAAATAGCACGGGGCCAGTCCACAACTATAGCTAGCACATCCCTGTGCCAGAAGGGGAAGGTTTGCAGGGCTAGTGCCTGGAGCTGAGATGTGGTTGTTGGTGCCTGCTTCCTGGTCCCCTCCCTGAGCCCTGCACCCTCACAGCTGGAATGAAAGCAGTAGACAGAGCAGCCTGCAGTCTCAGGCTTCAAGGCAAAGCAAATGTTTCTGCTTTGGAAAACAGCCCATGGCTGCAGGCTGGGTCTGTCTGCACATTCATGGAGGAGAGGGGGAGACAAAAAGGCTGACTTGAGAAGCAGCTTCCTCTTCCAGCTGTGCTCCTATGCCGAGACACATGCTGTCAGGCA
This sequence comes from Alligator mississippiensis, assembly GCF_030867095.1. Classification (NCBI taxonomy): domain Eukaryota; kingdom Metazoa; phylum Chordata; order Crocodylia; family Alligatoridae; genus Alligator; species Alligator mississippiensis. Next base: position 221,877,722 of record NC_081824.1, on the reverse strand, counting down.
AGTTTCAGAGGAAGTCCCCAGCCCTTTCCCCTAGCTGCTGCTACTCAGTTACTTACCTAAGGTAGGACCTTTTTTCCTTTGTCCTGCTGTTCAAAAAAGGATGTGTATTATAGTCAGCGATGAGTTATATGTGATAAAACAAGATAGTTGTGCGTGAATACAGAAAACTGGATTCAGTGACACAGACTCCCCCTAGTCCAATGTCCCTATGTTTATCACTTGCCTCCCTTTCCTGGTGCCTCTTTGTCTCCCTCTGATGATAAGGTGCTGATTCAAAACCACACCAACAAAAATGTTTCATAACAAAAAAAGTATATATTAATTCCCACAGCAATTTGCTCATCCCCATGCAGGCTGCAGAAGGTTGATTAGAGCTGTTTCATGCTCAGAAAAATAGTCCTGTGATGATGTTCTTCCACCCGCCTGTAGGAAGAAAGAAGTCCATTTTTAAATCAGAGAGTAGAAAATCACTGTTAGTTTTACTTGATGTAGCTTCATTGGAGCCCTATTAAGGCAAAGCTTGAGCCACTTCCACAGCAGCATAATGTGGTGCAGCTGCATTGACTTCCCTGGATCTGTGCCAAGTCAGACTGGCTGAATAGTTGACCTAGGGGTTTTCTTCATTCAGTTTAAACTCCACTCCTTTCTCATTTACATCCAGGTAAGGAGATGGTTTGTGAACGGGACCGATAAGGACAACAAAACCACTAAAAAAAATAGGCAGCATGCTCCACACCACCAAGAAAAAAAATTCAATGCCAAGTCTTCTGTTTTGAAAGTAGTAGCAGAAGTTTATTGACAGCTGTTGCTAAAACAATACAATACAAAAAATGAACAATAGTTACACATACCATAAGGATCATATGATCACCTCATAATTTGTGGTGACATCCCAATAATTACATTCTATATAAGGAAAATGTATACATTTATTATTTATTATAAATTTATTATAAATATCCATGTATGGAATCTAATTACTGGAGGATCATCTTAAATTTTTCCCCTCACTACTCCAGGCAGTGGTGGGGAGAGATGGTGAGGGAGGCAATAATGGGGTAGGCAGTGTGAGGAAAGACTGGGGGAAGCAGTAGGTGGGCACATGGTATGGCAAGCATGTGGTAGGGGGCTGTGAGAGATTTGTCTCTAGTGGGTTATGGAATAGAGAAAATCCTACACAACTTACTGATTCATTTGATGCACTGGCTGGGGGAGTATTTAGTTGATTGCACGATTTCACAATGATTGCACATTTAATTCATACAACACAATTTTATTTTAAAATTCTTTGCTACGCATATAACACTGCTTAGCTTTAAGAAATACCACAAACATTAAGAACACAATAACTACGTATATCAGAAACAATGCTCCAAATGCACTTCCTTCCCAAACAATGCTATAAGAATTAGTATTACAAAAACAACTACAATTACAACTCAAAGTTAAATTTGAATCAGTACTATTATTTTTTATAATATACTTACAATCCTAGAATTCTGAGAAGCCAAACACCTAGATATGCTTTCATTCCTCAGTAGTACAATTTAATGGGTTGGCTTCAGTAGTACGGTTCAATGGGCTCACCTCAGCAGTATGGTTCAATGGGCTGGCCTCAATACTGATAGGACTAAGTCCCCTTCCTTCAGTCCCTTTCGGGATCTCCGCGGCTTCAGCGTGAACTAAGAGATTTGTGTTCACGGAGAGGGTGGTTCAGGTGATCAGTCTGATCCAGCCTACACTTGCGATTCTTCCTTCGTTGTTCTGCAAGTGAGGTTACCTCCAAATTGGGACAGTAGGTTACAGTTTTTATTGAGTGAGTTGCCGTCTTGGGCCCCTCCTACCCAAACCTGTCACTACTCCCAAATTTGGGCTTGGATCTTTCTTAACAGATTTCTGCTGGGTTCAGTTTCTTTGGGGAATTTCCACACCACTGCAGTGACCTTTCTTTCCAACTTTTCAAAGGCTCCTAGGGTTTGATTTCTTGGAATGTGGGATGTTTGCTTAAGGGTCGTTTTATGTTAACCTTGTTAAAGGCCTCTAAAGATAAAATTCAAGAGTTAAGACTTTGAGCAAAGCCTGGACCTTCCACACGTAGGCCAAAACAACGGCATAGATAAGAAGATGAATCTTGTCTTTTTCTAAACTGGCTAATGGGCAACTATTACAAACATTCAAACTATTACATTCAATATGACAAGAGTCAGGCAGCTTGCCCTCTGCTGCCTGCTACCCCCCCACCCCAACTACTCCCCAGTGAGCTTGCTCCCCACTGCAGCCTCAGGTTTCCGGGCTCCGGGCTCCGACATCAGCTCCACACCAGCACGTGCACCTGCGCCTTAGAGTGGGCAGTGGTGGAGGGGCCTGAGGCAGTGCAGCCCAGGTCTCACCCACTCCCAGCACAGAGGTGATAGCTGTTAAACAGCTGCACCGGGCTCTATAGCTCCAGCATCAGCTCCATGCTGGTGGTGGCTACACAAGCACCTCAGGGCAGACAACAGGGCAGTCACCACCAGCATGGAGCTGATGCCGAAGCTGTGGAGCCCGGCGCAGCTGTTTGCAGCCTGCCGCTTCTTGCTGCAGCTGCCCAGAGCCCAGGCTGGCTATAAACAGCTGCGCCAGGCTCCGGAGCCCTGCTATCACCTCTGTGCTGGGAGCAGGGGAGAGACCAGGGCTGCGCTGTCTCAGGAACCTCCCCCACCGCCCGCTGCAAGGCAAGGGTGCACGCGCTGGTGTGGAGCTGATGCCGGACCCTGGAGCCTGGCACAGCTGTTTGGACCCTCCCAGCTATGATGGCTATGCAGGTGCAGCAATGGCAAGGCAAGTGGCAGCAGTGACCCACCTTCAGACCAAGCTCCATTACTTTGGCCCACTGTTGCTAAAAGGCTGCCAAACCCTGCTATAGTTTCATGCACACGGAAGAGCAATAGTATAACAGCTTCCCCTTTTGAAAACACAAGAGTCATACACGTTTCCATACTCCCTGTTAATAGCAAATTGCTTGGTTCAGTGACAAAACAAAAAAAAAAATGCACCACATTAATTTCAGGCTTTTTTCCAAGTTTTCTTATTATTTGACCTGCCTTTTATTGCTCTGGGTAGCTACTGCCAGCCGGGAGCCTGGGCTGCTCCCAGCAGGCAGCTGGGATGCTGCAAGCCCTGCTGGGAGCAGCCCGGGCTCTGTTGCTGGCAGCAGCTACCCAGAACTGGGGCTGGCCATGGCGTGCCAAGCAAAGTGGCTTTGCGTGGCACGCTTGGCACGCATGCCAGGGGTTGCCGACCCCTGATCTGTAACATCTGAAAGGCATGGGTGTGGCTATGGGAAGGGACAGAGGCCATGAACAGAGCCCTTAAGGCACCTAAAAGTGTCACCGGACATGATTAGTGCTGGGAGAACTGCAGTGGATTGACTGAAGACAGCTCAGAAGTGGACTAGACTCACTCTGGACTCCCTGGGGTAGCCTCCCAACCTCTTTTGGGATCCATATCTAGGTGTGGCAGGCAAGTAACAGGGAAGAACACCCTGAGTGGTTGGAGTGGGCAGGATCTGTGTGCTGCCACAATGCCCCGGACACAAGTCCTGTCACAGTGTTGAAAAAAATGGCTGCTGATGGCAGCCACAAGATCACAATTGTAATTAAGCTGGCAGTATGTCAGCAACAGTTGCCAATGCCACTGTGCCCTGGGCACCTGGGCTCATTGCTACACTGCTGAAACTGAGGATCTGGCCCATTGACTTGAATTCAGTGCATTTGATGCATTCAGATCTTTTTACATCACTGTGACACTGATGAGTACATTACTCCTGAGTGCCAGAAAGCATACACAACACAGAATTAAATACACTTCTAGGTAGAGTACAAGACAAAACCCACCAATTAAAAATATGGGACTAGAAGAGGCCTTCTGGGCCATCAAGTTGAGTCCCCTGCATCTCCAGGCAATCTTTTATCCACGAAATCCCCCAAATCACCACTGTGAACCCTCCCTCCCCAACTACACCTGTATTGTATTGTTGTGCATGGCCATTGTGCTGGCTTTCTGCATGGAGTCATTTTTGTCCATTGAGCATAAAATGAATTCAGCAAAATAAACCTTTCAAGATAGTTTTGAAGAAAGAAAAAAGATCACGGTCTGTCTTCCTGCAGGTGGGCTGTGCAATTGCAATATTTCTTCTGTAGGAGGAATTTACCTTTCACTGAGGAAAATCTATTTTTCATTTAGTGAAGCTGGAAGCCATCAAGAAGGAAGAGCTGCAGATCAACAGAGAAAAAAACAAAAACAAAATAAAACCCACACAACACTGTATAAAAATCTTAAGATCTGATGCAGCATTGCAATTAATGCGAAAAATAGGAGTTTGATGTCCTGGTTGTTTCCTATAATTGGAATACTCCATGCATTGTAAATTTTATTTTCCCTATGAATTTCCCTCAGAACAACAGACCCTCCTGCTTAGGAGCTTGTTTATGATCACATTTTTAAAAGAATCTTTTCTGTCCATACTACATTTCAGATTTCTTAAATGACTGAATGCTTGGTAATTTAAAGGGGAGGTGGCATATTAAACATTATATTTTTATTAAGTGTTTCAGAGACCTTTTAAAATGCGCTTTAAAATTCTACCTGTTTAATAAACAAGAGGTTATTATTACAGCTAAATGAATTTTAAGCATCTGGTATACTATTTCTTTTTCCTGGGTTTATCTGTTCTTTATACTTTCTCAACGCTGATGTGAAATAGATGAGAGACTTTCCTTTCTGTCCATAATTCAGTTTCATTCTTAGTGCTCCTGTTCTAGCACATTGCTAGAGTGTTTAGCTGGGAAAAATCCTTAGGGGTGATGTATGTTTATTTTAAATTAAATAAAACAAAGCTCTCCACCTGGTTTACCTTTGTTTGGTTTTTTAAATTATGTTTCTGGTGGTCTTAGGAGAAATAAAGTAACTTGGTAAGGGTGGTCTCACCAATAATTTCTCTTAACACCTATCAAGAGAGTTGACTATAAAATAAGCCTGTTGTTAACTTATATATGCAGATTTAACTGGTTTATTGACAGCCTGTGAACCTTATTAGCAGTCATATTATTTTTGATTGATCCCAAAACCAAAGATTTGGGATATTTCAGCCTGACCTCCAGCTTTTTGGCAGATAAAAATCAAGTAATATCTATACTGGGTTTCTACGTACAAAGAAGGCTTTTGACTATTCTTAGGCAGTGTTATTTGCTTTTTTTGGCCTCATGGGCCAGGATTGGGCCCCACATTACCACCACATGCCCTGCACTGCCTCCACTCAAGCTCTGTGCTGCTCCTACCCAGTTCCACTTGATGGCACTGGGCTCTGGGGAACCACAACATCCCCGTGTCCAAGGATAGGACCCCTGGCCAGCATGCCAGGATTGAGCTCTAGGTCCCCATGCCACCCCAGTCCAACATGAGGGCCTGGTGTGCAGAGCAATGTCCCATGGGGCCCCCACAGACCTGTGGGGAGTCCTGAGGGCTAGATGACACAGTGCCTAGGTTAGCTGTGGCCAGTAGGCCAGGGGCAGAGCAACCCTGTTCTTGGGTATGGACAAACATACAGTTGTAGAAAGTTCAAAAAGGGGATGGGGAGCTGCTGCTCTTGAAGAAGCAGCTGTTACACTCTATTGTATGTTATAACAAGCCCTGGTACTGGAAAGGCAAAGTCACTATTCTTGGCTACCTCCTGAACCCCACATTGTTGCCTCCTCAGGGTCCTACCCTGTTATCCCTTCTGCCACGCCTTGATGTTATCGGTTGACTGGGAGGCTGGGCAGAGTGGGTTTTGGTAGTAGGTGGAAGCCCCGTGGCATTTCCCATTTTGCTGTAGCTAGGTGCCTCTGCCTGAGGTCCACTGTACCAGGACCCTGGGCTCCTGGGCCCTAGCTCTGGTCACACCCTCACAGACTCTGGGCCCCTCGGCCCCTGGTCTTGCCCTCATGGGCTCTGGGCCCCTTGGCTCCTGGTCTCACCCTCACAGGCTCTGGGTTTGTGCCCCCAGTCTTTGCTGTGTGGTACCGCAGCCCTTCAGAATGCAACAGTCCTGATTCTCAAGTGTTGTGCTTCTGCCCCCACAGCCCACTGGGCTTGTAGCCCTGGAAGTCTCTGTGCCAGGTACCCCAGAAACATCCCAGTGGCTTCCAATCCTCCCCTTACAGCCACATCCGGTTCTCTAGTCTAAATGCAAGCCAAAACCATGAGTGTCCATTTCCAAAACAAAAGCTTCTCCTTCAGGGTTTAATCTTGCCCTGTGGTATAGCATGACCACAAAAGCTTGAGCACTTATCTGTTACTGCTTTGGCATGGGGTTCCTTTCAACCTCCTTCAGTGCAGAGTCCTTCCTCTATGAATAGCCTAGACCTGCTCTTCCCTAGAGATCTGCCTCCTGCAGCTCCTACTTCCACACTCCCATTCTGAGTCAGGCCCTGGGCTTGTGAGTCTCTCCCAGATGTGGCACCTGAACCTATACTTCTGGTCCAGGCCAGTCGATCACTGCCTGTACCTGGAGAAGATGGGCATTGTATTTAAGGCCCCTTTGCCATTGTAAGTCTGTTCCATGGGCTGGGGCTGGCCAGCTGAATCTGAGCTCCCTGTGTAATAGGGGCCCTTTTACACGTGTGCGTGAGCCTATAGTGATTCCACTATAGCAAAACTGCTTCAACTTTAACCCTGCTTCATCCCAGATGGTGTGATTTAACTCCCTGGTATTGTTATATGCTAGGGATTAGCATCTATGGCCAGCAAGCTGGATTCACCCTCAAAGAAATGTTATCCAGCCCATGAAGCTGGAGTGCCGGCAGCGATTTGATGGCTATGGAGGTGCAGCAATGGCAAGGCAAGTGGCAGCAGTGACCCACCTTCAGACCAAGCTCCATTACTTTGGCCCACTGTTGCTAAAAGGCTGCCAAACCCTGCTATAGTTTCATGCACACGGAAGAGCAATAGTATAACAGCTTCCCCTTTTGAAAACACAAGAGTCATACACGTTTCCATACTCCCTGTTAATAGCAAATTGCTTGGTTCAGTGACAAAACAAAAAAAAAATGCACCACGTTAATTTCAGGCTTTTTTCCAAGTTTTCTTATTATTTGACCTGCCTTTTATTGCCTTTTATTTTTAAAAGGTCATTTCTCCAAATGACAATGCAATACCTAAGTGAAAAATGTACATTTGATTTTTAAAAGGCCAACGTGCAGCATTTCTGAATTCTTTTTTTCGTACTATTTGGCTGCAAGTATTTCCTGAATTCTATCCAAGTTCAAAAATAGTTTTGATCACCCTGAAACTGATTTTCTTCTGTGAATTTACTGGGGTTTTTTTCTTTAAAAAAAATCACCTAAAACTTGTATATGTTGAGACCTGATCCAGTTTCTTTTGAAAATGACAGAAATTATCTTACTAACTTCAAGGGGAGGTGAGTCAAGGCAGACATCCCTTACTTGACTGGTCATTAACAAAGTAGAGGGAACATTGGAAAGGATGCCTGAAAAAAATGAACAGGTTTCTTTCATGCACCCAACTCCTGGTTCTGGCAGTGAGGATCTATTCTTTTCTCAGCTGTAGGAAATTTACGGATCAACAGGGATTGGCAGTTCTCTTCTGTCTGATGATTTTTCATAATCACATTACTTCTCTCATACTGCTTTTCTCTCAAATGTTCAGTCTTCTGGTTCTGTGGCCCCTTGGTGTGCTAATGTGACACCAAGGGGGCACATTTCTTTCTATGAGAAACAGAAGTGGTCTGCCTTTTGAAAAAGCTCCTTAGGTAACCAATTTCTTCCAACTATCTTTTTCAAAAGAGAGTTTATTTCTTTTCCTGTCAATAGCTTCTGCTGAACAGTCTAAATTGAAACAACCATCCTGGGGAACAGCAACATCTCAAAAGCAAGATTTACTGTTCAGCTCATTGGGCCCATTCATTTGGGATGCCATAGCATATTTTAAACATTGCTGTTCTTATCTTTTTAGACAGTAGGCTGATTACACAAATTGAGGGACTGATGATGCACAATGGTTATACACACAAGTTTGAGTAACAGGACTTCACTGGAACAATTGGTCTTTAATGGGACTTAGAGCAGGGCAGCTCTGCTCCTGGGGCAGCTGCATGTAGGGGCAGTATCACCTGTGTATCTTGTGACGAGGCATTTTGCCACTTCTGCAGTGGTGGCTGCTTTTGTGCCCCTTCTGCAAAGGCAGAAGCTGTGGTGTTACTCAGTCATCCCCTCCCTCAGTTATGCTAGTGAGAAGAGTACAGATGTGTTGTAACTGTGTGGGAGAAGCAGATTGAAGGATAGGACCCATTGACTTCCTTTTCTGTTATACAAGAGTTTAAATTTATTAATGACAAAACATTTTGTAATGAAATTGGATAAGTAATAGATATCGTTCAAAGCCCAATGTTGCCACAGTGCTTCAGTGTATTATTTCAACCTCTAGTCCTAGTACTAACCTGTAAGTGCAGCCATTCAAATCTTTTTTCTCCATTTATTCCAGTTACTGGTGTCTTCTTTTCTTACCCACCCCTGTTTATTCATGTATTTTCTGACTACATCCTTCATGTCAACTTCAGTCTTCATTTCCTCTTCCCTTCAATATTCATCTCCACCCTACCCAGGACATGCATAGCCACTTCAGCCAGGTCTTCTTGGCTTTCTTAACAATACGGTGTTTTGTGGTGTAAGCATTTCTATGCTTACCTCTTAGTAAGACACCCAATGCTGTCTATGTCTCCTTCGCATGTTTCTAAAATTAAGATAAAGCAATTAATATCTCATATCTCAAAGGGTCATCTCTGAGGTTAACTGCACCTTTGACCCCTTTCAGGGTCTCCTTGACTTCAGTCTCAGATTTCTAGTTTTCATATCCATTTATATTCATTCTGTCTGCTGTAAACTGCATAAAAAGAAAGCAACAGATCACTTAGCCCACTACGCCACTCATTAACTTCCATGCATGGCTAAATGGGTTGACTTGTGGAAAATCAATCTGTCTCAATTAAAAAAAAAAAGCTGTGGACACATGACACAACCCTGAGGAGAAAGTAACCTTGATCCAACATAGATAAATTTATGAACGAGCGCAACTTTCTCACTCTTTCAAATGTCATGAGCTAGGTTTTGTGCATATGTGGTGTAACAGGGCCCCTTCAGTCCCCATTACAGGGAAAAAGGGACAGAGCCCTTTAAGGAGAACTTGACAGCTGGGACACCTATGAACATGCCCAGAAGGAGAAGGGGGCATTTTGAGTAGAGTGGTTCATTTGATGACCTTTAATTAAAGTGCCCTCTGCTGCCATTTTGAAATGTACGGATGCTGTATACACAAGACTAAATTAATCGAAGGGTCTCAGCAGCAAGGGGACAAAAAGGCTCTGACTGGGGAGAAGGTGAGAGCCCTCTTCTCACACCACTTTTCCCCCTCAGGCCCAGTTTACCATTGTGATTTCTTGTGCTTCAGGATCCTGATAACCAAATGTCACCTTGCACTTCAAATTCTAGAGCATGTGCAGAGTCTGGTCTTTTCTCCTCAGACACAGGAGGGACTGAGGCCTTGGAAGGCCACCCCTGTAGCCTTACTTCATAGGACCTGAGAAACATCAAAGATACCTGCTGCACACCATTTCAACCATGGCACCTGCACAGAGATCCTGAATCATTTTGTGCTCTGGTGAAAGTCAAAGGTCCAGCAATCCCCTAGGAACATGAAGCCGCAGTTCCCAGAGACAGCAAGGGGCCACCAGCAGGATGTCTTGCAGTGCCAGTCTAAGACTAAAGAGGTTAACTATGGCTACTTGGGAAGTTAGCCTTCACTCGGGCACTACCTGTGCCTCATATTCATACTGCAAGGGTCTGGACCAGACCTTGTCAGTAGGGTGGCCATCATAAAGGACAGCCTGGTTGTCCTCTGTTCTCTATTGATGTGAAACCCAATGCCTTTATGTCCTATATTTTTTTCTTGAAGAGGACATAAAGGTGTCAGATTTCATATCAGTAGAGGACAGAGTAGCAGAAAACTGGAATGTCCTCTATGATGGCCACCCTACTTATCAGGGAGTGCCATTATTAAGCCATACTTTATGACAGCCAAAGAACAGAGCTTGATGAGACCATAGCCAACAAAAGACTGTGTAGTTATCAAAGGAAGTTGGAAAGGACCCCTGAGACAAGGCCTCTTTGCTAACTTGGATTCCAGATATTTTCTCTGGAGACAGAAGCATACCACTCCACTCCCATCCAGTGGGCTGCCCATAATATTATCTTGATCTGCAACAGAGATGTGAATAATAATGGTAGGAATACAGGTTTTTTGGATTATAGGCCAATTCCTATAGAAGTCTAAATAGGACATGGGTAGAATTTAGATGTCTGCATTCTAAGGAGCAATCCAGAAGGCCTCAGTTTCAGTCTGTGGCCTTGAACCTAGGGCTGCAGCATAGCCAGTTATCCAAGCCTGCCACCTTACTGCTGGTCACCTAGGCTGGTCAGGACTGTCCTGAAGCCTCCATCAGGGCCTAGCCCTCCACCCACTAACTGGCACTGAAGTGTCTGGCCAGAATCAGCTGACCTTCCAGTTCTCCCACATAAACCCCTGATCCAGAATAGGAAGTGTCTGGGCAACAGCATTCAACTGATCCTAAAGTAGTCTGTTGTCTCTACTCTCTGCCTCATTCCTCTGGCTTCCTGACTTGGCCTGTTCCTAGATCCTTTTCTCGCGTTGACCTCCTGGCCTCCTGACCTGATTTGATTTGTCCCTGGAATCTGCTCATTCCTCCCAACCCAAGTCAGCACCTTGATTCCTTGAGTGGTCCCAGACCTGGCTACCCATCATCATGACTCAGCTCTAGTGGCCACAAAACAGACTAGGTATGAAAGTTAATTCATTGCCTCTGTTTTAGACCACAGTTTCTTGTGTGCCTACATTTGGACTTCTGCACAATCACAGAAGCAGTTTTGTTTCTAGGCTCCAAACTGCTACCTAACTTCTTTTGTGATCCAGATTGGTAAGAAGCCAGATACATCATTGAGATCTGGAGATGTTTGGCAGATGACAGGGTAAAGAGACCAAGACAGACCTTACCCTAATAGTTGGAAAATGGCACCATGTGTCTCTAGGAAAGAGGTTGCCACCAGGTGAATTGTGAAGTTTGTTCACAACTGACCAATAGAAATTGAACTTGGAGGCTTCCTTCTCCAAATATATTGTGGTGATACAACACAGTGCACTGGCAAAAGTAACTCCACAAAGAATCCTGGGATCCCAATACCTTACTGTTGACTCACTTCATGGACGGGCTCTGTGCTCTTACATGCTCTCATTCATGGCAAGTGTTCAGCTGCCTGATGTGATCTGATCCAGGGCTGTGGCACTGATTTTTCACCTGGCATGTTTTACCCTTCTTAGTGTCCATGGCCACAGTTTTCCAAGCAAGTTCGAATTCAATACTACAAAGCTCATTATTTACCTCATTTGAACTCTACTTACAGCAACCCACAATTAACTTTTTTCATTTTGCACCATTTGCTCTTCTATTTTGGATTTATTCATGCATAATATTATAACCACCTTTCCCTAACTTTATTGTGCTTAAATGAAACATTGTTTCTGATGAATTTCCATTTAACCTCTCTTATCCCACTATGTTTATAAAAGTGCAATGGGCCTCTTGATCTAAGGGGGTGTAAATCTTTTAAGAGTCTATTTGGTTGGGGGGGGAGGGTTATGACTATGCCAGTGCAGTCTGTCTCTTTGAAAAAATATCTGCATTCTTCTCTTTGATTTTGATTTCCCTGTTTTGAATATAAAGAAATTGAATAAGAATAAATCATGGAATAAATGTCCTTCTAACCATTATCTGTACTGTGAGTGGGGGGGGGGGCCGGCGGGGGGGCGGGGGGGGGGGGGTCAGAAATGATATAGCAACCTTGGTGTAAATGTTCCTCATCTGCACAAACCATTTGTGAGGAGCCATTATCAGGTGCAAAATGCAATACTTCAGCTACATCAGAGCTAAGCACTTCCATTTCTTCTTCTTACCAATCTTGCTTTCCTGAAGAAGACTTAAGAAAAGTCAACCAGGCGAATGCATCCACCTGTGTAATTCGGGAGCTGATGGCCACTGGGCTACTAATTACTGGCAGAGTCCAATTAGTCATTTCCTACTAAAGACAAATGTTAGCAAATAGAAATCTGAGGCACAGCAACTGGAATAATAAAACAGGAAACCTCAATGGAAAGGAGAGGAGAACTATTGGGCACTATAAGACTTTTAGCTAAGTTTCCCACCCCCTTTTTCTCTGAAGTGTCTACCTGGGGTGCATAACTGTCTTAGCTTGTGTTTCCTTGCTCAATTGGGAGGGCTAATACATTATTTTTCTAAGTTACTTCATTTGAATGTCATCCTTTATCCCCCAGTCTAATTGCCTGGTCTCTACCAATACATCTACTTAACAAAATGAAGGTGCTATTGTATCATGAGAGAAAAAAGTGAAATGTGAGCCTGAATCTGTATGGCCCATAGCCAATGACAACCAAAGGAGTGATGTGGCATGGAGGATCATGTTTGACTCTGCACTCTGAGGGTGCATCCAGATAATGGGCACATGAATTTCCCCAGGGACAAGTACCAGTAGTACATAGTTGTGCCACTGCTACGTGTCCCTGGAGAACACCCCTGCACACATGTTCTGGCATGTGACAAGCTGCCCTGCATGGGATAGGGGAGGCTGGGGCCAGCACCTGGGCTAGCCCCAGCAGCCTTACCTGGGGTCCTGGGAGCCTTCCAGGGTAGTAGCAGTGGCTATCTGGGTGCACAGGACCTGGCCAGCGGCTGAAGTATGGCTTTGCTGAGCCAGGCTCCAGTTTTGGGTAGCACACACTGTCACAATGTGCACCTCCCCACTTCTTTCTGGCACAGGTTTTTTTTGACACTGGGATATCCTGGTATCAAAAAAACCTGCCGTGCTAGAAATTATCAGCATGATGAGCACGTGCATGTGCAGCTCCTGCAGTTTGTGGTGCCACAGACAGGTTTGTGGCACTGTAAACCACATGTGCATGCTCATCTGGACACTCCCTGAATGACCAGGTACTTGATTTCAACTGGGATGGTCTTTAGCACAAATCCAGAACAAAGCTCTAACTTACATTTCTGGAGTCATAGTAATATGTCTTTGCTGTTCTATCCCTGCATTTCTTCTTATATCATGCATAGGCTAACTTTAATCTCAGTAATAGTGAAAATGCAGCAACAGGGACTTCCACCCAGATTAGTAGCTCAGATATATACCTGGGGTAATCTGTGCATTTGTATCTGAATTGATACCATGCACTGAGGCCTGCACTGCCACATCTTCATTACTATAGTTACCTGTGGTAGGCAGATTACAACTAACATGGATATGTCTACACATATGGCAACCAAACTTTCAAACCTCTGTGTAGATACCCTCAGGTGTTGTCATATTAATGATGCAGGAAGAGCCCCACTGACCAATATGAACAGCATATAGCATACGTTAGGGATCTTTTTCCAGGGAAAAGGACAATCACATACTAGTGGCTCTGGTATCAGGCAGAAAGGTATGTTGCTGTTATGTGTAAATGTGGTATAATGGGGAGAGAGGGAGAATTCCATAGGGGAAAGTCAGTTGTGAGGCAGAGAGGTGAGCTGCCAGCCAAGTTCAAAGACCTAGGAGTAATCTGCTGCAGAAAGAGAATAACAAATAAATAAACCCTAGATTTTAATTAACATGTTCTCTCATTCATGCACAAAATTAAAAACCCATCCATCCTCTCTCATTTTCTTCTTTAATTAAGAGTTTTTGCTACACTAATTGTTACATTTGTCCAATTCTATCAAATCAAATAAGACTAATGACAGCCAGATGGTCCCTTCTCACAAGATTACATACTAAGGGCTAACTCCTGCCCTCTGCTGCATGGAAGGAAGAAGCTTAGGGAGACTTCCCTCCTTATGCAAGATGAGTAGGGGTGCATTCAAAAAAACTAGTACTCAGTAAAGCACAAGGATGGAATTTATCTGTGGTCACACTTGCCAATTTGCCACAGACTGAGAGCAATATGGTTGGACACCTGGAGCACAGTCAACTTTCTGAACCTTCTCCAATGCTGTCATAAGAAGCAGGTGCAGGACTGAGAGGTAGAGCTGCTTCTCTTTGTGGCAGTAAACATGTATATTTGGCTTCCTTAAGAATTCAGGAAGCCTGAGATACATTTATAGTTCCACTCACCCATGCCCTGCCATTATGCCGTAAAGCATCTTGTTCTTCCTCCCTTCTGCCCTTTCTGTTCCTCCCAAATATAGCCAATATGGATGAGAATAATAAAGGTAGGACTTCACCCCCAATTTTTTATTCAACAATAACTGATTCAAGATGTTATTTCTGGAAGCTACTATGCATATTAATATTTACACTAGCTTATTTAAGAAATGCCAGGTCAAACCTGTTGTGATCAGCTGAATGATACTTGAAAATTATGGTAGGCTAATCCCATTGTAAGTTATGATAATTTAACCTGCTGTTATTAACACTCTGCCCTTCCTTATTGCCAATTTAATTTCCTTGAACATTTTACATCCTGCTTCTCGTTCTGCCCTGGGGGTTTGTAGCAAAATGCAATAATCATTTTCCTTTCTAATTTCCTATTAAAACACTGTGTTATTTTGCCATTAAAGTTCAGGCCTTAGTTAGCAGATGAGTTCTGGCCATTTGCTTTGAGGCTATTGGAGCCTCTTTCTGTGCTTGGCTGAGCTGTCCAAAAAGAAACTTGGATGGCCTTGGATTGAATCCCACACAGCTTGTTCTGCAGGTGACTAAGTGCGAATCCAAAGCCCTGTGAAATCAGTGGGGGGCCTAGAGAGCTGTAAAGAGGTAGTGAAGTCATTCTGTCCCTTAGTATCTTTCACCTAAATAAGCAGTTGCAAATAAATGTCCTTCTAGCAATTATCTGATGGGGGTGGGGGGAGGGGGGGCTGTGTGTGTCTAAGAAAGTAGTCAGATACTGATATAGCAAGCAACCTTGGTGCAAAAGTTCCTCATCCTTTGTGTGGAGCCATTATCAAGTGCAATTTTGGATACTTCACCTATATCAGAGCTAAGCACTTTTATTTATTAAACTGTCTACATTACTAAGGTTTCAAACTCAAGGGAGTAAACACCTGTGTCTTCTGCAGCCACCTCCAATTTCCAGCTGCTGCCTATTCTCAATTAGAAAACCATCAATCTTGTTCCATTTTCCCCTTTGCATCTGCAATACCCCTGCCAAACTGTTTCTTCATAGATAACAGCTAATAAATCACAGAACTGACTTTTGTGCTTCTTACAGGTGCATCTACACGTACAATTAATGTGGCTGAATATACTCTGGCTCAATTTGAGCTGCAGTAAACTAATCCTGACATCACCATCTACACGTGTGTTTAAACACAGTAATTTACTTATCCCAGATACCACTTGTATCTGATGGGACTATCCAGCAGCATAGTAAATTAGTCCACTGCATCCTAATTGCCATGTGTGTGTAGATGGTGACACTTTACTGTGAAGAAAACTAGTCTGCGATGCAGCAAAGCATCTCATGTAGATGTGCCATTGTTGTGCACAAAGGTTGAAAGCTAGCTCACCTAAAAAGGGCAGGTAATATATTTTCAAGTGATACCTTCTGTCTCCCTATAATTTGGATGACTAAGATGAGGCTCAAATGAATGGGGTGAATGATAGAATAATATTCTTGCTGGAGTCCATCTCCATCTCTAATGACACTGCATGGAAGACTAAGCCTTTCTTCGTAAACATGTTTCTGAATAGCAACTTTGGATTCCACCAGATTGCATCAAATATCAAGTCATTTTTTAATATTTCTGACAAGAAGTTAACCTCTTTCACTTCTATAAGGAATCCAAATATCTCTCCTCCCCTCTCCCACACCCCAACTTCCCAACTTCTGGTTCTTTAAAAAAAACAATTACAACTTGTATGTATACAACATTTTCTTACTTGACTGACTTGATTGTCAAAGAGTCTGCAATTCTTTGGAATTGTGGGTGCTCAGCAATTCTGGAAGTTTAGGTCCAATGTGCTATGGAGCCTGATATGCACAACACACCCATAACTTACTGCTCTTCTGATAACTCCTCTACTGTTTATCTTTCTGACTACCTGTGAGGTGGAGAGCACTCTCTATTTAATGGATGGCTGTGTGCCATAAACTCAGAAAAGTTTATTGTGGCCAAAATTTTCAAACTTGAGTGTCCATACATCCAAGTCAGTGGCGTTACATTCAAGGTGTTGAACCCCTATAGATGACATACATTTTAGGGGAAATGATGGCTCCTAAGTGACACTGAATATCAGCTGATTTAATTAGATGCTCAAGTTTAAGCAGTGTTTGAAAATTTTGGTCGGTACTTTTAAGGGTTATTAATACAGCAACTCCTACCATAGCACTTCAGTGGGGTCAAAAGCTCAAAGCTTTAGCTTAAGGGTTAATAGCCTTAACTTCCAGTTAGGTAGGTCTTGAGTTTAGCCCTCTTAACCTAATAGGGACATTTCATGGGTGTGAGCATTAGGAAAAAACAATTTTCACTCCTAAAAGGGAGGAGGTACAACTACAAGTGGAAGGAATGAGCAGAGCTGATGCCAAGAGGCACAGTTTAGTAGTTGTGAATTAAAGACATTTCTAAATCAGATGTAATCCCCATGAAAATGGAGATTTTCATAGATTTCATAGACATTAGGGCTGGAAGGGACCTCGGAAGATCATCGAGTCCAGCCCCACTCCCGAAGGCAAGAAGTCAGCTGGGGTCATAGGATCCCAGCAAGATAAGCATCCAATTTACTCTTGAAGGTGTTCAATGTAGGTGCTTGAACCACCTCCGGTGGCAGGCTGTTCCACACCTTGGGGGCTCGGACAGTAAAGAAATTCTTCCTTATGTCCAGCCTGAAATGGTCTTGCAGTAGTTTATAACCGTTCTACCTCATCATCCCTTGGAGTGCTCTGGTGAACAAGTGTTCCCCCAGATACTGATGGTCACCCTGATAAACTTATAGGGGACCATCAGATCACCCCTGAGCCTGCGCTTTTCCAAGCTAAAGAGCCCCATAGCTCTCAGCCTGTCATCATAAGATCTGTTTTCCTGACCTCTGATCATGTACGTGGCTCTTCTCTGGACTCTCTCAAGCTTCTCCACATCCTTTTAGAATTGTGGACCCCAAAACTGGACGCAGTACTCCAGCTGTGGCCTCACCAAGGCTGAGTACAAAGGCAAGTACAAGGGGAGAATGACGTCCCAGGATTTGCTTGAGAAGCATCTATGGATGCAAGCCAGCGTTTTGGTCGCTTTACTAGCTGCAGCATTGCATTGAAGGCTCATGTTCATCTTGTGGTCAACGATGACCCCCAAGTCTCTTTCTTCCGTAGTGCTAGCCAGCATGGCACTGCCAAGCCTATAAGGATGCTGCAGGATTTTCCTTCCAAGGCAGAGAACCTTGCATTTTTCGGTGTTAAACACCATCAGGTTCTCATCCGCCCACTTGCTGAGCCTGTCCAGGTCAGCCTGCATGACCCTTCTGTCTTCAGGTGTGGATGCTTTCCCCAAAGTTTGGTGTCATCGGCGAACTTGGCCAGTTTGCTTCTGACTCCAATGTCCACATCATTAATGAACATGTTGAACAATATGGGTCCAAGGACAGAGCCTTGGGGGACCCCACTGGTCACAGGGCACCATGACAATTGACTTCCATCAATTACCACCCTCTGGGTCCAACCATGGAGCCAATTTCCCAGCCAGCGGATCATGGTGGACCCAAGGCCACAATTGGCCAGTTTTGCCAAGAGGTGATCATGGGATACCAGATCAAAGGCTTTTTTGAAGTCAAGATATATGACATCAATTTCTTCTCCCTTGTCCAGATGATAGGTCACCTGGTCGTAGAAGGAAATGAGATTGGTCAAACAAGACCTACCCGCAACAAATCCATGCCGGCTATCCCTCAGGATGTTGGTGTTGGCCAGTCCATTAAGGATGGCCTCTTTAATAAACTTTTCTAAGACCTTCCCCAGGATAGAGGTCAGGCTGATGGGCCTTTAGTTTGCTGAATCCACTTTCCTCCCTTTTTTTGAAGATAGACACCACATTGGCTTTCTTCCAGTCTTTGGGCACTTCACCAGAGCGCCAGGAGTTCTTGAAGTGAGTGCCAGGGGCTGGGCTATGATGCTCGCCAGCTCCTTGAGTACTCTGGGGTGTTAAACCATCAGGGCCGGCTGACTTGAAGGTATCCAGCCTCTCAAAGTGTTCCTTCATGAAGTCAGCATTGATGGAGGGCAGGGAATCTCCCTCACCCAGACCTCCCTGTCCCGTAGTGGGCATGGGCGTCCCATGGCACTGATGAAAGACCGACGCAAAGTACCCATTTGATAAATTGGCTTTTTCCTGGGCGTCAGTAGTCAGTTGTCCCATCTGGTTTAGCAGGGGTCCAATGTTGCCCTTGCTTTTCCTCCAGCTCCCCACATATCTGAAAAAGGACTTTTTATTGTCCTTGATACTCAAAACTAGTTGGAGTTCAGTTGCAGCCTTGGCTTTCCTGGTATGCTCCCTGCAGGACTGGACCAGTGCAGAATATTCCTCCTTGGAGGTGAATCCCATCCTCCATCCTTTGTAGGCCTTTCTTTTAGACTCAGGAGATCTGCTAGATCCCTGGAGAGCCAGGGGGGCTGCTGTGCTCTCTTGCTGCTTTTCCTCCAAGATGGAATAGAATTAGCTTGTGTATTGAGGATAGCTCCCTTATGGAGCAACCACTCTTCCTGGACTCCCCTCCCCCTGGAGTCATGGTCCCTTAGGGCCTCACTGACAAGCCTCCTGAGCTTGTCAAAGTCAGCTTTCCTGAAGTCAAGAATTTCAGTGTTGCTGACTGACTTGCCAGCTTTACGGTGGATGGTGAAGTTGATCAGCTCATGGTCGCTGTCACCCAGCTTCCCATCGATCACTAGGTCACTGATTAGGTTATCCCCAGTAGCCAATACCAGGTCAAGCAGCACTTTACCTCTTGTTGGCCTGTAGACTTCTTGAGTTAGGTAGAGGTCATCCACGTATGGTAGGAAGCTTTGCAACCACTCGGATTTTGCTGAGTGATCCTCCCACGAGATGTCTGAGTAGTTGAAGTAACCCATGACAACCATGGTCCTGGAGCATACGGCTTCAACCAGTTCCCAGGTGAACTCTTGGTCAAGCTCTTGACTTTGGGTGGGAGGTCTGTAGTAGACGCCCACCATTGTGTCCCCTGTGCTGTGTTCCACATGGATTTTAACCCAGAGGGTCTCCAGTCATCCACCCTGGTTGCCAACATCAGCTTGCAAGGATGCATAGCTTTCCTTAACATAGAGAGCTACACTCCCGCCCCTTTTATCTACTCGATCTCTCCTGTACAGGGTATAGCTGTCTATACCCGAGGTCCAGTCATGGGTGGAGTCCCACCAGGTCTCTGTTATCCCTATGACGTCATAATTATTTGTGTTAAGCAGGAGGACGAGTTCCTCCTGCTTATTCCCCAAGCTCCTGGCATTTGTGTACAGGCAGGCAAGTGCCCCTTTGGGAGCACTTGCCTTGCCCACAGATTGTACCAGGGTTGGGGCAGGGGTGGGCTCCCTTAAGTGCCTTGGCCTGCTAGCTTTGCAAGGGTTGCTCAGCGGGCCAACAGTGATGGTAGTCCCCCTATCCCCCAGGGGGCTTAGTTTAAAGCCCGGTGGAGCAGGTCAGCCAGTCTGCCTGAGAAAAGCCTCCTCCCCAGGGGAGAAAGGTGGAGGCCATCTCTTCCCAGCAGCTCGCTGCCTCTCTTACCGAAGACCAGGCTGTGGTCATGGAAGCCAAAGCCTTCCCGATGACACCAGCACCACAGTCTTTGGTTCACTACCTAGATCCTCCTCTCCCTCCTCAGCCCATACCCCGAGACTAGGAGGATGAAAGAGAACACCACCTGTGCCCCCATGCCCTTTAGCCCCACTCCCAAATCCCTGTAGTACCTCATGGCCTGGCTGGGAGTGCTCCAAGCCATGTCATTGGTGCCCACATGAATAAGGAGCATGGGATAGTGGATCTTCTCCGCAATGTCTCAGATGCAGGCCCCCAGGAACAAGCAGACTTCCCAGGCTAAGGGGTTGGGGTGGCAAATTACCCCCTCAGTCCCCCTCAGGATGGAGTCTCCCACAACAAACACTTTGCGTTTTGTCTTGGGGAGAGCGGGGGTGGTAGCTGCAGTTGAGCCTGTGTTGCCTGTGGGAGCTGGCAACTCAGCAGGCTCTGCTGGGGCTGCAAGAGGTTCCTACCCATTGCTGAGCTCCGGCGGGGCAGGGGCCTCGGTGTGGCGGGCCTTGGGGCCCTTGACCACCTTGGTCCATCCCCTTGACTGGACAGAATGGGAGGTCCTGGAGTCCTCACTTGTCCTGGAGGGACACTGTGGTCTACCCTCCGGCTCCTGGGGGAGAAGGGCCTGGCAGTAGGAGTCTATCTCCTGCTCACTGTCCCTGATAGCATGCAATCTCTGGACTGTGGCCTGGAGCTCCTCCAGCTGGCACGCCAGAGACCCCAAAAGGGAGCAGACCCCACAAGGGGAGGTAACCATGCTCCCAGGCCCCAAAGCCTGAAAAAGGGACAGGCAGCCCCTGCAGCTGAGAGCCAGATGTTCAAGGCTTGTACACCACTATGATCTGCACTGGAATTGCCATTTAAAAGGACCAGTATATAGAAGTTATGCAGTAAAAATTCACATATCCCTATTTTAATTTCTCTGCTCCTTCCAGTATTCAAAAGCTGTAATTGATCAATGCTAGTTTCAGCCTACATAAAAATAGGTGTCAGTTTGGTACTTCTCCAGGAACAAGGTGTAGTCACTATGCTGTGCTCCGGCTGAACAATAGGTTTTATTGCACGTTCAGTAATGACATACAGGTGACCTATACAACTGTTTAACTTGGCATGGGACACTATGGGAGTATCAGGAAGGGAGTCTGATAGGGAGACTCAATAAAAATAAGCACAAGTCACCTGACACTGTCACTTGTACTTAACCAATAGCAGATCCCAATGCAGCAATTGTAGTGTAGTTATTGGCATCACCGGTATGGTGCACCTCGGGGTTCTCTGGATACATTTTCCTCTTTCACTGCATGACTTGTATGCATAATAGTTCCCAAATTAAGCTTCCTATTAGGAGGTTGTGCATTTGAGAGGCTAATGATTTTGTTGGCTGAAATAAAGATGAATACTAGTTTCAGAGCTAAGACACTAAACTATAACTTCATTCAGCTTTCATCCCTGACAAAGATTTCTTGTATGTTCTTGTGCAAATGCAAACCATTTAAGCAATGATTCGCAAAATGTATAACGTGTCTGACTTCACTCAATGAGCAGTACCTCTGAAACCAGCTCATGCCAGCAAAAATAAACATGTTTATCAGTTTTGCATGATCAGTGCCTTTGCTCCATATCCGTAATTTGGGGATATTCCCTAACCCTCAAGGGTATTATGATTCACTCATTAATGGTTCTGAAGTAAGCAAATACTGTGGGGATAGTGGTGTCTGATTTGGACTTGCTGTTCTTTTTTGCTGTCAGATCCTGGAGTAGCCAGGTTGTCTTCTGTGCACTCATATCTGGTAAAAAAAAAAAAAAAAAAAGAAATGTAAAGACCAGGAATAACAGGGTAGTCTATCCCTTTAACAAGATAGTCTGTTAGCCTTGTTTAGTGAGCCTGCTGTGGGGCATTTGGATAGGCAGTGAGTGTCTTGCTAGGAGCTTTAAAGATCTCCCAAAAGAGTAAGTGAGGAAGAGGAAGCAAGCTGTGAACGGAACAGTTTGCTACAAGGAGGGAGAAGAGCCACAGACCTACCCTCCTAGAGCCTGGGACAGGTCAGAACGGTTTGGTTTTGTTTGTTTGCTGCTTATAGACTGTGTTTACTCAAATAGAAGATGACCCCAATTATAAAAAGGCCCCCTTTCAGCAATAATTAAGTTCTATATATGGAAAAATTATAAATGTGTTATCATTTTTCAGGTATAGAATCTAATTATTGGAGATTTTCCTTGAATTATCCCCCTCCTAGTGCTACATCAGGGGAATTTAATCTAAGGCATCAGGTTAATTTGCTCTCTGCTTGCCCTTTGAACTCTGCTTCCCCCCAACTTTTTTTCCCTTGGCAGCAACTTCCCGTTACTGTCAGCCCCTGCTCTCCTAGAGCACATGGAAGCAAGAAGCAAATTTAAAAACAGTAACCTTGAAATGAAACATGGCTGTAACAATTTGCATATAGTACCCATAGGCTTAGTTCATCAAGAATTGATACATGTTACTTTTTTTTTAAACTACTGCAAGTTTTAGCACAGGCACTCCCTAACACATCTTTGAGCAGTACTTTGGCATCTAAGTACATTTATATATGGTACAAACTATGCATAATATTAGTCCAAAGCTTGATTTACCACATAGATAACTGGTCTGGGGCCCACCAGAATCAACAGTGTTTCAAGCCATGTTGGCCCCATAGCTCAGAACAGCTCAGTAGGGCTGCCTCGGACAGAACTTCGGCTCCGGAGAATCTTCAGATGCCTCAGGGTCAGAAGCAGCACGTCCAGGTCGAAGCACTGCCTTGTTTGGCTTCCCGAAGCGCTTCGGAGCCACCTCAGAGATCCAGCCATTGGATATAATGGGGAAACAATAAAATATCTATAACTTTGTTGTTTTTTGGTCCAATTTGGATGAAATTTTCAGGGGTGGTAGATTATGCAGAGAGCATAAAGTCTGCCAAGTTTCAAGAAGATCGGTGCAGGGGTTTGGGGGTAAACTGCACCCCAAAATTCTTGAAAGCCAAACTCATGTCACGGCTGTGCGCTACAACACAGGGGAAAAAAAATTGCAGGAGTGGTGGCTTCTGGTGAGGCCACAAAGTCTACCAAGGTTCAAGAAGATCAGTGTAGGGGTTTGGGGGAAACTGTACCCCAAATTATTTAAAGCAAAACTCCTTTCCCATCTATGTATTACAATACAGGGGGGTCAAAACTGCAGGGATGGTAGCTCTTACTGAGGCCACAAAGCCTGCCAAGTTTCAAGAAGATCGGTGCAGGGGTTTGGGGGGAACTGCCCCTCAAGCTGACAAGCAAAACGGGTGCCATGGGTGCTTGTGGGACTGACTATGTCTGTCTTGGGGTTGGGAGGGCAGACACTGCTGCAGGCCTGGCTGCTAAGCTGCTGTGTTCCCAGTTACCAATCAATCGCTCAGGATTCACTCAGGGACCAGGGACTCAATACACAGGACGTAGCTACTACATAACGACTTAACAAGCATCAATTAGCACCTACAAAACCAGGCTAAGGAGAGGAAAGACTCAATACAGACAATCAACTGTCCCAAGACAGACACAGTCTTGGCAGGAGTTTTGTCTGTCAGCAGCTAGGGGTGCAGGGCCCCAGAGCCCCCCTGCACCCATCTCCTCCACAGCTGGCAGGCGTCACAGCAGGGTCCACCATCCCTGCAGCTGTCACCCTGCTGCACCTTAACACACGCAGGGTCACCCATGCCACAAGTTTTGCCTGTCCGCAGCTTGAGGGGCAGTTCCCCCCAAACCCCTCACCAATCTTCTTGAAACTTCATACTTTCATGCTCTCAGCAGAGCTAGCATCCCAGCAAGTTTCATCTAAATCAAGCAAAAAAACCAGAGTTATAGATATTTAATTGATTCCCCCATTATACTCTATGGCCGGATCTCCGAGGTGGCTCCGAAGCTTCGGCCGGATCGAGTCGGAAACCTGGTCTGGAGCTCTGCATCAGATTGCAGCCATCTGAAGCAGCTGGATCTGAAGTCAGATCAGATCACTGCCAACTCGGACAGGCCTACTGCTCAGTATGTGTGTGTACTCCACATACCCCTCACAAAGGATCCATGTGCTAATGAGGCCCCACTGATGACTGGAACTGGGTGCTCTTGCTATGAGTCCTGAGATGTTCAAAAAATGTATGTGCAGATGAGGCCCAGGGCAACATGGTCCAGCTTCATTTAATGGAGGGTGGCGCCACACTAATCATATGCACCAGGCTGAGAGAGGGGGTGACAGAGGGATTCTTGATTAACTGTTTGCAGCCCCATTTGGTGATTTTTGCCAGTCATTTAAGGCTGGTGAAGAAACAGGAATCATTATCGTCCCACGGAAATGGGGAAAAGAAAGGCACATGTCAGCTGTGGGAGTGAAAAGGAAGTCAAGATGTATACAATGTAGTGGCTGAAAAAGTGTTTGTAGTGAGAAGGACTGAAATAAATTTAATGGGCACTACCATATGCCTAATTCAGATGGACTGCACTAACCTATTCTCATAGTAAATCTACTATAGCCTTCCAATAGAAGTTTAGCTGTACAGTTTATGGTGATGGGGGATTGCTCTCTGGCTCTCCCTCTAGCTTGCTCCTTCAGCCTTTGGCTAGGGATAAGTAAGACTAGGGGGCATTTGAACTCCCAGGTCCCTGGGCTTGAACATAAGACACCTGCCATGGATTTGGTAATATCAGAAGCCCCAGACTGATGAGTTTGGGAGGTAGGATACATGCCAGTGGTAGCACCACACAGACCTGAATGATTGAGCTCTGCTCAGTTGATAGAATTTGGAACAGATTTGGCTAATTTGCCCTGGGACATGAAATTAAAATGTAAAGAAGTGGGGTAAATTCCTATCAACATGTTTGCCCAGTATGGGATATGTATTTTATAGTCATGCTTAGTGTTGGTGGTATTTAATCAACTAATCAACTTTGTAGTTGGTTTCCATTGCTGAGCACATGCTGCTTTTGGCAGCAGTTTATTGACTGAGAATGTATTTAATGAGGTTTTCTTGCTTACAATTATAAGATGAGGGGCTTTTTTCCCTATTTCAATTAGGGGGAAAAACCCTTTTTTGTATTCAAGCAAATACAGTATTTGGGAGGGCTGGCTAAGGAGCTCCTTGGGAAGCAAAGCCCACCTGCAGAAGCCAGCAGGCTAGGCAACCTATTTATACCAGGGTATTCTCTCTGCATGTTCTACATTATTTGCATCTTTTACAGTACAAAACACTTGCACTTTCAGACAAAAGCAGCACTGCGAATGCTGGCTGACCTATGAGTGCCTCTTATAACAGGCACTCCAACTGCTTTGCAACAAGAAGTGGCACATGGCATCCATGCTCACTGTTTGTGCACTATCTATTGGCCCTATAACAAACCTTTTTAGGGACATGTATGGAAGAGGCAAAAGAAAGTAATGTTCTTCTTCAGGCATTAAACTGTCAGAGGAAAAAAATCACCATCTCTGGGGATGAAGATTTATAGTTATGCCTTAAAGGTTCCTTTTAATCCCAACTTGTTTTCTCAAGGCAAGCTCAAGTTGCTTAGTATTAAAGTAGATTGGTCACAAAATGCACCAATACAGACTAAAAGGCAGTAATTCACTTTAGGGGTTCTGCTGATATTTCCATTCTTCTGGATGAAACTGCCTTTCACATTTTATAATGTCAGCAGAACCTGTCAAGTGAATTACTGCCTTGTAACAGACTCAGGTATCTATTAGTTTGTATTTTCCAGAACAGTTAATAGTAATTCAATTGAATCTGAGAGAATTGCTATGCAAACAGCTGGAAGACAGAACACATTGAGGAAGACAAGAAAAATCTGCACCAACACACTCACTTGGAAATAGCTCATTTTGCTTGCAACTTTCTGGCTGGTGGAATATGACCTTCTATCTAGCTATTGAGGTTCAGTGGTGGCCAAAATATTTCACCCAAGAAGGGGTAATTTTCAGCCTGCAATGAGTTGTATCTTTAATGCTAGACTTGAGAGTGGTATGCACCAAAATCTGTACCCTTCAGGGGCTGCATTTTTCCTTTTAAGATAGTAGTCCTAGCCCTGTGACTCGGTGAGAGCCCTCCATTCTTCTTAATGTCTAAAAACTGGGAAGTACTCAATACTTTGGAGGCATCCAGCACCTCACAGAACAGAGCCCTATGGCTGCAGCAATCTGCTCCATTTTATGCAAATTGCTTGCAGCCTTGAGCTTTGGGAAAGTTGCCAATACATCTCCCTTCATTTGGGCCAAGTTTGGATGCTTACATTGAAGTCTAATGATTTGCTAAACACCTGGGCTTTTAACCCTAGGGCTTCCACAGTTGACTACATGTGGAGCTTACTCTGCCTGACAGAACAGGGAGAGAGAGCAAGCAGCAGCTGTACAGGTTAATCTTATAACAGGTCAGGTGTTTGTCACAGATAGGCAACTTTTCATATCTTTATTACGAGACATTATTATATTGTTCTTTCATTTCATAACTGCTCCAGTAATGGCTTCCATTTGCAGTAAATCTCCCATTCTGTCTTTTTTTCCCCCTATTAAACATAGGATGATAACCTTTTCAGGAAGCCTATGCTGTGAAATTCACTGAAGCTTTAAAAAGAGAAAGAAGAAAAAATGGTCAGGCCTCTCTGTGTGTCTAATGGGAAGATGCTTATAAAAGATGCCATAATTATACCCTTGGAGCACTCAGAAAAATCCTGCCCAGCAAGTGAGCAGACTTACAAAATATATAAATAAATAGCTTTTCAAAATAGCAAGCCCAAGAAGAACATTATTTGACATTACTTGAGAATGTGCCTTTGTCAGCCAAGAACAGGTGCATCTTAATGTGACTCTTTTAATAAGTGTTAATTTTTTCCTCCACTGTAGCAGTGGAAAATTGACCCCAGATACCAGTGTCACATTCAATGGCTTCACAAATTCTAAGTGGAAAAATATATTTAATAATAAAAATGTGCAGGCATGCACCTTTCACTCGGCACAGCTGAGGAAGAAAAAGGACTTAAGTTTCTACCATCTTTCCAGTCATACAGTGTTAAGACTGCTAGAGGTTTGGCAGAGCAACCTAAACTCAAGATGAAGTTCATGGGAGGAGTGGAAACTTGGCACTTTTGAGAGTCTGGCCTTTATTTCCAATACCACACTCCCCAAACTCCCGGTTCTCATAGTGATCTCCCTACCAACCCCACAAGCTAAAGAGAGTGGATTGAAGCACAGCCTAAACATAGGAAATAAAAAGTGTTTTTGGGCTAGGCCTGAATTCCAAAGTTAAAGGGCTTGTGTAAATGTCTTTTATATCATTGTTATGGTATTGTTTTCTTATGAAGATCTTTTATTGGTCCAACTACAGTTGGACCAATAAAAGCTTGTCTAACTCTATTTCAACTACACAACTGGTCCAATAAAAGATACCATCTTAAGAAACCTTTGCCTCTCTTATATCACTGAGAATTTGAACACACTGGTGTTATGCTGGTGTTCTAAACGCACTGTGCTGCACTTGTACAAAAAATTCCCTTTTAATACATGCTGCAATGGCAAGCAAATTAGATTGGCATGCCACATCCTTTATCTACATCAGCTCTTTCTTCCTCCCAACAGAGAAAAAAACTCATTTTGCTCAAAAGCTCTAATAATACAATAGTTTCAAGTACAAAGAAAAAAATGTAGTATTATGCAAGAAGGGCAATGAAGTCACACTGCCAAGTAGCAATGCACAATCACTTTGAGGAGAGAAACAAAGACTGAAAACATTCTTCACAAACTTGTGCCAAGACTGTCTGTCCTGGGGCAGTTGATTATATTGATTCTTTCCTCTCCTTAGCCTGGTTTTGTAGGTGCTAATTGATGGCAATTAACTGGCTACATTGGCTAGGTCCTGTGTATTGAGCTGGTCCCTGAGTGAATCATGATTGATTGGTAACTGGTAACACAGTAGCTTAGCAGCCAGGCCTGCAGTAGTGTCTCCCCTGCCCCAAGGCAGAGACAGTCAGTCCCGCAAGCACCCATGGCACAAGTTTTGCCTGTCAGCAGCTAGGAGTCCAGGGCCCCAGGACCCCCCTGCACGGATCTCCTCCACAGCTGGCAGGCATCATGGCCACAGCAGGGGCCACCATCCCTGCAGCTGTCACCCTGCTGCGCCTTAACACACGCAGTGCCACCCATGGCACGAGTTTTGCCTGTCCGCAGCTTGAGGAGCAGTTCCCCCCAAACCCCTGCACCGATCTTCTTGAAACTTGGCACACATTGTGGCCTTCATAAGAGCTACCATTCCTGTAGTTTTCACCTCCCTGTGTTGTAACACTTAGACGTGACAGGAGTTTTGCTTTCAAGAATTTGGGGTGCAATTTCTCCCAAACCCCTACACTGATCTTCTTGAAACTTGGCAGCCTTTGTGGCCTCAGCATAGGCTACCATCTCTGCAGTTTTCACCCCCCTCCCCATGTTGTTACACCTAGATGTGACATGAGTTTTGCTTTCAAGAATTTGGGGTGCAGTTCCCCCCCAAACCCCTGCACCTATCTTCTTGAACCATGGCAGGATTCATACTATCTATAGATTCTACTGTCCCTGAAAATTTCATCCAAATTGGACAAAAAACAACAAATTTATAGTCATTTTATTGTTTCCCCATTATACCCTATGGCCAGATCTCCAAGAGGGCTCCGAGGCGGCTCCGAACCGCTTCGGGAAGCCTAATGAGGCAGCGCTTTGCCCTATATGTGCTGCTTCGGACCTCAAAGCATCTGATGCTTCTCTGGATCCGAAGCTCTGTCCGAAGCCTTGCACAGCCCTACTAGTTAGCTACATAACTGGGCATTTGTTTCACCTAAATTAGGTACATGGTTAGGCTATCATTGAAAGAGGTGGGATTGCATCATCTAATTTTGATCATCAGACCCGATCAGGAGTAAACACTGTAAACACAAGCTTAAGACAAAGATATTTGGGCGGGGTGATATCTTTCATTGGACCAACTATATGGGTGGGGAGAGATTTTAGATAAGCTTCAGGTCTGAGAAGGCATGCAGCTGGGCCATTACAGCTACAGTACCACTCGAGCACTACCACAGTGTAAATTAGAATTATTCTCTCTCCTACAGAAATACTGAAGTATTTCAAATATGCTAATAAGCTTTTGGGATGTGGAAAACTCTTTAAGGCTGAACAGGACCAAAGGATCTGTAGGGACTATGGACCGAACTAAACAAAAGGCAATCCTGAATACCTCTTACTCTTTCCAAAAGCACAGCTGCAGGGGCAGAGCCAATCAGGGAAGGCAGAGGTTAAATGACAGCAGCAACCCCCTCACTGTGATCCAGGATCTGCTTATGGCTGCCTGGACTACTGTGAAAACATATATGGTCACCAATGTTCCATAGGACCCAGTTTCCACAAGTCATGCCTAAATGCCTTTAAGAATCTGGACTTATGAGCACCTATAACCATCACAGAACTGTGGAAACCACATTGCATAAATGAATCCTGCTCTGTTACTGGTCTTAACTTTTTTTGCCTTTTCTACCAGCAACTGGACAACTTTAATAGAGAAGAATGTAAGGTAGAACAGAATCCTCTCCATACCCCTTCCCCTCTACCACCAGTTCTACAGAGCTGTAAAAAGCAAAGCATATTTATGAATGGGCTTCCTGTGGCTGTCATCTGGAGCGTGTAGCATAGACACTGTTCTTCTCCTTTCATGCCTTTCAGCCACATTTGGAAAATTTCCCATTCTCTTGCTGTCCAGCTTGGGGCACAGGGGCTCTTTATTAGTTGGTGTTTCATTAGAACATTTCTGTTCATTTTAATATTTTGGCATTAAATTATGCAGTTTAAAGCTCTTAAAAAATTTAAAAGTACGATAGAGTTATGATCCCATAAATCACCTAGTATACCACCAGAAAACAAATTAGACCTGGACTACTGCAGGGCCCTGAGGCACCAGCATTATTGAAATGGCAGTTTTTAATGTTATTTGAAAAACTTGCTTAGTGTTTGTGAAAGGGTCTTGCATATCCATACAAATTCTGTTTGTCTACAAAATTCATACATTGCACATAAAGATAACCTCAAAAAATTAACACAGAGTAAACTCTGAACACAATCTAGGGCTCTATGACATCGAGTTTGTGGTTTGGATTCATCTACAACCTGCTTAAAACCAAGTTAGGAGAGCTAGTTAAAACAGGTTTATTTTGTAGAAATCTTAACTGCGTTTTGTGCTCTAGGTAAAATTGGACTTACCAAGCTATGGAACATGGCCAGGGCCTGGATTGGAAATGTGTCTCCATTAACCAAATTTAACTACCACTATTAAATTTGGTTGTTTACTCAGTATACACAGGGACTTATGTTGCTAGCCATGCTGTATGATCAGTAGTGATACATTGTTCATGTTATAACAAATTTATTTCTACCTTCACAGCAGCCTTTGGAGATCAGGTGGCACTGTTCCAAAGTTACAGTTTGGATAAGGCAGATTTGAAAACCATTTCCAAGTCAAAGGTCTGTCTCCAACCTATGACACATTACAACCTGCCTGACATCTGATACCCTACCTCCAGCTGACCACTTGCAGTCCTTCACACATTTCCCTCCACCCTGTCACCCATCTCTCCCCTTTGTCTTCCAAACTTCCATTCATTTGCATTTTCACAGACCTGCACATTGTAAATTAGCTTATTTTCTACCTTGGAGAACACATAATACCAGCAGAGTCTCCCTATGCCTGACAAATGGTGTTTGTGTCCGGAAACTTGCAAAGAACTCTTTTCCAACTATTTAGTTAGTTTAATAAAAGATACCACATCTA
This sequence comes from Alligator mississippiensis, assembly GCF_030867095.1. Classification (NCBI taxonomy): domain Eukaryota; kingdom Metazoa; phylum Chordata; order Crocodylia; family Alligatoridae; genus Alligator; species Alligator mississippiensis. The sequence continues at coordinate 221,846,996 of NC_081824.1, read as the reverse complement.
CCCAACAAACCTTGCTTGCCCATCTCCAACCTAGTGGCCCAGCAAGCTAGGATGGATAAGACATGACAGTTTCTATAGCCAACGGGAAATAAGAGTTGGAGGTGGCCATTCAGGTACACCTAACTCCCCAGCTGGAACAATAAGGTACACATTGACAGGTGGATTAACTGGGAGCAGACTTTGGCATGAGTCTGAGGGAGGCTCAGATTCATATTGCTGGATCCATAGTGAGATGCCTTAACTGCTCCTGCCTCCCTGCCCCTCTGAAAAGGGCACCTAAGCACGAGAGCCACCCAGGCATCTTGGAAAAATCCCAGTAGGTGCTTATCTGCATCTTTAGGAGCCTACATATCTTTACACATTTGGCCCAAAGAAGTTATATAACTTGACTAAAGTGACCATAACTAATCTACATATAGTAGTATGGAAGTCTTCCAACAGTGCATTAGCACTAGTATAACTCCAGTGATGCCAGCAACATTGGGAACACTATCGTAACTCCGGTCATATTTACCATGCTCCCAACATTTGTTGGTATCTGTACAGCTGCACTGCCACAGTTGCAACAGTGGGAGATTTCCCTAATACTGTCAGCTGATACTAGGTCAGATTGTTTGTAGCAAAGACATAACTGGAACCAGCTCTAAAGGCAGCCTGATTCCACAAAATAGGCCCAGGTTTTAATAAAGATGATTATACATTAAAAGACTCTACAAATTAATGTAAAATAATGTTGCAGCGCATAACAAAGCATTCAAAAATGCAAAGCATACAGTGGTTTACACCTGTTTTTAATCAAACATTATGAATGTATCTTAGGCTGTATTCAGGGGTAGGCCCAAGGGAGTTGCAGTGGCACAGTCATTCCCCATCCCACTCACCTGCCTTTGATTCCTATTCCACCCAAAGTTGAAAACAAACTGCGTGGCAGTGACAGCAGCATTACTATTCAAGCAGCCGTGAGGGAATCACTTGACTAATGACTAATTATAATCTGCCTAATTCCTTCTAAACTCTTTGTTCCCCAGGTGTCAAGGGTCTTAATGTTTCACTAATTAACCTATCTTTTTGCCATTTTGCTCTATGCTAGATGATCCTGGTAATGTAGCTCCTATTTCACAGCCCTGCAAACTGCTTTTAACTCTAGCTCAGAACATTAACTCAAACAAACATTAACTCAGGTGTGGAAATAACTTTCAGTGAATCACTGTGTACCTGGCTATGGAAAAATAGCAAGTGGCATGCATCTCTATGCTTGAGCCCCTGCTTGCATAGATATGTTGGCACGCTGAGCATTCTGTCCTTTGGAGGTCTCCCCCTGCTCACCTGCCACAGCTTGATCCTAGAGAAAGAAGAAAGAAAGGGAGGTTCCAAATATGTTATTGGCCACCCTGGGGCTCGTTTTAGTTGTGGATGTTTTTTGAGGCTCCTCTTCTCCTGCACCCCATCAACACACCAGCCATGGCTCATCAGCCTGATGGTGTTTGGCATTTAAATTACAGAAGACCAATCAAGTAATAATATTTCTCTCTTTTCTTTTTTCATTCTCACTAATGCCCTGATCATGGGGATGTCCCACATGTGATTACTTCAAGTGCCCTTCTCCTATGGGGCTTTATCAATCACAATCTTGTCGTAATTAATTCATATGTGAAAAGTTATTTACTCACTAGTCTATCAATCACTATGATCCATGATCCTAATTCATTAGGCAAAATCCATTCATAACCTACAACAATCTAATTCAGGTCCATAATCAGGTAAGTCCTCAATTACTCAACAAGCACTGGGAGTCCATGAGACCCTATCGGTACTCTTCCTTCAACAGAAACACAAATCCCGTACCCTGCTTTCTAAGCCCTTAATAATTAATTAATTAATAATTAATTAATTTTGTCCATGGGTGTTGGCTGTTTCCCAGGGTCCCTTGGGGTACAGCCCTGCACAAAGAAAAACAAACAAACAAACAAAAAGGAAAAGTGGTAATATCCCCTGCCTCACTCATGCATCCCTTGGTCCAGATGCAATTGTTGGGGTCAGGACACATCCTCTTCAAAGTGGTCCTGGATCCTAATGGGGCTGGATACCCCTCTGGGTATCCCCCTATGGAACATGCCCAGTACTTCACTGGTTTGGGCATTCTGGAGCCTGCAGCAATGGAGCTATCTTCCTTGTCTCTGCTACTTGGCTCTGCTGGGTTTCTTATAGTAGGTTCCTGGCACAGGTGCCTGACTTCATGCTGTATGCATCCACACAGCTTCAGTGAACACTTACTTGTTAACTGCAGAGGTGATACTGCTCACTGCTCTGCGGTTTCTGCTCCTGCACCTGCATCAGGTTCCAGCCCTTCCCAGATGTTGTGTCATAGAGATCTGCACTCCTCCTGTGGCACCTAACCCCCTTCCATGGGCCATTGAGTCCCTGCAGCCAGTCGCACTGTGACACACTGGATGCACTCTCAAGATGCTCAAGAAGACTTGATTTTGGTTTATGAATTTGAGATTCTAATGACTACAGGGCTAAAGCAACATCTTTTGAGTTTTTCTGCCTAGCTTGTTGCATTTTTAATACATAATATAGCAACTTACATATAGGAAATCAATGCCCATGCCAATAAAGTTATATTTATTTTTTCTTCAACTTCTAACCTGAATGATATAGCCTTAGGCCTCTAGCCTATTAGTAAAGCTTCTAGTTTCGCTTTACCTGGAGAAAAATCTGTGTTGTGTTATATGTGATGATGTACCGTCCAATCTGCACTCCCCACTTTTCAGAACCCTAGATCTGCCCTTGGAAGTATTAGACCACAGTCCAGAAGTTCCTCCACAAATATTCCTACAGTAAGTTTTGTATATAAAAGAAGTACAAGATCAAGTCCATATTGGGGGGGGGGGGGGGAGAGAAGGGGAGGGGGAACAGTTCCTCACAAGAGAATTATTTTTCCTCCTTTTCCCTTTTGCATACAAAACTCCCATTGGTTTTAATAGAACACGCAGCTACAAAAAGGGCTGCAGGACTAAGTCCTAGAAATATTTTTACTTGCCACTTTTAAATGTAAAGTACTACAAATACATGGTTCCTATTACATGATCCCATTACATCTGGGTTGCAAATAATATTGTGTAAATTAGAGAAGATCTCATTTTGCCATCTTCCTATCTAAATTGCAAGAAAGTTACAAAAAGGGATTTTTTTACCTGCAGTCAGAAAAATATAACAGAAAATTACAGTGGTTATCTGGAGCTAAACAAGCTGTTTAAATTCTCTTCAAACAATATGAATATTTTGTTAGCTTCTCAAGTTCCAATTAAATCATCATTTACATACTGTAATTTAAATTGTGTTCTCTGCCAGTATAGATCCATAATAGCTATAAAACATGTGTATGTACTTATTATTTTTACCACTTAATATTACATGATTTTTAATAGATAAAATATTAAAGCAGGAAAAGCAAAGTACTGATTATCCACAGATATTTAAAAGGTAGTCACTAGAATTGCAGACAAACCGTAGGGAAATGAGTATTCATCAGAATTTAAATTCAAAAGATCATATACTTCCTAGAAATAAATTACTTCCTTTAAAAAAAAAAATCCTCAAATAAAGTATTCTGTCATTTGTTTCAACATAAAGTTCCAACAGCGTGTTGCAATTTTCTATATTTTTAGATACATGAGCATTATAAGGAATCCTCCCTGTTGCTGTAAAGCCACTGAATAAACTTGGTGTCTGATCCTGGAAATATTTCTTCTGTGAGTTCTGTCATTAATACACCCATTGATTTATTGGGATTTTTTAACTCAGTGGGAAATCAGGAAAGAGTAAGAACAACTCACATGAATAAGGATTTATAAAATTAATCCCCTGTTTTGTGACTTTATTAAATTCAGGCTACGGAAGAGCAGAAAATATTCCTCCACATAATATACTGCTAGCTCAGGATATAAACAAGGGAGGAAAAAAATTGACAAAGCCAAGAGTTCACTTGCAAACATTTTCTCTCACAATTTTTGGCTGTATAAGGGAGAGTGTTGGAAAGGACTATGAAGAAATAAAACCAGTTATATCATGTAGCCAAAGTAATTAACTGTCAACATTTTCTTTTTTGTATTGTTGTTTGTTGTTCTTTTTAAATAAAACACCCTGTGTTTTAGGAAAGAAATTACAAATACTCATATTCTCATGAAGCATCATATGCACATAAATTTTGTGCAAAAAAATAAAAAAGAATAGTTTTGATTTCCTTTCAATGACAGCCCCTTAAAATGGCTGGCAAGGAAAGGGAGATGATAGGGCTTGTCCTCTTCTATCTTCATGTTGCCTGTAGAAAATGTGGTATTTTTACAAGGAAAAAGTTCTGGTTTCTTAATCTGGAAATATGATGTCTTTTCTTCACTGGTTCTGTCTGAGGACTCTCTAACTCCAATATATAGACTCACAGTTCTCTCAATATTTAACTGAAGAAGTACTGACGTCTTGACATATGAAAGAAAAGAAAGTCTGTAATTAAGATGCTCTAGAACTCAAGAGATCTGGGCCCTCTTTCCAACTTTGCCACAGACTGCCTTTATGATTTTGGAGAAGTCACTTATGTCAGACTGTAAAATATATTTGGGTGCCAAAAAAAAAAAAAAGTAAGTAGGAAGCATTAAGTTAGAGAACAAAGTCCTGCTGACTTACTGGGATTTAGACATGAAAATGGTTTAGCTCAGTGGTAGCTACCCTGTTTGGCAGGCACACCACAAATTAGCCCCCCACCCACTCTGAGTGCCACTCTGATCCTACTCATCTGTCCACTCCGCTGCTCTGCTTTCTCCCCTGTACCCTCTGCCTGATCTCCTTCTCTGGTGCCTGTCCTCTCCCTGGTCTGCTGCATGCCACAAACTAGCCATGTCTACATGAGACCCTGACTGTGCAGTTGTTATTGTGCAGTCATTTAGTACTTACTTACCCAAATACTAAATGACTGCACAGCATGACTGCACAGTAGTGTCCCCACATGGCTTTGTGGTGATGCTGACTGCGCAGTAGTGTCGTGTCATGGTTCATGCCCAGTAGTAATGAGCTACTGCATAGTAAGCACCTTGTGTAGACATGGCTACTGAGGCTGCTCATGCCACAGGTTTGTCACCTCTGGTTTATAGCTATTTTCACATACACTTCTTAACCTACTATCTTATCTATTTCACTGGTCTGTTACTCTGTGTTTTTAAAGAGCCAAGCACAATAGAATCACAGTGTTGGTGTGTCCTTTGGCATGATTGTAGTAAATGCGATTAACAATAAGATTGTTTTTATCTCCTATTGCTCTTCTCTGCTGCCTCTCCCCATCTGCCCAAGCCTATTTCTTGCAAGCTACAATGGAAATCTTACCACTGTAGACACTAATCCTGCAATTAGGTGTATGCATGCAGACTGTTGCACCAATTCAGACTTCAGTGACTCTTAAAAACATGCAAATCTCCACTTGGGTGGAATCAATTACAGATCAGGGCTATAATTTTCTGTAAAAAGATTTAGAAACCAGACTAATTCGTAATACATCCAAATACTGATAAACGAAGCAAAACCACCTGCCTTCCTTCCCTCAGCAATGATATAAATCTATCTAATTTGGAAAGATTTAATTCATTTACCAAAACTCAAACTGGTAAAACATTTAATAACCAGGGAGCTGTACACAGAAAGAAGTCCCATTTCCAAATAAAATAAACTGTAGGACACAGATTAATGTATGCTAATATCATAGGTCCACCAAATTTCCTGTTTTAACAGTCTTTTATTTCATGGTTGAATTAAGGCAAGAAATAATACCATGTTAGCTCTGGGGGCTGTGAGAAGAGAATTTTCTGTTATTAAAGCACATGACGGTTAGGCTCAGTCTTCAACTTCTGGTGCTTAATTTCTCAGTGAACTTTCTGATCAATGAGGTGCCTTCATTCTCTCATATGTGTTCATTCTGCCACTTCATTTACTTGAAACTGATTCTGGATAGGAGGTGGCCAAGTGTTAACTGTTTTCTGTTAAAAATCCCACTGCATATTAGAGATCTCAGATTTCAGTCATTCCCATTGTTTTCTTCAGGTACAGTTTCTCTCTTCTTTTCACACTAAGCAGCTTGACATAAGGAATATCTGTAGGCTGGACTTCTAAAAAACTTTCATCATCAGATTTAGCTTTAGCAAACGCATAGCTTTATGCTATATTTGTGTACAATATGTGAGAGGCAAGAGTTTCTTAAGGTGATAGATTTTATTGTAACAACCATGCAGTTAGACAAGCTTTTGAATGCAAGACATTCTTTATCAGGTTGCTGATCACAGGAAGCCAGGTACCTTCCACGTTACAGTAGTGTAAGAGTGACATTGTAGCCATGATGGTCCAGAAATTATGAGAGGGGCAAGAATCTTACCAGTCTTGCCTCTCACATAATTTCTGGACTATCACTGCTACAACATCAGTCTCACACTTAGTGTACAGTATGCACAGACAAAAAGCAACAGGAAGGGATAGCAGTTAAAATTAAGAAAACCATAGTAAAATCTGTCATTTTCTCTTGCTAAATACTATAAAATTGATTAGCTTATTTTTAACAGTTTGGAAATATACAGAACTGCTTAAAATGTTATTGATGCAAATACAAACACAGATGTAGGTGTTGTATAGGACAGCATTTCTCAACCCGTGGGTCGCAACTCAAAAGTGGGTTTCAAGAATATATGAAAGGGTCGCAAACAAACTTTCAAAATGAATCAACAAACTTTCAAAATGGATTCTCCTTTAAAAGAGAAAAATGTGGGAAACTGTCTTTCCCTTTGCAGGCTGGCAGAGTTCCCTTGATGTTTACAAATGGGTCCTGGTACAAAAAAGGTTGAGAATCACTGCTGTATATAGGACATTCAGCATTAGGGCTATAAAATGAGAAAGCAAATCTAACGTATAAGAAACCAAATAATTTTGGCTTGCCCCTTTTAAAAGTGAATCAAAAACCAAGCTGCTTCACACTTTTTTTAGGCACAGCAAAGATGTTTTGTGCTATCTATCTTTTACTGGACCAACCGCGCAATTGGGAGAGCTGATGAAGAAGCTTTCAGGCACCGGGTGCCCTTTCCAAGGCCTAAGCAATTTTTGCTTTCGTTAGTATGCTGCTGGCTCTCACAAAGCATGCCAAAGACACTTATGGGGGACCCCAATTGGTCCGGTGTCTGACCCATGTTCCAAAGTTGGCACGTCCCTTCAGTGTCAGCATTCAAAGGCCTCCTAAAAAGGGGCAATACATTTTGACGCTGTTCTCAGTACTGGAAATAAGAAATGACTTCTTTCATGATCTGAGTTCCCTGTACAGCACAGGTCCTGGTGGCACAGGCATAATGCCCCACTCTTTCCCAGGGGATCTGTTCTTCAGGGCAAGATGCTGCTTTTTCCCGATTCCTTCCGTGCACTGCAGTAGAATAGACTAACTAGAGAAGCTGTGGACTCTTCATCACTGGAGGTGTACAAAAAGAGGTTAGACAGTCACTGGTCAAGGATGATCTAAGCATAGCTATATCTATGTTCAACCATGGGTATTTCCCATACTTTTGGGCTTTGCTGGTTGCCCCTGTCCCTGTCCCCCACCCCCACTTTCTGCTACATGTGTCAGGGTGTTTTTATCTTTTCCTCAAAGGCATTGAGTGCCATGGCTGGGGACTTTGACTGGGCTATGGTAATGCTCCTGCTTTGAGCAAAGCTGGAGGCTCCAGGCTAGAGAGTCTTGCCCCTCCACTCAGGGTTAGACTGATCACCATACTTGGGGTCAGGAAGGAATTTAACCCCATGGTCAGATTGGTATGGACTGTGGGGTTTTTTGCCTTCCTCTCTGGAAGGGGGCATGGCCCTGTACCCAGGGCCTCTTGAGTGTAGATTGACATGTTATAGAAGCAGGAGGTTGGCTGCTGCCGTTCCCCTGCTTTACCTGAGGCAGGGTAGGTCTGTGCTGTGTCAGGTTAAGGGAAGTCTTAGGTAGAATTTAGATGAGGGTTGTATGGGATGGTTTGAATGGGAACATCCTGCCTCTGGCAGGGGGCTGGACTAGATGGTCTCTGGAGGTCCCTTCCAGCCCTGCTTCTTTATGACTTTGTGACCCAGACAAAGCTGATAAATTGGGTCCCCAGTCCCTCCCCTCCAAACCCCCCTTCCACTAAAAGAGAGGACATTAGTGCCTTGATCCTGCCGGGTGGGATCAGCAGGCAATGCTGCACAAAGGGGAGGCAGGATGAAGGCGGGCAGGAGGCAGAGCAAAGGCGCCCCACAGACAAACCCCAATCCCGACTTCTGCACAGCCCCCATGCTCCCCCAGTGATCACAGAGGGACACTGAGGAGGGAGACAGCTCCCCCCATGACATCAGAGAGGGGCATGGAGGGGGAGCCACAGCCCCTGGGTTCCTCCAGTGACGTCACATAGAGGCATGGACAAGGGATACACAGCCCCTGGGCTTCCCCAGTGACATCATGGAGGGGGAAGACACAGACCCCGGTTCCCCCAGTGACGTCACACAGCGGTATGGAAAGCGGGGCACACATAGCTCTTGGGCTCCGCCAGTGACATCACAGAGGAGTATGGAAGGGGAGACACAGCCCTCGGGGAAGTCACCGAGGGGTATGGAAGGAGAAAGCTAGCCCCCGGGTTCCCCCGTGACGTTACAGAGGGCGGAGCCGCACCCTCTCACTGCCCCACCGAAGTCCAAGAGGGGCACGCCCCCTTCCAGCCTCCCGCCGGCGCACACGCGGTTTAGCCCCGCCCCCTCCCCTTCCCGGCCTCCAATGGGCGGCGCCGCGCGAGCTCGCGCCCGCGCTCCGACTGCGCATGCTCCCGAGGCCGCGTTGCCCTGGACCCTGCCCCTGCCTGCCGGGACCCGGTGGCCGCCGCGCGGCGGGACGCACAGGTCAGTCCGGCGGCGCCAGCCGAGCCGAGCCGAGCCGCCCCGACCCCCATCCCCGCGCCGGTGGGGGGCTGGCCGGGCAGGGGCGCATCGTGCGGGGTGGGGGAGGCTGCCCTACCCTTGCCCCAGGCCCGGCTGCGCTGCCCGCGGGGGAGAGGCGCCAGGGCGGGGCTAGGCGATGCCAGGGCCCTTGGGGGCTTCCCTCATCCGCCCCAGGACGCCAAGGGGGCACGTGCTTACCCCCCTTCCCCCTCTGTTGCCCCCGGGAGGTGTCGGGACAGTGACTTGACACCGTGACCCCGAGACCTGGTGGCCCACAGGTGCGCCCAGACCAGGGTCCAGGCACCCTGTTTGCTGCGCTCTTGGGGAACCCCGGGTCTAGGTCAGGGGTGGGCAAACCTGCGGATCCAGCCAGCGCCCGGGCCCCATCTCCCAGCAGCCCCTGCCTGGGTCACTGGGGCAGCTTCCGTGGGGACCCCAGCAGCGGGGGCCCAAGTTTCCATGGAGACCACCGGCCCCAGCAGCCCTGCCCCAGGATCGCAGCTCTGCCCTGGCTCCAGACCGTGTCATCACCCCTGCAGGATGGCAGCCCCCGAGCTGCTCCCCACCCTGCCTGTGCTGCTGGGCTGGCCTCCATGGAAACCCTGGCCCCAGGCTGCCATGGTACTGCCACTGCTGGGCTGTCCGTGGAAACTGGCCGCAGCGACACAGGCAGTGGCTGCTGGGAAATGGAGCCGGCAGCCAGACTTCGCCTGCCCCTGGCCTAGGCCCGCTAAGTAACACTGTAAGCCTTCCTTAAGAAGCAGGCCGCTGAGGACATAATGGTTGATTCTTTGGGACAAATAAAAGAAAAACAGGGAAAGGAGCGAGGGTCGTGGGTTCACAACCAGAACAGACCGGTTGCATTTTTGCAGCGGGCTCCAGGAGGCATTTGTGCCTGCCTTGAAAACCAGAAGGAGATGAGCAAGGTCCCGGGCTTTGTCTGCATGAGAAAAGTTGCACCCATTTCAACTAACTTTTTTAAGCAGTTGAGAGAGAACCAGACAGACTCCTGTGTGCACATGCTCACTGCAGAGCCCAAATCAGCACCTAGGTCCCGGGGCGGGGCAGTGATAGAGTAACAAGAGGTGTTTAAAATGACGTTTTTTAGTTATGCGTATGCAACTTTTTCATGCAGCCAGTGCCTCGGGTTTGCACTGCTGTCTGAGTGAACTGGTTTTACGGGGTGCGTGTGTTCAATTGCTCATTTTTGCGGTAAGCTGGAGCCATGTAGATTTACATGCCGTTGCACGAGCAAGACTGCAAAGTAAGTTTGCTGAATGGAGCTGTCCTTCTGAAGATAACTTCAGAAAGGTTAGTCCTGTACGCAGGTGACTGCAAGATCAGCTCTTTAGTTTGAAAAATAGATACTGTTTTCAAAATAGTGTTGGGAGCTATGGAAAGCTTAATGCTAATATTTTATTCTTGCTAGGCTTCCTAATTTTATTCTTGCCAGGCTTCCTATCAAAATGCTTGTGGGTGCTTTTCTGTCCCTTGCCTATTCATGTCTTTAGGCAGAGTTTCGTTGGGTAGTGGCCGCTGGCTCCTTGGACTCACTGAAGGGCCAGTGGGCACTGTCCAGTGTGCTCTGATTGTTCCCCCCGCCTCCTCCCACCTCCTTGGTGCACTTGTTCTGAACCCGTGACCCTCACTTGCGTCCCTGCTTTATTTTTTTTGTGTCCCAAGGAATCGGTGATATGTCCTTAGTGGTCTCCATCGCCAAGGGGGGCTCATAGCTCTGTTTGGTTGGCTTTGGCCCACATCACAGTATGGCATATCAAAAGGCCTTTGCTTTCAAAATGCTTATGAAACATCTAGGGCATCTAAGATACTGATTCATAAGCCTAGCAGAAAAGTGGTTCAGCTGCTTCTAGTGCCTGAATTGTATCTTATATAAAACCATTGTTCTCCTTTGTTCTCCCTCAATCTGGAGACTGGTCACTCTCACTTGAGGGAATTAGGGCTTTGGGAATTGCTTCTTTCCATCATAGGAAAGTAGAGCTAGAAAGGGTTTCACAAGGTCATCTAGTTCAGCCTCCTGTTCTTGTTGAGTGCAACAAAATCCACATTGGCTGACCTTCAGGGTAAGCTACAACCTACCCTGAGTTGAGTAGAATCGCCTTTTTAATTGCTTGACTTGACATTGTGTTGCTATTAAAGCATGTTTTTCATAAATACCAATTGTTAGGCTACCTAAATCAAAATAAGATGTCTCCATAAACACACTCTTTATTATTTGAGTGGCTTAGTGGGGCTGTTTTACCTTATTTGGGTCCCTTCCCATACATCATTGTCAAGTGCTTAATCTGTATGTCAACACTGACACTAAGACTTTTGGGGAGAAAGGTAGTGGTAGGCTGTTTGTATAATTAGATGTATCAAGTGATATGTGGCCTTGCTTCATCTGGTTTGATGCTAGACTAGCTACTAAACAACAAGTAGTTGTTTTTAGGAGAGAAGAATCGGTCCCACCATTTTTTATTATTATTTTATTTTATTTCTTAAAAAACAAAAGATGGGTATGGTCTGTCATGAACATAGTGTGTCCACTTTAATTATGGAACTAATTCTGTAAATGACATCTGCAGTTTTACCACTTTTAACCTTACTCATTCAGTTTTAAAATAAATGTTCTGGTAATTGTGAAAGATGAACTCTGGGAGTTTGAAGTCATGTCTTGTCCCCAGCTGTACTCTGTAGCCAAATAAACACACAGTTTCCTTACGATATATAGAATCATAGAAAATTAAGGTTGGAAGGGACCTCAGAAGATCATCTAGTCCAACCCTCTGCTCAAAGCAGGACTGTCCCCAAGTAGATCATCCCAGTCAAAGCTTTGTCTAGCTGGGTTTTAAAATCTACCAAGGATGCAGCGTCGACCACCTCTCTGGGTAACCTGTTCCAGTGTTTTACTATTGAGAAAATTCTTCCTAATATCTAACCTAAACTTCCCTTGCTGCAACTTGAAACCATTGCTCCTTGTTCTGTCAAATTCCCTCCATCGCTCTTCACTTTAGTGAATAAGTGAATGTTATTGCTTAGCTGGTATGCTAAAGCTGTCATCGGAGATACAAACAGAATTTGGACTGTGAGGACGTCTACCCATTGGAAGATGTATACAACCAACTTTTCTGTTGGCCGCCAGAGATCTATTGGTGGTGACATAAAATCACTACTAACCTGGGTTGGATTAAGCCTGGTTGTGGCTCCACAGTCTGTTTTCTTAAGAAATGTAGGTTCTCATCTGTTCTGTGAACTGTTCAAATATGATACTGGTGCCACAGCTTTGTTCAGCACGTGTTAGCTAGCTATGGTAGGTCAAAAAAGCAGTCTTCCCTGGCTGCTTCTACCATGCCTCCCCTCCCCCAACTATTCTTTGTATTACAGAAGTGTCTAGAGCCAGGGGCTGGCAACCTTTTAAGCCGTGGTCTGGAACAACCTGGTTCCATTCTGGCACAGGTGATGCATCAACAGTAAGGGGTGTGGGGGTCTCCCGCAGCCATGCTGGGGCCAGGCAGGTGGGAGCTGTGCCTGCACTGTGATGCTTTTCTCAGCCTCCACTCCCCAGCTGGGGATTGAGAGCAGCTTCCAGCTGGAAGGGAGCTGTGCCTGGGCCAGGCAGCTGGGAACTGCACCCATGCTATAGCTGCCACTCCCCTGCCCATTCCCCCATCTCCTCCCTTCCTCTGCCACCCCTTTCTGGCTGCAGTGCAGGTGCAGCTGGAAGCTTCCTGGCTTCGGCTTAGTTCCCCACCCATTGGAAACCACACCTGGTGATTGGGGGCAGGGAGAAATAGTGGTGTAGGTGCAGCTTCCCGATTCCTAGACCCAGCCCTAGCATGGGCAAAGGCAAAGCCTGTTGGATCCGACCAGCGAACCTTATGTTGCTAACCCCTGATCTAGAGACTCCAACCAGCACTGAAGCCTCTTTGAGCTAGGCACTGGCTACATACATAGAAAAGAAAGTTCCTGCCCTAAAGAACTTACGGGTAAGGAGGGGTGAAAAGACTTGTCCAAGGTGGCTTAGTTACATCTGTAGCAAAGCCCAGAACTGAACCCTGAGTTTCTAGTCCAACGTCTTAACCACAGAACCATGCTGTTGAAAGTTACACAACTAAAAAGTTGAACAAAAGGGTTCCTGATGCCTGTCCCTTCTGTCTTGGCTTTCTCATACCGTTCCAGCTCTAGAACCTGACCAACCATAAAGTACTTAAAATACCATATGGATTACAAGGGGATATAGATAATGTATGAATGTATATGAGTTTGACTTGCACAGTTGCAATATATAATAATAAATAATGCCACTATAGGCATTCCTAATTGTTCCAGAGATGGGAAGTAATTCTTTGGAATTGCAGAATCAGTAGAGTAAGTACAAAAGTAGCACAATATTCATTTTAGTTTAACTGAGCCTATTAATATTAGAGTTGAGTTTAAATTCCAAAATATTCCTTCCTTTTGAAAGCGTAGTACAGTGCAGTAGAGTCTATTAAAATTCTTGTCATATGGTGTAGTTCAAAGACTTAGTGCTGTGATTATTAACCAGAGTATCCTGGGGTGCCTTGAGAGCCTTTCAAGTCATGGGGTACCACTCTTACCACTGGTAGTCATGCAAATATGATTCACAAGATAAACTCACAGATTTCAAATAGGGATTCAAAGACAAGAAACAGATGTTGCATTTGTTGCTGGGTAAATTGTGGCTGTGTTTGTCCTGGAACAAAAATATCCTGGGATTGGCATGTACATGCCTCACCTTTCTAATCACGGTTTAGTGAGCCACTAAATACGGTGCCACTTTTCTGCCATTGATTCAATTATGCAATTCCAGGATAACTGTACAGATGTACTTTGCAATATCCCATGTTAAATTGTTACTGTTTCTTAATCTGGGAAACTCTTTAGAATTGATCCCAGGACACCGAACGTGGCTGTCTGTATGATTGCACTTTGTTCCAGAGCAAAATGTTTTATCCTGGGGTAAACACAGCATCTGTTTACAGCCCTCATGTTAAAAACATTCTGACCTGTTGTGGTCTTTCCGAGTTCTTTGCAACGAAATAATTGCTCTATTATTTTTCTGTAGCCAAAAACGAGTGAAAACTAGTAGATGGCATTTTCCAAGGGGTGTCTTGAATCTAAAAAGAACCACTGATTTAGAATGTAATAACAAATGGCACTGTCAGCCAGGTTGGCCAGGTCTTGCCACTGTGATCCCTCTGCTTTACCTGTAGCAGGTTAGGGTGTTATGTCTTGTGTTGTGTCAAGGATGACTGTGTATTTTTGCTAAGAGATTAGGCAGTGGATTTCATAGTTTCATAGTGCTTAGGGTCGGAAGGGACCTAAATAGATCATCAGGTCTGACCCCCTGCTGGTGCTGCGGTCATATCACCCTAGCCAAATATCTGTCCAGCCTTCTCTTGAAGACCCCCAAGGTAGGAGAGAGCACCACCTCCCTTGGGGAGCCCATTCCAGAGCCTGGCAGCCTTAACTGTAAAGTAATGTCTCCTGATGTCCAGCCTGAACCTTCTCTCTAACAATTTGTGGCTGTTATTCCTAGTAACCCTGGATGGTGCTCAGGAAAACAGAGCCTCACCCAATTCTCACTGGTCCCCCCTGGTGAGTTTGTAAATGGCCACCAGATCCCCTCTCAGCCTTCTCTTGTGGAGACTGAATAGGTTCAGGCCCTTTAGCCTCTCCTCGTAGGGCCTGCCCCACTGCCCCTTGATCACGTGAGTGGCCCTTCTCTCAACCCTCTCAATGCTAGCCACATCCCTCTTGAAGTGCACTGCCCAGAACTGGATGCAGTACTCCAACTGCGGCCTGACCAGCACCGCACATAGGGGAAGGATCACCTCCCTGGACCTGCTTGTGATACATCTGTAGATGCACGACAAGGTGCGGTTAGCCTTATTGACTGCTTCCTTGCATTGGTAGTTCATGTTCATCCTGGAGTCAACAATGACTCCAAGATCCCTTTCCGCCACTGTGTTGATAAGAAGGGTGTTTACCAGCCTATTTGTATAGGATAGTTTGGATAAGGATGATTGTGCCTTAGGCAGGGGGTTGGACTAAGTGACTTCTCAAGGTCACTTCCAGCCTTATAGATTCATGGACATTAGGGCTGAAAGGGACCTTGGAAGATCATCGAGTCCAGCCCCCTGCTTCAGGGGCAGGAAGTCAGCAGGGATCGTAGCATCCCAGCAAGATAAGCATCCAAATGTCTCTTGA
This sequence comes from Alligator mississippiensis, assembly GCF_030867095.1. Lineage (NCBI taxonomy): Eukaryota > Metazoa > Chordata > Crocodylia > Alligatoridae > Alligator > Alligator mississippiensis. Next base: position 221,831,798 of record NC_081824.1, on the reverse strand, counting down.
AGGCATTCAAAGTAGGTGCTTGAACTACCTCTGGCGGCAGTCTATTCCAAACCTTGGGGGCTTGGACAGTAAAGAAGTTCTTCCTTATGTCCAGCATGAAACGGTCATGGAGGAGTTTGTGACTGTTCGATTTTGTCATCCCTTGGGGTGCTCTGGTGAACAGACATTGCCCCAGATCCTGGTGAACACCCCTGATAAACTTAAAGACGGTCACCAGATCAACCCTGAGCCTACGCTTTTCCAGGCTGAAGAGTCCAATGGCTCTCAGCCTCTCATCATAAGGTCTGTTTTCCTGACCTCTGATCATGTGCGTGGCTCTCCTTTGCACGCTCTCAAGCTCTCTCAGCCTTTCTTCTCTAAGTCTGTGAATCTAGAATAATTGCCGCATTGTCATGTAGGATTATAACAATAATACAACTGACATAGGTGAACTAAAAAGTAAATCAAGACACCTTCCATCTGTAGTATAACTAGTTTTGTCTTTCATAAAAGGGGTACTTTGGTTTCAGACAAAGCTAATGCTGTACGCATTTAGAGGAAAGTGTCCCACCATGTAAATAACGTATTTCTTGTTAAGTACATCTTCCTAATTTTTCAAACTAGCATGCAAATAAATTCCCCTTGCATGCTGTCTTTAAAATAGCTTTAAGTTCTCATTTTGATTGCTTGTTTAAACAAGGATTTGTTCCTTCTTAGCTCATCCTCATTTCCCATTCTGCAGCTGCCAGTGCAGGGAATCTCTAGGGGCAGAGTTACCATGGAGGGGAAATAAAACTTGCCATTAGGTTGTCTGGACATTGCTGGGCAACTATCCCTTAATGGTCAACAAGAAAAATATATTTAATTTGAAACCAGGATTTTTAGGAAATAATATCTATTGTCTGCCTTGAATATTCATTAATACAAAGCATACGGCACTACGTTGTGAGGAGAGGAAGGAATTGAAATAAAAATACTAGAGCGTGACTGATCTAATAAGTGAATGTGATTGAAATATTTAAACCCTAAGAATATAAATTCAATTTTTCAAAATAGTATTTAAAAGAAAAGACTGTTTATATTTCATCTTGCCTGTGAAACCTGCATTATACCTTTGAGCAAAAAATCCACATCAGGTACAAGCAGGTAACAGGCTACACAGCCTTTAATGTATGTATGTCAAAGGAGATTAATCCAGTTTAAGTGCCTGCAGCCATGCTGCAATAAAATTTAGCTTCTTAGGATCAGATCTATCAAGGGGTGGTAGGCATCTGGTTCCCAGTGTTAAATTTGAAAGTTAGGCACTTAAGTTCTCTCTGCACCATGCACGGAGTGAGCTGGGCACCTAGGAATGGGATTCACAACAGCTAGCTGTTGGAGCTGGGGATGGCTGAGTTACCCAATAGGGAATGCCAAAAACAGAAGTGCTTCTAAAATCTTTACTTTCTCCTGAATGTACACATTTACCTGCAGCCCTGAAATGACTGGTAGTGTGTGACTGCAGTTTACAACCCTCTCCTGCATGTAAACACCCAAGTCATAAAGTAGCTCTTTGATTTTATGTATGGGATCCTTTTAAAACATGACCAGAGGAGGTGGTAGTACCAGGGATCTATGTAATGGTCTGGTGGTTAAAGCAGTAGCCCTGGATTTCAGTATCTTCCTCAGCTTCAGGAGGCTCAGACCCATATCTTCTACTTTCCAGGACAAGCAAAAGGCAAGGGTGGGGTGGGATGGCATCCCCCATACCTCTTGTTGCATCCTTGGCTGTACAGTATGAGTATGTGTAGGCCAACAGAAAGCAAGAGTATGTATGACTCTCTATAGGCCAGACATGAGGTAGTCAACTAGGGAGGGAACAGAGGAGGAGAGTCCTGGGTTCCTATTCCTGCTTCCAGGACTCTGCATTTTACCCCATGATTCTTTAATGCAAAATACATAAGCAGAATCCAGGACTCCCCCATTCCAGGGGGTTGCTCTCATGTTGGATTGTGGAGTCATACTCACTCTTGCTAGCTCTTGTTTTGGCCCCATCTGTTCTTGCTTTTGTAATTGCTGTGCAGTGGTTCTGGATCAATAAAAGCATGGGGAGAATACCTTCATCATGTCCTAGCCTAGAGCCTGGAAGTGGGAGATTTGAGTTTGATCTTTCTCAGGCTAGGGAAGACTTGGAACCCAGGTCTCCCCCTCTTTTGGGTGGTTGCTGTAACCAGTACATGAGTTTCTACTACATAAGTGATCGGTACCACCTCTTGGCTTTAACTGAACTTAGTACTGTGCAGAGCATGCCTTCTGGAGCTGTCCCTTGGGATTTTAAATCTGGGAATGTCTAGTCCATTAATCCCAGCTGGGTTTAGGAATGAGAGAGTTTCCAAGGTGCTCTCTCAGGAAGGTGGTGATGCACCTCTGGGCATGGATAGTTGCAGAATTGTTGTAGTTGCAGAATTGTTGGCATATAAGGAACTTCAGACCTTAAGTGCCTTGGTAAGATTTTAAGTGCCTATGTACTGTCAGGGGCCTAATTAGTAGATGAGGATTTTGTGGATTGCACTGTTGGGTTTGGGTGCCTGAGTTCCACCTGAGATGTGATTTAGGTACATAAAGTATTTTTATTTTAGATCTGGCCCCTAGAGCTTTGAGTGATTGAAATCCATTTCGGGTTGGTAGTGATCAAAAGTCACTGTCTCTTCTTCACAATTAGTTTAGTATTAACTAATTTTTTTTATGACAAGTCTATGACTTAGTTTCTTTGTGCCTTCACTTATGGGGAAAGCAAACATCAGTAACAGAAAAGTTCAATCACACTTTAAGTACAACAGTTGTTAACTGTCAGCTATGCTCATGAAATAACATATTCTTCTCTCTCTCTGATTGGGTAATATTTGCAATCTTTTTGTCTTTTAAAATGTCCTAGTAAATAGTAAACCACCAATTTTTCCTGATTCTTCCCCCGTGGCCCAAAAAGCTGCCAGGTATAATCTTGTACTATAAACACAAATCTGCCAAGTCACTGATTTGATTTAGTTTTTTATACAACACTTTTTATTTGTAGTAATGTTTAGGGAATTATAGTTTAAAATAAGATTAATATCATCCAGTTTTCTCGTAAGAGAACATAATCGCATTTACTTCTCAGCACCTAATACAGGCAGGACCTCTTGAAAGGTTCCTTTGCCTAGTTTTAAGGGATGCCTGACTGAGCTCTTGGAGCTTGTCTTCAGTCCACTAAATAGAGACAGGGTGGGCAAGGGTGGGGTGAAGTCCTGATCTGTTATGACCTGGTGAAACTGTAGATTTGTCTGCGCACAAAAATTGTAACACGTTTGTCACACCCATGAAAACAGAGCAACTCTCTCAGAATTATATACCTCAAGCAACCCCACCCAGACTAGGGTTTGTATCGAAGTAACTATTTTGTTCAAAATATCTCGCCCTTATCAGAAATAGTTAAACTGGTACAAAACTTTGTGTAAGCAAGACCCTCCTATAAGACAAGAGTGGGTCTCTACTTCCTTTTAGGCCTCAGCCTCTCCATTCAAGCTCCAGCAAGGGTGCTTTCCATTGGGCACAAAACAATCATTACATGCTAATGACTTTTGATTACTACTGACCTCAGTCAATTTAAAATTAGTGACCTATAGATGAAAAGCACTGTATCTTATTACCAGTTTCCTGAGCTGTCCAAACTCTCCTTTGTAGGTCACTTTTGGTAAGGTGAAGAATACAATTAAAGTTGACCTGTTTGTCACTGCTTAGAAAAAGGGGCTGAATGCTGTCAAGTCTGCAGTATTGATTGTAGAAGCCGAAATGACAGTCACTAAGAAGGAGAACTTACCTGTTGACCCACAGATTGCATAGAGCAAAATTAAAATATTTCAACACGCCATACAAAACTCGAGTTAAATGTAATTAAAATTCTAATGCTTCACTGATGAGGGCCAGAAATTGGAATTTCCAAATTGGGCGGGAGAAACAGCCATAGCTGTTTTTAGAGTTTCTATAGCCTTGAAGTAAAATTTTTATCATGTTCATACAGTTGTGGGATTATTTATTCAAGTATTTATTCCTGTGATTAACCATATTCATCTGCAGTTCTCATTTGCGTTTGGATACATTATGAAGCAAATTAGGGTTTATAGATTAAGTTCTAAAGGCAAGTTGGGGATATTGCCTACCTACACTCCCTAAACTGTGATAGTAGGCACTATATACCAACACACTGGCAACACCATACACATGATGTACCAGTCCAACTTTTCATAGATTTCATAGATTTCATAGACATTAGAGCTGGAAGGGACCTCGGAAGATCATCGAGTCCAGCCCCCTGCCCAAAGGGCAGGAAGTCAGCTGGGGTCATAGGATCCCAGCAAGATAAGCATCCAGTTTGCTCTTGAGGGTGTTCAATGTAGGCACTTGAACCACCTCCGGCGGCAGGCTGTTCCAGACCTTGGGGGCTCGGACAGTAAAGAAATTCTTCCTTATGTCCAGCCTGAAATGGTCTTGTAGTAGTTTATGACCATTCGACCTAGTCGTCATCCCTTGGGGCGCTCTGGTGAACAAACGTTCCCCCAGATACTGGTGGTCACCCCTGATAAACTTGTAGGTGGCCATCAGATCACCCCTGAGCCTGCGCTTTTCCAGGCTAAAAAGCCCCAGGGCTCTCAGCCTGTCATCGTAGGGTCTGCTTCCCTGACCTCTGATCATATGTGTGGCTCTTCTCTGGACTCTCTCAAGCTTCTCCACATCCTATTTCAATTGTGGAGCCCAAAACTGGACGCAGTACTCCAGCTGCGGCCTCACTAAGGCCGAGTACAAGGGGAGAATGACGTCCCGGGATTTGCTTGAGAAGCATCTATGGATGCAAGCCAGTGTTTTGGTCACTTTACTAGCTGCAGCATCGCACTGCAGGCTCATGTTCATCTTGTGGTCAATGATGACCCCCAAGTCTCTTTCTTCCATAGTGCCAGCCAACATAGCACTGCCGAGCCTATAAGGATGCTGCAGGCTTTTCTTCCCAAGGTGGAGAACCTTGCTTTTATCAGCGTTGAACACCATCAGATTCTCATCCGCCCACTTGCTGAGCCTGTCCAGGTCAGCCTGGCTTACCCTCCTGTCTTCAGGTGTGGATGCTTTGCCCCAAAGTTTGGTGTCATCGGCAAACTTGGCCAGTCCGCTTCTGACTCCAGTGTCCACATCATTAATGAAGATGTTGAACAGTATGGGTCCAAGGACAGAGCCTTGGGGGACCCCACTGGTCACAGGACACCACGATGAGTGACTTCCATCAATTAGTACCCTCTGGGTCCGACCCCGGAGCCAATTTTCCAGCCAGTGGATCGTGGAGGACCCAAGGCGACAATTGGCCAGTTTCTCCAAGAGGCGATCATGGGAAACCAGATCGAAGGTTTTTTTGAAGTCAAGATATATGACATCAATTTCTTCTCCCTTGTCCAGGTGATAGGTCACCTGGTTGTAGAAGGAAATGAGATTGGTCAAGCAAGACCTACCCGCAACAAACCCGCGCTGGCTATCCCTCAAGATGTTGGTGTCGGCCAGTCCATTAAGGATGGCCTCTTTTTAATAAACTTTTCTAAGATCTTCCCCGGGATAGAAGTCAGGCTAATGGGCCTATAGTTAGCCGGATCCACTTTCCTCCCTTTCTTGAAGATAGGCACCACATTGGCCTTCTTCCAGTCTTCGGGCTCTACACCAGAGCACCAAGAGTTTTCAAAGAGCCGCGCTAGAGGCTGGGCTATGATGCTTGCCAGCTCCTTGAGTACCCTGGGGTGAAGGTTGTCAGGGCCGGCTGACTTGAAGGTATCCAGCTTCTCAAGATGTTCCTTCACGAAGTCAGCATCAATGGAGGGCAGGGGATCACCCTCACCCGGACTTCCCTGTCCCGTAGCGGGCATGGGCGTCCCATGGGGCTGATGAAAGACTGACGCAAAGTACCTATTTAATAGGTTGGCTTTTTCCTGGGCGTCAGTTGTCAGTTGCCCCATCTGGTTCAGCAGGGGTCCAACGTTGCCCCTGCTTTTCCTCCGGCTCCCCACATATCTGAAAAAGGACTTGTTATTGTCCTTGATGCTCAAAGCTAGTTGGAGTTCAGTTGCAGCCTTGGCTTTCCTGGTATGCTCCCTACAAGACCGGACCAGTGCAGAATAATCCTCCTTGGAGGTGACTCCCATCCTCCATCCTTTGTAGGCCTTTCTTTTTAGCCTCAGGAGGTCTGCTAGGTCCCTGGAGAGCCAGGGGGGCTGCTGTGCCCTCTTGCTGCCTTTCCTCCGAGATGGAATAGACTTAGTTTGTGCATTGAGGATCGCTCCCTTGAGGAGCAACCTATCTTCTTGAACTCCCCTCTCCCCATGGTCATGGTCCCTTAGGGCCTCACTGACAAGCCTCCTGAGCTTGTCAAAGTCGGCTTTCCTGAAGTCAAGGACTTCCGTGTTGCTGACTGACTTGCCAGCTTTTCGGTGGATGGTGAAGGTGATCAGCTCGTGGTCGCTGTCACCCAGCTTCCCATCGATCACTAGGTCGCCGACTAGGTCATCCCCAGTAGCCAGTACCAGGTCGAGTCAGGTTTTAATGTTATCCCACTCCACTTGCTGCATACAGGTGGAACAAAATGTTTGTGGGCTATTTAGTTTTATTTCTTTGAGGACTGTAACCTTATAACTTGTATCACCATAAATCTTACTTTATGGCAGAGAGACTGGATCTCATGTAGCAAATGCAGGGTTAAAATAATAACAATTAGTTAAGAGAAAAAAATACAAGGGCAACTTCAAACCTTACATTTTCAACACTCTTTTCATGTGGCTAGGTAGTAATCTCTTTGGTCTTATTCCAAACAAAAATTCTTGTAACAGACCCCAGTACATGTCCATAATTCTGGGTTGAATGCTAAGCCATTCTTCTACAGTATACTGTCAGCTGCAGAAAGAAGTGATGTCTTCTATGTCAGTTGGATACACTTTAGACCCACATATCTGGGCACCAAATAGGTATAATTTCCATTGAATAAGCAGTAGTTAGCATGCAGCTGCCATAGAATTAATCCTTTTATAGCAGTTTTCTGTGATATAGGGAAGTCTGTTGCTAGAAGCTTACATGAAAAATGGCAGGATGGAGTATACCATGAAGTCCTGGGATCATGTCCTGATGATTAGTTCAGCTCCCTTCCCACCAGATAGGTGATGTTGCCATAACCCGTATAGGCTCAATTTTCATACAAGCCTTTAACTAATAGGTATGCAGTGAAATTGATAAACTAACACCATATCGAATCATAGAAAATTAGGGTTTGAAGGGACCCCAGGAGCTCATCTAGTCCAACCGCCTGCTCAAAGCAGGACCCTCCCTAACTAGATCATTCCAGCCAGGGCTTTGTTGAACCGAGTCTTAAAAACCTCCAAGAATGGATATTCCCCCAGCTCTAGATAATCCATTCCAGTGCATCACTACCCTCCTAGTGTGAGAGTTTTTCCTAATATCCAACCTCAACTTCCCTTGCTGCAACTTGAGACCATTGTTTCTTGTTCTATCACCTGCCACTACTGAGAACTGTCCAGCTCCATCCTTTTTGGAACTACCCTTCAGGTAGTTGAAGGCTGCTATTTGAAACTTTCAAAAAGTTTTGAAACGTTTCAGCTTTTGAAGCTCAAGCTGGGCTTGCCTGCAAGGAAACAAAGTAAGTAGAGGGAGGATGAAGAGGGGGGAAGAACTGCTCTCATATTGACTCTGTAGCTGGCCAGTGACTGTGATCCTTCTCCGAGATCACTTCCAATTCCCAGTGCTCTGGAGGAGGGATGGGTAAATAGAATAAAAGGCAGCATTGTTTTAACTGGCTTGCTTTCTGCCTTGGGGCTTGACAGTTATTGAGCTGTCTTCCAGCAGCTCACGAGCATTAGATAATGAAGGCTACTACTAGCATTGATTTGAATGGTTTCCTATTTGCTAGCCTAGCCTAGCAATTGGGATTCCACAATACCTTTTTTCTTTCTTCTAGACCCTTGTATTTTATTATTATATTCATTGATTTATTCTTTTCAATTTTATAATTATATTGGATATTACACTATAGAATTTAATTTATATAGGAAGAGAGGTGCATTTATATTTTATTTCTATACATTTATACCTTGCGGGATATACTACATACCTTATAGAGTTTATATTGATATGCAGATGCATTTATACCTTGTGGCATAAACCACACAGTTTATAGAATTTATATAATCTGGAATAAATCCAATCTCTATACAGAGTCCATACATTTCTGTACCTACTACCTAGGAGGCTGCTGAAGTGAAGTTCATAGGCCCGGCTGTGAAAAGTGGTTTGTAAATTGTTCCCTCTCAGGTTCAGGCCTGAGAGACTGGAGACAGTGTGGGTTATCACATTCCCTCCCCCCCCTAGCCTGGCTCTCACCTCCCTGATGCCTCCATTTCCATTTTTACTGACTGGCTTTCTTGCCTGAACTGCATGCCAGCCTCTGGCTTCTTTACTATCCCTTCCGTCCAGGAACAGCGCATGTACACAACTGCAGGTGCTTACTCGGCCTGACGAAGGGTTTTTCAACCTGAAAGTGTGCTAAGATATATTTCTGCAACTAACTATTCAGTTGGTCTGCTAAAACATACCAGATTAGATTGACCCAAAGGACAGGACCTTGTTTGCCAGTGCCAAGTCCTTAGACTAACATCCCTAGCACCTGACCAGAAGGACGCAGGGCCCCGGGCACATCTAAGCCCCTGAGCTGGGGCTGGCAGGGAGATTTCTCTGACAGCTGCTGGAGAAGAAGCTCCTGCAAGAAAGGAAAGAAAGGCTCTGTTACAGTTTGGCTGCCTGTGTTACTGTGCTAGTGGTCACTAAGTTATTTTATTACCTGTTGTAATTTAAAGTGGTGGACTGGGCTGAGGCTGTAGGGGAGGAAGAGACCTCTTTGGGGCACACTACCATGTCATGCAGAGGCCCCAGTCCCATTGAGGGTGCGCCTTAACACACATACACAGCATCACCCATGTCACAAGTTTTCCTTGTCAGCGGTGTGAAGTGCAGTTTCCCAGAAACCCCTGCACTGATCTCCTTGAAAGCTGGCAGCTCCATGGCTTCAGCGGGAGCCACTATCCCTGCAGTTTTCACCCCGCTGCACTTTAACACACGACACAAGTTTTGCTTTCAAGACTTTGAGATGCAGTTTCCCAGAAACCCCTGCAACTATCTCCTTGAAACTTGGCAGGCCTCAGAAGGGGCTACCATCCCTGCATGTTTCATCTGAATCAGGCAAGAAATGACAAAGTTATAGGCAGTTTTGTGCTTCCCAATTATAGCCTGTGGGCGAAACGTCAAAACAGCGAAACAGTTTCGACAAATCAAAATGGAACAGTGGTTTCAAAACTAAACGAAACTGGAAATGAAACACTGTTCCATCGAAACCGAATGGTGCTGTTTTGCTCAGCCCTACTATCAAATCCCCCCCCCCCCCTCCCCCCCGGTCTTCTTTTCTGAAGAATAATAAGCCCAGTTTCCTCAGCCTCTCAGAAGTCATGTGCCCCAGCCCCCTAACTGTTTTTGTTGTCCTCCACTGGACTGTCTCCAACTACTTCATATCCTTTTATAGTGGGGGCGGAGGGCAAAACTGGACACACTACTCCAGATGTGGCCTTACCAATGCAGAATAGAGGGGAATAATTACTTCCCTTGATCTGCTGGCAATGCTCTTACGAATGCAACCTATTACGCTGTTGGCTTTCTTGGCAACAAAGGCACACTGTTAACTCACATCCAGCTTATTGTCCATTATAACCCTTGGGTACTTTTCTGCAGAGCTACTGCTTAGTTAGTCAGACCCCAGGCTATAGCAGTGCATGGGATTCGTCCATCCTAATTGCAGGACTTTGCACTTGTCCTTATTGAACCTCATGAGATTTCTTTTTGGCCCAATCCTCCAATTTGTCCAGGTCACTCGGAATCCTAGCCCTACCCTCTGGTGTATCTAATACACCCCACAGTTTGGTGTCATCCACAAACTTGCTTAGGGTGCACTCCATCCCATCTTCCTTATCATTAATGAAGATATTGAATAAAAGTGGCCCTGGGACCAACCCCTGGGGCACTCCACTTGATACCAGCTGCCATCTACACTTTGAGCCATTGATTACTACCTGTTGAGCTCAAAAGTCCAGCCAGCATTCTATCCACCTTGCAGTCCATTCATCCAACCTGTACTTAGCTTGCTTACAAGAATGCTGTGGGAGACCGTATCAAAAGCCTTGCTAAAGTAAAGGTGTATCATGTCCACTGTCTGCCCTGCATCAACAGTGCCAGTTATATCATCATAGAAGGCAATCAGGTTGGCCTGACTTGCTCTTGGTGAGTCCATATTGACTGTTCCTGAACACTTCCTTCTCGTCCAAGTGCTTAAAAATTCTATCCCATTCCACTTGTACATACAGCACTGTATCTTATTACCAGTTAGTACCATATACTTGCACCACAATTAAAATTAGTAACTGAAATCTAGCCAGAAAGACTAAATGTGTCATAAAGAAATAAATTATATTCCCTTGTCTTAAGTATTATGTTCCATTTTGGTTGTCCTATCCTTAAAAAGTAAATTGCAGTAAAGATCCAGAAAAGGGCAGTGAAAATTGTTAAAGACTTAGAAAGACTTCTGTATGAGAACTTATTAAACCTGGTTTAGTAAGAAGACCAGTAAGAGGTGATATGCAGAAATGCGGAGTATACTTTCTCTAATAATACAGAGGACAAACAATGAAAATAAAAGGCAGCCAAGTTATTTGATTATTGCACAGAATTTTTTAAGTTAAACTCACTGCTGAAGGTATTATTGAGAGAGAGAACATAGGATTCAAGGACGTTTGGACACTTGTGGAAAGGTATTGTTTGCAATTAGAGAAGCAGAAATACATTTTAAAGTTATATCAAGTAGTGTATTTTAAGGACATAAGACAACTACTAACAAGAGTTGGGAGGAATTTTTTCCCAATGGATTTGTCATTGTATAAGTATCTTCTGTGGCTGTTTTCTTTAAATCATTCGGTATTGGCCATTCTGAGACCATATGCTGTCTTTAACCTGACCATTGGGTTGTCAGCTTGTTCTGTTTTGTTCTTCACCAAGTTTCTTGGCTATTCTAAAAAAGAAGGAATGGCCTCCACTGTTCTAACCTTAATATTTGGCTTCTGTTAAGTGTCTTAACTAATCTACCATCCCATTAGCGCCTCTTTTTTTCAGAAGGTCTTCATCCAGTTCTGTGAACAGAACTTCAAAGCCAGCTTTTGCAAGCAGTACTAGAGCAAAACTGATGGATAAACTAAGGTCTTTTTCAGTGTTCCCATTCAGAACTTTTGAAGCAGCCATAAAATTGGAAGATACTGTCAAATTGTTACCTGAGGAAATCAAAATTAGAGGTATACCTTTTTTTTTCAGGTTCAGAAAGAGTAGTAGTTAACCTTTCCAATATGATTTTTAGGATCATAAATGGGAGGGAAGATAATTGGGTAGATGTCTCCAAAATGAGTAAGGACCTGATCTATAAATGGACTCTGGTATCTGGTTCCCTGAGTAAAATTTGCAATTCCTGTTAGGCACCTAAATCTCCTATCCAGTGTATGGCAAAAGCCTAGGAATGAGCTTCACAATTGCCAGCATTATGGATGAGATGGGGAGGGAATGTGTAACCTAGCCAATAAGGAGCTTTGAAGTCTCTAGTGACTAAGCACTTAACTCGGGGCTTCAGGGAGGTTCCTTTGTAAGAGGAGGATTCACAGGCCACAATCCATTCTTGGATTTAGGCACCCAAGTTCTTCTTTTATTCTTTTAAAATGTGACAGGAGATGACACTTACAGGAAGTGGGAGCCTTAGATTCAGCACCCTCCTCAGCCTGGGTTGTGGAGGATCAAACTCACATTTCCCACCTTCTAAGAATGCACAAGCGGCCAGAGCATCATCACTTCTGGGATGGGGAGCACCACCCACCTCTTTTCTTTGCCACTGTTCAGCCAGGAATACTGGCTCTACAAGACCAGAGAGAGAACAAGTGGGTGTTTGACTGAAGAAACGCAGCGAGGACCGAGGAGTTGTGTTCCAGTCTCTCCTCTCATGAATCCTTACATTTTATCCAATAATTGTTTAATACAAAATGCATTATACTCTATTTAAATGCATGGGACTGGGGAGGGGGAAGGATATCCAAACATAATATAAACATTCAGTGATCCTTAAGGACACAGTGCTGTCACTGCTGTGGTATTAGCAGCCCTGAAACTTGATTAGTGCTGCTCCTTTTCAAGGCAACTAATAGTCTCTGTTGTGGCTGCTACTAAAACCTGGAAAAGGAGAGGAGAGAGCAGCTGTGAAAATGCCTGGCTTGTGTCACTGTCAAAGCTTCTAATAGTACTGCTTTGACATCAGCTTCCCCTTGACTGTTTCTAGGGTAGTGTAAACTGAGTAGGGTTTGTTACAAGTAGACAGTTATCAGTAATAACTACATCGAGTAATTGTTATCAGTCAGCCAGTATACAATTAATTTACAAGACAGTAGATGCTGAGACTGAAAGATGCTCTGCCTTTAGTGAATATATGCACTGAATCTACATTCAGGTAGCTGGACTTTGTCACAGTGCAGACAGTAGGCAACAGGATGGAACTGCCGTTCTGTTATACAGATAAAAGAATGGTGCGCATGTATTTATCAGGTACATGTGCGATTGGGAGTACACGATACATTCATTTTTTGAGCAAAAGTGACCGTAGATGGATGCATTGCTTTGTGCTGAACAAAATGCTGTCATTATGTGGTAGGGGTACTCGAGGCATACCTACCAGATCCATCATTTCATGATTTAGGTGCTCCTACTTTCTCATGCATAGACATGACATGGACACTGACCCCAGCAAGATGGAGGCAACCCTGTGTATGGACAGAAGGAGAAATCTAAGCATAAAGGCACCTTTACTGAAGAAAGTTTACCTGCAGTGGCCTTGAAGGTACCTAAAATATTAGGTGTGGGGTGTTTTTTTGGATTGCACTCTTGGACAAAAGCACAAAAATCTGTCTCAGTACTATATTTTAGGCTCTTAAGTCTTTCTGTTGATCTGTTTGTTTGATTTGTTGGAATTTAGTCTCCAAAATCCTTTGCTTTTAAAGGTGTAGGAAATTTAACTCTTAATTCCAAATCATTCTGAATTTGAGGAGCCAGCACATTTTATATCTTTAATTGAAAGCTTCAAATTAGTAGAAATTGAATGAATAGTATGGGTTGGACAGATGGATACATTTTGATAAGTGTTAATCTTGAGTATTCATTACTGCAAATCAAGATGTACCTTGTGAAGTCAATCTATGAAGGGAAATCTAAAATTTAAACAAAAATTAATAAAAAAAACTGCCATACCAAATGAGAGTGAGTTGGCAATGTAGCAGATGAGAAGTATGTTTTTTTTCTAACTCACTTGGAATAACCTTCCAGTAAATAAGATCTGGTAATGTTGGACAATTAGGAATTCTGATGAGATCTTAGTTTTTGTGGGAGTGTTTGTTCCATGGTACTGATATATAATTAGGGAAGAAAACAAAACATGGCATACTAAGAGACAGTTATAGAAATCTTGGTTATATTTCCTGCCATACCATGAAAAGACTTAGGCATTATTGGAAAATACCTTCATTGATCCCTGAAAATAAATAATTTGTGAATGAGTTGTTGGTGTATTTATACTGGCATCAACAGAGTTTACATTGTGTTAACATTTACACTCTAGTATGCCCCTTATGGCATCCTTCACAACAGGTTTAAAAGGTAATTAGAAACAGCATTCCACATGCATTGTTTAAGTTTGGATTTAAAACCACAATAGACTGTAGGGCTAAGTACAGACGGTCAAAAAGCCCAAGGCTGAACCAATTCAGTCTTTATAGATTAGTCTAAAATGCAGTATTTAAACTGAGAAACAACTGGACATACATCTACATTTGATTCGGGAAGTGCAGCCACATGTAGCCAGAAGCCGGGGGGGGGCGCTAGAGCATGGCTCTCTGGCATGTAACCAGCATGGGCTGTGTGTTCGTTGCTTCTTGCTGCCCCCAAGGTCTCTGGGATTTGCAGTTCAATCACAACAGCAGGACTCTTCAGGGTTACTTATCACTTCTTCCTGCTTCCAGGTGTCACTGGGATTTGTAGTCCACAGTGACTGCCAGCAGTAACTTCCAGTAAGCTTAGCAGGGGAGCTCTATACTCGGAGGCAGGGGGGTTTAACCCCCATCCCTGGCCCCAGACCCCAGCCAGGGTTTTCCTGGGTCAGGGCAGGGAGCAGTCCCTGCCTCTCCTGTCCCCCAGCCCTTCTCTGCTGGATCAGACAGCACAGCTCAGACCAGGGCTGAAAAGCATATTGGGATGCTGGAGGACTCTGGTTTAACTTGAATCAGGAAGGGGTCTGGGACAGAAGTTTCATAAACTGGTTTGACCCAAAACAGTTAAGTCTGATACTGCATTCAGCCAGGTTTATCTTAAATCAGTTGCAGCAATTTTGAAACTGGTTGATGTGCATTGAACATGTGTTCTGTTACAGGTTTAAACCAGTTTCTGATCACTTAAACCAATCTGTGTGTAACTTCTGTCCTTAGCCCCAGAGTTTCTTTAACTTTTGGCCAGATGCTGGTTTCCATACATCTCATAACTTGCTTTTAACTGTCTACATGGGAATAAAGCAGATATCCCAGCCCTGGAGTACCATATTTGCTCACATACCACCCTCCCCCCAGATAAGACCCCGTTTTCAAAAGGCAGAGTGAAGAAGAAAACACTTTATGCTGCTGGCAAAAAAAAAAAAAACAAAAAAAACACAGGCAGCTGCAGTAGAAGGGAGCCACAACAACGGACTGCTCCATTAACTCCTTAGCTACTGGCTGCCTGTGGACAATTTTTTTGTTCAACAGCAGCTCTTGCAGCAGCAGGCCTTGGCTCAATAGCAGCTTGAGGTTGTCTCTGATTCAGTATATACAGGGTTACTTTCCCTTTCCTCCACCCCGCCTTGTTTCCCTAGGAGGTTAATGGAGCAACCCTCAGTTGGTTGCTCCCTCCTACTGTGGCTACCCGAGTTTATGCTCCTGGCAAGCAAGGATATACAGCAAAGTGGAGTCCCAGGGCACCCTCAAGCTGCTGCTGGGGCAGAAGCTTCAGCTGAGTCAGTAGCAACTTCTGCAGCAGGAGCGGGAGGAAAGGGAAACTAACCCTGCTTCACAGGGGCGGTGCAGCGAGTATGCAGGGCTTCTGGAACCCATGGCTAGCAGTTAGGGAGCCCTGTAGTAGCTTAATTGGGGGGGTGGGGAGGGGAGAGGGGCACCAGCCTTGGATGCCAGTTTAAAGGGGGTCCCAGAATGGCAGCCCCTAAGGAGCCAGTACAGCTGCAGCTAGGCAGAGTGGGCAAAGCCAGCTCCAGCCACAGCCCAGCATTACCATACTTCCCCACTTATCACATGCACCCCAATTTCCAGCAGCCGATTTGTTTAAGAACTGGTGTGTATGTGGCATACGAGACCATATAGTTGTATTCTGTTCCTTAATTCTTCGTATCTGGTGGTTTGGATTTTCAGATTGCCCAAATTTTAGGAACTGAGTTGGGAACTTTCGACATCTTTCAAGTTAAAATGTTAATGATTGCTCCTGCAGCAGCTAATTGTTTCTGCAAATAAATTATTTCTCCTTTGGTCTTTTGAAAATAAAGAAACCTTTAGTTCTCATAATGTGAATTTGAGAATGAAAGAAGAAATTAAACCTTATAGGGCATTAGAAAATCATCATAAACGCTTTCGGAAAAAAGACTGCAAGGTAATCCATTTGCTAGGTGTTTTCATCAGGTGCAGGCTGATCTGTTATGGTCTTGACTAAATCAGTTTATGGGAAACTTGTACTAATTATATTGAAACACTAAAGTGTAAAGTCATTAACAATGTATGTGCGCTAGAAGAGTACAGCTGTGTAGAAGAACATGGTCTAAAGCTGCCACAGGAGCAGAAATAACAGTCAGCATTATGTATAGCACTACTGATTTTACCTTAGTAGTTTGTGCACTCTCTCTGTTTCCGCGCATGGACAGAATACATATTGCTTCTATTCCCATGGCATCTTTTAAGTCAAATGATTGTAAGCCCCTAATTGAAATTTCCGAGCTTTCCCCATCCTATGGTCAACTAATCTTATTCATAGCTTCCTAATGGTTTTCTTTCCTCACACAAGGTTGACCATCATTATATGCTTTTATATGTTACAGCAACTTCAGCAGGTTTAATGGAAGATAGTTAAAAACAAAGAAACGTCATAGGTCGATAATCCATCACAGGATGCTCTTTGGAGCCTTGTATCATCAGTTCTGCAGAAAATCTTCTCATCACAGTGTTGATTTCTTTTTTTTCCTGTGTGGCAGGAAATCAGTCAAAACAGTGACATTTAGGTTCATTTTGGGTATAGTGTAGGTAGCTCTTTATCCTATCATCCAGATGCCATCTTCTTGTCAATCAAGTTTTTTCTCTGATTTTGCATATGCTGCAGCAGCTGATGATGGTTTTTGTTCATTTCTTTCCCCAAGAAAGTACAGAAGAGTATTTTTTCAGAAGGTCAAGGTCTGGTCAACTGCTGCTGCATTTAATATTACCCTTTCCTACACTGAGTTAACCAGAACTATGTTTCTTCAGAAATCCAGAGGCTGTTCCAGGATAGGGCCACCAAAATCTATTGGAAATAATTGGGAGATTGTTGTAGATTTTTTTTTTCCCTTAGGAACCTATTTGAAAAAAGGCACGACAATCCTAAGTGTAGTATTGTTCTATATTTACATAGTGTTAAAAAATGGATTTTTCACGCCCAGTCTTAAAATCCAATTTCCACCCCACCCCCCTAGAGTACTGTTGTTTTTTCGCCTTTTCTGCCAAACTCATTTTGAAGATCAGATCATTCAGATATCTAATAAAACAGTCATGGGGGTTGTATCTGTAAAACTTCTGAAGCGTTATTCTTGTGAAATGACTTTTTCAGGCACGCTCAGGGAGGTTATCCTCACAGCCAGAAGGGTTGTGAAGCTCATTCAGAGGGGCTAGGAGGGGGAGGGAAAAGAGAATAATTCATTTTGCCAAAAAAATCCTGGGGATGCCCTATCCCTTTTTCTCATTTTACACATTCCCTAGAGCTGTGTTACAGTGAGAAATTTCTGTAGAATGTATTTCTTTTTCTAAAGACTAAAATGACCTAGGCTGTCAGCTCCCCTCCTAAATTTTGATATTGCCAGCCTTCCATCTGTGGCAGACTGTAACCATATTGCTAAGGAAATATCTGCCATTTGAGGTTGTATAAGTTGTTTCTCAGTGTCTGTACAGCACTTTTAAGCTACAAAGTGCCACATACATTCACTTGTAAATTCACTTGGCTAAGATGGGAATTTAAATCCCACTACCAACTCCCCAGGTGGATCCATTTAACTTGCTTCATTTTCAGGAACAGTGCATAATCTTTGAAATGCCTGCAGCTAGTTCTTGCCATTAATGAACTTTGCTTCTTATGGAGCCATGGCCATGACTTCCAACAACTGAGTTGCAGTCGTTTTCCATTGACTACTCTGGGTGAAATCTTGGCTCCACTTAAATTGATAGCAGGACTTCCACTGACTTTGTTGGGTTCAGGCTTATACCCCCTCTTTTAGCCTCCTTTTCACTGGTGTACTTTTGACAGGAAAATTGTTTTGACCTGAATGTTATGAGATTTATTCTGAAAGCAAAGAGTTGTTTTTTTGTGAAATTTAGAGAAAATTATGAAATTGCCTTTGAGTGGTGAGTAACAAGAAAAAATGATACTGAGAAATGTTGATTTAATAACTGATATTTTTGGGTCCATGTATTTAAAAAAAAAAAAAGAAAAAAACCAAATAGTTAATCCTGCCAAGTTTTTAGAGGCACAGCTAAACACCACAGCAGCTCTACTCTATATTTAAATTCTTCAGTGAGATTATGACTCTGAAGTACATTTCTTTCATATTAAAATTGGTTGGCTTAACTGTCTCATACCCTGTTATTTCAAATGTGTTTATTAATGAAATCTGCATTTATTCATATCTCAAACTATGATTTTAACTGAGACTCCTTAAGTGATGCAGACTTTTTCATCTAAAGCTTTGAAACATTGATTAAATGTATGCAGTCTGATTTGCTTGAATCTGATTTGCACATCTAGAAGTTTTCTTTTGAGGCAGTGCAATGGTGTCTGGTGTAAAGTGCCCTAATTAGCACAGCTTAGTGTTTTGGGACCCTGTTAAAGATGGTTATATTAACTAGAAGCATAAGGAGTTAAAAAGGAAATCTGTGACCTCATCTCTCTCCACGTTACACCAGAGTATAAACTGCACTGAGAGAGACTGTTTATCTGCATCCTTCTCTTTTATGTTGGCAGCTAATTTGCTTGAAATTGAGTTCTTGATTTTCATAACATTCGGTGTTTAATAACTAATTTTATAGCAGTGGTTGTTAGAATGCTACAGAAGCATGCAGTAGTTTTCTTTGTTATATCTATTCCTTGGGAAAATGTCTCTAATCGGAAATGTTATATTAAAGATCTATTAATCCTTCTTATGTAACGGTGCTGTTTTTATTCCCCTGTGGAAATTTGAATAGCATCAAAGATGACCAGTGAGGGAAAAGATCCATAATGTGCACACGTTGCTGGCTTCTCAAGCACTTGCATAACTGCGTGCAATTTCCCTTATTACTTAACGCTACATGTTAAATGAAGAGTGCAACTGCTGTCCCTTTAATCTTAGAGTGATGCACATTACAATAGGTGTCACTGTGCTGCTGGGTCCAATCGTTATCGGTGACTTCAGCTATTGGCTCAGAACGCTGGCTGTCTGACTCCATCTGCAGGGCTGTAATACCTACTCCGTTCAGATCCATTCAACACACAAGTTCAGCCAGCTGAACAGACTAGCAGTGCTACAGCACATCTTGCTAACCTGACTCAAAAAGCCAGTGCTATATAGCTAGAGGCATCCTCTCTTTGCACAGGGCAGCACTTTCAAGTGATCCAGTTTCAGGAAATTTGGAAAAGAGCTTGCAAGCAAGTAACACTGGCAGTAAGGATGGGGATGTATTTAACAAATCAAGTACTGGATCAAACTTAAAGCCTTTTTTTTTTTTTTGTATTCAATGCACTGAAAAGGTCACCTTGTCTTGCTGAAAAAGAAGCAAAATCTGAGCTTTGCTGCTTTTTATTTAACATCCTAGCTCCCTCTTAAATTTTCTTAATGTTCTTATTTAGTTAGGCTATCTAGCTATTCAGACAAGGATACTCATGGTAGATGATAAGGGGAAGAACATGAAATGTCTTACCTTCTTCTTGATGCTTCCAGAGACAGTGAAGAACAGGTCCAAGAAAAGCTCTAAGAAGGGAAATAGCAGCAGCAGCAGCAGCAGCAGCAGTAGCAGCAGTAGTAGCAGCAAGTTACCTCCAGTTTGCTATGAAATCATTACTTTGAAGACCAAAAAGAAGAAGAAGATGGCTGCTGATATTTTTCCCCGAAAGAAACCATCCAACACTAACACAACTGCTGTCCAACAATACCACCAGCAGAACCTCAACAACAACAACACTATTCCAGCCCCCAACTGGCAAGGGCTGTATCCCACCATCAGAGAGAGGTAAGCTCAGGACAGCTTTTTTTTCAAGGCTTATATGCAGCAGTGAATGGCTGTAAAATTTGTTTATAATATTTAGTTTCTCAGCTTCATACATTTGAATAAAACATGATTCTCCTTTTCCCTAAGCAAGTAGTTGTAATGCAAGTAATGGAAACATTTTTACTCTCTTTTTCCAGGCAGAGCAGCTGTTTTTTTTAAGTAGATAAAATTGCTGTAGCAAGCTACGGTACTTTAAACTGATAGGTATTTGCATTCCCTCTTGAGTGTTTCTTGTTTCAGTAATATATGCCCTTGATCTTGATCTCCACTTTTTGAAAAGTTTTCAAAGTTTCTCTTGCCCCTTTTATCCCCAGTATATTTGTGTGATAATTTCCAGAGTGCTCATACTTGTGTGGGTCTTTTTTATTTTTATTTTTTCCTCTAATTTGTGTGCTGTTCTTTTCTTACAGCTAAAATGCAACTTGAAGGTGTAACAAAATTCAATCTCATGGGCCTGGGCAGAAGTAGGATGTCAGATACCATGAATTAACACATTGCTTCTGTTTGTAGAAATGCAGTGATGTTCAACAATGACTTGATGGCAGATGTTCATTTCGTGGTTGGACCACCAGGTGCGACCCAGCGGTTGCCAGGACACAAAGTAAGCAACAGCTGCATTATCAGTTCAGATGTGGGAATAGCAAGAGAAACTCTAAGTGGCGCATTGTAATATAGCGTGGGAGACTCGGAATCAGTGACGCACCCAAGTCTGTATTTTAAATGGCTCTGTCCAATGACATATTTCAGTTGTTACCTTCCTTTATGCTTCCAGTTCAGCATTGGGGCTTATGATAAAAGATGCTCTGTGTAAAGTTAGGAAAACTGTTTTGACTACTTCTTTTAAGGATATCATTGTGAAGATTTTTTTAGAAGTAGTAAGGTTCAGTAATTCTTTACTGCTTTCTTAAACACAGTACATGCATTTCTAGGAGGTAAATGCAAGGAAAACATGTAATTTTGTTACCAAATTTGCCTTCATTCTCATACAACAGCATCAACGTCCGTGTAGCTTAGTATGTCCGTAGTGCTCTCCCACATTGTTTTTGATGGCAATGCTTACAGTTTAAAGCATGAAATAAGATTTCCCTTTCTCAACAGTACGTCTTAGCTGTTGGGAGCTCTGTATTCCATGCAATGTTTTATGGAGAGCTTGCTGAGGACAAAGATGAAATCCGTATACCAGATGTTGAGCCTGCTGCTTTTCTTGCTATGCTGAAGTAAGCATCATTCGTCTCGTGAAAAAGTATTTGTTTATGCTGCATGCGCATACCGGTAGGGTCACGGTTAAAGTATTGGACTTCAGTCTAAACTAAGACACAGAACTAGAAAGGAAACAGTTGTTCAAAAATATTACTTCTTCTGTACTTCTAATATTTTAGAACTTTAAACTTTTACCCCACTTTTCTCTCCCCCTCCATGCATATATTAGACTAATGTAAGCAGTTATAAATAATGACTTTGACAAGGGATCTTTGGGCACATTGTGTACTGTAATGCCTATTGATTTGGTTTGTCACTACACACACTACACAAAGGAACAGAGTTACTAAAAAGGTTTGTCAGCTGTAACAAAAAGAGCTGTTTTACTTTGAAAGTATGGTGAAAAGTAAGAAATCACAATTGGTAGATTCCTACATTAGCATTTTTCTAACTCCTTTTATGAACTTACTGTAAAGAATTCTTGACTGTTTAAAAATCCTCTAAGTTACTAAACACAGCCCCTAAAATTTTTAAATCTCTTTTTTTGTATTGCTACATTAGAAAGTTATTAAAAAGGTATGTTTAAAAGAACATATTCCCTTCACCCCCCTGTAAAAATTGTTGGGGCTTGCATAATCATTTTTTTTTTTTCAGATTTTCTGTTTATGGGGTTCCTTTGTGCCAGCCTGAATCGGAGTGTGTTACTTTTTCACTGGATAAAGGGAATGTAATGGAACATAAATCGTCTCCCTCCTGATTTAACCTGGGCTTTGCCTGTAATTCTCTGATTTTGGAATTGAAATTTTGTCATGAAAACTATTGTTGGGAACTCTTTCCCCCTCCAATTTTAAAAACTGCCATTTTTTTTTGTGTGCTGTTGTTTTTCACTTAAATTCAGATCAATATCTGGGAGTAACCCTCTTAATATGCTACTGATTTTGTTGCATGGAAGAGTGAAATCCCTAGTTAACAACTTAATATGCTTTGTGGGTTGCCTTGACTACCTTCTGATTGCAAAACAGTCCCTTTCTCACATTTCAGTGACACAGTCATGTTCAAAGTTGTATACAGCTGCACAGTTTTCAGTTGTTTCTGTGAACATTAGAAATGTTTGGCATGCATATTGAATAGTGGTTTCTGTGAAAATCAAACTTCCTTCAGTATTTTTAATATATGACTTAGCCATAAAATTATGGCAGGAAACCACCTGGTTAGATGCACCATGCTCCAGTACTTTGCACATTGTTATTTAAAAGGTATTTTATGTACAGTTAGGGCTTGTGCTCTACAAAAGAGTGTGATATAGTCACTTTCCCTCTGGGAGGGGGTAAGGTACTTGGATTCTCCCTTGCTAGGAAGAAAGGGGTACAATGAACAAACCTGGAAAAGGGCATGTTGATACCAACATCTACATGATTCTCAAGCTTGTTTGCACTGAGGCGCCCCTCATAAAATGCCGGCTCCTAGTTTTCACTTGTTTTTTGCCTACAGAAATATAATAGAGCAATTCCCGTTGCATGGAGCGCAGAAAGACTACAACAGATCTGAATGTTTCCAGTTCCCTGGCAAGCTGACAGACTAGGCTGTCAAGTATTTCAGACTATTCAGTTTGTATTTCAAAATAAAAACCAAAAGAAAATACCTCTTAGTTTTCCTGGTTGTTCAGACAACCTTCCACATGCAAGCTTAGGAAGCAATCTCTTTCTCCCTGAATCTGCAGAGTGCCCCAGTGCTTCTGCTGATGCACACAGCATTCTCAAGTAGCAGCATGAAACTGAAGATCCAAATAGCTCCCAAATCAGCCAGGAGAGAAACATGTAGTTCAATCCTCCCTGCCCCCCTGCCCGTCTCCTTCAAAAAGGATGAAGAGATCTTTATGAGAAATTATATGGA
The DNA here is from genome assembly GCF_030867095.1 of Alligator mississippiensis. Classification (NCBI taxonomy): domain Eukaryota; kingdom Metazoa; phylum Chordata; order Crocodylia; family Alligatoridae; genus Alligator; species Alligator mississippiensis. Next base: position 221,808,978 of record NC_081824.1, on the reverse strand, counting down.
ATTTGAAAATACATAAATTACAAATTCTTACAATATGATATAACTACAACTATAGACATCAGGCCCTGGTGTAACTAACGCTTACTTGGTGAATTTTGCAGTGAATGCTACAAGATAGACACTAGTCAACCTATTATAGGATACAGAATCTTCAATAATATCCTTTATTGGCTGGTAGTAATTATGCCCCCAACAAAATTGATTAGCTGTTTGCTGTAACTTCACAAATACAGACACACATTGTTCAATTCATATACTAGCTGACATGCTCTGTTAGTGCCTAACACTGAAAATTAGGTTACCAATCATAAATTTAATTTAGGCTGATAGTTTCATTGTAATCCCAATTTGTCCACATCACTATACCCTCAGACAGGTTGATACAGTTGTAACCTACTGTGCTGAAAAACTGGATTGAACTAAAATAGCAGTGTGCATAAAGGTGGAGGTGCTGTGGCAAAATAACAAATATGGAATGTTACAAATGTTGATTTGTGCTATGTCTGCTTTAAATCAGTTATATTAGCTCTTCACTTTCATGCATATTAAACTCAATGTTTATGCCATTTAAATGTAAAACACATGCCACCCTGTTTTGTTCTACTATCAAGCCACAGAGAGGGAATGGAAAGGAGAAAAAAACTTGGAAATTGCTGAGGAGAAGTATATACAGTGGAATAAACTCAGAGAGATGCTAGAAGAAAATATATAGACAATTGGGAATTTAAGCCTGCACTTTCTCCTACAAATAGTCTCTGCTGAAATCAAGAAAGAAAGGTTACAAGGACTGGTCCTGCATTGGAACTTTTTTTCACTTCCTATTTTTTAGTATATCCTTTTGGTATGTATATACTCAAAACCAATACTCCAAATATGATATGAAGAGTAGCATTCTTTGAGGTTCATTATTGGGGAAAAAAAATACCTAATTTTTATTGGACCTGGTTTATCTAGAACTCATAGTTGATTATGTTCTTTGCCCTACTGCATCTTGTGCATTACCAGTTTTTCATCATTAATTAGAAATCCACTTAAGTGCCCAGAGTCGCAGTCAAATCCCAGTTCATAAGAAGAAGTCAGATTATAGAACAGAATTGCCCATACCCACATCACAGGATTGCCCTTTTTCTGGGCACCAGTCAGCAGCAACCAGGGCCCGATTTGAATTTTGGGGTACCCAGTAAGTTTTCACTGTGGCTTGAGCCCCAACCCAGAAAATCTGGGATCACTGAATTTGGCTGAGGTGCCCTGCATAAACCAACCCCCCTCCTTGCAAGCAGTGTAAACGCAAAGGACAGATTTATTATAGAAAACAAAGGAAAAAACCCAATACAATTTAAAACACGACCAACTATAGAGTCTCTAGTTTGCACCCCTTTTGGGGACACTCCACCCATGCCCAGGTAGTTTGAGACATGGGTGCTTATCCCCAGGTTAGTTCTGTGGGGCTTGCATGCCTATACCTGCTACTCAGCAGGAAAGTCCTATTAGCTGCTCCTTGGGTTTTGCTGCATCTTGGGGAGCTGCTAGTGAGCATGGGCCTTTCCGCAGTGCAAGGGGCCTCTTGTTGCTCCCTGGGAAGCTGTAGAGCAGTGATCTCCACTTGCATGTGGTGGCTTTGGGGGGTGACCACCCCCAAAATTTCTCTTGCCAAAACCCACAGCTCCAGCTGAGGCAAAAACTGCAAAAGAACTGGAGAGGGGGAGCCAAGCCAGGCCTCTCCTGATTCCTGGACCTGAACTGCAGTTAGGCTCAATTACCCATTTAGGCTAAGACACGAGAACTGCCACAGCCCCAACAAGGACCAGGCTCCTAAACCTGACCCACACTTTACCAGGCTTTAATCTTGGTGGTTTGCTCCAGGGATTAATAACCCCCACAGTATTATGCCACCTAAAACCCAGGAGAACAAAGAGGGAGCAAAGAAAGGGAGAGGAGAGGAGTCCCAGACTCAGAGGCTCTCTCACTCCCTGTACCCGATTGTTCCCCTTCATGTTGGTTTCTCTAACTGGGGCCCTTCCTGGGGTTGCCCCCAGCCCTCCCAGCTCCCTCATCCTATGTACTTGAGGTGACATCACCCCAAGTATCCAATCAGGGGCCACCAGGCTTCTAGGTTTTTTCCTGTTAACCAATTAAAAAAAAAAAAAAAAAAAAAAAGAACACTGCCCAGTTAGTGAATTAGGCTAGGGGGTCTGCTTTCTCCCTGCTTACATGACAAGAAGCCAGGGTTTCTTGTTTGCAATAAACAGAAGGATGGGTTCTAGAAAAAGGTCTAAAACAAAGGAGCTCTTGCAATGTCCTACACCCTGGCACGTTTCTTTTCAGCTTAAGAAACAGACAAGATACAGCAGAACAAACGCATGTTAAACCTGGTCGTATTCAAACTAAAACAGTATTTTACAGCAACGTAAAACTAAAACGCTTTGCAGTATAATATAGTTATACATTTTGTGTGTGTTGCATGTATTTACATTAAAAGGAAGAATACTTGTAAGAGGGCAGGGATGTTACTATTGCAGCATGTGCCGTTTTATTATTATGTCTCTAGGCCTTGTTTGTTCTAGGAAAATACCTATGTTAGGACTAATACCCTTTCCAATCATATGGTGTTAAGCACAATTTTGCTTTCATTGGGGACAGGGACCAATAGTTGGGAAATACATTTTTAAACAGACTGTCCTTTTCCATACTAAGGGCAAAATTGTTTTTAATGTTGTTTCTAACACAGTGTATGTATCCGTTGTAGCCAGAGCCCTAATGTGTAAGCTGTTAAAAACAAACTACCTATTCATTATTTCCCCAACAGCAGTGAACCTTAAGCATTTAATCACATAAAATTTACCTTACTCTCCCATACACAGCAGTACTGCTTACCATGTTCTTGCACTTGGAAAGTGTAAGAATACACTTTGTTAGAGAAGCTGGCATTAGCATTAACAAACACTTGAAAGTCTTATTTCTACTTTCTGAGATTAGTGGTTTCCCAGAAGGTTTATCAGTCTATGACAAATCTTAATGGTTATGGAGTATGATGATATTCAGTACTTAATATCATCAGATGCACATCTGAGGGTCAAGAGAGAAATCCAGTTTGTCTTGCCACCAGAGTCTCGTTTTTAAAGTGTTTATTGCCAATAAAGTTTCTCAGTTACATATTAAAAGGGAAAAAGGTGAAGTCATGATATAGTTCACCAGAAAGGGTAGATTATTGTCAGTCCTCTGAAATTCATACTTAACTGTTGTTTTAGCCGTATTAGCAACCCTTCTTCAAGAACCTTGATGTAAGTCCTTTTTGGGAGGTGGAAAAATATTTCATTAGGTAATCATTTGTTTAATTGGAATTCTTTACATAAGTTTGCTAGGTTTTGGACATTTAAGAGTTTGACAACTCTTTAGCTGTTGCTGATTTGACCATATAGAGAGCTTCTGTCTACATCCTTCCTGAAAGTAACTTTGATAGAACTGTGTTGGAAGAAAATGTGGCTGGAGGGGTAGTACTTTACCATTTTAGTCTATTTCTTTGTGTCGCTTGTGACCCAAATTTAAGGTCTCATTGATCCTTAGTGTAAATTCATCAACCCCCCCCCCTCGCCCCCAGACTTGTATTAGGGATGAATTTAACTCCTGGTTTTTTTATCAGTATAATTTATGGTGGGTTTGGTTTTTCACAGAAGGTGTTTCTTAGTTTACAAACTGCACCACGCTCCTCAAAAGCCCTGTGTTTTCTGTCTTCAACTGATACTGAAAAACTGTGGGTATGATCAATATCAACATTGTGTATGTGTGTTTTATTTCAGATATATATATTGTGATGAAATTGACTTGGCTGCAGATACTGTTCTGGCCACACTCTATGCAGCCAAGAAGTACATCGTCCCTCACCTTGCCCGCGCATGCGTCAACTTCCTGGAGACGAGTCTCAGTGCAAAAAATGCCTGTGTGCTTCTCTCCCAGAGTTGCTTATTTGAGGAACCTGACCTAACCCAACGCTGCTGGGAAGTGATTGATGCCCAGGCAGAGCTGGCTTTGAAATCTGAGGGGTTCTGTGACATTGATTTCCAGACGTTGGAAAGCATCCTCCGCCGGGAAACTCTGAATGCCAAAGAAATTGTGGTTTTTGAAGCAGCCCTTAACTGGGCCGAAGTCGAGTGTCAGCGACAAGAGTTAACTGCTACCATAGAGAACAAACGCAAGGTCCTAGGGAAGGCACTCTACCTGATCCGCATCCCTACTATGGCACTTGACGACTTTGCGAATGGTGCTGCTCAGTCAGGAATCCTGACTCTCAACGAAACCAATGATATCTTCCTTTGGTATACGGCAGCCAAAAAGCCAGAGTTACAGTTTGTGAGCAAACCCAGGAAGGGCCTCGTTCCCCAGCGGTGCCATCGCTTCCAGTCTTGTGCCTACCGCAGCAACCAGTGGCGTTACCGCGGCCGGTGTGACAGCATCCAGTTTGCTGTCGACAAGAGGGTTTTTATTGCAGGCTTTGGACTGTACGGCTCCAGCTGCGGATCGGCAGAATACAGTGCAAAGATTGAACTCAAACGGCAGGGGGTTATCCTAGGACAGAACTTAAGCAAGTATTTTTCGGACGGCTCGAGTAACACTTTCCCTGTATGGTTTGAGTATCCCGTGCAGATCGAGCCCGACACCTTTTACACAGCAAGTGTCATTCTGGATGGTAATGAACTTAGTTATTTTGGACAAGAAGGAATGACAGAAGTTCAGTGTGGAAAAGTAACTGTGCAGTTCCAGTGCTCTTCGGACAGTACCAATGGCACCGGTGTGCAGGGGGGACAGATTCCAGAACTCATATTCTATGCCTGAGCAAAAGTGTCTTGGGACAGAGTTTGATGGGAAGTACATGTCTGGTTCAGACCCATTGATGCTTGTAGCTTGTTATCTGCAGATATGTGACCAGTACAGGTAAAATGTCACTAAATGCTATGGACAGTTACTGCTTGCTGTACTTGTGGCTTGGATGATGAGGTTTAAATATAATACTTAAGTGTAAGTGGAAGCTGTTAAGAGCCTGTGTATGAGAGTTGGGTGTGCCTACACCCATGATTTCCAGCCTTGTTTGTTGGTGCACCCACGTTTGCAATAGACCAGGAGGTGAATGCTCTCCCTCATGTCTCTTAGGGACCATGCCCCAGCATGCTAAGTAATGTCTTTTTGGTCTGTTTTCTCCTCCTGTCGCCATTTTTTCCCATTTTTGTATTTCAGTTCTCAGTTGTTCATTTGTTTTTGCTCTTGTAGATTCCCACTCTTCAGAAGGCTCAGACAGAAGAGGGCTCCACTGGGCTGCTCGTGTTCTTGTCGCTGAGCCAAGAGAAGCAAAGATAAAGCAGTGCAGCTATGTAGATGTGAGATCCTTTGCTGGCCAACTTTACTAGGGGTAGCTGCAGGAGAAGAGGAAAAGGGTGGGTGACTGGTATACCCAGGGACGTAAGGCCACCAGAGCACTGGAGATAAAACTGGGATCCAACAGTTTTTTTTTCCTACCAGCATCCCTTAGAGCTCATCTGCTTAAGTCAGGAAAATACTTGTATACAAACCACCTGTATAGGCCAGGGGTTGGAAACCTTATGACCTGTGGGCAGGATCTTGCCCATAGAGTGGGGGCATTGCCCGTGCTGCTCCTGGGCACTTTGCCCATACCATATCATGGCTGGGTGACGAGGGAAGCAGCCATTGGGAGAAGTGACAGCAGCAGTATCTAGGTCCTAATTGCAACCCACCTTCAACCTGAACTGGATCTTTCCAGCCTGCTGCCAGAATACTTTGCTGACCCCTGGCATATGTTGTTTTAAATATAGCTCATTTCACTACAGTCACAGAGTTGTTTTTTAAATCACTCTTATTTGAATAATTGCAAAATAACTGGGTGATGACATCTAGTATACAACAAGGTTAGATAAACTTAATATGTAATTGTTTCAAAATGTCCCAAAGCTATTTTGAGCAGGGATTTCCCCCCTACACTATGAAAGGAGGCTTTGGGTAATTATTGTATAGAAATGAAAGAATGTAATAGCCCCCAGTTCAATTTTCCTTTTCTGTAACATGAACTTTACTTTCTTATTGCCACACACAGTAACTCAGCTAAATGGTTAGGTTGTAACAAAATTTCCAAGAGCGGACCAGATCTAATGGAGAGAACCAAAAGTTTTATACCAAGAGAGGAGCTTGTGGCTTTCCTCTTAGCTTTTTTATGTGTAATCTCTTGCAGTTAGCTTTTGTTTTAAATGTAGAATGGAGGATTCTGTGGTGCAGAAGAGTTTTTTTTTGTAGAAAGAAAACCTGATTGGCTTTTCAGACCTGTGTTTTTTGCAGAAAAAGGCTCACTGCTGTTTAAGAGGGAAGAAAGTTTGTATACCTAAAAGATGCAGGTACTTTTTAAACTTGATGAAATAAAATGCACACAATGGAAAAGAAAATCCCTTGTCTCAAGATTCTGAAAGATGTTTGTAAGGAGGACAGTAGCAGGGCAATTTGTCCCACCTTTATTATACCTCTGAAATGTGGTATATTTATTTTCCATGTTTTAAGCTAAACAACAGGACAAAGGTAGGGTCTCTGCTGTATTATTTCAACACAATAATGGATCATAACACAACATTTAATCATGAGTTTTATTATAGCAGTGCTTTTCCCATATGCTTTCTTATCGCTTACCATTATTACACCAAGTGTTCTCTGACTGGAATCCTGGCCTCTGGCCATCTTAAAGAGCCAATATGTCTCAGTGAAGTCCAAAACATGTTCTAAAGTAATGAAAACTGGATTGAAGTAGCCTTCAAAAACTCCAGGGCTAACACCAGGCTTTTCTGTTATCCATAGATGATGAAAAGAAAAGCAAAGGGAAAATTACTCTGCAAGAACCATTCTCTTCACTCACCTTAACAACTAACATTATATACATATATATGATCACATTAATGTTCTTTCTGAAATGTAAATACCCTCAGAAGATATAGAAAGCCGGACTCTTAGTGACATCTGAGCAGAGAGGTTATATTATGTTAGTCTGGAGTCAGGCAGAAGGTAAGACAGGCTGGCACATTGGGTCTCCAATATATGGATACTAAGGCTGCTCCAACACTGTAATTACAACAGATGAATTGAGTCTGCTGGAGCATGGTAATTACTGCACTACAGGAGACTGCAGTGTCATGTGTATCAGCGTACCCACGCTAGAAAATGGTGGTGGAGGCTTGTTTGACAAGCTTTAGTTAAAACGCCCCCACCACTATTTGGCATGAGGTTGCTGATATATTTGACGCTTCAAGTGCTTTAAATGGAGCATCTCCCAAAGCGCCCCCCCCACTGCCTCCCAAAGTACACATTTAAACACTGCTAGAGACTTAAGTGATTCAGAGAGGCATGAGCTGTCCCATTGTACTAGTTGGCACTAGGATTCTGCTCAGCTGTCCGGTCCTGGCATTACCTGTCACCTATAAGTTCTTCCTTCCCTGAACCAGTTAATTCATAAAGCGCCACCCTGCCCTGCCTTCTGCTTGAGCAGAATGCTTCCCCTGAAAACACTTGCAAAGAGATTTTTAAACACCTCCAGTTTAAAAAAAAAAAAAAAAAAAAATTAGATCAGCAACCAAAAATAAACCTGTGACGTGGTGTTATGGATTGGGGGAACAGTTGCTGAAGAAACAACAAAAGAGATTAAGATTTTGTCATGGGATAATGGCCCTCTATGTTTAGGTGATGTCTGAACAGAATTTGAATGTAGTTAAAATAAACTTTAAAACAAAAAGGAAGAAGCTGATAAGCTGCCCAAGTTTCCTTACAGCAAATGATTGACATAGAGGTCATGGATCTGTCTGAATGATGATTACATGGTAGACTGACAGTTGCTTATTGTAATATTAAATAGCTGCATGTGCCTATCCCAGCGTACTGTACTGGCACAGAGAAGCTGGTCTCTGACTGATTCCTGTGTTACTTATTTTTATTTGATTTTATTTTTATTTTTTACTTGTATGCAAATAAAGGTTAGCCATCGACTAAGCTGATTGGCTGGAACAGATAGTTATGGGACCATAATAGTGTGTTGCTGTAATATGTAGGCAATGAGCTTTTATTTATTTCAGTTTTGACTTGTCTCTGACATACTTTTGACAGGGTAGAATGAAAGCTATCCTTGCCTAATTCCTCTGAGTCTGAGTTCCAGGTATTGTTAAGTTTTGAAGTTGGTAGCCATGTTCAGCATTTTCAAATATGGGTGAATAAATGTAAGCACCATATTTAGATACCTAAGTGGCCTAATCTTGAGAGTTTGGCACTATTGCAGTAAATAGAAGCTGTGAGTGCCAGTCACCTTTGATTATAAGGCTGCTTTGTTAATTGCCTAAAATCTGGGCAGCTAACCTTAACACACCCAAGTTTGAAAATGTTGATCTATATATCAGAAGCACCAGTCACATCAGGCTGGAATATAAGCATAACTGACAAAGAAAACGTTTTGTAGATGTTATTTTAAATTGTACCCGGTAATGTTTGCTACTTGTACATTGATTTTTCTTGGCAAGGGGGTTGTAATGTAATATACTTTAAGCATATCTGAAATAGTATTTAAGTACATGTTCTAATTTCTACCTACTTATTGCACTGAACTGTTTTTCTTTTTTTAACTGTTGTGATGAACTCGGCTAATTTCAGGTCATGGCACGCAGTTGTGCTGGAACACTGTTTGACATTAGCAGACTTACCGCATTATTTATGAAGGACAGATATATAAATATGAAGTACCTCATGTTGAATGTTATTGTACTGTATCTTTAATGTAACAGTGCAGATCTTGTTAGACTCATGAATGTGTATAATCATGTTAAACATACCAATAAAACTGGTTCTTAAATACCTGTTTCCTGTAATACTTTGGTAGCATTTGTAGAAGACATAGAAAAATATCTTACATCGGCTATCCTTCTGAGCATTTTCCATTGTTCTAGGCAATTGTGCGGGAACATTTGTTGAGCATAAGTATTCAGAGATCTTTTGATCCCAAAAGAGGTAGAAGTCTGAGGCAAAAGCAAGGAAGAACAATGAATATGTTAATCAGTTGCATTGTTAAAAGGTTGATGATTGAGCTAATGAGATGGAGTGAATGAATGCATTTATATGCTTTATGAAAATCTTTGTCTACTAGCAGTTTAATATTTTTAAATTTTTCTATTAATGTTATTGCGCTTGTGGAGGTGAAGGCAGGAGGGGATCATTCTGTTTATTCTAACAAGCAGTTTGGATTGGAAGGACCATTGCTTGCAATTCTTAATATACTGCAACAAAGCACAGAGAGAAGGTAGAAGTATGCATGGTGGAAGGTGTTTGGAAAGAGGCAGCTCCCGGCGGAAATTTTTAAAGACATGTATCCAACTAATTACATCTCTACCTCACTGAGTAGTCTGACTCCCCATCCTCTCATATAGCCATCTTTTTTCCTCTTACTGAGTTGAGTCTCTGATTAATCTTTAGCAATTTTCTCTTTAAGAACTATGAAGATAAGTTTTCTCTTCCTGTCCTCAGTTTGTCATCTGTGGGTTTTAGATTCCATAGTGAGTGATCTAGCAGAAGAGTTGGGAAGTATTCCAAATTCAATCCAGAAAGGTTCAAAGTGACCTGTTGAATGGAATGGAAAAAAGAACCTTCTGTCCCAACTTGATCCTAAATGCAAATTTAAGTGAATTCCAGACATTCAGAGACATCAAACTAGTGACAGTTGTGATTTGTTTTTTTTCTAAAATCATTACTTGCTGTTAGTCTACATACCATGTGCACACTGAAAAAAACTACCAAACCACACACTAGGCATCATAACCTGAATTACATAAAACCTGTCCTTCTCCAAGCATTTCCAGGGCATTACATTAGCTTTGAAAGCTGACTACTGAGGCCTTGTTCTATGCTAACCACTAGGCCTGTGCAAATAGGTAAGTATTCAATTTGGATTTGGCAGATTTGGAGGACAGCAATTTGATTTGGAGATTCAGATAAGTGTCTTGAATTGATTCAGTTGAATCGGCTTTGGAAGATGTGGCCCCAGTTCAGACAGATTCGGAGATTCGACCATAGATTTTATGCGGAATCACTTAAATACCTATACATTTTTTTTGACTGATTTGCATAAAGATTGCAGGAATGGTAGCCTCTCCTGAGGGCATGAGGCCTGCCAAGTTTCAAAGAGAGAGGTGCAGGGTTTCTTTTTGAAACTGCACCTCAAACTGCTGACAAGCAAAACTCGTGACATGGGTGACAGTGTGCGTGTGTTAAGGCGCACCCTCACTGGTGCTGGGGCCTCTACATGATATGGTAGTGTGCCCGAATGAGGTCTCCTCCTCCCCTACAGCCTCAGTTCAGTCCACCACTTTAAATAACAACAGGTAATAAACAGTGCACTACAGCACAGTAACACCAGCAGCATTTCAGGCAGCCAAATGGTCTTAGACTAGAGCCTTTCTTTCCTTTCCTGCAGAAGCTTCTTTTCCAGCAGCTGCCAGAGAGCTCTCCCTGTCAGCCCCAGCCTTGGTGCTTAGATGTGCCCAGGGCCCTGTGTCCTTCCAGTCAGCTGACCGGGGACAAGTGCTAGGGGTATTGATCTAAGGACATGGCACTGGTAGACAAGGTCCTTTGGGTCAATCCGTTTTCTTTTAGTAGACCAACTGACTAGTTAGAGAAGTATATCTTGGCAAGCTTTCAGGTGAAAAACCCTTCATCAGGCTGAGGAAGCACCTGCAGAGGTGTGTGTGTGTGTGTGTGTGTGTGCGCACGCGCACATGTGTGTGCTGTTCCTGGATGGAAGGGATAGTAAAGAAGCCAGAGGATGAAAGCCAGTCAGTGAAAATGGAAATGGAGATGTCAGGGGATGAGGGATAGGCTGGGGTGGGGAAGGGAAGAGATATGTAGCGGATAAAAGTGGAGAGGTACCTGGGGAGTCAGATGTCCGGCAGGTTGTAGTGTGTCATAAATCTGATGTCAATATTGAGTCCCTGACTTTCTGTACCTAGGAGGCTAATGAAGTGAAGTTCATAGGCCCAGCTCTGAAAAATAGTTTGTAAATTCAACCAAGCACCGAACCTTGCTAACCTCATCACCAGAAGCCAACTTCAGAAGCTCAAAACACAAAACCTGCCAACATAGCTCCAGTATTCCCACAAACTGCACACCAGAATCTATCAAAGACGGCAAAACCCAACTACCTGTGGGGTCACATTCCTCACCACAAAAACACTCTTGTCTCCAGTCTCTCAGGCCTGATCCTGAGAGGTAACTTACAAACCCTTTCACAGCGGAGCCTATGAACTTCACTTCACCCATCACCATGGCTTGAAGGACAGCCCACCAACAGCCTGACATTGCACCAGTGTCCTGTGAGGGACAGGTAGGCATGATCTCCACCCCAGTTGCTCCAAATGTCGTAGGTGAAGTGCAAGGCTACCTGCGGCACTGCCTTGCGCAGCTCCTCCCTCAAATACTCCCTGCATGCCTCATACAGGGCGGGCACTACCGTCCTGCTAAAGGTGGTGCATGCAGGTACTCGATAGGATGGAGCCACAAGCTCCATGGGCTGCCTGAACCCTGGCCGCTCAACTAAGGAGAAGAGCTGGCCATCTAGAGCAAGCATCTCCCCAGTGCTTTGGGTCAGTGTTTCTCAACCCATGGTACGTGTATACCTGGGGGTTTGCGAGACATGGGCAAGGGGTACACGGGTGTTGCATTTTGGTCTTTGCCTGTTCAGGCTGGAAGTTCTGGCCACCGGCCCTCCCACTGTGTCCAAAGCGCCGGGGCTTTCACTCCCCAGCATCAATGTGCTGGGGGATACTCAGGCTGGTTTGCCCTGGGCCGCGGTGGAAAAAGTGGAACTCGGCTCATGGTGGCAAAACCAGAAGTGCCACAGTGGGACTTCCGGTTTTGCTTTTGCTGAGTCAATTGGCAAGGGGTACGTAAGGTACCAAAGGTTGAGAACCACTGCTCTGGGTGACCTCGCTCGCCCTTGCAATGCCCCCCCTTTGTCTGCAGCTTTCCTCCACTACTCCAGGGTGGTCTGCCTCTGCTCTGTGGGGACAGGGGTTTTGGAGCAAGTGGGGGACTTCCCTTTAGGCATGCTCCCACTGGTGCCAGGCTAAGGAGGAACAAGAGCAAGGGGGTGCTGCCTCCTGAGATGCAGCAGCCTTGCTGTGATGGTGAAGTGTTTTGCCTCCTTGCCCCGGCTGATCTGCCTTTGGCAGATAGCATACTTGGGATCATCTGTCACCTCAAAATGATCCTGCATTACGTTACTTCCCTGCTTCTGGGTTGAGGGTGGGGATCCTGCCTTATCCCCCTCCTCAGCAGGCAGAAGCACAACAACAGTAGGAGCTGACTCAGCTGAGCCACTGGCCTCCACAACCTCTTTTGAGGTGCCTTCCTGACAAGGAGACCTGGGTCTAGGGGAAATTTGAGGGGTGTGGAGCACAAACTCAGATTCCTCCTCGGTCCCCAGAATTTCTTTAGCTAGGGCACTCGGGTCCCCTGGTTCCAGATCCAGCTCCTCCTCTTGCAATGGAAGGCTCATGCTGGAAGATGAAATTGGGGTGGAAGAGACTGTCATTCTGCTGCTGGTGCCTATTTCTGGAGTTAGGGGAGGTGGTGCAGGTGCAGGGACATGTACTGCTCCTACCCCCTTGCTTCCACTGGCAGCAGAAGCTTCATGGCTGCTTGGAAAGAGGATGCATCTATGTTTGGAGGGGGGTGGCACTTGTAGCTCTCGCTCTCCATCTAGCTCCTCTACCTCCCCTGCCAGCAGACCTGGCACCTGCCTTTCTAGCATGCTTCATATTACTCTTTCCTGTGCTGGAAAATGTGCCTGTGTGTGTAACTAATAATATATGTCATCATCTTCTTCTCTTACGTATGACTGTCTGACTTCTTCTGTGTTGTTTACTATTGTGTGTATAACTAAAATATCTCTTCTTCTATGACTCTGAGTTCTGTGTTGTGTTAATCTGAATCTCTATCTGACTTCTTCTGTGTTGTCTTTAGTCTGTATGTAACTATAACTAATAATATTAATAGCTATATATCATCTCTTCTTCTATGACTGTCTGACTTCTTCTGTGTCATAATAATATTTGACCTCTTCTATGATGTGTGTGTGTGCATGTTTGTGTGTGTTAATTGTGGTGGGAGAAAACTTCCTGGGGTTTATTGTCTAGCTGCATAGGGACTAGATAACATGGCTAAAGTTTACTGCAGTTTATTTGCTCGAGCAATGACCATAAAGCCAGCAAAGAGGCAAAATGCCCCCCCCCTAAAGGGTGGGGCATTCTTTTATACTTTTTATAACAAGGCAAGACTACAGGGTTAACAAAAGCAATACTTGGGCAGTGCTTCACAGATCTTCATAACAGCATATTTCTATTAAGCTGAACTAGCACTTTTTAAAAGCTAAAAGTTAAGTAACAGTAACATTATGATATGTTAGCAAGAACTTGCAGTGGTAGATACTTCTTAAGGACACGATCACTGTACTTAGAACAATGGCTTCTTTGTCTTATCTTGTTCCTTGCTGTAGCTGATTTTACGGCACACAGACACAGATCCACTTGCTGCATTTTACTCAGAAAATGCTTAACACAGTTAAAATGATTACTTGACACAAGCAAAGGCTTAGCTATCATTCTGCCTTGTGGTCAGCGGCATTGCTAGGTCACAGGTCATGCCTTGTATTCAGCTGTAAAGCTAATACTTCTTAATAATCCAAATTATGTTAACCTAACTATTTTATTTCAGGGTAATAACAAACATGCTCACCACATAATGATTGTGCTTCCCTGCACAGTAATGGTTCACACTGCCAGGGAAAACAGCTTTCTTTGTAAAAAGTGTTGGGGGGGATAAAAACAAAAACAAGAACAAATATAAATGGAAAGAAATGGATTGGATAGGGCTAAGTAGAGGGATTCTAGTTAGTATGCTATATCCAATGCTTTCCAAGAACAGAAAGTAGCAGGATACTGGCTAGGTAGGAAACCAAGTCAGTCCAGTACGTTTCAGACACTTGCTCAGGCATAAACAGCTCAAAAAAGGCACAGAAAGCCTGCAGACAGAGGCTTATGTGCTGTTTCTATGTCCCTCCACCAGAGCACTGTGATTAGAAGGGGACTTGGGGAAAGATCACAGTCACTGGCCAGCTACAGACCAGCTACTGGTCTTTCCCCACCCCCCTTCTCAGTTTCTGTTCCCCTGAAAGACTGCCTTCCAAATTTCCAAATCTTTTCCAAATTGACTTGGAACCTCCGAATTGATGCAGAGGTTTTTTTCTTCTCCTGATTCAATTCGGATTCGGTGATTCGGCTTCTGAATCAGGCTGAATCTTCTACAAAAATAAATCATGGACCAAAGCTTTGCACACTCCTACTAATCACATCAGCATTTTGATACATATATATGATTTTTGTGTTATCAACTACTAACAAACTCAGACCAGTTCTATCTTCATCAAAAACCAGAACTATCGCTGCCAGCCAGCTTCAGCCTTTATTGAGATGACTAAGAACTGAAATAAATGAGCATAGAGAATATGTTCCCTTCTTCACCTTTGAGGTTCTTTACTGAGAAACAGTGAAAAAGAATGGTGCTAGGAAGCTTGCTTTGGTGCTACCAATTTTCCACCTGCTTTGGAGACAGAATTATGTCAAAGGCACTTAATTTACTAATGGTAGCAAAAATGTTCCCCCAGACTTTCCCCTATAAACACGAAGTTAAATCTTGGTCCACTTGAAGTCACTAGTTTTCTTCTGTGGGGCCAGAATTTCAGTTAAAAATAATTAATTCCCAAATAATTAATAATAATTCCCAAAACAGAACATTGGTCAAGGAAGGAAAATTAAATTTTATCATCCCATTATAAATAGATGATCTTAAACAGTCCATCCATGGTCAAAATCCTTCTAGTAAATAATAGAAAACCTTCTCCCCAGCCAAGCAGACCATCTAGCAAACAATTCAAGCATTAACAGGAAATATTTTATCCTAAACCATTAATATGCAGGCACAATGCTAAGCATTTGCCCATAAGTTTGTGTACATTTTTACAAGCTGTGGTTGCTATTCATAGCACTCAAGGTACAGTGTAGATATAGTGTTTTTCACATTAGAGGGTACACTTGAATTGCACCTCTGTAATGCTCAAAAGTGCTGTTCAAAGCAAAGGAAATGTATTGAAAGGCATTAGGTACATGGCTCTGAGGTTCTATTATTTTAAAAGAACTTCCTGAAGTCTGCTGAGTTTGTGGAGAGCATCAGGAATGTATTTATATCAAGCCTTTAATGGCAGCATTTTAGCATTAACTTTCTAATTGTTTGCTATAGACACTAGGAGTGTGATTGGTCTTCAGGGGATCCTACATTTCTGGTGCTGCTGCGCTTATGTTGTAACAGACACTGCAAATGCAATTTCCTAGATCTAACTTTAAAGTTTACAGCTGTAGTAAGTGCCACTCTGGGAGAGTCACTATTTCAAAAACAACCTTGACTGCCTTTTAAAATTGGTTTTCTTAGGCAGTGAAACCACAAGGAAGAACGATGGATAAGATTTTGTTCCTTTAAGGTGGTGGAGAAGAAAGATACCTCTTATTGTGTTGTCTTGGGCATCACCCCATAGTTAATATCAGTTATGATGCAAATATTGGCTCAACCATAAGACAGGATGAATGTTACGAAAACAGGAGAGGAAGTCCTGAAAAGCAGCACTGGTGAAAACATAGTGAGGCAGGCTTGTGTTCCCAGGTCACAGCACCTGGCAGAGAAGATCAACCTGGCAGATTTCTGAGACAGAGAGACCCATTGCAGCCTTTTCAGTGTTTCTTTTTTGTCAGCAAAAAGAAACAAAATAAACTTCTGCAGCTTTGCATCCATCAAAAATGCTAGGATGGCTTTTCTCCAGGGTTCCTTCAGGATTTTCCTGTACCAGCCGGATAGGGCACTTATCTCCTACAGAGCTCTTTTACATTTCTTTTGCCATGGAAATGAGATGGAGGAGTGATTTCCTCAGGCAAGGACAATCTCCACCAGATCACATAGGATGCTATGAATTACTTGCCCTATTGCTTTCACAGGTGCCAGCCTGAATTGGCATGTAGGATCCTTGCCATTTATTCCAAAGAGGCAACAGTGCTCAATTTGCACCTGTAATGCCATGAAGCTAGATCCTCAGCAGGTGTGGGGCAAAAATCTATAGCTCCACTGGGACTGTGGAGTAATGCATCACTTGAGGAGCTGATCCCTTGACTGTGACCCCACATTACTGCACTATCTGGGGCTAACCGTTTATAGGGCTTGCAGGCACAGATCCTGCAACACTTGTTCATTGCTTCCTGCTGGTCTGTCACTTTGTACTAACCCCAAATAGCCCAGTTAAATTGATGCCATGCT
Organism: Alligator mississippiensis; assembly: GCF_030867095.1. NCBI lineage: Eukaryota > Metazoa > Chordata > Crocodylia > Alligatoridae > Alligator > Alligator mississippiensis. The sequence continues at coordinate 221,792,547 of NC_081824.1, read as the reverse complement.
TCCAATTCCCAGCCCACTGTTCCCCAGTTAATACTGGAAACATTTGCACATGGTAGGAATCAAAGTGGTTAAACATTAAATCTTAAAGCCAAGAAAAATCTCAAGGCTTTTACCTAGTAATCACACTGTTGATTTTTTTGGCATTACTCCTATTTTGATGTGTTTACCTGGGTGACTCATAGTGAAACACCTGCATAAGCTTTGCAGAACCAAGGTCCTTCTTTCTACCTCCCTGTTTTGGAGACTTAGCAATGCAAAAAGAATAGATTACTGCCAAGATAAATCTTAGCCCACATTGCTGTGGCCTGGAAGGTACCGCTTCACACCAAGTTTGATAAATCTGTACTGCAGACTGGTTAAAATAAAGTGCATGTAAAGGAGAAAAAGAAGGAGCTGCGTTCTAGGGGTTGAAATTCAGTCTTGCTCATCAAGATGCTGGATGCTGCACATTAGAAGTTAAATTTGCTGCCGTGGATATGGCACAGAGGTTCATTTCGGGCAACAGGATGGTGCCAGAAGCTTGCAATCCTGGGCTAACGAGTGACATTTTCCCTTCCTTACGTCTTCCCCTTCCTACAGCTACGTGGTGCACTTTCCTGTCAGGGAACACTAGCAGCCTTATTTATGTCAGACACCATTAGTCCTTAGGTAGAGTGTTGTGGAGAACAGAGAAGTGAAGGTCAGAGCCCCAGAGAGCAGAGGAGACTAAGAAATAAGAGGAAAGGTATCCTACCGGAAACAACAATGCTTGTTAGCTACAGAAAATAAACTGACTTCAGAGGAGCTTTGGGGGGTATTGCAGGAGGCCAATCACCTGACCTAAGCTAAGAATACAAACGCATGACTGCTTCTTAAATGGGGCCGAAGAAGTCACTGGTGCTTGAAGTACCAACACCTTCCCGGGCTGTGCTGCTGTAGAGATTGTTTTAGCCTCAAAAGCAGGGCCTGCCTCTCTCTCTTGCTTCCAGTGGATAGCAAATACAGTTACAGAAATCACGTAGGACAGAGAATCACTGAGCATATCCCTCTTCCTCCATGCCCAAATGCAAGGCAGAGTTGTTCTCTGGTGGGCTGACTCCACTGGAAAAATTATTTTAAAGAAGCCTGCAGATGAATTTTTTAGGCTGCCGCTGGTAGATCACTGAGATCCACCTTTCTCCAAACAGAATCAGTGAGGTTGATGATGAGTAATGAATAAGGGCCTTGGGAGATGAGATTGAGGGGAAATCTCACAGCTGCAGAAGGCATATGGGATTTTCCCTTCCTCCCTCTCAGACCTTCAACAATGGGAAACTGCTTCCTGTCCTCCACTACTCAGAGGTGGTTTTTACTATAAGTCCAACAAACAATACACACTCCTTCACAGAGATGGGCACAATTTTGCTACTGCACAGAATGGGATTTTAGAGCTTCAGTATCTGCATCCTGCTGTAAGATGCCAGACACATACCTCCAGGATATGCCTGCACCAGGCCCCTGGCATGTCTGTGGAGGGATGATTCCAGTGCACAACGTCCACCAACTTTTCTGGCAGATGCCAAATGCAGCAGTGAAGATGCTCTGAGAGCGTGTCCCTCAAAGTGCATGCCCAGGTCCAGTTTCCAGTGTGCTGGAGAGTTACCGCTGTGGAGGTCCCTAGAGCTGCTTCATGGCCACTGTTTTAGCTTTGGTATGGATGAGTAGGAGTGGATGGACAGATTATGCTAAGGAGCATCCCTTCATGGATGTACCAGAGTAGTAGTGTAGATATAGTGACTCAAGAATTGGTAGGAATTATTTGCATGCATGTCTTTTCCTTTACAGGGCTCAACAATTCATTCTTGAAGATTAGCTCTATATCTTTTAGGGGGTTGGGGGAGATGCTGGGCAGTTAGTTGTCTTCTATGCCAGGCCACCCTTTGCCCGCTGCCAATGAGGAGGCCAGCACCTGGATTTGTGCAACCTTCAAGACCACTGTCATGTTATGCAGTGGCAAATTTTGAGTGAACAGTTTCAACAGTCCCAAACCCAAGCACCATGCTGGCTCCTGTTCTGCTTCTGTCAGCCAAGAAGAAATATCATTCATACACCCCCTGCATACTGAAAGAGGTAACATTAGCACATGCTGCATCTGTAGTTCTCATCCTTGCCTAGCAGCAGATATCAGAGGCAGATACCTGGGGAGTGCTGGCTGCTGCCTCTCACTTGCTGTGTTGACCTGTGCAATTGCTCTGAACACCAATGTCATTAACTCTAGCGTATTGTAATATGGCACACCCTGGAGTCTGAAAAGGACTGCTTGAAAAGCAGATTTTGGCATATTAAATAAAATCAGCTGAGAGGCTATTGTTAGGATCATGGCTTTTTTATCCTTCGCTCACTTTCATCAGCCATGCATGCTGCATTTCATCCAAATGTATAATCCTCATTTGAACATAAATTTATATTAATATAGTATCACAACAGTTAACTACAAATACTTAGCACCTTCCTCTAAAAGAAAAGCATGATCTGATATTTAGGCAACCAAAGTGTTGTTTTGTTGGTTAAGGATACAGAAGGTATTAAGGGATCCCTATGTGAGCAGCAGTGTGTCTGAAGCCTATAATTTTAAACATTTTAAAATCAGGCTAATTGAACTGAAGCTTGAAATGAAATACTGATGTGACCACAACTTGATCTCAGAAACAGGATTGCATAAATAATATTTACAGGACTAAAAGAAAAAAAAAAAACTTAGCAGAAAATTATACTTTAGTGAGCAAGCATGCATGGGGGAGGGGTGAAGGGCATAGTGCTGAATTAATAGTCCTATTCCATCTCTACTTTCTGTAAGTCAATATAGTTAGTCAAGTAGATGTATGGAGAAAGCAATACCATGCGTCCAAAACCAGATAAGGGTACTTAAAAAAATACAGACAGACGATTTGGCCATGTAAGGGGTGGGGGAGCAGGGGAGCTAAGAAGCGAGATGTCTGCTGTTTGTCATGCTGCTCAAGTGATTGTGCAAGTTGCATGCATTTTCCCTGAACTCCTGCTAAGACACCCTAGTTAGAGAAACAAATTGCCCCTGAAGGCCAGAAAGAAAAGTCTTTCTGAGGTCTTTATCAGAACTAGTTGCTTGTCAATACCAGACTTGATTGGAGGAAAGACTCTAGATTGCAGGTCTTCGATTGCTGATGGAAAGCTTTTAACTGCTTCCTGCTGGTCTGTCACTTTGTACTAACCCCAAATAGCCCAGTTAAATTGAAGCCATGCTTCCAATTCCCAGCCCACTCTTCCCCAGTTAATACTGGAAACATTTGCACATGGTAGGAATCAAAGTGGCTAAACATTAAATCTTAAAGCCAAGAAAAATCTCAAGGCTTTTACCTAGTAATCACAGTGGTAATTTTTTTTTTTTAACACGGCGCAATAATCAGTTGCAAAGCCCCTGCTTTTGAATATCATGCTATATGCAGAATGTGTACTATATGCATTAACAGCATCTTTGAATAAATGCTGTAGCCAGGCAGTTCAGCATGAGTCAATCTGTTAGCTAGTTTCTCACAACGGCCTGGAAGAAACTGATGGGCTAGCACTGAATGCAGCTGCTAGTGTATGCCAGTCCATATGGCTGTTCAATAAGGATAAGTGTTAGCAATCTGGTTAATGCCACACTTCAAACCAGGACATAATCATCATCTTTTCAGGATGGTAATCTGGTGAAGAAGTCTCTAGTCCTAACTGGTAGGAGGTTTTTGGCTCCTTGACTCAAGTGATTCCTGTTTACCTGAGTCCAAGAATAAAAGGAATAAAAGCAAGCACTTGTCTTGTTCAGAAATCCACAGTCTGCCACTCTCTGAGCCCAGAAAGTTATCACTGCTTCCAGTTAGGATCACACTCACAACTTCTCCAGGCTTTTTCCCTCACCACTCATCTCCAATGGATTTTCTAGCCCTTGTGTTCAAAACCAGAGAAATCCCTTAGCTACCCAGTTTAGCGTTGATTTGCTATAGGTCCCCATCCTCAAGGGTTAACTTCTGCTTTATTTCATGAAGAGTTTGACTGCACTTTGGTTGACTCTGAGAGTGCCTGTTTGGCACCACTGTTGGACCTGATACTTCACTGATGGCTGCCTTGACACTTATTAACACCATTAGGGGTAGGAATATATTGCTTTTCAAATTACGTTTTAGATTGCATCTCATATAACCTTTTTATTCATGTTCATAGCTGTATATAACTGCATTCCCCCCCCCCACTTATCTAACCAGTTAAGCTGGGTGCTGTTTCTCATCCTCCCTGTCCCAGCAGTAATCCCAGCCTTGTGTGCTCTTTTTGTGTGCATCTACCTCTGTCTTCTTCCAGCTTCCCTCTTCTTATGGATGAAATCTCCTCCTTGAGCTCATCCCTCTAAGGTCCTATGACATCATTCTTTAAATGCTTCTTAAAAGACCCCCCTACCACCATCAAAATGCTACTTGTAAAAAAATCAAGGTGACATATATATACACTGCCTAGTGTTGTTCCCCTTTCTCCCAACCTCACCCATCTGCCTTTAGCCCTTGCCTGGCCTCAAACCTTACCTGTGGTCAATTCCATGAATTGGCTGAGTGCTCCTTGGCACAAGCACAGTGTCCCATGGAATACTGCAAAGTGCTCATTGTACTCTGGATGCTCCTATACGTAAGTAAGAAACATTGATACCCTTTTGGGAGGGGTGTGCAGAGTTGAAGAAATCACTGGGCTAAGGTCTCAGAGACTTGGGTTTGAGTCCCAGCTCTGCAGAGTGAACTTGGGCATCACCTCTCTGTGCCTTGGTTTTGCCATGTGCAAAACAAGGATAATGATACTGCCCCATTGATATCTACCTGTCAAAAGTGCAGTCGAATAGTCAGATGTTGATATGATTCTGATAAACGCTGTTTACAAAGACTTGGCCTGTCAATCAGAGATTTTCAATACCATTAAATGTCACAGAACTGAGAAAAGTAGTGTTACTGAAAATCTGGGTGAAGTGGCCTCAGAGATAAATCCTTTCTAAACCTTTTGTAATCCTCAATTGCTTTCATTTCAACATCTCTTTTAATAATAAAAAAAATCACCTACCAAGAATAAGTACAAAATGCAAAGTATCCCCTATGCAAACATATTACTGACTTTTAAAACAAGCCTATTTAAATAATGTGAAAATATATTTTTAAAATGGAATCTCTTCAGGTTTGTTTAAAGCTAAATTAATGCAAATATTACATTTTTATCCTGCGTTAGTCCCTTGAGAGGATTCACTAGGGAAGCAATTTGTTTCTTTTTAACTAAGACAGGAAGCTTTGAAGTCAGTGAGTTGTCTATATCTGCAAGTAGCCCACTTAATCTTGGGGGGGTGGGGGATGGGAGGGAAAGTGTCATATCTAAGCTGGTGTAAATTCTTAACCTCTTGTAGATCTTTGCATTATTTACAGATGTGGCTAAACAAGGTCTCCAGTGAGATGCCAGGCCCTGGTACAACAAACATGCACATATGGATGGTGCAGATGGGGATCCACTCTGATTTTTATTGCAACTGGTTTAGGATGACCCCAGTATTCATCGAAGGCCTTACAAAGCAGCTAAAGGCTTATTAACTACACGGTCACATTTTGCATATGCACAAGCTGCAGTAGTGTTGACTGAGAATGTTCTAAGGCTGGCAGGTTGGCACACAGTTGCTGGGATAGCTACTGTGTTGCTAAAATATAGTTCCTTTGACATCTTTAGCGTTAATCTATGCAGTTGATTCCTGTTAATAACAAGCCAGTGCCTGGTGTTGTGTTGCTCCCAAGTGGCTGTTGCTTTTATAGAGTGTCATCTGAATACGTGAGGTGGAAAAATATTCCCAAAGGAAATCTTGCTGTTAAGAGGTTATTGCTCTTCCTAGATGTGGCTGCAAACAAGCCTCAATTGTATTACATAGTTCTTCTGAAGACGTTTCTTCCCAACCCATCCAGTGTAGATAAAACTGATGTATGGAAAGTTCTGTCTATGCTCCTTGGAGCATCATGTACACTAAGTCTGCAACCATGTGATTTATAGCAGAAACCACCTTTGCCACAGAAAGATGTTATTGAAACTTTCTGTTTTATTATAGACTGGACTCTCAGCTGGTGTCAATCAGTAGAGCTGCATTGATATAGTATTAACTGGCAGGCATAATTCTCTTCAATTTCTGGCCTTAAGAGTCTAGGCTGGCGGTTTGCAAAGAAAAAACTGAAATGTCTGGAGAAGCGATGCAATGAAGGTATTGTCTGTCTGAAGATAGCTTGAAACAAGGGGCCTAAGGGAAGAGTAAATTATCTGTTATTTCAGTTGGGGGCTCACTCTGTGCTTGAGTGATGCAAAATTCAATGTTTGCCAGTTGCTACTGATTGTTGTAAAATCCAGTTAACAATCTTTCCGCAAAAATCCGAGCTGCCTTCACATCCCTCTTCCGCAGGTTCCATAAGCCTTCTTACAAATCGGCTGCAGAAGCATCAGATCTTTCCTTTGATGACTTCTGCAAAACACCTATGCAATTCTGATGCAAAATTTTATAGCAGGTGGAAAACAAAAATGTTGGAGCCAGTGAAAAAATAAATGTAGTAGTCAATCAAACGATAGAGGGGTTGCTATAGTGAATAATTCATGTTTATATCTGAAACAACAGAAGATATCTTATTTGGCCCCCGTTACCATAGTACCCAAGCACCTTAGATCTCACAATACCTCTAAGAGATAGTGAAATATTATCCCCATTTTGCAGATGAGGAAATGAGGTTAGGCAAGAATGCTGCACATCTGGGAATTGATCCCACATTTTTTTGTGTAGTAGGTGAACCCCCTAGCCCTTGGAACAGCCTTTTTCTTAAGGGAGCACTAAAATTTTTGTCTGATATGAAACTGTTGTATGATCTGCCATCTGCTGTAATGGATGGTCACAGAAAGCAGTCTCTCCTCACATCAAGTTCAAGGTTAAACTTTCTGTGGCATATGTGTGGCTTTCTCCCAGTTCTCTCAGGCAGAAGCCCCCGTGCTAGGAGTTTGGAGTTGCTGTTTCAAAAGGTGTCATACTAGTTCTACATCAGAATGATGAGCAGAGGGGCTGTCACTGAGTTCATGGCTTGTTCAAATGCACTGTAATGGCAGTTTATGTCAATGATTTACAATGTATATCCTAGCTTACAACAAATAGGATTGGTACTTGTTTTAAGGACCAATCTGTGCTGAGTTGCCAACAGAGATTTTTTTTTTTACTGACAATCTGAACACTTTTTACTGACAAACTTTTTTTACTAACATATGTCTTACACAATGTAAATGTAATCCTTCTACTAGGCCCTGGATGGTAATAACAAGGACCAGGTTCAAAATTTAGGGAGTTTAAACCATCTTTCTTAATCTGGCTCGAGTCACCACCTAAGAAATTGGGAAAATACATTTTACCACGGTGTTCTAAAGCAAAAAAAATCTGCACTCACAAGCAACATTCCGTTAAAACAGCGTTAATTACTAGGGGAAAAGGGATGAATATCCAATCTTAGAGAAAGCTATGTCCATTAAACATTAAGTGAATCCCAAACAGTTAAAATTCTCAGTCACTAACAAACCAACCCAAGGGAGCTACTACCTAACCCTGTCAATTGTTATTTGCCCAGGGCTGCCATCTGTAGGATTTACCTTCTACAGTAAAGAAAAATAACCCCCAAACACTAAGACCTAGGCTCATAAACAGTAAAGAAAGCACTAGTAGCTCCCAAACCTCCAAATTTGTATAGTACTGAGGGCATGCAAAGAAAAAATACACAGTTACCAGAGTGCGGCCGGGTGGGGGTGAATAACAAAATCTTTTTCCCTGGGACTTTCCTGCCACACTTTGGAATGATGAAAGAATAAGAAGTTAATTCCCCAAAGAGAGAGGGTGTAGTAAATTACCCCAGAAGCAGGATAAAAGAAAATTGGTTTATTAGTAACTTCCCCACAGGTTGTGAAGCACCCTGGCTGTCCTCACAGTTTGTGGTCTCCCTTTTCTCCACCACTGTGCAGCCCATTCCCACAAGTCAGTCAGCTCCACTCCAGTCCCACTCTCTTTTCTCTTTCCTGCGGTATGAGCAGGTCCTTTCTCCATGGGACCTTCTCTCAGCCAGTAGGTTTTTCCTCTTTTCCTCACCTCCTTACTTCACCAGTCACCATGGCTACCTACACCCAGTTGGCCGATCTTATCTGCAAGCTGCTCCAGTGCTGGATCTGCCACTCCTGGCATCCCTGTTGAATCGTTCCATGCTGTACCTCAGGGGACAAAGGAACACCCCTTGATGTGGACTTAAGTAGCTGCTGGCTCCTAAACCATTAATATTCACGCCAGGTGCAATCCCCTTCCCAACTGTGTTTATTAAGCAATTAACTTTGCCTTGTCCCTGACCTGACTACTTGCAACTTAGTAACATCAAAGGAACAGGGCTGTCTTTGCCCTGTTACAGGTAGCAGAACATAATCATAGCTGAATCTATGTAATGTAAGCAGGCTTACATCAAGGAAATTCAAAGTACAAAAAATGCACACAACTAAGAAATACAAAAAACTAGAACCCTTGGTTATTTTAACTAAGAACTATTTTTAACCATCCCCAGAATCCTTCTATTTGAAACATCAACATTGTCAACCACTTCAGTACTAATTAGCAGTACCAAATAACCCCCTTTGAGTCATGCAGCGACATCTGAGCTGCACTGTTCCCCTCCCTGTCCTACCTGGTGTATCAGACAGCCATGTGCTGTGCAGCCTCGTCTACTTTTGAGGCAAGTAGCCATTATAGGCAGCACAGACAGATGCAGTAACAACCCATGGTTGGGTGGGAGGGAAAGAACTCTGAAGGCTCTAGTGGGCTTCAAAGTCTTGACAGCCCTGAAGGCTGCTGTGCTCCTGCTAGGGGTGGGCAAAATATGGCCCATGGGTCAGATCTGGACTGCCAAAGGATTCTATTTGGCCCATGGCAAGACCCTCAGCTGTGCCCAGTCCAAGTGCAGGGGGCAGTTCAGGCCATGGCATGTGTGGCTGGTCCCACCACCTATGGGAATAGAGGTGTCACCTAGTATAGTGTACAGCCCCTCCCGCTGCCACTTGCACAGTTCTTGGGCAAACCAGAAGCTGTAGCCCATGGGTCTGGGTGGTGCATCAGAAGGGCAGGGGTGACACAGCAGCGAGACTCAGCTTCCTGGCAGCCCCTGCACTGGTAGCTCACTCTTGCCCTCATACCCCGGCTGCCATGGCCAGTGTCCCTGCTACCAGACCCAGCCTCACTGCCTAGGCACCCTGGCCTGTCCATCCTGCACCCACTGTCAGGGATGCCTGACGGAGCAAGTGGGCAGGAAGGTGGGGTCTCCATGAGGAGACCCCAATGGGTGCTCATCTGGGAAGGACATCCTGGGACCCCAATGGGTGCTCATCTGGGAAGATGGGATGGGGCTGTGTGCAGGTGGAAAGCAGCACCCAGGAGTGGGATGCACAGTGAGGGGTGGGATCACAGGGTGGTGATAGCACAGGGCTGGGGCCCAGGGAAGAGCCGTGATCCACTCCCCACACATCCCTGTGATGGGCACCATTTCTGCAGGCACAGGCCCTGTATTTCACCACCCTATGATCCTGGCCCTGGCTCCAACCCCAGCCCTGCCAACCTGTCCCCGTCCCATCCACCCACACGAGCATCCTCTGCCCATGGGGGCCCAGACCAGTCTCCACTGATTCGAGATAGGATCAATTGGCATTTCCTTCCCCTCACCCCCACTGCTCTGGGTGGTGTAAACAGCCATGATTGGGGGGCCAAAGCCAGGTCAGTACCCTCTCCCCTCAGCCCTCAACATCTCACTAAAACTCTCCAGCCCAAATAATTGCCCACCCCTCAGATGACCTCATTCCAATGACAGATTTTCAGTCAGGCTCATGGTTTCTTACTTTTTTTATGGACAGATGAATTTTTTTGTCTTACCAGCTTTATGGATAAGCATGTTTAGCTCTTGTTTTTATGAACTGTCTGTAAATTTAAGGACAGCTGGCAACCATGGTTGCATGGGTAATATACTAGTCAAATCCCATACTCCTTTAGTCACATGCATGATGGTGAAGTCAGTGGGAGCTGGATAGGTATGTGACAGGTAAGCAACAGAAAGTAAAATATGTGTAAGTAAGAAATGAAAAACAGAAAAAGAATTAAGCTATTTATTGGTAAGATATAGCAGTCAGGAGCTAGCTTCAACTTTAGGGCTGAAGTTGCTTGCTTCTGCCAAATGTAAAGGGTTGTCTCTTAGAAAGGAATGCTGAGAAATTATGCTATGAAAGGGGAGCTCTCCAATAGGGAGAGTAATTTGAATCTAGTGGGTTATCAAGGATGAGGCTTTTAGTGATGTTGTTATTTCTGTAAATAATGCTACACAGGAGTCATACATAGCTGTGGTAATTCACTATAAGGAGAGTCTGAAGAGCAGAAAATGCAGGTACTGAAATTAATGTAATGAATTGCTTACTGTAAAAACATATGAAAATGAGTGGGAATTTTCACATTCCTCTGACTTTCTAATATTAGCATCAGAAAAGTAAATTACATTTACCAAAAATCTATTTTTTTAAAAGATGGAAACTGATAGAAGGAGGCACTTTGCTGACACTAATATTTTCCCCACTTCTAAAGTCACCACTACCGTGTAAGATTCATAGTCTATCTAAGCATCTGACATAACAGAGCATGATGAGTTTACACTTGCTTCTTCCGTGGGATGCAGCTTTCAGCATCACTGCAAAAGAGATAGATGAACTCATGACCATTTAGCAAATGCAAGTGAATTTCTTTACTAGCTTGTAGAACTAGCAGAGGGGAAAGGGGACAAAATTCAAATATCACACTTCATATGTACACAGTATAGGGTGGCCATCATAGAGGACAGCCCAGTTGTCCTCTGCCCTCTATTGATACGAAACTGGACACCTTTATGTCCTCTATTTTTCTGTTGAAGAGAAAAATCACTAAAAATCACTATTTTTCTCTCAGAGAGAGAAATAGAGGACACAAAGGCGTCTCTGTGTCAGGTTCTGTATCAATAGAAGACAAAGGACAGAGTAGCAGAAAACTGGAATGTCCTCTATGATGGCCACCCTAACACAGCATGAAAGCAAATAAGGACAAATTTCTATTCAAGTTAATTGCAGTGGATGGATACAGAGGAAAAGTACCTGCAAACAGCCCCAGAGTGGAAAACAGCAAAATATTTTCTAGATAATGAACTATACAAATACAGAGACTAATGTAGGCCTAAACATAAATTTTAGGGCAACTATATGGCTCAGGACATGAAACCAGGATATGATTCTTTTGATTAATGGGGCCAATGTTTTTGCTAGGCATGCAACAAATTACCTCCACACCCTCCCCAAGTGTTACTCCAGTCATTTTCCCTTGCTCTATCTACTGCTTAGTTTTCTGCTTCTTACCCTGTGACCCCTGCCTGAGCTGGTCCTCTGCTTTCTGCTCCTTAACCTATCTACCACTTTGTCCCCTCCACAGTCTGTTGTGTGCCACACACAGAGGCTGCCCAATCTGTTTGTGGCACCCCTGCTACAGACTGACCACTCCAAAATATAGCCAAAAGCATTAGAGCCAAAAGCTGATCCATGTAGTATGACCTTATTCTACTTCCCACTGGGTATGTCTACACAAGACCCTTTACTGTGCAGTAGACTAATCTACTGTGCAGTAAAGCAATACTATTTAAATATATGCAAGCTACTGCACAGTAAAATAGGCTAGTGTGCAGTTATCTACTACCTGAAAATACAGGTAGTAGATTAATTGTGCATTAGCTACTGCACAGTAGTGCATGTGTAGATACTGGCCAGGAGCAATTTGCTCTCAGTCAGCCAAGAGCAGGGGGCCCACTGCTGCCTGGCTAAGTCCCATGTGGTAGGAACTATCCTGGCTGCAGGTGCAGCTGTCTCCCTACCACGTGGGGATCAGGACTGTCCTGATCCCTGAGTGGCAGGGAAAGCTGTCCCAGCAGCCAGGACTGCTGCATTCCAGTCAGGTGGAGATTGGGACCCTCATGATCTCTATATGACTGCCAGGCAGCATCCCCACCTGGTGGAAATGCTTCTCCCAGCAGAGATACCTCTCCCGGCCATGTGGGGATTGGGTCCAGAGCTGGGACACAGCAGTCCCAGCTGCCAGAATAGCTGTCCCTCTCCGTGTAAGGATTTGTACAAGCCCCCTGCCCCTTGCCAGCCCAGGCCTGGCACCCAGGGGAGCCTGGAGCTCCTCCTGACTGCTGCAATGGGGCAGAACAGGACAGAGGGGAAGGAACTTTCCTCATCTCACCTGCTCCAGTTGGGAGCAAATTTGATTCCAGGCTGGGGCACGTGTAGACCCTTTCCCTGGGAGCAATTCACTTCTCCTTTTTTAATGCACAGTATGCTTACTGTGCATTAATAGCATGTGGAGATGGGCCCATCGGTATTGAAACCATGTGAAAGCTTTGCTGTTTTAATGTGTTGCATTCTTTCTTGCATTCTTAATGTAGACGTCTACGGTGGACTGGATACAGAGAAGGAGTTTCTTCAAAAACTGAGGATCTGGACAGCTGAACACAAACCCTCATGTAATTTACATTGGTTTTATATAGCAGTGTAAATGACATTGCAATCAGGAATGAACAGGTGTGTAGCTATCCAGGAAAAGTTCACATAGTAGGCAGCTGTTACTGCATGTTGCAGCTGAGAGGTAGGGAGATAGATAATATCCTGTTTGCCTTCAGGAACCCAGGTTCCATGAGGATGAAACCTAAACCAGTGTACTTTACACTAGTAGGGTGCAGCTAGACATGCACTCTACTGTGCAGTAGACTAACATGCTGCACAGTAAAGCGTGACTGTCTACACATGCACAGCAATTAGGCTTGTGTAAACTAATTTACTGCACTGTTGGATAGTCCCATCAGACACAAATATTATCCAACAGTGGAGAAAATGACTGTGCTTAAATGCATATGTAGACGGTGATATCCAGATTAGTTTTTTCCACCTCAAAGTATACCAGAGTTTAGTCGGTTCCATTAATTGCACATGAAGATGCACCCATGAAGTTTTCCTCTGATTCTTTCAGGAGTAATTCTCTACTGGATTGGGCAAAGTTATCTCAGCTTCCAATTTTGGTGCCATCTGTCTGCCACTTTTATATTAGTGTAATGTGATTATACCAGAGTAAATGTGTTGCCTGTCCATATTTGGGGGCTGGGTGGAGTGATCTCAACAATGCGATAGCTAGATAGATGACTTTGTCATTGCAACCATCAAGTCAGCACCTTTTACAAGCAAGGAGTTTACACAAGTATTAGATTTAATAGTGACATCTTAATTAATTCAACAAAAGTGAATTCAATTGCAGAGAAAGAAAATCATCATGAGAGCAGGAAGGTTCTGATGGGCCATGTTGGACCAAAATCATTAATATGGGGAGTAGAAACTTTCAATCCTGTTAGAAAGCAATAAATATAAGGAGAGTATGAAAAACTGCTAGGAGCTGGTCAGACCTTATTTAATATGTATCAGAATGGATTCTTATTTAAACTTATTAAGTACTAAGCTTATCCATACAGCTCCTTCGCCTACCCCCACTCCCTTGTGTCTTCCAATTGACAGTCTATCAGTTTTTTACACCTTTCATAACTCTGATGTATGTGAGCAGAGTGATCTAAATACCTCTGTGGTTCCAGAAGCCTGACTCTGTTTTCACACTACTCCTAACTCCAATAAATCAAAGCTCTCAGATCTGTGGACTGCATCTCCAATAAAAGTCCTTTGGTAGGGAACGGTTGCTGTTTATGCATTTTTTACAGCCATGAATCTCCTGGATGGCATTCCTGCTGACTGGAATGCCTTGCAGCAGTTATATAATTGCAAGTAAAAATTTCACTGGCTCGCCAAATTACTGAACCAGAAGGGTTTGCTTACTAAAGAACCAGAGGGTAGAATTTGGAAGGAAGAAATCAAGGCAAGAGGCTGTATAGTGTTGGACTGAGATCAGCATTTTGATTATCTTAAGAATTTGTCACGGAAAAGAATTAAGGTTATGTTGAGTGCTAGGCAAATAAATAAGAACATATATTTTACTCAATGAATTTCACTGTTTTCACTGATTAGGAATTTCCTACTAACAAATCAAGGTTTTACTGGAGGACACTCACTAGACAGTCTCTGCAAATAGTTCTTGAGTTGGGGCTTTAGAACAAGAAATTCATTATGAGTTTTTGCTATTCCATTAAAAACTTGCAGCAAACAAGAGTAACAACATCCAAAAAAAGTAATAATGCAGAAACTGTAAATGTACAAGTCTTGCTATCCCCTGGAGGCTTGGGAGAGAGGGTATTTTTTTAACTCTACTGTTTACAGTTCTATTCAGAGCTGAGATACCCCAGTGATCTTAAAACTTGAGCAAGGAAGATGAAATTTGCTATATTTTAAATGGATGTTTAAGTCATATGGTATGTTTTGGTGTTCTTATTGGATGAATGCAAATCATTAGGATCAAGTTTCTGATAGGCATATTCATCTTCATATGTTTTAGATTGCCTTTCTGCAAATCTTGAGCAGAAAACTGACCTAGGAAAATGAGATCTTATTGCTTTTACCTTCATCATCCTACTCTCTCTCCATTATACTGCAGTAGATCCCTGCTACCCATATAGGGTTAGGTTGCATAGCTCTTGAGAAGCTAAGATTTTGCAAACCAACCAGGGATCATACACAACTGCAGCAAACACCTGTGTGGGACCACTAAGGTGCTCCAGCTGATGGCTGAAGCTTTCATTTCAAATTGTGCAGCTGTGTGGGACCACTGATGAGCATCTGCTGAGTGGAGACGCTTTTGTACCCTTTGAAGTAAAAGGTGCAGCAAACAGCTGTGCAGCTTGTCCTGCACTTAGCAAGCCACCCTGAATTAATAATCAGGGTTCTGCTGTAATTGTTCTATCCACATGTTGCATCCTACCAGGGAGTGTATACTCTTCAAACCAGAGACAGTATTAGCTTAAGGGATGGCATAGGACCATGGAAAACTGATCTCATTCTACAAGACAAATAATAAAAATAAGCTAAAATAACTCTCCAGCATGACCTTTCAGAGATGTTGGGAGAAGTTATTTACCTTATGGCTGACAGTGCTTTAATTATATTGTATCTTATATCTGGCACAGAACATCCAGAAGCCTAGTTAAAGTGAAAGGATGAGAAGTTCATATAAGCACCAGATACAGTGGAATTGTAACATGGGTGAGGCCCATCAGAAGTTTTGGGTTCAAACTCTGCCTCTGCTACTGACTCTATTTGGCCTTGGACAAGTCACGTAGCTTGTTCTCTTTAAAATAGGGATGTCACAGCTCCCCAAGGTTTGCTTGGAGGATAATGTCCGTGATTAATGTCTCTGAGGGACAAAACACCATGCTTTCAAAGTAACTTAGTTCTTAATCTTAAATGAAGTCAGAGGCACTTAGGTGACTGCATACATATGAAGATTTGGGTGAAAGTTACACTGGTGATAGGAAATCACCAAATGTTTTTATGGATACGAATGGTAGCAGGATGTAGGCTGCATTGATAAAATGCTATAAAGGAAGAGGAGAGGAGGAGGAAAGGGAGAGGCAAGATTTAATAAATTCTATGCTTTTACAAGTGAACTCATTGACTAATAAATGGTTTTAGAGGGCAGTCTCAAAAGCCTTTCAATTCTGTTTTAGATACTTGTCCATTACCATATATCAGAATGTCTGGAACCTGACCTCCTCTTTCACAGCCTCACTGAGGTCAGGATCAGGGCAGAAATTGCTCTGAAGTTTGTATTCAAACTCTGCAATGTAGGTTTAGTTATTAATAATGAACGCACAAGATGAGATGACCTTGAGCCCCATGGTGGATTAGGTAGACAACAAGGACAGAAACCACATTACATGATGAATTTCTTTTTTCCGTCCAGGTTACATCACGTTGCTTTTGCCAGGCTGAGCATTATCATGAGGGCACTTTCATATGAACGTGAGCATTTTGGCCCTGCTGACCTTTGTGAGTACTTCCACCCATCACAAATGCTCCCCCGTGACTTTTGCAGCACTTGCTGTTATTAGCTAATTCCCATACTTGTGACCTTTTGACCTTGCGGCATTTTAGTGGAAATAGCTAATAAAACAACAAAGGAAGAAAAAAAAATGTAGACAGGCTGAGTCAGTGGCCTAAGTTTGGGAGAACTTGACAATGAGGAATTCAGGTAATTTGTGACAAAAAATGGTAATTAAACAGCCCCTTTTTCTCTTGCTGTTGAAATGCACAGTTGCTTTTAATAACTCTTTAAACCTCAGCTCTTTTATACCTTCCTAATAACCATCATAATCATCACCTAGGATTCTCTGGGAGTGATTTGTGAATGTGCTTTGTATAGTAGGAAGAAAAGCAAAGCTACTTGACAGAACATCAAAGGCTCGAGCCACTGAAGTTTTATGCAGCCCTTGCTGAACCTTTCATGCTTGAAACAATGATGAAAAATGACTGTCAGCTATGAAACCAAATTACATCAATTCATTGCTTTTTCTATTTAGAAAGCATGACCCGACCCACCACACACAACTTCTTCCCCAACTACAGGCATTCCATCAGGATGAAGAAAAAGAAGTAACTTGATCAGTGCTGTACAAGAAGGGGCTATTGTATTTCATGATTATTCACACAAGTGTCTGTGGGGGGAGATGGGTAACAAATAAAATCAGGCAGGTCAATGACCAATTACTATGTTCTGATTATCTTTATATAACAGATTTATCTAATAAAGTATCTGTTCTTTAGGCTATCCAGGGGGAATTCTCAGCGTGGAAGAGTTGAAATGGAAGCTAAATGTTACTCTAGGCTTTACCTCCACAGACATGCAGCTGCAGGTAATTTTTCTGGCTATAAATAAAGTGATCCTTAAAGGCGGCTGCTAAGAACAGAAGTTTAGGGGTGATTTGGCTCATCGTCTCTACTGTAATCTATTCTTGATGAGCATCCTGTTTAACTACTCCTGCACCTGCTTATTTTCCAATGCATAAGCCTCCTCGATGTAACAAAGAAAATAGCCACCGGATCCTAGAAGCAGGAAAGAAATGAAGTGAAGGTCTCAGTTATCAAAGCTGAGTACAGATGGTGATTCCCCTTCAGCTAGGGTTAGCATATTTCCAGTTTCAAAAAAAGGACACCGTGTGGGGGGTAGTGATATGCCCATGCCCTGCCCCTCACTCCCTGGCTCAGCCCTGCTGCTGCCTCTCACTCCTGACCCACTATACCCTGCCCCACAGACCATGCTGGTGCCCCTCACTCCCAACTCGTGGCTCCCCTGTCACTGCTGATACCCCTCAGTCCTGACCCCCTACCCCCCCAACCCTGCTGCCCATGTAGCTCACACACACATACTCTCTCTCTCTCTCTCTCTCTTACCTGCCTGCAGCTGCCGGGGCCATACGCAGAGCATGTGATGCTCCAGCTTCCAATCACCTTTCCCCTGTGCCCCCAGCCCCAAGCAGCTATTTGCTCAGGCCAGGCAGACATGCTGGCAAAAAGCAGGGGCAGAGCAAAACCGTGGACATTTGCTTGCATTTCAAAAACCTGCCCAGACAGAGGATCATAAAAGAGAACATGTCCGGAAAAACCCAGACATAGGTAACCCTACCTTCAGCGGCAGAGAGGGCACAATTAGAGTGCAAATTGCAATCCATTCCCATTCTGGGTGCAATGTTTTGTGTGCGCAATGTAAATTCACATTTGTGGAAATTCAGTCCTGGGAGAGTAGAGCCATACATGGAAAGTGTGGTTGCATATGGGGCATCACAACAGGTTCAATTTTGATTTACCTAATCTTTAATAATGATCTTATCTGAATCCCTTTGGGACAAACACTACTTACTGTGGCACAGTTGCCAGTTTCCATTCAAATTCCCCCCAGGTCAGAATGACTGGGGCAGCTGGGGATTTTATTTGTGTATTTATTTACTTATTTATTTTTGCCTTTCTCTGTAGTGTGGGGCACTATCTCCTTCCTAGGATGATCTAGGCACATTTTCTATATCAGATTCTTTGCCATTGCAGGGACCAAAGGTATTGATGGTTCCCTTTTCTCTCCTGTTTCCTTTCTCTGGCACATTGTAGGTTTTTGAGACTCAGGGGTTTTGTTTGTTTTAGAGCACTAGGGAGACGCTTTGTGAATGTGGTGTGCAGGAGGGGCTGGAGTGCATGTTGCAGAATGGGGCTTGTCACTTTGCCAAAACTTGGTGATGATTTAATCCACAGGTTTAGAGAAGTTGTGTTGCAATATAGTGATTATAATGTGAACACAACATTATAACATACATAAAACATGGGCTCACATTCAAACATATGGGAGCCTTCTTGAGAGTTTGTTACTTCTGATAAGGTATTATTCAATGATTAGTCACACAGGCCATAATATACATGGATATTCTTCTCCTCTCACCCTCCTACTCTTCCTCTTTCCTTTTTTCCTCTCCTCCATTCTCTCTACTGCCTTTCTCCAGTGAAGAAAATGGAGGAAGAAAATAAAGAAAGAAAATTCAGCCTATAAGGAAAAGGTTATAAAGATAAATGGTACCATTCAGACGTGATTCATTTATGATTGTGCTGCGCAGTAATAGTTTTTGCATGTTGATGAGATGTTGTCACCTTCTCTGCTCACAATGCTTCTGTGTTTTTTCCATAGTTTCCCTGAAGAATGGAATAACAATAGTTATTGCTATTCCTATCTAAATGCTTTATTAATTAAGCTTCATATTGCCTCTTAGTTTGAGCAGCTAGCCAATATTCAAGGCTCTGCAGGCTTGTTTCTGGCAGGGCAAGAAAGGGATGGGTTGAGTCAGGTGTATTTTGAGTATAATCCTGTTTATTTTTAAAGAAAGCACACAAAGTCCTGTTTCCTGTTAAGTAAACTGGAAAACAAGACTAGCCCAAGAAGACCTGCTTCATTTCTGGGTCATGCTCATAGCTGCTTTTTCTGGCTTTCTCTGCCTATTGCAACCCAACACATTAGTCAAGTGTTTGCAACTAGCATGATCCCTGTTAATCTATCTGCATAAACTCTTCTTAGGACTTGGGTGATATCTTCCATTGTCTACTGCTCTTTTCATGCATAAAGGGTCTTAACTGTGGTCTTATTCTTATGCTGATTTCACCATAAGTCCTCATAATATCTTGAGGATGCAGATAAGTGTTATTACCCACACTTTGCTAAGAAGGAACAGATCTGAGTGACTTGAAGTAATGGCTGAGCCAGGAGAGTCATTGCCCCATACTCTAAATCTCCCCTACTTTGTACATGAACATTTCACCCCTTGTGAATATCTATATTAACTATAATAACACAATTATAAAAACAGGACTGACTCCAAGCATTGATTACTGAATAGGAAAGTCTTCACTCTCAGGGCCCTGACTAACAGGGAGAGAAAGAGAGTGGGTGAAATTTAGCTGGCATGGGGTAGGGCCGTAATTTCTAGATAAGCAAGAGCCAACATCAGATTACTGCCCACATGCAACAAGGTGTAGGAAGGGAGGAGGAGCCAGAGGAAAGATGGTTCTTTCTATGGTCTGCTCCTGGTATGGTACAGCCATGTGCCATTCCTTACATGAAGCAACTGGAAAAATGGAGCCTTTAAATTATGAGCTATTAACAGCAAGGGACGTTTTCTTCATCCTTGCAAAACACAGCATACAATGGTGGTGCCATTCAAGTAATATATACTAATAAGGTTTTAAAGAGCCAAATGTTCTTGGTTTTGTTAAGAGAAGACAGGATCAAAATGTACAAATATCAGAAAGAGGTGATGAAAAAAGCTCAAAGATGAATTAGTATGGTTAGTGTGATACAACACAGCATGGAGGATAATAGGATGAAAATTAAAAAAGGAGAAACTTATACAGAATATTTTTTAAAGTACTTTCTTGCAGAACATGTGTCAGGCAGTGGAATAGCTTCCTGCAAGATGAAAGACCCCCAACACTTAGGCTATTTGAAATAGAAGGGACAAAAAGTAATAGCAAAGGTGTGCCATGACCTTGAAAAGTGGAGTGGTCTGTCACTGTATGAAGGTCCTTGTAGTGCTTTGGAACTAGACTGCCATTGGGAAGAATGGAGAGGCTTGAATCATGTCTTTGAGATAGAAAAGCCAGCTTGCTCCTGTTGCTGCTGCTTCTGTGGGAGTACTGCTTCTGGGAGGAGCTATGTTACATCATAGAAATAATGCCGATCAAAGGATAAAGCAACATGCCAAAAATAGAAGCTGGCAGCTGGTATTGTTTTACTTATACATCTGTATTATAGGATTTCATATGATTATATGGTTCCACAAGGTAGCTGTAACTGCATTATAAAAGGCCCCATAAACTTTCCAGCTGCTGGCTGGAGGATTGTGAAATAAAGCTGATGGTCACATGTATTTTGGAATGAATTTTGGATCACTTTTGTTTTAATTTATTTAGATTTACCAGACATAAGCTTGAAACAAAAAGCCCCAATGCAAACACCTGCAAGCTTTGCTAATGTTCTCACTTTTTCTAAAGGACTCAACATACCACTAGGTCTGAACCCCTAGGAAACGTGGATTGTTGGCAATTCAATCTCAAACACATCTAAAACCATCTCTAATTCACAAATGAGCTGATAACCCTGTCTGTCCATATGACTATGCTTTTTTTTTTATCTCTATAACCTCATTAGGGAAACACAAGAGCTATAGATAAGAGGGCTTTTTCATTTGAAGTTCCTTTTCAGTGTAAAGGGAACTTCTTCGGTAAGTTTATTTTAAGAAATGTATCTGATTACTCCTTTTCTTGCTGTAGCTTCTTTTTGAAGGTGTGTTTTACTGTTAGACACACTTGTTCACCACTCAAATTCAGTGCTTTGGACATGGACATTTCAGACACTGGATCTGCTAAGCCCAGCCTCCTCTAGAATTAGTTTGTATTTTTAAACATAGTCCTGAGTATGGGAATGCAAAGCTGCATGGCCTAGGAAGCAGCAGAAGAGTGTCTGTGCCCCAGTGCATGAGGTTTGTGTAGATATTAGGGGTATGCAAAGCACAAAGTATTCAATTTGGATTCGACCCGATCTGGGGACAGTGATTCAATTAACTGATTCAGATCACTGTCCCGATTTGATTTGGCTAAATCTGAAGATTCAATTCTAATTTGGAGAATCAGCGATTCAGCCATAGACACAGCTTTATATGTTTTTTCTACATACTTCGAGGTACCAGGCGTGGCTCGTAAATGCTGAGATGGTGGGGCAGATGGAGCGTCTCATGGGAGTGTGGGGGGGTCCACCACCAAGTGCATGGGGGACCCCCCCCCCACACACACACACCCAGCTCAGCAATCAGTTGTGGGGGGACCTTGGGTGTACCGCAGACCCAGGAGGCACCTGTCGCCTAGCTGGAGGGTGGGGGGGATCCCCTGCGTGCTCCACAACGGGCACAGAAATGGATTAGAAGTACTTCTGGTCAACTTCCAGGTTCACCACCAAGTGTGTGGGGGAGCCACCTGCTCTCCCATGGGACGCTCCATCTACCCCTCCATCTCGGTGTTCACGAGCTGCACCTGGTACCTGAAGGTACGTAGAAAAAACATATAAAGCTGTGTCTATGGCCAAATTGTCGAATCTCTCCAAATTGATTCGGAGGCTTCCAATTCAATTCAGAGAGATTAAAAAGTCTCCTGATTCAATTTGGATTCAGAGATTCGACCGCCGAATCAGGCCAAATCTCCTCCGAATCAAATCAGCGACCGAAGTTTCCACAGCCCTAGCAGATATCACCTTCTTAGAATACTGTAGTGTCCACTGCAGTCAGCAGTACTATAGGTGAACCTTCTCCTAGCTAATCCCTACCTCTTTTTTGGTGATGTGCGCTCCCAGCTGTAATTGACCGTGTTTGCACATGGATATACAAACCAGGTGGGAAAGTAGGAGGCACAAGAAAAATGCTGGTCACAGTCTACCTCTCCTGCATCCTGTGTTTAATGATGGCCACTAATTCTCTCCCGTGAACACACAGGTTGTAATATTTGCCACAGTGCCAGCTTAGCATGTGATGCCTGAGCAGCACAGTCACCAATTGCTGGGAACCTTGGTACAAAGTAGGCCTAATAAAAAAAAAAAAAAATCTTATTCAGAGAAAATATACTCATCTATTAAAAATGGCCTTTTTAGTCTTTTTTGGAAAGAATATTTAGTAGCTTCATTCAAAATCTCCCACCATTGTCAACAGAAAATGGGTAACCAAAAAATTGGTATTTTGGGGTCAAATGGATAATTTATGTGAAAATGTTAAAAAGAACACCTTTTTTTTTACCTTCCAAAATTTTCATGGAAAATGCTTATTGTTATCATGCCTGAACTAGCAAAAATATTAAGACATTCTACCCCAGATACAGAGCATACAGGCCAAAGTGCTTTCCATTGCTTGGAACTCATCCATTTAATACTATATTTCATCAGAATGCCTAAAGGGACTTTTCCCTCATTGGGTACTGCTTTCTTGCTAAACACCTTAGATCTAAGGTGTTTAGCAAGAAAGTGCTAAACTATTAGCAGACTGGGTCAGACCTACCATCTAGTCCTGTTTCCAATAGTGGTCAGTACCTCGGTGCATCAAATGGAGATACAAGATATTTCACCATAGGCAGACATGGAATCTATTCCTCTGTAGATATTATCCTCGGTAATGTATGTAAGACTGGCAGGGGGGAGAGAGATCACAACACCAGCTCAGTAATGTCACAACATCCTCAGTAATGTAACTAAGACTGGGGCGGGCATGGGGTACAAAAATAATTTCTGTTGTGCTGCTTGCCATAGTTGGTGCCATAGTTTATAGCCTGGCTGCAGCTGCTACCCCATGCACTACCTCCTCCCAGGGCACAGACCTGGCCAGTTATACCTCTGCTCATCTCTATCTCTAATTGGTCAGCATCAGCCTTTAAAAATCAGGGTTTAAAAATGCCTTCCAATTTTTTTTCACTGTTAATCATTATAGCCCTGAGGACTGTTGCCTATATAACAATCCAATCCTTCTCTGAATCTTGCTAATTTTTTGGCCTAAGTTGCATCCCATGGCAATCAGGTCCATTTCAAGCTTCTATTTCCAGTACTGAAAACATATTTTTTTTTCTTAAAGACAACATTCCATTTAAAAAGGTCAAAATATTCTTGTTTGATCTTTCCAAATAAATTCAAACATTCAGGCAAAAACCATACCTGGGAAATTTCAGCCAGAAAGATGAAAGTTTTGGAAAGCTATAAACGGGAGGAGGGCGAGGGGGAGGGGGAAGGGAGAAGGTTTATAACAGAAATGTAACTGTTACATTGAAAAAATTATTAGTGATCAAATAGGAAGCCATCTTGTTGGCAATCTGATTGTCTAGCTTTGCCAGCTCATGGGCAACAAAGCTGAACAAGTCACATGCTGCTGGCAACACCATATGTTGTTCTCCTTGCCAACCTTAGTTTTAATTTTTTAATTGTCAGTAGCTGTGAGAAATATTGGAGAATCCTGTGGGTAGTTTGCTGCCCACAAGCCATGGGTCAAGGATTATTGGTCTAAACTATCAGCTCTTTAGGGCAACATCTTTGCTTTCCTACCAGTTTGTGAAGTACCCAATATACTGTTGCTTCTATACAAAGGAGTAAGAATAGTTAATGAAAGAATATGGAAGTATTAGCTTTTCCATGAGAAAGCATTAGGGACTTGATAACTATTGACACATCACCTGGACAAAGGAGAAGAGTTTGATGTCATATATTTAGATTTCAAAAAAGACTTTGACTTGGTCTCCATGATGCCCTCGTGGTAAAATTGGAGAACTGCAGCCTTGACAACCTTGGGGTCCAATGGCTGGGGAACTGGCTCTGTGGTAGGACCAAGAGAGTAACAGTCAATGGAGCTAAGTCAACATGGTGACCAGTGGCATCCCCCTTGGCTCAGTACTCAGACCAGTATTCTGTCATATATTTATACATTATCTGGATTCAGGTGTCACAAATGGACAACATCAAATTATGGGGAAGTGCAGTCACACTAGAGGATAGGCTAGCAATTCAGATCAACCAGGAGAGGCTCGCAAGGTGGGCGGATCAAAACCTGATGACATTCAACATGGGGAAATGCAAGGTGCTCCACCTCGGGAGAAAAAACCCACATCATACTTATAGGCTCGGCAGTGCTACAATCACTAGCACCATGACCGAAAGAGACTTAGGGGTCATGATTGACCACAAGATGAACATGAGCTACCAATGCGATGCCACAGCTGGCCAAACAAATAAAACTCTGGCTTGCATCTACTGATGCATCTCAAGCAAGACCCAAGAAGTTATCCTCCCACTTTACTCATCCTTGATGAGGCCACAACTGGGGTACTGCATTCAATTCTGGGCTCTGCACTTTAGAAAGGATGTAGAGAAGCTTGATAAGAGTCCAGAGGAGAGCCTTCCATGATTAGAGGTCAAGAGAAGAGGCCTTATGAGAAGAGGCTGAGAGGCATGGGACTCTTGAGCCTGGAAAAGCAAAGGCTCAGGGGTGACTTGGTGGCAGCCTATAAGTAAGTAAGCGGAGTGCATCAGGAACTGGGAGAAGGTCTGTTCACCAGGGTGCCCCAAGGGAAGACAAGGTTTAATGGTCACAAACTCTGGGAAGACCATTTTAGAATGGACATAAGGAAGAACTTCTTTACTGTCCAAGTATCCAGAGTCTGGAATAGACTCCCCCCAGAAGCAGTGTGGCACCTACTCTGGATACCTTTAAGAAACGCTTGGATGCTTATCTTGCTGAGGTGATCTGACCCCAGGTGACTTCCTACCCCTTGGGCGGGGGGCTGGACCTAATGATCTTGCAAGGTCCCTTCCAGCCCTAAAGTCTATTAAATCTATGAAATTAAGGAAACCCAGCACTCTTATTCTTACAATGAATGGAGCCGTGGTTCATCTTGTCTATTATTCTGTCTCCTACTATGACCAGTACTTGCTGCTTCAGAGTAAGGTTCAAGACATCTTGCAGCAGCCAGTTATGGAATGATGTAGCTACAAGGACTATTTCTTCCTAGCCCTCATTATTTATAGGCTGATTTATGCATTGGAGCATGGGGGTTTACATCCATTCCATCTCTTAAATTTTCAAAATCCATACTATTATAACCCAAGCTGTCTTTGTTAGCCATAAATATGTCTTAGCTTCTTTTGATAGCCTCTTTAACTGGTTATCTTTGGTATGAGTTCCCCAGGCAAACTGTGCTTTGTGTAGATAAGAATTTCTTTTTGTCATGTTGAATTTGCTGATTTTCAATTTTTGTTGAGTGTCTCTTTGTTCTCATTAGGAGAGAGCATGACCAGTAGTGCTTAACTGACCTTCATTAAAATGTATAATTATATCAAAGTATATTATATTACCTATTTATTTTGCTTCCCAAAGTATTATGATAAATTATTGGTCTCTGAATATCAGCAAAACAAACCCTTATAATTTTTTCCTGAGAAAAACAAAAGTAACTTCTCTGTGGAAGAGAGAAATCACTTTATTTTTCACTTCCAGATATCTGTCTCCAAACTCATTTTTGATGGGAAGAATATGAGTTTCAGACTCAGATGAATGGTCCTGAACTGGAATGTTTTTTCAGCTATCTGAAGAAAGAGTTAAGTGTTCGTCAATTTTGTCTAAACTGCTAGGTTTTCCTGGAAATAGTGCTAGGTTTTCATAAGCCTGGAGACGTTTTTGTCATTTCAACCTCATTCAGTTTATTATATCCTGCCAGCCATGTCTAGATAAACTGTAATGAAGGCTGTGCCACCATTATAAGCCCAGTTCTACTCTATCAACAAGACTTCAGTACCATGACCATTATAAGAGCCCTAAAATTTGATCTGCCATTGATGATAGGCAAGTTTCAATTTGTGCTTGCTAGCCTGCAAAAATGATCTACAAATGGCATGTTGCAGGCTGTTATTTTGTATCCTGCTACATGGTTTGAAAGATCTGTCCCTTCTCTTCAACACGAAGGTCATTTCTCCAGATCAGAAATTACAATTGTTCAAAGAGGAATGTGGGACCATGGCACAAAACTTAATTTAAAGTTTAAAAAAAAATCTCTAGTCAGTAGAGTTATGCTATGTGTCCACAGTGTCTATCATTTGACCAAACATTAATTTATTCCCACATAGAAGGTCAAGACAGTTTCCAAGGAAAACACTACACTCATTTTAGGAATATCCTCTTAAATTGGAGTATTTTTTAATGATTAATGCTTTTTTCCAAAACAACTCTCATTTTATTTTTAATACTAACCATCCTGCCTCCCTACTTTCTTTTAAGACAGTAAAACATCTCCCCACCTACTTTTATCAGGCAGTTATTTTCAGAGGGCATTTTTGAGACTGTGTCCATCCCAGACTAAAAACTAGTACATCCTTTTGTGGATTATGTCAGTTCCTAAAAAGTATGAGTAGCAATAACTAATCATTCGTAAGTGAAAAGAGTAGCTATCTGAAGGATTTGCTACCTGAAACAAGTTCTTCTTTTAAAGAGTTGAATTAAAGATATCTCCAAACAGTATTTTGTAAGTTAAGTCTATCTGTGTATATGTGGCGCATGTGTACAGATGTGTCTGTGTTCATGAATAGATTGGTCTTTAGCTTATCCTGTACCTGTAAGCTAGCCATACAATATCAAGTTCTCTGATGCAGAAAATTCTCAGAGTAGGAATCGTTTGCATTTCTATTTAAGCAGCCTGGAGACAAATATAATGAAATGAATAGCCTTTTAATTTAATTGGCTTCCAATGTGAATCTGAGAATAGAAAGCACAATACATTTCACAGTTACTGTAGAAACAGTTGAGGTCAGTAGCTCAGCAGGCAGACCCTACATCAGTCACCACTGCTGTTGTGCAGTAATTTTTTTAATTCTCATTGCATCTCCATCAGACCCCAGGAAGCCTGATAATTCTGCTTTAGTATTCCAAGTGGAAGTGCTGGGCCATTTGTCAGTGGTCAGATCATGCAATGGAATCCATTAAAAAAAACCTGCCAAAATGAAAAACTGCATTATGTCAGTGTTCTTTTATATTGGCAACAAGAAAAAGATCAGGCTAAAATAATAGGAGAGGGAAAAAGCCTTCAGTTTCCTTATTATAGGAGAGAGAGATAGAATGAGGCAAGAAAAAGTAGTAGAAAATGGATAATAGTCTGCCAAGAAACCTTTTTCATATACATCTTTCTATTATAAATTACCAGTACTTAAGATTTATGTGCAGCTTAGTGGAGTCCGCCTTACTGAATGCAATGCAAGCAAAAAGAGAGATAATATCTTACTAACGTTCAATATCTTTCTAATGTTGATCTTGTGCTCTTTACATTGTAGAAATAGGGAGGGATAGTAAATGCTCGGCCGGTCCAAGAGCTCATCAAGGAAAGTGTTAAACCTTCATATCCATGCATCCAGCAAAATAATAATGCTGGCATTGCTCCCAAAGATGAGAAAAGGGATTTCTCTACTATTTTTGGAATGCTTTGTTCAAGATCTGTGATGCTGCTCAAGCCTTTTATGCTTTTCCAGAAAAGTTCAAATCTCGTTATGTCTTGTGCCTAATCTTCAGAGCTATCCTGGGATCATAACACAAATGTATGTGTATGCAACATAACTGGCTGTATAAAAGAAGAGTTTCAAGAGGAACTGGTCATGTTTTTGTTTCTAATGCTTAGAGTTTTGTTTTTGAAAGTGCATTGTCTTTTTGACAGGCAAGGCTCTTTGGGTAGATGTGATCTTTTTTATTAGACCAACTGAGTAGTTGGAAAGAGTTCTTAGCAAGTTTTTGGGTGCAGTCACCCTTCATCAGGCACAGGGAGTCTCGGCTGGTCTGAGACCCCAAGGCTGAGAGAAGCTAAAAGTGTGGTAGGATGTCAGTGAGAATGCAAATAGGTAGAGATAAGCAAGACAAAAAATGAAGCAGGGGAGGAGAGAGGGAAGAGAGCAGGGGAAAAAAGAAAAAAAAACAGAGGGAGGAGCTCTTTTTTGAGGAGCTCTCATGAAAGTTGTTACTCTGATTAAATGGTAGTGTTGGAATGATGTAGCTATGACAGTCCAGGAATTATGCGATGCCATGACCAGTTCCTCTTGAAACTCCTCTTTTATACAGCGAGTTACATTGCATACACATACATTTGTGTTATGATCCCAGGATAACTCTAAAGATCAGGCACAAGGATTTTTATGCTTTGTATCATTAATGGGACCAACTGCTTGCTATTTTCCTCAGACCTGAAGAAGAATGTTTCTCATTCAGAACTTTGTCTCTCTCAACCATGCAGTTGGCCCAATAAAATATATCAATCACAAAAATCCTTTACTCTGATTAAAACAATTCCAGGACTGTGCTGTTAAACGCTAATTACATACTAGTCTCTTGACTTTGGTATTAATTCCAACTCTTATTTGCAAGGATCTTGGAGCTCTTGAACTTTCACTGTTGAATTACAAAACTTCTTGGTTAGCGCTGGGGCAATATCTCAGATTCAGTGCTGCATCCGCCAAACTTATGTGTTGTTGAACTCCTGCACTTCAGGGCATACTAATAATGAAGAAAGCCCACAGAAACACTGATTTCAATAGGATAAGAAAAGGATTCAATAAAGGTTGTGTGGAGCCATTTGAAATCAGCATGCTCCGTGTGCAGTAGCCTAGAGCTAGCCGATAGCAGATGCTGAGAAGGGAATGTCTCTTAAATCTGACCCTTTATGCAGGGAGGTGCCTTTGTCTACTGCAGAGAGCCTTTTCTTGAAGGTAGAGATGTCATTTCTTTCACAGGTGAACGGGACTCGCTCCTTTCTTTTAAAACACAGCTGCTGGAGGAGATGGTGATGCTTCCCCATGTACAGTAGCTTAGTACAGTGGTTCTCAACCTTTTTAGACTCAAGGCACCCTTTAGAAAATGCCTTAGCTTTCAAACATTTGAAAAAAATATGAGAGCAAATTGCTTGGAAAGACCAGAACAGGTCAGAATGTTTTTAACACTATAGATTCATGTTTGAAAGCTCTGGATTGATCCTGTGAATTACATGTAGGTGTTTGCATACATACCAGTGCCATTGGTTACAGTACACCTTTAAAAGATCTTGTGGTATCCCAGGGTGCTACAGCACCTTGACTCATAATCACCGCTGTAATGGTCAGAGCTCCAACCCCCAAAATGAGAGGCCTCAGTTCAATTCCCTCAGCCTGGGGGAGGGGAGGGAATTCAAACCCTATCTCCCATCTCTGTGAAGTGCACCCTAACTGCCAAGTAACTATGGACTATTCTGGGTAGTGGGTGCCCCCCCTGCATGTAGCTACTGCAACACTGTGTCAAAAACAATCCAATATTCATTGGGCTAAGAAAGTGAGCATACAAGACAATATAGGATTTTACTGTTGTGTTGAAGGCATCTTTCTGAGAAAGGAAAAACCTGATTCCAATCTGTAGCTGCAATAAGTGTAAGTTAATTGTACCCAATGACTGGTTAAGGTAAGTATCAAAACAATTGTGAGAGTGAGAACTGCAATCAGGGTTCCCAGGTGAATGTGCAAGCTGCTATTGATTGTACAAAAGGAGCACGCTGTCTTTCCTCTTCCTCCCCTGGCTGTTTTTAAAAAGAAATAGGGGCTGCCACAGCATTTTGTGAGGAGCCTGGTCTTGTTAGCAATATGATTTATTTCATAGACATTAGGGCTGGAAGAGACCCCGGAGGGTCATCGAGTCCAGCCCCCTGCCCCAGGGGCAGGAAGGCAGCAGGGATCATAGGATCCCAGCAAGAAAAACATCCAAATGTGTCTTGAAGGCGTTCAAAGTAGGTGCTTGAACCACCTCCAGCAGCAGTCTGTTCCAAACCTTGGGGGCTTGGACAGTAAAGAAGTTCTTCCTTATGTCCAGCCTGAATCAGTCACAAACTCCGCTGTGACTGTTCGATCTTGTCATTCCTTAGGGAGCTCTGGTGAACAGACGTTCCCCCAGATCCTGATAAGCACCCCTGATAAAGTTATTTGTGGCCACCAGATCACCCCTGAGCCTGCGCTTTTCCAGGCTGAAGAGTCCCATAGCTCTCAGCCTGTCATCATAAGGTCTGTTTTCCTGACCTCTGATCATGCGTGCAGCTCTCCTCTGCACTCTCTCAAGCTTCTCCACATCCTTTTTGAATCGTGGAGCCCAAAACTGGACACAGTACTCCAGCTGCAGCCTTACCAAGGCCGAGTACAATGGGAGAATGACGTCCTGGGATTTGCTTGAGAAGCATCTGTGGATGCAAGCCAGTGTTTTGCTGCCTTTACTGGCCACAGCATCACATTGAAGGCTCATGTTCACCTTGTGGTCAGTCATGACCCCCAAGTCCCTTTCATCTGTAGTGCTAGCCAGCATAGCACTGCCAAGCCTATAAGCATGCTGCAGGTTTTTCCTCCCAAGGTGGAGGCTGCCACAGCATTTTGTGAGGAGCCTGGTCTTGTTAGCAATTTAGGTGTGCTCTAAGAAGGCCCACTGGACTGAGTGCCTCAGGGGATGGGAAAGAGAATGGGAATGCCTTACTTCAGGATCCTGATTGGGTTTAGACATAAACTAGGTACTGAGCTGCTTAGCTCTGCCAAGGCTAAAACAATTCTAGGCATGTGGAGACACAACTTAAGCATGTGGGGATTTTACAGTAAAAAAGTAAGCCACTTCTTGTTCAGGCTTTTCCAAGATTAGGAGGTACCCGAGCAGGGTTCTTCAGGATTGCACTTTTGAATTTAGGTGCCTGAATGCTACCTCAGTCTCACTTTAGGCACAGAAGAGGAGGGTGGCCATCATGGAGAACAGTCCAGTTGCCCTCTGTCCTCTATTGATATGAAACTAGATGCCTTTATGTCCTTGATTTTTCAGGTTTCATATCAATAGAGGACACCATAGTAGAAAACCAAAATGCTCTCTATGATGGTCCCCCTACAGAAGACCCTTTTCATGATGTTACTCTTTGTAGCCAGCTGGGCTGCTGCTTTTAAGGGCCAGGAAGCCTAGGGCTGGCCACCCTGGTCCAATTATCAAATTCAGCTGGGAAGTTATTAGATGTTACTCACAAGGACCTGAGAGAAGGAGTAAGGCTTACTTCTCTACCAAAGGCTGAAGCAGAGGGGAAATTGTGAACAGAAGGCTAAGGTAGGTAGAGGCTTGTTTTGATGCTGCTGTTTGGGGGTAGGTTATGAATAAGCCTTTGCTTTGAGAGAGCATGGGCAGGGCAGTGAGTTCTCCCAAAGCTTGGGAAGGATGGCTATTGGTTAGTAACTCACATGAGTGACCTGTGGGTACCTTTTACTTGGGGTTGCTTTTTGAAATTGGAAAGAGCTATAAACTTGCCCAAGAGATGACACTACAAGAACCCTATTCTGCTACCCTGGATCTTGCTGAGCAGTAATTCACTTTGAAGTTGGCTCAGAAAAATTAATCTGAGTTAACTCTTACAAGTGGATTAAAATTGTTGTTGGCTGCAGTTGTTGAGACTGAAATTAGCCTTAAAGTCTATGCGGTGGTAAAGCGCACAGAGAGATGCGTGAACTGGCTGGTACTGGAAGCAGTGTTGCTGCAAAAGCCTGGAGCTCTGCGAGAGCTCAATTACTCAGCTGAGAATGAGCTAATTTGGGTATCTACTTTGCACTGCAGCAATGTAGACATAACCTTAGTTGCCTTTATTTACTATAGAACTGAAGTAAGTGAAGGTAAATTAATGTCACTTTAATGCTGAATAAGAATCTCCACACAAGTATTTAAGGCAGCCCAATTAATTCCCTCTTTAATTTTCACCTTTAGTTAATTTTGATTAATTTTCCAGAGTGTGTCTGTTTAGGCAAGTAGCTAATTCAAAGGGATTATTCCTTGAATATACCTCCAGCAGTAGGCAAAGAGGGAGATACTGCCAAGAGGATGAGGAAGCAGGTTTTTAGGGGAAACTTGAAAGTAGTGGCTATAAAGCAGCATAATCTAGGATTAGAAGCAAGACACAAACCCTCAGTGAATGATGGAGAGTTTAAAGGAGGACAATATGCACGTTGACTTCCTTTCAAGGGACCAGAAGCTTTAGAGTGGTTTCTGATCATAAAAACAGTTCAGCTCAGGCCTGTGATTCTGAATGCGTTTCTGTGATGTTAATGCACATCATGGGTTGGGACAACCAAGTCAACAACTGATAAATATTCAGCATATAATATTAGAATTGGTCAAAAAAACCTACTCATCTTTTTTTTTTTTAATGTTTAGCTAGAACTAAAGTGTATGGGATGCTCCTTCTCCTAGGGAAGGAACTGAGCTTTACCATAAGCATGCTTTTCCTCTCACTAGCTGACACCCTGTTTCTAAAGGTAGCCTTCTTATAGTACTCAGAAATGAGCAGCCATGCAGTGACCTTTTGAGTTTTATCATGTGACACATTTTAATGCAATCTTGCTCCCGAATTTTAAAGAAATGCCACCTATTAAAAGCTGGCCTGATAACTGTACACAGAAGAGTAGTTGTTTTACTGCAAAATGTTTTGCACCTGGCATGTCCTTGCTCTGCAGTATGCTAAATAATGCATGCTCTTTCCAAAGGATATTAAAACGCTGCTTTAAAAATGAAACGGAGAGAGCAGCTCGTAAGATACTACGTTGGGGAAAATGATCAATAAGAATGAATGGAGAAAACAGCAATGTCAGCCCTCATGGAAATAACTCATCTTTATAATCTTCTGATTTAGGTAGCAGGAGGACTCTAAAAGGAGCCATGCTGATATTAGGTGGTAGAGTGAGGGGGAAACACCATGACCTGTGCAGTAGCACCCAAAGGCATAACTGGGCATTTCTGTACTCTGGGCAGCAACAGTGTACAAGGACAGGGGCAACAGCTGGTAGAGCTACAACAGGACAGGCTGTGGGGCTTACCATGGAAGCAACCACCAAAATGTGTGTCAAGCAGTGATTGTATTAAGGGCATGAGGGTTAATTAATACCTCCCTCAGCATCAGTGGCTACCCCTGAGAGCAGACCTCTGTCTGGCACCCAACCCTGTGTCTACTGCTCTGCCCTCCATGCCCATCTCATGTCCAACACTGCACCCAGAGCCAGCCTTAGGGAAAATGGTGCCATGGGTGAATTTGTATTTTGGGTGCCCACCCTCCTCCTCTGGCACCCTTTAAGTCAGTAGCACTGCTGTAGACATGGCAGATAGGGAAAGGACTGGAGGACTGGGGCCACCTGCCTGGCTCTTCTCCACCCCTGACCGTAGAGCTGCAGCCACCTGGCAGCTGGAAGCTGGGCCCACCAGTGCCTGAGTGCCCACATGGAGCCGCTGCCAAGACTGGGAGTGACTATGACATGCCTGGCACAATGTGCAGTCAGTCCCAGCTGGGGAAGGAGGGAGGAAGGGTGGGGGCAAGTGGTCCTATCCCATGCTTGGTCTCCATCACTGTGGGAGTGTGTGTGTGGTGCCCCCTGGCATCCCCTGACCAGACCAAGCTGGGCACTCACCTACTTCACCCACCCCTAAGGCTGGATCTGACTGCACATGCCTACCAGAAACACTGTATAGAAAGTGCAGGGTGGGGCAGGGCAGGATGGTGAGGTGCCTGATGGCTACATTACAGAACTACCCCCACATCTTTAGGCAGCATCTGGAGCTTGTGCCCCACTTGCCCACCCCTAGTTATGCTGCTGATAACACCTAAACAGACTGAAATAATTTCAAAACAGTGAATTTTATAAAAACATGAAGGGGACTGACTAAGTGACCTCATGAGATCCCTTCTTACTTATTTTCATCTGTATGATAACTGGGATATCCTATTCTAGATAGAGTAAGAAGCCAGGCAGCATCAAGGAATGGGAGAGGTGGAGAGGGCACCTTGCCCTATACTCATGGTATGTTATACAGCTTAAGAAGTTAAAAAGCCATTACTATGTGCCAAGTCTCGTCTCAAGAAATGAGGCATTGTAAGTATTATAGCAGTGTAGTTAAGTGTGATGGGTTATTTCTGTTTCCTTGTTTGTAGAGGTCTAATCTTTTTTTAGGGGTTTAGGTTGTAGCCGTGTTGGTCTAAGGATATAGGCAGACAAGCTTTCTTGGGTGAATTTGATAACTTTTATTAGACCAACCCAAATGGCTGGAGAATAGTTATTAAGCAAGCTTTCGGGTTCAAAAACCCTTCATCAGGCTAAGGACGCTGCAGCAGTTGCTGCGTGCTCTTCCTGGATGCTCTTCCATCAGGTGGTGATTAAAGGGAGGGTTGAACTATAGATTTCTTGGTCTTGTTTCCTTTCCTTACGTTTGTCATTTTTCTGCCTCCAGGATGAGATGGTTTTCCTCAAAGTAAGATGTACCTTGTCTCAGAAGGTGTTGCCATGTAGCCCTGTCCTGGGCTAGTTTTTCCCAATTTGTGGTGTCATACTATATCAAGGCAGCAGTTAACTCTCCCCAAGTAAAAGGGAGTGGGGGTCCTCCCATAGCACTTGTTTTCTGGGGGCTAGCAGGCTTGTTTGGTGGTGGGGTGGCATTGTAAACGGGGCCTGGCATTGTTACCTTGTGATCATCCTACATGTTGTTTCAAGAATAAAGGCTTCACCTGACCCACTACTTAAGGGGTGGGGAAAGTCTGGCCTGTGTGCCGGATTTGGCTGGCAGTGGACTCCATTTCCCAACAGCTCCTGCCCATGTGGGTGGAGCCGGTTTCCCTGGAGGCCCCAGCAGGAGCCATATTGTGATAGCACAAGGCTGGGGTTTCTGTGGATACCCACCCCAGAAGCACTGGCAGGGCACGCAGCTGCTCCAGGACCAGGCTGGGTTCTTGCAGAAGTGATAGCATGGTCCAGAGCCAGGGTAGAGCCTGCATGCTCCAGGCAGGGGCATGCAGGCACCGGATCGCAGCTCTACCCTGTAGACAGACCACACTGTCACCGCTGCAAGGAGCCAGGGCAGAGCTGTGACCCACAGCCTGCACGCTCCTACCTGGAGCATGCAGGCTGCAGATCATGGTTCTTCCCTGGCTCTGGACCATGCTGTCACTGCTGTAAGATCCCAGCCCTGGCCCGGAGCAGCTCCCCACCCTGCTGCATGCCCTGCCAGTGCTGCTGGGGCTGGTCTCCATAGAAACCCCAGCCTCGCGCTGTCACAGAGCAGCTGCTTCTGGGGGTCTCCATGGAAGCCGGCCCCAGCCACGTGGGCAGGGGCTGCTGGGAAATGGAGTTTGTCTACCAGCTGGATCCACCATTTTGCCCATCTCTGCGCTACTGTGTAACTAACTCCACTAAGGCCAGGGCCCAGTGATTTCAGAAATACCCCAGTCCTTGCAGCCCTGATTGGTTATCCCAACTCCCCTTCCCTCCCTGCAACCAACCACTTTTAAAATAGATGTTTTAGGTTACTTGTCACTATGGGACACAGCTGGATACAGTCCAGACACAGTTTCTGTAATTGCAAGATGTGTTAAACTTCTAAGCTGTTTGAACTAGGGTCTTGTACCTCTATGGCAGGTGAAATGAGAGCTGGGATGGAAAAGGACATTGCAGCAAGAATGAAGAATAAGAGAGAGGAGCAGGAACAGAAGACAATGGATATGGACAAGATAATAGATCGCATCAATGGATGAAACTAGCTTGTGCTATTGCAAAGCAATTTCTCTTCTCCACAGCTCAGCAAACTTGCAGAATATTCTGCATTTCATTGTTCCTCAAATCATGATGGCTTTTTGTTAATGCTTAGTTGACTGAATTGGAGCAGAAAAAAGCAGTCCTATTAACGGCTTGTCTGGTATCAGACTCCCTCTCTGTTCTCTCACAGCAGGAAATCTTTTCACAGAACAAGTCACAGGCACATCCCTTCAGAAATCAGTGCAAACTCGTACCCTTTGCCAACATCTTCACCCTGACCAACGCAAGCTCAAAATTAAGCCCATGGTGTCCATTCCAAAATGAGCTACATGCCACTTGGGGCACAGTTGTATCGGGTACTTACCTCCCTGTATTCTGGTTAATATCTTGTCCAAACCTGTCAACTGACATGTACCTCACAGGCGTAGAGATGGGGGATGAACTTTAATCAGTCTATTAGTGTCTCCCACGTGCACAGGCCTGCTAAAAGATATATAAATAGTAATACATCAAATGCATCTAAAGTAACAATTTCAGGCTGCAGAGCAGAAATTACAAAAGTATCATTAATTGACTGCTGTCAGCAGTTTACTGTGAAGTGTTATCAATGCACTATTTTCATTGAAATGTTTCAGAATTTTTTGTCACCTTATGGAAAGAATAATTGGTATTTAATTGTAGCCTGACTGAATAGCAAAAACATCCTTCCCCTTCCCATCCTGCTGTTCCCCTGAATTCAATTTTAAAATGGTCTTGATCAATTAAACTGGCTAGCCAAGAATCACGCGTCTCATCCTATAGTGGACTCCAATAATAAACAGTCAACTGGAAAAAGGCACCCCTTACGGACTGTAAAGCCAATGCAAAATATAGATAACCAAACATGGGCAATATATGAAGTGAAAGGTGCATTTAAGACAAAACAACAGGACCACTAGACAGACACTGGGAAGGGTGCATCTTGCAGATCCACTGCAACTAGCCCAAGTATTTGGAAAGAGAGTTTACCTACTGTTTCAACAGGTAGGGGACATAGAAATAACCAGATGTAAACAAGTCCTTCTAGAAGTGTTGGGATAGTTGTTAAATAAGGGACAATGCTTTACTTTTCCTAAGACATAGTACAGCTGTTCTTTGTTTGGAAAATATTAAGCATTTCCACGATAATTTTTGCAATAATACACATTGCATGTATGGAAGGGGTTGGGTAGAGACAACAGAGGAAATTCAGTATTCCCCTCTCGGAAAACAATCCCTCAGAACTGGCTTAATCGAAGATGAACCAAAAATCAGAACTTGATCCAAAACAAAATCTGACTGTAAACTGACCAGCCGGATCTGCTGGAGGCTTCTTACTCCCGAAGAATCAAACTGTGTCAGGTGGGACACCTTGGGTCAATCCATCCTTAGGAAAAGGTCCATCATCTCCTACAAGAGAATAATGTAGGAAGGAAACCATAACCATTCTTTTAAGGACCTAGACGGACAATATAATTACACCAGTGTCACTTGCATTGATTGATTTGATACTTATGTAAATTTATGCTGTATCCTGGAACAAACAGATGTACAGCTGTCTTGGGGTAGCTACATGCAATAATAGCAGCCTACAGCATCTTAATAGTAGGTGTTGAGCAAACAGATTCTAATCTGTTCACATTAAATAAATGACTCATCCAAGGAAAAGTTTGAACAGATGACACCTATGCTAGTGTAATGTAGGGTGTCGCCAGATATAGCTACCTTATTGGTATCAAATGACAGTGATATATAATTTGTTATGAACTGTTATGTCCACATACTCCTATAGCAATACAAGTGCAGCAAAACCATTGTAGCTTTAGCCTTGAAAGAAAGCAGATTACAGCAGTTTAGGTCACCCCTATCTTTGTAGGTGGAACAGATAAGTGCTGATGTGGGTAACTCTCCCACCCCTTTTTAAAGCTGTTTATGGTTGCATCTATTTTGTTGTTGTTGCTGTTGTTTTCTTTTTTTTTTTAGCTGTAATCTAGTGTAGGTTCCCCTACCACCACCAGGGTCACTGTACACCTGATTGGAGTAAACTTCACCAGCTTGGGCTTGTACAACCCACACCCAAACTTCTCTCTTTACAACAATAGAATTGTGCTGTGTCCAAGCCATTAAAGTCATGGGCTGGAGTAGGGCAAGGCCAACGCACCTTGTGTTGAAAGTTTCCAGGCATTTCAGTAGTTATAATAAAGTAAAGGCAAATTCAAATTCCACCCTGAATTCCCATGAACAAATGACTGTCAAATCCCACGTTTTGATGGCTTTTGCGAAAGCACTTGATACAGTGCCGCATGAGGAAATTTTGTTAAGCTGAAGAAAACGAGGAATTGTAAGGAGCTGGCTCATGTATGGCCAGAAGTGTAAAGTGTTTGAAATGGGGGAAACATCAGGTTGTAGAGATGTTACTAGCAGAGTTCCCAAAGATTTGTTTTAGGCTTGAACAGGTACATATTTTTCATTGATGGCTTTGGCACACACAGCAGGAGCATGGTAATGAGATAAAGCAGAGGATTTGGATAGCCTACATAAAGAATGAGATGAGTTTGAGGATGGGGGTGGAAAAAATGGAATCGAGTAACACAGAACGCAAGGTTAGGAACTTGAGGGTGAACAACAAAACCTCTATAAGTTGGGAGCCCATCAGTCAGAAATGACTGAGGTGGAGAAGGACCCTTGGGTTATTATTTGGTCTTGGGATGACTATAAGCTATTAATGCGAACCTGTGGCACATAAGGAGTATTATTTTCAGTAGAGGTAAGGAAGTACTAGCAGAGCTGGCCTTAAGGAAAATAGTGCCTTGGGTGACCTTGTGTTTTGGCTCCCTATACTCCCTCCTGCCCTGCCCCAGGGGTCACTGTGGCCTGGCTTGGGTTGTCACATCTCCTTTTCTTCCCCTGCTGCTTCTCATGGCCCCATTAGGTAGAGGTGGTGCCATGCTCCCCCTTCTGCTTCTTACCCCCATGACCCAGAGACAGGGATAGGCTGTCTGTAGCTTGAGATGCAGCTAAAGGAAAAATGATGCAGGGATGACACCAGTGCTCCCCCTTGCTGCAGCTCCTGGTGGCAGTGACATAGGCAGCCTGAGAAGGGTGAGGCAGGGGTCTGGGGTCCTGGCCTTGGGTCTCGCCTGCTAGTGCTAGCAGCAGCCCTGTGGTCATCACCCTGCAGTGAGTGGGGGTAGGCAGAGCTGGGCAGGGTGGACTCAGTAGCTGTGCCTGAGCTGAATTGCAGCTTATTCATGCTTCCACAAACAGGCACAGAACTTGCATGTCCTTACCTGTGTGAATAAGATTTCAAAAGCCAGCAGTTCCCTATGTAAAGGGGCAGATGGTGTTTGTGCCTAGAGTGCATGCAAGTCATTTGAATGACCTCTTAAGAAAAAAAATTAGCAAGAAGTTAAAAATAGACCATACCAGACAGAATGCATCCTCTTTGGAAAGTATTAAGACCTCTCTTAAAATCTTTGCCATACAGGATTACATTCCAATACAGTAAGAATCGACGTGGGTAAAAATCAGCCCAGTTTTAAATGTGTCAAATGCCCCAAATATCTATGGTCTGTTCTACCCAAAGATTTTTCCGTGATTGACTGAAATAAGTCCCAAGTGAATCTAATAACTTACCACTGGTAATAAGCATTCAGAGTTAAGCTTGTATCAGGTACAGCCATGTAAAATATAATATTACTGAATCCTAATAACTTTCCAGGTAATTGACCAGAGTTTTTGACAATGAACAGTTTTCAAGGTCACAGTTTGCCACGTTCTTTTGGAAAAGTTTTCAAAAGGGTCTAAGATCTCTTTCTTTCTTTTCTTTTTTCTCTTTGGCAGTGCAGAGTTGGACTTCCAGCTCACTAGGAAGTTAAAGTCCAGCAGGTCAACTTAAGTGTTTTAGGCTTTTTTGGTCATCTTAGAACTTAGATGCTAGCAAGAGCAGTCCTTCTGTTGCAGAGCTATAATGTTCACAAGGCAGAGAGTAAACTCTCATGTACTGACTAGTATGTGCAGCTGTCTTGGATGTTTGTACAAGAATTTCTGCTGATGGCAGTTCTCCTGAAATGAACCTCTATGCAAAATATATGCCTTTGATAATCTGCCATTGAAATGCTAGTGGGAAATGTATTTTGTTTTGTTTGGGGGGAGCAGGAGAGGGGCAAGAGACAGACACATGCTAGTTACTGGGCAAATAAGCTGGGGAATCTAATAAACTTCTGCTTGTTTTGAAAGTAGTATACAAGTGATCTAATCTAGCCCCCAAAATGTGTTTTGAATTAGGCTTCAGTCAAGAGTGCCACTTGGCAGACAGAAAACCTTCGTGTATCAATCCTATAATCAGTACAGAAGGGCAAGTGATTTCAAACTGCCTATGAGCAAGACTCCTTATGACACTTATTCAAACTATGTTCAGCAGAGGAAGTCTTCCTCTTATGTTTCC
Organism: Alligator mississippiensis; assembly: GCF_030867095.1. Classification (NCBI taxonomy): domain Eukaryota; kingdom Metazoa; phylum Chordata; order Crocodylia; family Alligatoridae; genus Alligator; species Alligator mississippiensis. Next base: position 221,752,384 of record NC_081824.1, on the reverse strand, counting down.
TGAGCTGTATAATCTAAGCCCTCAGTAAGCCTTAATGAGAATACCATCCCACTCCAAGTAGGAGCTAAATAATATAACACGCAAAGATGTATGTACTTCCTGGTAAGCAGACCTGAGTGCTCACCAGTTAGGGAAAGGAGTTGTTATGCCTTCGTGGCATTAGAGAAGAGAATGGATAACCCAGCACTTGCTATAGAATTAGATATCAAATAAGCTTCCTCTTCCTCTTCCATTTTCTTGACGCACTGAATTTTTGAGATCGAAATGCCTCTTACAAAATTGGCCTGTTTCAAAAATTCAAGCTGAAGTTGCTGCTCATGGGGTCATACTACTATTCATTAAATACTGTTTTGTGACTGGCTGTTAGTGGAGTACCTCTCCCTGACATGGAGGAACAATCACTGTCTCAACTTCACAGGTTTGAAAGTATCTGGATCTGGCTTTTGTCAGGCAACTCCCTAACTGACCTCAGCAGGCTGAACAAGTGACTTCAAGATCTCATTCAGCTGCTCATGATTTCTGTGCCTACCATAGCTGGAAAACTAGGCAGTGCTGTGCCACTCTAATCATATGATCAGAAAAAGACGGGTAGCTGGAGCTAAAATATAAGTTATATTTTGAATTTGATGTAAACAAATCTGAATGGTTGATTTGCACACAAATCCAATACACGTCACCCTGTTCTGTATCATCTTTTTATGCCAACTGTTCATCAATTTTGTTACTTCTCTTGTAACTCTAAATTCTTAATAGGTATTCAGTTTTGTTCTTTGGGTATGCTGTTATGGTCCCATCTAGCAGCAGTCCATAAATCTAGCATGCCTCCTACTTCTCTTTACATAAATCTTCCAGTGTCTTAACTTTTTCGTCCAATATGTTCTCTACCCAGAGCGTTTAACTTCTTTCTTTTGTAGCTGACTGTTTACAGATATCTATTTCCCCTTCTAACAACTTCAAGAGTTTCCCAGATTAGAAAAGGAGATACCTCTGGGGAGTTATTGAATGTAATTGCTTCAATAATATCTTTTGTTCATTTCTGCAAGCATTACAGGATCTTTAAAGTACATGTCATTTCAGTTCCAGGATCATTAAAGTCACTTATTTTCTCAGCCCAATAGTACTTTATGTTCTAACTTTCGGTAGTTTTAAAAAGACACAAGTATAACAAAATGGGCGTTAAATGGCAAATGCGTAGTAAATAAGTATTGACCAACACAGTCATCATGTTGATTAAAATGCTGGAGGCCAGTAAAGATTGTTCTTAAGTGTGGTCAGACTTATCCTTTTGGTTTACTTGAGAAGACATTTTTTGGGGGGGAGGAGGGAGAATGAAAGGCACACAACTGACAACTCTACCAATTTGTGACCTACTTCACAACACCTGAAGGCCTGTGGTACTTCTTCTTTAGAGAGGCCTGTATATGGGAATCCTACAATCTGCATTGTTTCTTCAGCGACTGGTAGAAACTTCCTTAGATTTTTTTGCCATGGTATAATGAAGAGCTAATTCAAATGTCTGACTTGTAGAAGAAACTGTTCAGCACAGGGCATGTGGTATATTTTTTATATCTTAGTTTCATAGTTGGTAGGGTTGGAAGGGACCTGAGCAGATCATCAAGTCCGACCCCCTGCCATGGCAGGAAAAAGTACTGGGGTCAAACAACCCCAGCAAGGTTTTCGTCTAACCTCTTCTTAAAGACCCCCAGGGTAGGAGCCAGCACCACTTCACTTGGAAGTTGGTTCCAGATCCTAGCCGCCCTGACAGTGAAGTAGTGCCTCCTGATGTCTAGTCTGAATCTACCCTCTGCCAGCTTGTGACTGTTATTTCCTGTCACTCCTGGTAGTGCTCGGGGGAAGAGGGACTCCCCCAGTGCCTGCTGGTCCCCCCTGACTAGTTTGTAACCGGCTACTAGATTCCCCCTCAGTCTTCTCTTGTGGAGGCTGAACAGGTTCAGGTCCCTCAGCCTCTCCTCGTAGGGCCTGCCCTGCTGCCTCCTGATCATGTGGGTGGCCCTACTCTGAAACCTCTCAATGCTGTCCACATCCCTCCTGAAATGCGGCGCCCAGAACTGGATGCAGTACTCCAACTGCTACCTGACCAGTGCTGTGTAGAGGGGGAGGATCACCTCCTTGGACCTGCTCGAGATGCATCTGTGGATGCATGACAAGGTGTGGTTGGCCTTCCTGACTGCGTCCCCACACTGTCAGCCCATGTTCATTTTGGCATCAATAATGACTCCAAGATCCTTTTCTGCCTCTGCACTGACGAGAAGGGAGTTCCCCAGCCTGTAGGTATGCTGCTGGTTCTTCCCCCCCAGGTGCAGCACCTTGCACTTGTCAGTGTTGAAACCTATCCTGTTCTCATCCGCCCACCCCTGTAACCTGTCTAGGTCCAACTGCAGCCTATTCCTCCCTTCTAGCATGCCCACATCCCCCCCACATCTTAGTGCCATCAGCAAATCTGAATAGGGTGCTTTTTATCCCCTCGTCCAAGTCACTGATGAAGATGTGAACAGCACGGGTCCGAGGACCAAGCCCTGGGGGACCCCACTGCCCACATCCCTCCAGGTCGAAAATGACCCATCCACCACCACTTTCTGGGTGCGGCCCTCCATCTGACTCTGTATTTGCTTTAAAAGTTTTACAGAAAGGGTTCAAATACATATTGATGAGCATAAAAAGAGCAGGAAAACCAGTTGATGTGACACTGCCCAGCAACGGCAATAATACACCACTTGACTCCCTCTCTTTGAAGTTTTGGCATCCTGTTTTGTTTGTATGTCTTTTCTGTATGAAAGCAAAATCTGCTTCCGTGTCCATGACTCACTTTTATTTAGTCTGAAAAGCTAACCTAGCTCATAATTACTGTAGTAAATTCAAAGCTGTCCAAGTTGCTGGTGAAGAAGGTCTTAAATGTCTCTGTTCTTGTTTTAAGGCCTCTGATGCACCATCTAAAGTCCCTATACTATTAAAAGAGCTGCAAGAGATGTTGACTGAAATCCTTGGCATCTCTGAAGTCTGTGGCAAAGATCTCATTTACTTCAACAGAACGGAGACTTTATATTTTCTCTCAAAAAAAAAATTTACTTGATTTCCAGTTATTGCTTCAAACCTCACAGTACAGTGTCAACAGTAATGAAGGAAATGAGATGTGCAAATATAATAATGAATATTTGACTCAAACTGAAACTGCTGCTCATGGGATCATACTATTATTCATTAAATGCTGTTCAGCCCAAATGCCAGTATTCATGAAACTATTAGTAAACAGTTTGTGCTGGAATTGCATTCCATGTTATTCACTAACTGTTCAATATATCCCTATTAAAAAAAAACAAACAAACAAAAAAAGCAAATAATGCAAAATCTCCAGTCTTCTAGTTAAGAAACACGGACAAATGGTCTGATTGATTAGGGGTGCTTTGAATTGCAAGTACCAGACATCAAAGAGCTCAGCAAATTAAATGTTTACATCAACCCTATAGAGCTGAGCTGTTGGGCTCTCTGTACAATGCTGTTATACAGGTCTTATAACAATCTTTTAGATATAACTTAATACAAGTTTTGAATGCCACCAGGCCAACATCTCTCTCTCTCTCTCTCTCTCATATAGATAGATAGATAGATAGAATTGAACATGTTTCATCCCCCAAATAACATCCTTAGACTGCATGCTCCTGGAGGCAGAGGGCACTATATCTGGGTTTAGTACAGTACCTAGCCTGTGTCACTACTTGACTAGGTTCTTGCCTATCGGTGTGTGTGTGTGGTACACATGTAACACTTGAGAGAGTGTCATGTGGCCTGTGAGTTTTACATTAAGTCCTGGTTCAGTCCCTTTCAGTCGTATCTGCATTAGAGTTGAGTTGACCAACATTTATTTATTTTTTCTTGGTAGGACTGCAGCAACATGTTGCCTTGTAGATAACATCACCTGACTTGCACTTCTTAACCAAATTCCATGATCAGTAACCTCAGTCAATGGCATTCAATTTTACTGTTATGAATTCACTGGTAGGATGTATTTTAATGCTAGAGCACAAAGTAAAGAGCCATAAGGAAACAATGCTGTTTAAAGAACTAAAAGAAGCCAGTGAAGAATATATAGTGCTTGTATATACTACATAGTATTTGAAATTTATCACATTGTCTATCTGATTCATCTGAATGGCCCTTTAACATTCACTATGCTTTACTTTATTTACACATAAAAGTTAAGTAGCATTAAAATTTCTAATTTACAGAGCCAAAAGCAGGGGAATACTGAGTTAAGGCTGTTGCTCCAGCCCTAAACACAGCTTCTGTGTTGGCTCACTGCAGCAGTAGCATCTCTGCTGTATGCGACTGTGTGTACTGTTGTCATGCTTCTGCCATTTCTGTGCACAATGGCTGGACTTTTATAACCTTGTTACAAGAAGCACCATCCAGATTTGCAGATATGTCACACAGAGTTGTAAGGAGCTACCCACAGTGAATTTAATTAGCACCAAACATGGAATACTTGGTGACCTGCAGTGCAGATAACATAGTTGCTGTCCAATGATACTAACTTATTTAAAAAAAAAAAATCCTATAATACTGTGATACTATAGCCCATGTATTGGATTAAGCTAACAAAGGATTATAGCTGGTAATTTACAGTCAAGAAAGCTGAATCACAAATGGTAACAACACCAAATCCAAGCCTGTTCTGTGCAGCAAACCATGTTGTTTTGCAGTTCAAATAAAAGATCCAGAAAGAACTGGGAATAACTGCCAGTAATTACTAGGTATTTCCCCAATATGTATGGATAGATTTTGGTGACGGATGCTGTAAAGACAGCCTTCTAAAATGAGCTAGTAATCTCCGGGTTTAAAGTATACAAGGCAAATACTACCAAGATTTACAATCAGAACCAACTATATTATAGCCGGCTTGTGCTCTCACACAGAAATCTGGTGTTTGACTTGTGAGGGGAAATTAAAAAGGAACTGAGTCCACCCCTGTTTTGTTAGATTGATTCTCTGATATGCTTCAGGTTAAAGGAGAATGTTTTGGCAGTCATTCCAGCAGGCTATGTTCTCCTTCCCTTTTTAAAATACTAATTAAAAGATCAGATGCTTGAGGCTGTACTTAGATGTGATATAAACAGTGGCATGTTTATACAGTTAATAAATATATGTTCCTTAGAAAAAGTGTCCATGTAAAACTCCTAAATAACATTGCTCTACTATTGACTTAGAGGGCCAGAATATGCTTGGCAATAGTCATAAGCAAATTCTGCCAAGGTAAGAGGCGCAAGATGGTCTCAAGGCTAGAGCCTTATCCTGAAATCTGAGACCTGGGTGTTGTACCAGAGTCAGCTGCTGACTTGATGAATGATCTAGAGCAAGAGATAGTCCTGCTTTTTTTCTGTATGTTTTCCCCTTCTGTAAAACTGAAAGAACATCACTTAGCTTACTGTGTAAAGAGCTTGGTCATTTAGAGAGGCCACTTATGTAAAAGCTAAATTGTGATACTGTCGGTTTGGGATGAATTTTCCTAGTGGTGTGTACAGTGGGCAGAGGGCTGCTTTAACCTACCTGTTCATTGTAATCTTACTTTGCGCATGCAATGAGTTCCACAAAATTAATACGGGCTACTTTCTTCTACATTTTAAACCTTGTTGCACCCATTTTGTCTGACCAATTTATATCCGATATATAATATACAGCACCTTTTATCTTGTGCTGGAAAACATTTTGCAGAGCAACTTTTATGTGAGAAGCAGTTACAGCAGGCTACTTATAACCTGAGTTTGACCCAAAGTGAGGGGAAAGATTTTTAAAAGCTTTATTTTCAGTTTTAGTATAAAATCTGCACACAATGGAAGTAGAAGAAAAACTGGGGATTTTAAAACAGGAGATGGGTTATATACACATTGAAACAAAAGGAAAAGCACTGTATACACAGGAAGACGATTTATAAATAACTCTTATTATCCAAAAAAAATCACTATTTCTGGTCAAAACCCCTCTTGTATTAGAATTACCGAAGTCACCTGTCAGAAATGACTGAGTATTCAGGCTTTTTGAGGGATATTTCTGACATTTTCCTCTTCAACCTCTGGAAAGAGAGCATTGTTCAGTGCTACAACCTATGCTAAGAGTGCTTTGGATGCCTTAGTTTGATTGTTTTTTAATGTGTAGCACAATAAGAATTAAATAATTTCTCAGTGCAACATTGCTGTAAACTTAAGCCAGTGCATTTCATTAATGACTTATTAACTGGGTCCAAGTTCTACATGTTGGACTTGAGAGCACCTAAGGTCCAAATGACTGTACAGAGAATGATGCTCCCATAGCTAGGGGGAGGAGAAACCTCTCTTCAATTTTCTCTGCTACCACAGACTTCCAGTGTGATTCCAGGCAAGTCATTTAGGCTGCTGACTGATGTGAAAAAAATAAATAAATAAAAATAAAACCCCCAAAAAACCATTGCTTTACCAGAAGAGGAAGTGCATTAGTTTGACTCGTCTCCCCAGCTTCTGTATAGATTGTGCGCTTCAGCAGGACTTTTTGGCACTTTCATCTAATAGCTGATTGAATCGGCTTTAAATAAAAGTGCCAAAAAACTCCACTGAGGCACGCAATCTATACAGACACTAGGCAGGCTGGGTCAAATTAATGTGATGCCTCTACTGTACTATGGCACACTGAGCTTTAAAGTAAAGCACTGGGGTTTTTTTTCTTTTTTTCACATCTGTAAGCAGCCTTAGTCTCTCTTTGCCCTCTGTAGAATAGCAAATCAATAGCTACTATTGTGATCACCAGGTTAAAAAAAAACAACACAGGCATATGTGAACTAAAAGACCTAAATAATGAGCTTTGTTGTGGAGCAGAAAGCAACTTCTGCAAACCCTTGGTCTCTCTCTACCTAATAGATACTGCCTATCTGACAGATCATCTCCCAATTCTTCTAATTAGGGACTGTCTCTACATTTAGAACCTTTATCACTACACCTAGTTCCCAGAGACACTGTGAGGATGAATAGACTCAAGATAGCCACATATTTGGATATGATAGTAATTGAGGAGATGTTGGGAGGAGAGGGGAGTATGTAAATGCCTAAAATGGGTAGGATGAGTGGTCATGGAGATACCATATGGATACTTCCCTATGGCTTTGCAGTACCTGGCTGGACTCTATCCCTCAATGGCAGGGACACATTTTCAAATGCATACGTGAACAAATGTTGGGACAGGGCATTGGTAGGCAGATGTGTGTGGGTGGGTGTCAGCTGTGTGACTATACGTCTGAACAGAATAGGATTTTTGGTAGAAGAAACCATTTGGAAATTTTGGCTGGATATTCACTTTCCTAGTAATATATTAGTTTAATTTAAATTCACTTTACAGTCAGTGCACAAGAGAATTATTTTGAAGGTTTAATTTTGCTAGCTGTGAAAGCAATAAGGTGGCTATCAACAGAGAAGAAATAGCTTGGTTGTTTGTTAATGCTCTTGGACTGTACTATAGCTACTAGGGGCAGCTGGAACTGTAAAGGATCAAATAAAATATGTAGCATTGTTGCTTTTTGGATTATTTGTTTTGTTATCTCGACAGTTCTGTTTTGTTTCTAGAAACTTACAGTTGATTTCTGTGGTTTAATCAGAAAAGAGCCTGTTTTAATCCTGAACAGAAGCAGGGAAAGGCCTTTAGCCATCTAGAAAACATAATGTTTGGTCTGTTATTAGTAAGAAGGAAAAATCCATTACATTTATCATGTTTGCATTGGTGCTAATTTTCTGGACATTTTAATTGGGGAAAACTGCATTGAATTGCCTATATTTGGACTGGGAATTTAGTGTGTTAAGATGGAGATATTTGATTTTTATCTGCTATAAGCAGCCATCTGGAGTTAATTTTATTTGTGTTACGTGGCTTGCATGTGTTTATATTGCAGATTGAAATCCCTTAAATTGCATTCTTTGAATTTTTACATATCCTAAATGACACTTGCTTGCAATACAGTAATCACTCCACTGTGAATATTAAAATGGAAACATGTGATTGAAAAAAAAGACAATGTATAACAAACAAATTCATTTACAGCAGAGTGCAAAGTCATACTATATAATGAAATGCATAGATTGCACGGTGAAATACATCTTGTGCCTATTGAAATGCAATTAGAGTATTTAAACTTGTCCTATTTAACACAGCCAATGTTTTGTTATGCTGCAAGAATGCAAACATATTTGTTAAAAGGTATCTTTGGAAATGTGCTTTATATATGCCAACCGGAGTAACCTCAGTATCGCTTCTTGCTATGGACCAGAACATTGTTGGTTCTTGTACTACAAAAAGACTTCTATTTATTCAAAACTGTCCAGTCAGTGCTGTAATGAACAGAATTGGCACCCAACGTAAACTGCACAGGACAGCTATGGGGAAGGTTGGGTTGGAGTGTGGTTCCAAGGGTGGGGGCAGATGGCCCCAGGTTTGGGAAGCTGCAGGTCCTGGGGAGGAGATGGGTTTTGGGGGTAGGTCCTGAGAACAGGAAGCAGGAGGGGCAGCAACCTTATCCATGCTGGGATTCCTACATGGTCCCAACTGAGCCAATGCTGCTATTACATGTGCTCTGCCCACTCCAGGTATTGGTCTTAATGCATCATCAGCCAGAGACTATTTTGGAATTCCTGACACAGACTCTGCAGGGGTAAGAGGTGATTCTGGCAACCCTCCTAACTTGGCACCCTGGGCAAGCGCCCCTTTTGCCCACCCATGGTTACAATACTGTGCCCAGTGCAGCTCTGCCTTAGGATCAAGAAAATTCTAAAAGGGTCCTGAAGCTGCAAGTTATGCAATGCAGCTGTCCTCTTCTGCAATGGATAAAGACTGACAGAGGTCACCAAACAAGACATTTTCACTCTCTAAATCAGTGAAAAGTTAATCTGACAGTGGGATTCAGATGCTTCTTGAGAAGGAATTATTGTACAGCATGGTGGCCCAACCAGAATTTTTTACTTCTGATATTTAGCTCAACTTTTCATTTGTAGATCCCAAATGTACCTACATTTTATCTTAATTCTATCACCAAATGATACGTCCAGTCTTATACCTGATATGTTTAGTTACAATGTATGTTTAGTGTATTTGGATAGCAAACCAATAACAACATCATCTTGGCTATCTTTAAACTCTTCTGTATCTACAGGAAAAGAAAACTTTTACGCAAAATACTTGAGTCAGAAAGCCCACTGGTATAAAGTGGCACGACTCTGGTTCATAGACTTTACCTCTGCTGAGTCTCCATCCAAATTGTCTTTGTGGCTGGTATTGAATTACTGACTACAGATGACCAGTTCACTGTTTGTGGTTACATTTCTATTCCCAATGTGAGGAGTCCTATCTCTCATGGACTAACAATTGATTTGTCCATTTTCATCTTCATTTCAGCTGAGAAAGTCATTATGTAAAATAATAACAGCTTTCCCCATGAAAATAAGTGTGTCTCTTGACAACTAAGCAGGAAGCTGGCATTTCATTTTTTTTCCAGGCTATCAGCTCATTATGCTACTGAATATAATGTTAAAGACCTGACATTCTAAAATGACACGGCCAGATACTCGGTTATATTTTTTTTTTTTCCTTCTCCTGAATCAAGGGAATGATGCTTTGTCTCATCAAGGCATGCCAGCCAAAATGTTTTAAGCTAGCTGGACAAACTGTACAAGGAACATGTACGTTATAAATGGACTTGTAAATGTAATCTTCAGTGAAGGTCTCCAAAACACCTGATTTATCCGTGAGTTAAAAATGGTCTCTGTATGCTTAGACATCTGAACTGTGACTCATTGAATCACTAAAGTGACTTACTAAAGTTGGTGAAGATTTCCTTTGGCTTCTTTAGGCTTTGGGTCACTTCTCTATTGAAGGAGACATTAGCCAATGCAAGGTTTTGAAGGAAAGTGAACGTATTCCTATATAAGTTAATATGAATTTTGCTGGACACATCTCTTAGAAATGCATTTAACAAACTTAGAGGTTGGAAGTGGGAGAGTGTGAAGTTAGAGTCTGTTTTCTATCTACAACATCACTGAATTCTCAACAGTCCACAGAAAGTCAGAATAATCCAGGATTTAAGAGGCTATCATATAATCATAGGAAAGCTGAGTTCAAATCCCTGACTTGTCACAGACTTTGGTGCCACAGTCCTTAGTGACTTACCTGAATTTCATTTCAGGCCAAAACTGCAATTCAAAAATCCCATGCTCAGCTGCTACCTAACTCCAGAAGTGGCTTAACTCATAAGCTAAAAGCTCTGTTCTGTATTTTCCTGGAACTGCCCAAGGTGGAGCAGCTTGGGAATTACTTTATCAGGACCCAAAAATGAGGTATCCTTTTGCCTGAGCACCCTGATGGGCTCAGTCCTGTAGGTAGTCTTGAAGCTTGCAGAGTTGAAATCAGGAAGGCCAAAATGCAATTGGAGTTGCAGCTAGTAAGAGACAGAAGGTTAACAAGGAAAGTTTTGGCAGGTATATCAGCAACAAGAGGAAGGTCAGGGAAAGTGTAGGTCCTTTACTGAATTAAGGAGGCAACCTAGTGACAGATGATGCAGAAAAGGCTGAAATACTCAATAACTTTTTCACCTCAATCTTCACAGGCAAGGTCATGTCCTGTACTATTGCATCTGTCAGCACAGTTTGGGGAAGAGGTGAGCAGCCAGCAGTGGCAAAAGAAAAGGTCAGGGACTGTTTAAAAAAGCAGGACATGTACAAGGCCATGAAGCTAGAGGTAATGTGCCCAAGGGTGCTGCCAGAGTTTGGATGTGACTGGAGAGCCACTGGCCATTATCTTTGAAAAAACTCATGGTGATTGAGATATATGGGCATTATATTTGCCCTTTTCCATTTCCACCTTTGAAAAAGGAGGATCCAGGGAGCTACAGGCCAGTCAGCTTCATCTCAGTCCCTGGAGCAGGTCCTCAAGGAATCCACTTCTAAGCACTTGGAGGAGAACAGTCGGCCTGGATTTGCCAAGGGCAAGTCATGCCTGACCAACCTGACTGCTTTCTATGATGAGCTGACTGGCTCTGTGAATGCGGGGAAAACAGTGGACATGATATCCCTTGGCTTTAACAAGGTTTTTGGTACAGTTTCCCACAACAGCCTTTCAAACAAGCTAAGGAGGTACAGGTTGGATGAATGGACTATAAGGTGTATAGAAAACTGACTGGAGCATTGGGCTTAATAAGGAGTAATCAATGGCTTGATATCTAGTTGGCAGCCAGTATCAAGTAGAGTGCCCCAAGGGTCAGTGCTGGGGGTGGTTTTGATCAACATCTTCATCAGTGGCCTGGAAGATGGGATGGAGTACATCCTCAGCAGGTTTACAGATGACACAAAGCTCTGGGGGGAGTAGTAGATATACTGGAGGGTAGGGCTAGGATTCAGCGAGATCATGACAAATTGGAGGATTGGAACAAAAGGAATCTAATGGACTAGGGACAGACATTACACAAAAACTAGTTTAAGTGATCAAAAACTGGTTTAAACCGGTAACAGAACAGACATCCCGTGCACATAAACCAGTTTGAAAATGGCTGAAACCAGTTTGAGATAAATGTGATTGAATGTAGTATCAGACTTAACTGATTTGGGTCAAACTGGTTTGTGCAATGTTTGTCCCAGATCCCTTTCTGGTTTAAGTTAAACTAGATTCTCCCAGCATGGTCTGTGGCCTGGATGGGGCTCTCTTCTCCACAGCAGAGCTGGCCCCTCCCCTCCGCTCCAGGTATCTTCCTGGCTTCCCCCTGCTCCTCCCCACTCCCTGCTAAGGAGGGCTTTTCCCCCCATCTCCTCTGCCTTGCGTAGTATCTAGCAGACCACATGCTGGCTATGGTCTGTGCTGTGGCAGACAGGACAAAGGCAGAATCAACAGGTAGCTGGTAATGTCCCTCTGTTTTCTTAATAGGGTAATAAACACTGTGTTATCAATTCCTTGCTGGGCTGGTCAGAAGGGCGGGATTGGGGCTCCCTAATTGAAGCATCATGCCAAGGCCTGGCCATGCCCCCCTCAGCTCAGCATTGTGCAAGGGAAGGGAGGGCTGCTCTAGCGCCCCCTCCCCCAGCTTCTAGCCTGAGCCACTGCAGGCATGTGCCTACATTTCTGGTATGCCAAGCTGATTCAGCCTAGCCAGGTTAGACTAACCTGCAAAAATTGAATCAATTCAGGCTCAGGACTTTTGCATGTCTGTCCCTAGCCAGGAGGTTCAACAGGGACAAGTGCAAAGTCCTGGAACTATCCCATGCACCATTACAGGCTGGGGACCAACTGGCTAAGCAGCAACTCTGCAGAAAAGGACCTGGGGGCTACTGTGGACAGTTAGCAGAGTGTGAGCCAACAATGTGCCCTGCTTGCAAAGAAAGCTAATGGCATGTTGGGCTGCATTGGCAAAAGCATTGCCAGCAGATCAAGAGAAGTGATAATTTCCCTCTATTCAGCACTGGTTAGGCCACATCTGGAGTAGTGTGTTCTGTTTTTGGGCTCCCCACTACTGAGGTCAGACTCATGAATTTGGAACACCTGGAATCAACAGTACTGGTCTATCAAATGAGGAGACTAAAAAAGGGAAAGGTTATTGGTGTGTCTGACTACTATTTTTTAAGAGAATATTCAAGTAATATAAAAGGTTAAGATTTTAGCTTTTGTAATGAGTGAAAGAAGAAGGAAGAAAAAAGAAGTAAATGAGCTGTCAAACTTTCTTTTCCTTGCTTTGTCCCAGCAGCTAGTAGATGTGGGAAAAAAGCTAAGAAGTATCTTGCTATACTGCCTTAGGGCAGCTAAACTGGGACACGGTGGCTAAACTGGGGCAGAGACGGAGAGGCTGTGATCTTATATAATGTCGCAGTGTGTATAGTTTCCAGCCTGGAACATGTTGATCTGGTGATAATTCCCCAAGTAAGTCTGCAGCCACTGCAGAACTGTGTGGGAGCAATATAGTAAAAGTCATTGGAGCTTCAAAAGTGTTCAAACTGCTTAACTATTACCTTTCCTACCAGACCAAAAATTTGAGTGCTTCCTGTCTTCCTATGCGAAAATCTGTTATAACACTGCATAATGAATTGCTCTAAAACCATAAGGACAAATGTAAGCATAATCAAAGTTATCTACATCAGTATAGATAGTGCAAGTACCTTGGCTTAGCGTGTCTGTTGTACAACAGTACTCCCTTGCTCACCTTTTCTTTGAAGTTTCTGTCTTCATTGCTTAACTGGCCTCTCTTAGACATTACTCAGGACAATTGCATATATATTTGGTTATTTGTCACTTGCTGGTTGTTTAAGATGGGTAGAAGGGGTGGTGATGGGGAAAAATGCTGTGGTAATTAGCACAAGGAGGGACCAGTCCCCTTTGACTATCTTTCACCCTCCATTCATATACCATTCACTACTGAGGAAAAGAATCTTTGCCATGACATCACTTAAAGGGTGGGGTAGGAATTATGTAAATAAAACAGCCTGGAATAAGATAGCCTCCCTGTCCCAGGCATGTACCAAACATTGCCATGAAAATGCAGACTTATATGCAAGGATGCTTATAAGAACCTGGTAAAAGTAGGAAGAAAGAACGACATAATAGCTTGTAGAAATAATTTTTTGTTAACTTGTACCTAGACCAAAATGCCTCTAAGGAGCATATTGTTATGCTAATGGTTGCCTAGGCATATTTACAGCATCACCCAAGAGCCAGCTTAGAAAAAAAAAAAGAATACTAAAACAGGACTTGAGAGGCCTCAGAGATTTTTTTTTGAGGGGGTGGTGGGGTGGAACAAATAACTTCAGTGCTTGCCTAACATGGTAAAGGCTGATTGTCGTTGAATAGCCATCCTAATAGAAATTGCAAAAGACCATAGAAAGCCAGGGACCTTAGGGCAAAAGAGCAGATAGAGAAAGATCACAGGTAAAAGAAGCAGGAAGGAACAATCCAGGAGAAGGTAAGGAACTGGGGAGCAGAATTACCAAAATAGATGGAAGGTATTGGACTTTGTGTAGGGTGAGGAGTTGTTATCTTTTGATTGGCCAACTATATAGTTGGAGGAGATGTTCTGAAAGCTTGTCTAAAAAGGCTTTTTTCTCCCAAAGTTTTGTCTAACATCTCTCCCAACTATACAGTTCATCCTAAGAAAGATGTCACTAAAAAATCCTTGACCCTTCATGAACTATCTATGCCACAGATGTATAACACTCCAAACCTGCTGTATAGGGAAGGGACACTACTGTCCAGCAGGTCACAGGAAGAGGCAAACCAAGGTGGTTGAACTGAGAGGGAAGATGCCAGAAGGAAAGGAGAAGAATGGGAGTGTAGTAAGACAAAGGAACCAGGGGAGGTAGGGTAGAGTGAGCACTGGATTCAGAAAACTTGAGGCCGGCCTGAATATAGATTTGTGAGGGAAGAATGAAGCTTTTGAACGGAGGGATAGACAACAAAGCAGTCTCAATTTTGTCATAGGACCTCTGTTGCTGTTGCATAATGAATGTAAATTCATGGGGTGAATGTTAATTGAGGGGCCCCTGGGCAATCTGAGGAGGAAGATTGAGGGGCTCTCCCAGAGTTGACAAAAGCCATCTGTGGAGTCGGCACCCTCTCCCCCCACAACTATCGGACTAAAATGACTCTTCTGCTAATAATGTGTTTGTGCTGAACAAAATGAATATGTACAAATTAAGAGGACAAGATGTTCAGCAAGATGTGTGGCAAATTCACACTTTTTTCTTCTTCTTTACACATAAAAACAAACTTAGATGGGGAGAAATGTGTGCATGTGTATGTTGTGGGGGGAACCATCACATCAGAATAAATTGCACAAAAAGAACATTACAAAATACCAAACGAGCCAAATGTATGTCAAAGCACCTTCTAAACAAAGCTTTGCATTAACAAGATGCTTTGCCACACTCATATTAATAATAAACAGTGAGGTTTCTTCCTTTCAAGTTGCTTTCTTCTGTAGTAGTCATGAGAGATTTTGTTTTTGCGTTACAGAAAATAAGTCATCGGCTTTTCCCACCATGCTGAACTAATTTGCCTTGACCCTGCTCGGGAGAAGGGAAGTTAACTTTCCTTCTCTCCGGCAGGGTTTTCAAGCCAAAACTTTGTTGTTGTTTTTTTTAAACTAATAATCTGCAAACTTTTTACTGACATATGTTTTTCATAATGGTAATGTAGCTCTTCTGTAAGATGCTGGAAAAGGGCTGGGATCAAATTTAGGGGTTTAATACCAATCATAGTAAAAAATATTTCGTTTTCAGTAAAAAGTCTGCAGATTATCAGCTAAAATATTGGGTTGGCAACCCTACTTGACTGCAGTGATGGTTTTACACCCTGTTGCCCTACCCCAAATATCTCCTACTCGCCTCCACACCCTGATATTTCCCCACCAACACACCCTGCACTCTGCAGCCCCCCTAGTCTTACACCCCAGCTTTACCAGGGACCCCAGACAAGGACTACTGTCTGCTTAGCTGTGACTCAGTACTATTATAGACAGAAGGGATGCAGCAGATCATAGCTTGGTGGAGGAGGGAGACATGAGACTCAGGTGGAAACACAAAGCCCTGACAATCTCCCTTCAGGGTGCTGAACACTTGATCGGACATTAAGTGGTACTGCCCCAATCTGTCTGCCCTTCAACACTGCCTCCAGTTTCTTTCTGAGCACTGAGCTTCAATGAAGTTCCAGTTGTGTAGTATTTCTTTTTACTCTAAATCTTCTGTCAAGCCTACCTTTCAGTTTTAAGTAGTGTAGAGTACCTGTTTTCAAGGTAAGGATTTTGGCTGGAGCATCTGCAGCAATGCAGCGCTCGGAAAAATTCTGCTTGGAGCTGTGGCTGCGGGGGCAACTGTCCCCACATCCTGGTTAGTGAAGGGGTCAGAGGGAGCTCTAACTGCTCTATGGTAAGAAAACCAAAGGCAAACAGCAAAACGTATAGATATTTAGAAATCATTTTATTATGATGATAGGTAGGCTGTTAGGCTTCCAAATTGCTTTAACACTGTAGATATATCAATAAAATATTGATTTCTTTCTTTCTCTCTCTCTCTCTTATCTATATAGTGGTCTTTTGTTTTCATTGTGGAGGAACATGGATTTTGGGGTATTTTACAGAGTGACTTTGGGATTTTTCAGTTTTCAAAAAGGGAATACAAGAATTCCTGCTAGGGAGGCAAGTGGCAGGACCCAGGCAGAGGAACCTGCTCAGAGCTAGCACCTTGGACCCAGTTGGGGCCAGGAGGACATGCTTTGACAGTTCAAAGCAGGCCAACATGGGGAGCATCTTCTGGCAGCGATAGCTGCCCAGATGGATGGGCAGGGGCACATATGGCACTAGTGCCGCACAAAGGCCATCTCTGCAGCCACAGCCCACTGGCAGATGGCCCAAGATGCCTCTACTGGCTGTGCAGTCCCCATCCAGTTTTGGCAAGTGTGCAGCCTTGGGACTACATGCTAGTGCAGGTGGCAGCAGGTCACAGCCAGGAAGCAGCCCCCACTGCCAGACTGCTGCAGTGGGTAGAGGGTGCAGGGAACTCTCAGAGCTGCTTCAGCAGTCCAGCTGGCACAAGGGGTAGTGTCCCTAGGTACCAACTTGCCAGTCCCCAGAAGTTCCTGAGAGTGAGTAGCCCTGAGCTACTTGCCAGTGCAGCTTTTTATACTGCTGGGGACAGCACAGGTGCTGGCCCCAGGCTCTAGCTCCCCCTGCCTGCAGATCCAGAGGGAGCCAGGCAGGGTTATTTTGCCCCAAGTGGCACAACTTGCACCACACCAAAGAGCATGTCCAGGCATGTGTGCTGAGGCAAAAAGCCCTGGGTAAAATTTGCATCGCTTGTATATGAGCTGCTGCAGGCATATGTACATGTGTGGATGCGCCCCATACAGTGTGAACCTACTACACGGCAGCAGCACCCTGAAGTGGGCTGTGCTGCTCTGGGCAGGCAGCCTCTAAAACCAAAGGCCTGGAGAAGAGAGAGACTGAGAGGGGATTTAATAACAGCCTTCAACTACCTGAAGGATGGTTCAAAGAGAATGGAGCTAAGCTGTTCTCAGTGGTGGTGACAGAACAAGGAGCCGTGGTCTCCAGTTGCAGCAAGGGAAGTTTAAGTTAGATATTAGGAAAAACATTCTCACTGGGAAAGTAGTAAAGTGCTGGAACAGGTTATCCAGAGAAGTTGTGGAATCTCGATCCTTGGAGACTTTTAAGGCCCATTTAGCCAAAGCTTTGACTGAGATGATTTAGTTGGAGCTGGTCCTGTTTTGAGCATGGAGTTGAACTAGATGGCCTCCTGAGGTCCCTAAGGGTCCCAACCCTTACTTTCTATGAAAAGTAGTGTAACTGCTTCAGTGCAGTACTATGGGCTGGCTAACTAGCAGGGAGGTCAGCTACTTGTCACTGGCATTTGGCAGGGCTAGTTAGCCTGTCTGAACCACCAGGTAGTTATGGTCATGCCACTTCACACTTTAGAGTTAGATTAGTAGTTAATGAAAAGGTGAAAGCATTCAGAGAGGGGAAAAAAAATCCTTTCTCCTCCCCTCTTAAACTTCAGAGGTGGGGGGGAAGGGTAGAAGAGGATTAAGCCTTGACCACATTTCACTGCCCACATTCCCTCCCCCCTCTTGTAGAACTTATGGCAGCATAGGGCAGGGGTGGGCAAAATGCAGCCCGTGGGCCGGATGTGGCCCGCCAGGACATTCCATCCAGCCCACGGAGCCTCTAAAAATGTAGAAATTAATATTAATCTGCCCCTGGCTGCCTGTCATGTGGCCCTTGATGGCTTGCCAAAACTCAGTAAGTGGCCCTCCGCCCAAAATAATTGCCCTGCCCTGGCATAGGGTATATGTGGCATGCTTGAGGTTAGAATACAGCACCACCAAAAGTCCATCTGTGGTATCATTCCTCTAGATAATACTACTTTATCACATGAGGTGATACACATTGCACTTCTTCCTTGTCACTGACTAACAAAAGATCTCTTACTAACATACATAATACAGACTCACCATTAGGACAGATCTAATCCAGCCTGAGACAATTTTACAAAAATAATTGGATTTTGAATAACTTTTAGTTTCATGTTAATGAGATCCCCTGCCATCCTTACTCTCACAGTGAGATTAGAAATTGTTTTATAATTAATAGGTATGATGATGCCGCTTCTTTATGTAAGAGAGGTCTGTAGCTATCTCCTCATGAGAGATTTAAAAGACTAAAAATAGGTAATTGTTCTGCCATCTACAAAAAATGGTACATAAGAAGCTGGAACTATATAATATGCAAGCAAAAGAGTATTCCTTATGTCAATAATGTAGAATGGAAGAGTCCAACTAACATAGACAATTTACCTAATTTGCATAACTAGAATAAACTGCAGTTGCCCTAAACTTTAATATAGATATTTCATCCATAGAGACCTGCTTGACCCAACATGGACCACAGTAACTCATTAGCTTTGTAGGTTATGCCTCTATGTTCAGGATAGTACTGTCCACTGAATGAACACTTAATAATTTTTGGGTGCTGGCAAAGCTGAATAGTTATGACTGACAAATCTCTCCCTCTCCCTGCCCCCACCTTGCATTTTGTAAATTTGTGAGGGAGGGAAGAGAAGAACCAATAATTTTGTTCCTAAACTATTTTGCTTTTGCCAAAAGCATTAAGAAAAATTAGGGTTTGATTAACTAGGATCTCATTATGCATTATAATTGCACTAGGTAGGGAAAATATGCAGACTTATTATTTAAGGAACTAATGTGTTTCTAGATCTCTTTGGAGCTCATATATGAGAGTTGTTAATAAGCACTCTGTAGTTTTATTTCAGGAGAGCTAATTATATCAGTTCATTTCTTTCTCAGTTATTTAAACCTAATCTAATCCCATATCATCCTAAATCCCTGTGATGCGCTCAACTGACTGGGAGCATCACATGGATTTAGGATGATATTACTGATTTGAGTGAATATCAGGAGAAAACATCAGTAATGAGTATTACTGATCTGAGTGAACATCAGGAGAAAAACAGGTCCTGTGGTCCTCCCTTTAGCAGTAGAGTGATGCTATGAGCCAGGTCCTTGACTGCTGTCAAGTCACTGACTAACTGAAATGGAACTATGTCAATTTACATCAGCAGAGGATCTGGACCACTTGTCTTTGATAGGTAAGATTGTTGCCTACTACATTAATCCTTTGGTCTCCCCAAACCTGTAAAGATAAAGTAGTTGTAGCAACAACCTTTTTCCCTTATCTGTTTTTAACAATACCCCTACATCAGCATCACAGGTTATTGAATTTGGCATTGTTTCACTGAGGTGGGGGAGTTGTCAAGAGCAACTTATGACTATCCTTTCACATTTTGGCTAGGGAGAAGGGTCTCAACACTTAGTATATGAAAGGGGACAGATAAGGTATAGAAAATGTGGAAAATGTCTACTGAATAGGCCTTTCAGCTGCAGCTCTTCCATCCAGTATCATCAGCAAACATTTGGATACTTCTGTAGAGACCAGTCAGCAAACTTCTCTTGTTTCTTGAGAACCAAAATCAGAATTTTATGTAGAAGCTGAGGATGTCCTAATGTTGTCCTAACGACTCTCTGACAGGGCACATCTGATCTTTAAAAATATGCCTGCAGAACTGGAAACTTCACTTTGCCCAAATGAGCTTTGAAAAATGCTAACTCCACAAAATGAAGGCTTCATAGGAAACCACCAGCCCTTTCTCAAAAGTGGGGGTGGGAAATGTTAAGTTGAGAAGAACACTAATATTTCAAACCTATTGAAGCACCCTGTTCTGGTACTTCTTATATCAGAATGTCTCAAAATAATTGAAATGAGATGTGATTTTTTTTTTTCTCTCTTTGATATCAAAGAATTAGAAATGTTGACTTTCCAGCTCTATTTGGGAGGGGTGATTTTTTTAATTTCAAATGTTTGTATGATGCATGCACACATGTATGCACGTGTTTGTGTGTATGCGTGCACTTTTCTATCCTATCTATATGTTGCATGGTGTCCTATATAAACATGGGCCTAAAGATGTCAACATTTGTTCCCTTATTGACCAAAGCATCTCTGCTGAATTCTCCCAAAACTCCTGATTCTGAAATCTGAAGTTTTACCTCAAACTTTGGGAAACATCAGTGCTGGACCATAGTTTTACTTCTTTGGATAGTTTCAAAGATCCAGTGGAAGAAGCATCTTTCTGGAAACACTATCAAAGTGCATCTCCTCTCAGAAAGTGCTGACTAAAAGAAATGGCACTTACTGGGTTTTTTTGAAAAGCTGGCAAGCCAGCAGCATTGCCAGGGAAATGTAGGGCACATTGTGGTTTTGAAAACTTGACCTTTTAAGTGCATGTCCACACATGCAGGCATGCGTGCTTGCAGCAGTTCAAATGGGAGCAGCACACATTTGAGCCAGGGATTTTTGCCTCAGTGCACGTGCCCAGACAAACACTTTAGTGTGGGGCAAGTTCTGCCTCTTGGGGCAAAATAACTCTGCCTGGCACCTCCCAGATCTGCAGCCAGGAGGAGCTAGAGCCTGCCTTGGCAAAGGCTAAAAAGCTGCCCTGGCAAGTAGCTCAGGGCTACTTGCTTTCAGGAGCGTCTGGGGGTGCCTGGAAACTGTGGGGCCGCTTTCCTCTCACTTGTCTCTGGGCAGAGCACTGCAGAGCACCTGTGGGCGACGTCCACCAGCTCCTTGGATGCCTTTGAGAACTGGTGGGTGCGGCCCAGAGGGCCGTGGCAGGTGTCCTCAGGTACACTTGTTTTCACATTTTGACCCACATGACACTCCTATCCTGTTTTTTTTTCCTTAGTTCTCCCAAGTATTTTGTTGTAGCATTCACCCATTTAGCCCCCCTACAATAGGGGCTACTAGTTAGCCAGGTGGGCCTTAGGGCCCACAGTATTTGAATGTTACAAATAGGAGCTTCTGGGGCCCTGCCAATTGGTATCTGGGGACACTAGCCCCTTGTGCCAGCTGGACTGCTGTAGCAGTCCTAACCAAGAGTTCCCTGCCCCTCTACCCACTGCAGCAGTCTGGCAGTGGGGGCTGCTGCCTGGCTATGATCTGCTGCCACCTGTGACAGCATGTGGTCCCCAATCTGCACACCTGCCAGACTTGAATGGGAACTACATGGCCACAGCAGAGGCATCTGCACCTCTGGGCTAGCTGCCAGTGGGCTGTGGCTGCACCGCTGGCCTTTGTGTGGCACTAGTGCCAAGTGTGCTGCTGCCCTGCCATCTGGGCAGCTATCACCCAGAAGATGTTCTCAGTGTGGTGGCCTGCTTTGAACTGTCAAAGCATGTCCTCCTGGCCCCAAGTGGCCAGGAGGTCAGCCATCTCCAGCTGGGTCCTGGGTGCCAGCCCTGAGCAGGCTTCTCTGCCTGGGCCCTGCCACTTGGCCAGAAGGTGCGGGGGTTGGAGCACTCTGCTTGTCCCCCATCCTGACTGACTTCAGATCTGGTGGTCATTTTTAACGTGATCTAACCTCCCCAAATGTCTGCATTTAGCCTTAGACTCAAAACCTAGCACAATCAGAACCATCTCAAGTGAGGTGGTCACCATATCAAGTGAGATACCTGTTTGCAACCTTAAAGGTCAAATTTTCAAAACCACAACGTGCTCTCCATTCCCCTGGGAATACTACTGGCTTGGCAGCTTTTCAAAAAATCATCATTACCCACAGTCATAACTTGTTTTTGTACCTATGCGAAACTAAGCTTTATTTGAAATTTGCCTGGAAATATCTGTTTAGTGCATAGACATTAGAAGCAGAAACCCAAAGTAGATAGATGTAAAGGCCGTCCGATCCCCAGAAGTTACTTTTTTCGGTATCTTTAAGGCTGTTTGTTTGTTTGTTTGTTTTTAATTATTATTTCTTGAGTATGGTACAAACATAGCATCTATTTCAGACTTTGCTTTATCCTACCAATGAACTGGCAGCCTTGATAGAATGCCAAATTGTTTCCTATGGGAAACTAATGAGACTGGAGTATTCAATTCTGGGGGATTAATATGAAAATACTGCATTAGGTAATACTAAAGAGACCTGCATGAAGCTTCTGCTTTGGAAAGAAGAACTGAGGAGGAAATCCACCAGTCTGTGTTACTGTTAGTGATAAGGGAATTATATATTATCTAACTAATGTAACAGAACATCTACTCAGTAACTAGGCCTTCTAACTTTACTCCACTTTACCTGCAAATAAGTAGATGTCTTTCTTTACAAAATGCAAAAATAAAGCCACAGAATGTGACTTTTTATGTCTTGCATTCCAATTTTTCAGTAGTGAGATACGCAAAAGGGTTGCATTTCTACAAGAATCCTGCAACCGGTTCATGTCTAGAAACAACAGATGGTATAGCTTTTGATTAACTAGGCTTCAGGCTTTTCCTTAAATTTTAAGAATAGCCATTAATAAACACTGACATTGAATTGATTATTCATTTTTATTGCTTTTGCTAAGAACATATACTCAATTAAACACCACTACCTTTCCAAGGGTAAGCAATCCACACAGACATCTACCAGTAGCACTGCAATGTGTTGTTCCTTTGTTACTAAGGCAGCAATTAACAAGTTTCTAATGGAACAAAGGCGGCCAGTGACAAGCACAGCATGATAATAGGAAGGTGTCTAGTTTTGACTTCTCAAATGGTGAGATGGCTTAGAAAGGATAGAAAAGCTCACAGAGTGCTGGGTTTAGATTTTTTATTCCTTCACTCGCTGCACTGCATTTAAAATAATATTTGCACGTTTCAATTATTAAGGGGTTCTAAAACATAAATTTAAACTGCAATCTTGTTATAAGCAAGAGGTGTCCTTTACATCAGAGAAAAAGAGGAGATAAGAGTTTTCTCTTTTTAAACAGCAAGATGTGCGTGCAGTTGAGTTCTGCATTATCAGGCTCTGTTGATGGAGTAATTGGTTTTTAAAGTGATTCTCTGTTTTTAATGTCATGTTTATGCAAATTGAAAGGCAGGGAAACGGAGAAGGAGGATTGTCATCTTTTCAAAATAATCTATATCATTTTTTAAAATAAAGATCTCAGCTGGGAAGTGATTGCCTCTGTGCATGAAATTTAACAGAAGACAATAGCAAATTATTTTATTAAGAGGTTTGCTTTTCATCCAAGCTATTTAAAAATCCATAAAGAGGTGCCCCTGAAATTCTGCATAATAATTCAGAAGTAAATTAAGTATGTATTAAGAAATGTAAAACGCACCTTTCCCTTATTGCTCTTCAGACTTCCAGGCTTTAATGTACTCTATGCTTCCGATCTAAATGAGGAAGAACTATTCAACCTACCAAACCAGAAAGCCTTGTTGCTTCTTCCTGCTTTTGAGGACACTCCTTCCCATACAGCCACGAAGAATAAGGTGGTCTTGACAGTAAAGGATGCAGACAGATGTGCAGCTCCAGCCCACGCTGGTTTCAGAACTGGAGGGGGGAAAGGGAGCAGAGGGAGCTAATTCTCGGGGTTTGCCAGCTGGTGTTGGAGGTGGGGTGGGTGGATTGGATTCCCCCCCCCACCTACGGGGGGGGGGTGGGAAGGGGGAAGGGGTGGCTCCAATCCACATGCCTCACTTCCCAGTGTTGCCTAAAGAAAACCCAGGCAGAGCTCTCTCCGTTCCCTTCCCCACCTGAAAACAGCTTGGAGTCTGGCAGGCAGCACAAACACAAATTACTGAAGACACTATATTTTGAAGCCTCTTCATCTGAACTCTCATGCAATGAGGGGTCAGATTTTTATGGGCCTGGGCCCTTTTAAAGCACTTTGCAGCCATGTGCTTTTGTCTGGCCATGGCTGTAGAGCACTTTCGGGGGCTAGATTGGGCAAAAACTATCACTTTTGTCTGTGCCCAAAGAACTAAATTGAGCTGATGCCGGAAAAAATCTTTTAGTAGGGATGGGCATGTCTTGCGCGACCTTGGGCAAGGCACTCTGCTTCTTCTGTGAAATTGAAATAAAAAAGCTTCTTTATTTTTCTTTAATTTGACTGCAGAGTTCTCAGAGCAGGTTCTGCCTCCTGCTGTAGATGCATAGCCCTGATGTCCAGAGTGTGGCTATTGAAAGGCACCATTTACTGGTTTGCCAAGGTGCAGCTCTTTTTTTTTTTTTCCCCTGATTGACAGGGAAAAAAGTAAAGAACAGAATTTTAAAAGAGAGTGAATGGAATCTGTCACATGACTAATTATCTATACCACATTTGTTCAGCTATAGGATGACCCTCACTATAAGATGCCCCCCACCAATAATTAGATTATATACGGTAAAAGCTCTGTTATCTGGCATCCCCCGGGAATGGGGGATACCGGATAACAAAATATGCCGGTTAATTGAATGGCCCTGGCCACTGCTTCTCCTGCCACGTCTGGGGCATCCCTCTGCCCCTCTCGCGATGTTGCCGCCCCTCCCACCGCATCACTGCCTGCCCTGCAGGACAGGGAGGTGGGCCCCTCACAGCCTGTTATGCCCCTGGGCCGTGGGGGCTCGGCAACATAGGCTGCTTTGCCCCTGGCCATGGGGGCTCAGAGAAACCAGAAGTGCTGTGGTGGGCACTTTTGGTTTCACTTCATCTTACAAGCTGGCATGCCGGTTAGTAGAGCATGCCGGCTTGTAAGATGCTGGATAGCGCAGTTTTTTCTGTGTCTGTCTATCTATCTGTCTGTCTATCTATCTATCTGTCTGTCTGTCTATCTATCTATCGATTTATAGATATATGGAAAAATTATATATATATTCTTCAGGTATAGAATCTAATTATTTGATGTTTGCCTTGAATAAATCCCCTTTCCCAATGCTACAGCAGGGAAAATAGACCTGAGGGACATAGCCCTTTGCCATCTGCCATTCCCACCCCTCAACTTCTTCCCCCTGCAGCCCCTTCCCCCTTTCCTTCCTGCCAGACCTTGTTCTCCCTAAGCTCATAGAAGTGAGAGGCAAATTTGAAAACACTGACCTTGAAATAAATATAGCTATAGTAATTTGCATATAGGCAAATTACCACACCACAAGTACCCATAGATGTAGTTAATCCAAAATTGGTGCATTTTAGGTTTTTTTTGAAACTGCTACACATTTTAGCACAGGTACTTCCATAAGCATACTTTCTAGCAGTACTTTTGTACCTACTTACATATATATTAAAAACTTTGTAAGCTGTTAGTCCACAGCCAAAAGACCTATGATTTAACATATAATGCATTGGGCTGGGCCCCAGCACAGTCAATACTGTTTCAAGCCATGGTGATCCCACAGCTCGGCACTGCTCAGTGTGTGTGTGTGTGTGTGTGTGTGTGTGTGTGTGTGGCAGGGAGGGTAGAGTAATCTGAAGTACACACACACACACACACACACGTGCTAATTGGCCCATCACTCATGACTTGAGCCAGGTGTTCTTATCATGGGTCCTGGGACCCTTCAAAAAATTGTATTTTGATGAGGCACAGGCAACCTGGTCAACTCATCATGGAGAATGGGGCCACATTAGTCATCCATCAGGCTGAGAAAGGGGTGACAGAGGGATTCTGGGTGAACTGCTTGAGGCCCTATTTGGTGATGTTTGCCAGACATTTAAGGCTGGTGAAGAAACAGGAATCATTGGAAATGGGAAAGAAAGACAACTCAGCTGTAGGAGTGAAGAGGAAGTTGAAATGTATTCAGTGTAGTAGCTCATAACGACTTTTTAAAATGAGCCAGTATTGAGGGGGATTGCACGTGATGGCACTACTGTATATATCTTCTTCAGATAGACTGCATTAACCTATCCTTGTGGCAGGTTCCTGTGCTAACTTGGAAGGGGAGATGCTGTGATCAATTAAGTAGTTTTACTCTACCTGGCAGGAAAGAGACTTCTCCTCTTGGCCTTGAATGACTTCATATAGTTGGAAGGTGGGGGCCTGTCCCTTGCACTGCAGGCAGGCTGACCCCTATCAGAGTCTATGAATACCTTCAAACATAAAAACCTCACCTTTGTAATTTTAAGTTCATGGGGGATTGCTCTTGGGCTTTCCCTCTAGCTTGTTCCTTCAGCCTTTGGCTAGGGGCAAGCAAGACAAGGGGGTATCTGAACTCCAAGGTCTCCAGGGTTGGGGCTTGCATGTAGAATGCCTGCCATGGATTTGGGAGTATCTGAAGCCCCAGACTGATGGTAGTCTGGGAGGTAGGATACTTGTCTGTGGTAGCACCACACATTTGAATGATTGAGCTCTGCTCAGTTAATAGAATTCAGAACTGATTTAGCCTGAGTCAAGAAGTTAAATAAAAAAATTGAAATTTCATTAAATTTAACTTCAAATTTTGAAATTGCATCAACATTTTTGGCACCTGGGGTGGCTGTCAGAGCTTGCTCCGGCCTCTCCATGTACCAGCTTGGTATTACAGTACCTTCAGGCCCAGTGCTCATTCCCTCCTATGGGAGCAAGTGCCCGTTTGCTTTTTTTTTAAGAGACACATGGATGAGCACGCGCATGCGCGCACACACATGCGCGCACACACATATACTCTGTTCCTGCTGTCCTGTGGGGCTAGGCCAACTCTCAGGATCTCAACATTACGCTGTTAGATGGGAGAGTGTGACACAATTGCACATATACACACACAAATCAATTAGGCACTTACACACACCCCAGGCTCATATGCATACACTACCAACTCAGGCACATACACATCCAAGATAGCCAGTCTAAGCACATGCACACCTATCGCCAATTCAAGCAAATACAATGGTAGCAGGAGAGAAAAAGGCTTGGTGGAGGGATTGGAGTTAAGAGGTGTAGGGACAGAGTCCAGGTCCTTTGCTTGGGGAAGGAAGGTGGGTGATAGGCATCTATCCTGGGCTGCGAGTTGATCCTCGATGGCTAGTCAGAATCTTTTCCAGCAAGGTGTTGTCCAGAGAGGGTTGCTGGCAGGGCCTCTGGGTAGGTAGGTGGTGTGGTATAGTGCTGGTCCAGATGGAGAGGGCATCCCAAGGAGGTCACACTCTACCACCCCTTTTATAGGGGTGGGCTACCTGTGTCTCCTATGGGATGGACATATCCAGGCAAGGACAGTCCTGGTGTACTGAGCATGTGCACTCCAGGCAAGGACATACAGTTCCAGATGTCTGTGTTGCAATATAGGCAACCCCTGCTTAGCGCTCTTAATTGGTTTTGGAAAAACTAAGCGCTAAGCAAAACCCATTTTCCCCATTGGATTTAACGTAAATAAAGACAATTGATTTTGCACCTCCTGCCGGCCCAGACCATGCTCCTCCAGCCCCACCCTGGGCCCTGCCAGCCCAGGCCCTGCACTCCTGCCGGGCCTGGGGGACCCGCCTGACCAGGAATTTATGGTGAGAAGGCAGCAGGGCTCTGGCACAGGGTAAGCAGTGGGGCCACCTACTGGCCTGTGCCCCGCTTTGCCCAGCGGGAACTCCTTCCAGGGCACCCAGCACAGATCACTGCAGGGGGTGGGGGCTGGAGTGGGGGAGCTTTGTGGGCTTGGCTTGCATTCACCCAGGCCCTGCACTCCTGCCAGCCCTGGCCTTGGGCCCTGTGCTCCTGCCACCCACCTGCCCCGGGCCCTGTGCTCCTGCCATCCACTTGCTCCGGGCCCTGCGCTCCTGCTGCCCACCCACCCCTTCTTGCTGCCACTGCTGCTCCTTCCCCCTTGCTAGCCATTCCCACACCACATACCAGAGCGGACCCTGCACTCCTGCCACCTGCCAGCCTGGGCTCCAAACTCTCACTGTCCAGCTCCCCCGCCCACCCCTTCTTGCTGCTACTGCTCCTCCCTGCCCACTCCAGTACCATGTGCCAGAGCAGACCCTGGGCTCCTGCCACCCCTCTCTGGGCTCCCACCGGCTGCTACTCACCACTTCCCTCAACACTGATGCTGAGTGCTATAACGAAACATACTCAGCGCTAAGTGAAAACAGGTAGGTATTTTAAATTAGTGCTATAACGAAACCATGCTAAGTGAAACCGCGTTATGTAGGGGTTACCTGTAGTGGGTTGGCTGATTTCTGTAGGGTCTTTGTTTTTCAGATGCTGGATCTGTGGTTCCTGGGTGAGTCAATGGAAGGCAATAGTCCAGTCATCAAGCTGATGGTCCGGTTGTTGAGTAAAAAACTTGCCTTTCATTTGGTAGTTAGTGGAAAAGATTAGAAAAACAGCTATAGTGAAACTGGAAAACCACATCCACTGTATCTGGTTTCAGGCTTCATTATAAACTCAGTGCTTGGATCATCTGTGCAAAAGGCCTGCTAAAGATTTATGAACTTCTCAAGAGAACATGGTCCTAAGTTTAAGAGAACAAAGAGGTGATTTTTTGTTGTTGTAAATTGAAAATGAGCTCATGAACTGCTATGCAGTACTTCTGGGCAGGATACTTTCAGGCAAGCTGTAGCTTCATTTTTGAAACTGTAAGGAGTTCTATATAGCCTTGGAGGTGAGCCTATCAATGTAAATAGATAACACTATTCTAGATGTTTCTAAAATGAACGCAGTCAACACCTGCTGTCCTCAACCCAAATTCACTGAAGCACTGGACAGGTCTTGCTTCTACATCTAAACATTGTGTCTTGGGGTTCATTTCTTGCAGAATATCAAAATGTTATGGATGATTTGGTATTGACCAATGCAAATAGAAGTAATTATATTAAAAAATAGACATTACTTCCTGCTAGCAATATCCTATATACTGGAATCTCACCACTTAACTAGTATCTTTATCTTTTGACAGAATTTAGAAAAAAAAAATGTTCTAATGTTTAAATGCTGTTATTCTGGATTGCTCAGTGAAAAGCTATTCATTATACATAGTCTGCCAAAATAGCAAACAAAATATTAATATACCTGAAGAAATGAATAAATTATAATACTGACAATATAATAATGCCACAGAAAATATTTCATACTGTTCCGGTAGGTCTCTTAAAAATACAGCAGAAGAGTGGATACAGAAGTGAAAAGAAGGACAACAAATTTAAAAGCTGATGGAATTATATATACCATATATAAGTAAAGCATGGGATTCAAAAAAAACCAGGAAACATTCTGAAAAATATAGGCATTTACGAAGACTATGAGACTACCGAGATTTTGATGACAATCTACAGGTGTGCTGGATAGGATAGAAGGAAATAAACAAAGCACTGATAAACAAGGAAAAAAAGAAAAGCTCTCGTGAGCTGGATACTTTATAAATATGAGGTTTCTCGCACCTTCTTCTGAACCACATAGCCCATCTTTAATTAGATGGATACAATGGAATGTGATGAACCACTAGTGTGATCTGGAATAGTTTTTAGGGCTGTGCAAAGCTTTGGTTGCTGATCTGATTCGAAGGAGATTCGGCCCGATTCAGCAGCTGAATCTCCAAATCCAAATCAAATCAGGAGACCCTTTAATCTCTCCAAATCAAATCGGAAGCCTCCAAATTGATTTGGAGAGATTTGACAATTCGGCCATGGTGTGACTTTATATGGGTTTTTTTTCTACATACCTCAAGGTACCAGGTGCATCTCGTGAACACAGATAGTGGGGTGGATGGAGCATCCCATGGAAGTGCAGGGGGTCCCCCGTGTACTTGGTGGCAGACTCAGAAGTGGACCAGAGTACTTCTGGGGGGAGCTCCCCCCCCCCAATCTTCCTGTGGGATATTCCACCTGCCCCACCATCTCAGTGTTCACAAGCATGTGCCTGGTACCTCAAGGTATGTAGAAAAAACATTTAGAGCTGTGTCTGTGGCCGAATCGCTGATTCTCCAAATCAGAATTGAGTCAGGGCAGTGATCTGAATCAGCAAATCAAATCACTGTCCCCCGAATCGGGTGAAATCCAAATCAAATACTGCCCACTTTGCACACCCCAATGGTTATTTTCATGGTGTTGTTATGTCATGTTGCACTGTATCACTTCAGATAGCAGCCCTTGTAACATCTGCTGTTAGAATTCTTGTCCACAGGCTCTTCTCCAAAAGGAAGAGCTACTGTTTAGAGCAAGAAAATTGAAACATTCTCACAGGGGCAAGGGTCAGAAATTACACACGAACTGGTGAAAGTGATCAGAAACCAGTTCAAATTTTTCACACAGGAAGTTCAGTGCAAGGTCAGTGTCCAAAAGTGGTTTAAGAAAACCTGGATGGATGTAGTATCACACTTAACTGATTTAAGTTAAATCAATTTATTGAACTTCTTTCCCAGATCCCTTCCAGATTCAAGTTAACTCTGTCCCCCAGCATCCCAGGATGCTTTGTACCTCTCCTGCAAAACTCCCCTCACAGGGTAGGCAAGCTAGCCTTGGCCCAAACTGTCTGCTCCAGCTGAGCAGAGCAGCATGCTCTAGCACCCCCCAGCTCCTGGCCTGGGCCACTACAAGCATGTGGCTGCATTTCCAGAATCAAAAGTGAATGTCTGTCCATTTAGTTATAGGTTCACTCTGTACAATTTAGATTAACCTGCAAAGATTGGATTGATTCAGCCTTGGACTTTTTGACTATATTTACTTAGCCAGGAAGTGAACAGATTGCTCTTCTATGTGGGTTTCAGAACAGTCCTGGTTGGGGAGGCCACCCTTTTAAAAAATTTCTTCCTAAAGCATACTTCCTTCTCTCTCTGGACTGTTGTGCAAAAGGAATTGGAATGAATTGCAGGTTTCTCTTGCTTTATGTGTGTGCTGTATGTTTAAATTCACTCTTATACAATTAATCTTTTAATATAAAAAATTCACTATATGTGAGGTAAATTCACTCTTATGCAATCAGTGTGGTGGAAGCCCACAGTCAGCTGCTTTGTGCGGTGCATTGTGGGAGTGATGTGTACCAAAATACAGTGTGGATATCCAGTGTGCATCTATGCTCCTTGCTCATTGTCTGTAACACATGTTTCTGTAGTTGCCATCTCTGTTATGGTAACATTCACCACCACCCTGGGCTTGTGTGCACTATCTGCTGTTGGTGAGTACCAAAATTGTCTTGTAAAAGTGGTAGAAATGGGTCTGGAGGTCAGTACAGTTGAAGTCTTGAAACGTATCCCTATTTGTTACATTGTAAAGTGGGTTCCCTTTATGCAAATTCAAGTTATGCGCTGTTTTGAGAAACCTATACTGGGAATCAAGTAGTGCCCCTGTACCTGTCACAATAACAGGCCGAGTAATTACATGCATGGAAGCTGTGTGGGCACTTGGGAAATTTGGGTTAAAAATCCCTTGTTCATTAATGCAACATTACACCACAATGCTCATAGTAAAAGATATTGTTAACTGAGTCATTCAATAACTTCATACACTTGCATTTTCTAATATGCTGCCCAGTTAGATCATTTTAAATGGTCTAAAAACTCCCTACAATAAGGTACAGAAAATCATGTTAGCACTGTTTCTGAGAGATGAGTAAACTATTGTCAGATTCCCTTGCGTATCCTTAAGAGCAAGTGTTACAATTGCAGATCTATTGAACTGCACTCCATTATCTCTTATTAATGGGAAATTGTCCATAAATTACTGAGGCGTGACTCGTTTTTTCCCCAACACAGCTGCAGTCTCTTTATTCTGTGAAATTTTAGCCTCTCAAGGATAAAAAGAAAAAATGGAGGGGGACTGAAACCACTCAAAACAGCACCTCCCAGCATTCCCTGACAAGTGGACCTTTCTCCATGATGCTGAATCAGCCCAGCATGAGAGCTGGAAAATGGATTGGGGGAGGCAGCAGCTAATGTGAGCTTCCCATAACACTTACGTGGAAGGGAACAATGAAAGGTGCAGTCTGAAGAAAATCTGAAGCGGCAGAGAAAAAAGTAATAAGTTAAATCATTACTAACCAGAACTGAAGTGTTTTGCCTTGTTACCCTGAAGTCAAGCAGATGGTAGGACAAGGTGATAGCTTCCAGACTAGCTGATTCATAGACATGAGTTTTCATTGTCAACATCCTGCTTAGTCAGATGCTATGAATGGACTGGCAGAAATAATATATAATACATGGAAGGGGAAGGGACAAGGAAAGAGAACAGTTGTAAGAAAAGGAGTAAGTAGGTTGTTTGCTCAATTGAGATGAAAAAGGCTGTTAACACCTGGGGGGACACAAGCATTAGCAGCCATTCCAAGTAATAGGATAAGAATCCATAGTCCCTGTAGAGAACGAGACCAGGGTTGATGCAATCTAGTCTCTGAATGGTTTCTTGTTCTGCAATTTCATATTGAGTGAAACCCAGGGCAGGGTTGTCTCCCAAGCTAGCTTAAGACAGTGGTCATTTTCCAAAAGGGGTTGAATATCATCAATGATGTGTTTTAAGGTATTTGACCTGGGGGGCTGTAAGTGACGACTAAAGAGATCTGTTGTCCTTATCATTGGGTTGATATTGTAGCAGGTCAGACAGAGATCTGTCTGGTTCTGATTTGAATGACTATGGCTTTGAGAATGTATTGTAAAGTGTGGATCCCTGAAGGACTCATCCCACTTGGTGCAATCAGGGCAGATATGGTTGTAATGTATCATTGCATTTGAACATCACATGGATGATGGATCTAGCAGGGTGCTTAGGATGAAGCCTGGTGGCATGGAGTCAACTGTAAGAGTTTGTTGTTTTCCAATACAATATGGTGGTGGTGTTGACATTGCAAAAGTTCACAATAATATGGCAGAAATCACAGGGTGGAATGTTCAAAGGTCAGTTTGATAGATAGGGCGAAAGTCTTCCTTCTCATATTTCCACGTGATGAAGATATCATTGATGTAGCTCGGGTATATCAAGGAGATGAGAGGACAAATGCAGAAGAAGCAGGCTTCAAGATCTGTCCTAAATATATTGGGGGCATGCATATGCCTGTGACCAAATCATTTGTTTACAGGTACAGGGAGTCTTCAGATCTGAAGCAGTTGTGTGAAAGGATAATACAGGAAAGTCTGATGGAAACAGACCTGCCATGCATGGGAATAGAGTTCCTTATGGCTTGTAATCCATCCTCATGGGGAATGTTGGTGTATGTACAGAGATCTGACATCCACTGATACGATGTTTCCTGGAGTTTGTCAGTAGAGGCTAGTGTCCTAAGAAAATGTGGTGTCCGTCCCTCCATCAATGCTGACCTTGTGAAGGAACACCTTGAGAGGCTGGATACCTTCAAGTCAGCTGGCCCTGACAATCTACACCCCAGGGTACTCAAGGAGCTGGCGAGCATCATAGCCCAGCCTCTGGCACGGATCTTTGAAAACTCCTGGCGCTCTGGTGTAGTGCCCAAAGACTGGAAGAAGGCCAGTGTAGTGCCTATCTTCAAGAATGGAAGGAAAGTGGATCCAGCAAACTATAGGCCCATCAGCCTGACTTCTATCCTGGGGAAGATCTTAGAAAAGTTTATTAAAGAGGCCATCCTTAATGAACTGGCCACTGCCAACATCCTGAGGGATAGCCAGCATGGGTTTGTTGCAGGTAGGTCTTGCTTGACTAATCTCATTTCCTTCTATGACCAGGTGACCTATCACCTGGACAAGGGAGAAGAGATTGATGTCATATATCTTGACTTCAAAAAAGCCTTTGATCTGGTATCCCATGATCACCTCTTGACAAAACTGGCCAATTGTGGCCTTGGGTCCACCACAATCTGCTAGCTGGGAAATTGGCTCCGTGGTCGGACCCAGAGGGTAGTAATTGATGGAAGTCAATCGTCATGGTGCCCTGTGACCAGTAAGGGTCCCCCAAGGCTCTGTCCTTGGACATGTATTGTTCAACATCTTCATTAATGATGTGGACATTGGAGTCAGAACCAGACTGGCCAAGTTCACCAATGACACCAAACATTGGGGCAAAGCATCCACACCTGAAGACAGGAAGGTAATCCAGGCTGACCTGGACAGACTCAGCAAATGGGCTGATGGGAACCTGATGGTGTTTAACACCAAAAAATGCAAGGTTCTCCACCTTGGGAGCAAAAACCTGCAGCATCCTTATAGGCTTGGCATCACTACACTGGCTAGCACTATGGAAGAAAGAGACTTGGGGGTCATCATTGACCACAAGATGAACATGAGCCTGCAATGTGATGCTGCAGCTAGTAAAGCAACCAAAACACGGGTTTGCGTCCATAGATGCTTCTCAAGCAAATCCTGGGACGTCATTCTCCCCTTGTACTCGGCCTTGGTGAGGCCACAGCTGGAGTACTGTGTCCAGTTTTGGGCTCCACAATTCAAAAAGGATGTGGAGAAGCTTGAGAGAATCCAAAGAAGAGCCATGCGCATGATCAGAGGTCAGGGAAGCAGACCCTACGATGACAGGCTGAGAGCTATGGGGCTCTTTAGCCTGGAAAAGCACAGGCTCAGGGGTGATCTGATGGCCACCTATAAGTTTATCAGGGATGACCATCAGTACCTGTGGGAACGTTTGTTCACCAGAGCACCCCAAGGGATGACGAGGTCGAATGGTTATATACTACTGCAAGACCATTTCAGGCTGGACGTAAAGAAGAATTTCTTTACTGTCCGAGCCCCCAAGGTCTAGAATAGCCTGCCATCGGAGGTGGTTCAAGCACCTACATTGAACACCTTCAAGAGTAAATTGGATGCTTATCTTGCTGGGATCCTATGACCCCAGCTGACTTCCTGCCCTTTGGGCAGGGGGCTGGACTCGATCTTCTGAGGTCCCTTCCAGCCCTAATGTCTATGAAATCTATGAAACTAGTTGGTAGCTATGGTGGCATATGAAAATAGGATAGATTCAACATAGCCAGAAACTCCCTTTGTGATCATGCCATTACCAAAGGCAATGGGGCGTCCTGAGTTGCCCGGTTTGTGTATCTTGGATAATTCATGGCCTGTGTCTCCAGTGGTTGGAAGCATTTCCATTACAGCACATTACATTTTCTCCTGCTTTTTTAAAGATAGACACAACCTCTTAAAAGGCTTTACCTTTAAAAAAGCTGGAGAAAATGTAATGTAATAGAAATGTTCCTGTTGCACTTAGCTTCTAACTCAGGTCTGTAAATTCCACTCAGTCAAGTGTCACGACTCAGAATTGCAATGCCTAGTTTCTTCTCATGAGTCCACTTAACTGATTCCCTGCAACAATTTAAGAATTGGGATGGCCTGACCTAAGTGCTCATGAAATTCTTCTGAGAATACTGTAGGTACTAATAAAATAAATGGTGAGCAGTGTACCAGGGGAACAGAAGTAAATGGACACACTTCAAGGCCTCTTTGTCTCACCATCTTTGTCTTCAGAATCATTGAAAACGAGGGTTGAAAGGAAACTCAGGAGGTCATCTATTCCAACCTTCTGCTCAAAGAAGGACCATCCGTAACTAGATCATCCCAGGAAAGGCTTTGTCTACCAGGGTTTTAAAAACCTCTGAGATGAAGATTCTACAACCGCTCTTCGCAGCCTGTTCCAGCGTTGTACTACCCTCCTCATGAGAGAGTTTTTCCTTATGTCTAACCTAAACTTTCCTTGCTGCAACTTGAGACCATTGCTCCTTGTTTTGTTATCTGCCACCACTGAGAACAGTCTAACTTCCTAAGTCATGTACCCCAACCCCCTAGTCATTTTTGTTGCCCTCATCTAGACATTCTGCAATTTGTCCACATCCTTTCTGTAGTGGATGGCCCAAAACTGAATGCAGTACTCCAGATGTGGGCGCACCAGTGCTGAATAGAGGGTAATAATCACTTCCCTCGATCTTCTGGCAATACTCCTACTAATGCAACCCAGTATGCCATTAGCTGCCTTCACCACAAGGGCACACTGTTGGTTCATAATCAGCTTATTGTCCACTGTAACCCGCAAGTCCTCTTCTGTAGAGCTACTGCTTTGCTGCTTGGTCCCTAGTTTGTACCAGTGCATGGAATTGTTCTGTCCAAAGTGCAGAACTTTGCACTTTTCCTTATTAAACTTCATGAGATTTCCTTTGGTCTGATCCTCCAGTTTGTTTAGATCTCTTTGAATCTTAGCTTACCCTCCAGTGTATCTGCTACTCGCAGCTTGGTGTCATTTGCAAACTTGCTGAGGGTGCACTCCATTCCATCTTTTCTTGGCCTACTTAGCATTGGGATCAGGAAGTGAGTAACCTTTATGTGGCAAGTAGTTACTAGTCCCTGTAGTCCACCCTGTGTTAGGGTTTTGTTCCACAAACAGGCTAGGTGCCAGGCTTTTGAAGCAGAAAAATGCAAGCCCTTGCTTTCAGTTCAGCTGTGAGGCATCAGAGTCCAACCACAGTCTCATGCCATAGCTTTCTTCTAACCTGAAGCTTTCATTCAGGTTAGAGCAGCCTCTGTGCTTGAGACCAGGTGCCAGCAATGCAATTCTCTATGGAAGTGTGCGCTTTAGGCTAGGGAAACAGCCTTAAATAACAACTGCAATGGTCCAGCAGGGGAGGTAATGCTCAGGGACAGCTAACAGGTTCATTGAGGGCAGGTCCTGCCTGACTAACCTGGTTTCTTTTTATGACCAGGTCACAAAGTCCCTGGATGAGGGTGTTGGGAGGATGTTGTCTTCCTGGACTTTAAGAAGGCCTTTGACATGGTTTCCCACCACATTCTCTTAAAAAACTTGGTGACTGTGGCATTGATGCCTACACAGTCAGATGGGTGGCAAAATGGCTCGATGGTCGCACCCAGAGAGTGGTGGTGGATGGGTCATTTTCAACCTGGCAGGATGTGGGCAGTGGAGTCCTCCAGGGCTCAGTCCTGGGGCCTGTACTGTTCAACATCTTTATCAGCAATCTGGATGTGGGTGTGGAATACACGCTTTCCAAATTTGCTGATGAAACCAAGTTGTGGGGCGAGGTGAGCATGCTGGAGGGGAGGGACAGAATCCAGCTAGATCTAGACAGGTTACAGAGGTGGGTGGATGAGAATAGGATGGAGTTCAATGCAGACAAGTGCTAGGTATTGCATCTAGGCAGAAGGAGCCAGCAACACACCTGTAGGCTGGGCAACACCCTTCTCAACAACACAGTGGCTGAAAGGGATCTTGGTGTCATTGTTGACTCCAGGATGAACATGAATTGCCAATGCAAGGAAGCGGTCAGTAAGGCTACCTGTACCTTGTCGTGCATCTACAGCAGCATTACAAGCAGGTCCAGGGAGATGATCCTTCCCCTCTATGCGGCACTGGTCAGGCTGCAGTTGGAGTACTGCATCCAGTTCTGGGCACAGCACTTCAAGAGGGATGTGGCTAACCTTGAGAGGGTCATGATCAGGGGGCAGCAGGGCAGGCCCTACAAGGAGAGGCTAAAGAGCCTGAACCTATTCAGCCTCCACAAGGGAAGGCTGAGAGGGGATCTGGTGGCCATTTGCAAACTTACTGCCGGGACCAGCAGGAATTGCGGGAGGCTCTGTTCCCCTGGGCACCACCTGGGATTACTAGAAATAATGGGCACAAATTGTTAGAGGGAAAGTTCAGGCTGGACATCAGGAGATATTACTTTACAGTTAAGGCTGCCAGGCTCTGGAATGGGCTCCCAAGTGAGGTGGTACTCCCTCCTACCTGCGGGTCTTGAAGAGGAGGCTGGCAGATATTTAGCTAGGGTGATATGATCACGGCACCTATTCCTGCCCGGGACAGGGGGTCAGACCTGTTGATCTGTTTAGGTCCCTTCTGACCCTAAGCATTATGAAACAACCAAATACCTGTAAAGGGGAAGGAGGAGGAAAGTGAAGAATCCAGAGAAAGGCAACAACCAGTGAAGGTGAAAAGGATTAGAGAATAACAGCCTTGTCTACATATTTAAATTATAGTGAGCATTAGTATGAGTTAGAGCCATGTCATGCATCTTATTTAGATTGTCATAGTTTTCTAAGCAGTTGCACTGTAATGCTCACTACCACCTAAGGGCATTCTTACATGTTTCCAATGCAGCATCAAGTGCTTTTAATTAGCAAGCCATTCTAATTAAAAGGGCCCATGCATCATGTGTATCAGTGGCACAGCACGCCTCCACTGAGAAAATGGCAGTGGTGCACTTTGCACTAAAGCACATTGAACGTATTTTAGTTCAAACCACACCAGTACCATTTTATTAGCAAGGAGGTACACCACACCGCTGATACACGTGATACGTGAGGCTGCCAGAGCATCTCAATTTTACACGGTCTAGCAGACTATTAATCTAGTCTGCTCTGACGTGCTGGATTTTCAGCTCATTGGAGCAGGCTTCCCACATGTGTGCAAGTGTCCTAAAAGAAACACGTCCTAAGATGGAGACACTAAAGACTTTGGTGTCTTTTGGTGGGCTGCAGGGGCTGGGATTTTCAAACAGCTGTCAGCCCCGTAAAAATACCAAAGTCTTCAACTGGCTCTGGTAGGTGGGGAAGGGAGGGAACTGTGACTGACAAATTAATGTTTGTTGGCCCCAGCCCTTGCAGAATACTGTTCAGCCAGTTCCAGTGCTATGGGGTGCCACAGGGGTGTACACACCATGGGGGTTTAATTTGGTTTAGATCTGCATTTCAGTCATGAATGATGCGTGCCCTTAGTGGTGCTGGCAGCGGCGGGAGTGCAGCGGCGGGAACGCGGCAGCCGTAAGCAGGGAGCTCCTGCACGTGCTGTCAGTGGCGGCAGGGGCGGGTGGCGAGCGCCAACCAGAAGTCAGTGACCACCTGTAAATGCCACTGCCAGCATCGGCAGCAGCCAGCGGTGATTGCTGACTGCCCGCAGACCCAGCCAGTGGTGTTGGCAGCGAGGAGGGGGGTGGGTGGCAAGCGGTGACTACCTGCAGGCACCACTGACACTGTCAGAGGTGCCTTTTTGTAGGGGGTGCACCAACACACTCAAGGGATGCACACGCACCTATGTGCACCCCCTACACATCGCCAATGATTTCAATTTAGGGAGAACTAAACCGAACTAAACCCCCATGGCATGTACACAAGGGTGGGGGCCCAAACCTTACCTGCGCCTCTATTGGCAGGGGCTGGGGGAGGGGGTGAGATGCCAGTGGGCCAAGAGGTATCTCAGGTACATGGGGGCCTGGGGCTTCCCTCCACAGCTGCAGTAGGGCTGATGCTTCCATCCACGATGGTGGTGGCACCCCCCCAGGCAGCACCTACCTTCTGGCACTTGGCCTGGGCAGTCCCAGGGGGTCCCACAGCTGGAGAAGGAAGCACCAGCCCCTCTGCAGCTGCAGAGGGAAGCACTGGGCCCCCATGCAGCTCAGGCAAGCGGGCAGGCTCTGGAGGGGGGAGGGGGAGAGAAATAAGTCTCCTCTCTGCTTTTTTTCTTTCTTTCTTCGTCAGTTGAGCCTGCCTGCATGGGCTGCATCCGGGTTGCCTGGCCCCTGAGCTGCGTGGGGCCAGGTGCTTCCTTCTGTGGCTGCAGCAGCCCCGGGGACTTCCTGGACTGGGTGAGAGTGGGTGGGTGCCACCTGGCGGGGGGGGGGTGCCACAGGGGAAAGCACCAGGGTCCTCCACAGTTCAGAAGCTGTGAGACTCAGTGGCAGCTCCCCCCCACCCCTGCTGCAGGAGAGGCTGGTAAGCTCAGGCACCCCTGCACCATCCCTGCCACCTGGGACTCCTAGGAACAGCTGGCTTGCCCCTGGGACAGAGTGACAAGGCAGCAGGAGGGCGGTTTGGTGTGCTGGTGGTGGTAGAAGGTGGAGGAGATGGTGCACAGGGTTCTGGAAGCCTGCCAAGCCCTGACCCGTGCCCCGTGCACTGTTACACTTTGTTAGGTAGAAAACTAAAATACCTCAAAGGTGTTTGATCTTGCTATGTTACAAAGTCATTTAAAGTGAAATATGCCACTGAGCAAACAGCAACACTAGTAAAGCAGTGTAGAAGGGCATTTAATCCACTTTAAAGGCCAATTCTGTGGCGTATACAAAGGCCCATGGAGGCTGGGACCAAAAAACAACTGTTTGTTCATTCTAGTTCGCCCGCCCTCACTTCCCACCCCCCATGCACACAAACCAGAACCAGTTGAGGGCTCTGGTGTGGTGGGAAGGCTGAGACTGACAAACAGGTGATTGTCAATCATAGGCTTAGCACTGCACTGGAATTTTTCTGACGGTGTGCACACTTACACATGCATTTACTGTGCAGTAAGCAGTTTTTAGGCTGCTGTCTACACATACAGCTGTTTAAAGCACAGTATCACTGTGGGTGGATTAACATGGGACTAAAGTTAGTCCCAAGTCAGTCCACATGTGCAGTAAGGTGTCTACACATGTGTTACTGTCCGGTTATTAATTGGGCATAAACTTGATACGTGCATCATGCAGGTATCAAATTTATGCCCAAGTAAGCTTAAGTTGCCATACTTACTGCGCAGTATGAGCATGCATGTGCAGATGCATGCCTTTACTTCATGGTAATTTTTGGTTACTGTGCAGTAAATGTACACTTGTAGATGCACCCAGTATTACCTCCATGGAGTAGTCAACCATATTCAGTACTCAGAATTTCAGGTAATGCAATCTGGAGAAATTCCTCACTGAAAAAGTTCAAACTTTGTCATGCTAGGGTGGTGCTTAGCATTTGCTTTACTGTTTGAATACTTGAACACTAGCATTTTAAATGCAGTTAACACCTACTAAGTATAACTTGTGACAAGGCCCTTAAGGAAGACTAGTTCCATCAGATGCACCTGGTGAAAATTCTGGAGCACAATTGAAACTTTTAGCCCCATAACTGCCTAAGTATGCACAGAAATTCCTTCTACAGGCTTCCGTGGACTTTGCTTCAAGGCATAAGAGGGTGGCCTAGAGGGCAGGTGACCTGGCCAAATCATGAAGAGAACCCATGGGGTGGGATTGGGTTGGGTTGGGCAAGTCACTCCACCTCCAAGTAACTCCACTTGCCCATCTGTTAAATGGGGCTAATGTTACCGACCTCCTTTGTTTTGATATCTCTTATAAAGAGTTAGGAAGCATTATTATCTACATATGAAAGTAAACCAGTAGAACAAGTTGTTTTGTATTGTACTTAAGCTTATGACCAGGTCTAGCAGTAAATAAGTATGGTTTTAAGTGGTTAATGTAAAAGTCGCATACTGGGGAAAGACAACCAATGTCAAGGATATGATTTTGCCTAGTGTAATTGGGCAATATTAACAGTACTATATCACTTTCAGGTTCTCATGGTGACCTGTCACTATGATATGCAGTGCAGAACATATGGCTCTGGAATCAATAGGCTATAAACAATTAAGTACATCTGAACTTTTTGTCTGTGGTCTCTATTGCAAGATTAATTGGGGGGGAAAAAAAACTTTTTTTTTTTTTTTTCATCCTGTGAGTCCTGGACACACCCACCACACCTGTGTAGTTGCCATGACACCAGTTTAAAATAGCACACAGGTGATGTATCCCCTGAAAGGTAACTTTGACCACTTAAGTAAA
This sequence comes from Alligator mississippiensis, assembly GCF_030867095.1. NCBI lineage: Eukaryota > Metazoa > Chordata > Crocodylia > Alligatoridae > Alligator > Alligator mississippiensis. Next base: position 221,711,064 of record NC_081824.1, on the reverse strand, counting down.
GGGTTCCCCCCTATAAGAATCAGAGTTACAACTACACTGGCATCAGTCAGGTTAAGGTTTTGGCTATCTATAATCCTGGGACAGCTGTTAAAGGCAAACATGCTATTGCCTGTGCCCCCAGCCATCTAAATGCCAACTTCATGCAGCTCCCCTAAGGTATCTATACTTCTGTGTTTTCCTGATCCCAGCGCTATTACTATTGGTATATGGTTATCTTTTCCAGAGCCTGTACACTGATGATCATTTACTAGGCCTGTGCGAGTCGGCAGCAATCCAATCCGGCTTTGGATCCAGCCGCTTCGGATGGCTGCGATCTGATGCGGAGCTCCGGACTGGGTTTCCACCTCCGTCCAGCTGAAGCTTCGGAGCCGCCTTGGAGATCCGGCCATAGGGTATAATGGGGGAATCAATGAAATAGCTATAACTTTGTTGTTTCTTTTCTGATTTGGATAAAACCTGCAAGGATGGTAGCCTCTGCTGAGAGCATGAAACCTACCAAGTTTCAAGAAGATTGGTACAATTGTTTGAGGGAAATTGTACCCCCAATTCTTGAAAGCCAAACTCATGTTATGGCTGTGTGTTACAATGCAGGGTGGTCAAAACTGCAGGGGTGGTAGCTCTTCCTGAGGCCACAAAGCCTGCCAAGTTTCAAGAAGATCGGTGGAGAGGTTTGGGGGAGAACTACCCCTCAAGCTGCAGACAAGCAAAACTCATGCCATGGGTGACACTGCGTGTGTTCAGGCGCAGCAGGGTGACAGCTGCAGGGATGGTAGCCCCTGCTGTGACACCTGCCAGCTGTGGAGGAGTTCGGTGCAGGGGTTCTGGGGCCCTGCACCTCTAGCTGCTGATAGGCAAAACTCGCGCCAAGACTGTGTCTGTCTTGGGACAGTTGATTGTCTGTATTGAGTCTTTCCTCTGCTCAGCCTGGTTTTGTAGGTGCTAATTGCTGCTCGTTAAGTCGTTATGTAGTAGCTAGGTCCTGTGTATTGAGCTGGTCCCTGAGTAAATCATGATTGATTGATTGATTGATTGGTAACTGGGAACACAGCAGTTTAGCAGCCAGGCCTGCAGCAGTCTCCCCCCTCCCTGCCCCAAGACCGACAGAGTCAGTCCCGCAAGCACCCATGGCACAAGTTTTGCTTGTCACCAGCTTGAGGGGCAGTTCTCCCCCAAACCCCTGCACCGATCTTCTTGAAACTTGGCAGGCTTTGTGGCCTCAGGAAGAGCTGCTACCCCTGCAGTTTTTGACTCCCGTGTTGTAACACACAGATGTGACAGGAGTTTTTTGGTTTCAAGAATTTAGGGTGCCATTCCCCCCCAAACCCTTGGACTGATCTTGAAACTTGGCAGCCTTCATCCTCTCTGTAGAGTTAACCCTCCCCCCCCCCCCAAAAAAAAATTCATCCAAATCAAACAAAAAGCAACAAAGTTATAGATATTTTATTGTTTCCCCATTATACCCTATGGCCGGATGTCCAAGGAGGCTCTGAAGTTCTTCCAAAGCTCCAAACCGCTTCCAGAAGCCAAACGAGGCCAGCACTTCAACCCGGACATGCTGCTTCCAATCCGAAAGCATCCGAAGCTTCTCCGGATCCAAAGCTCTGTCCAAAGCCTTGCACAGCCCTATCATTTACCCTCTGCCAAGTAATTTGTAAACTCTAAAACAGATCCAATCTTTCAAACTACTTCAGATTAATATTAGAATTTTATGGGTGCGCGTTATAGAAATGAATGGTTTCTTGATAAAAAGAGCATTGAATAAAGTAACTTTTTGTCCTTTGATGCATAAAGGCTTATACTAGAGAGTAACAAGGTTCTCCCCACTGCAAAAGAATACATGCAGTCTGTTCTGTACTATTATTTGGCTTGAAGTTACTAGAAAATACCCCTTTATTGTAGGGTTGTATATTTGACTAGTCAAATAAAGTTTAGTCAATTAACCAGTCAAATATCAGTAAAATATTATTTAAAAATTGGCAATAGATCCAAATAATACACAGGAAAACACAATTTTTTCCTTAAGAAATGTGTCAAAAAGCAATTAAAAACTTATTTCTATTGAAAAAAAACCTATGAAAATGTAGTTTAAAAAATAAAATTGCTATAATCTTTAACTGGTCAAAAATATGTAGTCAATTGACCAGCTTGCTAACCCTACTTTATTTAAGATGTCATGTTTAGCTGATTTTAAATGACCACTGCTCCATTGGGAGGGTAAAAGATTTGTCCCTAAAAGTTCCATTTTTCCCTTATACTATGCTTGAAGTCCTCCTGGACTCTAAGTTAGTTTCTAAAATCCTGTACAGTATATTTAATCATTTATTACTGATAGCACTCAATATTAGAATTTGAGTCCAGATATTCAAAGACACCTGTCATTTTATGCTAGTATTTTGTGATATATATGAAATTCTCCTTCCCTGTGTAGCAATTTTGTCATTACTCAGGATGGAAAGAAAAATGGGAAATCCATTACAAGGCTGACTGTGTTATGACAAAGAGAAGAATCCCCTGAGAAGCTGGATTTAATTTTTCTTGAAAGTAAAAATGACACCACATTTGACACTATTCAATTTACTATATATTTATATCAGAAACTTGAGACTTACTCTTTGTCAAGGCTTCTTTAGACTTTGAGATGTGTGACAAGGAAAATCATTCCTTGCATCCTTGACATAGAAATGTATTATTAAGTTAAAATTAAACTGTTTGAACTAGAGTAGAATGCAGTAACTTCATTAACAGTGCTGTTGACAGTTACTTCATTAAAAGGATGAACCACTATTGGTGTCTTATCAGTACAGCATAAAATTGTCAACCTAAATTCTAGTTTAGGAATGCTTAAGCACTTGGTTAAATCACATTCATAGATTCATAGATGCTAGGGTCGGAAGGGACCTCAATAGATCATCGAGTCCGACCCCCTGCATAGGCAGGAAAGAGTGCTGGGTTCAGATGACTCCAGCTAGATGCCTATCTAACCTCCTCTTGAAGACCCCCAGGGTAGGGGAGAGCACCACCTCCCTTGGGAGCCCATTCCAGACCCTGGCCACTCGAACTGTGAAGAAGTTCTTCCTAATGTCTAGTCTAAATCTGCTCTCTGCTAGTTTGTGGCCATTATTTCTTGTAACCCCCGGGGGCGCCTTGGTGAATAAAAACTCACCAATTCCCTTCTGTGCCCCATGATGATCTTATAGGCAGCCACAAGGTCACCTCTCAACCTTCTCTTGTGGAGGCTGAAGAGGTCCAGGTGCCCCAGTCTCTCCTCATAGAGCTTGGCCTGCAAGCCCTTAACCATACGAGTGGCCCTTCTCTGGACCCTCTCCAGGTTATCCACATCCCTCTTGAAGTGTGGCGCCCAAAACTGCACGCAGTACTCTGAATTGCATTCTGCTGTTTTCTGCTCATATGTCCAACCTGTCCAGGTCGGCTTGTAGTTGTTCCCTGCCCTCCAGAGTGTCCACTTCTCCCCACAGTTTTGTGTCATCCGCAAACTTGGACAGAGTACACTTCACTCCCTCATCCAAGTCACTGATGAAGACATTGAAGAGTATCGGTCCAAGGACCGAGCCCTACGGGACCCCACTGCCCACACCCTTCCAGGTCGAGACCGACCCATCCACTACGACTCTCTGGGTGCGACCCTCTAGCCAATTCACCACCCACCGGACTGTGTAGTCATCCAAGTCACAGCCTCTTAACTTGTTTACCAGTATGGGGTGGGATACTGTATCGGAGTCTTTCCTGAAGCCTAGTAATACATCAACCCCTACTCCTGCATCTAGGCGTTTTGTAACCTGGTCATAGAAAGAGACTAGATTAGTCAGGCATGATCTACCTGCTATGAACCCGTGCTGGTTTCCCCTCAGCATAATTTGTCCTGCCGGGCTCTCGCAAATGTGAGCCTTGATAATTTTTTCGGAGACTTTGCATAGGATGGAGGTGAGACTGCATCGGATTAATATTAAAGGAACTTCAGTGCATACCCTGGCTCTGAAATGTACTGAGGTCCTGCAGGTCTTGGTAGGGGAGGATGCCTGACTTCCTGTAAGAAAGAATGGCCTTTTGGGTCACAGACTTGATCCAGTAATGGAACTGGGGCAACCACCTCAGATGCTGACTTGGTGGGGCAGCTGACACCACAGCCACATGTTCATGCTAGTGATGAGGCAACAACCAGAAGTCATGGCTGTGCATGTATGTGGCAGTCACCCTGAACTTCTGGATGCATCATTACACCTCTGGCCTGATCTAATGAAAATATGTATCCCAGACATGATGGAGGAGTGCACCCACGTCAGGCACTGTAGGAGAATATGCAGAAGAAAAAAAGACAGCTACGCTAGCTCAAAGGAATGGAAAAGGAGACTTCTCTCCTAAGAAAAGGGGTAGGAATGAATTAGAAAAGAGGGGTATAAACTGCATACATTTAATTGTCACAAAATACAGATCATTCAGACACACTATAAGAACAACAATCATACACAACTCAAAGGGTCACCGTCTGAAACCAAACCAGACTTTATGTTCAAACAAGAGGGTGTTAGCAGCTATGCAAAATAAGGTATAGCCTTGCCAGGGTGAAAAGTGATTCTGGATATATGAAAAGAGGTGGATGATGTTACTACCTTTATAACTGCCAGCAATATATAGGTTTGTCTATGTCAGTTTTGCTGGAATCTGGATAAACCCAAGTGTTTTGGTATCTTTCTCATGAGATTTTCCTTTTCTTTTGTTAGTTTTTTTGCCAGAGGGATGCCATTCATGAGTTTCAGAAGATGTGGGGCATGGGGTTCTGATAATATTTCTACTATCCAGGAACAATTGCACTGGAAGATCAGATTCTGTTATTTTAGGGCCCTCTGAGGTATTAATAAAGTGCCTGTGGAAAACACAAACACTAGAATGTGGGCATGGCCAATGTTACTTACAACTGCAAAAAAAGGGTATGTTTTTCACAGGAATCAATCCATTGACCAAAGGAAGGTTGGGGGGGAAGAAGCAGGAGAGAGAATTTTAGGAGAAGAAGAAAGACAATAAAGCTGAAGCGGTGCAAGGGGATACAGGAAAACTGAACTAGAGAGACTTAGACTGGTGCCAACAGAGTAAGATAATACTTTTATCCCCCTCCCAAAGTTCTACTTCTGCACATTCTGAAGCTTATGTAAAATTCATGGCTCAAACCAGCATTTATCCCTGATTCCAATGCTTTGGGAGATCAGTGAGATTAGTAAGGGAGTATTAAGATTCAATTTAAATTTTTTATTCCTCTTGACATCATAAAACCTGTATCGCACTCTCCTAAATGAATATCCATTAGAGGGACAGAACTACAAAAGTAGTTTCCCACAAAATAAGAAATCTGATGAGGTTTATTACCTAGTATTCCAAAAATAGCAAAAAACTGATGAAGTATATGGTGATGTTTCCAATCACCCATTTATTTGTGACCTATAAAATCCACAACATACAGTGTGGCTTTCCCCCTCATTTAGGTCAACTATAGCATTAGAGTAGTTTCAGTATTGCTTAACTTCTGGCAAAGGAGATAGGAATACATGCATTTTGTATTATGGTATCCACAATCAGTTCTTCCCATGCATTCTCCATCTCCACTAGGCACTAGTGAAACAGCCAGAATTTTACTTCCTGCTGCTTGTCCTGCGTATTCAACAAATAAAAAAAAGTTAATTAAAAAGCTGATTCCTATTTACATTGGCTTGCAGGAACTAAGAAATATAAAATATTAATGACATTCTCTATGTACAATATATCAAAGAAATCCTGGATGGAAAGCTGCCATGTTTTATCATGCAAATGAAGGAAAAGCTGCAGAGTAGTTGTTAAATGGTGTTTATTTTTTTCCCCAGTGCTCAGCCATGGCAGACTGAAATTTATAGGAGACTTTTGCACCGAGGGCTCCAAGACTGAATGCTTTAACCTTTTTTTTATTAAAAAAAAAATTAAAGGGTTTTGGTCTCTTCACATCTCTCTAGTGTGAGATGATAAAATGACATCTAGCCACTCTAATAATTTAAGACTACATTTTTAAAAGGTACCTCTGGATTTCCTTTCCCTTTATTCCACCACTAGGCGGTCTTCTCCCCAGTTCTCACCTCCAGGCCTCTCTTCCCCTCCCTGGCTGCCCTTCAAGATCTGTTTGAGATCCTATAAGGGAAACCATTTCTGGCCCGGGGTCAGCAGAAATCACAAGACTTTCCTTCAAAAAGTTGAGCACAGAACAAGAGTATCTTCTATTGTCAGGACAGAATGCTTTTTTCTTCCCTCTAACTCAAGGTGGTTCATGCTCACCTATCAAGTTTGAGTGGTCACACTAATCTCCTCTATGTTTGGCCAGCGTACTCTAGTTGACGTCATCAAATACAAATAGGATCTCAATCCCTCGTTTCCTCTGTACATCACCCCTCATTGTGCTACAGATGACCCTCCCTTCCCCTCCCCTCCCCTCCCTTCTTGAGAGCACGGAGGCAGAAAAGGATCTTGGAGTCATTATTGACTCTAAGATGAACATGGGTCGACAATCCGAGGTCACGGTCGGCAGGGCTAACCGGACATTATCGTGCATCCACAGATGCATCTCAAGCAGGGCCAAGGAGGTGATCCTCCCCCTCTATGTGACACTGGTCAGGCCACAGCTGGAGTACTGTGTTCAGTTCTGGGCACCCCACTTCAAGAGGGATGTGAACAACATTGAGAGGGTCCAGAGGAGGGCCACCCACATGATCAGGGGACAGCAGGGCAGACCCTACAATGAGAGGCTACAGGACCTGAACCTGTTCAGCCTTCACAAGAGAAGGCTGAGGGGGGACCTGGTGACCATCTATAAACTCACTAGGGGGGACCAGAAGGGTTTGGGGGAGACCTTGTTTCCCCTAGCGCCCCCCGGGATAACAAGGAATAATGGCCACAAGTTGTTGGAGAGTAGGTTTAGATTAGACATCCATAGGAACTACTTCACAGTCAGGGCGGCTAGGATCTGGAACCTACTTCCAAGGGAAGTGGTGCTGGCTCCTACCCTGGGGGTCTTTAAGAAGCGGCTTGATGCCTACCTGACTGGGGTCATTTGAGCCCAGTTTTCTTCCTGCCCAGGCAGGGGGTCAGACCTGAAGATCTACAAGGTCCCTTCTGACCCTACTTCTATGACCTAGTTGTGGGTCATATAATGGAAACTGTAGCCACCTGATAGCTGCCAGAAAGGAAAAGTAGTATTATTAGACATGAAAGGAGAGATAGTGTAAGGGTTAGAGCATTAGCTTGGCACTCAGAAGAGCTGGATCAGTTGCCTGTTCTAAGGCTTTCACTTACGATGATCATAAGCAAGTCATTTAGGGCCATATCGATAGTATTTGGATACCTCAACAGGCAGGAAGAGAACCCAGGAAATTTTTCCAAGCTGTTTCAATGGCTAAGTCCCTTTTTGGCCAAATCCACAAAGGTGTTTAGGCACCTTTTGGATCTGGCTGTCGGTGTCTGTCCCTCAGTCTGTAAAATGGGAGTGGGGAATAGCAGGATAAATATATTAAAGATTACAAGATGCCTAACTTGAACAATAAGGGAGGTCATATAAATGCCTAAAATAGATTAGTCCAGGGGTTGGCAACCCTTCAGGATCAGCATGCCAGTTTAGCATAACTTGCTCCAAAGGTGCTACCTCCAATCCAGCTGCCACTCCCCCTCACCACTGCTGCTGATTTCCCCCAGCTGCCAAATTGCTAACAGAGTCCCAATGTACATTCAACCAGTCACTGAATTGCTACCAACATCCCGCCTTTGTGCATTGGATGATATCACTTCGTGGGCTAGATCCGGCCCATGAGTGATAGGTTGCCAACCCCTGCATTAGCCAAAAGAACCTTGTCATGGGGGAAAGAGGCAAAATGACACCTATGTAAAGGCACAGGCCATGTGGCATCATACAGTGTGTGAGAGAGAGAAATATTTTGGAAAATAAAAATATGTCAGATTGTAATATACATTTGTGGTTATAAGCTGTCATGTATGTTCAGTTAGATCTACACTGTCTTGACACTATGGAAATTGGGAGAGTATCGAAGGAGTTATTTTCGCATGGACCTCAGACACAAACTTAGTGAAACTGAGTGCTTTTAAGTGAAACTGCCCCAGACCCACACAAACTAAGTGAAACTAAGTCCTCCTTTTTCATGCTGAAGCTTGTTTGTATTAGTTTGACAATCAACTATAGTTCTTCCCATACAGAAATTGGAATGTTCTTAAACACCTGGAAATATAATAATTAAATTTAAAAAATTGGCAAGGGGAACTCTGGGACAGCTGGATTACCTGATAGAACATTGATTCTGTTTACCACCCTTAAATATATTTTGGTCTGGAAGAGAAATGGAAGGTGTATAGATGGGAGGTTAAGGAGTATTTAATTGTCTCTTTCTTTCGTTATCTCAGGAGCTAGTTGAAATGGGCTCAAATATTTATATTTTTTTTCATTTAAGTCCTAATATTTCATGATGATTTTTTTGTTTTGTTTTTGATGACAAAAGCAAGTCAAAATGGAGCAAATTTTCATTGACCTTTTGAAATTTTTCAGCTCAAAATTTTCTGTGAAAGTTTTTGAACATCATTTTTTGTTGGAAATTTCTCTTGGGTTTGTGTGGCTTTTTCCCATCATTTCTTCTTATGCCATTACCTGCTGGGACTCCACCATGAGATCTGTTTACATGGGGTCTTTGAGAGATACCAGCTGTAGTATGCACTTTCCTTAAAGCCTTTACAAGTTCAGGCAAACCCCATCATTTTTCTTTAGGACCTTTACTTCATGTAAACTTTCTGGCTGTTGTCTCTCAGTGCTGACTTTATAAAGCAGCACTTCACAGCTTCCCCTTGACAAGCCCTTGCCTTGCACAAGCTCCTATTACTATTAATGGGATCTATGGACATACGTAGGGGAGAAAACTGATTTCCTTTCTCTTTTAAATGCTCTTGTCAGGCAGTGACAAAAGTATTTGCATGCTAACATGACAGCTGATGGATCTCTTGCAAAATCCGACAAGCTGGCTTAGGTAGTATATTATATATTATTTATTTGTATTGCAGTAACCCCGACAGCTCCTAGTCATAGACCCATTTTGTGAGGTATTCTGAAAAAGCACACAACAGAAAGCCTGTTTCTACCAGCTCCTTGCTTTCTCTCTTTCTCTCTTCTGCAGTTTTACAAGCCTATATTTAGGAAACTCAACTGTGTGGACATCATCCATCATTTGCTATTGTTTTTCCTGTGACACTAGTTTGAAAAATAAAATTACATTAACTATAAGCACACTCACAAACACCCATGTATAGCAAAGAACATACAAAGCTGACAGATGAAAAAGGAATCCAGCTTGAATTAAAAAAAAACCCCAATATTTTCCCAAAGTACTTGTTTTCACACTATTGCATATAAACCGCGTGTGCAAGTGTTCAATCTTCATTCTGCTTGCCAGAATCAAGCAAGGTGTTATAATTTTGTCATCTGTGCCATTTGGTTTTCCTGTGCTGAAGCTTTGCTTCTAAATTAAACTCTGAATTGTGTGTCTTAAAAACAACCTTGGCAATTCAAGTGACTCAGAATTTCCACAGAAAGGCAAATCAAAGAAACTTTTGAGTCTAAGGAAGTTTTGATTCTCAGCTCGGGTAAATTGGGATAGCTTGGTGACTTGGTGTAAACGGTGCCATCAGAGTCACTAGCTTTAAGTGAATTCACGCTGGTTGAGGATTTGGCCCTTATTTTTACTATAAGGACTGAGATGTCTGCATTGCTTTACTCAGAAATGTCTGTCCTTTGCAGAGTTGTGACAGGAATCCCCTGAAGTCAAAATCATACTTCATTCAAGTAGTGACAGTGACCTCATTGGGACTCCTCTGAGAAGTTGGATACCAGGATTTGGCCCTGGGAAAATGTGGATGCATTGAGGGAGGAATTTGTAGGTTTGATGCATGAACAGGTAATTTGCTCCCTGACCTCCCTGCAGTTATTTTTAACAAAAGCAGGAAGTCATGGCAAAAGATGCAAAGATGCTGAGGAAAGTCTTGCTACTAACTGAACGTGAAAGAAATTCAGATGATAGGCTTGTAATTCTCACTGCACAATATTTTAATATCAAATTTGGGGGAATTATGGAAACGAGAAGTCCAGGTCCAGAGGGAGGATGCTGTGAAAATTAAAGATTTTTGAAGCAGGCTAGAGAACACAAAGCAAGGCAGTAATTAAAACAAGGCAGATATCCCTTCTTTTTGGAAAGAGAGAAAATACGGGAGGGAGGAAAGTGCCATTTCACAAGGGACTACTCTAGGAGTTGAAAGCATAATGCAAGATCTAGTGGATTAAGAGGAGGTGAGAGGGGGGATAGAGGAAGAAAAAGCAAATAGAAATCTAGAAAAAGCTGAAAAGAACAATGTATTACATCTCACAGAATAAGGATAAGAAGCTTGTGTATGTATGTGAGGAGTAAAAAGAATCTTACAGGGGAAAAATGGCAAGAAGTTTCTTTATTTAGAAAAAATAAGGAAAAGGGGTACAGTCAGTTAATTAAGGGACCCAAACACTATGAAGAGAAGATCCAATAATAAGTGGATAAGAAAGACCTAGGAAGAATTAAATACTAGAGAGGCATTTAATGGAGTTCCTCAGAATTCTTCTCTCTGAGAGAGTAAATTAAAAAAAGGCTTGTGCAATAATACTGTTAAGCCAAGTGAACCCTTGCTGATGGACTGCACATCAGATTATTTTGAAGGGCATTTTATTCATTTTGGATGAAGAACCCTGCTGTATCTCACAGGGGCTTACTAATAGTCTGGTTTTGTATCTTCATTAATGATACCAAAAAGGTGATAAAAAACCCATTAATTAAATTAGTGGATGATGCAAACCGGGAGGTGTTGTAAACACCTGAGAGGACAAAGAATATGGTGATGAGATACTGTTCCTGAAGGAATTAGTAAAAAGGATACCATTAAGTTTGGAAATAGACTTTGTCTGAAGCCTCATTTGTGCCTCCTAAAATTTTTTTTAAGGCAGCACAAATATCAAGCACATAGCTGTCCATACCTTTTGTTGCCCCGCATGACGAGAAAATCAGATGGCAATAGACTCTGCCACTTTATTGTGGCAGCTGTCTATTACCTGTGACACTTCCTCTGTTGCCCCAGACCCAAATCATGGGTCAAGCAGTGGAGAAAAGTACTTCCCTGCTGAGCCAGCACCATGGAGCTGCTTGGGCAGGGGGTAGGCATAATCCCTGCTACCCCGACCTGTGCTGTATGGCTGGGGCAGCAGGGAACATGGAGAGAGATCACATCACCCCTTGTCCTGTACCATCAAGGGTAAGACAAGGGGTGCCATATGCTTTGCCCAGTGAAGCAGATCAACTGTATTGCAACATATTGTAATACAGCTGATCCCCTGCATTTGGCAACATTTTATTTCTAGCCTAAAAGAATGAGGTTCACTTAGGAAATGTATGAATTTCCATTTTGGAGGGGGTAGATAGTTACATGAATGAAAGCCCAGCAAGCATAAAGCCCTTTGTTAACAGGAATTAGCAAATTTAGGTGTGACTTCACACTGCAAAGCTATTTGCGGTTTTAGATGCCAAGGCATTGTGACAAGATTGAGGAGCCTAATCCTGCATCATTTCAGTCACTAAGAATTCTTTTATGACTTCTTAAGCAGAATCAATGGCTTGAGAAACAGATTTTTCTCCTTTAAGAGCCGAGGCCATTCAGCATCACCTGAAAGGGATTTAAGACTTTCCAGGATTGGGGCTATCCTATATGATAGTGGTGGAGTTGTACCACAGTTTGAGGTACAGGTAGACAAAATCAAGCTGGAACACTTTTTCATAGAAAGATAATAAAGACAAATAAAGCAGTAGTGAAAGATTTAAACAGGTGTTGTTAGGTTACAAAGAGAGCTAGACAGTGATAAGCAACTCCATATCTGTGAGGCATACATCAGAAATAAAGGTGATGCCATCTAAGATGGTAGTAGCATTCATATAAGCAATAGCATTGTCCATTTTTTTTGTGAATTAAAGTAGACAGAATGCTTATGAATGTATCAGTCCTACCCTGGCAAGGGGAACAGGTTACGACCCACCGGTTCTTTTCTCTACCTAATGTCTGTAGCACTCTCACAGGAAAGATCTGGAATCGTCCACCTGATCTCTTGTTTGACATGGGAAATCCACACGGGAGATTTATGCCCTGACTGCCTTCTACCCCTCATCCTTCCCCTCCGTGCATCCTAGGTGTAACTTGACAGGAGTCGTACCCTATCAAAGCAGGAATTGGAGGAGGGGAGAGAAGATCTTAGTCATCTAATAAGATTATCCTCAATACAACATAGTTTGTCTAGCACAGTGAAGCCCGATGCTTCTGGCCCTATGGGGATGGAATTTGGTTGTGGTATTGCTAATTGTTGTGGGTCCCAAAGCCACAGCAGCCACTGTTCCTCCCACTACCAAATTTTCAGCCCTGCAGGCATCCCTGAGGGCCAGATGACCCAGCTTCGTCCTCCAGAACCAGCTCACAGGGCTCCCCACAGGTTTGAAAATTTGGTGGCAGGATAAACAGTGGCAGTATTAATTGCTGTAGCTTGATTGCCACCACATGCCACACCACCAAATTTCTGCATCCATGGGGAGCACCATAGGTTAGATGACATGGCTCCAGGGTCTGTATCTTGGTCACCCCTGGTATAGCATGGTTTTTGGGCTTATGTCTTACCAGTCCTTTTTAGGTTGTGGTGTATCTTCAGCAACAGCAAAGCTATCTCATGCCACTCAGGCATAGCCTAAGCCTTGTATGTGGCACAGAGATGCACAACCCCAGGATGCAGCCCCTGGGGCATTGTATGGGAAGCAGACTCAGTGACTCCTAAAGCTCAGAGGGATACTAGAGGTTGGATTTACTGTGAGGGGGGTGTACTACATGTTCCTGTCAAGCACAGCCACATCTGTTGCCTAGGGCTGAGTTCTTACAGCTTTTCCCTGCCATAGCTACTTTAGGTATCCTGTCCAATTTTGTGCTTGCTAAGTATGAAGATTATCTCAGCTTCTCTAGGTAGCCTGTTCTAATGTCTGACGACCCTCATAGGAACAAAGTTTCTCCTAATTTCCAAACTAAATTTCCTTTGCTGAAGCTTGAGGCCATTGATCCTAGTCTCCTTACTGAGGAAACAAGCCCTGACCACCTGCTCTCACTCATGAAAATGAGGTTGTGAGGACACTACAGGGTCAGCTCTTGCACAGTGTTCAGGACCTGGATTTCTTATGTGCTCACAGGCAGTGGGTTGGAGCATTCCCAGGTCATTCTTCCTGCCCCATTTTCATGGCTGATGCATGCAAAGTAGCAGCAGGTGAACAATACTTATTCTCCAGTGGTAAGAATGATTCCCCTTGCTGCCATGCTGCAAACCTACCCTTCTTGCCCATAACCCACCAAATGCTGGAATCGACTCTGAATGCAAATCCACACACTAGATTCTTCCCATGTGTTACTTAACCTTTGAAATTCTTTCATTTAATCTTTTAACCTGCTTCTATGATTCAGAGATAACTAATAGTGTGAGGAGGAGCAACACCACCAGAATCTGCTACCCATGACCTAGACCCAAATGACATCGCTGAATGTTTCATGTGTGGTATTGTTAGCGTGACAAAATTTAAATGCAAGGTGAAGGTTCACTGCCTGTATTGTGCATCATGACATTTGTTATTCAGAGTGGCCTATTACCTTGCGGAGTTGCCAGCCAAAGCTTGTAATCATTCCATGAATCTAAGCATTGCTGTTTAGGAAATCAAGCTCTGGGATTTTATTTATTTGACTTAATCATGTATTGGTACACTTTTCAGTCTATTTTGACCCTGGGGTATAGTAGATGGAGTGTGCTGGGTGAGCATTTCTTGTAATCACTACTTAAGACCAGGCTTTCAAAAACACCCAACATATTAATACCCAGGCAATGATGTTTAGAGTCAGCTTTTTCAAAAGAACTCAACAGCCACAGGGAAAACATGCACCAAGTTTTGGGTTGTGACACTTGCAAGAGCTGGCTGAGAGCTCTCTGATTATCTGGCACTAAAAGCACAAACCTATCTCTGCAAAATAGTTTGATCCGTTGCAAAAGACTTCATATATTCCCAAGTGTCAAAAAGTCATAAAACTTTATTTGGACGGGGGCGGGGGAGAAACCCTGCTAAAACAACTGTGCAACTAATTGTTCTTTTGACTACCCAGCAGTGTTATGCTGCTTTTGATGTTTACCTCAATTTCTTCCTCACCTTTTGCTCGAGCCTGCAATTAACACCTATAATGAAAATGAGGGAGATGACGTGCTGTTGAGAAATTCTGGTGTTAATTAAAATCATTAACGATGAAAGAAAAATAAGCAAGGAAAAGGGGGGGGGGGGGAAATAATAGCACTTAATAAATCTCCAGACGTTTCCCCCCCCCACCACCACCACCTTAAGGTAGACCAGGCAGAAATTGACTGGAAGACTAAATTATTTGCCTCAGAAATAAGCATGAAGCTTAACCAAAATCATATTATGGTGTGAAATTTGCACCAGTTCATGGGACCAGCACTCATTGGTCTCATTTAACCAGGAGATAAGTATGCCCAAACCTATGCATAAGGTTGAATTTTTCCCACTACTGAATAGCCTCTTTAAACACAAAAAGGATTATTATAGTGTTTACAGAAGAACAAAAGGGGAAATGAATCCTGTCATAAAAAAGAAGAAATGAGACTGTGATTTTCTTAGTAGGGAAACTTTTGGTACTGGAAGGAAAGTGCTTACCTAGTGGAAAATTCTGAAAAGATCCAGGGTTTCTAATGAGAGAGATTCATGATCTATACATCTTTCTCTACAAGGGTAACACAGGGCTAAGCTCTCTTATGTAGGAAGGTAGTGATATGTGGGCCTTGTGCTTGCCCTCTGCAGATACAGCAGAAAAACCCAAGGGCCACCTTGGCCTTATTAAAAGATTTCAGCCTCTTAGTCTGGAAGTGATTATTGAGGACCCAATACCTGAAGTATGGGAGGGCTGAAAAAGGGATCAAAGCTTGTTAATTCTTTTCCTGCATCAAGACCTGAAATTCGATTACACATGAGCAACCGTTCCATGTGAAACCTTATTGTTACATGATCACACTTGAAATATCAAGGACAGGGATTAAGTGTAAATACACTTAAAGATGTTATTGATTAGAGGCATCCCTTGCTACCCACCCATTCTAGATGCTGGAACACGACATGAAAAATTATTAAGGGATTATCTTGGTCTCTGAAAATCCCTACAGGTTTCAAAATGTCTTTCCAGAATTAGTTTTCCCATGGGGAAGTCCCATAAAACTGGCATTTTCATACTGAACAGTGTGATGGCTTTGAATAGGCTGTTGAGATGCACCCTGAGATGTTCCAGGTTTCCAGTTTTAAGTAATCATTGAATCAGTCAAGCTGGTGATGAAGCCTTCTGTGCTTTCCAGAGAGGGACATAATAACTATGGAAAAGCATCTTAGGGTTTGAACATCTTTTTTCCCCCAGCCTTAACACTTCTTAACACTCCAGGGGATAAAGAGCATAAAGTTTGATATGAACCATCTGACCTGAATTAATTGCAGTAGGTGGAAGCAGAGAAGCAAGAAACAAAGCCATCAGAGAAATGAATTCCACAGTTTGGGGGGGGGGTTCTCTCGCTAATGACTGGGTTTGTTTCTAAATTAGAAACATCTTGGCTTCTTTTTTATTCCAGCTTGATAAGCTTCTGTTTTGGACAACTTTCCAGCAAGTTTTCAGTCAACATAACCAAATTCCTTCTTTTTGTATCTCTGCATCTTCCAGCAAGGAATTAGATTCAAACCACTAAGAATAAAAACCCTCAGGACAAACTTCTGATACCTTTGGATTGGGCAAAATTCCAACTGGCTTTATTGAGAGCTTTCCTGGGTAAAGACAAATGAAGACCTCAGAATTTTGACTCTTCACTATAAATTAGTCATTTAAGCTAGTGAGTTTAGGTGATGGCCTTATAGCCATGGGCTGATCCAGGAGCAGGGCCAGGGGCTGTGGCAACACCCTCCTCAGCCGTGCAAGAGATGCTCAGTGATCTCTCCAAGCCCACCAGCTTATTGGTGAAACTCCAACTAGAGTCACTGCTTTAGATTACCTCCAGAACCTGGGGGGGGGGGGGTTGGACCATTGCTTCTGTGAATTCAGTGACCAGCAAGATGGGGAGAAAGGGTAGCAGCTGGTGGTGATCTTCACCCCCTGGGTTCTAGAGCCATGCTGCCAGGTCTACTTCTATGCTCACTATACGTGCACTGTACAGCTGGAGGTGGGTGCAAGCACACCCCACATCTTCCCTGGGTGCACCCCTAGATATAGCTGCGATTATAAAACTATCCGAACACCACGCAAGTTTTAGTGTATTTGCTCTTACAATAGCCCCATGATATAGGGAAACTGCTGTTTCCCCAGTTTACAGAAAGATGGCAGGGCACGGTGCCACACGGCCTGGCCTTCTACCTGACTTCAGACTACACAGCTGCTTACCTGTTTCCCAGATAGAGAACAGAGAAACAAAGGGTATGCCTATGCTGCCTCCATAGAGGGCATGGAAGTGCTGCTGAGAAACAAACTTCATGCATATCCAAGTCCATAAGTTCAGAAGTATAGCTGGTTTGGGCAGCCCTCAGTCATCTAACCAGGCACAAGCAAGTTGGGTCCTTTTTTAGGAACTCAGGTGCTCCCTCCAGGAGGTACAGGTATCCCAGGAAAGGGAAGTGACTTATGAAGAGCAGACTTGAACCTAGGACTTCCTAGTTCACAGCCATGCTAATCCCTAGCCATTCTTTTCCTCTGAGAGGATGCTTAAATGACATGTGTAGTATCTGCTGAATAAAGCTGGCGATGATTCTTTGAAAGTTTTGAAATTCAGAAACAAATGATCAAAATAAAGGAAAAATGACTCTGTGTTCATTTTACTTATCCCCCACTCCCACTTAAGCAGCTAATTGAATGTTTTGGGGGAAGGTGTGTGTGGCGGGGTGTGGTTTCAATTTCAAAACTTTGGGGGAAAAAAATCTAAAATGCAAAATGTATTCCAATTGTCTCCACCAGTATTCACAGCAACATCCTGGACCATATTTGAGTATCTGCTGAGGTTTTATTAATCTACAGGACCAAATTCACAGGTGATGAGCACAGTAGCAATATATTAGCTACCCTTACATTAGACTCTTCTTGAACAGACTGATAACTAAATTGGCACTAACAGGGGAAAAGATATAGGCTGAAAAAAAAGAGATAGACTATGATAATTTATATACTTATGTTGGGCTCTTACCTGTTTTTCTTACTACGTTCTTTTGTTCAGCCCTCTACATGAGTGACAGAAATTTAGACTTCCTATGAGTACCTCATACTCAGATTGGCCTTGGTTTTAAGAAAGTCTGTAGGCCTTGCTTTTATATTGCTATTTTGCTTTTCCACAAAGAATGCATTCTCTACCCTCTTAGACCATGTCCTCGTACCTTGAGGCTCTCTTTTTTCCCCCCACTGTGTAACCAAGGAGCTTTCCACTGTTACTAAAAGATGAGAAATAAGCCTAGATTATTTTACTTTGATAAATGACTGTGGATCAGAGGCCCTGATCTTTCAGTGTGCAGAATATGGCTGGTTAGTTATTTAACTCAGTTTCTAGCTTATTTTTCCAGTAAGAAGGAACACCTGTCATTTCCAAAGAAGAGGAAAAGATATTTCTGAGGGGAGGAGAGGTGAAGGAGATGTTGCCAGAGTTAAATAACTGATTTGCATTTGGTTGTATATTATACAAATTAACTTATACAGACCCCTGAGTGCAAAAAAAAAAAGTTTTTTGCACTATTGAGGACTGAGGTAGAAGAGGCTTTGACTTGCTTTGAGTAAGTACTCAGAGCCAAAGGTGAAATGCTATATTCACTGGGCTGTCTGGAGCAAAATGAATAACTGCCAAGGTAACAACTTTCTGCACCATTAAGGATGGTCTGTAATATGATGTGTGGGAAAAGCACATAAAAACAGCAGGATTTGGGAGCTCTTATACCGCAGAGACAATACATGTGGCAGCCCAAATAGACTAAATAAAAAATGGTAATTGTTCTCTCTCTATTTAAGCTGTGGGTTGAGTGAGTTCAAACTCATATTAACATAGACACTGATAAGTCACATTCCCCCAACATAATATGTAAACATATTTCTGATTTCTGGTATTGGACTGAAGTGCTTCCATTGACATTCATGGGAGCAGCAAATGAGCTCACAGCGCTGTAGACCAGAAAAAAAGCCACTTTTGCACAGGTTGAATATTTCTCTGCTTGGAGCAGGCAAAAGTCAAGGAGTCTTTGTGTTTCCTCATAGAGAGGGAACTAGCCAGAGCTGAATCCTTTTCTCTTCTCAAAATTCAAGGTCTGCTCACAGCTACTGTCCATGTAAGTCTCTCTTATGGGGAATGGGAAAGAGCTTGGAAGAAAGAAGGACTATGGTCCTAACCCTCCATAAAAAGCAGTGGGATCAGAGGATATCAGGAATTAAAGTTACAAAACGTGGCAGCACAGATAGACAAATTAGATGAAACAATAGAATCAAGAGTTATAGCTCTCTTGAAACATGCCATCCAGCCTAGTCATGGCACCAAAATGAGATAGCTGAAATTCAGTACAACTGTGGGTTGGTTTTTAGTTGCGTGGCAAAACAAGCTGATGGTATGAGACCCAAATGGGTGTAGCCAGGTAGCAAATGGTATATATACCAAATCCTCCCCTAGGACTGCACAGGAAGTGTAGCTTTATGGCAAACTTTACACTTCAGCCTATGTGGGCTGGATCTTGGCATCCTTAATTGGTTTTGTTTGAGTCCTTACTGCAGCAAAAATCACACTAACTTCAAGGGACATTTTGCCTGTGCAGAGACTTAAGAGTTCATTGTTTGGAAGGAGTTATGATTCGTTTATAAGAGTGTAACAAAAAGTCAATAACTTGTAGCAATTTAATAGGGTAAGTCCTCGAAATGACCTCCACCCTTGTAAAGCAGTTATGGACAAAATTGATATTGGCTCAAGGGTACTGTGAATTAGCCAAATGTAACAACACATCACATTTCATCACATTGGGCCATAACAAAATCAATACATTGTTCAGATCAAATAAAACTAAAAAAATTACAATACCAGATGTCCACTGAAGTATGAGCCAGTTGTAGAGCCTATAACCAACAGATATTTTCTTTTAAATATCCAAGGTAGCTAATCCTTGATTTTCTTGAAATGGTAGCCTGTGCACTGTGATTCTGTACAATATCAGTTGTACAGTGGATATGGAAAAAAACACAATAACTTAGACCATTAGTTAATGATCAGTTTTACATGTGGGGCAAAAAAACCCTACTAACAAGAGGTTTTTTGGCCAGCAGAAAACAAATCTCATAAAAGGTCCAAGCTAGGACATTGTATGTTGTATTCAGAAAATAAAATGTGTTGTTTTGCATCTTTTGTTATCATTGGCAGAGCTGGTAGCAATGCCTATAGTTAAGATAGGCTTAACATTCTTTGTCCGTTATATTCATTTGCCAATAACTTTGCCAATAATTTTGACTGTTTATTAGGGGTGTGCTAAAAGGGGCCGTATTTGATTTGGATTCAGCCCAAATCAGGGACAGTGATTTCATTCATTGATTTGGATCACTGTACTGATTCGATTCGGCCGAGTCCAAATCTGAAGATTGATGCTGATTCAGAGAATCACCAATTCAGCCATAGACACAGTTTTAAACGGTTTTTCTACAGACCCCAAGGTACCAGGCACAGCTCATGAATGCTGCAATGCTGGGGCAGATGGAGTGTCCCACAGAAGCGCAGGGCCCCCCCCCCCCCCCCGCATGTTTGGTGGTGAACCCGGAAGTGAGCTGGAAGTACTTATGGTCCACTTCCAGGTCGGCCTCTGAGTGCATGGAGGCCTGCCCCCCTCCCCACACCTCCGCAGCTTAGTGATCAGCTACAGGGGGACCCCAGGCGCCCCCCCAGACCCAGGAGGCACTAGTTGGAGCTGGGGGCGGGAGGCCTCCCGCACACTCCCCAGCGGACCTGGAAGTAGACCAGAAGTGTTTCTGTGGTCTACTTCCAGGTCCACTGCTGAGTGTACTGGGGACCAGCCCCCCTCCCCCCACAATGCTCCCATGGGAAGATCCCTATCATCTCAGTATTCACAAGTCACCTGGTACCTTGAGATATGTAGAAAAAACATTTAAAGCTGTGTCTATGTCCGAATCAATGAATCTTCCCGAATCAATTCAGAGGGTTCCGATTCGATTCGGAGACATTAAAGGGTCTTCCTATTCAATTTGGATTCGGAGATTCGGCCACCAAATCAAGCCGAATCTCTGCTGAATCAAATCAGTGACCAAAGCTTCACACAGCCTTAATGTTCATGCTCAGATTTTTCATGCCAAATATCTGCTGTAGCTTGAATTGTTCTGAAAACTTAACAAAAATGATTCAGCCATTTCTGAGAAGGAAATATTTCTGCCTGTGTTTAAAAAAAGATTTTGTGTCTGTTTTATGAAAGAGCTCTTGTATCTCTATGCATTGAAGCAAAGGCTTGAAATATGAAGAGGTAATCCCCCAAAAATCAGAGCTATGCCTGTTGCAGTCTGATGGAAATCTGTCCAAATTTGACCAATGTATAAGACTAAAAAAATTTCTATTTACACACGCTCACACAATCCATAGATTTCTGACAGCTAAAGCTTATGAAGCTTCCAGCTGCACTGAGAGAGCTGCAGCCACTTACAGCTGCTGTCTTGGACTAGACTGAGCATGCTCCCAACTATCAGAAACTTTTGGGGGATCAGACACCAGAATAATGAACACAGAAACTATTGTCATCATGTTGCATACCACCTGCTAAAGGAAACAAATATGGAAAATCTATTGAGAAGATACCACAACACAAAATACAGGAAAGAATGTTGATAGATCATGACAATGGTTCAGGAAAAAATGAATTGCTTTGGGGCTAAACCAGTGCAGAAAGATAAAGATATCTTTGAACATGTCTAACTTCAGATGGAGAGGAAGGATGGGATTCTGGGCTTCCATTCCTGATTCTGTCATAGCCCCCATTTGTGACCCTGGGTTAGGTCCTGATTTTGCAAAGACTTCTGTACACATACATGTAACTTTGCCCATAGCGGCTATACTGTCTTCAGGGCATGAAGTTAAGCAAGTGATCAAGTCTCTGTTGGATTAGAGCTTGTTACTATTTTTGCCTCAGTTCCTTCTCTGTAACATGAAGATAATATCATTGCATAATATTCTTGTATCACTCCCTGCCACTCTCTCTAGCAATGAGTGGCACATTCAATCTAGTATGGCTGTGCGAAGCTTTGGTCCCTCATTTGATTAGACAGATATTCGGTCCAATTCAGTTACTAAATCTCCAACTCTGAATCGAATCAGAAGGCCCTTTAATCTCTCTAAATTGATTTGGAGAGATTCGGAAAGATTCAACAATTTGGACATAGACACAGCTTTAAACGTTTTTTCTACATACCTCAAGGTAAGACGCAGCTTGTGAATGCTGTGATGCTGGGGTAGATGCCAGTGCGCTCAGCAGTAGACCCAGAAGTGGACCAGAAGCACTTCCGGTCCACTTCCGGGTCTGCCAGGGAGTGCACCCCCCCCTCCCCCCCATTCTCCTGTGGGATGCTCCATCTGCCCCAGCATCGCAATGTTCATGAGCCATGCCTGGTACCTTGAGGTATGTAGAAAAAGCATTTTAAAGCTGTGTCTAGGGATGAATTATTAATTCTCTGAATCAGCATCAAATCTTCAGATTTGGATTCAGACGAATCAAATCAGGGACAGTGATCCGAATCAACGAATTGAAATGCTGTCCCCAATTTGGGCCAAATCTAAATTGAATACAGCCCGTTTCACACACCCCTACAATCTAGCTTACTGAATCTGCATTTTCAGGTGTTTTCAGAGTTTCATAAGGTTCATTCAAAACCTGTATGTCTCTTTTAGGCCTCCTGGGAGAAAGAGGATCATAGGAAAGTAGGGCTGGAGGGGACCTTGCAAGGTCATCTAAGCTGGCCCTTGCTCAAGGCAGGATCATCCTTGACTAAGCCATCCCAGTCAGTTTTCCAGAGCAGGTTAAGCAGACAATTTCCCTGAAGCAGGATTCCACAATTTCTCTATGTAGCCTGTTGCAATGCTTGACCACCCTTACAGTCAGAAGGTTCTTCCTAATCTCCAACCTAAATTTCCTCTGCTGCAGCTTGAGGTCATTGCTCCTAGCCTTTTCCCCTGTGGCCTCACAAAAGAGCCCATCTTCATTCTCTTTATAGTTGCCCTTCAACTATTTTAAGGTTGTTATCAAATCACACTTCAGTCTGCTCTTCTCTGAACTTAAGTATCCCTAGTTCTTTCAGCCTTTCCTCAGTGTCACAGGGCACTAAGATGCCTGCTCCTCTAAGAGCAGAAACTGCCTGGGAGAGAGTCCAAAGAGCCAGGCAGAAGCCCACAGGTGCCGGTTACTATGGCAACAGGCTAATGAGCAAATTAGCCTGCACCTGCAGCTGGTCAGCTGACCACAAGAGGTAGGGCCCTGGGCCCACATAAACCCCAGGGCTGGGACTAGAGAGACAGTTACCTGTCAGCAGCTGAGGGGAAAGGAGTGCTCAGAGAAGCTCACAAAAGAGGCTTGGCTGCTTGTTCTACCCTGAGTAGGATTAAGGAGCCCCAGGAGTTCACCCCAGACTCTGGTTTATACGGCACTTAATACTGGGAGAAGCTGGATATTTTAAAGGGACAGATCACACCTGGAATTGCTTATATTATGTTAGAGCCCAGAGGCTCAGATTTTAGTCGCTGTTTGTCTGGTGGATTGGGCTGAAGCTATTGGGAAGGAGGAGGCCACATTGGAGACCCACTACAGTGTGGAAAACCAGGGTGGGCGCAGTGTGGGGGGGGGAGGGGAGCAGATCCTGGTACCAGAGTGTGCTGTGACAAGGGGGAGAGCAGACCCCAAGGCCAGAGGGTGCAGTTGCAGAGGCTGGTCTAAGCTGAGGCCACAGCTCAAGGAGACAACATTGGTATGACATCTGAGAGGCTTGGGGCATGGTAAACGAACTGTCTTGGAGCCATGCATCTAGCCCATAAGGCTGAGGGTGTCCTGGGAGGCACCCATTTTGAGCGGGATCCAAAATGGGATCTGAGAACTCACAAGGATCAGTGAGGTCCAGTAGGACCCTATCTAGACAATAAGATCAAGGGCAGCCTCCCTATAGTATAATTATGAGCAAAATATGGCAGGAGAAAAAGAGGGTGCCTGTTGGGCAGGACTGGCACAGTCAAGGGGACGTAGGGGTACTCTGAGTACCCCATCTCATGACACTCATAAGTCATGTTTCCCAGATAACTAATCATTTTTTTTTGTTTGTTTCTTTGTGCTCTTTCCAGTCTGTCCACATCCTTCTTGAAGTGTGGAACCCAAAACTTGACATAGTATTCCATGAGACGCCTCACCAGTGCTGAATAGAGCAGAGGAATCACTTCTCTTAATTTGCAAGTGAAACTCCTGTTAATGTAGTTCAGTATGCTGTTGGTTGTTTTTTTTCAACAATAGTATCTGTTGGCTTATACTTACTTTATGGTCTACTGTAAACCCAAGGTCCTTCTCTGCAGTACTGCAGCCTAGCCAGTCATTCCCCAGTCTGGACAAAATAGTTGCATGCACAAATACAACGTACAGGACTTTACAGTTGTCCTTGTTGCATTCCATTTGGTTCATCTGAATTTCATCTGTTCAAGTTATTTTGAATCCTAGCCCTACCTTTCAGAGTGTCTGCAACTCTACCCAACTTGGTGTCATCCACAGATCTGCTAAGTGTGCACTCAAACCCATTTTTTGAATCATTAATGAAGATATTAAATGATCCCAAACCCAGGACCAAGCCCTGGAAAATCCCACTTGATGCCTCCTCTCAACTAGACATTGAGCCATTGGGTACTACTTACTAAGCATAGTGATCTACACAGTTATGTATCCACCTTATGGTACTTTCATCTAATCCAAGGGTAGGCAATTATTTGGACCTACAGGCCACATAGGCAGTTTTGGTGAGCTGTTACCAGCCAGGTCAGGATGTCCCCTCTCCCCCCTGTGCAACAGCCACCAAAACTCCCTAAGTGGCTCTGCTTTGCGCTTGGCTCAGTGGCTGTGATGGGGCTGCAGCGAGGTGGGGAGCAGCATCTGAGAGTGGGATGGATGGGTGGGTAGGTGGCACTGGGGCTGGGACCATGGAGTGGTGACAGTGTAGGCCCAGGGCCTGTGGCAGAGCTGTGATCCACTGCCTACAGGCCCCTGTGATAGGCACCAGTTCTGTGGGCAGGGGCATGTGGGGAGTGGATAGTGGCTCTGCCCCTGCACTGTCACCACTCTGTGATCCCACCTTGTGATCTTGGCCTTGACCACCTTTCCCACTCCTGAACACCACTCCCCATGTACCCATGACCCCATACTAGCCACCTGGCTGTGCATGGGTCCTGCCCCTGGCAGTGGGTGCAGGGCAGACTGGCCAGGTTCAGTGGGGGCAATCAGAAGGAGCTGCCACCACTGAGGCTGCCAGGAAGTAAGTCTTGCCACCATACCAACCCAACCCTGCTATATGCCCAGGACTGGCCACATGCACCACGGCCCGAGCTGCCTGTTCCTGGGTGGGACTGAGTGACCCGCTGCAGGCTCAACAAAATCCCTTGGCAAACTGGATCTGGCCCATGGGCTGTATTTTTCCCACTCCTGATCTAATCTGTATTTCCTTAGCTTGTTAATGAGAAGCTCATGGGAGACTATCTCAAAAGCCTTGCTGACGTCAAGGTATATCACTTCTAGTGATCTCCCCCAACCCCCCCCCCCCATTCACAGAGCCAGTCACTTTAACATTAAAGTAAATTTGTTTGGTTGGGCATGACTTGCCCTTGGTGAATCCATGCTGGCTCTTTCTGATCACGTTGTTCTGTGTGTGCCTCACAACTCATTTCTGAGGACTTGTTCCAGGAGTACTGAAGCTAACCAGTATTGCTATCAGGAGAGCC
The DNA here is from genome assembly GCF_030867095.1 of Alligator mississippiensis. Lineage (NCBI taxonomy): Eukaryota > Metazoa > Chordata > Crocodylia > Alligatoridae > Alligator > Alligator mississippiensis. The sequence goes on along the minus strand of NC_081824.1, from coordinate 221,685,890 downwards.
TTGGGGCTGTGGGTGTGGGTAGGGACTATTTCTTCTAGAAAGCTTGATCTGATGGAGCTGTCACATAGGGTGGAAAAGCAGAAGTTTAATCATCTTTAATAAAAACAAGCTCTCCTACCCCAACACACACCTTTATTAATATTCTATTCAGCATGTATTTGTTGGCTGAATTTTTGGGGGCTGTCTCTTTACTGGCTTTTAGAGATGGTTTTAATTCTCACAAACAGAAAGGAATAACCTGGATATGACAGCCAACATTTACTCTCATGAAGATTGTCTGTCCCCAGAGATGTGTGGTAAATATATGCAGTAGCAGCTACATATTTCTTCATAGTCAGGCATTCAGTCCACTGCCAAAGCCATCCCCTGCCTTTTACATTACAGAGGCCAATTGAGCTGTGGAGGACTGTTTTTTTTCTCCCTTTTCTTTTCTTTTCTTTTTGTTTTTTTTTTTTTTTACAGATGTGCTTATTATTTGCAGCTATTTGACAGTTTTTATGAGCAAATTTAACCCGTGGTTTGCTTGCAAATTCTTTGCTATGACAGACTGTGAAGAGGAACATTTGGGAAAAGTGAATCCATGACACTTTTTAGTGAGGTATTAGGCAACTCCTTCAACTCACTTTCCATCCCTATTCCACTGCCTTCACACAAGGGAAGTAGGAAGTAGTTCCTTAGCCCAAGACTTGTGCCTCACTATTATTCATGACAGTAACTATCTCATGGGCATTGATTCATATCCCCCTCCACCCTTCTGGGATATTTGAAGGCAACAGAGTGGGAGCACCAAAGAAAGTGAGCTATGCAAAGAAAAAATGAGGGGGAAAATATTAAAAATAGAGAAAGAAGAAACAGGAAGAAACATGGAATGAGAAGATACAGTAAATATGGCAATTATTTTCGGGCATAACATGGTTTATCAGAATTCTTGGGGGTGCTCACCCACCAGTTTGCAAAAAGGCTTCAACATGAGTCCCTTAATTTAGAGCACACACAAGAATGTAGCATGAACCATATGCATTCATTTGACTCTATTGTGTCTTGGTACACCTTCCCATTGAGCTTCTGTCTGCAAATACTGCTGTGCTGAGCAAAGCCAAAACGGAACCAGAGTAGGGTCACCATAGAAGTAGAGTGTAGGTGAAATGTTATGCCTAATACAGCTAACGTGTTTAGTATCTGGATCCTAGCTATTGAATATTAAAGATTTACACAAGTATAGTTGAAGGAGTGCTTGTGGGAAAGAGAGAAAGAAAGTTACTGTTTGTACATTGCTCAAGGTCTCTTTTAATTTGTTGTTCAGTTCAGAAATCCAGTCAGTTTTTGTCAGTTGAAGTTATGTGGCTAGAAGAATATAAAAGCCACAATATTGGATATGTTTTCTCAAGGCTGAGAAAAATCTAATCACTTCCATGTATTGATTTATAACCTTGGTTCTAGTTTCAAAATGTTTTGTCAACTGCAGCTCTTGAACCGCTTGCATAGCAGAAGGGAAAAGTGTGAGAAGTGCTCCATAAATAAACCTGCATTGGCCAAACCCTCAGCTCTTATGGGTCGCTAACATGAACACAAACCTGTTCTAAGGTTCAACTCGGTTTGGATACTATAAAACTTTTTTCATCTGAGGATCCTAAAAGCACTAATCCATCTCCAGAAAACACTTGTTTTAAAGATACCAGTATATAGTATATGTAAAGTTTATTTCACCTACTGCTAAAATGCAATCACTTCAGTAATAGAATACAGCAGCTTATTTAACAGCACATGACAGTGCAGCACTACAGCTTAGGACATATTGTGAAAAAATATACCATATCCTGTTGAAAATCCAAAGTAAATTTATATTGACAGAACAGAGCAAATTAAATGTCTTGGTGAGCTCCATCAATGTCAGTGGAATTATACCAAGCATTCATTTGACCTAATATAATTAAAGGCATTGGGATTTGACTAGTGGTAATTGTGGCCAACACCACTTCTTGCAGCACCTAGGTGTTAATTGAAATCTCCCATCAATGTACTGATCCAGCCCAGCCCTACGCAATTGATCAAATTGCAGTGAGACACTGAGATTAACCATGAACATGAAGACAAAAGCACTGCTTAGTTAAGTTCCCCTTCCCTCATAAAGTCGCAGCTAACTAGCCAAGAAAATCTTTTCCTTCAAAACAATGCCTGTGGGTGGGATTTTCCTCCCTTCCCAAAAATATATCTTTTTTCCAAAATAATTGTTTTTGCATAGTCCCCACATCAGATCATTTTATTTGGAGATTCTCCTCTCAACCTTTTTTCCCCACTACATTCTCATAGCCTCACTTTGCATTCCTGCTTTTCTTCACCACTGCATTTAATCTATTTTCAATTCTTCCTCTCTAGGTCCTGTGAGATTTGTTCTCCGGCAATGAGCGTAACTTTTCACAAATATGAGATCTGTAAAACCTTAAAAAGCTATTTTCAGAGTAATTTATCCTACCCATGTTTTTGAGAGTACTGAGTACCAAGTCATGCAGTTACTGACAAAATTAGATATGTCAGTATTTGTCTATTATTGATAGTTATTTCATATGTTCCGCAAACCCTCTTATATACCATGTCTCCTTGGTGATACTATTCATGTCTTCAGTTTGGCTCAGTCAGACCAATAGAGATACTTGGAATTTGTTCCTACAAGGCCCAACTTCTCAGTGTCTCCCCAGGTAAGGCTCGTATGAGGTTACTGTTCAGAGAGTTGTCAGCTTAGTTCTTCCTGCTTAGCTGAAAGACTAGGCAATATGTTGATTCTGCTTTACCTCTCTGTGATGGGAAGTCCAGTCCTGCTAGCAATAATCCAAAAAAGTTTCTTCAATATATCTAGGTCTTTAAATAACACTCTCTTTTATATCAGGGTTGACCAAGATATGGCCCACAGGCCATATCTGCATCATGGAACCATATAGTCTGACTCATGGGCCTTCCTGCCACTGCTCCCCTGCTGCCAAATTTCTGGATCCAGTAGATCGAATAGATGCAGAAATTTGGCAGCAGGGGAGTAGTGGCAGTGTTAACTCTGTGGCTGCTCATCCTGCCACCAAATTTCTGGACCCTTGGGGAGTCCCATGGGCCAGATGATACAACTCTCCATGCCAGATTAGGCCTGAGGACTGACTCTACATGCCAGATCTGACCTGTAGACTGGCCCCATGCCACTTCACCGGTCTGCTGGACCAGGTGAGTTAGGCTCCGCTGATTTATACCAAGATGGATAATATAATCTAGGAGCCAACACTGCATTTATCCCTGGAAAAGATGTGCTCTGTTTGTGCTGGAACAGAAGCATCCATGGATTAGCATATACATGCATCACCCTTCTTATCAGGATTTATTGAGTGGCTGAATGCAGTGCCACTTTTCTGCCATTGTATCAATGATGCTGCCCCAGCATTAACTGTATGAATGTATTTTCAATATCCCAGGATAAACTGTTACCACCCCTTATCCAGGAAATGTTTTAGGATTTATTCTGGGACAATGAACATGGATGTCTGTAGAATTGCACTGTAGAACTTATTCTGAGATAAATGTGATGCATGTTTGCAGCAAAACTGAGAAAAGGTAATAATCTAATTATAACCTTCCACAGGAAGGGGACAGTTAGGAAAACCTGTGGAAATCCCATCACAGGTTTCAGCTTGGAGATTTGAGCTAGGATACAGGAGCTGTGGCCTTTGAACCTCATGGATATTATAATAATCCTGAGACATTCTGAGTGTCAGGACAATTGGCTTGGCACCAGGGTTGCCAACACAAGAATATTTTTTTTTTTACTGACAATCTGCAAACATTTTACTGACAAACTTTTTTACTGACATACATTTTTCATAATGTAAATGCAACCTCTCTACCAGGCTCTGAATGGCAGTAAGAAGGGCTGGGTTGAAATTCAGAGATTTTACACCAAATTCCTAATTCTGGATTGAGCTGCCACCCAGAAACTGGGGAAAACAAATTTTATCTCGGTGTTCTAAAGTGAACAAACTTCGCGTCTTGTGAACAACGTTGAATTAAAACAGGGTTCATTACAATGGAAAAGGAAACAGACACATGACATAAGAAAAAAACTTTATTAAACATTAAGTGAAGTCCAAACTGTTAATAGTGTTACTTAACTGCAGCAATGCTTTTACATCATTTTATGCCCAATCCAGGGGTTTCCTACTCACCTCCATACCCTGTTATCCTGGCCACAATCCACATCATGTTATTCCTGTCAGCCCTGGACTTCCCATCCTGGCCTGGACCCCCATCCACTGCGTCTCCTCCCACCTGGCCCCACTTCTGTGCCCTGACTACAATGCCCCTGCCCCCATCCTGCCTAATGCACTATTCTGCCTAGGGCCATACAGCCCTGCCTACCTTCAAGGTGAGCAGCCATTACAGGCATGCAATGGGGCACAGTAATAGCACATGGCTGGGCAGTGGGAGGAGGGGGCTATAGAGTTTCTCATGGGCCATAATGCCACAATGGAGGGTTCCCTGTGGGGCACCAAGCTGCATTCCTGCTCAGACACAGGGTTGTACTGCTCTGCTTTGTCTATCCATCAATACTCTTGCATCTAATCTCATTCCCATGACAGATCAAGCTCAAGGTTTCTTAATTTTTTATGAACACCTCAGTTTTTTATGCCCTTTACAGGCAAGCATGCTTAGCCTTTTTTATGAAATATCCGCAAATTTATAAATAATTGGCAACCCTGGTTGAAACTGAAGAGAAGACAATGTGGTTTAGTAAACTTTTTTAGCTTGGGTTTTTGGGGCCAGGAGGTTTGTTTTTTTAAGGTAAATGATCCTGTCTTGCCAACCAATGTGGAGTAAAATGAGTTAAATTCTCTTTTTCCACAGGGAAGACAAGCTCTTCTCAACAATATTCCTGCCTTGAGCTAAGGATTCCCCCTCCCCATTTGCCCTACAAAAGGGGCCATGTTCCATGCCTATCCAATTTTTGGCCTGTCTGCCATGACCGTCAGCAGACTATCATCTACTGCCAGCTGTGAGGATACTTTATATGAAGTAGAGCAGAGATCTCTTTTTGAAAAGCCCAGATATTTCAGATGGACAAATAATTCCAATTGGCTTGCCTCTTTTGAAGTGGATTTTGCTTCTGACTGGAGGGTGTATTGAATGCATATTTGCTCTCCTTAATAGATGTTGAGGTCTTTGAAGTTCCATATGGCTAAATAAACTAGCTTTTCATACCTGTTACTTAGCCTGCCTGTTTGTCACTGCACTGCAGAATCTTAATGACATAAGCCAGCTCCAAAATCCTTCTTTTGATTGTTACTCAAATGGAACATGCAGAATCATAAAAGCTGCACTGTGAAAGGCACTACAAGAACTGCCTCAATATTATGCCCTAAACCTTGTTTTCTATATGTAACAAAAAGTATCACAATAGATAAAAACAGCAGAAACCATGAGTGCAGACTGCATAAGTGACAGACGACTGTTATGAACTTGAGACCTCATCTGGTGCCAGCCAAAATCAAATGCCTGGCCCATCCTCATAAGTTTGTCATCAACAGGGATCCTGGTTTTCCATGATAAAAAAAAAAAAATCACAAATTCTCTGATAAAAAAACCTGCAAATTCTCTGATAAAAATCCCAAAATTCATGGTTAAAATTAAGTCCCCCCACAGCCTTGCTTGTGCCCCTTGCCCTCCACCCACAGCCCCTACCTCCCAGCCCTGTTGGAGGGGGCTGTCAGTTGCCAGGGCTATGGGGCCAGAGACCCAGGTCCGCAGGCCCCTGCTGCCAATGGAAGGCAGTGGCTGCTACAGCAGAAGCATGAGCCAGCTCCTCCCCTGCTGCCTTCCTCTGCAGGCAGGGGCAGCAGTGAGGGGTACAACACTGCACTGCCCCCGTGTACACAGAGGGAGCATGTTTAGGGCACTGCAGAGCTTGCAGCAGCAGGCAGCTTTCATGAGTGGCCCCACAGTGCCCTGCTGCACCAGTTGCACACGCTGCTCTCTGGAGGGCCTAGGGGAGGGCAGCAGGACAGGGAGCACATCATTTGCAACTCAGGGTTTGCAGCCACTGCCTTCCACTGCCACCTCCTCCTGGCTGGCCGCAAACCTCCCCACTCCTCGGCCCCCAGCCAGCATGGGCACTCCAGCTGTGAGTGGGGAGGCTGCAAACCCCCTCCTGGCTGGAGTGCCTGGTCGGCTGCAAACCTCCCCTCTCCCATAGCCCCTAGCCAGCTTCCACACTTCAGCCATGCCCTGCAGCCCCCAAGCCCCACTTACCTCCAGCAAGAAGTGTGAGCCTGAAGCAGCCTCCAGTAAGTGCGAGCATCAGGCCCTGCCATTCCCTTTCTCCCTTTCCCTCTGGGCAGGGTTGTGTGTTTCCTGCCCCTTTTGCAAACATCTCTTGTAGGCTGGAACTCTGCCAGCCTGCAGAGCTCTTTGCAAAAGAAGGAAATTCACAGGCTTCTCTTCTAAATGGGAAAATCTGCGTTTTCTCTGATAAAAATGGGAAATCTGTGGTTTTCTCTGTTTTCCCATGAGAAACAGAAAACTCAGATCCCTGGTCATCAATAAACTAATTTACCTAAAAGCTGGAGTAAGAGGAAAAAACATATGGGGCCAGTTCTTGATTGGAGTAAGTCAATATCATTCCACTGAAGTAAACAGCATAATATGGCTGCATCCACACAAGCATGGATATTTGGTTCCCCGAGGACAACTAGCAGCGGGACACCCTGTGCCTCTGCTACTTGTCTCTGGGGAATGCCTATGCCACACATTCTCTGGCATGTGGCAGGTTACTCCCAGGTGGAGTAGGGGAGGATGGGGTCAGCACTGGGCTGGCCCCAGCAGCCTTACCAGGGATCTTGGCGCCTCCTTGGGCTGCAGCAGTGGTGACCCTTCTGTTCAGAGCCTGGCTGGCAGCTAGAGCATGGCTCTGGGTGGCCAGGCTCTGGTTATGAGCAGTGTGTGCTGCTCCACTTTTTTTTTTGTGATTGTTTATTTTGACCCCTGGATATCCCCACCAACACACGCACTGCTCCTTTGCAGCATGGGAAACAGCTGAATGTGCAGCATGTGGTGCCACAGGCACATACCACATGGCCACATTCATCTGGATGCAGCCCATGAGTTTACACCAGTTGGGGATCTGACCCACTGGCTGTGATAGAACTATCTTTAAAAGACAGTTAACACATCACCAGACTTAAAATAATTTTTAAAGATAATATAATGCAAACAAGAGGCACTGTGTATTTATTTAATAAATCTTAGCAAAATAGGTGTTGCTACACCCTTATAATTATCAAATAGATGGCATGAAAGGAAGCTGGGACTGTAATATTACTATTATTATCCCATAATATTTAATAGCATAAAATAGGAATAATCTTCATCAGTGGGAGCCAACTTTTTTGGCAGTCACATCACAGGATAAGCCCTGCCTCCTCCCCAAGTACTGTTCTAGTCCCCTTCCCCTGCCCGATCTGTTGCTTTCTTTCTGCTCCTTACCCTTTGCTCCCTGGCAGGTTTGTTGCTTTGCTTTCTGCTCCTCTGCCTATTTGTCACTGTGTCTCCTGCTCCCTCCCCAATCTGCTTCATGCCACACACAGGGGATGTCCTTGCCACTAGTAGCATGTGTGCTGCAGGTTGTGGCTCCCTCCCCCTGCCTTCCCCGCCTCACAATTTACACCTGTGGGCTCTGAAGGTGGTTTCTGCACCTCCAAATATTTGCACATCTGAGTAACTGTACAGTTATACTTATGGATGCAGTGTCAGCAGGATGGAGGCCTTATTTTGCACAGTTTATTTTGGCAAAAAAATACCTCAGGAAACTGAAAAGTAGCAGGTACCAAGCTTGATTGCTCATCTATTAAAACTAAGGGTGAAAATTCCATTGACTTAACTGGAAGCATGAACAATTCTGTTTCATATCTATGTCAGTGATTCTCAACCAGGGTGCCATGGCATACTGGGGTGCTTTGAGAACCTTTCAAGGGAGCTCTGGGTTACCATACAACGTTAGCACTATTAGGTTTGCAAAAATGATTTACAACATAAACCCAGAGACAGAGCCATCCCTAAGGGTGGGGCCTGGGGCATATCAGCCCATGCAGGGCCAGGGGGTGGCAAGCAGCCAGAACATGGAGTCGGTGGCACATGGCGGCCGTGGCAGGGCCTGTACGGCACTGTCTACGGAGCCCTTCAAAACATGGGGCCCAGGGCGGTCACCCCAATTCATCCTCCCCCCAGGGACAGCCCTGACCAGAGATTTCAAATAGAAATCCACAGTTGTGACTTTTCTTTGCAAAAGAAGAATTGCTCTATTATTTTTCTATAGGCAAAAAAAGAGCTGGCATTTTCCAAAAAGTGCCTTGAGTTTATCCAGGAGTCCTTTGAGGCTAAAAAAACTTAAAACCACTGGTCTAGGGGAATACATGAATGTATTGCTACTTCTGATTGTGAGGCCAATTTATGTTTCAAATAGAATGATTGCTTGCATTTTGAATATTTGAATATTTGTGGGGACAGGACAGGAAGAGAAAGGATATTTGCAAATATCTTATAGGACAGAGGTTTAGAGGGAATGCTAATGGAGAGTGAATGAAACTGCCTGTATATGGGAAGCAACTTATAAAGAACAGGGTTTTAAGACATGATTTGGCCAGTCTGGAACACATGGATGAAAGGACTATATGGAGGGATCTCAATGCTGTGATCCCATTCTACAATTTTTATTTGACAAAAGTGCAGGCTCTTGGTGTGGACATATGAAACAATTACTGTGGAGAAAATTTACCCTGGATTTTATACTGTAATGTATACTGTAATAGACAGAAGACACACAACCAACCCCATCAAGGTATCACCAGGAGGTGCTATTAGTACCTGCCTGTTAAGTGGCAGGGAACTGGTTTGCATTGAGCCAAATAGCTGTCCCTGAAGGAAACTAACTATGGGAGTAGACATATGATTGGTGTGTAGCTACAATAGTGTATAGTTAGTTTTCATTTCTTAGTCACTGACTTAACTCCAGAGTGGAGAAATCAACACCCGAATAAGACTGAATCGTGTGCCTACTCCACTTTTACCAGTCAAATTATTCTAGATTGCGTTGTGTGTCCACAACTTGTTTCACCAAAACGCTAAACTTATTACCTACTACATTAGACATTTTGATTTCATACAGTCTAATTAGAATGAAACATCCCTTCAAGGGAGGCGGTAATTTGATCATTTACCCTGCATTCTCACAACAGAAAACAGATGCAAGGGTTTGGGTACTGAAATTCATATTCAGTATGTTTATAGTTTATAAATGAGATCCAATTGTCACTGAAAACTTATTTGCCTCTGCCCCCTTTTGAAAGAAAGATAAAAACCAGAAGCAAAATTCACTCTTGCTTGAGAAAAACAGTTCAAAATAATTAAATCAGATAATGAAACTCATACATAGGTAATTAATAGAAATAAATTTACTATGTTTCTACTCTTGGCTCTCCCCTCGCCCCCATACACCCAGTAAAATTAAAATTACAGGGAGAGAAGGTTAATGCCTTTCAACCAAATGTCCTCTACAGTGCTCATCCAGCATGAAACCAATTCCATATCTCAAATAGTGTGAAAAAGATAAGCAATATGGCATACAAATAAATCCAGAAGAGTTTTGGAGGACTGTGAACCAGCTGAACCAAAGGAGAGGCTCCCTATTTCTCTGAGCTACAAACTGTCCTTAAATCCAGATTGAATAGGTAATTACTAGGGCTGTGCGAAATGGCAGCACTCCATTTTGACCAGCGTTTCAATGGAACAGCATTCCGTTTCGACTTTTGTTTTGAGTCCAAACGGCTGTTCCGTTCCATCTAAATGTTTTGCTGTTTTGACCCTGTTTCGATGTTTCGCCCATAGGATATAACGGGGAAGGTCAAAACAGGCTATAACTTTGTCATTTCTGACCTGATTTGGATGAAACAACTGTTCACCAGGGCACCCTTGGGGAAAACTAGGAGTAATGGTCACAAACTCCTGGAAGATCGTTTCAGGCTCATTTCAGACTCAACATTAGGAAAAACTACTTCACAACCAGGGTGTCCAGACTGTGACCATTACTCCTACATTTCCCCCAGGGTTCCCTGGTGAACTGTTGTTCACCGAGCCCTAGATGTACACTTCTGATGTAGCAGTAAGCTGCTACCAAGTCCCCTCTCAGCCTTCTCTTTTTCAGGCTGAAGAGTCCCAGGTTCCTCAGCCTTTCCTCATATGGCTTGCTGTGCAAGTCTTTGATCATATGGGTAGCCCTTCTCTGGACTCTCTCAAGCTTTACCACATCCTTGTTAAGGTGCGGAGCCCAGAACTGGATGCAGTACTCCAGCTGCGGTCTCACCAGTATTGAGTAGCACCAAGTAGAGCAGGAGAATCACTTCTTTGCAATGGTTTTGCTGGAGATGCATCAATGGATGCATACCAGCGTATCGTTGGCCCTGCTGGCTACAGCATCACACTGCTGGCTCATGTTCATACTGTGGTCAGTTATTACCTCCAGGTCTTGGTGGCAACTGATGGAGGATTTTCAGTCCTGCTGCCTGATGAGAGGCAGCAGTTGCACAAGCACCCATGTCATGAGTTTTGCCTGTCAGCAGCTAGGGGTGAAGGGCCCCAGAACCCCCCTGCACCCATCTCCTTAACAGCTGGCAGGCTTTGTGGCCACAGCAGGGCCTAGCAGCCAGGCCTGCAGTAGTTCCCCCCTCCACCCCATGCCCCAAGACAGACACAGTTGCACAAGCATGTCATGAGTTTTGCCTGTCGGCAGCTAGAGGTGCAGGGCCCCAGAACCCAGAAGCCCTGCATCTATCTCCTTGAAACTTGGCAGGCTTCATGGCTTCTGCAGGGGCTAACATGCCTACAGTTTTGACCCCGCTATGGCTTAACACACACACGTGACATTAGTTTTGCTTTCAAGATTTTGGGGTGCAGTTTCCCTGAACCCCTTGTACCTATCTCATTGAAACTTAGCAGGCTTTGTGGGCTCCACAGGCCCTAGCAAACCTTCAGTTTTGACCCTGCTGTGGCCTAACACATACCCGTGACACAAGTTTTGCTCTCAAGACTTTGGAGTGAAGGTTCTCTGAACCCCCTGCATCTATCTTCCTGAAAAATGGCAGGCTTCATGCCCTTATATGTGGCTATCATTCCTGCAAGTTTCATCCAAATCTGGGCTGAAGTGACAAAGTTATAAGCTGTTACAACCTTCTCCATTATAGCCTATGGGCGAAACTTTGAACCAGTGTTGAAACGGCAAAACGTTTCGACTTGCCTCATTTTGTTTTGAGGCTGTTTTGACCATAGCTGTTCCATTTTGATTTTGCTGTTTCAACCTCAAAACGTGTTGAAACAGCATCAAAACAAAACTGGTGTCGAAATTTCGCACAGCCCTAGTAATTACTAGCACTGTGTGAAGCTTCAGGTGCTGGTTCGATTTGGAGGAGATTTGGCACTATTCAGCGGCCAAATCTCTGAATCCAAATTGAATCAAGAGACCAATAAAAAAGGTCTGAATTGACTTGAAGCCTCTGAATCAATTTGGAAAAGATTTAGAGAGCTTTGGAGAAGGGGACTATGAAGGGACCCCCACCAGGCCGATCCCCTGCCCGCTCCCACAGCCCCCCTGAGCACCTCCTGACCTCCACCTGCTCTCCCAGCCTCCCCACCCCATGGCTGCCTCACCCAACCCGAGTTCCCAGTTATTTAAAAGAAAGAAAGAAAGAAAGACTTTTGACTTTTAAGAGACCTTTATTCCCCGGAGGGTGATGACTCGGAGCCAGTCAAAAGCATGTACAAGGACGCCCGAAGCTCTGGGCCTCATGGACAAGGCCTGGGCTCGTGGCCTGCAAGGCCTGCCCGTACACGCTAGACAAAAAAACACCAACCAACACAACGAACATAAGGACTATTTACAGTATTTACAGTTCTGCCAGCAGGGACACCCATGGAGGCCTCCGGGGTCGACCCGCACGAGCAAAAGTCCAGGGCCTCGGCCCGCTTGACGCGTCTCTGCGGCTTGAGCAGCCGGTGGCATCACAGAGCGAGGATCAGGCGTCCCGCCTCGACCCGGCACAGCACCCCCTCGAGGGCCCAGCGCTCCTCAAAGGCGGGCACCGTCCGCCGAAAGAAAGAAAGAAAGAAAGAAAGAAAGAAAGAAAGAAAGAAAGAAAGACTTTTGACTTTTAAGAGACCTTTATTCCCCGGAGGGTGATGACTCGGAGCCAGGCAAAAGCATGTACAAGGATGCCCGCAGCTCTGGGCCTCATGTACAAAGCCTGGGCTCATGGCCTGCAAGGCCTGCCCGTACACGCTAGTCAAAAAAAAACCAACCAACACAACGAAACTTAAGGACTATTTACAGTATTTACAGTTGTGCCAGCAGGGACACCCATGGAGGCTTCCGGGGTCGACCCGCACGAGCAAAAGTCCAGGGCCTCGGCCCGCTCGACGCGTCTCTGTGGCTTGAGCAGCCGGTGGCATCACAGAACGAGGATCAGGCGTCCCGCCTCGACCCGGCACAGCACCCCCTCGAGGGCCCAGCGCTCCTCAAAGGCGGGCACCGTCCGCCGGAGGACAGCGTGCTCAAACTCGAGCGAGAGGCGGGCCCGCACCAGCAGGCGGAAGAGCTGCAGGGCGTCGACCATCCCGGTGCCGCTGAGCTGGTTTCGCCGGCTCTTCAGGGTGGCCATCTTGGCCTGGCCCAGCAGGAAGTTGGCCAGGCTGACCGTGGCCCGCTCGGCCGCCCGGTATGGAAAGGAGTGGACGTAGGCGTCTTCGGAGAGGTCTCGGCCCAGTGCCCGAAGCAGTGCGCCCAGGGCGGCAAAGAGAGGCTGCAGCCGGGGGCAGTCGAGGAAGGCGTGGAAAATGTCCTCGTCCAGCACCCCCGGGCAGAAGGGGCAGGCCGCCGAGGCCGCTGGCTCCAAGTGACGCACAAAGGTGCCGGTGGCCAGGATGCCGTGCACGAGCCGCCACTGCAGGTCGCCGGTCTTCTTGGCGATGGGCGCCTTATACAGCGTGCGCCACGCCGGGGTCCCGGGCCGCGCCAGGCGCCGCCGCCACGCGGTGTCAGGGCGGCCGGCCAGCACCTGGGCGTGCCGGGTGCGCACCACCCACATGTAGAGGCCCTTGCGGGGCAGGGTGCCAAAAGGGCAGCCCGTATTGCTGCTGGGGGGCACCGGGAGCCTGAGCAGCGTGTTGGGCCGCTCGGCCAGCTCGCCGGGTACCGCTGGGATGACGGGTAGCGGTGGGAAGGCGTCTTCTGCGGCGTCTGCGGTGGGGAGGGGCCGGCGAGTCTGGAGATGGGCTTCCAGGGCGGTCGCTGCCTCCGTCGGGAGCGCGGCCCTAACGGCCCGCAGAAGCCGCCCCGCGGTGCGGACGGAGCGCATGGCCAGCCGGGCAGCCAGGGCCTCGGGTGACAGCCAGTCCGACCGAGCGGGGTCCAGGAGGTGCTCCAGGCGGGTGGAGCGCGCCTCGACAAGAGCTGCCGTGAGGCTGGCGGAGGCCAGGCTCGGCACGACACGGTGCAGGGCCGGGTTGTGGACCAAGGGCTCTCGAAGGAGCTGCGGGAACCGCAGGTGCCTGGCCTGGGGACAGAGATGGAAGGCCGCCCGCCAGGCCCGCACCACGCTGCGGTAGAACGGGGGAAGGACCGCCCCGTTCAGGAAGGTGAGGTCCAGTTGAAACAGCTCCCGGTCAAAGCCGAGGCCCCCCACTCGCCGCAGGAATCGGCACGCCAGCTGTCGCCACGGGAGGTGGCCTTCGGTGTACAGGAGCCGCTGGAGGGCCTGCAGCCGATAGGCGGCCACCCTGCTGGCCAGATCGATCAGGCCCTGGCCCCCCTCGCCGGTGGGCAGGTAGAGGGCAGCTCGTGGGAGCCAGTGGCGTCCGTCCCACAGGAAATCGACCAGGAGCCGCTGCAGTCGCTCCAGTAGCTCCGGCGGAGGGTCCAGCACCGCGCAGCGGTGCCACAGGGTGGCCGCCGCCAGGTTATTGATGACGAGGACGCGCCCCCGGTAGGAAAGGCTGGGCAGGCGCCAGCGCCACCGCTGCAGGCGGGCCTCCACTCCCTCCTCGAGGCCGTCCCAGTTGCGCGCCATGAAGGTCGTCGGCCCCAGGAACACGCCCAAGACCTTGAGGCCCTCGCGGCGCCAGGCGAGGCCCCCCGGCAAGTCCGGCGGAGGCCTGCCAGTCCATGCGCCAAGCAGCAGAGTGTCACTCTTGCCCCAGTTGATGCGGGCGGAGGAGGCGCGCTCGTAGGCCCGCTGGCAATCTGCCAGAGCCCGCACGTCTTCCCGGGTGGCGAGGAAGACGGTGACGTCGTCCGCGTAGGCCGACAGCCGGAGACGAGGGCCAGCGGACGGGCCCGTGGCCGATGGCAGGGCCACCCCACTCAGGCGGCGGCGCAGCGCGTGTAACAGCGGCTCGATGGCCAGGGCGTAGAGCATGCCCGACAGCGGACAGCCCTGGCGAATGCCCCTGCGCGCGGGGAACGGAGCGCAAAGCACCCCGTTCACCTTGAGCAGGCTGGAAATGTCCCGGTACAAGACCCGGAGGGCCCCGGTGAAGAGGGGCCCAAAGCCAAAGGCCTCCAGCGTGCGGAAGAGGTAGGCGTGGCCCACGCGGTCAAAGGCCTTCTCCTGGTCGAGAGAGAGGAGGCCGACGTCGAGGCCAAAGAGCTCGCTAGCCGTGAGCAGGTCCCGCAGCAGGAACAGGTTGTCTTGTATGGTCCTGCCCGGCACGCAGTAGCTCTGCTCGGGCCCGGTGAGAGAGGCCATGACCGCGCGGAGGCGGGTGGCCAGCGCTTTGGCCAGAATCTTGTAGTCCGCGCACAGCAGGGAGACCGGCCGCCAGTTCTTCATGTAGCCCAGGTCTCCCTTCTTGGGCAGCAGGGTCAGCACCGCTCGGCGGCAGCTGATCGGCAAGACCTTGTCGGCGAGGCTCTCCTGGAAAACGCGCAGGAGGCTGGGGCCGAGGAGAGGCCAGAAGGTCTTGTAGAACTCGGCAGGCAGCCCGTCGAGGCCCGGGGCTTTGCCGGAGGCGAGGCCGGCCGTGGCGGCCGCCAGCTCTTCCAGGGACAAGTCCCGCTCCAGCTCGCCGGCCTCCAGGGCATCGAGACGCGGTAGGCCCTCGTGGAGTTCCCGCGTGGCCTCGGGGCACGACGGCTCGGCCGCGAACAGGTCGCGATAGAAGGCGACGGCACGTTCGCGGACTTCGCCCGGCTCTGTAATGACCCGGCCCTCAGGAGTCTTGAGATGGTCCAAGACTTTGCTCGCTGCCCGCCGCCGCTCCAGGTCGAAAAAGAAGCGGGTCGGGGCGTCGGTTTCCACCAGCTCCTGGCAGCGGGCGCGGATCCTCGCGCCGCGGGCCGCGCTCTCCGCCAAGTCGCGCAGGCATTTCCTGCGGAGCCGGAGGCTCTCGCTCAGTGCCGCGTCGCTGCCGGCGGCCAGCAGAGCAGCCTCGAGCTCCGCCACGTCCTCCTCCAACTCCCGGACTCGGCGGCGCGTCTCGTTCGCGGCCAGCTGGGTGTACTGCTGGCAGAAGGCTCGGGTCTGGACCTTGCCCACGTCCCACCACAGCTTCCAGGAGGAGTGGCTCGGTCTCGCAGCCTCCCACCTCCGCCAAAAGTGGGCAAAGCAGTCCCGGAAATAAGAGTCCTGGAGCAGACTAATGTTCAAACACCAATACGGTGCCCGTGCACAGGCTCTCCCCGGCAGGCTCAGTTCGCTGAAGGCCAGGCCATGATCTGATAGACCCGAGGGAGCGATGCGGCTGCTGCGCAGGAGTGGCAGGTGGTGCCTGGTGATATAAAGGCGGTCGAGGCGAGCCATGGTGAGACCGCCGGCGCTCGTCTTGGCCCAGGTGTACTGGCGCGCATCGGGATGCAGGGCTCGCCAGACGTCCACGAGGTCTGCCCCCTCCAGGGCAGCTTGCAGCTTGCGAGCGGAGGGCAGGTGGGGCTCAGGCCCTGTGCGGTCGAGGCGCGGGGCAGTGGTGCAATTGAAATCGCCCCCGAGGAGGAGCAGGTCATCATCCTCGCTAGCGTCGCGCAGGAGGGCAGCCAAGCTCTCAAAGAAAGCGACCCTCTCCTGGCCATCGGAGGGCGCGTAGATGTTGACGAGCAGCAGACGGTGTTGCGCGAGGGTGACGCGGACGGTCAGCAGGCGGCCGGGGACGACCTCCCGCGGCACCGCCGCGTCAAGCTGCAGCTGCGGCGATAAGAGTGTCGCGACCCCCGCGCGGAGGCTGGTGCCGTGGCTCAGGAACACCTGTCCTCGCCAGGCAGCCCGCCAGGCCGCCTGGTTGAACCTGTCAGAGTGGGTCTCTTGTAGGAAGGCGATGGCCAGCCTCTTCTGCCGCAGGAGCTCCAGGACGGCCTCGCGCTTCACCGCGTCTCGACAGCCGTTGACGTTGAAGGTGCCAATGGTTGTGGCTGCCATGGGGGTGGGTGTGGGAGAGGAGGAGCAAAGCAGAGTGCCGGTGGAAGAGCGAGCACCCAAGAGCAGAGCAAGGCAATACAGACAGGTCAGGGAAGGCCTACCGTGCCCTACTCTAGTCGAGGGACCCGCCCAGGCCCCACTCCACTCTCACCCTCTGGGCAAGCTTGTCCAGACGGTAGGCCATCTGACGTGTGCCCCGATCTTGCTTCATGAGCTTGACTGCCGCCCTGGCAGCCTTGACAAACACTTTGGGGTCCGCACACCACTGGGTGATGTGCCCCGCTACATTTTTCTGCCCCTTGGTTAGCTTCAGCAAGGACAGGAGTCCCCCATAGTCAGGAGAGACCCAGGGGGGCTCCGCCAGCTTGGGGTGGATGTTGCCTACGGAAGAGCGGCGAGGCCGCACCCCCGGCGGGAGCTCGCCCGCAACTGCAGCGTCGACCCCCTCGATGTCCAGGCACATCAGCCGCCTCTCGTCGTCCGAGTCGAGGACCGGCTCCGCGAGGACATTCCCTGTCTTCTTGGGGGGGGAGGGGCCATCCCGCTCACGACGTCTCTTGCGAGACTCCGAGAGCTGGATCTCCATCTCGCTAACGTCCCCATCTGCTCCGGTAGGCTGGGGCGTGACCAAAGGGGCAGCGGGCTCTCCCGCCACCCCCGGGGCCAGGCCACCGGAAGAGAGACATTCGCCACTATCCCTGCTGCCGCCTGACTCCGGAGGCTGGGGGACAGGCGAGGGGAGGGGGACCCCTGAAGGCCCCTCCCCCCCACCCGCTAAGTCTGACTCGTCGGTGGCTACATCCGACGGGGCGGGTGGTGTGGCAGCCGGAACGGGGTCCGGCCCTGTAGTGGGGGGGTCCTCGGCACTGGCCGAGGAGGGGGCTGTCAGGGATGGGGTGTCCTTGAGAGGCCCCCCTCATCTCCCTCTCTTTTTCGGGTGGTAGGGAGGACGCCCGAGCCCCATCATGCGATGAGGCTCCAGCACCGCAGTCCCCGGCCACCCCAGCCACTTCGGCCGGGGCAGGCAGGGGGCAAGGGGAGGCGTCCGCCTCTCCACCCGGTGGGGCTGCCGCACCGAGGGCAGGGGGCGCCACAGACGGGGGAGGGGGCGGCGGGGCCACGGTAGTAGCACCAGCCCCTCGGCTGGACGATGGCTTCCCGCTGGAGACCCCGGTCCCCTGAGATGGAATGGGGGGGGAAGGAGGTCGGGAGGAAGAGCTCCCAGCCTCCCTGGGCCTGCCGCGTGCCCCAGAGGTCGACGCGCCGTCTCTCGGCGCTGCCGCAGGCGGCGATGGTCCGGCCGCCTTGCTCCAAGGGCACTGCGCGGCCAGGTGGGAGGAGCCCCCGCACTTGAAGCACGTGGTCTCTCCCACAGACAGATAGATAATAAACCGCCGCCCCTCGAGCGTGAGGCTCAGGGAGCGAGGCAGCGACTGGGGGCCCTCCTTGAGGAGCATGAAGACCTGCCTCCGAAAGGACAGGACGTGCTTGCCCTGAGGGTTCTTGTTTCCCATTGGCAGGCGGCGAAAAGGACTCGCAGGAACCCCATAGGCCTCGAGTCCCCTGGCCAGCTCCCGATTGGAAACGTGCGGTGGGACGTTGGAAATCACCACCCTCACTGCCTGAGTCTCTAGGGGTGTGACAGGGTAGTGGATGCCCGCAATGTCCAGGCCCTCCGCACACACCCTGTCAACCAAGGCGGGCTTGCTCAAATAGATCATCGGGACCGTGTTCACGCGCCCCGCGTAGCGGATGGTACGCCATCCCAGGAGGGCGGCCAGAGCCTCCACGCAAGCCTCGAGCCCCACATGGAGAGGGGCATGAACCCTCAGGCCATGAGACAGTGGGAGGTCCTGAGAGACATCCTCATGCCAGCTGCCAGGCGTAGGAGCCGCCATTCCTCGCCAGGACAGGGTTAAACTGCGAAGCGCAGCAAAAAAAAAAAAAAAAAAAAAAAAAAAGCCTCAGGCTGACAGGGGGGACTGGGACTGGGAGGGGGCTGAAAACGCCCCAAAATCGGCCTGAGGGGGGGCAGAGCAACCCCGCAGGGGCTCAGGGCAAGCCCCAAGGCAGGGGCAGATGGCAGGGACCAAGGGAAGGGGCCCTGGGGGAGGGAGGCAGCAGAAATCAAAGGGACAACTCAGGCGGGGGTGGGGGAGGGGCAGAGGCAAACGAGGCTGCCAGAGCCCAGGGGAAAAAGGCTCAGAAAGTGGGGGGAAGGGGCAGGGAGGGGGTCCCCAGGGACAGGGTGGGGAGAGGCAAGGGTTTTTTGGGGGGGGGGAAGGGAAAAGGGGGGCAGGGAGTGCGAGGCAACGAGCTGAAAGCACCTGAGCTGGAGGAGCTTAGAAGGGCTTCAGCTGTCGGCGGCCATCTTGAAAGAAAGAAAGAAAGAAAGAAAGAAAGAAAGACTTTGACTTTTAAGAGACCTTTATTCCCCGGAGGGTGATGACTCGGAGCCAGTCAAAAGCATGTACAAGGACGCCCAAAGCTCTGGGCCTCGTGGACAAGGCCTGGGCTCATGGCCTGCAAGGCCTGCCCGTACACGCTAGACAAAAAAACACCAACCAACACAACGAACATAAGGACTATTTACAGTATTTACAGTTCTGCCAGCAGGGACACCCATGGAGGCCTCCGGGGTCGACCCGCACGAGCAAAAGTCCAGGGCCTCGGCCCGCTTGACGCGTCTCTGCGGCTTGAGCAGCCGGTGGCATCACAGAGCGAGGATCAGGCGTCCCGCCTCGACCCGGCACAGCACCCCCTCGAGGGCCCAGCGCTCCTCAAAGGCGGGCACCGTCCGCCGGAGGACAGCGTGCTCAAACTCGAGCGAGAGGCGGGCCCGCACCAGCAGGCGGAAGAGCTGCAGGGCGTCGACCATCCCGGTGCCGCTGAGCTGGTTTCGCCGGCTCTTCAGGGTGGCCATCTTGGCCTGGCCCAGCAGGAAGTTGGCCAGGCTGACCGTGGCCCGCTCGGCCGCCCGGTATGGAAAGGAGTGGACGTAGGCGTCTTCGGAGAGGTCTCGGCCCAGTACCCGAAGCAGTGCGCCCAGGGCGGCAAAGAGAGGCTGCAGCCGGGGGCAGTCGAGGAAGGCGTGGAAAATGTCCTCGTCCAGCACCCCCGGGCAGAAGGGGCAGGCCGCCGAGGCCGCTGGGTCCAAGTGACGCACAAAGGTGCCGGTGGCCAGGATGCCGTGCACGAGCCGCCACTGCAGGTCGCCGGTCTTCTTGGCGATGGGCGCCTTATACAGCGTGCGCCACGCCGGGGTCCCGGGCCGCGCCAGGCGCCGCCGCCACGCAGTGTCCGGGCGGCCGGCCAGCACCTGGGCGTGCCGGGTGCGCACCACCCACATGTAGAGGCCCTTGCGGGGCAGGGTGCCAAAAGGGCAGCCCGTATTGCTGCTGGGGGGCACCGGGAGCCTGAGCAGCGTGTTGGGCCGCTCGGCCAGCTCGCCGGGTACCGCTGGGATGACGGGTAGCGGTGGGAAGGCGTCTTCTGCGGCGTCTGCGGCGGGGAGGGGCCGGCGAGTCTGGAGATGGGCTTCCAGGGCGGTCGCTGCCTCCGTCGGGAGGGCGGCCCTAACGGCCCGCAGAAGCCGCCCCGCGGTGCGGACGGAGCGCATCGCCAGCCGGGCAGCCAGGGCCTCGGGTGACAGCCAGTCCGACCGAGCGGGGTCCAGGAGGTGCTCCAGGCGGGTGGAGCGCGCCTCGACGAGAGCTGCCGTGAGGCTGGCGGAGGCCAGGCTCGGCACGACACGGTGCAGGGCCGGGTTGTGGACCAAGGGCTCTCGAAGGAGCTGCGGGAACCGCAGGTGCCTGGCCTGGGGACAGAGATGGAAGGCCGCCCGCCAGGCCCGCACCACGCTGCGGTAGAACGGGGGAAGGACCGCCCCGTTCAGGAAGGTGAGGTCCAGTTGAAACAGCTCCCGGTCAAAGCCGAGGCCCCCCACTCGCCGCAGGAATCGGCACGCCAGCTGTCGCCACGGGAGGTGGCCTTCGGTGTACAGGAGCCGCTGGAGGGCCTGCAGCCGATAGGCGGCCACCCTGCTGGCCAGATCGATCAGGCCCTGGCCCCCCTCGCCGGTGGGCAGGTAGAGGGCAGCTCGTGGGAGCCAGTGGCGTCCGTCCCACAGGAAATCGACCAGGAGCCGCTGCAGTCGCTCCAGTAGCTCCGGCGGAGGGTCCAGCACCGCGCAGCGGTGCCACAGGGTGGCCGCCGCCAGGTTATTGATGACGAGGACGCGCCCCCGGTAGGAAAGGCTGGGCAGGCGCCAGCGCCACCGCTGCAGGCGGGCCTCCACTCCCTCCTCGAGGCCGCCCCAGTTGCGCGCCATGAAGGTCGTCGGCCCCAGGAACACGCCCAAGACCTTGAGGCCCTCGCGGCGCCAGGCGAGGCCCCCCGGCAAGTCCGGCGGAGGCCTGCCAGTCCATGCGCCAAGCAGCAGAGTGTCACTCTTGCCCCAGTTGATGCGGGCGGAGGAGGCGCGCTCGTAGGCCCGCTGGCAATCTGCCAGAGCCCGCACGTCTTCCCGGGTGGCGAGGAAGACGGTGACGTCGTCCGCATAGGCCGACAGCCGGAGACGAGGGCCAGCGGACGGACCCGTGGCCGATGGCAGGGCCACCCCACTCAGGCGGCGGCGCAGCGCGTGTAACAGCGGCTCGATGGCCAGGGCGTAGAGCATGCCCGACAGCGGACAGCCCTGGCGAATGCCCCTGCGCGCGGGGAACGGAGCGCAAAGCACCCCGTTCACCTTGAGCAGGCTGGAAATGTCCCGGTACAAGACCCGGAGGGCCCCGGTGAAGAGGGGCCCAAAGCCAAAGGCCTCCAGCGTGCGGAAGAGGTAGGCGTGGCCCACGCGGTCAAAGGCCTTCTCCTGGTCGAGAGAGAGGAGGCCGACGTCGAGGCCAAAGAGCTCGCTGGCCGTGAGCAGGTCCCGCAGCAGGAACAGGTTGTCTTGTATGGTCCTGCCCGGCACGCAGTAGCTCTGCTCGGGCCCCGTGAGAGAGGCCATGACCGCGCGGAGGCGGGTGGCCAGCGCTTTGGCCAGAATCTTGTAGTCCGCGCACAGCAGGGAGACCGGCCGCCAGTTCTTCATGTAGCCCAGGTCTCCCTTCTTGGGCAGCAGGGTCAGCACCGCTCGGCGGCAGCTGATCGGCAAGACCTTGTCGGCGAGGCTCTCCTGGAAAACGCGCAGGAGGCTGGGGCCGAGGAGAGGCCAGAAGGTCTTGTAGAACTCGGCAGGCAGCCCGTCGAGGCCCGGGGCTTTGCCGGAGGCGAGGCCGGCCGTGGCCGCCGCCAGCTCTTCCAGGGACAAGTCCCGCTCCAGCTCGCCGGCCTCCAGGGCATCGAGACGCGGTAGGCCCTCGTGGAGTTCCCGCGTGGCCTCGGGGCACGACGGCTCGGCCGCGAACAGGTCGCGATAGAAGGCGACGGCACGTTCGCGGACTTCGCCCGGCTCTGTAATGACCCGGCCCTCAGGAGTCTTGAGATGGTCCAAGACTTTGCTCGCTGCCCGCCGCCGCTCCAGGTCGAAAAAGAAGCGGGTCGGGGCGTCGGTTTCCACCAGCTCCTGGCAGCGGGCGCGGATCCTCGCGCCGCGGGCCGCGCTCTCCGCCAAGTCGCGCAGGCATTTCCTGCGGAGCCGGAGGCTCTCGCTCAGTGCCGCGTCGCTGCCGGCGGCCAGCAGAGCAGCCTCGAGCTCCGCCACGTCCTCCTCCAACTCCCGGATACGGCGGCGCGTCTCGTTCGCGGCCAGCTGGGTGTACTGCTGGCAGAAGGCTCGGGTCTGGACCTTGCCCACGTCCCACCACAGCTTCCAGGAGGAGTGGCTCGGTCTCGCAGCCTCCCACCTCCGCCAAAAGTGGGCAAAGCAGTCCCGGAAATAAGAGTCCTGGAGCAGACTGATGTTCAAACACCAATACGGTGCCCGTGCACAGGCTCTCCCCGGCAGGCTCAGTTCGCTGAAGGCCAGGCCATGATCTGATAGACCCGAGGGAGCGATGCGGCTGCTGCGCAGGAGTGGCAGGTGGTGCCTGGTGATATAAAGGCGGTCGAGGCGAGCCATGGTGAGACCGCCGGCACTCGTCTTGGCCCAGGTGTACTGGCGCGCATCGGGATGCAGGGCTCGCCAGACGTCCACGAGGTCTGCCCCCTCCAGGGCAGCTTGCAGCTTGCGAGCGGAGGGCAGGTGGGGCTCAGGCCCTGTGCGGTCGAGGCGCGGGGCAGTGGTGCAATTGAAATCGCCCCCGAGGAGGAGCAGGTCATCATCCTCGCTAGCGTCGCGCAGGAGGGCAGCCAAGCTCTCAAAGAAAGCGACCCTCTCCTGGCCGTCGGAGGGCGCGTAGATGTTGACGAGCAGCAGACGGTGTTGCGCGAGGGTGACGCGGACGGTCAGCAGGCGGCCGGGGACGACCTCCCGCGGCACCGCCGCGTCAAGCTGCAGCTGCGGCGATAAGAGTGTCGCGACCCCCGCGCGGAGGCTGGTGCCGTGGCTCAGGAACACCTGTCCTCGCCAGGCAGCCCGCCAGGCCGCCTGGTTGAACCTGTCAGAGTGGGTCTCTTGTAGGAAGGCGATGGCCAGCCTCTTCTGCCGCAGGAGCTCCAGGACGGCCTCGCACTTCACCGCGTCTCGACAGCCGTTGACGTTGAAGGTGCCAATGGTTGTGGCTGCCATGGGGGTGGGTGTGGGAGAGGAGGAGCAAAGCAGAGTGCGGGTGGAAGAGCGAGCACCCAAGAGCAGAGCAAGGCAATACAGACAGGTCAGGGAAGGCCTACCGTGCCCTACTCTAGTCGAGGGACCCGCCCAGGCCCCACTCCACTCTCACCCTCTGGGCAAGCTTGTCCAGACGGTAGGCCATCTGACGTGTGCCCCGATCTTGCTTCATGAGCTTGACTGCCGCCCTGGCAGCCTTGACAAACACTTCGGGGTCCGCACACCACTGGGTGATGTGCCCCGCTACATTTTTCTGCCCCTTGGTTAGCTTCAGCAAGGACAGGAGTCCCCCATAGTCAGGAGAGACCCAGGGGGGCTCCGCCAGCTTGGGGTGGATGTTGCCTACTGAAGAGCGGCGAGGCCACACCCCCGGCGGGAGCTCGCCCGCAACTGCAGCGTCGACCCCCTCGATGTCCAGGCACATCAGCCGCCTCTCGTCGTCCGAGTCGAGGACCGGCTCCGCGAGGACATTCCCTATCTTCTTGGGGGGGGAGGGGCCATCCCGCTCACGACGTCTCTTGCGAGACTCCGAGAGCTGGATCTCCATCTCGCTAACGTCCCCATCTGCTCCGGTAGGCTGGGGCGTGACCAAAGGGGCAGCGGGCTCTCCCGCCACCCCCGGGGCCAGGCCACCGGAAGAGAGACATTCGCCACTATCCCTGCTGCCGCCTGACTCCGGAGGCCGGGGGACAGGCGAGGGGAGGAGGACCCCTGAAGGCCCCTCCCCCCCACCCGCTAAGTCTGCCTCGTCGGTGGCTACATCCGACGGGGCGGGTGGTGTGGCAGCCGGAACGGGGTCCGGCTCTGTAGTGGGGGGGTCCTCGGCACTGGCCGAGGAGGGGTCTGTCAGGGATGGGGTGTCCTGAGAGGCCCCCCTCATCTCCCTCTCTTTTTCGGGTGGTAGGGAGGACGCCCGAGCCCCATCATCCGATGAGGCTCCAGCACCGCAGTCCCCGGCCACCCCAGCCACTTCGGCCGGGGCAGGCAGGGGGCAAGGGGAGGCGTCCGCCTCTCCACCCGGTGGGGCTGCCGCACCGAGGGCAGGGGGCGCCACAGACGGGGGAGGGGGCGGCGGGGCCATGGTAGCAGCACCAGCCCCTCGGCTGGACGATGGCTTCCCGCTGGAGACCCCGGTCCCCTGAGATGGAACGGAGGGGGAAGGAGGTCGGGAGGAAGAGCTCCCAGCCTCCCTGGGCCTGTCGCGTGCCCCAGAGGTCGACGCGCTGTCTTTCGGCGCTGCCGCAGGCGGCGATGGTCCGGCCGCCTTGCCCCGAGGGCACTGCGCGGCCAGGTGGGAGGAGCCCCCGCACTTGAAGCACGTGGTCTCTCCCACAGACAGATAGATAATAAACCGCCGCCCCTCGAGCGTGAGGCTCAGGGAGCGAGGCAGCGACTGGGGGCCCTCCTTGAGGAGCATGAAGACCTGCCTCCGAAAGGACAGGACGTGCTTGCCCTGAGGGTTCTTGTTTCCCATCGGCAGGCGGCGAAAAGGACTCGCAGGAACCCCATAGGCCTCGAGTCCCCTGGCCAGCTCCCGATTGGAAATGTGCGGTGGGACGTTGGAAATCACCACCCTCACTGCCTGAGTCTCTAGGGGCGTGACGGGGTAGTGGATGCCCGCAATGTCCAGGCCCTCCGCACACACCCTGTCAACCAAGGCGGGCTTGCTCAAATAGATCATCGGGACCGTGTTCACGCGCCCCGCGTAGCGGATGGTACGCCATCCCAGGAGGGCGGCCAGAGCCTCCACGCAAGCCTCGAGCCCCACATGGAGAGGGGCATGAACCCTCAGGCCATGAGACAGTGGGAGGTCCTGAGAGACATCCTCATGCCAGCTGCCAGGCGTAGGAGCCGCCATTCCTCGCCAGGACAGGGTTAAACTGCGAAGCGCAGAAAAAAAAAAAAAAAAAAAAAAAAAAAAAAAAAAAAAAAAGCCTCAGGCTGACAGGGGGGACTGGGACTGGGAGGGGGCTGAAAACGCCCCAAAATCGGCCTGAGGGGGGGCAGAGCAACCCCGCAGGGGCTCAGGGCAAGCCCCAAGGCAGGGGCAGATGGCAGGGACCAAGGGAAGGGGCCCTGGGGGAGGGAGGCAGCAGAAATCAAAGGGACAACTCAGGCGCGGGTGGGGGAGGGGCAGAGGCAAACGAGGCTGCCAGAGCCCAGGGGAAAAAGGCTCAGAAAGTGGGGGGAAGGGGCAGGGGGGGGGTCCCCAGGGACAGGGTGGGGAGAGGCAAGGGTTTTTTTTGGGGGGGGAAGGGAAAAGGGGGGCAGGGAGTGCGAGGCAACGAGCTGAAAGCACCTGAGCTGGAGGAGCTTAGAAGGGCTTCAGCTGTCGGCGGCCATCTTGAAAGAAAGAAAGAAAGAAAGAAAGAAAGAAAGAAAGAAAGAAAGAAAGAAAGAAAGAAAGAAAGAAAGAAAGAATTTCACGAATTTGCGTGTCATCGAAAGAGAGAGAGAAAGAAAGAAAAGCCCTGCACTTGCCAGCTGTTGCAGTGGCTGTTGAGGCTTCTGGTGGTTTGTGGCAGAGCCCCTCTCTCCCCCCCCATGCAGCAGGGAGCAGCGAGGATTGCCCTTCCACCTGGCAGCAGCCAGTGAGTGCCAGGCTTTTTTTTTTAAAGAGCTGGGAGGCTGGGGCCAGGCAAGACAGCCATTGACAGGGCTGGGAGAATGGGCAGGGTTTGGGGCCTGTCCAATTCAGAGATCCAGCCAATTTGGCAGCGGCCGAATCTTCAAATCAGATTCAGCTGAATCAATTCGGGACAGTAATTTGAATCACCAAATCAAATCACTGTCCCCCGAATCAGCCGAATCCAAATACAGAGTAAATATTAGCCGCTGAGTACAGGCCTAATAATTGCAATGGGATCTAGGGCCTCAGATGCATGCTGTTTCCCTGCAGAAGGAGGGCTGTTGATTTTTCATCAGGGAATGCTCATGGAAGGAGCCACCTGTGATTTTGTGTGGATGCCTGCAATATGGACAGGAGGACCTGGGAAGGTTGTTTTGTTTTGTTTAATTTTCCTGCATCAGGCCATTAGAAATTAACCTCCAGCCTAAGAGAGATGCAGCTTTCCCCATCTCCTTAGCAATCTGAATTCTCCTGTGCCCAGAAGGTTTACCTCTTCATTCAGACATGACCTTTATAGAGCCTGAATTCATTTCAGCTTGGTCACAATCAATCATCATTACTTTTAAAGAAACAAGACCTGGCTTGTTTTAAACAGAGCCTTTTTTATTAGTATCATTATTATGAAGCAAAGGGAAGTTCCCTGGTTAGTATGTCAGTATATGCTGGAGGTTATGAATAAATCAATCAAAACAATTCATCCAAATATCCTTTTAAGCATTAGCAGACTCCCAGTTAGTACAATCAAAATACCACAGGATTTCAGTGGAGGTCCTTGTTACACAGTAATTTTTGGTGGCTCCTAGAGCTCTTAACCCTTGGATTGTCTGTACATTAACACTTGAAACTAGTTTTAAGTACTTGTTAGGTGGCCCAAAGTTAATTCATCCCAGGGCAGGATGATCTCTGCTCTGCATTATCGAGCTTATGTTATACTAAAGTATAGCCACTTTGTGCTATACCTTAGTGTGAACACCCCACCTCTTCTACACCGGATCTCTGCTCACTCCCCCACCCCAACTCTTTTTGTATTGTTAATCTGTTCTTACAACTAGTCCTTGATGCAATTAAATTTGATAGGCCATGAAGATTCATTTAGTTATGAACATCTACTGCTAAAAAGCAACAGATGTGCTAAAGTGAGCACTGAACATGACCTATGAAAATGGAATATAAGTAGACTAGACTAGAGAAGAGATGGTTAAGAAGGAACATTATAAATACAGACGTTCAACAAGAGAGAGCATAAAGTGAGGGGAAAAAAAACAGTTATTAGCGAAATAAGGCGAATCATAAACTGAGAACAGCTGAATTAGATAGTATTTATTTAAAGTAAAGTAGAGAGTAGAAGTCCAATGAAAAACTGACATCCACCGTATGAGCTGCTGGACATGTACATAGTATGTACATATACAGAATTTGTTATGTCTATATAAAGAGAGGAGAGGAAGACAGAGGCAAGTACTCATACACAGTAAAAGACCTTGGATTTATTTATGTACCGGAGAGAGAGCACAAGAGAGACTGACTTCATAGCTTAATGGAAAGGTAAATGTTATGGAAAACTTGTATATTTATGTTCCATTGGGTATTTAAGTAACTATACAAAGCGGCACAGCTTCAGCAAGAATGACTATGTCCCACTTACCCCAAAACACACAATGGGTTGATAGTTCAGGTGTTTCAACTGGGGGGAGGGAGGAGGAGGAGGAGGGGGGGGCACCTGTCCCTGCTTCAAATCAGAGCGGAGCAGGTTGTTGTTCAGTAATCACTCAGAGCTGAGGAATCTTACAAGACATCAACTTCATTCAGTATCTGAATTGTAACTGATTGCAAGTGCATAACATGAGTCTCTGATCAACACACAGCTGATTCCAAGTAGTTCATGAACTTGGTTTGGTTAGCCTGACAGAACTTGATTGGGGGGGGGGGGGGGAGAGAGAGGGGATCTTGTTTCTTGTATGTTGTCTGGATCATCACATCTACAAGACTCCAACCCTATTTAAGTTGGAAGAATATGTTAGTACAAGCCTGAAGTGGGATGAACTGGGCCTGAATATATTTAGAATGGGAATTAAAAGAAAGTCCCTAACCATATGGACAGGAAGGTTCTGGGACAGCCTTGCAATTGGCATAGAGGTGTAGAATGAAATAAGAACTACTTTTAAAGAATCATTGAACTAGGGATTATATGAAATGGTGCCTATAATAGCGAGAGACTGGACTTGGTACAGGGAGGCCAATGTTCCCATGCCGGAGCCTTTTAAAGATACAATTCCCAACATTATTCCTTCACAGCCAACCCTTTATAATGGAGACAAAGGCTAAACAGGTTTTCCATTGCATGTATTTGAACTCACGCTCACTAAAGAGTTCCCCACTTTCAGCCATGCCTATGTCATGATTACTATATCTAGCAGAAATGTGTGGGGTACACATGATCACCTGTTTAATTGGTATCTCTCTTTATAAAGATATTTCAGGACAGAAAAAATAAAAGTCTAGGCCAAATACATATTTTTTCTAGCAAGTATAGGCAAATGTATGCTTACTTTCCTTCAAAGGGCCATTTTTTCACCTGTAAATAATATGGGCTCTTTTACTTGAGTTGGCCTGTAAATTTGGGTTGTGCAATAAGCCTTTCAAATCTCTTTAGTGTCACTGTCACTTATAGCCAATATAAAACATCTATGGTCTCTCAGTCTTGGCCACTTTGTGTTAACAGTCTTAATTATTACCTGCAGGGTCTCATCTTTAGGAGTTGTTCTGGCAATCTCAGCCCTTATTTTCTCTGATTTTTCTTCAGATTGATATGTACAAATAATTTGGCCTTCTGAGACATTGGATCCAATACAAGGGCATGCAGTTTCAGCTGGGAGGGAGGGGCTTCAGCTGCCTCATGGCTACAGGTAGGTCCTACTGCCTGCTCTCTCACCTCTGACTTGAGATGGATCATTCCAGCCAGTAGTTGGAAAAGGTTGCCTACCACTGTTTTAGAGAGTATTTCTGCAACTACCAACCCTGTCCCTCCCAGGTGTTGTATTCAACTTGCATATGATTCATTTATAGCTAAAAAAAATAATCATGATATTCTTCAAGTTAAGGTAATCAATCAGAGCTGAGGAACCTCGCAGAGGTGTGCTTCATTCAGATTATGCACGATCAGCATTGTGCTACCTGGGAATCTGCACAACACCACCTGTTTCCAGCTGGCTCATGCCAGAGACTTAAAAATATAGTATCTCTACCCAACCTGGCAATTTGAAAGTAAATCTCCCATCTCTCAGATGAGTACCCTAGGGCGTGGGTAGATGAAATGGGGGCCCTAAATTGAAGAGGTGGGTTTTTAAAAACACCACTTCAATTTAGGGCTATTTAAATGCCCATGTCATGCACACACCCGAACTTACCTGCCTCTCTGGTGGCAGGGAAGGAAGGGTGAGCTCCCGGTGGGTGGAGCAGTCTCTGGGCTGTTGTGGGGGGAGGTGGCTGGTGCTTCCCTCCATGGCAGCGGCAGTCCCCCCGCCAGGTGGCACCCACCCACAGGCACCTGGCTCGGGGGGCACCTCAGGCACAGGGGGAAGCACTGGGCCCCCCCACTGCAGCTCAGGCAAGCTGGCAGGCTCCAGGGGAAAAAGGTGGAGCCTGCCTTCCCAGGCTGCTACCAGGCTGCCTACATGGGCCTCCTCCTCAGAGTTTTAGTTTGCTGTGCCCCAAGTCATTTAAGGTGCATTACGATACCGAATTTGCTACAACAGTTGGAATTACTGCACAATACACCACTAACATGTGCAAACACCAACACCATTAAAGTGGTGCAAAAGCATTTAACCCGCTTTAAATTGTTGTGCACACATGCCCCTTATTTCATCTACACATGGCCCTAAGCACTAAGCTAAAGGCTCTCTCCCCAGTTCTGTTTTTTTTTTTGTGAGAAAGTACTTACCTGACACAGCTCAAACAATCTTTGAGTGACATGACTTTGGCCCAGCCCTTTCATCTGTTTCCTTTTGGCAAGTTCAGGCAGCTCCCTGGACAGCTTGGGGCTGTCTTGTAACCCCAACATACATTGTCTGGGGATCCTACCGATCTAAATTATGATTCTGAATTCCAATAGGTTGCAGGGTGCCTGAAGTTAGGCATCTTGCGGAGTCAGGGACTTGTATTATGTGTATGTTCATTGCCTGCCATAATAGGACTTCCAGTGTCTTGCAAAAAATCTAAATAAAAAAAGTCTAACAATACGATTTGTTGTAGCGAAAGGACAAAAAAGCTCAGCCCTTTTGATATCTAATATGGGCTACTATATAATAGAATTATGTCCTAAGTCAAGGTGAGAATATATGTGATATGTTAACAAATCTGTGGCATGTTAACAAATCTTTCTGGCTCTTGTTTCCTTGCTGGTTCATTACCATTGGAAATAGAGTACATTGTAACTGTAATCATGTAGGAAGATATAATAGAATGATTAAAAATACAGCAGGCCTTCAATAAGAAAAACTAGGGTAATCTGGCACATACATTTAGAATTGATCAAACCTTTCCCGAAAGATAGGGGGGGAGTTTCTGTCAGAAAACACCATTTTGTCAAAACGAAAACTTGTGCTGAGATTTTGTCACTTTCAGTGAAATTCAGAATTAGCACAGGGTGGCGGGGGAGGGGGAGCACAGGGGACATAAAATATAAAAATCAGTAAGATCAAAATATTCTGTTTTGACTTTTTTAGAAGGGAAGGTTTTGATTTTTTTTGCTTTCAAAATAACTTCTTTTCAAATTTTCTTTTATTTGATGTTGTTATAAAACGTTTATTATATAACATTTTGAAAAAGATATAATGGCAAAATTTAAACCTTTTTAACAAAATGGAATATTTTAATTGAGCTGAAGCAATTTGGCTTCTAAACAGTTTATTTCATAGGAACTGTTAAATTTGTTGTTTTCGCTCTATTTTATAACAAATAATTCTTGAATTATGGATATTCCCATGAAACAAAAATTCAGTTTTCCACACAGCTGTTTATATATACTATATTCATATTCGTTTAACACAATTTTATTGTCAAGTCTACTCTGGCTGGGCTTTGTTTTAGCAGGGCTTTCTCTCAGTGAGAAATCTAATCTACTGCACAGTAAACTGTCAGCATCTACACATGCATGGGATTTACTGTGCAGAAAATTAGGCTAATGCACTGTTTGCTAGTACCAACAAATACAGGTACTAGATTAATGGTGCATTAGCTACTGAATGGTAGCACACATATAGAAGCTGACTGGGAGCAAATTGCCTGGCAAGCCTAGCCAACAGGAGGTCACGGGGCAGGGACAGCTGTTTTGCCTTGGCAGGATGCTGCCCACGTGGCCAATGGCAGCATCCCCACTAAGCGGGGATGGCTGTCCTGGCCATGTGGGGATTGGGACCGTCCCCCCACCCTCTACCAGCACTAGTGCTGACACCTGGAGGAGCCTGAACCTCCTCCTGGCTGCTTCATGGGGGCAGAGTATGGCAGGAGCAGCCCTGGACTGGGCTGCTCCTGTCAGGAACAATTTGCTCCCAATGGGGGCGCACATGTAGATATGCACTCCAGAGTGCTTTAATGAGCCTGAATTTTCTGTGAAGAAAATCCAGGAGCATTAATTGCATGTGTAGACATGCCAAGAGAGAAGATTAGGTTGTAGAAACACAAAAAATAGGAGTGAAAGGGACCCAACATTTTTTTATTCCATCCTCCTGCCACAGGTAGGCCATGCCTGTCTAAGCCATCCCAGATCAATGTTTGTACAACCTGCACTTAAAAACTTCAATAATAGAGATTCCTCAAATTATCTAGACAATGTATTCCACTGCTTCCCAATTTTTATACATACAACATCCTTCCTAATATCCTAATGCCTTGTCCTCTGCAGATACAGAGCATAATTGATTGCTATCCTCTTCATAAAAATCCTTTCTATATTTGAAGACTGTATTCAAATTGTCTCTCATTTTTTTCTTCTCTTAAATCATCCTAGTTCTTCCAACATGCCATGTGATGTTTTTCCAAAGTGTTACTTATTTGTATTGTTCTTCTGGACTCTTTCCAAGTATCTGTATCTTTCTTGAACGGGAGCACCCAAAGCTGGACACATATTTCAGATGACACCTCACCCATGCTGAGTACAGTACAAAAATCACTTCCTGCAACCTGTAAAGAAAACAGTAGGGCTGTGTGAAGCTTTGGGTAGTGATTTGATTCAGAGGAGATTTGGCCTGATTCAGTGGCTGAATCTCCTAATCCAAATCGAATCAAGGAACCAATTTGGAGAGCTTTGATGATTCAGGCAGCAGGGAGCTGCAGCCAACTCTGAGATGGTAAGTAGGGGCAGAGGAAGGGGGCCTGGGGGAGGGGACCATGGGGGAACACCTGCCAGCCTGACTGACTCCCCTGGTCCCCCAGTTCCGCCATGGCTGCCCTGCCCACCCCAGCTTGGTACTTTAAAAAAAAGCCCTGGTGCTCACCAGGTGCTGCCAGGTGGGGCAGCAATCCCCGCTTCCCCCTCACTGCTCCATGCTGCATGGGAGGCTCTGCCACAGGCCCCCCGACCCCACCTCAATTCTCCAGCCCCCCCCCGAGGGGTGACCTGCCTGGGCCAGCTCCAGCCCTTTCAGAAAAAAAACTGAGAAAAGCCCCATACTCACCACTCCTGCAGCAGCCTCAGGGCTTCGGGGGCTCATGCAGAGCTGCCCATACGGTATGGGGAAGTAGAGGGCAGTGGAGATCACCTGCCACTGGCAGGAGGGGTGTGTCACTAAGATTTTTCTTTTTTTTTTTCCTTAAAGGGCCAGAACTGACCCAGGCACCCATGGGAAACCTGGGGGGGGTGGGGAGCTCATGCAGAGCTCCCCATGCAGCACTGTGCAGTGGGGGGGCAGTGGGGATCGCCCCCCACCTGGCAGCACTGCTGAGTCAGGGCTTTTTTTTTTAACAAATGCCTGGAGGTGGGGTGGGCAGGACAGCCATTGCCAAGCTAGGAGAGGGGTGAGGGATGGGCCTGGCCTCGCTGATTTGGAGATTCGGCAGCAGCCAAATCTCCGAATCAGATTCAGCCTAATCGAATCAGGACAGTGATTCAAATCACCGAATTGAATCACTTTCCCCTGAAATGGCCAAATCTGAAGCAAATACTAGCTGCTTCACACAGGCCTAGAAAACAGCAGATGAAATGGCTGGGGAAACAAGAATACAATGTACTTGTACAGAGCTTTTCAATGCAGACAACAGGACCAAAATAGCAAAATGGGCATTAGTTCCTAGCTTTATTTATTGCAGTACAAGACTGCACGTGGATACTCTTATTTCAGTTTGTTTCTTAATTTTGAGAGATTACTGTAGCTCAAATAGGACACTGTCAGTCAGTAAGAAGATTGTCATAAGATTGCCATAACTAAAGGGGAGAATTAAAACCAATTTGATTATCAAGCTTCTGGTATGTGTGTAGACAAGCCCCTACTCTCACAAGGCATCCCACTACATTAATAAATCTTCTGTGAAGCAGGTGGATGGATACTGAGAGCTGTTCCTGCCTTTATGGAACTCAAGTACAGTTTTATAATTAATATAATGGAAGCAGGGTTTATAATGTAGATAGCAATTCTGCACCATTGTTAGCAGCAAGCCAGAGGTCTCAGGGGGTCTTTTCGAGCACTGTACCCCTGATCTCAGAGGTCATATGCCAGTTAGGTCTGTATCTCTTTTTGTTGCTGGGTTGCTTCAGATTGTATGTTTCCATTACAGCCTCCTATGGTATTACACCCAGAGTTTGCTTCATTCCCAATGGTAATGAACCAATTAAGAAACTAAAATCAGCCAGGTTTCTTTAAAAAAAAACCCAACAATTTGATTTAAAGGTGTTTTTTATGCACTAGCTCTCTCTACATATTGAAATTACACTGCTTTGTGTTCTTAATACATTCAAACTAGATAAAGTAGCAGCTACAAATATTCCATTTCCATGGAAATCAGTGTGGTTTTGTCTTGCTTCTAATCAGACCATGTTGCTGAAAGCTAAGCTGTTTATTTTTAACCTTTCAGAAGATGAAAGCCTTCAGCATTTCTCATGTCAAGTGAGTTACTTGTTCTTCTCCTGCTTCATCAAGTCCTTTGGCTTCTGCCTCACCTGAAGTGGGGATATAGTCTGTGGACTAAATGCCTGGGAGAGAACAAAATACCTCTTTCCCAATCCACTCACATTTATTAGCAACTGCCATCCCAATGCACTTATTGGGTAGGTAAAAAAGGTTCATTTTAGTTCCAGTTCTTGCTCTTCCACAAGTTCAGAGAGTGGGAAGTGTCACTTTTACAAGCTGTTATTACAGTCTCAAATGTGTACAGAAAAAAGCCTATGAGACTGCTTCTGCTTGGGGGCAGAAAGAAGCACTAATCCCAATATGTCATGAGGAGCCTATTCACATAAAAGAATTGCACTACCTTCTTTCTGGATCATGGGATATGGGCATAAAAAGGCTAGGAGTTACCCATGCCCAGCTATTTTGGACTGAAGAGAATGTGGGGATACTGCTTAACAAACACTTAATTTCTCTGCCTACCAATCTCAAGAACAACACTCCCTGGAAGTCTTCCAGGAAGTCTTGCTCAGTGTACAATTTAAAAGAGAATTTTCTAACCACTAAACTTGCAAATACATTGTAGACCCTAAAAGCCATCCATCTTACACACTTCTATATCCTCTGCTACTGTAGTGTCTGAATGCCAACATCCTTGTCTAATTGTAATTAACCTCAGAGCAACCAGTGTGGGAGGTGGGTAACTGCTTTTCTCATTCTACAAATGGAGAACTGAGGTGCAGAGGCCTAGCGCTACAAAGGATACATCAACATTACATGAGTGGTGTGTCCCAGGAGGGTTGTTCCCAAGCACACCCTGCCCACTTGCACCTGTTTGCATGCTCCAAACCCAGGAATACGCTTGTCAAGTCCACTCAAGCTCACCAGAGATCAAGGTCTCAGGAACAAACACAGGGATTGAATTGTGCAAACAGGAGTAGGTCCATGGGTTATGTTCAAGTACATCCTTCCTGGGATACACTGCTGCTAAGGAGTAGACATGTTCCAGGCCCTTCTAGTATCTAAAAGGGAACATAAGCAGAATTTAGGCGTATTGATCCAACAGTGTGCTCTACTGAAACCTGCGCAACCTTTTAGGCACCTGAACAGCCACAGGTGCCTTTATTTAAGAGGGGTCAGCCAGCCTGGCTGAGTAGTGGCTGCTGTGAAAACACTGCTAATAAGGGAGTGGCTTGCTCAAGTTAAAAACTGCAGAAAGCAAAGCCACAGGGAGTACAAATGTTACAGAACCAGTGGTGAGTGAGGGAGGTTTCTATATGAAGGCCAGAGCCACGGGGGGGGGGGGGGGGGGGGCTCCCTGTGTCCAGGACAGGACAATAAGGTTTAGTCTACTTGCTTTATTTTCTGAAGACTGTTTATTGTTGGGGCTGGGTGAGGAGCACAAGTCTACCTCAAAAATATTCTGTTTAATTTTGGAGCTGTTTGAGGAGTTGGTCAGGGAGTGAAAGCTGGCCTGAAGAAGCCTATAGTTATAGCAATATGTGTAGAGACACCTTTGTGGACTAGGGCCTATGTGATTTGCTCAAGGTCACACAAGAAGGCCTGAGAATTGAACCAGGCTTCCTATCTCCTAGCCTAATATCTTGTCACCTGGGCCCATCTTTCATCCTATGCTAGGTCTATTCTATTGAATAACAGTTTTAGTAAAAAATATTCTGCAGACTAAATCATGCCCTTAATAGTTCCCCAGGTAAGTTTATTTCTTTCAGACTAGGTCCTGATCAATAGGGTTATGTAGAGCTTCGGGTGCTGATTTGATTCGGACGAGATTTGGCCTGATTCAGCAGCCAAATTTCTGAATCTGAATCAAATCAGGAGACTGATTTAAAAAAGGTCTGAATCAATTTGAAGCTCTCCAAATTGATTAGGAGATTTGGGCAATCCCCACTCGCCACCACAGGGAGCTGGACCTGGACTCCGTGCCAGTAAGTAGGGGGCAGGGAGGGGGGGCTGGAAGGGACCATGGGGGGGACCCCTTGCCAGGCCCCATCCCCTGCCTGCTCCCCCCAGGCTCCCTGAGTGCCCCTCAGCCCATCAATGGCTGCATTGTCTGGTCCCAGTGTCCCAGGGCTTTAAAAAAAAAAAAAAAAAAAAAGCCCTGCACTCACTGGCTGCTGCAACGGCTGTCAGGGTTTCTGGGGACTCATGGTACAGCCCGCCCCCCCCCCCCTCCATGCAGCATGAGGCAGTGGGGATCTCTTCCCCTCCACCCCCCGGCAACAGCTGATGAATGCAGGGCTTTTTTTGTTTGTTTTTTAAAGAGCCAGGATGCTGGGGCTGGGTAGGGCAGCCATTGATAGGACTGGAAGAGCAGGCAAGTGATAGGGCCTGTTTGACTTGGAGATTTGGCTGATTTTTGGCAGCAGCCAAATCAATTCAGGACAGTGATTCGAATCACTGCCCCCCAAATCGGCCAAATCCGAGTCCAAAGCAAATTCTGGCCACTTCACACAGGCCTACTGATCAACCCCTGTACAGTTTTATGGGCTAGGGACAGAAATGACACACAAACCAGTATAAGTGATCAAAAACCAGTTCAAATTTGTAATGCAACAGAAACTCAGTGCACCTAAACCACTTTCAAAATGGCCAGAACTGATTTAAGATAAACCTGGAGGGATATATTATCATACTTAACTAATTTAGGTTAAATTGCTTTATTGAACTTCTGTCCCAGATCCCCTCCAGATTCAAGTTAACTCTCAGTCCCTCAGCATTCCATAATGCTTTGTCACTTCCCCCGCAAACCCTCCCTGGCAGGGGGAGCGGACCAGCCTTGGCTCAAGCTGTCCGTTCCACCTGAGTAGGGAGGCATACTCTAGTGCCCCCTGACTTCTGGCCTGGGCCACTGCAGGCCTGTGGTTGCATTTCCAGAATCAAAGTGAATGTCTGTTCACTTGCTTATTGGTTCAATGTATGTAGTTTGGACTAGCCTGCGAAGATGGAATAGATTCAGCCTTGGGCTTTTTCCCTGTCTGTATATAGTCATGGTCTTCAGTGGCATGAATAAGAGAATATATATGAGACCTTCTGTAAACTTTTTGGTTTTTTTTCAAGAGGTTCCACTGTGAGAAGATTTAAAGAAACATTTCACTATCAACAAAATAATTAAAAACATAAGCTACTTGACTTATAGTCTAAAACAGAACGACTGCTCTAAATTTTCTTCTTTGTAAGATGATTACATTTGTTTATAAGTTTAATTTTATTTTTAATTTTACCAATTGATGAATATTGCATGGTGGGTTGTTGCTGAGGGCTTTTATTTAATTGGCTAAGTTGTGCGAGTTTCAGGGTCAAACTTATATAAAGTTACATCTCATTACCACTTGATTTATATAAGGCCATGTTAGTTTTCTCATATATGGCCTCCTGTTCTATATTTTTTTGATGGTTTAGAACATGCTGCATGCTGAAGGCTTATAAAACTACTGACTTGATAGGGACTTTTCCTATAATCAAAGCCAGCTAAGGCTGGCCTACTCCAAACTTAACTAGACTGAATTAAATGGCTCCAAGG
Organism: Alligator mississippiensis; assembly: GCF_030867095.1. NCBI lineage: Eukaryota > Metazoa > Chordata > Crocodylia > Alligatoridae > Alligator > Alligator mississippiensis. The sequence goes on along the minus strand of NC_081824.1, from coordinate 221,648,431 downwards.
TAGGCCTTGCACCTGATCTGTTGGAGGTGCAATTGTAAGGACACATTGCAAAATGAAGCAATTCCTTGTACAGATACCATAAGATTCAAAGGTATGGCCCTTGCCTGTTGGGTCAACAATCTACCTGAGGAAAGGATTATATTCAAGAACCTATGTCCTTTTTTTGTTGGAATTCCAGGTTCAATTCCACGGCAGTCCAAAAATCAACTAAAGCTCAAGAACTTGTGATTTTCCCCCCTCTTATCACAAGTAATTTTTCTTTTTTTTCTATTTCTATCCCTTGTTTAATTCATTTAGATGCATTAACAAGGTCTGGGAAATTGTGCTCTGTCCCCTGGAAGCTGCCTGCTGCTGGGAACAGACTCCAGTGATAGAGCCTGGGCAGAGACAATGCCCTCCCCCTGCCCTGCAGAGAGCTTTCAGTCCCTGCTCCATGATTGCGGGGTGGGAGCTGGGAGATCTCTGATACCAGGGCAGGGGGACATTATCCCCTCTAAGGCTCCAGTAGTAGAGCCTGCCCTGGCAGCAGACAGCTTCCAGGGGCAGGGAGCAATTTTCCGCCTCCTGCTGTCAGCCATCTACACATGCCATACTGTGCAGTCATTACTCCTGACTAAATTTGCTACTTGTATTTAAAGGTAGCATATTTACTTGAGATTAGAGCAAATTACTGTGCAGTAAACATCTGCACATGTAGACGGTGACTTTTACTGTGCAGTAATTTATTCTTATCTCAAGTAAAGCATCTTGTGTAGACATGCCCACTGAGTTGCATTTAATTTAATAACTAACTTGGGAGCAGGATCGCATGGAGTTCAGCATCTCAAACTGAAACAATGATCAGTGCCTCCCTAATTAGTCTTTGGTTCTCGCAGATGGGCTGTGCAGATGCCATTAACTCTAACGATGCACAAGAAAGAACAAAATGAAGCGCCCCCTTCCTTAGTTGTGTTGGCTCCATGTGGCTAAGGGCAGTAAGTAGAAATAAAGTTTTTGTTACATGGAATTGGATAAAAATGCAAATTACTTTTTAGACACTTAATAGTATGGAGGGCCTCCCATTGGTATTCATTGGCGGGGGGGGGTTGTTGTGTTGGGTTTTTTTGGTTGGGGTTTTTTTTTTTGTTTTTTTTTTAATGGTACAGCAAGGGCAGATTCCAAATAGAAATATTAGTTAGAAATGAATGGTTTACCAGCCACATCTACATGAGATGCTACTGCACAGTGCTTACTGCACATTTGTTTAGTATTTGTATAAGTAAATACATAAATAAATATGCAGTAACCAGTGTTACTGTGTAGTAGCACCAGTGAGCACCTTTTAAGTGACACTACCGTGCAGTAGCCTGATACTACTGCGCAGTAGTATCTCAGCACAATTTTTGCCAAGTGATACTACTGTGCAGTAGTATCAGGCTACTGCGCAGTCAGCATCTCATGTAGATGTACCCACTCTGAAACCACTGGCTGCTTAAATCATGGTGCAAATGCAAATGGCAGAAAAAACATACAGCAATCATGATGATCTGATTTGAAAGTATTGGTGGCAGTCATCATTTGTGAATGATATAGTTTCTTTGTATAGGATCACATTAAAATCTTAATCAACCTCTTATAAACCTTTTCTGCTTGCTCACTGTATTAAGAGGCAGTGGGTGCATCTACACATGCACTTTACTGCAGAGTTGACTAACTGGCTCCACAGTAAAGCATCACTGTCTATATGTGTGCCTGTATTAGGGTGCAGTAAATTAATTAACTCCACAGTAGGATAGAACTGTCCAGGACAAGTACTATCCTATAGCAGAGTAACTTACACCACCTCAGTGGCAGAAGAGTGCTACAGTGCAGGGTTTGCCTGCTGGCTAGCCCTGCACTGCAGCACCTTCATGCCCCAGCCAGCCCCTCTGCTGCCTGAGGCAATAACCTGGATCCCAGGGCTCACCCCTCAAACCTGTTTCCAGACTGGGGCTGCTCAACCTTGGCTGTAACTGCTGTGGTGCTGGGCACACACGTATATGCTGTGCCTGGGAGCCACTGACTCCAGCGCAAACTGTACTGGAGTTTACTGCTCCATGCTAATTGCATGTATAGATGCACCCAGTGTACAGTATTCCAGAACCTACCATACCAAAGTGGAGATCAGTAGACCTGACCTTTCTTCTTGTATTTGCTATTGCCCTGCTGTACAATGCTGGGCCAGTTGCAGCACTTCTGCGATGAAGGTTCCCATTTGCAAAATGAGGAAAATAATACCTGCTTTCTCCCTGTTCATCTACCTTGTTTATTTAAATTGTAAATGCAAAAGCAGACCAAAGCTTCCCTGTTTGGCTGAATGATTAAGTGTTTCATACAAAGCGGACCAGCTTCCTGAGACAGACCTACCTTGGAATACTCTCTTGCCTAGTAGGTAGGATGTTTTCCTGAGAGCTGGATTCAGATCTATTTTCTGAATGGGGCAGAGCAGGGAATTGGAAGTGGGTCCCCCATGTTACAGAAAAATATACTAATGACTGGACCATATCTGATTTGAATCTGTTTCACAAATTCAAACCAAATTCAGCCTGATTGTATGTGCAGCCTGAATGATGTAAAGAAATACAGAACAATAGGGGGTGCTCTGAAATTGGCAATTGTTTAGAGAGAAGCAGCCTTTAAAAAGGATCAAGGTAGTTTTAGAAAAAAAACTGTTTTTCTTCTTGGCCGTACTAGCCCTTGCCTGAGGCATCATTCTGAGAAAAATGAGGCCATTATGAGATGTATTGGCCTGGTATGCTGTTTATTTAGTGATATTCACAAACAGTAATTGTGTGAGCACGTGCAGCCTCTCTGCCAGGTGAGGATATTTCCCCATGATGTTTTAAGCATTATCTTATCAGAGATAAAATACTCCAGATGTATTTGCATTTACAATCCTGCAGAATTTCTGTCATCACCACAGCCAGTGGTGCAAGGTTTGTGAGCTTGGATCCCTGGTTGTGAAAGGTACAATCAGAGCCACATCCTGTTTTATTTCTTTACTTCTGTGCCAGAAATCCAGCAAGGGGCTCAGAAATGCCTGCTTAATCAGAAATTCCACCTAAACTATACCATTTCCATTACATCTCATTGCAAATGATAGTTCAAAATTTTCCATCCATGAATGTCCAAGAACATGAGCTTAAAATTCATTTCCATGAGCACTCGTGTAATGGTTGATCGATGACATGTTCATAAAGCAAGCATTCAAAGGGACTGAAGGCATGCCTGAGATTAACTAATTTTTGAATTTGAGATGAAATGTGGGGGTAAAGCTTTAGTGAGCAACCAAAGGGCTTTTTCTGGCTTGAAGTTAAAGTTCCTGAGAGCAGGCCTAACATTTAGACTTCACTGGGACAAATCTACACATGCTCCTAGCTGTGCAGTTGTTACTCCCATTACTGCACAGTCTGGTACACAGGTTGTTTCTGAACCTACTGCACAATAGTGTCAGCATCACAGTCCATGCCCACTAATGCTACATCACTGTAGCTCATCACTGCAGCAACATAGCATCTCATGTAGACGTACCCATAGTGTGATTTTTTTTTTTAATTTTTTTTTAATAATGGTAGCACCTAGGAACTTCAGTCAGGTCATAGACTCATAGATTCATAGATGTTAGGGTCGGAAGGGACCTCAATAGATCATCGAGTCCGACCCCCTGCATAGGCAGGAAAGAGTGCTGGGTCTAGATGACCCCAACTAGATACTCATCTAACCTCCTCTTGAAGACCCCCAGGGTAGGGGAGAGCACCACCTCCCTTGGGAGCCCATTCCAGACCCTAGCCACTATAACTGTGAAGAAGTTCTTCCTAATGTCTAATCTAAATCTGCTCTCTGCTAGCTTGTGGCCATTATTTCTTGTAACCCCCGGGGGCGCCTTGGTGAATAAATACTCACCAATTCCCTTCTGTGCCCCTGTGATGAACTTATAGGCAGCCACAAGGTCGCCTCTCAACTTTCTCTTGCGGAGGCTGAAAAGATCCAGTTTCTCTAGTCTCTCCCTGTAGGGCTTGGTGTGCAGGCCCTTAACCATACGAGTGGCCCTTCTCTGGACCCTCTCCAGGTTATCCGCATCCTTCTTGAAGTGCGGCGCCCAGAATTGCACACAGCACTCCAACTGCGGTCTGACCAGCACCTGATAGAGGGGAAGTATCACCTCCTTGGACCTATTCATCATGCATCTGCTGATGCATGATAAAGTGCCATTGGCTTTTTTGATGGCTTCGTCACACTGACGACTCATGTTCATCTTGGAGTCCACTAGGACTCCAAGATCCCTTTCCACTTCCGTGCTACCCAGCAGGTCATTTCCTAGGCTGTAGGTGTGCTGGACATTTTTCCTCCCTAGGTGCAGCACTTTGCATTTCTCCTTGTTGAACTGCATCCTGTTGTTTTCTGCCCACTTGTCCAACCTGTCCAGGTCTGCTTGCAGCTGTTCCCTGCCCTCCGGCGTGTCCACTTCTCCCCATAGCTTTGTGTCATTTGCAAACTTGGACAGAGTACATTTCACTCCCTCGTCCAAGTCACTGATGAAGACATTAAAGAGTATCGGTCCAAGGACCGAACCCTGCGGGACCCCACTGCCCACACCCTTCCAGGTCAAAACCAACCCATCCACCACGACTCTCTGGGTGCAACCCTCTAGCCAATTCGCCACCCACTGGACTGTGTAGTCATCCAAGTCACAGCCTCTTAACTTGTTCACCAGTATGGGGTGGGATACCGTATCGAAGCCCTTCCTGAAGTCTAAGTATACAACATCCACCCCTCCTCCTGTGTCCAGGCGTTTCGTAACCTGGTCATAAAAAGAAACTAGATTGGTCAGGCACGATCTGCCTGCCACGAACCCGTGCTGATTTCCCCTCAGCATAATTTGTCCTGCCAGGCTCTCACAAATGTGAGCCTTGATAATTTTTTCAAAGACTTTGCCAAGGATGGAGGTGAGACTGACTGGCCTATAGTTGCCCGGGTCCTCCTTCCTCCCCTTTTTGAAAATGGGGACCACGTTGGCCCTTTTCCAGTCCTCCGGGACTTGGCCCGTGCACCACGAGCTTTCAAATATTCCCGCCAGTGGCTCTGCAATGATGTCGGCCAGTGCCTTCAGCACCCTCGGATGGAGCTCATCCGGGCCTGCCGACTTAAAGGCATCCAGTTCTTCCAAGTGACTCTGCACCACCTCAGGATCTACGCATGGAAGTCTGGAGCCTTGCTGCTGCCTCTCTACAACCCCAGTGAGAGACTTGTCGTGTCCCTCGCTTAGGAACACTGAGGCAAAGAACTCATTGAGGAGCTCAGCCTTGTCCCCCCTGTCTGTCACCAATTGTTTCTGCCCATTTAGCAGGGGTCCTATTCCTCCCTGGGCCTTCCTTTTACTCCCTATATATCTAAAAAACAATTTCTTGTTGTCTTTTACTTGGGATGCCATCCTCAGCTCCATGGTAGCTTTGGCCTGTCTAACTGCCTCCCTGCAAGCACGAGCAGAGGAGGTATATTCATCTTTGGTGATCTCTCCCTGTTTCTACTTTTTATGTGCTCCCCTTTTGTCCCTTAGGCTGCCCTGGATTTCTGTGGTCAGCCATGGAAGCCTCCTGGCCCCTTTCCCTCTTTTGCCTCGCTCAGGGATCGTCTTGCTTTGTGCCCGAAGGATCGTTTCCTTAAGGCACAGCCACCCTTCTTGGGCTCCCATCACTTCAAAACTCCTACTCTGCAGTGCGTCCTTGACTAATCGCATAAGTTCATTGAAATCAGCTTTCCTAAAGTGTAGCACTTTCACCCTACTAGTTACCTTACCCACTCGACGTCTTATGGTGAATTCTATTATTAGGTGATCACTGTCCCCCAGATGGCTATTAATCTGGAGGTCCCCTACCGTGTCATCCCCCGTTGCCAATACCAGATCCAGTATGGCATTCCCCCTAGTGGGACCGTGTACCTCCTGTGTCAGGTGGAGGTCCTGTACACAGGTTAGAAACCTGCGTGAGCGGTGGGACTTTACTGTCTGTGACTCCCAGCAGATGTCCAGGTAGTTTAGGTCCCCCATGACTACCGCCTCTTTAGCTTTTATGGTCTCTGTGAGCTGCCTCAGGAGCCCCGCATCTATTTCTTCTCCTTGGTGTAGGGGTCTGTAGCAGACCCCTACCACCAAATCCCTTTCTCCTTGCCCCCCATGTAGCCTAACCCACAATCCTTCTACTTCCTCATCCTCGGATTCCGTCTTGATGAGGGTTGATGTATATTGTTCACTGACATAGAGCGCAACCCCTCCCCCTTTCTTCCCCACCCTGTCCTTTCTGTACAATCTATAGCCCTCAATATGTACCGCCCAGTCATGGGATGAATCCCACCAGGTTTCCGTTAGCCCCACTAAGTCATAGGTGTTTAGTGCAAGCAGGAGCGCTAGTTCATCCTGCTTGTTTCCCATGCTCCTAGCATTAGTATATAGGCACTTGAGCCCTGCGACTGGTGCCTTTGCTGCCCCCCCCCCCCCCCGCTCTGAGTCCCAAGGGGCCTTTGATTCTTACCTTCTCATTTCTTACCTTTGCCGTAGTGCTGGCCTCCCCATGGCTTTCAGGTTCCCAATGCTCTCTTTCTTCAGGCAGGCTCTTTCTTCAGGTCCCATTGTGCTACTTGTGTATGAACAGAAGAAAAAATACTATTTACAATCTGGCTCCTAGAAGTAAAAATTTACCATCCCCTTCCTTGGGAATCATAGTAATTTTATTCTTCTAAAGCCAGTAAGGGGCTAATTTTTTTCTATTTAAAGTCAACATTTCTTTGTGAATGCAGCTGGAACAGGGACACGACTTGTGTCAGTAGTAGCACAAGATTCCCTTCACTGATTGAGACATATCTTAACTGGAGGTGATTTAAAAAAAAATGCAAGAAGTGAAAATTTACATTATTTTCATCCTGAGTTGTTTGTTCTTGTTTCTTGAAAAACTCCACAAACCCTTTCATTTTTCTCTCTCTTTAATTTGCTTCCCCACCCTTCTCTTTTCTCCACAAAAAGGAGATGGAAGAAGGTGAAAAAGAGATGAAGTGGGTGGTATCCAATATACTGGATGTGGAAAAATGAATATAGTTGTAACCTGTGCTGGCAACTAGGCCGGACAATGTGCCAGATTTTGGATCCTCAGGGTGCCAGTAGCCCTGGGAACCCCCTCAGGCAGGTCTGCTGACTAAGGTGTCCCATAGACAGGTAGAGGGTGCCTCACCCTCACCGCCCAAGAATTTACTCCAAACCCAATAAACACAGTGGTTTCTTTCTTATGTACATCAGTATACAGAAAATAAGTGATTAATCAAAAATATATATTAGTTAATAGTTTATTCAAATTGTTGGTTTTATTATTAAGTTTACAACAGCAACTTTGGGTGAATAATTCCAACATACTAGGTGGCCCCTCCTGCATCAAACAACCTCAATAATTATATTCACCTGGTTACAACCCTTTAAAACAGTTTCATCCCCATAACCTAGGTTGATTTCCCTCTGGTCACAATCCCCTTCCCATAAAAATAAATGGCAACACAGATTTAACTATGATCCACCACTAAATGGCAAAGGCGAGGCTTCTACTATTCTGGTGAAAGTGGACTTCTTGGTCTTTCTTGGTAACTCAGCAAAAACAAATCTCCAATCAGCCACTGCAGGTAATAGGCTTCTTTTCTTTAGTTTCCTTCTGCCTCCTGCAAATATTAGGGGCTAAGTGTCCCTTCACACACCCATATGGGTTTCAGATTCTTACAGCCTGCTCCCTCTCTGGGCTGTCTCTCTCCCCCAGCACCTCCGGATGCAGACAATGGATTCTCTCGGCAGGTCTCTATTACTGCAGTATGAGCCTTTCCAGCTCAAATAAAGGACTTGCCTCCATGGGCCCCTGACCAGGCAGTTTCTCCCAACTACCTTACCAACTTCTTCCTACTCGTTCCTTGGGGACCTGTGTCCCTGATTGCACAGCTCTGACCTGGATGGAGAATCAGCTTCTCCTGGGATGACTCAGGATCCCCTCTGTCCTGATGTCTGCTCCCCAACAAGCCTCAGCTCCATTCCCTCTGCCTGAGAGAGGGGAAGGAAGAACTGAGTCTCTGCCACTCTCTCCAGCATGGTGTTGCTCTCCTCCAGCTTCTTCCCCTCTGCTTTTTCCTACCTCAGTTTTTTATGGCTCCATAGTAGCCAATCAGAGCCAGGCGGTTGCAATGGGGGCTCTGGTCACAGTTCAAATGCTTCAGTAAACCTGCTGCAAACTTTTTCCTGCCTTTCTAGCAAAGTTCTTTGGCACAGCTCACGTACTCAGCTTGCTGCCAAGCAAGCTTTTACAACTGTTACACAGTTTTGTCCAAAAATACGGGTGGGAGGGGGGAATAAATACTAACACTTCTAATGTAAAAAAATAGAAGGCCTTTTATGTGAATTATTCAGAAGATTTAAACCATCTGTAGCCTTAACCCTGGCTTGAAGGGAATTGCCTCAGAGGAATAAGAGCTGAATTCCTCCTTAGTCCTTATCCTCCCAGTTCCCACTGTGGTCTTCCACTGGAGAAATCAGCATTCCTCACCCATTTAAACACTGATGCTTCTGCTGATATTGCGTAGGAAAAGCTGTAGTAAATACTGATTTAGGATGGGTAGGTTTTGCAAGCCTATCTTTGTACCTATCTTTGAGGAACTGAAGTGAAAACTGTACCTCCTTTCATGATAACTCCTGAATAACAATCAGCTGGTAGAATCTGATTGCCTTTCTTATTAGAAATAATGACTTGCCAATAATTTTTTAGTCATATTACCTGTACTTTTCTGACTGTATATAGCTTCATAATTAGACATTATTAAACTGAATATTACTTTAAGTGATGCCTTATGAACTTTTGAATTTAAAAGCATGTCACCATATTAAAGTATTTCACTATAAATACAGACAGAAAGTGCTATTTGCTAATCATCTCTGTAATGATGCGGTCACATTATAAGACTGAATGTTACACTCATCCTGCATCTCTCCGCTGTAGCAAGACGGACAAGGATTCAAGTAGCAATAGACTTTTTCCTGATAAGATTCTCAGCATTTGCTTAGATTAGGAATACTCCAAGTCAGACTTAAAAAAGGGAATTGAAGATCCCCAGCCAGGGATTAGTCCTTAAGAACAGCTATCCCTTCATGCCAGACTACAAATACACTAATTTGCTGCTACTCTGTCACCAAAAAAGGGGTCTAACAGCCCAGGCTATGAGTGTGACAGATAGTTATCCTGTAACTTTCATTTTTAAAAATGTCAAAAGTCTGCTAAGATTGCAGCTTAATGCATTTTGAAGTCAGTAAATGCAGTTGCTAAGGTTGAGCCTTAATTGTGTTCTCTTATTTTCCTATGTATTAGGGTAAAGGCCAGCAGTTCCTAACCTTTGGGTTGTGACCCCATTTGGAGTTGGAATGATAAAAAATGGGGTCATGCATTCCCAGGGAGGGAGGGAGGAGAGGGGGTGCATATGAACCCCAGATTTGTGCATGGGGCTGGGGCAGATGCAGGCTGTTCGCTGTGGATTCTGGGTTCTCCATCCTGCTGCTCTCCTCCTAGGGACCCCCATGACAACACAGGGTAGGGAGGCTCAGTGCCACTGCCAGGTGCCCCTTGCCTGCGTGGCAACAGCAGAGTAGACAACTCTGCACCACTTCCAGAAGGGGTGCCTCGCCATGGTGGCACAGCCAGCATGGGGCTCCCAGCAGCAGCACTGAGCCTCCCCGCCCTCCCATGCCAGGTCTCACCTGCTGGGCTGCGGAGGCCCCTGAAAGGAGGGCAGTTGAGGAGAGAGCCCTGAGTCTGAAGTAGGCAACCTGTATCCTCCTCCACTCTGGCCATACTCCAGCTGCAGTTGCAGCTGCTGCCTCCTGTGGGTGGCAGCTGGGGCTTGGGTGCTTCTGGGGCAGCAAGGGGCCATAGGCCTGGGTATCTGGGGTTCCCTGCCAGCAGGGCTGGGGGGGCAAGGGGCTACAGCTAATGAGTGAGGGGCACCTAGAGGAGTAGGGGGCTGTGGGTGGGGAGTGAGGGGCCATGCTGAGGAAATAGGATCATAAATGGGGTCATGGTGAGGAAAAGGTTGGGAAGCAGTGGTATAGACCTCAGTCTTGGAAGCTCATGCTGATAAGGAGAAGACATCTAAAGATCAAAAGGAATGGAAGGGTTGTGAGCATTTGTATAAATTCAAAGAATTGAAGCCATAGTCTGAACTACGTGATCATACATTATAATTATAATGTACCTTGCACTACAACAGAAAGGTCCCAACTGAGATTGGAACCCCACTGTGCAGGGTGCATACAGATGCATTGTAAGAGACCAGTTCCTATCCTGAGCAATAGATAAGAGAGTCAGCTGGTGGGAGTAACCAAAAGCACTCTGAGGAGAATTATTTGGGCAGTAAGTTATTTGCCATGCAATGTCACAGCTGGTAAAGCAAACAAAACTCTGACTTGCATCCATAGATGCTTCTCAAGTAAATCTCAGGATGTCATCCTCCTGCTGTACTTGGCCTTGGTGAGGCCACAGCTGGAGTATTGCACCCAATTCTGGGCTCCACAATTCAAGAATGATGTGGAAAAGCTTGAGAGAGTCCAGAGGAGAGCCACACGCATGATCAGAGGGCAAGAGATTAGGCCTTATGAAGAGAGGCTAAGAGCCATGGGACTATTCAGCCTGGAAAAACGCAGGCTCAGGGGTGACGTGGTGGCTGCCTATAAGTACATAAGGGGTGTGCATCAGGATCTAGGGGAATGTCAGTTCACCAGAACGCCCCAAGGGATCAATGGTCATATACTCCTCCAAGACCATTTTAGACTGGACATAAGGAAAAAACTTCTTTACTGTCCGAGCCCCCAAGATGTGGAATAGACTCCCTCCAGAAGTGGTGCAGGCACCTACTCTGGACTCATTCAAGGAACGTTTGGATGCTTATCTTGCTGGGATCCTTTGACCCTAGCTGACTTCCTTCCCCTGGGGCAGGGGGCTGGACTTGATGATCTTCAAGGTCCCTTCCAGCCCTAATTTCTATGACCTCCAAGTCAGCTTTCAAGAAACCAAAGCCCTGATCTTCTGGCTTCTTGATTCCATGCCCTATCTACAAGCCAACACCTCTTTCATATGATGAATAAGTATCAAAAACTAATCAGTAAGGAGGTCTTAATATGTTAATATTTAAATAATGAATTCTGGAAAAATCATTCATTAATGAAGTGACATCTTGCTCTCCTCCCAACTTTCAAATCAGGTCATCTTGCTGTCCTCCCCACTCCTCAGTTCTCCAGTGCACACACACAATTACAGCATGATTTTAAGCAGCCAGTTTTTTTTCACACACTGCTAGTAGCAGAGAATGCTTTACATTATTTAAAAATTAGGCCAATCAGATTCATATAGTGCATAGTACTGGTTACCAGCTCTACCGGGTGATCAAGATAGCAGTCTCTGCAATGGAAATGTGGGAAAAATAAGACATGTTAATTGGAACGAATCAGTTTAAGGGCTAAAATTAAATGCTGTGTATGACTAAAATGCAGAGTCTCATTTTTTTCTGTAACATAGTCTTCATTTCAAGTCCTGGTAGTATATGAAATAATGGACTTTATAAATGTTACTCATCCCTAAGACTAACAGCACTTTTTGGCACAATTCCTGGAATTCCAACCAGTGTAATTCTAATTCCTCATATCACAACTAATTATACTATTACAATGTGGTGTGATATTACAACTAACATTATTCATTCTAGTCTTAGTAGTTCTATCACTTTTATAAATGTGACTCCTCCTGTATGCATTATATTCTGAGACTATTAACACTTTGATTACTGTTTAGTAATACTAAATTATTCCTCAGTAGGAAACCTCTACCATCAGCCACTATGATACCTACTATTAATTAAAAATGTAACCAGCAGTTTGACATTGCAACCCCAGTGTAGACAAGTTTAGAAACACATTCAAACTCAGTTGCAGACCAGGGCAGTTATAATAGTGCTAGAAAAAAGGCAGAGACCTGGGGGCAAATTCTGCTGGGGTAGATTTTCCAAAAGCATCTGCAGAGTAGATCCCCAAAAGGCTGTACATACCACAACACTGAGCATTTCAGTGCTTGATTCAGGGAGGGACAATGGCCCCCTTAGTAGAATCTTAGATGCTTGTATTAAGTGTCTAGAGTAGGGATGTCAAACTCGAGCCTGCAGCAGCTCCTCCCGTGACAAGTCTGCAAAGTGAATGGCAATTGCAGTGGTTCCAATGGTGGCTGCATGGGTCTGGGTCAGGAAGCAGCATCTGTACAGCCCTTGCTTTTAACTTGTCACTAATGGCCATGTCCATTGGTGTACAGGGACCCTGAATTCTGTGACAGGTCACATCTGCTCCCCTCCCCACCACAGCTTCTGGTAATCTGCTGGACTACCAGTGGATCAGAGTAAACTGTTCTGCAGCCCAGATCTGACCTGCTGGCCATACATTTGACCCCTCCCACCCCCCCACCTCCCCAAACATAATGTATTATAAACAATGCTTGGATGAGGGAAGGTTATACTTGTGGTTTCAAGATCCAGTGCAAGGGCTGCTAACTCCAGGTATTCCAAGCAGTTCTTGCAATGCTTTTTTTCTCTTCTAGGTAACAATGATCTGTAACTTTTGCCTTTGGTAGTGATATGGTAGATTGCAAATGCCTCTTGCATTTACAGGGGTTGCCTTGACATTTAGATGATTTTTTTCCCTGAAATTTCCTAGTCTCTTTCTAGAACCAAAATATAGTAATACATGTTTGACATGAGGCACTGAGGGCAAGATAAAGTCTCTTTTAATCATCCCGCACTGCATTCAAGCTCTTCTCATCCTAAAGGCATTCTCCATTGAGTTGATATTTTTGCATCTTGCTTATAAACCAGTCAGATGGCATTTTGGTCATTAGTGTTGAATTGCGAAATGTCTTTGATTTTTATTTGATCCCTTCAAAGACAGGAGGTTCCTGAGTACCTTTTGGAATGCTAACAGTAGGCAGTACAATTTAAAAGTGTTTGCGAGTTCCAGTTAGAGACTATTTATATCTTCATTGAACTGCCTTAGAACTCAATGTCCAGCAGAACCCAACTGCATCCTTCAAAGGAGGAATTTTGCTCATCTGAAAACATCTGCTAAGCAGGTTCATGTGATGATAATTAGAAATCCTTCACAGCTAAAATAAATCCGATCACATTCTGTCAAGCACAAGTCATGACATGCCCATCCTTAAATGGGTGGATGTTTCAATTCAATCTCAGCTCTTTTTTTCTATACATTATTTTTACATCATGTTAAAAAAAAAATTTTAAATTAAAGGTCTCTTCAGCACAACACCCAAACTTTATTCTGAAAATGTAAAAAAAAAACCCAACCTACATTTTCTCATTTTTCCCCAAGCTGTTCAGAATTTTGTAGGTTTTGTGAAGCGTTGCATTTTTTTTTTTTTTTTTACTGAGTTCTTCTAATGGTCTCAACTTGCAATATCAATTCATACCTTGTTTCTCATTGAGAATCCCATTGGACAGCACCAAGCACAGTCTTCTGTCAATCTGGTCCTTCTCAGAGTAGAAATGATCTGTAAATACAAGTATGTCTACAGCTTGCACCCATTTCCAAGCACAAAGCATATATGCATGCTGGCATGCTATCAAGACCTTTTGGCCATTACGCACCTACACTTCTTTTTTTCAAAAGGTCTGTGGGTAACATCTCAATCTTAAAGATATTAAGGATTATTAGAGCAGCCAGCTTTTTGCCTGTGCTCCCAGTTGGCACTGGATTTATGACCCAGATACCTTGTTCCGGGTAGACCCAAACCCTCAGACTGACCACAACCTCTCCATTCGATAATAGGCACATGTTATTGATTCACAGTGATAGTAGATAAGAATAATGCAAACAATTCTATGTCTACTGGTCTTAGAGCTGTCACAGAGGGAAGGTATGTCTGGCCAGTATGCAAGCTTCACCCTGAGGTTCTTTCTTAAATGTCAGATGTCATCAGCCTAGAGGTTGAAAGATGAGGCCTACCCTCCCCCAGTGAGGTGGATGAGACAGGCTGGTGGTATTTTCTCTGTCCATGGTGGCCTTGGGTTCCCATCTTGAGGACCCTTCGCTACTCTGAAATCCCTCCTTTTGTATTCTTTCTCCCCACTGATGACTCTTCATTCCTAGGTACCATTGATTGGTTTCACTGTGGGGAATTGTGATCTGTTAGCACATTTCCACATTCTGATCTGTCAGCATATTTCTTTGTTCCAACAAGCCCATCCCATGCATACATCTTAATTTTGTTATTTACCAGTCCTCCTAATTTGGTCTGTTCACTGAAGCCAGAAATCCCAAGGGGTCTGCAGTTTGGTACTGTGAACTGGCACCAATGCTGCAGAGTCTCTTATCTCTGTTTGGGTACACTGTTCATGTAATGGAACAGTGTAGTACATGTCTTCAGTTTCCAAACCTGTGTGTCTGCTGGCTTTACCCTCAGTGGGCCTTGAAGGAAACTTTGTCACAAACAGACTTTTAATAACCAATTAACTCTTGCTGGTCCCCTGAACCATTGTTCTAATGCATATCTACTTTACATACAAGCCAATTCCCAAAAGCAAACCCCTAAATACCATTTTCTAGGCATCAGTTCTGCTCCATTGGCCAAGGACTTAGCCCATGATATGAACAGCAAAACAATGGGACTGATGAATGGAGCAATTCATGTGCTAGAAACCAGAGAGAGAAAAAGGATGCCATAGTTTCTTCTCATGTATATCTGTGGAAATCTGAAGTTTCTCTACTAACGTCAGAGAGAGTCACATGATAAGTCTCAAGACAGGCAAGCATTCTCTGGTCTAAGAATGTTCTTGTTCTTCTATCCCAAGTACAGAAGATAACATGAGCTATGTCTTCTGAAAAACATTTTTTGGTCACTTTTTGTGCCTCCCTTGCTGAGGAAAGTGTTAAGAGACTACAGCACCAGTAAGCAAATCTATTTCCCTAACCATTTGCTTTTTTTTCCAGATGCAAAACTATATTTTTGCTCATGGGACTTCCTTAAAGCCTTCAAATGTTTTATTCATGACCTTGTAATCAGTTTTCTTGTTCCAGTATATTGGCAAAAATACTTTGTTCATTGTTAGTATTTGCTGAAAAGTTGCTTCTTGGATCTGAGTTAATTTAGTCAGGTGGCTCTCTGCCTTTCTCTGTGGAGCAGGTGGACACATTCTGACCTTGACTGTACCCTCCTCCAAAGCACCTGTTAATTCTTTAGCAATACTCCCTTTAAATTCAATCGAGATTTCTTCCCAAAGAGTTTGGTGTAACATATATGAAGTGAATGTTTCTATAAATAAGCAGCCTACATATGGCAGTGAATAAAAATATGAGGATAATGTCAGAAGATATTTACTCTTTGCCTGAGGAACAGTCAGTTTAAATGATGGCTCGGCAGCCAGAATGTTCAGATGAGCTTAGCAAGCAGGATACTGAGCTGCTTTGACAATCTGGCCAAAAGTGCCTCAGTCAGAGTCACTAGTGGCTGACTGCTTTAAAAATCTGGTGCTTATTAAAAGGCCTAAGTGGAGGCTGAGATTTTTTTGAAAACCTGAAGGTATACATAGTAAGTATCTTAAAATCTACCCCCCACCATAGGCATGTATCTATCTATGCATGTATATCTATCTATTGGATATATCAGTGGAAGAGCTGTCAGCCCAGAGACATGGAATTTCAGAAAACACGAATGCTTTTTCAGTCTATTCAGTTTCTGTACTGCCAAATGCAAGCTAATCCACTATGATATTTTCACCTTTTCTCTGCAACCATGAGGACTAGACATTCCCTTTGTTTTATTTTAATGGAAGCAGGCAGTCTCATGACTCTACAAGCTAGAGTTTTAAGAAAAACAGTCATTGGGGATGGGTGGATTCATGGTTTTGAAAGCCTTTTGTTCTAAAATGGATTAATGAAACAACAAAGATTTACAATGACCAAAAAAAATCACATCTACCTGCCCCTCCCCCTCCCCTCTCCCCAAATAATTTGAGTCAACTGAAACATTACATTTTTATTTAAAATTTTCTAAACTAAAAAGTCAAAACATTCTGCTATTTATTGAAACACTTGTAGTTTTTGTTTAAAACATTTTTTGGTTTAAATGGACGTGTTCTGCAAACTGTGTTGTATTGAAAAATCTGAATTTCCAAGGGAAAAAAACTAGCATTCTGTCAGAAATTCTGATCAGCTGTCCACCAAATATTGTGAATCCTGTTATAAAATCACAATAGCCGGCAATGTTGCAGCCAGTAAACAAAGTACAAGTTTTTCATTGAACTATTTGCTTTAGAAAAATGAATCCATCCCATCCTCTTCCAAATTCATTGTTGCTACTCAATAATTATTCTGGATAAAAAACATTAAACTTGCACTAAACAAAATACAGTATGACCTGACCTCCATTAAGTTTTTCCTTGGATAGAAAGCATCAATTGAAAACCAGAGTCCTTTATGCTGTAAACAAAATGTCCTGTTGTTACCAGATTTGTTCATCCCTTTGGGGTGCCATTGATTAGGGGTATGTTTCTGGGGTCTCTTTAATTCTATCAATGTGCTACTTGTGTTTCTATATGGAGCTGTATCTCTCCCTTCTGCAAGTCCTCACCCTCAATGGAACTATCTTGCAGGACTTGGGTTCAATGGGGCTGGATTCCTCCAACCACCGAATAAGTCAAACACATATATGCACATGCATACAGAGATTAACAGGGCACACCTGAGCCAGGCCGGATTATTCAGCACCAACAGAATAACACCCCCATATGCCTTGAACTCAGTTCATCAGGGCAACAATTAAATGCAGTCAGACACAAGCACATGGCTTAAGAGAGTGCATTTGAGTCAGGCTGGAGTATTCAGCATTGACAGGCTGTCACCCTCATGTGCCTTGAACTCAGTTCATCCCTTATTTCAGCAGGACAATAATAAATGCAGCTGGACACACATGCTAACAGAGTATGTCTGACCAGGCTGGGTCCAATCAGCACTTTCAGTTGATACCCTCATGCACCTCAAAACTCAGCACGTCCTAATCTCTTGTCGCAACGGTCCTAGTAGTAACTCACTTGATGAGAGGACCCCACTGTAGTTTGGGCCATTACAGAGATCTTTGGCTTAGGTAAAAGAATTGTTGCTGCAGAGCAAATGGGGAGGTCAAGGGGAAGGACGAGTAAGTGAGGTTCAGAGAGAGTATAGCAACCAGCTTGACCATAAAAGTTATTTATTGCCAGGTATATGAATTTATGATGATACCAATAGTAATAGACACACAAGAGAGACAAATAAAACAGTTACAATATTACATCATTTCAATTAGGTATTTGGGGAAGTCTAGCTCAAGTTTGATCAGCAGAAGTCCAATTTAGAAAGCTGTGCCTGGAGTAAGAGAATAAAAGTCAGGTTCCTGGAGTCAGAGAGAAAGAGCTGGGGTCTCACCACTCAGCAAAGCTTGCACCAGTTGAGGTTCTCAGGTGTTTGTTGGAGCTTGCAGACAGGCAGAGCCCTCAGCATGATCAGTAGAGGGATTTCAGGCAGAAAAGGAGTAGGACTGGTGCAGCTTTTAGATCCAAGCACCAGGACAGGAACTTGATTTGGGTGGGGGTTTTTGTAAATAACTAACAATGGCTCAAGGAATACTAGGTTTGTTTTTAGATAAATGATGGCTCATATGCTGGATAATAGGATCACTCCTGGCTATGGGTGGCATTACTGTGAGGGAGCTCACAATACAGACAGGCAGATTCAGTGTTTTGGGTACCGATAAAGGAGTTGTTACTGGAATTGGTCTGATAAATGCTGAGCTGGGAGTGTGCAGACGTGGGCTGATTAGCATTTGGAGCAGGGATCCCCCATCATGCAGTGCTCCCCTGATTCTCTGGTCCCAGAATTCAGTGTGGTCCTTTCCTTGGAATCTCTGCTCTCCATCCTGAATGCTAATGAAGGTGCTTTCCTGTCCTATCTCCCATATAAATAAGTTGTCATCTGGTTCCATCTCTGAGATCGGGGAGTTGCTTTCCTCCTATTACCCTCGTCTGGAGGGCTTTAGATGCGTCTCTCACTGCTTCTTCATTGTCTTTTTTTAAGTCTTTCCTCTAATCCAGGGGCAGGCAATTATTTCAGGCAGAGGGCCACTTACCAAGTTGTGGCAAGCTGTCGAGGGCCGCATGGGTAGCCCCGCCTCTTGACAGGTGTCCTGCCCCCTGGTCACCATCTTGGGACCATTGTTCCAGGGCCAGCACTGGTGAGGCCCAGAGCAGGGTGCAGGCTGGCAGCAGTCTGTTGAGCCAGGCTGGGCTGCACCAGCAGGGAGAGGGGGGAGCTGGCCTGGCTCCATAGAGCCCCTGTCAGCTGGGAACCTGTAGCCCTGCTGCCCTGCTCTGGGCCCTGCTGGCACTGGCCCTGGGACATGGGTTTGGGCCCTGCTCCCACACCCACTCACTCCCAGCACCCCCCAGCCCCACAGTACAGGCAGGGGGCAGTGCTCAGCCCTGACCCCCTGCTTCCCGGCAGGAAAGGAGTTGATGCAGAGCATGGGGAAAAGCAGCCCCTCACCTGCCCTGTGGCCCGTGCTCTCTGCTGCAGCCGCTCGCAGCCCATGCAGGGCTGTCCTGAGCAGGCACAGGCAGCCCCGTGAGGCTGCAAGTGGCTTCAGCGCAGGGTGCTGGCCACGGGTTGGGGGAGGGGCTGCTTTTCCCTGCACTCAGCACTAACTTGTAACCCAGCTTTGCTGCCAGCCTGGGCCCCACACCAGCTCTGGGTTTGCCCATCAGGGCTGTGCTGCGGCGGCAGCAGCTGCAGCCCCCCGCTGCTTGCCACACAGGGCAGCGTTTGCTGCCACTTCCTGCCTGGAGCTCGTGTGATGGGCAACAGCAGCAAACACTACCTGATGCAGCAAGCCAGGTGGGTGCAGCTGATGCCACCATGGCGCAACCCCGACAGGCAAGCCCAGAGCCGGCACGGATCCCAGGCTGGCAGCTGGGGTGGGTTACAAGCTGGTGCTGAGTGTGGGGAAAAGTGGCCCCTCCCCCACCCCATGGCTGGCACCCTGCATTTGCAGCCTGTGTGGGACTGCCTGTGCCTGCTCCGAACAGCCCTGCTTGGGCTGCGAGCAGCTGCAGCAGGGAGTGTGGGCCATGGGGCAGGGGAGGGGCTGCTTCCTCCCCCCCCTCCGTGCTCAGCACCAGCTAGTCCCCTGCCCTCCCCCACCCCACCTGACCTAAGTTTCCCACTCTGGGGCAGCCACATGGCTGGTGGGGCAGGGCTGGGTGGGACCTGCTGTTGCAGGAGCTTTCCAAGGCTTCCCCTGGGTCCTACTGCCCTTGGTTCCTGTCATCTTTGACAGGAACTAAGGACAGATAAATTTTAATTTTCTAAATTTTGGGGGGGCCATGGCTTGGATAGAATGGCCTCATGGGCTGGATCCGGCCTGCAGGCTATATTTTCCCCACCTGTGCTCTAATCAGTTTCTGTTCAGGCAGAAGTCAGGGCTGGGGGCTGGGGTGAGTCCTTTGTGAGTCAGACAGGCTGTATACTGTGCTAGGGTTCCCCAAGAACACAGAGCCGACAGGTAACACTGTCAAGACCAACTAAAGACTAAACTTGTTTGTATAGAAGTTGCTTTATTTGAATAATATTTAATGCCTTGAATACTGGGATGGAAATCTGTTAGATAAGGATGGATGGTTCAACATACCCATAGAGTTCAAAGTATTTATGAGAGATAGTAGTAGATAAAGTAGGAAGGCAGGCTGTTAATAAAGCTTTCTATGGAGGCTATAAGAGGGAATGCTGTAATTAAAAGATTAGGAAGACCAAATGCAATTTCCTTCCTATTGATTATTGATACATGAAAGAAGAATTAATTTTCTCTCTTCATTTAGTGAATTCTGTGCTGACAAAAAGTCCTAGATCAATATCCCTGGTGTCTTATTTATACATCTGACAGAGCTGTATCCCAGACACTGGTAGCCTGAAGCTTTCCACACTGCCTACAGAAGCTCCTTTAAACCCAGACTTCAAGAAAACATGACTAGTGTAGAATGTGACTGCCCATTCCACCATCCATTTCTTTTCATAAACTGCCAATGTGGCTGCCCCAGAGTGGGAAACTCAGGTAAGATGGGGTGGGGGAGGGCAGGGGACTAGCTGGTGCTGAGCACGGGAGGAAAAGCAGCCCCTCCCCTGCCCCACACTCCCTGCTGCAGCTGCTCGCAGCCTGAGCAGGGCTGTTCGGAGCAGGCACAGGCAGTCCTACACAGGCTGCAAGCGGCTACAGTGCAGGATGCCGGCCACAGGGTGGGGGAGGGGCCACTTTTCCCCACACAGCACCAGCTTGTAACCCACCCCCGCTGCCAGCCTGGGATCTGTGCTGGCTCTGGGCTCGCCTGTTGGGGTTGCGCTGTGGTAGCATCAGCTGTGCCTGCCCGGCTTGCTGCATCAGGCAGTGTTTGCTGCTGCTGCCCATCTCACGAGCTCCAGGCAGGAAGTGGCAGCAAACGCTGCCCAGCATGGCAAGGGGCCCTCAAAGTGTCTAAGAGACCCTGGCTCCACAGAAAAACTTGTCCAGTCTCCTTCCTAAAGAAGCTCCAACAACCAGCCCTGGCATGGTATCTGAGGGACAAGCTTCTGGTTTTGAGCCTCTGGCTATTCTTTGTTCCTGACTTTCCTGGTCATCCATAGCACCTCCACCTCAGAGAGATGCTTATTTCCTCAGCTTCTGGGAAGGAAGGGGATCAAAGGCTAGAAATAGACATTGCTAAATGAAATGGATCACCTGTGCCAGGGAGTGTCCTGGCATAGCTGATCTGCTTCATTGAGTGAAACACATCACCCATTGTCCCATCCATTGATCTTGCAGGACAACAGCGATCTGCTTGAGGAGGCCTCATCCTGTACACCCCAAGAATTCTCATGTAGGAGCAGGCCCCTCAAGCTCATGGTGTGCCTTCCTGGATTTCTCCTCTTAAGAGATACTGCCTGCTCTCCCCTGCTGCTAAGTAAATAGACATCTGCCACTAAATAGCAGCACAAATTGACACCACATTTGCAGCCACAAGTTTTGGGTATGTGTGGTACAACAAGGGGCATGAACATCTGTTTGCTAGGCCTTTGTGCCACCGTAAAAATGTTTATGGTGCCATAAATGCAATGAAAGGCAATTTCTGTTTCTACCCAAAGTGCAACTGTCTAGTTAGTCTAAAAAAAGATATTGCCTCTACCACACTGCTTGTACTTTTAGACCAACACAGCTACAACCTTTGTCCCTGAAACATAGACAATATGGTAATTAGCCATTTTGAAATGAAAACTTCATAATTTTACATGAAGGAAGCAAAATTCAAAACCCTGGGCGCATCCACACATGCAGGCATGTGCGCTTGCAGTAGCTCCAACAGGAGTGGCACAAATTTGAGCCAGGGATTTTTGCCTTAGAGCATGTGCCTGGACATTCACTTTGGTGTGGGGCAAGTTGTGCCTCTTGGGGCAAAATAACCCTGCCTGGCTCCTCCTGGACCTGCAGCCAGGGGGAGCTAGAGGCTGGGACCCGCACCTGTGCTGGCTTCAGTAGTATAAAAACCTTCCCTGTGCCACCTCAGCAGTATTAAAAAGCTGCCCTGGCAAGCAGTTCAGGGCTACTTGTTCTCAGGAGCTTCTGAAGTGTCTCTCTCTGCATGGGAGAGTGCTGGTGCTGAACCAGCTGGTCCTGTTCATGCTTTCACACCACTTAGACACCCTGCCTGTGCCCCTTGAGGTCCTGGCAGGACTCCAGAATGGGTCCACTTTTCCACCGTCTATCGCTGCCACCTCTACACACTTGTGCCACCCCTGCATTGTGCCCAGACACCAAGTGGCAGGACCTACTTGGTGAGGGTGTGGCTGGGCCACCCCCATGGCTGAGTCTGTACTCCACCCTCATCCCACGACCCACTGGGGACCCCAGCTGGCGGCTCCTCCATGGAGCTGTCACCACAGGCGTGTATGTGGTGAGCTTCACAGACACCCCAGTCTCCTGCCTCTTCTGTGGGCAGATGGAGACCCTCGTACACATGACCCTTGAGTGTGCCAGGCTGTAGCCCCTCCACCTCCACCTTGAGAGCATCCTCCTGAGGTTCTGGTTGAATTTTACCCCCGACCTTTTTGTTTTTGGTCACCCCATTCGCAGCTCCACCAAGTCCCGACACTTCCTGGTCAACCTGCTCCTGGCCCTGGCCAAGTGGGCCCTGTACTTGACCAGAAAGGAGTCTCTGGCCAGGAAGGGGCCTGGAGACTGTGGGGCCACTTTCCTCTCACTTGTCCATGCATGTTTCTGGGCAGAGCACCAGTGGGCAGTGTCCACCAGCTCCTTAGATGCCTTTGAGGACTGGTGGGTACGGCCTGGGGGGCTCTGCTCAGTGTCCCCCTCAGGGACACTTATTTTCACATTTTGACCCTTTGACCCACACAACACTCCTATCCTGGTTTTTTTTTCATTAGTTGTCCCAAGAATGTAGTTGTTCCATTCGTCCATTAACCCCCGTAAAAAGGGACTACTAGTTAGCCAGGTGGGCCTTGCCTATGGTAATAGGATGGACAAATAGACAGAGGCTTCTGGGGCCCAGCCAATTGGACACTAGCCCCTTGTGCAAGCTGGACTGCTGGAGCAGCCCTAAATGAGAATTCCCTGCACCCTCTACCCACTGCAGCAGTCTGGCAGTGGGGGCTGCTGCCTGGCTATGACATGCTGTGACAGCATGTGGTCCCAAGGCTGCATGCCTGTGAGACCTGGATGGAGACTGCACAGCCACAGCAGAGGCATCTGCACCTCTGGGCCAGCTGCCAGTGGGCTGTGACTGCACAGTAGGCCTTTGTGGCACTACTCCCATGTGTACCACCACCCTGCCATCTAGGCAGCTATCACTCAGAAGATGTTCTCAGTGTGGTGGCCTGCTTTGAACTGTCAAAGCATGTCCTCCTGGCCCCAAGTGGCCAGCATGTCAGCCACCTCCAGCTGGGTCTTGGGTGCCAGCCCTGAGCAGGCTCCTTTGCTGGGTCCTGCCACTTACCTCACTAACAGGAATTCTGATGTTCACAATGTAAAAACGGCAAAATCTCTGATATAAAAAACCCAAATTCACTCTTTAAAATACCCCAAAATCCATGTTCTTCCACAATTAAAACAAAAGATGACTCATATATATATATATATATATATATATATATATATACACACAGAGAGATCAGTTGGGCAATGTTTTATTGTTATGTGTACAATGTTAAAGCCGTTTGGAAGCCTACCAGTTTCTCTATCATCATAATAAAATAAATTCTAAATACATATTTTGAAGTTTGCTTTTGGTTTTCTTATCACATGATGGGTGTGTGATGGGAGGGTGTGGGGTGTGCAGGACGGGGTGAAGAGATATGGGGGATGCAGGTGGCTGTGTGGGTAGGTATGGAGGAATGTGGAGGATGCAGCTCAGTGTGTGGGGGGACTGTTCAGTAGGGGTGGGTCCCCTGCCTCCCATAGGGTGCAGCCCCCCCCCCCAGCACATGGACTGCCCCCCCCCCAGCAGAGCCCACAGTCCCCCTTACAGGGCCACACTCCCCCTGCAGGGCCATTGCTTCCCACTCTCAGGGAAAAAACTTCTCTCCCTATAGGGTCACAGCCCCCCCCACCACACAGGGCCATAACCCCCCCCCCCCAACAGAGCCCACATTCCCCTGCCCTGCAGGACCCAGAGCTTACCTGCAGCAGCAGCAGCTGTTGGGGTGCTTGGGCCCTCTGGACATGGCACAGGGCAGCGAAGCCCTGGTTGCCTGGCACCCGATGCTGCCTCTGTGACAGTATTGACTCCAAGATGAACACAAGCCGCCAATGTCAGACCGCAGCCAGCAAGGCCAGCCGTACCTTGTCATGCATCCAAAGATGCATCTCAAGCTGGTCCAGAGAGGTGATACTCCCCCTCTATGCGACTTTGGTCAGACTGCAGTTGGAGTACTGCGTCCAGTACTGGGCGCCGTACTTCAAAAGGGATGTGGCCAGCCTGGAGAGGGTTCAGAGGAAGGCCACCCGCTTGGTGTGAGGGCAGCAGGACAGGCCCTATGAGGAGAGACTGAAGGACCTGAACCTGTTCAGCCTCAGCAAAAGGAGGCTGAGGGGGGACCTGGTGGCTACCTACAAGCTCATCAGGGGAGATCAACAGCAAATAGGCAGAGCCCTTTTCTCCCCAGCACCACCTGGGATGATAAGGAACAATGGTAATAAGCTGATGGAGAATAGGTTTAGGTTGGAGATCAGAAGGCAATATTCTGCAGTTAGGGTGGCCAAAATCTGGAACCAACATCCCAGGGAGGTGGTCCTTGCCCCTACCTTGGACAAATTGAAGGGGAGGTTGGATGATCACCTGTCTGGGGTCTTGTGAACCCAACATTCATTCCTGCCTGTGGCAGGGGGTCAGGTTAGGTGATCTGTTCAGGTCCCTCCTGACCCTAGCTACTATGAAACTATGAAACAGTGTGACACGTCATTCCTGTGAGGGACACAGGGCCCTGGGTGACTGCCTGAGTGGCCCGGAGCTGCCCAAAGGTGCATGGCCCTGTGCCGAGGTGGGCTGGGCCCGCGCAATGGGGCACAGGCAACATTGGGTGCTAGGTGGCCAGGGCCGGCTGTGCTGCCCTGCATCACACAGGGGGGCTATGCCAGGAGGGCCCTGAGCCCTGATGGTCCCTGTTGCTGCAGGATGAAGGAAGGGTACCTATACCTCCTGAGTAGTACCCACCCCCCCACAGTCTCCCTACCCCCCCAGTCTCCCACACTCACACAGCTCCAGCTCCAGAACCCCCACCCCCAGTCTCTACTTACCTGGTGGTAGAGCCCAGGTCCAGGCTCCTGCAGCCTACACCACTCCTTGCCCCTCACGTGCTGCAGTGTGGTCCGATTGCCTCACAGCTTTTTTCTGCAGGTTTTCTTTTTTGATACCTGGATATCCAGGTATCAAATTTTGAGTCCACGATGCAAATATGTAGCTTGGAGAATGTTTTTTATGCAGCAAGAGGCACATGCGGGCTCATCTGGATACACCCCCTGAGCCCTGGAAGCTAATACCCCTGCTCCATCCTTTTGTTTTGAGCCAAACATGCATATTTGCAGAGCACCTCAACACAACAGAAATTCCTTGCCCAGGAGAACCATTCCATCACCAAACCTCCTGTGAAATATAAAACATCATGACAAGAAAGAAGCATAATTAAACATCCTGCTTGCCAGCACACACCTTTTGAGGTAAATAGACTACTCCAACTTTTATCCAAGCCTAATGTGTATAAAATTAACTTTTCCCATAAGTAGAACTTACACCACCTTCCAGCTTTCCTGTACAATATAAATTTTCATTTCTACCTGGAAGAAAGTTGACAACCTTTGCATTCTCCTATTCCTGAGGAAGGGTGCATGAGGTCAAAAGCTTGCAAATAAAGAAAATTGTTTTGCAAATGTCTAGTTGCTCTAATAAAAGATGTCACCTCTACCACATTTACTACCCAAAGTGCAAGCATCCCAAAGAGCACAGCAGACAGCTAAGCTTTGAAGAGTCTTCCTGCCAATAGAGAAAGGCTTTTCCAGGGCACTTTCTTTCTGACATGTTCTGAGAACAAAGGATGGGAAGATCTTTATTTCATCAGAGGTCTTAGTCATGATATATTGTCAAGTATCATAGGCAATGAGTGACAAGGCCAGGAACTAGGGGACTGTATAATACCAGAGGGTCAAAATGGTTCTCAGCCACTGACACTAGCAATTCTTGTTTAACTTATGTAGCTGAGGGCAAAGTATGATCTACTCTTCTCCTTGTAAACAAAGATGGTGGCGGTAGAAAAAAGTCAAATTTCTTCTATCACAGCCTTTAAAAGGCTGTGATAGAAGATGTATCCATGTAGGGAAGAGGCCTTCAAAGTTTTTGATAAAAATCATCCTTTTGTGAACTGTCAAGTAGCATTATGAATGGTTTGGGGGGGGGGGGGGGGTTGGTTTGGCTCCATCATTACTTCAGTAATCCATCCAGGATAAAGATTTTCTTGTAAATTAACTGAAGATCAGTAATGGTGCTCTTCCAAATTTATGACACCGCAACTAACTACAGGCCCAGGTGTGCAGTGATAAATAATCTCCCGTGTCCTCTAGCCTATCAAAGAGAAATCTGCTTCCTCGGTAGTCCGCAAAATGAAATCTCTGTATTACAATTAAATTTATTAAAAGCTGTGTTCGGTCTTTCATGAAATATGAGGAATTGTCGAAAGTTACTAGAGCATATTTTCTTGAATGTAAATACATCTGAGGAACCTCATAAAAACACCAACATGAAGTACGTTGTTCGCTTCTGGATGTCACCCTCAAGGGCCAAAGCTGATGCTGATTAACAGCTGTACAATCTGTCAGTTCAGTATTGGGAAGCCAGGGATCAAAACTAAATTATATGTGAGGTAATTTGGCTCAACCTTAAAGAGGACTAAGGTCCATCAACTTGCAGAATAATCTATTGACCTCTGTGGTACTGAAAGGATTTGCCTCATTGTGTCATTCCAAACTTATTTCTCTCTTAAAATGGAAGAGAAGACCATCCTCTCTAAAATGAATACTAACTACAAATATTACAATAGGGATTTGAATTAATTTTTGTACCTTTCAATATTCAAGGTAGCACATGTCCAGAATCTCTTTACAAAGTAGTAGGTAAGATGTCAGTATGTTATTGAGTTTATGTGAACAGAATTGTCATTCTGTGCCAAGATGTAGCTTGCCCAAATACTTTATCAGTGGAATTTATCTTTCAGAGTCTCATCCAGGGAGTGTATAGGCCTTCAGAGTGAGTCAACAAGGTGGAAGATAAATGATAAGGAATGCTCTGCAGCCTCCAGGCTCAAACCTTAATGACAGAGAGGGCATGACCTAGCACAATGAGACCATTCATGTTTGTTTTTAAAAGTGTACCGGAATCTCCCATCATTCTGTCTGCCTGGTGACACTCAGTAGCCTTAAATCCAGTTTAATTGGCTGTAAAGCAGTCAGCACAGTTGGCAAACATGGTTCAATGTCTTCATTTTTTTTTTAAGGAATTCCCCAGAAGGGAGGAACATACAAAATCTTACATTGTCTCTGTCCTGCTATGTGGTAAGAGGGAGAAATCAGTGGTCTGGATATTACTTTATGACTTGAGGAAACTAGGGTTCAGTTCCCTTCTCTCCCACAGATGTTTTGTGGTAACCTTGAGCAAGTCACTTAATCCCAAATGCGTCACTTCTAAAATGACAGACGAGGTCATTTGAGTAAATGTGAAATCTTTTATTAGACCAACTGAATAGTTGGAAAAATTGTTCTTGGCAAGCATGTGGTCATAGGAGGCCTTCTTCAGGCATAGGGAGACTCTGCTGGTCTTGTCTGCTCTCTTGGGTCGAATGGAAAATGGGCACTTCACTACCTTAAAACATCATTGTAAAAATAAACAAGATGTAGAGGTGCTCAGGTGCTACAGGAAGAGGGGCCTTCTATCCCTGTGGATAGAAGACCTCCAGAATATTTACTCAGCCTTATGTAATGTTTTGCTTTTTTGTACAAATAAATCAAAGCAGTGGTGTTTACCTGGCTGGTTTCTAGCAAATAACACTATATAACTTCCTCTGTGCTTGCAGCACTGATCAAAACAGCTTGGTAGTGGTCTTTCTCTTGTCCGCACACTTAAATTTTTATCAATATCAGTAGTTCCTGGTCCTTTTATCAGCTGTTACTGGGCATCTCAACTATGAGATGTCTGTTAGCCATTCTGTACATCTCTGTTCCTGGGAAGTTAGACCCTCTTCCTCCTCCTGCCGAGAGGCTTAGCTGAATTTTTCTCTAATATTATTTTTCCTTCCCTACAGTTGCCATGCATTGTCTGTACATATTTTGACTCAAACATGCTCTTTATGATTAAGAGCCCCAATATGGGAAAGGATAATAATGGCTGATGTCCAGAGAGAAGTTTTTCTGTGGGAGTCACATAAGGAGAGTTGCATCTTTCTCCACAGACAGACCTACTTTTTGAAATATTTCAAAAGGTGAGAGTACAGATGTCCATGCTCAATAAAGCGCACCAAAAGTGGCTGAAGCAGAACAAAGAATGTTCCGGGAGGAAGCAGGATTATGTGTGTAGGCTATGTTGATGTGTAGGCTAGATTGGTCCTCCAGGCATCCTACAATGCAGTGCTCTCTTTCTGCCTACCTTCCAGAGTCTTTTCCCATGCAGCTGGCTGTGGATGTTGCAGGCCCTGTTGTCTCCCCACACCCTGCCAACTGCTGGTATCCGTTCCCTTTTCTGTCACCCTGGCCCCACTACCAACAGTGCCCATGTAAGGAGAACCACAGTGTGGCAGTACCAGCCAGGATGTAGGAAATGCTTATTGACTATCTGCTTCATGGAGCCACAGGGCTCAACAACCCCCTATTGGGCTTCCTGCCTGGATGGCACCACTGCTGTATGCTGGCATGGGGATTTGAAGTACTCCAGAGGGAAGGTAGAAGAAAACTGTACACCTGCCCACAGCTGAATGATTTTTTTTAAAAACATTCAAAACCCTGTTACACTTTGAAATGTTTGAAACTTTAAAACCTGTCTGCATCTTTAGATCCTGGGAAGTGTCAGTGTTCTGTAACCATGGACATCTGATACCTGGTTTCCCTACTGGAGTACAAAAGTAATGCTGCAGCTGTTAGAAACAAAAAGGTTTAAGACAGTTTTCCAAAGCCCTTGCCACTTCAGTGGCAAGGCTTCCTCCATTGACTTCAGTGAGCTTTGTAGAAGGCCTAAAAAGAACTCTTTTCTTCTGAACTCTTGCTCTAATTCTCTTCTAGTGATAGCTACATTGTTCATTCTGATAGTGAAACCATGTCAGTGGTTTGCAGAGCTCAGAATTTTAGGGAGAACCTTTTGTGTAAATGTGGCATTAATTTAGCTATTAACTCTTAGCAATACCAGATTACCTTTAAGCAAAGTGAAATATATCACCGGACAATTTAGGAAAGTAATAAATAGCCTCATCCCCATTCTTTCTCTGGGATACATCCCGACCAGTCAGTCAGTCTAGTACAGCACTATCAGTTAGAAGAAGATGTAGAAAGTGCAGCCATCTGTCTGTACCCGCACTTAGCTAAAAATGTTTATTTTCGTGGGCCATCATGGTGGAAAAGCTTTCCAAAGTCATTTGATTCTGAAAATTTGAATTATCAGCAGCAGCATGTCTCAGTCTGACAGCTAGAATTATTTGTCAACCAAAACATCTTGTCAACATGAGCATTTGATTGCCTAACCTGAGCTCTTGCATTCTTCTTTCCCCCCACCTTTTCTCCCCCACCCTCCCCTACTTTTCTGCCCTTTTTATCTCCCTGATTTCCAACTATTCCCTTTTTCATTATTAGCCTCTTTTTACCTTGTATTATTAACACTGTATTGTTTCCCTTTGGCTTTGTTTTTCCCTGCTTTATTTCCCCTCCCTTCCCTGCTTTACCTTTTATTTTTCTAATTTCTACCTATTTACATTTTCACTGACAAACTGCCACACTTTTAGCTTCTCTCTTTCCTTGGAGTCTCAGACCAACAGAGACTCCCTATGCCTGAAGAAGGGTGACTATGCCCAAAAGCTTGCTAAGAACTTTTTTTCAACTACTCAGTTGATCTAATAAAAGATATCACCTCTACCCAAAAAAAACCTTGCCTGGTCTGAAGTCAGGAACTTTGCATTCCAATTAAAGAAGTAGAGAACAGTGGATAAGTCATTTGTTTCTGCCATGAGGACCCTTGAACCCAGAGGGAAGTACAAATGTCCAAAGAAATTCAGGTTCCCTTGCAGACAATAGTGTCAGATTCATAGATAGCTGTTGCCCCTTTGGGCCAGGTAACCTGCTCCAAAGAGCTTGTGGAGCAAGGATAGACCACTTTCCAAGAGCCCTAATGTTGAAATGTAAGAAAGGTGTGCAGGGGGTCCAGGTAGGATTTCTTTAAGTCTCAGTGATTTCATACCCCTGTAATGACCTGTGAAGACTCTTGGCAACTCTTAAATATGGGCAGGCACAAGTATCCTCCCTCTCTGATGCTGCCAGCACCCACACAAGTAAAGGATCATACTGACCTTATGCCAGTTTGCTCTCCTGCAAATCTGTGGATGGTAAGTGATTGTTAATTGTAGGTAGTACATGTCAGCATTAGAGATGCAGTGCTTTTAAACTCAAACCCTATCATCTGAGGACTAGCCTAACTCATGCCGTTCCAGTTCCCAGCTTCAAGAAAGGTTCCTCGATTCTGCTTGAAACTGCAGCAGTTTTATCTGGCCTCTGGCTAGACTGCTTCAGAATTGCTCTGTGGTCCCAAACCCTGCTGAATTCATACCTCTGAAGGTTAATCAGGGGGATGGCAATGGGCAATTCTACCTAGCTCTTAAGCACTCTCATACAGTTCTAGTCCTAGTTTTCACAGTATATATGCGCCTCCCTCACTCTGTAGTAACAATGTTCTGATTCCTTTATACCAACATTTAAACAGTGAAGATCATTATTTCCAACCCAAAGCATTCCTAACATGGGTCAGGCTCCTAAAGCATGACATTTGGTTAAAATTTATGAGGTATTTTACAAAGTAATCAAGAAAAAAACCCTACATTTTTAATCTCCTGTCCCTGGAACACTCACTTCACATTCTCAAGCACAACTGCAAGCACATGGGTGAGAAACTGGCTCTTTTTAAACCTGAGAATTGCTCCTTGATTGCAGTAACTGTGACTTTAAGGAAAGCACCAGATATTTCAGTATTCATAGAATTGCTAGGGGGAAAATATTACTATTCATACATTACATCATATATTATAATTATATAATTTATAATGTCTTCTAAACATATAAGATCCTCAGCTTCATTGGATTTATGGCCACTTATTCCAGCTGAGCATCTGACCCAATTTATATTGCATTGAGTTGCATTTTCAGCTGAAGCATAGCTGTTCATGACTGCTGAAAGATGCTATAGAGAAGTAGGGGGTAGGCACTCGGACTTAGAGGGTGGGCAGCATGTTGCAGCTGAGTGCTGGGCAAGGTCTGGCTGTTAGTGCATGGAGATGCAGGACTTGGCAGGTTAAATGCAGGCAGGTTTGTTTTCGGAAGACAGTTAGCCATGCTAATAATTGGTACTAAAATGAAAGGAATGATTGGAAACAAGGGTGGATCAAGTGCTCAGTGCAGATTCAGCCATTAATGGGGGACCGCAGGATACAGGAAGCCTTGCTGTGCTGTATGCAAGACAGTTGACTTGACATTATAGATCTTGGAGGGGACAGTAACAGGGGTAGGGATCTGCCAGAATGGCTGATCTCTCACCTGTTATTTCTGTGCCCCCTTTCCCACAAAAGCACAAAGCCATTCAAATGAGAGAATCAGCTGAACCTTCCTTGTATTTGCTACTTTAGTTCAGTTGTCTTCCTGCAGCTTACTTCAGGTTGTGCTTGGGGGCATGTGCAATCATTTTTGAACAGCATTATAAAGCTGAGATCATTTTAGCTGCTCCCTTGCTTTTGCAACTGACACTGGACAGAGAAGCTAAAAAATAAGACACAAAAGACCCCATCACCTCAGCTCTGACTCTTGGGATGTCAGGTTGTAGATATGTAAATCTGCAATCTAGATGGCTGTGTGCCCCTTAAGTTGCTTCTCAGCAAACAGCTCGAACCTAATCAGAAATATACTTGGAATAACAACAACAAGATTTGTGAGCGTAATTATTGAACTGAAAGAAAAAAGCTATTTGTGAACCAAAACTGTGCACAAAATAGATGCCATATACTTGCTGTACACTACCTACTTTCTTTAGCATTAGCTTAGAAAAATAACCTCACCTTCTTTATGTTGCAGAAGGCTTATTCTTGGCTCTCAAAATCACAAGTAACTCTTCCCCCGTCAGAGATTTTAAAAGTACTTTCCAAGCTTTATTTAAGCAGCAAATCTCTGTAGAGCTCACTCGCTCTCTCTTGTTCTTTTTAGTCAGTCACATATAAGCTCACACCATAGCTGATCTGATTTCCTTTCTTCTCAGTGTGCCAGGTTCACCTCTGCTGCCCTCCGCTCAGACTTTGAACCACTCCGCTCCATTCCCACCAAAGGCTTTCCCCCTTTTTTCAGCCAGCGAGAGAGAGCTTATTTTTAACATAAGATGCCAAATAGTAGAGCTAAACCTCATCTTGACCTGGTTGTGTAACAATTCCAAAAACACTCTTGGTGTAAGCTAAACTAATTTTGACCTTGCTTTGTTTGGGAAGGTGACTCTTCCTTGAATCAAACTCTTGAAAATCAATGTCACTATATCTCTGTCATTGAACAAACACCTCTGCTTATGGCTGGATTTTGAAAGGGACAGTTTTTAGAGCAATATGTAACTTTGCCTGGGTTTTTGATGTAATTGTACAAGACCAGCCCCGAGTAATAATGTGCAGTGCCATTTATCTTTACTATGATAGTGTTCAATACACTTCTGACTATATCCCTCCGGTTACTTCCTTTTTGAAGCTAACAACATACAGAGGAGATACACACACACCTTTGGCTATATGACAGGGATGTCAAAGTCATTCTCTGAAGAGGGCTGGATTTCACATTTTACTGGTAGTTTAGATCTGTGATGTATGGTAGACATGCAGGACTTCCCACTACTTCCAATCTATATTGTGATTCACTGCAGAAAAGTGAAGGCTTTCACCTTAATGAGAGTTTGCAGATTCAAATTCAGTCCAGCTTTGGAAAACCTTGCTACTATCTCAAGATTGCTCAGTGGCCACTGTGAGATAAGTTGAGGTGTCAAGGTAGGTCAGGTGTTGGTGTGATCAAAATATCCAACATGACAGGCATTGATTTGCACACAAGATTGCAGTCTTGGAGATGGAGCTATCCGAACAAAAGGACACACTACTTAAATAGCATCTATTCTTTATAAGCAGTTCCAGTTTTACTGTTTGAAAAGAGACCAGGCTCCTGTGCTCTGTTGTTAGTGAGTCTGCAGAGGGAATCTGGAGAGCTACAGGGAGGGGTTGAGAGCACAGTTGTCACAGTGGGGTTCGTCTTCAGTGTGAAAATCTCAGGAGGGAGTCCTCTTAGAGGACGAAATATTTCAGAGTGAAAGCCCATGTACAATGAAGACAAGGGAGATGAAATAGTCGAGGGACTGAAGGAGTTTTGCACAAGAACTTGGTTAAAATACTGAATACAGTATTTCTATATTTGCTGCAGACAACAATGCTGCATGCTCCCACATCAAGAGAATTCTCTTCCCCCAACCCACCCCTTGTCTGTGCATTTAACTTCATCGGCAATATAGTTTTAGGGACATGAATGCCTCATTTTCTTATCTGGCCTTGATTTATTTATTTTTGTAAAGGTAAAATTAGTTCTGAAAGGCAGCAAACTGTCACTTGGCCACAAAATTCTGCTGTTACTCCCTAAATGGTAAATTTCTGACTGGAGAAAGGTTCCTAAAAATCTACACATTTCTGAATTTTTCTCCATTTTCACCTAGAAACACCTGAGATTGACTGCACAAGGGGAAATCATGACATATCAACATGTATCACATTTGTGAATGTTAATAAAAGTACTTGTCATTATCATCATCATCGGCAGTCCTTCGCAGTCAAGGATGATTGTCTTCCATGATTGTCTTGTACCACATGTTGCTACCTACAAACAGTAACATTTTTCCACTGTATAGGCCCAGGACAAGATCTAAAAACTATCTGAGTCTTGCTAAAGCCCTCAAAATAAATTGTAGGATGTGGACAGATGTGAACCCTCCCGAAAAACAGTGCTTTACTGGAACAGGAAGTGCGTTAGTTAAACCAGGCTCCCCAGCATCTGTATAGATTGGGCGCTTCAACAGGGCATTTCGGCGCTTTTATCTAAAGCTGATTCAATCGCCTATTAGACAAAAGTGCCAAAAAGCCCTTCTGAAGCATGCAATCGATACAGATGTTGGGTGGGCCAGGTCAAACTAACACAATGCCTTTCCTGAGCATGTGCTGCACTTGGTGCAGGGGAGCACTGAACTGAAAGTAAAGCATGTTTTTTATTGTGTTTTTTTTACATCTGTAAGCAGCCATAGAGAAATATGGCTGGAAGGGGCCTCCAGTGGTCATCTAGTCCAACTCCCTGCCTGAGGCAGGATCAGCCCCTGTGTGAGACTGCATTTTTTGTTCCAGCTCTCAGCACAGAGCTGAATTCTACCTGTAGACAGTGATGATATGTTCTTACTTGACATCTAAAACCTGTGCCAAGGCAATGTTCCCAACCTTCTATTAATATTAATAGTCTATTCCCTCATTAACGCCAGGGGGATTTATGTGAAGGAACTTCCACCATGTTAATGGAATTACCTATCTAAATCTCTTGTGAACTGATGGCAGAAAAAACTCCTCTGATACCATTTAAGCCTTTTTGAAAACCATTTTGTTTTGTTTTTTGTTTTTTCCCGGATGAACCAAAAAAACATTTAGTTTTACTTTTTTTTAATGAACTTGAGGTAAAGTTAGTTTTGTAACAGCAATTTGAAATGGAAAAAATTGGTTTTCCCCCTATTTTTTCCCAGTTGAATCTTTTCAGTTAACCCAAACATGTAGCTGTTGGTGAATTAAAAAAAAAATCAACTGATAAATTCCATGTACCATTTCTAAAGAGGCATCTTTTCCCTGTGAAATATAACTCTCATTAACACTAGTAAGGATTATATACCTGTACTGATTTCATAGATTTCATAGATGTTAGGGCTGGAAGGGACCTTGAAAATCATCAAGTCCAGCCCCCTGCCCAGGGGCAGGAAGTCAGCTAGGGTCAAAGGATCACAGCAAGATAAGCATCCAAACATTTCTTGAATGAGTCCAGAGTAGGTGCCTGCACCACTTCTGGAGGGAGTCTATTTCAGGTCTTGGGGACTCGGACAGTAAAGACAGTTTTCTTTACGTCCAACCTAAAATAGTCTTGGAGGAGTTTATGACCGTTGCTCCTTGCTTTGTCTTGGGGCACTCTGGTGAACAGACATTCTCCCAGATCCTGATGCACACCCCTTATATATTTATAAGCAGCCACCAGGACCCCACCTGAGCCTGCACTTTTCCAGGCTGAAGAGTCCCATGGCTATCAGCCTCTCTTCATAAGGCCTATTCTCTTGCCCTCTGATCATGCGCGTGGCTCTTCTCTGGACTCTCTCAAGCTTCTTACGTCCCTCTTGAATTGTGGAGCCCAGAATTGGACGCAGTACTCCAGCTGCGGCCTCACCAAGGCTGAGTACAGCGGAAGGATGACATCCTGAGATTTACTTGAGAAGCATCTGTGGATGCAAGCCAGAGTTTTGTTTGCTTTGCCAACTGTGACATTGCATTGGTGGCTCATGTTCATCTTGTGATCAATCATGACGCCAAGTCTTTTTCAGCCTGTAAGTGTGCTGCAGGGTTTTTTTCCCTGAGGTGGAGTACATTGCATTTATCGGTATTGAACATCATTAAGTTTGTAGCCACCCACTTGCTAAGCTTATCCAAGTCAGCCTGGATCACTAGCCTGTCCTCAGGTGTGGACGCTATGCCCCAAAGTTTAGTGTCATCAGCAAACTTAGCCAGTGTGCTTCTGACACCAATGTCCACATCGTTGATAAAGATGTTAAAAAGAACGGGTCCAAGGACAGAGCCTTGGAGGACACTACTGGTCACGGAGCACCATGATGATTCACTACCATCGACCACTACTCTCTCGGTCCAACCCAAAGCCAATTACCCAGCCATCTGACTGTGGTGAAGCCGAGGCAACAGTTGGCCAATTTTTCTGTGAGGAGGTCATGGGACACCAGATCAAAGGCTTTTTTAAAGTCCAGATATATGATGCCAATCTCTTCTCCCTTGTCCAGGTCACCTGGTCCTAGAAATAGATGAGATTGACCAGGCAAGACCTACCTGCGAGAAGCCAGTGCTGGCTATCCCTCAGGATGTTGCCCTCAGCCAGCTTATCCAGCAGGGTTTCCTTGATAATTTTCTCCAGAATCTTACCAGGGATTGAGGTCAAGCTGATTGGACTGGAATTCCTGAGATCCACTTTCCACCCTTTCTTGAAGATGGGTACCACAGTAATGATATCTTCTCTTTTAATTGGTTATTCTTATGCATGGTAGGTATTATTGCCAAAAATTAAGACATTTATTCAAATAACTGAAATATAAAGAAAAGTGATCCCCCTGCCAGGTGCAAACTGGAAGACTTCTTATAACTGTTGCTTTTTAGGGATGGGTGGGTGTATCCTACTAAAGCTTGGCTGTAGACGGGAGGCAAATAACTGCAGCTGTCAAACTACTGCATGTTTTTGACCTTGCTTATCCAGAGGAGTTTCACTAACTTAACTAAAGATTAATTGAACATGGGCAGTCTTTTGTGAGCGCTCTTTTCCCAGTTTAAGAATGGCTTAGGCCTTGTCTGAACACAAGTGCTGCATCAGTTTGCCTAAAGTTGGTTCATGATGGGCAGTATATTTCTGTATATGGGCTCTTCTATCAGTTTAAAAATGATAGGATTTCAATTTAGCTTGTCCCCGTAGTTCTGTTGCTACAAACTAAAATATTTTAACTCAGGTTTGCATTGTTCTGAGTGTCAAAACACAAAGCTGCACCAGTTTAACTAAACACTTATAACTCTGTGTAAGGACCAGGGCTTATGTTTCGTCAAGATGACTGAGAACAGGTTTTAACCAAGATGAAATGAGAGACAGTTAAACCAAAATCAGAGTATCCATGCAGCAGTTTAATATTACATAAACATGTTCACAGAATCAGGTTTATTAGATGGGTCCACCTTCGTGTGGAAAAACCTATTCTTTACAATGGAATTAATTCTATGAGGTGCTGAGCACCTACAACTTCTCTTTGAAGAAAGTAGGCACTGGGGGCTCTGGGTGGGGGTCTTGTAAAATTGCTTCTTGCATGCAGCAGAAACAGTCAACATTTCTATTGAAGAGAGAAATACAATGGCCAGGTAAGCGACCCTGGAGATTAATGATGCAGCACCATCAGCTCCTTAGGAGAGAGGAACATAAGCAGGAAACAGAAGTCTAAATTAGACCACTGTTCCCTTGGTGAAAAGCTAAGGTTATAAATATTCTGGTAGCATGTGCAGCAGGAATAGTTGGCTGGTTGCTCTTCACTGTCCTTGAAAGATACTATGCCAGTGCTGCACATTTTAATATTCTCTTTTACTGAAAAACTGCACAGACTCTTTCAAAGGTGGTAGGAGGTCACAGGAGGATTTTAGTAGCAAAAGTTTTAGATTTGCAGATGGCTGACCCTCCTCATCCCACCCGTCCCCTTCCTTCCCGCCCCCAGCTGCACTTAATTTTGTTATAAACAGGCTGAGGTGGGTGTGGAAAGTGTTTTTTTAGTATTTAATTGTCTAATGCTAATGATGCTGGTTTGCAGGGTTTTCTTTCTTTCTTTTTTTAAAGGAATGTATTTACCAAGAAACAAGTTGACTAAAAAGAAAAGTTTATTGTTTGTAATGAAGTCAAGACTAATACCCCATAGTGTTAAACACACATTAAAAGAGGGTCTTTGCTCCAGAGAGCTGACAGTCTATTTACACAAAGGGAAAATAAGGACATGAGTATGTGTCTAAAGTCCAGCTCAGCAATAAGAGCTAAAACACAGGTGTCCCATGGCCTTGTCTCCAGATCATTCTCTCACTGACTTAGTACGCAGTCCTTGAACTTGTTGGAAGATCTGCTGTTGATTTCAGCGTGAACAGGATCAACCTCCAAAAAGCTCTCGGCTTCTCCACAGGATAAGTGCAAGCACAGCCTCAGCAGTATTATTTTGCTATATCATTTTGGCTATGTGCCCAAACCTTGATTTTGAGGGTTGAGCTGTATCAGTTCATTTTCTCTGTCCTTTGCAAGGCAGAAGTCATTTCTGTCCTTGGGCTGGAGTGAACTGTTCAACAGTTCCCAGAAGTAATTACAGACCCATCAGATAGTAACTTACAGGGCACAACTACTTGAGATGCTACTGCACAGTCACACTTATTTAGTATTTGTATTAGCAAGTACTAAATAAATGCACAGTAACTAGAGTTACTGTGCAGTAGCTCTGGTGAACATTTTTAGGTGATACAACTTTGCAGTAGATTAATAATACTGCGCAGTAGCATATTAGCACTGGCCATGCTGTGACACACTACTGTGCAGTGCTTTCTGGCTACTGCACAGTCAGAGTCTCATGCAGATGTGCCTACTGAATGCTAGTGAGCCCAGCTGTGAGGGTTCAG
Source organism: Alligator mississippiensis (assembly GCF_030867095.1). Taxonomy (NCBI): domain Eukaryota; kingdom Metazoa; phylum Chordata; order Crocodylia; family Alligatoridae; genus Alligator; species Alligator mississippiensis. The sequence goes on along the minus strand of NC_081824.1, from coordinate 221,610,006 downwards.
CTTGGATGTGAGCAGTTATGCCTGCAGTAAGCCACCAGGAGCAGCTAGGGGGTCAGCAAGGTGGGCCCACAGATTACCAGAGATCTAGGTCAGGGTCTGGGTTGGAGGGCTGAGAACATGGGGGGCAAGTTCTAGGAGAGCCAAGAGGGGAAATGTGAGAGGAACAGTCCAAGAAGCAGGCCAAGCTCTCAGGGGCCAGAGAGGTGATGCCAAGTTCCAGGAGAGATCCAAAGTCAGGGTCGGGAAGAGCCAAAACCAAGTCAGAAGCTAGAAAAACCAGAGAAAGCAGTGAATGTGAGGCTTGCTAGAGCATATTGAGGCTGTATCAAGGTATTCCTGCAGCCTGAGGTATCAAGTATGCTTAAAAGGATTGAGTGGTGCTCTCAGCAGTGCATCCAGTTGCAAAGAACTGGAGCAGCCACATTAGCAAGGGATGAGGGTCAGGTGTGATAGCTCAGAGCTCAGCCCAGCTGGGCCTGATTGATCAGAGGCCCTGACACTGGCCAGCTTCAAAGCTTCAACTTGCAGGTAAAAGTCTCTGCTTTCCATGCACTGATTGAGGCTCAGTCCAACAAACACCTTTAATAGATCACTTTCATACCCACTGACAATCCTAAGCTTCCTGTGCCAAGTGTAAAGCACAGTAGTCTCTATCCTTCAAAACCTCATGTTAACTGTTTTGCGGAAGCAGAATTATTATCCCTCCAAAGAGTTGCCCCATATTGTGGCCTTACATTTCCTCCCTGTTTTTCATGTCATTTTCTAAGGGCATGTTTCCCCAGTTTAACTGAGATGCAAAAGAAAATCATGAGTCCTACATATTATGATGAACAGGACTTGGTTTTGGCCAATGTTTTCTAGGTCAGGATTTGTTGGGTTGCTGGGCACTGCTGCATTGCTGAATGTAGCCAATACACTTAACAGCACAACAGTTCTCGTAAAGGATCCCAAGTGGCTGCTCCTGAGTGCTTTGTTGTACAGAAATGAAAAGGGCAATCCAACCCCTGGTTCAAATGAAAATTCTCTTTCACCTGGAAGAGCTGTACCCTGGGAGCTGTCTTAAATATGATACCAGCACTGCAGTGCTATTGAGTATGTCTTTTCATTTTTAATGAGAGAACTTTTATTTCTACCAAAAAAAGTTGAGCGCAGAAAGTTTAAATAGGCAATGATTTTAAAAGCTTGAAGCATCAGGAGCTCAAAGAAACAGGAGGTGATAAGGATACTGTCTTAAAAAAAAAAAAAAAAAAAGCAGCCCCCACCCTGGGATTTCATTTCCTGCATACACTGTGCTATTCCTAAATAACTCATTGGTATTCATGACAACCCCACATATACTTCCAGAGGTGTTGCATGCAATTCAAGATCAATGGACAGTTAAACTAAAAATGATACTAAGCAACCCAGACTGCAAATCATACATTTAGTCAGGAATATATCCCATCGCTTGGGCTTCATTGCACTATCAATTATGCTCCATCTAGCTGTGATATTTTTTTTTGGTTCATTTATGCAAGCAAACTGCTTTGATTTTGTTTCAATTGCATGAATTATGGTAAGCCCAGCTCTGAAATCAGTCAACATCAATGTGAATTTTGCCTCAACAGGGGCCCCAATATTAGGTTGCTTTGGGCCAAGCCCTAGACCAAGACAAGTCCATGGCCTGGAGATCTTTCTCTATCTGCCTGAAACTAGTGTGAGGACTGTCCCCACCCACTTCCATCTGCAGTAGTGAAATGCATTAGGGCTGTGCAAACCTTCAGTCTATGATTCGAGTCAGTGGAGTTTTAGCCTGATTTGGTGGCTGAATCTCTGAATCCAAATCGAATTAGAAGACCCTTTTATCTCTCTGAATCAAATTGGAACCCTCCAAATCAATTTGGAGAGATTCAAAAAGATTTGGAGATTTGGACATAGACACAACTTTAAATGTTTTTTCTACATACCTCAAGGTACCAGGGGGCTTGTGAATGCTGAGATGCTGGGGTGCATGGAGTGTCCCACATGGGGCCGGGCGGGGGGGGGGGGTGCTCCCCAGCGCACTCAGCAGCAGACCCGGAAGTGGACCAGAAGCACTTCCAGTCCACTTCCAGGTCTGCCAGGGAGTGTGCTGGCCCCCTGGCTCCCAGCTCAGCAACTGGTGCCTCCTGGGTCTGGGGGGGCACCTGGGGTCCCCCTGCAGCCTATCCCCAAGCCGGGGGGAGGGGGGTATGGGCAGGGCCCCCAACACACTCTCCAGCAGACCCAGAAGTGAACTGGAAATACTTCTGGTCTACTTCTGGGTTCACTGCCGAACATGCGGGCCCTTCCCCCCCCCCACTCCCATGGGACACTCCATCCATCCCAGCATCATAGCATTCATAAGCTGCACTTCGTACCTCGAGTTATGGAGAAAAAGCATTTAAAGCTGTCTATGGCCAAATCGCTGATTCTCCAAATCAGCTTTGAATCTTCAGATTTGGGCAAATCAAATCGGGGAGAGCAATCCGAATTAACGACTCAAATCATTGTCCCTGATTTGAGATGAATCCAAATCTAAATTGAATAGGACCCATTTTGCACACCCCTAAAATCCATGACTGTGCTTTTTTTTTAGTTGGCTGGCACTCCATGAACCTAACTTATATGACAGTAAAAGTCTGCTACAGTGGAGGGAATTGATTTAACCCTGAATGTCTATATTCTTCCACCATGCAAACTGGATTCTGTGGGTGAAGCACAATGAAAAGATGTGTATGCTTCAAGCCAAAGAATATTGGGTTTGAGAGGAGACAGGAGAAATTTAGCCAGTGAGCAAGCTGCCCCTCTGCACCTTACCATTTTTACCATAACCAATGAGTTACTGAGGCAGTGGAGTCTCACAATGCCTAAATTCAACTCAGTGTTGTATGATCACTTTTGGGTATTCATGTATAATTCTACCTGCATCATTGAAATAAGCCGCGTGATATGTACAAGATCAGAGTCTCCCAATGCAGCAAGATGCTCATCTTCCACTGGAAGTCCATGGGTACCTAACTCCTATTTATGCCTTCAAACATCTTTCCATAGAACTTCAAATCCAGGAAAGTATATGTATAGAACATAAAACATGCCAAGGTATTAGGAATTTTTTTATAGGAGTGTTTAAAGATGTGTTTTAAAGCATCGTGCTGTGAGATAGTGGACATCTTCACATGCCACTGACTTCACTAAGAAAAGAAAGTGCTACACAATTCCTATAAGCACTGAACAACTCAGAAACTTTGGGTATCTGGATGGAATTTGCACCTGTACGAGTGTCAGCTTGAAGCCTCATACTACTTCAAATCCATTTATGTAGACTATACCATACAGAGTACATAAACATGTTTATACCCGTCAATCTTCAGTAAAAATGAATACATTTATTCACCTCCACGGGTTGGTTTTCAAAACAAGAGCTTCTTTTTGTTTTTTCTGGGTGTGGTAAATTTAATATAGTTCCCCAAAACTGCCTGTTCTCAGAGTGGGTAGATCTAGGATTTTGAAAAGGGAGGTACAGATAGCATGGCACATCATCACATATAGCACAATATATATTTTTCTCCATTTAAAGAAAAACTAGATGCTTTACTAATAGGATAGGGGGCTAGCACTATGTATTATTCAGTTTAAGATCAAGTCAGACACAAATATAACTATTGGAATATATACCAATTCACTATTTTATATATAAAGTTCTAAAAAAACAACAATCTAGACAAAAATGGTCAAATAGTGAAAAGATATTCTGTCATTAGTCCTTTAGTCATTATTGTTAAATGTGCATGTCTGACTCAGATTTATAAAACAAAATCTAGCCTTCTTGAGAGTCTTGACAGTGGTGCCAATACTTCAATTTCTGTCATTTGTTCATCTGAGGTAACATTACCATACCTGAATTACAATTTTTAGCTAGAGCTAAAAACAGTCCGTAGGGCTGTGAAATAGAAGAGAGTCATTACTAGGAATGGCTGACAGACAGCAAAATTGCAGAGAAAAAAGATAGTTTGAATAGTGGAACATCAAGACCATTAAGAAGGATAGAGGGTCATTAACACCTGTGGAGTGGATAGAGAGTAACAGGAATTGGGGAGGTAGTAATGAGCCATGAAATCAGTTCACGCTTTCAGCAGTGCCTGGATAGAAATGCCACTGCCATTCTCAGACAGTTGATTTTATAATTTGGGTGGAGAAGAAATCAAAGAGGGGTGCAACTGCACCTCCCCCCCTTTAACATATCTGCCCTTTGTTCTCAGTCAGTGTATAAAGTGAAGCATGGTGAGAATCCTTTTAGCTCATGATTTTGTTTAATTAAGGTTTGTTTCCAAAGAGACTGTCTCATTCCTATATTGTGGCTGGCTGGATGTTCAGTGAAGGGCAAACTGAGGTTTTTGAGTTGAAGGTTCTGGTCCATTCCCCTTCCATGGCTTATTATGCCAAAGCATATATTTACGCTGTTAAATCCATTACAGTCTCTGGTCTGAGCCAGTATTCAGCAGCTGTGAAATAGGATTATGCAACAGTATATAGGAGGGGGAATCACATTTATTTGTCTCATTTTTTAATTGGCTGGGGCCTGAAGTTTCAACGCCTCATGTTGACTTCAGTGGGTTTTGTTATCAGGCTCTTAGCAAGCCATGGGGACTGACAACTTTAAAAGCCTAAGGAGGAGTGCTCTGAGCAATACATTTGCCATGATATGGCTGTACAATGAATAAAAGGAAGCATTTACTTATTTCAGAAGAAACTAGAGGTTACAATGGTAGCTGATGACAATGAGATTTTAAAGCAATTAAATGTTCATTGTATCATAAGTGATTTAAAATACATGTTGGTGGGTTGGAGATTTGGCTTTTATTCTAATGTAAAATATACCTAATGTAGTTATACAAAAAAACCCAGGGGTTTAACCATTTGTCTTACACCAGATGAGGGGTTTTACATGCGCTAAGCATCAAAAAAGCAGATGAGGAGAGCTGAGGCTATTTAGCCATTCGTTTTCAGGAAGTTCATGCCTGAATGTAATCCATAAAGATGAACAGGTATTGGGATTTTTATAAGAATCACTTTATTTCCTCAGAATTACAACACCTGAAGCTTTAAAAACCAAATACTGAGCAATAAGAACATTGTGTTTGTCCACTCAGATGAGTTTGACCCATGAAAAATTGTCCCTGTACTCTCTTAGCTGGTCTTGACTTTCAGTAAACAGCAGAGTTGAGGGCTTGATCTGAAGCTTACTTAAATCCATGTGGTTCTTTCCATTGGTTTCATTTGGTACTTATACACATGCTCAAGGTTGGGGGGGGGGGGAGCGGCACATTTTAATTAGACCAATTCCCAGGAGTCACTCTAATTAAAATACTACAGCATCATGTGTATTAAGCCCCTCCAAACTTAAAAATGGCCATAGGAAAAAGTCTTAGTTAAAGTGGCCATTTTTAACCTGCAGGGGCTTATATATGTGATACTGCAGCAATGCTAGAACACAGAGGAGACACAATTAATCAAGTCTGCTCTGATGTGTTCTAATTAGAATGCATCAGAGCACATGTATAGGCATGCAAGGTGCTTTGGAGCAGGCCATGGAAAGTAACGTAAATACAAAGCCCTCTAGTTATTTGCCCATATATACCAGTGAGGGAATATGTTTACAGCAATCCCACTTAAAAAAAAAAAATGTCTTGCAGCAATTAGCCTTGACTTTGCTTGTTTGTTTCTAAGTATTGATATGGTCATCGCTACTCTATCAGCTTATTGAGAGATATGACTTGCTATTACCAGCTAGTTTTGCTATCATTATACTCACTTGCTTTAAAATCAATGAGGTTGTGCTTGGAGTCATAGAGAAACATCCCCTGGATATATAATTAAAGTCAACTGACTACTACCACATTCAAATATAATGAATTAAGTAGTAAAATACCTATTCATATAATTTCCCAATGCATGTTTCCCATGAAAGTCTCCCTTACATTTCTATTATGCATAAGCCTGGTAACACTTCCCCATTGTCCAACATTTCCTATTACAGAAAACCCTCGCTATTCACGGGTTCAGCATTTGCAGTTTCAAATATTCACAAATGCTGAACCAACTTCTTAAATGCACTTAAAGGAGCTCCTCAGGAGCTCCGTGCTTGCTGCCACCGCGCTCCCACCATTACCAGAGCAGCTGTGCCCCCCCGCCGCTGGGGGCACTGAGTTCATGAACGCAGTGCCTTATTCGCGGATTTCACCATTTGTGGGGGATACGAGAACGTATCCCTGGTGAATGGCAAGGGTTCCCTGTATAAGACTGTTTTCATTTGCATGTCTCTTTGGCAAACTTGAATTTTTTGGACTAGAATTTTTCATTTTGCTTGAGTCTGCTGGTTTTTGTTATTTGTTTGTTTGAACCTGGGGAATTTAAATTAAAACAGGTCCAACATTTCCAAGAATGAGATTAAGGGAAATATGTTATTTTGTCCACATTAGGAAATTCTGGTCACCTTTTCTCTGAAAAGGTCTACTATTTCCATGCCCTAGAGCAGGGACGGTGGCCATAATTCCAGGGATGCCCTCTGTGCCATCCCCATGAAAAGCCTTAGAAAAATCACAGTTTACACATACTCTGTACAGACTTCTTGCATGTCAGTAGCTAAATCCTTAAAAGATTGCTTCTAGCTGGACATGCTCCACCCAAAAACTGGGCAGGCCATTCCCAATAACTGCAGCTTTGACTCCTTCAAACCTGAGACCATGTCTTGGCACCTCAATTGACAGCTGGGAACTTGTCAGTCTTGTGCTCTCATTGACCATTGGCCCCACACAACATTGAGGAGGTAACTGTTTGTCTGTTCTGGATGCAGAAGGGACTAGAGTTAGACTTTCATAGACTCATAGATGTTAGGGTCGGAAGGGACCTCAATAGATCATCGAGTCCGACCCCCTGCGTAGGCAGGAAAGAGTGCTGGGTCTAGATGACCCCAGCTAGATACTCATCTAACCTCCTCTTGAAGACCCCCAGGGTAGGGGAGAGCACCACCTCCCTTGGGAGCCCGTTCCAGACCTTGGCCACTCTAACTGTGAAGAAGTTCTTCCTAATGTCCAATCTAAATCTGCTCTCTGCTAGCTTGTGGCCATTATTTCTTGTAACCCCCGGGGGCGCCTTGGTGAATAAATACTCACCAATTTCCTTCTGTGCCCCCGTGATGAACTTAAAGGCAGCCACGAGGTCGCCTCTCAACCTTCTCTTGCGGAGACTGAAAAGGTCCAGTTTCTCTAGTCTCTCCTCGTAGGGCTTGGTCTGCAGGCCCTTGACCATGCAAGTTGCCCTTCTCTGGACCCTCTCCAGGTTATCCGCATCCTTCTTGAAGTGTGGTGCCCAGAATTGCACGCAGTACTCCAACTGCGGTCTGACCAACGCCCGATAGAGGGGAAGTATCACCTCCCTGGACCTATTCGTCATGCATCTGCTGATGCACGATAAAGTGCCATTGGCTTTTTTGATGGCTTCATCACACTGCAGACTCATGTTCATCTTGGAGTCCACTAGGACTCCAAGATCCCTTTCCACCTCTGTGCCACCCAGCAGGTCATTCCCTAGGCTGTAGGTGTGCTGGACATTTTTCCTCCCTAGGTGCAGCACTTTGCATTTCTCCTTGTTGAACTGCATCCTGTTGTTTTCTGCCCACTTGTGCAACCTATCCAGGTCTGCCTGCAGCTGTTCCCTGCCCTCCGGCGTGTCCACTTCTCCCCATAGCTTTGTGTCATCTGCAAACTTGGACAGAGTACATTTGACTCCCTCGTCCAAGTCACTGATGAAGACATTAAAGAGTATCAGTCCCAGGACCGAGCCCTGCGGGACCCCACTGCCCACACCCTTCCAGGTCGAGACCGACCCATCCACCATGACTCTCTGGGTGCAACCCTCTAGCCAATTCGCCACCCACCGGACTGTGTAGTCATCCAAGTCACAGCCTCTTAACTTGTTCACCAGTATGGGGTGGGATACCGTATCGAAGGCCTTCCTGAAGTCTAAGTATACGACATCCACCCCTCCTCCTGTGTCCAGGTGTTTCGTAACCTGGTCATAGAAAGAGACTAGATTGGTCAGGCATGATCTGCCCGCCACAAACCCGTGCTGGTTTCCCCTCAGCATAATTTGCCCTGCCGGGCTCTAACAAATGTGAGCCTTGATAATTTTTTCAAAGACTTTACCAAGGATGGAGGTGAGACTGACTGGCCTATAGTTGCCCGGGTCCTCCTTCCTCCCCTATTTGAAAATGGGGACCACGTTAGCCCTTTTCCAGTCCTCCGGGACTTGGCCCGTGCGCCACGAGCGTTCAAATATTCCCCCCAGTGGCTCTGCAATGATGTCGGCCAGTGCCTTCAGCACTCTCGGATGGAGCCCATCCAGGCCTGCCGATTTAAAGGCATCCAGTTCTTCCAAGTGACTCTGCACCACCTCAGGATCTACGCATGGAAGTCTGGCGCCTTGCTGCTGCCTCTCTACAACCCCAGTGAGAGACTTGTCGTGCCCCTCACTTAGGAACACTGAGGCAAAGAACTCATTGAGGAGTTCAGCCTTGTCCCCCCTGTCTGTCACCAATTGTTTCTGCCCACTTAGCAGTGGTCCTATTCCTCCCTGGGCCTTCCTTTTACTCCCAATATATCTAAAAAACAATTGCTTGTTGTCTTTTACTTGGGTTGCCATCCTCAGCTCCATGGTAGCTTTGGCCCACCTAACTGCCTCCCTACAAGCACGAGCAGAGGAGGTATATTCATCTTTAGTGATCTCACCTTGTTTCCATTTTTTATGTGCTCCCCTTTTGGCCCTTAGGCTGCCCTGGATTTCTCTGGTCAGCCATGGAAGCCTCCTGGCCCCTTTCCCTTTTTTGCCTCGCTCGGGGATCGTCTTGCTTTGTGCCCGAAGGATCGTTTCCTTTAGGCACAGCCACCCTTCTTGGGCTCCCATCCCTTCAAAACTCCTACTCTGCAGTGCTTCCTTGACTAATCGCCTGAGTGCATTGAGATCAGCTTTCCTAAAGTCTAGCACTTTCACCCTACTAGTTACCTTACCCACTCGACGTCTTATGTTGAATTCTATTATTAGGTGATCACTGTCTCCCAAATGGCTACCGATCTGGAGGTCCCCTATCATGTCATCCCCTGTTGCCAATACCAGATCCAGTATGGCATTCCCCCTAGTGGGACCATACACCTCCTGTGTCAGGTGGAGGTCCTGTACACAAGTTAGAAACCTGCGTGAGCGATGGGACCTTGCTGTCTGCGTCTCCCAGCAGATGTCCGGGTAGTTTAGGTCCCCCATGACTACCGCCTCTTTAGCTTTTATGGTCTCCGAGAGTTGCCTCAGGAGCCCCGCATCTATTTCTTCCCCTTGGTGTGGGGGTCTGTAGCAGACCCCTACCACCAAATCCCTTTCTCCTTGCCCCCCATGTAGCCTAACCCACAATCCTTCTACTTCCTCAACCTTGGATTCTATCTTGATGAGGGTTGATGTATATTGCTCACTGACATAAAGTGCAACCCCCCCCCTTTCTTCCCCGACCTGTCCTTTCTGTACAATCTATAGCCCTCTCCGAGTCCCAAGGGGCCCATTGTTTCTTACCGTCTTGTTTCTTACCTGTTCTGTAGTGCTGGTCTCCCCATGGCTTTCAGGTTTCCAATGCTCTCTTTCTTCAGGCTGGTCTGTCCTTGTGGGTGCCACATGGTTTGGTGGTCCACAGCTTCCCCTGCCCTCGTACTCCCCTCCCCCCAACGAGCCTAGTTTAAAGCCCGCCGGAGGAGATCTGCCAACCTAGAAGAAAACACACGCTTACCTTTGGGGGACAGGTGAAGCCCATCCCAGCTGAGCATGTCCCTTGTTTTGATGTGCGGGTCATTGTCCAGGAAGCCGAAGCCTGCCTCGAGACACCACTGCCAAAGCTGCCAGTTGATTTCTCGGATGTAGTTCTCCTGCCGTCTTCCTCGTCCGGTCACTGGTAGGATGGAAGAGAAAACCACCTGTGCACCGAACTCCTTCAGCACGCCACCCAGAGCACTGTAGTCTGCCATCAGGTGATCAGGGGTTCTCCTGGCCGCATCATTAGTACCCACATGGACTAGGACCATGGGGTAGTAATCGGTGGGCTTGATCCTGGCCTGGATTACCTCCGTCACATCCCGAATCTTTGCTCCAGGGAGGCAGCATACCTCTCGTTTCGAGGGGTCCTGGCGACAGATGGGTCCTTCCGTACCTCTCAGGATGGAGTCGCCTATGACGAGCACTCGTCACCTCCTCCTCTGGGTCCTCGTGGATCTCTTGAGCTGTTCGGAGTGTGAAGAACGTGGTGTTTCTTCTTGCCCAAGGGTTTCCTCCTCCCCTTCCATCTCCTGCGGGGTTGCCAGGGCCTCGTATCGGTTCACCAGTCAGACTGGAGAAGCTGGTACCGGTTCGCTGCGAGCTGCTCCGGTCCTGGCTGTGACCATCTGCCACTCTGCTGTGGAGGGCACTCCCCGGGCTGCTTCTTCCTTCGGTGCCTGGGCCTGCAGGGAAAGGAAATAACTGTCAATTTCATCCTCCGCTTCCCTGATCCCCCTCAGCCTGCTAACCTCCTCCCGGAGCTCCCTCACCTGCGCCTCCAGAGCCCTAAGACGGGCACTTGCCGGACAGGTGTCCGGGGACAGGTGCCGGACTTGTGAGAGAGACACTTAAGGTTGACAGGAGAGGACCTGGAACTCTAAATTGACAGTGGGACTGGAAAAAAAAAAAAGAGAGCCCAGTAGGTGGGCCTGAGATCAGATGAGGATTCAGGTGGGAAGACTAGAACTGACTAATCAGGAGACTTAGTGGTACAAGGGGAAAGAGATTTCTACCAAGGCATAGGAAGACAATGGGAACTGTTTGGGCAAAAAGACTAAGAAAGGGAGCCTGATGAGGACAAAGAGATTGAACAAAAAGCCTAGGGAGAGATACTAAGAATGGGAGCCAGTGTGAGGGAGAACCGGATATGAAGAGGATGACTGGAAGCACAGATAGAGGAAGAAAACAGATTAAATGGAGAAGTAGGAAGTGGCTGAACAAGGACCTGGGGCTTAATTTTTTTAAATGGCTGAAAAAAGAGACTGGGACCATAATGAAAGAGATATCGAGAGACAGACCAGGAAATTAGAGAGAAGAGACCAGTATTATTTCCAGACTGAAGTCAGTGCTGCATCTGCAGTGCAGCACAGACCTACCCAAGACAGGCAGAAATGCAGTAACTCAGGTACTGATAGCTATGACAACATGGAGCTTAGTATAGGGTAAGTGGCTCACCCAACCTCTCTAGCAGGTTTTGTCAGCAATACAGCAATGCACAGGCAATCCAGGAAGTTTTTGGAGAGTGTTGGGGACAACTTCCTTGTATAAGTGCTGGAGCAGCCAACTAGGGGCTGTGCTCTTGACCTGCTGCTCAAAAAAAGAGAAGAATTGGTGAGGAATGTACTAGCAGATAGCGACTTGGGCAGCAACAACAGGGAGATGATAAGAGTTCAGGATCCTGAGGAAAGGAAGGATAGAAAGCATCAGAGTAAGGACCCTGGACTTCAGAAAAGCAGACTTTGACTCACTCAGGTAACTCACAGGCAGGATCCCCTGGGAAGCCAGTCTGAAGGGGGGGAGGAGTCTAGGAGAGGTAGCTGTACTGGAAAGAAGCCTTACTAAGGCCTCAGAAACAAACCATCCCAATGTGCAGAAAGACTAGCAAGTAAAGCTTGGCTCAGCAGAGAACTCTTCAGTAAACTAAATCACAAAAAGAAACCTGGACAAACAGCTAGGGAGGAGTATAAGAGTATTGATTGGGCATGCAGGGATGAAGGCAAGAAGGGCAAAGGGCAATTGAAGCTGCAGCTAGCAAGAGATGTGAAGGGTAACGAGAAGGGTTTCCGCAAGTATGTCAGTCGCAAGAGAAGGATCAGGGGAAGTGTGGGTCCCTTACTGAATGGGGGAGGCAACCTACTGGCAGAGGATGCAGAAAAGGCTGAAGTGCTCAATGTGTTTTTCACTTCAGTCTTCACCGGCAAAGTCAGCTCCTAGATTACTGCACCTGGCAGCACAGTTTGGGGAGGAGATGAGCAGCCAAATGTTGCAAAACAACAGGTTAAGCACTATTTAGAAAAGCTGGACATATACAAATCCATGGGACTGAATGAGATGCACCCAAGGCTGCTGAGGGAGTTGGCTGATGTGATTGCAGAGGTGTTTGTCCAACATCTTTGAAAACTCATGGCAATCAGGAGAGGAAAAGGGAAACTATTGTGCCCACATTTAAGAAAGGGAAGAAGGAGGATCCAGGAAACTACAGACCAATCAGCCTCACCTCAGTCCCTGGAAAAATCATGGAGCAGATCCTCAAGGAATCCATTTCTAAGCACTTGGAGAAGATGATTAGGAACAGTCAGTATGGATTCACCAAGGGCAAGTCATGCCTGACCAACCTGATTGCCTTCTATTATGAGATGACTGGCTCTGTGGATGCAAAGAGACCAGTGGATGTGGTATACCTTGATTTTAACAATGGGGTTGTTGGTAGCAGCCATGCTGATCTAAGGACATAGGCAGACAAGATGTGATCTCTTTTATTAAACCAACTAAATAGTTGGAAAAATTGTTCTTTGCAAGCTTTTGGGCACAAACACCCTTCTTCAGGCAAAGGGAGAGTTTGCTGGTGTCTAGTGCTCTCCTGGGTAGAATAGAAGCCAATATGCAAAATGCAGGTCTGGGGTTATCAGATGGCAGGCTGGTTATAATGTGCTATAAATCCAATGTCTATATTTAGTCTATGATTTTTTTGTATTCAGTAGATTTATGGGCTCATCTACGAAAGGTATTTTGTAAATTTCCTTTGAGGGTTAGAACTGAGGGATTAGAGAGAGAGAGGTTGTCTTGTATGAAGTGTGCACCCACAGATAATTGTGTATTTTTGTCTTGAATAGATTTTCAGTGTGTGTTCATTCTGGTATGCAGTCATTGTTTGGTTTCTCCTACATATTTTCCATCAGGGCAAGATGGGGGGAAGTAGTAGATATGCTGGTGGGTAGGACTTGGATTCAGAGAGACCTAGACAAATTGGAGGATTGGACCAAAAGAGATCTCATGAGGGTGCAAAGTCCTGCAATTAGGACGGAACAATCCCATGTGCCAGCACAGGCTGGGGGCTAACTGCCTAGGCAGCAGCTCTGCAGAAAAGGACCTGAGGACTGCAGTGGACAATAAGCTGAATATGAGCCAACAGTGTGCCCTGGTTGCCAAGAAAGCTAACAGCATGTTGGGCTGCATTGGTAGGAGTGTTACCAGCAAATCAAGGGAAGTGATTATTCCCCTCTATTCAACACTGATGAGGCCACATCTGGAGTACTGTGTCCAGTTTTGGGCCCCCCACTACAGAAAAGATGTGGACAAATTGAAGAGAGTCCAGCAGAGGGTAATGAAAATAGTGAGGGGGCTGGGGCACATGACTTATGAAGAGAGGCTGAGGGAACTGGGCTTATTTAGTCTAGAGAAGAGAAGACTGAGAGGGGATTTAATAGCATCCTTCAACTACCGAAAGGGTGTTTACACAGAGGATGGAGCTAGACTGTTCTTAGTGAAAGGAGATGACAGAACAAGGAGAAATCATCTCACATTGCAGCAAGGGAAGTTTAAGTTAGATATTAGGAAGAATTTTCTCGCTAGAAGGGTAGCAAAACTCTCAAACAAGTTACCCAGAGAGGTGGTGGAATCTCCATCCGTAGAGGTTTTTAAGACCCAGCTAGACAAAGCCTTGGCTGGCATGTTCTACTTTGGGATGGACCTGCTTTGAGCAGGAGGTTGGACTAGATGGCCTCCTGAGGTCCCTTCCAACCCCAATTTTCTATGATTCTAATGGGCATGGGATAAGAAGCCCAGGATGCCAGAAGCAATGGACAACAAAGAGAAATTGTTGGGTTCATGGCAGAAGGGGTCAAGTCTGGGGGAAACAAAATAATTTTTGTCTACTCAAGTACATTCCCTTCCAGAGTTGGGAATAGCCCATTGTTGCTATATATCACTCTCCCTCTCTGAAGTGTACTGGCAAAGGTCCCACCTCTTCTTGTACTGGTCCATGCATTAGTCTGTTAATTTATGTGGTGAAGACCTGTATGGTAGACTTAAGGTGTCAACCCTGCTGATAAACCATGTGGGTGTCAAAATGATGTCACACGATAGAGTTCTGGTTCTTTACATTTTTTTAACCTATGCAATTGTACCAAAAAAAAAAAAAAAATCCCACATAAAATTACATTATTAAGGTTGGTAAATCAAACCCTGAAAAAGAAGTAACTCTGCAAGCGTGGTTTGACCCACTGGTGTACTTGCATTATGAAAACAGTCTCTGTTCATCATGATCACATGATGTTTTCCAGGGACTGCAGAACTGAAAATATTATAAGCAATTCATCCACTAAGCTCTGGAAAGTGATGCGGTAACTACCTGCTACCACACAGCAATGCCTCAGAATAGCTTAGACCAGGGACTGAAGAATGTTACTGTATTTAGTTACTGCTGCAGGGAAGTTTTTAGGTAGGTAAAGTATACAATTGCTCACTGTGGGATATGGCCAAGATAGAGTTAATTTTTTTAAACTTATAAAATGAGCCATGGACAGGATCTCAGCTTTACATTTATCCAAAAGATGGCAGCTTCAGCAGCTCAGAGCCCTCCAACGCTCTTTTAAGTACTATAAATAGCTAAACAGTTGATCATGTCTTGTTAACTCTTACAAGCACAGTTTAGCCAAATGCACAGAAACTGCTAGACCTTCTAGACACTGACTGAATGCTCTGAGTGTTTTTCATGCCTTGTTTTTGTTTTTTAATGTGGAGGTTAAAACTAAAGGGCACGGGCTTTAACTTTTTTAAAAATCAAACACTGATGATGTGATTAATCATCATCATCATTATTTTTCAAACACTGGACATGAAGCAGAACCCGCAGCTGTGTTGCTGTAAATTCAGGGAAAATTCAAATCTAGATCCAATTTTGTTTATAGCTTAAATTTTTCGTACGCCTGTGTTGCATCAGTACTGAGCACCTGCCATTTCCATTGACTTTATTTGTCATTCAGTTGCTCAGCATTTCTAAAAGAGGTCCTTAATGCTGAACATGGGAACTCAACGCCTGATCACTCAGAAGCTTGGGCAATGCTAGGACTTTGGTTTGAATCCACTTCCCAGTTTACACCCTTTTCTTTTTAGAACACACAACTTAGCCTTACAGCACAGTCAACAAAGCAAAATAACCTGTCAAAAGTGTGCCTGATATTTATTAAGTGTACCTTTTGGGTGCTACTGAACAGCCAGAAAAAAGGAATAACAATTGGTTTCTTGATTCTAAACAATCATGAAATATCAGCCAATCTAATAATGTAGCTGATTTTCTGGTCACCATGCAATTTTGCACTCAGATCCTGATTTTCTTTGCACATCAGTACAAAGTGGTAGCCCAGAAATCAGTGGATTTAGATTAGTGCAAAACTGGTGAGAGTGATAAGAGAATATGACGTTGAATACTTAAAGCAGTGGTTCTCAACTCTTTTAGACTCAAGGCACACCTCGGAAAATGCCAGCTCCCTGGGGTCCATGAAATAAGTATTGAAGCCTATGCCTGCCAAAACAGTGTGTGAAGGCTACCAGGGACTTGAACCTCATGCACACTCATTCCAAATTGTGCTTGTATCATCACCACCAGTTATATTATTGCAGAATGCAACAGGTAAGTTGTGATTCTCAACCAAGGTCCTAGGCATCTATGGCTGCCATGAGACACTTTTAAGGGTGCCATGAGAGGCCACATATATTAGGGCAGTTACATGTGTAAGCACCTATGCTTGATACACAAGATAAGCCCAGAGATTTCAAATAGGAATCCATAATCTCAAAAAGAATATTAACCTGTTGTGGTCTTTCTTCGTTCTTTGCAAAAGAAGAATTGCTCTAGTATTTTTCTATAGTAAAAAATGAGAGATGGCTAAGAGATGGCATTTTGCAAGGGGTGTCTTGAGTCTGACAAGGGGTGCCTTGACTAATAAAAGCTACCTTGAGTCTGAAAAGTTTGAGAACCACTGAACTAGAATCATCTAAGGAGCTGAACTGTGCTTTTGCATTTGAATCCTTGCTTGGGGTACTGAGAATCTTGGGTTTAGGCCTGTTCCAAAATGCAACACCTACTCCCTGGATGCTTCTTCTTGTAAGCAGGTTGGAAGACTAGGCTAAGATATTTTTGCTGGTCAGCAGTGAGGGAAAATGAGATCCCTCTAAATATTACAGGTATCATGTAATTAACTGATTAATTGTGCAATTATCTTAAGACCAGCTACACATGCATAGTAGCTATCACACCATAACAAGATCCAACAAGCTATAAAGTTAGACCTAAAAATGTGTACTAACTTTATAGTTGGTTGCTATTGATCTTTAATTTGCACGTGTAGCAGGGTCTCCCCTGCAGCTGGGAGCCCCTTTGGCTGATGGAGCTGCCAGTCATAGGGATGCACCATGCCCAGCTGGGGCTGGGAGTCCCAAAACTGAAAGGACTCTCAGCTCCAGCAGCTGCCATGATCTCCCAGCCACAGAGTTGCAGAGCATGCCCCCATGACTGGAAGCCCTTCAAGTGAGGATGCTCCCAGACATAGGAGCTTGCATCCTGCTGGTACAGTGGGGAGCTTAGGATCAGGCTCCCCTGTACTGGAAGTAAGGTGCAATGGGATCTAATGCATGATCCCACAGTCACACCTCTTGCCATGCACATGTGGGAGGCAGGAAGCATGATTGTGTAAATCCTATTATATCTGTACATGTAGAAGGGGTCTGAATATATACAAAGGAGCTACAAGTTGCTTGTCTCTGGGATGTTGTCTGTGTGTGTGGAGACTCAACATAATTACTCTGGAATGATCTATTCTAGATTTTACTCCATAGTAAGGAATGTACATACAAACAGCTCCTACAAGACAGTAGGCTTGTCATGAGATGGCAGGGGAATTGGTTTGGCTTGAGCATTTGGCTCCCTTGGAATGAAATTGAGTAAGGGAGTGGACACACAACACTTATACCACTCACTCCCTGCCAGGGTTGCTAACAGTCTGTAAACTTATGGACAGTCCATTAAAAAAAACCCATCTGTTAAAAAAAACAAACCAAAAACTAAGCAACCATGAGTTTGATTAAGCTCCATCATTGGAAAGAGGCTGGAGGCAAGTTCTGATGGACAGACAAAGCAAAATATTACTACCTAGTGTCTGAGCTGGAGCACAGGACTCTGCAGGAAGCACTCTCTCAGGGCTTTTTAGCCCACAGGAGCCTCTCTAGCCCAGCCACCCACCACCCCCAGCCTTGTGCTGCTGCTATTGTGTCCACTACCTACCTGTGGTACTGCTTGCCTCACAGGTAGACAGATAGTATAGGAGTCCATAGTGGGACAGAGGGGGGTGAGATTGGGGGTGAGCTGAGGGGGAATAGCATTGTGTCATGGTGTGGGGTGTGGTCAGAGGTATTGGAGTGAGAGTGAATAGGAGACCCTTTGGTTGGGGGAAGCACAGTGTAAAAAACATTGCTGCAGTCATGCAAGGTAGCCATCCCCCTCCCCCCACCCAACCTCTATCCCCATTTTTTTTTCCTGCTAATCTGCTTTTTACTGAAAACCAAACTTTTTCTATGGTTGATATATTTATGTCTTAATATACACCTAGCCCTTGTCCAGGGCCTGGAAGAAAGTTTACCTTTACATTATGTAAAACATATGTCAGTAAAAACATTTTCAGTAAAAAAGTTTAGTCAGTAAAAAAATTGTTTTGCATTGGGAACCCTGCTCCCTGCAGTAAAGTTGCCACAGTTTTTTGGCAGGCAACTTTGTTCTAGAAAAAAAAGATTTACTCCTTAGGTTATGTGTCATGGGTTTACTCCACTTTCATTAGGGAATAGTGTCAGTTTACTCTATTGTAATTATGATGTCTATGTGCATCAAGTCACAATTCATTTCTGCTACTGAGGATGGGGCAGAGCCTTCCCTTTCTCAGGGCCCAGCCTCAAAGCTCAGTCTACTCTTTACCAATTTCACTTAGAATCTATTTAGAAATGTATTGACTATTTATTATTACTTTATTTGAAAGAAAATGGGCTGGCTATGAATTGAAAGCCTGAGTTTTAATGATTTCTCTCTTCCTGAGAATTCGTGAGGTCTTATTTGATCTACTAGATATGCAATATGAACTTTCAAAACAGCAATTGTAATTGTATATTGAAAAAAAGAGACTAAGAGTTGAAAAAAAGAAAATAGGAACATGGGAAAAACACCCTGGATAACAGTCTAGACAGTTCAATATTGTAAAAATCAAAAATCGGATACCAACACTTTAGGTAAAGTGAAGCTGAAAGAAAGTGAAATCACTTTGCAAATCCAAGATAAATTGAAAAGCCAATTTGAATATCAAATTGACCCTGCTCCAGGGGAGAATAATTTGGCATGATGTATGTGCCATTGCAGAATGTGTAGCTTACACACTGATTAAGTGCTGTACTTGAAAAAAGAACAGGAGGTGAATATAAAGTCATGAGGAAATAAGGTCCTTGATCCAAATGCTACTATGAGATTGTTTTGTGACTGGTACATTGTTGACTGCAAGGAGAATAATACTGAAAATGATAGGGTTATTCTCAACAGAAGTATTTCTTTATTCAGAAATTATTTAGCAATCCATACCAATTTCAGCAGAGCATCTCAGAGCAAGCATTAACAAACACAATGCAAATAAAGTCCTGAATACACATGAGATGAGTGAAACAAATATATATATCACATAGATAAGCAGTACAATCCCAGACACATTAAGGTTAATGGGAGTTTTGCCACTAATGTCAAAGGCACCAGATACCATCCCTGACATCTTTAATCTTTACAATCTTTAATACTATGTTGTTAGAATGTGTGTGTACCCTGTCAGTATTCTTATTCAGAAATATACAGTATGTCAAGGTTAATCATTAAATCTAAGGCACTTAGGGTCTTATTCAAAGATGTGGTGAGTATCTTCTGTTTTGACTAGTTGCAGTGAAATGCAAAGGAGATGTTCCTAAAAGTTATTGTACACATTGGCCACATCCACACGTGTGGATGTTTGGTTCCCTGGGGACAATCAGCACTGGCACACCTTGTGCCACTGCTTGTTGTACCTGAGAAATGCCTGTGTTGTACACACTGTGGCACATGGCAGGTTACTCCTGGTGGAACAGAGGAGGCAACCTTACCTGGGGTCCTGAGGGCCTCCCAGGGCTGCAGCAGTGGCGATCCTGCTGTGTGGAGCCTGGTTGACAGCCAGAGTGAGGCTTCAGACAGTTTGGCTCTGGTTTTGAGTGGCATGTGCCGCCCCTGCATGTGCTGCTCTGCTTTTTTTCCATGTTTTTTTTTGGAGCCCTGGATACTCAGGGCTCAACATCCCACCATCCACGTTGCTCCCTTGCAGCATAGAGAACAACTGAACATGCAGTATGTCTGCAGCGTCACTTACTGCATGGCCATGCTCATCTGGATGCAGCCATTGTTACCAATTTTTATGACTGGTAGGACTGCAGATTTGGGGTCCTTTAAGATTCCATAAAGGAAAAGAAATTAATGATCCAAAGATTTACAGTGTAAATAAGGACTGGCAGGTGAGCATAAAACCTGTAGGAAGAAAAGCAAGGGTGGCAAGAAAGTACACATTAACTAATTCTGGGGTTTTTAAGGACACTTATTGGAGTTTGGCACAAAGCTCACATCACAGTAGGAGGTTGAACTTCCAGCGTGCAATTGGGAGACTTCTTAGGTATTGTCTTTTTTTTTTTAAATAAGCTAAGTGAGCAGAATCCATTAGTCCCTGAAGGGGCTACATTTGGGTGAAAATCATGTTGAATTATTTATTTTGTCATTAACGTCACCTGAAGCAGACACAGGAAAAATATATAGCCTGCAAAAGTGAGCGACACTTGGCAATGCTCATATAAATGGAATTGCAATTCCTCAGTAATAGCAACAGATTGCCTCCTCCAAATACAGCCAGGCAAGAAGGAACAGTGAATGATAAATCAATGAAGAGATTCACACCTGCATGACAACCTTTAAATAATGTAAAGTGTCCCTCAACACTTGAATGGGTTATATAATAACATTAAAATTTAAAACCAGTGAAAAGCCAGGCGGACAATCAATTCAGCACTTCGCCCTTGTAAGCAGAAAGCTCAAAGAGCCGAAGACAAGTGTTCTGGATAAATGAGACAGAAAGCTTGGGTAGTTTTTGAAAATAATAAAAGAAAGAAACTTGCGCCCTTTGAGCAGACCAAAATAAGTTCCATCTAGTTCTCTAGACTAGTTCTCTGAAAGGAGCTGAGTGACAAAAACCTAACAGGATTCTTTTGCAAGGACCAACACAGGCAAAGCAGTGCATGGCAATAACACCACTGATAAACCAGAAATACTTGGATCACTTGTCTCTTGCCAGAAGTGAGGAGGAAATAAAAGCTGTTCTAAGCCATTTGGTTTATCTATCTCCCAACCCTTGCACTGGCTATGAATAGTTCCGAGTAGCTTCCAAAAGGTTCTTTGAATTTATGTTGCCGGCACAACATCAAGGAGAATTGTGTGTGCTGTAGTCCCATCATGATCTCACCCTCCTTTTTTCCCAGAATGCCCCAGTTGTGGACTTCCCATGATCTTCAGTGTTCCTAGTGAAGCTCGAGGATCTGCAGCCTTTGAAGCTGGCTGAAAGAGGAATCATCAATGAAGGTACATACATTTGCTAGACCAGCAAAGCACACTGAAGCACGCAAGACTTATATCAGAAAGAGAAATCACTATGGTTGTGTGACGCCTATAAGGTGGCTTGGCAGATTCAGTTTTTATCATTAAACATTGATAAGCACAGAGTTTGCCTCACACTCATAGATTGATGAAAAATATTTCCATTAGTAATAGTTGAAATTTATAGAACGGGAACCTAAGAATAGGCAGCTGCCACAGTGCTCAGCTGGGCTCCTGCTGAGCAGTAGCTGGAGGTGGGGGGCAGGCTGAGAATTGTGTGTCTGTGTCTGTCCCTGACCCTGTCTCCCCAGCTTGCTGCCTGCAAGGTACCCTCCCTTGAAAACTCAGATGAGGCCAGCAGGCAGAGCAAGCCACTGGCTGCAGGGCACAGATCCTGCTGCAGCAGCCAGAGGTTTCCTTGCCAGAAAGCAAGTCTGGGGGGAAGGGGTGACCGCCATGAGACAACGGATAGTGGGTGGTGAGCTCAGTGGTGCTGTGCAACGGGGGCCAGGCAGTGTGCTGACAGCCCAACAGCACTGCAATTTCCCCTACACCTGCTGTACGCTGGGCTAGAGGAGGAATCAGACATGTTTGTGTGTGCATGTCTGTGTCTGCACATCTGTCTGCATGTCCATGTCTGTGCGTGTGTGTGCATATGCATGAATAAGTGCACCCCCACACTCCTAATTTTGCCTAGTCCTGAAAATTTAATTGATAATGAAAATAAATGCTTAAAAAGAAACATTGATTTTAGCCTTTGAAATTATTTTTAAAAAATTAATTTAGTTCTATCAAGCCTACCTATAAATGAAAAAGGAGCCTACCTATAAATAAATAAAAAAGCCTACCTATTAGTAAAAGTAAGAGAGCTCTCCCAGAGATAGCTGTGGTTTAACAAGCATTAAAGGAAGTACCCAAGATGATCGTGTAGGACCAGCAACTGGCACTGCAGGGGTGCTGCAACCCTGCTCCCAGCCCCCTCCCTCTTCCCAAAACCATGGCAGCCTGATCATGCTGTGGGAGCAGCAGCCAGAGGCTTTTTAAAAATCTCCCTTCCCATTCCCAGGAGTGGAAGATGCTCCTGCCCTGCTCCAGCCAGGGCTGCTCAAGGAGTTGGGTTCAGCCAGGGACAACAGCAGAGGCAGTAACTAGCAGGTTCCTCCTCTCTGAGCCTGCTCCCAGGCTGGCAGGGAACAGTATGGGGGAACCTGCCCACTGCTGCTGCTGCTACTGTGCTGGGCTGAGTCCAGCTCCCTGTATAGTCCAGCTGGAGCTCTCCCTTTGTCCTTGGGTCAGCCAAAGAGAGTGGTAGAAGAGGAACACAATTGTGAGGAGACAGGAGGTGCCTCTGAGCACAGACAAAAAGGGAAGAGGGGAATTCTTACCTGATTTGAGGACTTCAAAAAGACTCTGGTTGCCATTCCCATGGTATGATTTGCAATGGGCCCATGCCACTGTACCCGCTCTGGATCTATTTCTGAAGATAATTTCTCTGCATGTCCCTCCCCTCCCCTTTCTCAGGGCTTCCAATGTCCCTGATGACCTGTAATCACTATATTTGGCTAGTATTGTATCAGTTTCTCCCTGCCTCTTAATGCCATCATTCTGAAACACACTAATGCCATGAGCATGCTAGCCCTTTTAGTGTAAACAGCTACCCAGAAGGTGTGTGAACATGCTTGCTCATCCAGGAAAGCACACATGGCACTGGATAAAACTTCAGACATCTGTATGAATAAAAACAAAAAGGGATCTTGCACTAGGATGAATACAAAAGCAAGTTGGCTTTAGCAAATAAGATTACCTTCACCTTTACTTTGTATTTTCACAGGTTTCTATAAAATTCTATAGGCTATCTAGATTATGTTTTCTTGCTTGCACTCTCTCTCTCTCTCTCTCTCATTAAATTATAAGGGAGTTTTTTGGTATGTCCACATCAGGTGTCCTGTATGGAAATGGTACATTGATTTCTCCCCTTCAGGTTGCTCACAGAAATGAATGCTGATCAAGGGTGGATCCAGGAGGAGTGCAGTGATGCAGCTACACCCCCTTTGATTCCCAATTCACTGAACATTTAGAAACAATTACCTGGCAGTGGCAGTAGCATTTGTGTTAAGGTAGCAGTGAGAGTGTCAAGTGAATTCATGGCTCAGTAAAACCTACAGATCCCTACCACAGGTGTTAATGACCCTCACTCCTTTTTAATGGTCTTGATGTCCCACTAATCAAGTTAGCCTTCCTTCTGCAATTCTACTGTTAGCTGCTCCTGGAAATGTAGCTCTTATTTCCCAGCCCTGCAGATTGTTTTTAACTCATTCCAATGAAGTTGTATTTGTTTTCGCTTTAGCTCCCAGCTTCTTTTTACCTAAAGAAAAATATGTGCTTTGTTATATGGGATGATGCACCAGGCCATCTGCACCCCCTTTTTTAAATTTCCTGACTAGGGGCAGAAGTTACACATAAACCAGTTTAAATGATCAGAAACTGGTTTAAAACTGTAACAGAAGTTCAGTGCACATAAACCAGTTTCAAAATGGCTGAAATTGGTTTAAGATAAACCTGGTTGAATGTAGTATCAGACTTAACTGATTTAAGTCAAACCTGTTTATGAAACCCAGACCACTTCCTGGTTCAAGTTAAATCACAGTCCCCCAGCATCCCAGGATGCCTTGCAGCCCTGGGCTGGGCTGGGCTGTCTGCTCCAGAGAACAGAGTTGGCCCTGCCCCTCTGCTCCTAGGCAGAGCAGTACGAGCTGGCTGACAAGTGGTGGGCATGGAAAACCCAGCTGGGGACCACAGCCGGGTCTGCCAGGGAGGGGGGCATCCCCTGCCAGACTTTTCCCCACTAGAGCAGAGGGAGCAGGGGGACATAGACAGGAAGGCTCAGGTGGAAGGGAGGGCATAGGGTTTAAACCCTCTCTCCCACTGGCTCAGGCCCCAAGCCTGGGTCTGTTTGACAAAGGGCTGGCAGGAGACCAGCAGACTCCCCACCTTCCACCTTTGGCAGAGACTGAGGCAAGCAGTTGATAAGGGGAGGGGGAAGGAATATAATTCCCTTCAGCTCCCCCAGGCCATGGGGGAGGGGGCAGAGGCTTGGGAACTGGGGCTGGAGGGACTGGTCCCCTGCCACCTGTGAGCACAGGACCAAGCCCTGCAGGACCAGACTGAGAGGGGGGAGGTGTTAGCAAAGACCTGGCATAATCATCAAATGTATGTGCTGGAGACAGAATTAAGGAGACAGGAGAGGGTCTCAGACTGCTTGGGCTGGTGTGACTCAAGAAAGCAGAGCACTACATTTACATTTTAAAGCAGAACCTGTAAAAGGTGGGAAACTGGAATACCTAAGCAGAGACAAAAGACACTGAATGCATGAGAGTCCTGCCAAAGACACTATAGGTGACAAGCATGCTAATGTCAAGGCACCCAAGAAGGAGAAGGGGGTGCAAGCGTACCTGTAAAAACCCAAGTAGAGATGAGGGATCTCCACTCCAACACCTAAGACCACCTACTGATACCCCAAGCAGGACTTCCTGAATACCTGGCTGTAAGGAGACACTCTGCCCTCAGGATTATGTACAGCTTATGCAAGGCTTTCCCTTGTCTTCTTTATTTATACCATTCCATTTTAAATTAGACTAAGTTGTGTGTGCTCTCACTGTGTTTAACTTGGCTGTATCTTAACTTAGGTGAAGATTTTTGGTTGTTCATTGTTGTGTGCTTGAGGTTGCAAATCGCTGTGTTAAATTCATGCTCGCTTCAGAGAAAGGACTATTCTTGTTCAAGATTTTATGAATTCAGTGCAACTACCTTTTTCCCCATCTACCCCCTCCTCAGCCTGGCAGGGGTTGCCCTTCCCCTGCACTTGATCAGGGTGTGAAGTGGGGGCAGAAGCCTGGCAGGCACTGCCCCCCAACCCAGGAAGACCTGGGCTGGGGTCCCTTGTGGGACAGGGAGGGGATTTCAACCATTACCTTCCAGCTGTTAGCCCTGGGCTGTGGCCTGGCCACACCCCTTCTGTTCGAGCAGGGAGGGGAAAAAGTCTTGGAGCTTCAGTCTCTTCTCTTTGGCAGTGGCTGGAAGGCTGGGAGGTATGCACTAGTGCCCCTCAGCTTCTGGCCTGAGCCACTGCAGGCATGTGGCTGCATTCCCTGAATCAAATGTGAATGTCTGTTCATTTACTTCTCAGTTTAAGCTCTGCACTTTAGATTAACCTGCAAAGACTGAATTGATTCAGCCTCAGGCTTTTTGACTGCCACTTAGCCCCTAGGTCTGTCCCTGATGCTGATGAAAGCAATACCTATAGACAGATACCTATAGACAGACAGATACTCATATTGATCAAAGTATAGCTAGCTTTTGAATTATTTCTATTCGGTTATGGCCTACAGTTTAGATTACCCCTTTGTTTTATTTTCATCCAGTTTGCAATTTAGATTTAAGGATGATCTCACTTCCATTCACTGAGGTAACTCATCAAAACTAATATATTAGGATTCTCTGTTGCTGTGGCCTCCAGTTAAGCATTCAGCTTTAGACAGCATATAAAATGTCACATTGTTATCATTGATCCTCTTTACCTGTCCATTTTCAAATACCTGAAGGGCACAGAAAAATATTCAGCATGCTAATCACTTGAGGACTGACCCCAGAGTCATTTTCCATTCTTCTGTTCTTTCCCCTCCCTCATCCGATAATGTCTACCTATTAGCTAGGGTCTTCACTCCCTTTTGTCCAGTTTTCCATTGTGGATATTACAAACCTGAATGCTGATTAGGTTGTGTATTGGAAGTAGCTCTACTTTCTTCAATATAACCACCATTGCCTGTAAACAGAGGTTGCATTAATCTCAGGAGAAAGCTTCCCTGTCCAGGATCCTACAGCTGTTCACACCCATTGTTGTTCTGCTTAAATACCCATTACATGTCAGATAAAATGTTTGGCTCTAAATTAATTGCAGTGTATTCAACTTAATTGTGGTTTATTCCAAGGAACAAGCCTGTCAGGTTGTGGGCTCTCCCTGACCACCTACTGGTAAAGGAGCAGCAATACAGCTTGGAAGGGCTACATATGCAACCCTCCAAGATTGCCATGGAGTCTCCAGGAATTAGATATAAATCTCCAGGAGACTGCTGAGAGTCACTTGGGAGATAAATGATAGGGCATTCATTAAAAATAAATATTAAATATTTAATCAAATTTATACAGTAGCCCAATGGGTTTTTAAAATGTAATAGTAATGTGTCTTTTCCTTCTTGACCTAAAGTCTATGCACCATAATCTGTAACTGATATACGCAAGCACACGGGCACATTTGTGTTGTATGTTACAGGCACATTGGCATTCCAGAAACCTCCCAGAATAGATTCAAACAGAGTTGGCAACCCTAGTCCTCTTTTGTCCCTGGTTCTGAAACTCTCAGGTCACTCTCCATTTCAGCACCCACTCTCTGCCACTGTGTGACACTGGATACTGGTCAAGAAGGACCTATGGTCTGACCCAGTAAATGGCTCAATATAACTTGGATCAACCAGGACCACTTCTGTTGTCTGTTTACAACCCATGCATCGTTTCAGAGCTGCAGTCTTATAATACCTCTAATCTCACACAATCCATAATGTTGAAAATCTCTAGCTGCAGTGTCTGTACTTCCCCCACCTCAGTAAGTCAAAAAATGAGAAGCCAGGGCCTCAATTTCGAACAAACATGCCTCAGGGAGCATTGTCACTGGTTCAGCCACTTTAAATAGAAGTATAACTTGAGTGCATAGGGCATGGACAGGACTCAGTAGTGGTGGGGTTGGTTCCTTATTCTGCTACAGATTTCCTGTGTGTCCTTGGGAATTGTGTGACGTTACTCAATGCAACTCACTTTGGTTGAGTTGGCCATCTCTAAATTGAGGCAGGATCCCCTTCCCCCACCTGGATATTGTGAGTATAAATACATTACTGATTGTGAGGGACCCAGACACTCCCTTGATTAGATATATTGTTTGTAAAGCACCAATTTATGAAATTCTCTCTACTAAATGTCTGGGGGTATTGTCTAAAATTGCACTTGGATTATTAAGCAAGCTAGATCTCAGTTACACCCTCATGAAAAACAACAGACAGTAGGAAGATAAAATTAACTTATTGTGTAGTTTTAGGTAGAGATGCCTGTCAGTCAGTTCATGAAGGTCAGGAGAGTTTGTTCTTACATGTCAGATGCTCAGTGGCAGGCTGGGAATTTATATAGACGATTTCATAGGATAAGCTATAAAAAATCTAATGGTCAGATGCAGCTTTTGAAAGGGTACATCAATCAGAAGTGACTTTTGACAGAGATAAATGAGATCATGAAACTTAATTGCACATATTTTCTGGACAACAGGGGGAAAAGTTTTATGTTGAAATAATACAGAGCCAAAATCCATCTCCGGGAGTTCAGGGATATTGCATGGACAAAATTTAAGCCAGAGTTCTATTTTGTTTACTAACTTGGTCACTGATAATATCCAAGGATTAAACTGAATTCCCTTTTCATTATTGTTTGTAAATCAAGATATTAGGAGCACCCAGTAAACATTTCCAACCCAGTGATTTGCTTTGAATTTTGATTTCATTTAAGCCTGGCTGCAAAAGTTGGCCCACTACCTCAATATTACCTATGAGCTTGTCTGGAAGTAATATCTCCTACCTCTCTACCCTACCTCCAAGAGGCATGGGGGACACATATGCATAGGTCCAGATTTTTAAAGTTCCTCCATACTACTGTGCATTCATACTGCCTTCTGTAGGCAAAAGAGGTTGTATCATACCCACAGTCAGGCACCCCATGGCTCAAATCACACTCGCTCCCTGTATTGAACAGCAGGAAAAGGAACTAAGCTATGCACTCAGTTGGCTCACACTGGAACAAGAAAGTTGAACTACTGAGAAAACACTTAGGCAGAGCCTCTGGCCCTTTCTGAGTGTGTGAGGTGAAATTCTTGGTTGAAAACCATCTATGAGAAATGTGGTTTTGTGCCACAATGGGACTCGCAGTCCCACTTCTGTCAAAAGGAGATGATTCTAGGCTAAAGATAGACTCAGATCTAGTTACATCAGATCATAATGTGAAAGATGTGGGTGCTCCCTGTCATCGGACTCATATGTGGAAATTCTGCTTTACCTGGAGTATATACTCTAATAACTAAGCCCCTTAACATTAGTGTTCTTTTCAGTCTCAGAAAACAAGTCCTGTTCTCTTGGAGTTTTTGTGTTAATGGTTTCTTTATTCATTAATTTATAGCTTACAGTTTGACTTGTCATTTGTTTTTATCGCAGAGAGTTTGCAAGGATTGGCTTCAGCTTACACAACAGCTAGTCCAGGTATCATTTGATTCCAGCAGGAGCTGTGCATAGCAGTATTCCCCTCTGTTATACACAGAAAGAAGCATGGCATGCCCTTACTTTTTCTCTACATATATTTCTCTGGCTTAAAATGCAACCACTTGAGTAAAGCTTTCTGTGTTATAGAGTTTGCCTCTGTATATGCCAAAGTATGAGACAGTCTTAGGATCATCATGCTTTTGGTCCTGGAACCCTCCATCAATATTTCCTCTGTTTGAAAGCCTGGGTACCAGCAGCTCTATTCTGGCACATAATACTGTAGTAGGTGGACAGTGCTGTGGACAGCCTGTAATTTCCATGGTCTGTTCCTTCATTTGAGTCTGGGAATGGATTTCATAGATTTTAAGGTTTTATAATTGAGTATGACTTCCTGCATAGCACAAGCTAAATAATTTCACCTAATAACTCCTATATCAAGTCCATAATTCTGCACTCAGCTAGTGTCTTTTAGGAAGACCACCAGCCTGGCTTTAAGGGTATTAAATTATGTGTATCTACCATATTCCTTGGTACTTTGTTCAAACAGTTAATAATCTTCATTCCTACTTCTAGCCTGTGTTTATCTAAATTCATTTTCCTGCAATGGTGTCTTGTTATGCCTTTGTCTACTAGACTGAAGAGTCCTCTGCTGTTAGAATTCATCTCACAAGAAGGTATTTAAGACAGTGATCAAGTCCCCCCCTATCTTTCTCTCTGCTAAACTAAGAAGATGGACTTTCTTTAGTCTCTCCTTATGAACCAGATTGTCCAGGCCTCAAATCTTATTTTCTGAGCCCTTTGCAATTTGTTAACATCTCTTTTACATTGTTGACCTCAAAACTGGATATACTATGCATGCCAATACTGATCTTACTAATGCTCTGTATACATTCCTACTTTGACTCAGTATTCCCCAGCTTATGCATCCAGGGACCGCAGTTGCTCTCTGAGACAGTATATTATTCTGAGGAACTCATGTACCATTGTTCATCCATCAGATCCTCTCAGTCCTCTTTACATTCACTGCTCTCTAAATTACAGATCCGCTCCCCTCATCCCCTGCTAAACTATGCACATGAGAAGCATGGACTCATGTTAATGGAGGTGTCAAGAATCTTCTATCTCTAGGAAGGAAAATGGAAGTCTTACTTCAATTGCTAGACTTAAATAATGCCATTGGATAATACATCATTCATGTGAATAACAGTTCTTACTAAAGAAACTAACAATACCTTAGGCCAGTGTTTGGCAACCTTTTCAAGCTGTGAGCCAGGCTGACCCAGCTCAGGACAGAAGCCGGAAGGTGCTAGGACTCAGCTACCACTGCTGCTTTGCCCTGCTGCAGGACAGGGAGTGGAGGGAGGAACAACTGCTTCTCCCTACCATAGAAGCTTCATATCCATGGGCCAGATCCATGGGCTAGACCCTGAAGGCTACATCTAGTCCATGGGCCATAGGTTACCAATCCCTGCCTTAGGCCATTCAAATGGAAAGACCTGGTTTTATGCAGATCTTGATGGGATAGAGCCTGGAACACTTGGCCACCCACTCTCAACTGCTCTGGCCAAGTGCACGGTGGACCCCACCCTGGTCTGTTACTGAGCTAAGCCAGCACAAACTCTCTCCCCAACCCCGCCTCTTGTCTCCGGTCAGCTGTCAGCTTCAGCCTGGCAGCCACATTTGGAAACAGACTTTATTAGGCAAAATGTGGTTGAATGGCTTAAATGCACATTTTAGATGAGAGTAAGGTTGGATTGTAGTTGCTTATTTCCAACATAATCTAGAGCAATTTCAATGGAATCAAGTAACATACTCTGAATTTACACTGATGTAAAAGAGATAAGGAGCTGAGTCCTACTCTAGAAAGTGAGTTTCTTAAAATGTGTGAGAAAGTGTATAGGGTAGCTGAACCAGTTTTGAAACCAGATATGACTATGATTTATTAGGCCAGCATCCCTGCTTTTCCAGCTATTGATTCAATATTTTATGCATCTATTTATTCTCCTGCTCAAAAGGAGCAACTGCTTGCAAAGCAACCCTTCCATTGCCATTCTGCTTCCAAGTTGCAAGTACTTCTAAAAGAGGCACACTGATATGTGAAGTGAACTCACATAGGCCAGGTACAGACATTACACATAAATGAGGTAAATGTCCAAAAACTGGTCTACACCCATAACAGAACAGAAGTTCAGTGCATATAGACTGGTTAAAAATGGCAGAACCTGGTCTAAGATAGATCTGGATCAATGTGCACTCAAACTTAATTGATTTAGGTTACAGCAGTGCATTGAACTTCTGTGCCATATCTGTGCCATATCCCCTATCAGTGCATGTTAGGTTGCTGTCTTCCAGCATCCCAGGTGCCTTTGAAATCCCCTGCTAGCCTCCCTTTGCAGGGACACAGACTAGTACTTGCCCCACTCTTGGCTGCTCTGGCCAAGTACACAGTGGGTCCCACCCCTAGGCTGTCACAGAGCTGAGCCAGCACTGACTCTCTCCCCAGCCCCACCTCTTGCTTCTGACCAGCTGTCAACCACAGCCAGGGATTAGGGTGGAGGGGGGGGGAGGGAAATGGAGGCTTCTGTGTTCCCTCCATGCATCCCAAGACCTGGGCACCTGCGTCCCCAAGTCATGTGCTACATCCCATCATGAAGCATCCCACAAGGAGAACCTCCACAGTTGGGGACAGCCCTACAACAAGACCCTGGCTCTCCCCAGCCCCACTTTCTGCCTCCAGCCAGCTGTGAGTGGAAAATAAAAATACTGATTCATAATGAATTTATTCTAATACTTACATTCATTTCAATGTCGTGTGATGTGTTCAAATGTTAGAAAGCAACATGATGTGGGAGGATACCTTGGTGACCTGCTCTGAGGCTCCCCTGGAAGTCCAGGACTGGGTGCAGGGGAGGGTCTGCAATGATGGCAGGGGGTTGGGGGCATGCTCATCCATGCCCAGCAGCCAGTCAGTATGCCTGGGTTCTTAGCTGTGCTTGGCAGTCTCTAGCAGCCCAGGGAGCCCACAGGGCCTGCTGGGAGGCATGCAGGAGCACCCCCAACCATGCAGGGCAGCCTGCATGCCCCCACCCCAAAGTGTGAATATGTGTTCTGTTCACTCCCAATCTAACCTAGGCTACTTACAGAGCCTGAGTAGGTTTGACCAATTCTGCCACAGACTTTTTGAGTGCCTGTACCTAGCCATAAGTTTTCCAATGTTTCATGGGGTGGGGTGTCTTTTCATAATCAGATCCCAAACCAGGCAACAAAGCATTGCAAGGATTTGCAAATCATCCCAGACTACTTTATAACCATCTGCATTAGGCCTTCTTCTTCCCTCGCCATGTTTCTCTTCCTTTTGAAAATAAGCATGCTTTTTGTTTTAGGAGAATAAAAAGAAACACCTTAAAAGATTATTTTTAGATAAGAAAAAGTGTGTCAAGCAGGTTTCAAAAGGGAGCATAGTAACAGTTTTTCTATACCGATGGTTTGGAAGAGAAGGATAAATGCATATGACTCCCTAAAAACCCCACTGGGGCACACTGAATCAATTTCTCCCATTTAAAATGCAAACACAATGAGGTCCCAGACAAAAATAAGGGCATTGTCAGCATCTCCAGTTCTTTGGTACATTTATTTACAAAGACAGAAGCTGTTATTTCACATGTGGAACTGTGTGCATGCAAAGCTCTGGAGGAAATGGTGGAAATTTTCACCTGAAATGCAAATTTGTGTATCCAAGCTTCTGGGTTTGATGCAAAGATTACTGAGTATGGTTCGATAACATGTTAGAGAGGTCAGAGTGAATGAGTTGACAGTCCTTCTGCCCTTAATATTTCTGAATCCATTTGGTTACACACAGACTTAGAAAATAATATAAACACTGAAGCATTTATATTGGTTCTTTTATAAGATTTTTTTCTTCTTACATCCAAATTCTGTTTAATAGCAATATGTCTACACATATACATTTATGTTGCAGCAATCACCTCAAGTGTGAAACTCCATTGCATGACTGCATTTATTTCTTGCAAAGACTGATGGATAAAGAGTGGACCTGGGAATGGTTATTTCAGAACCAAGT
Source organism: Alligator mississippiensis (assembly GCF_030867095.1). Taxonomy (NCBI): domain Eukaryota; kingdom Metazoa; phylum Chordata; order Crocodylia; family Alligatoridae; genus Alligator; species Alligator mississippiensis. The sequence continues at coordinate 221,577,758 of NC_081824.1, read as the reverse complement.
GCATTCAAATGCTCACCAAGCTCTCCTAATCTAATTTGTGCTCAGTGACTTTGAGTTTCCTTCTCAAACTGTAGTGCATTCTGGGCTTTTATCCTCCCCACATTGATTAATAGCCTTTCTTCTCACAGAACGGTTGTCACTCCTTCAAAAACTCTAAAGCTTCGGTAGTCTTAAAAAAAATAAAAGGAACAGTTCTTTTTCCTGCTTCTTGATTACATTACAGAGCACTAACAGCAATCTCTGTCTCCTCTCCAATGATTTGTGAATGAGTAGTTCTGGTGCAGAATTATAAAGCCTTGTTAAACAAGATAATGATGAGATTTCAGTGACTCATTCTGTGAAGAAAATAGCTTCTCTTCCCTTGTTTTTTGACCTTCTCCTAAATGCTGATTTTCTTTATTGTACTGTGCAACACTCCGGGCTGTATTTAACACAGTTACAGGACACTCTGCAATTCAGATTTTGGTGTACTTTTAGGGGGAAATGGAAGAACATCTAATTTGTGAGAAATCAGTATCTTTGAGCACATCAGTTAACTATTTAATGGCACATGATTTGGAAGGAAGAAGGGGTATTTGGAACATTGAGAGGAAATAAGAATATAGGACATTAATGAGCTAGAAGAATCAGTTTATGGAACCACAAACATAAAGCTATATAAATACCTTGGCTCAGTCCTGCTCCCTTTGAAATTAAGTAAAATTTCTCCACTGATGTCATGGGAAGCAGGACAAAGCCCTAGATGTGCTTCTGACACCAATGTCCACATCGTTAATAAACACGTTAAAAAGTATAGGTCCAAGGACGGAACCTTGGGAGACACCACAGGTCATGGAGCACCACAATGATTCACTTCCGTCAATTACCACTCTCTGGGTCCGACCTCGGAGCCAATTCCCCAGCCATCGGACTGTGATGTAGCCGAGGCCACAGTTGGCCAATTTTTCCATGAGAAGATCATGAGACAGCAGATCAAAGGCTTTTTTAAAGTCTAGATATATGACGTCAGTCTCTTCTCCCTTGTCCAGGTGATATGTCACCTGGTCATAGAAGGAGATGAGATTGGTCAGGCAAGACCTACCTGCACAAACCCGTGCTGGCTGTCCTTCAGGATGTTGCCCTCAGCCAGTTTGTCAAGAATGGTCTTTGATAATTTTTTCCAAAATGCTCTCAGGGATTGAGGTAAAGTTGATTGGCCTGTAGTTCCCCAGATCTACTTTCCTCCCTGTCTTGAAGGTAGAGCCACATTGGCCTTCTTCCAATCTTCGGGTACTTCACCTGAGCACCACGAGTTCATGAAGATCCTTGCCAGTGACTGAGCTATGATGCCTGCCACCTCCTTAAATACCCTGAGGTGCAACCTGTCAGGACCAGCTGACTTGAAGGTGTCCAGCCCCTCAAGGTGTTCCTTTACAAAGTCTACACTGATGTTGGGTATAAATTCACCCTCACCCTGGCTGTTCCACATCGTGCTAGGCAGGTAAGTCCCTTTGGGCTGGTGAAAAACCACCACAAAATACCCATTAAGCAGGTTCATATTCTCCAATGAGGCTTTCAACGCATGCCTGGTATTTGTACACTTGTGATACAGTCACTGTAGCGATGTGTTATGGTGATAAGGACCATTTGTGTCTACACATGACTCGCAGCTACTTTGCTGTAGCAGAGTGCTCCCTCGTTGCACCCTGCGTTGAAGTAGAGGCTAAAAATAATCATGCGCCCAGCATACAGCAGCACAGTACGGACTGCTACTGCACCGTGCTTTAGTACTTCTTTTTGTACTAAAGTAGTAAAGTACGGTTCAGTAGCAACATCACTGTATGGGCACATGTAGAGTGCCTTAACACAATAATAGCCTGGATAGGATGCTTCTGGGCTTGTTGGGCAATGAGGAACTGATTTACTATACTCATCCTCAGAGGGGCTTGGAAAAAGCCCTAAACAAGTTACATCTTGTAGAAAATGACCAAAAGAAAAACATAAATTCTGTTAAAAAATGCTTATTGTTTTTCATTAAAATTTTGAAGTTTTTCAGCTTTCGTTGACATTTTGACCTGCAGCTGTTAAAAAAAACAGTGCTTTGCATTATTTCAGGAAGTACTGATTGCCTTTGGGTTCTTTGCACATGGCATAAAGTAGACTACTCAGAGAAAGAATATAGCCTCAAAGAAATCCAATGTCTCCTTAGAAGCCTTGACCACCAAAGCTCCTGAGCAAATTACAATATAGTAATTGGCAACTTTCTGCATCAGCACTTCTGTTTCTTCAAGCAGGAAATACATCTTTAACTCTTAGTTAATAGGGAGCCTGTGAGTTCTGCTTGAATGTACTAGGCATGAGTAGCAGGACCAAAGGATATCAATATAATGGCATCTCCCTGGGTAACACAAGCAACAAATTTCACATGCGGTCTTCTGGGACAAACACTTGCAATTCTGCTCTGATTTCTTGAATTCATCTATTCACCATTTATAGGGAATACAGAATAGAACATGAGATAGAATTTCTTTTGAGAGGTTGTGTCCTTATAATGTTAAAACTAAGTGCTTCCTCATCACTGCATAGAAAACCTATACTAAGTTGAAAGAGATTACTGTCTTTGTGGATATAAGGATGTGGATGCTTTGTGGATGTATTGCAGAAGTTCATAATGCTGAGTAATGCTAATACCTGGAGCATACAATTTTGAGGGGAGATGAGGTGGGGTAGAGGGGGAGAGGGACTGGGGGAAAAAGATGAGATAAAAATTTTAAACCAGTGAACGTGAGTTAAAAAAAAAATTACCCCAACTGCTGCATTGTATTTGCATTTTGAAGCTGCCAGATCAATTTCAGACTGAATTGCACAGTTTCATCTCGTAGGCAAAACTATTTTGAAATCTACTCCTTTCTCACTAATACTGCTGGGGATCCAACTGTGTAATGACTGCTGATTTTCATGTACATGATTTGAGGGACTGAAAGAATTGTGTACTCTGACTTATTGCAGTAATGATGACTAGGCAAACTGTTTTTCATTTGTATTTCAAAATCAGTTTTTCCCAGCTGTGATTCTCCTATTCTGGCACTGACATGTGTTTAAAAATATCATTTATTGTAGTGTTTGATTTATTCACTGATTTAATAATTGTTTTCTCTGAGTAATGATAGTCACAGGGGAGAGAAACAGGGTGTTTGCTTGCTCTTTCCTGCCTCTTCATTTACACGAAATGGCTTAGTGTGTATTTCAAGGAGAAACTGGACTGATGTGAAACAGGAATTACTGTGTTAACCTTGTTGTCATTGTTGTGTTGTATGGCTTTGGGGACATCTTCGTCGGTGCCTTGCCCCCCAGTGACGTCAAGGTGAAACCCTATTTCAGTGCCACCTAGATGGTCTGGGCACTGCCCCTTTTTCTCACCTGCCACGTCTTCGGTGTTATTGGTTGTTCCCTGTTGGGGCCCGGAGGGGTCTCAACCCTGAGGGTGTCTTCGTGGGGCTCCAAACCTCCCCTTTACCCTACCCTTACCACGCCTTCATCCTGGGTTGATGCTGCTCCCTGCAGATCTTCCCCACACTGCCCGCCTTGCAAGGGCTGGGTCTTCTGAGCCATGAACCTTCAGGGTTTCACCCCGGGTCTTTGGGCTGGTTTTCCCCTCTTCACAAAAATAAACTTGCCCCTGCTGAGGTCATCTATAACTCAACTGAAAATGCCGGTGCCCGCCAGTGGAGCTCCTGAGAGAGTCTGTCTGTCTCTCTTATCTCAGGGATCCTTTTTATCTCCCCCTCCCCCAGAGGGGGCTTGTTCATCCTCTCCCCTCTAACTGGTGGGGATACGGGGGGCACCCTTATGCCCCGCCCCTACCAGTTCTTCTGGCATCCCCGCCCGGGAGCCCGGCTGACCTGAGGTCCTGTCATCCTGGTCTGTGTGCCCAGTGTCACTTCTCTCCCCCTTTAGGGGGCTTATTGTTCCCCATGCTCTGCCCCATCTGGAGCCACCCAAGAATGGTGAGGGCTTGAGGGTCTGCCCTCAGCCATGGTTCCGGAGTTCGTAGCCGGAGCCCTGATGATCCCCAGTGGCATCCTTCTCCGCAGGGCTCCTTAGTTCCTGCCGATCCCTGAGTCTGCCTCCTGCCTCACTGGTTGGGGTCTCTCGGTAGATGGCTGACCCCTTCTCTGGGGAGCTGGGGTTAGAGCTGGAGCCTCCCAGCTTTGGAGTCGGCATCTCCCAGCTGGTGTTCCACCCCTCTCTCCCCAGCTCGCCCCCAGCTGCCTTTTCAGCAGCCCACGCTGCTCAGAAGACATGCCCCCAGCTCTCTCCAATACGCAGGCTCAGGCAGCTGCGAAACTGCCAAGCCTGCGCCTGTGCCTGTGTCCATGCTGCCGTCTCCTCCCTGCTGCCACCCATCTCTGCTCCTGCTGTGAATGCTATGGCATTCTGATTAGGGGTCTGGGACATGCTGGCAGGACTCCTGTCTCCCCTCTCACACTTGTCATTTCCATATTGCCTTTCAAAAACCCATGAGAAATGTAAAAAATCCTGAAAATTGAAAAATCTGCACTAAATTAATGTTTTGTTGTGTTTAATTGTAGAGAAATGTTCAGTGACATATACATTTCATAGGTGTGGTAATATACCTTCTATCTATCACACAACTGAGGGGACCAATTTTTCCTCAAGGGCCAACTATTTATTTTATTATGACTTTTGAATTTTCTCCCTTTCTTTACTGTATGTATGTTCCCTGTGGAGGTGAACAAATCCTAATACTGATAGTTTTTTCAGACTCCCTTCTCCATGTCTCTTGTATAAATAACATGGAGTACATCCTATTCTTGCAATCTAAAGTAGTGTTTTGTCAGCCAACATGACTTGTGGGGTCCAGCTTGTAGCTGTTTAGCAGTAAGAGAGTACAAAGACAAAAGTTTCCCAATGTCAGTATAACCCATTGGTCAATCGCCCTCTTTCTGCTTGAATCACAAAAGAGAAGGGTCCATTGCCTCCACAGTCATTACCAAGATGGCAACTGTCATGATTGCATTCAAAACAAGGGCCTTAAGTGTGATTGGCAGTCTGGGACTGGTTATCACCTCAGGCATCATAGCAACCACCCTGACTTAAGTTTCATAGCATGTAGCCTATTTTTCCATTATCATAAGAAATAGAATAGAGTAGTCCTATCATATGATTAGCTCCCATAGAGGTTAGTGATGCAGGCAATACACTGCAGGCCCTTTCTTGTCTATGGAATCCTCTCATAATAGGACATCCTCAGTGTAGACTTGATGAAAAGCCCAAATTATTGGTTAGTTAAGATGCAATAATTTTTTGGTCATGCTTATTGCTCTCAGTGGTGTGGGGAGTTCTACATCATCATGGCACCTCCTTTCCTGTGTACAGGTTCCTCAGCCCAGCACAAAGTTAAGAAGTAGGAGCTATACCTGTCATTTTGCGCTCAGAATGGACCTTCTCAGACTGGATTCCACTCTGCTTTTCCACATTTACAATCTTGTGTGCTCAAGTGTCCTCATGGAAAGAGTAAAAAACTTTTTACAAGATTCAGCCTCATGATATCAGAAGCATAAAATAACCCTGCTTTCTGTCTGTTCCTTTCAGGAATATGTTTTAGATCTATCTAACTCTCTAAGCTCTGAAATAAGTGACAAAGCTAAGCATGATGGCTTGGCTATTTGAATAAAACAACCTTGTTTTGGTTAGGTGGGGAATCAGAGGATTGAGGGAGAAATAGTTTTATTTTTTGGAATGGGACATAGGAAATAATTCAGGCTACTGTGTTTCCCTTGAGGCATTTTTCAGTTCCTCTATGGCATCTTAACTTAAAAATTACTTTAACTCCAGTTTCTCTTGAAGATTATAACTGCAGGCTTTCCTTGGGGAGTTGTGGTAACAACCTATCATTGCCAACTACTTGTATTGTTATGTGACCTCTATGTGGTCCTTGTCCAAATTATCTGCTAGCACATGATGGCATGCAATATTTGTGCACTTTAACTATAATAAGCTAATTCTTTCACAAGTACTAAGAAAAGAGAGTTCCAGAAAGAATAGCACTTCTTATATATTTTTGTTTTTTCTATGAGTTGATCTTGTCCAACTACATGAGCTGTTCAGGCAAGGTTTATGTCTTGACAAGCTATGTTTCCATACATATGGATGTGTGTTACTGGTAAATATATATGCTTGCACATACAGATAATCCACTACATGATAAACCTGACATTGAGAAAAAAACAAAGCAAAGAAGGTACCCCCCACAGAGAGGCAAGGACTAACATACCGGCCTAGGAGTCAGCAGATGTGACTGCAGGGTTTACCACAAGTCTGGAAATTTAGCAGCATAGGAGCAGTGACAATTAATGCTTCCACTGCTTCCCCACCACCAAGTTTCCAAGCCCCACAGGCCCAGATGACATAGCCCTGTGTACCAAACCAAGTCAGCATGTGAGGCCAGGCTGGTAGGCCCAATTCAAGATGTGCAGGCCTGGAGCAATAGGCCCAATCCAGCATGTAGAGCCAGGCCCCGATTTGTTGTGTGTAAGCTGGGGTGGTAGGTACAAACTGGCACTCACAAGGCCAGGGCTGGGAAGGCTGGCTTGAGCTGATTTAGTTTGAGTAAGGTCAAGACTGAGGAGCCATGGCTGATATGGCATGCAGGGATGAAGCTGGGGTGGTGGGCCTGATCCAATGTGTGGGCTGGGACCACGTGCTGGATTGCAACTGCATGCTGCCCCGATGCTGGATTGGGCCCATGGATTGATCCTGTGCACTGGATCCAGCTCATGAATTGGCTCCACACCATGTGTCTAGTTCACAGGTTTCCAAGAAAGAGGGCACCACTGATCTAGAGGACCAAATGGGAATAGAATACTGTCCTAAATTATTTCAGATTTATTTAGAATTGTGATTTATGCATTAAAAAGTTATATACCAGTATGTATACCAAATCCAACTGTCCAAGGTCATCCCTGCTTTCCACAGTTTTTTACAAAATCCTAGCTTTATCGCTAGCTATAGGTAGGCTGCAAACAGTAAAGCAGCAGACAGGGTTCCCCAAAATGTGTGAGGCAAAAATACAGTGATGCTGCAGGCCTCAATATTGCTGAATACTATGACATTAGGGGGGTGGGATGCATGATTGGGGAGAACATCATTTCTCAGGTTAAAAAAATAATTAAACCCTGTGGAAAAAAACTGGGAAATGCTTCAACACCAGAAAGCAAACAAAGCTGGGATTTTGGAGTTGAGCTTATGGATAACAACCTATTTATAAAGAAGTATCACCGTCCAGAATATCCACAAGCATTTGTTTGGAGCAAGAAAAGTTTCACTTAAAAGTTTTCCCTCCATAACTTGCCTGGGCATATTCTCCTATGTTTGTCTAACTGACTATTGCACTTAGAAAACGAATTTCTAAATTTAGTGTTTTAAGAAATGACGCAACACTCAGTTGATTAATAGCAGAAAGGCTTACTTTAATAACTACCAACAAACTAAATGACAGAAAAACAAAAGACTTTTTCTTAATATTCAATAAATAAGTTATTACAGTTCTTGTATTATCTTAGCTGCAAGAGATCTTTACCCAAGCAGGCAGGAAGCAGTTTATGTCAGCTTTCACACAGTGTGGGTCCTTCACTCGTGCTCTGGGTGCTGCAGGATGGTTTCTTGATATTCTGTAGGCTGCACACCTTGCTGGCAGTTCTGTCTTGCTTTTTATACTGTTTTAATTGCATAGCTTCAAAGTATTCCTTCTTGATAGTTGGTTAATCAAAGTCCAAACAAAGTAGGCAAGGACAGAATTAACATATTACAATTGTATCTTATTTGTGTGTTTGTGAAGTTTGCAAGCTTTTGATCAGTTTAGAATAAAATGGATGGGTATTGATTGAATGAAGTACCTTTAGGAAATTAATCACAAAATGCTATTTTTCAGTAGTTATTTTAACAATGGAGCCTAATAAATAACTGCATCAAATGGCTTATGGAAATAGTGAAGATCAGAGGCCATTGGATACAACAAGTGTGAGCTTCAGGAAAAGGGGTATAAGTTGTAGCGTGTTGGTCTAAGGATATAGGCAAACAAGGTTCTTTGCGTAAATCTGATATCTTTTATATAAAGATATATAAAAGATCTGTCTGATATCTGACAAAAGATATCAGATTTACCCAAAGAGCCTTGTCTTCCAGTTTCAGGAGAATATACTGGTTTAGCATAATAAACATTTAAAGATTGACTGCCTATTTTGAGAAATATGCCTTAATTAATTTATGCAAATATGAGGTGGTAAGGATCAGACAATAGGTATACGGTAGGTCAGATGCAGTCACATAGACTGATTTAGCATAATAAACATTTAGACATTTGTAAAACTTTATATTTAATCATGTTTTCAGTGCACCTTGGCTTTTCTATCTTTTATAGGTTTTGCTCTGAAGTGGGTATTTTAGTTATTTTCTTTTCTTTAGTGACAAATAACTCAATTGAGATGTATATATATTTTGCAGGTTTCTCCCTAGGCCATTTGACTTTCTGGCTTGCTCTCTGGCTAGGGACAGACATTCAAAAAGCCTGAGCCTGAATTGATCCAATCTTTACAGGTTAGTCTAACCTGCCTAGGCTGAATCAGTTTGTAACCATACAGACATCCCCTCTGGACTGAAAAAAATGCACGCATATGCTTGCAGTGGCTCAGGCTAGAAGCCAGGGGGCAGTAGAGTAGCCCTCCCTTCCCTTCAATAGTGCTGAGCTGAGGGGAGTGTGGCCAGGGCCCAACAGGATGCTCTGATTAGGGAGGGGTTCCCCCACTTTCCCCCATGGTGTTGTTAACAAAGCATTGAGTTACACAGCAGGGAGTTACACAGGGAGTTGTTAGCATTTGTCAGCCCATTTAACAAAACAACAGCTCATTAAAACAACTCTCATTAGTTCAAGCTCTTCTTTAACAACTTTTTCTAAGGAAGGAATGGAGGGCGCAAGGCGCCAGACTTCCATACGTAGATCCTGAGGTGGTGCAGAGTCACTTGGAAGAACTGGATGCCTTTAAGTCAGCAGGCCCGGATGGGCTCCATTCGAGGGTGCTGAAGGCACTGGCCGACATCATTGCAGAGCCACTGGCGGGAATATTCTAACGCTCATGGCGCACGGGCCAAATCCCAGAAGACTGGAAAAGGGCTAACGTGGTCCCCATTTTCAAAAAGGGGAGGAAGGAGAACCCGGGCAATTATAGGCCGGTCAGTCTCACCTCCATCCTTGGTAAAGTCTTTGAAAAAATTATCAAGGCTCACATTTGTGAGAGCCCAGCAGGACAAATTATGCTGAGGGGAAACCAGCATGGGTTTGTGGCGGGCAGATCGTGCCTGACCAATCTAGTCTCTTTCTATGACCAGGTTACGAAACGCCTGGACACAGGAGGAGGGGTGGATGTCGTATACTTAGACTTCAGGAAGGCCTTCGATACGGTATCCCACCCCATACTGGTGAACAAGTTAAGAGGCTGTGATGTGGATGACTGCACGGTCCGGTGGGTGGCAAATTGGCTAGAGGGTCGCACCCAAAGAGTCGTGGTAGATGGGTCGGTCTCGACCTGGAAGGGTGTCGGCAGTGGGGTCCCGCAGGGCTCGGTCCTTGGACCGATACTCTTTAATGTCTTCATCAGCGACTTGGACGAGGGAGTGAAATGTACTCTGTCCAAGTTTGCAGACGATACAAAGCTATGGGGAGAAGTGGACACGCCGGAGGGCAGGGAACAGCTGCAGGCAGACCTGGATAGGTTGCACAAGTGGGCAGAAAACAACAGGATGCAGTTCAACAAGGAGAAATGCAAAGTGCTGCACCTAGGGAGGAAAAATGTCCAGCACACCTACAGCCTAGGGAATGACCTGCTGGGTGGCACAGAGGTGGAAAGGGATATTGGAGTCCTAGTGGACTCCAAGATGAATATGAGCCAGCAGTGTGATGAAGCCATCAGAAAAGCCAATGGCACTTTATCGTGCATCAGCAGATGCATGACGAATAGGTCCAGGGAGGTGATACTTCCCCTCTATAGGGCGTTGGTCAGACCGCAGTTGGAGTACTGCGTGCAATTCTGGGCGCCACACTTCAAGAAGGATGCGGATAACCTGGAGAGGGTACAGAGAAGGGCAACTCGTATGGTCAAGGGCCTGCACACCAAGCCCTACGAGGAGAGACTAGAGAAACTGGACCTTTTCAGCCTCCGCAAGAGAAGGTTGAGAGGCGACCTTGTGGCTGCCTTTAAGTTCATCACAGGGGCACAGAAGGGAATTCGTGAGGATTTATTCACCAAGGTGCCCCCGGGGGTTACAAGAAATAATGGCCACAAGCTAGCAGAGAGCAGATTTAGACTGGACATTAGGAAGAATTTCTTCACAGTTCGAGTGGCCAGGGTCTGGAACGGGCTCCCAAGGGAGGTGGTGCTCTCCCCTACCCTGGGGGTCTTCAAGGGGAGGTTAGACGAGTATCTAGCTGGGGTCATCTAGACCCAGCACTCTTTCCTGCTTATGCAGGGGGTCGGACTTGATGATCTATTGAGGTCCCTTCCGACCCTAACATCTATGAAACTATGATATTACCAGCTACCTGTTAATTAGCTCCAAAGAGCCCTAAGCCGACTCTGTCCTGTCTACCTTTTGTAGAAGAAGAAAACCCCAGGCCTTATTTTCTGTTTAACAAGTGCTCTGGAATTTTCCATAACGCTGAGCAGACCAATGAGGTCAATAAGTCAAACCATAGTTTTCCCGCCCTTGCAGCTTTCTGGTTCCAACTAGTTCTCTGTTTAACTTGTTATATCTTGTGTCATGTGACCTGAATTGAAACATATAAAAGGTTTGCTTTGATTGTCTGTGGGGGAGAGGCTCAGTGCCCCCCCACCCCCCCGCAGCTTCTTGTAAATAAAGGGTCTCTGACAACTTCTTGACCAAACAATAGAGTGAAGCTTGTTTCTTCCACACTTTGTCCCGTATCCCACAACATGGATCATAGCAAGCATGTGGTATGGTAGAAGGGAGGCAGAGGGGAGGGTGGAATCCTCCCCTGTCTAAGGCAGACGGGAGCGGGATAACCCTGCTTGAGGGGGGAGGGGAGGAAGACAGGCAGACATCACCATACCTGCAGTCTCTGCCAGAGTTGCAGCCAGGGAGCAGAGGGGAGTGGCCTGTCCTGCTGGGCTGGAGCAGAGCCCTGACCAGAGTTGCAAAGCATCTGGGATCCTGGACAACTCTGATTTAACTAAAATCAGGTAAGGGTCTGGGACAGACATTGCATAAACTGGGTTGACCCAAATCAGTTAAGTAATACTATGTTCAACCAGGTTTTATCTCCAACTGGTTTCAGCAATTTTCAAACGGGTTTATGTGCACTAAACGTCTGTTTTATTACATGTTTAAACCAGTTTCTGATCACTTAAACCAGTTTATGTAGAATGTCTGTCCCTAGCCTTGTTATATACATGTAATTAGTGCGTCAGGTCTCTGCCAATAATTTTAACCATCACTTTTATTTTTTTGGCTCAGGTGTGGTGGAAGGTTGAGGACTGTTATCATGACTATTATTACCTTATGACTTGGGTCTGGTATTGGGTACTACAAACTCCACTCTCTGTTATGCCTAATCGGTTGCAAGCCTTTCACGGAGTTTTATTTTCTTCGTGGCAGGCTTGTTACCACAACCCAGTCTTGCTCCAGCTGCTATCTTGCATTTTTTACAGCATTCACAGCTTGCATAGTCAGCATTGTCCCTTATCAGTCAAGCCTTGAATCACTCAGTGGAAACTAGTACAGGACTTAGCAGGGGGGCAATTATATGTGCATTAATATACTTTAGTTAATGTGCATTAAATCTAGTAGTTAGGTACTAAGAAAATGCACATTAGCCTGTCTTAATGTGCATTAACTAAGGAGCACAGGGTGCCTATATGCATGCAGTGAGGCTGCTCCGACCGCATTGGAGCAGACTCAATTAATCAAGTCTGGTGGAGCGTAGTAATGATCACACTCCAACCAACTCCAGCATCACATGCATCAGTGTCCCCATGCTAAAAAATGGCAGGGACACTTTAACTAAAGCTCATTGAACAAGCTTTAGTGCACCCCTGCCACCATTCTTCAGCTCAGGGATGCTGATACACATGACACTCCAGATTGGTTAATTAAAGTGACTCTCAGAACTGCTCCAATTAAAACACCCGCTTCCCCTCTACCCCCACTCCCAAAGCATGTATATAAGTGTGCATGGTTTTTAAGTGGTGTTTTAATGCACATTGAAGTAGGCTAATGTACATTAAAGCCCATGTGTAGATGTGCACAGGGGATAACATGACAACTTGCATTAGCATGACAAGATGGGTATTGCTGACAGTGCAGATGTGACTGCCTCCAGAACGTCTTCTCCATCTTCTCCCATAGAGCCTTCAGAAAACAGTGCTCCTTTGGAGTTAACACTTCTTGGAAAAGCTTTTTACTCTTGAAGAATACTTAGTGTGGGTAGCAATGCAAACTGAACTTTGCTCCCCTGAGGGAAAGCAGCCCTGATGTTAGAGGGAGTAAAATTTATATCCTTTATGACCCTGAGTTTGAATCAAAGCCACATAATCCAGGTCCTAAAGTGCCAGCATCTCCATAATTGCTTTCCATAAGAGTGAACTTTTCCCTTATTAAAATGCCCCACACCTTTGCCAACCTTTTCCACAGAAGGCAGAGCACTACTCTTCTACTAGCATAATACACTTTTAATGAGCTCTTCTTGTACAGAGACCACAAGGTAATGCTAAAGCCTTAAGCAGAGGCCATGCATTTTTTTTTTATTATATATGTAATTTTTAACTGCCACAGAAAGAAATCCCCTACAGCTCTAAGCAATAGTGACAAGATATTCATGGGTGAACAGGAGATGAATCAATGGCTAAGTAGCATCTCTAAAAGCAAAAAAAGGTGTTAAATTAGTCAAGCTTTGTGTGGCTTTGAACCTTGCAGGCATGACATTTTCAGTGTTTTTATTACATTTTTTCATGTTAGAGCTAATGCTTAGTCAAGTAGATAGTGTCAAATCCTGATAAAGCAAACTCCAACATCCTAAAGTAAATGTATAAGGTAATGCAAGATGTACCTCTTGTGGGGTATTTTTTTTTTTTTTTTTTTATAAAAGCTTATGATATTTTTAATAAATCTGAAAACTCAGAGATAAAGCTACTGTACTGGCTTAAAAATGAAGGTAAGCAGTTTATACAGTTAATTCCAAGGAACTGGGAACTGGTGATGGGCCTCATCATTTTCAATGCTGGTGTTTACAAAATGGAACAACTGTATTTCAGTCGGGAAAAAAAAATTGAGGTAATGTGCTTCATCATTTCAACAATCTGAGGAAAAAAAATCAAGCTGTTTTGATCCTTAACATTTCAGATGAGATATTGCTTTTCCAGGGAGTGCAATTTAAGCCTGTGTACCAGGGAACAAGTTTTATTGTGCTGTCTTGTTTAGCAAAATCTATTCCTGCTTAAATGATTTGTTCGTGTCACATTACCCTGAAATATTTCAGAATAGAATGACACAAAAAGCTCATCTTGATATGTTTTGTTGCTACTCTACATAAGGACTTATGGTATACTCATCACTATAGTATCTCAAAACTTTCCAGGAGTGCATTCAGTAATGTGGCTACTGTCTTCCTCGTGCTATTTGTTCTCTTACCCCACTGCATCTGTTTTACCCTCAGAGAGGATAAAACAGATGCAGTGGGGTATCTTATCATGCTAGGACTTTCTTGTTCTGATGGGGTTCTTTTTTGGGAGGGGAGGGCAGGGTTTGAATAAGGGTCTATTTGTTCTGGGTATATATTAGAGAAAGAAACACCAAAGAAATGCGCCTTGTCCTTGGAGAAGTTGGTGAGATTTCTTATGGTCCTAAGTTCCTAAGGGCACATACAGATTCACAGAAGTTTAGGGCTGCAAGAAGCCTCATGAAATCATTGTGTCCAGCCCCCCTGCTCTTGGCAGGAAAGACTACAGGGGTCAAATAAGATGGGCATCCAACATATTGTACATTCTCATCCTGGACCCTGAAAAAAAAAAAAAAAATGTCTCTTGCCCAGATACGCTTTCTGTTTATAGTCAGATCACTTGCTCCAGGGAAATGGAGTTGGAAACACCAATAGCTTCATGCCTGGGTATGTTACATAGCTTGAAATACAGCCACAATGTGATGAGAATGTGCATAACAGATATTAAGTTATTGTCATCCAGGCTGGGTTTCAGCCTCTAGGGCAACTAGAGGGATACAGAAAGAGTAACTCATGGATGCAGCTGTATGGACAGCATCCCTGCAGCAAAGTCAGAGCAGTCAATGGGTAGGATGGAGCAGTATGTTCTGTGGGGAGTGGTGGGTGTATTGGAAATGTGGCATAATTACCTGCTCGAGCCCTAGCACAACTCAGGCTGGAGAATTCTCAATTCCAATTGGTGGAGCCCATCTACTAATCAGGGGGAGAGTGGGGAGGAGCCAGCACCACCCCTTTCCCAAAGGGAGAGGGCAAGGAGCTCCTGGAATGAGTTCACCCCAGGTGAAAGGTTCCCTCCCAGGTAGGCCCATAGGAGGGGAGGTACCCCTTGCTAACTGGAATCCAGAGGTAGACATGCCTTATATCATGTAAAGCTGTGCCTTGTATTTTGTGCTGTGCTTTGTATGTTGCATGATATGTGATGGGATTGGTTTAGTTTTGCATAATTGGTTCCTCATGGGTATGCTGCCTGCTCACACCTTCCCCCCTCCCCTTCTTTTTCTACCCAGTTGTATTCTGCCAATGGTTCCTCTGGGTTCCCTGTAAACTACCTGTTGACCCTAACTTACCTGGTTAACCCATCTGGGTATCTGCCCCTCCTCCTCACATGAGCATCCTGAGGACTCACCAGTTGAGCCAGGCTTCTGTAGGGCACAGGGTTGAGAAGGCCATCCCCAAGGTGGGTTGCCCATTAAGACAATCAGTCCCAGGAGGTGGATCCTGGCTTACCATATTGTAAGTGTGTATCTGTATACCCTTAATGTTGTTGAATGATATCATTAGGAATAGTTACCAGAAGTTTTCCTTTATTTGTTGGGTAACACCTACTGAAGTACTTAACTATATAGATTGGATAAGAATAGTATGTATATGATAATTTAATAAACTGTAAATAGTTAAGAGCATTGGCATGTAGCTGACTCTATAGAGGAAAAAGGGACCTGAGCTCAAATCACAGAACTGTTGCCTGCCTCATCTATCCCTTCCAATTGAGGACATGCACACCCTTGGGTGTTCCCAGATTACAGAAAGATGGTGGCATAACAGCAATGTAAATAGCCATAGATAGCTACAGAATAGGCCAGGAGAGGAAAGCTCAGGAGAGGAAAACATTAATGGGATCCAGCACCCATTCCCTTGAAATTAGCTGTTTCTATTGCTAAGATGTCCCTACTGCTCTTACCTACACTGGGTTTACGAGGAAGAAGAAAGAGAAGTGCTATTTGAGTTCAGAGGTACCGATTCAGGCTCCTTATGAAGTGCCAGTAATTACAGTGCGTGATAAATAGTTCATGCTAATAATGCTCTATTCTTCAAATTACTACGTATTTTCATTGCAAGTTTTCCCCTCATCTCAGCAGGAGAAAAGGGAGGGGAAATATATTATCACAGTTATCTATATGGCAACCCATTTTTTAGGTTGGGTTTTAGTTGAAGGGGTGCACAACGGGGTTAATTTTCCTGAAAATGGATTCAAGTCTACTTTTTTGTCCCCTTCTCATGGGTGCTGAGTACTTGGGGGCCCCAAGGGCCCTGGCCCCCCTAGGGAAAAGGGCTGTCACCTGAAATGCATAAAACTTTCCACATATCCATCATCTTAGCCCCCCACCCTGGCAAAAATAAGAGTCAGCGCCTATGCTCCATCTGATGATTAAATTACATGAGAGTTCTGTGAGCTTGCTACTGGCTGAAAGTTAATTCACCTGGTGGTTTCACTAATGCTGCAGAAGTTTTGTTTTAGATAAAGATCCTTGGCTCCCTCCATGGAGAAAGCAATCAGTAGCATTGTTGCATTGTAAAATGGGATACTGAACAGATTAATGAAGACAGGCTTATTACTATCTTAGTGAATAAGTCAGAGACAAATTACAAGAAGCTTTCATCTACTTCAGACTCTCAGATACAGCTGTCAATACTTTGTATTTAGCTAATGAACACAGGTTTTTGTGAAAAAGAAGTTAGATAAGAATTTTCTGCTTAGTTTGACAAATGAAATTGTTTATATTAGAGACTGGGGAACCTACCCAATCTAAAACCTTTGTCACGGCGGGGTCCTTTAGGAAGGCCGTGATCTCCTTGAGGTCCCTCGCTCCGTGACAAGGCCGGCCCAAGGGCACCCTCTAATTCTCGCCCGCCACGTCTTGTTGGAAAATGTAATAGGAAGGCTGCCTTGTGTCTTCCCTGGGCATGGCTACTCGGGACCTCTGTCCCCGCAGTTCTTCCGGACCCCTTGGGGGCCTCCTGATATGATGGGTGCTCCCCAGACACCCTAGCCTTATGGGCTATGCGTGGCTCCAACCTCCCCTGATACCATGCCCCAAGCCTCGCAGATGTTTCTGGACGTTGTCTTGTCACCAATCAACTCGCCCGCTCCTTCGGGCCTGCTCCGTACATTCTATGGAAGCACCGCCTCCGGGCTCCTCCTCTCTGTGCCCACTCCGGGCTCTCTCTCTAATATACTGCCCCTCTCTTGGGGCTCTCGAGGCTGATTTTAGGCCTTCTCTTAGATATCCCCCACTCTGGGGTCTCAGTGCCCCCTCTGGGCTTTCTCTAAAAGTATTGTCCGGCTCCGGGACCCTTGTCCGCTCTGGGACTCTATAGTGAGCCTCCGGCTTTTCTGGCCCACCGCGCTGCTCTCCCCTTCTCTCGGGACACACCGCGCTGCTACCCCCTTTCACTGGGGGCAACTGCAGCGCTCTCCCCTGCTCCGGGGTTAGCCTAGGCAGTAGCCAGTCTCCTGAGGCTCACCGCACTCGTACTGGGCCTCCTAACAATGTTGCCCCCTCTCTAGGGCTTACTGCACCCATCCTGGGCTTCCCCAATATTGCCCCTCTCAGGCTCCTCAATATTGCCCCTCTCAGGGTTTGCACTGGTCCCCTTCTCTGGGACCTTCTGGGCCATAATGGGCTCCTCAAAGTGCCCCTCTCTGGGGCTGGGGTCTATGCACCCCACACACAACCCAGGGTCTCAGTTCCCCACCCACAACCCACTGGTTGCACTCCTCGCCGCTAGTTGCGCCTTCACTGGCACACAAGCTGCACCTTCACTGGCACTGGGGTCCCCATACCACTGGGGTACCTATGAGGATACTGCACCCTCTTGGCGCTAGACTGTGCCTTCACTAGCACTGGGGCCCCACCCCTCTGGGGTCCCTATGAGGCCTCCTCCAACCCCTACAGCCTCACCCAAACCTCCGGTGTAATAAACAGAGCCAAACAAACTCAAAGTACAAGCCTCTAGGCTATAACATAACTACAAGCCGCATGGCCATAACTTAGTATCATGGCTCAAGCCTCCAGGGCTATCATGAGCTATACTTACAATCTGGCCTCTTCCCCCATCCTGGCTAAGGGAGCTCCTGCCTCTCCAGTTACTGGCAGAGAACTGCCAACCTGGCCTCAGCCCTGGGCTTTATGAGGGCCAGGCCCCGCCCCCTTCTGGCCAGCTGATTCTTATTAGTTGCCCCGGCAACTCGCAGCTGTGCTCATTATGTTCTTCCAGGGCTCGCTCTCCCTGGCAGTTTCTCCTCTCTAGGAGCAGAAGCACCGAGGTGCCCTGTGACAACCTTCATAACAAGAAGTGAACACAGTTTGGTTAACTTTTAATGGTATTTATATAATTTATAAATATTATATTATATATTATACTACTACACGTAGTATGTTGCACTACTACAACATAGACCCATGATCCCCAAAAGTCCGGACATTAAGAAAGTTTGGATCCATGTCTGAATACAAAGTTTGCAAGTCCAAACAATCTCTATACCTTTCTTAGGGTCCTTATAGGTACTAGGACTAGAAATGCCTTTGGAATCTAAAGATACCTGATATCTCAGGAGAGAGTCTGATTTTGTGGGGCATCCAGTCCAAACACTCAACGCATTTAGCCATGTGCTTAGCTTTAAGCATGTGAGTGCTTCTATGAAATGAATGGTGACTCTAGCGGGACAGTCAGGGGTGCTACTATGCTGAACCACTCACCTCACTGTACCCAACCAAAAATCACACTTTCAGTATCTCCCCTAGGGTGCCTACATCTAGCCAACCCCTTTCCTGGAGCACACCCACAAGCCTGGGGTAATCACTGCCACCACCCTGGCTCTGGTCTCTGTTAGCAATCTTGCAGCCTTGGGTACACAGACCCTGCAGATCTTCAGGGTGCTTAGCTCACTATGGTATTTGGGGGGGCTTCTTTTAACCTGAAGCGTTCAAAAGTAGCCTTTTGTACCAGAGGAAAGTAAAAAAGTCAAGTCCACTTTAACTAGCTGAGCAAAGGGAGCTAGAAGGCTGGTCCCTTCCCTCTTCCCTCAAGAATCCACAGCTAAGTATGCTGTAACAGATAGTGTTTATTAATATGAAAGGAAGAGACTGTGGAAGGGTACAGGATGGAGGAATGTTAAAAGAAAAATGCCTTGAACAAAACAGCCCTTTTAACATGCAGCTAAAGATACATAACCCTAATATATTGCCAAATTTCAGGTAAGTTACTCACATATACATCCAAAGGATGAACGAGCTCCAGAGGCTAGAGGCTGCAGTGTCTGTCTCAAAAGATTCCCCTTCTTCCCAAAAAATGCCTGCTCCAAGACAAAGGCAAGAGCGAGCTCCCCGCTCCCTCAGGAATTTCATAGGTGACCGGGTTAAAACCAAATAGCACATGGCTGAAAGGGGAGGGGTGTGCAGGATGTCCCAAATAGCACACAGGGCAGAAAGAGAGATGGGATTTCTACAGAGAGAGAGAAACTTTTTCCACAGTGACCACATAGAGTGCATGGTCTTAAGTGCTTAGCAGGACCTGGTAAACACGGGCCATTTCACTAAGCCTTTAAGATACTTGATGTTTCCCCCCTATTAAATCTTGAAGATCCTTATACACAAGAAATAATAATATTTAACCAATCAGAGTGGAGTACTTTAATGTTTCCACATTCTCCGAAACCTGAAAAATATAAACTGTATTTGATTAGCAAATTTCATTCAGAATTCCCTCTGACCTCTAACTGCTTTTCATATACTGTGCTTTTCTGCATTTTTATATGCCAGTTGCCCACTTTGTCCTTCACTATTGAAGGATATGTTTAGTGTCCCATTGAAGCCAATTGGGAGCTTGCTAATTACACAGGAGGAATAGACCCCATAAGTCTTTTTTCCCCTTTATTGAAGAAAATAAAGATAGCATACAGAAAATGGTAGCAGAAAAATTGCATATACCTTCTTTTTCTTGCAATTATGCCATCAAAGGCAGATCAGCATAATGACTGAATAATTGTTAGCTATGTTGAATACTGTAACACTTCTGTTGTTACAGATTTATGACAGTTCGATGTAAAGCCTGTACGTTGTCGCTGTTCTTAGGTGAAATCCTCAGCCTTCAGGAAATAGGAAGCATGAATTTGTCAAAGAAGCCTGATTGCTGATAGATCTCAAAGCATGCAGCTGCTATACTGGCCATTCAACTTGCCATTGTGCTTCCAGCAGAATTAAATTCACTGACCAATGCATGGTGTGAAATTTCATGCTCTGTGGACTAATGAAAAGAATGGTGGTGACTATAGACAGCCATGGTGATGGAAGGTAGGTAGTATTTTCAAAATAGAAAGAATCCAAAATTCAGTTTCCTCATGGCCCAAAAGTTTTATATCATACTAATGATTATATCATTTACATGAGAAATATGAAGCCACCACCCTAAAATAAAGTGTCTACCCACTACTGTATAATAGACTCAGACAGACCTACAGCTCCTTTCAGTGCCTCAAGAAGCACTAACGCTAATGGAATTGAGCGTCAAGGCTCTTACCATGGAAAAAAAAATGAAATGCAAGTACAAGACCTAATCATAGGACCTGCTGTCGATATGGGTCTGTCTCTCAAGGGATGTTGCTATAAAGGGAAAAGGCACTGCTGCAATTAGATAGAGTGAGCATTGCAGATACTTTATCGCCAGTCCTAGAATGAGATACTTGTAGGCATATCTCCTTGCTCTGTGCTGAACCACACTCCGGTTAAGGGACATAGGATCCACTTGTATATATGTCATTGAAGGATCAGGCCCAGCTTTCAAAAGTCTGGATAGCTCCACCCTTAGATGTCCAATATGAAATGCACATTCTTCCCTTGCAGAACTCAAGCCACTGAGATTAAGGCTGTGTATAGACATTCAGAGAGGTTAGAGTGAATTCAAATGGCCACCTGCTCTAAGGTAAATTGGGATGGGGGGATATTAGCAGGGGGATTGGGGAGATTAGGGTGGAGCAAGCAGACTCCAAAGGGGTGGGAGGGGTCCATGGGTGAATCAGGGGGGCAGGCAGGGTCTGTGAAGGGGGCGTCAGGGAATAGGAGGGGCAGGTGACATCTGTTGGGGGAGATTGGGAAGATCAGGGGGAGCTAGCAAGGTCCATGGGAGTGTTTGGGAGATCAGGGGTCCACAGCGGGCCTTGGGGGCTCTCGTCCTCACCCCTGAGAGCCTGACCCCCAGATGAATAACCCTCAACCAGCAAACCAAGCCCCACCATCCTGCCTGCTCCTCCTCATACCTTAACCCTATTTGCTCAGCTCCCAGCACTGGCAAATGTCAGTGAAAGCAATACCAAGAGGGGCTTTTAGGATTTGGAGGGCTCGAGGAAGGGGTGGGATCTAAAAATAACCTGGTGGGGTGGGTGGAGGTAGGAAAAGCACAGTCCTGGGGCTGGGGTCAGTGCCTGGGCTTTCCTAGCCTTGGGCCTGCACTGGGAACTGTACAGAAGTTTGGGACAGCTAGATCAGTCTAAAATGCCCAACCTGATCTAAGCTGAGTTTACCTTGGAGATACGGTTAACTTAGATTTGGTTGGCTATTTGCAGACTGATCTAATTCTCCTGAACTTCTGTACAATTCACTCTGAGATCCATTTAACTAGTGCAAGGTCCACACCTGGGCAAACTAAGCTAGATTAGATGTCCATTTTTAATCCTATCTAACTTTCCCATAACCTCCCCAAATATTTGTTTGCAGCCAGCATTACAGTAGATTTTAACATGCACTTAACTTCTGAATTAGCTCAGGGACTCTGGGCAGCTGTAAGAATACTGTATCATGTGTTTGCTAACTCCACGTGTGTATTACAGGGGTTCATCCTATATGTATACACGCAAATCATCAGCAAATAGACTAGGCGGCAGAAGATGATGCTTCAAAATATGTAGCATAATGACTACATTTTATATAATGAATAAAAACTTTTGGGCAGCTCTCTGAATCAGCTAAGCTGGCCCCACTCTGTTTTTGATCCAGAAATTGGAGGTGGAAACATTGGTTATAATTTTGTCATGGTGCAATGGAGCAAGAGGGCTTCTGTTACTTGAACAAAAAAGCAGCAGCAGGGAGGTCCCCAGGTTGGGGGGAAGACTGCTCGTGGAGGCCTGGCTATAGGGGAACAGAGAGGCAGGTAGTCATAGGCTGCAAGCACCTATTGCTGGGCTAGGACAATAGGGCAGAGCCCTGCTGAAACAACAAATGCAGGGTAGCAATAGTAAGCTACCCATTAGAATGAAAGAGAGGCAAGAACCAGGGCTAGCTAGCCACCTGACTGGAAGGGGGCAGGGCTTGAGAGGCATATAAACTCAGAGCCTGAGCTATAGCAGTCAGTCTAGCCCTACAGATGAAAGGGAGAGGAACCCTAAGCAGGATAGCTACAGGAGAGGGCCTGCCTGGCATTTGAGCTGCCCTGGGGGTTGCAAATAAGAGGCTTAGAGCTTGCAGGGAGTAGGACCTAGTGTGGTGGTGTTTTAGTTATAGCCAGTGGGATTGTATTATTTTGTAAGCTTTATACTAGTGAACCAGGTATGGCTATAAAGGGTGATGAGGAGGTCATGGGTGGGCACCTGTGGGGTGCATTGTGGTTTAAGTCACAGTGGGGTGCCTGAGGGGCTCACCATGTGCAGTTTTGGGGCCCTACCAGGAGCTGGGGCTCAAGACCAGGCAGGCAGAAAGGAGAGAAGGGCAAAGCCTGCAGAGTCAAGGGCTCACAGCCTGAGAGGAGTAAGACTGGGGCTAGGGGTCCATAGCCCAAGGTTGGAGGCAAGACAGGGGCTTGGGCTGGGAAGCCAGGTCCAGCACAGTGGGTGTAGGCTGAGAGGGGCTCAGCCAGATCAAATGGGCCAAAGCCAGAAAGGTAGAAGCCCCAACAAAGGTGTGGAGGCCTCAGGAGGCCTGAAGTGATAACTGGTAACATCCATTTGGCATGGGCATGGTTTTAGTCACAAAAAGCCTTTAAGGCAACAGGTACCCTGGGGGGTATGGATGGGCCAGGAGGGCCCACCTTGTGCTTGAGGGGAAGAACTGGGAGGGACCTTCTGGCTGGGAACCTAGGGCAGCCTCCATCTTAAAAATTAACTAGTTACATCAAAGTGTGGGAGGTGAGAGAAAAGATAAAGTATCCAAAGAGCCAGAGCAGGGCAAGAGGCATGTGGACACCAGAGGGCACCATGGCTGCCCTGGGGCCTGAACCTGCTACACATGGATTCATCTACATTTCAGGCTAGCCTGTACTTCAGGACAAAGGATGGCATTTCCTAAGAAGCAAATGGAACCAGTACTGGCAGCTTTCAGGGAGAATGCTGATCAGCCAGCAAACCGCCGTCACTTTCCTAGTAGGACTTCATAATTGTCTTTTGACCTTGATTAGCAATGCAGTGTCTCCCAAATGCTCTGTTTCCATCTTTCTCCCTTAAAGGTCACCTTGATATACAGATGGCTTCTGTTTGATGAAGCATGAAGAAAGACAGTCAGAGTACTTGTGGCAGGAGTCCCAGGCTGAGTTTGACAGATTGAAATCTTGTCTCATGGCTAAACAGGAAGCAAAGCAGGTGTTCTTCGTTTCCATCATAGCATCTGTGAGTTCTTTGACTTTTGGAACTTGCGCTCCCCATTGGAACATCAAACCCTGAATCTGTTGACTTCCAGTTAATCTATGTTATCAGTTTGGGGCATAGCTACTGGGTTATATCCTGGGAATATGCCACTGGCACTGGAGCTAAAGTACTTGCAAAAGATCATTCAGCAATGCAGATTAGAGGGTTTAAACAATTACCATTAACATGTTCAGATTGAACTGGAGCTCAACTAGACGGGAAGTCTTTTGTGTGTGGACATCCTGAATCTACAGCTTCCTTTCACATGGTGATTCCCGTGCATGTTTCTCATTAAAGAGAATGCATGCAATGTGCTATAGTATAGATTGATTCACCGTGCTATATACGAGGAAGAAGGGAGCAGCATTCCCTTTCTCTCCTCTCTCAAAGACATGCACCTTGTCAATCCATCCCGTGAAACACTAAGGGCTCAGACAGAACTTACGTTTGTCATACAACTGATCTCCTGAAAGTGTTCTACAGCTGTGCTGTGACACCATGTTCATGGCTGCAGAGTGCTTTTAAAGTGGCTGATCAAGCAACAAATTAATCCTTATCAAATGAGGAATCAGATGAAGGTGCTCCACTTTGGACTGCCTTAGGCTGGGCAAACTCCAATGTTACCAGATTTACCCATCACTTTGGGGTGTGCTCATTTATTAGGAGTATGTTTCTGGAGTCTCTTTAATTCTATCAATGTGCTGCTTGTGTAACTTCTATTTCTGCATGGAGCTCTATCTCTCCCTAGTGCAAGTCCTCACCCCCAATGGAGCTATCTTGCAGGACTCATTTGCAATGGGGTTGGGTTTCTCCCACCACCAAATCAGTCTGTCTCTGTCTCTGTCTCTCAGATTAACAGGGCATGCCTGAGCCAGGCCAGATTAGTCAGCATTGACAGGCTGACACCTTCACATGCCTTGAACTCAGTTCATCCCTTATTTCATCAGGACAATAATAAATGCAGTTAGACACGCACGCTAACAGAGTATGTGTGAGGAGGCTGGGTTCAATCATCATTTTCTGCTGATACCCTCATGCGCCTCAAAACTCAACACATCCCAATCTCTTGTCACAATGGTCCTAGTAGTAACTCTCTTGATGAGAGGACACCACTGTAGTTTGGGGCATTATAGGGATCTTTGGCTTAGGTAAAAGAAGTGTTGCTGCAAAGCAAATGGGGAGGTCAAGGGGAAGGAAGAGTAAGTGAGGTTCAAAGAGAGAGTATAGCAATCAACCTGACCATAACAGTTATTTATTGCCAGGTACATGAACTTATGATGATACCAGTAGTAATAGCCATAAAACAGAGAAAAATAAGAGTTACAGTATTACATAGTTTCAATTAGGTATTTGGAGAAATCTAGCTCAAGTTTGCTCAGCAAGTCAGGTTTAGAAAGCTGTGCCTGGAGTAAGAAAGCAAAAGTCAGGTTCCTGGAGTTGGAGAGAGAGACAGCTGGGGTCTCACCACTCAATGAAGCTTGAACCAGTTGAGGTTCCCAGGTATTTGTTGGAGCTTGCAGACGGGCAGAGCCCCCAGCATGATCCATTTTGGGGATTTCCAGGCAGAAAAGGAGCGGAACTGGTGCAGCTTTTGGCTCCAAGCACCAGAAACTTGAGCTGGGGTAAGGGTTTTTGAAGAGAACTAACAATAGCTCAAGGGAGAACAGTAGGTTTGTTTATGTGTAAATGATGGCTCATATGCTGGAACTGATCACTCCTGGCTATGGGTGGCATTACTGTGAGGGAGCTCACAATACAGACAGGCAGATTCAGTGTTTTGGGTACTAGTAAAGGAGTCATTACTAGAATTGGTCTGATAAATGCTGAGCTGGGTTTGTACAGACATGGGTTGATTGGCATTTGGAGCAGAGATCCTCCATCATGAATTGCTCCCCTGGTCCCAGAATTCAGTGCGGTCCTTGCCTTGGAATCTCTGTTCTCCATTCTGAATGCTAATGAAGGTGCATGCCTGTCCCATCTCCCATGAAAATGAGACATGGGGAGTTGCTTCACTACTATCACCCTTGTCTGGAGGGATTTAGGTGCGTCTCCCACTGCATCTTCATTGACTTTTGTAAGCCCTTCCTCTAATCAGTTCTTGTTCAGGCAGAGGTGGGGGCGTGGGGATGAGTCCTTTGCAAGTCAGACAGGCTGTGTACTGTGCTAGGGCTCCCCAAGAACACAAAGCTGACAGGTAACACCAGCCAACAGCTCGCTCCCATCCCCCATCCACTCTCCCTTCCTGCAAACACCCATGGAGCTGGGAGGGCAGTGTGGGGCTAGGGGAGAGAGACTGCAGGCAGGCTTCTTGGGCTCAATCAACTCCAAAAGTGGAGCTCAATTTCTTTTTTTTTTTTCTCTCCCCCTGCCCCTTCCCCCACAACCCAACAGAGAAACATCTGCATATAAACATCTATATATACATCTATGTAAAGCACCATGAGTTAGAGCAGGGGTCTGCACATCTGTCAGCATTCTAAGGAACCAGCTCTGATGACCTGCCAGGGATAGCACAACCATCAAGTAGTCTGTGATGCATTGATTACTTGGGTGAGTGGACATATGGATGCCACCCACTTGGAGAATCCTGAAACAGCTCTGTGTTTACATGCTTCCTCAGCTTCTTGAGTGGATAGCCCCCGACACCAATTTGTGTTTCACTGCACAAGTGGCAGGATTTTCCCGTGTGTCCATAAATATCTTAATCTTGGGATTTTCATTTTGTTTTATAAATAGTCTCAAAAGTATACAGGGCCCCTCTGAAGTCAATGGCAAGCCTTTTGTTGACTTTAGTGTAGTCAGGAGTTCAGGCAGGGTATGGAATTGAACTAACCCCTTCTCCAAATGCTGTGGTACAGCACCATGAGAGACGTGTCTAAAATACTGTGCATCCTATTGTTAAATCTCTCCTTGGCCACAATATTTCTTGGAACGATGGAGCAGTTCAGTGTGCAGCCCTGAAGAATTAATATGGCTCGCAATCCCAGCAATGCTTCGGAGCCTTCAGATCAAGACTCTTTTCTTGCTGAAGTTGTCAATTTTTGCAGCATTCTTTTTATATATTCCCCACTCCCCCTCATCAAACCAGGATTTTCATTAATTTAAATTTAAAAAAAAAATCAGAACAGCTTATGTCTCTCATGCACATTATGTGGCATCACCCTTGCCTGTGCTTTATCCCGATTTCAGAGCTGTCATGCAAATAAACCAAAATAATATACATGGTGCTTATCTCTTGGCTTCAGCTTACCTCATGGCTTGCTTTTCTTATAGTGTATTTGAGGAAACCTTCCCAATCATTTCTGTTTTCTCCACTTATTTCAATTAAATTCCTTTCATTCTTCTTCCCCAAGGGACCTTGATCTGTCTCCAGATTTCCCATTCAAGCCCTTCATTCTGCCCCTATAGTACACATAGCCCCTAGAGGTCCACATAGCTACCACTGCTGGCTCCCAGTTCTCGTTAATGTTTTAGAAAAGTGGTGCCCAACCAAATATGGCCCATGGAGCCATGTCATCTGGCTGGAAGGGCACCCCACAGATCTGAAAATCTGGTAGAAGGGGAGTGGTGGCAATGGCAATTAAGTCTGCTACCACTCCTCCACCATCAAACTTCCAGCCTTGTGGAGAGCCCCATGGCCCAGAGGACATGGCCTCATACATTTGATCAGGCCTGCTGACCAGCCCCGTGCTGCTCTTCCAGCCCACCAAATGTTTGAATGTGTTGGGGTTTTTTTTCTTTCTTCATCAATACGGAAGTGGGGATTTCCCTTTTCTGTGAAATCCTCACAGGGGAAGGCAAAACCTTTGTCATCTACTTTTAAAAATCCAACTGAAGTACCTATGTACTCTACCTTTTACAATTAATTGTGGTATCTGAAAAGTGAGTCTCTCCCTCTCTCTCTCTCTCTCTCTCATCAAAACATTTTAAAAGTTCTTTGTTTTAGCATGTGGCAGGATAAGCAAAAAAATTTTTCTTAAAAATGTTTTATGAGATAAGAAAATGGTTTCATCATGGTAGTCTTTTCTCACTGTTAATCAAGATACTAGTTTTGCCTGCAGGGTTCATTTTACAGTTACCTTCAGGACTTAATTTTACCCCATAGTATCTCAAAAGAAACAATATCAAATCATTCAAGAAAATCATTTCCAACTATGGGCACCTAACCAACATGAACTGTTTTTAAAAGAAAGCCCTCTTTTCCATGCCACCCATATTAATTATATCTCAAGCTGCTGGTTTGTAGTTTCGACAGCACAGATCAAACATGTATACAAATCTCGTACAACTAAAGCTTTCTCATCTAATAAGTCTAAATTTGAAAAACATACATTTCTCTCTACTTAAAAATCAAGGCTCCAATGTTATTTGAAACTGAAAACAAGATGCTCTAGGATTGTAGACTAAGTCAGATATTTTTAGTTCCATCCTCATCTACTGGAGTTGATATCTCCTAGGACAGATGGGTTTTTCCAGAGAACATTGTCAAATGTTTGCTCAGCCAAGATCAATTTTGTTCCAAGTCTTTTCTCACCTTCTGGTGAAATGTAGTTCACTTGCCAAACAAAAAATTAATGTAACAGTGTGAAGCCTTGTCACTTGGGCTGGGGGTGGTGGGGGGAGAGGAGCAGCTGCGGGGAGGGGGTCTTTTCCATACAAAATCAACCCTCAGTCTTTTAATGAGAATCTTAAGAGCCTCTTTAAATGGATTCGAATGAATGAATGAATGAACTTGAAGTTGAAGCAACAAATAGGAACTCAAGAGAATTGGGTTCAGTTCCCAGTTGAGTAACAATAGGTGACTCACTTATGGACAGATGATTCATAGTTTGAAACCTCCACAATCAACACAGCCTGACCCTTATTTTAGGCACCTAAAATGAAGTAGCTTTTTGCAGCCACTAGCACAGAGCTTGGAGGGAGAAATCCAGGTTACTCCGTGGCAAAGCTGTGCAACTCAAAACTTTTATTAAGAGCCATTGCAAGGTGCATGTTCCAATAGAGTACCATCACAAATGGGATTGTCTGTCTGTCTGTCTGTCTGTCTGTCTGTCTGTCTGTCTGTCTGTCTGTCTGTCTGAATATAAGCGCTCAACATGTTTGCAGACAAGGTTCCTTGGGTGAATTTGATATCTCTTATTAGACCAACCCAAATGGTTGGAGAATAGTTATTAAGCAAGCTTTCGGGTTCAAAAACCCTTCGTCAGGCTAAGGACGCTGCAGCAGTTGGTGTGTGCTCTTCCTGGATGGAACCCATAGACATGGTTGAATTTGAATTTGAAGATACCTCTAACACCAACATGACTCCTCTGCCAGGGATTGCCACCTCACCAATCTTAAAAAGGCTTTCACCCAGCAAGGACACTCCTCCAGAGAGGTAGATCGCATGTTTGAAAGAGCCACCTGGATACCACGTGAAGAACTGCTGCAGTACAGAAGAAAAACACCCACAAATCACACACCTCTGGTTATGACCTATCACCCATCCCTTGAACCTGTACGGAAAATCCTCAAAAAATTGCAACCCATATTAGAAAAAGACCCTATTCTTAAAAAGATCTTCCCAGAGCCACCCATCCTAGCCTTCAGACAAGCACCGAACCTCGCCAACCTCATCACCAGAAGCAAACTTCCTCAACCCCAGAACACACCAAAAGGATCCAGACCGTGCCATGACAAGAAATGCAAAACCTGCCCCCACATCTCCACCACCTCCACTATTACTACACCCCACAACAGAGCCATCAGCATCCCTGGATCTTACAGCTGCACCTCCAGGAATGTGATATACCTCATCCAATGCACCAAATGCCCTGATGGAAGATATGTAGGAGAGACCAGACAACAACTGTGCACCAGAATGATGGATTTCCGGTGTGCATTCAAAGAAAGAAACACCCAATTACCGGTGGGGGCACATTTCTCACAGGAGGGCCACTCTCTCTCCAACCTCTCAGTCCTGATCCTCAAGGGAAACTTACACAACACTTCCCAGAGACGAGCCTATGAGCTCCATTTCATCAACCTGCTGGATACTAGAGATCAGGGACTAAACATTGTAATGTATCAAAATCCAATGTCTATCTGCCTGGCAACTGACTCCCCAGCCCAGCCCCTGGCTTCTTTACTTTTCATTCCATCCAGGAAGAGCGCACGCCAACTGCTGAAGCTTCCTTAGCCTGACAAAGGGTTTTTGAACCCGAAAGCTTGCTTAATAACTATTCTCCAACCATTTGGGTTGGTCTAATAAGAGATATCAAATTCACCCAAGGAACCTTGTCTGCCTATGTCCTTAGAGCAACACGGCTACAACCTAAACCCCTGCAACATGTTTGCAAGCAGGCACATGAGCAGATTAATGAATCGTCATGTAGTGAGAACACAGTTTGGGGTACTGACGGGTAAATCGACTCATTGTTTCACCCTTTTAATCCTTTTCTTTTGGCAAAGTAGTTCAACAAAGAATTATGGCAAGCCACTGAGAATGCCCTAGCAGGTGCCTAATATGGCATGAAGGCCATGGCCTGTTCACTCTAGCTCTGAAAATAAGGTCCCTTTAAAAGCATCTCTAGTTTGGGACAGAAAGTTTACAGAAGTAAAAATCACTAATCACTTTGGAAATGTTAAGCCTCTTCCTTCCTCCCATCAGTGGCCTGTCTTGTCTGTTTAAGCTGTAAGCTCTTATTAGGAGTATGCAGACTGTCTAGCACAAAGGCAGTCCATTCTCAACTGGAGCCCCTAGTGTATGTCCCTATATAACAATAATAATGCAGCTGACTCAGTTTAGTAATTAAATCCTAAATCCTCAGTCAATACCAATCCTCTTGAATACAGAATTGTGGAAAATCAAATCCTTCTCGAAACTGGGAGGTAAATTAAACCACCAAGAGCAGTCTTTCCACAATAGTCTACTGTGACAGTAGGCCACTCCTGGGCTTCAGAATAGGTGCATTTCTAAGTAAGGAGAAATAAACCAGACAGAATTTGAGCATATTTCTTTCTAATCTATTTTATTGATTTCGGGCCTGATCCTAAATCCACTGCAGTACATTACACAAGTTTTGCTTATCTTGAACAGCAATGAGAGAAATGGCAATCTCATTTGCAGAAGCCCCTGATAATTAAATAGTATGAATTACATTACCACAATGTCATTACCCCTGAAGCTCTGTTTCAGAAAATATAAGTGGGTTTTTCAGTTGTTTTCCATAGTGCAACCCAACCCATCTCCTTCAGACCAGCCATTCCCAGGACCAAATTTGCCCATGGGTTTCCCTCCCCGAAGTAATTAAAGCATCTACATTGTTAAGATCTAAATTCAGCTGTCTATCTTGTAAAGAATCCCTCCCACCCCAAGCAAAACGGAACGATTGTTAATGTATTTTTTATTATTTTCATGCATTAAAAATGCATGAAAAATACGCTATAAACATCACCATTTCTCTTTTTTTAAGTCCGTGAATGATATCACAGAGCCTCCAGGGTCAAATTCTCTGATGGTATAAATTGGGTCAGTTTCATTGACTTCAAAGGAATTTTGCCCATTTACATTAGAAGAAAATTACTAACTAGTCTGTTACTGAAAAGCGAGCTGAAAACAGCACAGATGGGCAAGACTTTAAATTGTCAAGGTCAGTAGGGCAGGTAGAATTATGCAGTAATCGAGCTACAGAAGCATCAAATGTGAACAGAGAAATTAGAAATAAAATTCATGAATGTTTTAAAAATGTTTTGCGGTCTCCAAATCTCCTTTACGGCTTGGGCCTTTGAAGATTTAATGCTTATTTGGTACGTCTACTCTGGGGCTGACTTACCAAGTCCCTTTACTAGCCAATGTAATTTTCCAGCTGATCTATAAATTACTTGCCCACTATGCTATTACTCCACCTACTGGCATATTTTGAATTTACTTCAGGCAATACACTTTTCTCCACAGTTTTTCTACACCATTAAATTACTTCATAGTATGAAAATGATGCTATGGACTTTGAGTGACATTCACTACTGGAGAGAAGCCTAGCCAATGGGTTACATAAGATGTAAGCCATAAAGTACATGGACTGTACCCAGTAGTATTTGGGTGAGCTTCAGCTTCTGTGCCTTCTTTCAGCACTTTGATAATTCCATACCAGCATTCCCACTATACATTTCATAGAGCTGCTTAAAAAACTGTGAAAAACGTTTTTAATAAACATAAAAGTAAAATTTAACAGAAATATTACATTTGCAAAATTGTCCATTTTTCTACTAGGGGTAATATTTAGGGAAATCCTTCAAGACAAGTTTGCCATAGGAAATCTATATCCCTGTCATTGCTTTGTTTCCTTCTCCCATTTATGTGCAAAATTTTACCCTGTGACCATTTTCCAAGAGTTACTTTACTGCTATGACTCCTATCAGCCATTTATATCAGTCTTTAATTGCTCAAAGCGCTAATGGTCTTTCTCAAGGAAGCTTCCCATTAACTAAATGATGTAACCTTTTTGACCCTTTCCTCTATATTTAGAGCTAGCTGTCACCTATCCCTTTTATGATCTCCCTCACTTTCTATGGGACTGCCTTCACCTTGCCATACTGAGGGAGAGCTCTGCACTGGAAATGGTACCTGCTCCTATAGGGCACGTCCACACATGCAGGCATGTGTGCTGGCAGCAGCTTAAATAGCAGCAGTACAAATTTGTGCCAGAGACTTGTGCCTCAGCACACATGCCTGAACATGCACTTTGGTGTGAGGCAAATTGTGCCACTTGGGCCAAACTGACCCTGCCCACCTCCTTCTGGATCTTCAACCAGGAAGGAGCTAGAGGCTGGGGTCAGCATCTCTGCTGGCCCTAGCAGTATAAAAAACTTCCCAGATGAGCAGCTCAGGACTACTTGCCCTCAGGAGTTCCTGAGTCCCAGCCAATTGGTATCTGGGGACACTAGCCCCTTGTGCCATCTGGATTGCTGAAGCAGCCCTACTAACCTAGACTGACCCCTGCACCCTCTACCCACTGCAACAGTCTGGCAGTGGGGGATGCTGCCTGACTGTGACCTACTTCCACCTACAACAATATATGCTCTCTTGGATCCGCAGCTTCATGGCTGAGGGCATGCCAGGCTCATACAAGGATCACATGGCTTCCTGGGCTGTGATATGGGCACTGCAGCAGAGTCATCTGCATTTCTGAGCGAGCTCCCAGTAGGCCATGTCTGCATAGTTGACCTTTGTGCGGAACTGCTGTCATGGCTTCTGGTGCCCCAGCTCTGCCATCTGGGAAGCTATCACCCAGAAGATGTGCTTGTTGCAGTGGCCTGCTTTGAACTGTCAAAGCATGTCCTCCTGGCCCCAAATGGCCAGCTCAGCCACCTCGTCTGCCCTCCAGCTGGGTCCCCAGTGCTGGCCCTGTGCAGGCTCCTCTGCCCAGGTCTTGCCACTTGCCTGACAAGCAAAGATCTTCGTGTTCCCTGTTTAAAAACCGCAAATTCTCTGATTTAAAAAAAGCAAAACAAAACAAATTCTCTCATTAAAATACCTAAAATCCATGTTCCTCTGAAATTAAAATGAAACATCGCTATATATATATATATATATAAAGAGATCAGTTGGGCAATGTGTTTATTGATATATTTACAATTTACATTTTAAAGCAATTTGGAAGCCTACCAGTGCTTCTATCATCATAATAAAAGGAATTCTAAATATCTATACACTTTGGTGTTTGTTTTTGGTTTTTCCTCATAGAAAAACCAGAGCTGTCCCTGCCCCCTTTACTCACTAGGATGTGGGGCACTGAGCAGCACTGATATGCTGGTGCCCTTCCCCTGCCCTTGCCCCTCACTCCTGATCTGCAGCCCCTGCCTGCCTGCATTAGCTCCCTCCCAGCAGCAGCTCCATCCCAGCACCAGGGTTTGAGTCCAGCTGCAGCTACTCCATCTGCTGCTTTGTGGCTCTGAGCAGTGCCAGCCCTTGCTGTTCTGCTCTCTGCACCTGTGCCCAGGCCCCAGTGATCCCCATGTCGTTCCTGGGAAGCCCCTGACTGCGGCTCAGGGACTGAGCTGGGCAAGCCCCACTCCTCCCAGGCTGGCCTCCCCCTGCACAGGCTGCTCTAGGGGGGCAGTAGGGCTCTAAGTCTGGCTCTGGTTGCCTCTCCTACCTGGAGTGCTCCCCCATTTCTCTCTCTCACACCCCTGCTGCCACCTCCACCCATCCCCCCAGCCCATAACACACCCAAGTGGTTCCTGGGACCTGGAGCGCCTTCCCCCTCCCCCCCACCAGGCTGGGGCTGCATGTCCCAGCACTGGAGTGGGCTTGGGGCCAAGCTGCAGTGTGGCCGTTGCCCCTGCAGCCGTGGCTCATGCAAGTGGTCCCATCCTGTCCTGTCTGGCAGCTAGGCATGCAGAGCATGAGATTTGTGGGGGGATGTGAGGTTTGGAGGGGGAAGGGGTGTGGGGGTGAAGTTTGGGGTGGGGTTGTGGGTGGGTGTAGGGCTTGTGAAGGTGAAATTTGTGGAGGGTATGGGGCTTGTTCAGGAGTTCCGGAGGGTGTGGGGTTTGTGGATTGGTATATAGGTGGGTGGTTTGGGGGTGTGGGGTTTGTAGGTGGATTGTGGGGGTGAGGGGAACTGCTTGGGAAGGATGGGTCCCCCACCTGCCCTGCAGCGCACTGTAACCCCCCTCCCACATGCCCCTGCAAACAGCCACAGCAGTGACCATCAGGGTACTCATGGCCCACTACTGGCAGAGCCCCCCAGTGGAATGGTGTGGCCCTGGCCACCTCAGACCCAGCACCACCTGTGCCAAATGGAGCCAGCCCAGCCCAGGGGCATGTGCCTTCAGGCAGGACCGGGCTGCTCTTGCTGTCACCCAGGGTCCCAGCACTATACACAAGATTCGCATGCCCTTAGAGTTGGCTGAGTCCTGCC
The DNA here is from genome assembly GCF_030867095.1 of Alligator mississippiensis. NCBI lineage: Eukaryota > Metazoa > Chordata > Crocodylia > Alligatoridae > Alligator > Alligator mississippiensis. Next base: position 221,543,674 of record NC_081824.1, on the reverse strand, counting down.
TCTGTGTGTCCACACACTGTTGGGCTGGGCTGGCTCTGTGGAGGCAGGACCCAGCCCAGCCCAAAGGCAGCCAGCTCTTGCATGCAGTGCTAGGGGCCCTAGTGACAAAAAGAGTGACCTGGTCCTGCCTGAAGGTGCACACCCCCAGGCCGGGCTAGCTCCATGTGGCACAGGCAGTGCTGGGTCTCACACAGCTGGGGCTGCAACATGCCACCGGGGGGCTCTACCAGTAGCAGGCCCTGAGCACCCCCAATAGCTGCTGCTGTGGGCAGGGAGGGGGGCTGTGTGCCATGTAGGGAGGCGGGGGCAATGGACCCATCCTTCCCAAGCAGTCCCCCTCACCTGCCCCCAGTCCTCCCCCCCAAACGCACACACGCAATCCTCCCCACCCCCACAGTCCCCTCAGCCCCACATCCCTACTTACCTGGGACAGAGCCTGGGTCTGAGCCACTGTTGCAGCCTTGCCCAATTCCTATTTCCCCAGCACACTGAGGCAGAGACACTCTGGCTGGGTGCAAGAGTGTCTCTTTGGAGGGCCCAGCCTCCGATTGTTTCAGGGCATGCTCCAGGAGCATGCCCTGTACCATTTTTTTCCAAGTGTGGGGGTTTTTTGAGGGTTTGGGGTTTTTTTGGTTTGTTTTTTTTTTTTTTTTTTATTCTTGGATTTCCCAGTCCACGCTGCAAATATGCAGCACAGGGAACTTTTTTTTTTTATTTCCAGCATGCCTCTTGTGGTGTCTCAAACTGCTTTGAGATGCCTCAACAGGCACGTGCTTATTGGTCTGGATATGGCCATAAAGTTTATCACAAAGCCAGCTCTAAAGCAGTGATTTAATAATAAAGCTCATGAAAAAATATCTGATGGAAATTTTTTTTTTTAATAGAAAATACCTATTCAACCAAAATGGAAAAACTTAATGAATAATTCTAGTCAAAGTTATTGTGTTGTTGTTGGAGAAAAAAGATGATAATTTTCCTGGGAGGGAAAGAATTTTCACTTAAAGTACTCTTTTTTTCTGAGTGAAAAATGGAACGGTACTTCCACTACAAATAAAAAAAGTGAAAGTGTTCCCCCCTGTCCATCAAGTGAATATTTTCATGAGAAAAATGGAAAGCACCATAGACAATGTTGTACAAAAAATTCAATTGTAATGGAATGTTTCTGTGAAATGCATGTACCATTTTGACCAGCTCTCTTTAACAAGCAGCTACTTTGCATGAAAAACATGCAGCTCCCCTTTCCATGAGCTGACAAACTTGAGCTGCTGTTTGCAAGCAATCAAGCCATCCACTTCCCTGGCCTTTGTATTTAGATGTTATCCAAACTCCCTTTACAAAACAGCAAGTCCCCTGTATTTCTGCTTTGTTATCCATTGCTGCCTGCAACCAGGTCCTTAATCAGATATGGGCCTAAATTTTTTAGTTATCTTCTCTGTAAATGTTTGGCATAAGCTGCTTCATTCCAAACTCTTACATGGGATTTTTTACCTGCCACTTGGCAAATTACAAGATGCAGGCTCCATATGCTGCACTGCACAAGACTGAACATGTTCTCCAAGGTTTCGCCTAATTATCAGTGGGTGGCCATAGATTAAAACCAAGCTCAGTCCTAAGGCATAGCTCTGCAGGAAGCTCCTTTGCAATTCATGAAGGAGTGGAGTATTTCTGTTAATTAGTATTTACTGAGGAAGATCGTCCTTCCTCCTGAACCAGTTTACAAAGGCCACAAAATGCCACAGCTGGTGGGTGATGAATTCTCCTGATGTAGGCCCCAAGCAAGCAGTCCATGGCAAGCCCTGGTACAGGGAATGGGGAGCGGAGAAACACAAGAAGACTATGGTTGAGGGGTAGGGAAGGCTATTGCAGGCAGTGTGGGTAATGTACAGACAGCCTAGGACTGGCTTCCTGCAGTGAGTGCAGATTCAGCCCCCTCAGAGCAGCCCAGAATGTTGACAGCTCCAGAGCTGCAAATTTTGTGCTGCACCAGCATTGTTTATAGTGAAGTGATAACCATGGAGCTCTACCTAGGCAATGGCCATAGCTTCTGAAAGCAGAACCTCATATCACTGATAGTGAAAAGAATCTCACCCAACACATGCTAGTAACTCCACACAATGGGCGAGCCCAAAGCTTGTTTTAAGAATTCCTTGCTGATGCTTTCAAATCCTGATACAAACATTGGAATTCCTATGATTAGTCTGGAAAAAGGGCAGCCTGATTTCCATTTTTCTAGCACACCTAGCTGCAGATTGCACTTTCTGGGGAAGCTACCATAGAAAAGCCACCTGCTAGCCTCAGAATTTCATTTTGTTATCCATTCCCAGTTCACTGACTGCATTTTCTGTAGGACGGAAACCCCTTTGGCTTAATAGGGAACTTTTGGACCTTCTGAAAATAAAAAGAAAAGCCTACGCCAGATGGAAAACAGGAATCATCACCAAAGAAGACTACATAACACTAAGCCACACCTGTAGAGAGCGGACTGGAAAAGCCAAGGCAGAAACTTAACTCAGGCTAGCCACAGGAATCAAGGACAACACAAAGTCCTTCAGATATGTGGGAAGTCAGAGAGAGAACAAAGGCAGCATTGGACCCCTGCTAAATCAAATGGAGCAACTGATGTCTGGCCCTCAGGAAAAGGCCAATCTTCTTAATGATTACTTTGCGTCGGTCTTCCACCTGCCCAAGGGGGTCACCATGTCAGACAGGACACAAAGCATCCAGGGGGCGGGAGATGGGCCCACAATTGATGTAGATCAAGTAAGGGAATACGTCGAGAGGCTTGACATCCATAAGTCCACAGGCCCAGATAGAATGTACCTGAGAGTCCTGAAGCTGGTGGACATCATAGCGAAGATATCTGAGAACTCGTGGCACTTAGGAGAGGTACCGTAAGACTGGAAAAGAACCAACGTGGTCCCAATCTTCAAGGAAGGAAGGAAGGAAGATCCAGGGAATTACAGGCCAATCAGTCTGATATCCATCCCTGGAAAGATCCTGGAGAAAATCATCAAAGGTTCCATCAGCAACAGGCTAATGGAAGACAACTTTCTGAGTGCCAGTCAACATGGCTTCATTGCTGGAAGGTCGTGCCTGACCAGCCTCATCTCCTGACCAGATGACTCACTGCCTGGAAAGGGAGATGAGATTGATTTCATATACCTGGATTTCAAGAAAGCCTTTGACTTGATCTCCCATTATGTCCTCATAGTTAAGCTGGGGAACTGTGGCTTTGACCATCCCATAGTCCAATGGCTGGGGAACTGGCTCTGGGGTTGTTCTCAAAGCATATTAGTTGATTAAAGCCAATCAACATGGCTCAAGGTGACCAGTGGTGTCCCTCAGGGCTCACTACACAGACCAGTACTTATAGTTTCATAGATATTATGGTCAGAAGGGACCTATTAAATCATTGAGTCTGACCCCCTGGGCAGGAATGAGTACTGGGGTCAGATGACTGCAGCCAGGTGTCTGTCCAATCTCCTTTTAAACACCTCCAAGGAAGGGGACAGCACCATCTCCCTTGGAAGCTTACTCCATATTTTGGCAACCCTCACTGTAAAGAATTTTTTCCTGATATCCAATCTGAATGTGCTCTCTTCCAGTTTGTGGCCAGGCACCCTGGTAAACACTGTATCCCCTATTTCTTGCTGCACCCCACCCCCCTTGATGAGGCAGCCACGAAATCACCGCTCAGCCTCCTCCTGCAGAGGCTGAAGAGGTTCAGGTCTCCCAATCGGTCCACATAGGGTTTTTTTCTGTAGGCCTTTAACCAGATGAGTTGCCCTCCTCTGAACCCTCTCCAGGCCATCCACACCCCTCCTGACGTGTGGCACCTAAAACTGGACACAGTACTCCAGCTTTGGCCTAACCAATGCTGCATAGAGAGGAAGTATCACCTCCCTAGACCTGTTTGTGATGCACCTACTTATGCAAGAAAGGGTGCAGTTAGCTTTACTTATTACCTCATCACACTGGTGACTCACGTTCATTTTGGAGTCGACTATGACTCTGAGATCCCTTTCCACAGTTGTACTACTTAGAGTGGTACCTCCCAGGCCATAAGAGTGTTGATGATTCTTCCTCCCCAGGTGCAATGCATGACACTTATCCTTGTTAAACTGCATCCTATTCTGTTCAGCCCATTTCCCCAGCCTGTCCAAATCAGCCTGGATTCGCTCCCTGCATCTAGTTTGTGCACCTCCCCCCATAGTTTGGTGTCATCAGCAAACTTGGACAGGGTCCTTTCTACTCCCTCATCCAAGTCACTAATGAAGATATTGAATAGTACCGGTCCCATCAATGCATTTCAAGCAAAACTAGAGGCATCAGCCTCCCTCTTTACTCAGCCTTAGTGAGGCTGCAGCTGGAGCACTGTGTCCAGTTTTGGGCTCGCCACTTCAAGAGGGACATGGATAAGCTCAAGAGAGTCCAAAGGAGAGCCACTTGCATGGTCAAAGGCCAAGAGAGCAAGCCTTATGAGGAGAGGCTGAGGAACATGGGACTTTTCAGCCTGGAGAAGAGAAGGCTCAGGGGGGACTTGGTGGCAGCCTATAAATATATAAGGAGGGTGCACCAGGATCTGGGAGAACAGTGTTTCACAAGGGCTCCCCAAGGGATAACAGGCTCTAACAGCCACAAACTTCTGGAAGACCAATTTAGACTGGACATAAGGAAAAACTTCTTTATAGTCCAAGTGTCCAGGGTATGGAACAGACTCCCCCTAGAGGGGGTGCAAGCACCTACTCTGGACTCTTTCAAAAAGCATTTGGATGCTTATCTTGCTGGGATCATTTGACTGCAGCTGATTTCCTGCCTAAGGCAGGGGGGCTGGACTCAATGATCTCACGAGTTCCCTTCCAGCCCCTAATGTCTATGAATCTATGACTTTGGGTCACCACTTCATCGATTGTCTTTGCATCCATCATCTGGAGCACACATATTCAAGACTTAGAAACATCCTTGCCTGTGAGACCTAGAAATCTTACTTGCTCCTTTCTTTCCCATAGGATGGATTCTTATTGTGTTCTAGATGCTAAAGCTGCCTATTTCTGAGACAGCTTCTTTACAATGGACTTTTCTGAGCTAAAATGAAAACACTCCCCCCTCCCCCTGCATTTAGTTTTCTCATGTCCACCATTCATCCTGCTCTATTTTACTTGGTCACATCTTCTCCTGTCCCCCCATCCAACTTCAAAAGTCCTTGGTTTCTTCCCATTCCTCTCCTTACTTTATTCCCATCCTTGCTCAGAAGCCAGAAGGAGGAGAATTATTTTCTGCATAAGGCCAATACAATTTTTACAGTGATCCGAGGTCACGTCCTCAACACAGAAATTAAACCACATCCTGTAATGCATGAGCAACTTACTGATGAGTTTCAAGAGGTGATGGATTCAGATCCTAGATGAAGTCTCAGGCATCTGTATGAGGCACTCCAGAATTTAAATAGAAGAATTGCAGAAACTGCTGTAAAAGACTCATATCCTCTGTGAAGTTTCGACTGTAGGCTATAATGGGGAAGCACAAAACTGCCTATAACTTTTTGGCATATTTGGATGAAAACAGCAGGGACGGTAGCCCCTTCTGAGAGCATGAAGTCTTCCAAGTTTCAAGGAGATAGGTGCAGGGGTTTCTAGGAAACTGCACCTCAAAGTTTTGAAAGCAAAACTCATGTAACTTGTAAGTGTGAAGGCACAGGGGGGTGAAAACAGCAGGCATGCTAGCACCTGCTGAGGCCACGAAGCCTGCCAGCTTTCAAGGAGATAGGTACAGGGGGTTCTGGAAAGCTGCACCTCAAGATGCTGACAAGCAAAACTCGTGACATGGGTGACACTGTGTGTGTTAAAGTGTGCCCTCACTGGCGCTGGGGCCTCTACACAACATGGCAGTGTGCCCCATTGAGGCCTCCTCCTCCCCTACAGCCTTTTAAATAACAACAGGTAAAATAATAACTTAGTAAGCAGCACAGTAGCACCAGCAGCATCTCAGGCAGCCAAACTGTGACAGTGCCTTTCTTTCCTCTCCTGCAGGAGCTTCTTCTCCAACATGTGTGTTGAGGCACGCTCTCACTGTGTCTCTCCCTCTTCTTCCCCCTCCCTCTCCTTACCTTGTGTTTCCCTGCAGGCAAGCCCAGTTCTAGCTTCAAAATGTTTCGACTGCCCTCTGTTTCGAGGCTGTTTCAAAGCCTTTTGTTTTATTTTGATTTCACGGTTTCAAGCTTAAAATGAGTCGAAACAGCATCGAAACGAAACAGCTAAAGAAATTTTGCACAGCCCTAAAAATCAGTAATATTTCTCTCATGCAGGGGCATATTAGAAAGAGTTAAATGACCATAAGTAATCCAGAATTGTTCTATACACTGCATGCAAGGCTAAATTTAACATTAGTATTCAAAAGAAATAGGAGCCTTGGATTCTCGTGTGGCACCAGGTTCATGGTCCTACAGACCGCAGCTATCGTATGAAGAGGATTTCTCTTGGAGTAGGGCAAGGCTGTGGTCTCCCTCAGCCTATGTACATATGCAATACAAAATTAAGAGGAAAAAATATTTTCTGATCTACTCCCACTCCATTCTGTTGGGATGTGATGTATATCCAGTAGGCAGCAGCATAGCACATAACATCATTTCCATTTAGAGAGTAATGCAACAAGCATGTACTTAGTTTTAATGTTCACATTCTAAACAGAACAACCCTGAACTAACTAACAACAAAGTGCTTTTGCTAAGATGTAACTGCCTACACATTCATGTATACAGATACTGTAAGATTATCAATGACAGGACCACCCAGTGACTTCTAATAATACGAGAGTCTCAGATCATAATCCTGAAGTTAAATCTATGCAGATGGACTCTGACACTGGTATGGAGCCCAGTCAGTCTCTTTGTAGTCTTAAGAGTTGAACCATATAAATCTGATTAAAGAACAGGGTCTTCATTCCTCCTTGTTAAATCTAGGCATTAAATAATTTATACACATTATGATCATATGATCAGCTGTTCAGGCAATGTGAGACATCTGAAAGCATAAACTCAGCCCATAGTTCAGGCCTTAACTCTACATTTTGGACAGAAACCAAACAATATTCTAAATGCTATTTATGTGTTAATCGTTTGATTTTCTTTCTTAATTAAAGCAAGAGGAGCAATAACCCCAAATTGAGTGAGGACAGACATGCAAGTGTATGTTTATTTATACATATTGTCAATATAGTCATACTTTCTTTAAAACTAAACCCTGAGGCACAATGCTTAAATTTATCACACCCTGGTCTTTAACTTGGGAAGAGGAAGCAGCTATATTTGTTCAATAGTGTTTGAATGGCAGTAATTAAAAAGTTGTGAACATTTCTAAAACAGAATTGGGCAAAAATGGTGACAATTCATTCACCAGCACCCCAGAGCCATAACCCAGATCTTTTAACCTCTGAAAAGTAGGTGCTTTTAATTAAAGTATCATCTGAGGATACCAGTGATCCTTCATCTCATACAATTTGGAGTCCAGAAACAGCTTTACATTGTCATAAGCATAAAAGATGTGTTTGTGTTTTCACCCAAAATGAGTTCCTTGTCTGAGTTTATACAAAAAAAAGAGGAAAGATTACTTTGCTGCCTCAATATGGGATAACTCTCTGCTTTGAAATGATCTAATTTCCATCTCCTTAGCTGAGTTAATTTAGTGCTGTAACATATGTATTTGTTTCCAAATAAAGACATTTGTAAATCTCATTTTCTTTACAATTCTGTCCCTGTCCCAACAAGAAAAAAACCCAGCCAATTATGTTTCAGTGGAATTCCATATGTATTCTCATGACACAAGAAACTTCAAAAGCCTGTCTTAGAAAATGCATTTTACTTATAACTGTGGTGTGATTATTATTCAGCAGTTCTCAGATACATGTAAAAATTCTGCTTCTTGGATTTTTTCTGGTTTTTTGGCTCCAGGGATCTTTATGAGGCAAGGTGATCTGGTGGATAGGGACCTCTCCAGCCTTTGAATCAGCTCAGGATCAGGAGGAATAGTGGTTTAACATCACACTCACTTGGGACTGCTAGCTCTGTGTTCCATCCCTTCCCTTACAGGAGTACACACACAGTCTCCCTCCAGGGTGTTGCTTTGACTCTTTGGATGACTCACAGCTTGTCCATGAACAGGATACTTAGGTCAACATTTTCAGAAGCTACTGATTTTGGCAATCTCAGTTTTAGATGCCCAAATTTATGCCCCTCTGCCCTGTGCTGCTGATAGCTGGCATAGATTTATCCCTGAACACTGTGATTGACTAGAGATAAAGGGCTCATTGCCCTCCAGTATTCCTGCTGAGACTGACCTCAGTATTGTGGTGCTAGGATGGCCAAAGGAGGCTGGCTAAGCACACTGATGGACTTTCATTGGTGAGGAACACTTACTCCCACAAAAAAAGAAATGGGGATGGTTCCCAGAGACTTAAGTCTTATTAAAAGGAGTGTTTGTCAAGAGATTAGCTTCAAGTAGCTGGGATGATGTGAAACCAGTTAACTGGCTTCCTTGAAGCCATGGAGAAGATGCTGTTCTGGGAGGTTGGCTGGTATGCTAAAAAAAGAGCAGCTGGACTGAGCCAGTTGCCGTGGAGAAAGCCTTTGGTACAGAGAGCAGCTGGACTCAGTCTGAAGATCAAGACCAACCCAGAAGTAACTGGGATGGACAGTTAAGTCAACAGGAGCCCAAATGCAGTGTTTCATGAATTTGCAGCATGCAGGAACATTGGTGAATTGCAGCAGAGGGATGGTTCTTAACTCGCAGGAGTCAGAGTTCAGACAAAGATTATTGAATCAGTTAGTGGGGTTAGAGAGCCATTAAATGTGTAATTAGGTGCTCCATCTATGTTGGATTATTGTTGATGATGTAATACAAAGTGAAGATCCTTCAGCTAGTTCTGAGTGTTTGCCCTGTGGAGGTAAAAATCCTGCTGTGCAAGGATGGAGACCTATGTCCATTCCTGGAGTTACTCTGCCTCCCCCATGGGGCTGTTGTTGGTCAATGCCATGAGGATTTCCTCAGATGTGTGGGTATCAATCTTGTATTCCTTTGCCACTCCTGCTTGGCAGTGTATATGCTCAATTCCCAGTGATTCAATGGGCTAACAGTCTTGACCCTTTTTATAAGATACTTTGGCTTCCCACTGAGTGTAGTGGGGTTTGGCTAGGGTGTCTTAGTACAGCTGAGGGGCATACATTCAAGCCTTGCTTTGGACTTGTACCAAAGGCTGCCATATGGGACTCGGCTGTAAATGGGCACTCAGTCTTTCCAGGTGGGGAGCCTAAAGTAGCCAGATGTGATGCTGGCTACATCAGACCCTTGTACGCCATCAGCTATAGGAACTGGTATGGCTTAATAACCACACCGCTGTAACCAGGTGAACTTTAGGTTTGGGTGGACTTTGGACTCATGGGATTGAAATGATTCATGCATGCAAGTGTCTGTGAAATCACAGCTATTGGCTTTCAGTTCTGTGGTTCCTTCCATCTGTTGCTAATGTTTACAGATATCTTTAGAGAGTACTTCAGGCTCTAAAGACAAAGCCAAATACCCTGAACTGATGTTTCCAGCACGTAACTCTGGAGCATTTGCTGATGGTCCGTTCTGAGCTAGCTGGTGACATGGGCTACCACCTGTGCTCTTTTCACACAAGTTTAGGGCTGGAAGGGACCCTGTGAGTTCATCAAGTCCAACCCCCCTGCTCCCATTAACTACTATCTCCCATCAATAGAAGTTAAAAAGACATGCCTTTTTGTAATGTCCCTCTTCCCTAACAACAGTTGCTATAGTCACCACAAGTTCTGATCTCTGATCTGGGCAGGAAAGTGGTCCATGCAAAGACAGTTTCTGTTTAAGTCTTATTAAAAGGGGTGTTTGTCCATGGTTCATGTGACAAAGGCTGTGATTCATGTGACAAAGAGACAAAGAATCCATGGTCTAACTAGCATGTCAAAATTCCCACACCATAATGCATGGATTCAACAAGCTTTGGAACAGGGGCTTAAAATGGCAAAATACTCCTCTTCCCCTGCTCCCTCCCCACACGCAAAATAAAAAAAAAATATTTATGAAGTTGTAGTTTTGTTTAGTTCCTATAACTTTGCTTTGAATTTCAAGATGTCTAAAGGAATTCAACTCTCTCACTCCCAGGTTCTTTTCTACCTACACACAGACGGCAAGATAGAAAACACTTTAAACATAAGTCCTACTCGCTTAAAACTGTGTCCTCTTTACAGGGGCCTTTTCGAGTGGAAGGCATTTATACCAGTCTAACAAAAAAACAACATGACCATAAGATGGAGTATTAAATAAGGCCAACATTTTGGCATGACACTTTCATTGTACAAAAGCATTCACCTCTCCCTGAGATGATATCCTCATAACTGAAACTCAATTACTTACCCCAGTGCTTAGTCCATTTCAAACCAGTTAATCAATGATGGTGGATTGGCTGTTCTTTGGGAGCTGTGAAGAAAGTGAACTTTGAATTGTGCTCCATCTCAGGTCCCATAATTTGACTTGCACTGCTAGAAAATGGAGCAGTCAGACTGAAGTGAGTAGCTGTTTATTCCTCTAACCACTGATGAAAAGCTGATGTCTAGCAGTAATTCAGTCTGAGGTGTTCTGGGAAGAAGAATTTTCGAACAGTGCTTAGTAATAAAGCAAGGGTGGCTGGCAACAGTGTTACACTACAGAAGAGCATTCATCAGTGTGAAGATTCTCTTTTTTAAAAATAACACAAAGCACACACTACTGCTGGCATATGAATTGCAAAGCATTCTTTGATATTTCTGACTACTGCATTGCCCCAGTCAGTGTGGAGCACTTGCCCATTAAAGCCATCATCCATCCTAAGTGCTATAAACTGTCATTAAATAAGATAAATGTTAATACTTTTTAAGTTGCACCTTCTACATTTCTATCAAACTTCACTGCAGACTGTCTGGAAAACCCTCCAGACTGAGCTTCTCCAAGGCTTTGACTATCATATAGAAGTGGGATCAAACAGATGAGAAGTTTCACCATCTTGTTTAAAGCAGAGATGAGCAGAAAAAGCTATCCTTTTCTAAGATTATACAGCTCTATAAATGTATAGTTACTTAGAATATTTTATACATATGTAATCATTTAGAAAGTATGGTAGAATATATATCCTTCACTTTAAATCTGCATATTTTTGGCCTATTAAAAGAAATGTTGAAAAGAGCCAACTTATTATTTGTATTACAAACAGTAGCATTTAGAGTTTCAGGTAAGATTTAGGTCCCTGTGTTGCTAGACTACTGCCAGCTTGGAAGTGCAATGCAAAAAATGCATTTAAGCTGCTAAAAGCACTAGACCCACCATGAGGTACTGATGGCTAGTTCAGTTTACTTTGCTCTGACTGAATACTAAGGAAGGCTCTGAGACTCATCATTAATCAGAGAGTTGTTTTTTGCCTGTACAACTAAAATCTGCTACTTTACAGATCTATCACTTTGAAGATAAATTAGAAGTTCTCTCAGTGACATTAGTGAAATATAATATCTTTTTGCATACTTACAAGTCCACTTTATGATAAAGCATCTCAGATTCTTTACTGTTTATCCTTGCAATGTTCCTATGAGATAAAGATGGTAACACATTTTTGTATTTTATAGATGGGGAACTGAGCTACTCAAATTCACATCCTCAAAGGTGGGTGAGAATGCTAATGTGCTGAGAAGTAAAGCATCACTGTCTACACGTGCACGGCAATTAGGGTGCAGTAGGCTAATTTACTGTGCTGCCAGATAATCCCGTCAGATACAAGTAGTATCTGGCAACTCAGTAAATTACTGCACTTAAACACACATGTAAATGGTGACATTGGGATTAGGTTACTCTGGATCAAATTCCTACTCTGATAGGAATCAAAGCATTGAAAACAATGAGCATTAGGTACCTAACTCCTGTTGGTTTAAATGCTAACCTAATCCAATTTTGAAGATCTGGGCCTGGACAAAGTAATTTTCAGAAAGTCACCAAGGCTATCCACAACAGAGCAGGGAATCAAAAGCATTTGTTCTGAGTTACAGGGAATTATGTTAACCACTACACCATCCTCTCTCTCTTCCAGTCCTTTCTGGCCACATGTGACCAGGAAGGTCTTATAAAGATTCAGACACACTTTTTCTTGTTTTGTTTTCTATCCTGGATTAGAAGGAGAATCCAATCTTCCATCTCTTCTTGGCTACTTTTTTCAAATTCTTTTATAACCATTTCCCTTTCCTATTGTTTTAAAGACAGTTGCTTTTAATTTTCAATCTAGCTACATTTTGAAAACTTAAACTTTCATCTGTGGTTACTAGCAGCCAACTTTCTGCCCATTGTGTCTATGTTCTAACAGTGTGATCCTGGACAAGACACTCCACTAATGTAAATCAGCTGAATTTCATGGATGTCAACAGACTTACATTCTAGGGATCTGGTCCATGGCATGCTAGGTCTTGATTTCCTTTGGATCCTTTGCATGCCAAAGTCCTTTCTGCTCTAAAAATTGTTAACAGCAGATTACAAGATATAACACAGGCTATAACAAGGTATAATATATATTGGCCGAGCCACATGCTGATCATATACAGACCATGCACATGAATTTAATACTTCCTGGCTTTTTTTCCCCTTTGATTACTGATATAAGAAAATTAAATGTGTTCTTTTTTATTCCTAATTTAAAGCTGAACAGATGTTGGACTCTTAAAAATAAAATGCCCATTAAAATGACTAAGTTTCTAGTGATTCACTATAATGAGATGATTTCCCCTGCAGAGCTTTTGCTTCAGGAATGCATTTAAAAGGGTAAAGACTGTATAATAAACCCAGTAGGTCAAGGAATTCACATTTGCATCCTCAATTTGGGCTAAATGGTGTTTCATAAGTTACAAGAGCTATGCTGGGCATGTCTATATGTGCATTAATGCACCATAGGTACTGCACATTAAGTTTAGTACCTGTAATAACTGAATAATACCAGATACTAACTGAATGCTCAGTAACTGGTGCTACTGCACAGTTGCACCAGCATATGCCTTCTACTGATGCTAATGTGCAGTAGACTAATCCTGCTGTGCATTAGCGCGATAGCATGGCTTTTCCTGTGACATGCTAGAATTAGTCTACTGCGCATTTAGCATTTGTGTAGATGCACCCACTGTTGATCTTTTTCTGCTCTGGTATTCCACCCTCACTTATGTCATTGCAAGTGTTTCCTATGTTGGAAAAGGAAATCCATAGGGATCTGCCTATCAGGAATGTAGCTTTCAAAACACAGTCAACAAAATGCAACCAACTGCTCAAAAGCAGCCATTTTGGGTGTCCAGCTACAAGGGAAAGAAATTTCTCAAGTGCAGTATTTGTTGCTTACTTTAACTTGGCCTTGCTAAGGGAGTGCTTTGAGAAGTTCTAGAGAAGATAGAAGGGAAGCCTTTTGATAATTCAGATCCAGAGGCTCCATCAAGATCTCGAACAGCCTGGATAGTAGGGCTGTGTGAAATTTCGACAGCCATTTCATTTCAACACTGTTTCAACTCATTTTGAGGTTGAAACAGCAAAATCAAAATGAAACAAAGGCTGTTGATATAGACTTGAAATAAAATGAGGGTAGTCGAAACATTTCGACCATAGCACTGGGGATGGGAAGTCAGTCCAGCCAAGCTGATTTCCCATCCCCGGTGCAAGATTTGGCAGGGAGGCAGCCTAGCTGGGCTGCCTCCCTGTTCCCCACGCAATGTAGAGCGGGGGATGGAGAAGCAGCCCAGCTGGGCTGAGTTCCTTTCCCCAGCCCCATAGTCCAGCAAAACGATCAAAACAGCATCAAAACAGCCTCACTGTTTCGACAAAGTGAAACAGTGAGACTGTTTCAATTCAAAATTATATTCAGTACAAAACACTGTTCTGTCCAGACCTCAAAACTGAAGTCAGAATGGAACAGTCCTGTTTCGCACAGCCCTACTGGATAGTTCATTTCTCCATTCTGCACTACTGGGCCACTCTGGAGATGCTAACAGAAGGAGTCAACGTGGAAGTCTTTCCATTGACTTTAATCACCAAGCCTGCAAAACAGTCACAAAGAGTGGCTGCCAATTGGGTTTGAATTTTTTTCTCCTCTTTTTGTGAGCAAAGACTAAACAAGGCTTTCCCCTTTTTGTGAGCAAAGGCTACGGTTAGCATGTAGCAGGTTTAAAAAGTAGCAAAATTCAAGGGGAGAAATCCCAGCAAGCTTTGCTTTTCCACTCAGCAGGGAGGATCCATGTGGCAAATTGTTTGTTAAATTGAGTCTTATATTCTGCTACCCAGTCGAGGCAAAACAAGAGGAGCCACAATTACAACTTCATTCCCTGATTACCTGTCTCAGCATGAAGGCAATAACTGTTCCACAATTTGTCGCTGCATGGCCAATTCATCTTTAAACCGAAACTGCATCTTAATTGTATCCATTAATAGTCTGCTTCAATCAAAAATCACTGTGTGTCTTTCCCACTAGACTAGCTGATGTTCCTACCATTTCATTTTGCTGTTTAAGACACTCAAATGAGATCATTGTGTTTTTATTTATTTATGTATTTAATCAGCAAGGTCTTTTATAAGGCAACTATTTAAACACCAAAGCATGCTTATCATTCAATATTGAGTGAAGGTAGCAGAGCAACTGGAATTTATCACTCTGTATATGTGATTTCTTTTATGGGTTCTGCACAATTTAGTTATAACTGGATTTGTCTATGGCAAAAATAACCGGGACTGATTTTGCTTTCTAATTCCTCAACTACCAGTGATGATGATGGTTATAAATTTCAAAGGTAGCCTCTGGGGCATTTTGCAGTATATTGTGGCTTCAGATTTGATTATTGGGTTAAAAGAAAAAAATGTCAGTGGTAATGAATAAGGTATAACAACCTTTTTAACACCTGAAAGAGTTCGGCTTTAAATACAGAATGAAAGAGCTGCCTGACTGAATAGGATGTGACCACTGCTCTTCAGTTTCATCCCTTTCAGTCTTATCCCAGGCCCCATATAGGCCCACCTTCAACAACCCTTTCGTCCTAAAGGAAGCCTTTAAGTATATGACAACCTTTAAGCAAATGCTTAAGTCTCATTCATTGAAAGAGCCCTGCTTTCCCTTCAGAAGGGAAATTTTCAATAGATCAGCCTTCCATTGGAAAACACTTTTTCACAAGAACTTCTTGAGATTGATGGAATTTGACTGGGGGAGGGGGTCAGATTTTGAAAGCAAAAAGAAATGCTTTGGCTCTCACTTCATATTGTTTGACCTATAAAAATAGAATGAATGTATTAAAATAGAATGAATACATTTTCAACACTGTACATTTGGAAACATCCTGTTAGGAGCATTGGGGATTTCCATTCCTTGCTCATTGACGAATTGAAAAAAAAAAACTTAGAAGTATCAGCATTTTCTAAAGGACAGAGATTCCATTTTCTGAACAGATATTATACTACAATAATTATTATATAATACTTATCCTATTTTTAGAACAGACAAGACTTTGTCAGGCAAAAGATCCATAAAATGCCAAAGTCCATGGCCAATGGTTCTGTGTCACTTTATACCAGCCATATCTTGACCCCATACTTACTGTGCCAATCTAATTCAGTGCAGCTCATGCACAGGCTTATAGTTACACCGTTGGATAGTACACTACACTGCTAAACAGAAATGAGCTTATACACATACTTCGGTGCTTTCCTGAACTGATACCACAGTGCAAACTATGTGGAGATGGATATTTTTAGCTGAAGTCCAGTATGTGCAATGCAGCTAATCTCATTCTGGGTAGAAACAAGAGGAAAGCTGCAGAGAGACAAAAGGACTTCTGGGAAACTATCTAGAAGGCAATGGAGATGCTAAAGGGGAGAGGAGAAATACCAAGATAGCTTAGGGCTGGCTTTGGGGAAAGAAATGGAAGCAGTTTAGTAAAAAGCATCAGAAGTTGAAAAGGACACAAAATACAGAAGAGAAGAAATTTCATTAGGAATCATTCAGGGAAAGAAGGAAGAGTACTGAAATATCACATGGTGAATGGAGTCTCTTCCCCACCCTAATTACTAAGGATAAAATCATATAGGATACAGTATAAAATCATCTCATTTATAATTACAGATTATCTCCAGATCCAAACTCTCCCAAAATCCAGACATGTCTACTGTCCAACTCTTAGTCTGGTTTAATACCCAGTTTACTCTCTTGATCATAGAGTGGTTAATCTCCAGAACACTTCACCCTTGCCTTTATACACTGTACAAGAAGGCTTTTCTAATCCAAAGAGAGGAACAGAAGGTTCTGTCTGTACCTGCTTTTCTACACTATTAAATTATATTGTGGATCAATAACAGACAAATGACTTTGGTGACCAGTGGTTAGTTCATGAGAATCTTCTTTATTACTACTTCTGTCCAAGTGCTTCCATTGAGAGAGAAGTGAGACTAATTTAATTTCTCTCTTGGACAATAATTGCTTGAATATGTAGGCCCTGGTGCCAGATGTACTGCTGAAAATGCACCAGTGTAAAAAATGTGGCTTTCCAGTTTCATGTCCTGTGACAGAGTCATTTATAACTCCAGTTCCAAAATCCTAAATGTAAATACTGCTCAAAGGCTTCAAAATTACAAAAGCAATAAAGAACCTAAGGCAATAACTAAAGATAGGATTTACTGTAGGGGAGGAAGAGGCAACAGTTCTAAAGACTACTGTATATCATTGGGAGTGATGCAGAAAAAACCGGCACATACTAAGTTAGCTAATTCTGAGAGGAACACATGGGGAATGTCTACACATGAAATTAATGTGACTGAATATACGCTGGCTCAATTTGAGCTGGAGTAAACTAATCCCAACATCACCGTCTACACATGAGTTTAAGTGCAAAAATTTATTGCGCTACTGGATATCACTTGTATCTGATGGGACTATCCAGCAGCACAGTAAATTACTGCACCCTAATTGCTACACTCACGTAGATGGCGATGGTTTACTGTGCAGCAAATTAGTCTGCTACACAGTAAAGCATCTTGTGTAGACATCCCCACAGAGCCCAATTCTGGGTGCCTTTACACCACACCATTGTAACCTTACTGAATTTATTAGAGCCACTCCTAACTTACAGCCACATGCCCAAATAAGTTTCCTTTCAGAATATCAGTATTAACCATTCTGTACCAATATACACTTGAATGGAGGTTGCATGTAAAGTATTTAACTTTCCAGCACATGAATATATGCTGGAGCCCTGTAGGTGCTGGACTGGCTCTCACAGTAAATTGAAGGAGCCTTTTGGCTGCTGTAAATTGCACCCTACTGCCTGTGGACCTAAGTGATTATTCTACCCTGTTAGCCTCACAGCAGTTACCCTAAGGGGTAATAGTTTAGGATGTATTATGGCGATGTGAGGAACTCCTAGGGTACTGGGTTAAGATAACTCTATGCTTATCATGGAATTTGTTTGTTTTGTAATACCTTTTATTAGACCTACTATATAATTGGGAGAAAAGCCTGACAAGTTTTTAGACACAAAGCACACATCTTCAGGTCTGGGGGACAAGTAGACACAGCTTGAACTAAACAGTAGAGAGAACAAGAAAGCGTGCGAGTTATTCCATATGTAAAAGGGAAAAAAAGTCTGCTTAAAGGAATGAAATAGGGATGTAAAACAGGAGCAAAAATGGTGTTGTCATTTTGGCTAGGAAGAAACTAGTACTCTAGCCCTGATTTTGTAACTGTATTATCAAAACAGAAGCCTGGTTGCTTTAAAAGTGCTGAAGGAACAACAGTGTCTGTGAATGCCTCTTCTTTCCTATTCTAAGCATAGGGCGCTCTCTCTTATAAAACAAATTGCAGAGGAAACAGCTGCAGATAGGGAGGCTCCTGCCTGTTATGCTGGCATGTGAAGCCTACCACAGCAGGAGGACAACAGGTTCTGAGAGTCAGCAATAAGTATGAATAAGTTCAAAGGAGGCAGAAGAAGACAGGAAGGAAAGGAAGTCACAGGATGGCTTCTCTAGCAGACTGATGGGTTGTACATCTGTCCTGGACTGGACAGCATTAGCAAGAAGTGGGCTCCTCTTCCTCCCACGTGTGTCCTCTTTTGCCACTTCACAGGTGAAGGAGGGAGATGAGAGAGAAGTAAATCTTTCACAAAAGGAGTGAGGGAGGGAAAGCCCATTCATTACTATCACCAGCACAGTCCTATCATCAGCATGAACCCAGTGTTTTCTATTCCAGAGGGCCAGATTTGGTGCACCTGGTTTGGTATCAGGTGCAGCTCAGTTCTGAACCTCTCCCACCAAGAAATCCATTCCCTTACAGGGAATGAGCCCTCAGATCCCAGAGTTAGGTGGGGAACATTTGTGGAAAAATCTCAACCATATTAGTTGAAAACCTTTGTATCCGCTGCTGCTGCTTCTTTCCCCACTGAATGGCAGGTGTTAACCAGGATGACACTGCTCTGAACTGGGCAGAGTCATTAAGTACTTAACTGTGGAGGGCGGGAAAGGAATTCTCCACAACTTCCTTTAGGAGTTTCTCCTCAGCTATGTAATTTGTGAGTACGGTTTGTTCCTGAGAGAGAGTCCTAGACTCCCACTGACAAACCTGGGATATGGTCAGGTATCTGCACTAAATATTTTAATCCATGCACTTGCCATTTTACTAGCATGTAAATGCTCTGTGATTCTCTTACCTAACAGAAGAATTAAGAGAAAAATAAGGGGAGAGTGGTGAGTGGAACTGGGGAATGACAGAAAAGCAGAAAGCTGGGGCCACATCTGTATCTGGAAGATCCAGAAGCCTATGTGGGTTGTTTTTTTTTTTTTAAATGAAGCAGAATTCAACCATCAGTCTTGATTCCTCTGCTTTTTCATTTTCTGCTATCAGCTGTGTAAAGAAAGTCTTGTTCTGAGTTCTTGTTCTGTATCTTTGGGTGTCCACAACAGAGAAGGAAGCTTGCCTAGATGAGTGTAGCACGCTGCTTCATGGTAAAATATGAAGACTAAAGTTCCTAAAAGTTTGTGTGTCCTATGAAAAACTTCATAACCTATTCTTGTATCTCAGGACATGCTTCCTTAACCACTTAGTTCTACCTTTTGTAGCAGGATTTTTTTCTTCATTCAGAAGAGTAAAAATAAATGTGTTGACTTGCAAGTATGGGCCTGACTCTCTCTACTCCTGAGAAATGTTTATGTGTTGTTCCTCTTGGAGAATTCAGTAACAACAATTTTAGAGATAATTTATTTGTTCTGTGTAAATATTATCTGGGACTTCCTGCACTTGTTGCCATCTCCTAGACAGATGATATTTGGCAACCTTGGGGTTTTTTGGTTAAGTTTCCTGTTTTGGAAATGAGAAAATTGAGCAGTAAACTCCCTCCTCCCACATGCTGTGCTATTTGCTATATCTATTTTCTCAAAACAGATCAGCGGTATCCCTGCACATTTCTCTCCACTGACAAGGTACCTAACAATTGCAAAGCTCTCTGTTCTTTAATCTTTCCCTTATTGTGTATTTGAACACACAGTGATTTTTCCAGGCCTTGAGCTACTGACCTTCTGCTATATATTTTCCCAGCACAACTAACTGCTATGTCTTCCATTCTGTCCTGTGCTTCTACCCACCTACAGTCAAGCCCCATCATTCCCTCATGCAGTAGGCTGTGTAGGTAGAATGTGAACCCAGTAACCTATAGGTTGTATCTTGGAAGAAGGGAACCACCCTGTCATTATGGTATTAGTATGATCTTGTTTCCTCCACTCAACTAGCATCATTAAGTGTCCCTTTAATAGGCCAACATCATGCTTGGACTTCTTGTTCTGTTGCAGCCACTCCCCACAGACGTGTTCAGCTCTGTTTCATTAGTTACTGTATTTTTGAAGTCTCAAAGTAGCAATTCAAGCCTTGATTTGGCAAAGTATTTTGGCATATGCCTTTTTTTTTAATGGGTTGGTTAATCCCTTTGAATTCTTTTAATACTTGGCTGATTTGGGGCTGAAAGCACAAAAGGGTGCTAATCTAATTGAATGGAATGATTTTTTTTTCTTTTTATTTATGAATGATAAGCACTTATCAACATGTTGGACTGACAGCCCCAGGGGCAACCTGCAAGACAGATGCAATTTAAACAGCAACAGTGTAGAATTCCCTACCTGCCAGGGTACATAAACCTGAATTTTTAAAAGCCCATTCAGTCCTTGGATCTCTAAGGAAACTGCTAACATAATAATGGATGTAGAAGAGATTCTGTGACTTGGATGCTTGTTGGCTCAACTGACCTGAGACTAAACTTTTTCCAGCCATACCTCAGATAAGCAGCCTGCTCAGATGGCAACAACTCTTAGTTGCTATTTACCTGCCCTGAATATAAATCAGCCATCTAGAAATTGAAGGCTCCCTATTCCATTACCATTAGCTGCTCACCCCACCCCCCCCCCATCTTCTACAAAGCATTTATCAGTTATAAATACAAAATCCTCTTTGACTGAGAGTAGGCTATGGGGATATGGGTTACCTTAGGTGATTGTTAGAAGACATTAGGGAAGAAGTGTTGAACTTATCTGACACCACAGGTCAGATGAGTGGTGCAGGGTTGGTTCACATGCCAGATGAATTTGGTGTGGGGAAGCCTTGAGGGCTGTAGCAGGCTCGTGGACACCTTCATCTCCCACTCATGCTATATCCAGTCCATGTAGTACGCACCCCAATGAGTCTGAGACCTGCACTGTACATGGCACCGGTCCCAAACTGGTTGTACTTAAGTGTCAGCATAAAGCCATGGTCAAATTATAGGTCTGTTTGGTCTCCCAATCTGTTTTGCCTGCAGTTCTTGATCCCACAGTCAGGATACTAGTTTAATGTGTTAATTGCAAAATCTGGTGGTCATAATCCAACTAGCCGAGCTAGTGACTGGGATCAAGAATATACAAAAAAGGTGATTGAAACTCTTTGCCTTTGGAGATGAGCATGATGTCTACTTTACCTATATCTTGGAAAAACAGCTGTTGGAGAAGCTTTAGTCCCAGCTCTGCAAATACTTGAGTAACTAAATTACTTATGCATGCACATGAATGCACATGTAAATATACTTGAGTTCACTGAGATTCCTCACACGTGGAAAGTTATTGTTACATGTGTACATTTTTGCAGCTTGCTTTGAATTAAGCACCCAACACTGAACAAGGGTAGACTCTTCCCCATTATCTGGCACTAAGATATATGCAACAACATGTTTTTCTGCAGTATAGAGAGAAAGGAATTGCCATTTTTGTCTAGGAGTCCATCCACCTATTAGTAGCTACCACCATATACTTCTGAGGCAGGTGCAATGTTTAAACATAAAATGGAAAACCTGAAGGCAGACTGCTATTACCCATAAATAGAAGTTGGCTTTTAGTACTTAGAGTTTATATTCATTGCTAAACTCTTTTTAAAACCTTTTTTTATAACAGCTCTGGATATTTGTATGTGTCCAATCCTTACTTGAATCTTGCCAAGTGCTTCATTTCATCTTGTGCAACAAATGCCACAGGCATATTTGTACTGTTTTGCCTTTTTATTTCACTTTTTTATATTTAAAGATTTACTTCACTTAATGGAACCATGATAAATGTTCAGGATTAGGCTGGGATTAAATTTTCAGTGCTGGTTGGGTTTATTCTTATGTAGTGTGGTCTGTCTCCAAATACAAATTGAACTTTCTTGCCTTATGCAGCTATTCATTATGTTATTTTACAGGCATGGGTACCCATTACTGTGTCAATGTTAGGTTATGCAAAACTTATATGAAACGGCTGTTATTGCAATTAATAGAAAAAAAATGTTGTTACCTTGTTGTCCACAAATTTTAACCTAACCAGTCAGCTAGGTGCTCAGTGGTACATGTGGCAGAGAGCTGGCATCTCACAGATCTGGCTGTACATCAGAAAATGCATTTAGCAGAACAAAAATATTCTCTAGTGAAGGGGTATAAAAGATCCAGCCCAGAGAGCCCCATCAGTCGTTCCCCAGTGCTGTCTCTGGGTCCGAAGTTGAACCACATGCTATATGTTAGACCAGTCCCATATGGCAGGCTCAGGACTCAGTGCCTGGTTTGGGACTTGCGCCACCCATGGTGTTTGCTTCAGCTGGTTCAGGACCCACACAACATGCATTGAATTGCAGCCAAAACAGATTGGGAGACCAAACACACCTACATTTTGACTGTGGTTTTATGTTGAAGATTTGATTTACAGCATAGTTAAGTGAGTTCAGGAAAATGATGTTGCCTTGTAAACTCTTTGTTTTCATGTAGAGTAGACTACATTCCTCAGTCTGGCATAAACCACACAACTTCTTCCTGTTCTTCTTCTTTCTAGCCCCATAATCTCTGCAATCTGATTTCAGCCTCATCCATGCACACTCTTTTTGCTAAATAATTTTTTGTACATGTGCCAGGTCATATTTTGTCGACAAAATCACTTTGTCACCAGAATTGCTTGCATACTCTTGATGAAATGCATCTAATTGACAAAGTGGCTTGAGGCACATGAATTTAGTCAAGTAAATTATATTAGGTGGATTAGACTGAAAATTTCATCAGAACACTTTCCTATAAGAAATGAGATTCATTGATCATTTTTGTCAAAGTCAGGGACAGCCATTTTGTCAGCCAGACACATTTATTTAATCAACACTCCTTCCTTAGATTTGAAAGAGCAAATAGAAGCTATGTCTGGATATAGAGAAACAAGTTATAACATAGAGTAAGTCCTCCTGAACATGTGGTGTGTCCAGGAAGCGTGGCATTCCATGAGACTTGTGGGTGGCAGAACAGGAATATGCCAAATACAAGATTATGGCAAGGCAGTAGTAAAAACTGTTCTCTCTTACTGTAAATAGTTCTGTATATAAGTTCCTGTAAGTAATAAAACATTGTTTCACAGTGCAAGCCTTATCCAGATAGCATATAAGTGATCACTGTATTGAGATGTGAGAAATTCACCAAAGCAAGAGAGTGATAGGCTAAAGAGGAAGGGATCTTCAGGTCTAGCATTCAGCTCTAATTATTAGGGCTGTGCAAAACAGGCCGTATTCAATTCGGATTTGGCCCAAACTGAGGACAGCGATTCAATTCGTTGACTCGGATCACTGACCCCAATTTGATTAGGCCGAAACTGAATCTGAAGATTTGATGCCGATTCAGAGAATCGGCAAATAGGGCATAGACACAGTTTTAAATATTTTATCTACATGCCTTGAGGTACCAGGCACGGCTCATGAATGCTGCAATGGGCAGATGGAGCTGCCAACGGGAGTGTGGGGGGGGGCGGCTCATGTGCTCGGAGGTGAACCCAGAAGTGAGCTGGAAGGGCTTCTGGTCCACTTCTGGGTCCATCAGTGAGTGTACCAGGGCCCCCCCCCCCGCTTGGCGATCAGCTGTGGGGGGCCCTGGGTGCCCCCCCCCCGACCCAGGAAGCACCAGTTGCCAAGCTGGGGGGATGCGGAGGGGCAGCGTGTTCCCTGGCGGACCCAGAAGTGAACCAGAAGTGCTTCTGGTCCACTTCCGGATCTCCTGCCTGCACTCCTGTGGGGCATTCCATCTGCCGCACCATCATGGCATTCACAAGCCACCTGGTACTTTGGGGTATATAGAAAAAACTTCTTAAAGCTGTGTTTATGTCCAAATCATCAAATCAATTCGGAGAGTTCCAATTCGATTTGGGGAGATGAAAGTGTCTTCTGATTTGGGGATTCAATGAACGAATCAGGCCAAACCTCTGCCAAATCAAATCAGGGACTGAAGCTTCACACAGCCCTACTAATTATTTGTTTTCCCTACTTGGGCTAGGTGCAAATTCTCTAGTGAAACTTCCATGACAAACTGGGTTTGCAACAATGTCAACATTCTCTGAGGAAAGTCAACTCTCTATGGAACATGTTGATGAAACTAAGAACATGAAAGTCAAAATATTGCAAATATCTTGTGCAAAACCTACAAATGCAGTGCAAAACCTGCCAACACATCACCACCCCCACAATTACTGCACCCCACAACAGAGCCATCAGCATTCCTGGATCTTACAGCTGCACCTCCAGAAATGTAATATACTTCATCCAATGCACCAAATGCCCTGATGGAAAATACATAGGAGAGACCAAACAACAACTGCGCACCAGAATGAACACACACCGGAAACCTGTCAAAGACAGGAATACCCAATTACCAGTGGGGGCACATTTCTCACAAGAAAACTACTCTCTCTCCAATCTCTCAGTCCTGATCCTCAAAGGAAACTTACACAACACTTCCCAGAGATGAACCTATGAACTCCACTTCATCAACCTCCTGGATACTAAAAATGATGGACTAAATATAGACATTGGATTTATGACACATTATAACCTGCCTGACATCTGACTTCCCAGGTACTTCTCCACTATTTATCCCCCTTCTCTCCCCCCCACCCCACCCCACCCATCCTGTCTCTCACCCATTGACTCCTCAATCTACATTTTCACTGACTGCCTGTCTTGTATGCAGACCAGACCAGCCTCTGGCTTCTTTACTTTTCATTCCATCCAGGAAGAGCACACACCAACTGCTGAAACTTCCTTAACCCGAAGAAGGGTTTTTGAACCCGAAAGCTTGCTTAAAACTTGTTCTCCAGCTATTTAAATTGGTCTAGTAGAAGGTATCAGATTCACTCAAAGAACCTTGTCTGCCCATGTCCTTAGACCAACATGGCTACAACCTACACCCCTGTAAAATATGGGTAGGTTGTTCTGGTTTTTTTTTTTTTTCTTTTAAATCCAACATTTTTAGTTGTTGAGTGTTCAGTCTTTTTGGTTTAAATAAAAATGCTGAACATATACTTTAAATAAGTATACTTCTATTTGAATTGAGGTTTGGTATCCCACAGACCTGATGAGACAGGTTTTATGACTGGAATGTGAATATTGAGGGTTATACTCCTGTTTTGGAAGGACGGGATTAAAAGAAAAGGTGATGGTGTCCCCTTGAATGCCAAAAACACACATGCTTCTTTTCTGGTTTGGAAGGAAGAAGATGGCAAAGCAGAGTCAAAGTGAAAGATGAAGCACTGATATAATGGTGGGGACTTATTATAAGCCACCTACTCAGGAAGAGGAGGTGGATAAGGCACTTTTAAAGCAGGTGACAAATCTATTGAAAATCTATGGGATGGTACCGATGGAAGGTTTCAGTTTTCTAGACATCTGCTGGAAGAACAATAGGCAGCCAATGAAGGCTGCCTATACATGTCCTTGAGAGTGGGAGTGGGGGTTAATTAGAGCAGTTCTTAGACGGCCACTCTAATTAAAATGGCTCATTGTCATGTGTACTTGAAGGTCCCACACACATTTCTTGTAAATAAATTGGAGAAATGTGGGCTGTATAAAACTGCTACAAGGTGAATAGATTAGTGGCTTAATAGCAGTAAACAGCAGGTAATTGTTAATGGGCCCATGTCAGAATGGCAGGAGGTTTTGAGTGGAGTCCTATAGAGGTCTGTCCCGGATCCACTGCTGTTCAATTTGTTTATTAATTATTTGGATGCTGTGATGTAAGGCTTCTTGAGCAAGTTTGTGTATGATATAAAACTGCAAAGGATTTTGAACATGTTGGAGGATGCAAACACAGTTCAGAAGGATCTCAGATTGGAAAGTTGGACTAGAGCTAACAGGATGAAGTTCAATGAAAATGCAAGGTTCTACACTTTCAGAGGAATAATCAAAAACACAAATACAAAATGGGGGATACCTGGATGGATGAATGGATGGATGGATGGATGGCAGCTCTATGGAAAAGGGCTTGGTAGTCTTGGTAAACTACAAACATGAGTCTGCAGTGGATGCAGCTACACAGAAGGTGAATATGGTTTTGGGCTGCATCAATAAAAGTATTAGGTGCAAGATGAAGGAGATGATAGTGCTTCTCTACTCAGCACTGGTTAGGCCTCATCTGGAGTAGTGTGCGCAATTCTGGGCTCCACACTTTTAAAAGGATGTGGGAAAGTTAGATGGGGTCCAGAGGCGGGCAACAAAGGATAGTTTGGATAGGCATAATCCTGCCTCAGGCAGGGAGTTGGACTAGCTGACCTCTGGAGGTCCCTTCCAGTTCTGCTTCTCTATGACTGATTCTTGTTCCCCAGCTGTTGAATTCGATTGAAGTTTGCAACTTGATCATATTTACAGGGCCATAATCTGAATCCAAGTACTAAAGTCCCTCCAGAATCTCCTAAATTAGTGTTTTCTTTATCTCAAATTTCTCTTGTGAATTTTCTCATCTTCCTCACATACTGGACTGACTTTTTTGTTCACTTTGCCCAAGCCATTCCCACCCTCCAGAACAGCATCCTCTCACTGGGGAATACCCAAGAAGCTTCCACCTTTTCTTTAAAAATGGCTCTCATTTCCTTCATTTTTCTAACCCTTCTACTAGATTAGCTTGAGGCAGGGCTCACTGTGGTAACACTGAAAGCCACTTAGAAATTCCAGCTTGTCCAAAAAACCTCTGCTCTTTCCTCTAATAGAATGGGTCAGGTCAGTTGGATCACTTCACATGCTGCCCTGGCTGCTTTTCAGACAGTTAGAAAGAATCAGCTATGAAACATCACAAACCCAAGGACATTCAAAGTTAACTGAAATGCTTTATTTATTCCCTTCTGTTGAGGCACTGAAACCTTTTTCAAGCACCTTATGTAGCTATGCTTATGTTTGTGCTAGACAATAGATGCCAGTACTTTGAGCAAGAGAAAAAAACAAAAGTGCACTGAATGCCATAAAAGCCCTTAACTTATGCCACTGATTGACTTTACAAAGCCAATTACTCTACTTGGAACTGGTCACACATACCAAGGTTACCCACTGCAGGCAATAAAGGTAACTTTTAAAATACTTCCTACTCTCTACAAGATGCCATGGTCTCCCTCTCTGATATGCAAAGTAAAATAAGCAATCCAGTGCCTGGGAATTCATCTTGCATGATCTATGTGTGACAACCAAACAAATATGGAATATTATTAATAATTGCCCCTTCTGTGTAAGTGTTTCATTTAGATAATGAAATGAAGGGTGCTGTTGTAATGTTTGCATGTTGGTAGCTATTAATAAGGAAGAAGTCCACCCCTATAACTTCAGATGTGTCATCTATAATAGCCTCCAGTGTTTTGTCTTGCTTAGTAATGGGGCTTTCTCAGCTTTTCTTTTTGAGATTATTCCATGTGCTAATAGCTCTGACAGGTAGGAAATTTCCCTCCTGGCCCTCCCCCAAATTCACCTTTCTTCTCACTCTGCTCAGTTTCAGCCCATTGTCTTTAGTTATACCACGTAAGGCCACACACAATATTTCCTCTCCTTCCCTTGTGTTAGCAGCATGCAGAAACTTTGTAGAAAATAATGTTATCACTTTTGGGGTCTGATGCAAAACCCACTGAATAAATGGAAGGGCTCCTGTTGACTTCAAGGGCCTATGGATCAAGACTTAAATCATTGTTTTAAGTCCAGTGGTTTTCAAACTTCCTAAAGTTTGAAAATTTTCTGTCATAATCTTTTCTGCCACAGAATCCCTACCCCTGGCTTGGTAGACCATGTGAACTGATGTGCAGCCAGGAGGCCCAGCCCAGCAATGGCAGCACACCACCTCCTGGCCTATTCGCCATTGCCCCCAATCTCTTTGTGGAACCCCTGATGACCTGTTGTGGAACCAGGCTTCTGTGGGGCATGCTTTGAAAACCACTTGTTTAGCCCATGCTTTCATCTACAACCCAAACCCCAGAAACTCTTATTAACCCAAACCTGCAGATAGTTATAATTTAGTTATACTTTCTTTGTTAGCAAGGGACCGTATTTGGTCTACGCTAGATCTCAGTTCTCTCCTGCGTACATTGCAAGTGCCTATAACAAAGCTGGGTAGCCTCTGGCAAATTTAACTGCTTTCATCCAGCCAGAAAGCCTTGAAAACTGCTCCAAGGCATTTGACCTGCTGCAAGCTCCAAAGACTGCTGAGTTGGCCTTCCAAACATTCAGGTGCCCATCTCTGAATTCAGACCGGTTTATCAATGTCTTCATAGTATCTAGAGTAATGATGGATGCCTATGCACAGGCTCGGAGATGCTGTAATTACCACGCTCCATCCAGCTTGTAGGTCTGTAATGTAAAGTGCCCTCCTCCACCCCAGAGCATGTATATAGATGCCTGGTGTTCCCAGACCTCAATCGCACCATTCAGCTTAGAAGTGAGTTGCAAATGACTTAAAATTTCTATATTTGAGCATGACCATATCCAACAGTAAAGCAGAGCTAGGGTGTGTCTACCCATCACTTCAGGGGTTGATTCATTATTAAGGCAGCTACCTCTGAAAGGGGTTGGGTATGAACACTAGGAATCATTTCCACCATGTAGAATTTAGTTGGTTTGGCTATTTCTTCTGGGTCTATTATTTGGAGCCCATTTGGTCTATCTCAGCCTTGGCAGGAAGAGCACACTGGTTTTTTTTCAAAGAATTGCACAGGATGTTACCTATTCAGTTTTCCTTGATTTTATTTTTTTTTTTTTTTTGACTGAATAATGTGCACAGAAACATCCCACCTACAACTATAGACTGGTAAAAGACCCTAAGGTTGTATCCATACTGCCTCTGGACCATGCTAGTGAGTCTCACAAAGCTGATGCAACAAAGTGACCTAGTGTGGCAGGAAGCATCAGTCAAGCATCTCCAGCACAGGAAGCATGCCAGAATAGGCCTGGGAATAAGAGTGGGCAAGGCCTACAGTGCAGTACAGTGTGGACATCATCAGTGCTGACACTGCTCATTGAGCTAAAATAGATCAGTGGCTCTCTTTAGGTGCAGTCTAGAACAGTGGCACTCAATGTTTTAGCCCCAGAGGCTGGATGAAAGGTGCAAGGCTGGTCTATGGGTTGCCTTAGCTGGGCCCCATGCTGTCTAGCTTGTGCGTCTGCCACCTCTGTTTGGCCCTGTGCCTCCCAGATCTGGCTTATGCCACCCAATCAGCCCTGTATTTCTTTGGTTGCCCCCCTGCCCACTGCCTGGTTCAGCCTCATGCCACCTCTGCTTGGCCCTGTGCCACTTGGATCAGGCCCACACAGCTGGATTGGACCCACACCAGCTCTTCTGGCCCCGAGCTGCTGAATCAGGCCTGGTGCTCCCTCTACTCAGCCAGGCACAACTGATCTAGTACCCAGTGCCACTTTATCCAGGCCACAGGCTCCCTATAGCTCTGGAAAATTGGTGGCAGGGGACTGGCAACTAATGCTGCCATTGTTCCCCTGCCAAATTTTTAGACCTGTGGGGAGCCCTGGGGGTTAGATCTAGCCTACAGGCTGGGGTTGAGAGTACTCCTGGTCTAGAATAAGCAGCTCACAAAAGTCTTCTCTGCCTTTGGTTCTCTACATTTGTGCATTCTAAAATAAACACACACATTGTCCCTTTATTGGACTAAAACATGCAAAAATCAAAGAAATGATGGCCTATGGATTTTGCTTCAGGAAACGTCACCATGATATCATCTCTACATTGTTAAATCTCTGTGTTCTGGCTGTCTGGGGGAGGGAGGGAGGGAGGAAGGGAAGGTGGCAGGGAAGAAAACCTTTAAAACCAATAGGATTTGGTGATTGCAGTTTTTTTATAGTACCTGGGCAAAAGTTTATACCTAATTCCATAGCATGCTTTATGCTGGGTTTCATTAAAATGGGATCCTCTTTAACTTTAGGGGGATTGCACTGGCCTCAGGGGGCAGGGTATTGGTATAAGATGATGATTATTCCAAGGATGCAAAGACTTTATAAATGGCATATCCCCAATTTACCCAAATCTTCTGAACTAATCAACAGGATGCTCTTAAAATTCTTAATCATTCACAATAAAGAGGCAGATGGCATCAGATGGCATTTGCATTATTTGAAAACTGTATCTAAGCACTTTTCCTATAAGGAAAATGGTTAAACTTTGGAATATATATTAACATTGAGATTATTCACTACAGTGCATTTGGGCCACACAGAGAAATAAGAGAGGAATTAATTGACATGGAGATGTATTGGGGATAGTCACAGTGACAACGTGTGATAAATGAAATATGCAATGGTGAGAACAGATGCACACGGGAAGGACAAAATGATAAATGTGCATCTTGATGTTTGATATCTCTAAGAAACCACTTTCTATCTGATATGTGTGTAGTAAGTGCAGAACTGTTGGAATAGATGGAGAATGGCTTTATTTTAATTAGCTCTCATTAATGGCATTGGTGATCACTCCAGCATAAGGAAGGGAAAATCTTTTGAAATCTTCACAAATTGCTGGATGGTCTACATTATGGAACAGATCTTTTACATAAGTATAAATTACCCGGAAAGTTGTTTTGAAATATTGATACCTTCTTACACTTGCAGGAGCAGACATTCCTGAGGGATAGCAATGCACTAAGGTACCTGCAACTTCAAGATTAATGGGCATTTTGCCTTTGTTCCTATAACAATGTATTGTGAATTTTGATTAACATTTGTCATATTGTTTTGGCCACAATTTGCAACTGCCACAGTGTAGCCAAGAATAGAGGAAGCATTGTGAATTAGAAAATTTGCTTCATATGTATGAATTATATTTTTGCTGTATATTGACTACTAAAGATGAGGGAGCTGATATGAACACAATTAGAAGCAACCTGACTTTGAAGTAGGAAATAGCCCAAATAAATTCTTCAGTTGAGATATTATTTTTCATTTTTAGGTGGTTCTGTATTTCATGGTTACGGCCAAAACAAGAACCAGACATACTGAAATATCCTGAGAAAAGCTGTTCTCTGTTTATTTTTAGCTAGGCTCCATAAGCTCAGACAGCTAGAACTTATAGCACTACATATGCCACTTACTATAGGCAGAACAGATCACTTCTCCCATAGTTAAGCTTGCCCAGCACTTCCCATTTTAACATCCTATTTTTGGCTGCTTAGGATTTTACCCAATTATAAGTGTTTGGGCTGAAATTTTCTATGCTGAGAGTTGGCTTCAGGCTAAAATGTTTGGGGGAATTTCAGCTCAAATAGCTCAGCTGTTTCTAAGAATTAAATTGAGAGAAACAATTTGTTTCTAAGATTTTTTTTTAATGCAGGCAATGAGGAGGGGACAGCCCTAGTGAGCATGCAGAAAGGTGACAAAATAATATGGGGAGTGGCCTGGGGAGAGGTTGCCAAAGCACAAGAAGTGGAGGAAGTACTGGGAGCTGGTGGGGAGGAGTAACAGAGGTAGGACAACTAAGGTAGGGGTTAGATGGGGAAGAAAGTATATAGATACCGATGAGGGAGAGGAGGAGGAGAACAGAAGCCAAGGGTCTTGTGGATAGGTAGCAGTCAGGTCAGGGATGGGCAAAATACGGCCTGCAGGCCAGATCCAGCCCACCAAGGGATTTTTGTCCAGTCCACAGCCAGTCCCTTGGCTCTGCCCAGCACAGGTGCCAGGGTCATAACATGTGCAACTGGTCCCACTACTCCTGGGTGCAGTGGGACTGGGGTGGCATGGTGGCTGGACTTGCTTCTTGGCATCCCCAGTGGCAACAGCTGCAGTTGACTGTTGCTGTTAGTATTGGCCAGACCTGGCCCTGCTTCCCGGTACCCTGGCCCATCCACTCTGCACCCAGCACCAGATAGCAGGCAGGCAGGAGCTCCATAGGATCCATGTGGGCAGGGCGTGCAGCTAGGCATATGGGATGGGGCCACAGGCAGGCAAGAGTGGCATCCAGAAGCAGAATGGGTGGGCAAGACTGGGGTTGGGATTAGGATTGCAGGGCAGTTTCGGTGCAGGCCTGAAGCAAAGCCACAATCTGCTCCCTGTATACCCTTATGATAGGGAATGGATCGTGGCTCTGCCCTGGCCCCAGGCTGTCATGGCCCCATGATCCTGATCCTAGCCCTGGTCCTGGCCCTAGCCCCACCCACCTGTCCCACATCTAGATGCTGCTCTCCGCCTGCCTGCCCTGTGCTTG
This sequence comes from Alligator mississippiensis, assembly GCF_030867095.1. Lineage (NCBI taxonomy): Eukaryota > Metazoa > Chordata > Crocodylia > Alligatoridae > Alligator > Alligator mississippiensis. The sequence continues at coordinate 221,511,630 of NC_081824.1, read as the reverse complement.
GCTTTGTGAATGAGGTGGGGCTGCAAAGTCACTTAAAACGTTTTGGTGAGCTGTTGTGGGCAGGACAATACTGTCCTGGCCTCTGATAGCTCACCAAAGCTCCCTAAGTAGCCCTCCAGTCCAAATAATTGCCTACCCCTGAGTTAGGTTGAGCTCAGAAGCAAATTGAAACAGCCTATATCTGATAGAGCACACTCCCCTCTGAAGCTGGAACTGGACCCAGGAGTCCTGGATTTCAATATTCTTCTGCTGCCAGCAGAGGCTGTAACACCCACTAGCAAAGTATGTCTCATTCCCCTCTAATGCCCGGCCCAATACGCAGCCTACTAGTGCTGCTGCTTATTCTTCTGGCTCGGATGCCAGAGGTCTGTGCTGTGAACCTAAGGACATGACTACAGTGCAAAGCAACACAATACAGACGCACCTGCACTAGCTCTGCAAGCACCAGCTGTTAACCAGGAGCAGCTTATTAGAGCTAATTATCCCAGGTGTACTACCACACTCATGCAGCTTCTTTGCCTCTAGTTCTAGAGCTAATATGCAGAGCCATATCTGTGTACTCTTAGATGCCCCACCTCTTCGTGATTCCTTGCCACTGCTGTTTTGGGAGGTGGTAGTTGGGCAACTGCTGTCAAAGACTACACTAGTTTTTGCACAGGACCCCTACCTCATTCTTTGGAGGAGTAATTCTTCCATAATCTTTTTTTTTTTTTTTTAACCTCTCTATTCAATGTGCTTTTCACTATATCTCATTCAAGCCATACACTTAGTATAAAAATACTGATTTCCTCCAGGACATTTCTATGGTGATCTCCCTGCAGGATCTGGGTGAGACAGAGAGAAAACAAACCTGCTGCCAGTAACACACAGACTTGCCCCTTAGGCTCCCATGACAGCCAGATTTTATAGCATATAGCAGTCTTATTTCAGTCCCTAGCCTTAGCAAGAGCAGGGAAGGTTACAGGGAGACAGTCCTCGCCCTGCTCTGTGGCATATCAATCCTGTCTAGAAAAGCTTGGAAATTGAAAATTCCCCTGACAGACTTCTGCATGAGAGTGACCTTCTAACATCTTTTTTAAATAAATATCCATTGCTTACCAAGATAATGAGGAGAGTACATGAAATACCTATCTAACTGTGTGGAGATACCCAGTTCATAAATAACTTTTCCCACTGAGAGGGTGGAAAGATGACGAATGAGAGGTAGCCTGGCAAATAGCAGTAAAGGGCAAGGGATGATAAGAGTTCTCTCCTACACCCTTATGGGGCTGATGGACTATGTCTGTCGCATCCATGGTGTCCACTCTTGAGTACATCCCACCCATTTTTGCTTATATTTCAGAATTAGAAGAAACATCAAGATTTGGTATGCCATATAGTACTTGAGGCCTTTACATGATGAAGTACACTGCCTGAGAGCTGGCTCAACAATCCTTTGGAAGCATATTTCACAACTATGCACTGTAATCCTTTCCTGCTTAGGGACTGGCAGCAATAGGCAGCACTGCAGGGCAGCAGATGTGTCTACTTCATGGAAAAAAAAACTTGGAAGCAACCTTTCTAGCCAAAGCAGGAGGAATGTTGCTGATCTTATGAAGGAGATATACCCAGCTTTCTTGGGATGGAAGGATGCTCTTTCTGATGGATTGAGGGTTCTGGAAATGCATGAAGTAACACTTGCATGTAGTTCCTGAAAAGAAAGCAAGCTCTGGAAGGCTAGGGACAGACATTCAAAAAGCCAAAGCCTGAATTGATTCAGCCTTTGCAGATTAGTCTAACCTGCCTAAGTAGAACCAGTTTATAACAGCACAGACATTCCTTCTGGACTGAGCCAATATAGGCACATGCCTGCAGTTGTTCAGGCCAGGCGCTGGGGAGTGCTAGAGTGAGCCCTCAGCTGCAGTGAAGCTGTGCTGGGGGGGCATGGCCAGTCCAGGCTGAACTGGCCAGAGAGGGGTTTACTCTCCCCTCCCTATCCCACTGTCGGAGGCCAGAGCTCTCCAAACCCCCTGCAGTGCCTCCATGCCCCACAGTACCTTTCCTTCCCCTGCAGCTCAGCCCCCTGCTAAGAAAAGCTCACACTCTGGGAAACCATGACAGGAGCTGCTTCCCCCCATCATGGTTGCTCCCCGCCCTCACCACTCCAGTGGCCAGGCAGAGGCAATGCCAGATGCCACTGGCAGGGCCCCTTGGGAGGGTTGGCAGGGGCAGGAAGTGTGGCAAGTCTACCCACCCCAGCCACTGCCACTGCTCACTCAGGGCAAGTGGCGGGATAAGCCCTCTTCTGCCTCGCTCCATCTGGCATACAGTGGAGGGGGCTTATCCCACCCCTTGCCCCAAGCACAAACAGGGCAGCGGCAGCAGCAGCCAGAGTGGGCAAACCCCGCTGTGTTTTTCCAGGAGTAGGGGGGGGGGAAATAACCCCCACTTCCTGCCCCCACCAAGGGGCCCTGCAGGAGGTGTCTAGCCCTGCCCCTGCCTGGCCACTGGAGTGGTGAGGGGGGAGCAACCATGATGGGGACAGCAGCCCCTATCACAGTGTCCCCATCAAGGCTACTTTCCCTCCTGCTGCAGCAGTGGGGTGGGGACATGGTCAGATGCTGGCTGGCAGGGCCCCTTGTTTTTTCTCCCTCCATCCAGCATATGGCAGAGGTAGCAGAAGGGGGTTTATTCTGCCACTCAGCAGTGGTCAGTGTGGGCTGACCCAGCTGCAATCCCCCAGGGGCAGTGGGGGTGGAGGGAAGAATAACCCCCCTCCCTGTCCCCTCTGCCTCAGGGGCCATAGCAGCCTGCTGCTGCAGCAGCAATGGTGGAGCACCTGGAAGACCTGGCTCGGGTCCCTGCTGGTGGGACAGGGAGAGGGGAATTAAACCCCTCTCTGGCCAAACCCTCTTCCCTGCCTGTCCCTGAGGGGTGGGACCAGCCCTGCTCCACAGGAGCAGACAGCATGCCGGGATGCTGGGAGACTCTAGTTTAAGTTAAACCAGGAAGGGGTCTAGAACAGGCATTGCATTAACTGGTTTGACCCAAATCAGTTATGTCTGATACTACATTCAGACAGGTTTATCTTAAACCAGTTTCGGCCATTTTGAAACTGGTTTACATGCACTAAACGTCTGTTCTGTTACAGGATTCAACCAATTTCTGATCACTTAAACTGGTTTATGTGTAATATCTGTCTGTAGCCGAAAGGAACTGGAGATTATCCTACACTGTCCTTGTGGGAAAGTGACTCTGAGTTGCCCGTTCTGATTTCCCACCTGCTGGCTCTGCTCTGTCCTGGTCCCATCATCCCCTTGCACTGGGTGGTCTCCAGAGATTGCAGGGGCAGGGAGGTCTGGAACTCTGCATTTTTCTTACCCATGTTTTGGCTCTGGTGTCCTGTCAGGGTAATGGTGGGTAAATCCTCTTCAGTCACACAGGGCCTGACCTGCAGTGCGACCTCCCCTGTGCAAGCAGTTGTGCACCATGCAGCACAGCTCCATGGGAGCTGGTTCCACACTGGGAGCACTTAGGGTAGGGCCTGTCAGCCCATGACTCTGAAGAACCACCGGACTTTTTTTCTTTGGGAGCCAGCACAACCAGGAGAAAGCTCCTAGTCCAAAGACTACAGTAGAAAATACAGTCCAAACTCCTTAGTAGTCCATGGCAGTGGAGGGGGAAGGGGAATGTGCATCTCTCATCTCCCACTGAACATCTCTGATACTGGGAAGAGAGCTTGATGTGAGGAATAGGATTGTCCCTAGTATTGTTGTGTGCCACTGTCCCTGAGTGTTATTAAGATCAGCTACCTGACACCAATGCTCACACACTGCTGAAAGGCAAACTATATGATGCCTATAAACCCCCACTCCAGTAAAATGCCAAGTACCACAGGCATAAATTTGAGAGGCCAAGAGGATGAGAATTTTCCCTCCATGAATATTTACCTGCAGAGTTCAGAGCAGTGATTCCCCACTTGTGCCAGATCTGAAGATGATGTGAGTGATGCTGATTCTTGTGCCAGGATAGGATCTTTCCTCTGAGCTTCAGTTTTCATAATGCCCTTTCCCTCAAACATCCCCAGCTGTACACATCAATCCTGCTACAAAGAGCCCTGAGGTACAGGAGTGAGTTCTGTTGCTGATGTCCCCATTTCAGTGCAGTGTCCTGGGGTTTCCTGTTCCTGAGTTAGCAGCCGCTTTTGATAATTAAATCCTATGAATAAAAGTGCTGACTCTGCTTTTTGGGTTGTTGGTTGTAGCCATGTTGGTATAAGGGTAAACAGACAAGGGTGTTTGGGGAGATGTGATAAGTTAAGCCACTTGGCTTTTTGAAATGTAATTGATTAATTAGCAAACAGTGATTTAAAAATAGCCTAGCAATGGCATTACAGGTAGCTGAAGAGATGAAAATATTGTCATATGTGTTGGCTTTGCATACTGCTGAAATATGTACCCCATATCCAGTCAATACGAATAACCTGCTTTTTCTGCATTGTCTTTCTCTATCCTGTTTACATGCTATGGGATGCTTGTTTAAATAATAATAACTGTTCTAAAAAGAATGTTCCATCACTTGAGAACAATAAGAAATGTATTAAAATATATAAATTGCCCCGAACTACAAACACTGATACACAACTCTGCTCAAGCAGGAAAATGGAAAGCATGTTCCTTTTTCAGTTTGATCCAACATTCTTTACTTGGGCAAAGCTCCCATGGACTTCACTGGGAGTAATTCCCCTATCAAGAAGATGGTAAGATAAGGACTTTTATCATGTGGAATTTAAATATTGGATCAGTCCCTTACAGTCAATATTAGTCTGGCCGCATTCTTTATTATGTGTAGACAACTGATATTCCTCTGGATCATGGTATACTTGTAAGAGATCTAACTGGGTGCCTGATGAATCTGCTTGTATGGAGTCCTACGACCATCTCACTAAGACCTTCAACATGTATACTTAGGCAGGAGTATGGAGGAGTTGAGGCTGCCCAAGACCTACCGTTCCCCCCCCCGGGACCACTGAGACAGAATTCATAAAATAGTGATTAAAGCACTCATTTTCTCAACTTTACTTGGCTGCAGTCATCAGTCTTGGTAAGAAAACAAAATTAAGGAGAAACAAGCTGTAGTGAAACATAGATAAATATCAAATATAGGGCTGCTTGAGATCATAAATACAATACTCACAGGACTGGATTCTACCTAGTCTACATATTAGGCATATAAAGTGGATTTAGGCACTTAGGTGAGATACTGTTTCACCCTGCTCAAGTCCCTGAAGATAGGCAGGCCCTCCTCCTTGCTGTTTTTTTGTGACTCATTCTTCAGGATAAGATGATAGTGCGTTACAAAAGTAGATGCAATACTGGGGTGTCAGGATTTGAATAGGGTGGAATAAAATCCTATAGACTCCACTTAAATGCCCCAGAGGTGGTATAGAATCTGCCACATAGTGTTATGGCTAGAATAATGTTTTATCCCCTGATAGGACACTTACTATATTTTGGTAAAATCTTAATGAACAAGTGGTATTTAAAGAGAACAGCTGGGCAGCAGGATTCCCTTGTGGGACAAATATTCCCTTTCAGATCACCTTGATATAACTGGACAGAGTGCTTCAGCTACTTACACTGGAAAGGGCTAGCACCAAGCCAGTCCTTTCATCGAAAAGGTCTTTCATAGGAAGGCTGGCCTAAGTATGGACTACAAACTTTGGCTTTTAATTTCACTCATTATGTACAAGCTCCCACTGCTTCAAGTGAAGGCTACGTCTACAAGGTGCAGTGCAGTGCTATGAAAACATACCCAAGGCATCATGGAGACGTATTGAAGTTACACATCTTAGCACAGTGCTTCACCAGGCTAATTAATATGCCCTGGTTCTCAACAGAGCTAAACACAACTATACTGCCACTGGGACCCAGCCTAGCTTGCTCAGAGCTACCTTGGAGATCCATACAGCCATGTACTGTGCCGTTAAGACATACTTAGAGAGGGTGTGCCTACATGGTCCTGAGCACCTCTTAAGAAGTGCTGAGCACTTCTCAATTTCTCTTAAGTTGAAGGGGCACCAACCTCGCTTGAAGCCGCTCAGTAGCTGAGCCCTAAGGTCTTGATCCTGTACACCAGATACCAAGTCATGCTGGAAAGAGTGGAGGTTCTGCACCCAACCACCTTCCAGGCTCCGAGTGCTTGATTCTGGCTCTGTGCCCCCTGGAAAACATAGGCCTAGTTGCCCTCAAGGATACTTGACTCACTTCAAGAACTTGGTGTGCTTCCCTAAGTTGGAAGTACAAGTTGTGGTCTCCCTTAGTCAGCTGAACCAAGGGGACCCCAGGGCATAATCTAGACCCACTCCTAATAAGTCTCCCACACTAGGTACAAAGGAAAACTGTATTGGTTACAAGGAGTAGGGTTGGAATAGGGTACAGAGTTGAGTAGTATCAGAGAAATCCCACAGAGCAAACAGGGTGGCTGGAGTAGCCCGAGTTACTGCAAGCTATATATCTAGCTGGATCTCAGGTAGCTTACTCACAAGTATCATCCAGAGGCAGGTGGAGATTCCCTCTGGAGGCAGGCAGTTCCTTGATCATGAGTTTTGAGAGTGAGAGCAAGTTTCAGATGGTCCAGCTCCTCCCTCTCTCTCTCTCTCTGAGTTTTCCTCATGGCTGCTGCCTCCTTATCCTGGGCAGTCCTTAACTTATAGAGCCCTTATGACCTCATTTACTTAGTCCAATGGAGGCCAGCACCTGTTGGCTGTCAGCCAACCAATTTGAAATGCATCACTGGTTGCTGGGCAGACTGGCAGTCTCTAGCCCACCAGGGAGCCCAAGCCCCTCACCCAGGTATGTGATACTAGTCACATAGGCAGAGGGAGCAGGTTTCCCCACTCCCTCAGGGTTGTATCCAGCTCAGGTTACCTAAAGAGATAGGGTAAGGTATGTATCCTCTGCTGGGCCCATCCTAACCAAATTGTCACAGCAGAGTTTTTGGGGAGAAAGAGGTGGCCTTCTGCCACATGAATAGTTTCAGTTACTTCTCATACATGAGTATTGTTGCCCCCATGGCCTCCCAATAACTAAATGCTGTATATTAGATGCCTTTTACCATTCTCGCTGTCCAGCAGCACGCCTTTGCTTCCTTGCATATCTTAGGTGAAAGATTTATATGTGCAGGAGACAGAGAAAAAGCAAGGAAGTGTTTCACATGGAGGTTTCCAGAAGTAACTGTGCATCCTGGTTTGGTTCCATTTACTGTGAGCTTTTCAGGGCAAGAAGACAATACAGCATATTTGTACCTCGTCTAGCACAGTGGGGCTGCAGGCTCATTTCACAATAGCAATTCTTAATTACTGGCTCCATCTTCAGTCAATGTTATGTCTAAGTTACCAGCACAACATTGCATTTCGTCTTTACTCTGTAGAAGTTGATTTTATTGCATCAAAGAGAAAAGGTAATAAAAACTAAGGAAACTAAACTTTTTAGTTAATTAGCTCTCAGTGCAAGGCTTTACAAGCATGTTCATATCTAGTTACATGCCACCGAGAATTTTCCCCCAGTATATTTATCTATAATTCTTTCATCTAACTGCACACAGAGTAGTCTTCAGACAAGTGTTGTTTTCTCCAGTTCCTAAATTTAGATAATAATATGCTTTAATTTATATTCTGTTTTCCATATGAATGTATCCCTAACCACTTTACAGAATTAATAACAGCGTTACAGAATTATGACATACTTTCACAGCAGTAGAGAAATGCATTTAAAAGGCAGATGAAGAGATTTTTTTTTATATGTAAATATCTTTTCCATTTACTTTTGAGCCAAATTTTCTTCTATGGGCCATTTGACTCCACAACCTTTGCTATAGGCCTGAGGCTCAGCTGGCCCCTGCAATTGCAAGACTCATTAACTAGCAAAATGACAAATGAAATTGGCTTGCAGTGGATCCACTGATGCCACCCATGCTTGTCCCAAAAACATCTTAGCCAGGACAGAAGGCACTTGCCAGGGGGACAGAGAAGACCTCTGTGGAGCTGAGCTTTATGAGAAGAAGCAGCTACTGATCCCCAAGTCCTGTTCCATGCAAGGTGGGAGGGGGTTATGCCCTGCAGCAACACCTAGTTTTTATAGCTGATGGATTGTTTTTAAATATTAAGTCATAGTACCAAATGGTTCTGGTGGTAATAAACAGGGCAACACTTATATACCCTGGTGGACAATCTGTCCTATTTCTTCTTTCAGTGGAGATGGGTCTGACCCCAGCTTGGATCCTTGAGGAAACTCAATACCAATACAGATCCCAACTTCATTGATTTTTTTTTTCCTGTCTATATTATAGACCAAAACCTGTAGTGTCAATCTGAGTATCCCCAAGGCTCTGATCTAAATTTTTGGATCAAAATTACTCATGGTGGTTAAGTCTCTGGTATTGTTCTGATGTCTCCCGTGTTGTCAAAAGGCCTGTGATGTTCTTTTACTACTCTGCATCCTGAGTGTTCTTTGCTTTTTTTTCTTAAAGCAAAGCTGACTCCCTGAATTGGCTTCAAAGAAGATTTAGTGAAGTTATCTTATGTTACATCATATGCACGATTCTAGAATAGTCCTTTGGCCATCTTTAAATAAATTACAAAGAATTGTTTCCATATCCTTAGTACATACGTGAGAACCATTTGGCCTTCAGTCATTCCTTGCTGAAATCCAGACATAAATGTTTGATCAATGAGAAGAGTGGTTGGTATTGTAAATGCTGACAGGATTAGGCATCATGCTGTCATCCAATTTTTTGACTAAGAAAAGATCCATCCTTTAAGAGGTCTATGAGGGCATAGTCATTGTGCACATGCTCATAATCCACCGTCAAAAAGCAAATTAAAGAAAAGACAAAAGTCAATTGAAAACTGCTGCAGGGCCAGCCACCCTGGCAGGGGATGTTTGACAACACACACTTTGTACAGCACAGCTGAGCACTTAATGAGTGAGAAAAGAAGGACACTTCCTCTTCCCTTTATGTTGTGCCAATTCCCAGAACATCAGAGCTCCTGGTATTTGTAATAATTAGTATATCATTAGTCTGTCCCTGCTCAAGTTCTGTCATTCTGATTTACCCTCATCTGTGTGGAAAAGTAACGTTCTGATTCTGTTAAAGGCTATCTATACATATATTTCTTCCCATAAACAGCTACTATACTTTGAGTATTGTAGTACATCCCCTCAAAGCTACACTGCCTTTTGATATCAAAGTGAATTTGAGTCTCAAATGTAGGTGGTACATGGAAGATAATAAAGTGTGCCTGATAGAGAACAATAGTCATTGCTCAAATGCCACACTAATGAGTTCTGTGACCAAGATATGACTGATAATTTTGGCTGTCTCCATTTTGGTGTGCCTGACGTTGATTTTTCAGGGGGCTGATTTTCAGGGCACCCACCCACTGTCAACCTCATGAATCTAGGGGATCTTTAGTGGTGCACCCTGAAGGTGAGAATGCAAAAACTACTAGACACTCTGCTTTCTATTAGACACTTGAAAATTTCCACTACAGATTAAGCTGATGGCAGATTCTCACACCCACAGAGTGTAAGGCCAGAAGGGACCATTAGGTCATTTAGTCTGATTTCTTGTATATCATTAAGTTCCACCCCATTACCCCTGAACTTAGCCTGATTAATTTGTGATTGACTAAAGTGTCTCTTCAGTGAGAACAATGATTAACCTCAACAAGTGCAAGTTCAGGCCCATAGCTTTATTCTCAGTGTCTAGCTCATGGCAACAACTTACTGTGAGCACAATATTCAAAAGTATACCAGGCTCATAAGTAGTGCTCTTCATCAGTCAGTCTCAAAATAATGTACAGTGGAGTTAAGCATCATAACCTGATTTTTATAGATGGGAAAACCAAGATATGGGGACTTACCCAAGGTTACACAACAGGCAAAACCCAGGTCTCCTGAGTTCCACTCCAGTGCTTACTCAAAGGGGTCTTTCCCATGCAGTGGATGCTTAGTGTTGCTTTGTTGTTTGTGTGGATGTAAGAAAAGAGATGTCTACCCTGAAAGGAGTTATGTGTCAAATTGTGCTGCCTTTACTCAAGTTAGGGCATAATCTATTCCTTAACTGGTCATATTCAAGTCAATGAGACTGCTGGCAGTTTAAGGGGAAAAGGTTGCACTAAATATATTGGAAAAAGTGAATGGGGGAGTGGAGAAAGAAGAAGTGCAATGTTGTAAACTCGTGTCTCATAATGCTTGTTGTTTATCCCAAATCTCCTTTTGAATCATGTAATCAAGTGAGACTCCCAGCATTCATGTTTATAAAAGATAAATGTGTAGCTTTCACAGTCACAGAGAACCCTGGAAAACTGGAGCCCTATATGCTTCGTAACCACAAGGGAAATAAGAGCACAATGCTTGTTAGATTTTAAAATCACTTGTTTTTTTTGTGGGGGATGAGGCATGGCTTTTAAATAGTTGAGATGAGCCTAGAGCATTGACATTGTCTTTGATCTTTTCTGCAATCTTTTGATCTTTTTGAGGCCCTTATTTTCTGTGATAAAAATCCTATGTAGCTATGGAGGGTGCTTTATCTAATGGGGCATATGGGAGACTCCAGAATGGATGTTTTTATGGACTGTTTTGGACTATTTTATTGTTTTCTGGGACCAAAGTGGATTGGACACACAGACCCAGGTGGCCTATCCCAATCCTATACAATTTGATACTGGGATTTGACAGAATGTGAAAGCCTGTTGTGTGAATTTGACTGTAAGCAGTACACAGTTTCTGTTCTACTTGTTTTTCAGCCAGTGGCAGAAGTACACACATTCAATCTGTATCAGTAACTGGGTTTGACTTCCCTGAGCTCTGTAATGAAATGTTAAGAGCTATCAGAGACAAGTGTGTGTACAGATTTTTGTTCTAATTGGAGACATTTCTTGAACCTCAGTATCCATTGAGTAATATTACAAGTAGCGCATCTGAATATATTTCTAGGACCAAGAAAGAGGTGAGATAATGATTTTACCCTGGGTGTTGTGTAGAATTGCAAATGTACAAAGGCAGCACAAGCATATTCCCTAATATCAGATAAAATAATTTTTCTTCTGGCATAATTGTGCTAGGAGTCCCACGCTTTGTATACAATGCGTGAGATACCCACCTGGATTTGCTTCTAATCAAAGGACCTGATTCTTCTAATCACATGTATAGTCTAAATAGCCCAATCCAATATAGGTCTCCTGAGGCACTTAGGAAGTTCCCCTTAATCAAACTCAGTTCATGTTTAAGTGCTTTTTTGGATGAGGGCCATAGTGAGCTGATTGTGACTACCTGCCATAGTGAAGCTATTCACAGCAGTGAAGCTGCATATGCTTATGGGACAGGACAGAAAGGGGTCCTAATTTTACAAGCATAAGGACAATAAAACAACAGAATAAGAACAGGAAGAGAAGAGTTTTTGCTTACAGGAATAATGCAATTCAAGTACTCCGCAGAGGCATAGCGTGTCTGAAGAGTTTTCCTTTAGTCATTAATTGTTTAGCTTCCAACATGGATTTATCTTGTGGACTAAAATGTTTTGGTTGACTCGCTGCTTGTGAGCACTAAAGTAGGAGAGAGTCTTAATTCTGTCCCCTACATTATTTATACCAACAGGAGAAATTTGTATTTGAGTATTTCAGCAGCCTCCCTTCATGACTTTGAGGAGGGAGGAAGGCAGCATATGGTAAACAAGGATAGTCTAAAGAGGATTGTATAATTTTATTGGCCCCATTTGAAAAATTATATTCCCCATCTCCTCCAAACAGAGCTGGGATCTCCTACCACTCTTCATTTGTGACACAGAGTTTAAGCCATCATTGCACAGTGGATAATTACGATACCTGAGTAATGCATAATTCATTTGGGCTCGCTCAGTGCCTTCTGTTCCCAGGGAAAGAAAATAAATTGTATTAAAGTACCGGTCCTCTGGCTCATCATCAACAATACACTAAGACACTGCTCTGTAGTTTGTGCTGTGGTCAGGGGATTTCAGTTTATCTGCAGAAGTAACAGTTACAAAAGTGGGATTTTCACCCTGCAGGCTGGAAAAAAATTGTGTTCGTGACCAGTCATTCTTGAGAGAGACAGAGGGAAAAACGGAAGGATGGAGATAGGCATACATGTCACTAAATTAATGTTCCTGCTCTGCTGTGAGGTAGTTGCATCAGTGTCACTGCTGTCATCAGGTACCACTGTGGGCATTAAATGAGAACAAGTTTGTCACACTTCATTTGCCAGTCTTTGACAGATTTGGCTAAATCTTATCCTTGAATGATGGACTACCATTTTACGTAAATGATACAGCAATGGATAATAAATCCCAAAAGGAATGTAGTGTTGGGGTAGCAGCACAAAGGCTAACTAACTTTGATTTCTTAGGCTGAGGCCTAGAGGTAAGGTATGGCTTACCATACTGACAAGAATGGAGGCTGATTATAAATAAAACAAAAATATCTGGGACAGTTTTCATCCAGGGAGACCACACATCATATAATATAGGCTTTCCCAGCTATTGGGAAAATCTATCAAACCAAAGCACCATTAAAGATGAACAAAAAAATAGCTCCTCTGTGGATGCTTTGATGTTGTTTTGAATATGAAAGGAAAAACACTGAATAATGTTTTGTTTTTCTCACTCTCCCATGCCCAATCCCTGAACTGTGGTATAAGCGTAAGAGATAACTAAAAGTTACATGTGGGAAGTAAGACATGGGTGTCACAACCCAAAGTTGTGATTTTTTTGTTTGTGTGCGCTTCGGCACTACTAAATTATTTTTCCCGCTAAATTGCAGCTGCTTTGCACGGTGGAGTTTTCTGCTGCAGAAGAGAACCCCGGAGCAACGGAGAATTTCCCGCCAATTTGAAGCTTTCTTTGCGTGGTGCATTTCTTTTGCATCTAAGAAATGCACGGTGCAAGGAGTTCCCGCCATTTGTATGAGGATTCATACCACATTATTGGCCGATAATAATATACGGACACGTGGCGGCTAGCGATTGGCTTGCTAGCCGTATAAAGAGCTTGTGTGGCTTCTGCCCAAGTTGGAGAGAAATAAGTTGGAGAGAGAGAAATTGGAGTTCGAGAGGGAGAGCGTGAAGATCTTTAAGCACTGCGGATCCTTACAGACCCAACGCATTTCTTAAAAGGCAACAGAGGCCTGAACAGCCTCTAGCCTCTCCCCGTCGCCGATAAATTCCTAGACGTATCCCTTCCTGTACAAGAAACTACTGAACCCACAGAGCTTCAACAACTCCGGGGAAAAGAACGAATTTGTCGTAGTCCTCTAACGAGGATTTAAGCGGAGCTGAACCTGGAAACTGTCCAGCCTACACCACGACCATCTTTGGTGTAAGTAAACAATCTTTAATTCAACCACTACGCATCCGTGACTAATTCTAGCTCACCCCCGTCTTCTCCGACTCCGCGTGCCCGGGCTGCTAGCCACAGCCCGTGTGCGCAAAGACGAGCCTGGATCACCCCCGGCCTGCACAATGGGCAGTCAGGTCTAGTGGTTAGGCCCAGGATCCAGTACCCAAGTCCAGAGTCATGAGTCAAGACAGGTTCACAGCTTGAATCCAGATACTGGAGCCACTCAAATTTGGAGTGGTGACCAAAAATAACCAAGGTCAAGGAATCAGAATCAGGAAACTAGAAGTCAAGCCAGAGTGTGGAGCCAGAGTCCAGAGCCACAGATCAGACCAAGGTCAGGAGCCAAAGTTGGGAATAATTCAGATGTCAGGAGCTGACAGTTGCATTCGAGAGCTATTCAAAGGTCAGAAGCCTGACACTGATACCAGGAGAACAGAAAAAAAGAATGAGAGCAAGAAGCAGAAGTGCTGAAATCAGAGAAGTCTGTAGATGCAGACAGCTTCCCACATTTTGCCCCACTAGTTTTAAGTCTATGATTTGGGTAGTGTTGGCTTCCTGACTGTACAGCAGACTGGAATGGCTCACCCCCAGCTAGGGTGCCAAATCTCCTACAGTTCAAAGGCAAGGTCTTTCAGGTAATTTCCACATGGCTTTCTTCCCAATCTTGCTTATACCCATGCCAAAAATGATCCTATCCCACTCACTCACATTGAGCTCACCAGAAACCAACAATTAGGCTAAGTAGATGACCTGGAGTGGCCCGGCACATCTTTGCCTTCAAGTAGTTGCTAACTGCAAAAGTTGATTTTCAATGTGCTCTGCTTCATTTACCATTTATGTATTTCCTCCTCAGTTGAGGTAAACACGCATAGCTGCTGGAAATCTGGCCAAAGATAAATGAGTCACTGTGTCTATGGCAAGCAAATGCTATCAGTACACTAGTATCACATTCATCTACAGTGTAGTCCCATTGCCTTCATGGATATTATACCAGGGATAAATCTGGTTGTAGATTTCCAAATCCAGATGTACAGACTAGCAACAGCAGGTTTAGACAATACTTAATATTGGTCCAGAAGAGCAAGGATTGTAAGTATAGCCCCAATCCTGCAACTAGCATCTTCTGAGGGGCACTAAATGACCCCCAACGCCCACTGACTTCAAAAATAATTGGCATTGCTCATTTTGTCCCTGGAGATGAGCATTCCATGACCCAACACTTTGATCACAAAATACATGAGGATGGAAGAAAAACCGCTAGCCATTTATTTCAGCTCTTCCAGGGCCCTAGTGGTGCCTTTCTACCTTCTAGTAATGTATGTTCTCAAATACTACTTATTCAAGTGTTCTCTTTCTCTGATTCATATAAATTCACTAGTATGTGTCCCTTAGAAGCTCATAGCTAAATGAGCTTTAAAGCACCATTTTCTTGTTTGGAGGCTCTGCTCATAATTATAATGCTGAAATGAAAAATATTGTCAGCCTCCAGCTGATTGTGACCCACCCCAACATACTTTGAATCATTAAGTCAATTCCCGAATGCCCTTAATCGGCCTAACACAACATATTCAGTTGTCTCCTTAAATCATTCCTTGTAGCACATTGCATCCATACTGCACATTAGCATAGTAACCTTTTGATGGAAGTCAGTGTGGCCAGTGTTTAGAACAGGGACTACAAGCCAGGCTTTCTGAGGCCTATTGCCAGTACTGCTGTGACTGTGGGCATATCAGCCAACATTTATTTGCCTCATTTGTCTCATCTATGAAATGAGCATAGTAAATTCCTAGTTGAATCCCAAGGGTGTTCTAGTCATGAGTCTGTGTAAAGCAATTTCAGATCTTTGGATGAAAAATGCTATAGTGTGGAAGGCTCAGATAAGACCCACCATGCTGGGTAAGCCACAGAGAAGCTCATAGGAAGACTGACCAAGGTTGAACATTCCCTGCATGCCATCTAGAAAAATGCCACCCAAATTCTGATGCAGCTGGTATTAAAAGTGACTTTTCTGGACAAACCTGGGGTGGAAAAGGGCCAATGTAGTCCGCATTTTCAAAAAAGGGAGGAAAGAGGACCCAGGAAACTATAGGCCTGTTAGTCTTACTTCGGTCCTGGGGAAGCTCTTTGAGAAAATTATCTAGGAGCATATCTGCAAGGGACCAGCAGGGGAGATTATGCTTAGGGGCAATCAACATGGGTTCATTAGAGGCAGGTCCTGTCAGACCAACTTGGTTGCCTTCTGCAACCAGGTCACAAAAGCCTTGGATGCAGGTGTCACGGTGGACATAGTCTTTCTGGATTTTAGGAAGGCCTTCAACACTGTCTCTCACCCCATTCTCATGAAAAAAATTAGGTGACTGTGGTGTCGATGCCTCCACAGTCATATGGGTCACAAATTGGCTGGAGGGCCACACCCAGAGTGTGGTGGTGGATGGGTCATTTTTGACCTGGAGGGATGCGGGCTGTGGGGTTCCCCAGGGCTTGGTCCTCGGGCCTGCACTGTTCAATATCTTCATTGGAGACTTGGACCAGGGGATGAAAAGCACCCTGTTCAAGTTTACAGATGACACTAAGGTGTGGGGAGAAGTGAGCACACTAGAAGAGAGGGGCAGGCTACAACTAGATCTGGACAGGTTACAGAGGTGGGCAGATGAGAATAGGAAGGGTTTCAATACGGACAAGTGCAGGGTGTTGCACCTGGGGAGGAAGAACCAGCAGCATACCTACAGGCTGGGAAACTCCCTTCTTGTCAGCACAGGGGCAGAAAAGGAACTTGGAGTCGCTATTGACTCCAAGATGAACATGGGCCGCCAATGTGTGGAAGTGGTCAGGAAGGCCAACTGTACCTTGTGATGCATTCACAGATGCATCACAAGCAGGTCCAAGGAGGTGATCCTCCCCCTCTATACGACATTGATCAGTCCGCAGTTGAAGTACCGTGTCCGGTTCTGGGTGCCACATTGCAGGAGAGATGTGGACAGCATCAAGAGGGTCCAGAGGAGGACCACTCACATGATCAGGGGGCAGCAGGGTAGGCCCTATGAGGAGAGGCTATGGGACCTGAACCTGTTCAGCCTCCACAAGAGAAGGCTGAGAGGGGATCTGGTGGCCACCTATAAACTTGCCAAGGGGGACCAGCAGGCAATGGGATAGTCCCTGTTCCCCCGAGCACTACCAGGAGTAACAAGGAACAACAGCCATAAGTTGACTGAGAGTAGATTCAGGCTAGACATCAGGAGGCAGTACTTCACAGTCCGGGTGGCTAGGAGCTGGAACCAACTTCCAAGGGAAGTGGTGCTTGCCCCTACCTTGGGGGGTCATCAAAAAGAGGCTAGACAACCACCTACCCAGGGTCGTTTGACCCCAGCATCCTTTCCTGCCCGTGGCAGAGGGTTGGACTTGATGATCTGCTTAGGTCCCTTCCGACCCTACCAACTATGAAACCATGTCAGAGTGCGTGAACCATGGAATGGGACTAGCGTAAGGTACATAGAGGGACAATAGCTGCCATTCCACCACTGCAACATGCTAGCCTGACCATGGGTTATGTATTCAATGCCATTTATCCAGCCCTACCTCCTTTACTATATATAAAAATGATTTATCTCAGTAACAGCCTCATTCAAACCCTACCAAAGTTAATGAAAAGACTCTTGGTGATTTCAGATGGCTTTGGAATAAGTACCTAAAAGCCAGGTTTGAAAAGGTATTTAGACACTAATTCCCATTGAGATCAATAGCAAATGCACCGTTAGGCACCTAAGTACCCTTTAAAATCTGGCCCTGAATGTATTTCTCTGAGAAAAAGCATGTGAGATATATCTGGGAAATTAAATGCATTACTCCAGTATCTGTTCTATTAAACGTATAGCATATTAATGCTGACAAAGAACTTGATGCTGCTCCCATTGAAATCAATAGCAAATGCACTATTGATTATAATGGAGCAGAACTGGGAAGAAAGTTATTTGGATATACAATTTAGAAGGAAGAGAAGTTACATAAATCTATACAGAAACAGATACTAGACCATAATGACCATGTAACTATACACGAATTAATAATTATCGCAAGCTAATTCACTGTACATCCCAGACTGGTGAAAAGAAATTGAATAATTTATTGAATTAATATAAAAATATGTGGCTGTATAATTAAAGATGATATGTACACAAGAGATGCACAGATGAGGTAATCAGCACACCCATAACTTTTATATTTCCTGCCTTTTGAATGTGTATCCTTCAGCCTTCAAAGCTATGATATACAGCCAAGCCCTCAGATACCACCGAAATTGCACTGAGGAGAACACCCAGGATTGCTACCTCGCAGATCTCAAAAAGGCTTTCACTCAACAAGGACGTTCCTCCAGAGAGATAGATAGCACATTTGAAAGAGCCACCCGGATACCATGTGAAGAATTGCTGCAGTACAGAAGGAAAACCCCCATGAATTGCACATCACTGGTTATGACATATCACCCCTCCCTTGAACCTATGCAGAAAATCCTCAAACAATTGCAACCCATACTAGAAGGAGACCCATTTCTTAAAGAGATGATCCTAGCCTTCAAACAAGCATTGAACCTCATTAACCTCATCACCAGAAGCAAACTTCCCATGGCCCAAAACACATTGAACGGATCCAGACCATGCCATGACTAGAAATATAAAACCTGCCAACATATCTACACCACCCCCACAAGTACTACACCCCATGGCTGAACCATCAGCATTCCTGGGTCTTGCAGTGCACCTCCAGAAATGTAATATATCTCATCCAATGCACCAAATGCCCTGATGGAAAATACGTAGGAGAGACCAAACAACAACTGCACACCAGCATGAATGCACACTGAAAATCTATTAAAGACAAGAATACCCAATTACCGGTGGGGGCACATTTCTCACAAGAAAACCACTCCTTCTGCAATCTCTCAGTTCTAATCCTCAAAGGGAACTTACAAAACACTTTTCACAGACAAGCCTATGAAGTTCATTTCATCAACCTCCTGGATACAAAAAATCATGGACTAAATATAGACATTGGATTTATGAGACATTATAACCTGCCTGATATCTGACTCCCTAGGTACCTCTCCACTATTTACCAGCTACACTCACTCACTCACTCACTCCCCTCTCACCCTGCACTCCCCGCCTCCAGCCTGTCTCTCACCCACTGACTCCTTAATTTACATCTTCACTGACTGGCTTTCCTGCATTGCATATCAGCCTCTGGCTTCTTTACTATTCATTCCATCCAGGAAGAGTACACACCAACTGCAGGTTCTCCCTCAGCCTGATGAAGGGTGTTTAAACCTGAAAGCTTGCTAGACAAGGTTCCTTGGGTGAATCTGATATCTTTTATTAGACCAACCCAAATAGTTGGAAAATAGTTATTAAGCAAGCTTTCAGGTTCAAAAACCCTTTGTCAGCCTAAGGAAGTTTCAGCACTTGGTGTGTGCTCTTCCTGGATGGGATGAAAAATAAAGACGCCAGCAGCTGGGCTGGTCCTCATACAAGACAAGTAGTTAGTGCCAATGTAGATTGAGAAGTCAATGGGTGAGAGACAGGCTGGGGTGGGAGGTGGGGAGAGAGAGAGAGAAGGGGGATGAAAGTGGAGAGATACCTGGGAAGTCAGATGTCAGGCAGGTTATAATGTGTCATAAATCCAACGTCTATATTTAGTCCATGATTTTTAGTATCCAGGAGGCTGATGAAGTGGAGCTCATAGGCTCATCTCTGGGAGGTGTTTTGTAAGTTTCCTTTGAGGATCAGGACTGAGAGATTGGAGAGAGAGTGGTTTTCTTGTGAGAAATGTGCCCCCACCGGTAATTGGGTATTTCTGTCTTTGATGGATTTCCAGTGTGCGTTCATTCTGGTGCGCAGTTGTTGTTTGGTCTCTCCTATGTATTTTCCATCAGGGCATTTGGTGCGTTGGATGAGGTGTATTACATTTCTGGAGGTGCAGCTGTAAGATCCAGGGATGCTGATGGCTCTGTTGTGGGGTGTAGTAATAGTGGGGGTGGTGGAGATGTGTTGGCAGGTTTTGCATTTCTTGTCATGGCACAGTCTGGATCCTTTTGGTGTGTTCTGGGCTTGAGGAAGTTTGCTTCTGGTGATGAGGCTCTGACTCGCCAGGTATCTCTCCACTTTCATCCCCCTTCTCTCTCTTCCCCACCACCCCCAGCTTGTCTTTCACCCATTGACTCCTCAATCTACATTTTCACTGACTACCTGTCTTGTATGCAGACCAGCCCAGCCACTGGCTTCTTTACTTTTCATTCCATCCAGGAAGAGCACACACCACTGCTGAAACTTCCTTAGCCTGACAAAGGGTTTTTGAACCCGAAAGCTTGCTTAATAACTATTTTTCCAACTATTTGGGTTGGTCTAATAAAAGATATCAGATTCACCCAAGGAACCTTGTCTGCCTATGTCCTTAGACCAACACGGCTACGACCTACACCCCTGAAAGCTTGCTAAGAATTTTTCCAACTCGTTAAGTTGGTTTAATAAAAGATATCAGATTTACCCAAAGAACCTTGTCTATCCTTCAACCTTAACATATTTTTCTTCTTGGAGGAGGCTGTTAAGGCTATGTTACAGCTCCGAAGGGTATGGCATTACCTGGAATAGTCACCAACAAGAGTTGAGGGGGTCCACAATTTTGGCCCCTCTGTGGGCAAAATTTTGGAGCCACTTCATTGTCCTAATTTTCCCATAACACTAATGAGAATTACATATCTTAGAAAACGCTTTAAGATAAACATCATTTGGTTTATGGTAGCTTGGAAAATATGTGGCAATGGCTGGCACTTTATGTGTATTAATTTTAAAATGTAAATATATGCACAACTAATTATATGCTATTTACATATGGCATGTATTTAGTTTTAAACCCATTCTTCTCCTCTTCTTTTATTGTTGCTTTGTTAGACTGCAAGCTCGTTGTGTGCATGTTTTCCTATATGTTGGTATGGCTTCCTGAGTTCTAATGACAGTGCCTCTGAGTTCTACCATTTTGTTATTGTTGGCATTATTTGCTGGTCAATCTGAAGTGGATTGAAGGGGGTGATTCATTTTTAAGCATTTTAAACCTTTTAAGTTAAGACATTGTCCCTAAAATCTAGTCTGGTGCCATAGAAGTAATAATCAAGGATAATAATAATGCCATTGCTGGTTAGATAACATGAAGATGGGTACATTGTAAAGAGCAAAGAGGATTTAGCTGTTAAAAAGTTTAAGACTCATTTTACCATTCAAATGCCATGTGTACAAAGCTCCTGCTGGTACCATTAAAGTATTGTATCAGCTTATTTTCCCAATATGACTTCCAAGAGAAAGAATGAACCCTCAAAAGTATATATTATAAAAAGTATTGAGGAACAATATTGGCAATAAATAGGTCATGTTTTAACCTACAGAACCTAGATCATATGCTAATTAAATTCTCCTAGGGTCACTTTGCTGACAGTAGGGCCACGCTTTGCCTGAAGCATTTGTGATCTCTTTAGTGTCAGACTAGAAGATTATTAAGTTTAATTTAATTCTACAGTGTGAAGTATAGTGATTTCATGAAAGTGGAACAAGATTTCAAATGTTGTTTTCATTCCAGTTAGAAATAGAAATCAAACATTTAGGAATCCTTTGTCTAGTATTCGCTTTGGGTCAATCCAGATGTTTCATTTGAACAATCTGGACTTCTTATTTTAAGAAAAAAATCATTAAAGTATACAAATTCAACAGAAAATAATATCAAGAAAGGTACAGTAAAAGCTCTGTTATCTGGCATCCCCCAGGAATGGGGATGCTGGTTAATCAAATATTCCAGTTAATCAAATGTGCACCGTCTAGTGCGCTCCCTGGCATCAGTGTGCTGGGGGACAGAGAGGGGGGCCCCCACACAGGCTGTTTTTTTCCTGTGCAGGCTGCCTTACCCCGGGCTGTGGGGCAAAAAAGTGGCAAAGAAAATCTCAGCTTGCGGCAGCGAAACAGGAAGTCCCCTGGAAATGTTACTTCCGGTTTCACCTTTGCCACATTGCTCGGATGCCGGTTAATAGTTTTTAAGCTAATAAAGTGCCGGTTAACACAGCTTTTACTGTATATTGAAAGATTACCTAATAGGAACATTTCTTGAAAGGGAGCATTTTGACATATTCCGGATATTTCCTTCTTTTTTTCTGCCAGAACAAAATTCCAGCATCATTTTGTAGAGTATTTTCCAGTGGAAACTGGTTCTATCAAGAGTTTTTCTGATCAGCTCTAGCTGCATGCATACATGCTGATATCATGTTGTGAAAAGGTTACTGTGTTCTTTCTCTAAAGGTAAAATAGTGTAAAAGCAGAACATGTTTTGGTACAATAAAGAACAGGGCATGGCAGAGTGTAATCAAAAGTTTTCTAGAAACAGTGTTTTTAAACATTAATTTATGTTTCAGTTAAAGCTTTGCTTTCCTTGGAAAATGTTATTTATACCATAAAAATACTCCAAGTCCTCAGCTAAAAATAGCTGACATTCATGTTTTCAGTCCAAAACAGTACTCTTATCTTACACATTAGATGCTATCGGGGCCAATCCAGGCGTGGTTCACTGATGTACTTGCACCATTCAGACCCAGTTTTATGAATGGGTGATGTAGGCAACCACACATGGTGCCATGATCAGGAGGGCGCTACACACACACACACACATGCAAACAGAAATGCACACACAGAGCAGCAGCAGTGGCTAGCTGCCCTGCTAAGTCAGCAGCACTGCTGCAGGCAGCGGTAGGTGGGCAGGGGAGCGGGACACTGTCTGGCAGGGAGGTGGAGGTACCTGCACTGCCCAGCCCACACCCCTGCCTCCAGCTGCTGCTTAGAAGGAGGTGGCCCAGGCAGTGGAGACAGTTCTGCCTCTCCCTGATCCCCTGCCCACCTGCCTCTGGCTGCAGCAGTGCCACTGACTTGAAGAGGAGGACACCAGGTGTGCACAAAAATACAAGTTTGCCCAAGGTGCCATTTTTCCTAAGGCCAGCTCTTCATAGATTTCATAGACATTAGGGCTGGAAGGGACCTCGGAAGATCATCAAGTCCAGCCCCTGCCCCAGGGGCAGGAAGTCAGCTAGGGTCATAGGATCCCAGCAAGATAAGCATCCAAATTTGTCTTGGAGGCATTCAATGTGGGTGCTTCAACCACCTCCAATAGCATGCTATTCCAGACCTTGGGGGCTTGGACAGTAAAGAAATTCTTCCTTATATCCAGCCTGAAACGGTCTTGCTGGAATTTATAACCATGCGACTTTGTCATCCCTTAGGGCGCTCTGGTGAACAATCATTCTCTCAGATCCTGGTGAATACCCCGATAAACTTATAGGTGGCCATCAGATTGCCCCTGAGCCTGTGCTTTTCCAGGCTGAAGAGCCCCATAGCTCTCAGCCTATCATCATAAGGTCTGTTTTTCTGACCTCTGATCATGTGTGTGGCTCTTCTCTGGACTCTCTTAAGCTTCTCCACATCCTTTTTGAATTGTGGAGCCCAAAACTGGATGCAATACTTCAGCTGTGGCCTCACCAAGGCTGGTTACAACGGGAGAATGATGTCCAGGGATTTACTTGAACAGCATCTATGGATGCAAGCCAGCATTTTGCTCACTTTACTAGCTGCAGTATCGCATTGAAGACTCATGTTCATCTTGTGGTCAATCATGACCCCCAAGTCCTTTTCATCCGTAGTGCTAGTCAGCGTAGCACTGCCGAGCCTATAAGGATGCTGCAGGTTTTTCTTTCCAAGGTGGAGAACATTGCATTTTTCAGTGCTAAACACCATCAGGTTCTCATCCACCCATTTCCTGAGCCTGTCAAGGTCAGCCTGGATCACTCTCCTGTCCTCAGGTGTGGATGCTTTACCCGAGAGTTTGGTATCATCGGCAAACTTGGCCAATCTGCTTCTGACCCCAATGTCCACATCATTAATGAAGATGTTGAACAATACATGTCCAAGGTCAGAGCCTTGGGGGTCCCCACTGGTCACAGGGCACCATGACGATTGACTTCTGTCAACCACCACCCTCTGGGTCCGACCATGGAGCCAATTCCCCAGCCAGTGGATCGTGGTGGAGCCGAGGCCACAGTTGGCCAGTTTTGCTAAGAGGTGATCATGGGATACCAGATCAAAGGCTTTTTTGAAGTCAAGATATATGACATCAACCTTGTCCAGGTGATAGGTCACCTGGTCATAGAAGGAAATGAGATTGGTCAAGCAAGATCTACCCACAACAAACCCATGCTGGGTATCTCTCAGGATATTGCTGTCAGCTAGCCTGTTAAGGATGGCCTTCTTGATAATCTTTTCCAAGACCTTGCCCAGGATAGAGGTCAGGCTGATGGGCCTGTAGCTTGCCGGATCCACTTTCCTCCCTTTCTTGAAGATAGACACCACATTGGCCTTCTTCCAGTCTTTGGGTGCTTCACCAGAGTGCCAGGAGTTCTCGAAGATCCATGCCAGGGGCTGGGCTATGATGCTAGCCAGCTCCCTGAGTACTCTGGGGTGTAGATTGTCAGGGCCAGCTGACTTGATGGTGTCCAGCCTCTCAAGGTGTTCCTCCACGAGGTCAGCATTGATGGAGGGCAGGGAATTTCCCTCACCTGGGCCTCCCTGTCTTGTAATGGGCATGGGTGTCCCATGGGACTGGTGAAAGACTGACGCAAAGTACCCATTTAATAGGTTGGCTTCTTCTTGGGCTTTAGTTGTCAGTTGTCCCATCTGGTTTAGCAGGGGTCCAATGTTGCCGTTGCTTTTCCTCTGGCTCCCCACATATTTGAAAAAGGACTTTTTATTGTCCTTGATACTTGTAGCTAGTTGGAATTCTGTCGCAGCCTTGGCTTTCCTGGTTCGCTCCCTGCAGGACTGGACCAATGCGGAAATTCCTCCTTGGGGGTAGATCCCATCCTCCATCCTTTGTAGGCCTCTCTTTTTAGCCACAGGACACTTCCCCTTTGAGTCCTAGTCTGCTAAAGTTTAAAATCAACTGGCTGCATCTACACAAGATGCTGACTGCACAGTCGTTACTACGTAGTCATTTAGTACTTGCACACACAAGTAATAAATGACTGCACAGTAGAATCACTGAATGGCTTTGAGGTGACGCTGACCATGCAGTAGCATTGCATCACGCTTCATGCCCTGTGACATTACTGCACAGTAGTAATGAGCTTCTATACAGTCAGCATCTTGTGTAGACGTGGTTACTGTCTGGCAGTGGCAGCAGCATTTCTAGTCACGCAGTGCTGATGAAGTCACTTGACTTCATGACTCGCATAATCTAACTGATCCCCTCTAAACTTTTCATTCCACAGGTGTTAACAACCCTTTCTTCTTTTGGATGGTCTTGATGTTCCACCATTCAAGCTATCCTTTGTTCTGAAATTCTGCTGTCTATTAGTTATTCCTGGTAATGAAGCTTCTAGTTACAGCCCCACAGATTTTTTTGGGTTTTTTTTTTACTTATTCCAATGAACTTATTCATTTTTGGTTCAATTTTAAAATGAATAATATAGCCCTAGGGCCCTAGTCTATGAGTAAAGCTTCTAGTTTATTTTTAACTGGAAAAAATGTGTGTTGTTTTATATGTGATGATGCACCTCACCATCTATACCTCCCTTTTCAAATTCTACATCGGCCCTTGGCTGCCATATTAGCTAATACACAAGAAGAGAAATCTTGACCAGTTTAAAGCCATCTAAAGGAATGGGAGTATAAGTTTGGGAGGGTGACCCAAACATAAAGGTCTCCATCAGACAAAGCAAGTATGAATGGGAGAAGGAGAGGGACAAGTGAGGACAAACATCTGAGCAGCATAGAGGTAGCACAAAGGACAGTTTTTTACATTTGAAATCCCTTTCTAATTTAAAACATCGCACTCGTTCTTCCATCTACTGAACTGACCACTTGTATACTAAAACATAGTTAAGATTAATGCCTCATGGCAGTCTTCTCTTCACTCCTCCTCATTCAAGGGAGTCAGAGCAGTGGAAGAGGAGGAATGGTGAGTAAACAGTGGCCCTCATCCATGCAGAACATGACACGGAGCTAGCACTGTTTAACGTCTAGCAGGAGACAGGTGCTTAAATCTGCCTATGTCCTTCCACATGCCTACAACATCACTTTAAATCTGGCCCATTTAAAGACTTTGCACATCTAATACACACAATATATTTTTTTTAACAATCCTTATAAGTGTTAGCCTTATTATTTGTCAAATCTTCATGATCTTAGAAATGCTTTACAAAGGCTCTCTTTGCAACAAAGTCTCTCTCTCCAATGTCTTTGGGTGGAGACAGAAACTTTGCAGGCTTTCTCAGCTTCAGAAAGCAGTGCAAGGTAGAGGGAGCTGATCACTTTAATCACTTGCTAGGGCACAAAAGCTCTTCGGGCACAGATGAAATGAGGAAGAGCCAGGAACTT
The DNA here is from genome assembly GCF_030867095.1 of Alligator mississippiensis. Classification (NCBI taxonomy): domain Eukaryota; kingdom Metazoa; phylum Chordata; order Crocodylia; family Alligatoridae; genus Alligator; species Alligator mississippiensis. The sequence continues at coordinate 221,485,789 of NC_081824.1, read as the reverse complement.
CCTGAGCCTAAATATTTTTCAGGGCAAACTGAGAGTTATCTACCATGTGTTGACAAAGCTCCTTAGGATACTGTGTGGTGATGATAACCAGGGACTCCTATATTCCAGACTGCAGGAAGGGGTATGGACCTTGTTGACTTACTAAGTTTAGATACAGACAAAGCAATGGAAGCATTAGGGGCTGTGTTGAGCACCTAACTTTTCTAAGTAGCTCCAGTATGGAGTGGGGTAGCTGCTGACATTTACTACCTGAAGTTCTATTTCCTGGCATTTTAAAGTTTTATTCTAACCAGCAACCTTAACTTAAACACATCTTCTGAATTAGATCTTCAGCCACTCAGTGTGGCTCTGCCAATTTATAACCACTTGAAGAGCCAGCCTTTCGTCTGTTAATGGCTCAATTATTACATTCATTCTTTGCCATCATGGAGGGGGATTCTAAGGTTAACCCATGGCATCAGTTAAATGATGGAGGAAGAAAGAAAAAAAAAGAGATAAAGCCAAAGTCACTATTATTACAAAATAAAGACGAAACAAAATCACTTTCCTTTTGCATTAATGTTACATGACTTTTAGAAAGAGAATTCTTTGCTGGATAAGGACTTAAAGGACCCTTTGGCTAGGAGCATCCTCCTTTATTAAATCAAGCTTCTCGCTCCCCACTCTTTGCATTTTGAAAGCCCCACAGGGAAGATGTTGCTCTCTTTTTCATTTTGCCTTGATTTGTCCCTTGTAACCTTCTCAGAGGCATGCAGAGAATCAATTGAATTACGCCTGTTTTGGGGGGAACGGAGAATAATGGAAATGGCTCTTATGGATGTGACACAGACACTGCATCCATTCATCCCTGAGGCACAATGAATGGAGGTGTGAATTGATTTTGACTACACAACCTACAGAGCCAGGAGTTTGCTAGGAATCTTGCAAAGTAAGACAAATTGCATTCTGTCCCATATAGAATTATATTCTTTGAATTAAACCCTGCTTATTTTGAATAACATCCAGGCAACTTATGTGATAAGAGAAGTTAGAAGAGCAATAGGGAAATTGCAGTCCACTGTATGTTATATTTGCCAAGTGGCTGGTGCAGCAGCACACATAGTGAAAGCAACCTTCTAGTTAATCTTGATTTTAATGGATTTTTTTAAAAACATTTTCAACTTCTTTTGTGTTTAAGTAGTACGCTTCTGTCAGTGCACATCAAAACATGATTGACAATCTGGAAGAAGTAGAACAGCTCTGGACTGATCCCAAAATGTCAGACAATAACCATAGAATTAAATTGGAGGTCAGAAGCCATATTAGCTTCACAGATAAGTTGCAGGTGCTCTCCCTGTAAATTAGGATTTTTGCCCATGAAGTACTAAGTATTCTGCAGCTCAGACATTCCCTTTCTACCTAGGTGAAACTTCCTGTTATGTGGGCATTGAAGCTATTGGTCTTCAATCTTGTCTGGTTTGTCCATTGGTTGGCTGCTAGTGGCTGTTTTAATCTCTTTGCAACCCTCCTGTTATATTTTGAGATTTGCAAACCTTACAGTTAGTGTGAGATAAAAACCACATATGTTAATGTAAAAATAACATATTTAACTTAATCTTTCTATAAATATTTAATACTCAAGGTTTATTAAATACATTTTTAAATATTTTTTAAGAAGTCAGTATTATGTGCATTTCAACATTACACTCTTACAATTTTCTTCCTGTTACAAAGTGATTGATAGTTGTCAAGCAAAGATGATATTCTAGTTTGGTAGAGCGTCTGTTTGCTTGTTTGTTGTTTTCAATATATATCAAGTTATCTTCTGGTATTCTTCAGAATCCAAAAATGGCAAAAAAGGAAGAGAAATCTGAAATTGCCTTAAATAGTTCTAGCATAATGCATCAATTTATTAGAAAATATAAATAATATTAGCTTTAACAAATCAGTTTAATGACAAAATAAAGTGTTTATTTTTTGCCCTGGGCCCCAGTGTAATTAGCATTCATTACCAAAACACTGGTGAAGAGCATACTCTGAAATGTTTGCAGGCTGAATAGGCAAGCTAAAAGGGGGGCTTATCTATTCATTTTATGCCCTTTTGTAGACCAGTTAAGTGATGCCCCATGTCACCCATCAGGTGACAGTATCTGTATCAGGAATAAAATCCAACCCCCTTGGCTGCATCCCCAAGGGTGTATGGTTGCTGTGGACAAAAAAGCAGAGGTACAAATTCATGCCACTGCTTTTTGCCTCAGTGCAGGCCCCTGCACATGGGGGGTAGCATATGGAAAAATGCTCCTTGTGGGATAGGGGAGGCTGGGCCCAGCACCTGGGCTGGCCCCAGCAGCCTTACCTGGGGTCTTGGGGCCCTCCTGTGTCTTCAGCAGTGGTGATATGGGCACACAGAGCCTGACCAGAAGCTAGAGCATGGCTATGTTCCTATGTTCTAGGTCATCTGGTGTTCTCTTGTTCTGGAAAATGGAAACTATACACTCACATTTGGTCACTTAAGCAGAAACAAATAATGAACCCATAAGATTATTATGTGTGCAAATCCTGGGTGAGTAATCAAAGGAGACACTATTCATAATACATTTTATGAGCCACAACCCTTTTGGGCTGGACCAAAGTAGCAAGTATTCTCAAAGTACCTTGTATAGATTTGCAACCCATACTAGAAAGAGACCCTATTCTTAAAAAGATCTTCCCAGAGCCACCCATCCTAGCCTTTAAACAAGCACTGAACCTCGCCAACCTCATCACCAGAAGCAAACTTCCTCAAACCCAGAACACACCAAAAGGATCCAGACCGTGCCATGACAAGAAATGCAAAACCTGCCAACACATCTCCACCACCCCCACTATTACTACACCCCACAACAGAGCCATCAGCATCCCTGGATCTTACAGCTGCACCTCCAGAAATGTAATATACCTCATCCAATGCACCAAATGCCCTGATGGAAAATACATAGGAGAGACCAAACAACAACTGCGCACCAGAATGAAAGCACACTGGAAATCCATCAAAGACAGGAATACCCAATTACCGGTAGAGGCACATTTCTTACAAGAAAACCACTCTCTCTCCAGTCTCTCAGTCCTGATCCTCGAAGGAAACTTACAAAACATTTCCCAGAGACGAGCCTATGAACTCCACTTCATCAACCTCCTGGATATTAAAAATGATGGACTAAATATAGACATTGGATTTATGACATATTATAACCTGCCTGAAATCTGACTCTTCAGATATCTCTCCACTTTCATCCCCCTTCTCTCTCTTCCCCGCTCCCCCTCCTCCCCGCCTGTCTCTCACCCATTGACTCTTCAATCTACATTTTCACTGACTACCTGTCTTGTATACATACCAGCCCAGTCGCTGGCTTCTTTACTTTTCATTCCATCCAGGAAGAGCACACACCAACTGCTGAAACTTCCTTAGCCTGACGAAGGGTTTTTGAACCCAAAAGCTTGCTTAATAATTATTTTCCAACTATTTGGGTTGGTCTAATAAAAAATATGAGATTCACCCAAGGAACCTTGTCTGCCTATGTCCTTAGACCAACACAGCTATGACCTACACCCCTGAAAGCTTGCTAAGAATTTTTCCAACTCGTTAAGTTGGTTTAATAAAAGATATCAGATTTACCCAAAGAACCTTGTCTATCCTTCAACCTTAACATATTTTTCTTCTTGGAGGAGGCTGTTAAGGCCATGTTACAGCTCCGAAGGGTATGGCATTACCTGGAATAGTCACCAACAAGAGTTGAGGGGTCCACAATTTTGGCCCCTCTTTGGGCAAAATTTTGGAGCCACTTCATTGTCCTAATTTTCCCATAACACTAATGAGAATTACATCTTAGAAAACCCTTTAAGATAAACATCATCTGGTTTATGGTAGCTTGGAAAATAGGTGGCAATGGCTGGCACTTTATGTGTATTAATTTTAAAATGTAAATATATGCACAACTATCCCCGGGGAATACCCTCCACAGCAGAGTGGCAGACGGTCACAGCCAGGACCGGAGCGGCACGCAGTGAACCGGTACCAGCTTCTCCAGTCCGACTGGTGAACAGGTACAAGGCCCTAGCGACCCTGCAGGAGATGAAAGGGGAGGAGGACACCCTTGGGCAAGAAGAAACACCACGTTCTTCACACCCCAAACAGATCAAGAGATCCACGATGACCCAGAGGAGGAGGCGACGAGTGCTCGTCATAGGAGACTCCATCCTGAGAGGTACGGAAGGACCAATCTGTCGCCAGGACCCCTCGGCATAAGAGGTATGCTGCCTCCCTGGAGCAAAGATTCGGGATGTGACGGAGGTAATCCAGGCCAGGATCAAGCCCACCGATTATTACCCCATGGTCCTAGTCCATGTGGGTACTAATGATGCGGCCAGGAGAACCCCCGATCACTTGATGGCGGACTACTGTGCTCTGGGCGGCGTGCTGAAGGAGTTCGGTGCCCAGGTGGTTTTCTCTTCCATCCTACCAGTGACCGGACGAGGAAGACGGCAGGAGAACTGCATCAGAGAGACCAACTGGCGGCTTCGGCAGTGGTGTCTCGAGGCAGGCTTCGGCTTCCTGGACCATGACCCGCACATCACAACGAGGGACATGCTCAGCTGGGATGGGCTTCACCTGTCCCCCAAAGGTAAGCGTGTGTTTTCTTCTAGGTTGGCGGATCTCCTCCGGCGGGCTTTAAACTAGGCTCGTCGGGGGGAGGGGAGTACGAGGGCAGGGGAAGCTGTGGACCACCAAACCATGTGGCACCCACAAGGACAGCCCAGCCTGAAGAAGGAGAACATTGGGAACCTGAAAGCCATGGGGAGGCCAGCACAACAGAACAGGTAAGGAACAAGAAGGTAAGAAACAATGGGCCCCATGGGACTGGGAGCGGGGGGGGCAGCAAAGGCGCCAGTCGCAGGGCTCAAGTGCCTATATACTAATGCTAGGAGCATGGGGAACAAGCAGGATGAACTAGCGCTCCTGCTTGCACTAAACACCTATGACTTAGTGGGGCTAACAGAGACCTGGTGGGATTCATCCCATGACTGGGCGGTACATATTGAGGGCTATAGATTGTATAGAAAGGACAGGTCGGGGAAGAAAGGGGGGGGGTTGCACTTTATGTCAGTGAGCAATATACATCAACCCTCATCAAGACGGAATCCGAGGCTGAGGAAGTAGAAGGATTGTGGGTTAGGCTACATGGGGGGCAAGGAGAAAGGGATTTGGTGGTAGGGGTCTGTTACAGACCCCCACACCGAGGGGAAGAAATAGATTCGGGGCTCCTGAGGCAATTCTCGGAGACCATAAAAGCTAAAGAGGCGGTAGTCATGGGGGACCTAAACTACCCGGACATCTTCTGGGAGACGCAGACAGCAAGGTCCCATCGCTCACGCAGGTTTCTAACTTGTGTACAGGACCTCCACCTGACACAGGAGGTGTATGGTCCCACTAGAGGGAATGCCATACTGGATCTGGTATTGGCAACGGGAGATGACATGATAGGGGACCTCCAGATCGGTAGCTATCTGGGAGACAGTGATCACCTTATGATAGAATTCAACATAAGACGGCGAGTGGGTAAGGTAACTAGTAGGGTGAAAGTGCTAGACTTTAGGAAAGCTGATCTCATTGCACTCAGGCGATTAGTCAAGGAAGCACTGCAGAGTAGGAGTTTTGATGGGATGGGTGCCCAAGAAGGGTGGCTGTGCCTAAAGGAAACGATCCTTTGGGCACAAAGCAAGACGATCCCCGAGCGAGGCAAAAGAGGGAAAGGGGCCAGGAGGCTTCCATGGCTGACCAGAGAAATCCAGGGCAGCCTAAGGGCCAAAAGGGGAGCACATAAAAAGTGGAAACAGGGTGAGATCACTAAAGATGAATATACCTCCTCTGCTCGTGCTTGTAGGGAGGCAGTTAGGCGGGCCAAAGCTACCATGGAGCTGAGGATGGCAACCCAAGTAAAGGACAACAAGAAATTGTTTTTTAGATACATAGGGAGTAAAAGGAAGGCCCAGGGAGGAATAGGACCCCTGCTAAATGGGCAGAAGCAATTGGTGACAGATAGGGGGGACAAGGCTGAACTCCTCAACGAGTTCTTTGCCTCAGTGTTCCTAAGCGAGGGGCACGACAAGTCTCTCACTGGGGTTGTAGAGAGGCAGCAGCAAGGCGCCAGACTTCCATGCGTAGATCCTGAGGTGGTGCAGAGTCACCTGGAAGAACTGGATGCCTTTAAGTCGGCAGGCTTGGATGGGCTCCATCCGAGGGTGCTGAAGGCACTGGCCGACGTCATTGCAGAGCCACTGGCGGGAATATTCGAATGCTCGTGGCGCACAGGCCAAGTCCCGGAGGACTGGAAAAGGGCTAACATGGTCCCCATTTTCAAAAAGGGGAGGAAGGAGGACCCGGGCAACTATAGGCCGGTCAGTCTCACCTCCATCCTTGGTAAAGTATTTGAAAAAATTATCAAGGCTCACATTTGTGAGAGCCCGGCAGGACAAATTATGCTGAGGGGAAACCAGCATGGGTTTGTGGCGGGCAGATCGTGCCTGACGAACCTAGTCTCTTTCTATGACCAGGTTACGAAACGCCTGGACACAGGAGGAGGGGTGGATGTCGTATACCTGGACTTCAGGAATGCCTTCGATACGGTATCCCACCCCTTACTGGTGAACAAATTAAGAGGCTGTGACTTGGATGACTACACAGTCCGGTGGGTGGCGAATTGGCTAGAGGGTCGCACCCAAAGAGTCGTGGTAGATGGGTCGGTCTCGACCTGGAAGGGTGTGGGCAGTGGGGTCCCGCAGGGTTCGGTCCTTGGACCGATACTCTTTAATGTCTTCATCAGCGACTTGGACGTGAGAGTGAAATGTACTCTGTCCAAGTTTGCAGATGACACAAAGCTATGGGGAGAAGTGGACACGCCGGAGGGCAGGGAACAGCTGCAGGCAGACCTGGATAGGCTGGACAAGTGGGCAGAAAACAACAGGATGCAGTTCAACAAGGAGAAATGCAAAGTGCTGCACCTAGGGAGGAAAAATGTCCAGCACACCTACAGCCTAGGGAATGACCTGCTGGGTGGCACAGAGGTGGAAAGGGATCTTGGAGTCCTAGTGGACTCCAAGATGAACATGAGCCGGCAGTGTGACGAAGCCATCAGAAAAGCCAATGGCACTTTATCGTGCATCAGCAGATGCATGACAAATAGGTCCAGGGAGGTGATACTTCCCCTCTATAGGGCGTTGGTCAGACCGCAGTTGGAGTACTGCGTGCAATTCTGGGCGCCACACTTCAAGAAGGATGCGGATTACCTGGAGAGGGTACAGCGAAGGGCAACTCGTATGGTCAAGGGCCTGCAGACCAAGCCCTACAAGGAGAGACTAGAGAAACTGGACCTTTTCAGCCTCCGCAAGAGAAGGTTGAGAGGCGACCTTGTGGCTGCCTATAAGTTCATCACGGGGGCACAGAAGGGAATTGGTGAGGATTTATTCACCAAGGCGCCCCCGGGGGTTACAAGAAACAATGGCCACAAGCTAGCAGAGAGCAGATTTAGACTGGACATTAGGAAGAACTTCTTCACAGTTCGAGTGGCCAAGGTCTGGAACGGGCTCCCAAGGGAGGTGGTGCTCTCCCCTACCCTGGGGGTCTTCAAGAGGAGGTTAGACGAGTATCTAGCTGGGGTCATTTAGACCCAGCACTCTTTCCTGCTTATGCAGGGGGTCAGACTTGATGATCTATTGAGGTCCCTTCCGACCCTAACATCTATGAATCTATGAATCTATATGCTATTTACATATGGCATGTATTTAGTTTTAAACAACATGGCTACAACCTACATGCTTGTATAGATTTTGTATTTGTAACTCAATTCCAAGGGGCTAAGAGGTGCATGGTCCTCTCCAAGGCGTAAGGACCAAATGAGAAAAGATTGGTAACCAGGTCATTTATAAAAGGTGCAGACATCTGGTGGAGAGGTACGAATTTTTAAACCTTTGCTCAACACCGTGGCAGTATTGCAATGGATACTGGAGAACCAAAGGTAAATATTTATACAGTGGAAGACAAAATCCAGTGAGTTTACCCAAGTTCAGGATCTGATCAATATTTAAATGTAACTCTGTATGTGAACTAATTGAGGAAGGTTCATTAAATGGAGATAACTAAGACTAGATTTTCAGAATACTTTCAGGAAGCCAAGTCTCTGAACCCAATCAAAATTCAGTGAATATTGGGCACCTTCCAGTCTAGTAAAACATTATATTTATCTGCGTCCTTTGTCCTGGAAAGAATTAAAATTCATCAGGATTCTAAAATCATGGTCAAAATTAACTCCACAGTTTTAGAAGTTTATGACATATTCCATGTTCAATATACAGGTATCTGGAGACCACTTAAGACTTGCATATGAAAGCAAAATACTCTGTTAACTTTGACTTGCATTGAAGAATGGAGCTGGAACAGATGGTCCACTCCTCATTTTGCACCTTGATCTCAGATGTTGAATTAATCAGAGCGCTCGTGGACACTCACTGATGTATGTAAGAAAGATATTGCACCGGTTCTGCACACATGCCTGTGCATACACAAAGATAGTGCTGCCATAAACCAAACCCAGTTACTTTTATAGACACAGCAGTGTAACATCAGTATAAATGGTTATTGCAGCATTCCTTATGGGCTGCTGCAAAGCAGACCCAATATTTCACATGAGGAACCTCTAAAATGCCAACAGCAAGCACAAGAGCATGTGTCATAAACAGGGTAGTGTTCTAAGCCTGCACAAGAAGAGATGGGCCTTCGACTGTAAGTTATTTAAAGTAAAGATTGTGCTGTTCTGTTGCTTATACAGTGCCAAGCATAAACATGGTCATAGTTCATGACTGGGGCTCCTAAGTGTTATTTCACTACAAACAATAATAAAATGTTTACATTGTGCTGATTAAATTGTACACTCTTTGGGGAAAGAACAATCTCTTCCTATGTGCTTAGACAAGGCCAAGCACTGATAGAGATAAGAGCTTATTGGTTGCTACTATAATGTTAATAATAAATACAAAATTGCTTGTTCTGCTTGTGTAGCAGTAAGTAATTATACCTGACTGGGCTGGAATGCATTTGCTTTTTGGTTCAGTTGAGCTGAACTGACATGTAAGTGACATCTCTTAAGCTCATGACACCTGCCAGTCATCCTGAATAAATGACCTTTTTAGAGATACAGAATTAATTTTGTTTTTAAAGTGAAATGTTCACCATGTGTGCGGAAAATTAACATACGTGCATTGGTTTAAAGAAGCGCAGAATTAATTCCTTTATTGAAAAAAAAGATAGAATGATCAAAATCAGCATTGCATTCATGGGCCAAAGCTAGGCCTGGGCCCCTCTCTTTTCCCACCCCCACATTGGATGGTCTGCACTAATTTTACCAATCCAGGCATCCCATGTGGTGGGGACCTCAGGCAGGTCCTGGTGACAAACCTGACTCTGGGGACATTCGTGTATATATCAAAATCTTTGCTGAAATGCAAGTGGTTTCATGAACTCCTGGAGGAAACCAATTCCTCCAATTATGATCTGCAAGGCTCTTTTATTCTTGCTTATCTTTGATGTTGAGTTGCCCAGCATCTCCCAGTGCTTCTTGACAGCTCTCTGTGATTTGTGTCAGCTCACAAAAATTAAAAAATGCAGACTTGCAGTGATGATTTGCCTGAATTCCTAGACTTCTCTTTTATCAAATGCAGCCTCCGGATAGAAGGCAACATTCTCTTAAGTGGCAATCTGCTCTGATCGTTTTTCATCCAGGTGGCAGTCAGAGTTCAGACTTAGTTTAAAGAATGATACTGCAGGGCTAAAATGCTAGTCACTTCACATAGTTTAACTGCATTACCCAGGTAATTTCTATGCTTTTTATCTGACAAACACTTTAAACACTTTAAATGGTGCCCTGTAAAGTTTCAAAAACCTAATCTGCTGTATATGATGATATAAATATATCCGGACTCTTTATGTGAATGTCCTATGTCATAACCTTCTATTAGTAAGAAAAATCAATATTTTAAGTCCCTTTGTGTTATGGTTTTCATGTTCACTTAGTTTTGATGTCAATGCTTTAATCTTATGTAGAACTAAGTAACTGGAGGGGGAAAACCCTAGTGAATTATTAAATGCAATTAAATCATGAGGGACATTACTTATAGAACAATACATTTTGCCTCTTATACTTAAAGCCACAACAAAATCTTGTCCAGTTTTAATGACAGCAAAGGCAGAATATGTCATAAACCATAGTCCAATTTTCTCAATATTTCCAGAAGCCAGGGAAAATAACAGTCTCTTTGGATTTTCTGTAACATTGCTGTAATCTGTTTTACTTTCTGTATATGAAAAATCAATAGCAAACAAGGAAGGACAATGGTGTTTTGGGGAGCTGCAGATGTGGACATTCTTTCATACAGTTTGTTTCTTCATCTTTTTAAAGAGTCAATTGTTTTAGTATTTGTTCTCCCAGTGCCAGAGATCTGAGAATAGTTCCCTTCCCATTGCAACAAGTTGGCATTTAAGTTGCTTCCTGCTGTTTTATTAATGGATGTTCAGTATGGCGGCAGAATGTAAAAACCTTTTTGTTCCAGTGCAGTAGTAGTTTTTGAAATGCCAATGTTCAACACAGGCTCATTGAAGAATGGAGCTACATCCTCTCACCCATAGAGATGAAATAGGCTGGAACATTGGCATTTTGAAGGGATAATCCACTGCTCACTACTAAAAAGTCAACCTACACTTAAAGATGTGTAAACTGAGAAGAGAGCACAATTTTCTATGCTAAGTAAACCAAAAAAAGACTTTCAGTTGACTTCAGAAGGCTTTGGATTAGGTCCTTGTGGAAAAATCTCATGCACAACATTGTTACAACCCTGAGTGAAAATAATTTAAATGGTGACTCCTATACCTTTTCATCAGTACAGATGTCTCTTTCCTGATAGATTACATATTTGAGGCAGTAAATGAGGGGTTAAGTTGTGCATATAAACTTAGCAGAGTTCCTTTCTGTTATTTTAAATATATCCTCGTGTTTATAAATAAAACACAGTTGCCAAGTCCAGAGTTAATGTAAAAGGTAAAACTCCACTTGAGTCAACAGAGTTAAGCCTCTAAACAAGCTGAGGATCTGCCCTGTATTTTGGGTACCATGACTCTGCAATAGTTTAGAGCTCCAGTGCTTCCTTCTCAGCCAGCAACTGATTATTCTTTTCTCCAGATCATTTAAGGGCAGTGCACAGCTTCATAGATTATAAGGGCAGAGGGACTACTGTGATCCTGTCCTGTATAACACAGGTCATAGGGCTTCCATGAATTAAGTTTTACTAAACTAGAGTATATCTTTAGAAAAGATATCCAATAAGGATTTTAAAACTGGCAATGTACTGAACACTTTATAAGTTATTCCAACAGTTGCCATAACTCTTAAAAATGCACGCCTACCTTGTTATAATCTGAATTTGTCTAGCTTTATCTTCCAGGTAATGCATCATATTTATCTATATTATGCCCAATCATATTTGGAAGTACTATATATTTATAAAACAAGTCAAGGCTTAACCTGCTCTTGGTTAAGCTAGGCGATTTGAATCTCTCACTAAAAGGCAATCTTTAATCATTGTCTTCTTTGAGCCCTCTTCAAGTGATCAATCTTCTTGAATTGTAGATGCTGGAACTGGATAGAAAACTCTAGTATCTGTCACTATCATGCCAAACATACAGGTAATCTAACTCCCTAGTCTTACTTGAGTTTCTTTTGTTTGTACATTCCTTTTGGCCACAGTGTTATCCTGGAAGCTCCTGTTTGGCTGTTTATGTTGATCCCCAAAATGCATGTGTGGTCCTGCCCCCCAAGGCAGAGCCTTGCCCTGTATGTATGGCACTCTTTATTCTTAGACGTAAACTTTTAAATTTGGTCATATTTTAATCTACCTCATTTGCTTTTAGCCAGCTTGCCAGCAACCAGACCTATCTGTATCAGTGACCGGTTCTTTTAATTATTTATCATTTACCCAAACATTGCCATCTGTAAATTTGGTCAGTGATGATATTGCTTTTCTTCCATGTCATTGATTTAAAATAAATAAATGAATAACGTAGGGCCAAGAAATGATTGCTGTAGGGACACCACTAGAGAGACACTCATTCAAGAACAATGATGGCTTTCTAGCCTGCAATACTCAGTGCCTGAAGGGTGCCAGCCAGCTGGGCCCACTCTTGCAAACTTGGGCAGAAATCAGCGGGCAGAGCAAGCCACTGGCTGCAGGGGTAGATGCTGCTGCCACAGCCTGAGGTTTCCTTGCAAGGGAGCAGGTAGGGGGTGGGCCAGTGACCCTAGGAACGCAGTCGTGGAAGAGTGTTTTGTATCTCTAGAGAAGCTCTCAGGCCAAATGGGGAAGTGATCTGTAGAGCTGTATAAATAACTGCATTTTTTATTTGCTGGCAATTCTAAAAAGTTGGCGGGGAGAAATGTTGCAAGCCAAAGAGAGCTCCTTATCTCACAAAACTATCCTTGCCAAACTGGAGATCTCTTCAGTGTGAAGATGGAAGGGAAATGACATGCTCTTGGAGAACATCTCCCAGCAAAATCAAATTGTCCAGCCTAATAATTGTGAGGAAACTAATTTTAATGGTGCTTTTTATATTGCCGCTAGTCCTTACCTCAGTGCCCACTCACTCAACACAATAAGAATTGTAATAGACAGATGCTAAATTTCCTTCTCACAATGGGTGAATTTATTTAGCCAGCCTGGTTAATTCATATGCAAATTAGATATTGAAGACATCCATTATTTATTGCCTTACATAAGACCAATTCTCTGCTCCCTGTCTTAATTTCTAAAGTGTGGCTGAGAGATGTAGAGCCATCCTCAAATGCTGTACCTTTGATACCAGGGAATCTTGGCATGTTTTCAACTGATGCAAATGTTTCATTTTACTCATTGATTTAGTCTTAATTTGTTTGTTTGCTTTGGTTTTTTTGATGCTTCCAGCTGTGGTGGGATCATACTGCATCATTTACCCACCAGTTGTATAATGGCGTTGTGATGATCACCACATACTGACAGGACGACCCTGATCAGCAGCTTTTAGCATTTTTTGTCATATCAGATTGCAAAGCAACTGTTTGATTCAGTAAAGGGCATCCATGTGTATGAGGTTTAGCTGCTAAGCCACAATGAATAAGCCACAATGCCCTTCCCACAACAACTAGGTTTCATGAATAAGGAATCTTTTCTAATTCTGTGTTTTGGATAAATATTGCTCCTTTGTAGAATACCATTTGTCACCTTTTATTCTCCCCCCTTCAGGGTTTAAGTAACTGATTTTAGGACTAATGGACCTTTACTTCTGTGTGTTTTGTGCTTCTAAGCCCAGTGATTCTCAACCAAGGTGCTGCACCACCCTGGGGTACAAGATCCTTCTAAGGGTGCTGTGCAATACAAGGTACTATGTACAAGATCATTCCAGAGATTTCAGTAGGGATCCATAGTGTCAAATACATTCTGGCCTGTTGTGGTCTTTCTGAGTTCTTTGCAAGAGAAGAATTTTTCTATTCGTTTTTGTAGTCATGGAATGAGTGAAAGCTAAAAGCTGGCATTTTCTGAAGAGCGCCTTAAGTCTAAAAAAGGTTGAGAACTATTGCTCTAGCAAATGGTAGTGTGAATAAACTATTAGAGAACCTCACATGATTTACAGAACATTATACTGCAGAAACTCAAGGACCAACAGTAGGATAAATAAATACCTTATTTGAGAAAAAGATAACAGAAAATAAACAGAGAGACCCAAAAACACAAGAAAAGGAGAGTGGGAGGAGGGAGTCAGGGACAATACAGATGAATCACATCAAATTCAACAAGGACAAGTGCAAAGTTCTGCACTTGGCATGGAATTAACTCCATGCACAAAAACACATTGGGGAATGAGTGGCTGGGCTGCATCACTGCAGAGAAGAACCTGGGGGTTACAGTGGATCATAAGCAGAATATGAGCCAGCAGTGTGCTCTTGTTGCAAAACAAAAACAAGCAATCAGACAAAAAAAAGGATCCTGGGTTGTATTAAAAGAAATGTCTCTTGCAACATTAAGAGAAATGATTCTTCTGCTCAGATTGGCACTAGAGTAGTATGGCCATTTTTGGGCCCCATACATCAATAAAGATGTGGACAGATTGGAAAGCAACAAAAATGATTAGAGGCCTGGGAAACATAATTTATGAGGAAAAGCTGAAGTACTAGGGTTATTTAGTTTGGAGAATAGAAGACTAATCAGTTTTCAGATACCTGATAGGCTAATACAGAGGTGGATGGAGATGTGCTTTCTGGGTGGTTGTAGGGGACAAGATTAGGAGCAATGACGACTAAATGCAGCAGACTAAATTTAGGTTGGAGATTAAGAGGACCAGCCTCATGATAGGAAAGTTCAAGCTCCAGAGCAGATTAGCTAAAGAAGTTGTGGAATCTCCATTCCTGGAAATTATTTAGATCAAGCTGAGCAGACAATTGATTGGGATTAGTCAGAGATGATCCTTCCTTGAGCAGGGGACTGGACTAGATGACTTCATGTGGTCTCTTCCAACACTACTTTCCTATGATCCCATGATCCTATGAACATATACAGGAACAACTAACTAATCCATCATGCAGCATCAAACAAACATTCCCTCCTTGAAGAACTCAGAGTCCACAAACCATGTAAAAATAATGAAAAGACTTTGCTGACTGGTAGAACTGGAATGATCCCCTTGTTTCTGAGAAGCGGTGGAATGGTAGCTGATAGCTCTCCATCCCTGTGTGAATATCTGCTAGGGCTGTGCGAAGCTTCAGTCCCTGATTCAATTTGGCCTGATTCGGTGGCCGAATCTCCAAATCCAAATTGAATCAGAGGACCCTTTAATCTCTCCGAATCAATTTGGAGAGATTTGGACAGATTTGGTGATTTGGACATAGATACAGCTTTAAATGTTTTTTCTACATACCTCTAGGTAACAGGGGCTCTGAACACTGCAGTGCTGGGGCAAATGCAGTGATCCACAGAAGCACGGGGGTCTCCCCAGTGCACTCAGCAGCAGACCCGGAAGTGGATAAGAAACGCTTCTGGTCTGCTTTCTGGTCCACCGGGGAGCACGCAGGGGAACTCTCCCATGCACCCCCCAGCTCGGCAACTGGTGCCTCCTCGGTCTGGGAGGGGTACCTGGGGTCCCCCTGTGGCCAAATGCCAAGCTGAAGAGGCACAGGGGAGGAGTGCACTCACTGGCAGACCTGGAAGTGGACTAGAAGTATTTCCAGTCCACTTCTGGGTTTGCAGCCGAACACACTGGAGAGCCCCCTGCGCTGCTGTGGAATGCTCCATGTGCCCCAGCACCACAGAGATCAGAGCCATTCCTGCTACCTCAAGATACGTAGAAAAAAACTTTTAAAGCTGTGCCTGTGTCTGAATCACTGATTTGCCAAATCAGCATTGAATCTTCAGATTTGGCTGAACTGAATCAGGGATAGTGATCTGAATCAACTAATCGAATCACTGCCCCTGATTCGGGCCAAATCTGGATTGAGTAGGGCCCATTTCACACAGCCCTAATATCTGCATTTTGAGCTTCTTCTGTATGTCGGAAGCTCCACGCCCTATGCAGCTCCATGTCCTGTGCATGCTATTAAGTCAGCAGGCATTCAGTCATCAGAGTGTACTGCACACTTGGGCCTCAGCCACTTCTAGCTGGAAACAGTGTGCTCCTCTTCGGCTGCAAGCCATTGACGGGATAGCAGGGCAGGTGAATTGCAGTCTGAGATGAGATAGCATTACCTGCAGTCAGGTTAAGAGAATAGAGTCTGGTCCTCTTGTTGCAAGGAACAATTCTTGGACTGCTTCCTCTCTGGCTGCACCTCACTTACTGTGGCCATCTCCTTCTCTTCCTTTCTCTTTCTCTCTCTCTCTCTTGATTTTGATATATTTGCAAACACTGTCCCCATTAAAATTCAAACGGCTGAGGTAGGAATATACACAGGCTGTTCTGGGAATTCTTCTGGTTGCTGCCTTTGTCATTCAGGGTCCTCATCCTGTCCCTACAACCTGTTTTGTATGTCTTCAGGACAGACAAGGAAGGTCATCTCAGTTTCAAATGTGCCACCATTTGGGGGGCAGAGTGGGAGTGGCTTCCTTTAAGCCCCTAAACTGTTAGTGGCCAATGACAGTGCCATTTCCACCTAAGTTATTATACCTGCACTAGGAGAGCCTCTTTATTAAGCTATGTCCTCCCCTGGGGAATCCCTTCTCCTGACACCTCTACATATGCTGTCCTCCTTTGTGTTGAAAGAAGCAGTCAGATGCCAGAAGAAGCATGTTCCAATATTAATTTCCAAGATGGGCAGGAAGTTCAAATCATCATCCACAACTATACCTCTCCAAAACTAAGGGGACTTCAGGACATGAAGCTGTTACAGAGGTAAGAGGCAAACCAGACACAAAGTCTTTTGTACTCCCAGGGATGTTGTATTTGCAGAAGTTCTGTTCAGCCAATTCTGTACTTTGTTAGTAAAGGGAAGCTTTTATCATAGTTTTCTAAAGCGTCTAAATAATTGATCTTGAGGCAATGACAGTTTGGTCCAAAGCCAGGGCAGAGCTGAGATGTACTGCTGGCATGTCCTGGGCAGGGGCATGCAAGCAGCAGATCACAGCTCTGCACCACCTCTGGGCCATGCAGTCACCACTACATGATCCCAGCCCCGGCCCTAGAGCAGCTCCCTGCCCAGCCGCACACCCTGCCAGCCCGCTAGGGCTGGTCTCCATGGAAACCCTGGCCCTACACTGTCACAGCACCACTGCTAGTGGGGTCTCCATGGAAACCAACCGTAGCAATGTGGGCAGGGGCTGCTGGGAAATGGAGTCTGGCAGCCACCATTTTGCCCACCCCTGCTTCAGTTCCATGCAAGTTGTTGAAATGTAGTAATACTTAAATCTGAAATTGAGGTAACTTTCCCTTGATTTCAAGTGGAGCAGGCTTAGGTCTTTGTACTGTACTATGAGGTACTTCTCTAGCCTGCCCTTGTTTTGACTCCTAGCCATGAATTAGAGAAATTGCCTGAGCTGGGGAAAATCCCATCCCCAGCTGGGTAACCATTAAGAACAGTTAAAAATATTAAAACACTCTACAGTTTAGGGGAAGAGAGAAGGCAACATATTCAGGAGTGAAGTATGCCAGCCAATTAGGAAGCAAAATCTTGTCCAAAATATTTTAATAGCACTCCACTTTCTTACTCCATCCGATGGCTTTCTGGGGGTGGGAAACAACAAAAAAGTAAACTGGATTTTTTGTTTTCGGCACCTACAATCCATAGTATCTACTTTCTCCATCTTATATTATCCAAAGTGATTTCAGATGCATCTGATGCAGTGAGTGGCTGCTTACACTCAGAAGTATGTTGTAATGTCCTGATGCACAGTGTCTTGTTTAAACCAAGTTTGTGTTTGCCTAAGATTTAGGTTAGTTCTGAACGTTGAACCAGAAACTCCCTGGACTTGACTACTTCATTCAAAAATCACTTTCACATAGAGACAAGCTAAAACCTTAAATATGAAATTTCAGTTTAGGTGCATAGGGGATTGTTTGCATAAGAGTCTTGCATCTGAACCTGGCATATGGTTTTGGTTCCAGCACTAGAATAGTTCTGGTTGTGTCTTTTCTTGTGTCCTATCATAGCTCTGGATGAAGGAAAGTAATGAGAGGAGATAAGCTCTCCTTGTCTCTATCTCATCCCTCCTTCATTCTCCTTTCTTTTTTAAATGAATTTGTAATAACACAAACAGCCACTTCACAGTTTGTTGCCTTTTACCTTCTCACTTGTGACATCTATATTTATATTGAAATGTCCTCAGAACAGGGACTTTATACAGTGCCAGTTAAAGGATGGGGAGGGGAAAAGTAAGTGAAAAAGTGAAATCTAATAAAATTTAGCAAGTACAGTTTGGGGTTGGAATTCATAACATCCAACTAATAGAATCCACTACACTAAAGCCCTTCATGTTATAAGGGTAGCTGAGCTGGGCCCTAAATATTTGCCATTAGGCCTGTGTGAACAGGCAACTATTCGATTTGGATTCAGCCAATTCAGATTCGGCTGATTCAATTCGGAGATCCAAATCGCTTTTTTGATTCAATACAGCCAAATCAGTTCGAAAAAGTTTCGGCAATTTGGAGATTTGGCCATAGGGTATAATGGGGAATCAATGAAATATCTATAACTTTGTTGTTTTTTGGCTGATTCAGATGAAACTTGCACAGATGGTAGCATTTGCTGAGGCCACAAAGCCACAAGTTTCAAGGAGATAGGTGCAGGGGTTTCTGGGAAACAGCACCATAAGCTGCTGACAAGCAAAACTCATGTCATGTATGTATGTGTGTTAAGCCACAGTGGGGTGAAAGTTGCAGGGGTGGTAGCTCTTGCTGTGGCCACAAAGCCTGCCAAGTTTCAAGGATATAGGTACAGAGGTTTTTGGGAAACTGCACCTCAAACTGCTGACAAGCAAAACTCATGACATAGGTGATACTGTGTGTGTTGAGGCACAGGGGGATGAAAACTGCAGGGGGAGTCTGGGTTCTGGGGCCCTGCACCTCTGGCGAAGGTAGGCGAAACTCAGACATCTGACTCCCCAGGTGCCTCTGCACTTTTACCTGAGCTGCTACATTCCCCTCCCCCCCACCCCTCCCCACCCCGGCCTGTCTGTCACCTCCTGACGCGTCCATTTCCATTTTCACTGATTGGCTTTCTTGCCTGCATTGCGTGCCAGGCCAGCCTCTGACTTCTTTACTATTCCTTCCATCCAGGACCAGGAGTCACACCAAGCGCAGGTGCTTCCTCAGCCTGACAAAGGGTTTTTCAACCCAAATGTGGGGACCCCCAAAGTGGGGACCCCAAAATGGCAGCTGTGGAGGAATGCTCCCCACTGCACCCTGACTTGGAGGTGTCGGGGGGGCAAGTGGGAGCTGGGAGAAGAGAGCTTACATGTGGGATCTGGTGACCTGTGGTCTAAGAAGGTGTCCAGCAGGGCCTGCCCCAGGAATAAGCAGTGGGCTAGTGGAGTGGGACCACTTGCCCAAAATCTGATGCCAGGGCTGTCAGGAAGGCCACCCCCTTTCCAGGACCAGCTCACTACCCCCAAATAGTGGTGGTCTCCCCATATGCCCTGGCCCCTCAAGTGATTTCAAGCTAGTCCTGAAGCAGGAGCACTCAGAATGGGTAGGAAAGCACAGTTCACCAGCCCAGCAGGCCAGATGGTTGCTGGGGCAGCTTCTGGCAGCAGAGCCCAGCAGCCCCAGCTTGACCATTCCCATGCTGGTAAGCCCAAGGGGGAAGCTCTTCAAGTCCCCATGACCCCATGCCTGGCCTGGGTCCCACTGCAGGGGAGCAGTGCAGCTTTGGCAGAGATAAACATCCCCTGCCAGCTTGGGCCAGCTGCCTGACATAAGCCCCAGACTCTGGTGAGGGACATGGGTCCAGGGGCCAAGGGGCCAGGGCACCTATGTGGGAGAGCCAGGAGTCTTCACCACCCACTGTAGCGATGCCTCCCAACCCACAGCAGAGAAGGCCAGCTTGTGACAGAAGGCATGGTGGGTCTAGGACAGGTGGCCGAATACCTGCTGAGTGGATGAAAGATGTGCACCTGCCCCTGGCCCAGCAGTTGCTTCCCAGCCTGCAGTCCTCTCAGACAGTCATTGGGTCTGGGATCATGTGGCTGTCCAGCTCCTACACAGAGAAGTTCCTGCTCTTAACTCCAGACCCCTGAAAGTAGGTTGCCAAGTCAAAAGTCCTCTATCCTGTGCCTCCCCTCCAAGGTTTTATGGTTTTTGAGTTTTGGGGTCAGCTCATTCCCCCCGACTCCAAAGCCCGTTCCAGGTTCTGTCACCCATATCTCAAACCTACCCCCAACCCTGCCACCACCAAAAGTTTGCTGTTTTGTGTTAATTGGGAGGAGGGACCAAGCTGAAACAGGCAATGTTCAACTGGTTTTCTTTATTAAACATAGGGAAAGTTTAGCAACTGCAACATTTAAAATGGAGGCGCATCTCTTCCTTGCACTGCATTTCCCCCACATCACAGTATGCCTCTGGGGGTTGGGGTGGGGTTGGGCGGGGGGAAAGAAGAAAGAGGACGGTGCCCCTTTCTTGAGATGTGTCAGGGCAACCTGGCTTGTGGGCAGTAGTGTCTACAATGCAGGGCCAAAAGAGCCCAAGGCTGGAGACCCATAGACCGGTGCCAGAATGAAGGCAATCAAAGCCCTACAGCCTTACTCATTCAGGCAAGGCTCCCAGTCTACATGAGTGAGGAGCTACTTGACCAGGGCTGTGTGGATCCAGATAGCCTGCCACTGTGAGGGGCCAGGCATCCAGGACACATGCATTCATGCACACACACATGAGGTGGATGCAGGGCATAATGGGTGGGCATATGCAGAACAAGCATCTGGTGGCTTGTGCCATGAGAGCACATGCCATGACAAGCTACTGCTGCATCAAGTCCAGGTGGGTGGCTGTGATGTCCCTGCCAGTCAGTCATGGGTGGCTCAGCTTTTTGGTTCCACTTGGGAGTCTTCAACAGCTTGAGGAGCCTGTGGGGCACACTGGGAGGCATATGAGAGCCCTCCCTACCTGCTAGGCTTGGGCTATGCAGGCAGACTCTGAGCCCTCTGCACCCACACTCAAGGGCTAACATGCATTCTGCTTGCTCCTAACGTAACCTTGGGCACATAGAGTAAAGCTCAAAAATTGGAGTGCTTCCACCTTGACCTTCTTGAACACCTGTACTTAGCCTTAATTGCTGCCAATTGATTACTTCATGTAACAATTTGCCATTGGTGACCAAAACTCCAAGAACAAATGTGAAAACTTGGCTTTCACAATGTATTACTGGACATGTCTACACATGTCTCTCTCAAGCAGGTTTAGCCTAAAATCACCATTTGTAAGGTGCATTAAGGGTGTGTGTCTACATGTCCGTGCCCTTAACGCAGCTTAAAAATGGTGATTTGATACCTTAGTAAAGCAGGTATCAATTTAGGCATTAAGAGCTAAGTCACATTAGCACACGTGTAGACACACTAACGTGACTTAACGTGGTGTGTGTCAACAGGTATACACTGTGTTAATGTGCATTATCATGTCTGTGCACACACTAATGCAACGTAACTATTTGCACCTAAATTTGATGTGCATTAGTGTGTCCATGTGTAGAAGTGTACCTAAATTGCCTTCGTGCACCTTACATAAAGGCACATTAAGCTTAGGCATGTGGAAATACATGTGTAGGCACACCCACTGAGACATAGCTAAGGTTTTATTTTGGTTGACTTACAATTTCCTACAATACTGCATTATTTATTTGGGTGCAAATTTATTCTTTTAATTCCTTTCTTTTTTCTAAACGTACACCTTGCAGAATCAAATTTCCATTTATACAGCAGGGATTTGGCATGTACAAGAGGATATACTGCAAATGTTCCTGTTTAGGAACATGCCATCTTACACATCTCATGAAGTCATAGGAACCGCACAAAACAACATGCTTGAAAATCAGCCTACAATTTTCTAGGGAATGCAATACTAATAAGATGTGTTACACTCCATGGCAAAAAAAGTATCCTCAATGACCGTGTCATCATAGTTTACATTTCCCATTTGTAAGGGAAAGATGCCACAGAATTTTGTCTCCTGTCTCCCAAACATATGTACATTGCTTTCCTTTTGCATAAAGGCTGCCAGATGATTCTGATTCACACCAAAAAGACTTTTTATAAAGGAGAAAGGTGCACATAAAACCTCATTTACATGAAAGTGTTATGTACACTCCAACACATTCCAACCTATCCCCTATTACAGGGGATAAGGGAGGAACAACACTTCTTAGCTATAGACAAATGGTGCGTGATGCTATGTCTTCCCATTCATAGCCCTTAGTTGAACCCCAAGAGCCCAAATCTCATTGGCTCTATGGAGAATGATGCAAAAGTCACAGCCAGCACCTATTATCCATTTGAGCTTTATGTTTAAGTAGACTTAAGGAAATCACCAGCAATGTAGCCCATGTCTACCTGACTATTTCTCCTTCTGCTGGGGTCCCCTCCCATCTTTCAAAAACCACACTGAGTCTGCAGTTGATGAGGGAAATAAACTACCCCATGTTCATTAGGACCATAATTTCAGATACCTTCCTTCACTTCGCTCCTTGCCACATATATTCTGGTGATGTAGATGTTATGTCAACACAATTATTGGTCCCACAGAATAGGTGTTGAAAAAGCTGCAATTTCTATTCAGCTATGCAGGATATTAAGCAAGTCTGTGGAAGCCCTGTAGTCCAGTTTCTGAGAGAGAGGAAGATGCTATGGGATATGGAAAGAAAGAAGATTAAGAGAACCTTTTTCTTGTTTCAGTTATAGGTCAACACAAATAACCTACATAACCTGATCTGATGGGGTTCTATGGATAGTCTCATCACCTTCAATGGAACTAACTTTTGGACAGCTAAACATTTTCAATGTTCATTTATAATTATGTTGACACATTACAGCATTTAGCACAATTTCCTCAAGTATTCCCATTCCTCTATCTCTACCCTATACTTGCTTGCTTATAAAATATTAAAGCCATAAATTATATTTTCTAGAAGAAAGAGCCTATTAATATTTTAGTCCATATCCAAATTTTCTTCTTCAGTCTTCCTACTGCAAGAACTGTCTTGTTGCAGCACTTAAGGTCCTTAAAAATGTACTACCTTTAATCTATATCAATTTAATTTTGCCCTTTGTTTGTAGAAATGTATCCTCTCTTGCTCACACTTTCAGCTCAGCTGGTGAAAATTAATACAAAGAGAGGCATTAAGAAGAAATACCATTAAGAAACAGCTTTTGGAGGGCTTATCTACACATGAAACTATTCATTAATAGCTGCTCTTGAATAGTTTCATGTGAAGATTTTTATTCTGGGGAAAAAGCACCTTGTTTCTGTAACTTATCCCACTTTCAAAGTAAATTAAACTTACACTTTAAAGTATAATAAGCTAAACAAACCACTCTTACAGCAGGAAAAGAGTGTCCACACCTGGTGTTATTTATGAAGCATTTTGGCACTTTAAATTCATGCCCTATCTTAATGCAAATTAACTTTCAAGCGTAGACCTTAATTAATGAGGACAGTAACTCTTGTAGAGTTTCGTTTATCTTACTGGTAGAAGTTAAGCTTCATTAAGTCCACTGAACAATATTCCAAATGCATACCTCAGAGCACCTTAGCTTATGATCAAAATTCATAACTTTTTATTATTGCTGTGAATTTTCTTGTTATAATCCAATTTGATTCTTTTTTGCTATTGCGTCTCTTTACCACAATTGAGCTTCAAACCCTTCCCAAATATGTTAATGCTATCTCAGTGTTTTTTGTGAAAATGGCAGAAGGTGACACCCTTATTATGTAGCAATGTCCAATAATGGTCCTCTTGCTACATCCAAGCACGTGCATCAGTGGAGGAATGCTAAATGCCTATACTAGTATAGAACTTAAAAATATAGCCTGCGACTTGGGTCTTCCAGGATTGTAAGTGTTATTCAGTAAGTATTATGCTGCTGTGCAGAGCCACATTGCCTATCCAAACACCATCAGGGAGAGAAAGTATGTCATAATATATGGAATCACAGCCCTCTTTAAACAGGAAGCATTCATTAAGTAAAACAGCTATGGCTGAAGGCCCTGACAAACAGACTCCTGACTTTGTTTTCTTTGTTTACTAGATAATCACTCTCTTTTTGGAAGCCTCCACCTAATACACAGGTATCCACTGGCAAAACAAATATAATCAAGTGCTAAGGAGGGGTGGGCAACTGGGGCACCAGCCCTGGGCACCCACTTAAATGGGCCACAAGAATGATAGCAGTGGCCTCTGTCATAGTCAGCCCAGCCCCCACTGCCACCCCTGCCACTTCCATTGTCCAGGGCACAGACCTTCATTGTTACACGTCTGTATCTTATACCTATTGTGGCACATATTTTACTCTGAACCATACACGTGAAAATAGGCACTATGCCACAAAAGCTTGTATTACAAATAAAAGGCATGGAAGGCCTTTCTGTATAGTTCAGTGTTCAGACAGGTTTATTTAACTTTAAAAGTTCCACTCTCTTTCTCCACATAAAATGTTTTAAGCAACTTGAATTTCACCTTTGTAAAAAATCGAGATGAGAACCACAATCCCAGGAAGCTTGTGAAAAATCAAGTTGCTTGCAGCTCAGTCTTCTCATTTTACGTGGATGCTGATTTGCTTCCTAATATGTCGTTTCACAGAGGAGGGAAAAGCAATCTATAATCTATGCTTGGAAAATTTAGGAGCTGCCTGCAACTTTCTGAAATGAAGAGACAAATATTTTCTGTCTAACTTCTTGTCTGTTTTTTTACCTATTTCATTTGTGCCAGCAGGCAACAGTTGTTTGATAAAACAGCAGGAAGCATAGCGCTGAACCGTTTTTCAATTCAGCAGGAAAAGGTGGATCCTTGCTGATGTTTCCCTGCCTTTCTACACCCCTGTTTCTCTCTCCACATTAAACTTCCAAGCTGGCACAACTCTAGGAAAGAATAGAGGAAGTATAAGAATCCATTTTGGAGAGGAGAAAATAAGATCAGCTTTAAAAAAAAGGGAGAAAGGATGTGGATATATTTAAAAATCATTTTATTATAGAGATGATTTATGATGATGACACTATGTGAAATTTCCTGGTCTGCAGAGGTAGACAGGAGAGTGACTTGTGTAGAAAGGAAACAGATGCGTTCTGCCTGCAGCTTCCCACATCTGCTCTGCAATCCACTGTTACTACTATAATTCTCCAGGAGGGAGCCAATAAAAGATGGTATAAAATTTTATTGCGTTAGTGACACCAGTTATATTGAGCAGCCAGAATGCTTACCCGGAGGCTGGAGCATGCTTGTGTTTTAGCATAGAGTAAATTACTAGTCTGTCATCAGAAATTTAAATGCTAAAATGAGAAAAGTTGCAATTCATTTTGGAGCTTTTAGAATTTTAGCTTTTAGAATGTGAACTCAGCATTCATTCCTGCCTGTGGCAGGGTGTCAGGCTAGATGATCTGTTCAGGTCCCTCCTGACCCTAGCTACTATGATACAATGATACTATGAATTGTGGAATATACAACACAAATGCACGGAATGGGGAAGTTTGTAAAAGAACAGTGGATGAAGCAAGGTCAAGGGGAATGAGACACAAAATGATTATTGAAGGATTGCCTTAAAAATAGTGGCAAATGCTGTGTGTGGTTTGGTCACAGAAGAAAACATTTTGGGACCAAGTGTTCTCTCTTACCTCATCACTTGTCTTTCAGTAAAGGAGACAGATATTGGCCTTCAAATCTTTCACTGAGAATTTCCCTACAGTGAAGAATCCCAATGAAAGTAAAGTTAGTGTGGCTAACTACAACAGTACCTCCAAACCCACCAGAAAGGATATGTCATGATTGAATAACAGCAGAGTGATGCACTACAGCAATCACCCACTGGCAACAAGTCTCAAGGGGACCATTGCCTGCCAGCATTTAAGGCACAAAACCTGCTCCTTGACACTTCCTTCCTTCCCTCTCTGCTAGGCCATAGGAATATAAAATCTTACTTCCACGAGCATTTCTACATGGGAATCCTCTGAAATGTTAATCTGAATTAACTTCTGAAGTGTCTTATTTAAACTCAGGAAACTGATTGGAGTAAACTTAATCAGATTAAAGCTGCTTTCTGCATAAAATGGTCTCTGTAGGGGTTTAATCCAGTGAAAAAAAATCACTTTAAATTTATACCTTTAGTCCATTTGGCCTAACTTTCCCAAGTGTCTCAAGGGGTAAAATCTGCCATTTTTTCTCTCATTGGGTGTGTCCCCACAAGTGGGAACATGTATTCCCCAGGAACAACTAGCAGTGGCACAAGTATGTGCCACTGCTAGTTGTCCCAAAGGAATGCCCCTGCAAGTTGCCTGAGGTGGGGTAGGGGATCTCCCAGCGTGAAAAAAACCAACCATGCTGCAAATCAGCAGTGTGGGGAATGCCTGCATATACGGTGGATGTGGTGTGCAGCACCACAGATGGTGCCACAAATCACACATGCATGCTCATGGGATACACCAACTGGATGCATCTACACATATGTTTTACTGTGGAGCTAACCAATTAGCTCCACAGTAAAGCCTCACTGTCTACACAAATGCCAGTATTTGGGCATAGTAAATTAATTAACTCTACCATAAGATAGTACTTAGGAACAGTACTATCTTACGGTGGAGTAATAAACTCCACTGAAATGCATGTATAGACAGTGACCAGGTGGGGGCCAGACTCTTGCCATCTAGCCAGGCAGCTCTTCAGGTTTTACACCCTTGTGTCCCAACCAAGCTCTCCGCCACCCGCTGTTGCCACCCAGAGCCCAGATGTCCTGGGCACATGTGTAGACGCTGCACCTAAGAGCAATTATTCTGGCTCAAACAGCTCCAGAGTTTATTCTTTCACCTTAATATCCCATGTAGATGCATCCGCTAAGTAATATCTTACTCCACAAGTAGCCACATAGAAATCATGGAGTTGAGTGAGATGTGACTGAAATCAAAGGAGGCATAGTCTGGCTGTTTTGTGGCATTGAAAGCCATAAAAAACAAGATTACTGTACAATATAGCATCCACAAAGCACAGTGTAGCTGAAATTGGAGAGAAGTATTTGTTCCCCAGTACAAAAGCAATAAAAATTCTGAAAGGTGAGTGCTTATAGAGCCATTAGTGATTCAAAGAGGGAACGAGAGTGATTATACTCATTTGGCACACTTATAAACCAGAAAAAGGAAATATCTAACAATCAATTTATTTTTTGTTAAAAGCTAGAGAAATTGTGTTGCTTTGTATCTTGGTTTCAACAGTCCCGGAGTTGCATTTAATATTTAAATGAGTAAATAATTGAAATATATGGATGTTACCTGTATTTTTGTATTGCCAGTCCACCTTCAGGCCAGGGGATTTCCTTTCAGACGTTACAATGAATAACATCATTTTGGCTCTGGCTATGGTTCAGGAAGGTACTTGAGCACATACTTCACTTGATGTAGATGGGTACATGTATGAACTTCAGTGTTACCCCAAATCACTAGTCATTCTGAGACTTCCACTATCAAAACTTCTTAAGGCTGATATAAAAGGATCAAGAAGAAATGCCCAGTTAAAATGATCATCCAGACCCTCAACTTGCCTAAATCCTGTGCTTGCTACAGTCGAGAAGCTGGCACAGAGGCTTTTATCTTTGGTGAAATAACCAATTTCTGATTTCTTACTGTGAGAAAGGAAGGTCATTGAATAAGAACAGCCAGATGGAATCCTGTTTCACAAGATTTCAAACAAGTGTGGCAGGGCACTGTTGGTGCCTGCCACTTTAAGGGCCTGGAGCTAGCAGCTGCCAGGTGCCTAATGAGGGCAGCCATTTTGAACCTAGGGCTGCCCATATAAACAGGGCGGTTTTGCTGCTGGAGGTCAGGCAACAACATTGCCTGGCTAGAGGGCTGCTGATATCATCTGGAGGTAAGGGAGGAGTTGTAGAAGAGGTTTGGAGGCTCCTGGTCCAAGACATGACTTAAAACTGAACCCTGCCAGGAATGGGTGGCCTGGTGGGGCTCCCAGTGCCATGGGAGCCCCCAGGAAATGCTAGGCCAGTTACCACCCTGGTGAAAGGCAGGTCGGGGCACCTTAACCCCTAGCCCCCACAACTGGGTGGATTACCCCTGGGTGCAGGGTCTGGAAGGAAGACCGCAAAGAGAGAGAGTGGGGCCATAGGCTCAGGAACCTGTCTGAACATTCCCCTGACTGGCCCATGCTGGGGCCAGGACCAGAAGGGTTGGAGGACTGGGGGCCCACTGCAAGGAACACCCAGAGCCGAGGGCCTGGGGTTCCAACTGGCCTGGAGGTGGGCCAGGGCTAGTAGCCCAAGGTCCTGGGGTGGGGGGACCACACCTGTGAAGGGGAAGCAGCTCAGGGAGCTATGCTGCCAAGAATGAAGGCAGATTAGGCTGCCAGAATGGAGGGATCTTAAAGTGGTCCTGATAGGAGGATTAAGGGGCCCAGCATGGAGCTGGTGATTGTGAGAACATCTGGATGCCATCTGCAAGGCTTGGGCTGCGGTGTAGGGGAGGAATGGAGCCCCCTGGCATCAGGGCAGGAAATGGGCAGCCTCCTGCTTAATTACATCAATGAACTAATTAACAACAAGGCATGGTGGGTGAGAAGGCAAGCGATTAGCCCAGAAACAGGTGGGCGGGCCACAGTGAGATCAGCCTGGAGCAGGCCCCCTGTTACAACAAGGTTTTTGCTTCTCTTTCCTTGCTTGGCTGGCAGTGGAATAATCATGGTTTGAGAGTTGGGAGAGGGAAAAAATGCAAATTTTAAAGGCATTGGTCACTATATATCAAAATTCTCTCCTTTTCCATTATGCCTAAAAATAGCGCTAAAATATGCCATTTTGTCTCAAAGTGTAGCTCAGTAAACCTATGAATATTTCAAATACCTCGGTGTTCATTCTCTTACAGATAATGATGTCTATGATGCTGAGTTTGGGATGAAGTTCACATTGACTAGAACTTCAAATTGAACTTTGACACTCAGTCCAGTAACCTCAGATGTCAATAGAAAGATGCCCGTTGACTTGAGTGAATGCTGTATGTGGCCTTAAATGCCACTCTTACTTCCAGATGACAGATAGGGACAGATGCTTTAGCAGAGATTCAACAGCTGAGGCAATTCAAGCTAGTTATTTAGTACTTAGGGAGAAATTCATTGAATGGAGCTATGACAATTCATACTACATTGTCCTACACTGCTGATCATTGCTTAAAGTGCAGCATTGGCCATCTAGTACTACATTTATTTCCAACTCTTGTTATAGGGTAAAACTATTGTATGTTGAACAGCACTTAGTAGTAAATGTTGGTACATGCTGTCTCATTGGTGTTGACCACTAACTAGTTCCTGAAGTACATTCTCTCATTTCATTAATGAAAAGTGTTATTTTTGGACAGCCTGTCTCTGAACTAAAGTCGCTAAAAGGAAAACTTCAACTAAAATGATACTTCTGAAAGCATCAGGTAGCCGGATCCCTCTACACAGTAGTCATTTGAACTTAGCTATAACGTGATGAATTAGTTCTTGTTAAAATACTGTATGTAGAAATAGCTTTAAGTAGCAAGGGCAACAAAAATGATTGAAGAGCTGCAAGGATTTGAGTTATGCAGACAGATTAAAAGAACTAAATATGTATACCTTGACTAACTGATGAGTGCCTATAAATATTTAAATGGTATGCATGCCAACCAAGGAGCAAAATTGTTTAAGGTGACCCAAGGGCATGTAACTAAGAGTAATGGGATGAAAATGAACAAAGGTAAATAAGAGTATATTAAGATGAATATTAGAAAAGTTCTTACAATCCATCTGACTAAAGCATAATTACCCTGGAGAAGTGCTGGAAGTTCCATTATTTGAACCTGATTTGGGGAAAAAAAAATCCATTGAAAAATGGAGCAACCTACCTCACAGATGCAAGGTTAAATTTGTTCTTGCTTGTAAAGTGCTTTGAAGCCTTTGAATGGGAGACTCTGTTGCTATTGGGTTATATACTTGAAGAAACAATCCTAAATTAAGAGAGAGACTGCTTGGAGCTTGGAAGGCTCAGTAGGCTATTTCCTTCCTAATGGTGCAATTTGTACATTAAATCTGAAGCTTTTACTAGCACTTACACTAGCCAATGCTCTTCCCCATCCCAGCTCATCCTCTGTTAAGCCATGTCCACACAAGCATGGCCATTTGTTTCCCCAGGGACAAGTAGCAGTGGCACACCTTGGGTGTGAATAGGGGAGTCTGAGGCCAACAACTGTGCTGGCCCCTTCAGCTTTACTTGAGGTTCTGGGGGGTCTTGGGCAGCTTCAGCCATGGCACTCCTGCAGCTTGGAGTGGAGCCTGGCCAGCCATACTCCAGTTTTGGGAGGCGAATGCTGCCACCACATATGCCACCCCACTTTTTTTTGCCTTGGGTTTTCATGACCCTGGTATCTCCTGGGGTCAACAAAAAAGCTGCACTGCAAGCATAGGAAATGCCTGCATGTGTAGTGTGTGGCAGTCCCATACCACACATCTGCGCTCATCTGGATGTGGCCTCCTAGTGTATTTAGGCCTCACAATATATATCACTATGGGTTTAAATTAAACCTTTTATAATCATTCTATTTAATAAAGCATGAATTCCCATGGTTACTTTGATGTTATAGCTCACAAAGAGCAAGGGACCTGTTTTCATGTTTACATGAAGGCTTTTCTGTAGCACTATATAGGGGCATTTACATGCAGGTTTTATCACATTTCATTACATTACTAGAGTGGCTGAAATTGGCCTTGATATAAATGAGAATCAAGTTGTTTTATTCCAATCCCCAATCAGTATATATGTAGCCCCCAAGAATAGGGTAACTGTAGGTATAAACCTGGCATGAGGCCATGCTTAAAAATCATGACCAGCTAACATGTAGTACGAGAGTGGCACGTACTCTTGTAGTATAGTGAGTGGCCAATGGGAATGCTTCCCTGATCCTGCTGACCTAAACTGAGGTGTGAGCTCAGGTCATAACCTGCCTTGCTCAGGCATCTTTGGATAACAGAGAACAGTGGATATGGTCACCTCTTGAAGGTCACTGCCCATCAGTAGAAAATGATGAAAAGGGGCCATTTGGCCTCTGGAAGAATCTGAAGCAGGGTTTTTCTCACAGAACTCAAACTTTCAAGTAAATGACTGTTCATCACTATGATGCTTCCAGGCACTGAATCCAGAGTGAAGGTCATGCCAATGGAAGACATGACATTGACAACAATGGAGATTAAAGTTCATAGATTCATAGATGTTAGGGTCGGAAGGGACCTCAATAGATCATCGAGTCCGACCCCCTGCATAAGCAGGAAAGAGTGCTGGGTCTAGATGACCCCAACTAGATGCTCATCTAACCTCCTCTTGAAGACCCCCAGGGTAGGGGAGAGCACCACCTCCCTTGGGAGCCCGTTCCAGACCCTGGCCACTCGAACTGTGAAGAAGTTCTTCCTAATGTCCAATCTAAATCTGCTCTCTGCTAGCTTGTGGCCATTATTTCTTGTAACCCCCGGGGGCACCTTGGTGAATAAATACTCACCAATTCCCTTCTGTGCCCCCGTGATGAACTTATAGGCAGCCACAAGGTAGCCTCTCAACTTTCTCTTGCGGAGGCTGAAAAGATCCAATTTCTCTAGTCTCTCCTCGTAGGGCTTGGTCTGCAGGCCCTTAACCATACGAGTGGCCCTTCTCTGGACTCTCTCCAGGTTATCTGCATCCCTCTTGAATTGCAGCGCCCAGAATTGCACGCAGTACTCCAACTGCGGTCTGACCAGCGCCCGATAGAGGGGAAGTATCACCTCCTTGGACCTATTCGTCATGCATCTGCTGATGCATGATAAAGTGCCATTGGCTTTTTTGATGGCTTCGTCACACTGCCGACTCATGTTCATCTTGGAGTCCACTAGGACTCCAAGATCCCTTTCCACTTCCATGCTACCCAGCAGGTCATTCCCTAGGCTGTAGGTGTGCTGGACATTCTTCCTCCCTAGGTGCAGCACTTTGCATTTCTCCTTGTTGAACTGCATTCTGTTGTTTTCTGCCCACTTGTCCAACTTGTCCAGGTCTGCTTGCAGCTGTTCCCTGCCCTCCAGCGTGCCCACATCTCCCCATAGCTTTGTGTCATCTGCAAACTTGGACAGAGTACATTTGACTCCCTCGTCCAAGTCACTGATGAAGACATTAAAGAGTATCAGTCCCAGGACCGAGCCCTGCGGGACCCCACTGCCCACACCCTTCCAGGTCGAGACCGACCCATCCACCATGACTCTCTGGGTGCGACCCTCTAGCCAATTCGCCACCCACCGGACTGTGTAGTCATCCAAGTCACAGCCTCTTAACTTGTTCACCAGTATGGGGTGGGATACCGTATCGAAGGCCTTCCTGAAGTCTAAGTATACGACATCCACCCCTCCTCCTGTGTCCAGGTGTTTCGTAACCTCATCATAGAAAGAGACTAGATTGGTCAGGCACGATCTGCCTGCCATGAACCCGTGCTGATTTCCCCTCAGCATAATTTATCCTGCCGGGCTCTCACAAATGTGAGCCTTGATAATTTTTTCAAAGACTTTGCCAAGGATGGAGGTGAGACTGACAGGTCTATAGTTGCCACAAGTCAATAGACCTCCTTACTGTTTTATAGGGATCTTGCATATGCAGTCCTTAGCCTCTTTGCTGATATTGAAAACAAGAATGCTGATCACTGGGGATGAGTTTTAAGACTGTGTGAAAACAGGGAATGTCTTTCTCCATGTAATTTCCTGAAAAAAAATATTCATAGCTTAGTTCAGGTCATTTAATAGACCCCACTTTTGACAAAATGGTGTATTTTGCCTCCAAATCTTCAGCCGGCAGTGAATTTCTCTTGCAAAAAGTCCATCTGCGATGGCTGATTTCCAAAATTAGGGGTTCCACTGCATGATACAGTACCCTGTGAAGAAAGGTGCATGTGAGGTGTCATGAATGTGTATTGTGCTTTATAAATGAATAGCCTCCAGCAGATGGCAGTTGCTTTCATCAAGTGCAACTGACTTAGACAGAGTTTGTACTTTGTTCACCTCTAAGAGGTGAAAGTTTCTGTAGCTCATCACTAATATCCTGAGCCATCCTCTCCCTTTCCTGCTAGACTTCTCTTCCAGGAACTTGAGAGGTGACTGCAATGCTAAGATTCAATAAAAATTCTTGCACATTCAAAACTGCAGTTTCTCAGCACACCAATGTTGAAAGCATCGCAGTGGTCACTGAGGCTATGTCCAAACTAGCACAGACATTTGGTTCCCCAAAGACAATTAACTAGCTGTGGGACACCTTGTGCCACTGCTACTTGTCCCTGGGGAATGCCTATGCCATGTGCCCTCTGGTGTGTGGCAGGTTACCCCAGGTGGGGAAGAGGAGGCTGGGGCTCAGGGAAGCTGCTGCCCTGTCGCTCCTGCAGCTTAGAGCCTGGCTGGCAGCTAGATCATGGCTCCGGCTGGCCAGGTTCTGATTTTGGATGCTGTCTGCGGTCCTCATGTGCGCTGCACTGCTTTCTTTCTGCGTGGGTTTTTTTACCCCTGGATCTCCAGGGGTCAAAAAATGCCCCTACAGTGCAAGGTAGCAGTATGGGAAATACCTGAATCTGTAGTATGTGGTACCACAGACTTGCCACATACTGCACCGCCATGCTTGTCTGGACATGGCCTGAGGGGTCAGTACTCACTAGCCTGATCCAAACCTCTTTGCATGCCCATCATTTTATTCCTGGTAACAAAACAAAACAAAAAAAATTCAGAAAAAAAAAAGTGTGGCACACACACTACAGGGGCAGGCGCTGGCAGACATGGAGGCTTAGTCCTCCTGGGAGAGGCTCTGGCTACCAGCCAAAGTGTGTCCCCTCCTCTAGTTCTGCCCCAGTTCCTCCAGCATGCCAGGGGCCAGCAAGAGTGGGGAAACGGCAGCATTTTGCCCCACACCAAAACTCATGCAGATGGACATGTGTGTACAGCAATAAAAAGTAGTGGCACCAATTTGCCCCACTTAGCAGACAGGGCTAGGTAGTAGTGCCCCTGGGTTGGTTTGTTAGTGACTGAGAAACACTATTAACTATTTGAGGTTTCAGTGAATATTTAATAGTTAAGGTTTTCTTTTGGGTTGTGTGTTTATCCCCTTTCCTTTTTTATAAACCTTGTTGTAGTTAAATGTTGCTTGCAAGTTGGGAAGATATATTCACTTTGGAACACCCCGTAAAAATTTCATTTCTTGGATTTCTGGGTGAGGGCTCAGGTCAGAATAGAAAGTTTGTGTAAGCCTCTAAATTGGAAGCCAGTCCTTGTTCCTGCTGCCTAGTGCTTGGCAGAAAAGTTATGCAACTAAAAAAAAAAGAAATAAAGAAAAAAGAACAAAAATTGGCCTGGTCTCTCCTAGAAACTTGTGCATATATCCAAACCAATTTAAAAATGACTTAGCTAAACCAGTGCAAACTCTGTTGACACCAGCCACACATTGCATATTATGCAATTAACTCATTAATCATGCAATAAATTTAGACTGGCCACAAATGCAAAGTAATTATCATGCCATAAAAATGTCCACCTGCCTACGAAAAGAGCCAACCAGCTACAAAATAAGTGCTTGAATATGTGTAACAACTTTAAACCTGGTTTCTATCCAGCATTAATTTAAATGTGTGGCAAGGCCCTTAGCATAGTCAAACCATTTTAATTCTTCCTAAATTGGTTTAGTTGCCATTATTAATTTAACAGTTTAAGCTAAACTGATAAATGCAAAGATCAGAAATTGTCAGTTTTTGGAAATGTCAATACTTTAGAAAACTCAGTCCCAAATTAAGCCAAAAAGTGATTTTTTTCCCCCACAAGACAGTGTTTGAAAGAATTTTGATTTTGAAATGTTGAAACATTTCATTTGAACTCTTTTCATCAGAACAAAATATTTTGATGTTTCCAAAACCAAATGTTTTATTTTGCCCTGTTGAACCATATTGAAACATTTTGGTCTGGCTTGATACAAAATTGATGTGTTTTAGTTCCTTCTGTGAATTGTAGTTCAGGGCCTTCATGTCTCCATCTTCCTCTACTGGTTCCTCAACCAAACTCTCTCTCTTTGATGTCATAATGAAATATGCTCATTCATTTACACTAAGTATTTTGGTTTGAGTTATTCAAACTTGAACTAAATATTTTGTTTTGATTTGGGAAATTATAAAATATTGGTGAAGTTGAAATATTTGCTTTTGCAGAAACTACAAGTTCCATTGAAAAAGCATTCCACTAGAAAAATCCCTGACCTGATCTTATGCCTAAATTAGTGGGTTGCATCAGTGTAACTAGATTGATTTTAAATTGGGTTAGTTACACTAGTACGTCTTTTCTAATATAGACTAGCCCTCCAACTGTGTTTAAAAGCAGAGCAACTACACTACATGAGCTCAGCTGGACGTCACGTAGGTTCACTGAGAATTCTTAGCACCTCCGTACTAGCTTCCCAATAAAAAGAGTTGGTTGTCCCAACTTCAATGTCCTTGAAATTTTAGTCCATTTCCACATCAAAGAGGACTGCATTTCTACTTCTTTTAGAATATCAGGTTCACAAAATGCTAACAGAGATAACACTGCAGGAGGAAAAAGGATTATTCCATTAACAAATTGCTTGAGGAACTAACTTAAAGAGTTGATAAATTTCAGATCTCCCTGACATCTCTGAAAGTGGGAACTGATTTATCGCACTGGATAAGAAATGACAGGCAGTAAAAATGAAAGTGACATAAAATAATCTCAGAAAACCCTACCTAACGTAAAAGACAGGCTTGCATGGTCAAATCTGATATTGCACAGATAAACTGAGCATCTGGAAATCCAAAATAAA
Organism: Alligator mississippiensis; assembly: GCF_030867095.1. NCBI lineage: Eukaryota > Metazoa > Chordata > Crocodylia > Alligatoridae > Alligator > Alligator mississippiensis. The sequence goes on along the minus strand of NC_081824.1, from coordinate 221,450,206 downwards.
TCCAGAAACTTGAGGTGCTGGCAAGGAAAGAAATTTCTGATCTCACTGACATGTGAAAGCTAAGGTGAAAAGTGCTCCTGGGAACCATTAAAAAACATGGAGTATGATAGCTGTAATGGAAGCATTCCAGAAACCAGTGGTCATAACCAGAATTTGAAGAAGCAAGGGCTAAATACAAACAAGTGTTTAAAAGAACTAAAATTATATTATTCCCAAACTTCAATCCACCAGCACTAGCTAGGAGTTCAGAATTTGTAGAAACTAAAAATGTATGTCAGGAGAGGAGACAGCTGCATCTCCATGTCCTTGGGCCATTTTCAATAAAACTAAAAACTATGCACAAGGGCACTATCAGTATTTTCTGACCCAGGAAGACTGAAAATATTTACCTAGAATGGAGAGGGTGTGACGTACATCAGCCCTATGACTTGGAAGAGGAGTGTTTAACCCAAGTCCAGCAATTGATTTGACTCCTTGATAGATTTCCTTTGTTGATTTATGAGTTATTTTACTGGGAAGACCTGCTGTTGTAAATCTTTGAGGGAAGAAGAACCAGTTTGGTCTGTATTTTTTGGGTGATGTATGCCAGATTAATATCTGAGTATTATACAATCTCTGTAACAGAAGATGGATGTGCAGGCAATACAATAACATTTAAGAATTTGAATTATTCCAAATACATAAATAATATGCTTTTTTATTTTAGTGCTTCAGGTTTTATAGATATCCCAAATTTGAATTTGGGCACATAAATACAGTTTTGCAACCTGCACTGGGACTGATTTTCAAAACGATGTTCCACAAATATTGCAAAGGAAGAACAAGCCAAGGAATTAGTTGCCTAGCACAACAACGTAGAGTTTGAAAGCACAGCAATAAGCTGTCTCTTTCTTACGTTCACAAATAAACTACAGGTTGGAAGAGCAGCATGGGGCAGAGGCACACATAGCACTCAGCATTATGGCATCCATGGGGGGGCTGCCATAAGTCACTATAGGGGTACCCTAACTCAGACTATGCAATATAAAAGCCAACAGCACAGACAAAATCTAGGTAAGGCACTGGTGTCTTCAGATTACCTTTGCTGGCCATCTTCCTAGGCTGCACCTCCCAAGAAGCACAGCAAAAAGTCCATTCCTTCCCACTTCATTAATGAAGGTTTACCATGTCTGTCACATAAATCACCACTCTTAGGATTTTTATGTATTAAAAATCCTCATGTTCAAATTATGACAACACTGAGGAAGGCATTCACCATGGGCAGGGGTCTCACTCAAGGCCCCAGGGCTAGTTATGTACAGATGAAAGGATGAGTGGGGTTTGAGGGACCCCTAGGCCTAAGCACAGCATGGGGAGATTGAGAAGAGAGCTGTGAAAATAACTGATTTTTATGGTTTTGTTGTACATTGGTTGTTCCAAAAAACAGCCAAAATGTTAGATTTTGAGAATTTTTCAATGGACTCAAAAACTGGAAAAGGCTTGTGTCACATTGAACATGTTTCATTTCATCACCAAAATGTTTTTGCTCGATTCTGAAGGCCCCTGTACATGACCGCAGAGGCTTCTCCGACCTGGTATGATTACAGCCCTTCAGAGCAGACTCGATTAATCGCATCTGCTGAGTGTGGCAATAACTGCACCCCAGCCTGCCTCTGAGTCTCATGAATCAGTGTTCCCATGCTTCAAAATAGCACCAGGATCACTTTAACTAAAACTCTTGGAGCCGGTCTAATTAAAGCACCATGCCCCCCTCACCGTCCCCAGAGCACGTGTAAAAGTGCCCTGAGTGTTTGTTAAACTGTTTACCAAAACTTAAAGAAACCTGTAAATGACAATTGTTTCAAACTGAAAAAAATCAAAATGCTTCATTTAAAAGATGTCAGAATGAAATATTTCAACATTTTGGGGAATATATGTCTTTCATTTTATTTCTATAGCTACTAGTATAGTATATACTGTATATAGTTTGGCACATCCAGAAAAAAAAACCCTCCTAATATATTGTTGCTGAGTCTGTATTTTCCACTAAAAATTCAGTTTTGGTCATAACATTTTGCCTGCCTGTAGATGAGACTGAGGTAAGAGTATTGTTATATCCTTCCTGAGGTTGCAATTTGCAACCAACTTTTGTTTAATCAAGGTTTTGTGTGCTTCTCTGAATAAAGAAACACCTGAGGTTTTCGCAGTATTGACCAATAAAAAAACACTTGAGAAGCTGAGTTTCTGAGTGAATAAAACACTGCTTAGTTTGGACTACAGCAAGTGGAAGAAATGACTAAGTGGGTAAAGTAAGTAAATAATTTAGAAGCTGTGATTTAGCTGTGAAGTGGATTTTTTTCACAGTAAATTGGGTAAAAAACTGACTTATGGGACACACCCAGAGAGTGGTGGTGGATGGGTTCGTTTCTCCCTAGAGAGATGTGGGCAGTGGTGTCCCCCAGGGTCCTGTCCTTGGGCCAGTGCTGTTCAATATCTTCATCAGTGATTTGAATGAGGGTGTTGAAAGCGGTCTGTCCAAATTTGCAGACAACACCAAACTATGGGGTACAGTAAACACACTGGAGGGCAAGGAGTGAATTCAGGCAGATTTGGATAGACTGGGGAAGTGGGTGGATCAGAATAGGATGCATTTTAACAAGGATTCATGCAAGGTGCTGCACCTGGGGAGAAAGAATCTCCAATACACCTAGACTTAGAGGTACCATTCTGAGTACCACGATAGTGGAAAGGGATCTCGGAGTCATAGTCGACACAAAAATGAACATGAGTCACCAATGTGACGAGGTAATAAGTAAGGCTAACTGCACTCTTTCTTGCATTAGTAGGTGCAACACGAGCAGGTCTAGAGAGGTGATACTTCCCCTCTATGTGGCATTGGTAAGACCACAGCTGGAGTACTGTGTCCAGTTCTGGGTGCCACACTGCAAGAGGGATGTGGATAACCTTGAGAGGGTTCAGAGGAGGGCTACTCATATGGTTGAGGGCCTGCAGGTAAGATCCTGTGAAGACAGATAGAGGGACCTGAATCTCTTTGGCCTCTGCAAAAGGAGATCTTGTGGCTGTCTCACTGCGGCAGGTTGGCAGGGAACAGGGGATAATCTGTTTACCAGATCACCCCTCAGAGTTACTAGAAATAATGGCTACAAACTAAAGGAGAGTAGATTTTGATTGGACATCAGGAAGAAATTCTTTATGGTGAGAGTTGCCAAAATATAGAATGGGCTTCCAAGGGAGGTGGTGCTTTCCCCTACCTTGGAGGTGTTCAAGAAGAGATTAGACAAGCACCAAGCTGGGGTTACCTAACCCCAGGCTCTTTCCAGCCTAGGGCAGGGGGTCAGACTTGATGATCTAAAAGGTCCCTTCTGACCCTAGAAATCTATGAAACTTCTTGAGAGTCCCAAATGTCTGTACAAGAGCAAGAAGGCAGGGTAGATTATTCAGTTTTGCAGATTAACTCAATGAGATATTTAGAGAGCAAGCACAAGCATATTTATCCTGCTTTCTGACTGACTTCAGACTAACATGGCAAACTACCCCTCTGCATAAGAGCAAAACATTGGCAATAAGGTTGTGATGGGAAGTACACCCACAGAGTCCCACTACAACTGTCATTTCTGATGTTGTTGCAACCAATCTGCTTTCCTTACCAATGTATTGTTCAACAGTAAAATCAGGAAGGCGGTGCTAAATGCCCTAGGGGTGATACATGTGCCATATATACACCAAACATGAGAGATGCATATGGCAGACCACCACACAGAGAAGTAAAGGCAGAATTACAAAATAAGAGGCCAAATTCCCTGCTGGACTAACTGCATTAAAATTATTGCACTTCTAGTGGTGGATAATTTGGCCATCCCAAAGATTACAATTTTTAATAGAAATATGCCCAAGATCCTGATCAGCATTTTGCATAGCCCACATTCTAGAAGATATGAGCTGACCCCTCTTGAAAAAGGTTTCCATTGGAAATACTCAGTTGGTCTAATACAAGATATCACATCTACCCAAAGAACCTTGCCTGCCTATGTCCTTAGACCAACACGGCTACAACCAAAAACCTTTGGAAATTTTTGTTGTTGATTCAAACTGAGATTTCAAATGCCTCCAAAGTTCCCCAGAAACATTTATATCCAGGTTTTTGGAACAAGTCCAATCTCTATTTTTAAAGATGCCAAAATCATAACTGAATAACTATAATGATCTAGTATAAATCATGATACCTCCACTGCAAGCAATGGAAGTACGCTCACAAGTATACCTCAGATGAGCATCAGTCATTTCAAACTGTGCTAGAACTGAAGTTTAAATCAGTTTAACCATTCTAAGGGTGCTTTCCTCCTTAACTCTCTGATCTATTTGTGATTGAATGGGTGTTAATTGATTAAAGGAATGCAGAGCTTGTTAAAATGAGATTTGTATTTGCATATTGGTTTGCTCTGTGATGCTAAATTCAATCAAGTTGGTTTTACAAAAAATGTTTCCTACTCACAGCTTCTGAAAGCTTCTTGTAGTTTCACCTCTTGCAGATATCTTATTAGCAGCAGGTAGATTAATGGACAGGCCCATTTTTGGAAACAGTGAAGGATCATAGCCTCTATGAATAATCCAGAAAAATTGCCCAGTAGCCTGAAGCTCAGACTGTACTCTGTCAACATGTGGGTGGTTACTACATTAAAGAGCATGCATAAATTAAATTAAAGGTATGATTTTTTTTTTCCATTCAGTAAATGCACTAAATCCAGTACTTGCTCCCTTCAGTGTTCATGTCTCTGCAGTGTAATAGTCAGTTAAGTAGTACATATAACCATTGTTCTTTTCAGGGTGCAGTACAACTTTGCCTAAATAATAAGATATTATTAACAAAGTCAATTGATTCACTTATGAGAGAATGAATCTGAAAACTGATAAATCTTTTAAACTGTGGATGCTTTTCCTGGGTGCATTCTGTATGTCATCAGCCAGCTGGCCATCAGTGTCTAATTTATGGAAATAACACGTTAGCCTACAGCCATTCTTTTCTCTCTGTGTAAAGCACTGCCTGATGCTCTCTTTTTCTTTTCACTGTGTTTTTGGTTGAGTGGTTATAAGAAAACATAAGACTCAAAAGCTTTAAAGAGAGGTGAAAGCAAGGCTCTCCAAGAGCAGCGATCCCAGAGGAGTGTAACATGACCCTGAGCTTTAAAGAAGAAGAAAAAGAGTAAAAAGAAAGGACTTTTAGGGACGGGACTCTTTAGGGCTGGCACCATCTTTTGATTATGCCTTTGTAGAGTGCCTCTATCAGGGTTCTCAGCTATGATTGCTACTGCAATGCAAGCAATTAATAATCATAATAACAATTTATTTACCCAATAAAGGACAACCTTGAATTTAAGATGATGCCCCCCCAGTAATTAGATTCTAGCCGCGGAAAATGTATAATTCTGTTGCAATTTTCCATGGCTAGAATCTAATTATTGGAGCATTGTCTTAAATTTATCTCCCTCACTGTTGCAACAGGGAAAGCAATGGTGGGGACAGGCAGTGGGGAGACAGGTGGCTTGGCAGGAAGCACTGAGGGAAGCATTAGGGGACAGACAATAGAGGGCAGGTGGTAGGGAGGCAGTAGGGGGGGAAATCAAGCAGCTTGACCTCTGCCCCTACCCCTCCAACACCTTGCCCCATCCACCTGTCTTCCCCAAACACTTGTTGCAACATGCCTGCCTCCCTTTGCTTCCTCTTGCTCTGGCTGCATCTCTGACTGGCAGGCTCAGGCCCTGCTCCAGCCTGGGGCACAGAGCATGTATTTGTTCCAGCCCTGCCTGGTAGCAACAGCAGAAACCTGGCAGGTCCAGCCCCTGCTGCAGGACAGAACAGGCAGGGGAGCAGGTCCGGCCTTGACTCCATGTTCGAGCTGGAACCACAGAAGCTGCCTGCATCCCTGTTCCCTTGTACACAATCCAAGAGTGGCTTTTCCCTGCATGCTTAAAGGGGGGAAACCTCATCTAAGATTTGAGTAAATATGGTAAGACCATCCTGCACAAGTGCTGTAGCTGATTATAGTTAATCCATAGGAGACAGCAAAATAAAGGTTAGGTGGTACCACTGATTTATACCTCAAAAATAGCTATGGAGTTGTATAAGTATTGCAAAGGATTCCCCAGAAGGTCACCATATGCCTACTACAGTCTGCCCTCAAAGAGGGTGTATCTTCCCTCCTTCCTAATTCTACCAAGCAACATCTTTGAGCTGACATCATGTAAAGTCATGGCTTTGAACCTGGGACCTTAGCCTGGCCATAGCAGCCACTAAGATAGACAAGACTAGCCACCTCATACCTGAACACAAACAGGACACGGCTGGGCTGAAGCCTCCAGCATGGACCTAACCTAACCTAACCTATTAACCACTCCCGGTTAATAGAGTGGCCAGTCAGGGTCAGCTGACCCTCTGCTTCCCCCCCATATAAATCCCTGTGCAGGAGGTATCTGGGCAGCAAAATTTAGTTTGATTCAAGACTGCTTTGTTGGTTTCTTTACTTGCTTTCTGACTCCACTCCCTGCTTGGCTTGTTCCCAGATGCCACTCTTGGATTGACCTCCTAGCTTCCTGGCCCAGTTTGTCCCTTGATTCTGCTCATCCCTTCTGACCCTGGTTGGTATCTCAGTTCCTCAGGTAGCCCCAGACCTGGCTGCCTGTGTCCTGGCATGACACGGTGATCTCCTGACAGAAGCGGGGTTGGTGAGCAAGTAAAAGGACATCCTCAGCAAGGGTTATTCACTCTGAAATTCACTCAGCTCCTGGGTTTGCCTCAGCCTGGATGTGATAATTTTCAAGACACTTTGCAAGATCCTGGTCTTTTCATGGTGTTGAGTGAGAGAGCGCCTCAGTTGACAGAGGTTGTTGGGAAGCTATTGTTAGGTTCATGTTCAGAATTGAACTCTGGGAACAATAGTTGTGGGTGATAAATGCTTCCAAGAAAAGGTGTCAGTCCTCAAAAGATTTATTTAACTCTGCAGTCTCCCTGGGTCCCCGTATGTTAAGATTTTAAGTACATATCCCTGAATATGTCTAGTAGCACGTTGGTTCAGTGAACAAACAAAAACACTGAGTGCAGAATAACGCAGGTTTTATTAATATAAAACCTGCCTTACAACAGGTCCACATACAGGCCCTCTTGCAGATACTGTGCCATTAGAAAGCATGTGCAATGTCTTCTGACATACAACCCCAGCCTCAGAATGATCCTGTGTATTGTAGCTCCTTTATAGACCAGTGTCTCTGTTAGTTTTTCTCTCAGTCAAAATAGAGATGAACTCTTCTGGCTGGGGGTGAAAACCTGCTTCCACTAAAATCAGTGGCAAGACTTTTAGTGACTCCAACAGTGCCCACATTTTAACCAGGGTATTTGGCAGCAGTCTGAGTACACTGGCCACCAGAATTTAACTTTTATGTATGGTTCCCTGCCAAGAGGTAGAAGGCAGTGAGCTCACTGCATCATTCTGTGCATCTTCGGATCAACCAGAGATTTTTTTTAGTGCAATTCAAGGGGAGGAAGGGGCTCAAGTTAATTGGTAGGTGGGTTGTGGGTGTAGATATGATTTGCAGGGGAGTGGAGCAATGATTCATTGCCACCCATGCCCAAATGCATATACAAAAGATTATACCTTTTTCCCCTTCCTTATCTAATTTCTCTATAACTTGATAAAACTAACAGAGGATATGTCAAACTTACCACGTACACGTGATGAAAATTTCCCTTTGTGTGGCTTAATGGTGTCACACTTTACACATACGTGAGTTTTGGGGGCTTTAAACAAGTTTGCATAGTCACAAACTAAACCACACCCCAATGTAGTTTAGCTTGCAACATTGCAACTTGGAACATTGCAGCCATTCATGTCAGCTTACCCCCCACCCCTGCCCCTGGGCACAGGAGATGTGGGCAGCCTCCACCAAAAAAAGGATCAGGCCCCCTCACCACTTCTGCCTTCAGCAGGTACCTACGGCCACCAGGACACCTGGCACCACCTGGGAACAGGCTGGCTTTCCCCAGGGGTAGTGTGGGAGGCTGGCAGGAGGGCAGCAAGGTGTGCTGGGGGCAAGAGAAGGCAGTGGGGGCAATGTGCAAGGTGTTGGAAGCCCAGGCAAGCTGGGGAAGTTGGATTGGCTGCCTGCAAGCTCGGACAGCACCTGGCCAGCTAGCAGCCTGCTCAGCCAGCCCCAGGGGGCACCACCACCACAGAGGGAAAGAATGGGGCCCCCCACAGCTCAGGGCTGTTCAGCCTGCTAGAAGCTCACCCCCCAGCCCTGGGGCAGGCAGAGAGGCTCCACAACAGGAAGGATCAGGCCTCTTGCCACTTCTTTAAAGCAGGCTCCTGCTGCCAGCAGGAGTCCTGGGGCCACCTAGGAATGGGCTGGCTTGCCCCTGGGGCAGTGCAGAGAGGTGGCAGGAGGGTGGCTGGTGTGCTGGCAGCTGGAGAAGGCAGTATGGATGGTGCATGGGGCCCTGGAAGCTTCAGTGGGCTCGGGGAAAAGTTGGATCCGGTGCTTCCGAGCTGGGGCAGCATCCTGCCTGCTAGTAACCCACCCAGACAGCCCCAGGGGGTGCTGCCACCATGGAGGGAAAGACTGACCACCTCCACTCACAACTCAGGGGCTACTTGGCCCACCAGCAGCTCATCCCCTGGGTGTGGGAGAGGTGGGCGGGCTCCCCCAGGAAAAAAAAGGATCAGGCTCCTTGCTGCTTCTGCCTTCAGCAGGCACCTGCGGCCACCAGGACAATGATGTGTATACAGTGACAGAAAAATAAAACCCACCATTTCAATTAAAAACTCACTGTTTCAATTTAGGGGGCATAGAATGTAACCCTGAAGCAATAAACCTCCATCTCATGTACAAGTACCCGAAGTGCTTAATAGGCCTGTGCAAAATGGCACCATTCTGTTTTGACTTGCATTTCGATGGAATAGAATTTCATTTCAAATTTCATTTTGATTCGAAACTGCTGTTCCGTTTTGTTTCATCAGAACAGTTTCACTGTTTCGACGCTGTTTCACCCATAGGCTATAATGGGGAAGCTCAAAACAGCTTGTAACTTTGTCATTTCTGGCCTGATTTGGATTAAACTTGCAGGAATGGTAGCCCCTTCTGTGGGCATGAAGCTTGCCATGTTTCAAGGAGATAGGTGCAGGGGTTTCAGGGAAACTGCACTTCAAGCTGCAGACAAGCAAAACTTGTGACATGGGTGACACTGTGCGTGTGTTAAGGCGCAGCAGGGTGAAAGCTGCAGGTACGCTAGCCCCTGCTGAGGCCACAAAGCCTGCCAGCTGTCAAGGATATGGGGGCAGGGCTTCTGGGTTCTGGGGCCCTGCACCTCTCACTGCAGACAGGCAAAACTCGTGACATGGGTGGGTGACACTGTGTGTATGTGTGTTAAGGAGTGCCCTCGCTCACCTGACACCAAGGCAGAAAGCAGGATGGTTCAAACAATGCTGCCTTTTATGAACTTTTCCATCCCTCCCCCAGAGCACTGGGAGTGGAAGGGACCTCAGGAAAGGATGACAGTCACTGGCCAGCTGCACAGTCAATAATGATAGCACTCCTCCCTTCTCTTCCCCATCCCCCCACCACACACTTCCCTTCCGCCTCCCTCTCCTTACTTTCATTTCTGTTTCCCTGCAGGCAAGCCCAGCTTGAGCTTTGAAACATTTCAACTTGCCTTGTTTTGTTTTGAGGCTGTTTCAAAGCTCTCCGTTTCATTTCAATTTTGCTGTTTCGAGCTCAAAATGAGTCAAAACAGCGTCGAAATGAAACTGCTGGCAAAATTTCACACAGCCCTAGTGCCTAATACATCAGCTGTCTAGCCAAAATGCAGCAAAGCACTGGGAATCCCTAGTCAGCATCAAAACAACCCAAATCGTGCCACCCACAATCCATTTAACGCAATTTCACTGTAACTACTGAGATTATTGAAGTATATCACCTGTCTAATAATGCCATACAGCAGAAATCCAGTGTCTTAAATGTACCACAACTCATTGCTCAGAAGTACTAGCTTAATAGAAAACTCTGAAAATCAAAAAAGGAAAAGGAGGGAGGGTTGCGCTTTTGATATCCTGAAATATGGAAAAGCTTTCATCATAGGGCCGTTGGATTAGCAAAAAAAAAAATTGTTTACCCCTTTAAATCAGTGGATATTTTTAGATGATATTTTTCTCTGTGCTATGCAATTACTGTTGAGCATAACATATTAATTCCCAAGCTGTACATTCTAATGATTTACTCAAAATATATTAAGGTCAAGATGGTGTATTTTCAGAAGCACCTTAGAGACTTATGGTAACAAAACTTATGATACTGAGTCTCTTAGTTACTTTTGAAAATTCTACCCAAGAGATTAAACATAGAAAGCTAAAACTAAGCATTTAATTAGATGGCCCATTTTCTGTGCATATCTTTGGGGTCAATGGAAGCTGCTGCATACTCAATAGTTGCTTCATAGGAATTACGGGATAGTTAGAAGGAAATTCCCCTTAATAGCCAATATTCAGTGACTGATTTATGTGTTGAAGGCTTTTCTGATTGCCAAGCTTTTTTTAAAAAAAGGTTTTATAGCTTGCGATTCTTGTTATCGATATAAGTGTCTGATTCTTATTCAAACCCTGATAAACTCTTAACCTCAGGAATAGCTTGTGGCAGAGAATTCCATAGGTCTTTTTGTGCATGGTGTAAAAAGTATTTCCTCTGATTAGTGTATCTGATTCACAAAGTGCTCTTTCAAAGGGACCCAGAGTCCTGCATACAAAATGCTTGCCAGCCTAGGTCTGCTGTTGGAATTTTATCTTACCATGATGTAATCTTAATTTTTCATTGTATCTATGAAAGTTTCATTAGATCTATGGCTGGATCCAGCTTTGGCACCTAGAAGTCAGGAAATTAGGCATCTGACTTCCAGAGTGGAATCCAAATTTCTGTGTTATGCACTGTCTAGGGTTAGTTAGGCACCTCAAAATAGCCACCAGTCTGAGCAGCTGCCTAAAGTTAGCCAATAGGACATGCTGAACACTCTGAGTGTGCTGAGTGGCTCTCAAATTCTGCCCCTCAGGCCACTTCCAAGGATTATACTCAAGATCCACTGCCTTGAAATCTCTCCTGAAAGTGGTCACTTACAACCTTTCAAAGAACACTGTAGGGTTCACGTCTTTCTTTTAAAACCTGCCTGGAGGAGTGGGAGCTGGTGCTTCTTTATTTAATAACCTAGGGCACTTGTACACATGACACCATTATCATGTACATCTGATGAAATGTTACTTTGTGTGGCTTAATGGTGTCACGCTGTACACGTGCAGGAGTTTGAGGGGTTTAAGATGAGTTTGCATCATTGCAAACGAAAATACATCTTGATGCATTGCAATGACACACTGATTGTAGCTATTAGTCAGCTCAGCCCCCAGCTGCAAAAGAGGTGGGCAGGTTCCACAGAAAAAAAGGATTGGGCCTCTCACCTTTTCTGCCTTCAGAAAGCACCTGCTGAAGGCAGAAGTGGTAAGGCACCTGATCTGTTTTTGTTTTTTTGTTTTTTTTGACAGAGCCTTCCCACCTCTCCTGCAGCCAAGGGGTGAGCTGCCAGCATGCCGAGCAGCCCCTGAGCTGTGTGGAGCCCCAGTTCCTCCCTCTGTGGTGGCAGTACCCCCCAGGGCCACCCAGGTGGGCTGCTAGCAGGCTGGGTGGTGCCCCAGCTCAGGGTTAGGAAAGAGTTGGATCAAGCTGGGCACTGCCTCTGAGCTGGAGTATCACCTGGCCTGCTAGCAACACACCTGGGTGGCCCCAAGTGGCTCTGTCTCCATGGAGGAAAGGACCGAGGCTTTCTGCTCAGGAGCCACTCAGCCCACTGGCAACTTGCCCCCAAGCCACAGGCAGGCTCTGTCACAGGCCGCCTAAGCGCTGTGAGTGCATCAGCCATTAGGCTGCTGGGTTCGGGATCGAGGTGGTGAGTTGGGAGTGAAGTAAAGGCAAATATACTTATAGCTTGGCATACAACAGTTAACAGAAAAGTTAATGTGACAAACAGATAGTACAGTAATAAAGAGCTAATAGTGAATAATAACAACAGATAGAATGACAAATAGTTCTCACATGGGGTTGGCACCTTATCGGCAGTACCTCTATGCCAGGTGCGTGTCAAGTTGTTCCAGCAAAGTCAGGTGTCCCTGATCAATGCTGTCCGAGGGGTCACTGGGAAGGTCACTTGGTCAGGGTCCGGTCCGGTCCTTGCTCACACTGGGAGTCTGGGGTCCAGGCTTGGTACAGCGATGGTCCTTCTGTCCCGTCCTTCAAACTGGTCACTTGACATGTGCATTCCTTTATGCCTTATTTTATGCTAATCTGTTGGCTTTAGAACCACTCACAATCTTGCCCTATAGCTGTTACCCTATGGGATTAAAAGGTGTTTGAAATTATCATAAAAGGTTACCGCCCAAATTTGGGTTCACCCAATAAGCAAATTACACCACATTACTTTGAGGTTTGAAATTAGCATTACTCTGCCCAAACTCAACCCCTTGGTTTCTTATTCCTTGGATTCCTTGGAATGTGCTAATTATATTAGGTGGACAGATCTTGTTATGGCTGACCTTTAAAAAACCTGTTAGATAAGCTAATCTTGTAGTTTTGCTTATTTTGGGGGCCCAGTCAGTCCCATGATCAGTGCAAACAGTTAGATTCAATACTTTGGTTAAATTGTGACAGACAAATTCCACTTGCAGGTTGCAAACTTGCAAGCTTTGCATTAGCTAATCTTAACTGCTAGACAATTGCCTGGATGTTTCCAAGAGCATATATTTATTGCTCATGATAGTAACTCCTCTGGTTCTGGCCACCACAAGGCTCCACCAAAAAAAAAAAAAAAAGGATTGGGCCCTTCACCATAACACTCACTGAAACCCCTAAGTTTAAATGGTGGGTTTCAGTTAAAAACCCACCATTTCAATTTAGGGGGCACAGAATGCAGCCCTAAGGACTAAACCCCATCACATGTACAAGTGCCCCTAGAGATCAGAAGAACCAGCGACTTCACATAAAATATAGGAACAGTCTATGCAACAAGAACCAGAAAGCAGGCTTTCCCTCAACTTCCTATGAGTGCTCTAACTATGCACAGTGTCTGACCCAGTGATTCTTGTATTCTTGCCTTCATGGTGGCCCAGCTTCAAAAGAAGACACCCTTCAGGGAGGCAAGAGATGATGATTTGAATCCCATTAGGCAAGGAAGGGAATTAAATTTGAGCCTCACTACTGACATTCTTTTAAAAGAGAGCAGTAGACACAACTCAGTTGTGTGTAAAATGCGATCATGCTGGCGAGCATTTGATATGCTCTGAGAATGCTGCCAATCCTTCAGGGGACTTCAGCAGTGGGACACCTAGTACCTGTATCCTGATTAGGTTTTGGCATCAACTGTTGAGCTCCTTCAAGACTGCATTTCTGAGTGTAAACACAATCACATCTCAAGGCACCAGGGTGATGTAAAAGTCAAAACTAAGATATCTACAATTAGGCAGCAACTGAGCAAAGGTTTTCAGTTTGGAGTAAGGCACCACCTGCCCTAGGTGTCTAAATCCTTTCCTGGATCTTGATCTTAATCAATAGTTGTTTATTTTCCACCGTAATTAATGGTGCTACAGAGATGGATGCTGATACTAGAACCTGTACAGACACAGTCAGTTACAGGAAAGCAATAGAAGTAGTAGGTCCCACTGCTTCATAGCATGCTGCCTTAGTTTTAAGATGCTTACTTTCTACAAATGATTTGCCAAATTTTTAATAATTGCTCTTCAAGGTTTGTCATAGTTCCATGGGATTTATAGTGGCCTTATAATAATAATTAATTATTATATAAACACAGCTTGAAAGTGCACATAGTGATTGATATACTTCCCCCCCCCAAAAAAAGTCATAGATAAAAATGAACAGTACAGCAGTAGAAAACCTTAATATTAACCCTGTGGGAGCTCAGGTATTAATTGGCATGGAATCAGGTACAGCTGCTAATAAACATGCAGATCTTTAAACTAACACACACAGCATTGCCAATTCAACCCCAGGGGCTTTAAATTAGATGGTATGCAAATGCTCTTTGAAATCCTTCTTATCAGCTCCCCTAATAGTTTCAGGTCCCATCTGCTGCTTTGTCTTCTAACCAAAGCTATATATCCCAGCCAAATCCTCTTACAAGATTATAGATGAAGTGATCACATAACCTGGTTTGGCCAGGATGTTTCCATTTTTTTTTTTCCTCAGGATATCTTAGGAACTTCTTTGGGAACACTTCAACCACTCTGGCATTTCCCGTAATCTGTCAAAATTGTGACAGGCTAGGTGCATCTCTTGAGTTGGTTCATTAGGTGTTGTGTTTTGTTTCTTCCCCTTGAGATACAGTTCTCTATCCTGGTCTGAGTTTCTCTGTTGTTTCATTGAGTGAATGTGACAGGAATGAAGTGTGAAAGATGGCACACAATTTTTTTTTTTTTTTACTGTATCACTGTAGCATTCTTGTCTCTGTCCTTCCCTGAGAACTACAGAAACGTTAATAGATAAAAGTACCCACATGTGGAAGAGCTGGGTGTTGCCAGGTTACTAATGACTGGCAATCAGATTTGTCTGGCTGTACCTGATGCACAGGCACAGCGGGTTAGCAAATGGAGGCCTGAATGAGTGTTTGAAGAAGAAGGAAGGAAAGAGGTTGTATGAATGAAGTTCAGGCAAGGAAGAGCTGATTCAAAACTGGTTAGTGATATACAAAGATCCTGGTTTTCTCTAATAAAAATTGCAAATTCTCCAATTTTAAAAAAACACCAACATCCATGTTCTTCCATGATTAAAATGAAATGCCACTATTTATATAGATATCAGTTGAACACAATGTTGAATTGATATATTTACAATTTTAAAGCAGTTTGGAAGCCTACCAGTTCCTGAACAATTTTTTTCACTTTCAGAAGTGTGCCTGGAGACTTATTGAGTTAATCTGGAAGCAGTAACACAAGCATGGGTGGTTTTTTAAACATAATTTTAATATACAGCTACTTTCATAATGTATAGTAGTCTTTTAAGATAATTGTTTAGTGATCCTACAAAAAATTTTGACTCTGCAATGGAAGAAAGAAAATGAAAGTGAATGCGAAGAGAACATGGCAAAATTAAGAACAAATTATAGGAGACAAATTGAAAACGGGAAGGAAATAGAGTAAACTTTTCTTTATATTGTGACAGCCTATGAGCTCAGTTATTTCCTCCTGAATATGGATCGAGTATAGAAATGTAAGCTCTTATTCAAGATCTATTTAGATCAATAGGGCTAGAGACAGTCATTACACATAAACCACTTCAAGTAACCAGAAACTGGTTTAAACCTGTAACAAAACAGATGTTCAGTGCACATAAACCAGTTTGAAAATGGCTGAAACTGGTTTGAGATAAACCTGGCTGAATGTAGTATCAGACTTAACTGATTTGGCTCAAACAGATTTATGCAATGTCTGTCCCAGACCCCTTGCTGGTCTAAGTTAAATCAGAATCCCCCAGCATCCCAGCATGTTCTCTGGGCTGGGCGGGCTCTCTGCTCCACCATGGAACTGGCCCCTCCCCTCTGCTCCCTGACTGGAGCTCAGCACAGACTTGCAGGCATAGCAGGGTCTGCTGGCTTCCCTGTGCCCCCCTCATCTCACCCCCTAACCACTCGCTGCTTAAGCAAGGATCCCCTCCCCCTCTCTGCCACAGCACGGAGTGTAAGACTCCAACAGAGACTGCAGACACAGCAGGATCTGCCTGGATTCCACCTGCCCTACCCCTCCCCACTGCTCAAACAGGAAATTCCGCCACCCTCTTCCTCCCTCCCTCCCATCTCCCACAGCACAGACTCCAGCCCCACGGACCCTAGGCATGTGGTATGCTAGCTAATGCCGAGAGGTGTCTATGTGTGTCTCTCTCCAATTTCACTGGGATAGGCAGACAGAACAGTAACCACTTAGGGCTTTTAGAGCTAATCAACAGGTCAGCCAGTAAGCTGTATAAGAAGTTTGAAGTAAAGTAGAGAGAGGCTATTCTTTTGTTAATAGGGTGATAAAGACTGTTATCAACCCCCCACCCTGGACTGGCTTGCTTGCCTGTCAGTTTGCTGCAGATAGTATGACGATACAGACAGGGAGATTGAAAAGCTCTGTATCATCAACAGATGAATGAACTGCACACATCCCCTTGCCTCAGAGTGCTATCCAGAGGCTGGGAGCTGGCAACACTCCTGCCCCTTGAGCAGCCGGTGGGGAAAAGCCTGGGACAGTGCAGGCAGACCTCCCTAATAAGAGTCTTGCCAGGGCCTGGCCACACCCCCCTCAGCTTAGCTCCCTGCAAGAGGGAAGGGAGGGCTGCTCTAGGGCTCCTCCCCACAGCTTCTAGCCTGAGCTACTGCAGGCATGTACTTGAATTTCCTCAGTCCAGAGAGAATGTCTGTCCAGTTTCAAACCAGTTCAACCTAATCAGGTTAGACTAACCTGCAAAGATTGAATCAATTCAGGCTCAGCTTTTTCAATGTCTGTCCCTAGTCCTGGAGTTTAACATGTAGTGTGGGGACGTGTGTCTGCAGACACGTGCGGATGTGTAATTACAGCGTGTCAGAGCAGACTTAATTAATCAATTCTGCTGGAGCATGGTAATTAGTGTCTGCATGTTTCATGTATTCAGCATCCCTATGCTTCAAAATGGCAGCATAAAAATACCTATGCTTATGGTTTTTGCAAATATACCCATACTTATGGACTACTGAATAGTGTACTTGCTTGCTTGGCATAAGTTCATCTCCAGTCTAACTCCACTGATCTTCCTAGAGTGATTTCAGGGTCAAATGTTGGCTGTTACCATTTATTGTATGATCGTATAGCATGCAACGGAGAGGGAAAGAGAGAGTGCACACCTGCTTGGTTTAAAATGAAGCACTCTTAATGTGCAAGTAATGAGAATTATCTACTTTTAGAACCGCTTGCCTAAAAGTGACCTAATATTCTAATGAAAGTTCATGCCTTCTTACTGCTCCTATATGTTTTAGAAAAGAGGACTGAAGGTTGTTTGGGTTATTTGTTATAGGAGCATCGAGTCTGATGTTACTGCAGGAACTCCTGGAGAGCTCTGAAAACATGCATGGTAAGTTATCACACCTGAATAGAAGGAATACGACTTTGAGTATTCAACAAAGCCTTACCCTCTGCAAAATGTTAATTTGCCATGACAGTGAAGATAGTTCATAATAACAAAACCAAAGTGTTAGAAATGCTAACTGACCTCTCCCTTTTCCTATCATGTAGGCAACCTTGACTCTTAGCTTATTTTAACATTTTCATTTCATCAGCCTCTCTCTTGTTTGAGTCTTTCAGACTGGAAAGACCCTTAATTTGCTAATAGAATGAAGCATGGGGAGGGAATAAAGACTCTCCTTTATGTCCCAAAGTCCTAACTACTATAACTTTATGTAGGCAATGTTATTATGATATGAATTTCTATGATACCAGGAGAGATTCTTATGTCAGAAATGCAATAAGCTGTGTTAGTGTAAGTCAGTCATTCTCAGCCAGGTTGCCATGAGATCTTCTAAGGTTGCTATGCAATATTAGTGCTGTCAGGTTTGCATCACCTATGCACGATTCACAAGATAATTCCAGTGATTTCAAATGGGAATGCATAGTTTCAAAATCCATTCCGATGTAATTTGTGAAAGAAAGAGTCACTATTATACAAGTTCCTTACTTTGGTCCTCCCAAGTTCTTTGCAACAGAAGAACTGCTCTATTATTTTCCTGTTGTCAGAAAAAGAGTGAAAGCTAAGCAAGCTAAGAACTAGTTTGGAGAGTCTCCAAACCCTATCCCTAAGCCTAGCAGCAGTCCCAAAATGCTACAACATCCACTGAAGCAAGAGGAACCCTTCTACCACTGGGAGCCCACCCACCCCCAACCCTAGATGGGGATCTCAGGGTCCATCCTACTTACTGTTAGCATGGATCACCCTACCTATTTGTGCCCCAAACATAACTCTGGGAGTCCTACCACTTCCAACTAGGAACAGCTTCCAAACCTTGCCAGTTCTCTAACCCTAATCCTAGCTCAAGCTCCTGCAACAGCCCCAACTCTAGCCCCAGGCAGGAGACCTTAAGCAGTCTGACCACATGAACCACCTTGTAGAGAGCCAGCATTTTCCTGAGGGGTGCTTTGAGTATAACGAGCTAGAGAACCACTGACATAAGTTTTTGCCTGCATGAAAATGTTCCTGCCTTGAGCAGGACTAAATGTTCCTTTTCAGGCTGATACTCTGTGATTTGTTACTTCATATGCTGCCTCCACATGTAAAGT
Organism: Alligator mississippiensis; assembly: GCF_030867095.1. Classification (NCBI taxonomy): domain Eukaryota; kingdom Metazoa; phylum Chordata; order Crocodylia; family Alligatoridae; genus Alligator; species Alligator mississippiensis. The sequence goes on along the minus strand of NC_081824.1, from coordinate 221,431,833 downwards.
TGTAATAGTTCAAAAACAGTGCATGGACTGAGCTTAAAAAGCCACTGCAAACCCTTTCAGACCTTTCAATAGTCAAATGTAGTATAGAGAGCACAAGCAGGTGTGGTGCAATCCCACTCTCCCACCCCGCCACCCACAAATACACACCTTTGCTGGTGACCTTAGTAGCACTACATGAGCTTGGAAATAATATTCAGTCCAGGTGTCCTGTATTAAATTAGTCTCTTAACTTCAGAAGTAGAAAATAGCGGGAGACCATGCCTTGTAATCATAGGTGGATTAATGCACAGGCCAGCAGGGCCCAGGCCCAGGGACGCCCAGATACCTCGGTTTCCTTGGAATTGGCAGGTTTCCCCTTGCAGGCAGGCAGCAGTCTAGCCTGCAAGGGGTCCTGCTTGGGGCATGCTCAGGAACACAGCTGGGCAGTGCTCTGCAAATCTAATGGGGGAGAATGGTTTTGGGAGGGAAGATCAAGGCCCCCCACAGTAAGGGAGAGAGTCAGGCTGGGGGGAGCGAGATGGAGCCGTGGGCGGCTTGTCCAGGGAGTGCAGGGGAAAGGGAGTGGCTCCCCTTCTGACCCTGCACCCACTGCCATGGCCCTGTGCCACAGGCTCTGTTCCCTGATGCCCCCATGCACCACCTCCCAGGGAAGCCTCGGGGCTCAGGGCATGGCACAGTGGAGAGGAGAAGTGCCCTCAGAGGGATCGGCTGGGTGGGTGGGTGAGGGGGAGGGAGGTCCTGTGAGGGGAAAGCGTGTGTGTGTTCATGGTAGGGAGAGAGAGAGAGTGTGTGTTTGTGTCTGTGTGCGTGTGTGTCCATGCACATGGCAGGGAGTGAGTGAGAGTAGCGTGTGTGTATGTGTGTACGTGCATGTGTATGACAGAGAGGGAGAGTGCTCCCAGGGCAAAGGCAGCAGAGTGGAGAGCCCAGAGCCTGCAGCAGGCAACCCACATCTCCCCTTGCCCCACTGGGCTCCACTCCAGCCATGGCAGGGGGGAGGTGGGGCAGGAAGCAGGGAGGAGAGGCGAGCATGTCCCACCAACCCGCAGCCAGGCCAGGTCCCCCCAGCCTCCCCATGGGTTGTGAAGGCCCCAAGAGAGGAGGGGGCCTCCAATTTTGTGTTTGCCAGGGCCCCAATAAACCTTAATCTGTCTCTGCTTATAATAGTTCAATGTTATTCTGATGGAAATGTAATCTTTTGCCTCTTACAACTGTGGAGGTAAAAGAGGTTCTTAGGATATCCAATATCACAGCTATGAAATATGCAGCAATCACAACAGAACCATTTCAGGTAAGACTGAAAGTTCCCCATCTTTCCTTCTCTCCCCCCCAGCACAATAATTTAATACACTTTCTAAATTGATGTAGCATAGATAGATAAGAAGCCACCTGCACTTAAGGCCTTCATAACTCATGTCTCTCAGTAGTATGTTCTGAAATTGAAAATATATTGAAGGCAGGAAATAATTTCATGCCTTTTGCCAGATCTTGAGATGATGGCAATATTGCACGTTAATATTGTGGGTATGCTATGAACCTGTGTCATCACTGAAGACACCTGAAATGGATGGATTTCTGCAGCATTTTGTCTAGCAAATGTTATAACAAGTGCCCTGTTGGAATGGCATGTCTGCGTATCATATCTGTAGAATATATTGGTGTACACTCTTGCTCTTACAAGCGTTCACTCTCTCTCTCTCTCTCTCTCTCTCACACATATCTCATAATTTTAGATTCATTTATTTTGCTGCTGCTGATCAAGTTATATGTTTTACTGCCAGTGCCATAAATTGGGACATTGCTTCTCTAGTGATGCAGTACATAAGTTTTAGCAGTTTCTCCTTGCTTATATATAGTTTGCAAACTGAAGAAAAGATAAAATTTGCCAGATAAATAATTTAAGTGTTTGAATTATTTATAACTGTGGTGCATACTGAACCTTCTAGCTCCTTTATAAACATAAGTGTATCTGTTATATTGCCATATGGACAATCAGGCAACACTACACCCCCTTTCCCTCCCACCGGATAGTAGAGAGATGTTCTGAATAGGAATTCCTTCTGCCTGATGCAGCATTACATTCACCATATTCTTTGAGCCTTGTTCCTACTTACAGTATGGCCTCTTACAGTTCTCTGACTGAACTGTAAATAGGGATTAGGCTTTTCACCTTTGCTCTGTGCAGGTGGACACCCAAATTAGACATCCTATTTCTGGCTGAGAAAGCTATTGTTCATACCTGAGGTTTAAAACCACCATGAAAAAAGAACTTTATAGTTTAATACCCCTCCTCCCCCCTCTCCCCCCCCCCCCCGTTTTCTGTGGATTTCTTCTGAGTTACGTTGGGAATTAATTTTCCAACTTTAAAAGAAATACCATCTTTGTCCCATATAACATGTGCTTCCCACCCAAAACCAGCTGCTGGAAATGGTAGTGTACATTATATGCAAGAAATATGGTAAGAACAGTTTCTTCTGGTTAGGGGCTGAAGTGAAAGTAAATTTTGTACTTGACTCGCAGGGAGCAGAACAATGAGCAGGCTCTGCTCCCTTGCTCCTGCTATGCAGGGTACGTACAGAAGTTACATTTACATAGACCTGACTAGGGTTAGGTTGATTTAAATGCTCCACTGTATAGGCATTCAGGGAGGTTAAACTGGGCAAAAAATAGAGAGCCTGATCTAAGCTAGTTCACCTGAGGAGGTGAACTAACTTAGATTGGAGACGGGTTAGCCAGATCTACTGAATGTCTGTATGCATTTGAAGTGCAGCCCTCAGGCTGAGAGAGCCCAACCACTTATCTCAGCCCTGGAGCTGCACTCCTCCTACATCCCTGACCCTAACCAAGCATACTCCCCCTAGTTACTCACTCCAGTTTCCCCACACAACTCTCAGGACTGGCAAATGCCTATACATGCCATTCCCAATCTACACTAATGTGGCTTAAAGTGAGCCATGTGAACATACACATTGGGCTACGAATGATTATAAACACCCTCAGTTACTATGAGGAAAGATCATTTTCCTTTATTCTTCCTTTGAAAAACAAGATGTCTTATATGCAAGAAAATATAGTACTTGCACTGGGAGGCAGGTTATTTATCCTCCATCTCCTATCCATTGTTGTTATGAGTAGTCAGCAAAATTAGCCATTGCTGGAATTGCCTGTGGAAGTAAATTCTGACAGCCAGGAAGACTCCTTGCATTTTCATAAATCTTGACCTAATAGTTGTGCCTTCTTTCAGAAAAATTGTAATAGTGTGAGCTGTTGGTCCAATAAAAGATATCACCTACGAAAATCCTTTCCTTTTATATTTTTCCTGGGCCACCCCAGCTATCACCCCAACTATATTTTTAGTAACACATTTATTAATCTGGTGTGTCCAGTTGACCAGGTATCTGCTATCACTGAGATTCCTCTCTCTTCCTGTTTGCTTTCTACAGCAGATCATGACATGAAAAAATGTAATAAGTAACCTTAACTAGCATTGAGGCAAACGGCTACGCATTTCTTTTATGAAAAGGATTTTGAGTGGCAAGACAATTACTAAGCTGAGTGACAGAAGAGTATATTTTACGCTGGAAGTTATTGCTACAGCAGATTTCTGGCAGCAAGGCAGTGACTGACATCCTATTGGGTTATTATTATGGGCCTCATGCAAATGAAGCAGAAGCAATGACTGTTAACAGTGCTTCAAATCAACAAAGTGTTATGCCAGTAATTAGGTTTCAACTGACTCACATCCCATTTCTAGGCATTAATTGGAACAAGATATGCAGATTGCTGGTTAATAATAGAACAGTTATAGTTCTATAATCATTTTCTTTTTGTTCATCAATTTGTTTGATTGCTTGTGTGGCAAACATTTGATCTTGCATACATCTATTTAACCATCAGACTGCCTTTTTTATAAGTAACATTATTTATCAAGTTATTGACAACTTAAAAGTGCTGCAAGTTGTGACCCGGTAGTAGCTAATGTAGAACTTTATTTTGTAAACATGCATAGGATGGGATTTCCAAAAGCAGTTTGAAGTGCCCTAAGTCTGCTCTTTGTCAATAGTGCAGTAGTATTAATTTAGAGTATGTTGTTTTAAGTCACTCAGGAGTGTCTAAACTAAAACTACTGCCTAGGAAAAGGGATGCATTATGTCAAACACTAGTGAGGGATTAATGATTCATGAATCCTGGTTTTCTACAATTTAAGGTATTCTATAGTGGCACAACTGAACGCAAGGTGCCACTGTGCTAGGTGCTGTGCGTGTATGCGTGACCTTTGTTGGTCTGTTTTTAATTATTTGTCAATGTCTTTAGCAAAGCCATGGACTGATCACTGATCTCCTGAGTGCCAAAACTGTTCTCTAACACCAAAAACTGATTCCTATGTAGTGGACGCACCGGCTGCAGCATGGTTTGCACACAGCTTGCTGGCTCGAGCAGGACGCCTAGCCAATGGTGGAATTTCTTCTACCAATCAAAAGAGGGTGCCCTACCCTTTCTCCTGATTGGTGCATTTGTGATCCAGGGGCAGAGCTCCTGAGAGGAGAGGTTCCAGTGAGGTTTTCGCTGTCCCTCGCTCTGATTGGATCTTTTGCAATCCAGGGTGGAGCCCCAGATGGGTATAAAACAACAGGATGTTCAGCTGGCAGACTAAACTGGTGAGGGCTGAGAAGAAGAGCAAAGCTGAGAACAGCTGGAGAGAGCTGCCCCAGCGGGTGATAGCCCTAGGCTCCTGAAGACACCAGGGCTGCACTCCGACTCCCACTACCAAGCTGAGTGGCAGGAGGTGGAGGAAAGCCAGGGCCGTGCTCTACCTCCCACTGCCAGCCTGAGCTCCATGGGGCTGGAACGCAGCCCTGGCTCTCCCTCTCCTTCCACCACTGGGCTACGCTCCGAGCAGCTCTGCCAGCCCCATGGAGCTCAGCCCAGTGGCTGGAGGAGGAGCACAGCCCTGGCTGTCCCCTGCCTCCTGCCACCAAGCTGAGCTCTGTGGGGCTGGTGGAGCTGTTTGGAGTGCAGCAGCAGGAGGTGGGGGAGAGCCAGGGCTGTGCTCTAACCAGCTCCACGAGCCCTACGGAGCTCAGCACAGCAGTGGGAGGTGGGGAGAGCCAGGGCTGCACTCCTCCTCTCGCCACTGGGATGAGCTCTGTAGGGCTGGCAGAGCCTCTTGGAGTGCAGCCCAGTAGCAGGAGGCAGGGGAAAGCCAGGGCTGCACTCCATCTCCCACTGCCAGGCTGAGCTCCATGGGGTTGGTGGAGACGGTTGGAGCACAACCCTGGTTTTTCCTGCCTTCTGCCGCCAGGCTGAGCTCTGTGAAGCTGGTGGAGCTGGTTGGAGTGCAGCTTGGCAGCAGGAGGTAACAGGAATGACAGGAGACTGCCACAGCTGCCTGGGGCCAGTGGCAGCAACAATCTTCTTGGTGCTGGGCGCAGGCTGTGCCCAGTGCTGGTCCCAGGTGACAGCAGCAGCCTCCTGTCATCCAACATGCAGATCTGGGGGTCCACACCCCAGCAAGGCCTGTGGGGCTGTGCCAGACTCCTCCTGGGGCTGCAGGCCCCCGGATCTGTGCGCCAGATGACAGGAGGCTGCCACTGCTGGTCAGTGTCACAAGTTTTGCTTTGAACAGTTTGAGGTGCAGTTTCCCAGAAACCTTTGTACCTATCTCCTGTAAACTTAGTAGGCTTTATGCCCTCAGAAAGGGCTACCATCCCTGCAATTTCTATCTGAATCAGGCAAGAAATAACAAAGTTTCAGGCATTTTTATGATTCCCTATTATAGCCTATGGGCGAAACTTCGAAACAGCAAAACACTTTTGACAAAACAAAATGGAACAGTGCTTCAAAATTAAACGAAATGACGAAATGAAACACTGTCCCTTTGAAATGGTGAAACAGACATCAGAACGAAATGGTGCTGTTTTGCACTGCCCTAATAAGTAGGTGTATGTATAAGAGTGTGTAGTGGTTAATTTTCTCTAATATTATCTATTGCTTTGGGATATATATGTACATAGTTGTATATAATTCTTTATATGTTAAATAAAATCTGTATATACTTAAGAACCATTTGTGTTGTGTAGCTCTATAGAGATTAGAGGAATCTGTACCCAAGTCACAGCTTCCCTCTCCCAGCACTGTTGCCTTCCAACTAGGACTGTGCGTAATTTTGCCGTCCGTTTCATTTCGACACTGTTTCGACCAATTTTGAGGTCGAAACGGCAAAATCAAAACAAAACAAAGGCCCTCGAAACAAAACAAGGCTGGTCAAAATGTTTCAACCATAGGCTGGGGATACGAAGTCAGTTCAGCTGGGCTGACTTCCCATCTCCAGCACAAGATCCAGTGGGAGGCAGCCCAGCTGGGCTGCTTCCCGGTTCCCTGTACTAGATCACGCTGTGGGTGGGCTGCTTCCCAGTCCCCTGTGCTAGATCACACCAGGGGTGGCGAAGCAGTCCAGCTGGGCTGTCTCCCACCCCTGGCATGATCTAGCATGGGGGATGGTGTAACAGCCCAGCTAGTCTGACTCTCCATCCCCAGCAAAACTCGAAACAGTGTCGAAACTGCCTTTCTGTTTTGATGGAACAGAGCAGCTGTTTTGACTCTAAATGAAATTTGAGACAAAACACTGTTCTGTCGAACCATCGAAACTCAAGGCGAAATGGAACAGTGCCATTCTCGCACAGCCCTACTACCAACCTATCCCATCCAATTGATGACAGGGCACACCCTTGGGTGTACCCGGGTTACACCTACATGGAGAATACTATGAAACTCTCTCCATCTCTAGACAAGAAATCCTCTGCACAGGATTGGTCCAAGATGTCATCATCTTCACTGTACCCTCTTGCTTCTGTGCCCTTCTTTTTCTAGTCTCTGCTTCTGTTGCTGGTAGCACAGCATTAAGAAGATCAAGGATAGGGTATCTCATGAGGGCAGAGCAAGCCAACCTTTTTATAGAATAAATGGTGTCATTAGGCTTGACTGAGTTATTTCTCTCATCTGGGGGGGAGGAGATGGTGGGAATTGCAGAGGAGCAATCATAATGTAGGAACAAGAGGTAAAATCTCAATAAAACACAGATGCATGCACCTGTTATGTGCCTGATGCTTTCCTGTTTTTGTTTCATAGCAAATGTTAATTTGCATTTTGTAAATGACAGGAGAGTCAACACTTTGCTATTTTGGATGGATGCCTGTTAGGAAGATCAGGACCTAGGCAATCCATACCATTGTGATATGTATAACTGTAGAAAACTGTTTTCTGTGGCTAAAGGGAGAAAAACCTGAATTCCATTCCTGTCTCTTCATAAGTTGTAATAGTGGTAACAGTAAAGATGTGCTTCATTCATTTCTCAGTGAAACCCTGCTGCTGGTAATATCCTTATTGATTTCTTATTTAGCACTGTGCCAGCCCTGAAATAAAAGGGCACTCTGGTTTTTCCAGACTAGACAGAAACAGTATATCTGCTGGTGTTGCCACTAAGCAGTGTATTGGACTTTGCAGTGCCACCTGCCTCCTGCCCATCCCAGGGAGGCCTCAGTCTTCTGAGGCCAGCTCAGTATCTCATTCTCCAAGATCCATGCCTTAAAGGAAAAAAATATTCATTCATGCCTTCTCATAGTTGGATACAGCTTCCAGCCCCTGGCAGGCCTGAGAACAGCCCTGGAGACATGTCTAGGTGAACTGGTAAACTTCCAGCTCTGGAGCAAGTATGTGCATTTTGAGGGGGTAAGAGTGCTCACCCTTTTCCTCCCAAAACCTGACTGCTGAAGCACTGCAGACAAACTCTAAGTATCATTTAAACCTCTGAAAGGGGAGCTGAATGTGAAGTGAAAATCAATAACTGGCTCCCTATCACATGAGAACCTCATGGTTTTTAGTATATATTAATGTCTTCAGATTCAGTCTTCACCTAAATTAAGAAGGAAGAAAGCCTGAGCTCCCCTTGTTTTAGGGAGACCTTTCCACTGTGCTGCTTTCTAGAATTATTATTATTTTTTAAATATGTTTCTTGCCATTTATGAAAAATTGATTTCTCAAGATAGCCACTACACATGTTCTGCATTTGTAAATTCTCTGCAATTATGCCTGGCTCATTCTAATAAAAATATTTAATAAGCTTTCAAAATAATGCAGTGAAAGGGTGGCATTGACCTAATGAGTACCTAGAGAAGTGCAGCCTGAAGGGGAGGTAGGTGAAGAAAGGCATAAAAGGAGAAGCATCTTTCTTAAATGGAAGAGGGGAGGGGGATTTGCCCTGTCACAGTGATTATCCTACAGCTACCTCTTTTTAGTTTTACCTGATAGCTTGGGAGGCCAATAGAAGCTTCTTACTTGTAGTTGTCTTTGTCCTACCTTCAGCACTCAAACCTATAAAATGTGTACTTTGGGCACTTGGACATGTGATGAAAATTGCCTGTTTTTGTAGTTGAATTGCATCATGCTATACATGTGTAGGGGTTTTTTTTACAATTTAAATGAGTTTATTATGTTGCAAACTAAACCACATTTGCATGTAGTTTAGTTTTCAATGTAGCTATTTGTAATGTTGCAGCCTTTTGACAACTTCCTCCCCCCCCCCCCCACTTCTGCTGAAGGAGAGCCGGGCTAAAGGTGGAAGAGGCCAGGGACCCAATCCTATTTTTTTTCTCCCTCATGGAGCCTGCCTGCATCTCCCATAACTGGGGGCAAGTTGCCGATAGATTGAGTGGCCCCTGAGCTGCAGGGGGCTCTGATCCTTCCCCTCCTGGTGGTGGCAGCCCCTGTGGCTGGCTGCTAACAGGCTGGATGCTGCCCCAGCTCAGGCTTGGGGAAGAGTTAGATCAGGCTGGTGCTGCCTCCCAGTTGGGGCAGTGCCTGCCCAATAGCCGGCCACCCAGCCAGCCCTGAGGGTTGCCCCTGCTATGGAGAGAGAGACCAGAGCACTCCGCAGTTCAGGGCCTGCTGGCAGCTCACCCCCTCCAGCCACAGAAGAAGTGGGCAGGCTCTATATGGGTGCCACTTTTTTTTTTCCAGCAGAGCCAGCCCATGTGATCTACCACTGGGCTGTACAGCTCCTAAGCTGCAGGGGGCCCAGCTCAGAGGCAGCACTCAGCCAGATCCTATTTGGATCTGGCACAGTGCTGCCTCCAAGCTGGGGTAGCCCCTGGCTTACTAGCACCCCTTCCAGGCAGCCCTGGAAGAAACCTCCACCTCAGAGAGAAGGACTGAGGCCCCTTGCAGCTCAGGGGCTGTATGGCAGGCTCCACCTGGGGACAGGGGGGTGGGGAAGCAGCAAGGGGCCTGATGCTTTTCTCTTTATTTGCAGAGCCTGCCTGCCTTCCCCATGGCCAAGGGGCAAGCTTCCAGAGGACCCTGAGCAGTATGGGGGCCCAGTCCTTCCCTCTGTGATGGCAGCACACCCCGGGGCCAAGCAGGTGGGCAGCTAGTGGGTAGGTGCTTCCCCAGCATCGAGGCAGAATCCAGCCCAATCCAATTCTTCCCTGAGTCCGAGCTGGGGCAGCATCTGGCCTGCTAGCAGCCTGCATGGGCAGCCCTGGGGGGGTGCTATTGCTGTGGAGGGGAGGACCAGGGCCCGTCACAGAGCAGCGGCCACTTGACCTGCTGGCAGCTCACCTCCCCAGCTGTGGGAGATGCAGGCAGGCTCCACAGGGGAAAAAGGGATTGGGTCCCATACCATAACAGTGATGGAAGGCCCTAAATTGAAACGGCGAGATTTTAATCACTGCAATTAAAAAGCCACTGTTTCAGTTTAGGAGTCTAAACCCCCATCGTGTATACAAGCACTCTTACAATGTTGCCATATATATGAACAAGATGAGTGCTGCCCTGTTCATTCTGACCTTGCCACCTGCAGTCTATTGGGATTTTTGGGGTGTTTATATGAACTCATTTTTAGATTAAGCTGGAATTTGATTTATTTATGTTTTTCCCCAGCACTCTTGGAATCAGATGCCCCTTCCCCATCCCCTCCCTCTTCCTGCCAAGCTCTCTCCCTGGGTTTGTCCTAGGCAGCAACTCTGCTTTTGTTACACCACTAGTTTAAGTCAGTTCCAATTGCCAGTGGCATCTGTTTTAAGTTCTACTTTGAATTGCAGGTTCCAATAAGATTCTATTCAAAGCAAAATTCAGTCAGATCAGACCATCCTGTGGCTATTTGGCACACTTTGGCAAGGGTTTCCAATCAAAGCTGATCCTCTTGTTTCAGTCCAGTTTTCATTTAAGTTTCCCACAGTTTTGACAAGGCTGCTTTCATGGTCTGTAATGAAGGCCCAAACTATGAAAGTGTCCTGTGAATTCTGATAACACTAAAGGGTTCAAGAAGTTTGCATTTTGCTGTATTTCTGCCACCTAACAGACTTACTATGATTTTGTGGACTAGGCATAATTCATTATTTATCTTCAGGGCTCCCTTCTGAGGGAGTAAAATACTATCTCCATTTTACAGAAGGGGAACTAAGGCACAAAGAATGAGCAACCTCTTCAGGGTCACATGAGAAATGTGTACCCTTGCTGCTGGACCATCCGTCTTCTGCAGCAGTGCAAGAAGCCATGTAGAAATAATCCATGTACATCATGATACTTTTCAAGAAGATCCAATCTAATCAGAGTCAGAAGGCAAGGAGAAGTATTTTAGAATCATCTTCTAGTAGCATACAAAAAACCTATACATCTCAGTAGTTGTTTCTATTTTGGGTGAAAACATTTTGATACTATGCTTTCCCCTGATTGGGGCTGAATTTTTTGTTGGGGATATCAAAAGTACTGTATGGATGCCCTGAAGATTAATGGCCTATATTCACAGTTGCAGTACAACACACCAGACTTTAGACTTTATCTAGCAACTGGACACAACTCTGGAGCACACAGGCCTTGTTCCTGTCTCTGTCTACTTTTGTCTCACCTGCTAATGTTCTGTTTGTCCAAATGCAGCCTACTGATGTCTGTGCCTTAAACATGTCTGAACTGGATTGAGTGAGAACATGCACCACCTTCACCGTTCTGAGGGAGGTGAAGGGAGGCCCCCAGAAATGTGTAAGAGCCAAAAAAAAAAAAACACCAAACCAAAAAAACCTGTGTGCACACCCCACAGGTCTGATTCTCCATAGTTTTTTATAATGTTTGCAGATTTGGCTTTTGCTGCTCTTGAAAATTCATACTGCCCTTTCATCATGAGATGGTGTTGCAAACTCAACTACCAGTTCTGGTAGGGGTATGTCTACACCAGATCCATGGTGCTCTGAGAAAGGAGTATGTACCTGCAAACACCCCACCCATCCAGCTGCTTCTGCTGAGGTGTGCCTAACCCAGGTGTGTGACAGTGACGTTGCTGTTGGCCATCTCCTCTGTGTCTGTACACAAGCATGCTGGAGCTAGATGTTTCAAAAGCAGCAACAGAGGAATGCTCCTAGAACACCTTCACTACACGTCACTTCCAGGCTTCATATGTGCAAGCAGGAGCCGATGCAGAGGGCATGCTTGAGAGCACTCCTCCCTGAGAGTGTTGTGGAAGCAGCACAGACATTCCCTAACAGTCTTGCTGCTACTGGTGGTTTATTTTTTGGCCCTAACCCCAGAAACTGTTCCATGAGAGCAGGCCCATAAACCTGCACCTGTACCCTTTGGAGTAAGTGTTCCCTCAGAGCACTTTGTAGGATTGACATCTTTTGTTGGGCATGCATTTATTGAAAATAATTCCCAGCCCTCAAAAGAGGAGGTGACCCAAGTGTCAAAAGGGCTAGCTTAAGATTTGGGAGACCTGGGCTCCATCCCAACTCTGCCACAGACTTCCCCTATAACCCTAATCAAGTCAGTTATTTTCTTTCATTTAGATTCTAATCTGTACAATGGGGAACAGAGACACTCCCTGCCTGGTAATGATGTCCTGAGGATAAATGAACTAAAAACTTGAGGTACTTTTTTTTTTTTTTTTTGTATGGTATCAAATACCAACTTCCAAAACTATGAGCCACTGCCTGGTATTGATGCTCAGTGTACAGATCCATCTACCCTGTCTGGGAATTTGTCAAGATTGCAGCTTTCGATTAAGTGCTGTGCTGTTTGTTGGACACTGCATTCACATAGGGGGTTGTCCAAGTTGTTCATCTTGTGAAATGTCATTTTAAAGTGTCCATATCCAGATCTCAGTCTGTTCAACTTGACCCATGCTTCTCTGCTGAGGTCATGCCCAATGCGAGATTTCTTTGGTAGTGGTTTAAAACACTGTAAGAATAGGTGTGACTTTCCCCAGCAGTCAGCTCACTCTGTTGTTGCCCATAGGTTTTCTTCTGCATCCCCAATTTCTTCCAGGACCTTGTGGGCTTCAACAAGTAGTTTACATCTTTAAAGCAAGCAGTCTTTCCTGCCCAAGTACAGCGGGGCTGGATCTGATGATCTTTAAGGTCCCTTCCAGCCCCTAACAACTATGAAACTATAAGCCTCTTAAACCTCCATCTATTTGGGTCTTCAGTTAGCAGTTGATGGAGCAGGTAAAGTTCATCATCTCTTGCCTCTATTGCCAGTAATTATGTTAGGGCCTGTTTTCTTATATCACTTGATCTAATGTCCGTGAGTACAGGAGGTATATGTATATGCATATAAGCTGTGCATCCTGTTATGAATCTCAGCATGCTGTAACGTACGGTGTTGAGCTTTTAGGAGGGACAGACATTACTCATAAACCTGTTTAAGTGATCAGGAACTGGTTTAAACCTGTAACAGAACAGATGTTCAGTGTACATAAACCAGTTTGAAAATGGCTGAAACCAGTTTGAGATAAACCTGTTTGAATGTAGTATTAGGCTGTTTTGAATGTAGTATTAGACTTAACTGATTTGGCTCAAACAGGTTTATGCAGTGTCTGTCCCAGGCTCCTTCCTAGTTTAAGTTAAATTAGACTCCCAGTATGCTCTCTGGGCTGGGCAGGGCTCTCTGCTCCACAGCAGAGCTGGCCCCTCCCCTCTGCTCCCTGGCCAGAGCTTGGCACAGACTTACAGGTACAGCAGGGTCTGCTGGCTTTCCTGTGCTCTTACCTGCTGCTTAAGCAAAGATCCCTTCCTCCTCTCTGCCACAGCAGGGACTGTAGCCAGCATGTGGTATGCTACCTAATGCTGAGAGGTGTCTGTTAGGCCTGTGCGAAGCTTTGGTCCCTGATTCGATTTGGCAGAGATTTGGCCCAATTTGGTGGCTGAATCTCTGAATATGAATCAAATCAGGAGACCCTTTAATCTCTCCAAATCGAATCGGAAACCACTGAATAGATTCGGAAAGGGTCAGAGATTCAAACATAGACACAGCTTTAAAAAAATTTTCTACATACCTCGAGGTACCAGAGCGGCTCATGAATGCTACGAAGCTGGGGCAGATGGAGTATCCCACAGGAGCGTGAGGGGCTCCCCACCACGTTTGGCAATGGGCCTGGACGTGTACCGGAAGTGCTTCTGGTCCATTTCTGGGTTCACCGCCAAGCATACAAGGGGTCCCCCCGCACTCCTGTGGGATGCTCCATCTGCCCCAGCATCTCAGTATTCATGAGTGATGCCTGGTACCTTGAGGTATGTAGAAAAAACATTCAAAGCTGTGATTCTCCAAATCAGCATCCAATCTTCAGATTTGGATTTGGCTGAATCAAATCAGGGACAGTGATCCGAATCAATAAATCGAATCACTGTCCCTAATTCGGGCTGAATTCAAATCGAATACAGCCCGTTTCACATACCCCTAGTGTCTGTGTGTCTCTCTCTCCAATTTCACTGGGATAGTCAGCCAGAACAGTGACCACTTAGGGCTTTTTGAGCTAATCAACAGGTCAGCTGGTAAGCTGTTTAAGAAGTTTGAAGTAATGTAGAGAGAGGCTAATGTTTTGCTAATCGGTTGACAAAGACTGTTATCAGCCCCCTGGATGGCTTGTTCACCTGTCAGTTTGCTGCAGACAGTATGATGAAGCAAAGAGGGAGATTGAAAAACTCCATAATCATCAACAGATGGGTGCACTGCACACACACCCCTTGCCTCAGTGCTACCCCAGGGCTGAAGGCTGGCAACACTCCTACCCCTTAAGCAGCCAGCAGGGAAAAGCCTGGGGGCCTGCAGGTAGACCTCCCTAATGAGAGAGTCCTGCCAGGGCCTGGCCTCACATCCTCAGCTCAGCTCCCTGCAGAAGGGAAGGGAAGGGAGGGCTGCTCTAGCACCCCCCAGCTTCTAGCTTAAGCCACTGCAGGCATGTGCCTGAATTTCCTTAGTCCAGAGAGAATGTCTGTCCAGTTTCAAACCAGTTCAGCCTAGCCAAGTTAGACTAACCTGCAAAGATTGAATCAATTCAGGCTTAGGCTTTTTCAATGTCTGTCCCTAGCCTTAGTGTAACAAATTCTGGACCATACAGGAGTACAATATTCTGCTGGGGCATATAGCATTGCAAGTGTGGTGGTTCTGATCATTTTGAAGTTGGCACCCTATGTCATACTGGCTTAACATCTTAAGGCAACTACCCATGCTGACCTTTTGAATGTAATGTTTATAAGTAAGGGAATGGTCTAATGGGATTCCCAGGTAGGTTGAGGTATGCTCATGGGGAAGAATATAGTTGCCTTTTCTGATATTCAGCATGCTATTGGCATGATTGTTCCGGTGGAAGAGTGATACTGATTTATTGCACTGAAATTGCAGATGTAGTCTGCAGTGTGTTCCATGTCTTTTCCAGGTCTGTCATGTCTATTCCTTGGGCTACTATGGTGACATCATCAGCATACACGTATCGTTTACATGTTGTATGTGGAAAGTCTGAGATATATATGCTGAAAAGAACTGCTGTTATCACTGACCCTCAGGGGACTCCATTCTTCAGAGTCCATACTCTGCTTTTTTCTCCTTGGTTGGTAATGAGTTTGAATGATCTGCTGGAGATCATGTTCATGATGATACGCATCACTTGCAGTCAGGTATCATGGAGTGCATTTTATATTTGAAGCCTTGATGCTATAAAGTGTCATAGGAGGCTACAAGGTCAATGAAGACCATGCCGGTTTTCTGCCTAATTACTCATACATTACTTAAATCTAACCAAAAATTGAGCTGAGTCAGTGGTACACCACTATTTCAATTAGGCAGTTTGTAAATGTATTGTAGCTTTCATCAATGCTGGTTTCTGATGGATCCTCTAATTGGTTTGCTCTCTTGTTGTTCAATCTTTGGTATTTCTGCCAATCTACCTGCCAAAAGTTCCATCTTGGAACTAGGCTGGATTGTGCCAGCTGGAAAAACATATTATCAGTACTGATGAGTGAGGTGTGTGCTGAGATGATAGAAACTTGTCAAGTACTTTTCTTATCAGCATTTTGCTAATGTTGCCCACCAGTCTGGATTTGTCTGAATGTTCCAACATCCAGAGTGGAATATGCATGGCTCCTTCAGATCATATATGAGGGTTATATCTTTCAGGGTTACCCAGAGACAAAGATTGTCTCTATTGCTACTGTTCCTGGAGTATCTCCAATCTTGATGTTGACAATTGAAGTAACCTACATATAAAGTTGTCTGGTCATAAATAGGTAGGAATGTGATTGACAACATGGCAGAGGGTGTCTTATATAGATTAACGATGATTATGTCATTGACCTGGATAACACTCCATTCTGGTGGATTCTGGGACATGTTATGTCCCTTCAAAGTATATGGCAGGTTGTTTCTGATGAAGCAAGGCCATGGATCCTTCTAGCTTCAAAGTTTGCAAGACTGTAGCTTGAAAGCTTCATCTTCTGCAGCTGCTTTATGTGTTTCTTGTGGAAGGACTGCATGTGGTTTCATCTCCCTGGTGATGCATTCCAGTACTGATTGCTTGAGCAAAGTATAGCCTTCAAAATTAAGCTGAAGAACAAAGCTTTTCCCTCATAAACAGGAGAGGTTGCTCTGGCTCCTCTTGTCTCAACATTGGAAAAACAAAAGCCCAATTATCTTGGTAGCGACTTTTAATTTTGGTTTACAGCTATTCATGGGAGGCACCATGAGATGATAGTCACTATTGCTCCCCACCCCTTAAAAAACGCCAAAAAGGACCAAGGTACTAAGATCCACTGATGATGGGGGCCATATGTTACCTTAGAGAGAAGATATGGTGAATGAATGCTTTTCACTGGAGTGGCTGCTGTCAGCTCTTGGGATCCTGACCACTTAAGGCAGTATTTGACTAAAAGCAGTATGCCACAAGGAAGTGATATCAGTCCAACTGACACTTTTCCCATCTAAGTCCTATTTGAAATGATGCTCCTTGGGTATGGCCCTACATCATGGAAGAAGTCATCAAGTGTTTCAACATTTACTCCACTGGGTGCAAGAGTAGGCCGCAGATCACCAGTCTGGGGGGCAGTCCTATTTGGACCTTACATAAGCCTGAAGCGAAAGGTAGTTAGCAGTGTTAGTCTGAAGTCAGGCAGAAGGCAGGGTAGATATGCACCTTAGACTAAATAAGATGATACAGCTGCATAAAGGTGCAAAGTCAGAACACTTCAGCCTCCCTGGACATTCCACCACTGACCTCAGGGTTGCTATTAGGCCTGTGTGCAGTGGCTAGTATTTGCTTCAGATTCAGCTGATTCGGGGGACAGTGATTTGATTCGGTTGTTCGAATTACTGTCCCAAATCAATTCGGCCAAATCTGATTTGGAGATTCGGTTGCTCCTGAATCCCTGAACCTCCAGATCACGCAGGCCCATCCCCCGCCCACTGTTCCACCCCGTCAATGGCTGCCCCGCCTGGCTCAGCTCTCGGCTCTTTGAAGAAAAAAAAAAGGCCTGACTCACTGGGTGCTGCTGGGCAGGGGGGGCAATCTCCGCTACCCCACACTGCCCCACGCTGCATGTGGGACTCTGCACAAGCCCCCAACCCCCCCACCCCCTGCTCTTCCAGCCCCCGTCATGGCTGCCCCGCCCGCTACAGCTCTGGCCCTTTAAGGAAAAAAAAATGAAAAACCCCAGAGTCTCCAGTTCCTGCCTGGTGGGGGCTAACCCCACTGCCCCACACCATGTGGAGGGCTCTCCAAAGCTCCAAGGCCACTGCAGGAGCCAGTGAGTCCTGGGGTTTTTCTCATATTTTTTGTCTTAAAGGGCTGGAACTGGCCCAGGTAGGGTAGCCATGGCAGAGCTGGGAGAGCAGGGGGGCTGGGGGGGCTCATAGAGAGCCCCTCCATGCAGTGTGTAGCAGTGGGGGGCAGTGGGGATCACCCCCTGGCCGGGCAGCACCTAGTGAGTGGGGCTTTTTTTTAAAGCACCGGGAGCTGGGGTGGGCAAGGCAGGCATGGGGGGAGCTGGGGAAGCGGGCGGAGGTCAGGGGGTCTGGGAGAGCAAGCAGAGGATGGGGCCTGGTAGGGGTCCCTGCATGGTCTCTCCCTGCTCCTCCAGCACCCCCTCCCCCATCCCCTGCTTACCAGCTCAAGTCCAGGGACTGCCAGAATCATGGACGATCTCCGAATGTTTCCTGAAGATTCAGAGAACTTTGAATCCATTTGGACTTTTTTATTGGTCCCCTGATTCAATTTGGATTTGCAGATTCGGCCACTGAATCAGGCCAAATCTCCTCCGAATTGAATCAGCACCTGAAGCTTCACGCAGCCCTAGTTGCTGTTGTCGGGCAGCAAAATTAAAAAGAACAAAAAAATCCAACAAAATAAACCAGCTTGAATGGAAAATCACAGAATAAGATATCATCCACAGCCTGGACTGTGTTCAGCATGGTTTAAGCAGGGACTATGGATTCTTATCCCATTACCTGGATTAGCTTTGTGACTCCTTTGTTCCTACACAGATTCTTTGTTTGTTTGCTTCTCTCCCAACACTGTCTTCAACTTCCTCTCCCTCCTCCTTTTCCTGTCTTTTGTATTCAGATCACTAGCTTCCCATTATACGCTGCTTTATGCTGTCCTTTCACAGCATCTGAAGTGAATTCATGTTCACTAAAGCTTGTGCTCATATATACCTTCGTTAGTTGGTCTATAAGGTGCGTATCTTCTACCCTGCTTTCTGCAACCCTGAAGCTTCAGGGTCAATGGGGATCAGCAGGACTTTTGCAAACTGGGCTGTTATCTCAGTATTCCCTCCCAGTTTTATTTCCTCCATAAAATAGTGTTTATTTCCCCCACAAAATATGCACTAAACAAGTATTCTTCACTCCAGGCCCTACTTTGCTGTATAACGGTTCTATATGGATATAAGGAGGATTCTCACCTGGTATAAATAAGCCTGGCTCCATTAAATGCAGATCTACTGGCTTCTTGCACTATAGTCACAGGAATGATAAAGCTTTAAACTACGCATACCAGTGGCAGTCTATCTGTTGCAACAGCAGAGTTCAGTAAGTCTGTAAAGGCAGTCTTTAAAGCCTGGGTGAATTAGTTTGCTGTGTAGACCTGTCCTTAGTTTCTAAAGCATCCCTTGGGATGAAAAAGCTCTAAAAACATAAGATATTCTTCTGGTTAGATTTGAATAAGTAAGATTTATCCTTCCCTCTCAGTTGTCTCTGGACTTACTGTTTTGGTTTTCAACTGAATGGGTTTTCTCTCTGTCTCCCCTGGCAGTTGTTAGGTATTGTGTAGCTCACCAGTGATAGGGAGGTTAAGCAAATGCCTCCTTCAGTAATAAAGGAGATCAGATAAGAATGCCACTGATATACCAGGCAGAATGTCAGCTGAGATAATAGCATGAATAAGCCAGCTTTGTTGTCCAGGGGCATTTTCTTTTTTAAATGATATTTTCAAGAGGGGAAAAAAATCCCTATGAACAGTCTGAAATAAACCACTTCTTAGCCAAATGCTCCTCTCCTTGGCTATAAGTGTTGAGCTGCTGTGTCAATAAGGTTATTGAAGGAGACTGAAGCATTTATTTGAGGGGGAAAAAAAAAAGCATGCCAGATATAGCTTTAGAAGGGACTGTCCTGGTTTTACTTTGATTTTTCAAAGAAAGTGAGCTTTGTTTAAATCTCTCTGTCTCCATTGCCCAACATTAAGGTGTGTGCCTGTGTCCTCCCTGGACACAGCATTAAAGTGAATTTCAGGTGATGTCAGATATACCAGGTGCCAGATATATGGAGAGAGAGTGGGATAATTCATGTGACTGAAGTAGTGCCATGGATGGATTGTCCAGAAAGGATAGGCAGGGGGAAAATGGAGGAGGTGTTGCCCTACATATAAAGGCAATATATATATATGTTCAAAGGTGTGTACAAAGTGGAAGGTAGGCCTGCTGAAAGCCTCTGGGGAATGGTCAGAGGGAAGAGCAGCAGGGGGGAAAATCATGGTGAGTATCTGCTGTGGGTCACCAAACCCTGAAGAGGTGGTGGACAAGGCCTTCTTTATATAACTGACAGAAGCTTCCAAATTTCTGGACTTCATTCTCATGGGAAACTAATTATTGGGACATCTGTTGGAGGGAAACACAGCAGTGTATGAGGGGTGCCTGTAAATGGGTCTGGAGGTTGCTCTAATGCACTGTAATTACAGTGCATCGGAGCAGATTTGATTAATCAAGTCTTCTACGGCATGTTAATTACCATGCTCCAGGCAGCCTCCACATCTAATGTATCAGTATCCCTCTGCTTCAAAATGGCAGCAGGGGTGCTTTATCTAAAGCTCATTCAAGCTTTAGATAAAGCGCCCCCACCAGCATTTTGAAGCACAGGGATGCCGAAACACGAGATGCTCCAGGAACTTTAATTAGAATAGCTCTTGGAGCTGCTCTAGTTAAAGTGCCGCCTCCCCCCTCCATCCATGGAGCATGTGTAAAAACACCCAAGCAATCCAGGAAATTTCTGAAGTGTGTTGGGGGTAACTTTTTGGTACAGATCGTAGAGATGCAAACTAGAGGGAAAGCTCTTGACTTACTGCTCACAAATAGAAAGGAATGGGTTGAGAACATGAAGCTGGAAGCCATCTTGGGTAGCAGTGACCATGAAACAATAGAGTTCAAGATCCTAATGGGAGGAAAGGAGAACAGCAGAAAAAGCCTGCTCTCCTGAAGTCCAGTGTCCTTAAACAAATTCAGGGAACTGGTATGCAGGATCTCTTGCGAGGCAAAACTTAGGGGGAAAGGAGTCCAGGACAGCTGTCTGTACTTTTAAATGACGCCCTCTTAATGATGCAGGAGCAAACTATCTGGATGCAACAGAAGAATGGGAAGTGCAACAGGAAACCAGACTGGCTAGACAACCATCCCTTCAATGAGTTGAAATTCAAAGAGTAATGCTGTAAAAATGGAAACTTGGTCATAGTGCTAGGGGAGAGTATGCAGAGAGAAAATTAGGAAGGTCAAGGCACAGTTTGAGATGGAGTTGACAAGGGATATAAAAGGCAATAGAAAGGGATTCTACAAGTATATTAGAAGCAAGAGGAAGGCCAGAGAAAACACAGGTAATCTAATTGTACCAAGTGCAGCATGAATGATTACCTAACCCAGAGGCTGGTTTGTATGTGTGCGCCCAGTTAAAGGATCTCCTGGCTCTGAGAGAATAAGCATGTTCTCTCAGGGCTAGGGTGGAGGAACTGGAGCAGCTAAGGGAGGCAGAGAGGTTTATAGATTTCAGGTACATTGTAGAATAGTCCCCCCTCCATTGTAGCAGCTTCCATGTTGCTGAGGAAAATTAGAGCCTCAGGGAGGGAGAGCATCAAGCTGGGAAGGAGGGAAACTATCCCTTAGATGGGACCCACCTTCCAGCTCATGTTACAATGTCCTCTTGCACCAAGGATACTCCTCCAAGGAAAGAAACCCCACAGGATAGGAAAAGGCAGATGGTAGTAGTGGGCAATTTGATTATTAGGCACATAGATAGCTGGGTTTGTGACATCCAAGAAGACCACGTGGAGACTTGCCTGCCATGTGTAAAGGTAGCAGACCTTACGAGATATATAGATCAGTTGTTAGGGAGGGCTGGGGGTGTAGGGGCTGGTGGCCATGGTCCATGTGGGTACTAATGACATTTATAAGGGTAGTAAAAGAGGTCCTGGAACCTAAATTTAGGCTGCTAGGTAGGAGGTTGAATTCCAGGACCTCCATGGTAGCATTCTCTGAAATGCTTCTAATGCCATGCTAGACAGGCAGAGCTCCACAGTCTCAATGTGTGGCTGATATCATGGTGTAGGGAGGAAGGGTTTAGGTTTATTAGGAGTTGTAGGACATTTTGGAAGAGAGGGAGCCTGTACAGGAGGGATGGTCTTTATCTGAGCCAAAATGGTACTAAACTGCTGGCATATAATATTTAAAAGGTGGCAAAGCAGCTTTTAAAATAAAAATGAAGGGAGAGACAAGTGCGGAACAGCGTGCAGCTCAGATTGACAAACCCTACACAGGTGAAACCATAAAAAATGGGGAAAAGAAACAGGGAAAAGACAAGCACAAGCAAATACCTTTAAAGATTAAAAAATCACAGAGAAGAAGCCAACCAGGCAGCAATAAAAAGCATATGCTTTTATATTAATGCCAGAAGTCTAAGAACAAAGGTGGGGGAATTTGAATGCTTAGCAGTAAAAAATTATATTAACATAATAGGTATCTTTGAAACATGGTCAAATGAGGAATACCAATGGGATGCTATAATACCAAGATACAAATTATACAAGAATTATAGAATAGGTTGTACTGGTTGGGGAGTGGCACTCTACATCAAAGACTGCAGCAAATCAAATAGGGTAGATTTTTCAACTGATACGTGAGAGGCACCATAGAATCTCTCTGGATAGAAATTCTGGGTTTAAATGTTTTAAAAGTACATCTGGGGATATACTATTGACCCTTAGACCATGACAGTAGCAGTGAGCTAAAAATGCTAAGAGATGACAGTGGCTGCAACAGCAGAAAACATGGTAGTATAGGTGATTTCAGCTATCCATAAATGCACTGGGTCATGTTACGTCTCAGCTCTGTGTTCTTGGGCAACCCTGGCACAGGATGCAGTCTGTCTGACTCACAAAGGACTCACCCCCCCCCCTCCCTCCCTCCCCTTCTCTACCTAAATGAAACTGATTAAGATGCAGTGAGAGACGAACCTAAGACCCTCACCAGATAAGGGTGATAAGAGTGAAACAACTGCCCTAGGTCTCATTTACATCCGAGATGGAACCAGATGACCACTCGTTTACATGAGAGATGGAAAACAGAAAGCCTGAAGCAGAGACTGCAGTGAATTCTGGGACCAGAGAAGCAGGAGAGCACTGCATGATGGGGAATCTGTGCTTCCAATGTTAATCAACCCATGTTCACACACACCCAGCTCAGCATTTATCAGACCAGTTCTAATCTGGATTTGCTAAGGACTTTTCCCCCCAGACACACACACACAGCTCTAAGTTTAATAGGCATCTCGGGCCGTACATTCCCCAGTCCCACTATGGGAGGCCTATTTAAACTTGATTGACTAAAACTCGGTTGCCGGGTTAGGGTATGCTGAGGCAAGAGACCGAGTCAGAGGGGGTATGGGCAACATTTGAACAATGGTTAAGGGTTCATCACAGCATCCAGCCTGCTGGAGCCCTAATCCCAGGTGCTGTCATATCTTTCCCGAGACGACTGGTGGGAGTCCTCTCCACAAAAGGTTATGAGCACCCCAATAATTGCTTTAAGTCTGTTAAAAGACTATAGTAAGATCTGGAAAAGTCATGCTAAGCTGAGGCTTGTGCACAACAAGTAAAAATCCAAAATCCTGATGCTGTAAGCTATCTTTTGTTCCTGAAGAAACCATGAGATATCCCATCAGTATATCTGCCATCCATAAGAATCTCAAGCTGGCTCCCAAGTATTTGGTTACTCCCTAATCTTAAGTGTTTCCTGATTATCAATCAGTTTCCTGAGATGGTCCAAACCAGATAACCCCTTGTCAATAGAAAAGACAATGATTTACACTACTGAGGGTGCTTCGAAGCAGCTGAACTGAGGGTATAAAAATCTGTAAGTGTGTGTGCTGCAAAAAAAAGAAGCAGCAGGAGGAAAGGAGAAGGAGAGGAAAAGGAAAGAAGAAGAAAACTCCTGTGCTGACACCATCCCCTGTCATTCTTGGGACGCTGGAAGAACAGATCATCTCTCTCTTCAAGGATTGTGCTACGGACTGTGCCTGTCAGCTTTGCAGCCTGAGTACCGTGGACTCGGTGAGATCCCAATGTTCTCTCTTCTTTCTAGGCATAAACTTCTGAACCTGAACTGTATCAGTTAAGCTTGAGCTAAGTTTCCCCAAATACTTAGTGAAACCAGGGTAGTATTGTCATTGTTTGTGTTTGTTTTTCTTTTGCATGTCTATTACTACTAGTACTATTATATATTTCATATGCTTAGCAATAAATAACTTTTATAGTCAAACTGGTAGTAATTGGGTATATTTTTCCTTCTCTGCTTCTTTTTCCTCCGGTGCTCTGCAGCAACGCTTCTTTTACCTATGCTAAAGATCCCTGTGAAGCCCAAATTATTGTGGGGTCTGCTCATCAAGAGGCCAAAGATTGGGACGTGCTGAGTTTGAAACACATAAGGGGATCAGCTTGTACAGACTGATTGACCCAGTTTGACTCAGACGTGCCCTTATGAACTGAATGCTGGCCCATGAGGGTGTCAGCTGGACACCCAGCCGGATTCAGAGGGATTCTGTTCACCTGTGTGCTTGTGTCTGACTGCATTTTATTGTTGCTCTTATGAACTGATTCTTGGCATATGAGGGTGTCAGCCTGTCCATGCTGATCAGCCCAGCCAGGTCAGGCGTGTCACGTTAGTTTGCATGTGTGTGTATGACTGATTTGGTGACTGGAGGAACCCAGTCCCATTGAGATTGAGTCCTGCAAGATAGCTCCACTAGGGGTGAGGGCTTGCAGAAGGGAGAAATACAGCTCCGTATAGTAACACAAGCAGCACATTGACAGAATCACCAAGACCCTAGAAACTATCCCTAATAAATGAGCACACCCCAAAGTAATGGGCAAATTTGGTAACAGTCACTAATATCTGGCCATGATCCAGAGACCACATTTCTCAAAGTTAAAAAAGACTGCTTCCTGGAGCAGTTAGTCCTGGAACCTACAAAAGGAAAGGCTGTTCATGAACTAGTCCTATGTAATGCACAGGATTTGGTGCAAAGGGTAAGTTTTGTTGAGCCACTTGGCAATAATGACCACAGTGAAATTGGGTTTGATATCCATGTAGGAGGGGAGACGAGAAGACAATTTACCACAGTAGCCTTTAACTTTAAAAACAAGACTACTGTACACCAAATGAGTAAGCTAGTTAGACAGAAGTTAAAAGGGACCTCTAAGGAGGTGCAGAACATGCAAACAGCATGGAAACTGCTTAAGAATGCATAGGAGACACAGAGCAAATGTATTCTGCAAATTAAAAAAATTGGAAAACGGATTAAAAGAAAGGCAGCATACTTTAATGGCAGACTTGTAGAGGCAATAAGCAGAAAAGAAGTGGAAGTCAAAAAGTGGAAGTCAAATCCTATTGAGAAAAATAAAAATAATAGAAAAGGATGAACTCTCGCAAATCCAATGTAAAACTGTAATAAGACAAGCTAAGAAAAATCTTGAGAAGAAACTTTCTAGAGACACAGAAGATAACAATAAAAGTTTCCTTAAATGCATTAGAGGCTGAGGTCAGGGAGTCAGTTGGGCCTTTGGATGATCAGGATATAAAAAGAGGTGCTAAAGAATGACATGGTCATTGCCGAGAAAATAAATGCCTTCTTTGCATCTGTCTTCACTGTGAAAGATGTTAAGGAGATTCCCTCACCATATTCACTCCACTCTAGAGATAAATCCGTGGATCTGTCCCAAACTAAGGTTTCAATAGATGAGGTTGTAGAGGAAATCTATAAACTAAAATGCAGTAAATCACCAGGACATAATGTCATTCACCCTAGGGTCCTGAAGGAACTTGGATCAGAAATTGCCGAGCTCTTAACTGTAGTATGCAACATATCACTAAAAACAGCCTCAGTGCCAGGGGACAGGAGGGTTGCTAATGTGACTCCAATATTTTAAAAAGGCTCTAGAGGTAGGTTGGCCATCATAGAGGACAGTCCGATTGTCCTCTGTCCTCTATTGATACCAAACCTGACGCCTTTATGTCCTCTTGAAAAGAAAAATAGAGAACATAAAGGTGTCAGGTTTCATATCAAGAGAGGACAGAGTAACAGAAAACTGGACTGCCCTCTGTGATGGTCACCCTATCTAGAGAGGACTCAGAGAACTACAGTCTGGTGAGCCTATCTTCTGTTCCTGGAAAACTGGTAGAAACAGGAATTTGAAAAAAAAAAAGAATTGTTCAGAACATGGATGAACATGACTTCCTAGGGAGGAATCAACATGGCTTTGTAAAAGGGAATCATGCTGCACCAACTTACTGGAGTTCTTTGAGGGTGTCAATAAGCAGGTGGATCAGGGTGATCCAGCTGACGTAGTATATTGGACTGGACACAGCCTTTGACAAGGTCCCCCATCAGAGGCTCTTAACTAAATTAGGGAGTCACAGGATTATAGGGAATGCCCACTTGTGGATTAGAAATTGGCAACAAAATTTCTAATGAAAAAAGTAAGCAGCAGGGTCCCCCTGGGATCTGTGTTGGGACCGGTCCCGTTTAACATACAAGTGATCTGGAAAGGGACTGAGTAGTGAGGTGGCCAAATCTGCAGAAGACACAAAATTATTCAAAGTGATAAAGACCAAGTTGGACTGTGAGGAAATACAGAAGGATCTGGCTTTTGATCAGCAGGGCACAGAGCCCAGCCTGCATGGGTAGCCTGCCTCTGCCCCGCACACAGACCTAGGGGACATGCAGCTTTGGGAGCCCCCTCTCCCCCCACACTCCTAGATAAGCTGCCCAGGCTCCAAGCATCCCATAACCCACCCCAGCCCTGGGGCTCCATTCACCCCAGCTCCTGCTCCTGTCCCACTCTCTCCCTCACTGTGGGGGCCTCAATCCACCTCCCCACTGCCCTTCCCCATGACCGACCTACCTGCTATGGTGGACAGTGCTCTACATGCCACCAGGATGCTACAGGGTGCAGCTGTGTGTCTGTGTCTATGCGTGCCCTACCGTCCCGCCCCACAACTGCAGCTGCCCAGGCTGCCCTGCCGCCCTCTGTGCTGCCACTGCTGCCCCATGTTTGGGGGCTAAGCCCCATTAGCCCTGGCCTTCCATCACCTATGGAGGTAGGGATTTGTTTACAGCCTTCACATACCTAAAGGGCAATTACAGAAAGGCTGGAGATGGGCTTTACTGTGTAGCTGTAAGGAACAGGACTAGGAGCAACAGCCTCAAGATGCAGGAGGGGCAATTTAAGATGAAGATTAGGAGGAACTGTCTGACCCTGAGGGTGGTCAAGCAATGGAACAGACTACCTAGAGAAATAGTGGAATCTCCATCCTTCGTTTTCAAAAGCACATTAGATATACAGTTGGTAGGGATGGTTTGGTCATGGATAATCCTGTCTTGAGCAGGGGGCTGGATTACATGACTTCATGAGCTCCCTTTCAACCCTACTTTCCTATGATCCTATGCATTGTGCCAGGTACACAACAGACTTAAATTGCCATAGTTTCATTGAAACCTGCAGCTATGCTGATTCACAGCAGCTGGGGAATTTCCTTATGTTCTCCCTGTTTCAAGGGCGGACGTGGTTAGGAGGCCTGGGTCCTGTAAATTGCATCCTGTTCATTGATTTCTGCAGATGAGTAAAGCTATAAGAACGGAAGCACCCCTGCAGGTCAAATGCAGGGCTTGCCTGATTTGGCAGTCTTGTTCAGACACTCTTTCAGAAGTTTTATCATTTCAGGCCTTCAGAGGAAACTCTGTCTAAACAAAGTCTACTAGTTGGACTGAAACACAGCTTCATTTTTCATTGATTTCAGGAAGTGTGTCTTCCTATTGCTCAGCAGGAATCTACTTTTCACTTCCAAGGCAGGCTACATAAAAGCACTATGAGATGTTTCACAAAACAAAAAAGAATGGCCTGGTAGTTCATGATGAGTAGACTTCCAGAACTACACCAATAAAAAACAAAAATTCATTCACTTTAATTAGAATCCCCTACATCAAAGGAAGATATTTAACAAATGAAATTGGGGGTTTTTTGTACTGCTTTTGCTGTTTAATTTTAAACTTTTGGGGAGGGGGCAGGGGGGGTTGGAGAATTTTTTTAACATAAATCAGGTAAAGGTTTAACTTTAGCTACTTACAAAAGCTATGTGGGTTTTGTTAAGTTGATGGGCACCAGAAGCTTGGCTGCATATGTCAAAGATGTTTAGAAGGACATCACACACAAAAAACATCTTGAGGAGCTCACAGAATAGTGAATCATCCTTTCTCAGGTTACATCAGTCAGACAAACAAAGGACAGGTGGTATGGTAGCTTACCCTTGTGGAGATTTGTATTCCTGTTATTGTGAAATATATTGTAATAATTTTCTTAGTCTTTCTTAACTGCCCTAAATAATAGTGTGTCATTCATACTAAGCCTCAGCAAATTTGACAACCTTTCCCTTACAATTCTTCTAATTCACTCTACCCTGTGCTTGGATGTGACATAGAATTCAATTGTAAACTCTTGTTGAGTTTTGAACATCAGCTGTTACAGATGAATCATTTTAACTTCCAAGTACAGAAATAAGTTATCGATGACTACTTTTTCATTTGTATTTGTTTGTTTTTTAATGAGACGTAAGACGTTATGGCACATGTTACCAATAAAGATGTGCTAGCTGCAGCATTCTCGATAATTCAAGATAGACCATTATCATCCGCCTGATTGTAGGTCTGAGCCAGACCTCACAAAAATTGAAAGTTTTTTTCCATTGATTTCAGGAGGCATAGGAGTCCAAAATTCCATATGCAGTTTGGGGTAGGCTACTTTTATTCTTCTGCCCCAAACTTGTTTGCAGTGCCTCTGTGCATTGTTAAACAGTATTTCATTGCAACCCCTTCCCTTAGGATGCCATCAAGAATGTGCACTGCGATCCTGCCATTGTTTTCAATTGGTGTTCTGAAAACAGAATTGCAGGGAAACTTGCAAAGTGCTGGTAAGGCCCTTTGGGATGGAATTCTTTCCTCCTCATGGCTGAAAAGCACTATGCAAAAAGGAGGTGTTTTGTCCTCTAATTGTGTATATTACTGTTTTATTGTTATCATCATCCTGGGAGAAGTCCTAAACTCAATACCCACAATGAGGAATAGAAAGCAGTGCTTTAAGATTGAAGGAAATTTGTGCACTTCTAAAAATGAGGAAACCTAATAGCGAGAAGATTGGCTCTGTGTTTTCTTTTGAGGTGTTACCTTTATCTCTCTTGGGGGCGGGGGGGAGGGATGGGGGAGGAGTGTAAACTCCCATGCATTTTTCTCCTCATGCATAGGATACTTTAGTATATCAGGATTCATTTTTCCAGAGATGATATATCAATCTCCCTAGATATTTCACCCTAACTTCTTCCCTCTGTTGTTATTGCTTCATATTTTGGGGGCCAGGTTTCCAACTTGCACTTGATACATATCATAAAATCATACAGTCAGTCATCTTATGTAAACTAGACCAATAAAATGTTAAATCAGAAGAAATGGTCGTGTTTCCCCCCCCCCCCCCCCAACACTTAATATCCAAGTATCATATGGCTTGCTGCAGTAAACCAAGCTATGAGTCTAATTCCAAAGGAAATATCAAGGCCTGAAAATCAAATTATGCATCATTTAAACATATTAAGCAAAATAAACTGTGATTTACTAGACCTTCTCAGAAGTACCAGTTGTGTTTCCACTCTGAGATTTAATCAAATAAAATTTGAAAATTAAAATTAAATCCTAGATATTAGAGTGCTTAATACCAGAATGCAGGCACAATAGGAGCATGTCAGTTATTTATTTTTGGCTACAGTAACTGAAAGGCTCTTACTGTGTTTTAGTCACCCTAAAAGTGCTAAAAATTGCCTCTAATACAGTGTGTTTACGCAGATAGACTTCACTGTATGCCTAGTTCTCTCTGCTTTCCAAGATCCAAACTTGGAACACACAGTGAGAGCAAGTAGGACATAACATCTAAAAACAATACAAACCAAGGGATACCAGAAGACTGCAGAAAACTTTCATTATTTTTTTTTTTGTATTATGATAAAACATAGAGGCCTCAGCCTAGGTAAGGGTTCCATTGTATTTGGCCCACCCTGCACACATACTGCTGACACGGATAAGATTAGAAAATAAGTAGGAGGAGAAACAGAGACCTAGAGGTGGCAAGTGATTTACCCAGGGTCTGACAGTCCAAAAGTGCAGTCTAGTGTGTCTGTGCCCCAGCCCAGCGCTCTAATGCAGCCTAATGCAGCCTAAATAGAGAAATGTGTGGAGAACGAAGAGATTAGAGACAGATGTAGAAAAAGAGGAGAGGAACCAGGAGAAAGCTGAAGAGCTTGAGACAAGAGTGTAGAAATGGGAGAGAGGAGAGTTAAGGTATTTGAGAAGGAGCAAAAATGAGAAAAAGTGCATGTAGAAGTAGTTTGGCTTCTGGAAATGGTGCTTTTGGTGTTTAAACAAACCTCATTTAAACAAGAGAAATCATTGCATCAATCTCTCTCTGAAAATATTGATTTTTTTCCAACCAGCAGCAGAAGGTCTAGAATGAAGCAGGAACTGACTGATGCCAGCAGCAAAGAGAAAATATATGAAGCAGAGATTTCAAAACCAGAGATGGTGTGCTCCTCCTCTCCCTTACTAGTGTGACTATCTGGAGTAACTCCACAGAGTTTACACTGTTTTAACATAGGTGAATAAGACCCAACTGCCTTTTTCAGAACTAAGGTTCTCTGGGTGTGTGTAGACAAAACTGGGGTTTACTTCTCCCTAAATTGAAGTGGTGGGTTTTTAAAAACACCATTTCAATTCAGGGCAAAGTAAAACCCCATGTCATGTACACCCATGTCTTACCTGCCTCTCTGGTGGCAGGGAGGGGAGGGTGAGCTGCTGGTGGGCAGAGAGGTCCCTGGGCTGCAGGGATGTGGGGGGCTGGTGCTTCCCTCCATGGCAGCAGCAGGCCCCTCCAGGCAGCACCTGCCTGCAGACACCTGCCTCAGGTGGTCCTGGGGGCACCACAGCCGCAGAGGGAAGGACCAGGTTGCAACACAGCTCAGGCAGGCTCCAGGGGGAAAAAGAAAAAGATCAGGTTCACCCCTTTTTTTTTTCTTTGGTGGAACCTGCCTTCCCGGGCTGCTGCCAGGCTGCCTGCACAGCCCCTGAGCCGCACAGAGAGGCTGTAGGGTAGCAAACTAAAACTCCTCCGAGGAGTTTTAGCTTGCTATGCCCCAAAGTCTCCCCTCTCCCCTCTCCCCTACTCTCCCCTACCCTGGGGGTCTTCAAGAGGAGGTTAGATAGGCATCTAGCTGGGGTCATCTGAACCCAGCACTCTTTCCTGCCTATGCAGGGGGTCGGACTCAATGATCTGTTGAGGTCCCTTCCAACCCTAACATCTATGAATCTATGAAAGTCATTTAAGGTGCGTTATGCCACCAAATGTGCTACAGTGTCTGGAATTAATGCGCAATACACCACTGACACGAGCAAACACCAGTGCCATTAAAGTGGTGCAAAAGCATTTAACCCACTTTAAAGTGTCGTGCACACATGCCCTCTGATGTCAATTTTGGCCACCTCTTAGTGTCATTAAGGAGCTGTAGGGTTTTTTGCCTACACCCGTGGTAGGTAACTCTCAAAAGACAATTACTAAAGAAGTTAAAACTCTCTGTGTAGTTTAACAGATATGTTGAGCTTATCACACTGAATATGTAAAATTCCTTGGTGACTCCTGCTCTTGCTGCTTCATCTGTGTTATAATTGATGTTGCCTTTAAGGAAGAGCTGAATCATAACCTATTCTGAGCTATTCTAAATGAATTAGCATTCAAGAGTAGAGGAGATGCTCAGATAATAAGCTACTGGATATACTGGGGCTTTTAGGCCATAACCTGGTTTCATATAGGTAGGATTGCACTAGTTCCAACATGGACAGGGTCCTCTTTACCTATAGTGGCTGTGGGGTAGGAGTAGGCAGGATTTTCCCCAGACACACTGAGTTACATTAACTCTAAATATATTAAAAGCTGCCTTGTCTGTGATCTGAACTGTAACACAGTTGATAAAATGAATCTGAATGGAGCTGAATTACATAAAAAACCTTATCATATCATATTAAGGTAAATGGTACTGAAGTATAATTAGGTAGTTCAGCATACTATTCACAGTAAAGGTTGTCTGAAGGACAGGTGAAAACTATCTTTGATTTCTATCACAAGCTGCGAAAACCGACTTGTGTTTATAAGCACAAACCTTTTGCTTGGAAGAACCATAGGAATTTGGAACATTTTATGGTTAAGTAGAAGAGAGAAGTAGTGAGCAAAAAGCAGTTCAGTGACAGGGGAGACTGACTGGATGATCTCACGCTTTGGAAAATGAAAGGTCTGTTATTATGTCAGAGGATTTTTCTGGCTGAAGCAAATCTATGATGGAGCTCTGTTTGATTTTGCTGATGCTACAGGTAGATAGAGGGAAATTAAATCAGACCTCTTGGGGTTTCAATACAATTTGAATTCAAACCAGATTTGGCTGAGCTTGAAGTACATGTCCAAGCTTTGGGTTCTGACCCCAACCAGACATCAAGACTATTTGTGTCTTGGCAGGACACAGGATTACGAGGGTACTGGTGAACATACAGCTACATTTGGCAAAGACCTTGTGAGGGAACACCTTGAGAGGCTGGATGTCCATAAGTCACTAAGCCCTGATGAAATGCACCCAGGAGCGCTAAAAGTTGGCTGACATTTTAGCTCAACCATTGGCACAGATATTTAAGAACTTGTGGTGCTTGGGAGAGGTTCCTGAAGACTGGAAGAAGGCCAATGTGGTGCCTATCTTCAAGAAAGGAAGAACAAGGGAACTACAGACCAATCAGTTTGACTTCAATCCCTGGAAAGATCTTGGAGAAAGTGGTCAAAGAATCCCTGAATAGCAGCCTGACAGAAGGTGTCATTCTGAGAGGCAGCCAACACGGCTTCATTACAGGTAAGTCATGCCTGACCAACCTCATCTCCTTCTATGACCAGGTGACATGTCACCTGGATGGAGGGGAGAGGTTGATGTCATTTACTTGGATTCCAAAAAAGCCTTTGACTTGGTCTCCCACAATGTTCTCATGGTGAAATTGGGGAGCCACAGCCTTGACAACCTCACGGTCCAATGGCTGGGGAACTGGCTCTGTGGTCAGACCCAGAGAGTGATAGTCAATGGAACCAAGTCAACATGCTGCATGGTGACCAGTGGCATCCTTCAGGGTTCAGTACTCAATCCTGTACTCTTTAATATATTCATTATTTCGATTCGGGTGTCAGAAGTAGACTAGCTAAATTTGCAGATTATACCAAACTATGGGGAAGCATAGTTACACTGGAAGATAGGCTTAGGATTCAGGCTGACTTGGACAGGCTCGCAAAGTGGGCAGATATAAGCCTGATGACTTTCAATATAGAGACATGCAAGGTGCTCCACCTCAAAAGAAAGAACCCATATCATCCCTATAGGCTTGGCAGTGCTTCACTCACTAGTAGTACATCTGAAAGAGACTTGGAGGTAACGATTGACCACAAGATGAATATGAGCTACCAATGCAATGCCACAGCCAGCAAAGCAAATAAAAGCCTGGCTTGCATCTACTGATGCATCTCAAAGAAGACCCAAAATGTCATTCTCCCGCTTTACTCCGCCTCAGTGAGGTCACAGCTGGAGTACTGTACCCAATTCTGGGCTCCACACTTTAAAAAGGATGTGGAGAAGCTTGAGAGACTCCAGAGGAGAGCCACATGCATGATCAGAGGTCAAGAGAGAAGGCCTTTTGAAGAGAGGCTGAGAGGCACGGGACTCTTCAGCTTAGAAAAGTGTAGGCTCAAAGGGGCCTATAAGTATATCAGGGGTGTACATCAGGATCTGGGAGAACATCTGTTTACCAGGGCTCCCCTAGGGAAGACAAGGTCCAACAGCCACAAACTACTGGAAGACCATTTTAGATTGGACATAAAGTAAAACTTCTTTACTGTACAAGTCTCCAGAATCTGGAATAGACTCCTCCCAGAAATGGTGCAAGCATCTACTTTGGACATGTTCAAGTTGCGTTTGGATGCTTATCTTGCTAGGGTCATCTGACCCCAGCTGACTTCCTGCTTTTTGGGCAGGGAGCTGGACCCGATGATCTTGCAAGTTCCCTTCCAGCCCTAATGTCTATGAAATCTATATGAAAGGACCACAAAACAAACAAACAGTTCTGAACTAGATCCTCCTAAGTGACTGCTTCATCTTCAAAGACCTGTCTATATGACCACAGGGTTCTGTGACAGTGGTTAAGGTATCTTAGTACAACTGTAGAGGTGTGAATTTGAGCCTCACTCTAGCCAATTCAATCCAGTGCTAGCCACATGGCTCTCCTATAAACCGTTGACTAAGGAAATGCATGTGCCTTAACCTAGGGTGCCTTCGCAGTATAGGTACCTCATTACTCATTAACTAAATATGTTACCTCAACAACTAATATGAGATGAGCTTCATTGGATGGTTGAAAGTTCTAACAAAAGCCTGCCCAGGTAGTGGTCAAAAGTCATGTCAAATAACTTAGACCCTGCTTGCTAAAGTGGGGTTCTTTCTTGGCAGTTTAGTCTAGAGAAACCACTTAGAACTAGATCATCGTGGTGAAACTGACATGGACATTTCTATCTGAAGTCATACATAAGTAGGCGTTTCATAAATTTGGATGAGAAGTGCCTCTGGAGTGAATGAACATTCTCAAAGTGTTTAAGTTTCATTAATGCCTGATCAGCCAAAACATTGACATCAATAGTGAAGAGGTGGGGAAGAAATAGAGGAACAATCTGAGATTTAAAATTTGTTTTTGGTGAGGGTTTAAGTGGGCATTGTTTTATTAGGAGTAACAATACTGTATCCCAAATCTAGTCTGGTATTTGTGTGTGTCTAATAAAAATTCTTCTTTTATTAATCATAGGGGCTAGGGACAGAAGTTATCCACAAACCAGCTTAAGTAATCAGAAACTGATTTAAACCTGTAACAACATAAATTCAGTGCATCTAAACCAGATTCAAAATGGCTGAAACTGGTTTAAGATAAACCTGGTTGAATGTAGTATCAAATTTAACTGATTTGAGTCAAACCGGTTTGTGGAACTTGTCCCAGATCTCTTCCTGTTTTAAGTTTAAACCAGAGTCCTTCAGCACCCCAGCATGCTTTGCAGCCCTGGGCTGGGCTGGGCTTTCTGCTCCAGAGAGCAAGGCTGACCCCACCCCTCTGCTCTCTAGCCCAAGCAGGGACGGGGGTGTGGCCAGACATGTCCCCACATGGCCCCATTAAGGCAAAGTGAGTAGAAAGGGGGTTAATTCTTCCCTCCTTCCCCCTCCCCACCACCATTGCATCCAGGGTCTGCAGGTGAGCAGTGGAGGCCGCGGCAAGCCAGGGCTGGCAGACCCCAACTGTGGTCCCCAGGGCCAGAAGGAGCAATTAACTGTCTTCCTGCCCCTTTCACCCAGACAGGGCCAAGCCCTCTGCCCCTACTGCTGGAGCTGTGAGGGGACAGGGAGGGGCAGCAGTCTCTTTCAGGGTGCCCAGGACGGGGTTTATTCCCCCCCTCCCTTCCCTGTCCTGCCAGCAAGGACTGCAGCTTTCCCAGCATGGCCCTGTTAAGGCTAAGGGGGAAGGGTGAGAGCTAATCCCCCACCACCAACGGGGGCACTGCAGCTTGGGTGGAGCAGCCCCTTCGTCCTATCCCACCATCATGGGTCAGAAAGGAGGGCTCTATGTGGCACTGCCTGGCCCTGGAGGAGGACTCTTCCCCCCTCCCCACCCACTGCAGGGTGGGAAGTGGGGCTCTGTGCAGCACTGCCCAGCCCTGCCCAGCCTGGGTGCAGGGAGTGGCTGTCACTGAGCTACTGAAGATGGCCCCACCCCCACAGCCCAGACTGGCCCGGCTCAGCCCTGGCTAAGGCAGCTGCAGAGCAGGGCCATCCTGGGCCATGAGGGCTGGGCCATCCTCAATGGTTGCTGTCACTGACAGGGGTGCACATGGGCAGCAGTCTACCTGGGCTGGCTCAGAGATGCCGCAGGGGCTTGTGCATTCTTAGCCAGACCCCTCAGTGAGTGGCTGCTTGGCTCTGGTACCTCTGAGCCAGCCCGGGTAGCCCACTGTCTGGGCAGCTGTCACCATGCAGACCAAGCCAGGCTGCACTCACTGACAAGGATCAGCTTCCCTGTCACTGAGCTGCAGCTGGTGAGGAGGGCACCACCCTGACGGCCTGGGCCAGGCCAGCCCCATCATACAGCTGCCTCAGCCGAGGCTGGGCAGGGTTGGCACAGGTTGCAGGGGCAGGGCTTTCATCAGTGGCTGCAGCTCAGTGACAGCTACTCCCTATGCCCAGGCCAAGTTGGGCCGGGCCAGGTAGTGCCACACAGAGTACCCAACCCCCTACCCCATGGGAGTGGGGAGGGGAGCAGAGGAGGGGGAAGAGTCCCCCTCCAGCACCTCACAGTGCCCCCCTCCCTGCCCTAGGCCAGTAGAGGAAAGGGAGGAAGAGGAGGGGGAAGAGTCCCCCTCTGGGGCTCGGCAACGGAGCTGTGTGCTCATATTGCTCCCAGCTGTCAAGGAGCTGCTACAGTGGGCAGGGCTCTCCCCTAACTCCTTCTTCCCCACCTTGGGGTCTGGCCATACTTCTATCTGGCCATGCTCCCTCTTACCCCACTCTCTGAACCCTGCAGGCCAAGGTGCAGGTTTAAACCCCTCCTCAGTCATACTCAGGCCTGCCAGGGCCTGGCCACACCCTCCCTCAGCTCAGAGTCCCTGTGGAAGGGAAGGGAGGGCTGCTTTAGTGTCCCTGGGCTTCTGGCCTGAGCCACTGCAGCCATGTGCCTGCATTTCCAGAATGAAAAGAGGATGTCTGTCCCCTTGCAAATCAGTTCAATCTTTGCAGGTTAGACTAACCTGCAAAAAATTGAATCAATTCAGGCTTGGGCTTTTTAAATGTCTGCCCCTAGCCAGGGCCTCTCAACTTTTACACTTATTAATTAAGTCTAAGAACTACAGACAGTGCCAGATTCAGGGACAGGCAAATGTCTATTTGGAATCTCAAGTCCCAGTGATGTTTGAAAACAGTACTCTTTTCATCTCCTGATACAGATGACAAAGTACTGACACAATTGACTTAATACTGTTCACATAGCTCATGAGAGCAGAGAGCAAGGACAGGCCACAGTACAATCACACGGTTAGTCAGTGATAGCACAAGACATGTCTGCATGTGTTTTGCTTGAACCTCAAGGAAGCAGAGCCTTTGTTGTAAAGAACTGAAGACTAGCCACACAATACTTCCCAATTTTGAGGCTACTTATGAATTAAAAGCAGGTTGAGATATGAATAGGGATTGCAGCAATAGTCCAATCCAACCATATACTTGGGTTAATTTACAGAATGTTGCTAGTTTTAGCTAATTACAGTGGCAGTTTTTTGCTTGTTTTTTGCATTTTCATTTGCTGTACTCTATGGCTAATAAAACTGTCAATTTTCTTTACTTCAATAAAAGGTCACCCCCAACAACAGCCACTGTGCCTCCTAACAGCTAGCACCTTTATTAATATTTAAAATGTACACAGTGATATTTTTGAAAGGTCAGACTTTTAAAAGACATAAAATGTCAACCCTAATTCCTCTCCCTCCCAGCACCTGCCCCCCCACCCTCATCATTTTAATGCTCCCTTTTAGATATGGTGCTTAGTATGAGTTGTGTTAAATCACATAAACATCAAGCTTTCCTCATGCTTAGTAAAGAGGGAGAGAAGGTCTTGTGCCTAAGGTGTTAAGCTGTGACTCAGAGTTGGTGTTCATTTCTGATTCTGCCACAGACTTTCTGTGTAGCTTTGGTTGAGTTGCTTAATTTTCTTCTGCTGATTCAGAAAATTCCTACATAAGTGCCTTCTGTTAAGCATGTGAGGTCCAAGGGACTATTCAGGGGGTCTAATATAGGCAATATCTTAAGTGTCTTCTGGAACAGAGGTCTCTGCATCTCAGTCTCCCTTCTGTAAAATAAAAAAGAAAATACTACCCACTTTCTCCCACTCTCTCTCTTGTTAAAAATATAAGCTCTTAGGGAAGGGCACTCTTTTTATGTAGGGCCGAAGCATTTAGCCCCATGAAACCCCTGATCTCCCCTGGGACTCTTAGACTCTTCAGAAATGTATGTGATGAGAATAATTCATGCTGATTCCCTACCCCCACACCCAGTACTCAAGTTTGTGATGCATAATGGGGGGTGAGCAGAAAGGGGGATGACCAGAGGTCTGCCCACCATCCCAACTAGCAGAATTGTCTAGGAGAGCCAATGCTCAACCAGAGCAACCCTGCAGTTCCTCTAACCTAAATTAAGTGGCCTGTGAGGGTCTGCTGCTGATTCAGGATTGGAAAGAGTTCAAAAGTGCCTGAGAGATGTCAGTGCTCTTTCCTTCACCACCACCCAAGTCCTGAAGTGAACATAGCTCAGTGGAATTGAGTTCCCTACTTCCCTGAGAACTGAATTCCCAGTCTTTACAGCCAGCAAACTTCAACTCCAGTTGGAAGGAGGCTCAGTTTTCTTTTAAGCCATCTACCTGGTACTACTGTTTTCTATGGAAAGACAGGCAGTCGGCAGCATTCAAATAATTTTGCTGCTACTGGAGTGGCAGGGCACTGGCAGTGCTCTTTTCCCTACTTTTCATTTGTGGCATACATTAGAGTACATGCAGTAGCATAATGAAAAGGTGGTGACCAGAGCAGCAGCCCCAGGTGCCATTTTTGTGGATGGGTGCAAAAGCAGCTGCTACCATATCAGCAGCTGACGATGCCAATACCTTTGGCAGGGCAGCAACCAGCACTGCCCTGAGTCATGCTGGCCCAGTCACATAGTTGCCCTGCTATGCTTCTAAGCATATGGGTTTTTTTCATCATGTGACTATGACTGAGTAGCTGTGGTGTGTAAGGGTGCTGAAGTGACCATTTTCTAAAACTCTTTTCTAAGACTCTTCTAAGACTCTTTGGATTAATGGCTGCATGTCAATGCTGGGGCTGAACTCAATGCTCTTGTGTTCCCAAATAACCTAGTCCAAACTAGGATCCAGGAGATCAGGTCAGAGGAGGTGCAAGTCTGAGAGGCCTCTGGCAAGCAACCAAAGGAAGCACTATTTTGCAACACAACCTGTACTTTGGGATTGGTCCCAACCATCACTTTGTTCATTCTCTCTCATCTCCCCGATAAGTAAGAGATGCCCACATCTGCCATGTGATGTTCTGGAATGGTTCAGTGTAACCATTGTTTCCAGCTTTGAATGAAGCCTGGAAATTGTTTTTTGTGGGATCAGCAAGCAGGCGAGTTTTTTGGAACATTACTGTTTTTCCAGTGTGCGGCAGGATTTAATGACGATACTTAAGGAGTTTTAACCCAATCCCAAAATGATGGGTTGACATAATCAAAAGCTACTCTATTTCCAAACTACCATGCATCCATTTTCTATGTTATTGGCTCTTTTACAGCTATTTCTTTCCTGATAAATAACACCAGGGGGAAGAAGCCAATGGAAAGCAAGGCAAGGAGTTGCCAGAGTATCTCATTTTCCAGTGGTAAATTACTCAGCGTCTGTGGGCGCTTTCTGCCAAAAATGCTAATGGACAGTGCTCAAGTATATGGAGGCATTGCTGTCATGGGTTCTTAATGCTCAGTGCTCATCAGCAGCATGATTCATGTTCAGATCCTTGCTTTCTCCCTCCTGAGGCACCAGTTCATTTTTTATGACTGAGACGAGTGAAGTAGTCTCCCAAAACAGCCAAATCCATCAGCCTAAGGTATTTTATTTATGACAATTTCCAACTCATCTTGGGCTACAAGGCAGCAAAGGGAAATTGCAGGATTATGTGCTATTGCAAGGTGAAAAGGGGGAAAGGCAGAAAGATGCCTCTTTGCAGCTACATCAAGCAAAGATGGAGTAGTGCAAACTGTGCAGTAAGGCTGGACCCATACATGCACTTAGCCACCTACAGTGCAACTGAGACAAAATGTAGGTGTCCAAGAGCACAATCCAGCAAAACCTCACTTAGGCTTCTAAGGGTTTCCTCCTGTGTGTACACAGAGGTCCCACCATCCTGACTAAGATAAACATCTTGGTACCTAGCTTGTACCTAAGCCTGTTTAGCATTCACAAAGTAGAGTCAGATCTACTCCTCATACTAGGTGCCAAAATGCAGTCATAATCCACCCTCTGGATCCATTAATGCACTTTCTCTTGTAACATACCGTGAGCCTTAAAACAAAGTTAGACAAAAGCAGCAAGGAAGAGAGTGGAATAGGATCATGCTTGGGTATGTAAATTCACTTAGGTACCTAATCGTTGGAGCAGGAGCACGTCCTAGGTGTCCTCACTCCTAAATCCCCTGAGGAACCTCATTGAGTAAAACTACTGGATCCAGTAAAGCAATGATTCTCAACAAGGATGTCATTGCAACCCGGGGTGCAGCAGGGTTCCATGCAATACTGGCACTATTTGGTGTACACACGATTCAGAAGATGAACCCAGACATTTCAAATAGGAATCCACAGGGTCAGAAACATTCTGGCCCACTGTGATCTTCCTGAGTTCTTCACAACAGAATTGCTTCTTTTTTTTTGTAGTCAGAAAATGAATGAAAATTAAAAGCTGGCATTTTCCAAGAGAAGCCTTGAATGTAAAAGGGCTGAGAACCTGACCTATAACGTGTCTAACCCACACTGACAGCAATGAGCTTAGTATAAAGCACAGCAGCCCCAGCCACTTTCATTCAGAAATGGGGTGAGAGAGAGTACATGTATTAAAAGAGGTGGAGGGAGTGGGGGGAATGTACAGGTCCAGCTTTTTTATAACTGCCTAGTGGACAGAGCACTCACCCAGGAGTTGGAAGACCTGGGTTAAAACGGTGTCTGTTGTCTCCCACTAAAGTGCTCTACCACTGTGTACAGGGCTGGGACAGCCTCCATGCTTCCCATTGAATCTATGCAGCCAAAAATACAAGACTCATAGGGCCAGAAAGAGTAAGAGTGTAAGCAAGACTGTAGCCCAGCGATGAGAGCACTCCTTTGAGATGGGGGCAGAGGTTGGGGGACAAAGGGAGGCAAGGAGTAGTGCTGGGTTCTGGACACTGCTCCAAGGGCAGGTCATGCATTTTGAATTAAAAGTGCCACGCCATTGCCATGGTTGTCACTGAGCACAAGTCCCTTTGGGATCTAAGACCACACCCACAGAAATATTATCCTCTCTTCTAATGAAATTCTCCTAAGGGTAGATTTAGTAAAAACCTTAAGCAAAGAAGTTCAAGTTATTGGAATACTTTATATGTACATTAAAATCCCAGTATATTTCTCTTTCATTGTTTGTCACTTTCTCTTAGTTGTATTCCTCAATAAAATTTTAACAAGAGATTTCCATAGAGAAAATACAGTTCATTGAAATTGTTCTTTTCTTCTCTAGCAATGTATTTAATTTTTGTAGCTCTTTCTATGTAGGCTCATCAGGTCACTTTTAATAGCTGTTCAACTACAGCAATTCTAGCTTTAGCTTGATGATCCATTTAATTGGAGGGCAAAATGAAAGGTTTTCAGATGAGTGATAAGAATAGAGCCCTTGTTCATCCTCACAAATATTACAGTTTGGAGTGTTCCTTTCATGTGAAATGGGGACCTTAATTTGCACAAGACATTAAAGACACGTGACACAGTGGTGCCTTGCATTGTCACATAACATTACCTACTCCTAGGTTAAGCCATAAATCATAAATTATACATTCAAGAAAGAGCATTACTGATGGACTCTGTTAATTTCTCAAGACTATAACTCATGGAGCAAAAGGAAAGTTTTGTGGAGCTAAATGTGCTCATCATAAGTAGAACGGTGACCCGATCCTACTGTAAAATACTACAGAGTACACAAAAAAACCTCTGAGATGGTTTTTGTATAATTTTCAAGACCACTCCAGGGAACCAGAAATCAAAAATAGGAATCATATGGCTCTAAGGTCAATTAGTATGTGGTGTAGCCTACCCACTGGGATGGAAGCTGATCTTTTAAACAAAGTCCAGTCCAGAACAGATTAATCTGTAGAGGCTTAATCCAAGTAGAGGCTTAATCCAAAAGTCAGTGAAGTAAACCAAACCACTTCCGTTGGCTCTATGGGACTAAGGAAGAGGTCTTTAAAAACCACGTTGTAGAT
Source organism: Alligator mississippiensis (assembly GCF_030867095.1). NCBI lineage: Eukaryota > Metazoa > Chordata > Crocodylia > Alligatoridae > Alligator > Alligator mississippiensis. The sequence goes on along the minus strand of NC_081824.1, from coordinate 221,390,543 downwards.
TGTAAGCATTTTGGGACTACAGACTGTCTCAGACGGCTGGAGCTGACCTGAGGTAATCTACAAATTGCTCGGCCGTTGGGCGGGCTGGTGAATGGAGAGGCAGACAAAACATATTGATTGCAAAAAAGCTTTACTTACGCCGCTAGTAGCCACGACGCAGGTGGTCCGATCGCTTAAATAATTACACGAGTTGCTCCAGCTGGCAAAAACCCGGGCCAGCGAATCTGTAAACGAACCAGGCATGCAGGAAAAGGGGTTACATCGAGGGATAGCGTTCGGCGACGGAGAGAAAAATCGATAGTTGATCAAGCTATCGATTTGCTCTGCCACGAGTCAGGAATTCTCTTAAGTCACTCTGCAGCGTGCTTAAAGTTCTCCGACTTGGGCGGAAATCGCACAGAATTTTATACAGCTAACAAGCCAATCGCTAGCCACCACGTAGGAATAATTTAGAATCGGCCAATGATGGGACACAAATTTGCATACGAATGGTGGGAACTCTCTTGCACCAGAGTTTTCTGTTGCCACAGAAAACTTTTGCTGTGCACAGAGACTCTCATGTGGCGGGAAAAATTCCATCATGCCGAGGCACTCAAAATCATTGGGTTATGACATGTCCCCTTGCCGATGGCACAGCTGGAATTTTAGACACATGAACATGCCTCTAGTAAAGTTCATTTAAGGACTCGTTGGTTTTGCAACGCTTAAATAACAATATATATATATATATATATATATATATATATATATATATATATATATATATATATATATTAACAAATAACTTTATAGACCGGTCTCTAACAAACTATAAAATATAACAACTTGAACCTATGACAATAATTATTAATCATCAGCTGACTGGGAAACATCTACTTGAGACTCTTCCTCTATGTCAGTCGACGGAGTGTGGTCCTCAATGACATAGTTGCCACGGAACGTTCGCCTTCTTCCATAACAGATAACTCCAACTAAAATGCTTACAAATATTAGAAAGAAAGCTCCACCCATTACACTATCGATAATGGTACCCCAATTGCTTTCCTGCATCGCTGTTAAGGTTAAGGCCGATGCCAAACCTGCAATGTTATCAGTCAAAGGACACCATGGAACCGTGGATGATTGTGTAGTAATAATAGAAGGATCTAATATATGGATAGTTTGTTGATCGCTTCTTTGACCAATGGAATTTATTACCCTACAAATATAGATTCCAATGTATTCGTAGGCTAATGGGCCACTGAAATATAGCGTATCACTCACGGATACTAAACCCGTAGGCCATTGTTCATCTAGCCTGGTCCAGGTGACTTTTATAGTTGGCGGATTGGAATTAACATTGCACTTAAGCTGAACAGTTTTTCCGCCGAAAACCCAATTTCCGTCATAACCAGTTATTGATACTTCAGGGGCATATTGGATGTCTAGTACGTGAGAGTATCTTATTTCTTTGTTTAAAGCTGGGTGTTTCACGATACAAGTTATACGCCTTCCCCTCGCAAATTTAGAGGGAATGATCTTATATCGGCTTACAACTGTTACCATTCTATTTGGAAAGGAAATTGAATTATATTCCATTTTACCAAAGTCTCCTTCCCAATTTATATTTGCAGTGGGTTTCCCAGTGGCTGCTGTACAAATAGCTGCCACTGCCCACTTTCCATCGTCTATTAGAGAATTTGGCCCTTTGGTAAAACTTACAGTGGGCTCAACCAGTACAGTTACAATTGTTAACGATTGTGTATTTCCCAATGGGAATGTAGTTACTTTGCATATATACTTTCCTTCATCATAGAAGCTCACATTATGCAGACTAATCATTGCATCAATGGGCGAAGAACTTCTAGACAACACCCTCCCGTGGTATTTTCTTTGAACAGAGACCCCATATTCGGGATGATGCACAACAATAGTTTGTGCACTTTTATCATATATCTTTTCCCATGAAACTTGTATTATGGTTTCATTTATGTCAATCATACATTTTAATGTGACATTCTTCCCCCAAACTGCTGTTACGTACGGATCAACAACAGGTCTAACAAATACACTGCAGCAGAAATGAGAGAGGAGCAGCGTCAGAGCGAGTTCTGGTCCAGTGGACATTCGCTGCCTCGGTGCCTCCTCCATAGCTGTTACTTCGTTGACTCGAAGGAACCGCAGTTGGGTGCTCAACAGATCTCACAATTGAGCAGCTATAGATTACTGCTTTGTTGAGGTCAGGCCTGTAAAGAAAGAAAACAACAACAAAACAAAAGAGAATCGTAATTGAATTTACTATAAAGATACTAGGTGAACGTCGGAACGACGAGTCATCCAGTTGTGATTAACGATAATAGGGGGACGATCGGGCTTTTCCTCTAATAGGACAATATAGGTATTAGGGTACTGTCCCGATTGTAGAACTGTTCCTTTGTGAACTTGTGGATGAGATTGGCGGGGGTGCGGTATTGAGACCCACACTAACTCATCTGGTTGGAATTTAGGTTTGCAAGGTAGAGGTTTTTTGACATTAGCTTCGTCCCATAACGTTTTTGCGGTGTTCAGTGAGATGAGAACATCAAGATTGAATTTAGTCCAGTTTTTAAACGTCCCTCCCCCTCTGAGGCGAAGTTGTTCTTTGTATAGGCCTATATGTCTTTCTACAACGCCATTGGACTGCGGGTGGTATGGCAGATGGAGATGCCATGCTACATTGTGAAGACGAGCAAATTTGTCTAGAGCGTTAGAATTAAAAGGGAGTCCCCCATCAGACTGAATCTCATGAGGAGGTTGCCAGGTGGCAAATACAGCAGTTAAAGCAGAAACAACAGCAGTGGCATTGCTTTTTTGTAAGGGAATGACTTGTAATTGTCTTGTTCCCAAGTCGACGATGACTAATCCTTCATTTGGCGGCTTAGACCCTGGGTGGGGTCCTAGCAGATCTACCTGCCAGACTTTTCCTGCCTGGAACTGCGAAGAGTCAAAAGCTCCGAGCTGATGTTTGGTTCGATGACACTTCTCTTTAGCACATATCTCACAGGCCTGAGCTACCTTTTCCCAATTGCGCCGAACTCCATACGAGGCCGGCTCCGTAATGGTTTGGCGCCAATGTTGATGGCAAGCTCGCGGTCCTGGGTGACCCCAATTTTCATGAAGCCACACAAGGAACGGACTTACTTCAGTACCAGAGTTAGTGGTAATGGGTAATACTACGTCGGTCCGAAGTGGGTCTTGTAAGAGTTTATTGATGACCTCATGCACTGGGTCAGTGTCCGGACGGTGTGACTTAGTGTGCCTAACCAACAGGAGCCGTGCAAATTTAGTTAACGTTTTCCAGATGTCTTGCCAATCATCCAAATTTTCGGTGGGAAGGGCTGTACCAGTAAGAATCTTGTAAATGTACTGCGAGTCGATTGCGATAATTGGAACTGGGAGCGTGTCGTCATGATGTGTCAGACAATGCTCCAGTACCTTAAGGAATCCTAACAATCTACATTTTTGGGCTGTTGTCATCCGGGTAGGCTTGAAATATTTCTTTATCGTGACAAGCCTTGCAATAGTACCCATAGCCTCCGCCATGTCGGGAGGTTCCATCTGAAGCCATCCATGCCGGGGCAGAGGTTCCATACAGTGTAGGGACCTTTTCCTCATCTCCTGGGCTAGGATTGGGCGTCGTATCTTCAAACTTCCAGCAGTGCCAGTTGTAATGGTGGGTAAGCACCAACGTATTCCATGTTTTAGGCTCCCCCTGAAAATGCGGGTCGACTTTTTCCGCATCCAGCAAGGGTAACAATGTGGCACCGGGAGCGCATAGTGTCCCATGCCCCCTAGCTAATGGTTCCACTAGTTATCCAGCCAGGAGGATTTCCCCTATAGCTCCATACCGGTGTTGTGCCGCTTGAAGTGTCTTATGTGCAGTGTATACTAGCTCATCATGAGGGTAGTGCACAACAGCCCATATGTGATTTGTGGTGAACCCAAGGGTTATGATTAATGGCTCGCCAAGATCGATTGCGTGGAGCTGTGTGTTTTTAACCGTGGCTAACAGACGAAGTAGGTTCCGCTGATCTCCTTCCATCCAAGGTGTGGAGTTTCGGGATTTGTCACGGATCTGTCGCTGTAATTTAGTAAGGAGCGCCAAATGACTGGGTTCAACATAATGACGGTACCAGTTTAAGTTACCTAAAAGCTGTTGAAAGTGTCTCTTAGTAACAGGGAGGAATGTCCTTAATGGATCGATGTTAGGACCATCATGTGAGATTCCGTGGCAGATGGAACCAATATATCGGGTGCCGAGGAACGTGATGTCATCTACAGGATGTAGGCATGACTTTTCCTCGTTGATCCTCCATCCTTCACTCTGAAGATGAGCGACTAGTTGGTTAACTATATTAATAACGACGGAACTATCACAACCCATGATAGCAATGTCATCGACATAACTCCAGATTCTTAATTCCTCCTCTGGGGGAAGAGAATGTGAGGCATGAAAATTCTTCAGGGTATTGTTCATGGCACCAGTAGCCAGCGACAGAGCGTTGCGATACCCCTGCAGGCAAACCGTCCATCTGTACATAGTGCCATCAATGCACATATTTAATACTCCTTCAGGGTCAGTTATCGGAATTGAAAAGAACATGTTTTTTAAATCCAGTGTGACCCCGACCCACTTACTTTGCTGGAATTGAGCCATCTCGAACATGCATTGTGGTAGAGTAGAAGGATTAGGTTGTTGAAGTACTTGACATCTTTTGTTGACCTCCCTATAATCGACGACTAACTGGGCTTCGTTGGGTTTTCCAGGTTTCGCGACTCCCCATCCTAGTGACAGGTAGGTGCTAGCAGTTATGGTTTTAATACAACCTCGTTGCTCGAGTCGCCGCAGGAGGTCAGTAAGGGACTTTTTTAGGGGACCTTTGGTTGGGATTGGTCGATACCGCCAGGTAGAGATGTTATGAAGCATTGGTCAATGCCAATCCTGCTCTGGGATAATAATGGGTAACGCTTGTAGCACTTGTTCTTTAAGGTCAAGCGCTTTAATCCCCGGGATTCCTAGAATGTTGATGCCCCCTAACACAGCCTCTAGAACGTATTGATGACCTTGGACTAAGAATTTGACTTTTGTTGTGACTGCAATAGCGTTAAGTCCTTGTACCTTAATCGTTTTGGTGGTTTTCTGGTGGGGTATCATTGAGGTAATTACATTAACTTGAGCTCCAGTATCGAGGAGGAAGAGCACTCATTGTTGGTCATCTGGATCAGCAGGGTCGTAGACAATAAGTTCAGCGTAAGGACAAGGGTCAGTGGGGTCAGGTTTTAGTTGGAGAAGGCCGCCGGCAGAGCCGACGGCCATTACTCGTTTTTTTGTTGGTCCTTGAACGTGAATCCCAATGCTTCGGCCAGACGGTGTTGGGTCTTATCCCCCAAAATATGCAGCTGCTGTTTTGTGAGTCCGGAGTGACTGAGAAGGAGCCCGAACATGTTCTTTTCCTCTAATGTTCTTTGAGGTGACCACCATAGCTCTTGCCGGAAGTTAAATTCTTGACATCTTGGTCTCGGTGCTTCGACTGGGTACGTCGAAGATCGGTCTTTTACATCATTAGAAGTTCCTTCACTTTGTTTCATGAGCACCTGCAGTCGTGGGAGATGGCCCAAGAGATTTCCCACCGGCTGACCTGCCATCGGATTCAGAAAGAGTCGGAGCGTAACAGCATTTGTCCCTCCATATAACTCTACACAGGCGTCTATAGCTTCCAGAGGCGTTGGAATTGCTCTGGGGTCTGATAGATAGCAATGAGCCCATCTCTCCTTGCGTTGGGTTGCCGCTAGCCCCGTGGATTCACTCTTGGGCTCCATGAAAGATATTACATCCCAATTATGGCCAAGACAAGTTGTTCCGCAGTGGCCTTCTGCGGGCGACCCTCATGCCAGGCGTGGAATTTGTGGGTTGCCTGTCCCACTACAAGCGCTGGGAGTGGGATGGGCCAGTGTGTACTGTCTGTGACCACGTTCAGATCAGTAGCACGCCCTCCGCTCCACGCTGCTTGTCAGGTCAGGGCACTTGCTCCTTCCTTGTCTAAGATGTTAGATCTGAATTCTACTATTAGTCGCCCCAGCCACATGGCCGAAGTCTCTTCCAGTTTTATTTTAGATTCCCTGCAAAGTTCCTGTATTTCTGGTCGAGTGCATGTGTGAGAGGTAACAGTGGTACGTGTGGTACCTTCTTCATCTGCAACACGCTTCATCACAGCTATTGGGTGAGCTGCGGCAGAGAGAGAGTTAAATTCTTCAGGCGGGAGTGCTGGATACATTCCTCCTCCCATTGCCCCCTCCCCGTGGCAAGGAGGCGGGGCCGTTGGGAACAACGTCACCTCAGGGGGCGGGGTTGCTAGGCGGATTTCCGCCGGTTCTTCCAAAGCTCCGCCCCTCTTTTCCAGGTTCTCCGGACGGCTCGTGCTTTTCTCGGCACCATTTTCTATCAGCGGCACCATGCTGCCGGCACAATTGAGCGTCACTCTGGAGTTCTCCGCCATCCGCTCCAGCGACTCCTTGCCTGCCGTATGCAGTTGAACCTCCAAATTTGCATATTCCTTTAATAGACCTGCTACTGAACGGAACACATTCATCATTTTTCCCTTTTTCCACTTGGTTAAACCCCATCCGGTCGTGTGACGGCCCTTGGTCTCCAGATCCTCCCAGAGCTAAACAAGGAGCTCATGACCCCGCGACCCAGGCACCAAATCCGGACAGTTGAACCAGTCCGTTGGGGTGGGTTCCCCTCCTTCCCTCAGGTATCGGGTGCATTGGGCAAACTCCTGAGCGGGGGTCAGCTTTTCTGCCTTCCGCGCCTTCACCCTGGCTAGGGATATAGCTGATGTTTCCTCCGGGGGTCGATAGTAGACCCGGTCGGTCCCCATTATACACCCGAACTCCACAAGGGATAGCTTTGTTCTCCACTCTTTTATGATTTCTTCTTTCTTTACGGAGAAGTAGCCGTCAATATTTCGTTCATCCCCTTCTACTGCCTGGTGGTAGGTGATATGCGCCCATAGATCGTTTGCATTTTCCACGCGGCAGATCCTGGTGCGCCAAGGGCAGCACCCAATTAGGTTCATCTCCATTACCGTGCCCTTAAATCCCATCCTCGTCGCCATGTCTCAGACGGCCGGAGCTGACTTGAGGTGATCTACAAATTGCTCAGCCGTTGGGCGGGCTGGTGAATGGAGAGGCAGACAAAACATATTGGTTGCAAAAAAGCTTTACATACGCCGCTAGTAGCCGCGACACAGGTGGTCCGATCACTTAAATAATTACACGAGTTGCTCCAGCTGGCAAAAACCCGGGCCAGCGAATCCGTAAACGAACCAGGCATGCAGGAAAAGGAGTTACGTCGAGGGATAGCGTTCGGTGACGGGGAGAAAAATCGATAGTTGATCAGGCTATCGATTTGCTCTGCCACGAGTCAGGAATTCTCTTAAGTCACTCTGCAGCGTGCTTAAAGTTCTCCGACTTGGGCGGAAGTTGCACAGAATTTTATACGGCTAACAAGCCAATCGCTAGCCGCCATGTAGGAATAATTTAGAATCAGCCAATGATGGGACACAAATTTGCATATGAATGGCGGGAACTCTCTTGCACCGGAGTTTTCTGTTGCAACAGAAAACTTTTGCTGTGCACAGAGACTCTCATGTGGCGGGAAAAATTCCATCATGCCGAGGCACTCAAAATCATAGGGTTATGACACAGACCAGGCCATCCTTTGCATTTTGCACAGTGATAAGTGTGTTGTAGGTTGTTCCAAAAATCATTTTGATTTCAGAACTAATCTTATTCTCGCTGGAGACCCTGGTGAGAAGTATAGAGAAGACTCTGGGAACTTGGGAGAGTGTGGTCTTTCCCATCTTGCACTGTTTCTGTTCTTTGTCTTATTTTCATCCAGTGCATAATAGACCTAACTCAATTATTCATTAGGAATAAATTAGCTAAGGGATTTAACTGCTTCCTTTGTACATAAATCATTCAAGAGTCCAACCAGGTTCCTGTGACCATGAACACTGAATGGTCTGGTCTAATAGCGTTCTTTTTTGGTAGGTGTTAGTGAAAGGTTTGTTCTCCTTGACTCTTTAGAATTCATTATTCCTGGTATGTCAGCTGTCTGCTAACTGCCTGTAAAATAATTCTGTTCCTTTAAAAATGTAAAACAAAAATAATAATAATTAATCATAAATAATGAATAGTATGTATGGTTTTTAATGGGAAAGCACACAAATAAGGAATAAAAAACTGGACTGTGGAGTGGGATTCTTTCAGTCTCTCTTGTCAGAGTAGTTCTGTTTTGTATACATAGCAATTTTTATAGACATGGGACATGGACCTGGGCCTCTCATATCCTAGAGACTAAACTGTCAGACTGTTATCTATTTCATTACGAGTACACACAGTCTCATGGATATTTTTTCCCGAAGAACTTGAGAGTCTCAGATTCATCCTAATTCACATGAGGAACCTATTTGAAACCATGAATATTCTCATGCAGAATAAGAAAACTGTTTTTCAACCAGCTTATGAACAGCCTTCAGGTAGACATGACTATCATCCCTGCACATTTTTGTAACATTCTTCTCTAAAAAGATGTGTACTCCTTCTAAGCAATGCAAATACACCCTCTTTTTACATAGGTATGTTGAACAGTACCTCCCTTTATCTGACAGGCTTCTAATGGAAATGGGTCTGGGGTGCAGAACAAGTAAGAAGCTAAAACACATCTCTGTCTTAGCAGTATGTCATTCATGCAGGCCACTCCATCCTCTGGCAGATGGGACCCTCTTTCTGGACAGCTAAACAACTGTATTTACAGAGCAACTTGTCTACAGAGCAATGTAATCTTGTGCCACCAGTCATTGCTACATAAGCAAAATTAACATAAGCAAATATAATTACTGCAGGGCTCTAACAAAAGAAGAGCGTAGCCTTCTCACATTATCCCTTTTTTAATTACTAATTTTTCATTAAAGACAAACAGAACTGTTATCAGCAAAAGTTATTTTCCTACATGAGCTGCAAAAGAGAGAGCTATAAGATAAGCAAGCACCAAGTCAGTATAAGTGATGGGTTACAGTAAGTACGCTAGTATTATAAAAGCGGTGTCAAAGATTTATTTTAACCAATTCATCTCACTTGGTGCATTTTACGTCAGTGATTAATCTAATGCAGGCAGAGAGTCACATTCCTCTGTTCTTTTATTCTTATAGTGTTGGAGTGAATCTATAGGCATGGTGTCCAGAAATTTTGCAAGAGGCAAAGATCTGGGGGTGGAATAATCTTTTATCAGTCTAACTGCATGGCCAGTATAAAGTTAGACAAACTTTTGAATACAAGGAAGGCATTCTTCATCAGCTCTGAGAAACTTGCCACGTACGTTTGTATGGGAGCTGCTTTGAAGAGTTTGGCAGCAGAACCAGTGAAGTTCTACATCCTAGGTGTGGCCAGATATGGAATAATGAGCAACAGGGTGGAAGAGTCTGATAAGAGGTCAAAGGCCTTGCTTGCTTCATGGATACTGTATTCTCAGCCCATCCAGTCAAGACAGTTGTACGTTGGATCTCAAAAAAAGCTGTTCCATCACTGAGCTGCAAAAGTCTTACTGAAGTGACTCCACAACCATTCTGCAATATCTCCTGCTCCCATGTGTCTGCACTGGGCTCAGCAGGCTCTCCAGGCCAGGTGCACACACGCATAGGGTAGGTCTACACTACAACACTAGTCTGCCCTTGTAAGGACAGTCCAAACCACCGCCCACCTACCTGCTTTCATTCACGCAGGCCAGACCCAGAAATGCAGAAGTGAAACCTCTCCAGGGGCATCCCCGGCAACTGTTCTCAAACACCCAGAAGATGGAGGTACTGAGAGTGACAGAATTCTGAACCATATTGGTGGTATCCACACAGGGCGCATCCACATACACAGGCATGTGCGCTTGCAGCAGCTCAAATAGGAGCAGCACAAACTTGTGCCAGGAATTTGTGCCTCAGCACACGTGCCTGAACATGCACTTTGGTGTGGGGCAAATTGTGCCACTTGGGGCAAACTGACCCTGCCCACTTCCTCCCATATCTTCAGTCAGGTGGAGCTAGAGGCTGAGGCCGGCACCTGTGCTGGCCCCAGCAGTATAAAAAGTTGCCCTGGTGAGCAGCTCAGGGGTTTTGCTCTTAGGAGCTTCTGAGGCCCAGTCAGTTAGTATCTGGAGACACTATCCTTTTGTGCCATCTGGACTGTTGAAGTCTAGAGTTGAAGACTCTAGGTCACCTAACCTAGAGTGACCCCTGTACTCTCTACCCACTGCAGCAGTCTGGCAGTGGGGGCTGCTGGCTGGCTGTGACCTGCTGCCACCTGCAACAGCATCCACCCCCTTGGACCTGAGGTCCCATGGATGCATGCCTGCCAGACCCAGACAGGGACCACATGACCACCTGGCCTGTGGTAAGAGCACTGTAGCAGAGCCTCCTGCACCTCTGGGCCATCTTCCAATGAGCCATGGCTGCACAGCTGGCCTTTAGGTGTCAATGCTGTCATGTATTCTGGTGCCCCTGCTCTGCCAGCTGGGCATTTATCACCCAGAAGATGTGCTCATTGCAGTGGCCCACTTTGAACTGTCAAAGCATGTCCTTCTGGCCACAAATGGCCAGGCAGGTCACCTCATCTGCCCTCCAGCTGGGTCTCTGGTGCTGGCTCTGGGCAGGTTTCTCTGTCTGGATCTCACCACTTTCTTCACAAGCAGAGAACCTGGTATTCCCTGTTTAAAAACTGCAAATTCTCTTATTAAAAAACTCAAAATCTCTCATTAAAATATCCCAAATCCATGTTCTTCCATGATTAAAATGAAATGCCACTATATAGAGAGAGACCAATTGGGAAATGTTTTATTGATATATTTACAATTTTAAAGCAATTTGGGAGACAAATTCTAAATATCTGTACACTTTGGCATTTGCTTTTGGTTTTTTTATCATAGTAAAACCAGAGCTGCCCCTGCCTCCTTCACTCACCAGGATGTGGGGTGCTGAGCAGCACTGATATACTGGTTCCCTGCCCCTGCCCTGCCCCTGCCCTTGCCAGCCCTTTCTGTTCTGCTCCCTGTGCCTGTGCCCAGGTCCCAGCGATCCCCATTCCGTTCCTGGGAAACCTGAACCTGGGGCCTAGGGATTGGGTTGGGCAAGACCCTTTCCTTCCAGGCTGGCCTCCCCCTACACAGGTTGCTTTAGGAGGGCAGGGGAGCTCTAAGCCTGGCTATGGTGGCCTTTCCTACCCAAAGGCTTCCCCTACCCCTGATCCCCATCTCTCTCTCTCACACATACACCCCTCCTGTCACCTCCACCCCTCCTTGCACCCCATCACATACCCAAGTGGTTCCTGGGACCAGGAGCCCTCTCAGGCTAGGGTCACATGTCCCAGCACTGGTGTGGGCACGGGGTAGGGCTCCTGCCAGCAGCTCCTGCCAGCAGGTCCCATCCCATCCCATCTGGTGACTGGGTATGCAGGGTGTGAGATGTGTGGTGGGGGTGTGGGGTTTGGGTGGGAAGGAGTTTTGGGAAATGGGTGTGGGGTTTGTGGGTGGGTGCAGGGGTTTGTAGGCATGAGGTTTGTGGTGGGGTATGGGGCTTGTGCAGGGGTGTGAGGTTTATGGCTGGGTATGTGGGTGGGGGGGTTTGTGGAGATGGTTTGGGCGTGTGGGGTTTGTGGGGATGGGGGTGGCTGTGTGGGTGGAGGGGACTGCTCCAGATGGGTAGGTCCCCTGCCCGCCCCCTGGCATGGTGCACAGCCCTCCCCCCCCCCCCCCCGAGCAGTATCAGCAGCTGTGCAGGCACTGGAACAGCAGGGCAAGGAGGCAGGCATAAATATGCTCTGGCTGAGTGCCAGAGTGTCTCTTTGGAGGACTCAGCCTCCAGTGCTTGCGCCCCTTTTTTCAGTGGGTTTGGTTTTTTTTTATACCAGGATTTCTTTTTTTGTTCCTGGGAATATTTTTTTCATTCCCCAGTGTGCCTCTTGCAGCTTCTGAAACTGCTTTGAGACACTGCAACAGGCACTGCTCTCTCTTCTAGACTTGCCCAAAGAATCCAAATGGCTGTCAATCTATGATTATTTCCTGTAAATAGAGCATTGCCTTAACCCATTAGAGTAGGTATTAGGAGCCCTGGCAGACATTATGTTAAACATGGAATGGCTTTTCTTTGCACCATAAAAACAGTGTGCCATGTATATAGCTACACTGGTAAAAGGCAGGCTGTTAAGGGGAGAAAAGTGGTATGCCAGCTTATGCTGCTTCTTCTGACCATCTGAGGGAGCTCTGAGCTCAATGCTGATCAGCAGCACATCTGCAGTGACAGGATTCTACCAGGAACCATCCCTGATCCTGTGCCCCCCAGAACCCAGAGCCAGGCAAGGGAGATGATTGTGAAGGAATCCCTGTCCCACACAGAGCCAGGTAGACTGGTGATTCCCCTCTCCTGGTGCTGGGCAGAGCTGGGGAATCCCTCCCCTGAGCCAAAGGCACCCCCTTGCTTTGGTCAGAGTGCTGGGGGTTGCCCCTGGAGCAGAGCCAGGTGCACCGGGCAAATCTCTTCCCCCCTGGAGCCAGATATGCCAGAGATTCCCTTTCCATGTGCTAGATAAAGCAAAAGGGGGTGGAAAAATCCCTTCCCCGTGCCAAGCAAGAGCTGCACCAGGGAAATCCCTTCCTGTGCTGAATAAAGTGCAAGAAGTGTGTTTGGAGGAAGAGAAATTACCCCCAAGGTTGGAGCCAGGTGCATATGGAAACCCCTGGAGTTCTTTCCAGGTTCCATCACCATCCACAGTACAGTACAGCAGCAATCTTTCTGTAGTTTGTCCCAGGGTTTGGACATAGATCTTAGTGTGTTCAGCATATCCTCTACATCTCTCTTTAGTCCAATGTTGATTAATCTAGCTGTGTGTCACGGTGTGGGGTCCCCAGGGATGGCCGTGATACCCCTAGGGCTCCTTGACCATGCCAGTCTTGCCCCACAGGCACCCTCTTTCTTTCCTGCCATGCCTTATTGGTAATTCTAATAAAAATTGGGAAGCTGCCCTCAAGCTTGTATTCTGGACACAGTCTTGATGGACCCCACTGAACCCTGTGGGTTCTTAGACCCCTTTTTGTTCCTGGTTCAAAATGGATACCTAACAGGACACCCTCAGCCTTATGGGCTAGATGCATAGCTCCAAAACCAGCCCTTTACCATGCCCCAAGCCTCACAGATGGTATTTAAATGTTGTCTCTCCTAGGGCCTTGCTATAGCTCAGCCTCTTGTCCTCCCCAGGCTCTCCACAGCCCTGTCTCTGTGCCCCACACTGGCACTGGGCTCTCCGCAGCCCCTTTGGCAGTGCTCACCCTCTTGTCACTGCACTCTTCTCTGGTGCTGGGGTCCCCATACCATAGCAGGCCCCCAATGAGGTCTCCTCCTTCCCCAATAGCCTCAGCCTGATCCACTAGTGTATAAACAGCTACTAAAATATGAGCCCCTGGGCTATAACATAGTACAAGGAGTTCAGGGTGTGCTCTGTCTCTTTAAAAAAAAATCAAACTTCCCCCAGCACTAAGTGCCTTGTAGGCCAAAGTATCTGGTGAGCTCCTGGGGCCCCTTAATCCTACCTGGAGTAGAACAAGCAGGCAAGCCTCTCTGGTGAGCTTGTTCTCTGAGAGCTCTTTCCCCCTTGGGTGCTAACAGAGAACTCAGCCTCTAGTCCCAGCCCTGGGGTTTATATATGCCCAGGTCCCTGTCTCTTCCAGTCACTTGACCAGGTGCAGGTGCAGGCTAATTTACGCATTAGCCTGTTGCCATAGTAACCTGTACATTTGGGCTTCTGTCTGGCTCTTAGGGTCCTCTCCCTAGGCAGTTTCTGCTCTTAAAGGAGCAGGCATCTTAGTGCCCTGTGACACTGTGTTACATCCATCAATTTTGTCAAGATTTTCTTCACAGATGGTCATCAGAATACAGTAAAAGCTGTGTTATCCAGCATGAGTGGGGTAAGCAGGATGCCAGGTATCTAGAAATTCCAGTTATCTCAGGCAGAGGTTTTCAGCCTATTTGAAAGGTGGCCACACACGGAGTGGGGGCCAGGGGGGCGGGGGCAAGGGGGTGGCAGCAGTAGTATTATGGTTGGCAAGCCAGTCAACTGACCAGCCAAATATTGTCAATGGATTGGTCAATTGATTGCATATTTTTTGACTGGTCAAAGATTTTAGCAATTTTACAAAAACCTGAAATTTTTGTAAGTTTTAACAGGAATATGATTTATTGCTTTTTACACATTTCTTATGGGGGAAAATGTGCTTTTTCTATGTATTATTTGGACCCATAGGCAATTTTCTACAATTTTTTACCAATATTTGACCGGTCCATTGACCAAACTTTTTGACAGGTCAAGTACCCAACCTTAAGTAGTACAGACCCTGCATCCCTGGCAGGATCAAATCCATAATACATTAAATATTGTGCCATATTTTTAAAGTTTGACCTAAAAAACAGGATGTTTCCCCTCTCTTTTTGATATAGAAGAAAATTAGCTTTTTACTACAGAGTTTTTAGGAGAGGCTCATTGACTTAACATACTATTTTATTTAAATTATTTTAATAGATTATTCCAAACGTATGCCTTAGCTAATGAAGTATTAAATTCATATTTTATTTTAAGCTGGTTTATTTTTTAAAGGAAAACTTAATTATAATTAAAATTAAAAAATAAAAAATCTGATTTAAATTTTAAAAATCTGATTTTTATTTTTTTTAAATCATTGATTTTTATCCACCCTGCCTTAGTAACTAGAGACAGAAGTTACATATAAACCAGTTTAAGTGATCAGAAACTGGTTTAAACCTATAACATAGCAGAAGTTTAGTGCACATAAATGAGCTTCAAAATGGCCAAAACTGGGTAAAGATAAACCTGGTTGAATGTAGTATCAAACTTAACTGATTTAGGTCAAAACAGTTTATGAAACTTCTGTCCCAGACCAATGTGAGGATCAGACCCTTTGTGTCTATTTTATTTTGAAAGACTAGTACATGATAATACAAAAACATTTTTTTTTTACCTGCTGTTCCTTCTATGAACAGGAACTTGTTCTGCACATAATGAATTATACCCATTCTGTCTTCTACAGAAACTTATTGGTCTGGTTTTTTTTTTCAATTTAGCTACATATTACCAATATAGACAATATTCTGTTTGTGCTCACACATGCAATGTACCTATTTGCCTTAACCTGACATCTGATTATCTCACAATTTCCTTGCACTATAAGGAAGATGAATTTGAACATTCCCAATTCTTATGACTGAAAATATAACTGTAAAACAATGATCCTGATTTTCTCACACGTGTTTCTCTTGCAGTTTTATGATGTTTCTTTAAAAAAAACATCTTGTTTGTTTCTCCCATCTACTATATATCTTGTTCCTTAAAATAGGATGAGGTATCTTACATGGTGCTTAGCTCCGAAAACAATAGTCAGATGTATAACTGCCAACACCAGAATATAACTGTGCCCACACCAATATAACTACTGAATTCAGCGGAAAAAAAAACAAAAAAACCCTCCCACTCTTAACCAAAATAGTTATGCAGGTATAAATTTATGTATGCTATAGTTTAGAAATACCTCTCAAATATTTATCATATGTATTTTTAGCCTACTGGTGAATTATCCACATAAGTACAACTTCATAGGTTTTACAATTACTACTGTATGTACTCACTACACCAACAAGTCCGAACTTGATCTATAGAGCACTTTTTTAATTGCCTTCCTACTGTCACTCATGCAGCTAATAGAGGCAGTTGGGATTTCTGCAATAAAATGCTTTTTCATCAGAAAATGCCAGTTCATCAGAACACAAAACTTTTCATGGAAATATATCCATTTTGATTAAACTTTTTAATCAGTAAAAATGTCTTAGGTCTAGGATGGAATTTCTGGATGAAGCTGAAAGAAGAAAGCAATAAACAGCTTTATAGGGTTAGGGCACTGAATAAGAGACCCAGATGCAAATTGGGAAAATCAAGGAATATAACCCCCATCTCCCATATTAGAGGTGAGCGCCATGACCAAAAGGCTTTTCCCTGTTCTAGAAGCTCTTGTTCAGATGTATTCCACTGCAAAGCAGGAAATTTTTTCATAGTGCAGGAAAACCATTTACCACCATGCTCCAGTAATTACGCAGAAGTTTACGTATATTATTTGTGAGCCTGTATTGAGACATGTAGTCCTGATTTGGTGAGGTTTCCCCTCCATTTTTTTCTGAATAGACTGTGCTTTATGCTTCATGTATCTCTGCTCTATATAATTCCTATATGGACAGCACTTCTGCAGTGTGTTTGAACAACTTTTCTGTTGCTTTGCTCCACACCACCACCCATGTATCAGACTTAAGTGGTGTGCTGGGCTTTGCATTCTCCTCCTACCCCATGGATGAATCTTGCCTGATAGAAGGATCTTTTTGGTTTCTTGTCATTCAGTATCATAAGCAAAATACAGACATTCCTAAAGCCCCTGGCAGAAGTGCTCTAACTATGTTACTTTACTTGAAATGCTATAAGTTAGAATGGGAATGATCTGAGCAGACATTCGCCATTTGGTAGGGAGGGCTTGGTGCCAAGGCCAGCAGATGGGGGAAGGGGGGGGGCACTCCAGGAGGCTGCCAGAGCCAGATCCACCCTTCCTCCAACTGGCAACTCTAGGCTAGAAAGAGAGCCCTGAAAGGGAACCCTCCAGATGTAAGGATCCCCCCCAGCTTGCTGTCTGGAGTCACAGGGAACCAGGGCCCGTCATGGCGGGGGGCTCCCTTCCTCCCCTCAGCCTCTTGACAGCTGCTGCTAGGAGATGCAACACTGGTCTACTCAGCTGGCTTTTCACTATGGTAGGAACTGGGGCTGCGAGGGAAAAGCCAGCTTGCTGTAAGCCCCCCACCCCCAGGCTTGCTGGCTGGAATTTTGTGGCGCAGGGGTCAGGCCAGGTCCCAACAACATGGGGGCTCCCATCCCCCTGGCCTGGCATCATGAAAAGCTAGCTGCACAACCATGTGCTACAGCTTCTGGCTGCAGCTATCAAGATTCTGGGCTGGGGAGGGGGGGGAGCAGAAAGGAGCCCCTTGCCATGTGGACCCAAACCAGCCCCCATGAGACCCCAGCCAGCAAACTGTAGTGGGTGGCACCTCATGGGCGGTGGGGCTCCCTTTACTCCTCCCCCACCTGAGCATCTTAACAGCTGCAGCCAGAAACTGAATTACAAGGCTGCCCAGCTGGCTTTTCACTGCTCCAGGCTGAAACTCAGGCCAGGGTGGAGGATGGGAAACAGAGCCTTTCTGTGGCACAGACCTGGCCTAGCCCGCACCAAGACCAGAGCCCACAACCCAGGGAGGGTGGAAATTGATGCAGCAGAGAGGCTCTTTTCTCCCCGATCCTCATCCACTGCCCAGCTGCTCAGGGAGGAGACAGAGTCATTTCTGCTTGCCCAGAGCAGATAAGCATAAGCTGAGGCTTAGCAGGCTACCCAGCAAGGGGCCCCTGGCATGGCAGCAGAATGCAACCTATGTTGAAGGACAATGGATGTGATACAGATTTCAAAAAAGCGTTCTAACCTAAAGTGCTTTAGTCTAATAACAAATCTATCAAAGGTTAACTTAGAGCAGGATCTGCCATTTTTAAAGCACTTTAAGTGCTGTAAACAGCTGTTCTGTTACAGACTTAAAGTGCTTTCTATGTGCTTAACATGCATTAAGTATAACCTAGCCATAGTTCCTATTTTCATCATTCCTATCTTCATCTCATGCCAAACAATTAAGCCATATGTCTGTAGTGTTGCCAAGAGTTCTGGGATTTTTTCCCCTTGATTTCACACTTTTGTTTCCCCCCTGGCACTAGTTCAGCATTGCTGCTCCTTCCTGGGCCAGAGAGATTCAATGTTAAGTGATACGTAGCTTCATCAGTATGTATGCAGTTGGTAGGCAAGCTGGGAAAGCAAGAGGTCACAGACTAGGCCCTGAGTCCATAAATGAACCCCATGCAGGAAAGCATCCTAGCCACCTGCCTTAATGCCTTTGTTTTTCGTGAAGGAATTTTTCTTGAAGGCAAACTTAAGCATATGCTTAAATAGTGTGCTGAATTATAACTGTAGAATACAGGCCAACTTCCTGAATATGGCAGCAACCCAGGGTAGTAGTTCTGGATCTATAGTAAATTCTTTTTATTAGCAGTATATAAATGTGAAGATACTGCGCCAGAGAAAAGTGAATGGGATCTCTCCTTGCCATTAGTATTGGTCACTGTGCATGCTGGTACAGAGAAAATGTCTCCTTTTAGCAGCTTTCCTCCTACAGGCTTTGTGCGTTAAGTGGATTTCAGTGTACTCTTGCCTGCCTGCTGATAACATATTGATTTATAAATTATTTTACCACTTGGGACTTAGCATTTCATTTGTTGTGGAGGAAGCATGCCTGAGAAGACACAGCAGCTGTATATATATTTATATATATATACAGCTGCTGTGTCTTCTATATATGTGTATATATATATATATTCCAAACTAAAAAAAAATATGGATCCATGTTTCTTGTTGGAAAGAGGTTTAAAATGAGTTTTCTTTCAAACCAACCTCAGAGGGTAAACATAAATATGGTTCCTTTTTCCTTTTTAGCACATGCTGAACTCCCAGTAGTAGTACCAGGAATTACATGAATACATGGGGTAAAAGCTGGCTGAATTTAATGAAATTGTGACAGGAGCTAATTCAGCCCATTGAAAAGATAATAGACCCCTACATACTTGAAGAAAGAGAGTTTCGTGAAGCATATAGACTGTAGAAGAAAGTAGATGGCATTACAGCTCTGAGGCAATATATTTAAGGCTAGATTTTCCACCTAACTTTAACAAGCCCCCATACTGGGGAACAAAATTATAGCCACAAATGATGACAGCATGTGGTTTGTCATGTGCTTTCATTGTCACCCACAAAAATGGAGGTTAGCATCTTAAAATGTGGCTCTCAATTTATATATACATCCTCTATTTAGGCATATGTAGTAGGCCTGCCTTTTGGAGCTTGGGTTGAGTTGAGTCCTGGGCTTGAGATTTTGCTGTTTTGATTGGTGGAGCCCATCCACCAATCAGGAGGCAACAAGAGGAGTTAAGTCATGCCCCTTTCCTGAGGGGAGGGGGAGAGGAGCTCCCCCCGGACCTGATTGTAGACTGCAACACTGTCAGGTCTGGAAGACTTCAGGGGCAGAGCAGCTAGGCTCTTGGTGCACCATGACCCTGGGAGCTGCGTGAGGCGGGTTGGGTCTGCAACCTCTGGCATGCAGCCAGGGACACGGTATACAGGCCGATGCACGGAGCAGGATCTTTGGAGCACTTGGGTGGCTCAGGTCCCCAACCCCCCGCATGAGGCTGGGAACTCGGTTCAGGAGGTGCTGCATGGAGGGTCCGGGTGTGGATCAAACCCGGTGCTGCACAAGGTGGCCCAGGCCTCCAACCCATAGCAAAAGGTTAAGTCTAGGGATCCAGATAGTGCTCGGGCTACTGAACCAGCAGACAGGGCTGAGCCAGAGGTCCTAGAAGCCCTGCATAGTAGAGTCCTGTTTCAAGGGACAGCAACTCCCCGAAGCCCACCACAGGCAAGAAAGCAGCTTGGCACAGAAGAGGAGGGCCACCCTCCAGGCCTGGGAGCCATAAGTTGCAGAGAAAAAGGATTCCCACAGGGGAGGGGGAGTCCCCCCTGGTTAGTTAAGGCCTCCTGAAAGTGGAGGTCCCACTGGGAGGACCTCCCTAAAGTTACCAGCTTCCTTGAAGGGTTTGGGAAAAAGCCCAAGGGCATTGGGGTTTCCCCTTAGGATTAAGTTTATCTTTGAGGTTCTTGTGCCATAAGCGGTGTGATGTCATGCCTTATATTTTGTGAACCCTCATGTTTGTAAATTAGTAGATGAGTAGAGTCCTAGGGCTCTATTATTGTAGATTAGTAGATGAGTACAGTCCTAGGGCCCTTTCACTATTTTTTAACCTGTTGTTTATTTGTATTTATTTGTGACTTATTTATTGTTGACCTATACTTACCTATAGTTTATCTGTTGGTTATCTATGTTTATTTTGGGGTTTATCCATTTCAGATCAGATACTTACCTGTGACTTTCCTATATCTGGAGCACTAGTATAAGGTTTTATAGCGTTTACCCAGAGGGTATAATTTATGTTATTTGTTATATATCATATATATATATATATATATATATATATATATATATATATATATATATATATATATATATATATATATATATGGTACATAGGTTTATATGCATGTTTATTTTCCTTGTGATAAGTTAATGTAAATAAATTTGTATATAGTTAAGTTCCCTGACTGTCCTGGCCTGGTTCTATAGGGACAGAGGGAAACTGAGCGGTCTGCAGTTCCCCCACAGCACACCTGCCAGCTAACAATTCCCTTCATTTGGAGAAGGGGAATATATACCTGAGTACGCCTGGGCTACACATATTTATATTATGGTTTGATTTTTGTGTTGTGGCACTAGTGGGAAACTTAAAGTCTAGGTTTAATTACCATTCTTTCATTGGCAGCCATCAGTCTCTGGAAACCATGGGGATTGCGCCCTTGGTAGGTTAACAGGTACTACCACAGCCAGTGCCATAGCAATGAAGTTTGGTGCCCAGGGCAAAGCCCACAGCGAAAGCCCACCCTTGCCCCACACACAGATCCAGGGGGCACATGCCCCGCCCCCCCGCCATGCTTGCCTGGGAGTGCATGCAACGGCAGGAGCCACTCTTCCTCTGTCCCCACACTCCCCCAAACAAGCTGCCCACGGCTCTGTCCCACACCCCACCTGGCTGGGCAGCACCTAGTCCCACTCCTTCACTTTGGTGCCTGGAGGCAGTCGCCCCATTCAACACCCCTCCCCACCCCCCCGGCTACAGAACTGACCACAGCTTCTTGAATGGCTGAGAAGTCTGATGCACGACAGGCAGATCCTCCAGCAGGTTGCACACACAAACTCAGTTGATTTTGCCAAGTACTGTTTTGTCTTGCCTGCCTCTGATGCCTCTTCTCTAACTCATCATTGACCCTCTCCATCTGAAAGCAATGTAGGCCCTGCTTCATGATGACTTTCCACTCGCAGCAGTCAGAAGCAATTGTTTCCCAGCATTGGCCATCAAAGTGCAGCTCAGGAAGGTTTTTCCTGCAGACATCAACATGTGTGCCAAATTAATTGCAACATGTACCAAAACTTGCATGTGTGACCATAAGCAAATGGTTTTTGCCTGCTGTATTCCATTTTTTTCCTCCCCCATTTCATAAATCTTGTCTTTTAAAAAGAGAAACTCTTCATGGTAGGGATTATGGTATATAAAGTTATGCATATTACTGGCTTCCTTGAAATACTGGAAGTCAGTATTTCTTATTTTTCAGAAAAACAAAAGGTTCAAGAAAATGTTTTAAGGTGAGCAAAAAAATGTGGTTTTTGAGCTTCATTAGGACTAGCATATTGCCCTGAATATATTGAGGTACTTTTCAAAATGAAACTCCATTTTGAATAAAAAGGCAAAATGTTACATTGGTTTTTGGATTTCCTTAAACTGAAATAATTTGACAGATTCAACATGAACTTACAACACTTTTCAGTCAATTAGAATTGTATTTCTCAGCAAAAAAAGTTTTAGCCAAAAACCTCGCTGAGCTCTTAGCTCTAATTGTGCCAGCTCAGTGCCTTGCACTACTGAACCCCATTCTTGGCCAAGGCACTAAGACCATACAAGTGTATAACTTGAGCTTCATTATACGAGTCCAAATCTTTTCCAGGCTTATAACAAAAATGAACTGTAAGTACTTTGGAGGAAAACATTGAGCAATTTTTCATCATCCATTAGACTGAGAGCAACAAACTTTTTAAATTATTACAATGAATTCCTATTTGACCCTGTACCTCTGTAGGGAAAAAATCTAAATCTTCAAGCTCACTACAACACTAACTTCCTTAAGAAGATTAATTTGATGGGTAATAGAGGGGGGGAAAGCAAGTGTTTGCTTTTTAATAGCTCCAGTACTGATTTCAGACAAGCCTTGTCATCTCCAGTCAGCCAGGTTTCCGTCACATTTGGATTGCACTACTTGAAAATACTGAATTAGTCCATCTGTTCACATTTAATTTCTCTGTCTGTTGGGACTTAAGTCAGCCTTCTGATGTGTCACTCAGGCACACATCCAAAGCATCTATCTATAAAGTATCCATTACTTCTCCTTAAATAGCAAAAATTGAACTTTTTATCTTTACCAGCTACCTAAGAGGCCACTGTTACTACAGGGAACATCTGCCCCTAAAATGGCATATTTCAGCTGTACTATAAGTCAAGATAAATTGACCTTTTCCTAAGGAAATGACTGAAATACTAAATAAAAGTAGTTTCCTTATAGGATGACAAAGGTTATCTCAGGGTGTTTTAATTGCAGGGGACATGATCAAGCATCTAAGATCAGAGATATTAAAAACAATCTGAGTAAAAAGAAGATAGATAATCAACCCTCTGGAAAGGCTGGAATTTGGGTCACACTATAATTTAAGGAAATATTTATAGATAGCTCTTGTGGTTTAATAAATTACAAATGTATTACAGACACTAGTAGCATGAGTTATAAGTGGCTCTGGATAAATACATCAGTTGAAAAGATTTATAAATGGTTGTAAGCAACATATCTGTAGGGTGACCATATCTCTTGAGTCTCAAAACGAGAAAAACGTTTGTGGGGAGAAGGGGGGCAGTTAGCTAGGCACTGCCTTTTCAAGGGTTTTCTGGCATACCATGGTACTCCACTCTCCCCACTACGTACACACACACAAACCACCCTGGCACATACAGCTGTCTCCAAGCTCCAGTCCCAGCACAGTGTGTCAAGAGTGGGAAGAGCAGCAGCATCCTGGCTAGAAAACGTTTCTGCCACTGCATTGCCATTGCAAATGGGACAAAATAGTTTACCTGCTATAGATTCTAGCATTTGGAGAACAGGGAGATTGAGATTTGAAACTTGATTTTGGTTCTTGGTCTTGTCCACTGAATCATCCAATCGTGCAGTGACATCTAGCAGATAACGCTCATTGGTGTGTAGTCACGCTGCTCAACAGAGGAGCTAACAGCCTCAGAAAGCAAGTGGAGGGAAATTCATAGCAGCCTTTGTTCTCTTATTGGTTGCCAGGCAAAAACGTTCTCCTACACCAGTGAATTCCATCTCTGGTCTAATCACCAAGTCAACTAGCCTTTGGTTATGATTTTGCTGCATACCAAATACCCAGCCCTGAATCTCTACAAGGGAACTGGAGAACATCCACATCCTTGGAGGCCACTGAGAGCTCCACACTCTAAAATGTCAGCCTTTAAATGTTGGTGCATTTCAGGGATTTAAGTCAGGATCAAGAGCTCATCTATTTCTGAAAGTCTTCTCTTTCCAGCTCTAGGAAGGTTGACTGGCTTTTGCTGACTCTCATCAGCAAAATTCAATTATTTCTTTGCAAGGCCAACAACTGAGAACTTAGTATTTTATGTAAAAGCAGCAATTCTTATATGTTTGGTGTCTAAAATTAAGGGCTTCAACAGCCACCATCTTTTTGGCACAAATAACTACCATTGACTTGAACATCAGTCACCTCTATGCTGTTGATGAAGAAGGCAGCCTCAGTGTCCTACTTCCCATACAGCAAAAGATGTTTTTTGTTTTATGGAGGTTAATTAAAAAAATTGCAAAGAACTAGGTCAGCACAATGTCTCTTGCTGGTGCTGAAGGCTCTCAATACTTAGCACAATGTAGCAACAGTGTGTAAAATTCAAGCCTAAGAATTAGAACTAGCTATCACCCTAGTACTTCCAGTAATGGATTAAAGTGAAAGGTGAGAATGTCACTCATCTTAAAATATAACAGCATCAGGCATAGCACTTTTCCAGCTGCCAATTTAATTTCTTCTGTAAACATGATCATCCCTCCCTTCCCCCCGCACTCAGGCTAAGGAACATTAACGACAATTTGATTGTAGTGGTTAGACTGGTGGTAGAGCATGGAATTGGTGGAAGTAGGAAGCTACACGGTTAGGCTGCCAAAACTGTGAATAATATTTTATGATAAAAAGAATGTCAGAGTATCTGGATAGGATGATTACCGTGAAATTATTCCTGACTGTGAATATAAACTGTTCTCTAGTGTCTTCAGGCCTCTGTTCAGTGAGAGCACTGCAAATCCTTTCACTTAAGCTCTGAAGCCATAGCCCTTAAGGTAGATCTCATATAACAAATAGTTTTCTGTGATGTACCTCATATATCTTGGTACTTTAAGGCAAATAAGTACCTCTTCTTTGGGTGTACCTGAGTACTCAAGTGCTTAAATATATGACGCATGCATTAGCACATACTACTGCTCTGTGGATAATATATTCTGGAATCTTTGCTTGCAGGAAAGTGGTAGTTATCAATCAAAATTTCACCTTGTGCAGCTGAATTTTGAAAAGTAATGTACAGTACCTCATTCTTTTTGGTTTATAGGCTATATGAAAATAAAACCTTGATTTCTTTATTCTGTTTTTATTCTACCTTTCTCCATACGTTCCACTCTTTGAGTGCTGCAGTCTCATACTACTTCCATCCAGCCACTGGATACTTCTAGGTAGATTTAAGGGAAGAACAGCATTGTGATTTAGGTACTGTCCTGAGAATGTGAGCCCATATTCAATTCTGTTGTCATCATCACAGACACATCCTCTGTGTCCTTGGGCAAGTCACTTAATCTCCCTGTGTTTCCCAGCATCATCTATTATCATTTGTCCTGTCTAATATTAGACTGCAAACTCTTTGCAGTCTGAACAGTTTCCAAGTGTTGTGCCTACACCATGAGTCCCTGATCCTGACTTGACCTCTAGATGCTACTGGAAAATAGATCTTTTATAAAAAATACTAGTTAAATGAAACAGGCAGGGGGCTGCAGGTACTTCTGTGCAAATGGCACCAACAAAGCTAGCCCACAGAAGGAAGAGATGGTACAACTGGTTCCCAGTCTCCAGTGTTATCATGTAGTATTGTACACATCCAGTGCAGGATCTCATGATGCTACGCAGCTCCTTTTTTGAAACCCAGAAGGATGTTCTGTATACCCTACAAGTGATATATGTATTCCCTATGCAATGTATCGCGGGCTATGGGCTTCGTCAGTTCCCAGTAACAAGAGCCAGCCAAAGGAAAGAAACCTTGTTTTTGCAAAAATTGTCCAGATTTTGAAAGGCTTTTGTTCTGCTTTGAACTGAGAAAAAAACAAAACCAGTTTTGCTAAACAGAGTTGCATTAAAACATCCAGTTTCGGATTTGATAAGTGAGGATTTTGTTTCAGGTTGGTGGGTCAGTTTATCTGTCCATCTGTCTCTCTTTGCAAGCAGATGTCTCATTTGAGCCAGAACTGGCTGTACTGAGATTTGACCCGAATTAAATCTGACGTAACACAGTCCTTTATATACACGTTGGCCTTCCAAGCTGCATTACTGCTCTTTAACCAGTAGGTGACGAGCAAGAGTATGTGGCCTGACCACCTTGTCCCCAGTATAGCAGGATGAGGAAAAAGTGTTAGTGCATGGGGTTCTCAATCCCCAGGCCCCGACCCAGTGGCGGGCCGTGGCAGGTCAACTGCTGGTACACAGCACGGTCGGCTGCCAGACTGGAAGTGGTCATGGACAAGAAAACCATGGCCCCCCCCAGAGCCGGGCAGAGAGGCTGTGGCTCCTTCAGCAGGGCCCACAGCAGCACAGGGTTTGACCCATCCCTCCCACCCCCCGACCTGGGAGGTGGGGGTATCTTTACCTGTCTTCCAGCCAGAAATTCTGGCAACAGTTGGCTGTGACTGCTGGGCCACGGTTTGCTGGGCCATGGCATACAAAATTTGGGAACCTCTATTCCCAAAACAGCAAGCCTCATTTTCTTTGGCATACTTCAGAGGTACTTGAAGCAGGACAATGAGGGTGCGTCCAGACGAGCCTTTGTGTGCCTCTTGCCCCATCTCAAAGTAGTTTGGGATGTAGCAAGAGGCACGCTGGGACCAAAAAAAACAGTCCCTGCACTGCATATTTGCAGTGCAGGCTCAAAATTTGATATCTAGATATCCAGGTATCAAAAAACAAACAAACCAAACAAACAAAAAAGTGGGTCAACTGGAGGCTCGGGTCCTCCTCAGAGATGCTCTGGCTCTGATACTACATCATGCTGCCTCATCAAAACCATCATGTTCATCAAAACTAGTACAGACCCTAACCTAGACCCAGCAGGCAGTCCAGAGCCCCCAAAAGCAAAAGTAACACCCAGTAGCATAGCGAAAAGGAGGTGACTGGGGCACCAGCCCTGGGCACCAAGCCTGGTAGGGATGCAAAAAGAGCAGGGGCTGTGCTACCACATGGGTGCTACTGGTTGCACAACTGCTGATGCTGCCCTGTGTGGTTGCTGCACAGTGCACAGGGTACTCAAGTACCCAGTTGCACCTCTTGTAACCATTTTTGTTGAGATGCGCTGCTTGCCATCCTTCACCAAACTGCAGACCTCCTGCTGAAGCTTCTGCTTTTCCCCCCTCCCCTCCTCCAAAAA
The DNA here is from genome assembly GCF_030867095.1 of Alligator mississippiensis. Taxonomy (NCBI): domain Eukaryota; kingdom Metazoa; phylum Chordata; order Crocodylia; family Alligatoridae; genus Alligator; species Alligator mississippiensis. The sequence goes on along the minus strand of NC_081824.1, from coordinate 221,363,882 downwards.
CAGGTCTGTATCTTAGGCTGTTCAGTCCATTCCTTAAGGTAGTCAGGCAGAAGGCAGGGTAGTTTTGCACCTTTCTGGACTGACTGAATCAGAGATGTATAGCATGAGCTTCATAAGTGGAGGAATTTCTTCACTAGATGCTGTGAAGGGATTGTAGGAAGCAGAGCTGCTAAACACAAAGCAGTAATTACAACATGAAAGGTAGGGAATGGGAGGAGGAAAAAAGAAGGGAGTACTGCTGGGAGAGGCAAGGTGGGTGGGAGAGAGAGAAACAAAGCAATTAACCCCTTGAGGGACATAGGGCTTATCCAGCTATGGGGTAAGAATCCATAGTCTTGGTTTAGACCATTCTTAATACTATCCAATCTGTGGAAGTTTTCTTGTTCTGCAGTTTCCCATTCAAATTGGGGTTTTTTAAGTTTTGCTGCCTAAGAACAGCTACTCTGAGGTCAATGATGGAACATCCAGGGAGGTTAAAGCATTCTACCACAAGCCGTTGTGTCTTTCTGGAGCTGATGTAAGGTCAGTGCCCATTCATTCTTACACATAGGGATCACCCCATCTGTTCAATGTAGACCAGTAGAGGGGCACTGTAAGCAGGTGATGGCATATATATGATGTGTTTCTACTTCCAGCCTGCTGCTTCTGTTCTCTGCTAGTATCTGGCTCTTTACTGAGTGTAGACCCTTCGGACTACAGAGTATCAGGCCATATTCCCATATCCTTGGCATTGTAAAGCCTGGTGAGTTTTGGATGGAGCAGCTGTGGGTATGTCTGCACAACATAAGGCAGAGCAATTCTGAGAAGACCCATGCTAGTTTTGAGCAAGTTGCTGTATATACACAGTGCAGTGCCATGCAAATATACTAGACCAAACACTTCTGGTTCTGGAGCTGATTTGATGGACCCTTCCTATACTGAGTGGTCTTTTCCATCAAGCTCAGCTGGAGGGGAGGGAAAATCTAAAGTAACGTTCCCTATGTTACTGCTGATACCTACTCAATCATAAGAGACATCTGAAGAATGAGTGGCTCTTCCATGATGCAGTATTCCAGGTGAAAGTGTTCAGAGTGGACCAGTGTCTTAATTTGCACTCTTTTTATGAAGAGCACAGCAGCATTACTGGCTTGGCAGAGAGTGCTCCAATTACAACTAGTTGTTTTCACAGTGTAGTTATGGGACCCTTCCACCAAACTAAAAAGGCAAAATCCTCAGTGTATCACCACTGAAAATCATTTCATTCTGTTCAGCAATCTGACCAGGCTGCAAAGATCCAGCCACAAGAAAGAGCTGGGAGGGCATGTCCATAGTCTGTAATTCTCTTAATTTATGGAACGACTCTCAATTGTCATAGCCACACATTTCCTGCTTCTCTCCTGTTTTCAAACATTATCTTAAAACTTGGGTCTTGGTCTCATAAGTAACTGAACAGGCAGAGAAGTTTGCAAGGGTAGACATGTCAACTTCAGTGGGTCACTGTGGAACAGATGCCAATTTGAATGATTATTGGGACTAAATTAGGGACCTCTCAGATTAAAATGGTAACTTCTCTAAATCCTGAAAGTTAGTACAAGCAGTTCTGACAAAGGTATTTCAAGCTGGTACTGAATAAAAGAAAAAAGACAGATCTTTGTCATCATTAAATATCAATGTTACATATGAGCATTCCCCCCCCCCCCCCCCCCTGCAGTTAAGCTCCCCTCAAGTGAAGTGATAGAAGTGTTTTCACCCTTCAGTAGGTCTGAATTTCTAGGCTTCTCCTGGGTACTATACATTGTAAATGAATTTGAACTTACTAACCCGAACCCTGCAAGGCATTTGAAGCAGAGAAGAAAAGTTGTAGGTATTATGTGCTTTTCTTTCTTGGCAAACAACACTTATATAAAGTATCTTGAGCAAAAAAAAAGGGTAGTGGCTGCTTTCTTCACCCAGTTCAGCTGCTACACACAAAATGGATGCTTAAATTTTGTTATGCTGTTTCAAGACTTGAAAAAGCCTTATTTCTTGAATCCTTTCCTCTTCCTTCCCTTGGGAAATATCTTGCCATTCACTCTATTTTTCCTAACTTGCTACCCATTGCAGTACAAACGTTTTCAGTTTTTCCATCATATAAAGTTGAGGAGAGCAGATTTTTAGGTGCCCTTTTATATATTTGTAATAGAGCTTAACTAGCATTGTTGTACAGTTGCTTATATAAGTTGAAGGACCATTTCATTGCAGCTTTTGACAATCTCATTAATTTCTTCCCAGCGGCAGTTCATTACAAGTATCACAAGGAAAAGCAAACCAAATATCCCTCTACTGATATACCACTGAGAACTAAGCAAACTAACTATGAATAAATCTAGGTTACTATAGTATGCTTAGTTCTTCACAGCAGTAATTAGAGGGAACTGAGAGTGGACAGTGTGATTTTTTTTTTTTTTTAACAAAAACCAGCATCTCTTGCCATAGTTCTACACCTGAATTTTAGTTGAATTGGTGTGGCTGTTCCTTGAAGGCACCAGGACCTTGAGTCTATGAAATACCTAATATACAAAAAAAAATGGGTTTGGCTCCAGATATTCTTTTTTAACTTTACTTTCCTTTTAGGAAAGTAAATAGAATTGAGATGCAGGCCTTCTTTCTGTCTGTAACCAAGTTGCTATTTTACAGGCTGGCCTGTGAGGGCAAATAATCAGCATGGTGTTGCTGTATTTTGGCAGGTATGACTTGCCAACCTAAACAAGGATTGTAATCTAAAATCCTTATAGAGGTCTAGATGAAAATTGCTCACATTCCCTGGGAATGCTAAACAAGTCTCCAATCTATATATGTGGTAAACTGTTGCTTCTAAAACTGTAAAAATCCAGTAAGACTAAGCCCTACTGTGCATAATATACAACCACATTTTGTGTGATGAGGTAAGATGAGCTGTAAGTGCAGAATACAGACCAATATTTTTAAGTGTATTTAGTATAGAAGTAATAGAATTGGAGCCAGGGGGCACAGATGGGGAATGAAATCCTCCTGTGTTTTAAAGTCAAAGGTATGGCAGAGGCAGAAGCAGTATCATGGAATCTTAGAAAACTAGGGTTGAAAGGGACCTCAGAAGGTGATCTAGGCTAGGGACAGACATTCCAAAAGCCTAAGCCTGCATTGATTCAACCTTTCCAGTTTAGTCTAACCTGGCTAGGCTGAACTGGTTTGTAACCACAGACATTCTCTCTGGACTGAGGAAATGTAGGCACGTGAAGCCAGGGGGCACTAGAGCAGCCCTCCCTTCCCTTGTACAGTGCTGAGCTCAGGGGGGGCATGGCCAGGACCAGGCAGGATGCTCTGATTAGGGAGGTGTTTCCCCCTGCCTCTTATTGATAATAGAGCATTTATCAGCTGTGTTATCAGCATTTATCACCCCATCAGAAAACAAAGCCTTTCTCCATTAGTTCATGCGTTTCTTAAAAAACTTTTCCAAGGAAGGAACAAAGGGACATTACCAGCTACCTGTTGATTAATTTCAAACAGCCCTAAGCCACAGTGCAGTCTGCCTTTGTCCGGTCTCCTACCCCACAGACTATAGCCAGCATGTGGTATGCTAGCTAATGCTGAGAGGTGTCTGTGTGAGGCAGAGGGGAGGGAGAAGCCATGCTTATCAGGGAGTGGGGAGTGGGAGGAGCAAGGGGAAGCCAGACAGATGCCTGCAGTCTCTGCCAAGCTCCAGCCAGGGAGCAGAGGGGAGGGAGCAGAGAGCCCCGCCCAGTCAGAGAGCATGCCAGGATGCTGAGAGAGTCTGGTTTAACTTAAATCATCAAGGGGCCTGGAACAGACATTGCATAAACCAGTTTGGCCCAAATCAGTTAAGTCTGATACTACATTCAACCAGGTTTATCTCAAACTGGTTTCAGCCATTTTCAAACTGATTTATGTGCACTGAACATCTGTTCTGTTACAGTTTCTGATCACTTAAACCTGTTTATGTATAATGTCTGTCCCTAGCCCTAGTGCAACCCTCTGCTCAAAGCAGGGCCATGCCCAACTATATGATCCCAGCCAAAGTGTTGTCTACCCAGGTCTTAAAAACCTCTATGATGGAGATTCCATGACTGCTCTGGGAAGTGTGTTCCAGTGCTTTATTACCCTCCTAGTATGAAAGTTTTTCCTAATATCTAAGCTAAATTTCCTCTGCTGCAACTTGAGACCATTGCTCCTTTTCTGTCATCTGCCACCACTGAGAATGGAGTTGGACTGTTCTCAATGGTGGTAGATGACAGAACAAGGAGTAGTGATCTCAAGTTGCAGCAGGGAAGTTCAGCTTAGATATTAGGAAAAAATTTCTCACTAGGAGGACAGTTAAGCACTGGAACAGGCTACCCAAAGCAGTTGTGAACTCTCCATCCTTAGAGGTTTTTAAGACCTGGGTAGACAACGCTTTGGCTGGGATCATATAGTTGGGGATGATCCTGCTTTGAGTAGGGGGTTGGACTAGATGACTTCCTGAGGTCCCTTCAACTCTAATTTTCTATGATTCCATGATACTGCTGCTGCCTCTGCCATACCTTTGACTTTAAACACAGGAGGATTTCATTCCTACTCTGTGCCCCCTGCTCCAATTCTGTTACTTTGACACTAAATTTCACACTAAATTTTGTTACTTTGACTCTGTGTGGAAACTACAAGCTTTCCACACAGTGACCAGCTAGTTTGCCTCAATCCTGTTGTAAAAAAGATTGTTTTTATAGGTAATGGGGAACTTTATTTCCTGGCCTAGTTCCTGAGATAGCTCAACAAAAGTGATGATTGGTTTTAGTGATAGTCTGTCAAACAGCATCTGGAGCGAATGCATCAATTCATTTTGCATAGGCCATCAAACAGTCCTTACATAGTAACTTTTGGTCACCAGTGATTTAGGTTGTTTTAATCATTGACCTTGAAAGGCACAGAATGTCATTGCCACCTGCCCAGAGCCATCCAGCCTCCCAATGAGAGAGAGTTACATGGGAGTCCAATTTAAATAACACCTCCAAATTGAATAAATCTATAAAGAGAATCTATTTTCCCTGAGTCAAACAGCAATGTATATGGAAATGCAGCAGAGTGCTTTATTAATGAATAGCTGTCAAAGGAACAAGCCTCTTGGCAGGATAAACTTTACCCTGTAGAAACCTGAAATAATAAAGGAAAGAATTTTAGCAAATAAATGTTCCCTAGAGGGAGATCTTTTATGCAGGGATGGATCCTCTGCCTCTACCCTTTAAGGATGCTCCATCATGCTAGAATTTCATAAAATATCATTGCTGTTACGCAGCAGATATCCCACAACATAGATCAAAGACAATATTTGCTGTATGTCACATAGATGGAGTTGGAGAGAAGGAAAGGAGAAGTGCTTGTGATGCAATGCCGTCCAAGGGGAGGAAAGCTGTGGGCTCTGAATGCATTACAGGATTGCTAGAAGCATTGACAAAACAGTTTCTCTTGGCATGAGTATACAAAAACTAATTACCCAGAGGTAAAACGTTGAAGGGGCTTAACTGCATCAGCTACTCCATGGTCAGTGTCTGTAAGCACACTCTTAGCTAAACCACATTAACTTACTCCTCAATGAAGGAGTTACTTCACATAACTAGTCTCTTTGTCTGTACCCTCAGTGTTCCTTCAAATACCCTGGATGCTATCTTTATATGCTCATAATGGTCACAAGCAGAATAATTCACAGAAATGTTCATAGAACCACATTCTTTTGAAATACACAATTCCATCAAAATTGCAGTTTTTGCAACATTGAACTGTTTTACCATAATTTCATTTTGAAAGAAGGAAGGGGACCAAAGGAGTTCCAATGATATTGAAACTTTCCATTTCAACATTTTTCACTCTAAAATATTTCAATTCTTTATGTTGTAATAATTTGTTTTCAATGTATTTTATTATGGTGTACTCTAGTAATCAGATATTTTATTTTGACTTTTTAACAATATAAAGTAATAGCATACAATACAATTACATTTATATAATTTATATGTGTATATATGATACATAAATTACCAGTGGGAGAATCCATATGAGGCAAATCTTGGAATCTTAGGTGGAGGGTATCAGACCTCAAGTTAGACCAAAACAATGATGAAAACACATAAAAACTCATCTGGAAGGGACAGACAAAGATGCAACAAGGTGAAAAAAGATTGAATAAGATAGTTAAAGTGATTATAGGTCCCCGAGACCTGTGAGGCCAAAAATAAAAATGTATTCTATATAAATTGTAATACACAACTCAACCTTTCACTGAACCCAAAAAGCTATAATTGCTAGAAAGCTAATTTGCTAGAGCAAAATATTTCAAATGAACAGATATATATAAATTTTCTTTCACAGGAAATTTTGAAATGTGGGGTCTTTCTTCCAATTTGGAAGGAAGCCAAATGTCAAAATCTTGAAATCCTTTGGGAAACAAAACTTCTACACAGCTCAAGTGACAGGGTCTTGTAAGTCATTATTTCTAGTAAAAAGAATGGCATATGGTACGACTACTGTTTGACAACTCAGTCTGAGCGTGAACTAGCCTTCCATACTAAATCAGAAACCGTGCTTACTGCATAGGAGTCACATATTCTCAATGTAAATTAAAAAGAAATTGCTTTTCTGTTTTTGTACCCTTCTGCTGCTCCTTTCATTTGGAATAAGAGCACTTCAAAGCACTGTCCAATGGTGAAATAGTGGAGGCAAGTTTCCCTAGCACTGTGCAAAATTCCCAATCATTTCAAAGTAAGATTACATGGAAATGTTCTCTGTGTAATTTATTTTGTATGATTTCAAATGCTTTTCAGTAACTTGTCTTCTACAATTTTGACAAAATTGTTATATCACAAGCAAGATTTTAAAATGGCTTCTATCCAGTAGCAGTCTTCATTCACATATAAGTCAATTCTCACCAAGAAACAGGCCTCTTTTTATGCTGAATTGGTCCATTCCTATTGTAAATGAGCCCACCTTTGCCTGAACAGTTTCTGTAAAATTTCTAGTTTAAGTTTCTAATGAACAAAAATGGATTTTGAACCTCTACCTCATTATAAAGCAGTCAAGGGATTAAGAACCTCTGCCTAAATTAGCCGAATGCAGAGTGCAGAGAGGTAACTAGGTGAAGTTTTATGGCCACCATTCCAAAGGGGGTCAGTCAAAATAATCCTGTGGTTTATTCCAGCCTTAATTTCCGTACAGCTAAACATGTGGAATGCTGCTGCCACTTCCATTCCATGAACAATGCAAACAGCTGAGATGTTATTTCCTTAATTTGAAGCAAATTGGAAAGTATTTTGGTGTGTGTTAAAATAACATTAAAACTTTTTCCAACTATTTAAGTTGGTCCAATAAAAGATATCAAATTCACCCAAAGAACCTTGTCTGCCTATTCCCTTAATAATGCATTTTTTAACTTAACATGCAACATGACTTGCTCTGAATTGGGATGGGAAAACTATTGTGGTAAAAGAGATTAATCTTTTGCACAAAGTGCTATTTTTTTTCCTTCGTTGTTACTCTTCAGATTCCTGTCTGAGTGTAGGGGATAGGTGAAGACAGTATCAATCTAAATATTGGAATAATGCTAGCATGGAAACAGCAGCAGGTAAAAGGCTAGGTAAGCTCTTGATGGCTATATTGAGTGATTCTGTTACATGGCAATACTCAAGAAACATTTTTTTCTATACTGAACCAAGAACTTTGCTAGAAGTAGGATACCATATTCTCCCTAAAACTTCCTTCTTTGTTTCAGCTTTCCCTGACCCTCTCCTACCTGGCTTTTTCTCCAGATTTAAAGAAACAATGCACATTTCTCCTGACACTTATCAAACAAGAATTGATCATAAAATGGAAGGTGTGGAAGTGATCAGTTCACAATTACTTGGACAGTAGTAGGTAAGATCACATATTTTTAAATAATCTTGACTCCAATTTTCTTTGTCTTGCAGATTTGCAAACTTATACTTATTAGGTATGTTTAGCAGTGTTTGTTCAGTAGTTTTCTGGCTCTAGACATGAGGTGATGATGCAGGTTGCTCCCTGTGATATACCCAGACCTAACACTAAAATTAGCAGGATACTAGACTGTCAGAAGAAAGCCATTAGAAACTTCTAGCTGCTGCACTACACTAGGGTCATAATGGGGTCATTACTCTGCTAACTTTCATCCTCTTTGTATAATGTCACACTGTCCCAGAATTTCATTGCAGCTATGGCACAAGCTCCATGCTGTCATCAAGTTCTTTATGGTGCAATATAGTAAATTCCTAGCTTAAACAGCCTCTTCTTCAGTTTCTTTTTCCTCCATAAAAGACACAAAATCTTGGCACCTATCTTCATATTGAATTGCTGTCTTGGAAAGCTTTGTTCAAGGTCAGCATAACAAGCCTATAAACTAGCTTGTATATTATGCTTTAATGTTTCCTAAAGATTTATGCTGGATGGATACCACAGGTCTGCAGCTCTGTGATGATAATCACAGTGAGGTATTAGGCTGCAGCATTAGCACTGACTCAGCACTCCTTGGACTAGAGTTATAGTGACTCAGTAAAAATTACTAGAATTTGCTTGAGGGTCTTTTTTCATTCCAGTAATAGGTGATGGTGAAGTGGCTGCTGAAATGATCAGGCTAAATATGAGGGGCCAAAGTCAGAAAAGAGCTGGACAACTTACTCCCTCATTGGTTTCCCTGCATTTAGCCCAAGGACATTAATAGTATCACAGAAATATAGACATTCTGTGCCAGGGGAGGCCAATCTATGGCACACATGCCACAAGTGGCACACACAGCCTCTGTGTGTGGCATATGGCAGACTGGGGAGAGGACAGGCGGGGCAGGGAGCAGAACAGCTGATTGGGCAGGGTAAGGATTGGGAGTGGCACTTATGGAGGGCATGGGGCTAATCTGTGGCATGACTACCAAAAAGGTTGGCCCCCATTGTTCTAAGCAATTCTAATCAACTATAAATAAATATAACCACATAGTCTATCCTAACTCTGCAGTTGGTCCAATAAAAGATATTACCCACCAAAATCTTTGCATCTTTCTTATATCCTGGAGCATCATGGCTACAACATCACTTCAATATTCCCATAAATCAACATAGCTGTATAAACTTGTTTATACCAGCTCAGAGTCTGTCCTTGCATCTATACAACTGGACTGATCTTGCATTGGCTGACTTCAGTTGTGTCTCATGGGGACAATTCACCAACACTTCATGCATGGTCATAGTGAAAAACAATATAAGTACTTAAGTGCACCAATACATTCAATTAAAATTAAAAATGGAACTAGAAGCCAAGGTCTCTTGCAGCACTTTTAGAAAGTGGATTCTCACTTTGTGTTCAATAGTATCAAATAAGATGCAAAAACATAAGACCCAGATATCTTGACTGTCCAGCCACTTGCTTGCACTAGGCCCCACATTTGCCAATATTTGTTCATTAAAAGTACAGCCTGTTTTGTCAAGAACATGTGCTCCATTTTGTAGATGTGTCTTTGAATACAGCTGACACCTTCCAAAGGGTACATCAGATACAGGTGATAGCCATCATCTGCTCACTGGGTTGGTTTTGGACTGTGGCAAAACTGAGAAAAGAATTAAATGCCAAGGCAAAAGACATGTTCAAGAACTCTATATTTCAAAAGAAGAGGAGGGATAAGGGGAGAGGGTAAGAGTCATCAGAAAAGGAGGTAGTAGGTAAAGAAAATGGAAAAGACAAGGAGACAATGTGTAGTCCAAGGGATGCTTCCCGAAGGCTGCATTGTAACTCCACTAACTCCCTCAGTAAGGACACAATCATAATGATCAAAGAAACCAAACAAAGGTTTGTGGTTCAGTCAGTTCCAGCCCTCCTCTCCTTCTTGCTTCAGGCCAGGAAATGAAAGGTGTCTAGACTCCTAAGCTAAGAACAGGCAGTCAAAAAGCCTGAGGCTGAATCAATTCAATCTTCACAGGTTAGTCTTATCTGTGTAGATTGAACTAATAAGCAACTGAACAGACAGTCACTTTTGATTCCAGAAATGCAGCAACATGCCTGCAGTGGCTCAGGCCAGAAGCCAGGGGGTGCTAAAACATGCCTCCCTGCTTAGCTGGAGAGAGAACTTGAATCTGGAGGAGATCTGGGACAGAATTTCAATAAACAGATCTAACGTAAATCAGATAAGCTTGATATTGCATCCATCTAGGTTTATTTTAAACTGGGTTCAACCATCTTGAAAGAAGTTGTGCACTGAACTTGTATTGCATTACAGATTTGAACTGGTTTCTGATCACTTATACTGGTTTATGTATAATTTCTGTCCCTAGCCCTAAAGATGCAGACAGACCTCGTGGGATTTTCAAAAGAATCCAAGCAAGCTAGGCACCAAAGTCCCATGTGTTCCAGTAGGGGTTAATATTAACATAGTGCTGCTTTTCTCTGAAGTCATGCTTCCTATCTGAAAACATGGAAATTCTTACTTAGAATGGTTTTAGAAAACAGCATGTTCCCAATTCATTGCACAAGGATCAGTAGGGCCACCCCTGAAATGTTGGTACATGGAATACCTGTTGAACAGTGCATGGTAACAGAAAGAAAGGCAGCTTCTACTTTTCCCCAGCAGGAAGTGACCAGAATCAGCCTCTAGTAACTGAAGGAGCTATTCATGATGGATTTACTTTCATGTGGAAAGAAACTGGAATCCCTGAGATAGAAAGTAAATGTTGCTGGGATCTCTGTGAGGCATTGACCTCCCAGTGGAGTGGGAGGAGAATGATCCAAAGCCTCTTAAAAGAGAACAGAAAGATTCCTATGGCTTCAAGAGGCCCTGGATGTGGTTTTTCCTTTAATGTGCATGTACATGTGAACCACAGCAATGTTGGTTTCTTTATTATTTTAAATCTTCCAGATAATCGGACAGGATCATATGGGAACATATTACCACATATTAACACATTTAACCTGACTCTCACTCAGATTGTGTCTTGGGAGTTTAGTTGCTTCTTGCAGAGAAACACTCAAGTCGTTCTTGGTCTTACTAGCTTTTGTATGCGAAGGTGGTGGTGGGGAGAACAGTAGCACATGATGATTACATGTATTGATTTTATACCTTAATCTCTGCTGTTCAGATATGGACAAGTCTTGCATAAGCCTTGAAACTCACTGGAGATTTGTAGAGCTGAATGGATTAAGTTTGCAATGAAGTTTATGGAGCTTTTTCATATTTAAGCTTTACTTCATTGCCCAATGAATGGACTAAAAAACTCCTTCAGATAGGTTTTTGCAGGCACAGCTAGAGGAGTTTGTGTGTGTGTGTATCTAATATATATTACACAAACACACACACATATATACACACATACATACACTGTTATCCTTTTGTGGGAGGAGGGGAACTCATATTAAGGTGAATACTTATGAGGCAAAAAAATATAGTGTGCATAAGAGATACGTTGATGCCTTAAATGAAAGGTAAATCTTTCCAGAAGTCTCAGAGAAAATTAAAGCCTGTCCATACTGACTGTTTTTGAGTGATAGGGAGCTTATGATCTGTCGAAAAAAATAAATAAATAGGGATTTTACAGTATTTCCAAGAGGTCTGGCAGGAGTTCTTCATAAAGGATTATTTTATTCTATAGGGTTTACTACTTATCTGGCAGTATTGCTTGTTATTCCTGACACTTCCTCCACTGTATCATCTGCTTCTTTAGAGGAAAAGAGAAAAACAGCTTGTTTCCTGGAGAGCACTAAACATGCCAAGGCAGGGAGTGGGGGGATGTTCTGATTCATTTTGCCCCCTTTCCTCCACTCCTTCGAACTCCAACATCGTGTTCCATGAATGGTTGATTTTATTCATGTTTTGGCTACTTTTCTAAACGGATGATGTTTATGACATTTTCTTTCTTGGACAAATGGATGTAACAAGGATACAAATGTTATCCAACCGTTAAAAATAGTTCTAGTGCAGGGGTAGGCAATTATTTGGGCTGGAAGACTGCTTAACAAGTTTTGGTGAGCTCTTGAGGACTCCACGCACACACATGTGCACCCTAGTGGTAGCCCTGGGCCTGGCCCAATCCTGCCTGTTTCTCCTCATCCTGCCCCCGCCACGCAGAGCTGGCACCTGCTGGCTGCAGCTGTAGCTTGGGGGGGCAGGGGATGGAACCTGGTTGCGGGCCTCTGCAGGTCCTGGGAGGACCAGACTCTATTTCTCAGACCCCCAGACAAATGGTCAGGTGGGGTCCTTCAGCCCAGTGTCCCCTGTGGTGCTAGCAAAGGCTGGAACTAGCAAAGGCTGGAACTAGAACCACGACCCGCAGCCAGCAGAGGTGGGAGCTCAAGCACTGTTGCACAGTGCCAATGCCCATGCTTCCCACCTGTGGGCCAGATAAAATCAGTTGGCGGGCCTCATATTTTGCTCACCCCTGTTCCAGCAAGTGATTCATTTATCTTCTTCTTTATTTTCATTATACATATGATTCCTTGCAAAGGTTCTCTCAAAATTGACATGCTTTATTAAGAGGCAGGAGCTTTTCTATGATATCCTTTATTGTATATTCAGAACAGAGTTTAGCAAACTTTTGGGTACACATCACACTGCCTCAGGTCTCAGAAACTGCTTTTCCCCAGTATCCAAGAAAGGGCAATATGTGCCTGAAAGCTTGTCAAACCACTGTCTCAACTGTACAGTTGGTCCAATAAATGATATCACAAAAAAATCCTTGCCTCTTATACATTTCCTGGACCATCCGGGCTACAACAATACTCTGATTCTACTATCTGCTCCATTAACACATTTTAAATGACGTCAATATAATATTTTAAGTCAAATGTATAGTTACACAAATACTGATATATAGGCTCTCTCAGAGACTACCTGAGGAAGTTCTATACAACCATGGCCCTAGCCATATACTTCAATATCCACCACTTAGCATAGGAACCCTCAACTTCCCTAAATATTTGAATAAGGGAAAAAAAGTTTTGAAAAATGATGAAAAAGATAACAAATCCCAGCCCAACCTGACCACGATTAGACTTCAGACATGAAAGTCTTCTGGCCAAAGGGCAATGGTTTCTTATTTTCATCAGTATAGCTATACTTCGACTCCTCAGCTAATGCAGTATGGCATGGGAAGAGAAGCAGTCACTCAATAACCAGGTACCAAATGACTTAATGCTTCATAGTTTAAAAGCAGCACCTTGCATTGTATCCAGGAACATTTTATGGGAATCTTTGGGACTCAGAGTATTGATACTTTTTGCTAAATAAGTAGTAGGAGTAATTAGCTAATTCTGGGCCTTGTTGCACATTAATTTTAGGTGGCTCTTAACCCCTGGATTGTCATTAACATCTGAAATTAGTTTTAAGCACACTTTAGGTGACTAAAAGTTATGCCACTTCAGGGCAAGTTTATCTCTGATCTGTGTTTCCCAGCTTGTGTTACATTAATATGTAGTCACTCCCCACAAGTGAGCCACCCAAGTTGCAGTCCTTCAGCATCCCAGGATGCAGTGTCCTCTCCTACAACCTCCTGTTCTGTGTGGACAAACTTTCCATCCCCTGGACTCTACTGTCCAAGGGGCAGTTCTGACACCAAGCTAAATCTCCCTCCTACCCCCAAGGGTGTTATCTTCCCACACCCAGGGTTGCAATCCCATGCAAACAGCCTGCAGAGCATGCGCCAGCTAGTCAGGTGGCTGTGCATGGATGGGCCCAGTAGTGGGGTCTAGGGAGGGGGGAACAAGATAGGGGGCCAGATTGGGCCCCTTAAGCTGGAGCTTTCTTCCTGGGACAGCAGCAGTAACAGCCCCAGAAATGCCTTCCCTCACTGCTTCCACTTCGCAGCCAACCTGGGAAGCACAACCGGCACCCCTCACATCCCAATCCCAAATCCCAATTTATTAAAACATGAGATTTTCTTTAATTTACTTCCTCTTTATTTTTTTAATTCTTTTTTTACATCTGAGAAGGGATTTGGTGGCGGTCTATAAACTTACCAGGGGGGACCAGTGGGGAATGGGAGAGTCCCTGTTCCCCTGAGCACTACCCAGGGTAACTAGGAATAATGGCCACAAGTTGATTGAGAATAGGTTCAGGCTAGATATCAGGAAGCACTACTTCACATTTCAGGGTGGCCAGGATCTGGAACCAACTTCCAAGGGAAGTGGCGTTCCAAACGAGGCTGGATAATCACCTTGCCAGGGTCGTTTGACCCCAGCACTCTTTTCTGCCCATGGCAGCGGGTCAGACTTGATGATCTGCTCAGGTCCCTTCTGACCCTACCAACTATGAAACTATCTTTTTATTGTATCCTTCAGTGGCTGACTTCCTTCATTTCACCATCCTTCCCCAACCTCCATTTCCCTTCCACTTACCATTTCATTACCTACCTGCATTCCATTAACTCTCCACCTCCCAGCTTCATGTTTCTGCCTCCCTCCCATTCCCTCTCTCACTCCTGCCCTCCTCTCCCTTCCCCCTTAAAGCAAGGATAGAAGCCTGCCCTAGCTCTCCAGCTCTATAGTGGTAACTCACAGCTGTAGCTCCTTGCCAGGTCCCTGCTTGCTAGCTCTCTAGTGGTAAATCACAGCCACGCAGGTGAGGGACAGTCAGAGAAGGTTTTTGGCCTTAAGGTGTGACTGCTGCAAACTCAGGCCCTCTGAGTTTTCTTGCTTTGCAGCACCATGTAAACAGCATTGCAGCAACCATAAGTCAAAACAACAAAGATTCAAGTGGCAATAGCATGATACAAACAAGGGAAAAAAATGGGCAAACAGCCAGAGATAAATGAAGATATCCTGTGTTAGCTTCTATTACTAGTTGTCTAGAAGCAGCCCTAGATCTTATGAAAAAACCCATCTTGGGAACTTGAATAATGAACTTCAGGTGCATGCCCTGAATGGGATGCATTCTTTCTGATTCTTCTAGATGCTGCCAGCCAACATCACTTCAGATTTATCTGGATTAAGGTCCAGCTACCTCATCCTCACAAGTTTGGTGACAACTTAAAGGTATGAGATTGTTTGTTCCTTTGCACCAGTTAGATCTGAAATTAATGTTACTAGACCCTTGAATGTAATGCACGTCATGGATTTGCACTAATATATCTAAGATACATGTACTTCAAAGATGTGCTGATCAGGTAAAAAAGGACAACACGGACCTTTGGAAACCTCGCAAAAAGAAAATGGGTATCTTAAAACTGCCTGTTGGGATCTCCCTAAAGGGGATATCCACTCAAAAGTAATCCTGTCAACTTTTAATAGCCTCCAAAACCTTGCAGCCTGCAGTAGCAAACAGATCTAGTAAACTAAGCACTGTCCCTTTACATTCCCAGTCATTGCTATCTCTCCTTTATATCTCCAGTCATCAATCAGTGTAACTAATCCAGTTTCTGCCCCAAACTCAGGGTTAGGCCACAGTGAATCTGGATCCAGGTGATCAAAGAACCCCAAAATAACCTGACACAGCTTCAATTCCTGTTCCCAAAATTGACAGATATGACAGAGACTAGTATTTGGCAATAGCCATCAACCATGGCTTGCTAATAGCTGTGCATTGTTCTCTTTAAGGACAGTGGACACCATGCTAATAGGAAGACGTTGATTCATTCTACCAACAATGGACTCAAAACATACTCAGTGACCTACATTAGCCAGGAGGGAGAAGAATCCAGCCATTAGGTTCTAGTTCCCTCAGAAACTGTTTGAGGAAAATCAGCCTTAACATAAGCAGTCAAGAGTCACTGCTTGTGCTCTTATCATGGCCCTGCCCACACAGAAGCACAGCTGCAGTTCCAGTCTAATAGGGCACAGTAGCATAATGAGAACAAGCATCCACTGCCATATCACCTCTACCCAGGGCACAGACCCTGGTCATTATGCTTGTGATAAGGTATTTGACAACTAAAAGCAGAAGTCTACAGACCTAAGTAGCTTGATCTGTCTTTCTAGGTAATTCTATGGTAGCTGTGACTATTGAAGTCATACTGTGCAGGCTGATTGAGTAAAGTAGCTACAGCTAGAGCCACTCTGGTGAGAAAGAGAAAGTGCCACTAGCAGAATAGTTACCATGAGGCTTCCTGCACTCTGGATCTCATTTCCTTTATGGGTCCATTAGAACTGAGGTGTGTCAGCCTTCAAAGAGCACAACAAGATGAGGTTTTGAGGTGCCTGGTGGAAGGTAGTGGGTGTATCTACATGTGCATTTATTGTACATTAAAGTTACTGCGCAGTAAGCAGGAATAGGACTGGGGTAGACACATGCAGTCAACCTGGGACTAGATTTAGTCCCAAGTCAGAGCAGGCTGTCATGTGCCCCTGTGGCCACTGCGAGGAGCTCCAGCTTCTGGTCATATGGCTGCCAGCACTTGGCAGCCATGCTGAGGCCAGAAGCACCTGCCAGCACTTGGCACCCATCTTAAAAGCACACCCCCTTGACCTTTATGTGGCACTACCGCTCTGACCAAGAGTGGCCTCTCTTATACATCGCATCTGACAGGGCCTCAGAACATGGGTGGTTGAGTACCCACCCCACTCAAACTGCCTCTGTACCTCTATATCACCCCAGAGGGCCACAAAGTCATGCACCTCCTTCTTGATCCTGTTGGGGCTCCAAGTGCTTAGCTCAGGCATGCTCACACAGCCAGGTATGGGCCTCACCAGGGAAAACAAGGAGGATGTGATGATGGTGCCTCCTGTACTGGCTCTCTGGGCTCCCAACGCAACTGCCTCTGTGTGGCTGGCCCTGGACAGAGCTCAGGAGCACTCAGCAACAGGACATGGCTGGGGCCCAGAAGTTGCGAGGCAGAGGCAAATGTGCCACAGCATGTGTGTACAGCTGGTGCTGCCCTCCTGCCACAGCCAGCCAGGGTACATGGGTACAAGTGGAAACAGATGTGCATGGGGGTGCATGGTGTGCACAAGTGTGAACATGCATTTAGGTTACTGCACAGTAGATGTGCACATGTAGATTCTCCCAGTGTGTATGTATGTTAGTTGTTCTTTACAATCAATGGGAAGTGACTTCAGTTTGTTCTGATGGGTTGTGTAATTTTATTTTTTTTGTCTAGGTATGTGCTTTTGGATATGAAGGCCATGATCTTCTGCTGTTCTGCATTTTGTAATGTTGCTTTCATCTGCACGAAGTGGATGCAAAATACTAATCAGAATGCTAAGACTTTGACATCAAGGGGAATTGTGTGTAAAGCCTACAGAAGGTGCAACACAGATGGTGTATAGTTGAAATAATGAGACTACTTCTGTAAGAAGACATAGGGCTGTTGATAAAGGGCCAGGAGAATCACCTCTGTTGTGAAGAATGTGGGTGAAGTGGGAAATTACTCCAGCTCTAACAGATATATGATAATGGGGACTCACATTATTCAGAGAAGGTACTGTCAAAAGGTGAGTAACACTAAACATGAATTAACATTCCTTCACAAATCTCACACTTTCTGTGCTATGCCTTAAATATCTATCCATGCATATAATCTATGACGGTCCTTTTGTAGTCATATTACCATAAAGCTTCCCATTATATGTATTTAAATGCATCTGCATAGTCCAATAAATGTGATTTGTGGAAGTGAAATTTCCATCTGAACAAAACCCTTGTTAGTTTACCCAGTCAGTCTGTTCCCCTTTAATTTATGTGGTGTCCCATATTCAAGCCTTAGTTATTATGGGACTTGTCTCAGACAGAGCAATCCAGGCATGGCAGCAACTTCCCTGTTAATTGGCTAAGTCTGCTCAGAATGTCATTGACTGCCAGGCACAGTTCCTGTTTAGTCAGTTCCACATCTATACCCCTATTTTGCTTTCTAAACTTTGGTTTGACAACATAAAATAAATGATCAGCAAGGAGAGCGGAAATTAACAGCTCCAAAACTCAACCAATTATTAAATCTTTTGACCATCTTGTGTCAGGCACACTGTTCTGAGGAATGATTGTGCCAATTAAGAAATACCTGAATATTTCTTTGAGTGAGGGAAAATCTTTTTAATTAGCTTTTTCTTCAGTTTATAATAGAAAGGGCATAACAGTATTCCAAAACACTCATACACCAAAGTGCCTGGTCCCTTGACATATTTACAAGTAATAATATAATTGTACACTATTTAAACAGCTTCATTCCAAGTTATTGCTAAGGGATACCATGCTCACAGAACCAACTCACAATATGCCTGCTGTAGCCTGTGAAAGTGAAAAAGATGTACAGGTTGCCTGTTTTGATATCTCTTGGCCAGTTGCTCTAATTTGCCTTGCATTGGAGCAGTATCAATCCTGACAACCACCCAGATGTGGTATAATTAATATATATAAATACTTGTTTCCCAGAGATGGAGATGTGATAATGAGCTTGCTAACAGTGAGGCTATCCCAAACTTAATGCTGTGCTTTCCTTTTAAAATGATTCCTGTTTGCCTCTCTGAAATACAGAGTTAAACCAGAATAAATGCGGCCTTAATGAAATTGCATACATATGATAATAATCTTTCTAATCCTCATGCTTTCTTCTTCATCTGTAATGAGCCATTGACCAGTGATCATCTTTCTTTTACTCAGATTTTTTCAGCGTGTTTTGTTTGTGGCTATTTATTAGTCATTACATTATTCATAGCTTGTTCATCAGAGGATTGTCCCCAGCAGTGGCATAAAAATAAGGTAAGTTGGTGTGCTTCCTAAATAAGTAGAAGGAAGAGGAAAAACCCACACAAAGCTCCTTGAAATTACACAGTATGACTGGGCATAAAAAACAAAAACAAAAACAAAAAAACCCTCTGCAGAATTTATAAACTACATCTCCTGCCTTTGATGTGCATACCACACAATCCCCTGGTTGCTCCTTTTAGGTGCTTTTATTCAGTTGAGTTAATGTACATCAACAGTGAGCAGCCTGAGACAGACAGACCTGAGCACATTACATCTAAAGACTGTTTTTGCAAAGCTACTAATTTGAGGCTTTATAAGTATACTACATGACCAGCATTATCCATCTCCAATCCAACCTTTATTCACTCCTTTTCCTTCTTTTTTTTTCTGCTGAACTTTTCAGTAACAGCTTTTCATCTATGTAGTCACTAACATAAGGGAGGACTGTTCTTTTATTAATCTTGTTCTTTTCATAACAAAATGTATGACAAACTGGAATTGAAGAGATATATATTTAGGAGCTTTCTAAAAAAGGTGTTAGAAACTGCCTTAATAGAAAAGCTGTTTCAAGGCCAGTTAATTTGTTTTCCTTATTTGTTAACCCTCTGTTTTGTTGTCATTTTTTCAATATTCATTATGTCTATGTTCAGTCTTTATAATATTTCTTCCTCTATTAAATTGTTCAAATGAGAGAAGGCACATAGCAACAAAGCAGGACAAAAATGAAGAGGTTTAACTTAGTTTGAACCATGAAGTGTATGAAAAGAAATGCTATTTTACTTCTTAGCAACATTTTATTATTATACCAGAAGGGTTGTTTTTTTCCGTCCTGTAGACAAAGCCTCTTGGGTGAGACCAGGAAGCCTGTTAAGAAAGAAATCCCACTCACCAGGATCTCAAAACTGAATCCCTTGGAACTCTGCAAGTTGTTACTCAGATTTCAAAATCAAGCCGCTTGCTTAGGTTAGGCAAGCTTCTGGGAACTAATGGCATAGACAGAAGTACAGCTCCTCACTGTAACTCACCGTGCTTTGCAAGAAGCACCATTAGTTACAATGATCCCTGGACCCAATAGATACTTGCTGGGGGATCAAGCTGCAGATTAGAGTGCACATGAATCTGCAGCTGCTCTCCCCTAGCCTCCCCTCCCTTCCTCCCCCAGCTCTGGTGCTGTCTTCCGAATGAGAAGGGGGCAGGAGGGGAGGGAGCGAAGTCTGGGGTTGCCCAGGTGGCACTGGAGGGTCTGATTCTGGTGCAGACAAGACCCTGGTTAGTGTCATCTCATACTTTTGTCACATATCAGGATCTTTCATACGCCTTTGTTTTTGAAGGGCTCTATATTCCTAATCATTCTCTGGCTTTCACAGCTGTATACTAACACTGAGATTACATGAGTTGAAAATTCTCAGTTTTGTTCTGTTTTGTATAGATTTGATTTCATATGTTGTAATGAAAATGGTAGATGCCTTTCATATCCTTGATATAATTTCCTTGTCATTTCCTTCTTTTTTGGATTAACATGTTGCCTGTGTACATGTTTTGATTTTCATACAATGCTTATGTCATAAACCTTACCTATATCATAGCATGTGCAAAAAGAATTCTGTTTCCTTTGTTCATATTGTTCCTTTGACTTTACATAGCTAAGTAGCTAACCTGAATGATCAATGGAATTATATTAGTTTTAGGATGCTAATAAACTTCTGTATAATGTTTACAAGCTAACAGTTTGTAATTCACTGGCTGCTTGAGCCAAAGGCATTAGCGACACATAGGGGGTGCAAGTGCACCCCCTGAGCATGGCAGTGCACCCCCTGCAAAAAGGCACTGCCGACACTGGCAGCAGTGCCTGTGGTAGTCTCCGCTTGACACCTCCCCCACTCACTGCTGACCTCCAGGGGCATGTGGTTCATAGCCAAAGGCTCCGAGTTCAAGACCCTTGGGTGAGTAAAATAGAACTGTTGGCTGGAGACAAGGAAAGGGCCAAAGCCAAAGGGAGATCACATGACCAGAGAGACTGAGATCCAGAAAGGGGATCAGGCTTAGCTAATTGATAATAGAGAGCTGCAGACTGAACCCCAGAGTCACCCAGAAGTGTTATCCTGTAATAGGTAGAAAATACATTGCTCAGAACTGTTGGTATTTGCATTTCTCAAATACAATGTGATTTCTTATTTCACTGAACCTCTCGGGAATTTTAGGGTGGCTGATTTAACAACAAAAATAGAACACTTAGAAATCTTAAACCTGCTGCAACATCAAAACCATACTGAGTAAAATTTTTTACTTTACCAATCAGATTTCTGTTTCCTCCGGCAATGGCTCTGTGCATTAATATGATGCATTTACTTAGAATATTAGGGTCTTTTATGAATGCTAAAATAATGTGAGTATTAATACATACTTCTGCAATATGTATTTTTCTAATATGTCTCCAAACAAATTGCATTTAGTTATCTTGAAAAGCCATTTTATGAACTGCTGTAAATCTGTCTCAGCATTCATTTGTAACCAAACATATTAATGTATAGACTAGAGCAGACTAGGAAAAAATTGTCCAAAAATCAGCTCTATAACTGGCAAGAAAATTCAATTGAAACATTTTTTAGATGAGAAATAGGGAACTTTCTTAGCTTAAAAAATTGTGGAATAATTACTCTGCATTTCAGCCAGCCCTAGTACAGATGATACACTGCCCTCAGTTGGTACATTTAACTTCTGTTGAACAGGAGTTCAGCCTCAGCTTGAGTGCAATGTGCATAATGAGATTGCACCTGCTATAGTGGAAACTGAGTATAAGAAATGGGCGTTAACTACTACCAAATCAGAATAGTGGCATTTTACCTGAACTTTGCATTGGTCCAAACAGTGGTTAGCCTGGGATTGTAGAGGTGAAAGAGGAAAGGAGCGGGTACTGTTCTAAACAAACCAGCTCCATCCAAGTGATCAAAATAAGACAGCAGTTTTCCAAAATATGAATGTCTGTATTTGTAGAGTGCCACTTGGCTCTTTTAGCTGGATTTCCCTCAGTGGCACTTACACCTATATACTCTGCTGAGAGAGAGCAGGGGATACAGTATCTCCCAAACACTACCACATTGTGGCACCAAAAATGTAACATTGCTTACAGTAAATTGTCCAAATCTATGGCTCTCCCTTTCCTCTACTATAAGAGGAATAAAATAGTTAATGTTGATGTTTTAATTATCACCCATGGGTGCCTGGAACGTCCTGCAGCCCAACAGCATGATGTGTGTCAGCTACCCAATGGTAGTCCTTGGAGTACAGTAGCAAAGCATCATCAACCCCATCCTTCTCAGCAGGTAGTAAAACTCCATGAGCCTGTTTCATGAATATGCCATACCCCCAACTTTCCCTAACATAAAGACAACTAGCTTAGTGTAATGGCCTATAATGCACAGGAGGGGTACAGGGAACTCTATATCCTTGTACAGCTTCCCCTAACGTGACTCCATTGGCAGTGGAATTCACCTTATTTATGCTCTTCTTAAAAACTTCTGAGCAAAACCACCATTAGGCCTTAAATCATGTAATAATCTACTGATAGAATGACTTTGAGAAAAACTATAATTCTATCATTCTTGGACCAGATTCTTATCTGCCTTCAGCTGGTGCAAATCAAGGCTAACCATACCCAAATCAGTGCAGTTACACCAATAAAACTTGTGCAATGATGATTAGAATCAGACCCATTTTCTTGTGAACTGGGGCCTGATGTCCTAGTGCCTTGCACTCTATTTAACTCATGCAAGTGAATGGAGAATTCCAATTCAGAAGCACTTTTTACCCACTTTGCAGATGTAAATGTCTAGGCAGATCTAGATCCTTGGCCTAAATCCTCTCTGCAGCATCCATCTGGCATAAAGGTATATATGGGGGTGCCCTTCTGTAGGGGATCTCTGGGTGTCATAGAACTGTATGCTATCAATTCCTGATGTCACAAAATGGTGCTCCAAGGCAATAACTAGCACATGCTGGGTGCATCTACACATGTAATTAGTGTGCCTGAATCAACTCCAGCACAGTTTGTGCCAGTCAACTGCACCCAAGTGCAGTGTCTTCATGTGCACCTGGGACTGCAGTAGGTAGAGCCGGGGCAGAGCAGTCTAGGAAGTCAGGGGACTTGTGGGGTCAGCCCTGAGCTCTGGGTGCTGGTGTTGGGTGGTAGAGGGGCTGGCTGGGGCACAAGGGTGCTAAAATGTGGGCTGGGATGGCGGGGCAGGCAGTCCCCTGCAATTTTGCATCCTTGTGCCCCAGGCATCCCTGGTCACCATCTACACGAACCTTTCAAAGGAATTAATTACTCCACTTTAAGATAGTACTATTGGGGACAGTGCTATCTTACTATGGAGTTAATCTATTATACTGTAATACTGGTGCTCATGTAGACAGTGATGCTTATTGTGGAGCTAATTAGTCATCTCGGCAGTAAAGCACACATGCAGATGTACCTGCTGTGTTCTAGAAATCCTCACTGATGTAATGGTTTGTTGGAGGCAGTAAAAGCTAGTCCAATTGATTTGTACTATCTGACTCTCCATCAGTAAAAGAAGATGAAAGAGATTCTACACAGGTTGCTACTGGGTGCTTCCAGGCAAGCTAAACAGAATGGCAAAAATACTGTGCAACACCAAGAAAAGTAAATATGTCCAAGCAAAATAGGTCCATTAAAATAGGAGACTACTTTGTTTTGGGGGTTTTGTGGAGTTTTTTGGTATCTTTGATGGCCTCAGCCTAAAGAGTTACACCAATACCTCTTTCCTGTGCCCAGAGATGTTCCCCAAGACTTTCCTCATCCCAGATAGGCATCTGACCCAGGTTAAAACACTATTGAGTCTTATCAACAGATACCATTTTTTCAGTGGTAAACCTCAGTCCCTATACTTTGAATACACTGTTGTAAAAGCAGCATAGCGTGTACTTTTCTTTCACTTTGATCAGCACCAGCCTCTAGGGTGAAATTTTGTTCTAATCTGATGACAGTAATGGCATGTGTACCGATGCGTACATAATCATCACATTTTGTAGCATGGGTCTGTCTACCTCTTCAGTGCATTTTCTCATCTGACATTTCTCAAAAATGTCTCTTTCACTCACCTAATTCAAGTCTAGAGCTATTACACTACAGACAGGCAGATTACTGTGTTCAGGTTCCCATGCACTGAACAAGTTGCAAATGGAAAAGCTTGCCTGTTCTTGAAACTTAGTAACTGTTTCCAACATGTTAAACATCAGTTTTGGTTCACCTGGAATTTTCTTTTGTATCCACTTTATAACAACAAAGTTTTCCATCTACAGAGCACACCAGAAAGAAACTATATTAGGTATGAGATTTATATTGGTAATTTTGGTTGTGTAACTGCTGAGGAGCTAAGGGTCTGAGAAAAAATAACTCACACTGAACCCCTCAGCCATAATTTCCACTGAATCATCCACAGCTCACAAATTCAAGTTTGGTTTTTTCATGCAAAATATATCAGTGGCCTCCATTCAGTCATGTGTAGGTAAGTTTTACCATGACATAAAGAAATCTAAATTTGTGTGTGTAGTGACAGTCACAGTGGAGAAGGCAAGGAGTATACAGGTTTGGAAAAATAATTACCCTCTTGCTCCTAAGGGTGGCTTCACCATAAGTATATGAGATACACATGTGGTCAGTTCAGGGTAGTTTGAAAATGTACCAGTGGATCTTCAACTGCTTTGTGATTCCGAGCAAGTCACTCTCTAGCCCTCCCCTCCTAGCCTAGCTGTTTAGCAGTATTACACTAATCTTAAGAGCTAGGGGCAGACATTACACATAAACCAGTTTAAGTGATCAGAAACTGTTTTCAACCTGTAACAGAACACAAGTTCAGTGCACATAAACCAATTTCAAAATGGCTGAAACTGTTTTAAGATAAACCTGGTTGAATGTAGTATCAGAGTTAACTGATTTGGGTCAAACTGGTTTATGTAATGTCTTGCATCCCCCTGCCACACTCCTCCCTTGCCACTCACTGCTCAAGCAGGGATCCCCACCTCCCTTCCATCTCCCACAGCATGGACCCCAGTCATATGGTACGCTAGCTAATGCTGAGAAACATCTGTGTGTGTCTCTCTCCAATTTCATTGGGACAGGCATACAGACCAGTGCCCACTTAGGGCTTTTTGGAGCTAATCAACAGGTCAGCTGGTAATGTCCCTCCTTCCTTCCTTGGAAAAAGCTGAGAGAGGTTTTTGTTTTGTAGATGGGGTGATAAACACTGTGTTATCACCTCCCTGCTGGCCCCCTCACCTGTGAGGTTTGCAGAAAGCAGGAAGAAGCAGGGAGAGGGAGATTGAAAAGCTCAGTATCATCAGCAGATGCATGCACTACACACAACCCCCTTCACCTCAAAGTACTAGCCCAGAGCAGGGGTATGGGGACACTCCTGCCCTTTGAGCAGTGAGCAGAGAAAAGCCTGGGACTGTGCAGGCAGGGTGGGTTTTTATACCCCTCCCTAATCAGAGCAACCTGCCTGGCCACAACCTCTCCCCAGCTCAGCACTGTGGAAGGGAAGGAAGAGCTGCTCTAGCACCTCCCCCCAGCTTCTAGCCTGAGTCACTGCAGGCATGTGCCTGCATTTCTCAGTCCAGAGTGAATGTCTGTTCAGTTGCAAGTGGGTTCAACCTAGGCAGGTTAGAGTAACCTGCAAAGATTGAATCAAATCAGGCTCAGGTTTCTTGAATGTCTGTCCCTAGCCAAGGTGTATCATCGTGATGTGCATTGTACAGACATCATAATGACAGATCTTCCACTAAAGGCCTAAAGCCTGAAAGACAATGCAGTATCAATGAACTGAGAAAGTGGGTACCAGGTAAGAAGGAAAAGTGTAAAAAAAAGAACATGTTTTAGTTTGGACTAGCTTAGAACTCAGTTAGTAACCTGTCAGTAGCAGGTTACAAACTATTACACACTACTATGTGAAAGCTGATGTGCATAAAGGTGAAAATTAAAAAAATTAAAATTAAAAAAAATCTAAGAATCATTACATGTATGTGTGCTTCTTTCAGTATTGCAGAATAAAATGGATTTTATATTAATTGATAGCTATTGCCTTTCTGCTTTTCTGATAGCTGTGCACAGAGTTGCTTTAATCATGCCAATAATATATTTCCTCTGCACTGAGGCTCTGTGTTTAATCTGATCTTAATATAGCCTTACTCATTCTTAAAATTAGTTTTAAGCCTTGCAAGTCCCTGGATCATGAGTGATCCTCGTCTAATTGACTAATGCCTTTTTTCAACATGTCAATTTTATTTCTTATCTTTATTTTTAATAATATGGAAATGCAAAATAACTTGACCTTGAATGTATGCCATAGGGGTTTCCCTTAATATATGCAGCAAATTAGCTGAGCCCCTGTTGCTGGGCTTAGCTAATTTGAAAAAAAAATTTCAAGCACTTCTATTGCATAATATAGCATTTATATTTCAGAGAGAAGCAAAATTGTTAATCTAAAGGGCTTGTTAATTTACTGCAGTTTTATTAATCTGTGATATATTAAATGAATAGGTTCTATTTCATTCATGCTGATTAAAATAGTCTCTTAAGGATCTAGATAAATATATAAAATCTGTCCTGGAAAATAAATCAGAAATGAAGTAATAATACGTAAAATGTCCTCTTTTCCTCTATTTCTTACCACCACCACCCTCCCCTCCACACACACATTTTTAAACCTCCAGTATGTTATTATAGATTAGAGTGTCATGTAAGACATTTAATTGTTCTAGCCAATTGTGAATTGAGTGTTTGCATGAAGAAGTTGAGTCTAATTTTGCACTTTTTTCCAAGTATTATGAAATTCTCTACATTTAGTTATTTTTATCCTGAAAATGTCCACTTTACATCAATGGAACAGATTTCAAAACTAATCTTTCATCCAAATCCAACCATGCTAGATAAGTCACATTTGTTAGATATTCCTACTAAAAATGTTGATACTTAAAACAACAAAAGAGTTAACATCTCATTGAGATGAATAGAGTCAGATGATAGTTCCTGTATACTGTGCCTCAGAAAGAAGCATAATTGCCTCAGCAGAGAGACACAAGAATAAAATCCCATGTGGTGACTGGAGTACTAGAATTACATAGACAGACAGATGGAAAGGAAATGTTCTAATCTTTAAGAACAGTGTATAAGTATCAGGCTTATTATCGATGCTCTGTGTTATCCTGTTTCCATATAAAGCAACTATAAAATTATCAGCACCAGAACAGCTGCGATGTAAATTGTTTCATGAAATCAATGATGTGACATCAGGGAAAACAAGAAGCTGGCTCTAAATGTCTTGGGTTCAGGCTTTTTTTTATGAGTTTAACTTCTATTTATCAAAAAGGCCCATGAAGAAAGAAAGCTTCAGCTGCAAGTTGAGTTTCATCCTCCTCTATACAAGAGAACTGGCATATGCTGCAGCCCAGCTTGATTCATGCAGAATGACCTGTGTAATCAAAGCCTGCCTAATTGTAACTCCTACTTTCCACCACATTGACTCATCTCCTGGGGAGGAAGCAGGGCTCTTCAGAGCACACGCAGGGTTCTCAACACCTGGAGCACATCACAGAGCCAGCAGAGAGCTTTTCCCAAAGCAGAGGGTAGCCCATTTACCTGTTTCTCTCAGTCATTTAGCTAAGGAGAAGAGCAGCCCTCCTGCTAGCTTCCATAAAGCTCACAAATGGCCTCTGCTTCTCTTCAGTACCCTGAAACATTCATGGTCACACTGCTGGCTGGCTAGGAAATCACTGTGCTCCAGGCTTGGCTTGCAGAAGCCATTGCACAGACTTGACTTGCTTGCCACTGGCTCTTTTGTATTATACAGAGTGCTTCTTGTTCCTTCTGCTAATCTGTTAAGAGACAACAGTGTTGCAATCTGGTCCTCTGACTTGGGGATAGCTGCTGACATAGATGTTGCCTTTGTTTGGGGATGATGTCCCTGATCTGGAACCAAAACTGGTTTAAAACATTTTAAAAGAACCACTTGAGGGGAAATAGTGAAGAAAAATCCATTAAAAAATTCTCGTGTTTCCTTTGGGAAGAGGTTGGGGGGCCTTGAAAGAGTCCTCAGCTGTAGCTCTTGTGTCAGTAGAATGACTTCAGTTTACACTACTCAGGGATCCAGCTTACTGGTTTTTGCTCCCAAAATGAAGCTGGATTCCTTCACATGGCTCTAGCACAGGGTGTTTTTGTAGCAATTATGCATAATCTCCACCTCATTTGATTTGACCTTTAAAACTAATATGAGAATGATTGTTTTTACAGACAATTTGTGTTTTCATAGTTTTGAATACCAGAGGCCCATCTCGGTGTCTTCTTCCCACCGTGGGTCAGTGCCATCAGCTTTAACATAAAGTGAAAGCATTCATGACATGCATAGTGCTGGGATACACCAACACTAGTGGAAGTTTCTTTCTAGTAGAAACTGTGTTAAATTACTTACGCTTGGTTTAGTCTAATCCTGATGATATCTCGCTACGCATATGACAGTCCAGCCCATTTCTTAATCCCATCAAACCATGAGCTACCATGATCTCTCGTAATAATGACTTCCACAGACTAATTATGCATTACATACAAAAAAAGCCTCCTGTAGTTTATTGTAAATATGCTTTTACATTATTTTTTTCTGAAAGCTCCCTTTTATGAAAATCAGAGCATCAAAGGAAAACCCACTCAGTCCAATCATTTTTCCTGTTACCACAGATCAAGGGGTATAGCAGACGCCTATCACTAGGACTAAAATATTCATTTCTTTCAACCTCTCCTTCCCTCTTGGAGACTTATGGAAAGTTCAAAATGTGTAGAAAATTGTTGCAGGCTTGTGACGAGATGACACATTCTGAGCAGTAGAGATTTCCATAGCACTTGCCAAACGCTTCATTAATCTTACATATGTTGGGAGATTTTCCTTGGGTTTAGAATTATGTTTGACATGAGAATGAGCACACAGGCTTTTATTTGATACAGGGGCCTATTCTCACATTCAAATTTATCTGCCTCTAACATGAAGAGCAAAGACCCACCATGTACCTTTCCTCATGCCAGGAAAGATAAGAGTTCAATCTGAAATCATATATGCCAATTTGGGATACAATTTAGACTAAAGGAATACACCTCAGAACAGCTCCCAAGCCCCCACCCTTTTAATGGTGGTTATTTTGTTTCTTTTATACTTTTGCCCTCAAAGCTACTTTTCTTCCTCTGCTTCACCTGGTTTTCCCTTTCCCTGTCTTTATTTTCTTTCTTCTCTTTGCTTTCTGCTGCACTTTCTCCCTGAGCATCTTTCAGTGGTTATCTAGCTTCTTGTGTTATCCAAGTTTGCATGGGCTGGATCTCTGTCCTGTTGCTGGCAGGCCAGTAGGGGAGGTATGTCTACTTTGAGCCAACAGCAAAAGGAGATATTCTAGCTTCGCAAAGCTAAAATGAGTAATAAAGACTTGTACTTTTTCTGTGTTCAGTCTTCCCTGTTGACCCATTAATAGTGTTCATTCTTCTCAGTTTACTCTTCCTTCAAAGCTCAGGTACACCCCGCTGCGTCTCTGTTTTCAGGGCTTTCAGTCTCTCCTCATTTTGTGCGCGCTGCCAAGTAACCTTGCACAAGTATCTTCCTTTAAAACCTCAGCCTAAGGTCTTATTTGTACCAGCGATATTTTTCAAATATTTCTCACCAGTATTGTTGTCAGTATTATTTTGGTTTCACTGCCATTAGCCATCCTGGGAGATGTAGTGTAAACAGCCCCCAGCTGTCGGCAACTCCGTAAGCAGTGGATCAATTGGGCCTTCCTAGAACTCACTCATAGTACAGTCAGACCTAGAGTTCTGGTTTGGGCTAATATCCTTTAGAAAATGGGTTAGAAATGTATGACATATAAGCCAATAGATATTAGAAATCCCTACAGCACTTGCTCAGGAGCCTGCTGAATTAGGCTGCTAAATGGCAGTACCAAGCTCACCTATAAATATTCTTCTTGCAATAGGCTCACTCTGGAAGGAAACAGATGAGCTACTTGAGCACTTAATATCTTCTCTGTTCTTCCCCCCCCCCCCCCTTTTCTACTGAACAGACTTTTTTTTGACGGTGTCTCATTTCAGACTTTTCTTCAAATAGATCTCTGTGATTTTTCTACCAAAAAAACAAAAGGAAAAAACAAACATCTGACATAGAGAGAGAGGAGCACCCGGACGCTTTCTGCTGATTTCCAGCTTTTTAAAGATAAATTATGAAAATGCTAAAAGCTTAGTAACTATAGCAGCACAAACAACACCACTACAATATGCCACAACAGATTGTTCATATGTTAGTATTTTTCCAAAGTTCCTTGGCAAGCTCTCCCATCAGTAAACAAGTCCAGTGACAGAATTATAAAAAGGCCATCAAGGAACCTAGATACTGTCTGGCTCTCGGGTCCTGGAACTTCATTGCCAGAATTGTCTCCTCTAGGATAACTTTTCATCCAGCCGTCATAGTCTAACAGATCACAGTCTGGTCTGCCTTCCCTTTGCAATAAATCTTTTGTTTAAATTGCAACCATCCACTTCAGACTGCAAGTTCGTAAAGGTAAGGTCATGTCTAAAGTAAGGGTTAGAATGATGCTCCTCACTTGGCATAAATGCAGGTAGCTCTGTTGATTCAATCAGAACTACATCAAATCAAACAAGCTGAGGGAGGGCTGGCACAGGTTTCACAGTGGGCACATCAATGGGATAAAATAAGCAATTAATAATACTAACCCACTAAAATGTAAAGACTGATTGGCAGCTCACTTTTTCAACTGTATATTCCGCTCACTCAATAAGACATCAGGACCATCAGAACTTACTACTAATTGCGGTGGCTGGGGAATAGGTTCAACTCCTGCTGTAATGGTGGGCAAACTTCAAAAGTTTAGGGGGTCTACTTTGGTTTGTACAGCCTGAAAACATATTTTTCCAACGTTGTTGCATCTACAAATCTGTAACAAAAATCTTTTCAGAGCAAGATTTCTTGTTGAGGTTGGAAGTATTTCTGTGATGCCTGAAGCTATATAGATACAAGGGAAGGATAATAATTCTTTCTTCTGCCTACTGAGTCCTCGTAATGGGTCAAATTCTGCTCTCCTTATTTCAGTAAATCCTCTATATTGACCTGATGTTTTCCTGCTTGCATACGATGAGTCAATTCAAGAGGGCACATCAGGGAGAATGAGAGATTCTTTCTGCGCTCTTTCCCACTGTTTTGGAGTTTTTTATTTTTCTTTGTGGTCATTTTTAGTGTACGGACCCTAAGCTAAAGTAGAGTTTATTTAGACTGAAAGGAAAGGTTGTTTCTTTGTGCATTGAAATGACTGGCTTCACTGAAGCCAATGAGAGTTTTATTGTTTACTTCAGTATGACCCAGTTTTCATTCATGATGCTTATTCATGTTTTGCTTTAGCAGTATTTGTGAGCAACCTTTTTGACAGATTTTGGCATGGCTTGCTCTCATGCTGGCTGTAATCCAGAATTGCAGAGCTAAGTGAAAAAAAGCTATAAGGAAAAAATATTTAACTAAACTTTGTATGTTCAAGTGATGCAAAACATGAGGAGTCAACTGAAATGTATTATTAAGAAAAATAAAGAAAAAAATCTCAATTTACAGCACAATGAAAGACAAATCACCTAGATTTTAGGGACTTAGACTTTTAGGGACACTTTATAAACAATAACCCCAGTGACAAAGTGACTGATAAGTAAAACTAAATTCTCAGGATTCTGGGAAAGAAGAGTGAGTGCCTTGTTGAAGCTACAGGGGTGTAGGTTGTTGAAGCTATGTCTCTGTACCAAAAGGAATGCAAGGTTAAAGGGGGTGGAAAAGGAAGTAGGAGGGAGTACGAATGTACCGTCAGATGTGATAGTCAAGTTCTGGGTTCTGGTCCATCCTCTGGAGTGGTAGTTAGGGAAGCATGAGATAAGGGTTTGAACCTGGCCAGGGTTAGAAGGGCATTGAACCTAGCTCTCCCACTCTCTGGGCACGTCTTGTAGCCACTAAACCATTTTATTAAAAGTTATCATCATCTCTCACCCCCATTTTCTTTTAAATAACTACTGCCATGATTGCTATGTTTTGTATTGAACTGCCATCGCAGTATGCCATCAGATCAGACCGCTTGGGCAAATCACAAACTTCTAGTTTATGGATGCCTATACTGGGGCTCCTACCCCATTCCTGCCTGAAGAGGAGGAAGGGTCAAGGACCAACAGGCTGCCTCCAGGACCCTGTAAGAACTGCTTGGAGTTAAGAGGTCCTGAGAAAAACAGCTGCCCACCCCCAGATGTGAAAACTGCAATCAAAGCATGAAACACGGAGGCTTTAGGACCCAAAGCCATGATTGACAAGCCTGGTGGGGAAGTGACTGGTCAGGTAACCCAAAGGTAGAGGGAGGGCAAGGGAGGCATGGCTATGTGCTTTATAAGGCATGGACCCTTGCTGAGGCTTCAGTCCAGCTCTGACCTGTTTCAGGGAAGGACTTCCAGACTGCAGGATCCAAAAGAAAGTCAGTGATGCCACGCCCTGAAGCCTGGTCATTTATGTCACATGTTTATTCTTTATTACTCGGTAAGACCAGAGCACCAGAAGCAGCAGTGAGAGAAGGTCTGGAGGCTGTGGGGAGTACCTGGGGAGGCACTGCTACTGTGTGGGGGGTAGAGACAATTGCAGGACTGTAAACTGGGGATCAGGGCCTGCAGCCCAAAAAACCATGTAGGCAGGCCCAAAGCCCAGGAGGGCAGAAAGTGAGAGAAGGCCTGAAGCCCGTGCCCAAAGCCCAGGAGGGCCCTAGGAGTGGGGCATAGAGTAGGGGTTCAAATCCCATAGGTTTTTAGTAACAATTGGAGCGGAGAAGGCACCCAAGGTCTAACTTTGTTTTCTAAAGGCAGACTCCTGAGACGCAAAGAAACTGGAACACCAAAGACATGGCAGGAGAGGAACTCAGGCCAGTTTAGCAAACTAGAGCCAGGGTACTAACCTAGTGCAGGTGCTAGGGGATGCCATGACCCACCCTGGCCAGTGCTAGGTGGTTACAATCCCAAACAGGCTTAGGTATTAGATAAGATTAGACACTCAGTCCAGTTAAAATGGTAGCAGTTCTGAGTGTCAGCAGTTGCAGAATTTTAGGTGTATAAGAAACTTCACCAGTAAAATTTTACATGACTTCCATGGCTCCCTCTCTCTTGAAACCAAGGTGTTTAATTGTCTCCTGTGTTGATTTTTGGATTGAAGCCTAAGTGGTTTGCCTGTGGTCACATAGAAAGTCATAGCAAAACAGGAAATTGAAAGTGGATCTCTTAAATATCTAGATGGTCACTGAATCATCCTTCCTCTTGGATGCTGGACTTGGTTTCTCCAGGTCTACAATGGTAAATGGTATTCAGCAGCATGTCAGTAATTGCAACATTTAGCAGCTGCATTTGGACTCAATTAAATGTTATAGTATAGATATTTTTGTAGGAGATATTAACAAAATGAATTCAAGTTGGCTTATGTCTTCATGGGCACGTCTACACGAGTGGCCCAATGCATAACCAAGTACTAAATGACTGCACAGAAACCGGTGTTACTGCACAGTAGCATCCTGGTGCAGTTGCCTAGTGATGTTTACTGTGCAGTAGCTTATTACTACTGTGCAGTAGTGTCATGTCACAGTCCGTGCCCCGTGATGCTACTGCAGAGTAGTAATGTACGAGCTACTAAGCAGTAAGCATCACAGCCCCTGACACCAGATTTAAACTCAGATTTTTACCACCCCCCCACAACTCTGTCACAGCAGGATAAGAAAGGAGGCCTCACAGTGTTTACTTTGTTGGTACCATATAGAGCCAGTTTTATGTTGCAGCAGTAGGCAGAGCTGGAAGAAATCATTAAGTCAAAGTCACTTTCTTTAGGTTGCCCCTCTGTTCTTTTCTTAGCACCTTAACACATTTATCACTCTGTTAGTCTACATCCCATATCCTTAAACTATCAATCATGGTGGACTGCCTTTTTATCAGAGCTTTCAAATACTAAACCCATATATCATCATCCCTGTTTATTTTCCTCAAGTGCTCTTTCTGAGCTCTTTTCCCTCTTTGCAAAATATAAATAGCAGTATTGATGGATGAAAAGTGTAACAATGGCTCACTTAATTGATACCATCAATTTTGGCTGTTCCCATTATTAGCATGAGTAAGATTATGAAAATATTAACAGCAGGATTTTGAGATTAACTTTTGTTCTGGGAGTTTTTGCAGTTCACACAAAACTCTCAACCAGAATAATCAAAGGCTGTTTAACAACACGGTTGGCCTTTTTTTCAACATGTACTCCTGTATGGCAGAGCTCTGGGCTTCTGCCAGGATAAAAAAGGCTAGCATGCAGCACAAAACCCTTTGTGACCTTCCTGTTGATTTATTCTTAGCAGTCAACAGGTGTCCTGTGCAGAATTCAAAGCAATAAATGCAAAAAGAAAAAAAACAACCTTTCTACTTTGGCCTGTGTCAGGGTCACCTTTTAATCCTCTTCTTTTTCATAGTACTTTGTGGATTGGAGGGGGAAAAAACAAGCCTGAAAAAGTCAATGCCCTAGAGGGCTATACAATGATTAACAATCTTGTATTCAAACCCCATGCATTTCCTATTGTGTACTGAAATACAATGGAATGGCAACTTCATTAAAATTATTTTCAATAGTCTCATTAATACCACATGGTCTTGATCTGTCCCTTTCTTGCAGTCAGATAATATTTTCATACTATTATAAGTCATATGTTTTGCTTTTCTCTCCCCATAGTACAAGATGTTCAGGCTTATCAGATTGGTGGCTTTTGTGCTTGGATGTTTAACATTTCAATAAAAGGTTAATAACAAAAGAAGGGGTGGTGGGAGAGATGTGTATTTTGAAGACTAACTAAGCAATAGGAAAATGCTTTATATCAAAGAATAGAAATGTAACATACTTCATCTAATGCCAGTCCTGAAGGATATTTAGTGAGCATGGACACTAAATAAAATGTATTAGAATAAGATCTTGCCTTCTCTCTATAGAATAGGGGCATCTTTTGCTAGACTGGCTGATTAATAGAAGCAGGCCCCTTTAGGAGTATGCATGCAGAGTATTCCTGTCAAGACTCTACCTTGTATAAATATTTTTAATTAATACATGCCTTCATCAAACACAAGAAAAATTAAGCATTAATGCTCACCAGAGACCCTGGAATTAGACTGATTATCTTAGATTTAATTTGATTTTCAGACACCATTAATTTATTTTTAATAGCTCTCTAATTTAGTTTTATCTATTTCTTGTTCGGTTTTTGCAAAAGCATTAACAGGCTACAATTCTTTCAAATCCAGCCAGATCCTTCCATCTCCTTCAGGCATGCTGCTTTCCACACAGGGCATTTGTGTTTAAATTAGCCAGACCTCTGCAGGCAAAGAAACTGATTAATCTTCAGATTTGTCACAAGTAAGATATAAGTTAACACTCTAGCTGAGGGATTTAAAGCTGAAAACAACATTACCGCTGTAACCCCACAGCTCTGCTCTGCCAGGGCAGTCTCTGTGTCACATGGGGATAGGTTGCCCTTGAAGTAGCTTTTCTTTGAATGAATAGCAATGATTACTATTGTTGTGCAGCAAATAAACCTTTTTCTACTGGTTTGCATTAACTACAAAATTTACTTGTAAGACCTTTACATTGTGAGAGAAAGATGAGTGATGCCCTTTCTTTAATAGTGGGTATATATACATTGCATCTTGTAATATAGGGGCATGTGTAGATGAAATAGGGGCCCCAAACTGAAGCGGTGGGTTTTAAAAAACATTGCTTCAATTTAGGGCTGATTAAACCCCTGTGTCGTGCACACACTCCACTGACTTACCTGCCTCTCCAATGGGGAGGGGAGGGTGAGCACCCGGGGGGGGGAGGGGCTGGTGCTTCCTTCCACGGCAGTGGCAGCCCCCTCCCCCAGGTGGCCCCTGGCTCAGGCGGTCCTGGGGGGCACCGCTGCCGCAGAGGGAAGCATCAGGCCCCCTTGTAGCTCAGGCAGGCGGGCTCCGGAGCGGCGGAGGGGGGAGATCAGGCTCACTTTTCTTGGGTGAAGCCTGCTTTCCCGGGTTGCTGCCAGGCTGCCTGCAGGACTTCCTGCAGAACCGTGGAGTTGCATGGAGCCTGGTGCTTCGCTCTACAGCTGTAGGAGCAGCAAACTCAAACCCCTTGCTGCACCCCAAGTCATTTAAGGCACATTACGTTGCCGAATTTCCTAGAGTGGCTGGAATTAATGCGCAATATGCCACCAAGCCATGCAAACTCCGACACCATTAAAGTAGTGCAAAAGCATTTATCCTGCTTTAAAGTGCACACACATCTCTCATTTCATCTACACACAGCCTAGCATAGAAATACCTAAGTTAGTTTATTTAAAGCTTAACTACCAGAACCCATGTGGCAGCAGAGAGCTCTTCATGGATTGGTTTGCCCTGTTTCTTGGATCTGCAGTGGAGGCACAGAAAGCAACTGCTACCATAGCAAAACTTCCAATGGCCCTTTCATTGTAAAGTAGAACGTGCTGTTGTGTCCTCTACTGTTGCTGGTTTTTTATATTACAGTAATGTTTACAAGTTGTAGCCTATTTTAGGACCTCTGGTTCTATGTGCTGTGTGCCTACACACATTAAGAAAAAGTTTCTGCCACAAACAGCCTACACCATAAGTAGATACGATGAGATAATGTGGGGAGTGGGGGAAGAAGGGCTGATCTTTCCCTTCTATTCTGCAGTTGAAAAACTGAGCTACACAGGGAGGAAATGACTTGCTTCTGGTCACTCAGGCTTGACACAGACATTCAAAAAACCTGAGGCAAAATCAATCTAAGTTATGTGGTTTTCTGTAAGTGACTTAGTTATGCAGTTTTTGGTAGCAAACAGAAAACACATTGGCCCTTTGGTGGGTGCTGCAAATTTTAGACCAGGTTCTACCATTTTTAAACCAGTCTATGTATGCTGAACTTCTGTCCTGTTATGGATATAGACCAATTTTTGGTCACTTATACCAGTAAAAGTGTAATGTCTGTAGCTGGCCACAAGGAGTATAAGACAGAGCTAGGAGCTAGATCTCTTGTATTCCACACACTTCCCCTCCCGCTCCCCCTGCCCCTCCTGGTCTTAATTAGTTTGTTTGTCAGCAGGGTTGGAACTTCTAGATCCACCACATATTGCTCCACCAGTTGAGTAACCAGAATAAATTAAAGAACTTGTATCCCCTCTGTGGTCCAGAATTAGAGATGGATGGGATGCTTTGTCAAGTACATTTCTTAGAGCACTGCTGACCCTGGAAGAGCTGAAAAGCTCAGGATCTTAGATTCCTATATCAACTTTGCAAGGAAATGCTTCACCATGAGCATGAACACTACACTGTTCATCCCACAACCAAAGATGGCTTCCTTCCATCACACACTCTCCACACTCTTTGTTCCCTTTCATAGCTAAGAGTTATAGTTCCACACTCTTTACTTACCTAACCAGAATCTCTACTCCTCAGGTTTCTCCTCCCAATCCTAGTCACCTTTTTTACCCAGTCCTACTCTCACCCTTTCATACTCCCAGTATGTTTCCTGGCTCAACCACTTCAAGTCTCTCCAATTCCTAATCCTCTTGCCACTGCCCTTCTTCAGTCCTAATCTCTCCCCCAAGCTCCTTTTACTATTCTATTTGTCCCAGCCCCTGCCTTTCACAGGGCTCTCTGTATTCCTTCCACATTCAAGTCAGGATGCTTCCTCCTCCACACTGGTTGGGCCCAGAAAAGGAATCATTTAAAGCTGAGGAAAGACAGCCTGCCTGCTCTTTCACTTCAGCTGCCCAGACCCATCACAACACCAACCCATTGTGAGCCTTGCTAAGATCCATACTGCAGCAAGTCCAGTACAGACAGACTCTCTAGAAGACTTAGTAGCTAAACGTTAAGAAGTTCCTGAGTGAGCATTTTTAGTAATCGAGGTAAAACTGGCTAAGGCCTATTGATGGAATAATTAATTAGAAGAGTTTGCTTTCCCCTGAGCAAAACCCACAAAAGCAGAACATGTTTAGAACTCAGTGCATGCTCTCACCTGAACATTTGTGTTAATGCTCCATGTGAAGACTGAAAATAATTAGTATTTATAGTGAATATATCACTGATGAAAAATACATTTCCTAGGATAAAATTTTAGTCTTATTCTTGTCCACAACTTTAAATATTTAGAATTTTAAGCTGTGTTTTGATGTTCTCTTCATCAACCTACTCATAAGACAACACTCCCCAAAAATGAAACAGCGCTCACTGTCTCTACATATCTATTAAAAATTTGGGAGGGGGTTAAATGTTTTTCAAAAAAGATACAAAAACACCCCAAATATCAGTGAAATGAGAAAGACAGAACTATAACATAACAATTACTGTTACCATCATCAAAAAAACAGGATGTAAACATGGAAGCCTACTCCCCTTTACCTTTTGAACATTTCTTTCTTTTTTACAAGTTATGAATGTAAAATAAAACATTTTGACTTGGTAATTCCACCATGTCTGAGCCACTTAAAGTGTTTCTCAAGATCATTTTAAGTGCAGGTTAGAGATTTGTGTGGGATAGAAATATTTTTGCCATAAGCAGGGTGACTTCCTGGGGTCCTTTATAGCCCTATTTTGCCATGATTCCATGTGCTTGAGACTTTCTTAGAGTTAGAATGTGGTCTTAACCTTTTAATGATCTAGTGGCCCTTCAGGGATAAATTTTTTGTTCTCAAGGGTATAGCAATAGAATCAGCCTGGTTATACTATTCAAGGAAAGGTCAGGATGTTGTGGAGCTACGAAAGTGGGTGGAAGTCTGTGTGAACTCCACATGCAGCAACAAAAACATAGGTAGGTATCTGATAACACTGGAGTTTTTAATAACCCTCATGTTTCATGCAGTGCACATTGTAGAAAAAACAAATTATGGTGTTGAAGTCCATATCTAAGAGGAAAGCTAATTTTAGAAGGGAAATAAAACAATCCTCAAGCCAAAAATACAATCAAGGATTTTAGAGGATTTCCAATAGCACCATGGTTGCTTTCTTAGACTCCTGTAAAAGCTTTTAGCAAGAGGTAGGTACAGACATTACACTTAATGTCCTTTAAGTGCGCAAAAAAAGCTTTACAGCTGTAAGAGAATAGATGTTCATGGCATATCAAGCACTTTAAAACTGGTGTATCCTGCTCTAAGTTAACCCTTGATGGATGTGTACTAACCTAAAGCACTTTCTGTTAGAAAGCTTTATCGAATGTCTGTGCCAGATCCCATTGAAGGTTCACTTGGATCACAATCACCGTTACTCAGAGTGGTGTTGTGCAGAGCTGTGCTGTAGCCTCAGGCCAGCCCCACAACCTTAACTGTCACTAATCTGAGTCAGTGCCAGCCTCTGATCTCAGCCCCACATGCAGCCTGATGGGGGCAGGAGGGGGGGGAGATAGGGGGTTTCTGCTGCTGCCCTGTTGGGGCTGCTGCAGGGATACAGACCCTGGAGTCCTCCCCTGCAGCAGCCCCAGCCAGGCTACACTGTGCTACAGTGGATTGGGGGGCAGAGCTGAGGAAAGTGTGTGGGATCGCCCCCAGTGGCCAGTGCAGACAGGCCATGAGCCCCGCCACTGAACAGCCAGTGTCTGTTTGGCTCCTGCTATAACATATTGCGTTTTGAGTAAAGCATGACAACTTAGAGCTCTTCCCCTGGGACTTTTTGAATGTCTGTACTTAGCCAAGAATTTTAGAGGTAAAAATTCAAGTATCCAGCTTGAACATAAGAACTGCATGTTTGAGAGCTACTAGTACTTTCCCATCTCTTAAAGATTACGATGTGGTACCAAATTGCCATCCCTTAAGAGCTGCACAGCTACTGCTTATCAGGTTGTACTCACTAAGTATGCCATTCAAAGAAGGATCAGAAGATATGAAAGTAGATGGAAGACTGTGTGAACTCCATACTCAGCAACAAATTGTAGGTAGTTCAAGTGCCTCAAGGTACAAGCATAATAGATTTGATCACTCTAAAGCAAAACAGAAGTATGTAAAAGAATAAAGGGATTCCACAGGTAGAAATCAGAAATAGCCCAAATCAGGTGAAATCTCAGACACATTTTTGCTTTTATTTATGTTAACAATAAAGGAAATCACAAGAAGGGATTAAATTTGGTTGCAGCCACCAGGTGGAACCAATATCCAGTCATTAAGCTATTAGGGGAATGTGTCCCTGATATTGCAGGACAGTGCTCATCTAACTTCTTCAAAATGTTTCTTCTCTTATGGATAGTCACAGTCTAGGCTGTCAACACTTTTTTGTCACATCCAACCAAAATCAGGACTTGTTTTCTGGCACCAGGCCTCTTGGGGTTTTTTTTCCAGGCTTCATCTGCCACTGGACTTCTGTATGAAAATACAGATAATGTGATGTGTCATCACACATAACACTATATATATTTTTCTCCATTTAAAAAAAAAATTCTAGTTTAAATGGAGAAAAATATGTGTTGCATAACTAATATGCCAGGAACCTAGGTCAGTATTATTCAGGTTAAGATCAAAGCACAAACAGCTAAAACTTTATCGGAGTGTACAATTAATGTGCTGTATCACCTACTATGTATACAAAATACAACAGCCTAAACAAAAATACTTTTTAAGAAGATGTTGTTTCATTAGTTCTGCAGTCATTAGAATTAACATTAGAATTAAATAGACATCTCTTTTTCAGATTCAGAAAACAAGTCTAGCTTTCTTGAGCATCTTAACAGTGCATCCAGTGTTTCACTGAAAGTTATCTCCACATATGAGTTAATGTTTAACTGATTTAACACATACAGCTAAAGTTAAAAACAGGCCACAGGATTGTGAAGCAGGAACTACATTACCAGGAGCTCCTAGCAGATAGCAGAATGGCAGAAGAAAAGTAGCTTAATTAGTGGAACAACAAGACAATTAACAAGGAGGGAGGGTTGTTAACACCTGTGAAATGAAGAGTTTAGAAGGAATCGGGTTGATTATAAAAAACCATGAAGACAATTGACTCTCTCTCTGCTGCCTGAGTAGAAATGCTGCTGCTGCTGCTAGACAGCTGTCTTTAAATGGTGGGTGGAGTAGGAATGAAAGGGGGATGCAAATACAGTGCTGCATCCCCACTGGATCCACCCCTAGTTGTGAGGTTAAGGAAGCTTACCTGTGCCTAGTATTACATGTGAGACAGCCAAAACCACAGAGGAGCTAACATGACCGTTTCACAGATGTATCTCTGCCTGGCTAATATATTGATGGAATTTTCTTTGAGATAGTTAGCTTCAGATGTGGGTGAAGCTATTTCCAACATATTAGTTGAACAGCATTAGAAACCTCTTCCTTTAAAAACAAAGATCTATCAAAACTTTACATCCTGTGGATTTCAAATATTACTGAAAACCTAGAAAAGAGCCATATCCTCAGCTAAGGTTATGTCAGCAGTTCTATTATGAATACCATTATTCAGTAATTTATATCCCAGCCATAAAAAATCACCCTGGGTATACAGCTAGCTTGCAAATTGTTGACCTAGGAGCAGTTTCTTTTTTCCAGGAAAGAGCTATACTGACTTCCAGTCTTGAGGTAATGTTTATCCCCTTTTTATATAATCTGAGAGAGGGTTAGGTGTTTTTCAAATACCTAACAGCCTAGGCACACAATCACTGTAAATGCTTTGAAAAGGTTATGCAGACAAAACTAGCAGCCAGATTGCCCCCTCTCCTATTGGAAAGGAAGCATAAGTGCCACTTCAGGCATGTGCAGAGATCAAAGCCTGAATGGGTGCATCTACACATTGCTCTACAGTGATGTAGTAGCACGCTATGGTGACAACGATCACATGCGTCTACATGCAATGAATAGCTACATCGCTGTAGCAGCTTGCTCCTCAGTTATAGTGTGCTGCTACAGCAACGTAGTGGCAAAATCTAACTGTGTGCTGCACACACAGTGCAGTCAGGGCCCAACCATGGGAGCAGGGGGAAGGGTACACTTTACCAGGGCGCAGGGATCCAGGGGTGCCTAGTTTAGGCTGCAACCCTATTACCACAAGGAAACAAAAATGAAGGCTAAATTGTAGATCATGCTTGAAGATATGTATGGAAAGTTATGTACTACCTATATGAGGTCGCCACTGTGAGATTTGCTGGAGCCAATCAGAAGTCGAACAAGCAACATTGTGAACAGAGAGCTGCTGGCCAGCCCAGGGCCCTTCTGTAGAATAGGGAGAGTGGGTGCTTGTACAGTTAATTCTAGGACTGGTAGCTTGAGACACAGAGATTTATGCTTCCCTATGTAACATGCTGTCTCAAGAACTACAAGTCCCAGAGTCCATTGTGCATATAGATGTAGAGTGTGGGACAAACCACCATATAACCAGGGACATTGATCCCAGGGACAGTGGAAGCCACAGTGTTGCTGGTAGGATTTAGAGCCCCAAAAGTGAGTAATGAGTTAGGCCTGATGGTCTAAACATTGCACAGAGAACTGGAACAGGGATAGGGTTAGTGCCTGGAAGGAAAAGACATTTCTTTCTCTCTCTCGCACACCCACCATGTCTGACTATAAAAACAAATCTGAGAGAGGGTTAGGTCTGACTTTAAATACAAATCAGGCAGCCAAAAACATGAGGTAAAACAAAGAGAACTAAAAAAAACTAAAGGACACCAATCAATCCTCCAGTTTTTCAAAACAGACAAGGCCTTTCTGCAGTCTGGCTCAGGCAATATACTAACTAGGGAAGTAGATGAACAAAAGCAAGGTAGAAATGATTGTAATATAGAGACTGTGTCTGTGGCAACTGATGATGAAGAAAAGCTGCCAGATGCATCATGTGACTCCAGTCTAATGCTTTCAAAAGATAGTCAGGTAATATCACCATTAGCACCACTATGTTCAGAAAAAGGCTTACAGAAACAGGAGAGAGTACAGTATCTGATTCATGTTTTTTCAAAGACCCAGGCTTGTGGCCTAAACTGATAACAGATTCTGTCCATCAAAAAATAGTTGTATCTGGTGTCCTGACATTTGAAGAAATGTGGAAGCTAGCAAAGTCAATTCCAAAAGATGTTGGTAGGCATAAGTTTCCTGAATTTCTTCTTAAATGTAAGACTTCCAATGGAAAACAGCTACCAAGAGACTGGCTTTTTTGGAGTCCTGCCAATCAAGCACCGTATTGTTTTCCATGTTGGTTACTTTCTGAAGGGAGACAAAAACAACGCAGTATGCTGGCAAAAAATGAAGGCTATTCACCAAATATGAAAAAATGGCAAAAGCTATATAATACACTTCCTGAACATAAAAAGAGCATAGAACATAAAACTTGCTACTGCCAGTGGAAGGAATTGCAGCAGTCACTGTCAGGTGGACACGGAGTGGACAGTGGGGTTCAAAAACAAATATTAACAGAAGCAGCAAGATGAAAAGAAATATTGGGAAGATTGTTGGATG
This sequence comes from Alligator mississippiensis, assembly GCF_030867095.1. Lineage (NCBI taxonomy): Eukaryota > Metazoa > Chordata > Crocodylia > Alligatoridae > Alligator > Alligator mississippiensis. Next base: position 221,320,702 of record NC_081824.1, on the reverse strand, counting down.
TTACCTTGTATCTTTGCTTAAAGGAGATGATAATCTGATAGGTGACCCACACAATGGCAACTTTCTTGGAACTCTTGAGTTAATAGCTCATTATGACAGCATCGCTCATGACCATTTGGCCAAAGTCAAACAGAAGCAAATCGGGCAATAGGATTCAAGGAGAGGCTCATTATCTCTCATGGGAGAATCAGAATGAATTTATTGAATTATGTGGTAAGTGTGTGCAGAAGGCCATCCTTGCAAGGAGAGAAAAGGTCATTTATTATTCTATCATGTGTAATGCTACTTCTGATGTCTCTCACCAAAAACAACACATGTTGATATTCCAATTTGTAGTTCACAACGAAGATACTGGTACATTTAACATTAAAGAAAGGTTTTTTGAGTTTATCAACTTTGATTGAAAAAATGGAGAACAGATAGCTGAAATGCTAATTGCCAGCTTGAAGTGTCATAACATTCCTCTTGATGACTGTAGAAGTCAAGGTTTTGATAATGGCTCTAATATGTCAGGGAAAATAAAAGGTGTTCAGGCCTGCATTATGTCCAGGCTTGACATAATGAACTTACTGTGTATTCTCTCCTTGTGCTTCCCATTCACTAAATCGTGTAGGAATTAATGCTGCAGCAGCATGTACCGAAACATTAACATTTTTTGGTTGTGTGCAGCAACTTTTTGTGTTTTTCAGTGCTAGCCCTGTGAGATGGAAGATTATAACAGATAAGATACATTGCTCACTCCACTCTTTGTCAAACACATGCTGGAGTGCACATTCTTATGCTCTTCATCCAGTCACAAAGCATCTTTCAGGTACACTGGAAGCGCTGGAATGTGCTCTTGAATTAAATTTGACACGTGAAGCTCAATCACAACTGGAAACACTGAAAAGGTACTTCAGCTTATCTTCATGCCTTTTGTTGGCTAGCTTCTGGTACAAGGTTCTTTCAAGTATTGATGACAGAAACAAGATTTTACAAGCCAGGGGAATCTCTCCTGAATCAGAGGCAGCTCTCATTGCTGATATTATTGAAGAAATAAAACAACTTAGAGATCAGTGGCCCAAAATTCTACAGGAAGCATGTCTTGTAGCAGAAGTCATGGAGATTTTGCCACAGTTACCAAAGAAGAAGCGGAGAAGATTTCATGATGACACAACTGAGGAATAATGTTCTACCATCTCTGAAAATGATCCAGAATCTCAGTTCAGAAGGAATGCTTTTGATGCAACTTTGGACAACGTTATCTGTGGATTAGAAAGCAGATTCAAAGCAGCGAATAATATTTGTTTTATGTTCCGTTCAGTCCTAAACTATGTGACACTAGAGACTAAGGAACTGGATGAAGCTTCTGAATGTCTACTTCACAGGTATCCTGCAGATCTTTCTGAGAATTTTCCTTGTGAAATGTTGCATCTGAAAAAAATCTTCAAATCTACTTTTGGAAAAGAGTATGAACTATCCCCACTTATCTCATTAATGAGATTTACAAAAAACAACAACTAATTTTCAGTGAAGTGTGCAAAGTCATACAGATCTTTTGCACACTGCTAGTGACTGTAGCAGAGGCTGAAAGAAGTTTCAGCAAGCTAGCACTCATCAAAAACTGCAGGCATTCTACAAAGGGACAATTTTGCTATTTTGTCTATCGAGTATTAACTTGCAAGACAAATTGACTTTGGGGAGATAATTCATGATTTTGCAATGAAATAGGCCAGAAAAATAAAGCTTTAAAGTTAATTGCTCTATTTATAAAATGTTTGCAGCCATGCTGGTCCATTAAAACAAAAAATCAAAACATCAACTGGATAATACCGATATTAAGAGCAGCAACCAAAAAGTTACGTAATAGTCAGCAATGTAGAATGTAATTTCAGAATTAAAATAGAACATTTTCTTCCATGATTCATGAGATTTTATGTATGTGGGATGGTGTGTGTGTGGGAGGGGACCCGCCTTACAAGTTTGTACTGGGCCCAAAGAAAAGATGCTTGGGCCCTGAGTGCAGTAACCACCCATACTGAGCCGTGCTTTAGTACTTCCAAAAGGAAGTACTAATTTACAGTGCTGAAGTAATGTCACTGTATGGTGATGTGTAGACATGCCCAATGAGTACAAGAATTCTGCCAGACTAGTGCTAGTTCCAGGATTGCCTTTTGCTATGGAGATGGGGAATGGGTGGGCTCCATTGTGGTCCCTTCTGACTCTACAATCTGTGAATCTATGAATCTATGTCCCCCGCCTTCCCATTGCAGAAGTCAGTTATCCAGTATTGTCCCTTCTCTAAAACACCCACTAGGAAAAAAATGGGATAGTACATCTGCTAGTTCCTTATCAGGTCTTAATTCCTTTAATGGGCCTTAATGCCACAGTCTAGACCTAAGCATCAGATCTTGCACCACTATCCTGCATAGGAGCTTTCCCTAAACCTTTAAGGACTAATCAAACCTCAAATTAGACACAGTGCCAGTGCAGGTCTTTTATGTATATGATGCACATACTAAACTAACAAACTAGAATGACTTCGATAGACCTTTTAAAGTGTAAGAGATCTGTTTATTCTGCTGGAATCTGCTATAAACTTTTTTGTTCTTTAATTCTACAAGATGAAAATAAAATCTAAGTTAAAATGCCTTAAAGTTGGAAAATAAGTCAACAGATCCAGGAAATTCAAAATTAAATTTGACATTTGAGCCTCAACTTTGAATTTCCTGTCTTTTGTCAGCCCATGCTATGGCCTTAAAATCCTCTTAAATATAGAATATTTAATTATGGAACATTGTTTTGCTTTATTTATAGTTACACCTCATAGGCTTCACCTCATTGTACATCTTGTACATCTTGTTTAGAACTTCCAGTACAACAACCATGGCTAAACTTGTAAATATTGTATACAAAACAGAGCTATCTTAATGTAACCCTGGGCACGACACTACCTGCACCCTCACCTGAATAATGGGATCCTGGGGTACCCGGTAGCCAGTAGCCCTGCCCAGCCCCCCTGGGAAGCTGCTGCAGTGCCCCCGAGCGGAGAGCCTCCCCTTACAATCAAGCACCCTGGCAGACAATTCTCAAACTATTTACAAGATGTAATTATTTACACATAACAAATAATCATTAAATAAGCACATGGATATACTGACTAATAAACCCTCAAGAACTTATTTACACAGTCTCTCACTTGCACACGGTGTACTGGGGATCCCGTGTGCACTGCCCCTGGCAGGCTATCTCAGGGAGCGGGACTGTCTGTGTCCCTGCATGTGGTCTGTGGATGCTCCCTGGTGCTGGTGTCCGCCTCCGTGCTCCTGGAGTCTCCAGGCAGCAAGGGTCTCCGGGCAGCAAGCAGCGGCTCCTCTTCTGCAGTCCCTGCAAGACAGCCTCCCCCTGCCTTCGACCCCCTTCCCCGGCTCTGCTGTGAACAGTGTCTGGGCTGCAGGCTGTAGCAACCCTCCTGTCCCACACAGCCTCACAGCCCTGGTAAATGCAGCCCTTCCCTGGGCTTTGCCTGCCCCTGGGGCCCCTCACCCATCAGGAAAACTAGGGCAGACTTCGGCAGTCCCCATCCCACCCCCCCCCGGCTCTGCTGTGCTCACCCAGTCACACTGCCTGCAGTCAGGTCTCTCCAGGCTTGGAGTCTCCACACAAGCAGTCCCTGTCCGATCCTGCCGCAGCAGCCTCCCAGGCTGGAGAGAAGAGCTGGATACTGTATCACGCTGGATACTGTGTCATTCCCGTTGCAACTTCTGCTGCTGCTTTCACAGGGCTCTCTCAAGGGCTCTCCGAGGGACCACTATGTTGAGACTCTGAATCCGGTCTCCAGCCTGTCCCTCAGCCCCTCTCTTTCTCTTGTTCCCTCCCGCAGGAAAACTGCTCCCCCTTTTATCCAAGCCTCTCAGCCAGTCCCAGCTCAGGGCCCTTTCCGGGCTTTTGCTAACGGCTCTATTTCAAAACTTTGCTGGGGTTACATCACCCCTCCCACTTCCAACAGGGCTGCTCCCAAACAGCTTAACTTGTCCTCAGAGTCTACAGTGTCCCCTCTGGGACAAACTCTGTCTCTGCCAGGCAGCCCCTCCCATTCTGTTCAGGTGGGTCCATTTTTTAAAGGCTGCTACATCCTCCCCCGCATCAAGGTTCACTGTCCCAGCGAACCGAGCTGGATGCAGTCTCAGTCCCGTAGTACTTCCACGGCGAAGAGATGGAGACCTCGCCGCTGACTCCCAGCGCATCGTATGTCAGCCAGGATACTCCTTTCCTTATTTGAATGGGCCGGGGTGTATCAAGCACTCTCTCCTCAGAGCTAACTTCTTCACTGCCATCAGGACTCCAACCCTGACCACGTGGGGATTCCAACTCCTGGTCCCAGTTAATATCGCCTTCCTGTTCCACACCGGTGCTACCTGCAGTAGGATTTGACTCCTGTCGTATTCTGAACTGGGCTACTCCTCTCCCCGGGCTGAGGGGAACCCCCTGGGATGGGCCCCGCACTGGGGTCCACAGGGTCCTCAGGCTCCAAGTGATACCAGGCGACCCCAGTACCTAGGTCTAACCCTTCAGAATAGTCCTCTTCAGACTCACTATTGGGCTCGTGCCAGTGTCCAGTGAGCTCATGCCCTTCCTGCTTTGCACAACGGATCTGCCACCATGTGGTACTTTTCTGTGGGGACTCATGACCCCTTTCTCTTGTCAACGGGAGTTCCATCAACTCCCCTACCAGAAGGAGCAAGTTCCTATGCACAGTCTTTTCTGGGCCCCTTCCACTTTCAGGGCATATTTTGTAGACTGATAAATTCCCTAATTGTCTTTCAATAACGTAAGGAGAGGGCCGCCACCTATCAGCAATTTTGTGTTTTCCTACCACCCCAAGGTTCCTCAGCAGCACCCTAACTCCAACCTGTAGGCCTTGCAGATGCACTTGAAGGTTACACCTCCACTTGTGCCGGGCTGTGTTTTGATGGGCAGCCTCCATTGCCAGCTGGTACACTCACCGCAGTCTCTTGCAGCTTTTGAGCATACTGCCCATATGATTCAGACTCATCCTGGTCCTTGGCAACCTCAAAGCAGAGATCTATTGGTAGTCGAGGTTCCCTTCCAAACATGAGTGAGTAGGGGCTGGCTCTGGTGGCATCATTTCTGGTAGCGTTGTACGCGTGCACCAAGAAAGCTAGGTGTTGACTCCAACGATCCTTCTGTTCGTTCCTCAGTGTACCCAACATATTAAGAAGAGTCTGGTTAAACCTCTCCGGCTGAGGGCCCCCTTGGGGGTGATAGGGAGTGGTCCGTGACTTCCGGATGCCAGCCATCTGGAAAATTTCTCTTAACAGGTGACTTTCAAAATCTCGCCCTTAATCAGAGTGGATCTGCTCCTAATGGCCATACACCACAAAGTACTTTTCCCACAGAACCTTTGCCACAGTGGTGGCCCTTTGGTCCCTGGTGGGGTAGGCCTGGGCATACCTGGTAAAGTGATCTGTGACTACTAGTACATTGCTGATGTTTGTGCAATCAGTTTCAATAGTTAAGAAGTCAATACACACCAGCTCCAAGGGCTTTGAAATGCTGATGGTGTGCATGTAAGCCGTCCTAGTCGGCAAAATCTTCTGCTGCACACAGGATGCACAAGTTTCACATTTCTTTTGGACATCTCTGGCCATCCCAGGCCAATAAAATTGGTCCCGAACCAATGACAGCGTTCACTCGACCCCAAGGTGCCCAAGGTCGTCGTGCAATACTCTCAGTGCCAGTGTCCAGTATTCTTGGGGCAGCACTAGTTGCTTGTGAGTGCCCCATCCAGGGCAGTTACCATTTGATACAGCACTCCCTCTACAAGCCTCACTCGGGGCCATTCACGAAGGAGGTGTTGGCCACCAAATATTTTAGGCTTGAACTGTTTTGACAAGTCCCCTTTTTTCTTTTTTTCTAAAATTTCTTTTATGTCAGGGTCAGCTTCTTGAGCTTGTCGCCATCCCATAGCATTGAGTCGTGGCAGCGGCAATTGATCTAGAGTCACATAACCCACCATGGCCCGTGGGACCACTGTCCAGTGGTAGGCCCAGCACTTCTGCTGCACAGTCATGTAGACTCTCTGCCTCAGATGTTCTTCTTTCCTCCAAACCACAGATGCTCTGCACCTCATCCACCATTGCTATTTCTCTCTCCTGCTTATACAGTTGTCATGATAAAGCGTCAGCATCTATGTTTTTCCTCCCTGCTCTATAATGCAAGCTGAAATGGTAACCAGCCAATGCTGCTACCCAACAGTGCCCTGTTGCATCCAGCTTGGCACTTGTTAGCACGTAAGTCAGTGGATTGTTATCAGTCCAAACTTCAAACTGGGTCCCATACAGGTAGTCCTTGAATTTGTCAGTCACCGCCCACTTGAGTGCAAGGAACTCTAGCTTATGCGTCGGGTACCGAGTTTTACTGTCTACTAAACCTCGGCTGGCAAAAGCAACGGGTTTTAATTTTCCTTGGTGCTCTTGGTATAGCACAGCCCCCAACCCCTCAAGGCTGGCATCCATATGCAATACAAAGGGCCATTGCAGGTCTGCATAAACTAATACTGGGGCACATGTCAAACTCCGGATGAGGGCTCTGAATGCCTGCTCACAACTTTCATCCCATCGCAGCCCAAATGACTTTAATGGGTCCTGCAAACCCAAGGGCCTGCCTGCTCTTGCCTTAGACAGAGCTCCTTTTCTTCGGATCTGGCTCCTTCTTGCCTGATATCCCTAAGTGAGGTCGTTTAGGGGTTTTGCCAATCTGGCATAAATCATTTGGACAAATCGTCTATAGTACCCAGCAAACCCCAAGAATCGCTTAAGTTTCTGAAAGTTCCTTGGCCTTGGCCACACTGCCACGGCATTGATCTTATCGGGGTCTGTGCTGACTCCCTCCTGGGACACTATATGTCCAACGTATTTGACTGACGTCTGGCAAAACTGGCACTTGTCCAGGGCAAGCTTAAGCCCAGCACCTTGCAATCGATCCAGGACTTTCAACAGTCGTTCTTCATGCTCCTCTAACTTCTTCCCGCATACTATGAGGTCATGCAGGTATACCAGCACTTGGGTCATGTTCATATCTCCCACTAGCTTTTCCATTAACCATTGAAACATAGCGGGGGCACTGGAGATCCCCTGGGGCATCCGCTCGAATTGGTAGAACCCCAGTGGGCAGATGAAAGCTGTTTTTTCTTTATCCTCTTGTGCCAGTGGAATTTGGTAATAACCACTCTGCAGATCAAGCACCAAGAACTACTGGCTTTCCAACAAACAATCAAGGGCATCTTGCACTCGGGGAACGGTGTATTGGTCCACCATAGTGCATCTGTTGGGGGTTCGATAATCAATACACATCTGAATTTTGCCAGATTTTTTCTGTACTACCACAACTGGAGAGGCATATGGGTTACATGTCTCAGATATGATGCCATAGTCCAAGAGTTCCTGAAGGTGCCGCCTCACATCCTCCATCTCTGAGAGGGCAATTCTTTGGGAACGCTCCCGAAATGGTCGGGTGTCTTGAAGCTGAATAGAATGCTCCACTCCTTTAGCCAGCCCAACATCCCACTCATGCAGAGAATACGTTTCCTCGGGCACTTCGCTTTTCCTGCAGTCAGGTCTTCCAGGCAGGGGGTACCAGGGAACTCCCAAAATTAAACTTTGCAGGATCCCTCTATCACCACAGGGACCTCTGCCCTAGGTCCCACTAGTCCTGGAGGAAACCAGGCTGGGGTTCCCGGACTGTCAGAGCCTGAGGGAGCTGAGACTCGGTTCGGCTCCTTCCCTAGGTCTCGTCACTGTTTCCCGGCTCCTTCCTTGTTGCCTGCAGTCACTGCCATACCAGGGACGGGTTTCCCTGACTTGTACACTGGTGCATGAAATGTTTGTCTTCCCTGCACCTGTAACAAAATTTTTCTCTCCCCTTGGGCCAGCGAGGCCTTTGTGACCTGATAGCTGGTGAGCCTTGGGAGGCCCTGGGCTGATTTCCTCGTGTCACCTGGGCTTGCTGGTGCAGCATGGCTAGTGGCTGTGAGGCATCGTTGTCAAAGTCAGGTGCCATCGGCATCTCGATAACCAATGCTTGTGGTGGGCACGGAGCGATGGCCAATCCCCAGGCTGGCGCTGGTGTTACTGCTTTGATGGAGGCCTTTACAGCTTGTAGGCTTTCAGCCTCCCTGATTTCCCAAAGCAGCTGCCCAAATGTAGGGGGATTCTCTCTCCTCCCGGTGAGGTTGAGCTCCCTTACCAGTTGCTCATCATAAATTATTCCTACCCGGAGCTGCTGCAAGCGAGCCTTGCCAGCCATCAGCCAAGTGAGTCCTCCTTGGGCCACTAGCTGCTGTAACACTCTCTCTAATCACAGGATGTAAGCTAAGGCTGTTTCCCCTTTTTGTTGGTAAGTCTTATTAAATTCCAGGAACAAAGCCTTGGCTTGCACTGATTTTCCAAAGACACTAGACAGAAGTTTGAGACATTGGAGAACCGAAATGTTGGAGTTTTCCTTCTTAATCATTCAGACCACTTCAAAAGCTGGATCTTGGAGACTCTCCAGCAGCCGCCTCCACTTCTCCTCTTCTGAGACTGCCCACAAGGCCAAAGTCTCCATCACACGAGAATGCCAAGCCTCAAAAGTCTCTTCCTCTGGCAGGAGTGGGTCCTTCCCTGATAATATGCGGAGCCTGTTGTAGGCAACCAACTCAGGTGATGGCTGGAGTGCCTTCTTCAGGGTTTTTCCCAATGCCTTTGCCCACTCTGGATCTGGCACTCTGGAGCCCACCCCACTCTCACCTGGGGCAGGTGGTGCAGGGTCTTCAGCTCCTCTGGAGGAGGGTTCTTTGGATTCCCCGCCAAAGTCTGGGCAAGGCATAGGCCCCCTGTCTACTAGAGTTACAGTCCAGACTTCATCATCTGTGACCTATAGCATCTGGGGAATATGCAGGGCACCACTGCGGTTGTCAGTTCACATACTGCCATCTGATGGTCCCCTCTCCCATCAGGGTGCACTCCATGTACCTGACATAGTCTAAGACATTGGTTCCCCAGGGGCAAGAAGCAGCAGCACACCTTGTACCTCTGCTACTTGTCCTCAGGGACTGACCATGCCACATGCCCTCTGGTGTATGGCAGGTTACCCTGGATGGGATAGGGGAGGCTGGGACCAGCAACTGTGCTGGGGCCAGCAGCCTTACCTGAGTTTCTCTGGCCCAAGGAAGCTGCAGCCATGGCACTCCTGAAGCTTGGAGCCTAGCTGGCAGCTGAAGCATGGCTCCAGTGAGCAGCACGCTGGGGAGCATGCTGCTACATGTGCCATCCCACTTTTTTTCTGTGCAGGTTTTTTTGACCCCGGGATCTCCCAGGACCAAACCCCCCATCCCCCACACTGCAAGGTAGAAGCATGGGAAATGCCTAAATGCGTGGTGTGCGACACTGCATATGTGTCTGCAGTGCCACATACTGCACAGACACACTTGTCTGGACATGGCCCACGGGGACATTTTTGTATGTCCAACAGCTGTAGAGATTGGAATGAAGGGCCTATTTGCTAGAACTGGCAAGTACCTAGCAAGTAAATAACTTATGGGATGAGCTGCATTTTATTTTATGTCTGTAAAGAGGACATAACTTCTGCACATTTGTTGTAGAAAATGATTTGATAAATAATTTTGCTGAATAATTATTGGTTTTTAACATGTTTTTGAGCAGTCTGGGAATGTTGGGTATTCACCATTGAAGATTTACTAGTTAGTTTTCATAGGATATGTATGGGATGTGGCAGTATTTCTATTTTATTTTGATCAACCATAACCCTTCTGATCAGGAATCAACATTCTGGTTTGCATACTTCAAATATTATAAGACTGGTCAAAAATTCTATCAGAAATGGTTTTTCAAATATAAAATGAGTTATTAACTATATAATATTTTCTTCTTTCTGCATGTGTGGAAAATTTCATTTTGAGGGTGTTTGTAGAAGCAAATACTTTTGTTCTGACATGCTGCTGTGGTATCTCATCCTCCCATTTTCCTCTCTGGACTTCATCTCTAGTGATGCACTACCTTCATTCAAAAGTGGAAACGTTGACGTGTTATGTGAAATATAGGCTGGGCTCACTGGTAAAAGAGGAATGTGGCCACAGCAGAACTACAAGTGCTATCTTGCATTGCAGCAGATTTTCCAAATCAAAACACTGTATATCATTTGGCCGTAATATTTGGGGGAGGGGGGGAAGATGGAGTTGCCAAATCTCAACTGTTTTTCCATAATGAAGAAACCCTCATTTTCAAACCATCTCTTTTCCATACTTAATGTGCACTCTCATGGCAAACATATTTAGTTGTAAACATGCCCCCCAAATGTTTATGGCAAGCAAACGCAAGTAGGTATGTGTATGTCCAAAGTGAATTCTAAATTTTAACTAAGGCAAATACTCATGAACAATATGATGAGGTACTTTGTTCTGTATTCTGCTAAACTATGTTAGACTTTCTCTTGAGGTTAGTTTCTTATTTCTGCCTAACAGAGGAGTTATCTAAATACCATCTAATTTGTATTTAATTGTAAAGTATTGAGTCAGTCGAGTTGTGGAAGTAGTGATTAATTGTAAATCTTTTTTCAATCCATTATGGACTAGAATTTTTCAAATTACTCTTGATGAACAATTGATCAGGTGAACCTGGCCCTTCCTGCTGTTCACAAAAAGATCTACTTTTCTATTAATATATTCATTGTACAAAAATTCACCTATTTTATCCAAATACACTTTAGATTAAGGGTTTTTTTTAATTTTGTAGATTATTCTCTGCATCTGTTTCTTTGAGTATCTGCTATTCTTTATTGATGGCATATGTAGTCACCCAAGTTGCATGACATTGTTTCTTGAGCAATATAAGCTATCCAATAATGATATCTGCCATGACTTCTCAGTATGAATGATTTGTCACCCACTATTCATGACATATTTAAGATTCATAAACAATTTCATGAATAAGAGACTGCTCAACTGAATGGAATAAATAAGAGCTAAATGGACTTGCAGGTTATGTCCACATTGTCAGTGGGCTACACTAGAGAGTGTGTCATTTGCTGCTCCCCAAAATATATATAATGTGGCCATCTTTAGTGTGGTGTCAGATGTGTGACAGAAGCTCTCTGTCTTGGGCTTGCTTATTGGCACAATCCCATATAGCAGTAAAGGCAGCTACATAATGTTCTTTTTGTATATAATGTTTGCCAAGCATACCATACTTCCATACAGTACTCTATAGCACAGTCCTTTGATGGAGTTGACATGCCCAGTATTTATGCCAAAAATATTCCTTAATTTCTTTCGTGCTATTCACAGTTCTTTTTTTTTAAGGCCTGTATAGTCTGAAGGGGGCTGGGACGTTGGATCATCTTGTCAGACCACTTCTGTAACAGAAGCCAGCAAATTTCACCTAGTTTCCCCAGTTGTGGTATAGACTCTTCTGAATGTTGTGTTTTGTTTTTAATTCTTAGCTCAACACATATTAAGGAAAGATTAAAATGAAGTAGAGGAAGTTGGACTAATAATTGCTGGAACCACTAAGAACAGGAATTCAAGTTTTGTTCAGTAAACAGTGAAACAGTCGCATCATAGTTAATAAGTAATAAGTTGATTATGTTGTTCTGTTGAACCAAACATAACTTCCCTCTACAGGGAAGCAGGTGCTAGTTTTTGATACAGTGTTTAGAACTCTGATTGGAAATATATTTCAAAGAACAGCAACAGCTGTGCTGCTCTGCTGTAAATGTGATAGCTTATTAATAAAAAGAAATACAATACAGCCATCTATTGGATTGTACAGCAGTATGCCTGCTTCATGAAGACCAGGAAAAGCAAGGATTCTGAGGATATAGCTATACTGCAGCACAGTGTAGAAATACCTGTGCCACCTTCAAAGGAACTAGCTTGCATACTGGAAGTAGCCAGAGGTCAGCACAGAGGTTAACTTAACATGCTATTAACCCTTTCAGTAGGGTAAGTTAGCCTACACTGTACCAATGGTTTCCTGTATTCAAGTTGTCTTGGATATCTCTACCTACACTGCAATCTGCTATGCAGACATATTCAGAGTTGCCACTCTCTTGTTTTAGCTTGGCTTAATGAATCTGTTCTCATGTATAAACAATGCTTTTGTACACCGGTTCGTACATAAAAAAACCTGTGTTCCATTATCATGTGACCAGTGGTCATCCATTTTCAGTATCCAGTAGATAAGGAAATGATCAGCTCCTAGGAATAAGGGGAAAGTAAAAATACAGCTTATTTTTATACACATCTCAATGGCAGAACAATAGCTGGTCTGTCCAAATACACTAAGGCAATGGTTTTTCAACCTGGGGTCTGCAGACCCCTGGGGGCCCACAGACTGTGTCTAAGGGGCCCATGAAAAATGACTATGATCAATCAAAAGTATGTGACTATTAGCACTCATAATTCAAAGGGGTCTGCACTTCCATTCAAAATGTTTTCAAGATCCACAAATGAAAAAAAGGTTGAAAGCCACTGTGCTAGGACTTTCATTACACTTTGCAGCAGAAACAACTCAGAACACTTCAGTGGAGATCACAGTGAAGCTTCCTAAAGAAAGTTGGTTTTGCGGTGATTCTTGGATATCAAAGGGATAGACATCTCAGCCACGTTGATTTTTTTATTTTTTTCATCCTGGCTCATAAACGGTAATACAGCAACCTTTTCCCTGAGTAAGGATCACTAGGGATTAAAGACAAGCCCTGGGTCCTGATTTTGTTCAGGGGACCAAATTCCCAGCTGCTGCAAGTTGGCTTAGATGTTTGTAGCTATGCCAGCTTACAACAGGTAAAGATCTGATTCACTGTGACCTGAGTTTCCTCTGTGTAGGATTGAGGATCTAATGATATGCAGATATAGCACCAGATCTGTAGCTGTACCAGACATATGCTTTGAACCACCTGTGTACCTGACCAACTATTGGGGCTGCTTGTGGTTGGCTCAGTCCCTGCTACATTTAGATCAGCCACAGAGAAATGGTACAGAGAAACTATGTACAGAAGACAACCTCAGTCTTTTCAGCCTTTCTATCCAGCAGACACCCATTCCAACTAGAGGCTGAGTGTAAATGAAGACAAGATAAAGGGGATATTACCTACCCATCTTTCTACATTCATTGCTATAGTGTCTGAGCACTTGACACCTTCCCTTCAAGATGAAAAGCGATAGAATGGGGAGTGGGTATTGATGTATTGTTTGGTAATGGCGTATCGATGTAGGTACTGTGTACCTTGTTCTAACAGACTGTATATCACGGTACCATGGTAGCCTCAAATTTTCAACCCAAGGCTCTGATCAGAACCCCACTGATGGCAACAGACAGGCTCCTGCTGACTATCATTCCTTTATCTTGGGCTGTAGTAGGACATATTGCCACCTGTGGAGCACCAGTGAGCTACCCTGTCCTCCATCCTCATCCTACAGCCTGCTAGGAATAAAAATTGGGAACTTCTGTCATGGGTATGTTAAGGTTATTGTCCATACCATCATCCAACACTTGCTACTTCTGTTGCAATAGGGAGACCCTGGCATCTACATAGAATACACTGTGTTCCAGCCCCCAGAAAATAAGTTCCTTCAAAATTGCAAAGTGAGATGCTGCCTGCACTTTTCCACCCACTATCCAATCTACACACCCCTCATTTGAGGCCCCACCAAGTCATGAACTCTCTTGTTAACTTCTTCCTTCCTAGCCCTACCAAAAGTAGCCCTCCAGGATACCAGAGGGAGAAAGGACAACTGAAGGATACTCAGCAACTAGTTTAAACTTACTTTTAGTACTTTTGTCTCTTCAGATTTCCCATCCCTGTTATTTTATTTGTCGTATCTAGGAATCATTTGAACTCTGGGTCTTCAAATTCCCAGTGTAATGGGGGCAGGCCTTTAATTCTCGGTGGGCTTGGGACAACAATAACCAGATAAGAGGTGGGATTTTCAATGCACTCCTATTTCTTTTAAATGTGAAAAGAATTAGGCCATTTATAAAAAGTTATGGTAATCCCTACATACATTTTCTTCTCTAAACTCAGGCAAACTGATCATTGATTGAAAAATCAAAGAAAGAAATAAAATGTCACTTATTAACTTCAATATAATATACACTTAAGTTACATTAATTTTAGTTCTGCTTTGTTTTCACATTCTGAATCATACTTTCTACTCTAAATGTTTACAAAGAACAATTATGGGGTGCTCATACACATGACAGGGCTTTAGTCCTTCAGGGTTGCATTCTATGCCCCCTAAATTGAAACAGTGAGTTTTAATTGAAATGGTGGGTTTTATTTTTCCATCATGTCATTGTCCTGCTGGCCACAGGGGCCCTTTGAAAGCAAAAGCAGTGAGCAGCCCAATCCTTTTTTTTTCCCTGTGTAGTGTATCCACCTCTCCCGCAGCTGTGGGAGTGAGCTGCTGGTGCGCTGAGTGGCCCCTTAGCTGCAGGGGGCCCCAGTCCTTCCCTCCACAATGGCGGTGCCCCATGGGACTGGCTGGGCAGGCTGCTAACAGGCCAGGTGCTGCTCCAGCTTGGAGGCTCCTGATCCAACTCTTCCCCGAGACCACCCAGGCTTCCAGTGCCCTGTGCAACACCCCCACTACCTTCTATGGCCACCAGCACATTCAGCTACCCTCCTGCTGCCTCCCTGCCCTGCTCCAGGGGCACCAGGTGCCCTGGTGGCTGCAGACACCTACTGAAGGCAGAAGCGGTGATGGGCCTGATTCTTTTTTCTGATGAAGACTGCCCACCTCTCCCACAGCCAGGAGGCAAGCTGACAGATCAATGGCTGCAACGTTCCAAGTTTCAACATTGCAAAGTAAACTACATGGGGATGTGTTTTAGCTTGTGATAATGCAAACCCATGTAAAAACCCACAAACCCACGTACATGTAAAGTGTGACAACATTAAGCCACACAAAGGGAAACGTTCGTCACGTGTTTATGGTAACATTGTCATATTTACAAGTGCCCAGTTGTTGTGAATAAAATAAATGAATAACTATCAGCCAGTAAGCAGGAGAAAAGATGCTTAAGCCATAAGAAAGGTGCCTGAATAGCCAGTTGTATTAAATAATGGCCAAAGAAAAGTACCAATTGATGTGTATTAATGAATTATTTGCATGTGTTCCATGGTTGGGATTTTAGTACATAATTTGAAGCATGTGATTAGTGCAGCAGAGATACTGGAATGTCTGCAAACACTACTTGACTGCCTGTATTCCCTGCATTCATGATCAATTTTTGCCTATAAATCTGTTTCTTCTCTGAATAATTTGCTTTGGCTGTGACAACTTTTACATATAAAGTACTACAATATGATTTGTAGTTGCTCTATGAATTATTACAGTCAGATGAAGATTGTGACTAAAAGAAGGTTAAACTGACACTGCAGCTGGGAAATAAGGTATGGGAACTTGTTAGCTGCCTGAAAGACCTTACTGTCAGCCAAATGTTTGCTCAGTGAATTTGAAAAGTTATGACAGTTGCAAGTATTCCAAGGAATACTTGGTTAATTGTGTATTCTCCAACCCCTAATAGATCAGAAAATCCCTTGATAGGATATCATAACCTTTGATACATCAACTATTGCACAAATGCAGATTGGAAGGCAAACCTGCCCCAATTTGTAGATCAAGAGTTGAGTTTGAAAGGTTACATGTGCGACTCACAAGGCTATCTGAACTGGAGAAATGACTGTGTCCCACTTGTTAATGCTGAATCTTCTCATTCAAACACAAGGTCCCTGAGGGGATATAAACAAAAGGCTCTACAGCTTCAGGGGAAAGGACTGGCGGGCTGTGTGCTGTGTTTAAGAGAAATTGGCCTTTCTGCCATGTCAGGTTTTCTTCTTGCTTAATCAGCAGGTTATAAAGGAAAAGGTCTGGCCTAGTTATGATTTTATATTCTGGTTAATTTACATTTCATGGCTCTCCTTCTATTTTACTCTGTAAATGTTGACTTCTTGCTTTTAATTTAAACTGTAATTTTGAAATTGCTGACTGTTTCTGTTGGGGGATACTCATTGCTAGAGGCACTTGTAAAAAAGAAACTGATCTTTAACCTCAAGGGAAGGGAAGGAACATATCCTGCCTACATATAAGCATAGACATAACTGTGACATAGGTCAGAAGCAACATAACCCCTGTTAAAGTGTGTGGTAGCTAGGTGTGCACAGGGAAAGACTATGGGATATTAGCTGTCGGAACAAAGGGACTCACTGGTACTGAGCCAAATCAGCCGACTGGTGAGTGGCAATTCCTCTAAGTGCAAAGAGAAACCTGAAAAACTGCTTGTTCTTGCTGTGTACTGGGTTCAGTCATTCAAGTGAATGTATCCAGCAAAGGTTAGGACACTCTGCTGTCTATTCCTAAGAAAAAGCTTTTCTGATATCCTTAAATGGTTCTCCACTGATTCCCATCACCTTTGACCCTCATCAATAACATTCCCTAAACCTAGTCTTTTGACCAGGGATCCCAAGTGGACCAAAGCTTTGTAACCTTTGCTTTTAAAAAACCGGGACAAGAGCTTGTAGCAAAAAAAACAAAACAAAACAAAAAAACCCTTGCAATAATTATATCACTGTAACTTTCTAAGTGAAGAACCAGAACCTGAGATGCTGGTCTCGGTAGCTAGGCAAGGTCAGTACAACAACCCTCCCAGGGGAGATCCTTGTCTTACTTTTCCTTTCAGTAAGCGAAGCTGTCTTCTCTCCAAGGTTAAGAAAACCGCATTTCTTACTGAAGGGTAACCAATGCACCTCTGCTATCCTGAAGTAATAACCCAGTGAAGATAAAACATTTTAATTTTACTGTGAGGTCAACACCATACCTCTACCTGGATTTGACCTTGCCAAGTTTATCTCACAACAAAACTAAATTGTTTTGCTGTGGATAACTCTTCACTGTATTTTTACTTCAGGACATCTCATGGACATTAATTACCCCAAGTAAAAACTGCTGCTTTAGCAGTGAAGACATGTCCCATGTTTTTCAGAGGAAGACAACATGTTACTTATCCCTTTTGGGTAATAAAGACAAGGCCTCAGTTTCCCTTAGTCATGCAGTAAGGATCAAGAACTCATTTAATTAAAGTAATTGGCAGTAGCATAACTTGGGAGAGGACAACTGAGACAAGAGACCCGGACTCTGCCTGTGATGAACTGCACTGTGTATCATAGCTGCCCCAGGCACAGAGTTGCCTTCCTATGCCTTTGGTAATTTGGCTTAATACAGGAGTAACTGGATGAAATGTCATGGCCTGAGATATACCTAACCCATTCCTAACCATTGTTTAGCTAACCCTGCTCTCAAAAAACCTCCAGTAATGAATATTCCAAAACTTCTTCAGGGTAACCCATTCCAATGCTTAACTCTCCCACAATTAGAAAGTTTTTCTGGCATCTAATGTAAGTCTCCATAACTGCTGCAATTTAGGCCTTTTATTTCTTCTCCTTTTTAGCCTTAAGTTCTATGAACATTTCACTACCCAAAAAACTACATGAATTTGCTTAGCTAAATCTCAGATTTCAAAGGGTCTTCAATATATAAGCATGTTCACATAAGTCAGGGCTGTCCAACTTGCGGGCCAGAAACTGCATGCAGCCTGCTCCTGCCAGGCTGCTGCTCTCCCATTACTCTGGCTGCAACAACAGCCAAGGACTTCAGGATCCCTCAGCATCCTGCCCCTGGTCCCAGGCCAATGCAGGGTATGGCGCATGGCCCACAGCTGGGGGAGCTGAGGAGGGGGCCATGGGCCTGTGCACATGCACACAGCACTGTACACGAGGAGTACCCACGGATGATAGGGTTCAATGCAGCACAGCAGGGGGGATTGTTCACATGCAGTGCAGTGCAGCACAGCAGGAGGAAGAAGGGAACGTCCACACAAGGTACAGTACAGAGAGGGTGCTGCTGCTTACAAGCTGGATAGCCCTGAAAGAAGTCAAAAGAAACATCACATCTAAAAACATATTTAAAAAGTAGGTCTAGCCTCAATGCAATTAAAGCCAACCTAAACAGGTACAAATTTAAATGTTCATGAAAGAGAAAGTAATAAAACCTTCTGTATCAATCCAAGTCACAGCTTGGATGAATCTCCAATGATTTTTCCCTCTTGCTTCCTTCACCTTCAATTCATCTTCAAAGTTAGTGGTGTCAGCTTGCATGAACTCTGGTGTTTTTTTATTCTGTTAAGGCAGTGGTCATAATGTTTTGGCAGGTGCATTTGTATGGGGGAGCAATTTCTTTTTCTTCCTAGGCAAATAGACTTGATTTCATTTTCCTAGCTCAATCAACAGTTGTAAATGTAAACTGGGGGGTGGTGCGTAAACCATTTGATTATATTTCAATTGGATCCACTATTCCACAGTATTCCGCTATTGTGCTTGTGAGACATTAGACCAGTTCAGACATACAGGACTGCATGCTAAGGGACACGCATCCAATTCTGTCCACTTCGTTTTCCATTGAGGCCAAATCAATTATCCTGTGAATACCAATTGATGTCTCAGCCCAAGTTCTCACCCCAGGGTCACAGTCTCTTCAGGCTAAAAATAGCAAGCTTGAAATCAGATGCAGATACTTTGAGAAGCCCTATATTTTAGGAGACAGAGCTCATATTTTCCAGGGGCTCTGTTTTAATTTGCTTCTACTGTATATCAAATATGAATTATTAGGAAATCAAGCTCCACCTCCTTCCATTCTTATGTCCCTTAATCTTCTCACCTTGCTGTGCATTACCAAGCACTTTTGTCACAAAAATGTGATGACATAAGAATGGTACCAGTATTTAATCAATTCCAGTTCTATTTCAGTAGTACCCGGAGTTTCCTGGCTGCATTATTTTGATACCTCCTTTGACATCTCTTCACTTACATTTATTGTCATTACTAGAACTTTTATGCTTCCCTGAAATGTGTCTCTCTCAAATATTTATCACAATATTTGTTGTCCCATTTAAGTCACCTCAACTGCCTGGTAAGATGAGTATCATAGTTTTACTAGGCCTGTGTGAATAGGGAAGTATTCGATTCGGATTTGGCCAATTCGGAGGACGGTGATTTGATTCGGTGATTCGAATCACTGTTCCCATTCAATTCAGCTGAATCAGAATCAGAGACTGATTGATTTGGAACAAAAACAACTTTTGAAATGTTACAATTCCTGGCAAGATACAAATTCAATGTTCTTACTAGTTTGACTCTCTGAAGTTGGTCTCATCCTTGTATTTGTGTGTGAGGGATCTGAAAACCTGACTCAAAGTCTATCAATGTAAAATGCAGGCCTGTGCGAAATGGGTAGTATTCACTTCAGATTCGGATTTGGCCAATTCGGGGGACTGATTCAATTTGGTGATTCGAATCACTGTCCTGATTCGATTCGGCTGAATCTTTGAATCAGCCAGGCCGATCCCCCTCCCCTCTCCCAGCCTGGAAATGGCTGCCCCAGCTCCTGGCACTTGTAAAAAATAAAAAGTAAAGTCCCAGCTCACTGGGTGCTGCCAAGCAGGGGACAATTGCTGCTGCCCCCCACTGTCCCACGCTCACTCCCCCTGCTCCCCCAAGGTTGTCCTGCATGAGCCAGCTCTGGCCCTTTAAGGAAAAAAAAAAATGAAAAAACCCCCAGGACTCACTGCTCTAGCCAGTGGGGGGCAATCCCCACTGACCCCACTGCCCTGCACCATGTGGGCAGCTCTGCATGAGCCTCTGAAGCCCCGAGGCCGCTGCAGGAGTGGAGAGTCCCGGGGGTTTTCTCGGGTTTTTTTCTTAAAGAGCTGAAGCTGGCCTGAGCTGGGCACCCATGCAGGGGCTGGGGGAGTGAGGGAGGGGTCGCTCATGCAGAGCCCCCATGCAGCATGGGGCAGTGGCGGGCAGCAGGGATAGCCCCCCCCGCCCAGCAGCGCCTGGTGAGCACCAGGGCTTTTCTTGAAAATACAGAGCTGGGGCAAGGGGAGGGCCAGCCATAGGGAGGCTGGGGAAGCGGAGGGGTCCAGGGGGCTGGCAGGAGTCTCCCCACAGCCCCTCCCCCAGCCACCCTCCCCCCGACCCTAGTACTTATCAGCTCGGAGTCAGCTGCAGCTCCCTGCTGCAGCCACCAGGGACTGCCTGAATCATCAAAGCTCTCCGAATCTTTTCCAAAGATTCAGACAGCTTTGAATCTATTTGAACCTCTAAATTGGTCCCCTGATTAGATTTGAATTCGAAGATTCGGCCACCGAATCAGGTCGAATCTCCTCCGAATTGAATCACCACCCAAAGCCTCACGCAGCCCTAGTGAAAGGGATTCCTTCACTAGACTTGTACAGCTTTAAATCAAAGCCTTTGAGCAAAACCATTTTAAACTGATTTATAAGTCTAGTTTTAGATTTAGTGGAAAGAGGAAACTTTGTTTTGTTTTCCTTCTTTCACATACTTCCCTACTCAGTATTCGTGAGAAGCACAACTTGCAACTGTTCTGCACGAGGAAATTTGCATTGAGCATCCTCCTTTAACTCAGCAAGAAAATGTGCTGGTTGTAAACTTCAACAGTGGGGCCCATCAGTGCCTGATGATTCATTTTATGGAGTCTTCTATAGAACATCACTTAACTGCTTGGTGCCTAATTTTCTTTTCAGCAATTTAGCACTGGCTGTGATTACCTAAGGTGATCTATTATGCAGTACTCTACTAGCACTGCAATAAGTATATCAGGGATAAAGATATTTTCATAAAAGTCTTGCATTGTTATGCATAGCACTTCCTCTTTTATGGATACAGCAGTTATACTGTGACTGATTTGCAATCTTCTTTCTTTGTGAAAATAAAAATACTCAGTGATGATCCTGTTTGCAAAGGGAAAAGCCCTCATAGGCACCACATGGCAGATCAGGGAAGGACAGGCAGCATAACAGCAGATAGGGCAGGAAGCAGAAAGCAGAGCAGGAGATCAGGCTGTGAGCACAGGGCAGGAAACAGAAGGCAGAGCAGCAGATTGTTTAGGGGGAGGGGATCAAAGTGATGCTCAAGGGAGGGTGCCCGTCTAACTTGTGGCATACCGGCCAAAAAAGCTGGCTGCTACTGTTCTAGATTAAATGAAACAGCTGGAAGGAAAGTGAATTCTCTTTGACTAATCTTAGCAAGTATGCTTGTATCAGTTGTCAGCAACGTGGAGAACAAAATACAGTTATATAATAGTTCTGCAACTGAAAAGATATCTCACAAAGTAATTTCAAGCTGCCGGCACTATATATCATCCCTGTAATTTTATTTTATGGGAGATTCTTGTATGGAAACTCCAAGATGAAGTGTTTTTATTTGTACCTGTTGTAGGTAGAAGGCTGGTATCTGCAGTGTTGAGACCCAGCTCTTTGTTTCTTTCAGGCTTAGAACCATATTAATGCATCCCCACACACCTGCTTCTTCAAAGTCAGCTTGAAAAAAAAACAATCTTATTTGTAGAAATTATGTAGCAGCAGCTAGGAAGGCTGTATGCCGGATTGGGCCTATGAACTGATCTGGCGTGGTGGGTCTGGGATACATGTTGGGTCCAACCCGGAGCCCTGGGTCTGGGGTCAGGCACTGCATCTGACCCTGCACACTGTTCTGCTGCCACATGCTGGGTTCAGCCCCAGGCACCAGGGCCACATTGGGTTCAGCTGCGGACAAACCCTATGCACCATCCCAGTCCTGTATGTGGGGCCGTCATCTGGCTAGCAGGCTTCCCACAGGTCCAGAAATTTGGCATTGGGGGAATGGTGGCAGTGTTAATTGCCATGGCTCTCAGAGGCTCAGCAATTAATACTGCCAATGCTCCCCTGCCACCATATTTCCAGCCCTATGGGTATGTGCTTTTCTCACATATAATGCACACCCCAATTTTCATCAGCTGGTTTTGGGAGAAAAGGTCTGGGTTTATAGGCAAGAAAATAAGGTATATCGGGCAATGTTTTGGAGGCTATCTTCACAAAGAAGATAACTAGACACTTTTTTATGAAACCTGAAATTCTTCTTCACAGGGGCTCCAAGCCTCTCCTAATATGGGCCTCTATCACTATTTCAGATCTCATGAATAAAAACCTAATTGAAGAAAAAACCCTTTTCTTGCAGATGGACCCCAGCTGGTCCACTCCCCGCAGTCACAGATCACAGAAGCAGTATGTCATTTTGATCGGTTTACATTTCTGCTCCCATCCCAACTCAGATATGTCTGGGGTGGATTGTAGATTTAAGTGATGTACTGTATATTCAAGTTTTAAAATGCCTACAGAAAAAAATGACATTAGTTAAATGGTGATTTAGTTAAAACTTTCTGGTGGCAATTTGGAAAGATTCCAGATAGACAAAGGTGACAGAATAAGGCTTTCAGATAAAGGTCTTTTCTCATGTGAATTTTTTCCTTCACCTTATTTATTTGCTTATTTTTGTATATTTTATATATATTTATTATTGTGCTATCTCTAAAAAGTTAATAGTATTTAAAAAATAAATTCATAAAAAAACTCTACTTAATTTGAGTTTTAATCAGAAGAATTTTATTCTTGTCACAGGATTTATACAGTTCTTGAAATGCATAGAGCTACCATACAATACTATATTATACATGCTTGTAGCCATCAGAGGTCAGTATATGCTCAGGAATCCTAGCATTTTAAGGGATTATTTGTTGAGTTCCCATACTAGTTCAACACTAAAAACAAACAAAACATGCATATCTACAATAAGTTTCAGTTACCTGAGGAAATGTCTGAGGGTATTAAACATTAATCCTTATTTGTATCTTGATGCCATTTAGTTTCAATCAGCAAAATCTTCCATTTAATATTTCCTAGAGTATTATAGGAACATGCATCAGTTATTGTTCTGGAATCTACCCTGGCTGATTGAGCCCACTTTGTCTACTGTTTTGGTTATTTTTAATAAGAGAGAATGGGATTTTGAAAGCAAGCAATAGCCTCTGCTATATTCCATTGATTTATAACTGATTTTACTTCTTTACCTGGAGCCCAGGCACCTCAGCTCAGAAACTTCTAACCAAATGTGTTATAAGCAGCTAAGGAAAAGACACAGCTGAGCCTGTGATGGCAGAGAAATAAAAAAAAATTCAAGCCTATTTCAATAGTTTTAAATAACAAAAAACTCCCCCATCATTGTCAATTTGCTTTGCAATTATTTTTGTTTTAGGAACATCGCGCGCGTGCACACAAAATGGGGCTGGTTGGAACATTTCTGTTGGCAAAATTTCTTGAATACAGGTGTCGCGACCCAGTGATTTTGGTGCCTCAGCACTATGGAGTTTTCTTGTCACATGAGAGCCTCTTGCACAGCGAGGGTTTTGCTGCATAGAGAACCCGTGTACAGGAGAGAGTTCCCGACAATTTGCAGCTGTCTTTGCAGGATGCATTTTCCCTTTGCAGCACAGAAGTGCACGGTGCAAAGAGTTCCCGCCATTCGGATGTAAATTTGTGTCCTGCTATTGGCTAGTGCTAAATTATTCACATGTGGCGGCCGGTAATTGGCTTGCTGGCCGTTTAAAAACTAGCGCGACTTCCGCTCAAGTCGAAGAGCTTTGAGCACGCTGCAGAGTGCCTCGAAAGAGATCCGACTTGCAGCTAGCTGATCGATAGACTGATCACCTATCGATCCCTCTTCCTGTCGCCGAACGCAATCCCAGACGTACCCTTTTCCCACTGGCTTGAGTTACGGACGGATTTACTGGCATTGGCCTCGCCAGCTGGAGCAACTCACATTGTTGTCCAGACGACCGAACCGTTTCCGTCGCAGCCACCCACGACGTAAGTAAAGTTTTTTACAACCATTAAACCTCATCTGCCTCTCCATTCACCAGCCCGCCCTGATGAACGAGTAATTTCTGAATCACCTCGAGTCGGCTCAGCCCGGCCGAGACAACAGGTTGGAAGACAAAGCAAGTTCACAATGTCAGATTGCATGGTAGGGAGTCAGGGAACTCTGTTTTCTCTCAAGTGTGAAAGACTGCTAAGAATCAGGCAAAACAGAGGCTTGAAGCTGGGCCTCCCATATGTCGATATCCTAAAAAATAGGCTACCGAGTGAGCGCTCTCTCTCTCCAATTATGACCGGACCCCCTAGACTCAAATCAACACACTTATCTTTTGATCCAACCCCAGACATTTTAGTACAAACCCAATATCACAAAAGCATCCTGAAATTTTCATTACTGTGAGAAACAAACCTTTGAAACCTTGAAAGTCTCTGGGAACTGGTATTATCATCCTCCAAACTGTTTTAATAATAATGCAAACTACTTTCAGATATTTAGCTAAAGCAATACAATAAATTTGCTGTTGTAAACATAAGAATAATTCAGTTTATTAACATAATCTCACTGGAGAAGCTATTTTAAAACGTAGCTACTGATCATATGCCATAGTATAAAATGCTACATGTTCCATATTACTAACTCTTCATTGATATATCTACACCACATTTGAAACCTAGAGACTTAAGCTTTTATCTATAGTCATAAAAACAGAAATAACTTTTTTTTTAAAGGAAAGTTGAGATCAGAGTCTCATGATGACCCCAAAAGCTGGGACTTTATGAAAAAGACAAAATATCCCGAGTCTGTAAATAAAACACACGAGCATTGTGTCAATACTGTACATGAGAAAGAGTAACTCTTTGCAACATGTGGCTTGAATGTGATCACCTGATGGTCAGGAAACCTTCATCATCCCTGTTAATGTTTTAGGAATTCCCAGTTGCCATTAAAATGTCATCTGTCAACATCAGTCCCCATATTCTGAGGAGTTTTAGCACCCTGACTTCCACAACCCTGTTAGGCAGTGGTAGGTCTAAAAAAGATTTTGCTCGCTACAAAAGTTAGTTAGACCTCACACCATTATGAGACAGGGAAACAATGTTACCTTTATTTTATGGATGAAGTAAGTAAGAGCCAAAGGAGCAGCAATGTCTATAGCACCCCAGGGATTAGAACCCAAATTATCTTAAATCCAGCAGGTCTCAGGATACCAGGCAGTTCTTCCATGTGGCCCTATGGAGACTCACCTATGGAGATCATTGTTCTATCCTCTCTCCTCCTCTCTGGGATCTGAAGATTGGAACTAGCTATCTGGAATCAAAATGGTAGGTAGTTTATCCTAGGGAATTCCCTACTCCAGTATCTATTTGGTGTTCAGAGTAGGGCAAAGGGGAAGGGGTGGTATACAATGCAGAGAAATGTATATAATATGCTTTTTATAATTATCTCATTCCCTCTTATAAATCTGGCAAAGCTCTTGGGCAATTATATTATTAACCTCAGTTCCCCTTGTGCCCATTGCTTACAAGCATAGCTATTTTGTGGGTAGATCATGTTTGTGTTGAGGCAGGAGTGGCCAACCTGTAGCACATAGCAAACATAGCAGATCATGGAGGGGGCAGGCAATACAGTTGCAGATAGAGCAGGAAGCACAAAACAGAACAGCAGATTGGACAGGGGAAGAGGATCAGAGTGGCACTTACGAAGAGCACAGGACTAATTTGTGGCATGCCTGCCAAAAATGACAGCCTCACGATGTTAGAGCATAACGTGTTCAGGGCTCAGGGAGACAAAAGCTTATCCAGTCAGGCACAGTTGCGATGGAGAAGCACAGAAATTTCTTCCTCTTGCTGCCCCCAGCAGCAAAAATCTATCTAATGAGGAGGGAAATGACTAGAAAAGGACATCGCTGTCTTGACAAAGGCAATCTGCATTGATGGAAGAAGTGTCATAGGCCTGGAATTAACAGCTAGTTGGTAAGATGCAAAACTTTCCTGGGCAAGGGATAATATAAATAACAGACTGGGTGGCTACCTGGTGAAGGGGAGAGGTTGCCCAGGTTCCTCTGAATCCAGATGTGGGCTGGTACTTGTTTCATTCTGGAACATATCCAGTCAAATCTAAGTCTGGAAATGGTATTTGTTAATTAATCTGTTTTAGATGGACTCCTTCTTTCAACACCACTACTACAAAGAACTTCTGTTACACACACCAAGGGAAAAAGGTGTACCAGCTAAGTTAAAACCCAGCATCTCATCTCACATAAGCCACTACTAGAAGAAAATGGCTGGCTGCTTAAGGCAAATTAAGACCTTGGTCAGATTTCAGTCAGGGAAACTCCCATGGAAATCTCAAAGAGTCTCCCAAGGTAGCATCTGAATAATAAGGACTTGTGAACCTTGGCACACTTGAAGCTGTTCTTATGTGTATGCATTCAGTTATTAAAAAAAACAAGGTCTGATTTCTATCTTGAAATCTAACATTTTGCTAAGTCGGGTCTTCTCTCTGCTGCCTGACTACAAAGCCTTCCAACTAGTTAATAAATGGGGTAAATATGGCTGATTAACCAACAGCAATTTTACAGGCATAAATTAAGAACCAACATAAGGTCAGTGCATTACAGAAAGCTTCAATAACTAGTTGGAAATAGTGGTCAGTTAAAGGAAAATCCTGTGTCATTCCCCCTCACAGCCTAAGGAATTAGGGAAGGAAGCTGTATGTGCGGAGGATACAAGGGAGGGATGAGATCTCCCTGAAATTTTGTTTGCGCTGGCTAATCTGGAGTTGCTATGGTGATCCAAAGGGGGCTGTTGCATGGAATCACAATTCAGAAAACTTATACCTGGCTTGGTCCAATCTCCAGTCATATATATAGAATCTAGGGATCCATGAGAGTAGTGGTAAGATCTTTCCCTGAGGTCCAGCAAACTGTAGTTCAGAATGAACTGTATCTTTACAGGGACTGAATGGAACATGAGAAAGAATAAGCCCTGTAAAAAAGGCACTTTATTTTTTAGCATCTTAATGCCAAGAGATTCTAAGTCTAAATTGGTATACTATAACATAAATTGATTTGAATGAATGATGTGCATTTGAAAACTTGAAACAGTGTCTTGAAAAGGACCTGGTCAGATAGGAATGCTACAAATCATTGCATTTCCTGTAGTAAACCACTAGTTCTGAGCCATTTGTTCAAGTCTTCCAGGCCTTGGGACACCTTGGATCCATCAACCTACAGCCAGGACTGCAACAAATACCCCACATTTGTGACTTGTATACTAATTCTCAAATACATATCAAGCACCATTCCACAAACAACCATGAATAGGAAATAACAGTGTCTTATTTTAGCTACATTAACAATGCTGTAAAATGAAAGGCAGGACCTAATCAGATCTCTAGATCTAAATATCTCAGATCTCTGTGGGTTTTCAAAATTTATGTCAGAATACTATGGCTTGGACCTATCTTTATTTTGGACAAAATCCCAAATTCTTTCTTAGCTTCTGGAGCCCTGGTTTGGACCCACCGACTTCAGTGGGACTTCATGCAGGGAAAGGACTCCACTTGTGTTGGTTAGCTGACAATATCAGACCTTCAGGCCTTAGCTTTCAAATCAGCACAGAAGCCAAGAGGAATTTTGACTGAGCAAAGACAGAAGGAAGTGGCTTAGAGACAACTTTTGAAATATTTACACAAATATTACAATATGCAAATAAAACAAACACTAGTTTTATTATTCTCTTCTATTTTTTGTGGAAGGTAGAAAAATTAAAAAATTCAAAACAAGCACCAGTTGAATTAAGTAACACTGGTGGTGAGCTTGTTGGGTCATATGGTTATGGACACTTGCCATGAACATTTTTAGTTCTTATAAAACAAGTATTTACCATGCCTGCACCATGATACATACAATTTTGTTACCCATTTTTAAGTTAATTATCTTAAAAGCAAGAATAAATAGAATTTAGTAAGGTTAATATAACAAATGCATGGTTATATAACTGAGGGAAACTGGAAACACAGTTAAATTAAGCCATTCATATAGCTCTTTTAACATAATAGCCTAACCCCATATAACTTCTTGCAACATGTTTTAAATCCACTGTTCAGTGAGTATGTAGAAAAGCAAAGCCACTGACAACACTGAATTAGTAAATGAATTCATATTTTAGTGAAGAGGTGCTAAACCATAGCTAGCTCTTAGGTGGGTTGTTCCATCGACTGCAGTGGGTCTACTCCCATGAGAAAGAGCTTTGCAGTGTGCATAAGGATTACAGAATCTACACAGTTTTTAATAAATAACTTTGGGCACAGACAGAAGTACAGCTCCCAGGTCTAGCTCATGGTGATTCAAAGAAATCATAATGAGTTAGACTGGTCCTCCTGACCCAAAAGATGTTAGCTGTTGGATTGGGAAGGTAGAGGATCAGCTACAATTTGGAGCCGATCCAGGGAGAGATGCTGGCTCTTCCCCTGGGTCTCTTGCCCTGTCTCCAACCCTGCTCTCACAGCTCTGTTACTGTCCCTGGACTGGTGGGGGGAGAAGGCAGGGGGGAAGGTCATTCTCAGGTTTTCTCAGCCCCACTGAGGGGAGGGGGGGGGCAGGTAGATTGGAGCATCCACAAGGTGAGGGGCTCCAATCCACTTCCTCCACAACTCTAGTGGAACTAAGAAAACCCCAAAAAGGACCTTCCTCTCCTGTCTTCTCCCCCTCCCATCCAGAGACAGCAGCTTGGCCAGGCTGCTGTTGTACCCAGAGCAGATAGAAATTAATGAAGTTGCTTCGCCTAGTAGTATCTTCATTTGAACTTTCATTCAACAAGGGTTAATTTATTGTGGGATCAGAGGGTTCTGCAGTCATGCTCTTCTGTTTGGGCACAGCTTCACAGCACTTTCAAGAAGCCAATCGCAATGTCATTTCTATCTGCACCCTCTATCACTACTTTAGAACTCTGTATTGTTTGAACAAAGGTATCATTACCAATCGTTATTTGGGCCTATATGGATGTCATGTACACAAGCTAATTACATGTGAGCAAGACTATTTGCTTTGTATGAAATGCATTTCTGGTTTCCTACACAGAGATCAAAGTTTCATCATAATATGCATGTTCTAGTGTAAACCCATGACTCCATCATTTTTTGGGTTTAGCTTTCACATTATTTTCCCTAAGAAATAAACAATTGCTTTTGTGTCCCAGATATCTGTTGCTGATGACCCTGATTGGTAAGGTGCTGCAGTAGCTACCCCTCTCCCACTGGGAACATCATCCACAGTTATCTGGGACACTAAAACAACTGCTTATTGTTTTAAGCGGTAATCAAGTTTGACAACCAAAAGGGAAGACCAGGCAAGAGGTCTTATCTTTTGCCCCATTAGTATCTGTTGCTCATAGTGTCTCTTGTACTATGTCTGTAAAGTTCATTTACCTATTTGGCTTCCCTTTCATGGTCAGGTGTTATTTGCCATTGGCATGAGATAAGAAAGTTATATATCTGTTATGGGGCACAGAAACTAGAGTCATAACATGCTCTGGGTTATGTTTCCAGCTATATTTCAAGGGAAAGTTTTTGATTTCTTCATTTGCATTGGTTTATTCCATCCAAGTGTTTCCCATCTATCCTTCTGGTATCCGAACTTCTAAGTGTCATAAGTCTTTGCAAGGATTAATATTTGAAGGATCTATTGGCATAAAAGTCTTTGGCATTTTGCCCCCTGACGTCATGTGATGACTTGGGGAATCCCTCAAGAGAGCCCAGAATTGCCTATCAGTAGGAGCTGATAGAAGCCTGACTAGATGGAAGTCACAAAATAGGATGTGAGAGATAGGGCAAACAAAGGGAATGATGCTGGGGGGTGGGGGTTCACCTCCCTCAGAAGCATTTGGATGTTGGCTGCAGCCAAGGCTGGGTATTTGCCTAGGGTATGCCAATGCTTCTTTTGAACTAAAGCCCAGAAATTCCTGGCTAAAGGGTCTTGCTCCTCTGCTCAGGTTCAGACTTGTTGTCAGGAAGGAATTTTACCCCATGATCAGATTGGTACAGATTGTCGGGAGGTCTTGCCTCCTGCAGTAGGGGGCCATCCTCCTTGGATCTCTCAAACATATTTTAACAACATTTGCAGCCACAAAATATTAGACATCACTGACCTCCTGCTGTACCTGTGGCAGGTTAGGGTGCTGTGCCTTGTGTTTCTGTGACAAGGTTGACAATATAGTTTTAGTAATATGCTAGGCAAGTATTTGCATAGGATGTTTTGGATAGGGATGATTTTGCCTCAGGCAGGGAATTGAACTAAAGAGCTAGAGCTGGGGCAGGCAAGGCAGCCATGGTGGCTGCGGATGGGAGTCAGGGGGCTCGTGCAGAGCCCCCCATGCAACACGGGGCAATGGGGATCACCCCCCCCCTCCCCCAGCCCAGCAGCTGCCAGTAAGCAGGAACTTTTTTTTTCAACATGCCAGGAGCTAGGGCAGGTGGGGCAGCCATTGCTGGGGCTGGGAGAGTGGGCAGGGGGTGGGCCTGTGTGATTTGGCCAAATCAATTCAGGACAGTGATTCAAATCACCAAATCGATCACTGTCCCCCGAATTGGCCGAATCCGAATCGAATACTAGCCGCTTCACACAGGTCTAGTGCCTGCATGTATGGATGCGCCCTCTGGGTGCTGACAAATGGGGAAGGAAAAAACCCAGTGTTTTACTGGAAGAAGAATTGCACCTGTTTTACATGGCTCCCTAGCATCTGTATAGTTCACGCACTTCAGCTGGACTTTTTGGCACTTTTATCTAATAGTTGATTCAATCAGCTATTAGATAAAAGTGCCAAAAATCTCTGCTGAAGTGCATGAGCTATAGAGATGCTGGGTGAGCCAGGTCAAATTGACATGATTCCTTTCCTGGGCATACGCTGCACTTGGTACGCCAAGCTGAAAGTAAAGTGCTGGCGCGGGGGTTTCCATGTCTGTAAGCCCCTATGAGGCCTTATTCTGGTACAGCAGGGAAGGGCAGGATTAATGGCTTCAAGATTTTATGTAAAGAGAAATGGCAGGTTATAGAAGTCTAATGTCAAGTGTGAGTAAACTTGCAAGGACTTTTTCCTTGGATCTGTATTACTGCTTGTTTGGTGGTAAAGTTTTGGCCTGTCTAAGCAAAAACTTTTTCTTCCTTTCACTCTGTCTGTGGCAAGCAAGCTTGTTTTTTCTAAGTAACTGTAAGTTTGGCAAGTTTTCCTGTAAAGACTTCCTTACTTTATAGAACATTCCTGCCCTTTTTTACATTTTTCATGGATAACTTATTCTTTATTTTTGCTCAATACCCCATAAGAACTCAGAAACTTCAGCTAGAAAGATCATGAAACCATTTTATAATGACTTATTCTGATTCACCTTTTTGTACTGTGTCTGGGCATTGACAGACCTCATTAATATTGAAATAAGAAATATATATGCCAGCCAGGAAATAGAAGTTGTTAAAAAGTCTTGGAGATATTACAGCAGCTGCACTGTTACTAATTTCTGTGATTTTTGTTTTCTAAGTTTTGTGATTTTTTTAGTACATATGCTTCTTAAAGTTTTAATTTCTGAAGATGAAATTTCATAAAAATCTCAGCTTTCATGTAGAAACAAGGATCTAGACTTCATAGATGTGGAAGAGTTTAAATATGAACCAAATGCCTTCTTAAAGTCCCAAAACAGAATGCAAATAAAAAGAACCCCAAATGTATTATTTCTAGCCAATCTCATTTTGGAGGCCTGACTCATCATATTGAACCCCTGTGGTTAGTTATGTTGTAGCCAATATTTTTTCAGGTTATTAATGCCTTCCAAGAAGACACCCACACTTGATCAAGATAAATCAGTTGTTCTGTAATATAACCACCAGCCTCTCCCATAGGCCTCTCCCACAAGGTGCCTGTATGTATGTTTGCTGTGTGGGTAGAGAAAACTCACTGTTTTCAACTCAGTTACAGGGTGCAATTTTACTTTACATGTGAGATATGGACAGAGCATTCAAACCAAGTAATTCTAAAAAGCTTTTACAATGAGTAGTTTCTTCATATTATAAGAAATTTTAAGATTGGTAGATTTAGTAATGGTAGCCCCCCATATTGAGGGGGGTAGAAAAATCTCTTATCACTGTTTAGGAGGTATCTGGTAATGCCATGCTTATGAGTTTCTGCTGATCTCTTGTACAAGCCAGGAAGAATATTTCACTCCACCCCTAAATAAATGCTTTATTGGGCTTTTGGTAGTTTTGTCCTCTAAACTGTTGCACATGGACCACAGTTAAAGGAGAGAGCCTGTTGCTTCTACTGTTACTTAGAAATCTCTCAGGTTTCTGGCTTCTGGGTTTTTCTAACACACTCAGGATTAATCCAAACACCAGATTTGGGATCAAGAAGGAATTTTTCTGCAGGTCAGTTTGGCAAAGACTGTTAGGCACTATGGGTATGGTCCTCTTAGAATCATTTGAGTATATTTTGACCTAAAAATACTCTGTATTATAGTGAAAAGCCCATGGCAGTGCCTTTGTGTCCCCTGCTGTTTACTTATGACACATTATAGGGTTTTTTCGATAGGGTGCTTTGTGGCTATGGTAGAGGAAAGGCATTCTAGCAGATGAAGAAAGGAAAAGCAGCACCGAAAAAGAAAAAAAAGAACAGCTGAGTCAAGAAGGCAGCGAATCACATGCTGCCATGGGGGACACAGCCGGGAAGAGAGAAAATTTAAAGGGACACCAAGGAAGCGTCTGACGGCGGTTCGAGGAGAGTGGGAGCAAGACAACAATAGAGAGGATGTCCAGAGATGAGAGGGGAAAGAACTGACCCCAGAGCTTAGAGGAAAGCCCCTGTCCCCAAACTTACCTGGGAAGAGCCAGCTAAGAGACAGAGAAGAGCACTCTGCCGGTGAGACCAGTCCCAAGGAGTAGAGATAATCTCTCTGGGATCCTACAAGAGGAAAGAGACATGGACAAGATTACGTCCCAAGGAGGGGTAAATCTGTCCTGACCCAGAAGGTAAGGGCGGGGTTGGAATTAAGAGGCAGCTGTCTTGGAACCTATGCAGGGGCAAGCAGCCAGCCTAGTGGAGGACCCCTCAACAAAGGAGTTCATAAGACTAGGACCAAACCCTTAGTCCAGCAGGCAAGCAACAAGAAGCCCAGAACATGTGGTATGGTTAGGGTAGGGGATGGGGATGGTGGAGCCCTGTCAAGATAAGCAGACCTCCTGAGCCTTTAATCGATCCTTTTGTCTCCCAAAAGCGTTTGGTACCTCTCTCTCATTAACACCAAGACGTGGCAGGAAATTTTTGAAGGACAGAATACTGCAATTCCACCTGGAAGACAGCTCAGCTCCAGGAGGCATGTCACCAAAAGCTTACAAATATCATACACAGGTTGTGTTCTGTCTCTAGTAGAAGGAACTTGAAGTCATTGAGAAAAATCCAAAGATGCCAGAGTAAGCTAATTGTAAAATTCATGGGGCCGTGCCCATGCTGATACAGCCACCACAATGTACATTTCTAGCAAGGAGCAATTGTACTTCTTTGAACCATGATTTACCACAGTGCAACTTACACCAATTTCCAGTTATTCAGTATCTGTATTATATAATAATACCAGATACCCCAGCCAAGATGAGCAAGCCATTATGCTAGGCACCCAGAGTTAAGAGATAGGCTTTGCCATGAAGTGCTGGCAAGCTTAATAGATAAGTCAAACACAAGGTTGAAAGGAAGGAAATCTAACATATAAAACATGATTTCTGGTACTGATGTGTTCCAGCTGCCACATCTAGATGTGCTAGAAACTCAGCCATGTTTTAAATACTAAAATTAGTCTTTGAAAATAGCAAACAAGTAATGAACTTGTGATGAAACTTTCCTTCCTGTCCTCATCCTATTAAAAAAGAGCACCATTTAAGTCACTAGTGTCTCAGAGATTCACCTGCAACTTGTACCAGATGAATCAGAACCTGTAGTTTAAACCTCTCCCATTCTTCCTTCACAAATTGGGGTTACCCAGTCAATTCATGAGGATGGCTAATACCAGTCACTGTGTAAAATTCATCCCTGACTTTGGTTGAATTATGTAAGCATTAATGAGAGTTTATGAAATCTCTGGAACTAGTAGTTTAATAACACCTGCACTAGGGGTTTGATTATCCATTCACTTCTCTCTGAGTATTATGGATGTGAAATGAACAAATCCAATGTCTTTCCTTATCCCAGAAGTAATATCTTATACCCACATTGCATAGATGCAAACAGCTACCCAGCATTCAAGGCATTACAGACCCAGGCCACATATATATTAATGCCTTGCTCTCAGCTTACCCCATAACTAGACACCTTACTAGCACCTCTTACTTCTACCTTTTATGAACCACTCTTTGCTGAACAAGTAGGTGTTTTAATTAGTCTGGTCCAATTTGAATTCTCTAGCTAATTTGTGGGTTGTTTAACTATGTGTGTGGTTACTGCCAGATCCCAATGAGACATACGGGTGGAGATTATGGGTACGCAGGTGTTGCATTTAATTTTGATAAGGGGGTGGTGTGGATGCAATACATTGATTGGTGAGTCTATTCCAGTCTCAGATCCAAAATTTATTAAACACTTAAGCAATACCAAAACAAAACTCCAAATAGTCTATAGAGGTGTCCTCATATAGGTCTTCCAAATGATGCAATGACTTGGTTGGCCAGGCATTATCAGAGCACCAGGGGTTGCAGTCACGCAGCTGCATGTTGTTTGCTTCTCTGGCTTTCCAAGTGTAAAGCTTCTTCTTTTGCTATTCACATGTCCTTACAACCTTTGTTTTGCTTTTCATATTCTTGCCAAACTTCCACAGGTTCCTGCCAATTGCCTCTTCACAGCACCTATTTCCTGTGACTTCGTTACCCACAATGTCTCTGAATTTTCTTATTGCTGGGTACATCATTCTTATGGCTAAGTAGATCATCTAAATAGGTCAACTAAGTAGGCCACTCCACCCCCCACCAAGCTGCTATTCACTTGCCCCATATCCAGCTAATGGCATTGGTTATATCAAGGCCTACACAGAAGGCCTGTAGACCAAAAGCAGTATGTTCCTTGCAGAGGATGCACCCACAACATCTGAGCCAGCTTTGGAGACAGGTAAAAGGCAATTCAGAGATAAAGAGTAGGTAGAATAATAAATTAATAATAGAGCCAATAGAAGATTAAAGAATAGAAAGCAATGCAAAAGCAGTACTGGTGAAACTCAGCACAAAAATTCAAGTCCCTACTGTTTCATACTATTTCCCAGTGAGTTTCTCTCTAGGCCATTCACCAAAGGAAGAAATATCGGAAAGAAGTTACAAAGAATATTCAATTTAGGAAGTGTTATCTGTTCCAGGTTAGCCAAGGCAATATTATTTGGGGGGTATAGGGAGACACATGGTCCTGCCGTGCTTGAGGACATGAAGGCAAAATCTTTTTTTTTTTCTCTATGGGTTTCTTTCCCTTTATGCCATTTTTCTGTGATCTTCTGTAGCATTATGACACCAGTCCTACCCCTTCGTGAATGCACCTGCAATAGGCTAGCAGTCTCTCACCTCTTTGATGATAATCAGTGATTCTTCTTGGGCTGCTGCCATGTGAAGTAGCATAAAGTTCTAGAGGCCTGCCTGGGAAAGTCAGTGTAAATCCTCTGCTGCACATTGCAGCTTGATCTTTTGGAGCCAGAGATGACAGTTATATTGAAAGTTGCTGATTCTTACAGAAGATTGACAGGACTCAATTACTTAAATGTGGTTCGCAGAGAAAACCCATCACAGCCCAACTGTTTCTAGTCATGCTCCCATTTTGCAGCATTAGCTGATTTCCTCCTATTTGCAGTCGTGTAACTCTCTGCAAAGCACATGTACATCAGCAGTGTTTTGATCTGGCTGTGACTGTACATGCTGGTATTCAGTACCAATACTCAGTGACCACTCTGGGCCTCACATACTTGAAAAAGATTCTCTTTCTCTAATGCCTCCCCCTACCCTTGCTCCTCTATGATCCATCTGCTTCACAGAATATGCATTTATGTAGTCCTGTTTCCCAGACTTCCCTTATCTATTTGCTCTCACTCTTCAGGGGCACTTTGTGAGGGGATTCAGTGGGGAGTGGTGGATCCATGCCAAGTTGTGGAAATATTGATTCTGTGCAGCTGGCAACCAGATGAACCTGGGCCAGTGTTTCCCAAACTTTCCCTCCGCCTGACCCCATTGATGACCCCATTTCCTCAGCATGGCTCTTCACTCCCAACTTGCAGTGCCCCACCCCACCAGGTACCCCTCACTCTTGACCCACAGCCCCCTGGTCTGGCCAGTGCCCCTCACTCCCAGTCTGCCCAGGTGTCCCAGGGCCCACAGCCCCCTGCCCCCTCACCCCAGCAGCGCCTGAGCCCTGGCTGCCACCTGCAGGAAGCAACAGCTGCTGATGCCAAAGCATGGAGCCTGGCTTCCTGACCCTGTCCCCTCTCCCATGAGTGGCATGGCCAAAGCAGAGCCCATGGGGAGCAGGAGGGGAGGATGCAGGCTACCTGCTGTGGACACCCTGCTGCTCTTCCCCCAGGCCTCTGCAGCTCAGCAGGTGGAAACTGGTGCAGGACAGAGCTCCACACCACGACCCCATCCACTGATGTTGTGACCCCATTTGGGGTGGTAACCTACAGTTTGGAAACCACTGGCCTAGGCCTAGGCAGTTTGTGAGTGGTCCCACAGCAATGTCCTGTCCAGTTTACTATGTGTTCCCAAAGTTGTACTTGGCTGGCTGAACCTGGTTGCATATGCCACAGTTCTTTGTACCAAGACATTTTAGGATTCTTTGCTGATCCGCTGTCAGTGACCCTACATGTATTTGTGGGAGGGAGACTTGTGGAAGGTTATGGGAGGACCTTGCTGCAAGGTGGAAGAGCTTCAGCCCAAAACTGGAGTCTGATTAAACTGGAGCCTGATTTTTAAACCACCCCTGCAGCCAACTCTGCCACACTGAACTTGAATGTCCTTATCTGGGTCCTAGGGAGGTGGGGTGGACATTCTGGGGATTAGACTAAAGCCAGGGTTTGAGTTAACTATGTAGAGTAAATGTACTCTGTAGTTCACTCACAGGCCTCTTAAAATGACAACCAATTAA
This sequence comes from Alligator mississippiensis, assembly GCF_030867095.1. Taxonomy (NCBI): domain Eukaryota; kingdom Metazoa; phylum Chordata; order Crocodylia; family Alligatoridae; genus Alligator; species Alligator mississippiensis. The sequence continues at coordinate 221,283,734 of NC_081824.1, read as the reverse complement.
CAATGGCTAGGCAACTGGCGTGCTGCGGATCATTTTGCTGAATGATTGCTACTATGTCTTCCTCCCTGTTCATTGCATATAGTGTTAGCTTCTTTACTCATTGTTAGCATCTCTTATGCTGAGGCAGTAAGGTCTTTGAGACAGGAACTGTCTCTAGTACAAAGGTGCTCATCAGCTTATGCAGTGCAACCTCGACTGAAGTCTTTAAGCCATTCTGCAACACAAACAATAAATAATATTTTAGGCCATGCCTTTGGAGAGTGTTTGAGAGATCAAATGGCCTCCTTAGTAATGGGTCTCATCACTGCATTTATTTTTCCAATAATCTTTATCTCAACAGGTGCTGAAGTAACCTGTGACATTTAAGCACTAATTTGAGGCTGATTTTTCCAGTCTGTTACAGTAGTTTGATACTGATGTATTTTCAATGAAATCCAGCATTGACCTAGTTAATTGAAAAATTAGACCCTCTATCTAGGTTGTTACTCTTTTGTGAATGACATTAAGGCTTTGTATCTTCTGCACATTTGAAATTATCAGGACTTGCAAATCACTTACATGCCTCAGTGCTTCTTATAGTAGTATCCGTGGTGTGCAGATATTACCAGGTAAAAGACATCACTTAACAAATTTTGCTTCTTGCATTAACGCTCTTCATGTATAATGCAATGGAGCCACAGTGGTTCCCATAACAGTGGCATTTCAACTGTTTGGGATCAATCCTCATTCCTCCATTATCACAACCTGGCCTAAGGACTGGTATCTTGTAACACATTTTCCTCCTAATCCAGCAGTTTGATTAAGGATGAAAATCTTGTGAAGGATTCATTCACCTCAGATCAGGTTATGCTCTTATCAAACTGAAGAGCTTATGGAAATCTGAATAATTTTTTGTCTTTATTTTTTTTTCATCTTTGTTCAATACAGGTAAATTTTCATCAGTATATCATGTGGCAATGATGCAAAAGAAATCACAGGAAAAAAATTTCTGCTTCTAATACTGAATAGGAAACTACTAAACCAAACCTCTTCATCCAGCCTATCTTTCTGCTTCATTCTAGAGTTTCTGCCTAATAACAACACCTTGCTCTTATACAGCCCCTTATATCTGTAGATTTCAATATACAAGTTAAGTACTATCATCCCTGTTTTAACATATGGGGCAATGACTCACACAGAGATGAGATACCTTACCCAGAGGCCACTCAAAAAGCTAATTGCAAAGCCAGAAATAGAATCCATACACAGTTGCTAAATCTTCATGAATTATGGACAGTTAATTAAAAAAACAGGCTAAAACTACCTACCCATAAAATACGTTAAAAAAAATGTGCGCTATCAGTTAAAACTCTAAGCAACCAGAGCCAATTGAAGCTCCAGGGTTAGAAAGAAGCAGGATGCAATGTTGAAGCACAGAGCACAGCAATGCCACCTGGTGTCCAAGTGGGAGCATAGCACCCTACAAGAAGCTCTCCCCACCCCGAGCCTGTGCTTTTAGATAATTATTGTTGGAAGGATCATCAAAGTAGGATCATCCCCAACTATATTATCCTATCCCCTTTTGCTGCTTCTGTGTCCCATCAGCTTGGTCACAGGTAGGCTTCTTTGGAGGTCCATGCTGGGACAGAGGAAGCAGGGCCAGCAGGGGTGAGGCTGCAGGGGGCAGTACAATGTAGGGTGTGGTCACAGGCATCAGGGTATATGGATGAATAGGGGGCAGCACAAGGTAAAATTATTGCTGCAGTCAAATAGGGTTGCCAACCCAAGAATGTTTGGGGGGGTTGCTGCAAACATTTTTACTGTCAACCAACCTTTTTTTTACTTTTTTACTATGGCTGCTGTTAAACCCCTAAATCTGAACCCAGCCCTTCTAACTGCAGCCTGGCAGAGAGCAGAGCCTGGCAAAAGAGTCACGTTTGTATTGTGTAAAACATATATCAGTAGAAAATATATCAGTAAAAGAAGTTTGACTGACAATAAAAAGTTTGCAGATAGTCAGTAAAAAATATTTTCTTGGGTTGTCAACCCTCAACCCATGCCTGCAGAGTTCCAGACCTATGCTCTGCCAACTAGGCAGCCGCAATGTCTGACAGCCTTTTTGTCACAGATTGAAAGAAACGGTCTGCACATGCTCACAAACATGTCAGTCTGTCCTCATGAAACATAGCTTATGATTTGTTAGTACATGGGGAAACTGACCATCTTCCTGCTAACAGTAGATTCCCTGCTATGGCAAACATTTACACCTGTGCTTAATGCTACTGCCCTACAGCAATGGAGGTAATCATGTGTTGCATCCTTTGTAGAATTAGGGGCTTACACTGAAACTAGTACACCCCTGTGTAAAAACTAGTCTGCCAAGTCCTTCCTTCTCTGTTTGAGTGCTGGAGGCCCAAGACGATCACAGGTGAGGGAGGCAGTGTTTGGTGAGGGAGGCAGTGGGCTGCTGGGAAGAGATGGCCTCCACCTCATTCTGCTGGGGAGGAGGCTTTTCTCAGACAGACTTGCTGACCTGCTCGACCAGGCTTTAAATTGAGCCTGCCGGGGGATAGGGTGAGTACCGCCACTGCAAGCCCACTGGGCAGTTTATGTAAACCCAGCAGGCTAAGGCACTCAAGGGAACCCACCCCTACCCCAGCCCCAGAGTGATCTGTAGGAAAGGCAAGGGCCCCCAATGGGACACTTATGTGCCTATACACCAATGCCAGGAGCCTGAGGAACAAACAGGAGGAACTGGTCCTCCTCCTAAACCAAAAGGATCACAGTCTCATAGGGATAACAGAGACCTAGTGGGACTCCACCTATGACTGGGCCACAGATATAGACGGCTCTACCTTGTACAGGAGAGATCATATGGACAAAAGGGGCGGGGGGGTAGCTCTCTATGTCAAGGAAAGCTACGCATCCCTGCAAGCTGACATTGGCACCCAGGGGGGACAATTGGAGACTCTTTGGGTCAAAATTCATGGCAAACAAGGCACAGGGGACACAATGGTGGGAGTCTACCACAAACCTCCTAGCTAGGATCAAGAGCTTGACCAGGAATGCACCAGGGAACTACCTGAAGCTGCATGGTTCTCATGGGAGATTTCAACTACCCTGACATCTCATGGGAAGAGCACTCAGCCACATCTGAACGGTCGCAAAGCTTCCTCATGTGGATGAGCTCTATCTGACTCAAGAAGTCTATGGACTGACTAGAGGCAAAGCGCTGCTCAACCTGGTACTGGCAACAGAGGATGACTTAATCAGTGACCTCTAACGATTGAAGGGAATCTGGGAAACAGTGACCATAAGCTGATTACCTTCACCATCTGCTGTAAAGCTGGCAAGTCAGACAGCAAAGCAGAAGTCCTCGACTTCAGGAAAGCTGACTTTGACAAGCTCAGGAGGCTTGTTGGCGAGGCCCTAATGGATCACAACCCAAAGGGGAGGGGAGTTCAGGAAGAGTGGTTGCTCTTCAAGGGAGCAATCCTGAAAGCACAAGCAATCTCCATCCCATCTTGGAGGAAAGGCAGCAAAAGGGCACAGCAGCCCCCTTGGCTCTTCAGGGAACCAGTGGACCTCCTGCGTCTAAAAAGAAAGGCCTATAAAGGATGGAAGGCTGGATCCACCCCACAGGAGGAGTACTCTGCAGTAGTCCAGACCTGTAGGGAGCGAACCAAGAAAGCCAAGGCTGCGACTGAACTCCAACTGGCTACACGTATCAAGGACAATAAAAAGTCCTTTTTTAGATATATGGGGAGCCGGAGGAAAAGCAACGGTAACATTGGGCCCCTGCTAAATCATATGAGTCAACTGACAACCAACACCCAGTAAAAAGCCAACCTGCTCAACAAGTATTTTGCATTGGTTTTTCACCAGCCCCAAGGGACGGCCCTGCTCAATACAGTGTGGGATGGCCAGGGCAAGGGATAAACTGTTACCCTTCGTCAATGTTGACAATGTGAAGGAAAACCTTGAAAGGCTGGATACCTTCAAGTCAGGTGGCCCGGACAGTTTACACCCCAGGGTACTTATGGATCTGGCAAGCATCATAGCTCGGCCACTGGCATGGATCTTCAAGAACTTGTGGCACCCAGGCAAGGTGCCCAAATATTGGAAGAAGGCCAATGTGGTGCCTATCTTCAAGAAAGGGAGGCAAATAGATCCAAGGAACTACAGGCTCATCAACCTGACCTCCATCCCTGGGAAGATCTTGGAGAAAATCATCAAAGAGACCATTCTTGACAAACTGACTAAAGGCAACTTCTTGAGGGATAGCCAGCACGGGTTTGTTTCAGGTAGGTCTTGCCTGACCAATCTCATCTCCTTCTACGACCAGGTGACATATCACCTGGACAAGGGAGAAGAGATTGACGTCATATATCTCAACTTTAAAAAATCTTTCGATCTGGTATCCCATGATTGTCTTATAGAAGAACTGGCCAATTGCGGCCTCAGCTACATCACAGTCAGCTGGCTGGGGAATTGCCTTCAAGGTCAGACCCAGAGAGTGGTAGGCTCCATCCTTGGGCCTATCCTTTTCAACATCTTCATTAATGATGTAGACATTGGTGTCAGAAGTGGACTGGTCAAGTTCACTGATGACACCAAACTTTGGGGTAAAGCACCCACACCCAAGGACAGGATGGTGATCCAGGCCGATCTTGACAGGCTCAGAAAATGGGCAGATGAAAACCTGATGGCCTTCAACTCCAAAAAATGCAAGGTACTCCACCTTAGGAAGAAAAACCCACAGCATGATTATAGGCTCAGCAGTGCTACGCTTGCTAGCACCACGGCCAAAAGGGACTTGGGGGTCATGACTGACCACAAGATGAATATGAGCCACCAATGTGATGTTGCAGCTGGAAAAGCAAGCAAAACTGTGGCTTACATCCACAGATGCTTCTCTAGCAGATCCCAGGATGTCATCCTCCCACTGTATTCAGCCTTGGTGAGGCCACAGCTGGAGTACTGTATCCAATTCTGGGCTCCACAATTTAAAAAGGATGTGGAGAAGCTTGAGAAAGTGCGGAGGAGAGCCACACGCATGATCAGAGGGCAGGAAAACAGGCCTTATGATGACAGACTGAGAGCTACGGGACTCTTCAGCCTAGAAAAGTGCGGGCTCAGCGGGGACCTGGTGGCTGCCTATAAGTATATAAGGGGTGTACATCAGGATGTGGGGGAACACCTGTTCACCAGAGCACCCCAAGGGATGACAAGGTGAAATGGTCACAAACTCCTCCAAGACCGTTTCAGGCTGGACATAAAGAAGAACTTTATTACAGTCCGAGCCCCCAAGGCCTGGAACAGACTACCGCCAGAAGTGGTGCAAGCACCTTCTCTGGATTCCTTTAAGAGACATTTGGATGTTTATCTTGCTGGGATCCTGTGACCGCAGCTGACTTCCTGCCCCTGGGGGAGGGGGCTGGACTCGATGATCTTCCAAGGTCCCTTCCAGCCCTAATGTCTATGAAATCTAAGCAAACTAGCCCTTATTGATTACTGCCCACCTTTGCTCACAAACAGCTGGTACCAATGCATTTAAGTAGCGGGATAGATGTGGATGCACGTGTGTGTCTGACAAATGGCCTTGCTGCGATTAAAACAAGTTTCAGTGGGCACAGTTCAGTTCACTGCTGCAGTTAGGTCAGAAAAATGTCACAACTTCTGTTACAGAGCAATTGGTTAGATTCATCCCTTGGGTAAATCCATTGACTTGAATGGAAATATGTCAGAGCAAAATGTTTTCCCCGAGACAGACAGTCCCCAAAAGAGATGTGTTTTGTGAACTCCAATTTTTATGGCACATTTAAGCTAGATCTGATATGGTAGGGTTTTAACCTGGGTGACCCTTCTGTAGTGTGTTTGTAAAATTATTTATTTAGATTATTTGTACATGTACATTTTTGTAAATGTTATGTCAAGCACTTGTGATCTCAAAGAAGTTTGTAAGGTCAATAGAAAGTACAATTAATATAGTAAGTCAGTTCCATTTTATTACATGTTTTATTACATGTTTAAAAGTCCACAAGGCAATACAGGAAACATTTTAGAGGCATCAACATGGGCAAAAATATGTACAGCTTAGGACTAAACATGGTCATCTGAATAACTATCTAAAGGGCAGATGCATCTCTCCCATAGAGAGGTGGGATTAATGACCCAGTTACACTGTAGAGCCCCCATCCTGTAAAGATTCATGGACAGGCTTATCTATACTGCTACAGTGCAGTAGCACTAAGAACACGCATAAATATTTGCAGTATCAGGACATCTGCTGATGGCAAGAAGGAAAGAACTGATTGAATTTTATTAGTAGATGTTTAGGATTGTGAATCCAAAAAGTTGACAAAGCCAGTAGGGAAATACAAATCGCCTGAGCGAGGGACTACCATTAGAGGCATGGGGGTGAGGCGGGGAACACAACTAGGTTACAGAAAATACAATGTTAGCCAACTAAGCCCGGGGGTGGAGGGAGGGTGGTGGTAGAAGGGGAGAGAAAGGTTTCACGATGCTGAGAGAGAAAAATAGATACACACAAATCCATATAATGGTCCGCAATGGTGGAAGAAGTAGGTCGAAGCAAGTGTCTCAGTCCATATAGAGTCTCATCGCAGGGGTCTTCTTCAGGTGGAGCGGGGTGATCCATTGCTGAAGAGTCCTCTCAAAGTGAAGTCCATCAGGTGCAGAGGGGGCTTCAGGTGGTCCCCTCTGGGTCCAGTCCGGCGGCAGTCGGTCTGGTGGAGTCAGAGTACTAACAGTGGCCCGTGATGTGCTCCACGTAGATGTCGCGGGACCAGCAGATTGTGTCAGACACCATGAGGCAGCGCATCAGCTTGGCATAGTGGCAGGAGATGCGGCAGGCATGCAGGACGCTCTCGTTGCTGGGGTCCCAGGCTTCAAGCGTTCCCACGCTGAGTGCGTCGACTGTCACATCATAGCTGCGGCCCCTCAGGATGTTGGCCAGAGAGGCGTACTTCTCCCACTTGCGAGCCTGGGCATTGGTGAAGATTTGGCACTGGTTCTCGAAGGGGATGGTCACATCCATGATCACAACCTTCTTGGCCTCTTCCTTGGTGATCACAATGTCAGGGCGTATCTGGCTCTCGCAGCCTGGGATGGTGCGGTTCACGGAGATCTCTCCCACTGCGGCTGGGATAGGCGTCATCAGGCAGTCCTGGACAGCGTTGTGGCAGAGCCGCCAGGCTAGCCTGCAGCCGCACAGCATATGGGGGAGGGTGTCTGCCGCATAGCCACACCATTGGCACCTCTTGTCCTGGTGGCCAAAGCGGACAGCCCCGTTCAGAGGCAGGCAGTTGAGGCGGGCACAATGGAAGAAACACCAGTCCACGAAGTGTGTGAAGCTCCTGCTGGGTATGAAGTGGTTGCTGGAGTCCCACTTCGAGGTGATGTCGAAGACCTTGCCCTGGTCAGGTTTGGCCCTCAGGTCACCGGCATACTTGTTTCGGATGGCATCCTTCAGGAACTGCTCCAGGAAGGTCCTCATGTGGGGCATCATGGTAACATGGTCGGCATGCGGGGCTGGTTCAAGGGAGACTCACAGCTCCCAGCACTCCTCGGTCCAGGTCCAGGTGCAGCCGATGCACTTTCTGAGGCAGCACCTGGTGTTGCAGGCTCGGCTCCACAGCAAGGCAAAGTCCCCACCATCTCTGCCGAACTCACCCTCTAGCAAGCCACTGAGGAAGGTGGCCAAGTCATGTCCAGTCGAGTGTCTCACGATCCTCTTATAGGCGGTCTCCTTGAGGGTGCTGGTGGTGATACTTAACGTAGGGTCCGGCAGGTCAGGAGGCAGAAGGCGTGGGTGACCACTGCAATGTCGCAGAGGTCTCCCATGGTGGGGGGCATTGGCACCTCCCTGCCAGTAGGGGATGTGCATGATCTCGTTGCTGGCCCTCAGCGGCAGGTGCAGCCACTTCTTCAGCAGCCACCGGATCTCAGCGTCCACCTTCTTGAGGTGGGTCTTGGGGACACATGACATCTATCATGTCACCTAATGGAAGGTGTCTCAGATACAATAGTGAAAATATAGAATATTCTGGCCCAAATGCAAGCTCAGAAACAGCAGAAGAGTTTGTTTTTGGCTCTAAACAGTGCCCAAGGACAGCATATTTTCTTAGGTCAGTCATACAACAGAGGTCTATGTTTGCTGGTACCTCTTATGAAGCAACTTTGTCAGGACACTAGTTTGCTGGTAGGAATGGATGCACAGAATGACTTGTGCGAGGGTTTGCTTGGCACAGGAAGAACAGGTGTATTTAATTCTTGTCAACTTGTCATAGCACTCATTTATGTAGGATACTACCAGTGATGCATTTGCAAGGAAACTATAGGCTATTACTAAACTTTTATCCTTAATCACTCTTCCTTCCAAATATCCAACTCTCAGCCACTTACTGTAACTAAACTCAATCATCCCATCCTCGCACACTAACAATTACCCTATTAACAAACACTAAAGATACCTGTTTGACTGGCCTGATGAAGACAATACAAAAGATTGAAATGAGGCAGTGTTGTTCAGTATTGTGAGGCAAAAACCAGGAACTGAACTGTATTTCTGACTCACTGTGTGATTACATTTCCTAATAAGTTCTAATAACACTTATTATAAGTATTACATCATTCGGCTATGGGTTTTTTCTGTAAGAAAGGTTTTTACTGTCCTACTAGTGCTGGGGAAGTAGGTAAAAGGTTGCTTGTAAAGAAAAAATCATACTTCTGCAGGAGGGAGGGTGGCTTAGATATTTGCTACTTTGTGATATAACACAGACCCTGAAGGAGTGCTATTTTTGTACTGATTAGTGACCTACTGTGAACTATATGATCAGTTGGATAGCTAGCTAGTAGGATTCTGATGTATCACAGAAGTGAAATCTACCTAATTGAAACAAGGAAGTGAGTTTGAAGGCTAGAATTAGGGGCTTACAAGTAGCAATTGTCAATCTAAACAAGTGACTTTAGGGAGAAAAGGTTTCTTTGTTAATGATTCCACACTGATCCTCATCATTCCACTTAGTTACAAAAAGTCCCAATACAAAATTGGATCCTTCCAAGGAATCAGAAAATATGGTTTGATATTCCTGATAGTTAAAAGGACAAAATAAAACCAGTACCATTGAGGCTTTCCTTATGTATTATGATGAAATAAAAGATTTCAAAACCCTTGTTTCATGATTATTTTCCTTTGTAAGCTACCTAGAAAGAGGAAATATGGTTTAGCATTTTAGCAAATAATCAAGAGAAGTCAGCCTGGTGAAAACTGGTCTACAGCAGATTTACAGTCTGGTTAATTTGATCTTTATTGCCTGTGTTTGCTTTGCATTCTCAGGCGGAACTGTGTTTTCCGAATTGTAACTTACATCATGCTGCTGAGATCGGATAGCAAGTTCTTATTCTATTTTTAACTTTTTCTGCTTAAACACTTCAAAGACCTCTACTGATTAGCCTTCAGTCTTTAATTATCTTTGTAACTCAGATTTTCTTTTAATCTAACCCCTTGTATAGAGTGTTTTTATTGGAATATACACTCACTTGTGTGTGTATATTCTCATCCCATCTCATACAACCAAATGTCGATTGTATATTCTGAACATCTAAACTATAAGGCCCTTATCCTGCAAAAACACGCTTAATTTTAAGCCTACAGTTATTCCCATTCAGGTCAATGAGCCCCAGCCCTGTGAGTACACATGAAACTAATGCCATTTAGGCCTACATGTAAGTGATTTGGGGTTAAATTTAAAATAAGCTTATAGCCTTAATCAGGAGTGTCAAACTGGGCTGTTCCCCCAATCTGGATTCAGAAATGGTGGCAACAGCAGACAAGCAGTAGCAGCATGGAGGTTAACAGGCCATCACTTCCCTCTCTCTTTCCCTCGCTGCTGCCAACACATCTCCAACAGGGCTCTATATTCAGGAATTCGGCACCTTGGCAACAGTCTCCAGTCCTGAAATCCCAGCCCTTTCAGGAGCCTTGCAAACTGGATGAAACAGCTCTGCAGACTGGATCTTTAACATTCCTGCTCTAATTGGACCTAACTTTTACAAGACTTTTTTTTTACTTCAGTAAATTCAAATGCATAGCAGTTTGTTATATCCTATTATTGGCAAAGCTCAAGCAATTAAGCCCTCTCTCCTAAAAGAAAAGCCATAGACCAACTGTAATAAAAGTTTGTCTCACTAAAAATGAAAGACTTGATTCAAGGTATCTTGATGATGAAAATATAATAATAGTTTTCTTTTGAAGGCTTAATCGTCATGCTAAAGGTTAGCAGAAGTCCCACTCTCCATACACTTGTGAATTTGTTAACTGCTGTGTCATTTTGATTTCAGAAGAATTTTTCACAGTATTCAAATTAAGCATGTGTTTAGGTGTGTGCAGGACTGGGGCCAAAAAACTCTTTGCTAGCCCCAGACTCTAATACTAATTAACTTCTGAAACCAGGACTAGATTACTCTTAAAATTCATCATCTACCTGTAGACAGTCTTACTGCCCCTTTTCTGTACATTCTTAATGCTGTGTCTATCAATATATTGATTTAGGAATTTTAAAAAAATCATGCCTCCTATCCCGACAGTCAAATACTACTTTTTCCAACACACATATTTAAGGAAGCATTAGAATTGCACAGCTTTCCTTACTGTTTTAATTTTCAACCTTTTACTAATCCACTCCAAGCAGAGAATAATCTATCACTTCTTTGAGTGTAATCTACAAGAGACAGGGATTTAGATGGCAGTGTATCTTTAAGTGTCTCCACCTCTCAATCCACCCACTTCCTTGATAGCTGCAGCAGTCTTGTTGACTCACATAAATACCATGTGTATACAGTAGCCAGCAGGAGTAGTGCATTTTGGAGTTCTTAAAAGCAAAGTAGTACCATGTATTTGACTTCCTAACTCACTAGGGCTGAAGGTGTATAAAGGTAACAGTTTCTTTTAGTTTCTAAGATCTTGCAGAAAGATAGTCCCTCCTCTCCTGGAAAAGCCAGACTAACCAGTTAGATACCTTTCTGGCTTTAACACATGAGATTTTATCTTCTCATCCCACTGCCTTTTTAAAGTAGAAAGACCTCAGGCACTTACGAACTGAAGATCATACTAAGCAAATGGCTAATCCCAAAGCTGTCTGCAATGGACATTACCATCAGAAACAGAATAACCTCTTAAAAAGTGGAATCTATAAGAAAAATGGAATTGCTAAACAAATTAAGGTAAGGTTTAATTTCCTGAAGTCTGCCAATCATTGAGATGAACAGTTTTAAACTTATTTAAAGGAATGGATTGTCACTGAATGGATATTACAGTATTGTCTTTATGTTAAGCTTGACACGTGCAGCATGAGCCTGTATTCTTATTAACCCCTAAAGTTCTGGTTGAAGTAAAAAAGATATTTGGGTGTGTAGGCAATAGTATTGATCTAACTAGATTCTGTTCTTCAGATCAGAAACAGAAATATCTCATTTACCTGAAAATTGTTTAAAGCCTTTCTGTTGGCAGAACTGTAGAAATGTATCAATAACTTAAAGCAAAAGGGTTTTATCCTTGAAGTGTATGTGGAGTTTTATTTTATTATGATGTGTTACTGTTTAAGTGCAATGTAAGAAAAAACAAGAAATAGGAAGGAGATGCTTTTTTTACCTGATGATTCTATTGTTTGTTATAAGGTTGGCATAGTGTCTAGTTTACTGGGGCATGCTCTATAGGCTTAATAATCTGTCCTTTTTATTTACATGTTGTTACAGTGTTAGCTGCTCTTTAAAAAATAAGTTAGTCTACAGGAAATTCTCTCAAGCTGTTTCTTTTTTTTCCTGCATCTTTGAAAGCCATCTCTCATTGACCCAAATGCCTGACTATAGCTCATTTGATGTTTGTAGTTTCCCAAAAGAGAACCCCAAAACTAGAGCGGCTCTTTTGCAAAAGAGAACTCCAAGCAGAAAATTATCTTTATGCATAGAACATTAAAAGCTGTCTCTATGGAAGAGCCCATTACTATTGGAAAAATCTTTTGGCTCTTCAAATTCAAGCTGTGCTGGCTTTGAGAATGCATATGAATTGATGTAACCAACACTTCAGTTGGGAACAGGAAAAGATTGCCTTTAAAGCTGGATGCTTCACGCCTCAACCACAACATCTAGCAACACTAGCTTGTGTTTGAATGCTTATCTGACAGTTTATTAACTTAAATTGTCTAGTCCTAAAACTTTAGACAGTGCCTATGCCTGTTCCAATTGCCAGACTCAGATGCATCACAAATAAGCTCTCATCTTGAGTCTTTTTCTCCTAATGGGAATCTCATGCTTTCAGCCTGTTAATTAAGGCACACCCAATGCAAAGGTTAGTTAGTGATTGTCTGGCTTCAGGACTCTAGCATGGGTGGCTCCTAGTTGCTGGCCCAGCCCATGTGTGGAAAGATGATGGCAAGAAAGCTTGTGCAATGAAGGAAAAGTCATATCATGCTCCCAGGAACCATATCTGAAATCACAGTCATCACTTTGGATATTAAAAGTCATGCTGTTTATCCTGAAATGTATACTTTTAGGACCAATCACCAATATTCCAGTTTCTATTTTATCAACCTGAAATAGTTAACCTACTGGGAAAAGAATGAAAACTTGTGACAGTAGTAATTTCAGAGGAGAGAAAAAGATTATATAGTAATAACAATGTATTTATTATTATTGCTGCTGCTGTTGCTACTATTAGGATTGTAGCTAGAAAAATAGAGAAATGTGTATTTGACAGTACACAAAAAAAAAAAATATAGGCTTGTGCTGGAGGGGGTGGGAATGGCCTTGAAGGGATAGTTAACTGATCCATCCACAAATCGTTGTGGAATAAAAGGAGACTTTATTTTTCTTTTGTGGTACAGACACATTATATTACAGAACGCTTAGATCTTGTAACACTCAGAGATAGGAAAGCATCATCCTCAGTGTAAACTGGAAATGAATGGTTGAATTTTTTATTCCGAGGTCATCACTGAACTTGTAAGTGTGCAGGTCTCCTGATTCTCAGTCTGGTGCTCTATTCACAATCCCAATCTCCTTCCTTCACTTCTTGCTTGAAGCACAGATTGGAAGGGAAAGGAACAAAAACAGGTGAGAGCTCATTCTTGTTTCTGCTAGGAATCTGCCCTTTCCTGTCTGGTCTGCCTCTTCACTCTCACCTACCCCAACCCAGTACATGATTTGTTATTTTTGTTCTATCTCTTTTTCCAGATATTTGTCCTCCACACATGGAGTGGCTTCCACTCCGGCTTTATCTGCCCATCTATCTATAATATTTACATTACCACATCAGTGTATTAATTGAGCACCTCACAGATTTCAGTGTATTGTCCCTAGCAAATATCTTCCTTAAATGGAAAAACACTTTAAATGGAGGGGAAATTAACGGACAGAGAGGAGGGTAGAGCAGAAACTGAACCAAAACCAGAAACAAAACACCCACACTTCTCTGCTTGACTATTCATGAATGAATAGTGGGTGTGGGAGTGCTCAAGTTACCTACTACTTTTCTGTAGTACAGAGCTTCTGTTACTGTAGCTAATCAACAGAACTCCACCATGAAGATGTAGCATATGCTGACAAAAAGGAGCTTTCAGCTGATTTAGCTACACTGCCTCCAACAAAGCCCTTCTCTATCTGCAGAACTGTATCTATGGTGGGGGCTTAGACACCCTAGTGTGGTTCTGTTCCACCCTACTTGAGTCCCTGAACAACAATAAATGCAAAAGGTAAATGGGTTCTCGCTGCTTTTTTGTGACCCAGGGCCACGTCTTGCCTGTGCCACAAGGAAGTGGCAAAAGTTACAGCTGCAACCGAAAAGCATGCAAAGGTGACTCCAACCGGCAGCTCTCTCCTTTCTGCCTCTGACTTCCCATGCCATGGCTGCTCCAGCTCCTATGCCAGAGCTGGAGCTGCCATTGCCACTTGCCCATTCCACAGTGGCTCCTCCAGCTCCAGCATGGGATACATGGTGGGGACCATTGGCAGAAGAGGTAGGGCTGCAGCAGTGGCAAAGCTCTCACTTGGCCTCCTACTTCTAGCTGTCATGTCCACCAGGGCCCAAGGCCTCTGGATTCTGCAACAGGCCATGCCCCCAGAACATGTCCCCTCCCAACATGCAATGGCCTAATGGTAGCCTGGTGGGCCAAACAAAGTGGCTCTGCAGGCTGTAAGTTTGACATCTGTGCATTAATGGATTTGTTGGGGCTCAAATTGGGCAAAATAGAATCACATTTACATGCCCAATAGGTAGAACAGAATCTGTCCCCATAGTGGCCATCTCTGTAGATTCTGGACTCATTTTAGTAGCCTCAATTTTAGGACTTTCCCTATAAGAACCTGAGCCTTAGCACAAGCTAGGAGACCCCTTGAAAGGTGACATACAAACTACAGTGGGTTTATGGAATGGTGAAAGCAGCTCCCCATGCCACCAAGAAAAAGACAGTGTAACAAGAATTGCACCTAAGTGAGTAATGAGACATTACAGAGTTCATTACAGAGACTTTGCATAGCTCTGCCTCACAAATGTCTTGTACTAAGAAACTGGCAGGAAGTATGACTCTGCTGATGTAAGAGCACATAGGTGTGTATGTGGCTTTCATGGTCCTGTGAAAAACAGAAACCTGTTTTCTGACTAAAGGTGTATTTTTATAAGTGACCACAAGGAAGGCAGGGGACATTTGCATTCTCTACCCTGTTCTATCCAGAGCAGTTGTGATGAGTACATCTAATATCTGTATGCAGTTTTCTGTTCATAGTTTAGGTCTGCACTGATGACCAAGCGGCTATTGCAAGAAATGTTCATTTAATCTGTCTATTGTTAAATACTAAATATGTCTCTGCAATGGGAATTTCCTATTCCTCCACTACATGGGCAACCCTCTTTTATTTTCCTTAGTAAGCTCTCCCCTTGGAATTCAACACCTCAAGGAGCATGGGCATCTTCACCTTAAAGAAAAGGGTTGTTGTATATTATTGGGACATTAAAATGGTCCAAAAATGCCACCACTGATTGTTTCCCCACATCACATGGAGAGCAACTGTAACTTATTGAGGAGCTTGCAGTGGGAGCATTAAGGATGCTTCCGAACTTCACAGCTTCTCCCACAAAACAGGGTCTGGGTGAGTAACTGGTACCTTCTAAACCAAGCCCTAGATCAGTTAGGACCCACCAAGGCTACAGACCTAGGTTATGTCTATACTATGGGGGGATGGTATCATTCTCCCTCTGCTTCCCGCTTCCCCTGGTATGGAGACCCCTTTGCTGAAGGGTGAAGCTTTTCTGTTACACCAGCTTCCCCAAACAGCAGAAGCTCTGATCTCAAAAGCTGTCTTCTGCCACCACAACTTTGCCCACACTGGAGGTTTTGTTGGTAGAACTGCATTGGCCACAGCGTGACCCTCCTAGCTGATATAGCTCTGCTAGCAAACTTTGCCTATAATCAGTCCCCCTGCCCTCTCCTCTGTGAACCTGGGAGGAGCCTTCACAGCCTGCCTTCAATGACTCTAAAACTTGAAGACAAGGATTTCTTAGGGTGACATCTTGTATTAGACCAACTGCATATTTGGGATAGCATTAGACAACCTTCTGTATGCCAGGTCACTTTATCTAAAACTTGGAAGCCATTTACTTATTTCCCCACATTGTCATTAGTTGCTGATCTCTTGTCATTGTTCACCTGAGCAATCCTTCAGCTGTCCAGTCTCACGCCTCTATATGTTTCTAACCAATCTTCTCTCAATTGTCCTTTTCTACCACAGTTCCCCTTCCCTTATTTCTACATAGGATATCATTTCCTTCCCCTCAGCTGCCTCCCAAACAAACCTCAAAACTGAGACTTCACAATATGTATATAAAATCCATAAACAAATATTGAGAGAGAGATGAAATTAGTGTAGCATGCTATCACCATTATTTATCAGTTTATTTTTCTGCTTATATGATATATTTTATTCCACCTACACTTTTCTTTCTTCAGTCCTTGCCTATTATTTCCCTGTGATTTTTCCAGCACTTAGTATAATTGAGACCCCAGTACCAATGGAGCATTTGGATGCAAACACAACTTAAATAGTAAGGAGGTAGGTAGACAGTGGAAATAGTATGTAGCCATGGAATTAATAACAGTAACTTTTATATACACAAGGGAGCCGCATTTACATGGAATGGGCAACATTAAGCAGTGCCTAATTTTTGTGTGCTCAGCTCTGCATTCTTATATCCTTTTAAAACAGAGCTGAGCTGCCTGCATTGCAGGCAATAAAAGAGGGGGGAAGCTGCCTGTGTGATGCACCCAGCCAAGAAGGGGTGAGCCTGGGAACAGGAAGAACCTGCTCGCACAGGAGAGAGAGCCAACCTGCTTGTGTGGTGGAGAGAGGGGCTTCCCCCTTCAGTCATTGGTGTCCGGGCCTCTGGTTAATGGCCCACACAGCATGAGATCCCCAGTCACCAAGAAGTTGAACAACCCTCCTGCATGCTTTTTCCCTTGCTTTTGCCTCACCCTCAAGCATCGCTATGTGCCAGGTGAGTTGCACTGAAAGCAGGAAATATGACAGGTGCTAGGGACATGCGGAATACTCCAAGACTTGCATCAAAAGTGTTGTATGAATCTTTATGGACTGGCTAGAACTAGTACCTCTAGCGTAATTGGGTGAATTTTCAGTAGGATTAAAATCAGTGGGAAGGCAATTAATGCAAATCCCTAAAGCTGGTGAAAAAATCTGCAAAGTTTTGGTCCCTGGAGGAAACAGCACATGCTGGTTTGTTCTGGTTCAAGAGGCCTGGTAAACAGAACTGCAAACTATACAAAGAGACGGCCTTGATCTGATAAAAGGGTTTGTTCCCACTGGATCTTAGACCTGACAAACTTGAGATTTCACCTGCTATGGTCCTATGAGGAAGATGGGTAATTACTTAGTAAGATAAGTATGTGTATAAGCTGTTTATTGTTTTATTATATAGATTTTTCCCTAATGCTTTTCTTTTAGATAAATAAAGTATTACTGTGTGAAAACTGGCTGGTCACTGGTTAACTCTCCTGAGAGACAGCAGAATGGGCGCTGCTGACCTGCTGAGGTGGTGGCTAGTGAACTGCAAAGGCCTTCAGCTTGCAAAGAGAAGGAGTAATGTGAATGCCAGCTCCAAAAAGGTGTAGGCCAGAGACCTAAGGAGGCCAGTGGGAAGTTAGAGATGTACTGGGAACTGTTGACAAGGGCTCTTTTCCCCATTGCATTCCAATTAGGCTGGTCTTCTTTGCTATCTAGGCATCATCAAGAAAAAGCACTAAGGGTAGAGGAAGCACTATATCTAGACTCCTGGTGGCCCCAGGGAAACTTCTAGTATTGTTCCCCTTCCCCCCCCCCCCCCAATTTGCCAGAGACAATTTTTAAATTATTATTATCATTACCTTTTTGGGGCCTCCTTTCTGTCCAGGTCTTAGGTGGCAGCCCAGTTCACCCATGCCTGTGTCCAGCCCCGGGTAGGGGAGAGATGCTCTCTCTCTGTCTCTCTTCCTGATTACCATGCCCAGTGCCAGAGCAGCAACCAGCTGAAAGAAGGAGCACTGTGCCCAATCCCACCCCCAGCTGTCAGCTGGAACATGCTCAGATCTGATAGACTCTTTGGAGAATTTAGCTGCCAAAGGGACATGTCTCTACTGAGCAAGTTCATGTTTTTACAGTGATAGCAAAATAGAGAGAACCCTGAAGCTAGAACAATTCAACCTACACAAATATCACAAAATGGAGGCACCAGAGTCTCTTAAATAAAAAACTTCAACTCTTTAACATGAGCAAAAGAACATATTTTTTCCTACTCATTCTGAGAAATGGCTAGACCATTTTAATTCAAACTTTCTTGAAAAAGAAAGAAAGACAGCCTGAGGCAGATGCTTGGCCTGGATCATTTCAGCCCAAATGGCTGAATTTGGGCAAATGGCATCGTTATTGGACCTCTATAATCAAGTCCTGGAGGTGGAAGTACCACCAGCGTTTTGGAAGGTGCCTCAATTTTATTTAGTGATGACAAGTATATGGGTTCTCCCAAGGCTTGGCACAAACCTATAAACTTTCAGAAAAGAACCCTTCTTAAGTCAAATTCCTTTCAGACCTCTGTTATGCCTAGCTGGCAAATTACCTAATATTAAGCTTTTTCAGATCAGCTTATTCCTCCCCAGAGAAATAGCTGCCATAAGAAAGCCATATATAGTCTCCACTATTCACAGCAAGCTTTATGGGCTAATAGATGTATGCCTGCTGAGCAAAACAGATGGTAGAATTACAGGTAGTATTAGCAATGGAAGTGAGAAGAGCAGCAGTCTGCAGAAAATAGCTGATGTGCTTAACACAACAGAAGTGATGGTCTTCCATCAGAGATACACAGGGATGGCAAACAGCTAATAGAATTTGCCCTGTGTCAGCCTCATGGCTGACCTGTGCTCTTGCAGTCTTCCCAATAACAGACGTGGGAAGTACTCCCACAGCTTGGACATACAACACATTTACACCAGTATAAACAAAGGATGCCTACCAATGTAATTTACTTGAACTCAGTGTACAATTACCCAGAAAAAAATCAGGAGTAAAATTTACCACAGTGTAAATATCATGCATCCAGAGCAATCCCAGTATACAGCCTCTTACCTGCTTCCCTGCCACAAAGTGGTAATGTTCTCACTGTAATCATGCTAACTATAAGCAGCCACCCTGGAATAACTGGCTGTACATTCACTCCAGGCACTAGTGTAATCACCAGTGTGCATACAATAGTAATCTAAGCCAGTGGTTTTCAACCTTCCTTGACTTGCGGACCCCTAGAAAATTTCGAATGGGAATGCAGACCCCTTTGGAAATCTATAGTGTGTATATAGAACATACTTTCACTCTCTCTTGCACACCCGCACCTGTTCCAGGTTGTAGATTGATATCACCAGGTGAGTGAAGGGGCCACAGGGCTGCAGTGTCACTAGGTCCCATGTGTAGCATTGGAGGTGGCAGGATGAAGTGGGGCTGCCCAGCCATGTTCTGCCTGCTGACTCAGGGCTGCCTGCTGCTACATCTTGGGCAGCCTCTGGTCATGGAGGGAGCTGGAACAGCAGTAGCAGGGCTGCTGTCTTTACAGCCACTTTTCACGGACCCCCAGGGGTCCGTGGACCATGGGTTGAAAACCCCTGATCTAAGCGTTACCAGTGTGACATCTGTCTAAGCCCTCCCCCTCCACAAAATTAACTGATTCTTCACCATTTGCCTAGAAAGAAGTGCATTTTTCCCTAGTAATGAAAAGACACAAAGAGTGTCTCTCACCACTGGCTTAAACAAGTTTCAGCCACTCCAGCCCTCCTTGTGCCACTGGCCGCTTTCCCGAAGAGCTTCCCAACAGTAATGAGTGGTATACTGCTAACCCAGTCCAGTTTTAAAAGGCTGTTTCAAAATTGGTTTGGAAAGGCAGTGAAATTGGTACTGGGATGAAGGAAGCTGCATGAAGCAATAGGGGTTATGGAGCTTTTGATACCACACACCAGAAGCCAGGAGGAACAGAGTACAGCTCTGGGAGCATTGTTTCATTGATTCCACTTCACATGAGCTTGTGTCATATACGCACGCCACAAGACAGGAGGCAGCTGCTATAGGTGAGCAGCTGTTGATGCCACACCACTGCATGCATCAAAATGCACTAAGCCCTATCACTACAGGACATCCTTTAGACTCCTCCTCTTCATGTGCAATAAGCACCAGAGTAACTGTCTTC
The DNA here is from genome assembly GCF_030867095.1 of Alligator mississippiensis. Taxonomy (NCBI): domain Eukaryota; kingdom Metazoa; phylum Chordata; order Crocodylia; family Alligatoridae; genus Alligator; species Alligator mississippiensis. The sequence goes on along the minus strand of NC_081824.1, from coordinate 221,263,966 downwards.
AGGGGCGTGATCCTGAAGTGAGTCATCTGCAGAGAAGCACTCTCCTCTGAGGCACTCACTTCATCTGCTCTGTCCTAGGAGTGAACAGTGAGAACCTACCTTCTCCCTACTGCCCCTTGAAGGCAACTGTCTGGTGTAAAGCAGAGTAGTGTCTGTGGAGTGGACTACCATGGTCTCTTCCTAGCAGAGGTCATGTCAGTCCCAGGTTAGGGTGGCTTCTTTGCATATGAACAGGACCAACATTTCCGGAGTTACCCTTTCGCCCTACCCTGCTTCTGTACTAAAATCTCTTGTTAACTGTCTGTGTTCAAGAATCCTAGAGGCCACTGAACCTGGAACTTGATTAAATTAACACTGAAGGCTCAGATCAAGCGTAGTCTATGCTTGCCTGGCAAGGGAAACACTGTGACCATGGAGGCTGTCTTCCTAACTGCACCAGGGAAGACTGCTCTCCTGGCACAGGGATAATACCTGCCAAGGTAATGTATAGTAAACTTCCCACTTAGCTGCCAGAGTGGAAAGGTCTTGGCTTTAACCCCACTTTATAGAAATGGGAGACTCCTCCCTGGCTTGCCCCTGCGGCCTTACAGCTGAGGGCAAGCAAAACTTGGAGGTACCCAAACCCCAAGCCTCTGGGCTTGGGCCTGCAAGCAGGACGCCCACCAAAGGTTTTGGAAACATCTGAAGCCCCAGATGGGGGTGGAGGATGTTTGCTGGTAGTAGGGCCACTTATGGTTCTGGACTGACTTCTGGATTTGGAATTTGTTTTGGCTAATTTGGCTTGGAATACAAAAATAATAATAATAATAATAAATTAACACTACAATGGGGAAAGGCCATAGGCAGAGGGAGAAAAATTTATGGGGGGGCGGGGCTGAGCACACGTACACACCCTCCCCATTTATCAGCAAATAACTCTGTGGAGGAAGGACCATTGCAGGGGGCAGACTGAGGCCTCTGTGGTGAGGGAGGGTGTGGGGCATGGGCAGAGGTGAATGGGGCCCCAGCCGGGCCGGATCATGGGACATTTGACATGGGACACCCATCATGAGACTGGGTGGCTCGTCTAGGGGTGCAGAGGGGCTCCCGCTGCTGTGCGCACCCTGGAAGAAGCCCGGGGGACACATGCCCCACAATCTGTGCATAGGGTGGAGGCAGCTGCTGCTGTGGGCTGGGCTCTGTAAGCCATTGCCACTGCAGCAGCCACAAGAGCCATGCAACGCCATGTGAGTCCCGGCGCTGGATGGGCAGGGGCAATGGGAAGCACATGGCATCATGCCGCTCCCAGGGCAATGGCAGTGGCACCAGCAGCAACGCACAGAGCTCCATGTGCAATGGCAGCCTCCTCCTCCCCTCACATAGATGGGGGGGCACATGCCCCCTGGGCCTCCACTGTGGTATGCACAGTGGTGGGAGACCCCCCACAACCTGGACAAGCTGCCTGGGCTCTGATTGTCCCACCACCCAGCCCAGCTGGGGCCCCATTCACCCCAGCTCCTGACTCTGCCCCACACCCTCCCTCAATGTGGGGGCCTTGATTGCCCCCCCTACCCCAAGCCCCTTCCACTTCCCAGAATAGACAGACTGATACTTGCCTACCATGCTGGGCAGCCAGTCATCCACACACCAGGGTGCAATTCTGGCTGCATGCGCACCCCTCCCCACTCCTGCTGCAGCCTCCTGCAGCCCGCAGCCAGGCTGCCTTGTGGTCTACCCACTGCCCAGCATTTGTGGGTGCTGAGTCCTTCTAGCCCCAGCCTTCCACTGCCTATGGGAAAAACTAGCAAATATTTCCCAGGTCACTAGTCAGTGTTCCCCAATACAAACTGTGATCAGTCTGTACCCATCACAACTTGGAGTATGCATGCTCACGAACACATGGTTCATAGGTGATGGGGAAATTAAAGACCAGTAAATACAAAGCACTCTGTGAATACAGACTAAAGTGTGTTCTATACCTACCTATTTCTCTACCTTTTCCCTTGAAAGAATTGAAGAATTTCAAAACCAGTGACTAATTCAAGTCCTCTTTCTGCTCATCCAAGCGGGAGATAAGTCCCATTATTAAGACCCAATTACTCGGGTATTGGCACAAATATCCGTAGCAATCAGTTTGCAAGCAATATAGAAGTTAAAGGGCCCCTCTACACATGCAGATCAAGGCACAGTGGGATCTAATGTACGTTCCACACAATTGCACCTCCTGCCAATACCATATGTACATGGCAGGAGGTGTGATTGTGGAATTGTGCATCAGATCCCATCGCACCTTATTGCCGGTGCAGGGGGAAAAAGAAGTAAGCTCCCATGGCTATGAGCTGCCTCAGCTGACAGGGCTCCCAGCCACTGGGGAGATGCATGCTACACAAGCTCCCTGCTACACATGCAAAGCTAGATAACAACCAGCTATAAAGTTAGTATGCATTTTCAAGGTCTAACTTCATAGCTTGTTGGACCTTTTTATTGGTACTTTGCACATGTAGCTAGCTTCAGTTAATTGCATAATTAACCAGCTAATTGCACAATACCTGTAACATGTAGAGGGGGCATATGTGTGTCACATCAAGTTTTCATTTCATGAGAATAAAAACATTACAATTCTTCCCTTGCTTATTCTGTCTAAACAGGGTCACTGTTGCAGATACTGGCTCTCCACTGGCTTCAATCATATGTACAGTAAAAGCTCTGTTATCCGGCATGAGTTGGAAATGGGGGGTGCTGGTTACCTAAAAATTCTGGTTATCTGAGGCACAAGTTTTGAACCTTTTTGAAAACCCCGGGGGGGGCAGCAACTGCACATGGAGTGGTGGCAGCGCAGGGTGGTGGGTGATGGTGGCCGTTGACACGTGCAAGCCCCCCCTCCCCGCGTCTGGCAGGCCAGCCGGAAATTCCAATTATTAGAGTGTTCTGGATAGTCAAATGCCAATTAACACCAGTTTTACTGTATCTTCTTCCTCCAACTCCTGTCTCATGTTTCTCTCCACTGTATCTCTCTCTACCTCATCTTTGGTCTTCCGCTTCCCCTTCTCCCTGGTAATACCATATTGGTAACTTCTTTTCCATGTATTCTTCCAAACTGTTTTGAACACGCCCATAGCATATCAGTCTTCTCTCTTGTACTTTCTTAGATGTACTTAGAATAAAAGCATTACAATACAATCCATATTCTTTTGTACGTTTCTTAACTGAAAGAAACCTGTCATTCACTTACTTTGCCAGTTCTTTAATGCACTTTACCAACAAGTTAAACAGTCCCACTTTCAGCTTTTGAACGCTCACCAAGTATGCCCAGAGTACGTGGTTTCCCTTTCTATGTTTGGTAGAAAACTTCAGATATCCTGCCATATCCATGGTGTAAAAGGTTAACCTGTGTTGTCATGTGAAAAACTTACTTTGCATCATTTAAACAACCCTTAGGGCTTCATATGGGGGTGTGAAAAGCTGCAAAGGAGGTATCAGGAGCTGGAAGGGAGTGGAAGCCTTGAGAGGAAAATAATTTTTTTGAATCACAAATGAGACGCACTTTTTTCAAGCTATGTCTTAATACTTGTTCCACACCTTCTGTACTATTTTATGCATGCCAGCTCTCCCTCCTCCTCCTATCTGACTCAGCAATCTTCCCTGGCATTTTTTTTCACTTGCTTAAGATTGAGTGGAACAGAGATTCAGATTTGTTTAGTCTCTTTTAAGCAATGTGCATCTCTGGAAGAATTTGCTGTTAGTCATAAAGTGGGTGTTTCTTTCTGTGCATACAGAAGAAATGCAGTATTTTTTAAATATGTAAAAAAGCATGACTGAGCAAATTTATTCGCCCACTGCCCCCCCCATTCAATCCTCTCTTTGATGCCTTATTTTATTGTGTAATGTAAACATGTTATTGCACGTAAACTGGTTTTAACCATTCATTTGTAAAACCATAACTGATTTTCACCCATCTGCACAAGTTAACAGGCTATCAAGAAATGTATATATCAATCTATGACAAGTATGTAGTCAAACATGTCTTTTTATGACATGCTCCCCTTTTTTTTTTTTGAGAAAATCTAAATGTTACAAATTGTTAGAACAAAATGTTCTAAATAGTCTTTAGAGAGATGAGAAGTAGTTTAACCAACTTGTTTTATATTAAGATTTTTTTTTATCAGGTCTGATTTGGGGGCATTGCTGTGCATTACAACCCTTACTGAAATCTCCTATAAATATCATTCCTCTGAGGTGCAGTGAAACCAGTCTCCCAAAGATCTTATAACAGAGAGAAACTCTGTACACACAATTCTCTTATCAAATGTTGATTTCCTTATTAATATAAGTCTAGATGCCTAAGCAACTTTCTGGTTGGCTTACATTATACCAGGGGTGGTCAACCCCATGACCTGAGGACCAGATCTGGCCCTGGTGCCTTGTTATCTGGTGTGCAAGGCTCCCCACAGGTCCCTAGTCAGCCCCATGGGCTGTGGCCCTGCTTGCTTTGAGTGTACAAAGCAGCACAGGGCCTGATCCTGGCACCCAGGGCCAGGCAGAGGGTATATCGGGCCTCAGAGTGGGATCCCTGCATGTGGGCCAGGCAGCATGGGCCCCAAGGGCCCCATTTGTAGAACCCATCAGAGGGTGGCAGAGCCTGATCCCCACTTGCAGGGCTGGGCAGAGGTAGCATGGGGCTTTGGGATCTGATTCTCACATTTGGTGCCAGGCAGAAGTGGCATGGGCCCATGAGGCCCTGATCCCAGTGCACAGGGGTAGGCATGGGCAGCATGGGGTCCTGGGGCCCAAATCCCAGAAATCAGGATTTGGCAGAGGCAGTGCAGAGTCCCAGTGTTCTGGCATGCATAGCCAAGCAGGGGCAGTATAGTCCAGATCTGGGCAAATGGATCCTGGGACATGGAGTCCAATCCAGTCCGTGGACTGGTCCTGTACCAGTCATTTGGTCCATGGGGCCATAAAATTGAGCACCACTGCATTACAATTTTTTCTGTGCTGGATACACAAAGGATGTGACTCTGTTAATGAGCCGTGGAGGTTTAATTACTGATGTGCTGGCCAAGACGGCAGCTATCTCACCTTCGTGTTTTTTTCTTTTTATTTGAAAAGATTCACTTCAAAAATACTTTTCTTAAAAGAGATTGTGGCTGTAGACACAATGGTCCAGAAATTATGCAAGAAACAAGGATTTTGCTGGGTGATATCTTTTATTGGATCAACTGCATGCTTGAGATAAAGTTAGACAGGTTTTTGAATGCAAGTCTGACTCCTTCAACTAATGTCTGCATTTTTCTAAACATTGTATAATAAACAAAGACACATGACTGATTTTGGATTTTTATCCAACTCTACCTGCAGTTTTTAAATTTTTCTTCACAACTCATTGCCTTATGCCTAAAAACAATGCCCCCCCCAAAAAAAACTAATGTTTTTTTTTTTAATGGCATCAAAAGCCAGAAGAGTGACCTGTAGTTAAACACTGTACTTGTGACTTCACATTTTGTGAATGTGTGAATATCTGGCATTAGGAAATGTTGGTTTGTGCACCATTGACAAGAAAGCTACTGGCTTTTCTAATGCAATTTGTGTGCATGTGTGTATTGATGCCAACTAAACTTCATTTTTTTAAATTCATTTTCTCTCTCTGGCCTATATTTCATCATCACTTCTCTGTGAAACTCATTTAAACTGTAAGCTTCAAGAGGGGGGCTCCATTATTTCTGCACTTTGTGGGAAATATATAGCGTGATAGCACTATAAAATAAGACTGCACATGCCTCAGCCCTTAGTTCTATCAGGAGGCTGCACACTCTTTGCAAGTGCCAATGATTCCAGGTTTTTTGCAGCATAAGGTAACTGGCAAATTTGCAATCCTAATTCATTGCTCCTGATGAATCAGTAGAACAAAGTTTATATTCTATGTGGACTTTTTGCTTTTAAATCCACAAATACTTCTTCCGCTCACAGTGTAGAGGAAGACAAAACCTAACTTGAGTTATTCTGAGCCACCAAATACATTTTGGCATATGTTTCATCCTCATTTCTCTATGAAACTCATTGAGGCAATACATTTCTCAAGGTAGGGTTCCCTTGTCTGCGCAATTCTTGTGAAATGCTTGATGCAATTGAAAGCACTACATACTAATAATGGCCAGGTACAGACATTACAGATAAATTGGTATAAGTGATCAGAAACCAGTCTATACCCATAACCAAACAGAAGTTCAGCGTGCAGACTGGTTTAAAAATGGTGGAACCCAATCTAAGACCTGGATTGATGTGGTATCAGACTTAAGCAGTTTATGTTAGTCCAGTCTATCAATCTTCTGTACCAGATCCCCTACAATTCAAATGAGGTTGCTGTCCAACAGCTTCTCAGACTGCTTTGCAGGTCCCCACTAACCCACACTAGCTTGGTGCACTGGAACTCAGCCCAGGCTTTCACAGAGTTGAGCCAAAAAAGCATCTCTCCCTAGCTCCGCCTTCTGCCTCCAGCCACCTTTCAGCAGCAGCCAGGCCAGGGTGTGGAGACAGAAATATCGGTGTTTGTGTTCCTACATGACACAGTAAACAGGGGAAGTGGGGACTGTTCTCTCTGCTCTGTCATGCAGGGACACAGACTCAGGGACACAGATGGAGCTGCAGCCAGGCAGGGGTGTGGGGGGGAAATCCTGGCATATGTGTCTCTGCATCTGTCTCTGCATGACAGAGCAGTGAGGGGAGGGGGGACTGCTCTCCCATGCCCAGCAGCCAGTCAGGGGTGGCCCATTGGTTTGGCTTCACTTGGCATTTCATTTCCAGAGCAACTGCTCCAGGTTAATAGGCACCAGAATAACTCTACTAGTGCCTAAAGTACAGTAAGTGCAGTCCCCCCACCCCCCTCCACCCCCGCCACCTCCACTGCTTTGTTTTGCAGGGACACGGATGCCAGCATTCCCCCCTTCACCCCCTTCCCCACCCCAGCTGCGGCTGACACAGCAGCAGGGGCTGAAGGGACTGCTCCCCATGCCTGGCAGCAAATCAAGGGTGGCCCGTTGGTTCAGCTCTGCTTGGCATTCTCCAGCAAGCTAGGGAGCCCATAGGGCATGGTGGGAGGCATGCAGGAACATCCCCCGACCACTGCAGGCAGCTTGCATGCCCACCCCCTCACCACCCACACACACACACCCACACACACACTCCACCCAGCCAAAAAAGAAAACTTGTGTTCTGTTTCATCCCAAACTTACCTAGGGCTCTTAAACTGCGTAAGTTAGATCACTTCTGCCTTGATCTGTACTTAGCTAACATGCGTGCCTTGGCCCCAGTGATTTCACTGAGAATGCAAAGCCAAGAATTATTGTGAAATCTCAATAAAACTACTTTTTGCAGGTGCCCAAGATTAGCCATTTATATAGTATAATGTATTTGGTGTATCTACCATATTAATTGCAGCTCTTGCTGAGGGGAATGAAGAAAGCATACATGCAGGCATTGTGGACTGTTTCTCCTTTGGGGATCAAAGAGTCCCTTTCCCTTCTCAGTCCACTATATGTTCTAAGTCATTGGGCGATTACTGTGATTATTGCCTCCAACCAATTGGCTCATAAATCATTAGCACAAAACCAGGTTCTATGTGATAGGCCTCCAACCTACTAAATTATATCATTACAGTGACAGCTGTTGTTTGGACCCTCAGCAGAGATCAAACAATTACATATCTTTTGCCCTAGAAGTAATATATCCTGGCTAAGGCACATTGACAGGGCAGTTTCAGGAAGCTTGAACTACCACTGGTTTGCATTGCTCTGAAGAAAAAAGATGCTCTGCATTTCCAGAGCAACTGCTCAAAGTTAATAGGCACCAGAATAACTTGATAGTGCCTAAGGTACACTAAGCAGACAAGTCCTTAGACCAATACGGCTACAACCTATGCCCCTATCAATAAGGTACACTAAATGCTTTACGCACAAAAATACAAGTCTGTCCTGCCTGAAGAACTTACAGTCTAAGAGACAAGAAAAGAGATTTTTGGTTAGGGAAGTGATACATAGAAATGCCAGCACCCTGTGGCTCTACCCAAGAAATGATGTCCTCACAAAGAATTTGTCTGTAAACCTTACTGCTTGCTGCTACGATCTCTTACTTTGCCTCATTTCACCCCTCCATCCTACTGGCCCATGGCTAGTACATCAAGCCTTATGCTGGCTCCTGGCAATGAGGACATGTGTTTTGTGCTTGTTTACCCAAATGAAGCAATGCTTGCCATTGTGCCTTTCATATAGTGTTCTGCCAGAAGGATGAGGCTTCAGACAGGAGGAAGAGGAATTCACAGAATAAATTATATGCACAAAGTACTTCTTCCAACATTGGTGAATCAGATATACAAAAATCAAACATTGTGAATAGCTGTAGTCCCAAATACTGATGTTAAGCAACTAGAACAATTTGCTTGAAACTGATGGTAGAAATACACCAGCTACTAGAACTGTTGGTAACTTTTAGGGGAAAAAAAGACTCCTTTAGCTATACCTGACTTTGATATAATTTTAAAGCTCTTTTGGTTTCATGGTCTTGTTCTTCTAAAAGCACAATCAAGTAGTTAGTATTTTCCAGTCTACAGTTTTCTCCACCTACATATGCTTTGAAATCATTGCCAGACCAGAGTTCTACAAAGAATCCTTTTACCCCAGATTTCTTTTTTATATTTATCACTTCAGCATAAGTTATTGAATACAAAAGACCGAATCAACCTGACACAGACACATTAGCACCAAAAATAAAAGTAAGAGAAATGGGTCAGAGCCTTAAAAAGAAAAATGTCAAGACACTTTGTGGTATAAAATTCTCCAGGCATGGCAGACTTGTATGTTTGTGTGTAAAACATTTAGTGTGCTTTAGGCAGTATTCAAGTTATTCTGGGGATATAGTCAACAGGTCTCAAAATAAAAGGAGGGAAGATTTTCCTCAAATTTGGAGCCAATCATCTTTGAAAACTCTAGTCCCAATTGAGGGTTGAGAGTGCTTTTGAGAATTTAATCCTATGCCATTCAGTGAAGCAAAAATACTCTTTTAATTAGCATTAGTTCCCTAGCGGGAAAAAACCTCCAATATTGTGCGTAATTATTCAGCAACCATATATTATGGGTATATATCCTAACATAGTCACATTACAATAATAAATATCTAGAAATTTGAGCAGAGACATTCAATTTTCCCAGCATATTGTTTAATTAATCAAATAAATACAATTCTATACTATGAACCAGTGAAATCAAGACAAACTTGATAGCTCATCCTCCCGCTCACACCAAGCTCACAAACATCTGCAGGGATACCTAGATGATGACTGACTAATCAGGGACAGGAATAAGGACTGAAAGCAGAGATTGTGAGAGATCAAGAGATTGCGCTGAGCTCATTATCTGGGGGCATCAGAAGTGCTGAACAGGCATCAGTTCTGAGGTTAAGCTGCCTGACAGAATGAAATCAAAGGAATTACTAAAACACTGGCGATCTTGTCATAGCTGGTGGACAAAGGAAGAAAGCAGTGTAAAGAGGTAAGAGTTAGATGAGTTGTGAAAACAGCAGCTTCTGTTTGGCAGGATGAGGGTTAAAGATTATGGGGAGAGAGAGGGACAGTTGGGATAAAACATAAGTCAGTGTGTGGCTACAACCTGGAAAGAAGTGGGGAGACATTTTTTGATGCTGAGGAAGCATTCACGGCTGAAAGGGACTGATTAGAACAGGGGAGGCTAACCTGCGAAACAGGCAGCCTGTGTGAGTGATATGCAGCAGATCAGGGAGGAGACAAGCAGCACAGTGGCAGATAGAGCAGAAAGTGGAGCAGCAGATCAGATAGGGAGCGCAGGGCTAGGAGCAGAAAACAGAGTAGCATATCAGATGAGGGAAGGGCACCAGAGTGGTACTTGGGAAGGGTACAGGGCTAATTTGTGGCACATCTGCCATAAAGGTTGCCCCTCTACCCCCCAATGGATTAGCATATGGCTAAATAGACACCTATAGATTCCTTGTCTTTCAGAATATGAGTATTAACAAAATTCTAGTGCCATTACAGGAAATATTTCAGTATTTTTGTACTAACAAAAGTACTATTCAATCAACTAAAACAAGGAGCTGTACATCCCATGCCTACTGCTGTCACCTTGTTACCATAGTTCCACACTGAGAATGCTACAATAAAACAACTGTGGGACCTTGCTGTAGTGGCTTGGTTTTTCTAGCCTGGACTTTAAATAAATATATGTATTTATTTATTTATTTATTTATTTAAAAGTACAGGCTATTAAATAAATACACCCCTCCCAAAAAAAAACAACAAGGCCTTACAATTGTTTTAGTGGGAACATGCTAGTTCTTAGCATCCTTTGTATGTGTGTGTACATATAATATGCACATATGTTGATCCATAGCAATATTTTATTTTGAAGAATATATCTTAGCTCTTTATTCAAGAACTAGCCAATTGCCTGTCAGGAATGACGGGGGGCAGGGGGAAGCAGGGACAGAGCTCTGCCACCATCTCTTGGGTGGGGAGGGGAGCAGGAGGGAGGGAAGCTTGCCCCGCCGTTCCCTCTATCCCTTTTGGCCAACACCCCACACTGCTGCCCCTATGGAGCAGAGCGGGGGGGTGGGGAGAGGCCAGCAGTGCTGGCCTGCCCCCCCCCCCCATTCTCTCCGTCCCTGCCATCATGGCAGCTTTCCACTGCCGCCTCCTGTCCAGAATGCTCTTGGACCACTCTGATTGGTTATTCCAGTAACCACTCAGAATGCTCCAAGACTGTTACGGACAGACAGACTTAGCCCTTTATTATATGAGAATTGAGACAAGTTCATCAACACTTCCCAAATGTAAGGGAGGAGCCCTGGCCATGCAAGATTAAAAACCAGAATTTCTGGCAGTCCCATTGGTCCATCAGGTGACCATCACTGTACAATAACAGAGGTGGAATGTCATGTTGCAGAGGGGAAGGGTCAGGGTTCAGGGAAGGCATCTAAGAAATGGAGATGGAGCTCACAGTTCTGGGTATGGGCAGTTTCAGCCAGCCTAGCAAACTTCTCAGTTAAAGTTTGGTTTGCTTTTTCCCCTTTATAACCAGGGTTAATAAAGAGGTCGCCCTTGTTGATTATATGGACTCAAGGACAGGGATTGACTACCATTGAGGCACCAGTTGAAAGAGCAAGATTTTCAGAACTGTTAAACATTCGAAACAAATCCTTTGAAAAATCTGTTCCAGAGGCTTCTCTATAATAGTGTAGGAAAATGCATATCTCATTCATCAAGGCATAGTGAATTGGTACTATAAGCTTACTTTCAACTGTACTTATGACATAGTGGCTAGTATATTCCCTTCCAAGTGGTCTACCATAAAGATGCATGTTCTCCCCTCCACTCCAGGAAGACATGATGATTTAATACTACCAGGAGCTCTTAAATGTAATGTATTTTTATTCTATTCTATAGTTATTTATGCTTCCATTACTACTCCAGTACTGAACAGATGTGTCTAACCATGGTCTGTAACATGGTAATTTTGAAGTAGTTGAAAGTATGATGCACTTTAAAATAAGCAATTTTCTCTGTATCAGATCCATTGCCTTATTGATTCTCCCCCCCCAACCTTTACATATACCAGCTCAAATGGCCTAAATCTTAGTTCACAATTAGGGAAGACACTTCTTGTATGCTGTACCAATGGTAGCATCCCAATTATTTGTACCCCCACTCCATACTGTAACTACAACTGGGTGCACCAGTCCCAGATGACAAGTAAAAACAGGTGACAAAATAATTGCTCCCCAGGATCAAGCACAGCCATAGTAGTAGAACGTGTGTCTGCAGGATCATCCCTACAGCAGCTGCAAGAAGGCACCACATTGGCAAAGCATCAGTCTGCATGGGGGGAGCTGGAGCCCTCTATGCAGCATAGAGTGGGCACAGAGCACAGGAAGCATCCTAGGAGCTGCCTCTCCACCCCTGGCTATTGCAGGAAAAGCAGACTGTCTGTGAGGAGCTGAGAGCCTTCTGTGAAGCAGGCAGCCTGACAGGAACTGCCTGGCATAACACCAGCCATACAGGGGAGCAGGGAGCTGCCACTCTTCCCCCACCTCTCCTTCCAGGTTGCAGTAGCACCTAAAAGGCAGGGAGCTGGCCCTCTGCTCCAGCAATTGCACAGCTCCAGCCAGGCAGGGACTGCAAGTTGGCCCCACTGTATTAGCAGCCCCTGTGCAAGGAGGAAGCTCTAAGGCAGCAGCTCCAGGCCCATAGGACCAACAGCTCTCGGAAGAGATTAGTTGTTTTCCCTTCAAAGGCTCACGAGTATCCTAGTCCTTATAATTTTGAAGTATAACCCGGGTGGCGGCCCAATAGTTGCCACCTCTGCCCAAATATCAGGGATGGTGTGGTGAGTGTGGGGCAGGGCTTCCTGCCAGCACCAATTTACTTGCCAGCCAGCCGCTGCTCCCCACAGAGCAGCCCGTGGTCCCAAGAAGGTCTAACACTTAACTGATTTAACTATTTACACTTTATTTACAAAACAAGAATAATAGGAAAGGTTATTTACAAGTAAACTTAAATGGCAAAACAAACCAGAATGCATTAGTCAACCCTTGACTCAAGAACCACAGGTAGGGTAACTGGCAGCTTTCAGCCACTGCTGAGTTGCTACAGCAAGGAAGCAGCATGCTTGTTTCCAGCAGCTCCAACAGGCTTCCCTATAAGCGACAGACTGCAAGTGTAAGCTCTTCTGGTCTGCAGCAATCAAATTATATAAAACCCCAACCCTGAAACCAGGCTGAAGGGTGACCCTCCATGGCAACCAAAAAGGCAAGCAACAGAGTAGGCTCCTGCAGCAAATGGGCATGACCCAAGCACAAAGCTCAGGGACTCCATCCGATGACAATCAGCTGCAGAATAGGGGACAGGACTGAGTCCCCTCTGGGGCAGTCAGCGGCAGAGGGTCAGCAGCAGGCAGCTCCCATGGGTCAATGCTCTAAACCCCTGCTCCAAATGACTGGCCAGGCACCCCGCATGCCTCATGGCTCTCCAGTCCCACTCCAAGTGCCATCCTGCGCCCCAAGCTCCCAGGGACTCTTGTCCTGGCACTCTGCTGCTCCTCAGGATCCCAGTGCCTTGCCTGCTGCTGTCCTGCTTCCCCAGGGAAGGTAAGGGGTTTCCTCAACTCACCAGCCCACAGCTCCCTTCTCCAGATAAGGATGCCGCCTATGCTCCTGGCCGCTGTTTCTTCTCCTCAGTGGAGTTGGTGGCCAACTGTCACCCCTAGCCTCCAGGACACCCGACACATCCAGCACACTACAGTGGGGCCTTGGGGCACCAGCTTTCTGCCCCAAGCCCTGGCCGTGGCTCCCTTTCTGCTGTAGGGCTGGAGGCTCGTCCAACTGCTGCTGCCTTCTTCTCCCAGGGCCTTTGAGGCTCTTCAGAGGGGTCTCTCTGCTCCCTCTGCTGGGCCAGCTCACCCCAGCTCTTCTTAGGCCTCCTGTGTCATTCCCCAGACTCACTTTCAGCATCCCCCACACACCAGTTTGGCTGCTGCTTTTATCCCCCCTGGCAATCCCTCCCTGGCTTGCAAACCAGCCAACCAGGGCTCAGGGTGCCTGGCCCCCCACTCCGGCCATCCCCCTTCCACGGGAATGAGGGGATTGAAAACTCCTTCTTTCCATTGGCTTCTCCTTTTCCACAGGGCAGGGCTCCCCTGCTCTACCCTTGGGGTCACTCAGAGTTCACCAGCACTATTTCTAGCCCAGGGTAAGTATCTCAAGCGAACCTGGTGAACCCACGTTGGCATTCTGTTACAGAAGTTATCTCCCTTCTTAAATTATAGCTGCTGAACAGCTAGCTGAGAATACCCAGATCCAGTCTTCATTAGTTCTCAAGGAGCTATTGAAATTATTTGTTCTGTGTTTAAAGAAAGTCTGTACTATGCCCACCTCAGGTTGGGGGGGGGGAGCTCAGAGTAGATGTGCAGCCACTTTTGCAGCGTCGGTCACTGCTCCCACACTCCCTTTTACAGAATTCTGGATCTGCCCATAGCTGAATTGTATCCTAACATTACAATTACCTTACAACCCTTTATGACCCTGCCAGTAACAGTGACTTCCTGTAAGGGGAAGCTAAACCTGATGAAACATGTTCATCTTTAGCAAGGTAAACCTGATGGACACATATTTACATTCTGCAATACAGCAAGAGCATCTTTCTAATTTGGTAATCTTGTCCACTCATAAATATGCTAACTCTTTTCAGTTACAGCAAGGTGATCACTGAGTTAGCCTCCACCAAAGCTTGAAGAGTGAAAATATAAGTTTTCCTTTTACTCTTCTCATTCAGGCTCTTGGGGGGGTTTTTTTCTTTCTGTCTAATGTACCATCAGATTTAAACAATATCTAGGTTGCTTCTGACTTTTGAGGAATGGATTCCTCCATCATTCCTTGTACCTTCATTTTTGAAAAGTTACTTACTTACATATCTTGCTGGAAAGAGTAATAGTGTAACGAAATGCAGATGTTCTTGTGACTGTTGTACATTGTTTTGAATCTTCTACTCTAACACATGTTTTTAATTTAAGGCACGTTATTTTGTATGTTATGGTACTAAGTACAAAATGTGATCAAGCATATGTGCTAAAGCATGACAGATTTTTTTTTCTTTTTTACTAATGAAAAGAGGAGAAGGCACTCAACATCATCTCCAACCCAGGCACCAAAATTGCTCGTTACTCCCATAATTTTTCTCTCTCTTTTTAACAAAATACTGACCTAGTCTATTGACTGCTCATTCTCAGAGATTATATTTGAGCCAAGTATTTGAGATTATCAACACTGTCCTGCACGTAAAGAATGAACTAAAACAGGCAAATATAATTCCCTTAACTACACATACAAAATCTGCTTCATCTTAAAACAAAACCATTTTTGATGCATTGTTAAAGTTGTTAAGTCAAGCAAGTAACCCTGCAAGTTTATACAGTACTAACTTGGAGAGCAGAGAGTAGTTCTTAAAATAAATCCATATACGTTCTTCCTTGTGTCATCCACCTGATGTTTAATAAGAGCTGCACCTGGCTTTAGTTTATGTGTCAAGAAGTCTCTGTGCTCCATTTCCCTATTGTGAAAAGGGAATCACTTTTCCCATCCTTGGGCCACCCTATCTATGTGGATTGTAATCTCTTCAGGACAGTACTGTGTCTGTATAGGAGCAAGTATATTGGGGTCATGAACTAGACTGGGACCCTACCATAAGTCATGTAGTTATTTATAATAAGTCCATCTGACTAATTGGGCATTCCCAGGTTATGCTGTTAATCAAGATAACAATCAAGATCGTGGTCTGCAAAGAGACATTTTTAAAAACTGAATCAATAATTTGGGCTAAGTACAGACAGTCAAAAAGCCAGAGGCTGAATCAATTCAGTCTTTGCAGGTTAATCTAAATTGCATAGCTTGAGCCGAGAAGCAAGTAAGCAGACATTCACTTTTTATTCTGGAAATGCAGCCATGGGACCCCAGATGCGTCTGCCTGGGTGGGGGAAGGGGGGAGAGGGCAGCCCCTGCCAGGCTTCTTTCCCCAACTCCACCCCCCCTCCCAGGCAGTCCCAGCTGTGGTCCTATGCTGGCGTGGAAAGGGGTTTAAACCTACCTTCTCACACTCCCCCACTGTACCAGCCCAGGGCAGGGATTTTAACCCCCAACCCCGTTCTCCACTCGAGCGGGAAAGAAGACCAAACGGGCTGTCAGGAACTGCCGCCGACCCTCTCAAGCAGAGAGCAAAGTGGGAAGCAGAAGCCTGCCCCAGGGCAGGGGTTTAAACATCCTCCCTTCCCACCTTGGCATGTAAGCCACAGGCCAGGGTGTGGCCATGCCCCCCTGCTCTCTGCTTGAGTGAGGAGAGAGGGAGAAAACCTGGCAGGGGCTGCCCTCTCCACCACTCAAACATGATAGACTCCCCCCCATGCACACCCCGGCTGGGTCCCATGCAACCACAGAGGGGGTTTAAACCCCCCTCCTCCCTGCCTTAGCCTGCTGGCCCCAGGCTGGTGTCTGGCCACAACCCTCACCCCCTTTGCTCAAGTGGCAAAAAGCCAGACAGGGGTTGTTCCACCCCTACCAAGCAGACCCCAGCACGTGTCCCATGCAGGTGGAGAAGGGGCCTTAAAGCTCCCGACCCCACTCTATTCTTCCATCCTGATTTGGGGTCAGCAGTGAGTGGGTAAAAAGCCTGTGAGGGGCTGCTGCTCCACCCATACCAGGCAGACCCTGGCTGTAGTCCAGAGCCAGGTTTCCCACCCCCTTCTCAGCCGTTGGAGCAGTGATAGTGCTCCAGCTAGGAAGCAGAGGGGCGAGACCAACCTTGCCCTGCTGGAGCAGACAACACAGCACAACCCAGGGCTGCAAAGTATCCTGGGATGCTGGAGGACTATGATTTAACTTGAATGAGGAAGGGGTCTGGGACAAAAGTTCCATAAACCAATTCAACCTAAACAGTATAGCCAACTGTCATGATTTTTTGTGTTGTTCTTAAAGTTTACACTTTGGGAATGTGAAAAGCAGAGCTCTTTATTTTATACATATAAAATATAAATACATATAAAAGAATGAATCTCCATTTTTCATGTTCCTGAAGTGTAGACTTTAAGAAAAATGCCAGAAATCATGAGAGTTGGCAACACTGCCTAAATTAGTTAAGTTTGATATTACATTCAACCAGGTTTATCTTAAACTGGTTTCGGCCATTTTGAAAATGGTTTATGTGCACTGAACTTCTGTTCTGTTACAGGTTTAAACTCATTTCTGATCACTTAAACCGGTTTATGTGTAACTTCTGTCCTTAGCCTGCAAAGAATTATTCAGTAAACAAGACGACATTGTCTACCTTTGAGTTCCAATCATAGTGTGCTTTTCCTTTTTTAATATCTGTGCAGCAATCTAAGCTCTTAAAACAAGGCAACCCACATTGATCTTTGATAGAGAAAGAATTTCTTTTAAAATACTACACCTATGCAAAATCATTATATTTGTTTTTTTCTGTTTTTGCATATATTGTAGGTCCTTATTTCCCCCCTCTGCTCCCCAAATAAAACACTTCACATCTTATACAGAGGGACTTTAATTTGAACTGAAGCACTGAGTGAATAAAAATACTTTTTAAAAAAGCTAAATGGATTGTTTGGCTACTCAGAGAATCGTATATTACTTTTCTTTCTGTGGTATAGGTAAACTTCACAATATAATAAACTTTATAAAACTGTATTTCCATGTTTCCTAACAGAGACCTTTATGCCAACTTTTTTCTGTCAGTGCTCACATTTAAGGAGTGAGGAGGTATATATGTATGTGCTATCATATCTGGCAGAACCAAAATACCTCCAGTAGTTATAGGGGAGTGCATTCTAGACTGGAATTTCCAGTGATATGGAGAGGGTGTATTAGGCCTCTGCACCAGTAGTGCTCTGCACTTTAAAGTGGAATAGGTAAAACAGCTATTGCCCTACGTGTATTCTTTTGCAGTATCAGTGAGGAGATTACTGCCTGCTCTAGAAGAAAGTTCACATGGTGGATTGAATAGTTGGGCTTCTTCTGCAGCCACAGATGAAGCAGTAATCCTTTATTAATGGAAAATTTTGATACATTGGTCTGGTCAGTTCACTGAATGAGCAAGTCATCCACAAATAGATGATTTACTTGAATTTTTTTAATTCAAGTGTTCATTTTGTTGATGCATTCATTATGCTATGTGTTCTTCCTGCTTATTTATTAACGGTTTTTTTCCTAATCAATAGTAAATATTAATTCTGTTCTCATGCTATAAACAAAACTCCCAATATACTGCTAGTTATTCAATGTTTACAACAAAATTATAATATTCCTGATATTGGGACAAAAAGCATACTAGAAAAATGGGCTAAAGGGATGATCCTATTCATGTTTATTAAGTGTGTACTCTGTATGCCTGGCTATTACAAGAGGCCTGAGTTAGGCTTGCTGAGTTTCTAAAATGTCTTGTTGAAAGCTAGATAAGAAACTGGCAAGAACTGTTTTTCAAGTTGTTGATAAACATGGATAATTGTATGACCACAGTTGTAGTACACAAATGAAAGATAGATATGGGTGCAATAGAACATGTGACTGATTTTACTCCATTCAAATTCCTTCAGCCAGTCAAAGAAGCCACTCAAAGGAACCACTCCTTGGACTGCTAAAGGATGCATTATGTCACAGACCAAGTACCGTATTTTCATGCATATGTCCCACGGGGTATACGCGATTTTGCAAAAAAACCGGATGGGTGCGGGCTATACGGGGGTGCGGGCTATCCACAGACTTTTTTCCCACTGCAGTGCCAGGCCCGGGGCCCTGGTGCGCTGCCACCGCTGGCGGGGGCTGGGGCCGGGCTGCATCGCTGCTGCTGCTGCTGTGGGGGCCGGGGCCGGCTGCGCCGCCTCAGGGGGACGGGGCCAGGGCCAGGGCGGGCTGGGCTGCGCCACGCTGCTCCCCACTGGGCCCACGCAGGCCGGGATGTGCCACCACTACCACAGAGGCCGGGACCAACTGCACCCCCTCCCTGCTGGGCCCCGGGCAGGCCGGGCTATGCTGCTGCTGCCACTGGGGCCAGGGCAGGCTGGGCTGCGCTGCGCTGCCACCGCCGCTGAGGGGGCCGGGGCCAGGGCAGGCTGCTCCACCTCCCCGCTGGGCCCCGGGCAGGCCGGGCTGTGCTGCCGCTGCCACCGGGGCCAGGGCCGGGGCCAGGGCCAGTGTTGCCAAAACGGCTAGTTTCGTTCCCCTGGAGGCTTGTTCAATTACCCTCAAGGAGAGAGTCACACATACAGGCTGGGTCCATTTAGGTTTATTGTTTGCAAACAGTTCGACCGGGGAGCAGAGAGCTCAAATCAGGGCCGACGATGAGTCCGGCCTGGAATTATATTTTTATAGCTTACATTCAACAGAGTCTTGACATATTAGAAGTTTATTGGCTGCAGTACCAGTTCCTAATTGTGACGTCTTATCTTGTAGGCTGTACTTAACTAGTTATTGGTTAATGTGACTTATCAGGGTTAGTACATGCGCACTCAAAGGTAGAATTGCAGCATGCTCAGAAGAAAAGAGCAATTTCAACAAAGTTAGTTAAACTTTAGTAACTTCCTATCTTAACGTAACCTTGA
This sequence comes from Alligator mississippiensis, assembly GCF_030867095.1. NCBI lineage: Eukaryota > Metazoa > Chordata > Crocodylia > Alligatoridae > Alligator > Alligator mississippiensis. Next base: position 221,244,812 of record NC_081824.1, on the reverse strand, counting down.
GGCACTGGACAGAGATGTTTTCAAAAGGCAAGGCAAGCAGTAAGAACCACAGACCACAGCTTGGACATTAGACCTCCTGATCTTACACAAAAGGGTCATAAGATGATCATAAGACACTTCTATCATATGGTTGTTGCTCAAGCATTACTGCAAAATTATGGGGGCTAACGTCTTTTTACTACAACTCCCCCCTCAGATGCTTTCTTACTCTAAATTTTTAATAAGTGTCTGTGATAGCCAATTTCTGATAGAGTACAAACATTTCACGGTTAACAACTGATCGAACAGTCCGTCTCAGAAGGGTCATGATGCATGGTAGCATACAGGGAAGCAAGCAAAGGGTTGATACTAACAAGCATAAGGCCATCAACACTCCCTTTATCCAGCCAGTCTGGGGAAGCCAGGATGTGAACCAGTCAAGGTTCCATCCGTTCCATGTCTGGACTGGAACATGTGCTACCTTCTCCATATCATTTGCTAGGTCTTTTATCAATTCACCATTATCATCAATTTCAACACAACAATTGGACAGGTTTAACTTTTTACACACCCCTCCTTTGCTGGCAAGTAAATAGTCAAGAGCTAAGCAATTCTGCAGCACCGTGGTGCGTATCTGGGTGAGTTGACTTCCAATTAGGCGGAGGGCTGCGGCAGTCTTGTTAGTGACTATCTCTACTACGGCCTGGAGTCTCATAATGCGGTTAGTCAGATAGGTGGGCTCCCTTCCAACCACAACTGGTTCCCAAGTTGCCGGGTCATAATATTGAATGATTCTTTCGGCTGGCCATTCATTATCGCCCCACCATTGACTCCCTCCTGCGGCTATCCTTTCAAGGGAGGTATCAGTACCACGCTTAGCACGATAAAGCCCAGGGTTGATGGTTTGAGTATCATGAGGTGTTGGCTGCACTAGCCAAACACCAGGAATCAAAGCCCCTAGATAACAGGTCCCAGCCCAATGGGGGGGAAGCTGCCTATATGCCCATCTCCCACAAATCCACCACAGCCCACAGGTTTCATTTATGATGCTAGAACGGGAAAACATTAAAGCCAAGGTCAGTGAACCCCTTTTTAAAGAGTTTTTCGTACCGTTTTGATAATAAGTGCAATTGTGACCCCAAACTAAAATTTGTTCCTCACCCAGGAGACAAGGGAGGCTTTCAAATGTATCATATGAGGCGTTTGCATGTGTCCAAGCACCTTGGCGAGGGGCAACCTCCTTAGATATCCATGTCTCTTGGCATCATGACTGTCCCACCCTAAATCCCCCTCCCTGTTGGGAAATACAAATAGATCCTTTAATCTTCGCTACCAGGAGTCTCCCAGAACCATTGAATCGTGAGGAGAGATTAAAATCACGATTAAAGCCCCAGTCAGAGATTATGCCTGTCCTATTGAGGGGAATAAGCAGGAAAGGGACTCCCTCATCACTAGAAACAGGAGTAAGTGCACACAAAAGACAACTGTGGATAGTTAGAGTGCGGGCTGACTCCTTGAGAAGGGCCACCCATGCATTTCCCACCCATGGGTTTCCAGGTGGACCTTTAGGTCTTACAGTTTTATTCATGGTGTAATGGTAATCTCCTATGCGGATTCCCTGGGGCTCAACCTCCAAGGGAGGATTTGAAGGCCAATCTCTGAGGATTGCCGACCAGAGTTCTGGTTCTGGCTCTATACATACCGGTGTTGGACCAGCACGGAGTGCATACGTTATTATAATTTCTCGACTCAAACAGCATTTGGAGAGGGTATGCATAGAGGCATTGATTATAGTAGACTTTGAAGCCTCATAGCTAGTCTTATTTAGGGGCTTAAGCTTTATGTCAAAGGGACATTTGCAACAGTCTGGGTGATATCCTTTTGGGTTTGCTATACCTAAAAGGGACATGAGTCCAAAAAAATAGATTAGAGTCCACATTTGTGTAAACGTAACTTCAGATCTCCTACTGGTTCACTTGTCCACTTGTCAGCTTCTTGTTCCCGGGTGTTGTCAGCTTCCGGAGTGACCACACCCTGGGAGTTGGTGTCCTCTGGATGAAAAGGCTTCACTCTTGAATAGTGGGTCCACTTGTCGCTGTTTGATAAGTGGACAGCCGTGTGCGTAGTCAGCAACACCTGATAGGGTCCTTCCCACTTTTCCACAAGAGGATCTTTTTTCCACTTCTGTACCAGGACCTGGTCACCCGGTTTGAAGTTGTGGGCTGGTGCGTCAAGCGGAAGGCTCTGGAAGGATGCAGCAAACCTGTGTAGAGAAGACAAAACAGACTGCAAGGCAATAACGTGTTTCCAAATTTCAGATTTACCAAGTTCTACAGTAACTAGTTCCCTCCATCCTGCTGGCAAGACCCTGGGAGGCATACCAAACATCAATTCAAAAGGTGATAATTTAATTCCCCTACGTGGTGTACTACGAATACGAGTTAAAGCCAGTGGGAGTGCCTGTGGCCATTTCAAATGAGCCTCAATACAAATTTTTGTCAACATAGCCTTCAGTGTCCTATTCATGCGTTCCACCTGGCCTGAACTCTGGGGTCTCCATGGAGCATGGAGTTTCCAAGTGATATCTAAAGCTTTGGACACTTCCTGTACTATTTTCCCCATGAAATGACTGCCTTGATCTGACTTAATAGACTCAGGTAACAGAAATCTGGGTATTATCTCGTGGAGTAGCACCCGTGCTACTGTAGATGCAGTAGCTGTTCTCGTGGGGTACGCTTCCACCCACCCAGTTAACTGGTCAACTAGTACCAACAGGTAATGGTATCAGCCGGATCTAGGAAGTTCAGCAAAATCAATCTGCCAAGCTTGTCCAGGATATTGAGCCCACGGTCTTCCTCCCATGGGAGCTGGTGGTCTGGCAGATTTTGGATTCACCTTCTGGCAAGTCGGACACTGAGAGACCACTCTCTGGGCATCCAAATAAAGTCCGGGGGCTACCATTTGATGAGTCAACAAATCTCCCATTGCTGTGCTTCCCATGTGAGTGGAAGAATGCAATCGGTGGAGTATCTCTCCCAGCAGGGCTCGAGGTATCAACACTTTCCCTCCCGGTACGATCCACCATCCCTGTGAATTTTTACTAGCCTTGAGTTCAGCGGCTAGCTTATCTGACCCTGGACCATATTTTACTTCACAATTTTCTAAATAGGAAGACACTTCATGGGCCATGCCCTGGAACGCTGCCTCTCCTCCTGTTTGTGCTGCCTCTTTGGCTGCCATGTCAGCCTTTGCATTTCCCCTTTTCTGGCGTTCATCTGCAGCCTTGCCATGGGCTCTTACATGTACCACGGCCACCTCCTTCGGTAGCCGGAGGGCTTCCAATAACATTATTATTTGTGGGCCATTGGCAATCTTTTGTCCAGAGGCCGTGATGAATCCCCGCTCTTTCCACAACAACCCATGGGCATGAACAATGGCAAAGGCATAACGTGAGTCTGTAAAAATGTTTACCCTTTTATCTTTTCCCAATTCTAGTGCATGAGTTAGGGCCACGAGCTCCTCTGCCTGTGCAGACCATGTCGCAGGGAGCTTTTCTTTCCATACCATTTCTGTCAATGTCACCACAGCACATCCGGTATATCGCACACCCTGTATCACACTGCTCGAACCATCTACAAAGAATTCCTCCTCCGGGTTCTCAATTGGGTCATCGTTCAAATCAGGGCGAATTAGTACTGTCTGTGTCAATACTTCTAAACAGTCATGACCCGGAGGCCCCGGCTCTGGCAGTAGAGTCGCTGGATTTAAGGCAGTGGTGTGCTTGAAGGTAAGACCTGGATTAGATAAAAGAAAGATTTCATATCTCGATTGTCTGGAGGGGTTCAAAAATTTCCCTCCTTCTCCTCTGAGAATCTGGGGAACCCCACGTGGAGTGTGTATTTCCATGTCAGCTCCCATAACAATCTTTTGGGCCTCTTCCACGAGGGTAGCAGTGGCGGCGACAGCCCTCAAACACGCAGGCCACCCCTTTGCCACCGGGTCTAAGACCTTGGAGTTGTATTCCACTGGTTTCCAAGTTGGACCAATTGGCTGAGTTAAAACTCCTGAAGCTACCCCTTTGTTTTCATGCACATATAGTCTATAGGGCTTGTGCCCATTTGGGATCATTAATGCTGGGGGTCGCAAGAGGGCAGCTTTCAGTAATTCAAATGCATGTTGTTTTTCCTTAGTCCATTTCCAATTTGTGAGACCCTCCTTTGTGAGGGACTCATATAGGGGTTTGGCTTTTCCCCCATAATCAGGAATCCACAGTCTATAAAACCCGGTTAAACCCAAGAAAGCTTGCAGCTCTTTAGGGTTCCTGGGAGCAGGCATATCCTGAATTGCTTGAATTCGATCCTTGCTCAGAGCCCGAATCCCCTTCTTAATCTCATATCCCAAAAAGGTAACCTTTGGTTGGCAAATTTGAGCTTTTTCTCGAGACACCTTATACCCTCTCTGTCCCAGGGTATTCAGTAAGGATTCTGTTACCTTTTTCCCTGTCTGTAAGTCGGGACTTGCTATTAATAAATCATCAACATATTGCAACAGTGCCACCTCGTGGTGTCTCTCTTTCCAGTGCTCCAAATCTTTTTGCAAAGCTGTTCCAAAAATATGAGGAGATGAGGCAAATCCCTGAGGTAATACTGTCCACAACAATTGGGTCTTATAGTATGTATCTGGAACTTCCCATTCAAAGGCAAACAATTTCTGACTATCTTCATGTAGTGGAATAGAGACGAAAGCATCTTTTAAATCTAGCACAGAGAATACCTCAGCATCTGCTGGAACCTGGATTAAGATGGTGTGGGGATTTGGGACTGTAAGGTGGTCCACTAAAATCTTTTTGTTTATGGCCCTTAAGTCTTGTACCAGCCTAAAAGAGATTCCATCTGCTTTGGGTACACCCAAGATTGGGGTGTTAAAGGGGGATGATCCCTCTATTAACCACCCATACCTCTTAAATTTTTCAATTAGTGGCTTCAAACCTATTCGAGTGGCTTTCTTCAGAGGATATTGTTTGACACACACAGGTCCTTCTCCTTCCCTCAGGGGAATTTTTACAGGGTGTACATATTTTGCTCGGGCAGGAGTTCCGTCTGCCCATACACAGGGATCCACATTTTCTAAAATCTCAATCCCTTTGGGTTCTGATCTTGTCTCAACTGTCCGTAAAGCCATCTGGTAGTTTGAGCCTTGCTTTACCGGTAATTGCACTACGATTTGATCTTCACGGAAGAAGATTTCTGCTTGCAGTTTTGTTAGCAAATCCCATCCCAATAGTGCTACTGGGCAGGCAGGTGATACTACAAATGCATGCTCCAGCTTATTATTCCCAATCTTCATGAGGAGGGGCTTATATACAGGCAATCTGATCCGTCTTCCCTCTATCCCTTCTACCGTTACATGCTTTCCGCTTTCTTTAGCTAAAGGGGGTTTCACAGGAATCATTGAAAAGGTGGCCCCAGTATCCACTAGGGCCTCATAATCTCTGCCACCTACCCTAATCTGTACCACGAGATCCTTCTGGGCGTTTGCCCGTAGGGCGGTGGCCTTGAATCCCTGGACCCTTCAGCTAGAATCTTCTCCCGAGGATTCTGCTAGCATCTGGCTGTCCCCTCGTTGGGTTTCCCTCTTTTTATCCTGTAGTTTAGGACAATCTTTTTTCCAATGTCCTTTTTCCTGGCAATATGCACATTCATCCGGCTGCGGCTGACCTCTTCCTTTCTTCTGCCCCCCCTCTGGTTGCCCTTTCCATCCTCCATTGCCATTAGTACTCTTGCTTAAGGCGGCTGCTAGCATGGCCATTTGCTTCTGTGCACGCTTCTCCTCCTTCTTTTCTGCTATTTGATCCCGGTTCCCATAGACTTTATACGCAATTTCCACTAGCTCTGAAAGGGGTTTCCCTGGTCCTCCTTCAACTTTTTGCAACTTCTTCCTTATATCTGGGTCTGCCTGCCCAATAAACAGCATATTCACCATGCGGTGATTTTCTGGAGCCTCAGGGTTTATTTCACTAAATTTCTTAAAGGCATCATACAACCGCTCGAGGAAGGCTGAGGGAGATTCATCCTTTCCTTGGCGGACCTCATATATCCTGGAGAGGTTTGGTACCCATGGTACTGCCTTACCCAGAGCTTCTACTATAATCCCCAGATATTGATGATTCAGATCTCTCCCTTCCTCTGAGTCGTTATCCCAATTGGGACTCTCAATAGGACATACAGCACGCAGGTCCCCTCCAGGGGCTACTACCCGCTCCTCAGCTATCTTATCCGCTACTCCCTGTACCATCCGCCTTTCTTCAGAGGTCAGGAGGGTATGCAGCATCATTTGAACATCAGCCCAGGTAGGACGGTGGGTTTGCCCTACTGACTGAAACAGATTTTGCATCTTATCGAGGTCTTCTCTAAAAGAAGGATTTTGATTCTTCCAATTAAACAAATCTGACGTGTGAAAGGGTACGTAAATGAAGGTTGTTCCCCCCCTTCTCCTGGAGTCACTACTTGTCTCATGGGACAATTGTAATTGGTGTAATTGGGGTTCTTGTTATGGGTACTCCGGGGGGCTTTATCATGCCAGGATTCCACGAGCTTTAACGCTGATTTGAGCTGAGCCAGCCCCTTTGGGAAGCTGTCCGTTTCCTCATAAGGGGGAGCTGTTGGTGGGAGATTCTCTGGGTCTTTTCCCTTCTTTTCTCCTAAAACCCCGGGGCCAATTAGGGGTGCTACTGAGGGACTTTCTGACCTCTCCCTGCCCAACAAGTCAGGATCCTCTCGGAATGATGAGGATGATGGTGATGATTCCTGGCTCCTGGAGCTGGGGCTAGAGTCCGTCTGAGATGATGATGGTGACTCCTGACTCCTGGAACTGGGGCTGACAGGTGACTGTGTTCTAACTCTGCGTCCTGGTCCCTGAATCAGATCTCCCTCACTACCAGAATCAGGAAGGACTTGGGCTGTTCTCCCAGTCTCTTTTGCCAATAACATCTTACACATTTTCTTTTTACACTTCTGAAGCCATGGGGGAACAGGATTCATTATAGCACTTATCCAACAATCTATATACGGCCACTGATCCCAGTGGCCGTCCCGGGTTATCACATTCGAAACTGCATTAGCTAATTTTACATTGTAAGAACCAACTTCCGGCCATCCAACCCCGAAAGTGGGCCATTCCTTCTGACAAAATATAATCAAGTCATCCTTTGTCATTTCTATTCCATAGTCTCCCTTAAATTTACCAAAATTCCTCAGCATGCATCCTAATGGGGAAGCAGAATCTTCTTCTCGGGAGCTACCCGAACCCATTGTGTCGACCAATATACAAATGCACTCAGGTCCCTGTCCGCTGGGTCATGAGGTTCCAGCTGAGCCCCCTTGCGTTCGACTCTACCTTTTGTTGGGCAGAATTGGTGTGGCTAGACTCAGCTATAGTCTCAGACTTGGTCAGCGGCTCATTTTTCTAAAGGGATTCCCCGGATCCAAAATCCAGACCAATATGCTGGATACCAAAACCAACACTTAAATCCTCAGGGCTCCCCAAATCCCCTTAGAGACCATTCAATTGACACAAGGAAAGCGAATAGTCACTCTGCTGGACCCCTGGCGCTGTCTCTTCGGACCCACTCAGCCTGGGTGACTTGTTCAAAGGAGTGCCTTTGATCTTTCAGGTGCCCGACTCACGGACCCGGGGGTCGTGACAGACTCCAAGATCAGTCCGGTGGCCACTTCACGACTCCCCTTTGCCGATCTCATCGTGCCCTGAAGTAGTCCAGAGGGCTTCTGGCTGGCTAGCCAAATTGTTGCCAAAACAGCTAGTTTCGTTCCCCTGGAGGCTTGTTCAATTACCCTCAAGGAGAGAGTCACACATACAGGCTGGGTCCATTTAGGTTTATTGTTTGCAAATAGTTCGACCGGGGAGCAGAGAGCTCAAATCAGGGCCGACGATGAGTCCGGCCTGGAATTACATTTTTATAGCTTACATTCAACAGAGTCTTGACGTATTAGAAGTTTATTGGCTGCAGTACCAGTTCCTAATTGTGACGTCTTATCTTGTAGGCTGTACTTAACTAGTTATTGGTTACTGTGACTTATCAGGGTTAGTACGTGCGCACTCAAAGGTAGAATTGCAGCATGCTCAGAAGAAAAGAGCAATTTCAACAAAGTTAGTTAAACTTTAGTAACTTCCGATCTTAACGTAACCTTGTGGCACTGGACAGAGATGATTTCAAAATGCAAGGCAAGCAGTAAGAACCACAGACCACAGCTTGGATGTTAGACCTCCTGATCTTTACACAAAAGGGTCATAAGATGGTCATAAGACACTTCTATCATATGGTTGTTGCTCAAGCATTACTGCAAAATTATGGGGGCTAACGTCTTTTTACTACACCAGGGAGGGCTGTGATGCCTCCCCACTGGGCCCAGGCAGGCCAGGCTGCACTGCCGCTGCCGCAGGGGCTGGGGCCAGGGAGGGCTGGGCTGTGTAGCCTCCCCGCTGGGCCTGGGCAGGCCAGGCTGTGCCGCCGCTGCTGGGGCAGGCCAGGCTGCGCCGCTTCCCCGTGCATACGCTGCCGCGTATACGGGGTGCGGCGTATACATGGATTTATTTACCAAAATACAATTTTCCACGGGTTACACGTGGCTGCGGCTTATACCCGTGGGCGGGGTATACGCGCAAAAATACAGTAAGCCCTTAATTATCATAATCAGTGCACTAACTGAGTTTGGCCAGTTTGGTCTCCTGAACCTTTTCTTTAAGAAATGGCTTGAAAACATCAGCAAAACCCCTAAATGGTTTGTTGTCATCAAGCCTTCATTGCTGTACATATACTTGCCTGTTGCCTCTTCAAGGTTCAGCTATACTGCTCCTTTTTCAGAACTCTCTACCTTCTCTTCCAGGAACCAGGGAGTGGCTCTGCAAATGAATTTGGTCCAATGATGCTAGGCCCTCTACTTCCAGTGTTTGGGTTTGCCTTACAACAGCACCTTGCAGAGAATATTTACTTAAGTCTAGCCTCCTCAATTGCAGAAGTCAAAAGGATGCCAGCCTTTCTGGTATTCAGTGCAGAAGTCTGAAAAATTATTGGACTAGGTCACTGAGAGCTTTTTCATTATATAACTGGTTTAGTAAGTTATCACAATTAACATATCACTCCATTTTTCAAGGGTAGTAAGTTATGAGACACCATAAAATACTATGCATCCTAAAAATTAGTTTATATAACAGATATTGTACATCGTTGTAAATGAATAGTCAAAAGGAGAAGGTATGTCATTAAGGTCCAGATCATCCTCTCCATTTGCACTCTAAGGCCATGTCCAAATGAGCATGGACATGCAGTATGTGGCATCTCAGACCCATGCCACACACTAGACAAGCAGGCATTCTCCTCACTGGGGGTTTTGACTCCAGGAGATCCTAGGGTCAAAAACACCCATGCCAAAAAAAGTGGGGAGGCGCATGTGGCAGCAGTGGCTGCCCAAAACCAGAGCCTGTCTGACTAGAGCCACACTCCAGCTGCTACCCAAGCTTCCAGGTGGGCCAGCACAGCTGCTGGCTCCAGGCTCTCTACCAGACCTGGGGTAACCTGCTATGCTCCAGAGCACACTTGGCACAGGCATTGCCCAGGTACTAATAGCAGCAGCACACGCTATGCCACTGCTGCTTTTCTCCAGGGAAACAAATGTCTGTGCTCATCTGACATTATTATGCCATTATTATGCCATGTATAATGCCCAAGAGGACATTTGCCTGCCTGTACACGAATGCCAGGAGCTTGGGGAATAAGCAGGAGGAGCTTGTCCTCCTGCTTAACACAAATAATTACAATATCATAGGGATAACGGAGACCTGGTGGGACTCCACCCATGACTGGACCACAGGTATAGATGGCTATACCCTGTACAAGAGGGATCGAGTGGACAAAATGGGCGAGGCTGTAGCTCTATGTCAAGGGAAGCTACGCATCCCTGTAAGCCGACATTGGCACCCATGGTGGACGACTTGAGACCCTCTGGGTTAAAATCCGTGGGGAACAGAGCACAGGGAATACTGTGGTGGGTGTCTACTACAGACCCCCTACCCAGGGTCGAGACCTTGACCGGGAGTTTGCCAGGGAATTGGCGGAGGTTGCACGCTCCCAGTGTATGGTTGTCATGGGAGACTTTAACTACCCAGACATCTCACGAGAGGAGCGCTCAGCCAAATCCGAGCAGTCGCAAAGTTTCTCTCATGCATGGATGACCTCTATCTGATGCAGAAAGTCTACAGGCTGACAAGAGGTAAAGCGCTGCTTGACCTGGTACTGGCACCTGGGGACAACCTAATCAGCCACCTATCAATTGAAGAGAAACTGGGTGACAGTGACCACAAGCTGATCACCTTCACCATCCGCTGTAAAGCTGGCAAGTCAGTCAATAATACAGAAGTCCCTGACTTCAGGAAAGCTGACTTCAACAAGCTCAGGAGGCTCATCAGGGAGGCCCTAAAGGGCCACAACCCAAAGGGGAGGGGAGTTCAGGACGAGTGGTTGCTCCTCAAGGGATCAATCCTGGATGTGCAAGCAAAGTCTATCCTGTCTCAGAGGAAAGGCAGCAAAAGGGCACAGCAGCCCCCTTGGCTCTCCAGGGAACTAGTGGACCTCCTGTGTCTAAAAAGGAAGACCTACAAAAGACTGGAACCACCACCAAGGAGGAATACTCTGCTCTGGTCCAGACCTGCAGAGAGCAAACCAGGAAAGCCAAGGCTGCAATGGAACTCCAGCTACCTACAAATATCAAGGACAATAAAAAGTCCTTTTTCAGATATGTGGGGAGCTGGAGGAAAAGCAGGGACAACGTTGGACCCCTGCTAAACCAGATGGGACAACTGACAACCGATGCCCATGAAAAAGCAGGCTTGCTTAATGGGTACTTTGCGTCAGTTTTTCACCAATCCCATGGGACGCCCCTGCCCACTGTGGGTCAGGGAGGCCCAGGTGAGGGAGACTCTTACCCTCCATTGTATCTGACCTTGTGAAGGCTGGATACCTTCAAATCAGCTGGCCCTGATGGTTTACACCCAAGGGTACTCAAGGAGCTGGCAAGCATCATAGCTTAGCCCCTGGCTCTGAGAACTCCTGGTGCTCTGGTGAAGTGCCTGAAGATTGGAAGAAGGCCAATGTGGTACCTATCTTCAAGAAAGAGAGGAAAGTACATCCAGCAAACTATAGGCCCATCACCCTGACCTCTATCCTGGGGAAGGTCTTGGAAAAGATTATCAAAGAGGCCATCCTTAACAGACTAGCTGATGGCAATATCCTGAGGGATACCCAGCACAGGTTTGTTGTGGGTAGGTCTTGTTTGACCCATCTCATCTCCTTTTATGACCAGGTGACCTATCACCTGGACAAGGGGGAAGAGATTGATGTCATATATCTTGACTTTAAAAAAGCCTTTGATCTGGTATCCCATGATCACCTCTTGGCAAAACTGGCTAACTGTGGCCTCAACCACACCATGATCTGCTGGCTGGGGAATTGGCTCCATGGTAGGACCCAGAGGGCGGTAGTTGATGGAAGTCCATCGTTGCGGTGCGCTGTGACCAGTGGGGTCCCTCAAGGCTCTGTCCTAGGGCCTATACTCTTTAATATCGTGGTCACAAAGCTTCCTATCATGCGTGGATGACCTCTACCTGACTCAAGAAGTCTACGGGCCAATGATAGGTAAAGCACTGCTCAACCTGGTACTGGCTACTGGGGATGACCTAATCGGCAACCTAGTGATCGATGGGAACCTGGGTGACAGTGACCACGAGCTGATCACCTTCACCATCTGCCGTAAAGCTGGCAAGTCAGTCAGCAACACTGAAGTCCTCAACTTCAGGAAAGCCGACTTTGACAAGCTCAGGAGGCTTGTCAGTGAGGCCCTAAGGGACCACAACCCCAGGGGGAGGGGAGTCCAGGAAGAGTGGTTGCTCCTTAAGGGAGCGATCCTCAATGCACAAGCTAATTCTATTCCATCTTGGAAGAAAGGCAGCAAGAGGGCACAGCAGCCCCCCTGGCTCTCCAAGGATCTAGCAGACCCCCTGAGGCTAAAAGAAAGGCCTACAAAGGATGGAGGATGGGATTCACCTCCAAGGAGGAATATTCTGCACTGGTCCAGTCCTGCAGGGAGCAAACCAGGAAAGCCAAGGCTGCAACTGAACTCCAACTAGCTTCGAGCATCAAGGACAATAAAAAGTCCTTTTTCAGATATGTGGGGAGCCGGAGGAAAAGCAAGGGCAACATTGGACCCCTGCTAAACCAGATGGGACAACTGACGCCCAGGAAAAAGCCAACCTATTAAATGGGTACTTTGCGTTGGTCTTTCATCAGTGCCATGGGAAGTGAGATCAGTCAAGCAAGAGCTACCCACAACAAACCTGTGCTGGGTATCCCTCAGGATATTGCCATCAGCTAGTCTGTTAAGGATGGCCTCTTTGATAATCTTTTCCAAGAACTTCCCCAGGATAGAGGTCAGGGTGATGGGCCTGTAGTTTGCTGGATGTACTGACGCCCATGCCCACTACAGGACAGAGAAGTCCAGGTAAGGGAGATCCCTTGCCCTCCATCAATGCTGACCTCATAAAGGAACACATTGAGAGGCTGGATACCTTCAAGTCAGCTGGCCCAGAAAATCTACACCCCAGAGTACTCAAGGAGCTGGTGAGCATCATAGCCCAGCCCCTGGCATGGATCTTTGAAAACTCCTGGCGCTCTGGTGTAGTGCCCGAAGACTGGAAGAAGGCCAATGTGGTGCCTATCTTCAAGAAAGGGAGGAAAGTGGATTCGGCTAACTATAGGCCCATCAGCCTGACTTCTATCCTGGGGAAGATCTTAGAAAAGTTTATTAAAGAGGCCATCCTTAATGGACTGGCCAACGCCAACATCCTGAGGGTTAGCCAACATGGGCTTCTTGCGAGTAGGTCTTGGTTGACAAATCTCATTTCCTTTTATGACCAGGTGACCTATCACCTGGACAAGGGAGAAGAGATTAATGTCATATATCTTGACTTCAAAAAAGCCTTCGATCTGGTACCCCATGATCACCTCTTGGCGAAACTGGCCAATTGTGGCCTTGGGTCCACCATGATCCACTCACTGGCTGGGGAATTGGCTCTGTGGTTGGACCCAGAGGGTGGTAATTGACACAAGTCAATTGTCATGGTGCCCTGTGACCTGTGGGGTCCCCCAAGTCTCTGTCCTTGGACCCATATTGTTCAACATCTTCATTAATGATGTGGACATTGAAGTCAGAAGCAGACTGGCCAAGTTTGCCGATGACACCAAACTTTGGGGCAAATGATCCATACCTGAACACAGAAGGGTGATCCAGGCTGACCTGGACAGGCTCAGCAAATGGACAGATAAGAACCTGATGGTGTTTAACACTGAAAAATGCAAGGTTCTCCACCTTGGGAGGAAAAAACCTGTAGCATCGTTATAGGCTTGGCAGTGCCATGCTGGCTAGCACTACGGAAGAAAGAGACTTGCATGTCATTGTCATGGCGCGGGGTCCTGTGAGACGGCCGTGATCTCCCTAAGGCCTCCTTCCCGTGCCAAGTTGGCCCAAAGGACACCCTCACTTCTCGCCCGCCACGTCTTTGATGGAGTATAAATATACGGGAGGCTGCCTTACGTCCTCTTGGACACGGTTTGTTGCAATATTTGACCCTGTGGATTCCCGGACCCCTTGTGGGTCCCACTCTGCAATGGGTGCCTCAGGGGCACCCTAGCCTTATGGGCTATGCGTGGCTCCAACCATCCCTTTACCACGCCCCAAACCTCACAGATGGAATAGACATTGTTTGGTCTGGGCCTTGTTTATAATCTGGCCCCCTTGCCCTCTCCAGGCCCTGCCTCTTTCAATCTGCACCCTCTCTGGTGCTAGGGCTCTCCATGGTCCTGTCTCACCCTGTGCCCCCTCTCCTGGGGCTTCTTCACAATGCTGCCCTCTCTCTGGGGCTCACTACACCTGCACTGGGCTTCTTACCAACATCCCCTCTCTGGGGCTTCTCAACTGTCCCCCTCTCTGGGGCTGGGGTCAGTGCACCCCAAATGCCACGCCCTTTCTGGCTCTGGGGTCCCCACACTGCTGTGGGTCCCCTATGAGGCCTCCTCCAACCCATAATAGCTTCACCCAAACCACCAGTATTAAACAGTAACCCAACACAAGCCCCTGGGCTATAACCACATTCAAGCCTACCAGGGATACTTCATCCCGCAGCAGTGTCAGATGCTGCTCCTGCATTCTGGCTTCTCCTCTCTTCCATGAGAGAGAGCTCCTTCCTCCTTGGCTGCTGGCAGGGAACTGCCCTCTGGCCTCAGCCCCTAGGGTTTATAAGGGAGCCAGGCCCTGCCCCTTCTGGTCAGCTGACCTCCTCTGGTTGCCCTGGCAACCCGCAACTGGGCTCATCACTCACTGCTAGGGCTCCTTCCCTAGCAGTTTTTTTCCTTCTTAGGAGCAGGGCACCTAGGTGCTCTGCGACACTCATCATTGACCACAAGATGAACATGAGCCTGCAATGCGATGCTGTGGCTAGTAAAGTGACCAAAACACTGGCTTGCATCCATAGCTGCTTCTCAAGCTAATCCTGGGATATCATTCTCCCCTTGTAGTCGGCCTTGGTGAGGCTGCAGCTGGAGTACTGCATCCAGTTTTGGGCCCCAAAATTCAAAAAGGAAGCGGAGAAGCTTGAGAGAGTCCAGGGAAGAACCACGTGCATGATCAGAAGTCAGGAAAACAGACCTTACAATGACAGGCTGAGCGCTATGGGGCTCTTTAGCCTGGAAAAGCGCAGGCTCAGGGGTGATCTGATGGTCACCTATAAGTTTATCAGGGGTGACCACCAGTATCTGGGGGAACATTTGTTCACCAAAGTGTCCCAAGGGATGACGAGGTTGAATGGTTATAAACTACTGCAAGACCATTTCAGGCTGGACATAAGGAAGAATTTCTTTACTGTCCGAGCCCCCAAGGTCTGGAACAGCCTGCCACCCGAGGTGGTTCAAGCACCTACATTGAACACCTTCAGGAGTAAATTGGATGCTTATCTTGCTGGGATCCTATGATCCCAGCTGACTTCCTGCCCTTTGGGCGGGGGGTTGGACTCAATGATCTTTTGGGGTCTCTTCCAGCCCTAAAAAAAAACCCAAAAAACAAAAAAAAAAACTTCATCAATGATGTAGACATTGGTGTCAGAAGTGGACTGGCCAAGTTCGCCGACAACACCAAACTCTGGGGTAAAGCATCCACACCTGAGGACAGGAGGGTGATCCAGGCAGATCTTGACAGGTTCATGAAATGGGCGGATGAGAACCTGATGGTGTTTAACACCGAAAAATGCAAGGTTCTCCACCTTGGGAGGAAAAACCTGCAGCATGCTTATAGGCTTGGCAGTGCTACGCTGGCTAGCACTACAGATGAAAGGGACTTGGGGGTCATGATTGACCACAAGATGAACATGAGCCTTCAATGTGATGCTGTGGCTAGTAAAGTGAGCAAAATGCTGGCTTGCATCCATAGATGGTGCTCAAGCAAATTCCGGGACGTCATTCTTCCCTCGTACTCGGCCTTGGTGAGGCCGCAGCTGGAGTACCGTGTCCAGTTTTGGGCTCCACAATTCAAAAAGATTGCGGAGAAGCTTGAGAAAGTGCAGAGGAGAGCCACGCGCATGATCAGAGGTCAGGAAAACAGGCCTTATGACAAGAAGCTAAGAGCTATGGGATTCTTCAGCCTGGAAAAACGCAGGCTCAGGGGCAATCTGGTGGCCACCTATAAGCTTACAGGGGTGTTCACCAGGATCTGGGGGAACGTCTGTTCACCAGAGCACCCCAAGGGATTGCAAGATTGACCGGTCACAAACTCCACTGCGACCAATTCAGGCTGGACATAAAGAAGAACTTCTTTACTGTCCGAGCCCCCAAGGTTTGGAATAGGCTGCCGCCGGAGGTGGTTCAAGCACCTACTTTGAATGCCTTCAAGACACATTTGGATGTTTATCTTGCTGGGATCCTATGACCCCTGCTGACTTCCTGCCCCTGCGGCAGGGGGCTGGACTCAGTGATCCTTTGGGGTCCCTTCCAGTCCGGATGTCTATGTCTATGTCTATTATAGAATTCTCTAAAAGTTTGTTGATTGCTTTTCAGGATGATAGTAAAATCTCTACTCTAAATTTGACTCTTATGCAAAATCTTATTTCACAGTCTGGTTATTGTTATTTTATATCAAGAAAAATAGCTTACCAGGTTTCATCCCTACTATATTTAACTGCCATGCTTTGCTCTCCATGGAGACTGGACCTAGCCATGCAAGCAGGGTCTGCAGGGAAATGGAGTCCACTGCCGACCAGATCCAGTCCATGGGCCAGACTTTGCCCACCCCTGTACTAATCTGTTACCTGTGCATAGTCTGGTGAATTTGGAAGGGCATCAAGGGAGCCCCAAAATGTCTTATCCATTATTTTCTAGTATCCCACATGCCCCCAAAGAAGACAGGCACTTTTTTTTTGGAAGGGAGAATGTAGAAAAAAAGATTTTTTTCCAGAGTCATGTCCAACTGAAAGCAGCGGCTTATTTGCCCTGAGCCAAATCAATTGCTGCCTCAAGCACAAATTATGGTGTATCCTTCTCACAGCTGCTAAGCAATTGGTAGCAGCTTTTGCCTGCCCAGCCAATAAAAAAATCATAGAAATCATAGAGAACTAGGGGCTGGAAGGGACATCCAGAGGTTATCCAGTCCAAACCCCTGCCTGATGCAGGATAATCCCTAGCCAAACCATCCTATACAAATCCATAATCGAAACTCTTTATAAAGCTACTGTCAACCCTTACACAACACAGACCTAACACCCTAACCTGGGACAGGTAAATCAAGACAATTATATCAGCCCACACCTTCTATAAAAGGTTGTTAATGATGCTCAGGAGATCCCAGGTAGAGGGTCTCATGCTCCACCCTCCCCCTTCTAACCCCCTTGCTACAGAGGAAGGCAAAACCTCATAGTCCATACCAATCTGAGCATGGGATAAAATTCCTTCCTGACCCCAAATATGGCAATCGATGTGACCCTGAGTGGAGGGGCAAGACCCTTCCAGCTAGTAACCTCCAGTTTTTATGACTTAGCAGGAGCACTGGCACACCTCAGTCAAAATCCCTACCCTTGCCTGTAGCCAACATCCAGTACCTCTGAGAGAGGCTGTTTTTAAGCCTAACACATAAGCAGCAAGAGGAGGGGGGCAACCATCAAAGCCCAGAAGCACTGGAAATAACCCCTGTAGAACATAGGCATAGCTACGCCTATATCATCCCTGACCAGTGCCTGTCCAGACTTGTCTTGAACGCCTCTGGTGGTGGAGAGTCCACAACTTGTCTAGGCAGTCTATTCCACTACCTCACTATTCTAACAGTAAAGAAGTTGTTCCTGGTATCCAATCTAAGCCTGCTTTGCTGCAACTTCAAGCTACTGGTCTGCATCCTATTCTCTTCTTTATGGCAGCCTGTCAAGTATTTGAAGATTGCTATCATGTCCCCTCTTAAGTGCATTTTCTGCAAGTTGAGCATGCCTAGTTCCTTCAGCCTCTCTTTGTATAACATCTTTTCAAGCCCTTTATCATCTTTATCTCCTGCCGCTGGACCCTCTCTAACTTCTCCCCATCCTTTAAAAATGTAGAGTCCATAACTGCACACAGTGATCTAGATGAGGCATAACCAAAACTGAGTAGAGAGGCACTATCACTTCCCATGTCTTGCACCTAATGCTTTTATTGAAGCATCCCAAAACTGTATTGCCTTCTGTGTAGCTGAATCATACTGCAGATGTATATTGAGTCTGTGGTCTGCTAGGACTCCCAGATCCTTCTCCATAGCACTGCCATCCAACCAGGTATCACGCATTTTGTATTTGTGTTTTTGACTACTCTTCCTGAGGTGTACTGCCTTGCATTTGTCCACATTGTTAGCTTCAGCCCAGAATTCTAATCTGTCAAGATCCTTCTGAATTGTTCTCCCATCCTTCAGTTCTTCCCAGTTTTGTATCATCCACACACTTGCTCAAGAAGCTTTCTGTGCCAGTGTCCAAATCATTAATAAACATGTTGAATAGTGCTGGGTGCAGGACAGACCCCTGTGGGAGTCCACTCAAAACCTCCTGCCATTCTTACGTGGACCCATTAATAATTACTCTTTGCTTACAGCTATTGAGCCCATTATCTATCCACCTAATAGTAGTTTTGTCTAGCCCATATTTCTCCAATTTGTTTATGAGATGCTCGTGTGAGACCTGGTCAAAAGCCTTCGTGAAGTCCAGATGCCCTATATTCACAGCATGCTCTTCATCCACCCAAGTAGTTCTTTTGTCAGAGAAAGAGATAAATTGGCTACTGTCACTTTATTAGCAGCTGTGAGAAGGTTAGCACTGGACTCCACTGGTTCTGCTTGCTGGGCCAGAAAGAAGTGGGAGCTATTTTGGCAGCCATTAAAGCACAGCATCTTCATGCTTTTATTCTGACAAAGAAAATCAGCTTCCTGATGGGATCTAATGCACAATCCCAACAATCATACTTCCTACCATGCTACACATGCATGGCAAGAGGCTCGATTGCAGGATCAAGCATCAGATCCCATAATGCCATGTTGGCCCTGGCAGGTGGAGCCCAGGATCATGATTTCACTGTCAATCTTCACTCCCATGGCTGTGAGCCCCATCAGTTGATCAGAGCTCCCAGCCCCAGGGGTGCACCAGCCATGGGAACACATGGTGTGCGCCCGTGGCAGGGAGCTCTGTCACTGCCAGGGGTCCCAGCCATGGGAGTACATGATGCACCCTTGCAGCTGAGGGCTCTGATCAGGGCTCCCAATTGTGGGAGAGAGGGGAGCTTCATTTACTCCCACAACTGGAAGCTCTGTTAGGTGATTATTGCTCCCAGGCTCTAGCCAGTGGTTCTCAACCTTTTTTGTACCAGGATGCATTTGTAAATATCAATAGCCAGTCCTGACCTAGTGCCCTCACTTATGACCCATTGCCCCCCTCAACCCAGGCTCCAGCCCCCAGTGTGTGGGGCAGGGAGTGGGTATGGAGGCAGCATGAGGAGCCCCAAGCAGTCCCTTGCAGGCTAGAACGCTTTCAGCCTGCAAGGGAAAAGCCACAATTTCCTATATTTTTCTCCTTTTAAGGAGAATCTATTTTTAAAGTTTGTTCACAACTCTTTCATATGTTCTTATGACCCACTCTTGGGTCACAACCCACAGGTTGAGAAATGCTGCTCTAGAGCACACAGGAGAGTGCTCCAGGGGCTGGGACCACTGGCCACACGTTCAATTTAAAGGCACAACAGGAACCAGCTATAAAGCTGTTACACATATTTTGTGTAATAACTTTGTGACTTATTTCCGGTTTTATCATACCATTAATTGCATAAACGTGTGACCAGGTCACTACTTAACCAGTTAATCATGTCTTAAGGGTAATGGGTGTCAGAGGCCTAATACATCACAGCATTCCAATGATTTGCCACTGTTGCAAGCGAACATGTGACACAGCCTACAGTGACAACTGCTGTTCTATGACTGCCTCTGTCATCTCAACTGGTCTTGATTCAGGGCTGTGATGTATTTTGTTGTGGCTAGGAAGCTCGGTGACATCCATTCTGACAAGGAATCTTCATTTCTTATCCTTAAACTACTCTTCCACCTGTCACCACTACAGAATCTTGGCTCTGTATCAAGCTTTTGCACAATATCATGGGCGAAGCCCTGGGATTCATTGATGATTCAGCCATTCCAGCCTGTTGCATAGTATCAATTTGGTTTTCCCCAAGGGAGAAGTCAGGAGCATGACATGATGCTAGTGCCTTCTCTGGGAAATTGGGAAGTGTTGCAAGTTCAGCACGGCTTAACCTGATATGAGACTGACTCAGTGGATCATATGTCAACGCCCAGAATTAATCTACCCTGGCATAAATTACTAACCCCACTTAGATCATCATAAAATCCGTCTCTAATCAGGCACGTACTACAGTTTGACAATCAAGTGGCAGTTTCTCATAAATTCCATGTGGAAGAAAATCAGTATAACGGATTCCTGAATGACAAAGAATTTCTGCTAGAAATATTCTGTAACAGGAATAGTACTGTCATTAGCATGCACGTCAGAGAATTGGACAGGTGACTGATAGCACTTAAGCTACTTTTTTTTTGCAGCTACTCACAGGCAAAATGTTCTGATGAGCGGTCAGTAGAGATCTTGCAGTGACCCAAGTACTCAATTCCCATAGTCCAGGAATGGACTATGCTCAGCTGCTTGAACTAGTCTAACTGGCTGCCTGTGGGATGCATGCAGTTAGCATGCGGTCACATATGGCCTGTGAGCTCCTGACAGGCCACCACATCCTCCCCCCCGCCCTCCCAGTTGTTCCTGCCTATGGTGACCATAATATTTTGAGGGAAATCCAGGACACGATAAGGAAATCTGAGATAAAGGGCACTAAGGAGTGCCAGCGCAAGTGTGTGCACACACACGTGCAAACGTGCACACACACGCACATGCACACACACACATAGACAACCCCATGGCTCCCAGGAGCGTGGCTAGGCAGGACAGCACAGTGTACATGTACACACACAGCTCCAACCCCACAGCTCCCCATGTACAACTCTCTCCCTCCCCTGACTCTACTGAGTAAGCAACTCCACTCACAGCCCAGCAGAGTCCAAATCAGGGAGCAGCCCATTGCCTGGGCTCCCTGGACAAAATGGAAGTAAAAGGCCCGGATTGGTGGGAACCCACCCACATGTGCCCTGCCTTTGATTCAGAAGCCACATGTGCAAGTAGGTTACCGCCAATCCAGGACTTTGGCTTCAATTTTCTCCAATGGCCAGGATGCTGAGACAGCCTCCAACATCCGAGACTGTCCCGGCCAATCCAGGACATATGGTCATCCTACTCCTGCCCCAGTGGGCAGGACAGGGCTGGAGTGTCCAAGCTGTGAGCCTAGCAAAAAAGGGAGCCAAGCTGCCCTCACTTCAGGTGTGTAGTGCATGCAGTAGGAGTTAGGCTGTCTGTGCTGCTGGGAAGACAAGTTGCCCATGTGGCACTCAGCTGAAAAAGGAGGGGAGACAGGCTGCCTGCTCTGTGCATGTGGCTAGGAGTTGGAGGAACCAGGCTGCCCACTGTGCATGCAGTGGGAGGTGAAGTGGGCAGCCTGCATGGTAGGGAGGAGTCAGGGGAGCACGTGCTCAAAGTTCAGCCCCTGGGTCTGTGGCCCCAGTGACATATGTCTACCAGGTCCGTAGTTCTCAATTGCTTGGAAATTGGACATCCCTACCATAGTCCATTATATTCAGTAGAAATCACAGAGAATACCTGGTGCAGTTACATGATATGATTATGGCAGTATTGCTTTTATCTAAGCATCTTGGGTGTACTCAGTTCTGTTGGTTGATTCATAGAATCATAGAAGTAGGGTCAGAAGGGACCTTGTAGATCTTCAAGTCTGACCCCCTGCCTGGGCAGGAGGAAAACTAGGCTCAAATGACCCCAGCCAGGTAGGCATCAAGCCGCTTCTTAAAGACCCCCAGGGTAGGAGCCAGCACCACTTCCCTTGGAAGTTGGTTCCAGATCCTAGCCGCCCTAACTGTGAAGTAGTTCCTACGGATGTCTAATCTAAACCTACTCTCCAACAACTTGTGGCTGTTATTCCTTGTTATCCTGGGGGGCGCTAGGGGAAACAAGGTCTCCCCCAAACCCTTCTGGTCCCCCCTAGTGAGTTTATAGACGGTTACCAGGTCCCCCCTCAGCCTTCTCTTGTGAAGGCTGAACAGGTTCAGGTCCTGTAGCCTCTCACTGTAGGGTCTGCCCTGCTGTCCCTGGATCTCAATGTCAGTCAGGTGTCTATTAAAATGTCAGAAATGGCCATAAAATGTACAATATCAGGTAATGTTTCTCAAGATTTTTCATCTTTCCCAAACCTCCCACACTGTGGGTTCTTGGTTTTCCACTGGTATAAAAAGTTTTCCACAGAGAAGTCTTTGTATTTGTTCTGTCTATCTAAACCTACAACTAGCCAGGTATGGTTTACAAACACCCATGTATCTTTTTCTGTTAAAAATCTGCCAGTTTGCCTATTCTGGATAGTGCACTGTGTGTTGCATAATAAAATTCAGACCTGAGGTAGGTGGTTGTCAGTAAAGTTGCGTACACTCTACAGTTGCCACATTAGCTGCAGTTACCATTCAACTGGTGATGGTTTCAAGGCACCCCCAAAACCTTTGGCTTGAACTTGTCTTGGGGATTAAACAAGATAGCATCCACTGAAGGAAATGACATATTGTTCCTGAAATCTGGTACTTTATTAAGGGACAGTAGCTGAGTTCCTATTATTTAGGCCTGAGAGGAATCTAAATGAATACATAAAAAACAAAGTTAATTTATCAACAGGAAATACTCCATAGTTAATCTATATCCTATGAGATGCCATTTTTCATGTACTGTGATGTGTGAGTGTATTCACTATATCTTCCTCGTAATAATTGTACATGATCATCTGCTCTTTCAACCTTCTTCACTCAAAAATATTGTATGTATTTATACTGCTAGAGGGCAGACTTCAAGCTTGCTGTGGAACTAAGCCAATCAAGAAATGGTCCTTCATGGTGTCAGATAGTAGTTCCTGTTTAATCTGATTGAGGTGCCTAAATAATGGTTGTGCGCTAAATGCTCTTGATGAATGCTACCGATATAACCTGTCTGATATTGCATGCAAATGCCATCATATTCTAAGTGCTTCTTGAGCCAGAGGGACTTAATACCACTGACTAGATGTTTCAGTTATGCTGGCCTATAAACACTTATTTTACACGAACAACTCCTTGTTCTCTTTCTGGACTTCCTTGAGATAGAAATCAATACAACTCAGTGAAGTGCGTCTGTGGGGCAAGTTTTCCCAGGATACGTGTGTTGTGGAAAACTAGGAGTAATAAAGCCCTTAGTATGTTTATGGTCCAAAAAAGGGGGAAATCTTTCATCATATATGCATTTCTCTAGGAACAGAAAGTCAGTTTGTTTTTTTACATTGGCAAAGGTTACAATGTTCTGCCACTCCTGCCCAGCAATGACAGAGAAGATAAAATTATTTTATATTGCCACCAAATTTTTAATTGTGTTTCTTCTATATCTGAAGGCAGAAAGATCTGTGAACAATTTCTTCAGTTAATAATGTGAATTAAATATAAGGTCTCTACATTTGAATTCCCATACACATTGTAGGCACTTTTCCTAGCAAATTCAACAATCTTACTCCTGTTTGAATAACTTTGAATCTCTCACTCTAAGGATTGAAGACTGCTAAAAGGAAGAAAGAGACGTGTTTTCCACCCAACTAAATCTATGGCAGAATTTGCATTTAGTTTGTTGGGAGAAGGATCAAGTCCACAACTCAATATGAAAAGCTTTAGCATTTACTTTGCACAGTAGCCTTACCTGTAGTCCTTGCTTAGATAACTGTAAAAGTTTGTACAATCAGTCATGATGTGCATGCCTATGGCAGTAAATCTGTAGATGTTTATGTGGTGGAATTTAGAATAAGAATGTTACCTGCAAAGTGTTTTACTTTGCAAGCATCTGTCCTTTTGAATGTGTACCATACCATATTTGACACTAGTTAAAAATATTTCTAGCATGACTGGTTCATCTCAGTGGGCTCATACCATTAGAATACAGAAGTTTCATGTTCCTGGCATTTTCAGAACTCGGTTTTGGTGGTGCTGGAATAATTCCACCATACAGTTAATAAGCTAGTCCATCACCTAGATGTGATTGTAGAAAAGTGTTGGGATACAATCATGCATGGAGCTAGGATTTTGAAAAAAGGGGTGATGCATAGTGTGATGTGTTATCACATATAACACAATATATACTTGTCTCCAGTTAAAAAGAAACTAGAAGTGTTACTAATATGCTAGGGACCTAGGGCTATATTATTCAGTTTAAGATTGAAGAAAAAATTAACATAATTTTATTGGACTGTACATTAATTTGCTTTATCATCTGTTATATATAAAAAGCTAGACTAGTATATAGAATAGACAAAAATTAATCAAAAGATACAACTGGACCACTGAACCCCACTCTGTACCTGTCCTAGATACAAACTGTGGGAAATGTAGATTCCTATTTAATATAATTGTCAATGCATGAACACCACTTGCCCCCAGAAGCTATGGGGGCATGGCGACCTCCTGCAGGCAGCAGCAGCGCTGTTGGCGGTGGAAGCATGTTGGCGGCGAGTGTTGATCTCCCGCAGGCAGCCATAGCACTGTTGGTAGCGGGGGGTGGTGAGTGGAACTGCCCACCGGCACCACTGGCAGTGTTGGTGGCACCTTTTTGCAGGGGGTGCACTGCAAAGCTAAGTGGGGGTGGGTGCACCCACATGCACCCCCTACACATTGTCAATGTCTCTATGTAAGCTTTGGTTTTATTTTTTGCTTGACTGCTGTCATGAGTTTGTACAGTACACCTAGAAGTTCGTATATAGTTTGACTACACATCACAAGTTCAAGGTATTCCCCTTGCATGTGTGGAAGCTAGAAGCTGCACACTTGATGGGTGCCTGTAGCTGTGTGGGACATCTTATCTGATGCACTGTATTGGCATCTCATGTATTTAGTGTCCCCACACTTCAAAATGGCAGTGGGGGCACTTGTCAAACAAGCTTTAGTTAAAGCACCCCCACTGCCGTTTTGAAGCACAGAATGCTGAATACACAAGACACTGCGGGCACCTTAATTAAACCAGCTCCTGAGAGCCTCTGTAATTAAAGCGCTCCCACACCCAGCCCCAAAGCATGTGTAAAGATGCCTGATAGAACTAAGCAAACTGCACTTCAAAATAATCACGTAGGGTGAAATTTTCAAACACATTGGAGGGATTATAGCACCTAAATCCCAATCATTGGGATTTAGAGACTACATCATTTTTGAAAATGGGATTCAATTGTTTTTGTGGATCTGGACCCAAGTTGCCTTATGTGCAACATAGGCAACATAGGCAGAATTTACAGTGCCTTAGGCCCAGATTCAAAAAGAATCTGGTACAAAAGTCCTATTATAGTTGGAATTTATGAGCTGTTTCTCTAATGCAGTGGTTTTCAACCTGTGGTCCACCGACCCCTGCAGGTCCACAGACTATGTCTAAGGGGTCCAAGAAAGATGACTATGATCAGTCAAAAGTATGTGAATACCCACACTTACAATTCAAAGAGGTTTGAACCTCCATTTGAAATTTCCAGAGGGGACCACAACTCCATTCAACATTCTTTAGGGGTTCCACAAATGAAAAAAGGTTGAAAACCACTGCTCTAATGAATGATCCAGTACTGTCCCATTGACATAATTATTCACATTTGAGGCCCTTAATTAGAGTAGACCTCTGTGTACTAGCACTTGAAAAAAAGAGCTAAGCCTTGGAAAATAGCTGTCAGTCAGTCTACCACGTTAAGTGAGATATGCAGGTTATTATCTGAATCCTGTGCAAGGCCATTGGGGATTCACTCACTGAACTAGTCATCTCTGCATCTAAGTCCCCCTTGGGACTTAGATCTATCATGTATCCTTCAACTGCACTTAGAGAGGGAGGTGGAAGCAATAAAGGTCCTGGTATCTTTTGTCCAACAAACTTATGGTTTGGGAACTTTCCAAGGGGGTTTGAACCCATGTTTTCTGCATAGCAGGAAAGTGCCCTAGTCACAAGACTATATACACAGCTAGCTGAGACAGCCTCCAGCTCTTCTGTTGGAGTTGGCCAGTTGAACAGCCAAGAATGCAAGCATCTTGGGGCCAGAAGGTGAGCAAGCAGACCTGACTTCGTGGCTTAGTGAGGTATGCGCTCCCCCAGGCAGACAGGGAGAGCTGTGGGTTCTGGCCCCTCATTCCAGTGCTGTTTTGTCTATTTTATCCAACAACTATTTGATGCAACATTCATAAGCAGTTTGAGGGGCTCCTTTTAACTTGTTCTTCCTATGGCCTCTTGCTTTTGATAAAGAACTGTTAACTGACATATTGCTTCCCCAAGCAATAATAAACATTTAGCCAGCTTCTTAATTTCCTTTTAAAGAATAAAAATACTGCATAATTAAATGTGAGATTTAGTTTTGAAATGCTAGTCAAAATTATCTTAGTTTTAAAGGTTTTGCCTGAGAGGGTATCCTTTGGTTTGAAATGTTATTGAAGGAACACTTTTTGATTATGATTAATTTCTCATTGCCTTTACTTGTTTTTTTTTATATTAATGCATATTGAAATAATTATATTGTTTTATTTAAACTTTGCCAGGTTTATTACTTTTATACAAATGTCCCAAGTTGTTTAAATTTATTTTACAGCCATGATTTATGAGGTTATGTTATTTCTAAGGATTAGATCCTGGAGTGAGCTTCAGTAGGGTTGAGAATTTTCCCCATAAAACTCCAGGCAATCGGCTCCTTATTTCTCTGGAGTATTGCCATCTAATCTTTGGCTGTGCTTAAGAAAGAATACTGCCATGGCCATCACTGTACCTTCCATACAACCTTCTACTAAGACAGTTACATTTGCTAAGCAGCCAGTGTGGTCTTTAGCCCCACAAGTGTAACAGAACAGGCAACATTCTAGTGGATTAAGCCTAGGACTGAGAATAAAAAAGCAGGAATACCATAATGCTGGATATAATCTTCATTTTGTGACCTTGATGAAATTCCAGCTCTACTAAAGTCAATGGCAAAACCCTCCACTGATATGAGGGTTTCAGCTGGAATCTCCCTGCCTTAATTGCTTGCCTTGCTTCAGAGATATGTTATGTAGTCTGAGTTGTATGCTAAATAATTAGAGAATAAATGCAAAAATGCCCTAGAATGCACACCAAGTTGTTCATTGATGACTGACTGCTTGAAGTGCTTGAAAGAAATCTGCTTCAGTGTGTGATGGTTCCAATTAGCCTTTGGAGAAGGTGCCATCTGCTTTCTATCAGTCTGGAGCACCAACCTCATAGGATCAAGGAACAGCCAGTTGTAGCACCACTGCTCTTTGCCAGCACTGTTTCCCATTGTAGATATGGATAGCATTGTTTTTATGAAGGTGGTGGCAGATGTCAGGACTCCATATCACGCTATGTTCTTGTTGGTTTTGCTTTGCCTGACTATCTCTCTATACTTCTGCAAGTCCCCCAGGACTGGCATATCAATATGTAAAAGTAAAGGCATTCCTGTTTTCAGTTTTTGTTGAATCTGGTATCATCAGTGACAACTTATGCTTCTTTGATGCCATTCTCCAATTTAGCATTGCTGAATACAGATCAAAGTACAACTCCATGGTGAGGGGGCCAGGGAGGGTTGGTAAGCATTAGACATGTTATTATTTTGACTGTAAATCACAAGTTCAGGATATTCCTAATTATTCCGAATAATTAATTATTATTAGTTTTCCACCAGTTTATTGGCTGAGGCATAATGGGGACTTATGGCCACGTGTATAAATCTATAATTCATTACAGCTTGCCTGCATTTATGCCCATTAAACAGTGGCTCACTTTTATATTTGTATACATCAAAAGATCAGGACCAAGGACCATGCACACTATGCAGACTTGGTCCTGGGTATGACTAAAAACTGCACCCTACTAGGGTTTTGGATCACTGTAGTGGGACTGCTCATGACAAAGTAGCCCCTAGAAAGTGCCACCAAAGCCAAAAGGACAAGTCTGGGGCACCCTAAAACCCCAGCCCCTGCTGCCTTGTGGGTTACTCCTTGGCAGGGAAAGGTTAGAGAAGCTGACCCCAAAATAAACATAAGGGCAGGGCTAAACTGTTGACCATAGTGGACAGTTACACCTGGCTCCCTTTGGAAAGTCCTCTCTGTTGGATCAGGCAGCTGAGCAGATATGTTCATCTCCCTGGCTTTGAAGGCAGAAGGTAAGAGCTGTGTGGACAGTATAGGGCATCAAGTCAGGTACTGCAGGACTTGATGGTCATCCACTGCATCCAGACTTGTCTCCAGACATCTCGACTCTGTCTGTCATGTCACTAATTTCAGACAGGCCTGGATGAGAGAATGAGGGTGACTTTGAGCAACTTTCCCTCACTTAAATCCAACTCATGCACAAGTCATGACATTGCTATATCTCCCCATAGACACACTCAAGTCCTGTGGTGGTGGGCAAGCAGCAAAACAGCAGATGTAGATACACTGGGAGTTGTAGCTGCAGACCTACACATAGGCAGCTCAGTGCATAGGGTCATTTTTCACTGAACCAAAGCAGCAGCCCCCTGGGTGACTGAGCAGCCCTATTTAGGATCATCTTCTCACCTCCATAGCATGAGGAAGGAGCTAGAAAAGGTGCCCGAAACTTTCTCTGCTTCACTGGTCAGCATTTCATGGCTGGTGGGAATTCCACTATAGTGGTCAAAAATCACACTAAAACACAAAAAAGACAAAGGTGACAGCATTCATCATCAGTGCTTGGAATGTGCTCATGCTAATGGACTGTACAACAGCAGATAGACCAGAGAGAAGAACAGCTCTAGTTGGTAGAGAGGTGGCTAAATTCAACATTCAGATAGCAGCCCTGCAAGAAATGCACCTAGCTGAAGAAGAACAACTCACTGAAAAAGGAGCCAGCTACACCTTCTTCTGAAGTGGCCATAGTAAAGAAGAGTGACGTGAAGCTGGTGTTGGGTTTGCCATCAAAACACAGCTAGTCAGTAAGCTTACAAATCTCCCAAAGGAAGTGAATGACAGACTGGACAGGTTAGACAAGTGGGCAAAAAACAACAGAATGCAATTCAACAAGTAGAAATGCAAAGTGCTGCACCTAGGGAGGAAAAATGTCCAGCACACCTACAGCCTAGGGAATGACCTGCTGGGTGGCACGGAAGTGGAAAGGGATCTTGGAGTCCTAGTGGACTCTAAGATGAACATGAGTTGGCAGTGTGATGAAGCCATCAGAAAAGCCAATGGCACTTTATCGTGCAGCAGCAGATGCATGACGAATAGGTCCAAGGAGGTGATACTTCCCCTCTATCGGGCGCTGGTCAGACCGCAGTTGGAGTACTGCGTTCAATTTTGGGTGCCGCACTTCAAGAGGGATGCGGATAACCTGGAGAGGGTCCAGAGAAGGGCCACTCGTATGGTTAAGGGCTTGCAGACCAAGCCCTACGAGGAGAGACTAGAAAAACTGGACCTTTTCAGCCTCCGCAAGAGAAGGTTGAGAGGCAACCTTGTGGCTGCCTATAAGTTCATCACGGGGGCACAGAAGGGAATTGGTGAGTATTTATTCACCAAGGCACCCCCAGGGGTTACAAGAAATAATGGCCACAAGCTAGCAGAGAGCAGATTTAGATTGGACATTAGGAAGAACTTCTTCACAGTTCGAGTGGCCAGGGTCTGGAATGGGCTCCCAAGGGAGGTGGTGCTCTCCCCTACCCTGGGGGTCTTCAAAAGGAGGTTAGATAGGCATCTAGATGGGGTCATCTAGACCCAGCACTCTTTCCTGCATATGCAGGGGGTCGAACTCGATGATCTATTGATGTCCCTTCCGACCCTAACATCTATGAATCTATGAATCATGCTAATGAGGCTCTCTCCTTGTCTGGGAAAAGATGTGCAACTATCATCAGTGCCTATGACCAACCCACATGCGATTAAGGACAAATTTTACAAAGATCTGGAGTCTCATATTGCAGAAGTGCCAAAGGCAGACAAGCTCATTATCCTTGGTGACTTTAATGCTAGAACTGGCATAGATTACCAGACATGGCCAGACATCATTGGAAAAATATGGCCTTGGGAAATGCAACAGGAACTGGCTCCTCCTGTTGAAGAAATGAGCCAAACACAACCTCCTCATCACCAGCACAGTCTTCCACCAACCAAACCACAACAAGATGTCTTGGCTGCATCTGCACTCCAAGCACTGACATCTCCTTGATAACATCATTATCAGAAGACAAGACAGATGGGATGTCAGAGTGGCAAAGGCCATGAGAAGTGCAGAATGCTGGACTTACCACAAGCTCATAGTCTCCAAGCTGAATATCTGGATACTAGGGCTGTGCGAAATTTCATCGGCTGTTTCATTTTGAAGCTGTTTCAATGCATTTCAAGCTTGAAACAGCAAAATTGAAATGAAACAAAAGCCTTTGAAACAGCTTCAAAACAAAACTGGGGCACTTGAAACGTTTTGAAAGTTTCAAAATGTTTCGACTTTCAAAACCGGGCTTACTTGGCTTCAGCACTGGTCCCAGGCAGCAGCAGCAGCCTCCTGTCATCCGGAGCTGATCCAGAGGCCGCACCCCCTGGGAGGATTCTGGCACAGCCCCCAGCCCTCCTGGGGGTGCGGGCCCTTGGATCTGCTCGCCAGATGACAGCATGCTGTTGCTGCCAGCTGGGGCCAGCAGAAGCACCAATCTTCCCAGCACAGGATGTGGGCTGCGCCCAGCGCTGGTCCCAGCTGGTGGCAGCAGCCTCCTGTCATCCAGCAGGCAGATCTGGGGCCTGCCCGCACCCCCTGCAACCAATTGGAAGGGGGGGGGTGTCCTCCTGCAGCTGATCCTGCCAACCAGGGGGTGCAGTCCCCCTGCAGCTCTTCTTACTGCCCAAGGAAACCCTCAGGACGGCTGGTCGCTGCAACTGATCGCTGCAGCTGCTTCGGGAATGGCTGCGGCCACTTTTGGGAGTGGCTGCAGTGATTGGCCGGTGCTTGCAGGGGGAGCACCAGTGCTCCCGCCTGCCCCCCCTGCCCATTGCCTAAGCGGCGAGTGCAGCCAGTCAAGGGGTACACCCTGTCAGGGGGTGCACATACACCCCCGTGCCCCCCACCATGTGTTGCCACTGGATGAAATCATAAGCGAGATAGGCAGACCATGTTACCAGAATGTCAGATGAGCGACTGCCAAAGAAGACCTTTTACGGTGAGCTAAGGCCAAAAGAAACACTTCAAGGAGTCCATCAAGTTATCCTTGAAAGATTTCAACATTGACCTGAAGTCTTGGGAAGGTCTTGTTCATGATTTTTCCAGCTGGTGAAGCCTCATCCATACTGGAGCTACTGTCTATCAGTGGAGAAGAACTGGTGAGGCAGCACACAAACAGCTAAGGAGCACAAGCAGCATAAATCTCACAACAGTAACATGCCCACTGTTGATCAAGCAACCCAAAGTGGCATTTCTTCCTCAGTGTGCCATAGACAGTTCAAAGCACAAATTGGCCTGATCAACCATTCACATGTTCACCAAAACCAAACCAACCAGCAACGTCATGGTCATCTTTGAATTCGAAGGATGAACACCAATATCAAAAGAGATTTGATATATACAGTCACCTGTTTAGCTGTTGAATCTTCCAGGCATACTCTTAGGGAAGTGAGAATAATAGTCTATAATGGTGGTTTTCAACCTTTTTTCATTTGCAGACCCCTTTGGAAATTTTGAATGGAGGTGCAGATCCCTTTGAATTGTAAGTGTGGGTATTCACATTCTTTTGATTGATTATAGTCATCTTTCATGGACCCCTTAGACACAGTCTTAATACCCACACAGGTCCTTAGACCACAAGTTGAAAACCACTGCTCTGTGACAAGCATATTATTCAATTTCAGCCAGTATAAGCAAATCGGTGCTTGCTTTGCTCCAAGGGCTATTTTTTCCTTCAACTAATATAGGTTCTTCTGCCTGCCTTGGCCTGTATTTTTGGAATATGAAACAAATATTAAATGACTTAATGTTCAGTGAAGACATTAAATGTGTCTAGTCCTTATCTGAGATTTTTCAATACCTAAATGACAAATATCCTTCAAATATATTTCTCTCTCACATCATAGGAATCATCCCCTTGGTTCCCTTAACAAAATCCCATTTCGTACTGAGAGCTCGCCCCTTAAATTGATTCATGGGGCCTGGGATTATACTGGCCTGGCCACCCTGAAATAATGGCTGTAATTACTTTCTTCAGGGTCTCGTTCTCAGCAGAAGTTTTGGCAATCACAGTTTTTACCAGATCAATGCATACAAAATCTAGCTCCAGCCTTTGTTCCCTTGTACTTCAGTCAAACCTCTAGGGAATATATCTGTAATCATCAGAGCTACACATTGGGTGAACTGATAGGTCTGACAGCCACAGTAAGTGTGAACTTGTTTCAAGTATATTTACTGTATTTCAGCCTGATACATAATATTCTACAGTAAATGCCTTCATCATATAGGTAACAAAGAGTAAAAGATGATTAACTGCAGGCTAGATATTACACCTTGCTCAGGTCCTGGTAGAACTGCTTGACGACAGAGATTTTTTATATTTGTTGTACATACCTATGGTTCCATGCTCTGGATCAATTTCCCATGTTCTAAATAAATCTTGGTTCTTTGAACAGGAGCCTGGATACTAGTGGGAGAGTGTGGGGGTGTCTGTCAAATGTCAAAATGCCTTCCAGAGATTAATTCATAGAAATCATAGAAAACTAAGTTTGGACAGGACTTCAGGAGGTCATCTAGTCCAACCCCTGCTCAAAGCTGGACCATCTGCACCTATATAATCCCAGACAAGGCTTTGTCTACCTGGGCCTTAAAAACCTTCAGGGATGGAGATTCCACAACCTTTTATTGTGTGGGGGAGGAAGTAGAGGAGTAGACAGAAAAATAATTATAGTAGACATGGGGACTTGCAATGTAAGATTGTACTTCTTAAATTTAGATATGATAAACAGCTTCCTTAAGCCGCGTAACAAGAGAGGAAGAGATTGCTTCATGGTCTTTAGCTCTGGCTAGATGAAATATTGTAACTATGAATTTTTATTTTGTATTTTCAGAAAAATGGCATATCAAATGGAAGTTTCTACAAACAGCCATTTACTGAACACTTTGAACAAGCACCATTGTATGTTGCTGTTTTTACTTATGTGGGTTTCACCGTGGGAACAATATTTGGCTACCTGAAGGATTTTCTGAGAGCCTGTGGAATACAAAAATGTCCCTTTGCTATAGAAAGAGAAGAACAAAAAGTACGTATGAGAAGGTGTATTTTAGCAGGCATATCACACATGCCTTCCTTTGGTATATCACGCTTTCCAAATTATATGTGATGGATTCATATTTCATTACTCTGCTACCTTTGCACAGAATGATACTGTATGGAGGTTTTAGATAAAATTCCTGCCTACCTAGGTTGACAGTGCAAGAGATTCCACTGGGAATCCTATTTCCTGAGCTGGTAATGTTCATTCAAGTTGCTCTGGTAAATTCTCAGTCTGAGTTCTGCTTTAAATGCATCTGCATCGGATAGACAAGTCCATGTAGCCTGAATGGTCTCAAGCAACTGTACAATATTAATTCATGCCTGACTGCTTGGGACACAGAAATGCCCTGTTTCCATATTCACCTGTCCTTATATGTTTCCATACCCTTGTAGGTAGAAAAGCCTACCATCCCAGCAAAGATCTGAGAAGGATAAAAATCAAATCAAATCATGTTACTGAAATCCCTGATCCCTACCTCTCAGAACCTCTCTGGTGTTCTCTTTGGTAACAGATATGCCTGCCTAATACTTATGAACCCAAGTAACCTGTGGCTGAATGTGTCAATGTATTATCAGCCAAGATAAATCTTTGCATTCTGATCCATCTCTCAGAAAAATAAAAGAAAACCATATATGCCTTATTTTTTCAAACCCACACAGATTTCTTATTCATCTCTCCTTTAAAACACACACTCACTCCCCTATTTCCTTGTGCAGAGCTGGTGACTCATTGATTGCTGATGTCCTTTGCACATGGTTAACTGCTTGACAAGGGTGAACTTACTTGGTTCTGCTTTCTATTTGGGAGTAACATGCATCCTGGGTCCTGTCTCCTCTCCTGTCTGGCACAATTTTACCTGTAGCATCACTGTTGCAGTGATTAAACTATCCCTTTCCTCTTCCAGAAACTATCACTCTTCAAACACCAGCATTGCTCCATGTGATTACACTGAACCATACTGTGATTGGCAAAATTCTTGCCTACTATGCAGCTTCTGCTGGACCTGCTTCTAACAATCTGAGCAACTTTCATCTATGTGCTTAAATGTGCATAAAATTGCAAGTAGATTTCATTCTCCAGAGCTGTCCCCACCACAAAAGTAAAGGCAAAAGACTAGCTGTGTACATTCTTGGACTGGTGGTGGCAGCTTTAACTTTACAAACCTTGTGACTGATCAGGGCTACAAATAAGTGAAGGATATTGATGTTCAATGAGACACCCTAAAGTTACATCTTGTCCTGGTAGACCCCAGATATTATCCCCTACAACAATGGCATCATATACAGAAGCATAATTTTATTTTGTTTAAACAAAATTCTGAAAGTGACTAGTTGAGTAATTTTCTCTTCTTCCTGGGTCAACGGTTTGACTCTTGATTTACCAAACCACCTGGAATTACAGGAGGAAAGAAAGGGGAAAAAAATTCTGTATTCTAAAATAGATTTTCTGCCTTTTTTTTCTCTGTGTTTTGAAAGCAACACATGCAACACAATACTGTAGCATGGCACACTATAAAGCAGTAGCATAAGTAGGGCAGGACAAGGGGGGAAGCACTAGTCCAAGGCACTGACTATGAGGGGGTGCCAGAATCTCCTCCATGAGTTTTTACCACAGCAACCGTAGCCCCGCGCTGCCCTGCCCAGCTGTAGGAACCAGGCAATGCAGCTGGTAACAGTAGGTAAGTGGGGCAAATGGATTGGTGTTCCCCCACCCCACAATGGGGAGCTTGCCAGAGCATGCACAACCCTGCACCCAATATGTATGTGTCAGGGAAGGAGGCAGGAAACAAATGGGACAGCAACATCACCTCCCAGGGAGCCTGGCCACAGAGCTGCTACTGTGGAGCTGATAATGCTGTAGCATCAGCAATGGCATCAGTACCCCAGGCAAGTAAGACTTCCCTTCCCCTCACCCATTCCCTCCTACCCTGGGTCTACAGTGGTGAACATATCTTTGCCCTAGCCCCCTCACCAGGTATTCAATGAGATGGCTACACCTCTGTCATAAAGGATTGGTTGGCACATTTTTGGCCTCCCTTGTATAATTCATCCCATGATCTGACCACTCGTGAATCATGATGTACACAAACGTGCCAGTAAAATCTTTTTACCACAACACACTGCCAGGTGTTCTACAAATTCTCTTATTTTATATGCATGTCCTTGCTAGCTAGTATAATGCTACAATCATGCAGAGTCTTTTGCTTTGATTCTATGCCTGTCTTTCCATTCTGTTTCAGTAAAATCCCTGGTCCCTACTTATTTGTCAACCAAACTCAGTGCTGAAATGGCATGGATTAACTAAGATGGAGACTTCAAATCTAGGCTGGAAATGCCCCCCCAAATCAATATTTAGGTTGAATCTAATGAACCACTTTTATACATTATGATGGGCTTTTTATCCCATCTTTGCTAGCTACCCTGCAAAGATGAGAAATTCTCTATATCAGAAATTTCATGGGTACGAACAACATGATGGCTTTTCTTGTTACGAGCTTTCAGAATATTAGATCATGTAGATTAAGTCCTTTTGTGCGCTCTCTGCTTCTTACCAGGCAGAAATAAATGGACTACACATGGGGGAATCCAAGTAATTAGGCAAAATGTGAGTGTCATACATAGCACAGGGATATTAGGTTTTCTTTACTCCGTTTCCTAATGAATTCCTTTCTCATTTAAATTGAATAAGGACCATAAGCTTTCTTAGAAATGTAACCCTATGAATATTTTCAAACCAGGATTTTGTGCCACTTTATCAAGACTTTGAGAACTTCTACACAAGAAATCTCTACATAAGAATACGAGATAACTGGAACCGTCCCATCTGCAGTGTCCCAGGCCCACAGTTTGACCTGATGGAACGTGTTACAGATGACAACAACTGGACGTTTAGGTAGGTCAGGCTTAAGGCAGTAGATACTGCTTTCATAAAAATGATTTGTAGTGCCACCCTCAAGGGAAAACAATAATACTGAGCTCATGATACTAGAATTTCCACCACTGTTCTCTCTATAACCTCAACGGAGGCAACAAAACACCAACAGCGCACATCAGCCCTGTTCTAAACACGGGTTGGCCAGAAAGTATGGAAGGGGGCTGAACTGTACTGCAAATGGCTTTTTAAAAAATGTTTAGACACAGGGAAAATCCTAAAGGAGTATTTTGAAGCCACTTCTTACTCAGCTTGAATTTCTGCATGATCAGACAAATACTCATAGATTCATAGATTCATAGATGTTAGGGTCAGAAGGGACCTCAATAGATCATCGAGTCCGACCCCTTGCATAAGCAGGAAAGAGTGCTGGGTCTAGATGACCCCAGCTAGATACTCATCTAACCTCCTCTTGAAGACCCCCAGGGTAGGGGAGAGCACCACCTCCCTTGGGAGCCCGTTCCAGACCTTGGCCACTCGAACTGTGAAGAAGTTCTTCCTAATGTCCAGTCTAAATCTGCTCTCTGCTAGCTTGTGGCCATTGTTTCTTGTAACCCCCGGGGGCGCCTTGGTGAATAAATCCTCACCAATTCCCTTCTGTGCCCCCGTGATGAACTTAAAGGCAGCCACAAGGTCACCTCTCAACCTTCTCTTGCAGAGGCTGAAAAGGTCCAGTTTCTCTAGTCTCTCCTCATAGGGCTTGGTCTGCAGGCCCTTGACCATACGAGTTGCCCTTCTCTGGACCCTCTCCAGGTTATCCGCATCCTTCTTGAAGTGTAGCGCCCAGAATTGCACGCAGTACTCCCACTGCGGTCTGACCAGCGCCAACTGCGCTGGTCAACATACTGGTATAACCCAGTTTATTTTAAGCCTTTCCTATGATTGATTACAAACCAGCCTTGCTTAGATATGTAAAAGTAGCCTCTGATTTACAATCATTCATATAAGAAAACTTTTAGTATTTATATTTATGCAGCTTGGAATCAGATTTGCTGCACCCTAACATTATTGCCTTAAATAGAGATACAAATTAATTACAGTGCAAGTGCATCTGGTTTCTGTTTACAATAGCTCTACATAGACGTTGCAGTTGTTATAGGTCTGATTGTTCTAGGGGTTGATCTAGGTCAGTGGTCCAGTCATTTGAACATGTTGCCTTTCCAAGTTGCATTGCTGTTCCCAGGCAGCAAGTGGCTGCGGAGATCCCTCGGGCCAGGAAATGACCCACAAAAACTTTAGAGATGCACACTGCAATGCCCCAGGGAAACTTTATTCCACATACTTCAGCGTGACATGAAGCAAGACAGTAAATTGTACATCTGTAGGGTTGCAGAATAAAACATTTTCCTTTGGGACAAATACAACATCTATTTGCAGCCTAGTGATAACAAAATATTTTGAAGAAGGTATTAGATGAAGTTATGGATGAGTTTTATAGTTAATGTTTCAAATTATTAAGATTACATTATACAGTCTTTTTAGTCATTTTCCCAGTGATTGATGCATTGCTGTTCTTCTGATATTGCCTCTCTTAACATCTCTTCATGTAAGCCAAGCCAGTGACTGTCCATGAAGGAATTCATAAGGAGATAAGAATAGGATGTTTTCTCATCTGAAACAGCTAAAAAATTTTACAAACGTGTTGTATGTACAGGAATTGCTTAACCCAGTACTGATATGCAGTCACCAATTAGATGGAATATGACAAATGTTCTGTGCAAGCTACAAGGTTTACCCACAAAAAAGGAAATAATTAAAAATTACAATGGGCATATTACGTTTATAGAATGTAATGGGAAGGGGACTAATTTTAATGGGTTAAATACATTTTCCTTCTTCAAAATTTGTTTTAATCATAGGTTTACTGGAAGAACTATCAAGAATGTAATCAACATGGGCTCTTATAACTACCTCGGCTTTGCAGAAACAGATGCCAATGCTTTGAAAACAGTGGCAGACGATTTACAGAAATATGGGACAGGAGTGTGCAGCACCAGACAAGAAATGGGTAAGCGGAGCAAACTGCAACATTTCTGCCAAGATTTCTATTGTTATGTGGTTTGTTTTACAGATGTCCTGAAGGAACTGAAACATTGTAAGGTTCTATGCTGCCTGACGCTTAGTTGTTGGACAATTAAAATGAGCATTAATTACCTTATAAAGTTTTTTCAAAAAATAGGAAAAGAATCCGAATGTGCTTTGGAAAAGTGTAAGAGAAATGAACACTCCCAGCCACCCATTATGGCTTTTCATTGTTTATAAAGAAAAGCATGAGGGAGCAAACAGCCAACAGGACTTAGAGAAATTTTCTTGTGAAGGAGATCAAACTGCAGAATATTTATTCTCAAAATGCACCTTAGATCTCTGCTGCTGTCCCATTCAGTGACATGAATGTTTTAACCTAAAATATAGTGCAGGGTGTCATGAGAAATGTACACACACCAATGATCATTATGACACAAAATGTCCAGTGTGCTTGTTAAAAAAAAAAAAAGGAGTAGTGGGGGGATCCTGTGGAAGCCTTCCCTAGCTTTCTTATCAAAATGTCTTTTCAGAATATACTGCTTGTTTTGTTTGTACACTGCATTTGTTGCTATTTTCAGTTATGTACAATATACCAGTTTAAAGCTGCACTTATAATAATCCAAGTAGGCTCATGTTCAAAGGAAGTAGCCTTCAGCCATGGAAATTACGTTTTCTGTTTTCCAGCTTTAGCTGAGCTGGTGACAGCTAAGGCAAAGGAGACAGTCTTTCCCAGTCTATGAATGCAATAACATTCTTTAGTGAAAGTATATCAAGATTGTGTCAGATGGTTTTTCATGTTTTTCTAGTGGTATGTCCATTGTGACATACCTCTACTCCAAAACTAATATTAAAGGTTATTTTTATTTTCTATATGGGCAACTCCTTCAATATGTTTTCAGTTAGAAGCAAAATTACTGAGAAAGAAAACCTTCTATTTGTAATATGTCCATGTTACTGCCAGACTGCCTGGGTTCTCCCTGTAGCTGTCCACAAGTGCTCTGAACTAAAGATTTCTTTAAGCAGTAATCTGCAAGTGAAATGGAAAATCTAGTCATTGTTCATTCCTTCCATTTCAAATTCTCAAATGCTTGTATGTCTAGTCTGTACTGCAGGTTGTCATTTATCTAAATGCTTAAAGCTTTAACAAAGCAGATAGATGGAATATATTGCCATTGATCATTTGTTAAAAACAGAGATGCATAACTACTTTGCTCCACATCATGCTATTTTCCAGTTAACAAGACAGCAACAGACCCAAAAGCAGTATTGCTGAATGTTTGCGGGGTTGGAGGTTACACTATAAATAAATCTTTTTTTTTTTGTATAAGTGCCAGTCAAAAAAGATGAATTAGTACCTGACTCAATTATCAGTAGGGACCAACTGAATTTGCAATTTTGTGGATTTCGCAGATTCCACAAAATCCGGGCAATGCCTGTGGAATCCGCAAAATCCATGGGGAAAAAAACCTACACCAAAAATAAATGCAGGCTCCCCAGATGGAACTAGCAGTCCTTAACCTGTTACAGTAGTCTGCTGGGATGGGTAAGGGAGAAGGGACCTGCCCACTTGAAGAGCTGCTCACAAGATGGCTGCCACCCCCACTGCTGATTGGCTCTGAGGGCTGCCTGTCATGTGGCCCTGCCCCTCTCCACCAATCAGCAGCAAGGGGCAGGGCCACATGACAGGCAGCCCCCACGGCCAATCAGCAGAGAAGGGCAGGGCCACTGGGGCACATTGGCCAATCAGAGGCATGGGGGGCCTGCTGTGCTCTTCCCACAAAATGGCTGCTGGGGCCCACCTTCTGCCTTTGAAATTGGGGGGCAGCCCCTGTAAATTAGGTAGATCCCTAATCTATAAAGCCTCTTTGCTTTCCTGATTGTTTGGAGAGGGATAGCCTTTGGGAATTGTGTTATTGTGTTTGCAACACAGGCCCCAGCAAATGTTACACTTAAGATGTGATTAATTGGTTAAGTAGTCATAAGTCATGACCTGGCCACATATTCTTTCAATTAAAGGCATGATAAGAAGAAGAATAACTATGTGTAATAACTTTGTGGCTGGTTTCTATTATGCTTTTAATTGAATATGTGACCAGTGCTCCCAGCCTTTGGAGTACACGGGAGCCTTTCAAGACTCCCATGTGCTCCCGCAGCTGGGAACACCCCTCAGCTGGTCAGAGCTCCCAGCCAAGTGTATAACATGCACTAGCTGGGAGCCAAGCTTGCTACTTGCTGGTAAAGGGGAAGCCCAGGATCTGGCTTCCCCTGCACAGGCAATATAATAACAGATGACAGAACAAGAAGTAATGTTCTCAAGTTGCAGCAAGGGAAGTTTAGCTTAGGTATTAGGAAAAACTTTCTCACAAGGAGGGTAGTAAATCACTGGAAGAGGTTACCCAGAGAGATGGTGAAATCTTCATCCTTGGAGGCTTTTACGACCTGACTAGACAAAGCCTTGCCTGGGATGATCTACTTGGGAATAGTCCTGCTTTGAGCAGTGGGTTGGACTAGATGACCTCCTGAGGTCCCTTCCAGTCTCATTTTCTTTGATTCTATGAATAGGGTGCAATGGGATCTGATGCAGGATCTCATGTGTCATGGCAGGAAGTGTAATTGTTGGGATCTCATGTCAGATCCCATTGCACCTCTACTTTAATATCTGTGAGGGGCGACAGGAAAATAAAACAAAGACATGCTTTCCACATCAGAAAGAGAATTTAAATCACTTTTCTAAAGGTATTTGATAATAAATAATTTTATCTCATGAAACATTGAATATTGTATCTTGAGTTGTTGCTAGTGGCCTTCTATAGGGGCATTAGTGATTGATTATGATGATCATAATAAAGGGTCACAATCATAGACCCTCCATGAAACCAGTGTCAGGAACCTGACCCTTATTTGATCAATCTCCCCACTCATAAGAGCAGACTCAGGAATTTTCACTTGTTTGTTTTGGACTGTGTTGAACTGATTCGTCTTTTGTTTTCATGAGCCAAAGTATGAAGTGGAAATAAATCCTTTGAAATGAATCATAAGTTAGCAATTATCTACCATAACTTATCATCTGGGGTCAGAACTACTTCCCCTGTTTCCCTTGAACTCTCTTAACTAAGGATATTTTCATGCAATGTGCTTCAAGTTGTTTAAGTATTTTAGTATTCATAAGCCTTTGCCCTTTTGATCATGCACCATTTTATCAGAAGAGTCTGATTTGATTTTAATCCCTTGTTTGAACTCAGTGTTACATTCCAGACTGTTGTTCTCCCTTGAAGAAATGTCACTGATAAATTAAAGCCCATCCTCTCTCTTTCCTTGAACAAACTGTTTATACTCTTCATATGAATATATGAAGTCAAATAATCTGCCACAAAAGCTTATTTAATTAAATATCTAGGAGATAAATGCATTGTACACAACTTCTAAGGACACTGGAAAAACCATACTGAGCCCAGTATTTTTGTATCTCTCAGGACAGAAATAGATATCACCTGATGTCACATTTGTTCCAGTGATACAAATGATAAGGAAATCCTTTGTCACACCAGATCAAAATATTGCCACTATTATTCATGTGCAATAGTGTAAAATAGTGCTACTTTATTGCAGCAGACATCTATTTGCTCTGTGGTGGGAGAGTGCAGGCAGCCCAGAGCTGCCTGCACACTCCAGCCCTCACAGGCAGGTGCTTCAAGGGATTGAGGGGCCTGATCCTGAACACCCTAGGCATTCTTGTGCAGGATCAGGCCCCTCAAACCAACCCCAGGAGAGCTTTTGAAGCACAGACACAGGTTGGCATAAGTCCCAGCAAGGAAATGCAGGGCGGGACAGAACCCAGGGAATTTTCACTGCCTTATGTCTCCACACCAAGGCATACTTACCCAATGCCGCCACATGCATCACAGGCAGTCATTGGACTCAACACAGGCCCCAGCCTGGAGGCACAGAGCTCTGGAGATTCCCTGAGTTCTGTGTCACCCTGTGTTGACCCACGCCTCTGCAGGATCTAGCACAAGAATCCTGGCCAGGAGGCATGGACAGCAAGGGAAACCCCAGGCAAAGGGAACACATTGTCCGTTGTCCTGCATTGGACCCCTGCCCAATACACAGCAACGGATGGCATGTTTTGCCCAATAAAGTGGCAGACACAGCTGAGCCACTTTGTTTGTGGCAATGTCTGTTTTTATCCTCAGGGGCAGAATGGATGCTAAAAGAAAGAGTCTTTGCATAAGATCTATCTAGGTAGACCTGACCCCTCACACACCACCTACCCTACAGGTTCTAGCTTTCAGAAGACTATGACTCTTAATTTTGGAGTTTGAACCCATTCATCTGCATGTCTGTGGTGAGGAACTTTTTTTTAACTGTTCCATAAAACATCCTTATTTTTTTTTATCACCAAAATCATTGTCATAAGCCTGTCCATAAAATTTCTGTCCCTGAAGTAACAAAATTTCAATTTTTCTCTGTGGCTGGACTAAAGTATTTGCAGTATAAATACAATGAAGTATAAGACCCAAAAGCATTGTCTGGAGTCCCAGTCTAGGGACAGCACTTAAATGTGATATAACCATATGTATATTAATGTCAAGTACATGATTTGTACTTGCATGTACAAACATATTTAAGTGTCTTGCATGTTCAGGGTCTTAATTAGTAAGAACTCCTCCTAAATAATGATTGACCTCTGAATAAAAAAGAGCTGTTCAGTTCTTGCAGAAGCCTAGGGGAGATGGAGAGAGAGAGGGGAGAAAAAAACCCAATTACAGTAGTCACAATAAAAACAAACAAAAACAACACATACAATCAATAATGCAGTATAATCTGGGCCTTATTTCCTTTGCTTTATACCTTGTATCGTCAATTTATAGCCTTGCAATATACTGAGTGAATGTAAATGCTCCCATATTATATAAGGATTCTTCACTTGTTTTGCTTTGGGGAAGTACGTTAACATGGAAATTATCATTTGACCATTTCTGTATTTTAAAAGAATCACATCCTCATTTTAGGAATTAGATAGCAATCAAGCCAAAAAAACTGCTAAGTGCCAGACTTGTTACTCTATATTCAA
The DNA here is from genome assembly GCF_030867095.1 of Alligator mississippiensis. Lineage (NCBI taxonomy): Eukaryota > Metazoa > Chordata > Crocodylia > Alligatoridae > Alligator > Alligator mississippiensis. The sequence goes on along the minus strand of NC_081824.1, from coordinate 221,201,747 downwards.
GGAAGAGTAATTTCACTCCAAAATTCAACGAACTTGTAAACTGAAAGGCAAAGGCTTGCTCTGAAATGCTAGGTCAATGGCATTATACTCTGCTTTGCATCCCTGCTAATGATAGAGGAAGGAGGACCTAATTAAGAGAATGAACGGTCAGTCCAGATTCTTGTATCCATTTGTGACACAAGAAGTTAGATAAGCGCTTATATTTTTAAAAGATTCTTTCCACTTCTTTTTTTCCTTTAGGTATGCAAAGATTTTTTTTTCAGTAGACCTATGGCACTGGCATTAAGCATTTACATATCAGTGAGTCTTTGGGGATTTTCAGTCTGAAATAAAATATTTCTTTTATTTTAAAAATAAGCATGAGTTGTTATTTACTTGTATTATTGATTACTGTAGAACCTAGGGGTGCCTATACACAAGTATCGCGGCGCACCTCGCTGCCCCGCTCCTAGAGAGGGGAAAACTGCCAGAGGAGAAGCTCTGGCAGTGCATAAGGAGCCCTAGTGGTGATTAGGGAGTACAGGTGTGGGTTGCCGGAGCAACTAAGGAGAATCAGCTGCCTGTAGGAGGCAGGGCCTGGCCCTTATAAAGCCCAGGGCTGAAGCTAGGCTAGGAGTTTCCTGCTAGCAGTCAGAGGGGCAGGAGCTCCCTGAGTCAGGATATAGGGAGAACCCTGATTGTAAGTATAGCTCGTGAGAGCTCCAGAGGCTGGAGCAATGGTGTTGAATTACAGCCAGGAGTCTTATGTTGTTATGGCCCAGTGCCTTAGGTTTTGGTTATAGCCAGGAGGCTTATGTTTGTTTTAGTGTTTGTATTACACCGGTGGTTTGGGTGAGGCTATAAGGGGTTGGAGGAGGCCTCATAGGGATCCCCAGGGGGGTGGGGGCCCCTAGCGCCTGGGAAGGTGCAGTATTCTCATAGGAGACCCACAGTAGCGTGGGGGATCCAGGCGCCAGTCAGGGCACAGCGGTGTGGGGTGCAGAGACCCTAGGCCCAGAAAGAGCCCGAGAGGGGCAATATGTGAGGAGCCCGAGAGGGGCAATATGTGAGGAGCCCAGGACGGGCATGACGAGCCCGGTAACAGGCTAGCACTGCAGAAAACCTAAGAGAAGGGCAGGGTGCTGCAGTGAACCCCAGGAAAAGGGGTTAGCAGCATGGTACGCCCCAAAAAAGTACAGGGTGCTGCAGTGGTCCCCAGGAAAAGGGGACAGTGGTACAGCGTCCAGGAAAAGGGGACGATACGCCGTGCCCAAGGCGGTATAAGGCAGCCTCCCAACATATACTGAACATCAAAGACGTGACGGGTGAGAAGAAGAGGGTGCCCTTGGGCCGGCCTTGACACGGTGAGAGGGACCTTAAGGAGATCATGGCCCTCCTGTAGGACCCTGCTGTGACAACGAGCACCAAGGCTGCTCCAACATGCTGCAGCTGCCACAGTCCAGCAGCCTCCTGCATCTTGTGTATCAGCATTCCCGTATTTTAAAATGGCAGCAGGGGCACTTGAACTAAAGCTTATCAAACAAGCTTTAGTTCAAGCACTCCTGCCGCCATTTTTTAGCTCGGGGACACTGATACAGGAGACACAGCGGTGCTTCCATTAAAGTGGGTCTCAGAGCCGTTCTAATTAAAGAGCCATCCCCCACCCACCCCTGGGACACATGTGCGAGTGCTTTAAGAGCTAAGGCCTGTACAAACAGAAAAAAATGAAACATCCCTACTGCAAAGACCTAACAATATAAAAAGAAGAGACAACAGGTGAAAATGCACCCATGAAAGAATATGGAGAAATAGTGAAAAATATTGATCAGTTTGATACAGCCTTTTCTCAGCACATCAGGAACCTCACAAATTGTCCGTGGGCTTCATGGTGAAGGGAGGTCAGGGTAGGGGAGAGGTATTAAGGAAGAATTTAAAGGACAGTAACGATGCAGTTTTTCAGATATTTATGGAGGGGGAGGATTCCTCCCCAGGTTATGGAACAGCATTAATATAAGCAAGAAAATAAGGTAGTTTTATATATCTAATAAAATTAATTCATATCTTATTTTTGTGCATTTTACTTGAATTTTGCTTTCTCAGTAGATCTTGATACAAAACACAAGTTTAAAAAAAAAAATCTAGTAAAAATAATGTATCATTCACATTTCTAAGGCCTCTGGCAGATGCAATCTGATCCATGACCCCAATAACCATGTCTCCTTCCACATGCTATATGACTGCTTCCAAGATGGGAACAATAAAAGGAGAAAACTTGGGTTTTCTTTTCCAGCTTGCTGATGGATTTCTCTTCCTCCTCCCCCTCCACTAACTGGAGCTTAATTCACCTGCCTGGTTGTGTTTGATGTCTCTAGTTTTCAGGTGAGGCTGAGCTGCAATCAGTTCATGCGTCAGAGAAGCCAGGTGGGTGGGAAGAATGTCCCATTGAGACACCATTGTGCTCTTCTGATCCTGGTATAGGTCTGTCCCATGTCATTGTAACCCTTCTTCTGCTGTCAGAGGGAACTTTTCAAAATGCAATTTGAGCTTGCCCAGTGGACTGAGGGGCAGATATTGCATTCATCTTAGGAATGTGAGTGAGACTCTCTTGAACATGCTAAGTGGGGATATGGTGATGGATGGCAGCCATGTTAGGTGTACCACGTATGTCCAGTGAAAAAATATGACCCTAGCACCAGCATCTGTAAGTATAGAAAAGTTAGGGTTTGAATTATGGGGGAGCTGCGGGGGGGAGGGGGCTCTCCCCTCCCCCCCATAAGAGATGAGAACCCCCGTGGTAAAATTTGAAAGTCATAACCTAGGGAGGTATACAATTTTCTTAGGGCATCATGATGGGCAGCCCAATTTTTTTTGCAGATTCCCCCCCCCCCCCCCCCCAAAGTGTCAAAGTGTAATTCGGAAGCCTGAGAAGTCCAGGGTAGACTCAGTTCTGCTGGAAGCCTCTGTAAAGAAGGGAGCAGCTTTCTACCAGAGAGTGACCACAGTGGGAAGTTTTTCTGGTCACTCTTTACTGTTTACAGGGTAATACGACCTAAAATGAGAGTGGAGGGGTCCAGGAAAAGCTACTTTTCCTGTTTCTCTTTCATGGACTTATAGTACTAGGGTTTCTCAAGGACTGGGCATCACTGGTTTATGATGTGTCCTCCACCGAGGAACAATATAGTGTATTTGTTGAGATTCTCAATATTTTTTGGTACAGTTTTCATTTATTACTTGTTACCCAGTGATTTTTTTTTTTTTTTTTTTCTTAGTAAGAGGAGTTGATAGTTTTTGCAAGAGGTGATGATTTCTTACAGTGATATCTTGTATTGGTCCAACTGTATAGTTGGGGTGGAGTTAAACAGGCTTTCAAATGCAAGGCATTCTTCATCAGATCATAATCAGCATAATCAGGTAATATTTTTAGATGCTTTCTTGTTTCATTATCGCTCACTAAGGAACATTCATTACAAATGCTTAACGATAGATGCTACTAGTCTATATTGTAAACCCAGAGGGGTTGTGCATTCTGCAAACCCTTATATCTACACAGACCTGTTATAAAGGTGGTTCCCCTCCGTGCCTGCCAAGTTGCTTTTATCTTTAGAACAAGATGTAGCAGTCCATGCTTGACTCTGGAAGTCTCTGATTCCAATCTCCATGTATCAGACAAAGCAGCAGTCAACCATACTTGCACCAGCTGGCAGCAGCCCTTAAGGAAATGTTCGATTTCCGAGGCATTGAGAAAATACCATCGTGCACAAAGCAAACTTTTCCCAGACCCACCTCCTCACTGGGTCCTTGAAAGGGAGGGGTGACATATAACTTGTGTAGTTGTCTTTTGCCTGGGTATTCTCCCATGCTGGGCCAATCATCCAAGATGATTAAGTACTTAAATTATAAATTTAAGTCAATGTGATATCTTTATTTTAAAACCTGAGGAACATAAAGGTATAGGTTAATTAGCTCTGCTCTTTTACTTTGTATGAACTGATCACTAGCTTCCCACAGAAAATATTTGACCTACATAACAGACGTCTTCTTTAATACCTCACCTACCACCTACAGTACTTCCATTATAATTAGAGATGTGTAAAAACGAGGGCTAGTTTTGCAAATCCTTACAAGTCAAGTTTTGGTCTTGCAAAGATATGCAATCTAGGATTCATAAGCCATCGTTGAGAAATTGCGTTTTGTTGACATCTGTTTTCTTCTGTGGGATATGCAATTTGTAAGTGATGGGTCAATATCAAGATATTTATTTCATCATGCAGGAAAATAAACACAAACAAGTAGTAACAAGGCTGCTGTCATTTTTTGTTTCCTCTAAGAGCTAAAAAAGTAGAACAGGAAGAACCACTGTTAGATGACTGACCACTATTAGGACACCACCCCAACTGACAACTGTTGGGATACCACCTCCTTCTACTCTTCAGACTGCCACTACAGATTTGCCTGTTCACTGGTGTCTACTTTCTAAGGGGGGTTTCAGTTGGTAGTGCTCCATAGACAAGTGACTACTAATTTCAGTGTAAAATTGCTCATTCTTCCACCCCAGACTCTGGTCTGATCCCTGTTGTATTTTGTCATTATTGTGGATTATGAACCTGTAGGGCAGTAACCATTAGTTTTGTTTATACATCATCTGACACAGTTGCAACTCTGATACTTGATTGGGCCTATAGATATAAGGGTCATGTTAATAAGAAATTATCATAATGATGGCTTACTTGCTGCCATAACTTCTGCATCTTATTGAAGCACTTGGGTAAGGAGGAATGTATTCTTTCTTTTCTGTTAAATATCAATAGCAGCAAAGATTTCTGAAAAATGTCATGGGAGAAACTTTTGTTATTTCTACTGAAGTGTGGTAGAAGAATTTTTCTTATACAATGGGAAAAGTGATTTCTGCTGTTTCGTTTACACAACCAGGATATTTGGCACTTGAAAACGAAGGTGTTCTTTCTAACTTTCTTTTTGAAGCAGAGTTCTTCTTTAAGAAATATAGAAAATAAAATCTAAAAGGTGGGGATTCCAAAAGCTGTTGCTATTTGAGTCCAAGAGCCCTTGCTGGAAGCTAACATGCTCTCTTAACATTGGCAGTTGGTCACCTGCTAACATGAATTATAATTCATCTGTATCCTTGTCTTTTGTACTTTGCCTCAGATGTGCAAGATGCAAATGGGAATTCTTTTCAGATCTGAAATATCCATGTAATTTAACTGCATATTTCCAAACTGTTTTGTTTGTTTGAAATGAAAAGCCTAATATTCAAAGGAGATTTTAAAATGCTTTGTAATTCTTCATACAGGGAACCTTGACAAACACATAGAACTAGAAAACCTGGTGGCCCAGTTTCTTGGTGTGGAAGATGCCCTGGTGTTTGGCATGGGCTTTGCTACTAACTCTATGAACATTCCAGCTCTGGTTGGGAGGGTGAGTACATCTTAAACAATATGTAGAGCTATTGTCTCTTAGTTATCTCATCTGCAATCATAGTATTTCATTCTGTCATTAAAGATATTGAGCCAAAGCATAAAATTAAATACCAAGATCTGAGTTACAGGATAATGATCACCATAACCCTGGGCATGCCATTTCATCATTCTATCTCTGTCTAGCAATAGTGGTTATTGCTATGGCACCTGTCACCATGATATTTAAGGCCTCAGCTTACTCCTCTCTAAAATATGAATTCTGACTGCCTCCCATGTCACTGTGAGGTTGTAAGGTTTAAATGGTGGGACTGATTTTCTCTCACTGGCATAGATGTAAGTTGGAACAACCTGACATGGAGCCACACCAACATAACAGATGCAAGAGAAAATGAGGCTCAGTTTTTGTATGGAAGTGAGAACTGTCATTGCCCTGTATTTGTGTGACACAGATCTCAAAACAACAACATTACAAAGAAAGTCCAAAATTTGGAATATTTTACAAAGATTGTCTGATAATGATTTGATATATAACAGTGTGTTCTGGCTGTCAGCAAATGATACTGGTCCCCACTTTTGATTTGGATATGACTGAGACCAATACCCTGTATCCCCTTTTGGAGCGGATAGAACATGCAGGACTCATCTACATGTTCATTAAGTTGCTTTTTTCTAATACACATTAAATTTAGTACCTCCACTAAAGAAATGCACATTAGGCTGCCTTAATGTGCAGTAACAAACGTGCATGGTTTTTAAAGTGACGCTTATTGCGCAGTAGCCTATTTTCCTGCACATTCGCATAATCACATGACTACCCTATATTACAGAGATTTCTCTTTTAATTTACCTCCAAAATCAAAAGTTGTGGCTGTACATTCCTGCTGAACTCAGCCTGACTTCTCTGTGCAGAGCCCAAAGTAGATTATAGCCCTTAAATCTATGAAATGCTTCTCCATCTCTATTTATTTAATTAATCTGAATTTCCAAAACAAATATTTACCTAATACTGCTTTTGCACTGTGGTCATGTAACAAAAGGCCACACCATAATGCCAACAATGAAAGCAGAATCAAGTTAGAGTTCCATTTTTTTAATCTGAAAACTCCACTTATGGCTCTTGCTAATATAATATAGGAGGCAATTTAAATTTTTCATGCAGTATTTGGGGATTTTGAAAGGAAAATATGTATTTCACTAGTTGCTAATTATAAAAATTGCTGGAGATGAAAAGTATGTGTGCTCATGTATGTACATGTGTGTATGAGATGAAAAGTCCTTATTGCTGTGTATGTGCACGCATGCACATCTGTTCCTATGTGTACCAAAGACGAACTCATTCTCCCCTGTGCCCAAGTTCTGCTCAGGCACATAAGAGGTGGAATGCTGGTATAGATAAATATGCCTCCTCCACAGATCCCAGTATAAGTTTAATAAAACCTAATGAACAGTAGTTTATTTCCTCACTGGCATCTGTCCTGTCTGGGATTTTACACCAGCTGCATCTCACCCACAACACACCAAGAAGTGGAGGCCACTGATACGGGAACCAGCTTCACTGAATTTACAATATTACTTCCCCCCTCGTAAGTCACTTCTGGCTACTTACAAAGAGCATTGAGCACCTTTGCACTACCTGAGAACACGCAAGAATCTGATGCCGAGATCTATATATGTGTGTGGCACAGAATGTGGAGTGCAAGCATCCCCAAATTCAAGAAATGTTCCATTTCACATTTAAGCTTTGCAGGTTAGTCGGTCATGTGATATACACCCGGGATTCTGAAAATTCTGTAATCCTTCTCCACAGGGATGCCTCATTTTAAGCGATGAGTTGAACCACACATCTCTCGTTCTTGGTGCAAGACTTTCAGGTGCCACCATCAGAGTCTTCAAACACAATAGTGAGTATTGAAGCTGGCGATGTTTAGAGGCAGAGATGTTCCAGCCACATAAGACTGCTTACTCTTTACTGTTTTGCCATCAGTTACTTGGCAGAATATCTTGCTGAAAGTAAAAAGTTTAGCCCTTCCAAGCTATATATGAATTCTGGAGGGGGGAAATTAAATACATATAATGATAGCTGCTCAAACAAACCATATCCAGTGCCAGGCTGCGGCTTAATTATCAGAACTGCTCTAATATTTCTCACCATACCCCATGCTTTTAGTTTGCTGGACACTTCTGGAACTTTTTTTTTTTTTAATAAGATGATGATACAAAATCTGCACCAAAAAGTGCTCAGCATTGACTCGCTTCTCTTTCCACCAAGGTCAGTACAAACAGAGGTATGCTAACTCTTGGGAGGGGACTTGCACCCTAAATTCCTGCCAGGCTGTTTCAGACATTTAGTTGGCTGTGATAGAAGTTTCTTCCTAAATATTCATCAAAATAGAATGTATTAATACATGGGTCAAAAACCAAAATGACATCTTCACAGCTGGTCACTAATAATAAAAGACCAATACTAGATTGTGATTCACTCCAATGAGATCTTTGGTTGTTATGACAAGTGATTTCAGACCCCATATTCAGACAGAACATGCTCTTATAGGAAAAATAAAGTAGATGACTTAAGACCACAAATCATGATTTGGTTTTGGTAGTATTAAAAAAGGAAACAGATCTCTCTATTAATGGGAAATTTTAAATACTGAGCTAATAAAGGAAGGCGGGGAAGCCACTATCAAAATCTGGCTTATTTCTAACACTTCAGAGCCTGTCTTATACTCATTAGATGTATTTGCATTACTTGCTCTAAGTATAAGGGCCAAAAATCAACATTAAAACAAAAACGAGAGTTCTATTTTACACCTTCATTTTATCTTTTCTTTTATGCTATAATACACTATATTCTATTTTAATTTTTGTCGGCTGGTAGAATGGATAATCTTACTGCATGTTCTTAGCAAAAATTATATATACTTTTTATTGCCCACTTAATGTTTTGTGTTGGCAAAATCTGTTTTTAAAAAAAAAAACAAAAAACTACTACTACACTGCTTGTTCAGGAGTTGGGAGCTAAATGCACATTCCCTAAATAGACACCTCCTTGAAGTGCTGATAGTGTAGCAATGATAGCTATGCAACACATTAACTCTGTAAGTATATAGTAGATTATAACACGTTATCATTGTTTAGCTTACTGAATGGTGTGTACATAGCCAGATAGGTGTTATTCCTGGTCTGTCATTTACTAGAACACACAACTGCATTCCATCCCAGATAATTTAATTGTTTCCCATAAGAATTCAAAGAGGTGTTTCTTCAAGGAATGTGCATTCAGCTCACAACACCCAGACAAGCAGTGAAGATGCCACTTTGGTTTCTGACCCATATATGGATACGTTCTTCCTTTGACCACTTTAACCACTGAGTAGTTGGTGAACAACCACCAGGCAGCATTCCTTCTCCCCTGCATGGCAAGCAAATGTCTAATCAGCTGGTGGTGGGTTTGTGATAAATCATAGTTGATAGTCTTTGTAAATAATGTGGAGTAAAACAAAAAGGCAGTAGCTAACTAGACTAGCACACACAAACATGCAGATGGAAAATGTAGAAAATTCCTTTAGGCACCTCTGCAAACATCGGTGACAGCTCATCAGGGCAGTTTCTGTAAAACTCATTGTTCCTTAGGTTTGGAGTTTCATTCTCCAAAGCCAATCTAGTTGTATCTGATAGCAGGCTATCTCAAATAGTTTAAGGCTTATCACTCTTTCCAGTTAGACAATAAGTTTCATAAAGGAACTGCAGGAATCTTTTGAAGCCCTCCTACAGTCTGAGTATCAGCTCTTGCTCCCCTCTTACTATACGTCTTGAACCTTATCCACAAGTTTCTATAGTAAACTCTAGTTAATTCTCCTACACAATAGGTTGGTGTTGTGGTTTGAGTTGCTGCTGTTCCAATTCCTTGCCATTGTCCATCCTCCTCAATTATTATCTCCTAATAATTGGCCCCCATTTGATCATTTGCTATTACTATATCCACTGCCCTGAGAGTGGCAGATTAATTATACTGTTCTGTAGGTATATAGCTCTCCAGTAGCTTAACTGAGGGGTAATGACAGGGGCAGCAAACCCAGGCACCACCTTTCAGGGGTGACAGGAGCTGTTTAAAAGCAGCTGCTACTGCCATAGTGGCAGCTGACCTCATTTCAGCAATCTGCATGGCAGAAGCCAGCACTGCTCTATGCGTCAGCAGCTGCCCCAGGTGCTTACTTGCCCTGCTACACCTCAGAAGCTCTCTGTTTATCTACCGTAGAGATATAGGGACAGATCCTATTAGCCTTGGGTGTCAAAGTAGCACTTCAGCTTCTGAATAAGATACTATCACATCTATTCAAGTCTCTGGAAATCCAGTAACGTGGACTTTTGTAACACACTTTCATCTCAGCCTACAAACCGAGTTGCAGCAAGGAAACAGTCACCTGTTTGTTTGTCTGTTGTTTTTTTTTTTCCAGGGACTTAAGTAGGGTGGAATAAATAGTCTTAGACACTTGTGCAGAAGTTTGAACCTATTGCTTCAAGTTGTCTAGACATACAAAGACTGAGCCCCAAATTCCCAAAACACTTACGTTTGTATTGACTTCAGCAGTACTACTCATTTGCTTCCAATGATGCATCCACTTATGTGCTTTGCTGGATCAAGATCTTGCTGCTTAGGCTGCCAGGCCACCTGTTCCCCCAAAAACATTAGACCTTACTATTGCTTGCATTCACATGTTTAGAAATAGGGAACTAATCAATCCAAGTCACACTGCAGGGGGTTTGGGTAGACTTCTGCATGCTGAACTGCCTCTGTGGATAAACAACAAGAAAATACCACAAAGAATTTTGTTATCAAGTACAGTATATTCAAGACAAAAGGCATAACTAGCAATTTTGGTATCCTGGGCAGAGAAGCTCAGAGAGAGGGGCAGAAGGGGGTGTTGCACTAAGCACCAGAGACTCTCACCTGACTCTGAAAACACAAACACAGGAGCTGTTGTCACCATGTGAGCTCCCCACATTTGCTGTTGTCATTGTGCAGGTTCCCCACACACAGATATCTGCTGCTGCCCCTGTGCAAGGTCCATCATTCTGATGCCCCTTTTAGGTCAGCAGTCGGGGCTGATACCCCATTTGCCCACTCCTAGTTATGCTACTGATTCAAGATTTTTCATAAGCGTTAATTCACTCAAAAATTGTAATATTTTTTGTTGCTTAGCTGAAGATAAGTGATGAAGGGCACAGGGACCGATTTATGTTGTGGCTGATATATCAAAGCAAACAGCCCTCAGGAAAGGGTGCGATCACTACCTGCCATATTGAGAGCCCTGTTATAAGCCTTCCAGTGAAGAGGTGGACTAATTCACCAAGAAACTGCCAGAGCAAATAGTTGAACTGAAGCCAGTGAGGGAGTTCTGAGAGGTGCTAAGAATAGGCCATGAAGGTAAACAGGAATGGGTTGTAAAAAGGTGCTTCAAAAAGTCACTCCTAACATATGACATTGGAGCCAAATTCTCTGCAGGTATAACTTGGCTCAACTCCAGGTGGTGCCACATTGAAGAACTAACTTTTTGTGCCTGGCATTGTGCCAAGTTACATCAATGAACAGTTTGAACTATTATTACCCCACTGTAAATGTAGCACTTAGGGTCAAAGGCCTTATAGTCAGCTCCCTTGTGACTAAAACATGCTTTCTCTACTGTAAATAATGTTAATTGCTGGCTATGAGAATTAATTATCAAATTGGGGGTGGAAGAATTACACTACTGTGGGATATTTCCTAGACCACATACTTCCTGAATAAGGTTGAGAAAACATGAACAAGGAGTGTTGAGTATCCACCCTCTCTATCAAGAACCATGTTATATAAATAGTGAAGCAAATAAGGGCATTGGCTACACCTTTCCCCTAAATAAGAAAGAGCAAAAAGGTCATGCTTTCTGAGAAATTCATGTCCTTCCTCCACCTCCCCAATTACTGGAATATCAGATGCTTTAAAAGCTGAAGACCAATTGGTAACAGCAACTTTTAGTTTAGATACTGTGCATGTACAATCCTGAATTCAATTGGATTTAAACAACCCACAGGACAAACATGGACAGATGTAGACTTCTAACTACTAACATGTAATCCTTTCCCCTTTGCTATTATGTTTTAATCTACAGACTTATTTGGGAGATAGGGGGTACATGCAGACATTACACTTAGATCAACCAAACCCTAGTTAGAGTGATATAAGTGGTGAACTGTGCATACTTTTGGGGGAATTTAGATCAGGCAAAAAAAAAATGGCTGGCCTGATCTAAACTTAATTTACCTGAGTAACCCATGCCTAAGCTAGCTGCAGGTGGTACAGGGGCTGCACTTTTCCTATCCCTCCTCTGCTCCCCCCCAAACCCTGACCAAGCTAATTTAGCCACCTGACACTCCTACCCCCAGAAATTGCCCCAATACCACCAAACCCTCCCGCCTGCAGACCCACTGATTTCCCCCCTCCCCAATCACATCCACCTGTTAAGCCTCTTCCCCCACCCCATCTTACTTAAATCATGTTCCTGATGCAGCAATTAGTACTGGCAATTGTGTGAACAAGTGGGACCTGATCTACAATCACACGGCTTAAAGCAATACACATGATCATAGATCAATTCCTGGGAACATCTGCATGTGCCTAGAGAACCATACAAACAATCTATCCTGGAGAATGTTAGGGAAACAAATTTCCAGCTGGTGATCCCCTCCCATTCAACCCTAAAACAAATGATGTCCGGCCACAGTGGTTCCACCTGCCTTTGGATCCTTTAAAATTATTTGGGGTAGTCTAAATACAGAATTTTCATGAACCCTTTGTGCTGCTAAGAATGGATGGGAGTTTTAGTGGTCTTCCAGTTTCACTTGTAAATGCAGCTGAAGGAATGTTTTCCTCCTAAAATTAGGGTCACTGAAGAGCCTATGCATAAAAGGATGCATCCAGATGTGTGCATGCATGGTTTGTGGCACCTCAAAGCTGTTTGAGGTGCTGCAAACTGCATGTGGCCCATATGCACCCATTTGCCATGCTGCTAATCTGCATTGCAGCACCAAAAGTTGACAGTGGGAGATCCTGGTATCAAAAAAAATGCCACAAGAAAAGTGGTGCATGTGGCAGCAGCATGCAACCCAGAAAAGGAGCCATGCTCTGGCTAGTGGCCAGGCTTGGTGTGGCCAGATCAGCACTGCTGCTGCACCAACAGGCCCCCAGGAAACCAGGTAAGGTGCTGGCCCCAGCTTCCCCAACCGAACCTGGAATAATTTGGCACACACCAGAATGTGCATGTAGGGGCATGCCCTTGGGCACAAATCAGTACCACTGCTATTTATGCCACAGGAAACATGTGCCCCTGCACATGCGTGCTCCTCTGGACACACCCCAAAAGTCCTGATTTGCTTCAGTTGACTTTCACTGTAAATAGAGGTAAGTTTATTTCTCAACTATGTCTATGCTGACAACATTGTTGTGACTGCAGCTCGCACAGACCTAACCAAGGTAGCATGGAGCTCAGCTTTTCTGTTGATAAGAGATATTTGATATAAAGTCTACAGTTTCCCCTTTTATTTTGTGCCAGTTCCATGATACTCATACCATAAGAAGTGAAAGCTTGTACCACTGGAATGTTCATCCTGTTTGTCTGTTTCAGGGCCTTGTTCGACCTTATGCTGTAAGCTGAACAATTGTTAATAGGCTTAGTGTTGTTTGTCTTCGTGGAGTAATCACACAGTAAGGTGAAAAACCTGCTCAACTGACCTTCACCTGCACAACTGTGATTTGGCACTAGAGGCTTGGTAAGCAGGAGGCAGGACTAGGAGCAGGACCTGCTTGCTACTCCAGCTGGGTAGAGAACAGACCCACCACCGTGTCAATTTCACCAACACCAAAAAGACCTGGGAAAGCAGCTTCTCTGTGACTCTCTGTTCTCACAGAAACTGACACAGCAGCTCTGCACTGAGCGCGGGGCTACTAGGCTTAAGCCCTGGCAGCCCTGCTCTCCATGTGGAGCTGCTGTATCAGTTTCAGTGAGACCAGAAAGCTTCAGGCCTGGAGCACGCTCGCTCTGAGCTCTGAGGGGCCCAGTCCTTTTTTCTCCAGAGCTCAGGTGGCGCCTGCCCCCACCGGCAGGGCCCAGGGCAGAGGGTGCCACCTGAGCTCCAGAGAGAAAAGGATTGGGCCCCTCAGAGCATCCTGGGATACTAGAGGACTTCAACTTGGGCGGAACAGCTGTGGGAAGTGGCCACACAGCAATGGAACAAGAACAAAATTAGGCGGATTGGAGATAATCCTGCCCTGGAGTGTCATACTCTAAAGATTAATCATGAGTGCTTTAAGCCACTTAAAAGGTGTTAACATGCAGCCAGGCCATGGGTGAAGTGCTCCAGAAGCTAACAAAACTTACTGTGTAACAAGGCGCTTAGTGTTCCTTTCCCAGCCCCAGCGAGCATCAGAGGTGTCACATACGGTAACAAAAGCTAGTGGGACAAGGTCTACACAGTGGTAATAGCATGTCGCAGCTGGGACATTCCAAAACATGCCCTGACCATCTGCTCCAAACTCAGAAGTACATCAGTGAGGCCACCATGGAGTTTCCCTAATGGGTTGCTTTCAAGCACACCACTCTGAGGTCTCAAGAGGAGCTGGCTGCAAGTTCCAGGCTTACTGGTGCATTTTCAAGTTTGGAGCATAGGAGCAGGTGGGCAGGGCATGCTCAGGAAGCCCCTGCTGGGAAGATATCCCCAATAAGCCTTCCCTTCAAGCTTTTTGGTCCCCAGTAACCATTTCAGCAGAAAGTAGGCCCGCTTGGAAATACACTTTCATCTGATTTCTTCCCAGGCCATTCTAATTGTTATCCATAGGCTGTATACACTTCTAGAAAGGCGTAAAGAAGGTAGGATAGCAATGTACCTTATAGACAACTGTATCAGAGATGCACAAGCTTTCATAGGAACTGCAGGAGCAGTAGAAGCTGGGTAGACAAACAACCTAAGTAGCTTAAAGATTAGTTTTTAGATAGACACTTGCCTAGGTGTTTTAGTCAGGAAAGACTCTGCCCTGAGCAGGGAGTTGAACTAGACGAACTCCTGAGGTCCCCTCAAGCCTTACTTTTCTATTATTTTAAAACTGAGCAGAAAAAAATTATGGATTTTATGACCTGATTGTCTTCAGTAATTAAGGAAAGAACTCAGGGACCCAGAGGTGCCACCCAGTCTTATGTTCTAGGGCCCCAAATGCAAGCATAGGTCTCAGTAAAATTATTTAGTGTATATAGGAATCCCTCCTTGCATAGACTTGCTTTCTGCATTCAGTGCCTGTTGATTTTTACAATTTGGGGCTGAATTTGCACAGTAAGGACTAACCTATAAAAGAACCCTGTCTCAGATGCGAGCGCTCTGCTGGAAGTTTAAAAACTGAGTGTTATGCTTTAGTGACAGGTTAAGCAGTCTTCTACTTATGTCACACGTATAAAGGTGGTTGTTTATAGCAAGTCAGGCCCTGAGGGTGGCTGCAATTTTAGTTATTTGTTCATGCATGTATTTGCACAAGGAACCCCAGTGACTACATATGTAAATTAAGCACTAGTGACATTTTGCAATAATGTTGTGATCCTCACTTGGAAGATAAGCTACAGGTACTGAGAAGTAATATTATTTAAAAACTTGTTTAAAAATCTCTGCATTGATAGTCCAACAAAGAACTGCCTGTTAATCGTGCTCAACTTCATTGTCTTGCATTCTTAGTTTTAAGTAGTATAATACTACATTTTGTCTTCATTGGGCAGTGATTGTAAGGGTGACTGAGTTGTGTACCGTGGGCAAGTGCTGTTCAGAACTCTGCACATAATGCATTTCTGCCAGTGCACTATACTTCATTGAGGTGTTTTATATTAATCCACAGCATTCTGGCAATTTCTTTAAAGGGATGCATCATAATGTATAATAAGTTTATACAGAATTGCAATAGTTGAGTCTAGAAGGAGTTTTGGAATGGTATAAAACAGCATGCTTGAGTTGCAAGCTACTCTCACAACTATTAGAGAGCAGGAGGTAACCTCCTGCGGAGGCAAATTACACTCACATCTGCTGCTCAAAAGCATCTGGTGCCAGCCATTGTCAGAAACAGGTCACTGGACTACATCGAAGAACCGTGGTTTGATTCGTCCTGGCAGTTCTTATTTCCCTATGGCACATGCAGACTCTGTGTCAGAGAGGATTGTCGCACTGAGGTGTATGTCGCTTTCAGACATATCCTGTTTCAAGCAGGCTGCAGCTGTATTCTCCCTCTCTGACTTGAAAACCCATGTGCAATTTGCCAAACATGAGCAGGGAGTTCTCCCAGTAAGTGCTCTTAAATTGGGCAAAAGCTATGCTTTTATTTGGGGTGGGGGAGGAAATTCTAGCCTTTTTTATTTGAAAAATAACCTCCCACTTACAAAAGGAATCAAAAAGGAGCATTAACGACAAAGACAGACATGAAAGCAGTAATTCTTGACCAGGGTGCTGCATCCTGTTAACTGTGTAAGCACCTACATATGATTCATAAAACAAACCTCTTCAAATAAGAATCCAGAGGATCAAAACATTTCTGCCCTGTTGTGGTCTTTCTGGCTGCCTACAGACATGCTGGTTCACATTCTAATTAGAATGCATCAGAGTAGACTTGATTAATCAAGTCTGCTCTGCATTCTAGTTAGAATGCACCAGCATCACCTCGCCATTACAATATTAAGCCCCCTGTGTTTTAAAATGGCCACAGGGGCACTTTAACTGAAGCTCATCGAATGACCTTCAGTTAAAGCTCACCCATGGCCATTTTAAAACATGGGAGACTTCTATACGTGATGGTGAGCCCTTTTAGTTAGACCAGATGTCAGGGAACCACTTTAATTAAAAAGGCCCCTCCCCACCCAGAGCACAGGTATAGGCACGCTCTGAGTTCTTTGCAACAGAAGAATTGCTATATTATTTTTGAGCGGAGAGGTAATTAGTTGTGTTAGCCTGAAATCAGGCAGAAGGCAGAGTAGAGTTGTATCTATAATAGTATCTGATTAAGCAACCTGTTGCTTATGCATCTCTGATTTAATTAGTCTATATGGTGAAACTCTACCCTGCCTTTTATTATTTTACCATAGTCAAAAAACAAGTGATAGCTAAGAGTTGGCATTGTCTGAGGGGTGCCTTAAATTTAAAATGTTGACAACCACTGCACTAGAACTTTTTATTCCCAGGACTTTTTATATCCCAGGAAGAGTAGCACATCAGGGAGAGGGGGAGAGAGAGACTCTCCATTGCAGGAGTGAAAGCTTCAGGAGATGCACAACTCCACAGCTGCAACCCAGGGAGTATCATATAGGTGGGTGAAAGCAGGGAGCAAAATGCCATTTCTCCCTTCAGCTGTCAGCTCTATTTTGGGAGTCCTCAAATTTATCAAGCTCCTACTTATCAGAGCCTGCTCCAGGTGATGTGAGGAGAAACTTGAAGGCATGATGCCTGGTTTCCAAATTCAGTGTGTATAGGAAAAGGGAGATCATGAGAGAGTGAGGGGGAAATATAAATGGAATTACTTTGGGGAAAAATGCATTTTACAATAAAAAATGTGGGTGTATATTTTATGAGAGAAAGTAAGTGAAAAAGGAAATTGACAATTATAGTACACAAAACAGGGGGGAAGGAAGAGCATACGGTAGTAGATATATTAAAAAAGAAAGCACCAAGTTTTAGCTGACATTGTGTGTCAAGTTTCAGCTGATGCAGGTGTGAATAGAGAAGTCTTGCCCATGCAGAAGCCTCCAGTAATGCTCTGTCAAGCTTTCCATCATAACCTGGACTTGCTTGCCAGATCACAAGCTCCCTTTAGAAAAAACACCCTGCAATGTTTATTATTATTTCTGTTGAAGTCATGCCTAAGGATCTTACTAAACTAATTGTTGTAGAAGTAATTTACCCAGAACCTCTGCCTCCTCTGAGAGTTGACAGTCTAACAGCCACACGAGGCATAGCAAAGCTGGAGTAGGGGAGTTACAAGGCTGGAGCATATTCATTCATTTGTTCAAGTAAAACTTCTGACACCCTTTCCTCTGGACCTGGGGACTGCTTATTAATTGCTAGCAGTGGGGATTCATGTAAGCAGCACTCAGAGAAGAGAGAATAGCCAAGAGAAGAGAGAATGTGGCCCAGTAAGTGATGATTGCCTGCTTGGGCCCATGCTGTTCAACTCCTCCTCCTCCTTTCCCTAGTGTTTTTCTAAACAGATCCATACATCCTGACAGTATTTCATGGATTAACAATTTAATAAAAGGATGTCATTGGTACCTAGGGGTATGTCATCTACAGGGTATACACAGGCACCCAACAGATCTTACTATCTAGAAAGCGTCCTAGAAAATTATGCCTACCTCTGCTAATTTAAAGAGTTGCATGGTAACTACCTACAGTAACTGCACTGCTCAAAGCAGAAGTCTTTGGCGTTGTCCTTTTCCCTCCCTCCTTTATCCTTTTCCCTCCCTCTTTCTTTGTCTCCATGTATATGTAGGGGTGTGATAGGACAACTTGAATTTCCAGTCTTACCCCCACCCCATACATGTGAACAGACTGCCTTGTCTCAGGATCAGTTCTGACATCAGTCCAGCTAAATGGAACGCATTGCTAAATCAAATTAATTTGTGTACTTTCAGTGAGATTTTCAAACAAAGCCAAGGTGCCCAACACTCCTTGGCTTTCAGTGGGAAATGGGTGCCCAAACTTCCCTTTGCATCTTTGAAAATCCCATCCCCCACTTTTTTGTTCTATTATGCTGAGTTTGTATAGCCCCTCTTGCACTACAGTTCTTTCACTTCAGAAATGCTAATGTTGCGGGGCAATAGCAATGTCAGTTGAAGATAAGTGTTAAACAATTCAGTTTGCTTGGACAAATGCTAAGACAGACTGGACAGTAACTTCTCCCTCACAATATATGAAAGCACTACAGGTGCTCAGCTCTTTTGGTAGTACAAGTGAGCACTGTGAATTAGTTTAAACAATTAATTTAAATTCATCAAGAACTTTTATGTACTTGATTGCCATTTAGAGGACAACTGTGCCATCTTCACTGCATTGTTGATGGCAAAAGAGCAATTACAGCTTCAGAACTCAGATGAGCAACTGCTTCCATAATTTGAAACAGAATTATTGGATTTGTTGGCACTCTAAGTGGCAAATCTAGGATTTGCTATATTGGTACTTGTAGCAGGGCACTTTGGAGTGCCTGCCACTTTAAGGGGAGGTCTGGTCCAAGAGGTCTGGGGGCTGGTTTCAGGCTCACCAAACCCCAAGAGAGCAGGGCTGGGCTAGATAAGCCCGTACCTGAGCCCTGCTGGAGTCCAACTCAAGGCCTATAGCAAATTTCCCAGCCCAGTGAAGGGACTGAGTGGGGATTGAGGACAAGGGAATAGAGCCTCAGCCCAGAGAAGGGAGCTGAGCAGGGCACAGAGGATTCCCCAGCCTGAAGAGTGACTGCAGGAGGGACTAGGGGTCTGAGGACCCAAAGATATAGGGCAGAGAGGGACCTAGATGGTCTGAGAATCCTGAGAGCGGCTAAGGGAAGCAAACAGTGGAAGTTGTAACACCTGCGAGACTTGGGTCATGGTGTAGGGGAGGAAAGAAGCCACACAATTTGCCCTTCAGGCTATAGGTACCCTCCAGGAGCACCGCCAGGCCAAAAGGGCCTATTTAGCACAGAGGCTGAGTGAGACTAGTAAGGTTCAGGAGAGACCTGTTGAGGAGTTGATTGGACTCAGGCTCTCTCTCAGGCCTGCTGGCAGTGTCCCTTACTTAACCTTGATAACAACAAGGCATGGCAGGAAAGCAATTAAGGAAGGGCAACTGTAGAGACAGAGCCAGGCAGGAGTCATACAACCACTAAAGGTTGACAATGACAATGACAATTTTGCTGCATTAGAATGCAATTCAGAGGACATTCTATTCAGGGCAATTCCAGTGTGCCACAGAGCACGGTACCATAGAAATTTGCTGTGCTGCAAAGTAGAGGATCAGGGGTTGGTCATGTTGGAGACACACTAGTATATAGGAAAATAGGACTATCCGTAGTACACTGAACCACCAAGTCAAGTCCCCTGGGCTCACAGGCATTTGTTAAACAACAGAATCACCAAAACTGCCATTCCCAGCCACAGCTACAAGGGACAATATCTGAAATATCAGTAATACCTTATAATATGCCACAGATTAGAAGCAAAAGAGGCAAATATACCTCTAGTATCCTGCCACTGAAATGACAGAAACATTATTAGTCAAAATATGTTCAGAAGGTCCTAGGACAAGGACTCTGCCCCATGCTCCAGAAGGAACAAAAAACCTAAACAGTCTATGCCAATCTGATCAAGAGTTATACTTCTTCCTGACCTAAAATGTGGTGTTCAGTGCTGTAGTTAGGGTAGGTCAGTGGACAGACAGTGTGTAGTGGAACACACACAATTGCATGAGGGAAGAGGGCAGGTCTCTTCCCTTAATAGCTGTGGCAGTAGATATGTTTGTATGTACAGGTGCCCCAGGCCATACGTGGCCTATACAAATGAGATGAGGAATAATAGGACAGCTTCTTAGGAACCATAGTGACACCAACCTGCTGGAATATAAATCTGTAGTTCTGCCTTGTCTAATCATTTCTGGTAAAAGGAAAGTGACAATTATTAAAGCAGCTCCTTTCCTCAAGGCTCACAAATGAGAAAGCTTGGGTACTGAGTAATCTTTTTTTACTCCTCTTTTCCTGTACTAACATTGAGTCAATTTGTTTCATGGACCTCTTGCTCTTTCTGTTAAAGTGCCTGGTAAAATGGCTCACCTCCATATACAGGGGAGCAAATACCATTGTTGATTACCTTGAGTCAACCCACTGAGATCTCTAGTAGTGTCTGTAAGTTTCTAATGGTACGGCAACCATCAGAAATCTATTTATCTGAATAAACAAGACCCTAGTTATGGACCAGGACCCTTTTGTGATAGGTGCTCTACAAATACAAAACAATATGATCTGACCTCAAAGAACTTTGAATGGAAATATAAGAAAAGAGACAACAGGTGGATGCAAAGAAACAGACAGATGTGGGTGTGCAAACAAACAATGAGGCTTGCTACGTCAGCATGGTACCCCCAAGTCCTCTTGAACATCCTGTCATTCCTTTTGCCTTATGAGAAACCATTATTTTTACCTGAACAGATCATGTTTGCATGTACATAACAGGAGTTCGTGAGGAAGGAGTTCACTTTTCACTAAGGGACACTGAGTGATATGTTTAATGGGAGCTGAAAAATACCAGATGTAGACACACTGCTCATTTGTTCTTCATAGTTTGAAAGATTTCCATAGATTTGGTAGATATTAGGGCTAGAAGGGACCTCATGAGATCACCTGGTCCAGCCCCCTACCCAAAGGGCAGGAAGTCAGCTGGGGTCAGATGACCCCAGCAAGATAATCATCCAAACGTATCTTGAATGTGTCCAGAGTAGGTGCTTGCATGACGTCGGTCTAGACCAGGGTTGTCAAGCTCCTCTAGCTCTACAGGCCACATAAGTGACCCCACAGGCCAGCCCCACACACCAGATCTAGCGCATGTCCAGAACCAGCCATTCTAGGACAGTTCTGCACCTAGCACTGGCTCCAGTGCATGACCACTCCACGCCAGATCCAGCACACATCCCAGAGTGGTCAGAGCATGCACTGCCTGTGGCACAGCCCCAGAGCAACTGGAGTGGACACCACAGGCTGCATGGCCCTGGAACAGCTGCTCTAAAACAGTACTACCTGCAGCTTCCACTCTGGTTGCTCTGGGACCACACTGCACACAGTGCTCACTCCAACATGCATCCACTCCAGGCTGGTGCATGTCCTGGAGCAGGCACAGCATGCAGTACATGTCCCAGAGTGGCTGGTCCAGGACCATGCCAACACAGTGCCCACGCCAGCCACTCCTGACAGGCTACTCTAGGGCCACGCTGCAGGTGGTGCATGCACTCTGGGATGTACACTGGATCCAGCATGGAGCGGATGCACACTGGAATGCATAGCTGACGCATAGTAGGGGGACGTGCCCCCCCGAGATTGGCTGGTGCCAAAGCTGCCGCTGGCTTCTGCGGGCAGTTGCCACCCCCCACCCCTTCCCCCTCCACCTCCCCTTGTCACTGATATGGCTGCTGGCTGCTGCAGGTGGTCCCCACTCACCGCCGCCAACAGCGTGGACAGTGACTGCGGGCAGTCCCCGCTCACTGCTACCTGCTATGGTGCCCCCCCGCAGTGGCAGAAGGCACCAGTTGTTCATGCTGGAATGGGCACTGTGTACAGTATGGTCACAGAGCAGGTCCTGCATGTGACACTTGGGGCCATCCAGCACACCCCACATGCTGCCTGTGGGTCCACTCAAAAACCATGGACAGCACTGGGACCAAATGATAGTTCCACAGGCTGAATCTGGCCCTCAGGCTGAATCTTTGACACCCCTCTTCTAGACTGAGGAGCATCAAGTGGGTGGATTGTATTTTATGGATTAAAATCACGTGGCTGAATGTTACAAAAATTGCTCAAGCTCTAGGATAGAATAATGCAAAAACATTGCCAACAGCTTTAGAAGGCCATCATTGCCAGCTTCTAGCAACTGACCTAAGGTACTCTCCCAAGCACAGTGATTCATTTTTTAGTTTTTTCTTGGCTGTATACAAATACTTGCCCAGTCAGTGATCTCTATTCTACTGCCCGACAGTCTCCAGTAGTACACTACTGCCATCCACTGCTTTTACTGTGATGGTCACTGAGTTCTAAAGCAGTTAAAATTACAATAGCGCTGTGGGGCCTGGCACATTCCAGATTCATGGTAAACATCCAAGATAAACATGAGGATGTGACCTGTGGCTTTCAGATCTGGCTTTGCATTTTAAACACCTCACATTCAGAAGTATTTGGATCAACTAGTCATGAGGGATAAGGGCAACCTATAAAATTCAGACCAGGTGCAATTTCACGCTTTGAAATCTATTCCCTCTCCCAAATACAGAAGGGATCTGCCCCAGAAATTTGGACTCGTATCTACTCACAGTATAGGGTAGGAATAGCAGCAAAGATGTAGCTGTACCCCACATTAAGCAACAGCAATTATGGAGACCCCACTGCATGGGGGGTGGGGGCTAGAATTTGGCCCTTCCCTTCTGTATCACCTTGTTGCAGCTTCTGGCAGCAGCTGAAAAAGCAAAATGAACAAAGCAAAATGCCATGTCAGGTGCTGTTTCAAGGCATTTTGGAATGTGTGTTTTCAGATCCCTGCCATGTACAAGAAGCGTTTGCCTCCTAGAGGTTTCATTCAAGTCTTAATATCAGAACATTGATCAGATTTCAGCCAAATCTCTATTAAAAGCCAAATTGTGCAACAGCCTTAATGCTTCCATTTTCTTTTTTTTTTCTGTATTTCAGTGTCTGCCATTCCACTTTTATTAAAGTTATCTCATTAGCATCATTATCCATAATCAACCCCTGAGAAGGCAGCAATGTTGCTAACACTGCTCAAGGCTTTTTTACATTAAGCCTCATCAAAACATTGTCTTTTGACTCAAAAAGTGTACCCCAGTTTGTGTATTTCTCTCTCTTGCACTCACTTAGACACACACCCTTTCTTTCTTGAAAAATACGAGATTCCTCTTCATGTCACTATGCTGTGCTTCATAGGATAAAATCCAAGAGTTTGCTGATGAAACACATGTTATTCATGAGCGACTGATGATGCTGGGAACTGACCCAAAGCCACTTAACTGAAGTAGGCTTAATAAGCCTTACCTCTGATTTCAAGAAAAATATAAAGTTCTCTGGCTTTTGTGTATGTTGATCATAACAAAAGGCCCTTCTGGTTTTTCTGTTTGGTTACAAGTGAAATATTTAATTTTAACACCTTGGTTAACATGGCCTGGAACAGTTATAACTGAACATTTCTTAATACATCTATCTTTACTATTCTTTGTTTCAAATCTTAACCTTAGGTTCCATAGGTTTCAAATCTTAACTTTTTTAGGACAAGTGTATTACCATGATGGTAACTTTTGTGTCTTACAATGCTGTGCTTGAAAGGGGAAGGTGCTGCTGGCTGGAAGCAGAATGCATATAAATTGTATTCTTTCTTGTCCTTCCTGTTTCTGTGTGGTAAGCAGAGAATGTAGACTCAGATTCTGAGACAGAGTAAGTCAGTAAATATCCAGCCAGCCAGGTTGCCAGCTTGCCCTCAAGGGGGGGCGGGGGGGAATTCTCAAGAGCATTTGGGAAATGTAGACATGTCTCACTGGCTTTCACAGGAATTCTTGTTTTTAAATGCCTTATGCTCTTCTGAAAATCTTCTGCGAAGCACACCAGGCAAAGGCCTCCAGAAGCTGTGAATTTCAGCAATCCAGTTAATTATAGGCAATACAAAATCTGCAGGTACCCAAAGTATATCCATTTTACTTTTAAATGCAGATACAACCAGTTTCTAATGCTTGAAGAAAAGGGTTTTTTTCCCTCAAATAAGATGCGCTATTGTAGAAAACTCTTGTAGCGTCTCTGAGTTCAAACTTCAGGCAACTTAAATCTATTATTGAGGCTGTGATTTTTTTACAAAGAAAGTTTACAATCAGGAGGCATGTCCTAAACATTAAATAGTGGCCAGGGAAAAAGTGAACGATTGCTTTTAAAAATCCTTTTGTTTAATGCTTCTTTCCTTTCTTTTCTTTTTAAATAAAGATATGCAGAGCCTTGAGAAGCTCCTGAGGGATGCAATAGTATATGGGCAGCCTCGAAACCACAGAGCCTGGAGAAAAATCCTTATCCTTGTAGAGGGCATTTACAGGTCTGTAGACATTTTAGAAATGAACACTCCATTGTAATTTAGTAGGCCTATATAATTAAACAGGAACTGGGGTTGACTTAGAAATACAGAGGGGTATTTTTTATTGGCTCATGTCATAGTAGGATCTTAAGTGGCCTTGCTAAAGCTGTTGGTGTTTATTATTAAGGGGAATCAGATAATAACAGTTTCAGCTTTTGATGCTTTATATAAAAAATGCATAGGTCAGTCTGAGCCTTGGTGTAAGTGAAGCAACTCCAGTCTGGTCCCCTACATGTAGTTTTGAATATTGATTTGTACTCTTCGTTCCTCTGGGGAAAGGGGGATTGACATATAAATACAAAGGGCAAATCTTCAGCTGGTGCAAATTATCATAGCTCCACTAAAGTCAATAGAGCTATGACAGTTTATACTAGCTGAAGATCTTTGGTAGAGTGATTAAAGAGACCAGCTCTCTAGACTGCTACATCAAAAGAAGATATTGGCCTGGCTATTGTATGGATTCTGCATGCCAGCTTTTATAGGCAGAAAGCAGAATACAAACACAGAGAGACAAGTCAGCCTTGGTGAAAACAACCCATCTCCACTTGGTGTCACTATCCAATGGAGTGGCATCTGGGCTTGGGTATAAACTGACATTAAAGGAATTAGCCGCAGTTGTTCCAGTGCTCACATATAAGCAGACAGTGCATAATAAAAGTAATTTAAGGAGTTTGTCTAGGATTGTCTGTTAATGATGCCTTGTAGTTACGTGGCATTGTATTATATCGCATTCCTCATCCTGCAGGATGCCCAAGTGGTTTGCAAGTCAGCATTAAGCACTACACAATACAGATCACTTTACCCATCACTGAGATGCATCAGCTTTGGGCAGCAGTGGGATAAATTATGATATTTAATAAGTCCGGCTAGCTACCTTTTTCATTATGATGCATTTACTGTTCGTGTATTGTCATTACTTCCTGGTCATCAGCATTTTCTCTTTGGTGTATCATGTGCCAGTTGCTGCAGAGAACAAATGAGCCCTTATCTAAACACCTGTCACTCAGGACTAAAACAGTTTAGCAGCAGATCAGCTGATCCAAAGCAGGCTGAACATCTCCTTTCAGCCAGAATAAACAGACCAAAACTGCAAATAAACATAGCTTGGCCCAGCTAAAGGAAAGCAAAGTTCTAAGGACTTTTGATCATGCAGAAATTAGGTGGACCACCAACATTTTACTGACAAATACCCCTGTCAGTCACATGGCCTACAAAAAAAAAACTGCAGCTGCTGTGATTTAGTCAGTTTTAAATCCTATGTTTCATATGTCAACAATAATGGAAAGTGACAGTAAATTTGAGACACAGACATGCTGGTTAGGCATAACAGTTGCACAAACTCACGATGTCAGTTTGTTTTGGCATTTGCAACTTAATCAATCTTGCATTTACAAGACACTGAGCTTAAATTTCGTTAAATCTCCTGTTGTTTTTCCAAGATAATTTTTCAAGTGGACAATAGAAGAGCCATCTTTCTCATTGCTTAGCAAAAGGCATCATGTAAAACTTTAATTTGTAAGGTCCTAGTATTTTAGATGAGGATTGTCAGCGTGCCTAAGGGAATTATGCGAGAGGCAGGGATTTTGGGGGGTGATATCTTTTATTGGATCAACTGTATAGTTGGGATAGAGTTAGACAAGCTTTCAAATGCAAGACCTGAAGAAGAATGTCTTGCATTCAAAGGCTTGTCTAACTCTATCCCAATTACACAGTTGGTCCAGTAAATGATATCACCCAAAAATTCTTTGCTTCTGCATTATTCCTGGATCATCATAGCTACATCAGTCTAACATTACCATAATGTGGACGATATCAAAGTCTGTCACTTAAAATAGAAAATCCACAAACTAAAGGAATTAAGCACTCAACAGCCATGGACTTGCAATACGAATTCATTGGATAATATGATCATAGGGCTGAAGGGACCTCATGGGGTCATCTAGTGCAGCTCCCTGCTCAAGGCAGGATCATCCCAGGCAAGTATCTGTCAAATCTCCTCTTGAAAATTTCCAGGGATAATGATTCCACAACTTGTCTGGGTAGCCTTTTCCAATGCTTGACCACCCTCATAGTCAGAAAGTTTCTCCTTATTTCCAATGTAAATTTCCTTTGATGCAGTTTGAAGCTACTGCTCCTAGTCCTGTTCCCTACAGCCACATAAAAAAGGTTACCTCCATCTTCTTTATAATCACCCTTCAGGTATTTGAAGGCTGTCATCAAATCCCACTCAGTTTTCTTTTCTCCAGACTAAAGAGGTCAAGCTCTTTCAGCCTTTCCTCAGAAGCCATACTTTCCCTGTTCTAATCATTTTTGTTGCTCTCCGCTAGACATCTTTCTTGAAGCAGGCAGTCAAAAAAGAAGGGTGCCTCACTCCAATTGCGTTAAAAAGTTTAATCTCATCCTAGCACCTCAAAATTGATTATTTCCATTCAAGTGAAAGCCATAAAATAAGAAACTAATAAAAAAACTTAACTCCTTTTTACTACCTTAAAAGAAACTGGTACACACATTAACTAGTTTTTAAATCAGCTTTATGCATTCGAATGATGTGAGCAAATCAGAACTCAAAGCTCCTACTTCAGATTGCAAATCAGTTCTACTGTGGGCTGAGAGAAAACTCCCATTATACTGGCACTGTAATTTATTATTGCATTACTGGCTGTACTCAATATCTACCTGTCCTTGAAGCACTGTATAGTCATTGTTGCTTGCACAGATTAGCAAATCAAATAGACCAAACAAGCATACAGCTAACAACATTTTAAATGCAAAGAAAGGGTAAGGAAAGACATACTAGAATTGCCTCTTTTACACTTTGCTTGAGCTGTTTCCTCTCATTCTGATTCTTTCCTTTCTTGAGGTATGGTTTTTGCAATATGATTTTCCAGCACCCATGCTGGCTAGCATTAGTTCGTTTCAAGTTTTGCCAGTGGTACATTAACACTGTGTCCATACTGGAGAAGAAGAGGAGAAATATTACCAGATCCTTCTTGCTAAGGTCATATGATGTCTTTTTAAATGGGTTTCTAAAGAAATGGATCTTCAAGATAACTCGTATATAGAATTGAAATTATTTGGTCAAAATAAAGCATCTTGATTTGCAAGTTTGGTTTGGCAGCTTCTTCCACAGATACTTTTTCCAGGGATTCAGGAGAAACTTAAAACTTTCCATTATTGTTTTAACATTGTTACATATGACACCATGGTCTTCTGGTGGTGAGACTGATGTTAAAAGCCAAATTCTTCTTTCAGTATCATTCAAGCAATCCCTTGGGCTATGGTATGGGTATGTTAAAGAGTTCTCCTTTGCTACATTGTGCATGAACCCAAGCTTACCATCTGGCAGAACTTGAAAAGAACTATTGCTAGCCAACATGGATGTTAAAAAAACTCAGGCGGGTGTTTCCAAACCAAAGCCTGCCTAAGTGCAAGCAGAAATTTGCCCCTAAACTTGTGAAGGATCCAAGCTATATGTCAATTAAACAGTGAGGAAAGTGTCCATTTATGTATGTATGCATGTATGTAACATCTGAAAAAGGAAAATGTAGCAAAGATAAATGTAACTATTAGTGAAAACTGGCTTTTAACTTGCATTAGCGTGAGAGTAAATGGATTCAATATTCATTCCAAATACAGAAAGACCACATGACTATCAGTCCCCAGTACAAAAAGCATGACCAAGTTTTGGCAGTGTCCATGGTGCAAATTAAACTGACTTGCTAAATCAGATCTCTATTATTTAAATTCTAGCTAATGTTTTCCTTGGCATCTACCATTTTCAGTTCAGATCAACCAGTTACTGCTTTCTCAATCAGTTTCTGGTACATGCATGCTCCCTTGTAACATACTTGCATTTCTGTTAGACGAGCCAAAGTCCAGGGCAATAATTGAAGGGCAACATGGAGTGCTCAAAAAGATGATTTTTTCATATTTTTTTTTTTCAATTTCCATTTTAATTTGATTTTGAGCATGTTTCCATACAAGCCAGCGGGTGGCTCTCTGAACATTTGGATTTCATCCAGGGCATTTTCACGTATACTTGAAATTTTGCGGGATTCAGTGCCAGTACCCTAGGCAATCTATTGGGACAATTTTTTTATTTCCTGCTATTATGTGATTGGACCAAGGGATTGAAAAACAGGCAATGTTTTAAGTGTCTGGCCACAGACCAGCAAAAAGGGTTAATCAATCAGTGGCTGTTTCCTAACGGTTCAACGTATGGTATTTCATTTGACTTTTTAAACTATTGCTGTAAACCACAAAATAGAGACAGTTGTGTCAAGTCTCCTAAACACCACCAGGTGCAAAGTTTACCAAAGAAAATAATGTTAAAAGCAAAGACTAAGATTTATTGTGTATATTTTGGAAGTAAGAGATTGACATAAATATAAAGTATGCATCTTGTGAAAGATCAGATCAGGAATGGGGCCAGAGGGTTTTACTTATAAGGAACGATTTATTTGCAGTTTGAAGAAGAGCATAGGATAAGTCATCAAAGAGTAGAGGACTGTTAATAGATTTTGTTATCTGTCAGAGTTGTATTATGTAATTATGAAAGATAAAATGGTAGGCTAAATATTAAAATCAGTCTTTCTGACTATGCAATGAATGATGCTGTGAAAAATGCCTCATTCTATTTCAGGGGTGGGCAAAATGCGGCCCGCAGGCCAGATCCGGCCCACCGGCCATTCTAGCTGGCCCGCGGGGTGCCTAAAAAGTTTAGAAAATTAATATCTATCTGCCTTTGGCTGCCTGTCATCCATCCATCAATGGCTTGCCAAAACTCAGTAAGCGGCCCTCCGCCCAAAATAATTGCCCACCCCTATTCTACTTGATTATATGGTTAGAAGGCCAGCTCCCTGAGATATTTATTTTTAAACTCAGCAGCCTCTAGAGAATAAGCCAGTAAAGATGGTGAGGAGGACTAGGTAACCCATGGGAGCATGTCTTTTCTTTCCAAAGTGCTGATCAAAATACCATGAGGGTTTAAGGGAAGAATCCATTGACTTTGAGAGGATTTGGATTCGGCCCAAAACTCTGTAGTTGGTACATCCTTGTACCATGCCTTGTCAGGGGACGTGTTTACAGCTCCGTGACTATATAACCTGGTTAACACTTCAATAACATTGCAGAGTAGATAACATTGTCAGTAATGGGATTAGCACCTTGTATTGTATAGGAAAATTTATCCCAGGCATAAACCGAACAGGTTTTGAACTATTGTAATAGGTTCAATGTTGTAAATAGGTCAGTTTTGTGCCACAGCTTCATTGTGTGATGGGACTATGAAGAAGAGAGAGGATACCATATGAGGAAAACCACTTCAGAAATTATAAGGTGAAAGAACAGTGCAGATCTCAGCTAGGGCAGAGCTGAACTCAGTTGCCCTGGATTTGACGCAATAATGCAGAAGTAACATAACTCTGTGACAAAGCCTGTTTCCTGTTTCACTTGTGTAGATGACAGGCCCTCATCTTTTAATAGCATATTTTATTTTGGGGGCCTGATTATGGCAAGCAACCAGCTGTGAATGAATGGCACACAAAATTATTGCCACAGCCTTTGCGCAGCCTATCTGAGGGCTTCTGCTGTTATAGTCTTTGATTTCCCCTGAAGCACACAGTGCAAAGGGAAGAAAGAGGAGGCAGGACTGTGGCCTCACTCACTCCATCCCATCACACCACAATGGGAGGACTAGGCCTACACTGTCTAGAGGCTGGTCTGCACAGGCCACGTGTATGCTCTGCTCCTCGAGGCAGGATTTGGCTCCCCGAGGCCCAATTCCTTCCCAGAATTCTCCTCGTGTTCCCCATTTCTCCGAGATGGTTTAGACAGAGTGAACCTGCCATGAGCAGAGGATTAGATTACGTGATTTCCTAAGGGTCCTTTCCAAGCAAATATGTCTATAATTCTACTTTGGGCAGTGGAGCTCTGTCCTACCTCTGAGGCCAGAGGATAAAGGTTGTGGTTTATAAACTGATCCCTTCCCACAAAAAATGTTCAGACTTCATCAGACTACTTCTTATAAACCTCCAGAGCTACAAAAGAGGCAAGCAGTTATGCAAGAACAATACTACCAACATGAGCTGTATACATTTGGTTTCTTCTCAAGATCCCTGGTTTAAATTTAATCTCAATCAATGCTTACCAGAGGATTTCGCCTTCCTTTTGGGCTTCTCTGAGGCTCCCAGACAAAGTGAATTTGGTCTCAGTCCAGTTCTAACCAAACAGTTGTCTGCATCACAGACACTCTTCCCCAGTTACTGAAAGTCAGCAGAGAGGCCAAGGAAGGAGTCAGCATAGGTTATGAACTGGCCTCTAGTCCCTAGAGGACTGAAGCATGTTAGCCGGACAACATAGAAAAACTTTCATGGAGGCATCAGTATTGTATCCATTCTGTGGATCCCTCCCATGCTGTGAGTCCTTCTGAGATCAATGGGCCTTTTACTTTTCTGGTGGTTCTGTCCTCTGTTCCAGGTGTGAAAGGGTTAGGGTGGCCATCAAAGAGGACAGTCTGGTTGTCCTCTGTCCTCTATTGATACAAAACCGGATCCCTTTATGTCCTCTATATTTCTTCTTGAAGAGAAAAATGGAGGACATAAAGGCGTCAGCTTTTGTATAAGCAGAGGACAGAGTAGCAGAAAACTGGAATGTCCTTTATGATGGCCACCCTAGAAAGGGTCTACATGAAGTGACTACACTATCCTCATTATATTCTCTTAGAATTTAAAACCTTGTGGCCACTAGTAGAGGGTATTTAACTAAGGATCTGGGTATAATTTCATGCTGATTTATACAGTAGAAGCTAAATTTTCTATTATTAATTTAAGATTGTAACCCATAAAGCTCTGAGGATGAACATCCTGTGTGCAGTGTTGTCTGCCTGAGTCTCCAAACAAGCCAAAACAATAACTTGGACAGACATGTAAGCTGCCCCCCATTTTTCTGCATGGGCTAATAAATTTGATGATGTCAATTTAAATGTGAAAATACTTAATGAGTACACTTATGGTCATTTTAGCTGAAACATCCCCGTAAAGTAGTATATCCATTGATTTTATTGTACTCTCTGATATTGATAGGGGAACAGTGGGCATATCAAGTATTGCTGAGATTTAGTTAAAGCCTTCCCAGGATGCCAGTTTTGACCATGAGAAAGATGGGAATTGGGAAACTTTTGATGATTTTTCTAAAAGCCTGCCTGCTGCTTTACCCCTCTGTCACATTCCCAGTTTCTGCCTCCTCACTTACTTAATGCAATGTCATGTTGTCAGTGGAAAAAATCCATAGAAGCAACAGAAAATAGTTTTATATAAAAATAAATAACATGGCAAAGCTGTGCTGTCAGCACATACTTATTTGCATATTAGATTTGAGGACAAACTTTTTCAGGGAACTGTCTTAGAGTATTTACTTTGGCACATCTAAGCCAGGGACCTACCCTCAGAATACCTCGAAAATACATTATCAAGCAAAAAGTGGCTAACCTGTAGGATGGATGCCACAAGTGGCATAGGCAGTCTCTATGTGTAGCATGCAGCAGATCAGGGAGGGGACAGGCAACACAGAGGCAGATAGGGCAGGGAGCAGAAGGCAAAGCAGCAAATCAGTGAGGGAGCATAGGGGAGAAAACAGAAAGCGGAGCAGCAGATCACACAGGGGAAGGGGATCAGAAGAGCACTGGGGGAAGAGGCAGCCAAATGCCTGCCAAAAAGGTTGGCCTCCATTGAATTAGCACTTTAACCTCCTCCCTCCTACCCACCCAGTCCAGCTAGTGGAAGAGCCCAAAGTTAATTCACTCTGGTGATAACTGAGTACCTGTGAAGATAGCTGGTGACAAGCTTCCTCAGCCATCTCACACAGGTTTTCAAGACATCAAGAGTGTTTACTGCAATTATATGGATAATTTATGTTTCCCAGATTAAAATGGATTTCTTACTTGTCTCCTCAGGGTTCAGCTTACAGTGTAAATCTTCAAGTCCACCTAACCTATTGATGTAGCTACCACAAGTGTTCTTTTGGTCCCCTTCATGTGCCACTAATGTATGAACACAGAATATTTAATTTGCTTCAGTTATTGGTGGGAGGGACATAACGTACATAATAGGATCCTGCCCTGTCATATATTACATGACACATCTCCAGAAAGGCACAAAGTAGGAGCAGAGAGGACAAGCAGTGGTGGAAGTTGCATTTGTATCTCCCAGGTTCTACCAGCTCCAAGGGCCAGGGCTGTTCTAAGATATGGCAACTACCTGAGAACTAGCTTGGGGCTATTCTGAAGAGCAGAAAAAAAGTGTTCCTGTCCTGAGCTTTTATCTTTGCTAGCCCTATGCTTCTCCTACAACTCAGAGCTGATTCTCCCAGGACCCATTACCTGAGAATGTTGCCAGAGAGGTGCTTAGGACTTAAGCAAGTATGGCCCAGAGTTGCAAAGATCTATGAATTGCATTTTTGTAATGCATTATTATATACTTGTCTGGATAGCAGCCAGTGTGTATATTTGACTTCACATTTCTTTTGACCTTTAAGCAGGCTGTATTGTACACACCTTGCACTCCATCATATATTTAAAGGGAGCAGCATATTAAGGCATCTGGGTATTATTCATTAGCAATTCTTTCATTCCCTAGCATGGAAGGTTCCATTGTGCGCTTGCCAGAAGTAGTTGCCTTGAAGAAAAAGTACAAAGCCTACCTCTACTTGGATGAAGCTCACAGCATCGGTGCTGTGGGACCAACGGGCCGAGGAGTTGTGGAATATTTTGGAATGGATCCTGACGATGTTGATGTATTGATGGGTACATTCACTAAAAGCTTTGGAGCAGCTGGGGGATACATAGCTGGCAGGAAGGTAACTCGAAAGATTCTATTTTAACATCAAAAACATGACATCCATTTTGTTTATTGCTGTCTTTCCCTATAAGTTGCCTTATGCTAGCACTCTTTCAAAGATAAAAGTTAATACGTGGTCATATTCAGATGTTCTACAGTGTTGGGATGGGTAAAATAGTTGGCCTTTTTATTTATGCCTCATATTTACATTATATAATTTTTTTTATTACCAGGGCTTTTGTGCTGCCCTGGGCTTTTTATAATGTAGCTGTTTGTTGCTTTGGGAAGGATTTTCAACAAGTTTTATTGCTAGCTAAATATGATGCACTGTTCTGATTTGCATGGAGAGAGTTTATTATTTTATTTCATTTGTAGAAACAGCATCCTGAAAGTACAGGGTCCTTTGATAATAGAATTTCTAAATATTTGTGGAATGTTTCATTCTCACTTTTGAGGTTGGTGGAGAAATTCTTTTGCTAAGGAAGTTTTGCAGTAGCAAACAATATGCACTCAATAGCCCCATGTCCATCCAGAAAATTTCTTCTTGTTGATGACAAAAATCAACAGCAAGTGCAGCTGTACATGATGTAACTGGATAAAGAAAGCATGGTAAAATGGCAAAAAGCAAGCTAAAAAGAAAGCATGAGCAGCACCGTTGTGCAATTTGGTAGTTTTCCATTCTTTTCCTTCTGTTCAGGTTGAAGTCGTCAAACAGACTGAACTCCAGCCTCTGTTAACATGTAGATGCAGCTGCGTGTGTCTGTTTATGTATACTATTAAACTGTTATATGAAGAATGGGACGGATTCCCTGAGATTGCGAACTGGCATTATTTCACTGGTTTCTGTGAAACTATGAGTTGTCATGCTATCATAAGCATTAGTGGAGCTATGACACTTGGGATCTGTCTTAAGAGCTATAATGAGTTTGCTGCAGGTATAAATGTGGCTTGCAGCTGAACTGGCACAAAACTGTGGCAATTCCTTTGATGCTGTTGTGGTTGTTCCTGGTTTATAGCACTGTAAAGGCTGTTCCTGCTTTATAGCACTACAAGCAGAGAATGGCCCCAATGCATTTTAAGAAATGTGGATGCCCATCAAAAAAAAATCATTTTGATAATTTAACCTTCATTATCCACCTTATAAGACAAATTGTAAAGCTAAACCCAAATCATGTTTTCTATACACATATCCTAAAAGTGCTTCAAAGTATCATCAACGGTGTCCGTAAAAAAAATAAAATAGCCATTTCATCCCTTTTGTCATAGTAATTCCTATTTCCTGTTCTGTTCACCATGCAGCCTAATTTTTTTACTTTTTAGTTAGATACAATGCTAAGAGTGTTGTTTATACAAGAAAATTCCTGACATGAAAATATCATTGTTCAGCTCCAGGTGTGTTGAAAATGTTAAGCTTTCTACATTTACCACCTGTCCATTGATTCAATCAAGGGGCGTCTTTACACGTGCTCGGGGGGGGGGGGGGGTTAATTAGAGCAGCTCTGAGAGTCACTCTAATTAATGCTTCCACAGAGTCACATGTATTTAGTGTCTTGCGCTTCAAAATGGAAGCAGGGGTACCTTAACTAAAGCTCACTGGATGAGATTTTGTTAAAGTACCCCGCCGCCATTTTGAAGCACAGAGATGCTGAATACTCATGATGTGGAGGCTGCTGGAGCATGCTAATTAGCACACATCACAGCAGACTTCCAGCACATATATAGGTGCCTGTTACTTAACTGCACACAGATTAAAACTATATTGGAAAGAGTAAAAATATTTAATCTACTTTCCTTAATGTGTATATAAGCTCATACAAGGCTTCAGAGCAAAGAATTGGCTGCACTTCATATGGCAGATGTAAGACTGCTCTGTAGTAACTTATAACTTCTGTAGGGGATGTGGTTAGTGGGCTATTTACAAGAGGCGTACCAATATATTGGTTCCATATCAGATCAGCACCGATAAAAGGAAAATTAACATTATCGCCTTTCAGCTTCTTTTGACGGGTATAGCTGATAATGTACCAATAACTATGCCTTCTGGCTGAGGCCCCCAGACACCGTGTACGTGCACACAGCTGCATGCACGCACCAGCCAGGAATGCAGCTGGGCACTATGGAGAACAGCACCCTGCAGGTAGGTCTGGGGAGGGGAATGCGGATTGGGGGGGGGTGCAGATCAAGGCCCCATGGGACCCTGAGGGAGCAGGTGAATGGGACCCTGGAGGAGCAAGACGTAGCCGTGGGATGCTTGTCCATGGGATCAGCATCCTGGTGCTTAAAAATGGCAGTGGGGGCACTTGAACTAAAGCTCATTTAATGCCACCATTTTTAAAAGCCAGGTCTTTGCCACCATTTTGAAGCGCTGGTCACTTTTAACTGGAACAAAGCTGAGTGTGATAAGGGCGGAGGCAGGCTGCCCACTGTGCGCTCGTGGTTCTCTGCCCTGCTGCCTCTGCCTCAGGAGCGGCACTGGCCACGCTTCATCCCCTGCCCATCCAGCAGCTGGAGACACAGCTTGCTGCTGCCTCTGCTGCTGGACAGGCAGCAGCTCCTGGGGCAAAGGCAGCAGGGTGAAGAGCCCCAAGCCCACAGTGGACTAGCTACCCGCAGCTCCATCCCACTCCCCCAAGGTGCTATTCACTTCCCTGCCCTAGCCCCTGCCCCTGTCCCACACCCTCCCTCACCATGGGGGTCTCGATCTGCCCCCACTCCATGCTCCTTCCACTCCACAGACTTACCTGCAGAACGCTACTCTCCATGCTGCCCAGCTGCATTCCTGTAAGTCAGTTATCAGATCAGTATTGGCTGATATTCCTGGTGAATAATTGGCTATTGGTTTCTTGGTTTCAGCCAAGAAAATGTTTATCAATACACCCCTAATATTTACTATGTGAATATATTTGTCTAGTTTTAATAGCAGGCTGTTACAAAAAAAGAAACAGAAAAAGAAACAGTGGCTTGAGACAGCCACTCAACCACCAACACCTCACAGACAAGGCAAGATCCATTTGTTTGGTGTTCTACTTCCAAGCTCTTAATGAAGTCACCATAGTAGTTTTGTAGGGGGCATTTAGGGGCAGCGAATCCAAACTTGTGAATACACAAAAGCAAAACCCTGATTAAGTTTAAATGGACACACTCCCTCAAGCAGGAGGTAGAGAGACAGTGAAGGAAAACTGGCTAAGTAAAGGCACAACAGGATCTGATGTGCAATCCTCACAATCACGCTTCCTGCCATGCACATTACGCCTTATTGCAAGTGCAGGGTCCCAGGCTCCCCTTGTACCAGGAAGTAACAAACTCCTGCGGCTGGGAGCCCCATCAGCTGATCAGGCTATCAGCCGTGAGGGTGCAACTGCAGCTGCAAGCCTGGATCAGCTGACGGGGCTCCAAGCCATGGGAGCACAGGGTGCCATTCCCCTTTCTCTCCCTCCGCAGCTGGGAGCCCCAGCCTGGCCACACAATTAATGACATGATAAAAAATGACCACAAAGTTATTACACATTTTTTGTGTAATAACTTTGCAACTTATTCCTTGTTTTATCACACTATTAATTGCATTAGCATATGGCTTTAAGATGTGATTATCTGGTTAAATACATCTTGAGTGTAAAGTGTGTCAAGGGCCTAATACTTGGACTGCTCAGGTTAGAAGTAACTGCAAAACTGAGGCCTTCTCAGAGTCTCTACTAAAGGATAGCAGGACTCTAAGAAGAACAGAATACATGGAGGCCTTTTGTTGTTTTAAAGGCTTTTGCTCTCAAATTACGCTGTATTCCCACTGTTAAGAATAGCCAATGCTTTGCTTTAAGAAAGCTGTCTACCCACTGGCCACAGTCTCCCGAAGGGGAGAACTGTAGATGCCAAACCCAGTCGGACTTGCTGGGTAGGCACGATCTCTCCACAAGAATACTGTAGCCCAGGGCCCAAACTAGAATCAAATCAGTTCACCCTAGAAGTGAAGGCATGAATTCAGACATGAGTGGAAATACATTTGTGGTGACCAGAGAGAGGTCAGAAGCACAGCTATCCTTGTAACTAGCCCATAGGCATGATACTACATATTAGTGGAGGGCAAAGGCAGGAGTCACCTTATTTTCTTTAGTATTGCGGATAGATTATTGGATTTTATAGACTTGGTCCAATCTAGCCAGGTATATTCTCAGTTCCCAGACTTCTACCAATTATATATGCCGATTCAAGTGTATAAA
Organism: Alligator mississippiensis; assembly: GCF_030867095.1. Lineage (NCBI taxonomy): Eukaryota > Metazoa > Chordata > Crocodylia > Alligatoridae > Alligator > Alligator mississippiensis. Next base: position 221,164,380 of record NC_081824.1, on the reverse strand, counting down.
GACAGCAAGGGATGCGGGCATCCCATTTCCTTCTCTAGCTACACTATGGTCTGAAGTATACCCACTGATCAAGTATAGAGTCTAGATGCTCCTTTAATTAGTGCAGCAAATAATATTGTATCTTTAATTCTATAATTTCTCCTTACAGTGCTGTCTTTAACATGTTTGCCATTTAAAGATAGAAACACGCATTGGCTGTAAGTTAAGAGTACTCTGCTCTGCCCTACATAATTTTGTAGATAATCTATTTAGTAGGGCTGTGCAAAGCTTCACCTGCTGACTCAAGTCAGAGGAGATTCGGCCTGATTTGGTGGCCAACTCTCCAAATCCAAATCGAATCAGGGGACCAATAAAAAGGTCTGAATTGATTTGAAGCTCTCTGACTCAATTTGGAAAAGATTCGGAGAGCTTCAGTGATTCAGGCAGTCCCCGCTCACTGCCACTGAGAGCTGGACTTGGAGCTGGTAAGTATGGGGCAGGGGAGGGGGGCTGGAGAAGGGAGGAGGGCCCCCCCACCTGCTCCCCCAGCCCCACCCCCATGGCTGCCCCACCTGCCCCAACTCCCGGTGCTTTAAAAAAAAGCCCCTACTCACTGGGTGCTGCCCGGCAGGGGGGCAATCTCTGCTGCCCCTCACTGCCCCATGCTGCTTGGGGGGCTCTGCCATGAGCCCCCTGGCCCCCTCTGGCTCCCCCAGCACCACCCCCATGGCTGCCTTGCCCACCTGAGCTCTGGCCCTTGAAGAAAAACAAAAACAAACCCCCCCGGGCTCATCAGCTTCTGCAGCGGCCTTGGGGCTTCGGGGGGCTCATGGAAGAGGGGATCGCCCCCCTGCTGGGCAGGAGCCGGTGAGGCCGGGATTTTTTTGGTTTCTTTTTTTTCTTAAAGGGCTGGAGCTCAGGCAGGCAGAGCAGCCATGGCAGGGGGCTGGGGGAGCAGGCAGGAGTCAGGGGGCTGCATGCAGAGCCCTCCATGCAGCGTGGGACAGTGGAGGGCAGTGGGGATCACCCCCGCCACTCCCCACAGGGCAGCACCAGGTGAGTTGGGGCTTTTTTTTTCAAAGTGCCGGGAGCTGGGGCAGGCAGCCATGGTGGGGGCTGGGAGATCAGGCAGGGGATGGACCTGGGTGATTCAGAGATTCAGCAGCAGCTGAATCGATTTGGGACAGTGATTCAAATCACCAAGCAGATATTAGCTGCTTTGCACAGGCCTCCTATTTAGTACAAAATCTATTTCTTCTTTTCTTTTTAAACTAGTATCTCTGTTTTGTTAATTTAATACTTCCTACACTCCTGCTCTTCCAGTGAACTACTGACTACTATTGGAGAATACTGAAGAATTCTTTTTTGCCACTGAGACCCTGTGCTATGAATGTCTTGTTTTTACATACCGTATTTACTCGAATCCAAGACAGGGTTTTTTTTCCATTCATCCTTGTTTTGGATTTGAATACAAGGATCCTGAGTCAGAGTAGGAGGATAGGGAAATAGCTGGTAGAGAGGAAACAACCTGTTTGCCCAAGTTGTTGTTTTTGGTTTCCAACTGAATTGCTTTAAACACTGCAATTGATCCTGTCATTTCTGCTTTTAGCTAGCTACCATCCAAGGTGGGTGCTATATTCTCGTCTTATTTCACTTGAATACAAGGACCCAGAGTCAGAGTAGCATTAAGCTCTTTCTTTTTTTCTTTCTTTTTTCTGAGTTATTGCTCAAATATGTGTAAACATTGGTACCCACCTGACATACAGACTCTCCCACAGCTCCTGTTTCTGGGACCCAGAGTTGATAACACTAAGAGACTGTGTTTGCATTAAGACTACTGCAGTATACACAACTTCATTTCATTCTGTTATTTAATATTAATAAGCAAATAAATAATTGCTGATAGCCAACTACAATTTTTGAGCTTGAAAACTTTTTTCTGTAGCTCAGGAGACAGCAGGAAAAAAAATATAAAGAACAAGCTGGTTTATTCTTTGGCAATCCCTTAACTTTCAAAAGTTCCCTTTCTAGTCACGTACAATAAAGTTATTTTAGAAGTGTTTATTGCAGTTCACAGCAAATTAGTACCAAGTTAAACTAATTTTGTTCTTTTTTTTCTACGCCTTCCTCTTTGACTAAAATCTAACAGCTTTTTTATGTTTTTTCATGTAACAGCTCTGAAGTAAGTCAGGGTTGTGAAACTAATTCTGAAATGGTTAGCCAAACTTGCAAGAATTCCTCAGGCCAAATTACCTCCATTTTGGGTTATGTCCAGGTGCAAAGGGAGAATGTCAGGAACATTTTTTGGGTATAGTTTAATTTAAACAGATATAAACCCATGAAGACACTCATGTTATTTTTGGTTCAGCTTATATTGCCTGGGAAAGAGCTTTACAAACAAATCATGTCACTTGGAACAGGAATACGCAGATGGGGGAGGACAATTCTGCCAGTATAAACAGGAAAAAAATATCAGGATAGCTGGTAAAATTCTGCCATGAAGAGTAAGTCTGAAACCTCTTTCTCCTCTATGTAGGCCTCCAACCTATAATTTTTCATTTGTATCTTGTTCTCAAACTGGGATAGGGAGCAGGAAAGGCTTTTTCACCAGATCTGGCCCTAAAAATCAGCCGTCAGATCTACTTGCATAAGTCCATATTTTTACAGAGTCCTCCTTAAGTTAGTATTGGTTGGCCAGAGTGCAGTGATTCAAGGCGGTAGAACTAATTTTATAATCAGATTAAGTTCAGAAGCTTAGTATGAGGCCTTAGGCCTTAAAGTAAGTGAATTTATCCTGTGTAAGCAATTGTCAAAATTTCTCCATTTGCTAAGAACTGTTATGTACAGTGTTTTGCACCTATTAGAATTGTAGTATAACCATTTTATTGCAAAATTTACTGGGTCATCTAAGCCACAAAATTATGGACATCATTAACAGTACAACAAGGCAGCACAAACTGTTCCTATTGTAACAGGAGCTGCTATTTAAATGTCAGATTTGAGCAAGATGCCAAACATGACACCATCAAGCCACCAAATTTAAAAGACAACATCAGCAATTTTGTGGGTACTGCCTTTGCATTAATGTAGATCCCTTTTTAAAGGAACAAAACCTTTTAGAAACATTAGCCAATCATCATTAATGTAAATGTACAATTAGCAAGGAAAAATTATGTTATAAAAGATGTCAGTACCACACTTAGAAGTTGAAAGGAGCTGACTGCCATGGTCTGAAGGTCATTTACACCTTTTCTTTCCAGGAGCTGTGTTTTCATACTTATTGTTAGGTATGGCTTTGTACTTGTACTACCTCAGTCAAATGGTAGCTGAGCTTGTGCTTTGCTTTCCAGTAAGACTGACTTTCTTGTTCAGGGACAGTGTGCTGTAACTTTTATTCCAGAAACCCCATCATAGAACAAAATGGTGAGGTCCTTGTCCTAATCACAGTTTAATTTCATTTTCACTCTGTACAGAGACATGTTTCAGAGGCTTTAAGGCCAAGTGTCAGACATCTGGCCTTAAAGCTAGAATAGCTGGAATAACTGGCTGGAATAGCTCCACATCCAGCCACTCCACATTCCCAGCCACATGGGCATGTGCAGCCAGTTTGGCACGTGGGCTGCACCTAGCACCGTGGATGCTGCATGCAACACAGGTTGTCAGTCCAGGGCGTACACTGCATGCAACATCCCTACCAGACCTACCCAGAGTGCTGGTTCCTGGGCCAGTCTGGACCAGACCACTCTGGAGCTAGCATGCAAGTCCAATCTGGCAGGGTGCCACATGCAGCGCATCTGATCCAGCCCCAGGCATCCTGTGCAACACACACAGGCCCTGCTCTGGGGCTCACTCTACCCACAGTGCATGGGGGTGCACACTGCAGGCAGCACCCTGTCAAACTGGCCCAGTGCACTGGCTCTGGTGCGGCATTCCAATCCAGCCTGCAGACCAGCCCAATGACCCTCATCCAGCCCTTGGGCCCAGATGTGTTTGATACCCCTGCTCTAAAGAATATGTCATAGTTAGTTGTATGTTGTAATTGGGATGTATAATGGCAATCAAGTTCTAGCCTTATATTAAGGACAAACTTAGAGGACTCCATTAAACATAGAATATAGTGAATATAGAACTAGTAATGTTACTTCTCTTCTGGTAAGTCCAAGAGAAGGGAAACTGAACAGTTTTCCTGTTGCATATTATATATATCACTACTAAGGGTAACACAGCATAGTATTTTAAATTCAGCTGTTCTCTGGTCCATTAGTGAATTAAATGATTTTTCCCCCTCTTCTATGCAGAATTTCAAGATTGAAGTCAATAGTGTTCTGCTCCATAGTTTCTTTCAGCTCAGGTTGCCTTGCTTCTGTTTTTAAGTATCTGCACTTGCTAAAAGATCACTGTGTTTCTTCATGCCATAACTTTTTAATGACAATCAGTTTTTAAAAAATCGTAGTCAAATGTCTTTTTAGTAGTTCTCACTGCTTCTGTAGTTGGTAGGCTGTTCTGCTCTTTTACCTGCTGAAAATTAATTCAAATTCTGTTCTATTTTTTAAGGAACTTATGGACTTTTTACGAACTCATTCCCACAGTTCTGTTTATGCCACATCTATGTGTCCCCCCGTTGCAGAGCAAATCGTTAGGGCCATGAAGTGTGTCATGGGACTAGACGGAACAACAAAAGGTAAGACATCTTTGTGACTAAGCGCAAAGGTCAGAAACTTTTCCAGCAACAAATGACCAAAGCAGTAAAGAAGTAAGGGAATTGCTACAGTGCTAAGGAAATCAATTGCTTTGTACATGTCTCATGCTTGCATGCTTCAGAGTGTTTTTAACAACACTGCACACACATTAATTAACCAATGATTTCCCTGTCATCACAGTGGCAGGGCATTAGCAGCACCCTCATCTCTCCTGCTTTTATCTTATGGCATGTGGTAGGGTATGCTTGATCTTTCTGATTTTGTCTTGTAGTTGTATGCAAGGGTTTGAAGTTACAATTTTGGGGGCCTTTGGGTGAGGAGTTACCTGTGAATACAGCAGATGCCTATGGAAGCTTCTTCTGATCCTATGTTCTACTTACTTGTCCACATTTTTGCCCAATGATCTGAGAGTACATTATAGGCCATTATCAAGCTAAGCTTCAGAAAACTCCTGGAAGGGCTGGTGAATACTGTTATGCTGGCTCTGTTGTTGGGCGAACAGAAACACTGAGTGGCCAGATGACTTGGTGGAGGTCACAAAGCAAGACACTTACAGAGACGCAGATATCCCTTTGGAGCTCTTGCCTTGAGTTCATTCACTAAGTCCTGGCCCACACTACTTCCAAAAAGCATGAAGGAAAACTAGACTAATGAAAATGGATCATGTGACTTTACAGCATGAGTTCAGAATTAGAACTGAGATCCTTTCATTCATTATATTGGTACTGCCATTAAAATACTACTTAGAGGTACTCAACCGAGGAGCTTCCTCTTGGCTGTGATGGTTCCAGATCCACTTCTTGATGAATGCAAATCTTCCAAGTCTCAAACAGTTGAAATCATGCTAGAGGCATTCTATTAAGGTGTCACAGGATAAACAGTGGTATTAACAAAATTATGTCTTCATTCACTATATAACAGGATTGTGATGTCTTGGATTTAATTTGTTTTGATACAGTATTATGGGGAGACCTGAAGCAAGACTTAGTGGTGTTATTTAGGGGAGAAGAGTAGTATTTATATTGTTTCCCTGATAGCTGATCTAATGATTTCCTCTGTAAATGTACACTGTGCGTGCATCTGTATGTGCCCCCGACTACTTGTTGCTACAGCAACAGAGCATCTCTTGTAGATGTGCCCTGAATGTGGTACGCTGTAGGATAAATGTATAGTGGGTCTTTCTGTTAGCATTTCAATCTGTTACTGAAATATAGTCAAGGTATGAGATTTAAAATATATTAACCCAGGAATAATAGCTGATGTACCAACCCTTTTTATTTTTAAGGGTGTTTAGGATATGAGTTGTGCATAGTGTTATTTTATGTATAGCATATGTGTGAAGTGCTAGTTTCTAAATTAAACTGTGCTTCTTTTTCTCATCCACACAAAGGAAGTAGAAACATTTAATGACAATCAGTTTTTAAAAAATCGTAGTCAAATACTATTGACTGTAGAATGGAATTCTACAGATCTAATTGTTAGATGTTATTCTAACATCTATGAATCTTTGAATCTATAAAAAGGCTTACCAACAGAGGGCAATATTGTATTAAACCTGTTCAAGAGGTATTTATTTATTTTTGACTTTGAGAAATGAAGTATGTCTGTAGTGCATTTCTAAACTCAGCCTTTCAGAGCTGCTTGCAAATGACCTGTAGCTGGCCTGATTCTTCAGACAGTGCAGAGCAATCTGATAAGAGAAAAGCTCAGCTCTAAAGTTGTGCACACCTGGCTAGGTTTCAGATTCAGTTTCTAAAAAAAATTATTTCGGCAGCACTGTTGTTTGGTGACACAGAGATGATGTTTTTATATAAATCAAGTGCTGCATTTAATTCTGTTGAAAACGCTATATTAGACTCAAAGAGATGTTCAGACAGTATTTTCCTAAAGGGAGGGGAAACTCCAGAATTCTCTACAGAAGCTGCTAATAAATGTATTAAGTATTTTGAACAGTAAAGATGAGATGTCTTGGGACAAGATCCATATTAACTAGGAACTACTGAGTGGAGAAAGGAAGCAAAATACCTAAATGGTCAATGAGTAATCTCATCTTATTCTTTCAGCTGCCTTCATCCCAGAAGCCTAGAAGGGTAAATTTACAGAAATCCAGGAAAGTCAGGCCTCCTTGGTAATTTAATTGCCCCCTTACCAGTTATCATAATTTTTATGTTTTAATTTCTAGTGCGCTTCTCAGTCCTGTTTTATATTTCCTAAACCGTAAGTTTTTCCACCCTTCCTTCTACTTGTTATTTATTCCCCATTGAGTAGGGGAGATGTGATTATATGATGAATGCAATCAACGCCCAGAAATGTAGTCACACTGTATTTACTCTGTTGTGATTCAGACCAGTTGATTTGCCATTGTTTTCTCTTCATTAGCAAGAGTATGCTTGGTTGAAAAAGAAAACAAGGTTTAAACTTCCAAGCCATGATTAGTTTATTGGATTAATGGTTGGAGGACATGATCAGATGCTTGCGAACACCAATGGAGCTGCATAATTATACAGGACACAGGAAGTGCTTCCTATTGTCAAGACAGCCAACACTGTCCATTCTTTGACCCTGCATTCAGTTCCTTATACCTTAACTATCAAATTTTAACCCTTCAGTCTGAAAGTTTCCATAACAGGTATATGCCTCAAGCATTTTTTTTAATAATAAAAAAGGTTTGGTCATTTCCCAGAAGGATAGAGAAACACATGTTTTGACTGTCTTACAAAATTGTCACAGCTGTTTCATTGAGAAGCTGTAGCATCTCTACACTTGGGAATAAGGATTTGAAGTTTGACAGGGGAGTGGGGTTGACACTGTTGTCCTTATTGCTATGGCCATAAAATATACCCAAGCCTGGCCAAGTTTTAAGCCTCTGAAAAAATCTTCATTCACACATGCTCAGTAGAGATTTGTTCACTGAAGTGAGCATATGCCCATCCCCTCACAGCACCTCCACGTGACTAAACTGTGCATACTATCCCATAGAATGACTGTCTGCTGCAGCAGGGAGGGAGGTGAAGGGGGAATGCAAGAGCAGAGCAGTTACTTTTCATAGGCTAGGGACACACATTACACCTAAACTGGTTCAAGTGATAAGAAACTGGTTTAAACCTGTAACAGAACAGATTTTCAGTGCGCATAAACCAGTTTGAAAATGGCTGAAACCGGTTTGAAATAAACCTGGTTGAATGTAGTATCAGACTTAACTGATTTGGCTCAAACAGGTTTATGCAATGTCTTTCCCAGACCCCTTGCTGGTTTAACCAGTAAAACCAAACTCCCCCAGCATCCCAGCATGCTCTCTGGGCTTGGCAGAGCTCTCTGCTCCACAGCAGAGCTGGTCCCTCCCCTCTTCTCCCTGGCTAAAGCTCTGGCACAGACTACAGGTACAGCAGGGTCTGCCTGGCTTCCCCTTGCTCTACCCCCAACCTCGCTGCTCACTGCTTGAGCAGGAATCCCCCCCTTCCTCCCTTCCTTCCATCTCCCATAGCACAAACCCAAGCTCCACAGACCCTAGGCATGTGATATGCTAGTAATGCTGAGAGATGTCTGTGTGTGTCTCTCCAATTTCACTGGGACAGACAGACAGAACAGTGACTACTTAGGGCTTTTTAGAGCTAATCAACAGGCCAGCCGGTAAGCGGTTTAAGAAGAGTTTGAACTAATGGAGAGAGGCTATTGTTTTGCCAATGAGGTGATAAACACTGTTATCATCCCCCTGCTGGCTGCTTGCCTGGCAGTTTGCTGCAGACAGTATAAAGAAGCAGGGAGGGAGATTGAAAAGCTCTGTATCATCAACAGAGGCATGCACCGCATGTCCCCTTCCTCCCCGCTTGCCTCAAAATACTAGCCCAGGGCTGGGGGCTGGCAACACTCCCACCCTTTGAGCAGCCAGCGGGGAAAAGCCTGGGATGGTGCATGCAGACCTCCCTAATCAGAGGTCCTGCCAGGGCCTGGCCATGTCCCCCCTCAGTTCAGTACTGTGAAAGGGAAGGGAGGGCTGCTCTAGCACCCTGTAGCTTCTAGCCTGAGTCACTGCAGGCATGTGCCTGAATTACCTCAGTCCAGAGAGAATGTCTGTCTGGTTACAAACTGGTTCAGCCTAGCCAGGTTAGACAACCTGCAAAGCTTGAATCAATTCAGGCTCAAGCTTTTTTGAATGTCTGTCCCTAGCCATAATTACTAACAGCCATTGTGGCACCAGGCATCAGAACTGATGGTCTCTCCTGTGCTCTTAGTGCTCCTCCTCCTGGCAAGGTACTGACATTCAAAAGCTCCAAGGCAGAATCAATCTGCATTATGTGGTTTTCTCTAAGCAGCATAGTTTAGATCAGTAGTGAACAGAACACACATTCATCCTTTGGTGGGGGTGGCAAAGCTTATACTGCATTTTGCCATTTTTAAACCAGTCTGTGTACCAAACTTCTGCTCTATTACAGGCAGAAACCAGTTTCCAATCACTTGTACCAGTAAAAGTGTAATATCTGTACCTGTTAGGCAGTAAGAAAGAACAGGAAGAACCAGCCTGACCAGGATGCAAAGGCTTAAGTTTGTTGTGCCTGGGGGGAGAAACAAGGAAGAAGATGGGACAAAGTGAGGGAGACAAGTGGAAACAGGTGGCAGGTGAAATTGGGAACTAGAATTGGGGATTCTAGTCGCCCCTGATACAGATGAGAGAGGTTCCAGGTGGGCCAGAAGTTCCAGGACAGGCTCCTGGCCCTTGAAGAGAGGCACTTGGAGGCCTAGGCGTGGCAGGCTGCCATGGTGGCCAAGGCAGTGGAGGCCACAGAGGACTGCTGGGTGTCGGATGCCATTCTAGCCCTGGAGGTAGCTTTTGTGCTGCCTGCTGCCCAGTAACAACAGAGCCCATGGTTAAATATTGCAAATTCTTTGTTTTCTGTGCATGGTACTAATCCATCTATTTAAAAAGCGTCTATTCAAAAATGTAAAAAAAGGCCCGAATACATGTGTCCATTTGTACAATATAAAATTCATGATGTTGAGGAAGACGCGTATTTCAAATTCAGTATGCTGCACAAGGTGCTGAAGTTTGAGGACTAATAGCACTTGTAATTTTTATCCTCTGTATAGCACCACATAATGTAGTTCATAAAATATAAGTGTAATCCCCCTATGATCTTTTCTCAGCTATAGCTATTTTACTTGATGATACCATGTGTCAATACATTCCAGATTAGTTTGCACTATTAGAAAAACCCCAAAAAATCCTCTTTGCTTTTTAAGTTTTTGTGTCCTTTTAATTTCAATTGTTCCCTTCTTTGCTCAGGTGAGATAAGGCAAACAGAAGTTCCTGTGGCCTTCACTGTACATGCTTCATTATAGATATTCTTTCTTGTTATGACTCCTTGTTACACCATTGGAAATAACTCAACAGATAACTGAGAAAACTCAGTAGCTGCCTTAGCAGTTTTATCCCCACAGTGAGATTGCACTTGCCTCGGTTTCAGGATTGGCTCTCAGTATGCTTACTTGCATGCAAGGCACTGACACAGCCCCTTCCAGCTGTGACCTTGGACCCTTTTTCTCCGATTGAAAATATTGCAAACATATTTTTACACATAAATTTGATGAGCAAAAAATAAAACCACTGAATGGATAGATGCAAGACTGCTAAAACTGAAGTAATTTTCTTTGTGACAAAGAACAAATTATAGTGAAGTAAATAACAAATTGATGTATTTAAGTGGGTATATTTTTATGTTTAGTGTGTGGTAAACAAAATTTCAATTACAACGAAGTTTTCTATTTTCTTCATATATTTTTATGGCAAACTATCCAATTTGAAATAAATTCTTTAAAAGCTATTGTCTTACAGGTGTTATAAATAATACCTGACATAATTAAAATAGAAAGATATTTTTTAAATGTAACCCATTTCTGCTATTTATACTGTTCTGGTTTAACATTTTACTTTTTCTCTCAGCTTGGAAAATGGAAAAGCACTACTGTTTTATTCTTTATTCTGTTTTAACTCTGGATTCTGATGTCCTAGCTCAAAATGAGCATACTTTGATTGCAAAAAAACAAAAAGCAGGAAATTTTATGTTTTACTTGGGGGGCAGTTTGGTTTGCTTTGATTTGGTTTGTTTTTTTCCCCTTTTTAAAGATGTGTGTTAAATCTGTTCCAGTAGGAATTGTTATAAGGATCACTGGAAAACTGTATATTTGTATTGGGTTGTGTTAAACTTAAAGACAGACTTCCCAACATGCTTAGCTCCTGCTGTGTCCATTACTCCATTACTCCTAAATGAGAGCTGATCTGTTTTTAAGAATTTGTCCATTGGTTTTACGAAACATGAAGCTTGATTGCAAGTGTCCTAGGCCGTGTTACTATAAAAGTGCTCCTCATGAGAACAGATTGTGGCACTTACTCAAAGCAGCTTACAAATTCAGGTGCTTTCTGTTATTGTTCCCTTTCTCAATCTATTCTTGTACTTTCAGTTTAAGAGACAAGAACTTCTCTGGCCCAACAAAACATTTAACTGCTTAAGTGAACTTTAAACAGACTAGTACTTCCAATAAGCATGTGTTTAAAGTATGGAAGGAACTACCTTTTTGTTCCTTGTTTGTACAGTGCATGTCTGAGTTGGGCCTTGGTTCATGACTAGGGCAAATAAATAATAATAAGCATTTTTCTGGATCAGGGCCTTACACCCCACCATTCTGGCAATAAATTCTGCTCTGAGGAGAGCATAACCTGAGCCACCTGCAAAATAACACTACTCCCCACAAAGGTGATGGACCTGGGTCCACAGAGTCTAGTGGTTTGTTGATTCTGGCAAACAAGGGAATTGAGGTAATCGGTTTGCGTGTGGGACTGTTGAAACCACTCAGTATTGGCCTAAATTAAGTCAATGGGAGAGTGTCTACTGTCACCAAAGAGCACAGAGGTGGGTAAGCGCCAAGTGCTTTTGATAATGCCGCTTGCAATTTCCCTTGTAATAAAAGGGGTCGTGGAAAGGGTATCTACAGGTGGAAATGGAAATAATTCTTACAGTTATTCTTATGGGGTCAGAACTCCTTTACACACATTTGTATGCAAATATTCCCTTGAGCTGCCTAATACAAGTCAAGAAAGTATGAAATATTTACTGTGAGCAAGGGACTCCCAGGCTGTCCTTAGCAAGCAGAACTTAATTTTTTACGATGGGAAATAATGTATAGAGACAGGGTACAGTTGCCTTTAAAAAGTATGCTCTTCACAATAGAGACTGCAGAGCTGTAGATACCCTTTGCCATTCCAGAAGATGCTTGCTGCTGTCCTGCAAATCCAGTTGGCAGAGTGTTATCTGCTTGAGAAACTGAGAGACTTGCCTTTGCTATATACATTTAGTCATTGGCATTTTAGCAATACCTAATACGTTGCAGATGTAGTGCAATGTGTGCTGGCTGGCTTTCGGTTGAGGGACTGACATGCTTTGTGATTAATCACCTGTGTTTGGTAGTAAATATATTCTGCAAGCCTGTTGGCTTGTCCCTCTTTTTCTGCAAGATGCTTTTTGTTTACATAAAGGTAAGTACAGATAACAGGCTTGAAATACAGCCAGTGACTATATACAACTAATTTCCATACAATTCCTCCTTGTTCTCCTTTAGTCGCTTTTTCTTTCTGTGCTTTGCTCTGGGAAGTGTTTTACAGTCAAAATCAGACTAATGCCAATCCTTGAAGGCTGATTCAGAAAGGAGCATTAGCTGAAATCTTTTGAGTTATAGGTGGCATTACGGCATAGCAGAAAATGCCCTCACTTCTCCTGAGGCATAAAAAAGTTGTTTCTAAACAGCATTTATATCTTAGAACATGTTTTCTTAAAGCACTTCTGTTTTATAGTGATTTAATGCACATGGCAATATATGTGTGTTACTACTGTAGTGAAATCAGAGAAGGAAAGAGAACACGTCCATCTAATAATTTAGAAAGGAAGGACAGCTGTTGTTTTCCAATTTATTGTTATCATCATCAACATTATCCTCACAGCTTTTGGAGATGCTATCTAGTTGTTACTAGAGCAAGGCAAGGGAGTAAAGCTTTGTATCCCAAGAACATAGATTGAAGAGACATTCTGACAGCGGTATGCAGAAGTTTGATTGTGTAACTAATTATCTAGAAAGGCTCCATGAAAAAACAGCTGGAGAAGATTACAACAGGTGGATTCGTGTCTTGGATAGCCCCTGCATGCCACAGAAAAGTTCAGTGTTAGATTATCCTCTCTGTAACAGGTTTGAGAAAAATAACTCTCCTTCAATAAAAATATACCTGAGATATATATATTAAAGGCTACAGGTGCTTGTTCCCATTTTTAATATGTGGAGTAAGAATTTCCAAGGGTAAAAGCCATCATGAAGGGCTCTAAGGTCAAACTGATTAAAGCCAGCCTCTTTCCTTGTTAAAAGTTTCAGACTGAAAAACAAACATCTTTGGCTGCATAAAAGAAACAGGGTTGAAGGAAGATGAGGGTTTTACAACGTGTTTTACAGTCGAGGTAAGGTCCTCAGCTAGTGTGATCAAGATAACTCTGCTAAAGGCAATGATGAAATTCTGCCAATTTACACCACTTAAGGATCCAGCTCTCAGACTTGGTCTTCTAGTCAGAATATCTTCTTCCTACTGAATACAGTGCTAACACTGACAGACTCCAGCAAAATTGGGCTTAAACTCATAGAGCTGCCTTGTGTGCTCGCACAAGGGCACAAGATGCCCTCTCATCCCCTTCCACTGACTATCCTTATTGTGGGTAGCAGTTCATGAGACTAAGCCATTTCCAGAGAGCTGCCACTCTCTCTTCCATGCATGTGAGTGGGAACAGGGAATAAACTTTGTCTCCTCAACTTGCCAGCAATTACACTGGAGCCAGCATGCATAGGGAAGTAATTGTGGTCGGGTATAGGGTAGAAGTATAAATGACTCTCCTCCTTTGCCCCAAAGCAAGGAAGGAACCAGGAAAAACCTAGCTTCTGATCTGCTCCAAGACCAGCTTTTTCCTCCTGGCCAGGGGTTGTGAGAAAACCACCACTGAGCTGATTATTGGTACTTGTACTGTAAAAAAACAAGTAATTCCAGAGAAATTAGGGAGAAGCCCATCTATCTTTTATCATTCTTTTTTATTCTGTTCTTTCTCATTTTCTTCCCTGTTTCTTTCTTAAACTAAACCATATTTATTGTGTGCAATAAAACCTTTTAAAAGTCTGCAAAAATTAATTAGCTAAAACTTGCAGTATACCATAATGTAAATAAGAATGTAATTAACATTTTTTCCAAAATTGCCAATACCTTAAAACCAGACAATAAAAAATAAAGATTTTTTTAAAGTGGTATAGCAAATGTAAACACTAAATTTGCCAATAATAGATGGATTGGAAATGCAGTCATTCTAGATTTGTTTTATAATATCCAGATGACTTATCCTATATTTTACTAAAATCACAATAAACAGATTGCACCCAAATCATTTATATTATACACTGTAAAGATTAGTTTGTGAAATGTAAAATGCTTTTTTCTATCCTTCAATTTTTTCTCTCTCCCCTTGTATTATTTATTTGGTCAATAAAAAAGTGTAAATCTTTATTCATGAGCCATGTTCAGATTCAGCTTTGTATCTGAGGAACTTAACAGGCAAAGGGAAAAATCTGGTAAATATTACCAGTTTGGGTAAACATACCATAGTAAAATTTGGACCCTCTAACCAAGTTGCATTATTCTTACACTGATTTAAGCTGGTGTGTGTGAGACAGGAATAAAAGGCTGAAGTATCATCTGACTCAGGATGAAGAGATGCACAAATAGAAAAGAAAGTGTTGAAAGATACTTTAAAACATTGGGTGAAGGGGGTTCTCCTTATCCACGTGCCATTTAAGATAGCTAGCCTGTGGAAATAGTGAGGAGGCACTAAGTCATATGAAAATGTGTAAGAGGCAAATACATGTTCCTTCACCAGACATCTTAGTATCAGAAAGAAAAGTGTTGAGGCTTAGGTAAAGAAATGTGTTCCTCACCTGCTTTAAGTACACTGTCTGCCTAGTGGTACACATTGATTATCATTAATGTGCTTACTATCCCTTCTTTTTTTATGCACTCTCTCCACTTCTTGCAAAACAGAGTTACTATGCTAGGCTGTCTGGCATTTCTAGTTTTTAAAAAACTCATAGGTGTGTCTATACTGGCACTTCCTAAAATGAGCCCCATAAGCTTGCTCCAGCGTAGAGCGCTCCTTCCCTGTTTACAGACTACTTGTTCCTGTAGTACTGAGCTATTTGGGTGGGAAGGGGCTTGTCTGACATTCTGTTATCAGTCCTAATATTTCTTATTACAGATTTTTCCCCCTGACAGAGAATAAACACCTCCTGTACCTTAAATAGTTTTGTGCTTCCAATTTATCAATTCTAAACAATGAGTATCTGGTTTGTTTAATATTAAAGAGCCTGGAATCTGGAATAGCTGACAGTCTATTTCCAGCATTGTGGTAAACGCTTGAATAGAAAGGAGAAGGCAGCAAGTATTAAACTACATCTGCCAACAACATCTGCATCCATGAAAACTTTCCCTAATTGAAAATCCAGTAGTTTCATATGCTGCAAACTGAGAATTTAGGAATTAGGTTGGTTGGTGTTAAAATATGGCTATTTTTTTATCTTTAAACCTCACATTCCCCAATTCTTTTTGGTCAGTGCATGAAGAGGTGCCAATAAGATGTATAATATGCAAACAAGTGGAGAACTTTCATTCCTTAGATTTCAGTCAAGTTATTCCATGGTTTCTCTTCCTCCCCTCATCCCCAGCCCCCAAACTCTTCAGTATTTCCTCCTGGTTCTTTTGAGATCTACTACACCAAAAATATTTTTGGAAATACCACAGACTATTGTTTTTATTAGCAACTGGAAAGCTTTGTAGTAGGATGCTTTTGTGTTTCATTTGTTTCCTCCTTCCTCTGGCACAGCTGTTTTTGGTTTAGCAGCATTGGAGAGATAGTTAAACTATTTGTGGCCTTTACTAACCTAGCAGATCTCTTACATTGAAAGTTTAAAACTATATGACTGAAACTGGAACTAACAGGTTGTCTGCCTGGGCAGCTTTGTGCATAAAGTTACAAATGCATTGATTTTATGGGATCTTTTAATTTGTTCAGCAAAACACTGATGATTGTGGAGCAGGTCCCACGTTCCCTATAAATTTACCAGCCAGAACCTTGTCAGGAGAGCTCCTTGACTACACAAGATGCAAAACGGATGAAGTGGATCTTGGTTAAACCTGTGCACTAGGACATGGTTGGCAAAAGAGGAATATGTAGGCGTAGTGGTCTCCATTTTAATCAAAAGGAGTTGGAAGAAAGGCAACAACAGGACTAACTCTGATAGAACTGTGCAGAAGATCTGCCTGGCTAATAATAGTTGTTGTCACAGCACACACAGATAGTACTGAAAGAAAGATGGAAAACCAAAGAACAACAATCTAATAAGAGGATGATGGTGGCAGAAAAAATACATTAAAATAATCATTGGGTTAAAAACTGTAAACGTGTGTGGAAAACCAAAGTACACTCTCCAGCTAAAGAGCTGAAATACCTCATGTTGGGATACTTAGCTGTCTCTGAAGCCTAGTGATATAGGAATAACTTAAAGGATATTGTGAGTACAAGCTCTTACCCACAGCTAAAACATAAAACCAGTTACCTTGCAGAAGAAAAGTAATGAAAAAAAAATAAACCAGCGTGCAGACTATCAGAATAAGAATTCTGGATGGGGCAGAGTAATGATGTATTACAATATATTTGGGCCCCTCTAGACATTCAGGTAAAGGCATGACAGGATCTGATGTGTGATTCACACAATTGTGCTTCCTGTCATGATGTATGCACGACAGGAGGTGCAGTAGTGAGATCCAGCATCAAAGCCAATCATGCCTTATTGCCAATGTTCTACAGCTTCCAAGTGAATATCCCAATTTAACCAGGGAAGATTAGGCCTGATATTTCTGAGATTTAAGAAAAAAAATCTGAGATTTAAGTGAAAGGTAAAGAAGAGTATCGTGGAGGAAAATGTTTTAGGACTTTTGTATGCACAATAAAAGCAAAAAGGGCACAAACTATTATTATTTTCCATGTCACCCTTAACTTTCTACACTATCCTCCCCCTGCAACCCTTCCTCTCAATTCTATATTTGGCCCACTCACCATAAAAATATCCTTCCATCCCTTCAGCTGGGGATTATGCCAGGAGATAAAACTACTGTGATGTTACCTTTCCAGTATAAGAGGATTAAAAAAGTGGAAGTTAGAAACAGCCTGGAGGTGGAAAGTTAGGCAATGAAAATCCTATTCTATCTGAACAGAGACTGCTAAAGAATTACCTGATTAGAGCCACAAAGTCTGCATTCCTCAGAATTAAAAAAAAAAAAAGTTGGGGCAGGGGGGAAGCAGTCAATACTGCTTGAATGACAGGGACCCAATTGTGGAAGTTTTATGCTTAGGTTGGTGAGCGTTTGCTAACACATTTAGTCCCAGTGAAGTCAATGGGGTTAGATGCATGAGTAAATGGGATGTGAATGTCATGTACGCTTTGTACAGTCCCTCTGGACCTGGTGAATTTCACCTCCTGGTGAAGAAGGCTACCACAATTCATCCTCAGGTTCCTTGAGGCAAATAGAAAATTCTTTTAATAACTGAAATTCAGCCCAATTAGCATTAGTACATGGGGGTTTAGTATTTGGACTATGAGGGAGCTCGAAGACTACATAATGAAAGATACAAACACAAATATGCGCGAATACACAAAAGTCAATAGTCAGAGTTACCTAGATACAAAAGGGAAAATGGTGGTGTTTGCATCAGTCTTCACCATGCCACCTTGGAAGAATTGGGGAAAGATTATCTACTTGTTTTAAGTAACGAAGAAGAAGTTCTACCGGACAGGTATCAAAATGAAGTTATCAAAACATGAGAAATGCTATTTAAACTGTAATTAATGTCCCGGGAAAAATTATACACATCAGCCTTCTGGGACTGGTCAGGGCTCACGTAGAGTAGAATAACTAGGTATACCAAAGAGCCAATCACAGTGTCAGTTTTTAATAAAAATAGTCAGGATGAATCCTGCGATTCTGAACTAATGTCACCTGACTTCACACTAAGACCATCTATGCGAGATGCTTTACTGCACAGTAGACTAATCTACTGCATAATAAAGCATCACCACGTAACCATACACAGCAGCTACTATGTAGTAAATTAGTCTACTGTGCAGTAGGGCTCATGTAGACACTGTCTGGGAGCAAATTTGCTCCCAGTCAGCCACACCAGCAGGGGGCCTAGTCCTGGCACTGCTCAGCTCCCAGCTCCCCCAGGAGCAGGGAGCCAATCAGCATTGGGACCAGGTCCCTCTCTACCCACACTCCCCTGTCCCAGCGCTGCAGGCATCCTGGCTCCCCATAGGAGTGGGGAGCTTAGTAGCTCCAGGACAGGGGAGCTCTTGCTTCCCCACTTGGCCAGGGGCTGGCCAGGAGCTGTTCCAACTATGGGGCAGCTGGCAGTGAGTCCCCAGCTGAGCGAGGAATTCCCACCTAGCCAGGGGCTAGCCACAAGTTGTCCCACCCTGCTCACTGCCAGCTGCCCAGGGCATGGGGCTGCCAACTGGATCCCAGGCCTGACCCTGATGTCCCCTGCCAGCCTGGAGCTGGCACCCAGGATAGCCTAGAGTTCCCTCTGGCTGCCATATGGCAGGAGATCAAGGCAGGATCCCTCCTCTGAACTTCTCCTGTCAGAAGGAAATTTGCTCCTGACCGGTTCAAGTGTAGATGTGGTCTCTTGGAAAGCTTACTGTGCAGTATTTTACTGTGCAGTAAGCTTTCTATGCATTAATTGTACATGTAGATGGACCCTCTGAGTTATATAGATGCTAGAGGAACATACACTAATAGAGACAAAGTAGCTTGTCTTTAGTAATGAGAAACTATGATTCTATGATTCTAACTGTGACTCTCGCCTCCCTGAATTCTCTGAAAGCATCCACAGCATAAGCAGTAAAGGAACTGGCAGGTTTAACTTGTTCATATGTCCCAGCACTGAAAATCTGTTATGCAGAGCTGCTGGGAAAATACAGGCTGTGAGAAGAAAGAAGTCCCATCTGGCACAACAAACTGTTAAGGAGGAAGTAAAACATACCATTTTTACAATGGAAGAAGGATTGTGCATTTAACCACTGGCCAGTATGAAGATAAATTGCCCTATAGAGGGCATCCGAAGGAGCTGTGCATCAGTACACACAGTTGTGCCATTCAGATGATGGTTCATCCTTCTTTTCCATGCTGGGCCCATGACCCAGTCTCCTCCCTGTTTTTCCCTGTCCTCTGTAAGGGTAGATTTTGCATCCAGGATCATACATAGGAAGCATTTCCCACACTCCTCAAGACTGCAGCCCTCTCTAACCCTTGCATACCTGTAATAATGGGCTTTTAATAAAGGAATGCTTCAGGGTTGGGAACTTGACAGTAGAAAATAGGGAGGTCTGTTAGAAACTTCAGAAGGACCATATCATGGTAGGTGAGAATCAGTGCAGATCAGTGCTAAGCAGAACAGAAGGAAAACTGCTAACACATACTGGTAGTTATCTTTCCAGAAAACATAGGTATCATCATAGAAAACCAGCCAATGTTCTTTGTTGAGCAAAGAAGACTGTATTGAAGGAATAAAGCCTGTGGATAGTTCTGTCAGGGGTACATTTAGGTGTGCAGCATTATGCCATCCCGGCAGCTACTGTTAAGTTTGGTCCCCTGACCTGGAAAACATCAGAAGGGGAGGAGCAGTAAAAAAGGTGTGTGTATGAAAAAGGGCCAACAACTAAGGAAAGAGCTAAAAGACAGGAATAATTTTGCTTGGAAAGGATAATATGAGACAATATGGTGGTCTATAAAATAATGAACTG
Organism: Alligator mississippiensis; assembly: GCF_030867095.1. Lineage (NCBI taxonomy): Eukaryota > Metazoa > Chordata > Crocodylia > Alligatoridae > Alligator > Alligator mississippiensis. The sequence goes on along the minus strand of NC_081824.1, from coordinate 221,144,773 downwards.
ACCATTGTAGGAAAGGCAAGTTTAAATTCTTTGTTTTCACATTTCCCCATCATATAAAAAGATATGCTGGGTGCATCTACACGTGCAGTTAATGCGATACAATAAACTCTGGAGTTTTTTAAGTTAGAGGAAACTGCTGGGCTCAGTGTCTACACGTGCATCTGGAACAGCAGTAATTGAGCTAGGGCAGAGCAGTCCTGGCCTGAGGGCAGGGTCAGCCCTGGACTCTGGGTAGCAGTGTCAGGTAGCGAAGGGGCTGGTTGGGGCACAAGGGTGCTGTAAGTGCGGAGCTGTGTGGCTACGTGGCAGGCAACCCCGCCACACTTTAGCACCCTCATGCCTCAGCCAGCCCCTGTCACCATCTACACATGCATTTCAGCACACTTAATTACCTTGCCGTAATATAGTACTGTTAGGATGGAGTTATGGTGGAGTTAATTAATTTACTGCGCCTAATACCAGTGCACATGTAGACTATGATGCTTTACTCTGGAGTTAATTAATCTACTCTGCAGTAAAGTGCTTGTGAATATGCACCCTCTCAGTTGAAAAGCAAACAATTTAGATAGATATTAGGAAACACTTTCCAATTCAGTCTGTAAGTGATCCATCCTTAGCAATGCCTTAGGACATGACTGGGACAAATATAGTGTCTTGGGAAGAGTCTAAGGCGTAGACAATGAAGTAGAAGAGCATCTGTTAGATTAGCTAGGATAAAAAAAATTACAAGGTCTATCAATCCTCTTGCTGCAGGGTGTAAACCGATCATCAGGTGGAGGGACTCCTTTCCAAACTGTCATCAATAATGGTGGCTATGCCTAATCCTATGCCTTCCATCACTTTTCTAGGGATTGGGTGGAACTGAAAGATCTTGTATACATCTGTATTGTAACTGCATATGCATTATCAGTAGTGTGTACACGACTGGTCTATTTAGAAGGACAGTTAAACTATTAAAAAGGATAGTTTATTGAAAAATACATTAAACTTCGTTCTGCCAACACCAAATCCATAAGGAGGAAAACATCAGTTTTAAAAGGCAACAGCATCTGAGGTTAAATACATGAAACTATTATTTCTAAATGTATTTATACATTTAACTTATTACAGTGTTTCATGTATACCCTCTCTGGTCTGAATTTTTTTTTTCTTATTTGCTGAAAATTCGAAGAAAGTTTGGGCTTGGCTCACCCCAACATGAGATTTTTTTCCCCCCAGGTATGGTGCTTATTATTATGCATCAGGGCATCACAAGAATAGAGCAAGTTATTTTTAGTTAAAAAACACAAATAATAGTCTGTGACCACATTTATACACTGTCATAATATACCACCACTGCCATCAATGTTTCACCCAGCATGCTATTGATCTTTCTTAAGAAAATGCATTATAAAAGCCACTATTCATCAGTCTGTGTTGAAAGAGAAAGAAGCACTCCAATAGGGAAGAGTATTATATATCTAACTATGGCAGGCTTAATACTAATATCAGGTCAGGAATAACTGCATAGTGGTTGGTAAAAATGCTATACTGTTACATAGGTTCAATTAGCATGACTATTTATTTAGCTTGTAGAGATGGCTTGTTAAATATGTCTTAGCCATAGACCAGATAGCAGCAGAAAGAGCTCATGGATTTCTGAGCTTTTTCTGAAACTGACCTGTCATCCCTGTTTTGTGTCTCTTTTCTGAAAGGGAACCCCATTGTGATCTTGGCACTGACTTAGTTCTTAACTGTCTCATTTCAGGGCTACAGAGAGTGCAGCAGCTAAGAAAAAACACAAGATACTTCAGGCAGAGACTGCATGAAATGGGTTTCATAATTTATGGCAATGATGATTCCCCTGTTGTTCCTTTGCTCCTTTATATTCCTGGTAAAATAGCGTAAGTACTGAAATATGCCTACCAAGAAAACAAATTCATTCACAGTTAGGGTTTGGTTTAAACTATAAGAAGCTGACTACTTGTGGATGATGCTGCAGAAGAAAAATGTGTTCCTTTAGAACAGCTTGCCAGTACTATTTAAGCATGGGCTTCATTCTGGGCTAGCTTTCCTGTATAAAAAATCAGGGTATTTTGTGTATGGGAATTTAAAAATGAAATGTCCCTGACATATGCACTGCCCATTTTTCAAAAGTTGCTTGATATGACTCATCTTTCTCTTCCTTGTTGATGTCTCATAGATTTCATAGATTTCATAGACATTAGGGCTGGAAGGGACCTCGGAAGATCATTGAGTCCAGCCCCCTGCCCAAAGGGCAGGAAGTCAGCTGTGGTCATAGGATTCCAGTAAGATAAGCATCCAGTTTCATCTTGAAGGTGTTCAATGAAGGCGCTTGAACCACCTCCGGTGGCAGGCTGTTCCAGACCTTGGGGGCTCAGACAGTAAAGAAATTCTTCCTTATGTTCAGCCTGAAACGATCTTGAAGTAGTTTGTGACCATTCGACCTCATCATCCCTTGGGGCGCTCTGGTGAACAAACGTTCCCCCAGATACTGGTGGTCACCCCTGATAAACTTGTAGGTGGCCATCAGATCACCCCTGAGCCTGCGCTTTTTCAGGCTAAAGAGCCCCAGGGCTCTCAGCCTGTCATCGTAGGGTCTGCTTCCCTGACCTCTGATCATGCGCGTGGCTCTTCTCTGGACTCTCTCAAGCTTCTCCACATCCTTTTTGAATTGTGGAGCCCAAAACTGGACACAGTACTCCAGCTGCGGCCTCACTAAATCGTCTCACGATAACATTTTTGGTATAGCTGGAGTGATGTTTGTTGGAATAGACTTAGACATGATTTCTGGTACCATAGTACTATTCCTCAGGTCCTGCCAGTAACATTTTTAAAATTTATAACTAAAGGTGCACATTGCCTAATTTTAAAATATATTTTATTGTTCTCCATCTAATACATGTCTTTATACTGATAATGTTGTTACACTGATCTACATTGCATTATTTATATGTATCAGACAAAACCATCTATTGATTAGACATGAACATTGCTTAGTGAGCAGTAACCTATTAACTAATCAACATGATTTATTATACCTTTCCCAAATCGACTAGGATCCTTTGGGTTTTTAACAATGGTCCCCAAACTTTGATGGCCCATGGGCAACAATATTAAGTAAATGCCATGTTGCAGGCAATATTATAATTTGCTGCCCCTGTCAACCTCCTTTTCATTTCCAATAACCATGAGCAACACTGAAGGGTCTCACATGTAATGTGGTGGCTGTGAGCCACGTGTTCAGGGCCTGATCTATAGTTTAATTATTAAAACCTCTTGGAAGGACTTTCTGATAGGCAAGAAAAGAAGACTTTACAGAAATGAGCTACACAAAATCATAACAGAGCCCCAACACAAGTAGCTGGAATGGTTGCTTGGGAAGAATAGGTGGCATCTTTATTTCCAAAGCCATTTTTTTCTCTCTTGGGGCTTTTGAAATTAATCAACTTGTGTTACAACTTCTTAATGATGGCCTTTTATTTTATGCCAGTGTTCTAGTATGAACTCTCTAGCTCCTAATTAACTTTAGTAAAGTCCAATAATCTGTTAACAGTGTTCATGTCTTTACTTAGCATTCATTTGTCTTTCAAGAACATGTTGATGGAATTAGAATTATATGTATGTGATGAATATCTTTGACAACAAATTAATTAAGAAAAGAAAAGAAAGACAAAAGTAGACAACTTCATGCAATTAAAGTCACTTCAGGTTGAGTAGTTGCTTCAGCTGGTGCTATCTTACTAGTCACCCTGTAAAATTGTTAAACCCACAAAGCATGGACAGTAAATATTGTTAAGAAACCTAATTTAAGATTTCTTTACATATAATGGAGAGTAGATCAGTAATAAAATATTTTAAATTAAAACTTCATTTGTGATTAATAAGGTTCCTTAGGTTTCAGGCTTTATTCAGGGTCAGTGATGGATACCTGAAATAAAACATTCATTTAATAGTCAGAAAAAGGCATACACACAGACTTAATGTTAAATAGAAGTCTTAGAGAACCGTTCTTTTTATCCCTGATCATTTCAAGATCAGCAAAGATGTCTTAATTCACTGTCCTAAAGTTCTGTGTGAACTGGTCAGGGTTCAAGGACTTAGTGCTTGTGCCTCACCTTTGGACCTTCCTCCTTAATCTGGTTTGTCACAGTCCCTCCACAGGTGTTCTGTGGGTTCACACCCATTTCTCTTATGTACCAGTTTATTCAGTTTCCATGGTCTCCCTGTATCGTTTTACACAAAGTGTGAGAAGGATTTGTTTGGGGAGCACTAGTCCCAGTTAAGGATGATTCATTTATGCAGATACCTCTGTATCACCTACCTCCCGTGAATAATTTTATCCTCAGGACATCTAGCAGGTAGGTATGAGCCCTGATTTACAGTTAAAGAGATGAATCTGTGTGTGTCAAGTGATTTGCCCATGTGAAAAACCTGTTTTGGAGCTAGGGCCTCCCAAATCCCAGTGTAGACCTTCTCAACCGCAGCATTTTCCTTCGACTTTATATTCAGTGCCTTATCCAAAAAACAGGGCTTTAAATTTTATTTAAATGGTGTTTTTATTTAGCACCAACTGATATAAGGGCTGCGTCTTGCTACTTTAAGACCTCCATCAGCACTTACATCTGTGCAAAGTGATTGTAAAATACAATTGTATCAGAATTCTCTGCTCACTTATGCCAGCCATAGCATTTTTATGCTCGTTTTGCCAAGAAAGTAAATGACTTTTCAACTGCAACATTGCAGAGACTCAGTCCTATTGGATGATTTTCTGGCACTATTGAAATCAAAAGGAATTTTACCAACTGTTTCAGGAGGAGACAGGATTTTACCTATTGTTTTATTACACTTGACTGTTTTCTCTTTGTGGTCAATTTATTGGAGATAATTTCCTTTTGCTTTCTTCTTTTTCCCTTCCCTACCCCACCCAAGGGCTTTTGCAAGATGCATGCTAGAAAAAAATATTGGGGTGGTTGTCGTTGGCTTTCCAGCTACTCCTATCACTGAATCCAGGGCTCGGTTCTGTGTGTCAGCTGCACATACACGGGAGATGTTAGACACGGTAAGCACAGCAGATGTCCTTATGAAATTAACTTCAGACGCTTGCGGGGAGAGGTCGGGAGAAGCTACAAGTCTGTTACTTTGAACCTCAATAATTCATTTTGCATTTGTTTTCCTTGATCTTTGTCACTTGATCTTTAAAGACGTTTCAGCCATTATAATAATACATGTTTTATTTTAAAAAATTAAATTATCACACAGTTAACTGCACTATGTTCCACTATTTCTAATAGTGACCAAACCTGTCATAACTAATAAAGATCCACCTGAGGAGCACAGCAAGACCAAAGTTAACTACTAGGGCAAAACTACCCAAGCAGGAAACCCTAAATGATGTGGAAATAATTACAAATAAGGTTTTCCATACCCTTATTTTCATTCCATATTTCCATGTGTTAGTTAAATTCCAGCAGAAAAATATAACATGGCCTTGGGGGTTTTAAGATACATGTGAAAATTTCAAACAAATATTGGGAGTTATTTGTACGTACCAATTGGGTTAAAAGGAGCCATATGCCCATATTCAGCCTGGTACCAGAAACAGAGCTGAGGTTAGCTGACACTTCCATTATAGACCTCCATTCCATATGTCCATAATTTTTTAGAAAAAGAAATATAAATGTTCTATCTTTATCCAAAGGTGATTTTTTTGGAGAGAGAGAAATTTGGGATATCATAAGCTTGTCCTTTTTTCAGGGTTGGAAATGGGGAACTCTTTTGGTTGCCAATAGATTTTAAGGCTCTTCTTGGATAACTGTTCAAATACAGATGAGTTTTTTACATTTAAAATTTTCCAGTAAGACAGGCCCCAATGCTAAGTGCACACAGACCCATGATTTCACACCAAATCTCAGCAAACTCTACTCTGAGGGCGTGGATCCAGTCACAGTTGCAAGACTGAGACCTCAAGCCATACATAAAAAACTAGCCTCCCTGTCAGTGAAGCACATTGTAAAACAAAAACTTAGAACACCATTTTGATCTGTGCAGTATGAAATGCTTACAAAGATGTAAGAGGGAACCCTGAGATCAATAGCACAGAAATAAAAAGGAACAGCAACACAAAAATGTAATAGTCCTTGGCTACATAGGTAGTGTTAGGCAGGACCTTATTTCCCTGTTTACTCCCAAGACTGTGTAAGCTTTTGATCTAGTAATAATGATTGAAATCAGTTATGGAAGTCAGAGCCATTATTTCTTTATTTTGCATTTGCTCTCTAAAACCAATAAGTCCATTATGCTTTTCAAGATTTTTTCTTGCAATTCATGTCATATGTGCCCAGAGACATATCTATACACCGTGATTGGAGGACTAGGGCCTTAACGCTCTAGACTAGCCCCCTTGAATATGTCCCAATTTTGCTTTTGCCTCTACATATTGTACCAGCCCTGCAGCCCCAGAAACTGACACAAGAAGTGAGGGGGAGTTCCCACTTTTATATAGAAAATCATTGGGGTTCAGGTCACAAGCCAACAGGCCAAAGGGAGGAAACAGGTAAAAGGTAAAGAAACATCAATACTGTGGTAACATCCACTCAACAACTTCATTTTCCCCTAGCACCTCCAGAGGTGTCCTCAAACAAGCCTTTAGTCCCCAGGGCACTCAGACAGCAGTCTGCAGCTGCCCCCAACTCTAAATCCAGCTCCTTCAGTCTACAGTCCTGGCTGACGGAGCCTGTGAGATCTCCAGCTCCACTGTGCACTCTTCTGTGTAGGGCTGACCAGGTTCCACTTGTGGGATGCTCTCTCTTCCCCTTACTCCAGCCTCCAGCTTCCTCTTTCTTTTTTTTCCTGGGGGTTTCTGGAAGGTGTTGTTCAAATTAATAGACATCACAAATGTGCAGACTGCCCCCTGGTTCCTCCTGCTGTTACACACATTACACTCATATTACAGTATTATTAACACTGGAGGCATAATCAAGCTTCCCTGCACCTAATGTGAAGAATAGGAAATACCTGGGGGAGTTTCATTTAGTTACATCAGGCAGCTGGAAAGTTTGTAAGGATAACCGTTGCATGACTGCTGTAAATCTGGCATACCATAAAAACAGACAGCTCTGGTGCAATGAAAATGTCTGACTGGTGCAAAAAATGGGTTCAGCCATGGGCTGGAATGTATAAGAGGGATGATCCCAGTATGGGATGGTTTCCAAGGATGATAAATATTTTTTACTACATCAAAGTTCCTTTTTTATTTTGGGAATTTCACTTTTTTTTAACACCACCAAAAAAACTAACGTTTTTGGCTCTTGAGATTATTGCACTGAGTGAACCAAACTCAGTTTCTCTATCTTCATTTGATAGCAGAGTAAAAAGCATAAGATATTGAACTGCTTCTGTCAGCTGTTGACTGCCCTTGCTTCCTATTAAATCCAGTGGAGGTGTGAATACTTGGAAACCCTCAGTTTAGGATCAGGCCAGCTGTGATGATAATACAAGGAAAAGGGGATAATGCACTTTAAAACCAACTAGGCCTATTCAGAATATTCACAATAACTCTATTCAGGATTCTAGGCCTGATTCTTCAGTAAGAGAATGCAATGGTGAAGCCAGTCTTTGGCATATAGTCAGAGGCATAACCAGGAAGTTTTGCACCATGGACAGTGGCAGCAACCACGGTAGCAGTGGCAGCCGGGCTGGCAGCAGCAGCATCCGCCATGCTTGCATTCCTATAAGTCAGTGCCCAGGGCTGATGCCCTGCTCGCTGACTCCCAGTGATGCTATTGGGTATATCTGTAAATTCAGCAATACTACCTTATGTTACATTTGTGACTGTTTCAATGCAAAGGGAATTTGTATTTGAAATATTTTTTCCTCAGAGAAAAGCATACCATTTTAACAAGAGTCAAGTATTGTTACTGGCTAATACAACCATAACTTAACTGAATCAACTTCAGTTTTCAAGGACACTAGTGCAGCATTCAGCGCATCTCAATTGACTTCACTGATTTTCACTAGTCCAGCTTGGAGCAAAACTCGGCCTTTGGGCAATATTTCTTTTTCTTCTCTGATTTGAAAGGCTAAAAAACACTGATTTTTTTACACATGTTCAGCTGGAAAGCAAAAGTGAGAACAGCTTTAAATCCTTTTAAGATAACTGATATAGTGTGATGGTATTGCAGGTCCTGAATGCCCTTGATGAATTGGGCGATTTTCTACAATTGAAATATTCCCGGAATTCCAAGTCATCTCGTCCTGAACTATACGACAAAACAAGCTTTGAACTTGAAGATTAAGCCTCTCAGCCCAGGAAGAAAATATTAGGATGTTACAAACAGGGGAAAAGAAAGAACCTAAGATATTAACTTCTTCCCTTCCAAGGACAGTTTTTGTTTCTCGGTGATTTGAAACAAGGGGAAGCGCTGCTGTTGCATTTTGCTGTATCAAATTTCTGTGTTCAAGAGACTGGGATATTGCTACAGGTTTATCCCCTGGACTAAATACTTATTAAGGTATTTGTGTTGCAAGGAGACTGAATCTATTGGTCAAGTTGCTATTAGGCAGCTTTTGTGTGAAGTTGGCTTTGGGTAGTTCTTAATTAAGGTTGAGATAATACATTTTTTAAACGACTGGATTTCAACATAGTTTGTTAGTTTACGTGAATTTCATCAGTCAAATCAGCTCTCACCTCTTGAGAGGTATGTACCTGAAGCAGAATTGCAGACAGCTACAAAGGAATACAACAGATAGGGACAACAGTCTTTCTAATAGGGGTTCTCAATAAGTGACAAGCACTTGAAAACGGCTAAACTACAACAAAAGAAAATGTCCCTTTTTACACATCAATTTTTTCTGGCAGAAAACTGTGGAGGGGAAATATGCTGATTTTTTCCCCCCTCCTTCTTCTTGCCCCTTGATGCTTTTGTTCGTGAGGAAAGAAAAACTGGCTCTATGGTACATGAGTTAAATCTTTTCATTGAAAGTGAAAACTTTTCTGCTAAAGCATTCGACCTGCAGCCTTCCATGTCTTATGGCAACTAAAGTCACTCAGCAGACATGTTCCCTTTTTATGTTCAAGTGGTAAATAATTGTAATAACTATTTAACTTTCATCTTAAAAACATTGATCAAACCACACAGATACTTGAAGTTCACAAACCACGGATGACATTTATAAGCCCATTCCTCAGTTTCTTGAACTAGTTATGAGCTTCATAAATGCTCTAGAAAGTACATAATGCTGAAACTGTTAGCCATACAGAATATGAAGCTCAGGGTGAACCCTAAGCAGCTTTGCCACCTGTTAATTTGAAAAGCTTCTGGTTTCTAAACACATTAAATCCCCTCAGTTAAGTGTCTCTTATGAAAATGTTGTGTTCTCTCTTTATGCTACTGTGGTATGTTTAGAAAGGCTTTTTATTTAATTTAATTGTAAAAATGTAGTTTATGTATAAAATGACTGATTAAAAGAGTTGACAATATGGTCCATAGTCAGAGGGAGGAGACATGATCATGGTCCCATTTCTGTTGCCACAAATGAATGTGCCAGATTCTTAGGAAACTAAAATCCTCCGCAGTTTTACTTGTTACACAGTTGGGAACTTGTTCAGCCTGAGCAGTTCTGGGGAGTTCTTTTGCAGACTGTAGTTCTGTATGAGACCAATTAAAAATTGTTCTGCAGCTTTAAGAATGAATTCCAAACCCTTCCACAATATCAAATGTCATTGTAAACACATCAGATCAAGAGATGTTTAGCTTTCTGCTGCACAGATGTACCACACTTTCATGTTCATGAAAGCTGTGGTGTAAACTTAACCCACAGCTGCAATATTAGATTTAAGAACAGAACAATTAAATTGTGGAATACCAATTACTATATATTACTCCCTGCTTGTTAAAGCAGCTTTGAGGATAAAACAAGTCTGATCAGTTATGAGGACCCGGGCTTTGTTGGGGGGTTTTTTGTTGTTGTGCAAGTTAATAAAATCCAATAGTCCTGTAACTTTAAGAATTGATTGCAACACATTCCTTAATGTCAGATGTTAGCTTTAGAAAGTGTATATTGAGGGCTGGGAAGGAGATCTGAATGGTGTTATATGATTGTTCACGCCAGTAGATGAACTTGACAAATACTGAGGAGGGTTGAGAGAGTCATGGTTGTGTATCAAAGTAAATACACTGTATAAATATTAAAAAGAAAAACTTGTTTTTTTTTTAAGTTAAAGTGTTTTTTTCCCCTTTGTTAAAAGTCACCTGATAGTTTGCAAAGCAAAGCTTCATCATATGCAGAATGTGTGTGCTTAAGCCTAATTGATGGGGAGGGGGTGGAGAAAACTTTCCAGCCAAGAGCACTGTTCCACAAGGAAAAATAATGAGCCAAGCCTGATAAAGCAAAGTTTAGGTCTCTGCTCCTGCATATCTGTGGTTAGATCCTCAGCTCGTGTAAATCAGCATAGCTGACTTCTGACCTCCAATCTTGCGTTATATGGTTACATTCTATATTTCAGCAAACAGTGTTCTAAATGCTAATGCAACCAACACTATATTGTTCTCAAAAAGAAGCCTGAGTTTGATTAAGCTAGAGACTGATTGCTTTTTGTCCTGTGCGGGAATGTTGTCTGTCTAATGCAGGATTCCTCCTGCCCTCCAAATGTTACTCTTTACATGGTCTCTCATATTCAGGAGACAGGGCAGCTATTTTTCAGGGGCTGTCAGTTTACATATAATATTATATGCTTTCTCAAAATTCCCTCCATCCCTTACATATTAAAAAAAAGCACAAGCTAAACATATCCAGCTTTGAACACTTGAAGAGAAATTCTAGCTCCCCTCACATCCATGACAGAACTCCTATTGACTACAACACAACTAGTCTAGGGCTACAGAGCAAAAATTATGTTCTTCCTTAAAGTAATAGAGGCAAATGACTCCCCTTTTATCCAGATTTAGGTTATGTCTAACTGTCTCAGAAATACAAGAAACTTAAAAATATATTTTGATTATATACACACATTAATTTTTCATTTGCTCTCTAGTAGTTAAGGGCCCAATCTTCCCCAAGGGCTTATAATGAGCCAGATAGTATAGATGCAATTCTCTAGCTCACAGCTGAATGTCTGGGCAGGCAGGTATGCCTTTGTGAGCTTTAACTGTGTTTGCATGTGGAAGCATGGTATTTGTGTGCTGCTTTCCCTCATTGTCTTAAGTCCCTCCCAACCATGCAGTCATTCCAATAACAGATATCATCCACAAAAAATCCCTGCCTTTCCCTCATTTATTCACATATGCAAATATAGTTAATGCTGGCAAGAGTCTTCCTTTCCCTGTCAACAGAGAAAGAGAGAGAGACAGCTCTCAGTTGTTCAGATTCTATAAGGTTCAGGCCTATGTAGGAGCATTAATCAAGTATTAGTGGTCAGGGGAGAGAGAGGAAGAGAGGCACAAGGTGCCTTGGCTCAGAGTTGTACAAAGCAGGTGCCCATGCTCTGCATGTGGTCTCTGAGCCCAGGAAGGCCCAGAGTGCAGATAATGTAGTGGGAGCCATCAGGTATTTGCATCATGCAATCAGTTTGGGGTGATAGCATGACTCCCATGTGTGCCTCCCTCTTCAGATCCCATCAGGGTCCCCAGCAACTTAGCTAGTATGAGTCCTTTCACCTGGTACTCTGATGTGTGCCAGTGATATCAGCCAAACTGTCCATCTCATGCAGCCTGTAAGATTTCCTTAATGCCTTACTGGTCCACCTTTCTCATGGACAGAAATAGGCAATTGCTCATTCTGCAGGATAGTCCTGCTCCCATCAGCAATAAACACCACAGGAGTTGTTCACACATACACATGCTCCCTACAGCTTGTAATGGTGATGCCAAGATATGCAGAATCCTGCCACACCTCTTAAGTACTAACCACATCATCTCTCCTTGCCCTGTTTGAGAGAGAGACACTGATCATGAATTCATCCTGGGTGAGCACATGAAACAAATACCATGCAGCCACTTGCAGAAATAATTGGGCGAATGACAGTGGTGAAGATCTCATTCTACCCAATAAGTAAGTTTCTTCCTTAGGTTTCTTCCTCCTTTCCGCAGGAAATCCTGGCTTTTGACCTGGATGCTCAATTCTCAGATCAGTTGGGTGCCTTCAGGGACACCAGAATAGTTATAAAAAAGGGCATTTGGCCTTCCCTGTAAAAGAGCCTGTTGTCTGCAGCAGACTGGTGGCCCAAAAATATTCCATAAACAGTGCATTTGTTGTTTCTGATGCATGCCATCACCATGAAACATGGTGTACTGCTGGAAGGACCAAACATAAACCAGCTCATATTGCAAGATAACTGGATGAGGAGAAGAATGGACTGAAGTAGGACCTGGGCAGAATCACTAGAACTGAAGACTACAGCCTGGATCTCAGCCACACAAAGCAGTTCATACCAGTTTGTATCAACAACTTTCCAGGTAACCATTGTAAAACAAAATGAATCATGTCACTAGTGGCATGTTGGTGCTCATGGATAAACCAAATAGAGTCATATTAACCTGTCTGAGTCTAATGTGTTCATGAAGAGCAGGGAGGGAAGGTGGGAAGGTGGCAGCACCTGCTGCCTATTACCAAATTCTACACCTTCTTGTAATAGCTGTCTGCTTAGAAAGTCATTGATAACAGGCACTGTTCTGGGGGAGATAGTGCCAGCTGATGCATGGCAGCTGTGTTGCTCTCCCTCTCCTGCTGAAGGTACAGCCTTATGCCAGTCTGGGGTGCTAGTGATCAGTGGTGATGTCTGTAAGAGCTGTAGGAGGACAGCTATCCTATCAAATACCAGGAGCTCATTTTTAGGGGTGGTATATTGTATCAGAAGCTCAGAGAGAAGTTAACATGACACCTCTGGTTCAGAGAGTATATGTGCTTAGGTCTCAGTTTGGTTTTTGGACTCAAAAACCCTGTGGCATTGAGGGGGAAACTGAAGATCTTGGGTGAAGACCCTTCACTAATCCACATACCTGAATGTAACTCCTCAATATGCAGAAGGACCTGGGTTTTCTGCAACATATGATCCAGAAAGTGTCTGCCAACCTCCATGCAGGATGATACAGAGTCTGTAAGCACCTTAGGGGTGCTTCCACTGATGGATATACATTGCATGTCTGTGTTAAGTGACAATGCCACCAGGTGTGTCATCTGGCAGTGAACAAGTTAGCGCAGTGTGCGAGCTCAAGATCTCTCTGGGGCCAGTAAGAAAGACCTTCATTCATCATCCTAGAAGAGCCCTTGACATTCCATGAGATGGGCCTCTCTCTCAGTGAGCTCAACAAGATAGTTTACTTCAGAAGTATTCCCCTGACCAACAGCACAGCTACCACATGTACAACTCCACTGAACCCTGGGTGTAAGTCTAGCCTCCAGAGCCAGTAGGCCAATAGGGATTATCTGCTAGGGAAGCAGAGTGAGTCAGAGGTAGTCATTAATCCAGCACGGTGGTGTAACATATATGTTAGGGGTGATGCTGTAATGAAAAGACCTGATATGCCTACTGGCTCCTATGCTAGCATTACATTACCTGACTTCTTTGCAGATGCAGAAGAACCTTGCATATGTGATTCTCCAACAGATGAGAGGCTAGATCAGCCATGAGATGGAGCTGTGAAAGCTGGGTGTGGAAGTAAGTCAGAGGACTTCTCAGAAGTAACTCAGTGACAATGACATAACACGGCATTGGCCTTCATGGTCTGACAATATGCAGGGTAAGAGCTGAAGAATTAGGATGTGCGTGCAACATCTGGTGAGTGGACTCTGCTTTTTCCATGACCCGCACTGAAAAAAGGTCACTAATTTAAATTTTATCTGTGGATTGACATCATCCTGACAGGACCAGGGCATATGTGTCTGTGGACACAATGAACATGGCATAAACCTAATCTCTTAAGGGGAAATATTTAGGTGCTACCCTGACTATTGCTTCAGTGGTGAGAGGGTGTCCTCCATGGCCACCCATAGCATACAGAATAACTCACATGTAGGTCATACATCAGAGCACTATAATTTCAGTGCCAGTGTTTGCCAGTCCAGTATGATGTCCAGTAGTGAAGAAATTATGAGTAATGGGTGTTTCCTGGAATGATCTGGCATATAAAGTATTCTGCAGTAGCCCTTGTTGCATGTTGATTCCTATTCTACAACACCTTTGCAGTGGCTTTTCTGAGCTGGCCTATTACAGATGAGATAAATACAAGAATTTTACAGGCCAAGCTTCCTTGAGCTGTGTGTGTTTTGGTTTACTCCGTTCCAAGAACACCATTTTGCATGCCACATAGCGTGAAGTAGCAGCTGGATGTCCTAATCTAATATAGAAACTGTCCTTTCAAAATTAAGGCTGGGGGGCTCAGCTACTCACAGCTGAGTCAGTCAGAGCAGATATTTTCAGAGCTCCTAGTCCCACCCTTCCCCAGTCTAAAAAATTCTCAGTGTTCAGAATATTTCTATCTGAACTGTCCTGTTCACTACCTCATGCTCCAAAGCCACTTTCAGAAATATATTTTAAGCAATAATACTTAATGGCTAGAGCATGTCTACACATTAAATTAATTCGATGAAATAAACTCAGCGCAGTTCACATTGGAGTTTATTGTTCCCAGGCACAGCATTTCTATGTGCGCCCAGGACTGCAGCACTTTGAGCCAGGGCAGAGGAGCCCTGGCTGGCCAGGGGCCCTGAAGGTCAGTCTGCAAGCCCAGGGCTACTATGACCCAGTTCAACATCCTGCAGAGGGACTGGCTGGGGCACCCTCATGCCCCAGCCAGGCCCAGTGACTGTCTACGCTTGTGTTGCAGTAGAGTAAATAACTCTGCTGTAGGATAGTACTTGCAGAGTTAGTTAATTTGCTCCAGCCTAATAGTACCACATATGTAGACACTGACACTTTACTGCAAAGCTAATTAGTCTGCTCCACAGTAAATGTCTCACGTAGACATGCCCTATGTGGTGAGTCTCCACCACTACCCAGTGGTGAGTCCCTTCACCTCTGCATGCCACCGTTCCTACATGGGGATAATGTTATTGACCTCCATTGCAAAGGATTGTAAAGAGATTAAAAGAATCATCTAGGATAGGCATTGTTAGTAGCCAAGGGGTCTTTTCACTTTTAGACTGTAGGCCAAGTACATTATTCCTGGTTGAAAGGTACAAGAACAGTACTTTATTTATGCATACCAAACTTAATGTAATAAACAGTACAATGATGGGAATTAATTATAAATACCGTATAAATATTTCTGCAATGCTGCTTCTTAAAGTTTCCTTTCATTTATATTAGTTAAAGCTTTGTTGGTGTCTTACTATTTGATGCCAATTAAATTAGGAAGCTTGCTCTTTTGAGAGGATTTCAATTTCTTTTTTTCACATGTAAATTTATCTTTTAAAAAATTTGGAACCAAACTTTTTCCAGTTTGCTGAGATGTCATTAGTGCCTGTTTGCTAATATGACATTCATAGATTTTAATGTACACAGACTTCAAAGCTAAAAATAAATAAACAAAAAAAAAAGAGGCTAATTCACACCAGAACGGTGCAGCTTGGGCAATTTTCCTCTTTTTCCCAAAATTCCAAAAAAGGTTGTGTTGAAACAATACCTCGTTTTGAGTGGAAATGGAAAAATTAAGACTCAACCTTGGAAACCAGCTTTCTGCAAATCACCATCCAGGATTTCACATGTGATTCAAGAACTTCCACAGATTTTGCCATGTTTTGAGGGTTAACAGCACATAATGCTTCCTTCAGAACTTCCTAGACTTTACATGCTGGAGGCTGCAAGTAAGAGAGGAACAGTGAGAAAAAACCCTGGTCATATCCTGTTCACTCTCCTTTTCAACTCTCTGCCCCTGAGTGACACAGGATACTGGGCAAGATGAACCTATTGTCTGACCCAGTAAATGTCAGTTATGTTCTTACTTTCTTGTGTGTTTTTCATGAGCCCAGGAGCCCCAGTGTAGGTTTTGGCCAATGCAGAATGTAAATTAGAATTCTTGGTACCTAGCTCCCAGTGATCTCATTGAGTGGGACTGGGGTACCTAACTCTATTAGGCTCCATTGGTGATGCCTGCATTCTCTTTCTTAGGACCTGGTACAATCTATGTCTAATGAATGTCAGTATAGATATGTTCCAATTGTGCTGTATGTCCGAAAGAGAAGAAAGTGACCCCAGTGACACATCCAACACTGCTCTATATCGAGTGCACTTTTTTCTTTTAAATTAATATTTTGTTAAAGGATTCAGTTTTGCCATCTTCAGTGCATATTTCAGACCCTGACCTGAGTCCCTAGATCCAAACTTAACCATAGGGTTTTGGCTCAGGGTGGCATCCAAAGCCAAAACAAGGGAAAAAATCTCCTGGACAGCATGTACTTGAAATCTCATAAAAAGAGTTATTCCAATAAGATTCCCACACTTTATTATGTTGAAACATAAAATGAGCTGATTAAATTGGATATTAGGAAAAACACTCTAACTACAAGAGTTTTTAAGCATTGGAGCCTATTCCCTAGAGAGAATCCCTAGTAGAATCTCCATCATTGGACGTTTTTAAGTGCTGGTGAAACAAACACTCAGGAGAGATAGTTTAGGTGGGAATGATGTTTTCTTGAGCAAAGGGTTGGACATAATGATCTCTTGAGCCCTTTCAGCCCTAATTTTCTAGGATTGTATGATTCAATGATTTTCTAAGATTTTTGCCACTTCAAATGAAACACTCGTGAGAACACTTTAGTCTTGATTCAACTCCTTCCAAGCCCTATTTGGGTCTGGGTCAAAGACTAAACTACATTAATTCCTCTTCTTGGTTTTAATCCCCTATGGGAGGCACTCTCTCAGGCCCATTGACACATATCCATTTAATGGCACAATGGGATCTGATCCCCCATCCCCAACAATTGCACCTCCTGCCCTGCCACAGCATAGCAGAACGTATAATCTTGGAATCAGGGATAGATCCCAACCATGGCATTATTACTTGCAAATGTAGCAGGAACCTGGGATTGTCATCATAATCAGCAGATTGTCAGCCTAGCTCCAAGACTGCACCAGAGCTGGGTTAAGATGCTGTTGTGATCCTGGGGTTGGAACTGACAATCAGATGATTGTCAGTCTCATCCCTGAGACCACAATGGGGCTGGCCCAGAGCCCCATGCACTGGGATGTCATAACACTTGTGTTCAGGCCAGCTGCACATGGTTTTTTTAAAGGTCCTGGTGCCCTGGACCTTTAAAAATTGAAAGTGCGGCCCAGATGAACTTCTTCCTGGTCCCAGGATCCCTGTGGCCAGGATGTATCAGGTGCCTTGCTCTGCAGGCCCCTGGGAGCTGCAAGGCAAGTAGTCAACCTGCTGGGTCACAGGGAGCCCTGCAGCTCCTCATACCTAGCATCATGCTTGCCTTGCCCTGCAGCTCCAACATGAGCTGAGGAGCAAGGCATATTCTGATGCTGGATCATGGCGAGTTGCAGGGCTCACCATAACCTGGCACCAGAACTTGCCTTGCTCCTCAGTCCCCACCGGAGCGGCCAGGCAAGGCCAGCAGTATGCGAGGGTGCAGGGAGCCCCATGGATATGTATAACTCAGCCCCCTGACCCAGCTGATGAGCTCCCCCCAACTCAGCACCCTGGAAACAGTGGGTTTCATCCCCATGCAGCACTGTGCCAACTGTCAGATGGCTGACTTGAGGGAACTGTCAAACAAGCCCCACCATGCAGCCAGCATCAGGCTGCATGGCGGTGCTAACTTGGCACATGTTCAACTTAAGGTGAGATGGAAACCACCCATAAACTTGTTACACATACTTTGTGGAATATTTTTGTGCCTGGTTTCCCATTTTGTCGCATCATTAATTGCCTGAAAGTATGACAGGGTTACTATTTATGGCACAATTAACAGGTTAATTGCATCTTAAGTGTAACATCTGCTAGGGGCATCAGTGAAAAGTCCCATCCTTTCTCTCCTGTACTTAATCATAACTTAAATGCACTTTGTTCTCCTCCTCCTCCCTTAGGTCATTGATTACCAATCAGTTGTTTACTGATAACGTCTATGCAGCCAGCAGGTGGTAATATGAATTACTGGGTTTCTCTCATCTGCTTTAGTTTATTTCATTTTAAGTACTAACCTGTTTCTTGATGTGACAGGCCAATACTTTGATTTTTAATAAGGAAGATATTGATGTGGGTGAAATCAGACTGTCTAATGGGATGTGAGTGTCTAGAAATGGAAATTACCATAACCAAGGGGGAAGAACTCAGAGGTGAATAGGTTTATATCAGGGAGAGCCAGAGAATCCCAAAATTCTGAAAGAACTGGAGCATGAAATCTCAAGTTTAGTGGTAAGGATTTTTTAATAAATCTGATCAAATCACTTGCAGAATGAAATGACTGAAGCATAGCAAATGTAGTACTTTACATTTATGAAGGATGAAAAAAGTGATCCAGGCAATTTCTAACCCTGTTGTTCTGATTTCAGTAGTATTCAAGGAAAAAGACCTGAGCTAATTGGTCAATCTCAGTGTGAGTGAGCCACCAGTATGATGGGCCCGGAAAAACAGAAATGCAGGCAGATATATGAACAACATTTCCAGTAAAGACAGAGAAATATTAATGCCATTTTACTAGGCACTGGTGAGACATCATGCAGAGCACTATGTACGGTTCTGATCACCCCTATTTAGGAAAGATGCACTTAAACTAGAACAGGTACAGAGGGGCCTATGAGGACAAGAAATCTATCTTATAGCTTGTATAGGTTGGCACAAGGATGTTGATATAACAAAGAGGCTGCAACAACATCACTAGAGTTGTTCATAGCTTCTCTATACCACCTCCATGCCAAGCCTAGGACTGGTAAGAAGAAGCATACCTAACCCACTCATTCCCACTCCCTGGGAGCATCTACACATGCACTTTACTGTGGAGTTGACTAATTAGCTCTGCAGTAAAGCATCACCAGTACATGTGTGGTGCTATTAGGCTGGAGTAAACTAATTAACTCTGCCATAGTATAGTGCTGCCCAAAACAAGTACTATCCTATGGTCGAATTATTTACTCCCCTGCAATGCACATGTAGATGGTGATTGGAGCTAGTTGGGTCATGAGGGTACTCAGTGCAGAGCTGCCTGCTGGCTAATAGTCTCATGCCCCAGCCAGCTCCCCTACAGCACAATAGAGCAGCTAATTGGTCCCCCTGCCAGCTGGGGATGCTCCAATCCTGTTCAGTGTGCTGCAGTCCCAGGCACACATGTAAATGCTGTGCCTGGGAGCAATGAACTCCCATGCAAACAGCATCAGAGTTTATTCAGGCACACAAATTTCACAGATAGATGCACTCACTGTGTGCCAAATCCCAGCCCCAAGTACTCACACCAGTGCTGTCTCAGGCTCCATGCCTCTGGCGTGGTGCTTGGCATGCACTCAAGGCCTTTCTAAGGCAGCTACATTACCTTTTTTTGGAGAATCAAGAGCACTGAGTGGCATGCTTCATGGGTGCTGTACGGACTTGGTGCAGACATGGCTTAAGGAGCACTTAAAAGGCTTAAAGAAGCTGTGGGAGTAGAGAACAGAATAGCTTAAACATTTTTAGGAAATTATATAAAGGGGTTGAAGACTAAAACTGAACAAAATTACATTTAGGTTACCCATAAGAAAAATCTAGCTGGTGAAGAAATGCTATAAAAGGAATCACAATCAATAGGCATATTCAGCAAAGGATTAGATAATGCACACAGGGGAATGAAATAGGGGATAAACCTGTATTTGGTGTAGGGGTTGGACATGAAGGCCCAAGAGACCCCTTTCAGCTTAATCATCCATGAGTCCAAGCAGGCAATAATGAAAGACTCCTATTGTCTCTGAAAGAGTGGTGTTCAATAGGGATGGCCATAGGTCATAGTTTACAAACACATCCTGTTGGAATGCCATGGTCCTATTTTGGAGTTCCTAGTGATTGATGAGTTCATTATAATGTTATTATAGTATCTTTATGTCATTTAGGAGCTTTCCGTATGAAAAAGCAGCAAGAACAATAAAAAAAAAAGAAAAACCCTACTTCCTTTTGTCTTATCCAATAGTTAACAATTCATTCTACAGCATAATTGGTTCAGGAGGTAGGGATTAGCAAACTGATATTAGCATTCATTTATTTAAATCTTTGCTTACCTGACTTCTTAACAAATTCTAACCTCTGCTACCTTTCTTTAGTTTTTATTAGCAAGGAGCACACCCATTTGAGCATGGAAGGGCATCATGTAGATGCTGAATAGCATTTATTCTATGAGCTCTCAGTTGATACAGAGGAGGTTGTTGGTCAAATTCTCAGGTGCTGCAATTTGGCATAGCTCATTTGTCAAAGCCATTATGCCCATTTATACCCGCTGAAGATCTGCCCCCATCCTATGTTTACTTATTGAGCAGTTACCTTACACATTTTAATGCACAAAATGCAGTCTGTTTCTGACTATTTTCTTCCAGGCATATAACTGTGAGACAGTGCTGTATCTTCACTGGGATCCTACAGACAAATGAGTCCTGGTATAATTCTTCAGATGTCTGCAATGTTGTATCAAGGATGAATTCTAATGTTAACAGTGATCTTTTTAACCTAAAAATGATTTGTAAAATATCCTCAGATTTTCATCTGAATATACACCTTCCCGAAACAAAAGAGTTAAGTAAATATTCTTATTCTCCAGTGCCAAGCATAGGAACTTGCATTACTACTTGTTTCCTGCAAGACGGCAGGAAAAAGATCTGGGCTAATTAGTCAGTCTCAGTGGGCGTCTCTATATGTGCATTAATGCACCATAATTACGGCACATTAAGTTAGCACCTGTAGCACCAGCATACATCTTTTACATGACACTAATGCTCAGTAGAATAATTCTACTGCATATTAGCACATTAGCATGGCTTTTGCCACGACATGCTAATGAGCAGTAGAACTGGTCTACTTAGATGCTTTTAGAATCTCATGTAGAAGTACCCATTGTGACTGTGAGCCACCAGTATGATGGGCCTCAAAAAGGAAAATGCAAATGCTTGACCAATCTCATTTCCTTTTATGACCAGGTGACCTATCACCTGGACAAGGGGGAAGAGATTGATGTCATATATCTTGACTTTAAAAAAGCCTTCGATCTGGTATCCCATGATCACCTCTTGGCAAAACTGGCTAACTGCAGCCTCGACCTCACCACAATCCACTAGCTGGGGAATTGGCTCCGTGGTCAGACCCAGAGGATGGTGGTTGATGGAAGTCAATTGTCGTGGTGCGCTGTGACCAGTGGGGTCCCTCAAGGCTCTGTCCTAGGGCCTATGCTTTTTAACATCTTCATCAATGATGTAGACATTGGTGTTAGAAGTGGACTGGCCAAGTTCACCGATGACACCAAACTCTGGGGCAAAGCATCCACACCCGAGGACAGGAGGGTGATCCAGGCAGATCTTGACAGGCTCATGAAATGGGCAGATGAGAACGCGATGGTGTTTAACACCGAAAAGTGCAAGGTTCTCCACCTTGGGAGGAAAAATCTGCAGCTTCCTTATAGGCTCGGCAGTGCTACGCTGGCTAGCACTACAGATGAAAGGGACTTGGGGGTCATGATTGACCACAAGATGAACATGAGCCTTCAATGTGATGCGGCAGCTAGTAAAGCAAGCAAAATGCTGCCTTGCTTCCATAGATGCTTCTCAAGCAAATCCCAGGACGTCATTCTCCCGTTGTACTCGGCCTTGGTGAGGCTGCAGCTGGAGTACTGCGTCCAGTTTTGGGCCCGCCAATTCAAAAAGGATGTGGAGAAGCTTGATAGAGTGCAGAGAAGAGCCACACGCATGATCATAGGTCAGGAAAACAGATCTTATGATGAGAGGCTGAGAGCTATGGGACTCCTCAGCCTGGAAAAGCGCAAGCTCAGGGGCAATCTGGTGCCCACCTATAAGTTTATAGGAGTGTTCACCAGGATCTGGGGGAACGTCTGTTCACCAGAGCGCCCAAGGGATGACAAGATTGAACGGTCACAAACTCCGCCACGACCGTTTCAGGCTGGATGTAAGGAAGAACTTCTTTACTGTCTGAGCCCCCAAGGTTTGGAATAGACTGACACTGGAGGTGGTTCAAGCACCCACTTTGAATGCCTTCAAGACACGTTTGGATGTTTATCTTGCTGGGATCCTATAATCCCTGCTGACTTCCTGCCCCTGGGGCAGGGGGCTGGACTCAATGATCCTCCGGAGTCCCTTCCAGCCCTAATGTCTATGAAATCTATGAAAAGATATATGAGTCAGATTTGCAGCAAAGACAGGGAAATATTAATGCATTGTATAAGGCACTGATGAGACATCGTGCAAAACACTGTGTGCAATTCAGATCACCCCTATTCAGGAAAGATGCACTGAAAGTAGAACAGAGAGGGCTATGAAGACAGAAATATGTGTATTTGCCCACTGGTGTATAATCAGAAATAGTTGTACCCTTGGTGTAGGAAGAGCAAAGCAAAGAACTATGTGACTGCTATATCATTATGACTCCAGGAATACATTTTAAATATATGGATTTTTAGTGTGTTTTTATGCTTTCAGCAAGAAGCTCTTATGGCAATCAGTGCTTTGTGATCACTTACTTCATTACACCATCCTGTACAGACAACTAGCCTTGTGTCCCCCCTGAGGTATATCCATAGACAGTTTTCTCGTTTTGAAGTAACACTTAATGTTACTTGATAGTTTATGAAACCGAATCAGTTTAACCGATGTTGAAAGACGGAGACTTGCACCCATGCCTCACCAGTGCACATCCAGCCTGTGTGGGCCAGGAGCGATCCGGGGCCTTTTTTTCGCGCCGTGGGCTGTGGCCAGCAGCCCGGACACGCTGGGTCAGAGAAAGCAGGTGACACGCTAGAATTAGGCACGGACGTGTAATGGTTGATTCAAGATTGTTTATTTACACCGTAGATGGTCGCGGTGTAGGCTGGAAAGTTTCCCGGGTAAAGCTCTGCTTAAATCCCCGTTTGAGGACTCGGACAAAACTCTCACTCTCACGGAGTTGTCGAGGCTCCGTGGATCCTTGTTTGCGTGCAGGGAAGAGGGATACATCGAGGATTGCGCTCGGCGACGGGAAGAAGAATCGACAGGTGATCAGTCTATCGATCAGCAGCCGCAGGTCAAATCTCCGTAGAAGCACTCTGCAGCGTGCTCAAAGTTCTCCGACTTGGGCGGAAACCACCCAAGCCTCTTATACGGCTAGCAAGCCAATCGCTAGTACGTGGGAATAATTTAAAAACAACCAATAATGGGGCTCGAATTTAAAAACAACCAATAATGGGGCTCGAATTTAAATACAAATGGCGGGAACTCCTTGCAACGTGCATTTCTATGCTGCAAAGAAGAAATGCACCCTGCAAAGAAAGCTTCAAACGGCGGGAAAATAATTCAGTGGTGCCAAAGTACACACAAAAACAAAAATCACACTCTTGGGTTGTGACAGCCCAGGTCAAAAGAGACCAAAAACTGGTACAATAAAGCCACTGAATTGGCTGTCTATTAACAATGGGGGCTAAACCAAAAATTCCAGACAGAACAATACCTCTGATTCCCCCTCTAATATACCTGGACATCTCATCTTGGTCCCTAATGGATGGAAATCTATATTACAACTGGTGCTGACTAGCTATTGTTTGCAATCTTAGCAGAGAGACCAAGAACTGAGTAGATGTAGAACCTGAAGTATTCCATCACCTGTACTGACAACTCTTCTACAACACAGCTGAAGAACATGGATGGTGAACAGTGGATGCAGTGAGAGCTCCAAAACAGCCATTGTCAGGTAAGTCACCAAAGTGGCTATCACAATAAAAGGATGTAACAGAATTTGAACCTCTGCATCCAGCTGCAGCACTGCTGAAGCCAGTGGGTCTCCAAAGGGACTGGGGATCAAGTGCCCAGCCAAACACATCCAGTTGCTGGAATCAAGGTCTAAGTGTTTCATTGTCCTCTTAAACCAGTTCTATAGGTGTTTAACTCCACCAATTTCAGTGGCATTCCTCCTAGGCTCACATCAGAGTAAACAACAAATCAAGTCTTGACAAAATCCATCTATTGTGTGGATTCTGTAGTCAGAATGAATGGTTAAAATTCAAGTCTGTGGAAAGTACTATGACAGTTAAGATCACCAAGCCTATTGACTACAGGCACTGCTGTTCACCAAAACCACTTGTAGTACAAAGCTGGTTCGTGCATACACACCAAACCCTGCAAGCATTTCTGGCCACCACTGGTATAAATTGGCACTGTGTCATTAATTTCAGTAGTGACTATCCTCCTCTGCACCAGCTGAAGTTCTAACCTTCTTCATATTTAGTAAAGAATGTGGCTTAATTCTACCTACATAGCATTTAGCGAGGGGGGAGCTATTCTCAAAAGAAAAGCATAGATAGTGGATCAAATCTAAACGCACTGGCCCAAGCAGGTCTGTTATCAGATTTTTTTTCTCCTGTTGGAATGAGAGGGAAGACTGGTTTTGGACAGAAGTCACAAAGTTTGACCCTATGGCCATGTAAACAGGCTCTCTGTGAAAACTATACCTCTTGATGAAAGGAAAATAATGTCCTAAGCAAACAGATATGTTGCCCCCTACCAAAAATGACAAAGGGGTTCCCTAATGCTTGGTAAGTCTTTGTTCACAAAAACCAGGGGAAGCAGCTGAATATGCTCCATGCGTCGCAGAAATCTATAGGGAGTCTGTTCAGAAAGACCATTAACCAAAGAACTTTCCTGCTGCTTGATTTCTGCTAATATGGTCTCAGCATGCAGGCTCTCATTTTCTTCCAGAGTTAAGGATCAGATTTCAGAAAGTTTTAGTGTCAAAGAGAAGCTAATGTTTCAGAGGAATACATTTCCCTCAAGGTGAAAGGGTGGGAAATGCTGGATTTAGTTGGTAGCTAGAATCAGATCATGACTGGAAAGTTGTACCTTAGTGACTATCCTGTTCTTTCTTCTATCCTCGGGGATCTTTTGGCTACTCCTACCCTGGTGTCTGATAATGCTATGTTTTCACCTGCCAAGCCGTTATAGCCCCTTAATTTAGTGGGAATGTAGCAGTTACCACAAGAAGCCTGCTATACATGAGGGGGACTTTATAGCAAAATGCAAGGTCCTACATCTGAGAACACAGAATGTAGATGGGGGACTGTGTCCTTGAAGCAATGTCTGTGAAAGTCTTGACCTGTATGCCATGCTCTCTGTATGCATACATATGCAGGCAAATTAAAATCCAGCTTCATACATCCTAAATGTAGTTGGGTTTAGTTGATATAGTCTGTTAACTCCAGCTAGTCAGACTTTTATGTTCCCAACCAACTGTGTAGGTTAGGATTAAAATTTTTCAATGTGTCCATATTTTCCCCATACCTGTAAAAAAGTAGACAGCACCAGCTTTTGATTTTGAAACTCATTTGGTACCTTTCCTGCTGAAGACCGTTATTATATTCCAGAAGTGTGAACACTGCTAGTTATCACAGTCAATTACCTAGAAAGCTCCAGCTTTAGGGAAGCTCAGCAGCATGTAGCTAATGCACACAAAAAAGGCAATATAGACATCTAAAAGCAGTGCCAAATTCTGTAAAAAGGTTAAATGGTGACACTGTATTGAAATAATGGTCTCTAACTCTCTCTGTGTTCTTGGACCTAATAAACACTTCAAAACGAAGCAGTCTCTGTTATATATTCTTTGCTACATAAGATGAATGTTAGGGTTGCAAACCAGGTACTCAAAAGCTAGGAAATGCTAGAAATAAGATTGCCTGTACCTCTTTAGTTTAACTCTTCTGCCTCATTATAGCAAACTCCCATGGTTCAGGAGAAAAATTCAGTATAAGTGGGGCAAGATAGTCACTATAATAGGGCTAGTCAATTTTCTGCATTGTAAAAATGAAAAGATTCGTTCCTACAGTTGAGATCTTTTATAAACAGAGATTGTTACAATGAGGAAATACTCTACATTGCCATATATTTGGTTTTTTATTCCACAGGAGCCATGCCTTGTTCAGACATTGACTCCTAAGTCACTTAGGCATGTCTAAAAATTTAAAGCTCATATTGACTACAGTGATAGTTTTGGTGCTCAAGTCTGGTGAAAACAGAAACATTCTAGTTAGGTGCCTAAATATGGAGTTGGGACATTAAGTTTGGGTATCCTATTTTGAAAATTATGGCCATAAGCAGTAAGAAGTGCATCTGCTGAATGTACCATTAAACTGATGTATCTCCAGGTTTGTGTCATCAGGATGGCGTTATGATCCAAAGTGAAGTGGATGTGTAAGATTACCCTGAATGGGGCTCAGTTTTAGAAATTAGGGGATACTATTCAATGGGATTGGTGTCCCTACTACCCCTGGCCTATCCCATCATAAAAATAAACTATTTAATAATTTTGGTAACATGCACTTTGCCTGAACCTGCCATAATGGACCCACAGACACTTGCATCGCCATGGCAACTTGTATGGCATAAAATGTGTCCTGTAGCTGCTGTTAGGCAGAGAACAGCAACAGGCTGCATGCTTGGGACTGATCTAAGCCATATACACTGCCTACACAACTGGCTTCCACATGCACCAAACAGGAGCCAGTGGGCAACGCTTGTCTCCTCAGCAGCAGACCCTGGTTCAGCAAAGAGGCTGTAGAAATATGGACCACATGTCTAAGTGCAAGTGCAATCCTATTCCACCCTGCTTGAGACCTTGCAAACTGTTAAACAAAAGGTGGGGTAGGTCCTCCTCATCTTCTTCTCCTCCATTTTTTGTGACTTAGTCTTAAGGCATAGCTGAAGGTATTTAGAGGCAATAACAGTTTTTGTGGAACTCCAGCAGGGAGGAATAGTATTATACCTAGACACCTAAGTGCCATTTAGATACCTGATAGGTGGAACTGGATCTTGCCCTGTGTGTGCATGGTACTCGTGTATGGCAGTAAAGTAGGATCCTCATTTTACACATGGGTAAACTAAAGCAAAGAGTTGTTAAGGTCCAGGTTTTCCAAAGAGCTCAGTAACCAACAACTGTTCTCAGAGCCCTTTCTTCCTACTGTAACAGATACTGAGAAAACTTTTTTTCTTGATAAACTTGTAATGTTAGAAGTTGCCTTGAAGAGGGCACATTTCTGCTTGTTGAGTCAGACTTTGCTCCTGACCTTTTCCAGGTTTTAAAGAGCAACTTCCTAAGAGAAGTGAGTCATCTATTTCCAAATGGGGAGGGACATGACCAACAGAACCATTTTCTTGTATCTCCTTTTCCCAGGTAAATCCCTATAACAAATACTACAAATTAACAGTAAGCTTTCATGAAAATGTTTCTTTATGTTGTTTAATCTCAGAAGCAAGTTTATTTGGTATTCTAATTAGATTTGGGTATAGTACAAACAGCCTTAAAAGCCCTTCCTGTGGAAAATCTTTACTGTCTTCCAAGTACCTTCACTCTGCTGCAGTGCTTATGTTCAGAAGGCAGGAAGGAACCTAAATTTCTCTTCTTTGCATGATGCACATCAGTTAGCATCCAGTCAGGAGCCCTTTTCAGGAAGAAAAGAATATTGGATTCTTCTAGTCTCATTTATTTGAGAGAGTAAAACGTCTTTCTTTTCAAAGTGCTTCTCTTAGCTTTCATTTCCTGTGCACAGAGTAGCTTTGTCTTGAGTACAATAATTAAGTTGTTGACCTTCCTTAGAGGTCAAACATAGCTTCCCTTTGGAGAAAGATAAATGCAGGCACTAATAGATACTTTGACTAGTCTAGGGTACTGACCTAGATATTGGTGATATTCCTATAATTTTTGCTGGATACTTTTCTCAGACTGGTGAGTAAGTTTACACTGAAGTTTACATGCAGAAAATTTGTTCCAGATAAATCTCCCAGGTCCTTCTCAAGAGAAAACAACTTCCATTACAACTATATTAGACAGCATAATCCATGGTGTGCTTGTATTAGAGAAAATAGGTCATCTCATTTAAAAATGACATTTTTAAGATGCTAATAAACTGGGAGGGGGGCTTTGCATTTCTCTTTATTTCTCAGGATGAGGCAGACTTCTTTCAAGATCAAAGATAGTGACTCAGGTCAGCACGCATAGAGCAAATTCAATTACAATTTGATTTTTTTGGTATCTACTTATGTTTGTTTGTTTTTGCGTAAACACATTTCAATATCCCCTTTTATAAAAAATCTATAGGCATTTTCACTACTTTAGATTCTGGTAAGACTTTTAACAAACCAGATAACTATGTTAGTGCTCATTGCATTTGTTACAATGGCAGTCAATCAATCACAGATTCCAGTAGCTGTGCTTCTCTAAACAGGCAATGCACCTGGATGATCTGATTAGTGGATTATCTGATTAAGATCATCAGCAAGTTTGATTTCTTTTGTATAGAAGCCTGAGAGCTTGCCCTTGGCAAGGAATTTGGGGAAAATGCCTTATCCCTTACATAAACTGGAGCTGGAAACAGAAATCCACAGGTGGAGGAAATCCACAAATTCCAGTGACTTTGGGCTTTATTGCTGATTAGTACAAACTTCTGCAGAATCTTAAACTTTAGATATGGAAAATACCTGTTAGGTTGTCAAGTACAGCTCCACTCCCCTCAATGCTGGATTATTCGCAACAGTCTGGAACCACAGCTGTGACTCCATAGTCAAAGTCATAAGGCCCATTCTGTCCTAACCCCTAATGTTCCCCATACCTTGTAATTTCCTCCACAAACCACCTTCAGGCCTTAGAATTCTTTAACCAAGACAATAAAATTCAACGTGGGAGATGGGGGCACATATGTATATGTCTGCCTGCATATGCAAACTTGGAAGTGAAATACCACAGGCACATTTGAAGTAAAGGAATCTGAGAGGAAAAAAGGAACTCCTAATAGTTCTGACTTTTGTCAGAATTGTCCAACTCTTTTCAGGGGAGCGAGAAATCCTAATCTAAACAGTTTTGTTTTACAAGTTCAAACTTCTGCATATGCTTCCAGTTCTTCCAATGTGGCTAGTAATAGGAGTGCCCACCTTTAGGTTTCTTGCAGCAAGCTTTGTTATTTGTTTTTCTATGTAAGTGCTAAATTTCATGATTTGATACTAGGAGGCTTTTATCTGTAGACATGCTCATTCCAGATGACACCAGTAATGGCCACTTTGACAGATATAGTAATGTTAACAAGTAACGGCCATCTATAGAGGTATCTCTCATATTTCCTAACTATTGGTGCCATCATAAATGTACTGGAAGTTTGTGAACTCCAGTGCTTATTGATAAATACACTCCAATGTATCCAAAAAGTAAGAAATAGGATGTCAAACTTGTGCTAACATTCTAACCTTCCAAGGTTTCAAGCTCCAAGTGGAAGTGTTTTCCCATTATCTTTAGTGAGGTCAAGACCAGAGACAATATACCAAGAGAAGAACAGCGTTGGATACTGGATGAGTAACTCAACTCACAACACAAATCCCCCTCACCTTGGATAAGAATTTGTAGGACCTTAAAGAACAAGGAGGCAGTTGTATAGCTGAATTGGTAGGATAACTGGGTATGGACTGGAAGAGCCTAGATGGGAGTGGTAGGTTTCCACTCATTGTTTCCATGTCCAGAGTGACCCTACGGTCCACCCAGCCTCCTAGCCAATGAGTAGCAGGAGTGCCCTGGGAGTAAAGGCAGCTGGAGTGTAGAACTGACCATATCACTTCCTTCTTGGTCTGAGGTTAAAGAAATAGTGGACCCCTTCCTCCAGTGTCCCAATGAGCCTCTATGGCCTGTAAATGGGACACCTTTACCTTTTATCTTTTAAAGAATAAGGAGGAGAAGTAGGGAGGGGGGAATAGGGGAAAAGAGCAGGAGCTTGAGGAAAATATCTCTGTTTTTCCAATCTGCTGATAAAACTTGTAAGGAAATCCACAAACACGCTGCTTCCTAAAAGAGTGCCTGGAATGAGAGCATAGTTTGATTGCCAGCTGAGGCTGCATTTTCTTTGCTGGTTAGCGTAGGTGTGTTGCGAAAACAGCATGCCTAGCCCTTGGATTAAATCTGCTCCATGTTGAACAACAGTGGGCTCTCCAGGGTGTTGTTACATGTTACCCTTCAGCCACACTAGATGTATGCAATGTTGTGTGGTATCAAAGTTAGAACGTGTCCAGAGCAGTTGCCCATTAAAGGTTAATATGATCTCTAACCTGCACAGCTCCGACTTGCTGCCAAAGCAGGGGTGGGCAAAATACAGCCCGGCGGCTGGATCAGGCCTGCCAGGCCATTCTATCTCACCCGCAGGGCCCCTAAAAATTTAGAAAATTAATATTTATTTGCTTCTGGCTGCCTGTCAAAGATGGCAGGAGCCAGGGCCAATAGGACCAAGGGGAAGCCAGTGGCAGGACCCAGCAGCAAGACTCACCCACCTCCACCCCCTCAACCAGAAGCCCCCGCCTAGCAGAGGCTTCTGGCCTGGGACTGTGGGGCTGTTCCTGCTTCCCTGCACCAGAGAGGGAAATGTGGCCCTCAGCAGCTTGCCAAAACTTGGTAAGCAGCCCTCCACCCAAAATAATTGCCCACCCTTGTACTAGAGGGCTGACAATCAGGGGTGTGGCTAGCCAGGACTCCTTGGTTTTGTCCCTGCTGTGCTGAAGGGAGCCTGGGCTAAGCCCAGTGGCAGGCCCCCAAACCAAGTGGCTCTACTGACCCCTGCCACTCCCAGCCCCTACCCAGTCTTCCCCAGAGAGGGCTGCACCGTTTGCCTGGAGCTGGCCCCATTTCCCCCAAGTACCACCAGCTTTCCCCTGGCCAGGCAGCTTGAAGTGGGCTGTGGCTTCCCTCCACACTCCTCCCCCATTCCCAACCTGGGGTGGGTGGAGGTGGCGAGAGGGCTGTGCTGCAGAGAGACTGCAAGCTGGAACATGGAGCTGCTGGCAGGCAGAGAAGCATGCTGCCCCTGCTCCATCCTGCCAAACATGGGTCTCCACCTCCCAGAGTAACCAGATACCGTTCTTCAGGAAAAGCTAGGGGGATTGTGATCTGTTCAGGGAGGGCAGGGATCAGGTCAGCAGAGGTGTGTGGCACAAGGCCAGTCAGCTGGGCTTGGCTTGGGGGCTCCCTACAGAACTGCCATCTCCTACCCCCCACCACCTCAGGATGGGAATGCAGGGGGCCTGTGGAGAGAAGCCACAGCCCCAGTGCTTTTCTTCCTCCCAGCAGCTCCATGCCCCTGCTGCCACAAATCCCCACCTGGCATTGGCAGGGCCCCACTTCCCAAATGTAGTACCACCCCCTGGGCAGTAAAGCTTGGAAAGGTGGGTACATCATCTATGGAGCAGGAGTGGGAGGCTGGGAGCAGTGCATCCCAGGATGCTGGAGGACTGTAAATTGCTACCATGTCCTAGTCATCAGACACAAACCCAGCCAGGCCCAGTGACACACACATTAGCCATCTCCAAATTTGAACATTGCAAGTCATTATATGCTAGAATGAATCCACATGCTTTGAAAATTCCTGAAGCTATTTAGCAACAGAGATTGCCATGAGCACATTGCCTCTTTGATCTCCTCAACACCGGCATCTACACAATACAGTGTTTAGTTCAAGCTCCATGCCATGATGAGCAATTGATACTAGCTGCATCAGAGATAAATGATACCCCCCCGTTTTCCATATGCTCCCAGGACAACTGTGATCAGCTGGAACTTTGGACTAGACTAGAGAAATGGGTGACATTGTAACTGCAATTAGTCAACTCACATAAACTAACATGGTTACAAACACAACTGAAGACACTCCACAAATGCTTGCTCCAGGATGCGAAACATTTGTTCAGCCTGATTCACGCTAGAGTGAGTGAAACCTATCAGCACTGATGAATAACAGAGAAAAACTGAGTTGAGAAACCAGAACATTCACAACAGCTGGATCAAGAGTTGGCAATCGCTCTCTCAGAAGGGAGAATGACCCACTAACTCCATGCCTTATAGAACTAGTTCAGTAGCTAAGCACATACAGGCAATCCTCTATTTCACAATGTTCGAGTTATGACAAACAGCACTTACAATGGTTATACATTGACACCCTGTTTCAACTTTTCAACATTGGTTTCAACTTTACGATGCTCAATCTGACACAACACTATGCCAGCAAACAACTTCGCTGCACCCCCATCTCCCTGCGCCAATCCACTGCACCACCCGTCGCCCTGACTCAAGATCCTCAGTTGCTGTTCCAACATGTTTTACGTGGTGAATCTTTGTGTTTCCAAACTTTTTCTTAAAATGTAGTGTTTCTTTGCCATAATAATGGCAGAAAAGCGTAAATCTGGTGCAAGTGATGTTTCTAAGAAACGTAGAGCAATTACTATAATTGACTGAATACCAGGCCTTGGTTCAGGAGCCAATCCCCCATTTATAACATTGTTCCTATGGGAAAATTGGTTCTGAGTTGCAACGTTTTGACTTAAGAGATGGTTTTCAGGAACCAGTTGTGTTGTAAGTCCAAGGACCTCCAGTTTATAACTTTCAACACATGAGCAACCCCATTCAGCTCATACTCAAGCCCCACTCAGTCACTGAAAGTTAAGCATGTGTTTGAGGGCTATACTGAATCTAGCCCTACCTGGAAAAAAAAATCATTAATCCACAAAGCATTTTCCCTACCTGCCTAGATTCAAAATACGGAAATATTGTTATTGCCTTTGAATTCCTAGGAAGTGTTTGGATATTGTCTCAACAGAGGGACAAGGCACATGATGCCTGCAAATGCAGAACAGCAAAACATTCTGCGTCGACTAAGATCATTTAAATGTGTGTTGCTGTCTTTTAAAAAATGTAAATGATCATTTCATTCCCTTCAGCTATTGTAGGATTTCATGGGTAAACTTGGTCCAGCAGCAGCAAAAGGCACTTCTGGTTTTAATAAAGATTAAAAAATATTTTTGAATGACCCTCCTTGTTCCTTACTATTATATGGTATTAAAATATATGAGCGCAGCCAAGGAGAATAGAAAACAAAAAGGAAAGCCTTTTAAAAATTCCACAATTTTATATCCCTTCCCTTCTAACTCCACCACAGAATTCAAAGGGGGAGAAGGAATCTTCCTTTGTTGCCAAAAATCTCCCACAGATCTTTCTGGTCCCTCTTCACGAATGAAGCTATTTAAAGCAAATATGTTGTGCTTTACATGTTCATTTAGCCACATGAGGAGGTGGGATGCAACTAATTAGCTGTTTGTTTGATTTCCAGGCATCACACACAAACTTTTCAAGGGTGTGTACTTTTGACATAGGCTACAGAGGGTAATAAAATAGCAAGCTGTACCACTTTTAGTCTTCTGGATACAAATCAAGGATCAGTAAGGGATTAGGATGTGTGTTTTATTGCTACCAACATTGATTGAGCCACATCAGCCCTAATAAAAATCTACAGATATCTGGATGAAATCAAAGCAGTGGGATTTAAAAAGTTTAGTATTCATATTTACACTACGTAGCACAGACTATCTTTGATCTATATGCTGAAAATGGCCAAAGTGAGCTGTCCCTTATGTAAGGACATAACCAAACATAGCTTCTCTGCAGATTTTGAATAAAAACAAAAAACAAAACATGCTCACTGCAGCAAATCCAGAGTGACAGAGACAGACCCACTCAGATACAAATACACTTATCTGTATGCAGCAGGGAAAAAACAGTCTACTGTGCCAAAAATATTGCCCTTTACCATTTCAGCTAAAGAAGTCTCTTTCCTAGATTACAGTACTTATTTATGATTATGTTAGTCTTTTTTTATGTTTCATAAAATAGAGGATCTATCATTTTAAATATATATAAAAATGAAAGAAAGCCTTTAAAACTCACATCTTGCATAAAGTAAAGCTCCAAACCCTACATGCTCCACTATTATAATCTCTAAATTGTATACATTCTTTAAAATAAACATGACAAGCTAATCAATGACTGCCTATTATTTTACCGTGGACTGATATTGTCAAATATTCTAGCAAGCCAAGAATGCTTCAATACAGGTAGAGAGCTGGCTTTTTTAGTCACATGTCATCTCTTAGCAAGAGCAAAAGAGACAGCTCTGCCCCAACATGCATATACAAATATACAAATACATATACAAATATGTGCGTTCCTTCCTATTCTTGTACATGCACACAGCAGCCTATTCCATCCCCTGCTTTACTCCTCTATCCTGAGTTCCAGGAGCCTCCTGCCATGTTGACCATTAGACTATGTAGGGCTACAGGAACTACTGGAGAAGCACTTCTACATGGCTTGATTTGATGCCCTCTATTGGTCATCTGTGAAACAGTGTGCAGCTCTATCCAGCATTTCAGAGAGAACAGGGGGTGCTCTGGATGTGGCACAGGTTACATGGACAAGGATCTCTCCCGTGAGTCTACTGGGCTTGCTGTAAAGGCCATCTACCCCCTCCTTCTCCATGTGATTTGAAAGTCTGCAAAGGTCCTGGAACTATGTCTGAAACAGTATGTCTGAAGACATCCTGATTTTCTGGCATCTTCTAAAACAGTAGCAGTAAGAAGCAGTTACTAGTTGACTGAATACAACGGATGCTTCATACTCTAGAGCTTTACATTCCAGCAAATGAGACATTAATAAATTATGAAGAATCAGACAAAGCTAAGCTCATTTGTATGGAAATGTTTTGCTCACAATGAACATGAAAAATCTATTAAACTAAGTGAAAGTACTATTCAACTGGGTATGTGACAGGTAGACAAAAATGGAAAGCACTTACTGAATTCCTGTGCTAAATATCCAGTTGCAGCCAGAGGGAAATTACTGCAGTCAAAGAGCAAGAAAGGGATAATGGCCCTGTGTCAAAATGGCAGTCTTCTACTTCAGTAATTCTCAAACAAGGTGCCATGGTGCCCTGGGTTTTTTGAAATTTTTTTCAAGGGTGTCACACAATGTTAGCACTGTTAAGTATGCAAACATGATTCCCAAGATAATCCCAGAGATTTCAAATGGAAATCCATACGACAGAAACATTCTGACTTGTTGTGATCCCCCTGAGTTCTTTGCAATAGAAGAATTGCTCTAATATTTCTTGGTAGTCAAGAAACAAGTAAACTCATTTCTTGAGGGGCATCCTGAGTCTAAGGGGTGTGTTGAACCTAAGAAAGGGGAGAACCACTGTTCTACTTCATCTTTAGCAGAATCACTGCAAACCCCAGAGTCTTTTGATAAAGATATGAGTGGCAGTAAAAGTGCAGCTAACTCTATTTCATCATCTTCTAATAAGAATTTTGCTACTCAGAGTACTTCAGCATCAACAATTCTTACTCAAAAGTTTTCAGCTGTTTATCAAATTGGTATTAAGGGGAGCAGGGAGGAGGTTGATTGAATGTCCAAAAAAACCAAATATGACAACATTAATGCTAGAGATATTTATGCAAGAAGTACATCATTTCATATAGCTGAAAATCCTTATATGCTAAAGTGTGTCCTATGTTCAAAGCTGCAAGTACAAAATGGGTTGCAGGAAGTCTTCAGATTGCTGAAGCTGAAAAGCTGAAAAAGGGAATTGTTGTTATTATGCAAACTCCTTGCATCTCTAGCATCAGATAGATGGAGCAACATTTGCCAGGAGAATAATATCAACTTTATAGCAACAGCTCCAGCACCAGTGTTTTACTCAGCCCAATGTACAACTGAGCATCATTACATAGTCAAATCTAGTGCCAACCAGCTTTAAAGTATGGTCAATGTATTGGGTCAGTCACAATTTGGCTGTGATTGACAGAACAATTCGTTTGAAGCTGAGGCTAACATAAAGCTGATAGGGCATTGTTAATAAATGAACATCCACCCCTTCTGTGTTATGGATGTGTTGCCAATATGATGCAGCTCTCCACTGATGGAACCAAAGATAAGACAAGTTTCTCATCACACATGTCAAGTGTGAAAAGCATTGCCAGGTTTTTCAACACTTACTTGCAGCCCCATTTCCCTGGCTCTCAATTGTATTTGCAAGGAGTAAGCCTTGTCTAACACATTGGGCACCTACTATTACACCCAAGATCTCCAGATAAAGAGGACTACATTTCAGCCATCTGCTGCTAAAGAAGTGATAGCCTGAGGTTGTTCCTAAGTAATCTGTGCTGATACATGTGTGGTGGAATTTTTTAGACTAATGCACAGTAAAGCATTACTGTCTCACATGTGCAAGATTTACTGCATACTAAATTAGGCTAATGTGCCATTTGTTAATAGCAGGAAATACAGTTAATAGATTAACAGCACATTAGCTACTGGGCAGTAGCACAAGTGTAGATGCTGACCAGGAGCAATCTGCTCCCAGTCAGCCCAGACAGCTGGGCTGTCTGCCTAGCTAAGCCCCAATGCAAGGTGGAGCTGTGCCAGCGGCAGGGGCAGCTATCTCCACACCACATAGGGAACAGGACCCAACCCAATCCCCACTTGGCCGGGAGAGCTGTCCTGGCAGTTGTGACCCAGCCGCATGGAGATTGGGTCAGGACCTGATTTCCATGTGGCCAGGAGAAGCATCCCCATTTAGTGGGGACAGTGCCTGCCAGCCACATCAGGCAGCAACCCCACTGAATGGGGATGGCTGTCCTGGTCATGTGGGGATCAGGACCCTCCCAATCCCCATGTGGCTGGCAGGCAGTGTCCCCACCAAGTAGGGATGGCTCTCCCAGCCGTATGGGGATCAGGACCAGCCTCCATACCTCCTGCCAGCCCCGGAGCTGGCACCCAGGGGAGCCTGGAGCTCCACCTGGCTGCTGCAGGGGGGCAGAGTAAGGCAGGAGCAGCCCTGAGCTGGGCTGGTCCTGTCAGGGGCAATTTTCTCCTAATAGGGGCATGCATGTAGATGTGCCTCCCGGAGTGCTTTAATGGCACATTAAAATTCAGGCATGTTAACTGCACGTGTAGATGTGCCCCCTGGATGGTGGCATCACTGCTTGAACCTGTAGCTCAATCCATTCACATTATGTACAAGTAAAATGATAGATTTTTATTGTCTGATGCCAGGAATGAGTTCCTGAATATTAAGGAACATATTTGTAAGAATACTGATTGAAAACCTACTTACAAAAGCAGAAGAGAAAAAAATAATAGATGAGAGGTTGAGAGATCTGGATCTCTTCAGCCTATACAAAAGACAGCTGAGGGGTGACCTTGTAGCCATCTATAAATTTATCAGGGGAGGACAGCAGGGAATTGGGGATGCGCTGTTTACCAGAGCGCCCCAGGGAGTAACTAGGAATAATGGGTGCAAACTAGTGGAGAGTAGATTTAAGTTAGATATTAGGAAGACATTTTTTACAAGGGTGGCCAGAGTCTGGAATGGGCTTCCAAGAGAGTAGTGCTGTCACCTAACTTGGAGGTCTTCAAGAGGAGGCTTGACAATCACCTGGCTGGGGTCGTCTGACCTCGGTCCTCTTTCCTGGCAGGGGGTCAGACATGATGATCCAATGGGTCCCTTCCGACTCTAGAATCTATGAATCTATGAAAATAAGATCATGAAAAAACCAAGTGATGATTCCCACATGCAACCTTACCAACCAGCATGATCTACACTTGCAGGGCCAAAATCTTCTAATGTAACTTTGACTCAGCTAATGAACTTGTCGTAGCTGTTGCAAATTCTAATAGCTATAAAAACAAGCAATTCTGGTGGAGGCAGCTAAGAAGTAGCCTCTTCACTATTGTGAAACAGTGTGAAGTCCAATCTCAGAAATCTGGAGATAATGCAAAGCAAAATGCTTTAAGAGCTGGCCTACTGCCTACCTAGCAAAACTGCATTTAAAAATTATTTTTCTTGTTTTCCCCCTTTTTAACTGTTCATTTTTTGATAATATTCCTTTTTAAATACTAGCCTAACATTGCTAAAAAATTATGACAATATTTGTTCTTTACATTTTTTTAGATTCTTATTTTTTCACATTTGTAAATTGATGCCACCTCAAGTAATGTGTTTTTTGCAATTAGGCATAAGTATCTAACCTGCTGGAGTTTAAGAAAGCCCTTTTTTATTACTGTTGCTGTTGTTCTAATAAATTAATGCTTTAAAATATTTGAACTTTTTTACATTATTTGACCAATATTTTCTTTGTTAATCAATATTTGCTTTTGACTAGTGAAATGCCCAATTCTATGTTGAAGTCACAAAAAGTGACCAACCCCACTCCAATGGCCACAAAAATACTTAAGTGTCTAAGCTTACGGGGTTCCTGTACTTTGGCCTGAAAATATCCCTGGACAGCTTGGCTGAGGCTACAGTGCATGTTCAGGAGGGCTTTAGATCATCCATTTTGGCAGCTACCTCCCGCCTGAGTTCTGCTGTAATCCAGATTGCTTCTGGGAGGCATCAAACTTTTGTCTGATTCCATAAGCAGCCACAGAGTATGCCAAATGATGGATGCTGCCAGCAGGTATGCAGAGCGTTACAAAATACAGCAGGGGGCATCCACCTTTTGCAGAGTGGTAGAGCACTTGTACAACAAGTGGAAGGTGTGGAAGGCCTGGGTTCTAGGCCCTCCTCACCCTGAGAGAACTCAAAAGCCAAATTTCACACTTCTAGGAGTGTACCTACACCTCATAGTATAGACTAGGTTGGGTAAAGGCTGCCTCCCTCCTTCCTGCTGATGCTGGGCCACTAGACAGCCAGGAGTGCAAGCATTAGGCTTGTGCGAAGTGGCTAGTATTCACTTCGAATTCGGCTGATTCGGGGGACAATGATTTGATTTGGTGATTCAAATCACTGTCCCAAATCGATTCAGCTAAATCTGATTCAGAGATTCGGCTACCACCAAATCGGACAAATCTCCGAATTGGACAGGCCCCATCCTCACCCGCTTTCCCAACTCCCTCCTCCCCCCCACCCATGGCTGCCCGACCGGCCCCAGCCTCCTGGCTCTTTAAAAAAAAAGCCCCCACTTACTGGCTGCTGCCAGGTGGGGGGGTGATCCCCGCTGCCCCCCACTGCCCCGTGCTGCATAGCGGGCTCTGCTATGAGCTCCCAGAAGCCCTGATGGTCACTGCAGCAGACGGTATGTGGGGGCTTTTTTTTTTAAGGAGCCAGGGCCAGATGGGGCAGCCATGGAGAGAGCTGGGAGAGCAGGCAGGGGCGGGGGCATTCAGGGGGACTGGGGGAGCAGGCAAGGGATACGGCCTGGCAGGGGTCTCCCCATGATCCTGTCCCCCCTCCTCCAGCCCCACCTCCTCCACTCCCTACTTATCAGCATAGAGCCCGGGACCAGCCTTCTGCAGCAGTGACTAGGAACTGCCCGAATCTCCAAAGCTCTCCGAATCTTTTCCAAATCAATTTGGAGAGCTTCAAGTCAATTTGGACCTTTCTATTGGTCTCCTGATTCAATTCAAATTCAGAGATTCAGCCGCCGAATCGGGCCAAATCTCCTCCAAATCGAATCAGCACTCAAAGCTTCTCCCAGCCCTAGCAAGCATCATTAGGCCAGAAAAGGAGCAAGCAAGAGAGAACATGACTGCCATCCAGAGAGGACAACACTCCCCTGGGATGGAGGAATCCTGGGTTCCAATCCCCACAACCAAGATTGTTTGTGTGTTTTACCTTTGACACATACTGGTTAAAAAAACTATATATATAGATATATAGAGAGATTTATATATGTATATATATATATATATATACACACACACACACACACATTTGTTTACATACATCTAGTTATAAATAAATAAAACCCTGGCATCAGGGTCTAGATCGCAGGAACACACGTATTTTAGTGACAGCAATGACTTCAAAGCACCTCCCATGCATGATCTCCAAACTATCAATGTTCTGCTCTTCTGCAGTGGTGAGTCTGCAGCTTAACCATAGTCAAAGGTTCCTACACTAGCCAAGGATCTGGCTTTCTGGCCTCTTGGGTTGGGTCAAGAACTAAAACGAAAAAAACCTTTTTCCTACCTTTCCTCTTTCCCCATAACACACACCATTTTCTAGTGCTAATGAGCTCCTAAACTGAAACATTAGCAGACCTCTGTTTTGTTTCAGACTTGTTTACATTGATATTTTTTCTGTTTTGATGGGTTAGTCTCTCTTTTATTGTAAGCCACTCTCAGCTCAGCATATAAAACTAATAAATAAATATGGTATAAAAAAAGATAGACCTTTTTCTCATCCCCTTCTTTTCTACATCCTTCCTTTCCCACACTTTCTTGCAAGCACTTACCTAACATTGTCATCCTGCATACTATGGAAAGACACTGGAAGGGCAGACATTGGTTCCACAATGTCTTTTACTCAATAGAAGATTCCTTTAGTCTACTAGTGTGTTTATTATTTGGCTATGAATGTATGTGAATTACCAAAAAAGTTCATCATATTTAATTATAAACATTAAAAACTAAAGCTATAAAATCCCTAACACAGCTATAATCTTACCAAGATTGGCTAGACTTTTTTTCTTATTAACTTATTCTACAGCGTATTTATGCAGCTATGTGTTTCCTACATGGCTTAGGCTAAAAATAACTTTAAAAATCCATTCCAGCTAAAGCTTAATTTAAAATCCTGTTCTCAGTCCTAATATAGACAATAACTGGTTTCTGTATTTATAATGATACCCCTGATCAGCCTTTTGAGACTGATTGTTGGGGGATATCCTGTATTTTACTTTCATTTAGAACAAACACATCCCCAAGTCTACTGCCACGGAATTGCACACAGAGCATATTTTCTCTAGATTGTCTGCAATTCTCCTGGGCCACAGGCAAACCACTCTGGAGGGCTGTGGGGTGGGGGGAAAGCACCTTAAATCTGCACACATACACACAGACTACACCCAAATGACAACCAGAAGGAATCAATCCAACTTTTTAGTCTTTTTATTGAGAGGGTCATTGGTGATTAAATTTCACCCTGCTCTTCGAGCTACATTAGGTAACCACAAGAAATACCGTCATGAGCAGATCCAGGATCAGGGGGTGCTTCAGCTGTGCTGCACATGTGTAGAGGTCTATTCAAATCATGGAGGCAGGCAGCCGATTTCACGGGCAGATTATAAGACCAGCTGCCATTTTCATGGGTTTATCACAGCAGGGCTCCCCATGCCTCTGATTGGCTGAGGGGCCCCCAGCAGTCCTGCACTCCCCACAGAATGGCAGACGGCCTGAAACTGCAGCTTAATTGTCTACCATTAATGGCTTCCGTGGGCTTAATCAGGGGGTAAAGCCTGCAGAAGCCATTAATGGAAACAGTATTAAGCAATCTAAGCATTTCATTCAACTCTAAACTAAAATGGCTTATGAAATTAAAGCTACACACAGCATGAATTTTGACCAATACCATAACTATATTTTATTAAAGGATGTTGTAAAAAGGAGTTTACTCAATGCTAACTTTGAGACAGGCAATTCATGCTATCTGTTCAATGCTAGCGTGCAGCATCCAGCAGCAGTAGCTGCTGACATCCTCTGTCACTGTCCATACACTGACACAGCATGCTCAGCATCTGATGAGTTCACTGGACTGATGAGGCAGAGTTTTGCCAGGGTGTACACATGTGGAAACTGGTAACAGCCTGTCCCAAAACACAGGCACAGGCACAGGCATCTAGTACTCTTTGACAAAGTTCATGTAAGCAGCATGTTCATTACCATGCTCTTTCTGCCATTCAGGGATTGATTCCTGTAGCTGAGAGTCACAATTCAGACCACACACCTGGCTGGGGTGCAAAATGCTAAGGCACTAAGGAAGGAGGCAGTCAGATGTAGATAGTTGAATCATGATGGCAGCCATGGGTCATACCTGTAGTACTGGTTCAATTTCACAGCTATTGCCTGGAACAGGTCTCTTCTCTGCTGGTTTTCACAAGGACAGCTGGACAGTTCTCGTGATGCCCTGTCTTTGACCCATCTTATCAAATTCATCAGCTTGTTGTGTGCATGGTGGATTACAGCCTGCCAGCCTTCAAACCATGTTAGAAGCTCCATGAACTGGGTGGCATTTTCCACCACAAACATCACTTAATCTTGAAGGTCTCCCTGTTCCAGGAGACTGTAAATCTTAAGCACACTGGTGATGCATAGAGGGTGCACAGGGGTGCACATGCACCCCCTGAGAGCACTGGTGCACCCCCTGATCAGCCGTGCTCACCGCTTAGGCGATGGGCAGGGGGGGCAGGTGGGAGCACCAGTGCCCCGCCCCTGCAAGCGCTGGCCAATCACTGCAGCCACTCCCAGAAGCAGCTGCAGCCACTCCCAGAAGTGGCTGCAGCGATTGGCCTCAGTGATTGGCTGCTGGGGAACTCCCTCCAGGCTGCAAGATCTGCCATGGGAGGCTCCCCCACCCCAGGCAGTGAGATTAGCTGTGAGACTGGTTGTAGCGGGAAGGCATGTGCCCCTCCTGGCTAAGACAGAACCAGACACCCACGCTTAAGCATACACTGTGTGCTGGGTGTGATTTCCAGCTCCTCATTCACAAACTGCTGGTAGTACTGTATATGTTTGGTGTGGTAATGGACCATGTTGAACCACAAATTCCACCTTGTGAGCACAGGCTCTGGGGGCAGTGACACAGTGGCATGTAAGTCCCCACCTTGACTGGCAACAGACTCCCTGTGCCAGACCTTATGGCTTGGACAGTACTTGAAGGCTTTCTTGAAGGAAGACACCAAGCTATCCACATTAGGGAACTGCACATGCCAGCTGTCACTTACTAAAGACAGAATGTGTGCATTGCAGGCGACATAAACTGCATTGGGCAGCATTTCTTGGAGCACGTCAGAGAAAGCCGTGCACGTATACATTGCATTGTTGGACAGAAATGCTGAAATCTTGTTAAATTCTAAGCCATAGGTGACAATTGCCTTCACTGTAGTCTGAGACACAGTAGAAAAAATGACAGATGTGAGCTGGACCGGCTCTGTTTGAAAAGTATGCAGGTCCCAGTCAGTCAAGCTCCCTGGTACAAATATTTTGAGGGTTGGTGTCTTCATCAGCCACAAGGGAGAAGGATTCATACTTTGCTAATGCAGACATTGTGGACTGCACATGCAAAGAAATCAGTGCAGAGAGATGATCATGGGGAAGCTTGTTTGCATGTGGAAAATTGCCAGCATTTGGCACATTTTGGTTCAGGTAGCCCCTTAACTTTGGGTGATCAAGTTTTTCCAATGGGATATTCACTGCTCCAAAAGCCTCCACAAGGAAAAATGTGCCTCTCATTTTACCAAGCTGTTTTCTGTGGTCTGATTAAAGAACAAGGACATGGTTACTTGTTTCTTGCTCTGACTCTCAGCCTCTGCAGCAGTCTTTCATTTCATGTGTGCCTCAGACTCTAAGGCTGCATCCACACGAGCACAAACATTTGGTTCCCCAGGGACAAGAAGCAGCAGTACACCTTGCACCGTTGCTGCTTGTCCCCAGGGAATGTCTATGCCTTGCATCCTTTGATGTGCAGCAGGTTACCCCAAGTGGGATAGGGGAAGTTGGGGCCAGTAACTGTGCTGGCCCCAGCAGCCTTACCTAAGGTCCTGGGGTCTGAGGAAGCTGCAGCCGTGGCACTCCTACAGCTGGGAATCTGGCTGGCAGCTAGAGTGTGGCTCTGGCTGACCAGGCTCCAGTTTTGGGCAGTACACACTGCCACCACGTGTGCCCAGGATCTCCTGGGGTCAAAGAAAACCCCTGGGGTTCTAAGGTAGCAGAGCGGGGAATGCCTGAATGTGCAGTGTATGGCGCTGCAGATGGGTCTGTGGTGACATATACCTCAGGGCCATGCTTGTTTGGGCACGGCCTAAGTGTCAATCTTATACTGGTTTTTCTCAACACATCCAGAGTAACATTGCAAGCAGTACAGAACAGTCTGCCTCCATCTGTGTGCAAGGTCCCTGCAGGTTATTGCCTTACATGGTCCAGAGCTGAACCGTATTTGGCTCTCTTGGAGGATTTTTTCTCTGTGCTCATCCCTGCTCAATCCTCCTCAGGCTGCAGCATGTTGCAGCAGCATGTCTCTGGCTGCTTAAAAAACAGCACCAAACCACTCTCCCTTCCCTGACTGGCCCCAGACTGGCTCCCGGACTGAGCCTACATCACAGGCTCAGCCTCTAATTTGCCACCTCTACTCCTCCTCTCCCCCCTCCCATGCTTCAAGATTACAGGGCTTCCTGGCCTTTTCTCCGCTTGCCAGTAAGTTTTTTTTTTCTCCTGCAGTGAACCCGCCCAAATCACAAAGCTCATC
Organism: Alligator mississippiensis; assembly: GCF_030867095.1. Lineage (NCBI taxonomy): Eukaryota > Metazoa > Chordata > Crocodylia > Alligatoridae > Alligator > Alligator mississippiensis. The sequence goes on along the minus strand of NC_081824.1, from coordinate 221,100,532 downwards.
ACATTTCATGCAAAACACCTGGTTTTGCATTTCCTATCAAAGACACAAAATCGTGATTTCAGTAGGTCCTTACACATGTGCAGTGAGGGGATGGTCAGTATGCCTCCTGCCAGAGCTCTGCCTGCACACCCACTGATCAGCCTGGGTCCTGGAACAGGGAACCCTAACCCTGTTACTGAAAGACAGGGTGGTCCCTTTAAGTCCAAAACTGTCCAGTCATGGCTGGCTGGTCAAGTAGGGGTTAAGGCTCAAGCCCTGCCAGCCGGTCAGGTGACAGGAAGAGGAAGGCCAGGACCCTACAAATGGCAAGTGGAGAAGGCCAGAGGGGCAGCAGGGAGGTCGACTCCCAATGACCATGGTGCTGAGGCCACAGTCTCTGTCAGAAGACTGCACCACGTTGTGAGCCATCCTCATGATCATCTAAAGTAAGCAGGCATGTTGCCTCTCTTGTTTCTGTATTATCATTTTTCCATTATATGGCCTTAGAAACCTATGTTTTGTGTTGAATGTTCAGACCAGTGGTTTGGGTGAGGCTATTTGGGGAAGGAGGAGGCCTCATTGGGGCCCACTGCAGTGTGGGGACCCCAGCACCAGAGATGGCGCAATATTCAGGGGTGAGCTGACCCCAGTGCCACAGAGGGTGCAGGAGCCTGAGTGAGGTTTTTTTTGAGAGCTAGAGCCTGGGAGTCAAAGCCTAATTAGTAGGGTTTTTTTGACTGACAGGCCTAGCTAGAGAGAAAAGGGGTAGGCCCACAGCAGCTGAGACCCCAACATAAAGAGGAATTTACAACTACCATCTGCGAGGCTTGGGCTGTGGTGTAGGGGAGGAACAGAGCTGCAGATAGCACCCCCTGGCATTGGGGTATACAATAGGCAGACTCCCGCTTAATTAACAACAAGGCCTGGCAGGCGAGAAGGCAGGCAGTTGGTCCATATCAGGTGGGTGGGGCCACCAGTAGACGGGTTCCGAGCAGGCCACCCCGTTACAGCTCCCCATGCCATGAGTGCTCTGAGTTCACCAGATGCTCAGCACACATCCTGTACAACTCTATAGCCGCGTACAGATGAGCGAGCATGCGTCTGTTGTGGCGTTGCAAAACAGTTTGAAATGCTGCAAGAGGCACGGTGGGGATGAAAAAATGTTCCCCAAGCTGCATATTTGCAGCACAGGCTCTAATTCTGACACTGGTAAATCCTGGTATCAATAAAAAACATACAGGGATAAAGGAGTGTGCCCTGAGGCAACCAGAGGCTGGGACCTCCAAAGAGACTCTCTGGCACGCAGCCAGAGCATCTCTATGCCTGTCCCCTTCCCCTGCTGCTCCAGCATGCTGCCTCAGTGTGCTGGGGCAAATAGGAGTGGGGCAAAGCTGCAACATTGGCTCAGACCCAGGTGCTGTCCCAGGTAATTAGGGACGCGGGGGTGGGGGGACTGTGTGGGGGTGGAGGGTCTGTAGGAGTGGGGGGGACTGCTCCAGAGGGGTGGGTCCCCCACCCCCTGCATAGCCCACAGCCCCCCAGCACAGTGCACAGCACCTCTGCAGCAGCAACTGTCAGGGTGCTCATGCCTGCTTCTGGCAGAGACCCCCCGATGGCATGGGGCTGCCTCAGACCAGCGGCTGTACATGGCACCACCTGGCCCAGCCCATACACCCTCAGACAGAACCAGGCCAGCTCCTGCTGTTACCTGTGGCTTCTGGCGCCACATGCACGGGCTGCATGCCCTTGGGTGGGTACAGGTCCTGCCTGCATGAAGCCAGCCCGGCCTGACAGGAGGAGCTGGGCAGAGTCAGCTTGCTCCAAGTGGCACAATTTGCCCCACACCAAGGTGTATGTTCAAGCATGTCTGCTGATGCACAAATCTCCAGCACAAATTTGTGCTGCTGTTAACTGAGCTGCTGCAAGCGCATGTGCCTGCATGCGTGGATGTGCCCACAGGGTTTTTTATTGCTTCTGAAGAATCTGGTGTTCATCATCCACAGTGAAAGCAGGCTATTCAAAGGAAGATCCAGGGGAGCGTGGTGGTGGAGTCATACCCTCCTTCAGCTTTGCATGTGCACAGTGAGTTCTCTGAGCTCACCGAGAGGTCAGTGCGGGTCCTGCCAGAGTTCATCATACACAGTTAGCTCAAAAGGCATGTCCACACATGCAGGCACGTGTGCTTGCAGCCGCTCAAAAACCAGCGGCACAAATTTGTGCCAGAGATTTCTGCCTCAGCACAAGTGGCTGAACATGGACTTTGCTGTGGGGCAAGTTATGCCACTTGGGACAAACTGACCCTGTTAAGCTCTTCCCAGATCTTCAGCCAAGTGGAGCTAGAGGCTGGGGCCAGCACCTGCAGTATAAAAAGATGCCCTGATGCCCAGCTCAGGGCTACTATCTCTCAGGAACTTCTGGGACCCAGCCAGTTGGTATCTGGGGACACTAGCCCCTTGTGCCAGCTGGACTGCTGCAGTAGCCCTAACCTAAAGTGGCCCCTGCTCCCACTACCCACTGTAGCAGTCTGGCAGTGGGGGCTGCTGCCTGGCTGTGACCTGCTGCCACCTGATCTGTGGCCCCATAGCTGCGCACCTGCCAGATCCAGACAGGGACTGCACAGCTGCCTGAGCTGTGATATGGGCACTGCAGCACAGCTTCCTGCACTTCTGTGCCAGCTGTTAGAGGGCTGTGTCTGCACAGTTGGCCTTCATGCAGCACTGCTGTCATGTCTTCTGGTGCCCCTGCTCTGCCATCTGGGCAGCTATTGCCCAGAAGATGTGCTCGTTGTGATGGCCTGCTTTGAACTGTCAAAGCATGTCCTCCTGGCTCCACATGGCCAGCTCACCCACCTCATCTGCCCTCCAGTGGGGTCCCCAGGACTGGCCCTGGGCAGGCTCCTCTGTCCAGGCCTCACCACTTGACTCTCAAGCAGAGATCCTGGTGTTCCCTGTTTAAAAATTGAAAATTCTCTGATAAAAACCCAAATTCTTTCATTAAAATACCCAACATCCATGTTCTTCTGCAATTAAAATGAAACACCTCTATATATAGAGAGAGATCAGTTGGGCAATGTTTTATTGATATATTTACAACTTTAAAGCAATTTGGAAGCCTACTAGTGCCTCTATCATCATCATAAAAGGAATTCTAAATATCTATACACTTTGGCGTTTGCTTTTGGTTCTTTTAACATAGAAAAATCAGAGCTGCCTCTGCCCCCTTTGCTCACCACAATGTGGGGCACTGAGCAGCACCGCTTTGCTGGTGCCCTTCCCCTGTGCTTGCCCCTCACTCCCAATCCACAGCCCTACCAGTGCCCCTCATTCCTGACCTACAGACCCTGTCTGCACCCACTAACTGCCTCCCAGCAGCAGCTCCATCCCAGTATGAGTCCAGCTGTAGCTGTCCTACCCACTGCTTTGTGGCACTGAGTAGTGCCAGCCTTTCTGTTCTGCTCCCTGCACCTGTGCCCAGGCCCCAGCAATCCCCACGTTGTTCCTGGGAAGCCCTTGACTGGGGCTCAGGGACTGAGCCAAGCAAGCCCCTTTCCTCTCAGGCCAGGCTCCCCCTGCATAGGCTGCTCTAAGGAGGCAGCGGGACTCTGAGTCTGGCTCTGTCAGCCTCTCCTGACTAGAGCTCTCCCCCACCCCTGACCCCCATCTCTCTTTCTCTCACACACCCCCCTGCTGCTACTTCCACCCCTGCCCCCAGCGCATCACACCCACGTGGTTTCTGGGACCAGGAGCACCCCCAAGCTGAGGCTGTATGTCCCAGTTGCCCCTGAAGCTGTGGCTCTCACCAACAGGTCCCATCCCATCTGGCAGCTGAGCACACAGGGAGTGAGGTTTGTCAGGGGAGGGGGCAGATTTTGGGGGGGAAGGGGTGTGGGAGGGTTTGTGGGTAGGTGTAGGGGTGGGTGTAGGATTTGTGGGGGTTAGGTTTGTGGGAGCAGTGGGCTTGTGTGGGGTTTTGGAGTTTGTGGGTGTGGGGTCTGTGGGTGGGTATGTGGGTGGTGGGTTGTGGGGTGCTTTGGGGGTGTGGAGTTAATGGGTGTATTGTGGGGGGAGTTGTTGGGGGACTGTGTGGGGGTGGGGGGACTGTGTGGGGAGGGGAAAGACTATGTGGAAGAGATGGGCCCCCCCACCCCATCTTCCACACAGTGCACAGCCCTCCCACAGCAGCAGCAGCAGCCATTGAGGCACTCATGGCCATTCCTGGCAGACACCCCCAGCAGCTGCACATGGCAGCAGCCCAGACTGGCTGGCACGCACCCTCAAACAGGAGCCAACCACTCATGCTGTCACTCACAGTGCCTGGCACCACATGCCAGAGCTGTGCATTCTTGGGCCATCCTGGTTCCATGGAGGCAGGACCCAACCAAGCCCCAGGGTGTGCAACTCTGGCATGGAGTGCTGGGAGCCATGGGTGACACATTAGCAGCTGGGTTCTGCCTGTGGGTGTGCGCCAGCAGGTCCAGGCTGGCACCATGTGCAGCCACTGGGGGTCTCTGTCACGAGTGTCCCAATGGCCACTGCTGCTGCTGCACTACATGGGAAGGAAGGCAGAGGACCCACCCCTCCCACACAGTTCCTCCCACCCCCACATTCCCCCCCACACCCACGTCCCTGCTTACTTGGCACATAGTCTGGGTCGATCCGCTGCTGCAGCCTTGTCCCACTCCTATTTGCTCCAGCATGCTGGGGCAGCAAGGGCATGGGGCAGCCATGGAGATGCTCTGGCCACGTGCTTCAGGTTGCTTCAGGGTGTTTGGGGGGTTTTTTGATACCAGGATTTCCCAGTACCAAAATTCCCAGTGTGCCTCTTATGGCATCTCAAACTGTTTTGAGATGCTGCAATAGGCATGTGCTCACTTGTCTGGACATGGCCTGTGAGTCAAGACTGATCACATTGATTTCAATTAACATTTTGCTATTGACTTTAAGAGAGCCAGGATTTTGCCTCACAATACCTTTCCAAGACATATGATCTTCTAATTGTAGGTAATCAATACCCACTGAAGAATCTTTCCATTGACACCCATGGGCTTTGGAATAGCCCCAAAGTGGTTGGCTTGTATCCTAAAGTCTGAGGGTTAAAATCCCTTGGTCATTATTTATCCTAAGGTAAAAAAAGGTGCTACAGCCCAGATGTCAGATGAAAATACTAAAATAGTAAGGATAGCATGTGATCGTAGCTATGAGATAGTCCAAGGAATACACAATAAGTGAGGTATTTTGGGTAATATCTTTTATTGGACCAACTGGTCCTTTGTAAACAATGAATTTCAATCTCTCCCATCTTGTAGTAGGGTTGGAGTGTTATTGTAGTTGTGATGGTCCACCAAAAGAGGAAAGCAGAGCCTGAGCTGAAGAAGGAATTGGAAAAGACACATTTCAGCATGTGTACATGCACTTCTCCCTAAGGTGCAAAATACTCACTGGTATAAACAGTAGCTCAGTGAGAAGCCACATGACCCAAATTGTTTGTTTGAATTCTTGTGTAGATTCAGCACCCAGCTCCTAAGCCAAAGCAAACTGGTGAAACTCTGACTTCAGCAAACAGGCCTCTGTTTTTTTATAGTTTCCCTGGATCATGTAATCCTCACCCAAAACACCAACAATCTTTTTTCTGTAAGTGTTTTGCCTCCCGTGAGAATCCAATTGAGAATTACTATTTAGCTGATACCAGAGCTCTTTAGATGAGGACAGCTTTTTGTAAATGTATGTGTGTCAGGTCTATCTTTTTGTTTTTAACTGTATTGACTCAGTTTACCAAATTTAAAAAACAAAAAAATTAACATTTAAAGATACATTCAATCACTTAAGGTGCATATAAAACAGGTCGCTGTCTTCCAACTCAGTGTTCCCTTTACCTGAGTCAGTGTCCACAGCAGAGTCCTGCATTCTTTTCTTCTCTTCCTTTCAGTCTCTTGACAGATCTTTTACATTTCATAGTTGATATCAAGCTTCTGTGCTTCTTCCTCACTATATGTAAGCTGCTTAATGATTTATCGCCCCCCACCACCCACCCAGCACTGATCTTTTTCCTTGCAGTTCTGAACAAAGCATGCTATCTTCTGCCCATCTCTGCTTTTAGATTTTGAATTCATGCCAAATTTGTTCTTACTATCAGCTCACAGAACGTGTACTATCCTTCAGCATTCAAAAACGTTTCTCAAACTTTCTGGTTTGGAAGCAGAGGAAGATTCTTTTTCAGCAAATTCCAAGAACTACCACCAAGAGGTGGAAGTTTTACCAACATAAATACCTTTACACTAGTATAGCAGTGTCCTCACTTATGGTTGTACTGTACAGTTTCAAACTAATATAGTTAAATTGATATAAAAATTGTTAGTGGATCAGCCCTTAATAACTGGTTGAGGCTAAAAAGCAAGGGGGAGCGGTTTTGGTGATATATTTTATTGGGCCAAACATACAGCTGGGAAAGATGTTAGATGAGCTTTCAGGTACAAAGTTCCCTTCTTCACTTTTTAGCCCTGGGCCTAAAAAGACAGAAATAGTTATAGTGAGCACTTTTATACATGCTCCAAGGGTGGGCGCGTGGCTGCTTTAATTAGAGCGGCTCCAAGGGTCACTCTAATTAAAGAACTGCAGTGTCTCCTGTATCAGTGTCCCCATGCTTCAAAATGGTGGCGGGAGCACTTGAACTAAAGCTTGTTCAACAAGCTTTAGTTCAAGCATCCCCACTGCCATTTTGAAGCACAGAGATGCTGATACATGAGACAGAGGCTAATTCCCATGCTCCAGCAGACTCAGTTAATCGAGTCTGCTCTGATGCGCTGTAATTACAGTGCATTGGAGCAGCCTCCCAACACATCTACAGGCACCCAGTAAGAATATTTAAACCTAATTCAGCAACTGTATGCAAAAACTAAAATTAAAAAAAACACTTTGTGCATGAAATTTTAGGATGGCAGCTGTTAATCTACAGAAGGCAGGAAATTCAGAGTTAACGTTCCCAGGGCCGGCACAAGCCAGAATGCCAGGATAAAAACCAGTGCAACTTTCAAGTGCTCTGAATTCAGAATTCAAATGATCAGATTTTGGGGTTTTATTTGCCTTCTGCTTTTGAGTCTGCAGGGTTCGTTTTCTCAAACATAGTCTTCAACCAGGGGGCTAGAAACGTTCTTTAAAAAAAAGAATAAAAAAAAGAGATTCTTACATAATCACATGAGTTCAAGAGCTGAGAAAAACACCCAAGATTGTGAGACTTACAGTATCCTGAGAATCAACCATTCAGTAAGTCACAAAAACATACCAGCACAGCCTTGTAAGTGGTTGTACATTATAGGTTAAAAATGGGCATAGGTCAAACTGTGCGGATAACCTGGAGAGGGTCCAGAGAAGGGCCACTCGTATGGTTAAGGGCCTGCAGACCAAGCCCTACGATGAGAGACTAGAGAACCTGGACCTTTTCAGCCTCCGCAAGAGAAGGTTGAGAGGCGACCTTGTGGCTGCCTATAAGTTCATCACGGGGGCACAGAAGGGAATTGGTGAGGTTTTATTCACCAAGGCGCCCCCAGGGGTTACAAGAAACAATGGCCACAAGCTAGCAGAGAGCAGATTTAGATTGGACATTAGGAGGAACTTCTTCACAGTTCGAGTGGCCAAGGTCTGGAACGGGCTCCCAAGGGAGGTGGTGCTCTCCCCTACCCTGGAGGTCTTCAAAAGGAGGTTAGATAACCATCTAGCTGGGATAATCTAGACCCAGCACTCTTTCCTGCCTATGCAGGGGGTCGGACTCAATGATCTGTTGAGGTCCCTTCCGACCCTAACATCTATGAATCTATAGTCAATTCAAAGCAGTCAGCGGGCACATCTACATGTGCATTAATGTGTCGTAATTATGACATGTTAAGTTTAGTACCTGCAAGAACAAGTACTAACTTAATGTGCTGCAATCAGTGCTACTGCACAGTAGTACTGATGCATGTCTTTTATGTGACATTAATGTGCAGTAAACGAATTCTACTGTGCATTAGCACATTAGCGTGGCTTTCTCCATGACATGCTAATGTGCAGTAGAATTAGTCTACTGTGCTTCTAGTGTCATTTGTAGACACACCCAGAGGCATGAATCTAAAGACAGATTTGGATTTGTTTTGTGGCAGGAAAGTAGATTTGGACACCCTGCCCCACACCAGATCCACAAATAAATAAATAAATAAAGTCAAACGGGAGTAACTGGCAAACCATGTTCTTTTCTCCTTGAAAGAAAGATCTGCCAAACTGTTTGAACCAAGCTTTTTCTCTTCAAACAGGCATAACTGAGCTCCCTGTCCTCAACAAAATGAAGAATAACTTTATTTAGGGTTACCGTACATCCATGTTTTCCCAGACATGTCCTCTTTTTGGATCCCCCAATCTCCGTCTGGGTGGTTTATTAAAATATCAACAAATGTCCGGGATTATGCCCTGCCTCTGCTCAGCATCAAAGTCTTTCCTGACACTTTCCAGTTTGCTCCAGCAAGGCGCTACTTGGAGCTGGAGTCAGTGGGGCAGAGCGATTGGGGGTGGGGGCATCACATGGGTCTGCTTGCAAGCCTTGGCAGTTGCAGGCAGGAAAGGCTTGGGGACTGTGGGGGGAGGAATGGGGGTATGTGTGTGCGTGTGTGCGCCAGCACCGGGGCTGCAGCATGGAGGTGCATGGGCTGCAGGGCTGTGGTGGCCAGGGGGCTGCAGGTCAGGAATGAGGGGCACCAGAAGGGCTGGTGGGGCAAGGGGTGCAGGTCAGGAGTGTGGGGCACCGGCAATGCTGGGTGTGTATCCTTACGGCACAGTTTGCTCTTGTTTGACACAGAAATGTTTTAGATGTATTTTGTCAGGGTACCTTAATACCATTGTTGGCAATGGGGTTCTAAATCATTTTGGTTTGAATTTCCATAACATAATTTCAAAAAGTTATTTTTGCATGTTTTTTTCCCCATGTGGAAACTGCTTTAGATAAGGAGGATTTACTAAATTGAATTAGACTTGAATCAAATAAATAAAAATCTCTTTAAAGGAAAAGGAAAAGAACAAACCTTGCGGTACTTCATATTCTTTAAAACAAAACAAAAAATCTTGACTCCCAATTGTTTTTCACTAACTTTTTGTCATTTTGTTTAAAGTTTTGCAGGTGTGAATCCTCATCTTCCAGACATCTGGACATCAGGCACTTTCAGCATTTCTTCAGGCCTGACAGAATCATCAGCAACAAACATCAGTGAGAGCCAGCCATTTTCCTTGTAAAAAAAACTCGAGTCTCTGCACAGTTCAAGGGCAGTAGAGGTTCTTCCACTGACTTGAATGAAAGCAGAATCAAGACTAAATGCTGGCACAGTGGCACTTAAATCCATTATGAGACAAACAAACAGATCCTTTGAATTGAAAGTTTCATCTCTTGTGTGCCAGTTGTTATGCAAAGCAGGTGTCAATTGAACCTTTTCCTGTCTGCAACACTTAAAAAGCAGCATGTTGTAGTTAAATCCACTTGTAAATGAAGCTTAGCCAGTTGTAGCTTCTTACAGAAGCAACCGCCTGCAGATCTGTTAAAAAATCCTACCGGATTTTGGACATCAGCAGTCAAAAAAGGGTTAATTCTCTGCATCCTTCTCCAGAACAACAGTTCATTTGGGGCTTTTGTTCCCCCTTGTTTAACAAAGTTTTCTTTCATTTCTCCATATAGAGTAAAAGACAAAATCTTCCTAAACAAGAGTTTTATCCTACATGAGTTGAAGTCAGTTTATTTGTAAATCATTGGAAAGAATTTCCTTTCATAATGGGCCCAACCACAAACTTTCTTTTCTTTTTTTTGAGCCAATAATCTTTTCTACCACCTGCATTGTGGATTTAGCACTCAAAATTGCCTTAGAGGTTTCAAGTGTCCCTAAAGAGATAAGCATGAAACCAAACAGTGAAAGGCCTTATTGGGTTGAACAGACTGATGAACTATGAACAAAAAAGAATCTTCTTTCATGTTAAGATAATTCAGTATAAAAAGGAAAATGGATCAGAAATGTCTGAAATATGACTAGTCCACTGAATGCCAAATAACTGAAACAGGTTCCAGCAATGAGTGATCCTGTTACATGTATTATGTTTGATCATTTAAGGCTAAATCTTTTCTCAGCATTTACTTACTTACCCCTCCTACTAGCAATAAATAGTCCAGTTGGCTCTAATGAAAATCTAAACTGAATAATGGCTTCACTATGTGATCCTTACTGCACCAAGGTGTTAGCAATGAAAAATAAAAATTATCAGTTGTTAGTGAACCTCTTAGCTGACAGGACAAAAGTTATATTGCCTTTCTTGTCACATTTTATTCCTAACATGGTGTTGTCACTATGACAATAGTGAGAAGCAGGAAAAGGTCCCACATAACAAATATCTCATTTGAGTTGGACAGTTGGTTTGGCCTACACTGATTTCCCAGATAATACTTTCAAAGGCCCACTGTCGAGGCTGCTGAGGCTATGCTTCCATTCCAAGCTGTACTCTCCTTACCTCTGTAATGACAAGCCTACACACATGCTTTTCAGAAGTGCATTGGTGCAAAAAGATCTGCACCTCCACAGTGCAGCTCCCCAGATGGATCACAGAGCTTTTACTTCTTTGGGGATGAGGATCATGAATCACAACACAGCGGGCACAACTGCACATACATAAAGGTACTTTTTCTAATGCATTAAATGTAATACCTTCAATATGAGGTACTAAATAAAGGCTCATTAGGCTGCCTTAATGTGTAGTAACAAATGCGCACAGTATTTAGGTGATGCTTAATGTGAAGTAGCCTATTTTACTGAGCATTAGTGGAATTGCACTAATGCTGATTTTTACATGACATTTTAATGCTTAGTAAAATAGGCTACAGCACATGAAAGCACATGTGTAAACATGCCCAGTAAGTTCTAGCACAGTAATGCTAATTTGGTTACTGCTCTGATGCATTTTGGTTATCCTCCAACTGCCTTTTTCCACTGTTTTAAACCCCTTCTCTGGCTAGCTGCTCTGTATAATAGCATGGTTCTAGGATGGTGGTGACTGGATCTCCCTTCCCTGTTTAAATACTGGCATGAAGTCAGTTTTGTTTCTTTGCACTCATATGCTCTGCATTCAACATATATATCGTGTCTGGTCATTGTACCTCCAGTTGAAGGCCTGCTGAGGTCCAGCACTTCCTCACTTCTTGGGATTTCTGACTTCCATTATATAGTTGAGAGCATGCAGCATCAAAGTGATCAGCTTGTTTTACAGTTGAAATGCTTAAAATAGGATGGAAGAGAACAGTTTTGTAAGAATTGAGAAAGTTGAATAAAAGATTCTCAGTTACTCTGCTTTGTTGCTTTAGTTGGTGTCATACCTATTTAAAAACTAATTTCAAATGCAACCAGTTACATGGCAGTAAGGATTCTACCATGTTCACTATTATTTCTTAGTTTATTACCATATTTCATAGGACCTTATTGTACCAGAGGCTGTGAAGAAGCTGTCCAGTGCCCCAGAGAGCCATGGGACCAAAAATAACAGGTCCCCACTGTGCTAAGGTCTGAACAAACACATATCCCAGAATGACAGTCCCCACAGTAAGGAATAGTTCCTAATTCTGTTACTAATTGCTTAAAGGGCAATTACTAGTTATTATTTGTGTAATTCTCTCTATGTATTGGACTAGATCCTCAGCTGCTGTAAATTACTAATAGCAATGTGGGGCTTTAAACTGCTATTACAACTGGCTCTCTCAATATTAATAAAAACACTCTTAGCCCAATTTTCCACTCTCTGGCACAAGTTAAATGCTTATGTAATAGCACTGGTTTAAATGTAAGTCAAATAGCCTAAGTCTGGTATAAAGTGTGTCCAACCAAAGTAAAACAACTAAAAATATTAAGGCAATAGAGATACGTGCAAACTTAAATAGACTTTGGCTTAGACCACACTAGCTACTCTCCGCCTATTTCTATTGGATGTTCCAGTGCTGTATGTTAGGCTGTAATAAATTACATTATCTGAGCAGATTGTCACACTCACCACATGATAAATATTGACTTTATATTGGAGATCTTAATCTGCATCTCAACAAATAAGTGCCTTAAAAACCTGTCACTGGAAGTAGATCATGTACAAACATTTCTAGATGAGGTTTAACAACTGCCCTCTGGATCTGACTCCAGGAATTCTAGTCTCTGATAGTGACCAGTACCAGATGCTTTTAGAGACAGATTTCAGAACCCAGTGTGGGCAGATGGAAGCTAAAATGTTCCCCAGGTTAGATTATTTTGGGATGCATTAGCTAAGTCTCTCCATGATTGCAAAGGCACCTCACATTATAGAGCCTGTGAGATGAAATAATTTCTTGGAAATGTTTACTGAAGATAGAGGAAACTTTTGTGAAATGTAAATTTATTTACAACAAATGCTGGAAAGATTTTAAAGGGTTTGGTTCTAAATTGAGCTGTGTAGATCCAAGAACTTCAGTATAATTTGGATATCTAGCCTGTAAGGAATAGGTTTTGAATAAAATTTTTATTGGATTTGTATAATTTTAACTAGACAAAACAACATAAAAAAGCTCCAATAATATCAACTTGCAAGTAAACTAACAGATTTAGTAAGATAAACAGTTTAATAAATACCCCTACAGAATGTGTAATTCTATATATCTTGGTCTACTCTTCACTCTTCACTTGCTGAAGAGCAGAATAGACTCAGGGTGCTATGTTGATTTACTCCAGCTAAATACTTGGACTAAACAGACTCATCTGCTCCAACTAATGCAGAGCCATTACCTAAGTGAAAAATCAACACATTTCTAACAGGATAGATTAACTTGGAGCCATGATGCAATAATCTACATTTCCCTTCATTTTTTGTGTGTGATTAAAGATTTTCTACAAAGGGTACAATTAAGATTTCTTAGCAGATAGGAATGTCCCACATATTCCCTAGCTGCAAAATCTCCCTTTGCCCACCCTACGTATTGCAGAACTGTTGTCCACTCTTTGAGATGGGAATTGTATTTTTTAAAATTAAGTTTCTGACCTTCATAAGCACAAAGATAACCTTGAAAATGAAGCCAATTGTAAAACAAGGAATTGATGTTTTCCCTGAGTCCGTGAACAGGTAGAGACAATAGGTCTGAAAGATATAAATTGCCCTTTCATCTCGATAAGCTTTTTTACCCTAGTGTCAACAACATTACCTAGTTCACTTCTGACCATCTTAGCAGAAACCTTCTTGAGTTTAGGGGTAAAAGTTTCAAAAGCATACTAATTATTTAGGAGTTTCTAAGGGTCAGGAGTATATAGACCAGTTACTGGAAAGAAGCAAGGTGTGGTGTTTACCTATAGCATACTAATTATTCTACAATAACTGCTCATGTGCACACTCTTACCTCATGGTAAATGAAAGGCAGGGTATCCAACTTTCATGGAAGGCTGAACTTCCTTACATTTACCAACATTTAAAAGTATGCACACAAACAGGCTGGCTGATAGAGCGTAAGTACATATCCTTTGCAAAAACGTGTCCATGTGCTCAAGTCTCAAGTAATTTAGACACTTTTAGGAGCCTCACTAGTCCAAATGTAAAAGATTTATAGGTGTAACTTTCACTTAAAGATGTGAATTTTGCTTATTCACACAGGGTAGACCTACAGACAAAGGTATGTTTTTAAAAGGGGAAAGGGAGTTGCCACTCAGGGGTGATCATGAGCTACTACGACACAACAGTTTTTCAGTGTAAGCAAGCTAAGTCCCTATAACTTAACCCTGAATAAAACTGAGTTGAAGTTGCAACGCTTTTACTACATTGTATTGATACAGCAGCATGTAGACTGGAGTGGATCCAGGATTTTCCAAAGGGAAGTACAGAGGCAGCAGCAGTTCTGGAGCTTCCCTGCTCCTCCGCATCCCTCCCACCCACCACCCCCAATACACGCAGTGGGAAAAGCACCAAGAGGAAGGGAGGGAGGGATTTTCATCTGTTTTAGGGTCTTAAAGAGGTCCCCAGAGGCTCCGCTGTGCATTCCAGTCCAAAAGTGGGGGGGAGTGCAGTCACAGCACTGCACCCTCTTGCAATCCATCCCTGCATGTGGATGCAGCAGTTACATCCTAACAGTTTAAAGCCAGATCATTTGATACCAATATAATTGTTACATCTCTCTTTACCCTTACTATCACTACCAGTTTTTCTGACATAGATACATCAGTGAGTAATGTGAAAAAATCACAAGCCATAGCTCATATATTTATGCCAGCAATGCTCCTGGTGTGGATGTAGCTATACCAGCAAAAGAGGACTTTGGTCAACTTAGCCTGTAGTGTTTGTTCAGATGATATACCTAAACCAGAAGAAAAATCCTTTGTGAGGTCACTAGGGGGCTCTGCCAACAGCTATGGTAACAGAAGCTCCATAAGTTAGACAGGCTCAGAATTCAATCAGTAAAAGATCTAGTGCAAAGGCAGCTGTACCAGCATAAAGTAGGATTATAGCTAGTTATACTTCCAGAGCACTTTTACAATAGTATAATTTGCTCACATTAAGGGAGTTTTGTTGGTTTAAATATGTCACTACAGCTAGAGAAGAAAACCTTCCCAGGATATAAGTCCTCAGTCTCATGACTAAGTTCAGCACAGGTGAGGCCTCATCTGAAGTACTGTGTTCAGTTTTGGGCCCCTCTCCCTTCCCCCATCCTCCCACTACAGGATGGATGTGGACAAATTGGAGAGAGTCCAGAGGAGGGCTGGGGGACATGACTTATGAGGAAAAACTGAGAGAACTGGGCTTATTTAGTCTAGAGAAGAGGAGACTTAATAGCAACCTTCATCTACCTGACGGGTGGTTCGTAGACTGTTCTCAGTGATGGCAGGTGACAGAACAAGGAGCAATGGTCTCAAGCTGCAGCAAGGGAAGTTCAGGTTAGATATTAGGAAGAATTTTCTCACTAGGAGGGTAGTAAAACACTGGAACAGGTTACCCAGAGAGGTGGTGGAATATCCTTCCTTAGAGTTTTTTAAGACCCAGCTAGACAAAGCTTTGGCTGGGATGACATAGTTGGGGATGATCGTGCTTTGAGCAGGGAGTTGGACTAAAGGACCTCCTGAGGTCCCTTCCAACCCTCATTTTCGATGATTCTCAGTTCCTAAGACACTTGAAAAAATTACACCTAATGTGTTTATCCCCAGATCCCAGACTGCTGTCCCCTGACAAATAGATGTCATAGATGTTTAAGGTTGGAAGGGGCCTTGGTAGATCATCGAGTCCAACCCCCTGCCCTGGGCAGGAAAAAATGCTACAGTGCAACTCCATACCATCAGTACAGAAATGTGCACCCTTTTGAAAACCGTATTGAACATGTGGTAGTGAGTACAATGAACAGAATTTAGTATTAAAAAAATAAATACCGCTGAGAATATTGCACTGAATGGAGTTCCTTCTTTCCAAATCTCTTAAATCATGCCAGTCAGGAAAAATCTGCGCTTTTGTAAAATCTGTGCTATTGATTGCCTCTGTTTCCAGTCTATCAGAGAAGAGACTACAAAATGAGAAGATTTTGCCACAGAGTTGAGGTCTAGCTTGCAGCATAGTACATTGCAGCAAAGGCTTCACTGAGGGTCATTGATATGAGGGACACAAGAAAAATAGATTCCAGGAGTTGACAAATCTTTTTTTAAAAGACTGTGATCATTGTTCACGTTGTAATTTATCATGTTAAAGGGACAATGCGTCATTAAAGAGAGTTAAACTGCCTTCAGGGGAAGTGGGTTTGGTTTTTTTCGTTTGTTTGTTTTGGGGGGGAGGTTGTTTTTATTTAAAAAAAAAAAAAAAAGAAACTTGTACCAGTATGTGCATCTACAAAGCTTTCAGCTAAAAAAGGTCCAGCTAGAAGCTAATCAGCCATTCTGTCTCCTGTCTGCTGATCTGCTGGCTTGGGAGGGGGAAGGAGGTGGGCAAACAAACAGGCATTAAATTGTATAGGCAGAAGTCAGTCAGGTATTCTGTGATAAGAGGCAAACAAGATGATGAGCTAAAAAGCAAAAGGCCTGTGGGGAAGCCATGGAACAAGCAGAGAAAGGTATAGCCATCTGTCTCAACCTAGTCTAGCTCAATGCTTACACAGAGCAGAGGTCACCCCTGACTAGAATAACCCCTGACTAGAATAATAAGATTCATTCACAAATAATCTACAGAGATTTAGGATGAAATCCTGGCTCTGCTGAAGTCAATGAGAGCTTTGCCAATGACATCTGTGGGGCCAGAGTTTTATCACAGAGAGTTTTAATGCAACCCTGAGCAAAAAAGATAAAACATTATCCTGGGAGGTGGAGAAGCACAGGGATCAACTGAAGAGAATGGGGCAATGAGGGAAGGGATCAATACCTACGCTCCTTGACAATCAACCAGCCTCAAGGGAAAGGCAAATAGGAAAAGCCAGCCATGAGATACTGGACTGGGTAAGGTGAGCCTGGAAACCAGAGGAGAGGGTCGAACTGGACAAGTGAGCATTCAACTCAGCTAAACATTGCTCCAGATAAGGAAAAGAAAGGGAGTGAATTTAACTAAAGACTTCCTGACTTAAAGACCAGAAGAAATGAGAATATTACACACGCAACTCCATTATATTTCAGCATCTTGAGCAGGGGGCTGGGCTAGATACCTTGTGAGATCCCTTCCAGCCCTACTTTCCTATGATCTTTTCTCCACCTTCCACAGTTCTCATGCCAGCCCAGCTGTCAGGCAATCACATGGCTGCCACGTGCTGAAAGTAAGATATAAACTGTTTGAAGCTCTGCACAGCTTCAAGATGATCACAGCAAAATACAGCCAAAATGCACTCACTGAAAATAAGGTTCTTTTTATTTGAGCAGATACCAGTAGACATACTATACATTTCTCAGTCACTTAGAAAATATTTGTTATACAATGGAATACCAAAATGAATCTCATAAGTACAGCAAAAAAGAACAGTGGGTGCATTTATACAGATAAAAGATTACAGTTAGAATTTGAAAATGTCTGTACAACATCTTCCTTAGATCATAAGTTCTTTTTATTCTGTGTCCAGGCCTACCACTATGTGGCCTGATCCATGCCTGGGGCTCCTTGAAGCTGTAGTATGATAAATGATATTTAAATTACGTATTGCCACTTAATACTTTGAGGATACAGAAAATTGTGCAATCATCTATTTCAGATTGGAATTTCAGTTTGAAATATCACTTGTAGCTCTCGAATGTTCTTGCAATAATAAAGCTGTACATTTATTTTAAAAAATACATAAAGGAATAGAAACTGTATTGCACCTCAATTGCAACAGTTTGCCTCGTGTTTCCTATTTGCTAAAATAACTGCTAATTGCATTATACTTTTACTGCTACTATACAATTCTACAGAGCTTCCCTCTGTATGTGTAAAATCAAATCTTCTAATAGAGTGATGCCAAATTAGTAGTACTTACTTTCAATAGCTGATCAGAACTTGTAGCGCTTTGGCCTCCTTGATGATGATGCACCTCCATTCTTATCTGTCATGAGCTATCTCCTCCCAATCCTGTCCTACATTATGTATCTTCAAATCTCTTCTTACACTGTCCATCAACTTTTGGCAAGGCCTATCCTGAGGATGTTGTCCTATCGATTGACACTTTTAGATCATCTTGATGTTTCTTGATTCCTCCACCCTCGCCACGTGGCTGATCCACACTAACCCCTGCACACACACCACCCTTGCAATCAGGGAAAATTCCATTATATTTCATAGTTCTTTCTTACTTCTTTGCCTTGATTTTCCCCTTACTGGATCTTTTACTGATCCAACTATCTTACTGAGAATATTATTTTCAAAACAAATCAGTTTCTGTTGGTCTTTTAGCATGCATCAAGTCTCACTCCCATATATCACTATAGGCCTAATAAAGGTGTTGCATAGCTGCAATTTCATTGTTCTGGACAGTATCTCGGACCTGAGAAGTCTGGTAGGGGCTGTGGCTCTTATATTCCCATTCTAGATCCTTGCAATGATTTCCCTGCTCATCTCATTGGTGTCAGTCAACAATGATCCAAGATACTTGAATTCATGGACCCTCTGGAAGATACTGCTTGCCGCACAAAGGTCTTGTTTGGCTTTTACAGTTCTATTCTTGCAGGTGACCTCCATGTATTTGGTCTTCTAACCTACTTACTATAATCCCTATTCTCTGGGCTATACAGTGTAAAATTTTATACATTCTACAGAGTCCTATAGTGTTGTTGAATGCAACGTCCAAGCCATTTTCATATCCAAAAATATTGTGAAATTTCCCAAGTAGGACCCCTTCTTTAATTTCTGTCACTGATCTGACAACTCATTCCAACACCATGTTGAACAATAGTGGGAAAAGAGCATCACCTTGTCTCAGGCCAGTTGCAAATTGAAGAGAAGTTTCCTTTCCATCCACTGTGAAGGATCCCTTTCCATCCCTTTTGTGCAAGTCAGACATATCCTGATCATTTTGATGAGATTCCTAGGGAATCCAAATTCTATCATGTTCCAAAGGCTCTGTCTAGGCATACTTTCATAAGTCTGTTTAAGTCTATGAACAGATGATAAATGTCTAAATTATTCCCAGAACTTTTCCATAAGTTGTCATATAGCAAAGGTATGGACAGAGATGAGAAATAGGTAGAGCCTAAACTGCTACACAGTGCATCCCCCAGGAAGGGGGGTGGGGGAAGTCTTACCAGTATGATTGCTCTGAATATTTGAATAAAAGCCATAGACCAAACAAGAGCCATGCTGGACCAAGTACACAGCATCATAAAAATGTAGCAGTTATGAAACCTAAAGATGATGATGTTAAATTACACCTGTTCAAAATATGACCGTAAAGAATCATTCTTATTAGAGAACACCAACCTAAATCTCAAGTAACTTCAGGCAAAAAAATGCAACCACTCTGGGCTTTCATTTGTGTAATAACTCTTTTGTCACCTCACCATCAATTGGTGGCACAGTGTAATAAATAATGAGGGACTGATGCTGTTCAAGAAAGATAGTTATTATCTGAGGTAAAAGCCAAAGAAAGGATAAAGGAACTCGCTCAATTTGGTAGTGATTTTACCTTCCATGCCCTTCAGTACTGTACATTTTCATTTTCTTGTGATGACATCTTGGCAGAAAAGAGGCCCCATCAGATTGAGCTCCCCAGAGCAGGTAAGCAGAGGAATGCCTACTTTCTGGATGCCAACTGGGTTTAGGTGCATGCTGGGTGCTGAATTATGCCCTGTTTGAGTGCTACAAAGTCTACAATACTTGGGATCCTTTTCAGTACAAAAGCTCTCCTTTCTGAAAGTAGTTAACACTGCTTCTGTGGAGTAGAACAAGGCTTCACCACTTCCTGGGAGCCAGCAGAAGGTACATGTAGCTCAGTGGTCACCAACCACCAACCATTGCGGAGCCTCTTCAGCTTGATCTGAGGCTGGAAGCGGGCTGGGGATGAGTGTGCACATGCATGCATGTGCGCACCTGCCCCATCCCAGCAGGTCAGTCCATGGGGGGAAGGGGTGGGGGCCAGATCAAGAGCTCCACAGTGAGGGACACAGTGCAGCAGAGGCAGGAGCAGGGGTAAGGTGAGTGAGGCCCTGGGCAGGTGGTGGGAGGATCGAGCCCAGGTGGCTCATCCAGGGATGTGAGGGACTCTCGCCACTGTGCATACTCCTGCAGACACCTTGTGGGGCACGTGCTTCCCCCCCCACCCCCCCTGCATCTGTGTGCAGCAGAAACGGCTGCCATTGTGGGCTGGGCTTTGTGCCCCGAGCCCTACTGCAGCTGGCCCAGGAGCAGTTCGACACCACGTGCATCCACCACTGGGAGGGCATGGGACAAGGCTCAGCCCAGCAGCAGGACTCACATGGTGTCAAGCTGCTCCTGGGCCAGCTGCAGCAGGGCTCAGGGTGCAAGCCCAGCCTGCAATGGCAGCCACCTCTGCCAAGCACAGATGGGGGGGCACATGCCCCCCCAAATGCAGGGCAACTGGGGGGGGCCTGCTCCCTCCCTCACCGCTGGGGGCCTTGGTCTGCCCCATCCCTGCCACAGCCCTTTCCCCTTCCCCACCTCTTCCCCCCCCACAGACTTACCTGCTTGGAGGACACCCCAAATAATTTTTTCCAGACTGACCTGTAAGGTGAGGAGGGCACAATAGATCTTGGGCTGCTTTTTAATTCAACAAGCGATCTCCTGCCCAAAAAGGTTGGAGACCACTGATGAAGCTATTCCTGTGCTTTCTGCTGCAGTCCCTTCAGCAGTTAAAACCTTCTCAGGGTGCACTTCCTATATTTCAGACTCTGTAAAGTGTGGCTTTACCCTGACAATGGCTGTATAAAAATGATGCCAGAGTGCCATGCACTAATTTCCATCTCAGGTTTTGCTAGTGAAAATATGCTTTCTTTCTGAATGGCCAGACATGCAAACTTCTACCAAGACTGAGAGTCAAGATGGACTGTTAAAGTTTCAAATGTTCATGACAGAAGATCTAGCTCCAGTCTTCAGATTGTACCTTCAACAACAGTTTTGCAGCTTCTTTTCCCCACTTCACTGGGGAATGCCAGGAGAGCGTAAAGGAAGGTGACAACTTTATTGGCCCTGGGATTTGGCTGTGTCCCTCTTTATCCAAGTGAGTGGAGGGGACAGAATGAAGGGCATGTGTTTCTTTTCTTTCACTACCAAAGGAGCTATCTTGCATCACCAACTAGAAAAGAGACAGTTAAAAGCAATTTGGGTTATCTGACTTGCTGGCTTCACTCACTAGCAAGGAGACCAGAATCCCCAGAAATTTGCTGTACTAGACAGCAGCATCTTTTCAGAACTCCTGTCCTAATAAAGCCTTATTTGCTACCCAGCCAGGAGATATCAGAAGGGAGAGCAAATGTCCCCTGGGAGAAGAGAGGGACTGAGCTGTCTCATCACTTTTAACACAGTTCTTTTACTTTAATCTTAGCAAGACCCCTTGATATACTGGATGTGTCAACAAAATTACACTTGCTAATTTAAAAAGTTTATGATTGTAAGTATAAATTCTTAGGTATGGACCACACAATAGGTACAAAATAGAACTATTCTTTATACCACATCTTGTTGTGTAATTATTTTTCCATATCTCCTCCCACCAGAGCACCATATGGTACCAGCAGTAAGTTTTTATATTTTTAAACAACATTGGTGCATGTATTTCCACTCTCAAAAGAATCCTGTTTCTTGCTGCTATCCACTTATTGCCAATAGTAGCATTCATCTGTCCTTTACTGCCTTTGCACAACAGCTTGACACATAAAAGTTAATATCCCATGTGGAAATGTACACCCTTCCAGGCCCATCTCATCTGGAGTAAAGATGTCTTTTGGTTCATAGTCCTTCATAAGATCATGGAGAACTTATATTACCCAGAGTTCAGCAGCAAATCCATGTGTGTGTGTTTCACCATGCTGTCACTTGAACTGCTTTGCATTATGATCTTTCCATCTCTCTAGCCACCAATGTGTAGCATTAAAATCTAAGACGCAAAATTCACATGCCAGATTTCCAGTTTTCTCTAAGGGTGCTGGGCTTTGGTAGAGAGGAGGCAGGTTTGTCTTGATCTTTCTAGTGTAGTAGTACCCTTTTTATTGCTTGTGTCATAGTAATTGTGCCAGTCTTCTGAAATTTCACTTTTTAAACACATTTTTAAATTTTCACTTCTGTTTATGCCATTAACTTCCACACTAAGCATATTTTTATTGTGCTGTTTTTAATCAATTCCATTCTCAGCCAAGCTAAAAATGTTGTAGGTCTCTAAGGCCATTGCATCAATCTATTCCTTACTGCCATCATATTTTCACATTTCATCCCGTGCTCTCCAGCTCATGTGCACTTGCCCAGAAACAGAATATAGGGGGAGGTAGCAAATGAGTCCAAAATAGGTAGGTACTTAACCAAAGTATGCACACGAGTGAGAGCACTTATGTCGAGTGGGAACACATGCGGTCTAGGTAGAAAACTGGGAATGGACAATTATTTTTCTTTGAAGCACTTTTAAGGAGAGTGGATTGAACTTTTTCACTTATCTATAGCTTTCTGTAGCAGGTGCACAGGGAAAACAGTTTAAAACAAAATGTTATAATCCAATGTTCTCTTGGCTATACCTGTTGATAAGAAGCTCTGATTGGCTCCCAGCTTGCACTGATTTTATATCAAGTGACTTCCAAGTCCTTACATGTTAATGAGAAGATTAAAGGTCTGCACCTGTTTAATTTAACACAGGTCAACCATTACACTTCATAGTGATTTGCCTTTTTAGTGGCCAAGATACATATTTGGAAAAATAGGTTTTTTCTGTCTTTTATTGTGAGGTATCCCCGTATGCTGTTAAAATATTTATGCAATAGTCTCAAACTTTATTGTGTTTTTATGTTCATAAGGGCAGATTTGTATATGCAGATGTATCACTGATATATCAACATGGATATATCAACCCAAGAAAGAATGTGATAGTAATGGTAAAAGATGACTAACAATCCAGCATCAAAGTCAAGGTTAATCAGAGAGATTACACAGCTATTCAGATCAGATGTGCAGATCATTTGTGCATCAGTACAAAGTCACAATGGAATGTGTTAATGATTAAAATGCTTTAAATCTGAATTTCTCGGGTTTGTGGCTTTTAGTCACATCCTTAATGATACCTTAGTATAGTTATTTAGGATATATTCCAGTCTCATATTATTTATATAATGGCTATAATCAGAACAAATGTATCTCCTTGGAAGGATATAAGACAACCTTCTGATTCATTTTTTTAAGGTGGTCATCCACTGCACAGAAAAAAGCCAGTAAAAGCCACGACAGTTCCTGCCTGTTTTGAATAGGCAGAAGAGCCTATTGGCCAGATTCCCAAGTCTGGCTGAGATGTACTTGTTGCATTCCTAGCACAAATCAACCTAACAGATGAAAGAATCTGGCAAGCTGACTTCCATGGAATCCCTCCCAAAACACACTTCTGTAAAGCAAGAGGCAAATACAGTCTGTGCCGCAGATTACTGACAAGGGGATGAATGCGGCTCACTTTTCTCGGGTAAGCAAATCTCCCTCAGGTCAATGTGAGTAAGAGGAGCAGGAGCTGGCCTTCAGCATACCAAGGTGCCTGATTTAAAAAAAAAATCAATCTTGAACTTATACTGTAAATGCTTTCGACCACTGAACTCACTGCTCTCTTCAGTATTCAATTTAGTGCCATTTTTCATCCTTTTGAACATTCATGAGTCCACATTCATGAGTCTAAACACAAAACCTGCCCATATTCAATATTTTGAACATGAATCTTGCCCATGTTCATGAGTCTGAACATGAATCTTGCCCATATTCATGAATTTGAACATAAAGATTGCCCATATTCATGAATTTGAACATGAATCTTGCCCATATTCATGTGTTTGAACACAATTCTTGCTCATATTCATGAGTCTGAACACAAATCTTGCCCATATTCTTGACTTTGAACATGAATCTGGCCCATATCCATGAATCTGAATACAAATCTCACCCATGTGAATGAGTTTGAACACAAATTTTGCCCATATTCATGAGCTTGAATACAAATCTTGCCCATATGCATGAGCTTGAACACGAATCTTGCCTGCATTCATGAGTCTGAACACAAATCTCACCCATGTGAATGGAGTTTGACAACAAACCTCGTCCCTGTTATTTTGAACACAAATCTCACCCATATTCATTAACTCAAATCCTTCCCTGTTGGAAGTCCTTGTAATGTTTTGCTTTGGGTTAGAGCCCCATGGGCACTGATCCTTGACACATCCTGTTTCTGTAACTTCCCCCCTACCCCACAACTGTATAAGAGCGGGAAGCTTCTATTCAGCTGTGGCAGTGTTTCCCAGCCTTTTCCAGCCCAAGGCACACTTACATTAATAAAAGCTTTATACAGCACACCTGTTAAGGCATTCCCCATCCTCATACCTATTGTAGCTCATTGCCATGGCAAAATTCCATGGCACACCTGTTCATTTCTGGCAGCACACTTTTGTGCCATGGCATAATGGTTGGGACTGAGGTGTCAGTTGTAGCCATGTTGGTCTAAGGACATAGGCAGGCAAGGTTCTTTGGGTAGATGTGATATCGTTTATTAAACCCACTAAATAGTTGGAAAAATGGTTCTTTGCAAGCTTTCAGGTACAAACACCCACATTCCTGCATACTGGCTTCTGTCCCTTCCAGGAGAGCACAGTACAACTGCAAAAAACTTTTTCCAACTCCTCAGTGGGTCTAATAAAAGACATCATATCTACCCAAAGAATCTTGCCTGCCTATGTCCTTAGACCAACACGGCTACAACCAACAACCAGTACAACTGCAGACTCTCCCTCTGCCTGAAGAAGGCTGTTTCAAAGCTTGCAAAGAACAATTTTCCCAACTATTTAGTGGGCCTAACAAAAGATATCTATCACATCTCCCCAAACAACCGTGCTTGTCCATTCGGCTGAGTCACAGAATCATAGAAATTAAGAGCTGAAAGGGACCTCGAAAGATCCTCCAGTCCAACCCCCATGGTCTGGGCAGGAATACTGCTGAGATCAAATGATCCCAGCAAGGTGTCTGTCCAGTCTCCTCTTGAAGACTTCCAAGGTTGTGGACTGTACCACCTCCCTGGGAAGTCTATTCCAGATTGTGGTCACCCTTACCATAAAGAAGTTCTTTCTTACATCCATCCTGAAACCATCCTCTAACACAGCAGCTCCCAATCAGTGGTACACAGACCACTCAGGCTCAACATTAGGAAAAACTACTTTACAACTAGGGTGTCCAGACTGTGGAATAAGGTCCCCCCAGAGCTGGTGCAATCACCTACCCTGGAAATCTTCAAGAGGAGACTGGATGGTCACTTTGCTGGGGTCACCTGACCCCCAGTTATCTTTCCTGCTTGGTGCAGGGGGCTGGACCCAATGATCTTCCAAGGTCCCTTCCAGCCCCTTACAGTCTATTAATTTATGAAAACCTGTCAGTGGTACACATTAACGGATTTATTATAATTGCTTTATATGACAAAAATGTGCTGGTGTTACTTAAGGTTGAACTGAAAAATTTGCTGGTGGTACTTAAGCATAGGCGACTGGTAGAGGGATTAGCCCACCGATTATTACCCCATGGTCCTAGTCCATGTGGGTACTAATGATGCGGCCAGGAGAACCCCCGATCACCTGATGGCGGACTACTGTGCTCTGGGTGGCGTGCTGAAGGAGTTCGGTGCCCAGGTGGTTTTCTCTTCCATCCTACCAGTGACCGGACGAGGAAGATGGCAGGAGAACTGCATCAGAGAGACCAACTGGCGGCTTCGGCAGTGGTATCTCGAGGCAGGCTTCGGCTTCCTGGACAATGACCCACACATCACGACGAGGGACATGTTCAGCTGGGATGGGCTTCACCTGTCCCCCAAAGGTAAGCGTGTGTTTTCTACTAGATTGGCGGATCTCCTCCGGTGGGCTTTAAACTAGGCTCGTCAGGGGGAGGGGAGTACGAGGGCAGGGGAAGCTGTGGACCGCCAAACCATGTGGCACCCACAAGGACAGCCCAGCCTGAAGAAGGAGAACATTGGGAACCTGAAAGCCATGGGGAGGCCAGCACTACAGAACAGGTAAGAAACAAGAAGGTAAGGAACAATGGGCCCCTTGGGACTCGGAGCGGGGGGGCAGCAAAGGCACCAGTCGCAGGGCTCAAGTGCCTATATACTAATGCTAGGAGCATGGGGAACAAGCAGGATGAACTAGCGCTCCTGCTTGCACTAAACACCTATGACTTAGTGGGGCTAACAGAGACCTGGTGGGATTCATCCCATGACTGGGCGGTACATATTGAGGGCTATAGATTGTATAGAAAGGACAGGTCGGGGAAGAAAGGGGGGGGGGGGGGGTTGCACTTTATGTCAGTGAGCAGTATACATCAACCCTCATCGAGACAGAATCCGAGGTTGAGGAAGTAGAAGGATTGTGGGTTAGGCTACATGGGGGGCAAGGAGAAAGGGATTTGGTGGTAGGGGTCTGCTACAGACCCCCACATCAAGGGGAAGAAATAGATGCGGGGCTCCTGAGGCAACTCTCGGAGACCATAAAAGCTAAAGAGGCGGTAGTCATGGGGGACCTAAACTACTCGGACATCTGCTGGGAGACGCAGACAGCAAGGTCCCATCGCTCACGCAGGTTTCTAACCTGTGTACAGGACCTCCACCTGACACAGGAGGTGCATGGCCCCACTAGGGGGAATGCCATACTGGATCTGGTATTGGCAACAGGGGATGACATGATAGGGGACCTCCAGATCGGTAGCCATTTGGGAGACAGTGATCACCTTATAATAGAATTCAACATAAGACGGCGAGTGGGTAAGGTAACTAGTAGGGTGAAAGTGCTAGACTTTAGGAAAGCTGATCTCAATGCACTCAGGCAATTAGTCAAGGAAGCACTGCAGAGTAGGAGTTTTGAAGGGATGGGAGCCCAAGAAGGGTGGCTGTGCCTAAAGGAAACGATCCTTCGGGCACAAAGCAAGACGATCCCCGAGCGAGGCAAAAGAGGGAAAGGGGCCAGGAGGCTTCCATGGCTGACCAGAGAAATTCAGGGCAGCCTAAGGGCCAAAAGGGGAGCACATAAAAAGTGGAAACAGGGTGAGATCACTAAAGATGAATATACCTCCTCTGCTCGTGCTTGTAGGGAGGCAGTTCGGCGGGCCAAAGCTACCATGGAGCTGAGGATGGCAACCCAAGTAAAGGACAACAAGAAATTGTTTTTTAGATATATTGGGAGTAAAAGGAAGGCCCAGGGAGGAATAGGACCGCTGCTAAATGGGCAGAAACAATTGGTGACAGATAGGGGGGACAAGGCTGAACTCCTCAACGAGTTCTTTGCCTCAGTGTTCCTAAGTGAGGGGCACGACAAGTCTCTCACTGGGGTTGTAGAGAGGCAGCAGCAAGGCGCCAGACTTCCATGCGTAGATCCTGAGGTGGTGCAGAGTCACTTGGAAGAACTGGATGCCTTTAAGTCGGCAGGCCCGGATGGGCTCCATCCGAGGGTGCTGAAGGCACTGGCCGACATCATTGCAGAGCCACTGGCGGGAATATTCGAATGCTCGTGGCGCACGGGCCAAGTCCCGGAGGACTGGAAAAGGGCTAACGTGGTCCCCATTTTCAAAAAGGGGAGGAAGGAGGACCCGGGCAACTATAGGCCTGTCAGTCTCACCTCCATCCTTGGTAAAGTCTTTGAAAAAATTATCAAGACTCACATTTGTGAGAGCCCGGCAGGGCAAATTATGCTGAGGGGAAACCATCACGGGTTTGTGGCAGGCAGATCGTGCCTGACCAATCTAGTCTCTTTCTATGACCAGGTTACGAAACGCCTGGACACAGGAGGAGGGGTGGATGTCGTATACTTAGACTTCAGGAAGGCCTTCGATACAGCATCCCACCCCATACTGGTGAACAAGTTAAGAGGCTGTGATGTGGATGACTGCACAGTCCGGTGGGTGGCGAATTGGCTAGAGGGTCGCACCCAAAGAGTCATGGTGGATGGGTCGGTCTCGACGTGGAAGGGTGTGGGCAGTGGGGTCCCGCAGGGCTCGGTCCTTGGACCGATACTCTTTAATGTCTTCATCAGCGACTTGGACGAGGGAGTGAAATGTACTCTGTCCAAGTTTGCAGATGACACAAAGCTATGGGGAGAAGTGGACACGCCGGAAGGCAGGGAACAGCTGCAGGCAGACCTGGATAGGTTGCACAAGTGGGCAGAAAACAACAGGATGCAGTTCAACAAGGAGAAATGCAAAGTGCTGCACCTAGGGAGGAAAAATGTCCAGCACACCTACAGCCTAGGGAATGACCTGCTGGGTGGCACAGAGGTGGAAAGGGATCTTGGAGTCCTAGTGGACTCCAAGATGAACATGAGCTGGCAGTGTGACGAAGCCATCAGAAAAGCCAATGGCACTTTATCGTGCATCAGCAGATGCATGACGAATAGGTCCAGGGAGGTGATACTTCCCCTCTATAGGGCATTGGTCAGACCGCAGTTGGAGTACTGTGTGCAGTTCTGGGTGCCACACTTCAAGAAGGATGCGGATAACCTGGAGAGGGTACAGAGAAGGGCAACTCGTATGGTCAAGGGCCTGCACACCAAGCCCTACGAGGAGAGACTAGAGAAACTGGACCTTTTCAGCCTCCGCAAGAGAAGGTTGAGAGGCGACCTTGTGGCTGCCTTTAAGTTCATCACGGGGGCACAGAAGGGAATTCGTGAGGATTTATTCACCAAGGCACCCCCGGGGGTTACAAGAACTAATGGCCACAAGCTAGCAGAGAGCAGATTTAGACTGGACATTAGGAAGAACTTCTTCACAGTTCGAGTGGCCAAGGTCTGGAACGGGCTCCCAAGGGAGGTGGTGCTCTCCCCTACCCTGGGGGTCTTCAAGAGGAGGTTAGACGAGTATCTAGCTGGGGTCATCTAGACCCAGCACTCTTTCCTGCCTATGCAGGGGGTCGGACTTGATGATCTATTGAGGTCCCTTCCGACCCTAACATCTATGAATCTATGAATCTAGGGGGCACGTGACCCCCTGTACCCCACCTGACAGGACTGTCTCCACCTCCAGCAGCTTCTGCAGGTGCTCACCAGCCTTGTCCCTGCTGCTGATGCCAGCTTGTGTGTGTTCCTCCCAGACTCAGGAGGCACTGGTTGCCCATGTACTTAAGGTTGCATCCATTGGCAATGTATAGGGGGTGCACGCAAGTGCACATGCACCCTGAGCTTGGCGGTGCACCCCTAAAAAAGAGCTGCTGACGCTGCCGGTGGCGCCTGCAGGTGGTCACCGCTCACCACCTCCCCCCCACAGTTGCCACCAACATTGCCAGCAGTGTCAGCCACTGGCTGCTGCCAACGCTGCCAGCAGCATCTGCGGGGGGTTGCTGTCTGCCCGCTGGCACTCCCGTGCGGCCAACACCGCTGTGGCCACCTGCTTCCCGCTACCCTCCCTGCCTGCGGGTGGTCAGGGGCATGCAGTGCTCATGGTTGTATCGCTATAATGTGGTGGTGCGCAATCTGTCAGAATTTGGGACACGCTGCCAACAGTTTATGGCATCGCTCCCCTGTAAGGATCCCCGCGACCTCCGTCCCCCCTCGCTGGGGCAGGGAGCGACACCGGCCTGCTGTCTCTCTCTCCCAGGGTGTGGCTTGAGGCTGGGAGGAGAAGCTGGTCCCTCACGAAGGGGAGGACAGGCGAGGACAGGGCAGGCCGGGCTGCCCCAGCGCTGGGGTGGCCATCACAGAGGGCAACTCTGTCCTCTATTGTCAGGAGCCCCCGCGCCTTGATGCCCTCTGTCTTCCTCTTGTAGAGGACAGAAAGGCGTCGGGACTGGTATCCTGGACAGCGGGCAGCGGGGCTGGGCGCGGGGAGCAGCCGGGCGCGGGAGGCTGCAGGGGGCGGGCGGGCGAGCGGGAGGCGGCGGCGGCGGCGGCGCTATAAAAGAAGCGGGCTGCGCTGAGTGGCGCGGCGCTCCTGTCCCCGCCGGGCCGGAGGAGCCCGCAGGAGCGCGGCGGCGGCCCCCGCGCGCTCCCCTGCAGCCGCCCCGCGGTGGCTCCGCCGTGCTGCGGCGCCCGCGGCTCCCCCGCCGCGCCCGCCGCCGCCGGCCCCGGCGCCGACCCGGAGAGCGGGGCTGCTGCTGCCCCCGCCGCTGCTGCCGCCGCCGCCGGGGCTGCTCCGGCGGCGGCGGCGGGGGCGCACAAGGCGGCGCGCTGCTGGAGGATGGTGCGGCTGGCCGCCGAGCTGCTGCTGCTGCTGGGGCTGCTGCTCCTCACGCTGCACATCACGGTGCTGCGCGGCGCCGCCCCGCCCGCCCGCGCCAACCGCACCCGCGCCCAGCGCCAGGTGAGTTAGCGCGGGCCCTCTGCAGGCCGGCTCCCCGGTCCAGCAGAGAGCGCACCTGCGTGTGCTGCGCGCGGGGAGAGCGGGGTATGGCTTGGCCCTCGAGGGCTCAAAGCAAAGAGGACCCGTCTGGGACAGCCCGGGCAGACGGTGACCCTCGTGATGCAGAGTGGGCAGCCCAGGGGGTTCGCAGGAGGGGTGATGTCTCTTCTTTGGACCACTTCGCGGGGAGTTCTTGGCTAGGTTTGGGGCACAGTCACCCTTCGTCGGTCGGGTGCAGGGAGTATCCTGAGGCCAGCACCGCTGCAACCCAAAATTCATGCATCGGGGGGGGGTTCCCCCCCCCCCATCTGAATGCAGGTGTGGGCAGATCCGGTGGGCAGAGACCTGACAGAAAACGGCATTCAGCGGGGGTCTGGTGGGTGCCACTTTCTCTTCTCCTCCCCCCACTAACTCTAGTGGGTGCCCTGGCTGATGGCAATGTCAGAATGTCACTGAGTTGCAATCAGGGCTTGAGTCACATTTTTATGTACAGGGGCCCTGTTCAGCTGTCCTGAACATCCTGGTGGGGGGCGCTTGAGTCTGCTGGCTGAGATGGGGCAGATGTGGTGGTTCACCCAGGAAGCCTGTGTGGAGGGTTGCTAGAGCAAGCCCTGGTGCGGAAAACTCACTGACCTCAGTGGGCTCGAATAAAGGCTGAGCAAAAAGCCCACGATGGCATTTTCCTGGGTCGGCTGCAGGTCTGTCTGTCACTTCTTTGGCATTCCTGCCTTGTTAAGGTGTTCAGGATTTCTAGTAATAAGGCAGAAGACATAGGCACTGACTCCATGGGGGCTTCAGGGCTTGAGCACCCACCAAAAGAAATTAGTGAGTGCTCAGCACCCACGAGCCATGTCGGGCGAGCTGGGTTGAAGTAATGCACAGCCTCTTTTGGGCTTAGTGCAGGAACACATTAAAAAAAAATTTTTTTTAAAAAGCACCCACTGGCAAAAACCAAAGTTGGTGCCTATGGCAGAAGGTATCTCTGGCTAGGAGTAGGACAAAGATGCACTTTATAGACTGACTGACTCAGAGATGCTCAAGCTTTTTGTGAGTCCAAGCTCAGTTCAGCAGAAGCTGTGAAAGGACGCACATGCAGCAGTCTTGATTTTCAGGGCACTCTGTTGATGGACTGCTCTGTGCATGTCTTTTCACAACATCCAATGAAATGAGCTGGGACTTGGGAGAGCTTGTGCATCTCTGATTTTTGTCAGTCTATAAGGTGCATCTCCAGCCAGACTTTAGACTTACATGGCTAACTACCTCTCTAGTAATAAGATGTTATAAATGATGCTTTCTTTCCTCCTGGGTCCATGGGCTGCCTTAAAAATGATGTTCTGTGGAAAAGTAAATTTGGAGAGGACTCTTTCTTTTTTATGAGGGGTTTTCAATCATTAGAATAACCCTGCAACTGCCTTTCTTGACAAGCTAATAACATAATGAGGGAAACATCTGGACAAATGGGGACTCTGGGTGATGCCATTTCCCAAAGGAATTTGTTGAGAAGACTGCATCAGGGCAGAGAAAAAAAGAGGGAAAATCATCCATTCCAGAAATTCTTACTGCTATCAATTTGACCAACCATTGTCAAAAACCTATTGACTTCTGACTTCAAGAAGCCTCTCTATTCTGTTTTATAAAGTTATCTGTTCAAAGAAGTCTATGTCTTTGTAAACATCATGATAGTTTTGGCAGCCCACTTACTATTTTCATCTTGTGTTGCCATTTGTAGCAAAAAAAGAGGTTTATATGCTTCCCTACTGAATTGATTTTGCAGTTATATATTTGTGACTTGTGTCTCTGTAACAGACATTAACAGCACAGTGTATTGAACTACAATGAGCATTTAAACAGATGGAAAATTTATCAGTCAGTTGCTCTCGGCGTTTGCAGGGATTCATTTTGTAGCCAAAAATATAGTAACTTGTTCTAAAAAAAATTGCTATTCATAATACTAGTAGGCAGATGGTCTCATGCAAGATATCAGAATGCCCATCTCAAGCTTTTTTAAGCTTACGCTAGTAACTTCAGTTTTTGTGTAATTTCAGGAAAGATGTGGAGCTGTTAAATTAATCAGACTGACAAATAGTTGGGGAGCAGCAAACATTACTGCATTCCCATGTGAAAAATCAGTGCTGAAGGGGTACTTACAACTACACAAAAACAGATCTGTTATAAACAAATGGTAGTAAATCAGGTTGCTGTTGTTTACGTGGGGTTTTGGGGGGGGTTTACTAGTTGATAAAATCCATATGTGATGTAACAGAACTCAGCTTGATATACACACTGTTTAGGTTGGTTGATATACAGAGTTGTTTAGTTTGCATTTCTGTCATCCTGTGTGCTTGGGGGTTATGGAAAGGTGGCAACTGCTTAGAAATCAGGCAGTGTTCACACCTTCCTTTATTTATTTTTTTCCTTTGGAGCCTTAAAAAGGGTGTGAAGAGGGAGAATATAGTATAACACAATGGAGTAATATCAGATAAACACTTCGTGTAACAAAATCTGTTGCATGTCACACATTGGCATATCCAAATAAGATCTTTTTATACCACCACTATTCGGAAATGTAACTTTGACCAGGCACGTTTTATATCAAAGCCTGCAGGCATACCAAAGTCATTACCACTGAGGATTTGTAAACACTGCTCTGATTTCTAGTATCATTCAGAGGATGAATTTTATAGTTATGAAAAAATAAGAATGATCAGCATTAAATATAGACTTTATTGCTGCATCCAGACGAGTGCAGGCATGTGGCACCACAGACATCTGTGGTGCCACATAGCGCATGTTCAGCCATTCTCCACGCTTCAAGGAAGCGGGGGGCTTGACCCCTGGGTATCCAGGTGTCAAAAAAACAAAAAAGCAGATCACCACATGCGGGGGCAATGCACACCGCTCACTACTGGAGCTGGGCCAGCTGGAGCCACACTCCTCTGCCAGCCAGATTCCATGTGGCAGGATCACTGCTGCTGCAGCCCCGGGAGGCCTGCAGGACCCCAGATAAGGCTGGTAGCCCCAGCCTCCCCAACCCTACCTGGGATAACTTGCCTTGTGCTGGAGGGCGTGTGGCATAGGTGTTCCCCAAGGACAACTAGCAGTGAACAAGGTGCGCTGTCGTTGGTTTTTCATAGATTCATAGATTCGTAGATGTTAGGGTCAGAAGGGACCTCAATAGATCATCGAGTCCGACCCCCTGCATAAGCAGGAAAGAGTGCTGGGTCTAGATGACCCCGGCTAGATGCTCATCTAACCTCCTCTTGAAGACCCCTAGGGTAGGGAAGAGCACCACCTCCCTTGGGAGCCCGTTCCAGACCCTGGCCACACGAACTGTGAAGTTCTTCCTAATGTCCAATCTAAATCTGCTCTCTGCTAGCTTGTGGCCATTATTTCTTGTAACCCCCGGGGGCACCTTGGTGAATAAATACTCACCAATTCCCTTCTGTGCCCCCGTTATGAACTTATAGGCAGCCACAAGGTCGCCTCTCAACCTTCTCTTGCGGAGGCTGAAAAGGTCCAGGTTCTCTAGTCTCTCCTCGTAGGGCTTGGTCTGCAGGCCCTTAACCATATGAGTGGCCCTTCTCTGGACCCTCTCCAGGTTATCCGCATCCCTCTTGAATTGCGGCGCCCAGAATTGCACGCAGTACTCCAACTGCAGTCTGACCAGCGCCCGATAGAGGGGAAGTATCACCTCCTTGGACCTATTCGTCATGTATCTGCTGATGCACGATAAAGTGCCGTTGGCTTTTTTGATGGCTTCGTCACACTGCCGACTCATATTCATCTTGGAGTCCACTAGGACTCCAAGATCCCTTTCCACCTCTGTGCCACCCAGCAGGTCATTCCCTAGGCTGTAGGTATGCTGGACATTTTTCCTCCCTAGGTGCAGCACTTTGCATTTCTCCTTGTTGAATTGCATTCTGTTGTTTTCTGCCCACTTGTCCAACCTATCCAGGTCTGCCTGCAGCTGTTCCCTGCCCTCCGGCATGTCTACATCCCCCCATAGCTTTGTGTCATCTGCAAACTTGGACAGAGTACATTTGACTCCCTCGTCCAAGTCACTGATGAAGACATTAAAGAGTATCGGTCCAAGGACCGAACCCTGCGGGACCCCACTGCCCACACCCTTCCACGTCGAGACCGACCCATCCACCACGACTCTCTGGGTGCGACCCTCCAGTCAATTCGCCACCCACCGGACTGTGTAGTCATCCAAGTCACAGCCTCTTAACTTGTTCACCAGTATGGGGTGGGATACCGTATCAAAGGCCTTCCTGAAGTCTAAGTATATGACATCCACCCCTCCTTCTGTGTCCAGGCGTTTCGTAACCTGGTCATAAAAAGAAACTAGATTGGTCAGGCACGATCTGCCTGCCACGAACCCGTGCTGATTTCCCCTCAGCATAATTTGCCCTGCCGGGCTCTCACAAATGTGAGCCTTGATAATTTTTTCAAAGACTTTACCAAGGATGGAGGTGAGACTGACAGGCCTATAGTTGCCCGGGTCCTCCTTCCTCCCCTTTTTGAAAATGGGGACCACGTTGGCCATTTTCCAGTCCTCCGGGACTTGGCCCGTGCACCACGAGCATTCGAATATTCCTGCCAGTGGCTCTGCAATGATGTCGGCCAGTGCCTTCAGCATCCTCGGATGGAGCTCATCCGGGCCTGCCGATTTAAAGGCATCCAGTTCTTCCAAGTGACTCTGCACCATCTCAGGGTCTACACATGGAAGTCTGGCGCCTTGCTGCTGCCTCTCTACAACCCCAGTGAGAGACTTGTTGTGCCCCTCACTTAGGAACACTGAGGCAAAGAACTCGTTGAGGAGTTCAGCCTTGTCCCCCCTATCTGTCACCAATTGTTTCTGCCCATTTAGCAGGGGTCCTATTCCTCCCTGGGCCTTCCTTTTACTCCCTATATATCTAAAAAACAATTTCTTGTTGTCTTTTACTTGGGTTGCCATCCTCAGCTCCATGGTAGCTTTGGCCTGTCTAACTGCCTCCCTACAAGCACGAGCAGAGGAGGTATATTCATCTTTGGTGATCTCTCCCTGTTTCCACTTTTTATGTGCTCCCCTTTTGGCCCTTAGGCTGCCCTGGATTTCTCTGGTCTGCCAGGGAAGCCTTCTGGCCCCTTTCCCTCTTTTGCCTCGCTCGGGGATCGTCTTGCTTTGTGCCCGAAGGATCGTTTCCTTTAGGCACAGCCACCCTTCGTGGGCTTCCATTTCTTCAAATCTCCTACTCTGCAGTGTGTCCTTGACTAATCGCCTGAGTTCACTGAAATCAGCTTTCCTAAAGTGTAGCACTTTCACCCTACTAGTTACCTTACCCACTCGACGTCTTATGGTGTATTCTGTTATTAGGTGATCACTGTCCCCCAGATGGTTACCGATCTGGAGGTCCGCTACCATGTCATCTCCCGTTGCCAATACCAGATCCAGTATGGCATTCCCCCTAGTGGGACTGTGTACCTCCTGTGTCAGGTGGAGGTCCTGTACACAGGTTAGAAACCTGCGTGAGCGGTGGGACTTTGCCGTCTGTGTCTCCCAGTAGATGTCCGGGTAGTTTAGGTCCCCCATGACTACCGCCTCTTTAGCTTTTATGGTCTCCGAGAGTTGCCTCAGGAGTCCCGAATCTCTTTCTTCCCCTTGATGTGGGGGTCTGTAGCAGACCCCTACCACCAAATCCCTTTCTCCTTGCCCCCCATGTAGCCTAACCCACAATCCTTCTACTTCCTCAACCTCGGATTCCGTCTTGATGAGGGTTGATGTATATTGCTCACTAACATAGAGCGCAACCCCTCCCCCTTTCTTCCCCACCCTGTCCTTTCTGTACAATCTATAGCCTTCAATATGTACCGCCCAGTCATGGGATGAATCCCACCAGGCTTCCTTTAGCCCCGCTAAGTCATAGGTGTTTAGTGCAAGCAGAAGCGCTAGTTCATCCTGCTTGTTCCCCATGCTCCTAGCATTAGTATATAGGCACTTGAGCCCTGCGACTGGTGCCTTTGCTGCCCCCCCGCTCCGAGTCCCAAGGGGCCCTTTGATTCTTACCTTCTCATTTCTTACCTGTGCCGTAGTACTGGCCTCCCCATGGCTTTCAGGTTCCCAGTGCTCTCTTTCTTCAGGCTGGGCTGTCTTTGTGGGTGCCACATGGTTTGGTGGTCCACAGCTTCCCCCGCCCTCATCTTCCCCTCCCCCCAACGAGCCTAGTTTAAAGCCCGCCAGAGGAGATCCGCCAACCTAGAAGAAAACACACGCTTACCTTTGGGGGACAGGTGAAGCCCATCCCAGCTGACCATGTCCCTCGTCGTGATGTGTGGGTCGTTGTCCAGGAAGCCGAAGCCTGCCTCGAGACACCACTGCCGAAGCCGCCAGTTGGTCTCTTGGATACAGTTCTCCTGCCGTCTTCCGCGTCCGTTCACTGGTAGGATGGAAGAGAATACCACCTGTGCACCAAACTCCTTCAGCACGCAGCCCAGAGCACTGTAGTCCGCCATCAGGTGATCGGGGTTCTCCTGGCCGCATCATTAGTACCCACATGGACTAGGACCATGGGGTAGTAATCGGTGGGCTTGATCCTGGCCTGGATTACCTCCGTCACATCCCGAATCTTTGCTCCAGGGAGGCAGCATACCTCTCGTGCTGAGGGGTCCTGGCGGCAGATGGGCCCTTCCATGCCTCTCAGGATGGAGTCGCCTATGACGAGCACTCATCGCCTCCTCCTCTTGGATCTCTTGATTTGTACGGAGTGTGAAGAATGTGGTGTTTCTTCTTGCCCAAGGGTTTCCTCCTCCCCTTCCATCTCCTGCAGGGTCGCCAGGCCCTCATACCTGTTCTCCAGTCGAACTGGAGAAGCTGGTACCGATTCTCTGCGAGCTGCTCTGGTCCTGGCTGTGACTGTCTGCCACTCTGCTGCGGAGGGCATTCCCCGGGCTGCTTCTTCCTTCGGTGCCTGGTCCTGCAGGGAAAGGAAAGAGGTTGTCCCCAGGGAACCAAACATCCATGCACATGTGCACGTGACCTATGGGACTTCAGTAGGACTGTATGCATGAAGAAGATGGGCAAAACGTGACCGTGTGTGTGTGCATGATGATAGTTTATGAGTAAAGTCCGATGGTTCAGATCCCAATTCAGGAAGCACTTACGTGCTTCTCCACATAATTTTTTCTGAATCAGGCCTATAACTTTAACGTGGGACTAGGGACTTGCAGATGATGCATAAAGGTGCGTGTGTGCTTGCATGTATATAGCCTGTCTTTTTTTATTTACATAAATGTAAAGTGCATTAACTTGATCTCTTTCTGTGGGGAAGGAGCTACTCTTCCCCTCCCTCCCCCCCTCCCCTTGCAAATACTGGTGGAAATTCCATATTTCTGGAAGGACGTCTTTCTTGTGTGTCTTTGCCTTCCAATTAAGTTAAGCCTTACCATTAATTTGGTTGGTAGATGAAAGAAATTCAGATAAAACTTCACCCTAAAATTAAACAATTTGCTTTTCTCTCCTCTCTCATTTTTTATCTTTGGTACCTTCCCTCCCCTACCCCCCCAACCCATGTGTTTGTATAAATACACACAATCACATTTACATTTTCCAGCCATCTGGATCACTTTGTGCCTCTGATGATCCTGATGCTCTTGAAGCATCATTTGGGTGTGGGGGGATGATGACACAGATTCAACCCCAGTTAGTGTCACTTTGGGTGTCTATACACATGCTCCGGAGTGGAGGAGGAGGCACTTCAATTAAAGCAGCTATAAGTGCTGCTCTAATTAAAGTGCCTGCAGCGTCATGTGTATTCAGCGTCCTGCACTTCAAAATGGCGGTGGGGGCACTTTAACTAAAGTTTATTCAATGAGCCACAGTTAACATGCCTCCATCACTGTTTTGAAATGTGGGGACATTGAATACACAAAACGAGGCTGCTAGAGCATGCCAATTGGCGTGCTTCAGCAGACTGGATTAATCACATGCTAATTAGCACAGGTTGGAGCAGCACTCTGTCACATGTATAGGTGCCCTTTGATGCTCCTGCTTGGTATGTGTGGCCTGTAGAATCAGTAATGGTAGATAACATTTGTGCTTCTGAGGGAGGCAGTGGGCCTGGCCCACCAATGCAGTTTATGCTATTGTAACTTGGTGTCTATACTATCATAAAAGTGGAGTCACACAGTGGTGAACCTTATTGTTTTACCCGTTCCAACCTCTATGAAGTTAGAGTGCATTTGCTCATTGTAAGGTAAATACCATCATACTACTATAAATAGTATTTCCTGCAGAGTATTTCCTGGAATTTTGTAAAAAGCAATGAAGGATAGCTCATAATACCATAGTTAGAGAGGGTATCCACACTTCTGTCTCATACCTATCTATCTTCTACCAAGTGGTAACAGATCTTGGTACTTTCCTTTCTGAATGGTGGAGAAATTGGGAACATAGGCAGGCTATTGTCTCAGCATTTTGTTTACACTGTATCACTGGTATCTATAAACAGAGAAAGACAGTAGAAGGGCCATCTTTATATAAAAAAAAATCAGCCAAAATACTAGTGTCCAGTTTTTGAAGAAAAAATTCTGTCTGAAGAATTTTACTATGGATAGGTAGAGGCAAAGTAAACCATTCTGCTGATTACAAGACCTTCCTTGCGCCAGGAAACCCCATCAGAAGAGAAGCAATAGTGCAAGAATTCTTTTAAATCTGAATAATGCCCACATGTTGAGGCAGAGTTATTATAAACTCAGTAACAGGGCCATGGGCAACACCTGCCTATTAATACTACCCAGGCTCAAATTGACTTCAATGTCACTTCACTCTTACATTGGTGTAATACTATTGCAATCTCCTGGAATAACACTCAAGTAAACCAGGAGAGAATTGGTAGGTTTTATTGCTGTGAACTGAGAAGTAGAGAACAGCTTTGTTTCAAGCTCTCTTCCCCCACTGCCCCTCTAAACAATTAACTTATGTCTAAAATGTTTTCTTCCCCAAGCTCTGAAAAGAGAAGCACACTCCACTGCTGTAACAGATAAGGTGCTATCCAGTGTGTTCTCCTTCATGTGGATAATCTTTATTTTCGCAAGTCATGGGAGTAAGGGTTGACAGGATTGGCCCCTAATTTGCTCTCAAAGGCTATGTGTAGACAAAACGAGGGGGGTGTGTGCACAACACTTTAAAGTGGGCTTAATGCTTTTGCACCACTTTAATGGTGTCTGTCTTTGCACGCCTTGGAAGCATATTGTGCATTAATTCCAGTTGCTGTAGGAAATTCAGCAGCATAATATGCCTTAAATGACTTGGGGCGCAGCAAACTAAAACTCTCTCGAAGAATTTTAGTTTGCTGCTCCTATGGCCACAGAGCAAAGCACTGGGCTCCATGCAGCTCCGCAGTTCTGTAGGGAGCCCTGCAGGCAGGCTGGCAGCAGCCAGGGAAAACAGGCTTCACCCACTGCCTGAGCTGCGTGGGGGTGTACAGTGCTTCCCTCTGCAGCTGCGGTGCCCCCTGGGACCATCCAAGCCGGGTGCCTGTGGGTGGGTGCTGCCTGGCAGGGAGCCCCTGCTGCTGCAGAGGGAAGCACCAGCCCCTCCCCCCCACAGCCCAGGGACCGCTCAATTTAGGGCCCCCATTTCGTCTACACATGCCCAAAGATTCCACAGCAGAAGAGGAGGAAGATAAAATATTGGCACGTTCCCTGTTGTCATTTGTAAGATGTATTTCATCACTTCATAGGTGTATAAGCCTGTAACTTCTGTGCTTTTCACTGCCCTTTGGAAAGAGATTTTTATCGAATGGCAACCTGATCACTATTCAGATACATAGCTGCCTATTCAAAGCTCTTCTCTTGGCCTGCCGATCTAAATAAGACTCAAGCTGCTTATTTATGGGGACTGTAAGGTAGAAAATTTCCAAGCTGCTATGCATTTGCAACCCAATTTCTGTTGTTTAAATGTCTAATTCTCTTTAAAATTCACTTTGAAAATCTCAGCATTTTCCATTTATGTCTTCTGGGCAGCTCTTGGACAATTAAATAGGACAACTGATAAGGAAGCATGCATCATATGTTTATAGAGACACTTAATCCTGACTTGCCTGATCACACCAGTAATTTCTTTCGCTTGCTCTCTCTCCCTCTCTCTCCCTCTCTCTTTTTATTGGACAGGTGCTTTATGAATGAGACAGGCTGATACTTCAAAGAGTCAAATAACTTCTGGTGGTGATGTCTGACTGTGTCCTAATGGGTATCTTGTTCATCCTAAAGGATATGGTTTTGTTGGGTGCCTTTTTGATGGTGGCAGATAAAGTGCATCTGCTCAGAGCACTCTTCTGTGCTGTCTAGGTTCTTATCTCTCCCTTATCACCAGGATATCTGAGCACCTTCCCACAGTGCATTAAGAAACATCTGTTGTATGTGGTTAGAAACTTTGGGCTACAAGAAACCTCCTAGGTCACCAAATCTAGTCTCCTGCTGTCATAGGTACAACACTGTATAATCCCATTCACAGATTTATCAAGCTCCACTTAAAAAGCAGTTAGATTTTTGCTCTAGAAGGCTGCTCCAGAACCTTCCAGCCCAGAGTTATTTAGAGTTGGTTCTTAGTTCATAACCATTTGGTCTTGTACCAATGCTGTCCTTTGTTTTAAATATATGGGCTCTCTCCTAGTCATCTACCCTCCATGCATTCACAGACAGCAGTCATCCCATCTTAGTCCTTATTATGGACTAAGCTAAAGATTTCATAGGTATGGACACAAATAATCTGCCTTGGGATAAAAGGGGATGGAAGCCTTTAAGTGTATCAACTGCTTCACGTAGAAATCAATCAAAGAGAACTAAGCTACTGCATGTTCGCTTCCACTTACTGCAAGGTAAGAGTGTTTATGTAGGCACAGAGAAGATGACATGCAGTAAAGCCCTACTTATATTTACCTCTTCATGTACATCCATACCCCTCATCTCTTGCAAAAGGAAGCAAAAATCTTGTCTTATGTTCCTCACAGTCCTTCTGAACATGTCACTTCTAGCTAATAACACTACTATAGTATGTCTTTGGGCTTTCTGACCATTGTTAGGTGACTGATGGTATGTGAAAAGAGTGCCTGGTGTGAGTCCAGTCCCTAGAAAGTAAATGCTGATGACACAAACCACTATCCCAGTTGGCACTAATTATCATGCTTGTTGACAGTGGCACTGGAGAAGCAAAGGGATGACTGATCTCACAGTCTAAAAGCGCCGTTACACTTCTAACACTGGTTACTCTAAGTCTGTACACTTTTGTGGTGTTCCTGGAGTAATACGTATAACAGTTCTTGTTCTGTGGATAAACCGTGGCTTTCAATGTAGCTGACATCCTAGGAACATCTAAGAACGCTACATCGACTGACTTTTTGTTTAAAAACAAAACAAAGCACCTTCTGTTTCATCAGAGCACAAAGATGAATTTTTTAAACCTATGGTAGGTCCCAATAATTTCAAAGCTAACCTAGTATTTTGTTTGTAGTGAGGAGAGATTTTTAAATACTTGTGTGGATTTGTTTGGGTTTTTTGGGGGGGGGGTTGTTTGTTTGTTTTTGTTTAAATAATTCATTGTTTCAAGGTCTTTCATTACTTGAAATCTTAAAGGAGGTGTAAAGGAAGAAGCAGGCACCTTTTTCCAGTTTTGGGTTTCGCCTTCACTTTTTATTTTTTCCTTCTCCATCTTCCATTGTCTTCAGTCACTGTGTGTTGTCCCTCCTTTTTGTATCACAGTTATCCTCCTTCCTCTTCATATGTACTTTTTCATTATCACTTGTTACTGCTGGCTGTTGGGAACTCTTAAGGCTGTTTTTCAGTTTGTTCATTTTTCAGTTTGTTCACTATGTGTGTAATGGGAAAAATGTTCATTGCTGATTCTGATTAAATACCTTAATATTGTAAGAGACTTTATTTTTTCTTCCCAACATTAAAAAATGTGATTTTTGTGTCAAACCAAAGAAACGCTTTTTACGAACAACTTTTTCTTTTCCTCAGGGGTGGGGTCAATAAGGGAAACTTTTCACAATTAGTCCACTTTGTCAGTGTTCTGTATGCTCACATTACCCTATTTAGACCAGCTGCCCATGAGGGTTGCAGCTTTGCTGCTGATCCCTATGACCCCAAAGAGCTCGATATCGTTTTACCTTGGAGAACGATCTCCTTGTGCTCCCCAGTATGGCTTCAATATGCATGTGATGATCTGTTAATAGATCGCCCAACCCTACCATTTGCACATTCAGAATTCCAGGCTTTTCAACACCTTGCCCTACTCTGGCATGCTCATGTCATCACAGAGTTCTGGTTAACCAGCCTGGTTGCTATTTTAAATTGAGGGCCAGTTTTTGGAATTCAACTGTGCTTCCTTTGTCTCTTAAGCACTTTTAGGAAATCTAAATATTAATAAATCATAAAAGTAGGAAATATTGTGGAAAAAATTCTACAGTGAAGGTTTTACATATAGAAGTTTCACTGAATATTATCTTGTACCATTATGAAATTTAAATATACACAAGAAGGGAGAGCATTGTCAGTTACATGGGTTATTAAATCTGTTTGTCAGCTCAGTCTAGATGTTTAAGAGTGGTATCTTGTCTCTACTTGTTCAGAAGTCTGTCAAGTAAACAAGTTAATGTAGCAAGGAAAGATATTTAAAACTGAGATATGAATATATGTGCGATACATTTCCAGTGCAATAGGAAATGAGGAAAAAATAAACTGATCAGACCAAAAAGATGCATAATACTCTAGAGATGTACACAGCAACAATTTCTTGTTTTTTCCCTACTTTGAAAAAGTGACATGGTAGGAAATAGTTTTTAAGGTTTCAGTATTTTTCTTTTACATTATTTTGGGCAATGGTGAGAAGAAGCAAAATTCTCGAGTTGAATATCCGGCTTCTGGATGCTGAGACCTTTTCAAGGGATTTTTATGATGAATATTCTTGTTTCCTTGTGTTCACATACTGAAAATAATTGAAACCGTAATTCTCAAGCCTTTGGCAGTTACAATTCATAGCTTTACAGGTTTGCCTACAATAAGCTTTAGCACTGTGCTTTACCAAAGGTAAAGGTGGAGTCATTTCTGACTTACTCTTCTATGCTTGCAGTTACCTAGAATTTGCTTTGGCTTTTTGCTATATCCATGTGTAATCTTTCACTATACGCTTCAACCATAAGGTGCAGTTTTCCAAAGCTCTTTCTTATCAAGCATCCCTTAAACTTGGTGGAAGCAGAGTTAGGTCAGTGCTGAATACTTTTGAAAATGCAACTGCAAGCTCTGAGGCATGGGCCATATTTGTGGCTCTCCACTCATAAATGGAATCTTTGAGCACTGACACAATATGAATAATGAAGTATTAAGAGTAAGAAAATGAAGTGTGCAAGCAGGGTGCAAAAGAAAATGTCAAATGATGCAGTGATTTATGTTGCCTTCTGGCACAAATATGCCCAAGGGAATATTAATTCAATAAGTTTTGAGTTTGGAAAATGCCAGGCCAAAACCCAAGCCAGTCTGAACATAACAAAGAAATTACATGACCTGCGTTTCTAGGAAATGGAGGTAGTTGCGAAATCAGTAAATCATGTATCCATTGTTTAAGAGCAAAGCAATTTCAGCATTGTTTTACTGTAATACTGAAACACAAATGACTTGCAAAGAAAATCAAGATGCTGCTGTTTAACCTGATGTCTTGCTACTTCAGTCAGTCGAGGAAACACTTCTTCATATTTTATCAGTGGTATGAGGCTATTTATAGGGCAGGTTCTTCCTTCATTAGGCTTCCTTTTTCCCTGGGTCTTTCCCTGTCTTACAATACACTTCCAGAAGTGGGTCCTGTATTTTCATCTAGTAACGTTGCAAGCCAACAAAATGATTGTAGTTCTGTAGTTGTTCACTTCTAAGAGTATGTAGGAAACAGTCTTTGGGGCCTTTTCCAGCCTATGTAGGATCTCCACCTTATTTTTTCCTATCAAGTCATTCTTAGTTGTGAGAAGAATGATTAGAACCTATCTGGAATGTACAATGGTACATTACAGGCTAGGCCTTCAACTAGTCTACTTTGACTTGGATCCATTGACTTCTGTTGCAATATGCTTTTAGAGCAGCTAAAGTGTTGGCGGAACGTATTCTTCTTTAATCTTTGTGTGTTAGAGTTGATGGTACCTCACAACTGGGTTTTCTGCAGAATTGTACATGCAAAGCATCAAAAAACAAAACATCAGGATCTTGGGGATCTGGACCCTTCCTGATCATATAAATCTATTTCTATCTAGTATGTTTTATTATGCATTAACACAGAAGCACTGAAAGACCTCAGACTAGCCTGCTTTTTGTTTTTCAGTGGAAAAGGAATTACCATTCTACTTAGAAAATATTTTATTTATCCATTTACCAGCATGGATTTCTGTTATCAGTGCCTAGACTCTAATGTCAGGTGCCAGTTTAAGTACCTCAGAAAACCTCAAAAGGGGAAAAGAACTAGGAGCCTCTGTCAAGTAAAGTCCTGATAAAGTACAGCCTTCTGCCTAGCAGTGGTTACTGAAGTACACTATAGTTAACAGACTCCGAATTGTCTTCAGTGAATGTGGTGTCATGCTCTTTAAAGCCTCATGCTCCTTTGTGCTGCATAAGACCAATGAAGATGAGGTTCCTTTC
The DNA here is from genome assembly GCF_030867095.1 of Alligator mississippiensis. Classification (NCBI taxonomy): domain Eukaryota; kingdom Metazoa; phylum Chordata; order Crocodylia; family Alligatoridae; genus Alligator; species Alligator mississippiensis. The sequence goes on along the minus strand of NC_081824.1, from coordinate 221,055,929 downwards.
CCCACCATTTCCCTTTCTTCTGGAGATGAAAAGAGGAGATAACAAACAGGGAAAGGTAGCAGACTGGAAGGGTCAAAGAAGAGAATACCATGATAATGCAGTCATTTAGGATGCCTAGAGTGCCTCTTAAAGATAATGATAGAGCTCTCATTTTTTCCTCCCTTTAGAAACCATTGGTAAACTTAGCATTTTCTACTGCTAGTCCAGGTTAAACTATTATTTTATAGCAGTAGTATACACATGAATCTTTGTAGGTATAAGCAGGGGACTACTGAGTAAGAGCAGGAAGAGAATTGCATCTATATGTGGCCATTTGTGACCATTAATGGAATGTGTTTGGTTCTAGTGTCCACAGTTCAAGCAGGAGACTGAAAAATTGGAGTGAGCTCAGAACAATATAAGGGTAGAAACACATGCCTTTTAATGAAAGATTCAAAGAACTGTATCTGCTTAGATTTCAAGAGACAAGGTGAAGGGGCAACTTTATGACTCTAAAGTACCTGTATGGGAAACAAACTTAATAATAGACGGCTACACAGTCTAGTAGTTTGAAGGTATCATAAAATCCAATAGCTGTGGGAGTTGAAGTTATGACAACTTTATGCTTGAAATAAAGATTGCATTTTTATTTGCAACGGTAATTTAAGCTGTGGAATGTCTTAACACAGATTGCTAAGAATGCCCTGTCATTGGCAATACAAAAATAAAGACGGGATGTTTTCCTAAAAGATAGGCTGAAGTTCACCTATAGTCACTGGCCTAGAAATAGGCAGTAACTCGGGAAAATGCTATTGCATGTATGTCAGTTATCTCTTCTGACATGTAATGTATTACACATCAGCTGGGTAGATAACTAAGTTAATATCTGAGTACTTAAAACAAGTTACAAGCCCTTTTGCATTGAGAGAGAACTTTTTGTTTAAACAGAAAAAAAAAATACAGAGTGACTTGGTATTGACTGATTTTACTTGTCAGAGAGCTTCAGTTTCATGCCAAAATCATCCCTTAGATTGGATTCTGCCTCCATTATGCATCCTTTTTTAATTTTCCTCTCTTGGGATGAAAATCCAAGATTTATATCACTGCTGTGTTGCTATATTATGTGTTCCCATTTTTAACATGATCATAGTATCTGTAAATATTAGCATCTCTAGAGGCCAGTAACTAAGATGCACTCAATTACTTATTAATAGAAGATGTGATATAGATGTTGGGCTACCATTTGCAGTCATCTTAAAATTAGTTTTGACCGAGGAACTCCATAAATATTCCTTGCATGGAGCAGATGGTAACAAAACAATCAGTGATTCATGCAATACGATCATTGCCATTTCACTTTATTGGAAAAGCATGAACATTCTGTTTTAAGAGAGAACTTTTTATGAGTTTTCTTGAAATCAGCCAGATATTAGGCATACATACATAGCCTAGCTAAAATATAACCCAGTTAGTCCATGAATATAGTTATGTATATCAGAGACCTTTGGTACTATAGAATGCAATAAGCATTTGAAAAAATGTAACCACAGTGATATTTTAATAAAGGAATGTTCACCTCATGGGATTTTTTAAAGGTGTTCTATTTTTTTCCAAGTTATAGCTTTTCTTTATTGTACATGATGTCCTATAAAGAAGATATATGTCTCTGATTGGGCTTTGAAAAAAGGCCATGGTGCCTATTCCATTTAAAGGGAATGAAGTCAAGCAGTAAATTTGCCAGTCGCCCTTTTCATATTGACTGTATCTCAGCCAGCAGTTGGTCTTTGATGTTGTAACAATAGAGCACAGGCAGAGGAGGAGGATTAGGACCTCCATAACATAGAAACAAGTCTGCATTTGTTACGATTTTTATAGAGAACAATCCATGTATAATCAGAGGTCTGCCCTATATACATTCTTAACTGGCTGCAGGAGATGAGCATAGGTAAAAAAAAAAAAAAAGTACAATAAGAGCTTTCCTTTAGAGGAGTGCAGTCGGACTAGCTTGCAGTCTCTGGTTCTGAGGGGGCAAGATACCTTTTCCTCAGTCTCGTGCTCCAGAATGAAAACTTTGATTACATTTTTAATTTTTATATAAGTGAAGAAAACTTTCTAAATTGAAGTGAAGGTGGTCAGTGAAATGGTATCTACCTGAGTCTTCAAACGAACTGAAACTATAGTATGAAAGGTGTCAAGTGGTTAAATTGGTTATGCCCTGAAGCTTTTAGCCACTATATAAATAGTGGACAATATTAGCTATTGCCCTCCTGATCAAAGTATACAAAAGAAAAGGACTGTTATGAAGGATATTTACAATTAGAAGTAGCATCTAATTTTGGTATGAATGGATAAAACTTGGATAGAATTCTTTTGAACAGTCTGTGTGTGTGTATGCATGCACCAATCCAGTTGCATGTTTTATTTTGCCCTGCGCTGAAGAAGAATGTGTTTCCCTCCAGTGTTTAATCTTGTCTCTTCACAATGCCTGACTAAGGCAAGTGCCAGTATAAACAGCATTAAAAAAAGTGTTGACAACATAAAACATTGGTGCACTTAGGCTTCAGAGTGAACACAAGGCATTCACACCTCTGTAATAGTTATTGTTTCAGCTAGTCTTGAGTCTAGTAGTTTTTGTGTCCTATGGCTGAATTTTTCTTGTTAAATGGAAACTTGGATTCTGTTATACAGTTCTGTAGCAGGGGACAGTATTCTGTGACTGTACTGAAACTTGCCATCCTTATAGCTGTTAAATTATGAATATATAAAAATTGGTGGATATCATGTTTTATTTTTTTATTTGCTTTCTAAATTTTGAACCATTATGGCATACTTTGGTGACTTGTATGATCAAGCTTCATGATCATACAAGAACAGAGAAACATATGGAAGCTGAGAATCTTATGTAACATGTCTTCAGGAGTTGGATCTTGAAGATATTCTTGAACACCAGAATAAAAATCGCAGGACCTGGCAACATTTGTATAGCTGCCTTTTTCATATAAGCTTTACTATTCTGGTGCATTGTGCAATTGATATGGAAGCCAAATTGAATTGAATGGGTTTTTTTACATACTACTGATACCAACAACGTTTAGCTTTTGGATGAATATCTGGAAATGCACTTATGAGCATGAATGCAAGGAAAATATGTGGATCCAGATCATCTGGGGGTTCCTCTGAAGCAGAATCCCAGATGAAGTAGAACCAGCTATGTTGGCTTTGTGCCATGGATTTCTATCTACTTTTGAATAGGACCTGATCCTGAGATGTTTCCAATAGTTAGACAGCCCCGAAGTTCGTCTGACTTGCTCCATTAACTTAACTGATCCCCTGAGAGGAAATGGGGGAGTGTGTGGTCACATTCACATATCTGCATGAGGCTGGATTGAGCAGCAAATCCTATCCTTTGGGACTCTGAGCTCTGTTTGGTCTTCTACGAATACTGAGTCCACCCTGCAATGCTCTTTCTTTTTTTTTGTCTTACTCTTGTGAGAAGCGCATCAGAACTGTATTTTCATGATTCATTTTTTAGAACTGAGCATAAATTTGTGCTGTGTTGCTAGGGTTACTACATACAGGGTCTCCTTATAAACCACACTTAATTTTGCTCATCTTTCCGAAAAAAAGTTCTTCTGAAACATTCCATGCTTGGTTTTAGCTTTTCCCTCAACAATAACTCAGACCAGAATGCTGAGCTTGACATGGGGCTGCTAATCTGTTTGCTAAATTTAGAAAAATCTGTTCATAACTATTTTTTTTTTAATTTAGTGAAGTTATTCTGTTGGGTGAAACAGATATTGACCACTGGCAACAGATCAACTACTGTCTCTGTTTTTGACCTCTTTTCAAATATGATTGCTCATTCGGATAGGACATGAGTAGCGGAGTTTTGATTGGCTAGTTACAAGAAGTGTAGAAGTGCAGGGAGAGCTTTAATCTGCTCCTCCAACTTGGATCCATGAACCTTGTGGCTAGTACAGTGAGCTGTTGGTTTAGATCCTCTTCTTTTCCCAAAGAGGACACAGTGCAGCTCAGGAGAGATGCAGGCAAATGACTGAAGCAGTACCACGTGACAGAAACAATACCATGTGAATCTCCACACTTGTGAATTTTCAAGTGCTGCTTAGACAAATGTTTAACTAGGATGGTTTAGTCAAGGATGATCCTTCTCTGAGCATGGGGCTAGACTAGATGACTTCACGAGGTCCTTTCCACCCTACTTTCCTTTGAGCCTATGTTTGTCTTTACCTGATCTTGGGGGCCAGTCTCCCATCTCTAATTTAAAGCTGCCTCCAGGCTGCTTTAAAGTATGCCAGGTGCTAGTGGTTCCAGGTGCTGATCAGGATGTAGGCAGGGGTATGTCTGGGGCTGCTACATACCGTATGTAAAAAGGGAACACCTGCACACTTGTAAATGTCCCTCAACTGGATTGAACTCCTGATGCTAAAACATGATGGGGAGGAAAGTGTTTCAAGTGGTTTTGGAAGCAGAGCTCATTCAGCAGATTATACTATAGCATTTCTCAGATGAGTAGTACTTATCCCTGAATACTGAGTCCTACCTGTCCTCCTGATCAGGAACGGTTGTGTGAAAAGAACAGGGAGTATCAGGAGTCACAAAGTTTCTTGTCAATGTGGTGTACGGTCCTCTCCATATGATGAGTAAAGAGCAGGTGTTCATGCTGGTGGTTTCTGAGCTGTCGGCAGCCAGATACCTCTGACCACAAGGCTGTGTTTATTCAACTGTGGACTCTGGAACTGGTGAATGGGATTGCTCTCAAACAGCCTCATTCTTTCCTTGGAGAAGCCCCAAGGGGTGGTGCTGGGTAGTCATTCATTCTACACAGACAGATCTGTGGTAGGGAATTTTATTTGCAGTGTTCAGTTCTGTCATCCTCTTGCTCAACGCTGCTTTATTAAAAAGGCAATGATTTCCCACACACCCATACCCATTATGCTTCTGCACACTTCTGTCATGTCCCTACCTTCCCCAGCTTGGAGGGTGGATGAAGGCAAACTGACTGGAAGCTTAGCTGACATGAGGCCAAGGGGATGTTGCTCTCATTTGTTTGAGAGTTTGGGCCAGGTTAACCAGTACAGATATCTGCTGAAGTACTTGAAGCTTCAGGAGCTCTAAGATGTGGACCCTGTAATAACTGCCCATGCCTTTTTTTCCCTTCTAGAAAAGTGATTGTTGGTTTACCTTCTAAAGCAAGTTTTGAAAGGGGTAAAAAACTAGGGTTTGCATGGAGTAACTGTTATTCCCATAACACTGAAATAAATGTGCTTTTTACTGTGTATACATCTCCCTCTTTGTCTTCTCCATTGTAAATCTTTCAACAACAAAACATTGGAAGGGAGGTAGAGCTGAAATCAGTACTTGCGCTCACATACACAAAAGCAAGTAGGGGGGAAGAAGGCATAGGCCAAAACACCAGTGCTCAATGCTCCCATTGACTTTAAAAAAATGAGAGAGAGAACTGAAAGATTCAAATCACCCTTTCTCCACTCCTTGGGATATGCCCTGTCTCCCTCAGATTGTGTAATTGGCCACAATTCTCTGTATTGGCTGTAGATTCCTGCTCTTACAATACCGAGCAGAACTGAGCAGTAGAAATGGAAGGCGTCTGTGCCTGTAAGTCAGCAAATGAATGACTTAAAAATGCTTTTTTAGTTTGTTTGTTTTTTTTACTGTCATGAAGAGAAGACTAGATAGATAGCAACTTTTTTATTATTTAAAATTCAGGCCCACATTTTCAAGAGTGACAGTGGTTGTAGCTTGAGGCTCTTCAGAGGGGCCTGCCTCTTTTTCCTCCTCCTCCCCACCAACTCTCACAGCATGTCCTAAAAACAGGTAGTTTCTGGTATTTTAATTTTTGTGTGTCCAATGTAAAATGACATAAAACCACTAATCCCTTCTGAAAATGCAGGTCTGGTCTTTTTGTTCTGTGTGTTTGATAAGCCCAACCATTGCTTTGCCATGTCATCAGACTAGCACAGCAGACAGGTATGGGGAGTGCACGTAACATCCACTTGCAGGGCAAGAGGCGTTCCTAATGCAAATGGTAGTATAACTACTCCAAAAATGAATTTGGCCCTCCAAGAACAATTGATTGCCATTAACATCCATAAAGCTTCAAGTGCACAAAGTAGCCAAAAAGAGTTTGAAAAATTACATTAATTTATTCCAAGAAATAAAGGGTGAATGATAGTGAGGGGAGAAAAATGAAGATATTTTCCTTTCACCTAAGTGTCAGATTCAAAAGCATCTGCCTTGCTCAGTGCATGTATGGTATTCATTTCCTGCCTGCAGTCTATTGGAATGCCCCCCGAGTCGTTTGAAATTGAAAATCAAGTCATGCTTCTTTAATCATCCCTAGAAAATAGCCCCTCTCCCACTGTTTTAAGAATATTTTATATATAAAGTACTTTGTATGCATAATGTAAAAAGCCCAAGTTCCTTTTTTATTTATTTATTTTGGTAGTGGAGGGGAGGTAGAGAAACACTATAAATAGAAAAGTCACCACGTGCTTTACTGTGGTGTACCGTGTGTCAAGGTATCCTCGCTTGCTTACCACATTATTAACTGACTGTCTACCCCATAAAATATATGTGGGTAACTAGTACTCTAACATGTCTGCCTCCTTAGTTTCTTTTCCTTGCTGTGGTATCAAGCCACCTTGCTGAAATAGAGGAAGGAGACAATGTCCTGTGAAGAGGTCTTGCTGCAGAACCAATATGCAAGTGTATGCAAATATAAGCTATGCTAACAAGTTCAGGCATTCATAGGTCCTACCCTTCCATCCTTTCAAAATCAAGAGAATCTTAAGTTGTGCTCCTAGACTTTAAAATATGCTATTTATATAATGAGCAAATAGGTGTGGCATCTGAGTCTCTACCTTAGTTTTCCTGCCTGTAAAATGGAAAGGATAATAGTGACTTTATTTTGTGTGTTGTCATGCTTTATGTGTTCAGCGCAGTGTAGTGATTTGATATTTTTGTGCAGTCTCCAAAACTCTCTGATTGTCCTTTTTCAATTATTTAACATTGCCAGAAGCACAGGAAACATCACGTTTTTCAAATGTAACACTTGTCAGCTTTCTTGCTTCCCTGATATTAGCTTTTGGTTGTGTGATGAAGTCATCATGTAGCCTGTGGCCCACAGGGACTGAACACTTTCTAGTCACTAAGAAAAACATCTGCCAGCTACCACAGCCGGAATCATGGACATTTTTGTAAGCAAAGGGTGAACGTTTAGCGGCTTGAGAAACATATTCAGGGAGTAATTGTTTCTTGGAAACTATAAACAGTTGAAGACAACATTGAAAACTGTTTGCAGTTTTTAAGTAAGGTTATTCCTCTGGCTCAAGAGAAATGAAAACTTCACTTATTAAAAGCGGTTTACCATCAGTGAAATCATAGCCATAGTGATTGTCCTCTCCTGAGTTCATTTCACTCGGTCTAAAACCCGCAAAAAGAATTTGAGAGAGAGTTCTATATTTTCTTAAGTATACTTACTTTACATATGCCAGCATGTGAACCCAAACCAACAAGATGTATTCAGGCAACTTCTGTGCTCTGAATTTTCTTGGGAGCATTTTATGTCTTTGATTCCAGCTCTAGACAGGTACTGATCTGCTGAAACACACTTGAAGTGTGCGTATTCTGATGTGGTTTCCAAATGTTGGGTTAATCTTATTCTTTAGTCTAAGGCCACATACAGACATTCAGTTTCTACTGGGAGAATCACTAGTTTCCTGGTTTAAAAAAAAAAAAAAAAAGTGTGCAGACATTCAGAATTTGTCTTCTGGAGCAAAAATGCCCTCTTTGGGAGGAAAAATAACATGGGAACAACCAGAGTTAAATTGCTCCTCGGAGACTGAATGTCTGTGCACCTTTTCCCCCAACTTAATTCCTGGCAACCAGGAGGAGTGGAACAGGGGAAAGGCTGCTTGCCTTCCTGAGGCCAGGATTACTGTGGCCTGGAGAAGGCTCGGGAGGGCAACTGCTCCTCTTCTGTTGTAGATAGGAGGGGAGATGGGTGCTGCTGCCTGTGTGTTTCTCACACTGGAGTTCCCAATTTGCTTGTTACAGGTAGGCTAGGGACAGGCATCACATACAAACCTGTTTTAAGTGATCAGAAACTGGTTTAAACCTGTAACAGAACAGATGTTCAGTGTACATAAACCAGTCTGAAAATGGCTGAAACCAGTTTGAGATAAATCTGGTTGACTGTAGTATCAGACTTAACTGATTTGGGTCAAACTGGTTTATATAATGTCTGTCCCAGACCCCTTCTTGGTTTAACTTAAACCAGAGTCCTCCAGCATCCCAGATGCTTTGCAGCCCTGGGCAGGGCTCTCTGCTGGAGCAGAGCAGGGTTGGCCCTGCCCCTCTCCTTCCTAACCAGAGCACTATCATTGCTCCAGTTGGCTGAGGGACTGCAGCAGCTGCCAGGCTCCCCTCCACCCCAATCTCCACTGGCTGCTCAAGCAGGGATTCCCCCCTCCTGCCTCTCTCCCATGGCAGGGACCCAGCAAGTGTTCCCAAACTTTATCTTATTGCATACCCCCTTCCAGATTCACTAGCTGCCCATGTACCCCTACAGCATTTGTTTTATATTTTAACCCCTTAAATACCAATTATTATAATAAAAATTAAATCCACCATTACACAATTTCTCCCACATACTCCCCAGAGATGTCTTGCATACCTTCAGGGGTAACTGAAGGGGTAACTGCAAACTGTGTGCCACAGTCTGAGAACCCCTAAGTTAAAGGAATTCGAATTTGAACCATGGTGCACTAATATTGTGAAGGGGATTAGAACTTTGACAGGGAAGGAGTCAACCATGAGGCTGACTAAAAGATTGAAACTGGATCTCTGCATTAGCATATTTCATTTGGCAAAAGAAAAAGTCTGCGTGGAAAGGAAACATAGGTGTAACTTGGGTTCAGTGCTGTAAATATGAATAATTTAAAATGGCAGAAGCAAAGAGTTCAAGGTCATAATCTTACAGTCTTTACTAAATGAGAAGACTGCCAAAAATGCACACAGTCATAGACCATGCTCAAACCCAGTAATTAATAGTATAAGACTGTGCTGCCTCCATGAAATTGTACTTGTTTACACAGTTTAAACTTAGCCTTGCATGACCATCCCTTCTAGAAAAGAAGATGGCTTCTGCAACGCTATGAGCTTAATCCTAAAAATTACTGTGGGCCAAGTGTTGGTGGCTTTGCTACCCTGAATGATGGGGCTTGTGCCATAAATATAGGTAGTACCACAGAACACTAAGATAGCTAGAAAAAGGTCCCCATGGACATCCAGGAGGCCTCCACAGTCGAAATGGAAGATGGCAGTCAGCACTGGCCAATGTTAGTGGCCCGAAAGAGGGTACTTCTGGGATGGCACACAGCTGCGTGGTCTGCAGGGGTCATATATCATTGCATTCTCCCTCCTGGCAGCATTCTGGAGCCATTATTAATTAATGCCTCCAAGCCCCACCACCCTGCATTGAACAATGTGCAAGTTGTAATTTTTTTTTCTTATTTTTATACATTGTATAGCAGTTGCCCAAGAACAGATGGGATCAGTTGCTTGGGATAGATAGGGAAGGTGGAATTTATATTTGCTAGCTGAGGCCTTTTCTACTTGTTTCTGTGTGGTTTCTTTTCAAGGGAGAACTTCCTTATGAAAAACTCCAGTGGCATTCTAGATACTTACTCTATGTTGACCTTATCAGTCAGGTAACTAATGTATTCATCAGTATAGGTGTGCTCCCAGGACCTAGCTTTTTGAGTGGTTGGACTCAACTCTTCTGGCATGTGATTAAAATATACTATTTCAACAAGGTTCAGCAACAGAAACAAAACCAGAAACAAAACTTTAGGAAAGATACTCTGCCCTTTTTCACTTAGGTATTACAAGTCCTCTGCAAGTTCCAGGGTACGGGTGAAAAGGAATGGGTATGGAGGGTGTCATCAGGGCACAGCTATGCATAGGACTAGCATTGTTTTGTCAATTGAGAAACAGTAACAGTGCTCTCTAGTTTTCTCAAGGTGCCTCTACCGACATGTGTTAGCTGTGATCGTAGATATCATCGTGCTTCACTGCTTCCTACACACTTCTGTCTACTCAGTCATGTGCCAGTTGTGCTTAGGATGCACAAAAGTGACTAGAATTGGATCATAACAATTGATTTTATTTTGCATCTCTTGAGGAGAAGCGTATAGTAGTATCCTGCAACATCACCTTGCTGCCCCTAGCCACTTAATTTAAAAGCTATCATCTAATATGAATCTTGGAAACTTACAGTTGCCTTCAAAATCAAAACAATATGTTTAGACAGGTGAGGAATGAAACCAATCCTACTGGATAAAATGATTTTCTGTCAAGCTCTACTTTGTCTCTGATGGCAATATCATATTTTATAGTGTTTGTGGGGTTTCCAAATAAATAAGCATTACTATCTGAAACAGGATTTCTCTGATAGGTTTCCTTGGTGTGTGGGCATGCCTGTTGCATCTTGGCTGCCTCAAGATTAGCAGAACTCACAAACATGCCAAAACTACTGTTCCTGGAGCAAGATTTTTGGAACTTGGAAAAGAGTAGCCCCTCCTAGAACAGCCTTCCTTGTACCACTATGTCACGTTACTTTGGACAGTGCTAATACACTATTGCTCAATATTATTAGGCTACTGCTTAGTAGCATCACTTTAAAATGTGTTCGCTGGCACTACTGCACAGTAACTCCAGTTACTGCACATTTATTTAGTACTTGCCCAGTATAAATGTGCTATACTTGCTTATGCACTAAATAAATTTGCAGTAACCACTGCACGATAGCATCTTGTGTAGATGCACCCAATATCTCCTGTATTTAAGACTCTCTTACATGGTGCCCTTGAGTGTCCCCTCCATAACAATTCTATTTGGTAGGACTTTGAGTCACAATTGTGAAATGATTCTCACAAGTACTATGGAAGCAGTAAATTATCATAGTTCCCCATTTGTCAAATAAGGGAATAAAGGCACAAAGATTAAGGTGTGAGGCTTTATTAGCATTTTTGTGACTTGGGTAAGTCACTTATGCACTTTGTGGTAAAACAGAAGAAAATAATGTTCTGAGATTGGAGTCCAGATCCTAAACCATTCTTCCTTGTGTAATTAAGGGAGACTCTCAATTCAGACTCTCAATTACAGAGTAAATAACAAATGCTGTCAGTAAGGGTAGGATGCAGATATTTTTTGTGAGTGCCAATGGGTTTCTTTGGAAAAAGGTTACTGAACCAAAGAAGGGCAATGCTTTTTAGATTTTGTTTTGGTAAATAGTGAGGATCTCTTAGAGTAGGTTGTAGGGGAAAAAAATCTTAGACTTAGTAAGCATGAACTGATTCACTTTGGTCAAAATTGGTGGGTCAATGAGAACAGGTCTTTTAACTGATATTCGGATTCCAGAAAGAATAACTGAGAAGTTCATTAGTTAGGGAGCTTAATTGGAGCCTGGAGTTCAAGGATTTAAATGTGAAAGAGGAATGGATTTACTCTTAAGTCAAAAGTGGAAATAGAGTTTGGAACTTACTTAAAAATGCAAGAGGAAAAAATAGTAGGGAAGGATTATAGATCTATCTGGATGAACAAGCACCTTAAGCAGAGAGTATATAAGGAATAGCAAAAGGGATTGATTAGAAAGTATAGAATAAAATGAGACTGTCTAAAAGCTTTCACTGAGTTGGGCCTTGTGGAGAAATTGTAGTGAATTATAAAAGGTTCTTCAGTGATCTATCTAAGCAAGAAAACAAGGAGCAGGAGAGGGGAGGCATTATGCCCTGAAGCAGGGATGGAGATCACAGATAATCTAGATCTGGCTGCAGTACTAAACAAATGCTTTGCCTCAGACCTAGTCAACATTGCAGTGTTCTGCTGGTAAGTCTTTGAATGCATCTCCACTCAAAAGCCTCTCTGAGATCATAAAAGCGTTCTTTCTGATAGCAGAATTCACCAAGCAAAAGAAGGCTTCACACTGAAACTTAATAAGCCGGTGGAATGACTAGCATAAGAGGATACAATTGTACTTGGAGCATGTGACTTATGTCTTCTAGCATTTAGTATGAGGGGGTTTGAAAGCAAACTTGATCTGAATGTGGATTTGCTTGTGTGATATTTCCAAACACCTTTCACACTTCTGGGCTTAAGGAATTTCTCATACATTTTTCTTTTTCCCTTTAAACTTTGCCAACTCCAGAATGGACTTAACTTTTTGGTCTTGCCCACCTGTGTCGCACTGTTGCTTTTTGACTGGCAAAGTGATTCTAAGGAACTAGCCATGTTCAGCATTGTAGACCTGTCTACAAGCTAGGATGCAAATTTTTAAAGCACAGTAGCTATTCCATTCTAACTCTCCAATATGGACTAAATTAAGTTGCACAAAGACGCAACTTTTAGTGTGGCATAAGTGTATGTCCACAAGGACTAGAATAACATGACTGTTCTAGGTAACTTTTCCCATATAGGCATTTCTTAGAGAGGCCAGGAAATATTAAGCAGGTATAGCGCAGCAGGACTTTGTAACTTAGACCATGTTCCTCTCTCATTCTGAGGGGGTGGGGACTTTTTAAATAACTGTTTTGAAGGATAGGCCTCTCCTCTTCATAGCTTCTATTATATAATTGCTGCTGCTGTTGCAGGGCTAACCTAAGTGGCCTCCAGTGAGGTCTGTGGCTTCTCCAAACACCTGCAAGGAGTTATGCCAGTTACTGAGATGGTTTGGTGCGCTGCCCTCATCAGTGCAACCCTTGCAGTTGATCCCCACCCGCTCTGCTCTCCAGTGGTCAGCATAATTCCCCTCTCTGCACAAGGCTGGGGGTTGGGTGGGGAGGAGGTGACAGCATAGTGCAGGGTCCAGTCAGGGGCATCAGGATGTGGGGTGAGTAGGAGACCCCTGTGGTGGGTACAGCAGGGTGTAAAAACATTGCTGAAGTCATGCAGGGTTGCCAACCCAAGGATTTTTTTTTTTTAACTGCAGTAAAAATATTTCTGTCTATAAAGTTTACAGATTGTCAGTGTAAAAAAAAAAAAAAAAAAAAAATCTTGGGTTGGATACCCTGATGCTGCCTTTTAGACTACTTAAGTTTTCTCCCTTAAGTTCTGTCCTCCCCACCAGTAACCTAGCCTAGGTATGAGTGATAGGAGCTTTTGCCAAGAGGTAGTTGCACAGCAGTGAAGCTTGCCTTCCAAATAATAGAGGGCAGCATTTGGTGCATATACATGTGCATATTAATGTGACACAATTTACTCCAGTGCTTATTGTGCTGGAGTTTATTGCTCCCAGGCGCTGCGTTTACACCTTTGCCTGAGACTGCAGCACATTGAGCCAAGTCAGAGCAGCCGGAGGCTGGGATACTGGATGACTTCGATTTGGGTGGCACATCTGTGGGGAGTGGCTACACCTTAATAGAACAGGAGCTCAGTAGTACAGATCAGAAATAAGCCTGCCCTGGAGTGACTTAACTTTGAGCTGCATAACAAGCGCTTAACACCATTTGAGGTGTTTAATGTGTGGACAGTCCAGGGGTTAAGATCTCCAGAAGCCACCCAAAATTACCATGTAATGAGACCCTTAGACTATCTTCATTCATTATTATGTGAAAATTATTTTAAAAGAATTGTAGCTATTCAGGCTAGTCTAGGGCCTTTTGGATACAGTATAAAGTAGTATTATAAACATGCATATGGAAATGACAAACCCTTTTGTGTGGTTTCTGTTTTTTGGTTTAGTTTCTGTTTTGTTTGTTTGGCACTCTTCTTTTAAGGAAAAAAGTGAAGGGAAAATTTGAGTTAATCAACCTACTGGTTTTCCTCATTCCTGATATCCCTGGTTGTATAAAGATATCTTCAAGTTGTTTTTTTGTTAGTCAAAATCCAAATGTTGGCCAACTTTCAACCCAAAAACAGAATACAGTGGTTTTTATATATTGCAACAGCTAAGGAACTTGAATAAGCTCTCTCCACCAAGAACCAGCATCAGATGGAGCCAGAATGCGATATGAGAGAACATGGGGAAAACAATGAAGAATGTTTTATCAAACCTTTTCAAGTCTATAATATAACCCCAAACTTCTGAGGCAGAATCTGTATACTTTTAGAGTTGGTGCGCAAGCCAGAAAGTAGATTTCACTACTTAAAGTGTTGTATGTTTTCTGATATAAGGGGCAGTGGAGTCATGAGCAGGATGATGATACTAACACCTAACTCCCTAGCATTGCACTTTTCATCTGCAGTTTGCAAAGTCCCAAAAAAGAACAAAAGATCATTTTCTCTGTTTTAGAGATGAAGAAACTGACACACAGAGAGCAGAAGTAACTTGTGGGGGGTGTCAATGGGTAGGCCACAGCAGACCCAGAAACCCAGATCTCCTGAGTTTTGGATAAGTACTCCATCTGGTAGAGCCGACTGCCTCCCAAAGATGGCAGCTGTCAGGAGGGAGAAGAAGAATGTGACCAGCAACAGCATTTCTGTTAGGAGGAACCAAAGAAGAACAGTGTGCACTGATGCTCTAAGGATCTACCCATAGGCGACTGATACCCATAGGCGACGCTCATGCACAACCCCCCCCCCCCCACCGCACCAACGGGGCCAGTACCCCCCCTGACAGCCAACACTGATGCTGTTGGTAGGGCTGGTGCCCCCCTGACAGGGCTGCTGCCGGCGGTGGCTTCTGTGGGTGCCCCCCCCCAGATTCAGGAGGCACCAGTCATTCATGGATCTACCTACCATATCAGGAACTAGAAAATACCATACAATACTAGAAGCTTGATTTGAAATGCTGAACACATTTAGCCATTGACTTGCATGCATTTCAGATCAGGCCCTAAGCAACTAGATTAACTTGGAAGGTAGCCTGGTGTTCTAAGAACCATAATATGAACCTCCAGCACTATGTAGCTTAGCCCTAATATTTAGGCTTAGTTTTTAATGAGGTTAACCTAAGTGACTTCCTGGGGTCTCTTCCAGCTTTATTTTTCTATAATAATTTAGATTCTTCCATCTCTAATCCAGGAGTATAAAACAGACTTCCTGAGCTTCCATATTCAACCATTGTGAACACAAGGTGATGCACACCAATATTGTGAACTCATTTAATTCAACCTACTCTTATTTTTGTTAATTTTACAACTCTGGTTTCAGAATAGATTTATCTTGTTTCCAGATTAAAGAAAAAACAGTTTTTAGTGTTGTTGTTGTTGTTTTTTTTTTAAAAAAGAGGTTTTGAAACCTACCATGTATAGATGATGTTGTAAAAGCTTTTCAAAATTTAATTTAGATCTCTTGGGTTAAAATAAGTGTGTTTCAGACCATTTTCTATTATCTTGGATCTTAACAAAAGGTATGCAAACTTAATTTGAGTCAGGGGAGCTGGATCAAGCTTGTGTTTAACCAGAGATGCTGGCAAAAACATGCCACACTGCAGCCAGAACCACATGTGGCCATTCCATTTTAATTGTGCTTGTTCTAAAAGATAGGTCTTTCACTTTGACCCCATCTGTGCTTTCTGTCTCTTTATGAACTGAAAATTAAAGTTCCTGAAGGCAATCATGCCTAGACCTCAAGCCTAAAAATTTTGAGCCGAGTCAAAAGCAAAAGCTCTGTTGAATTCATGCTTTGTAGCTTGTTTGTTTTCTTGTTCGTTTTTTTTCAAAAGCCATTTAAGAAGCTGCAGTTACTTGCCGTCTTCCTCCCCACCCTCACTCCAACCCTCTTTTGGTCCAAGGCTAGTCCTAACCCATGGACCTGTTCCCTGCGGCGAGGATGTTTTAATACTTAGTGTATTGTATCTCCATGGCTAGGTCAAAGGCGGTGGCAGTACTCCTACTGGTTGGAAGGCAGCTGGGTGTAATGTAAGCTACACAACCCGAGAGCCCACTCAGCAATAACATAAGCATTAACTGCTGACCCAAAGCGTGGTGAAATTTAATCTCACTGTTAGGAAAACATGAACACGAGATCCCCAAGGAAGGAAAGTTCAGATTGGTAACTTGGGGAGGACGGCTAATCAACTGGTGAGGTAGAGGAAGAAGAGCTGTCCAGCCCTGCAATATTCTCTCTTAACCCTGCATGACCTACATTAACTCTAGCATGAACTTTGCATTCAGCACTTTGGTTTGGATCCAAGCCAGAAGCGCTCTACAGTAATGATGAACTTGCCTAGTTTTACAGGTGTACTCATAAGGGTCTGCAGCTGTTTGGTTTTTTTTTCCAGGTGCAGATTTTTCTAATTTTTACTTCTGCAGAACAGGGTGTGAAGGCTCACTTTTTCACATGTGGGTACCTAACCACTCACATCCTTGTTTTTAGACAGGTACTGGATGTCTGGGATTGTCAAAGGAACATAGAGAAGCTAAGTGCACAGGTTTCAGTTTAATTTAATTGGTTCTAAACTTTTTGCATGCATGTTGTATATCTGATCATCATCATGTGGGAGCTGAGGAAGTTGGTGTGGCCAGGGCTGGACTTTATTACTAATAGTACTTCATTGTTTTTCCCCCAGAACACTCTGACTGTGGAGGATCAATCTGCTTCTGACACCAGCTTCACGCTAAACCCCGAGGACAGAAGAGAATATCCTGACCACCAGGCAGCACACCGCCCAATCCCCAAACAACAATTCAGGCAGGAAAGTGGACACACATCCTTACAGAGAGATGGACCCAGATCGTTCCTTCTGGATCTCCCTAATTTTCCTGACCTATCAAAAGCTGATATTAATGGGCAAAACCCCAACATTCAGGTAGATTCATTAAGAATTCAGTATTTTGCATGCCAGGTAAAGTGCTTTGAACTCAACCAAATCCAAATGTTGCTTCTGATTTATTCTAACATGTTGCTGTTACCAGTCTTGAATATGCATTACTTAGGTGCTAAACGGTAACATTGTTTTGACCAGAATCCATCTCTTTGAAAAGTTTTCTGTATGCATTTTGGGCTAAAATAATGGTGGTTACACCGCAGCTCTGTACAGGGACAGTGTGAAGACAGAAAAGGTATGCTTTTGTTGGGGATGATCCTTGTCTTATGGGTAAGGAGATCCAAACCACCACCTTCCATTAAGATGGAGCTGATGGCCTTTCCTCTGTGCACCAGCCCCATTTCATCAGCT
Organism: Alligator mississippiensis; assembly: GCF_030867095.1. Taxonomy (NCBI): domain Eukaryota; kingdom Metazoa; phylum Chordata; order Crocodylia; family Alligatoridae; genus Alligator; species Alligator mississippiensis. Next base: position 221,038,792 of record NC_081824.1, on the reverse strand, counting down.
CTTGCTAAGCACTTCTCACCCCCTTTCAGTTCGCTTCTCCATGCAGAGAAGTTGGAGGACTTTTTTGCTTGTGTGCCTCTCTCTACTTAGCTCCAAAGAGAACACAGCTGTTCTGCTTTAAACAATAAGGAAGGAGAATTTGTTCCATAACAAGAGCCGAACAGTTACTTCATTTGCAGCAATTGATAAGTGAAATAGCCCAATAAGTTGTACTTGAATAGTCTTGACAACATCCTGTTCAGCTATGTGACAATGAATGGTATTTTTCCTGCTTCACATTAAGTGCAACAGCAGCTGATGAGTTTCTTTGGCCAGTAATCTGGACATCTTTCAATAAAAGGCCTGCTTATATTTGGTCCAAAGGCCATAATATTGGAGTGTTTTGAATCTTTAAACCTTATCTTTACAGTATCCCTGAGGTAGGAAAGAGCTATTATCCTCATTTTTCAGTTTAGGCACAAAGCACAGATCCTCAAAGCTGGGGCCCAGCTCCCATTTACTGAAATAACTGGAAGTTGATTTGAGGATTTGACCCTAAATTGTTTGTACAAGGTGACACGGGGACGTTTTGTGGTTGACCTGAAATTTAAATCCAGGTCTCCCATACCTCAGACTAGTGCTCTAACCTCTGTCCACACTGTCAGAAATGGAAGAAATGTAATAAGACAAACATCATAAGAAGGCTGCATGGGAATTAACTTTTCCAAAAAGTAAAATTGTTGCTATTACTTGCATTCTGGTTATTTTATGGGTCTCTTTGCTGCATGCAGGGGTTTGCCCAGGGACAAGTAGCAACAGCACAAATATGCTATTTGTCCCACAGGAAACACACGTACACTCACATGTACACTCATGGGGATGAGCACCTTCAGCTTTGAAAAACTGTGTGTTACCTGTCTGAAATGGATACAGGAAAGCTTAAGAGAATCCAGTGAACAATGAATACTTTTTGGAAAACAGGATAAAAGCTTGCAAATGGCAGAGCATTGCCAGTGCAGCTTTTGGGTGTGTTGGGAATGTTCTGTTTTCAACCACTTACCAAAAGTTTGAAATTCACTGTAAAGACCAATGCATTTCTGCAAAGGTTGTATCTTCACCAATCTGTCCATCTTTTAATGCTTCACTTAAAGCCATGATTGCTGTTGTAAACTTTGAAAGGCATCTTTAGTATTTGAAAATTGTATTTAAAAAAATGAACAATTAATGGTACTTCTGAAATTGTAAATAAATCTTTAGATGTTATCTTTTGGAATAATGAAAAGTTTATCTATCTAGGGCTTTGTAATCAGGCTTTTTATTATTTTTAGTTTACACTCTAAGTTATTTTTATTTTTTCTTGTGAAAAATGATCTTTGATTCCAAGTTCTTAAGCCAGCTGCTTAACATCAATCAGGACACTTGTGAATTCTTTATCACAACAGTAGTCTTAAAAGTAAACCCTTCCAGGCTTTTAACTTGAGGCATAGTTGTTCAATTTCTCCAACTTCTTGAAGCATTTTACTTGCAATGGAGGGTTCACAAAATATATCATGCGAACTTACCACGTAGCACAAGAATTTATAGATTCAGATTTCTGGGCTCTTAAAGTCTGCAACACTTCAAACGTTGGTTCCTGCAGATTCTTTTTATGTTTGAATCATAGGCAGTTGAAATGGAAGAGTCAAACTTCTAAAATTGGTGCTGAAATCTGTGGGTCACATCATTTGCTTCCATTAAGGGTTTTGGAAACCATTTGGTCCCATGTTGGCGGATTACTTGTCAGAACTTCAGTGAGGCTGAAAGTATGAATGCTTCTTGCAGCATGTAGAGCAGTGATTCTTGACCAAGACATTGTGACACTCTGGAATGCCTTGAGAACCTTTCAGGAGTGCTGTGTAGAGGTGCACCGATACATCGGTCCAATATCACATAGGTACTGATTTATAAAGAAAATTGACTGTATTGGAAATCGGGCTGATTTAATTTGGCCAATAAAGTACCATGCATGCGCACAGCCGCAGTCCAGCATGTAGGCAGTGAGGAGCCCAGCCCGGCAGCTTGGAGAGCTGCGTTCAGCTGGTAAGTCAGTTGTGGTGAAAGGGAAGGGACATGGGGGGGCACAGGACAGAGTCACAGCTTGTCTGGGGGGTGCAAGAGGGAGGGGCAGGTCAGCTCCTGCTGCTGCATGCACCCCAGGAGAGCATGGTGGGGGGGAAGCGTGTACCCCCAGATCTGCACAGGGCAAGGTGGGCTGGGGCCAAGGGTACACCGGGCTGTTCCCGGCGCATGGGGTTGGGGGGGGGGGTTGGGCCGGGCTGGACTTGGGGAAGACAGTGGCAGTACTGGGAGGAGGGGCTACAAGGGGGCTATGGCAAATATTGGCTGGCTGCAGCCCCCCTCCTAGTGCTGCTGCTGCCTACCCCAAATGTAGCCCGGCTCAGCCCCACTGGGAAGAGCCCAGCACTGCCCCAGTCCCAACCCGCAGCTATAGCCTACCCCACCCCACACAGATTCAGAGACACACCCTTACCCCATGCCCTCTCAGGGTGTGTGCAGTGTTGGCAGCTGCCCTCCCTCCCTCCCCCCGCAGCCACTGGATGAGCCGGAGCTCTGTCCAATGCCCTGCTCCACCCCACCCCAGCTGGGCAGCTCCTGCCTCAGCCCCACTCCCTCACCCATGATCTGCCCCCCCCTTCCCTCTCCCTTCTCCTTCCACCACACTAGGCTTACCACTTGGATGCAGCTCTTCAAGCTGCAGGGCTGTCTATCAGAAACTGGATCAGTATCAGCTGATAGCCAATTTCTAAGGAGGCATATCAGTACCGGCCAACAAAATCTCTATTGGTGCACCCCTAGCACAGTAGGGTGCCATACAACGTTAGCACTGTGGGGTGTTCAAATGTAATTCGTGAGAGAAACCCAAATGCTGTGTCCACACAAGCAGGAACATTTGGTTCACCAGGGACAGCTAGCAGCAAGACTCCTTGTGCCACCACTAGTTGGCCCCAAAAAAGGCCTGTGAGTTCTTTGCAACAAAAGAACTGCTCTAGTATTATTCTGTAGTTAAATGAGCAAAAAGTAAGAGTTGGCATTTTCTGAGGGATGCCTCAAATCTGCAGCATTGTTGAATGATAGATTCAAAGAATGTGTTGCATGAGAGAAAATACTCTTCTTAAAAGTTCTCAAGCCTCTTCTGAACTTTGTGTTGCCTTCCCTACTTACCCCATTGTCATAGCCTTGACCTCTCAAACTCATTCTGTGAGATTCCCATTTCTTTTGTATGTCCTCAAATCAGTGGAATTCTGCCTCCCTGCCCCCTCCCCTGGTCTTGATACTTATTCCCTTCCCTTCCCTTCCCTGCTCAGTGGTATGTTCCTTTCCCTTCCATTCCCCTCCCACCATTGCTGGTGTCCCCAGCTGATCCAGGAGCAGGAGGAGCCCCAAAGCTATTCCTGCCTTGCTGCTGTCCCCTTGCTCCTGAGCTTGCTCCCAGACTGGCAGGGAATACCACCCAGAGAGACAAGGAAGGGAGGAGAAACCCTCCCATTGCCAATACTGCCACTGCCCCTGCCTGAGTGTAGCTCCCTGCATAGCCTGGCTGGAGTGGGGCAGGAATGGTTTTGGACCTGCTCTTGCCCCCAGCTCAACCAGGATCGGCAGGAGACGGAGAAGAGGGGAACAGGAGGGGAGGTGCCACTGAGTACAGGAGAGAAGTGGGGAGGAAATTCTTACCTGTCACAGGAACATTTAAAAAAAAAAGTCTCCAGCTGCTTCTGCCACAGCATGGTCCAAAAGGGGGTGTGAACACCCCTCTGGATGTGTCCCTCTAGCTGAGCAATAGCAGCTTGATGTGACTATATAGAGACCTGTCCACATCTACAACAACAGATGATGCTCCCTCATTGGCAGCACTTCTTCCCTGCTCCTGAACTATCAAAGAAAAAAAATCTCATGAAGAAGTTAAGTTTCAGGAGCTGGAGAACACTGATTTAGGTATATAAACATTTACAACTGAACCATAAATACATGAGCTAAAAGCAATAGTCAGTTTTTAGAAGTCTTATGCACTTGTCCATATTCTGCTTTTGTTGGCTTTTCTTTCAGACTTTCTCTTGTGATACTCAGCTACCAAAAACCTTTCCATTTTCATCACTAGCCCTTTCATTTTTCACCATGACAATTTGCACTACTGCTGAAACCCCCTAAGCAAATACTTGCACACAAATACAGCCTAATAAAGGGGCATCTAAATACCTAAGTACAAACTGACTCCCCCAAATAAAAAGCATCTGTTTGCTGCTGTCTGACAGCAAGTTCTACAACACTGTCAGTTTTAACAGACATCACTTATTGCTGGTGAATAATAAATGGTCCATGTTTGCAAATTTACTGCTTTGCTGCCTCTTTTTGCCTTGGTAGGCTGCTGTTTTAGTTCATCCCTCTTATAATTCATCTACGTTGTGTAATAGTTTCATAGCTGGTAGGGTCGGAAGGGACCTGAGCAGATCATCAAGTCCGACCCCCTGCCATGGCAGGAAAAAGTACTGGGGTCAAACGACCCCAGCAAGGTGTTCCTCTAACCTCCTCTTAAAGACCCCCAGGGTAGGAGCCAGCACCACTTCTCTTGGAAGTTGGTTCCAGATCCTAGCTACCCTGACAGTGAAGTAGCGCCTCCTGATGTCTAGTCTGAATCTACCCTCTGCCAGCTTGTGACCGTTATTTCTTGTCACTCTTGGTAGTGCTCGGGGGAACAGGGACTCCCCCAATGCCTGCGGGTCCCCTCTGACTAGTTTGTAACAGGCCACTAGATCCCCCCTCAGCCTTCTCTTGTGGACACTGAACAGGTTCAGGTCCCTCAGCCTCTCCTTGTAGGGCCTGCCCTGCTGCCCCCTGATCATGTGAGTGGCCCTCCTCTGAACCCTCTCAATGCTTCCACATCCCTCCTGAAGTGCGGCGCCCAGAACTGGATGCAGTACTCCAACTGCGGCCTGACCAGTGCCGCATAGAGGGGGAGGATCACCTCCTTGGACCTGCTCGAGTCGCATCTGTGGATGCATGACAAGGTGTGGTTGGCCTTCCTGACCACGTCCCCACACTGCTGGCCCATGTTCATTTTGGCATCAATAATGATTCCAAGATCCGTTTCTGCCTCTGCTCTGACAAGAAGGGAGTTCCCCAGCCTGTAGGTATGCTGCTGGTAATGCATAACTTTATGTACAAATCACCATTTATCCTGAATTTCTTTCTTTCTAAATTCCACTGATTTGTTCAGAGCTAACTATAGACCATGGTTTGCTTATGACACGGCACTAACCTTTTGCTTTTCCAGGTCTTTATGCATTCTAAAAATGATTCCTTGTTTTTGGTTTAGGGCAGTTTTATTATCCTTTTTTACTCCGTAGCCAATTACTAGAAATGTTATTTTGGGGAAAGGTTTATAAACTTTGTTTGTTTGTTTGGGTTTGGGTTTTTTTGTTGTTTTTGTTTTGTTTTTTTACACTAGTTCAAATCCCAACCTATTCTATGGACCACCATTCAACTGTGTAACACATCAAAATCTGGTCCTCTGTATAAAGCAGAGCTAATGTTAATAGCTGCTGCCCCGAGATAGGAAGTCCCTCTCTCCAGGAAAAAAAAAAATCTGTTACACATCATTTTAAAACTAAAAAGAAAAATCTTGCTACAAGTCTCTTGCACCTGAATAATGAAGCCTTAGAAAGAGGGGTGGGAAGGAAGGAAGTTATTTGCTTTTAATTTTGTGCCTCAAAGTAAAATTGGCATGGATAAGCAGTCATTTTTTAAACCAAAGCAGCGTAATGAAACATTGATCTACCTAAGCCATATATGCTTATAAAAGCAATATAGTATCCTAACTACTTTTTCCTACTAAATTTAGATCCTGGCACAGAATATCCATCTATCCACAAATTTACAGACTTATACTAGCCCAAGACAGCAATGTGTTTGTGAGAGACACACGTTGCTAGGAAAGAACACAATGTCTCAAAGCTGAGGCTCCGTAACTTCACAGATGGACTGTAGCGTTCCAGAAATTTACATATTTGGACCTATTAAAGTAATTCTAATGCTTGAGAGACTGAGGTAGTAAATGTGTGCATTGACCGCATGTTAAATGCATGCCTTCTATGACTAGCAGCTTTCCGGTTCTGTATTCATGAATTCCTAAAGGAGGGAAGGTTGGAAAGCTGTACAAAGGCCTCAAAGTGCAGACTGAGGCAAATGGTGTGCCTTATATATGTAAATATAACAAATAGTAATGCAAACCACAGAGGGAGTATAGTAGGAAGGAAATACATTCCCTGGCAAGGAAGTTATTGAATGTTCAGAGCCAGTAAATGGATAAATGGGGAAGAGATGTTTCCTTGGCTTCCCCTTACAATAATCACTGCTGTTGCAAACTCCTTTTCACCATGTGATTGGGCACCTATATATTAGCCAATACATGCCATGGTGTGCTGGCAGTGACACTGCAATGTAAGGACAGGGAAATGTAATTCTCTACCCCCAGAAAACACTAAGCAGCAACCAGCAGTTAACCTCAGGGCCCCCGGTACACAATGACTGAGATTTTTAAAAATGTGCCAGACCCAAGCTGATCTCATAGATGCATACCCTTTTAGGTATTGTAATACTTCAGGCTGGGGAGCCTTGCCCAGGGTAGGTGATTCAAAACAATGGGGTTAAGGACTTAGGTTGGTTGCCTTGTTCACTGAATAGGAAGCTAAGTGTCTCTCAAGGCTTATTCAGATCTCCTGGATGCTCAAAACAGTGCTTGCATGTATCCAACAGGAAATGCTAATCACTGAGTTGTCTGACCCTCCTGCTCCCCCTTGAAACCTAGGGATCTGACCCAGGGCTGCAAAGGAAGGATGGTTACTGTCATCTTGGGACCCAGACCACTCAGAAAGGGGACACCTACCTGACCACAGCCTGAAGGTCATTATGAACCTCAACATCCAACCCCCACACCATCAATTCTTGTACACAGATGGCAACCACTGTCTGGCCTAGCGGTAATAGCACCAAAATGTCAGAGACCAGGGGTCCTTGGTTCTTCTTGGCCCAAAGGCATTCAAACCCATGTCTCCCACTTCCTGACAGTGCCCTAATCACCAGGCTAATCTGTCTGGATGCCCCGTTCTCTTGAAGCTGGTGCACTGGGCAATCAAGAGTCCAAGAGGCATGAGAGCAAAAAGAATATCTGTAAGAGGACAGGGTTCACCTCTGTAACTAGGTGGTTACAGCACTCCCTTGGAAAGAGAAGTTTGGGGTTTCTGTACTTTCAGTCCCTCTGCCAAGGTTGCTTTTGTTTTCATACCAATAACTATCTAACATAAAAGCTATGAAAATAAAATGGGGCCAGCAAGAGGGAGTTTGCCTCTGTAGCTTGGTGAAGAGGATTTTACCTTGAAAAGAGAGAGGGAGAGGAAAGTCTCCTCGGTTCTGGCCCTCTCTGCGAGGACTGGTGCTTGCTGTCTTTCTGGCCCTACTACTTTTACATCCTTGGCTACCCCATGACCTGGTTCCAACAGAAATTTTGAAAATGCCCTCACTTAGCCTAGTCTCTGCAGCTGATGGTGGCCAACACACACTCTGGGGAAGCAGGAGAGATGTAGGCTAACACTCTCTTAGTGTATATGAACCAAGACCCTAGCTCTCCACTGCCTGAGGCAAGATGGGGTAGAATGTGGGTACCACCAAGCTGCATTTGCTGTTAGGGAGAATGCATGGATGTTTCTGCTTACTAGCAATGATGTGGCTGAGGACTTGGATTAGGTGCTTCCCAGCAATAATTTGCATTGCAATGGAGCCTAGATGGATGTTGCCCACTATCCTGTGCACTACCTGCCCCAAGCACTGTGTTGTAGACAACTGTGAAACTTGCCAGTTCACAGTGGAGATCCTTAGTGAAGCTGGAGACATGAGCTTCTTGTCTGGCATTGTAGGGTCAGCTCTGAGTTGCTCTTTAGAACTTGACTGCTTAAATGTTACATGAGGCCTATTTAAGCAGTAAAGGACACTATGAAAACTGCCCAAAGAAACTAAGCTTTTACTGCTAAAGCAATTTGAGGCACCCAAATAAGTGCACAGATTTTCTCCAGATATGGATTTTTTTTTAGGACTAGTTTTAAGTTCCTGTTTTTTGAGCACCCTGGCTGAAATTGCTCTGTGTATCTAAGGCTGAATTCCTGTGGCTCTTCTGTATGGGAGGCCACATACTGCAGTTCTTTTTTCAGTCCTCACCCAGGTAACTTCCAGCAGAGGCATCAAGTTCTTTTACTAAGGAGATTGCAATATGGCCCCTTTACACTTCATCATTAAACCAATGCTTTATTTACCTACATGTACAGTGGAAAAAAAATTTTGAGAGCAATTCCCAATAATCAGGGATCCTGGTTTTTCTTTGGTATTTGATTTTGGATTTTTTATCATAGAAAATCAGAGCTCCCCCTTCACTCACCAGGACACAGGTCTAGACCCCTGACTCCCCATCCACAGCCCCTCCAGCTGCCAGGGATACGGGGCCAGGGACCTAGGTCTGCAGCCCCCTCCCCCCCCCAGCAGTGCCCAAGTCCTGGCTGCCACCTGGAGGAGGTGACAGCTGCTGCAGCAGAGCACAGCCTGGAGCCCAGAGCCCAGCTTCCCTTCCCCCACGGGTGTCATGGCAGGAGCGGAGCCCATGGAGGGAATGTGGGGGCGCTGTCTGCTGCGGGCTCAGGCTCCCTGCCCTGCTCCCATCCCCCCAGGGCCTCTACAGCCCAGCAGGCAGGACCCAGCAGAGCAGGGCCAGGCAGGGAAGCTCATTGCCACTGCCAGGAGCTCTGCACCACCATGGCGAGGCGCCCCCCTGGCCACCCAGCAGCAGTGGGAAGCACAACTCCACACTGTCGCCCCTGCTGCTGCTAGGCTGGCAGGGGGCGCTTCATCAGGGTGGTGTGGGGCTTGCAGTGGCAAGGAGCATCCCCTCCCAGCTTCACTTTGCCCTGCTGTGCCAGGTTCTGCCCACTGGGCCGCAGAGGCCCCAGGGGGAGGACAGCAGGGCAGAGAGCTCCTAGCCTGCAGCAGGCAGCCCACCCCTGCCCCATGCACAGATCTGGGGGGCAGGTTCCCCCCTGCCCCCCCAGAAGTGAGCTCAGTGGCAGCAAGCCAACCCCACCTCTCCCCACAGCCCCCCGAACGAACTCCCACAGCCCTGTCCTGCTCTCTGCTGGGACCCTGTGGCCACACATTTCAGCCCCAGGCCATGCCCCACACCAGCTTGGCAGCTGCCCCAGCACTGCCCAAATCACTGTGTCCTTCCCTCCCTCCCCATAGGGCCCTCAATCCCCTCCTCCCCACCCCCCACCAGGCTTACCTGTGGGAGCTGCTCTCCAGGCTGCCTGGCGGCCATGTGCATGTGTGAGCATTGTACATGCACATGCTGCCCCCTACCTGACTGCCCTCCTCCCACTCTCCTCCCCCCCCCCAGTCCTTTGCAGGCTAGAAGTTGGCCAGCCTGTAGAGAGCTCTTGGCAAAAGTGGAAAATCCACGTTTCTCAGTTAAAAGGGAAAATTGACGTTTTTCTCGATTAAAAGGGAAAATCCGCGCTTTTTGCTTTTTTCTGCAGAAAATAGAAAACCCGTAGCCCTGCTGATAACTAGTTCTGTGTATGATAGTCTGTGTTGATATTCATATTGATGGAATTGATTTGCAAAACAGATTTGCACTTGGGAAGTACTAGAGACGGGGCTTTAGAAAGACCAGAAATGGCACTTACACCTACATGTAGACCAATAAGACCTTTAAAATGATGACTTCTTTAAATTGCAAAATGAATACTATACAGACATGAGACTGAGCATAGTTAGAGAAGATATTCTATTTGCCTTTCAGGTTAGCAAAGTAACAAGTAATTTTTGCAGCATGCCATAATGATATTCATTTCTGGAAAAGAAGGCATGGTGGGAATATAATCTCAAGGGAATTGAACCAACAATAGGAAAGCTACTAATGCAACTACCAGCCTATTGTCATGTGTTAAATAAATATTGGGCTTTCTATAGTACAATGAGAAAGACCCAGAAGCAGGTCATTCCAGTTTAAAAAAATAAATAAATAAATAAAATCTTTGCAAATTTTTTTTTATTTTTATTTTTTTTACAGTCCCCCACACAGCTGTGTCAAATAGTTGCCACTCAGTGCTGTTGCCATGTCTGTATCCCCTTTGCAAGTAAGACAGGAGGATGCTCTTATTGGTGTCTCTGTGATCTACTAGCCTTGTAAAATTTTGGCCCACTTTCAACCACTGCATCCTTTCAAGCTGTGTTTGCACATTTGTTTAGTACTGGTAAAACAAGAGGATGTTTAAGAGAATAACCAGAGCAGCTGTTACTATTAGTGTACTGTGGCTGCTTTTACCTTGGTGTCAAAGCTTCAGCCAAATGCACCATTGCACTCGAGTAAGCTAATTCACTGGAGCGCCTCTAAAATATAAGGTGCTTTTTAAAACTGGTGACATATTTCCTTCGGGATCATAGACTTCCTCCTCCTTACAGAAAAGCCCTTTTGTTGCTCTTTCCTGATTTGACACATGCCAGCTCAGTAATGCATACAGACCTGCCAATTGGGCAGGGTTACTCAGTGTAAAGCAAAATCATTTCCTTCCTATAAGAATCAGAGTGAAGTCATGTGAAAGGGATGTCTCCACCTATTTATTTTCTACTTCTGATTCTATTTCACACCCCCTCCCGCCTCCAATCTCTTCCAAGAACCCTTCATCTGCCACCAGCTGTGGGGGGGTCTGAATTTGGAACCTGTACCTTGACTTTCATTTGAACTTTTTGCTTGTCCTGCCCTTTCAGTTTTTAGTCAAGGTTTCCCACGCTTATGTACTGTAAAGGGTGTTGCTTTCTGACCCATTCCACTGCTCTACTGCTCCCCCATGCAATATTGGATACTGTGGCAGAGGAACAGAAAAAAAGTCTGATGTTAACTCATGAAGCAGCTGGTAAGAGGAAAATCCTGGTTTGGCAAGCCCTTTTTTATTTTCTCATTGCCTCTGATTTTGCCTCTCTTGTTGGAACTTGGGGTTTTTAAGTATTTTACTTTGTTTTGTCAAGTTACAGGACACACAAACTTTAAAAAAAATGTGTGAACTTGCAGACTTGCAGCTGCAGTCTCTGGTGAAAGATATTTTAGAAGTATTTTTAGATGAGTGAGTGGACTCCAGGGTAAGTGAAGTGAACAGCACATGACACATTTTAATACTAACCCCTTAGTTATCTGACAGGTTAACTCCTTGCAGTTTGCATTAGTAGGGCATGTTCTAGACTAGTGGACAGCAAAACCAGGGGTGTTTTGAATCCATTTTCACTGAGATGACTAGCTAAATTGATCACAATTGATCAAAGTTGACGTAGAAGGGGAAGAAAGAATTGCTGCTTATTTCAAGATGGAGCCACCCACCTTTTATTGTTTTAAGTTAGCCATAAGCAGCCTGTCTGATAGCAAACATATTACAAACAGAGCAGGAAGAGCGGCTGATTCAAACCTGCTTTACATAATTAGAGAGCTGAGTTACATATTTTTAATTAGAAACTTGGGAACCTTCAGATGATGCCTGCTTGCAAGGTCCAACATTCATCATGATTAACCATAAAACAACAAAAAAACAGCAAAGAAATGGATTGTGAAATGCTCCTTTTTGGATATGCTCTTTTTCTGTTTCCTTTAGTTTAGTTTTAAAGTTAATGGACTTGGGTTTTTTTTATTTAATGAATCGATGCTCACCAATGACAAGGCCCTCCAACCATGACTAATGATGCCTTTAAAGTGTTACAGAGTGCTCTGTTTACTGCCACTTATCGGCTATACAAAACTATTTTGTTTGGATCCACAGAATCCTAAACTTGTGAATTGACACTAATAGTTTCATACATATGAAGTCCATTTTAATTCTCGTTTTGCAGCTTACAGTGAACTTTCTGTTGAAGTAATCATTTTGATTTCCCTTCCCCCCCCCCCACCCCCCTTAACATGAGCAGAAAGACAGAACTGTCTAGCAGGGGGGTTTGTTATCTCCTACCCAGAGACTTAATTCGCTGACACAATTGCATACTTGTATGGCTTTTGCCATACAATCCCAGTGGAGCTTCCTAAGATCTTCTCAATCATTTCATCTCTGTTGTTCTGCCAGTGGTCAAAGGAAAAGCAGTGTGTAAATGCCATGGCTTGTTTCTGCAAAAAAAGAAACGTGCATTGTCTTGTAACAGCACTGTTGTGTTCTGCACTACTGAGCTGCAGCAGCTCCTCAGCTGGAGCCACTCCACTTCCTGTGTCACCTCCCTTTGTAGATCACAGGTAGCAGAGCCCATGTAGGATGTACGTGACTTGCTTTTGCCATAGAGGCTATGTGAGTGTCCAGGCAAACTGTGAATTTTATTAACAATAGTTTTATCAAACCATAAGGCTTTTATCCAAAATACTTTTGTCCCTCAGCATAATGCATTTCTCTCTGTTTTCCAAAGCCCCAATTTTATGAAAGTGCTGTTCAAAAAAATTTTTTTATATCAAATGAATTCTAAAATACATAGATTTTTGCATTCCTCTACATGTGATGCATGATAGAGATGGGAGCAGCTGTTTGTTCATGTTTGTGGCTGTTTGGTTCACCTAGCTTGTTAGGTGGGAGCAACCCAGAGCAGCTAGTGTATGCCAATAACTGTTCCCCAGATACATCTACATTCACGCCATGTGTTTGCAGCATGTACACCAACAATCCCTGACAGTTAGCCCTGATGTCCAGGAATTTCATAATCCATTATGTTTATGCTTTGAGAAGTAGCAAAAGTGTATGTTTCATAATAGTATACATTATAATACACAGTTACTTGTCTGAATGCATATGTGTGTGATCTGAGCAGGGAACTTGGAATCTGGGCTTCTGGCTCTATCTCTAGCTAACTGAAGCCCATAGGACTCTTATTTGTGTGCCATCTTCCCTTTCTGTGCATTATAAAAAAGGCTCCTTTAAAGGGCCTTCAGAGTAGGGCTTCTTCAAAAAAAATGAGACAGTTGACTCATTTTTACTAAATGGTTGGAGGTCTGTGGATAAATAGTGCCATGAAACATATTTTATTTATCATAACGTTTTGAAAGAGTGAGTCAGGCATGATGGCCAGGGGTAAAGTCAGGATAATCATGACTTTGTGGCCACATGCACTGTGGTTTCTCACACCAGTGACTAAGTATTACTGTGTTCCTCCTGGAATACAGAAGAGCCATTAGTTATTGAACCAAAGGACAAATCCTCTGTCAGGTAGCTATGAGCAAACAAGGTTGTTGCCAATTTTTGTGCAGGCATTCAGCAAGCAAAGAGAATGACACGTTTCCTCGTTTCTTTGTACTTAGAGTAGTTATTAGCCACTGGGCAAAAAGAAAAGAAAAAAAACAGGAAAAATCAATAAAGGGTTACCTGTGTGATCTAGCATGTTTACGCACTTATTTCAAATTCAGGCCCTGTGAATTTTTGAAGCAATGATTTTCTTTCATCCTGTTCATAACTCTACTGTAGCCTTTTCTCTGCAAGGCAGAAAGATCCACGCAAAGGTTTAAGAGGGAGTTTGGGTTGCTATTTTGGCGAAGCCTCTTTTTCTGCCCTTTGTACCAAGCTTGGATTCAGCAGAGGTAGCAGAAGGAATCGCTCAGTTTCTGCATGTCTCTAGATTCACAGTAATCATCCACATATGGTTTACAACAGGCTAAGCCTACAGGATTACAAGGCCAACATCAGTCATTTGTCTCTGCTGTATAGAAACCTTCCCTCTTAGGCAAATGCATCTCCCCTTTCACACGCACCCCCCTCTTTCCCCAGTGAAGATCATCTGCTGTTGGATTTTGCATGATCATCAGCCTGACGTGTTTTGAACTCTACAGGTTACCATAGAAGTGGTTGACGCCACTGATGCCGAACCAGAGAAGGACCTGCACAAAGAGAGCAGCAAGCCCAGCTGGTCAGTCCCATCACCTGACTGGAGAAACTGGTGGCAGAGGTCCTCAACTTTGACTCGCATGAGTAGTGGTGATCAGGACTACAAGTATGACAGCACCACTGAAGATAGCAACTTCCTAAACCCTCTCAGTGGGTGGGATAGGCATGCACCCGGTCACCGGACTTTTGAATCCAAGGAGCAGACAGAGTACGGTGAGTTTGCATTCCAGACCTCTTATGGACATCTTGGGATTGTAAAACGAGTTTGGGGGAAATGAGAATGATGAGGCATCGCTGAAAGTAAGCCAAGCAAAACAGTTTTTCAGCATGTGGCTTTTGTTCATCAGCTCTTAAATACAAATCTGTGCAGATGCACAAACTAGATGGTGGTAGCCACATTCCAGTACTAAGTCTATAATCTTGCAAATCATACCAGTTATCCCAGAAGAGGAACTTTTTTTAGTCAAAAGCATACTTTTTTTAAACAGAGGAAACAAGGTTTCATATTTATTTTTGGTGCAAGGGTAAGTATAAATTTAGAATCATGTGCAGTGGTTTGGAAACTAAAATACAACCGGTGGAGAAATAAGTGAGATCAACAATGTGGTCACGTTTGTTGATACATAAATAAGACCTGTTAAGCTGACATGTGTGAAGAGTGGTGTGTTCAGCAGGAACATTTTGCATTTGAGCTTGTATGTATAATTCTGTTCCAGATGTGTCATGATGGAAACAATTGTTTTCAGCTTGGTGCTTGAAAGACTTGCAAAAACCAGGAAATGGAAAGAAATTGGTACTTATTTACTTGTTGTCTCATGAGTCTATTTATGTACACTTGGGATGACTTCAGGGAGTTGAATTAGTATATATATCACAGGGCTTCCAGGTGGGTTGAACCTTTAGGATCAGGCAATACATAGGCAGATTTGTAGATAGAGTAGTGTGGGGTTTCACAGTTGTGGTTTGATTCCTTATTGTTTGCACTGCATTGCTTAGATGCCATAGAGCAGCTGCAAAGGATTGCTTCAGCCTTAATTTTCCCTGTTTTAGAGCTTTAACTCTAGAGTCTTAACTGTGACTTAGTCCTCTCATTGACTTTTAGGTAGTATTGTGAGTCAAGATTATGAAGTGCTTCCTCTTTTTTGTACCTGCATTTGCTTGTGGGCATATTTAATAATCGCACAGATGGAGTAGGTGGTTGGACATCTCAGTCATGTTAAATTGTTTCCACAAACAATTATGGGCACGGTGTTGCAAAAAATGACAATTATAGAAACAGAAAGAGTAGGTGACACTTAACTGAAAATCTGGCCCTGCCTATTTATTACCATATATTGTATATCATGTATTGAAATATGTACAACACTTAGGTAGTCATTTGCAAATCACAGCATGGCCTGAATGGCAAGCCACCCCTTCTTCCTGGTCTTTTGACTGAGATTATGATATTTCACTTGATTAAGATCCAACACCCCCTGTCAGCAGGGACTATTTTTCAGACTTCCCATGCAGAAGAGGCAGCATAGTGATCCCATCTGTAGTAGCGCTTGAAGTTTGATGGCTAAGCCAGTTACATAGGTGGCTTAAGCACATTTCAAGCTCATGCAGTTTAAGATGGTTTCCCTGGCCAGTGGAGACTGAGCATAAACACTGAAAAATTCACAAGCTAGCAAGTGAAATATTATTTAATTGAATTTGAGAACAGTCCTGTTCATTTATTATTTCTGTTGTAACGGTAGCTGGGAGCTGCTGTCACAGACCAAAACCCTGTAATGCTAGGGGCTGTACAAATGCAGAACAAAAAAGATGGCTCTTTCCCCAAAGAACTGCTAATGCTGCCAGATCAAACCCTGAGCAATGACAAATGTTCTGTGAACTGCGATAAAACCTCTGCTCCCAGGAGTGCAGGATGTTCATTCAGTTCACTGCAGCAGTGACTCCTCCTTCTCTTGCTCTGATGCTTGAAGGATGAGGCAAAAATACCCACATACAAGTTGCCCTCAAAAAAAATGCTTGAGCTGCATTCTGTCTTAAAAAGCAGCTAAGCATCCAATTCCTTTGTGGTACTATTACTACATTTTCTGGGGAGGAGAGAGGATTTCTTTTATTATTATTTTTGTATGTCCTAGCTGGTGATCAGAAAGCCTATTCCTGCATAAGAACAATGATGTTTGAATACATGTACTATTAGTTCACAACTAAGCTTTACAGCTGAAGATTCTCAGCTGCCAAGAGGTCAAAAGAGAAAGGAAATATTTTTTCAAATAATGTTGCATGCATTTCCCCAAGGAGAGTCAAGTGTGAAAACCATTTAAACAGCAGGCTTAAGGTTGGCAATCAGCCCAAGTTTCAGGTAGACACATCTGGATTCCATTCTTGCTATGCCTACTTAATAAAAAACACTGTACAGTAGTTTTCTGGTAGTAGGGGTTCATCTTTTTTTTTTCTCACTTCCTTCCTCATCTTTGTTCTCATTCAGATTATATTGATGGTGAGGGAGACTGGAGCCCATGGTCCATTTGCAGTGTGACCTGTGGGAGTGGCAATCAGAAGCGGACCAGGTCCTGTGGCTATGCCTGCACAGCCACAGAGTCAAGGACATGTGATCGACCAAACTGTCCAGGTTTGGCTAATGGAATCAACTTTCTATACGAAGAGTCTTTGTGCCAGAGGCCAGAGCACTAGCTCAGGGTGGGGGTGCAGATGGGATGGGGCAGGGTCTTGGTCTTCACTACACATGTTTGAAGATCAGAGTTTCCTTTGTTCCTTGGCTAGGTTTGAGTGTTTTCTTTCCCTAGACATTGGTGCCCTGGTTCTGAGGCTTACTTTATTAACCTGGATTTTATATGCAGCAGTATAATAGGAGGCCAACTAGGCCATAAGGTACTGTGCCTGCATTTGCAATTTTGGGTGGATTTACTGCATGTGGTTTTCAAACCAAACGTCTGTTACTGGACATCTCTCCTTGCTGGGGCTTAAGTTTGTCAGACATGGTTTTGCGCTGAAGGCAAACTTTGTTGTTGCTGGCTGCGCTGTCTCAAAACCTGCCAGTCCACATTGAGACCAGTCGTGAGCTGCCAGTCCACTTCGGTTGTTGCTTGCCCAGCTGCACATTCGGTATTCACAATACCATAGTTCTTCCCTAAAGAAATGGATTATCTCTTCACCTTGCACACATTTGCAGTTTCAGAGCAGCCACATTGCTGCTGTTTGGCAATATTCAAATGCCACACTTGCCCTGACATCAGGGCAAATAGCTCTATGCTGGCTCAGAAAAGAAGCCTCTTAATGGATTGTGCCAGACATCCCCGGAGGTGTGTTAGGACCAGTGGGGCCTTACATTCTACACGCTATAAATGCTGTTGGTATTTGATTAAAGGGAAATTTTTCTAAACACACCAAGTCACAAAAGTGCTTGTCCTTTTCAGTATGAAGTTTGTGAATATAAATGAGAAAACCAAGGAGGTCCAGCATAAATATTTTTCTGTCTTGCTCAGTCCATGTTGCCTACTAATTGGAGAAGTCTCAAAACAAGAGGTCTTGCCCTGCAATAAATCTATGCAACAGCTAGATTAAGGTGCAGTTCTGGCTCAATCCTGCTTTGACCATAGGGCCTAGAAAGGCTATCTCACCTAGGCCTCTCACTGTAACAACACTTCCATCTCTGGTTGCTTAAAGCTTCCAATCTAAAGACATCCTCAAACAGCATATGTAAAGTCTAACATCCACCCTATAATGAATTTAAGACTGCCTTTAAAAAGTACTGCACAAATGAGTTGTTTTTTAGATCTTTAAACATTTTTACTACAGTAACTTGGCACTGTGTGATACCCTGAGGGTGCATCTACACATGCTTGTTAATGTGAAGCAATAAACTCTGGAGCTTATTGCTCCAGGCACACCATTTGCACATGTGCCCAGGACCACAACACATTGAGCTAGGTCAGAGCAGCCCCAGCTGGCAGGGGGCCCCAGGGGTCAGTCTGCCAGCCCAGGGATGCTCTCCTGGCTCAACGTGCTGCAGAGGGGTTGGCTGGGGCACGAGGGCACTTCAGTGCAGGGCTAGCCAGCAGACAGCCCCTGTACTGAAGCAGCCATGGGCCCCAGGCAGCTAGGCAGCGTGTAAACTTGCGCTGCTGTGGAATTTTTTACTCTGCAGCAGGATAGTACTTGTATCCAGCCTAATAGGGGTGCATGTGTAGACACTGAAATGTTTAATGTTCAGCTAATTAGTTTACTGTGCAGTAAATGTCTTGTGTAGATGCACCCTGAGCCTGCACAATTCCACCCCTTACTGATATGACACAGACCAACACAACACTGTGCTAGAGCATGCATTTCACTAACACCTTGGCCATGTTTTACTTTGTGCTTCAGAAAGGTGAAAGACCTAAAACAGCTTTCAGATCCAAAGTACGACACTGGGACTATACAAATGATGGCACTACTGAAGAGAGAATGTTTAAAGTCCCTGTACAAGCAGTCAAGTGTGTGTGAAAGGTGCTCTGTTACACAGGCACACACACCCATCAGACCCACTGTTTGCTAGCCATGTCTCCATGTGTGACACAATCTAGCAGTAAGTTTATTGTTGAGCCTATTCCCCTCCTCCCCCAACCTAAACAATAATGGGTTAAATCCCAAAAGGCCATGTGTCTCTCAGTTATATTCTCCAGTATTTATTACCTACTAGCATCAAACAGTGGCAAACTTGAAAGAATGCATTATGTCATTTAACAGACACCCAAGGATCAGCAAGGAGAACGTAATTCACTCTTTGAGGCTGTGCTGACATTTTTAAAATGACAGGGGCAAAGCTCAGCTTCTACTGTTTATAATGCCAGAAGATCCTCTGCAGTGAATTATTGCCTTGTAATGGATTCTTGGGTATCTATTCTTCTACATCTACTGCTCGAGCTAAAGCAAAACCTCGCCATAATTTATTGAAAAGAAGCCTGGGGCTGTTTTGAAGCTTTGTAAGCCACCAGTTTACTCTGCCCCAGTTACAGGACCTAGAGAATGTTCACTGGGAAGGGGATGGAAGGTAAATTGGCTTATTAATCACACAGCTCAGCACAATCAGAGTGTGCTGCTGTCTTTGGAAATCTCTTGTAAAATAGGACAAATGTTTACTAACTTAAATGCTTGGTCTGAAGGGCTTTTTTGTTTTAATAGCTGGCAAATATGAGCACACACAGGCTAAATAAAATAGCAGCAAAAAGGATGTCCTTTTTTGGCAAAATGTAATTAGTCCAGTGATGACTATCTCCTACAGATTTTCTAGTGATCCATATTTGTCTCTGCTAATAAGAAATATCTAACTGGAGCTTGCCAAGGAACTGAATCTGCTAAGAAGTATGGACTTTTTATTCATCTATCCCTCACCCACTCCTTTCACTCCACTAGCAGAAGAAGAGAAGGTCACTGGAGAGTATAGCACAGGTGAATTCTCATCTCATTGGTTTATAGGTGCAGCTTTAGTAACTCAGAGACAAGCTTATTATAGCAAGGATCCTGGTTTTCTCTGATTAAAAAAATCCCCAATTTTCAGATTGAAAAAAGTAACCCAGAATCCACATTTTTCTGTGATCAAAATGAAACAGCACTAATATATATATTATTTTTTTAATATAAAAATTGGGGTTTTTTTAATTAGAGAAAACCAGGATCCTTGCTTATCAGCTAGCATGCCTTCTTGCACCCCAACATTTAAGAAAGGCAGAGCAGAGGCTGTCTCTAAACAGTTTCACACTTCTGCGTTTGCACTTGGCAGAGGGAATCCTTCCACTTCTCTTACTTCCAGTGTTTTCCTCCAGTATTCATTTCAATACAGGCAATATAAACAGGGCTTTGGGCAATATAAGCAGGGCAGGGGAGGAGGGAGGTTGCATTGTTCCCTGACCTCTTAGGATAAAATCTAACCACCATCATTTTGTGTTTGTATAGGGATTGAAGATACCTTCAGGACAGCTGCCACAGAAGTGAGCTTACTTGCAGGAAGCGAAGACTTCAATGCCACCAAGCTATTTGAAGTTGGTAAGAAGCTGCCAGCCAAGTTTGTCTTTCAGTAATAAATTTTTAGGTTTGGGGTGTCTTTGTTTCCCCTATGCACACAGCATTTGGATTTATAAGTTTGCCTCATCTAAAAACTACAATAGTTTCTCATATACAAGAAGCAACTTTTTTCAAAAATTCAGCTGGTAGGTGTTGGGGTACATGCTGTAAGTGAGGAAATATGGTAATGGCAGTTTCTACAGGGCAGGGGCAGTAAAGCTGTGCAGGGGTAAGTGCTCCAGCAGAGATTGAATCTGGAGAATTTGCTATTCAGTTACAGCTACTTACCAGTATTTTCAAGAAAATAACTGTTTTTCTTCAATTTTCCTCAAAACAAGGTGTGTATCCTATTTGGGGCCATGATGTATGTGAGAAAATGCAGTAATCATGCCCCAGGTCACTTGATTGTCTTGCTGTTAAGGATCAGACCTTGAACTCAGATTGTCTTGTTTCTCAACCTAGCTTTGTCACAGGTCCCTTTCAGAAAAATTTAGAATATTTAAATAGAATCTACTAGCCTGTACATCCCTTGACCGTGACCCCTCATGGGTCTGGTGCCACAAGAACATCCTAAAATATATGATGTAGCATCCAAAAGTGTCTGTATCCAAAAGGCTTTCTGAAACCCAAACTACTTGGCAGCAGAACTGGCAGCGGTTATGAGAAGTGGTTCCAGTGTCAGATCAGAGAGAGATCATTTTGACAATTTTGGATCACAACTGCTCTAAAGAACCTTTTGGGGAAGACAGAATGCCACAGTAGATGCATCTACATGTGTGCTTTACTGAGTTGCCTAATTAGCTCCACAGTAAAGTGTCACCATCTACACATGCGGCACTATTAGGCCACAGTAAATTAATTGACTCCACTGTAGTATAGTACTGCCCAACACAAGTACTATCCTACAGTGGAGTTATCTAGGGTGCCACAATACACAGGTAGACAGTGACTGGAGCTGGCTAGGGCACGGGGGTGTTATAGTGCAGGAGCTGCCTGCCAGCTAGCCCTACACTATAGCACCCTCATGCCCCAGCCAGCCCCTCTGCAGCATGTTGAGCTGGGACAGAGCAGCTTCAGGCTGGTAGGCTAATCCCAGTGATACCCTGCCAGCCGGGATTGCACCACCCCGGCTCAACATGCTTTGGTCCCGGGCACACATGCAAACACTGTGCCCAGGAGCAATAAACTCCAGTGTGAACTGTGCCAGTGTTTATTCAGCTATGCTAATTGCATGTATAGATGCACCCAGCTTGACTGAATGAAAGAGCCATCAGTTTATCAGCTTGGAGTTTCCAATGTCATTACTAGCTGCTTGAGCCTCACTTGGAATGTCAACTGGGTGATGCAACCAGGCAGTTGTGCCATCTTCAGCTTAGGACCTGGGTAGCAGCATCTAGGTCTCCAGGCCCCTATTCCCGATATCAGAGTCACTGTGGCATCTTAAGGCCAGTCACTTAAACTCCCTGGGTTTCATTCAGTTCATCCATTTGGCAAATGGGGATAATGCCTTATTGCACCTTATAGGCTTAGTGGGGGGGGCTCAGTGAAAAGTTTGCAAGGTGTGTTGAGATCCCAAAAAGATAAAAGTTGTGCAGGAGCTGAAGATTTGTATTGTCGTGGTGATGTAGTATGACCTGGAGCCTCCCTTATCAACAGATTGTCTCTCCTCAGTTAGCAACAAGATAAGGTAACGCATTGCAGTCAAGTGGGCCTTGCAGTGCTGCCTTGGTTAAGCAGAGCCTCCTGCTGAATACCTGCATTTTTCCAATGTGATTATATCTTCATTTTATTCTCCCTGTAGTTGTCACGTTGACATGTTTGCAGCACAGAAATATCTTAAAGCATTTTCACTTCCTGCCCTCACACAGATACTGACAGCTGTGAAAGATGGATGAGCTGTAAAAGTGAGTTCCTGAAGAAATACATGCACAAAGTAGTCAATGACCTTCCCAGCTGCCCTTGCTCCTACCCCACAGAAGTTGCCTACAGCACTGCTGAGATCTACGATCGGAGCAAGCGCAAAAACTTTCGCTGGAAAGATGCGAGTGGGCCGAAGGAAAAACTGGAGATATACAAACCCACTGCACGCTACTGCATCCGGTCCATGCTTTCCTTAGAGAGCACAACGCTAGCAGCACAGCACTGCTGCTACGATGACAATATGCAGCTTATCACCAGGGGTAAAGGGGCAGGCACGCCAAACCTGATTAGCATTGAATTCTCAGCAGAGCTCCATTACAAAGTAGACATTTTGCCTTGGATTATCTGCAAAGGGGACTGGAGCAGATACAATGAGGCGCGGCCACCTAATAATGGTCAGAAATGTACAGAAAACCCTTCAGATGAAGACTATTACAAGCAGTTCCAAGAAGCAAGAGAATACTGAAAAGACTGGACTCCTCAGACAGCCCTTGTTTCCCTGAATGCTGCAAGACTGAAAACATTGGTTGAATAATCTGCTTGAAAAGGGAAAGATTGCTTTTTCTTCCTAACAAATGTATATATCTGTATATAATACATGGGTATTTTTGCAGTGTGTGTAATTTATATATGCATCTCTCACACACACAACTCTCTTGCTTCATACAAACATATACACACATTTTCCTGATAAGCATATGTAGCAGAAACTTGCTTTTTTAACTCAAAACCTTGAGAAAATGAATATAGTTGGGCTGAAAGAAGGGCTTTGCTTCCACATCACACTGTTGCAAAATCCAAGTCAAACTTTGATCCTACCCTCATTAAGGTCAATAGCAAAATACCTGTTGATTCAGGTATATGAGCAAGGATCTGCCCTTCACTGCAGCATCAGATGCGTGTGAAGTAAGTGAAGCCTGGGGATAAGTGAAATGAGAATCAGCAAAACACTTAAGCATGTACTTAAACCCTCTGACCAGAACAGGATTTTAAGCCTGGGTTTTCCTGCACTAGGACAGTTGATTGAATCACCACCAAAGAGTCTGAAGCGAGCAGTTTTTACATGTAACTTATTTAATATGAATATAGATGTTTTAAAAGTATTTTCTCTGGAGAAGCATTTGTGAAAATGTTTAGTCCCATTTCTACAGGGCAGGGGGAGATTTTAGGGACGGAAGAATACTAATTATTGGAAGGGGAAAAGCAAGTAAGAATACTGGTGACAAGGAAACCAAGCCCAAACCCTAATCGCTCCTTGCTTGCAAGCTACTTAGCTTTTCATCCAAACTGGTCCTGGCAAACACATCTGGGGTGGGCTGTCAAGGAGATGCAGCCTTGCAGCTATCCCAGAAGAATCCAAAGGCTTGCACCTTGTGAAGATGTACAAGTATCCAGTTTCATGGGCAGATCCACAGCTGGCGAGACTTGTCATAGTTCCCCCCTCATGTCAATGGATTTATGCCATTTTATAGAGTGAGGATCCATTTTGTGGTGTGCATGAACTAAGCACATGTGTAAAGCACAGGGCCTAAAAGCCCAAACTTGCTCTGGTTGGTGACTCTGGTTAAAAAGATACTAACACAAAGCTTGAAGAATCAATTATTTCCCTAGTTTCCAAACTGAATTTGAAGGATTCTGCTAAGAAAGAGGCACTTTTTGAAAGAGAAGAAACAGGCTTTACATTGTTTTTAAAATATATGTACTAAGATACAGAGGTGGCATATCATAATTCCTTCCAGTAATGCATTAAGTGCACAGTATTATACAGAAAAGGCTTATTTTTCAAAGAGGCAAGGGAGGGCGAGTTATAGAACTGTTCATGATGTTAAGGGAGAAAACCTCTGCATTATTTTTGTAAAGTATTTATTAAGTTTATAGTAACTCATGCTTTGGGGTATTTTAACATGCAGTGCTTCTGTAAATGGAACATGATTGCCAGGAAAGAAACTATTGCAAGGCAAATGTTTCTCTTGCAGTTCTCCATAAAAAGCAACTCTCTAAATAAATCTGTAATTAAACAGTTGGTACCTGCATTCTCATTAGAGAAAAGAATTACAGCGTGGGAAAGGGGGTAATAAATACTTGCAGTTCTGTCAAGGAAAGAGCCTGTCTTGGTGCAAGTTGATCTACATCTGAAATATAAGAGCTAAACTTGGAGTACTCGTGTGTGGTCAGATAGGCATACAGTGGGATCCTGTTTATTATATTATGGTTAATTGTAAGCACAAGATTTAAAGATTTAAAGATGGCTATAAAGAAACTATGGCTTCTACTAACTACTGTAAATCTTCTCACCCAGCTCAGTTCACAGGTGTTGGTTTATGAGGATAAACCAAAGGCTGCTTAGTTGGACAGGCATGGCATGGCATTCACATGTCCTTAATTATAGGGACTGTCTCCTTTTGGTGTTGATGAAAACCAGGTAGTCAGAATCCTCTTAAAACAGACCAGGTAGGGAAGTGACTCACCAGACAAGCCAGCATAACTAACAACAAATGATCTAAACACCTCAAACATGATATCATAGGGAAAAAAAAGCCACACAGCTGCTGGTGTCTGGTTAGCTGCATGGGGCTATTATGGCTCTTCTTGGACATTGGGAAGGAGGAACAACCGCTTATTACCTCATTTTTCAGCATGGGATGGAACCATCACGTCTAGTTTCTCTGGGAGAGTGGCCTGAAGGGCAGTCACAAATTTTATCTTAAGTATGTAATAAAATAAAAAGTGGAGCCACTAGGAGATTTTAACAATACACCTTTAACATTCAACAACATAACAAATGCAGTGAGAACAGGGAGAGAATATCATAATAAATGAGGTGACACACAGGCTCTGAAGTCCCACTGTTTGCAACGTGCCAAGACTAGAAAGACTTTGGCAGCCTGTTACAAATGTTTTTAGGATCAGCGAGCTTTTTCCCACCACTAGCCCTGGAGTGTGGATAGAGGAGAAGCATTCTCAATCTCCGCAGTCTTCAATTCCCTTTTCTTTAAATAAAAACCAAAATGTACATGAAGTAACAGCCCATTAGATACAGCATCTCACATTCAACCTCCACAGGAAGGATAGCGTGGAAATTAAAACAACCCTACCAAGTACAAGCCCCATGACTTTTCCAGCACTGCTTAGGCAAGCATTTGTCTCCATAAATGCTACATATTAAAAAAAAGTAGGGCTAGGATTTGGCTTTGGACTGCATTGACTCCAGCAGGCTTCAACTCAGGTCATCAGTGTATTGGGACCTGCTATTAGGGCAAAAAAGGCCAAAGATTAGAGAAGAAAACTTTGAGCAGGGTAATTACTGAAGACTAGGCAAAGCCATCTGGATTGGTGGGCACATTTAATGTGATACATGCAAATATATTTCAGCAAGAATGCAGGCCCTACAAACTGGGAGAAGACATCCTTAAAATGGTGACTCTGGGAAGGACTAAGGGACAGTTAATAGAATGTGAGTGTTCAGCGTGAGACTGTGGCAAATAAAACCAAAGAAGTTAAGGCAAGCCCTAGATATATAAACCTTAGTAACAAAGTACTAAGGAGTAGCGAGAAAGACAAGAGATGTGATTTTACCTCTGCATATAGCTTTCCTGGGCCCAAGAGTGGAATAGCTTCCTCCAGTTCAGCTTTCCACAGTTTTAACAAGAGAAAGCCCCAGAAATTATTGCAAGGCTGGGGAAAAATGCTTTATAATGGGACACTTAAGTAACTTCATTCTCTTAGAATCATAGCAAATTAGGGTTGGAAGGGACCTCAGGAGGTCATCTAGTCATTTGTCCACATCCTTTCTGTAGTGGGGGGCCCAAAACTTAAGACAGTACTCCAGACGTGGCTTCACCAGTGCTGAATAGAGAGGAATAATCATCACCTCCATTGACCTACTGGCAACACACCTACCAATGCAGCCCTGTCTGCTGTTAGCCTTCTTGGCAACCAGGGCACTCTACTGGCTCATATTCAGCTTATTGTCCGCTGTAACCCCCAGGTCCTTTTCTGCAGAGCTGCTGCCCAGCCAGTCAGCCCCCAGCCTGTACTGGTACATGGGATTGTTCCGTCCTAAGTGCAAGACTTTACACTTGTCCTTGTTGAACCACATGAGTTTTGTTTTGTCCCAATCCTTCAATTTGTCTAGGTCACTGAATCCTAGCCCTACCCTCCAACGTATCTACTACTCCCCCCCAGCTTGGTGTCATCTGAAAACTTGTTGAGGGTGCTGTCTATACCATCTTCCTTTTCTAGGTAAGAGTTCCTTATACACCTCAGAGAAAAAATGCTGGGTACTAAAACCTAACAGGAACCAACAGCAACGAGTTAAAGCCAGGTATGAACCTGCATCTTATTTCCAGATGGGCGAGATGAGCTGCAAGCTACCAACGGAAGTGGAGGACTCTCTTCACTTGTCATCTTTAAATCAAGGGGTTTTGGAAGACTCAAGTGGTTCTATGCGTTATCGAGTCCCATATAGGGCCAGCTGGGTAGGATGCCATGGCTCAGTTACAAAGAAGGTCAGACTAGCCGATCCAATGGCCCCTTCTGATCTTAGGGTGAAATTTCTGTGAGAATTTATAAAACTGTGGTAAAACTCCCTACTGTCCCTAAATCTCTCTGAAGGGCTAAGTGGCCACATCCCTTTAAAAATGGGACCTGAACCCTTTTGAAACTCTCGAGTAAAATTTTCCACACAGACATTAAAGATTCACTGAGCAAGGCATGGCTTATAAGGCCAGAAGAGGCTGTGTGAGCATCACATCTGACCACCAGCATAATATAGGTCTGTTCTCAAGGAACTTTTCTTTGAACTAGAGCCTCTCATTGAGGAAAAAACATCCCAATCTTCCTTTAAAAAAAAAAAAATTCCCGTGAGAAACTCCACCACAATTCTTAGTTGTCTGATGCCAGACCACCTTGCTCTTCAATTATTACAGCAACCACAGCCAGACACACACACCGCAGGACCAATTACTAAACAGAGGAACTTAATTGGCACCCAGAACATTTTGACTGATTAAAATTACAGATGACTGTGATGAGCTGTTTCTGCACACAGTGAGGATTCATAGCGAGTCCTGGCCAGGTGGGCATTTCCATGACCTGCTGGCACACACAGGTCCCAGGTGGCTTCATGCACTGGCTGGCTGCCTGCCTCAGCCCAGCCAGCACACAGACCTTGTGAATAAGGCCAAGGAGGCAGCTCAGAGCCCAGGAATTGTGGACCGGCTCTGGGGGGACATTTCTGGAGGTGATCTCACTTCCTGGGTGCAAGCAGCCTCCTGTTGTTTGTCCCTACAGGGAGGTCAGGCAGAAATTATAATAGAAAAAAGGTTAGAAGAAGCCCTTTGGCAGGGAAGAGAAGGTGCTCACTGGGGCAGTGTTATTTAAAAAGACATGAAAGGAGTTGGGGTTTTTCAGCCTGTCGTGAAAAAGCAGCAAGGGAGCTCATGATATATAAGGAGTGTACAGGGAACTTCACCAGGGCACCCCATGGGAAGACTAGGTCCAACAGTCACAAACTCTTGAAAGGCCTATTTAGACTGGACACAAGGTAAAACTTCTTTACTGCTCGAGCCCCAAGGGCCTGGAATAGACCCCCCCAGAGGTGGTGCAGGCACCTACTCTGGATTCCTTTAAGAAACGCTTGGATGCCTATCTTGATGGGATCATTTGACCCCTGCTGACTGCCTGCCCTTTGGGCAGGGGGCTGCACCCGATGATCTTGCGAGGTCCCTTCCAGCCCTAATGTCTATGAAATCTGTGAAATGATACTTGCTGCCTGTGACAGCTAGATCCTCTAATCCCATACTCAGTCCGGGGAGGCTCCTTCCCAGCCACAAGTATAGTGGGGAAGAAGCAGGCTGTAATCCAGAGCCACCTTCTCTCTGACAAAGCTAGACTAGAGGCTGCCCACAAGAGAAGGTCCCCTTGGGCTCCCCAGCCCCTTTACACTACCATCAATAACCTGTCACCCAAAGTCAGCCCCAAGAATTTGCAAGCTTTCTATACAAATGGTTGCTAGCCCTGCTGAAGGGGGCAAGCTCAGGTAGCCACAGCTGCTTCCAAGCTGCAGCTACTTTCTCAGCTAGAAATTGCCTACCCAAATTTACATTAGCTACAGCACTGATTAGGCCCCCCATCCTCGGAGCCACTACTAACTGGCAGACACTAACCACTGCTCTGATCTCCAGTAAATGTAACAAGGATGTGCCTGAGTGCAATACATTGCAGACTGCAGCAGTTACACCAGGGGCAGGCAAAGTCCGGCCCACAAGCTGGAGTTGGCCAGCAGTGGACTCCGTTTCCCAGCAGCCCCTGCCCATGTCATTGGGACTGGTTTCCATGGAGACCCCAGCAGCAGCCACACTATGAAAGTGTGGGGACAGGATTTGCATGGAGACTGGCCCCAGCAGCACTGGCAGGGCACGTGGCAGGGCAGGAAGCTACTCCAAGGATAGGCTGGGATCTTGCAGCAGTGATGGCATGGTCCAGAGCCAGGGCAGAGCCGCAGTCTGCAGCCTGAATGCTCCAGGGTGTGCAGGCAGCAGATCACAGCGCTTCCCTCGGACCAT
Source organism: Alligator mississippiensis (assembly GCF_030867095.1). Lineage (NCBI taxonomy): Eukaryota > Metazoa > Chordata > Crocodylia > Alligatoridae > Alligator > Alligator mississippiensis. Next base: position 221,010,282 of record NC_081824.1, on the reverse strand, counting down.
GCTGTCACCACTGCGAGAAGCCGGGGCAGAGGTGGGCAAAATGGCGGATCCGACTGGCAGCCAGCTCCATTTCCCAGTAGCCCCTGCCAGTGCTGCTGGGGCCAGTCTCCATGTCAACCCTAGCCTTGCGCTATCACAGTGCAGCTGTTGCTGGGGTCTCCATGGAAACCGGCCCCAGCCACACAGGCAGGGGGTGCTGGGAAATGGAGTCCAGCCGCCAGCCAGATCCACTGTTTTGCCCCCCTGAGGTACATGCTAGGAGTAAGCAGGAAGAACACTTGGTTAGCTCAGCACAAAGTCAACACGTACATTTGGCACTAAGCCTAGGATGCATTAAAGCAATATTTTGAAAATCAGCTGGAATAAAAGTTGAAGGGTGATAATGGTGGTTATGGACCACCCTCACCCTGTCTCATGTGTGCACATAGACATCAACTCACTCAAATATTCATCCCTATCCCCCACCACCAGAAAGGAGAAAGAGAAAAGGGCAGGTGCAAGAGAAAGACCAGTAGCACACACCAGAATGGGGAGAAACATTTCCAGCAAGCTGGTCTGAGCATGCATAGCTCTCTGGCTATATGGCAATGGTGTGACTGCTCAATGGACATTTGGCTAACACCGATTATTTTTCATCCATTTGCAAATTTCAGTGGAAAAAATGTGTAAGCAGTTTGCATGCTCCCTGCACAATTTCAGACAAATTAAGTGGTTGACTAATTATTGGTTTCATGAGAGAGAGTGTGAGCATGTGCATGTGTGTGTGTCTCACTGTGGATCACAGCACAGCAGGTCTTTCTTGCATCGTTCAAAGGGACCTACTTGATCTCCTAGTTTAGGCCATGTTAGCTCTCTGCAGGTACGTCTACATGAGATGCTCGCTGAGCAGTAGCCTAATAACACTGTGCAGTAGTGTGACAGTCAAAAACCATGCTAATAGGCTACTGCACAGTAAGCATCACAAGAAAACTGCACCAGTACTACTGTGTAGTAACTATAGTTACTGTGTATTTAGTTAGTACTTTATTAAGCAAGTACTAAACTAAATGTGCAGTAACTACTGCATATTAATGAATGTGTAGATGTGCCCTGAGAGGGGGAACCCAAGACTACAGGAGCCATGCTCTGATTATTGGTACAAACAATCTTCTCCTAAATATTGAGTCAAAGGTTTGTTCCTTGCCCCCCTGCCCCACACCTTTCAGCTGTGACAGCAAAGCTATGCATGCATTTTATGACCTTGCTCATTTTCTATCAGTTGAGGGAGTTGTACTTTTTTCCCATCTTGGTACTCTACCTCAAAAAAGTGGAGGGAGGGGGGGAAAGGCACTTAAACACACATGTAGCTTTTCATTCCTTAAGCAGACAAGTAAGAAGGAATTCAAAATGTGCTAGTTTAGAAGCAATCGCAACATTAAAATAGCCACTATCATCCAAACGTAGCAGGACTAAGGATAGGTGGCTCTGGTTTTTAAAGGACTGACTTGATAGCATTTCCTTTTCAAAACAGGGCAAATAAAGTTTTTACACACATCAATCATCAGTTTACCTTTTGCTACAGGCCCAATTCAGATACCTTCACTCAAGGTACTGGCTGTCTCTCCCACCACGTGCGGCCCTACAGTGCTCAATGTCTGCAGTGGGAGAGGTCTATTGGGGCTTCCCAACAAGCCCTACACATGAGACAACCATGTTGTGCAACCTCTAGAACAGGCTTGTCCAACATACGTCCCGTGGACCGCCATGCGGCCCACCAAGGCATTTTCTGTGGCCTGCGGTGCTGCAACGGGAAACAAAAGTAAACACGGTTTACTTTCATTCCCACCCCTTGTCCCTCCCCCAGCCCCTCAGCAGCTTCCTAATGGCTGCTGAAGGGCTAGGGAAGGGACAAAGTTCCCACACACACCGCGTCAGCTTGACGTTGCCGACGCGGTGCGTGTGGGAAGAGGAGTAACCACGTGCCTCTTGGGACAGGATGAGCCCAGCCAGAGCAGCAGGGGGCTCAGCTGCACTTTCCCCTACCTGCGCTGGTCAGTCCCGAGTGGCACACGGCTCCGCCACCGCCTCTGCTAGCTGGTGCTGACCCAGGTAGGTCTGTTCCATTTGGAGCAGTATGCAGCTGAAACTGGGTTCTCACATGCTGCTGGGGATGGGAGGAGGCCAGCCGGGTCAGGCAAACATTTTAGCCCACACTGCACTCCAGGCACCTAGGGAGAATGACAAGACACGTTTCACTAGTACTGGCAGCACTGTAAAACGGCCACATTCAGTGGCAATAAATGAATTTCACATTGTGCATTTGTGGGCTTTTTTAAAAACATGGTTACCAGCCTTTTCCTCTTTGAGAAACTGTCTTAAAAGAGAGGGAAACCTGTGCTAGCTTCCAAAAAAGTAACAGACAGCACAATGGTCTCCTCGGCTTTCTCTCGTTCCCGCTCTCCTTTTCAAAATATACATGGTTTAACAGCACGGATCCAAGTCACAGAAGACACCTCCACCTGCATCACAAAAAGAACCATATTTAAAAACAAAAACTAAAAACAGCTGTGCAGCACAACTGTTGCTCAAGTGTAACACAACAGTGCTCTTACCTGTGGGCTCAGGAAGCATCTTACAACTTAGAGCTATGCAAGGAAACCTTCCTGTAAATATCTTTCCTGAAGAGGTTCATAAGAGGGAGAGAGAACAGTAATTAAGGGTGCAGACAGACATACAATTGAGTTCTGGTGGGTGGGTTGGGGTAGGTATGTGGTCGGGGGCAGGGGGTGGGAGGGGAGAAGCAATGCAATGTGGGTTGCCTAGAGGACTGACTTGTCCTGTGTCATGGCACACTTGGAGTCCACACATGAGACTAAACTGGTTCATAGCGAACAAGTTGAAAATAGTACTTGATTTTTCAGGTACATTTTTTAACCATTCCAGATGGATTTAAATTGGTTTAACAGGCGTGCATGGCTGTCCTCCTCAGATTTAAACCACACTTAAACCACTGTAAAGCTCTCTAGGTTTAAACCACATTTAAACCACTCTTAAGTATTATGGGTTTGTGACCTAAGGCTCCTCACTAGCTAGAAGGAAAAAAATGCTCTGTCTGTTGTCCCTGGGTTGGATTAACTGGTTAGGAATATAGGGTTGTCACTGCAGCATGAGGAGATTTGTAGCTAATTCCCCTCCTTGAATCTAGCATTAACACAAGCCTAGCATTAATCTCCATTTAGCTATGAGTCTTGGTGTGACTGGGAGCAAAAAGACAGAAACAAATGAAATCCAATGGCTGGGAGCTGATAGAGACAGTTTCACACAACCACCAAGGTGCATGTCTTTTTAATTCAGTTTAGCACATGGAACCACATCCCTGAGGATGCAATGAATTTTCTGACCTGTGCCAGGCCCATGCCAGGACTGGATATATTGTTAGGAAGACAGAAACAAAGCTCAGAAGTGATAGGTGTAGCATCTGCAAAGGCTCGCTTGGCTGCAAGCTGAGTGGGTGAGCTGTGCCTAAGAACTTTGCAAGAAAGGCGGCAAAAAGTTTGCAGAGAGTGCAATATCTTTTCCAAATGGAAGGTATGCTGTGCACAATGTACACTTTTTACTGGAAGATTTGAACTGTAACCAGAGCCCCCATTGCAAACTCCGGGCTCTGACTGGCTACTGTGGAGCCATAAAAGCTGAGGGAGGGAAAAGCAGGTGGAGAGAGAAGTGGCAGGAGAGCTATACCAGACTGGAGAGAGGGGCAGACACTCAGCCCCTCCTTCCCCCAGACAGAGGGAATGGAGATGAGGCTTGTTGGGGACCAGACTTCTGGACAGAGGGGATCCTGAGTCACACCAGGAGAAGCTGATTTCCCACCCAGGTCAGGGCTGTGCAATCAGGGACACAGGTACCCAGGGAAAGAGTGGAGAGGGGTTGGTAAGCTAGCTGGGAGAGGGAATCCCCTGTCTGCATGTGAAGGTGCTGTGGGAGAGAGACAGCCCAGAGAGGGAGCAGGCTGCGAGAATCCCAAATCTGCATGGGTGTGTGAGGCAACACTTAACCTCTACACTTCGTAGGAGGTGTATTTTTCAGAAGGAAACTAAAGAAAAGAAACCTATTACCTGCAGTGGCTGATTGGAGCCTTGTTTTTGCTGAGTTACCAAAAAAGAGCAGAGAGTCCACCTTCCCCGGAGCCGCAGAAGTCTTGCCTCTGATACCTACTGGTAGATCATAGTTAAAGCTGCGTTGCCATTTATTGTTATGGGAAGGGGAGTCTAACCAGAGGGAAATCAACCTGGGTTATGGGGATGAAACTGTTTTAAAGTGTTACAACTAGGTGAATGTAAATCATAGAGGCTGTTTGATGCAAGTGGGACCACCTAGTGTGGTGGAATTATTCATTTACTGTTGCTGTTGTAAACTCCATTCAAATTGTTGGTTTTACTATTAACTATTGATATTATATACATATATGTATGTTTCTTCTCTCGATTAATCATTTATTTTCTGTATATAGTTGTGTATAATTAAGAAACCCATTTGTTTATTGGACTTAAAGTAAATTCTTGGGCAGTGAGGGTGTCAGCAGACCTGCCTGAGGGGTTTCCCAGAGCTACTGGCACCCTGAGGATCCAGAATCGGGCATATTGCCTGGCCTAGCATGCCAATAAGGATTACACAGGCTTGACACAAACATTACCATGCAAATCTCTTTAGTCTGTTATGTAGAAGAACAAGCTATCTGACCCTAATGCGGTCTTTAAAATAGAGATCTCAGAGCAACTAACATAACCAATACAAATGGTGGGAGGAATTTAAGGATGAGAAATTTGCAGACACTGAGCCATGGCATGACACCAGAGCACCTCCTGTACCTGCAGACTTCCTCCTTCAAATAGTCTCACCATCTGCTTGGTGCTTTCTCAATTGTAATTACCACCTCTGCTTCAAGGAGCTCACAATCTAGCAAAAGGGGTCAGGGAAGGGGAACAATACACAACATATATGCAAATTAATTCAGTTGCATGTAAATTAATTCAATGTAATTTAATACACTACAGGCAGCACAGCAGAGCTGGGCTCTTCAAGATGGGCATTCATAGGGCTGGGGTGAAAGAGCATATCTTCACAGCAGTGTCAGATTGTTAGTGGAGGGCTCTAGTGTAAACCAGCTTTTGGTTAACATACTGCTTAAACCTCCAGCAGCTAACAGCCACTGCTACCTGATCAACAGGAATCCTGGTTTTCTCTGATTTAAAAAAATTCCCATTTTTGGGGAGATATATATATAGATATATAGATGAGTAGTGTTTCATTTTAATCATGGAAAAATGTAGATTTGGGGTTACTTTTTTTTAACTAAAAATTAGGGATATTTTTAATCAGAGAAAACCAGGATCCCTGCTATTCAAGCATATGAATCCGTTCGGGATCCACTCAGTGGCTAGGAAGGCCTCTTTCACTCCTATGCTGCTTTATAGCAGCTGCAATGGATCCCTTGTCCATCACCCACAGACAGACTCCATCTCTTCTGGTTAGTCCTAGTAAAAGGGAGAAAATGGTTTATCCCTTCTTATCTTGTTTAATGCCCGAACTAAGATTAATTCCCTGTCCTGCCCAACAGAGAAAGAGCAGAAGAACCTTAGGAAAGCATAGCTAGGGTCACTGGAGATGTGTAAGGGGTGCACGCGGGTGCACGTGCACCCCCTGAGATCAGCCATGCACCCCCTGGAAGAGCCAGCCATGAAACCGGAAGGGCACTTCCGGTTTTGCCACTGACTCAGTGATCGGCTGTTGGTGCCCCCCACACCAGACTAGTGAGGCACCAGTCGCCCATGGTTAGGATTACACCTTCCTAGGGGATGATCCTTATCTAATCAATACACACAGGTCCAACTGCAGTGCTTTTAATTAGCTCAGTTTACGCACCTTGTCTATAACCCATCAGCATCTAAGCCCTACTAACATTCCCCCTTAAATGAGAGGCTGAGCAAGCTGGCATCCTCACACAGATCATAAAAAGAAGGAAAATTATTTTAAACCCCTATGATGGCATTGAAATAATTACAACGCGACTCAAAACACAATCTGATCTTCACTGGGGTGGCAGCGTTCACATATACAAGCCTCTCAAATTCCTTTTGAACTGCACTAGATGGAAAAGAGAATTAAGGGGGAGGTGGGAGCAAGGGGGAGAGAATGGAGGGAGTTGTGTGGGATCGCACTGTGTAGAAAGAATACTTATGGACACTCTGGGTTAATTCAGAGACATCAGCCTTCCCTTTATATAATTTTTTTCTTTGCTAGCCTATCCTACTAATAAAAATAATGTGCAACACAGACTGACATTGCAAAAGCAATAGATATGCAGAAATGGAACTTCAAATCCTCCTTTTATAAGAGCTGTAAAGAACAACTTGTAAAGAGACAATGATCCAGAGCTTCCAGTCACTGCAGTCAAAGGCAGCACTCTCACTGTCTTCAACAAAGGTAGACTGGGCCCAGTGTATTGTGTTGGGAAAGTAGTCTTACCAAAAAGAAACAAATGGACATTTTCCATTCTTCTTGCCTTTGGCACAGAGCAAGAATAACTTATAAATTACTTCCAAAGACTTACAGGCAACTTCAGAGAAACAAAGGACAAACAAGGTTTATGTTTATTGCTTCACAAGAAAACAGTTAAGACACTCAAAAATCCCAAGCTGCAACTGGAAAGCTTTCTTTTTCATGCTAGCTATATTCCATTTTAGATCCTTTTCCCCCCTGTGAGTTAAAAATGCATGGTGCAGTAGAGAATTGTAACATCCCTCTTTTCTAACAATACTTCCTGCTCCTGCAGAACGTGTCACCCAAGGGCTTTGTGGCGCTTCACAATCATTTCTGATGAATTCTGGCAGCATTCCTGTGAAGTGGTCGATTTAAGAATGACCAACTGAAATACAGGGGCTGTTAGAGTCATCCATGGTCATAAAGGAGCCTCTAAGAAAAGCTAAACCAAACCCAGACCTCTTTACTCACAATCTTTTGCTCCCCCTCACCTTTCACCAAAAACACAGCCACGCACAGACACAATTCCCTTTGTACTGAGCTGGCTTTTTCAATGCTTGTTCCGGAGCAGTAAGGGCCAACCTTTTCAGCAGGCATGCCATAACTTAGCCCCACACCCTTCCTAAGTGCCACTCAGATTCCTTTCCCTTACCTGGCCTGCTGCTCTGCTTTCTGCTCCCTGGCCTATCTGCCACTGTGCTGCCTGCTCCCCCCCAATCTGCTATGTGCCACATCACAGGCTGCCCATGCCATTCTGGTACCTGTGCTGCAGGCCGGCCACCCCTGTTCTAGACCACTGTCTGGAGCCTGTGTTATTCTAAGTTACAGTATAAAAACAAAGTTTAAAATGAAAGAAAGGAAGGGATAGCTAAATTACCTCCTAGCCTCATCAGAAAATTATAATCAGATAAAGGGCACTCCTGTAAAGAAACACTTGGCACAGTTGTGTTGGAATTGGTGACTCCACAACCTTTCACCTGCGGGTCACCACTGTAAATCCTACGACAAGACAATGGTGGTAAAAAGCCATTAGCTATCTGATGACTGCTTCATGGGTCCAGTCCATTTTCCAATGGACAGGCATTCCCCATCACAAGAAGTGCCCTCATTACAGGTGTCATGTAAGATGATTCAGCAAAGAGCTCAAAACTGCACTGGCATAGAGGCTCTACTGGCCTCTAGTGGTCCCACCACAATATATGCTTCAAACTTAAAAGCAAGTCATTTTGGAGAAAGGCAGAAGGTAGTTTAGAGATGCACCTTCCAGACTAACTGAATCAGATATGCGTGAGTTTTTATGAGCAAGAGCATCTGATTGAATGAGCTCTTGCTCATGAAAGTGTATGAATCTCTGATTCAGTCTAGAAAATGGTTCTCTACCTTACGATCAGGACTAGGCTAAGTGAGGCTCATGCCATGTAGTCTGATTAAATAGCTCTGCTGAATCCAATGAACTAAGCAGCACCAGGTGGTCCCTAGCCCCCTTTCCTGGGTCTGCTCTTAAGGAACCCTTCCGGCACCTGAGCCTTGCTGCAAAGCTTACTGGCCTCCAGTTTTTGCCCAGCTCCTGTCCTGGTAGCTCCTCTGACTCTCTAACCCCCTGATTCCTGCTTAACCTTCTGGTTCAGTTTTTGGACTTTGGTTTGACCCCAGTTTGACTCTTGACCTTGGATCCCTGCTTAGTCCTCCCGTTCAGTTACAGACACCGGGCTTTGGTCCCTGTCTCTCAGGTTGGAACTTGGGTTGCCCTCGGTTATTGCCAACCCACAATTTATCCCAGCAAACCTGCTGGTTCTCACTCCTGTCTCCACCCACTAGGCATGGCACACTTGTGATCTGTGACACCTGCCTTCTTTCTAATTTCAGGCTAATACAGCTAACTACCTCTCTCTGATTGTGTGGAAAGTACCCATGCCTTTGGCAATGATAATACAAGTAGAGAATGTCAGTAGATTATTTGTGTACAACTGTGTACGTCCGGGAGTCTGCAACCTAGAAATCTAATTTCATCAGGAAGGTGACGATATTCCTAGCAAGCAGAAAAAATAGTATTGTCCCCATTTTACGGAGAGAAACCTGAGGCATCGAGAGAGAAAGCCCCCTGGCCAAAGTCATGCAGATGTTTCACGAACAGAGCTTTGCACAATAATAAAGGGATTCCATTCGGATTTGAAGTGCCATGTGTTCAGTACTGTTGCTTGCAGCCACGAGGTGCAGTGTGTGCACTGAGCTAGTTTGAAATTGCCCAAGCACATGGAGCTTCCTGTAAGCTTCATAGCATCACTCTCCAAGTCATCCCCACTACAACTCTTGTACCAACCCGCAGGTTGTTGTATCTTTCCTCGTAATGAATAGCCAGTCCAACATGTTGCCTTCTGAGTCTCATAATCATTTAAATATGATGGTTGTCAAACCAGTCCCCCACTCCTTGTTTGATATACTGCTCCTGGGGCAGGATTTGGTTATCTACTGTTGTAGCTTTCCTGTTGGCAGTCGTCTTCCTGGAGGCCACCCCTACTCCTTGCTGCATCTGACACACTGACCTCTGGCCAACTGATAGTAGAAGCCCAATCAGAATTATCTTCTGTCCCCACGTACTGGTTCTCTAACACAGCAGCTCTGCAATTGTCTACAGTTTCTCCTCAAGCGCTGCCCCTCAGTTTTAACCATTTCATAGGACCTCGGCCCAACACTAGCGTGGACAGTGGCTTTTTGCCCTTGTTTTGCATGGGTGCTGGATGGTTGAGCCCAGACTGTCTCCCCTATGCAAAGAGGCCTCGTGTTTCTGGCTCTTCTATTGTAACATGTTGCCTGTCTGTCTTGACATTCTCGTAGCAGCCTCTGTGCATTGTCTGTGTTCCCTCCATCATGTTGTAGGAGCCTGTCTCATGGGAAGTAGCATCCAGGTTCTTTGACCCATCAGTCTTGGCTGGGCAAATATCAGCCCCCTGAGAGGGGTATAGTGACGGTCCAACAGAGCCAAATAAGAATCATATACAATCCTTTTTGCCTTTGCCATGAGTCTTGGCTGTCTTGACAACTAATTCTGACTTCCTGATGTTTTGTGGGCATCCCGGGGAAGATGTTTTATGCTCAAATTCCCATTTTTGTGCTAAATTTTTTTAATTCCTCTGCTGCATATTGTGGCCAACTGTCTGAACACAAGGAAAGGGTGCCTTCAGTTTCCTGATTACTGTTCTTGTTTGTCTTCTAGGTAGTCCACCTCCCCAAGAACTGGAGTAATAATCTACTGTGACCATGTAGTTTTCTATCATTGAATACAAACAGGCCTTTCCCAGCCTTTTCCCAAGGTCCTGTCAGGAGCTCATGAAACTGCAGCATCTCCTTCTGTTGTCTATATCCGTGCACTTTGCACACCTCACAGTGGTTGGTGACTTCCCCGGGCAGTACCTGATGCTCACTTCATAATGTCAAAGTCTCAAAAACAAGTGTTATGGGCCCTTTCGTGCACTCAGGAGTGCCTTCTTCCTAATGCTTCCAGTGGATTGTGATCATGCTACACACCCACCATCTGTCCAAAAGTGAACAGCTAAAAATCACTCTAGGCAGGTGCTCCTTTTCTATTTGTGCCCTCTTTCTGTATTGGCCAAGGCCCAGCTGGCAAATGCTATGGATTGCTGGTTCTACATTAATGTTGCTGCCAGGCCTCCTCCTGGGACATCACATGGTAGCTGTAGTTGCTCTGCTGGGTTGTAATACTTCAAGCTTGGTGCCTTCCTGATGAATCTCTTTATTCTTTCAAATGCCTGCTCCTAGGTTTCTGCCCAGTCCCATGCTGCCTCCTTATGTGTTAGCTGTATCAAAGGTTTGCAAGCCTTTGACACGTGTGCACAAAATATGGAAAGGTAGTTAGTCGTGCCTATAAATCTCTGGACACCCTCCACATCTTGGGGTCTGGGCATTTCCTTAGTGCCTCTCAGTTTCTCAGGGTCTGACTGGAGTCCAGCCGAGGTGAGAAAGTGTCCAACATCGGGACCTCAGTTTTCCTCAGCTTCAACCTGTCTGAGTTCAACTTAATATTCTGCTCCCTGTACCTGTGTAGGAGCTGTCATAGATCAGCATCATGGTCTGAAATAGCTTCTTCCTTGTGCTCTTCATCCCACACAACAAGGATATCATTTGCTACAATCCCAATTCCAGGGAGTCCCTCTAGTGCTTGCTTCAATTTGTGCTGGAATGCCTCTGGGCCAGATTGGTTCCCCCTGGGCACCCGTACCCAATAGTATTTGCCAAAGGGTGTTGCAAATATTGTCAGTTGGCTTGAAGACTCATCTAATTTAATGTGCCAGGCCCCATTTTTTACATCAAAAACCATGACTACTTTTGCTCTAGATAGTTTGGACAGTATGTTCTCAAGAGCGGATGGTAGAGAATAGCTCCTTTTCAATGCCCTGTTAGAGGTTTTGGATCTATACAGACCCTCTGTTTGTCAGATGGTTTTCCTGGCACTGTCAGGATGCTGATCCAGACAATGCAAACTTCCATTGTTTCAATAATGCCCCTTTTTTGTTAGCTCCTCTTTGAGAGCCTCCATCATGGCTAATGGTACTGTGCATTTTGGCAGTTGTGCAGGCTGACCTTCTGGGTCTATTCCTAACTTTACCTTACCTCCAAGGTGCCCATCTCCCTCAAACACATCTTTGTACTCCTGTAAAACATCTGACGAGGATCAGACTGTGCTCCCTCCCTCCTGTCTCGTGTAGGATATTAAGGTATTGCAAGGAGATCAGCCTCCTAACCACTCCAGTGCTTCACGTGTCAAACATGTTGGCTTATCAAACCTAAGGCTTATGCTGGATAAGTAGACAGAGAAACTGAATGTCTGGGCCTCAGGTAGCTCTCAATCTGGCCTCTGATCTTCTGGGTTTTAGTTCGTACCCATAAGAAAGCATAGCACCACACACCAGGCTGCAGGGCTACTAAATGGGCACAATTATGGGTGCAAATGATTTTCTGTAGGGATGAGCACAAACCACATCCAGTATACATACTGTAAAACCTGGCCTCCAATGCTATAGTTAAACATTACTATCCAGGAAAGCTCCACTCCCAGAGAGCAGCAACAACAAAGACTTGAGCCATCACTGAACAAGTAGTGAATTCTGTCTCCAGCCTCACAGTCAGAGCAATGTTGAATCAGGACTAAAGTGCGCATACCGTTTCTTCCCTTTTCCTTTGTTTTCTTGGGAAAAAACACGCACAAAATTCAACCCAAAAGCATCCTGCTTTACATCAATAGTTGTTGCTTGCTGTCTTCCAAGTTTGTGACTGCTCATCAAGCATTGCATGCATATTGGGGCCCAGGTGCTGGGACAGCTCTTAAACAGCAAGACCCTTGCAAAGTGATCCAACAGCCTCCGTTCTTCCCAGCAACAGGGACCCAAAAATTCCAACCAGGACCTCCCCCAAGCTCCTTGCACAACCAAACAGGCAGGATGGAGGGGTATATTACAGAGTGAGTACAGTACTGGCATTAGGGGTCTGGTGCACAGAGGCTTCCTACCAGATGGGAGAAACATAGCCAGTGCCCCAAGCCAGCATTGGAAGGAAGGGGGATTGACCTCTCCTCACCAGTTCAGACACCACACTGTGCAGCAGGGGTGGAAGGGTAGTAAACATCACAGTAGCTTGCTAGCCAGCTTCACCTTTTTGCTGAGCAGTCCCTCCCCATGAGCAAGAGCAAGGCAGCTCTGACTGGCTTGTCATTTCATTAAGACCACATGGTGGCACAAGGGCCTGCTGACCAGCAGGGTCCCAGTGAAATGTAGACAGTCCTCCTCCTGCTCCACAGCTGGACTCAGGCAGGAGTCTCTGCTTTGGAAAAACAATGCAGGCCCAAAGAGCTGACCCTGAAAGCATAGCTGGTGCTGGTGCTACTGCAGGGGGGTGCAGCTGTAGCAAGTGGATTGAGCCTGACAGTCGAGAGAAGACTGACTGCAACCCCACTGGGCCTGGAAGGAAAACAAAAGCTTAAAATTGAGCTCATGTCTCTTGCCACTATTTTGCCTTAACATTTCCACCCCCACAGGCTAGGCACAGGATCACAGGTTTCTGCCACAATGCTGAGAGTTCCTTAGACAGTAAAACAATGATGTTTTTTATTTAGCATTGTCCTCAAAGATCAGCAAATACCAAGCATGCTCTTTACCACTCAGTCTCCCTGGGCTTGGTTCTCAGTTTTACCTTAGAAATCCAGTGCTTCAGATCTTCAGGAAATGCTCGCTTTAGGGGGGGTTCTTGGGTAAAATGTAATTCTTCTCCCTTCTCACCTCCCACTGACAACCACATGGCTGGCACATTCCCCTTTATTCAAACAGGGCGAAAGGGTTTCCCTCCACCCTGCTCTCACAAGCAATATTCCGTCAGAGCAGAGCAAGTGTCCACGTGAAAAAAATATTAGCTGTGGCTCTCTTCCAAATGGCTTCTACAACCCAAGCTCTGCCTGCTTGTGACACCAGTGTGAGATGCTACTTGCAGTTGATTATGTAGCCAATGGCTGCCTCCCTTCCTTCCCTTCCTACTCCCAATGAAAAACCTAACAATAGTAAATTTAATATTAGGATCTTTAAAGTTGCCACTCATAGTAGGTTTCAGTGCCAGTACCCCTACCGAGATGAATGGGAGCATCCCCCACCTCTCAGGGCTACCATTCTGATCTAGCAGCTGGCAAAGCAAATAAAACTCTGGCTTGCATCTATTGATGCATCTCAAGCAAGATCCAAGAAGTCATCCTCCCGCTGCACTCGACCCTGGGGAGGCCACACCTGGACTACTGCATCCAATGCTGGGCTCCACACTTTAGAAAGGATGTAGAGAAGCTTGAGAGAGCCCGGAGGAGAGCCACACGCGTGATCAGAGGTCAAGAGAACAGGCCTTATGAGGATATGCTGAGAGCAATGGGACTCTTCAGCCTGGAGAAGCAAAGGCTCAGGGGTGACTTGGTGGCAGCCTATAAGTATATAAGGGGTGTGCATCAGGATCTGGGAGAACATCTGTTCACCAGGGCACCCCAAGGCAAGACAAGATCTAATGGTCACAAACTGCTGGAAGAATGTATTAGACTGGACATAAGGAAAAACTTCTTTACTGTCCAAGTCTCCAGAGGCTGGAATAAACTCCTCCCAGAAGTGGTGCAAGCACCTACTCTGGATACCTTTAAGAAACATTTGGATGCTAATCTTGCTGGGGTGATCTGTCCCCAGCTGACTTCCTGCCCTTTGAGCAGGGGGCTGGACCTGATGAGTCCTAATAACTATGAATTAGATTATCTAGCTGGAAAATTATAACAAATTTATAATTTTTCTGTATATAGAATCTAATTATTGGGGGTTATCTTATAATCAGGATCATTTTAGATTTGAGTAAATATGGCATATGACAGGTTGATCTCGCAAGGTCCCTTCAGCCCTAATGTCTATGAAATCTGGCCACAGGCATCACCCCAGATAGGTCCTGCTACAGTAGTTCCTTATTTGGGTTTTTTTCTTTCAGAAACTTCATATCAATGACGCAGGACTGAAGCCACTAGTGAAGTAACCAAACCCCCACGGCTTAGTCTGAGCTCTATAACAAGGCACCGTTCCATCTCCTTTTCCCACCAGGCTGTGTTGCCTGAGCAAACTCAAGCTTTCTTTATAGCTAAGGAGTTTTCATTCATTTGAAGAGCTTTGATGAGACCTCCCATATGTATTCAGGAGATCAAAGAAAGGGTCAGCAAAACACTGAGGTGACACAGCAGGTTGGATTGTAAGGTGATTATTTCACTTCTACTGTGCATATAAAACACAACAAAGTAAGGTTTAATGAAATGGGTGATTATGACGACGTCTTAAAATTGTATTTTGGGTTCTGTCATTCTAAGTTCCAGGTGTGGGACCTGTTTGGATACTGCCGTGAGCTTCCCAAGTCTTGAAATGTGGCTGCTGCTTCATATCCATTTACAAAACCCAGAAGCAAACACAGGGTATTCAAACCATCTTTATCAAGAATGTGCAAAACTCAGTCACCAAAATAGCAGGCACTAACTGTACATAGGCCTACAATGGTCAGTGTAAGTCCTGTAAACATACCAGGCCCAGTGCACTCCTCAGCTTTATACCCACTCATCTCTTCCAGACCTGCTTGAGTTTCCATTTACGTTACTGATCAGAGATCCTTTCTTTCTGATTTGAGCTTTTATCAGCAGCTTAAAAAGCTTCAGGCAAGGGTAATACTGCCACTTCCAAAGGGAAAGTTTTGTGAGTCATCTACAAAGCACATAATGAATCAAACTCTACTTTTTCATATGCAGACACAGAACTGGAATAGTGCCACAAATGTCAAAAGGTGTTACACCATTGTAATGAAGTAGTATTTGGCCCCCAGTCACAGGAAACCTAAGGATTTGGCAATGATATCTTACTGCATTTGTTTTACCTGTCACTTCAGTAATTTAAGAACCGTTGCCATGGGGGAAGATAAAATGATTATATCAGCCGTGTTTGTAGTAGTTCAATATTCTTATAGATAACATATATCTTTTATCTCATAGTTGCAACCTGCTTAATTTGAAAAAAACATTGCCCCCTATAATGCTGAAGTATCTGAACGTTAGGACAAACTGATGTGTAAGCTTTTTGCCTCAGCACTGCAGATTGTACCATAGACATGAAAGGTTTCACTGTAGCTGGAAAGTCACTTTTTATGAAATCACATGTAGCTCCAGGGGTTGCATTCTTCAGAATTTGTGCATACTGATGATCTGTGTCTTCAGACTCATTTTGGCAGCCTCATGCCATTTTCAGAAATCTATCTGGGATACAGGAACAAAGCAAACGCACAAGAATGTCAGGATGACAGAACTGGCACAGCTACCGGATGGAATTTCTTTAAGGAAGCAAAAGAGCTCATTCATTTTACTGGCAAAAAATGATAGGAAAATGATGATTCTTCTCCTGAAGAACGCTCCAACATTGTTAAGCCATTCAGACAAGATAAAATGCATGACAAAATTCCTTTGCCATTATCCACATTGTGGCTCTCCCCCAAAACACGGATCTCTACACTTGACTCACATGCACAAATTCTACTGATGATCGATGAAGGGTTGAGTGTGGAATGAGCACAGACTCTGCGGGAAGGGATATGCAGCCAATAGCTGTCTGCAGTGCGAGCTGGAAGCCATGTCATGAAGGTGACTGCACTGTTTGAATAACAAAATTGATAGAAGAGACTGGAAACACAGGGTCTACCCTGATTTTTCTTTAAAGCTACTCATGTCTACTTTTGCCCTGTCCTTATCAACCTTATGATGTGAAACATTTTGGTGGCACTGTCTGCACAGAATTTCCCTCTGCAATAATAGGCAGAAGATTATCTGTTCCTGAAATTGGGAGATGGCACCTTGGGAGAATTTGGCTAGAGAGCTCCTTTAAGGTTAATGTTTGAAGTGCAGCATGATACAGAGAGTTGTACCACATATAATACCATCATTTGATACAATGACCTCATACCAAAAGGCAACCACCATCCATGCATGGAGCACAAGAATGGTCTGCAATTTGGGGTAATAATGGCAGGTCAGTCATTCAAATAGCAAAGCCAGCTTTTGGTATGCCTAATGTGCTGGTGATCTCACATGCTTTCCCCCCATGCTACGACTGGTACAACTATGTAGACCAAATAAATTCAGAATGGCAATCTGCAGCTAAGGTAAATTAGTATCGTGTCATTTGAGTCAATAACTCAGTGTTGATATGGACCAGCCAACAGTTTGGTCCAAAATCTTCACATTACAAACCATCATTAATAATCATTCTCCCCCTCCCTCCCTCCCGACCTTCAGTTTACCTGGGAGAAGGGCAACCCACTAAAATCGTGCAGACTGGAAGAGGAAATCTGCCACCACAACAAGAAGATTTTGAGCTTTATCTCTTTGCCACAAAATATTTTGACAGACAGACAGAGGATTTGCATCATAGTGACAACAATAGCTACGTTCATTGAAGAAAAATATGCGAAACAGGAAGACCTGCATTCCTTGCATGGAAAATAAAAGCTTGCTTCTGCCAATGGCACTGGAGACATTTTTCAGTAATAACTCATCCACATGAAGAAATGGCCACGGTAATGCTGGCAGGATCAGGGAGGCCTAAAATAATCTGCCGCTTTCCTGGCAGTCAGGAAAGCGAACGGAACGTGGTGTGCATTGTATTTCTTTGAAAATTTCCTTTATGATCCAACCTCTTTGAATCACATGCAACAACTCATTTCTTTCTTCTCCTCCCAGCTTCTTGTATTTCTAAATCAGCATTTCTCAAAATCTCAAAAAGATCTTGACCTTTGAGATCTATATATAGAGAGAGCTCAAAAAGAGCTGTAGAGCCATGGACCCCAAAACCCCAAGGCCTTATTCTGCTCAGAGCTGAGCTCATGCATTTTAAGAAGTCTCCAAGCCCTTAGGATCCTACAGCCTTAGTCCCCAATGCTGAATACATCTGCAACATAGGCTTAATTTTACTTGTTGAGAGAGATGCACCTTGTAGAATAAAGTGAAGCAGAGTTGCATAAGCTTTCACAAGCCACAGCTCACTTCATCAGGCGCTTATGCTTCTCTGACTCACTTAGTCTAGAAGACATACCTCTGCCTGACTTCAGACTAACATGGGTAACTGTACCACTTTGCTCACGGGGATCAGGTCCTCAATTATTTAAGCATCAAAACCAGAAGTATGTTGGATATAGAAGTACACTTGCTATATTTGCATCCTTCTCTGCATAAACCAAAAGCACAAAGACTTTCAGTGCATTGGCCAAAGCTGCAAGGCATGAATGGCACAGGTGAAAGAACACGAGGGTCCTGGACAGCAGACCCTTCCTTCTCACTGGAGAACTCCGCATGTCAGTATGCCTTTTGCTTGCTTTCTTACTGCAAACCACAGAAAGAACCGCAGCTGGGCATATTTTTTTCCTAACTTCTATTAAAAAGAAAGAAATGGGAAAAATAAAATACTAGCCTGGCACATTTAAATAAAGACGTGCCCAGAATGTATCCAATTAGAAAATTAAAAAGGGAAGATTGCACATTTCCCACACCCTGCCTAACGACCACCAATTTTCAGAGCAGAGAACACATGAAGACTTACTGGCTGCAGTCATTTCCACCCCTTCAGAAGCCTTTCCTGTCCCTTTTTTTGGACGTGCATAAACACCATTCCCCACGGCTGGCAATTTGCTCAATGTGCCCATCAGTTTCTTGTAAGGACATTGCATCATTTAAAGGAGAGAGCCGTGTCTGTGCTGCTCGTTCGTTTAAATTGCAAAAGACCCCTAGATCCATAGGGCAAAAGCCAGAGGCAGAAGAGAGCCCTCAGTGTATGAGTTGGAGCAAAAACCTTTGGAAAGCTACCCGGGAGCTGCAGAACACAGGGGCATTTGTTTATCCAGCCTGAGCACATCAGTTCCACTGTTCCTGAAGCTCCAGAGCGCTGGGCTCACTTCACCACGTTCCCCCAGCACAGGAGAAGAGAGCATTCAGCATGGTTCAAAAAGTAAAGACAGAGCTATGCCAGTCTCTTGATGTAAAAACACTCAGCTCCCTCTCAGCCATTAAAATGAATGAAGAGCAAGGCTGTTTGGATAAATATCAGCCAAAAGAAACCTTGGAGGCAGCTAGAAGGCTACTGCTTCATACAACATAGACCATGTTTCCAAATACAAATATTACCCTTGGCAAAGGCTGCCCTTCGCTTCATGAGTTATGTTGCATTTTTTGTTATGTTTGAGTGCGTGCGAGAGGTATAAATAGCCAGACTGGTGTTAAATGAGCTTTTCTTTTCTTTTTTTTTTTGCTGAAATATCAAAATCTTCTCAACTCCGTGGAACAAGCGCACACTGTACATTTCTGTGCCTGTAGCTTTATGTGGCTAATTACAGAAAGTACCATCTAACTGAAAAACAATGCTCAAGGGCCAAATGGGAAAAATGCAATTTTCCTCTATTAAATTGTTTTCAGACAGCTGTCTGTGAAAGCACATCTGGGTCACTGTCTCACATGTGTACATACAGACTTATTTGCCTTACTGAGTAGTGGTTGATAACAGTTTGTAACACACTAGGACATGAACAATGCCATGCGACAGCCAAGGAGTGGTAAAATGTCTACCAGACATCTCTGATTTTGATCATTGGTCCTTATGCCTCTGAGAACAACACACATGAGATTCTGGGCCTTCCTGGAGCCCCAGAGAAGTCTGTACCATGTCATATACAGCATCCCAACAACATACTGTCAGTGACAGGTACCAATTAAAAAAAAATTTAGATACTTCAGTTTATTGCACTGCACTACACTATGCTGTGTACCATCTACAACTAGCTGGAAGCCTGTTTCTCATTCTCTCTCATGACAACCTTTTCTCTATACCATGAGCATCTATCTTGTCTCTAGATGGGATTATTGCTACATAAAACAAAAGTTTAAAAAGTGGTAGCTCATCCATCCAGGCTGCTGGCAGGTATTAAAGCAATCATTAATTTGGGGCTTGAGGAATGTTATGCCCCATCCCCAAAATCATACAACCTGACATGCCAGATGCACATTGCAGGTCATGCAATTTTGGAGATGGAGCACAAAATTCCCCAATATGTGACTGCCAGCAAGTAGGGGACTGGAAAAAGGCCAACGTGGTGCCCATTTTTAAGAAGGGGAGAAGGGAGGAGCCAGGTAACTTTGGGCCAGTCAGTCTTACACTCTTTGATTTTTTTTCTAGTATTTTCCCAGGGATAGAGGTATTTGTGAAAACTCAGCAGGGGAAATGATGCTGAAAGAAAACCAGCACAGGTAGATCCTGCCTGACAAACCTTATAGCCTTTTATGACCAGGTCTCACACTGCCTTGACACAGGAGCAGAGGCCGATGTCATCTACCTGAATTTTAGGAAAGCCTTTGACACAGTTTCGCATCCTATTCTCATAGGGAAGCTAGCAGGCTGCGGAGTGGATGCCTACACAGTCAGGTGGGTGGCCAACTGGCTTAGGGACTGCACCTAGAGAGTGGTGGTGGACGGGGTGTTCTCAGCCTGGAAGGAGGTGGGCAGTGGGGTCCCACAGGGTTCGGTCCTTGGGCCGGTATTATTTAATATCTTCATCAGCGATTTGGATGATGGTGTGGTGAGCACCCTCTCCGAGTTCACGGACGATACCAAATTATGGGGCAAAGTTAATATACCAGAGGGCAGGGAGCAGTTACAGGCCAACCTGGGCAGGTTAGATCAATGGGCGGAACGTAACAGGATGCAATTCAACAAAGATAAATGCAAGGTGGTCCACCTAGGGAGGAGTAATCCCCAGCACACCTACAGGCTGGGGGATGACCTCCTCAGCAGCTCAGAGGCTGAGAGAGATCTTGGAGTCATAGTTGACTCCAAGATGAACATGAGCCAGCAGTGTAACAAGGCCATCAACAAAGCCAATTGCACCTTGTCATGTATTAGCAGATGCATGACCAACAGATGGAGGGAGGTGATGCTCTCCCTCTATGCAGCATTAGTCAGGCCGCAGTTGGAGTACTGCGTCCAGTTTTGGGCAACACACTTCAAGAGGGACACGGAGGATCTGGAGAGGGTTCAGAGGAGGGCCACTCACATGATTAGTGGTCTCCATGAAAGACCCTATGAGGAGAAGTTGAGAGATCTGAATCTCTTCAGCCTATACAAAAGACGGCTGAGGGATGACCTGGTAGCCGTCTATAAATTTATCAGGGGAGGACAGCAGGGAATTTGGGATGCGCTGTTTACCAGAGTGCCCCAGGGAGTAACTAGGAATAATGGGTGCAAACTAGTGGAGAGTAGATTTAGGTTAGACATTAGGGAGACATATTTTTTTTTTTTTACAAGAAGGGTGGCCAGAGTCTGGAATGGGCTTCCAAGAGAGGTAGTACTATCACCTAACTTGGAGGTCTTCAAGAGGAGGCTTGACAATTGCCTGGTTGGGGTTGTCTGACCTCAGTCCTCTTTCCTGCCAGGGGCAGGGGGTCAGTCACGGTTATCAATTGGGTCCCTTCCGACTCTATAATCTATGAATCTAGGGAGCCCCACACCGGGAGCCCACAGGGCACATGAGCTATGGGCAAAGCTGTTTGAAGCTATGAATGCAGCTGGGAAGCTGTGAGCAAAACAGGTTCAATTGAAGGTGTCATACAAACCAACCATGCTAATGATGTTCTTTCTGGTTCCTTTGCTATATTATCACACCACAACTTGCCTTTTACTTGTGGCATATTACAGTCTATGATGCAATTAACACCTGAATCATAGTATAAATGTAATATTGGCCGGTGCCCTGCAACACAGACTCTTAAGAAAACCTCCCCCTTACACCACGCACTCCACTAATGTCCCATGGGACATCTGGTAAAGTTGAACATTTTCAGCTTAATTTCCAAATACATCAATGGACAAGGTTCAAGGGAGATAAAGCAGTCACCTTTTGGGAGTTTGCCTACTCCAACAGCTCTACCACCCGGGAACAAAAGGGATCCATGCCTCAGAGTGACTCTGCTCCCAAGAGAGAATAGGAAACTGCAGCACTCTCTGAGGAGTTACAAAGCTCACTTTACTGTGAGGTTCAAAAGGAAGATTAAAAAATTTTCAGTGTTATAAGAACTGAACAGGAAACAGAAATGTTATTTCATCTACTTAATGTAAGCTGTTCGTATGTTTCTTCAGTAAGGCACCAAAGAGAACCCAACTGTTAAGAGACAAACATATTGTGGAGAAAATTCATTTATAATTTCATTTACATGTATAATCTCTGAGTTACTTCAGATTTGCCCAACTCTAAGGGGGAGCACATCTCAGTGCTGATTAGTATGAAACCAAACATTCCAGGCCATTACGGGAACATGATGGCACTTTTATTCAGGATGGCAGCAGCCTCTAGATAAATGTTTTTGCCAATTCACATTTGAATTAATATATGCTGGCAAATTACCTTTCAAGAAGGATGCCTCAATGAGCTGAGACCTGAGGAGGACATCACACTGGAAGAGGACTTTGGCATGCAAACAGTTCAGCAATCTGATTAGTTTATCATCCTTAAGTGTTTTTGAGGGGGGAGGAGGAAGTGGGGAGGGTGAGATTTTCAATGGGCCTAAAGGAGCTTAGCTCCCACTGAAAAAAGTCAATATTTGAACTCCCTTAAGCTCTTTTTTAAAGCCCCACCTAGTAATCCAAAGTTTTTTTAGAAGAGTTGTAAGATCATCATTAAGGTACAGCTTGCATTAATTAAAGATCTATGTGGTCATTTTTCTTTTTAATCCAAGGGCTTTTGCTTTCTAATTGGCACACACCAAGGCTGGAAATCATACAGTTCACTCTCCTGTACCACATCTCCCCAGCAGACTGTCAACCTTGCCTAGCATTGAGAGGGGCAAAGCAAACAGTCATGAAAGCTTTTGAACAGCCAGAAACTAATCATGCCAACAGGCTGCAGAGGAGAAGGGAACAATATCCAAACAAATACCCCAGGTCTTCAGCAAATGCAGGCATTGGACACCTTGCAGAACTGCACTTTTGTATTTCAAGGCCCACCTATGCCTTTTGCTGACAAGTAGTGGTGTTCGAGCCAAACTGCCCTCAGCCCTAAAGGCGCTGTGATCCCTTGGAACATTCTCCATCCCCTTGAAACAGCATGAATTTATAGGCCTTCAGGGCCTCTGCAAAGTCCCTGAATGGGAGGAATCAGTGGTGTAAGCCAAAGGCCGCCAGAAGTTGGATTTCTGCCCAGCACAAAACTGTGGCAGCAGGTGGGATTTGAGTTGCTTTGGACATCGAAACAGAGATTCACTAGGAGAAAGAAAGAGAAAGGACACTGCTTCCATTTAAGCTTTTTGCTTCCTATGTTTATGTGTTGAGGGTTCTCAGAAACTTGGACATGAATCACACACAAACACACGCATGCACACATACAATCATCTTCCCCTCACTGCTTCTGAATGGCTGACATAATGGCCAAACACATCAGACAAAAAGATGCAGGACAATAAGATTTTAGAGTACTTTGTTCGTTATTCTTTCCACTCTCTCCTCTTGCACCACGGCATGATTTAGGGAGAAGTATTGATGGTTGCTGATATAGAGGCTGATGGAAGAGAATAAGAAGGGTTTAAAAAAAAAAAAAACAAAAAACCCACAGGAATGATGGTCATTTTTAGCTCCTGACACCGCCGTGTGGGTGTTGTTACGCATTTCAGGAAGTGTCTGGCCACAGTGTGATAGGGTTGTTATTATTGGTCAATCCTAATTAAAAGGCTTCCTTGCATCTTGTAATCAAAAGTTTCTTGACCTCATTTTCAGTTCACATTTTTGACTGTAAGAAGCTGCCTAGTTTCTGCCAGCATCCAGGATCCCCAGAAAGTTTCCTTAGAAAGAGTTAAAGATGACTTATTATTCAGCTTTGGGTTCCTTTCCGTGGAAACTGGAAATTTCCAACACAAAAGGTGTAAGGCAAAGAACACATGCTGTGAATTGGAAAAGAGCCTCACTCTAAGCATGCAAAACTTACAGCTGCTGGTATTTGGAAATGCTTATATTTTTAACACCACTCAAATTAGCACAGGGTGGTTAGCTCGAGGCTGTCATTAGAAATTGCCAAGTGATCCAAAGTCCCTTCAGTAAGTAAATAGGGGTATTAAAGTGTTGAGTAAACAAAGTGACCAGGGTGCCTCTAGGGCTCCAGCATGGTCTTGATCAATGGATTAGGAGTCAAAAAAATCACTTGTGCTATTTTCTGTTGTGATATTCCACCCAACATCAATACAACTTCAGCAGTAGTGCCTGTTTCCTTATCAAAATTCAGCCAAGGCCCCTGTTCCAAGAGAACCTTTAAAAAATACAGCTAGTGGCTTAGCCATAGGTAAATCCCCATTAGCTCCTCTTTAAAGGAACAAAATAAGTTGCAACAGTATGCAAGATGCATGTACAGAGAGTCCCAGCCACTGGACAGGAACTGCAATAACATGAGAGAGAGAGAAACCACTCAACCTGTCTGGGTGCCAGTTGGCACACAGGACACATCCAAATATGCGTGCACTTTCGGTTCCCCGGGGATAACTAGGGGTGGTGCATCTTGCGTTGCTGCTTCTCATCTGTGGGGAATGCCCATGCTACGTGTGCTTTGGCATGCAAGTTACCCCAGGTGGGGTAGAGGAGGCTGGGCCAGTACTGGACTGGCCCCAGCAGCTTTATCTTGGGTTCTGGGAGACTCCCAGGGCTGCAGCAGTGGTGATTCTGCCACATGGAGCCTGGCTGGCAGAGGAGTGCAGCTCTAGGTGGGCCAGCTCCGCTTTTCAACAGTGCGTGCTGGCTGAGTGTGTGTCACTCTGGGGGTTTATTCCCCCCCTTTTTTTTTTTAAACCACTGGGGGTGTTCCCAGACAAGCGTGCACGTGCCTGTTGCAGCATCTCAAAGCAGTTTAAAGACACTGCAAGAGGCATACTGGAAATGGAAACATGTTCCCCGTGCTGCACATTTGCAGCACGGACTCTAAATTTGATACTTGGAAATCCAGGTATCAAAAAAACAGTCCAGGAACATGCCCTGAGCCAACCTGGAGGCTGGGTCCTCCTGAGAGACACTCTAGTATCTGACTAGAGTGTCTCCATGATGCTTCTGCTGCCTTAACATGCTGGGGTTTGTGACAGGTCTTGAGCAGGGGGTACCACATGCCTGTCCCTCCACCCACCCCATGAGGCACTGGCAGCAGCTGCCAGCTGGGCCATCAGGGCCATGGTCTGGCTGCAGGCACAGCCCCATGGAGGTGCAGCACTGCCTGATGTGGACTCTGTGCTGAACGGGCCCGACCTGGTCCAGTCCAGTCTGCCCTGCTAGCACACAGCTTTCCTAGTCCCATCCAAAGTTGTGCACTAGTGGGCTGAGCCAAGTCATATCCGTTCAGCATGTACATCTCCCCCCCCCCCCCCCCCCCCGAGTAAGGCAGCACTGCACTGCCAGAGGGCTGTGTCTGCAGCCAGGCCATGGCCCTGACAGCCCAGCTGGCTTTGCTGTGGGGGGAGGGGGGGCACATGTGGCAGCCCCCGCTCAAGCCCCCTAACAAACCCACCCACACACTCATCCCCGCACACCTCCTGCCACTCCCCATACACCCCCACCCACAAACCCTACATCCCCCCTATACCCACACCCCCCACACACCCACCAATGAACCCCGCACACCTCCCCCCACACACAAACCCAAGAAACCCACACCCACCTCCCCCACATACCCCTTCCTACCCCCCTTCAGCAAACACCATACCCACCCCCCACATCGCACAACTTGTGTGCCCAGCTACCAGACAGGATGGGACCTGCTGGTGGGACCTCTGGCTGCAGGGGTAGCTGTCCCCACATCCTGGTTAGTGAAGGGGTCAGGGGGAGCTTTGATTTTTCTTTGACAAAATAAAATTAAAAAAAAAAGCAAACACCAAAGCATATAGATTCTTAAATATTTATTTTATTATGATGATTAGAAGCCTACCAGTGCCTCTAATTGCTTTAAAATTGTAAACATATCAATAAAATATTGCCCAACTGATCTCTCTCTCTCATATATATCTATCTCTCTCCATCCTGGTATTATATTATCCTGGTGTTCCCCATTCAAAGATTGCAAATTCTCTGATAAAAAAGTCCCAAATTCACACTTTATCTATAGTGGTGGTTTGTTTTAAATCGTGGAAGAACACGGATTTTGGGGTATTTTAAAGAGTGAATTTGGGATTTTTTTTATCAGAGAATTTGCAATTTTTAAACAAGGAGCACCAGGCTTCCGGGTAGTGAGGCAAGTGGAGGAGCCTGCCCAGGGCTTGCACTGGGGATGCAGCTGGAGGGCAAACAAGGCAGCTGAACTCCTGACCATTTGGGGCCAGGAGGACATGGTTTGACAGTTGGAAGCAGGCCACCACACTGGGCACATATTCTGTCCAGATGGCAGGATGGGGGCACACATGGCAGCAGTACTGCATGAAGGCCTATTGTGCAGCCATACCCCAATGGCAGCTGGCCCAGAGGTGCAGGAGGCTCTGCTTCCAGTGCCCATGCCACAACCCAGACAGCTGGGCAGTCCCCAACCAGGTCTGGCAGGTATGCAGACATTGGGGTGGATGCTGTCACAAATGGAAGAAGGTCACAGCCAGGCAACAGCCCCCACTGCCAAACTGCTGCAGTAGGTAGAGGGTGCAGGGTCCACTTTAGTTCAGGGTTGCTGCAGCAGTCCATCTGGCACGGGGGGCTAGTGTCCCCATATGTCAACTGGTTGGGCCTCAGAAGCTCCTGAGAGCAAGTAGCCCTGGGCTGCTCACCAGGGCAGCTTTTTACACCTGTGCTGGCCCCAGCCTCCAGCTCCCCCTGACTGCAGATCTAGGAGGAGCTGGGCAGGATCAGTTTGCTTCAAATGGCACAACTTGCCCCATACCAAAAGTGTATGTTCAGGCATGTGTGCTGAGGCAAAAATCCCCAGCACAAATTTGTGCTGCTCTTATTTGAGCTGCTGCAAGCTCACGTGCCTGCATGTGTGGATGCACCCTGGATATCCAAGGGTCAAAAAAACCCGTGGAAAAAAAACCCGGGGCAGCGCACACTCGGGCAGTGCACACTCAGGTAGCACGGCAGCATGGAGAACACTGGACTGTGCAGTATGTGACACTGCAAACACACCACAAAGTGCACAACCGCATTCATCTGGATGCACCTACACAGTCCAAAAGTCTATAAACCAAGAGGAACACCAGCATTCCAGGATGTTTCCTGAACTGCGCCACTATGAGAGGCTGAAGGGGGAAAGGAAAAGGCAACTGCTACAGACTGGATGGAACAGTAGGAAGAAGCGATGCACAAATCAGTGCTTGGCAAACAGACAGGAAGAGTGGCAAGTCAGTTTGGGGTTATCAGGCTAAGTACAGTAAGTGTGAGACAGAGGCATGGGTGAGTAGTGTGGCTTTCTGGTGTGTGAGAAACAAGTGTATACATGACAGAGGGAGTCCAGGGAAGCATGCACTGGGGCTGCACGTTCACATGAGCATGTCTGTGCCTCCAAGTTTGAATATGCAGAAGTACCCATTTGGGCATTATTTTGCACACAGGATCAGGGCTGGGTGGTTGATATGTGCATGGTCACAGGTGAGCAAGTTGATCTGTCTGAACAGGCTGGGAAAAGGTGTGTGAAGGCATGCACTGGAGTGGCCTAAGAGTGGTTGTATAGGCCAGAGGGAAAGGAGTCTGGCCACAGGTGCATAACTGTTCTAGCACAGAGCTGTCCAATTTCTGAGAGGCCGGGACAGCCGAGCCCATATCATGGCACATGCCTTTCACTGCCACATGTTCCTCCTCCCGCAGACACATCCTGCCAATACAGAGCACTGCACTGTGCAGTGCTACATGGATTGCACTGGCCCTGTTGCACCATGCAGAGCCCCTGAGTTTCCCTGAGCCCCACAGTTGCAGGCTTCCCCAGCTCGAGGCCAGGATACCCCACCCCATCTCCAGGCAGCAGAAACAGAAGGAGGAAGGAGAGTCCACAGACTCCAAGGCAGCAGCTGGAGAGGGAGCAGGGAACACAGTTTAATTCCTTTTCTAGGGAGTTAAACTGCAGGTTGCCAGTTAGATAGCCCTGTTCTTGCTAGTGTTTGACCAAAGTGGTTGACTTTTCTTGTATTGTTGCAAGTCGGGTTTTATGGAGTTCCCCTTCTCCTGCATGCACACGCTTGTCCACAAAAATCAAAGCTCCACTGCTGCACGGCAGAACCTCATGTAGCAGCTCCTCCGTAAAGTCCCATCAGGTCAAGAGACAAACCAACCTGGCAATACCTCTCCAACTTCCCAGGCAAAACAGATAAAGAAAACCAAACCAAACCAAACCAAACCTTAAAAGCATTTCTTCCAAGACTATACCTTACTTGCACACTGAGGAGAAAATACAACAGGGTAAACT
Organism: Alligator mississippiensis; assembly: GCF_030867095.1. Lineage (NCBI taxonomy): Eukaryota > Metazoa > Chordata > Crocodylia > Alligatoridae > Alligator > Alligator mississippiensis. The sequence continues at coordinate 220,982,772 of NC_081824.1, read as the reverse complement.
TTGCACCACCACCATAAACACACTTCTGCCCAAGCAGCCTACAAACTTTCATGTGTGCTAATGTGTGGGAAGCTGGACAGCTCAGCCAGAAGTATGAGTAAGTAAGGTGTACGACAGGTCAGCACACTTGCCTCGGGGCCACATTGGGATTATAATTGTAATGGATTCCACTGCAGAAATTTAACCAAATGGCTTCCAATCCACATACCCTCACCACTCCTCCTAACCCTGCCCACCCAAAATACAGCACACTGCAACCCTCACGTCTTTCCTCTTGCTAGGAGGGCCTTAGGAGAAGAGAAAACTGTAAATGTGTGTGCAGCTGCTAAGTTAAAATACATGTATTAATTATGGGCTGCAGGAAGATACTGGAGCACTCTTTTGCCCATTTCTTTTTTAAAGATAAGCACTCCTGTTAAACAAGTATACTCATCAAAAGAAATGTTTATTTTTTTTTGGCACAAAAAAGCTCTCAATGCCCTACAGAATTTCTTACAGCAATTCTCACACAGACAGCAACAAAAAGCAATAAGGGGGTGGACTGGAATTCTTTAAGTCACAGCCTAAATGTAGCAATAGTGTAAAACACTGTTCATTCTCAACTTAAGACTTCACCGCTATTCACTGTTCTAAAATGACTGGTCCCTCACAAGAGAGCTTGCCTTGGGGGGGAGGGGGGGGTTCCTCCCTCCCCTCCCCCCAAATAATACTGCCACTCCTCCATATAAAATAAATAGACCAAGGCACCTCATAGGCTGCCCCAGGATAAAGCAGATCCAGGGCTGAGGGCTGGATACAGAACTTAAGTTCTCTGGTGTTTGCAGCAACTGTTGCCTTTCAGAGGTGAGATGTTTACTTTCCATGGGGAGGAAGTTTCCCCACCCTGTGTACAGACATCCATCTGGCCTAGAAGCTGTATAAGCAACAGGCCCACAGGCCACGGTGGGCCTCTATCACTCATGCCCCTGGCAACCGCTGCAAATTACGTGCAACCTGAAGATTATCCAAAAGGTTTTTGCCTGGCATGGCTCTGAAATGGTTTATTGCATAGTTCTGCTGTACATTCCAGGCAGGCAAAAGAGGTTTATTATGTAGCCGTGAATCCAGTTCTTTAGCTTATATCATGGCATAATTCGCTCACCTCTCTGTCCTTCTAGTTCAGTGTCAGGTTTCTCCCTTCCATTTAGACAACTTTGGCTCAACGTCGTATCGGTGAGCTTCTAAAAGCCTTGTGCTCTGCAAAGGAGACTTGGTGTTGTTGAGAAGAGAGGTCACATAGCCAGAGGAGGTTGGCATATCTCCCGCAGAGGCCTGATGTGCCCCTCATGTTCCTTGTTTGTGCCTTCCCTTCACCCCTCCAGGGCCTACAATGCCATGATCTAATATGCCCAACAAAATGAATGACATTTTTACAAGAAGAGAGAGCAAGAGAGAAAAATGGGCAGCCCTGATTTAGCTGGTGAGGAAGTAATGATTTATAACAACATTTGAGACAGGTCATTAAATATGACCTCCTCGCTGGAAACCCATGCTGAGTAAGATATTTTCTTGTAAATGATTTACCCGCAAGCTTTTCATACTACTGCTCAGTAGCTTTTCCATAACCAAAGTCAGATTCACTGACATTATTCCCAGGCCCTTGTCTTCAACATTTAAACAAAAAACAGTACATCTTAAAGCTATTACTAATTCTTTTGGAGAGGGTAAGAGGAGAGACAGACAAGAGGCAGTTTTATGTTTCCAAAGGCGAATGAAAAATATAGATGCAGAGAACTTCCCCATGCTGCTCTTGACCTTGTGAGAAATGTATTTATAAGCTCCTGGGATGGAAACCACCCCATTTTAGAACATCTCTTCCCACCTATAACATCCTCCAATGTCTTGGTCTTTCTATCTGAGCTCTTCTTCTACCTTCAAAACCATACATCCAAGCCCCTTCCAGAGAGGCATTAAGCGATGTGATTAAATCTGGACCAAGTTTTCCAGTCCACGCTCCACAGAGCATATTAAGCTTAAACTGCGCACTCATAACCCATATGTCACAAAGCTGCAGAAGTTCTGCAACAAACAAGCCATTACAATGCTAACTAGTTATGACATCATGTAATCTACAGTCTTACTGAGAAACTAAAACTCTAAGCATGTGCAATATGAAACTGAGGCATAGTACTGCCTCGTGCATTAGCGGAGCAAAGGAACACCCATTGCAGAACCCTGGAACAGGCTTGGAGCCTGTTGAGCTGGAGGACACCAAAGGAGGAATGGGAGTCTCTCTCAGTAGTGCCAAGGTGACAGCTTCACCCTGCTGGCCCACCTCGCACCATCCTCTCTCTCATCCTGCAGCTTTCCACTGCCATATCCACCACCCTACCAAGGCCTAAGCAAGTTAACAGGACAGAAAGATGAATCTTAAGGAACTGGAGTACAATGCAGCTCCCCGGTCTTTCTAAGGGTGTGGTTGCATGTTACAATTAGCATGTACAATCTTTAAGGAATGTTAGCTGGTGTTAAAGTGAACACGTGACTGGTCACAGCAGGTGCTAATAATCCCTCTAAAGTGCACTGGATTGACCTGCCCTAAGGAGGGTTGGCAAGCAGGGGCATAGTTAAGGGATGCCAACTTTCTCCTGGTTCACTTGCTCTCTGGAACAACATTGGTGGCCTAGATCAGGACCCTGCCAGCTTCCAGTGGCCCACATCAGCCTGTTGCCTTTTGTCCATCCAGACTATATCACCACCAGGCTCTGCCAGCCCAGATGTGGACCCGGGGGGGTGACACAGGTCTCATCAGGCCCTCCACCCCTGGACTGGACTGCACTCACTCACCCCCCTCCACCACGTAGCTCCCAGTTCATCTGCAACTGCTGGCACTGTAGGGGAGCAGGCAAGGAATAAGAACCTGCTGCTGCCACTTTCTGGGCTGAGCTCAGTCCGGAAAGCAATGGAAGTGGGTGGCTAGGCAGGCAGATCTCCCTTCCAAGCCGGCTCCCCCAGGACAGCACCAGCAGCTCAGGTAAGCAATGATCACAGGGTGGGGCAGGTGAGCCACATGGGCCAGGGGGGCAGAGGGAGAGCCCCAAGGTGGGGGGGGGGGGGGTTGTGCAGAGAAGCCCAGAATGGGAGTGGAGAAGAGGGGGGGATTCTTACTTTTAGCAACTCCCCCAGCTGTCACTCTGGGGGAAGATGGAGCATCCACCTGGGAAGGGCTGGGAGCAGTGACTCCTGGGATGCTGGAGGATTGCTCACAACTGGTCATGGCCCTGCAGAACAGCCTAACATGACTTCAACACAAGCTGCCCAAAAGTAGTTAGAGATAATTCTTGCTGGATTATCATACTGCCTTTTATGGATGGGGCAGTCCATAAAAAAAAAAAAATCATGCATGATTTTCACTTCAGCAGCATGATTTCTGCATAGACAGGAAAAAGGGCTAGAAATGTGGTCAGAGAGGTATTCACCCACTACCATCACTATTAGCAAAAGATTCAGAAACCTCTAGCTGAAAAATGGCTACCCTTCTAATACTGCACATTCAGTACTGGAGCCCAGATTGTAAATTCTATCCTTTACCTTCTTATATATGTTTTTGGTTGTGCAACCTCCTAAAACACTGGCTGATCAAAAGGCCCGCTGGAATCAACAGAAGCATCAAATTCAACAGGCTTTGTGTTTACCCCAAGAATATCCAGACAACAGCTTAAAAAAAAAAAAAAAGACCCACTGATTTTTAAAATAAAAGTGAGCAGAAATAATCCAGTCTCTTAACTGAAAAGAATCACGTTGTATTCAGTATCTGGTAGAGAACATGGAGAACAACAGTTCAATATTTACTTAACTAAAATATTTCCTCATCCTTTGCCTTTTTAAAAGGTATATAGCATCTTTGCTACATCTCACAAGAGAATTATTGAATTCCATCATAAAAATGCTACTATGATTCACTATTTGTGGATAACCTAAACAGCATACCTTGATATTCAGAGATAAGAAGGAAGTAGCTCAAGAGCAGCAAACAGCAGGGATGTGGCCTTATTCTCACTATCCTAAACTAATTTTCCACACAAGTTTAGGATAAACACTTGTGTAAAACAGCAAAACCTTGAGCTCTAGACTGGGCCAAATGTTTAACACCAGATGACAAGAAACTGGGTGTTCTCCAAATCCCTTCTCATCTTCGCCAAAATGAGATATAGCATGGATTAGATGCCATTTCAAACAACATTTCCAAAAACTTATTTAGGAAAGTAGATACTGGAATAAAAATTACTTGTCATACAAATATTATGGAGTTTAAACATTGTTTAATGGCAACTTCTAATACTTACAGGAAAGAGAAATGTTGTCCCTTGACTGCTGCAAGCTGGGTAGCAACTCAAATCTACTTCCAAGTTTATAACCTTGATCACAAGAGGTGCTGAATTCCCATAGATCCCACTGAATCACTAGAGGAGGCATGAATGCTCAGCATCATGGAAGAACTGTCCACTGTGGTCCCTCAAGAAATAGTGCATGCCCAGATGCCTTATTGTCAATACCTAATTCAATTATACTTAAGCCGCATGAAAAAACGTTTAAAGAAACAAACAAACAGGTTTATGCAAAACTTCCCTCCCATTCCCTCCACACAAAGCTAACGGCCTGGGTGTTAATTCAATGACAGAGAAATAGATCACAATAAAGCGAACCAAGTGTTTGTGAAAGATGTCGCATTGGCTGCACAATCTGTGCATTTAAACTGTTTATTGCAAACTTAAGGCAATAGCTTCATTCCTACAGAATGGGGATTGCAAAGCAGGTCAATAGACTTTGTTAGCCTGCTCAAGTTTACTCACAAGGGCAAGTCCCACTGAAGTCTGTTTATCTGGTTGACTATGCAATCATGTTGGAGAGAACCAGAGATGCCTTAAATCTCAATGCTAACTTGCTACATCAGATTCTCACAAAGTTCTTGCTCCTCTACACTCCCAATATTCTTTGAAAGGAATGAAGTGATACTGGATAACTCAGTATAACAAACTGTAGGTAAAATAGTCATGTCTGGTCAAAGGTGCCTATGCCCAGGTCAGCATAGCAGCCTTTCTGTCATCACGACTATTTGAGCATGCCCATGCCACCCCATTACCACAATGAGACATGTTGCACTGCTTGGTCAATGCTACCTCACAAACTAGAAGCATCTCAGATACCTCATTTGTAGCACAGCACTAAGGTGGCTGCTCTACTCCTGGGTCCCACATGGAGCAGCATGGCATTTGTCAGCAGACATAAACATGAAACCAATGCCTTGTCTAATCAGAAAGTAGAGCCTTATTTAGCTGCTAACTGTGGGCATGCCCATTTGTGCCACGTCATTCACCTGACCCATGCTTGAGTTCCACTCAGACTGATTCACTGTTCTTGCAAATCACTGGGAATAAGGTTCAGGTTAGGCCCTTTCCAGCTGCATCGCTTGGGGGCTCAACCCTCCCAAGGTAGCAGAAAATGCAGTCACCCCGCAACCACATGCCCAGCCTTGGGACTCTCCTCAGCCTAGGGTTCACTAATATTTGTCCCCTGGCCTCCAGGGCCATCCCATCCCCTCTCACCTGCAGACCTACCCTCTCCCCTGCGTTAAGCAGTAGGGATATGATTCTTAAGTGTCTTTACCCTGCCCTGGGGTCCCTTCCTACCTGCTCTGCTTTTCCAGTCTCTCCCCATGTTACTCCTCCTCTCCACTCAGCTTTAAAACTACTACAGAAGTTTTACAAAACCTCTCCACCTGCTGCCTCCTATTCGGGCTGGGCTGCTGGCTTGGACAGCAGATGTTTCTAATCAGCGGCTTGGTCACAGCTGGGGAAGGCAATTAGGTCCTGCATTAACCCTCTCTGGGCTGCTGCTATGCAGGGTGTACATAGGCCATCAGAAGTGCGTGTGTGAAAAGAAAAAGCAGGCCCTTAGAAGTGTGTAGGACAAAGTAGCTGGGATTTCCCTCCCCATTCTTGTGGCTTTGCATCTCTTCGGGATGAAGCAGGAATGAAACAGCCTACTGACCCAAGTGCACACAAGGCACTTCTGCTTTAAAGTCCTGTAAGAAAAAGTGCCCCGTGACCCATTACAACTAGAATATTCCTCCTTACCTTCTGTCCGTAGAAAACAAAACAACAACAAAAAGCCCAAAAACCCTAAATCATCTCTCTCATACTTCAGTGCCACCAGAGGTGAAGTGGTTCAGAGAACAGATTGCCTTGCCAATTCCTCTGCCAGCTGCGCACGCCAAAAAGAAAATCTATCCTAAGAACACAGATACAGGAATGCGCTGAAGCCCAAAGTGCCACACAGAGTTACCTGAATGAAGCTCTGTGCTGTTCTGCTCAGAAGATGGCCAGGTTCCTGACTGAGTGTGCACAGAAAGGAAGGGTAACTTTTAAGCACCAAAGTAAACAAAATAAGTCCTAACAATCCCAAGCAAGAGAATTCCTCACTTCATTCAGGATCTCTGCTGTGTGCTTTCTTGTTCCAGGCAGGAAGTGCCAGTATGCTACCAAGGTCTTGGTTTTACTTTGCACAAGAATGGCAATGGAGTCCAAAGAAAAAAGAAAAAGGGTAGATAATTTGCTGTCATACAAAGTAATTGGAGACCCTGAAAGGCAAATAGTAGAATTCCTTGAAGAAATACAAATTGTAAAATCCTTCCTAGGGCAGCCAGGCTAGAACAAGGAATGTCTGATAGGGTGCCCAGCAGTGTACCAGATGTTGATACTAAGGAGCCCCTCTGGAAATAGATGAAGGAGCTGAATGACCAAAGTATTTTGAAAGTATAAATGGGTGGGTTGTCAACAAGTCATATATTGCACTGGCCAAAGTTATCATAAGACTGGTGACAAAACAAGTATCAGAAGAGAAGGCAGAGTGCCCTGAGTTAGTAATGGGCATGTGACTGGTCCCTGCAAACTCCTTGCAGGATTCTTAGATTCCACCAGAAAGGCCCAGATTCCACGCAGAAATCCTTCTCGATAAGCCTGGACAAAACTGGTTTACAGGCAGCATGTTTGCTCTCTGGTGGAGCAGGAAGAGCCTTCTTCATAGGAAAGAAGTGTGATATAAGAACAGACAAGAGTGTGGTTGTGCTGCAAAGTACTAGCCAGGACCTCCATGTGGTAAACTAGGAATGCAGTATAGAAAATATTTAGTAAGGCAGGCCTTTTTCCTGATTTTTTTTTGTGATAAATAAAAGATATCTTGCTTTTTGCAGGGCTGGCTTGTCACTGAGCAGACTTAGGACATTTTTACATGTGTTGGAACGTGGCACGGGGCACTTTTAATTAGCAAGCTGTGCTAATTAAAAGCACCCGCACGTCACGCGCATCAGTGTCGCCCTGCATCCCTTGCTGAAAAATTGGTGGTGGAGCGCTTTGAACTAAAGCTCATCGAATGGGTCTTATTTCAAAAGTGCCCACGCCACCATTTTTCAGCACGGAGATGCATGGCGACACCAATACGTGAGAGATGGGAGGCTGCCGGAGTACATCAGTTTTCGTGCTGCAACAGACTCAATTTACAGCATGTCAGAGCAAGCTCTGCACATGTGTGTTGAGTTAGTCATGTTAATCTGAAGTCAAGCAGAACACAGGGTAGATTTGCACCTCACAGACTACCCAAAGTAGATATATAAAGCACAAACTTGTGAGCTGTACAGCTCACTTGGTCAGAGCTGTAAAACAACATGCAGAAAGTAGAGTAACTGAGTAAGCCTGCCATTGTCCCCAAGAGAACAGAGTTGCAGGTGCTGATCTGAACTCCAACTCAAGAGCACTGAGGTGACTGCAGTGAGTTTGCAAGCCGAGGCCATGTGGAAAAAAAGGATTGTAGGATCCCAACTTGAAAAAAGTGACAGCTGGAAGCTTGGTAATCTGAGTGTGGTGGAATGGACAACACCAGCCATCTTAGAAATGGTATAAGCAACACCTCACCCTGCTGGGCAACAATGGTCAATGCTCTGCTGCTGCTCCTGAGTGGAGACACGGGAATGCCTCTTGTATAGGTACAGATGGAGAGCAGGATATTAAAATAGGAGAAGCGAAGCTGGGCATGAGCACATGCAGCGGAAGCCTCTGGGTTGTTCAGTAATGCTCTTTGAGCTTTAAAGCTTTGCTGAGGTAGTTTTACAGCATTGCAACACCATGATGCACTGTTCTCTTTAGGGCTGACATTTTAATGCAGTCTCATTGTCATTTGATTTCGCCAATGGTGTGAGCAAGCGGGCACTCTCAGCAGCACGGCTAGGATGAAAATTGCTCCCAGGCTCAGTAAAATGGCAGGCTGAGCTGATCTGGCAGGCACACAAGGAAGCTGGAAGGAGAAACACTTAATTGCCACTGTACCTGTAGGCTCCAGCTATTTTGGTGGTCTGTTGGCACACGAAGGCTGGCAATATGGGCTGGGCTGGGCTGAGCTGCTCTGCTGTGTGGGTAAGAAAAGCAAATCGGTAGCTAAAAAAGGCAGGCTGGGTTAGACCACACTGACTTAAGAGGAGCCAGGGAACAGAAGGTCTCCTGGCACTGACAGGTTGGTAGATTGCTCAGCTGCAAAAAGTAGAAAGGACTGAGTAACATGGAGGTCTGAACTGGGGCCCTCCATCCCTATACTCAAGGGAACTAGAGGAAGAGAGTTACACCAGCAGACTGGCAACCAGCCTGCTCTGAAGGCTCAGAGAGGAAGAGCCAGAGAAACATGCCCAGAGCCCTGAAGCTGCTTTGATGGTCACTGGTACCAACCACGGGGAATCCTGGCTACCTTGTTTTTTAAACTGAGGTTTTGGGTGCAAGTCCAAGTCCCTCAAAGCGAGAGGGGATGAAAGAACTATTGAGGGGTTCTAGTATACAATTCCAGGCACATGCCTTTTTCTGAAATAGTTGGGGCAAAAGTTCCCAGTTCCTGTTGCTGTCTGAAAGGGCTGAGGAGAAAGGGGGGACCAACTGCCCAGGGGCTTTTCCTGCTCTGGACTGACTTCCTGGCTATTCATACCTCAGCCCAGAATGGAGGAAAGGGGAAAGTCTCTGACCTGTTGCTGCCAGGACCTGCTCCTGGCTTTTCACCCTGAATGCATATCCAAAGGCCACCTGGATGTGCAGATGGGAGCATGTTAGGTCTCCACAGGCAGGCTATGTGCACAGCCCCTCCTGCCTTAATTCATAGGATCTGATGAAGCAGGCTGTTGTCTACAAAACCTCATGCTTCTCTGAACCAGTTTGTCTCTAAAGCAGAAGGTCTCAACATTTTTAGCCTCAAGGCACCCCTTGGTGCCAGCTCTTCGTTTTCACTTATTTTTTTGACTCTGAAAAATTAATTCAGCAGCTTTTCTATTGCAAAAAACTTGGGAAGACCATAACAAGTCAGAATAGTTTTAGCACTAGGGATTCTTATTTGAAATCATTGGACTTATTTTGTGAAAATAAGTCCAATGAGTTGCTGAGTTGCCGGCCCCCACAGGCAACATGGGCCCAACTGCAACTCCCGCCCCTGCTCTCCCCAAGACAAAACGTAAGGTGTTTGTTGTGGGAGACTCCCTCCTGAGGGGGACGGAGGGGCCAATCTGCCACCCTGACCCCTTAGCCCGGCAAGTCTGCTGCTTCCCAGGGGCCCGCATCCGGGACATTGCAGAGAGGATCCCCAAGCTCCTCAAACCCACAGACCGCTATCCCATGCTCCTTATTCATGTGGGCACCAATGACACGGCTCGGAGCACTCCCAGCCAGGTCATGAGGTGCTACAGGGATTTGGGAGCGGGGCTTAAGGGTCTGGGGGCACAGGTGGTGTTCTCGTCAATCCTCCCAGTCTCAGGCTATGGGCTGAGAAGGGACAGGAGGATCTATGTGGTCAACCAAAGACTGCGGCGCTGGTGTCGTCAGGAAGGCTTTGGCTTTCATGACCACAGCCCGCTCTTTGGCGAGAGAGGCAGCGAGCTGCTGGGAAGAGATGGTCTCCACCTCTCTCCCCTAGGGAGGAGGCTCTTCTCAGCCAGACTGGCTGACCTGCTCCACCAGGCTTTAAACTAAGCCTGCTGGGGGACGGGGGGACGACCGCCACTGCTGGCCCGCTGAACAATCCTTGCAAAGCCAGCGGATCATGGCACTCAAGGGAGCCCACCCCAGCCCCAGCCCTGGTAAAATCTGTGGGCAAGGAAGGAGCCCCCCAGGGGGCGCTTGCCTGCCTGTACACAAATGCCAGGAGCTTGGGGAATAAGCAGGAGGAGCTCATCCTCCTGCTCAGTGCAAACAATTACGATGTCATAGGGATCACGGAGACCTGGTGGGACTCCACCCATGACTGGACCACGGGGATAGATGGCTATACCCTGTACAGGAGAGATCGTGTACAGAAAAGGGGCGGGGGTGTAGCTCTCTATGTTAAGGAAAGCTACGCGTCCCTGCAAGCCGATACTGGCGACCAGGGTGGACGGCTGGAGACCCTCTGGGTTAAAATCCGTGGGGAACACGGCACAGGGGACACAATGGTGGGAGTCTATTACAGACCTCCCACCCAAAGTCCTGAGCTAGACCAGGAGTTTGCCCAGGAACTGGCTGAGGCAGCTTGCTCCAGGACCATGGTTGTCATGGGTGACTTCAATTACCCAGACATCTCGTGGGAGGATCGCTCAGCAAAATCTGAGCGGTCGCAGAGCTTCCTCTCGTGCGTGGATGACCTCTACCTGACTCAAGAAGTCTATGGGCCAACAAGAGGCAAAGCGCTGCTCGACCTGGTGCTGGCTACTGGGGAGGACCTAGTCGGCGACCTAGTGATCGATGGGAAGCTGGGTGACAGCAACCACGAGCTGATCACCTTCACCATCCGCCGAAAAGCTGGCAAATCAGTCAGCAACACGCAAGTCCTTGACTTCAGGAAAGCCGACTTTGACAAGCTCAGGAGGCTTGTCAGTGAGGCCCTAAGGGACTGTGACCGCAGGGAGAGGGGAGTTCAAGAAGAGTGGTTGCTCCTCAAGGGAGCGATCCTCAATGCACAAACTAAGTCTATTCCATCTCGGAGGAAAGGCAGCAAGAGGGCACAGCAGCCCCCCTGGCTCTCCAGGGACCTAGCAGACCTCCTGAGGCTAAAAAGAAAGGCCTACAAAGGATGGAGGATGGGAGTCACCTCCAAGGAGGATTATTCTGCACTGGTCCGGTCCTGTAGGGAGCAGACCAGGAAAGCCAAGGCTGCAACTGAACTCCAGCTAACTTTGAGCATCAAGGACAATAAAAAGTCCTTTTTCAGATATGTGGGGAGCCGGAGGAAAAGCAGGGGCAACGTTGGACCCCTGCTGAACCAGATGGGGCAACTGACAACTGACGCCCAGGAAAAAGCCAACCTATTAAATAGGTACTTTGCGTCAGTCTTTCATCAGCCCCATGGGATGCCTGTGCCTGCTACAGGGCCGGGAAGTCCGGGTGAGGGTGATCCCCTGCCCTCCATTAATGCTGACTTTGTGAAGGAACATCTTGAGAAGCTGGATACCTTCAAGTCAGCCGGCCCTGACAATCTTCACCCCAGGGTACTCAAGGAGCTGGCGAGCATCATAGCCCAGCCTCTAGCGCGGATCTTTGAAAACTCTTGGCGCTCTGGTGTAGTGCCTAAAGACTGGAAGAAGGCCAACGTGGTGCCTATCTTCAAGAAAGGGAGGAAAGTGGATCCGGCTAACTATAGGCCCATCAGCCTGACTTCTATCCCGGGGAAGATCTTAGAAAAGTTTATTAAGGAGGCCATCCTTAATGGACTGGCCGACGCCAACATCTTAAGGGATAGCCAGCACGGGTTTGTTGCAGGTAGGTCTTGCTTGACCAATCTCATTTCCTTCTACGACCAGGTGACCTATCACCTGGACAAGGGAGAAGAGATTGATGTCATATATCTTGACTTCAAAAAAGCCTTCGATCTGGTGTCCCATGATCGTCTCTTGGAGAAACTGGCCAATTGTCGCCTTGGGTCCCCCACGATCCACTGGCTGGAAAATTGGCTCCGGGGTCGGACCCAGAGGGTAGTAATTGATGGAAGTCACTCATCGTGGTGTCCTGTGACCAGTGGGGTCCCCCAGGGCTCAGTCCTTGGACCCATACTGTTCAACATCTTCATTAACGATGTAGACACTTGAGTCAGAAGCGGACTGGCCAAGTTCGCCGATGACACCAAACTTTGGGGCAAAGCATCCACGCCAGAAGACAGGCGGGTGATCCAGGCTGACCTGGACAGGCTCAGCAAGTGGGCAGATGAGAATCTGATGGTGTTCAACGCCGATAAATGCAAGGTTCTCCACCTTGGGAAAAAAAACCCGCAGCATCCTTATAGGCTCGGCAGTGCTATGTTGGTTAGCACTATGGAAGAAAGAGACTTGGGGGTCATCATTGACCACAAGATGAACATGAGCCTGCAATGCGATGCTGCGGCTAGTAAAGCGACCAAAACGCTGGCTTGCATCCATAGATGCTTCTCAAGCAAATCCCGGGACGTCATTCTCCCCCTGTACTCGGCCTTAGTGAGGCCGCAGCTGGAGTACTGCGTCCAGTTTTGGGCTCCACAATTCAAAAAGGATGTGGAGAAGCTTGAGAGAGTCCAGAGAAGAGCCACACGCATGATCAGAGGTCAGGGAAGCAGACCCTACGATGATAGGCTGAGAGCCCTGGGGCTCTTTAGCCTGGAAAAGCGCAGGCTCAGGGGTGATCTGATGGCCACCTACAAGTTTATCAGGGGTGATCACCAGTATCTAGGGGAACGTTTGTTCACCAGAGCGCCCCAAGGGATGACGAGGACGAATGGTCACAAACTACTACAAGATCGTTTCAGGCTGGACATAAGGAAGAATTTCTTTACTGTCCGAGCCCCCAAGGTCTGGAACAGCCTGCCGCCGGAGGTTGTTCAAGCGCCTTCATTGAACACCTTCAAGATGAAACTGGATGCTTATCTTGCTGGGATCCTATGACCCCAGCTGACGTCCTGCCCTTTGGGCGGGGGGCTGGACTCGATGATCTTCCGAGGTCCCTTCCAGCCCTAATGTCTATGAAATCTATGAATCACGACTGCATGCCGAACAACGCAGACATTGCCTTGCATCCCATGGCACCCCTGAAAGAATCACAAAAGTGCCCAGGTTGTAGCACCCTGGTTGAGCATCACTGCTCTGTGGTGCCACCTTGCCTTGCCATCTGTATGACTTCAGACTAATGTGGCTAGTTACGTTTGCTGACCTTAGGGAGGGGAGATATGCTGTGCTGCCTTATTTCCTCCTTCTATACACCAGTTTCCTGCAGACTCCTTCCATCCAAAAAATTCCTTGTCACCACAGAGAGAAACTGAAATAACAGAATTGGGGTAGAGGGAGGGGAGAAAGCGCCTGTTTGAAGGCAGGGAAGAGAGATCTCAGACCTCCCTCCTGATTCTTCCAGCAGAGGCAGATGCACTGGGGAGTTAGGGAGGCCAGCCAGTCTCTGAAAGAACTGTTCAAAGTAAAGGAGCCTCTTTGCTTCAGAGATCAAGGCTAACTCAGTCAAAACTGATCATAGAGCATCACGTGCCCAGGAAAAAAAAATTAAAAAAAAAAAGTCCCCTTGAATCTTGATTGAACCTCTCCTAAAAGCAGGTAATAGACTTCTGTGTCAAAATCTGAGTGGGCTGTCTGATTCAGGTGCTTTTGAAACTATCAGTTGCCCTGAATTTTACCCCTCTGATTTTAGGGCTCCCATATTTGTAAGACAGTAAAACATTCTGAAGTCTTACAGTACCTTCCACCCAAGCATCTTAAAGTGTTTTACAGCCACTGACAAATAATCCTCATAAAGTCCCTGCTTCCTTGCACCTCCCAGAAGAGTTCACAGCCTCTAAGAAGGCTCGTCTTGCAACCCTTTCTTGGTAAGATTTAGAGTTGCGCCTAACTAACTGGACTCAACTTCTATAACATTAGCTCCCAGAAGGCTATTCTTCTAACATGTCAAGTTTCTTCCAGTAAAATCCATTGTGCGTTTTAAAGTTTATCTACAGTGATGGACTGGAGCAGAACAAGAACAGCATGAAGTAATGAAGCTAATCCCAGATAGCATCATGAGAATGTTCCTTCCGTGCCAGACTCCAGAAGCATGCTACTCATCAGATCAGAGCTCAGGTTAAACCAAACTGCAATCCTGAGACCAGCAGGCCCGCCCTATGCCTGAAAAAATGGCACCTGTGCCTGAAAGCTTGCAAAGAACAAATTTCCCAAATATTCAGTTGGTCTAATAAAAGATATCACATCTACCCAAAGAACCTTGTCTTCCTACATTCTTAAATCAACACAGCTACAACCAACACCCCTCCCCCCCCCCCCAAGGCACCATCCTGAGGCACAGTTACACGTAGTGCCTTCCAAGGGCAGAAGTATCAGACTTCCAAGTCAGGATGTCTTCAGAGACAAAGCCCATTTAGGTCATTTTTAGACATTTTATTATGCTATTAGTTTTAAATGCATCATCTCCTCTGACCCGATGCCTTATGTCTGCTGAAATCTAAGAAACATTTACTCAAATATAAGTTGACCTAAATATAAGACACCACCCCAATAATTAGATTCTATATATGGAGGTCATAAATTTGTTGTAATTTCCCAGTGATATAATTTAATTATTTGAAGTTTGCCTCAAATTCATCCCCTTCCCACTGCTACAGCAAGGAAAATTAATCTGGTGGGTCAGGTAGCCCCCTAGTTCTCTGCCTCCCCCCAACTGCTTCCCCCTGCAGCCGCTACACCCATCCCCTTACCGTACTGTCCAACCTGCTCTCCCTGAGCACATGGAAGTGAAGCAAATTTGAAAACACTGACCTTGAAATAAATGTACCTGTAGTAATTTGCATAAAATTTACTTCATTCATACAGAATTGATACATCTTGCCTTTTTTGAAACTGTTGCAAATTTTACTATAAATACTTCATAAACAGTTTTAAGCAGCGCTTTAATACCTATTTATAGATAGTACAACCCTTTTTTCCCTCCCAAGGACCAAATCAGTTCTGAATTCACTTGGGCAAAGCCTGAGTCAAGTTCCAAACATTGACTAAACAGAGCTCAATTGTTCAAGTCTGTGTGGCTCTATCACTGGGTAAGTACACTCCTTCCCAGACCTATTGGTTTGGGGTTTCCGATACTACCCAAATCTATGGCAGGTGTCCTAGGCGCAAGCCCCAAGCCTGGAGGCTTTGAAATCTCCTCTGCTCCTAGCCAAAAGGCCAGGTGGTAAACCAGGAGAAAAGCGCACACATGGTCCACCCATTACCACAAAACTGTACAACTGATTTTCCTGCATTAAAGAAACCTTCAGGAATCAGCCTACCTGGAGTGCAATGGTCAGGGCAGGCCTCACTCTGGGGAAACCATCAGCACAACCAGTCAACCAGACTGATCATGGGATCTGCCCCTCCAGGTAAGTTTTTTTGGGTTTTTTTGGTTTCATTATTGTTGTTTTTTTAAGGTAAATTTTTTGTGTCCAAAGTCAAATCAGACAAATCAATTCAAAATTCATGAGTCATTCAAGAATCATATGTTGCCCTACTACTGGTAAGTATCCTCCACCCCTGTCTAGGGCTTCACATGCTTCCAACTCCTTTGGCAGGCATCCTTTGTGCAGGTCCAAGTGCAGAGCCTTGGGGTTCGGATGCCCCCAAGTTTTGCTTGCCCACGGCCACAGGAACAAGTTAGGGAGAAGTCTCCCAATTCCATAAAGTCAGCGTGTAGCCAAGATCCTCCCATTGGAAGCTAACCAGTAGGAAGCTAACTATGAGGCCCTTGTAGGGAGTCCTGTCTGCAAGAAAACAGTGGTTCAACCCTCCACTACACAGTGCCATTTAGCTGCATTATGTTGGTCAGGGGACTTCTCCATTGCCACCACTGTGGTCATGGTATTTCCCCTGCCAGGTAAACATGCAAGATACTAATTGAAAGTAAAAAACTCCTCAAGATTGACCATGCAGTTCATTGGGCTGGGCTCCAGCAGAGACAGCAGCTTTTCAAGCCATGGTGATCCCACAGATCAGCACTGCTCAGTAGGGCTGTGCGAAGCTTCAGTCGCTGATTCTATTCGACAGAGATTCGGCCTGATTCAGCAGCCGAATCTCTGAATCTGCACTGAATCAAGAGACCCTATAATCTCTCTGAATTGAAACTCTCCAAATTGATTTGGAGAGATTTGATGATTCGGACATAGACACAGCTTTAAAAGTTTTTTCTACATACCTCAAGGTACCAGGCAGCTCATGAATGCTGAGATGCTGGGGCAGATGGAGTGTTCCATGGGAACACAGGGGGTGGGGTCCCCAGCAGGCTCAGCAGCGGACCCAGAAGTGGATCAGAAGCACTTGCGGTCCACTTCTGGGTCCACCAGGGAGCATGCAGGGGTCTCTTTCCACTGCTCCCTGGCTTGGCAATTGGTGCCTCCTGGGTCTGGGGGGCCACCCGGGGTCCCCCTGCAACCAATGGCCAAGCTGGGGGCGGGGCACATGCTTGGCAGCAGACCCCTCCCCCCGCTTGCCCAATTGGATTTGGAACTGGTTTGGCCTTGAAAAAGATTGTGGTAGGCTTTTATCAGTATGTTTGCCCAATATGGGCCATGTGTTTTATAGTTATGATCAGTGTTGGCTACATTTAACCAGTTTCATAGCTGGTCTATTACTGAGCACATGCTGCTTTTGGCAGCAGTTTAATGATAGGCAATGTATTTAATGAGGTTTTCTTGTATGCAAATATAAGATGAGGTGCTTCCCCCCCATGATGATTGGAAGAAAATACTTCATCTTCTGGTTGAGTAAATATGGTAGTTGGCTTTACAGGAGGAAGGATGCAAGAAATAGATTTAGGAACATTCTGAAGAGATTCTTGATAGTGTTTTTGCTACATGTGCGGTACCGCAGAGTACATAATAATCTAGGGTGGTATCCTGGTCTTATTGGCACTTACTTGGAATGTCAGTGGTTTTGCCACTCATGAGTAATGATGTAGCAATCCAATAATTTAGCCGATAAAATGTTTGTATAACGCCACATTGTGTATTCCATATAAAATACATATGTTTCCAAAGCGGAACAATAGCTATATAAATTACCACCTTTGGGAAAAGCAGTTTATCTAAATTTTAAAAATATGCTCAAAAGTCTTTGGCTCATGTAACTTCTCCCAAAATGTTTTGAATAAATCAGACTGGCTTCATCAAATTATTTGCCTTGAAGATGCTAAATTCAATTCCTGATCCCTAAATATTTTTAGAATTATAGATAAAGCAGATGGGAAGGGACCTCAGGAAGTCATTTAGTCCAAGCCTTTTGTTCAAGGCAGGATTATAAATTAGACATAAGTTAACAAACGCCAATGCACAGCAAGGAACATCTCAACATTTATTCTTCCTGAACTTTTTTATTCCATTAGAAAGTATTCAGTTACAATTCCACAGGATCATCCATATCTTTGCTACATTTTATGATACAACCCATAACACCTTATCTTCACTAAAACATTTTTTAAACTACCCACTTGCAGATGTCTGCACACTAAACGCCAAAAGCTTAGAAATATTGGTCACTTAAGAAAAATACCTCTGGGGTGAAATCCTAACTTCAGTGAAGTCAATAGTAAAGCATACAGGGTAAAAATAGACATCTCATTTGAGTTGGTTCCAATTGATCCTAGTCAAAACCTAGAAGTGGTATTGTGGCTGGTCTGGGGATGAATAATGAATACTCTCTCGCAGGGACTCACCTGCCATGCCTTGAGATGTTGGAAGAATAAGAAAATTAATTATCCCCGAGAGATAGTGTAGTTAATCGTGTGAGTCATGAGAAAAACAAAAATTCATTTTATTGGGCTCCCCACATGAGTGTTTATAATTGCCATAGTCCATAGTGCTCCTACGCTTTATTCTTTCCTTTCCTTGTCTCTTGCCTCACTTAGTAGGGGTTTTCTCCTTTGATCTGGCCTCTCCTTCGCTTCTTCCTTTGTCTTTCAGATGCATCAGGTGTCTGTCCGCTCATCACAATCCCATTCTCGTCAGACCCTGAAAGTAAGTAACTTTTTCTCACCTTTTCTTCTCCGGATCCCTTGCTGTGAGTGTCTTCACCCATGTGACTGGTTGTCAGAACGAGCCTTCCAGTCACCGCACGTCTTCAGTCTTCATACACCTCCGCTTTTATCCCTCCATCTTGCTGCTTGCCGTTTAACTCTTCCCCGGGGTGCAGATCCCCTCAGCAGTGATCAATGTTTTAATTACTTTTGCCCCTGTCCTGACCTCACTCTCTGCCCCCTCCTTGGGGTTACCCCCTCTAGTATAGGGTTGTCTTTCACCGTTACACACCTTCCCCCTTTAGTTCCGATCTGAGGGGGGGAAAGAAAAAAAAGGAAGAAGAAAGAAAATGGGACAGCGAGGTAACACAAAAAGTGAAATAATGGAAACAAAAACAAAAAAAAAGGGTTCTTCCCCCAGTCTTCTCCATGGGTAGTGTCATTCAGGATGCCATGAATCTTCCCAGGTTACCCGTCGGGTCTCAAGAGGAAGTCAGAAGTTATGTTCATTCTTGCGGCTCAATGCTCCACTGAAAAATATAATGGTTGTAAAACTAAAGACCAATGCATCAGCTTGGCGTTATCTGTTTTTGTGGATTGGAGCCACTTAAGAGGGGCATGATCGGTCATTAGCACAAATTGCCTTCCTAGTAAATAGTATCTAAAAAGCTTGATTTCCCTCCGAACAGCCAAGCACTCTCTTTTGACTGTTGAGTAGTGTGTTTGTACTGCTCACAAATTTTTAATGGCATATGCTATGGGTCCTTCTTCCCCTTGGTGTCTCTGAAATAGTATTGCCCCCAGTGCAGTGCCAGATGCATCTGTCTGTAGGCAGGTGTCACGGCAGGGTCCTCACGGAGGGCCGTGATCTCCTTGAGGCCCTCTCACCGCGCTACTCCGGCCCGAGGGCACCCTCCATTCTCGCCTGCCACGTCTTGATCAAATATGTAGTAGGGAGGCTGCCTTGTGTTTCCTCGGGCCTGTCAGCTCCTGGACCCCTCGTGGGTCTCCCCATACAATGGCGCTACCCAAGCGCCCCAGCCTTATGGGCTATGCGTGGCTCCTACTTCCCCTGATACCACGCCCCAAGCCTCGCAGATGTAAAGGACGTTGTTCGGTCTATACGCCCGCTTCCTGGGCCTCCTCTCTAATGTGGCCCACTCTGGGCTCCCTCTCTCATGCCCAGCCTCTTGCTGGGACTCCTGTCTAGCCCACTCTGGGCCTCCCCTGCCGGTGTGGTTCCGCTTCGGGACTCTCTAGCGGGCCTCCGGTCCTATGGGCCAACCGCACGGATACCCTCCCTGACTCTGGCTCCCCGCGCTGCTACTCCCTGTCTTCTCAGGGGCAACCGCAGCGCCCTGCCTTGGTCTGAGGGGGATTGCCGCACTAGCCTGCGGCCGGGCTCGCTATGCCCGTGCGCCCACACTGGGCTACTCAACAAAGCACAATGGCGTTCCCCCTTTCTGGGGCTCGCCGCGCCCACACTGGGCTACTCAATAACGTACAAGGGCGTTCCCCCTCTCTGGGGGCTCGCCGCGCCCACACTGGGCTACTCAATAAAACACAATGGCGTTCCCCCTCTCCGGGGCTCGCCGCGCACACACTGGGCTACTCAATAACGTACAAGGGCGTTCCCCCTCTCTGGGGGCTCGCCGCGCCCACGCTGGGCTACTCAGTATGGCCCCGCTCTCTAGGGCTGCTCAGTATGGCGCTCCCCCCTTCTCTGGGGCTCGCCGTGCCCACGCTGGGCTACTCAGTAATACCGCCCCTTTCCTGGGGCTGGGGGCTATGTTCCCCCCACACGCAATCCGGGGTCTCTGTCCCCGTCCGCAACCTACGGGTTGCACCCGCGACCCACTGGCCGCGCTCCTCGCCGCCAGCTGCTCGCGCAGTGGCGTGCGAGCTGCGCCTTCGGGGTCTATGTTCCCCCACACGCAATCCGGGGTCTAGGTCCCCGTCTGCAACCTATGGGTTGCGCCCGCGACCTACTGGCCGCGTTCCTCGCCACCAGTTGCTCATACACTGGCGTGCGAGCTGCGCCTTCCCTGGCGCTATGTAGATAATGCGCCCTCTTGGCGCTAGAGCACCCCACACTCTCTGGGGTCCCTATAGTTGAGGCCTCCTCCAACCCCTGCAGCCTCACCCAAGCCTCCGGGTGTAATAACACAAACACAAAGCAAAACCACAAGCCCCTAGGCTGTAACACAAATGCAAGCCGCCTGGCCATAACTCCTCATCATAGCTCAAGCCTCCAGGGCTATCATGAGCTGTACTTGCGACTTAGGCTCCTTCCCATATCTCGGCCGAGGGAGCTCCCGCCTCTCCGGCTGCTGGCAGAGAACTGCCAGCCTGGCTTCGGCCCTGGGCTTTATAAGGGCCAGGCCCTGCCCCCTACAGGCAGCTGGCTCTGCTTAGTTGCTCCGGAAACCCACAGCTGTGCTCACTTGGTTCTGCCAGGGCTCTCTCCCTGGCAGTTTCTCCTCTCTTAGAAGCAGGCACTAAGGTGCCCTGCGACAGCAGGTTTCCCTGAAATCTGGAGCGTATAGCACCGGTTCTTGGCATAGTGCCTGTTTGATGTTCTCAAATGCCTGCACGGCTTCAGGATGCCAGTTTACCGGGTTTTTCTTTCCTTTGATAAGGTCAGTCGGGGGGGGACTACAACCTGCGAAAATCCCTGAATGAACCGCCAGTAATAGTTCGCAATCTCAGTTACCTCATGGTCTTGGGAATTTGATATTTCTGGATGGCTTCCACTTTGTCTGCCACCAGCCGTATTTGGCCTTGTTCAACCATGAAGCCCAGGTACTGGGTCTCCCTGTTTCCCAAGGCACATTTTTCTGGGTTGGTGATCAGTCCCACCTGTCTTAATTCTGTGAGGACTGCTCAAAGATGCTGGCAATGGGATTCCCACTCTTCCGAGAATACGATGACGTAGGCCGATGCATATTCCCGATGAGGAGCGAGTAGCAAGTTCATCAATCACTGAAATGACGCAGCTGCCCCATGAAGCCCAAAGGGCATCCTTTTGAAATCAAATAGACCCCATGGGGTGCCAAACGTTGTCTTCTCTCAGTCCCATCCTGCCATTGGTATCTGTTGGTACCCCTTTGTGAGGTCTAATGTTGAAATGCACTTGGCAGTACCTATCTTTTCCAACATATCATCAATCCTTGGCATTGGGAATACATCAAACACTGCTACCTTGTTGCCTTTGCTGTAGTCCATGCACAAATCTGGCTTTGGCACAATGACAAGAGGGCTCATCCAGGGGCTCCTTGATTCCTAGTCATCGCATCTGTTCGATTTCCTTTTTGACCACTATCCATAAGGTGTCATGGCAGGTGTCTCCATTGGTTATGTACGATGCAACCCTCTGGGGTTTGAATTCTTTATGCTTTATGCTCTATTCCCCGGGCTTCTGCAGGCACTTCATTCAATACATCCTGAAAATCACTGACGATAGTTTTTAACTCCTCTTGCTGCTCATTTTCTAATGCCTCCTCCACCCAGGGCATTACCCTCCTTCCTTGTGGCATTTCTCATCCTCCTAGGGCCTCTAGGACTCCACTCCTCCGCATTAGCCACCCTTTCCTGGGGTGCCACTTCTTTAAGAGGTTGACATGATATATTTGTCTTCTGTGGACCGGTTTGGTCCTTAACCCCTCATAATTAACAGCGCCCACTTTCCTGGTGATCTGGACTGGGCCTTGCCATTGGGCCAGTAGTTTATGTAGGCTGTCTGGCAACATTACCAGCACCTGGTATCCCTCCTGAAATTCTCTTTCCCATGCTTTCCTGTCATAGAACTGCTTTTGTCTGACTTGGCTTCTACCCAGGTTTTCCTGGGCAATGTTATGGGTTTTCGCCAGTCTCTCTTGAAAGTCTGACACTACTTTTGGGGTATTGACCCTGTCTGGTTCCGTCTCTGTCCAGCCCTCGCAGATAATATCCATCAGCCCGCAGGGTCTGTGCCTGTACATTAGTTTGAAAGGGGTGTATTGTGTAGAGGCTTGTGGGGCTTCCCATCTAAGAACAACAAGGGGGGTAACATGTCGTCCCACTTGCCTGTATACATCCCCAGATCATGCCTATCAGTGTTCTGTTAAATCTTTCAGCCAGACCATCTGTCTGGGGGTGGTATACCAATGTCCTAAGCTGTTTTATCTGCAAGGTCTTACATACTCCCTTTAATACAGTCAACATAAAGTTTCTTCCTAGGTTGGTAAGAATTTCTCACAGGATCCCCACCCATGCCACCCATTTCATCAGGGCTTCTGTAATCTTGGGTGCTGTCACACTCCGTAGTAGTACCATCTCCAGGAACCAAGTTGCATGGTCTATGATACCAGCAAGAATTGGTATCTGGCATGGCTGCAGGGAAAGGGCCTGGCGATATCTAAAGCAATTCTATCAAAGGGACGTCCCGCTACTGGTAGAGGCATCAGGGGTGCTTTTAGGGGCTTCATCCCTACTGTCTTCTGGCAGGCCGGGCACTTCCAGCAATGCTTCTTAATCATTTTATAAATTCTAGGCCAAAATACTTTGTTAGCGAGACAGGCCTCAGTTTTCTTCTGCCCCAGATACCCCTCCCACCCCCCCCACCCCCATGGAAAGAATATGTGCCACTTGAAGTAGGGATGTCCAGTAAGGACAGAATACCAGAATCTGGGATTGCAGCTCCCCATCTCATCTCCTTTCTACCTGGTATATAATGCCATCTCTTACCTCGAAATGTGGGTTCTGGTCCATTAGTCGAGGGTCCAGTATATTTTCTTCTCTTTTGGCCACCCATTCTTGCAACATGGTCTAGAAGAGCGGTTCTTTGTTCTGTTCCTTTCAGAGGTTGCTGCTGCTGATCACTTGGTCCAAGTCCAGTTCCTCATGTCCTGGGTCTGTCGGCTCTCCAAAGTATATTTCTCTATAATGAGCCAGAGAATCTTCCCCTTCAGGGTTTTTCATTGCTTTGTTCACCACCTCTCGCAGGTGGGGCCAATCAATGCCAAGTAGCATGGGGAATAATAAGGTTTCGGCTAAACTGACTGCTATTTTTTCAGTTCATCACAGTGAGCCTAATTTTTTTTCTTTCAAAAGTATAGGATGCCCCATGTATGCAGACCATACTCACTGCATTTTCAGGTGTGCCCATCTGGAATGGGATGAGGTCTGCTCTGACCATGGTTTGTGTGCATCGCATGTCTATGACTGCCGGAATAATGGTGTCTCCTATGTGTACATCAATTAGCAATTTATTTTTCTTCCATGGCCCCTTGTGCCTCCCAAAACTGCAGTCCATCTTCTCCTCATGAGGATAATCTAGTACAGCTTCAGAATGCAGCTTCTGGAGGCAGACATAAGTCAGGTGTACCCACTCCCCACAAAGGTAGCAGAGTATTTCGTGGGGTTCTCCATTGCAAAACTCCCTTATGGGGACTCTGGCCATTTCAGATCTCCTCCCTTTTTGTCTTCCTTCAGCTCTATTAAGTGCATAGCTGGTCCCACTTCTTTCCCTTTTGTAGTTATCCCCCTCTGCTTCTATGACATTATCCTCTGCTAGTCTCAGAGCTTCCTCCACAGTCTTTGGCTGATGCCTCTTAATGCACTGCTGGGCACTCCCTCCTAGATCTGCTCGGAATTGTTCTAATACGATTAGGTCAATGACTTCTCTGAGGGTACATTCCTCAGGTTGCAGCCAGTGTTCGACCAAATCCCTCAGCTTTTGAGCTAATAGCCTAGGTTGTAGGTCTTTCCTTCTCTTTCTTGCTTGAAATTTTTGCCTGTAGGCTTCAGGGGGGCAGTTCCAATCGGTACAAAATTGCTACTTTCACTCTTTTATAATCTTTAACCCTGGTTTGGGCTAAGGCTCTATAGGTGGCTTGCGCCAGACCGATTAGCAAGGGACCAATGTGAATTGCCCAGGTGGCTGGGTCCCACTTGGCCGCTATGGCAGCTTGCTCAAAGGCTTCCAGAAAAGCTTCAACATCTTCTTCAGGTGATATTTTAGGCATCCTTGTCCCCTCCCCCTCGTGAGACCAGTTTCTGTGCTGTGCTTCGATCTTCTCACTGAGGTCTTGCTGTAGTGAAAAGAGTCGAATCCTTGCCTCTTGTGCCCTCACGTGTATTAATTCCTCCATTTGAGCCTGTTGTCCCTGAAGAATCCTCAATATAAGCGATTGTGCCTGCTGCCATTCGGTGGGGATTTGCCCCTCCATGTTCTCCATTGTTAGGGAGCATTTGGCATGGTTTCCCAGCCAATGCACCACTTGTGGCTGGTCTAGAGGTGAGTAACAAATACTCTCTTGTGGGGAGTTGCCTGCCACACCTTGAAATGTTGGGAGAATAAGAAAATTAATTATCCCCGAGAGATAGTGTAGTTAATCACGAGTCATGAGCTAAACAAAAATTTGTTTTATTGGGCTCCCCACATGAGTGTTTACAATTACCACAGTCTGCAGCACTCCTACACTTTATTCCTCCCTTTCCTTGTCTCTTGTGTCACTTAGTAGGGGTTTCTCCTTTGATCTGACCTCCCCTCCACTTCTTCCTTTGTCTTTCAGATGTATCAGGTGTCTGTCAGCTCATCACAATCCCGCTCTCGTCAAACCCTGAAGGTAAGTAACTTTTTCTCCTCACCTTTTCTCCTCCCAATCCCTTGCTGTGGGCTTCCTCACCCATGCAATTTGTTGTCGGACCAAGGCTTCCAATCACCGCATGTCTTCAGTCTTCACATGCCTCCACTTTTACCCCTCTATCTTGCCGCTTGCCATTTAACTCTTCCCCGGTTAAGATCCCTTCAGCAGTGATCAATGTTTTAATTACTCTTGACCCCATCCTGACCTCACTCTCTGCCCCCTCCCCAGGGTTACCCGCTCTAGTACAGGGTTCTCTTTCACTCTGTTACAGGTATAACCAATGTCCCAAGAAAGTGTTCTCTCAGATACTTCACTGGTACTTAAAAACATGCAAGCATCCTACTTATATGTCTGTAAGTTCCTAGGATAAAAGGCTTTGTCCCAGGAGAAATCTAAAGTATATTTTTACCCACACAGTAACATCAACAAGGCCAGGATTACACCTTACATGTTCAGCTAGAGGTATACTTTCCAGAGGCTGCATTTTTTTAAATCTAATCTCTCTCTCTCTCTCTCTCTAAAATCTAATTTTATATGCATCTCATGAAGACAAGCTGAGCAAATATTGAGGAAGCTGGCATAAACAATTCCTTTACTATGGACAGTATCTCTGGAAGGCAAATATGCTTTAAATGCTGGACCTAGAAAAATATATCAGTTCTTATGGAATGATAGTCTTTTAACTGCCTTATTAACTGCATACATATTTTTCAATAAATTTGCTGGATGTCAGATAATTATATATTGTTATTTGCAAGTGTAACTAGGCAAGGTAAAGCCTTAATTGGTTTTAGTATGAGGTTCAAGTTCTCAGCAGCTCTCAGGTGTGGCACTTCAGAAGCTGAAAACTATGATGAATTCAGTGGTTGATACAACCCAGAGGCTTGCATCAGTCAGGCCTGGGTTGCATCTTACACTGAAACATTCTCAAACTGGTTAGAAACTTCTTTTGATGTCCTTACCTTGTACTGTATGATCCATTAGACCAGAAAATCTTTTTTGAAATAAATCCCCTTGCCAGGTAGAACAGCTGGCATTTCCTGTTTCTTTGCTTCTAAAGAGATATCTTGGTGAATGACAGAATCTAGCTCGTCTTGGCAATTCTGTACCCTACCAAAGTAAATAAAGTTATGTACTATAAAGCAATGATTTACCTTAGTTGAAAAGAACGTTTAGAGAAACTATTTCCTAAACTTTATTTTTGTGAATTCTTCAGATGATTCGCTTTCTCTCTGCCTGCAATAACACCTCTACTTTGACTTCTTTCCTCTGTAGGTATCTTGGTTCCCACGTTTACTTTACCTTCTGAAAAGAGTCTTTATTTCCTTAGCCAACCACATTTTACACTAACGTCCCCTGCAACTGCCAATCAATCCATCACTTCTACTAAGTTCTCTTGCCAATACACATTGACTGAAGAACAGAATTCCTCTTTTTCACTGCCCTTCTGGCCTGTAAGGCAAATCTGTGTTTTGAGCAACATTAGAAGACGTTGATAAAAGTGCCATAGTGCCAACTACAGATAATAGTGCAGCAGCAAACAACTACAGGGCCAAACTTTCGGTGGGGTAGGCAAGGACTTTGACAGCCCAGGTACCCCTCTCCCAAATAGAGGTGTGTAAGACTTTATGGCACATAGGCTATTGGCAATTCTTAAGCAAATTTCAAATAGCTCACTATTCATTTGATTAGCTTTTGATGACCTGTTGGGAATCATCTTAAAACAGACTGATAGATCTCTTGGTTTACTTTGCTGACCCAGAAATATGACAACTAAAGGAAACAGAAACTCTTGTGAAACTCAAAAATCATTCTACTTCGTATTCACCATATTTTTTACAAAGTAAATATCAACATTTGCATTGATTAAATCAGTACCTGAGCTAATAAAGTTTCACTAATTATGCACACTATCCAATGATTGCTTATAATTTTATTTTTTTTTCAATTGACTGTTTCAAAGGTAGTCTGGCCAGAAGGTATTTCTCCTCTTTCAAACTGAACATTCAAAGGTGTTTCCAAGAGTTCCAAAACTACCACCACAGTTCCCAAACTTTTGAGTACCATGACCAAAGTTCCTAAACAAAAACTCCAGATGTTCAGCTCTCAAATGCATTTTTGCGACCTACAATATGTAGTCTGATTTTCAGAAACATCTATTACCCAAAAACATGGCAATATCAATGAGATCTTCAGGTAATTTTCACCTGTAAATTTGTATTTTTGCACTAAAAATTAAGAGCCTTCTTGGAAAGAACAGTACAATTTGGAAATTTTGGCTCCATTCTTATTAGTGACAGCTTCTCTTTGCTCTATAAGTTTACTATCATCTTTCCCTTCTTTAAGTGACTATTTTTATTTACACAATGAGATTAAACTAAAGTTATTGTTTTAGCTGGTATTTACCCCAGTGTATATTGGCTTCTTTTCCAGATGTGTGGAAAGGCCGTTTGTGCGCCCAAAAGCTTGTCTAACAGCTCTCCTACCTATATAGTTAGTCCAATAAAACATTTTAGCAAGCAAACCTTATTTCTTGCATATTCCCTGGACCATTACAGTTACAATACTCTGAGCCTATTACCCTCTACCCTACACAGTTGATACACACAAGATTCCCTTTATCCTCCGAACACAACTTCCTCTTCTACTACTGAGAAAAACTTTCCTATATTCAGTTCCAGCTTCAAGAATTGACTTCATAATGGTCATGAAAGTTGAGTTTTGTTGGAACAATAAGCACATAAACATTGTAGAACTATAGCACACTGTAAAGCAGCTTTTAGGAAATGAAAATTAAGGGTCAGTTTAGAAACAATCCCTGAAAGTTAATCAATGAACTCTGTGGTTGTGAATGTCAACATAACAGTTAGTTTCATTTTCTCCATTGCCTTGTAAACAGTGCTGCCAATTGCCACTCTGAGAAAATATAACATGTCATTTCAAGGCAGAGTAAATGGTAGTCATCTTTTAACTGGCTTTCCTCATTGTGGTTATAGCTATGCAGCTGCTCCCCCCCTCCTAAAGTAGCAACCACTGTGGTCATTTTTCCTTACAGTAGCTCCATGTTTGGTCACAATGAACCACCTTTGGCTTGGCTTTAGGTTTTTTGGATAGTGTAAACATGAACGCTACAATTCTTTGGAGTATGACCTAGCCAGTTTTATATTTAATCCTTCCTTCTGTTGTCAACTTTACAGCCAATGACATTTGGTGCTGAACTCCTGCATGGCCAGACTGGGGTCTTTTATTTAGTTTGGCCAGCCTCTGGAGAAATCTAATTACACCCTTGAAAAAGTAAATACAGAAACTGTATAAGACTTAGTGAGTATCAGAAAACTTGTTCTAACAACGTTAGAACAATAAATGAAAAACAGGTTCACATGACCTGGAAAACGGACATTAAGATCAACTGTAAGGTGAAAAAAACAATTATCACTTTTCAACTAAACAGAAAATGACTCAACTTGTGTCACTACTAACATGTAAGTATAAATGTGTGCTCTGTTGCCTAGTCATAGATAACTTACAAATGCATGAGATAGTCAAGAATCACAATCTTTGGAAATAACATTGGTTCCAAAATAGTTTAAGAAATGGACTCCAGTGTACCAAGCTATCAAAACAAAGGGTCACATTTTAAAATACGTTATGGAATCTGTACCAGCAGAATTTAGTCATCCATAATGGGGTTGTGGTAAGCCAGTAAGCAGTGATACACCACAGAAAAATTTTCTAGAGTGACATCTTCATTTTCTAGCTTCCAGGTGAAAAAAGTATTATGATAATAAAGGGAACATCCAACCATAAGAAAATGTCTGTATGCTTTTAACAGATACAGAGTGAACCCGTTTGATAGACTTGCTCATTTCAGGGAAATAACATTTATACATGTCTGTGTTTCTCAAAATTGCCCAAGACAGTTAAGTTTACCCAGCTTTGCCTTCTACCTGCCCCTTCCTTCCTCCTTGTTCTAGCCCTTTATTATTTTGTAATGATTTCTGCCAATTAAAGAACAAGACTTGGATCTGTTTACAGTAGAATAGCAAAAGTGCAAAACTCCATCCTGAGGAGACTAGGCTGGATAGCTGGCTACGGTACAGGAAAGGATTATGTTGTCTCAAGGATCTCTTTAAACTGAGCACTTTTAAATTTAAAATGTATTGTTAAAGCCAAGCGCACAAAAGGAATCTATTGTGTACATTCATTACTAGCCTGTCAATCTCCAGGGAAGGGCAGGGCTTCCATGACCCCTCGGACAGAGCTATGAAGGGAGGGCGGAGGCCTGCCATACTCCACTGAAAAATGGCACCCAGTGCCGCACTCAAACTGTAAAATCGGGGGCAGCCACCCCAGTAGTTTTTCTTAATGCTGAGCCTGGAACGAGCCTGAAATGATCTTCCAGAATTTTGTGACCATTACTCCTACTTTTCCCCCAGGATGCCCTGGTGAACAGTTGTTCACCAAGTCCTAGATGTACACTTCTGATGTAGCGGTAAGCTGCTACCAAGTCCCGTCTCAGCCTTCTCTTTTTCAGTCTGAAGAGTCCCAGGTTCCTCAGCCTTTCCTCATATGGCTTGCTGTGCAAGTCTCTGATCATATGGGTAGCCCTTCTCTGGACTCTAAAGCTTTGCCACGTCCTTGTTAAGGTGCAGAGCCCAGAACTGGATGCAGTACTCCAGCTGCAGTTTCATCCAAATTAGGCCAGAAATTACAATGTTTTAGGCTGTTTTGACCTTCCCCATTATATCCTATGGGCAAAACGTTGAAACAGTTTCACCATTTCAATGGAACGGAACAGAACAATTGTTTCGAGTTGAAACAAAATTTGAAACAGAATGCTGTTCCATCAAAACACGGGTTGAAACAGAACGCTGCCATTTCGGACAGCCCTACTGCCAAGTACTATTTAGATTAACACAGCTATACCTGAGAGAACAGAAAACCCATTAACTTTTACTGTACTATTAGTACAACTGCACTATTTAAAACATCACTGCACTATTAATACAAATGATAGCTGCATATTAGAATGAGTACCAAAGCAGTTATTCATCTTTTTGGCATAAAAAGTGATTTAGAAAACATTTTAAACATGCAATTCAAAATATGGATAGAAGCAAAAGTACCCTATATGAGCTGGATTTGTAATGGAATTAATATACTGAGTTTTTGTAACGGCTTTTAGAAGAAGGCTGTGCTGGCTTAATTCATATACACTTAAAGGGATTGTTAAACCACTGCAAAACACTGTGTGTACATTTATTTCCATCTTGTTTCAGTTTAGGTTAAGCCTGCAAAGAGCAGATTTAGTTTAAGTCAGTTCCTTACAGACTTAAGCTAAAATTAAAATCAGAGCATCTACACAATATTAGGCTCCTGTTTTGCTCAAGTTTGTCAACAGGCATCTATTTAGTTAAAACTTGTACTATGCCACAGCACAGCAACGTTTGCATAGTTACCAGTGTAAATGAATTCATGCAACATCCCTACACAATACAACAATATTACAGGACTCTAATAGCAAGGGTTTAATCAAGAAAGAAGAACTATCCTGGCACCAAACTGTCTGCTAGAAAATAGCGTGAAGGAGCATAAATGTGTGTTTGAAGAATATAAATCATCAGTTTCCAAACTGTTTGTATTTACATGCAATTTCATCTGGTTGCCTCTCCTTTTTAATTGTAACCATCTATTGCTGTCATGTGTATAATTTTTTCCTGGACAATACCAATTAACGCCTGGAGCCACAATTACTCATGGGGTATGAGATTTTGTGGCTCACTTTGTTGCAATCCATGTCTGTCTTCAACACTTATCTTTGATAATCCCTAATGTCTAAAGTAAAATTGGTAGCAGTATAAGGCCCTCAATTAAGTCACTGGGGGTGGAAGCAGGATAAGCAGAATTGTTACAACATCCTTACTGCCAAGATGTAAATTCATACATGTTCTCTAAACTATCCCCAAAGGTAACAAAAACACTGGGTGACACAGACGTTTTCCATTGTCCCAAGTCAGGATGCAGCAGGATCAGGCCCCCAAAGCTCCAGACATGCTAGACTGGGTTAACAGGAGAACACAGGCAGCTCTCGGCTGCCTTCACTTTTTTCCTATAAAACAAACATGTACGCCACAGATGGCTCTGCAAAAAAGCATCACGATTTTTTACCACCTCTTGTCATGGCCACAATTTGGGGCATGTGTGGCATGACAATGGGCATGAACTCAGTGCTGCCATAAAACTTCTTAATGGCAGCACAAAGATGATATCTGTTTGCAGCCTCAAAGCAGAGATCCTAAACTATGAGAAAGCAGATATGCCAACAGGCAACTGATGTCCATAGAAATCAAAAAAGAACCCAAAACATTAGTTTTCCATTCAGTTCCTACTTGATTTGTCATTTTAGGCTACATTAAACAGAAAAATATTTTAGCTGCCAACACATGGAAAAAAAAAAATCACATGCTGAAATCCAAATGCTCAGTTGTCCTTTACTCCACAATAAAGAAAGAAACAGGTCAGAGAAAGGATAGAAGACATAGGGGGTACTAAACAATCAACCTAAGCATTACACAAATGTATTTTCTGTGACAGAGTTCAAGCAAGAAACTTTTGCAAGGTTATCTAGCTCCATTATGAGTTTCTATACACCACAAGTTTTCATTTTGCAGAAAGACTCCTTCTGAAAATGCTTTCTTGAAATCCTCAATGGAAAGAAAAGGTGCAAATGCAAGTGCAAAGAACAGTTCCCGTGGTTACGGAATATAAGGTTCAGAATAAGCACCTAAAATCATGACAACACCTTTGAAAACCGGAACCTAAGAAAACATCAGCAGTTTCTTAATTTCTTTATTATTAGCAAATTATTTTAATATTATAAGTTAATATTAGCAAATCATTTTAAGTGTAGAGAACAGCAGCTTCAAAGTAACAGTTCGTTTCCCAATAATTAGAGGTAATTAAGGTTTGCAGTCTCAGTTGGTGTAAAGTCAACATAGCTCCATTCACTTCTGCAGAGCTGTACCTATTTGCACCAGCCAAAAACCTAGCCCAACACATTTCGAAACAAACCTTTTTTAGCTCCATGTATTTCCCTTTCTGTTTCTATAACCAGTGTCACTCAAATGCTTCCTATCTACCATTTCTATATTGCGTCTGTACATTATCAAATCTCCATACAAAAAATGTTAGTAAGACCAAAGGAAAAGAAACTCCTTTAAACAAAAATAAGTCTCAAATTCTCTAGAGCTAGACAGCATTTTGTGTCTTAGAGCACGTACAATTTTTATCAAGGTAATATGTTTACTATTTTAAAAATCACTAAAAAGCTGTAGATAAACCATAAATCTAGATTACTATTTTGGTCTGAGCCTGACCAATAAAAAAGCAGAGGTACATGACTCCAAACTTTTGGGAACTGACACCAATTTATCTGCTATTCCAAATTTCACTGACAGATTCTGATCCATTTACTAACAGGGTATGTCCCTTTATATCCAAGCCTACACATTTGTCATAATGGGGGAAGGAAAGATCAGTAACTTTACTTTCAAAATGAACTCAGGCCATTAAAAAAAAATTATTAAAAATTGTTTTTCCATGAGACATTGATACCATAATCGATGCAACTGTTTAATCAGAATCAAGTATGTCTGTCATAAGCAGGCACAACACTACAAGAGAGACAAGAATGCTGCCAGATGAAGCTTATGTAGCCCAAATATCTGTTACTCAATACTTCTGGAAAATGGTAAAATGGCAGATACTTGCTGTTACCAGACTGGTTTAGGAAGAAGAAAAAGAACCACCCTAATTTCTTTGTGGCCTCTCTTCACAACACTGAACAAAAGCTGTCATTATAAAAATATCTATATTGCTGCCGTTAATAAAAAGAAGAGCATTGAACGGATGTTTATACTTAAGAACTCACCTTCAGACCTCAAGTGGTTTGCTAAAGTATCAGATCTGATGGCAACCAAACCATTACATCAGCTTATATCTATGAGGCAGACAAGGACTCCGTAGTTATATGGTCCAGTTTTTTAGATACATCAAGTAGGAACCTACAGTAAATTTATATGCACTGTACATACATATTACACACGATACAAATACCCGTGCCGATATTGAACACTGAGCAATTCATGTTCCCAGAAGAAAGGTAATATCAGGTCTCTCGTCATCAATTCAATACACATTGTACTTAGCATTCAGTAATAAGTTTATTTCTGTACCTCTCTCTTAAAAATAGATTAAACAGAAACAAAGAATAATATTGAATCTTTCCATAAACTTTGTCTTCTTATTTACATTGTAATATTCCATTATACACAAAGTAAGACAGCATTACCGTACATTATCTTTATATAGCTCTGTGTAATACATACAGCTTGAAGCTATTAACATCTTAGCTTAGCTCATCCTGGGAAGAGAGATACAACCAATATTATAAGACTTTAAAATTATTCTGACCATAATCCTGCTCTTGTTTGGTTCACTGAAACCACTGTTCATCAAATAAAAATGCCCATACTTGGGTCAGAAGGGAAAGGGGGAGACAGAGAGAGAGAGACAGACAGGAAAACAAACAAAAAAAAACAATGTTTAAGTTACCACTGGAGTCACTTAAATCATTAAGAAATGTAGAAACCATCATGACTTTTGCATTAAGATACATCTCACTTAAAGATCTGTTTCTATGTAATTCAGAACATGGATGACAGTTGTTGCAACTTTGTTAAATCAGATTTTTCTGAACTTTTAGGACCTTTGTTTTTATGCTCAAAGCAATGTAAGTAAATGTAACGTTAATTATACACAGTCTTTTCACAACTGGGAAGAGTTCCTATTTTATTGGGAGAAAAATGAGCATGCATGCACACCCACCCACTCGCACAGAGTGAGAACATGAACTACAGCAGCACTTGTCTCAATTTATGGTGCACATGGCTGCAATAAGGAGTATATCATGACAGTAAAATTCCCCAACATCTGGTAAAACAGAAAAAAGAGCTTATTGTACAAAATGCCATTCACATTCTTTACAATGAGGTGATGAGTCAGCTGTTCAGTTTGCTGGGCTCTCCAGGCGGCAAACCCCTCCCTCAATTGCCACGGACTGTCCGGCCACAGCTCCAGGAGGAAGTCTCGAAATGTGAGTCTGTGGAGAAGTTGTGAGAACATGAGCAATATAGAAAAACAGGTAAAATGACACTGAATGCAACTATCTTAAACCCACTGAACAATCAGGCAGCTCAGTTATGAATGTACGTGTGAAAATTAAAGCAACTGGACAGGATGCCACACTCAATATTTTTAATATTTTGTGCACTAATGATAAGGATACAAAGAGGCAGGTTGCAATAAAAAAGCAACACAATAAACGGTGTACAGAAAGAAGGTAAATTGGATCCCACAGTTTAACCTAATATATGCAAAGAGAAACTGAGTACAATTAAAAAAGGTTACAGTAGAAAAGAAGATGCATTCTTGTATAACAACTCAAACATGTGGAACTCCATTTCTACAGGACACCCTGAAAGTCAAGAGGCTTGAACAAGTCAAAAAAAGGTTCAGAAATGTATACAGAAATATACATTACTTATACTTTAGATAAGATAAAATATCTCTGGGAAGCAAACTCACACATCAGATCATAAACCAATACTAAGTGAGATGAAGTGAGGAAGAAACTTACACTTCCAATATACAGATTACTTATTTTCAACTGGGGAGAAGTAGGGATTTCTCTAAAATAGCAGGTACCAGGCATTATCAAGACAGGATATAGGTGTAGTGTCCAATTGGGTTGTCACTGATTCGATCGCTGATTCGATTCGGCAGAGATTTGCCCCTTTTTGGCGGCTGAATCTCCAAATTTGAATGGAATCAGGAGACCCTTTAATCTCTCTGAATTGAATTGGAACCCTCCAAATCAATTAGGAGAGATTCAATGATTCAGACAGACACAGTTTTAAATGTTTTTTCTACACACCTCAAGCTACCAAGCGGCTCATGACCACCGAGATGCCGAGAATGCCATTGGAGTGCAGAGGGGTCCCCAGCGTACTTGGCAGCAGACCTGGAAGTGGACCACAAGCACTTCTGGTTCAATTCCAGGTCGGCCACAGAGCACACAGGGAACCCCACGCTGCCCCCCACTCCGGCTTGGTGACTGGTGCTTCCTGGGTCTGGGGGCCACTCAGAGTCCCCCCATGGCCAATCAATGAGCTGGGGGGGCAGGGGAGGAGGGGGTCCCCCATATGCTCAGCAGCAGACCCGGAAGTACTTTCAGTCCACTTCTGGGTCCACTGTCAAGCACACGGGGGGGGGCCTGCGCTCCTGTGAGATGCTCCATCCGCCCCAGTATTGCAGTGTTCACGAGTCGCACCTGATACCTCAAGGTATGTAGAAAAAACATTTAAAGCTATGCCGCTTTAATTGCTAATTCTCCGAATCACCATCGACTCTTCAGATTCGGATTCAGGTGACTCAAATCAGGACAGTGATCCAAATCAATTAATCAAATCCCTGTACCCGATTTGCGCTGAATCTGAATCCAAATCGAATATGGCTCGTTTCGCAAACCCCTAGTGTCCAATGGCAATTCTTAGGTTTCTATTAAGTCACATGTACCTTTTCCAAAGGGAAAGCACTTAGACTGCAAAAGGGTTTGTTTTTTTCCTCTGCTCTCTTTCCCCTCCCCTCTCTATGTCACCTCTCTGCTTTACCTTTTGTCTTTCTAATTTCTACTTATTTACATTCTCACTGACATCCTACTACACTTTTAGCTTCTATCATTCCTTGGAGCCTCAGAACAGCAGAGGTTCCCTATGCCTGAAGAAGGGTGACTAAGCCCAAAAGCTTGCTAAGAACTTTTTTCCAACTTCTCAGTCTAAAAAAAGATATCACATCTACCCAAAGAACCTTGCCTGCCTATGTCCTTAGACCAACATGACTACAACCAAAAACCTAGCAACATGGAAGATATTGTTATGCATTATATTCCAGGGCACATCTCAGTCTGTTCTGTACAGTAAACAGGTAAGCAAGGGACCTTGCTTCAGTGTATTTTTTTTCATTATTTTAGCTTTCATGTTGTCATACAAATCAATCATAAAAATCTTACACCCTGACTCACCCAAATCTTCACTACGAAGATCCTCCAATATCATTCATCTTTTTTATTTAGATTTTATACTTCACACTGCTGGTATCAATAGCTTGATGTAAAGTTCATTCCCCACCCTTTCTCCACATTTAGTGAGAGCCTTTTTATTTTTTTTGTTCTAGCAGGTTTGTTATGTGCAGTCTCCTCCTTATTAGAAGTTATACATGTTTAAGTTTTGAAGGAACTGTTTTTAAAAGGTAAAGATTTTAGCATATTGTGAAAATGTTCCACACAATTCACCATGGTTTCTATATGTAACATTATTGATACAATCTATTATTGTATCATATTGCAGAATCAACATATGTTTTAATCCACATGGTGTTGATTCTGCAAAATAATAATGATGCACATGGAAATAGTGGTGGTTTCCATGTAGGACCAGATGGCTAAAGCAGCTCTTGATGTACTGGGGGAGGGAGTAGCAAGCAGCTTCCCACAACCCCTCTGTTCCCTAGCTCCCACAGCTGCTGGTTTGGATCTTGGTGTAACTTAAAAAGCCTCAGAGTTGCTCTTTGCTGCACTGGGTAATAATAGTACTCACAGGGCCCTTTTAGTAGGGCAACAGAATTGTACCAAAAGTTGCTCTATGTTCTCATATACAAGAAGTTGGGGAAGAAGAGAAGCAGAACAGGTAACACCACTCAGATTCCTCAGCTATACTCTTAGAGGAGCTTTAAATCCTTTCAGTGCCAGCACAAATATTAGGGCTGCAGTGCTCATGTAACAACATCATCTGTAGTATGTATTCAAGTAGCATAGACCAAAACACTAGAGACACAAAGTCTTCCTCCTCCATATGTTCAAATCAAAAGTTCATCACTTGCTTCTGGAGACTGCAGTATCCATAACAGTTAGACTGATATAATAGATTCAGTCAACTGAATCTCTTTGGCAGATGTACCTTGCAATACATAAAGCAGTTGGCACAGAATAATGATTATTCCTTTTTCCCCCCAGTAGTTTCATTATAAAGCGCTAAAGTACATTTACTTTTAAGTTGCATTTTCAATGTTATACGCTTGATCCTATACATTAAGTGCTACATTCCCCAAGCCCAATGGGGGCCACAAGCTGATATAGATGATTTACAACAGTGGTCTCCAACCTTTTTAAGAAGGAGATCACCTTTGGTATTTAAAAGCAACCCACAATCTACCTGCCCAGCAGGTAAGTTGTGGGGGGGGAGAGGGGCAGATCGAGGCAGAGGGAGAAAAAATTATTTGGGAGTGTGCCCCCCAGCAGCTAAGTCCCACCTGGCCAGGGCCCCACTCAAGTTACCCCTGTTCCTGCCTCTGCAGCACTGTCCCTCACCACAGGGGCCTTGATTTAGCCCCTGCCCCCACGGACTGACCTGCACGCACATGCATGTATGCGGGCACTCAACCCCTCACCCCAGCCTCAGATCATCTCTAAGAGGCTCCAAGATCTACTGCAAAAGGCTCCGAGATCTACTGGTGGATCAAGATCCACTGGTTGGTGATCACTGATTTACATGATTGGTTATATTTCTTCATAGAACCACTGTTTTAAATCAGAAAGAGACGTCACTTTCTAAAATGGAATCACTGATAATTGTTCCACTGCCACAATCAGGCAAGAGTGTGAGTGAGCTTAGCCTGTGCTGCTATGAACTCATTCCCACCTAGAATCCCATTAACAGTCACAGATTTAAGGACTGCACAATATAATGCACTTTAAGACTGTTGTGAAAGTTGAGTGTAAAAGATAAACCTAGTAAAACATGAATATGCAAAAAGGCTGAGTACAGAGAGTCAAAAAGTCCGAGGCAGAATCGATTCAATCTATTCAGCATTCTCTAAGCTATATACATTGAACCGTTAAGGAACAGAATACATGTTCACTTATCAGTTAGCTGAGAAGGCAAATGCCTGCACTGGCCAAGGCCAGAAGACAGGGGCTCTCACTCACAACCCCCAGTTCTGCCAGGCTGCAAATGCCCCAGCCCCTCCTCCTCGCTAGCCCCTTGCCTGTCAGTTGAGGAGAGGTAGGGGGTGGGGAATGGACCCCTGCTCCAGCCCCCAAGCTAGGGTCTGCACAGTGGAGGGTGAGAGGGAGAAGGCTGACAGGAGCGGGGTTCGCGAGGGGGCAGGGCTGTGGTATTTGCAGCCCAGTGGAGAGCCATACTGCAGGGAAGAAAGCCCCCACCTCTGGGGCTTTCTCCCCTACCTGCTGTGCAGGCCTCAGCTGGGGGGCCAGGACCAGAGCAGGGGTCCATCCCACCATACCTGATAGGCAGGGGCTGGCAAGAGGGTGGTGCTGGAGCATTTGCAGCTCAGAACTGCATTGTGGAGAAGGGAAAGTCCCGACCTCAAGGGGCTTCCTCCCACCCCACACTGTGCATACCTGGGTTGAAAGGAGCTGGGGCAGGGATGAGGGTCCATTCCCCCTTCACCCACCTCCATGCTATCACTGGCAGGGTTGGGGAGGGTGACTCAGCTCTGTGACAGCTGGGGATGTGGCCACCCAGCTGGGCTACAGTAAAGAAGCTGGGGTGGACACTAGCCTGCTCAATTTTGGGGGGGGGGGGAGGAATAGTGGGTGCTGCAATGCATCCTGGGATGCCAGGGGATTGAGACCTAACTTGTATCAGGAGGGGATCTAGGATATACAAATTTAATAGATTGTTTAACCTAGATCAGTTAGGTCTGGTACTACATCCATCCAGGCGTACCTTAAACCAGTTTTGATCGTTTTGAAACCGGTCTGTGTGCACTGAACTTCTGTTCTGTTATAAAGGTTTAAACCAGTTTCCAAACACTTATACCAGTCTGTGTGTAATGTCTGACCCTAGCCCAATTGAGGAGAACATGATTTAAAGCCTAAACCACAGGTCACTTATGCTGTAGAAATTTTATATTTCAGAGGCACACCCTTTTTAAATCCCTCCCACAATAAAACTATCCTGCTGTCTGCTCTTAGGTGGTCTAGTTTTCAGTTGACTTAAAGAATCAAATATAATTGAAAACATTTTAAAAGTTTTCATTTTTTTAGCGAAACTTTGATCCTGGGCCCTCCAGTTTGATATATGAACATCTTTCTAATTTTAGAACAATTTTGGTCACAATCATGATTTACCACTTCAAGAAGTGAAGGTTCCCTTCAAATCTTCTATGGTT
The DNA here is from genome assembly GCF_030867095.1 of Alligator mississippiensis. NCBI lineage: Eukaryota > Metazoa > Chordata > Crocodylia > Alligatoridae > Alligator > Alligator mississippiensis. The sequence goes on along the minus strand of NC_081824.1, from coordinate 220,943,795 downwards.
CCCCTCAAATGCAGCTGATAATTTCTGGAGCTGTTATTTCATAAGCTAACCTTCCATTTGTTTAACTTTTTTGAGACAGTCTGGTAGATACTGGTTTGCAAAAATCATTTTGTGAGACCATGAAAACTTCTAAACACAACGCTGGATGGAGCGATGGCGTAAAATCCATTTCCCTCAGAAGTCCACACTAATATTTGTCACTTAATGGGAACATTCCACTGAGCGCATGATACAATGCCACAGCCAGTGCCACTTCATGCTCTATTTTGAGTCACCCATCAGTTTGGCAAAGTATGCTAGCAAATCAACCTAATAGCACAGCATAAGCTGTCGAAGCCCACAGATTCTGAAAAAATAAACACAAATACCTATTACTTAAAACAGAAGAACACAATGTCTATGTCCATACAGTAATGCCACAGCCCCCTAGATGGCACACTCAAGCATGCTACATCACACCCTCTGGGCTGCATCCTAAACTGGAAACAGTGGAGCTGCCTCTGTATGGCAGTTGGGGGAGGGCTTGCAACTACTGCTCAAAGACCATGACAATTAACCCACCCCTAAGCTAAATTAGTATGTGTGGGCCAATGTGGCAACACAGCATGCTTGAAGGCACCATCACCTGGAAGCAGTAGCCTAACTAGAGTTAGGCAACCAGGGCACCAGCCCCAGCCATCACTGCTACCCAGGGCTTAAGTAACTGCTTATTATGCTTCTGTTGGGAAGGAAAAGTTTACAGTGTAGACAGAGACTATGCTTACCATGTAGACATAACCCACAATTTCTTTGGCCTAAAATGAATATTGAATTTGATCACTTTTAGAACACTGGCCCTATGAATCTTGCCTTCCTTTCTATAGTTGGGCAACTGCAACAGGAGCGATGAAGAGTACCCCACATTGGCCTTGCCTCTAAGCTTAGTGGTTGGGCATTCTCCTTGGAGAATGGAAGTGGATTTGAACCCAGGTCTCCCATTCCTTTGACAAGTACTCTAGCCACTAGACTAGTATTCAAAAATAGTATATACACTAAGTGGGTACCTCCTCTTTTAGCTCCTTTGAGTGTAAGTGGCTGAGGGACGAACCACCACCTCCCAAAGGAGTGAGCCAACTGGGCATTTCCAAAAAGGACAACTTTACTGACTAAGGCTGCACGGTGGCCTTTAACTGCAAATCCCAGACTCATACATGTGCCTAACTCTGGGCTCCAAGTGGAGCATTTCAAGCAAGAAAAAGATGCAATTTCATACATTCCCCTCTCTTTGACATTTCTTAATTTACTGGGTTAGGTGTTTCCCTCACTGAGAGTCTCATTCCTGAGTGCCTACACTAGCTTTGTGATTCCACTCTGAGCTTGGTGCCTGTATTTTGGTGGTGTGACATGGAGTTTCTCCATTCCTAAGCATTTCTAACCAAGATTTTTCAGAGTACTAATCCTTTTACCAACAAATTACTGAGATGTTTCCAGAGCCCAAAATCAGAGAGATGCTAAGTACTGCCTTAAGTTCAAGATTTTTACCATCCATTTTTTCTTCTTTTGCAAAAGCAAAGCCAGGCAGTATTACTATCTAAGGTAATACAATGTTGTGCCAATAAGCTGAAATACAGCTATATCAGAGAGTTGCATTTTGACTCACTGGTGCAGCAATAACTGCTCTAGTATCTTAATACTTAGCCAAACCCACAGTTGAATATGTTATGGCCCAAAGAAGGGAAAGCTGCTGGAATTTCTAACTTTAGACAAGAATTTATCCCCAAATCTTTCACTTGTTCTCAGATATCAGAACCCCATCTTTTTAACAAAGCCCTATGAACAAAGTATTTAAATGTGAACCCTGACTTTAAATGGTCTTTGGCATTTGGTTCCCCTCAAATGGCTAGCAGGCAGTGCTGAGTCTCTAGGTTGTGTGAAAAAACTGGAAATTTTAGTGTAGAGACAACCTTTTTTTCAAGCAAAAATTGCACAGTGACTTCCTCAGTTTAATTCTCCCTGAGTGCAGATTTAAAAATATAAGAATGATATATGCTTTTCCTATCTCATGCATTTAAAAGAGCTTCTCAGTAATCTAAAATGAATGACTAAGAGTTTTGACTTGGTATTTCTCTTAACTAAACATAAAAGATTACTCAGTAAATGTTTCCACTAATTTTCCAATTTGAGTTATAATTAAGTTCATTCCAATGTGTATTTCCTTTAGCAAAGAACATCGGGTAAGTGCCTTTCTCCTGGCAAAGAACTTTATTAAACTCCTTTGACCCAAGCATGCAATGATACAGAAGCTTCCTATCTAATAGTAATTACTGTAATCTGTATGTGTCATTAGCACTACTTTAAACATTAAGGACAGCAATTCCACAAAGTTACACTAGTTGCAGTGTCTAGCATGGTAGATCCCAACCTGTGACTCATGAGCGACATGATGTTCATGAGACCCTCTCTAATGTTGCTCACTGCCACAGGAAATTTTGCTTTCCACAGATATGTGCATCTTCAAATGCTCAATATAAGGTTGTTCAAAGAGTACTGCTTGGTCATTATTGCTGCCCATGGGCCAGTGAAGATTGAGAACCACTGGTTAACATTTAAATGGCAATAAAAGACATTTTTCAGACTGGAAAATAAAAAAGGCTTTGAGAGAGAAAGGGCCTTTGTCTGAGCTCTAAAGTTACAACACTCTTGTCGCATCAGCCAGCAGCCACTATAAATACCATGGCATACAAGATTCTCCCTCCCCACCCATTCAGTTTTTCCTATCCCCTCAGCAGCAGCCTAAATCCAATATATTAGAAAATGGAAAGAGTGGTGCACACACAGTAGTGTACTATTAAAACCAGCTCTAGGATAAGGTTCAGCAACTCATGCCACAACTGCAGAGTTCAAGGAACAGTTTTTAAATTAGCAGTTTAATTTGGAATTGATTCAATAATTACTATTACACTTAAAAACTAAAGTTGTTTTAGCTCATCATGCTAGTAGAAAAGCAAAGATCTATAAAAACCTCATTAAAAAGTATACTTAGAACACTTTAGGACAGTGGTTTTCAACCTGTTCTCATTTGCAGACCCCTAAAAAAATTTGAATGGAGATGCAAGCCCCTCTGAATTGTAAGTGTGGGTATCTTCATACCTTTGACTGATCATAGTCATTTTTTGCAGACCTCTTAGACAGTCTGCGAACCCCCAGGTGTCCATGGACCACAGGTAGAAGACCACTACTCTAGACCATTTTAGAAATATGCTCAGCTTTTTACCCATCTTAAAAAAAAGCAAATTAGTTAAAAAACTTTTATCAATCATGCCTTATTTAAATCAATGTTAATTTTGAAAAGAAAATATGCACTAGAAGCTGCAAAAATATTACTTGCTGTTAGGTTTTTCAACATTTTGGGGAAAAAAATGAAAAGATCCATGACAAACTATAAAATATGCCTTACAAAAATACTGCTCTTGAATCCGTTAAGTCTAAATGATGAAGCAGATTTTGCTTAAAAACTAAAAGTAATATGCTTAACACAACATTTTATCTGTAAAAGAATGAATGCAGTAAAACTAATTCAAATATTTAAAAAAATCTATATTACCTTCCTCCCTCCCTCAAAGAAATGGTCTGTAGTGATAAAGCATATAGAACACAGGGTTGAAGCCAAAGGGCCAGATTCTCAAAGGTATTTAACCATTGTACTTGCATTAATTTCAATGACAGCTAGACATCAATACCTTTAAAAACAGAGCCTAAAATCAATGAAGACTAGTCAGGGTTGGAAAGGACTAATCTGAAATAAGCATTTTCCCCAAAAATACCAGTTTCCCTATCTAACAGTTCCTATTACAAGCCACTACAATTAATGCTTAACACTCCTCACACAACTTTAACTCAATCTCACCATTAACTAGCCTACAAACACTGCAGGATCCCACTCAGTTTATCATTTCTGCATTAGGCTTTTCCAACATGCCTATTTTCATATTAATTTAAGTGAAATAAGATGAGAATATAGCACCCACCTTAGATGGTAGCTAGCTAAAAGCAGAAATGACAGGATCAATTGCAGTGTTTAAAGCAATTCAGTTGGAAACCAAAAACAACAACTTGGGCAAACAGGTTGTTTCCTCTCTACCAGCTATTTCCCTATCCTCCTTCTCCTCCAGGGCATATTTTTAAAACAAGGTAAATAAGCTTGCTGGGGAATAAATGGAAAAGTAAGAGTAGTTACAAGGGCAATAAATTACTAATTTTAATTGAAGCTCTAGTCATAAACCAAATGAAGGAGAACACCTCCAGCTGAGCCAAGAACCGTAAGTTGTCCACCCAGAAATACTGGCTGCCAGTGGATAAATCAGCCCTAATCTGCAGTTTTCATACCAATTTGACTATTTCATATATGAGAGGATTTTTTTTTAATAATCCAAATACAGTTCTACCAGTACAGCCTTCCTAGCAATTGTATGGGTACAAATGTAACTAACACCAGTGTTTTCCAAATCATGGTCTGATAGGCCCTAGTAAATGGTCAACACCTGATCCATTTACCAGACTGCCTCCCCATCCCCTTTCAATAAGTTTGATCATACAGATGCACGGTGGTCCCTGAACAACTGGTGGGCTGACATTGGTTTGTTAATCTAAAAAGTTTGGGAACCACTGACCTATACCAATATCGCTTATTCCCGTAATTGTACAGGAATAAACTACGTTGGTATAACTGTTTCCATACTAAGGAGCGATATCAGTTTGACTATATCATTCTCATTTGGTGAGTATTTATTCACCAAGGCGCCCCCAGGGGTTACAAGAAACAATGGCCACAAGCTAGCAGAGAGCAGATTTAGATTGGACATTAGGAAGAACTTCTTCACAGTTCGAGTGGCCAAGGTCTGGAATGGGCTCCCAAGGGAGGTGGTGCTCTCCCCTACCCTGGGGGTCTTCAAGAGGAGGTTAGATGAGTATCTAGCTGGGGTCATCTAGACCCAGCACTCTTTCCTGCTTATGCAGGGGGTCGGACTCAATGATCTATTGAGGTCCCTTCCGACCCTAACATCTATGAATCTATGAATCTATTCCACAATAAAAATGCTGTAAAAAACCCTGTTTAGACAAGACTTCACAATGGTGATAATGAGTTGTGACTTTTCATTTGAAAGGAAGAAATTGGTCTTCAAGCACTATAGAAAAAAAAGAAAAAGGGGGGGTGGGGAATTTTCTCAAACTACTGATTTTTAATAAAAGATCATCCAGCATGTATACTGCTCCAGATACAGTATTTTGAAGGGCATTACCTTTTTGTCAATGCACATTTCAACACAGAAGCCCAAGGATAACCTAAGTTGGGGCTACCAAAATAGTCTGTCAAAATTTGTCACACGTCTATTTCTTCATTGCCCTCGTACCATGGGAGTTCATGGAAAGCTGTGCATCAGTCACATCAGTGGATGAGAAAGGCAGCAGCCAAGGAGCCTGAGGTCAGACTCCTCAGGACAGAATGCCTGACATTTGAGTTCAGGTCTGTGGCAAACAGTTTCTATTTCTATTACACTTGTAAAAAGATGTTCTGTAAAACTTCAATATTGATGCAACTGACTACTCATGGCTGTTGGAGGATTTCAAGATGTTCTGAACCTAGGAGAAGGTTCAGAGCCTTCAGAGAGATTTGCTGCAGAATCTGGCAATTACATTTGGATAGCTTCCTGACAAAGCAGAGATAATCTTGCATTCTCTTGTCAGAGATCAGGATGTGGAGTATGAAGAGTGAAGTATTAGTTAAAACAGAACATTATTTAGAGCATCAGCTTGTGCACATCTGCTGATATGAAGCCATGGAAGTAAGAGGAAGGAGTAGGGAGGCTGGGATAGGCTGGAATCAGGAGTGGGACGAGAACTGAAGGAAAGGCTTACCACTCCAAGGTCAGAAAAAAATGCACTGAACACAGACACTTACTAGCAGTCTTCTACACTTGTGGCTAACAGGCATGGCTGTGTTGGAGTGAGTTTCATGAGGGCCATGACCTACCCCAGTTATTACATGCTGCGGTCTGGTTATGCAGATCAATTAGCTCCTTGGCATTTGTTCATCACACCTCTTGCTTGCTGCTAAAATCCATAGCTATGAGGTTTTCTGTCAAAATTGGTAGTGTGGACCCTTAGAGAGGAGGGAGGACTTTACATACTCAGGAGAAAGCTGAGCTTTAAGCCACAGACGGAGACAAACTTCTTGAGGGAGCCAGAGTCAATGAATATTAAAGTTATCTGCATGAGCCCACATCCCCTCACTAGTCAGGTATATCAAGCCTAAAAATCAGAAATATTGTCAGAGAAGATTGAAATTGGTTAAGCAGATGTATTATTATTTGGAATTTCTTGTGGGAGGTAAGATCTCACTGACTTGCAGTCTAACATTTCTCCCACAAACTCTAAGTCAGAAACAACTTGGAGGATTAGTGAGGCAAAGTACTTTCAGACTGCTCAACTCAAGTGGCCCATCTGCAGGGGTGATATTCCTGAAATAAGTCAGAGGCAATAAAAGGCTTGGATTTCTTGCCTCCTTCAGTGAGCTGCCACTACTTCCAGGTACTTGGTGAAAACCACAGAAAGAATAAAGACCCTTTACTGGTAGATGTTTCCACCCAGTGTTGTTTTGGGGAGAGGGGGGAGAGCCGCATGACTGATGTATGAAAATAGGTTTTTAAACAGTTCTCAGGATTCAGTAAGGTGATTATAGAAAGCAGAATCACAATTCTGAACTTGTAATGACAAAAGAAGATATTGTGACAAAGATCCAGTATGGGCCACCAATCCCACTTCTTTTTTAGGCTAAAAGATAACATAAATAAAATAACCTGGGCATTTTGGGACTATTCCCAATTGCAGAAGCCCTCCACCCCAGATAAAAATCAGAAGTCATTTGGCAGCATATGTATGGTTTCAGTATCAGGATTGTAAGGGGGGGGAGAGGGGTCAGTGCAGGTTGGTCAGTATGAAGATGAAAGGTACTGAAACTCTAAGCTTGGAAGCAATCTGAAGTTCCTGAAGTTGATGCTCGAGGGTCCAATAGCAAAAGCACCATGGTTCTCCAATTTAAAAGGTTCCATACATGTTGATTTGAAAGTCTGTACCTAATCACTGAGAGAAGCCTTTTCAGGCTTAGAGCCCTTGGGACAAATAAGCCTGAAACAAGCATGCAGCTGGTGGCCTTCTGTTTCAATTTGCCTGGTGGTTGTGACCTAGGCCAGTGGTTCTCAACCTTTTGCACCTTACGTCCCACTTACATAAGGTCAAAAAATCCTGAGTAAGCATACCATGAAGAGGCTCTATTTCATAGGCACCACATGGGAAGAAAAAACAAAGAGATGGTTGGGCCCACTCTGCTCTTTATGTCCTTGGATTGCAAGAAGGAGAAAGGGAGGATTATTTCCCCTGCTCCCCAGATTACTACTGGCCTACATAATCTCATTTTCTAAACGCAAGTGAAGAAAGAAACCACTCTAAAGACTACAAGGTACACCCCAACCACCTCCCAAAGCACTGATGCGACTATCACTTGTACCATATAAAACCATTTAAAAAAATGGTAACTGCAACAGGTTAATGTTATTCAAACACCAGTTAGAGCTACACCCACACTTCTTTCTAATCAATAATATGCAGCTTTGCTCTTGCAAGTCCTTATGCAGCTGCACTGCAATTAATATAGAATGTTTTCATAATCATTAGGAAGCATGAACTGCAGCTACACTTGGTCACAAACAAATTTAAGCACTGAAAGTAAACACAACTTGCCCCTAAATTAGTTAGGTGCTTTTAAAATTTCTTGCCTTTATTTTTTACTTGTGTAGTAGCAGGAATGAGACCCATCAGACCCAGTTGTTCTCAAAGCTCAGTCCTGATCACCCCTTGAACCTTGTGTTTAAACTCACCATACTGCATGCAGGGTAGGTCCCTCATTCCATAAACACCATAAATGATAACAATGACTGAATAACAGTGGCATACAGAGATATTCAAACTAATTAAAACTTGCTAACTTGGATAACCGGGTTTTTATTCAGTTACCAGAGCACACTGAAACAATGAGGGTTAAGAATACACTGTTTAGACTCAGTATTATATAAGGTAAAAAGGACCCTGTAAAAGTTTTTCCTAAAAGAGGATAAAAGGTTTTTTCTCATGTGAAAACATAATAATTTAACACAGACTCTATGACCCCAAAACTCCTGAAAAATCATATGGCATTTTCAGACTGTTCAGATCAGTCACAGTTCTCACTGGTATCCATGCAAAGTTAACTTCCACTTCCAAACAAAACACAGATCAGGTAAAGTCCCATTTGGTTATTCTGCCTAAACTAAGATCAACTAATAAAGCTATGGAAGAAATGAAGCATAGAAAAAAAGATAAAGTAATGTAAAGGCATCAAAATAAAAAAAACAGAACTGCCAAGGGTAAGGACAGAATTTAAATGTATCAAGGAAAAAGAATCCTAGCAAAGGGATAAGACATTACTAGATGGAAACAGTAACTGATAAAAGAGTGTTCAATAAGCATCTGCTCTGTGCTTGGAAATGTATGTGTGCACTCATACCACATGAGGATAGCACCCGCCAGGAGGAAGTCAATCACCAGATACTCAAGACTTTGAAAACTAGAAGATTTAGATAACCTGCACCACTAAAGTTTGAAACAAGTGAGAGACAAGGATTTTTTCGGGTGGTATCTTTTATAGGACCAACTATATAGTTGGGCTAAAGTTAGACAAAGACATCAATGATAAGATACCGATTTGTAGTCCTTGGTTCTTAGTGTTCAGTCAGCTTGCAAATTTTTGTTCCCAAGTTCACTTTTTAAAGTTGTTGGATAGATTGATATTGGTTTTATGGCACACTGTATTTTATCCAACTCCTGATTTTTTTCCACACTGGAAAGGTGAGAATGACCCTCCTCCATTTTGATAGGTCTTGATCTCCCAGTAATCAGCTACTCTTCTGCTAATTGTCTGTCTGCTACTCCTGAGAATGATCTCACCCTCTATCCTCTGCTGTTTTTCATTATGCTGTGCCTGCTTTCTAGGATCAGAGACCTGAGGAAGAATGCCTTGCATTTGAAAGCTTGTCTAACTTTAGCACAACTACATAGTTGGTCCAATAAAAGGCATCACTCAAAGAAATCCTTGCCTCTTGCATAATTTCTGGAGCATCATGGCTACAACATCACCCACATACTAAACAAGTTAGGAAAGAGATCTCTTGACCACCGTTCATTTTCAATAAATCTTGGAAAGCCAGGAAAATTCCAGATGATTTTGAAAATGCTAATACCCAGTATTCTGCCAGTGTTCAAAATGGATGTATAAGATTGCCCAGAAATTGTCTCTAAGCCTGACACCAAGCCATGGCTAAATAATGGGAGACTTGATGCAGTATTTAATTGATAAAAAAATTAAACAACAAAATATAATTAATGCTGGACAACATGGCTTTACTGAAACATGGCTTGTCAAACAAACCTTATTTCATTTTGATGAGAGATTAAAGATTTTCAATATGTTGTACTCAACTTCAAGCATAGTTTTCCATCTCTTACTTAGCCACTCTTACAATACAACAGAATTCCAGCCTTTATGACAGAAGATTATTTTTTGATCAATAGAAGACAGCAGCCAAGGCATTTGTGGTTTTTCTCTGGAAAGCATTTGTGGCCACAGGCTCAAAAGAGGAAGAAAGGGAGAGGGATTAACTCTTCAATGAAGGTCAAAAACATAATTTAAAAGAGTGTACCAAAAGGAGCAGCTGTGTCTGTCAGCCCCATCAAGATTACCAGCTGGAGAATTTACCAGCAATATGAAAACAATGCACACCAGATGTCAAACAATGCAACTGCAAGTAGGAAAACATTTCTGGGCATGGCATTGTGCTGCTAGTCCTCATTACCACAAAGATTTTGCATTTACCATTAGAGACTTCAACAGGACACTGCCAACTAAGAACAAGAAAACTTCTGCACAACCAAGATTCTGAGTCTTATTGTGTAAACAAGACCAGTTATGTAATCGTTTTAAATTTTGCATGTTTAAAGAGTTACTTCAGGAAGACCACAGTATAAAAATGGAGTACTGAATAGGCTTATAAAGTCACAACTGATGCACTCTTGGACATCCATAGATGAGCTTGTTGTAGCTTCACTCACTATAGTTTTAGATTCTTTTTTTTTTATTTTAAAAGAATCTGTTTTCTTAAGTAAATATGAAGAAATCAGTGAAAACACATTTCTTTACAGTTGATTTTATAGGGAAAAATGTGTCATGTGTGCCACAGGATAGGGTACATCAGTGACATCTCTGTCGGCACTCCTTACACTAGCTGCTTTTCCTCCTCCTCCCTTGAGGGGATCCTGGACTCTTCTCCATTTATATACTCATTCCTCAGCCGGGCTCATCTATACCCATAGTTACAGCTATGAAGTTTATACTAGTTTCTAGGGCTGTGCAAAGCTTGGTCGGTGATTCAGTTTGGCGGAGATTTGGCCTGATTCGACAGCCGAATCTCCGAATCTGAATCGAATCAGGAGACCCTTTAATCTCTCCAAATCAAAATTGGTGCCCTCCGAATTGATTTGGAGAGATTTGATGATTCAGCCACAGACAGCTTGAAATGTTTTTTCTACATACCTTAAGGTACCAGGCAGCTCATGAATGCTGAGATGCTGGGGCAGATGGAGAGTCGTACAGGAGCGCGGGGGGGGGGGGGGGGGATCTGCCACAACGCACACAGAGGACCGCCCCCCAGCTTGGCGACTGGTGCCTCCTGGGCCTGAGGAGGCACCTGGGGTGCCCCCATGGCCAATCACTGAGCCGATAGGATGCAAGGGGGCCGCTGCCAAGCACACGAGGGGCACCCCGCATGCTATTGTGGGATGCTCCATCCATCCCACCATTGCAGCATTCACAAGCCGCACCTGATACCTCGAGGTATGTAGAAAAAACATTTAAAAAGCTGTGTCTATGGCCGAATCGCTGATTCTCCAAATCAACAAAGAATCCAGATTTGGATTCGACCAAATCAAATTGGGACAGTGATCCAAATCAACTAATTGAATCACTATCCTCCAATTTTAGCCAAATCCGAATCAAATACGGCCCGTTCGCACACCCCTACTACTTTCTTCTATCACTACATCTGATCACATCATCCCTATGCAAATCTTTCCTTTCTGGTCTCAAACGTCTTCCTCAGTATTGTACAAGTTTCTCCAGTTCAGCACAGGAAATACAAAACCCCCTTATCTTCTCTCCTTAACAGACTCTGCTCTCACTACTGAAGTGGAACTGCTGTCCTCACTACCATCAGCTGGCAGATAGTAGGTTCACCCCCTTTAACTTTCTCCCATAACTTACCATGTAAATTTCTGCTGCTAAGCCTTCTGCGCCTGCCATGCCGTTGGTGTCAGTGACCCTTCTTCTTTCACTAAGTTCTTTCATGAGTTTACTGTTCCATTCTCTAACCAAGTTTCAATTACTTGCCTTCATTTTCAAACATCTATATTGATATATCATATTTCCGTAAATATAAGACAAGGCTTTTCCCCCAATCAGCATAAGGAAAAAAAGCCCCTTGTCTTACATTTACATACAAGGAAACCTCATTAAATACACTGTCTATCATTAAACTGCTACCAAACACAGCATGTTCTCAGTAATAGAAACCAACGATGAAGCTTATTAAATGCAGCCAACACTGAGCATGACTATAAGACATATTGCCCATACCAGACAAACAAACTAATGGGAACCTACTGGAACAATAATTTAGTACTGTCCACGTGAATAACATATATGGTAGTGCGCTGACTCTTTTTCAAGACACAGTGAGCCAATACACTGAATATATGTTGATTTCCTCTTCACTCCCACAACCGAGCTGTGCCCTTTCTTTCCCATATTCAACGATTCTGTTTCTTCACCAGCCTTAAATATCTGGCAAACAGCAACAAACAGAGCCCCAAACAGTTCACCCATAGTCTGTTCCCCCCGCTCTCAGCATGCTGCATATAATTAGTGTGGTCCTACTCTCTATGAGATGGAGCTGGACCAGGCTGCCCTGGGCCTCATCTATATATAAATTTTCGGAGGATCCTAGGACTCATGATTAGAACACCCACTTCTGGTCATGAGTAGGGGGCTAATAAGCCTATTGATCCTTTGTAGCGGGGGTGGTATCTGGAGTACACATACATACCGAGCAGGGCTGAGCTGTGGGGTCACCATGGCTTGAAAAGCTGCTGACTCTGCTGGGGCCCAGCCCAATGAACTACATAGTAAATCATGAGTCTTTTGGCTTTGGACTCCTATCATGTGTAGTTTTACTATATATAAATACTTATCAGGCAGGGTAAGTACCATGACCACTAAGATAGTTTTCCTAGTTGCTGGGGATAATTGCTTTTCTGGCATGGGGTATTGCCCATGGAGGTAACATGTAGATAACCTCCCACTTGCTGCTCAAGTGGGAAGATCTTGGCTTTGTGCCCACATTATGGAAATGGGAGACTCTTTCCTAGCTTGCTCCTGCAGCCTTATGGCTGAGGGCAAGTAAAACTTGGGGGCATCTGAACCCTAAGCCTCCAGGTTTGGACCTGTACATAGGATGCCTGCCACATGATTTAGAAACATTTGAAGCCCCGGGTGGGGGTGCAGGATGTTTGCCAGTAGTAGAGCCACTTACGGTTCTTGACTGATTACCACAGATTTTGCATTGATTTGGTTGATTTGGCTTGGAACAGGCAAAAATAATTTTTGAATGCAAGTTTTACTAAATACAAATAAGTATCAAAGTGCTGCTTAAAAGTGTGTTTATGAAGTACCTTTGCTAAAACTTGCAACAGTTTTAGAAAGAGTGAAATTCTGCATGAACTCAATTACTACAGGCATGTTTACATCTAAGTTAGTGTTTTCAATGTACCCCTCTCTTCCATGTGCTCATGGAGAGTAGGGTCTGACAGTAAGGCGGAGGTAAGGGGCTGAAGGGGGAAGAACTTGGGAGGGGCAGAGGACCAGGGAGCCACCTGATCCCCCAGATTTATTTTCCCTGCTGTAGCAATGGGAAGGGAACAAACTCAAGGAAAACCTCCAATAATTAGATTCTATCCCTGGAAAATTATACATTTTCCATATACAGAATTTAATTATTAGGGTACCATCTTATATTCGAGTAAATATGGTACCTACCGGCATCTACAGGAATGCAGTTGTCTGCCTCTACCTCATCTTCTCTTGCTTTCCCTTTTGTGAACTATAAGTGCTTCCTTCTGGAATACTCTACCAGTCTCTCCATCTCAATTCATGGCTTCTTCCCTCATGAATACTCCTATTGGCAAAAACAGTTTGCCTCCCTCCCCCTTTCTGGGACAGCCTACCAGTAGGGCAGCTACAATGACTGAAGAGAACTAGAAACAATGGACTAAAGCTGCAGCAGAAGAAATTTAAGGTGGAAATGAGGAGGAACTTCCTGGCAACCAGGGTAATCAAACATTGGAGCAGGCTACCTAGAGAAACTGTGGAATCTCCATCCATGGAAGTTTTCAAGTACAGGCTGGGCAGACACTTGGCTCGGGTGTTTTAGTCAGAAATTATTCTGCCCTGAGCATGGGGGCTGGACTAGATAACCTTGTGAGGTCCTTTCCAACCCTACTTTCCTATCATCCTATGATACTATATTCTCCCTATTTCACACCCTATTACATTGATAAAAACAAATAAATCACTAAGCTAAAAGTTAACTGATCTGAATTTAATAGATGTTCTCCAAGGAGCAAACATGCAGGTTTTGTTGTGTCCTCTCCAACCCTGCCAAGTCTCCTGCAACTAATAAGGGCTGTGAATGTACCAAAAAAAAAAAAAAAAAAAATCTGTACTCCTTTAATATACTCATGAAGATAAAAGCAGTACAAGCCAGCTATAGAGAATAACTTTAATATAAAAATAATCTATCAGCATAGCTATTGCTGTAAAGGAAATGAGCTACATGAGGAAAGAAGTCACCTTTATAATGGTAAAAGTATGTCTGTGCTACCAAATAGTGTCACAGAAAGCCGGAAGTTGGAAGGAACCTCAGGAGGTCATCTAGTCCAATCCTGACTCAAGGCATGATCATTCCTGTCTAAGCTATCCCAGACAAATATTTATCTAAACTGCACTTAAAAACGTCCAGTACTAGAGATTCCACAAGTTCTCTAGCTAATCTGTTCCAGTGTTTATTTAATCCCTTAGTTAGAAAGTTCTTCCCAACTCTCCCTTGTTGCAACTTGATCCCGCTATGTCTTGTCCAGTCCCCAAGATATGTAATTTTTTTAATCTCTGTCCAGGATCAAGATCGGATTAACAGCACTATCAAACTCCCAACTAAAGGATTTAATAAAAATCAGAGTAAAGTTAAAAAATGCAGGAACATAAATAAACAGTAGCGCAATGATGAACAGAGCATCAGCCCTGGGTGCTGCCAGAGGGCACACCTTATCTTGTTATCCCATATCCCCCCTCATCCTGCACCTTCTTCACAGTGGCTACAGCAGCAGGCAGAGCAGAGAAGCAGCAGAAGCACTCACAGTAGGAGTAGCAGCAAGAGGTTTGCAACTGTGGTTAGGGGGAGGGAAGGGTGAAGATGTCACCACTTTTTTTCGCTCCGAAACTTCAGTGCTTAAATTGATTCTTAACACGTAGAAGTGACAAATCTTCCCCACCTGCACCCCTTCTTGGCACAAACCTCTGGCTGCTGCTCCTGCCCAGGGTGTAGTACTGTGCAGTTATGTTGTGACAGGGGGCCACCCCAGGGCCGGGTCTCACGTTGGCCCGCCCACCTTTCTAGTCTGCCCCGCCTCGCCTGCAACAACTTGACGTACTTTGATATAATAAAGCAGGAGGCTGCCCATTACATGTCCTGATGCCAGCAAGTGTTATTTACAAGGCAGAGGCCACAGTGTAGGGGAGGTACAGAGCCGTGGATGGCATCCAGCTTCTTATTACTGCTTCAGCTTGAGGTCGGGTCAAACTCAGTCCACTGTTGGGCATCTTGCATGCTATCCCATCTGGGGTCACACTCATACCGCCCCCCTCTCACAGGGGCCTCTTCCACTCTGCTGTCTCTCACCGGGCTCCCACATGCTGCCCCTCCTTGGGCCACACCCAACCTGCCCTGCTCCCTGAGCAGCCAGGTAAGCCATCAGGCTTGCCTACTCTCATTCCCTGACTGGCCAGCACGCAGCCTCTCAGGTCCTCCATGACACTCATCTGGACAGTGACCAGCCAATTCACTGAACACTGGGCTGACTCTGTCCCTAGCTCCTCACCAGGCGACTTCACACGCACACAGGTTTGTTATGAGGGTTGGCACCCTCTTCAGGCTGTCTCTTCAGCCCTAATTAACACACCCTCTGTACTGCTCTTCAGGCCATCATTTCAGCCCTACTCAGCACCTGTACTGCGCAGGCCTTCAGGCCACCACTGCACACCCTACTCCATGCGGGCCACCTGATCCATTGCCTGTTCTCTGGGGCTAAACTACTGACCCCTCTCTGGGGCCTCTCGGGTCATACATTTCCCCTCATGGGGCTCAGGTGCCTCTGTAGGTGGGCCTGGCCCCCAACACTCATAATTACCCACTGAGGAGTAGGGGCTAGAGGTACAAGGCGCTCCTACCTGCCTTTCACCAGGGAGGTAACTGGCCTGGCATTTCTGGGGGACTGTTCTGCCACAAACAGCCCCACCAGGCCACCCTTCCCTGGCAGGGTACAGTTTCAAGTCATACTCAGGACCAGAAGCCTCCTGCCATTCCCATAACTCCTGCCCTTACCTCCAAAATGTCCCAAGCAGCTGCTCAGCTGGATGTTGCCTCCTCAGCTGCTAGCAGCAAACTGCTGCACCAGCCCTGTGGGCTTGAACCTAAAATGGCCACTTCATCAGGGCTGGCCTGCACCTGCAGGCTGTCTGCTCCCAGCCCTTAAAGTGGCAGGCACCAAAGGTGTACTGCCACATATGGCTCTGCAAATAAAGTATCATTGAGGTAAAATACTAACTAGGCTATCTTGAAATCAAGAAATAAGGACCTAAATATTATAGATACATTTTAAACAATATATTAACATAGAAGAGGTTAGCAAAGAGAAGCACAGGCAACCCCCACTTAACACTGTTTCACTTAGTGCTATTTCACTATAACGCTCATTTTAAATTGATTCCTGATTTCACTTAGCGCTTAGTGAATTTCATAATGCTCATGGTCACCATCTTGGATCGTCAACTACTTTCAGTTTCATTTAACACTCATTTCACTTAACACTCAGTTTTTCAAGAACCAATTCAGAGTGCTAAGCAGGGGATGCCTGCATTAGCAAAATTAGGGAAGAAGGCAAACCGCCAGCCAGCTTACTTGAACATTAAATGCAAACAAAATGCTAAAATATGCATTGTTCCATAACAAGTGCACAACTTCGTTTCACATCAATACATAAGTGCAATTTTTCCTAGCAGGTTTTGACAAGTCTGACCCTAAGAATTGTTACTGGAAAAGTTAATTACAAGCCTGGACAATGAATTAAAAGTGATCCTTAGCTTTATAAAAAAAAACTATTTCAACTGTGAGTTTTCACCCATTATACATTCAAATTAACTTTTAAAATGACTTGAAATTTATTAGGTTTTCCAGCTTAGTCTTTATGGCTTACCTTGGCTTTGCCATCTTGCGCTGACATATACCCTACACACATGCTTTCTGTTGTATGACTCCATAGGAACTCCACTATAAGAAAAAAAATTAACGTCATGCACAAATATATTCATTTTCAATGTAAAAAAGCCCTACCTTTTGTCTTTTACAAAATCAGAATATGAAGGAACAAGTTTCACTTTATGTTTAAATTTTGAAAACGAATCAAATTTTTACGAAACCTACATCTTTACAGAAAATATTTAATTTCAATAGAAGCAGCTGTTCAACTAAAACTTCCCTGCAATACCTGCAATAAACACCAAAAAGGAAAATGTCTTTAATTATATGAAACATCCCAGGTTCAAGAAAGGAAAATAGCATACACAGGAAAAAGTAGTGATGAAAAACAATAATGAAAAAAAAGATTTTCATTCTGTAGTTGAGTAAAGGTTTATTAGTAAAATAGGTATACATACTGTTTACAAATATTATTAAATTTGGTAATGTCTCCTACAAGTCAAAATTCAGACAAAAAAGAATTCAGACAGATATTATTCTATGCAATCTTTAATCCCTCACAAATTAAACGTTATAAATTATCAAAAGCCATTTTTCTTGATATTGGATTTTTTTCTTTTTATACTGCCACTGCCTTTTTCTTTTTATGAATAATTTGAGGAAGAAAAATACCAAAATATTTATGTTGTTCAGAACTCTGCACTTCAAAAACTCTGAAGCGTCTAACCATAGCACTATACTGGAACCTTTTCCTTTACAAATGCTTACTGCTGTGAAAAAAAGTCTCTAGAATGGCACAGTTAACCAAAGTAAGAATGATCAACCTTTACTGAGGGATTCTATCTATACTGCTTACATCAACCTATCATATGCCGTATTTACTCAAATATTAAATGATCCTGATTATAAGATAACCCCCAATAATTTGATTCTATATATGGAAAAGTTAAAAATTTGTTATAATTTTCCAGGTAGATAATCTAATTCAGATTCATAGATTTTAGGACTCATCAGGTCCAGGCCCCTGTCCAACGGTAGGAAGTCAGTTGGGGTCAGTTCACCCCAGCAAGATTAGCATTCAAGAGTTTCTTAAAGGTATCCAGAGTAGGTGCTTGCACCACTTCTGGAGGGGGTCTATTCCAGACTCTGGAGACTTGGACAGTAAAGTTTTTCCAAAATGGTCTTCCAGTAGTTTATGACCATTAGACCTTGTCTTCCCTTGGTGTGCCCTGGTGAACAGATGTTCTCCCAGTTCCTGATGCACACCCCTTATATACTTATATAATTATTAGAGGTTTGCCTTGAATTCATTTCCCTCCCACTGCTACAGCAGGGAAAATAAGTCGGGGGGGGGGGGGTCAGATGGCCCCCTTGTCCTCTGTCCCTCCAACTTCATCTCCTGCAGCCCCTTTCTCCCCCTCTCTTTACTGTCTGCTCTCCCTCAGCACATGGAAGTGAGTGGAAAACTTGAAAACACTGTCTTTTAAATAAACACGCCTACAGTAATTTGCAAATAGTCAAATTATTAGAGGAACCTATACACTTATAGACAGGATGGATGCATTTTGCCATTTTTGAAACTGCTGCAAGCTTTAACACAGGTACTTCATAAGCACACTTTTAAAGCAGCACATTTGCACCTACTTATATACAGTATAAACTACGCGTAATAGTAGTCAATACTGAGCACATGCTGCATCTGGTAGGAATTTAATGACAGACAATATATTTAATGCAGTTTCATTGTATGGGAGTATAAGACAAGGAGCATTCCCCCCCATGTTGATGAAAGGGGACCTCATCTTATATTTCAGTAAATATGGTAAACATAGGAGTAACATGTCAGAAGACAGCTATTTTTCTGTCTCAAAAATACATCTTCCTTTCCTAGGAAGAAAATAGCTGAGGAATTTGCCTTTCTAAGACTATGCAATAATGATTTACAGGATCCCATCTATTAGCAACAACTGCAGCAAAAATGGTGGTAGATTAAAGCTAAATTTATCCCAATGCAGAAAAGGCTGCTATTTCATATTTAATTCAAAGTTAAAGTTTAAAGAACTCATTTAAGACAAAGAGCACTGGCTTTAATTCAGCAAGCAGATGGAAGGATCTCAAGAGTTGTATAAGGTAAGGGCTTTATCCTATAAACATATACATGTGAAATTAATGGAACTATTCAAAGTAATCACGTTAAGCACTTGCTGATAGATTTGTAGGGTCATAGCCTAAAATGGATCTACCATCTGTGTTGATTTACAGCAAACCATGTTATTTAAATTATCCTGTTCAAACGTATCATTCAAAATTATCCCAAGACCTGAACCTCCACTGATGGGACTTTGAATAAAATTACGTAATAGGAAAATACATTCAGCAGAACCTTTATTTTGACATGAGAAGTTCAGAGAGGTGGTTATCCAAGTTAGCATTAAGTTAGGCAGAAGGCAAGGCAGTGTGGCATCTCAGAGACTAACTCATTCAGAGAGTTATGAGGTTTTGCAGGATATAGCTGACTTCATCAGATGTTATGCACGGGTTTGCAGAGTTTAGCTAAATTCATACCACCAAAGGACTTTTACAATTCAGAGCCCCAATGACTTTTATTGTAAATGACTTTTACAATATTTTTCAGGACAAAATATAAACTAAAAATTGCTCATTAGCTGTTTAGAAAGCAATCAAACTACTTCCAGCAAATTGATGTGCTTACAAAAACAAGCACTGATGCCAGGTAATAGTACAAGGCAAAGACTTTACAGGACTTTCAGTTAATTAGCTTTGTTAAAGCTCTTGTGACAAGGCCAAATTATATTTATTCTGAAGAGTATTTGCTGGGCAGAGGCTAAAAAAAAAAAAGATAACAGGCTCAAATAAATATCTTCACTATTAATTCTTACTTGCTCCAAAAGGAGCTGGAGACATAAATATCCATAAATTGCCTCAAGACATATCACAAAGTTGTTATACAAGTAAATGGCAAATAATACCATTGAATATTGGGAAGTGATAGTACCATGATGCTAAAAAAGGAACACATACATCATTAATGTTTCATATTGTTCTGACATAAGACATTAATCTTCCTACCAAATGTGGTACGTGAAAGATTAGCTTAATTCACTCACAAGCAATTACATTTTATTTTGTTTCATCACATTTACATTTTAGTTTCATTAACTCCTTCATGCAGACCAAGTTGATTTTCTAGTATACTCTTCACTGCATGTTCATAAAGCCAAGTTCCCACAAGCTTATATAACGCACTGTTGAAAAACTGAAGGCAAATTTACAGAATCTTGTATACGTTCAACAATACCTAACCTCGAGACAGGAATCACCATATTATATTAAACTACATAGATTTTTTAATGGTTGAATACAACCCCTGATTAACCCAAAGATGTTGGGTACCTGCTGTGACCAGTGATAACAGAGAGAAATGATTAACATCTTAGAAAATATGAAGCCATAAAGTTAGATCATAAATATATTAACATCTTAAAAATCAAGAAAAATACCTCCAGTTCGCTGTGTTACCATTTTTTAAATGTTGCAATATGAACTATACAGAAACTATTGTATACCAGACATCAGAGGGAGACACCTTTAGACAGATGAAAGATTTCACTTGACAATATCCTTTGCAGTTCTACTTTATCAAATACACGATGACTGTGGAGAGGCGCAATGGCCTGAACTCAAGGAACAGCACTTGCATGCATGCTTCAAATTAAACACATGCTTACATGCTTTACTGAATTAAGGCTTTACAGGAGGGGAAGGAGGTTATGTAAAGTAATACAAACCTTCAGTGTTGGAAGTATAAAAATTGCTTCATTTGGACAATCCATCGCTGAAAGGTTATCATCATGGTTTTATCCTGTGCTAAGGTGTCTCTTTAGGTCCAATTTTGAAACCCTTACTTTGAACATATTTTCACTACACAAGTAACCCTACTTACCTCAATATAAGTACATACAGAGTGAAGTGCTTCTCCCTACAAGTACCAGAATCTGGACTTCAAAAAAAACAAAAACAAAAAAAGGGGACTCGCTTTCTTTGTTTTGTTTGGTTGGGTTTTCTTAAATCAGAGCTAATGTACCCAATGCACATTAGCCTGTTTTAGTAATTTATGTACATTTGCTTAAAAGCACACCATGCCATAACGTTTTACTGTTAACTAATATTTTAATAAAAACATTAGGCAGTTTGTATTTCCAAAATGAAAACAGTTAAAGCAGTACAAAAGAAAGGATTTTAGGTCTTAGAGCTACCTAAATTCTGATGTTCATTTTAAAAACACATTTTCCACCTAGCATTTTTAATTCTATGAACACTGAAATGCCTTGTTGTAAGCTTTTAAAAATGGGGGACGCTACGTAATGGAAATAAATGATACTGCTGGGTGCTGCTAGGATTTGCCTTCTTTGAAGTGCATGTGTTTACTAACACTTGCCAAAATGTCTAATGCCAGTAAAAATCAAAAGTTTGGGATGTTAACTTGAGCAAAACATTTTTTTTCTTTAAAATAAAATATACTAGGAAACATTTTTCTAATTAAACACAGTATTTGTTTGGAAATGATAAAATTTTATCTTTACAACTCTGTTCCTATTCCTGGGTGGAAAGCAACTTTTGTGCTTTCCCTCATTCCTTGGTCTGACATTTAATTTCTAAGCCTTATTTCACCAGTAAATATGCAATTTTCTAACTTAATAGTAGGATAACCCTTCATGGTTATAGAAATTTGAATGTTATTCTGTAGACAAAATCTGGATATGAGCAATTATGTTAAACAGGTTAAATAAGAAAAAAAGTAGAAAAAAGTAACTGCTAATGCAAGTTAGGATAGAGAATACAAAATCTCTATGATTTACAACAGACTTTCTTTCAGCTGAAATGTTTTCACAAGAATATTTGTCAACAGCTGATTTACAACAAATCAATTTACCATTATTGTTACTTACCATTAAAAAAAACCATTAAAATGTTTCTCTGTGCTAACAGCTTGCCTTTGGACCATAAATTTAAGAATTAAGAATACAAGTTGCAATTGTCAATAGTTTTTAAAGTCCCTACCATGTATAGAGGGTTTGTTGGATAAACAGTCACTTGCCTGCTAAAAGCAGATGGTAAAACAACTGCTGGTATTAGAGTGAAACTGGACACGAAGGTTGGAGCCAACATGAAAAAGTCAGAGATCTGCATGATGGCAAAATGGCTAGTAACATATATGCACAATACTAATGGCTGCCCATGTCAGCCATGGGAATTTTAAATGGCAGGCACTCTGTCCAGAATACAAGCAATTATATTCTTAAGGGCTTGCATAGGTAAGGAAGTTACTGTGAAGAGGCAGGATGTGAATTTGCAAATACACATGCTACTCCGAAGTACCTCCCTATGTGTACACTGCTGATGCACAGCAACTGAGAGGTGGTAGAGCTAATGCCCCTGTACAAACAGCTCTTAATTCTTAAGGATTAGCAACCCACATTAAGAGGAACAGCAAAAACTACTACTTATAATTCAGCTTCTTCAAAGATAGAGCTCTGGCAGGATTCCCTCTCTTAGGTGTTTAGCTCCCTTGATCAAAATAAACAAGAACATTTTGGTTTTTAAAAACCTGGTAGTGACACCAATAGTGGTGACTATAAAGAGCTATCCAAGAATAAACACCATCGTTGGAAATCATTAATCAGTTCTTGTTTGAGAAGGAAACAAAAGCTTCCTAAAGGAAATAAGCTAGTCACAAAACACATTTAATTAGTGGCTCTGGGAGAGAAAGATCAATAAATATAATGAAAAAAAATAAATCACAACACAAAATCCTCATCTCACTGCTAAAGGGAAGTGTTTGAGAAGCCCTCTAGAATATCTTGAGGGAAGCACAATTACAAAAATAGATATCTTTACAGAAGTGATAATTATTGTTTAGGTTGGGGCTAACCAACTTCTGGCTAACTGGGGGCCACATGGCACACAGGCCACGACCCAGGGGCCACATGAGGTGTGGTCCACAGACCAAGGGCCACTCACTGCATGGGCAGCACCCCACCAAGCTATTCCCTACTGTGTGGAGAGCCTGGCAAACCCCTTCCCCAGCCACACGTACAGCCTGGCCCTGTCCTCCTTTCCCAGTTGCATAGGCAGCCTGTCCTCCCTGCGGAATTGGATGCCCGGCTCCTCCAAGCTGCACACGCAGTAAGCCCTTTCATTCCTGACCACGTGCCGATCTGAAGTGCAGGCAGCCTGCTCTTGCCTTTCTGCCACACACGCAACTTGGGCAACCCAGCCCCCTCCCCCTGTAGGACCCTACCCCAAGAACAAGGACAGGAAGTAGGAGAAGCTAGAGGTGTGTGGGATATCCCAAAGAACCCAGCTGCCCTGGCAGGAGCAAAGAGGATGAGGGCGAAGCATACAGACAGTGGCAGCTGTGCCAAGAACCCACAGGCCACCAGTTAGACAGCCCTGGTCTAGGCAGAACCCTTGGTCTTGGAGATTCAAAAAGGCCACCCCAGGTAGACTATGGAAGGTTTAACTTTGAACACTGATGAAGAAGAGCTTCACCAGGGTGGTGTTGCAGGAAAAAAACTGACAGAATGGGTGACCTAAATTAAATCTATTCTTTTTCCTTTTCTTAACAAAAGGAATTTTAAAGTAGAGCCTTATTGTAAAATTTGATATAAAGTGGACAAGCCACTAGAAACTAAGGCTAACATAATGAATGAGCTGAAGTCACTTCCACCATCAATCAGGGTCACATTATAAACTTGAGCTCAGAACTATTAGGAAATTTTAAAAATAAAAATCTTAAACTGCCAGAATCACATTAATATCACAATATATTGGAGGATATATAACGAGATGTAAGCAGTTCAAATACATAAAACCCCATATGAACTTGATAAGTGACTGGACAAGCACTAATTTCCTTAGTTATATTAGGCAAAATTGCTGCCAAATGTGAATTAACTGATCTGAGAATCAGATCCGTAGAAGAAATCACATGCAATTACTTTAAAAGGTTATTATAACACAAATAGGAGGGCAGATTTAAGTTGTAAGGGCAACTTTAATTCTAGACTATCCTATGTTTGGAGTATGTGGCTTTGGCATACCTTGGCTTTGCACCATCCCATTCTTTTAATGGATGCTGGTATGTATAATATCATAGCTCTTTTAAACAAACAAAATGCAAACTTTATTAAATGCAACTGTAATAACTGAGACTCCCAGGGCCTGGAATTTCTTTAAGTGAAAGGTACAAAAGCTATCTGGAACTTGTTTCTCAAGCAAGTGTCAATAAAACTTAAGGCCTAACTATACAGCCACTTCTTTAGGACCGTAGGAATATGAGCAGACACCCTAGAAGGAATGGAAAAAAATAAAAAGGACAGGTCAACTAAAAAAGTACATCCTAGAGATCAAGAAGTACAGGGAGAAAGCAAGAACTAACAAAAATTATGCAGTCACACCCTGCAAAATATATTATGATAAACATCAACAAATTCTTTAGCCATAAAAATAAAGAGGAAAAGAAGTGCATGACAAAAGTGATCCAGACAGCTACCAACAGTAGTCTGACTTGTATGTATGATCACGTAGAAAGCTGTAGAAAGTATTTTGAATGAAGAAAAATTTCAGACAAAGAGAAAATAAAATAAGACAAAATGCATAATGTGATAACTCTTATGCAACCATGAAAACAGAAAATACAATTTTCAGATTAGTCAAGGTACCCCCAAGTAGACGTAGGGCAGCAGTATCATAAAGTAGAGGTGGGTGATGGCAAAACCCTGTCCAAGCACCAAGCTGAGGGGTGTCGGAATTGCTCCCCGCCAAGTTCACCCTAGCAGCATACCCATGCCAGGAACACCAGAACAGCCCCCAGCCACTACTGACTCAACAACAAAAGCCAGGGATGACACAAGTACATGGCAGAGCTCCTGGAATGGGTAAAACTACTGCCCCGCCATGACCCCCTGGAACCTGCATACACCCTCTGCTCTTGGAGACTGCATATTGCTGCCCCCACTCTCAAAACTGTGCCTCTTCTCCCATAGGGTTTACCACAGACACCAACTCTGCTTGTTACACCATGGTAGGGCAGTATTTATGCTGCTGTATAAGACACTGATAACATCACATCTGGAATACTTGCATACAATTCTGGTCACGTATATTCAAGAGAGGAATTCACACTGAAACAGGTATATAGAAGGGGAGTGACAAGAGGAATGGAGAGCCTGGCATACAAGAGGAAACTAGAATAGTTTGACTTGCTTAGTCTAGTAAAATGATGGCTGAGGAAAATAATTACTGCATATAAATACTGCAAGAGCAGCAAACACCAGGGACAGAGAAGTTATTTAAACTGAAAGACAATGCTGGCATAAGAACAAATGCATAAAACCGTCAATGAATAAGTTTAGGCTGGAAATTAGAGGCTTGGCTTATAATCATCAATGCAGTAAGGTTCTGGGAGCAGTGAGAACAAAAAAACTAAATGCATTTCAAATTGAACTAGTCACCTTTGAAAGGTAAAAGATGAGATTGCCTGTAATAGCAGGAAATAGCCTCAGTGACTCAGGAAGTTGCTTCCAGCCATATGTTCTTATCAGAAAGTTTGAACACTAGATGTTTCAGCAAAAAACTAAACTTAGATGGTCAAATGCAACTGATCACTATCTACTTGCACTTCCTTTGTGTGAACAGAATATAGTTTTGACCAAAAATATAAAAACTTGGTTCTCTAGGATGCATCAGTTTTTCAAATTTCAAGTAATTCTGAACAAAACTGAGTAGAAAGAAGTAACTTAAAAAAGTAAAGGGTCATTAATTATGGGTAAGTATTTTTTTATTACATGCCACAAAACACACAGGTTTACAGTCATCAATGGAAGCTTCCTTACTTGAAAGGGTTTTTTCATTAAAAGGCAAGGTGAAGGCAAGAGCATGTTATACTCTCTCTCTCTATCAATCTAGAGAGATGGATAAAAAAAAGGATGCTGCTAGCAGTGACTACAAATCAGCAGTTTGGAAATGCAAACAATAAAGTGAGACTAAAATTATAAATTAAACACGAGTAAATCTATGACCTTCCAGATTAAAGGCAAGAAATAATTCTTTAATGTACCAGTACAAACAAAAATCTAATGGGTACTGGTCAAATACTAAGCCACAATGGTAAAACTGTCCATCAGAAAAGGCAGAAGTATTGACAAACTTTTTTTTTCTCCATTAAAATGATATATTTATATGTTAAACAGAAAATAAAACATTACTGCACCAGTAATTAGGGATGATGTCAAATAGTAACTGTTAATATATTTAGATAAGCAGAACCAGATACATTTACAATAGTAAGAAACCAAAGTAGTAAATAAAAAAAAAAAAGGATGAACAAGGTCTGCCATAGAGACAGCCCTAAGTCATGTGGTAAGATGGGCTCCTTTGAACACGAATTTTAACATGGACAAATATAAGTAACAAAGAATGTGGGACATACTTTTAAGATAGGGAACCATTTTCTGCCAGACAGTAAAACCGAGGAGGCCTTTAGGAACCATACTAGATAACCGGGAACCTGTTGCAGTTAAAAGCCTAAAATAACACTCAAATATAAAAAATGAGAGAATATATGTAGGAGTAAGGAGATGTATGTGGCATTGGTAAGTCCATTACTGAAGCCCCCTCTACATGTCACAAATACTACACAACTAATTGGTTAACCACACAATTAAATGAGACCAGCTACACCTACAAAGTACCTATCAAACCATAAAAAAGTCCAACCAGTTATAAAGTTAGACCTCTAAAATGCATACTAATTTTATAGCTGGTTGCTATCCAGCTTTAATTTGCCTGTGTAGCAGGGTCTGCCCCTGGAGATGGGAGCCCAGTCAGCTGACCAGGCTTCCGGCCATAGGGGTGCACCATGCAAAGCTGAGGCTGGGAGTTCTGCAGCTGAGGAGACTCTCGATCCTGGAGGCAGCCCCTGGCAGCTGGGACCGCAAGTGTCACAGTTGCAGACTCTTTGTCCTGTGGGATGCCAGCGAGACAGAGTCCTGCAGCTGCAGGACTCTTGGTCCTGGTAGCCATGGGGTGCCACCAGGATGGAGAGTACACAGCTGTAAGACTCAGTTCCAGCAATGGGGAGCTGCCATGGCTGAGAGTCCTATCAGCCATGGGACTTGCAGGAGCTTTTTTCTTACCAGTGTGCGGGGGGAGCCAGAGATGGCAGAGTATACGTGCGTGGCATGGCATGAGACAATTATATGGATTGTACATCAGATCCTATCACACCTTTATGTGAACATCAGGAGGGGCCCTGAAATACAGTGCCCAACTCTAACTCCAAGAATAAAAGTACTGGAAAAGTTATACAGAAAAAGCTACGAAAATGATTTTAGGTATGAAAAACATGAGATTACACAAACACACACACACACACACACACACGCTAGCTAAGTGCCCATCAAGAATTATGGATTTCAGGTAGTGTTTACATGCCCGCCCACCCCTCCCACCCCCCCACCCTTCAGGGCTGGCCATGTAAAGACACTGCTGCCACCACCTCCTCCTCTAGCCTCCCCCCACCCACCTCCACCTCACAGCAGGGCTTCCCCCCACCTCCCTGCTCCCCTCCCTCCTGGCTCTTTTTGGAGCCAGGCAGTACAGGGGCACCACCTCCGTGACCCTGCCCTTCCCTCCCCTCCCTGCTTCCCTCCTGCCTGTCCCCTACAACAGCCACCACCATGACTCCCCGCTTCGCCTCCCCCCACCCCACACCTGCCCAGGCCTGCACAGCTTCCCTCCTTCCCCACTGCCTTCCCACCCCTGATGGCTGTTGTCAGGGGCCTGCTCCTGCTTCCTTCCAGCCACCCAGCCCTGACAACCGATGTCATCATGACCCACCCCCTTTTGCCTCCCCCCTCTCTACAATCCCTCCCTGCCCTCTGCCTCCCCTTCCCTGCCAGCTGTTTGGGGGGGGGAGGGGGATGTTGGGGATGGGTGGCAGGGGAGCACGGGCACTGTGACCCCCTCCACACTTCACCCTCAGGCAGGGAAGCCTGAGGAAGCCCCGCTGCTTGGGTGGCCAGGGCATGTTCACTGCTGCCACAAACTTCCCTGGCAGAAGCTTAAACTTGGGTCTGCGCAGCCTGGACCTGCACAGCCAATCGCCGCCCATCCTCTCAGCAGCGCATGCACAGTTGGCCAAAAGCATTACGGACAGACAGACAGACTAAGCCCTTTCTTATATTAGGCTGTAACATGATCCTATTTGGTTTATTCAATAGGAGACTGAATAGCTACAAAACCAAGACATCTTATAATAGATAACTCTTTATCGTAGCCCTATAAAGCACAATGATAACCGATAGCTGGAAGCTGAATCTAGAACAGTTTAGACTAAAAACAGGACCCAATTTGTTTCTTCCAGTAAGGTGAGTTCAACCACTGGACCTTGCCTAGGGTTGTTATAGATGTTCCATCATTTGATTGCTTTAAATCAAAATTGGATCTCTTTGACAGATCTGCTCTAGTTCAACCGCAAGGTTCAGTAAACTTGGGTTAATTTACCACTCCAGGAGGAATGCAAATAATGGCAAACCATCCAACAGTTACCAGTTATAAGGAGTCTGTAATTGGGAAGGGGCCACTAAAAGGGAGTAAGAATAGAGGCAAATTATCGCATAGGCAAATTAACCAGCCTTAACTACGTGCTTGATTCAGAAATTTCTCAGTAATACACAGAAGTTCAAACCAGATGATGCCAAAAATCTATGAAAACCTCTATCAGTTGAGATTGAAGGCTGTTAAGATGGCAGCAACAGTATGTAATTGTGTGGGGGCCAACCAAGAGAGAAGACAATAAGAAAACAGCAGGTTACATATGAAAGAGTAGCCCTTTTCACATTTATATATGGTTCTTTCTAAAATACAAAGGTAATGTGACTGGCTAGACCAGTGTCAAGAAGTTCCTGCTTGTGATGCTTATGATCCTAAAAGGAACCAGCCAGTAACTGTGGAATAGTACAGATCTAATGTCCCTCCTTGTACTTTCAGAATCTCTGAACTAGTGGGCAGGTGGAGGACAGTCAAAACAGGAGTAAGGACTAACTTATGTTCCCGTCTGACGCTAGAATCCTTAACTGAGCAGCTATAGCCAGAATGCAGCACTTTTCTAACGCTCAGGCAGCACAAAGTGGCTGCAACAGCAGTGGCGGATAAGATTATATGCAACTGCAATTAGTTCTGCTGTAAAGCGATGGGATTGATGCTTTTCTTCCTTCTAGGTTAGGAATGGGAGGCTTAAGGGCTGTAAAGGACACAAATTATTTAATGGAGAAGCAAAGAAGAGAGACACACATGGTCCTCTGTGCCCCAGCCCAGTGCAAACTCCCATAAGCCAAAAGACATTTTGATGGAGGAAAACAGCAGCAAAAACAGGAAAAAGAATTAATTTTGGCTATACCATCTGTCTGGAGATTCAAAGGGACTAGAATCTACTCTGCAGAGGGGAATGATCAGACATTTTAGAAGCATACAGGTATGTGGGGGTATCAAGCTCTGCTATGTATATGCAAATGGATAATCTAACTTATCTTCATGGATTTTCATGGGGACAGCAGAAGGAATCTGGCTAGGACTACTACAACAATTTTAAAACCTTGCCCTAAACCTTCACAGTGTGAATGAAGAACAAAATCAATATTCTGACATTAAAAAGGACAATACAGACCAGTAAAATTCTCATTTTCAAGTTTACAATAGTAACTTTAAAAATTACAAGACAGACCTTACCTTCTCTAAAGATAAAAGACAGATAAAACAAACAAAAACTTTCCCCACTGGAGTAGGAAGTTTGAGAGCGGGACAAATATTTCAACAACAGTAAGTTATATTCTTGTATTTTCACCCCAATAAACTTAAGCTTTCAGTGTGCAGTAAAGCATGTATGACATTTTTATTTCTGCCTTGCTGGGAGGTACATACCTTGCATTTAGGATCCTACCTAGTTTGCAGGGGCTACTCCTCCAATTTCATGGGCAAAACATGGACCTGGAACAGCCATTTCGCAGGTGGAGCACAGCACCTGTGCCTCTGATTGGCCAAGGGGCCCCAGTGGCCCCTTGCCACTAATTGTCTGCAGTGGCTGCCTGTCATGTGGCCCTGAGCCCCACTGCTGATCGGCTGCAAGGACTGCCCATCAAACACCAACCAGTAGAGAGGGGCAGGGCTACAGCAGGCAGCCCTCGCAACCAATCAATGGCAAGAGTAGCAGCCATCTTGTCTGCAGCCCTTCAACTGGGCATCCCCCACACATGCCCCCTTCCCCACCCTGCCAGAGTACCCAAGACTGCTGTCTCCCTCTAAGGAGCCATCATTTTCTTTTCTGCAAGGTTTTTTTCCCTCATAGATTTTCCAGACATCGCCCAGATTTCACAGGCCATGCCAGATTTCACAGAATCTGTGAAATCCGTGAGACCGTGAATTTGGAAGGTCCCTACTTGTACCAGACTAAGCACAAAAACACACAAAAAATGCTTACCTAGTAGAGTTTGCTTTTCTTGTGAAGAGTCAGGCTCTGCTGAACATCTGCAAGATCGAAGAACTATCACTCCTCCAAGTACACCATCTTCATTGGCTAGAAAAGGTGAACCTAGGTAGACGGGGATGGGAGATTATTTGCCAAATTATTTTTTTAAATTCAGTCTTTTCCCTCCACTCTCTACTTTTATTCTTATATAAAGCGGGGAGTATATACAACTTGCCCCTGACAACTGAAAAGACTTCTATGTCATGAAATTGTTTTTGAAATAATAAGAAATGTCTATTTCACTTCTCCAGCAAAAACTGCAACTGTTCCTGATGAATAAACCTTGTATGGTTTGATGGTTCAGGAAGACTTAAGACCCCCATTGTTGACTTGGCAAAGATGATATTGAGAACTGCCAAGACAGCTTTAGCATGAAAGCCTGAATATATATTATTTTATTCAGAAAGGAACGGAAAACACTAGATTAAAGACGACTATATATATATATATATATATATATATATATATATATATATATATATAAACCAGGCACATGAACAGCTTTGATCATCTCATCAAGGTCACCTTATTAACTGTCTGCTTAGCTGTGTGGTGCACAAAGCTCCAATGTAATACCACAGCATATAGATCAAACAATAAGCAATAAACTTAGTAACTAATTTCTGCGAGTGACATATTAAAACAAGATGATCTTCAGTCTCTGCAGTTCCTTTGGGTTTCAGAGAGCTACATGTGTTCGCTTTGGTACCAGAGGTCTTACTGCCTAATTTGAATTTTCCCATCAACTACCAAAGATGCAAAATTCAGCCCCAAGTTTGTGCTAAAGAATCTTAAGGCCTGAAGTAGTACACACCTACTTAATGCGACTGGAACTTTTCTTGACTTAATAACAGGGCTCAATTCAGATAAAACAGTACTTTACAGTAGATATTTTATACTACTTTATAGCTAAATAATATTCTCCATGTTACAGATAAGGTACTAAAAGCAGAAGACAAATAGAACAAAATGCATGTCTTACAAAAATTCAGTAGGATTGCCAGGATGATGCAGCAGAACAGGAACTTAGTGGCCTTCGGGAAAGACCCTACGGGGGGAGGTTGAGAGAGCTGAATCTCTTCAGCCTTCACAAGAGATGGCTGAGGGGAGATCTTGTGGCCGCCTATAAATTTATTAGGGGAGGTCAACAGGGAATAAGGGATGCGCTGTTTACTAGGGCGCCCCAGGGAGTGACTAGGAATAACAGGTATAAACTAGTTGAGAGTGGATTTAGGTTAGATATTAGGAAGAAATTTTTCACAGTAAGGGTGGCCAGGATCTGGAATGGGCTTCCAAGAGAGGTGGTGCTATCACCTAGCTTGGAGGTCTTCAAGAAGAGGCTAGACAGTCATCTGGCTGGGGTCATCTGACCTTGTTCCTCTTTCCTGCCAGGGGCAGGGGGTCGGACACGATGATCCATTGTGGTCCCTTCCGACTCTACAATCTATGAATCTATGAACTGATAATAAATTTAAGGATAATAAATAAATAAATGGGCAGCACATGTGCATGCTGGTGTGTGCATACCCCCACATCAATACCCACACATGCCCCTCAAAGAAAACTATTTATTTTAGCCCAATCAGCATATACTTCACGACTCCAGCAAGGATGTTTGCAACATCGTTATCAGGAAACATCAATAGAGAGAACTGAGGTTTGTGCGATCAAGTTACATTTCTTCTAAGAAGGTAGAAGAGTTTCTGCGTAAAAGATGCTATCGTTCTTAGGTGTTAGTTTAGTCTTATTTGTATCTTTGTTCTGCTTGGTTGTTTCCAATACTAATAAAGGGTATGAACAAGCATTCATTTCTAGCACTGGAAATTTATGGGAAATTTCCAGGACTAGAACATCTTTATGCAAGAGGCCTGCAGCTATCCCCTTCCTTGCTCTCATCCCCTTCTCCCTACGCCTTCCACAAACTGGGGTGAACCCAGCTGCGGGAAGCAGGGTTGCCAACCCAAGAAGTTGTTTTTTTGTTGTTTTGGGTTTTTTTTACTGACAACCTGCAAACTTTGAGAGTTGACTACAGAGTGTCATAGTAAAAACCCAAAGCAGCCAAAAAGCAGGGCAACATTGCTCATGTGACACAGCCTTGATTTTGATTCTGTTTATATTTCCCCCAGGCATATAGGTACAGAATCACGGCATTTAATCTCTTAAATTTCTGTCCAGCGTGAACTCTTCCAATCAACAACAGGTGCATCTCAGGCCAATATGCTGCAACAAACATGTTGAGAATACGTTGAAGCATGAATAAGAAAATTTAGAGTTGTCGTAGGCACAGAGAAAGTAACAGCTCTATGATGCACAGAGTAGAAATTGACATCACCTTTCCTTGACTTTGTGCCACCATAAACATTTTTATGGCTGTACAAAGGCAAAGCACAGGTGTTCATACCCCTTGCTACACCAAAAATGGCCCAAATCTGTGGATCGCATTACTTTATTGCAGCAGATGTCAATTTGTACTCAATGGCAAGAGCGTGCAGGCAGCCAGAGCTGCCTGTAGTCTCCAGTCACCCTAGGCATGTGCTCTGGAGGCTTGAGATGCCCAATCCTGTGTGTGCTGGGAATTCTCAGGCAGAATTGGGCCCTTCAAGCTCCTGGAGCACCTGCCCGATTTTCACCTCTTACAGAGATATGCTCCAGGGAACTTCAGGGCCTGGGACACATCTCAGGAAGCAGGTAAAGCCCAGGGTTCCCTGCTCATGGATTCACACTCCCAGGATCTTCCTGGCATGTCTCTGTAAGTGGGGAAAGCCCAGGGCTCCCCACTGAAGACATGCTGGGGAGTACCCAGGGTTGCATCTCTATAAGCAGAGTTGCCGCCAAACTTTCCTAACTTAAAAAGAGATGCCCTCCTGGGAGGTATGGCAACC
This sequence comes from Alligator mississippiensis, assembly GCF_030867095.1. Taxonomy (NCBI): domain Eukaryota; kingdom Metazoa; phylum Chordata; order Crocodylia; family Alligatoridae; genus Alligator; species Alligator mississippiensis. The sequence continues at coordinate 220,910,595 of NC_081824.1, read as the reverse complement.
AGGGCATTCCTGAAGCCCTAGGGCTCCAGGCCAGGTCCTGAGCTGGGTCCCACACAACTCAGGCTTCAAGCACAGGCACTGGTCACTGCCGATCCCAGAGCAGAAACATGAGGCAGAGTCAGAGGCCCAGATCCTACGCCATACCAGGCCCCCATGCCACCCCAGGCCTCAGTGTAAAGCACAAATAATGCAGGATCTGGCATGAATCCAAACATGGAGGCAAGAGGCACTGGAATTCCCCAGTTCCTGTGCTGCCCAGCACCTTGCCAAGACCCACAGTGATCTGTGCTTCACCTGGGAGATGGGTTAAAAGAGGTACAGGGCAGTGAGGGAGGTTAGAAATGGCCTGGTGAGGGGAACACATTGCCCCTTGTTCAGCATTGGGACCCTGCCCAATGCTGGACAAGGGGCAAAGTGTGCATTTTGTAGCACGTGTCCCACCACAGCTGATCTGCTTCAATTTGGCAACATCTGTCTCAACCTATAATGTACTGCAGCAGTCCTCTTGGGTTTTTTATAGAGACAAAGTCAAGGTTATGAGACTATTGTGCTTCCCTCTTACAAAACTTTTGCAGCTCTCCGCACCCCCCCTCTTCTTCCGCTCAGTATCTGATGAAGTAGGCAGTTCCCTGCAAAAGGTACGTCTAAAGTGCCAACTTGCCCTGTGTTCTATCTACATTCTGCCTGACTTCAGACTAACATAGCTAACTACCTCTATCTTTTCTCACGTTAATCTGGCAACCCACCACTAGAACAGCATGGAGTGAAGTAAAAAATATTCCATGTGGATGTAGGACAGAGGCAGGCAATTATTTCAGGCGGAGGGCTGCTTACTGAGTTTTAGCATGCCATCGAGGGCCACATGACTGGCAGTCAGGGGCAGATTAATATTAATTTTCTAAACTTTTTAGGGGCCCCACGGGCTGGACAGAATAGCCTGGTGGGCTGCATCCAGCCTGTGGGCCGCATTTTGCTTACCCCTGATATAGGAGGTCAATCCCCAGTAAATCAGCTAGCAAAAGTGAGCCTTGAGAGGTACTGAAGCATATGTCCACGTGCACACATACATATAACAAATCAAGTCCAGTTAGTAAGTTTATTTCTCATGTTGATCACAATGTAATTCCAGAAAAACACTCATGTTGCTCCGGATTTAAATTGGAATACCTAAGACCATTTACTAGCCCAACAATACTTGTGCATAATACACACAAAATGGTATCTTTAAAAGACATTGTATATCATGTTATTTAACACACACACACACATTCATGCTACCTCTGCCAGCACCTTAAACAAAAATAAGTCAAAGATTTGAAAATTCAAGTTTTGTGACCCTACGTCCATTAGTCCTCTCATGAAGAGAGTTCAAAATTGAACATTATCTTCTTGTCAGATTTGAGAATCAAAATAACCATTAGAAAGCCTGTCAAACTTTTTTTTGGAATATTCTGGCACATCTATATTTCTGAGTAATACTTAAAATGGTCATAGCAGAGTAAAATTAGAATGTTTTTGGCCATTTTTCCTTTTTGTTTGCTTTCCCCATTTGAAAGCACTGAAGAATAAAAGCGTGCAGTCCGTGATTGTTTTCCTGTATAGTAGTTTCTACCTTGCTGAGGAACTTCTGCCTTATAACAGAAGCAAAAACCATGATGCATTCCTTTTTTAAACATGTCTTTTTAAATTGAAAGCATACTATTTAAACTGAATTCTATCAGAAGCTGCAAGAATTTTAAAATTAGCTAAATAAAATTTAAGCATCCCTTTATGTGTGTTGTGACTTGAAATGAAAATCTTACATCTTTAAACATGGAAAGTATTATGGTTTAACTATGACCTAAATGCCTTACGACACAGAATTAAATACAAATGTAACAAGTTAGTTAGGCCAAAATGGTCCTTGATTGCACATATGCAAGAATGTTTATTACTCTGAATTTGAAATAGTATTGTGACAACCAAACCTTTCAGATAATCCACTAGACAAAAGAAAAAGGCTGTACTTTGAATTAATAAAGCACTTCTAACAATTACAAGCTCACAGCATTTTACAGGCATTACCTAGCTATGTCTTATCATCCCTTGGGACAGGCAAACATTACACCCAGTTTTAGACAGGTGCACTACAACTTTTCAGGTTTACAAAATGAGGCAGTGGCATAGGATTAACCTCAAAAACCTACTGGAGAAATATACAGTAACAGCTATAAACAGAAGTTTAATTTAAATTTTGTCTTTGGTTCTTATTAAGGCCAAAATAAAAGTACTAATGGTATTTGAAAGGGTAAGTCTTGCCTCTCTCTTCTCTTGCATTCTCTGTGCATAGCTACAGTTTCTTATGACAGCAATATCTGGGAGATCTGCAAGAGTTTACACTGCCCTGTGGACTACAAAATGCACTGATTTGGGTATTCCTTTTCCACTGCACTGTTGCACAGCAGGGATCTAGGGACTTCACAGGGAAGGGTCAGGGTTCTTCCATTACAATTCACACTGTAATATGGAGAAGGTTGAGAACTAGAATCTTTGTTCTGCATTCAGTTTGGTTTCAAACACTTTAAACTGAACACCTCATTTGAGTAGGTCCTGACTGATACCAGCAAAAACTTAAGGCACAGTTTTTTATACACATAACCCTTCAAAGCTACAGTGCTGCCCTTCAGACAGGCTTGTTCCTGGAATGAAGCACAATTAATTTGAATAAGCTGAGACTAGTTTACAGAGTACACAATACTGTGTGTGTGGGAAAGGGGTTGGGGGAAGGAGAGAAGAGGATTGCAGGTACTTCATAGGCATTTAAGAGAGAGCAATGGTCTCATACTTCTATAGGATCCCAGGACAAAAGGCTCCCTCTCCTGGGAGAAATGGATGTCTGTTTAAACCCATGTCAACATTTCAATATTCTTTTCTTCTTGAATCAAAGTAAAGCTGCAGTTTCCTGCAGAACAAGACTTGTAATCTGGCATTATAAAAATGTTTTTGCTTGGCATTTTATACGTACACAAATTACTGTTCCTGTTGTCTTTGAAAAACATTTAGATTTTCTTTTGACAAGTTTCAATTAAACAATGTGTGATCTTCTGAACTGTTTCAATTCCCCCTCCCCCCCAAAAAAGCAAAAAAAACTGTACTGTGATTGGATCTTGCTTCCTCCAAAATGCTTTGAAATAAAGTCTTCAATGCCAATAGAAACTAGAGCAAGGGTGTCAAACTTATTTGCCTTCCCTCCTCCTCCCCACTCCAGAACTGAACTACGGTGTTCACTCACAGGTTCGATCCAGACCTACTTCCAGCAGCAAGGAGCCATGAAGGTTAACACTGCCACTGCTCGCCCCATCACTGGCAAAACATATCCCTAACAGGGCTCCATAACCTAGAATTTGACAGCAGGTCCTAAGTCCATTCAACCTGCACCTGAATGCCCAACTCCTCTAGATGCCCCACAGGCTCAATGAGATAGCCCCAGGAGCTGGAATTTGCCCACAAGTTGGATGATTAACCCCTGATCTAGAGGCTTCAAGTTGTCTGGGTCCCATCACAGCAAAAGTGCTGTACAGACATATTTAATGGCACTTTCAACCTCAGAGTCTGCTGCAAATGTACTGCCCACTATGGGTGCCTATATATGTGCTCTAGGGTGGTGCGGGGGATGTTCCAATTAGAGTGGGAGCCACTATAAATAAAATGCCCCCAGTATCTCATGTATTCAGTGTCCTGTGTTTCAAAATAGTGGCGGAGCACTCTAGCTAAAGATCACTCAATGAGATTTAGTTAAAGTGCCTCTGCTGCCATTTTGAAATACGGGACACTGAAAATGGGAGACACTGCAGCATGCTGGGGAGCTCCGTTTCAAACACTCCAGCATGCTCAATTAATCGAGTCTGCTTCGATGCGTTCTAATCAGGATGGGTCCGAGCATGTGTAAAAGTACCCTATGCTTCCAGCCTCAGCCCTGCCCAGAATTCTTCCCATACTTCAGATTACTTCCTTTGTGTCGACTTTGGAAAACTATAGTGCTCCAGAGAAAAAGCCAAAATGTGGGGCTAATTAATCTGATGGCAAATACAATAATTCTTTTAAAATGCACAGTATAGTTATGTATTGTTTTAAAAGTTCCTAATACACATCAAACAGAAATTAGCATTTACTGGTGATGGGCTTGATGTCACTTTAAAGAACTATTGATATCTAGCAGTATAATGACAACACATTATTCAGAGCAAGCCAGTTAGTTTCATTTCTGCTTATATTCTTAAACTTTTTTTTACACTGTAGTTCAGCTGTAGAAGATGATCTGACTGTACACAACCCACATTTTCAAATTGTCCTCGCTAAAGCATCTGCCAAGCACTTGCATTTGTTTGCAAATATAAATGAAGTGGTTGAATAACAAATAGGATTTGTTTTTTGGCACAGGGAGATGCATAAGCTTGCAAACCATGGGGGTGCGTTTGGACTGAATTTAAAATAAAAATCATGGGTCAGAGTTTTTAAATAAATACCTAATGTTCAGACAATGATTCTGTCTTTGAATTGCCATGGTTGATAAACTCTCTTTTCAGCACTGGACTCCAACATTTCCAGTTTCAAACAATCTTCATTTTTCAGCATAAAGATGGCCATCAGCATTCTTGTACAGAAGAACTCTAGTGAACATCAAATTAATTATTAAGCTGCACTGAAGAGTTGTCAAGTAATAAAGGAAACAAATGTGGACAACATATTTAGAGTCAAATTTTAACGTTAGATGCTCTTGAGTATAGAAATTTCATCTTCTGTAATGAAAGTGTCACCTGCATATTGGGGTAGGGAATTTAGTTCATATATATTTATTTTTTAAAGATGTATAACACAGCCAACTAAAACAGAAATTGAGAGTCAAGCAACATGCTAACAGATGCTCAGTGACTTCCAAGTTGGAGGACTAATTCAAGATGCACCACAAAGTGACATATCATATGTAATCAGCTAAAATAGTTTTTACGTTAAGACATTTTACATTAAATGTCATCATTTTGAAACAAAGACATCCAATATTTTCAGCAGAACAGCCTCATTTATTAAGACATCCAAATAAGGTAACTGCGTCCTGTACAGAAGGCCTGCTCAGGGCCGTTCTCAGAGTGGCCTGCCCACCTGTCCTGGGCCAACCACATGCATTCTCGCCCACCATGCCTTGTTGTTAATTAATTTAGATGTTAACAAGAGGGAGGCTGCCCATTCTCTGCCCCGATGCCAGGAGGCGCTTTCTGCGGCTCCTTTCCTCCCCTACACTACAGCCCAAGCCTCGCAGATGGCATCTAGATGTTCTCATCATCACCAGCCTCCACACTGGGCCCCAGAATCCTACTATTGAATCCCACCTGGATTCCTCCCTTCAGGCAGACTCTTCTGCCATCATACCGGGCAACATAGCTCCCTGAACTGATACCCCTTCAGGTGTGATCCCCCCACCGGGACCTTTGGCTCTCTAGCGCTGGCCCACCTCCAAGCCAGGTAGAACCCCAGGCCCTCAGCTCTTGGGTTTTGCTCTTGGGCAAAACCTGCTTCTTCAACCCTATTAAGATGAGGTCCTCAATTTTCAGGATACTAAATCTTTTGAGTACTTTTTTTTAATCTTCTAATCTGTTTTCTTGTGCAAACTGCACACTGTTTCTACACTTGTCTGAATCAGGAACACAATACTCCCCTATCCTACTGCATACTCAAGTCAACCACTAAAGTCAAATTAAAATATATTCTTAATTACAAAATGTTAGAGAAAGATTATTCCTTTGCCTAATTAAATTAATAAATCTCTAGTTTTTAACGGTACCTTTAAACAGGTTGATTTCTTTCTCATATTATGTTAGGACTATGGTTCTACTAAATATATTCAAAGAACCTTACTATTTGCTGCATTTTCTACTGTATGACTAAGCTATTCATACTTCTATGAGGCACATTAAATGGAGCTAATGTTTTATTTTATAAATCTAAATAATACAGATATGCACTAAATATAGCCACCCTTCATTTGTTAATTGAGCACAAGAAAGCATCTGGATCCACATACCTTTAAAATTTAGGATGACAAAGCAATTGAAACCACATCAATTTAAAAACAAAGAAGCTGCAGGAAGACTCTGGATTCAGACTTTAAATATCAGATTTAAAAATCCAGTGTTCACATAAGAGGGCAGGACCTTCAATACAACAGCACGAGCAACGCCTGCTGAAACGCCTATTAAAATGTGTTTGAGGAATACAGGATTGGAATGGGCTTCCTAGCACTTGTCACTATTAGCAAATAAAACCAGACAAGAAACACAAGCAGCACTAATGTGTTAAAAAAAAGATTTCAAATTCAAGGAATTCTGTGCTTGTTCCCTTAGCTACGAAGGGCTGAACAATGAATAAGGCTCTTTAAAAAAAACTTTCATAAATGTTCTATTATTTACGTTTTTTACATCTAAACAGATGGTATCTCCTCATCTACATACATTACATTAGGAGCGATATTTTTAAAAGCAAGACATACACACAAATATCTAACTACACAATGTCGTTTTGATGGTAAATACCCTAAAGGAACAAGGGAGGACCCTGCCAATTATTCTGAAACGTCCAGTTACAGTTTCATTTATTAATTAAATCCTGGGCTGAAGAAAAGAAAAAATGCTAGCTTTTTTTACCAATTAGGCTGGGAGCTCTCCAAGGACTCCTTAGCCCTTTGGCAGTTTTATTTTCATGGTAGTAAGTCCCAGAGCTTAGCATACAAGGTAGACTGTAGTTTTTCAAACCGAATTTACCACTGCATGGAGTAAGTGCTGCCAGGGCCTGGCCCTCTACTTGAAGTTTTTCCTTTCCAGTTTAATAATATGAATTCACATTAGTGTTTCTAGGTCACTACTAAAAACAAAGCATACTTTTTACAAGGTTTTTATAGGATTTCAAATTCAGGGGGAAAAAAAAAATCAGAAGCTAAAAAACTGAAAAAATAAGGCATTTCCCATTTTCACTTTAAATAAATCACTACCACCTGTAATAGGGTTGAAACAGACCACTTGGCTCCACTACCTGGGTGCCCTGCTTCAAGCATTAGTGTTTGACAAAGCATTAACTGTAGTTCCACAGGAGCACAGATTCAAAATGTTTTAGACTGTACTGCTTTTATTGAATCCCATTACTTTTCCAGCCAGTTTTATTCCACAAAGAAGGGACGATTCCATTGCAGCTTCTTATCTACTGTTTCTGAACAGTCTCTTCCTTTAACTTGGGGGGAGTATACATGACACACTGGGACTGAGACTTTTTCCCTTCACTACCTCTCTCCTCCCAAATTCAGTGGTGCACATACTCTGTGCTGGCCCTTTCCAAATAATAAATACTGCATTTACTTTCATTCCACATGTACCTTTCTCCTTGAAAATTAGACCTGCAAAACTGAGGACTGTCTCTTAAGAATTTAATATAAGAATTGTCATTTCCTGGGTCAGACCGTAAGTCCATCTTGTCCAATATCCTGTGTCACACAGTAGCAGAGAGTGGATATTGAAGGGAAGAGTGAGCTGTGTATGACCAAGGTCTTTCCCTCCACTGTTCCTCTCTCACTTGCAGCCTCCAGCATTTTAATGTCTAGGAAGTTCTGATTCAGAACTGTACCCCTAATTCCCATGCTCAATAGCTAATAATATCCCTTTTCCTCTAAGAATTTGTCTAATCCCCCACTTTTTTTTTAATTTGATTAAACTGTCAGCTTCCACAACATCTGGTGGCAATGAGTTCCACAATTTAGTTGCATGCTGTGTCAAAAAAAACTTCCTTTGCTAGTTTTAAATTTATTACCTACTAGTTTCTTTTTCTGACCCCTAGTTCTTATACTGAGAGAGAGTAAATAATAAATCCCTATTTATTTTCTCTTTGCTATTTAGTATTTTGTAAACTCTTATCATGTCCTCCCTCAAGCTTCTCTTTTCTAAATGGAATAGACTTAGCCTCTTGAGTCTCTCCTCATACAGAAGACCCTCCATACCACTAATCGTCCTTGTTGCCCTTCTCTATATCTTCTCTATCCTTTTTGAGGTGTGGGGACCAGAAGTGGGCAGTCTTCAAGGTACGGACACACCATGGATTTATAAAAGGGGCATGATGATACTTTCTGTTTTGTTGACAATTCCCTTCTTAATAATCCCTAACATTTTGTTTGCCTTTTAGATGGCACAAAGACTTCCAGATCTCTTCCCTGTGTGGTAATAGCTAATATAGAATCCATCAGAGCACAAGTATTGTTTGGGCTATTTTTGCCTAAGTGCATCACTTCACACTTATCTGCCATTTAGTTGCCCATTCACTCAATTGTACCAGACTGTAGTTTCTCAGTGAGCCCTTGTCTTTACCCCTTTGAATAAATTTGTATCATCTGCAAATCTGGCCACCTCACTTCTCACCCCCTTTTTCAGATCACTTATGAATATGTTAAACAGCACTAGTCCCAGAACAGATCTGTTGGGGACCCCATTGCTTACTGCTTTCCATCCTGAAAAGTGACCATTTATACTCGCTCTTTGTGTTCTATCTCTGAGCTAATTTCTAATCCACAAGTAGATATAATCCATGACTATCTGATTTAGTTAAGACTCTCTAAAGGGGGACCTTGTCAAAGGCTTTATGCAAGTCCAATATACTGTCAACTAAAATCTCCATGATCCACCTACTTACTGACCCCCCCAAAGAACTCCTGTCTAGCAGGTTGGCGAGGCATGATTTCCCTTTGATAAAGCCATGTTGATTCCTCCCCAGCAAGTTAAATTCATCCACGTGCTGAACAATTCTTTTTTTGTTATTGTTGTTTCTACCAGTTTTCCAGGAACAGAAGTTAGGCTCACTGGCCTGTAGTTTCCTGTGTCCCCTTTAAAGCCTTTTCTAAATGCAGGCAGTCCTCAGACTTACGACATAATTGGTTCCTGAAAACCGCACCTTAAATCGAAACGTTGCAACTTGGAACCAATTTCCCACAGGAAACAACGTTATATAAATGGGGGACTGGTTTCTGAACCAAGGCCTGATATTCTATTTTCACCCAAAATAACCCACAATTTTGTACAGTACTCAATCAATTATATAAAATAACTAAATGTAGCTATATTACTTGTTTGTATGCATTTATTTATGTATTTATATCGTAAATAGTAATCATATTTATTTGGAAGGACTTCTTTGAGGTGACTTTGCTGGACTTTTTGAAGGGTTCTTGGTTGGACTTTTTGAAGGGTTCTTGGCTGGAGTCTTCTCAGGAGTCTTGGCTGCAGGTTTTCCTGGAGTCTTGTCTGCTTTCTTAAAGAAAGTGTGCAAGGAAGTCTGGACAGATGTTCTCTTTTGCTTGTAATTTTCTCTGTAGCAGCTGTACATGCTGAATATGCCCCTATTCACCGATGCACTGAGTTCAATGTCGGGGTCATGTTCCTCAAACAGGGACATGGCAGCTTCCAAATGTTGAAAGGCCTCGGCCAACACTTTTGTTGTCAAGACTTTACGAGGAGGAGTCTCTTCAACAGAGGATGCATCTTCTTCCTCTGCCACTTTTTGCTGTTCCAATTCAATGAGGTCCTCATTGGTTAATTTTTCAGAATGGGATGCCACCAACTCATCAACATCTTCTGGTGCAACGTCTAAGTTAAGTTCTTTGCCCATTTCAACAACATTTTTGGTCACCTCTTCAACAGCGTCTGTAAAGCCTTGGAAGTCAGACACAAATTTAGGACACAATTTTCTCCAAACACCATTCAAATTTGATTTGAATTCCTTCAGAGTTGGTCCACCTTCCTTCTCAATTGCCCTGATGACCTAGACAAATGCGCACCTAAGATAGAAGGCCCTGAAGGATGCAATTACCCCCTGGTCCATAAGTTGCAACAATGAGGTGGTGTTGAGGAAACACCACTTTGATGTCAGGATGCATGTCATCAAGGATGTTTGGATGATTAAACCAATCTTCAAAAATGTTGAGGATTTCAACATTTGTTCTTATTGACCCATGCCTTAGGATTAGATTTCTATATCACTGGGAGAAATGCCTTGGAATGTCCCTTGAAAACTCTGGGTTTTTCTGAACGGTACACAAGTAAAGGTTTAAGTTTAAAGTCACCTGCAGCATTGGCACCAAGCAAAAGAGTGCGCCTATCTTTAGCAGCTTTGTACCCTGGCATGGATTTCTCCTCTTTGGCAATGTAGGTTCTCATCAGTATTTTTTTCCCCAAAAGAGTCCAGTTTTGTCAACATTAAAAACTTGCTGAGCACAATAGCCACTCTCTTCAATGACTTCAGCCAATGTCTCAGGAAAAGCACGAGCTGCCAGCACTGGCCGCTTCACCTGAGACCTTATAGTTTCATAGTTGGTAGGGTCAGAAGGGACCTGAGCAGATCATCAAGTCTGACCCCCTGCCATGGGCAGGAAAGAATGCTGGGGTCAAACGACCCTGGCAAGGTGATTATCTAGCCTCCTTCTGAAGACCCCCATGGTAGGAGCAAGCACCACTTCCCTTGGAAGTTGGTTCCAGATCCTAGCCGCCCTGACTGTGAAGTAGTGCTTCCTGATGTCTAGCCTGAACCTACTCTCCGTCAACTTATGGCCGTTATTCCTAGTTACTCCTGGTAGTGCTTGGGGGAACAGGGACTCTCCCGTTCCCCACTGGTCCCCCTTGATAAATTTATAGACAGCCACCAGATCCTCTCTCAGCCTTCTCTTGTGAAGGCTGAACAGGTTCAGGTCCCATAGCCTCTCCTCGTAGGGTCTGCCCTGCTTCCCCCGATCATGCGAGTGGCCCTCCTTTTGGACCCTCTCGATGCTGTCCACATCCATCCTGAAGTGCGGCGCCCAGAACTGGACATAGTACTCCAACTGCAGCCTAACCAATGTCACATGAACCTTGCTGTTATGCAAATTGGCCCTGGCTTTAAAACGCATAAACCATCCCCTACTTGCAGTAAAAGGCTCAGCATTAAAACTCTCCCCCTCTTGTTTCTTTAGAGCATCATAAAGACTCTTAGCCTTTTCCTGAATGATGCCTAAATTCACAGGAACATAGCGCTTATTTTGACCCTCCAGCCAAATGATTAACAATTTCTCAACCTTAGCAATAAGTCCAACACGCTGCTTAGTTAACACAGTTGAGTGCATAGGAGCTGAGTCCTTAGCATGCTCCTGAATTCTTGCCTTGTCTTTCAGGATGGTCACAATAGTCATTTGGGGGATATCCAAAGCTCAACCCATTTCAGTTGGGGTCTCACTTTTTTCAGACCTCTTAATCATTTCCATTTTTGTTTCCATAGTAATTGTTCTATGTTTCTTAGAAGAAGAAACATCACTTCCACCACATTTATGCTTTTCTGCCATTATTATGGGCAGTTTGGAAAAAGTTTGGAAACCGAACAGCACATGGGCAGTGCAATGAACTTGTTGTAAAGTACTGTACTGTATAGTACTGGGACTTATTCTTTATTCAGTACAGGTACAATACCATAGTGCTGTAGTGGCAGCAGCAGCAATCAGTGAGCACCAGAGAAGATGTCTAGTAAATGGCTCCCAGATGAGTGGCATGCTGCTGCTCTGACCATGTGTCTGGAAGGGGAGGGAAGGGGGGGGGGAGGAGGGGCCCCGGATCTGCCCCAAGCGCAGCCCACCCTTCCCTGACCAGACCAGATCTCAGGGTCACATGTTCCTCCCCACCCCCCATGCCCTCCTGGACAAGCATCAGGAGATGCTGGACAGGCCACGGTTTCTCCTGTAGCTGCCTGGCTCAGCCCCAGCACTACCTGCCTCACCCCAGTGGGAGCAGTCGGGAAACCAGCCGGATGAGCTGTGGCTTCTCCTGTGGTTGTCTGGCACAGCCCTGGCACTGCCTGCTTTGCCCCAGCAGGGGCAGCTGGGGGAGCAGCTGGACAAGCTGCAGCTTCTCCTGCCACCATTAGCCCCAACTCCCAGAGCCCAGTGCAGCCCCAGCTGGGCAGCATTTGCCCCACCCCCTGCCCAGCCCCACCTCCTGCAGGGGTCCTGATCTATTCCCCCCACAGCCCTTTCTTTCCCCCTCCCCTTCCACCAAAAGACCTGTATCCAGCATTCAGCGTTGTAAAGTTGAAACCCATGTCAGAACTTCAAAACCCAGGTGTCAATTTACAAACGTCATAACTGTGGTTCGTTGCAACTTGAACCGTCGTAAGTCGAGGACTACCTCTACTGATGTCTCATTGGCAACCCTCCAGACCTCTGATACTGAGGCTGTTTTTTAGTGACAGGCTACATACTAAAATTAAGAGCATGGCAGTTTCCAATCTGAGCTCCTTCAGGCTCTAGAGTGAATGCTAGCAGGTTCTAGTGATTTGCTACTGTTCAGTTTATCAACTTCCTCTATGACTTCATCTACTGAAACCTCAGTTTGGGTCAGCTCCACTGACTTGTCCCTAGAGAGGAGTGGATGTAATGAGGGAATTTCCCTAAGATCTTCCACAGTGAAGACAGCTGCAAAGAATGCATTTAGTAGTTTCTCAGAAATGGCCCCATCATCCTTTAGCACCTTTTCACACTCTGATCATCCAAAGGCCCAACTGACTCCTTAGCACATCTTCTGCTTCTAATGTACTTAAAAAGAAAATCTATTGTTACCTTTTATGTCTCAAGCAAGTTTCTCCTCAAATTCTTTCATAGCTTGTCTTATTAAGGAAGGAGGCAAGGGAAGCAAGGAAACTAATCTCCACACTGGATGGGAGGCATGAGAATGCTAGAATGGCCTACAATGCCGAGGCTTGACTCCATGATGAACTACAAGCCACAGGTGAGGCAGATTCCACTCCTCAGCTGCACTCCCACATCCCCTGTAGCTCTGTGGCTAAAGGTTTAACCCTCTCAGAGCTGCTGCTGAATTGGCAGTAGCTTTTGGCTGAGCTTCTTCCCCTCCTCCATGGGACAGACAAGATCTGGAAAATAGTGCATGCGTGAGTATGCGCGCATGCACACACGCACACACACATTTCCTCATTCTGCCTTCCCAGAACAAGAATTGCACCACACATGTAGCTCAGCCAGGCAGCACAAATGGTTTTTAGAGATGGGGACACCCTGTGCCCAAACCTTCATCAGGATCTGGCACAAGGCTGGTCCAGGCTCCTAGGTATTGGACAGCAGAAGCTGTGCCATACCCCATCCCAAAACTCAGCTGATCATTGCAATGGGGCCAGCAGAACCCTAGGTCCTGGGGCTATCCCCTGCTCCATACTGGAGATGAGGCTGGGTCAGCTGGGGATCCAGAGCGTCCCAACCCAATACTGACAATCAACTGATTGTTAGCATCAGACCAGAGCAGCACATGCTACACTTTCAGCGAATTCACAGAGCCATCAAATGAAAAACCAATCAAATATGTTCTACATTTTATGCCAAACATCTTTGTGGCTGGTTTTTCATTTGATGGAGCCATGAATTCACCAAACATGCAGTATGTCACCATTTGTAGTGAGAGTGGGATGAACTCCTTATTCAGCTTGTAAATCTAACATTTGCCAAGAGCACCTTGAGACAGAATGCTCAAGGCATAAGCTGATACGTTACCACAAACGACAAATCCTATTTCACCTATTGGTTGTCTAAATGAACTTAGGCACTAAAGTGTGATTCTTTTCCATCCTGTTTCAATTCCCTGAAAATCCACATTGCATTCACTTTTGTAACAAGTTGTCATCTAACCCCTATGATGAAATTACAAAAAAGCAAGGAGAAGGAAAAGGACCCATCTTTTGTATTAACAGTTTTTCAGGGACTTGATGGAAAAGAATTGCACTTAGGCACATAAATCCACTTACACACCAAACAGGTGGAATAAAATCAGGGCCTTTGTGCACATGCAAAGTCTTCAGATTCTCATCTGCACTATGTCATATCTGCATGTCACTTTTTCCCAGTCATTACATGCCTGTTCCATAAAAATAGGAACTAATCCCCTGAGGCTGACCCTTTTCCATCTATAGTCTTCAGACAGCGCAAGAAAGAACAAACAATTTTTAAAGCATTTCTCTTGACCTCTACAACCTCTGTCAAATGGGACAGAAGCAAATGCAGGAACAAATGCAAAGGAAAGGACCAGGAATATAAGAATGGAAACTGACCATCCTCTAATAACCAAAAGATCACCCACCAGTACTTCTAATGGGGTTGCTACTCCATTCCATAGACTGAATGGAAATTCTTCAAGTTTTTAAGATCCTAGCTTCTGTAAGGCTGACCTTACCTTAGTCATATAATTTGATTTTTAATTGGTTTGTATAACACTACAGTTAATTTTACCTAACCCTGTATATACATTGTTTCCCATAATCACAAACGAGAAGTTACTTTGTATACACAAGCCCCTAAAAACATTCAGTAACCATAGCAAAAAAAATTTTAAATATTTATATTTTTTCCTCTTACAGCACAACAAATACCATTTGTGGCTTTCACTTTTTTTTTTTCTGTAATACTTTATGAATTGTAGTTCAAAGTGTTCTCTTTTTTTTATTATTATTTCCATTGTTAGCAACCCAAATCTCCCGCCTACGAAATGGTACAAACACTTATTCTCAAGTCTGCATTCCACAAACTTGGCTACATTTGAAAGGAATGATGAGTAACAAAATCCCCCATTCTTTTGTATGAAAAGTATTTATGTTTCTAGAACACCATCTTTATTCTCCAAGCAATTCTCTACTATTCTTCTATCTACCTGATGTACCAAACCCGTTCTATATTTTAAAATTTCCCCCACTTCCAACTTAACTCTCAACCATGCTTTACCATAATATTTTGGCTCTAAAAAAGAATAAGGGAACCACATCTTCCATCAGTTTGCTCGTCACTTGCTGCTTAAAACAGTTCCAAGTATCTAAGCCAGGCATTCCCTAGTTGGAATAATTCCTACAGGTTTGTGGAGAATAAGAATTTTGTAAACGGGAAGCAAGGATCTGATGGCAAAGGTGAAAACCAGCTAGCTATTCATTGGTCCAATACAACTAAACTACATTTTCTCTTCTGACTTTCTGGCCATTCTTTCTACCTTGGCCCAAAACTATTTTAGTAGAAATTTTATGAGACCACAAAATATGGATTTAAGAAAAAGTATCAAGAGAACAAGCTATGCTGTCTACAGTAAGCTATTAACCTACTTTAGCCACTTATTTCACAGCAAAAAGAAAATCTACATCATATGGTACATCTTAAGGTATCAAGTAAAGTCAACATCTGTGGAAGTTCACAAGAGAGTGATACTTAGTGTAAGCTTAATATTTTAAACCTTTTTCACCCCAGGGGTAATATCCTTGAAAGAATTAAATTTTGTGCTCCATTTTTAAGATTACTGCAGGCTTCTGAAACTGGGGACTTGAGACTCCTAGCAAAAGGTCATTGGAAGCAATGATATTCAGATGGGTTTTCTGTATTCTTCAACCAATAATCTTTCAGAGATATTATTATAAAACAGTGTCAGCGGTTAGCATAAAACAACATGTAGTAAGTATTTTTTGTCATGCAGTTAATCTGAATACACTGTACATAGATTTTAACTGGTATAGGGTCTGAATATTATAACATTAGCAGACACATCTCTTAAAAAGGCATAGGAAGGATCACAGGAAAGTGGGGCTACAAAGGAACCCATACAATTGACTAGTACAACCCTCTGCTCAAGGCAGGATCATCCCTAACTAAACCACCCCAGTCAAGTATTCATCTAAACTGCTCTTGAAAACTTTTGGGGATGGAGGTTCCATAGGTTTTCTAGGTAGCCTTTTCCAATTCTTAACTACTCTTAAATCAGAACAGTTTTCTGACCTAAATTTTGTCTGCTGCAGTGTGAGGCCATTGCTCCTAGACCTGTCCCCTACAACCACGAAAACATCTCTCTCTATCCTCTTTATAATCACCTTTTAGGTATTAACCACTTCCTTAATCAAAAACTTTTCAACTATTCTACTCTGAATTCGAGGTGCACTGATACTTCAGTCTGTATCGTATCAGCATAGATAAAAGGAAAATTGACGTTGGCAATCGGCTTGGCTTGACTGATGTCGCTGATAATGTCGCCGATAAATGCCACGTGCATGTTGGCAGACACTGCATGCACACAGGGTTCCGGGGGGCAGATCGAGGCCCCATGGCAAGAGAGAAGGGGAGCTGAGGCAGAAGCAGGTGCTCCCCAGCTGGGGCAGAGCACAGAACAGAGCACCAAAAAACTCATCCGGGGATTGCAGGGGGGGGCAGCTCCCAGCACTGCGTGCACCTCCAGGGGAGGGGGCGTGTGCCTCCCAGATTTGTTTATGGGGCGAGGGCAGGCTGCTGCTGTACGCTGGGACCAGTGCCTGGCTCTTCCCAGTAGGGGGGCTGGGCTGGGGCTGCACTTGGGGCAAGCAGAGGCAGCACTGGGAGGAAGGATACAGTGAATTCTGGGGTGGCCATAGCCACTGCCCACTCCAAGCACAGCTCCGGCCCAGCACCCCCACCAGGAAAAGCCCGGTCCTGCCGCCGGCCCCAGCCCAGTGACAGCCCACTCTCGCCCTGTGCACAGATCCAATGGGGCACACGCCCCTCATGCCTTCCCTGGGGATGCGCACAGCAGCAGGAGCCACCACAGCCCTCCCCGCACCCCCCAGACCAGCCGCTCACAGCTCCGTCCCAAGTCCCATCCCAGCTGAGCAGTGCCCACCCCAGCCCATTCCCCTCCTCCCTTAACACAGGGGCCTCCATCTGCCCCCCCACCCTCTTCCCACCCCCTGCCCCTTCCCCCAGCAACAGACTTACCAGCCAGATGCTGCTCTCCAAGTTGCTGGGCTGCATATTGGCAATTGGATCAGTATCAGTCAATATGGCTTGTTAATAAATCAGCCATCAGTATCGACCCAAAACGTCTTTATTGATGCACCCCTACTTTGCATCTTTCAACATTCGATTATGAATCAAATTTCCTAATGTCACTCAAACAGTTTTTCTGGATGGCTGTCCTTTTATGTTTCATAATAGACAAACCTGTAATCCTTGTACAAATTTAATTTGTAGAAGTCTAATGTTCTGCATCAGAAAGAAATTGAGATAAGTGACTAGTTTAAAATCACACAGGAATCCTGAAAGAAAGCCAAGGACAGAACACAATTATCTGACTCCTAGTTCCTTGCATTTCAATGATTTCATGCTCAGGAAGGATTCTAAGTCTTTAGACAGTAGTAGACCATTTTAAAACTTGCTAACTTAACAATATAAACACTTATTTCCAAAGGGACTGTATTTCCACTTTGCAAAACCACAAACTGTCTCACTTACATAGCCCCACGTTTGTCACTCTTGAATGATCCTTCTGTTCTTCCTATATAGACTAGCCAGGTTATTTATATATGACTGCAACCAAATTTTTCATGTAGCAGGATGTTTTTCCCCATTAGTCACTAAAATGCACAGCTGCTTTTGGAGGAGTCAGTTTAATGTGCGACTAGGATAGAGGACAATGTAAGACAAAAGACCACAGATATCCTGTCACAAAATATGACCCATCTCCTCAAGTTTTAATGGTGTGCGCCTACCCACATGTACAAATGACAAAATCCACAAAATAAAAAGTGCTAGAGAAATAAATTCTGATGGTGTTTGTTTCATTAGATGTTTTGCTATAAACTGAATACAAGTATCATGCCTTTATTTTCTTGTCTCATTTCACTTTTTTCCTCATATATCTTGCTGGTTTCAGTTTTCTGTTTCCAGTGTGGTTTCAATTAAACTAGTTTGTGAAACTTGTATTTGTTTTTTAACACCATACCCTGCTTTTAATGCAATTCAAGATTATTTTATGACTGTTTTCAGCTCCTCATCCACCTCCCCATTTGTTCTTCAGGATTGCATCAGTTTTACTTTTATTTCATTCACGACATCCTCCAAAGCTACCTTTTTTTCTCTCCTCTTAAACATACATACAGCAATGGGGTTCATAGAGGACTATTAGTTTGCAAAATCATCTAGGCCCTTATCATCTAGACCATGTCATAATGGCAGCCGATAGGCTGCATGAACCTGTGAGAGCTTAAACTGTGGCCTCCAGGGATTGACTGCGCAGCTCTGGGACCCAGGGAGTGAATGCTGCTGCTTACTCCTTCCCCGTTCCTTTGCCTGCCACCAAATCCAGTCTTACATCACCACTGACAGCAGCACAAGAAAAAGCCCAGGAGGAACAGAGTGGGGAATGGAAATCGTGGGACAACACACGGGCTCCAGAAGCTGTACTGACAAACTGCCACCATAGTGCCAGGAGGTGGATAATCCATCTTATGAGAAGCCAAATAAACTGGACAGCCCTGACCTAGACCAACAGAGAAAGGATGCATAGTACCACTTGTCCTGTTATCTGATAGTATCAGGACAGCCCACTAATAATGCAGAGCATCATACTTCTACAAATCAAGTTTGATGAGGGCTATAGCCAGGTACATGCGTCTGTTCTGAAACACTAAAGGACAGCCATCAGAAGAAACCAAAATGCAGCAAACTCCTTGGCAAATGAGGAAGGGTCGGTTCAAAAAGTCCTAAATTTGGAAAAATCATTTAAAAAGTACACATTTATGTTCCATGTCAAAGATTATGCTAGAAATAAAACCTAGATGGAGACAGCCTTGGTTTCTACAGAATCTAGGTCCAATTCTTACTCTGGTTTCATTCTTCTCTTTCCTGCCTTTCACTTGCTTTTGCTGTGTGCCATGCCTCAGTGTGTACAGCAGAGATAAAATGGGGCTTGCCCATCTTGAGTTTAAGAATATTAAGTGGTTACAGTTTACTAGTCATCACAGAATCAAAAATTTCATTTCTCATTACTAGTACTAGCATGCTGTAACAGTTGACAGGCTGAGCAGAAAAAAGCTAAGTCTAGGGGAAGCAAACGTTTTTGGCAGGCATGTCATAAATTAGCCCTGCACCCCCTTCAGTGCCACTCCAATCCCCTTCCTCTGCCCAATCTGCTGCTCTGCTTTCTGCTTCCTCCCCTACCTGCCATTGTGCTGCTCATTGTGTTGTCCCTGATCTGCCCACTAAGTAATATTCACTGTACTGTCTTCAATACAGATATTAGATTTATGAGATTTCACAGTGAATTCATATGCCACATGAGTAGTTTCCATTTAAAATTGATCAAATATTTCTTTATCACCAATGAATAATAAAAAGTTACTGAGGGATCATAGAAAGAGTATTTTTACTTACAGTCATTAAGGAAAAATAAATCTATTTTTACACTCCCACCCTCTTTTACTACTTAACCAACTTGTGGTCTACAATCAGCTGGTTTGCATGAAGTATTACTAAAAAAAATGATTTTTGTGAGCATTTTTCTTATTTTGTGTGCTAGTGGTTAAAATACATACAGGCAGTTTCTATTTTCTCTTTTATCCTTCTTACAGTAAATCAAAGCAAAGTTCTGGGTCTTGCAAATTCTCTTATTTTAAATAGTAGCATAGAAATTTCAGACAGCTGACACTGTCTTCAAGTGGCCTATATTTAAGCTTTCCATGTGCTTTATTTCTATTCTAGAAAGACAAAACAACCAAGAACCAATTCTTAAGATAAAGTTAAAATCAATATATGCAGCTTTTGCCCACCTTCCTAACATTATTACTCTGAATTAGATCACGACACTACAGCACAGCTGTGTTCTCTCTACAATATCCTTGATTTTCTTTGGCCAATTGCTTCTCATTTGGGGTCTATAGGCTTGGAATAGGTTAAATATGCTAATAGCATATTTGTGCAACTTTAGATTGAAACCAGGTTGGGGACAGGGACTTGGTTTTTAATTTGTTTCCTGATAGTATGAACACTAACAAAATGGGATCTAGCCAATGCCTGGGGGTCCTAGGCACTACTACAATACAATAATTACCTGACAAAGCCAGTGCTCAACATGAATTCAGTATTATGCAAAAGGCACAGCCTTTCTTACAAGGCTCTAGATCAGAGGCAGGCAAGTATTTGGGTCCATGGGCCACACAGGCAGTTCTAGGGAGCTGCCATAGGCTGATCAGCACCTTCTCCTGCCCCACCTCCATCCAAAAACAGCCTGGAGCCCGCACACCATTGTCAACAGAGCACAGCCCTAGCCCCAACCCCGGCCCACCCTGCCTTTTGAGGCAGCCCAGACGGTGACTGGTTACTTCTGGCTGCTGCTGCTGCTGGTACCAGCCCCGTGATACTGGCAGGGACCAGCACACGCAACTCTGACCCCAGCCGACTCTGCATCCACTTCAGACTCAGTCCAGCAAAACAGACCAGCTCCAGATCAGCTGCAACCTGTGTGCACAGCCCCAACCCAGCCTGCCCCACCCATGCCTGCTTTGGACTCACCCGGCCATACTGAGCAGCAGCGGCAGCAGCACAGAATCTACTGCTTGATACAGGAAGGAGCCGCTTCCTCCTGGACTGCTTAGAACGGAAGTCCAGCTGTGGAGCCACCCCAGCCCTGCTGCGTGCCCAGGGGGCAGCAGGACATGCCATGGGCTGGCTGGTGCCTGGGCCAGGCAGGACCAAGGGACCCACCATAGGCCAGACAAAGTCCCTCTGCCCACAGGCCGTATTTCGCCCACCCCAGCCCTAGATGCTTTCTCTTCTCTGCATGTTGCAAGGCCTATCTTTTCTCCCATTCATGCAAGGAGAACTATGGCTGATAAATGGTTTTATCCTGACCTAGGGTATCTATTACTGATCTTGGTTATTCACACATAGTTACGAACACAAAAAATAGCCTAAGTAGTACCATACTGAGTCAGACCAATGGTCCATCCATCCTGATATCTTGCCTCCAACAAGGCAGTAGCAGATGGTTTACAGAGAGAGCATGTCAACGCCCTGTCATTCTCTCCCTGGCATACACCATCACTGGTTTAGGCATGTCAGAGGATACATCCTTAACTGTTCTATTTCATAGCTATTAATACATCTATCATCCATGAATTTGTTTTGTCCCTTCTTGAACTGGTGGCATCTTACAAGAATGCTTATATGCACATTTTACAAGAATGAATACAAGATTGTAAAGACACATAGATCATGGAACTGAATTAAGAGCCTTCCACACCATAAAATAATAAACTATGTCTATGAGCAGTATTAATAGTTCATTCTGCTTATCCTATTAATTACAATATTTTATTCACTTTTAAAGCGCTACTAAAATTTACCTCTAAAATATCTTTTCATTCCATCCATCCAGGAAGAGCACGCAGCAACTGCTGCAGCGTCCTTAGCCTGACGAAGGGTTTTTGAACCCGAAAGCTTGCTTAATAACTATTCTCCAACCATTTGGGTTGGTCTAATAAAAGATATCAAATTCACCCAAGGAACCTTGTCTGCCTATATCCTTAGACCAACACGGCTACAACCTAAACCCCTGCCTCTAAAATATCAGTCCTTTATTTCTTAAAGGCAAACTTCCCAAAAGTACATAATGCTAAGGAAGCTGTCAAAAAAGCTATAAATATTGGTCAAGACTAAGCATCACCTTAGCTATGACAAAGTGATTTTGCTATTACTCTGCTTCTAGATTACTCTAATCAGAGATTGTGAAATTTCACGTTAACCTTAAACTCTTATATCTACTATTAATAGCTGAGGATCTATGCTGAGATTACGAAGCAGTTTTTTATGTCATGTATGCTCATCACAAGCAGTATTTTAGGTTTCAGAACTTGTTCTACCACTATTTAATAGATTTCCAACTTGTTTAGGATTAGCTTCACCTCAATGTTACTATATGAGCCAGCATAATATATACAGTTACAGTGAGACACAACTGATCTTGATATTCCAGTTAATGGCATATATTAAACAATAAACTGGCCACCCTATATAACCAACCCATCATTATTGCCCTAAATTTAAGCATAACTGAAGTCTAATAAAGTAAAAAGTAAAGAAAAAATAGTACAGCAGTCAGGCTCAAAAATTTCCAGCTTAATCCCAGGCAAACGTATCAGTTTTTCCAGTGCCGCCCCCCCTCTGCCCCCCCCCCATCTACCACCTCCAACTATTATTATTAGAGGCCTAAATATCTGTACTTTACCTTTATTATAAAGATATTAAACATGTGCTTTCTAAATAGAAATTAAAATGTGCCATTCTTACAACGAAAAATTTCAAAAAGGCATTTTTAATATCCACATTCCCAAAGCATGTACACTTGAACAGATGACACACAATGTACACTCCAGCTACATTCAACTGTGTAGCAATTTAAATTGTGTTTTTAAAATGTTAAAGGCTATGACTAAAATACTGCCAAGCCTATTACATATCAAGAAGTCTTACTACTATCCTTAATATGCCCTAACCTTAAGACTAACATAAACAGTAAAAATTTCACACCCAAATTCTGGGGGGCATTCATTTTCAATCGTTTTACAAAAGTTCTGAATTATATGTAGGGACAACCGTAATTCAGTGGTGGGGGCAAAGCAGACTCCCTGCAGGCTCACTGGAACAAATTTCAGGCATTTTTCAAGGTTGGCTCTCACGCCTCTGGCTGAGGAAGCCCGCCATGGGGCTGATCACCATTGGACAGCAGCACACAGGCTGTTCTTCAGCTGTTTTAAGAAAGTAAAGCTCACCACTTATTAAGCAAGAACTTTTAAGTAAAGCTTACCACTTAGAATGGTTAATGAAACCATAATAAACTTTATTAAACAACAACTTCCATGGAGTGCTAACTTTTATAGAACGGCACAGGTTTCGCAAGCCCTGCTCTGCCCTGCTGTTCAGACAAGGGGAGGGAGAAATTCCCCTCTGCTCCCATGGGCAGCAAAGCCAAACAGGGCTTGGGAAATCTACATCAGGTGAGGGGAAGCCCCTGCACCAAGGGCACCCTGCACCCCACAGCTGGCTGTGGGGGCAGGCACCTGGCATGCTTATGCCTGCAGCCCCTAGGGCAAGGGGTACTTACCTGCTCTGCTCTGGGCAAGGTTTTTAAATTTCCTGCCAAAGCACAGAATCAAACAACCTGATTGGCTGAGCTCTGGTAGGGGCTCAGCCTGTACTAGCCTGCCCCTGAAAACACGAGGCTTCCAGTGTTTCCAGGGCTCTGCTGCCTTTCTTCTCCATACTTCAGGTAAAGTTTTTGGTTTTTTGTTTGTTTGTTTGTTTGGCGGGGTGGGGCGGGGCAGGGGGCGTAACGCTTTTTTCCCTAGACTCCCTCTCCCCCACAGTTTCAGGCCATTTCCAGCCAAACTGCAATTGGGGCTTTGGAGAAACACTAAAATTTCAGGCTTTCCCCTGAAATCCCCTGAAGCCTGAATTCGAGTGGCCCCTAATTATTCACCAAATGCAATGCACTATTTAACCTGTCTACACCTTCAAGACTTTTATGTAGCTTCACGAGAAATTACAGAACATGCAGATCTAATTTATACTTGAACAGACTGCTTTGCTTTTCAAACAGAAATGTTACATCATACAGGTTTAGTCAGTTTCCTGACTAACTTGTATACTTACCAATAAACTTGTTTTGCATAGTCTCTAGCAGGGCCTGGTGGGCATCTTCTGTTTGCAAAGCACGTGAACATTCTCTAGCCAGTATAGTCCGTACAAGGTGCTCTCCACATCCTGTATAAACACCACCATCAAGCATGATTAGCACACAGCTACCACTCTGCGAGCATCCAGCAAAGCTGTATTTGACAGATATCTAAACAAGAATGTCAATTTCCCTCTAACATCCAGAGTCAACTATATTCAACGGAAAAATTTCAAGCTTCAGGGCAAAGATACTCTAAGACAAAAAGATGCAAAGTTTAAATACACAGAAAGGAAGCAATTAAAGGTAAAACATTAGGAAAATCTCATTTTGTCTGACAGTCTTCATCAGATCCTACAATCTTCACCCACATGTAGTCCTACTTGTCACTGTTCTTTTTTTGTGATATCTTTTATTGAACCAACTGTACAGCTGTGAGAACTGAAACAATCTTTGCAGTTTGTGGCCAAAAGTTTGTCCAACTTCCCTCCCAGCTACATGGTTGGTACAAAAAAGAGAATCACAAAAACCAAAAGCAAAGCAAAACAAAACCCCACCCTTACCTCAAGAAGAAAACAACATTCACTGCTATTACATCAGTTGGTCTTTTCAACTATAGTTTTGCTACTAGCATAGTTCATATACCTGTTACATTCTTTTAGTACAGGAGTGTCAGATTAACCTGTTCCCACAGAAGGTCAGTCCACAAGCCAGACCAGGCCCACAGATCCCCCCTAACCCATGCTGGATGCAATGTACTTGGTGCCTGATCTAGCTGGTCCAGGAACTGTGCTGCATATGACACCTGCCACAGGTCTAGGGAAGGAAAGGGAGGCTGGGGGAAGGAAAGGGAGGGTGCCAAATGTGACACAGTCCGGCCACTTGGGCACCATAGCGTGGATCCCAGACCAACTGGAGCAGGCTCTACATGTGGTGCACATCCGGAGTCCTGCCCATGAGTCCCTGTCTGGTATGCGCTACGTGAGTCAATTTATACTCAGAAGTAACAGCAGGGGCCTGATGATAGGGCTTCGTAAGCAGGATCTCAGACATCCCTGCTTTAGAGTAGGTGCAGTTTGGATCCAGTTGTATACTGCACGTTTCACATTTTCTTGGGCATGCAGGGGCATTTATGATACCTTCCAGACTTGTATGAATCCATTACCATCCTTTTTTGTATTGCAGACAAGCAGATTTTCCTCCCTTGGCAGTGGGATGATAGACCCGATAGAATTCTAAACCGCCCCACTTATACTTATCTAAGGGAGTATAGGTTATCAGCCTTGCACCACATAACAAAAAAGAAGAAAGTATCTTTTCTAAAGAGTGAACAAGTCCAGTCAGTGTTTGGTATGGAGGTATAACAACTGCATTTCAAAACAGAAAGCCTTTTGAAATAGCCTTTATTTCTTTTATTTGTTCAGTTTTTTGTAGGCACACTGAAGTCCAATAATACTTAGCATTCACTTTATAAAATTTGTAGTAATGGCTTTTATTTTAAAAGGAAATATAATCTTTTGTGTCTGGCTTACAGTGTGCATCTTGAATGTTAAAGTAATGATAGCAGTGACAGCTTTAGACAGGCAGCTTATTCTTGTAAAGCAGCACACTATTTCTGTGGTTTTGCCCACAAATTCTATGGCCTCTCAAACTTGTCGGCTTCAACGTCTAAGAGCTATTCCAAAGCAAAGAAGGTTTCTACCTTGTTGCTTTAGAGAATAAAACTCTGGCTTAAACAATACCTGGTTCCATTGCTGGTGCAGCAATAGAGACAAAAGATAAAGTAGAAATGAGGCAACCTATTCCTTTTCTGGTGCAACTGCCCCCTCTTTAAATACAGTAACCCTGCAATCTAATCTTCCGCAGTAAGATCAGAAGCCAAAAGCAAGATGTCCAAAGGTTATACAACGTTCCTGTTACACGTATTAGTAGTTAAAGAATCAACTAACTTGATCACTCAGAACCTTGAATATACGTGCCTCCCCCTCTCCTAGTTTGCTACCCTTTATTCATCAAGACAGATCTGAACTAAGGCCTGAGGTTGCACATACCTACCATATAACACCCTCTACTGAAAACAAGTCATGATATACTTTAGCTTTAGCAAGTTAAATCGCACTGCAACAAAGCAACTTCTAAGAAAACAAGAACGAATTGCATATATACACTTATCCAAATCCTGTCAAAGTCTCAGTTCAAAAAAAAATCCCTTTAAAATGTCAGATTTCCAGGAAAGAATAAGAAGCAAAAATCATCTTTCATTAAGATCATACAATACAAAATGATAAACCCTGCTACAAGTAGTTATTCAATAGACTGGCTTATTCTAACATTGAACTGAAGATGATAAAGCAGTCACAAGTCAAGCCATATGAAGAAGGGTCAAAGGAACTAGGTATATTTACTTTGGGGGGGAAGAGGGAAGGAAATTAGTGGAGGGCATGAAAGCAATTTTAAGAAGTTTAAAGGGATTCCATAAAGAAAATGGTGAAAAAAACTGTTCTTTCTTGCCACACAGAGAAGGACACACAGCAATGGGTTTAAACTACAGAACAACAGATTCACATCAAGTCTAAAAAAAACCCTCAAAACAAAACAAAAAAACCCCCCTTCCTAACTGAGAGCAGTATGACAATATAACAAGCCACCTAGGAAAGAACAGCCCTTTCATTAGAAAGGACACTCATCTGCAATAATTTAGGTAAAGCAAAGCATGGTCTAGATGACACCCAAGGTCCCTTCCAAAACTATACTGACCATGTTATTTTCCATGCCAAAGAAGTACTCGGCTATTAATGAATCCCAGAAAAACAGGGCCAAGAGGTCATGTAATTCAATCTCGTTCAAGGCAGGATGATCCCTGTCTAAAATCCTCCCTACACAAATGTTTGTCTAACCTGAACTTAAATCTTTCAAAATGGAGATCACACAACCTCGCTAGGTGATCAGTTCCAGTGCTTAACCACCCTCAGAGTCAGAAAATCAGAAATTATCCCATAATTATGGAAGGTAAAATTATCTACAGAGGACATAGAAAACCCCGGAGGGGGCTACAAAATGCATTTTGTCCACAACTCGGGACTACATATTTCAGAACTAGAGAAACAAGGAAAGAAATTAGATTGAACAATTGTTATATCAGCCTCTTAAATTGAAGAAATCCTGTTTCTGTTGAAATATAAACATTTCTAATCCTTCACTTTAAATTCTTGCTCCAAATCTTTTGTAACCTTTCATAGAGCACACTTGTGGATTCCCACATCCCACCATTGTTTTTTGAGGGTTTTTGTTTGTTTGTTCATTTTTTAATGCATTCCTGGCCACGCATGTACAAACTGCATCTTTTCCTACTTGGTAAGTAAGGCAGTCAACTTTAATTAATGCATTTAAATTTCCATTCATGCAGATGCATTTATTTACACGTGAAAAGTGATTCCAAAAATAATTTATGGTAAAATTCTCCAATTAAATTTAATGACCATTTTATCATTACAAAAGGCAACTTTTTCTTGACTTTTACCATTTGAAAAATGGAAAAATAACTTGGTTCTTGGGCATGCTTTTAACAGCAAAATTTTATGATGCAAAAAAGTACAATTTTGAGTCTGTGAATAAAGTAAAATTAGAAAAGTCACTTAGACAACTCCATATTTCTGCAAGTTTGACTTCCTGCAGATGTTTTTAGTTCCAGATTTTGAAGAAACTCTGAAACTGGGCCTCAAAACAAGAGTAACCATCTTGACAAGATGTACAAATCTCATCTTTCCCTTAGAGAATGACTTTCTGCAAGAGCCATAACATTAATTTTGTTGCAAAAGCGAGACAGGAAACTGAAACTCCATTGTAAAAGAGCTGCAGTCCAATGACATTCTTGGAAAACCTACATTTAGAGAGAGAGAAAGGATCAACTATAAAGAAAATGAACTTACAATATTACTAACATACCACATATCCTCATGTCCCCAGAGATTAAGTGATTTTTTTCACATTCATGTCAACCTATTAATAAGGCAGTAAACTTAGAGTGTGCTGCTAGCAGTTCTTTTGGAAATCTTTCAACATACCACATGATTGCACTCTGTAGGGACAGAAAACTAATGAAAAGAATATTTTCCCAATTTTAAAAGGAAACATTTGTTACTTCACTTTTCAATGAAGCAGCATCTATTTTTCAACAAGAAAAATTATTATACATTGTATCACATAGTCCTTAATAGGTTAAGGGCTGGGGGGAGAATTTTCTTGGCAATATAAAGTAACAAAGCTTGAAATCTAGCAAGAACTAGAACACTGCATGCAGCCTCAGCAGCAGCTCCATATCTATCCAAACCTGAAAATGGTTAGGAATGAGTCAACAATACAGGGACATGGGATAAAACAAGCAAATTGGTAGAGAAACTTGTCTAGATTTTACAGCAGAAAAGTTTAGCATTCAAATTTGTGCTAAATGCACTTAATTTAGATAGAACTATTAATTCACTTTTGACAAAAATTAAATCGATCTATTAGCAATGACAAGAAAGTACGTTTTCATAAAAAATAGTAAACTTATTCATAGATTCATAGATGTTAGGGTCGGAAGGGACCTCAGTAGATCATCGAGTCCGACCCCCTGCATAAGCAGGAAAGAGTGCTGGGTCTAGATGACCCCAGCTAGATGCTCATCTAACCTCCTCTTGAAGACCCCCAGGGTAGGGGAGAGCACCACCTCCCTTGGGAGCCCATTCCAGACCCTGGCCACTCGAACTGTGAAGAAGTTCTTCCTAATGTCCAATCTAAATCTGCTCTCTGCTAGCTTGTGGCCATTATTTCTTGTAACCCCTGGGGGCGCCTTGGTGAATAAATACTCACCAATTCCCTTCTGTGCCCCCGTGATGAACTTATAGGCAGCCACAAGGTCGCCTCTCAACCTTCTCTTGCAGAGGCTAAAAAGGTCCAGTTTTTCTAGTCTCTCCTCATAGGGCTTGGTCTGCAAGCCCTTAACCATACGAGTGGCCCTTCTCTGGACCCTCTCCAGGTTATCCGCATCCCTCTTGAAGTGCGGCACCCAAAATTGAACGCAGTACTCCAACTGCGGTCTGACCAGCGCCCGATAGAGGGGAAGTATCACCTCCTTGGAAGCAGAAGGGGATGGGGAGGGGGGAAGAGGGGGGAAACGGGGCCAGACAAGAAGCAGGGGCAGGGCCGGAAACAGGGCTCCATCTCTGCCCATCTTTCTTGATGGGCAATTGGCTAGTGAACTCATAAGGATAGGGATACTTAGTATGGGGAATGCCTTAATAGGGTTTTGAAGCTCGATTTTGGTGTCTTAAAATCAAACCCAACTTATACACCATGCCACTTCAAAAAAGCCTAGCCCTGTCTGCTGCAAGCAGTGCTGCCGAGTCCAGTGCTGCTCACAGGGGATGGGGCTTGGCTTGGCGCTCAGCAGTGCCACTCACAATGGATGAGGTCAAGGATGGGGCTGGTCTTGGCACATGGCTAGCATAGCCCCATCCCTTGCAAGCCTGGCACCGCTTGCAGCAGATGGGGCTGTGCTTGGCTGGCGTGGCTCTGGCAGTGCCACTTGCAGCACTTAGGCCACTTACGGGGGATGGGGCCACATCAACCAAGCACTGAGCCTGGCACTGCTTGCAGAGGATCAGGCTGCGTGAGCTGAGTGCCAAGCCCAGCCTCATCCCATGCAAGCAGTGCCAGTCTCAGCACTTGGCAGTGCCACTAGCAGCAAACAGAGCCAGGCTTGGTAGGCGCAGCCCCATCCCCTGCGAGCATGCATCCCCAGCCAAGGGGCAAGACCAGCACCACTCACAGAGAACGGGGACTGGGACAGGCTTAGCACTCAATTGGCGTGGACCCACCCCCTGTGAGCAGCACTGGTGTGGCCCATGCAGCACCACTCGCAGGGGATGGGACTGCACCAGCTGAGCACCGAGCCCAGCCCTCCATACTTACCTGCACACAGCACTCAGCAGTGCCGCTCACAGTGGCAGGTTCAGCGCTCAGCTGGCATAGTCAAGACAGAGCAGCTTGCAGGGGACGTGGCTGCGCCAGCTGAGCACCGAGCCGGGCCCCAACTTATACACCGTGCCTATGCTAATACTAACTTTTCAGGTCAGAAAACCATGGTCAACCTATTTACCGTATCAATCTATACACTATGAAATATGGTAAGCGGGCCTTGGGCTGGAAAAGGTTGGGAAACACTGAAACAGAACATCTGCTTAAAGTAACTATTTTCTTTCCTCAAGAGTCCGATTTAGGGAAGTATGTACTGTTTCTGCACAAGCATAAACTCATGAGATAGGTTCTTCACTGGTACTTTGATTTATGAAACTCAAAGTGTGGACTTGGACCAGCTTTTTAATACAAGTTTAAAAAGTTCTTCAAGTTTTAAAGACTTAAATAAGCATTACATTTGCTTAGTCAGTCAGAGATCAAGTCCACAATTTCTGAATGGCATACTTTTCAGCCTTGCTAAACTGCATACCAGATTTTCTCAAATACAACACATACTTTCCCCCACCAAATCAGTCCCTATAAAATTGGGAGTGTATATTAAGCAGGGAAGCTGATTTTCTGGGCAGGATAGAAGCACCCTACTTTTATTCCTGCTCCACACTGTAGCTGCAGTCCTATGCATGCACCTGAGGTACTCTATTAACTTAATGACCCACTGTTAACAATTATTTATCTTTTTTAATGATCTTGATATTCCACTAATCAAGCTAACCTTTCTTATGACAAGTCTGCTGTCTACTAGCTGCTTCTGTTAGCCTAAGCAGGAAAAGGGGCATAAGTCAGCATGGTCCTTACTCTATACAGCTGTAACTCTAGAAAAATCTTTTCCCCCTTCATTCTGCCTTTCAAAAACAAGATATTATATTCTGGGCCATGTTGTGCGTAAGAAAATATGGTAACAGCATAATCCATGATAAGTATCCCTTTGCTTGGTTTAGAGATTCCACTGTAAAACTAGAACAGCTAAGAAAAAGAATCAGCTAAAAACTGTTGGGCCATACTATAATCTGTTTATTTGCCAAACACTAATCCAGTCCAGTATTAGTCTCTTCCCTCATCTATCAAAATATTTTCAAAGCAGCAGTTGGCAACAACAATGAATATGACTTTCCTCGAGAGTACTGTTTCTGCATTGACACGACTCATGAGATGGGTCTTCCACTTGTACTCTGATTAATGAAACTCAGGGGATAGACCTGGACCAGCATTTTGATACAAGTTTAAAAGACTTAACTAAAGCCAAACTTTTCTGAAAACTATGAACAAGCTAAAAATAAAAAGCCTTTTGTTTCTCTCATCATTCTATTCACCTATCTGCCTACAAAAATCCCTTCCTTCAAATGCATCCACTTCAGAGACCTCAGTCTCCAAGTTGGGCAGGAGTCTCCTGCTTTCAGCTGCCTTAGGAACCATTCCTGCCTGGAAATTTAATTTCCTGATTTGGAGAACTGAGATGATTTCATAGTATTGGTGGTATATATTCCTCTTGGAGCTCTGACTCATGGAATCATTATTTGCATTTAAAAATTTAAGTTTCTAACTCACGGTTGCAGAGAAAAACTTAAGAATATGACTCTTGAAGGCTGTACCAATCTTAAGGGGCAAATTCCTTCCTGACCCCAAATTTGGACATTGGTATGACCATGAGAAGAGCAAGAGCCTATAGCCAGGAACCTCTGGGTTTTCTAAAATACTGACAGAAATATAATTGGACCCTAGTCAAAAGCTTTATCTGTGGTCTATATCCAAGAGCTTCAGAGAAAGGTAAATCACCTTTTCCCCTACGCTGGGCTCCCATTTCCACAATTATAGTAAGAAGAGAAAGGTAGAGGAAGTTTTCAACAAAGGAAGAGGAAAGAAGGAAGAGGTACAGGTATAGAGGTAGACCTACCTAAACAAAATGGCTGGGTTTTTTTAAACAAAAGAATGGGTATGTTACAGAGAAAAATAAAACAACAGAAATAAAAAGAATGAGAAACCCAAGAGAGGCATCAATCAGAGTGACAGACCAAGAGGTGGTGAAATAAAGAGAAGGAAGACATGTACACCATCTTTTACCCGACTCAACAAGCAGCAGCACACATTCTGGCTATTGTTAAGGCAAGAAGTCTCTGAGCTCAACTGGGGCACCCCCACTTCCAATTACTGAAAAAGCCAACTTGTTCCTCATGGAGATAAATTAAATCCTTTTCTACATTCTTATATTATGCTGTGTAGGAGGCCATAACCCCATTAAGTATTTTTATTCAGTCTTATTTCTTCCATAGGAACTCTATAGTTTGTCATTTCATCACAGTGACATCACAAGCAAATAATCTAAGTTTTCTTTACTCTTTCTGACTATAGATGTTTGCTGTTTCTCCTCGGTTTCCTCTGAAATGAGGATGGAGCCACCTCAGCCCCACTGCGTACCCAGGGGGCGGCAGCATGCGCCATGTGTGGTGGGTGTGGAGCAGGTGTGGGGAGGGCTGGGTTGGGGCTGTGCCCCGGTTCTGGCTGATCCACTCCAGCAGGATTGAGTCTGGACCCAGTGCAGGGCAGGCTGGGGCTGCATGCTGCTGGCGGTGGCGGGGAGGCGCAGCAGGACAAGCAGGCTCCAGGCTGTTGCAGGGTGGGGTGGGTGCTGATCGGCTCAGCAGGGTATGTGCAGGGGTCCCCTGCACACATGTACACCCCACCATACCCACAAACCCTTCCCAACCAACTAAGAAACTGGAGTAGACTTCTAGTGAATAGACAGTAATTTGTATTACGAGGCTCAGCTAGAATAAGATAGATCAAATATTTATGTGAGGTGTTTGTGGGGTGTGTGATTGTGTGTGGTGGAGGGTTTGGGGGTATGGTGGGATGTGGATGGGGACCCTGCGCACACCCCCCAAGCCAGTCAGTACCCACTCCTGCCCCACAACAGCCCAGAGCCCACACATCCTGCCACGCCTCCCTGCCATTGCCAGCAGCATGCAGCCCCAGCCCCCCCTTCACTGGCTGTGGACTTGTCCCTGGCCAGAGCAGATCAGCCAGAACCTGGGCACAGCTCTGATCCAGCTGGCCCTGCACCTCCTCCACACCACCCGCCTGTGGTGCATCTTGCTGCCCGCTGGGCATGCAGTGGGGCTGAGGCAGCTCTACAGCTGGATTGCCTTTCTAGGCAGCCCAGGTGGCAGGAGGTTCCTTCCAGCTGCCGCCACCATTGGCCTCAGCCCTGTGGTACCGGCAGGGACCTGTGCTGCACAGCCCCGACCCCACACGCCCCATGCCTGCTCCAGGCTTGCTCGCCCAGGCTAAGCAGTGGCAGCACGGGACAGAAGCTGTTGCTCAGCATGGAGGCAAAGCAGTGCCTCCCCTCCTGCTGCCCGCAGTTCCCTTCTACAGCTGCCCAGAGCCCGTGCTGGGTTGCTTTGTGTCTGCTCTGCATTGCAACCACTGTCCCATGGGGCAACCAAGAGGTAGCAGTGACAGCAGCGGAGACACAGGGCGACCCCACACAGGCTCCGGGTGGCTGCAGCAAGGAACTGGTCACAGCAAAAGAGGGAGGGGGAGGGGCCACCTCCCCCCGCGCTGAGCAACAGCTTCTGTCCCGCACCACCGCTTCTGAGTCTGGGCAGATGAGCCTGAGCAAGCACAGGGTCAGAGCTATGCAGCAAGGGTCTCTGCCAGTACAAAGGGCTAGGGCTGGCAGCAGCAATGGCAGCTGGAAGGAGCTGCCTTTCACCTGGGCTGCCTAGCAAGGCAGTCCAACTGCAGAGTCACCCCAACCCCACTGTGTGTCCGGGGGGTGGCAGGACATGCCACAGCTGGACTGTGCCTGGGCCAGGGGACTGAGGGACCCGCTGCGGGCTGAACAAAGACCCACCACAGGCTGGATCCAGCCTGCAGGCCATATTTTGCCAACTCCTGCCTTACAATCATTAACGTATCATTTCATAATGACCTGTGGAACAGCTGAGTATTGTCCACACTTACTTACTAACTTGCCAATAATCCTTTGCAAATCTAGGAACAGAACCTATATCTTCAGCTTGCCAAGTTCTAGGATACTTAAATATATGGCCTTGGCTTCTTGGCCATCTAAACTGAAAGATGATCTGCCCAGTCTGGAGACCCTATTGAACTAACGGGCCACCATAAGCAGAAGAACTGATGACATCACTGCCCTCCCATATCCTCTTGCTTCTAGAGAAAGATCAAGGATCCAGCTCATGCATCATTTTGGCCACCAGATCTGAGAGAGGGTGACGCAAGCCAAGTTGAGAGACCTTCTTGGGACAGTGGCCAGAAAGATGCTGCAGAACAGCCATGCACAAGGATACCCTTTAGTGGGAATGGAGGCAGAAATGGAGGGTCCTTTGGTTGTTATCCTATTTCGGTTTTTGGAATTCAAAAATTCAAATACGGTTGTTGGATAGGGGGAGAGCGAGGAGGGCAGGAAAATATGCATTTTAGGGAACAGCCACAAACTCTCTGTAGGAAGAGTTGCAGAACTGAGAGAGAAATTGGGAGAGGGGCGAGGGATATCCGCTAGGTATGAAGCAAGGGAATGGGAGTGGAAGTCAGACAGGGAGGTGGGAAGAGGTTGCGTACACCTAGATATAAATGGGGCTAGAGAAACACAGTTAGCTTCAGCTGGAGGGTTTGTGCTCCTAGGCAATATGCAGGGAAATAGGAGTGGGTCGGTTGGGGTTTAAAAAATGTTTAAAGTGTCTATTGCAGAGTCTGTTGTTACTTCTTAGCTTGTGGATTAGCTGTCTTTTATTATAAGCTTCTCAGCTCTCTGTATAGGGTAGGACAGAAATCTAAAACAATAAACATACATATCTAAGTTTCCAAATTTTCTAAAAAGCAAGTCTTGTTTACACATATATGTCAGTACATGTACAAAGCCCAGTATGTATGTACACAGACTGCATGTTTCTTTAAGATGCATGCATTTGATAAATGCACTTAAAATTTGATAAAATGCACATAAAAAGAATCCTTTTGTAAATGTCAGGATCCAACACACGTTATTTTTCCTGTGCAAAAAATTATGCCACAGAGTACACATTTAAATATGCTGGTTCATTCTCAATGCACCAAGAAAAAAAGCTAGGATAAATTCACTTCTACAGACAAATGAACCACTTAGGCATTATGCAGTATGGCCATGAACTGCACACCTTTTATTTAGTCACTGCCTGAAAAAGCATGATAGGTATTTGCTGTATGCCTATAATGCTTTTAGCCTACAATCATTTGGATTTTAAAGAGCATACTAAAATTTCATCTTTGAATTATAGTTTATACTATGTGACTAGATTTAAAATTTAAATATTCAACCTACTGCCACCAAACAGCAACTATTACCATATCTCAAATGTTCAGCATTTAAAAATCTTCACTACTTACAAGTATTGCCCCTAATTTGGGCTTAATATCAGAAAAGGGACTATATTAATGTCTTTTTCTAAGCAAAGTAATTTCACTAGTACATTTTGATGCTTAAAATAACCACAACAAGAGTGCAAAAAACCCAGCACCATAAAAATGGTACATCTCATACTGTGCGAGCTCTGCATTTTATAATAATCTACTATCAATGGAACCAAGATGACAAGGCAGAGGAAGGCCTTCTGTAAGGCAAGGGCCTCTGAGCAGCGTGTCAGAAAGAAATTGTTTTTCTGCTTCTTTTGATGGGCTATGCTTTCAAGTCAGGAAATTAGAAACAGGTGTGCCAGAGGGCACACACACATCCATGCACCACACTGAAAAACACGCGTTTTCAATTTTCAGACATGAAAGAGACTCCTGTTGAATGGAAGGAGAAATGAAAATCCAACTCTGTCTCTGCAAGCCATATGCAGAGAGCTTATGGAGCTTTGACAAGCTGCTGACTTCGTCTAGCTATTGACATGTACTGTTCTTCAATACGAAAGCATAGAAACTTGTTTTAAAACGAGTACAAAATGGAGAATTATACTAATCATATATATTAGAGAAGTTAAAAAGTTACCTGGTTCACCCCACTGCCAATGACAAAAAGTTGTCTAAAGTCAGAAATTACAGAATATTTTTATTTTTTCCAACTACTTCAAACACAAATTTTAAAAAAGCCCAACAATTTTCATAAGATTTTGTTATTATTTTCTTTAAATTAATGGCACTGCATACAGAATTCAATTAATAACATCACAGTACATCAGATAAATTGCTATACTGTACAATCTTGAGTTTATTTTCAGCAATAGCCACAGGTGATATACAGCAAGATCTAAAATGCTTATATTACTAATAAGAAACACTAATTTACCTTTAACTCTGGTTGTCATTAACAGCATTTTTAGAAAAGTTTGAATAAGAACCAAATAAGCTAATTAAGCTTTTAAAAATAGATTTGTTGTTCTACCAATACTATCCTAATAATATAGTTAGTTGCATAACACACACACGCACACACAGAGGGTGCAGCTACACAAAATGCTTAACATTAGCACAGTTTACTGCGAAGTAAATATGCACATCTACATGTGCACATGCTTACTATGCAGTAAACCTCCCTAATCTCACGTAAATTTGCCACCTGCAAGTGCAAATAGCAAATTTACTCAGGATTAGTACAGCACTATAGCACTTGTGTAGACACCGAACTGGGAGCAAAACCTGCTCCCAGTCAGCCATCCACTTGGGGGGGCGAGACATAGCTCCCTGCTCCCAGGAGCTGCCTGCTGCCAGAGTGGGCTCCACCACAGGAGTCAGGGTGGGGACTATGTGCCCGGGTCCCAGCAGCAGGGAGTTCCAAGCCCCCTGCTCCAAGATCGTGGTCGGGAAGCAGGGGCTGGGAGATCTGAATTTCTCAGCCCCCAAACCACCATCAGGATAACCGAGCAAGAGGCTGGGAGACCCTTCTCTCCCAGCAGTAACTCCACAACTGCGAGGCCACTGCTGAGAGACCCTTATCTTCCAGCCGCAGCCCTGCGGTTGCGGAGCTACTGCTGGGAAAGAAGGGTCTCCCAGCAGCGGCCCTGTAGTCCAGGAGCTGCTGCTGGGAGATGAGCATCTCTCAGCAGGGGCCCCAGTCCCGAAGCCAGAGCTGGGAGCTCTCTGCTGGCAGGGGCTGGAGAACATGTTCCCCAGACAGCTACATGAGCATGGAGCTGGGGGCAGGGGTGGGAAGCATTACAGATCAGCATAATCTGCCTGGCAACTGACTCCCCAGCCCAGCCCCTGGCTTCTTTACTTTTCATTCCACCCAGGAACAGCACACACCGACTGCTGAAACTTCCTTAGCCTGACGAAGGGTTTTTGAACCCAAAAGCTTGCTTAATAACTATTCTCCAACTATTTGGGTTGGTCTAATAAAAGATATCAGATTCACCCAAGGAACCTTGTCTGCCAGATCAGCATAGGCATTCAGCAGAACTTTTACTCCAGGAGATCTCTTTGTTGAAACAATGCAACTAGTAAATGAATATTGTTTTTGTTCCATCTTCCATAAGACATTAGGTAAAATTATTTACTAGTATCTGTACCACCCAAATGAATTTATATTCTTCCTCTCTTCCAACAAAAGACAAATTTTACCCAATGTAAAAACCAGAGTTTAAGTTGCAGTATAAGCTATGATTCCAATATCCCTTTATATTCTCATACCTTAGTTCAAAGCAAGCTGAAAAACTAGATGAACACGAATGGGTCTATTCACTGGAGAAAATAGAAAAGAGATTCCAAGATCATCTCTGAGGCATGGAGCTGAGAACGCTCTTGTGAACAGCAAAGTGTCAACTGAGAAGGTCTTCAAAATGTTCCTTCCAATGGGCACTGATGGCATGCCTTTCCTTGGTCAGGTCTCTTCCATCCTTAAATCTCAAGGGGATTGGTCCTTGAGATGAATAGACAAGTGCCTGGACTGTAGATGGCTGTGGGAACACTAAAGAAACTGCACTTATTGTGGATGTCAGCTAGATGTTGAATCTCCTTAGCCTTGTCTTGTCACCATTTGTTCTTCATATCACGGGTCCTCATTTGGACCCGTCTTGGATCATCAGAGATTCCATTTCTTCTGGTTGGAGTTGGTGTCATTTTGTGAAGTACAAAAAGCCTTGCACTTGCAATTGATCAACTCTTGGATCTCCTGGTCACTCTCAAACCAGTCTTGATGCTTCCTGGTAGAGAACCCAAGTGTCTCTTCACAGATGCTGATGATGGGCCTTAATATACTGCATTCTCCCACTGCTGTTGATTAGAATTCACCAGTTTTTCATCGAGGCACTGGTGCAAGAGGTCTTGCTTACTTCGGTCCTTGAGTCCTTCAATGTTGATCTTTCATCAACTTTGCTTCTGCTGCAGCCACAGTTTGGGGGCCAGTTTGAGTGACATAACCAAGTGGAGGAGTTGGTGATCAGTTCAGCAAACATCAGCTCCAAGCACAGCTTAGGTGACAAGGATATTTTTGTTATCGTCTGTGCCCAGGATTGCAAAATCGATCAAGTGCCAGTGCTTAGATATTGGGTGATGTTTTGTGCCAGTCAATCAGGTGCCAGTGCTTAGATATTGGTACTGTTGCCGTGATTTCTTGTGCCTACTTTTCCAGCAGATCAGGATGTTGGTGATGATGAGTCATCCATGTTCTGCACATTTGGTCAAGAGGAGGATGCCACTGGAGTTGACCTTTCTTACTCCTTCCTTGACAATGGTTCCATTCCAGCAAGTGCTATCATGCACTGCTTCAAGCACATACTCAGCTAGCATGAAGCTTCCTAGAGTTTCAGCCAGCACTCTAACTACCATATGGAAAAAACTGAGCTTTGTAAACTGCTCTACTGCATTTTTCAGTCCACTTTCTACAATTCTTCCCAGCAGTTCCAATCACGGCCTGTTACTATATTCCTGTAACCTGGGCCCACTCCCTCGGAGGGATCCTAAGCCAGTAACTACATTGGCCAGGGATGCCCAGTGTCCAGCCAGTGGGTCAAATGTGGTCTGTGGAGCCTTGGAATCTGGACCTTAGGGCTCCCCAAGAGTTGAGAAATTTGGCTGCGGGGGGGCAGTGGCAGTTAATACTGCCACCATTCCTTGCTGCCAAAATCCCAAACCCTGTGAGCTGGGTCGGAGCCAGGTCACAACCCTACCACCCTGCATAGCAAGATCAGGGCCAAGCCACACCACCTTCCCTGTGCATGGCTGGGTAGGGACTGGGCCAATCCCCCACCCTCCACAGCTCGCCCATGCCCCTTTCTTCTCCACACCCCCCTAACCCACTACAGGTTTGCATCATGCCCCTTTACCTCCACCCAGTAAG
This sequence comes from Alligator mississippiensis, assembly GCF_030867095.1. Taxonomy (NCBI): domain Eukaryota; kingdom Metazoa; phylum Chordata; order Crocodylia; family Alligatoridae; genus Alligator; species Alligator mississippiensis. The sequence continues at coordinate 220,871,766 of NC_081824.1, read as the reverse complement.
GCTGGGGCCAGGCCACACCCCCTCCCCCTGCAGGGCTGTTTCAGACCCAGACAACACCCCTCCTATTTGCTAGGCCAGGCCACACCCCCTTCCCTCCTGCCCAGAGAGGTCAGGGCCATGCCACACTCCCTTCCTCCTGGAGGGTCGGGCCAAACCTCCTCCCCATCACAACTGGAATGGGGCAGGACTGGCTTCCTGGTCCCCAGATGGGGCCCCAGTACACCTGCCCAAGTCGCTGGATTGAGTCCATCAGCCGGATCTGGCCTGCAGAGGGACTGGGAACTGCCCATCCAAGCCTTATGGACAAAAAGGTTGAGCAGCACTGACCTAGGCAGGCAGCCACATCACAGCAGACTTCGTAAAGGTACCAGAAGATAGCTACCTGTACTTCAGCAAGTGAGAATAGGCAGCCTAGAGATAAACAGACTCTCTCCAAAAAGTCACATATTACAACTGGGACATCTCTGCTCTATGTGTTTCCTCAGATACCCCCACAGGGTATACTACTTACCAATTACATCCCCAGTTTCTTATTTCTTATAGCAACAGAAATGACTAAAGACCTGGAAAACTACATTTGGTAATTAATTTAAGAAGTTCAACCTATTTATTCAAGAGAAAGTTAAGAGATAGCTTAATCATCACGTGGAAGTAAATGCAGGGAAAAGATTCTGATAGAAGGTTCTTTTATCTAGCAAACAAGATCATAATAAGATACAACGGTCAAAAACTGAAGCTAAATGCGTTTGGAATAGAAATTAGGCACAAATTTCATTGTAACAGGAGTAATTAACCTTTCAAAATGTACAAATCATATGATGGACTCTCCTAATCTGAAGTCTAACAGAAGATGACTTTCTGAAAATATACTCTGATCTGATGAAGGAAATTACTGGGTGAAAATTTATGACCTGTCCTATATAGGAGTCAGATGAGACCACAGCAAGCTCGTGGCTTTGATCTATAAATTATTCATAAAGGCAAAGGTTCTACCTGCATCTGATCTTGGGCTATTCCTGCACAACTTACATGTTATTTTTCTTAGGTTACCTTAGTTTCCTCATTTTTGCAATGTTCTGGGAAAGATTTTCCACATAGACCGTTTCAGGAATACATTAGGCATAAGCAGCACAATAGAAGAACTTTTAATTCTTCCAAAATATAGCTGGCAGTTCTTCATTTTATGCAATGACACCACAAGAGGAAATAAAATATTCAATATATCATTGGATGATTTTTAATTCTAGCCTAGGATCACAAACACAAAAATGCCTTCAACATGACTATTCTGTTACCCCTTTGGAGCCAATTCCTCTTGCCAACATCCACATTTAAAATCCATGTGAGGAAAAAAAACAGTATAAACCTGCTACAGGATCCAGAGTAGAATCTATTCATGGAAATAATCAAGAATCCTGTAATAACTTTATGGATGGATTAGAGAAATTTAAAAGTATTTGATGCTGCCATCTTTCTTCTCACCCCAAATAATAGTTAAGCCTCAAGTAGCTGAGAGCTCAGCTATATTTTCCCAGTACATTTCCTCAGTCATCTGTAAAGTCTCATCTCTTGAATTAGTGGTAAGTGGCACTATAAGTGCCTGATGAGCCCACTTCCCCTGGTATCAATCCTATGCTGAATAAGAACAGTTCTTCTTCTTGTGTCTCTGCACCAGATTTGACCATTTTGTTACACATGCATTTTTTGTATTTTGTGAGGTCTTTCATTGTGCATGTGCCTTCAAGCAACAGGCATTGCGGTAGGTGTTGCATAGTCTAAGCCTCTGTGCTGCGATCACAGGTGGTTGAACCAATAGTATAGCCCGGGGGCGGGCAATTATTTCAGGTGGAGGGCCTCTTACTGAGTTTTGGCAAGCCATCAAGGGCCACATGACAGGCAGCCGAGGCAGATGTATATTAATTTTCTCAATTTTTTAGGGGCCCCGCGAGCCAGATATAATGGCCTGGTGGGCTGCATCCGGTCCACAGGCTGCATTTTGCCCACCCCTGGTATAGTCCCACTTCTCCATTTCTTGGAGCATTCTCCATTCCTTGGAGCATCCAACTCTGGAATGTAGGCAGTTGAGACATTGCCACCTTTGCTGTGGCTCATCAGCCTGTGGTGATAAGGACTTGGCAGTGGAAGTGGGAGAAGAAATTACTGAATCCTACGCAACAATTCCCTCAGGCTATCTACTGCTCTTAATTAAATGAAGAGCCCTGCACCAGAACAAATCCAACAGAAACTTAAGAGCATATACCTTCACTTCTCTCTCTCTCATTTTTTTATACAAGCATTTCCTAGATTCACTGGTTTGTAGGGTTTTTTGTTTCTGTTTGCTTCTTGTCAGGGACATCAGCAAATGTAAAGGAACCAGTTTCTACTTCAGGTCCATAAAAATGTTAGCAGCAAAGATATCCCTGACACTCAAAACAGATTTCAATCACTCTCCATTTTTCCTTTGCTGGAAAGCTACCACAGCATGTAGCTCTTGTTATGGGTTCTATGCCTGGAGGCAAAAACAACTTGTTCATTGAAATGTAACTGCTTACCAATCATTTGTTTCATTTGCACAGCTATTACATAAAATTAAATCCAAACAAATCAACTCATACACTTGCTCAAACACAGCAGCCAATTTCCAAACCCAGCTTCTATAATTTTTGCAGGGGTGCTTGTCTTCCTGCAATTACTTTCACTCAATGCCTAGCCCAATTTTAAATCCACAATCCCCTAGCATTTTAGCATGTTTTGTCCAATAACTATTTGGTTTGAATAGTGTCCACTACTCCAATTTCTTTAACAGATCCTATTACTCATTCTACAGCCAAACTCATTATTGTTGCTTAATTGGCTGGATAAAACAAGAACTATACTTCCCAACTTCAACCCTTCAGCTTGACGCACCTCTATCAGGGGTGTGCAAAGCGAGCCATATTTGATTTGGATTCAGCCCGATTCAGGGGACAGTGATTCGATTTGCTGATTTGGATCACCGTCCTGATTCAATTTGGCCGAATCTGAACCTGAAGATTTTATTCTGATTCAGAGAATCAGCAATTCGGCCACAGACACAGCTTTATATGTTTTTTCTACACACCTTGAGGTACCAGGCATAGCTCATGAACGATGAGATGGTGGGGTGGATGGAGTGTTCCACAGGAACGCCGGGGGGGGGGGGGGTCCCCCCTGTGTGCTAAACGACGGACCCGAAAGTGGACCAGAACTACTTCTGGTCCACTTCCAGGTCCGCCGCTGAGTGCGCAGCAGACCCCTGTTAATTTGAAACTTTGGTTGCTAATTTGATTCAGAGGAGATTTGACCCCGATTCAGTGGATGATTCTCTGAATTGAATCAGGAGACCCAATAATCTCTCCAAATCAAGTCAAGAAGCCTCCGATCGATTCAGAGAGATTCGACGATTTGGACATAGACATAGCTTTATATGTTTTTTCTACAAGGTGGCTTGTGAACACTGAGATGGTGGGGAAGATGGAGCATCCCACGGGAGTGCAGTGGGGTGCCCAGAACGCTCAGCGCTGGACCCGGAAGCGGACCAGAAGCACTTTTATAGAAGTGGTGCCTCCTGGATCTGGTGGGGCACTCAGGGTCCCCCCACAGCCAATCACTGAGCCGGAGGGGAGGAAAGGGGGGGGCAGGGGGCATCCCCCACTAGCTCGGCAGTGGACCCGAAAGTGGACTGGAAGTACTTCTGGTCCACTTCCAGGTCATCTGCCGAGCACACGGGTGTCTTCCCCATGCTCCTGTGGGACACTCCATCCGCCCCACCGTCTCAGCATTCACAAGCTGCACCTGGTACCTCGAAGTATGTAGAAAAAACATTTAAAGCTGTGTCTATGGCCAAATTGCTGATTCTTTGAATCAGAATCTAATCTTCAGATTCAGCCAAAACAAATCGGGACGGTAATCCAAATCAGCGAATCAAATCACTGTTCCCCCAAATCAGTCAAAATCCAAATTGAATATGGCCTGCTTCACACACCCCTAATCTTCATGCGTCTCTTTTCCTACTCCCCTTTCCCCCTACCTACTGCCTTCAGCATTCAATTCCCCAAACTGGACAAAACATTTAAATCATTCTGTCTGGGCCTCTAATGTTTATAACAATCCTTTTTATAGACAATTTTTTCAAGGTACCAACATTTAACTGTACTGCTTCCCTTAATATTTTGGATTATTGCCAAATTTCTCCGGTTTCAAACTGAATTTAAGATTGAATTGAACTTAAAGTCAAGAACCAAATCAGACCCTTGTCTTCCATTATACACATCAGAGAGCTGTACTTACAGGGATCGTGACAATCTACTTCTGTTTCCTTCCTAGCATATGCTTCCACTTCTGGTAAACTGCCAGAAAGAAGGACAAATTTCACCGCTTTGGCTCCTCTTTGGCCTCCTTTTAGTAATTTTGATCTGCAGTTAATACCAGCAGAGAGTCCAAAACTTAGTTAACTGCCAAATTACACAAGAAATCCTGGCTGGTATCTAAAGATATCAAGAATACAAGTTTACTCAACTTCTCCGCCATTCCAGGTGGAATCTCTTCTTGCTTTCTATTCTAACCTTTGCTTAGCCTTGGCCAACCAAGACTGATGACTAGCTCCAAATTTCACATCAAGAGCCTGTACCACATGAGAAAGTCCGCCTATTTACTAGAAACAAGTTCTATATTATCAAAACTGAACCACATAAATTGGCTGTTATAAACCTCTTAAGCCCATCTTCCCAACCATTCCTTTGGGTTATGATTTTAATTGGAGTTCTAATTAGGTCTTCCAGAAAGTTTCCCCTTGAAAATAATGGGTATTTTCCTTATTTGGGCTGGAATAACCCAACCTATCCATTCTGGAGCTCTGATAAGGGACAAAATTGTCACTATTTGTTCTTCCAAGTTTTCTTGCTGATCCAGTTCCACATACATGTTGCTGAGTTCACCACAGCCTCTGACCCTGTGCTTTCCCTCTCAAGATAATCTCATCTCTAAATATTTACAGCTGCTTACCTCAAAATTGGCTAAGATTTCATAACTTTTTTTTACTGTAAAGGATGCCTTCCAAGATTTGTAAGGTTTTAGATCACCTCAATAAGTTTACCATCCAGATCTGCAGTATTGCAGCTGGGCTTCCCTATGTGCCCTAACACTTTGTAGTTGCTACTCCAAAGCAAGATGTCAGTTCTACCTGCAAGCCATCTCATTCCTTTCTAGGAAACTTTAAGCTTTGTTTCTATGGCAAAACCTTCATACCACCTTTTAAATACGTCTGTCTAACTTTGGATCCTACTAATACTTCCATCATTTGATTGATTCTAGATCAACAGGACTAAACCTTTTTGATCCTATCAGTTGAACAATATTCAAGGTCTTATTTGTAATCACTGGGAGTAGAATTTGATGACAATGTATGTTTCTTTGATACAATCCTGTTTATTTAAAAATATATTTATATTTTCTACTCATCTACTTGCAAAACTGTACTGTGGACTAAATTAGTTATTGTAGGAATGTTAAAGAGGTTTCACTCTGTTGGTATTCTCTTCAAAACTGCAAAGATTTAATTACAAAAACTATAAAATATTAAAAATGAAGTAAATAACTTGTTTGAATCGCAAACATTTTCATGCAATTCTTTGGCCATTGTTCAAAAGGCATGCAGTCATTTCCTTTTTAATGGCTGCAAGACCTTTTCAAAGCATGCTATAACAGAGGAGTATGAATAGCCTGACTACTTTTAACAATTAAGCAGTTTAGAAAACAATAAAGGTAGATCAAAAATTGAATGTGTATTCTATGTACTCTGAACTGCTCATCTAAACTCCCTGCCCATAATCAATGGCTTTCTCAACCTGTTCTATATAGTTATAACCAAGACTCCCAATGCTGCAAAGGGGTACAGCTGCTTACAAGAAAAAGTCCTCTAATATAAAAATGTAATCATTTGCAGAACTGGAAACTTAAACTGCAAGCTTTCCAGCACAAAATGTCTTAAGTGTCTATACAGTGCTCAACACAACAGTTGATTTTTTTTTTCTCTGGACATCACTGAAATATAGAATTTCAATAAAAAATGTTCCTTTGAAAGAATCTAAAATATATTATCTGAAGTACTTTGATTAATCTAAATCCCCAAACATTGCTCATAACTGTAGTGTATCAATTTAATTATGTAGCAAGATACTAATGATCAACACATTTTTGATAAACTCATAAGGTAAAAAATTCTTATTAATTCAAGCAGAACAAAATAATCAATATTTTGCATTTCAGTACCCTTCACATGTTCTGCATATTCAGGACACTTTATAAGACCACAGTACTAATCCACCTGCAATAACACTAATTTTTGTTCCTGTTCATTCAAAAAAAAATTCCCCAATGATTTGACAGGTCAGTTACTCTGTGCAGTGTCACTACATTAATATTAAAACTAGAACTGACACAGGCTATCATTTTTCATTCATTTTCATTCTTTGCTCAACTCCCTGCGAAACAAAATTTCGGAGTTAAGCATCTGCCAAATGTATAAGTTGGAGTCAGATGCAAAATAACAAAGTTCATTTATTTTATATATGCCATTTAAATGCTTTACAAAAACTGTCATGAAAAGAAATCATTTAACTAGGAGTCATCTATCCATTTCCCCAATACATATTTAAAAAGATACAATCTATTACCTAGATTTTCTCATTCGGATAGCAAAAGTACCACAAAACAAGCACTTGCTATTAACTTCTATAAAAGTACTGAGTTTACATATATGCTCTTGAACTAGTTAGTTAAATACTATGGTCCTACATCAAACCTTACTCCCAGTGTCTTTGGATTCTGTTTTGTGAGGGCTGATCAAGATCAATATTACTGTCAGTCCAACATTATCTCTCAGTCCTTCATATCTTGTACTTCTCTCAAAATGTCTGGTCTTGGCTACTCTTGGAGATACCAAGCTAGATGAATACCTCTGGATCCTGCATGGCAATTTTTATATCCCTAGAGTTAGAGAACTCTATCTGAACTTCTCACAGCTTCTACTAGTCTTGAACTGATCATATGCAAGTATGCCATGCAAACTCCTGTATGGCTCATATGCACATGTAAAGTGATAAGGATGAAGTCCACGGCACACGAAAGGTAGCTTCCCTGAAGAAAGGTGAAAAATATGTTCCCTGAAGTAAATTTTCTTCTTCTTATGTTAATTATTTTTAATAAACATAGAAGTTCAAATAGAAGGACACTTTGAAAACAAGTTAAAATTGCTACAGAATACTAGTGCAAGACTCACAATGACCAATAAAACAGAAGACGACAGTAGTGCAAATCTGCAGGTGCATCACATGCACAAATACCTGAACACAGACACTATCCGTACTATTCACAGCATCAAACTGAAAGTCTAGATCAGGGACCAGCAACCTAGGCCCTGCAAAGAGACTGGATGTGGCCCACAAAGCCTAGATGTTGATAACAGGTTGGCACTGGCAGGGGAGGAATGGTAGCAGGGAGGGCGTGGCAGTAGCCCACCTTCAAGCCTAGCTCTGCTAAAGTGGCCTGCTGCTCCTATAAAAGGCCGCAAATCTTTGCTCTAGACAATTTACACCATTACTACCATGGGGAATTCAATTGTTGCCAAGATCCATAAATGAATATAGAGCATTTCCTTCCTGAAGCCACAGGTTTGAAACAGGTTTAAGTCATGAGCAGTCCAAAAAAAAATCACCGCTCACTGGGCAACTCTTCGGTGGTCTATATGAAGTGAGTTGTTCACAAACTGACAAATAAAAAGATTTCTTCATTTCTCCACTATGTTTAGATACCTATAAATTAAGTATAATAAGTTTGGACAGTAAGCAGGTACAGGTACATATTTTAAACAGTGGACTCCACGTTCTTCAAAAGTTCACAGGTTCATAGGAAAACAGGGCTGGAAGGGACTCCACAAGGTCATCTAATTCAGCTTTCTACTCAGGCAGGATCATCCCTGACTAAACCATCCCAGCCAGGTGTCTATTTAACCTGCTTCTGAAAGTTTCCAAAAACAAAGATTCCACAACTTTTCTAGGTAGCCTGTTCCAATGTTTGGCTACCGTCATAGCCAGAAACTTCTTCCTAATCTCCAACCTAAATTTGCCCTGCTGCAGGCCATTTGGCTTGAAGCCATTTTGTCCCACCCCCTACAGCCACCAAGAAAAGCCCATCACCATCCTCTCTATAATTGCCCTTCAGGTTTTTGAAGACTGTTATCAAATCCCCATCTCAGTCTTCTCTTCTCCAGGCTAAATAATCCTACTCCTCTCAGCCTTTCCTCATAAATCTAATCTCCCAGGTTTCTAATCATTTGTGGTGCCCTACACTGGCCTGTTTCCAAACTGTCCACATCCTTCTTGAAGTGTGACACCCAAAGCTAGACATATTACTCCAGGTGAAGCCTCAACACAGTGCTGAATAGAGCTGAAGAAACATTTCCCTTGATTTGCACATGACACTCCTGTTAACACAACAAAGGATGCTGTTGGCTTTTTTTTTTTTGCAACAAGAGCACACTGCTGGCTCATATTCAGCTTATGGTCCTCTATAAACCCCAGGTCCTCCTCTGCGGTACTGCAGACTAGCCAGTCATTCCCCAGTCTGCATATGTGAATGCAGTTATCCCCAGAGTAGGACTTCGCATTTGTCCTTGTTGAATCTCACTGCATTGATTGCAGACTATTTCTCCAGTCTATTTAGGTCATTCTGGATCCTAGCCCTGCTGCCCGAACTGTCCACCTAACTTGTCAACATTCTCAAATTTGCTAAATGTGCACTCAATCCCATCATGCAACTCATTAATGAAGATGTTGAAGAATACCAGACCCAGGTTATACAAGTAAACTTATACTGTTAATGTCAGTATTTAGAAAATGCTCATCAGAAGGTGGGAAAATGAAGGCCTCTTTTTCACCAAAAGTGAAAGAGAGACAGGCAGTTCAAAAACTTTCCTACCAATGTAATCTGACTCCAAGGGGAAAGTACTATAACTACTGAAAGGGAAACATGATAGATTAGGTTTTGGATCATTTCAAATTTTTAGCTTCCATGCTCTAGTCTCTAATGAATTTTGGCTACTAAAGATTATCAAGAGTATCAATTTGAATTAGTAGTCTAAAAGTGAAATGCTGCAAGTACATTTTCCACTTTTAAATAATGTGCATCTCACCTTCCCTCCTCTAACAATACTATTTGGTTGTCATAGATTAGATGAATTTACAGTTCATAACATCCCTCCCCCACAACACTACCCCCTAGAAAAGCTAAACTTAGTTAAAACTTCCAACTGTTTCCTTGTAATGCAATCGATATTTTGTTTTTATACTTACTGATGCATAGTTCGATGAAGGAAAATTAATTCCATACAAGACTACGCGTCTTAATTCTAAAACAATGTTATAGACATGAACAGTTACAAAAGCTTAATGCAAGAAAGGTAACTTACCCCATAACTGAATGGTGCACTTACAATTTAGTTTACTGTAGTAAGTTTACCATTACCCAAAGCATTAAGCCAGTGTTTTCAAAATTTAATAAGAGTGGGCTTTAGAGTAAAAGAGAGAATTTGGCTTGGCAAATATCTTAAGTACATTCTTGCACAGTTCACAAGCTGACCAATATATAGGCTAAATAAGAGACTTATTTAGGTCATCTGGCCCCTCCAGCTAATCATGACTGCCCATTACGGGGCCTGTAACAGTTTGATTTTAAATTTATCATGTGATAACACTTCCCTTAATTCCCCTTCCACCATCCATTAGTGTTAACTTTCATGTTGCAATGTTCTTGGAGTTTTGTTGCGAGAAATTTAAAAACATAGGTGTTGATTATTCTACTTAACATTACCTTAAGTTCCCTTCCTTGGCAATCAAACACTTGCAAAACGGTTAAATGTTCTTCCCTTTCCCTGACAAGTCATACATTTAGCGCTTTTAATCTTTCCTCATAAGTCAGTCTCTCCATACTCCCTTAATCAGTTTTATTGCTCACATTGTTGCATGATATTTTAAACTTGAGTTAGACATCAATATATTTTAAAAGCAGCACTGAACATAATCTTTTATTTTAGAATACAATTTATGAGCTTCTGAAAATGGAGAAGGAATAATACAGATTACAAGAGAGTTCCGACTTCCTGTAAACATTTCTATCACACAAACAGTTTAAAGGAAAACCAAAACCAAGAGTTTAATTAAACACCACTAGCCTGAATTTCATATCATTTAGTAAACAGATGGCTATGCTTCATAGACCATCAACAGTCTATTTCAACTAACTGGAATTGGTATTAATGTAATGTCATGCAAGCTAGAACTAAAGGATTTGAATCAACATAAAGAATGTAGTTATAAATAGCTATTGAAGTATTTACCACTAAAAAAATTGGTACCAGCATAAAGAGACTTCTATTTAAGGCCATCATTAAACCCAGACATCTTCCTTAAGTATATTAGGATGCTTGCTTGCACTTGCAGAAGCTTCAACAAATCCAGCTGGCCATTGTAAAGAACAATTTAGGAAAATTAAATAAAGGTGCCCTCTGATTTTTCATCAAACAACCCCTAACTTCAGAAACATGCTTACTAACAATTATGGTTCCAATCCTGCAAACACTTAAACACATGAGCAGTCCTTTCTAGTTCAATGGGACTACTCGCATACGCAAGCATTTATTACACTGAAATAAGCTGTACTCCTTTAGTAGAAAAACCTTTGGCTACCTTTGTCTTCAACAACACATTTCCCTGCACTAGTACAGGAATGAACATTTTGAATGAACAGCGTAAGTACATAGCAATAAAAAAATGTGAATACTCTAAGCTAGGTTGAAATACAGGAGAGATTATAAAAAGATTAAAAATGTAACACCGTCTATGGCTACTTACAGATGTGGGGAGCCTCCCACACCAAAACCTACTACTTCCAGCCCCCAAAAGCTCTACTTTCAGCTTGGTGCTCCCCCACACCAAGCACAGCAGATGCCCAGAAGAGGCACTGCATTAGTTTGACCCGGCTCATCCAACGTCTGTATAGATCGCGTTATTCCTCAGGGCTTTTGACACTTTTATCCAACATTGACTCCCCTAGTAGATAAAAGCACCAAAAAGCCTTGCTGAAGCACATGATCTATACAGACACTGGGCAAACATGCTTCCTCTTCTGGTAAAGCACTGTTTGGGGGTTTTTTTCACATCTATCAGCAGACAAATGAGATTATAGTTCCATCCATATTATTTTAAATCTGTACTGTACATGCCCTCTTCATATCTAGTCTGGACTTCTTCCACTAACTCTGTAATGGCATTCTAGAATTTTGCAACATATTTTGCTATATACAAATGAACGGAAACTGTTATGCATGAAATGAAGCAAAACTCCACAGTGGTAAGTCTCTTCTTTCTCCCTCACCTTTCATACAGTGAAAACTGGTAACTCAGGCCATTACCTAAATTAATATTAAGAAAAGAAGGAACTGGAAACAAAGCAACAATGGGCGGGGTGAGAAGTGATTTTTCTTTTGCATTCCTAATAATCAGATTAACAGCAATGATGCTTTCAGCAATCACTATCCTCAACTTCATCATGGTTCATCTTTATACTTTGTTGCTCTAAGTCACTCTTTACTGCATCTATCCAGCACATTTCAAATTTTCCTCTTTTTCCATGTATGCTGGGATGTCACGTTATGTATAGCATCCATGTCAGGTCCATTATTGACACACATCCAAATCTTTACAGCCGCCTTCCTCGAATAATCTATTGCAGTATTATTTCTTGTCCTGTTTCCTGATCACTTCAGTTTTAGTTTGATTAAGTGCTAAAGTTCTCAATATTTCCCTTGGGCAACTGATTTCCATAGTCAGCATCTTTCATTCATTTTATATTCCAGCATCTGACCCATACAATAGTATCTGCATGACAGTGGTGTCATACGTAGTGAGTTTTGGCTTTAATCAAAATATCTGTAGTTTTTCATATATGACAAGAGGTTTCTGAATAGAAGGAGAAGCTAATGCCAGACATCTTCACAATTCCCATTATTCAAACAGTAGTCCTCCAAGATCCACATTTTCCTCAAATGTTACTTCTTCCTCATGTCTGGGGGAAGGGGAGGGGAAACTTGTTGAAAGTTATCATAAAAGAAAAAGGTGAAAATGGAAAATTAGCAAATATAGAACAGATGAAAAGAAGGAGGAATGAACACAGCAGGGAAGCACTAATGTTTGCCTTTACTCATATAATTATAAAAAAAAAAAAAAAAATCAAAATGAAAGGGACCGCAGGAGATCGTCTAGGCCATGTACAAACATTCAGTTTCTTGTGGGAGAATTGCCATTCTCCTGGGAGAAACCCGAAATGCACAAACATTCATGTTGTTTCTTTTGGACCAACAATGGCAGTTCTAGGAGAAAAATAAGCTGATTCCAACCAGGTAGAAATCAGTGCTGGGGTGGGGAGGGACAGTTTTTCCTAGAAGAATGAATATTTGCACACTTTCCCCTGAGACCAGGAGGAACAGAGCTGGAGGGAAAATCTCCCATGCCTTCTTGAGATCAGAATCACCCTGGTCTGGAGAAGGTGCAGGGAGCAGCTGCTCCAGGGCATCCCTTAAACTCGGAGAGAAGCAACTGCCAGCTGCTCCCCACAAGCTCCTCACCCACCAGGATCCCCATTGTGAGAAGTGGGTGGTAGCTCGTGCAATTTAGAAGCCAGTACTACCAGAAAGCAGGCTCAGGGAAAGCCTACCCCAGCCCAGTTCCCAGTCCTGCCAGTTTCCCCTTTCCACCTGCACAACCCAACTAGGAAGCAAGAGCAGCAACTTAAAAGCCGGTGGAGCCAAGAAAAACAGTACACAGCTGCACCAGCAAGGGCCAGATGGTTCCAGGGCCGCATTCCCTCCGTACCCCCTCCCCTTTGCTGAACCGCACACCCTGACTTGCCCCAAGTGCCCCAGCTACAGGTGCTCTACGGCACAGGGTCCCCAGTACTTTGGGCTGCACCAACCTGCACCACCCCAGGGTAGGGGAAGCTGAAGAGAAAGATAACCTAGAAACCCCAACTACTTCAGCAGCTCAAGCAATGCAAGGGGAGGGAGCAGTGGCCACATGGAATCCCAGGGGATGCAATTTAACCCTTCCCAGGCCACATGCAGCTCACAAGCCATCCATTGGACAGCCCAGGTCTATAGTAAAGACTGGGAGACATGCAGAAGAGAAGTTAAATTTTTCATCTTATTTAAAACATTTGTGCATTTTATTTGAAAGATGGAATGTTTGAAAGATGAAAATATTTTGACCAACAAAATGGAAATCATTCCAATGTCATTCCACCATTTCAAATAAGATCTGTATTAGATAAGTAACTCAATTTCCTTCCTGCTTTACATTCACCAGAATAATCCATAATTTCAATATTTTTCACTGTGCTATATTATATATACACATTAGAAAATGAACTATATACAGCTATCATCCAGCTATTTCACCAAGGATAGATTGTTAAAATTGATGTCATTGTATAATGGTATTATTTAAAGATTATACCAACCAAAGGGAATATTAATACCAGTTTTGGTTTATCTGGTTCTAGAACATAACAAAATGCATACAGGAAGCTTAAATATGAAGGGACTATTAACAAGACAGAAACACTGTGGAAAAGGCTAGTCCTATCAACATATGGTATAATAGTTTTACCTTCTAAATCCATTAGTAACAAACTACTTTATTGGGAGAAGGCTCAAACATATCACTTTGAAATAGGACAATATCGGAATGAAGACCTAAACTTCATCTTATTTGTGCAATCATGAAGGAAACAGTAACAATAATACTTCACTTATTCTTTTCCCCTTAGGTGGAAAAGACTATCAAAATAAAAAGGACAGTATGTGGTAGAATAGAGGCCTTTCTGTATATATTGTAGAAATGCTTTAACACACTAGGATCTAGGAGGAAAACAAATGGAATTTATGGAACTACTCACAGAACAAATGGTGCTTTTATTGGGTTATAGTCCAAAGAACAGTAATGACAGGGAAGGACCCACCAGTCCATACAACTGCTGCTAAGAGCCAGATGTGCAATAGCTCATCTCTAGTAGCAAACATTCCCTCAACATTACAGTGATATGGAGAAACTGAGTATTGGAAATCCTCTCAGACGGTTGGGGTGGGGAGGGGTGAAAAAGAGATGGCCTAATATCAAACTCAAGTAGATTTTAAGTATCCAATAAGCTGAATTCAAGGGTTGTAAGAGAATACAGCCCAGGAACAGGTCTTAATAACTAGCTTGTTTTGAAGTTTTAAATATATTATAAAAGAAAATTGAACAGCAGTTCAAAATATTTATAAAAAAAGTAGTAAATACCTGAAGTACTCACAGCAGTGGAATAAGGATTGAGAACTCCAGTATTTTCAGCCCAGCACCCACATCCATAAAGAGCTGCCTGAGAAAAGAAGTTGATCTTTCATAAATTTAAGTACTCAGCCAGGTTTCTGAAGAAAGGGGGGTTATTATGTGGGATAATAATAAAGGAACCGGTTTTAAATAAGCCCAGTTACCATGGCATGGGGGAGGGGAGAAAAGACACAGGACTTAATGTGGGGGGAGGGAGAAGGGGGGGGATTTAGAGCACTGTTCTGTTAAAAAAAAAAAATCCTATGGACAGTCCAAAGAGGATTACCAATAGGACAGCACCAAAAATGGACAAACCAGTTGTCCAGCAGCTTCACTGTGTACTAAAAATTCCTGAAGTCTCTCAAAATTCCTATGCCTCCAGTCATCAATCATTTATTTTTCATTTGTCCTGAAACTGTGAGGCAACACAAAAGTGGGCCACTGGATTAAACTAAGGCCACACTTTCCACAATACTTGTATTAAACAAGGATTATATAAAAATAATCTAAGCATTTCAGATTTTCAGTGTTTCCTTTTAAGCTTTTTGGGATATTTATTGGAAGAATATACAAGTAGGAAGAAACAGTTTTTCTAATAGTGCATTCTGATATACAACATACTTGCTATTCCTGGTCCAGAGTGAAGTCCACAACACTTATAAAAAAATCTTTTAAAATGTCACCAAGAACAAAGCACTTTCATTTCCTATACAGAGGATTGAGATCTTCCCATTTGAGTGATATGGTGGTAGTGCACTACCACACAATTCTTGCCTAGTTTAAGCTTGTACTGTTATAGCTACTTCTTTGTAATTTCCAAAGAACTGGAACTAATCACCTGACCAACTCTTCCAGGATGCTTCAAAGCTAAACCTCCACTGGAGACAGCAGCAGCAACATTTCCTTCTTGGTCAACAACGACTGCACCAACTGTGTCCAGTGTTCCTGAGTCATTCTCCTATAGAACATACAAAAAGAAATAACTACTAAAAACAGCATCTTAACAAATTCTTAATGTCATATCACAATTCTTAGAGCTTGCAAATCAGTGTTCAGAAAAATCTGATGATTGACAAAGGGCTCAACTGAACAAAGCTGCCTCTGATGCTGTCCATATTATACATGTCCTGTGGACTGCTGCAACATGCTTAAAACAAAATCTAAAGAGAACTTCTTGGGATGTGAAGGTAATGCAAACCTCTGTGTTCATTCACTATTTGAATTCCCTGCTTACATGAATAAAGATGCTAATTAATACCAACTTGAACAGTGATAACCACTTGTCCACTAAGGGCAGACATATAAACATACTATTCTATCAGTCAACCCTTTATCCCCATCTCAAAAGCAGCCATAAAAAATTGCAGTTAACTAATCTGTGGGTTGGGGAGAGGGAGAAAGTCTTATAATTGGAATAAAACTACTGCATGGAACAGATGACCCTGTTCAGTACCTTTAAGAGCCAGCTACAGTGGAGTCATCTACTCCACCACCCTTAAGTGTGCCACTGAGGGTCATTTGCTCTACCATCATAATGCTAGCACAGATGACCCTGTGCAGTACCATAAATGAGGGGAGCTACTGGGACAGTCACCATCTTTTTGGGGGAATGCAAAAATAACTGCTGCTGCAGCAGTGGCTGATCACACTACTACCCATCAGCACTGCAGCATCTGGTGCTGCCTCGTGCATCACAGCTGCCCTGGGTGTGATGACCTACTACACCTCTGACACTATGGGCCAGCCACTGTAGTCCTTAAAAGGTGCCATGCAGGATCATCTGCTCCTACATGGCAGCAAAAGGCTCAGCTCATGCACAAAAGGGCCAGGTGGGCTGGGTAACTCAGATCATCACTACTCTACAGTTCCTGGGGCTCTCCCTGGTTTGCTTCACTGGAGTGCGAAGCAGTTGTGATAAGAGCTCAGAAGCTATAAGAGCCCAATGTCAAGGTAAGATTTCCACTCTCCACGTGGAATGACAGAGCCAGGAAACAGCCCACCAGGTGAGCTGGCAGGAAACCATGTGGAGTTGGATGTAATTCAGAAATTTAGAAAGATTTCTAGTGCTAAACTAAAAAAGTGCCTGAGGTTAAATTTAAAATACTTACAAAGATAATATATTTCATTCTTAAAAAACACAAAGTAGGCTGAATGTGCTTTCCTCACACTTGCAGCAGAGGTCAGAGCTAAGCTGACACCTGCACATAACATGCAAATACAACCAACCACTTTTTTCTACCCCATATCCCTCAAAAAGCTAGGAAAAAATGAGATTTTGAGCCCCTAGACAAGAGCAATTTGGCTGTTTGTGTCCTGTGAAGTTTGAATCTAGAATTGCAATTCAAATCTGGCTTTTTAATAAAATCTGGGCTGTCTCAGTTCAGAATTATAAAGTTTCTATTTAACTGAAATTACCTGCCTTGGTACATACTGACAAAAATTTTTAGGCTGTAGACAATATAGTGAATTTGGGCAAAGCTATCTTTGTTAAAAAAAGGATGATTTTTATTTAGGTCCTTTCCCTGGTTATTTTATTTTCTAAAAGGATTTATTTTAAAGGGCACTAGCGGTCCAAGGATCTACCTGCAGTTATTGACTGATACTTTGGGGGTGGAAAAAGTGTTTTTTTCCTAAAATGTGGGGGTCAACGTATAAATCAGAAAGATATGCTATTTTAAAACCTGAGAAGAGGAAGACAACTTGCTGCTTGCAAGAACATATCAGGCGATCCACTGTACTTTTTCCATAGGTCTGCTGCTATTCCATAATAAGTGAAGCTGCACTGCTGTAACTGAATCATGTTTCAGTCAGGGCTATGCTGCCCTGATTTAAACTTCCCCTCCAGGTCAGGAGCACACAAGCAAACAGTTACAGTGGAATCAGCTGAACCACAGTAAAAACCTTCTTCCCCTTTAAATGGATATACTTGTCTGCCCATGCACTAAGAAAATCTACCAGTTCGTTACACAAAATAGCCATTATATGGGACATTATGTTACTAGCCTCCTGGCATGGACATAAGTTAACATCAGATACTCTCCTTCCTGTTTAAACAGATCCAGGTAAATAGCTTCACTGATTTCAATGAAGTTAGTCATGCGAGTGCTTGCAGGACTGGGATCCAAACAGGGAGGAAAAATATCCCCGAATTATCCAGTCCCAAAGCTTACTCGCTTTTAGATTTATTTTGTGGTACAGAAGAACTATGGCTTAATCCATTTACCAGAATATTTACAACCTCCTGAAAGTGAAGATATGCATGTTAGATAATGCTTCAATCATATATTTTTGCTTGCCTTAGTATCAGAGTGGCACTGTCAGAACTAACTCAGCACCTCTTTGTGGCTGTACAGCACACAACTCGCCCCCGTAACTGGCACTCCTGAGAGCAAAAAAAGCAACTCACTCCTCTCCCATCCAGTAACAGCCAGCTTGTTTCTTCCACCCACACATTGTTATTTCTGAACCAGCTCCTACATCTAGAAATCAGCGCTAACTATAGCCAACTCCGCTCTTTGGACCTACATCTATGTTAAAAAATATGGCAAGGGTAAGGTGGAGGGGAGTCAGATAAGTACCTCAAATTACCCTCACCGTATTTATTAGTGCATTTATCCCCATAACATTCTCTGGGTTGGAAAAGTCTGAAGGGAAACTGAAGCTTCTTTTGTTGAAGGCCACAGAAGGGTGTTACAAAAATCAAATTTTAATTTCAAAATGTTATCAAATTCTCTCCCTCTAAAATGAAATTAGAATGGGGAAAAGAACTCTTTAAAAGACAAAGAAAATTAGTAGCTCAACACCTCAATTATTAGCATTTTTACAAAAGTTTCCTTATCCTGGTGAAAACCTGTTCACATTATTATGCCAGGTTAAAAGTCTCAGAAAAATGTGTTTCCAGACACTCAAAAACCTAGCAAAGAAGATAGTCCCTTCAAGACTGTATCTTCACTGAGCATGCTCTAGGTTTTCATGAGTCTTAGCACTGCACATTCCCAAAAAGCAACTGCACTTCCCTACAGGGCAGTACAGAGCTCAGAAAATATATATATAAAGCCAGACTCCTGTTTAACTGTTACCAAGAAGCCCAGGAAAAGCGAGAGATCTTACAAGGAACTAAAAAGCAGTAAGGAAGAAGAATTTAGCAACTGGACAGGGACACGAATTGGGAAGCCTAAGGTACAGAAACTACAACAGGCAGAGACTGAGACCGAGATAAGCAACAGGAGGGCATAAAGGAGAAGAGGCAGAGAAGACCAGGGTACAGGATGAAGGTGGAGGAGATAGGAAAGCCCATAAACTTGCTTCCTTTCCAAGCTTGGAATGAAAAACAAGATTCTCAAATTCTACCATTCTTCTACTATTAAGTAACCCACTAGCTAAGTGTGTTTCTCATTCTCTGGATCAGTGTATCCCAACCTTTTCCAGCCCAAGGCACACTTGCATTAATAAAAATGTTCTGCGGCACACCTGTTAAGGTATTCCCCATCTTCACACCCACTGTAGGTCATTGCCATGGCAAAATTCCATGGCACACCTGCTCACTTCTGATGGCACACTTTTGTGCCGCAGCACACTGGTTAGGAAACACTGCTCTGGATGATGTGGCCGCATAAAAAGATGACAATTTAATATTCTTACCTATTACTTAGCTACCTCAAGTGACAGCCTATGCAATTTATCCAAAGGTTCCAACACTGCTGCTAAACCACATGGTCAATTGGATGATACCTCATGGAATTTTCTTTCTTTTTTGTCGTTTTGAAAAACCTAGGAAATTCTATGCAAGAGGTGAGGCTTTTTGTGGGTGATGTCATCTATTGAACCGACTATATGGTTGGGACAGACAAGTTTCAAATGTAGGCATTTTCTTCTCTATTCACTTCTGTTAACAGATCAAGATTTCAAAAAACAAGGCACTCCTAAGCTAAAAATAACCAGAATTAAAGCTATCAGAACTACCTTGACTTGGCCTCCTTCTGCAGATGCATTACACTGCAGTCTTCAATTAAACAATCTCACAGCTCTACCTCACTCACAAGGACAGAATCAAGGTCCACATAAGAGAGAAAGCTGTTTTTTGTAGGATCCCTGCATCACTTACTGGACAAACTAAGTTTGCAGTGAACAAGGCCTAGGATTGCAGGAAATGAAGTGGTTACAGAAATTAAATACTTTCCTGGGGCCAGGATTCTACTCCTAGTTCTTCCATGGGGTCCCTGAGCAACAACAGGCTAGTCACACAGAGGAATCAGAACTCATGGTAGAGGTGATATCTTTTATTAGACTAACTAGATTTTTGCAAAAAAAAATTCTTTACAAAAATCTAGTTGGTCTAATAAAAGATAATCACCTTGACCATGACTTCTAATTCCTTTTGCCTCTAGACCAATATGGCTACAACCTGGATGCCAGTCACATAAAGAAAACTTTTCACAGGCGGTCGCTAGTGAGTTTTTTATTTGTTGTATGCCCAGAATCCTGGGTCTGATTTGAAAGTCCCAAGCATTCTCAGTTGCAGCTGAAAGTAGAGAGAGGCATGCCTTACACGCTACACAGAAAAAATGGTGTTTTGTATTCCAAATTGGGCACTCAGAAAAAGAGAAAGAAAAAAAAAAACCAAACACACGCGCACATACTTTATATATATTATATATACACACACCTCTAATTTACTCTCCCTACGTTAGTTCCCATAAATGGAAATAAATGCCATCCTGTCATATCAAGAAAGGGTGATGAGAAAAATAAATATATTAATATTTGCAAGGCATTTGTAATAAAGTGCATACCAAGTCCCTCAACAAGGGTTCAAACCATTATATCTTTTTTAGAGGTTTTAATATATAATTTCTTCCATAGATGAGATGCTAAAGCCAAGTATCTAACTCAAAAATTAGATAGCTTCTAATTGAACACCACATCCTAACCAAAAACACCCCTCTTTTAAAAAAAAACTAAGTGTAAACATATGTAAAGAGGATAATAGCAGAGACTATAATGACACATGCTATTTCACTCTCTTAATACAGTTTAAAAACAGTATGCAGTTCGAAATGAAAAACTGCAACTGACAATACATACACAAATTGGCCTTTCCAGTCAAATTAAGATTTCAGATCAAGTTTATGCTCAAATTTGATCACAATTATGTTTTATCTGCATCTCTGCCATTATAAAAAATAAAAGCCATTAAAAAAAACTGCACTGTGCATTTTACTTCTTATCTAAACTAGCACAGAACCACGACTTCTAAAAATAAGTCCTAAATTCTATATTCTCTCTGCCTCGGAAGATTCAATGCCGATAAAGTAATAAAACTCAACTACCTGGGCAGTTCCTGTCAAATAAATTGTGAAAAGTTATGGTGTTTATAACTGTATAATTTAGAAAACAATTAAGCAGTTTCCTAACTAAAATCATATATTGCAGTATTTGAAAAAAAGCACTTGATTGGAAGCTATGATAGTTTCATGGTGGTATAGTGGCATCACATAAAGTATGGCAAAAATAATTTCACTCTAACCCTACAATAAAGGTTAAAAAGGTGAAGTTACAGTACTTCTGTAAAATACCTTAAGCGGAAAATTCTAAAATCAGCCCTTTTCTAGTGGCTTACTACCTCTTACTACCATTGAACAGCAAGCAGAGCCTTGCTTTAATGAGCTGCTTTTCATGAGGTGAGACAATGAGTTACCATAAAGAAAAACTGGTTTGGGGCAAATCTTAAGGCTTTCATAGAAAGTCCATCAGGACAGCAACTGGCCACAAAGGTTGCAACTCGAAGAGTGGGATAGGAATTTTTCATGTACCCTTCTGTAATTATTATTAAAAGTAGTCCCAAAAAGCATGTAGGAGAACAAGGGAAAAATGTACTTTCACAAGTAAAGCTAGTGAAATCTCTACAATTCTTAACAATTCATTGAATTTAGGACAAAAGTTAATTCAGAGCCTTGGAATGAATTAGCAGATTTGGCTCATAATGGGGAAGTTAATTGCATATGGGATATGGAGTCAAGCACAAAGAGTTTGTTCTACGCTTCTTTAAAAACCACAGCCAAACAACTTACACAATTCTTTGGCAATATTTTGTCAGTCCATTCAGCGGTAAGTTTTTATTTCAGGTTATACAGGAAGCATCCATATCACCCATTTCAGACTACTGTAGGTCCACATCTTGTTTAAGGAAAATGAACAATGTTTTGCTGCAGCAAAGCAACATTATATATTTCTTCTGGCTTCTGTTATTGTATGTAGCCATGTGCTTTCACCTTGATCTATCTACACAGATGATCTCTTTACTGAAGATGCCCACATATGCTTTATGCATCTCTATTGAAAAATTAACCACACATGAAGCTGTCTTCAAAATACAGGCCAAGTCTATCCAAACATTCAGTCATAAGCAACTGAATGAAAACAGCACTGTTGCACATCTATGGAAAAAGTGCTGCACAGCTGAAACTGTGCCAGCCTGATTTTTATGCTTACTTCCATTTCAAGAGTATGGTAAGAGCTACAAGCCTGAAGTCAGCTTCATATTTAATTGAAGTTTCATTTTATGCCTGTAGAACAGTTTAATCAATAATTCAGCATTCACAGTGCTAAATGGATAAAGGTGTTTTACCACAGTTAGATTAACTATTCCCTGTATCTTGTTACCTATACTGACTGACACCTGGCTCCTGCAGTTTCAAGGGCACCTGATTTAACTTGTCATTCATAAATCACTCATTTGAGCCTTTCAAACCAGGAAAATATGAATGCTGAGAAAAGTGAGAGTTCTTATGAATGGGATTAAGCATTTCAGTTTATGAAATTAAAGCAAATCTAAAGAAAAAGGGAAGCAAAATGGGTACTGAATGGCAGAATTATATTCCAAACGAAGTTGTGTGCGCAACGTTACACAGCAATCTTACCTACTTTCTCCAAGGCCTAACCTACCATGTGTTTAATACAACAACTTGACATTTTAGATTTACAAACTTCTACTTGCCAAACTATAACTATAATTCAGTCGCAACTATAAATGTATGCCATTCCTGAACTGAATGTATTAACTGCAAAAATGGTGCACTGTAATAATGTAGGATGTTATATTAAGAAGAACCAATTTTTAGAGGTTCACTGATACACTGATTTGATATCGGCTTGGTACCAATATAAAGAAAACTGGCTGCATCAGATATTGGATATCGGCCCGAGGACAGCGAGGAAGCAAGGACACAGCCAGGCATTGTGGAGAGCTGCCTCTACCCGGTAAGTCTGGTGTGGTGGAAGGGGAGGGAAGGGGCACAGCAAGGGCAGATCAATGCCCCCTGCAGTGAAGAAGAGGGCAGGGGCAAGTGCTGCCCAGGTAGGGCAGTGGGGTGGGAGGCAGCTTCCTCCGCTGCCTGCACCCTGGGAGGGCACAGGGAGGCATGTGCCCCCCAAATCTGCACAGGGCAGGGCAGGCTGCACAGGGCTCTTCTCAGCAGGGACTGGGCTCAGAGTGGGCACCTGTGATGCTGGGAGGATGCTGCATCCATCCCAAATTTCGCCACTGCTCCACTCCCAGCATCACCGCTGCCAGTTGCTCAGCACAGCCCCGGCTCTTCCCGGAGTGTGGGTGGAGGTGGGGCATTGAGCTGGGGCTGTACCAGGCAACTGGCAGCTGTGGCACTGGGAGTGGAGTGGTGGTGAAATTTCGGGTGGATGCAGCATCCTCCCAGCATCACCAGCACCCACTCTGAGCCCAGCTCCCTACTGAGAAGAGCCCCACACTGCCCCAGCTGCAGCCCACCCTGCCGTGCGCAGATCGGGGGGGGGGGGCGGGAGGAAGCGGGGGGAGACACAACACCTCCCCTATGCCCTCCCAGGGTGCAAGCAGCAGTGGGAGCCACCTTCCCCTCCCCCCCCACGCCCGCCTGGGCAGCACCTGTCACTGCCCCTTCCCCCTCCCTCACCTCAGGGGGCATTGATCTGCTCCCACCCCCAACGCCTCTTCCCTCCCCCCTCCCCTTCCACCACACCAAATTTACCAGTTGGAGTCAGCAGTAGCAGCAATTGGATCCATCCACACCACAGGTCAGGGACTGCCTTACTCAATTTTCCATCTAAACCACATCTTGTGATAGAAAAAGAGTAGAGGATCAACTGGACCATAATTTTCTAAGTACCATTAAAAAAACCAAAAAGCATTTTCAGATCAGTGATTAGATATGTAAACAGAGTATAAAAAACATGCAACTCTTTAAGTCAGGGGTATCAAGCTCATCCAGCCAGGGAGTGAGTGGCTGTAACGGGTGCCCTGCACAATGCAGTTTGGTCAGACTGGCAGCCACCCAGTAGTTCTGGAACTATGCCTCACATGGCACCCGTTCCAGATGCTCTGGGTTCTGTGCCGCACACGGCACCTATGAGCACTGCAGGTCCTGGAATGGCTGAAGTGGGTGTCATGCAAGGTGCATGCATCAGAGCAGACACATGTGGTACAGTCCACCTGGGGTGGCCACTATGTGCAGCATGGGGGACACTCTGGGATCCACGCACCATGCGTCTCAGACCAGCTGGAGCAGCTACCAAATCAGGTATGCTGAGAGAGAGAGAGAGAGAGAGAGAGAGAGAGAGAGAGAGAGAGAGAGAGGGTCTATGGCCCAGATCCGAATTAAATGTCAGGAATGCCCCCACCAGACCATAGTTATTCACTCTTGAAACAAATCCTGGCTGAAGAAGGAAACCTAATCTCTGATATTTTGTACCTGAAATTATAATGCATATTGACAAGCCAAAAAAAATGGTGAGATGTACGATGTGTACATAGATACATGAGTGGAGCCCCACCTCAAAAAAACTGTTTACAGCTCAAAGAGGAAACCCTTACTAGGGAGAGTCCATTCTCAGGAGGCAAACTCCTAGGAGGAATCTCATATGGAGACTGATATTTTTCACTCCTTGAACCAAATGGGAGAGAGCCCATTTCTCTCTCAAATAATTTATAGCTAAGTAAATTGGATTAGTGGTCTATAAGCTCAGAAAGATGTAAATACCGTATAATTGTAAACCGGGGTAAAAATTGGCTTCACATGCATCTGTGGGGAGAAGTCATCTGCATAGTATACATATACTCCCCAAGAACAAAATTCAGAAAACAGATGAGCAAATAAGGTGAAGGAACATAAGGAGTACTTGGGTGCTGGGTTGTACAGAGAGCCCAAGCCTTAGTATGATCTGGCCCTCCTGCAGGTAGAAGCTGGGAAAACCTGCAATACCTTTAACACAGAATCTCTTGAAAGGCCAAAAAATAAGTCTTGTACTGCAGATGATGTTTTTTTAAGTGAAGGCTGATTCTATGAAATACTCAAGGAATCAGTTTTGCTCATTATGGTTTCTGTTCTGAGTGTGGATCAAGAACAGACAGAAAGAGCTATTATACTACCACCATCCAGCAGGAACAAAGTGCCTATCTGAAACAGACTTCAGCAGTTTCCCTGACTATGTGCAGTTATCCCAACCAAATATACAAATGGAACACACGTCACTAACAAAATAAATTTCCAGCAGATTCTTCCTTCATCCTCTCCTACAACCACTCTCTAACATCACAACTGAGCTAAGAGAAAGGAAATGAGCCTTTGCACGTCCAAAATAGAAGACTTGTTCCAAAGGTCCAATATCTTGATAAATGTCAAGCCACTACCATTTGTCTTTTAAGAAATATTTTTGATTTGGTCCTCTCTATTGATCTAATTGTGGCAGCATGGTCAAACATCTGAGGATGAACTCAGAAGGTATAGGCAATCTAAGCTGCAAAACAGTTTTATTTTTTCCCCATGTGCACATTAAGCAACAATACAAATTCTGGACTATTTTAATGTTTAGCCAATTTAAACAATAGCCCCATCCATAGCACACTGTAACAATCTAATTTTGATATGACAGACACATGGATTATCAATTCAAAATTCAGTTAGGACTGATATTTGTGAGGTCTGAAGAAAAACCCCAGACCACTAAACCTAGTCTTTAAGGGCTCCTATACATGTGCAGGGATCCTGCTATGATGTGCTGCAATTCCATTTGATTAATTGAGTCACTGGACCATGGAAATTAATGCGCTCCAGCAGCCTTCAGTGTCATGTGTATCAATATCCCCATGCTGAAAAATGGTGGTAGGGAATTTTAAAGCTCAGTCGACCAGCTTTAGTTAAAAACGCCCCACTGCCATTTTTCAGCGCAGGGATGCTGATATGTGTGATGCTCTGGGTGCTTTTAATTAATGGGGTTCTTGGAGCTGCGCTAATTAGAGTGCCTCCCCCCCCCCCCCCCCCGCAACCTCCCAGAGCCTGTGTATAAAATGCCCTAAATGATGGGTAAGGGATCACTTTTGGAATTTAAAAGCAACCCAAGATCTACCCTGCAACCCACCCAGCAGGTAAATCTGTGGGGAGGGAAAGCAAGGGGACAGATCGAAGCAGAGGGAGAAAAAATTATTTGGGGGCGCTCCCCCAGAAGGTAAGTCTGTGGCAGAAGGGGTGGGGCAGATAGGGGCCCCAGACCTGACCCCACTCTCTCTCACACCGCTGGGGCCATGATCTGCCCCTCTCCCCACAGCGGTGAAGTAGGGAGTGGGGCAGGGGTAGGCCCTGCAGCTAGGGTGGGGCAGGACGGAGCCATCAGTGGTTCATCCGGGGGGCATGGGGAAGGGGGGCATGCACCCCGGGAGGGCACGGGCGGCATGGGCCCTCAGATCTGCACGCGGGGCAGGCTGCAGCTGTGGGCTGGGGCCGGGCGCTTCCCAGAGGGGGAGCTGGGCTGCTGGGAAGAGCCCAGCACATGATAGCACTGGGAGCGCGGCTACGGGGGGAGGCTGCAGCCCCCCCCCAAAGGCCCCTTCCAGTGCTGCCGCCGCCCTCCCCAGAACAGCCCGATGCAGCCTCACATGCCCAGCCCACAGCTGCAGCCCACCCCGCGTGCAGATCCAGAGGCATACGCTGCCCATGCCCTCCTGGGGTGCATGCCCCGCCTCCCCACACCTGCCAGATGAGTCACTTGTGGCTCCATCCTGCCCTGCCCTGGCTGCAGGGCCTGCCCCTGCTCCAGCCCCACTCCCTCCCTTCCCACTGCTACAGCCGCCCACACTGCCCCATATTTTGGGGGGGGGGGAAGCACATGCCCCCCAATCTGTGTGCAGGGCAAGGAGACTGTCACTGTGCACTGGGCTTTGCGCCCCAGACTTTGTGCTCCAAGCTGCAACAGGGCTAGGGGCACAAAGCCCAGTGCCCAGCAGCAGCAGTCTTGCCCCATGCACAAATTGGAGGAACACAGGTTCCCCAGGCCTCTGCCAAGGTGCACGCAGTGGCAGGAGCCCCCCAGTGCACCCGGACAAACCATCCAGGCTCTTACCCTCCCCTGACCTGGCCTAGCCCAGCCAGGGCCCCACTCACCCAGCCCAGCCCCAGCAGCAGGGGGTGCAGCTCAGCTCAGCCCCATGCATTTTGCTGCTCATATGTCTTGTCACTCTTGGACTGCATCCCAGCTGCTCCCGATCACAGAGCCTCTGACAGTCAACCTCTGACAGTCAAAATCAACTGTCAGGGGCTCCCCAATCTACCAGTCCATCAGGATCAACCGGTTGATGACCACTGTTTTAAAACTACAATTATTAACACTTTTATTTTTAACCAGAAGAATTACATGCACTTCTTATAGGTTGACCATTTTGTGCACTATAGAAAGTCACTTAGTTTTAGTCCAGGACAAAAGATTTATTTTCCCTTTGAGGGCTGCATGTAATTTTATTTAAAATTTACTCTCCTTGTATAAGAATAGTTAAAAGTAGACATTGTGGTTGCTTTCAGTCAACTCCCATGCTTGTTAACTATTTCCATAAGACTACCTTAGCTTAGCAACTAAAATGTACCATCTATGCACATAATCTGAACAAAGAAGAATAATACATTTCTACAGGTATTCTTAACCCAATTCTCACCCCTAATGTTGCAATTTAACAGGATCTGGCTAAGCATACATAAATTTTTCAAGACTGTGAATGAGAAATGTCATCTATGATATAATACAAAAAAAAACAACTGAATCAATTTATATGCAATCAAGTCAGTTCCAGGAACATAAGGGACCAATGTCGGCTCAGCCCAGCCTCAATGACCAGGTATTATTTACAGCTGGGTCAACCAGGGCCAGCTTTCAGCACAAGTTCAGAGCAAGTCTCAAATACACACCTGCAGATACTTAGCAAGGCACCTTAAACCTATCACTGTTACTCAAATGCCTTGTTTTAGTACAACTGTAAAAAAGCATGCAACAAAAAGCACACAGATTAGTAATAGGATCTTCTGCTATGCCCTACTACTAACAATCATTTCTAGTCACATTCAAAGCTAGGCTTTTGTGATTGATTTTTACAACGTATATGGCATTTTATACTAAAAGAATTTAACAGGAAGAAGATAAAAATTAAGTATCTAATATTTCCTTACACTTCCGGTCACAACTCTCAGGATGACCATTCTGCCAACAAATTTGTATTCTATGGCTATCCTCAGAATGATTTACATCCTCCAACTCAAGAGAAACAATACCCTTTATGAATGTATTTGATTAGTTCACATGTAAAAGGAGTGTAGTTCCTCAAACCACGTACCATCGAATGGGCATGTCATCGCACATATAATTCTGAAAAATGTGTATATCTATTTTAAACACCCCTGAAATGTCATAAAGTGGCTTAACAAGTTATTATCTTCAAGTTACTCTTTTTCTCTGGTGTTCCATAAGAAAAACTTTCAAATAAACTGCAAAAATAATTTTAAAACATAATGAAGTTGTGCCTATAAAACTACTCTGTCACTGGTAGTCAAGGTCTAAATCTTATGTGCCATGCACAGCAGAATATTTATATTTTCTAACAATTAACTGCATTTATTTCTAAAAATTTTCTTTTTTGTAATTCTACATTAGGGAGTCAACCGTTTGGCTGTATGTCATTATTGATTATGACTATGCTGTTCCTGGTCTACTGAAAGACACTCCAAGGGCTTCAGAACTGAAGATTACTTGCTGCTCTTAAATGTCATACTAAGAACCTGAAGCTACCTCACCCCAAACTCTAAGTATTAGCTCTACTTCATCCTCAGGGCTGTCCGTCTTTAAGGACTGAATTCACTAATTAGTTCTCGGATTGAGTTACTTACCAAAAAGCAGAGCTCTCCTATTAGGTCACCTCCTCTACCTACAACCACTGGTTTCTGGATGCTTCCAATAAGCGCTGACACATGACTCTGGAACCCTTGAAATTTCAAATTGCAGGTTGGTAAGCTCATGCACTGGCACATGTCAAGCATTGACTTGCCCCTTATTACACAAATATCAATATTTTGCAGAGACCCCTCCCTCCCTCAGTTACATATTAATACCATAGAAAATGGAAGTTTAACAAGGTGTGTGAAAATCTGTAAGCAACAGGCACAGTTTATAACATCAGTTAATAACCCATTTTTTGTTATTTTTATATTCTTACAGATCCTCATCTCCTTGACAACTGGAAATTAGCACCCTTACAGAAGGCATCCCTGGTCGAAGTATATAACAGAAACTGACCCAATTTTTCTGCCTTGCTACTGCACACCACTTGCACCTGTACATTAAAAGTGCAAAATGTTACCATAAATTACTTTAAATTTATCCTTTTTTTGCATAAGTGTAAGTGACTTCAGAAAATGGTGGAGAATCAAGCTACTAGAGTGTGGAGACCTGAACGACCAAGACCACCCTTAGCCCCAAATAAAGTGCAAGAGTCCATTAAAAAAGAAAAAAGAAAAAGAGAAATACCCCAAAGAATAGCCTTTTGCTCAACAGAATTTGCCTCATGTCCCAACAGATGTGTTTGATGAGATTACTTTGCCATTCTTTGTGACAGAACAACAAAAGGAGTGAATTATACAGTCCACAGCCAATTGTTCTCTCATTTAGTACTGGAGAGATTAAGTATCTTTTTTTAGCCTGCTACAAATTGATACAACTATATACACAAATGCTTGGCAACAGTCATGGTGCTGAAATGACAACAATGGCTCTAAATTCAAACTAATGGGGAGGAGAATTGAGAGAGAGAGAGTTGAGAGAGATTTGTAGTAAAGGAGCATAAGTAATATGGGCCAGGTCAATGCTAGATGCATGCACAGATGCACATGTTTACCTACCTGATATTTCAAATTTCACCACCTCCAGGTCCACAGCACAGCATTCCCAGGAAACGTTAAAAAGTGGAAAACAGTGACAGAGATCCCTAGCTGGAGAAAATGTTTTAATAGATATTTATGTTTTGACATTTGTCACGGTTTCACTATAATGTAAAACAGTTTTTTAAAAAGGTCACATAAGATATTTATGTATACTACAAGATACAAAGTGTCATCTCTTTTCAGAGTTTGCTTCTTATATTGTAAACAGTGGGAATGTTTATTGGTATAGTTGTTACTAAAGACAATACAATTGTTATATTATACAGATACTAAGATAGCAAAAGACAAGTGATTTGTATAGCTGTATCAACTGTCATCTTACTTATAAAGTGAACATTTTTAAATTAAGAATTCAAAAACTGTCTGCATGTTAACGATGACAAAAAAATGTTTTAATGAAATACCTGCTCACCTTTTCACTTGATTGTCTTCTCTTTTTTAGCTGAATAAGATCCGTTTCCACCTTTTCTGCCAGCTCCAGCTTCCTCTTGTTCCTCTTAAAAGCTGCTAAACTGAACCCTAGGAAAGTATTTTAGAGGCATTTAACTAATGAAAAATTGTTTGCTCAACTGAATACTGGTTAGCAAAGCGTTATACCTTGGGAGGTTTCTTCCCTCACACTATCAGCAACACTGACTAACATTAATCTATAGACGGTTAGAAGTTTCAGTGTAACATGTTTTATATCTTAAGTATCCAAGATAAAAGTAAAAAAGCACCATGGCTTCCACATGTGTTCAAAATGCCTTCACGTTTGGCTTACAAGTAGCAACTACACAGAAGAGTAACATAAACAGCTTGTGTTAAAGTGATTGTTTTGACTGCTGTCATGTAAATAGATACCAGGTTTGCTCACTTTGATATCTCTAAAATTAGGAAGGCTCTTTACTAATTTACTAACTTCACTAAATTATTCAGGCAATATTTCTTTGCACTGTAATCCAAGACAGTCTGAAGATCAATGCATCTTGACTATGGAAAGATTTATTATTATGAACTGATTAACTACATATAAAAACTCTAAATTAACAAATAAAAATATGATGCTAAAAGACAGGAATGTGGGTTACTCCCACTTTATTTTTCAAAAAATAGCTGCCAAAATATTGACAAGTATGCTTTTATAGTTCTAGTTAGTTTTAACTCAATACCCTCTGACTGTTGTAATGTTTTCTTTGAAGCAAAGACGGAAAGAAAAAGAAGATTATCTTTTTACCACTTACCTAGCATTGGGAAGGTTAAACCCAGAAAACATAGAGATTTTCCCAGGTAAAATCCCAAAGCCAGTCAAATTTAAGTGAATAAATTCCCTATTTCACAGATTCTTCTGAAGTATACCTTTCAACTAATATCTGAAAGACAACTCTTCATGTTTATTACTATTCACAAAAGCAGCATGCCATTTTAGGAGAGACTCTATACCCTGAAGCCAGTGGAACGGGTGGATAAATTCCCAAAAACTTGCATACACGTCTTTAACAAATGAATGGAGAAATTTGAGAGAGACTGACATTTTTTCTTCCATCTCAAAACTGCTTTCAAGTATGAAGAAGTGACCATGATTTTTCAAGCTAGCACTTCCCTAAAAATTGTATACAAAGCTCTTATATTGGTTTAGAAATATGTTAAGCTACAGAAAGCCACAAAAAGAACCCACACTGCATATAGAAGATAGTAAAAGAAGGTGCTTATTATATGAGCAAAAATGATTTAGTAGTAGAGACATAACACTTGACTGGGAAATAAATTACTCCTTTTACAGGTACAGTACAGATTGTAGTACAGATTGGGTTTTTTGGCTCATTTATCAATGTATTTAAAAAGCCACACACTTCTGAATTTAAGATCAGTTTGTTAACAAACAAGCTAGCTAGCTGACAAAGCCTTTTTCAACGAGGCATGTATCCAAGTTTAAGGAAGTGAGAAGTTCCACTGACAAGTCTAAGTGTTTTACTTGGAACTTAAATGTCTCAGGAGCAGTTAAGCTCTACAGACCTGCAATTTTAGGTCCAATGACTTTATGCAACTTCATCTGAAAACTGTGGTTCATTGGGAAAGTGGGAATTTCAGCCCTGCGCAGACAAGCACAAAGACCTAACCCACAAAGAGCACAGTCTATAAGGAGCATTAATTGGCAATATAAGTGCAACATTGACAGTGTGACTTAGGATTTAATGGGTTTGGAGACTGAACTATTCACCTAAAAATTGTCACGTGAATTTTTGTCTGAAATCATAATATCAGTATAAGCCTTAAAGAGTGTCTGAGTGAGAAAATCCCCCATGCCTTGCAATCTTTAGCACCAATAAAGACCTTAAAGAGCAGCAGTATGCATTTAGTGATCAACCTAGCTTTTCTCACTTACAGAGAGACTACATAAAAGCAAGAGTTAAACCATAATGTTGCATCCTGAAACTGAAAACTGCAATGGTAGTAGGGGCTTTCAATAGATAGCAGATATTAAAGCAGTAGTTTCAACCCTTCCCTGAAGCTTCTAGTCATCACTCCCCATAATACATCATGTGGTGCTACACTGGGTGGGTCAACTAAACATGCCATTCACACTAGACAGAAGTTAGATGCCAGTTATGATTCTGTAGTTGAGACTCAGTAGAAAATTACACAAAATAGCTATCCAGCCACCATCACTTATAAGCACAGCATATGCTTCCCAAAACTGTCCCATGATCCGACATGGCCAGGGCCCCATTCACGGTGAATCGGGCCCTGGCTGGGCCAGCTTGTGGGGCAATTGTCATGGGGCAATTGGAGCCCAGCGGCTCCTCCAGAGGTGGCGTGGCGTCGGGGAGTCGGGGGGGGGCACGTGGGCCACCAATCTTTGCACAGGGCAGGAGTGGGCCACAGCTGGGCTCAGCTTCTGCTCCCTGCATCTGCGCCTCACTGCTGGAACCATCCTGCCCATTGTAGCAGGGAACACCAGGCCCACTCGCTGCTGCGTCCTGCTGCCCTGCTTCCCTCCCCCATGACCCAGCACGGCAGGAAGCAGAGAAGCCGAGCAGGAATCTCCTCACCCGCCGCTGCCCCAGTGGCATGCCTCCTGTGCATGGGGTTGCACTGAGGGCAGCAGCCCTCCCCCTCCCCTGGATGAGCCACCTACAGCCCCATCCTGCTCCCCGCTGTGGCCCCAAGCCCCCGGCCCCAAGCACCACCCGGCTGGGCAGCAGCCCCAGTCCTGCCCAGCTACCCCACTAAAGGGGCCTCAATCCTCCTCTCCCCCCACTTACCACCTTGTCTAGTGATGTGGGCAGGCGGCTCCTGCGACCATCAGGCTCGATTGGTCTCACGATCCAGCCTGGCCACGGCCCCGTTCAAATCTCTAACCCCATTTGTCCCCATAAACCTCTGGTTCTATCAACTGCGATTTTGCCAACCACAGGAACTTCCAAGAACTTAACCCCTGCAATTGGCGCGGGAAACCTGTAATTCATCCGTCTGATGTAAAAAGCAGGTGATGGCACATATGAGGTTGGTAAAATTGCAGATGAATGAACCTTCAGTGTTGTACTTCTTGTAATTACGTCCAGCCATGAGGTAGTCCTTAGCCATGTGGACACACGTTAGGCATTTGAGTCTGTTGAAAGGCCTGGTGCCTCAGGTAGGACGGGAGTTCGTTAGTCTGTTGTTTGAGAAATACCCTTCGAGCTTGGGGCACTGCCTGTAAGCCAGGATAGGTTTGTCCAAACTGTGGGCTGTAAGTGACAACCAGGAGGTTTGTTGTCCCTGTCCTAGGCCAGATATTGTAGCAGGTTTGAGCAAGGTCTTAGTCCAGCTTTGTTGATGGACTAGCTAGTTTTGGGATTGTATTGTAATTGTAAGAATACCTGTTCTAAATCTTTAAAGTGTTTAGCCTGGTCAGTGGGGTCGGAGCAGATCCAGTCGTAACAGAGTTTGGCTGTAAACAATGAATGTACTGGTATGCTTAGGATGAAAGCTGGTGGCAAGAGGGTTGATCTGACAGGCAGTAGGTTTCTCATACAATGTGGTGGCGATATGGCCACTGCAAACCTTTACTGGAGTGCCCAGGCAATGAATTTGCTGCGTGCAGCATTCCAGAGTTAGTTTAATGGAGGGGTGGAAGTTATTAAGAAAATCTTGGTGAAATTTCTCTAGAGATTGCTTTGCATGTTTCCATATTATGAAGTCATTGATGAACCTGAGGTATACCAGGGGGGTGAGAGAGCAGCTGCAGAAGAAATGAACTTCAAGGTCTGTCATATATATGCTGGCATACTCAGTGGCCACACATGTGCCTATGGCAGTGCCAGACAAGGTTATTTGGGCAAATGTGATACATTTTATTCATAGGTGATGCATAGTGGGGACATGTGCTCCCCCTGAGACTGAGATTGGCCCCCACCGGCCAGGGAGTGGGGGGTGCAGGTCAGTGCCCCCCCTGAAATTCTGGGGGCACTGAGAGAAGCGCCAGCAGCACTTCCACCGGTGGCAGTGATGAGCCACTGGGGGACTCTCCCCCCGCCGCCCTGTCAGCTGCTGGGGGACCCCCCCACCCTCAGTCAGCAATTGACTGCTGGGGGACCCCCAGCATCAGGAGGCACTAGTCGCCCATGCTTTTATTAGACCAACTAAATGGGTTAGAAAAATTGCTCTTTGCAAGCTTTTGGATACAAACACCCTTCCTCAGAGGGAGAGGCAGTGCCATTTATTTAGGGACTCCCTCTACCTTCAAACCTGAAATAGATGCATGTAAGGATAAAGCAGGAAAGCTTATGAAGCAGTTTTCTTGTCAGGGTGAAGGTTCTTTATGGCTTGTAATCCATCCTTATGCAGGATGTTGGTATAGAGACTGATATCCATGGTAGCTAATATGGCATTTGTTGAAAACTTGTCAACAGAGCTTAGTTTCTTTACAAAATTTGTGGTGTCTTTTGAAAGCTACTGTATTCTTAAATTTCTCTCTCCTTCTTATACTCTCCTTTCTGCATGTCCTTTCACAACATCTGATAAAGCAAACTTGGGTTCACAAAAGCTTGTGCTCTCATATGTAATCTTATTTAGTTAGTCTAAAAGGTGCATATCTACCCTTCTTTCTTACAAGGACAGCCACAGCTTTCATTCACTTTTTATAGTATTCCCCTAGCATAACACGCTTTTATCTTTTCAAATGAACCCATGACAATGAGATACAAGGGCCACTTTGAGCACAGCAGTTCTTTTTGGTGTTGTCCTGGCGAGATGTGCACAGCAGCGTACCCCAGGGGTCGGTACTTGAACCAGTACTTCAATATCTTCAGCAACAACCTGGATGAGGGGGTGAAAATGGCCAAGTTCGCAGACGACACCAAGATATGGGGTTGTGTGGACACACCCGCAGATAGTCTTCAGATACAAGAAGACCTAGACAGGCTGGCATGTTGGGCAGAACAGAACCAGATGAGTTTCAACATAGAGAAATGCAAAGTGCTGCATCTGGGAAGGAAGAACCCTCAGCACACCTACAGGCTGGGCATTGCTAACCTGACCAGCGCTGCAAATGAAAGGGATCTGGGGGTAACAACAGACCTCAGTATGAATATGAGCTGGCAATGCGATGCAGTAGCCACTAGGGCCAATAAAACTCTGGCATGCATCAATCGGTGCATCTCCAGTAAATCCAAAGAAGTGATTCTCCCACTTTACTCCACACTGGTGCAGCCACAGCTGGAGTACTGCATCCAGTTCTGGGTGCCGCACTTCAACAAGGATGTACTAAAGCTCGAGAGGGTCCACAGAAAGGCCACCTACATGATCAGGGACTTGCATGGCAAGCCATATGAGGAGATGCTGAGAGATCTCAGACTCTTTAGGTGAAAGAAAAGGCGGCTGAGAGGGGACCTGATTGCGGCTTACCGCTATATCAGAGGCGTACATCAGGGGCTCGGTGAACAACTGATCACCAGGGAGCCCTGGGGGAAAACTAGAAACAATGGCCACAAACTCCTGGAAGATAGTTTCAGGCTGAACATTCAGAAATATCCTTTACAACTAGGGTGTCCAGACTATGGAACAAGCTCCTGCCAGAGGTGGTGCAATCATCTACCCTAGAGGTCTTCAAGAGAAGACCGGATGGTCACCTGGCTGGGGTCATCTGACACCAGATGTCTTTCCTGCTCATGCAAGGGGCTGGACCCAATGATCCTTCGGGGTCCCTTCCAGCCCTATGATTCTATGATTCACATGTTTTTCTGGAGGAAGACTTTTTTTCTTCAGTGTGCACTCAGATACACTTCAGATACACTCAGGTATAAAAACAGCAAATATACCTGATGTCACTGATGTTCCTAAGGTACAAGATTCGCTAGGATCTCTGGGATTGGTATTAATGTTCTCTGGTTGTGAAGCAGCCTAACACACCAAGAAGCTGTTTTCTTAGATTCCCATACACATATGCATGTTCACGCATGCCCATATATGTGTATATGCTTTTAATATATTTTTTAAAAGCAGCCTGTTGCAACAGGGAGAAAACACAGAATGATGTCTGCAAAAAGAAAAATAATGGGGACTGGAAGTCGAGACAAATATTCTCTTGGTGTATTAGGCTGCTGTCCCTGTCACCCCTTCTCTCATGGTTCCCCACCCTACATACCAAAAGCCCTTCCCCATGCTCTCCCCCATACCACATGCCCCTTCCCCCTGTTTTCCCCATGCACCCTTTCTACCCATGCTCTTCCCTGTGCTACACTCCCCTCACTCCACATGTCCCTTCCTCTGGGCCTCCTCACTCTGCTTATCCCTTTTCCCAGAATTCCCCCGCTGCCCTTTCCTGCATGCTCCCCACCACACCACATGCCCCTTCCCAATGCTCTCCCAAGCATCCACTCCACCTGCCACAGAAGTCACCTTAGCGCCATCCAGAGCTGCAGCAGCTGCTTGCCTGGCCCACACTTGATTCCAAGGTGAGAGTTCCCCCACACCTGCCCCACGTACTACTATAAGTAAGGGTACATTTACTGAAGCACAGGAAGGTAAAGCTGCATGGCTTCAGCAAGCCACAAGTGACAGGAAAGGAACCCAGGTCTCTTGAAGCAGTCCAAATTCTCTCTAGTACTGCACATGGCTGCTAAGTGATTACTAAGTGCTTCTCCCAGCTGCTATACACCTTATTTCAGAGAAAAGGAATTACAGTCATCTTGATGATAGGACATGTAGTTTCTGATGGGACTAGTTAAAAGTCACACACACAATTGCAAAATCTGGACAGTTTTATTACATGGTGGTTGCAGTAATTAAGTACACAGAAAGTGGTACAAGTCTTCCTTTCCCCACTCCCTCATCACTGCCCATAACACAGAGCTTCTTACCTTATAGTTCCTGACCTGCCTACCTGCTTCCCCGCCCATAGCATTAAGCCTAGAACAGATAAAAACTTGTTCCTTGATGTTCCTGACCTGTTGCTACACACAGACATAAAAGGAAATAGCTTAATAGGTCAAACAGTTCCCTAGCTCAAGCTGTACATCAACACAAACCTTGCATTTGCCTTGTGATCCTCAATCAGATCTCTTGTCAGTTGCCTGTGGTTTGAGTGTGCCCTGCCCCCTCCATAGCTGACATGTCCCTTTAACTTTGTATTATGTGCACTTAAACCAGCAACTTTTGTTGCAGGAAGGTTTTCCATGACAAATTTCATGCGTGGACAGGTATTCCTGGCCTGCCCCAAAGTGGTCTGCAATCCCTCCCTGACTTTTAAGAGGGAGGCAGGAAGGGG
Source organism: Alligator mississippiensis (assembly GCF_030867095.1). NCBI lineage: Eukaryota > Metazoa > Chordata > Crocodylia > Alligatoridae > Alligator > Alligator mississippiensis. Next base: position 220,834,357 of record NC_081824.1, on the reverse strand, counting down.
AGAGCAACCATGTCCATGACAGCCTGCCCAGCCATGAGCTGTCAGAAAGCGCTGCAAGGACCTTTCTTGAGGGCACAGCCATAGCCCTTGCAAACAGCAATGGCAGGGACTGAACAGGGGTAACTGAGGTTGCAACAAGGATGACTGAGCATACCTGAAAGCAGCAGCATCAGTGACTGATTGTGGGGGCAGAGACCCCAAAATCAAGTCCTGTCACTACAAGCGACTGCCAGGGAGCCCCATAGCCCTTTCTACCCAAAACCAAGATTGACTGAGCATGCCTATAACCCAGTCCCCATGCTGCAGGAAGGCCCATTACCATGCTGTCAGGCAATGGAGCTGAGTGAGTTTATGAAATTGGCCTTTGCCCCCACATGACTTGGGGACAGCCCCAACACCAACAGGCTCCCTTGGGGAGGAGGGGTGTCAAGGAGCATCACACCTTTGGGCCAACTCTGTTACACTCCTGGAGTTGTGCATTCCACTTGTGTACAACCCAGAGCAATCTATTTTTTGTAGCAGTGCTACCCAACTAACATGCATCAGCAGCCTTTATGTAAGTTAACATGGCACACATGACCACAGCAACAAGTGGCTCCAGCTACATAAAGAGCAAGACACTGGGCTAACAGTCACCTGGCACCCACCCACGTTCCACCTCCCAATTTCCCCAATTTTTGCTCACTCCCTTGATCTGAGCTCCTCAACTTCTTCCTTAATTTTCTGCCCATTCATAATTATTTCCCACTGGAATGCTCAATTCCCCCGTTCCCTCCTTCCTAGTTTCCCCTCTCTTCTAGAAATCCCCACCCCTCAAGCATGCCCTTTCAGCACCAAGTACTTGGTGCATGGGTCATGCTCAGGTCTCCAAAGAGCGAGAGCACCACATCAAATTTTAGCACACATGGGAAGCTGGAAAGACTCCTCTAGTGATGGGGCTCCCGGAGTCATGGCTCAGGCGGGGGAGAAAGAGAAGCTAAATCCTGCACAAGGAAGAAGGACTAAAACCCTGCTGCAGGGGCAAGCACCACCCTCACTCCAGCATGAGGACAGGACGATAAGAGAATATGGAGCACTTGTCACTACAACACAAGTTTCCTATTCTCTTCTAAACTCTCTTCAATATCCTACCTCTCTTCTTACTCCCAGCCCCTGACCTGAACCACCAACTCCTTCCCTTCCATCCACTCAGTCCCAAAGCCTGTCCATCTTCTTCCCCACACAACACACACTCTTATATCCTACACTGTGCTCTCACAGGAAAAAAACCCAAACAAACACAAAAACCAAAAAAAAAAATCCCATGCACACAACTGCATGCCCTCACAAAACGAAACAAAAAACCCCAAAATCAAACCCAATAGGTCAATTTTAGGAATGAGCCTACAGATTCTTCCTATTTTATCCATAGAACTTACTTGACATTTTCTGGGTGTAGGTCAGATTAGAAAGCCACAGCATTTTCCCATTTGGCTCACCTAACACCTGAGAATACTGGTTCTCTAGAAACTCTCTGATCCACTTTTTGCCCTGTAATCTATTTAGTTTGGCATTTGCCAAAAACAGCTAAATCTGGTTTGAGTATATTTTCTACTTTGCTTTCCCCTTTCCCCAGAAGGGCAGTGATGCCAACCAATAGCTTTGATAAATGTGCAGCAATGGAGACCATTTGGGGCATACTGAAGCCATGGTTTTTAACATTTAAGGTTCTGGTCCCCAGAGCTCTAAGGAATAAACAGCACAACCCACCAAAAACAGTTTTAAAAGTTGCTTTTGAGGGGTGGGCCCCATAAGAATCCATTGCTCAAGTAATCCCAAATTGGAGTGACTCATGCTACCATGGTGTGTCTATGAGGCACACCACGTTTCAAGCCAATTCAAATCACCCCATGAATTTTTGTATACTAATGAGTCAACCTGTACACAAAATTTCCATCCCTTTCTTCTCTTCTACTCTTTTGAGCCTCATTTCCTTTGAGTCATTCCAATCTAGCTTCATTATCTGATTATTCATTCAATTTTTTTTTTTGAAAATGCAGTTAAATAGTCATATCTGATTAACAACTACAACCACATAAATTTATAGCACTGCCAAGTCAAACTCTAAGTTCAGGGCAAAACTCAAACTGGAACCTTTCTGGTGCATAACTGAAGTATCCCATTACAAATATAAACCTTATGCATACTGATGTGTCTTTTGTAAGGCGGTTTCTATACCGACATCAGCAACACAAAGACAAAATATATTTATGTTTATGGATTCAAGTTCAAAAGCAAACTATACATTCCATGTACTACTATAAGTAAGGGTACATTTTAAGTATTTTTACTTTAAACCTTTGCAAAACAGATCAGCCTCTGACCTATCATAGAGCACCCCCTGGCAGTCAGTTCCTGGAGTGGACTTTAAAAAGTACTGAAGAGGAGGATTCTGTAAATCTGCCCCTTGACCCTCCCTTTAAAAGCCTGCATTTAGTGTTACAGTTGGAGGGAGGAGAGTTACAAAGGAATATACTAGCAAATTAATTAACCCACATTGATTAAACTGATTTAGAACAGCAGTCTGCTGAGCAGCTGCTAAATAAATTGCACAGCTGAAAAACAGATGCAAATTAAAAATAGTCATGTTAAAGTCAAACTCAGCTTTGATATGCTATCCCACCTATGCTTGTACAGACTTCTAAAATGACAATTAAATCTCCCCTGCCTCTTCCCTCCAACCACCCTCCTTTAAAAAGGACAGGAACACAGAAAGGAGGTAGCATTCAGCTTTAAGTTGTCCAAAATAATGAACCCCAGAACTATCTTCTCTAAAGCTGGGTTATGCAAGAAAACTGTCCTGCCCTTTAGAAACCCAGAGCAAAGTACTATTGTTTGGCTCTCCCTAGGGTGACTGCCTGCCTGCTTCCGCTAGCAGAGTCCTTCAGTGGATACTCTACAACTGCAATGATTTGGGTGTCCACAAAATACCCTAAAACTCAGTTTCCCCTTGAGCTAGCTTCTCATACCCCATTTAGACTGCACTTTGCTACACTGTAGTCTCAAAACAGTAAGCAAGCTGCCTATTATTACTGCTTCCAAGGGGACTTCACACAGCCAGCCAGAGTTCTGTCAGCGGGACACAAGCAGTGAACTGAGCTCTTTTACTCCATCCCTTATGGAAGGAAGTAAACTGAAACAATTAAAGATCTTTCTATTTGAGAGCCAATTTCACCCCCCGCCCCAGAGTTCGCTAAATCCATAAATACTCAAATTGTTAAAGCTAAATAAGCCCGACAAGCTCAACCACTTCTACTAATCAAATCCACATATCTCTTTAAAAAAACAAACCCTTTTCATCCTAAATAATCCCACCAGACTACCATCTTCAGTTACCCTGAGATCACTTTGAATCATAGCGTGATGTGTACCACACTGCTAGTATTGACTGGATCAACGGTACAGCGGAAGACAGGAAAGGTGCTATGGCAGTCTATAAATGGAGTTAAAAATTGAGGTTTTAGATAGAGGAGCGAAAATGTGCAGAGGATTGGTATGTTAGCATAGTGGGGGGTAGCAAGAGGTACCCTTGGATTATGCTACAAAGATGAAGCAAGTGCAATGTCCAGACATATTGCAGGAGAAATGTGCCTGCATCATACAAATGGAAAGGTGTAGATTGGGACAAGGAGCCTGGTGTGACAGCTGAGAAGAAGGAAGAAGAGATGTGGGGACTCCGCAGTGATGAGGGAAATGGAGGAAGACTGAAATCTAACAAAGAGCCAGGGTGCAGGGAGGAAACCAGGACTGGCTAGGCAAAGAAAATGGAGAAAAGACTAAATGTGGTGTCCAAGGATGTGGCAAACCCAAGGGAAAGAGAAGGACTAGAACTGCTATGCAAGGAGACAAAGCCCAGAATGAAGACCCAAGAATGATTTAAGTCTAAACAGAAAGATTTGCAACCGCTGAACATGTTTCCCTTTGGAGTCTGGAAAGAAAAGCAAGATTCTCCCCACTTCTTTCCATTTCTCTTCTATAAACAAACAATTATGAAATTCACTGGTCAAGTATATGTGCTCTACCACTTCTGTCCTGAGGCATACAAGTACAGAGTACTATGCCACTTGGGCCAAGGATTAAACCCCTCTGGCAAGTGCCTTAGATGTCAGTGATACCACATCTTAAATTCCACCCAACCACCGCCCTAGCCTTTTAGAAGTTATACAAGAAAAAAAACTAGATGAATAATTAAAAGCGTGCAAAAACAAGTACTTGGAGATTAGCAAATGCTAGAATTAATTCAGCCCCTTAAGTAAGTGTCCCCTTAGGTTCCCTTGTTTGTGGATTTTAGGGAACATGTAAAAAAATCCCTGGGTTGAGCAGTAGGGGGATCAAGTTCTGTAGTTTTCATAGCAGATGGAAATGATGTGATAGTGGGGGGTTTTCATGCTCCCTGAAATCCACAAACAAGGGAACGCAGGCAGACCTATCTTATCCAGCCACAGAACCCTCGCTGAGGAAATATCAGGTTTCATTGAATCCATCCTAAAAACTCTTGTCACCCAAAGAGCAAGTTTTATCCAAGACACAACGGAGTTTCTACAAAAACTTAAAAACATAGACCACCTTTCCAGCAATATCCTCCTACCTACCATGGATGTTACTAGCTTGCATACCAACATCCCAGCCCAGATTGGCATCCAAGCCTGCCTTGCTACCTACAAGAGCAAGATGCAACTCAGAGTAGACCCAAAGATATTACTGAACTGATACATCCTCACACACAACTTCACTTTTAATAACCAACAGTTCCTCCAGACCATGGGCACAGCTATGGGCACCAAAATGGCCCCACAATATACCAACCTTTTTATGACTCACCGGGAAAAAGAATTCCTCAAGAACTGCACCATCAACCCCATGCTATACTTAAGACACATAGATGACATCATCCTCATTTGGACTGACAAGCTGCAATCTTCTGATTGATTTCCATCAAAAATTCAATAATGATCACCCCTCCATCAGACTCTCTCTTGAATACTCCAGCACCAACATTTCCTTTTTAGATACTACGGTCAATATCCAGAATGGTAAGACACAAACCACCATACACAAGAAACCCACAGACCAACATACAGATCTTCACAGAACCAGAAATCACCCTAAACACACCAAGAAAACTGTAATATACAGCCAAGTGATACCACTGAATTTGCACTAAGGAGAACACCTGTGATCATCACCTCGCAAATCTCAAATGGGTTTCACTCAAGAAGGACACTCCTCCAGAGATAGATCACTTTTCAAAGAGTCATCCAGATACCATGTGAAGAACTGCTGCAGTCCAAGAAGAATATCCCCATGAATCGCACACCATTAGTTACACCATACCATCCTTCCCTAGAACCTATATGGAAAATCCTCAGACAACTGCAACTCATACTAGAAGAAGAAGAAATTTTCTCAGAACCACTCTAGCCTTTAAACAAGCACCGAACCTCGCCAATCTCATCACCAGAAGCAAACTTCCTAAGGCCCAAAGCACACCGAATCGATCCAGACCACGCCAGGACAAGAAATGTAAACCCTGCCAACATATCTCCGCCACTCCCACAATCACTATACCACACAAGAGAACCATCACCATTCCTGGATTTTACACACCTGCACCTCCAGAAATGTAATACATCTCATCCAGTGCACTAAATGCCCAGATGGAAAATATGTACAAGAAACCAAACAACAACTATACACCAGAATGAATGCACACCAAAATCCATCAAAGCAAAAATACCCAATTACCTGTGGATGCAAACTTCTCACAAGACCACTCCCTCTCCAATCTCTCAGTTTTAATCCTCAAAGGGAATTTACAAAACACCTTTTGTAGACCAGCCTATGAACTTCACTTCACAAGTCTACTGGATACAAAAAATCATGGACTAAATATAGACACTGGATTTATGCAACATTATAAACTGCCTGACATCCAATAACCCCAGGTAACCTCTCTACGTTTTAATCAGCTACATTCCGTCACCTGGTCCACATTTCCTCCTTCCCCACTTACTGTCTCACACCTATCATCTCCCATCGCCTCTGATCCTCACTGCCACTCATTTGCATTTCCACAGACCTGCATTTTGCATATTGGCTTCTATTCCATCCAGGAGAGCACGAAACAACAGCAGACTCTCCCCATGCCTGAAGAAGGGTGTTTGTGCCCAAAAGCTTGCAAAGAACAATTTTTCCCACTCCTTAGTTGGCCTAATAAAAAATATTACATTTACCCAAAGAACCTTGTCTGCCTATGTCCTTAGACCAACACAGCTACAACCAACACCCCCATAGCATTAGATACTAGTACATTTTCCAGGACAGCTTTCACTGAATTCAGTTCTGTTGTGAATGCTTAGTATTTGAGCACTTGGGTACATCACATCCTGGGGTCTCAAGCAGGGCAACCTGAAAACAAGCTACAAAAAGATCAGGGATCATCCGAAGAATTTCCTATAATTACTTGCCTAGCATTACAAAGAGCTCTAAGAGAAAGGCAAGGATACAAAGTAGGAGTGCTACTGACAATAGCTTCTTTCATGGTACAGCTCCAATCCATTCTCAGAGCAAGGCCATCCTGTGCACTAACTCGAGAAAGAATCCTGATTGGGGAACACAGGGATGACTATAATCCAGCAGTGCCTCAACTGCTGACCTGCAGGCCAGAACCAACCCCCCAGCACCTTGATGTTTAGCCTACAGGGCTCTCCACTGATCTGTGGAGAACCCTGTGGGTAGTGCTCCTGTGTGATAGATCCAGTGTGCAGGGCAGCACAGGGACAGATACAGGCAGGCACACAGGGCTGGGTAGAGGTGCTGTGGGGCCCCAGAGCCTAATCCCCACATGCAGGGCCAGGGGGAGGCAGTACAGCGCCCCAGAGTCCCGATCCTCTTGCATGGAGCCTGGCAAAGGTAGCAGAGTCCCAGGGCCCCAATCCGTACACATTGGCTGGGCAAAAGCAGCGTAGTTGACCAGGTGCAGGGCCCAATCCTGCAGCATGGGGTCTGATCCAGCCCACAGACTCAGTCCATGCTACTCATTTGGCCCTTGTGTTCAAAAGGTTGAGCATAATCAAAGTCTGCATTAAGACACACAAAGGGTACAAATTAAAAAGTATAAATGGGTAAATCTTGTTTCTGAGATCTTCTGGAGTGCTTGACTTTGCAACCTTAATAAATTGCTTTTGATATAGTCTGCTTTTCTAATCAGAAATATAGTAAGGGTATACTGAAGTGCCTTATGGAGTTCTGTCAAGGTTTTGCAACTGCTGGGCTAGTTTTCCTGAATTTCTTCAATGCATTTGCCAACTGCATTTTTAACCACAGGCACAAAGATCTGCTCTGAGCAGGGTTTTTAGAAGCTAAAATGCTAACCTATGTGAACCATGATTACTGCAATAGACCTGCCCTATCATGGGAGAAATATTACAGGTAGAAAAAAAGTAATTATGAGAGACAGTATAAAACAACAGACTCATGACTCCCACTATTCAACACTTCCTACAGCTTTCAAAAAAACACAAAAAACAACCAGCAGTCAAGAACTGCTGTCTAATCTAGTGAAGGTCTTTTCAAAAAACTGGAAAAAAAAACTGTTGGAATTTCAGTGTTTGAATCAAACACCACCTAGAGAATTATATTTATCATGAATCTGTATGAAAGCTGGTACTATAAAACATAAGGGTGATGATTTACCACTGTGTATCTACAACTTGAGACCAGAAACTTCTTCATATGTGTATATATATTAAGGGTTAGATTCACTAAAGGACCTCAAGCACCTAACTCACAGCCATCTGACCATAGCAGGGAAACCCAAAACCCTGTACAGCCACCTTAGCTCCCTCTACAGTGTCCAGCATCTCACAATAGTGATCCAAAAAGCCACATGCAGAACAATAAGTTACTTGATTCTAGCCAACAAAAACACATTGAACAGAGGCATATCAAAGCCCATTCATTTACAGAACTCTGGCATCCAACTCAGAGCTGTAAGAAGGTACCTCTCCATGTACTTGGGATCCAGAACCCAAAATATTCATCCATTCTTTCAGAGAAAGGAGCAAGTAAGCCGCTTTGCAAAATACAATAAAATAGGAACTGGTAATGCCTTTCTTTTATATAATAGCATAGTGTATTTCCCCCCACACTGCCATGAAACAGGAAGAGACCAGAGCTAAAATTCTCTCTCTCATTTCTGAATCTAGATCAGGCTTAGACAAAACTCTAAGAATTCAATATGTAAATTCTCTAGGTATGTAGCAGGGGCAGACATCAACCAGAAAGAGGCTTTTTGACTTAATTTTGGATATAGAGACCTCAGTTCCATCTAAGTTCTACATTATATGTCAAAGTCCTTTATAATTTCCATCACCAAGAAATGAATTCATTTACATTATAAATCAATGCCAAAACAGATGTAGGCTAAATGGAGCTGAAATATTAGCTACAAAAACTTAGCTATTAAAGCATTCTACGGATTGCAACACCATTTAAAATATGCCAAAGTGTACCTTACCTACAATATATATCATAAGCTATATATTTAATATAAAAAAAATGAAGTGATAAATACACTTCAAAATATGAAGCGCCATTTTAAATTGCTGTGTCCTGTTCCTCCTACTCGCATCACCAGTTTACTCACTTGTAGCCATGATACCTGGAGGACATGCTGGTATCCCATGATCAACTGCCCATCTGTAAGCTCCTTCACCAACTAAAAAACTAGGAAACACAGAAAAGGGAGTATAAACAAAAAACCCAAGAATATGTCCCAAATCCCTTGCAATTTTTGCAGTTTGGTTATTTTTTATTATTATTATTTGCAAATGACCTGCTCTTGACAGGAAGCCCCAACTATCATTCAGGCTAGCAGGTTTACTTAGTTTACTGTGAATACATGCAGCTCTGCATCAAGTACCTCCTATATCTTCTTCACACCCCCACCACCCACACACTTGCATGAGTTACCAAATAGAACCATCTTTTACAGAAAATAAACACAGAACACACTGCTCTCTAACCTTTTTAAGATTTTGAACAGCATACAAAAAGTAAATGGGGTTAAATGGCAAGGCATTTCCAATTAAATTGACATATACCATAAAAATCTGGTAAAGGGTTTGCTGCCCTTAACCTGGTAAATGTAGGTTTAAAGATTTAAGTTTTGTCCCAAAAGTCTGTCATAGTTCCATCAAAAGTTTTGCAAAAAAAGCCGGGGCATTAAATCCACTGAAAGTTAAAAAGATTTGCAAAGTGCATTTAAATTTTGCTCAAATTGGTTTGTTTCACTAAATGGATTACAGTAGCAATACAGTATGCAGTCATGTCTGTGCATGTTAAAATTAGAATTAACAGGTTTCAGAAATGGAAATAGTCAAGTAAAATATTCCAGTTCATTACCAGTGTTATATGCATGTCTATAATACCCAGTAATTGCATGACACAGGTCAAGTTATGCACTGCAAAAATGTACATAGTCTAGAATGTCACTTCAACTCCCCACCCTAGTTTTTCCCTCTTTTCTATAAGGATATTACTATTACAACACCTTTATGAAGCAGGTTAGATTGAAGTTTTAAAATTTTACAATTGAGAAAGGAGGAGGAAAGGAAAAGGGAAAAGGAAAGCCATAAACTCTGGGATCTTGGCTGGTTGTTTTTTAAGCTACGAGGTAAATCAGAATTGCCCAAGAACAACACCATCAACTTTTGGCACGGGATAGCTTAACATTTGACTTCCACGGGTTTTATTGTCTTGCATTTTGAAACTATTTCAGCCCTTACAACTTTCAATAATGCAACCAAGGCAAGAAAAAAACACAAAAAGACCAAAAAAAAAAAAGTGTAACAAGTTACAGTACAGGTTAATCAAATATGTTCATTTGTTTGCTGGACAGCACCTGATAAATATTTACTGCTTAATATATACTAGCGAGTAAGTTAGCCAGCAATTCAGGAGAACTCACCTGTTTCCTTATTGCCTAACGCCTCAAAAAAAAGTTTGACACTTAAGCAATAAAGTAAACAGAAGTGGAAGTTATTTTTCAGCAGTTTCCAGAGCCAAGTCCAAATAAGAGTCTTTTTCTTTAAAAAGGTAATATATACCTGCTATATTAGTGAAGTGCAGGACAGTACTATCTAGACTATGTAGTCAACAATACAACCCCAACAAGTGGCTGACTGAAATATCCCATCTACTATAGAATAAGTTACAGGCAAAGAGAACATGCTCAAGTACAGATTTCCCCTCGCTTTATGAGGGTTCTGTATGTGCAAATTTGTTCTTATGCAATGACACTTTTAATACCAAAAATTCTTTATATGCGAGGTAAATTCACCCTTCTGCGATTGGTGTGGTGGAAGCCCGCAGTTAGCTGCTTTGTGCGATGCATTGTGGGAGTGACGCACACCAAAATATAGTCTCCTGTGTGGATCTGTGCTCCTCGCTCATTGTCTGCAACACATGTTTCTGTAGTTGCCATCCCCATTATGATAGTGCCCTATACGTGTATGCACTGTCTGCTGTTGGTGAGTACCAAAATTGTCTTGTAGAAATGGGCCTGGGGGGCAGTACAATCGAGGTTGTGGAACGTATCCCTATTTGTTAGATTGTAAAGGGGGTTCCCTTTATGAGAATTTGAGTTATGCACCGTTTTCCAGGAACACATGTACAGTATAAAGCGAGGGAAACCTCTAGTAGAGTAGTATGTATGGTCACTACAACAGCTGCGAAACAAACAAACAAAAAATACATTCTTAGGAGTTCTACGCTTCTTTTATGCACTTCTTGGAAATACAAGAGCTACCGCTTTACTTAAGAAGCAGATTGGGCCTCTAAGCATTCATGGCATATCAAAACTGATGCAGAAGAAAATAAGGTTACTTTTTTATTTTTTAAACTCCTGCTAGATTATGCCTTCAGGTGGATACTCACTCCTGAGTATCTGCTCCCTCATAAAAAACGTCCAAAACCAATCTGTCACGGAAGTGATGCACAATCACAAATTCACTGACCACTACTGGAACTTTTCATTTCCTCATTTTGAGAGGCACAGAGTGCATCCACACATGCAATTAATGTGCAGCAATAAACTCCAGTGCATATTACACCCACGTGCCACACTTACACATGTGCCCAGGACCGCAGCACACTGAGCCAGGTCAGAGCAGCCCCAGCTGACAGGGGACCCAGGGAGGTCAGCCTATCAGCCCAGGCCTGCTCCAACCCGGCTCAATGTGCTGCAGAAGGGTTGCCTGGGACACGAAAGTGCTTCTGTGTGGACAGCCAACAGACAGTCCCCTACCCTAAAGCTCCCTTCTGCCCCAGCCAGCCCCATCAGAGTCTACACGTGCTGTTCCTCAGTAAAGAACTCCACCACAGGCTAGTACTTGTGGGCGTGTGTAAACGAAACGGCAGCCCTAAATTGAAGCGGTGGGTTTTAAAACACACCACTTCAATTTAGGGCAGATTAAACCCCTGTGTTGTGCACACACCCTTTTGACTTACCTGCCTCTCCAGCAGGGAAGGGAGGCTGAGCTGCCAGTGGGCAGACCGGTCCCTGGGCTGCGGTAGGGCTGGTGCTTCCCTCTGAAGCCGGTCCCCCCCCCCCAGGCAGCACCCGCCAGCAGGCACCTGCTCAGGCAATTCTGGGGGTCATCACAGCCATAGGGGAAAGCACCAGGACCCCGCACAGCTCAGGCAGGCAGGCTCCAGGGGTGAAGAGATCAAGCACACCGCTTTTCTTGGGCAGAGCCTACTTTCCCAGGCTGCTGCCAGGCTGCCTGCAGGGCTTCCTACTGAGCCATGGAGCTGCATGGAGCCCGGTGCTTCACTCTGCAGCTGTAGGGGCAGCAAATGAAAACGTCTCGAAGGAGTTCTGGTTTGCTGCGCCCCAAGTCATTTAAGGCACGTTACACTGCTGAATTTCCTACAGCGGTTGGAATCAATGCACAATATGCCGTCGAGATGTGCAAACACCAACACCATTAAAGAGGTGCAAAAATATTTAGCCCAATTTAAAGTGTCATGCACACATGCCCCTCATTTCAGCTATTAGATAAAAGTGCCAAAAAAGCCCCACTAAAGCACCAGATCTATACAGATATTGGGCAAGCCAGGTCCAACTAACATGCTGCCCCTTCTGGGCACGTGTTGGGCTCAGCGCAGGAGCGCGTGGGGATTAAAGTGCCTTCTTTTGTTTTTTAAACATCTGCAAGCAGCCTATTTGCCTAAACAGGACAAAGCAGAACACTAAACACACAATACATTCTAATCAATTACTCAAATATTTAAAACAGATGGACTGTAGACTCATCTAAAAGCCTTTCCCTTTCATCCCTGGTATGACATGATAACAATAATGGGCCATAAAAGGTCTTCCTGTGCTGAGTTAGGTCTGACTGTGACCTTCTGCAGAGTTGTTTCCATTTGTTCTTTCAAATTAGATTATCCCAGATGTTATCTTTCTACGTGTAGATGAGATTTAGGGGTTTTATTTTCAAAGGCTGCACACATACAACTTCAGTCTACACCCTTTACAAAACCAGGTCTTTACAGTTTTGTCATTGGGAAACAATATAGATAGTGTAAGCTCTTTTCTTGGAGTGTGGCTAGAATAGTAAGGTAGCCTACAGACACAAACTGTAAGCATCTTCAACTCTGGTTAGAGCCAAGCTCCTTCATATCTATGGAACACTTAGGATCCTAGGAAAGTAAGCCTGGAAGGGATCTCACAAGGTCGTCTAACCCTGGTCCCTGCTCAAGGCAGGATAATCCTTGACTAAACCATCCCAGACAAGCATTTATCTAACTTGCTCTTGAAAACTTCCAAGGATGGAGTTTCCAGTTTTTCTAGGTAGCCTGTTCCAATGTCTAACCATGCCCGTAGTCCAAGTTCCTCCTAATCTCCAACCTAATTTTCCCCTGCTGTAACTTGAGGCCATTGCTACTAGTCCTGACCCCTACAGCCCCAGAGAAAAGCCTCTCCCCATCCTCCCTGCAAGAACCCTTCAGGTATTTGAAGGCTGTTATCAAATCCTCACCTCTGTCCTCTCTTCTCTACACTAAATAACCCTAGTTCTTTCAACCTTTCTTCACAAATCTTGCTCCCAGGCTCCTAATCATTTTTTGTCATTCAGCACTACACTCTTTCCAAACTATCCACATCCTTTTTCAAGTGTGCAACCCAAAACTGGACACGTTACTCCAGATGAAGTTTCACAAGTGCTGAACAGAGTGGAAGAAACACTTCCCTTGATTTGCAAATGAGAGTCCTGTTAAAACAACCCAGTATGCTGTTGTCCTGTTTTAAAAACAAGAGCATTCTAGTTGACCCATATTCAGTTTATGGTCTACTATAACCCCAGATCCTTCTCTGCAGAACTGCAAAATAGCCAGTTATTCCCCAGTCTGTATTTGTGAGTCCAATTATTTCATCTCAAGTGCAGGACTTGGCAGTTGTTCTTGTTGAATCTCATCTGACTGATTGTAACCATTTCTCCAGTCCCTCCACATCATTCTGGATCCTATGCTTACGCTCTAGAGCATTTGCAACTCCACCCAACTTGGAGTCATCCACAAATTTGCTAAACAAGCACTCAGTCGCATCATCCAATAATTAATGAAGACATTAAACAATACCAGATCCAGGACAGACCCACTAGGGAACCACACTTGATACCTTCTCCCAACTAGATGTGAAGTCATTGATATCTACTGTCACTGAGTACAATAATGACATTAAGTAATTGAGTACAATGATCCCCCAACTTATGCATCCAAGTTACAGTAGTTTCATCTGGTCTGTACTTCCTAAGCTTGTTAATAAGACTATCACAAGAGACAGGTGTCAAAACCCTTGCTGAAGTCAAGGTATAATCAATCCACTGCTATCCCCACATCCACAGAGCCTATCAATTTATCATAGAAGAAAATCAGGTTGGTCAATCATGACTTGCTCTTAGTGAATCCATGCTGGCTGTTCCTGATAACCTTGTTCTCCTTCAGGTGTTTCACAATGGATTCCTTGAAGACCTGCTCTATGATCTTTCCAGGTATTGAGGTCAGGCTGACTGGTCTATAATACCCTACATCTTCCTTCTTCTCTTTCTTAAAGATAGGCACTATATTTGCCCCTTTTCAATCACCTAAAACCTCACTCGACCTCCACAAGTTCTCAATGAGGATAGCCAAGAACTCTAAAAGTACCTGTCAATTCCTTCAGTACCCTGGGATGCATCCCATCCATCCCTACCAATCTGAACACATCTAGCTTTTCCAAGTACCTAACTTAGTAGTGCTCAAGCTTTTTGTCCACAGGGTCAGAGGGGTGGTTCCTGGTCCCTCCGCAGGCCAGATCAGGCTGGTGGACCAAATTCAGTGCCCAGGCATGCGCGGAGAGCCCCATCTATTCCTGTGGAGGAGGGCAGGGAGCAAAAGGAGGCTTGGCCTTAGCCCAATCTGGCCCAGAGTTGGGGAGGCAGGGAAGCTGCTGCTCCAGCCCCAACCTGGCCCCATAAAGAGAGAAGGAATGCCCTGGGCCTGTAGGAGGAAGAGCGTGTAGACTGCCCCAACCTGACTGGGAAAAGAGAAGGAGGCGTATCCCAGCCCCACAGGTTGAGAAGGTGCCCCAACCTGGCCACGTGGAGGGAAGGGGATGTGGCCTGACCCTGTCCATGCAGGGGAGGATCAACCCCCTACATGGGGCTTAGGATTTTGGCATCAGGGAAGAGGAGCAGTTTTAACTGCCACTGTTCCCCCACCAAAATTCCTGTCCCATAGGCTGAACTCCAAGGCTCCAAGGGCTGCATTTAGCCCACAGGCTGGAGGTTGAGCACCCCTGCCCTAACCTGTTAGACTATTTTAAGCTGTTTGTCTCCTTCCCTATCTTTGTTGCCAACTGTGTTCATCATCTGGTAGCTTCCCCTGTACCAAAGTAAAAAGAGACAAATACTTCAGCTTTGTCTGCATCACCCATAACTAAATTGCTTTGCACATCCCATAAGGGACCTATAGTTCCTCTTAATGTATCAAAAGTAAGTCAAAGTAATAATATGCTAAGTAGCTAGCGGTAAGTTTAGAAAAGAAAGACGATAAGTTTCTCCTCCTCTTGCCCTTCCCCCAGCGAGAAAAAAACATCCGTTATAAATTCACCAGCTTGTCCTAGGAAGGGACTAAGAGAACATTACTCAATTGGCTGTGCAATCTCAGTTGTGGCTTCTGGACAACCTTGCATCAGTACCAATCCACGTTCTCACTTAGCCAACTACAAGAACTGGGGGAAATTTTATCCTTAATATATAGCATTACCATGCTGCTGTTCCTCTTGAACGGAGGTACACCCATTACCATAAGGTCTCCTGAATCTGTTCTCCAGCAATAAGTATTTTGTGGAGCTACTATATGTCTTTAACAGAAGTAGAGAAACATCTGGATCTCTTGGTGCTTATGTGGAGGTAATGCCTCATTTAATGATCCAAAGCCAGTCACTTCAAATAAAAGTCATGGAAAATGTCTGGAACTCAAAATCAAGTCCTCCCTGTTCAGAAGACGAAACAAAAGAATTTCATGAAGCTATCATGGCCTATGAGGAACCTGTATTTGTGCTCATCCTATCTCCTGATGCTTGTCATTTAAAGATGAATATATGCATTAAGCAAAAGCTTGAGTCAGCTCTCAAAGTGGAAACATGATGCACCTCAATCCTTTCTTTAAAGTTTCTGCTGACTGTAAGCAAAACACTGTAGCATAGTGCACAACTCCAGAACAGAGAATGTACTACTTTCCTGTTGAAGATCTACATTTATGTACCACATTGATGAACTGGGGAGGGGAGCAGGAAAGCATGGGGGTTTTTTTGTTTGGTTTGGGTTTGTTTGGGTTTTGTTTTGTTTGTTTGTTTGTTTTTGGGGGGGGGTTGTTTCCTCCTAGGTGGTCAAGGAAAACTGCACTAAAATATAGGGTCTACTCACCTATCAAAAATCTCATTTTATTGACCTATTTCTGTAAGCTAAATAGAGACCCATTCTTTAGGGTCACCAATTAGCCACAGAATACTGCCTTTCATTTCATAGGCTCAGTGTAGTTGACTTTGCCTTGGAGAGCTAAGATGGAACATCTGAGGTTATTCTTATAGGTTGCCTCTGAAGTCTTAGTTCTATTTACACAAAATCTACCTTGAAAACTTTTTCTAAGAACAGAAAGGAGGAAGGGTGGGGGTGCAAAGGAAGAAGAAAAACACTGCCATATCCTGGGTTTTTTCCCCACCCTCAGACAGTTAAGGCATGTTTATATCACAATGGCCATAGCTGGGCACTTCAGGGTGAAAAAGTCCTGCCCACTTGCTCCTGCTCCTTGTGTGCTGAATGTCATAAGCATTTATGTAGCTGCCATTGTGGCAGTCCTGAGACAAACATTTTTTTTAATCATCTAGCATATCCAAGATGATGTATACAAATCATATTTTATATTCATTACATAAAACTAACTGAATTCCCATTCAAATGTAGATCAACAAGAAAATGTTATAGGAAGAGAAACACATTTGTTGCATATTGGTATCTAATCAAAGTATTACATTACTAACCATTAACAATTAAATTAGCTATTATTTACTTAAAATAGTAAAATAATAAAAATAGTACAAATTGAACACCAGATTAAAGCTAATTATTTCAAATCAGGGTCTCTTGCTTGCTACTTTAAACGTGACAATTCAGGAACAGCTTAATTTAAATCAATGTACCTTGAGGGGGGAGGTTATATTCACTTAGAGCATTCAAAGTCTATCAGACACAAAACCAGATTGGATGTTGCATTTTTCCCCCCCAATCATTTTTGATATATCCAAAGTTTTCCATTTGGGCAGAGGGAGTGGGGGGGGGAAGTCAGCAAGTATTGTAATTTAAACATTTCTCTAAAAGCTGGAAAATGAAGCCACCACAAAAAGAAGAGCACGGGGAAATTAACGCTCAACATCATATCGCTGTCCATCCACAATATCTCATTCTATTCACAGCTGCACAAAGTGCACAAGATGTTCCAAGATCAGAGAACAAAGCAAAGCTTCCTTTCGCAGACACGCTATTGCTGATTTGTAACAAACAGCATCAGCCTTCCTTGGATAAGAATAACCTTCAAATATTGCATGCATTAAAGACCAAAGGCTAAAGTAAAGCAAAGCAGAATAAAGCAATTACCAAGGTGGAATTCTGCCAGCAGAGAGTTTTCCCTTCTGCCCTTCACACAACAACCTATTTGCAACTGAAACTGGATTCTTGATTCCTGAAAAAGAAAATTAACAGAAAATAAGAATGAAAAAAACAAAGTTGGGGGGCAGTATCTAGAATTGCAGAATTTATTTTGGCAAACTAGTACCAGGAATTCAGTTCTACTTAGTTTCCATAACTTGGCTAATTCATAAAACTATGTAGCGCAGTATCAATGATTTTAACTTAATGATAAAATTCGTAAAGAAAAAAAAAGTATAGCTACAAGACTGTCAGTACTGTTAAAAGGTAACACTTCTTTTTTGGTTTTCGTTAAAAAGAAGTGCTAATGTAACATACTTAACATTAGCAGAGACTCCCCTGTTACACAAGTTCAAAGCAAGCAACCAAAAAAGATGATGTTCTTTTCCTGAAGCTGCAGCAATCAACTTAAAAATAGATGCAAGGAAAGTTGAATACTACAGGCAAGAACTCTTCCCTATTTTCAATCAGATGTATTTTTATATTCAATTTCTAGCAAGAACTCAAGGAGAAGAAAGCTCAGAAGATTGTTTGCAGCCCTTCACGAAC
The DNA here is from genome assembly GCF_030867095.1 of Alligator mississippiensis. Lineage (NCBI taxonomy): Eukaryota > Metazoa > Chordata > Crocodylia > Alligatoridae > Alligator > Alligator mississippiensis. Next base: position 220,816,517 of record NC_081824.1, on the reverse strand, counting down.
TATTCATGCTTACACATTTATTTACTTTGAAAGACTGAAAGATCCATCTGTCATTTAGATGTTGTAAAAGTGTGCATGTCAGGAGTATGTTTCTTACTATTGCTTTCATTTTTGGTACCTGAACAACTTGACAGTATTCTTTTAACAGCATTCTATGCTAATATTTAAAACAAATACTAAAAATATAAGCTAAAGTATAAGAAATAGTCAGTTTAAAACTATTCAAGGAGGTGAAAGTAGCACTTTTAGAAGCAATTGTTTTATAAGACTTGAATTTGAAAGCAAATCCCATTTAGAAATTCATTAAATCTTATGCACTAATGGTACTACAGCCCAAGAAAATAAAGCAAACCTAACCAAACTGCCTTAGCCAAGTGCAAAAAGTGACAGATTTCTGAACAAACAGCAGCAAAAAACTCCGTTATATTCAAGACAGCTTCTTTCCCAAATAAAATAACTAGCTGTTGGAGATGCTCTACAATTTTTTTTAAAGAAGCATGTAATATTTGGTTTTGTTCATCTCATTGCAGACAGCTTCTCTATTTTGTGTATGCATTTTATTCTGATATAAAGATATAGCACTTTACAGCAAAGCCACCATCTAAACCAAGAAGCATTTCATGTAAGCAACCCTAACTCTACAGGTAGTGGGGGACAACCTTTTTCATAGGTGTGCCACAAATTAGTCCCAAACCCTCCCAAATTAGTCCCTTCCCATCCCCTGCTCTGCTTTCTACTCCCTGACTGATCTGTTCCTCTACTCGTTTGCTTGCTGTACATGTGCCACAGGTTGGCCACCACTACTTTAGAGGATTGGAGCCTGTGTCAAGTCAAAATTAATTCATGCAGACTATTACGAGACAGAATATTCAAACAAAGTACACAGCTTTGGGGCCATTCTCCTCCCATCAATTTTAACAGCAGAAGAACTAAACCCAAGTCCGAGAGCAGACTTAGAATTTCCCACTCCCCTCACCCTGCCCCAAAGGTAAATGTTAAATGTTTACATCTAAAATATTTAGATTTTATAATGCCACAGCAACATACCACTCAGTGCTCCAACTGCTCCAAAATTGAGTGATTTTCCATCCATTATGCTGGCATCACATTCTATCTCCCCCAAAAGATTTAGGTTAGACCCCATTCCTGCATTTGTAAAGGGAGAATCCTAAAACACAAGAAAAGAACACAGTTAGACCGTGACTGCAGCCATTATTGACATATCAGAAGCTCACAACAACTATGAACCTAAACATACTAAGCTTTCTTCTCCAATGCTGTAGAAAGGGATGAAAAGTTGTTCAGGCGGTCATCTTACACTATTACAACACATTCTTACACCACCAATCATAATTAAGGACCTACTTAATTCATGGTTTTGCAGATTTCACGGAAACCACGAAATCTGGGATTGTCTGCAAAATCCACAAAAATCAAAACTTTAATGAAAATAAAATGCTGCCTCCCCAGCAGGATGGCACCAGCTGGCTGTGCGGCTGACAGGCGATAGATGGGATGGTAGCTGCCCCCTCATCCCGCCTCCCCCCTAGGGCCTCTTCACCAATTAGCACCAAGGGGTGGGGCTGCCGCAAAATCAGCTCTCCATGCTGCAAGTGGGCCACAAAAAACCCTTTGTCTCGCCACAGTTTAAGTAGGTCTCTAATCGTAATGTGTATTATCTAAAACATACTACACAATAAGGATGAATCTGGCTACAAAGAAACCCAGGAGGATCTCCTCTCACTACAGCCTTGAGTTTTGGCAAGACATAATCTTCCCCAAGAAAGGGCTCCCAAATCTTTCTACCAAATAATTCTGGTATATAAATCCACTGTAAAAGGCCACATATCAAGGCCTTGCTAGTAGAAATTGAAGGTAAAGTGATAGTGAATAGAATTACAAAAAACTAGAACTCTTGGTTCCAAAATGATACCTTTTATTAGACCTTTATTAGACAAATAATAATAAATATTATTATTAAAATATTATTTAATATTATTAAAATAAAATAAAAATGATAAATATGGTCCAATAAAAGGTATCATTTTGGAACCAAGAGTTCTAGTTTTTTGTATGTCTTTTTTTCTCAGACCAACACGGCTACCAAGTACACCAGGAATAGAATTTGCATTCACTTTTCCTTAAAATTAAAATTAAGATTTGCATTTTGTCTACACAATGCCTATACAGCGCTCGAAGGAAAAAAAACAACACAGAGGAAGCAGTGCCACTTACAAGGCACATAGCAAAAGTTCCACCAACTTAAGAACAGTTATTTCTATGAGCTGGTAATGTCTTCAGGACAGACTATAATGGTAAAGAAGTGTAATTTCTTACAGACTTGGGGAAAAAAACAAAAAACAACACACACACACACACACACAAAAACAACAAAGAAGCAGTGCTTTACTTTCAACTTGGTGTGCCCCTGCATCAAGGGCTGCACATGCCCAAAAATTCTGATTCAATCAGCTATTGGATTAATGCTCCAAAAAGCCTTGCTCAACAGCTCAGTCTATACAGATGCTAGGGAGCTGGGTCAAACTAACGTACTTCCTCTTCCGGTAAAGCACTGTTTTGTTTTTCCATATCTGTCAGCAGCCTTTATGTTTTGTCTGGTGTGTTTTCATAGCAAATGTATAAAAACTGGTAATGCATTAGCTTAATATTCCCATAGCACTTCCGTACTCATGGTTCCCAACTAAGTAAAGTCACATATCTTAGATTTAAAGGGCACACAATTAGTCTATCAGCACTGCTAGTTTCTTCATACACAGCAATGTAAAGTACTGGAGAGTTCAGAAGAGTAGTTTATATTAAACTTGAGCAGGCAGATACATCTGGAAGAAGTGTCAGAATCAACTGTAAAACCTAACAGAGAAAAGTAAGGTACACTTGTCCTTTAGATTAAATAGTGCATGCCTTCTCCCTTAAGTTTTGTACCTTCATTTCTATTAGTGAAGAGCCACCAATAAGGATGTTATACAAGAAACTGCTCATCTAAATTTAACTACCAAACAAATTGGTACAAAAAAAAAAAAATCTAATAGAATTAGGAATGCAAAATGGAATTTAAGTTTTGTTTCAGGTCCTTAAAGAAAACTGAAGAAAAAGATGAGTATATACTAACCTTCACCCTAAAAGAACAATCCTAAAAACGTATTTTAAATATTACTGGTCTAGACTACAGAAAATAGCCATTTTGACCAAGGAAGGGGAGACATCCACTAGATAAGGACTGCACAATTATTTGGGCCGGATGGCCACATAGGGAGTTCTCATCAGCTACCATGGGCTGGGTCAATGCCCTTCCCCCACTCCCCTCCCAGTAACAACTCGCTAAAACTCCCTCTGGGATCAAGACAGCTGGGCAAGGCTGATCCACTCCCCACACACCCTGCCCTGGTGGGGGGTGGGGAATGTGTATATGGGGGGAAGGGTGTTTGGGGTGTGTTGGGGGGCTGCCTGAGTGCTAGGTCCCAGGATCCAATCAGAAGGGAGAGGAGGGAGGGAGGAGGTAGGGGGCATGTGCAGCAGAGCTCACCCAGGCGGTGCAGCCCACAACTCCCTCAAAGGCACTCCATATGGGACCAAGTCCTGCCCAAGGCAGCCCAAGTCGTGTTCCCTCCACACCCACCCACCTGGCCCCAGCCCCTGCTAGCACACAGCTTCTGGCAGGGCTGTTCCTAGTGCTGTTCTGCTCCCCTCCCTCCAGTGAGACCTGCCTGGTTGCAACTTCCCCCCACCTGCCCGGAGCAGCACAGCAAGGGCAAAAGCAGGAGGAGGAACCACCGCTGGAGGTGTGCAAACATGATTCACAAGATAAATCCTAAGATTTCAAATAGGAATTGACAGGGTCAAAAACATTTGTACCTGCTGTGGTCCAAGTTCTTTGCAGTAGAATTGCTCTATTATTTTTTCTGTAGTCAAAAAAAAAAGAGTATGATGAGCTGGCATTTTACAAGAGGTGTCCTGAGACTAATGATGATGCCTTGAGTCTAACTGAGCTGGCGTATGAAAGAAATTTTTCAATCCTTGCTAAAAGGCAAGATTTTGAGCCATCTCCAAATGTACATGTAAGCATTTGTGTGAGTTTTGTGCCCACCTCAAGACATGAGAATACAAACAAACAACTGGAAAGCAACTATAAACACAAAGGTATTAATACATTGGTATTGCTTAGTTAGCTTTTAAATGATCAGTAGTGAGAAATTCAAAACCTCTCATCACTGCCACTGGTTTAGCTTGTGGAGGAGGTGAAGTCCAGGCGTCCTCAGACAGAAGGCCAGGTGGAGTTGCACCTTTCAGACTAACTAAAGTGGAGACACATAAGGTTTTATAAGCAACAGCTTGCTTCATCAAATGCTATGAAAATAAATTAGAAAAAAAAGGTTTCTGCAGTTAACTGTGAAGACCTCACTGAGGAATCCTTTATTAAAAAAGGCTCAGGATACACCCTCCAACAGGTCCCTTTTTAATACTTTTCTGTATTCCCTGCCCCTCAGCTGAAACATGGAGGAAATACATGAGCCCATATAATAAAAACGGGAAACTTCCCCCATGTATGCAGAATGCACTAATCAAATCAACCCTGTAAACACAGGCTGTGTTAGAGCAAAGGGGTAAGGCACGGAACATTTGACTAAGAGAAAAACATTTGCTGGCTCAGCTCAGTGAACAGTGTTCAAGAGGGGGTGGGAAGAAGTGAGGTCACCTTCTTAAAAAACATGAGAGAAAGAAGAGCAAGGAGCACCACCAGGGCTTTAGCCAACTTTTACAATCTCCCAGCCTCAAATGCTATGGAAAAAAAAAAAATAGTCCCAGGTTTACAAGTAGGGAGTAAATACGGTTGTGCCAAAAGGCTATTAAAAAGTGCTGAGGTCACTAGAAAATAAATAAATAAGTGCCACAGAACGCTGTCTAACATCTCTCCCAACTATACAGATGGCCCAATACAAGGTGTCACCAAAAGAACCATTGCTTCTCATTTCCTGGACAGTCGCAGCTACAATAATCTGACCCAGCATAGAGGATATCAAAATTTGCTATCTACAATGGAAAATCCTCAACATGAAGCTGAGGAAGGACACAGTATTTAATATCTCTTCCACCAACACAATTGGTCCAATAAAAAATATCACAAGAACGTTGCTTCTCACAGTGCTGAAGCATCTTTGTTCTAAAAGCTGTCCAACTCTCTTTTGTCATGACCCAAAGGTATGATTTTGTGTATGCTTCGGCACTAGAATTATCCCCGTGGGATTACAGCGGGATTACAGCTTCATTGCACGGTGGAGTTTTGCTGCACAGAGAACCCGCGTGCAAAGGAGAGAGTTCCCGCCACTTTGCAGCTGTCTTTGCAGGGTGCATTTTCTTTGCAGCACAGAAATGCATGGTGCAGTTCCCGCTATTCGAATGCAAATTTGTTTCCCGCTATTGGCTAGTTCTAAATTATTCCCACATGGCAGCTAGCAATTGGCCTGCTAGCCGTATAAGAGGCTTGAGCGGTTTCCGCCCAAGCCGAGGAGGACTCCACATCGATCTCGTGGGGACTCTGGGTACACGGCAGGGCAATAGAAACCCTGTGTGAGATCCAGAGGAGTTTGGCGGCCTGATCCACCACCCACCTCTTCCCGTGTTCGTGCAGTAACCTTCTTTAAGACGTATCTACGAGTTTTCAGCTTTGTGGCGCGCTTGTCCAGGACATCCGGAGTTCTGTTTGCGTGGAGCCTAGCAAACTCCACGTGATTGTTCGTGTTCTTTTTGTTTGTAACCACAACTCAAGCAAGTTTTCCAGCCTGCACCGCGACCATCCCGGTGTAAGTAAACAATCTTAAAATCTACCATTATGCATCTGTGCCTAATTCTAGATCGGCGCCCGCCCTCTCCAACCCGGCGTGCCCGGGCTGCCGGCCACAGCCCGCATGCAGCGCGACAAGGGCTGCGGGTTCGCACCCGGCCCGCACATCTTTGACCAAGAAGGATCAGATAATTGAGGGACCTGAAGACTTAGGCTTCTGCTGTTTGTTCCAAAGGTATAAAACCTAACAGTATCAACCACACAGGAACACTCACGTCAGGGCAGTGGTGCTCTTGTGATTTACTACAGCTTTTGGCTAAAGAAAGATGGTGCCTTAAGTCATCTTCAGGATAAACAGAACAAAGTAAAATAACAGTAATTTTAGGCATACGGTCCTCACCTCCTAGCAACTGTATCTGCCTCTATGGGAAAGACATCAAAAATCTCTGGTACCAGATCCCTAGATTTCTTCTCCTGTCTTCTGTTTTAAGGATAACTGAGAGAGTGTCATTGATACTAACTGGTCCTTTCAATAAGGAAGTTCTTGATATTTTCTGCAATTGGTCCAATGAAGATCCAAGCACTAAAGGATGCATGATTTGATGATGTGGCCAATTCTGAAGATCTAAGCAGCAAGAAGTTGCATAAGCTCATTCCAACAGAACAAAGCTCTTAAAATGTTAATGTTTGTCACCTGAGCCAACACGGCAGTAAGTCCCATTTGGTAGCATACTCCATCAAAACCAGAGAAGATCCTAGGAACAAAGTGGGGAGAACTTCACCAGAAAAAGCCAGCCTTGATACCAATAAAAAACTTTCAACAGAAGTGCTCAAACCCAAGCCACTGATCATGGTGCCTATCAAGTTTCAGTGAGCACTATAATCATGGATAGAACAGAAAGTGGAAATGCTCCTCTACTTCTGGCATATGCAAGCGCATGAAATGCACTACTTGTATGCACTCTTTTTTATCTGGCTCTTTGGAGGCCAAATCAGCCATGATCAACATTTTGGGAATTGGATTCCATATAAAATGGCTATGCAGTAACTAACTATAATACAATTTAAGGAAATCCTTCCAAGCGTGCAAAGACATTCTTAGCACTCACTGAAATAAATGAACCAGACCCATCAGGACAAATGAGCCCTTTATAAGGTTATCTACAAACACTTGGTGCCACAGAAGGGCCAATTTTAGCATAGTAGTACCTAAGATGACAAAAGTATCAACCTCACAGGAAGCATGGGGAATTACAGAGGCAACCTCAAAGAATATACCTTTAAATTTTGCTTGAAATCAGATATCCTCCTCTACATTTCCAAGCTGCCTCAACTGATCAGTGCAGAAGACAGCTTTGCAGGGCAGAGGCAGGCCTTATCAGCAACAGGAGGTGGGAAAGGTGAGGAAAGCAGAGATGGTCCAAAGCATTTTAGTCAGAGGCTTTCAACCACATCAAGATTCCTGGTATTTACACCTCCAGTGAATGATTCTAACATTTGATTCTTTTAGCTACTGAAATAATGTGAAATTTTAGGATCCAAAAATAAAGAGTTAAATTTAAAAATAGTCAACAAAAGTTTTAGCTCATCTTGTAATTGCTCCTAAACTACTGAAGCCATCATTTTCATTTTTGAACTCCTTCTCTAGTTCAAGATACATTTACAGATGTAGATGTATTTACAGATGTTTTGGCAGTTTCACAGGCACGCTGAAGTTCCTAACTGTGGTCAAAGCTGGAATGACTCTATAAAGTTACTCAACTTTAACAATCTGGAATTTCACCTAGCCAAATAGTAACAATGCTCTACTTTCAACATATGGTGATACTTTCAGCTATCTCAGAGAGAGTTTTAGCCAAGCTTTATTTGCACACATTTGCAACTGTTAAATGTGATTCAAGGGGCATGCATCTAACCCCACATCTTTTAACACAAAGCTCATAAAACCGTTTATTTTGGGAGGTGTGGGAGCCCTGAAAAGCCTGAAGGGATGAACTGGATCCCATTCTACCTAGATCTGTTTTAAAAAGTTCTTTAAGATGATCTTAAGTCACTGATAATTGCACTCAGCACATATCCACTTAAAATCATCCATGTTATGCTAAGCCAATAACTGAAATCTTTTATTTTTAGTTCTGTAACACAGCACTTAACTAGAAGTAAACATTTTTTCCAAAAGTCCAGATGCATTTAACTTTGATTTTGTGTTTCTTTTACGGTAAAACTAGAGTTGGGTATTTGACCTGTGAAATAAAGTTCGGTCAACTGACCAGTAAATATCAGTCAAAAATTGTACCAATTGCCAACAGGTCAAAATAATACACAGAAAAAGCACAACAAACGTGTAAAAAAACTTTTTAAAATCATATTTCTGCCAAGAATACTACCAAAAAATGTAGTTTTTTTGTAAAATTGCTATAATCTTTGACCTGTCAAAAAGATGCAGTTAACTGACCAGTCACTGAAATTTTATTGAAAGCTAGAGAGGGTCACTGGTCAAATCAAATGAGTCAAATATATTTTAGATTTCTATAACTGGTATTTTAGCTGTACTCCGTATCCAGCAAGCAATACGGAAAGTTCTCTCTCTATTCAACTGCAGCTTTTACTAGCAACAACAATCTTGCTTTTATTTACAGAGTACCTTCTCTCTTTGAATAAATTAGTTCTCAGATCTGACCTCAGTGGCATTTGTTTAGCCTTTTAATAAGTCAGAAAACATTAGCAACTAGTATTGCACAAACTGGATTTATATGTTTAGACATAAATCAAAGTACTTGCAAACTTTGTCAGTACAATTTTTGGCTGTTAGTAAGTTTTCTCTTGTATCCCCATGTTGAAGAATATCTATTGCCGGAGACAAAATATTTATTCTTGTTTTCTTTTGCGTCTCTTTCCAGCATCTACACAGTAGACTCTCTGAAGTGTTTTAAAGATATACAAAAGCTTAAAATCATATGGAATTCTTCTAGTCTGCCATAAATGAAATCAACATGTGGTTTTCTTATACAATGCAAGTCTTTTAAAAACTAGCCCAATTTCTTTGTGTTCCAAAACAAATTCAATAGTCAGTTCATGATGTGGCAGCTCATAACAGAATTGTGGACAGCAAATCATTGAGTCTCAAAGAATCATGCACTAAGTGATCAGTCCTATGAAGTATCCCTCACTCTTGCTCAGAATCACTACTTTAAATCTTTTTTTTTTTTTTTAATCTGCAACAGTAAAGACAGCATCTTCATTTACTTCTAAACAATGAGATGTGGCAGACAAACTCTGGAAAACATTCACTACTGCTGCCACTATCAGCTTGCCAAATATGGTTGATACTTTGAAGATCAGCATTCATATTTCATTGATGTTCATTAATTTGTACACATAAGCTACTTTGTCACCACAACTGCTAGCATGTTATCTTACTCATGGCAGAGCTTATTTCATTTGCAAGATTGATGCAGTCCAGCAAAGAATGACTGTTCTTTCTCCGTTTAGAGCCTGCAAAAATAAGAAAAAAAACAGCAGCATACCACAAGCAAACTGTCAGCTTGCTCATAAAAGATCAAGAGCAAATCTTGCTCCTCAATAAGTCTTTGAAGTGATGCCTCTTGGATGGACTGAAATTCTGTGTAATAGGAGTTGTGTAACTGAATGGAACTGGGGGGAAAAAAATCCATCTTTTGTGACACTTCCCTGAAAAGATATTTGTGCCTTCCACAAACTGCTTTCTTTTCAGATTTTTGGAACACAAAATTGAGTAGCCTAGAGATTTGGAAAAGTGACAAAATAGCTAAGATTAATTAGTTGTAATCTATTCTATAGCATCCAAAGTATAAAAAAAAGTTAGCATCAATACTTGGAATTTGATTCTGTTGTTGCAAACTAAATAGGTTCTTTGTACTTCAACTAAAAATAAAAGATTTACTCTTAAAAAAAAAATCAAATCAGTGTTACAGCAGTAGAGGTAAGCAAGCTTAATTCACATAAAGACTTCACAATACTTTTTGACTCGAGTCAGACTGATTTTCTTCTTAATAAGGTAAAGCTTTTTCATATAAAAGACAGTCAACATGAACACCCACACTTTTAAATGACTATTGCTCTACAATATGGGGGGGGGGGGGAGCAGAGGGTAAAGAAAGAGAGATTGATTCACCTATTGTCACTATATGCTATTTCCATTTCTAGCATGTAATTGTTGCACATAGTAGTAGAAAGGAAACATTTGAAAAACAAAGATGTGTATCTAAAGATAAATATGACATGACTCAGGGCCCATATTTTTTTTTTACTTTTTTCTTAAAATAATGTACCTTTCAAGCTGACGTTTTATTAAGATCAGTTTTTGCAACAGAGCATACCTAGACATTAATTCCAAGTACCCTCACTTATGCAAATTACCACGTATCACAAATCTCTGCCCCTCTTCCTATATTAGCTTATAATGGCATAGGTCAAATTTAAGGCACTTAATAGCCTGGTCCAAATATATTTACAAATGTGACATTTGGTTAAATGTGTTGTGCTTGAGCAATGTATCCTTGTCCTTTAGCATGGAAAGTTCAATGTTAAGAAGCTGGCTTCTTTAGCTGCTAGTCCAACTATGGAATTAACTCGAACAGGAACCAAAGACCATCACAGATAACACCATCTTCTGCTTCAAGTGGATAGCGCACTTTTGACTTTGCTTCTTCCAACATAACCACCCAACTGCACATTCATTTAAACAAGGATCCAAACAAAACTCTACAAAGCAAAGCACTCCACTGTATGCAATTCTCAACCCAGGGCAAGACAAAAAAATTATACAAAGAAGTTAGTAGCGTTATTTACTATGTTACTGAAAAGTCCTCAGATAGTTATGGTGATGAGGGGAGTACAGTGACCAACACAGACTAGAATTACATAAAAAGGAGTGGCGCACCTTAAATAGCTAGAATTTATCAAACTGGAGACACTATGACTACTAGCATAGTTATAAAAAATATTAAAATACACTAAAGTACAACCAGAAGTTAAGACATGGAGAGAGATAGAATAGTATATTGGAATAGCTTGCGTTAACTTAATTTTAAGTTAAATGTAGCTTCTAGAAGAACAAGTCATGATATAAGCCTTTATCTTTATTCTGAAGTTGGAGAAAAGTTTCAATAAGTTAGCAAATGATCATCCCTTCTTTGAGAAAAACTTTATGAAGTAATTACATTATAAAAAAGGATCCTTAAAAGCATTAGTCTTAAGGTCAGACTTGTTTAACATATTACAGTAAAACCTCATGAATCCAGGTCTAAGAAATCCAGCACTGGAGGGGCTGCTCTGGGACCAGCTGCCACTCCCCTCCGCGCCCCCTGGACACAGAGGGGAAAGCTCACATGCGGCAGCTGCTGCCGCCATTAACCACCCTGCACCGCACGTGGCTGCTCCGGGACCACCCAATGCTACCTCCTCCCTGCCTCTCCACACACCCAGCTGCTCCATGACCGGCTGCTGCTCAGATTTCAAAAATCCAGCATCTTCAGATATCCTGCAGGTGCTCAGTCCTGAGCATGCCGGATTCACAAAGTTATACTGTATAGTTTTCAGGTAGTTCTGCAATGTGATACAAGCATCTCTCCAATGTCTTCATAGTTTATTCCAGCAGACCAGACACATTAAATGAATCCAGTATATAAAAAGTAGCTAATCTATTTTGACAACATTTTTCCATTTGGCAGAAAACTGGTTTATTAAAAGTGAGCTTGAGTTTCACTCCAATATGGAGCTATCCCAATTAGAATAAGAGGTATTAGAACATGTTAACACAATAAAACAAAGGAAGATAAATTCTAACAAATTAATTTACAGCAAATGAGATGAAAGTCAAACGCAGATTACAGATCTGAAGGAAGCGCAGGGTGACACCATATACAAGATGGCTTTTGCAGGCAAAGGTGTACTTCATTCGATAGTAGTACAAATTTGCATGTGTCCACAGATAAAAATGCCATTTAAAACCAATGACTCAACCAGGGTGTCAGAGCATGCTAGGGTGCTCTGAAATAAAGGGTGCCATGGGGCTCCATGTAGTGTAAGCACCATTAGGTGTGTAAACATGATTCACAAGACAAACCCAGAGATTTCAAACAGGAAACCATAATATTAAAAAATCATCTGGGCCTGTTGTGCTCTAAATTCTTTGCAACAGCAAAACTGCCCTATACTTTTTCCGCTGTCAGAAAATGACTGAAAACTAAGAGCTGGTATTTTCCAAGGGGTGCCTTGAGTGTAAAAAAAGTCAAGGACTACTGATTTAAGCTGTTAGAGCAGGGGTCGGCAACCCCTGGCATGCGTGCCAAGCATGGCACATGAGGCCATCTTGCTCAGCACACCACGGCCAGCCACGGCTCTGAGTAGCTGCTGCCAGTGACAGAGCCTGGGCTGCTCCCAGCAGGGCTTGTAGCTGTTTGTAGCCAGCCTGGGCTCTGGGCAGCTGCAGCAAGCAATGGGCAGGCTGCAAACAGTTGCGTCAGGCTCCACAGCTCCAGCATCAGCTCCATGCTGGCGGCAACTGCGTGCACGCCTCGGGGTGGGCTGTGCTGCCCTGCTGTTTGCCACGAGGTGCGTGCACAGTCGCCACCAGCATGGAGCTGAGGCCAGAGCTGTGGAGCCCAGCATAGCTGTTTGCAGCCTGTCCACTGCTTGCTGCAGCTGCCCAGAGCCTAGGATGGCTACAAATAGCTGCACCGGGCTCCAGAGCCCAGTCATCAGCTCTGTGCCAGGAGCGGTGGGACACCAGGGTTGCACTGCCTCAGGCCCCTCTCCTGAGACACGCAGGCACGCACCGGTACAGAACTGATGCCTGGGCTCCAGAGCCCAGCACAGCTGTTTGCAGCCGGCCCCAGCTCTGGGTAGCTGCTGCCAGCCAGGAGCCCGAGTTGTTCTTAGCAGGCAGCTGGGACGCTGCTGCTGGGAGCAGCCCAGGCTCCAGCAGCTACCCAGAGCTGGGGCCGGCTGCTGCCGGGAGGCTACGAACAGCTGCTCCCTCTCCAGCCCTGGCCCCGACTCCAGGACCAGGAGACTGCTGGGGCCAGGGCCAGAGGGCAGCAGCTGTTTGTAGCCTCCCAGCTGCAGCCGGCCCCGGCTCTGGGTAGCTGCTGACCACCACAGAGCCCAGGCTGGGGGGGCACAATCAGGGCATCATGCCATGTACCCCCTAACATCATTTTGTTTTTCTGGCATGCCAGCACTCCGGCACCTTCCAAAGTAGGCATTGTGGGGGTTTTCAGCACTCCGGCCAAAAAACGTTGCCTACCCCTGTGCTACAGTACTGTCTGTAAACTACCTGTTTAAATGAATAGCCTAACAGTCCTGAGTTACGGCAATAAACCAAATGAACATGTTAATTCTGGAATAAAAGTAAATACCTCTAGTTCAATTAGTGCTGCAGTCACTGCGTCAGTTGCAAGAGCACCAGCCTGTAATTTTTCAATTGCCTGGAAAACAGAATTTTAGTTGAAGAATTTAGATTTAGATACATGTCTAGCAACAATAACTTTTTTTTTTTGTCACTGAGTAGAAACAGAATCCCCACACCAACCAGCTTCCAATCTAGGAGGACACAAAACAAGGAGATTGAAGTTTGTGTGCATCATGAAGATCTGGAGTCATAATCATATTATTCAGGTACTACTAGATCACACTATCTTAATAGCAAATGTCTGTGTTTGAATGTGTAGTAATACAAGTTACAACTCTTCCAGGTCATGACAGTTCTCAGATACCAACCAAGAAGAGCAAGTATGTAACATCTACCTTTGCTCTTATCTTAACATGAAGGATCAAACTAGACTAGATCAGAATGGCTGCTATCAAAACATTTAGTTACAGAAATGAGTACAATGCAAGATTAAAGCTGAGCAATACATAAATACAAAGCAAAACAATATTACCTTTGTTCAGGCACTATATAGTTACAGGTTTAACACATAATATGAATTTGAGAAACTGGTATGCTAGACATAGCCTGGAATCAACTCCTGCTCCCAGCACAGTTGTGGGAACTAACTATAGATGTCAGCTCAGTACAAGAAGAAACAATCCAAGGTTTGCCTTAAGATCTTTGATGGCTCCCACGCTAAAGGAATCAAATGAAATCTCAAGTTACTGATATTAGGTCCCAAACAGACATTACATTTAAAATGCAATTAGCTGGTTAATCACGTCTTTTAAATCAAATGCACCCTCATCTTTAGTGACCTGACCACACAGCCAATCAATTAATGGTGCAATGAAATGAGGGACAAGCTCCAAAGTTATTGTACAGATTTTGAATAGTAACTTTGTGGCTGGTTCCTATCATACCTTCAACTGAAGGTATGCTCCAGAGGAGGCTGGGAGTGCCCCACAGCAAGGGAATCCCTTCACCTGATCAGAGCACCCAGCCACAGGAACGCAGGGAGCCAAGCTTGCTACTTGCTGGTGCAGGTGGAGCCCGATCCCCATATCTGGTGTGGCAGGAAATGCAACTGTTGGGATCCCACATCAGATCCCATGAACACCTTTACTTTAATATCTGCAGGTGCCTTACAGTTGGTCTCAACAGCAAACAAAAATTATTTGAGTAATTTCAATGGATAAGAGAGGTACTGTAGAATTTTTGTGGATAGAGATCCCAGATTTAATTTTTTTTTTAAGTATGTCTAGGGATATCAATCCCCAGACCAGGACAGCAGTACTGAGCTAGAAACACTAAGGGAGTTAAGACAGGTTGTGGCAACAGGGAACACAGTAATAATGGGGGGACTTCAACTATCCATAAATAGACTAAGTCAATCTAACATCCGGCCATGATCCAGAGATCAAATTTGTCAAAGTTATGGCACCTACAAGAGGAAAAGCCATTCCTGACCTAGTCTTAAATAGTGCACAGGATTTGGTGCAAACTGTAAGCGTGACCAAGACACTAGGCAATAGTGCCCACAATGCAATTGAGTTTGAAAACCACGTAGGAGGGGAGACAAGAAAGTCTACCACAATAGCCTTTACCTTTAAAAAAGGGAGACGACAAAATGAGGAAGCTACTTAGGCAGAAATGGAAAACAAACCTTAATGAAGAAAATAAACAGAAAAAGAGTATAAACACTGGCAAAGCAAATATAAAACTATAATAAAACAAGCTAAGAGAGAATTTGAGGAGAAACTTATGAAACATAAAAAGGTAACAGTATTTTTTTTTTTAAGTACTTTAGCCAATGACCCACCAAGGAGTCAGTTGGGCCTTTGGATGATCAGAGTATAAAAAAAGCGGGGCGCTAAAGGATGACAGGGCCATTGACAAGAAACTAAATGCATTCTTTGCATCTGTCTCTGCTGTGGAAGATGTTAGAGAAATTCCCTCACCAGATCTACTCCTCTCCGGGGACAAGTCAGTGGAGATGACCCAAATTGAGGTTTCAATAGAAATTGATAAACTAAACAGCAGCAAATCATCAGGGCCTGATGGCATTCAACCTAGGGTCTCGAAGAACTTAAATCGGAAACTGCTGAACTCCTAACTAAAGTACACAACCTATCGCTCAAAACAGAGGACTGGAAGGTTGCCAATGTGACTCCCATATTTTAAAAAAGGCTCTAGGAGGGATGCAGGGAACTACAGGCTGGTGAGCCTAACTTCTGTTATTGGAAAACTGGTAGGAAAAAAAAAATAATAATAATAAATAATTGTTTAGTACATGGATAAACATAACTTCCTGGGGAGGAATCTACATGGCTTTGTTAAAGGGTAATTGCATCTCACCAGCCTACTAGAGTTTTGAGGGTGTCAATAAGCAGGTGGATCAGGGCAATCCAGCTGACACAGTTGACTTCCAGAAAGCCTTTGACAAGGTCCCCTTTCAGAGGCTGTTAACTAAGTTAGATAGTCACGAACTTAGAGGGAACATCCACTCACAGATTAGAAATTAGTTCAAAGATGTAGATACGTGTGAAGTGACGCACTTGGCCAAAAATAAGCCAAACAATACCGATGCCTATGCTATGATGGGCTCTACATATTAGCTGTTACCACACAGGAAAGAGACTTGGGAGTCAATGTGGACAGTTCACTAAAAACATTAACTCAGTGCCTGGCAGCAGTCAAAAAAAAAACAAAAAAAAACAACCCCAAACAAAATATTAGGAATTGTTAAGAAGGGAAACTGTAAACAAAACTGTAAAGGGGTATCATCACGCCCCTTTATAAATCCATGGTATGTCCACACCTTGAAGCCTGCCCAGTTCTGGTCCCCACACCTCAAAAAGGATAGAGAAGATATAGAGAGAAGGGCAACAAGGATAATTAGTGGTAGGGAGGGGCTTCCATATGAGGAGAGAGTAAAGAGGCTAAACCTATTCAGTTTAGAAAAGAAATGCTTGAGGGGGGACACATTAAGGGTTTACAAAATACAAAGTGGCAAAAAGAAAGTTAATGAGAAATTATCATTTACTCTTGAACAATATAAGAACTTGGGGTCACAAAACGAAGCTAGTAGGTAGTAAGTTTTAAAGTAACAAAAGGAAGTTCTTTTTGTACACAGCGCGTAATTAAAGTGTGGAACTCATTGTTGTGGAAGCTGACAACGTAGCTAGATTCAAAAAAAGGATTGGACAAATACTTGGAAGAAAGGGGCATCAGTAGCTATTGAGCATGGAAATTAGGATACAGCCTCTGAATCAGAGCTTCCTAGACCTTAAATGCTGAAGGCTGCAAGTGAGAGAGGAACGGGGGAGCGGGGGGAACCCTGGTCATACCCAGCTCACTCTTCCCTTCAACATCCACTCTCTGCTACTGTGTGACACAGGATACTGGGCAAGAAGGACCTATGGTCTCCCAGTAAATGGCAATTCTTATGATCTTATGTTAATTACTGTAATAACTGTACTGGAAATACTGGAAAACAACTGTAAAAGAGAACACCTGATTTCAGTACTAAACCCTTCAACCATGCTCCTTTTGGGTTTAGAAGAAATGACTGTTAGTTATAAAATGAGACTGGAACTTTATTAGAGCTAATTTAAGTATTCTACAGCATTCTAATAAGCAAGCATTCAGAAAAAGCATTATAAAAATTAATCCAACCATCATTTTAAAGTACTTGTAGTGGACAGTTAAATTGATCATTTTTGTCTCTGATGAGCTACCTTACAATTTACAAAGGTACGTGAGACGAGAACTAAAAGCTTTCCAAAAGGAACATCATTCCATCAGAAAGCGCTGCTTCAACAGAAACTACAAGTTATGTGGAAACATATTAACTTCACTTAAACTTTTAACTAAAACCAAGCAAGAAAGCAGATTGGCCACCTCTGCCTGCCTGGTTTCCAGCCAGCCCACCCATTAAATGGTTGGCAGAAGGTAGCTAGACTCCACAAACCATAAGGCTACTCAACTGCCAGTCTGAAGAGAAGTTGTAAACCCTGGGCTCCCAGGTTTACCAGCTCCAGACTTCCTGGAGGAACAAACTGAATTATTCTGTTTCAAAGCTGTTTGCATCAGAACTTTAAAGGCATGCACTGAAGTGACATGCGAATAACTGGCTTCAATATATTCAGTGTCCTGACTTCAACTTGTAGCTTTGGCAAAGCTGTAATTGTAAAGATCATACAAAAGAGAAAAGTTTTGTTGAAAAGTTTTAATTGATGCCAGATTCATCTGTGTTTCTTCCTCAGACACAGTAAAATTTGCAAGCATTTTGCAATTTTTGCCAGCGGACAACATTATCAGCATGACTCTGCCTCACTTAGATTGTGCCTCACTTATGACAAAGAGACCCAAATTTAACTAGCATCAACAGGTAGGTACACCACCATTCACATGTTGTGCTCATACATAATATTGCATCCAAGTCGATATCTGTTAAAAATATTCTGTTTTCTGCTGGAACAATCAAGTAAAATATAAGTATACTTATATTGCAAGTTACATATTTCAGTCCTATCCACAACATTGAAGATTAAAGGAAATTCTTCCCATGTTTTAATCCAAGCTCTACCACAGATCAGCTACAGCAGCTGGGCCAAGTACTAAACTCGGTCCTTACAGGGGAAAGTATTAAAAAAAAAAAAATTTTTTAAAGCACCAAAAAAAATCTTAAAATAACCAGGCTGCCCAGATGCTTATAGATGACTGATACAGTACTTAAAGTAAAAGGGAAGGAAGGTAGGGATGGGGAAAGTAGTAAACCTATAACCAAGCAGCAACAGTTATATCAGAGGTTAAAAATCAGGACTCCACATGTATGTGAAGAAATCCAGAAAACTCAAAAGTTGTTGCATGAGAAAAAAAACCCAAACACATTGCCTCCCTAAAAAGAGGGAATGCATATAGCAAAATGCTATTAACTCTTGTATGCAATACATGGGATTATACAATATTACACATCTTTCTTCATTCTTCCATTAGAACACACAGGGTTGCTGCTTTTGGACTGTTCTCTTTTTCCTCTACAGCAGTGTAGACCTTTTGATTTCATAAGACGAGATGCATTAAATTATGTCCACGGCATAGTGTTAACTAATCTTGAATACAACTTTTTTGTTTTTCTGCACTAAGCAATTACCTTTTTGGGATATTCATAAGTACAGAAAAATACATTTTGGGATTCATAAGTATAACAATAAAAAGTTTAAGAAGATTATCCCAAGTAAACATATAAATGAAGCCATAGTTCACTTTATTCCCTAAAACATACTGGGTCCTTTAGGAAGTTGGGGAGGGGAAAGAAATACGGAACTTGGAGAAGTCATACCTTTTGACAGGCTCTTTTACAAACATGCTTGTATTCTTTAGCTTTGGATTCAGAATGATAGCCTGCACCTATGGTTAAAGAAGAAAAGTAACATTAGATCAAAATATTACAGTAGCTCTCAAAATATTTTTCATCAGCACTTATAACTAAGGTCATCTTAAACATTCTGAATTAGATGCATGTATCTGAAAACTTCTTAATGAAAAATTGGATATGTCCAGACATCTCAAAAATTCATTCAAGTATAATCATGCCCCAGGATTATATATAAAAGATTTGATCCATTTTAAAAACACCCATTGGGAGATACCAGATTTTTCCATCCATGGGGAATTTAGGATATCCAGTTGTATTCAAAAAGTCATAGCTGTATTGGTAATGTGTGTAAGCCATACTCCAAAGTTTATTTTTATCTTTGGTCTGTAAATTCTTCCTTTCTTATCCCTCTTTCCACTTTTTCAAGCCTCCACTAGATTTTTTTAAACCCCTTACTTCTGCCCAGTCATTGCTGTGTCTCAAGACAGGTCACTTTTAGTTTTGTTTGCTCCCCAACTTCTGAAGCTGTGTCTAAGCACTACTTTGCCCTTAGTTCATCATCATTACCCACCTCCACAGTCAAAAAATATTTTAGCAATGACCAGAGCAGGAGCTCTATTATACCAGCAAAAATGGTAACAACAGGATCCATAAATGTGTAAGTCTTTAAATATTTAAAGACTAGCAAATTATTTTTTTTCCTTCTCTTATTTGCAGCATTTCTCTAGGGTCCCATCTCACCACAAGTCCCATCCCTGCTTAAACAGTCAATTTAGCTTAACTGAGGTCTCAACAGAAGGAAGTTAAAACAAACAGGATATGACATGATGAACAGGTTGCTGCATACTGCGCAAGTCCATTGGTTCTTGTTCAAGGCAGGACAGCCAGGTCTTTGAACAGGAACTTTGAGCAAGCCCTTCAAAGTTCAGTTTACCTGGGAGATTTTGTTTTTTGTTTGTTTTCAGAAGACAGCAGCTTTTAGCCCTTCAATCTTGAAGAGTCACCTCAAGCTATAATCAGGAAACACATGCTAAACATAAATCATCAGCTAGATATAACAGCTTAACTGCTGTTCCCCTGCCCTAGTTGCATTTTCTCCTAGAAAACTAAGTTAGGACCCTTAATGGAAGCAACAGAGGTGGAAGTCACTACTAATGCAGCTGCAAACATTAGCTGCTACAGGTCAGAAGAATCCTAGGTAAAAAAGCACCAGGATTTCTTCAGTCCTCAAGTTCACTGGTTCACACATCTCAATTTCACTTCATCACATCTCAAGCTCACTTTCTTTCTTTTCTTATACTTTATTGACATTCAAAGTATACCTTATTGTTAGACCTTCCACAATATATGGATTATGTGGTCCCCCTTGTTCAATGCTGTATTGTGGGGACAAGTTAAATCAGTTAGGATATCAGCTCATCCTAAGAGCTTTCCTTAGACAAGATGCTGAGATCACCATTAAAGCTTGTTTTTCCACAACCTGTGACATGCTGTCAGGCACAAACGACATACTTACAGGACAACAATGTAGTGCAGCAACTCCAGCATTTCCAGTCTTATCCCCAGAGCCCTCTCATCTTCAAAAATCATCCCTTGTAAACATTAAGCGTTGCAAGATTTGGATCAGAGAAGAAAAAGAAGTTTCCAAATGCTAATGTGGGCTGCTGACAAGTAGGACTGGCGCTGATGTAAAGCCCACCATGTATTAGGTACAGAAGACTAAGCTCTGGGGTGACC
Organism: Alligator mississippiensis; assembly: GCF_030867095.1. Taxonomy (NCBI): domain Eukaryota; kingdom Metazoa; phylum Chordata; order Crocodylia; family Alligatoridae; genus Alligator; species Alligator mississippiensis. The sequence continues at coordinate 220,796,183 of NC_081824.1, read as the reverse complement.
CATCTGCAAAAGTCTGCAAAGCTGGATCATAACGCCATGAAACACAGTCTTCCCATCTTGAAATAAGGTACTGTGTAGGCGGTTTGGAGGAACAAGTTGCTGTTTTGGAACTGGGTAATAGGTAGGTCATTAGCACAAGACTAAAAAACAGCAACGGAAGGGAGACAGAGAGAAAATTGCTCATATACTGATAGACTGTATTCTTGTGCACTCAGGCTGAGATCAATAGAAGTACTTAGGAAGCTAACTCCCATTGATTTCTACAAGTAACATGACTCTCTCACAGCCCAGAACCAGCCCTAGACATGCAAATCATGCAACTGCACAGGTATTTGGGCCTAAGATAGAAAATATCATGGATAAGCTCTAACTAGCTGACCAGAAATTCTGCCTGCTCAGCAACATAAAGACTACCCTAAAAAACACAAATTAGACACCTCTAGTTTTTTCCAATCCAGTCTTAATTTGGATGCAGCAAAAAATGGAATGGAAGGGTAGGGATGGAGGAAAAAAAAAGGAGCAGCTGCACTAATGCTGAAACATTTTCATACTTAAGAGTAAATGAAGAGACTGGTCAAGCAAGAAGTCAGCAAGAAGTCACTATACAATTCTCTCGGTCCTAAACAAAGCTGGGGAAGTCTGAGCCAAAAGAGAACCGTCTACCTGTTTATATCTAACAGGGAAGATAAGATGCAAGCAAGACAAGTTAATTGTTTTCCATCATTTCCTGCCCCGGGTTAGGTTGCAGCTCACTGAGGCCTGAGCAAATAACTATTTTTCAATAGAAGTTAAACTCACAAAAAAAGTACTGAGTTATCAAAGACTAGACAAAACAAACTCACAAGACCTAAAGTGACCTGCCACCAACAGGGTAGAAAGGGAAGGAGGATCTGGAGAACTACAGACCAGTCAGCCTCACCTTAGTCCCTGGAAAAATCATGGAGCAGGTCATCAAGGAATTCATATCTAAGCATTAGGAGAAACTGATTAGGAACAGTTAGCATGGATTCAACAATGGCAAGTCATGTCTGACCATCCTGACTGCTTGATTGCCTTCTATAATGAGATGATTGGCTCTGTGGATGAAGGATGTGACATACCTTGACTTTAGCAAAGCTTTTGATACAGACTCGCACAACATTCTCACAAACTAAAGAAGTATGGGTTGGATGAATGGACTGGAAAGTGGACAGAAAACTGGTTGGATCACTGGGCTCAAAGGTGTCAGAACCAAATAGTTGTATGCCTATGGCACAGTGGAACATTCCTTTGGTTTGATCCATAGTGGAACATTCTGCTGTCAATCATTCTGCATGCCTGTGCCATGGTGGAAAATTTTGATACATATGGCACAGGGAGAAACTAGGTCACAGCGAAAAGTAGGTCACAGTAGGAAAATTCCGCTATGTAACTATATGCCACAGTAATGGAAAGTTACAGCTTAGAAAAGTTCCTGCCAAAACTTATGCAAACACGCACCCCACAATTGGCCGGTTCCAAATTATTCATATTGGTGACTAGCGATTGGCTTGTTAGTCATGTAAAAGGTAAATCAGTTTCCGCCCACGTTGGAGTACTTGGAGAACTGAGAGAACTTAGATAACTTGCAGAACTCCTCACATCTCTCCAGCTTAGCGTGTTGGGAGAGCTCCGCATATCTGTCCAGCTTGGAGAACTCTGTCTCCACGTCGGAGAACTCCGCATACCTCGGAGTAGGGGAATTAACCCGGCGCACTCCGAACGTATCTCAGAGTGAACCTGGACTGATTACATCTCGGAGGAGGAGAACTCAGAGAGTTCGGAGAACTAGCAATCCTCCGCACGTATCTCTGAGAATACCTGGTGGACTGATCACCTACCAGGACTCCCCGTCAACGACCTACCCGACGTACCCCCACTTCGTCTGGCTAGCCTGTTCAGCCGTTCACGGACGTCTCATCTTGTTCTCGGAAAGCTTTCATCTTGTTCAGTTTGCAACTGTAACCTAAATCAGTTTCTTCTTCCTGAGCTGTGTACACCGACGGCATAAGTAAATAATTTCTTTGTTCAACCTGTGCAGGCCGGGAGCGGTCCGAGGCCCTCGGGGGCGCGCGGCGGGCTGTGGCCAGCAGCCCTGGCACGCGGGTCAGGGAATGCAGGCCGGTGGACTAGAATTAGGCATGGACGCTTAGCGGTTGATTAAAGATTATTTTACTTACACTGAAGATGGTCGCGGTGCAGGCAGGAAAACTTGCTTGAGTTGCAGTTACAGACAGGAAACAAAACAAAACTCGAACCTGCAAGGCACGAGAGTACGTTGCAAGGGGTTTTCGGCGACGGGAAGATAAACCTGCAGGACTCAAACCCGGACAGAGCTCTGGATACACTCACACAAAGTTTGCTAGGCTCCGTGGAACTTGCGCGCAGGGAAGGGGTTCGTTGAGGGATCGTTCGGCGACGGGGAGAGGCCAGAGGTTGATCAGACCCCTATAGCTTTCTCAAGGTACACACTGGGTCCGATAGGCTCCGCAGCGCTTAGAGATCTTCACAAGACGTGAAGTTCTCCTCCTCCCGATAGTTGTGGAGTCCTCCAACTTGGGCGGAAACCGCTCAAGCCTCTTATACGGCTAGCAAGCCAATCACTAGCTGCCACGTGGGAATAATTTAGAAACAGCCAATAGTGGGACACAAATTTGCATGCGAATGGCGGGAACTCCTTTGCACCGTGCATTTCTCTTTGCAAGTAAGAAACGCATCCTGCAAAGAAAGCTCCTCGTGGCGGGAAATAATTTAGCAGTGCCGAAGCACACACAAACAAAATCACACCCTTGGGTTGTGACACAACCAATACGCTTCAGTGCTTAATTCCGCTCCATCGGTCAAAAAGTACCCACCTGCCGTTTCGGGCTACTGGCCATAGCCCCGGCCTGCCACTTGACCGCCACAAAAGGGTAGTAATCAATGGATTGACATCTAGTTGGTAGCCAGCATCAAGTGGAATGCCCCAGGGGTCAGTCCTGGGGTCAGTTTTGTTCAATATCTTCATCAACAACCCGGAAGGTGGGATGGAGTGCACCCTCAGCAACTTTGCAGATGAAACCAAGCTGGGGGCAGTAGATGTGCTGGAGAGTAGGGTTAGGATTCAGAGAGACCTCAACACATTGGAGGACTGGACCAAAAGAAATCTGATCAAGTTCAATAAGGAAAAGTGCAAAGTCCTGCACTTACAATGGAACAGCCTTCATGCACTGATACAGAGTGGGAGCTGACCAGCTAAGCAGCAGCTCTGTATAAAAAGACCTGGGGGTTACAGTGGACAATAAGCAGAGTATGAGCCAACAGTGTGCCCTTGTTGCCAAGAAAGCTAACAGCATACTGGGCTGCATTGTAGGAGTGTTGCCAACAGATTGAAGGAAGTGATTATTCCTCTCTATTTGGCGCTGGTGAGGCCACAGCTGGCCCCCAACTATAGAAAGAATGTGGACCAGCTGGACAGTCCAACAGAGAGCAACAAAAATGATTAGAAGGCTGGAGCACATGACTTATGAGAAGCCACAGGGCTTATTTAGCCTGGAGAAGAGAAGATTGAGGAGGAATTTAACAGCAGCCTTCAATTACCTGAAGGGTGGTTCCAAAGAGGATGAAGCTCGACTGTTCTCAGTGGTGTCGGGTGATAGAATAAGGAGCAATGGTCTCAAGTTGCAGCAACGGAAGTTTAGGTTGGATATTAGGAAAAAACTCTCTCATTAGGAGAGTAGCAAACCACTGAAACAGGCTACCCAGAGAAGTGGTAGAATCTCAATCCTTGGAGGTTTTTAAGACCTGGTTAGACAAAGCCTTGCCTGGGACAATCTAGTTGGGGCAGGTCCTGCTTTGAGCAGGGGGTTAGACTCTATGACCTCCTGAGGTCCCTTCCAACCCTAATTTGCTGTGGTTCTATGACATATTACAAAGCTGACTGAGCTGACGGTTAGGAGTTTTAAAGAATCAAGTAAAATCTGAAACTTTTTCTCCTTGGAGAAATCTAGCTGGAGGATCTCTCCTACACAGGGACCCTGAAGTCAAACAGTAACCTTTGTGTGTACTCCCCAACCTTCCCAATTACTAGAAACTGCTATACAATTTATGGTTTACAATCTAGTTTCTTTGATTACCGAACAGAAGTTCTGTGCATTAGAGTATCTGTGAACTTCCAAAAGTTATCTAAATGTGGATCTAAATAGTAAGTGTCCGAGATCTTCCGGCCAGTGTACTTACCAAATAGGTTCTCTACAACAAGATATAAAAGATTTGTTGTCCAGAACTCAAACCAATTCATAAATTTAGCTAGCTCCATATCATATTATGGAATTTAAATTGGCATCCTGTAGATGCATGCTGCTCTTCTGTTCCATGTGCATCACACTTTGGATGTCTTACCTGCATGTACAAGTACAAAACCCACTCGTTTCCCTCTTTGGGTTTGCTTTGTTTCATGTTCTTTGACGATCACCTTTACAGCTGTAATCTGAGATGAGTTGGAAGGTAACACTTCTATTGAACTCATCCCCTTCTCCATCATCATACTTCGGGATCACCATCTTCTATTCGAAAGAGGGCATGCTTCCTTCCAAAAGTAAACTCTGTTGTACTGGAGAGGATTTATCCTAAAAGCAAGCCACATGCAAAATTTAGGCACTGCTTTCCATTGGCCATAAATTATGAAAAAGGATGTAACAAAAACAATAGCAGATCTAAAATTAAAGTTAGGGTCAGTTTTTTTCCACTGAGATCAGGGGCTAAAAAAGTTTCTTTGCCAGCTTACAATATATAATGTGAGTAACTATGGACCTCCCCAAGTAATTTTATTATATTGCAATTTAGAAGCAGGGACACTTAGGTTTACTTTGAGTCCAACAATGTTGCTGGCCTTTTTAAGGATTTGACTCTAAAGTTTAGCTCTACTGAGAAGTTTAGCCAAAGTAAAATATTTTTTTCTTTGATAACACCCATTTTATTCTCCTCCATATGCTCAACATATCTTTACTAAACTGATGCACTAGTATATCAGCCTTTATTTTTCAAAAAGGCATTTTTCTAGCAAGTAGAGTTGTGCAGAAAATATTAAAAAAAAATACAACTAACAAAATGGTGATTCCCTCTAGGACAGAGACTAGATAATAGGAACTATTAAATAGCTTCACTTTGTTTCCTTGCTTTGAGGGATATTATTTATCTGTTGAGGAAAATTATTTTTTTTAAAACAAAATGTAATTTGTTACTGTTATTTTGTACATACATATTTCTATTTAGAGAGGTATACATTAAACATGTTGTGAATAGGCAGTCTAGCAACCACATAAGTTACGAACATTCAGTGCATTTGTAAAGACATTTATGGAGCTTAAAGATATTTTACTATATATTAACAGAAAAGATGGAGATCCAATTCTACTAAATGGCTTGTTCTTGGGAGCTGGCACTTAAAAGACACCACAATCAATTCCCTTTCCTCAAATTTTCTTCTTGAATACCCTCCTTGAAATAACTCCCAGCTCTCATCAGGACCGAGAGTTTTTCAAAGACAAGACAATAAAAACAAGGTTTCTCTGATGAATTATAGAAGCCATCATAGTCAGCAGTGAACATCCACTCTAACTTGAGATAATCTGGAAGGATCTCATGTTGTTTATTTATTTATCTCCTGAAGTAGCAAAAAACATTCCTGGGGGTTTTTTTCACATTCTTTCTATAATAAGGCCAAGTTTTCCAGGCATATGGTATATACTGTACAAGCTCCTTTTGACAGCTGAAAGTACAACAGAAAGTAGTTTTCCCCAAAGGCAAGAACCAAACAGCAGAGTTACCTAACAGTTGTAGGCTTGCATCTGAAAAATACCAAATACGTTAGACCAGGTTGCAATATTTCTCTCTATCAATTTTGTTTGTATAGCAGAGTGCTATAACCAAAAATTGCTGTCAAAGTACCAAGGCAATTTTGACACAAGCAACTCAATTGAACCTACAGCTTTAGCCCAAGAATGGTAAGAACCTACGCTCAATAAAAAGTAGAAACAATATAGTTTATACCAATTACTTGCATCCTAAAATACCACTGAAGTGAAAAAGTATTAGAATGAGACATTTATATACAGGGGAAAGGGAAGAACAAGAAAAATAGCTGTATCCAAACATTAAGAAAGTGCTTTATAAAATCTAAACCAAATCTCCAAAACTGGAACAAAAAATACAATACATAATTTTACCCCTAGAAATGCAGCAGACCAGTATGCTAAAGAAAATTAAGTCTCCACAGTCATTCAATTCTCAACCTCTTAGCTGACAATCAAAATACCATTAGCAATAGTTTTATGATATTGAAACTTATCTGGTACCACCAACTCAGAATGAGCAGGCCCATACAGGCAGTAAACCACTTGGGAAGTCTAAATTATTAGAAACACTGGAGTTATTATTACCAATCCTGTAAGGCACCAATTTCTACAACATCTCATTGCAAGCCATGATGTGCAACGCAGCAAGCATGGATCCTTAGCAACACTGTGTGTGTTAGATTTTAAAGCCAAACGAAGCCATTAGATCTAGTCTGAAAAGAAAGTACTCGGATGCAGTACTTTCACTTGAAGATAGGAACATTTTCAAGAGCTTCTAAGTGATTTCAGAGTCCAAATGTCACTGATTTTCAACAAGAACTGGACACAAGTTTTAGTCAGATTACTAGGTTATTATTGATATGGTGTCCTAGATTTACCTTCAAAATGTCATCACATTAAATATATTTAGAATATGTGAACATTATTTTTATTAAGGAAGGACTCTCCAATTTCTCAGCAGTCAGGGGCCTCCTCCATGCAGACCACAGGCTCCCCCCAGGCTGAGCAATGAATGGGTTGCCTCATGCATGCTCCCTCCACCCCATGGGCTTTGCTACACTTCCCCCACCACGTGGGCTCCCTTGCACTCTCCCTGCCCGCCAGCCACATGGGCTCCCCTGCGTCCCCCCCACAATGCACCCGACCCCCAAAACCTGGGTTTCCCTGCATCCTCCAACATGCCCTCTCCACTGCATAGGGCTATAACCCACAGCCCCATAGTATCTCCCACCCCGCTGCCTCCCCTTGTGGGGTTCCCACTCTTTCTCATCTGGGGAAACCACCTGGCAGTCCTGGTGCTGGGCAAACCGCCCTGCCTCATGGGGCCACCTGGATCCTAGCATCTCAGACCCTGCAGGGACATGCTGACACACCCACAGTGGTCTGGACAAGAAGTGCAACCAGAAAAGGGAGAAGCCCAGAGGCTCTGAGGGCAGCAGTTGGAGCAATGGAAGGAGCAGCACTTGGGAGGCAGCCTGGGGGCTGCAGTTTAGCCCCTTGCCTGCCGTGCACGGCCTGCAGGTTGTCAGCCACACAGCCCTGCCGGCGTTCAGGGCAGCTCCTGAGATAGACAGCACCAGAGGCTGTGCTGCCTTTGGGCACAAGGACTGCTCCCGTCCTGTTGGGAGACAAGCCTTAACTCTCCATGCCCCGTTGGTGGGGCCCCCACCCCGAGGGCATTGACAGCTCCCTCCCCAACCCCCCGCGCGGGCTCCAGTGAGGCCAATGCGCGTGACGTCACCGCAGTGACGTCAGCATCCGAACGTCAAGCTAAACTAAGGAGAGGCGAAAAGGGCGGGGCGCCGGGGGGGCATATGCCCGGGAGAGGGCATGCCGCACCTAACCGCCCTCGGAGCCGGAGTCGCGGCAGCGCCATGGTAACGGCGTCGCTGCAGGGAGCGGTGACGGCACCGCGGTGACGTAAACACCGCTCCCCTACCAGCCCCTCCCTCACGGCGCCCCCGGTGGGGTTGGGCCGGGGCGGGCCGGGCTGGGCACGCGCCGCTCACCTTCCGCGCCCGTCGGCCGCGCGCGCCCCCAGAACCGCCAGCCTGCCGGTTGCCTCGGTGAGAGCGCGGCGTCCCGCCCCCCCGAGAGACACCCATTGGCCGGCGCCGCGGCACGTGACGGGAAGTGCCCTGGCGCGGCGCGGCTCGGGCGCGAAGCGCGGCGGGAGCGGGCAGGTCGCGCTGGGGGTAAAGGGGCCGGCGCGGAGCGCGCGACCGTGTGACGTAGGGCGTCCCCCTCCCCGCCGCGGGCGGCGGTTGGGGTTCCGCGGGAACGCGCACACATTCCCTTCCTCCAACCCCGCTCACGCCCAAGCCCCATGGAGGAGCCGGCGCCAGGGAGGGAGACAGGCAGCCAATCAGCGTCGGGTGTAGGTGCACGCGGGGCGGGGCCCACGACCCCCTGAGCGGCCCTAGTTACCTCACCTGGCCTGGGAGCCTGCAGCTACTTCACCCGCCCCTCGGCGTGACGTCAGTGCTGTTATGTCATTGCCACCCCAAGCACCCACTTAAGGGCCCGCCTTGTTTCTAGGAGAGCCCAACGTGGAGACTAGACCCGAGGCAAAGCTCGGGGCTGCCGGTTTCTCAGGCTGGCTTGGATCGCCTGTTCCCAGGGCAGGGAGACCCACAGGTGGGAGGAGGGCAGGGCCCCCCATGCATCCAAGGAGTCCTTTCAAGAGCTCCAGCTGAGGAACCGGCACCGCCGTCGGCACCTGGAAACCGGGGGAGCCGTGGGGATGGCGCTGCTCCAGCCTGCCCTCTTTAAGCAAGAACACATGTTCAGTGCTTGGGTCTGCCAGCACTTTGCTAGCGGCCAGTTTTAGCCTCTGGCTCCTCACAGTCTCCTCCAGCTATACAAACACCCTTGTGTCCCTATGCAGACTACAAGCAGCCAACTGAGCACTCCTTCCTTCTGCTCGGCTGGCTGCAGCATGGCCTTTTCCTTGCTGCCTCCAGGCAATGCTGGTCGAAGCCATACGTTGCCGGCAAACTTCTTGCGCACTTTAACCGCGTTTTCAGCAGCGTGAGATGCCTGCACAGCAAGCAGTTGGTTTTCCGTGGAGATGATTCCTTCACAGCTGAACGTGCCTGACCAAAGCGCAATGGATGTCGGATGGATGTCACGAGTGGAGGGGAAAGCTGGTTACAGGAGAGTGCCTCGAACACTGAGCAAATTCTTCCTAAAAATATGCGTTTGGTTCCCAGATGAGTGTGTAGATTGCTGCTCTGTTCCCAGATGAGCAAGCCTACATTTTCATCTGACGTTCATATTAGTCGTGACCAAGAGGCCGTTCATCTATATTGTAGTGGTGGAGATAAAGATACAGCACCTTATGTAACAAAACATGTTCAGTATCTTTAGTCTAAAGTAGGGCTGTCCAGCTTCTCAGCCCTTGGGGGGCCGCACCTGTACACCATTTGGGCCATAGGCATGAGCTCAAATTTTACCCTGCTGTAGCATAATTTCATCCCTGACTCCCACCGCTGTAATGCATGCCTTTACAGGCAGCCCCCCTGCAACATTGTGCCACACAGGCATGATCCTACATGCACCACTGTACTCGGCCCACAAAGTTCCCTCCACTTTCTCTCAGGGCCACATTTACAGTCCCATGATGTCTGTTGGTTCCAGCTGTTTTTCTCCCTTTTTCCTTGGAGCTCAAAAAAGCAAGAGTTGTGCTAGAATTACATTCTGTCCAGACTAATTTGGATTTGGGTAGTGATAATTAACCCAGGTTGAGTTTGACATTAGTGCAGCTAGTGCTTCCAGCACCTGAACTAGCTTATTCAGACCTAGCTCCAGCATCTGCACTGCATTGCATGTAGACATACTCTTACACGCAGAGCTGTACATACATCTCTCTCTCTCACTGAGGCCAGCTCTCTTCCTCACTAGAATCTGCTTCTGATGGATTGCTATGGGGAAAGCAGCAAACTTTTAACCTCCTGAAGTGTCATTGGCCTCTATTGGCTGACCTTAATCTGCAAGACTTTATCCAACTGAGCACCTATAAACTGGTCCCCTGGGATTCCTTGTTAATATTCTTGTACTTCAGAAATGCAAAATTATCCTCAGTTCCTCTGCCTGCTCAAGGAAAGCCTAGTCTTTTCTTCTTTTCAGCTATTAACTACCCTAGCTAGCTCAAACTGAGGGCTGGCTCCATATTCACCATCTTAACCATGTTGTACTGAACCACATAAAGCTTCCTCTTTTTCTTTTGCATTGAGTTGGACAATCCCACCTCTCCTGTCTGGGGGTCAGTGGGTTACAAGTGGGTTAGAAAACTGCTGTCAACGCTTACCCTTACCCAAGTTCTTTTCAACTACCTAAATTCTACGTGCAGGTGGTTGACTTGTGCTGTTGTTCATAACTCCCTGGTTTTATTTGCCAAGATGACATTGGCTATTTCCATCCTTTCTGTAAGCTCCTGTCTTTTACCAAGTATTAGGTTGGCCAAAGATTTTATGGTTTCACCCTGGGAAACGTCCCTAAATCTAGATTAGAATCTTGCCACTCTAGACTGGGAGCATTGTAGAACACTAGAAGTGTTGCCCCAGGAAACAAAGAAAATCCCACCTCATAGATTGCATAGAAGTAAGGGTTGGAAGGGACCTATTAGATCCTCAAATCCAACCCCTGCCTTGGGCAGAAGAGAGTGCTGGAGTCAAATGACTCCAGCCAGGTGTTTGTCCGATCTCCTCTTAGATACCTTCAAGGAAGGGCATAGCACCACCTCCCTTGAAAGTGTATTCCATATGTTGGCAACCTTCACTGTAAAGAAATTTTCCCTAAATTTGCTCCCCTTCACTTTGTAGTCATTGTTTCTAGAAAAGCAGGTTTATCCAGAATTTGGACCTGGGACCTCTCACACCCTAAGCAAGAAGCATACCCCTAGACCAATAAGTCAGTACTGTGATCATCCTCTATCCTGTCAAGCAGGCTAACACCCTTGGGCTGGTGGAATACCAACATGAAGTAATCATTCAGGAGTTTGGTTTTCTCCTGAGTGGCAGTTATCAGCCATCCCATTTCATTCATCAGGAACCCTATGCTTCCCTCAAAATGAGCATCTTTGTCAAGGACTACCTTCAGCTGCTAAGGTATGCAAAATATTCACCTATAGCACCTGCATTGGCTGGGAATTGAACCCAGGTCTCCTACATAGCAAGCAGGAATTCTACCATTGAACCACCAATGCTCAACAGTCCCCCTTGCTCCCCTACAAATAATTCTTTGTCCCATTCTGGGAAATTTCTAAATGTTGCTTTTATTTATTTTTGTGACATCTTCAGCTCATATTATTTCTGTGAGGTCTACAGTTGTTTCTGTTCTTGTTGCACTTCCTTTTTGGCATCTTTGATGTGACCCATATTTGCAATGGTAGCTCCACACTGCTCCTGCTCTTTTGTCCCTAAAAGCAGCTGAACTCCTTCTTAGACTTGTGAATGAATGTCAGCTGTCACCTTCACCTGACAAGACCAGTCCCAAGGGCAGCAGTTCCTCCCCCCACCCGGTCAGTGGCCAAATTAATTCAGCCCCTCACTTCAGCTTTTCAGCGTACTCCCTTTTGCTGTCTTGCCTCCCACACTTTGATGTAATTGTTATAGCACATAGGGAGCCTGTCCCAGTCTTGGAATCATCATGACAGTGCTGTCCACAGACTCACTTCACTTGCTTTCCCAGACCCTTGTCACCAGATCCTCAGTTCACTAACAAAATTACTTTATTCAGTGCCTCACTCTGTTCATGCTCTGCTAGCAATAAACTTGCCCTTTTTGTACAAATCCTGGCCCTACCAGCCCTAATAACCCTAAGGCACCAATTGTGGCCCTCTTGGCCCTAATCATGACCTCTGGCATCCTCCATAGCCACACCTGTGCCTCACAGGTCTTACTCTAATCCAGTTTAGCTACTTAGACATCACCCTCTCAGCCTCAGTCCCCTTGCTGTCTCTGCCCTCTGGGCTCCTGGCCTTTGCATGACTCAAGCACAGTGCTCCTCAGACGCAACCCCCACCCCCGAATGACCTCCACACCACCCCTATAACCTGGTCCTCTGGTTAAACTACAATCATAAACCCATCCGCATATAACGTAAGCTTTTACCCCTCCTCAGGTTTCTGTGTGCTGCAAGCCTCGCTCTAGGCTCCCAGCTTCACTGCAGCCACTTCTGCAGGCAGGGGCTCCTCTCCAATCTGGGGATCAGGGTCTGACTGACTGCTCTGGCCCTGGGCAGAGCTTTTATCTCTTTTATGTACAGTGGGTTAGCAGCTTATTCAGATACACTTGTTCTATATTGAACTGGGTTAAGAATTGTTGAGGTCAGTGGATGCCTTGGAACTTGAGCCCATTTTGAAGAGGGAGGCCAGTGATTTCAGAGCAGACAGTTGGTTCCCTCTCATTTTTCAAAACTGCAAAGCCACACCATTTTGGCAATGCTGGGTGGTGTCCCCATGTGCTCAAAAGGATGTAAATGTATTTTGCCAGAGGTAGTAATAGAAAGCAGTTCAAGCACATTCCTAGGAGAAACATGTGAACACAATCTAGTGGGGAGCACTAGCTAGCTTCCCCTTATTGTGGGAATTCTGCAAGTCGTATTGTATGTCCTTCAGTGTTGTGAGCTACCTTCTAGCAACTTTACTGTTCAAGTGTGCCTATGCTTGTTAACGAAGTGGACAAGAGTACATAGTATTATGCAACTGAGCCAAATCTTTTGTCTCCACACAAGGCAATAACCCACTTCTGGAGTCCAGTCTCTTGTTTGGCAACTCCATACAACACACTGCATAGTGAATTCTGCCAGATTTTTTATTCTTTCAGCCGTTAATTCTGTCAGTCATTTAACTCCCTGCACTGGGAGCTCCTGTAGAGTAGGATACTTTGCACATGCCATGGATATGCCATACAGTGGGAAAAATCCCAGAACAAACTTTATGACTGATGCAGAGCTTCATGTCATTCTAGGCAACATAAAGTAGCTGTGACTGCAACCCATGGTAACTGACACCACAAATTAAAATTCAATGCTGCTTTATTGTAAAGATGTGGACAAATGTCACCTCTGACAGATCTGTATGATCTGTTTGAGGGAGGTCTTCATAACATTTGTAACAGATTTGTCAGTGAAAACTTGCCCAATAACGAATTCCTGACTAGTATAAAATTAACTATGGTATGTGCTCTCTCTCATAATTTTATCAGGTGGTAAATGTTTAGTGTGTGAACAAATCAGTTCCATAAATACATTAATTCAAATAGTACATTTGAATAAAGTGATTCAGTTGTTTCCCTCAATGGCATACTGTGAATCTGGAAGTATACATATTAAAACAGACATGAGTTGCAGTAAACCAAAAAGAGTTATTTTAAAAGCAGTACAAAGTTGGACAGGATCCTCAGCCTTGGTTAAGTCTCATTTGTGCCAATTTGTTAAGTTCTTTAACAAGATAACAGGAGACTCCCCCAGAGCAAAGGAGTCCTTATCAAGCAAAGCCACTTGTCTCTAAGGGCCATTCCAGAAAGGGAAAGAGTATATTAGGAGTAAGAGGAGCTAGAATCAATGTTCAGTAGCCTCTCTAGTCAAGGCTGGTGGAATGATCCTTCAGTAAGGGAAGAAAAAAGAAGATAAAACAGAAGGAGAAAGGAAGGGAGGGGATTCATACCCACAGAACTAGAGGATGACCATCCCTCCCTCCTTTCCCATCCCCCAACACATGTAAAACCATACCATTACTGATTGAGTTTAGTACAACCATAATGATTTAAGTTGGAGTTTGTCTAGAAAAGGACAGGAAAACTTAAGTAAGGATGTCAGGACTTGGGCCCAGGCAAAACTATGCTCTTTCTTAGATCCTCAGTTCTGAAGTCCGTGCGGATATGGACTGGGCATGCCAACAACATGGACATAAATGGCTTATTTGAAAGATTGCTTCAAAAAGAAGAATGGTGGTTAGAATTGATTGACTCACATAGTGAATTAGAGCCCCACTGAAAGATAGGCTGATCTTTTTTAATCATATAAACAAACTTGCAGCCTTGTCCAGGCAGGGTGCATGCTTCCTCTGCATGTGAAAAGCCCACTCAGCCCCACCCCCTGACATGCAGCCAAAAGAAAAAAATGACCTTTTTTCTCCAGATGATCGACCACTTTTACAGGAGGAGGATACTCCAGCATCTATTCCTGGATCTGTCTAAATAGCATTCTTTGTACTCCCAGTTGCTTAACACCCACACACTGTTCTTTCCAACACATGTTGCATAACATCTCAAAAGAGCCTAACTCAATGTGATTGTGTTCTTTCTTGGGCCAGCTTTCACAGTTGTGACTAGATGGGGGCCAAACCAAAGGCACAAGAAGTTTGAGCTTAAGAGACTTTTTTTTAATTAAATTGAGAGCTAGTGCCAAGAGAGTCATTAGCAGTAAATTGCTACAAGGTTTTGGGTTGTTTTTTTTTAATCCTTAGAGAAGAGAACTACAATCTGTGGATAATGCAGATGTCCTGGACACCTTTCCAGCATCATTACCTTTTTATTGATATCCCACCATCATGAGAAATAAATTAAATGAAGTCACACAGTAGTTGTTTTGGGAAAGGCAGATGCTTTCTCCTCATTTTCTACACAGCAATTTGTACTGATTTAACTAAGTCAGTTTAAAAACACACCTTCAGTTAAAGCAAGCAAGTCTCTATATAGACAAGGCCTTATCTAGATATTCTTTGCTTTTGTCCTATACTTTTTGTTACTTTCAGCACTCTAACCTTCACATTCTATCCTTGAAACTCTCTTTAGAAAACATTTAGGCCAAGCTCAAACCATCCTTACTGAATTCAGATTATTTTATACTTTCAATAGTGCACTCTTCATAGTGCACTCTTTTTTTCTGTTCTTTTATTCAGGTCAGGAGCTTATGTTTAAAGGTCTGAAAAACTCAAGCTGTTTTGAGAAAGTGGGAAGGTGATTTCCCTTCCCATTTAAGGAAAGCTAACTTCTTTGATTATGAAAATGATCCTGAAAGCCATGAGTAAAAACTGTTTTAGGAATCTTCCTCAAATAGGAAGGGAAATCACCTTCCCGCTGTCTCAAACTAAACCAGGAGATCTGTATCAACAAAAACCACACATGGTTAGAAAGATTAAGATTTGTGCAAGACATTTAGAAAGTCAACATTGTGAGTTAGAAACAAATGCAGGGAGACTGAGGATTTCCTATTCAAGGTCCATAAAGGATCAACATTAAGCTTATTCCTGTTTGTGCTAGTCCTAAAAACACTCTCCAACAAGGTTATCAGAAGAATACCCCCATGCATGATGTTTTAGGTGCTGTAGTCTTGACAGCAGAAACCAGAGAACAGCTAAAGAGTGATTTTGACACATGAAAGCACATCCTGGAAAAGTACAGTCTATGTACCACCAGAGAAAAACCATATTACATCATGCAGGGTTTCAGACAATAACAAGGGGAAATGTACCTTTATACTGGATGACTTGCATGTATCATCTGTGTTCAAGTTAAAATATCCAGGGTCCATTTTGCAAGAAAATGGGGGCAGAGGGAGAATGAAAGATTAAGAGTAGGATGAATAAAGCAAGCATGAAATGGAGGGAAGTGAGTGGAGTGGTTTGTGATGGAAAACTGCCAGTTCATCTGAAGAGAAGCATCTGCACAACAGTGATAGGGCCTGTGTGCTGTTGTATGGATCAGTGATAGGCACTGATGCCTACAGTGATGAAGAATCAACAGCAGTTCAAAATGAGAGTTACCAAGCTGAGGATACTGATGTGGATTTGTAGATTTTGCAAAGACACACTTTAGTTTATTTTCAAAAGCAGATTTTTAGTCTCTTGGGTTGATTTTACTTACTAACCTTGACAAAAACCTGCTTTTGAAGGGACGTACAACGTTTAGGAACAACCATCGTTTACTTCTTTTTATCTTTTTTTATATCAGGGTAACAGTTCTGCAGCGTTTTGTGGACAGGCTACTATGCAAAGCCCCAATAAATGTAATGGGGTTCCCTGGAGACCTGGATGGAGCAAGCTCATGGCCAGACTCAATCCTAAAACATGACTAGTTCTTTATTCTTACTTCAAGATCAGACCCCCTGTGTCTGCATTCCAATATTTGGGGGTTTTATATTCACAAGTGTTTTTTAAGTCTTAGCTGTAGCATAGGATGAAAGATCCCTGTTCTAAGAAACTTAGAAACTAACTAGCTGCATGGGGAAAGAACAAAATGGGAGTACAGTATAATCAGACAAATGCCTGAAATAAGCAAACTGAAAAAGTAGTTGTTCCCCCCTTCAGTCTCAGAGGTGTTGCTCAAAACGATAAGAGGTTAACAGTTAGATAATTCATAATTTTCTAAAATGATCAATTTCCCTTTAAAGAAATCAACATTTTTTAAGAATTCATTTTCTGTTTAGAGTTGCAGATTAAAGATTTCCTATACAGCTAAAAAACTGTTGACCACAGATGTGTCTGCGGTATAACAATTGTTCTACAGGAAGTAAGAGTAATAAAAAAATGAGGACATTTTGTAAGTGTGGGGTGAAATTCTGGCCCTGCTGAAATCTATGGCAACACTCCACCAACTTCACTAGGGCCAGGATTAAATCCAATGCACTAATGAAGAAACAATATTTCATATGAAATGTGAAGAGATACTGTGTTCACTTGAAATACAGCCAGGTGGAGTTCAACGTGGAAGAAAAGCACAAACATGAATATCTGAAGACCCTTTACACAGGAAGAATCTTGAAATCAAGAGGAATTCTCCAGAACACTTGTGAAGGAGAAGAATGATCTCAGCTCGGCACAGACTTCTTAAACACTTTTATAGACCACAATGGGATTGTCATAAAACTATGTTGAACAAGCTTATTTTTGCCAAGGCTGGGAAAAAAAAAATCAGTGTTTCAAACTCCATGAGAGTTTCTCTTAAAAAAGAAAATAATAATAAAAAAGCAATTCAGCCCCAAACCCAATTTTCTACAATTTATTCCAACTGCAGCCTGCCTGAGCTAGATGTTAGAACTCGGTGGCAGAACATTTTCAATTTGTTCTCCCCTTGTCCACATTTCACTTTGAGGTAGAGAACTTTTAGTAATTTTTTTTCAAAAGGAATTTTCTTAAGGATTCCTTTTGGTCCCATCTACACTGAAAATATCTGCACCTCTGCAACAATTCACTAATCCCAACAAAGACAGAATTCACTGGAATAGAATAGAGTATACAGCGATGCATCATCTTTTGGCATGGTCCAGGAGGAAGGTGCATTAGAGTAACCTTCAATTTACATTGGTCCAGCATATCTACATGAAGGGATGTAGCATCAGCCCCTGATTCTACCTTCTGTTACAAATTTTAAAATCTCATTGAATACACCTATTAAAAATTTTAAAATCTCACTGCAAATATCTATTGGAGTAAATGGATGCCAGGATTCATAGAATCCTGGAAAAACAGGGCTGGAAGGGACCTCAGGAAGTTATCTAGTCCAACCGCCTCCTCAAGGCAGAATCCTCCCTGCATAAACCATCTCCAACAAGCATTTTCCAACCTGCTCTTAAAAACTTCCAAGGATAGAGATTTCACAACTTCTCTGGGTAGCCTCTTTCAATGAACAAGTTCTTCCTAATATCCAGCCTATATTTTCTTTGCTGCAACTTACTCTTATCTAACATCCATTTAATCTTCCCTTTTCCAGACTAAATAATTCCAGTTCTACCAAACTCACCTTGTAAGTTGTGTTTCTTAGATTCCTAATAATTTTTGTTGCTCTCTGCTGGATGCTTTCTAATTTCAACCACATCTTTCTTGAAATGAGGGGCCCAAAACTGGACATGGTACACTAAGTGAAACCCCACCAGTGCGAAATACAATGGAAGAAAAACTTCCCTTGATGTGCAAGTGATACTCCTGTTAATACAGCCCAGTAAGTGATTGGCCTTTTGTTTGTCTTGTTTTTTTGCAACAAGAGTACGCGGTTGTTTTACATTGATTTTAACAGTCACTATATCCCCCGCCCCTTGGGTCCTTCTCTGCAGTACTGCAGTCCAACCAGTCATCCCTGTCTTGTATTTGTACATGCAATTAATCCATCCTAAGTGCAGGGCTTTGCATGTGTCCTCATTGCATGTTATGTGATTAATTTTGGACCATTACTCCAGTTTGTCCAGATCATTCATTCTGTATCTTAACCCAAACTCTTAACTTCAATCATCTGCAAATTTGCCTTGGTCTTTGTCAATTCATGCCTTGGTCTTCCTGATTTTCTCTCTACATGCCCACATAATACTCTTATCCAGTGCAATACTCCATAGTCACATGTCTGAGTTTCCACTTTTTCTAAGATTTCTTTTTTTCATTTAAGCTCATTGAAGAGATCACTGTTCAAGCAAGGCTGGTCTCTTGTGGCACTTCCTCTATTGTCTTCACATTGGGATAACCTGCCTTTGCACCCTTAAAATGGCTTCTGTGAAGTACAGCCAGCTCTCCTGGATGCTCTTTTCCCCACTCAGACTCACCTCCCTTGGGATCCTAATTGCTGGTTCCCTGAATATGTTACAGTCTGTTTTTCTGAAGTCCAGTGCCTTTAGTCTCTTACCTTCCTTTCCTTTGGATCTTGAACATTATCATTTTATGATCATTGTTACCCATTGGTGGTCTATAGCAACGGCCAGCAATATTTACAAGCCATGGCCCAGAACAACCTAGCTCCAGCCCTGTGAGGGCCAAGTGGCACCAGCAGTGGAGGGATTCCCCTACACCCACACCAGGGCCAAACAATTTGAGGCTGTGCCCTCACTGCTATAGCTTCTCTATACTCCCCAGCTGTAGCAAGGGCACACTTCCCAGCCAGTTAGAAGCCATGTTGGGTCTGGGCAGCTGGAATTTGCATCTATACCACTGCTACTTCACTCTGCCCTCCAACTGTAGTGTGGACGCAGCTAGAAGCTGCCTGGGCCATGGATTCTGGCTGGATTCTGGGCCCATGCTGCACTCAGGGTGGGAGGAGGGAAGTGGAGCAGGGAGAAGTGGTGGTTGCATGGCACAACTGGAAGTTGTCTGGCTCTGGCACAAGCACAGGCATGGGCACAAGCAAAGCCCTTCAGCTCCACAGGCTCCATGAGCCATATCCAGTCTGTGGGCCATATGTTGCCAATCTGTGGTCTACAGCAGCTACCCAACCACAACCTGACCCTTGCTGGTCTCCTCTCTTATCTTGATCTAGAAACTTTCAACAGGCCTACCTCCCATTTTGTACAGCACCTGGGATCAAGAGTACATCTCTATATAAGAGCAACACCACACTTTCTCTTTTTTACCCTTGCTTGTTCTTCCAGAACAAGTTATACTCACCCATGAGTATTCCCATCATGTGAACTATTCCACCAAGTTACCACAATCACATCATACTTCCATGATTGTACAAGGGCTTGCAGTTCTTATTTTCCATGGGTCTCACATTAAATCTTAGCTAACTAGGTGATTGCGCTAAATTTGCTTTGAGAACTTTGTTAAGGCTCCCCTTATTGTCTCCTCTCACTTGGTTTTTTTCCAGGACACCTGGCTCTTTACTTACCATCAGGCTTTTAAACCATTAAACTTCATTTAAAGCCCTCTTCACCAGGCTAGTAAACCTGTATATGAAGATGTTCTTCCTACTCTTTGTCAGGTGGATCCCATCGCTTCTGCGTCCTTCTTCTTGGAACACCACTTCCCAGTCAAAGAAGAAAGTGGGGCCAAGTTCATCACTTAATACAATTTCTTTGATTTGTGAGAGAGAACAGAATCATACACTTGTGCCTAGGAAAATGCTAGATACTTAAATCTAGGAAAATGCTAGATCAGACCTTAGGTCCCTCTTGGTACAATATTCTGTCTCAAATAGTGGTCAGTATCAGATGCAGATGGTTAGAGACAGATGTAACCTGTCTCCACATATGATCTCATTCTAATCTCAAAATCTTGAAACGGGAGCTTCAATATTCCTTCCCAAATTCCTTAGCATTTGCTTGTATGACAAATCAGGATATTCTTGTTTTACATGGAAGTGTCTGACTCCTTTGTGAAACCTTGTTAAATTTTTAGCACCAATAACATCCTGTATCAATGAGTTCCTTAGTCCAGTTATCAGCTGTCTGAAAAAAATATATATCCAATTTTACCAGCTTTGAATTTCCAACCTTTACATTATGTTGAATACCCCTTTGTTTTTAGGTCATGAAGCTTGTGGGGGAAAAGGCCTCATGCCACCTTCACTATAGTAATAAGCCATTATAAGGCAAAGCTGAGAGAAGCATCTTTTATTTTTGCCCAGTGCTTCCTATTATAAAGATATTTTCAGTTGCTTATAACTGCTAAACTTTTAACCATTTACATGGAATTTTGGATACTTGCCTCTAGCTGATTTTTGTTTTATTTACCAGCATCATCCTTTTTAACACTTCAGGTATTTCAAGTTTAGGGGGAACAACTCTAAAAATGCTAAAGTTCTTTAAGTGAGATACTCAGTGCCTCCAGGCTTTGGAGTAGGAACTTGTACTTTGGGAGGGAGGGTGAGAGTATGCATGTCAGCAACCAATTTTTTGCCATTGCTAGGAAAATTGTCCCAAATTTCACTAACTGACAAAACTAAAAAAGAAAAGAAAAAAGAAAAATCTCATTTGACCTATGCTTAGTAGAAACATATTAAAGTCCCCTGAATTCTCTGCACATTTTACCTGTACTGGGCCTGTTCCTTCTGATTGTTGCATCGGCTGAGCTGGACTTGCTCTTGCTGGACTTGGGAGTGATGCGGAGTTGTCTGGGACAGGAGCTGAGAAAAACATTTATCTCCTAAGGTGGCAGCATCAGGATGCTGCTACTGCTGGTGCCTAGACACAAAGAGAAAGGGAAAGCCTCCTAACTACAACAGAGAGGCAGAAGCTTAAGTGGACTGACCCCCAGCCTACCCCTCCCACTGCACTGTCCCTGTAGTAGCTCCAGCTTCAGCAACCAGAAGGGCAGAGTGCCACCAGTGACATGTGATGTTGGAACAACAACCAGAGGTTTTAGCTGGTAGGAGAAAGGTCACTTTTTTTTTTTTGCTTATGATGATAAATGACCAAGAAAACCAGCAAAAAAAACGTTGACATGTCCCCAGCAGCAGAAAATCATTCAGTGAAGAGACAATTTACTGGAGTTAAAAACCTCTCATTTCCTAAAATGTCCTTCACACACACTCCTGCAATATCACCTCCTACTTTCCCCACTGCCAGAGCTGTGGCTAGGGCCATTGCAAGAAAGATGCGGGTGGGGAGCATGGGAGATGGGGTCTGACTACTAGACTATGCTACTTCCCAGGACCTGAAGTTAAATACAGAATTCAAGGCTTCTGTCTGTATTGTCAGGAAGTAGCTGTGAACCCCCCATAGCAAAACGTATCATCTTCTCCTCCTTCCAAGCCTGGTATGCAAAATAGATAGGAACCTACTACTGCTACCAGTAAACCATTAGTTTTAGAGATATAAGTGTGGTATTCTGGATTGTCAGGCTGAGGACTCATGGGAAGACTTGTGTTCCACATAGCATTTCTCTTCATTTAATTGTTTTAAGAAAAATTTTAAATTACACTAAAAAAACTAAAAACAATTTGGCCAAGGCTAGTTTCAGACATTAGGAAATATCAGAATAAGGTTGCTGCAGACATCACAGGATTTTCCTTTCCGATCAATGATACATCAGCTATTAAAGAATATATTAAGAAATGCATAGTTTTTAATAAAAACAGAAAACAAACTTCATACTTGATTTCACAAACTCCATCCTTAGTTATCCCTTTGATATAGTTTTGGCTCCTCTGTATTAGTGTGTAGTTTGCTCCTGCAGAGTTCTGAGATTCACATGATGAGAAACATCTTACCCTTCATGAATCTGCCAGTTGTTTTGATTAAAATGGAAGTTTCTTTCTGGCAGTGGATACAGACCTGGAAAAGTGAATCACTTGTGGAACTGGTGGTTTTGGGGGTTAGCAAACCTGTTTCTGTCCTGCCTTACTATCAGCTGAACAATGTGAAACTGACAGCTCTTTAAGCACATATGTCGATGTAACAGGGAACCCTAACCCTGTTACTAAGAGACAGGGTGGTCCCTTTAAGTCCAGAACCTTCCAGTCACGGCCGGCCGGTCAAGTAGGGGTTAAGGCTCAAGCCCTGCCAGCCGGTCAGGTGACAGGAAGAGGAAGGCCAACCCTACAAATGGCAAGTGGAGAAAGCCAGAGGGGCAGCAGGGAGGCAGACTCCCAATGACTATGGTGCTGTGGCTGTAGTCTCTGTCAGAAGACTACGCCATGCCTCATGATCATCTAAAGTAAGCAGGCATGTTGCCTCTCTTGTTTAACGTTAACACCGGTGGTTTGAGTGAGGCTATTTGGGGAAGGAGAAGGCCTCATTGGGGACCCACTGCAGTGTGGGGACCCCAGTGCCAGAGAGGGCACAATATTCGGGGGTGAGCTGATCCTAGTGCCAGAGAGGGTGCAGAATTCAGGGGTGAGCTGACCCTAGCACCAGAGAGGACACAGTATTCAGGGGTGAGCAGATCCCAGCGCCACAGAGGGGCAGGAGCCCAAGTGAGGTTTTTTTTGAGAGCTAGAGCCTGGGAGTCAAACCCTGATTAGTTGGGTGGGAGGGGGTGACTGACAGGCCTAGCTAGAGAGAAAAGGGGTAGGCCCACAGCAGCCAAGACTCCAACATAAAGAGGAATTTACAAATACCATCTGCAAGGCTTGGGCTGTGGTGTAGGGGAGGAATGGAGCTGCAGATAGCACCCTCTGGCATCGGGGAATACAATGGGCAGCCTCCCGCTTAATTAACAATTAATTAACAAGAAGGCGTGGCAGGCGAGAAGGCAGGCGGTTGGCCCATAACAGGTGGGCGGGGCCACCAGTGGACAGACCCCAAGCTGCCCCCCCTTATAGTTGATTGTATCTTTTATTTTTTATAACATCTCCTTAGATGCATGAAGGCATAACTTGTGTTCAGAGCTGTGGGATAGTTTCATGGTGATAATGCTAGATTGGTACTGCAAACCTTATGATTTAATTCCCATCTTTACAAGTCTTCTCATCCAAATTGAGGGAGTCACCTTGTCTTACCTATGCCTCAGCTTTCCCAAAATTAAAATATAAATAATGCTTCCTATTCTCCCATCTTCTGTGCGGTCTGCGTAGTTCATGAACTGTTGAGAAAAGGAATAGTCTAGCTTATTCCAGAGGCTCTAATGCACCATCATGATTCATAATAAGGCACAATGTACTATAGATAAACAAAACTGAAAGACTGGCTTGGAAATGACAAAACCATATGATATCTCAAACAGCAGATCTGTGCTGCAGTCTGAGAATCTCATTTCCTAAATGAACTTGGGGAATTTCTATCCTTGAACTTGTATATTCTAGGGATCTGCTGCCATTACAGCTTTTAGAAGAGTTTGTAGCAAGTTAGGATAACTAATCACACTTAATTTCTTACAAACTCTGCTCATACATGTTTTGTGTCCACCTACAGGGTTAATAGTGTGGTTACCATGGCAACTAGTGACACTTAACCCTTGCTAGCTCAGGAAACTCATATAAATAGATTTCTAATGTCCTTTAGCTTCCCTAAACATCTGTACAGCTATCCAGCCCTACCATGTGCCTAGATGGCAGGGCATCTTGAAGAACATAGGTACTGGGAAACACTGGATGCTTAATTCACCATCAGTACAGCACTACCTGAGCTCTGTCAAAACAACTGCTGCATCTTCCATGACTGGCAGTGGAGAATCATCACCAGTGCTGAATTTTACAGTTTTCCTTTAATGCAGCTTACCCCTCTATATACACTACTTATACTGCCATTCTCATGTCAGAGTCTCAGAGACATTAAGTTATCCAGGAGGTCCAGGATTTGAATACCTATTTGAAACCCTTCCCAACATCAGCAGTGGCAACTTCATCATTCAGTACAGCTAAGTCCCAGCTTGGTAGAATCTCAGGCCCCAGCAGAAAAGACCCAACAGCTAGAAAAAAAATGGAATAAGAAGTATGAGAAGTTGGTGAGGGCAGGAGCTTGCCCTGAGTGCCTTTGCTTGACTCTTATTTGCACCCAGTATGCTACCATGTAGTACACAAGACACGACACGAGATGCATACAATTACTTAACCCCCTATCATGGGTAGGAGCTAAAATCAAGAGATTTCTTGGGTTTTGTTGCTTTTGCAATATACAAGGCAGGCCAAGCAGGTGAGCTTACCAGGAAACACCATATGAAGAGATGGCTTGGGCATATCTTACCACTTTCTCTGAGAGCCAGAAGATTCATGCTTATCTTTCTGAACAGGAGTCTCAGCCATCATTGCTCAGACCACTCTGTTCTTTCTTTCCTCTAAATGTTCTAGTCTCCCTTGCTCTCATACTGATAACAGTATTCTCAAGCAACTGGGGGAACTCACCAGCTCTCTACTTCCATTTCCTATTTGTAATGTGGAAAAACATCTCATCTCATCTACCACCATGGACATTCACGTTTGTGAGCATTTGCATGGTGTCAAGCATTACTAATGCTCAAGGATAGCAATTCAGGTCTAGCAGTCACATCAGATGTTGCCCCACTCTGGGACCATGAGTGGAATCTGCATAAAGATTTCCCTTTGAGTTATCCTCATCCTAACACATCTATTCATTCTTTGTTCATTCTGTCCTGCATTTGTCTGGGAACTACATGTGTGACAGTTTACCAAGCAGGTCACTGCCAACTTCAAACACAAGTGATGTGCCAACCAATAATGAGAAGGAAGGAGATAAAGGCCAGACTTATATAGTGGAGGGATCCCTTCATCTCTTAATAAAGATACTGCAATATTACAGGGCTTAACTATCCTTGGGAATAGTTACAGCATATTCATTCCAGGCATCTCTTTAACCTCCTGTGTGCAATCCTTTTGTTTGTAATTCTCTCCAGGGTTTCTCATGTTAAAGACAAGAATACTAAGCCAGACCCATCCTATTAAACTCTATGAGTGGTTGTAAAAGACACAAACTACTTACAAATTTATTTACTGCAATGTGCATTTATTCCCTTTAGAGTCATTCTAACGGTATGAAAGTGGGGGTAGCAGTATATGAATTCCAGAGTCATCTCTCTGGAGTTATCAACACCATTACAGGAAAAAAAGATATCACGTCCAATTCAGCATTGAATGTCCTTCTCAAAAAAAGACCAGGTTATGATTTTGCCAGATCATCATCTAGCCCAGTGGTGCTCAATCTTTTGGCCCCACAGACCAGATAAGTGGCATGGAGCCAGTCTGTGTGCTGGATCAGACTCCGTGTGTCAGGACTGGGGCTCATGACACCCCTGCCTGGCCCTGTGCTACTCTAGGCTGCCTGACTCAGCCCTGTACTGCCCCCTACCTCAACTGGCCCCCCACTCAGCCCCAAGTTAGCTGCCACTGCTTCCCATTGCCACATTTTCAGACCTATTGGAAGCCCCACAGGCCATATAATGTGGCTTTGCAGGCAGGACCTGGTGTTACAGGTAAGGGCTGAGCACCCCAGATCTAGCAGACTTCCATTTTGGCCCTGAAAAAAGTGAAACATGGCTGACACCAGTCATACAAGCTGCCTCACAGCCATTGCAGAAGATAATAAACAATTTACAAGTGGTTTAGAGCTGGGTGTTCTGGATTCTAACACTGATATATGACTGGCTCACCATGGGATCTTTACAAGTCACACAGGTGGCCTGACCTTGCAGCCCCTGATTCTGAAACACTGAACACCCCCCGCCCCGTGCAAGCATGCTTTGAGATTCTTGCATGAAAGGCAATGCTTGAAACACTTGATACCTCTGGTTAATATTTCCGTGTTTCTTTATAATTTTGCCTCTGTCAAACACTAGAATAGGATTTGAAAGATCCAAAAAGAATATACTACAATCGTTTTTTTTTTAACCCTAGCCTTTGTATTACATCATTGCTTTCCTTTTAGGGTTAATGCTTAAAAAGTATGTCTGTAAGAGATGCAGGCTAAATATGGACTTAAACCAGATGTCATGCCTCTAGGAAGTTGGATGCTTACCTACTCCCTGAAGAGAGAGCTTTTCAATCAGGCCAAGAAAACTGTCTATATCTATCCTCAGTTCCCAGGGCAACTCACTTTATCTAGCCCTTCTCAAATGTGTTGACGCTGAGCGGATAAGTCTCTTCCTACACTACAGCAAAGATCCCCACAGAGAGGTATTTTTCAACTCAGTAAATTGTCCCATTCACTGGTCTCCATCTTCCTGGGACCTTTAGGTCCATCTCAAACAGCCTATTCCCTGCCAAAGAGAGTGCTTTTATAGCAACTGCAGTCAATGTCAGCTGAGGTGCTTTTCAGTTCATACCATCCACATTAATCCCATCGTAACCATTTGTCTGCTGGGACTTATACTTTCCATATACCCAAGGTCAACATAAGATGTTTATTCCATTGATTCAGCTGCATCCACTCTTGACAACAGTAGCCAGCCATCACCAACTTTGCTACTGTAGATAAGGCTGAAAATAGTGAATTTTGGTACCAAGGAGGTTTTAAGTACAACCCTGACTTTTATTTGGCATCTTTTGGTGATCTTCTTTAGAATATAAAGAGAGAACAGAACTGTTAAGCCTAGAAATAATGATAAGCCTGGCCACTCAACTTGTACAATGCCAACCCACCTGAGTGAAGAGATTCAGTCCACCCAAAAGAGAGCTGGGATCATAGCCTCAAGGCAATTGTCCATATAGAAATGGTAACCAACTTTTAGATCCTGGCAAGATAAACTAGTGTATCTTACAGGAATAGGTGTGGGGTAAGGTTTGCCAGGGCACTCACTGCAGGTTTACAGTAGAACTGTTCTGATGGCCCTATATGGGCAGGACAAGTTAACATGGGATCCAGTAGCTAAAATAAGGAGTGAGAACTGGAATGATATTGAGCACAAATTACTGGTGTATTGGGGACACAGGGGACAAAAGAACAATGCTAATCTTGGATGACCCCTGCCCAGTTGGGCATCTGAAACACTATATTCCAAGCATTCAGGAAATACTGAAGACAATAAACCATTCTGTCATATTTTTAGTAATATTTAGTGCGATAAGCCAACACATGAGATAAAAGTTTACATTTTCACATCCAAAAGGCTAAAATTTATGGTTTTAACATGTTATAAAATATGGAATAATGAAAACCACTCTGCCAGAGTTAGCACTCTGGTTGCCCTTATTACTATCCTAGCTACAAAATTAAAGGTAAAGTATTTGACTTATGATTTAAGACAAGTGCAAAACAATGTAACTCCTCTAATAGCTTGATATATATAATACAGGTTGCCAGGACTTGACTTTGAATGTAGTGTAGTATTCTGGTTGGTTGTTTTGTTCTTCAGCAAAAGTGGTTATTTAAAATATGTCAGCATGGCTTAGTGGTGTTATTTTTGAACATTGTAGGAGTATGAAAGAGGAATGAAAGCCAACTGTCGCAATTAATTGGAAATAATACATTTAATTTTGGAAGGCAGAAATAATAGAAAACATGCCTGGCTGTTCATCTCTGGTTGTCTGATCTTTTTCTGTTATTAAATAAATCAAAACCGCTTGTGATCTCAACCTGTAATATAAGATCTCTGAATGTCTGACTTATGATTTAATAATCATTCTAATGCCTGCCAACCTTGGAGGAAAACTTTCTTTTTTATACAAGACCTCCCCAAGCTGTTAGAAGAATTGTCTGTCCCATTTTTAACAATTGTAGGTTTGGGGTATTTAACTGATACTCTACACAATTGCCACAACTTTTGCCAATTACCTGATATTTAATAGAATAACCCTCCCAAGAGAGCACACAAAAGACTCTCCCTATGCCTAAGGAAGAGCATTTGTGCCCAAAAGCTTGCAAAGAACAATTTTTCCAACTATTTAGTTGGTCTAAATAAAGATATCACATTTACCCAAAGAACTTTGTCTACCTATGTCCTTAGACCAACATGGCTACAACCAACAACTTAACAGGTGTAGCTCAGGGTTTCTTACTAGAATTGTTCTTTCTTAAAAAAAAATCACTTGCTTATAAGTGTTCTCTGATTTATCAGCACAAATCACCCTAATCTGTTGTAAGGAATCTAAGCACTATTTACTTCAAATAAAATGTTTAAAAGGTAAACCAAACTGGGCTCCAGGATCTTGAAATCAGGTCAGCACAAGCTGACCCATGTCTTTTTGGTGTCAGCAGTATTACAAATGCTTGAGATGTTACAATTAATCTCAAGATTGTTTGGTGCTCATTTTAAAGCCCCAGCGTCTGAAGATAATGAGGTTGGGTAAGAATGTTAGCTTTTATGAAAGAACTAGCCAATTGCCCATCAAGAATGATGGGAGGATTAGGGGAAGGAGGAGAGGGGCGGGCAGGTAGGGATGGAGCGCAGCCACCCACCACCCCATGCTGCCACCATCCCCCAGGAGCAAGAGGGGGAAATTTGTATATGGAGACTGCTGCCACCACCCACTGCCCTGTGCTGCTGCCGCCACTTCACATCCGGGCACATACCACCTGCCCCCCACTCTGTGTCCAGCTCTGTGCCACCCCCACCCCCCGCCTCTGGTCTACATCCAGCCCCGTGCCACTCCCCCCATGTCCAGCCCCGTGCCACGCCTCTGCTTTGCATCCAGCCCCACACCACTCCCCTCCCCACTGTCCATGTACACCTAGCCTGTTCCACCTGGCCCACTCTACGGGAGCCATGTCCCACCCATCATTCTTTCATAGATTTCATAAACATTAGGGTTGGAAGGGACCTTGGAAGATCATCGAGTCCAGCCCCCTGCCCAAAGGGCAGGAAGTCCGCTGGGGTCATAGGATCCCAGCAAGATAAGCATCCAATTTACTCTTGAAGGTGTTCAACATAGATGCTTGAACCACCTCCAATGGCAGGCTATTCCAGACCTTGGGGGCTCGGACAGTAAAGAAATTCTTCCTTATGTCCAGCCTGAAATGGTCTTGCAGTAGTTTATAACTGTTCGACCTCATCATCCCTTGGGGCACTTTGATGAACAAATGTTCCCCCAGGTACTGGTGGTCACCCCTAATAAACTCATAGGTGGCCATCAGATCACCCCTGAGCCTGCACTTTTCCAGGCTAAAGAGCCCCAGGGCTCTCAGCCTGTCATCGTAGGGTCTGCTTCCCTGACCTCTGATCATGCGTGTGGCTCTTCTCTGGACTCTCTCAAGCTTCTCCACATCCTTTTTGAATTGTGGAGCCCAAAACTGGATGCAGTACTCCAGCTGCGGTCTCACCAAGGCCAAGTACAAGGGGAGAATGATGTCCTGGGATTTGCTTGAGAAGCATCTATGGACGCAAGCGAGCGTTTTGGTTGCTTTACTAGCCACAGCATCATATTGCAGGCTCATGTTCATCTTGTGGTCAACGATGACCCCCAAGTCTCTTTCTTTCACAGCGCTAGCCAGTGGCGCACTGCCAAGCCTATAAGGATGCTGCAGGTTTTTCCTCCCAAGGTGGAGAACCTTGCATTTTTTGGTGTTAAACACCATCAGGTTCTCGTCCCCCCATTTGCTGAGCCTGTCCAGGTCAGCCTGGATCACCCTCCTGTCTTCTGGTGTGGATGCTTCGCCCCAAAGTTTGGTGTCATCGACGAACTTGGCCAGTCCGCTTCTGACTTCAATGTCCACATCATTAATGAAGGTGTTGAACAATATGGGTCCAAGGACACAGCCTTGGGCGGGGGACCCCACTGGACAGCTTGATGGACGTTCTTGACGCAGCACTGGCTGGAGCCATGCCCCCCAAGAGCGTTACGGATGAACAGACAGATGGACTAAGCCTATATATATATATAAAATAAACTTATAGCTCTCTCAGTTGCAAGGTAAAGCTTGAAAACCTAACCTCTGGTCACCCTTATCTCAGGGTGAATGTGTTCATGGAAAATACATTCCATGAGCGAAGATCATGGTTTTGAGAGGCCAGGCTCATAGCTTTTGAATGTTTGGGGTTAGCAATACTGACACCGGGTAAAACCCTGATATTGAATCAATAGGAATTTTGCCACTAGTTACAATGTACCAAGATTTCACTCCGTGAGTCTCTACATCAGGTGTGGGCACAAAATGGCCCACAGGCTGGATCCTAGCACCAACTGGTTGTATCCAGCTTGCGGCTGCCCCTGTGGCACACTGCATGGGGCCAAGCTCTACCTTCTCCCACCCAGAGCAACATGCATCCACACTGCACCTGCCAATGGCACAGCTGTAGCTCCAGGCAGTGCACACAGTTTCCCAGTGAGGTTGCCTTCTACCCACGCTGCTGCCCACAGGTGGCTGAATATCACGCTGGGCAGCAGGAGCTGGAGCTCCATGTGCTGGGGCAGGAGGTACCTGGCTGGGCATGTGGTGCCCTGGTCTACCTGTTGCCCAGAGTAGCACAGCGGGGGAAGGAGGAGGAACCACTGGAGGCAGGGGAAGCCGAATAGTACCTGGGTGGCTGTCACAGAAGCAGCAGCAGCCCCACTAGGAAGCTGTACGTGCTGGCCAGGGCAGGAGCAGTGCTGGTGAGCACAGGGCTGATGTGGGCCACAGCACAGGCTGCCCCGGGCAGGAGCAGGCAGGACTCAGCCCCATGCAAAATGCCATGGGGGAAACTGCACCACCTGGACAAGCTCTGCTGCATTTGCCCCCTGCCCCAACCACCTCCCCCCCCCACTCCTGGCTGGTTGCCGTGACCTACTACACAGGCAACACGCCCCCATGCACACGCACACGCACACGTGCACACCCCCACACAGACCCTCACATCATGACTTCTTGTTGACAGCTAGGCTGGGATTCAAGAAAGTATTTAGGGAAGTGCTCAAGTTCCTCAGTATTCAATACACTTTTTTGGATGGAGCACATCTTTAAGTCCAATTTATTTCCACGGGGCTTAAGCACCTTCTTAAGTGCTTTTCTGAATACAAATGATTTCCTGAATATGGGCTTTTTATAACTAGTAAAACTATTGTTAAAAAATGAGCCAATAGTGTATGGAAAGACAGTCTGCTAAATGTTAAAAGGTCACCACAAGCTTTTTATTATCAACTGGATTTTAAATTTGGCCATAAGTTTCATGTTGTTAGATTTAAGGTGATTGGGACAAAAGCCTGATTGGATCCAGGGGGTTCTAATGATGATCATTGTTTTCTAAGTCTGGTAACTTATTTTGCCTTCCTTTAAAAATCTGCTGTACTGCTGGTCTTTCCTTTCTTTTGGGAGAAGACAATGATTATGACTCATTCATACTGTGTAATACCAGACTGCTGAAGCTGTGCATCTAGGATACACTTGAACAACAGAGGTTATATCTTTCAACAAAAAGTGGATGGAAGGCTCAACCCAGTCCCAATCTATCCCTTCTCACCTGTAAATCCTGTCAGAGGACACACTGGGGGAAGGAAATAATCAGGCATGATCCTGTGGTAGGGGTCATGGGCGACTGGTGCCTCCTGATCCTGGGGGGTCAATAGTGGCTGATTGCCGACTGGGGTGGGGGGCCCAGCCGCTGATTGCCGCCACTGGGAGAAGTGCCGCCAGCGCTTCTCTTAGCACCCCACATTTTCGGGGGGGGGGGGCACCAGCTTTCACCCCCCACTCCCTGGCCGCTGAGGGCCAAATCTCAGGGGGGGACACATGACCTCCAACCCCCCTATGCGTTGCCCATGGTAGGAGTTCTTTCCAGGTCATTTGGTTACATGGATGGATCCAGGATTTTGAAAAGTTAGGTGCAGATGGTGTGGCACATCATCAAATATAGCATGGCACACTTTTGTTCAGTTAAAGAGAAACTAGATACTTTACTAATATGCTAGGGGGGTATCACCATATTATTCAAATTAAAATCAAAGCAAAAATAATATAACTATTGGAACGTCCACTAATTTGCTATATTAAACATAGCATTAAAACAAAACATAACAAACTGGCAAAAAAAAAGTCAGAATAGTCAAAAGATACTGTGTCATGAATCCCGTAGTCATTATAGTTAAACGTCCATCTCTTATTCAGATTTGTAAAATAAAATCTGGCCTTCTAGAACATCTTGATAGTGACTCCAATACTTTGTCTGACATTTCTACATCTGAGTTAATATTACCACACCTGTGTCAAGTTATTTAGCTAGAACTAAGAACAGTCTGCAGGGCTGTGAAACAGAAGAGAGGCATTACCAGGAATGGCTAACAGACATCAAAACTGCAGAAGAAAGGATAGCTGGAAGAGTGTAGGTTGTAGCCATGTTGGTCTAAGGACAGAGGCAGACAAGGTTCTGTGGGTGAATCTGATATCTTTTATTAGACCAACTTAAATTGTCGGAAAAAAATGTTAAGCAAGCTTTCAGGTTTAAAAACCCTTCGTCAGCCTGGAAGTTGAAAGAGTGGAACATCAAGACCATTAAAAAAGAGAGAGGGTCATTAACACCTGTGGAGTAGAAACAAATTAACAGGAATCAGGAAGATGATAATGAGCCATGAAGTCAGTCACATCTCTCAGTGCTGCCTGAAAAGAAATACTGCTTCCCCTCCCAGGCAGTTGGTTTTAAAGTTTGGATGGAAAGGGATGCGACTGCACCCATCATGGATCTACCCATCTGGTGATCAGAGGCAGTTTTGTATTGCCACAGCAAAGTCCGAGTCCTACTCTCAAGACTGGCAGAACAGCCCCTAGTATCTTTCAGAAGCCAAGATCACCTTCACAGAAGCCCTGTGCCTCTACCCGTTTTAAATTGTGGGCAGTAGTACAGCTCCAGAGAGACTTCCTCCAGCTAGATATCTCAAAATCCAAATCCTGAGGTAGAGGAGGTGGTATATGGGACTGCAGATTGGCACAGCATTGTCTTTTTTGCCTGAGATGGTCAGAGACAGATTGAGATGATGTGCATCTTCCAGTCCTATTGCCCCCTATAATAATTCTTCCTTTTTTGTGATCAGCTTCCAAGAAGCTGAGCACACTGCCTCTTATTCAGCCAAGTATGTGAGTAATCTCATTGACTTTGATCCTCTGTTATCCACTAATTAATAAACACGGCTGTTAATAATTTACTGGGCGGAAGGTTAAACCCAGAACATGCTAGATCTACATTTCTGCTCTCTGATGCCTTTTACATCCACAAAACAGAGACAGCATAAGGAGAGCCCATACTACCCAAACAATGTACCTCCAGAGCCAGTAGGGGCTACATTTACTGGCCTCTACATAAACAGATGCCTAAGATAGGTATAGCACCTAAGCATGATAAACCTAACACAGGTGAGGGTGCCCTCTCCTGCCACAGCCACTTCTCAGCCTGTCCCCAAGTGCATCTCCTGGATAATGGGGTACCACTAAATCCAGAAAAGGTATGGAGGGGTGCTGTAAGCCTTAAAAGGTTGAGAATCACTGTTGTGGATTATAATCAAGAATGGGCAATAACATGCTCTGTGGCCAGCTTCATCAAGAATGCCTTATTCCAGGACTTGCCTCAAAATTAAATTTTACTACTACTAACATGTCTTAATGAGCAAGAACGTAGTTGAAACTCAAAAGGTCAACCCCAGCACAAAAGAAAGTTCCAAGTACATGAAGGATTGATACCAATTACGTGGATTTCAGAAAAGCAGACTTCAATTCACTTGGAAATAATGGGCAAGATCCCCTGGGAGACCAGTCTGAGGGGGAGAGGAGTCCAGGAGAGCTGGCTGTACTTTAAAGAGATCTTACCGAGGCCGCAGGAACAAACCATCCCCATGTGCAGGAAAACTAGCAAATGTAGCAAGCGACCAGCTTGGCTTAGCAGGGAACTCTTCAGTAAGTTTTAAACGTAAAAAGGAAGCTTCTAAGAATTGGAAACTTGGACAAACAACTAGGGAGGAGTATAAGAGTATTGCTTGGGCATGCAGGGATGAAGACAGGAAGGCCAAAGCACAACTGGAGATGCAGCTAGCAAGGGATGTGAAGGGTAGCAAGAAGGGTTTCTACAAGTATGTCAGCAACAAGAGGATGACCAGGGAAAGTGTGGGTCCTTTGCTAAATTGGGGATGCAACCTAGTGACAGATGATGCAGAAAAGGCTGAAGTGCTCTATGCTTTTTTCACCTCAGTCTTCACAGGTGAGGTCAGCTCCCAAACAAATGCACCTGGCAGCACAGTTTGAAGAGATGAGCAGCCAACAGTGGCAAAAGAACAGGTTTGAGACTATTTAGAAAATCTGGTTGTGACTGTGCACAAGCCCATGGGGCTGACGGGATGCACCCGAGGGCGCTGGGGGAGTTGGCCAATGTGATTGCCCAGCCACTGGCTAAAATCTTTGAAAACAATGTAATTGGTGATTGGAAGAGTTCCTGGGTGATTGTAAAAGGGCAAATATAGTACCCATCATTAAGGAAGGGAAGAAGAAGGATCCAGGGAACTACAGACCAGTCAGCCTCACCTCAGTCCCTGGAAAAGTCATGGAGCAGGCCCTCAAGGAATCCATTTCTAAGCAATTGAAGGAAGAGGAGGTGATTGGGGACAGTCAGCATGGATTCACCAAGAGCAGCATGCTTAGTGAATTTGAAAACATGCTACTCCTTAAGAACTATGCTAGCCTGCGCATGTGCGCACACACACACACACACACACACACACACACAGCACATACAACAGTGTACAGCATACAATGCAATGGCAACACTTTTATCAGAACTGGTGACCTTTTAACTTTAACTAATTTTTTTCAAGCCTTCCCTTTGCAGGTTTATTTGTCTAGTAGCTTCTTTCTTAGCAACTCAGTTGCACTAGTTCCTATTTTCAGTCTCTTACACTTGTCCGTTTTCAAGGCAAAAATTCTGCTTGAAGTCGTATTTTTTTTCTAAATGCATCTATTCCATCCCCCACTTTTTTATTCTTGGATAGGAGAGGCTTATTTGCCAGGAAGTGGTGACAGTGCCAAGTGTCACTTTGACATGGAAAAGCTTTTTATTTTTAAGGGAGGTTTTCTCACATAATATAAAGATGGGGAGACTCTGGATTTGGCCTCATCTTCTCTGGAAACCTCATCTATAAACAAATCTCTTTGACTACCTCTCATGCTTTTTATCTTGGCCTTTCCAACCTGTATTGTCTCAGGAACACAACTACAATGGTTCATGCATCAAAATCTGGCCTTTGATGTAGCTACAGCTTGATGTATTAATTGCTTTGAAGATTAGAAGATAGTCAAGGTTTTGATGCCAATATGAGGTCTGAGAGACAGTGGAGAAGCTTGAACACTGGTATGGTCCCAGAAGCCTTGGCCCAGAACAAGCAGACAGTTGCCTCCTTTGCCAGCTGAAAGCAGTGCATCCTCTTCACATTTTGCTTCAGATAGTGAACAACAGGAATCTGGTCTGGAAGGGATAAATGTGAGGATTACTGCAGTCAGCTTTCTTTCCTATGAGTGAATGGGACAAAGTTTCCTAGCAACAAAAGCATTCTTAGAAACTGATACCACCTGGACACCCAGACTGAGTGAGGAATGAAAAACAGAGCAATTAGGCTTCGCACCAGTGTGAGGAATGAACCTGGGAGCCTTTACAGTAGGATGGAGACATCTCTTCTAGTTCTTTAATTTTTTAATTCTTTCCAGCTAACACTACTTCAATTCCTGGCTTGATTCAAGTTGAATCTGCTGGTCTTTATCCAAGAGCTCATTTTCTTGTAAGCATTCTAACAGGTTACCATCATTGCATCAACTGAGAATGAACTGTGTGTCACTGGCATACTTCTGGTAAACGAGACTTGTTATGTAGGTATTGAGGAGGATGTAACACCAATCCCCTTGCATTTCCGTATGCAAAGACATTCAGAGAAATCCCAGCAGTCTTTCCTGCCCAAGAGCAGGGGGGGTTGGACCAGATGAACTGTAAGGTCCCTTCCAGTCCCTAACAGCTATGAAACTATTAATCAGCACCGCTGAGTTATATTGAAGAGGTACCATATGAACCATCTACTCCTTTTGTCTGAAACTAAGTGACCTGGGAGAAGCCATGCTGAAAAGGAGAGACCTTACTGAAGTTCAAGAGGAAATAGAGCCTCTCCGCTGAAAACATGCCATGCAGATCTTTTTAAACAAATGGTAATTAGGCAGTGGACCAGATTACCAAGTGATATAATTTCCTCATCCTCACTAAGATTTAAAATTTGAGATTGGTATTCTTCTATGAGATACTCTCTGGTTCAACCACTAGCTACTCTGTTTAAGGCAAGAGTTATAGGATAATATTCTACCATGTTTGAGAGAAATGTTCACAGTGGTCACTGCTATCCTTATGAATACTCTGGGCACACAAGCTACAGAAAAAAATGCATCCCTTTTCAAGCCAAGATGCAGTATCTCATTTGCTAGACTTTTTGGAAAGTAACAGATACAAAGAGGTTCAGATTTGTTGCAGAGCCTGTTATTGTCCCTTCACATTTTCTTTATCTTGGGGAGGAGGGGGATAACAAGATAACACAACATAAACACAAGGAACTGTGGATCATTTGGAACAAATTTTGGGGGGTTTATGCTCTGATCAGATGTTCCAGTGGTTTCTGATGCCAAATGATGACTGAAATGTGCTGTTGCCCCTGGAGGTATAACTTGTTTGTAGCAAACTAACTGCCTAAAAACTATTAGTTTTACTGAGACCACATTTTAAAGGAATTTCCAAGCCCCTTTTTCCTGACGTTTTATTGCACAATTAGTCAAAATCCATGCCAATTCTGAACTCATCCACTTTGTCAAGTGTCCAAGCCCTTTGCTCCAAATTCTAGAGGAGAACTATCTGAACCCATTTCCCCCCATTTTAGATGGGTACACAAAAACAACTCTTCCCTCTGGATAACCCATCCCTTAGCATTTTAGTATATCTGATCTAATACCTAGGACTTTTGTGTATTTAAGTATCCATTACACCTTTAACATGCACTCATGATTCAAAAGATGAACTATGTACAAGACCTAAAACAAATGCCCAGTGGATAGTCCTCATAGAGCTGAATTAGTATTAACACATTTTCCTAAACAAAGTCAAGGATTAGTCTTAGGCACTTGCGATGAACTGTCCTTGCTTAAACTCTTGAAATGAACATGTTACCTATGTGCTTCACTTTTCACAGTACCAGCATTTAAAAGAATGGTGGGTTTTCCTCTCTCACACTTCATTATTGCCATTCACAGTGAGGAATAATCACCTCCACACTTAGGAACCAAGTTGTAACTCCATAATGATTCACGTTAGACATAGAGTCATACTCAGGGATAGGTAACCACCAGCACAGGTGCCAGAGTGTGGCACACAAAGGCATTTTGCTTGGCACGCATGCTTCTGGGCAAAGGGTGGGGGAAGGCACCAGGTCTGCACTGCCACAACAAGGATTGGACCCCTGGCGGCTCTCATGCCATCTGCCCCTGGCACACAAATATCTTAGGAGTCAAGGTTACAAGCGTTTTGGGCACTTTGCCCAAAAACGTTGCCTATTCTTGCTTTAGTTCATAGAAACAGAGCTGGAAGGGGCCTCTTGTGGCCAAATGCTAAGCCAAAGACCCCCCTAAATTGCAACCTCAAACCCTAACATTCACAATACCCAAAACATCCAGAACACCTATACAACACGCAATAAGTAGGCAAGGGAGATGAGGGCACTGGCAATGCTTTGCCACTGCAACAACAAGGAAGTAGTTGGCCAAAATAATCCCTTTCCATTAGCTTGATTTTCAAATCTACATCCTGATGAACATTAATACATTGGTCTTCAGTATGCACCAATGGTCTTAAGTCAGTCACTAGTTTCAATGAGGTGTCTCTCTTTTTTCAGCCAAGTCAGTCAGCTCATTCTAAACCAGTTATCAAAGGCTTGGACCACAAGGAAACAACTTTCATTTTACAGCTAAGCCCTGCAGCGCCATGAGAACTAATATGTTTAGCTGCTAAAAAAATATTAATTTCCCAAACTGTGCCCATCCAACTATTCTATCTAACAGTGAATCTGGAAGCATTCCAGTACAGATGCATAAGTGGTCAATAGAATGAAAAACTGACTTTGCACTGAAAGTTTAAGTATACTTGAAACATCAGCATAATCAATTGTGTTCTTGAACAATCAATTCTCCTATGAAATCACCTCAATTTCTATTTACACTCCCATTTCTCACTGTATTTCCAGATTTTGACCTATATTTCCTATAACTGAGAACCCAGTGGCTGTCATTTGAGGACAATGTTCATTTGCTACGTAAGTGCATCTTTCTACATATCGAGTCAGCCTCTATTAGCAGACACAGCAATCAACTATTTCAGGACCTATTTTAACTCATGTTAGCCTTTAGGAATAGGTAGCTTATTCACAGTTTTTACAAGGCTTATTGTGGGGCGGGGGGGGGTGACATTTTATCAAACACATAGTCACAAATAGGCTTCTCTGGCTGCCTTACAGTAATAATGCTAAACTGGTTGCCTAATATAGTTGACACAAAACAGAAATAAAAAGGACAACCGAATGTTTTGAGTTCTGCATCTCTCAAGAACAGCATTTTGAAACTCCCTACTAGGGATGTGAATGGTTAAACAACGTTTAACTGATCAGCTCAGTGATAACCGGTTCTAGCAGTTATCATTTAGCCTAGAGCCCAGCAGGTCAGGAGGGAAGTGGGGGGTGGGGAAAGAGAGGAAGGGGGAAGGAAGTCCTGTGGTGCCCTAGAAGGAATTGGAAGGCAGCGGAGCAGGAGGGAGAGAGGAGCGAGGATGAGAGGGGTGACTAAAACCTAATAGCTAGGCTAGGCAGAGGGAGGGAGGGAGAGAGAAGTGAGGGAGGGGAGGGGTTGCCTGCTCCCTCCCTTGCAGCGTGCTAGTGGTGGCAGCAGGCTGGTAAAGTCCCTCTTTAGCTGCTGCCTGCCGATGCAACTGGTCCTGGGAAGCCTTGCGCCAGTGGCTGCAGCCCCTTGCTGGCTGCTGCCCCCCACAACTTCTTGGGCTGTGCTGCCTGCTTAGCAGGGATGCTATGGCACCTGGCTTCCCACACTGCTTGGGGAAGATGAGTGCAGTCCCCCTTCTCCTCGACTCAGAGCCACAGGCTAGAGCCCAGCATTGCCACTCCTGTCCCCATCCTTGCACCCCACCGATTAGTCATTTAACTCGTTGTAATTACAACAGGTTAAACAAATATTTATTTAAATCAGTATTTATGTTCCTACACTACTTTAATCCACTGATGCACAACTTCAGCAGTGGCAGCAACAATGCCAGTGCTAACAGGGCCCATCTTAGCGTTTTTAACACTGCAGCTACCTGTGGAATGACTCTAAAGGGAATACGGCAGTAGAAGAATATAAGAAAATGCCTAAAGCCGTGTTTCTCAACCCGTGGGTAACAAGAATGTGTGAAAGGATTGCACTTTAAAAATGGATCAACAAACTTTGAAAATGGATTCTTTTTTAAAGTAGAAAAAAAGTGGGAAACCATGGCTTTTCCCTTGCAGGCTGGCAGAGTTTCAGCCTGCAAGGGGCTGCTAGGCTGCAAGGGGCTGCATACACCCTCTCCCTGCCCCACACACTGGGAGACTGGGGCTGTGGGGCAGCGGGTCAGGAGTTGGGGCACTGGGCCAAGACCGGCCATTGATGTTTACAAATTGGTCCTGGTACAAAAGAGTTTGACCTAAAGTACAAATAGATGCTTAAGGATGGTTTTAGATACTTAACTTGGGGCACTTAACTGCTTAATTTCCAACGTATACAAAGAGGATATAATCTATATCAGAGAGATTTGAGTTTCAATAACTGTTTCTAAGGTGCTTTGGGAACAGTCCACTATTGTGTAAGTGAAATTTAATAAATTAAAATATATTTTAATATTTTTGAGTCATACACAGTTATTAACTAGTATCTAACATTTATCTAACCAATCTTCTTCAGTTATATTAAAAACATCTTTACCAATAGCATTGTTTACAGACTCAAGAAGTATTAAAACACATCATTATGCAATTTCGGAGGAGATTTTATCTAAAAGAATACCATGCTCCAAAAGCCAATGATAACAATTCTCTTTTTTTTAAATGTGATCATAATGATGACTTTTGATGGTCTTAGCCTCCATCTTTAACATTTTTATTAGCTCCAAATGAAGTGATATTATGAAATAAACAGCTTCAGGAATGTTAATTTTGTTATGCATGTTCATGTTTGTGACCTCTCATAACCACTGTATTTCCGCAGATATTCATAGAAGGATAAGGAAAAAGTCACTGAGGTAAAGGGTTGTATGTAGTTCATCTTGAAACCTCAGTATTTCCATTGATTTTTCAGGAGACATTAGGACATTATACAAACTATTCATGGTCTCAACACACTACACAAGCAAAGAGCATAGACTGAACTGCCAAAATTAAAATGAAGCCCAGTTACTTGACTTTTTGTTTCTTCCTCGCTTGGAATTGTTCAGTTTTATTTTTGACAGACTTTATTAGCAACGATAAGGCAGGATCTATGGATTTCTTAGGGACACTTGCTTTCTTTCCTATGTCAGCTTCCTGTTTCTTCTCTGCCTCTGTAGCATCTTGCTGCTGCTGCTCTCTTCGGCGGGCTTTCTCCTCCAAGATTTTTTTCACTGCTTTTGTCTTTTTGAAGTTTGGATCAGAAGGATCCAAATTAAACAAGTGGGAAGTATACATGGCCTGGAACCTTGCATCAGCAACATTCACCTGAAGACAGAAGAGAACCAATTTCAGTTAGCCATTTTATGGATAAAAAAATTCCAGAAAGTACTATAAGAAAATAATGTTACATGAAGCTATGTATTCATGCACGTGCAGAAAGCACTAACTACCTTTTGGTTGTATGCAAAAAGGTGATGCAAGAAGATGAGCTACATGCTGTTAGGACATTACACAAACTCTTTATGCCACAGGAGGTAGGCCAAAAAGTTCCTTTTGGTTATAAATAGAGCCAGCATGAAAAAAGCCGGTAGAGAAAATAGGCCTGAGTGAAGTGGCAGGTATTCACTTTGGATTCCGCCAACTCAGAGGACAGTAATTTGATTCGGAGATTCGAATTACTGTCCCAATTAGATTCGGCCAAATCAGACCCTAAAGATTTGGCGTCACTTCGGAGATTCAGCCATAGAATAAACAGGCAGCTGACACAGCTGCCTCCAGCTGACAAGTCTTGGGATTGGGGGAGGGAAGGGGCGTGGGGGCACATTACTCAAGGAAAGGGACAGGGGAGCACAGGATGTGGACGCGGTAGCTCTCGAAGTGGGAGCTATGCTCTGCTGCCGCTTGCCGAGCCAGTGCGGGGCAGAGGGGGCCACAATGTGGGCATGACTCACTCTGAGCAGAAGGGGGCAAGCAGCAGCAGGGCATAGCCCCTGCTCCCAGCTACCACACCCACATCCCGTACCCCCCATGCTAGCTGGCAAGTGGTGGTAGAACAGAGCCCCCACTCCCAGTGCTGATGCAGGCGCAGCAGTGCTGGAAGCGTGGACTCTGTGCTGGCACCACTTGCCAGCAGGCACTGCAGAGCACAGGGGCAGTGGGTGCAGCTGCGCTGGGAGAGGGGACTCTGCACTGCCACTGCTTGCCAACTGGCGCAAGGGGGTGGGCGATGCTGTCACTTGCCAGCCAGCATGGCGGGACACAGGTGCAGCAGCGCTAGGAGCAGGGGCTATACCCTGATGCCACTTGCCCTCTTCCACCCAGAGCAAACCATGCCTGCATCCTGCCTCCACCCCGCCAACTGGGAAAGCAGCAGCAGGGCATAGCCCCTGCTCCAAGTGCTGCCATGCCCATATCCTGTGCCTCCCGAGTCCCGCAGTACAAAGGCAACACACAGGAGGGCACTGGGGTGTGGGGAGGGGGGGAGGACGGGACATGTCCCCCAACAGCGAGCACTCTGGGTGCTCGGGGGGCATGGACAGCGCTTGTGTCCCCTCCTGAAATTGGCTCCACTGGCAGGATGCTGGGGCATGGTTGGCGCGCTCAGTACCCAGATGCTGGGGGACCCCCCCACACCCTGGTTGTGCCCTGCTGGTGCCCCCCCAAGACTTGGAAAGCACCAGTCACCCATGCCCGTGTCCCCCGCCCCAGCTAGACAGCCTGTCCCAGCCCCAATCCTTACCTCCCCAATGCCCCTTCCCTCCCCCAATCCCAACAGCCTTACCAGCTGGAGGCAGCTGTGTCAGCTGCCTGTTTAGTCTGTGGCTGAATCGACAAATCTTTTCCAAATCGATTTGGATGCTTTAAATTGATTCAGAGCTTTTAACTGGTCTCCCGATTTGATTTGGATTCAGAGATTTGGTCCCCGAATCGGGCTGAATCTCCTCCAAATCAAATCGGCTACTGAAGCTTCACACAGCCCTAAGAGAAAGGCCAGGAAGAGGACAATGACAAATGCTGCAGCTAAGTTATAAGAAGGCTTGTGGAATGTACTCCATCTCCTTAGACATTTATATCATCTGGTTTCACTTCCCCTACGAGAGAAATATTGCTTGTAATCTAAACCCATGTAAAAGTGCACCCAGCCTCTATGGTGAAAAGGAGACATATGTAGGTAATAAAACATTTGAAAGCAGCACACACCAATACAAGTTGTATTCTTATTTGAATCAACCTTTTTCTCTAAAGGAGCTCTGTAAAGAGGTTTAAGTTTAATTGTATTGTAAACATTTTGTTGATATGGTACTCAAAATCTGTGACTGAGGTCTAACTCTTTCATCAGACTACCAATCCACTCTTCTTAAAAAGGAACCAATACTTTTAAGCTTCTACTATATTTCAGAATTAGGAGGCTCTTGTTACCTCAAAGTCATCTTCTATCAACTCTTCCTTTTTCAGTAGCAGTTTCTTTTTCTTTTTAGTCAGGTT
The DNA here is from genome assembly GCF_030867095.1 of Alligator mississippiensis. NCBI lineage: Eukaryota > Metazoa > Chordata > Crocodylia > Alligatoridae > Alligator > Alligator mississippiensis. The sequence goes on along the minus strand of NC_081824.1, from coordinate 220,753,393 downwards.
CTGTTGTTCTACAATTTTGTCATAATTGAAATGTTTTCTGTCATCGTTTTCATCATCCATCATGAGCAGAGCCATTTCAGCCTTTTACAATAAAAGAAAGAAGTTAAAAAAAAAAATCAGTTTACACAATATCTCTCAATAGTATATGGGATACAGATGTTCCATCTGAAACACGAGAACTCAGGATTTCCAGTGCTCCAGGGGAAGATTTGTAATTTGTAAACAGATTGCAAGCAATTATAAAAACAAAGAAATGTTAGTTTAATAGTGTAAAAATATCTTCTAAAACATTTGGAGAACTGGTGAGGAGGAAAGAGTTGGTATTATTAAATGAGCATGTACATGCAGAGGCAGATGCAGGTTTTAGTCTCATTTTAAATACTTATATCTAACTTCAGGTTAGCATAGGTTTGATAGGCAATCCTCTCCATTACTACTTAACATTTTAAGAATGTTACTTATTGCTTATAAAATCATAGCAGATTTATTATTTAAATAGAACAAGCTAAAGAGGCACTCCTTTAATTCAATATACTCAGTGTTGCTCATTTTCATTGTATCACCTGAATATAAAAACACTATCCACAGCTGCTACAAGATTTATCCAATCTCAGCATTCACACATCGAAGATAAAAGATTGAAACCGTTGTCTATTTTATTAAATTAATTTTTATGTTTTTATTTATGAAAACCCTTGGGTAAAAAATTAATTTGACCCATTAACCAACAAATGGAAAAAACAGTAATGAAGGGTAATACTGTGATTTCCATTCGTGCCACTAAAAATTAAGGACAATATCAAACAGTTCTGAACAGCCAACCTTTTGGTATTCCTATAAATAGGAAACTACTGTTTTTTAAAAAAATATTAAGGTTATGTTTTAAGGGAAAAAATTCACTTGATGTGGAATTACTCAGCTGCTTTGAAAAACATGTTATACAAAAACATTTTTTTCATGGATTTTTAACCAAAATGTGATACATGTGAAGGAGTCCATGACAAGTCTCCAGGTAAGCTACTCTATCTGGCAAAAACTACCGAGGGTAGGGATTGTACATTAAAAATGGAGGTTAAAAGGAATGTCCAAATTAAATATGTTCCCAAATTAAATAATAAAAGCAAGCTAAAAGTTTTAACTCCTAGAAAATCTTAATTGTACTAGGACCAAGAAGATGGCCTGGGTTCTGTTCCTAGCTGTCTCTAATTCACTAAGGGTTCTTCCTCATGGACTCACTATGCTACATGCATTCTAGATGCAGTCTAGAAGGAAACTGGTAGTGTCATTAAAATAAATGAAAAACAATAGTAAATAAACACACACTTATAGTTTCATAGTTTGTAGGGTCCAAAAGGACCTTGACAGATGATCAAGTCTGACCCCTGCCATGGCAGGAAAGAGCACTGGGGTCAAACAACCCCAGCAAGGTGTTCATCCAGCCTCCTCTTAAAGACCCCCAGGGTAGAAGCCAGCACTTCTCTCGGAAGTTGGTTCCAGATCCTAGCTGCCCTGACTGTGAAGTAGCGCCTCCTAATGTCTAGTCTAAACCTACCCTCTGCCAGGTTGTGACTATTATTTCTAGTCACTCCTGGCAGTGCTTGGGGGAACAGGGACTCCCCCAATGCCTGCTGGTCCCCCCTGAGCCTTCTCTTGTGGAGGCTGAATAGGTTCAGGTCCCTTAGCCTCTCCTCGTAGGGCCTGCCCTGCTGCCCCCTGATCATGCGGGTGGCCCTACTCTGGAGTTGTCCACATCCTTCCTGAAGTGTGGTGCCCAGAACTGGATGCAGTACTCCAACTGCGGCCTGACCAGTGCTGCGTAGAGGGGGAGGATCACCTCCTTGGACCTGCTTGAGATGCATCTGTGGATGCATGACAAGGTGTGGTTGGCCTTCCTGACTGCATCCCCACACTGTCGGCCCATGTTCATTTTGGCATCAATAATGACTCCAAGATTCTTTTCTGCCTCTGCACTGACAAGAAGGGAGCTCCCCAGCCTGTAGGTATGCTGCTGGTTCTTCCCCTCCAGGTGCAGCACCTTGCACTTGTCAGTGTTGAAATCCATCCTGTTCTCATCCGCCCACCCCTGTAACCTGTCTAGGTCCAATTGCAGCCTATTCCTCCCTTCTAGCATGCCCACATACCCCACATCTTAGTGTCATCAGCAGATTTGAATAGGGTGCTTTTTACCCCATCGTCCAAGTCACTGATGAAAATGTTGAACAGTGCGGGTCCGAGGACTGAGCCCTGTGGGACCCCACTGCCCACATCCCTCTAGGTTGAAAATGACCCATCCACCACCACAGTCTGGATGCGGCCCTCCAGCTAGTTAGCGACCCATCCGACTGTGTAGGCATCGACACCACAGTCCCCTAGTTCTTTAATGAGAATGGGGTGAGAGACAGTGTCGAAGGCCTTCCTGAAGTCCAGAAAGATTACGTCCACTGCTACCCCTGCGTCTAAGGATTTTGTGACCTGGTCATAGAAGGCCACCAGGTTGGTCTGACAGGACCTGCCTCTAATGAACCCATGTTGGTTGCCCCTAAGCATAACCTCCCCTGCTGGCCCCTTGTGGACATGTGCCAGGATAATTCTCTCAAAAAGCTTACCCAGGATCGAGGTAAGGCTGACTGTCCTATAGTTTTCTGGGTCCTCCTTCCTCCCTTTTTTGAAAATGGGAACCACATTGGCCCTTTTCCAGTCCTCTGGCACCACACCAGAGCACCACAAGTGCTCGTAAAGCCGTGCCAGGGGTCCCGCAATGACCTCTGTTAATTCCCTCAGCACTCTGGGGTGGAGATCGTCAGGACCAGCTGATTTAAATATGTCCAGTCCCTCCAGAAGTTCCCCAACTAGATCCTCACTGACCCTGGGCCTGGGTGTGCCTCCCCCGGGGCCTGAGGGGGTCACAGCGGATGGGCTGATCCATTTCTCCTGTTGAGGAAAACGGAGGCAAAGAAATCGTTAAATAGGTTAGCCTTGTTGTCTGGTGCGACAACCAGATTTCCTAGCATGTCTTGCAGAGGCCCCACGTTACTGGGTACCTTCTTTTGCCCCTTATGTATTTAAAAAAAAATCATAGTATTACCCTTCATTACTGCTTGGCATCATATTGGAACTGTGGAACGGGGAAACGGGGATGAAGTCTGATCTCCACAGCGGGTAGGATCTCCATAGTGGGTCAAAATTAACCCATTAACCAACAAATGCAAAAAAAAAAAAAAAAGCAAAAAAACAGTAATGAAGGGTAAGCAAGTAAACCAAAATGTTTATGGCTGGCCACAATAATGTGTTCCTCATTTTCTGGGTAACAGCCAGTGAAAACCTGGTGCCAAATTTGTAAAAGCATTGAACATTCACAACCACAGTAAAGTTGATTAGAGCTGTGTTTTAAACATAAGACGGCTATAAAGTGTAGAGCATACTCAAAAGCAAGACCTTATTTCTCAATTCAAGTACCCCAAAATAAGAGGATACTTAAAAATTCTAGCTTTAATCTCTTGGCCTCAGTTGTCCATCTGTAAAAGTGGGACACATGAGGAGGAGAGGGGGGGATAAAAGGATAAATTAATACATACTCATGATGTATGAAATATGAACTTTCATTTCTACCCAAGAGAACTTTTATAATCTTTTCTCCTGTGCCTGAAGAAGGGTGTCTGTGCCTGAAAACTTGCAAATAAAGTAATTTTTTTTAAAACATCTAGTTGGTCTAATAAAAGATATCACCTCTACCACAAGTTCTGATTCCTAGATAGTCGTGAAACATTTGGATACTACAAGAGAGAGCATTGTTAGAAATGCCCAGGAGAAATTTTTTTTTCAGTGAAGAAGTTGGATGGTACACATAGGGAAAGGACAGGGAATACTAATTTTGCAAGCAGGATTAAAACAAACACTCAACAGCTATCCATTTACTGAATGGGACCTTGTAAATAAAAATTATAACCATAATATGTACACATAAAGTGGCTGAATTAACATTTGCAAAGGCAGTCTCAACATCCAGGCACACCCTAGCTTTCGATCACTTGACTTTGCAAATGCATTGTTCTTATAGCCTCATTTTTTGTGAACAATATGCAAAACAGGAGAGCTGATTAACACACAAGAGTGCAAATGCATTATATAGGTTAAGCTGAGTTGTGCAACATATATAGAACTTACCATCTTGCAAAGTTCACGTTTGTGAATGAACAAATTTGGAAGGCATTTAGTTTAATATTGGCATTCATAACATACAATGAAAAAAGGACTAACTAACTTTAATGAATGTATTTAAAATAAACCTCTTTAGTATGCTCACTTTCATTAGCAAACACAAGCACATAAACTTAGGGAATGACCGGATGAAACAATTATACCAAATTAAAGGGACAACAAAGAGGGGGGGAGAAGTGGGAATCGCTTGGGTTGACCTGATCCACTATAACCATTTCACCTGCCCTTTGTATCCCAAGATAAATGGAAGCTAAAAGCAGTGGGTAATTTATAGCAGTTGCTTTATTCTGGTATATGAACTACCCATGCTCATCTTCCAGTTATCACAGGGTGGACAAGTAAAACAGCAGATGAACTGATGTATAATAAATCTTGTCTCCTATTAAATCAACATAATTTTTCATTTATTCATATCCTTAAACATACAGGAACTGAAAGTCAATCCTGAGATTGAAAAAAGTGATAATTACAGTTTACAGTGCCAAGATCCAGTAGGAGTCTTTCATACCACCCTTAAGATAAATCTGCAGTGTTCTAATCCTGTGAACATTTGTGCACAGATATACAGAATTTAAAGGCATTAAATCAGCTGATACAACCACCTATATAATCACAGGCCATTAAATTTCACTGTTACCCATACGTTGAGCCAAATAACGTGTTTAATTAAAATCCAGAATTATAGTTTGCTAAAACACATCTCACAGAAAGCATACCGTTGTTCTGACCTGAAGACATCAAGGGACAGAAAATCCATTACGTCCCTTGTTAGCTCATTCCACTGGTTAATTACTGGCACCCTCACTATTAATGTGTGGATTATTTTTAATTTCCGTTTGTCTCGCTTTGGCTTTCACCCATCAGTTCTTTTTCTGGCCTTCAGCACTCTGTGTTTAATCCCTCTGAAGACACTTACTGGTTAAAAAACAAACACTAGCTGCATAATTAGACCATCACTGAGTAGAAGTTAGGAGATGACTTTAGATCCATGTAGGATCTTTGTGAGAATGCTGTTAATTGCATCACCTCTCAATCTTCATTCAACAAATCGAGGTCTTTAAGTTTCTCAGAAAACAGCATTTTTTCAAGCCCTGAAATCACTTTGGCTTTTTCTGCACCCTCTTCAATTGTTCAAATATTTACTCAAGAATGATGCACAGTATTTCAACAATCTCACTAATGCCATACAGAGGTAAAATAATTTTCTTAAATCCATTCTCCTGATGCACATCCCTGGTTTGTGTTAGCTGTTTCTTGCCTACAAGTGTTATGCTAGAAACATATTCAGATGGTTTGTCTATGATCCCCACATCTTTTCTGGCTAGCTTTCTGGGACTCTGCTCACCTTTCTGCAGTTATTACCTTCATTCCCTGTTCCTAGATGCATAACTTTGCATTTGGCCAGATGAAAACATATTTTGTTTGTGTGGGTCCAGATCAGTGATCAATTGAGAGTGCTTTGTACGGCTGTTCCAACCTAATTTACACCAACCTCAAACAAAAATATTTGCACCATCCACAAATCTTACCAGAATTTTTTTTACGTTCAGATTGCTCATCAAAGTACTAGAATATCAATCTTACAGAACACTAAGTAATACGCTATTTGATGAAAGCTCAGTAGTAACTACTTTTTGAGATCTGACAGTTGATTCTTAATCAACTTAATGTTTGCTTTCTTAATATTGTCTAGTAATAAGTTCTCAGGCAGAAAAGTGTGTAGTATTAAACCTTACAAAAGTCTAACTAAGCCTACAGTTATCTTCATCAACCAAACTCATCTCAAAGAGTATGAGACAGGTTTGTGAAAACCTATTTATCACAATACCAAGTTGTCTGGCATTAATTATAGTCTTCTCTAAGGGCCTCTGGCAGACATTAAATAATGATGCTAAGGGGTCTGATCACAGATCTCAGACACTGCAAACACACCAGCAAGTTTAAACCAGGATGCGAGTAGACAGGTGCTGGGTCAGGAGACTGATGGGGTCCCTCAGCTCAGCAAGCTTAAACCCATGCATGGGGCTGTCCCACATGTGGGTTGAGTGGTGCTGAGCAGAGGAAGCTGCCAGGATGTCCCCACTTAGCAGGTTTAAATACCCGCATTAGCTCCCTCCACTCGATACCTAGGAAGTTGAGCACTGCCACCCAGTGCAGGGCTGCGTCACTGTACTTTAACATGCTACAAGTACAAATTAATGTGCAATACAAACCAGCCACAAAGATGCTTTACATTAAACATCATTTATATCATGCTATAAATCGCTTGCACATGTGGTATCTTACAATTTATGGAGTGATTCACGTGTCATCTCCACCATAAATGTAACCTCTGCCAGAGGCCTAAGAGTAGTCCTGCTGAACTCACTGGCAGAACTCTTTGACTCTTCTTGTATGCATATAGTAAGTACAAGAATATGCCCTATACTTTTCATCCTTAATGCTTTCATACAATTTACCTTCTGTTTCTCTATCTCAGCTTCATCTTCTGTATTATTTTTCTCTGTCTTAGATTTCTTCACTTTCTTCTTTAAACCTGATTTTAAAGGACAAAACAAATAAATGAACATTAATTCATGTGTGTGCACGTGAGAACTGCTTTTATATGCCAGAATGTGGAAGCATGCCTCATTCATTTTTGAAATTCACATTTCAATGCCAGGTAGTGAAAAAAACCTCAAGTTAAGAAATCAGTTGGAGACATCAAGCAAAAAATCTACCTTATCTACTGAACTGGTATAAGCAAAACAAGAGGAATGATATGCCACAACTTCTTCCTTTATCTATCACTAAGCTCTAATCAATTATATGCACAACTTAGTAAATTCTCATCTATTTTTCAAGATGCTCATGCCTTACTCTTAAATTTCCATTACAGAATGAGAAAGTGTTATAAAAAATGTTAAGCAGGGGAAGGGAAGGGCCTAATTAGCATTTTCCTCATTTGTCTGATAATATTGACAGCTGAACAAGATTAAGGCCTAGTTCAAGACAGTGTTTGTGAACAAAATCAGGACAACTATTGTCATTCCTTATATTTGTAGACAAGGCTTCCTAAAAATTTCTTACAAGTTGCACTGGTTTTATAACAAGTTTTAAGAGTCATGTTAGAAAAAAGAAAAGCACTTTAGAGAGATGACAGTAAAGTAAAAGGAGAACCAAAATTTCACATGGCTAATTTAAGTTTCATAGACATTAGGGCTGGAAGGGACCTTGGAAGATCATCAAGTCCGGTCCCCTGCCCCAGGGGCAGGAAGTCAGCTAGGGTCAAAACATCCCAGCAAGATAAGCATCCAAACGTTTCTTAACATCCAGAGTAGGTGCTTGCACCACCTCTGAAGGGAGTCTATTCCAGGCCCTGGGGGCTTGGACAGTAAAGATTTTCCTTATGTCCAGCCTAAAACAGTCTTGCAGGAATTTATGACCGTTGGACCTTGTCATCTCTTGGGGCACTCTGGTGAACAGGCGTCCCCCCAGATCCTGATGTACACCTCATATACTTATAAGTTGCCACCAGGTCACCCCTGAGCCTGTGCATTTCTAGTCCCATTCCTCTCAGCCTCTCTTCATAAGGCCTGTTTCTCTTGCCCTCTGATCATGTGCATGGCTCTCCTCTGGACTCTCTCAAGCTTCTCCACATCCTCCTGGAATTGTGGAGCCCAGACTTGGATGCAGTACTCCAGCTGCAGCCTTACCAAGGCTGAGAACAGCAGGAGGATGACATCCTGAGATTTGATAGAGAAATATCTATGGATGAAAGCCAGAGTTTTGTTTGCTTTACCGGCTGCGACGTCGCATTGGTGGCTCATGTTCATCTTGTGGTCAATCATTACCCCCAAGTCGCTTTCAGCTGTGGTGCTAGCAAGCATAGCACTGCAGAGCCCATAAGGGTGATGTGCAATGCAGATTTCCCCACCCCACCCGCCTCCCTGAGGTGGAGTACCTTACATTTTTCCATATTGAAAGTCATCAGGTTTTTATCCACCCACTTTCTAAGCCTATCAAGGTCAGCCTGGATCACCAGCCTATCCTCGAGTGTGGGCACTCTAACCCAGGGTTTGGTGTCATCAGAGAACTTGGCCAGTCTGCTTCTGACACCAGCATCCACATGGTTAATAAAGATGTTAAAGAGTACAGGTCCAAGGACGGAGCCTTGGGGGACATCACTGGTCACGGAGCACCAGAACGATTCGCTTCCGTCGACTACCACTCTCTGGGTCCAGCTTCGGAGGCAATTCCCCAACCATCAGACTGTGATGTAGCCAAGGCCACAGTTAACCAATTTTTCCATGAGGAGATCATGGGATACTACATCAAAGGCTTTTTTAAAGTCCAGATATATGATGTCAATCTCTTCTCCCAAGTTAATTGTTATTGTGAAGTTTTGTTTTATTCTGTGCTCACTAAGTTATTATAAGGATACATTATGCTATGAATGCATAATAATGCACAGTACCAGTATAACACAAACTCACATAACTTATTAATAATGTGGGTGCTGTTTACAAATACTATTAAATCAAATTGTTCTCTTTGGAAAGTTTCAAGACTTGTGTCATGAAGTAGCAGGGGAAGTGTAAAGTTTCTTGGACTGAATCTCACACTCTGACCTTTGACTTTGGAATTGCATTTCAAGCAATTTGTTACAATTCTTTGGGGTATACTGAAAGAAGATATTTGAATTCATTCTGTTGAGCCAGATTTGCAGTAGAGAGACTAGATATATAAATGGGCCAAAAAAATGTCTAGTTAAGTAGCTAACTATACTCTGGAATAGGACACTGCAATTCTTGAAAAGCCCCTGAAATATTTTAAAGAATTGCCTTTAAAAAAAAATTCTCTTGACTCTTTCCAAACATCTTTCAGACCTCGGGTGGGCTTCCAAGATAGATTGGAGGGAAAAAAAACCAAACACATTAATCCTGGCTGACAACACCAAGAACGAAGATGAACAGAATTACTTGCTCCTCAAATCCTAAACTGCTGACTCAGTATCTCTGGGGAACTGTCCAGGGCAGAGCACATGAGGAGGCCCCTCCAATGAAACTGCATGTTCCTCTTCCTGAAAGTTATTAAACTCTATGGTATGTAAAGACTGAATAGGCTAGAAGTCTTAGTCAATGTTCCTGTAACTGGCTAAGTTACAGGACACAGAAACTAGCAAGTATGGGTAAATGCAAAGAGGTGACAATCCAAACCTTTTGTAAGGCTCAATGAGGTTAGGACTGGTTGGTTCCAAAACCACCAGAAATCTCCATTTTTCTTTCTTGTTTAAATGGACTGCTGTGTGAACCTTAAAAACACTCTCTTTCTAAGAGTTGTTCCCAATCAAGTTTCATAGATTTCATAGACATTTGGGCTGGAAGGGACCCGGGAGAATCATCGAGTCCAGCCCCTGCCCCAGGGGCAGGAAGTCAGCAGGGGTCATAGGATCCCAGCAAGATAAGCATCCAAATGAATGTGTCTTGAAGGCGTTCAAAGTGGGTACTTGAACCTCCTCCAGCGGCAGTCTATTCCAAACCTTGGGGGCTCGGAGAGTGAAGAAGTTGTTTCTTATGTCCAGCCTGAATCGGTCACAGTGGAGTTTGTGACTGTTCGATCTTGTCATCCCTTGGGGGGCTCTGGTGAACAGATGTTCCCCCAGATCCTGATGAGCACCGCTGATAAATTTATAGGTGGCCACCAGATCACCCCTGAGCCAGAGCTTTTCCAGGCTGAATAGCCCCATGGCTCTCAGCTTCTCATCATAAGGTCTGTTTTCCTGGCCTCTGATCATGCATGTGGCTTTCCTCTGCACCCTCTCAAGCTTTTCCACATCCTTTTTGAATTGTGGAGCCCAAAATTGGACGCAGTACTCCAGCTGCAGCCTCACCAAGGCCGAGTACAGCAGGAGAATGACGACCTGGGATTTGCTTGAGAAGCATCTATGGATGTAAGCCAGCGTTTTGCTCCTTTTACTGGCCACAGCATCACACTGAAGGCTCATGTTCATCTTGTGGTCAACCATGACCCCCAAGTCCCTTTCATCTGTAGTGCTAACCAGCGTAGCACTGCTGAGCCTATAAGCATGCTGCAGGTTTTTCCTCCCAAGGTGGAGAACCTTGCATTTTTCAGTGTTGAACACGATCAGGTTCTCATCTACCCATTTTATGAGTCTGTCCAGATCTGCCTGGATCACCCTCCTATCCTCAGGTGTGGATGCTTTACCCCTGAGTTTGGTGTCGTTGGCAAACTTGGCCAGTCTGCTTCTGACACCAATGTCCACATCATTGATGAAGATGTTAAATAGTATAGGCCCTAGGACAGAGCCTTGTGGGACCCCACTAGTCACAGCGCACCAAGACAATTAGCTCCCATCGACCACCACCCTCTGGGTCCTACCGCAGAAAAGTTGGGAAAAAAAAATCAACAATTAAAAAGAAATCAGATTTTTTTTATTTAAATCTTTTTTTTTTGTTAAAATGCTTTAAAAAACCCTATATATATAGTTTTAATATAAGGTATGTGAAAGCTCAAAGACATCATCATAAAATAGAGATTATAACTTCTAATTATATACTATTTGAGAAAATATATTCATACAACTTTTTTAGAAAAGTTTTATGAATAAATCACAACAGGCCATGGACTTTATTAGGAGTCTAATCTTATTGGGTTCCCAGAAGCTCCTCTGTAAATATAGTAAAAATTAAAGAAAACCACCATACCCCCTCCTTACCCCCCTCACATAGAGTGGTTTTCTTTAAGTTTTACTAATCTATAGAGGAGCCTATGGGACTCCTCCAGCCTATCTTGGAAGTCCACCTGAGGTCTGAAAGACGTTTAGAAAGAGTCAAGAGAATTTTTTTAAGGGCAATTCTTTAAAATATTTCAGGGGCTTTTCAAGAATTGCAGTATCTTATTCCAGAGTATAATTAGCTACTTAACTAAACACTTTTTTGGACAATTTATATTTTTGGCCCCATTCACCCAGGGGCAGAGGGCATGGAGGGGGGTCGTCCTACTCACCCGGCCTGTCCCCAGTGGCAGGGGACGCAGCTAAGCCAAGCCGCTTGTATGTCCTGCCACTCCCGTACTGTGTCCTGGCTGCTCCCCACATGCATCTCGCCTCTCCCAATCATGGAGCTTCTGACAGTCAATCTCAGCCTGGGAAAGCTAGCCCCCCATCCCCCCAGACTGAGATGGTCGATCGGGGAGCTCCTAACAGTCAGTTTGGTGACCACTGGTCTAGAAAATCCCATTAAGCATCTCTGTGACGCTTAGTTTTAGTTCTCAAACTGTAGGTTTGTGTCTCCAGAGATAACATCCTTGTTAATATGGACACCCAGCATACGGACATGAGAGATAACAGACCTGATTACCTACCCATCAGTCCACTTGTCTCTCTACAAGTTTGAGTACACAGAGTCCAGCCCTTACCTCTCTCTAAAAGTGCAAAGTTTCAGGAAGTTAAACGACAGACGATTGTTGGGGGTGGCATAGATTTGGGCAAAGAGAAGGAGTCTGGAGATAAATGCAAGGAGGGACGGGGCAGTAGAAACAAGAGAGAAACATTATGAGCACAATTTTGTTGCAACTGCACAATACTTCCATAACAACCACTTTGCAGCAGCTGCTCTGAAGGAAGCAGGAGGGGCCACACTCTCTCTCCTACAAGATGTGCGAAGGATATCAGTAGTGGACTGTTTGGAGTGAAATAATGAGAACTGGCCTAATCCGATGACAATTCATGAACAAAATCATGACAAAATAGATGGAATCTTCATAGCCAAAGTTCTCAACATTGGGCTAAAGAAAAATGTAGAACATATGCGGATTATCCTGAAGCCTATTTCCATAGCCTTGAACAAAAGTTGTGTCAAACAACAAGAACGCACATTTTGTAGAAAACAATTATTAAATAGAGGCTTCCTGACCAGTGATTTAAATCAATTGGATTTAAATCAAATCCACTCTGTTTCCAATATGCAGCCTCCTTGAAAAATATACTGTCCCCCATCCCTATGCTATCCCCAAAAGTAGAAACGAGGCTCCAAACAAATCCTTCCATCACCATGCCCGTTACTTCTAGAAAAGAAGGGGAGATCAGAGCAGGTCAGGAGACTGAGGAGTGGAAAGAGGAAGGCTAGACCTGTGAAATGGAAGACTAAGAGGTCTTCAGTGCTATGCACTCACCTTCTCACATCATTGTCCTCTTCGATGTCCCCCCCACTCAAAACATACCCCCACATAGCTGACACAGGGATAAGGAACTAAAATCATTCATGCTTAGTGCATGACATGACCAGCAATGCTGACCCCATGGGAAGAGGGTAAGAACACCAATGAAAATGAATGGTACAGCCTCAGCTTCCTTGTTTCAGGCTGTATTTTTCCCCATAGGGTTTCCTCCTGCTGAAAACATGCCATTGAGAAGAACAGCCCACTTTACATCTTTCTGTACATCTTATGCTGTAGATGGATACATAGAGCCTCTTTCCAAACAACTAGATGAGAGGTTGGGAAGTTTGGCCACCATTCTTGCTGCAAAGTAAAATCTGAATGTAGCAAAGAAAGACAGGAATAAAACCCTGGAGGTGCGTATGTCAGAGCCAAGCTGAGCACAGAGCCCCAGCTCAAGTAATAATTTGGCATTCAAATACTTTCTTCAGCAGCTGCATTTAAACTGCTCAGGAGTGGCATGCTGCTCACAAGCTGCGGTTTTGGCCACACCTGCACTACACCCTGCTTCAGGATAGGATTACTGTATCCCCACTCTATTGCCCCCTTCTCCTGTCCCTAGCAAAGTCACTAGTCACTCCCCATAACTTTTCTACCTTCCCACAGACCCTCCCCACAGTGCTGATCAGAACATGAAGTGGCAAAGGAGAAGGATCTGGAATTAGAAGCGGCAAACATCTAAGGTATGCCTACCAGGGAAGCTGTAGGTGATCAGAGCTGTAGGCACACTTGAGGAGGGGCTTGGATGGCGCTGGGGGAATTTAAGCAAATGGTGGGGCTTGGAGCAGTAAGGAAAAATAAGGGGGTATTGGAGCAGTGCGATAAAGAGCAGGGGAGAAAGGAAAAGGTCATTTATGCAGGGCAGAATATTGAGGAGGTTCCATCTCTATTTACCAACATCCCCACACTACCCAACCTGCAGCCAACAATCACAGCTAGGAAACCAAAAGGAGAGGAATTAGTATAAAACATGGATATGCTGAGAATTTTACAAACATCTATATTAAATGCTCCAAAACATTAACAAAGTCAAGTTTATCTGATGGGCTCTGTGCCTTTGCAGAACATAGAGTTCAGCTATGCTCACATATCTGTAAGCTAGGAAACAAAAGGATAAGTTACATGCTGCTCAAAAGGCAACCTTAACCCCTGGATATGGCAAAAGCCCTTGCACTATTTCCAGAAAGGGAACAAGGTACCATAAAGTTCTAATATGCCATTACAGGTGTTGAATTCCAACACTTCTACATATACACTGAATTGCCTACATCACGCTAGGTGTCATTGTAATGAACTCAAAGGGATTGGTTGGAGCAGGTCAGAATAACTCTTACTGAGATCAGATGAGAGAAGCATGCATTTAGGACATGGTTTTCCAAACCTCATATTACATCTATTCATCTTTACATCTAAAGCAGCATATCGGATGTGGAGCATTTAGAAATGGATCATATCCAAGCGATCTTAAAATTCTGCTACTGTGACTCAGCACATCAGTATTCAATAATACCAATTTTACCAAATTTATTTTCTTCCCTGTTATTTCCTAAAGTTTTCCTGCCCCCATCACCCAGAAATCTGGTTTTTCTAAGGGGGATGGATGTAATCCAAGCTATATGTTTTCTTCTGCTCCTAGATGGTGATCTAAATGTTATATAAAACCACAATCCCTTTACCTAGCCCATGATTTAACTTCTGTTAATTTCTATTATCTAACTTTGCCTGTGAGACAGGAAGGATTTGAATGCAACCTTTCCTTTTCTCTCTTTCACCTCCTTTCTAACGTGTCTGAAGACTCTGATGAGTGCAGGGTCTTCTGCCATGGCATCATAAATGCTAATATGCATCATAACTCTTCTGGGACTTGCCTTTCTCCCCCTCCCAGGAAGACTGTGTGCAGTCCTGCTGTCCTTGTGTAGCTCACAGAATGTTTGATCTCCTCTTAACAGTCTCCAGTGAAAGTAGTCTATCATTCTGGTACAACCTCTGGTCTTTTGACTGATGTCTGTCCTCTGGGGCATCTTGGGGAGCTGTGTTTTCCTCCAGGTCAGCCTTCCAACACCATGTTGGTGACTATTTGCACTGGGTAGCTAAAATTGACTAAAGACTTTTACATATGCTGACTTTCTCCTGGTTCCTTTTCCTCTGGTGGAACAGAACTGGCCATTCTATTGTGCTTCAGGCTTTGTAGAATACTTCTTCCTCTTCATTCCTTGCTCAGGCACAAAGTGACAGTCCTTTTCTCTGCTTTCCCCAATTCGTTTTTATGAAATGCATTTCTGAATTGGTTGGACAGGCAGTGGTTCTACTCAGCTGGCCAAGAACTTTTTTTGGATACTAAAAAGTCAATAGCTGCTTATAACTTAAGGACTTCAAGGCCACAGAAATAACTCCTATTTTCTATGCCATTAACTTCCTTTGAGTCCCATTAGACTCTCTTGTTCACCAGTTCACCACTGGTTCCATTTGCAACCATCATAAATGCAAGTCTTGCAAGTCAGTGTTAAGCTCTTATTAATGGAAAAGAATTCACCACCTGAGGACTCCAGCACTAGGTCTGATCTAAGTCAGTCACACAGTCTGCACAGAGATGCAAACAAATCTCACCTATTCCCTACAGAGGCTTGAAAGCCTGGACATTCAGCCCTTGCTGAAACAGACACAGAACAATAAACACTAGCTGTGCTCTTTACCTCTAAGCATTGAATCCATAGCTCTTAATCCTTGCTAGTCTGTTGTGTTCCCTTACATGCCAATACTGATCACTATTGATTTAAACAGTTAACATTTGTAATTAACCAGATCATGTGAAAGAATTAGCAAACTGCTGCAGCCCTCAGGAATTTTATTAACAGTACAATAGCCAAAAAATAATAAATAAATTCACTCATCAAAAAAAACAAAGTAACCTTTTTCCCCCTAGAAGTACCTATAGCTAACTCCACTGAACATAAGGACACTTTACACATCATAAGCACTTTGAAACAAATCTTTTTGTGGGAAGCCTAAGACATTTGTCTAAGGGCCACTACATTCCACATATACTATTGCTATCACAATATACAACTGATAATCGTCCGTCTACCAAAAGCAATTCTTTACTGTTAATCACCAATTCTAAAAATTCTATTATCAAAAGTGTAAGATTGTTTTAAGTAACTGCTCACTATTACCTGACCAGATTAAGTCACCCCAGCAAAAGGAAATTTTGGAACAAGAATAAGACAAACAGAACTTCATATTTTTGTTAGCGACTTGGTTTCTTGAAATCAAAGAACAGGAATCTGATCCATCGTCTCCAAAATAACTTGCTCAGGTATGATAAAAAGCAGAACACTATTAGTAAACGATAGTTTCCATTTTCCTCCAGTTCTTTTTTACATGAATCCCATCTGCAATATTGTACTTCAATCACGGGCTAGGTAAAAGGATTTTGGTTTTATATAACATTTAGATCATTATCTACGAGCAGAAGAAAACATATAACTTGGATTACATCCATCCCCCCTAGGAGAACCAGATTTCTGGGTGATGGGGGCAGGAAAACTTTGGGAAATAACAGGGAAGAAAATAAAGTAAGGCAATACTTCATCTTGCCTTATTTATGTTAGTTCCTTTCTCATGAGTTTCAATTGACATGTAATCATTGTTTTATCTTCAGCTGCAAAAAAAATTACTACCGAGTCAGTCAAATATTTAATAACCATGTTTTAAAAAGTATTTTCCGCTTGCATAATACCTTAATTCATATTTGACTAGTGATTTTTCCATTTGCTTGACATTTCTCTGTTAACTCTTTCCTCTCAGCCCAGATACATCACACACTTAAGTTTAAATGAAGCATATAAAGCCACGTGGCTCCAAATACTAGTCCTTTTTTTCCCCTTTTTGGCCATCTAGTCCCAAGACACCAAGTTCCTTTGTAGCACAACTCAGCACTGGCATGGGCCAAGTTAAAATCACCCCAAGATGCTTTCTAGATTAAGTGCACAGGTTGCTACAAAGCAATTTTAATTGCCATAAAAGGCACAAAACTCTTGAGTATATATCCAGGTTTAGCACAATGACACATCAAAAGGAAATGTCACATCAAAAAGCACCAAATGATAGCCAGCCTTTTGGCACACTAATCAAAGCAATCATTTAACACTTCATACACCAGTGCAGGAACTGAAAAGAAATTGAAGCTCTCAGCAGTACCAGCATGCAGTATTCAAATTGCCAGTTATTCAGTTTTAAGGCTGCAATTGCCACAAAGATAAGCAACTTGTATAACACCAGCAGCTTGGGGCTCTCAGCATTTTAGGAGTCCTCTTTGCAATTAGGTAGATGTTTGCACCTAGATCACCTATACTGATGCAACTAGAGCTGGCCTTAGAGCAGTTAACATTTGACTTCACTTGCAGCCACTTTTTTTAAGGCTGTCTGTGCCAAGATCTCTTCTTGCACCATCCTATACTACTGCCAATACATCAACGGAATGCCACGTTGATCAGATAAAGGAGATCAACATGGAAATAATTCTGAGGATTATTATTTGCATTACAAAAAAAAAGCCCAGGCATTTGGTAACAAATACATGGTATACAAAGAAAGGAAAGAATACATTTTCTCTGGAGGATCCAAACTTTCCGTTTTTGCAAATCAGGTTAGAATGATTAGATTTGTTTTTGGCTGCCAAACTCCTCAAATACCAAGATACACTGGTGCCAGAACTTTCTTTGTTCCCAGAGATGTGCTTTTGCATAGACTCAGAGACAGAGTGCAACAGACTATCCTGTTGGCATATATACCACTTCCTACAAATTTGGTGCTAAGGGGGAAAGGCAGACTTAAATTAACACTCCTATGACTCCAAACACCTCAGAGTTTTGTTGCTGGGCTTCACCTGGAAGAAAGTCTTTCAAGTAAATAAAGTGCAGCATCACACCTTTCTCATCCCAGGCTTCACTGCTGAAAAGTGCTCACTCTTGCAAAAGTTTCTTCCAGGACCTAATCTAAGACAAAATACTGCACAAGAGCATTGGCTGGGGCTGCCATTAAGATGATGCAGGCTTCTTTTGTGCAAGACATGGTAAAAAACACTGTTATCCCTTGAAGCTCCATGTTATCAGTGCATATCTTTGCTGTCAGCTCCTAAGCTTTTGCCCCTATAATGGAGTCGTTGCTTGGACTCACATTACTACATAACCCATTTCTGAGATGAAGATGGCTATAATCTTCTGCCTCAGCAGCTGCTTATTAATATTTTTTGTGTTTTAATTGGCCAAAGTTGGGTTCATTGTGTATTCAGTGTCATATTCTTTAAGGGTCTATTATTAATATAGATATTTCTTAACTGTCATGTTGGGCATTGCTTCCCTTTTTTTTTTTTTTTTAAACGCTGCCCGATGTAGTGCATTATTGCTGTCATGAATAGCAACACTTAAACACCATGTAAACCATCATGTACTTTACAAAGGGGATCAGGGCAGCAGCATCCCCAGCTGAGGCGCAGAGAGCTGAACTGGCTTGCTCAACATCACTCAGTAGGTGAGTGGCAGGCCAAGAACAGAATGCCGGCCTTCGAAGTTCTAGTCCACTACTTCACCTACTAGATCAAGCTGCCTTCTCTCTTTCTTGCTCTCACTCACTCACCTCGCACAGGTACTTCTTGTTGTCATCTCCAACAGTGTGAATCCTATGAAAAAAATTACCTCCAATGACAGAAAACTAAAAAAAAAAACCTCACTGAATTCACTCATCTACTCAACACTCTGCAGTATCTTTTGTAAGCTTTCTTATCCATGCCAAAACAGTTATAACTGATTCTATTTTAGTGATATCTGTTCCTTTCTATGCATCAGGAAAGAGACTGGAAGATATTAAGGCAGTTCAGGTCACAGAACCAGCTCCTTTACACAGCTGGCTAAAAACGAGGGAGCTCGCAACCTGTCTCATGTTGGGTACACAAAACTCAGGAATGAGAATCTTTTAAAAAGTATCACAAGAATTTTCCTTTTTACTGTGTGTGTGTGTACAGAAACAGTATTTTCTTTTATACCAGTTTCCTTAAATCAGCTTTAGTTTCCTCATACTTGGTTAATGAAATGTAAACATGATCCCATAATCAACGTGATTTGAAGCGCATGTATGTTAAAACCTAAATCAGCCCTGTTTATTTATTTATTTGCTAAAACACCATGCTGCCAAGAATGTTACTGCCGAGTCATTCTTGATGTTCACCTCAGCGTGCCAACAGAATACTCTTAGACCAAAATAAATACAGGCTGCTACCTATTTAATAGATCACCAAGATCTTTCAAGTTAGCAATCCACTGCTCAATTCTTTCCTGTCTGACTGAGCCAGAACCATAATAGGCACCTAGGCACAGAAAAAGGAGTAATACTTTAGAAGTATAGCAACATCTTTGAACTTTAGAATGAAGAAAGGTAACAGCAACTTGATTAAAAGTATAATGTAAAAAGCTTAAGCCATTTATTTGTTTGCAGGACACTAGATTACACTAACATAAAACACAGAGAACAATGCAATAGCATCCCACGTAATCAAAGCAATAACCCAACACACACACACAGAGAAAATGAGTAAAGAGGTGAATGAGTTCATCCAAAATAAGGACCCCTGATCTGCTAAGAATCAGGTATGTTCTGAGATCCTAAAATACCAGATACTAAAAGAAATTGGGGTGGGGGAGACGGGGGACAACATGACAACACACACTCATTATTTAGGACCAAAACCCTGAAATACCAGATTACTTCTTTGACTTCTGGGTATTTGCCATCATCTATACTAGGGTTTGTTTTTACAATGAAGGCCACTTTAACAGAGCTTAGCTGTGTGGACCAGCTGCCCTGCAGCCCAAGCCTGCCCCCCCCCCAAACCACTGACATGCTGCCAAAGTTCCCCAGCTCCAAAAGTCAAATAAAATGGCTCCACAGGCCAAATTTGGCCCATGAGCCATAGGTCGATGATCCTTAGTCTACATCCCCACTTAGTGATAAAAAATTCAGGGTGAAAGTTAGTTTCAATAAACCTGGTATACTTCTCTCAACTGTCAGAACCTCTAAGAGGACTCACCCAAAGGTGCAGAGCCCTGCCACTCCATTAATATACGCATGTGACAGACTCGATTAAATGAACAACCACATCACTCTTTGACCTCAGACATGTTCAGAGGATCAAGTGACAGATCTGCTTCCAACAGCCATTTTCTGGAGATGATTAGCTGACACTCGCTACTGGAAATATTGGAAGTGTCATCCTGTTACTCTACAAAAACCTGCAAAAATGCACCATCTAACGTGTCACAAATATCCCAAACAAACCCTGGCAAAAGGAGCTTTACTTTTTATTTTGATTAGAATGCTTCTCTTTCTCATATACATACTACCGTGATTCCTCCATTTCTTTAATTCATTGTCTAGAGCAGAGATGCCCAGTACGGGGCCATAAAGGGTTGGATGCTGGTCTGCAGGAGGGTTGGCTGCCAGAACGGAAGTCCAGACGTGATGACCATACTGCATAAAAATGGGTTAGCTGGCAGTCTACAGTATGCTGATCACTTCCAGTCTGCAGTGTGCTGGTCCACAGTTTGCCAGTCTACAGTCACTTCCAGTCTGTGGTTTGCCAGTCCATGATCTAAAAAGGTTGGGAACCACTGATCTAGAGAGAACACTAATTTGAGAAAGTGAAATTATTTCTATTGACCAACCTTTTCCCCCAAGTTCCTCAGCAAAGTATGGGTCATTTAAATCAACGTCGGAGGGAAGTTCCTCTCCACTCAGCTCCTCAGCAGCAGCCTATAACAGAAAGCAAGCATCATATTATTTCTAACAGATTAGATCATTTCTAATACACTAATGCAGAAGTTTCACGTGTATTAAATATTATTTTTACTATAAACAAATTTACAGCTTTGAATTGAATGCCACAGAACAAATTATAAAACTGTGAGCTAAGAGATGTAAATAAAATATTCTAAATCTGTTAAACACATGAAACTACAAAGCTAACTATCCACACAGAGAAAGCTGTCTGTTGAGTCCCCTGAATAGATAAGTGTGTAGAATAAACATTTCTACAAGTTCGCTTTTTCATATCCATGCTTGTTATTTTTCAAGTTAATAACTCAGGAACATCAGGAAAAAGAGTAAAATCACAGACCTCTGCCTAAACATGTCATAGTAGGTTTGTATTGCACATTCACAAACTAAGCAAACAGTTGGGAATCCTATCTTCTTCGGAGAAGGAAGCTGTTACACATCAGTGCTGAAGGTCACTAGCAAAAAATTGTAGGTCCTTGATTTTTTTTGTTTTGTTTGTTTGTTTTTAAACACACGATTGTTCACATTTCCCTCCTCCCCCCTCCTCCTTTACATGCTGAGAAGCATCTCAGCATATAAAGTAACATGCTCACCAAACCTATCAGGAGTCTTATAAAGTATGCTGATTCTATATAAACTGAAAACAATGAACTATTGTCCAAGTGATGCTATAGTACATCGATGGCAACAATTAACTGACATTCTCTACAACAATCCTCCTTCGAAAAAAAGTTTCAGTAAACAGCCTTAGCCAGGAGTGGGCAAAACGTGGCCCATGGAGCCCCTAAAAAATTTAGAAAGTTAATATTTATCTGCCCCTGACTACCTGTCATGTGGCCCTTGATGGCTTGCCAAAACTCAGTAAGCTGCCTTCTACCCGAAATAAAAGCCCATCCCTGACTTAGACTGTTCCCTGAAGTCCACCAAATGTACATTGGGACTTACAAGGGAAACATTTTTTGGTCTTTTCTCTTAGAAGACCTGGCCTTCCGTATGAGAACCATTACCACGCCTTATTTTAGCAAGAATAAATGAGTGGCGTTAGCAAGAGTTGCTCTAGCATATAGTATTGCAATCTGTTCAACTGAAACCACTCAGCTTTCTGAATTGATTATAAGTCAATGCCCAAATACCAGTTGAAACTTCTAGAAAACAGGTTGAATGTCTTAATAAAGTTGCAGAAATTGCTATAATTAATAATAGCTTGTTAACTGATCCTAGTTCAGGATGAAGAAGGAAAGTGTCAGGAATGTTAGACGGCAACTAGGTTCCTCCTACATAAATAGTACTGTCTAGTGAATCTCTCTTCCTACGTCTGTGAACTGGTATTGTATAAGTCAATCTACTGACAAAACCCTACTTTACATGGAAAAATGAAGCAGCAGCCGAGTAGAAAGACAAGTGGTATGAAAGTAATTCCATTCTCATTCATACCCAGCAATATCCCCCAAATGCAAACATCTGGTTGATCTTGAGCAATTTCTCAATGCCATGTGAAATGCATGTTTCTAGGAGGCAGAAATCTGTTTATCATTTAAGACTGAACAAACAACTATCATCCTAATCACAAGCCTTGCTGTCTGATCATCATATCCAAGTAATAAAAATGACTGCCCTTCAAACATTCCAGAATATAACAAAATGCCAAGATCAAAAGGGTAGTTTTCTGGGTAGACTCACATGTTTATTTTTCTTTAATCACACAAATGCATAATGATATTTACTTTGGCTTCCAAACAAATATGAAAAGGCATACAAGCCCAGCATTACTATGAATATCCTGCTAATTCTTTAGATCTGCCAAGGTATTAGTTATCAGCAATGTCTCTCAGTGAAGGCATACCTGATTAGTCTGAAAGCTGCAAAATACTTAACACTTAAAGGAAGACAAAAATAGTATACTTATGGCTTTTAATTACAAATTTAGAAACACATTACCTTTCTTTTTTTCTTTACTTTTCTTTTCTCTCTCTTCTTTTCTAAAAACTGTTCCCATGGAGTTAGTTTATCCTTTCCTTCTAGCTTTTTTTTTACCATCTCTTCAGCTGTTTCTTTAAGTCCTGTGGCAAAAGTAAGTTAATCAATTATGCAGTTGATCAACCGATCAGTCAGTCATTTAAATTTTCTCACAAACTGTTAGCTCCCCTTAATAAATGCACCACCGTTTAGCTTCTTTCAATTCTCAAATGCCTTCTTTTCTTGACAAAGGACTACAGTCTTTAAAATATTGTTATATGGGAGAACAGTTTTTATATTGTTTCTTTACAGAACGAAGTGTCAAATCACAATTAAAAAGTACAGAGAAACCCCAACACTGGAGCCAACTCAAGGAGCTGTTATGTAAAATTAAAAGACTACAATAATTATTCATTAAATCAAATGACACGAAAGAACTTAAATTTGTTCAGTTTTCTATTTCAAATGACCTCTAATTTTATGAAGCCAAAAACGTTAACACAAGTGATATCGTTAAAATAAAGAAAAACACACTGTGATATAAATAAGGTTAAGCATTTTTCAAGTTTTGAACTCAGATGAAAAAGCACAGGCTCACTAGATTCATGTTTCTTCTACTATAATTTTAAAAGTTTTTGTACAGAAAACGTCATGGCATGTATTCTTTATTCAATAAAAAACTATAATTAGATGGATATGGGTAACATGAAGAAAAATTATTTTGAGCCACAGAGGGTTAACAGTATTATCTTCTGAAAACAGATGTCGTTTAATTATTCTGAAGTACTGAATATGCACAAGTATGCATAACCTTCTTATTAGTGACATCCTTTGGTTTTACAAATATACTGTAGCTTTCTCTAAGAAATGGCCAGATTTTAATTCACAAAACTATTTTTTAAGCAAACAGATTGATAACTGTTGGATAGAGAAAGATATTTAAAATTAAGAAACAGTAGGCTTCCGGTATGTCAGGAAAGCCAAATTCAAAGGCAATTACATTATTTTTTAAACAGTATTTGTCAATAGAGGGTAGTGATTATATAACTGGCTTGGAAGAGAACAGCCCCAGAACGATTACAAAAATATTAAGTGCCTGAAAGGAGTATATTCTGTTTTTGTTTCGGTACAAATTCAAATTGACTTACTGGAAACCAAAAGTGAAACAAAGGAAATGAACTATCCTCTTATTTCTTTAAATCAGCGATTCTTTCTTTCTTTTTCTTTTTCTTTTTTTTGAATTCAAGGTACCCCTCTATAGTCTCAATGCATCCAGCCCGCCCTCCCCCCCCCCTTACAAAATGTCAGCTCTTAGTTTGTATTTTTTTCTTAACTACAGACAAACAGAGCAATTCTGTTGCAAAGCCCTGGGAAAAACTACAGTAGGTCAGAATTTAACACTCAGGATTCCTATTCAAAATCTCTGGGTTTCTCTTGTAAATCACGTTCGTGTACGTTACAAATGCTAACATTGCATGACACCCTGTGGCACCCCTGAAATGACCTCAAGGCACCAAACAATGCCATGGTATGCTGGTTGAAAATCACCACTTTAGATTTATGAAGATGTCTAAAGTATTTGATTTAGCAGCAACACAAAATGAACTATCCATAGACAAAGTCCTCTCCCCCTACGCTTCCTGGGTAGCTGTAATTATGGGAGTTACAGCTTTGCCTCTCTGGTGAAACCAGGTCTGCAAACCTGGAAAAACCCTCAACGTAGTACTTCCTGAGAAGTCAATATTTGGGAGAGGTCTGATACCAGATGAAGCAATTTGTTAAATAAAGTTTCCTCTTTTCTTTCACAGGAGTTATGGCAGTTTCATAAGCTCCCAGGAAAGTATACACCACAGAACTGCAATTTACCTGCAACAAAATATTTTAGTTGATAATAAGCTTAAATAGCTCAAGAATAAAACTGCTGACTCTCACTTCGGCTCCTGGCTGACATGATGATTTAGGTGCAATTACCCTGTTAACAGTGCCATGAAAACTTGAAGAGTACTCCTGCCACAAGTTCAGGCAATTAATGGCTTTACAAAACAAGTACCCAGCCACAAAAGTGGGCCACAAAGGTAAATAACATTTTTGTGGCTGGTTTCCGTTGCATCTTAAATTGGCAGGGTAGCCCTGACATGTAGGCTGATGCTGGCTTCATGGCAGGGCTTGCTTGACAGCTCCCCCATGTCCGCAGGCTGAGAGTTTTGTGGTGAATCCCTGCATCCTGCTGTATTCAGATCCTGAGCTGAGGGGAGCTCATCAGCTGGGATGGGATGCACACACTGGAACTTCGTGGCTGACAGGGATAGTAATGTGTTCTCCAGCAGTGCATCGCTTTTTGTCTTTCAGAAACCTCCCCGCTTCATCTTTTGTACACCTTTTAACTTCTGCAACATATACTGTCACAAGGCACCTCAGTGCCTGCTCCTAGAGAGGAGAAACTGCCAGGGAGAGAACCCTGGCAGAGCCTAAGGAGCACAGCTGCGAGTTGCCGGGGCAACTAATAAGAATCAGCTGGCCAGAAGGGGGCAGGGCCTGGCCCTCATAAAGCCCAGGGCTGAGGCCAGGCTGGCAGTTCCCTGCCAGCAGCCGGAGAGGCAGGAGCTTCGGGAGTGAGGATGCGGAGAGGAGCCTAGTAGCAAGTACCATTGTCATATGGAGCAATGTTGTTATAGCCATAGGGCTTTCGTGTTTGAGTTACAGCCAGGAGGCTCTAGTTTATGTTCGGCTTAGATATTATACCGGAGGCTTGGGTGAGGCTGTAGGGGTTGGAGGAGGCCTCATAGGGACCCCAGAGGGGTGGGGCCCCAGCGCCAGGGAGGGCGCATTATCCTCATAGGTACCCCAGTGGTATGGGGACCCCAGCACCAGTGAGGGCACAGCGCCAGTGCAGGCGCAGCTCACAGTGAGGAGTGCAACCAGTGGGTTGCGGGCGGGGAACAAAGACCCCGGGTTGTATGCGGGGTACGTAGACCCCAGCCCCAGAGCAGGCATGACGAGCCCCAGAAGGGGGCACTGCTAGGGAGCCCTAGTGTGGGCGTGGCGAGCCCCGAAGAGGGGGAGCGCCATATTGAGAAGCCCAAGACGGGCGTAGTGAGCATTGCTGTAGGCTAGTGCGGCAACAGCCCTCAGATACAGGCAGGGTGCTGCAGTTGTCCCTGGAGAAAGGGGATAGCAGCGCGGTGAGCCGGGATCAGAGAGGGTAGCTGTGCGGTTGGCCTAAAGGACCGGAGACCCGCTAGAGGGTCCCTGAGCGGGATCACACTTTTAGGGAAGGCCCAGAGTGGGCTAGACGAGAGTCCCAGTGAGGAGCTGGGTATTAGACAGAGCCCAGGAGTGGGCTAGACTACAGGGGAGGCCCAGGAGTGGGCGAGATTAGAGGAGGCCCGGGAGAACGGGCGTGTTATGTTGACAGTCCAACGTCCAGCACATCTGCGAGGCTTGGGGCGTGGTATTAGGGGTTGGTAGGAGCCACGCATAGCCCATAAGGCTAGGGTGCCAGGGGAGCACCCGTCATACCGGGAGACCACAGGAGTCCGGAAGAACCGCGGGGATAAAGGTCCCGAGTAGCCGTGCCCAGGGAGTCATAGGCAGCCTCCCAATCATATTTTCCAGCAAGACGTGGTGGGCGAGAATAAGAGGGTGCCTTGGGCTGGCCTTGACACGGAGCGAGGGACTTCGAGGAGATCACGGCCCTCCTGAAGGACCCTGCTGTGACAATACGTATAAAGAAGTCTCCTTGACCACATATCCCTGAATGACCCACAAGGCAGGTGGGAAAACACTGTTTGCAGCCATGTTCTCCGTTTCTCCCCTGATCAGTTACAACAGAGGTGTCAAAATATACGGCCTGCGGGCAGGAGCTAGCCTGTGGAACTGCTCAGGTGATGCCTGCCAGAGAATCCAGGACCCTTGGGCCCTGGTGGACATTGTAACATAAAAGGGGGTGAGAGCTGTGCTTTAATAATTAGTTAGCTATTTTGAGCATCTCTGAAGACAGAATCTTGTAACTTATTTGTAACCCCTGTTAGTAAGCAAGACACAAGGGGACGTGGTTTCACAACTCAGACTTTAAAGGAAACAGTCTGGGACAGCACCGTGCAGGGGGCACGTAAGCAAGTGAAATGACTGGACGCCAGTATGGTACAGCGAGCACCTGCAAAAGTTGCCAGGAAACCATGCATACATTTGTAGAACTTAAACTGAATTTTGAAATGTGATTGGCTCATTCAAAGGTGATTAGTTCACTCTCAACACCACAGCAACCCACCTTCAATGAAATATAAGAAGCTTAAGCTTCAGAAGCAAGTTGGAATCATCAGAAATTCACCTCACAGCATTCAATACCCAAGATATGCTAGACACCTGGTCAGCAGACCCTGGGAATCCTAGCACTGAAGTCTTCCTATCCTACTTGCAGCTGCATTTGCGTGGTATGTGACATTGCTTACTGGGCAAGTTTGTAGTTCGTTAATAAAATCAAGCCAATTACTGGAATGGTTCCTTGATCTTAAACACTACTCCACCTACCAATCCCAAAGTTATTTCTGCTATCCCTAACAGATATGGCCATTGGCAGCAGGTTGCCCCAGACACCTTGTTTACCCTCTGGCCGCTTGACCTATTGCCATTGCTGGACCCAGCTCCTCAACCACTGGCCCTATCAAGGCCCCATGCTGCAGCTGCCACGGGACACGTGGAGGGAGCCACCGTTGCACCTCAAACCTTGTACCAGAGGCACAGCTGGCACTGCAGCCATGTCTCAAGTCAAAGCCAAAGTAACTACAGCTGTATGTCCCAGGTGGGATCTAGCCAGAAAGCAGCACCAGGACATAAGATGAGTCTGATACCCCTGAGTTATACAATCAAGTTCTAGGTATACAGACAGGACCTAGAAGTGGTCTATACCATGGCCTATAATCAGGACAATAGAAAAATTATCAAAAAATCCCCCTCAAAATTCCCCCAACATAAAAAGTTATTTCTTGCACAATGAAGCCAGAACTAATAGAAACAGCCAGCATACATCCAGCTAGCCCAACAAGCAGGATAATAACAGTGAAAAGTTAGGAAAAATAAGAGAGATGTTACCACAGAACAATAAAAATGTGACCACTGAACTGTTCCTTCATATAAACAGAATATATGTTGAATTGTTTTCAATCGTACAGGTTATCCAGAAAGCATTGACAATAGACTCATCTGTTGTCCAGAAATTGTATCCAAAATAACAGCAACTGAACTCAGTAATACTTGGATAAGGAATTCAGATGGTCAGGTGGTAAATTTGCAGATTCTCTCTGAAGAGGGCTGATACTGAAATAGAGACACACGTCACTTCTTCAACAGAATGAAGCTCAACTGAGGGTACTGGACTTCAGATTTATCTGCCTGGAAAATGGAATTATTTGATCCATCTGGCAAAGTAAGACTTGGAGGAAAGCATAGCCCTTTCATGAGACTGCCAATACCACAAGAAAGGCATTAGACTTTCTCCATCAATTAGAATGGCTCAGAAACTACTGTCCAGACCACTTCCTTAAAATAAAAATGTATTTAAGTGGTCAAAAGGCTTATGACTGCAGAAGGAAAAAAAAGTAACCGTCTATTTCAGGTAGATTTATTATAAGCTTACCAAAGTTGCGGGCTTATTTGCATACCACTTTACCAGGCAGCAATCTGTTGAGGGCTCATCAGTTGGAAGCATAAGAGGAGTAAAAGAAGGACCTGTACAAACTAGTTGATCACAGATGACTATAAGCTAATGTGATGAATAGACAAATATGATCCAAGACGAGGTGACACCTCATTGGGAACAATATGTCCAAATCTGGTTCCTCATTCAAGCATGTGAACTGTGTAGAAAAGGGCTATTAGAATGACCAGGAGAACATTGTAATGAGAAGAAACACAGTTGTAGATGAGAAGACTTAAAAAAAAATAAAAAATAAAAAATAAAAAAAAAAAAGAACATGGCTCACTTAACCTAAAATAAAAGATATGATTGGGGAGTTTGATAAAAGTTTGATTGGGCTGACTTGCAGGCTGGTTTTGCTCCCTTTGCTCCTCAGTCAGTCCTCTATACACAAACACAATCTTTGTATTTAAATAAAAAAGCAAGCAAATAAAATGGTCAGCCCTTCTCTGGGTGATAGCAGAAGCTTTTTAGCTCTGGCAGTGTACTGTCTGGTAGTCCTGGTAGTGAGCTTACCTGGATTCCAGCCTGCCTCCTAACCACAAGTTGCTCCTTCCCCCAGCTTGCCACTCTCTGTTCTCTACCTTTGGGTTTTTAACTGCTAGTGGGATATGCCCCCTCATTAGATAACAACCTGCTGTGGGTTCAGTCTACAACAAGGCTGTCTACTCCCTCTTAGGCTGCATACAGGGACTCATTTCTACTGGAAATGAGAAATCCTTCCAGGAGAGGAAGCAGTACAAACATCTGCAGCCACTCCCTCTTGCCTACTCTCCATGCCTTCCCAAAACTAGGATATAATCCTGATCTGGGGAAGGCAAAGGGAGCAGTGCCTGCTCCACCTCTCCTAATCCTCAGGGAGAGTGGAGCAGCAAGGAAAGACTCCCTGCATCTGCCCCAGATCAAGTTCAGGGGAACAGGACTGAGAAGCAGCTGCCTCCACTTCATGCTCAGTCTCTGGGAGTGGAGAGAAACTACTGCAAAGCAGGGCAGTGTCTGGCTTGCAGAAGAGGCAGGGAGCAGCAGCTCTTCTCCTCTCCTGAACCAGTCTGAGAGGAAAAGAAATAGTGAGGCATAGCCCCCAGCTCCTTCCCCAAGCTGGGTACTTTCCTGGCTTGGATAAGGGGCTGGAGGGGGAAGGAAATGGGAATGAGGAGGAACTAGGAAACAGTGCCACTCCCTGAACTCGGCTTCTGCAAGCCAAGCAGAGGAAGCAATGGGGTAAAGCCCCTGCCCACTTTTAAAGAGCAGGGTAGCCCTCATCTCAGGAAGGTATAGGAGCCTTTGCCCCTTCACCTGGTCTCCTGGTCCTGGAGATGGGGGAAAGTATCCAGACATTCAGTCTCCTGGGAACAACTTAACCCTGATTGTTCCAGGGTTACTTTTCTCCCAGAGCAGCCATTTTTGCTTCATGAGACAAAAAAATTGATTGTCTGTACACTTCTGGTTTCTACCAGGAGAACAGTGATTCTCCATGTAGAAACTGAACTTCTGTTCTATGTAGCCTTAAGGGGACAAACCAACCTGTTACAGGGAAGAAAATAACAGAAAGGGAAAAGAACCAATTAAAATAAAGGACAATGTTGGCACAAGAAAAGACCAATATATAAACTGACCATGAATAAATTTCGTCTGGAAATGAAAAGATTTCTAATCATTAGATCAGTGAGATTCTGGAACAGCCTTCAACAGGAGTAGAAGGGGTAACATACAACTGGCTTTAAGATGGCTCTTGAGCATTTTAGGAAAGGGAATATAGTCTGTAGTTGCTTATAAAATGGAAAACAGCTGGACTAGGCTCAGGAAGCCAGGGGGTCCCTTCCGGTTCTATATTCTATTATTTTTACCTAGAATAGGAACAAATTAAAATTTAAATTCTCTTAACTCCAGTGTCCAACAACTAATTTCTCCCAAAGAATCAATGCCCCTAGTTACACATCTAATAATAATAATAATAATAATAATAATAATAATAATAATAACAACAACAACAACAACAATAATAATAAAGGTATAAGGAATGAAGTTGTAATCTTGCACATTTATCATCTATGGGAATATTTAAAGAACTTGGAGAGCTGGCTAAAGCTGCTACAAAAAAGCAATTGAAATAAGTGTGGACTATCAGGAAACAGAGGAACAGACATTTAGAAACAATCATTTTGTACCTAAGGAAACAGCGCTAAGAAGCTTGAACTGCATCTAACAGATTTTTGCTGTTACTGAACTTACGTTAAAATGATTGTGAATGATTGTTATCCTTGAATCATTCATAAAGCATGCTTTCTATCATTGTGAGAAAATTTGTGCCAACATTTAAATTTTTAAATTACTTCAGAACTCAGACTTTCCATTTAAAAAAAGTTTTCCTATGCTAGTTTCTTAATTTTCTTTTCATTTTAAACATCTGGTTATTAAAATCCTTTTGCAAATAGTCTCCTGCGGTACAGCAATGGGTTAGATAACTGCATGGTTTGGCAACAGAAATAGAAGAACAGACAAAACTCATTCCGAAAAGGTTAAGAAATTGTAAAAGATGACTAAAAAAAATCTATTTTAAGGTTCACAAAAATTGTCAAAGCAAAAACAAATGCAAATCACTTTGGCATTTATTAAGAAAAAAATTCTATCTGGTGTATCAACCTACTTCCCTCTGTTAAAAGAATCTGAGACCTGTGGTTTGAGTAAGCAGTCACAGATCTCCAGTTGGACATCTGAAGGCGTCCCACCTGCGTTGAACATGCTCTATTCTTAACTCTTATATGCAAAGAGACTGCGCACGTGCCCTTCACTAAAAAAATAAAATAAAATTGTTTAATTTCCAGGAAATGCAGCACTTTCCCAGTCATGCTCCTCTTAACAGCTACAGGGGGAAGGCTCTGCAGTGCCAAATACCAGAACAAAAGATAAGCGGACAGTAGCATCTCTTCTGCTTTCACTACCTATATCCCAGGCAATACAAATGTGGAGGGAACAGGCTAACTTGCTCTCTTGCAAGTCCATTCCTAACATCTGAGAAAGTAAGGATATTGCCAATGAAAGTTTATGCCTCTCTAAACAAGTTAGTCTAAAAAGGTGCCACCCTGCCCTGCCTAAAACAAGAGGGTGAAAGAGGAAGAACAAGGACAGGGGCCTAGAATTGGGCACCAGAGCAGAGGGAACTAGACACAGGAACCAGAAAACAGATGGATATGGAAGGATGCTAAGGCAGAAGGGTTTATAACCACTAAGAACTGAACAGCTTTGACTCACAGGCAAAGTGTGTTTCATTTCCACTAGCAGCTGGTCCCCAAAGCAGATACAGGTTTCCCTTGCTTTATGAGGTTTCTGTATATGAGAATTCGCTATTATGCGATGACCCTTTTTATACCAAAAATTTGTTATGCAAGGTAAATTTACTCTTATGCGATCGATGTGGTGGAAGTTTACAGTCAGCTGCTTTGTGCAATGAGCCGTGGGAATGACACACACCGAAATATAGTCTCCTGTGTGGATCTGTGCTCCTCGCTCATTGTCTGCGGTATGTGTTTCTGTAGCTGCCATCCTCATTATAATAGTACCCTGTGTTTGTGTGCACTGTCTGCTGTTGGTGAGTTGTCTTGTAAAAGTCGTAGAAATGGGTCCGGGGGTCAGTACAGTCAAGGTCTTGAAACATATCCCCATTTGTTACATTATAAAATGGGTTCCCTTTATACGAATTCGAGTTATGCATCATTTTCCAGGAACGTACATACAGCATAAAGCGAGGGAAAACTGTACGAGCATACTACTGGTCACAGCTAACTGCTTAGCTTAATCACCAAATCAACACAGTAGTTTTAAAGGTCCCAAACCCACTTAAGAGTCAGAGCAGTGTTAAAGTGTTGCTCTAAACTAGAGTATCATGTGTGCAAAGTAAGTGCTCAAAACTATGAAGGCCTCATTTACAAGAAGTGTGGAAAAAAAAAAAATCAAAATCAAACCAAATAATCTCCTGGTTGAGACAGATGAATGACCCTCTCAGGAACTAAATTTAATCTCTATGTCTGCTATGCTGTTCCTATGTGGTGCCAAGAAAGTCACTTAAACAAAAGTGGTCACAGTTGACCACTAATTATAAACTCCTCATTTTTTGGGGTTACCCAGGTTAACACAGCTGGAGCTAGATTTGCAAAAATGCTCATAACTACGCTGAAATCAAATGGTAGTTGGATGCTGAACATATGAAGTACTATAAAAGTGTGAAGTATGCTAAAAACTCTTGGTGCTCTGGTGAAGTGCCCGATGATTGGAAGAAGGCCAATGTGGTGCCTATCTTCAAGAAAGGGAGGAAAGTGGATCCGGCAAACTACAGGCCCATCAGCCTGACCTCTATCCCGGGGAAGATCCTAGAAAAGATTATCAAAGAGACCATTCTCAACAGACCGGCTGATGGCAAAATCCTGAGGGATAGCCAGCACAGGTTTGTCGTGGGTAGGTCTTGCTTGACCAATCTTATTTCCTTTTACAACCAGGTGACCTATCACCTGGACAAGGGGGAAGTGATTGATGTCATATATCTTGACTTCAAAAAAGCCAGAGGGTGGTGGTTGACAGAAGTCAATCATCATGGTGTACTGTGACCAGTGGGGTCCATCAAGGTTCTGTCCTTGGGCCTATATTATTCAACATCTTCATTAATGACATGCACATTGGCATCAGAAATGGAATGGCCAAGTTCGCCAACACCACCAAACTTTGGGGTAAAGCATGAGGACAGGAGGGAGATCCAGGCTGACCTTGACAGGCTCAGGAAATGGGCGGATGAGAGCATGATGGTGTTTACCACTGAAAAATGCAAGCTTCTCCACCTTGGGAGAAAAACCTGCAGCATGCTTATAGGCTTGGCAGTGGACGAAAGGGACTCGGGGGTCATGATTGACCACAAGATGAACATGAGCCTTCAAAGTGATGCTGTGGCTAGTAAAGCGAGCAAAATGCTGGCTTTCATCCACAGATTCTTCTCACGCAAATCCCAGGACATCATTCTCCTGTTGTACTCGGCTTTGGTGAGGCCACAGCTGGAGTACTGCATCCAGTTTTGGGCTCCACAATTCAAAAAAGGATGTGGAGAAGCTTGAGAGGGTGCAGAGGAGAGCCACACGCATGATCAGAGGTCAGGAAAACAGACCTTATGATGAGAGGCTGAGAGCTATGGGACTCTTCAGCCTGGAAAAGCGCAGACTCAGGGGTGATATGGTGGCCGCCAAAAGTTTATCAGGGTGTTCACCAGGATCTGGGGGAACATCTATTCACCAGAGCGCCTCGAGGGAGGACAAGATCGAACAGTCACAAACTCCTCCATGACCCTTTCAGGCTGGACATAAGGAAGAACTTCTTTACTGTCCAAGTCCCCAAGGTTTGGAATCGACTGCCATCGGAAGTGGTTCAAGCACCTACTTCGAACGCCTTCAAGACACATTTGGATATTTATCTTGCTGGGATCCTATGACCCCTGCTGACTTCCTGCCCCTGGGGCAGAGGGCTGGACTTGAAGATCTTCCAAGGTCCCTTCCAGCCCAAATGTCTATGAATCTAAGAAAAAATAGGCCCAAGGCATCTTGCGCAGGGCTCCCAAACTCAGTGGAATAATTTTGGGCTTCGACTCTCCTATGCCTTAGCTTCTGACCTGTGAAACAGGGATAATACCACTCTGCTTCAAAATACATTATGAAAATGAATTCAGTGTTTGCAAAACAATCATACTACAGTGACAATACCAGAGAAAACCTGGGTATTTAGTGCAGGGTTTAAATAGTGTTTAAATTAGGCTTGGGGACACGCAGAGAATGACAAGGATAAACAAAATAATACCTATCCAGACAATTAACAGTATCTCTATCTTGTATACTGTACAAGGAAGAGGTCTCAGGGAAAAGCAATATGTGATTACATATTTACAGACCATTACAGTGCATTCACAAGGGTGCCAAGATGAATGTGATTTAAACCTAATACTGTATTATATAAGACGACAAATTAAGACAAGTTTCAAAGCCATGAGCTCTGCTTTGCAAAGAATTCATTACTGGCAGCAACAAAACATCCTTGTGAAAATCTTGTAACAGCCACATATACATGCAAACATGTTTAACAAATTCTGATGCTCAATGGAACAATGAATTAGAAATCATTAAAAAGAGGCAACTTCTTGCATGCAATTACTGACACACTGTGGATAGCTGAAGTATAACAGAGATTCAGCCGTTTCATTACAGTCTTTTTAAAATCAATTAACCACAAGTAAAGATATATGTTCTTAAAGGTAAATTTAGTGAGAAATCATGTCAGAAATAAAAAAAAGAGGAAAACGATATTTTCTGCAGTTACATACTTGTACTTTAAATATTTTTTTGTTGCTAAGTAGTGCTAGAATCAAGTTGTAGCTGTGATGATCCAGGACTTGCACAAGAGGCAACGATTTTTTGGGGGGTGATCTCTTTTATTGGACTAACTACATTATTGGAATAAAGGTAGACAAGCTTTCAAATGTTCTGTTAGGCACTGAATTATAAGTCTGAAAATGATGCAATAAAGATAGCACTTTTTATCCAGCCGAACTGATTCCTGAGTATATTGAATCATATCTGATCACCCAAGTTACAAAATTCAGTTTTACTGCACATGCAGGACCTAAATAACTATAAAAGAAGGTGCTGGATTCTGATCTTGCTCAAATATAACTGAATGGACAATTCTGTTGACAGTCAGTTATAGTTAGGGCTCTCACAGTCCCAAAGGGCTGCACAGACATAAGCAAGAACAGAATTCAGCTTGGGAAGTCTCTGACTAGAGATAATGTTCAAGTGCAAAAGCAAAATTTGGCTTTCAAATTTCAGGCTGGAGTGCTGGCACATGGTTACTTGGTGGGGGGAGGTTTACAAAAGCAGGGGAAAAAAGTCTAAGGACTACCAAAAATCCTTTTTTTTTTTTTTTTAAGTAACTTCTCATATTTGAGCCACCATGGTAATTTTCAGTTTCTTTCACTTTATAAAGAAAAGTCTCAAGTGTTTTTACCAAGATGGTTTCCCATCTCTGCTTCTAGTCTTCAAAATGCCAGAACAAGTAAATGTTCATTTCATCACCAGCCCTTCCATCAATCCACTATTTTCACTGTGCCTAAAGATTATTTTAAATTTCATTACTACTCAGACTGGTGCAGGAGATACAATTTTTAGGTACTTACTATATTTTCATGCATATAACATGCCCCTATTTTTGAAAGGCTCTAAGAAGGGAGGGGGAGAGAGGGAATCATACTTTGGATGTCAGGTCTCTGGGGCACGGGGCTGCTTGCTTGGGCCTGACAATAGCACGCTGCACTGTGCCCATGCAGCAGGGTCCAATCCAACACACTGAGGCAGCCCAATCCAGCAAGACCCAATTCAGAATGCCAGCACCCAATCCAATATGTTGCACTGGGGCAGCACTGCTGAGCACTGGTTCCAGGGCTGCATTCTGAGTCCAGGACTGCACACTGGCTCTGGAGCCATGTGCCGGGTCTAGGACCATGTGCTGTGTCAGACCCTCTGTACCAAGTCTGTCCAAGGACCAATCCCATGCACCATCCTGATCCAGTGCACAGCTGAGGAGGGGAACTCCCCATGGGTCCACAAATTAAGTGGGGGAGAAGTTCCTGGAGCTGTGGCAATGAATGCTGTCATCACCTCAACACCCCCCCCCCGGCCACACACACACACATTTCTGGACCCAGGGGGGAGCCCTTTTCCTTGCATAAGATGTACACTCAGATTTTCCCAACAAGTTTTGGAGGAAAAGGTGTGGGTTATAGGTAAGAAAATATGATATTGGGGGGGGAGGTGTTAAATATGAGGCAATCAGATGCACAAACCAATGTAATGGCTTATTTCCTGCTATAAAATTTCAACTATAACCTGCTGAAAGGTTTTATACATGCTACAGTCACCAAAAGCCATCCTGAGGAAGACTGCTATATGCCAGTCTTCCACCCTTGTGAACTGAAAGGTGTTTCTTGGAAGGTATGATTAGGAACCTACTAAAACTGCGATTGCGCAATTTTCGCAGAAACTGAGATTTCGGGTGGGCTCTGGATAAATTAATAAATAAAACTTACCAAAAACACAGTGTTGGTTCCCTTTGGGCCCAGCTGCACATCCCACTGGGGAGAGGGGGCTGTTGGCACAGCACGATGGCTGCGCTTCCACTCCTTGCTACTTATTGGTTTTGAGGGCGGTCTGTCATACAGCCCTGCTCCTCTCCACCCATCAGTAGGGGACGGGGGGGAAGCAGCTGCATGACAGACAGCTATTGCAGCCAATCAGCAGTGAGGGGCAGGGCCACCAGGACCCCTCAGCCAATCAGATATGGGAGGGGGGACCCACCACATTCAGCCTGCAAAAGTGGCTACCAGCTTTGGTATGTGTCCATGAAATCAACTGGGTGCCACCTCAAGTTCGGTAGTCCGCTAGGTATGATATCTGAAGTGATTTACATACATCTGAAAAGCTAAAATGACTGTCTTGATAAACACTGTTTGTTGGAGGTGGTTTAACTACTCTGTTAATCCCCCTAGCTACAGAACAGTACAGGTGCTGCTGGCTAGGAAAAATGCCCAAGCCCTCTTTCTTGACCTGAGCTGGGTTGGGTAGCCAGCTGCATCTACAGAATCAACTGAGGACCCACTCACCTATTTCAGTAAAAGCCTCCGCTCAGGTGCTAGGGTAGAGGCTCCTGCTGAATCCGTTGCAGGGAGAAAGAGAACATGTCCAGTAAGCAGCTGCAGTACCCTGAGTGCTCACTGCATGTGCAGTGTTACCTTCTCTTTCCCCTAGCAGAGGCTTATATTACAGAAGCTGCTATTACTGCATTCCTCACTTAAAATTCTCACCCCTCATTTCTAGTAGCTAATTTAGAGGGAAAAGGTGCATGCTGTGAGGAAAAAAACCACTATTACACAAACACAGAAATCTCATACCATTCCCGTGCTTGTTATGTATGTAATCAGTTTTCTACTTTAGAGAAAGAGGGATTCAGGTTATAGATCAGGTTAATATAGTAGTAGAAGCTAGAACACAGGAGACAGATCAGCAGGTTGCCTGTAAAACGTATCCACATGTCTACTGCTTTAAGTTCTCAAACTAGCAATTTATTCTTCCTAAGGTTTCCAGGCTTGAACCAGAGAAAATTATAAAATTTTGTGCTGTTAAATAAGTGTTTCTATATATAGGAACATTGCAGTATTAAGATCTAATACCTCCTGCCCTTCCTGGGCCAATGTAAAAACAAAAAAAAAAACCTTTCAACTACTGAAGAGCTGCTCTACAATCACCCAGTGTACATACTTTCATGAACAGAAAAATGTCAATATTCCAGCAACAAATCAAGAAGTCTGATCTGCCCTAGTCCAGGATTGTCAAATGATGACAAATTTTACATACACAAAAA
This sequence comes from Alligator mississippiensis, assembly GCF_030867095.1. Classification (NCBI taxonomy): domain Eukaryota; kingdom Metazoa; phylum Chordata; order Crocodylia; family Alligatoridae; genus Alligator; species Alligator mississippiensis. The sequence continues at coordinate 220,716,030 of NC_081824.1, read as the reverse complement.
ACAAAACCAAAAAATGTTAGAAAACATTTTAAAACCTGCAAGTAGCACACTTCTGGGCCATTTAAGTCATGTTTTCCTTTGAGTGTGTAGGACAGCAACTTGGGAAATTTAATGGATTCTAATAGGAACAATCCTAGTAAATACCTCAGGGGTAAGTGATAGAATTTCCAGCCTCCTCCTCTCCGCCAGACAATCTGAACCTGCTTTTGGATAAATGGCACTGTATTTAAAGAGAACAGCCGGGTCACAAACACAGATGCTGGCCAAAAATCACAATTATGAAAGATTCAAACAAATCCAACACAACGGGCAACACATTTGGTAGATATTCTTATTTCAAAGGAGTGATAAACTAAAGGATTAGGCTATAAGCAGATGATTGAGGCAATGGATTTTTCAGGTGAAAAAAACACCACCTAGTTTCTTTCCCAACTTAAATTCACAAAATGCCTGAAAGTATTTCTATTTTGGAGTTATATTACACTTACATTCATCTAGGATGTGGATGGCTATGTTTTGAAAACATGCCTTAAACTAATTTTAAGTTGTGATACAAATATAAAATAAGTAGGTGCAAAAACTGAACCCCAACTTGAGCAAATCATCTCCAGCTTGGAAGTATTTGGACAAAAACTGTTCCAAAAGCCTATCTGAAATTTCATCACAAGATGAACATAGTTTTCATTCCTCAACCAGTTACAAATCAAAGAATAAACACTGATATCCACACATTAATATACTGGATATTAAAATACTGGATACTTTGAGGAAAGCAATCTTCATTCTGAACGAGAAATTTCTTATACTTTTCTGATGTTAACATAGGGAAACCAACAATTTTTGTTTCTTAAAATGTAAATAGTTCTGTTATGATTTTAAGACAAGCACAAATACAATCAATCAATTCAAGAAAATCTCTAAAAAGACAAATGACAAAGCAAACATCAAAAGGAAAAAAAAATGCCTGGCAGGAACTATAAACTAGACAGACAACCCTCAGCTGAGAAATGGTGCTTAATCATATTTCCTCCCATTTTCCCTTGACCCATCTGGATTTCAATGGTGAGAAATTAAAAAAAAAATACTGGTCATAATTTCTATTACCGTAAATCCCTCTCTTTACTCTGTACCTCAGTACGTAGGCCAATAATAATATTACTTGCTTTTTCAAGTCAGAAAAGGAATAAAAAAACCCAGAAATTTACCTGGAACCCATTTAATCTCCATTTCCATATCATTTTCTTCACATTTTTTTTCTTTTTCTTGGATACTCTGTAAAAGTTCTCTGTATCTGGCAATTTGTTCTTCATCATCCTTTTGACTTCTCTTGAGTTTGTCATCTTCTGTTTGATGGGCTACATCATGACCTAAAAAAGACAAACTGTAAAACAACTGCAGAAAGTCTCAATCTAGATGCAAGTAAGACTATTTTTAGGCAATACAAAGATCAAATCAGAAAGTGTGGAGAGGAACTGGATGGCAAAAGAAAGCTGATGAAAGAGTTCTTTATGCTTAAAAATAATTATAATAAAAAACAACTAAATTTGGTAAAGCACTTTGAAAATATACTGCTACATAAAACCAAATGAAACAATCTATTTTTGACCGCATATTAACTTCAGTTTGTCTCCTGATCCAGAATGAGTGGCCTAAAGCCTCAGAAAGGAGTCAATATTGGAAGTCAGGAGTTCCTACCTAATAGTCCTGTGGCCTGCTGAATGGATCAGTTACAGGATATTCCTTACAGTACCTCCCAACCTATTTTTTTTCCAATGTGTGCATGTGGAAGTAAATGTGAAAAAACAAAACAGCACAAAAAAATAAGTACACTGTCTAGAACTTCAGTTCCCCAAAGACAGCAAGTCAAGTGTGTGCTGCTGTGGGGTTTTCAAGTTATTCTGGTAATACTCCACCACAACAGACTTTTTTTTACATTCTGTGGCATCGTTCATTCATGGCCAAGACAAAAATAGATGGTCTTGTGCTCCCTGAAAGCACTTTCCCTTGAAACATTATATGACAGTAGCTACTACGAACATCCAGTTCTCACATACATCTAATACTCCTGGTGCTCTCCCCCTGTTTGCAGACTCTAGATCAGGGGTTTTCAACCTATTTTAATAAGTGTACCCCTGGCAGCAGGATGCAGAGTTGTGGGGGGGGAGGGAAGTGGCACGCGGCTGGATGCGGACCGGTGGCAGCACGGGTGGCGGTGGCAGCAGCCGCATATGAGCTTCCCCCTCCCTTGTGTCCGGCCAGCCAGGCAGTGCCTGTGCAGCCCTCAGAGGGGTGCCGCTACCCTCCTCCTCCTGGCCTTGCTCCTGGGAGGCGGCAGCGTGGGGTGGTAAGTGTCATCCCTGCCCACCCACACGTACCCCCTAGGGCCTTCCCAAGTACCTCTGGGGGCATGTGTACCCATGGTTGACAACCCCTGGTCTAGCTGTCCAATTGCTGACCTGCATTGAGCAGGTAATGCCAGTTGTGATTAGTGAATGGGAATACTGGAAGCGTTTCAACTGTACCACTGAGAAGTATTCTACACCCCCAGTTAGTAGCAAGAACTACAATCTGACTTGTGACAAATGTATGCAAGTTGGATTTCATGATATTTTTTTAAAATGCTGAAGCCACTTCACTGACTCCAAACTACAGGCTCTGTGGAGAGAAAAAAAAAAAGCAGGTAGTGGTACTATTAATATTTGCAGGCCAGGAGGTTTGCTGCTTGTTTAAAGGAAGGGCTGATGTGAGAGGCATAAAAAGCAGTTTTTGTGCCCTGAGCAGCAGTGGCAGCTGCCAGTCTGTGGCACTTTCCCCAAGGCAGCACCTGGGGTTGGAGCCTCAGTCATCTATTCTTAGTTACATGCTACTGGCTAATACACTTAATACAGTGATACAATTCCATCATCTAATGCTGGCCTGATGTTGTTGCTGCTGCTCAGGGGACAATTCCTTAGCTGGGACAAAAGAGACATTGCCTTTCAATTAACTGTTTTCCACTTTGGCCATTAGTAGGTAGAAACAAATGTCTCGGAGGGACTTCTCCTCTGTAAGAGAACTCCAAGTGGACTTAATGGTTTGGGAGCAAGGGTTGGAGGGAAGAAGGTATTTTCTTGGGATTAGGGGCAGTTCAACAAGGTGCTCTCTTGCTCAAAAAAGATGTTCTCTTGCTCAAAGAAGCTCACTTATGGTCTTATAGTACACAGTATTAATTGCTGTACTGTAATAGGTGGGTTTTATTTGCTTAGCAGAACCACACAAGTAAATGTTTCCCAGTGCTTGACACAGCTGACAGACGGTGCCTTTCAGAACACTGTTCAATATTTGTTTGCACAATGCCTGTTTTGTTTTTGCTTACATCCCACTAAAAGTTTATTGTTACCTAAGAAAGAAAAATTAAGCAGTCACGGTAGTGTAAGAGACTTTGCATGTTCAAATAGCAAAGGATATGCTTTCTTTGCTCAGGGTGTATAGTTTCTAAAAACATTTTATGTTCTACATTACCTACAAACAATCCGTAAAACTCCTTGCTTACAGAAGAGCAAAACCATTTGATTAATTCTGGCTTTCGTGCAGTTGTCTAACGTGTGTGCAAAGTCTGCTGCTAGCTTTCACATGTCACGCTGTATCATGCAGCATCAGGAACCACTTTCTGATGCTGACTAAGAAAGGTAATTCTTTCTTGTGCCAACAGTTTGTTTAAAGACTTCTTGGACCAAAAAGAAAAGTCATGGTGCATTAAAGGTTGCCTTGCGGCAGAAACACAATTAAAGTCTATATTTAGTGTGTGAAGGAAAGCAAACCAGCAGCTGAAAACTGGACTAGAAAAGGAACGTGTATTCTTAATTTGTTCAGATGACAGTACTGGTGTCAGTTTTTTGGTACGATTTACAGTTGTCAGGAGGAAGATGGGAAAAATAAATGCAAGAACCGATTAAGCTGTTAACAGTGGCCACCAACATTAAAGATAAAGGTATTCAAAAGAAGGTGGTTCAAATTTTGAATCTGATAATTGTGAGAGCTCTTAATAACTGAGCAATTTAGACATGTCGTAGTACAGGCTCAAGACATAGGATTATTGATTTATAACAGTGTCAGATGGTTTAACTGAGACCATATTCTTGGAATCACAAAATGGCTGGGCGAAGTTAGGTTATTCTTAGCGCAGAAAGGAAAAGATTACCCTCAACTAGTAAACTAGCCATGACTAAATGACTATGTTTTTTCCTTGCTTCCTTCAATAGCCTCATGAACTAAATGTACTGAGGAATACAAATGTGAGTAGACATCATGTTTTACAAAACAAACCTTATGTAGAAAAGCTGGAAATATTCAAGAAGTAGAAGGTGGAAAACTAAAATAACTCCTTTTATCGTGAGGACATCTGGAAAATTGAGCGACTTTCACGGACACTGTTGGTAACACCATAGAAATGCATGAATCATTCAGAAACAATAGAGAAGTCACTGGAAACTTATCTGGGGTGGTTTCTTAAATTTTAATCCTTGTCTGCCACACGGGAGACCTGGGTTTGATTCCCAGATGTACATATAACTACAGCCATCAAGGCACCATCTGTCTGGATTTGGTCTGGCTTTTGAATTCTGTCTCAGCAGGCTAAAGTGGGGATGGAAGGTCTGGGAATCCTCCACTCCTCCATATTCCTGCCTAAGTATATGATCAAATGTCCTGGTGACTTCTCATGCAAATATTATGATCCAGAAGGATCAACGGTTGCCTACTAACAGGTATAAAGTAAGCTACAATTCAGACACCCAGGCAGAGGCAAGAATAAAGAAGTCTATACTACTGACAGAGTAGTTAAACTGACATGAAGCTAACAGTACTGTCTTGGAAGATAATATAAAAATTGAAATGCAGTGACTTAAGTTGTTAAATGGAAAAGACCAAGCATGGAAGGTCTGAGGGAAATAGATACCTTTGAAACACCTTTTGTAAATTTGAAAAACTGCCCGATTCTTTTGTTTCTGTAAAACATTAGATGTGGCTTTGCTGATTAGTCACTCATTTCAACGTATTTTTTTAACCACTCCCAAAATAAAGTTCAATTTGAACATCAAAAAGTGACTACTGAATTGTGTAAGTACAGCACTACAACTTTATACACATAATAGAATGAACAACCATTAGCTAAAAAGCAATAGCAGGAGACCCACAAGAGTCCTCTTCAATGTCATACCACATGATATAGTACTTCATAATCTCTTAATATATAATGCACAAAAGGCCTGTCATGGGACCACTGAGGATATTTTCCCTGATATCAGGCTCACAACACCAAGGACCTTTAAAAAGCTTGCATGCAGCTGGGATCCCCAGCTTGATGCCAGCTTGCTTTTTAAGTTCCCTGGCCACTGCAAGCCCAGCAACTGGGGAGAGAGACTCCTTTACCCCGACTTGCACATGCCCTTTTAAAGAGGTGTCCAGCATATGCAGCAGAGGATGAACTTTTGCTGGGCACCTTTTTAAACAGGCATATGCAGCTAGCAGTGGGAAGGTCTCCCATCCTGAACTGCATGCACAAATTTAAACAGGAGTCCAGCCACTATCGCTGGGTATGAGGAAGATCCCACATCCCCAACTCTGTACCCCTTTAAAGTGGCACACATATGAGAATCAGCATATGGGAAAGCTCTCTTATCCCCAGCAGCTCACATCAGTGCCTCTTTAAATCCACACATGCAGCTAGAGAAGCTCCCCCATCTTTGGCTCCAGAATGGTCATGTGCAGCTGAGAATAAGACGGTCCCTCATTCAGACTGGTGTGTTCATTTGAAAAGGGCTCCCTATCCTCTTTAAACTCGGACACACCAGTCTGGGGAATGGGAAGAAAGTAGCATCTTGGCATGTTCCCCAGATGAGGGAATGCATAGCCACTTGATTTCTCCTGGTCCCAGAAAGACATGAGCTGTTACTGCGGCTCATACCTCCTCAGGACTGGGGTAACCCAGTCTCAGGAAGGCAAAGAGAGCTGTTTCCCACTACCAGATTCCTCCCAGTCCAGGAGGAGTGGAGCAGCAGGAAAGTGTTCAGGCATTCATTCCTGAACCAGACATCCCCATGCAAGAAAGATCTTTTTTTAGTGACAAAGGACGATCCTTCTCCCCAGTAAGCACATTTCTTCCAGGAGAAATTTAACAAATGTGCATATGCTTTTAGTTTCTACTGGAAGAGTGATAATTCTCCCACAAGGAACCAAACAGCTGTATATGGCCTCAGTTTTCTCCCTTCAATGAAGAATAAACAAACACTACATTCATACACTTTTTCCAGCTGCTCATTTATAAGAAAATGAGGATGTACTTCATTTTCTAGTATAAATTAATTCTATATGTTTAAGGCCATCTTCTAAAGTAGCAGGCAAAGTTTATTAAGTCAAAAACTTTTCTATCTGAAAACAGAATCAAGTAAATACAGAACTTCCTTCTCAGACAAGGTTCCTCCCCCCACCCTAATTCACATGAGAATAAAAGCCCCTCGCCTTAGAATCAAGTACAGAGGCAGTAAGTGGGCAAGCAGCTGCTGTGGCTCAGGCTCCAGCCCCTACCTGGGGTTGGGGCTGTAGCTGCAGCTACCGCTCCTCCGCTACCTCTGCACCCCACCATCTCCCGCTTTCAGCCTCTTCACTCTCATCTCCCAACTGCAAAGCCTCTGCTCACCCACCTCCCTCTCTTCCTCCCCCGCACCTTTACTGTTGCTCTGCACCAGCAGGCTCTGTCCACGTTACAGCCCAGGGCAATGAGCCCTTGCCCCAGCCTAGCCCCAGAGCAGCAGCATGCAGCCTACACAGCTGCTACAGAGGCTGGACTAGGGCCATGCTCAGTGCCCCAGGTTAGAACAGGGATGGAGCCTGCCAGCATGGAGCAAGGGGAAGGGGGGCGGGAAATGGGAGAAAGCAGAGGCAGAAGGAGAAAGTGGGGGCCTAAGGCTATGGGGTGGGCAGGCACAAGCAGGAGGGAAGATGCTTGACCTCTTCACAATACCTGCTCCCGCACTGCCTGTCCCCCTACGGCAGTGGGGGGAATTAATTAAAGATGACCACCCAATAATTATATTCTACACGTGGAAAATTATAACTAATTTAACATTTCCAGGTATAGAACCTAATTATTCAGGGGTCATCTTAAATTTAGTGTTATCTTAGATTCTAGTTAATACAGTATTTGGATTTTACTTAATATCATTAACCCTAAAATTAGGATTAGTGCACTAAAAAAAGACACAAATTACATATATTCTACAACTGCAAATCAAACATCCTCCAAATATGGGCACACTGATGACTGCAGTAGCATAAGGCAGATCCTTTGTCTTGATGAAGCATATTAAATCCATGACCTGTAACCAACTTCACATTAGGCACAGATTCCCTGCTGCAATTTATTGGGCTCCATTCAAGAGTCCACCCATGCAGAGACAATGATCTGGTTTGTATCTAAGTTATTAAAAATGTGTCTTTTTTGTTCTATTAGTTAAGCTGCTTGACAATGTTAAGCAGGAGAATGACAGAAGAACAAATTTCTTGTTTCCAGAGATGTATAAATACACATAAAAAAAAGAAGTAAAAAGTACAAATTCTGTCTAATTTGAAGTTTCCTTAAAAATGCCCAAATGAATCACTGTGGTTCATGCCCAAAATAGTGATTAAGTGCTGGATTTCAATGCACAGTACAAAGGCTTACTGACTGGAACAAACGTCTTCAGGCAAGGGAAAACTCAGAGAGAAAGTAATGGAGATACTTTGTGCTGTGAACCATAACATACCAGGTCACTGAAATTCATGATATTATAAAACTGTTGTATAAAAGCAGTGCCAACAGGGCTGGTACAATTTTTTTTTTACTTTAAAAATTCCATACAAAAGCAGATGAAGATGGAGTAGAAAAAACACTGTTTATAAATAAAACATTTTATAAGTTAAACAAAAATGAAAAAAGTACAGAACATTCTTTCCATCCTATCACACTTTCACATTTCCATTCAAACAGCTGAAATTCATTTTTTTTCTGTTTGTGTTTAGTACCACAACAAAAACGTTGGATGAAATCCTGTTGTGTATCCTGTAACTCAATGGATAAAACATCAGGAATATGTTACAGAAATGGCAATGTAATCCTTTCTTTTAAAAACTTACTTTTGAAAACTTAATTAGAAGTAAGGACTTTCTAGGCTGAAAATTCACTGACCAGTGTGGAAAGATAGTCCAAAATGATTTTTCCCAGGAACAGAGATCTACTTTTTAAAACATCTAACCTGTTGATTACTCTCTTGAGAAGTCCAGTTCCACCACCATCCCACCTCCCAAGCTCCTCCCTCCACACAAGTGCATTTTTCTGGAATTACGAGGCATCCAATCACTTTCTCCTCTCCTGTTGTCCTCACAGAAAGGCTTGAGGAAAGAGTTTCAAGTGAGAAAATAAAGTTCATAGCAAGACAAGGTTCCTTGGGTGAATGTGATATCTTTTATTAGACCAACCCAAATGGTTGGAGAATAGTTACTAAGCAAGCTTTCGGGTTCAAAAACCCTTCGTCAGGCTAAGGAAGCTGCAGCAGTTGCTGTGTGCTCTTCCTGGATGGAATGAAAAGTAAACAAGCCAGGGGCTGGGCTGGGCTGGGCTGAGGAGTCAGTTGCCAGGCAGACTGTAACGTATCAAAAATCCAATGTCTGTGTTTAGTCCATGATCTCTAGTATCCAGCAGGTTGATGAAATGGAGCTCATAGGCTAGTCTCTGGGATGTGTTGTGTAAATTTCCCTTGAGGATCAGGACTGAGAGATTGAAGAGAGAGTGGCCCTCCTGTGAGAAATGGTGCCCCCACCGGTAATTGGGTGTTTCTGTCTTTGATGGATTTCCGGTGTGTGTTCATTCTGGTGCGCGGTTGTTGTCTGGTCTCTCCTACATATCTTCCATCAGGGCATTTGGTGCATTGGATGAGGTATACTACATTCCTGGAGGTGCAGCTGTAAGATCCTGGGATGCTGATGGCTCTGTTGTGGGGTGTAGTAATAGTGGAGGTGGTGGAGATGTGGGGGCAGGTTTTGCATTTCTTGTCATGGCATGGTCTGGATCCTTTTGGTATGTTCTGGGGCTGAGGAAGTTTGCTTCTTGTGATGAGGTTGGTGAGGTTCGTTCCATATAGGTTCAAGGGATGGGTGATAGGTCATAACCAGCGGTGTGCAATTTGTGGGTGTTTTTCTTCTGTACTGCAGCAGTTCTTCACGTGGTATCCAGGTGGCTCTTTCAAACGTGCGATCTACCTCTCTGGAGGAGTGTCCTTGCTGGGTGAAAGCCTTTTTAAGATTGGTGAGGTGGCGATCCCGGGTGTTGTCTTCAGTACAGATGCGGTGGTATCTGAGGGCTTGGCTGTATATCACAGCTTTTTTGGTGTGTTTCGGGTGATTGCTGCTTTTGTGCAGATATGTGTGTTGGTCTGTGGGTTTCTTGTATACTGTGGTCTGTATTTTACCCTTCTGGATACTGATCATTGTGTCTAAAAAGGGGATGTTGGTGCTGGAGTATTCTAAAGGAAGTTGGATGGAGGAATGGTGACTGTTGAATTTCTGGTGGAACTCAATTAGAGATTCCTGGTTCTCACTCCAAATGATGAAGGTGTCATCGATATATCGTAAGTACAGCAAGGGTTTGATGGTGCAGTTCTTGAGGAAGTCTTCTTCCAGGTGGCTCATAAAAAGGTTGGCATACTGTGGGGCCATTTTAGTGCCCATAGCTGTTCCCATCGTCTGGAGGAAGTGTTGATTATTAAAAGTGAAAATGTTGTGTGTGAGGGTGAAGTGTATAAGCTCAGTGATATCTCTGGGTCTGTATTCTGGGTTGTAATCTTGTTCCTGTAGATATGTAAGGCAGGCATGGATGCCATCCTGGTGTGGGATGTTGGTGTATAGGCTGGTAACGTCCATGGTGGCTAGGAGTGTGTTGCTGGGAAGGTGGTCTATGTTTTTAAGTTTCCGTAGCAAGTCTGTGGTGTCTTGGACAAAACTTGCTCTGTGGGTGACAAGCAGTTTTAGGATGGATTCAACAAAACCTGATATTTCTTCAGTTAGGGTCCCATGGTTGGATATGATAAGTCTGCCAGGGTTCCCTTGTTTGTGGATTTTAGGGAGCATGTAAAAAGTCCCTGGGTTAGGTAGTGGGGGGATCAAGGTCTGTAGTTTTTCTTGTGATCTCGGTGGAAATGATTTGATGGTATTGTTGAGTTTTTTGGTGAAAAGGGGAGTAGGATTTTCTTGTAGTTCTTTGTAGTAGGTGGTGTCAGAGAGCTGTCTGTTGGCTTCCTTTATGTAATCCTCACGGTTTAGGATGGGTTTAATGCAAGGTATCACATCTACCCAAAGAACTTTGTCTGTAAATTCATTTGTAAATTGAACGAGGACCAAATCGTTTTAATCCTGGCAAGATATGACCAAGCAGAGATAAATTTGAATGTTCTAACTGGCCAGTTTTTCTGACCAGAAAAAAACAGGATGAGAAGATTTCCTGTGTGTTTTAATAACTCAAGTTAGACCATTCAAGTCACCTCAAGACCCATCAGTGAGCCATGGCAGAAATCAACCTTGAATTGAGGGATTGCCACTGCGGCTGAATAACTTACTGATTACATTAGATAGCATCTGACAAAGCAGGTTGCTCCCTGGAAAAGTTTGTGCCTTTCTGAAGCAGCTAGTCTCTCAGGTGTCACCCTGCCCTGACTTCTGCCTAATTATCTTAGGTTTCTTTAACACCGTGTAAATGCCCCAAACCAGTTTTAAAACCAACCAAGCATTATTTGAAAGAACTTACTCGAGTTTCATGACATTTTATATTCCTTATAGTTTACATCCTTAACATTGCCATCATAAAGTTCAAATGGAGTCAGAAGAAATTAAGTTGTTCAAGAATGTATATTAAAAGACAGTGTTGGTGCAAATACCAAGGAATTTACAGACAAAGTTCTTTGGGTAGATGTGATACCTTGCATTAGACCAACTGAGTAGCTGGAAAAAAGTTCTTGGCAAGCTTTCAGGCGCAGTCACCCATCAAAACCGTATAGCAATTACAAGATTGAAATGTATAGTTAAAAAATACAAAAATCAAATATGCATAGTTTGGTGTCTCCTAGATGTACTTTTAAGCTTACCTTCACAAACCAATTCCTACTCCCCTCGATCCCCCAATTTTTGAATACCAGAAACCATCTTAAGCACACCGACAACACCAAAATACATGCTCTTAAACTGCTACTCATCCACAGCACAACTGCCACCTACAACCCAACATCTTTTCTCCCTATAAGGAACAGAAAATCTGCACAAAACTGCACAGATGTGAACAGAACAGAACTCCTTTCCCCAAACACCAACTCCAAGTCAAAAAGCATTTTACCCCCCCTGACCTTCTCATTTATCCTCCCATTCCATGTCCAAGACGTCACATTCCAAAAGCATGCCTCATATACCTGTATTCAATTCACTATGCACATAGCTGTTCACTGCACAGGAGTGACAGTTTACAGACTGTATATCTACAGAATGCCTTACCAGTTACAGTGATTATAAGCAGAATCCTGTTAAAGGGAAGATAGACAGCTTTAGAGGTAGAATCACCCACATATTTATTTGCACACAAGTGTTTGCTCCAAATTGTCTGGTTTCCATACCTTAGTTTAAATGTTGCAGCTCAGGCCAGAGAGCTGTTTTGCAAGTTTTGGGGGTTTTTTTTAATTTTATAATGGCAAAATGTCTCCGTCCAAATAAACAGTAGGAGCTTTACTTTCAATGAATGAAACTTGCCTGGTACTCTACTTACCTAAAGAGTGCAGAGTAAGTGCATCCACAAGGAAAGAGAACAGGAACCATAGCTTTTCTTCCCAACCTGAAGGCATAGCTCGGAAGTTCCGTAGGACCTCAAGCTTCCAAACAGCCTACAGAGAGAGCTCAAACTCTACATGACCTCTGCTTACCCAGTAAAATATTATAGAGAGCTTACGAGCTCCATGTAAAAGCACCATTATTCCAGAATCCACAGAGGTTTGAACCTTAATGAATTCCCTACTTTCGCTACCTTCACCTGGCAGAGTTTTTCCTTCAGCTTCTTCTTGCCCTGTGTTAGCTTTATAAATTGTACTTTGGGCTGCACAGGCTCTACAGCTCAAACAGCTACTGCAAACGGGCAAATTTTACCAATCAATTACAGCATTAATATCTTATGCTTGACATTTTTTAAACAACAAAAAAAGGTTCAAAACCTTGAGCTACATTTCTTAAAAATGTGAAGGTGTTTCAGAAAGTAATGGCAATTCCTCAGTAAAAACACTGTGTGTACAATGCATGGGAACTAAGTAGCAGCAGAGGGAACACTGATGGCAGCACTGTTGAACACACCTACCACTTACAACTACATAGAGAAGTGATACGTCTCAGTAAGTGATCACTGCACACAAAATAGCCATTGCTTTCTAAAACACCCCCATATATTTGTCTCCTAGCTGTAGATGCCAAAGGAGTTCTAAGGTGTTCTGAAACCATGGTACTTCATTTAAGTACGCATAGCCTCAGGACTGCGTGCACTTAATCACATCTCCATATTTGATCTGAGCATATATGATTTCCCAAACTTAACATAAACAATGCTCATTAAGCAGTGGTTAACCCAACCATGCCCAGTGCTGGGGTACCAGCAATCGTGAAAGTGATTAACTCTCATTATTTTGAAGGCATCTAAAAGCTGCCATCCCTTAACCAGGTACAGCAACTATGACACAAATAAAGAGTTCAATTATGTCACAAAATAGACAACAGAACCAAAAGATTCCATGCATTTAGGTGGTTTATGCAGTTATAACCAATGTGCAACTAACTAATATCTGTTATAACATAAGCAATAGGGAAACAATTTAGACTCGTATTGTGTTACACTGCAGCAAATGATACATCTTATCAAATATATGTAAAAGTAGAGCTGACTCACCAAAAAACAGTAATGATGGGGAGTAAAGTTAATGCTTACCAATACACAAGCTAATAAAAATAAAGTTAATGAGTCCTTAATTAAGATCATTCCCAATCACACACAACTCAAGAGCAGTCTGAAGTGAAAAGCACCCAGATGTCATTCAGCACAACATTTAATTGGCATAAACAATGAGCCAACAAAATTACTATACAAACTGTACAGATCTGGGATTAGAAATCTTATGCTTTTATGTCTAACAGCACAGTGTAATACCAACTAATTTAAAAGAAGACAATTGGTACAGTATAAGACACAAACTCGTTCTAAAATTTAACTAGCTATTATGGGAGGAAACTGGTCACAAAGCGTAACCATTACAATTATACGCAAGTGTTTGATTTTTGATTAATTGTGTAAAAACTACCAAATTTACTATATACCTTGCTTTAATGAGACTCCATTTTATTCAATAACTAGGTACAGTTTTTACATTGGAGAAAGCTTTTTTTAAACTAAAAGGTAGACAGCAAGACAGGTAAAAGCCAGATTTCTCAAGTTTTATAACCTGCAATTCCAAAAGCAGTTCAACTAATTCTTGAAAAATTTTACAGGACAAGCATTATCTTTAGCTTTCAGTATAAACGTGGCAATTTTCGAAGCAAACAAGGGTTGTTGTTTTTTTAGCAAAGTGAACTGGGGATTAAAAATGGGGCTCCGTAATGGATCCTGACTGTAGCCTTAAAGATAACCTACAAGCAGCATAAACATGGGCCTGTGTGTGTGTGTGTGTGTGTGTGTGTGTGTGTGTGTGTGTGTGTGTGTGTGTGTGTGTGTGTTCTGAATATAGAAACCTTAAAAGCTCTTTTTTTTTGTTTAAACCTAAGAAATATCAAAAAAGTCAAGTTCCATCTTTCCTAATTTGCTGGAAGATCTATGGAATTCTCAGAGATACTTATTAGGCTGTAACACCAAAGCATAATTCAAGGACAAAGAAATGAGAATTTGTAAACCACAGGTGCAATTCTTCATTAGAGTGCTTAACTAGCCACTGAGGTTAACTGTTCATAACAAGAAACTCGTCAAATAGCATGCTCGCCTTCATTTTCAGCTGTTTATTTTGAATTTCCTTTGATCTAGATTTTCATAATTTCTCTAGCTTTCCAGTCAGAACGCAGTTTTTTAACGTTGAAAAAAACTGAATACCAATTGAAGGAAGGCCTATACCACAGGAAAAAAGGGCACAAAACCACTTTTACCCTTTAATTTTGAAGGGGGAATTGTAATCTCTCCACAATGAAACCTGACTACAAGAGTTACCATGAACAAAACCCTGTCTCCACTAAATCACACTAAAGAAACAAAGTTTAAACTGTTAAATGTAAAGAATATTGTATATCCTGAATTGATCTGCTTGTGGCTTCAGTGAAAACTCCATACATGTTACACATACCTTCTTGCTCTTCTTCACTAGATGAAGCCAAATAAGCTTGAAAATCCATGTCAAGAAGTTCATCCTTTTTAAATGTTCTACTTAGCGAAGTTACTCTTTCGTGATCTGTTTCATCCCATGTGACATCTACCTTTAAAAAAAAAAAAGATAACATGACACAAAAAGTTAAACCTCAACTATGGTCAACATAGAATTTCAAACTTCCTATTACAAGTTTATCAAGAGAAGTGAAACACAACCTTGATGTGTTATGCTAAATTTTCACAATAAAAGGCTACTTTTAGACAGTAGAACCAAAGGCCTCATTTTAAATTCATTTGAAAAGCAACCTTAAGGAACTGCTATGGAGTATCCTCATCATATTAAGTAGATCAGATCATCGATACCTTAACTTCAGATTTTTGAAATGTACCCTACATAGATTTCAATGTATTTTAAGTACACAGAAAGACCGAGGAGTCCACTACTGGATAAATAAAATAATTTGTGATGAAATCATGACTGAAAGCACTTAATTTTTTTAATGCCTATATGTAGATCCAATTAAAAGATTTATTAGTAAATATTCAAAATTGATCCTTTTTGCAAATAAGGTATACTTTGGACTGATAGACAATGCATTATTTATAACAAGTTGAACCTCTGTTTAAAGTGATAAACTTAGCCTTACTCACAAAGTCTACTTGTAACTCATAAAGAAAGCACTTGCACAACATAGGATTTCAGCATGTTTTTACCACATAAAAAAAAAAAAAAAAGAAATCAAACCTTTCTCCACTATCTCCAATGCCACAAATTCTTTATTTATGTATTTTATAAACCAAGCCAAACAGAACTAAACAAATTACAAAAGAATTAGAAAAAAAAAGAAACATTGTTAAGGTACCTTTGATGTTCCCATAGCAGCAGATGTGAAGTACTTTGGTTTATATGCAGCTCCATCCATTTCTAAGGCTACATCCTTTGGCTCATCATCAAATGTAACATTATCTGGAATAAATCTTAAAAGCAAAGATGTCTTGTTATTGAAACATGCTGCAGTGCTTCAAAGGAGTAAATGGCACTGAGGTTCAGCTTCTTTCTAATTAAAGCCTTACAAATTAGTACAGAAAAATTTACTAGGATAAAGAGTGGATAAGACTGTTAAGAGAGGAACATATACAACTCAGTTCTTAAATATTTCCTATATGTTAAGACACAAAATTGAGCTCTCAGTTTTGTATCCGTAAGAACTGAGCTTCATATCAACTGTTCGTACTGTACTTCCACATCCTTCCCATTGTTACCATAACCTTATGAAAACCAAAAATCAATCAATCAAAGACAATGAGTTTTTTAAAATGTAAACTACTTATTCTGAAATGTTATTAAGGACCTCACACATAACCAAGATGGGCAGAGCTTCTTTCCAAGCATCATAACTCGAATTTTGTAACTATACAATAAATCATAAAAATTACAGAGAATGCTTTCCTTTTTCTGGCCAGGAGACTGTCATATGTGTATAGAACACTGATAAACAAACTGAAGCAAACAGCTCTAAAATGTCAAGCAACAGAGGGATTAAATAACCAATACTATTGGACACACTTGTATCTTTCCTAGCATGTCAAGATTACAGCACAGAATACAAAACCTAATAAAAGGCAGAATCTCTTAACTTTGCTGCCTGATGCTCAAATGATGATTACAGAATTTGAGAGATGAATAGAAAACCCCTGTATGTCAACTAGCTTTGATTCTGTAAGCACTACTTGCTTTTTTAGGATAGATTTATTGGAAGAGTTCTGATTTTTTACAGCAACAGGATAGGAAAATATTTAAAGACCTCTAAAAATTAAGAGAAAAGCTACATAAAGCTGTGAAATACTAAGGGAGCATTAGCTTAAAACAATTTCTGGGGACACTTCCAATTTTCTATGATTTCACAAAAGTTTTAAATAAACATGACTAGAGAAAATGCAGTATCTTGACTTTGTGCATTGACAAACACTTTGTACGCAGGTAGTTTTGCTACACCTCACATTGCACAGGTCTTCCCTGTTACAACAGCAAGAATAAATATTTCATAAAACAAATTAATTGTGAGAAACTAAGAGATTTGAACTGTTTGAAACTTCCTTAACTTTTTTCTAACTAGATTTTACTTTATTGATATTCCTTGCAATGAAATCTGTACATACCTGTACATTTTTCCAAAACATCCTCAAAAAAGCCTCCCTCCCTAACATAACACATTGAATGAAAGATCAAGGATATGCTTTGTGAAACTTCAAACATTATAGGGTATGTTTAGAGCAAATATGAAGTTTTAATTAATAAGGACCAAAAGTTAGATATCTGTTATGTCTTCTAAAATTCAATACTCAGTATCTATGAAATAATACACCTTTTTTTTTCCATAGCATTCTATCTACCAAAACTGGGATCAAAGAGCTGATTTCTACTGACAATCAAAGGAGAGAGGGTTTTTTTGTGCAAAGGATTTGGAACGAAGATAAAGCAGTACACTATTTTAACTTCCTGACTTCTTAAAGCTGGAGCTGAGAATGATCAAACTTTCCAATTTCAGCCTCAGCACAATGCTGCCTTACATCCGAAAAACAATACAGCAAATGTCAGTGTCCTACTAAGTTTACCTGACTGCAAAAAAAAAGGAAGATTTGCACCTGAAGCCCTCTTTAAAATACTTTCTTTAAGGTGGGTACCTTGCAAGTTTTCCATCTAACCATAAAAATTCTTTTTGCTTCTCTTGAGAAAAGCTCAGTGTATTCATGTCTTAGTTCAAAGACTGTTACCATATTTCACAGTGTATGTCAGGTTCTGAAGCTCAATTGTTGCGTCTTAAAAATCAAACTTGACTTATACACTGTGCCACATCAAAAAACCAGGCACAGGGATGGGCTCGATGCTTGGCTGTTGCTGCCCCATCCCCTGCAAGCGGCACTGCCTGGGCTGTACTAGTGCCGCTTGCAGGGGACAGGGCTGCACCAGTCGATCACCAAGCCGAGCCCTGTCCCCATCCCCTATGAGCAATGTCGGGCACACAGGGGATGGGGCCACGCCAGCCAAGCCCGGCCCCAACATGTACACCATGCTTACGAAAATCTTTACCTTTCAAATAGGAAAACCAGGGGTTGATCTATACACCGTGTCAACCTAATCACTGTGAAATATGGTATACATCTTTGTCTCTATTTTTTGATAATGAGAACAACAGAGTACACTCCCAATACTGTTAAACCTGATTTAATTTTTCCCTGAAAGACATCATTTGCTTTACCTCAGATCTACAAAAGAACAGCTACTCTCAAATTCCAGTCCATCACAATCCTCATATATTTTATTAGCCGTCTCAGGAGAATCACATTCTACTACTGCATAGAAGTATTTCAGCCGTTTGAACTGATATTCTCTTAATTTTTCCGTGTGAATCCTGTGAAAGTAAAGACAACACATATACTCAAAACAACTTGGTTAACACAATAAAACAAAGTTATAGCTTTAAAAATACATTACATATTTAAAAAAAAGGTAAGAAAAAAAGTTTTCCATACACAGACTAAATCTTACAAAAAGATCAGATCTTTTGCTGGGCAGAGTCCTACCTACATGTATAGTACTATGTTTGGGCGTAAAGGTTTAACTTGCATTATTCTCTTTTCAGGACTGAGGCCTTAAATCAGGACACCTCCTTCAGACTGCACTTCCCTTAAGATCAATTAGTTATTATGTACAAATACTAAGCCTTTCTTTTTGTAACTTTGATGCACATTTTGACAGTACACAGCACAGAACCTTTGTTTTTGTTTTCTTAAGAAACACACTTTAGAAAAGAATGCTGTGTACTGACTCCCACCAACGTTTTGTTCAGCTTACCTATTTTGACAACAAGCATCAGGGTTAAATGCAAGTCCCATATTCCAAAAGTGGAATATTTCTGTAAGTTAGTCCATTATGATTTTACTGAATGGTAGCAATATCTCCATCTAGTGGTGAAAAATAACTGACAGGATTTCTATATTTTGTTATGATCTTTCAATCAGAATTTGAGATTTACATATGTGATTGCTTACCTATCAATACAGACACATACTCTTCCAAATATGCACAACCGTTTCATTTCTTTAGTACTACTGTTTTTAAAATATATTACAAAACCTATTTTCACTACACAAACTTTTCAGCTGCTTGCTAAGTAGCTGGGAAAAAGGACAGAGCTGATGATATGAGTTGTAGAGCATATTATGTTTGAGGCTAAATTGTCTAGACAGAGATACCAACAGAACAGTTTATTTGGTTCTTATCTTGCTATACACCTTAAAAATACACTACATATAGTATACTATACCATACAGTTGCAAAATAATGATTTAACATTCAGCAAACTAGGCTCACAAGCTAACACATGCAGGTGAAGCACTGAGCCCAAATGGAGCCCCACTACCTGAATGGATGGAACACTTCATCAAATCAGGGCCTTAAATGCTATACTGCAAAAATTTATTCACACATGTGATACGACAAAGAGCCAAGATCACTTGAAAACCACCCTTCAATAAGCTAGAGAACAGGTGCAGCAATATGGAAACTTAAACTAGGGATGCACCGATACAGATTTTGGGGCTGATACCGATAGCCGATTTTAAGGAGGCATATCAGCCAATACCAATCCGATTTCTGATACCAGCTGCATGCAGATGTAAGTCTGTTGTGGTGGACAGGGAAAAGGGAGAGAAGGGGCGCGGTAGGGCAGGTCACCACGTGAGGGAGCGAGTAGAACAAAGACTGGGGCAGACACTGTCCAGCCAGGGCGGGGCAAGGTAGGGCAGGGCAGAGGACGCTGTCCAGCCGTGGCAGGGCAAGGGAGGCAGCTCTGGCGCGCACCCTGTGAGGGCATGTGCTCTGGATCAGCACGTGGGGAGGAGGGGGGGGGGGGGGGCTGCAGCTGTAGGCTGGGGCCACAGCAAAATTTGGGGTGGCTGCAGCACCCCTCCATAATCTCTCTTACAGCGCCACCACTGCCTACCCCGAGCACAGCCCCCACACGCCAGGAAGAGCCCAGTGCAGCCCCAGCCCCAACCTTCAAGTGCAGCCCACTGTGCACCCACCCCACGCAGATACGGGACATATGCCCCCCAGCCCACATACCCTCCTGGGCTGTGTGCAGTGGTGGGGCCTACCCTCCCCGTCCCATCTACTGAGCTCAGTCTCATGCCGCACCCTGACCCAGCTGGGCAGCATCTGACCCAGCCCCTGCCCCACTCCCTCCCTCACCATGGGGGCCTTGATCTGCTCCTGCACGCCTGTTCCCTCTGCCCTCCCCATTCACCACAACAGACTTACCAGCTGCACACAGCTCTCCAAGCTGCCAGGCTGTGCTCCTCCCTGCCTATGTGCTGTGCTGTGGCTGCGTGCATGCACAGGCATTTATTGGCCAAATTATCGGTCACATCAGGCCGATTTCCAATGCAATCAATTTTCTTTATATCAATGCTGATCCAATATTGGACTGATGTATCAGTGCACCTCTATTTTAAACACACTTAGTCTGGTATTTTCACCCAAATGACACCCACTATTTTCTACCATTTGAAAATTGCATTAATACCCGTCTGTCTCTGTGGCATTTTCTGGAAGACTTAATAGTTCTACAGGTCCTTGTAATTCTTCCTTTTTCAATCTCTCCTTTCCAAACTCTGAAGGATAAATCTATAAATTCAGCAGAAGAAAGAATTATGAATCAATTGCAAAATTCAATATCCACCAAAAAAAACCCCATCTCATCAAGCAGGCACTCTATCATCTTTTTTTTTTTTAATTTACAGAAACTTATACTTTAAAGGCTCTAATCCTACAAACACCAGTGCACTTAATATTAAGCATAATACCAGTAGTCCCTATTGACTTCAGTACAGGTAGTGATGTGAATAGAAGCAAACACAGGCATAAGTGTACTTAGGATTGAAATAATTGATACTAATTTGTGATAACAGGTTTTATATTCAGCATACAAATAAAACACTCAGTTTGAAATCTAATCAACTGCAAAAAACCAAATAAGACAGTTTTCAGTTATTCTATTTATCTGAATCCAAGATGGTGTTTTCCTCATTCAACACTGGGGATAAATGCCTCATCTTGGATTTGAGGACAAGGGGCAGGCAGTGGCTGTGACTCTGACTCCAGCCCTGACCTAGTAAGTGGGAAAGCCACCACTGCTGCTGCTACCTAGCCACAGCCAGAGCCACTGTGTGATCTGTTCATGAGTAGGAGCCAGAGATGGGTCAGGAAGTATGGGAAAAAGTGACAGGGCAAGAGGGTGGTAAGAGGGATGGGTAGCAGTGAGAAAAGCCCCAGGAGGGGCAAGAGATGGGGGCTGGACCACTTGCTTCTGTTATTTGCTGCCCCCTATCCCTGCTCCTTGCTTTCCCAACCACAGCAGTTTTTAAATGAATTTAAGAATTTAAGGGAATTTCAAATGACCCTCCTATAGTTAAATTAATAATTAGAACAAATTTATAATTTTTCATGTATAGAATCTAATTATTTAGGAGGGGTCATCTGAAATTTAATGTCATCTTAGATTCAGGAAAATACAGTATTAGACTAGACCACACTTCCTTAGCTAGTCTGAATGGTTTCATATGATTAGGATTTCGTTCTGTGATCTGACCAAACTGGCTATAATCTTATACTGCCAGTGAACACTACCCAGTTGATGGATATCATAAATACAGACCTAACCACACAGCTCAGCTTATAGGACTGGAGGGGTTTTGTCTGTTTGTTTTATTTTGTTTACATTTATTTTTTTCATCCTTCTTCCTCTTTGCATACAATAGAGGAAGCCAGCTATGCTATGAAACGAAGTAGTCAAATTCACAATAAAAAATTAAAAGATATAAAATTACATTTTCTTTGTAACCTCTTATTCAAGTCAAATATAACCATGATAAAATTATTTTTAATCTTTCAATAAATAGTAATTTAAAATTATTATTGAGATAATGCTGAAATGAATACCCAATTATTTTTTATGTAGTATATACAATTAAACTAGATAGAATGGTTTCCCACCAAAAATTATTTGGGAGGGAAAGACTAAAACTCCAAGCAAAGATTGCAAGCATTCAACTCTGCCATCATGCACTGTCCCGAAAACCATGCGAAAATGAAAAACAAGAGATACTCAGACTACTTCATCCTCCATGCTCTAACCAAATATCCATCATATATACTGCTACTCGCATGTCCAAGAAAATACTTCCCCTTAGGAACCAATTTTCTCCAGGCACTCATTGATTTAATGTTGAAAACACTCAGAGATGCTAATGTTCTCAGTCATTTCCAAGTTACACTCCTAAAACACTGTAGCTACCTCGCTGATATATTTTTATTCATCTGTTTTTAGGCACGAGGTAAAAGATGTCATTGTTTTGAAAAAAGTCTTTTTGGGGGCAGACTAGTCATATAAATAAATGTGTATGATAAAAATGGAATACATTTTACCCTAACTGAAAGCTAGGAACACAGAATATCGCAATCTTCAACTGGTGATTATCAGAACAGAGTTACTGGACTGGTTATATTTTATTTCATTTACAAGAAGTCTTTAAAACGGAACTAGAAATTGCATGTTCAATAGTGGATGAATATTTTCTGATAAACTATATTCCTTATTTATGTATAATATGAATTTATGAGATGCTGCAAGTTTTTATAAAAGTATTAATCTAGTGAATATATCGTTTCTATCTAATACCTAAAACATTTCTTAAAAAGAACATTAAGGCTGTGTCTACACAAGCGGGGAATCCACTTGCAGCAGCACAAATTGCCTCAGTGCATGCCCCTGCACATGCAGCTGACTGCAGTACAAATTGTCCCACAATGGGCAAACTGCCATTGCCCAGCTCATCCCGGCTCTCCAGGCAGGGAAAGCTGGAGACAGGGTCCAGCACCTGTGCTGGTTCCAGCAGTCTTACCTGGTGTTGTAGGGCCTTTGAACACGCCACAAAATTGGTTTTTAAAGCAGCTTAAATGCCCTTCTTCACTGCTTTAATGGTGTTGCTGTTTGCACATTTGGCAGCTTCAAAGGTTTGGTTTCTAGCAAGATAAAACACCTCTGAGGGGTTTTAGTTTGCTACCGAACAAAGTGCAACAGTGCATGGGGTACTGAAAGCCATTGTGCTTGGGGCTTGGTGAGCCCCACACAGTTCAGGGGCTGTGGGACCCAGCAGCAACCCATGCAGGCAGGCTTTACTGAAGGAAAAAAGCAGCAAGCCTGATTTTTTTTTTTCCTCCCTGGAGCCTGCCAGCCTGAGCTGTGCAGCAGCCTGGTGCTTCCTTCCACAGCTGCAGCACCCCCCGGGACCACCTGGGTTGGGTGCTAGTGGACGGGTGCCACCTGGGGGGCCCCCGCACAGCTCAGGGACCGCTTGGCTTGCTGGCAGCCCCCCCCCCCCCCCCCCCCCCGTCGAAGAGGCAGGTAAGGATCAAGCCCCGCACCCGTGTACATGCCAGAGGGGTTTAGTTAGGTTTAATTCTCTCTAAATAGAAGTGGTGTTTTTAAAAAACCCACTCTTTCAATTTAGGGAGAACTAACCCAAATTAAACCCCTGTGGCATGTACAAGCAGCCCTAGAGGAATGCTGGAGCAGCAGGGGCAGCACAGAGGCCTAGCTGGCAGCCAGAACATTGCTCTGGACAACCTAGGTTCTGGTTGTGCCGGTGCAAGCTTGTTTTGTGTGTGTTGCACTGCTTTTTACTCCAGCACTTTTTTTTTTTTTTGCTACCATGAAATCCTGGTAGCAAATTTTGCTGGCATTGTTTAAATGTTCACCGTGTGTGATTTGTGAAGCCACAAAGAGGTTTGTGGTGCCACAAACTGCACGCTCTTGCTCATCTGGATGCAGCCTAAGGTTGCAAAGCCACATGTTTACAAAATGCCAAAATGTAGTTTGACTGTGCAACTGCAATTTGGCCTCCTGTGCATGTAAGTTATGATAAAATCTTTAACTATGCTGTCATAAGCAAAAGTTCCCCACTGTACCTCATCCCCCCAAGGACCTTCTACTTAATTGATTTTAATGTGGACAAAGCAAGCAATAATGTCCCCTAACACCATTCTGGGAAATAACTAAACTCTGAAATTAAAAAAAAAAAAAAAAGTCAACCAGAGGAACTGAAAAATTCTCCCTGAACAAACTGTTTGGCAAATTTACATGCAACTGAGTATAGGGTACTAGTATAGGATGTGCTTGACAGCTGTAACAACAGTGCTACAAATCCCAGCAGAACAGATGAGAGAAAATTACAGTGCTTGTGTACATGAACTGCTCCTCATCAGATAATGGAGGTTTGTCCACTCTAAGGGGAAAGGAGTAAGCCCTTAGTGTTATGCTTTAAAAGTATCTTTTGCCTATTATCTCGTGGAAGGACGTGTAGAACTAATGCTCAAACTGAAATAAGTTCTAGTACAAACCAACTGAAGAGCAGAGGGAAGGACAGGGGAGCTAGCCAGAAAAATGTTTTCTATTGAAAACAAATGAAAAAAGCAACTTTTGAAACATCAAAATACATTTTTGTTTGTATTCCCATTAGAAATCAATCCTTACCTTTACAGAAAATATAACAGCTCCTTTAGGTGTGAAGGAATTAAACAGAGCTAGTAGGTCTTTAGCCTTTATCCTATCCCAGTCCATGTTGCAAACTGCTAATCTACTGGTAATCTACATTGAGAAATAAAGCAAAATATATTAATTGCAACTGGATGTTGGCAGTTAGTACAAACACTCAATTGCACAGTGATCATTCTTTGGCAACACTGAAGTGAATGACAAAGCAAAGGGAAGACCTACAAATACAACCTCCCACAGGCTCTACTATTTGTGATACAAGCAATATATCATAGTTGACATTCATCTTTCACTTTCATAAAAATTCACCCAGCTTTATAAGCCATTTTATTTTATATTTCAACAAAATAGGGCTATGATGAAATATGCTTTTATTACCTTGTTTGTACTATTCTCTAACCTCTGTTATAGATTTCATTTCCTAATGTGCAATTTTACATTTCAGTTAAACTTTCTAAAATAACTTAAAAAAAATATTTTTCTAAATTTCATTGACTTGCAACTGCAAATTTTGATGGGATAGCCAGGTTACAATATTTCAGATTTCTTGCGCTAAAGAAGTTCAACATTTAAAAATAGGTTCTACCAATAGACGTCCTTGGCCGATACCAATAGCCAGTGATTAACCAACTATATTGGTCACTGCCAATCCCATAACCAATACTCAGTAATAATGCAAGGCATTTTAAACTACTGACATAAATACACCCTTTTTTTGGTGTGCTCCAGCAGCCTCCTGTGTCTCATGTATCAGGGTTCCTGCGCTTAAAATTGGTGGCGGGGGCGCTTGAACTAAAGCTTGTTCTACGAACTTTAGTTCAAGCACCCCCACTGCCATTTTTAAGCATGGGGACAGTGACATGTAAGACGCTGCAGCACTTTAAATAGAGTGGCTGTTGGAGCCACTCTAAATCAAGTGTGGCCCCTCCCACCTCTGGAACATGTAAAAGTGCCCAGGGCCCACGCCAGTTGCAGCAGGTGGAGCTGGCCTAGCAATGCCTGCAACTGGCTGTGCGGAGCCCTTCAGCTCCTGCTCTTCTGCATGATGTCCCTGAACTCCAGCTTGCAGGCAGGGCCTGAGCCTGCCCAGCAGGGTGGAGGCAGAAGGTATGACCCTTCTTCACTGACCAGGGCTGTGTGGTCTCTGGTCAAGGCTCCCCACTCTCCTCCCTCTGCCCGGCGAAGGGTCACAGGACCATTCCAGGCCTGGAGAAGCCAGGCCATTACTCCCTAGCAGCCAGGTCCCAGACTCCAGTGGGGGGAAAGGCGTCTTTCTCCTCCTGGTACTGCTGTTGCCAGGGGCATGGCAAACCCCTCTGCTTGACAGGGGAGGCTGAATGGACCTGGCCCTGGAAAGGGCAGGAACTACGTGGGCTGAGAGGCTAGGGGAGGACCCTGCTGCACACAGCAGGGGGAAGCAGATGCCCCAGCCCCTGCCAGGCTCTGCCCCCATCCCCTGGGACATGGGCCCCCAAGCACTGAGGGCTGAGTCATGCCAAGACAGGCAGCTCCACGTGCCCCAGTCATGTCTCTGCAGCACTTGCCACCTCCTATAACGCCCACCCTGGCCCCAGCCAACAGTCCACACTGTGCCAGCATCCAGGACACTACCAGCTGCTGTGCTCTGCTCCAGCCTAGTCTTGCCCTGCAGGTGAAGGGATTGGGTGGGGATGGAGAATGGCTCAGGCCCCTGCACCTGGATTGGGCCCTCCACACTCATGGTCACCATGGCTTGTGGGAGTGAACCCAGGTCCTGCCAGCTAGGGAGAACCCAGGTGTCCAGGGCGCCGGCCAGAAAGTATAATTACTAGTAAACATTGGTTACAATGGCCAAAAAAGCCAATAATGTTATTTCCATTTTATCAGTGTCTATCAAAAATCTAACTGATATAGTGATGTACCTCCCTTTAAAAGGCAGTGTCAACTACAATTGTGGCCTCATAGCAAATATGGTTTGCATATAAAAAAAAAAAAAAATGTTTATGCCCTCTCTGAAAAGATGTTCATGAAGCCCTAAACTTACATTTAAAATTCTCTTTTAAGCTGAAAAATTTCTTAGTGGATAAAAAAAATCTTAGCAGAAGAGAAGAAACCTGATTTTCTACTATTAGGAAATTAAAACAGCTGTTTTAACAATTCAAAGATATATGAAAACCAGGAACATGTAAGTAAACCTAACTGACCTAAAAAGTTTTAAAATAATAATAAAAAAAATATCAAATTTTATATCATGATTTTTATCTACATTATACATGGTAGATGCAGTGTCAAAGCAGGCAAACAGAAGACAGGCCACATCAAAAGTAGTCTACATGAAGTGCAACTGTGGAAAGAAACAAGCCGTTCCAATGGATGGCTCAGCAAACACATTGGTTCTCTACATAGTAGCAGTCAAAGCAAATGAATTATTTATTTATTATCTAAATCAACAGAGCTGATGCAGTAGGGTTCATCTGATGCCAATTGCTATGATAAAGGATGGCAATATGAAGAATGGCTGCATGGTAGGAAACATGGCCATGACTCAGACTTAAAAAAAAAAAAAGAGACACACAGAAGGTTACCGGTAACACTGCAATTGCACATCCATAATCTGTTTTTGAATGCAAGATTTATTTTAGAACGTGCCAGAACATAGACTATTTTTGCTTGCAATGCCCTCTCCCGGTCACTTTAATTGAAAATAAATGAAGGGTTAGTATGAGATCCCAAGAGAACTCTAAAATCAGTCACATAAGAAGTCTCTTTGGTCTGAGCTGTACTAACTCTGCAAGCAGTATATATAAAATTATTCTGGAAGTTGAGCTGTTTTACTCAGAGGCCAATTTTAAAATAATGAAAATCTATGATAACCAAGAACAGTGAAAATAATCACCCTTAAAATCATTTCTGAAAAGTTCCAATCTTACCTGATATCAATTACTAATGGTGTGGCTAGGATAACATGAAAGAAAATTAAACAAATAATTATCACAGAATCATAGGAAAATAGGGCTGGAAGGGACCTCTACACATTATCTAGTCCAATCTCCTGCTCAAGGCTGAATCACTACTGACTGTTTAGTCAGATTTCATCAGTCAAGTGTTTGTCTAATTACATTAGCCAGGGGAGCACCGATAAAGATTTCTGGGGCTGATACCGATAGCCAATTTTTAAGGAGGCATATCAGCTGTTACTGATCCAATTTCCAATACACAGTTCTTCAGCTTGAAGAGCTGCATCCAGCTGGTAAGTCTGGTATGGTAGAAGGTGTGTGTGTGGGGGGAGGTCCCAAGACATGCAGATCAAGGCCCCTGCAGCATGAACAATGCATGCCTCCTGAGGCTGGGGCAGGGGGGCGGCGGCGCATGGCAATCACACGCAGGCAGCAGCAGCGGTGTCAGCGGCAAGCAGGGACCACCTGCCACCACAGGTGGCAGCAGTGAGCAAGGACTGCCCGCCACTGCATCAGCAATGGGGGGAGCGGCGACCACCTGCAGAAGCTGGAGGCAGCCAATCTCAGGGGGCACTCGTCCCCCTGTGCCCCCCACCTATGCCCTGCAGTGAGGGAGGGAATGGGGCTGGCACTGACCAGCCAGGGCAGGGCAGGATGCAGGACAGAGCTGCAAGCAGCTCACTCTGGGAGCGGGGCATGTGACCCCCAGATCTGCACAGTGGGCTGGGACGCAGGACAGAGGCACAGCTCATCAGAGGTGCACAGGAAGGGGAAGGGGGGTGGTTCCTGCCACTGTTCCCATCACTTGTCTGGGTGGGCATGGGTGAGGGGGGAAGGCCCTGGATCTGCCCAGCTAAGAAGAGCTCAACCTGCCCTGCCTTGCACAGATCCAGGGGCACATTTCCCCTTCCCCACCCCCCCCAATGCCTTCCTGGACAAGTGGTGGAAGCTATGGTGGGAGTCACCAGATGAGCACCAGACAAGCTGCATGCAGTGGCAGGAGCAATGGTGTCCCCCCACCCACATCCTGCACCCACTCCAGCTGGGTAGCCCCTGCCCTAGCCCCACACCCTCCCTCACCACAGGGACCTTGATCTGCCCCCGCCCGACTTACCAGCTGCATGCAGTTCTCCAAGCTGCCAGGCTCTGCTCCTCGTTACCCAAGTACTGCGCTGCAGCTGCGCACACCATGCATTTATCAGATAAATTATCAGCCACATTGGGCTGTATTTCCAATACAGAAAATTGTCTTTGCATCAGACCAATGCATCAGTTCACCTCTAACATTAGCCTTTACTTATTTGTTTGCTCATTTGGTCAATAACTGCATAATCACTGCATTTTGTTTAATGAGAAGGAAAGAAAGCATTAGGACAATTTTATTCAAGATCCTTTTTTAGAGATCGTTTCACGGATTTACTAATAAAGAGAAGGGCTGCTATGAAACAAAAAGCTGTTCTGTAAGTCTCTGGCACAGAGTTCCTTTGTACGACCCTGCTATTAACGTTTATTCCAAAATGTTACCTCATTTCCACGAGGAGCATCCTTATCCAACTCCCGCCAGGCATGCTCAAGCTCTGGTTCCTTTGGCAAAAACTCCGTTAAGTCATCCTCGTCTTCATCATCAGAACTAGTCTCAACATTTCCTTTCCCTCTAGCCAGATCAGGCCCACCGTCACTTTCATCATCTTCTTCCGAATCACTGTAATCTTCCTCTCCTGCTTCTCCCTCATCTTCCACCTCCTCCACTTCCCCCATTTCATCATCTTCCAACTCTTCCTCCTCCTCTCCCATCTCCTCTACATCTTCTGACTCCTCTTCCTCTCCTATTTCAACATCTTCAGAATCTGTGAAACTGAAACTTCCTTCACTTTTAAGAACTTCATTTTCTTTTCTTTGCACTGTTTATTTCATAAGCAAAAAAAACACACCAGGTTTAAATTTTCTATAAAATGCATATATGCAACTACACACACAGCTTTACACATTGAATTACTTGTTCTCTGTTCCATGAACTTTACAGTCTACCTTGCATAGACACATGACCCAATAGAAGAATATATTGGGCAAAAGAGCAAAAAGAATACCAAACAGTAATGCCATTATAGGGGGGAATGACAGATTTCAATACTCTAATCAATTAAATTTGACTAAAGATATTATACTGTAAAGGAACAAGAGAGTTACACTGAAATGGATTGTAGAACATTGTACTAAAATAGCAAGAGATATATTGCTATCTGTCCATAACCATAAAAGAAATACCTGGGCTGTTTTAAAGTCCCATTGCTTCAAATTAGCTCAAACAATGAGCACGCATCTCTCCTTCTGAAGAACTGCTCCAATTTTATCTTGCATTATTAAGAAGCATTATTAGTGTTAAGACTTTGTCCCCCTAACTTAACCCATTCGTTTCCCCTTCTGCCCGATGCAATCGCTCCATGCATCATATCATATACACACATATAACAAAGTTTCTTGCAACAGAAATCCAGTTATTGTCTACATAAATATAATTCTCTGTATAATACCTAGGCTGTGCTACCTTGTCAGAGTCTGCAGTAATAATAAGCTTTCAGTCCAGAAGGCTTTTTCCCCCAACGTTCTAGAAATAGAACACATTTTTCTTATCTAAGACAGATCTCCAACTTACCTCAGAGGGCAAACTTAAATCATTTTGAACATGTATTTTATGAGTCTCAATAGCAAGACATTTTTAAATAAGAAAAAATAATTCAAATATAGGACAGAAAATATACTGTAAAGGTCAAGTCCTGAAATAACATTACAACAATCTTTATAGTGCTGGTAATGAAAAACCAGTCTAGGAAAAAAAATCTAGTTCACTGCCCTTTATGATAATAATTATGCTTTCCCTCTTATGCAATTTTAATCCTTTTTAATCCAATGAAATACCATTCTATATTAGCTTTCTTTTAAAACAGCATTCTTCTCACAAAGCTTAATCTTCCAAACATGGACACCTAGGATTAAGTGTGTTGAAGTGTTTGCAGAATCAGGCCTCACACTTCTTCCCAATTTCTTTGGAAAATGTAAGGACATACACTTCATTGCCATACTCTTTCAAATGTTTTAACCTATGTGAAACACTGGTATTATTGGCCTCATTTAAAATTCATGTCTTTCACAAGATGAAACTGCACCCAAATCTTATTAAGGAATGTAAAAATCTGTCACTTATTTAGATGATCATTCTTACAGCGTTTTATTTAGCAGTGCATCTCCCTTTAATCTCACTAACCTGATCCAGTATTTTTTCCCTCTGTGGAACATGTTGCCTTGGGAACCATCATTGATTGAGCACTTTTTGCTTTTGAAGTCTTTGTTTTGCTTTGAGATGAAATATCTTTTTGTTTATTCACTGCTTGCAATACAGGTTCTCTACTATCCTGCATAGGATCAGTTACTACGCTGATTTTCTTACAGTCTTTTTTTAACGTGGATGTACGTAAGCTTATGATTCTTTTCTGTGCTTTATTCTGTATGTCACCGAATTCTGACACAGCTTGACACCTTTGGTCTGTTTCTTGTTTAAATCTTTTTCTTTCTTCCTTTGGAACATTGTTGACAAGCAACTTCCCAGAGTCCTTATTTCCTTTAGATTTTGACTTTTTCTTCATTTCCTTTACAGAAACGACTTTATTGTCAGACTCTGATAGCTCAGAATCAGAATCTGAAAGTTCATAAAAGCGTTTGAGATCCTCTGTAGAGCTGTGATTAACAGGGCGGCCTCTTTTATCAACAGTGTATTTTAACTTGAATTTTTTGTCATGAAACATAGCCCGGAATCGTTTGTCAATCTTGATTTTACGCTCTTTATCTGGCATTTCCCAAAATCTAGGGTCCTTCGTGATGTGGCTAAAGCGCTCATCCCTCATGAGTTCTTGCTTGGATGCCATTTTTAGTGCTCTTGAATCAAAGCTTGAGCCACCTAGAACATAAAAAAACAGATTTAAGTGTGACCTTTTTGTTAATAAAGTGATGAATATAAATGTTAAAAATGCATATCCCATAAAGATAAATTATACAGAAGTTAACAGAAAGGAAACAGCGTGCAGCATTTTCTCACTAATATTTTTTCAGTTGGCAGAAAGGAAAGGGAAGCTAAAAAGGAAACCTACTTCCTAAGACCACAACTTGAATTCCAAACAATAAGGAAAAACGAGTAAGAAAAAAGTTACTAAAAAAAAACCCCCCCCCACAAAAAACCTGCCACCATGATTTTGGGGTGAGCGGAGGTGAAAATGCCCTCTCAGTCTCACCATGGCCTATCCTACTCTTCGTTATTTGGGACACTAGCTGGACCAGGGAGCCTGGGATCAGTGGGGTTTGATACCGGACTAGATATCAAATTGAGATATTGTTAAATTACAAGTTTCTAATTTCTCCTGGCATTACTTTCCTTTTTTTCCTGAAAACCCAAACACTGATGCTGGTAAATAGTGCACACTTCTTTTCTTCTTTTGCTGTTTAGCTTTGAGTTTATAACTTTTAAAGGCAAAAGTGAGGGGGGTTAGTACTTTCATAAAGATAAGGAGGATAAAGGAAGTGCTCATCAGCACATTTTAAGAAAATGTGTACTGTGAGATTCATGAAGTGAACAAATACCATCCTGATCTATAGGCTTCTCCAAGGAATTTCACACAGCGAGGGTAGGTCCTTCCCCAATGTAATTATACCCAACTTTGGGTCTTATTCAAGTTTTAAAATTACTCAAGGCATTCTTATTTGAACATGACTTTTAGCAAGCAGTGTCAAGTTTTGGGGTGTCATTTAGGGAGCTGTTGTATCATGTACTACCATATTAATCTAAATCTGAGATGAGGCTATTTCCCCCAGTCAGTATCAGTGGGAAACAATGCAAGTCTTGAATTCAAAGTATCAGCCCAGGGCAGGTAGTAGTTCAGCTCTAGCTTTGGCTTGAGGCCGAAGATAGAACTGAGCCGCTTCCTGACCCAGGTCAGGGTGGCTCATGCAGTGGGGGCAGGGGGCTCGCAAAGGGGAAAGCACAGGGGAGACCATGCATCCTCCCCGGCTCACTTGCTGTCACCTGTGACTCCAGTCCTGATCCAGCACTCCTGTCTTGCTCCCCTGGACTGGAGCCAGTGCCGACTGCCCCAGAGCCAGAGAAATGCAAAAGGTAAGCAGCAGTGGGTGTAAGCAGCAAGGGAAGCAGTCACTGGGGGTGAAGGGGCAGGAGGAGGAGGAAGGGGCAGAGGTGCAGCTCCTCACCTTAGCTTTCCCTGTCATAGCTGTGTGGAGAATGGACTTCAGATGACCTTCTAATAATTAGATTCTATAATTTTCCAGATATAGAAACTAATTATTGGGGCAGGGGGTCATCTTAAATTGAAAGTCATCTTGCATTTGGGTACATATAACATTCTATTTTAATATTTTGGAGGGGTTTTGTGCCTTAACTAATTTTTATTGCAAGCTGCCCTGAGCCTTTTGATTGGGTGGGGTGGGGGGGCAGAAGGCCTGCACAGCAACCAAACAAACAGGTAAGCACTAAGCTGTGGACTTACACAAGAAACCAACTGACTCCTGGAAGGAAGGGCAGGGGGATGTACTTGAAGCCTGACAGCACTTGAGGTCAACACATGCAACAGTCCTCCCAGTACAATACACCTGGCAACAGTACAAAACTAAAAGCAAGTGAGCAGCTGTGGTTTTCAGCAAAAACAGTATGACTATGTGCAGTACCAGAGTCAAGAAGTTATTATTATTATTTAATAATATTAACTAGTAATCATATTACCAGTATATTAAGGCTGTGCAAAGCTTCAGTCCCCGATTCGATTCTACAGAGATTCGGCCCAGTTCGGTGGCCGAACCAAACCAGAGGACCCTTTAATCTCTCTGAATTGAATCGGAACTCTCCGAATCGATTTGGAAAGATTCAGACATAGACACAGCTTTAAATGTTTTTTCTACATACCTCTAGGTAGCAGGCAGCTTGTGAATGCTGTGATACTGGGGCACATGGAGCGTCCCACAGGAGCATGCAGGGCTCCCCAGTGCACTCAGTAGCAGACCCAGCAGTGGACCAGAAGCAGTTCTGGTCCACTTTCGGGTCTGCCAGGAAGCATGCCCCCCCACACCTCCCTGGCTCAGCGACTGGTGCCTCCTGGGTGGGGGGGGGGGCACCTGGGGCCCCCCGCAGCCAATCACCGAGCCAGGCAGTGCAGGGGAGCCCCCTAGTGTGCTGCCCAGCAGACAGATTCACTGCTGAGCACATGGAAGGGCCCCCTACGCTCCTGTGGGATGCTCCATCCACCCCAGCATTGCAGCATTCACGAGCCATGCTGGTACCTCGAGGTACCTAGAAAAAACATTTAAAGCTGTGTCTATGTCTGATTGCTGATTCTCCAAATCAGTATCAAATCTTCAGATTAGGATTTGGCCGAATTGAATCAGGGACAGTGATCCGAATCAAATCACTGTCTCCGATTTGGGCCAAAGCCAGATCGAATAGGGCCCTCTTCACACACTCCTACAGCATATTATCAACAGTTATTACTGTTACTGATGCGAATAGTAATGATAATAATATAGCTTTTTTAGAGACCAGAAATCTGTCAGTTAAAAAGAAACACGACTAATGGCCACATGACAAACGACTGTGGTAAAAATATAGCATAATCTATATTTTCCTGCTTTTATAATTGCTTCTGCATATTATCACAATTGCTTTTGCTAAGGCATATATGCTAATGATAGATTTACAAGTAGCACAAAAACTTCTGCAGACAGAGCCAGGAACAGATGCAACAAATAACTCCTTATGAGAGATAAAAGAAGAGAGGCAGGGAATATGTTGAGGTGGAGAGACCAGACCCTGACCGAAGGATGACCGCGAGAGGCTTAAGAACTGCCCCGGGAGAGGATTTAAGATGTAAATGAGACATGTATGTAAACTGTCATAGAACACGTAACTGCTAGACATACGATGCAAGACGTAATGCTAAGCCTGCCAATAATTGCACAATACGTTTAAATCTATTGTTTACCTTGGCTATAAAAAGAAGTTTCAGACCCAGTTTGTCGTCAACCCTGATAAATCTGAAATTGGACCTAGCCTGTGTGTGACTCTCTCCTGGGGTGAATTGGACAAGCCTCCAGGGGCACGAAACTAGCTGTTTGTGCAACACGACTAACCTTCAAGCCAAATACATAAGTATCTACACGTGTGTATACAGGCAGGTACCTGTACACATCTCTCTATGCAGGCATCGAAATGCACCCGCGCCCACACACGTACACGTACCTGCGTTTACAAGTGTTTCAATACTGAAAAGCTATACACGTGAGTGCATTTGCTAGTGCGGGAGTACGTACACACACACACACACACACACACACACACACACACACACACACACACACACACACACACGCGCCCATTTAATACGCTTGCAGCAGCACGTTACATACACACGAGTTCAACTCCAGTGGTAACTCCACCCCCCGCCCCGCTCTCCAGGCCTGGGGAAGCTCCAGCCACCAGCAGGGACACCGCCCGCCAGAAGGCAAAGGGCGAGTACCCTCCACCCGCGCCACCAGCACAGCTGCAGGCCCCGAGGAGCACGGGGGGGGGGGGGGTCGAGGGGTGCGCGTGCCTCCCTCCCCGAACCGCTCACCTACAGCTCCTGCGTCACGCGGACACTACTCCCAACTTCCGGCGCACTAAGGCGGGCTGAGTAGGACAAAACAAATCGCGCTCGATTTTTTTTTTTTTTTTTTTTTTCCTTCTCCCTAACGCATGCGCACAACGCGCAGCGCGGCGCCCTCTGCCTGCCTTCCTCCGGAAGCCAGGGGGGTGGCTTCGGCGCATGTGCGAGGGCGCGCTCTGGACTGCTTTGTGTGTGCTGCCATGGTGGCCGGCATAGTGCCTCGCGCTGCTGTTCCGCGCCTCCTGCGGGCTGGCTCGCGCTGCTGGCGCCGCCGCTTGTGGGCGCCGTCCGGGGAGGCGGCAGCAGCGGCCGCCTTGTCCTCCGGGGCGAGAAGCCCCTTCGACCGGCAGCTGAAGCGGAAGCAGAAGAACTGGGCGGCGGCGCGGGCCGATCGCGGGCGGTGCGACTGCGACTACCTACGGCTCGAGGTGCATTGCTCGGGGCTGAGCGGCCGTTGGGGGTTATGCGCCTCTCCCCCACTCCCCCCCCGCCCCGCCAGTTGCCGTTGGGCTGAAGGACGCACGAGCCCCACACCCCTCCTGCTCCCACCAGTCGGGGAAGGGGCAGCAGCGCGGGACACCCTGGCAGCCAATCGGCTGTGGGGCCGCAGGGGTTCCCTAGGATCCCCAGTGTCCCGTAATCCACTGCTCGAGGGACCCCCAGTATCCCATATGTCCTCACTCCCTCCCCAAAGAGAATGTGGCCAACTCTCTGCAAGCTGATGTGCTGTAAAATAGTCCGCGACACTCTCTTTAGGGAGGAAGTGGGGGATTAAGGGATGCTGGAGGTCCTAGGGGACGCCCTCTGCCCACCCTGTAGCCTTATAGGTAGTGCCATAAACTCCCCAGAATCAGGTAGGGGTTTGTGGGGGAAGCGCTGGTTCTTCTTTTGCCACAACCTGCATGCTTCCTGGCCCCCAGCATAAATATTATGCTTGCCTGCTGTGGTCTTTGTTCCTGGGCAAGCAGCTGAGGCTCCTGCTGCATGTTACATGTATCACACAGTTCACAGGTGAATCCCGCAGTGAATTCAGACCTGCCACAGTGGGCAAAGTAATGGTCGCATGATTCACTGGCGATTCATGCAATAAATTTAGATCTGCTGCAACGTAGAAAGCAATTATCACACCATAAAAATGACACTCCAGCTTTAAAAAAGAGCCCGTCAGCTAAAAAGTTAGCACATGAAAATATGTAACAACTTCATGGCTCATTTCTATTCAGCTTAATTTGAAGGTGTGGCAAGGTGCTGAGAGGGAGTGTGATCCCTGCTGCAGGGAACTGCTGCCTTGTATAGATGTGTTTCTTTGTAATCTATGTGGAGTAACAAGTTTTAAGGAATTAACTAAATTCTGGGAGGTTGGTGCAGTAAGGAAAGGTTAAATATCTACTATAAAATGCTAGGACTTCTGTGGTATTCATAGATCAGTGACTGGTCAATCCTCAATTTTACTAGTAGAAGACCTTGCAGCTGTAGGAATGGCTTTCTAGCTTGACCAGCCATTATCAAATTGAAAACACATCAACATTCAGTTTCTTTCATGAAATATGCCCAGGATTGCTAGAAAAGAAAAAAGAAAAGGCAGAGCAGAGAAAGCAAGGCACCTGATACATTTATTTAGCTCTTTGTAACAGGCTCAGGTAAAACCCAGTATTAAATCACATGGTTCTCTTGCCTCAGCTCTTTCCCCTTTCCACTTGGGTTTTTCACTGCAACAGCTTAGCAACTCCAAATATTGTTCCTGTGCCATAGCTGCATGCGGCAGCTGCATCCTATGCCGTAGTTGCATCTACTTCGGGTACTTTGGCAGCACAAAACCAAGAGCAAGTAGCTTTGGTTTTCAGCAGAAAGATGTCAGTAACAGGAACAGATGCAACTGTTAAGACTTTATTGAGCTTTGAAGAGCAAAGTAAGCCTTGGTCATTTCTCAAGTGCTGCTGTATAGGGAACGTAGCATTATAGTTTCAGGTGGAGAACTGCTTATAGCGGTATGAGTGTGTTTGATGTCCACATGGCCACTGCCAATAGTACTGCACAAATAGGGGGCCTAGGTTACTCAAAAAAGAGGGAAATGCATGTCAGGAACAAATAAAAGGTTTTCCTGGTTCAAGACAAGTTAAGTGTAACTATGAACCAGGCTGTGCATTTCATTTGTATGGCTAGCCAGTGTAGTGTAGACCAGGCCCAAGAATCTGAATGAATCTACCCTGTACCTACGACTGAGATGAGAACATCCTGTTCTCAGGAAGAACTCAGGTGGGTGCGTGGGCTGGGTGTGATCCGGGCCCTTTTCGTGCTGCACGCAGGCTGTGGCCAGCAGCCTGGGCACGCCGGAAAGGAAAGGGCGGGCGACAAGCTAGAATTAGGCACAGACGCATAATGGTAGATTTGAAGATTGTTACTTACACCGGAGATGGTCGCGGTGCAGGCTGGAAAACTTGCTTGAGTTGCGGTTACAGACAACACAACACGAACAGTCACGTGGAGTTTGCTAGGCTCCACGTAAACAGAGTTCCAGATGCCCTGGACAAGCGCGCCACCGAAATGGAAACTCGTAGATACGTCTTATAAAATTTTATCGTTCGAAGACGGGAAGAGGTGGGCGGTGGATCAGGCCGCCAGACTCCTCTGAATCTCAGACAAGGTTTCTATTGCCCTGCCGTGTACCCATAGTCCCCACGAGATTGATGTGGAGTCCTCCTCGGCCTGGGCGGAAACCGCTCAAGCCTCTTATACGGCTAGCAGGCCAATCGCTAGCCGCTAAGTGGGAATAATTTAGAACTAGCCAATAGCGGGGAACAAATTTGCATACGGGTGACGGGAACTCCTTTGCACCGTGCATTTCTGTTGCAACTTGAGAAATGCACCCCACAAATAGAGCTGCAAATTGGCGGGAACTTTTCCCTTGCACGTGGGTTCTCTATGCAGCAAAACCACCGTGCAATGAAGCTGTAATTCAACGGGGATAATTCTAGTGCTGAAGCGCACACAAAATCATACCTTTGGGTTATGACAGCGGGTAACTTAGATGGTTCATTCCCATTTATAGGTGCTAAATAAACTCCTTTAATTCTCCAGGTTGGTGGCCGAGTAGCAGACCGTGTGTTTGATGTAGCCAGGTAAGTTAATCGTATGAAAACTATTCTAGAGTTTATGGTTATTCTCTGCTACAATTACTCAGTTAAAAGCATGAGTTAGATGTGCAATAGTTATCCCTTCTTTGAGTCACCCAGCTAACTTTTTGGCATGTTACTGTGCATTTCTCCCCTCTTCTGTGGAAAGGCCTCAATTTGGGGAAGGTGGATAAACTTTAGTATTCTGGAGAAATAGTGAAACTGGCTATAGATAAAATCCTGTATCATGTATAATAAGAAATACTTGTTCCCTACAGGTATAAATCAGTCGTGTTAAACTTATCTGGCCCTGTGGGCCAGATAATAGCATGCGGCAGGGCCCATGAAGATGATGCCTCTGCCCACCCCAAGCCCCCATGCTAGATCCATCGCATGAGGTGCTTGTTTCAGATGAGCTAGGACTGTCCTACATGTCGCAGCTGTGTGGAGTTGGTTCTGGGTATTTGCCACACGCAGCACCCTTGCCACTTGGTCTGGGCTCTTCGTCACATGCGTCTCCTGCCCTGAAGCAGCTTGGTGGGGTGGAGAAGGGGTGCTAGGTGCAGTATGTGCCCCAGGCCCTGTGCATGGGGATGGGCTGGCATGTGCCTCAGACTATGTGTAGGTCCACTCCAGACCCAGGGACAGCACTGTATTGTGTTGTATGTCTATGTTGCATTTCTGTAGTATTAACTCACTTTGGAAGCCAGTGCTCCCTAGAAGCTTTAGAAGAAAAAACATTTTACATATTTTCTGTAGTTAGTGTGT
This sequence comes from Alligator mississippiensis, assembly GCF_030867095.1. Taxonomy (NCBI): domain Eukaryota; kingdom Metazoa; phylum Chordata; order Crocodylia; family Alligatoridae; genus Alligator; species Alligator mississippiensis. The sequence goes on along the minus strand of NC_081824.1, from coordinate 220,677,462 downwards.
GTGTGTGTGTGGATATTTTTATTTCCTACAAATGTTTTGGCTAGAGAAGTGTGAAAAGTTTTAAGTGAATTTCTACCTCTTGAAAATTAAAGTGGTCACTGATAATCTTGGAGTTCAATTAGTCAGATGTCATTAAAGGATATATGAGTAAATGTGTGCTGAAGGAGAGTGACTGAAGAACTTGACATATTAAATATGCTAATCTAAATTTATGTTGAATAGGAAGAGTTATTGAACATTAAGGATTTTTTTTAATTCAAATTTCAAATTTAATTTGGATATTAATTCTTTCAGAGCATTCCCACTTGCTTTGGATGTTGGCTGTGGAAAAGGCTACATAGCCCGGTATTTAAACAAGGTACTATGCTTTGGTAATATCTAAAATATAGTGCAACTTGTACCCTTATATAGTTGTTAATATCTAAAATATATTTAAATGAGATAAGTCTCTTATCTATGGCTTAGATTGTTTTGTTCAAAATGACTAGCCTTGAAGTTCTCAGGCTCCAAGTGTGAAGAGATAAGCAGATAAGGCTCAGGCTTTCCCTCTTTGGTGGCTCCCCAATGCTGTCTAGGTTGGTTTAAAAAAACCAATATCAAATATTTGATCAATTCTTTTTTATTTTAGGAAACGGTTGAAAAACTTGTGCAAGTAGATATTGCACAGAATGCATTGGTAAGTTGTCATCTCACCTTTTTGCTTGTCATACTGTAATGCCCCAGTGCTATAGAGCAAAAGAAATAAGTCTGAAACTGTGTTCATTCTAACCTGATTTAGAAAACTCCTATGGAAACTGAAATCCCCACTGTCAGTATTGTAGCTGATGAAGAATTCCTTCCTTTCAGAGAAAACACATTTGAGCTTGTTGTTAGCAGTTTAAGGTTTGTATAAATCATGTAACTAAGTTTATTTTTAAAAAATCGGATAGCATTCTTCCCAAACTGATAGACAAATGGCTTCATATAGGCCAAGGCTTTTTCCTCAGTATTGCTTATTATTGTTCAGTAAATCATTATGTAATTGAAGTATTTTGCTGTTAGTTTTTGTGGAATGTGACAATTAACTTTTTCTTAAGGATAAATATAAATGCACAAGTAGTTTCCTGCCCTTTGAGTAGTATCCGAGCAGTCCATTTTCTAGCTGTAAAAAATGAAAAAAAAGAAAATAAAAAAGCCTTCTACAGTTTTGTATATAAACATAATTTTCATAACTTGTTTTGGGGGGAAAGTTGATAGTTGTTTCCTTTGTCCTCCAAAATATCTGTTATGGCAGTAGTCACTTGCCTTTCCCTAATTTTATTTACTGCTAATAAATACTAATAGTACTAAGTCCTAATAAAATTGACACACTTTATTTCAGCTTGCATTGGGTGAATGACCTTCCTAGAGCTTTTAGAGAGGTAAGAAATTGTTTGTGATGCATATAAAAAGGACTCTACCTTGGTTTCAATGTATAATTTTGCATATGGGAGTTGCACGCATAGATAAGTTGCATTGAAATGACTCTTGTCATATCCTGGATGTCTAAGCAACAAAATGAGAGAAATGGATAAACACATGGCTCTCTTCTGTTCCTGAGGCTAGGTGCAACACTCGTGGGTTTTGACTAACTTAATTTCTGGACATCTAAGGTGTCCACAGGGAGCATGTGTATATATATTCTGGCTGCTACTGTATGTGCTCAGTCTCCACAACTATGTAGTCGCACAGGTGAATATAGAGCTACGTGCCCAGGTATAGAATGCCAACCTGTGTGTAAGTGACTCTTTTGGGCTTTGATAAGCAGAAAAGAGTAGAATGCCATGAAGTCAAGTTTGTTTCAACAAATTCCCACAAGACAAAATATTTTAGAGGTTCAGGTTGGAGTATTTCATGAGCATTTTTTAATATCCACTTTTCTGTTTTACTGTGCAATATTAATGTTTTTCTAGAGCTACCCTATCATGATGTTCACATAAATAATAAAATGGAAAACTGCAACATTTTCCACAATGAAAATCTTAAGAATCCAGTTTTGAAAGGAACTTTGAAATTATATGTTTGTTTTCAAAATTTATTTTTACCAAATGAAATGTCACAATTTAACATAAAACAAAAATTTCAGATGTTGATCAACTGTAATCTTGATTTTACTAACTCCATGCTTTGGGACCAACATCCTTAAGTTGGTGCAGCTATCCATATGCTGATACTTGTCACATTTGGCTGCTGATTACTTGATCAGAAATCTCAACATTTTCATGGAATGAGGGGTTTAATAACCGGATCAAATACTCTTTCCACTTCCCTTACATGTAACTTGGATCACTTGTACATTTTATTTAAACTCTTATTTATGTCAGATTCAAGCTGAAGAAATGTATTTTAACTTAGTTATATAAACAACATACATTTATGCTTATAGCATTGCATGCTTATAGCATGGTATAATATATTTGAGAGCCTTTTTATTTCTGGGCCTTAAGTTGGAATTTAGTGACTAAACTTAGTGCAGAGTCAACTTATCAGGTAGTAACTTGGCTCTTAACTTTTTAAAGAAGGCCAACTTTGCTGTCCTGACTTCTTAAAATTCAGAACATTCTTAATATGTCTCTGGTGCTTTCATCTGTAAAGTATGATAAAAATGCAAGCAATCATCCTGCTATAACTTATAATTAGAAGCAGATAGCTCAGGATCTAATCGGGGTTTTCTGTTCACATAAAATATTGAGTCTTACGTTTGCTTGGACCTGCATTGACTTTTTATCTGATTTCTAACTATACATAATGTGTTCCTTGGGAGTCACAAATCTAAAGAGGAGGCCTTGTCAGTAACAGCAGATCCAAAAGCCTTAGTAGATGCTACACATATAAATACAGCCTGTTTTCCCCTCAGAAGGCCAGATGTATTAGAGTCTAGCATGCATGCACTATCATGTTTCAGAAAACAAAATACAGTATCATTACCTGAAAATGGACAGTTACACTTACTTTTTTTGCCTTTTGAACTTGCCTTTTGAAAATCTTTTGGCGTTGTATTGCCACCTGAAACATTGTTTGGTATTTTCTAAACTTCATCTTATTTTATTCTGCTGTTTCGAGCGCTTTGGAAACAAATTGTGTTGACTCATTAACAGTGTGTAGCATATCCTGGAGAAATGTGATTCTGAGTATTACTGATCAGTGGTGAGTTCAAATGGTGAAGTGTAGATTACAGTATCATCTTTATTTACTTAGTTTTTAGTAAGCAGGTTAATACATTGCTTGTATAAAATAAAGATCTAAAACTAGAACTCCAAATGGAAATAGAATATCCATCTTTTAAAGTTCTTTTGCTTTTGCCTACCTCCTCACTAGTCAAATTAGGATTAAATGAGATGCTTGATTTAATTGAGTCACTCTTGTCTAACTAGACAAAATGTTTTAAGAATTCATTGCCAAATGTTTTTAAAATTCAGACCTTGAATACTAAGCAGACCTTGTGTGTTACAGATTCATCAAGTCCTTAAACCAGATGGAGTATTTATTGGTGCCATGTTTGGAGGAGACACTCTGTATGAGCTTCGTTGCTCTCTGCAACTAGCAGAACTAGAAAGAGAGGGAGGATTTTCTCCACATGTGTCTCCCTTCACTGCTGTCTCTGACTTAGGACATCTGCTTGGAAGAGCTGGCTTTAACACTCTGACTGTGGTAATTTATCTCCATGAGGAATGTAGCAATTGTGAAAATCAAAGTTGCTCTATAAAAAAAAAAAAAAAAGACAAGTTTTGTTATATAGTAGGAGACTAATAGAGCATATAGGCTGGGCATGGCATACCTTCATGGTGCAGACAGTTTGATTTTTAGCAAAGATACATTTTCTTTGTGGGAACCAATTTGGAAAAATACTGGTTTAGTAACTCTTCTCATTGTCATATCAATGGTTTAAGAAAGTGTTGTGGAGAAGATGCTACTGGTTCTGATTTGAGGATGAGCGATCAACTTTTACTTATGTGGAAGTCTAGCTTGACTAAACTGGAGAGATGTCAAAGCTAGGGAACAGAAATGGAAGAGGAGGGATTACAAGCTCCACAGGCCAAAGAGGTGCAAAGACTGGCAGTAATATGCATCAGAGAGTGACATAAATACCAAACTGATGCCACAGTGGCAAGTGCAAGCTAAAAGTGTACTTAAAACATGTAAACATCATATATCTGTGTTGGTCACCTTGAAATTAAGTCTTCAAAGTGCCTTCATGTTCTTTAAAAAATTTAATGCTTGTGTTTACACAGAAAAGTTGCTAATCTGATTTACCTCTAAGAATGCTAGATGTGGTTTTCCTATAAGCTGTCCCACGTTCATGTCCCAAATATATTTAACCCCCCCCCCCCAAAAAAAACCCTAATCCAAAAAAAAGTTCTATTTCCATAGTACCTAGGTAGATATGTTACATCTGTTACTTGTTCATGTCAGCACTGTTAAATTGTAATGTTAGAAGCATGGGATACAAATGTACTTAGTTTTAAATTTGAGTACAGTAGATACTGGAATAGTCTATACATGTATTCGCATAGATATTTAAAATTTGATGCATGAAAATAGATGTGCAGGATGTGGAGGTGGCTTTAGCTTGCTAGTTAAAAATGTGTTGGTGCTGAACTGGCTGCCTATTCATTCCTTTCTAGGTGTGAGTCGGTTAGTTGGCTCTCTCAAGTCCTGTCAACATGACAGTTTGAGACTGACAGAGGAAGTTAAGTGGGTTAAGTTCTAGCTAGCAGTTCCAGTGAGGAGCACTTTGCAGGGCACAATGTGGGCAGGTTTTACTGTAAGTAATTCTTGTAAATATTTCTCTAAGTAGAGCATCTAGGGCACATCCAGTTGAATGCAGCCGTGCAGCATGGGGTGCCGCAGATATGTCTGACGCCCCATTCCACGTGTTCAGATGTTCTCCATGCTGTAGTCAAGCAGTGTAGAGGGTTTTTTTGACCCCTGGACCCAATGGGGGAAAAAAAAAGTGGAGTAGCACACGCACGTGCAGCGCACGGCACTCAAAAATGGAGCTGGGCCGGCCGGAGCCGCACTGCAGCAGCCAGCCAGGTTCTGTGCGGCAGAATTGCCGCTGCTGCAGCCCTAGGAGGCCCCCAGAGCTCCAGGTAAGGCTGCTGAGGCCAGCCCAGTGCTGGTCCCAGCCTCCCCTATTGCCCCCAGGGTAACTTGCCACACACCAAAGTGCACATAACAGAGGCGTTCCCTGGGGACAAGCAGCAGTGGCTCAAGGTGCACCACTGCTAGTTCTCCCTGGGGAACCAAACATCCACATGTGTGGACGCAGCCCTACATGGCCTTTTCACCCTGGGGCAGATGGCAGTCTGGGCCTGGCAGCAGGGCCAAGAGACTGCCTGCCTGATTGGTTCCCCGTGATTTAATGTTTCATTGTATTAGGTGAGTGTTGACCACAGGTTAAGACTATCATTTTATAACTGTTTGTTACAAGTGTGGCTGACTAAAGCTGAGGAGAGGGTGCTGTCATATAACTCCCCATGCTGCTGCTGGTCTGCTTCTTGCAGGGAGCGCTGCTGGTCCCGGCTCCCCCACCCCCTCTCCGGTTCTTGATGGGGCTTGCAGGGAGCGGCTTGCAGGGAGCAGCGCTGGCCTTGGCTCCCCTACCCTTTGTCTGGTCTTCGGCGCAGCATTGAAATCAGGGCAGCACTCCCCCACTCTTGGAGCACTCTGACTGGCTGTTTCTGTCAGTCAGTGTGAATAAAGCATTACGGACAGACAGACTTAGGCTTTTATAATATTAGAATTGTTTAGAAAAGAAAACTGTATTTTGCTGTAGATACACTCAAAAACTAAGCTTTTGAACTTTTTTAGGATACTGATGAAATTCAAGTAAATTATCCAGGGATATTTGAGCTCATGGAAGACTTGCAAGGCAAGTATTTCTTTCCCTCCAAGAAAACCTAGTGTGTTTCTCAATCTTGATTTCTCAGCAATGCAGTATAATGAGGTATGCTTGGCAGAGCATAGGTGGTGCCTTTTTCCTTAACTGCAGACAAAGTTTTCTGTAAAAGTTCTGCTATCATGGGAGAGTTCTGAAATATTTGTCTAGGAGAAATTACTCATTCTGATCTTGAAACACCTACGTTTTTATATTTGATTAATACATATTCGGTTAAACCACCATTGTACAATTATGTCTGTTTTCCCCACAGAAATTTCACTTTGCTGCTTCCCCTCTCTGGCTTTTGAGTTTGTGTTTCCCCTGAGGAAGCATTACCTTTTTTCAGAGCTCTGCAGGGCCAGGGGATTACCTTCTCCCTGTGGAGTCTGTGCTGGGAAGCAAAAGGCAAAATCCTGTTATCTCAGCATGCTATGAATTTTCCCTTCTCTTTAATGCTCTTCCTGCAGGCAGCTGGGTCAGCTCACTCTCTCTCTGCTGAGTAGCCCCTAGCACCTGTGTATGGGCAGTGTAATGTACACATATGCACGAGGGTAAAGCAGACAGATTTCACATGTCCTCTCCTAAGAGAGTGCCTCAGCCAGGAGATTCTAGGAGCTGGAACTTTCCTAGGGAAGCCAGGAGAGTTCATTTTGAGAGACTAACTAGTATTAAGCACAGATCTGTCATTTCATCAGGTACACTAATTGTGATTCATATGCAGTCTTGTAGATGCCTTTGTTTTTGGAGAAGTACAGGGCGTGCTTTTGCTGCTGATCAACAGCTTCTGTCTGTTTTCATTAAAATGATTTATCCCAGAACCCTTCGCAGCTGCAGAAGGGCACCCTTTATAATGATTGAGCATTGCACAAGCTTATATTTAAAACATTTTTTATCTTCTGTTGGTAAAAACCCATTTCTAATTAACTTAGTTTTTAATGTGGTAATTATTCAGGAATATCAGTATTGCTTCAGTGTAGTCACTTCATGCTTCTGATATTTTTATCATAAATTTAATAGAAGGAAGGACTTTGGAATCAGTATTCCACATGGAGAGTAAATTAGTTTAGCAAACTACTGAATTTACTTGTGTAAAGGCTTAAGACCATTACTTGTCTGGATATAATTTCCACCAAGATGTTAAAGTGAAATAACTTGCAACAGTATAAGGCAAACCCTGCAGGGTAGAAAGTAGGTGTTTCCCTGAATCAAATCTCTGTATGCTGTAACTTTCTCTCGTGAGATCTGGGGAATTTTATATCTGTTTTGGATTAATATAAAGTTCTGTGCACTGAAATTTAAAACTCATGGTATATGCTATATCTTCTTTTTTTTAAAGCTGAAACCTATTTTTAGGTATGGGGGAGAGTAACTGCTCTTGGAATAGAAAACCTCTGCTTCACAGAGAAACTATGTTGGCAGCGGCAGCAATATATCAAGGTAAAAACAAACGTTCAGTAGTTAACTTAGCCTGGATGGGTCTATGAACATCTCTTTCCCTGTTTTTTGATCTTTCTCAGGGCTGCATTGTTTTACTATCTTCCTTGAACACAAGTAAAACAAATTGTTTTTAGGGGCTTACAGTTACAAGACTTGAATTACATGGATGTTTTGCATGGTTTGGAATACTGTCTTTTGTTTTCTCTACACTTGTACAATTAAAACATAAAAGATTTCCTGTATTGTGTAATTCTGTAAAAGAGTTTTTTCCAGCAACAAACATCAAGTTGAACATTTCATATTCAATTCTTGCATAATTTGTAATACTTTCTCTTTTTTAACAGAAATGTATGGAAATAATGATGGCTCCGTACCTGCCACATTTCAGGTCTATTACATGATAGGCTGGAAATTCCATGAATCACAGGTAACATGAAACTGAACTTTTATGCTGTGACCCCCCCCCCCCCCCCTTCCCCCTTTTATTTCTTATGTGTCATTTGATAGCACCTTCTGGTTTTAGACAACTGAGTGACTCTCTGAATTGTTTTGAACATAGGTCTTTACCCCAGTTTCTTTTCTTTCAGGCAAGGCCAGCCCAGAGAGGTTCTGCAACAGTGTCACTTGGAGATCTGGCAAAAATAAATTTTTCAGGGGGGAAAAATTAGCCGATCATCAAAAGGTGACTTGTGTTGGACCTTTTACAAAATATTGCATTGTAAAATAGACTCTACAGTTGTCAGTGTCTACTGTTATTTCATTTTGAAGAGGTCATAAATTAACTACACTCAAGGCACTCAACATTTTTAATTCCTATGCTGCATCTTCATCCAGATAACATCATGTTTATTAAAGTTTCTGTCAAAACATTTTATCAATACATTAACTGAAAGGAGAATCTCTGCTTTTTTGTAGACATTATAAAACTTTCTCTACATTTGTAAGCATTTAGGATTGTCCCAAAGAGAATAACATTTTGTAAGCATTTGTACATGCTCAAGGTACATGAAGAGATGTATATAGTTGTTAACAAGTCTTTCAATTGGAAAAATAAGGAGAGAGAAAGTCACCAAAAAGATTCTACTTCAGAATTAGTTTGGATCTAATTTCCTGTGCATCTCAGTCTGCAGGTAGAAGCATTGCCAGCAATTGTTGAAAGTCTCATGTATGGTCTGTATCTGAAAGGAAGTGAAGAAGAGAATGTAGCTCCTGAAAAGAGAGTGCCTGCCTGAGAGATCCTGCTTAAAATCCTCTACAATTAAACGCTATTTATTTAAGATCCTGTTTGTTTTCTTGCATCTTTGGTCTCAAGAACAAATGGGAGCAGGCTGCACCACTGCATAAAAGTACTAGTCCAGTGAAATTGCCAGTGTAATATTTCATGCAATGATTTGAGCAGAGTTGGATCTGAGAAGCATGGCAGTGCTATCAGCCTGCACCCCTACTCGTGTTCCGACATGCTAAAAACAAATTCTTAACAAAAAGGTCAGGATAAGATGCAGTCTTAACCCAAATGCTGCTCCAGGACAGGGAAAACATCAAGATATGAGAGCCTATCTTCCCAGATGACTTCAACATGGAGACTTGTGTAAGATTTTGGTTGAAGTAAGCATGGAGGAAACCACACGTTAAAGACAGCAAAAGGATACCAGTCCAAAGGTGACCCACATCATGTCCCTATAACAATGGAAATGGGTCTCAAACACACTAAATTAGTCCTTCATGGGAACTAATGATATTCGTATTCCAATGTGTATCTCAAATTGAAGGCTCAAAATGAAAGATTAATCTTGTCTCTCTTTAAATGTCTGTTGTGGTCAGAAATGTTGCCTTTTAGTGGTGCGTAGTGTATTGCTGACATCAGGAAAGGGGGATGCCTCATTTCAGTTGACAGGATTTTTCTTGGTAGCTTCATGTGCCCTGTCTTTATGGCCATTAGTCGTCATCCTGTCCCCCCCCCCCCCCAGTTCACTTTAAAAAGAATGGCAGGTGGGAGACAGTTGACTACAAGGCAGCTACCTTGGTTTGGATTTGTCAAGGTTATAAATTCTACATTAAACAGGAAGTGTTTGCAGGCTGATATTTCTTTATCACTCTTTCTGTTCCTCTGTATGGTCCCACAGCTCTTGGCCATAATTCTGAGTCATTCCTGCATTGTACTGGACAACAACTAGTCATTTCTGAAGTTTTGCAAAGGTGGTAGACACTTGTCTGAAAGTATAAATGTCATTTCAGTTTACTAAATAGCCATAGACTGGATTTTTTTTTCTTATTGCCAAACAGCTGAATAGCATGAACTTGACCTTTTTCTGCTTCATAAACCCTTTTGATTTAGCCTTGCCACTATACTAAGTTAGGTATTCTTATGTTTGGTCAGTTATGGCAATAAACATTAACAAACTGTCATAACCTTCTGCGTTCCTGACTCTGAAAGGAAGGGTGAAATATTGCAACAATGGTCCCAACACTGCATTGCAGATCTAGGATAGTGCAAGTGAAGAACATAAGCAGCCATCCAAAATAGAACATACGCACATTAGGACTAGCCTGGCATCGAGCTCTTACATATTGGCGTTCTCTGCCTTAAATTGCATTGTCATAGTCCGATATTGTCGTGCCAGCAATGCCTTCAGTGAAAATTCAGGGGACCTGTTGTAATAAGATAAGCCAGTAGGGGGCACTCAACAGAATAGTATTGCACCCTCCAAATGGTAGCAGATGTGTCTGTCCTATGTATAAAAGAATATTTAAGTAGAATGGTTTTAAATTCTGTGTAGTCATTTTCAAGTCAGCCTCTAGCCATTAATGACTCTTGACATTGTAAAAACAATGGAAACTGACCTCCCTGGCAAAATAAATAATTGCATGTCAGGCTTGAATAGAGAGCTGCAGCCAGAAATAAACTTTTCCACTAAAAGGACTCTATTTGACAGGTTCTGTTTCCAATAGGGCTTGGGGGAGGGGGTGGAAGAAGGGGGTTTCTGTTCCTGCAGCCATCCTGGGAATCTTACCTAGAAGCAGGGAATTTTACCTAGCTCTCATCATAGCAAATTTGGCTCCTGCAGATCTGAATATAGATGCTGAAGTACCTGTCTATATTAACTAAAGGAAGGTTGGATATATCATTACATTATTCTAACTTCAAGGGGATCAGTGCTGTTTATTGTCAGTTCTGCTTCTGAAATTACATTGACTGCTGTGACCAAAAATATTACTATTATGAATGAGAACATACTTCTTTAGTAACTAAGCAACTTATCTTAGGCAGCCCCTTAAATACTACATACCTTGAAGTACCAAAGTACCATCTTTTTTTAGCAAAATCTATTAGTAAAGCCTTTCCTGTCAACAGTATTGTATCAGCAGTGTGAGCACAGTTCAGTGCTTAAAATGGCTATATGCTAACTACATGATTAAGCACTCCCTAGTGTGGGTCACACCTTTTTTTCCTTAGATGTCTCTATATTCAGAATGACACAATCCCCCCAGGCTCAAAGCCACTGTCATCTTTCCTGAAGATGCTTTTATGAATTTATTTTCATGCTGTTGCATCTACTATGTGCCTTCTCTAAACTTCTGAGTTTTTTTCCCAGGCACTTCTGCTGCTGGCTGTGACTCAGATGTGTGAAGAGAGTAAGGAGAAGGAAGAAGAATGTGGTTATGTGTAAATGTTAATTAGAGACTTGTTCCTACTGTGCCTTGTTCTTCAAGCATTTAATCAACACATGGGTAGAAGCAAACTGAAATATGCTGGAAGCCCTCTCCTCCTAACTTCTAAGGAGATAAAGAATGTGCTCTCAGTAATGAGAGGAAAGCATACATTATTGGGTAGAAAGCACCTGAAGAGCAGTTTCCTTTCTGAGCATATAGAAGAGGAACATTGGGAATCACACAACAGGGGAAGAATAAATGAGGTACTGCGCAGAGCACTGCTAGTGGGAAGAACAAAGCAATTAGGCAGGAAATTTGTTGTCCCTATCCTCCCTACCCCTTCCCCTCATGAATATGAAAATTAAATACTGACCTAATTAATGTGCAGTTCTCAACATACAGCATCTGTGGTCACAGTTATTCGATAACCCCCCTGGATGAGGAGGGTGCTGCTGCCCAGCTGTTACATAGTGTTGTGGCAATGTCTTCCTGCAAGTGCATAAATCGCTTGCGCTGGTGGCCCAGCAGCTTCTGCATTCCTGGCCACCCAGTGGCCCATCTTCCACAGGACCATGACCCTACTGTTCCAGTGTTTGAGGCTGAGGGTAGGTGGCTGGGAAGTGGTAAATGAGGGTTTGAATCTTGAGGCTGAAAAGGACCTAGAACCTAGATCTCCCAGTTCCTGGAGAGGTGCCTTACTTCCTTTAGGTGGGTATCTCTGTGCCATCTGTATTCTGCCACACGGTTATGGATCTAGCCTCAGAAGACTAGTTCTTGTCCTGCTCAAGCTCTAGTTCTTGGACAGAAAGAGGAACCTAAGATACAAAAATGGAAAGAAGTGCTAGCTCTTTGCAGCTCCTGCTCAGCTTGTGGGTTTCTGTCTCTTCTGTGGCACCTAACTTCCCACTGGCTGTATAGAGGGTGTGGGTGCCTAATACTGTTTCTTTGGTTTACTTCCTGGAGCTAGGTGCCTAAATTTTAATTATAGCCAAGCCAAAGTTGGAGGCACATAGCATGTTTTTCTGGATCTCAACCTAAATTTAGACAGCATTGATGATAATGAAGAACCAGATAAGTGTAAACACTGCACAAATATATTTTGATAGGGAGTTTTGAATTTTGTTGCTGTTCTAAAGCCTGGTTTGTCTTCAAAGTTTAACTTTTACCTTCCTGATACTTCTGCATCTTTGGTTTGAGAGTCTTTTTTACTTTGTATTTTAATTTTTATTTTTTATAGTTCTGCTGTGTGGCCTGTTAGATAATTAATATGAACACAGTTCCTGTCCTTTGCGCACACTTCTGTAGTTAAAGCTCCATTACCTTTTCAATATAAACTCACAGTTTTAGGATTGAAATCTTTTTATTGTAGCTTTCTCAAGCTGACAAAATGTAGTGTAGCTTTTTCCAGGCTTGATATGATTAAGTGATTTCAGTGTTCTTTTAAGTTGCTAGTTCAGGAAAAAAATTCAGGTAACAAAGTGATGACAAGGTGCCTTTTGTGGGAAGACTATATATTTTTAAGAACAAGCTTCCAAACATTACCGAGTTAGTACACAAGATAAAACGCCTTCTGGGAGATGATTACTTCTGACTTTGTAAAAAAAAATGCACCAAAAATTTGAATGCCAGGTGTTATAAGAATGTCTTAAAAAGGCAATATCTACAAACTGAATTAGCGTTCAGTCATTTGCAGCACAAAGAAACTTGAGCTGGGCAACCAGGATCAATAAGTGTCTTGTTGAGTGCCTTGAATTCCAGCTGCACACCTAGTCAGGGGAAAGATTGAGCATTACTTTGTTGATTAAGTATCCGACCTTGAATTCCACATGCATCCCAAAAGTCAACAGGAGTTTGTGCAGTAGAAGAAATAATAGGCCAGGCCCTTGAGGAAATCTTTGACTTAACAGAGCTTTTTTAGATGCAGAGCATACATAAGCTAAATCTAGTTGCATAAGGCCCTCATAGTCCACTTAAATGTGAACTCAAAATACATAAAACTTCCCTGTATAATTGGCCAAAATAAAGAAACACATTTTCATACAGTGAATTACAAATTGTATTTTAATGTTTTTGTAGACAGACTTTTTTGGCATTGTCTGTCTGATTCAACGTTCTTTACAAACTGAAGACCCCTGGAGTATTTTGTGAAGAAACAAGTCAGTAGACGCACAGAAATATAAAATTAACTTGTTTCGTGCTTGACATCCATGCAAATAAGATTAGAGAACACCATGGTTTAAGATAGGAATGTATTCCCTAACAGATTCTGATTTTTAAAACATTGATGTCCAAACTAGACTCTTCTCTGCTTACTTTCATTCCCTTATCCCTAGTTTTAACCTTCATAATTTCTGGTGCTTCAGCTACTTGTAACTGGTCATCCTGACAGATTTTTCACTTAACTAGTGATTTTGGTTGCCTCAGATTGATAGCTTTAAAAGGTGATTGATCTTTCTTCATAGGACAGGGATTTGCACTTCTGAAATGAGGCCACCTGAGATGTATTTGAGAGTTTGGCATACAAAATTGCTTTTTCCCTGTTTATGACAATTGGCTGTGCTGCAACATGTGTCTTTTTTTTAATTATCCTTCAGTAGATAAATAAGTCACTCTTTTTTTTTCTGAATTCTTTCCAGTTTCATTTTTCTGTGCAGAAAGAGTTCACTGTTGTCTTATAAAAGGTTTGCTTTCTTTCTGCTCAGTTAAATAGGACTTGTACACAGAATCAAAGATTACACTGACTACTGCATGCTTCAATGCAATTTCAGGTCTAAATTTAAAAAAAAAAACTAATGTACTCAGGATGTTGCTTTGCAAATATGAAGTATGTGGAAGTGCTGATTGGGAATGTTGGGAATATCTCATTCTGCTGAGTGGGTATATGTATCATTAGTTTAAAAAGTGAAAAATGTTAAATTGCCTTTCCTCTTACCCATATATCTAAGCTTTGTTTTTCTAAGATGCTCCTCAGATTGTGGTCCCTTCCATAATCACAATTATTGGAGTAGTTTCAGTGAAGCCAATCACAGAGTGGCCTCCAAAATCAGCCCTTTTTTAATGAGGCAATAGCTATACGTGAAGAAAAACTCTTCAGAAAGGAACTGAAATATGGTATTATCTAATACTATTTCTAGCACTTGTATTAAATAGGAGAGATGGAAGTGGTGTTTGTGCAAAGCCTCAAGGGAAGGAACTGGTAGTCTGACATAAGTTAGCATATCTTCAAGGGATGTACAACAGTTAGGAATGGTTTATGCATACGTAAGTCTTTTCTGCCTGAAAAAAGGATTCACTTCAATGTCCCATGCTGGAGCCTTATACCTGATCTTGCACCACTGATGTTGGGGAAGGTTTTGCCACTGAAGTCAGGATCTGATAGAGGATCAGGACTTATCTGGGCTGATAGATGCTTTTGCAAATGACACCGTAGGTAAGTTGAGCAATATTTATAAAAGAACTGCAGTAAATCTTGTCCGTGACTGAAAGATGAACTAATGGCAAATTTGCTTTGCAGAAACCAAACAAATGAATTCATTCACAGTAATTACAAGGTTTTGGCTCTCTGATTCCATACTTGCAATGCTTATTTTATCCATGCTTTTTTTTCCGGAAGGACTATTCACTCATTCTTTTAATAGTGACATTGTTTTACATAGCTTATTTTTAAAAATCCTGTTGAAATTTCTACAGTTCCGAGCATTGGGCTAGCTGGTGAATGGGCATGTGCCTGTGGGTGCGGAAAGATGTAATGTTTGCTTCAGGGAGTGAGCAAAGCATACACGCCCTTTGGAATGCTCTGGAAATGGTGGGAGCAGTCCCAAGATAACCTTGTAAGAAGCAACTACTATTTAGAAGCATTTCAATGCAAAATGTTTCCTGTTATATGTGTATGTGTTACAGGGTATGACAGGAGGGCTTGGTCCTCCAGCATCCCACAATGCTTTTCTCCTCTGCACCCACCCTGCCCCAGGGGAAGACCAGGACAGACTCAACGAGCCCTGCCTCTGCCCTCCTTGAGCGCACCCTCAGGAGACTGGAGCCCCTGCATCACCTTGCCAGAACAAGGAGACCAGAGACCCCCCATACCTCTCCTTATCCTGGGGTAAGGGGTAGGAGAGGGGAAGGCAGGGGATGGGGGACTTGAGAGCACTCATGGACAGTCAGCTCTTCTGCAGAGCAGGGGATGTAAAGTGCTCACTGACTGCCCTCAGCTGGGGGAACGGAGTCAGGATGCTTCAGTCCTCTGTTGCACCTCCTGTCTGGAGAGCACACAGCTGCATTGAGCTCTGATGATTTTGAAGTGCTCCCCCCAGCACATGCAGTAGGGAGCTATACGGCCATTTGTTGCTCAAGCATTTCATTCTTAAAGTGCTTTAGAGTGCACCTGCACTTTGAAGATTTTCAAATGTTGTATGTGTCTGTGTCCTGTGTCTGTCAGCAGAAGCTTTTGCTATATGGCAGGTTTTTTGTTTGTGATATAAGTGCCTGTTTAAGAAATCCCACTGTTCAAATGCTATTGATTTTCTCCCCCCTCACTCCAGAGATATTTACTATGTGTTTTTATGTTACTAAAGTCTTGGAAACAGAATGTAGAAAAAATAAGTAATACACATTTTATTAGTTCAGAATATAAAGAAGAGTAATTGCCAAAAGGCTTTGTCAGTAACGTTTGTCTAGTACCTATTGCTAATTAAGAGAAGAAGCAAAATGACTATGACTGCCACTACAAGCAGATCCCAGTGTGGTCCAAGAATGTTGTCCAGTTCTGACAGTTTCCATTGTGTAATAATCTGTTTAGAGCAGAAAGGGAGAGGTTAGCAAAGCAATAAAGACCATTTCTTATACTTAAAATGGAATGACTTTTCCAAAGTACAAAGTGAAAGTATTATGCTGCATCTTCACTGCGGGTTTTAGATGTGGTATCAAACTATCTTTAAAGGAAGCTATGGCACATAGTAAGCACAGATGAATAAAGCATATGTTTTGTGCAACAGACATATGCTCTTACGTTTTAGTTTGCTCTCTGTGGAAACTGTTATGAGAAATACAGTCCTGGCCCCAGGACAACACCCAACTTTTTCCTATGATGGGGAAATTACCAGCAAACTTGGATGCATAAGAGAAGCACAGTTACCACCAGGGCTGGATGAAAGAGTCAGTTGCTATGTCCAGGGAAACAGATCCAAGGTTGTGTTTGCAGCCCTTGGATCCTGTTTTATTGTTCCTTTTGAATAGATAGACTGACATCCTTCCCTTAGCTAGCTGTGTGCAAACAGCAAAGCAGTAGTGTTTCCTTCAAAACGCTACCAAACAGGGACAACTGAGGATAGTAAAAGGTGAGTAATAACGGCTGTCTCTCTTTGTGTCAGACAAGGAAGTAAAGGAATCAATAGTAGAAAAGGGTTCTAATCGTCAAGTCGGTTACTGTTGATTAATGATGACTCGACTCATTAGCACTGAATTGTTGCAAGACGTCTTAAAAACAAGCAAGGGCCTCTCTTCACAGGGTGCTGTACACCTTGGGCCTTGTGAACTGAGTATTCAAATTCTGATGCTCTGTGTGCAGTAAGGACAGTTATTGTCAGGCTTTTAAATCAGATTAACCTGTTATGGTCTTTGTTCTCACCTGAAAGCTTTGATAAATTTTAAGTCATGCTTGAATTAACAACTAAACATAAGTTTCCTTTTGTGTGGAGTACATCAGTGCAAATAGCAGTTGAGTTTTGAGACTGGGAAGGTTTATGTAATTTAAATGCTGGCCCTGCTTTTATTGAAATATTTTTTGGTGCTCTATCTAGAATCTGGCATATGGGTGCAAAAAGAATGCTAAGTGTAAAAAGCAGTAGTAGATCTAGACCTGTGAAAGCATTTTGGTATGTCAACATCCATACTTACCTTGAAAAACTTCATTTCTCTGAGGAAAACAGTAACTTCTAGTTTCAAAGTTGCTAAGAACACTGGAATGGAAGCATCTGGGCTTGTTTTTGCTGCAACAGCATACCACATCCTAGCCAAATATATATCCTAAAAAATAAAAGGTGTCCTTTTTTATTTGTGCACTTAGATGACTTTTTGGTGCTTTATTGTGTTTGCTTGCAAAATAATGTGATCTGAAGTTCAGAACTGATGTATTCACTGGAAAAACTGAAGAGTTTACTGAGGGGCTTTAATATAATATTCAGATTCATTTTTTTCCCCAATAACATTAGAATCTGGGTTCCATAACCAACTGAACCGAGTTGTTGCTAGATACCCAAGAGTAATTTCTTAGTTCTGAAGTAATATGTTTTTATCCATACTGTTCTGTGTCTCAGTTACAGGGTGTCACTTTGGTATCTAGGCACCAGACATAAACTTTAGAACAGGGGTTGTCAGCCAGGGATATGCGGAAAGGGGATACGGGGTACGTGCATGCAGGTGGAAATGGAGCGCCTCCACCTCCCAGCACTTTAATTGAAGAAAAAGTAACTTATTCCTCCCTCCCCCCCCTCCCCCAAAAAAAGAAGTGGATTCTTTGAAATTTGTTTCCTACTATCAGCAGCAGCTTACTTTTCATGTGAAAATGGCCTCCATAAAATCCAAGATTTTGAATCTAGAAGGTATCTTTAAGATCAGTACCTTTTCCCTGAAGTTGGAGAAAATTCACCAACTTTGATGCAAGTTCTATTGGACTCTTAGGGCTAGCCCCAGAAAAGGAGATAAGCACCTAATTTCCAAGGTGGCTAGTCCAAAATTTAGATCCTCAAAATCTTAACTCAGTTTCTGCTTAACTCTGGGTTGCCTAACACCTATCAGTGCCTATTTCTTTGTGAGTAAAGTTTCATGTGTTCCTCAAGTTCTATTTTTGGACATGGGCAGAATTGCATCAGTTTTGACATTGCTGAGGAGATATATACCTGTCTAGTGTCAGGATTCATAAATTAGTCATTCCTGAGCTTATGTTTGCAGGGCCAAATTCAGTAGCTGTTCTTAGATTGCACCTAAAGGTTCAACACTCTATAAATGTTATGGAAGAAGGTAGTAGTGGTGATTTCATGCCTCCTTTCTCTAGCAATTCAGTATTGGGAGCACTCATCTAAGATATGGGGGACCTAGACCCAACTTTCTCTTCTTCCTAAAAGCAATGTATATGTAATACTCACTCCTACCCCAAGTGAATGCCTCAGTTACTACACCAGAGGGTCATGCATAGTTTCTGCCTCAATATTTAATCAAGTGTGACAGCTTCAAGAGCAGAATATGCAGTAGCCTGGTGAGTAGATTGGCTGTGCGGGGTTAAATTCCCTCATGCAGAAGCAAGAGTGGATCGCCCATATCCATGGGTGCTTTATATTTGTAAAAGGAGGATGGGGATATAGTAACCAGCTGTTTTGTTTTTGTTTGGTGTTTTGGGTTTTTTTTGGTGGGGGCTGCTGGTGTACTAGTAGCTTTCTAACTGCAGAAGATGACTCAGGGATGCATCCTGAGGAAAGAGAATTATACATTTATGCCCTGGAGAGGCACAGACTTTAACTACAGCATGTCTTGGCATTCCTATAAGCTAGCATAACTCATTTCCCATTCAATGTTTGTTTTATAGATCTCATCCTGAGGCATCCAGTTCTTTTGTGCACGCTATAGGGAGCCTGGGTATCTAACTCAGACTGGCCAATTTCAGAAAAGTGAAATCTATAATGTTCAGACTTATGCTAAAATTCAGTTTGTGGATCTAGCCCCTAGTCAACCTTCTAAGTTTCTGCTTTGCATAAATTGTTAAATACCTTTGTCTGTTTTAATGTATTTTATAAGCTTATTCTTGGAGAGCAGTGAGTTCTCTGAAACACATCCACATGCCCTAATAAATATAATACTTGAGACTAATTTGTAAAGGAATCTTGGCAAAAGACAAATGGATTTTAACACTAATTTATGTGCTTGCCTTCTACAAATTCATTTTCAAGCCCCTAACTGATTAGTTGCTTTGTCTTGTGTATATAAATGGCCTATTTAATTCAATAGGAAGTCAAGTGGAAGTCAGCATTTGTTAATGGATACTTACAAAAGGCAAACAGTGAGACACTTTAAATTATTCCAAGTAAGCAGTAATTCTTAATTTATTTCTAAAGATAAAAACACAACAGCCCAATTACATAGTTTCCTTACAAAATGTAATGACTAGATGTATCAGTTTAGTTTAATTAAGTCCATAAATAAAAGTCTCAAATAGGTACTTTCTGAGCAGAACAGTAAAATATAAATCAAGACAGTGAAATCCTAGAATTTTTAAGGGCATTGGCATGAGCAGGCTAGACTGGTTGGTTGCTGAGGCTGCATATCACCTACTTTTCCTGTTTTTTGGGTTTTTTTTCAGGTCTGTCTTCAAATTTCTACTTGCCAGTGATTAAGGAGCATAGATTCAGTTGGATGATTATTGTAAAATTATCCTATTCTTAGATAACAGGCTGTAATACTGCTAGGACAAGACTTGTATGATTTTCACCAATGCTTTTCAAGAAGTACCATTATATATAGTTATATAGTATATTAGTAGTACAAGTACAATAGTATACAAGTTATATAGTACCATTTCTGCATGTGCACTCTTAGGGAGTGTTGAATTCATTTGTCCTAATTTCTTACTTAAGGACTAGAAAAATGGGATAGTTTTGTATAGATTTTATTTAGTCTGGGGAGGGTGGGAAAGAAGCACTGGGCATTTAGCTCTACTACATGGCCTTGAGTTGTGATATGTGGAGGTACTGTTTTACAGTGGCATTTGCAAGATGTCACACAAAGATGCTTCCTGTTCCCTACAACCTGGTCCATGATGCTAGAATGTCAGGACCAACAAAATCCTAAGAACAACAAGCACCTTCTGCTCTCCAGAGATGCTTCATGTCTCTTGTGAGTGTCAGGGAACAATCCAGTTCTCATCATGCTTAGATTTAAGAGTGAATGGTGCAGCTCAGCCCATCAGTTATAAAAGCCTAGAAAGATTCTGATATTATAAAAGCCTTAGTCTATCTGTCTGTCCATAATGCTTTATTTGCACTCTGATTTACTGACTGAAACAGCCAATAAGAGTGCTCCAAGAGTGTTGGGACAAGAGACAGCATGGTGGAGCACTGCCATAACAGTGGGGGGACAGGTGATGGAGGAGAGTGGAAAGAGTGGGCCAGCCCCGAAGCAGCGGGTAGGGAGGGTGGGGGGAGAGGGCCCATTCCCCCCCGACCAGAGGAGAAGCGGGGTTGGGGCTAGACACAGGGCTCAGTCCCCCCATGATGACAGCCCAGCCCTGAAGCAGCCCTGAGGTGGCGGCAATGGAGGGAATGACACCAGGGTGGGGGGGGCATGAGGCCAGCAGCGCTGGCCTTCCCCTCCCCCCACCCACTGGAGGTGGCAGGGAGCCGAGGGGGGGGAAAATGGGCCTGGACACAGCGCAGTGGGAGGCGGGGAGAAAGGGAGGGGAGGGGAGGGAACGGCGCTGGACGAGAAGTGGGAGTGGGCTGGACATGCTCCATCACTGCCTGCCCTGCACCAAGGACAGGACCAGCAGGGAGGGACTGGGGACAGAATGCATGGGGGGGGCCAAGGCCAGCGGTGCTGATTTTATCCCCCTCACCCTACCCCCTGGAGCCAGCAGCAGGGCAGGGGAGGAGCGGGCCTCCTTCCTGCCTTGGGCCCGGGTCTGGGCCCATTCCTTCCTCACCCCCCCTCCCCCACATCAGCCCTGAGCCCACTTCTACCATCCCCCTGCTGCGGGGAAGGGGGGAGTGGGCCTGGACCCCAAGCAGCAGTAGGGAAGGAGGGGGGCGGACACGGGTCTCCATCCTCCCGCCCCCCCATTATTCTTGATGGGCAATTGGCTAGTCAGTCATAAAAGCCTAGAAAGATAGAACTAAGCTGCAGTGATCTGCAGAAAGTAGTTGTTACAGGCCATGACCCTCAAATTTGCATTCAATACATCACTCTTTCCCTAGGGAGTGATTTACATATTAGAATGGAAGTGCTGGACAGCTGTAGTAATGCAAAGTACAGGTGATTGCATCTTCTCCCAAAAAACAAATTCTTAGTAGCTTCTATTATAAAGATTTACTTTAGGGAGTCTATAGTCTAGACTAGCGGTTTTCAACCTGTGATCCGCAGACCCCTGGGGGTCCACAGACTACATCCAAGGACTCCATGAAAGATGACTATGATCAACCAAAAGTATGTCAATACCTACAGGTGTCTGCACCTCCATTCAGAATTTCCAAAGGGGTACGTACCTCCCTTCAAATGTTTAGGGGTCCACAAATGAAAAAAGGTTAAAAACCACTGGTCTAGACAGAGGTTTGTAATCTGTCATAGGTACAACTGTAGTCTTAAAGGTAAAGAAAACCCCTTTGCTATAGGAGCAATATATGCACAGGCCCATTGTATTGATAGAGTAACTGAAAAGACTTGCCAAAAGTAACAGGAAATTTAGGGGAGACCAGAAAATAGCTTCCCTTATGTCTGAAATGGCATATCCTTGTATTATCCAAAGCATTTCTCTCAGTTTGTTGTAAATCTCTTTAACCTTAGACTAGCTATAAGGTGGAAACTAGAATGCCTGTTTACCTTTATCAAGGGTTAAGTATGAGACAAGCACAAAGCACTATTATTCACATAGTCTCAGAGGTAACAATGCAGGCATTGGTGACTTTGGGACTGAGTGACCCATTGCTTTATTCCAGTGTAGCTCCATTGTAACAGGTAAAGTTGCTAACGTGATGTGAAGGAAGTCGGGAACTAAGGCTTTCAGATTCAAAGGCAAGCAAAGGTTTGGTACTTTCACTCTCCCATCACTTGCAAAACCCAACCAGTTAAAAGTAAGGAAATGCACAAGTCCAGATGATGATGTCCATGCAGAGCAAACAGTACAAAAAAATACCAATTACTTGGCTTTTGTCCTGCATTGTTTTTGCCAAATCCCTGGACTCTAGCAATTTGCCTTTAAAAACTTAGCAGGGTGCTGTTGTACCCCATTAGCAGAACATGCCACTTGAGGATGCCAAACCTGTCTTCTACTGACTTCCCAAAGAATATCTAATGAAGTTTAAGGTCTTGGACCACTTCAAGGTATTTATTATTATGTTATCTAAAAGATCACCTAGCGTGCTTTGAAAAGCAATAGTTGGTAAAGCTCAATATTGTATGAGTGCAGCTACTCTATGCAAGAGACAGCTTTCTTTGGGTAGTCTGAGACACCGAGACAAACTCCCAGCAGAATGGCCTTCCATTTCAAATGTGACGTGTATATCATAGAAACATAGAGCTGGAAGGGAACTCAGCAGGTCAATTTGTTTAAACATCCTGCTGAAAGCAAGATCATCTATGTCTAAACCACCCCAACCTTTGTCCTGGATGTTTCTGACACAGAAGTGTAATGTTTATGTATGTTCTCGTCTATTTGTATGGGCCAGGGAAGGGGCAGAAAGTAAACATCTAATCCTCTCTCTGAGGACAGGATCAGAGAAAAAACATTGCTTAATGTCCAGGGTGGGGAGGTCAGATTAAGAGTCTGCAAAGAATACATATTTCTTCACACAGTCTTTAAAAGCATGAAAAACTAAAGACTATTTTTTGCCTCTTCTAAAAGAAATGCAAACTGTGGCCCATGTGCAACAGCTTCTGTATGCGTGGAACATCAGTCAAGTGCCAGGATTAGGGCCTATTTATTTAAGGCTAATTAATGTTAACCACCTATTCAAGGCTATGCACAGACTTCTACCACAAATCAGTGTCTTTCTATTAACGCTTTTTCTACCAGTGTTCACGTGCAGTTGGAATCTATTAACACTACACTTAAAACTGTTCTCTCCAGTAACGTGACTTTTAACAGATGGTATTTCTCACTCAGCAGTGTGTTCCCCTTCAAGGTGCTTAAATAGTAATAAAAATGCACTAAAAGCCAACAACCCCTGGGCCAGTTAACACTTTGTATTGTAACAGAATGTGCATCTCTGTTTGTTGGTAGCGTATTTTGAATGTAGTACAAGATCTGATGTTTTTAACCAGTCTTTCCCTTTGTTAAGTGCCTACGAGTGTGTGCAAGTGATGTATTAAATAACTGTGTTATCACTTGACAACCTTTACCCATCTGTGAAAGGACGCTTAAAGTAAGGATGAAGATGGTTGATTGCCTTTACCTTTGATTTTGAAGTTTATAAAGAAAATACTGCTTCTGTTAACTGCAAAGTTTGAGCCTCCCTGTTCCAGAAGGGCTCCTTCTACAGTCTGTGACAGCACACAGTGACTGTGAGAGAATAAAACTCTGCAGAGAAGGGCATTGTAAATAAAAAGGTTCTGACTAAGGCAGTCATACAGGTGGGTTAGGGGAGACCCACCATAGGAAGCTACCAAATGTGTAGCTGTATGTGTGTGTTAATGGATCTGGGGAGGAAGCAAAGGTGAAAGGAAAAAGGAAGCTCAACCAAGAGGGGAAGTTGGCCAGCAAATTTCTTGCATCAGGCTTTATGCCCTGTTCATGACAGAATGCCTGATTCTTATCACTGAAATTCAAAAGACTGAGGAAAAGCAGCACAAAAGGAAAGAAGGACTCCTGGATGAGATTGTTCCCTATTGCCATGCCTATAATAACAATCAGTTTTCTTATTTTCATTGCTTTCTGATAGATTAGCTGCAACACAGGTTCAGTTTCTTGAGACATACAAAATGTTGGAACTTATTCACCATTCTTGTGTTTCTTCCCTCACCCACGTCTGCAGCATGAAGAGCTTTCTACTGGTATTCTACTTTCAAGCTGCATTGATGAGTTGTTTGCTTTTATAAATCCCATGATCTTGTTTTTGTTCTTTAACTAAGTGCACATCATTGTTGGGTTAAGATTCTTGAAGTTCATTCTGGCTCCAAAGTCATCTATGCAAATAAGCTAATGCAAAATGAAGATCCATGTAACCAGAGCAAATTCAACGAAACGCATATGTCTGTGGATGTTTTTTACTATTTGCTTGGACTTAGTAATACTTTAAGTGCTTTGAATTTTTCAGCTGGAAGGCTGTATCATTCTTGCAAATAGTGACATCTGTTTCACAAGAGATTTTTACATGAATACATTTCGGCAAAGAAAGTAAAGGCCAGATCTTCACAATTATGGACATATGACTGAATAGCTCAAGTGCTTACCCTGAAAATGTAATAGCATGGGCAAATAGCCCATTACTTACATAACAGCTCTCTTGCATATGTAATTCCCATGGTTGCTCTTACCATTTTATGCAAGAAGCAAGTATATCTAAGAGCGATAGCTTTTACTGAACCAACTGCATATTTGGGATAGAGTTAGACAAACTTTTGAATGCAAGACATTCTTCTTCAGGTTTCTAACCCAACTAAACCAACCTAGCAGTTGGTCCAATAAGAGATAACCTGAGAAATCCTTGCCTCTCACATAACTCCTGGACCATCACAGCTATAATTTCACTCTAGCACTACTTTATCATATCAGTAATTTTGTGCGCAAGCTAGTTGCAAAATTCCCCAAGAGGAGAAAAAGAATGAAAAAAACCCAACCCTTAAATGGTTGCTACTATTACATGCTACCCTGAGCAGGGGCTTGAAGCCTCAATAAGGGGTAGAGGATATGTTCTTAACCCAGCAGGCTTACACAGGTATCAAGTTTCATCCCAGTGGATTCCTGGTCTTCTCAGGTCCTGGAAGTTCAGTTTGCCAAGGCAGTGCTGTCTTGCTGACAGCACGGGTCCCATGAAAGAGAGGTTTGCTTATAACAAGCTAGCTTTGCTTATAACAACACTATTTTGAATGGGCATACAGCACTTCTGGCAGCAGGCTCTCTCTTGCCCTGCATGCCTCTCTATGACTAGGCATTATTTTCATAGCTCTCCCTGAGCTGTATCTTTGCTTATATACCAAAGGACAAAGGTTGGAAAATAAGAAGAGAAAAGCAATAAAAATGGGAAAAGCTATCAGATGGGCCTCTACTGTGGACAATGACTGACAGTGACCTATATTTATTGTCGCTATGCATTCAGGTTATGAGTTTCTGCCAGTCCTTTATATTCACCCTGGGATACGACTCAAGCTACTGTCTGTCTTTTGCTTCTTGTCACCAGTAATAAAGGTTTTGATGACTGAATGATGCTTGTAGTTATGCTTGAACAGCTCCATTGCTTTTGCTGAGTCTTTTGACAATTTAGTAAAATATTCTTGTTGCATGTGAGGGAATCAAATTCTGTCCCTTGTACCATAGCTGTGGTAGGTTGTAGAGCTGCCAAGAGTGAGGAGCAAACATTCACTAAAAGGAACCACCCTAATTTGGCATATGCATAGGAGGCAGAACTAGTGACTTAAAGGGTGTCATTTAAAAAGTGCTCTTCCAAGTGCCATGGCATTCTGAGTAGACTACAACAGAGCAAGATAATGGATAGTAAATCCTCTATCTCCTGCCCACATTCTCCAAGCATTCTCTTATCCTGTTGTGCAGCTACAAGAGCTGTCCACAAGGCACCAGCCACACCATGGCATCATCTGGAGTTATGGTGGGGTATACCAAAACCTCATAAATCCTCTTTTGATTTAATATATTTGTACCTGTAGCAGCAGAACCTTACTTTCCAAGAAAACAGAGGAGAGAGACTCACAAGAGGAAAGAGCAGTCAGTAGAGTGATAGAAGAGTCAATCATAGGACCTAGGCCAGGACTCCTGCAAATAAGTCAGATCAAGGACAGGGATGTTTACAAGACGTTACTTTTGTCAGGCTACAAACTTTGTAGCTCAATCAAAAATAAAGCTCACGTCCAAAGCTGGAGCTTGACAAAGAAACACCCTCCAGCCGGTAGGTGATAAAGGGTTGCTCTGTATCTGCCCTCACCCCATCACCTTACAGGCTCATTGATGGACTTGTGAGCCTTTTTAACTTACTTGTGTTTTAATCAGCTGCTGGTGTTCCAGTATTAGCACTCCTTTCAAGTTCCCAGCCTGCAGGCTGCCCTCTCACCCTTGCTGCCTTTAAAGGAGATGCAGGCAGCCCCAGGACTGGTAAGTGACCCCTCCCGAGCTGCTTGTATACCTTTTAGAAGTCCAGGTTTGCAGGCAGCCTGGGGCACTGATGGGTCCTGGGCTGCAGGAGCATTCCCCTTAAACTCTGTGGCCTACAAACAGTGGTAGGCACTTCCTGCATCTAAGAGTAGTAGGCACTTTCTGTGTCTTGGGCTGCTGCCACATAAGGCACTTAAAAGGGTGCGCAGGCAGCTCCAGAACTGTGAAGTGCTTCCCCAGTTGTGGGCTGTCCACACACCTTTCTGTCTCAGATCCAGAGGCTCCCCCTTCCCGGTCCCACTATTTGATAAGCAGGACAGGACGAGATACGTTCAGTGAATAACTTCTCTGAGGCAGGTTTGCCCTTTTAGTCATGTAATAAATGACTATCTGGTATGTTACCATTTAATGCATGAAACTTGCATTAATTGCATGATACATGTCACACTTGCCAGAGGCCAAGGGAAGAAATTGAGGTAGAGAAGGTAACAGATAGGACAGGATGTCGAAAACCTGAGGGTGCTGGGAAAGATAGGGAAGCCAGACAGAGATCCAGGAGGAAATGGGAAAACATAGGGCAGGAAAAGATGAATAGAGGTGAAGAAAAGGAAGCCACAAATAGAAAAGGATATAACCAGACATGGAGAAATGGGAAAGAGATGATAGGAAAGAGGAAAAAAAGACAAGTGCACACACGATTTGAAAGTCAGTTAGCTGTACAGATTGCCTGCTTCATAGAGCACAGAGTGAATATTGGGCCTGCAGTGGGAAGGGCTAAAGCAAACTGATACTTTCCCCTCTTGCCCTACAAACTTAGAATTAGAGTTGGGGATTTCTTCATGATTCCAAGGCAGCAACTGAATCTCAGCTAAGTTATGAAAAATTATGCCTTTTTTTTTCTCCAATCTTTTAAATTCAGCTTTGTTGTTCTTACTCTAAATTAATTGACTGTGTATTTTAATTTGAGTAAACTAATAGTCTTACTGGTGTCCTGTGGTTATGAAACACACAGGCTGATCACATTGTTCAATCTGAATTTCCATTTTTAATGTACTAACTTTCACAAACCATCTTCCTATTTGTGTGTTTATGGGATCAGGTGGAAGATCACTCAGCTGTTTCTCACCATGTTATTTCCATGCATATTTGTATATCGTAGTCTGTTTCATCCTCCTCTACAATTTTAATAATTATTTTTCCCCTAATTTTCTCCCAGATGAGAACTAGTGCCTCACCCAGAATATTTAATCAGCATAGTTCAAAACTATACCTGTTGACACTTTAAATTACAACATCTGTTTGTTAGTTTTACACATGAATGGGTCCATATGTGCTTCATATTACCTTTGGAATACCTAAACCATGTTCAAACATATATGCCAGATTAAACATGGCTTGAGCATTATGGTGATCAGCTGCCAGGCTGTAATAAAATGCTGCTGTGACATAATTCTTCTTGGTTCCATAACCGTAGAAGTGGTAGTCTCCAGTTTTGACTCTAGCAAATGCATTGCCTGGTGAAAACAGTAAAAAGAAAACAACCACGGCAAAAAAATCTAGAGTTAATTGTGCTTTTTGCCAAATTTGCTCCCCTAAAAAAATTACTTTCTTTTTTTTAATTGTTCAAAATGAATAAAATGAAATGTGCAGGACTAAGATTTTATATTATTAACAGAAACTGGATAGTGTATTTAAGAGGAGGGATTTGAGTCACAAGCACATTTAGAACAGTGAAGCAGGAATGATGTCCTAAATGGGTAGCATGGAAGAACATATGAGGATAACAAAGGAAAACAATTTGAAAAAAAATTGCTAGAAAGGCCATTTTGAATACAGAGAGAAGAAGGGAAAGTGGGCAATGATAAAGACTGAAATGTCTGCAGGGGGCGGAATTGTATAGAGTTTTGAAAATTAAAATGACAAACTGGTATCTGATGTGAAAGATGAGCAAAAGGGTTTACAAAACCAAGTGGCAAAAGACATTCTTGGCAGCAGCATTTTGGAGAAACAGAGGGGCAAGAAGACAAGCTGTGAGAGGGATATTGTCAAATCCACACACTATGGTTTCAGTGACAGAAGTAGTGAGGAAAGACAAGTTTTGGTCACTGAAGGGAAAGAGCAGATAAGACTAAGCAAGAGTCTAGATGTGTATGGAAAAAAAAGTGTGACATACAAATCTAGGTTTGAGAGTCATGATGACAAGGAAAAGCATGGGAATTTTGATGACAGAAAGGGGAAAGAGGAAAAGCCTTAGTCTGGCAGACGAGAGGAAATTAATTGTTCACATTTAGTTACCAATAATAAAGCGTATGAGATTCATAGAGTGTAAGGCTGGAAGGGACCTTGGAAAATCATCAGGTCCAGCCCCCTGCACCAGGCAGGAAAAATGACAGGTGGGGGTCAGGGGACCCCAACAAGGTGACTGCCCAGTCTCCTCTTCAAGATTTCCATGGTAGGTGATTGCACCACCCCTGGAGGGAGCTTATTCCACAGTCCAGACACCCTAGTTGTGAAGAAGTTTGTCCTAATGTTAAGCCTGAAACAGTCTTCCAGGAGTTTTGTGGCCATTACTCCTAGTTTTCCCCCAGGTTGCCTTGGTGAACAATTGTTCACCGAGCCCCTGAAGTATTCCCCTGATGTAGCAATAAGCCGCTATCAGCCTTTTCTTTTTCAGGCTGAAGAGTCCCAGGTCCCTCAGCCTTTCCTCATATGGCTTGCCGTACAAGCGAAGAGAATCATATGGGTGGCCCTTCTCTGGACTCAAGTTTTGCCATGTCCTTGTTAAAATGCAGTGCCCATAACTGGACGCAGTATTCTAGTTGGGATGTCACCAGTGCTGAGTAGAGTGGAAGGACCACCTCCTTGGTCTTGTTGGAGATGCATCGATTGATACATGCCAGAGTATTATTTGCCCTGCTGGCAACAACATCTTACTGCCAGCTCAATTCATATCATGGTCCATTATTACCCCCAGGTCTCTTTCATTCAGTGCTGGTCAGGTTGGCGTTGCCAAGCCTGTAGTTGCGCAGGGGATTGTTTGTCCCCAGCACTTTACACTTCTCAATGTTGAACCTCATCTGGTTCTGACTTTCCCAACCTGCTAGCCTGTCTAGATCCAGCTGTATCTGTAGCCTATCTTCAAATGTGACCATGCTTCCCCATAACTTGGTGTAATCCGTGAACTTGGCCAGTGAGCTCTTCACCCCCACATCCAAATCATTGATGAATATGTTAAAAAGTACAGGACCAAGTACTGACTCCTGCGGGACACCGCTGTCCACTTCTCACCAGGATGACACGGATCCATTCGCTAGGACTCTCTGGATCCTACCCTGCAGCCAGCTTCCTACCCACCTAACCATCTCATGGTTAAGCCCAGTATCTTCCGATTTTCTCACAAGAACATTGTGGGATACCAGATCAAAGGCTTTTTGGAAGCCAAGGTACACAATATCCACCGCTTCTCTCTTATCCAGGTAGTGAGTTACCTGATTGTAAAAGAAGATGAGGTTGGCAAGATAAGATCTCCTCGCAACGAAGCCATGCTGGCTGAAATTCAGAATCCTATCTTTTGCAAGCCTATCAAACATAGGCTCCTTAATGATTTTTTCCAGATGCAGTTCCTGCTATACAGCTAGAACTATAGAAGGAGGTACAGTAAAGGGGTTGGAAAAGATTTGGTTGTCATTAAGGTAAAGATGATATTTCAAACAATGAGAAATAGATTCAATCACTAAGACAACAAGTATGAAGGGAACTTAAACAAATCCTTCCCACCCCCACCCTGCAGTGCTAACAGATCAGGAAAAAGGATATAGACAAGCTGACAAAAACAATGGAGTTCAACTAGCAAGGAAAGAAGAAAGGTCAGAGTTTGGAGACTTAAGTCTCAAGGAGAGGGAAAGAATGACTAGCATGATCAGGAATTAGGTGGAAAGAGACTAAAGAGACTGTTGAACAAGGTGAGGGGAAAATCATTGATGATTTTAGTAAAGCAGCTAGTATAGGATCTGACAAAGTAGGCTGTCACCTATGAAGGCTTATGTCTTTCTGAATGAGGTGCTAAGTACAGACATTCTAAAAGCCTGCATCAAAAGTACTCCAGATATTGCACTTAGTTTAAAGTGCTATAAGTTAGAGTATGTTTGAACCGAACAGACATTCTCCATTTGGTGGAAGGGAGGCTTGCACTCCTCAAGGCCAGCAAGTAGGGGGAGCTCTCACATGCCACCCAGCATGACCCATGGATTCCCCAGGTTGCCAGAGACTCCTGAACACAGCTGAATGGGCAAGCCATCTCTGACTGGCTGCCTGGTACAGAGGAGCAGTCAACCCCTCACTGCTCTGTCAGTGATGGGAATCAGAGAAGCAGGGTTGGAAGGGACCTCTGGGCCAAGCTGGGGACACCCGGGGGCCAGGATCTAGGTAGGGGAGCCCATCTGCTGACTGCTGGAGGGGGCAAGCTGGGCAACGGCATCTCTACTGAGATGCAACAGGGGCTGGGTGCATCTGTTCTGCCTACATCTGCCACAGATCGGGGTGAGGAGGGGATCAGTGCAGAATATGATCGCTCAGGGCCAGGCTGGATATGGATGTGAACACAGACCTCCCCCAAACCCACCAAACACCAGTAGCAGTGGTGGCAGCAGATCCACTCCCTGCCCACTGCACCATGGCTCTGCTCAGGGCCAGGCTGGAGACCCATGCATGCATGCACGCACACATACATATGTATGCATGCATGTATGTGTATAGTCCCCTGCCCCCGCCCCTTCTCCCTGCAGAGATCCACCATAGGCCTGAGTTGCTTTTTCCCGTGCTGTGAACTCTGGAGGGGAGGGGAGGGTAAAGGAGCCCCCATGCCATGAGGGGGCCCAGCCTGGCCCCCACCAAGACCAGAACTGGGAAGCTGGGGGAGGGGTGACCAGCAACGGGGCTCCTTTTCTACCTGTTCCCCTACCAAAGTTCCCCGTATGGCAAAAAGCAGCGCTGTGCTGCAGCTCCTGGCTGCAGCTGGGGGAAAGGAGCTCCCCCTGCCTGGAGGGAGGACACAGGACTGGATCAGAGGCTGTCTCTGACTTGGGTCAGGGACAGCCAAGGGGATGGAGCCAGCCTGATGTTTGGGCAGAGCAGATGAACTCTGCTTGAGGTGAGCATGCTGCCCCATGAGGAGCCCTTGGGATACTAGCAAATGCAACCTAGCTTAATGCCTGATGGGATGTGGCACAGACATTCAAAAGAGCACTTTAACCTAAAGCATTTTAGTCTGATAGCACATCTATAGGGGTTAACTTAGAGCTCAATCCACACTGAGAAGTGGAGCTGAGGAAATTCATACTAATAAGAGTGGGCAGCTATAAACAGTTTACTTCTAACTCAGGGTTACATACCTTGAGCTGCAGCTCTCTTCCACAGGAGAAATGCCAAAGGATACTTGTGATCTTCCCTGAGAATTTTAACCTTTTCTGTAAAAGACACTGAATTAGCATGGTTTACAAGACACTTCAATATATATGGGAGAGAAAATAACTGATCTTACCAGATTCCAAAATGTAAGCTGAATTACTTTGAGCTACTTCATATCCCATTTCTGCTAAAAATGCATATTGAACAAGAGATGAATCTGTCTCACCGGCCTGGTAAGCAAAGTATGCAGTCAGGAACTTCTCCGACCAACTTCCCAGTTCACAAACGCTTCGGTAGAGCTGAACAGAGGCACAGTGACAGAACAAACCCGTGAAATTTTATCCCTAATCAGAAGCAATAATTTGAGTAGTTTGCTATTTTTGTAGCATGCAGCAGAGCTAATTATGATATTTGTGCACATTATTTACAAAAAAAGAAGTTATGTTAAACTGCATCTTTCACTGGTATAGAGGTATCATTAAAACATAGATGAATTCATGCCTAGTTTAACATTTTTGCCTTACCTACATATAAAGAAATAGAAGTAATCAAGATTGTCATGTAAGACTTCATATAAGAGGGGGTATTTCAGATGCTCTGCTAAGTATCAAGCCACAAATAAGAATAGCAAAACTGATTAAAAGATCTTTAGGGCAAGAAGGAACCATTGTGATGATGCAGTCTGACCTACTTCACAGTATAGGGCACTGAACTTGCCAGAATTAATTCCTGCTTCAGATCCAATACCTGTCCTTGAACTAGTATACATCTTTAAAAAAAAAATCTAAACTTCACTTTATAATTTCTACTGGTAGGCAATCCATTATCAATGATGGTAGGTTGTTCCAATGATTAATTACCCTCAGTGATAAATATATGTGCCTCACTTCCAGTTTAAATGAACCTACTTTCAACTTTCAGCTCATGGTTTTTGTTATACCTTTGCTAGCCTGAAGTGGATTATCAGTGGATTCCCTTGTTGATAGTTATAGCTTCTGATGAAGTCACTCTTTGTCTTCTCTTTTATAAATTAAATCAACTGAGCTCCTGAGTCTTTCAGTATCAGGCAAGTGTTCCAATTCTTTAATCATCCTTGTGGAATTTTTCTGGACTTTTTACAATTTAAGAAGGTCTTTACTTGTTTGTACATGTGACAAAATTAGCTGTTAAAGCGGCTTAATTGCCCTTATGCGCCACATTACTGGCATGTCTGTTCACACCTGCAGCGGTGAATTTCTCTTTAATTTCATCATGATGTACACATTCAGCATATTTCACTTTAAATGACCTTATGACATAGCAAGGTAAAACCCATCCATTGTGTTTTAGTTTGCTATGTAACAAAGTGCAACAGTGCACAGAGTGCTGGAATGGGCCAATGTGGTCCCCATTTTCAAGAAGGGGAGGAAGGAGGACCCAGGCAACTATAGGCCAGTCAGTCTCACCTCCATCCTAGGCAAAGTCTTTGAAAAAATTATAAAGGCTCACACTTGCGAGAGCCCGGCAGGACAAATTATGCTGAGGGGAAACCAGCACCGGTTCGTAGCAGGTAGATCATATCTGACTAATCTAGTCTCTTTTTATGACCAGGTTACAAAACACCTGGACGCGGGAGTAGGGGTTGACATCATTTACTTAGACTTTAGGAAGGCCTTCGATGCGGTATCCCACCCCATACTGGTGAACAAGTTAAGAGGCTGTGACTTGGATGATTGCACGGTCTGGTGGGTGGCAAATTGGCTGGAGAGTCGCACCCAGAGAGTCGTAGTGGATGGGTTGGTATCGACCTGGAAGGGTGTGGGCAGTGGGGTCCCGCAGGGCTCGGTCCTTGGACCGATACTCTTCAATGTCTTCATCAGCGACTTGGATGAGGGAGTGAAGTGTACTCTGTCCAAGTTTGCGGATGACACAAAACTATGGGGAGAAGTGGACACACCGGGGATCAGGGAACAACTACAAGCAGACCTGGACAGGTTGGACAAGTGGGCAGAAAACAACAGAATGCAATTCAACAAGGAGAAATGCAAAGTGCTGCACCTAGGGAGGAAAAATGTCCAGCACGCCTATAGCCTAGGAAATGACCTGCTTGGTGGCACGGAAGCGGAAAGGGATCTTGGAGTCCTAGCGGACTCCAAGATGAACAGGAGTCGGCAGTGTGATGAAGTCATCAGAAAAGCTAATGGCACTTTATTGTGCATCAGGAGATGCATGACGAATAGATCCAAGGAGGTGATACTTCCCCTCTATCGGGCACTGGTCAGACCGCAGTTGGAATACTGCGTGCAATTTTGGGTGCTGCACTTCAAGAGGGATGCGGATAACCTGGAGAGGGTCCAGAGAAGGGCCACTCGTATGGTTAAGGGCCTGCAGACCAAGCCCTACGAGGAGAGACTAGAGAAACTGGACCTTTTCAGCCTCCGCAAGAGAAGGTTGAGAGGTGACCTTGTGGATGCCTATAAGTTCATCACGGGGGCACAGAAGGGAATTGGTGAGGTTTTACTCACCAAGGCGCCCCTGGGGGTTACAAGAAATAATGGCCACAAGCTAGCAGAGAGCAGATTTAGACTGGACACTAGGAAGAACTTCTTCACAGTTCGAGTGGCCAAAGTCTGGAACGGGCTCCCAAGGGAGGTGGTGCTCTCCCCTACCCTGGGGGTCTTCAAGAGGAGGTTAGATAGGCATCTAGCTGGGGTCGTCTGAACCCAGCACTCTTTCCTGCCTATGCAGGGGGTCGGACTCAATGATCTATTGAGGTCCCTTCCAACCCTAACATCTATGAATCTATGGAAGCCCAGATGTGCTTGGGAAAGCTTGGTTTTGGTGGCCTTCCAGCACCCTGTGCACTATCCCTGCTGCCTTCTCCCACCACCAGCACACCCAGCTGCCCTCCTGCCACTTTGCTGCACTGACCCAGGGGCAAGCCAGCCTGTTCCCAGGGGGTCCCAAGCACTGGGAAGACGTCAGGGATGGTGCACAGGGTGCTGGAGCCTACCTGCCTCCCCCACAGCTGCAGGGTGAGCTGCTAGCACCCCAAATGGTCCCTGACCTGCAGGGGGTCCCAGTCCTTCCCTGTGCAGTGGTGGTGCACCTGGGCAGCACTCACCCACTAGTAGCCCACCCGGGTGGTCCCAGGGGGTGCCACTGCCGCAGAGGGAAGGACCAGGACCTCCCACAGCTCAGGGACCATTTGGCCTGCCAGCAGCTTGGCCCCCAGCCACAGGAGAAGGCTTTGGGGGAAAAAAAGGATCAGGCCCCTTATGGCTTTTTTTTTTCTCCTGGAGCCTGCCTACATCTCCCACAACTAGGGGACGAGCTGCTGGCAGGCCAAGCAGCCCCTGAGCTGTGGGAGCCCCCGGTCCTTCCCTCTGCACCAGCAGTGCCGCTTGGGACCACCCAGGTGGGCTGCTAGTGGGTGGGTGCTGCCCAGAGGGTGCCACCACTGCAGAGGATTTTAGATCCTGCAGTTCAGGGCCCACTGACAGCTCACCCCTTGGCCGTGGGAGAGGCAGGCAGACTTTGGGAAAAATAAAGATCGGGCCCTCTTTTTTTTTCTGGCAGACCTGCCCATGGTAGCTGGGGTGGGGGGGGCGGCACGCAGGGGCGGGCATCACTGTGACGTGATGGAAGTCCCTTTATTGAAATAATGGGTTTTTAATTGACACAATTAAAAACCCACCATTTCAATTTAGGGAGAACTAAAACCCCATCATGTGTACAAGTACCTTCAGACACCAGAACTGGATACAGGATTCTAATATCTACACTAATGCTGAGTATAAAGATAATATAACCTACCTACTCTCCTATTTTATCTATTCCCCTGTTTATACATCAACTATCACATTAGTCTTTTTAATCACAGAGCTGCACTGGAAGCTCATGTATTCATCATGAACCCCAGCCCTTTTTAACAGCCTTTCACAAGACACAGCATCGACTGACACGGAACAGGGTCAAACAATTGAACCAGATGAACAAAATTTAATTTGGAGTGCAATACCTTGATGAACTGAGGCAAAATGGTGTGGTGTTAGCCTCTTACCTGGCTAAGCTGGGAGATATGTAGGTCTATATTCTATGCCACAAGATATCACCAAAGGCACTGGCTGTCTGTGACTGGCATCCATTGGCGAGATTGCACTCTCCCACAGATTAACAATGATCTGGTTATACTACTAGCTAATACTTTGGCATTCAAAAGCACCTTTCTCCCATTAATTTTAAAGCACATCAAAATTAAAATATGTATGCAAAGATATTTTCCCAGAAATCCTCTAGTGTTGAGAGAGGTGAAGGGAATTGAAATTACACTGGTGCACTGTGGCTTGTGGATAATTTTTTGGAAAATGTAAGGACACTCATGGAAGATTCTGTAGAAGAATAAGTAACTAAGTAACTATAAAAGACCACATTATACATGTACAGTTGAAAAGGCAGTGTAAAAAAAATATAATCTTAACAAAAATGCCAGCTAATTGTCTGAGTGGGACAGATAAACTGAATGTATTTATAGTACATAGAAAAGAGTTAATTAACCAAAAACCACCCAAAAATCTTCAATCTATATTTAAAATGTTCTATTGATAGTCAAATATTTAAGGACTTAAAATATTTAGAGGTTTTAGGTCAAATCAAACATTTAGAGCTTGGAGATTAGGAAGAACTTTCTCACTAGAAGGGGTGGTTAAGTGCTGGAGCAGGCTACTGAGAGAGGTTGTGGAGTCCCCATCCCTGGAAGTTCTCAAGAGCAGATTGGAGAGACACTTCACTGGTATAGTTTATAGACAGAGATGATCCTGCAATGAGCAGAGAGCTGGACTAGATGGTCTCATGAGGTCCCTTCCAGCCCTACGTTCCTATGATCTTACAGAAAGATTCGACTTTACTTTCAAGAAGTGTTAAATAAGAGTACTTGAACGTATGTTGTTAAATGACTTAGTGTTACAAAATAGACTTAAAGGTGTAAAAGCTGTCACACTTGGATGTTGTGGGTTACCTTCAACTCTAATTTACAGTGGTGTAATCCAGAACCAATCTAAACAGATGTTCCTCTCTGACATCTGCAAGTACAGACTTTGGATACAAGAGAACAGAGAACCTCTATGGAAACCAGGGAAAAAAAAGTTAAAAAACAAACCAAAAATTACCCCCTCCCCCCAGGTATTATTTACATAACTAATAACTTTTTTTTTTAAAGAAAACATGATTTACCTCAACTGCATTTTGGCATGATCTAAACACTCCTGTTCCTGCAGCGTACATCTGGCCCAAGTAATAAACAGCAATGGGTTGCCCATTTTGAGATGCCACGTAAAAATATTTGAAAGCAAGTTTATAGTCTTTCTTGACTCCAGTGCCAGCTGCAAATCAGATTTAGATCGATATATTTGTAAATATATCAATACCAGATTAATGCCTGGTCCTTACATACCTAAGGGACCATCTCCTCCTCTATGTCCCACGCAAATCTCTAAGGTGAGTCAAGAGCAACCACATACAAGGTCTCTCTGTATGCCACATTTGTGCAGTGCAAACACGTGGGATGTCATTTTCAGGAGTAACTCTTCAGTTTTGGAACTTCCACCCCCTTGCAGCCCATCAGAAGTGTTAAAAGACCTTATTTGCGTAGGCTTTTAGCAGGGAGGGTTAAGTCATAGGCTGTTATTTAGGGCACTGTTTGGGGAATTGTTTTATTATTTATTATTTTTTCATCTTGTTTATTATTCTTTTATATTTTATCTGTTTTAGGATTTATCTTGTTTTATTGTAACCCACTCTGAGCCTTTTGGGGGGAGGGATGGCATATAAATCAAATAAGTACATACATAAATAGATAATACAGTTTTTTGGTAAAGACACAAAACTTACAGTGATACATGATTCCTAGCTGGAGCTGTGCATCTGCCAGACCTTTCTCAGCTGCTTCTTCAAAGTACTTAAAAGCTACAGTGTAGTTCTGAAAGGTAAAGTACCCTCTGTTGTAGAAAGTTCTGTGAATCTTCCCTCATGGTAAAAATTTAGTACTCAGAAAAGAGACAAAAATGTTTCATTTTTGAGTGGCAGTGTTTAATGGCAGAATGTTAGTTGTACCCCATTAAGTGAAAGGAACAAAAAAGTCAAATCATATTTTTCTCCAATGTGCAGGTTGCTTACTATGTGAGACCTTAACCGCATTCTGATCTCAGATTAGTTTTCCACAGTGCAATGCCATAGAGTTCAATGAAATAATTCACATTTTTTAAACAAATGTAAATAGAATCAAGTTCATTTTGTTTTCATTCTTCTCCTTGCACTCTAGCCTTGATTCTTCTTCTGTCTTAAATGAGTATAAAGCAGGAAAAATGCCATGAAAGATGCACAATGATGTATTCAGAGTACAACAAAAATTGTCAGACTTGCAGTGGTACAAGGCTATTTGTTTAAATTAAATTCTAATTTAAATGATACACTATTTGTGTTCTAGTCTCCTATTAAAGGAGATTATAGTGGACAATATCCAACTAAAGATAATACTGATTAAACATTTTAGTATTTCTGACTTCTACTAGTTACACTGTAAGAAACATGTTTGAAGTGACAAAAGTAATTCTTACCAATGGGACTCCTCTTCCTTGGAAATAAAGAAGACCTAGTCCCCATATTCCAACAGCATTGCCCTAAAATAATGTATTATTTGCTTTTAATTCTTCAGTAAATACATTTTAAAAATTCTTGTCTTAAACAAAAATGTGTAAAACAGGGCTGTCCACCTTGTAAGTGGCTGGGAGCTGCACACCAGTGTGGGCTGAACCAGGTGGGGCCACACAGCATGCAAGCCACACCAGCACAAGCCACAGACCGTCTAGGACACACACTATGTTGGCATCCCTCCCACTGAACTGTGCCACACAGGTGTCCCAGCTACACTGTGCCTGTGGGCACCCTGCCCCCACCCTCAGCTTCCCAGCCACTGCTTCCCCCAACTGCACCAGCTGCTGTGGACCGTGGGCTCCTCCAGCACTATACTCGCTGGGATGGGAGTGGAAGCCAGAGGAGGGAGGGGAGCTAGGAGATTTGTCTACAGCAGACCGGAGCAACGGGGGCAAGCAGCAACCGTGTGTGAGCCTGGGGGTTGCAAACTAACCTACTGGAGGCTCATACAGCCTGCAGGCTGCCAGTTGGACTGCGCTGCTATAAAATAGCTGCTAACTATTATTATTTACACTTACCTTGTACTATTTATATAGGGAACTTAGAACTATGAATTCAGATACTAATTTATAGACCAACACTAAATTAGTACTTCCAAGCTGATGAATCTCATGGGACCCTGGAACCTAAAAAAACAATGTGTAAAGATACAATAGGACTTGTTTCTACCTTAAGGGTGCATGCAGGGAGCATACTCTGCATGGTATAAAGTCTCCCCTCTCATGTGAGAAGTGCTCTTGATCATCGTTGCAGTAGTGACACTGGTCTTGAATATTATGGAAGCTCCTTAAGGTCTGGATCAGCAGTGGTCTGCTGGTCTGACATTTTTAACTGAAATGTCCTGAATCATTGGAACTGAAATACTTTGTAGAGACTTAAATTCAGTGAAGTTTCAATAGACCCCTACCTGCCAGACAGGGTCCCATCACATATGTGCTTGGTTTCTGAACAACTTACTCAGCTCTTGGCAAGCACCTGGGTCCTCCTAAGCCAGGGCTTCAGGGTCCTTGGCTCCAGGGCAGACTGCCATGTGAATTGGCTTGGAGTTGGAGACTGTAGCAGTGTCCACACAAGCATAGACATTTGTTTCCCTAGGGACAAGTAGCAGTGGCACACACTTCTCCCTCAGGAATGGTTGTGCCATGTGCTCTCTGGCATGCGTCAGGTTACCTCAGGTCGGGTAGGGGAGGCTGGGGTAAGTACTGGGCTGGCTGGAGTGTGACTCAGGCCAGCAAGGCTCCGGTTTTGGGTGGTGTGCACTACTGCCATGTGTGCCACTCCACGTTTTTTTTTGCACAAGTTTTTTTGAACCTAGGATCTCCTTGCAGGGCAGAGAACAGCTGAATGTACGGTATGTGGTGCCGCAGACACGTCCTCATCTGGACGTGGCCTGCAGGGCTTCCAGTGCTCCTGAACAACCTACTGACAGACTGCCGAAGAGCCAAGGCTACCTTCTTTTTCATGAATGACTGCAAACTGTTTATTTTCATTCTGAACTAGATCAAAACCAAGTTGAAATGTCAAAAATCTGCACAAAATGCTTTGTAACGTCTTTCTAGCCTGGACTCATGTGGAAGGTGGGATCTTGAGAAGTATGCAGGCTAGAGGAGGTGTAGGTAGACTGTGTTGGGTCCATTTTTTACTCCACTGGTCCTGCAAAGCTTCAGCCATATTATATTCAT
Source organism: Alligator mississippiensis (assembly GCF_030867095.1). Classification (NCBI taxonomy): domain Eukaryota; kingdom Metazoa; phylum Chordata; order Crocodylia; family Alligatoridae; genus Alligator; species Alligator mississippiensis. Next base: position 220,637,672 of record NC_081824.1, on the reverse strand, counting down.
TCCAGCTTCACCATACTGAGGATCAAAGGAGGGGCAAACCCAGAAATAACGGTCTGCTGTAAAGCCTGGTAATAGTGTTTCATTGAAGCTGTGCTATCAATGGCTGTTGGAGAGAGATTCTGTGTGAACAGTCCTGGACACTGCATGTGACTGTAGGTGAGATGTGTCTTTCGTTCTTCAGAGGGGCCCAAAGCCAACTCTCCTCCCAAAAAAGAAATCCTTCTGAAGAAGAGGAAATAGTCCCTCTTCATTTTATTACACACAGTTATATAGTTTCAAGGTTCAGACGGAGCCAGCCCAAACTAGAATTTTGAAAGTCTGTATTTACTACAGTTTCAACAACTATTTGCTTTTTGTTACTCAGTTCACATGATCTTATTCCAATTCATAAGATATTTAGCAGAAACAGTTGTGTTTTGGCCAAAGCAAATAGTCAGTAATGAATGATATATGTAAGCCAGCTCATAAAAGCAAACAGTCCTATACCATCTTAGCTTCCTTGTCTTGATTGTTTCCTTAATGGTTTCTTGAAAGTTATGTTGTTCATCCTTTGTGAGCGAAGATGACAGCATCTGGGGGGGGGGGGGAGAAAGGGGAGAAGAGAGAAAGGAAGCAGGAAAGAAAAAGGGAGGGAGAAAAGAGAAAGGAAGAGAAAAAGGAAAAAGGAGAAAGAAGAGAGAGGAAATAGAGAGGAGCAGGGTGGAGGCTAGGTCACGTGGGTACGCAGGTGACTTATAAGCCCTATCTTTGCCCTGAACAATCTGCTGCAGTTGGGGTAGGAGAGCAATGAGGACTGGACACAAGAAGTCCTCGTTTTCCTAGCCACACACTTCCTTGCTGCCTCTGCCGTGCGCTGCTTGAAGGCCAGTGCTCCACTTCGGACCGATGACCTCCATGATGGATGGTCACGAGTGATTTGCTCCCACAACCCTGGGTCAATGCCAAAACTCTTTAGAGACATCTTTAGGGTGTCCTTGTACTGCTTCTTTGGTGCAACGCGAAAGTGTACTCCATTTAACAGTTTGCCATAGAAGATTTTCTTCAGCAGACAAGTGTTGGGCATTCTTGAAAGGTGGCCGGCCCATCTTAGCTGTATCAGTTTCAGTAGGGTATGGATACAGGGGAGAGCTGATCTTCTGAGCACCTTGGTGTCTGGAATCTTTTCCTGCCACTTGATCTTTAGTATCTTTCACAGGCAGCACAGGTGGAAGTGGTTGAAAGTTATAGTATTGTATAAATTACACAAGCACTCCTGCTATACTCCATTAGTGGATACATCATCTTGTTATCTTCTTCTGTTGTGTCTTGGTGCTATGCTACCTGTGATATATGTATTCTATATTCATTACACATTATATAGTATTGTGTGATCCCCATTACATTTGATCACAATGGAATGAGGTAAGAATGAAGTGAACATAATTCATGATTTATTAGCTATGTTAATTTCTGCCAGAATCTTCGCTTTTTTCCTGCATTAGCAGGAAGATGATGAGAATAGGTCTTTCCCTCAACTTTTTATGATCTGTGTGCTCTTAAACCTTATTTAACATATAAAAGCTCAATGGAAACCTTTTTCTCATCTACTTTACTCAGATATATCTTCATTTTTATAGTTTCTGTATGAAGCTGGATGGAAATGTTGGCTTCATCTTTGACATTCATCAGTACATCATGTACTTTTGGACTTGTCCTCTGAAAAGAATATTTGAATATATACAAATGGCTCCTAAATTGCAAGATCTACTTGTTTCTATCAAACAGGCTCCAGTGTGTCAATGGGCACTTGATACTTCTCATCCATTCTACACTTAGTGAGATCTTGAGATGCAATTGAGCTTAATGAGAATTGAGGATAATTAGCACCTTGCAGAATTGATTCTTAAGTTGCACACAATCAATTCTTCCGCCTGCTCCTATTTGGCAACTTTTCTGCTTGGTTTTCCCATTACCCAGACATAACCAACTGTTCTAAAAATAACCAGCTATACCACTTGATTATATTTTGTATACTCAGAAATGTGCCATACTTAACAGTGTTCCATTAAATGGGTTGCCTGGTTCTTTTTCCATTAAGGAAGAGACGTGCAGATCACAAATACCTTCTCAAAATATATAAAAAAAGGAAGAGAGAATTTTTCATTACAGTACCTTTTCAGCTGCCATTGTGAAGTATTTAAATGCAGTAGCATTGCTCTGTATCACAGCAACACTTCCTTCTAAAAACATCTTGTTGATATATAGAAAAGAGAAAACTCCTTCTTAGTTATGTAGCATGGATTCTTGCCTATCCAGAGTTTTCCAAAGAACAGGTCAAATTCAGTTCTCATTTACCCTAGCAAGCCTAAGTACTGCTCTTACTCATACCAGTGAAGTTAATGGTATGGTACAGGTGACACTCAGAGCAAACTGCCTGTTTTGTCCCATTCATGAGTCTAATTCTTAGTTTCTAAAATGGTGATAATTATAGAGCCAAATTAATTACTTGTTTGCAACTTAGAAAACATTCCTTTAAATTATTTTCCATCTTCCTTGAGACCAACATTTTCAGCTGAGACTAGTGATTATGGATGCCTCCATTTGAGTGCCCATTTTATAGGGGAATGATGTTCAGAAACAGATGGAACACCAGCCCCATGAAAATACAGTCCTTTTAAGGAATTACAATCAAGCATTCAATAACTGAGGCATTCCCAATTATTACTCTGAAAAATCTTAGCCTTGGTAGCTTCAAGACATTTCCTTCTTTCCCTATAGTTAGCACTTATATCCTTCCAGAGTTTGTACTGGAGCTGAAATACAGTATAATCTCATTAAAATGAACTCCTTGGGACTGAGATAAGATTCCTAAAAAGAGGCTGTTTGCTGTAATAATATCAGTCAATATGCTGCATCATAATAATGGAAAGATTAGCTCCTGTTGTTTAGATGATTAAATTGGAGGGTTGGGTTGTTATAATGAGGCTGTACAGTGTATCTGTGTCTTTTTGTTTATCAGCAATATTAAGTATCACCAGAGTCCAGAGTACATAGAAAAGAGAAAGATTGGTTTTGTAGTCACCCAGTAATTTGGTAGGTTTCTTACTTTTATCTACTGGCAAAATAGCAAAGCTTCATATTTCCTCTACAATTAAATATGAGAATACTTTAGGCTCCAAATATGGTCTATATCCCCTCTGAAATCCTATTCTACTTTGTTACTCTGATTATGGCAAGTATTGTGGGCCAAAATGTGTGCACACTTCACCTGTGGCTTCTCAGTGAGCTTTAGTGTAACTGAAGGCAGAACTTGGTCTGTATATATAAATCAATACATAAATATAATTTAAGCTATAAATATATTTTAAGATGTAAAGTGACTTGTTTTATTTTGCATTTCTACAAACCTTTGTTCAGCTATGGCTTTGATTTTATATTTTTAGTTATCTGAGCCTCTTTCTGAGTTGCTGCTTTTCATTGTCAGTCCAATAATGGACTTATACGGCTGGTTTAAGACTGAAGAGAAGGTGTTCAGTCTTGCCCATTTGTACAAACTCTGTTTCATCCTGATTCAACTCTGTCAAGCTTAGCCATTGTTTCTTCATGCCCTTTTCCCATTCTGCTTATGGTAGGGAGTAGCAGTTCCAAGGAGCCTATTCTGTCCCCAGTGTCTTGAGTCAAGATGTGGGATGGCCACACAGGGCACGTCCAGACAAGCACGGTCGTGCGGTATGTGACACTGCAAACATGTTTGCCGCACAGTCCGGAGTTCTCCGTGCTGCAAGGGCTCACTGCCCAAGCGTGTGCTGCTCCATTTTTTTTCCCCTGCATTTTTTTTTTTAACCCCAGATATCCTGAAGCAGTGCACGCTCAGGCAGCATGCACTACTAAAACGAGGAGCTGGGCCATTCGGAGCTACACTGCAGCTGCTGGCCAGGCTCTGCCTGGCAGGATCACCATGGCTGCAGCTCCAGAAGGCCCCCAGGTAAGGCTGCTGGGACCAGCACAGTGCTGGTCTCAGCCTCCCCTATGCCACCTGAGGCAACTTACCGCACACCAAAGCATGCGTGGAACAGGCATTCCCTGGGGACAAGAACTTGTCTCTGGGGAACCAAACACGCCCACGATGTGCAAGGGGCAGGGGTCTTTGTACCAGCATTCTTCTGGATGACTGAGTTAGATCTAGCCATTCTCTACTTCTTAACCCTTGCAATTACTTAAGTTAATCACAAAAACAATAGGTACCTTTCCCAGGAATGCCATACCATTAGCATTCCCTGCTTTTGCTGCCTTTAGGAAGTAGTAGAAAGCTTTCTGAAGAAAGAAGCAAAGACAAGTTATGCTTTTTCAGAGGGCAGGGAGGTAGGGGGCAGAATTAAATAAATATTAAACAAGATCAATATTTTGCTATGCAATATGCCATCCCTTGATTCATATGGACCAAAAATGCATCATGACATTAAAAATGGCTTTACATATTTAGATCCTGAATGTGCAAAAACTTAAATAGAAGGCTTATATGATTATGCACGTGCAATCCCAATTAATATGCCTGTAGAATCAGGGCTTAATTTGATATGATGGAAGTGTGACAGCTGCAGTAGTCAGAAGTTGCCTAGGATTCAGCTTTCAGAATAGGACCAGATTGTCACTTATATGGTTGAGACCATATAAATCAATATTTCAAATGCTGATTTGAGTCTATGGGGACATAAGAAAGAAATATTAATACTCCTCAAAATATGAATTATCTTTCAAAAGTATTATTCTTTTGTCTTTAAAATACATTCCTCACCTATTTCCCAACTGTTCAGATCTTTGCATTCTGGGGACTTCACTAACCCAGTAAGCCAGAAATTGTCTTATTTTCCATCTTGCTAGTAGGAACAGGAAGGTAAGAAACTGATTTAATTGTTTCCCTTACAGGAACAGAGTAAAAAGAAACCTTCCTCTACTTCCCTCCTTTCTCTGGCAGCTTGGGATCTGCTTTTATTTGGGGAGAGAGAGCTGATTTTGAAGTTTAATTTGTTGCTTCATCCTTATTTTTCAAATAATAGTACTGTACTATTATCCAATGCTGGAATCTGGATCAGGGCTCCATTGTTCTGGGCACTGTGCCAGGAGAGGTTAGAAAAGTCCCTTGCCCCAAAGTCCTTGCCAACCTAGAGAAGAGCAGGAGCTCAGCGGCAGTAGTGGCAGGGGTTGGGTAGGCAGGGTAACCCTTCCCTACCATCTCCCCTGGGACAGACAGCATGGGCAGCTGCAAGTAAGTGGGAGAGGAGGCAGAGGGAGAGTCCTAGGGGTGGAGGGAGGACCATGGGAGCCCCAGGGGGCAGGAGGGAAGCCCAGAATGGGAGCGGGGTATTCTTCTTACTTTTCAGTCCTCCAGGCCCTTGCTGGCCGGATTATGTTACTGCGCCAAACATGAACTAGCACTTACACCAGGGGCGGGCAATTATTTTGGGCAGAGGACCGCTTACTGAGTTTTGGCAAGCCATCGAGGGCTGCATGACAGGCAGCCCAGGGCAGATAAATATTAATTTTCTAAATTTTTTAGGGGCCCCACGAGCAAGATAGAATGGCCTGGTGGGCCGCATCTGGCCCCCGGGCCACATTTTGCCCACCCCTGACTTACACCAATCAACATTTGAGCGGCTAACGGTGTAATGTGTAATAAGGCCCTCAGAGTTGTGCATTTTCCCAAGGCTGAACAGCAGATGCCTAACAAGCAATTTTTGCACCCAGGGTAGCAGCGGTTCCTGGGCTGGCAATTATGGCTGCTGCCAATTTTCTCCCCATCTAAGTCTGAGCTGGCGCCCTGCTTTCCCACCCCTAGTTATGCTACTGCTGAACAGTAGAATTCACTTTGCAGTTTGAAAATGTTTGCCATATAACACCCAAACATGGTCACTTGATTCACTAATTTTTGCACAGGTGACCTGAGTCTGACAGTGTCCAGTATGCAGCATGTCAGAAGACAAGAGAAGAAAGCAGTGATTTTTATTTCAGTTAGCCAGGTATTAACGCATGCAGGGGGCACCATTTTTTCCAACTTAGCAAGCAACTAGCACAAGAAGGTCAAAATCAGGAAAAGGATGCTGAAAACAGGAAAAGGAATGGAAAAGAGAAGAAAACCCCCCCTGAAGTAACGTAACATGTTATTTACAGTAGAAAATTTTGAATGAATGATTTCATGGTTATTTGGCTGTTTCTACCAAAATATTCTGAGAAGCTTCCCAGCCTTGGATATGGAATAGGTGACACCTCTTTCCTTTAAAGTCTTTTCTGTTTTAGATGCTATAGGGACCTGATACTGATCAGGGTCTGAAACAGGTCATTAATCACCATCATTTTGTTTCTGAGTGGCTGTAGATGCCAGGTTTAATGAGGTGGGGTTGCTGGATTTAATTTTACCCAGAGTTTGGTTATGCTTGTACATTTAGTTAACTTGAACCCAGCAGAGTTGCATCAGCAATAAATTTGACCTTTTTCGAATCATAGTGCTAGAGCTGGCCAGAAAGTAGAATTTCTATCCTGTGGGATGTTCTGATATTTTGGAATTTGGTTTCATTCTGAATTGGAAGAAAATAAATCAAAATATATAAAATGTTTGTAGATGAATTCTGGAACATCATTTTGTTTCAATACTATAAAATATTTTAATATTAGCTATAATATCATTATTATAATATACAAGTCAGAAATTCTTTTCCTTTTTTAAATGAAATGTTCCCATCAAAAACTTATCCCAAAGAATTTCCATGGGTTTCATTCTGATTAAATATTTTGTTTGGCAAAACTGCATTTTGTGATGGAAAACTGTTCCATTAAAATTTGTCATTTGCTCTGTTTCGTAGTGATTGGTAATATTTTAACAATTATTTTCAAGAGATCATATGTAGGCATAGGCTAAGATATTCAGAGCAAATCAGAAGTGTTTACATTTGCTCTATATGTTTAAAAAATATCTTTCCTTGGTACTTTTTTAGCTGCTTTGGAGTTCTAAGGTAATCATGGGGCCCAGTAATTGAATCAGGAGCCATCTACCTTTGCAAGGACATCCAATAAAATGCTGTAGTATATCATGCAAATCTCATTTATACAGAGTCCACTAAATTAAATTATTTTGGCTTACTCTAAAATATTCATATATTTAAATAAAGAGATTGTAGGGAAGACTAGTACTACAAGACTTAATACTGAACTTTTATAAAGTATACCTACAGAATGATCTTTTTCTACTCCCTTCCTTCCTACAAGATGTAATTGTCCAAGATACACCTAGAAATAATTATTCAAAAGATTTTATTTCAGTAACATTCTCTACCCTTGTGAAATCCCAGAAATAGATACTGCAAATCCCCTATTGGCATAGAGTTAAAGTGTTTTAAAGTATTTAATCACTGAGTTCTGAGCCAGTAGTATATCTTGAAAGTGTTTCTTCAATGGAATGAAGGTAATAAAGGTTTTGGCTTAACCCACAAAACTGTGTTTTTATTTCTACATTATGCTAACACCCAAAGTACATAATCAACCATGAGATCCCCATCGTGATAGGCATTATAAACGCATGGTCCATGCCTGAGTTGTTTACAGCCCAAAACCCTAATTCTGTAAGCAGATCTACGTGTGGACACTTTTGTCCATCTGCCATGTGGCAAATCCCCAGTATTTACTTCCTATGTGCCCAAATCCTACTCTCTTTGACTACAGTGGTCCTTACTATGGCCCAGTATGACTTAAACACTTAGGGCTAGAATGTGTTGTGGCTCTGAATGCTCAGTGTCAAATGCATATGTGCTTGCAGGGTACTGAGTGCCTCTCTCACTGGGCTACAGAGTCAAGATCCTTCTTGCTTCCTCTGCTTCTGGCCCAATGACTCTTGAATTCTTTTCTACATAGTGGAATAGATTTAAGAGACAGAAATGAGAACACCTCCATTCTAGACTAGTCTATAACCTGTGGAAAGTTTTTCTCGTGGGAGATGGGACTTGTGGGTTTCAACATCCTCAGGGAAAGAAAGGAATTTCACTTGGGTCTTCCACATTGTGGGCAAATACTCTTAACACTTAGCTATTAGAAAAAGTAAACATCATTACTCCCTCTTCTTGCTGTGTGTTTTCAATGAAAACAGCAGCTGCTGCAGTGTTCTGTATGCACTGTACACATGTAGGTATGTAATAGGGTGCTCTGAGCCTACTTAACAGAGTGGGGTCTTCAGGAAAGACAGGAGGAGGACCGCTTAGTTTGAGGGTCCCAGTCAGACTTTACCTTGTGAAAGGTACCAAGTTGCTCAGTCTGGAGCAGTTTGCAAATGCACAAAAGCAGAACTTTCATCTATGTGGGAACTTCACTCATGAATAATTAGATACCTGTAGACCCCAGGTATGGGTTTTGAGGATCACTTTTGAAATTATGTGCTTTGCTTCCCTCTAAGTCCTTTTGTGGGTCTGAACCTTAATTCACCTAGTACTGTCCTGTACATGTAAGTCAGTATATTTTGTTTTTCACAAAAATATGATTTCATCTTTATAAGTCACCTGTATCTGTGTGTCTCCTCTTTTAGCCAAAAACTTGTAGTATTGTTGTACATCCCAATCTAAGAAGACATTGTTGTAACTCATATTTTCTGATCTTTCCATCAGTCTCATTTTTTCTACTGGCATGTCATCATGTTTTCCTAATTTATCAGCAACTGTTAATAAAAATTACAAACTAAGAGTTGAGACAGAATTGTATTTAACCAGTGGGAAATGATTAACATGGGCAAAACATGTTTTATATAGTTTCCTGAATTATGCAAAAATGTGATTATGTAATTATATAGAAGGCATATATGAAGCACCGAATTTAAACTGTCTTTTCTCTTTTAATAGTTACTGTACTGTTGACAAGGGTAGGAATGGTATCTAACTGAGCTCATTGTTAACTTATAAAAATAAAGAAAAACTACTGAACAGGACAATGGTGGTTGTATCATTTCTCTTTTTAGAAACTATTCTTTGGCTGTATTTAGTTCTTAATTCTGGAACAATGACTGGTACTGTCCCTGTCACCTAAATCAAAACAGCAGCAGAATCAGAGGAGACCTGCAACTGTTTAAAAGGGCAGCTGAAAATCCTCCTAAGGCAGGAGTGGAAATGAACTAAAAAGCTGAGGAATAACAATGAACAAAAAACTAACAACAGGAGAGGAGCAGAAGAAAAGTACAAAGCTTGGAAGAAGAGGCAGTGCCAAATTTTACATTAGGAACTGCCATTTCTTTACTGTATCTACTATGTTATGTGGACAGAAGTCCAGTAGGGGTGACTTGGAAATTCACAACCATATTTATCAAATTAACTTTCATTTCTGCCAACAACATGCCATTTTTTTCTGCATTTATACAACTTCCATAAAGACCTTTACATGCATTTGAAGAAATAGAGGTATAATATTAAAATATATCTGGTAACAGAAAGAAGTAAAAAACTTTTCCTATGATCACTTGATGTTTCATTGATGTTGCCTTAATTATAAAAACATTAAATGATCATAGAAAAAGTTGTTGGCCTCTTTCTATTACACAAATTAGATCTTAATATTATACCTCTATTTCTCCCAATGCTTGAGAAGGCATTTATGGAAGTTGTATAAATGCAGAAGTTAACTTTGGATGCGTACATGCATTCAAGTGATCTAGGAGAATTCTCCCAGGTTTGTTCTCTTGTTAAAAAAACTTATCCAGAGATGACTGAACAGAAATTCTAATGATGAGCCCCTAAAGAGCAGAGAGCTTGTAGTGCTGATGCTGCACAGCTCTTATGCATGCATCTCAGCATGCTTTACGGGATCCATTAGCTACCTGGAGACAGACTAGCAGAAGTGCACAGCTCAGCTTGTGTGGCCCTGCAGCTCAATGTGGGGATCGTGAAGGGGGTGTGTTCTGTTCCCAGCTCAGCTGGAGCAGTAGTCCAGTGAGCGACACACCATCACCTGGTGGAGGTGGGGAATGAAAGCGAAACACCTGGAGATTCTGAAAGACTATACTGTAGCTTGTCTCAGAGCCTGTACAGACATTAGCTGTCCCAGGATAAACTCTCCTGGCAAAGATTTAACCTTGGATGTTCCCAGGTTATTTTTCTCTGAGTAGCCATTTTTGTTCTGGGAGAAAACTGTTGAGCGTCTGTACATGCGTGGTGTCTCCTGGGAGAACAGCAACTCTGTCAGGAGAAACTGAATCTCTGTACATGGCCTTTTTTCACATCTCTCTCTGTCCACAACTTATAGACTGGAGGTCATCACCCTGTCCCAAGAGAATATTATTTTAAATTCTATGATACAACCTACCATCTACCCTTTGAAGCACTAGTGGATTCATGAATCATAGCTATGCTGGATGGGCCTAATTTCTATGATGCCTTAAATGTGGTTCCCTTGAACTTCACAAAGTATAAGCCATATCTGTGGCTAGTTTAAATGTGAATCTCATAAGCTTAAAAAAGTTCTAGAGTCAGGTTTGAGCAAAGATGCTTAGCAGAAACTTGTGACAAGAAGTGAATGCATCAAGAAGTGAGACAGGATTTTGAAGTGAAATAGTTTTTTCTTCGAATATTGTCAACTTTTTAAAATAGAACCTTTTTGCAGAAACATGAATATAACTTTTGTCAGCAATGGTTCACTTGGGTAGAGGATAGCATTTCTCATCAAAATAAGAGGACAGCCAAGAGCCCAGGGGTTGTGGCACTCATAGGTGAAACTAAATTCAAGACCTTGCTCAGCCAAATTCATGCCTTTCTTTTTTCACAAAAAGCATTGAAAGGACTTTGTATGTCCAAACCAGAATTTTTTTAAAATCTCAGGCTTTTGTAGGATGGTAAAATTGTTCCCCACCTCACTTCTTCATGCAATTTAGGACTGCACACAATACAGTACTGGTGTGACTGGGTGGAAAGCCAATATAGTTCAGGAAATGGCAAATTCAGCACTTGTGAGTATGCAGAAGTCAAAATCAAGCTCATAGTGGAAAATGACTTAAATATATTATTCCTACTATATTTCCAAAATACTTCCATAGTTATCATTTAAAATTACAAAATGATCATAACATGAAAATAATAATAGAAGTGAGAGGCAAAGTGTAATGCATCCAATGCAAGGGCAGCAAAGTCACCCCTTTGTGGCTGCCTGGATCCCAGCTTGCTCACTCCCTCCGGCCTGTCAGGGTCCCTCCCTGTTGTCTCACCTGCCATACTTAGGTGTTATAATTGGACAGGGAGGCTGCCCCTAGAGGATAGGGGTTTTCACTTCCAGTCTTAGATCCTCATCTGAGCTGAGGACCCCTAGCCTTGGCCCACTTTATTCTGGATTGGCCTCCACCCAGGTCCAGTGTCCCAGGACCCTAGGTTCACAGATTCCAGCTCTAACCTCACTCTTCATGGGCTCTGGGCCCCTCAGCCCCAGTCTCACCCTTTGTGGGCTCTGGGCTTGTTCCCAGTCTTTTATATCTCATGCCACTGCCCTTCTGCTGACAGCAATGGCCCGCCTCCTCGTTGAAGGATTTAGGATCTGGGGTGCCCCTGGCACACTTCTCAGCAGCCTCCACATCCTCTACAGCCAAAATCTGGCCCTCCAGCTGAATCTCAACACCAATGGAAAACTATAAGCATCTGCTCCCAAACAAAAGGTTCCCCCAACCCTGGGAACAGCATACCATGGCAATGCAAGGCCCCCAAATACTTGGTGCAAGGGCTTCCTAGAGCTCCCTGCAGTCTGCAGTTGTACCTCCTTGGCCAGTCCTCCTTGGCCCTTTCCTCTACAGGGCTCTACTTCTTGCAGCCTACAGGATCAGACCACTTGCCTTCCCTCAGGCTCTGGGCTTATGTCTCTAACCCCCTCTCTGGGCCACCTGACCCCTTAATTCCACCCCAGGCTCATCAATCACTGGCCATACTGTGCTGACCACACCTGGAGTGCATGGCAATTTTATTAAAGGGCCTTCTGCCCCTATCAGTTTCTCCAGGGGCTAAAGCCAGCCAGATGCTCCCTGGCTCCCTCTTTCCTTCTGTGATGAGGTAAGGATCCCATTACACAAGGATTGTTTTCTGGGTGATATCTTTTATTGAACCAACTGCATGGTTGGGATAAAGTTAGACAAACTTTAGAATGCAAAGCACTCTTCATCAAGTGACCTTTGCGAAAGGTCTCTCGCATAATTCCTGCACCATCACAGCTACAACATCTCTCCAACACTACCAATAATAATAGGTGAAAATCAACCCCTAGAACTATGTGCACAGCTCCTATTAATATTACTACAATGCTGTACCTGTGCACTTGAACCCAAAGTTTGGTACATTCTATCTTGTTATTAATTTGGAATGAGAATTTGTTTCTTCTATTTGTTTCTTCTATGCCTTTCATACTTTTTTTAATTAATAAAATTAGTTATGACAATAGTAATAATGTGGAGTACTTACTAAATTTTGCCACTTTCTTATAATTAATTAATGCTGCTTCACAGTTCCTTGGAACATTGATTCCTAACCAATAACGATATCCCTAAAACAAACAGATGAGCAAAATAGTCCTTTACTTTGGTTATTTTGTAGGAAATAAGAAATAGGGTACTAAATATTTAATTTACAAACCAAAATCATCTGAGATATCAAGTTTCCTCCAAGACTTCCAAATGTATAATACAGAAGTGCCTAAAACAGAAATAAAAAAAAAGTACAAGGAATGAATAAACAAAGCTAGCAGTCCTTTTTTTTAAATTAAATGATAAAAGGCTAGTATATCTATTTTTCTTACCTTGGCTTGATTATACTCCACTCCTATGCCATATGAAGACATAAATCCTAATACCTGCAAACACAAAATAAAAGCAAATTTCAGCACTTTCTTTACTTCTGACCAACCCTATTGCCTAAACAAGTACAAATTGATGGTACTTGTTTTGTTTTCTTGTTCGGTAAAGGGCTAGAGAATTTTTAATATATATAATCTCTTAACTAAAGTCTACACAAGACGTTTACTGCACAGTAGCCTAATACTGCGCAGTAGCGTGCTGGTCAAAAACCGTGTTAATGCACTACTGCACAGTGTTATTAGGCTATTGCACAGTAAGCATCACAAAAAACTGTGTCCTGGTAACTGTAGTAACTGTGCATTTATTTAGTACTTCATTAAACAAGTACTAAACTTGTCTGCCAGAAACTACTGTGCATTTATAAACATGTACATGTGCCCTGTGTAGTTGTTTTTGCTACCAGTCAGGTGGGTAAGTTAGGCATATATAACAGATGTCTCAAGACAAAATTCACTTTAGACCACTGTGGACACATCTACACATGCAATTCATGTGAAGCAATAAACTCCAGAGTTTATTGCTCCTGCGTGTGCCAACTGAACATGTATCCAGGAGCAATAAACTCTGGAGTTTATTGCTGTTTGAATATCCACCCAGGAGCACAGCACATTGAGCTGAGTTGGAGCAGCCCCAGCTGGCAGGAGACCCAGGGGGTCAGCCTGCCAGCCCAGGGCTGCTCCCTCATTGCTCAGTGTGCTGTGGAAGGGTTGGCTGGGGCATGAGGGTGCTTCAGTGCTTGGCTAGCTGGCAGGCCCCAACACTGAAGCACCCTTATGCCCCAACCAGCCCCATCACCATCTACATGTGTGCTGCTGCAGAGTTTTTTATTCCACAGCAGGATAATACTTGCACTTGCAAGTACTGTCCTGCTGCAGAGTAAATTAGTTTACTCCAGCCTAATAATGGTGCACATGTAGACAGTGAGATGGTTACTGTGCAGCTAATTAGACTACTGTACAGTAAATGTCTCATGTAGATGTTCCCATTTTAAATAAACAATCCAAAAAGCCAAATTGGTTATTTTGAATGTCTTGCTGAATTAACAAAGACATTTTCCTCCAATAAGAACTACAACCTGAATAGAAGAACACAGGTCTTGTTTCACAACTGATTTCAAGCTGGGCACCATTAGCTCAAGTTAGGCCTTATTAGCAATAATAATAGTAAAAAATGGTTCTGGCTAAACCAAAATTGTATATGAAACTTTTCCTATAAAGTGATCTATTTCCAGTTTTCTGACAAAAATCCAAAATCTTTTACAGAATAAAAATAATTAAAAAAAAATCAATCTAGGGATTAAAGCAAAACAATTTTGCTGAGTTCTGTTACTATTCAGTGGACTGATATCCCTCTCCCAACCTTTTAATTTCACAACTAGGGAATTCTGCTAATAGCCAAAACCTTGAAAAATAGTTCAACACTTGGTGAACTGGTCACTTTTTTCCAAAAACAGCATTGCTTTTGTCCTGTGAGCAAGGTGAAGATATAGAATGCTTCTTCTTAAAATAAGTAAAAAGAAGGCAGGAGTGGATCCAGTGGTGCAGTTGCATCCCACTTTGAATCCTGGTCCACCCAAAGTTAAAACCAATTGTCTGGCAGTGGCAGCAGCATTTCTATTTAGGTAGCAGTGAAGGAGCCAATTGACTTCAAGGCTCATTATAATAAATGTGATTCCTTCTAGACTCTTCACTCCACAGGTGTTAACAATTCCCTCTCTCCTTTTTAATGGCTTTGATGTTCCATTAATCAAGCTATCCTTTCTTCTTCAATTCTGCTGTCTGCTGCTGGTAACACAACTCCTATGTTATAGTCCTGAAGACTGTTTTTACCTCTAAGTAAAAACATTAACTCGGGCATGGAAATAACTTTCAGTGAAGTATGGATACACTGTAATGATGTTTAAGAAGGCTAGATTTTGTTTTATGAATCTGAACGAGTTTCACAGTACATTTAATTCTAATGACTACAGGACTGATTAAACAATATATTTTGATTACTTTTGCCAAGTTTGTTGTTTTTTTTATACATGACATATGATGTAGCAAATTAATGCACATTCCAAAAAATATATACTTGATTTTGCTTCAACCTTACACTGAATAATATAGCTCTAGGCATATTAGTACAGTTCCTAGTTTCTTTTTAACAGGAGAAAAATATGTATTGTGTTACATGTAATGATACACCACACCACCTGCACCCCTTCTTCAAAAATTCTAGATCCGACCATGGGAGAAGGTTAAATTTAAGGACTATGTATTCCACATGTGTGAGAGAGTAAGAAAACATGAAATCCTTCAGGATTTCTGGGGTGAAGGACAAGCATGGTTTACCTGGGCAGAGGTTTCAGGAGACACATCATTCCTAGTGGACTCCAAGATGAACATGAGTCGGCAGTGTGACGAAGCCATCAAAAAAGGCAATGGCACTTTATCGTGCATCAGCAGATGCATGACGAATAGGTCCAAGGAGGTGATACTTCCCCTCTATCGGGCGCTGGTCAGACCACAGTTGGAGTACTGCGTGCAATTCTGGGCGCCACACTTCAAGAGGGATGCGGATAACCTGGAGAGGGTCCAGAGAAGGGCCACTCGTATGGTCAAGGGCCTGCAAACCAAGCCCTACGAGGAAAGACTAGAGAAACTGGATCTTTTCAGCCTCCGCAAGAGAAGGTTGAGAGGTGACCTTGTGGCCGCCTATAAGTTCATCACGGGGCACAGAAGGGTATTGGTGAGTATTTATTCACCAAGGCGCCCCTGGGGGTTACAAGAAATAATGGCCACAAGCTAGCAGAGAGCAGATTTAGATTGGACATTAGGAAGAACTTCTTCACAGTTCGAGTGGCCAAGGTCTGGAACGGGCTCCCAAGGGAGGTGGTGCTCTCCCCTACCCTGGGGGTCTTCAAGAGGAGGTTAGATGAGCATCTAGCTGGGGTCATCTAGACCCAGCACTCTTTCCTGCTTATGCAGGGGGTCGGACTCGATGATCTATTGAGGTCCCTTCTGACCCTAACATCTATGAATCTATGAATCTATGTGACAGCTATGATTCTATGGAAGCATGGCATATTTTAATACTATTGATTCAATGTTCTACATGTCTTTTGATTCCTAAATTCATCTAAATTCTTCCTTAAAGTAGCTGTCATTTGTTCTAGAGCATGCCAAATTCCTGACCTAAAGCCTAATGTGGTCAGTAGAAAGACTTCTGAGGACTTCATTTAGCTTTGGATAAGGGCCTTAAAGAGCCACAGATTCAGAAGTCAGTAGCCAATGAAGTAAATGCATTGTGATTTATCTGAACTATATCAATAACAGAAACTGAGGAAAGCCAGATGGCCTGAGGAAAGACTTCTGGACAGGCTACTACAGTAAAAGCTCTGTTATCTGGCATCGCCCAGGAATGGGGGATGCCGGATAACAAAATATGCCAGTTAATTGAGTGGACCCAGCTGCCACTTCTCCCACCGTGACATCGCTGCCCCTCCCACGGCATCGCCGCCCCTCCCATGGGCCCTGCGGGCCCCGCGGAACAGGGAGGCAGGCCCCGCACAGCCCCGCGCAGCCTGTTATGCCCCCAGGCCGTGGGGGCTTGGCAGTGCAGGCTGCTTTGCCCCAGGCTGTGGGGACTTGGAGAAACCAGAAGTGCCACTGTGGGCACTTCCAGTTTCACTTGTCCTTACAAGCAGGCATGCCAGTTAACAGGGCATGCCGGCTTGTCAGGTGCTGGTTACCAGAGAGTTTACTGTATGTTAAAGGGAAAATTTACGAAGTCAACTTTCCACTTTTGTTAAATGTATCCTTTGTTAATCAACTTCATTATCTCAAGTTCTCACTACATTAGCCTAAACCAGTCACTGGATAGGGGGTGACATCTATAGTTGGAATTAGCTTCTGTTGTGTTGGTTTTGTTTTTAAAAACAAGAATGAGACTATGACAAATGTGTAAGATCACACACTGGGACAAATAAGCACTGTCCTCACAAAGCACTAAGTGGGAAAGATAATGCAAACAGTGTGGTGTCAAAATGTTTGTTGTATGGGAGAAAAGGAACTGACAGACGAGCTATGTATATGCACTCCTTGAGGCACATGCATGGACTTCCTTGTTACAAGGGATCTTGTGTTCTTCTATTTATCCTAGTGGGTCAACTCCCAAGGTCATGAACATACAAAAAGATGGAGCAGTAGTGTGTGGCTCTATATAAGACATGTACCTTTAGAACAAAAGCTTCTACTATTAAAATGGCTTATAACCCTGCATTAGTTGAAGTTTTATCTATGTTAAAAATAATTCTGCACTAATGTCATTTTGGCCGCATCTACACTAGACACTGACTACACAGTAGCTCATTACTACTGTGCAGTAGCATCGTGCACCACAAAGCATGATGCAACACTACTGCACAGCAGTAATGAGCTACTGTGCAGTCAGCAACACTATGAAGCCATTCAGGGATGCTGGTTACTGTGCAGTCAGTGTCTCATGTAGATGTGGCCTCTACGTTTAAAAATATTGTGATTCTACAATTAAGCTGTATTTGTTTCTGTTTTAAACACTAATTTTAGGATAAGTCGCTTGAGTGTAACATTTCTGTGATGAAAATTGAAACTCAGCATACATGCTTTCAGGTTGAGATTAGTTTATTTTCTGGAAAATTTGAGAAGAAAAATGTTTTGTGCATTTAAGATAAGGACACCTATAACAACATAGTTATGATTGCCTCCTGTTATGCTTAATTCAAAAGATGTTTTTTTAAAAGCATTGCATGTCTGCACTAATAATTAATGACACATCATGCTGCCAATTTGGTGAACTATAAGTTGCTACTCTGACCAATTCTTACAGAAAGGGATTGCCTCTCTCTACTCTATAGCAATTGCTTATTTGCAGTGTATTTTAACAGGCTGTAAAGTGATCCAGGTTCAGCTTTTATCATCAAGAAGGGCAGTTTCCAAGATCTGATGATTCCAGGAGAAAGGAGAATATAAAAACAAGAATCGAAAGGTTACTCAGACATCTGCCCATCCTGGAGGTATGAATCAGGTGTTCATGCTTAGTTGGGAGAAGGAGAAAGGGAAAAGAAGTAAAGTACAGTATTTATTAAAATAATGTCAATTATTATCTATTCTAATGATATAGATCTATTCTAATGATAGTTCTATTCTATCTACTAGATCTATAGTGTGTATACACTATATACTTTGTTCACCAAAGAGTTATATTTTAAGCATACTATCTACTCCAAATGTGCAATGTTAATATTCTAAACCTAAACAAAACTCTCTTATCTCAGCCACCTGGATAATCTTGACTGATATTTTGCTGTAGAGTAGATTCACATAAAGATTTCTTCCTTTTTACAATTTGACGTTTAAAGGTACTGGTAATTTCCTTATGTGCAGACTTTAAAATCAACAAGGAAAACTATAAAATCTCCAGTATAGAACAAAAATCTTAGTAAAAAGAGAGAAGACAAGGTAGTAATTGTTATAACATATTATAACATAATACTCCATTGTATTTTCCAACTAATAAGCCTGGTCTTGAATCATACTATGCATTATAAGATCAGGGTATAATAATAAAGCCTATCTCTAATGATGAAATTCTGGATGAGAATTATCACATAGCATCCATCACCCAAATTTGGCTGTATGAAGCTTCTGAATGCCTACTGACCAAGCTGAATTTCTCTAGGGCTCTATCTTAACATTGACTACAAGAAGGGACTGGTAAGATTGCCTTGTCTCAGCAAAGGCTTTAGGCTCATGCATAACTATAAGAATATAATGCTTCCTTTTTGTGTCCTTGTGACAAGGTATTTAAACAGAATTCACAGATGTGTTGGAACCTGACAGGCCATGCCAAGAGCATTTCTGCTATGGCTTACCAACTTGGAACCTCTAGGCTATCAACTGTGCAAACTTAGTCCAGCCCTCTACAAATATGATGAACCACAAAGACTTAAACACATACCCTTTTGTTAATGACCATTCTTGTTCATCAAATGACCTAAGAACCCCTGTCACTATATACTTACAGTTATGCTTAATTGCTCACTTGATTTGGGGCTTAAAACTGGATCTCGCTG
Source organism: Alligator mississippiensis (assembly GCF_030867095.1). Taxonomy (NCBI): domain Eukaryota; kingdom Metazoa; phylum Chordata; order Crocodylia; family Alligatoridae; genus Alligator; species Alligator mississippiensis. Next base: position 220,618,749 of record NC_081824.1, on the reverse strand, counting down.
TGTGTCAATCTACTTTGAGTTTCAGGATAAAGTAAATGGTGATAATTGAGTTTTTCAGGGTCTTTTCCGTGGTAGTTAATGCACTCAGTGACCACTATGGAAATGATGAATCCTTTGAATTGTTTAGTAGACATGAACTTCTTTTGTTAACTATAAAAGATACTTTTCACTAAATACTGTACACAGTAATTTTGTATGAGGTACGATAGAAAGGGCAGAATTAGGTATTTAATTTTGTATCATATTGTGTTCCATAATTAATTATTTTCCACAGCTTTTTGACTCATTTGCTATAAATGGGCAATGCTTCCCACTTGTCCTTGGATTTCTCTTTCATATGATACACTCACAGTATTCTGTATCAGACTCACTGTCTCTCCTGTCTGGGAATACTGGAAAGCCTCAGTTAAAGCCTGGAGGGAGTCTTACAGCTTCTCTCCATCTCTATCAGCTAGTTCTGAACTATATGAAGCATTGAAGCTGTGTTCAGAATAAAGGCACTTAAAAGCTAGCTGCACCATTATGGGATTGCAAGGGGGTATGAAAAATCTTTCCCATTTTTATAATGGTTCCTAAGTTATTTCTCTCCTAAGGTACTGAGATGGGGTAGGAAAAATATTAGGGTAGTGTGAAAGGGGCCATAGTCGATTCAGATTTGGATTTGGCCCAAATGGGGACAGTGATTTGATTCATTGATTCAGATCACTGTCCCTGATTTGACTTGGTCAAATCCAGATCTGAAGACTCAATGCTGATTCAGAGAATCAGCGATTTGGACACAAACACAGCTTTAAATGTTTTTTCTACATACCTCAAGGTACCAGTCATGGCTCATGAATGCTGTGATGCTGAGGTGGATGGAGCACCCCACAGAAGTGCAGGGGCCCTCCCCATGTGCTCACTGGCAAACCTAGAAGTGGACCGGAAGTACTTCCGGTCCACTTCCTCATCCACTGGGGAGAGCATAGGTGGGGCCCCTGCACCCACTCAGCTTGGTGATCAGCCACAGGGGAACCCTGGATGCCCCCCCAGACCCAGGAGGCACTAGTCACCAAGATGGGGGTGGCGCGCAGGAGGCCCCCCCCGCGCACTCCCCGGCAGACCCGGAAGTGGACTGGAAGTACTTCTGGTCCACTTCCAGGTCTGCTGCTGAGCACACTGGGGAGCCCCCTGCACTCCTGTAGGACACTCCACCTGCCCCAGCATTGCAGCATTCACGAGCTGCCTGGTACCTTGAGGTATGTAGAAAAAATGTTTAAAAGCTTGTGTCTATGTCTGAATCACCAAATCTTTCTGAATTTCTCCAAATCAATTTGAATGGTTCTGATACGATTTAGAGAGATTAAAAGGTCTCCTGATTTGATTTGGATTCGGAGATTCAGCCACCGAATCAGGCTGAAATCTCCACCAAATTGAATCAGGTACCGAAGTTTCACACAGCCCTAAAAAACATGCCCTGTCAGGCTGCTAGTACCATTTAGGGAGCTACTTCCATAATTTTTCCTAGTATACTTTTCAGAGGAATAATCCCAAAACAGAATGAAAACCATGCTAACCTTTTTCCTGTAAACAGTTAGAGAAGTATTATATATACCACCTCAAACATTTTCCCTTACTTCAAAAACAGAACAAGAATTCTATTTTTCATGAGAAACTGCATAATAAAGAAGCCTTCATCTTTATTTTTTTTACACTACTTCTTCAGATAGCAAAAACCCAGCCAAAATGTTGTTTCAAAATAAAGGAAACCCCCAAGTTTTAGATGACTAAGATTGGTGAAAGAATAGCTCTGCTGGTGAAAGATTGCGGTCTCACTCAGAAGCACACCTTCGATCAAAGATCCTATACACCATGAAAGTGAGGCTACAATACATAACTATTCCAAAGCTTTGACTGGAGCTATTTAGAGCATTTTCTCCTCTATTTAGTAAAGAAAAGCCAATGTAGCAGCAAGCAAGTAATATGATTTCAGTGAGAGGTTTTGTGTTTACGTGGTCAGATCCTTGCTACACTGCTCAAAATATTCTCTTCATTGGCAAAATCTGTAGCAGGGAATACAGAATGACTTAAACTAGAAATATTTTCATCACCCTGGGCAAGAAGATTGGACTTGGACTATTTCCATAGAATAGAGAGAAATCTGGAGCAAATACTCCCAACAAAACCTAGGAAAATTTTCTTTCCAAACAAACAAAATCATCTCCACAACAAAGACAAAATATGGTAAGCATTTGTGTATTTGAGTTTACAAATACACTTCTAATTTATTTTCAGCATCCAAAGACAGAAGGAAGAACTGGTGATGATGACAGTGAAGTTATTGTTGGAAGTTATCCATTCATGCTATTCAGTGTCCTAGCTGGAGAAACAAAGTCACTCATAATTGTCTATATCCCAGAAAAGATCCAAACCCAACAGTTGCTCAAAATCAAAAATGATTTTGGGAATCTAACACAGAGAATTATGGTCAAAATAGATATAGATTCATAGATGTTAGGGTCAGAAGGGACCTCAATAGATCATCGAGTCCGACCCCCTGCATAGGCAGGAAAGAGTTGCTGGGTTTAGATGACCCCAGCTAGATGCCTATCTAACTTCCTCTTGAAGACCCCCAGGGTAGGGGAGAGCACCACCTCCCTTGGGAGCCCATTCCAGACTTTGGCCACTCGAACTGTGAAGAAGTTCTTCCTAATGTCCAGTCTAAATCTGCTGTCTGCTAGCTTGTGGCCATTATGTCTCTGTGCATGATTTTATCGCCATAACAAAGTTGAGCAACAACCCAAAATGTCATTGAATTGGTCATTTCCTGGCAGGAGCCACTCACAGCCAATTATCTCATCATACTAGAATTGCCAGTGCTTTGCATCAGTATCAGCCCTTGCAAGAAATTTTGCAAAATTTCTCCAGAATTTCCTTTTCTGGACAGACAGGCAGCTAGCCATAGGTATGAACAAGTGTTCATTTCTGGCAGTGGAAATTCCTGAGACATTTTCACTGCTAGAAGTCTTTCCACAAGAGGGAGCAGATTCAGCTTATAACTACCCTCTGTCCCGTGTTTTCTGTGCCTTTCCCAGCGATGGTAGTGATCCCTTTAACAGCTGAAAATTATGTTTGTGTGATAAAGGTGCTTGCTGAAGGCTCTAGGAAGATTAGACCAAATGTTTTTCTGTCATTTGTTTAAATATTAAGCTATATGTTGTTGCTAAAAGCCTAATTAAAGTTTAAGATGTAGTAAGGCCTTGTATAAAGTAAGGCCTAGTAAATTTAGCAAAGCCTTGAAGTAGTAAGGCCCTGTGGCGTAGTTAAAATTAACCTTATCAAAAGAATGCAAGGCTTGTACTGCTATTGGTCAGTCTAAGGACAGTTGAAGTAAAAAGAATCTGAATGGCTGTAAGTTATCAGCACAGTTCAGAAGTTATAAATTGGCTGAAACATCCGGAAATCATTCAGAAGGAAGATACAGCTCTGTGAAAGGAATTAATTAGCTGTTGACCTGGATCAGTGGGCCCATGGATCTTGAGAAGCCCGAGGACTGAATACCAGGGTCCTTCCCAGTACCTCTTGGACAGCACTGATTGGGGACGCCTGACTTCGCTGAGCTTTGTGGAAAGAGAAACTTGTCATACATCAGGCATCAGAGGGGACTGCCGATAAGTTGCTGACGCAAATTATTCTTGTCTGTCATTGTTTATCTTGTTACTATGCGTAGTTGTGTTTTTGTTAAGTCAATTAACCTGTCTTACCTTTCTACCCCCGACCACACTCTCAATCAATCCCAAACCCTCCACTGGCAGCTGGGACAATCCCATCTGAGAGAGTCATGGGGAATAGCAACTGTTCCACACGTCCTGGTCTCTGACAGGGAGTGCAGCAGTGGAGAAAGACTCCTGTGCCTTCCCCATACTGGAGTTACCCCAGCCTGGGGAAGTTTGGGGACCAGTGCTCTGCTGCTCCCTCTCTTCCCTGTCTCCAGTACTGGAGTGGAGGAAGCACCAGGGCTAACCCCTCTCCCCACACTGGGGCCATATGACTTGCATTATTTGAAGGTATGGTTTGAGTTACAATTTTGTTCTCATTTTGTATCCAAGCTTAACCCATTAGAACTATATTGCTCCATAGCATATTACTATACTTCAGCAAATAATTTGGCAAAGATTACCTGCATAAAATAGGTAAAGAAAAAGGTAAAACTGTTTTCAGGGAACATATAAATTCTAAGGCGTTACCATTTTTATCTGTATTACTTTGAACATTCCCATACTTAAGATTTATTAACAGCAACAATCTTGCTATGTAGGTTTTGTAATGGTTATGTTGCCTAGCAACCCTAACTCTAAGATAATGAAGTTTTACTGCCTAAGATTATTTAATGTGTGTTCCTGTGTCTGAACAGACATAGTTCTCTTTATGGTAGGTAGAATGTATTTATATTCTTGTTTCCAAACAGTACTTTTATTTGCCACTCCAAGTTCAACAAGAGTATTTACATCAAGTTTATGTAAGTTCCCTTTGATAAATTCTAAACATTATGTCATCATTACAAATTATTTTCAGAATTGATAAAATAATAATTTTACTCATTTTAGAATTAATCTCATATTGTCACTCATTCAAGTGAATATAAATAGCCTAATAGTAAGAGCTATGAAAGAACCGTCAGTGCACATTAATACAAAGAACATATGTAATGGAGGAAACAATCGCATAACTGCTAATGCTGATACTACTGAATGAATCTTAAATCCCTTTTTACAGCAACAGTATACTGCTAATAATTATAGAGAACTAATTCATAAAGGGCATTACTTGATTTAATTCTTTCCTTAAATAAATAAATGGGAAAGCTAAGCCACGGGACCACAACCATTTACAGTGTTAAACTGTGAAACTGGTCCAAAAGAGTAAAATATTATACTTTAAATTGTACCAATTCTAGATTGACATAATTTATAGATTGATCTATTATTTTAATAGCATTTACAGGATTCCACTAGATTTCAGCATTACGCTGTTCTGAGTAATACTTGAGTAATGCCACTTAGACTAAATATTATGGTGAAATTAAATTTCATGTGTTTCAAAAGATTCTCTTAACTTCTAAAGAGCCTATCACCATGGAAACCAAGCACTAGTGAAAGAAATAAAACAAACAAAAAAGCTAAAACGAATGCATCGTGAATCGGATTCTGAATCTTGGTCTCTAGATTGTGATCTTCCCGAGGGAAGCCAGTTTCAAAAGTGGAGGTCCTCTGCCAACTGTACTACCCTTGGTCATTTGAGAAAGGGATTCTGTCCTCAGTTTAGTCTCTACAGAACCCTAGTTCTTCATCATTCCCATCATAAGGGAAGTGCTGGTAATGGAACTGGGAGCTAGACAAGAAGTGTGAATGTCAGCTATAGCACGTGCAGAGATGACCATTTTGGCTTACATAAGCCATATGTAGCAGAAGGAAAGTTGCTGTAATTTCAAGCATACCTGGCAGTCTGGTTTACTGTCTGATTTATCCTAGAGGGGCATTTTGGCCTTCATAGAAGCCCATATTTGGTGTGTGAAAACATGACAGATTTACACTTTAAATCTACCCTTTTTATATAATCACCACAGAATGTGATTTTTCTATTGCACAAAATAGAAAATAGAATAGGTATACCATTTCAAAAGTAAACTCTGATAGCAAATTCATCTAGCCAATCTTAGCCTCTGTGTTGGGTTAGGGTGAATGACTCCATTGGTTTGCTATGGGCAATGAAAGTCATGATAGGTCATTGTTACTATATGGGAATTCAGGACGAGCATTGAATTCAATAGGACTTTGAGGATGCCTACTACTTTAGTGCAAAGTGAGTATATCCAGTCAATGTATAGCATTAACACTATGTTAGGCCCTTGCCAAACTATATCATTTTTGGCTTTACATAGCAACCAACTTCTGTTATTTTTTCTGTCAGAAATGAAAGAGTAAGAATGAGGTCTCAATGGGCCATCTATAAGTTTATCAGGGGTGACCACCAGTATCTGGGGGAACGTTTGTTCACCAGAACGCCCCAAGGGATGGCGGTCAAATGTTTATAAACTCCTGCAAGACCGTTTTAGGCTGGATATAAGGAAGAATGTCTTTACTGTCCGAGCCCCCAAGGTCTGGAATATCCTAACATCAGCGGTGGTTCAAGCACCTACGTTGAACACCTTCAAGAGAAATTTGGATGCTTCTCTTGCTGGGATCCTATGACCCTAGCTGACTTCCTGCCCCTTGGACAGGGGGCTGGACTCGATGATCTTCTGAGGTCCCTTCCAGCCCTAATGTCTATGAAATCTATGAAAGCACACTTAGATTTGTGTACTATCACATTATTGATGACAAAACTATGTAAAAAAGATCTTTCTATTCTCCTCTGAGATCAGTGCCATATGAGCATTGCAAACCTGATAATGACACCACTGTTCATTTTAACCTATGTTTTCAATTGCTAATATGGTATTGTAGCTTGACCTGAGCTTTGGGTTTACAACAGGGGAGGGCAAAATGTGGCCCATGGGCTGGATGCACCCACCAGGCCATTCTATCCAGCCCGCGGGGCCCCTAAAAAATTTAGAAAATTAACAGTTATCTGCCCCTGGCTGCCTGTCATATGGCCCTCAATGGCTTGCCAAAACCCAGTAAGAGGCCCTCCGCCTGAAATAATTGCCTGCCCCTGGTTTACAACAAACCCTGAAACCCAATGATGCTTTGTATGCTTTCTGCTTTAATTTTGATTGTTGGTTTCACCCTTGAAGTTGGAAGCAGCATTTCAGGGATTTAAAATCTTCAAATGTTAGAATAAATATTTTCAATTTTTTTTGTAAAGAATTTAAACACCTTTTGGAAGCAAAGGCAAGAGGGAACCCTGAAACCCTTTATGTTTGAGGGCCTCCAGGAAGGATAAGCAGCTCTCCAGTAATATTCTACAGTGGTCAGGAAAAAACATTTTGGTAGGCATGCCACTAATTAACCATGCACCCTCTCCAAGTGCCACTCTGATCTCCTTCCTTTGCCCAATTTGTTGCTCTGCTTTTTCACTCCCCCTCTGGGCTCCCTGCCCAATTTCCTGCTTTCTGCCCTGTGCCCCCAAGCCTTATATCCTGCTCTGTTTTGGGCTTCCTGCCCTATCTGCTGCTGAGCTTCTTGCTATAGCCTGATCTGCTGCATGCCACACAGAGAGGCTGCTTGTGCCACTTGTAGCACTCATGCCAAAAGACGGTTAACCCTGTTCTATAGGACTTTTCTGAATGGAAGAAGTGAACACATTAAAGTGCCACCGTGCCCACTTTTGCAAAAGCTTGGAAATAAATCAAAAATATTTCATGGGCGATAGTATCAAAACTTGCTCACGTATCTAATAAATGTGTATGCTTCACCATTTTCTGTATGAGGACAGCTTTCAATATCAGTAGCCCTAACTGAATAATTCCCTGATAGGGATCCAAGCAAGCTATAGAACCTAAGTACAGCTTGAGATCATTCATCATGATCTTCTTTATAACTTTCCTTAAAAATTAAGATAGGATATCTTGACTACATGGACTTACAAGATTTACATGACTGTCAATGTTCATCCTGACTTGAGCAGGGGCGTGGGCTAAATGACCTTGCAGGGTCCCTCCCAACCCTTCTTTCCTATGATCCTAATAGTGGCTACTTAAGGCAGAAACTAATCTCACTTGCTGAAACACAGCTGAACAACTTGCCCCAACATTATTACTATGTATAGGACCCACTTATCTGGAATCTAATCAGCTCTATCTGAGAAGTAGTGAATAAGTCCTCCAGGAACAAACCCTTAACTTCACTACTATGTTAAGGAGGTTTGATTAATATGACTGCTCATAGCTCATAACCAATTCATACAAACTCTACTTTGACAATGACCATATCAAAGGAATACAACAATTCTGATACAATTGGTCATTCTGAGCAGAGCTTTTTTTGTTTGTTTGTTTTTACAGAGGCTCTGTATTTCTCACTACATTTGTAACAGGTAATCTATGAGTATGGTACAGAAGGAGAAGGGAAGTGTCAAGGGACAACAACATTAACTGCCATGGCCATCAGACTGTTATAGTGGTTATTTTAAAATGGTATTGTAATGCCTATGTAGGTAAGCAGATAAACTCCTCTAAGAGGAATTTCATAGATCCAAAGGAGCTTTACAAAAATAGGTGCATCATCTCAATATAAGCTGCTTTTTTGGAATCTATAATCTTACCACATTAAGGTTTATTTCTAACATATGCTTTCTGGATCTATAACAACCGTGAAATAAGAGTGTGTCCAGTGCTTAGTTTGAATCAGAAACCACCTCTGTTAGTCCCACTGTTGCCATGGTAGCTATTAGATCTCAAGAAAACACAAGAGGTATCTTTTGGCACGGATGTTCACGTGGCCAAGATGTAGAAATCTTGAGCAATACCTAAGCACAACAAAAATATGTCAAATTAATGTAAAGCAACCAGGTGCGCAATTCTTAGAATTGTGTTTTACAAAATAATTCTAGGGTCTTGTACTTGATGCACATATTCCAGGGGATATGCCTATGAACTCTGGATACTTCTTACACCTGAAATCAGGTGCAAAGTATGATTATCAGGGCTGTGTGAAGCTTCAGTCCCCAATTCGATTTGGTGGCTGAATCTCCGAATATGAATCAAATCAGGAGACCCTTTAATCTCTCCGAATCAAATTGGACCCCTCCAAATCAATTCAGAGAGATTTGGAAAGATTTGGTGATTCAGACATAGACATAACTTTAAATGTTTTTTCTACATACCTCAAGATGTCAGGTGGCTCATGAATGTCATGATGCTGGGGCACATGGAGCATCTCGCAGGAGTGTGGGGGGTGGGGGGGGCCAGCATGCTTGGCAGCATCCCTGGAAGTGGACAAGAAGCACTTCTAGTCCACTTCTGAATTCACCAGGGAGTGTGCCAAAGGGGCCCCACCATGCCCTGCCGCAGCTTGACTGATGCCTCCTGGCTCTGAGGGGGCACCTGGGGCCCCCTCCAGCCAATTGCTGAGCTGCTAGGGTGCGGGGAGTGGGGGTCCCCGCGCACTCCCTGGTGGACCTGGAAGTGGACCGGAAGTACTTCTGGTACACTTCCAGGTTCGCCACTGAGCATGGAGGAGGCCCCCTGTAACAGGGAACCCTAGCCCTGTTACCAGAAGGCAGGTCAGCCCCTTTAAGACCAGAACTTTCTGGGCATAGCTTGCTGGTAAGGTGGGGGTTAAAAGCTGACTCTGGCCAGCTAGTTAGGTGTCCGGAAGTGGGTAGGCCAGAACTATAAAAACCCTGGGCTGGGTGGCAATAGAGGTCAGCAGCCAAAGGGGAAGGAGTGTGTATAAAAGCTCCACAGAGAAGCTTGGTGAGCTGTTCAGCTGCTGCAGGAGGGGAACTACTGAGGACTATCAGAGAAGCAGCGGCAGCCCCAGAAGAAGGACTGCAGTAGATGGTGGGAAACAGGAGCACAAGCCCCTGTGAAAATGTAAGCTGGCATGCTGCCATTTTTTTAATTATATTTTTGGTAGCAGTTATAGCCCATGGACATACTGTTTATAATTTTTGATTGATTAACACCGGTGGTTTGGGTGAGGCTATTGGGGAAGGAGGAGACCTCATTGGGGGCCCTACTACAGTGTGGGGACTCTGGCACCAGAGAGGGAGCAGTATTCGGGGTGCACAGGCCCTGGCGCCAGAGGGCACAGGCATAAAAGGCAAAAGTGGCCTGGTGCACCTGGGGTGTGGCTGTATGTTTTTGAGCTGGGACAGTGGAGATTCAAGGCCACTGCCCAGCTTTGACCTTGCAGCCCCCTGGCTGTAGGGCCAGTGGACGGGCCTCTGGGCCAGAGAGGCTGGGCTCTGGAGTGGGGGCAAAAAGGCGGGCAATGAGCCCCAAGACCAAGGTGCTAGAGCCTCGGAGTCAAACCCTATCTGGTGGGTTGAGATGGGGAGGCCTAGCTAGAGCAAGACAGGGGTCAAGGCCCGTGGTGGCTGAGAACCCCAACATACAAAATACAATAGGCAGTCTCCCGCTTACAAGAACATCTATATAATATTTCCATCAAGACGTGGTAGACGAGTAGAAAGCGGGACACGAGAAACATTAAGGGGACTTCAAGGGCGTCCCTCATAGGTCGTGGATAACAGGCAAAAGATGGTGCTGGGGAGGTGACCTGTTACACCCCCCCATGCTCTTGTGGGATGCTCCATCCACCCCAGCATCACAGCATTCACAAGCCGGGCCTGGTACCTCAAGGTATGTAGAAAAAACATTTAAAGCTGTGTCTATGGCTGAATTGCTGATTCTCTGAATCAGCATTGAATCTTCAGATTTGGATTTGGCCAAATCAAATCGGAGACAATGATCCAAATCAACAAATAGAATCACTGTCCCTGATTTGGGCTGAATCCAAATCTAATAGGGCCCATTTCGCACACTCCTAATGAGTATCCCCTTTTTTGCTTCTGATGGATTGAATACCTATTGCATCAGAACAGACAGCTAAAACAGTTATCCAGCAACGTGGTGACACACAAGCAATGTTAGGATCTTGTCCACAGAGACATCTCAGAACTTTGCTGAGTCAAATAATCAGTGGTCTTGATCATTCATCATCACAGTGAATGTTGATTGGTGTGATATAGAGGTGGTAGAGCAAGTTCCATAAAAGAGTTTTTTCTACATGCTGTTGTACAGACCCTCAGCAACTGAGCAAGGTCCTTTAGTTTAAAGGCAAAAGGATCAAGCAATTCAGAAATCTCATCATTCCATGTTAAAATATTTTGTATTTTTAATTAAACCCAATATTATCCTGCAGGAAGAGATATAAATGAATAGCTAAGGTCAATAGACAAACCTATAACAGCAACAACTAAATATAGTTTTTAGCATTTGAGTATAAATATCTAAAGTTAAAATTATCAGAAGTGGAGCTGTCAGATGGGATTGACTCAAAATTTAGGTTTAAAAATATTAATGGAAAACAGTATTTTGATTCTAGTTGAATATTCCCCAGAGTGTTTGGAACCCAAAAATCACATCTTAATCCTACTACATGTGAAAGTGAAATTGTCTACAAACATAGCAGCAAATGACACTGATTAGTCTATCTCAATTTGTGCAATATGAATGAAGCTCTAAAAATAAATAATTGTCTTTAAGAGTAAACAGTAAAGTTGATTATTAAAATGTAGTGGTACCAATGTAACTGCTTAGGAAATCTTATTATCTTACAAGATTTTTAGCCAGATGCTGTTTTTACTAAATAATATATTCTAAAAATTTAACTGTCATGTGATTGCAAATTATATCAACATATATGTATTTTATTATATTTCAAAGCGATAAGCTTATCAGTGAAACAGTGACTATATAAAATGTTATATATTTAAAAAACAAAACTAAAAATAGCACTTACAGTTTGGCCTTTATGAGATCCTTTTTCAGCCAAAGTTTCATATAAAGCCACAGCTGCAGTTATATTTTGAGGAACATGATAACCAAACAGCAATGCAGCAGCAAGTTTTTCCATAGCTTTCAAATTTCCCAAATCTGCTGCTTTAGTAAGTAGTTGGTAGGCTCTAATTCAAGCACATGAAATCCAGATTTAATTATTTAATCTTAATTCTCCTCAACAAGTATGTGCATCTCTAAGAGTGGTTTTAGCAATTATAATGTATCTGTTTCAGCACTGATAACTATTTTCATTGTTCCTGCACGCTAACTGAAGTATAATTTTATGGCAGCAGAGTCATTATCAATTCTTTCTATCCCACCCTCTCAGAATGGTATTTCAAATTCATGTGACTATTACTAAGATTAATATCAATGTCAGTTTATGGTTAATAACTTAATTTTAGCAGGAATAAAAAGGTGAACTTAAAGTTCATATTTAGAAATGGAGGACTAGTTCTCTAAGAAAGCTCTGAGAGAGCAGAGGACACACAAAGTAGACTTAAATCCTTTTACACTTTAAATCCTCCTTAAACTGCTGCCAAGGTATAAAGACCCCTTTGGTATAAATGAGACTATGTCTCAGAGGCATCTCTCACACAGCATAACTCCAGCCACTTGAAAGGTGGGGGGAGGAAGGGAGTTATTTTCTGATATTCTGCTCACAATTACCACTTTTATGAGAAGGAAGCAACAATATTTTGAAGACCTTGTTTCTATCATTGGTTAGAATATCTTTTTTTAGCATGAGAGAGAGTCACACACCTGTTTGAGGATGGCAGCTGTCTGAGACAGTTCTTGAGGGTAAATAAGTGTGAATAATCAATAGTATAACATAACAACAGAATAAAAAAAACCCAGAAATTTAGACCAGAATAATCACAATTTTTTTATGGTACTTAAATGATTTTGATGATTTGTACCTTAGCACAGTACTTTACTCATTCTCAATTCAAAACTTCATTTAAATGTAAACCAGTCTAGGTTTCAAAATATCTGTAATTCATCTTGGGTAGATAAATATATAATAATATTAAGACTAAGATGATGCAGGTTCCAAATATTAACGCTAGCTGCAGACATTTGGGAGGTTAAATTGGGTTCAGAATGGCAGACCAATTTAAACTTTGTGGCAGACCAATCGATCCCAGTGCTGACTTTACATTTACAGACCTGTGTCCAGCAATCGGTTTAAACCTATAACTGAACAAAAGTTCCATGCACACAAACTGATCTAAAAATTGCAGAACCCAGTTCAAGGTCAATCTGGGTCTATGTAGTATCAGACTCTTTCGATTTAGATCAAACTGGTTTGTGGAACTTCTGTCCACTTCCCCTGTGTAGCCCCGGGGTTGGGAAAACTCAGCCACTGGCCCCAGCCCCAGGGCTGCTCTTTTCACTCCCCGCTTCCCCTACACTGCTCTATTTTTTTGCCCCTCTGGCTTCTTGCTCCCCACCCAGGTAGCACTCTCAGCCCCCATTCCACAAACTGCTCTGAGCAGCCAGTTTTATCAGCATTTGCTACTGCTGGAGCCAAGTAAGTAAGTCTTGGTGGGGGGAGGGGCAGAAGGGATAGGGGTGTAGGTTTGCTGGCGGGGACCCAACTCCACCCCACCCATGGGTTGCACTTGGCCGCCAACCCCACACATGGGTCGTGCTTTCCCCCCCTTACCCTCATGGGTTATGCCTGCCCTCCCACCCATGGGTCACGCTTGCTCCCCCTACTCCTTGTGGATCATCCCTGCCCCCCCAGGTCGCACCTGCCCCCCCATCATGCCTGCCCCCACCCCACCACTGGTTGTGCCTGCCCCGCCGACAGATTACCCTTGCTCCCCTACCCCACCTGTGGGTTGTACCCCAGCCATCATCCAGCAGACCACCATTCCCTTCCAGCCTGCTGGACCCCCAAACCCCTGGCTAGCCCCCCTGCATCCTGACTTACCTGATATAGGGCAGCCATTTTGAATCTATTTAACCTCACCCTAATGCCCCCCGAATCTCTGTACTTAGCCTAAAGGGTTAGGTGGAGTAATACCTTTCCTTCTACAGGATTCTACCGACACAAGTAGGGCTCTCCACAAAACTGCTCTATAACAAGGAATAATTTTTTGGGACTAAGAAATACAACATAAACTATTCAAGACAGGTACTACGTTCTTATTTTTCTTGGAACATGTTGGACTCTAATAGTAATGAAGATATGTGAGTGCAGACTTACTCATTTTTCTCTTTTTTTCTTTTGGAATGTTTCAATATTTTAATGCTTGTTTTATAAAGATGACGACCTCTCTCTTCATTTTTCTCCTTCTTAGCCTGTTCTTCTGCCATAGGTGTAAACAGAAATGTATATAAAATGTAACTTAAATTTGAAAGTAGAAAAACATTTTTAACTCTAGAGAGGATAATCTCCATTACAGTAGCTGTGATTAGTAGCTACATAGGACAAGTTTACTTTTTACTATTACGGAGACTTGCTACTGTCAAATGTTCTTCTTTTTTATATTAGTGATATTGCATATGCAGGATTCAATTTTTTTGTGCACAAATCTAAGTGCTTTCAATGTCTGTAATAGTGAGGAATTAAAGTATAGGCATTCTTGTGTCTATATCATACCAGTATTAAAAATTCTGACAAATCAACATCTCAAATTCACTGTTAGCCCATGACCATTAGTTTGAGCTGAGATTATGCCAACATCTACAAAATTTTATTAGCAATATCTATAATTACTCTTAAAGCCATCAACTGGAGGATGGCTGCAGTTTCAAATATATTCTGACAACTGTAAAAGCTGAACAGGGTTTCACTACAAATCAGTTCATTTGGTACTTCACAGTTCATTGGCACTCAATATTTTACATGCTATAACATTTATGGAGAACAAATAAATGTTTATGATTACTGCAAATGTGGTGACGGCCAAATTGGGCAATCTCTCAACTGCATCCTTACCCAGCAACTAAAAGACAACTATTCTGAGAATATCTGACTAGCTAAGACATACTGGGGCTCCTATACATGTGCCTGGAGCCTGCTCCGACGTTGTAATTCAAGCACATTGGAGTAGACATCAAGTCTGCTGGAGTGTGGAAATTAATGCACTCTAGCAGCCTCCAGCGTCATGTGTATCAGCATCCCCATGCTGAAAAATGGTGGTGGGGTGCTTTGAACTAAAGCTTGTTTAGCTTGCCCTACCATGCCTCCTAAAGCATATGTATAATTGCCCACAGACTGCTTCCGGAAAACCAGCTTTCTCTCTCTCCTTTTTCTCAACTTCAAATGTTAAAATGTTTACTTTGCTGTTTTATTTCCTGTAATCAATTATAATAACACTGTCTTACAAAATGTTTAGGTTCATAGTTACAAAGCTGAAATGTAATTCCTTCTTCAGGTGGGTAAATAGTTAAAGTTAGTCACCTAAGTGGCACTTAGAGCCAGTATACACTTAAAGAGCTGAAGTTACCTTTGTAAGTAGCATGTAAGGCCACTTGGACAGATTTAGATCCAACTGCCCCCTGCTTATAGTGCATATCTTGCTTTTGATAAGCTGCTGAGTTGAAACTTATGGGGTTCTTAACTCTATGAACCCACACAGAAAAGGCTGGGAGTTCTTAAAACAAGAGTCAGACAGGTACATATTGTTACCTGAATAAAGAATCAGGTGCCTGTTTGCAGTGTCTCTATGTTTTAAAATAGTTACCTAATATCCTATACAGTATCATCACTTTTGAAGAATTATTTCAGTTAATTTTCTATTGGTTTTCTATAATATCTTTTGGTGATGTTTTGACAAAATTGCCTTATTAGAAGAACTTTTTATTATGTCTGCAAAGGCAAGCCTCTAGATGGAAATATGGTAGAAACATGACCTGAATTTCATGTTGTTGCTTTACAAATACCAAGCAAGCGGAATGTGTTAGAAGACACCAGACTTAAGTCCAATGGGATCTGTTACATTCATATATCTCCTCTTTCGCTGCTTTTTCTTCTTGTGTCCTTGTCATAAACTATATGTTTTTGCAGAATTGTGCACAAGTGATGGCTCTTTCCATTGCTACAGCAAGGTCCTCCTTTGTACAGGTCTCACCAAGACACTGGCAAACAAGCAGGTGCTCAATGGCCTGCACTTTACAGCACTTGCATCTATTTGTGTTATTAGAGTGGCCTCATTTGATCATGTTTGTTTTTTTGATCCTCTGGTTGATGTGCACAGGCTGTTCAGGCATCGCTATGTTGGCCAATCTGTATCAGCCTCTCTGGGAGGGTCCTCCTGGGGTTCCCTGTCCATTTTAGGGCATCTGATTGTATGTAATCTTTCCTTGCATAACCTCAATTGTGCCCCATCTGCTGTTGTGTCCAAGGGTGCAACACTGGTCGTAAACCTCTTTTGTGCTTTAAGCCTTTTGGTTACTTCTGTGTGACCATAGACTGGATGCCTGGAGTCTTCCATCTGTCGTGATCTTTCTTTTTGGCTTGCTACCTTTCTTCTGATATCAGGTGGTATATTTCCAGCCAGGAAGTACAGGCTACCTTTGGTGTTGGCTTTAGACATCCTGGCCACTGACAGATATAGAACAAAACAGTACTTTACAGAAGAGGAAGCGCATTCAACCTGACTCTCCAGCATCCGTATAGATTGTGTGCTTCAGCAGGATTCAATAAGCTATTAACTAAAAGTGCCAAAAAGCCCTGCTGAAGAGCCTGATCTACACAGAAACTGGGCAAGCTGGGTCAAACTAATGCGATGCCTCTTCTGCGCATGCAGTGCGTTCAGCGCAGGTGCACACTGAGCTGAAAATAAATCACTGGGTTGTTTTATTTTTTCCACATCTGTAAACAGCCCCTGTTATTTCATGACAGCTGGGTCTACCTTCTTGGCATGAACTGATTGTTCCCATACTGGACTTGCACACTCTGCAATAGAATGACATATGACAATAGCAGTGGTTCATAGTGCTTCTCACTTTGAGCTGACCAACTTTTGAAGTATGTTGTTGCGGGTGCTGACCTTCCTTTTCATCTTCTCTACATGTGCTTTGAAGGTAAGTATTTGGTCCAGTGTAACCTCCAAGTACACAGAGTTTGGGTGATTAGTAGGGCTGTGAGAAACAGCACTGTTCCATTTTGACTTCTGTTTTGATGCAACGGTGTTTTGGTTTGAGTTTTGTTTAGTTTTGAAACCACTGTTCTGTTTCATTTAATCAGAACTGTTTCACTGTTTTGACACTGTTTCAACATTTTGCCCGCAGGCTATAATGGGGAATCATGAAAATGCCTAACACGTTGTCATTTCTTGCCTGATTCAGATGAAACTTGTAAGGATGGTAGACAATTCTGAGAGCATGAAGCCTGCCAAGTTTCCAGGAGATAGGTACAGAGGTTTCTGGAAAACTGCACCTCAAGTTGTTGACAAGCAAAACTCCTGTCACTTGCCAGTAGCGGCAGCCTTCTGTCAGCTGGCAGGCAGATTGGGGGGCCCACACCCCTGGAAGGAGTCCGGGACAGCCCCCCCAGCCCTCCTGGGGGTGCAGGCCCCCGGATCTGCAAGCTGGATGCCAGCATGCTGTTGCTGATGGTGGGAGCCAGCGGCAGCATCAATCTTCTGGGAGTTAGGCATGGGCTGCACCGAGTGCCAGTCCCAGCTGGCAGCAGCAGCTTCCTGTCATCCAGCACGCAGATTGGGAGCCCGTCCGCACCCCTGGGAGGGCTGCAGGGCTGTGTTGGACTCCTCCAGGGGGTGTGGGCCCTGATCTGCCTGCTGGATGACAGGAGGCTGCTGCTGCCTGGGACCAGTGCTGGGTGCAGCCTGCACCCAGTGCCAGGAAGATTGGTGCTGCCGCTGGCCCCAGGCGGCAGGAGCAGCATCCTGTGATCCAGCATGCAAATAGGGGGCCTGCACCCCTGGGAGGTGCTGGATTCCCAGGGGTGCAGGCCCCCAATCCGCCTGCTGGATGACAGGAGTCTGGTTCTGCTGCCTGCGGCCAGCAGCAGCACCAATCTTCCCAGTTCTGGGTGCGGGCTGTGCCCAGCATTGGTCCCAGGCAGCAGCAGCAGCAGCCTCCTGTGATCTAGCAGGTAGATTGGGGCCCGCACTCCCGGGAAGAGTCTGGCACAGCCCTGCAGCCCTCCCAGGGGTGCGGGCAGGCCCCTGATCTGCCTGCTGGATGACAGGAGGCTGCTGCCGCTGGCTGGGACTGGCACTGGGTGCAGCCCGTGCCGAGCACCCAGAAGGTTGATGCTGCTACTGGCCCTCGCCGGCAGCAACAGCATGCTGTCATCTGGCATGCAGATCCAGGGGCCCGCACCCCCAGGAGGGCTGGGGGCTGTGCCAGAATACCTCTGGGGGGGTATGGCCCCCAGATCTGTGCCGGAAGACAGGAAGCTGCTGCTGCCAGCTGGAACCAGTGCTGAAGCTAAGTAAGCCTGGTTTCGAAACTCAAAACATTTCGAGTGCCTTTGTTTCATTTCAAAGCTGTTTTGAAGGCTTTTGTTTCATTTTTTGATTTCACTGTTTCGAGCTTGAAACGCATTGAAACAGCTTTGAAATGAAGCACCAGGCAAAATTTCGCCCAGCCCTATTAGTCAGTGGGATTCAATCCCAGGTGATGTTTAGTTTTTGCTTGGCTTCTCTCTTCCTTTTTCACTAAAACATAAAAGTTATGCATACCTGCTCTGGAAAATTGGTTTTGATGTCTGCCTTTGCCACAGTGTTCCTATGTAATGAAAGAAAAATCACTTAAATCTCTTCATAGGTTGTCCCTATCCTTAATTCTGTGGTCCTCATTTTAAGCATGCATGGCTTGAAACCTTGTAGTTTGATTTGCAAATGAGCTGAGCACTCACAGTTACAATAGAAGTGATAGGAACTGTATTTTCAACATGTGAAGTGCTATAAAATGTAAAGTACTGTACTCTGAAAAGTCGTATTGTTGTATCTCAGATCAGGCACCCTAAACTTAATGGAAACTTTTATTTTACCATTTGTGCTTCAGTTCTCTGTCTATGAAAGGGGGACATTAATACCCTTCTTTTTTCATAATGATCTTGTGAAAACAAACTCATTGATACTGGCAAAACACTGAACTATTATAGCAATAAACACTATAGAAAAGCCTATGGGATAATCAACATCTGTGTCTGTCAAGCAGGGTTGAAAAAGTGCACGGTAAATAAAAGCTTATGGCCACGCATCGAGCAATGAAGAAAAAATATTGAAAAGCTGCTCATTAAGTAAATAGCATTCATCCTATGCACTGAATGAAACAGGGATCATTCGGAAAAAGTAGCCTGTTTCATAATACATCCATATAAAGGGTATAAACATTGAATAAAAAGGTGACCAAATGCCAGTCCACATGCCAGACCAATGTAAAGCATGAGAGCAAGTTATGCTTGGGGTGTGAAAACCTCATGATCTGTGCTGACAGGCGCGTGATCAGATGGCCTCAGCCAATCAGAGGCTACATGAAGCGTGTGACTGCAAGGCCGGCAGTCACGGGCTCCTGACTGAAAATCAGCAGCACATTCTAATTGGCTCACTAGTTTATAAAAGGGACAGAACTCCAGAGCTCAGGGGGGATCCACGCATCAGTTTGGAGAGGTCTGATCACCCTTTCCAGGATCCCACGTCCCCTAGGTCGACTGTATACTCGATACCCGAACATAGTGAGCTCTCGTGTGGCAGTTATTGTTGCTGTTGTCATTACTGCAATCGCTCTCTGACTGTAACATCGCAAACAGTTGTTAAAGAGTTTTCTGTCTTCCTACTCAAGTTGTAAGTAAAACTTCATTCTACCATATCATCTTCATTTGGGTCAGTGTCCCTTTCGTCCCCGGCCTGGTTGTACTGGAGGGGTGGCTATTCACCCGCCGCAGTTTACCACAAACATTTATTTGATTTTGCAACCTAAATAATGTTCTAATATTGTTTATTGTATGTGCAAATTTTTCCTTTCATTTGAAAAACTGAAAAATATTGCAGGACATTCAGCAGTTCAGTAATGGTCTACTGGAAACCTACCATGGTAAATAACATTGAACATGAACTTTATGAACCTTTGCGAGTTTCCCTAGTCCTGTCAATGCCCTTCAGTTGTGACCTGCAGTCCCTTTACTATGCTCGTCCCAAGCCTCTTCTGAACAGACAGCCAATTGTGCCTAATAATATGTTTGTTTTGAAAGGTTGACAAATGTTAAAACCTATTTTAATGGACTCTCATTTTTCGGAAAATCAATACAAAACTGCCCTTATTCAATTTTTATTCTAAAATCCTTAATGAGATGAACAAGTTTTGTCTAATGAGCAGGACTTGTCCAGTCATAAAAACTGGCAAACTTTGACTTTAAATAGTTCCATATTTAAATTTTTCTTCTTGAATAACAGGTATAAGTATTTAAATTCATTTACTTGTAAACACAAACTTAAATATTTAAAAACATAGAAATGAAATGGATTCTTCTCTTATTTTACCATTCCTTTCCATCTGCTCCCTCCATCTGCACCTCCCACATCCCAGAAAAGGGAAGAAGGTGATTGTAGGTTAACAATATCTGACTGAGCAAAGACGCAGTAAAGATATTTCTGCCATGGTAAGCAGTAAATCCAGTTTATCTGATGGCTATAGCTCATATTATTTTTCTACAAGGTAACAAGTGTGCATTTCCAAACTCATTAGTGAACAGTTATTCAAAATGTAACTTGACTGAGTGATATAAATAAGCATAACTTTTTTGCCTACGTGCAGTGCTGCACTAATGTATATTTACTGCTTTGAGTTCAGAAGCTGGCATTCACAGAGCTAAAGCAGGGCAGTCCATAGCCATGTCATGAATATGGCTGAGAGTATGCAGACACACAATCATTATTAAAGTCTGTAATCTTACCATGTTACACCAAAAATAATGAGAGATCCAGCAAGGGGATAATGGAGGCAATGAAGTAATTAAGAACTATTAAATATCATGGAACAGCCACTCATTACAAATGTGGTACATGCACAGTGATTAGTGTGGATCTGCCATGTGGTAGGAGTGGAGGAATCAAGAAACATCAAAGTTTTCTATAGGATCAGGTCCTCGAGGTAGGCCTTGCCAATGTTTGATAGATAACCTAAGGAGTGACCTGAAGGTAAACAATGTAGGACAGGATTCGGAGGAGATGGCTCATGACAGATGAGACTAGAGCTGCATCAAGAGCCACATCCAGATGAGCAGGAATGTGCATTTCTCCAGGGACAAGTAGCAGTGGCACAACTTGTGCCATGGGGAACGCCTGTGCCATGTGTGCTCTGGCATGTGGCAGATAACCCTGAGTGGAGTAGTGGAGGCTGGGGCCAGCAACTGTGCTGACCTCAGCAGCCTTACCTGGGGCTCTGGGGGAGCTGCAGCCGCAGTGCTCCTGCAGCAGGGAGCCTGGCCAGCAGCAGGAGTGTGGATCTGGCTGGCCAGGCTCCAGTTGTGGGTGGTGTGCATCACTACCATGTGCACCACCCAGCTTTTTGTTTGCCATGGGTTTTTTTTACCCTGGGATCTCCCAGGGTCAGCTGCCAACTTGGACTGTGGCTAACAGCTAATTTTAGGGTAGTATCATGCTTGAACCTATTATCAGCTTGACTTAAAATTTTCCGGAAAAGATTATATACTGATTGGTCCCACATATGAACTACTAGTTTAATGTCTGGGGCAAAATCAGTTTTATAAGAGAAACTCAGTTGCTCCTTAAACAAAAATATTAAAGATGAATTATTTTTTAAAATAGCTAAGTTTGATTAATGTGCATAATCCTACTGTATTAAAAATGAATTAAGATAATCCTCTGAACAACATAATAAAGCTATACAATCAAATGCAAATTATGATGCCAAGGAAAAATACTATCTCTACAGTGCATAGCCATATTAGCAAATTGCTTCTGAATATATGATGGATTATTTAAAAACAAATTATTTACAAAAAACATCCAACCAACTGGTATGTATTAAAGCTACATGAGTCTTCAGTGAACTCCTCAAATACTTTCAAAGAAAATCTTATTTTAATCTCAAACAAATAAATAAGTCCTTTTTTTATATGGACTTTGGTATACTTCTTTGGCAAGTGACTATGAGCAGTAGTCTGCTCTCTGCGTGTTCTTTCATAGCATCTGATGAAGTGAGCTCTTGCTCACAAAAACTTATCTCCGACTTAGTCTGCTGCTGGAAACAAACACCTGTTCATACAATAAGATATATAAGAATTAAGAAATCAATATGCTTGAGTTAGGATTTTCCAGAATCAATTTGAAATTAGCTGTTTCTTCTTTCTAGAATGGGATATGTTATGTTTTTTTGTTTTTTTTTTTAAATAGAAAGATGTTCTTTGAAGGGAATGAATTCATGATTGATTTGTAAGGGGCTATTCAACACAACAGTGAGGAATGTGTCTTCTGACTTCAAACATTCCTGAAAGCCTAGCGCTAGTAACTGGGATGGGATGGTAGAGAACGTCACTGCACATGCCCTGTTACTCATGTTCTACTTGCCACTGTCAGAGACGGGATGCTTGGCTAGACAGACTCTTGGTCTGACCCAGCATAGCAGTTCTCATGTTCTTATGTAGTATCCTTTTTTTTTTTTTTTTTGGAATAACTAATCATATATATTGGAAATCACTATTTAGCGTAACAGAAAAAGTTCTTCCTAATTGCTAAGATTAAAAGCAGATCATTTGCTTTTATAAGGTAAGCTCCTATCACTGTTTATTCCATGAAGTATTTGTTTTAAATCACTTGTACACACACTGGTTGTCTAAGACTGGCCTTGTTCTTTCTGTACTCTTCAAGAATATATTTGAAAATATTTTTCTTCTAAATATGCAATTTTGCCCAAATGTTGTTACCTATGATGTTCTAGCCACTATTCAGCAAAACACCTACTTAAAAGTTTTTCACTTTACTGTATTGAGATAGACTTTAGCCTGTGCTAAATTTAGTATGTGTTTTAATATTTTATTGAATTACAGAATAGATATTATTTGGGGATGAATATTCAACCCCACTGACATTAGTGACATGCTCCTACTGGCCTGAACAGTGTCAAGATTTTACTCAGGGGGTTTTCTTATGATAATCATAATGGAATGGATCCTGCCCCAAGAGACCTCCCTACAGAGAAGGGTCTTTCATATGTAGACAGCCCCCTTCCTTTGCAGAAAGAAACTGTAGTTGTTTTGTTTACATTCTGAGTGCCATTTCTGTATACTGTATTGTCGCATTTTGATAGACATTGAAGGTGGAAAAGGCTATTTCATTGTCATTCTGTCAAATAATTGATAAATTACTTGTTAGTATTCAGTTAACTAGAAGTGGCATAGATATAGCGTAACACATAAGAAATCAGAAACATTTAAAACTTTTTAAACTTAAAATAATTACCAATAAATGCTTACCTTCTAGAAAGCTTTTATAGTTCCATTAAATGGTAGTTTAAACTATAAGAATGTTCTACATAAGACTAGTGAGTTTGCAAAAGACATTCACCTACAATGAAAGTTATTACCTTGTGAAGAAAATGTATCTTTAACTGATAATCTCTGACTTTCATTCAGTGCTTCCTGGAAAAACAAGACATTTCAAAGCTGGCTTCTGAATTTTTATTGCTAAGTATCTATGCAAGCTTTCCTTTTATTCTGGTGTATATCTTGTACATTTGCATTATGAAATAATTCATGTATTTTGTTGCAATACTTCTCCCACTTTTGCTGTTTTATATATATATATATATATATATATATATACTGTAGTGTATATATATTACACATAGTCTTGTTATGCTTATATATAAACTGCTAAATGATTTGTGTTGAATGTATTGAAGCTCAAATCCTATAAATAAAACATTAGAGGAATTCATCTCATCTACTGAAATGACATACATATACCTATTGTGTGGGTTGAATCAGTTTAGATTACAAGTACTGTGTAATGTTGCTTTTCTGATTTAAGAAAAATCGTGATACCATTTTTAACAGTAAATTGAGTGATCCTCAAGGAGATGTATTCTCACCGTATTGATTGAATATTTCAAAGTAAATAGGAGTTATTGTTTTTCCCCAGCACTTTTCAGATGACATTTCAATAAGTTTTTTGAGGGTTCTGTTTTTATAATCATTAGATGTTAGCAACATTAACTGTTGGTAAAAAATACTTAAAAAATCTTTAACACACAAAATCCAATGTTTATTTCCTCATAGGTATTAAACCCTCAGCACAAAAATTGTACAAACAGAAACAGTATTTGTGCTGTTCTTGTCATCATTAACTTTGGGCTTCGTTTTTTTCTAGAGCTGTTTCTGACTTTAAAATCTTTGTGATCTAAACTCTATACATGTGTTTAATTTTACACACTAAGGGTAGCCTCACTGAAGTGAAATATATATATACACTTTGAAGGATTGAGGTCAAAATTGTTGTCCTATTAAATGATATGCCCTACTCCTAACCCCCACAAGTATATTAAGGTCTTTCAATAGGTATTAAAATATTAATTAAGGTCTCTAATATAATGTTTTAAATGAGAGAAATTGAAAATTGTCACCCTAGCAAAATGATGCAAATGTACAAGTCACAATTTAGACATACAGGATTTATCCTTAGTTAGTGAAACATTATCATTTTTGCATCTATTTAAAAAGTTTGTGTAACCCCAGATCAGTCCATGTGGCACCGTCTACCCCTGGTAGTGTCTGGATTATAGGCAGAGGCTCAAGAACCAGCTACAGCTATGACCTTAGCTTGCACACAGCTAGGTTGTTTAGCTCAAGAAATAGAGGCTGTTCAGCTCAAGCAGTAGAGACTCATGTTTTCAGATGAAGAGGTCCCTGCTGCTATTTCACCCAAGGGCTTGATATAACAGATGCTTGTTTGAGCAAGGACCTGTTTGTTTGAAGCATCTACCATACTTTAAAATAAATAATCAATGAGGAAATGCTGACCATAGTAACATAATAACCTATTATAAATAAATAACAGTTTTATGCTAAATTAATACTTGAAACCAGATTAAGCCTTTTTGTCAGTATTGGGAAGTGTCTCTGATATAAGCTAATGAAAACTCTTTTTTTTTTAACCACTTAATACCTGTGAGTTCCTTTCTTATTTGGAAATTTATTCTGAATGGCAATAAATTCAGTTTAAAATCAGCAAGATTCAAGCTTTAACAACTGGTCTACTTATGCAAAGCTTTCCAAGGATACATTAGCACAATTTGAGATTCTTTCAGCCTTTCAGCATTTATTTATATATGTACCTACGCATTTTGCTGAGACTCTTATCCATATATGTAATTTTAAAGGGACTGAAAGATTCTGCTTAAAGTACACTAAAACCTTTAGTAAGTCCACCAATTTTTTCTTCATCTGATAGTGCAATGAGCAATGGGACCACTAAAAGAATTATGCATAGATGTTTGGCTGATTGCATATCACATTTCTATGAGCTGACTGGCCTAAAGCTGAAGGCTCCTTCAACATATGGCAAAACATCCACTGCTGCTTCCCACGGTAAGTGTAGCTACATATGCTTTGTTCTAGTGTTGCATGGATTTGGTTTGTAGGAAGGATGTTTGCTTTAATTTTTGTCCTGTGGCCCCTGTTTCTGAAGTGAAGGAACCCAAAATCTATTGATTTCTAAAGTTCTGTTTATTTAGAGAGATCTCTTGTTTGAGCTGGCTGTTGAAGTGCTAAGACTGATGATTTTTGGAAAGTATCTTATTCATCCCTTATTCTATTTGTGTGTTCATGACTATTAACTTTATTCTTAATAACTCTTTTTTTCTTTACTCTTTTGTTGGGGGATTCTTTGAGCTCTTTACTTTTGAAGGATAAATCTTACCCTCCAAATATTTTTTCTATAAAGCAGAATGACTTATAATCAAAGCTAGATAATATCATTTCTCTGTATACCATGTGCTGCTCATTCTTACAACTTATGTCATCAGTGGCTGACTTTGATTCATAATAATGTCAGTCTGGACCAGTAATGTAACCAGAGGTGGGAGACGGGGGGCACCAGTCACCAAACAGCCACTTAGATGGGGTGTACAAAAGGCAGATCTAGTCAGTCCCCTGTCACCACCCTTGCTGCTGCTGCTACTCTCGGTGCAGATCCTGGTAGACGCGCCGCTGGTCTGGACATTGTTATAAACCACTTAATGTCAACAACATAATTGATCTCTTAGGTAAATTGACCACTTAATGCCACAAATAAGACTGTATCAGTTAGCAAACAATTATTGACATGGTAATCTAGACCCAGCACTCTTTCCTGCCTATGCAGGGGGTGGGACTCTATGATCTATTGAGGTCCCTTCCGACCCTAGCATCTATGAATCTATGAATCTGTAATTTGCCCTGTTAAAGACATACATGAAAACTTATACAACAGCAAAGTTGTTTATAAGTGATCAGAATACAAGTTAGCATATTTTTGTAGATACCCGGGGGGGGAGGAATTCCAAACAAATACAGTGGTGTTAATTGCTTGCCATGAACTTTTAGACTACTTCTTCATTGTCTGGTATGGCACTCTGTTATTGTCAACCGTGCTTAGTATCACAGGACTTTTTTTTGGTCCCTTGCGTGTGATATTATTAGGGTTTTACTTTATCTTGTAATTCTGAAAATGCATCCCAGAATTTTCTCTCCACTCCCCTCCCCTCAGAATTTGAATGTGTCCCAGCACAGCTGATCCGACAGATGGGAGGAGACAAACATTACTGGGACCCTTGCCACTCCTGGGGCTTCAGGGGCCTGATCCTGTGGGCCGACAGACCTGGGTGCTTGACCCCAACCCCAGGGCACGTATCTGCAAGCACAGCATGGGGAAGCATGGTTCCTGGCCTACAGGCATGTGCCCTGGGAATTCCCTCACAAGCACAGAATGGCAAAGTCTAGGAGGTTCCTTGCTCCATGCCTGTAAACATGTGTTGCAGGTCAGGACCAGCTGCCCAGGGCCATTATTGCACAGGACTGGGTGCCTGAATCCCCAGGAGTGCCTGCCTGGGGTGGGGCTGGAGAGCACTGGCAATTTCTCCTGCCAAAAGCAAATGGACATCTGCTGTGAAAACACAGTACAAACTGTTACCACAAATGGTCATGCTCATAATTTTGGGGATTTGTGGCATGACAAACTTGCATGGAGGTTTGTTTGCTCAGGTTTTGTGCCACTATAAACTTTTTTTATGGTGGTGCAACAGCAACATCTATTTGCAGCCTTAGGGTGTGCTTTGCTCTAAAAATTTTGTTTCCATTGTTTTCTACTCTGGGGCAATATTTGAAAACAAAAATTGATAACGAGCACAAATTTACAAACGTTCTCAGAGTATCAACTGTAACTGAACATGATTCTCAGAAGAATGCAGGTCTCTCCCATTTACCTGTAGTCACATCTGATACTGGGTTTCCAAGCATAATACTGCAATGCAATTATACAGGTTTCCCTTGATTTATGCAGGTTCTTTATATGCGAATTTGCTCCTATGCGATGAACATACTTAGACACATAATTCATGCACGGTAAATTCGCTCATATGCGATTTGCATAGATGCCCCCCCCCCCCCCCAGTAGCTACATCTGTGGTGGGAAGGGAAAGGGCCATGGCCTCACTCACCCCTTCCCATGTGGAGCAGACCCAGGAGCAGTTGACACTAGCTGCCTGTAGCCACTGGGGTACACCGTGCTCTGGTGCAGGCAGCTGGATCTGCTCCAGCACAGGCTGGGGTGAATGCGAACAAGTGGAGCCCCAGAAGCGCAGGACATAGCACTCACCCCGGCCCCTGTAGCAGGTGGGCTGCACCATGCCCCAAACCCCCCGGGGCTCTGCTGGTCCCCACACATCCCAGCCTGTGCTGGAGCGGCCCCGGGAGCACCTGACACCAGCTGCCTACACCAGGACACGATGCAGCCCAGCAGCTGCAAGCAGCTGGTGTCGGCCACTCCCAGGGCCACTCCAGCACAGGAAGGGGTGAGTGGGGACCGGCAGAGCCCTGGTGGGTTGGGGCACAGTGCAGCCCAGCTGCTACAGGCAGCTGGTGTTGGCTGCTCCTGGGACTGGGGTGAGTGCCTTACTACCTCCCTTCCTCCCCCACCACCATGGGAACCTATCCCTATTTGTTACATTGTAAAGCGGGTTACCTTTATCTGAATTCGATTTATGTGCTGTTTTCTGGGAACACATGTATCGCATAAATTGAGGGAAACCTTTAGCTGAGTCATGGCAACAGGTGGAATTTATTAGTTCCAACCAAAAAATAGGTTGGAATATGTTCTTTAGGGTGCCAGAAAAGAGAGATGTGAGAGGGAATTTTCAGTAGTGGACAACATTAGGGAGAAATTGTCAGTTTATGGCTTGGTATTCAGATTGCTGACACAAATACCAGGAAGGGGCAAAAAGTTAAATATATATATAGTATGCTAAATGTTTTGTTAAAATAGTGCCTTCGTACTCTAGCCATTTACTCTAGATACTTCAAATTAATTAATGGAACTTTTTATTGAAATAGCAAAATATGAAACTGTCTTAATAGTAGGTGAAGCAAACAGGTATAATACAAAGGAAAAGGAAGGGCATAAAAGACAATTTTTTAGGCCAGATGTGCAGAAAAAGTTAGCTCATAATTATAGAAGCAAATTCTTCCAATATAGTGGCGTTTATACCAGCAAAAAGTACTTTTGTCAATATAATTTTAACTAGTTCTTCAAGCAAAGTAAGTTACATCAGCAATAGTATTTTATGCCAGTATAATTATGTCTATACTTTCAAGAGTAGAACTGTCATAAAAATATCACATCCTGACACTTCTAAACCAGCAACCTTTTCTAGAGTAGGCTGGGCCTAATTGGTTTTAGGAATCCCATTTTAATTTGAACGGTATATACTTGGGTTTCCATCTTTAGGGTTTTCATTTATCAGGGTTCTTTTAATTTCTTTTTGTTCTTTCACAGGGAAGAAGAAACCACTAGAGCTGTTCATTTGAGACAAACTAATTTTAGGTGGACTTGTGACTGGATTTCTCCATGATCTTTAACTTAATGCAATTCTTTGTAAAAACTTCCATCAAACTCACTAAGTTCTATCCACCTGTATTTGATATTATGAGATTTAAATTATGGATCCTCTTCAGCCTGATAATCTTGTTCGGATGTAGATATTTTTAATCTACAGGTTATATTTTATATGCAATTTTGAATGTAGAAGCTTTTCTATTTCCCAAGAAGGTTTTTCACATTTTAAATATGAAACATTACTAGTTCATCTTTTTGTTATTCCATGTAAGTCCAGTAAAACCAAGTTTATTTAAAAAAATAAGCCAGTCCTAAAATGAAACAATGACTTTTATTCTTTGGAAGTAGGCAAATAATTTACCAGGAGAAGCACTGTATCTCCTTAGCAATGCCACAGTTAATTATCATGTGCTTGCATGCACATTTCACATATCATCATCAAATGAAAAAGGAAATTTGAAATGTGCTCTGCTATTCCATATTTTACAGGAAATATTTTAAAATGAAGTGCAAATATTCTTATTTTAGAGTGGGAGAAATTGTGAAAATGTATTGCAACAATCTGTTAATGTAATTAACATTAAAGTTACATAGTTAAAATAATCAAAACAGGGTGTCTACTACAAGCTTAATTTAGCAGTTGCACATTTTGTAAATTTAATGGTGAACATTTTATGAAATTATGTTAAGCTGCACATTTAACCTGAAGAACAAGACATAAAAGTATATTTACATTTGCTAGGAAATTGTGGCTGATCTTGCTTACTGTTTGAAAAGAATTTTACCAGCTGTATGAGTTAGTGTTGGGGGACTGATGTAGAACTGTTCTGTCAGCTCTACACTGACTGAGGAACCACAGTATTCTTGGAGTCTTCCCTTGGGCTATTTCCACCCCATTTTATGCAACTAAAGTAGCATGAAAAGGCAGAGGTTGTAGAGAGAACTGGTTCTAACAAATCCTATCTACTTAACCAAATAGCTGGTTCCTCTTTGTACAAGAAACACATCAGGAAAAATTGGTCCACTTAAATGTCATGAGACTAATTTTATTGATGTTTGAAGAAAAGGATATTGCTGCAAGAGAACAGCTATCCTTAAAGGAACAATGGGCTAAGACAGTAATGCTCAACCCCAGTCTGCTGGCCAAATCCAGCCCACAGAGTCATATCATCTGGCTCACAGAGCTCCTCATGGGTAAAGAAATTTGGTGGCAGAAGAACAGTGATAATTAATTAATTAATTTATTAAATACTGCACCTCCTCCCTCACTACCAAATTCCTAAGCCCTATGCAACCGGATTGAGCAAGACCACACTTCCCCCCCAGCACACAAGCAGATTGGCCCTGTCCACACCTTCTTCCCTGCACATGGCTGGATTGGGGCCAGGCCATGCTTCCTAGCCCTAGCAGCTGGATCAGGCCCCACCGCACCCAACCTCCCAGTCCCTGCCGGGCTGAGCTCACCAGCCAGATCCAGCCCACAGATGCCCATCCAGCCCATGGGGAAAAAAGGGTGAGCACCACTGGGCTAACATCATACAAATTTTGACAGGAAAAAGTGTTATCTGAAGCTCAAAAGGAATGGGGGTTTCCCAACATCTGGAGGTCAGCAGAAGGAAATGATTACCTTAGACTAGATTGTAAGTTGATATGTCCCCAAAATATTATTGACAGTCTAGGACCTGAGGGGAAAATCTTCATGTGTTGTAAATTGTTGTAGTTTCATTTGACTGGTTCATGGATTCCAAGATCTGGTTCATGGATTTCAAAATTTACACAGGATGCAAGGGAGACATGTTATTACCATTCCCTAGCAAAGATTAGAATGTGTATAATTTCCAGTCTCCTATAACTAAAAAGTGGCTGGAAAAAAGTTGCTAAAATGCTCCAAGTAAATGTATTTTTAGGCAACAACTAAGCATGAAAATGATCAAATCATAAGGAAAAAGTTTTAGAAATTTCTGCAAAAATGGAAGTTAAGGGAAGCTGTTTGGCAGCCCACTATAAAATTTACTTTAAACTTTAGGATGAAAAGTTTATATATAGAATCATAGATACTGTATCATAAATTGTAAAAATCTTTTAAGCTGAACATCTTTTTTCTCTTGCCATAATGTTTACCTGTCCAAAAATGTTAGTTTTACTTCACCAAATGCATTACAAGCATTATTAGCCATAGCTAAAGAATTATTTAACAGATGAACACTGCTTTCAGGTTGATGTTCAAATAAGAAATGTTTATTACTTCACTTGCAGAATGACAGCAGCAGCAACAAAAATATGATTCAGTCTAAAATAGAGACAAGTCCTTAGCTGAAAAAGATTAGAGTTAAAAGGAAACGTATGGTATTGTCACAGAGAGAAACTCCATAAGTGTATAATGAAGCCTCTTTGAAATAGCCTTTTATCTCAAGTGAAGATATTGCAAAGCGACTAGATGTAAATGCAAATGTTCTAATATTTCAAGAACTGCATTGGTAAAACCAATTACCTGTATCTAGATCAATATTTTGATTGCCTCATTTTACATATATCACAGCTGCAGATTTATACTAAAACTGAACACATTTAGCAAGTAAATATGTTGAAAATTGCATAATTCCTTGAAAAAACAGAACCACAGTGTTAAAAAAAATTGCCTTAAGGCAGTGGTGATCAATTTGTTTGCTCCATGGACCATATGGGCAGTACCTGGTCCATCTGCAGGCTAGAACTAGCTAGTAGGCTCAATCCTGTATACAGGGTGGGTGGGCATGGCAGGGCCAGATTGGCTGTATGGGGGCAGGGCAGCCTGGCCCCAATCCAGCTGCACTGGTAGGGGGGAAAGGGTGCATGACCTAGCCCCGATCCAGCCATGCAGGGAGATGGGGTATGGCCTGGTCCCAATCCAGCCATGTGTGGCAGGGAAGGGGGCATGGTGCAGCCCTGATTTGGCTGCAGAAGGTGGGAAGGAGGTGTGGTCCATCCCTGCCTGATCCTTCTATGTGGCGCTTGGGGATTTGGCAGCAGGGGAGAGTGGTAGTATTAATTCCCCACTGCCAAATTTCTTGACCCCTGTTGCCTGGATGCCATGGCTTCCCAGGCTGGATTTGGCCTGTAGGCTGGGGGTTGAGCATCCCTGCCTTAATGTATGGGTACTTCCAGAGGTATAGCAGGGCAGGTCTGTACCTGGGGCAGCTGCTGATGCACAGTACAGCACCTGGGGCAGCTGTTGATGCTAGCTTCTGTTGTGCCAATTGCTGGAGCATAGTCAGTTGTTATTGCAGCTTTTTTTGCACCTTCTCCCCCACCAGAGGCAGCACCAGGGACTGCTGCCCCTGTTGTTCTCCTCTCAGCTACACTACTGGAGATTTTTGATACCCTAATATAAGTGCTTGAGCCTGATCCAGTGCCTGAAGTCAATGGGGTCCTTCCCTTTGATCTCAGTGAGCATTTTACTGTCATGGAATTTGGCTTTCAGAAGTGCCAGGCACTTACTTCAAGTCAATGGGGACTGTAGATCAGGCTCTAGGTGGCTTCATTTGTATAGTTGAAACTAATATTAAAAACCTGTAGTCATTTTTCCAAATTTGTTTTGTATATCTTTATTTTGGAACAATGTATGAGAATTTCAGTATTCCCTTCCAATTACTCATCGATAAATTTGTTTTCATAGATTTAATAGATTTTAGGGTCGGAAGGGACCTATTAGATCATCGAGTCCAAACCCCTGCCCTGGGCAGGAAAGAGTGCTGGGGTCAGAAGCTTGTAATCCTCCCCACTGCCAGCCTGGCAGTGGGGCCAAGTTACAAGGTGGTGCTGAGCACAGTGGGGTGGGGAAAGCAGCCCCTCCCTGCCCCATGCCCAGCACCCCATACTGCAGCCGCTCACAGCCTGCCTGGGGCTGCCTGTGACTGCTCCAGACAGCCCCGCGTGGGCTGCGAGTGCCTGCAGTGGGGAGCGCCAGCTATGGGACAGGCAAGGGGCTACTTTTTCCCACACTCAACACCAGCTTGTTCCCCGCTGGTGAGCAGGGGGTCAGGGCTCTGCGCCGCCCCCCACCTGTACCACGGGGCTGGGGGGCACTGGGTGTGAGCAGGTGGGGAGCCAGTGGGAGCACAGGGCCCACACCGATGTCCAGGGGCCAGTGCCGGCAGGAACCAGAGCAGGGTAGCAGGAACGCAAGGTTCCAGCTGGCAGGGGCTCTATGGAGCCAGGCCAGCTCCCCCCTCCCTGCTGGTGCAGCTCAGCCTGGCTCCACAGACCCCTGCCAGCCTGTGCCCCACTTTGGGCCTCACTGATGCTGGCCCTGGGACATTGGTCCCAAGACATTGGGACATTGGTCCCAATATGGTGATGAGGGGTGGGGCACCTGTCAAGGGGCGGGGCTATCCATGCGGCCCTCGACAGACTGCCAAAACTGGGTAAGCAGCCCTCCACTGAAAATAATTGCCTGCCCCTGCCCTATTTCCTGCTGTCCCCTCCGATGAGTTTGTAGACAGCCACAAGTTCACCTCTCAGCCTTCTCTTGTGGAGGCTGAAGAGATTCAGGTCCCTCAATCGGTCCTCATAGGGTTTTTCCTGTAGGTCTTTAACCAGATGGGTGGCCCTCCTCTGAACCCTTTCCAGGTTATCTACATCTCTCTTGAAGTGCGGTGCCCAAAACTGGATGCAGTACTCCAGCTGCAGCCTCACCAATGCCACATAGAGAGGAAGTATCACCTCCCTAGACCTTTTTGTGATGCACCTACTTATGCAAGAAAGAGTGCGATTAGCTTTACTTATTACTTCATCACACTGGTGACTCATGTTCATTTTGGAGTCGACTATGACTCCGAGATCCCTTTCTGCAGTTCATAGATTCATAGATTCATAGCTGTTAGGGTCGGAAGGGACCTCAATAGATCATCGAGTCCGACCCCCTGCATAAGCAGGAAAGAGTGCTGGGTCTAGATGACCCCAGCTAGATACTCATCTAACCTCCTCTTGAAGACCCCCAGGGTAGGGGAGAGCACCACCTCCCTTGGGAGCCCGTTCCAGACCTTGGCTACTCGAACTGTGAAGAAGTTCTTCCTAATGTCCAATCTAAATCTGCTCTCTGCTAGCTTGTGGCCATTGTTTCTTGTAACCCCCGGGGGCGCCTTGGTGAATAAATACTCACCAATTCCCTTCTGTGCCCCTGTGATGAACTTATAGGCAGCCACAAGGTCGCCTCTCAACCTTCTCTTACGGAGGCTGAAAAGGTCCAGTTTCTCTAGTCTCTCCTCGTAGGGCTTGGTCTGCAGGCCCTTGACCATACGAGTGGCCCTTCTCTGGACCCTCTCCAGGTTATCCGCATCCTTCTTGAAGTGCGGCGCCCAGAATTGCACACAGTACTCCAACTGCAGTCTGATCAGTGCCCGATAGAGGGGAAGTATCACCTCCTTGGACCTATTCGTCATGCATCTGCTGATGCACGATAAAGTGCCATTGGCTTTTTTGATGGCTTCGTCACACTGCCAACTCATGTTCATCTTGGAGTCCACTAGGACTCCAAGATCCCTTTCCACCTCTGTGCCACCCAGCAGGTCATTTCCTAGGCTGTAGGTGTGCTGGACATCTTTCCTCCCTAGGTGCAGCACTTTGCATTCCTCCTTGTTGAACTGCATCCTGTTGTTTTCTGCCCACTTGTCCAACCTATCCAGGTCTGCCTGCAGCTGTTCCCTGCCCTCCGGCGTGTCCACATCTCCCCATAGCTTTGTGTCATCTGCAAACTTGGACAGAGTACATTTCACTCCCTCGTCCAAGTCACTGATGAAGACATTAAAGAGTATCGGTCCAAGGACCAAGCCCTGCGGGACCCCACTGCCCACACTCTTCCAGGTCGAGACCGACCCATCTACCACGACTCTTTGGGTGCGACCCTCTAGCCAATTCGCCACCCACCGGACTGTGTAGTCACCCACGTCACAGCCTCTTAACTTGTTCACCATATGGGGTGGGATACCGTATCGAAGGCCTTCCTGAAGTCTAAGTATACGACATCCACCCCTCCTCCTGTGTCCAGGCGTTTCGTAACCTGGTCATAGAAAGAGACTAGATTGGTCAGGCACGATCTGCCCGCCACAAACCCATGCTGGTTTCCCCTCAGCATAATTTGCCCTGCTGGGCTCTCACAAATGTGAGCCTTGATAATTTTTTCAAAGACTTTACCAAGGATGGAGGTGAGACTGACTGGCCTATAGTTGCCCGGGTTCTCCTTCCTCCCCTTTTTGAAAATGGGGACCACGTTAGCCCTTTTCCAGTCCTCCGGGACTTGGCCCGCGCGCCACGAGCGTTCGAATATTCCCGCCAGTGGCTCTGCAATGATGTCGGCCAGTGCCTTCAGCACCCTCGGATGGAGCCCATCCGGGCCTGCCGACTTAAAGGCATCCAGTTCTTCCAAGTGACTCTGCACCACCTCAGGATCTATGCATGGAAGTCTGGCGCCTTGCTGCTGCCTCTCTACAACCCCAGTGAGAGACTTGTCGTGTCCCTCACTTAGGAACACTGAGGCAAAGAACTCGTTGAGGAGTTCAGCCTTGTCCCCCCTGTCTGTCACCAATTGTTTCTGCCCATTTAGCAGGGGTCCTATTCCTCCCTGGGCCTTCCTTTTACTCCATATATATCTAAAAAACAATTTCTTATTGTCTTTTACTTGGGTTGCCATCCTCAGCTCCATGGTAGCTTTGGCCTGCCTAACTGCCTCCCTACAAGCACGAGCAGAGGAGGTATATTCGTCTTTGGTGATCTCACCTTGTTTCCACTTTTTATGTGCTCCCCTTTTGGCCCTTAGGCTGCCCTGGATTTCTCTGGTCAGCCATGGAAGCCTCCTGGCCCCTTTCCCTCTTTTGCCTCGCTCGGGGATCATCTTGCTTTGTGCCCAAAGGATAGTTTCCTTAAGGCACAGCCACCCTTCTTGGGCTCCCATCCCTTCAAAACTCCTACTCTGCAGTGCGTCCTTGAGTAATCCCCTGAGTTCATTGAGATCAGCTTTCCTAAAGTCTAGCACTTTCACCCTACTAGTTACCTTACCCACGCGACGTCTTATGGTAAATTCTATTATTAGGTGATCACTGTCTCCCAAATGGCTACCGATCTGGAGGTCCCCTACCATGTCATCCCCTGTTGCCAATACCAGATCCAGTATGGCATTCCCCCTAGTGGGACCATGTACCTCCTGTGTCAGGTGGAGGTCCTGTACACAGGTTAGAAACCTGTGTGAGTGGTGGGACTTTGCTGTCTGTGACTCCCAGCAGATGTCCGGGTAGTTTAGGTCCCCCATGACTACTGCCTCTTTAGCTTTTATGGTCTCCGAAAGTTGCCTCAGGAGCCCCGCATCTATTTCTTCCCCTTGGTGTGGGGGTCTGTAGCAGACCCCTACCACCAAATCCCTTTCTCCTTGCCCCCCATGTAGCCTAACCCACAATCCTTCTACTTCCTCAACCTTGGATTCTGTCTTGATGAGGGTTGATGTATATTGCTCACTGACATAAAGTGCAACCCCCCCCCCCTTTCTTCCCCGACCTGTTTTTTCTGTACAATCTATAGCCCTCAATATGTACCTCCCAGTCGTGGGACGAATCCCACCAGGTTTCTGTTAGCCCCACTAAGTCATAGGTGTTTAGTGCAAGCAGGAGCGCTAGTTCATCCTGCTTGTTCCCCATGTTCCTAGCATTAGTATATAGGCACTTGAGCCCTGTGACTGGTGCCTTTGCTGCCCCCCCGCTCCGAGTCCCAAGGGGGCCCCAGTTGTGCTACTTAGAACCTTACCTCCCAGGCTATAGGAGTGTTGATGATTCTTCCTCCCTAGGTACAACACATGGCACTTATTTTTGTTAAACTGCATCCTAGTCTGTTCCACCCACTTCCCCAGCCTGTCCAAATCCGCCTGGATTCGTTCCCTGCCCTCTAGTTTGTTTACCTCACCCCATAGTTTGGTGTCATCTGCAAATTTGGACAGGGTACTTTCTACTTCCTTGTCCAAGTCACTAATGAAGATATTGAACAGTACCGGTCCCAGGACAGACCCTTGGGAGACTCCACTGCCCACACTTCTCCAGGCAGAAACCGACCCATCCACCAGCACTCTCTGTGTGTGTCCCATAAGCCAATTTTCTACCCACCGGACTGTGTAATAATCTACATTTCAACTATTTAGTTTATTTATAGGAACTGGGTGTGACACTGTGTCAAAGGTCAAGGTTTTAAAAATCTAAGTAAATAACATCTACCTCTATTCCTTCATCCAAGCATTTTGTGACCCAGTTGTAAAAAGAAACCAGGTTAGTCAGGCAGGATCTGCCTGCTATGAACCCATGCTAGTTGCCCCTTTTGAATAGACCTGTACCAGTCTTTATAGCTTTTCTAGCCCTAACCAAATGAAAGACATGAAACCTTAGAATTGCATTATTCTGAATGCAGTTTAGCATTGTCCCACTTCTGGTGTATCTGGATTTAAGTGCCAGACATTTAACTGAAAATAGTGATATCCAGCTAGTCCTTGGTACAGTGCTTTCTATATCTAATGAATTCTATGGTTGATGAATTCTAATGAATATGTTTGCTTTCAAAATTGACTCTGTTCACTCAATGCTAGGTCTCTGACTAGTGTAAATCCCTGTATTTAAAGTAATGTTTTACATCACTGACAGAAAACAAAATGTCCATGTTTTATAATGACTAAAAAGCATGATCAGTTCATGGGCAAAATAATCATTATATTGCAACTTAAGATATATACTTACTTGTTTTGAAACATTATCTTCTGTCTGGTTTTCAAAACTTTTTTCTGGTTCTGAAAATAACAAAACACATCAGAAAAGTATATTTTGTTATACAGTTATTTTAATTTCTACTTGTTTAGAGTGTAAGTTTACATACAGAGACGTATTTATTTTGCTAATTAATGCAGCCATTGTTTAATTTTGCATATAATTCTAACATACTAATTTTTGATTGAACACCACTTTGACTAGATGCAGTGTTCAGAGATGAAATTCAGCTATATACATCACAGACCCCTTGGAGCTCCAATAAAAGACTTGGAGGCCAGGAAATAGTAAAGCATTATGTAATACAGTTTTTCAGCCTCTCTATGGGTGCTCTTTCAACTACCTAGTGGAAATAATTCATGTTAGCCATGCAGACACCTACATGAATAACTATAGATTCAATTCTTTCTCTCTGGTAGCTTTCAGTGCTCCCCGGTGTACTGGCATACTTGGGCTAGAATGGAGGCCACACTTCTTCCTGGTAGTTAGTATGGAACACCTGGTATATGGCTGCTTCACTTGTACTTGCACTTGGATACTAAAGACTTTTGTAGTGCAGAAGTACACTCTTATGACCTTTGGTGAGGCTGGGTAGGTGGTGCTGAGTGTGAAGACAAATGGTGTAGGCACCTCTGTACTCCTTCTTATCATGAACAGGGGCTTACAAAAGTCTGCAGGGTACTCTAGGTGGACTGGAAGTATTGCCCCTGGATCATGTAAATCACAAAAACTGATTAAGGATTTTTCCAGTTAAAGGTAATATAGACAGGCAGGCAGCAGTGACCAGCATTGCAGCAAAAGAGTCAACCCACGTCAGAGGTGGAATGGATTATATCAAGGGTAGACAATTATTGAGGCTGGAAGGCTGCTTAATAGGTTTTGGTGAGTTGTCAAGGGCTGCATGGATAGCCCCATCCACTGGTTGCCATATTGGGACCAAAAGTCCCTTCCATTGCCCCCTGGAAATACTCCGGGGCGGGGGGGGGGGGGGGTTGCCATCTTAGAACCAGGAAAAAACCAAATCATACATTAGAAGTCAAACACCCTACTAAAACAAATTTTAATGTTTATTACAAAAATATTTGTCATGATGTGTTTATGTACTGTATATAGAAGTAATTGCATAAATAACTCAAAAATAAAGTCTCGCTCTTTTATAGCGTGTGTGTGTATGGTGGGGTGTGGGGGGGTTGAGGGGGTGTGGCTGTGTGGGGGGAATAGGGTATGTTGGGTGTGTATATATGGGGGGTTGTGGGGGCAGAGTGTGGGTGTATGTTTGTGGGGTGTGAGAGAGGGTGGGGGTGTGGGAACCCCCCCCACACTCCCTCACATGGCATGCAGCCCCTGCTGCTGGCAGCAGCAGCAGGCAGGGAGCTCAGGGAACTCGTGCCCAGTGCAGGTACTGGTGCTCAGTGGGGCATGGCTCTGGCCAGCGCTGCATGCAGGGTGCGGGTAAGGAGTACAGCCTTCCCATCTGCCTCTATCATGGGGGCTCCACACCACACGCCTGCAGCTCCCACACTAACAGTAGGAAAAGCCCCATGTTGGACTCCATAGGGAAGCAGGGGGATGGGCTCCCTCTACTCCTGGTGGAGCCCACAGATCTGCGCAGCAGGGGGTGGGGAAAACAGCTGGCTCTAGTGCGGCAGCTGCAGGTGCACAGGCCCTGCAACAGAGGCAGGGAACTGCAGGGGCCA
This sequence comes from Alligator mississippiensis, assembly GCF_030867095.1. NCBI lineage: Eukaryota > Metazoa > Chordata > Crocodylia > Alligatoridae > Alligator > Alligator mississippiensis. Next base: position 220,579,757 of record NC_081824.1, on the reverse strand, counting down.
GGCTGGCTCCTGCTGTGTTCTGAAGTCCAGGAACTATGTGCTGTCAAGAGTGGTCCGGCAGGACTGGCCAGCTCTGTGCCATGCTGCGTGGTTCCTGGCTGCAACACTGGGCTGCAGAATGTAGCAGGAGCCAGCCCAGATCCCGCAGTTCCCAGCTGGATCCTGCTGCCGCTAGCCCTGGGCCCCAGGGCCACGTGCAACCACCTGCTTCCACTTCCCCCTCACAAACCTGACACCACTGCCTTTCCCCTGCTGCTTCCCTTCCTTCCCCACCCACCACTCCAGCAGTGTGCAGTTCCCAGCTGCAGGGCCAGGACCACAGTGCAGCAGGAGCCAGCTGGAAACCTCGTGGTGCCAGCTGGGCTGGGCTGACTCCTGCTGCACTGGTGATCCTTCCCTCCTCTGCCCCTGCCCACTTCTTATCTGATTCTTCACTCCCAGATGCAGGGAGGTGGGGAAACAGCTGCAAGCCAGAAGCCTCTGCTAGGCTGGAGGTAGGTGGGGCTGGGATTGGGGCTGGTCTGGGTGGGCCTTTCTGCTGCTGCTGCAGGGTCATGCTACCAGCTCTTCCTGGGTCTTGCTGCCACTGGCACCTTGTCATCTTTGGCAGGCAGCCACAGGAAGATAATTAATTATCTAATTTTTTTAGGGACCCTGCAGACCAGATAGAATGGCCTGGCAGGCTAGATGTGACCCACAGGCTATGTTGTGCCCACCTCAGATTATATCCCTTATTGCAATATTTCCAGTACTCAGGCCTTGTCACTACTCTGCAGGATGTTTTTTTCCCCCATACTAACTGAATTGGGAAGCTTGTCTAACTCTTGCCCAACTGTGCAGTTGGTCCAATAAAAAACATCACTGAAATAAATCTTTCCTCTTATCTATGGGTCTTATTCTTCTCTAGCTGAAGTAAAAAGGGGTTTAGCTATTGACATCAATAAGAACAGGTAAGGGTCCGCATTATAAAGTCCTGCATTTGGGATGGAATAACTGCATGTACAAATACATAGTGGGGATTGACTGACTAGACTGCAGTATTGCAGAGAAGGACGTAAGTTACAGAGAATCATAAACCGAATATAAGCCAACAGTTTGCTCTTGCAAAAAAAGCCAGCAGGAGTTTCACTTGTAAATCAAGAGGAGTGCTTCTTCCACTCTGTTCAGTACTGATGAGGCCTTGCCTGGAGTACTGTGTCCAGTGTTTGGCCCAACACTTCAAGAAGCAGGGGGACAGTTTGGAAAGAATCCAGTGTGGGGCAACAAAAATGATCAGAGGCCTGAGAAACAAGATTTATGAGGAAAGGCTGAAAGAACTAGGATTATTTAGTTATTTAGAAGATAGGGGGGATTTTATAACAGTCTTCAAATACACAAAGGGCAAAAAGAGGATGGAAATTGACTTTTCTTTGTGGCTGTATGGGACAGGACTAGGAGCAACAGCCTTAAACTTCAGCAGGGGAAATTTAGGTTGGAGATTAGGAGGAACTTCCTGATTCTGAGGGTGGTCAAGCATTGGAACAGGCTATGTAGAGACAGTGGAATCTCCATCCTGGGAAGTTTTCAAGAGCCATTTAGAGTTTAGACAGACACTTGGCTGGGATGGTTTAGTTGGGGATGATCCTGCCTTGAGGAAGGAGCTGGACTAGATGACCTTATGAGGTCCCTTCCAGCCCTACTTTCCTATGATTCTATGATTCTGTGATCCTATTTGTATCGTTAGGCTTGGCAGAATCTGATTTTTATTTTTTAATAATTTTGATAGCTAAAAATCTGTGTCTATTTTAAAGCATTTATTTAGATTTTTATCCATTTAAATGTTCAGGACTGTGCAAAATTTGGGGTGTTTTTCAATTTTTATCAATTTAAATGTTCAGAATTGCATGAAATTAGGGATTTGGGGTCAGACAATTTAGTAATGACAGTATACTGTTAATAGCTTTATAAAATCACATATCAAAATATAAGTAAATATTCATAAATCAATAAATCATATCTACTTTAAATCATTCTGTTAATTCATCAGGAAAGAGCTGGGTGGGCAAGGACCAGGAGAAAAGGGAAGCAGCATTCCCAGAGCTACCCTTGGCTTAGCTGGCTTGGTCTGGCCTGGGCAGGACCCTGCTGCCACCAGGCTCCAGTCTTAAATACTTTCTCCCCTCTGGGCTTTGGGTAAGGGTTAGAATCATAGAAAATTACGGTTGGAAGGGACCTTAGGAGGTCATCTAGTCCAACCCCCTGCTCAAAACAGGACCAGCCACAACTAGATCATCCCAGGCAAGGCTTTGCCTACCCTGGTCTGAAAAGCCTCCAAGGATGGAGATTCCACAAACTGTCTGGGTAACGTGTTCCACTCTTTTACTACCCTCCTAGTGAGAACGCTTTCCCTAATACCTAACCTAAACTTCCCTTGCTGAAACTTGAGACCATTGCTCCTTGTTCTGTCATCTGCCACCACTGAGCACAGTCTAGCTCCATCCTCTTTGGAACCACTCTTCAGGTAGCTGAAGGCTGCTATTAAATCCCGCCTCAGTCTTCTCCTCTACATTTATTAAGCCTAATTCCATCAGCCTCTCTTCATAAATCATGTTCCTCAGCCCCCTAACCATTTTTGTTCCCCTCCACTGGACTCTTTCCAATTTGTCCATGTCCTTTCTGTAGCGGGGGGCCCCATACAGGACACAGTTCTTCAAGCTTATGAATTATATATATAAAGGGGTCTATTCTCTCCTTGATATGTGTGCATGATACGCACATATCTCAGTAGGAGCACATTTTTCACAAAACAATCACTCCCTTTCTGACCTTGTGATCCTCATGCTCAAGAGAAATCTACCAAAAACCTTTAAAAAAAATGAGTTTGGGAACCAAAATTCATAAGCTGGCTGGACACTAGGAACTAAGGACTGAACGCCAATACTGACATTATGGCATGCTACCTGATTCCTGAAACTCTTCCTACACCTGATGAAGAATGTTGTGCATTTGAAAGCTTGTTTAACTCTATCCCAAATACATAGGAGGTCTCATAAAAGGTATCAGGCTAAGAAATCCAATATACAACAGATAATAACGATCCTCCTCCCTTTCCAGATGTCTTGATCTCCCAGTAATTAAGCTTCTTTTGTTCTGCTAATTGTTTGTCTACTACCTCTGGGAAATTCTCTCTCCTCTCCCCTCCAACTGACAGCTCTAGTCTTTAATTTTAACTGTTAACTATCCCTGTGCTTTCTTTCTTCCTCAGACCTGATAAAAAATGCCTTGCATTCAAAAGCTTCTCTAACTATTTGTTTAACTGTATTCCAACTACGGAGTTGGTAAAAGATACCATCTAAAAAAAAATCTTTGCCTGTTGCATAATTCCTGGTCCATCACAGCTACAACAGCACTCTAACACTACAAAATCATATCAATGGAATTATTTTAAAGAAATCTTAGAGGGATGGAAAATTGGGTGCCAGAAAAACAACTTAAATTGTACCTTGCTGCATATAAACCAGATGATAATTTTAAAGGCATGATTTAATTGCTGTGGGTAAATCTTGTACAGTATTTAAAACAAAGGAAGTTAACGTAAACTGTACATGAATACTTTTTTATATCAAGGACATATTAGCTTTACTTCAGTAAGTATGTTATATTAACTTTGCATTATACATAGTTTTTAAACTTTGAACTTTCTTCCTGTTGCTTACATCTTTTATTAACAACCTCCTCAGTGTTAATTATTTCAACTCTAAATCAAACTCTCCAAAACTCTCCAAAATTCTAATTGTAAAAGAGAAGGCTCTGATAAAACAGCTGACTAGTAAAAACAGACATTTCCTCCAGTGGGGCTGAGGTTTTCTCAGCAACATTAATGAGACCTTCTTACATTTTTAGCACTATAAAGCTCTCTTTAATAACATCAATATTATTTCGATGTTTTCTGCTTCCCACTTCAATTGCTTTAAGGGAGAAATCTAGCCCAAGTATCCCAGGTTCCAGGTGAAGTATTTCAGCTACTCAGCTGGACAATGAGGAAATCAGACACACAAGTGTGAGGAATGCCCTTCTCTTCTTTCCCTTTCAGCCTAAGGATCAGAAATAGAATCACTAATGTGAGGGGTGGTATGAGGAACTGGAGAACCCACATAATGATTTTCAATCCCTTTTGATGGTATCCTCGAACATCTCTTTCTAATGTTCGGTTTTATCTCCACAGGAGTGGGGAAGTGTAGGGAACAGCAGAGTCAGACACAGGCATGGGTGAACTGGGCAGCCACCCCGTGTCTGGACAGAAAGCAGGCCCAAAAATGGTATTTTTTTTCCTGTTGTTCAATTATTATTATCATTATCTCTGGCAAAAGAGAGTCCGATAGTAAAAGTTCACCTGGGGTTGCCAGGAGTCTAGGTACGGCACTGGGGAAGAGGGAGCTACATCATTTTCATATAACAAGGGTATCAAATTGGTTTGGCCCTTTGGGCCAAATCTGAACTGTGGACCTCCTTGCCAGGCAGATTTGGATTTACTTCTGGCAGCAGAGCAAGTGGCAGTGGTGGCAGGCTCAGAAGCATCAGGATGTCACGGGAATTAATGCAACCATTATTTGCAACCATCCCTGAATTCCAGGCCCCTCTAAGATCCCCACAGGCCGGATGACACAAAGCCATACGTTTGATACTCCTGACTTAAAGGTTTCTACTCAGAACTGCAAGGATATTTCAGTCTTTACTGCAGATACTGAAAAAATAATTTACCATTAATATGAATATCTGACAAAAGCTTAAAAATAGGGTGATGCCCAAAATCTTTAATCATTTTAATGGAAAATGGATGCCCAAAAGTATTTTATTCATCTTAATGGAAAGAAAAATATCTTAGTGGTCTCTGAAAAAAGCAACCTTCCCCTACATTTATTCCATCCTTGCTACATTGGTGCTTTATTCCTCTTGTCAACTCCAATGTTTATTTCTAGTCATACTACCAAAGCATAATTCCAGTGGGTTTTTATCTAGGGGATACAAATAACACTAAATTGTAAGGCTGTATATATGACTATTTAAAATAACATCTTTATAGTAAGTAACATAAGCAAATATACCAACTGTGAATCAATATTTTTTTCCTTTGTCAGGAAGGTTAGTTATTATATATTATTGAATAAGATAAAAATTATTTGCCTGGCAAAATACTTTGAAATCAAAGAAGCTGTAGGGAGCACAAACTTCTTCAATTTATCAAGTGGACAAACTAAATTTGTAATTATCTCTCTAAAGTTTTAATTCATTTGCCCAATGTAGGCAAACAAATAAATGTATAGATATATGTCAGCAAAAGAATAAATGTTTAGAGTGGTAGCTAGCTAACTACCTGTACTATTTGCCACAAGTTATAATTTAATTAAAGGAACACTGTGAGATTTTACCCCAGGAGTTCAAAAGTTTAAAGACAAGATGTAATTCTGAACACAACTAAAAGGTAAGATGTTGAAGTTTTAAATTAATATTAGTATATCTTGAAGTGACCATGTTATCAAAAATAACATTTTCTCCTTGGCAGTGGGGAAGTCTGGCAAAGATAATATAAATTAATTTTCCAGCAGGATATAAGACCAGTTAAATAGGCAGAAGGAAAGATTTAATGCTTGGGGCCTCAAACCTACATTGGAATCTGCTACTCTTGACCCAAGCAACTGCTCAGAGTCCCAATGAAGTCAACAGGACACTATGAGAGTATGAGGATTCATATAGGCAAATCTGGATGCAAGGCACGAGCCAACAGTCTCTGTTAGTAAATTAATTACTTTTCTTATTGAGAAGTCATTGTTAACCATGTTGTGAACTTATAGTTTTAGAATAGCTCTCTCAAAGCAAATTTTAGGCTAGCTCTCTTAAATTACATCACTTTTCAGTACTGATAACTTTAATTATATATTTAAAAAAAAATATATATATATATGCTGAGACACATTTCTTTGTATACTTCAAATGTTCAAAATTCTGGACTGAGTAAAAGAGATGTGGGTTTTGCCCACAGCAAGAAAATGTTGATGACCCCTGCCTTAAGTCACATTTGGAAAAAGATGAATTATAAAATTCCTTTATTTCCCCTTACTCATTCATGATATTTATGAATGAACTAAAGCTGTTAAATTATTATGAAAGACTACAAGAAGAAAGAAAGCACAAACAGTTTTATGATACATAATAAATAAATTGTGTTTTTCTTTTTTCTTGACAGAAACAAGTAACAACTTAACAGCATTAGTTAAGTAACTACCAAGGCAATAAGACTTCCAATTCTTCCATTTTCAATATACTATACATTCTAATTTGGATATACTAACTACAACAGAGTTGGGCAAAATGCGGCCCATGGGCTGGATGTGGCCCGCCAGGCCATTCAATCCAGCCCATGGTGCCCCTAAAAAATTTAGAAAGTTAATATTTATCTGCCCCTGGCTGCCTGTCATGCGGACCTCGATGCCTTGCCAAAACTCAGTATGCAGCCCTCCGCCCAAAATAATTGCCCGTCCCTAAACTACAAGATGAGCCAGAGCAACCTTGCCTAGCTGCAAAGGGAAAGCTTTACTGTTCTTTAACTGAATGTTGAAGGCTATATATTGCTCAAGCAATCAGCGCTGGAATGTAACACCAGGGAAATTAAACCACATGCAGTCCTTCTACAAGAAACGCATATAAATCAGCTGTGGAAGATGAAGTTCCCAGGCTACAGCCTTGCAGACTCTGTAGCCAGCAGGATCCATGGCCTTGCTACCTTCATCAGAAATGATCTGCTGTACACTACCAAGGGACATAACACTTCCCAGACTGCAACAGAATAGAGCGCTGTCAAGGTCAATAACATAATCATCATCACCACATACAAGCCACCCTCTGCTGTGTTGTTGATCACATCCCTGCCTGTTGATGACCAGATGACCTTATATGTAGGTGACTTCAACTGTCAACATCAGGATTGGGGATATTCCATTAACAGTAGAAACAGAGACAATCTTTGCCTCTGAGCAAGCCCAAAGGATATAACCTTCATATATATATGACCTGAAGGAGCCATGCACCTTCCACTCTGGACATTGGAACTTTCAGGTGAACCCAGATCTTGCCTGGTGGAAGGATGACTGAAGTAAAACACCAATAAGAAAAGTACTTGACAAGTTTCCATTATCCAAGTACAGACCCTTACTCATTACCATTGACAGTATGACTTTTCAGCACATACCACCCAGACCAGCTCCAAGATGGAACTTTTGGAAGGCAGATTGGCAGAAATATCAAAGGCTGACCAACAAGAGAGCAAATCAATTAAAGGATCCATCAGAAAGCAACGCTGGACAAGACTACAATAAATTCATACATTTAAAACTGCCCAATTGAAATAGCCAAACTCTGTGTACCTAGAGGCTATAAAAGCTATTGTGTGTCATGCTGGGATGAGCAGTGCGAACAGCTCTTTAACATCATCAAACAATGCAATGACCCTGAAACTGTAAAAGGATCTACAAAACAGCTGGCTACCACATTGAACAATATCAAAAAAGAGAGATGACTTACTACCACAGGATTTAATATGACCCACTTGAGCAGACAAGCATGGTGCACCATTAACTGCCTTACAGACAAAGGCACCAAAAAACATTGCCCTGTATCAGCAAACTCCATCACAAAAATACTGTGCAACAACAGCAAGTACAGTAATCCAAGTGAGCAGTACACAGAAATGATTAGACACCTGGCTTGTGAACAATTTAAATCATTCTAAACCAACTTTAATTTAACCACTCCTATCTCTGGTCAACACAGTTATTAAACACAGAGTTCAACACAGCTGTTAAAGTGACCAAGACTGGCAAGGCTGCTGGACCAGGTAAGATATTTCCAGAATTCATTACCAGCTCAGAACCACAATAAAAAAATGATACAGAAATTCATGTATACATGTCTGGAAAGTAACAGACTTCCAAAAACCTGGAGAAAAGCTGACATCGTTGCTATCCTGAAACACAGTAAATCACCAGAGGATCCAAAGAGTAACTAACCCATCTCACTACATATAAATTCATGTTACATATAAACTCATGGGCCACATCCAGATAAGTGTGGCCATGTGGTATGTGGCATCTCAAACACATCTGTGGTGCCACCTACTGCAAGTTTAGATGTTCTCTGTATTGCAAGGAAGCACTGCCCATGCACACGCTACTCCGCTTTTCTTTTCTGTGGGTTTTTTGAGTTTTTTGTGGGGAAATTGGGAGGGTTGTGGGTGGGTATAGGGGTGCGTGTAGGGTTGTGGAGTTGGGGGGGCTTGTGTGGGGACTTGGGGTGGTATGGAGTTTGTGGGGGTGGGGTTTGTGGGTGGGTATGTGGGTGGGGGATTTGTGAGGGTGGTTTGTGGGGGAGGTTGTGGGTAGATTGTGAGGGAGTTTGTGGATGTGGAGGGATAGTGTGGAGGCGGGAGGATGCCTACTGCCTACATGGCCCAAAGCCCCCCTGCATGGTGCGCAGCTCCCCCTGCAGCAGCAGTGACCATTGGGGTGCTCATGCCCACCTTGGAGGTGCAGAGCCACCTCTGACCAGCAGCTGCACATGGCACTGGCCTGGCCTACGCAACTTTGGATAGAACCAGCCTGGCTCCTGCTGTCAACTGTGGCTCCCAGCACCTCAGGCAGAAGCTGTACACCCTTGGGCCTGCCTCCATGTGCCCTGAATGCTATTGGGCCGGGCTGGCTCCATGCAGGCAGGACCTCAGACCTTCCATATAAGCAATCCATCTAAGCAAAACAGAAACACTGAAGATTTTGCCACAGTAGCGCAAAGAATAGATATGACAACTGAAAAAGATGCTGAGTACTGACAAGGAACTCACTGCTGACTATCTCCACAAGTGGCGCTTGAAGTTGAGCATTAATAAATCAATATCATCACTGGACAATCATTGAGTCAAAAGCATCCTGACTATCAAAGTAGACAACCACATCCTTCCCCATGAGTAGACCCCAACCTACCTAGGAGTCACGTTAGACTGTTTCCTCATCTATAAACATCATATGCAGAAGGTCAACAGTAAAGTCTCTGTATACGCAGCTGCCTTAAGATGTTTAGCCAGCACAACACGGGGTGCCAACTTCAAAGTTTTCAGAACCACTACACCTGCAATGATATATACCCCAGTAGAATATTGTGCTCCTGTATGGTCCAGGAGTTGTCACACCAGCCAGTGGTTGGTGACCACCCGCAGATGCCACTGACAGCATCAGCAGTGGACAGGAGCAATAAGGGACTGCCTGCAGTCACTGCCAGTGGTGTTAGTGGCGAGGAGGGGGATGGCAAGTGCCAACCACCAGCAGGCACCACTGGCAGTGTCAGCAGTGCCTTTTTGCAGGGGGTGCACCGCCAAGCTCACCTTGCGTCACCAGTGGCAGTGCCTAATCCCTCCAGGGGCTGGATCCAGCCAGTGGACCCAATCTGACAGCACAACAGGGTCCCATTTGGTCTTCTGCAGGGGGAGCAGGGGGCAGCCCAACTTGATCCAGCTGTGCCATGGAAGGGGGGTGGCCCAACACTAACCTGTTCCCGTGGGGGTGGGGCATGATGCAGCCCCATCCAGCCTTGTGGAGGGGGGATGTGGCCCAAGCCCCATGGGAGGAAATGGGGGCAGCCAAGTCCTTGGCACTGAACTAGCTGTGCAGGTTGAGGGAGTATAGCCAGGCCCTGCAGGGGGAAAGGTGTGTGGCCTGGCCCCAAACCAGCTGTGCAGGTGGAAGGGGCTAGGACCTGACTTAGCCAGGAAGAGGGAAGGGGGCAAGGCCCATTTCTCAACTCATAGGAGCCATGCGGGTCAGATTCCAAGCTCCTCAGGCTTCATTTGGCCAATGGGATATAGGTTAAGCACCCCTAAGTTAGATTAAGGATTGTATAGGATGGTTTGGATAGGGATGATCCTGTCTCAAGTAGGGGGTTGGACTAAATGACTAGCCCTACTTCTCTATAATTCTATGATTTCACAGACATTAGGGGCTGGAAGGGACCTCGTGAGATCATTGGGTCCAGCCCTCCTGCCATAGGCGGGAAGTCAGCTAGGATCAAGTGACCCCAGCAAGAAATAAATCCAGCTGTTTTTTGAAGGAATCCAGAGTAGGTGCTTGCACCATCTCTCTGGGGAGTTTGTTCCAGACCCTGGACACATTCACCATAAAGAACTTTTTTCTAATATCCAGTCTAAATTGGCCTTCCTGGAGTTTATGGCCATTAGACCTTGTTATCCCTTGGAGAGCTTTGGTGAACAGATGTTCTCCCAGGTCCTAGTTTCATAGTAGTTTCATAGTAGGTAGGGTCGGAAGGGACCTGAGCAGATCATCAAGTCTGACCTCCTGCCCTGGGCAGGAAAGAATGCTGGGGTCAAATGACCCCAGCTGACTGTCTAGCCTCTTTTGGAAGACCCCCAGTGTAGGAGCGAGCACCACTTCCCTTGGAAGTTGGTTCCAGATCCTAGCCGCCCTTAGTGTGAAGTAGTGTCTCCTGATATTTAGCCTGAATCTACTCTTGGTCAACTTATGGCCATTGTTCCTCGTTACTCCCGGTAGTGCTCAGGGGAACAGGGACTCCCCCACAGCCTGCTGATCCACCTTGGCAAGTTTGTAGATGACCACCAGATCCCCTCTCAGCCTTCTCTTGTGGAGGCTGAACAGGCTCAGGCCCCATAGCCTCCGCTCGTAGGGCCTGCCCTGCTGCCCATCATGTGAGTGGCCCTTCTCTGGACCCTTTCCATGCTGTCCACATCCCTCCTTAAGTGTGGCACCCAGAACTGGATGCAGTACTGCAACTGTGGCCTGACCAGTGTCGCATAGAGGGGGAGAATCACCTCCTTGGACTTGCTCATGATGCATCTGTGGATGCATGACAAGGTATGGTTAGCCTTCCTGGCTGCGTCCCCACATTGGTGGCCCATGTTCATCTTGGAGTCTATAATGACTCCAAGATCCTTTTCTGCCTCTGTGCTGACTAGAAGGAAGTTCCCCAGCCTGTAGGTATGCTGCTGGTTCTTCCTCCCTAGGTGTAGTACCTTGCACTTGTCAGTATTGAATCCCATCCTTTTCTCATTCACCCATCCCTGTAACTTGTCCAGATCTAGTTGCAGCCTGTCCCTCTCCTCCAGCCTGCCCACTTCTCCCCACATCTTAGTGTCATCCGTGAATTTGAACAAGGTGCTTTTCACCCCCTCGTCCAAGTTGCTGATGAAGATGTTGAACAGTGCGGGCCCGAGGACCGAGCCCTGGGGGACCCCACTGCCCACATCCCTCCAGGTCAAAAAAGACCCATCCACCACCACTCTCTGGGTGCGGCCCTCCAGCCAATTTGTGACCCATCTGACCGTGTAGGCATCGACGCCACAGTTGCCTAATTTCTTAATGAGACTGGGGTGAGAGAGAGTGTTGAAAGCCTTCCTAAAGTCTAGAAAGACTGTGTCCACTGTGACACCTGCATCCAAGGATTTTTGTGACCTGGTCATAGAAGGCCACCAGACTGGTCTGACAGGACCTGCCTCGAATGAACCCATGTTGGTTGCCCCTAAGCATGATCTCTCCTGCTGGCCCCTTGCAGATGTGCTCCTGCATAATTTTCTCAAAGAGCTTCCCCAAGACTGAGGTAAGACTAATGGGCCTGTAGTTTGCTGGGTCCTCTTTCCTTCCTTTCTTGAAAGTGGGGACCACATTGGCCCTTTTCCAGTCCTCCAGCACCTCGCCAGAGTACCACGAGTGCTTGTAAAGCTGTGCCAGGGGTCCTGCAATGACCTCTGCTAATTCCCTCAGCACTCTGGGGTGGAGATCATCAGGACCTGCTGATTTGAATACGTCTAGACCCACCAGAAGTTCCCCAACTAGGTCCTGACTGACCCTGGGCCTGGCAGTGCCTCCCCTGGGTCCGTTGGGGATCCCAGTGGGGGGGGGTGCCCCAGTCCCTGCTCAAAAAGATGGAGGCAAGGAAACTGTTAAAGAGGTTAGTTTTGTTGTCTGGTGTGACCACCAGATTTCCTAACATATCCTGCAGAGGCCCTACATTACCCGGTACCTTCTTTTTACCTGCTATGTATATAAAAAAGGACTTCTTGTTATCCTTGATCTGGGTCGCTAGTCCCAGTTCCATCTCCACTTTAGCCATCCTAACAGCCCCGTTACAGTCTTGAGCAATGGAGGTATAATCCTCCTTGGTGATGGGCCTTCCCTTTCATCAGGTGTACACCTGCTTTTTAGCTTTGAGAGATTCGTGGATGCTTCTGGTGAGCCATGGGGGCTTTTAAGCACTCCTGCCCCCTTTGATCCACATGGGGATTGTCACCCTTTGGGCTTGCAGTATCATCTCCTTAAGGAACGGCCACTCTTTTTGGATTCCCAACTCCCCTCCCCTCCGGGACCTCAGTGCCTCCCCGACTAGTCTCCTTACCTATTGAAATCTGCCCTCCTGAAGTCTAGGGCTATTGCCTTGCTGCAGGCCTTTGACACCCTGCGCTGGATGGTGAATTCCAGTAGGCGATGATCACTATCGCCCAGGTGGTCGAGAACCCACAGTCCACTCACCAGGTCATCGCCTGTGGCCAGGACCAGGTCCAACAAGGCATTTCCCCTGGTGGGACTGTGCACCTCCTGGGTTAAACAGAGGTCCTGTAACTTGGCTAAGAACCTACGTGAGCGGTTAGACCTGGCTGACTGCTCTTCCCAGCAGATGTCTGGGTAGTTTAGGTCACCCATGATGACCACGTCCCTTGACTTTACTGCCTCTGCAAGCTGACCTGAGAATTCCCGGTCCAGCTCTTCCCCCTGGTCGGGTGGCCTGTAGTAAACCCTTACGGTTAAGTCCCTTTCCCCCCAATCCTTTTGTATATGGACCCAGAGCACTTCAGTCTGCCCCTCCTCTGACCCAGTGCTGTTTGCTGAGGACATGTATTGCTCTTTGATGTAGAGCGCCACACCCCCACCTTTCCTCCCTGTTCTATCCCTCCTGTACAGCCTATAGCCCCTGATGTTTACTGCCCAGTCATGCATTGGATCCTGATGTACTCCTCTTATGAAGTGGTAGGCTGCCACCAAGTCCTGCCCTGAGCCTTCTCTTCTCCAGACTGAAGAGTCCCAAGTCCCTCAGCCTCTCCTTGTACAGCCTTCCCTCCAGCCCTTGAATCATATGAGTGACTCTCCTCTGGACTCTCTCAAGCTTCTCCACATTCTTCCTGAAGTGGGGGGCCCAATACTGGATGCAGTACTGCAGCTGCAGTCTCACCAGGGCCGAGTAAAGTAGGAGGATGACTTGCCTGGTTTTGCTTCAGATACATCATTGGATACATGCCAGAGTTTGGTTAGCTTTGCCTGCCACCACATCACATTGGTGGCTTATATTCATCTTGTGGTCAATCAAGACCCCCAAGTCCCTTTTGGTTGTGGTGCTGCCGAGCCTGTAAGTATGCTGAGGGTTTTTCCTACTGAGGTGCAGCACCTTGCACTTCTCTGTATTAAAGGCCCTCCAGTTTTGGTTGGGCTACCTTGAAAATGCGTCCAAGTCGGCCTGTATCCCCAGCCTGTCCTACGGTGTGATGGCCCTCCCCCATAATTTGGTATCATCCGTGAACCTGGCCAGTTCACATCTGACTCCCGAATCTAGATCGTTGATGAAAATGTTAAAGAGAACTGGCCCAAATACCGGCCCTGAGGGACTCCACTGGTAACACTGTGCCATGTTGATTTGCTCCCTTCAACTACTACACTTTGGGTCCGACCCCATAGCCAGTTGCCTAGCTATTGGACCATATGATGACCTAGGCCACAGTTCCCCAGCTTAACCATGAGGACATGGGGAACTCGGTCATGTCTGAGTTGAAGTTGAAGTCCAGATAAATGACGTCCACATCATCTCCCTTGTCCAGGGCATATGTTACCTGGTCATAGAAGGAGATGAGGTTGGTCAGGCAAGACCTGCCAGTCACAAAGCCACATTGGCTGGCATTCAGAAGCCTGTCTTTCGTTAGTCTGGCATTGATGGATCCCTTGACACTTTTCTCCAGGACTTTTCCAGGGATGGACATCAGACTGATTGGTCTGTAGTTCCCTGGCTCATCCCTCCTCCCTTTCTTGTAGATAGAACAGACCACATTGGCTCTTTTTATTCTGATACCAGAGGGGAAGGAAAGAGAGATAGTCTCCTCCATATACAAACATGTTGTAATATGCCGCAACCTTCAAAGCCAAAATATATAAACAAAAGAAACTATTTTTCATTCTACCTACTTCTTCAATTACCATCTGTTCTTTACCTCTAGGTAAATTTTCAGTGATTTTCTGTTTACATAATTCTCTCCTGTTGTATCTGATACCACTGATATCTACCTGCTCCTAAATGATATGTATATCCTCAGCTTCTATGACCCTATCTTTATGATTATCTGCCTACCTCTCCGGTGATTCTTTGTGTTTTTGGTGCCTTTTCCTCATTTATTCTCCCCTCTTTATTAGGGTTTTTTGTGTCCTATTTTGCTTGTATAATACCTTCACAATAATCTGAATAAACCATCATTGAACAAACTCATCCACTCACATGAAGTTTACGAAAGCAGTTAAGTACCTTTCTCAAGAAGATTTAATTGCAGATTCTTTGTCCAAGTATCACTCTACTCTAAAAACATTCTCTCTGGGGAGAAAAACTTTGCATGCTAACAATGGGGAAATGTACCACTTCAGGCTAAACCTGTGATCAGGCAGGGTACAAAATTAAAAGAACATTTTCTTAAACTATGGTCAAGAAGTAGGTGGGTGGGATTTACCAATCCAGAGCTGAACTACTATAACAGTTCAATCTATCCATTCCAATGCTAGTATAAATGAAAGAAAATTGCTATAATGTTACATTTATTTCATTCAAGTTTAAAGTTACAATAGTTAAGCTCTACTTATACCAACTTTGGAGCAGATGGATGAAATAGTTATATTGGTTTACTGTAGGACACACTGAACCAGTATAAATTAAAACTGATATAATGATTTTTCCTGTTTATAATCTTTGGTGTTTTTGAAGCAGGGGAAAAATTATTTTGCTCTGAACCTGTCAATCTCCTATATGAGGAGAAAGAAATTTAAATTTCTTTCCTTGCCCACCTTAGACTTTCAGAGTGTTAGTCTGCTGCTAATAGCCAGAACAAGCAGAATACTATCTTGTTCATGTGGCCCTTTCTTTTACACATTAAGAACCATAAAGTTATCTGTTTGAGTATCTGATACATTTGGGCTACAGTCCTTTTAAAATTAATTAATCATAGTATGTATAGTCTATGATGGTAAACAAAAATCAAACTAAAAGAAACACAAAACAAAACCCCAAATTCTTCCTTTAGTCAGAATTTTTGGTATATTCTAAGAACAGAATTCTAGGAATTCTAGAATACAGAGTTATAGAATTCTAAGACTTTCTGTAAGATCATTTCCCATATATTATTCTACCTCTCTGGCTATGGGAATTAATTTAGTTGCAGATGCTTGTGGAATTTAAGTTTTATTGTTACAAGACTAGCATCACCATAGAGTCAATGGAGAGATGCCTAAGGCCCCTGCTACACATTACATATATTATGCAATTAACTGGTTAATCGTATAATATGGTCAGACCAGCCAAGCGTGCAAAGTAATTATTACATCACAAAAATGTCCGTCCAGGTATGGAAAGAGCCAACTAGCTACAACGTTAGTGCTTGAAAATGTGTAACAACTCTGTGGTTGGTTTCTATCCAGCTTTATTATGAAAGTGTGGCAAGGCTCTAAGAGTGATTTAGGTTTATGCATCTTTGTTGTCTACACAGAATAGGAGTGATATGCACTTCTAAATGGTCTGTAGTCTGTAGGTACTTAAAGCTAGACAGTTGAAAATGCTGAAGTCTGAATTTCCATCCCTCTCAAATCATCCAGTAGGCATCTAGTGTCACTCAGAATTCACTCAAAAT
Organism: Alligator mississippiensis; assembly: GCF_030867095.1. Lineage (NCBI taxonomy): Eukaryota > Metazoa > Chordata > Crocodylia > Alligatoridae > Alligator > Alligator mississippiensis. The sequence continues at coordinate 220,563,778 of NC_081824.1, read as the reverse complement.
GTCTACTTCTGAAGATAGACAAGTCACAACAAGGACTGTGAAGACCTTCTTTCAACAGCCTAGCAGTTGGAGCATAGGGTTCTAGACTCTCCTTGTGGTGAAAGTATTTAACCCACATCTCCGACTATATAGGAAAGTGCTGTAACCCTAAGCCTATGGAACAAGCTGAGTGAAGGAGCGCTCCATTCCCACCGTTGAAGCTGGTAACTCAACAGCCAAAAGTTCAAGTCATGGGCCAATAGGAGGACAAGAAAAAGGGAACCTGTCTCTGTTGCTTAGAGGTTAGGGCTTGTGGGAACTTGCTACTTTCCGGTATAGGGGGAGCTCAGGATTGTGATCTTAGACTCCCCCTGTACTAGTGTGGCAGGACACTGTGGGCACCTGTCACTTTAAGGGCCAAACCAAGCAGCCACCAGGTGCTTAATTGTGGCAGCCATTTTAGATCCATGGCTGCCTATATAAACAGGGTAGTTTGCTGCTTGTAGGCAGTGAGTAACGTTGCTTGGCTGCAAGACTGCTTGGAACATCCTGGAGGTAAGGGCAGGAGCTGTAGGGGATAGTTTAGAGGCTCCTGGTCCTGGGCATGACCTAAAACTGCACCTTGCTGGGAGTGGGTGGCCTGGTGGGGCTCTCAGTGGTGCGGAAGCCTCCAGAAATGCCAGGCCAGCTACCACCCTGGTGAAAGGTGAGTAGGGTCACCTTAACCCCAGACCTCACCTTTGGATGGGCCTTATAAGATCAGAGTAGGGTAGGCCAGGTAAGCTTCTGGAGGTGCCTAAGCTTGCTGGGGGAGTGACCTTGGAGGGCCAAGCACGTTTCCAAGAGCACCTGAGCTGGGAATGGGGGACCCCAAGCCATAAGTGCAAGTAGGAGGCAAAAACCCCACTGAGGTACTCGACTGGTCAATGCCGGGGCCAGGACCAAAGGTTCAAAAGGGCCAGGGGCCCACCGTGAGGGACGCCCACAAAGAGCTAAGAAGCTCGGGGTCCTGACTGGGCCTGAGATGGGGCCAGGGGGCTTATGGAAGCTGAAGGTCCCCAGGGTTGGGGGCACAGCTAATGGGCAAAGGCAATGGTTGAGCTAACTGCCTGAGATGCTATCTGCAAGGCTTGGGCTGTGGTGTAGGGGTGGAATGGAGCTGTGGATAGTGCCCTCCCAATATTGGGGTGTACAATGGGCAGCCTCACACCTTAATTAACAACTTAATTACCAGCAAGGTGTGGCGAGCAAGACAGGCGGGCGGTGTGCCCAGAGGCAGGTGGGAAGCTAGCCCTGTGGCTAGCCAGGGACTCCCACTTTGCCACAACTAGCAATAAGGCATGATGAGATCTGATGTGCATGGGTCACTCCCATAGCTGCATGTCTTATTGTCTGACAGGACTCCACAGCTGTGAGCCCCAGCACCTTCAGGACTTCCAGCCACTGAAGCACACGGTGTGCCCTGGTGGCTGGGACATGATGGGGCTTCCAGCCTCAGGGGAATACCTGGCCACATGTTCAATTAATGGTGTGATAGGAACAAGCCACAAAGTTATTATGTATGTTATGTGGAATAACTTTGTGGCTTATTCATCTTTTTTAGGCCACTAAGTAATTGATTGAACATGAGCAGGTCGCAACTTAAGTGTAACATGTGGCAGAGGCCTAAGTTTCTGCCAGTGGGCATATGTGAAGCCACCTAATCAATAACACTGCCACACAGGTAGCAAGATATACGGGAGTCCTATTTCAAATCCTAGAGTTTCCTCATGAGATTCTCAAACTAGATGCAGGAACACTTTTTTGCCAGTGGGGGGCCTCTCCTTTAGATAAGTTTTGATCTAACCTAGGCACCTAACCCAAGGAAAGGAATCATGGATTAGGACCCTAAGGAAAGAAGGTGCTTAATGGCCAGATATCCAAGTGCCCATATCCTCTGTATTTCACTCCTTGCTACTTTAGAAACTCTCAGCTTCTCTGGTTTTAAGGATCCCTTACTTAGGGATCTAACTCTCCCAGGAATGTATGCTGAGCTAGGCTGTCCAACTTGAGGCCAAATATGCTAAAGTAACAAATTCCTAGGAGTTAGGTTTTGCGGTGCCTAACTACCAGAGGATGTAGCTTAATTTAATTAGTGCATTAAAATTTATGATAGTATAGAGAAGTCTTATTCTGTTTTGCCACTCTACAGTTAACAACGTAACCTGTGAATGCTCGTTCATGACATCTTGTATCAGAACCACATTTTTAAAGAAAGGAATGAATCTGACCCAAATCAAGGATTATTTTTCTGTACAGACCTGTACCAGTACAGCTCTAACTGGAACACATATTAAATATGATATTATGTTCACAGTAAACTCCAAGTTCTTAATTTACAAATACTCAGTATTGGATATTCCTAAATTGAGTTGCTTGGAAGACGTATTAAGCTTTTTAGACTAAACTTTTTCCGTTTCAAGTGCAAATGATTGTGCTTTAAATGTATAGCAAGCATTTATTAACTTTAAAAGACATATTTTCGTTCTGCAAAATACATGCATCCTGATTAGATTTATTACAGGAACTGTAATAGTCATTTCACTTATGACTAGTTAATTGCCTGCCAATAGGACCTGGTAGAAGGCTCCTGGCTGCTATAAACATGGAAACTGCTGTTATGAAAAGACTATAGAAAAAGAGCAGCAGGGAGCTAATGAGCACTGTTTGAAAGCAGCAGTGTAGAACTGCTAATGTAGGGAGAGAACTGAGGGATAGTTAGAAGAGTGCTGAGGATGAGAACTGTCAGAGCTAGGGAAAACTGCCAATTCAAAAGCTTGCATGGAAGCATCTAAGCAAAGGAGAACTAGTAGGGTATGATAATTTGAAGACCAAGAGGATTCCTTCTGCTAAAAGGTTCCCAGATAAAGACATTCCAGCAGAGGTAAGAGTTACAGGAAAGAAGCCTGAGGAGTAAACATGGTAGGAGAACTTTTCAGTGGGCAGAATCCCTTTTTCAGAAGCCATGATGTGAAGAAGTGGGAGTAGGGTTGCAAAGTCTGTGAAGGATTGCTTGGGGGAGTGGGCATGGGAATGGAATGGGGAGCATTAACTCAAAGTTATGAGCTATAGACTGGGATTCTGAAGTACAGCACAAAGGAATAGGACTGCTGCATCTGAATCTCTCTCTTACTGAGCATGTGAAGGCCATTTCTGAAACGCAATTGGACAGATCTGTGGATGGTCAGATTTATACTAATAAATTATGCCCAGAATGTTGAATAGATTCTAAGAAGGATCACATTTTCTTCTGGGAGGGAAAGAGTTAACCATTTATTGTCCTATAGGGAGGAAGGTCAAGGCGTGGTTTGTTCTGTGGACTACAGTGGTAACCGAGGCAGGACTCTCCTGTCTTGGAAGAGCTGGCTTAAAGGAGGACACCCATGTTGGATGAAATCTATTAAATTGATCCATTAGCCAATTTCTGTGACATCTTATGAGAGACATAATTATGAGTGAGGCCTGGAAATAAAAAGGTAATCACCAGCTTAGGGAGTTTTTCTTTCATTCATTTTTTTAGGGGAAAAACTGAACACAGAAAACTCTATCATTTGAATGTTGCTCTGTTTAAGGTCCTGTTGTACTTTGACTAAAAGTATATTATTTAAAAAAAATAATAATTTAAAGGCTGTTCTATGTTGAAGCCTAATAATAAAAACAAGGGCTCACTACTTATAGTAGGAAATGGGTTCAGATTTTGAAACCTGGTATATCTTATGCTCCTGGAATAGCAATAATGTCTTTTTCAGTAACATGGCTATCTTATTTGTATGTCAAGAAGTACTCAGTTTTTCAAACTTTTATTATACATTACTCTTCTTTTTATATGCTCATATTAAAGGAGAGGTCTACAATGTTGCCACACTTAAATACCTCATGATTAGTGTTCCGCATTCTGTTTTTATTGTTTTTGTTTTTTCCACTGATAAGTTCCCTGATTTGTTTTTTGAAGTCATTCAGTTCTTACTGATTGACACTCTCACTCATTTTTCAATTCAAATCCATGTTAACCGGCACAAGTGGGGAATGGGCCATTCCATACACATGCCAGTAAACAGGGATTTGAACTGAAATGGGTGGTGCTGGTAAGCTAAAAATGCCGCTGTGCCAGTTACCTGAGGCACAAGTATCTGGCCGGACATGGGAGAAGCGGTGGCGGTGGCTGTATGCAGAGCGGGGAGGGGGACGGTGGCAGTGGCTATGTGGGGGCTGAGGGTGGGTAGCTGGAGCCACTACCTGGTGGTGTGGGGCTCCCAGCTCTAACCCTGGGTAGGGCTGGAGGTGCTGGGGTCAGGGTCGTGTGTTTTCTCTCTCTCCACATCTGGCCACACGCCACTCCCCCCTCCCTCCAAACACCAGGGCAGCCCAGCAGCAGGCCGCTGCTGCATGGAGAAGGGGTGTGAATGCAGCCAGGGAAGAAAGGCATGGCACGGAATCATGTGCTTTCTGCCGCTGATCCAGGGGCACACACCCCCTTAGAAGAGCCCGGCACAGGCCCCCCCCAGCCCACAGCCCTCCTGGGGGGCATGTAGCAGCAAGAGCTGCCCCCCGCCCCCTCACTGACAGTTCTTCCCACTTTGTTCCCTGCTGCAGCACCGTGAGCAGCCGACAGGCTGCACCGCATTCCTCCCCCCACCCCTTCCCTAGTCCCAAACTTACTCTCTCCCTCTCTCACTGCCAATTTTCTCTCCATTTAAGCTGATTTTTTTCTCCCTTTTCTTCCTTTTATCCTGATTTCATCCTGGTTTTTATATTTTGAAGATAAATCCTGAAAAATTCCCAGATTATTTAAAAAAACCCCAAAAACTGAGAATGAGGAACACTACTCATGATGCATACTTCTTAAAACCTTGATAAGCTTCTAACACTTTTCTCTGTGATTCTATTCTTTGATTTTTGGATTTTTACTTTTTAAAAGACTATATAACTATTCCAAAAGTATAATAAAAAGAAGTGGGAGGAGCATGTCACAGTGTTACAGAAAGTGTTTTATCTGGACAAGTTTTTAAAAAAAGAGACAGTTCAGATGCATTAAATCTTGCCTGCCAGATTCTGGTTATAAATTTCATGTGGCAACTGCACCTGCAGTGCAGGTTGCTCTGTGTAGCCCTTTTGACTTCATGGGACTCCACACACAAACATCCACCTAAACCCGCTTCACTGCATGATCAAAACAATTTGCTCATGACTCATGCTGGTGGACAGTTACACCTATGCATAGTACTAGTGAAATCAAGTGCTGCAAAGGTTTGCTTATGCAGTTCTGATCAAGGGTTTTTTTTGGTTTGTTATTGTTGTTTTTTTGTTTTTTGTTTTTTGTGGGGTTTTTTGCCATAATGTTAAAAAAAAAAAAAATGGCATCAGTTTAATTTTGTTTAAATCTTAGGTTTTCCCTGCAGTGTTATCAACCTAAGGAGGCAGCTCTGTTAAATATAAGGAACAGAAATAAGGAACAGTAGCTACCAACTGGTAAGTTTCACTTTCATTTATCTTCAGCTTTCAAACTGGGAAATGCAAATAGTAGAAAGAATTCATACAGAGCCTGTTGATACAGTCCTGAACTACTTGCCAGCATTCTGTGTCATGTAGGCACTGTGAAATTAGGAGATTTTAAAAATAAAAAGCACTGGATATAATACTATTAACATAACATGACTAAAATAATTTTAAAAACCTGTTCTAATATACCTATGAAAGCAACTTGTTTTTTCACTTTTGTGAACTTTGACAAAGAACGTGAATAAGACTATCTCACTTTTTTTAGTAATTTCTAGTCATACAGTCTATCGTAGTGCAATATCTGAGTTGCAAACAGTACTGAGGAATATTCATTTTTTTCCTGTTTTTTTTTTTTTTTAAGCTTTCGTCCCAATATGTGTTTGTTGCATGAAAAAACTTCTTAGTCTTGGATCATTATAAATAGCTATTTTAGAATCTACAAGTTGGTCCCAGATTATACATTGATCCTTTAAATAATTTTAAAAATCCTTACCATTAACTATTCTTCCTTTCCCAAAACACCAACATTTAATGTAATCCCAATGCATGAATTTGACTACTCTCAGGCTAATTTGTGACCTGTAATTTTCAAAACTAAACACAAAACAGATGATATGATTTTTTCTTCCAAGGTGACTTTGATCTCTCAGAGTTCAAATATCCTGTCGGGGGCAGGCATAAAAGATGAGCTTTGGGTTATGCTCTAAAGCATGCCAGCGCCTAATTCTTGCTGTGAGTTCCAAGTTCAGACAAAGTGGGAGGGCTAGCTGATGGCCTGGCAAACAATCTCTACTTCTACATCTAGCTAACGTAAGTTGGATGTAGAAGTGAATGTTGTCTGCTACTAAACTTCTCCAGGATACACATGTATTCAGAAGTGCCGATCTTGTTCTGTAATCTGATCCCTAGCTCCTAATAGTGACAATGGTATTCTGTCTAATATGCTTTCATAGATAAGCAATTAATGCATTTAAACCTTTTAAAACCAGTAATAGGTACACTGTAGTGATCTCCAGCAAATTCTGTACACTGGATAACTAGCTATGGAGGAAGAATGAACTTTTTAATTCAGGATTCTACTACAGAGGTTGCTGTAAAACAAGTAGGACTAAGGAATGTATAAAAAATGTTGGATTATGGATCTCCTGGTAGGGTAAAATGAAGCCAATAAAGAGCGGAGAAAATGGGTAATAAAAGAAAAGTAGTATCTTTAATAATGATTTAAAAAGATCTACTGGAATGATTGTAATTAATGGTGGACTAGAATAGTACAAACATTAAGGAGGCTTTCAAGAGACATGAACAGAAATCTACATGAGACACTGTATGTCCTAATTGAACTTCTGTTCTTATGGCTTCCATAAATTCAGGATAAAAAAGAACAGAAGTACAACTAAGATACTAGCACACAACATGAAGTCACATGAACAGTTCTGTGACTTAATGAACAGAACCCCACCAATACATGAACCTAAACTTGATCCAAAAAATGAACTCAGGATGAAACAGGCCAATGATATTAAAGGGCGTGATATATGCAGTCAAAAGGTTATAAAAGGATGAAATGCTTTGTGTTGACAACATTTCATTTCTACTAAAGAATGGAAGTGTAGATTTTAGTTGCTTGGCATAGAGCAGGAGTGAGCAACATGGCCTGCTGGCTGGATCCAGGCTGCAGAGCCACTGGATCAGAAGGCTTTGCTGCTACCTGCTAGGCCAGGGCAGTTTCCAGCTGCACTCGAGTTGTAGTTGGAGGTAGGATTGGGGAGAGGCAGTTTCTAGCTGCACTCAAGCTGCAGGGCAGGGGTGGAGAAGGTGGAGGGAAGAAATGGGGAGTGGCAGCAGTGTGGACAGTTTCCAGCTGTGCCCGATACAGCTTCCCAGTGGTAGGAAGCTGTGCCTGTGCTGCAGCCAGGGAGCAGGGGACTTGGGAAAACTATGCATGGCATGGGTATAGTTCTCAGCTGCCCAGTCTTGATGCAGAGCCTAGTGGCTTGGTCATGGCACAGGTGAAGGCAAACCCTATCTGCTGCTAACATGCCACTGAAGCTGCCTGGTTCGCAACAGACTTGGAGCATGGTTGTTCTGGCCCACCGCTTGGAAAGGTTGCCAGCCGCTGGTTTAGAGTCATCCTAAAGTTTGGGAAACTGTTTCAGAAGATTGGAAAAAAGGATCGCAATGCCATTGTTTCATTTTTCAAAAAAGCAGCCTGATCAGCTTGCTCAAAAATCCCAGGGAAAGAGCTTACAATACTTCTGGCAAATCATCTGCAATACTGCCTTGACTCCACAGTAGAGACAACCAGTATAGACTCCACACAGGCCAATCCATGATCCATGCTTTCTGTGCTTTGTAGATTGTAGTCATTTTTCAGTAAACAATGACAAGAGGAAGATAAACACTGTAACTGTAGACGTTGTGACTGCTTTTAAATTAGTAGTGGCTTCATCAGTAGTGTAGTTATAGCTACACCCGTTTGCAGTGCCTAAAGACTTAGTGTGCCTAGTAGAGGTATTTAACCATAATATGGGTGGCTTTATAAGAGTTAATGATTACATGACATATTATTTCTCAGAAGAATCCAGAGTAGTCCAGAGAGGTTTCCTCTACCCAGCAACCACCAATGTTCCAACTGACTGAGACTAAAAAAGGAAGCATAACATTTAAGAAATTATCTTTAGAGGGTCTTGAATATGGGGACGATGTTGCTAGGCTTGGTAAACCTTCCAGCAACTGATGCTGGGGGAAGTAGCAAAGACTGAAGAACCAGAGGGTCTTAAGACGAACAGTAATAAAACCAAAGCTGTGTATGTCTCCTACAAAATCAGAAGCAACTGATCTCCCAGTGCTGCATGTGGAGAGGAATGACATTGAAGGGGTTTACTATCCAAGTGGGTAACTGGCAGCTAGCAGATGGTTCTGTCATGAAAGAGTCACACTTTGCACTGGGCCTCTTTCCCAGAGGCATTTGGCCTCTGTGTGGGTGGCAGGATGCCAGCGCAACAGAGAAGCAGGTGGATTTAAGAAGATCCCCTTAGCCCGCAGCCTCATGCCAAAGGACAGCAAGCTCCAGGTGGCGGCAGAGTCACCATCAGTTTGCAGAAGCACACACCATAGATCAATCAGCCAGCCTATGAAACAAATGTGGCTAGATTTCTTCATCTGGAGAGATTTAGGCAGCTGAGGCAGCCCAGGCACTCAGGGCCTCAGCTTCCTATTAGGCGAGGGACCAGCCCTTCCAGCTCCACGCTCTGCAGTAGCCAGGCAGATGCCCTGTGGCTGGGGCTGGAGTAGGGTAGCCAAGAAATTTTGTTTTTTTTTTTAAATGAAATTTTTCATGTTCCAAGCCAAGCAGCCAAATCAAGTTCAAATCCATGAGTCAATCCAGAACCATAAGTGGCCCTACAACCAGCAAACATCCTCCACCCCCACTAGGGGCTCCAGATATTCCAACATCTTTTGGCAGGTGTCCTACGTGCAAGCCCAGGCCTGGAGCCATTTCCATAAAATGAGCATTAAGCCCCAACACCTCAGTAGGAACTAAACCACACCAGAAAAAGTTATCCCCACGAAGCTTAAGGAAAACTGCCTTCTTGGACCCAGATACATGGTGTTTCCCCTGCTGACTAAGGGACAGGGGGTGGGGGGAGTTCACCAGGCAGGGACCCAGCAGCTGGGGGGCCACCCAGCTGTAGTGGGATCCCATCCCCAGGCAGACAGCTCAGTTGCCAGCATCTCCATGCTCCCCAAGGCATGCCCTGCAGCATTGCCAGGTCTTAAATATGAAATGATCATATTGGAAGCTCAAAATGATCATGTTTCCTCAAAAAACCTATTGTCCACTGAAAAAAAAAATCTGCAAATAAGCTTGCAAAGAAGTCTTTTGATTTCCTTTGCCTTGCTCACTGTAAGCCGGCAGCGAGCGAGTGAGGACCGGGTCATCCAAGTCGAAGCACTGCTTTATCTCAAGGCAAGTCCGAAAGCGGGTTCGGACCCCCCGAGAGTGGGTTTTTGCACGTGCTGCGTCAATGAGCTGCTTCAAGCATGGTCCTACGTTTTCTTATTCTGCCTCCTACGCGGTACGAGGATCGCAATGACGACACGAAACTGATAATGACCATGTCCCGCGCCGGCAGGCGCGCCCGGCTTGAGGGGCAGAGCTCCCGCAGCCAACACCCCCTGACAGGGCCCTGCCCCCCGCAGAGCCCCGCCCACATGGGGGTAACGTAGCAGGGGGCGTGGCGGTACCTACCCTGCGCTGGGACCCTGAGTGCGAGCAGCGCCAGCAGCGCCAGGGGCAGAGCCTTCATATCCAAGCCGCCACCAGCCAAACCCCACCCCCTCCGCGCCGGCTCAGGCCTGACGCGGTTACTTAGCAACCGCCGCCCCTCGCTCACGGCCAATCAGAGGCGCCAGCCCGTCCTGCCCTTCCACCCGGAAGCGGGGCGCGAGCCCCAGCTCGGACGCCCTGGGCATGCGTTTGTGCGCGCGCGGGTCTGCTGTTGCTGCCCGTTGGGGCGCGAGGCGCTGAGGGGGGCGGGGCCCCGCTCCCCCGCAAGTGCCCCAGTCCACGGGGGAGGGGCGGCGCGAGGTGCTGCTGAGCAGGCACAAGGGGCGGGGACACCTCAGTGCAGCGGGGCCCCGGGCTGTCTCTTTAAGCCCCACCCCACGGGGCGGGGCCGTGCTGGAGCGGCGGGCAGTCCAGCCAATGAGCGGCGGGGCGGGGCGGGCGCTGCGGGGGCGTTGGCGAGCGCGAGGCGGGCCCGGCTGACAGGCGCGGAGGAGCGGCGGTGGCGGCGGCAGTAGCGCGGGAGGGAGGGGGGGGGCGCCTGTATCCCCGCGAGCCTGGGGAACTTGCAGCTCCGCTCCGCCGCCAGCCACAGCGCCATGTACCCCGGGCCCCGGCGCAAGAAGCTCTGGCGGGAGGAGAAAGGTACCGCCTTCCCCCCCCCCCGGTGGGGCAGGTGCCTCCCCATCCCCCCGCCCCACGGGGCCGCCCAGGGCCTCCCCCCTCTGGGGGCCCCTGCCCGGCAGCCCCGCGGGGCCCGTGAGGCGGCGGCGGCCGAGCCCCGCCCGTTGCGAGGGGTGTGGGGGGCGCCCCGGCGTGTGCGGAGGGTGTGGGGGGCGCCCCTGTGTCTCGCTCCTGCAGTTGTTCCCCCCCCCTCCCCCCCCGGCCCTGTCCCGGCTGCGGGTCCTTTGGCACCCCACCCCCTCCCATGTGCTCTGGGCCGTGCGGCTGCCGGGAGGCTAGGTTCGTGCTGGGCACGTGTGTGTGTGTGTGTGTGTGTGTGTGTGTGTGTGTGTGTGTGTGTGTTGGCACTGGGCATGTGCACGTGTGTGCATGTCTTTCTGTGCATGTGTGTGTTGGTGCCGGGCACATGTGTGCGTGTCTGTGTGTGTTTCTCTTCATTCCTGCCCTTCATTTGCATCTCCCTGCCCCAACAGCCACTTCTGCCTCCCATCTCCTTTCCGTGGGGCTGTCCCCCTCTGCTGTCTCTTCCTTGGCCCTGAAGCTCCTTGAGAGAGAGACTTGGAGGGAGGCTGTAGCTTCCTCTTCCTCCATCCCGTGTCAGAACCTCCTGACTCTCGCAGGAAGCCGCTCTCCTGAGTGTGATGCACAGTTTGTCCTGCGTGTGTTGTTGTGGGTGGGTAAGTGGGTGCATTTAAAAACTGTTGTGTTTCCTGAGCTCTTTCTTAGAGCTGCCATGGTCTGCAAGACTCATGTGTTAGTAAGAATTGAAAGGGATAAACTCAGTTTTCCTCATTGCCTCACTTTTCCCTTTCCCCTCACCCCCTTTTCAGTCCTAAGTAGGGATATATAACTAAAATGTGGATCGTCAAAACACAGCAGGCACGGACAGGACAGAGAGAAATAAGCCTGGGAGCCAAAAGGCAGCATGGCACTGCAGTTTTTCTGAGTAACTTGGAGAGTCAGGAGGGGAGAGAAGGGTTTCTAATATAGAAACAGAAAGCTCGAACACTTCCATGGATATAATTGAAAGAAATATTTTTAATGCAGTTAAAACTTAAAATGTTACTGGCTTGTTTTTCTCAAGTTTTAGTCCTAGTGGAGGGTTCAGTTGAAGCGGCAAAGTGTCAAGTATTTGATCTGAGAAATAATTTCTTCTGAAAATAAACCTTATCTGCCAGGTGTGTAAATGACAGAAGAACAGCAGCTTATACAGGATCAGGAGTTCTTCTCTGATCTTAGTTGTGCAAAAGGCTTGTACTTTTCATATATATAGTATATAAAAGTTATGCAGGCTAGCAAACAGAACAGTTAATCAAAACATGCATTCAGTCTTTTTTGCAAGGCTTGTTGTTCTATTGTGACTGAAACAATAGCAAAATAAACCTCATTGATCTCTGAGTAATATAGTCACAAGGTATTAATTTGGAATAGACAGTGTTGATGGCACCTGGATATAATATTGGTGGTAGAGTACAGTTAAGAGGCTATAGTTTCAAGAGTATTTTATTTCTCATGAGGATTTTTGTTTAAGAAGTATATACACTCTTCAGACATCAAACTAGAAATTGTTTTTCCCACTTTGGCTAGAGTTTAACTTGTCCACAAACATACTGATTAACCATTATGCTGATCTTGCAGTTTTTGGCCTAAGGCACTGACTGTCCCCAAAACAAGGCAAGCATACACGCAATAATAGAAATAGTACAGAATCCTGTTACCAGCATCAACTAATTGAAGCTTCTTTATTTGTTTATTTCTGGAAAAAACTAACATTGACATTCTCCATTGTATTTAAACAGATTATATGTAATTGTGTTGTTCAGCAGCAATCCAGTGTGCAACAAAACCCTAAAATATTGCCTTTTCTTAGTATTTTGTTGTAGTTTCCTTTAAGAGTAGGATTTCTTGTCCATATTGCTATGGTAGCTTGGAGAAGCCAGGGCCCCATGCTGTCTTTGGTGCTGCACACAATGTAACGGACGGTCCCTGTCCCAGAATGTAGAAGAAGTAGAATTGATGTAGATTCATGAAGAAACAACAAATCAAATGCATAAGCCACTTTACTGGTGTGAAAGAAAAATCAATCTGCTTGAGGATATCAGGCCCACTTATGTCCGAATGAACTATATACAAGAAGGTATGCATGTGGCTTGGATGCTTCAGAAAAAATACTACTTAAAATTCACAGGTAATGTGTCAGATGTTGTGCATATTTTCATAGTTGCAGTTGATAAAATGACAAGACAGCTTGATTAGACAGTGACAGAAGTTCTTAACTGTGAGTTTTCAGTTTATTGTTCTTTATTCATTATCTTAATATGTAATCAAGGAATTTCAACTTTAAGGAGTTGTAAAACTGCTTTTTAGCTTGCAGGTGGATGAGGAAAGGTGTATAAAACTTAGAACCGTGAATGGTTTCTCCTGTCTGTCACATTTACAGATGCCTGCTAGCCCAAACTTAATGTGAGGTTGCTGAGTAGGAACAGTATCCTAGTAGGACTCTTGATGCACTTTCATTTCTGGTGTTTAGAAGTGGACCTTGTCATCAGTATCTAGATCCTAGCCCTTGCTGTCGAGGAAGCTTCAGCTTCCCTGTTTGTATTAACCCCTGACTAGTAGTGTCTGGTACCAGTTCTTAAGGCTTGGTTACTAGATGTTAGTTAGTATCACAGTGCTTGGGTTGTAAAAACCCTCCTTAGTCTTTTTGTGCTTATCTTCCTACCAGGAGAGCACTGTGCCAAGTCTGTCTCTGCTGCTGAGCCTTCTCAAGACTAGCAGTGTAAAATTGACCTAATTTGTCTGTTTCACTCTTCTCCAGGAAGTTCGGAAGAGAACTGGTGAAACTGGCAAGGATATTAAAATTCTACTGCAGCTGAACCATGACTCCACAAACTAAGAAAAACACATTTGGAAGGCAATATATTTGCAAGTTCAGCCCTTGGAAACATTTCCGCCCCCCCAAGCTTAAATCTAATAGAAACAGTTTAGAACCTCTCTCACGAGAGCAAGTCTTAAATTCTGCTAGTAATACAGAGATGGAAGAATCTGTTTCTTGATGGCAACAAACTTATTTGTGCAATTTTTGCTGATATATGCCAAAATTCTTGGTTTGTATATCCTAGACACATGAAATGTTTTCTGTGCATCTGCCTTAACCTTGTCTTGGTCTGTAGATCCTTTAGCATGCATGTGGAATAGCCTATGCTCTGTGCACCTGGGCATCAGGCAGTTGAATTGCATATACATTAGTGGAGGGTCCAATGATATTTGTTTTATCTGATTTTTAAATGTTTATTTTAAAGATCCAATTAAAGTATATAAGCTGAAGAACTTGAGATAAGCATTTACCCAACTCAAACTTTGGGGGTTTTTTTGTAAAAATGTTTGCAATTATTATGAGGTATATTTTTGTATTCAATAGCTGTGGCTATTGGACTTTTTAATTGTTGTGTGAATGGTACATCCAGTATACGTGTGTGCGTGTAAATGTCAGAATACTGGCATTGATTAGAGCAGCATCTTTTCTCATCCTGTTTAAACAAGACGTCTCAAACATGACTGGGAAATACCATGCCTCGTGAATCAGGATGACTTCTCATCCTCTTCTAATCCTGGACCTCAGCTAAATGCGAAATATGCACTAAGATCTCAGAAGATGCCATCATAAAGTATTGAATCTAGATTGTATATTTCATATTTCGTATATCAAACCAGGAGGCCTTTTAGAGAAACTGTATTTACAGAGAGTATTCATTTAATATTGTCATACTCTGCTTTTATGGTAAATAATCAGAGCCTTAATTTCAGTACAAAGTGATCAGTATGCTGTACAATAGAGCTGTCCAGCTTGTTCCCTGTGAGCCTTGTGTGTCATATGAGGAGTTAAGTTGAGACCCCTGGGCTTCTCTGAGACCGCTGTTCCCCCTTCCATTGCTTTGGCTGCAACAGCATCCAGAGTCTCTGGGATCCATTTGTCTCCAGCTTCCACTTCCTGTTCTTGCCTGGCGGGGACAAGACAGTGTGACTTGGGGAGTGGAGGGTGACCCTGGGGCCACGTGAATGTATAATGCAGGTGTGGGAGGGGGTGCTTGCATGGGCACACAGTTCTGCCTGTGTGAATGCATGATGTAGCGATCAGGGGAAGGGGCAGGGGGGCCTGCCTTGCTTGGTGCAGCCTGTGGGGCATGTGGCTCCCAGCCCCTTAAAAGTTGGACAGCCCTGCTCTACAATATTGCACAGCTTTTTTTATAGAAAGAATTTTTTGTATAAAGCTATTGGAATAAAGTGGTTCAATTCCTTTTCTAGCACTTCATCTTGGGTGAAATCTGCTTCATTAATATTAGCCTAGCATAACTTGGCTTTATGCTGATGCACTGCATACAGCTTGAGACTGATAAAATCTGTGCTCATGACCGTGTGCTATTTTGTGGTACCTTTACCTGCCTCAAATATATACTTTTTATATACGGGCAGGAAGAGCAATTATAGCACCTTCTTTTCACTTGCTGGTGGCATGCAACTTGGGGAATCTATGGTACCACTTTGGTCCGCTTCTTATTTCTGTTACCCCTGCTGGGCTGAATGCTCCGGTGCTATGATGGATATAAGAACCTGGTTGCATATGGCTTGCTTGAAGGGTCACTTCAGCATTCTTTTCGCATATTGTGTTGATATGAGGGTGTCCCGCTCCAAACAAAGTTATACTGCTTATAGAACATTAAATAGTAATGCTTGTCACAGTGGGGAGCTGCCAGGGTTTAGTATCAAGTTAGTGTTAACAACTGCTGCTAACTTTTTTTCCCAAACCTTTTGCTAAGCTCATGGAAAAAGAAAAAAGTTCTTAAGGTTAAACTTATATCTAAATGTATGAATTACATTAAAACATTTGTAATTTATATTAAAATAAAAGCATGAATATTCTTGCTCACTTTTGATATGGGGGAATTCCTTTTTCTAATGGTCTCTTGAGATTAGTATTCGAATGATATTGTTCTTTGGATGCATGTGTGGTGATGAGTGTTTTGAACTTTTTAAAAGTGGTTTTCAGCTGTTTCCTTTAAGAAAGGACCCTCACCCTTCCCACAAATGCAAGAATAGCAAAAATAGGACAGACTACTTTCTGTTGCTTCTGCTCCCTGGCTTGAAAGCTAGCTGCTGGAGAAAGGGGTCCAGAACACGGTCTTTTTAGCCATTCAAAGGACCTTGCAAACTTCTATCAGCATTAGGCTTTTTAAGGCATTGCTTTTGGCTTGCCCCTCTGGTCACAGATATACTACAGTTTGTTTAAAAAAGTAGAGTTGTCTTATAGTGGGTTAAGCCTTATTTTATTAAACTGAAACTGAAGTTAGAGGGAAAAATATTCTGTTAAAGGGGAAGCCATAGAGGGACATATTGCCATCTGGTGGTCAGGATATAGTGAAAGTTGGTGAAGTTTTTGAGTCTGTTCTCTGATTTGGTAGCACCAAGATTTTTTTTCAGGATCAGGAAAATTAAGGTTCAACCAGCAGATCCTAGATGTTAAACTGAAAAATTAATGTTGCCTTGTGAATCTGCCTTTTTGATTGCTTGTTGGAATGCCTGCCCAAACAAGAAGGTCTTATAGCATCTCTGAAAGATGTCCAGGCTTGAGCTATGGCAAACCTCAAAAAGAAGGGAGTTCCAGAGCTGAGGAGTGACTGCCAAGAGTTACCTTCTGTGTGTTTTTTGCCAAGCAGACCTGGTTCAATGATGGTACTTGTGGGAGGTTGCTCTAGGCTCACCTTACATTCTATCACAATCCTTAAGGGAGCAAGTCCTTTTGGTACAGAGCCTTTAGGGCCTTACGTCAAAACAGGCATTTTTGAATTGCACCTGGAAAGCTATTGGGAGCCAGTTTAGGCTCTGGAGTATTGGAGTTGTGATCTTGGTAACCCAGCCACATCAGAAAGCGTGCTGCTGTGTTCTACACCAGCTGCAGCTTCTGGATGGTCTTCAAGGGTAGCTCTACATCTTTAAGGGGCTGCATTGGCTGTGTAGCGGCACTGGGAGGGAGCTATGGCAAAATTTGGGGTGGCTGCAGCCCCCTTTGTAGTCCCTGCCCTGAGCCCAACCCCTGCCAAGAAGAGCCCCGCGCCATCTCATCCCACCCCATGCAAATCCAGGGGCACACGCCCCCCTGGTGACCTCCTGGGGTGTCCCCCTCACAAGCTGCAAGTCTGTCCTGTGCCCTGCCCCACCCCAACTGGGCAGCCCCTGCCCCTTCCTTCCCTCCCTCACTGTGGAGGGCATTGATTTCTTCCCTTCCCCCCCCCCCCCCAATGCCCCTTCACTGTTCCCTCCCCTTCCACCACAATGAACTTACCAGCTGGAGGCAGCTCTCCACGCTACTGGGCTCTGCTCCTTCCTGCCCAAGTGCTGTGCTGCAGCTGCTTGCACGCACAGGTATTTATCAGCCAAATTATCAGCCCCATTGGGCCGATTTCTGATACAGTCAATTTTCTTTATATCGGTAGTGATCCAATATTGGACTGATGTATTGATGCATCTCTAGATGACCTGGATATCATCAGCATACTGATGGAATCCCAGTCTTACTTTCTGCACAGTCTCATTCAGCAGCCATTGAATGGGAGGGGTGACAAGGTGGAGCGCTGGAGGACCCTACAGGAAAGGTTGTGAGGGGATGATGCCCAGATGGTGATGCAAGTGGTGGGGATGAAGCCCAGATGATGATACTAGAGTAAATGCTTGAGTAGCAAAGATCAGAGCCACTTTAGAGTGGTTCTGCAAATACTCATCAGGTTATATAAATTCTTTATGGTCACATCTATCAAAGGCCACTGAAAAATCTAGTAAGATCAGCAGGGAACAATTTCCCCTGTCTGTCTTAAGGCAAAGATTGCCAACCAAGGACATGAGCAAAGTCTCTGTGCTATATCCAGGATTAAAGCCAAACTGACAAGGGTCCGGGAATGCAGTGGCATCCAAATGAAGCTGTTAGGCAGCTGCCCATTCAATTCTCTTCCCCAAAAGGGAAAACACAGTGATACCTGGTTGAGGAGTTAGCATCAGTCTAGTTTCTGGGAGGCATTGACAGCCTCTGCCAGTAGTGGTCCCAGTCTCCCCCAGCTGATTTTTACAAGTCCAGATGAACACAGGACCATTTTGCAGCTGGTTGCCCACATCCCCACCCCTCAAGAACATTTGCTGCATCAGTGTATGAAAGTAATTTAAAATGATCTATATAACCAAGACAAGACCGAGCTTCCTGACCCCCAGACTAAAAGTGGTGGACCCCAGGTCATACCAGGTATTGGCGATTTTTGCTGCAAAGTAAGTGGCAAATGTGTCTCAGTGGACTGAAGAAGACGAATAACATTAAAGTGCATAGTGTAACTTGTTTAATTAAACCAGGTCTATCCAACTGGTGGCCTGTGGATCGCGTGCAGCCTGCGAGAGGTTAACGTGCGGCCCTTTCCGCTCCCCTCCCAGGCTCCCATCTATCTGCTGCTACCTGTATTCCTTTGGCTGCAGCTTCAGGGGCAGGGCAGGGTGGCATGGTGCAGCTCATGCTACTGGAGGAGCTGGCAGCTCAGAGTGCCCATGCAGTGTGGTGCAGCAAGAGAGCCCATAGCTGGGCAGTTGAAGGTGAGGTAGGGTACCACATGCGGTACTGCAAAAGTGTGGGGGAGTTTATGCATATGGATTGCAGCCAGTGGGGCCTGTGGTCCATACTGGTGTGGCCCCCACTGATGTAGCCCATGGGTAGTGAGGTCCCTGCCTGCTTGGAAGTTGGACAGCGTTGAATTACATCATACCTGTTTCTCTTGCATCATCCTTTCCCTAGCAACCAAAAATTACTTTACTTCAATTACTTTACATTTTTTGTTTTTGTTTTTGTTTTTTTAACTAGAGCGTTTGTTGAAGATGACTTTGGAGGAGAGGCGCAAAGAATATTTGAGAGACTATGTTCTACTAAAAGATATTCCAACATGGATGGAAGACATGAAAAGTAAAAGTGAAAGTGATGGTAAGTAAAGGAAAACTGTGTCTTGGCATTTGTGTATGCATGAGTAATGTTATTAGCAGTTAGTTTTGTTAGGTCTGAAACATTAATTAATTTTCTATTCATAATTGACTAATTTTTGGGATCTGAGAAGCATCATCTTTAATTGTACTGTAGGTAATTTTTGGTCTTGATTCTTATAGTGAATTCTGAATGCTTTTGAGGTTGTCTAAATATCAGTTCTGTTGGCCAGGGGCTTACTGTTTTAGGATGCAGATAGAAGTGACAATTTTTGCCTGATCTGGCCCCAGAAAGTGGTCTACAGCTGTGACCAAACAGAAGTGCACAGCAGCTGCAGAATGCTTTAAAAGGGCCCAATCCCATGAAAATCTGAACCCTTGTTGCATGAGTGTTCAGATGAACACATTCCAAAACAAAGCATGTTCTGTAACTTCTGTCTGCAGAGCTCTAGCCTGTCACTGTTTTCACAGTGGGAAGAGGGAAAGGAAATGGAGGGAGTTTGGTCTGGGGTTTTTTCAGCTAGCAGTGGAGGTTGGGACTGGTAGATTGGAGCCTTCCTACCTTGGGGTATGTTTCAGTGCATCTGCCCTACCCTTCAGCCCTGGCTAGGGAACCCCAAGAGTGAGCTTCCTTTGCTCCCTTTTCCCCCCTCCAATTCTGGAAACAGTGTCAGGGCTGGGAGGGAGGGAGTGGCATTGCTAGGGAGATAGCTGCAGGCTCACACCAGGCAGCTAGAATCCCCAGCTCCTGGACCCAACAGTGAATTTCTGTTGGGTCCAGGGGATCGTTTCAACTCATAGCGGGATGCACAGAGAAGTGACAATTTTTACCCAGTGTGACCCCTGAAAGCGCTCTACAGGTGTGACCAAACAGAAGTGCATGGCTGCAAAGCGCTTTAAAAGGGCCCAATCCTATGAAAATCTGAACCCTCATTGCATGAGAGTTCATATGAAGACATTTCAAAACATAGCATCTTCAGTAACTTTGGTCTGCCTGCCTCCCAGCCTTGGATCTGTTTTCAGAAGCGGTGGGGTGGGGTGCTGGCTTACAGCCAGCAGCTGGATTCCCCATCTTCCCCTCCCCACTGGACCCAACAGCATACTTCCGTTTGGTCTGGGGGATTGTTATAACTCAGAACGCTTCCTGCAAAGCATTATGAGTTACAGTGGGGAGCTGTTCTTCTGTCTGCACCCTTGGTGTTCTCTGGGTTTAGTAAGCATAACCACTGTGTGTGTCTCTCCTCCTCCCCCCCCCCCCAAAAAAAAAAAAAAAAAATCTTTTGTGCAGACAATGCTGGCAGCCTGTTAGTTATCTTAGAATGAGAGCTTCTAGTGACAGCAGTATATCAAGGAAGTGAGGTGACTTCATAAGGACTGCACTGGCTGTCACTCAAAACTTTATTGGATTTAACCACTACTTCAAATTTCATTTGAGAATTTAGTAGTTGTATAGATGTGGAAATAAAGGTATTTATCTTGTGGAGAATTGCGTAAAAAGTAGGGCAGTTATATTCTGTACTGTGTTTAGTTTTGGATGCTTCAGCAGGCACTTTTCTATAGAGCTGATTAGATTAGCCTTGTATGGTATTTAGCTTTATTGGTATGTGGGGAAAGAAAAAGTGGCAGTTATCTACCCAAGCCTTCAGGAATAGTGGATAGGTGAACGGTAAGCCTGCAGTGCATAACCTTTCTTGCTTGAGGTAATAAAGCATGCAGTATTTCTTTTACATTATTTATCTATCTGTCTATCTGTTTGTTCATTCATTCATTCATTCATTCATTAGTAAATTGTAAGTCTGTCTTGGATAGCTGTACCTGAAGTTGGCCTCCCTGATTATGGCACAAGGTCTGAGTATCTGTGTATGCAACTAAATACATGTATTTGGAATGGCTTTGGGATGTACCCCATGAAATTACTTCATTCCTTAGTATTTTACACAAACTAAAAAAAACACAAAAACAAACTTGCAACACAGGACCAAATCTCCCTTACTTTCATGTGAACATGAAGGGGATGTGACCGCTTGACAGGGTCTCTCCCAGGCCTTCTTTGGGGTCCTGTTCAGCCAAGGCCTGTCTATTGCAGCGATACCCTGTAAGGACATAGTAAGCAAGTAGCTTTATGGTTGTAGGCCAGGGAATGATGATATAGACAGAGTCTTTATAGTTAGGTCATATCTCTATGGTTAAACCTAATATTCTTCACTCACGCTTTGTATCTTTCAGTGAAAATAGAAAACTGAAGCAGTCTTCTGGGAAGGTGTCAGAAATTCAGTGTCCCACATGGGCTGGGAGAGTCCTAACAGATTTGTAGACCTAAGTGTTATGTAGACAGATAACTATCAACCAGTCACAAATCTGGATTGAATTACAGTATTTGAAGTGCAGTGCTTATAGGAGGCATCTGAGCTTTTCATTCTGGGGAACTTAGCTGTGGTATAAGAAACACAGGACCCCTTATGGCATGCCGTTTATGTTTAATGAGTCATTCCCTGCCTAGAGAGTTTACATTCTGTGCTGACAAAGGGGAAAACGTGATGCATGTATAGAATAACTTTATTTTAAACTCAAGTTTACTAGGATATTTGTATGACCATGGTGAAGCTTCAGTTTGCCCAGTGTCTTAATGCTGAGCTCATCCTTCCTCTTCACATCCAATTATATTCTTGTCTGCTTTTTCTGAACTTTCCTAAGCTTAAGTTGTTGATATTTGCAGGTGCTAATTTTGATTGCTCTTAAGAATATTATGTTTATTTCCTGTATACAACTGCGATGTCACCCTACACAGACTGAACACTGATGTCCACAGTGACATGAGGTAATCAGCTGAATTGTTGATTTTAATTTCTTTTACAAAAATACATATAAGGCTTTCCATTTGTGCTTAGTCTGCTTTAGGAAGGCAAAAGCAAAAGGAGGGAAACTTTTTTTTTTTCCTTTTTTTCCCCTCCTGTTACTTAAGCAGCTTTTTGTTCACTTTGTATTCAGGAGACAGCTACAGTTATGGATCTTAAATATATTTACTCCACATTGGTACATATTTCTTTGGCAATGTTAAGTTTTTGAAGGATTGTCTGACTTCCTAAGTGTAATACTTTTACATTATGTGAAACTGTCAGGAAAAAATGCTTTCTGTGAATGTGGTGCATTTCACTTTGCGTATGTTTCAGAATTATTTTTGTAAAACATTAGTGATTCTATACTGCAAAGTATTGAGTGCATCTGGAGTTACATTTTTTAAATTAAATATTGAAAAGATGTAGTTGAAATCTTCTGTTTTTTGTACATTGGGGTGTATGGAATACAGCTGGTACAAATCAAAGTTGTCTGTGTGTAATGCCCTAGAAATGATTAAACCAGTGCTGAGTCAGGTAAAAGGAACTGCTGGTGGAATCCTCATCAAATTCCACTTGGCGGGATCCAATTTGGAAGAAAAAAGTAGCCTTTAAAATGGCAGGTCAGCATGCTTCAGCATGATAAGGTGGCACGTGAGGAGTAAAACAGAGACCAGAAGAAATGTGTTAGTTGTTAAAAGTATAGCCAGTGACATACTTTAACCAAATAGGAAAATTTGTGGGAGAGAAGATCATACAGGCTTATCAAGTGAATGACAGGAGTTGGCTGTATATTAGAAATGATCATGGTATGTTGCAATCAAATACTGAACTGTCTTAAAGTTCAGAACAATTATTTCGTAAAAGTAATGAATGAAGAGAACTTGAAGGAGGAGCGTATGTTAAACTATGGCTTGATTGATGGCATAAAGGAGAAGGAAGATACTGTAGTGGCACTTGAGAAAATAGAAATAAAGGAGACTAATTTTGAGTTGTGTCAAAGCACTCTTGCACAAGCTAGAGCGTGCATGTGTTTAGAAAGGCTATAATAAACGAGGTTGCTGCACTAAAAGAAAAGGAAAGTATATAAGCTTCACTGTGGAAATGAAGATGCTGAAGTAGATGGCACGGTCTTTAACAGGGAAGAATATTAGTGTGTAATGCATATTGCTTCAAAGAGTGAGAGAGGTTAAGCAATGTTGTTATGGGCCTTTCTGTCATTTCTTAAAGTGGAAGGAAATAAAATGACCCTGAAGGTGCATTAACAGGGTATTGATGGATCTCAGAAAGATCCAAGACACACGACTACTTGGCAAACCACAATTTGTGGCAAAAGGTTGTAAAAGTCACTGATGTCTAAAATAGGGAGTAAGAAAACAGATCTCTTTGCCTTTTAACATTTCTATGTTGTAAATGCACAACAGTCTCCTAAGCCTGAGATGTAAGGAAACAAAATGCACTTTGGGATTTATATAGATTGGAACGTGAACATGTCATATGGAATTAGACCATGTGTCTTGTGAACTTCTGCTGCTTCAGAGGAAGAAGGCTACATGATCTAACCCAAATTCATCCAACCAGTTGCTCTGTATAATGCAGAGTTGGGCAATTATTTGGGCTGGAAGGCCACTTAGGGAGTTTTGGTGAGCTGTTGTGAGCTTGGTTAGCACCTGCCCCACTTCCTCACTGCCCCCTGCCCCCACCCCCCTGGTTTTGCACCAACTTGCCAAAACCGCCTAAGTGGTTCTGCCCTGGGCTCCAGCCTTTTGCTGTCACTGTCTGGCAATTCTGACTGCGGGGTCTCCATGGAGACCAGTCTGGGACCTCTGTGGGCAGGGTGCACTTGGCCGACAGATGGGATGGAGCTGTGTGTGGGGAGGAGCGTCTGGGAGTAGGACAGGTGGCAGGGGCCGGGATCGTGGGGTGGTGATAGTGTGGGGCTGTGGCCCACAGCTGAGCCATGATCTGCTCCGAGCACGCCCCTGTCTACAGAACTAGTGCGTGTTGCAGAGATGTGTAGGCAACAGATCGTGGCTCTGGCCTGGGCTCCAGCCCCACACTGTCACCAACCTGTGATCCCAGCCTTGGCCCTGGCCCTGGCTCACACCCACTGCCCACCCACCCGTCATGTTCCCAGACTCTGCTCTCTGCCCGTCCGTGGCCCCATCCCACCTGTCTGACTGAGTGTGTCCTGCCTGCACAGGTCCTGGGCTCCATAGTGACCCTGCCCCCCTGCTCTGTTGGGCACTGGGTGTGGGGCAGATGGGCCAGGGTGCCCCGGGCAGTGGGGTCAGGGCTGGCAGTGGCAGTGATGCTAGTGGCATCAGTCGGAAAGAGCCACTGCTGCTGGGGCTGCCGGGAAGTGGAGTCCAGCTGCCACGTTGCCCCAAGCCCACTGCATTCCCGGGGTGGTGGGGCCAAATGCATGCACCACAGCCTGGGCGAAGTGAGGCTGACAGACCTGCCATGGGCTGGATAAAATTTAGCTTGAACAGTCTGCAGGGCTGTGAAATAGCCATTCCTGACTGAGAATCTCGTCTAACGGACAGCACTATTGCAGAAGAAAGGATCATTGGAATAGTGGAACATTAAGACCATTAACAAGGGCAAAGGAACATTAACATCTATGGATGTTAATGACTTGGGCATATTGAAGGTTTGGATCAAAAGAAATTTCATGAGGTTCAGGAAAGATGATTGCAAAGTCCTGCACTTAGGATGGATTGGTCCCATGTACCAGTACAGGCTGGGGGCTGACTGGCTAAACAGAAACTCTGCGGAAAGGGACCTAGGGTTTACAGTGGACAGTAAGCTGGACATCCACTAAGCTGGTTCCAACATCCTTGAAGGTTTTTAAGACTTGGCTAGACAAAACCTTGGCTGGGATGATTTAGTTGGGGATGGTCCTACTTTGAGCAAGGGGTTTCACTAGATAACCTCCTGAGGTCCCTTCCAACCCAAATTTTCTGTGATTCTATGAATGAAACAAGATTAGCAGGAATCAAGTAGATTACAATTAGCTATGAAGCCATTTGACACCCTCAGTGCTGCCTGAATAGAAATGCAGTGCCCTTCCCTGGTAGTTGATTTCAGAGTTTAGCTAGGGCAGTGTGGCAGGGCACTGTTGGTGCCTGCCACTTTAAGGGCCAGAAGCCAGCAGCTGGTAGGTGCCTGATGAGGGCAGCCATTTTGAATCTGGGGCTGCCCATATAAACAGGGCATTTTGCTGCTGGGAGGCAAGGCAACAACATCACCTGGCTGCAGGGCTGCTGGTATCATCTGGAGGTAAAGGAGGAGCTGTAGGGGATGGTCAGGAGGCTCCTGGTCCTGGGTATGACCTAAAACTGCACCCTGCCAGGAGTGGGTGGCCTGATGGGGCTCTCAGTGGCACAGGAGCCCCCAGGAAATGCCAGGCGGGTCGGGGCGCCTTAACCCCTAGCCCCCACAACTGGGTGGGTTACCCTCGTTTGTAGGGTCTGGAAGGTGGACCCCAGCGAGAGAGTGGGGCCATAGACTCACACTTGTCTGGACATCCCCTGACTGGTCAATGCTAGGGCCAGGACCATAAGGGTCAAAGGGCCAGGGGCCCACCGTGAGGAATGCCCAGAGCTGAGGGCCTGGGGCTCTGACTGGCCTGGAGGTGGGCCAGGGCTAGTAGCCAAAGGTCCCAGTGGGACCACACCCATAAGGGGGAGGAGCTCAAGGAGCTATGCTGCCTAGGATGAAGGTGGAATAGGCTGTCTGAGGAGAGGAATCCAGGTGGGGTTCAACTAGTAGGATTCTGGGGCCCAGTGTGGGGTCGGTGATATTGATAACATTTGGATGCTATCTGCGAGGCTTTGGCTGCGGTGTAGGGGAGGAACGGAGCTGCAGATAGCACCCCATGGCATCGGGGCAGGAAATGGGCAGTCTCCTGCTTAATTTACATCAATTAACCAATTACCAACAAGGCATGGTGGGCGAGAAGGTGGGCAGTTAGCCCAGAAACAGGTGGGCGGGCCACAGGGAAATCAGCCCTGAGAAGGCCCCCTGTTACAGGTAGGAATTGAGGAGAGGTACAACTATACCACTGTACCCATTCCTCCCCTGCATCCTGCCCTGGTTGTAGTTATCACTGACTTTAGCTTTAGTTAATTTGAAAAATCAGTCCTATATCTATGACTTTTTTTTTTTATGAAAGTGACTGTAAATAGCTTTTTTTATGGCTGAGCTGATCTGCTAAGTCTTCCATCCCTGCATGATGTGCTTCCTCCGCAAATGTGCAGGTACAGTTATAGGAGTAGAAATGGGTTTACATTTGTCTTTGCAGCTTTCCAGGAGACTGTTTCCCCCTGGCATAAATCAGATGAGCCTTAAGCTATCCTGATTTACATTTGATTATAAAGGTCTTTGGGAGCTTAGTTCATGCTTCCTGAACTGTGCTGTCTCTAGGTCAGTCACAGGGCTAACTGTACCACCCGAGAAGCTCTTCCTTAAGTATATGTTTGGGAAAATAGACAGCTATTCTTCCATGATAGCTATTCTTCCTTTAAGTAGTATGAAAGAAAGGGATCACATACTGCAGAAGACAAACTGCAATAAAGTGAGATACAGAATAGACATTAATTGGTCTTATAGACGAGTAGAATTATCCACTTGACAAAAACCTAGAGAAAAGGCTATAGAAACTCAAACCATAAATTTAGTAGAGGAAAGGCAGCTTATGGTTGTAAATTGAACAAACCTTCAGTGTTTTGTTTTGTAGCAAATGTTGTAATTCCCTGATTAGCAACATGCACACAATCTTCATGAGTCTTTTGTACGAATTAAATCTGTTTGTCTGTCTCTGTTTCTCTCTTTGTCTCTCTTGTGCGCTCAACTGATCAATTAAATAATGAAGAACAGAGTACTCTGGAAGCAGTTATACGAATGAGGAAAATTTTTGAGGCATGATGATTAAAAAAATAATTTGAAGAGTTCTGTTTCCTTTTGCACAAATTCTTATTTTCCTCCTCTCTTCTTTTGAAATACCATTCAAGCACAGTGACAATCCAAAATGACCCACCTGAAATACCTTGTTTTATTAGACATTATTTATTTATTGACTAAGGTGTTTGGTGATTAATCTCTATGAAGAGAGGAAGATTTTGTTGCTGAATTGGATCCATAACTGCCTTACAGAAAGCTGCAACTTGTGTTGTAAAGAAAGGAAATCCTAACAAATAGGTTCATGGACAGTTGGGGAAATGAGAGACTATAACATAAGAACAATACAATCAATCAGCATGGCCAGATACATTACCAAGAAAATGAAATTCTCATTTGTGCACTTTAGAGAATTAAAAGGGATTTGTCTTTTGTCACTATTGCTATGTGATTTCTTTAGAGTTCAGTGCAAATGCTAGTTTAGTGTTGGGAAGTACAGTTTTGGATGGGTCCTTTCTTACCCAGCTGGGATGACCTTCTTGTGAAGTTAATCCTAAGAATGGATACTCCATACCAACCATAAAGCTCTACTTTTACCTAGACAGTCAAGTGTTTAGCCTGTATGAGGGAATAACAGAAAGTGGAGCCCAGCAGACTAGATATTACACTTTATGGAAGTTAGACATAAATATTCTCCAACAATAAATATAACAGCTACTCAAGTGCTGGGAACTGGGAATAGGCCAATTTCAGTGGCTTCTGCTCAACCCTTGTGTCTCTTTAAGGGTAAGAACAAACTTTGCTGCAGTTGCTGATGCCTTTTGATGCTCTGTGCAGTGAACTTTTTGATATCTGAGACCTATTGTCTGGACTTCCCTTTCCTGCCACTTGTGTGTTAGCCTGAATTCTTAGACTCAACTCAGCTGTTCTTCAAATCGAACCTCTCAGCTTCACCTTTATAGTTCAGTCCAGCTCTTTTCTGAAGTAAATCCTTCTCTCTGTGCTCCAATAGCATCTCCAGTCCTTCCTGTAGGGCTACCTAATAGGGCTGCGCAAAGCTTCAGTTGCTGACTCAATTCAGCGGAGATTTGGCCTGATTTGACAGCCAAATCTTTGGATCCGAATCGAATCAGGAGACCTTTTAATCTCTCCAAATTGAGTCAGAACCCTCCGAATCGATTTGAAGATTCTGTCTATAAACTTCCTGGGGAGACCAGCGGGGAATGGGAGAGACCTTGTTCCCCCGAGCGCCTCCTGGAGTAACGAGGAATAATGGCCATAAGTTGTTAGAAAGTACTTTCAGACTAGACATCAGAAGGCACTACATCACAGTCAGGGTGGCTAGGATCTGGAACCAACTTCCAAGGGAAGTAATGGTGGCTCCTACCTTGGGGGTCTTTAAGAGGAGGCTTGACGATTACCTGGCTGGGGTCATTTGAGTCCAGTTTACTCTCCTGCCCAGGGCAGGGGGTCGGATTAGAAGATTTGCAAGGTCCCTTCTGACCCTACATCTGTGAATCTATGATGATTCGGACATAGACACAGCTTTAAATGTTTTTCCTACATACCTCAAGGTATCAGGTGGCTCGTGAATGCTGAGATGGTTGGGTGGATGGAGCATCCTATGGGAGTGCGGGGGGGATCCCCAGTGCACTCGGCAGCAGACTCAGAAGTGGACTAGAACCACTTCCAGTCCACTTCCAGGTCTGCTGGGGAGCACGTGGGGGGCCTTCCCTCCTCCCGGCTCGGCGACTGGTACCTCCTGGGTCTGTGGGAGGCACCCGGGGTCCACCATGGCCAGTCAACAAGCCAGTGGGGCACTCCATCCGTCCCACCATCTCAGTGTTCACGAGCTGCGCCTGGTATCTTGAGATACGTAGAAAAAAACATTTAAAGCTGTGTCTATGACCGAATTGTTGATTCTCTGAATCAGCATCAAATCTTCATATTCGGATTCGGCCAAATAGAATTGGGACAGTGATCTGAATCAACGAATGGAATCACTGTCCCTGATTCAGGCCGAATCCAAATTGAATACAGTCCATTTCGCATACGACTACTACCTAACTCTTATCAGCCTGGTGATCCTTCCTGGTTTTTAAGTGATAGTCATCTCCTTTAAAGAAACATACATTGATGGCAATCAACCCCATAAGTATATATGCGGGCAACACTCTTGCTGTGCTCCCCACCATGGGGGGTTGTGGTTTAGCAATTTTAACATTAGGGATGAAATCAGGAAGGCCAGAGCATTACTGGAGTTGAAGTTAGCAAGGGACATGAAGGGTAACAAGAAGGGTTTTTACAAATATGTCAGAAACAAGAGGAAGGTCAGGGAAAGTGTGGATCCCTTGCTGAAGGGGGAGGCAACCTAGTGACAGATAACACAGAAAATGCTGAAGTATTCAATGCCTTTTCCACCTTAGTCTTCACAGGCAAGTTGAGCTGCTAGAGTACTGGATCTGGTAGCACAATTTGGGGAGGAGATGAGCAGCCAACAGTGGTGAAAAGAATAGGTAAGGGGCTATTTAGAAAAGCTGGACATGTGCCTGTCCATGGGGCTAGATGGAATGCACCCAAGGCTGCTGAGGAAGTTGGCCAATGTGATTACAGAGCTGATGTACATTATTTTTGAAAACTTGTGGCTGTCAGGAGACGTCCAGGATGATTGGAAAAGGGCAAATATAATGCCCATCTTTCAGAAAGGGAAGAAGAAGGATTGGGAGAGCTACAGACCGGTCAGCCTCACCTCAGTCCCTGGAAAAATCATGGAGCAGGGCCTCAAGGAATTAATTTCTAAGCACTTGGAGGAGAAGGTGATTAGGAACAGTCAGCAACGTGATTGCCTTCTATGACAAGATAACAGGCTCTGTGAATGCAGGAAGAGCCGTGGATAAGATGCATCTTGACTTCAGCAAGGCTTTAGATGTTCCACAATGTACTCTTATGCATACTAGGGAAGTCTGGGGTGGATGAATGCACTGTAAGGTGGATAGAAAACTGGCTGGATCATTGGGTTCAGAGGGTAGTAATCAATTACTTCATGTCAAGTTGGCAGCTGGTATTGAGTAGAGTGCCCCAGGGGTCTGTCCTGGGGCCAGTTTTGTTCAATATTTTCATCAATAACCTGGAAGATGAGACGGAGTGCACCTTCAGCAAGTTTGCAGGTGACACCAAGCTGGGGGGAATAGTAGATATGCTGGAGGGTAGGATTAGCATTCAGAGACACCTCAACAAATTGGAGGATTAGATGAAAAAGGAATCTCATGAGGTTCAATAAGGACAAGTGCAAAGTTCTGCATTTAGGTTGGAACAATCCCACGCGCCACTATAGGCTGGGGACCGACTGGCTAAGCAGCAGCGCTGCAGAAAAGGACCTAGGGGCTACTGTGGACAAGAAGTGGAATATGAGCCAACAGTGTGCCCTTTTTGGGAAGAAGGCTAACCACATACTAGGCTGCATTAGTAGAAGTATTGCTAGCAGATCAAAAGAAATAATTATTCACTTCTGTTCGGCATTGGTGAGGCATCTGAAGTAGTGTGTCCAGTTTTGTACCCTCCACTGCAGAAATGATATAGACCAATTGGAGAGAGTCCAGTGGAGGGCAGCAAAAATGGTTAGGGGACTCAGACATGTGACTTCTAAGGGAAATGGGCTTATTTAGAATGGAGAAGAGAAGACTGAGGGGGTGGATTTAGGAACAGCCCTCAGCTACCTGAAGAGTGGTTCCAAAGAGGATGGAGCTAGACTGTTCTCATTGGTGGTAGATGACAGAGGAAGGAGCAATGATCTCAAGTTGCAGCAAGGGAAGTCTAGGTTACATATTAGGAAAAACTTTCTCACGAGGAGGGTAGTAGATCACTGGAACAGGTTACCCAGAGAGGTTGTGGAATCTTCATACTCAGAGGTTTTTAAGACCTGGCCAGACAGCCCTGGCTGGACTGATCTAGTTGGGGCTGGTCCTGTTTTGAACAGGGGGTTGGACTAGATGACCTCCTGAGGTCCCTTCCAACTGCTCTGCAATACATATATGTATTGTTGACTATGGATGTCTTGCATAAAGGTAGTGGCTAACTTCTCCCGATAAAGTTGTTCTTGCTATTGGTGTGGCTTTTGCTTGGTTCTTTTTTGAGCAATTTACCCAACTTCTATGCACTAATACAGCTATTTCATCTATACTTAAGTACACAGTTTCATGCCTCTTCCAAAAAAGTCAATACTTTGAAACGAGATTAATTCATCAGATGAGCTTGACTGGCTCAGTTTGCTAGAGCCATATAACAGTGTCCTGTTTAGATTACTGATTTGTGTCATGAATATGTTGCTACAATACTTCCTATGTGGAAAATACCTAAAGAAAATTGGAATAGAACAGAATACAGGAACTCACTTCCTTAGTGGGGCAGCGTTTAGCCACTGTTTGTGTAATAACATGATCTGTACTAATTCACAGCTGGTTTCTAGGTCTAGGTCACCACTTGGATGCCATAACCCATAGAGTACAAAATGTGCTTTTGGCTCTGGCTGTTGGAGACGCATCAGCCTGCCCCCCCCCCCCCCCCCTTTCCAATTTTGTCCCACTTCAGCTGATGTTGTAAGGTACTCAGATTCCTCCTGGGTTGTTTGAGAGAGAGAGCATGGCTTGCAGGATGTTCCTGTGATATTCCATTCTCTAACTTTTGGATTCTCATTCCTCCCTCATATTTTTTTTTGAGGGAGTCATGCCTTCAGGGTATATTAGAAGGCTTATCTTTGCTACCAGGTTTGTGAGACGTGGCAGGAAACATTTTTTCTTCTATAGTGGGTGTTAGTAGTGCTGTGGGCACTGTTCTTAATTAGTTTTTCCCTTGAAATGAAGATAAACTACTTTAAGCCACTGCTGTAATTTTTTGGAATTTTGTTTGGTTTGATGCCACATTTGTATATGCCTGATTTCAGTGCAAATGTGATTTATGTGTAAAGTTAGTTTAATAGATGAAGACTTTTTTCCTGTCTCGTAAGTATTTAGTTTAGTATTAATCTAGTTTAAAAATAAACATGAGTAATTTGCACACATTGTACTGAAACAGTGGAAATTAAAACTTTACATGTGGCTTGACTTCAGTGAGGAGTAGCTCTTGTGAGGTGAGGGAAAATGAGCATAATTAAACCACAAAATAAATCTGTTTAATATAGGAGGGAGGTTTCAACTTGCATATCAATTGACTTACATTTGCATAACTGCCTGTTCAATGGATCTTTGCCAAAGACAGCAGCTATTGGCATAGTTAAGTACAGTATCTTTTGCAGAGCACATTGTGCAAACTCCAACTGTCCAACTCAGTTAGTGATGTAGTTAGTCAACCTTCTTCTAAAAATAAAAAGGAAGTTGAACATAAAGAATTACACTAATGCTCTGTCTAAGGATGCTTAGTCAAATGCTAAGTGCGGAAACAATCATTTTACATACAAAGAATAACTGAATGGCATTGCCCAAAAGGCTCTGTGTCCTGGGATGAAAGTGCTTCACCTTTTGCTAATCAAGATTTGAAGCAATGATATAACAAATCTACAGCTCTTTGCTATTGGTTGTTATCTATCTTCGTTCCCTTCCATTCCTGACTAATGTGGGGGGTACTATAGGAATTTGGATACAAGACTTCAGTTTGCCTTGTTTGCAGTATATCTTTGTATTGTTTATTAGGCTGTCAAGTATTACATATGTCTACACAAATGAAACAGCTCTCCTTGGTAACATAGATCGTATTACAGTTGTAATTTGAGTTTGCTGATGGACTTAATTTTGCAATGTTAATGTTGTCCCTTCTAAAGCAGCTGTGTAAATGAGGCATGATGGGATTCATGTGAATACAAACCCCCTACCCTTAGTCTGCCTTCAAACTCAGCTTTTACTCCAAAAGTAAAGTTGAGTTCTTCCCTTCAAATACATTGTCACCATACCTCTATATGTGGAAAAGGACATTTTAAGTCTTTATGGCATATAAATATTATAAAGAAGCCTAGATAATGCTGATACAAATCAAACTATGCCCTTAATGGCAAATGAGCAAGATTATTTTTCCCTTTGCAGCTGGGGATGTTGAGCTTAAGTCTTCTTTTGCCTCAGCATGTTTAACTTGCTTTCTTCATTGCTAACAAGTTTGTGCTTCATTGTATTTTGTTTTGTTTTCGTATTTTTCATTAAAGTCAGCAGGAATGATTCATGACAAACATCAGACTTGAGCAAAAAGATACCTATTTACCTATTCTTCCTACCAGGCAAGAGTAAAATAGTTTATTTCCTTGCTTTTAACAAATAGCATATTTTGGGGTCTGCTGGTGATTGGCAATTGGGGCATTTAAGTTTTGCAGGCAAATACACAATAAAAATAAAGCCCATTATCTTGGTTAGCTGCATGTCATCACAGGAGTTGCTCAGAAGTGACTTGTGTGAAATGATAACTATTTATTTGAAAAATAGTTTCGGGGATTTATGTCTTGATTTTTTTTTTTTTTTTTAGCATAGTGAACAACGTAGGGTAGTATAAAAGTAAATATGTTTGTAGCCTAGTGACTAGGAAAGTGCTTCTCAAGCTGCCTGTAGCATGCTTTCCTATGGGAACATCTTGTTATACATCTGATGCTCTCACTAGTACTTCCCTAAAAAGACAATTAAAAATGATAAGTTTCCCTAACAAGTCAGTACTCGCCAACATGCATCACAAGCATCTTGAAAAACAGATTTACTTCAGGAAGATTTCTGAATTCAGGAGGCAGTACTTCGTTGTCAGGGCGGCTAGGAGCTGGAACCAACTTCCAAGGGAAGTGGTGCTTGCCTCTACCCTGGGGATCTTCAAAAGGAGGCTAGACAGCCACTTAGCTGGGGTCATTTGACCCCAGCATCCTTTCCTGCCTATGGCAGGGGGTCGGACTAGATGATCTGCTTAGGTCCCTTCCGACCCTACCAACTATGGAACTATATGAAACTATGAATGGTGACCTGTGGAGCACTTCCTGATAGTTTATTGATTGCAGTCTCTGGAAAGACACCCATGCAGTCATCATCCCCACTCTCCTCTATGGATGTGAAATGTAGGTGACCTACTGTCCTTGTTATCTCAAGAGCCTGGAGAGATATCATCAGTGATGCCTCTGGAAGATCCTCCACATCAAATAGGAAGATTGCTTTACAAATGCCAACATCCTTGTGAAAGCCAATACTACTAGAGTTGAGTCTGTGATCCTCAAGCATCAACTTTCCTGGGCTAGACAATGTGTGTAGATGCCTGACTACCAAAACAAGTGCTCTACCTCCAGCTTAGTTGTGGCCTGATATCTTGTGGTTGCCAGTAGAAATGCTATGAGGACATGTGGAAGTCCTATCTCAGGAAAACAGATGCAACATCAAGAGCTGGAAGGAGCTGGCCGCTAACTGTATTAGGGCCCAGAAGGTAGAGGAGATGGGAGTCCACGAGGGATGGTCGTACTTTAAGGGGGTGATTCTCCAGGCCCAAAGGATAACAGTCCCTGAGAGAAGCAAAGGGGGTAAGAGTGCTCAGAAACCCAATGCCTGAGGACTAAAAGGGGGGCATACAACCAGTGGAAGGGAGGAGCTATCACCAAGGAAGAGTACTCCTCCTCTCGGCAGTGTAGGAGGGCTATTAGGAAGGCCAAGGTAGAGATGGAACTCAGGCTAGTGTCTAGGATTAAGGACAACAGAAAGTCCTTTTTCAAGTACATTGGGAGCAAGAAGAGGGCACCAGGTAAAGTAGGGCCCCTGCATGATGCAAACGGTAATCTTGTGGCTATGCCAGACAAGAAAGCTGCTATTTTTAACAGTTTCTTTGCCTCTGTTTTCCTGAACAGGGACCGGGATATCCCACCTACCAGAGGTAGGGACAGTCTTGGAGATAGCTCTATCAGGCCTTCAGTCAGCGCAGATGTAGTTAGGGATCTTCTGGAAGGGCTAGACACTTTTAAATCTGCAGGTCCAGATGCCCTCCACCCAAGGGCGTTGAGGGAGCTGGCAGGGGTCATTGCAGAGCCCTTGGCCCGGCTGTATGAGCATTTGTGGTCATCTGGCCAGGTGCCAAGGGATTGGAAACTGGCTGATGTGGTCCCAATTTTCAAGAAGGGGAGGAAGGAGGACCCAAGTAACTACAGGCCTGTAAGCATCACCTTGGTGCTCGGGAAGATCTTGGAGAGAATCATCGAGGAGCACATCTGTGGGGGGCCATCTGGGGAGATCATACTCAGGGGCAATCATCATGGGTTCATCAAAGGCAGGTCCTGCCTGACCAACCTGATTGCCTTTTATGACCAAGTAACTAAATCCTTGGATGATGGTGTCGCTGTGGACGTAGTCTTTCTAGATTTTAAGAAGGCCTTTGACACTGTCTCTCACCCCATCCTCATCAATAAATTAAGCAACTCTGGCATTGATGCCTGCACAGTTGGATGGGTAAAAAATTGGCTGATGGGGCGCACCCAGAGAGTAGTGGTGGACGGGTTGTACTCAACCTGGCGAGATGTGAGCAGTGGGGTTCCCCAGGGCTTGGTCCTCAGGCCTGCACTGTTTAACATCTTCGTCAGCGACTTGGACAAGGGGGTGGTGTCCAAGTTTGCTGGTGACACTAAGATGTGGGGCGAGGTGGACACACTTGAAGGGGGAGAGAGGCTGCAACTAGATTTAGACAGACTACAAAAGTGGGCAGATGAGAATAGGATGGGGTTCAGTGTAGACAAATGCAGGGTGCTGCACCTTGGGAGAAGGAATCCACAGCATACATACAGGCTGGGGAGTTCCCTTCTTGAAAGCACAGAGGTGGAAAGGGATCTCGTAGTCGTTACTGACTCCAAGATGAACATGAGCCGCCAATGCCAGACTGCAGCCAGCAAGGCCAGCCATACCTTGTCATGCATCTAAAGGTGCATCTCAAGCCGGTCCAGAGAGGTGATACTCCCCCTTTATGTGACTTTGGTCAGACCGCAGTTGGACTACTGCATCCAGGACTGGGTGCCGCACTTCAAAAGGGATGTGGCCAGCCTCCAAAAGTAATCAGTAATTCCCTTTCTGGTCTTTCCAGCTCCCCCAAATTCTTACACTTGACTCAGTCCTCAGGTTCTTTTGGCCAGGAGCTGTCAGGCTGTTTTTATCTAGCTTGTTCTCCCAGTATCATCTTTATCTTCTCTGGACACCTGTTGGGCATCTCACCTTGGCTGATAAATCAGCAAAGCCATTCAAGACTGTTGATGCTAAAGGTCCATCTTGTCTCATTCTGCATGTAGCCATTCCTAGTACTAAACCTTTCATTCTCTGTGCACAAGTTAATGAGGTAGACTGAATCGCACAATATTATAACAATATGAACACATTCAAACACAGAAATGTCACAGTAAAACTCACATGCTGTCATAGCAACATAGTTTCACAAATAAAGCATTATACCATCAGGAAAAAGTTTAAAAACTTAATTTTTGTGCATAATGAACATTTTTAATCCTTCCTGGTGCTCTGCCTTTTGCTCACAAAAAGCATACATCAGGAAAGATTAAAAATTGCTTCTGGCAGTGTGATTGTATGTAAGTGGACTCTGCTCTTCCAACCTGTTTGTAAAGCAGCGTTATGGAACAGTGTTATGCTGCTGCTAATGGAAGCAGTAGTGCTTGATGGCAGCATAAATGTATTGCAGGAAATGAGGCCAGAAATACATGTTGTGGAGTGGAGTGATTTAAGGGTGCCGCAGTGTGTCACAGCACAACTGATTCTCTTCACTGCCTTATTCAGCCCTTGACCTGTGCCATGGATTTGGGATAGCAGGGAATGCTGGATGTTCCCTGCCCAGCCAGACCTTCAGCAGGGAAGCACTTTTCCCCCTGCCCCAAACCCCTGGTGCGTGTCTAGGACAGCGGGGGAAGTGCCACAAGATAATAGATGCCTGTCACAATAAAGTGGCAGAATCTGTTGTTATCTTTTGTTGTGCCACTAATTTTTCCTGTCGTGGTGGAAAGAAGGATAAGGATGTCTGTGCTGTACATTTGTGCTGCCTTAAGTTTTTAAGGCACCACAGATGAGAAGTGGGACCACTTCTGTTTCCACCCTAATAGACTGCATGTATGACATTTAGTTCCTGGTATGTTATTACTGACCCGAGTCATCCTTGTAGAATGTGGTGTTCCCTAGCCTTTGACTTCATATTTGAGAGAGGGTCAAAACCAGTCTAATCTCATTTTATGTTTATTTTTTAAAGTTAAGCCATCAACCGTAGAATAAAATTACTTGACCCATAAACTGAGGTACCTTTTCATTTTTTCTCATTTGTAATTTTTAGTAATACTAGACTATTATTACTAAGAGGGCCTAGTGTCATCATGATTACTATGATGGAAATGATTAAACAAACTTGTTTTTCTTGAACTTTTGACTCCATACAACCCAGGTTGATAAAATTTTTCCAACTTATGTTCCTGTTCTGAAAGACTCATATTAGCAATTTCAGTACTAACATACTAGAAATCACTTAGGGATTTAGATACTTAGATACTTCCAAGCTCAGCCCTTGGAAGAAAAAGGAGCTGCCTTTGCCACTTGTGGCATGTGTGCTATGGGCTGGCCACCCATTCAGTTGCACATTTACTCCAATCTGTGGACTCCAGGCCATAGAATATGGTGGCCAACCCATAGTACATGGCACAAGCAGCTGTTGCATGTGGCATGCAGGTTTTGGGAGCCCAGTAAAGGGAGGTGCCAGAACGGAGGCAGAGAGTGGAACACTTTGTGGAGCAGAGAGGGGGCAGGATGGTCCAAGAGTAGGCATTGCCAAGAGCCCAGGGATTTGGACCTTCAGTACTGTATAAAACTGGCACTTGTGGAGCCAGGGAGGGACTAACCAGGCTCTGAGTGGCAACGCTTCTCTTCCAGGAGCAACCTGCCCCCACTTCACTCTGCGTAGCAGGATGCTTAACCTCCTACCTCTGTTCTGGTGCCCCAGGGTGTAAACTTAATCAGGTATGCCTTTGGGGGGCAGGGATCAGAATGACGCTGGAGGGGGGGGGCACGCAGGGGAGAGCTTGACTTGTGGGACACCTGCCAAAAAGGTTGGCCACTACTGACATACCAGCGCTGCAACAGCTGACATGGGAAGAAATGACAGTAAATTACTGAAGTTTTTAAATATAGCTCTATCAACCATAGCTTGTTCTGGGCTGCAATTGTACCAACAGGACTACTTGTGGACCCTAAGTGATGACATTTCAAGTCAGCAGTAATCAAGTACAACAACTCAGCAACTAGATGCTGACGTTCCAAAAGAAGATGCAGATACCCTAGGGCCTCATCCTACTTAAATTGTATCTTTGCTCTGTCACTGTGTAGGCCACTGAATTGAAATGGTTTTGATTTTTGAATTG
Organism: Alligator mississippiensis; assembly: GCF_030867095.1. Lineage (NCBI taxonomy): Eukaryota > Metazoa > Chordata > Crocodylia > Alligatoridae > Alligator > Alligator mississippiensis. The sequence goes on along the minus strand of NC_081824.1, from coordinate 220,526,157 downwards.
ACACTTGTATGTCCCTCTAGACCACACTGTATAACAGCTAAGAACTGAGATTGTATTCCTGTTCTTCTTCTCCTTTTTAACATGCTCATTGCTGTATTCGAACTTCTGTTTAAGCTTATGTTTTCTATATTGAGTCTCCATTCAGCTTTGCCAAAAAATTTCAAAAAACAACCTTTAAGTTCATCCCCCTCTCCCTTTTTTTTAGGACTGCTGAAGCATTTGTATGGGGTGGGCTGAGGACATGAAGGACAATGATAAAACACTGTAAGCCCTTTGTTAAGGCAGAATAGCTAAATTTTGTCTTGCATTCTTGCTAAAAGTCAAGATTTATTGAATAATTATTCATATACCCTTTCCTTTCCACAGTATAAACCATTACTTTTGGAGGTATACCTCACATTTCTTAGCAACTGCTACTTCACTCTACTGATGAAGTAGGGATCTACTTAACTTGCAGCGAGACAGTCAATTTTCAGGCTTTGTCCTGCCACAAAGAGCCCATTTTGCAGGCATTTTGAGGTGGCCCTGCCCCTCAATGCTGATTGGCAGAGGCCCTGGGGGGTAGGGGAAAGAGGCAGGCACCGTCTTGACAGCTGGCTGCCTTTTGTCCTGCCCTACTCCTCAGTGCTGATTGGCAGAGAGGCCCTGGGGGGCAAGGGGGCGAGGAGGGACTGCTGTCCCCTTTGGTCCACCTTGCTAGCCTGGCCCACCTGGGAGGGGAAGACTTAGCAAAAACTTATTTTTATGAAGTATTTTTTTCTGAGGATTTTCTGGGCAACTCTGGATTTCTTGGGTTCCACAAAACTGCAATTTAGGTAGGTCCCTGATGAGAGCGTGATTATTTCCCATGTATATTCCTATTTTTGACCCTAGAGGACTAGATCATTGTGAGGATGGATCTGGTAATTTCCCCTGGGGTATTTGCTTCTGAACAGCATAACAGGAAAAAATCTCTCTGACATGTAGTGCAGTGATTTCTAAAGGGCACACTAGTGTTTCACTAGGTCAATGGAAGTATGCTGTGAGATTCCGCTGTTCAAGGAGGAAAATTGCTTTCCTCCTCTGTCCAGCACCCTGCTCCTGCTCCAGCTACTGCAGCAGCACTTGTGGCTGCTCCTCTGCAGAGTGTCATTGCTGTTGCTGCCTTCCTTTGCTCTTTCTCCACCCCAGGCAAGCCCCTGTACCAACCCCTCCAATTCTTCCAGCAGCCCATTCTGCTGTGAGCAGGTGAGTGTTGGCTTAGAAATGGTATTTAAAGGTTTGCTTTTTGGGAACTGGCTTGTGTGTGTGTGTATTAGAATGGTTCAGGATGGGCAGCAGGGGTTAATTGAGTTCTGAAAAGCTTGAATCTCACATGCACAGTTTCACACAGCCTTTGAAGCAGACAGGCTGTCTAACACAATGGATATACACACAGCCTAAGAAACTGGGGGCATGTACCATACTGTTCCATAACATGAGATAAGGTGGCACTAGCTAACAAGGCCCCAGAGCAGGGGGGCCTGAGTCCCTGTTTTGAGGAAACAGACCAAATTAGGAGAAGGCATGGAAAGACCAAATTAGTATGTGTGCATGTGTTGAGCTACGTGGACTTATGACAACCACACAGAGAGACCAACTAGCAACAGCCATGGATCAAGAGTCTTCAGTAGGGAAGGAGAATACAAAAGCAGAGACTTCAGAGTAACAAAGTGTCCTCTGCCTGGGTCCCTCCTCCCTGTCCTCTTCCCCAAGACGATCCCTGAGAGTGGTCCCCATCCCTGGGAGGGGTTCCCAAGGCCACCATGGAAAGAGGGCACACCACCAGCCTATCTCATCCACCCCACAGGGGAGGGGGGTGGGCTTCGGCATCCCACCTCCAGGTTGCTTAGAGAGCCTCAGAGTGAAAACTGTGTCCTGGCCACGTGTATTTTGACTCTGATGACAGTCCTAGGATTTGGTAGATATATAGAATTGTGTAATTGTTTATATTATTTCTTTTCTGTTATCACTGTGTATCAATAAATTTGCCTATTATTGAATGGAAAGGTTGTGGTCAGTCTGAGGATGTGCTCCTCCCTCCCCCTGGAACAAGGCATCTGGATCCTAAATCCAGAGCCAACAGTGGGCACATGCATAGGCTGAGTTGCTTTTTGCAGCCTGGCTCTCCCCTCCACTCCTCCCACAGTCGCTCTTGGGGACAGCAAGAGGAGCTGCAGGGGTGGTTGCAGGCATGGGACATCCTGCAGAAGCAGCCTCAGTAGCAGTGGGCTGCCCTGTCCCTTGGGTACAGACCAAAGGTCAGAAGGGGGCAGACAGTAGAAAAAGCAGGGCACAGCAGAGTGAAGTCCTGCCTTCACCTCTAGTGGCACCAGCTAGATCGGTGATTCTCAGCTTCTTTAGCCTCAAGACTTCTTTCCATATCTTTTCCGAATTTAGATTTATCTCAGGGGTTTTCAGCTGGGGTGCAACAAAATTCATGTAAGTTCTGAAGGGGTGCCTTGAGACTAAGAAGGTTGGCAACCACTGAAATAAAGACTAATTCTTTGCTTAAAGAAAGATGTATTTGGTATACTTTGTTTAACAGTACATATCAGTGCTGGTATGGTTCTCTTGTATAAGAGTGAAGAAGTTTTAATCCAGAAAAAAAATGTGCCCCAGGTATCAAAATTTTGACAATACTAATGTACATTAGTAAATACATCAAAAATCTCTTTTACCAGGGGGTGGTTTATAACATGAAAGCTTGATCCAGCTCTTTGACAATAGGTGAAATTCACCCACTGAGTTAACAGGCTCCCCTCCATCACAAGAACCATCTGGTATACCAATGGGAAAGGCCCTGTGACATTATCTTGGGTCTTCCTAGTGTCTGTCTGCCTCATACATTTCAAAATTTCCTAGTTGCTCTTCTGCAACAGTTCATTTTGCTGTTGTCAAAACGCAACTCTTGAGTCAGATAAATGTGCTTCAGTTGAGTATTAAACGACTTTGACTTAATTCAGGGCCTCCGTGGTATCTCTAATGGAGATGGTAGAGAAACAGTTGCTTGTAATTAAAATTGAACTATTATTCTGTATATTTAAGTTCTGACTTGTTTTGGCTTGATAACAAAGTGACAACTATTATGCGGTCTGTGAATATTTAAGGGGTAGTAAAAGCACATGGAGGTAGTGCTTATTTGGATTCTCATGAGCAATACAGGCAACCCCTGCTTAATGCTGTTTTGTTTGGCGCTATTTCGCTATTATGCTCATTTTAAATTGATACCTGATTTCACTTAGTGCTCAGCGAGTATTGTTATAATGCTTGCGGTCATCATCTTTGTTCATTAAAAACAAATGCAGCCGCCATCTTTCCAGTTTTGCTTAACACCGAATACCTTCGGTTTCGCTTAATGCTTGTTTTGCTTAATGCTCGTATTTTCAGGAGCCAAACCAGGCACTAAGCAGGGGTTGCCTGTATGCTTATGTATACTCCTGGTCCCTGGTTGCATGAGTCCTGTTTCTGTGCCAGGGCACATGCAGCTAGGCATCAGGGAGCTTCCCAGTCTCCAGATGCGCGCACACACTGCTTCTGCCAGTGTAGCTGGGCATTGGGGAGCACCCTGATTGCATGCACTGTGCTGTGCTGTACTTTGCCCAGCTGGATGCACGCAGGCTGGGGTTTGGGGAACCTCCCTATTCACAGCTCCCTTTGCATGCGTGCAGCCATTGGCACACCGTGGTAGGCATGCAGTGAAATTGGAGGATTTTTATTCCAGGTCCCAACTACTGTGCATCATGTCATGCCCTTGAATATCTGGCATGGCAGGACACAGGTGGGATTTGTGATAAATCTCCACGGATCTAACAGCACCATTAAATTAACATCTGCCGGGGGCCACAGTGGTCAGTCAAGCTCTTTTGGTTTGTCATTTGGATTTGGGCATATGGATGGAAGAGCTATCATAAGAATCCTGTGGAGTACCAGAAGGAAAAATGGATGACTTGCTACTGAAACCCTAGGGTCCTGTTGGTCTGTGTGGACATTTGTTAACTGCTTAGACTCCCTTCTCAGTATTTAGTTTCTGATTTGTACTACAGATTGCTGACCTAACCTTCAATGTTGGGTTTAAGTTTTCCTAAGGGTAGACTAGCTGTTGTAGTTTATATGAAATATATAGCACATTTAATCTTTAGTGAACTATTTGTTTTGGTAATTTCCTTCAGCAGTGCATGCCTTCTTCAACAATAAATTTCACAGGTCAGTTATAAACAGCATTGAAAAAAATCTTCCCATTTTAAACTTGTTTTCTCTCAAGTCAGTCTGCTGTTCTTTTATTACAGCAGAGGGCTCATATGAACATTAAATCAATTCTTAGTATGCCTTCATTCATTTTTAATGTTTTAACCTGTTGTATCCTTTAAATACTTCCAAGTACAATAACCTTTTTGACATAAACAGCCCATACTTCTCTTAATTTTCACTACAAATCAGTTTGAGTTAAAGTTCTGCCACATGTTTATCTAGTTCTTTATTGGTTCAGTATAGCAGCAAGACCTCTTTTGCAACAGCGATCATTTATGTAATTTCTTAAGAACTAGGGATTAATACTACAATGTTTCTTGTTCACATTATTTCATTTTCTTTAAAGAAAAATAGAAGGTGATCATCCAACCTCCTCTTGAATTTGCCCAAGGTAGGGGCAAGGACCACTTCCCTGGGAAGTTGGTTCCAGATTTTGGCCACCCTAACTGTAAAATATTGCCTTCTGATCTCTAACCTAAACCTGTTCTTCATCAGCTTATTACCATTGTTCCTTGTCACCCCAGATGGTGCTGGAGAGAAAAGGACTCTACCTATTTGCTGTTGATCTTCCTGGATGAGTTTGTAGGCAGCCACCAGGTCCCCACTCAGCCTCCTCTTGCTGAGGCTGAACAGGTTCAGGTCCTTCAGTCTCTCCTCATAGGGCCTGTCCTGCTGCCCTCTCACCAAGCGGGTGGCCTTCCTCTGAACTCTCTCCAGGCTGGCCACATCCCTTTTGAAGTGCGGCGGCCAGTACTGGACACAGTACTCCAACTGCGGCCTGACCAGTGCCGCATAGAGGGGGAATATCACCTCTCTGGTCTGGCTTGAGATACACCTTTGGATGCATAACTAGGTATGGCTGGCCTTGCTGGCTGCGGTCTGGCATTAGCGGCTCATGTTCATCTTGGAGTCAGTAATGACTCCGAGATCCCTTTCCGCCTCTGTGCTTTCAAGAAGGGAACTCCCCAGCCTGTATGTATGCTATGGATTCCTTCTCCCAAGGTGCAGCACCCTGCATTTGTCTACACTGAACCCCATCCTATTCTCATCTGCCCACTTTTTTGTAGTCTGTCTAAATCTAGTTGCAGCCTCTCTCTCCCTTCAAGTGTGTCCACCTCGCTCCACATCTTAGTGTCATCAGCAAACTTGGACAGCGTGCTTTCCACCCCCTCGTCCAAGTCGCTGATGAAGATGTTAAACAGTGCAGGCCCGAGGACCGAGCCCTGGGGTACCCCGCTGCTCACATCTCGCCAGGTTGAGTACAACCTGTCCACCACTACTCTCTGGGTGCGCCCCATCAGGCAATTTTTTACCCATCCAACTGTGCAGGCATCAATGCCACAGTCGCTTAATGTATTGATGAGGATGGGGTGAGAGACAGTGTCAAAGGCCTTCTTAAAGTCTAGAAAGACTACGTCCACGGCGACACCATCATCCAAGGATTTAGTTACTTGGTCGTAAAAGGCAGTCAGGTTGGTCAGGCAGGACCTGCCTTTGATGAACCCATGCTGAATTGCCCCTGAGCATGATCTCCCCTGCAGGCCCCCCACAGATGTGCTCCTGGTAAATATATAGCAGATGACTCATGGTAAAAAAAAAAAAACAGACCATATGGAAATTTTGTTTACAATTTTTTTAAAGGGAGCACACACTTTTTTTCTCAGGATTGGAGCTCCATATTTTGTAAGCACTATATATTTTATTTTTTCACACTTTTTTTTGTCTGTGGAGCAGAAGAATAATACTTAAATTCAGAATAAAGTCCTAATTAATGCATAAAATGGGTTATTCGTAACAAAATACTCCCCATTACTAATAATATTCATTTTTGTGCCCTGTGTTTCTGACTTTTACTAGTTATTTTAAATTAAAAAAGCAACTTTAGAATCATAGAAAATTAGGGTTGGAAGGGACCTCAGGAGATCTAGTCCAACCCTCTGCTCAAAGCAGGACCATCCCCAACTACATTATCCCACTCAAGGCCCTGTCCAGCCAGGTCTTAAAAACCTCCAAGGATGGAGTTTCCACCACCTCTCTGGATAACCTGATGCTTGACTGCCTTTCTAGTGAGAGAATGTTTTCCTACTATCTAACTTAAACTTCCCTTGCTGCAACTCAAGACCATTGTTCCTTGTTCTGTCATCTGCCACCAGTGAGAACAGTCTAGCTCCATCCTCTTTTGAACCTCCCTTCAGGTAGCTGACGACTTTTACTAAGCCCCTCTCTGTCTTCTCTTCTCCACACTAAATAAGCCCGGTTCCCTCAGCTTCTCCTAAGAAGTCATGTTCTGCACACCCCGCCCAACCCTTTTTATTGCCTTCTTCTGGATTCTCTCCGATTTGTCTCCAACTCTCTTCAATTTGTCTACTTTGAAAGACAAATGAAATAATGTTCATTCTTTAAGTAATGCTTTCTGAAGAACAGGTTCTCCATCCCTTGTTCATCTTGCTTGCTTGCGAACATTTAAATGTTCTTTTCCTGATGTAGTTTATATAGTAAGTAGGGGACATGGAGACTATATACGAGTGTGTGCCAATGAAAGTATTTGCATACTTGGAACACTTTTTAAACAAAATTAAAGCTAGGATATGAGCAAAAGGGTGCAGTGGCAAAGCCCAAAGTTGGTATTAACAAATTGCAAAGCTATTTTCTTGAATTCTAACTTGAATTCTAATATTATAAAAGCCTAAGTCTGTCTGTCTTCGCACTCAGATTGGCTGACGGAAACAGCCAGAGTGCTCCAAGCATGGGGGAGTGCCCCATGATTCCGAAGCTGTGTCAAGGACTGGACAGCAGCGCTGGCCTTAGCTCCCCCACCTCGCTCCCTGTGGCAGGGAGAGGGGAGTGGGCCCAGACCCCAAGCAGCAGAAGAGGGGCAAACTGAGGCGCTCTGGGTTAGAATGCAAGGGGGTTGTGGGGAAAGGGGCTTGACAGTGGGCGTCTATTACAGACCGCCTCACCAAGGGGATGATGAGCTGGACCTGGAATTTTCAGGTCAGCTCACGGAGGCTGTAAGGACAAGGGATGTGGTTGTCATGGGTGACCTTAGCTACCCAGACATCTGCTGGGAGGATCAGTCAGCCAGGTCTGAATGCTCACGTAGGTTTTTATCCTTCATACAGGACCTCCACCTAACCCAGGAGATACACAATGCCATCAGATGAAATGCCTTGATGGACTTGGTCCTTGCCAAGGCTATGACCTAGTGAGGGATCTGCAGGTGCTTGACTACCTAGGTGTTAGTGACCATCGTCTGCTGGAATTTACTATCTGGTGCAGGATGGTGAAAGCAAGCAGTAAGGCAAAAGTCCTTGACTTCAGGAGGGCCAACTTCAATGAGCTAAGGAGATTAGTAAGAGAGACATTGGGGACTCGGAGCCTCAGTGAGATGGGAGTCCAGGACGGGTGGTTGTTCCTTAAAGAGGTGATCCTCCAAGCTCAGAGGGAGTCAGTCCCAACACGAACCAAAGCGGGCAAGAGTGCTAAAAAGCCTCCTTGGCTCAGTAAAGACATCCTGGAGGGCCCGAGGGCAAAAAAGGTGGCATATAATCAGTGGAAGCAAGGGGCTATCACCAAGGAGGATTACACCTACATTGCTTGTGATTGCAGGGAGGCGGTTAGGAAGGCCAAGGCAGAGACGGAATTAGGGTTAGCAACCATAATTAAGGTAACAAAAAATCCTTTTTCAAATACATAGGGAATAAGAAGAAGGCACCAAGTAACGTGGGTCCCCTGCAGGCCAGGCTTGGCAATCTGGTGACTGCAGCAAAGGAAAAAGAGCTGGTCTCTTCAATGAGTTGTTTGCCTCCATATTTCTAAGCAGGGACCGGGACAACTGCCCCGCTAGGATTATGGAGAGGCTCAGGGGACACGACGCCATGCCTAGGATCAGGGACGATCTAGTTAGGGAACTTTTAGAGGGGCTGGATGTGTATAAATCAGCAGGTCCAGATGCTCTTCATCCAGGTGTAACTGAGGTCATAGCAGGGCCCCTGGCATAGCTGTATGAGCGCTCATGGTGCTCTGGCCAGGTCCCAGAGGACTGGAAAAGGGCCAGTGTGGTCCCCACTTACAAGAAGGGGGGAAAGGAGGACCCAGGTAACTATAGGCCAGTCAGTCTCACCTTGGTCCTCAGTAAGACCTTTGAGAAAATTATCAATGAGCACATCTGTGGGGGTCCAGCATGGGAGGTAATGCCCAGGAGCAACCAACACAGGCTCATTGCGGGCAGATCCTGCCTGACTAACCTTGTTTCCTTTTACAACCAGGTCACAAAGTCCTTGGATGCGGGCGTTGAGGTGGATATCGTCTACCTGGACTTCAAGAAGGCCTTTGACACTGTTTCTCACCCCATTCTCATAACAAAAAAACAACTAGGTGACTGTGGCATTGATGCCTGCACAGTCAGATAGGTGGCAAATTGGCTCGATGGTTGTACCCAGAGAGTGGTGGTGGACAGGTCGTATTCAACCTGGAGGGATGTGGGCAGTGGAGTTCCCCAGGGCTTGGTCCTCGGGCCTGTGGTATTCAACATCTTTATCAGCGACTTGGAGGTGGGAATGGAAAACACTTTGTCCAAATTCACTGATGACACAAAGATGTGGGGAGAAGTGGGCACACTGGAGGGGAGGGACAGAATCCAGCTAGATCTAGACAGGTTACAGAGGTGGGTGGATGAGAATAGGACGGAATTCAATGCAGACAAGTGCAAGGTGCTGCATCTAGGGAGCAGGAACCTGCAACATACCTATAGGCTGGGGAGCACACTACTCAACATCACAGTGGCTGAAAGGGATCTTGGCGTCGTTGTTGACTCCAGGATGGACATGCGCCACCAATGTGAGGAAGCGGTCAATAAGGCTAACTGCACCTTGTTGTGTATCTACAGATGTATCACAAGCAGGTCCAGGGAGGTGATCCTTCCCCTCTGTGGCGCTAGTCAGGCCACAGTTGGAGTACTGCATCCAGTTCTGGGTGCTGCACTTCAGGAGGGATGTGGCTAACCTTGAGAGGGTCCAGAGGAGGGCCACTTGCATGGTCAGGGGGCAGCAGGCCAGGCCCTATGAAGATAGATTAAAGGGCCTGAATCTGTTCAGCCTCCACGAGAGAAGACTGAGAGGGGATCTGGTGGCTGTCTATAAACTCACCGGGGGGACCAGCGGAAAATAGGTGCGGCTCTGTTCCCCTGGGCGCCATCTGGGATAACAAGGAATAACGGCCACAAATTGATTGAGAGCAGGTTCGGGCTTGGTATCAGGAGGCTGTTACTTTATGGTCAGGGCTTCCAGGCTCTGGAATGGGCTCCCAAGGGAGGTGGTGCTCTCCCCTACCTTGGGAGTCATTAAGAGGAGGTTGGATAGATATCTGGCTAGGGTATTATGATCCCAGCACTCTTTCCTACCCAGGGCAGGGGGTCGGACTTGATGATCTGTTCAGGTCCCTTCCGACCCTAGAAACTATGAGGTAAAGGGGGAGAAGGCCCAGATGAGATGGGCACAGGGCTCCATCCCTGCCTGCTCCCCCCTGTCATTCTTGATGGGCAATTGGCTAGTCTTTTAATATAACTCAGGTAATATGTTAATTAAAAAATGTGTTCATTTTTTATGCTCTGTTTTTGTAGTGCTTCACAGTGTATCCAGTTACAGAATACAAAGCTACTTAGTATGCTATTGGATAGAATAAAAATAACTTGAGTGCTCACTGCCAAAATGACAGTGTTTTCAAGAAACAAGTGTTTTCCAGTTTGGTATAGAAACACCCTCTTGCAGTGTGAGAAGTTCATAAACCATTTATAACCCAGGGGTTATAAAAACATAATCTGAATGTTTTTTAAACTAGCAGGGTTTGTTTGTTTTTTTTTTTACATTGAGAGGTTTTTGTTTTTTGTGTTTTTTACAGGCTGTAAGAACAGGAATGTGTTTAGATCCATGTTAAAACTTTGCAGCATTTCATTTTATTTATACTTTTTGTAAAAGCTCCATCTAGTGGGCTTTATAAAAATTCATTAAAAAAAAATCATTTTCTTCCCACCATTAATACCAGTGCTAAACTGTTTGCTTCTCATGCTCCTGAAGCAGCAATCACAATAATTATTTGGGTGTTCTAATGGTTATTCTACCAGAAAACCACATTTTCTAAGTGGTGATGCATCTGTCATTCTCTTGTTGGAAGGAAGGGAATGAAAGTGGAGTTGAATGACCTTGCCTATCTATAAAGAAAGTGTCTATAGAACCTGGGTAGTCTCAACATATCTTGAAAGTGGTGTGACCTGATTTCAGCTTAGTCTTTGGCAGAAGCCAGTCCCTTGACAAAGCACTATCCCTTGCATGGAGGAGGTGATTACTTCCTCTGTGATACAAAGTATTATGGATGAAAGCTGTACACTTGACAGGGTCCCAGACTTTGGATGCTGAGGAATGCTATATTAAATTGAGCTTGAAATTTGAAAGGTTACAGCTATTTGAGCTCAAGTTAGTGTATCCTTGGTAACACCCAGGCTGCAAATGCTAGGTGTTCTTGTAAAGTTAATCTAGCAGTAATGGGGTATACATGGCAGTGGCTAGTGCTCACTTTCTGAAAGGAAGAATGAGAGGAATAATCTCTTGGCCACTATATTTTGGGGGAAAACAAAATCCTTGTCCATTTCACTTATCTGGAAATCAAGAACAAAGGCAAAACCATCCAAGAGTTTATACATTTTTGATCATGATAAGGATGAGAAATGGAGGAGTTGTATACCTTCTTTTGAGTATACCTTATACCTCTGGCCATGGGGTCCTTTTTCCTGGCACAAAAAGAGTGTACAGCCATTCAAGGGCTTTCTTGTGGAAGAGAACCGGCTTTTCAAGAAGTTAAATTGGTTACCTGTGAGGAAAAACTCCCTCCTGCTGATCTAACTTGAACAGCTGTTTGCTTCTCTTAGGTATGAAAGACACCCAGTATCCCATAGTCTTCTGCTCTCCATCCCTCCTTCTAGTGGAAAGGGAGGACAGGAGGGAGAGTACTAGCTCCCTGAAAACTCACCCAGGTACAAGCTATCAGGGAGTGCTGTGGAGACCTGCATGGGAATTTTTTTCCCCTTTCCCACCAGTTGGCTCATCAGTGGGAGGTAGAGGCATTTGTCTGAGGCAGAGACCCCCTCTCATCCCTCTTGGTTGCCACTGGGGCAATTAGCCCCATGCGACTCTCTGATTGACCTAGAGGAGTGCTCTGGGTAGCAGGCAGCTGTGTCATGTTGGAAGAATGGTCCTGCTTCCACCAGGCGCCTCGATTTCCACCCAGAGAAGTGCAAGGAGTGGGGGCTATTTTCCTGCTGGGGCAGGCAGGAGCGTTCCTGCCTAGGAGAATGGCCAGTTGATTGGCAGGATGGGGGGCATTCTTTAGGGCAGTGGTTCTCAACCTATTTGCTATAGTGGGCCACATTTGCAGCTCTCAATGTGTTATGTGGCCTGCACCCACACAACTTACTTCCTATGTATCCATTCAAAAATGTTTTGTATCTGTTATCTAACAGTAATGCAGTACAAATCAATATTCTGTAATACCTCTCATTTCTACATTGTCAATTGTCTTTATTTTTTTTTTAACAGGATATCACATGGGCCACAGCAGTGTGGTACTTGGTTCTCATGCAGGCCTCGTGTTAAGAATCACTGCACTAGGACCTGAAATACTCATGGGCCTGTCTCTGGCAGCTGCTGCTTTTCAGGGGCTGACAATTGCCAAATGACAATCTGTCCCCTTTGCAAGCAAGCTGTCAATTAATGGCCCTAAAAGCAGGGGTTAGCCCAGAGGGCAGCCCTTTAATTCCTCCTGGCTGGAGATCTCACCTGTGTAGCTCCCCAGCTAGGGGCTGGGTTGCATGTATGTTCCAGTTCCCAGGCTGTTTTTTCTAGTGGTAAGAACCAGTAGAAATGAACGCCTGGCTGGGGCCTTTTGACAGCTCTCCAGAGGGTTCCTGTTTACCAGGCATTAATCTCTACTTTGCCCATGTTGGTCCCAAGACTGTAGTTCTTTATATTGCTTATTTAAAATGTTGGTAAATCAAAGGAGTGGCTCTGTACTTGACACACAGAATTAGGACTGAGGGTCTGATGACATCTTAGTCCATATTATATTTATTATTCTTTTAGTGTCTTCACATTTTGGAGTACTATTAACTATTCATTGAACTCTAATGTCCATCATTACCTGCAGCACAGGAGGTCAGATATTCTGGTTTATATGCACATGAGGGCAGAGTTTCTTTTGGTTTTGGGGAAAAAGTTTCTCTAGACCTCATGAAGAATTCAGAATTGCCATCATGGATACACACTATACTGAGGAGAATAACGATAAAAGAACTATTGAAAAGAAGAAACTATACCCCTGGCTCAAACTCCTTTGAATTCTGACAAATTCTAATTATTTTAGTTTTCTACTTCTTCCAGTTTCTGGGATGAGATAGTAGAGCCATCTGGCTTTCCCAGGTCTCCCTGACCTTGGCCTATTTGAGTTCAGACCTGGATTTATTTGGAGACTGCACTGATTGTGTTAGGTGAAGTAGTCTTTTGATGGTTGATCCTTTTTGAACTTCTATTGGTCTGAATGATGTAGGCATGTGTTTGCGTCTTAGCAGTTCTAAAAAAAGATTTACATTTCTAGCCTGCCTTTTGTTTAACAAACACAAGGACCACTGCAAGAGGTATTAAGAAAAATATGGGCTTCAATATTCTTGGAATAAAGAACTTATAACCTTTAGCTTCCTGCATCTTAATTATTTTTTCAGTGCACTTAAAACTGTCTTATCTGATCCAGCTATCTCTTGTGATACTTGTAGCTGAACTGTTTGAACTGGTACCTCCTCAGTAGGATATAAATGAGTGGTTGATGGAGTTGGTATTGTAAGAGCTTGATCCTTTATTTGGAACTTGCTTCAAGATTTGGTCAAGCTAGAGTCAAAGTCTGAGGGAGAGGCCAGCAGCATCCATTTTTTTTCTTCCAAACTCCTGAGAAGGGAATGGGGTAAGAAGGACATGTGTATCGTGCATTGAGAATGGTATTAGCTGTTTTATTTAATAATCAAGGAATAATGGGTTGAAGATTCATAGAAGTAGGGTCGGAATTGACCTTGTAGATCATCAAGTCCCACCCCCCTGCCCTGAGCAGGAGAGAAAACTGGGCTCAAATGACCCCAGCCAGGTAGACATCAAGCCTCCTCTTAAAGACCTCCAGGGTAGGAGCCATCACCAGTTCCCTTGGAAGTTGGTCCAGATCCTAGCTGCCCTGACTGTGAAGTAGTGCCTTTGGATGTCTAGTCTAAACCTACTCTCTAACAATTTGTGGCTGTTATTCCTTGTTAACCCAGGGGGTGCTAGGGGGAACAGGGTCTCTCCCAAACAAGGTAAGGAACAATGGGCCCCATGGGACTCGGAGCGGGGGGGCAGCAAAGGCACCAGTCGCAGGGCTCAAGTGCCCATATACTAATGCTAGGAGCATGGGGAACAAGCAGGATGAACTAGCGCTCCTGCTTGCACTAAACACCTATGACTAAGTAGGGCTAACAGAGACCTGGTGGGATTCATCCCATGACTAGGCGGTACATATTGAGGGCTATAGATTGTATAGAAAGGACAGGTCGGGGAAGAAAGGGGGGGGGGGGTTGCACTTTATGTCAGTGAGCAACATACATCAACCCTCATCAAGACAGAAACCGAGGTTGAGGAAGTAGAAGGATTGTGGGTTAGGCTACATGGGGGGGCAAGGAGAAAGGGATTTGGTGGTAGGGGTCTGCTACAGACCCCCACACCAAGGGGAAGAAATAGATGCGGGGCTCCTGAGGCAACTCTCTGAGACCATAAAAGCTAAAGAGGCGGTAGTCATGGGGGACCTAAACTACCCAGACATCTGCTGGGAGACGCAGACAGCAAGGTCCCATCGCTCACGCAGGTTTCTAACCTGTGTACAGGACCTCCACCTGACACAGGAGGTGCATGGTCCCACTAGGTGGAATGCCATACTGGATCTGGTATTGGCAATGGGAGATGACATGATAGGGGACCTCCAGATCGGTAGCCATTTGGGAGACAGCGATCACCTTATAATAGAGTTCAACATAAGACGGCGAGTGGGTAAGGTAACTAGTAGGGTGAAAGTGCTAGACTTTAGGAAAGCTGGTCTCGATGCACTCAGGCGATTAGTCAAGGAAGCACTGCAGAGTAGGAGTTTTGATGGGAGCCCAAGAAAGGTGGCTGTGCCTAAAGGAAACGATCCTTCAGGCACAAAGCAAGACGATCCCCGAGCGAGGCAAAAGAGGGAAAGGGGCCAGGAGGCTTCCATGGCTGACCAGAGAAATCCAGAGCAGCCTAAGGGCCAAAAGGGGAGCACATAAAAAGTGGAAACAGGGTGAGATCACCAAAGATGAATATACCTCCTCTGCTCGTGCTTGTAGGGAGGCAGTTAGGCGGGCCAAAGCTACCATGGAGCTGAGGATGGCAACCCAAGTAAAGGACAACAAGAAATTGTTTTTTAGATATATTGGGAGTAAAAGGAAGGCCCAGGGAGGAATAGGACCACTGCTAAATGGGCAGAAACAATTGGTGACAGATAGGGGGGACAAGGCTGAACTCCTCAACGAGTTCTTTGCCTCAGTGTTCCTAAGTGAGGGGCACGACAAGTCTCTCACTGGGGTTGTAGAGAGGCAGCAGCAAGGCGCCAGACTTCCATACGTGGATCCTGAGGTGGTGCAGAGTAGTCACTTGGAAGAACTGGATGCCTTTAAGTCGGCAGGCCCGGATGGGCTCCATCCGAGGGTGCTGAAGGCACTGGCCGACATCATTGCAGAGCCACTGGCGGGAATATTCGAACGCTCGTGGCGCACGGGCCAAGTCCCAGAAGCCTGGAAAAGGGCTAACGTGGTCCCCATTTTCAAAAAGGGGAGGAAGGAGGACCCGGGCAACTATAGACCTGTCAGTCTCACCTCCATCCTTGGTAAAGTCTTTGAAAAAATTATCAAGGCTCACATTTGTGAGAGCCCGGCAGGGCAAATTATGCTGAGGGGAAACCAGCATGGGTTTGTGGCGGGCAGATCGTGCCTGACCAACCTAGTCTCTTTCTATGACCAGGTTACGAAACGCCTGGACACAGGAGGAGGGGTGGATGTCGTATACTTAGACTTCAGGAAGGCCTTCGATACGGTATCCCACCCCATACTGGTGAACAAGCTAAGAGGCTGTGATGTGGATGACTGCACAGTCCGGTGGGTGGCGAATTGGCTAGAGGGTCGCACCCAAAGAGTCGTGGTAGATGGGTCGGTCTCGACCTGGAAGGGTGTGGGCAGTGGGGTCCCGCAGGGTTCGGTCCTTGGACCGATACTCTTTAATGTCTTCATCAGCGACTTGGACGAGGGAGTGAAATGTACTCTGTCCAAGTTTGCAGATGACACAAAGCTATGGGGAGAAGTGGACACGCCGGAGGGCAGGGAACAGCTGCAGGCAGACCTGGATAGGTTGGACAAGTGGGCAGAAAACAACAGGATGCAGTTCAACAAGGAGAAATGCAAAGTGCTGCACCTAGGGAGGAAAAATGTCTAGCACACCTACAGCCTAGGGAATGACCTGCTGGGTGGCAGAGGTGGAAAGGGATCTTGGAGTCCTAGTGGACTCCAAGATGAACATGAGCCGGCAGTGTGACGAAGCCATCAGAAAAGCCAATGGCACTTTATCGTGCATCAGCAGATGCATGATGAATAGGTCCAGGGAGGTGATACTTCCCCTCTATAGGGCGTTGGTCAGACCGCAGTTGGAGTACTGCGTGCAATTCTGGGCGCCACACTTCAAGAAGGATGCGGATAACCTGGAGAGGGTACAGAGAAGGGCAACTCGTATGGTCAAGGGCTTGCACACCAAGCCCTACGAGGAGAGACTAGAGAAACTGGACCTTTTCAGCCTCCGCAAGAGAAGGTTGAGAGGCAACCTTGTGGCTGCCTATAAGTTCATCACGGGGGCACAGAAGGGAATTGGTGAGGATTTATTCACCAAGGCGTCCCCGGGAGTTACAAGAAACAATGGCCACAAGCTAGCAGAGAGCAGATTTAGACTGGACATTAGGAAGAACTTCTTCACAGTTCGAGTGGCCAAGGTCTGGAACGGGCTCCCAAGGGAGGTGGTGCTCTCCCCTACCCTGGGGGTCTTCAAGAGGAGGTTAGACGAGTATCTAGCTGGGGTCATCTAGACCCAGCACTCTTTCCTGCTTATGCAGGGGGTCGGACTTGATGATCTATTGAGGTCCCTTCTGACCCTAACATCTATGAATCTATGAAACCCTGCTGGTCCCCCCTGGTGAGTTTATAGATGGCTACCAGGTACCCCCTCAGCCTTCTCTTGCGAAGGCTGAACAGGTTAAGATCCCGTAGCCTTTTTTTGTAGGGTCTGCCCTGCTGTCCCCAGATCATGTGGGTGGCCCTCCTCTGGACCCTCTCAATGCTGTCCATATCCCTCCTGAAGTGCAGCACCCAGAACTGAACACAGTACTCTAGCTGCGGCCTGACCAGTGTCGCACAGAGGGGGAGGATCACCTACTTGGCCCTGCTTGAGATGTATCTGTGGATGCACGACAAGGTACGGTTAGCCCTACTGACTGTGACCTCGCATTGTCGGCCAATGTTCATCTTGGAGTCACTAATGACTCCAAGATCTCTTTCTGTCACCATGCTCTCGAGAAGGGAGTTTCCCAGCTTGTAAGTGTGCTGCTGGTTCCTACTGCCCAAGTGCAGCACCCTGCACTTGTCAGTATTGAAACTCATCCTATTTTTGTTAGCCCACCCCGTAACCTGTCCAGGTCCTGCTGTAATCTGTCCTTCCCTACTAGCGTGCCCACCTCACCCCAAATCTTGGTAGCATCAGCAAATTTAAACAAGCTGCTTTTTACCCCGTCATCCAAGTCACTAAGAAAGAAATTGAACAGTGTGGGCCCAAGGACCGAGCCCTAGGGGATTCCACTGCCCACTTCCCTCCAGGTTGAAAAAGACCCGTCCACCACTACCCTCTGAGTATGACCCTTCAGCCATCTGACTGTGTAGGCATCAATGCCAGTCACCTAGTTTTTTGATGAGAATGGGTGGGAGACGGTATCAAAGGCCTTGCTGAAGTCCAGAAAGACTACGTCCACCGCAACACCTGCGTCCAGTTCTTTTGTGACCTGATCGTAAAAGGCAATCAGGTTGGTCTGACAGGACCTGCCCCTAATGAAACCGGGCTGGTTGCCCTTGAGCATCATCCCTGCTGCTTGCCCATTACAGATGTGCTCCTTGATGATCTTCTCAAAGACTTTCCCCAGGACTGAAGTAAGACTAATGGGCCTATAGTTGCTCGGGTCCTCCCTCTTCCCTTTTTTGAAGATGGGGACCACGTTGGCTTTCTTCCAGTCATCTGGCACCTGGCCAGAGCACCACAAGTGCTCGTAAAGCCATGCCAGGGGCCCCTCGATAACCCCTGCCAATTCCCTAAACACCCTGCGGTGAAGAGCATCTGGACCTGCTGATTTGAACATGTCCAGCCCCTCCAGAAGCTCTCTAACCTGGTCTTCCCTCCCTGACCGTAGGCCTGGCGGCGTTTCTTCTGAGTCCGTCTGGAATCTTCGTCAGGGAGTCCTGGTCCCTGCACAAGAAAATGGAGGCGAAGAATTTGTTAAAGAGGTCTGCTTTCTCCTCTGGTGCAACCACCAGATTGCCAAGCATATCCTGCAGAGACCCCACATTACCCGGTGCCTTCTTCATTCTCCCTATATATTTAAAAAAGGACTTTTTATTATCTTTGGTCCTTGATGCTAGCCCTAGCTCTGTATCTGCCTTAACTTTTCTAACAGCCCCCCTACAGACCCGAGCGGTGGAGGTATGCTCCTCTTTAGTGACAGCCCCTCCCTTCCACCTGTATTTTGGCAATCAGGCATTCGCAAACGCCCTTGGTGAGCCAGGGGGGCTTTTGGGCACTCACCCCCCTTGCTTCTTGTTGGGATTGTCACCCCTTGGGTGCTGAGTATAGTCTCCTTAAGAATTCTGTTAATTTTAAAATGAATCATAGATGCATAAGAAAAAAATTCTGGCAGTTAGACTACTTGGACTGCTGCTACATTCAGCCAGGCTTTTAAAAAGTCATATTAAAATACATGACTCCTAAGTGGACTCCTAAGTATCTCCTGGCAGATGAAGCACTGCTTTGCATACTCTTGGCATGTCAAAACAACAAAAAGGATCTGAGGCCAAAGTCCATTTTAAATATCTATTTGATGTTTTGGCTTGCAGATAACACCCAACTTTGGTCTACATTTTAGCTAATTTGCTTGTCTGAATTGGATTGCTTTTCTACATGCAATCTCCAGTCCAATGCTATGATAGTTATTTATCCTCGGTGCAGCTGAGTATATCATTTTAACACTTAATACCAATGGCCTTATTGCTTCCAACCAAATCCTTTTTTGCAGCTAACTAGAGAATCAGTCTGAAGCAGCTGGTCAGTGTGCATAAGAAATAAGAGTGTAATTCTAAGATATCATACTATATTTAAGCCCAGGTTGATCGTTATGTTTTGTGACTGAAACAGTCCAGTTATAGCTCATTAGAACTTTAAAAAATGAAGGGGGTTGAATTCTTTCATACCTGTGAAAAGTGGCTCCGGGCAAGGGAATATGAGGTTTTTCTTACAGAGTTTCTGTCACTCTTTTGTAATGGGGAACTAGTTTTGTCCTCTTCTGCCCCCTGCACCTTAAAAATAAATAAATAAATAAATAAATAAATGCAGACTTAGTTGCAGTCCAGGATAAGCCTAGGACAGTCTTCAGTGAGAAGAATTCCAAACCAGCTTTGAAAACTTGTGAGCCCTCTGACCCCTTGTTCTCATCTTCTTATAGTGTACTGAATGTGGGTGCTTTGGTGCAAGTGGAGAATTAAAAATGTTAATCTGAGGAAAAAGGTAATGTAGTCTGTAGGGTGCCTAAGGAAATGGTGTGTGCACTTTTTTGGTCACACAATCCCCTTATGCCCTTAATCACAAATCTGTAGGGTGCTGTCTGTCAGGACTAGAGGAAGAGAAATTGTCATAGAGGGTGTCTTGTTTTTTTGTGGGCGGGGGGGGGGGGTTAATTCCTTGTTTTCTGTCATGGAGGATATTAGTTCCTCCATGTGCAGATTCTAGTCATGATGATTAGATGATAAAATATGTGTATATTCTTCACTCCCTCTGTTTTTAAACCCAGAGCTGCTGGCGACTCTCTTCTGTAATGTGCAGTCTGGAATAAAAGGTATTGCATGCATGGCCTCAGGATATAATTTGAGTTAATTGGGTTTTGCTTTATAAGACTAGCAGTCCACTCAGAGTCTAAGTGATGGACTTAAAAAAATACTATTGGCCTAATACAAGCTATTGGAACAAAGAGGTGGAAGAGTA
The DNA here is from genome assembly GCF_030867095.1 of Alligator mississippiensis. Classification (NCBI taxonomy): domain Eukaryota; kingdom Metazoa; phylum Chordata; order Crocodylia; family Alligatoridae; genus Alligator; species Alligator mississippiensis. The sequence goes on along the minus strand of NC_081824.1, from coordinate 220,506,469 downwards.
AATCTTATATAAATTTGCTATTTTATGCTGTTCTTTACAAAGTATAAATTGTAGATCTTTATATAATCAGATTTAATTTTGCTCTGTAAAAATATGTTAACAGTACTAATATTGTCACTTAAAATGGCCTCTGTCACATTGTATCAAGCCAGGCTGCGAGTAGGTAATCCCTGAAGCATCTATGCTTCTCGCTCAAACGGTGATTTTTCTTTAGAAAGTGCTTAACCTATTTTGTGTTGTGGCATCTTCCCCCCATAGTAAAATAGTTTGATTTGAATTTAGCATACCTAAAAAGATGGCTGAGAGGCTCACAGATTATCTTGACTTGTTGTTCAAGTGCTTTAATCTCATATTTGAGAAAGTTCATGTTCTAGTATTTCTTGCAGAGTCCTAATAGGTTTTTCCCAGCGATGGCAAAATACTCTCCAGGTGTCTGCTTATCTGAAGACATTTGTATTTTGAGATCTCCATATCTAGTATTCTCTAACAGTTTCTCAGTAAAGCTGGAGAGAGAGATGTGCTGGGGGGGAAGGAGAGAGGGAGGTGGGGGAGAGGAAAAGCTGTGAACAGAGACACTGTTCCTTGGTTGCCTGAAATCATAGGAAATTAGGATTGGAAAGAACCCCAGGAGGTCATCTTGTCCAATCGCCTGCTCAAAGCAGGACCACTGACAACTAGATCATCCCAGCCAAGGCTTTATCTGGCTGAGTCTTAAAAACCTCTAAGGTTAAAGATTCCACAAACTCTGTGTAGCCTCTTCCAACGTTTAACAATCCTTCTAGTGACGAGTTTTTCCGAATATCTAATCTAAACTTCTGTCATCTGCCGCCATTGTGAGCAGTGTAACTCGGGTGGGCATTTATTTGGGCTAAGGGCCACATGGGGGGTTCTGCTGAGCTGTTATGGGCCAGGTCAGCACCCAGTCTCTCTTCTCCCCACTGGTGCAACAACGCAGCAAAACTTCCTAAGTGGCTCTACTCTGCTCTGTTCTCGGCTGGGCAGCTGGGATGGGGCAGTGGGTGGGTGGGGAGTGGCATCTGGGAGTGGGATGGGCAGGCAGGGCTAGAGCCGGGGGGCAGAGCTTTAATCTACTGCCTGCACGCCCCTGTGATGGGTGCTGGTTCTGTGGGCAGGGGCATGCGGGGAGTAAATTGCAGCTATGCCCTGGGCCCTAGCCTTGCACTGTCTCCACCCTGTGATCCTGGGGTTTCCTGCCTGCAGAACCTGCACCCGTCGTCGCAGGGCTGTGCAGGCAGTGAATTCCAGCTCTGCCCCAGCTCCTGGCCCTGGCCCCATGCTGTCACCTCCCTGTGATTCCAGCCTCGCCTGTCCATCCCCAGTCCTGAACACTGTCTGCAGACCCATCCCATCTGCTCAGCCATGCGTCCTGCCTGCTCAAGTCCTGCCCCTGGCAACGGGTGCAGGGTAGAAATAAGCCCAGTTCCCTCAGCCACTCCTCATAAATCATGTTCCTCAGCCCTCTAACCATTTTCATTGCCCTCCACTGGTCTCCCTCCAGTTTGTCCACACTCTTTCTGTAGTGGGGGGTCCAAAAACTGGATACACTACTCCAGATGTGGCCTCATCAGTGCTGAATAGAGGGACATAATCACTTCCTTCAATCTGCTGGCAACACTCTTGCCTACTACCTCCTACGACCCTCCTCAAGTGAATTAACAAATAAACAAATGTTTTAGTTACTCATCTTGTAGCTATTACTTTACCAAGTTTTTTTTTTGCAGCTTTCTTTCTTAATAGACTGTTGAGAGAATGTTTACTGTATTTTCTCAGTAAAAAATTCTTAAAAGCATATGCTGTGGGTGAGAGGCATTTTAGGTACCTCTCTCTAAATAAGCATACAGACATCACTATGCCCTCTGCAAGAGACTGAAATATTTTCGTACCAGTTCTTGGATTGTTGGTGGGTAGTATTCATGCTGGAAGGATCCAAACAGCAAGGATCTCCACAGATAATACACCAACTTGAGACAACTTGGCTTACTTGGAAGAAAGACTTCTATCTCTATGAATACATATCTCAAATTACCATTTTTCATTCCATCCAGGAAGAGCACACACCAACTGCTGAAACTTCCTTAGCCTGACGAAGGGTTTTTGAACTCAAAAGCTTGCTTAATAATAATTTTCCAACTATTTGGGTTGGTCTAATGAAATATATCAGATTCACCCAAGAAACCTTGTCTGCCTAGGTCCTTAGACCAACACGGCTACAAACTACACCCCTGTCTCAAATTACCAGGTACTTTTGTGATATGGTAGCTTCACTTGCGATTTATCAGACTTCATAGAGAAATTTCTGCAAGAACACTGGGAGGAGCTGTAGTCCATTATCTAGTAGCATGGACACTTCTACAGGCTGTTGGTTGCTTGTGCTGCAGTAGGATGCTCAGTAGCCTTTGTATACTTGTGGAAAAAAGGAAGGGCAATTTCAGATTTTGTCACTAGTTGTAGCTTCAAACAACACCTGCTGCTCAGGATTTATTTCTTGGGGGTGGAAGTTCAGATGTTTCAGTAATAGAGCAAGAAAATATTCATGACACTTTAAGTGGATGGTAAATCTGTCATGGATGAGATTTAATTAGACCTCTACTCCATACACACACAATGTGTCTTTATATAATTAATAAAGCCCTAGAACCTGCTGGCTTGTTCTTACTGAAATACCGTATTGTGCACTTCAATTTTTCAGACGCCAGGGCCAGACACTACACATAAACCAGTTTAAGTGATCAGAAGCTGGTTTAAACCTGTAACAGAACAAATGTTCAGTGCATATAAACCAGTTTCAAAATGGCTGAAACCGGTTTGAGATAAACCTGGTTGAATGTAGTATGAGACTTAACTGATTTGGGTCAAACCAGTTTATGCAATGTCTGTCTTAGACCCTTTGCTGGTTTGAGTTAAATCAGAGACCCCCAGCATTCCTGCATGCTCTCTGAGCTGGGCGGGGCTCTCTGCTCCAGGCCAGCCAAACTGGCCCTGCCCCTCAGCTCCCCAGCCCGAGCAAGGGCAGGCAGGGGAGGTCTGATGCACATCGGGTACATGGGGATGCACGTGCACCCCCTGACCGGCCGCACTCACCGCTTAGGTGACGGGAGGGGGGGGGAGGGGCAGGCGGGAGCACTGGTGTCGCCCCTGCAAGTAGCTGCCGGGCAGTGGAGTGCCGTTGCACTCCCAGAAGCAGCCATTCTTAGAAGTGGCCGCAGCGACCGGCCATCTTGCGATTGGGGGGACTCCCCCTTTTCCCCCCCGTGGCGGGACTGGCCGCAGGGGGACTCTAACCCTCTGGTCGTGTCCCCCCACCCCGGTCGCTGACTGGTCATGCCCCCCTGAGTAAGGCGGCACCAGTTGCCCATGGTCTGGCCAAAGAGGGGTTTAATTCCCCTCCCCCCCGTGCTACCAGCAGGGGCTGGAGCCGGGTCTACCCGGCACTCCCCCCTCGCTCCCTGTTCCCTTTGCTGGAGGCTGGAGGGAGGAGGAATAACTCCTGCTGTGCCTCCTCCCTACCGCTGCAGCAGGAGGTGGCAGGGCCCTTACTGGGGGCAGCAGCCCGTGTCATACCGCGGGGGAGCGTGAGCCCTTTCCTGGTGAGGGGCTGCGCTGTGGGGCCGACAGAGGTGTAGCTGGCTGCGCGCGGCAGCGCCGAGAAGGGGCTTGCTCCAAGAAGCCATGTCGGGCTGCTTCCCCTCTCGGTTACTCACCGGTCGCTGCTCCAGCTGCTGAGTGGGGCCGGGCTCGGCCCCGCCACTGTTCTGTGCTCGGGGCAAGCCCCCTCCTGGGAGGAAGGGCCTTATTCAGCTCCTGGCGCCAGAGCCCGGCCAGGCTGCAGCTGCCTCTGTTCTGTGCTTGGGCCAGTGGCTGAATAAAGCCCCTTCCGGCCGGGAGGGAGCTGTCCCGCGCACAGAACAGTGGCGGGGCCGGGCCCGGCCCTGCCCGGCAGCTGGAGCAGCGACCAGTGGGTAACTGCGAGGGGCAGCAGCCCGTCACATCTTCTCGGACTGCGTGCCCCTTCCCGGCGGGGGCTGCTCTGCGGAGCGCTGCACGGGGCTTGCAGGGCTCTGGCCAGCATGGGACCCTGGCGCTGCTACGGCCGCAGCTCTGCCGGCTCCGCAGTGCAGCCCCTCACTGGCGGGAGTGTGTGTGTGTGTGTGTTTATTTATTGCCTTATGCTTCATTAGGAAAACTGCACGTTTTCAAAATCCCAAAAATCTAATACCTGACAAAGGGGCAATAAAACCTATGCTATGCTCAGGTTTAGAATATACTATTTAACAGGAAAAATTGATTTGTTTCATGTTTCTTTGTTACCTTTCTTTGTCACCTTTTTGTTGATGTGTTATGTATGTATTAAACTGAAACTACTTGTCACCTGATTGTCAGTTCGAATCCTAGCACCGCCCCAGAGCCAGTTAGAGACTCTTGTGGGGTGACAGGCTGGGGCTGCCCCAGCACGGCATCAGAGCCAAAGCAGTTGAGACCTATCATTCTGAGCCTATACACTGTACCTGAGCCTTGAACCCAGCTTTGCTGTGGTGCTCAGACTGGGACTGACAAGCAGTTGACTTTTCAGTTTCAGCTCCTGCACTGCACTAGAGGCAGTTTGAGACACTGGTGCAGTCCTGGGGGTGGGACCAAAAATGAGCTGATTTTCTATCTTCATTTGGGACTGCACTGGAACCCAGCCCAAGGATCCCTACTGATCATGTTATTTCCATAGAGTAGCCCCACATTAGCTGAGCCTATGTCACTTAATACTGTCTACAGATATTCCTCCTCAAAAAGGTGTTACTGTGCTATGAGATGATATGATAGGAGAGCACTTAGCACATGTAGACACTGGTGTTTTAAATGCATTTAGCACGTACAAAGTGTCCTATGCAACATGGCCCTTAGGTGCAATATTCTTGCTAATCACATAAAACTGTGGAATGTTTGTGTTCTCAAATTTATTGTTCTCATCTATGTAGATTATAGAGGATCAAAACTAATTCTAGAAAGAGGTGAGAAACTAGTTGGTTGCAGCTCACCAGAAAGAAATGATGTGGCTGCATTTTTTTTTTCTTGGCATGTTACTGAAAGAAACTGACTTCTTGAGGTAAAGGAGTTGAGCTAAATGTTAACAAGGAAGGTGTAAATTACCTGACATTCAAATAAAAAAGATTAATTAACATGCACTACTGTTACCTATTTATATTCTGTGAAACATAACCAGAAGTAAAAAATAATGAAAGCCACAGTGGGACAATTGTTGTTTTCTTCTGAATGCCTTTGTGTGTTTAATACATATGATCAAAATCTACATTCCTCATCCCCACCCTCCAGTAGGCTGTAAATGTCATTTTCAAAAACATAAAATGTGACCTAGTGATAGTTAGGCTCTTGCAGTGTATAGGATAGGGAACAATAGGGAATACTGATGCATTTACAGCATTTGTTTTCAGAGGATGTTAAGCATTAAGGCTGCTTACAGATGTAAGCACACCCAAACAAAACGGTGCTTTACTTTCAGCTCGGTGTGCCCCCACACCAAGCACAGAGCATGTCCAGCAGAGGCATTGCTTTAGTTTGAGTCGGCTTGCCCGACATCTTTACAGATCACACACTTCAGCAGAGCTTTTTGGTGCTTTTACATAATAGCTTTTATCTAACAGTGTGTCATACTAACATGCTTCCTCTTTCAGTAGAGCATTGTTTTCTCTTTTGTTTTTTAACATCCATCAGCCCCCTAAGAGACCATCTAAGCTTCTACCATTAACATGAGTAGTTGGAGTACTGCGTCCAGTTCAGTTGGAGTACTGCGTCCAGTTCTGGGCACCGCACTTTAGGAGAGATGTGGCCAGCATCGAGAGGGTCCAGAGGAGGGCCACTTGCATGATCTGGGGACAGCAGACTCTATGAGCAGAGGCTACGGGACCTGACCTGTTCAGCCTTCACAAGAGAAGGCTGAGGGGAGACCTGGTGGCCGTCTACAAACTTACTAGCGGGGACCAGTTGGGAATGGGAAAGACCCTGTTCACCCGTGCACCTCTTGGAGTAACAAGGAATAACGGCCATACGTTGTTTAAGTGTAGGTTCAGGCTGGACATTAGAAGACGCTATTTCACAGTCAGGGCAGCTAGGATCTGGAACCAACTTCCAAGGGAAGTGGTGCTGGCTCCTATCTTGGGGGTCTTTAAGAGGAGGCTTGACAGTTACCTAGCTGGGGTCATATGAGCCCAGGATTCTCTCCTGCCCAGGGCAGGGGGTCAGACTTGATGATCTACTGAGGTCCCTTCCGACTGTACATCTGTGAACTTGTCATGCAAACCTATCAACAGTGAACCTTCTCTTTTGACACTCTGAATTTCAAAATTGTGTCTGCTTCTTGTTGCTAATAGCAATACAGCAGAATGTACTAATGTATTTCAGTGAAGCTAGTGACATCAGGAATTAATTGTTGTATCTTACAATGATTGTTTGTTCATTCACAGTTGATTTTTAAAATATAAAGGTCTAGATGTAAATGTCTTAATGTGTCTTAATTATCACAGTATTTTAATTTGGAGGTTATTGTGGACATCATTTTATTTAGTTTCAAGTAGAATGTCTGGCTAGATTTTGCAGTGTGTTGAGCCAGAACTAAAAATGCTACTTCGGAGTTTATAGTAAAGCTGGAAGGAGGGAAATATTTGCCAATATAAGTGTGATATACAAGACTGTTAGTGAAAAACTGGATATACTGTATTTACTTGAATAAAGGACCATTTAAAATTTAAGGCTACCCCCACCAAAATTAGATCCTAAACATGGAAATTTATAAATTTGGAATAATTTTCTGTGTATAGAATCTAATTATTGGAGGGTTGTCTTCTGTATCTTCATTAATGTCTTAGGTGATGGAGATGAGTGTATACTCAGTAAATTTGCAAATGGCACCAAGAAGAATAGACTAACAGACACTTTGGAAGCTAGGATAAGATACAGAATTACATTGCTGATTTCAGACCACTTCTCCAATTCAGCTTGTCAGGCCAGGCCTTTCTTGGTCTGCTATCTGGTGCCATGTAAACTAATACAGCCTGTTCCATGGTTGGGTTGTTGGCAACTAAACTGGCACCCTGACTTGGGATAGCCTTCAGTGAGGAGGGTGTGTGGACACCCAGCAGGACTGAAAACAAGACCTGTCAAAGGATGGATGAGCTCCCTGTGAGCCAACCGTCATCCATACCTGGAGAGGAGATGGCTGTCATCAGGTCATTTTGCCTGAAGAATCACCAATGATGTAAAACAACTCCACTAATCTCGGAGTGGAGAAGGATTGTTATAACATCGAAGGTGTCCCAGTGGTTGCAGTGGCCTTGGGACTGACTTGAGTTGGGCAATACTGCAGAAAAGAACCTGGGGATTACAGTGGACTGCGAGCTGAATATGAGTCAAGAGTATGCTATTGCTGCAAAAAAGAGCCAATAGCAAGTATGCATTAGTGGGAAAGTTGTATGCAAATCACAGACAGTGATTCTTCAGCTCTGTTCAACCCAGGTGAGGCCTTACCTAAAGTAGTGTGTGCAGTTTTTGGGCACTGCAGGTCAAGAAAAACATGGGTAAATTGGAAAGAGTCTGGTGAAGAACAACAGAAATGATTGGAGGTCTGAGAAATATGAGAAAAAGTTAGTAGACCTGAGATTATTTAATCTTGAGAAGAGAAAATTGAGGAGGGATTTGACAAATCTTCAAGTACCAGGAAGGTTTTTATACAGAGTCTTGTGATTGACTACTCTCTTTATCCGTAGGTCAAAACTCATAATAAAGGACGTGTAATGCGTTGAAATTACAACAAGGATGATTTAGGTTGGGTATTAGGAAGACATTTCTAATTATGATGGCAGTTAAGCACTAGAACTTTGTCTGTGAAGGTTTGTAGACAGGGTGGATACAAATCAACAATGGAAAAAAAATAAATCAGATTTTTTAATTTAAATTGGATTTTTGATTTAGGCATATTTTTAACGTTTTTGTTAAGATGCTTTTAAAAAAATAAGCCTATATAAAGATAGTTTTAATATAAGATATGTTACACCTCAAAGACATCATCATGGAATAGGGATTATAAATTTTAATTATGTACTAGTTCAGATAATAGATTTATGTAACCTTTTTAGAAAAGGTTTATAAATAAGGCATAACAGGTCATGGACTGTATTAGGGGCCCAATCATATGGGATTCCCAGAGGCTTCACTATAGATAGTTTCATAGTAGCTAGGGTCAGGAGGGACCTGAACAGATCACCTAGCCTGACCCCCTGCCACAGGCAGGAATGAATGCTGGGTTCACAAGACCCCAGACAGGTGATCGTCCAACCTCCTCTTGATTTTGCCCAAGGTGCAAGGACCACCTCCCTGGGAAATTGGTTCCAGATTTTGGCCACCCTAACTGTAAAATATTGCCTTCTGATCTCTAACCTAAACCTATTCTCCATCAACTTATTACCATTGTTCCTTGTCACCCCAGGTGGTGCTGGGGAGAAAAGGGCTCTTCCTATTTGCTGTTGATCTCCCCTGATGAGCTTGTAGGCAGCCACCAGGTCCCCCCTCAGCCTCCTCTTGCTGAGGCTGAACAGGTTCAGGTCCTTCAGTCTCTCCTTGTAGGGCCTGTCCTGCTGCCCTCTCACCAAGCGGGTGGCCCTCCTCTGAACCCTCTCCAGGCTGGCCACATCCCTTTTGAAGTGCAGAACCCAGTACTGGACACAGTACTCCAACTGCGGTCTGACCAAAGTGACATAGAGGGGGAGGATCACCTCTCTGGTCCGGCTTGAGATGCACCTTTGGATGCATGACAAGGTATGGCTGGCCTTGCTGGCTGCGGTCTGGCATTGGCGGCTCATGTTCATCTTGGAGTCAGTAATGACTCCGAGATCCCTTTCCGCCTCTGTGCTTTCAAGAAGGGAACTCCCCAGCCTGTATGTATGCTGTGGATTCCTTCTCCCAAGGTGCAGCACCCTGCATTTGTCTACGTTGAACCTCATCCTATTCTCATCTGCCCACTTTTGTAGTCTGTCTAAATCATGTTGCAGCCTCTCTCTCCCTTCAAGTGTGTCCACCTCGCCCCATATCTTAATGTCATCAGCAAACTTGGACAGCGTGCTTTCCACCCCCTTGTCCAAGTCGCTGATGAAGATGTTAAACAGTGCGGGCCTGAGGACCGATTCTTGGGGTACCCCACTGCTCACATCTCGCCAGGTTGAGTACAACCCATCCACCACTACTCTCTGGGTGCGCCCCATCAGCCAATTTTTTACCCATCCGACTGTGCAGGCATCAATGCCGCAGTCGCTTAATTTATTGATGAGGATGGGGTGAGAGACCATGTCAAAGGCCTTCTTAAAGTCTAGAAAGACTACGTCCACGGCGACACCATCATCCAAGGATTTAGTTACTTGGTCATAAAAGGCAATCAGGTTGGTCAGGCAGGACCTGCCTTTGATGAACCCATGCTTATTGCCCGTGAGCACGATCTCCCCTGCAGGCCCCCCACAGATGTGCTCCTTGATGATCCTCTCCAAGATCTTCCCGAGCACCGAGGTGAGGCTTACAGGCCTATAGTTACTTGGGTCCTCCTTCCTCCCCTTCTTGAAAATTGGGACCACATTAGCCAGTTTCCAATCCTCCAGCACCTGGCCAGGTGACCACGAATGCTCATACAGCCGGGCCAAGGGCTCCGCGATGACCCCTGCCAGCTCCCTCAACGCCCTTGGGTGGAGGGCATCTGGACCTGCAGATTTAAAAATGTCTAGCCCTTCCAGAAGATCCCTAACCACATCTGTGCTGACTGAAGGCCCGATAGAGCTATCCCCAAGATTGTCCCTACCTATTGTAGGTGGGATATCCTGGTCCCTGTTCAGTAAAACAGAGGCAAAGAAACTGTTAAAAATATCAGCTTTCTTGTCTGGTGTGGCCACAAGATTACTGTTGGCATCTTGCAGGGGCCCTACATTGCCTGGTGCCATCTTCTTGCTCCCAATGTACTTGAAAAAGGACTTTTTGTTGTTCTTAATCCTGGACACTAGCCTGAGTTCCATCTCTATCTTGGCCTTCCTAATAGCCCTCCTACACTCCCGGGCCGAGGAGGAGTACTCTTCCTTGGTGATAGCTCCTCCCTTCCACTGGTTGTACGCCCCCCTTTTAGTCCTCAGGCATTCCTGAAGGCCCTTGCTGAGCCAAAGGGGTTTCTGAACACCCTTACCCCCCTTGCTTCTCTCAGGGACTGTTATCCTTTGGGCCTGGAGGATCGCCCCCTTAAGGTACGACCGTCCCTCGTGGACTCCCATCTCCTCTACCTAGATGAGTAAAGATTAAAGAAAACCACTCTACCCAGTGGGATTCAGTGCTCAGTCTAGAAGATCCCATTAAGCATCTCTGTGGTGCTTAGTTTCAGTTCTCACACTGTGGATTTGTGTCTCTAGAGATAACATCCTTGTTAACAGCAGTATATGGAAATGAGAGATAACAGACCTGATTACCTACCTATTAATCCTCTTGTCTCTCTGCAAGTTTGTGTACAAGAGTCAAGCCCTTGTCTCTCTCTAAAAGTGCAAAGTTTCAAGAAGTTAAGTGGATAAAGGATATCAAACAACAAGAATGAATTTTGTAGAAAACAGTGATTAAATCGAGGCTTCCTGACTAGTGATTTAAATCAATTTGATTTAAACCAAATCCACCCAGGTTGTAGAATCTTTTGCAATCGTTTAAGTACAGGTTAAGTAAACACTTGGCTGGGATGGTTTAGATAAAGATCATCCTGCCCTGCACAGGGGTTTAGTCTAAATAAACCAGGCCCATGAGGTCCCTTCCAGCTCCATTTTTTATGTTTCTAACTCTAATGACTTCTGATTACAACTTGTTTTGCAATTGAAAGCATAGCATTCTTTACATTAGAAAAATAGTCAAGTATCTGAGAATATTATGGTAATACTCAATTTCTTGACACCACTGCCTGCTACTCTTTTCTTGGATTCCAGCAAGATCTTTGCTCAGTGTCTCAATAACACTGTGATAGTTGCTACAGAAACAAAACAGTGTTAGTGGTAAACTTAGAGAAGAACTATCTCTCTCATGTTTTTTTGTAGCATGAGAAGAGATGGAAAATATACCACTTTGACACCTCTTTCAGTAACTTTTTTCCTGAAAGGAGCACTGATGAAATCAACATGCAGCACCAGCTCAGAGTGAACACTCTATAATTGTGTTTTATTACCTTTTTAGCTGGTTCAGTGCACCATTATAGTTTACCTGCTTTTCTCTGTTTTTGTGTTGAAGGTAGCGCAATAGTGACACCTGTTGTTCAAATAATGTAACAGTCATTTGCAAGCATCTATTTTAGTTGCTTAGTTCAAATTGTATCTGTTTTAGCTGAAAACTTCTATTCTTCGCCTCTGCATCAGGTTGAGTTTCTTTATAAAACCTGAGCAAAGATGGTGCATTTCTTTTCCAAGATCAACAAAAGTAGCTTTGCAAATGGTAAATAGTTTTTGCACTACTTTATTTCAAGTAGCTTTAGTATTTAAGATATTTGGAGTAGAAACTTAAAAATGTAATGAATGGAACAGATCTGGGTCATATAGTTGCTTTAAGTGACCGTGAAAAATATGTTTTGACTAAGTTATAAGAATGGCAGAAATATGCCATTTGTCTGTGCTCAAAACAGCTTGTTGAGGTCCTTGATTTTTATTTTCTGAATATTTCAATCATTTTAGTATACCTTGGGCTTGCTTAGCCTCCTGCATTGTTTCTGATTAAAATGTTACGAATTTCCTGTTGTAGCAGCAAAACTCCTCATTAAAATGTGCTATAGCCTAGGGGAAAGTACACTCGGTGAGGAGCCAATTCATTTCCTCTTTAGCTGATGAGTATTCATTTTGTGCCCTTTGCACCTTTCTGACTGAGGCAGGCCTCATATCTGTTTTAGAGGTTGATAAATATAATTATCTGTATGCACCTTATGGATGAGCTTACTAGAGATCTGAGGGCTTCCCAAGTTCACATCTGGCAGGGCTGAAAATTGATGTTAAGAATCTAATATGAGGGAACCATTTTTCATCTTAGTTTACTGCCACAATGAATACACCAACTCAAAACGCTAATTTTCTCTGCTGCGTGGTTATTACTGCAATCTGCTTTCATAGAGCAGCTTGGAAACTAAATCTGAATGGCTACTTAATGATGCCGTCAGTCTGCGTACCGTGTTGAAGAATTCTTAGTCCCTTGCTTGAATTGCTAGACCTATATCATTTTCCCCCCACTGCCTCTTAGCTAAGAACAGGAAATAGTGACCCTCAGCTTTCTGCCGCTGTTGGGCAAATAGTGTTCCTCTCTTCTGGTGGCTTGTCCTTATTGGATTCACAGGCTGTGCATGCTGTAATTTTAGTTATGATCAGACTGATTACATTTAGTGAATTCTTTAACCTGTCGTAGATCCTGTATTGCCATGTTTATAATTGTCCTAAAACTTTCATAGAAGCTTTGCAGATGGGCAGGAAAGAAACAAAGTGTGAATGAACTTTGATATTTTGCTGGTGTGAAAATATTTGGAAGAGAAGTTTGTTTATAGGCTTGTAAGTATCATTTGGACCAGGAAGATCACTTAATAGTCCATGTGCGGGAGATAAGTCTTCCATTCTAAGAACCAAACATTCTCCTACAAGTTATTATCTACACGGATATCCCCATGGTGGAGTATGTGTGCTCAAACATTTACAGACAATTTGTCTTAGTTGTACACACAGGTCATGCTTGCAGTCCTGTGCCATGTTGCACATGTTTTCTACTCTTAATTTTCTTGGGCCAGATAATATGGCCCTGCATGCTGGATTGGGCTTACAGGGTGGCACAGGGCCCAATTTCTAGCACACGGAGATGGCGCAGGGCCTCATCTGGCTTGCAGACCAACTCTGTGTTACTCACTTGGTCTACAAAGCCAAAAAGTGGTTTAAGAGAATCCCATGTTGCTGAGAAATGTTCCATATGCGGGTAATTTACATCCAGCACACTCTAAGAAGGCAAAACCCCGTTCCAGTTATATGTCCTAAGGAAGTCCGCAGTGTTTTCTTTCTGATTCAGGCAAGTGGAATAAGTACTGTACACCTTCTGACAGTAGCTACTCACAAAGACTTTTAATTTCCTCTGCTCCAGTCAGCAGGGCAGCTGGTGGCAGCTCTAATGCTAGCATTTGGAGGAGGTCTCACATCTGGAGTTCCTTGAGAGGAAGCATTTTGTCTTCATTGCCTCTTCTCTTACCGCCCACTCCTACATTTGAAATTCCGGATTTGTTTAAAGATACCATTGAAACTTTCAGAGCCTCTGCCACTGATCTGCTACTGAAGTATTCTGTCTTCATTTGTGGTCTGCAGACTGTGCTTAAAAAGGCTGGAGATGAATGTCCTCCAGATTTCTAGAATGTATCAGCTTGAAAGTTTCTGCTTTTCCTCTGATGCTGAAGTTCCTTATCTTAGCTGAACTTGGGCAGGTCACAACGTTTTCCAACCACAGCACTTTTCTTACTTTTGATAGGCACCACCTATAGAGGTTGCCTTGTCAGAGTCTACATATGATTCAGACTCAGACTATAGTTTTGACTATAATCTTTTGCACTTGGAAAGTGTGAAGGGGGGAAGGAGGTCCTTAGATTGTACATTCTGTATAACTGTTGGTTAAAAGTCAGTATTGTGATTCAAGAAGTTTGGAATGACCATTTGGAGCAAATGTCTACATATGGTGAAAATGTATTATATATATTCACTGTAGGTCAAGTGCCAGCAGTATCCTCTGTATAGGGCTTGTCACAATTTAAAACTGAAGACTTTTTATCCCATTTTAAACTCAAGGTGTACTTAATGGCACCTTTAACGTTTGTCCCTTGCAAAGACAGGTATCACTATGCATTTTGAAAATGTTTTCTTATTCAGATTGTCAGGTTAACAGTTTAGTTACACTTCCAACCTACTTTTGGACCCAAGACTCCAGAGGAGTATATCATGGCTTGAAAAATGACTTTGTGAAAATAACATCGTATTCCTGTACTCATGACTTAGACACCTACAGTACAGGAATGAACATGAGCTCAGTTTATTGTCCAAGGCATGTTCCTGAAAGTATTTAGTGATAAATTTACTGACAGATATGGCAGATATCTGCCTGTTATACTGTATAAATCTGAGTTGAACTGGTGACATGGAGAAGCAGAGGGCATGTTTCTACTCTCTGCTTACCTAAAATATGTTAAAATATAGTCTGTAAAATCTCATATGTGCGGTCTCTTCTTTTGACTTCCCCATCTGTGCCCTCCAACAATTTAGGCCAATTATGGAGTATATTTGATTGCTACCTACATCTAGAGATTTGTTCATGACCTTTTTCTTTTGAAAATTGCTGTATTTAATGTTGAAGATTTATGAATTTGGGGTCGTCTCTTGCAAGTCTTAATTTAGATTTTGGTGAGCTTGTTGGGGGAGGTTTTTAAAGACTGCTAAAAGTTTTCTTTTATTCTTCTTGTCCTCTTTACCTGAAGGCTAGAGTTCATATAGCTGTTTGGTAATTTAAATAAGAGTACCTTGAGTAAGTAAGATTTTTTTCTCTCCCCATATATATTATTGTGATTTATTGATTTCTGTACCATGGCTGTTCGCAAACATGGAAGAGTAATTCTAAAAATGTTTACAAATACATTGTTGAAACCCTCCCCTCCCCACCCACCCCCTGGCCTCCCTGCCCTTATATGGAACCAGATAAGGGGTTTTAAAATGTTTTGTAGTTAAAAAACAAAAAACCAAAAACCCCTAAACAAACAAGCCCATCCCTTTCCACCCCATCCTCCTGCAAGAAACCCCCCCGCTTTCCAGAAGTTAATTTTAGCATTATAGGTATAGCAATGAAACTAGTGTTTTTTTGGGTTAGCCACACCCCCTAGAGGTGAAATTGAAAAATGTCATTATAACAAATACTTGATATTTTTATGTATAAACAGGTTGTTTTTCAAAATAAAACTTAATTGTGGCTTACAGACAATAAATGTGGCTTGTTTTAAAATAATATTTTTCTTTTTATTGAGAACCCTACCTAGCACGGTCAGCTCAAAATTGTGCTTCAGGGACTGTTATATGGTTGTTCCCAAACTTACAGCGATTTAAACAAATGCATAATTGCAACAAAATACATACAGATAGTACTATGCCTATTTTTATTTACAGAAAGAATTGATAGCCCATTTATAATGCATTAATAGTAGTGCAGACTATTAGGATGATTTTATTATTAAAGTGGTAAAGATGGCTTGGAATCTTTTGCCTGTCATATGTGTGTATATGTGTGTAATTTTTAATGCATGGGTATTACTTCTGTTAGTATTCTTCATCTATTTTCCTTGGCTTGCAGATGAAAACACTAAGGAAGTTTTGCAGGTGAAGAAAAGTCTGAGTGAGAAGGTTTCTCTCTATAGAGGTGATATTACCCTGCTTGAGGTGGACGCCATAGTTAATGCAGGTAAGTGTTTAAATGTTTCATGCATGACAAATTGTGATAGCATAAAATTTGGTGTGTTGAAATTCTGCATAGGGTGAATTTATCCTATGGAAACTGTAACCTGACAGAAACTGCTGCTCAAGAAGTTAATAATCTGTGTATGGTTGGTTAGCTAATCTTTACCTTTACTATAATAAGGATTATTGAAAAATGCTGACTGAGTCTTGGTTTTGATAAGAGATAAATGATCTGTATTTTTTTTCTTGATTTGGATAGCTGATTTTTTTTTTTAGAGGGCTGTACATTAAAATTAGAAGTTTACTGCGGTGTGCTCTGTTGGGTTACACCTACAACCCATTCATAAATTTAACACAGTACAAAATTCAGCAGGTAACTTCTATTTGAGAGTATCTGTCACAGAGATTAGTACTTCAATATTCCCGTCGTTTGTTACACATGCACACACAAATCAATATCTTAAAATGTTGGCATTAGGTGTAAAAATCCCAAATGAAGTAGGTCCTTCCTAATTAAGAGATTCTTCTCCAGTGCCAGACTGCCACAGTTGCATTTAACAGAGATATTGGAACTGTTCTGAGAGAGGGAGATGTTGGCTGAACTTTCTTAGTGGCTGGGAGCCTTTAATTAGACATTTCTCTTTCCAAATCTGATGTGGGTTGTCTGTGTTGATCCTCAGTGGATACTACAACTATGCATAGGTTTTTAAAGCATTTAGAGAGATTTAAAGAGAATATTTTTAGAAAAGGTAGACACTAATATATATCTCCTATATAGAGATATATATATCTATATATATCTGTATATATATAGATATATATATCTATATATATACACATAAAGGCAGCAGGGTGTAAATTGTCCCTCCTACTGCTTGACCTTCATTGCCTGCCCCAGTACCACTGCTTTCCCTGCTACAATGGTGGTGCTAGTGATGATCTCATAATTAGATTCTGTATATGGAAAATGATTACAAATGTATACATTTTCCATGCATAGAAACTAATTAATGGGGGTCATTTTTAATTCAGGGTTGTGTTGGATTTGGGTAAATATGGTAGTTCTTTAGGGACCTGAATTTTTGTTCTTGCTAAAATTAACTTGTATGTGTTTTGTTTTCAAGATCTGTGAAACAGAAGTAAGAATATGTGCTGTAACTTGCCTGTACTGTTAAGGACAGTAAGAGTTACTGTTACTCTTCCAGTAAAATGCTTTTTTTTTTTTGTTTTGTCTTTTTTCCATATCGGTCAGTGGCCTTAGATAATGGGGTGATTCTGTAGGATATAGGTGGATTCATTCTTTAAAGTCACTTAGGATAATAACGTTTTTTTTACTGCTACTCAGTTTGGTAGTTCCTTGAATTCCTGGCAAATAAATGAAACTTTTGATTTAGCGTTCTCTGCAGTGGAAATGCAACTGAATTCTTAACTGGTAAGCATATCCAATGCATAGCTCTGTTGTGGGGCACCTGGAGTTCTCCTTCTTGGTTTTATGCAGATAGATAAAGCAGTCAGGCATTTTCACATTTTGGTTAATGTTGTTTGAGTGGAGGCTCCCCTCTGCTCTGCTCCAGTTCTGTTCCACATCATGAACAAATTGAGTATGATTTTGTATTCCAACCCCCTGCTCTTCTCTCCCTTCATTTCCCTGCACCCCACCTTCCCCCTGCCCCCAAAAAGATGGAAGTGGCTTTTGGATTACAAGCAGAAAACTGTGACATGGTGTGAAGCCATTAAAGTCGCATCTCATCATGCCACTAAAAGGATGATTGTGAAGCTGTACAGTTTTGGTCGTATTCAGGGATATCCTGCTTCCTTGTTTGCAAAGAAAGTACCCCCCACTAATGTATCATCCTCTCAGAGCTATTGTTTGTGGTGTCTGTTTAATAATATTACAGTAGCCAGTTATCAATCCATTTTGGTGCTTTTTCTTGGATATTCTGCTATCTTAATCTTCCTTTGTAAGGATTCTGTTAAAAGCGCATATGAAAATTATTTTTGCTGCTTCATTCTTCACTGTAATTACTTGAAAAAAAATCTTCCTTGAGGCATGTTCTTTTTTTTAATAAAACTGTGACAGCTGACCTTTTAACAGGTTAAACATTTCTATATGTTGTTTAATTCTGGCTCCAAAAGTGCTTCGGGCACATACAATACAATCTTACAAGTCACTGCCCTCAATTATTTCCCCCCCACTCTTTTAAGGTACATTATGTTAGAACTGACAGGTAATTCTCCTTTCTTCTTGATTAGAAGTACTTTGTGGAAGGTGTAGCTTTCTGAGATTGTATTGCAAAACTGAAACCACAATACTTGTAATGCAAAACAAAATAACCTAATCCTTCCTAACACTTTTTAGCTGTCTAGAATAGTTAGGTTGTAAACTCTTTGGAGATTCTTTACCTCGTATCTGTGTGTGCATATGGGTTTGAGTACAGCAAGGCCTTAGTTTTCAACTGCAGCTTCTAAGCACTACTGAAAAGCAAAATAATAATAATAATAATAATAATAATAATAATAATAATAAAGGCTAAGATGGAAATAGTCATCTTGTCTACCTATTAGTCACTTCAAGTCAGCTGTTCTATACTAGGCTGTCACAAATGCAGAAATAAATGGAGAACCCCAGTTTGACCTCAAAATTATGAAATATTTATATAGCCATTTCAAAACTAATATTCAGCTATTTCCCTAGATTCCACTTTTAGTTTCTTGTAAATACTGGAATTACTCAATATTCCCTTGGCTATTAATTTTTTCCCCATTAAGTAGATATTGCAGTTGGATTCCTAGATTTTCAGTAGTGGGATATGTCAGACTTCCTATGCAGTAATTCATTTTTGCTGATCTCCAGTTAACGAATGACAAGCCCACTTTCTGTCAGTATAATGTAGGGAGCATGTACCGAGTTGATTCAGGTTCTGGGATGGGCACAAATTAGAAACCCTTCAACCACAGACTATGTTGTCTGCTCTTTAATGTGTCATTGAAAGCACCTGTATTTTCTGATAAAGTTTTAACCATGCTGCTTATCATTAAATAACTGGATTAAGATAATTACATGGCTAACCAAATTAGTGGAAACTAGTAGTAATTTTATTTGCCCTACATTGTGGGAAAAACTTATAATTATCACCTTTTAACAGGATTTTTTTCCAGAAGTGCAAATAGAAGGACAGTACAATTAATCAGATTAATATTTTTTCACTGAGAAAAGTCAGTGAGGCATGATCAAGAAACAGAAGAGGCATAATAATGAATCCATTTTATATTTTCCCCTAGTTCACTTAAATACTAACATGCTAATTAATTCACATTGCTCATGCTGCCCAAGTAAAGGATTTCGCTGTAGTATACTCCTTAACAACTCTGTGGGGATTCAAGAGTCAGTCAAGGTGCTAATTCAGTAGTATTAGTAGAATGAGGAGCCCTGATATAGGAGTCCTACTTCATCTTTTGGGTTTTCCAACAGCTAGTGTTAGTACCCAGATGCAAGGAAGATGTTGTTCCCTGGCAGGTTAACAGACAGTAGTATTTTAAAGAAATGCATCATGTATAGCTCTCAGACAACTAAAAAAGGGCAAACATTTAATTACTTTCTTGATAGTAGCTCTGTCTCACTGTCTGAAGAAAATGCTATTTGGGAAAAAGATCCGTTTCTAATAACGCATGTTTAGACTTGCTTAATGCATAAACTGATCCTGCTATTTGACTTTGGAAAATTAGATTTAGGAAGCGACTTTAGTTTCATGTTAAAGACTGCACATTTATTAATAAAACACATTTTAAATTTTCTTTCTTTAAGCTTTTCACTCTGTACTCTGTACTGATTTTTAAGTATCCTGGTAGTGCAACTGTCTACCTTACTGTTCTTCTCATCTTTCTTAACTGGATAAAGCAGTAGATTTACTGCTTGACTTTTTTCGCCGCTTCTGTTGACCTTGAAGTGCAATCTGATTCGCTTTGTTAAATTTTAATTTTATGAAGCATCACATCTCTGTCATGCCCCAAATTATACTTCAAGGTAGAGGTATTTTTTATATATTGTGAATTGAATATATTATCTGCAAATTATTCTTAAATTAATGTTTAAGTATAGAAATGTTGACTAGCTGAGCTACACCTTCTCTTATAAACAGCTTGTTAAAGTGCAATCAGTCACTGAAGTTGCCTTGAACTTGGTGCTTAATGAACAGGTGGGGAGAGAGGATGAATTCTAATCTGAAACAGATCTGACAGCCTATCAGGCAGTTTTGCTGATTGCTAATCCATTTCATTTGGCAACTTAATTTATCACACAGTTAGAATTTTCATCTTGTAGCTCTGAGGTGGAAATTAATTCAGAAGCATGCCCAATAATACTGGACTGAGCTGGTCTGCCTGAGTATATTGCAAGGATGTTTAAGAGCAAGTGACTGAGCCTGCAAAATATTGTTGTCTTAAATATTATGGTATTTATAATCATGCTACTTTATCCTTAAATGTTTGGCTGAATTTACATATAGATGGTAAATACAACAGGGAATGTGTATGTGTGCTGATGTATAGTGAATATTGATTTAGGGAAAATGAATATCCTGCTTAAAATTATAAAAACATAAGAATCCATCAGGGATACCAGGGGAAAAATATCATCTAGATGCTTGATAGAGCATAGTCTTAGCTGACATCTTTGTCAGGCAATAATTGCTCTGAGAATGTGATATGGGATACAGTGTGGGCGATGAGCGTCACCAAAGAATGCACTTCAACAATTGTAAAATTGAAAATACAACTGGTAGCAAAGAAGTTATAAGAATAAGAAATAGGAAAGAGGATCAGTGAATTATATGTTTAACTACAAACACACAGAAGATGAGATTTGAATTTATTTCTCAAATCCTTGAGCACCACAAAACATACACTATAGTCAAGAATAAATCATTTCCACTTAGAAAATTTAAAGCCATCTTATCAGTTGAGCATTTATTAATAATGTTCCTATGTCTCCACTGGTGACATCATTTAAAAGTTATTCCTCAGGTAATGGCAGGGCCTTGTTATACATCATGCTATGAGCCTTACAAATACTGATTGGTGTTATTGCTAGCTTGGAATTTGGAACAGTCACACCCTTAGTCTAGCAACCTTCTCTGACTGTCTCCTACCTGCACAGCTGTGACCTGCTGCTAGTGGCCTTGTAAGCAGGGGCAGGACTGGGAGCTGTAGCTGTGCGTTGACACTAGGGGTGCCTACAGGCATTTAGGCACATCTGGGAGGTGCTTTAACTCATGGTGCATTACACAAAGCTCCATGAGTTAGAGTGCCGCTGAACCCAACAGTTGTTCACCTGGTGGGGGGGAAGGGGGGAGCTCAAGCCTGCCTGCAACAGCCTCCGAGGAAGCTATTGAACCACCCCTCTCTCCAACCGTGCCCCTGCCCCCCACCCAAGCTTTGGCCATGGCTAAGCTCTGCCGGCAGTTACGAGCTGGCAGCTACATGCTGCCACTGTCAAGAAGCTCAGGTGGGAAGCCCCCCTCCTCCCCCCAGGTACCCTGGCTTGGGTATTGGGGAAAGCCGAGCCAGGCCTATGAAGTCGGGAGGGAGGACTCTGTTTCCCCAACTCTCCACCTAAGCCTTTTTACAGTGGCAGCATGCAGCTGCTAGCTCATCTTTGTCATGGCTGGAGTTGGAGCAAAGAGGGTGAGGAAGCGGGGGCCATGGAGCCCCCTCTCTTCATGGACCTAGACCATCTTCCCTCAAGGCCCCAGCAGAGGTACCTTCCTCCACCTCCACCTCTCACCCCCTCCCTCCTCTGGGGAGGAGCACTGGGAGGAGGTTCTCCTCTTTGTGACAGCCAGCACAAGCACCAGCCCAGCCTCACAAAGGTGCATGGGATGTGGGAGGAATCACCTGCACTTAACTTGTGCAGGGAACCTGAACAGGAGTTCCCTAAGGCACTGTGTGCTGGAGCACCTTCAACTAATAGCTGATTTGATTAGAGTTAATTTTTTTTAAATGTCCGATCATGCAAAAAGCACTCTGAAGTCATGGATGTGTATTATGTCACAGCTGTAGAGTGCTTTCAGGTGCCTGATTGCACAAAAAAATGTAAATTGTATAAGTGCTGTAGAGGTCTGGTGAGGCAGGGCAGGCTTCTATCCTGGCTCTCCAGGGGGGTGAGGGGAGAGGAGGCAGGCATGAGATCCTGGGATAGTGGAGGACTTCGACTTGGGCAGCACATCTGTGGGGAGTGGCTACACCTTAATGGAACAGGATTTGGGTAGTGTGGATCAGAGATAATCCTGCCCTGGAGTGCTGTAGCTTTGAACCCCATAATGAGTGCTTAAAATCACTTTAAGGCAGTGGTTTTGAACCTTTTTCAGTCGACGTACCCCTTGGTCTCAGAATGAGGCTTTAGGTACCCCCTTTCGATGAGAAATTAATTTTTCGACCCGTGTTAGACAATGTGTGAAATATATCTCACATACCCCCTGGGGGTACATGTACCCCTGGTTCAGAACTGCTGCTCTAAGTTGTTAATGTGTGGACAGTTCAGGGATAAGAGCTCCAGGAACTGCCTCAAATTACCGTGTAATAAGGCCCACAGTCTAGTTGGAAGAGACCTGAATTAACATTTGAATGGGATGCTGCATCTAATCTACATCCCCATCATTGAATTTGCCTGAAATCACAGCCTAATTGGAACTTGGTGTAAGGCGGGTATTTACTATCAATAGATCAGCTAAATATTTGTTAACTTTTAATAAATTCTCATTGTACATTGAGATTTAAATCAGAAATGAAAATAACTTTTGACAGTTCAGGTTGATAACTGTCGTGCAGAACTAGAAGAGGAGGGTTTGTTTGCATGTGTAAATGCTTTCTCTGAAAGGAGTAAGATGAACAGAGATTGACCTAGGATGCAGTTGGTGAGAACCTCAAATTCCTTTTATCAATTGTTTATCTAGTTAGATATCTTGTGTGTGTGTGCTAAATGATTGAGAGGAATGTATAAAGTTTCTGTGCATATGGAAGGAAGTGTCCTGTCTCCCTTGCATTTATGATGTATCTTGAAGCATGAGTTTCTCATTAGAAGTTAAAAAAAGAATGGCACTTCTATTACTGTCATCAGTATCTCTTTTTGAGTCTTGCGAAATGCTTACATCTGAATATGCTAGCACTGGATTTCACATATTAGCGACGTGGCATGTGAGATTACTTGAGGTCGCTGCACTGTCTTGTCTTAGTCAGCGGATCACTTCCGAAAAAATATTATGCAGGCAGCTGTTAGACACGTGAAAATGTGTTTCCTCTGGACCAAGGAATATATATAATGGGCTCCTTTTCTTTAGCCCCCACAGAGAAGCAGTAATGAATGTGAGGTTAGCTTAGAAAAAGGAGGCCATCTCAGTATACAAACATCAGATTCAACTGATGTTAACAGAAAATTTTGAGCTTTTAGCAATGTACTCAGTGTTTGTAAGTATTGCTGAACCATCTACAAGGTGGCCATGTGTTTCTGATTTTGGCTGAAGATACCTTTTGTTAACAGGAAAGGCCAAAGAAGTTGTGTTATGTTTCAATGCAAAGTTATATATTTGTTTGGAAGGGGTACAAATCTAGATTCTGTAAAAGCAGTGAACCTAGGAGTTTGAGTAGCAAAGGGCTCAGATGTACAGGGAGATGGGTTTAGCAATCAGACTCTGCCAAAGAGATTTGAACTTTACATCAGGCATGTTTCTTTTTGTAGGGGAAATATTAGGGTGCCACAGCACCCTGGGGTGGAGTGCCTTGAGATCCTTGAAAGGGTACTGTGCGGTGGTACACAATGTTAGCACTGTTAGGCTTGCAAACATGATTCACAAGATAACTGATTCACCCAGAGATTTTAAAAAAATAGTTGTGATCTTTGAGTTCTTTGCCACAGAAAAGTTGCTCTATTATTTTTTTGTAGTAAAAAAAAGAGTCAAAATGAAGAGGTGGCATTTTCTGAGGGCTTTCTTGAGTCTCGTCAAAGGTGCCTCAAGTCTAAAGAGACTGCAAACCACTGAACTAGGGCAGGGGTGCTCAACCTCTGGCCCATGGGCCAAATGTGGTCCTTGGAGCCGTAGTGTCTGGCCCACAGGACTCCCCATTGATTGGGAAATTTGACCACCCTCCTCCTGGCCAGATTCTGAAACCCCAAGCTCTGTGCCACTCCCTCTTGCCCCTTGCGGCTGAATCTGGGGCTGGGTCACCCCTTTTCCCCACTCTGCCCTCAGCTGTATTGGGGCCAGGTCATGCCCCTCCACCCCTCTGCACCTTAATTGGGGCTAAGCCATACCTCCTCTTCCATGGTACCAGGGTGGGGGTGGGATGCCCCCCGCCCCTCCCTTGGTGCAGCTGGGGTCCCCACTGTGACCATCCCAGGCACCAGATCAGGACCACGGACCAGATGTGGCCCATGGACAGACCAGGCAGTGCCCATTTGGCCCTCATCCGGCCTGCCAAACAAAGGTTCAGCACCACATGACTAGGGCATCTCACCAGCCCTGGTTTGCTGCATAATGACAAGCAGGAATAAAATAGTAGGCAAAGATCATCCCAATAATTCTAACCTTATGAACTTTGGTAGCCTGTTTTACTGAATGCATTTGGTTGTTTCCATTATCCTTTGCCTCAATGTTGATACAAATTTTGACAGCAGCAACATCAGCTACCTGCCTGTTTGTTGGCCAGTATTGTTTCCTTATTTCCTTGTTTGTCCTTTGTATCTATTTATTTTGTCTTTTACTTTGTAAACTCTGGGATAGGAACTTTTTTTGTATGCAGCTTCTAGCCTGGTGGGACCCTGGTCCATAACTAGTGGTCTTAAATGCAATGGTAATACAAATAATACTCCTCGAGTAACTGGCTGAAAATTCTGTTATAGAGGATGGTGGAAAATGGCAGTATTTGACTTCATTTTTAGTTGAGATCTCATACGTTGCCAGGACTGTATAAATTAATACATGGTAATGTAGGAGAGCTACTGTTGGATTTTCCTCCCTTTTCCTTATCCTCCTTGGAAAAGTAAAAATTTAAAGAAAAAGCAGGTGTTATTTTTTACTTAAATTCACTGTCCATTTTATCTCAGTTCAAGCATGGAAATAAACATTGCATATGGTAGTTTCAGCCTAGGAGTTCAGCAGTTGTTCAGATTTTTTTAGGACATCAAGTTGCCAGCAGAGTACAACATTTGTATTTGACATTTACAGTCTATAGGTTGTCAGACCTTGAAAGTATATATCATATTGCCATTGAGAGGTATAGCTTTTCAACAATATTTATAAATCAATTTTAGCTGTGTTGACTTATGAACTTTAGGACCTTTAAAATGATTATTGGTGACTGAGTAGCGATGCTTTTTTGCCACGGCTCCTCAAATTTTATTTATTTATTTATTGATTGATTGATTTTTGCATAGGAAAATCCAATGTAGCATAATTATTGCCCTTTGTGTATGTTGGGTAGTTCTCCATTTCTTTCTCCTTTCTATATTAAAAAAATAGATTTTTTAATCTTCTTGAACTTTATTTTTAAAATTGTGAAATGGAAGTGGGGTTAGATGCTATGGTCATACTTTTCATGACAACAATGAGAGTAGTTGTGCAGTCAGTATTCCAAGGTCGTTTTGAAGTTACATAGGATTTACAATTACAATTTTCTTTCACTCTGATATGGAATCAGAATGCACAAGACTGAATTCACAATAAAGGAAACAAAACAACTGTATATTTGGAGGTTTATTTTTCTTTCAACATTTACCTTGATCTAAATATGACACACTTCTTCATGGGTTGCTGGGTATTTTCAGCATCTGCCTGGTACAAGTAGTGCATATTTGTAAAAGCACTAATGCAGATTTTTAAATGCATTAGGAAAACCTAAAAAAAATTATTTTAAATCCAGAAAAATATGTTGAGCCTCACGTTTCAGGTTTTGTGTGTGGTATTTTGGTAGGTGGGAGGTTCCCCACTGTTTTCTATATTTTCCTGGTGTGTCTTAGGAAATTGATGATTTACATTAACCAAAAGTTTGCATAAAGACAATTCACTAGAAGTGTATTGTAAAGTTCTGGTAGAATTGATTTTGAAATATATAGAATTATGTAAAATGTTTGTTGAAGTTATAACAAACTGTCCTTGTAATATATAATAAGATTTAGGATGCTGCATTAATTAGGGGAAACAAACTATTTCTTAGATTAAAGCATTATGTGAAGAATAATAGTGTCATGACGATCTTGTTTTTTAAAACCTGCAGTACAGATCTTGTGTGTCATCATAAGGACACTAGTTGAAAGATGAAATGTAAACTTAGAAGACTAGTCAAAGTCATGTTGAGCAATTCTGCTTCATTGCACTATATTAAATTCAGTTTGAAATCATGACCCCTGAGGATTATTTCATGGATTCTTTTTAAAATGCTCTTTGTAAGTATATACGTTTACTTAAAATATGCAATTAGCATGGTGTTTTGCCAATATCTTGGAGAGTAAATGATTGTAAATGTTTCAAAACCTTTCAAAGTCACCTCAAATGTGAGTCCATTCTTAAAATCTTATCTTCTGTGATGCCTGCAAAGAGCTTGAGAGTGGATACTGTGCTGATACACTGAAATTGCTTTCTGTGAGTCTAATATTGTCTCTTTGTGTCCATATTGTTCCCTTGTGCATCTTGATCTACTTGTTTTCCTCTGCTTTTATATTTAGATTGTGTCTCTTCAGAAGAGGGCAACAAAAGTGGGTTGGCGGGGTTTGTGGGGGGGTTGTTTTGTTTTGTATTTGTACATAACTTACCAAAATGTGGCTTCAGTCAATTTATAGAATTATCCAACTTTATATTCTGTACTCCATTACCTTGTATCTTGAGTGCTTTTTTGGTTGATGTGGCCCAACTTTCTCACTTGATAATTTTCTATAAAGTACATTTAATAGATATAGCTCCTTGATCTTAACTGAGCAATTATATATGATAATCATGTACATTTAAATAAAATTAAGACTTGTCTCCATGATGACTTTTATGTGTGCATGTTGCAATTCATTTGGATAAGGGTTTCTGTTGGGGAATGGAAGCTTTAAGTTCTGGTCTAGGCAGATAAGCCTCAGAGCACTGGTATCTAGTGATGTTATTGCTTTGCTGTGAGTCATTGTTTTCTGCAGGAAGACCTTTAGTGGTTACGCTAAACTCCACTTCATCTTTCAGATTGCCTGAGGCTGTTTAAAAGAGTAGAGTGCAAGATCCTATATCCTGTGCAACAAATATACAGGCTTCTTTGAGTCAATATTACTATATTGATACAACGCAGAAGTTCTTGAGTTACCAACTTCAAAGTTTATGCGCCTTTGTTCCCTTTTGGTAGTAAGGAGCGTTGGTCCATTCATTTTTTGTTACTCCTCAGGTTTTGGCTAGTTTTATGTCAGTGGAAGTGCCAGGTGATGTAGCATTCCACCTTTCCTTCAATGCATTGGTTTTCAACTTTTTTTCATTTGCTGGTGCCTTTGGCAATTTTGAATGGAGGTTTGGACCCCTTTGAAATGTAGGTGTGGATATTCATACTTTTGGTTGATAGTAGTTATTTTTTGTGGACCCTCAGGGGTCTGTGGACCACAGGTAGAAAACCGCTGCTTTAATGAGCTGTCCTCTGCGACACTCTATGGGTTGTAATGTTTCTGTTTTAACTGTATTTATATTATAATAATGTTGCATGCCTCAGTTTTCCTGACTAACCTGTATGGGGGGTGAGGGGAAAGAAAAAAAGGTAAAAAGACGTTACTATGGATGGAGCAGCCAAGAAAACAGGGTGGTAACCTGTGAGCTGGGGAAAATTTAGAAGAGGGAAAACAGTCAAACAATTTTTGGCATTCAGGGCTGTGTGGATGGGAGAGAGAACAGCTGAGCTAACTTAGGGGTGCTTGGAGCCTTATAGGCTGGACTGGGGACAGAGACATTTCTTAACATTTTGGAGATGCTGGATGTTTTGCTTTGTGCCCTTTGCCCCATCAACTAACTACATACCTATACTGTCTTTACTTTTCAGTTGGTTGTTTGGAACTTGGGGCTGTGCTCTTCTCCTTTGAGGCAGTAAAGTCTCTGTCTCAGGAGCTGAACTGGAAGGTAGCTCTCTGAGGTTGGGCCATGGATAGGGAGGGGCAAGGACTGAAAAATCAGTGTCTTGGAGTTGGAAGAAGCCAGGGCTTCTTCCTACTCTAGATGCCATGTCTGGGCTGATTTCAGGGGATATTCAGAGAGGCCAGACAAGGCTGGGGGGATGGTCTTGAGCAAGGAGCTCCCCCACCAATGCATTTGTTAAAGATGTTAATTGGGAGCCTTTGTCATTGCAGTGTTGACATGAATTGTTAAATACATTTGTATGTATATATTGAAACTAGCAAATTGCCCATCAAGAATGACGGGAAGGGGGTGGGCAGGGACAGAGCCCTGATTCAGCCCTGTGCCCTCTCTGCCACTCTGGGTCCAGCCCTGCTCCACCTCCCCCACCCACTCCTCACCCCCCTTGCTCGCCTCTCTGGGTTCAGCCTCACTCTACGCTTCCCCTATCCACTGCTCCAGGTCTGGCCCCGCTCCCTTGCCCCCCCCCAACTCTGGATCCAGCCCTGCTCTACCCCCATCTGCTCCTTGTCTGGCCCTGCTCCACCCCACCCTCAGGTGCTCCAGGTCGGGTCCCTCTCTACTCTCCCTCTCCCCCCTCCACTCCACCTCTGCTTGGCCTGCATCCGCCTAGCCTGCATCCGCCTCCCTCCCTGCAGGCTGTTCTGGGGGGTGGTGGCAACGTGTGGCGGGGGGCCGCTTCCACTGTGACACCCCCTTTGCCTTCCAGGCAGGGAGGCACGGGGAAGCCCCTCTGCTCAGGTGGCCAAGACGTGTTCGCCACTGCCACAAACTTCCCCAGCAGCGGCTCAAACTTGGGCCCATGCAGTCCGGGCCACGCAGTCAATCGCTGCCCGCCCTCTTGCCACATTTGCAATTTCCCAAAAGCATTATGGGCAGACAGGCGTGCAGGCAGACTAAGTCTTTTATTATATTAGAATGAAACTAGTACTTGAAGTAAATGGATTCAATTAAGATTAAGTTCAGCTGATATCTCTTTTTGTATATGATGTCAGGGATATGATTTGAGAGGTGTGGCACAACAGTCTTGTACATCAAATATTTGTTATATACTTCTTATTTAGTAAAGACTGAAGTCAGTTTCCTATTTAAGTCTGACTTCCTTACCCGGCCCCCAAATTTACGACTTCCTATCTCAAATTATCCTAAAAGAAACTGTTCTGCCTAAAATGTTGTATGTCTCATTGTATCACAGGATAGCATTCATATGAATAGTATAAAATGCTGTGTATTTTGAAAACTTGCCTGTGGCTCCTGTTTGGAAAAAAATGACTTTTTTCACTTATTGGACTTAGAAAGCTAAAAACCTCAGGTTTTTGTTGTTTGTCATTTCTCAGAAGATTGGCCAATATGTATGGTATGTTGGGGGTGTTGTAAAGAAGTAGCAGTAGACAATTATTGATCCTTCTGGATCATGGTGTATGTGTAAGAGGTCACCACCTTTGATGCATACGCCTAGGCAGGAGCATGGAGGAATGGAGGCTGCCCAGATCTTTCATCTACCCTCCCCCACTGCTGACCATTGAGCTGTATCCAAAAGCCAGACTGAGTCTGGATGTTTGGTGCCTCAATAGCTCTTTTTGTTTGGGCATCCAGGAACTGAACAAGGATTCCACCACTGCACCACAACAGTGGGTTGGTAAAGAAGTGGGGAAATCGCAAAAGGTATGCTTAAACCATTCAATGTAGTGTTATACTGAGGTGTGCCTATGTCTTGAACTACAAGTAATGTAGCCATATTATTGCAGGGTTACACATGTGCCAGTTGGCTCTGCTTTTCAGTGAGTTGTGCCTTAACTCTTCATTAATACAGCAATTAGATAAAAACTTTTGTTGATCAACAAAGTGGAAAATTATGACAAAAATTATAAGACTTAAATTGGAGTTCAGTTGCTATTCAAAATGTCACGCTGACAAATTATAAGATTATGAAATACTATTTTTCCCCTGATTTTTTTTCCTTTCTGATCTCCAAATAATGTAGTAGTTAGTCCTTTGAAATGTGTTTTCTAAGTTTTTTTTAAATGCTGGTCATTTAAATATAGATTAAAATTTGCATGCTATGTACGTGATTATGGGCTGTGAAACAGTCTGTATGTAGTTTTGACCTCTGCTTGACTTGGCAAGAAAGAGAAGCTATTTCTTCCTTCCATAACAATGCAGAATTTCTGTGCTTTGCTTTTCCAGAGTTCTGCAAGTTTCTGAGCTCAAAATTAATGTAATTGTTCCTTCTCAGCTTCTAAATTTGGGCTCAATGTCTATATAGACACACACACTATGCTATAGTATTGTGTGTATCTAGCTGTTTGTTTATAAAGAAATCATGATTTCTAGTCCAGGTATACAAATTTAATATTTAAGGCAGCATATATCTAATAGTATAGTAGTAGATCTCTAGACTTGGAAGTTGATTAATAAATTGCTGTAACATATACTGTATTTACTGTAATCTAGAGTGAGGATTTTTTCTCCAGTCAACATGGGAGGAAAAGCCCCTTATCTTAAGATTCGTGAACAAAATGGGTAGGAGGGCAGGTGGCTGGAACACTATAAGAAATTAATAAATTTTCCATATATAGAATCCAGTAATTGGGGGGTTGTCTTAAATTCAGGGTCATCATGGATTCAAGTAAATATGGTAGTTCTTTTTGTAAGCCACCAAACCTTTAGGTCTCAGTTCTGAGATGTCAATCTGAGCAATGCTCCATTGACGACATAGCCTTAATGGTGGGATGGATATGTAAAATTAATTAAAATGGTGTAAAATAATGTGTGACACTAAGTCCCATAGCTGTTTGTCTTTTGTTTGGCATCCATGTAATTAATTGCTTAGTTGTAACAATACTAATTTGCTGCATAATTTTGCACCTACATATCTACATTTTATCTCCAACTGCCCTCATTATGCTTAAAAGTTGAATCTTCCATAGTGATATTGTTCACAGTTAGGTGTTAACCATAAATTTTAATTCGTATTTGCATAGCGTCACTTTAGGATAATGATTTTGATTATGCATTCAGACAGGATCATTCACACTGCCTTACCCTGCACCCATCCCTGTCCTCTCCATTAAACTACTTTCTACTTCTTGTTGTTATTCCTTTCAAAGGGTTTCTTTCACAACCACAGAGGGGGATTAGCCATGGCAGTTTCTGCCTTTCCCTGCTTCTCTCAATTGTATAGCTCTTTTCAGAGATCTTAGGCAAATGGTGTTCAACCTTTTGGGCCCTAAGGCCAGATGAGTGGCAAAGGGCTGGTCCACAGGTTAGATCAGGCCCCACAGACCTTCAGCAGGCCCCCATGGAGCCTCAGTTGGCCTCCACATGCTGGGATGGGGTCCCAAAGCCTGGTGCCATTCCTGATCAGTCCCATGTACTGGGTTGAGTCTTGGACAACCATGCCATTCTGAAAGCCTGGTTCAGCATGCAGGGCTACACTGTCTGGCCTGTTAGACTCCCCACAGGTCCAGTAATTTGGTGCCAGGAGGGCAGTGCCGCCATTTCCCTGCTGCCAAATTTTTAGACCTGTGGAGATCCTGTGTACCAGATGACATGGCACCGGGGCTGGATCTGTCCCGCAGTCTGGGGGTTGAGTACCCCAGCCTAGGTCTTCCTTCCTAACCTCTGTTGTAGTTCAGGCTTGTCCCTTGATTAGTTTCCCAATAAATTCTGGTCTCCACAGCATCCTACATTCTCTTGTGCCACATACAGTCAGCAAAGTGCTAGAGAATTTATAGATCTTATCGCATGTCCCATCTTTAAGGATTTTTCAGATATGGCATAACCCAGCAAATTACGAATATTTTCATTTTTTATCTTCTTTGTTTTGATTCCTTTTAAAGTCATTAACCTGTGGGCGAATAGCTCATGGGCCTCTTCTGAGCCTGGGACTCCTGTAAACTTTTATTCTGATAGTAGTTAAATATTTACTTCAGGAGTAGGAATTGATAGTGAAAGCTAGAAGCAGAACACTTTCCAAGGGTAATGGTGGATGTTATCTTCTGGATGTCATCTACAATGAAAGGGTGGAATGCTAGAACCATAATCTAAAACTGCATGACCTTTCATCTCTGAGGTCTTGAACTTCATTAATTAAAAAAAACCCCAAACAAACCAAAAAACTGAATCCACCACAAACATATAGGGAAATAAGGACCTATTTCTATTAATCACAGTGAGAAACTTAAAAACACCCAGAGAGATGGTAACTTTAAATTGTGTTTATTCTTACTGTTGTACAAAATACACTGTCGGCTTTATCTGCCTTTGCAACCAAAGTTAGATATTTATAGACTATTATCCAACTGCCCATCAAGAATGATGGGGGGGTGGGCAGGGACGGAGCCCCGTGTCTGCCCCCCTGCATCCGGGCCCGTTCCCCCCTTCCCTTCTGCCGCTTGGGGTCCAAGCACGCTCCCCCCTTCCCCACTTTGGCAGTGGAGGGAGGGGAGGAGCAGGCTTGGGCCTGATGCAGGGAGGGTGTGGGGCAGGAGTGGGCCCGAGGGTGGGACAAAGCCAGCCTGCTACGGCGGCCAGTGGATGGAGCAGCAGGACTGGGCTGATGCAGTGGCAGCAGGGGGATGGTAGGAGTGAGCTCGGGACTGACATGGGGGGGCGGGGGAGAGGGGTGGAGTGGGCTCAGCCTGAGGGGCAGAGGAGGCCTGCTCCTCCCTTCCCTTCACCACTGTGGCGTACTGGCTTCTTCACCTCTCTTTGGGCCTGGTCTACAGCCACAACCCCTCATTGTGCCCACACCAACTCCCCCCCCCCTCACTGCTGCCGCATTGGCCCAGGCTCACTTCAGCCCAGCACCTGTGATGGTGGGCCTGCTTCTCCCTCCACCCCCCTATGCTGGCCCTGGGCCTGCTCCCCCCACTCCCCACTGCTGCTTGGGGTCCAGGGCTGCTCCTCCATTCCCCCCTGCGGCAGCAGGGGGAGGGCAGGAGTGCAAGTGGGCCTGCTCCTCCCTTCCCCACCACTATGGCCGGCCTGGTCCCACTTCCCCACCTACAATAGACCTGGGCCACACCCCCCTGCCACTTGGGGTCCAAGCCCACTCTACCCCGCAGCATCGCCAGCTCCAAGGAGGGGGGCCAAGTCACTGGCTTTACCCCCTCCATGTGTTGTGTCTCTAGTCCCTCCATGCTGGTCCCAGTATGGGAGGGTGAAGCAGGGACAGAGCGCTTCTCGTCTAGTGCTGTTCCCCTTGCTCTCCCTCCCCCCTCTTGCTGTGCCACATCCGGGCCCTTTTTTTTCCCTCCTCGGCCCCCCACCACCTCAGGCAGGTGGGGGAGGCCAGTGCTGCTGGCCCTTTCCCGCCCCCGCTTTCACAGCTGCTCTAATTACTGTGCCGCCCCACCAGCCAGGAAAACATGTAAAAATGTCCTTCATGCTCTTGAGTGGATTTTTTTTTTTTTAATTCTGAGTCTTTCATTCTACTTGTTCTACAGATGATAGCAGCTTGCCTCTTTACTATGTTGACGGTGTAAAAATATCCTGAATTGGAAAATTGGAATAGGTCCTTTTATGGCCAAATGGAAACAGGGTGGGGCATACAATTACTTTCCTTTCTCAAAACCTCTATCTAAAAAATGACTTTGTTCACCATCAACTTAAATTTGGGACCTAGAATGAACTCTAAAACATAGGAGATCATTTAGTTGGAATCAAAGTACGCTTTTATAGCTGTCAGTAGTTTTTTCTTTTTTAATCTTGATTTACTGCAATCTCATATTTAAATCTTGGAATGAGTTCTTGGTACTTTTCCAGAAAATTTCAGACTGGCAGATTAGCAAGGTGCATTAAATTGTAAAAAGCTTAGATGTCAGGTTTTATCTAATTGACTATAGAAGGACAACATTTTTTAATGTAATATTTATGGCTTGTTGACCTATAAAATGAAGTGAACCCTAAAATGATTTTTCTGTAGGTATATTTAAAATTAAGAGTAGCAATGTAGAGCCAGTTATATTATAGTACGCTAATACTAGTTTTTAAACTAGAACTGATTGGACGTATCTGCTTGTTAGTTTCAGACTTTCAAAAGAGAAAAGGAAACTGATTTAGGCATGCTAGTAGGTCTGGAAGCCCTGAGTTCTTATTATCTATCTAATATTGATTGTCTCTCTTTCTCAATCATTTTGCTGAAATATCCTGATTCCGCAGATAGAAAAGATGCATTTCTCTTTTCATAAGGAAGCTAATTGTTTAATTTCATTTCTAATTTGTAATTGCTAAGTGTTATTTAATTTTGCTTGATGTGCTTTTGAACAGTCTTTAAAAGTATAGTTTCTGGTCCTTCGTATAACTGAAGTAAGTCTTAAATAAACTTTGCTGTATAAAGCATTACTTTAAAGTTGAATTTTTTATCATTTTATAATTAAATGAGCCTTTTGCAAATCCTTTTCATTCTTCTGTAATAAGTTGGAATGAATCAATATTCAGAATTTTCAAAGGGTTAGTATAATCTTTTGGTCATCATTTGATAAGCTTTTTTTAAACACTAGTTTGACCTAATTTATCCTGCTGAAAGCTGTGAATAATGGGACTACCAAACAAGCTGAGAACTACCATTTTGAAAATATAGGGCACAGACAGAAGTGACAATTTTTGCCCGATCTGGCCACAGAAAGCAGTCTATAGCTATGACCAAACACAAGTGCACAGCTGCAGACATATTCAAAGATGGCCCATGAGGTGAAAATCTGAGCCCTCATTGCAGGAGGGATTAGATGAAGACGTTTCAAAACAAAGCATCTGGTGTAACTTGTGTTTGGACTGCCTGCCAGCCTGTCTCTGTTTTCTGAATGGGAGGGGGGAAAGGGAACGGAGGAAGTTTGGTTTGGGGTTTTTTCAGCCCCTGCTGAAGTGTGGGGTGGATGTATTGGAGCCCTCCCTGAGCTGGGGGGGGCTTCAATTCACCTACCTCACCCTCCAGTGCTGGCTGGGGAACCCCTAGAATGAGCTCTCACTGCTCCCTTTCCCTTCTCCCATTCTGAAATAGGGACAGGATGGGAGAGAGGAGGGGCCTTTGCTAGGGGAAACTGGCTGCAGACTGGCAGGCAGAAGCTAGATTCCCCTTCCTCTTAGAACCAACAGTGAACTCTTGTCTGGTTCAGGAGGATTGTTGTAACTCAGAACACTTCCTGCAAAGCCTTCTGAGTTACAGCAGGGAGCTGCACTTATCTACGCCCATAGTTCATTATCAATATAGTTTTAGGATCAAACCAAGGGCCCAGTGTTTCTCTGCATGATGAAACACATTTGTAATCTTCCTAACAAATGTGCATAACTTTGTGCTATGACTGGCATTTAAAAGAAAAAATATCCAAAGTGTTGCTTATTATTATTTGTCATTTACTTTATAAGCTGAATTTGGGGGTGGAAGTACATATGTGTTTGA
The DNA here is from genome assembly GCF_030867095.1 of Alligator mississippiensis. Lineage (NCBI taxonomy): Eukaryota > Metazoa > Chordata > Crocodylia > Alligatoridae > Alligator > Alligator mississippiensis. The sequence goes on along the minus strand of NC_081824.1, from coordinate 220,471,403 downwards.
TGGGAGAGGGGAGTCTATAGATTGTTTTGGACTACTTTCAGGCAAAACTTTAAATCACTATAACATCTAAAGTGATATCCAAATTCAGTTGGAGTAGATATGATAAAGTCATGGAGTACCATACCAGAATGAAACTAAAAATATGGTTACCTTACATTGAGCAGGATAATCATGATATACTTTGCAACAACAATTTACTCTGCAGGATTTCATCGTATCTTACTGGATACTGAGATTTTTTTAATAGAAGTCCATTCAAAAATCCTCAGATGTCTTTCAAACTCATGCCTTAAATTTAATCTTATTCCAGGTCCACGCAACTAGATTCCCGGTGTATATTGACTTGGCTCCATTAGATTTGGTGAAACTCTGTAGTTTTGCACTAGATGAAAAAGTGAGCCTAAAGCCTCTAAAACCTGTCTCACAATAAATTAAATGTGCAGAAGATCCATAGTTTGTCTATAGTATGACAGGATAGGATACCTTAGATCAATTGTATTCGGTATGGAGAGAAAGGAATTAGTACTTCCTTTCATTCAGTGATTTTTTTCTCCTCTAAAGGCTTTTTTGTCAATGGAAATTCATGTTCCCTGGAAATTCAGTTTTTGTAAAAGTGTGAGAGAGAGAAAATATATTAAAAAGAAAGCAAACTGCCAAAGTGACTAGTTTGTGATAGTACACATTTCATTTTCTTTTCATTACATTTTTAAGTTTAAAAAGAATCAATCCCTGCCTAAAGTTTAATATCTGTCCTTTTGAATTAAATAATTCTTAATTTTTATAGCAACATCTGTAATAGCTATTTAAAATAAAACTTACCCAACTATTATGATTTTTTTGATGGAAAGATTAAATTGTGGCCCTGAGTATTATATTTGTACCTAAAAACAACTTCAAGAAGACTTGAAGTTAAATACATGCTTTATAATCCCTGCATAACTAATATTTTAAAAGGCTGTTTTTTACCCAGAATCCTGCAAGTGTTGTTTTTTGTTTTTGTTTTTCCAGACTGCTTCTGTGTTTAAGTAAATAAGGAAGTACTAGTTCCTTGCGTTAAAATGCAACCTATATAGAGATAATGAAATATATCCATGCCTGTACTTTTAGCAATGGCCAGGTAGTTTGGTATTCAGTCAGGGTTTATCAGTTAGATTTGTATATAATTGATGATCTATTTTCTAATAGAAATACCATATTTACTTGTACAGGACATGTATCTTTTCCAAGAATTTAGCTACTTGAAATAGGGGTGTATGTTTTAAGAGAAAAATCCGGGAATAGAGGGTCTGATTTTATGGAGCTGGGTAGGTGGCCCCTGACATCTGCAGAGTCAGCTGAAGTCCCACCCAGCTAGGGAAGAGGGCCTGGACAATTCAGCTCTAACAGGATCAGGCCCTCTGCTGACCTGGCAGGCACTGCTGATTGCCCACCCTGCCTGAGGGCCTGAAAATGGAACAACAAGCTTCTTTTTCTGTCCCAGCCAAATGAAATGCAGAAAGTAAATTAGGTTTTGACATTTTAGTTATCAAACTTGTTGAAAATGGCTGCAGTGAAAATTTTAAGCACTGAATCTTGGGCATGCTGAATTGAAGAAAATTACTATTTGTCAACTTAAATCTGTTTGGATGGATGATTTATATTTGGGACTATCTTTTTTTGTGACACATTAATTGACACACAGTTTCTAGGTGGCTTATGTTCCATGCAAACTTTCAATTTTTGCATATTTTCATTAGCTGGTAATGTAATACCTGGTTTAAAGGATGGCAAATACAGCATAATAATGGGCACGAGTCACTTTGTAGTATAGCGAGTGGAAAGAATATGTGAAACCAAATTAATATTTATGTAGGTAAAGTGTTTTATTTTGGTTACTAGCAAGTCATCTTAATATTTTATAAATGTTGACATAGTTCAAAGGAGTGTTTGTAGTTCTTGATAGAACTGTATCTTCAGCTGATTTGTATTTTAAATAGTGCTACTGTAGGCATGCTTCTGTCACTAGGGTGTGCTCTGATTCCATGAATCTAAACTGCTTGCCCTGCAGACTAGTTGCAAGTAAAGCTGATTTTTTTTTCCTTTTTTCTTTTTTTTTAAACTCTGCTGCTTAGCGACCATAAATTTTTCAGCACGTTGCTTTGCTATCACCTGGGCAACTGCCGGAGTTCCCATGTTATTTTCTTTGTTTGTTACACCATGCTTCCCTGCTCTCTGGTGTACTCATGTGAATGAATGAGAGTCTGTGGCTTGTTAGCAGACTACCCAAATGCCCCAGAAGAGTACCATGTTGTCAAGCATTATAATGTTGCCATTGCCGCCTTTATTTCACCAAACAAGAAGCCAGTATGAGGTTGCCAAACTGATGGCTTTTTAAGATTTGCTATCGACAGCATTTAATTAAACTTGCCACTCCTTAGGGACACTATAAAGTAATTTTTACCGAGTTATACTTTTAAGCATTGTAGTAAGTGTGGAAGGAAGTGTAGCCTAACATAAGAGGTATGTGTAGGGGTGAAAGATACAGAGTGTCAGTTATTGTGAAATGTGTTCATTTTGTTTTAGTGGAAGTCCTGATTTTACTCCGTTTTTTTTAATGTGGTTTTTGTTGTTATATCACTCCTCCCTTGCAGTTTGGTGTTTCATGCAGAGATGTACTGTTTTAAAAAGGAGAACTTTTTAACATTGAAAGCAAGGGTGAATGCAAGGAAAAAAGCTTATACTGAATTTAGGATTATTTTACATTTTGATATAGGTTGAAAAAGATTGACTGCATAGCTTGAGGACAAATCCAGAATTGTAAAATGTAATTAAAAGGATTTTTATTACTTCTACTACCCTATCTTATTTTAATTAAACTCATCTTGTGATGAAATTGTGTTTCTGTGAAATATAGCGGGAAATCCATAATTTCTTCTCTCAGATGAAGAGTGTGGTTGGCAACTTCGCTCCTCAGGCATGAAGTAACTTTCTTCCATAAAAACAAAGCTCAGTTGTGCAAGAGACAGCTTTCCTGGCAGCAAGTTGAAGACTGTGAAACAAAGTCATACAGAAATAGAGGACCTTGCCACCTGCTTCAAATGGAAAACTCTTTTTGACTGGCCTTCTTTAACAGTCTAAACAATACAGTAAGAAAGCACTAAGCAAAATCTAAAGTACCACTTTGCACATATATGTTTCCTACTGGGGAGAGGGTGAGAGAACGAGCCATAAGTGATGACTTATACTATACTGTACTGCTGGAAGTTACTCAAATGTTATAGTGGTAATGGTGGTCTGAGAACTTTATATTAAAAAAAATTGCATGCATGTAAAAATAAATACGTAGTTTTTCAGAATTGTAAATGAGTAGTTATTTAGAACTGAGCTACAAACAAGTCAAAGATTCTTTTTGTTTCTCATGTAGCATTGTACACTATTTTTGTACTGTATTAACCCTCAGAGTTTATTCTTTGAATTGAAGTGGATAGAAGTCTGTGGGGAGTTAGACAGCCAAAAAAATTACTAACTCTGGCTTGCATGCGAGTTTTTTCTCCTGATAAATTTGACCTTATGCAAATACATGTTGTCTAACTACCTTGTATCTACATTCAGAATGCAGATAACAACTGTCATTTGTTTGATTAAGTGGCCAAATCATTGACCAAGAATCCCTAAGTGGGGTTAGTGTTTTATGGCAACACGATAACATTGTTTAATGTGGAAATACTTACAGCTCCTAATATGTCTGGAATTCGTGTCTGGTTGTTTCTTGGCTAGTATAATAGAAGTTAGGAGGGAACAACTGCTAATAGGTCTGGTGTTTTTTTGTTTTTTTTTATTCTTTTCATTCAGTATCTGGAGACACTTTGACCAATGCATTTAATTTGACACACTGAATACAATATTGGTGCACACACTTCTGCAATGTAAATATCTCTTTTCAGGTCAGCAAGAAATAAATGCACTCCATTGACCTTGCATCACTCATGTGAAGAAGGGATTTTTGATTTCTGAACTATATGTTAACTTATTAAAATTCCTTGAAAAGATATCAAAAGATGCCTGTGAAGAAATAGAAATAATTACATTGCAGTGCTTCACTAGCATTGGAGAGCAGTGTGGTATAAAATTATTTGGCTAAAATCCAAAGCCAAATTTGGCTCCACATTTAGATTCCTCTTGCAGCTAAAATAATTTAGGTTGTCAGATCTCACTGAGGTCACAAGTCCTTTAGCTATTATTTGATTTAGATTTTTTTTTGAATCAGTGATATTAACAATTTAGGGTTGTTGGTTGTAGCTATGTTGGTCTAAGGACATAGGCAGTCAAGGTTCTTTGGGTAAATGTGATCTCTTTTATTAGACCAACTAAATAGTTGGAAAAATTGTTCTTTGCAAGCTTTCTGGCACAAACACCCTTCTTCAGGCATAGGGAGAGTCTGCTGGTATGTGTTCTCCGTGGTGGAATAGAAGCCAGTAAGCAAAATGCAAGCCTGTGAAAATGTCTCCCAGTGCCTCTGACCCTCACTGCCATGCATTACACATTTGCAATGTGTGAAACAGGTAGGCGGACAGGGGGAAATTATATTAACAATATAATCTACCATCTTTGCAATAAAGATAATACACAAGCAGCTCTTGAAAGTTTGTGGCTGTCTAGATCTGTGTATGTGTGTATTAATATGTACATAAGTAATAGATCATGGGCATAAATTGGGGGCCCCTTGGTTTAGTTATCTCATCTCCTTTTCCTTGTCTTCCTCATTTTTTTCTGCCCACCAATCCATCACACCAGAACTTAAATGTTAAAAACAACTTTGAACAGCCTTCCCAGTCCCTCCCTTGAAAAACATAAAAATTATGTAATCTAACAATACAGAATGAGCTAAAGCTTTTCGTTTTCAGAGATGGACTGCTCAAGTCTTTCATAACTGCCACTCATAACACAACCATTTAAAAGTCAAGATGAGAAAACTTTTATGCTAAACTGGATCATGATATCTTCTGTACCCCCCATGGTACATTTCCATACAATCATTTATAAGTATATTTTGTGTACTTACAAATACTGGCAATCTCTGCTAGCCGTTGGTAGTAGAGCTTGTGGGCAGAGCTCAACAAGAAGTATAACATTTACATCATGAAAACTATGGATATGTTTTGTTTACTATATTTAAAATACAAATACTAGATTTCTGCCATTACTTTATATTTAGGAATACGTGGAAGTGTACGCGCGCGTGTGTGTAAATACAAGTTGCAATGACAAATCTTGAAGCTGTATTCATTTTGTTCTTGAACTTTAGAGTTTGAGATTTAAAAATTTAAAAATATGTCTTAGAACACACATAACTGTAATTATCTGTTTGCTTCTTTGTTTGGCCAAGAACAGATGAGTTTTACAGAATTCCTTCAAGAATAGAGAGAAACAATACAAAGATATAATTAAAAAACATGTCAAAAGAGGTCAGTTGTATTGCTAACGTTATAGAAGAGGCATAAAGCTATAAGATCCTGACTGCTTTGGATCATTAAAGAGTCCCTGACTTTTTTGCAGCCCAAGAACTGTGTCAATAATAGTTTCTGTTTTTTGCTTCTGGTTCAGATGCCAATACCAATACATTGAAAATATGTTGGGTTTTTTTTGCTTGATCTGGGAAAAAAAATATTTAGGTTTACTGGCAAAAAGGACTATTCCTTCCCCGCCCCACCTACCCACCAAAAAAAGAAAAAAATCTGAGTGAAACATATTGTTTAATTTTACAGGGGCTTTTCTACCTAGTAACATTTGTCCTTGAAACATCAATGTGTGAAATGTTTAGAAAATGCAAAAATTAAACATTTTTGATGTTTCTGAAATTTTTCCATGCCAAAACTATTGACAGAATTTAAATTCAGAATAGTTGTGGTTGTCCTGAAACTTCCTTTTTTAAATATAAATGAATTATGCAAAAATGTTTGCCCAAGTCAACATATGGCTATTCATAAAAGTAAGATTATAACTCTATTTCTTAGCTAAATACCATCTGGTTAATTGTTTAAGGAATTACTGTTGAAATATCAGGTATGTATGTTGTTATTCATTTAAATAGATTTGGAGTAATGTCATACCTCACGGCCATGCTATCGTATATGGGTTAAAGTGATTTGCAAAGTCACAAGACTTAGGTGCCCATTTTCCCATGTGTGCTTCTGAAAATATCATCTTTGAGCTTCCCTGGATATAGGTGATGGTTAAGTACTATGAAAACCTCAGTTGTCACTGTAGACTGCACATAAATGCTTTTGTATCTGTTGTCTTTGGAAGTACTTTTCATATTGAAGTTCTTGATGAGTTTGGTGTAGAATACAATTGGTGTGTTTCAATAATTTAATTTGCTTTATACTTAGGCAAATTAAAGTTACAAAAGTACGTCACTTTTGTAACTTACTGACATTAAGTAAAATAGCTAATCTTAGTAAACATATCTAATTATGTCATTATATTGCTGCTTCTATTAAGAAGTTATTTTTAAAGCACTTCTCCTGATGGCCATTACCAATATTTGTAAGTAATCAAAATAAGCTTTTAAAAAACTCAATTATCCATATGAGAGTCTTGTGATAATTTGAATAGAATTAGATATCTTCATAATGTTTACAGTTCTTTTTAATGTGCTGCCTTATTGAGACATCTTCTTATTCACTGGCTAGCAGTAAATTTTCTTTAAAGCTTGTGTAGGAATCTAGTTCTCCTTGTTGAGACCTCTGTTGTACTTGTCATAGTTCTGGATATGTTGAGTTGCTATGTAGTTTGTGTTTTTCTATGGTAAGAACTACAAATACATCCTTAGGTCTGTATTAATTTAATCTTTCCTTCTGCTGCTGCTAAGTCAACAGGTGAGACAGAGGACATGATCATGAAATCAGACTATTTTATAAATCTGTGATATAAATTATTATTTGTAGTGGTTCCTTGAATTAACTTGGCTTCTACAGAAGCCTGTCCCTAGTGAAAGCCAGCACTTTAAACTCCCAGAGGAAGTTGGGAAAAATCTCTTGGTGCGACTGACAGCTGTCAGATTTGTAGCAGAAAAGTATGAAGACTTTGATGTAAGGTTATGGTGATCAGGGAATTCCACTTATATCTCCCTGTTGTTTCCATTCCTCTTGCTCCTTCTCCTTTTGTCTTGCATTCAGTTGTCTTTCATTTTTCTTAACTCTCATTTCCTATCATTCCATCTTCTCCAGTCATTGCCTTTTTTTCACCTTCTTTTTAATATCGGAGGGCATGTCCCCACATGCACTTGAAGTTGGGGGAAAAAGTAGCGGCACAAATTTGTGCTGCTACTTTTTGCATCTCCCAACACCCCTGCATGTGGACTTTGGTGTGGGGCAAAACGGTCAACTTTGGGGAAACAGCTATTTTCCCGCTCCTTCCCAGATCCCGGTGTCCTGGAAGAGCTGGGGGACAAATAGAGGGGGGAGATGCTCTGATCAGTAGCCAGAGCATCTCCCAGGAGGACTGAGCCTCTGTCAGTGGGGTTTTTTTTGGTGTGGTTTTTTTTGCTACCAACATTTCACCATGCTGCAAATTTGCAGCACAGGGCACACTTTAATATAATGGGCATGCGGTTTATGGTGCCGCAAAGAGGTTTGCAGTGCCACAATCCACATATGCCTGCATGTCTGGATCCAACCAGAGGTGGTAACTGCCTCTCCATGTTACTTTAATTGATTCTGTTTAAAATACCTGTATCTTTGATACAACGATGGTACTAAACAGACTGTATAATTAGAGATATATATTTAGAATTTTATGCAAATATGTACTGAACTGCCTTAGCGATAAACCTAGGCAGAAATGTATTTCAGTTGAAATATACATCATTTAAATATTTCCAGCCAATAAAGTGTACTTGCTTTTAAACTCTTGTAACAGCTTTTTGCCAACCACTTCCTGGTACCAGTTTTAATTAGTACAGTATATGAAGGCAAGCAGCCGTGTAGTCTTTCAAAGAAATGGAGGTATCTTAAGAGCTTGAATTTTTCAGTATTTCTGAATAGCCGTCTGCTGCTATTGAAACCAAACTAATTGGCTTTCTCAAAGGTAATCTAAGTCCTCCTGTCTTTTTTTTCCAGGACTGGTTCATTCTTTCCCCCTAGAACATCATGAACATAAGGCTATTTTTGCATAAATATATCTTGCTTTTGTCAGATGAAAGGACTGGAACAGCTTATTCTAAAAGGAACTGTTTTTGGCATGGAAACTTAGCACTGAAAGGAGTGTAGTGATTGATTAAGTATATATTCATGCATTTCCCTCTCCTCCCCCACCCCAGATTGATCAAAAGCCTATTTTGATTAATTCCCCTCCTCCCTTCCCCCCTCCACCTCTCATTTTAGAGAGAAAATTAGCTAAAGCTAGGACCTTGGCAACTAGAGTCTGTTTTTTAATTGCAGTTTCTTTAACAAAATAAATCCATAGTATATTTAGACTAATGGTGAAAACCTTCTTGCTGTAGTTTGTGTTCATCACTTGTTTTGTATTTTAAATTATCTTCGGTCCAGGCTTGACAGTTTTATACAGTCAAGGCTGCTGCACTCCTGCCTACTCTACTGAGATTAATATCTTGAGGTCCCATGCATCATACTTTTCTTTCTGTCAAGCTGTTTTGCTTTGCTCAGGTGGGGTTTTGTGTCAGAACGGAAGTAGATAATTGTATCATGCAGAAATATGTTTTCTACCAGCTAGATTCTTTTCCAAAATATTAAATATTAAACTTGTTTAAGTGGTGAAGGCATTTGTATATCTTTTTGTATTAATATAACCCAAGCTTGGGTTTTCCTTACTAGACTCAGTATTCCCTTATTAAAAGACTGCAGGAGTTTAGTAGCAAAAATAGATACTTTCAAATTGTTAAAATGACATTCTATGAAAGAACTCATTATGACAGCATTTTCTGATTCTTAAGAATTCTAACATTAAAAAATAAGCAGTAAGAAGTGTAGGGAAGTTTGTTAGAAATAAATAGGTTAAAATGTAAATGTTAACTTATTGATTCTTAATCAAAGGAAGAACTGTGAATCTAGGAAGTACTGTGTTTATAATTGTCTTTTTCCGCATTCCAAACCCATTTTTGAGATTAGGAAGGATAAAAGACTTTAATTTACTGCGCCATGAAGATGTGTTCAGAAATGGTGTGATCATGCCATATTGAAGTAACTGGCAACTGTTGTTGACTATTTCTGGTCACTTCCCAACAAAATGGTTGCTCATTGGATACTTTAATCATAATTTAAGCATAAATTTAGTTCCACTCTTGAGAGCAAAATTATTTGCTCTGTTCTCATTTTAAGATTGTCACTTTATGACAACCCAAAGGAAGAATTCAAATTCATAGGATTCTTTATAGTAGGGAATTTTTGTGCTCTGATAAACTTTCTAAGCGTGAAATGAATCATGAGGGGTTTTTCGGTTTTTGTTGTTGTTTTTTTAAATTCTAAGAGTCACAAAAATGTATTCCTTCAGTGGGTTGATGGCTTTGGGAATTTTTGACCTAATTTCAGCCCACCATACCATGGATGAAACAAGTTTTTCTTAAGGATTTCTTCAATTCTCCTAGCTACCATGAATTTATGATAATCTTGAACATGTGCTTTTTAATATATTTCAGTCACTTAAATAATACAAAAGTGAATTTTAGCTTGAATTGTGGGGCCAGTTATTAACAGGGATATGGTTTTTCTATATTGCATAGTGAACTCTTGCCCCTGTGAACATTATTTATCATGGCGTTTTTATGTGTTTCATTGCTGTATTATCCCAGTCCTTTCCATTTACTGAATAACAATCCATCTGTCCTCTTTTGTCTTTCTAAACTGCTTGGAGAAGTAACTTGAATACTGTGTTTAATTTATTTGTGTGTATGCATGTGCATGTGTGTTGGGCAAGAAGTGTGCAGCCCAGGTGTGTTCATGATGTTCATGAAGAGGTGAAAGAAAGTGAAGACAAAGAGAGAATTTTGTACATTTATGTCTGAAAGTGTTGAGCTCTAGTCTCATTCTTCTCTCGTGGGAGTAAGTGTCTTAATTCAGGTCTAGTAAATGTTTTGTCTCCTGAATTCATAAATTGCCCTGTAATAGCTTATGGCTGAGTTGTTCCCACATAATAGCAGTTGTGGAAGGTTGTAGAGTAGTAAGTGTGTGCTTTCACCTAGCTAGAGCCAGTTAGGAGAGGAATCTGCTATATATTTGTTTATGCATTATTATTATTTTAGGAAGACTTTGTATTTTGTGCTAGTAGAGACTGCTGCAGACATAAAGGCAGTTGCATGATTGGGGTCTGAGGAATGTTATGCCCCATTCCCCAGATTGCACGACTTGCCATGCCACACATTCAGGGAGCTCCCCACACCACAGGTGTCACTTCCACAGGTGCTTGGGGGTGTAGAAATGTGGGCATGCAGCTGGGGATGTCAGGGATTTTAGTGGGCATGCCCACTTTTTAAAGGGCTGGGGTGCCACGAGCCCAATATCAGGGAACCTTTCCCTGATAACAGGCTCACAGTGCCCTGCATCTTTAAAAAGTGGGCATGTAGCTGGGAGCCCTAGCTTCACGCTTGTCTACTTTTTTACATTATTGAGCACTGCAGGCTGAGCACTGGGAAGATGCACCCTGGTATCAGGCTTGTGATGCCCCCCATTGTGCAATTGGGGAGCTCCTTCATCCACCACTGCACAGTCCTGGTTTGAAGAGCCTGCAGGTACTGATCATTGACATTGTGATGTCAATGTTAGCTGATCATTGACGTTGTGATGATGATTGACATTGTGATGTCATTGTTAGCTGATCATTGACATTGTGATGATGGATCATGCCACCCATTCAGTTTATAGCACCATATAAAATAGCCACAACAATGTTACACATTTTTCACAGGGATGTTACACAAGGGAAGTTTAGGTTAAATACTAGGAAAAATGTTCTCACTAGGAGGATAAAAAGCACTGAAACAGGCTACTGAGAGAGGTTGTGGTATCTCCATCCTCAGTGTTTTTAAGACCTCGGTAGATAAAGCCTTGGCTAGGGTGTCATAGTTGGGGACAGTCCTGCTTTTGAGCAGGGGGTTGGACTAGATGACCTCCTGAGCTCCCTTCCAACCCTAATTTTCTGTGATTCTATGACTTTGAGTACTGTATTTACCCCAAAACAAGATGACTTAAATTTAAGATGGCCACCCCAATAATTAGATTCTTTATAAGTAAAATTATAATTTTGCTATAATTTTCCATATTGTTAGGATAAATTTATTATAATTTTCCATATGTAGAATCTTATTGTTGAGGGTCATCTTAAATTTGTCCCCTGCCTCTTGCTCCCTCTTAGCATTTGCCCTCCCCCAGTATCTGTGCTCCCTGCTGACTGCCCCACTGGCCACTTGCCTCCCCTGGTTCCTAGCTCCCATCCCATGCCTGCCCCTATCCAATGCCTGCCCAATACGATGACCACCTTCAGTGTTCTGCAGCATGGAGCATGGTGGCTCCAGCCCCAGTCAGGCAGCATCTTTGGGCTGCAGACGCAGCTGCAGAAACTCCCCTGTGATCCCCCCGCTATATAATCTCCCACACTTGCCCCTGTGCTGCATTCCCCCACCTGTGCTCCTATCTCCTCCCGCTGCACCTTTCCCTGCTCCCACCCTGGCACCGTGTAGTCTCCACAGAACTCTTCTGCCCCTCTCCCCCTTACACTGCTTGATCTTCCCGGGCTGGGGCCAGGGCTTCAGCAGCCAATTGCCTCAGAGGAGTACTCAGATTTAAGATGAGGTTTCTTTTTCTTTTTCCATGTCGATTTTTCTCTTGGATTCAGATAAATACGGTAACAGCTTTATGGCTGGCCTGCCACCTTATGGTGCAATAAATTGGATGGTCATGTTGTATGGCATGTTGCTATTTATGGGGCAATTAACGTGGTAATCATGCCAAAAATGTAATGTGTGCCAGGAGCTAAAGAAAAGCACTAAAATGGGCATGTTCCTTGTACTGTTTTGCTAAATGTATTTACTGCATTTTTGTGCCTGTTAAAGACTTGCAGGGTGTTTACATTCATTTTCTGGGTGTTTGGTGACCATTAAAAACTAGATTTACCATTCGTAGTTCCATGCTCTCTGAACATAATCTCTGCTCAACTACAAAGAATACTAGAAGTACAAGAGTCCATTTAGTTACCTCCCTGCAAATGGTGGCCCACTGTTCTTATTTTTTTAGGTAGCTCTTTCCTCATAGCATGTCCTCGTACTTAAATTTAACTTTTTTGACATTGTGACAGATGTTCACCTGCCTTTCTGAGCTGCTGAGAGGAATGTGCAGGCATTTTCATTGGTCAAAGACGAAAGTTATAAAGGATAACTTCATTCTGTTGTCCTGGATAACTTTTTTGGTGGATACACAAAGCTATAGCACTTCGCAGCAGGGGTTGGTTTCTGTTGTTGTTTCAGGAGCACTTTAACATGTTTTCCAAAACATAAAAATTAACGGAAAGCTTCTGAGTCTTACTTTCTGAAACAGAAAGGCTTTATTTCTCATTCACCATTTAATAATTATTGAAAAGTCCCTTCTTCATTAATGAAATAGTTTTTTAAAGATATTTACGATTTAAAATAACTCTAAAAAGTAGGAGAAAGAAGGTCTACCCAGTTTCTAATGTAGCAAGTTACACATATGATGCATACAATTTTATTCTAGCATGTGTCTTTTTATGCTTGGCTCTCAGGATTAAATTATTAATATAATTGAAATGGAACTTCAGAGGATGCCTGATTGGTAACTATAGAATTTAGGATTTGATACTTTCTAAAATCAGAAAAGTTTGTCTTTTAAATGCAGAGGGTCTAAAAAATACATAGTTTTCTGTTAAGATATTTGTTTGCCATATGCATGCTGAAAGGCATTGTTTTCTAACTACGCTGATTTCTTCATTTGACTCTTTCTCCTATGTAATGCTGGACTGTCCTCCAAGATTTGTTAATTTTCCATCATGTGGTATCAGAAAATATCATTCTACCCAGTGTAACAGTTGTACTTGTGTAGAATTTCTCTCCTTAACCCTGCCACATAGTGAAATAGGCAAAAAAACACTGAATATTTTGTATAGAGAAGGTAGGGAGAAATACTTATTAACCTATGCTTTTTTGCAATTAATTTACTAGTTCTTGGAGGAAATAAAACCAGTGACAAAACATCCTGCAACCTTCTAGTTCTCAACAAGACATATAATCTGATCAACCTTGCTTAGGGCTGGTTTAACACGGCTATCAATCCTTTAATAACTGAACTGTTATCCACAAGCTAATCAATATGGTACATACAAGGAAGAACTTCAGGTCAAGACAGAAAGAAAAGAGAAGGAGCAACACTATTTGTTTTATGCCAGCCTAAAGATACTGACTTAAACCCAAAAGTCTTCTTATTCATCCAAATGCATTAATGAGAATTGGAGTTCAAATCTCCCCAACTTCCAGTGAGACTAAATTGCTTGTTTTGTGTTTTGAAATTTCTCTCCACTGCTGTACCAGTTTCAGTTGCTAAAATTTGGAATATTTCCTGTGCTGCCCTCTAGATACCTTTGAGTGGCAAATTTGTCTGGGTTGGTTTTATTAAATTCTTATTGCAAGCTGAAGTACACAGGTGCTTCATCTGCACTCAGAAAATGGATTGTTAAATACATTTTTCTTTCATTTAATGCAATCCTATTAATTGAAACATCTAAGTACTGAGAGTTTGTGTTACTGATGTATTGGAGCAATAGGCTACTGTGATAAAACTGAAGTTCCATTCTCTCAAAGTGCTTTGTCATTCATTCATATAGAAAAGAATGTGACTGATAATGCTCAAGGGGTTTTCCAGCAGTAACTTTTCAGTTTCCCACTGCAACAACAAAAACCCAATTTGCCTGTGCTTATATGCCGCTGAGAATAAGCGGACTCGGTATTTGAAACATTACAGGCCAGACCGCTCTGTTGAAGAGACACTAGAGCTGTTGAAATCAGTACCACTGAATTATTTCCACAGCTTTAGAAATTTGACCTATCATTTTGTATTTGGCTGGAATTGTTTGTCTAACATGGAATTTATAATCCTTTAGCATTTTCAGTATTGGTTGCATGCACCAAGCATATGCATATGTATGAGTTGTCTACTCAGTGTGCTACTGATCAAAATATAATTTCCTTTGCAGCTTAGTTTTAGTTTTTTCTTACTTATTGCTAAATAGCTGGAAAAAAATTAAGAGAAATGTATAGTACTGCTGATTTTTTACAGTGCTTGTTCCTTCAATTACAGAGCCACACTGTTCAAAGCAGATCAAGGAGGCGTCATTTTGTCTCAACAGTCTTGCCTACAGTCTGATGTCAGAGCTCATGCCCAACATACATTAATGACATCAGCTCTTGTGTGAGTAGCACTGAGAGAGAACAAAAATAATCTTAACAGCGGTTAGGACACTGGTGTACTGAGATCACCACCTATTATGCTGACCAAAATTGTCTCTCAGTTTCGTTGTATTCCCCTGTCTGTATCTATCTTCCTTGTCTTAGGCTGCTTGCAGCCATGGGGAAAAGAAAAGCGGTGCTTTACTTTAAACTCAACACACTCCCACACTGAGCCCAGCACATGCCCAGAAGAGGGGAGTGCCTTAGTTGCACCCAGCTTTTTTAGCGCTTTTATCTAATAGCTGATTGAATCAGCTTTAGCTGAAAGTGCCGAAAAGCCCTGATGAAGCACCCGATCTTATAGATGCAGTGGAACCAGGTTGAAGTAACGTACTGCTGCTTTGGGAAGAGTGCATTTTGTTTTCTTTTTTCTCCCACATCTGTCAGTGCCCTTGGATTGTAAGCCGTTTGAAGCAGGGACCACTTTTTTGTTCTGAGATGGGGAATAGCACAGTGTGCTCCTGGTCCTTAACTAGGATTCTTAAATATTATTTTATTTTGTGTGAAGCCCTTTGAAGAGTAGTGGGAGAAGATATTGTAGGCTTGTTTGAGATATTGAAGGATTTAGAAGTATTGTTTTCTGAGGAACATTTGGAAAACTTCGCTCTGGTGATCTGCTTACCATTTTTTATTGTTTTCTGTCCTTGATAAGATGTGAAGAGAATATGCCACCATCTGAATTTTAAAATGCTGCCAGTCACAAGCTTTGACATAAAAAGCTATCATCATAAAGAACAGCAAGATTTGTATTTAGTGTTTCAGGCGTGCTTTTTCCATTCTGTTCTAGACTTGGCTTGAAAGTGCCCAGTCAGCATTTACACCAAAAATTGCATAGTTGGACATTATGCATCACACTACCCTGATTATGTATTTTGGTATTATTTGGCCCTTGTAACCGTAGCCACTTACAGTTTTTTAGTGAAATTAGCTTCACAATGCTTTTGTGGGAAAGGGAAGTAGTAAATTAATTTTTTAATGCATTTAGAACACAAAGATTAAATAATTCACTAAAGATCCCAAAAGAATGTCTTCTTACAGCCTGGAATGAAACCCATTTCTGAATCTGAAGTAGGTATCTTACCCTAAACCGATTTTACTAGTCCCCATTTGAACTAGGGATACCTGCAATTGAGCATGTACACCTTTGAACATTTGCATCTAAGTGACTTGTATCCATAGTCCCTTCTTTCTGCTGTCAGTGTCTGAATTGTTCTGAGAAATGAAAATTATTATGTTGGGAAAGAGAATAATAAAAAAAGATGCAAGCCTGTCTGAGACGTGACCTACAAATGAGTAGCTAGCTAAGGCTTTAAGACATATCCTGGCAGAAGCTTGGTGAGACAGTAATTGCTATACACAAAGTTTCAACTTCCCTGGCTTATGTATTTTTTTAGAGTCTACACTTTTTATAGCTGTTGGACTATGTTGCCCACTAGTTTTCTTTTATGAGTCCACCTTGATGATATGGTGAATTACTGTTGTACTATTTTAATAATACTGTAGTTCTGTAATTTAAATGCGATTTTGCTTTTTATGGTTTCATCTTTATGGTCTCATATTCATTGGCTTATTTTTAAGGTAATATGGGATCAGTTAGGGAGATGTAAGTAAGAGGAAATGGCTCTTGTTTGCCTCGGAGAGAAAATTTAAGAATAGCAAGATCCTCTGTGTACTGAACTAAAGAAAGTTGGATATGTTTAGTGGACATAGGCTGAGAAGAGATTTTACTCTCCAAAATAGTATTGGTTATAATTAATTTGGTCTGCATATCAAGAGTAGAGTCTTGCATCATAGGTTGTCTTTGCCATTTCTGCCTTGTATGACTTTTATTACTTGTAATCTAAGCTGATTTGTGATTGTTTTGGTAACTAAGGATGTGACAGAAGGTTATTAAAAAAGTAGAGATCCTAAAAGTCTCCAGAATAATTAAAATGCATAAAACACAAGTAACAGATGGCAAACAAGTGTTTGAATTAAACCAATAACTCTTTAAATACATTACTTTAACAGCTAATGTTTATATACATTTAGGGTACTGACATAGTAGATTCCATTGGAATTCATGCTAGAGTTTGTTTGGATGAACCAAAATATAGTTTAGTGAAATACAGTATTCAGTAACCCTTTTTTGCATAATTATATTGTTCTTAGAGCTGGATTAAGCAGGGGGGGTGGTTAAAATATGAATTAGATGAGTTGTACATGCACATTGAATTAGGAGGAACTATATTTAAAAGGAAATAGAGAATTAAAAAAAGTTGTGAAAACAATTATTACTTTAAGTCCATCTTGGTTTACAAATACAGAAATAAATGTTTTCATCTTGATATCATGTATATAGAATCATTTAGAATTTGGGATTAGCAGCAAGGGCATTAATTACTATTTAGTTTTAATTAAAATATAATATTTGTTGGCTTACTTTTAGTAAATTATAGTAAATAAAATTCACTTGGGTATAAAGGATTCTAGATACTGAATATGTTAGTGTTCTTAAAAAATAGGATCAGGGCACTGATGATACGTTTGCTTTACCTGTAATAATAAGCTTCATCAAGATGATTAAAGACACAGTGTTTATTTGAAGAACTTCTAATGGTGGAAGAAAGACTCATAGAAAATTAGGGTTGGAAGGGACCTCAGGATGCTAAGAACAGCAGAGTAGAAGTAATGGTAAATAGAGTTCATTCATAATTCCTTTCTTTTCATGATGGGTGAAGGTTTACATACGTAGAATATACCAACATATAACCCACAGTTAGCTGGCATGAATATGATTTTATTGTTTAATAAAATAATTGGTCACGTTTGTCTGAGTACGGACTGAGAACTAAACCATTTAAAAGTAATGATTACATTTATACTAAACCTGTCTTGACTGCCACGCAGTCTTGCTAAACTGGAGTTAAGCTTGAGTACATACAATATAAATAACTTAAGAGAAAACATTGGCAGATGTAATTATAAATGTGCTCCCCACCCCAATACACAAATGCAAAATCAGGATGCAACTTAGTAAACATTCAGAGATGTCCTAGTATAAAATAACTTCATCCAAACAACTTTAGTTTTGTGCTATAGTAGCACAGTGGGACAACTAGACAGATACAATGACTACATTAGTGTATTCCACTTTACAATACACTGATTTTTTTTAAGACACAATATTTCTGAGTTGTTTTCCTCTTCTTGTCATGAGCCCTATCTTTTATAGCATACACTCATTTGAGATTACAAACAGTAAAATGGTAAAATTTTGTCTTAACTTGGGTTTTGCATGTTACCAAAATGCAAGTTAGCAAGGATCTACTTTATTGCAGCAGTCAGTATTGGAAAGCTACAGGCTAAATTGAAATCTCATTAATAATGGATGATTTCATATAATCCTTAGTGTAAAACTAACACTGTTTATGCATCAGCTGCTTCAGCCTTGTCTGCAAATATATGTGATCAGCAACTAGGCATGTTCCTACTGGAAGAATCGTTGGTCTCCCAGTAGAAATTACAAGTGTACAAGGACTTGGTCAGTTTCTCCCAGGGGCAAACATGCACCTTGTGGGAGAAACCCTTTTGCAAGAATGAACACTTGCATACTACCTTTAGTCTTATTTGGGACAGAGCAGTGGGGCAGCCTGTTCCCCAGACCAAGGAACCCCAGTCTGAGGTGCAGGTAGGGAGCTCTGGTGGCTGCTCCAGTCCCCTCCTGGAGACTGGTCTGGGCAGGGAGTGGAGCAGCTTGCTCCCCTGACCAGGGTCCCTCACCTGGGGAATGGTCAGGGGTTTTGCCCCATTGCTCCAGACCTCTGTCAGCTGGTCCAGGTGGGGACTAGAGCAGCTGCATCTCCCCATACATTTGCCAGACCAGGACCACTCTAGTTTGGGGAAGGCACAGAGAGTGGGGAAGAAGAGGCAGCTGCAGGTGGAACATCTGTATTGCTTCCCCTGCCAGAAAGACTTCTGACAAATTTCTACTGCTAGAAATGAACTCGTGTTTAAGGCCAAAGAGTAGTATGAAAAGTCATTATTGCGAGAAAAACATTCTCTCAAGTGCCTTAAAAAGCACAAGTTTGAGTCACTACATTACTTTAATCTCACCCCCCCCCCCTTTAAGTTTTCTGAAGACTAGAGTTGCTGACCCTATGTTGCTGATGTCAAACTTACCAATTTACAGGAGTAGTGTTTGGCTACAATATAGTTTGACAAAGTATTATGCTCCTTTTTGTTTTAAAAAGCTGGTTCAAAATGTTATACGTTATAGTGTAGTTGATAGGAAAATGAGAATCTTTGCAAATGTATGTAGCGTACTAAAAATGGAACTTTCCCCAAGGGCTTGTATGCACAGGAAATCAAGCTGAATTAACTAAACGGGTGAATTCAATGCACATTTGTTAAAGCATTCTAAATCCTATATGGAAGCTCTCAGTCAGAGCTAAAATAGCCTGAATTAGCTTTTACTTATTTCTGTAGTTATTTTATTAGTAAATTAGAGCTTCCACACATTAACATTCACACAGTTTAGTGCTCTTCTACACTTGAAAGTTACTTTGGATTAAGATAGGGTATGAATTGTAAAGTGCAGTAGCTATTTAAAAAATATTTTTGTATGAACACTCTTTATTTTGGAATAAGAATACCTTCTTCCTGTTTACCCAAATCTGTTTTCAAAGTGAATTAGGGCTTTCTACATGGGATACTCAAGAAAATTAATCTCAATTGACTTCTAGTTAAACTGTGTTAAGTCCCTTTGTAGGTGCATTTTTTTGGAATTAGTGGCCTTTAGCGGAAGTAACTAAAGCTAAATTTAATTAACACCACTGTAATTTTGAATAAATGTGTCCACACTGAGATCTAATGTGATTTAACTAATCCACTTGAAATTCAAACTTTTAATGAGGATGTAACATGTACTTCCAGTTCAAACTTAACATTCTGTTATCTAGACTCCTGGGGTGCGCGCGCGCGCGCGTGTGTGTGTATGTGTGTATACACACGTGCGGATGCATACAAGTGTGTGTGTGTGTGTGTGTGTGTGTGTGTGTGTGTACATACTGGTTTGCAGATATTAGCATGGATGTGTATGCATCCACTTTCCTTGTCAAACAAGGATCCTGGATATGGTAACACTAAGCTCTCCCAAAAGGAGTGAAAGTATGTATGTGTTGTTTGCTTACGGAGGGGATTTTACGCTTAGTGAAAGCCCTGCTAGAGATATCTGGAGAAGGCCCCTAGGCTGTTTCATCTTGCATCTTGGAGAAAATGTAATTCCTGTTGAGTGAAGAGTAGGTGAAAAAGGAACAGGTTACCCAGAGGGGTGTTGGAAGCTCCATCCTTGGGAGTTTTCAGAACCCAGCTAGACAAAGTTTTGGCTGGGATGATCAAGTTAGGACTAGTCCTGCTTTGAGCAGGCAGTTGGTCTAGATGACCTCCTGAGGTCACTTCCAACCCTAACTTTCTATGATTCTGTGAATGAAGCGATTTTAGCAGGAACCAAGTAGATTACAATTAGCCATGGAGCCAGTTGACACCCTCGGCACTGCCTGACTAGAAATGCCTGTGCCACTTCCAGGTAGTTGATTTCAGAGTTTAGCTAGGGCAAGAATTGAGGAGAGGTACAACTATACCACTGCACCTCTTCCTCCTTCACATCTTATCCTAGCTGTAGTTATCACTGATTTGTGTGGAGTATTACACTGGATGGAAGAGGAATTTGAGGGTGAAAGAAAGGCAGTCTAGTTAGGTGGAGGTCAGGTGTGCCCATCCAGTAAAATGCATTGATGGGGTATGTACAGTTAACAATTACTAAGCTACATTTTTAACAGTCCTGCCAGAGGGGGCCCCCAGCTTCTAGGGCTATGGGGCCAGGGACACGGGTCTGCAGCCCCCTGCCTCCCACAGCAGCTTCTGAGCCCTGGCTGCCACATATGGGAGGCAGCGGCTGGTATGGCAGAGCAGAGCCCAGCTCCCTTTTTCCTACAGGTGGCACGGCCTGAGTGGAGCCCATGGTGGGTGAGGAGTGCATACAGGTTGTGGGCTTGGACTCCCCACCCTGCTGCCCTCCTCCTGGGGCCTCCATGGCCCAGTGGATGGGAGCCAGCGCGGCAGTGCATAGTGGGGTGGGGAAGCTCAATGCTACTGCGACAAGCGTTGTACTGCCCTGGCAAGGTGCCCCTTGCCCCCCTGGCAGCAGCGGGGCTGGCGGTGCAGATGTGTGTCTTCTGCTGCTGCCAGGCAGGCAGGAAGCACCTTGCCAGGATGGTGCAGGGTTCACAGTGGTGGCACAGCTTCCCTGTCTGGCCCCAATCTGGCCTGCCATTCTGGGTCCTGTCCACTGGGCTGTGAAGACCCTGGGGGAAGGCAGCAGGGTGGAGAGCTTGAGCCTGCAGCAGGCAGCTTCCCCCACCCCACACAAATCTGGGGGGCACATGCCTCCCATGCCCTCCCTGGGAGTGCGCACAGTGATGGGGAGCTGCCCCCCCAACAAGACATGTGCAGCCCCATCCTACTCCCCACCCTGGCACTGTGGCCATGTATTCTGGCCCCGGGTCCCAAGCCCCACACACTGCTATGGCTGGGCAGCAGCCCCAGCCTCAGTCCTGCCCAGGTCTCTCCCTCCCCCCTCTCCCCCCACTGCCAGACTTATTTGTGGGAGCTGCTGTCCAGGCTGCCTAGCAGCATGAATGGCGTGTGCCTCCAGTGGCTGTGGGGGACACAGTTGTGCCAGTGGTAGTGGGAGCACAGCGGCGATGAGTGGGGAGCTCCCACAGATGCTGCCAGCACTGTCAGCAGAGGGTGGGGGTTAGCACTGACCATGGGTCGGCAACCACCCACAGGCTCTGCTGGCAGTGTCAGCCAGGGACGATCATGGACCGCCCGCAGGCACCACTGACAGTGTCGGCAGTGCCTTTTTGCAGGGGGTGCATCGCCACGTGCAGGGGGTGCATGTGCATCTGCGTGCACCCCTTACATGTCAACCCTGCCTGGTGGCCATGTGCATGTGTATGTGCAGACATGCACATGGTACCCCCTGCTGATTGCCCTTTTCCTGCTCCCCCCAGCCCATTGCAGGCTGGAACTCTGCCAGCCTGCAAGGGGAAACCTACCATTTCCCGCATTTTTCTCCTTTAAAGGAGATAATCTGGGTTTTTCTTCTTAAAATGAGAAAATCCAGGTTATACTGCATTTTTCCATTCTGAACAGAAAACCTGGATCCCTGCTAATTATTATGCTCCAGCAGACTTGATTAATTGAGTCTGGTCTGATGTGGTGTAATTAGTGTGTCGGAGCAGCATCCCCTCACGTGTACAAGCACTCACAGAGTGAATTGTGCAAACCAGAAGCTTCTTTGTACCTGGTGTGAGCAGGAGGAAATCCTACTCAGAAGATGTAGATGAACAGGAAGGATGCAGGTCAGGAACCAAAGTCTTGAGCCTGAAAATAGGAGGAGAGAGGCAAACAGACATGTCCCTTCATTTCTCAAGGAGAGAAACAGAAACTTTTTGTATGAATGGTATGAATGATCTTGATTGCTATGGAAGATAAGAACATAGCATAAAAGTACACAAGGGAGATACTGAAGAAAATCAGGCAGGGAAATTTGTGTCAGCAAAACCAGTCACCCCTGCTTGGGCCTTTCCTTATTTCTCACAGAACTCTTTGTACCTCTTTCATCTCTGAGTCCAGACTGCTTTGAAGTGTTTTAGAAAGGAAGTGCGGACTGTATTCCAAGCTCCCTCTGGTTTTTGTTCCTCTTTATGGGGTGAAGAGTAAGATCCATTCCTCTGAGAGCTGTGACTGGTCTGCCTCAGTCCACACCTCCACTCATATTTTTTATGCTTAAAGGGGACTGGCCTTAAAGTGTGCTAGAAGATTAAATAGTAAATGTAGTTCTCAGTGTGCTGTAAGTGGAGCTGATTAAGACTTTTGACAAAAAAGTGTCCTTAAAGCAGTGGTAGAGGTGATATCTTTTATTAAACCAACTAGATTTTTGCAAAACACTTTTTTTGCAAAAATCTAGTTGGTCTAATAAAAGATATCACCTCTACCACGAGTTCTGATTCCTTTTGCTTCTAGACCAATATGACTACAACCTGGATACCTGACTCTTTAAAGCAGTGATTTTCAACCAGAGGGCTGTAGCACCTGGGGTTCCTTCGGGTTCCCACCGGGTGCCACCCACATAATAAACCCAGAGATTTCAAATAGAAATCCATACTCTTAAAACATTCTGACCTGCTGTAGTCTTTCTGAGTTATTTGCAACAGAAGAATTGTTCTATTATTTTTTCCATAGCCAAAAAGCAAATGAAAACTAAGGGGTACCTTGAGTCTAACAAGGGGTGTCATGGGACTGAGAAGTTTGAGAACCATTGTGTTAGAGAAATGTAGTTTCACAAAATTGGGGATGTAGGACCTTATCAAAATGTGGGAACTTGTCAATTTCTGAAGTTTTAAGACCCCCAAAATCTATATTCTTTAATTTTTTTAAATATTATATGAGAACAATATTCATATTATTTTAAAGGAATGATGCATGTTATTTTAATAAATTGAAAGTGTCAAGATGAACTACTTGGATACTGTCCAAATGCTTTTCAGTATTTCTTTTCAGCCCCACCTCCAAACTTTAAAATTTCAGTTTGTAGTTAAGTGCTTGGATTCAGTTTTTGAAATGTTAGAAATTTCTTAGTTTGCAGTTTTTGTTCCTGCTCTGCTTTTACTGAGAGAGTGATCACTGAATTTGTCACTTTTGTTCACTTTAATAAAGCACTTGTTCCTATCAATTCTGGTAATTTGGTCTCTGGAAGCCAGGGTGAAACTGTGGAGTTAGGCTGGAAGCTGTTAAACTAATACTGTCTGCATATTTGGATAGAGAACTTTTTCTGCAGAATTCAGAAGCTTAATGTGGATTAGATATACAAGTGGATCAATAGGGGAAAGTAGTTGTATATGTGGAGGCCCATGGTGCTGTCAACTATAATGGCTGTAAAAGCTTCAATGCTAATCTGTGCGCATTTGAGATCTAGCAATGCCTGTCTCTGCAAAGACTAGAAGACTTCACAGGTATGCTTATGACTAGTAACTGAACAGGGTCTGAAGTGATAGTAAAGAAGGCAAAGAACGTGGATTCCTTCACAAATGATCTAAACTTTTGGACTTCACATGCTCAGGTTTCTGCGTGATTGCGTGAATGCATTCCTGTACTGGAAACATCTTCACAGCTTCAAAAAGTTATTTAAAGTCTCTGAATTAGTACAGGAATCTGTTGTCAGCATAATGGCGTCCCTGAAAAGCATAACAATTTAGATCTTCAACAAGGCAATGCTAATTAGAACTGTCATTAAAATGGGCCCATAGTGCTGAGACACCGAAATGTGTATCTTAATATTTTTCTAAGAGTTTCAGAGTTAAATTAATAGAAACAATTCTTTATCAAAAAAATTAGGACCTTTTTTGGTTTATTATCTTGCAAAATGTTATCTGAATATTTTCTGTTGCCTTTCCTGGAAACCCCAGTTTTATTTAGCATTGAAACAAGGGTGTTCTATCCATTAACATACCATTGCAGGATATTTTGAATAAACTGTTTTGCTTGAGGAGAAAAAATTGTTAACAAATACAGCAGTGCAGTGAATTATGCCAGATGTATAAAAGAGAGATTTGAGTGCACATGTAGAATTTCAATTGAACTGCTAATGAGATTCTGACAGGCAAGAAAACAAGATCATTTACATTTTCATTTGTTGTTATTAAACTCATCATTTAATTGGAGAAATGTTTCAAGCAATTTATTTGTGACATATACAGTATAACTGTCCTATAAGTTTTAACCAATTACAGTATTTTTACCTTCACTACATAATAACTATTTTACATCTTGGCTTTTCCAGTATTGTATGTGCTGTGTTTAAATCAGACGTAGGATCGCTCCTAATAAATACATCCTTGTATATGTTTTTCAGGCTGTTAGGCAATGCTAATGTCTTAATATTGTTGTTCCACTAAAAACTAATTGATTATCCATTATTTTGGGTTAATTTATCTCTACCCAACTAAAATGTGGAATAGTCATACAGGTGATTGTTTAGTTTAACGAAGTAAGTTGGTGGTGGGATTTTTTGGAAGTGCTTAGCTGAATTCAGCACTGATGTTACATTGGAAGTTGGCCCAATAAACGATATCACCCTAAAAAATCCTTGCCTCTTGCATAATTCATGGACCATCATGGCTTCATCATCACTCAAACACTACTTACTTTTGGCATTTTTTTTAAAATCCCAGTTGAAATAAATGGAATAATACATTTATATTAAACATTATGGCTTTCAGTGCCCTGGATGTAACTAACTAAAACTCCCCCCCCTCCCCCCCGCTTTTATTTTTTCTCAACAGCTGAATTAGTTACTAGAGTTAGTACTTTGTTATTGAGACATAGAGTTTTTTAGGTTGCTCCATTTCCAACTTCTGGACTCAATGAAACCATCAATAATAGAGGCTGTCCAGAAATTAGGTAGGATAGGGTAGGGTATAATCTTCTCTTTTCTAAAGTCTTTTTAAGCACAAGATTTAAGGAGAGATCTGTTAGAATTTAGATGCAATGAAAATATTCAAAGGATGTACTGTTCTACAGAGTTGAGTATAGTAAAGGGGAATTGTCTGTAGAAAAACTAAATTTAGCCTCTGTAGTGATGGCAAGTTGTCTTGCAGTTGGATTGCATAATGACATTACTTTAAATGTTTTTTAGATTTTATTGGTATTTTAAAAATAGCTTATGCTTTTTTAAACATCCTGGTGAGACTTGTATGAAAATTTTTGCCCTTACAAATTGTATTAGCATAATGGCGTTAGCTAATGTTAGCTAAATAAAGCCTTTGTCATCTGATATTAGAACTAGTGTTTGTGTGCTTTCAGGCATGGAAAGGCAGAAAGGTCTTATGTTTTTACACTTTACTTTTCCATGATTTATATCACTATCATATCTATATGCAGTTCTCCTACTCTTTTCTCACTTTCCTCGCTTATACTCTTCATCAGTTCTTCCTCTTATTTTTGAGATACAAGAACTTCACAAAATAACTTCCTTTTTTTTTTTTACTTTTTATCATTGTTAAGAATACTGTTATTTGCAATATGCTCCCTGTAGTTCTGTAACCTGATTAGGAGTCAGGTTGCTAAAGAAATAGGTCATGCAAAGACCAGGGGTTGCAGAATTGAGAAGAGCTATAGCAGTGTGAAGGGGAATGCAGGTGCAAGATGCTGGAAGTGCAGCACTAGAAAACCTGTGGCTTTCACGTCAGTCCACTGAATACAGACTTATGTTGAATAAAAACAAAGAAATGTAAATAATCAAATATAAAAACTGCTTTGCCAACCCAAATGATTAATTTCCTAATTATGGAAGGCCTAAGGTCTTACTGCACCTCCTTTATCTTCCTTACTGGTTGCACCCTATGTTTGCAAGTCAGTCCCCATTTTCTTTCTTTACTCTCACACTTTCCACTCAGTTTCTGTATATCCCAGTGTTTCTCAACTAGTGCACCACAGCACCATGGTGCATTGTCAGAAATGAACAGGTATGCCGGGGAATTTTGCCATGGCAATGAGCTGCAATGAGTTCAGGAGTATGGGGATGGGGCACGTCTTCACAGGTGCACTGTAGAAAAATGTTATGAATGCAAGCATGCCTTGGGCTGGAAAAGGTTGGGAAACACTGCTGTATCCTACCATGAGCATTTATGATGGACAATTTCCAGACACGCCTGTCTCACAAATCCTTTGCGAATGGGAGTAATCTATTTCATTTCTATAAAGCTGGCTTCTTTATCCCACAGATGTTTAGTAAGATCTGTCTTAAAACACACTGATATAAGGTAAAACAGAAACATTGATGTCTTTGGCATTATTAGTCACCAAATGAACTCTGGTGAAAAAAATAATAGAAAGGCTTAGACAGTTTAAGTCTTATGGCAAAGTTAAACATCATACTTAGACCATACTAAATCTGTGGAATCTTAAGCAGCGTTGAAGTTGGAATGTGCTGTGAGTGCACTGAGGCTTAATTTTGTTTCCTGCCTGTGCAGCTCTGGCGTGCTACTAGAGGGCTGGCAAGCAGAGGCATGACTAGGAGCCAGGATACCTGTGCCGTAACTTGTAGACGGTAGTGTTTTAAGTACTTTTAGTATGGTCTATGTGTAATGTGTAACTTCATCCTTACATGACTGAACTATTTTAGTATGTTAACATTTTGTTTCTATTTCTTTAGTAAAACAGTCTTGCATATCAAAATTATCTTGTTGATGATAGAACAGGCTAATATAGGAATTAAGTGAACACAGTACTGCTAAAGATTCAAGCTATAATCATAGGATCATAGGAAAGTAGGGCAGGAAGGGATTTCATGAGGTTATCTGGTCCAGCCCCCTGCTCCAGGATCATCTAACTGTACCATCCAGCCAAGTGTCTGTCTAACCTGCTCTTGAAAAGTTCCAAGGATGGAAATTCCACAGTTTCTCTATGTAGCCTGTTCCAGTGCTCAGCTACCCTGATAGTCAGAAAGTTCCTCCTAATCTCCAACCTATATTTCACCTGCTTCAGTTTGAGGCCGCTGCTTCTAGTCCTGTCCTCTACGGTCACAGAGAAAAAACCCATTTCCTTCCTCTCTGTAATTAGTCCTCAGGTATTCAAAGACTGTTATCAAATCCGACCTCAGTCTTCTCTTTTCCCGACTAAATAACCGTAGTTATTTCAGCTTTTCCTCATAAGTCTGGTCTCCCAGGGAACTGATCATTTTTGTTGCCTTGTAGTGGACTCGTTCCAAACTATCCACAACCTTCTTGAAGTGTGGGGCCCAGAACTGGACATAGTACTCCAGGCGAGGCCTCATCAGTGCCAAATATGTGGAAGAATCACTTCCCTTGATTTGCAAGTAACACTCTTGTTAATATAACCCAGTATGCTGCTGGTCTTTTTGCAACAAGAACACACTGTTGGCTCGTATTTAGCATCTGGTCAATTGTAATTGCCCAGAGTCGTAGTGGATGGGTTGGTTTCGACCTGGAAGGGTGTGGGCAGTGGGGTCCTGCAGGGCTCGGTCCTTGGACCGATACTCTTCAATGTCTTCATCAGCGACTTGGACGAGGGAGTGAGGTGTACTTTGTCCAAGTTTGCGGATGACACAAAACTGTGGGGAGAAGTGGACACGCCGGAGGGCAGGGAACAGCTATAAGCAGACCTGGACAGGTTGGACAAATGGGCAGAAAACAACAGAATGCAATTCAACAAGGAGAAATGCAAAGTGCTGCACCTAGGGAGGAAAAATGTCCAGCACACCTACTGCCTAGGAAATGACCTGCTTGGTGGCACGGAAGCAGAAAGGGATCTTGGAGTCCTAGTGGACTCCAAGATGAACAGGAGTCGGCAGTGTGATGAAGCCATCAGAAAAGCTAATGGCACTTTATTGTGCATCAGCAGATGCATGACGAATAGATCCAAGGAGGTGATACTTCCCCTCTATCGGGCGCTGGTCAGACCGCAGTTGGAGTACTGCGTGCAATTCTGGGCGCTGCACTTCAAGAGAGATGTGGATAACCTGGAGAGGATCCAGAGAAGGGCCACTCGTATGGTTAAGGGCTTGCAGCCCAAGCCCTACGAGGAGAGACTAGAGAACCTGGACCTTTTTAGCCTCCGCAAGAGAAGGTTGAGAGGTGACCTTGTGGATGCCTATAAATTCATCACGGGGGCACAGAAGGGAATTGGTGAGTATTTATTCACCAAGGTGCCCCTGGGGGTTACAAGAAATAATGGCCATAAGCTAGCAGAGAGCAGATTTAGACTAGACATTAGGAATAACTTCTTCACAGTTAGGGTGGCCAAAGTCTGGAATGGTCTCCCAAGGGAGGTGGTGCTCTCCCCTACCCTGGGGGTCTTCAAGAGGAGGTTAGATAGGCATCTAGCTGGAGTCATCTAAACCCAGCACTCTTTCCTGCCTATGCAGGGGGTCAGACTCAATGATCTATTGAGATCCCTTCTGACTCTAACATCTATGAATCTATGAATCTAGGTCCTTCTCTACAGTACTGCAGCCTAGCCAGTCATTCCCCAGTCTGTATTTGTGTGCAGATATTCCATCCCAAGTGTAGGATTTTGCACTTGTCTTTGTTGAGAGTCATTTGATTGTTTGCTGACCATTTCTCCAGTCTATTCAGGTCGTTCTGGATCTTAGCTGTGCTTTCTGAGGTACCTGCAACACCACCCAACAGGGAATAACTGGTGGAAGGTGTGATCACAATATGATAGAATAAGGACAGGAAAGCTAGGATGCTAGATTTGAAAAAAGGTGGATTTCATCCTATTCAAGTTGTCAATAGCCATGGTGCTTTTGGAAGATAGATTGAAGGATAAAGGTGCCCAGGAGGCCTGGGAGTTCTAAAGGGGATGGTAATGGAAGCCCAAAAGGAAACTGTTTCAACACAAGGGAAGCAACCGAGGAATGGCAAGAGACCAAAGTAGCGGCATAAGGAGCTTCTAAAATGCCTCAAGCAGCAAAGGAAGCATGCAGGCAATGGAAGAATGGGCAGGTCACCAAGGATATATACCAGGAAATTGCAAGCACCTGCAGTGACAAAAATCAGGAAGGCAAAGATAATGAACCAGTTGCACCTGGCAAAGGAAGTTAAGGACAGCAAGAAGAGGTTCTAAAAGTATACTGGCCAGAAGAAAAACAGGACCTAGGAAGCTATGGGCCCAGTATTAACAAGGCAGAGGGAACTCCTAACAGAAGATGCAAATAAGGCAGAGCTACTCAACAGCTGCTTTGCCTCAGTTTTCACAAAAAAATTAAGCTGCAGCCAGACAATAAGGATTATGTGGATAAGGAAGGGGGCAAGCTGAGGAGGAGATAACAAAAGAGCCAGAGAGCTTTTGATCAGTCTGAATGAATTGAAGGTCAGTAAGGCTTGATGAACTTCATTCCAGGGTCCTGAAGGCACTGGCAGAGGAGATCTTGGAGCGTGGAAGAAGGGAATGCTGTGGTATCTGGATTTCAGCAAGGCTTTTGACAAGGTCTCACTTGATCATCTTAAAAAAATTGGACAAAATTATGGGCTGGATAAAACTACTATAAGATTGAAAGACAGCTGGCTCAATAGATGCAGGCAAAGGATAAACATTAACAGGTCCATGTCAGAATGGCAAGAGGTTTTGGATGGAGTGCCACAGGAGTCTGTCCTGGGGTCCAGTGCTGTTCACCATGCTTATTATTTGGATGCTAGCATAGAAAGCTTCTTGATTAAGTTTTCAGATGATACAAAACTGGGAAGGATTGTGAATATATTGCAGGACAGGAGCACAATTCAGAAGGTTCTCAACAGGTCCATCCCAGCATTCCAGTTTAACAGGATGAAGTTCAGTGTGGACAAATACAAGGTGCTACACCTTAGGAAGAATAATAAAAAACACAAATATAACATGGTTGGCACCTGTTTGCATGGTAGCACTATGGAAAATTATTTTGGAGTCTTGGTAGATCACAGACTCAATACTAGTCTGCAGTGTGATGCAGCCTCACAAAAGGTGAATACAGTTCTGGGATGCATCAATAGAAGCATCAGGTGCAAGAGGTATGAGGTGATGGTGTTTCTCTGCTCAGCACTGGTTATGCCTCATCTGGAATATTTTGTGTAGTTTAGGGCTCCACATTTTAAAAAGGATGTGTGGAAGTTAGAGATGGTCCAGAGGTAAGCAACAAAGATGATAAAGGGTTTGGAAAACAAGTCATACAAGGAGAGGCTGACGGAGCTAGGCATGTTCAGCTTGTGTAAATGGTAATCAAGAGGGGACATGATAGCAATCTTCAAATATTTGAAGGGCTGCCGTAAAGAAGAGTGAAAGCACCTTTTCTTTCTTGCTGCAGAAAGGAGGACATGGACCAATGGTTTGAAGTTGCAGCAAAGTAAGTTTAGGTTTGATATCCAGAAAAAACATTTTGTTAGATTACTGACACCATGGAATAGACTGCTTATGCAAGTTATGGACTCCATCACTGGAGGTGTTCAAGAAGAGGTTGGGGTGTTCAAGAGCCGTTGGTCGGGGATGATCTAGGCATAGCTATGCCTATGTTCTACTATGGGTATTTGCTTATGGGCTTTGTTGGTTGCCCCTGCCCTCCCTTATTGCTACATGTCAGGGTGTTTTTCAGCCTCCCTCAGGGGCATTGGGTATTAGCTACAGTCAGAGCTGAGGATGTTGACTGTGCCAATGCTCCTGCTGGGACCAAAGCTGGAGGATCTTGTGTCTCCACTCAGGGTCAGACCAATTGCCATATTTGAGTTCAAGAAGGAATTTTACCACATGATCAAATTGGTACGAACCTGAGGGCTTTTGCCTTCCTCTGTAGTGGCAGGTGTGGCCCTCTACCTGGGATCTTTTGAGCATATATTGACCACCTTTCATAGAAGCAGGACATTGGCTGCCATGGTTCTCCTGCTTTCTCTGTGGCAGGTTAGTCTGTTAGGTCTGTTTCATGTAAGGGTTGACACTAGTCTTATGTAGAGTTTAGATTACGGATTGCATAGGATCGTTTAGGTCAGACTAGATGACCTCTGGAGGTCCCTTCCAGCCCTACTTCTCTCTAATTTTATGATTCTATAATTTGTGAAGTGTGCACTCAATCCCAATGTCTAGATCATTAATGAAGATTATACAATACTGGATCCAGGACAGATCCCTGGGGAGCCCCACTTGCTAGCTCTTCCCAAGTAAACATTAGGCCATTGATGACTACTTGTTGAATACTGTGATCCAACCAGTTATGTATCCTCTTTACAGTACTTTTATCTGTATATCCTTAGCTTGTTAATGAGAACAGTATAGGAGAATGCATCAAAGACACTGCCAAAGTCAAGATGCATCGCATCCACTGCTTTCCCCACATCCATAGAGCTTGTCATTTTATCATAAAAGGGAATTAGATTGGTCAGGCCTGAGTTGCTCATGATAAATCTATGCTAGCTGTTCTAAGTTACATTGTTCTTTTCTAGGTGTTTTGTAATGGATTTCTTTAGGCCCTGCTCCATGATCTTTCTAGGTATCAAGGTGTGGTTGACTCATCTGTAATTTTTTGGATCCTCTTCCTTCTGCTTCCTGAAGACACGGGCAACATTTCCCCTCTTCCAGTCATTTGGAACATCACCTGACTTCCATGAATTCTCAAAGAAAATAGCCAATGGCTCTGAAATTACCTTAGCCAATTTCTTTAGTATTCTAGGGTGCATCTGGCCCTCCTGAATTGAAAGCATCTACTCTTCTGCTGTTACTCAAGTCAGGGTGCTCAACCCGCAGCCTACGGGTTAGATCCAGTTCCTGGTGCCATGTTATCCAGCCCACAGGTAGGGCTTTGGCCCTATGTTCTAGATTGGCCCCACACTATACTGCATGCCCAGTATCGGTGCACAGGACTGGGTGGGAGTGATGTGGGGCCCTGGGATGTGATCCCGGTGCATGGGTCTGGGCAGGGTGGTGCATTACCTGGCACACAGGGCTGAGTGCGAGTGACACAGATTGCTGGATCCTGATCCTGGCTTGCAGGGTCCAATCCTGCCCACAGATTGGTCCAGTGGCGCTCATCTAGCGTCCAGAGCCAAAAGGTTGAACGTCACTGCTTTAGGTCATTTGACTCCATCCCTGTTTTTGCTCCCAACTGGACTCATCATCTGGTAGCTGCCCTTATTTATGGAAACTGGAATAGAAAAGGCATTAAATAGTTCAGCCTTCTCTACATCATCTCTAACTATCCTTAAATCACCTAATGTTTTTCTGGTCTTCCTTTTACTTTTGAAATACTTGTAAAACCCCTTTTTACTGCCTTTTATCTTGCTTGCCAGCTGTATCTCAAATTGTACCTTGGCCTTTCTAATGTTCTCCCTGCTTGCCAAGTCCAACACTTCAGAAGATGAAGTTGTGACCCATCATACCACAGTTTGGCTTTTTTATCCCTTTCTAGGGGCTGCAGCATGGAGCATGATTTGGTTCTCCTCTTGCTTCTGAAGCTAGTCCTTTTTATCTAGTACTAAAGGGCTTAAGTTTTTTGTTTCTAGGTATTTAAGTACATGAATCCTATGTTTAAAAAAAGAAATAAAGTTGCCTCTTGGAGTGTGTCACCAGTGCTACACATGCTATTTGTGTTAAAATTCCTAGATTTTTCCTCAGTTATACTGTCACAGCGTATCATCTCCATGGGGTGACCATAAACCTACTGGAGACCAAGAAGTGGCCTTACCCTGCTCTCTGGGCAGTCTGCCCTGCTCTTTCCTGCCACACCTTGATTGTAGTTGTTAGTGATGGTAATTGTCTTTCCTCCTGGGCCCCAGACAGCCCAGTCATTGCCATCTTCATTCTGGACTGCATGCCCTCTTGATCCTGCTTCCTCTCTGGCAGTGGTTTTCATCAACCTTTGGCCTATCCTAGGTCCTGGCCCCCCCTCAGGCCAGTTGGGAACTCCAGGTCCCTATCTGGCTCCAGCAGTCTCCTGCTATGGCCGCCTCTGGCCTTCAATCCCTCTCTGAGCCCTGGCCCTGTTAACAAGCTGAGAGATTCCATTGGGATTAGTCCTCCAGCCTGCTAGCGCACACTCACTCACAGATCTACTCTCTTGGGCCCCTCAACAGGTCTCTTACACATGGACCCTCTCACTGGCCTGCCAGGACCCCAACAGTAGGTCTCTCAAACTGAGCCCCTCTCTCTGGGCTCACCCAGACCCCAGCCTGGCTCCCTATAAACCTCCTCTAACCCCTTAGTTCCTACCCAAATCTCCTGGCTGCTTCAGCTGTCTTCACTGTGCTTGTGCTCCAAAGCTGCAGTCCTTCTGCTAGGGTGGTGTTCTCTTAACAGGGTCTAAACCTTACTGTTGGGCTTCTTTCAAGACCTGGGCTTATACCTGCTTTAAGCACAGCCCTCCTTTGGAGTCAGATGACTCCCACTGAGCCAGGTGACTTCCTTTCTCGGGCTTCTCACCTGCTGGCTTTTTGGGTCGGCTAACTTCCAATTAGCCCTGGTCCACAGCTGCTGGCTACTTCGCAGACTGCCTTACTTCTGAAAGTAGCAGACACCCCAAGTGCCCTGCCACACACACTTACAAAAAGAAAAGGAATTTGGCCTGAGCTGCCATTTAAAAGCAAGTAAATAAAATGTACAATAGGAAAGAAATGATGGATAGAGTGAACCTAATAGATCTCTTCCTTTTTAAGCATCCATTTGCAATTCTGAAATTCTCAGGCATATGCATATATATAAAGGTTCAAGGCAAATTCTCTGCTCTTTCAGGGAACAAGTTGTTTGGAATATTTATTCACACTATATAGATTCCTAACTTCATTTCTGAAATAATTATTTTTTAATAAAATTGTTTTAACTGGTGTAATAGAAGAAATACAAACGACTACTATAATATGATTATTGTTTTTCATTAATTAACTTTGCCTATCAGTTTATATGATTCAGTTAATGAATTATAGGTGAGGGCCATAAATGATTCAATGGAGGAGGTTTCTGAGTGTCAGCATCATGGACAATAAACATGACTGTTTGGATTAGGTGAAATCTAATAAATGGTGTTGAATATTCTTTCAAAAAGGGGTAGCCATTCTACCACTAGCATCTGAGCATCCATAGACTTTGAAATGCATCTTGAAATTACACAGTCTTGAAACAATATGTATGACATAATGAAATTAAATTCATGTAGACTCTTAATGATTTGTTCCTGATTCATTTATTTTAAGATGTTTATTTTTTAATAAAAAGCTCTTAAGAAATTATCATGAAGTAGGCACATCTGGAGAGAATATTTATCACATGTTTGCTTTGTAGTAAGGAGGTTTTCCTTTAGCAATTAACTTTAATGTTAACAGAGAAACTCTGGGACTTGGTTTGGGCTATATGAAACAAGAGATAGAAGAACATAGTCATTGTTGTATTGTCATCATTTAGTCATTATGTTGTATTGGCTTTATCTGTCTACAAGGGAACTGCTATTGGTGCTGGTTTTTTTTATTTTGAACACACAACTAGAAAAGTGTTGCCAAATTTGCAGTTCTTCAGAATTACTTGTATATTTCTTCCTTTTTTGGGTGGTGGTATGTGAGACCTTTCAAAACTACCAACTTTGTTTAAGAAAAATAGATAAGGTTACTTCTCTTTTGCTATATTACTCTCCTGTAATTTAGGGAATACCTTGAATACAGGTGCGGATCCAGAGTGAGTGGGCAGGAAGCAGTTGCCCTCCCCCCACCCCTTTTTGGTTGTGCAGTGTACATCCACTGAGCTCTGGGTCTGATGAGCTGCTTGTCAGTGCAGCTCACACTGGAGCTGCTGCTCTGGCATGGCTCTGAAACCCAGGGAGTGAAGGGCGCTGCCACTTGTTTTTTCTCCTGCTGCCAAATTCAGTGGCAGGCAAAAGGGTCTGGGGGGGCATGCTGCATCAGTGTTCATCCCCTGGGTTCCAGAATGGCGCTAACAAGCTCTGGAGTTCACTGTGTATGTGCTGCACAGCTGGAAAGGATTTCAAACAAACATCTTACTGGGATCTGCCCATGCTTGAATACATTAAATATTGCTATAAACAGATATTTAAATACATTGTCCAGTGTATTCAAAGTTTTAAAGGTGGATATTATCCTTAAAATGGGAGAGGATTCATATCTAAAGAGAACAAAAGCTTCATGCTGAGGGAACTCTGTCTACAAGATTATAGATTTTTAAGTATTGAGAAATACTTGAGTGCAGTGTCATTTGAAGTAAGACACAAAGTAGGGAAGTGAACAATTAAACGATTGTTCATTTAACCAATCAGTTCAGTGATAAACGGTTCTAGCTTACCGATTATTGCTTAGCCTGGGGCTTGCATAGTCTGGCAGAGAAGGGGGGGAAGGGAAGCGCTGCTGTGCCCCAGCAGGAACCAGAGGGCAGGAGGGAGGGGGTGAGGAGGAGGGGATGGGGGAGAGGTGACTAATATATAAAAGCTAGGCTATACAAAGGGAGGCCAGGAGAGAGGAGCAAGGAGTGACTAATATCTAATAGCTAGGCTATGCTGTGGTAGGTGGCAAGTGCCTGCCTGGAGTGCGTGTTGCTCATGGCAGGCAGTGGGGAGGCTACAAGTGGTTGCATTAGGGCCTGTGTAGCCTTGCTATTAGATATTAGTCACCCCTCCACAACCCAGGAAGCCTCAGACAGCAGCAGCTAGCAAGGGTTTGCAGCCACTGGCACATGGCTTCCTGGGGTCAGGTGCAGCACTGCAGGAGGGAGGGGAGGCAGGCAGCTCTTCCCTCCTCCCTCCCTTGCTGGCCGCTGCAGCTGGCCTTGGGAAACCACGCACCAGTGACTGCAACCCCTTGCTGGCAGCTGCCACTCTGGGACTTCCTGGGCTGTGTTGCTTGCCTGGCAGGGCTGCTTTGGCCCTTGGCTCCCTGTGTTGCTCCAGGCAGGTGGATGCGCAGTCCCTCTTCCATGGCAGGGCAGGTGCTAGACAGGGACTGAGTATCCCTCCTTTCCACCCTGTCTGACTTTGAAGAGCTATGGGCTGAAGCCCAGAGCTGCTGCACTGGATGCAGCACCGTCTCTTGCTAAAGCTGCTGAAGGGTCTGGCAGGTCAAGCTAGAATTAAGCAGGTGTGGGACAACTTCCTTGGGCCTGCAGCTCAGCCCACGGCGTGCCCTTCCTGCCTCGTTCATGCCTGGACCTGGGCTTGGATAGGACCCACTTGCCCACCCAGTTTGCTTGTGAGGCGGGGCCTTGGGGAGCTGCTGAATCCCCACTGCACTGTGGTGGTGGTGGCTGTTGGGGGGGTGGTGCTGGAAGTGCTCTGCTGGTGCCAGGCTGGGCAGGGGCACCCTGCAGGCTGGGCCAGAGCAGCTTCTCATGGGCCAGGCCAGGGGTTGCCATACCGATTAATCTTTTAACCTGTTGTAGTTACATCAGGTTAAATATTTATTTGATCTGTATTTACGTCTCTAACACAAAGGCTAGAAATAGACATTGCAGAATGAAGCAGATCAGCTGGGACATGATGTATTATTGCAGCACAGCTGGTCCACTTACTAGGTGAAACATGTTGCCCTGTGTCCCACTAGGACACTAGGACCACTCTTTATGGTGCAGGACAGTGGACGAGACCTGCTCCTGTGCAATCGTGGGGCCCAGGTCTTCGCTGAGCAGTGAACCCCAATTTCCCCACTTACGGAGAGGAACCCTAAGATTCCCTGGGGTACCTTTGTGCCAGTGGGGAAAGTAGGCAGGTAGTCTGTGGACTTGAGGGTCCTGCAAGTCCCCAGAGCACCTTCTTGAGGTGTTAGGAGACTGCCAGCAGCTGAGGCTTGTACTCTTCCACCACATAGGTAATAGATGTCTGCAGCAAATGTGGCACCTTTTGTTGAGCCACTGATTTTCGTGTCATGTTGCACAACAAAGGGTACAAGTGCTATGTCAGGCAATATTTGTTTTACCCCTGCTGAACCACTTGAGCATTGAACCAAGAGCTGTGCAAATGATTTGTCTATTGGAAGTAGTATTTTGAGGGCATACTACTTGGCTGTTTTGTAGTCTGGAGGGAGTGTAGGCCATAACTGGGACATCTAACATTAATTCAAGCTTCATAGTCTCAGTCTTAGCAAACATCAAAGGGCTTTTCATCCTGTTGAGTGAACTGAATTCATCTTAAATTTTGGAAAATCCAGAACCTTGAGATGTCCAGATACTAGAAGGTTTCTGCTTTTATTATAAAGTCTATACTATATTTTTAGTAGTCTATTTGTTTTTAATCTTTACACAAGATTTCTAAACAAAAAAAGAATTAGTTGTGACTGATCTTTCTCTTATATATTTGGGTGATAAAATGATTCTCTGTAGGCTCTAAAAATGGTTTATGTTTTGTTCTTATGAAAAGCAGTGTTTGAAAGCACTTTAACGCAATGTACAGAAATGAGTGGGGTTAAAAAGATTAAATCCCAAACTAATTTTGTCTTTTGCTTTTGAACTCAAAAATATTTTGGTGAATAAACTTAAAAAAGTCTTTCATTCTTTTTAAAAGAATCATTTAAGATGCTGCAACATAATTTCTAAAAGATCCCACCTCCTAAGATTGGTTTTGTGTTAAAAGTTACCCAAAGAAGAATGGATTTCATTCAAAAGCCTGTCTGACTATTGGACCAACTGCATGGTTGGGGTAAAAGATAATCACCCACAAAAAATTTTGCTGCTTGTGTATTTCCTGGACCACTGTGATGACAACATTGTTCTAACATTACCAAAACATGGAGGATATTGAAATTCTCTGCTTATGTTGGAAAATCCACAATGTAAAGAAAAAGGAAACCAGAATACACAATGGCATCTTCCTTAAGCTTGTGCAAGAAAAATAACATCAGTCCCCAGGAGACTGCTACCTTCCAACTAATATACAGCTCCAAATATGCAACACAAATATGCAGAAGAACATCAGAAAACCTGAGAAACCGTCTTCTTCACCTAATCTGGAACAAAAGGTATTGTCTTAAACAGAATATACTTAGTTATGCTTCTAAAGAAACAGATATGATCCTGGAGACATACCTTGTTACTATGCAATAGGCCCAACCTGCTACCAAAAATACCTAACAGCCATACAACATTAAGTATCAAAAATAGAATCTGCTGTATCTCAAGAGCCACCTCACAGGTAGCGCACCAGAAACACGGGATAAAATCAAGATAGCAGCACCCAACATTGTTAACTTATGACAACATCCTCCATTCCAACAACCTCTGTTCCACGCTGAAATATCTGTACTTTCCAAAGACCTAAACTAACATCCTGTGAAATACCTTAACAAAATACTAATAAATGAAGAGTAAGAGGAATTCTTCCACACCAGGACAGGACCACCTCTGACAACTTTCCTGCCATAACAAGGGGGACGAATGCATTGTATTCACCCACAAAAATCCTTGCCTCTCATTATTTCTGTCATGGCTGCAACATTACTCCAGTACTACCCATAGCGTTATTTGTCTGTGTGTTTGTTTGTTTTTTCCTACCCTTTGCCAGTAAGGTAATAAGAAATTAGGTTTTTGGGTGTGTTTAATTTGTAATCCTCAGAAACAAAAACAGTTATAAATGAAATTTTGGCATTCTTTCCTAAACAGTGGATGTTTTAATTTTGAATCTCAGGTTCATGTACACAGTCAGTTCTTAACATCAAAGGATTTAAACTTACCTGGAATTTTTAGTGGTTCACCTCTGAAGGAAAAGGTTTGGTAACTGAACTGTGATTCACAGTACCTTGTTCGAATCTCACCGACATGAGTTTTAGTTAATGTTTGAGTTTCAGTTAATGTTTGAAGAGCAAAAGAAAGCATCTTCCTTACAGTCTCAAATGCCATTTTCTTTGTTTCTGATAGGCTGTGCCATTTTATAGCTTCTAATTTAACTTGTGCAGTTTTATAGTCTTGCAGGAATAGATAATTTTACTGATATAATATTTCTAAACCCACTAATACCTTAATGACACGGTGATAAATGTTTTATGAATATAGGCATCAGAGTCTTTACTTTCTCTGCTTTGTCTTGTGTTGTCCAAGTTCTTTATTAATTTCTGCATGCTTTTATTAGTTCAGTAGCATACATAACACTTATTTGGTCCCAACTGAAATTGTCAAATATTGATGCAGAGAGAAAATTAAGCATTAGATTTAAATAATAAGCTTGGTTTTCATATGTTTTGCTTTATTGTTCTTTAATATGAAGTGTAATTGGAGAGTATTATAAATAAAATTCATTCTCCTGTAATACAAATAAAGCTGAATTGAAATTTCTGCATCGTATCTTACAATGGACATGGTTACTCTTAGCATCACAAGTATAGTTTATTATTAACAGGGCAACTATTGCCATCTGCAGTTGTAACTTTTGTAGAAAAAGGGTCCGGGCTTCATTTCTTGGCATTCCGTTTGGGGGGGGGAAAAGTTTAAAATGCCAGCCCCCACCATGAAACTTGAAAAACCAATTCCTGCATTCTAGTGCGGTCGGTTAAGCAGTACTTCCTCCATTAGTCAGCACTGAGTCCAAGGGCTTAAAGCGAAACAAAGAACTGTAGGTCTATAGGAAGGCCATACAGAATACACTTGGGAAATCCATCAGGGTGTCTTTCCAGCAGGTTTAACTACAGTTCTCCTTTCCCTGTTGTGAGTGGCATATGAAGCAATGTACCCACCCTCTCCCCTGCTCCCACCTAGTTTATCTAGAGTTGTCATAGTCCAGAATTTAACCCCTAAGTCAATGCTTAACTGTATTTTAACCAGAATGCCTCAAATTGACATGTAAGTGAAATGCAAGTGAATCCTGTCTGATGCAGTCATTTCCTATTGCTCATAAACAGATGCTGGCAGAGAGCGGCCTTCTCCATGGAGCCTAGAGCATTTAGATTCTCATGTAGCTCTAGTCTGCTTTTTCCCTGTGGACCAGAAAGTATCAATAATGAACTCCCTCTTCTCAAAAGACTTCAGGCTGCAGGGCATGTGCGACAACATTGTATTTGAAATTAGTTTCTCTAAGACAGGGTTCCTGAGCAATGTGAATCTTCCAGATGTTATGCTGAGCAAAATATTTTGGTATTTAAAAGCTTCTTTTAGAGGAAGTATGCTTAAATTTGTCAGTTGCTGGGTTACATTGCGCTCTCTCTCCCTCTGGACTCACAAGGCCAGAGCCTAAAACTGTCTTAACTTAAAGCCTTCCATCGCCTCCTGTCTTTCACAATCTCCTTCCACCTTGTTGCATCTTGGCCTATTCCTTTCAGATGAGTTATGTTATCTTCCCATCATTGCCTTGGTCTACATTGGGGTCTGATACCTCAGCTTCCCAAAACTGCCTCACATGCCTTCTTTCGTTGCTCCTTGTCTGGTGCCTGTTTTCTTTTCTGTGCTCCTCTCTTGCTCAAGACATCAGGTATTTTGTAAAGGTTCACAAGCACTTAACTATGTCTTTTCCTCAATGCTCCATTTTTCAGTGTTGCATCAAATATTTTCCTTAGCACTTTGTTTTGAAACACTTACAGACTTTTTTCATTTGCCCTGGCCAGGGTCCAGGATTCACATCCGTATAAAACGTACAGTTTGAACAATTGTACTATAAAGCTGGATTTTAAGGTTTCTTGAGATTTTCCTTTTTATCCAGGCTTAATAGACATATGTTAGCACTGTAAATCCTTGCCTTGATTACTTTGGTTATTTGATTGTCCTGAGTGATTATTGTTCCTGAATATTTCTGTTATGCTACCTTTTCCACATTGTCATTCCCTCCTGTGATCTTGATAAAGGTTTCCCTCACTTGGTGCTGTACACGTGTTCCTCGAAAATGATGCAGAACTCGAAGTCACACAAATAGAACCCACTTTACAACGTAACAAATAGGGATACATTCCAAGACCTCAACTGTACTGACCCCCAGACCCATTTCTACCACTTTACAGGACAAGTTTGGTACTTGCCAACAGCAGAGAGGGGTAGGAGGTAAGTTAGGATGCTTAGAAGCTATAATGGGTACGGCAACTACAGAAACACATCACAGACAGTGAGTGAGGAGCACAGGTCCACACGGGAGACTATATTTTGGTGCGTGTCACTCCCACGATGCACTACACAAAGCAGCTAACTGCAGGCTTTCACCACACGGATCACATGAGTGAATTTACCTCTCATATAATGAATTTTTAGTATAAAAAGGGTCATTTCATAAGAGCAAATTTGCACATACAGAACCCACGTAAAGCGGGGGAAACCTGTATTTATTTCTGGATGTGATCATATATTCAGTCTTGTTATACTGATAGCAACTTCTTTGGTGTTTGAGGAGGTTCCATGGCTGCACTTGTCTTGTTTTTCTTCTTTATTTCCTCTTGTTGTCTGTTTTCTGCTCTTCTTTTCAATCCTGATCCTCAAGTACTAAAATTACTCCAAATGGATCTTTTTAACAGTATGGAAATTGGTTTCAGCGTGTCTGCAGTAGTCTTTGGTGAAACTGTACCCAGTGTTGCTGCTGTTTTTGAAAAGAGTAGTGGAGGGGAAGTTTAAGACCATAGATGTCAGTCAGGCATAATTTGGGTGTGGGCATTTTATTTCTTTTTGTTTTCTTAGGAGAGGGTTGAACCTTTCTGTGTATTGCAGATTGTATTGCAGATATTCAGGGATCACACAAACAAAATATTTGAGTAAGCAAGGCTGCAGGACAGTAGAGGATTGAAGAGCTCATATGAGGCAACTTCCTGGTGCTTTGCATTCATCCAAGAATTAGACCTTTAGGTAACTCTCACATTCCTATGTCAAACTGTCTGCGTGCAGTTTCTGAAAGATGCTTCTTCCTCATTTATTCTCAGTTCAAATTTGTAAAGTTAATATTGCAGCCTTAAAGGTTAAGAATGTGAAACTGGTGTAGAAAGACCCTACCACACTATTTCCAGGAAAAGCTTTCCATTTGTAGATTATCAAATTCTTCATAGTCTTTTTTTCATAAGTAATGTTTGAAATAGTTGTTGTCCTTTCTCTATTCTTTTTTACCTTCAGCTTGCTCTCAGTCACGAAATTAGCTTGGGTCACTTGAATGTGTCGACTGAAACAGCAGTATTATTGTTCATCCTGTTTATTACTGTAATGCCTAAGCACCAATTGAAAATGGGGTCCCTTTGACCCAGACACTAGAGCATTAGAGCTCTGCCCCCCAAAAACCTAGTGCAGTAGAAAAGACCCAGAGCTGGGGAAGGAATGTTATGCACAAGTGAAATGAAAAAATTAATGATAGCAGATATATTAGTTTAATAATTTTGGATGGTATACACTATGTGAAAAGAAGAGTGAAAGCAGAGGTGGTGTCAAAAGGGGAAGTGGGTGAACAGGAAATGGAAGAAGAAGATAAGAGGAGTGGGTGTGGACTGAAGGTCCAGGGTAGAGACTGACAAGGAGTGGGAAGAAGGTCCTTGTATGGTTCCTTCTACAACTGTACCTACCAATTAGTCAGAAGGCACGAGGTAGTGTCATGCAAAAATATCTGGATTCTTGAACCTGAAGCAGCATAGCTAATTAGTACATGTACAGAACTGCATGAACCCAGCCATATTATTTCTGGTTCATGAGCTAATATGTATAGAGGAAGCTTGAGTATCTCTGCGTGCTGCTGCTTTGCATTGTTAGACATACTCAGGATCATGCTTGGGCTTTCTGAAACGTCTGAAGTGTTTTAATACAGCTTTTTTTTCCTATCATTAATCAAACTGCAGACTTATCAAACACCGAGATTACCAGATTTACATACAGTTATTGCTACTTTATTTAAATGAGATGCAAATCACATGCAGTATGATCAATAAACTTTATACAAGATGCTCCATACTCATAGTTTTGAGGTTTAATGAGCTAAATTAATTACATCATGTTATAACTAACCAAGTAATCAGAAAACAGAGTTTTTTCTATTTTACAAGATGCTTTTTGCTTGTAGTTATAAGATTTGATATGCTTATATCATTGCACAATGTTACAGCTCAGCAAATACTCTTGAAAATGTTTTTCTGTTTTTTCTACACTGTAAGCAGTGTTAGATAAGGATGCAACTTGCTCTTTCTTTCTTGGTTGAATTTTATTAAGCAAGTTGGTACTTTATTTAGTCTTTTCAGAAGGCTTTGGTATCTTGTAATAAATGTTTCTGCACATAGTATACTCAGGTTTCCATTCTGGCTTGATTCTGAAGCCCTACACATAGGAAAAAGTAAATTTGTTATAAATAATAAAGTGAATAACGCATCCTTTTTAAAAAAAAAACCTGTTTATTTTATGTGTTTTGCAGTGTTGTATTTTGCCTGTAGGAGACGCTCAAAGTAAGCATGCTCCATGTTATGGTTTTCCTTGAATGTGCATTGACTGAGGATTCTGTTAATGACATATGTTGATCAGGCAATTAAAGACTATAGCATAAGACATATGACCCAAAACAACAAATTAAAGTTGCGGAGGTAACTTTTATTTTCTGGCATTTTCTAGCTTGTTTCTTTGGCTTCTCAGCCTTGGCATTCTTCAAACATTGAATTGGTATGTAACTTTTGTTTCTGTTTTTTAATGCATACTGTAAATCTGCTTTGCAGATATTTGCTATTTGATCTAAAGGAACTTTCTTCATGGGGGGAAACTTGTTCAGTGAACAGGCATCATAGACCTATAGATGCCTGTGTGGTTTTAGAGGTACTATTAACCAGAAAGACATGTGGCACAATACAGTTATTTAGCATGGCGCTGCATGATCCCTTTGCTGAGATATGTCCCAAGTGTTTCATTTCCAGAGATAAGAAAAGAAACGCAGCTAATGAAAAAAGGAAAATCTTCATTACAAAGGCAAGACAAAAGGAAACCTAACATGCATATATATCATATATGCATATCTATATATCCATAGGGAGAGAGGAAGGGAGAAAGAGAGAGATTTCTTGAAGCTCTGTAGTCTTTCTCTCTCAGGAGCTATATTCTGTGATAAATTGAATTTACTGACCAAAACATATTGGTGTCACGCAGTTTGCATTGCTGAAGAGGGAAAGTCCTCATGCATTATAAACACAAGTTCACAGTCCTTTATTATAGAAGTTCTTATGTTCTTTTGCCGTTTTGATTTATGCCAGCTTTTTGATAGTAAGTAAAAATAAAATGTAGTAGAGCTCATGGCATACTTAATATTGTAATCTATAAAATAACATTTCTATATAAACAGATTAGAGAGAGTATAAAAATTAAAAATATGTATATCTGAGGGGGAAAATGCATTTAGTTGGGAGAATAACATAGTGATAAATATATACAATATGCTTTCAAAACTGTTCTTTTGCATGACCACATCACATTTTTTTAAGAAACAGCAAAATATATTTAAATTTCCATATTATAGAACTTCAGCCTACCTTGAAAAACCTTGAACCT
Organism: Alligator mississippiensis; assembly: GCF_030867095.1. Lineage (NCBI taxonomy): Eukaryota > Metazoa > Chordata > Crocodylia > Alligatoridae > Alligator > Alligator mississippiensis. The sequence goes on along the minus strand of NC_081824.1, from coordinate 220,426,984 downwards.
ATTTTATATGCCTACTAATAATTTAAAACTTTTAGACTGGAGGAGATATTTTTGACCTTGATCCTCATCTTTTGTAATTTAGAAATGCTTCTGTTTGCCAGGATTATTCTTCTGTTTCACGTGGTGGAAGAAGAGTCTGCACAATTTTTGTCATGATGTTTATATTCTGCAAAGCAGATACCTGATACCTCATCTCATTAGAACTAATGCTGCACTTGCCATAATGCCTCAAAACTACCTTGATTGGATCTGATTCCCAGGGACTCAATTCCAGATGTTAATTTACAGTCTGCCATCTGCTTATTATTGGTATTTCTGTCAAGTTGCAGGTCAAAATTACAACTTGCTTGCTGTAAATAGAATGCCAGATTTTTTTATCAGCATTTTATGCTCTACCCTGAATATTTTTCTGTAATTTTAGTATAATTTGGATTTTGCCTCAGAAGATTTGTAGGGAAAAACAAATAGTAGTATGATTTTTACAACTATTTTCAATGCTTGTGAGCCAGTGGTGTACAAAAATGATGTCAGGTTGGATAAAGTAGTTAATAATTATTTCTGTGTTAAAGTCTAAGTGCTGTAATTTTGAGAAGGGCACATCATTTCCCTCATATCTTGCAAAGAGAAGACTCCAGTAGACCTCAATAGTTTTTGGATTAGGCCCTAAAGAAAAACTAAGACAAACCTTAACTATAAACTTGCATCCAATAATTCCGTAATATAGGTTACAGAAGATGTTCAAGTTTTAGAATATGTGAAATTGGCAAATTGCCATCTTGTTAATATAACCTGTTTTTTTTTATGTGCACTGTGTGCATAAATTCGTGTCCAATTAATGTAATGTTGCAGTGACTTCCAGCTTTTAAAGGTATCTATCTATCTATCTATCTATCTATCTATCTATCTATCTATCTATCTATCTATCTATCTATCTATCTATCTATTTTTAAAAATGATATATAAAAGAATAAATTGAAACCTTTCAAATACACTTTGATTTTTAAAAACTATTTCCACAAAAGTCTCTTGTGTGTCATGAAGATTACTGAAGTAATTCTGTGAGGTTCTTCATATCTTCAGATCAATATTAAATCCTTGATAGAGTCTTATTTATATCAGTCAAATTGAAAGCAGTCTATGTGGAGGTAAAACCTACTTGGCTTAATACTTCACTAACAGTCTGATCAATCAGTGTCTTAAAAATGTAGTATTTTTATAATAAGATTATAATGGATATTGATTTTAAACTATGTAAATAATTAAGTATTTTATTGCTGACATATATTTAATATTTTGATTGGCTCTTCATCTGTGTTAAGTGATTTTAAAAATGAAAATAGTTGCACATTAATGTATACCATTCTTTAAAATAAAACATTAAACTTTTCTTAAAATTATTTCAGCACTTGAAGTCATTTCTTTGGTCAGCCACAGCAGAAATATCATCCTTATCTTTTAAATAAATTATTTATTTAACACAAGTATTTTGGTATTTATTGTTTTCTGACTATATTCATTGTCATCCTTTGTAACCTATTTGTCAACCCATTGATCCTTTGCTATTTTCTTCATGCTGCCCCTTATTCTTCCTTCCTGAAATAATGTGTACAGTAGCAACCATTTTTCTGCTATGTGGCTGCCTTAAATTGTCAGCTCTTAATGGCCATGCAAACATCCAGCAGACCTACTGACTAAATAGACCTTCTTTATTATTTTATTATATAATATACATATAGCCATAATATATATTTAGGTATATATAAATGTTAAGACTGCAAACCTTCAATCTATATATTTTTTTGTTCAATGAAGCCTGATAATAAATACTGAAAAATCTATGCTGTTTCCCTTTCAGAGACTCAGGTTTATTGGAGCCATTACTGACTCAATAACTGGAGCTGTTTATCTAACTTTGGGCAAGTATCAGTTGTCCTGAATTTGTGCACCAACATATGGACTTCTCTAAGAACACTAGCTTGACGTTGTCTTAGGTTGCTCAGGCACATGGCACTCTGCACATATATGTTTCAACATGCCAGAGTTAAGCTAGCCATTGGACATGCTAATTTATGTGCTTTCTCCATTCTTAAAGATTTTCAGCTGGTGAATTAGACCAGGAATTGTCTGCAGGGGTAACTGTAATCTATCCCACTTCCAGTCAAATCATTTTTGACATATGCATCTCCAGTAGGCTGGAGAGTGCACCTAGATGGGGTATGGACTAAGGGTTCTCATTATGATCATCCTAGGACAGAGCTATGCAACATGCATGTCAAGTGTCTTTTCCACCTGTCAGGAGCCTTACAGTCCAAATGGTAATAGATGGCTTAGTTGCTGGGTTTTTACCTAAACAAATAAGGTGGAATGAGATCTAGCCCCATGTGTTAAGAGACAGTCAGACTCTGGAACATCTGGCTTTGTAACAACAAGCGTTTATAACTTCAAAGGGCGCAGAATGTTTACTGAATCGCTTCAGGCAAGAGTTCATTAGAAATCATGAGAGGCCCGTGAAATGTGTAGTCAACATTCAAAAAAGTGTAATGAACATTCCAAACATTGGGTTTCTCCTCAAGGATGTATTTATGACCTAAAGGAAAACAGGAAATGTTGATGTTTCTGTTCTAAGGCTGTTTTGGAGCCCAGGTTTTGTGAAAATGCATATACACATTAAAAAAAAATCTTGTTGATTCTCATTTATCAAAAAGCTAAAGAAAGAACCTTTCAGTAAAATTATGCAGCTTCAGTCATCAGCTGCCTGCTCAGAATATTATAGTACATGTTCTGGAACTACATCAATTAAGATTCTTAGTGAACTAATTAAACATCCATGTAATGGTAGTCTTTGCTCTTTACCTTCTTAAAAGGGCAGTCTGTATTCTTAAATCTTACGGTTGGGATCTTATCAAAGGTGTTGGTAAAGCTTTACCTACCAATAAATAAACTAAAGATTAAAGAAGAATAAAACTAAAGATCCCATCACTGGAATGTTAACTTAGTTTTGCCAAGAGCCACAAGACTATCTTTGAATCACCAAAATTATGCTTCCTTTTTCATTTCTTGTGTAATATAGCTTTCCTAGTTTTTTTTAGTGGTTTGCTATTGATTTTATTATTTATAGATTCATAGACTATAAGGGGCTGGAAGGGACCTCTGAAGATTATCAGGTCCAGCCCCCTGCACTAGACAGGAAAGACAACTGGGGGTCAGGTGACCCCCAGCAAGATGACCGTCTGGTCTTCTCTTGAAGGTTTCCAGGGTAGGTGATTGCTCCACCTCTGGGAGGGAGCTTATTCCGCAGTCTGGACACCCTGATTGTGAAGAAGTTTTTCCTAATGTTGAGCCTGGAACGGTCTTCCAGGAGTTTGTGGCCATTACTTCTCGTTTTCCCCAAGGGTGCTCTGGTGAACAGTAATGATGGCAGCATAAGGTTTTCTTTATGGATAAAGTTAGTTTAAGATGTCATCTGAAATTACTGTAAAATATAGAGCAGAATTAGATCTATATTAGCAGAAAAGTCATTTATGTTAGATATTTACTGGCTGCCTGTGCCTTATATGGACCAAACTACTAAGGAAAGCAGATCCTTTCCAAGACTTCTTGGTCCATCCTGAGAGTGAAAGGATGCGCTATAACAGCATAAAAACATTCTCATTGTATCTCTTCATGTATTGGAACCAGTTATAACTAGGCGAATGTTGTACTGCCAAAAAAGGTTGCACATTCAGCAAGAGATCATACTGCCTCTGACTTCCATGAAAAATGTTGCAGTCATAAATATGTATAGAGCAGCAACGTTACCTTCTTTGAGTGTCACCATAATGTATACTAATGTAGAAGTACCCAGAGGTCATGCAGCATTCAGACAGTTGGTCCAACAGGCTGTGTTCAAGTTATTTCCTAGGTACCATCATCAAAGACAGTACTGCTTGGGAATCAATGAAAGAATTGGGGCTGGGGTGGTATGGGTGCTAAGGCATGTGGTTGACAGCCCAGAGGTTGCAAGTTTGAGGCCTCAACAGAAGTGCTGTTGTCATAGCCCTGTCAGATTCACAGAATCTGCTAAAGGCCTTGTCACAAGGTCATAAAAAAAGAAGGAAGTGAAAGAATTTATGTGCGTAGTCACCCAAAGAAAAAAAAGTGTTACTTATCATTATAATAACTGTGCTATCTTTGAGATATGTAGTTTATCTGTATTCCCTAACTGAAATCTGTCAGTTTTTGTTGAGTCTAGTACCACCAGTGTTTCAATGGGAAAGGGGATGGTTGAAGCGGCCATGCTTCTTTTAGCCCGTGCTTTTGAAGACGAGAGCGTTAGGGGTGCACTGATAGAGATTTTTGTAGTCGATACTGATAACCATTTTTTAAGCAGACATATTGGCTGATACTGATCCAATTTCCAATACCCAGCCTGGCAGTGTGGAGAGCTACTTCCAGTTGCTAAGTCTGGTGTGGTGGAAGGGAAGTGGGGAGGGAAGGGGCTGGGGGTACAGATCAAGGACCCCGCAGTGACAGATAGTGTGGGGCCGGGGCTGGGGCAAGCACTGCCCAGCTGGAGTGGGTGTGGCATCGAGCTGTGACTCATCCAGGGGGTGTGGGGGGCGGGGCAGCTATCACTGCTGTGCACTGCTCGGCTGGGAGCCGCTGATCTGGTGCTCACCTGCTCGTGCAGTGTACTCATCATTGCTTCCACTGGTCCAAAATGGCTGAAACTGGTTTGAGATAAACCTGGTTGAATGTAGTATTAGACTTAACTGATTTGGGTCAAACTGGATTATGTAATGTCTGTCCCAGACCCCTTGGTGCTTTAAGTCAAACTAGACTCCCCCAGCATCTCGGCATGCTTTCTGGGCTGGGCAGGGCTCTCTGCTCCACAGTAGAGCTGGCACCTCCCCTCTGTTTCCTGGCTGAAGCTCCAGCAGAGGCTGCAGGCATCTACCTGGCTTCTTCCTGCTGCACCTCCCCCCCCGCCCCCATCCCTGTCTCCTCTGCCTTACACAGACACCTCTCAGCATTAGCTAACAGACAATATGCTGGCTACAGTCTGTGCTGTAGCAGACGGGACAAAGGCAGAATGAACAGGTAGCTGGTAATGTCCCTCTGTTGTTTTCTTAATGGAATGATAGACACTGAATTAGGGGTGATAAACACTGTTCTCAATTCCATGCTGGGCTAGTCAGAAGTGGGGAAAACCCCTCCCTAATCAGAGCGTCCTGCCAGGGCCTGGCCACTCCCCCTCAGCTCAGCACTATGGAAGGGAAGAGAGGTCTGTTGTAGCTGCCCCCCCCCCCCCCTCACCCCGGCTTCTAGCTTGATCCACTGCAGGCATGTGCCTGCATTTCTGGGGTGTCTATGCAGTTACAAACTGATTTGACTTAGCCAGGTTAGACTAACCTGCAAAGATTGAATCAATTCAGGCTCAGGCTTTTTGAATGCCTGTCCCTAGACTGCTGATTGGGAAAGGGTCTGGGCAGGGGCAGGGCAATGCTGCTGTCCACGCTTCTGTCTTCTCCGCCTCACTGGATTCTGTAGCAGGGTAAAGGAGAGGATGAGCAGTGGTGTTGGTAGCATTCAGCCCCCTTGGCTCTGGAGCCATGCGAAAGCAGGGGCTTTGGCCAGACTCAATGCTGAGGGCTCACATGTGGCACAATCAAGGGCATAAGAGTGCCACTGCACCCACTCTGGATTTGTTACTAGGCATTCATGGCATGTCCTCTGCTGCAACAGGGTGCTGTGGACCTACGGTCCCCAGCCCCAGTGCACTGAGTGTGTAACTGGATGAAATGGAATATATACATGCAAAATTGATCTCAGAGAGCCAGATGAACAACAGTTTTCTTTGCATGTAGCTAGTGTAAGGTAAATTGCTTTAATTCACTACACTTCCAACTCTGAAATAGTTAAAACTTCTACAGCTGTGCTGAAGGTACTGGGTGTTATATTGCTACTTAATAGTTGATAGCACTCTTCAAATTACTCAATGATTTTGCCATTTTTCCCTATTTTTTTGAACCACAAATAAATTATACCTTTTTATGTATATGTATTTTTTTTCATAGAGACGTACCAACATCCAAGGAACAAGATGCGTGGGTTTTTTTAATTGAACTGTTTTTATATCTACAGTTTACAGTGATCAGTAAGTTTAATTTAAATGTACTTAGTTATATATAATACTTTATCATTTTTTTTGTTTAAAATTCTGATTTTGCATTCATGGTTTTAAATTTGACATCCATGGTTTTCCATTAATGTACTGTTAGATACTAGACACTTCCCCTTCAACTTTATTCTTGTATTTTATTCTTCCTGGATAATCATTTGTCATGATGGCCTATTTTGAGAGGGAGACTAAATTATTTGATACGGAGTTAACACTCTGTAATTTATATCTGCATTATTTTTGTCTTTTTAGAAATGGAAAACAATCCTATATTGAGATTTGTTAATTGTCATCTTCAAAGTTTCTGGTGTGGTGGGGGTGTGTGTGTGTATGTAACCATTTTCTGCTTCTGTGCTGTTGAGACAGCTTAATAATTAATGTACTTTAATGCTATGAACATTTAGGTAAAAGGCTTTTCCTTCCATTAAATATTTCAGCTTCCTATGTTAACATGCAAATGAAATAATGGAGTAGATCATTTTTCTACATTAATTAAAAAAAAGTTATAGGGTAGTGGTAATAAACATCTATAATGTATTGATATGAGAACAAGCAATTGGTGATGCACACTACTCATTACATCAATGTTAAAGCAAAAAAAAAGTAGAGTAAAGACACTTCTGATACTTGTATTTATGCTTTTAGAGCTACAAATGTGGCTAGTTTTCTTTAGAAATTCAATATAAGAATACTTATTAAACTTAGAAAAAGACACGTGGCACATTTAAGGTTTAGACCTTCTTTCCCTTTGTCTTTTGTGGAATGTTCTTTGTTTTTATGCATATAAAAGTCAACCTTGTCTGAACAATGAATAGTTGTAGTAAAAGTAAACTTTTCCACAGATCTTAAAACAGTGATATAGAACATATTTTCATTCTTTAGTGTTCCCCTTAATGCTTTCACCAGTAATTTGAAATAATACTAAAGTTCTATCATTTGACACATGCAAATACAAGAAAAGAAAATTTGATTCATATATAGGCTGGGATCTTTTTCTATTACACTTTGGACTTTATCATCAACCTTTATATAATTAGTGATCACTTCCAGCTTTCAAGGAGCAAAACTGTTTTTTAACTGTTAAGTTAATGAAATTATGAGAGTAACTGTCTTTTGTAGTGTTTGAGCTATGCTTGTTAGTCTTGGATTGATAGAAGAATTCATTGTTAACTTTTCTTCAGTTAGCATGGTTTCCCATGAAGTTCAAAATCTATAATCATTATCTACAGTTACCTTGATTTGTAAATTATAACCTTCCCCTCCAATGTTACTGCACTGAAAAAGATGCAGACATACTCAGTATTTTCTTGACATTTGAAAAGATTCAGGAGAGAAAGCTGCAGCCTCTATTTTGTTTTGTCACACTGAGTACATATCAGTATAGATGTGCTGTTACCTTATACTTCAAACACTTAAACCTCATGAAAAGTGCCTGCAAGTAATTTTTAGTGTTTGTAAAATGTGCCATAATAACAAAACCTTATCATAAAGGTGTAACTGTTAAACACTCTGAGACTTGGGAAAGCACTTAAGGGTTACAATAGTAATAATGTTGTCACTTTGCATATGGTGTCTCAGCTACCTGTTTCTACAGTCATGCACTGATAAAAAAATACGATATTCTGTATGTTAAGTTGGATTCTTGGTAACACAAAGTAAATTTAATCTTGCTTGTAGAAGCTAAGTAAAGTCATATAGTCGTTGGGGATAAAATAGAAAACCCTCTATAGGAAGTTATGGTCAGGGATCCCACATTTTTCGTGACTGTCTTGTTTTGCACTACACTCAAGGTTAACTATAGTAAGAAGCAACTTCTCTGTTTAGTCTGTTGCTTAGTTTGTAGAGGAAGTAGGACAACCTTTTTCTGAAGGCAGCCTTGATAATGTTAATGCACATCAACCTGGGGGGAAAAAATTCTATTTCACGCTTGGTTTCTTGGCTGCTTCCTTTAAAAACTGCATAGTTCTAACTGTGGATTTAAGCCTTTTTTATACATCATCTCAGCATAATCTAATCTTATTAAGAATTTTGCAGCATTGCAGACTGCCATTGAAAAAGAACATGCATATCCACTGGCTTGTTACATTAAGACTTGGTTCAACTTTTGCAAATTATTATGCAAATAAAAGTTGGAAAAAATTAAGCCTACTGAGTTCCCTAGATCTTCTTCTTATTTCAAAGAACCCTTTTGCTCTTGGGGTGGGTGGGTATGGGGGTGGGGGTGGATGTGTAAATAAACATTCCTATTCCTTTTACCATGTACCTCTACCCAAACAAATCTCTTTTAATTTGAATTCCTATTGTTAAAAGTAGACCCCTAGTATGTATTGCCATAGATTTAACTATGGAGGAAGAGAGCAGAATGAACAAGATTGTTTTGTTTTCTGTACATGGATGGGAATGAGAAGCATTATTAAACTCCTCTGATTTGGTGGTGTGCGGGGAAGTGGGGGGAGTCCTTCACCAAAATGTAATACCTATCTCTAAAAAGACTGAGGTTCGTTACAGTGAACCGTGAACTGTGTTTGATGAAATGTTAAATTATCTAGGCCTTCATCCCTGGTGACTTGTGGCTGCAGAGGCAACAAATGTGATAGTTATGGTTCTGTTGGGATTAATTCTGTCCTGCCTTTCAACTCTGATGTGTAATCTAGGAGCCTGAGCAGGAAACAACATTGATTTTGGGGAGAATAAGAATTTACGGGTGTTGCTAAGGGGCACACAGCTGCAGGCCTTTTGTAGCAGTGGGATGAGTGGTACCTCAAAAGACTGTTTTACTTCCTTCACTAACTCTTAGGTTGTCCTACCTTCTACTTGATTTTTTTCTTTTTGGTCATATGGTTTGTACGCCTAATTGTAGCCAGTTGAGTGGGCCAGCCCAGGATGCTGACAGGCACGTATAAGGAGGTCTTTGGAACCTTCTGTGAAGCTGTAATTTTTCAATTGTGTTCTGATCTTGTGCAAGCATTTGAGTGGTTTTCAATTCAAGCTTGTAGCAAGACCGAGCCCCAGGGGCAGCCATGATACCCCCTGGTGGCCAAATGGCTACTGCCTTACTCTGCTTCTAGGTACCTTCTCTTCTACTCTTACCTGCCATGCCTTTGTATAATGGTTAAATTGTTAAAGGAAAGCTGCTTAAGGGCCCTAGAACATGTCCTTGTCTTTCCTTTGCCAGTGGATCTCCTCCCAGACCCCACTAACCTAACTCCAGTCCGTCAGTAAATGGGGCCTCCTAGCTTGTACATGCCCCAGGGCACCTTTTGACTTATGGGCCATTCCTGGTCTCTGACCTCCCCTACAGTCATGCCTATGCCTTGCAGGTTTCACTTGATCCCATTTTGCCCTTTGTAGAGGCCTCAGCCCTCTCAGCTTCTGCCTCCCTTTTCTCTGGCTGTCAGCCTTCAGCCCTGATTCAGGGCCAGGTTGGTTCTCTTGGCTTCAGCTTTGTCAGTTGTTAGTCTCTCTGGGCCTCTGGCCCTTGTGCCTCTCGCTCTGGGCCCCTGGACCAAGAATTTGCCTTTCTGGAAAGCTGTGCCCCTGGTCTTGCCCCTCCTGGTCTATGGGACCCTGACCTTTCCTCTGCTTCTCTCGCTACAGCCTGACCTTTGGCTGAGCTCAAGACAGTTGCATGCTCTGCAGGCACAGCTGGGGCCTCCACCTCCCCAGTGGTCCCAAATCCAAACCATTGATCAAACAGTAAAACAAAATGAAAGACCCCTGGCTGTAACTCAGACTATCCTCACACTAAATACAAACCACAAACCCCAGCTCGCTGGCTGAATGTAACCAAGCTTCCCCTCTCTGTGTTATAGCCTCAGCTCCCTGGCTGAACCTCCACACTCCCCTTCATACTGAGTTGTACTTCCCTGTAGGCTGTAGCCAACTTGTTTGCAGATCTCTGGCCCTTTCAAGTCAGCCAGACAGTCCTCTTCAGCCTCCCTGCTCAGAAGCTTCTTCCCTTTCAGCTTGCAGAGCCAGACTGCCCTGCCTGCTTCCATGCACCAGTTTTATGTGCCTCCTAAGCCCTGCCTTGTCTGGTCATGCAACCCTACAGCTCCCCACAGATGTTCCCTCCCTGTGGCTGATGACCTGCCTGCTTTCTCAGCTAGGGCTTAGCTAAGCAGCCTACTGTTCCTTGCTTCTTGGCTACCTGCCTTCCCTGTGTACAGTTTGCCACTCTGTTTCCTTTCCCTGAGGGTATTACCCTCTCAAGGTAAGTTCTTCCCTGTAGCTGGCCACCTGTCCATTTGCTGGCCCCCAGCTCATTAATATGTAGCTGGTCTCCTGGCTGCCAGATCTCCTACAGCCAGCCTATTCTATGCAGTAATCCCTTGCCCGGCTGCAGGTGTTTCTCATTTCTTTTCTGTAGCTCCCTGCCTCAGCAGCTAGCCCCTATTCAGCTGCCCTGGGGCCTAACTGCAGCCTTTTCTCTCCTTAAAGTGACAAGAACCACCAGGCTTCTTGTCATAATGCTAAACAATGTCTTTTCAATGGCCTACCTGAATAGTTTTGAATTTTTCTTTTTTTACAGTGAATAGTAAATAATAAGCAAGTCAAAGGAGTCTTCTAGTACTGTGTGGGTAGGTCTACACGTTCATTAATGTGCTTTCCTAATGTGCCTTAACTTTAATACCTCCAATGTGAGGTACTAAAATGTGCATTAGTCTGCCCTAATGCACAGTACCAAAAGCTCATACTTTTTTAGTGACAATGCATAGTAGCCTATTTTACTCTGCATTAGTGTATTAGAATAGTTTTATATTCAACACTTTAAAGCTCAGTAAAATAGGCTACTGTGCGTTAAAGCGCACGTGTAGATGCAACCTGTGACTTGTAAATGTCAAAGATAGTCTTTATCAACAAAAATAAAACAGATGTCGTGTTAATAATGTGAGAGCTTGTGGGTTTTAAAATAGTTTCTTGTACTCTTTTAAAGTGTGTGTGTGGAGCATTTCAGTACTTGTTATTTAATTACTCTATAGCAGAGGTTCCCAAACACTGGGCCGTGACAGTTTGGCTGCCGGGTTGTGGCACAAGCCCCCCAGTCGGACCCCATCCATTCACCCGAGTGAGCGGCTTCCGGGGTTACAGCTGAGCTTCTGGTGTTAAAGATGTGGTGGAGATGTGGTAAAAAAAAGAAAAAAAAAAAAGGCGGCTGGGATCCACTGCTCTATAGAACTGAACCAGTTTCATAAGAGAATTTCTGTGAGAACTCTTATTCACATTACTAGAGACACTACTAGTTAGCAATTTTGACCAATAATGCTGTATACTATAGCTCAATAAAATGGATTTTTATCAGTTTTTTTATCAACTCTCTCTATCTTAAAATAAATAAAATGTGGGACATTCCATGTTAAAACAAAGTTAAGAGCCTACAGAAGTAAAGCACAGAAGTCAGGGAATACTTACTATTGCTGTCAGAACTAACTCTACTCTGCTCTACCCCGTGAATTGCACACCACTGCTTATGACATATCACCCTCCCTGGAACTTGTACAGAAAATCCTCAAACAATTGCAACCCGTACTAGAAGAAGACTCTCAGTCCAAATCCTCAAAGGGAACTTACAAAACACTTTTCACAGACGAGCCTGCAAATTTCACTTCATCAATCTACTGAATACCAAAAATCATGGACTAAATATAGACGTTGGATTTATGATACATTATAACCTACCTAACATCTGACTCCCCAGGTACCTCTCCACTATTTACCTGGTACATTTATTCCCCTCTCCCCAAACCTGTCTCTCACCACTGACTCCTCAATTTACATCTTCACTGACTGCCTTTCTTGCTTGCATATTAGCCTCTGGCTTCTTTAATATTCATTCCATCCAGGAAGAGCACACACCAACTGCAGATGCTTCCTCAGCCTGATGAAGAGTATTTGTACCCAAAAGCTTGCAAAGAAGATTTTTTCCAACTATTTAGTTGGTCTAATAAAAGATATCAGTTTTACCAAAAGAACCTTGTCTGCCTACGTCCTTAGACCAACATGACTACAATCTATACCCCAAGATAACAACATGCATTTTTTTCTACAACCAAAGATTCTATGTTATACTCTTCTAGCCAGATCTTGCAAGTAAAAGTCATTTGAATGAGAAGTAAACAATAAACCATGCTAACACAAATGCTACTAGCAAATATAAACAAGCACCCAAATACAAGAGGTAATTATATAACTTTTACTATAACAAACTCCCCAAACAATACCCCAACTTAACCTTGGCTGCTAAATGCCTTCTGAAGTAAATTGCTCTTGAAGAACTTACAAAAGATACCTAGGCTCAGGCCTTGGCAGGTCACAAGAGAGAGACTTCCAGAGCAGAGGAGCTACTACCAGGAATGATCTCCTACGTGTTTTTGCCAAATGGATTTGATTCATAGGTTGCATCCCCACATGCAGGCACATGCAGTTTGTGGCACCACAAACCCAGTGTATGAAATGTTAAAATGTGCCCTGCACTGCAAATTTGCAAGACAGGGGCAAAATTTGCTACTGGCATTTCCCAGTAGCAAAAAAACCAAACCAAAACAAAACAAAAAAATTCCCTGGAAAAAGAAGCAGCATGGTGCATACTACAATAGCATGCACCAGAAGAAACAGAGGCTTGGTTCTTCAGGGAGATGCTCTGGCTGCCAGCTAGAGCGTCTTCGCTCATCCATTTGTGTCCTGGCCGCTCCACCACGCTGAGAGCCAGGTGGACAGCTGGGCAAGGGTAGTTTGCCCAAAGCACTACACAGTGTCCCACGACAAAGCGCATTGTCGTGGGACACAGCGTCCCATGACAAAGCACATGTGCAGGAGTGTGTACTGTGGCACAGAGTAGCATCATAAATTTGTGCCACTGCAGGTGCATGTCCTTGCACATCTGGATACAGCCATAGATGGCACTTACTCTTGACTGATCATAAGAAGAAGGTCAGTCAAGGTAGGTTCCCTTAAGTATGTAGGGCCCAGACCACTTCAGGCCTCATTAAACTAGTACCTTGAATTGTGCTCAGGAAGTTATTAGGAGCCAGTGCAAAGTTTGGATCAGGGGAGCTCTTGGTGGCCCAGCTCTGTCAGAAGGTGCACTGCCATATTCTACACTAGCTGCATTCGATGGTTATTGGGGACAGCCCCATGTAGAACACATTGCAGTGGTCTAGCTGTGAGGTAGTGAAAGAATAGACGATGTTGGCCAGATCCAGATCTGAAAGGAAGGGTCACAGCTTTCTTATCAAGGGGAAACTGAGCCACATCAATGATAGGTATAGGTATCCATATCCTCCCCCACCCCAAGTCATGAGGTCTGCCACCCACCTGTTTTGTCTGAATTCAGCTTCATTTGGTTCACCCATAGCCAACCTCAGACTGAAGCCAAACACTGGTTAAGGATGGAAACTGCAGAGCTCAGGTCAGATGAAAAATAGATGATATAACTGGCCCTAATGTAATATAATATAAATGTATTTTTGTAAAACATTTCTTGGGTAACAGTTATAGAATATGTATTTCCTTTTTGTGTGAAATATGCAACTGTGATCAAATAATGGAAATGTATGCAGGATTAATTTGTGTAATTTCTATAATCAAAGTAAATTTACAACTGTAAGACTTTTTTCTTTTTCAAGGCCAAATATTGTACCAGGTTTATGTAATTTCAAATAAAGTCAGTCTTTTCTTTTCTTTTTTTTTACTACTTATAACTTGCCTTGTTTAAGGATAATTATCTGTTATCAAAACTCTTTGGAACACTATGCCAGTTTGCATCTAAATGAATAAATTAAAATATAAGTTTTGATTTTTTGCAAGTTAAATTATTGTTGAAGTTTTTTAGAATATATATAAATTGTTTTAGGAGTAAGCAGCAACAGGCTGGGAGTTAGCCAGGGAAGTTTGCCCCAGCTGCATTTTAACCTTCCTTCACTGTAAGTTTTCTAAGCACTATCATGGAAAGGAGGAGGAAGGAATTCCTAGGAGGTAGCAGAAGAGAACAGTGTAATTACAGAGCCTTTTGCTTAAGGGAGATTGTCCTCAGCTTTCTGCCTGTCTAGCTTTGGTGGACGGTTGTTTGCTTACTTCTTTGCCTGATGTGTTCTTGGCAGATATAGTTTTGGTTGCCTCTTGCACTTTCACAGATTGCTTTAGGAGGTTTAGGTTTATTCAATCCCATCCCTTCCTGAAAACTTGATGAAGAGCTACTTTGTTCAGCAACTTCTGCTTCTCTTGGCTTTTGCCTTGAGAATGCTCTCAGTGGTCAGTGATCGTCATCAGTAGGGGCTGGAACATAAGGAATGAGTTAACATGGGCCTTTTAAGATCCTCTTTTCCCTCCAAAAAGTAAATAAAAAATAGATCTCTTGTTTACTTTTTTATGTAAGGGTCAGGGACTTAGCATTGATTTAAGATGTATTTAAGAAGAACTGTATTTAGTGTTTATATAGTTGACTTTCCAGGCCAAAAGCTGTTATACTTAATAAAACAAATATATCAAATACATAGAGGGGAGTGCATTTTGAAGTCTATTAGATAATGCTCACATTGTTAGGAACTTCCATTGCAAATAAAGATACTAAAGATACTCATTAGAAAATGTAAATCCATACTAGGTCTTGGGCACCATGCTCTAGTTTAGTCTGTGTGAGTGACTGAGCAATAACATGACTCTTGCGTCTTTTTTATTCCTGTGGAAACACTTCCTTTTCTTTTGTTCTGAAAGCACAGGTTAAATTGGCCGGTTTAACTCTTCTTGGTTATCCCCAGTTGGTTCAGCTGGTTCAGTTTGAGTATGCCCCATCTCTTTAGCATACATAACTTATACCATGTTGTTTTGAAGTAATGTCAGCTAATCCCTTCATTCCTTTGTGTCTGAGACTTATGATGGGAAGAGCTAATCATTACCTCTTTGTTTCAGCGGACTGTCAGTTTGTGTCATTCTTCACATCATTCAAGTTTACTTGGCTTCCATGAGTCATGCTGAGATTATATTTCTCTGGATAGTTAAGGAATCATCTACTTTTTCACTTCATTCTCCTAAAAATAAATTGAAAAAATAGTCGCAGGAAAACATACGATATATCACAATTCTCTCAATATATAAGAGAAGTTGCAATCTTTTCATGCGTTATTTGGACTCTAAAATTTGTGAATCACTTATTCCTTTTACTTTATATAGGTTTTGAAGTAGATATATTGCTTATGAAAATTACTGGATTGAGACCATAAGACTCTGAAGTCCTCTACCTGTAACTTGGGCAGAATGGGTGTTTATGAAGAAGGTTGGTTGCAGTGTCACTTTACCTCTGTGCCTTAGCTGAGATGTGAGAGGATCTACTATTCTTAGCCTCTCTGGGTCATTAAATTGATCAGAAAAGACAAGGGCTAAATTGACACAATCTGCCTGTTTAGTGTTATGTTTATGTCTGTCCTGCAGCAATAGGGCTAACCCCATACATTCCTTGCTAACCATCAGGCCTTGGTTTCTCAGGTCGTACTGGTATGTAAATGACCTGCCATTAGTGAAACAGGCTGCTTTAGAGCTGGTGATAAAAATATTTTAAATCAAAACTAGTATATGGATTAAGTAGGAAGTGAAACAAAATATAACTAACAACAACAGAGTTCCAATAAGAACTATTTTAGATGGTAAAAAATTGTATTGGTCTAGGTAGCTTGAATATGGTCACAGTGTGTATTTCTTATTTAAGGTTGCCTCCGTAATAATTATCAGTTTTCAGGCCTGTGCTGGAAAGGAATATGGGCACAGGGTGTTCTTTGCTTGAGTTTTAGCTGCTGGATTTTGCTGAGGTTCTGGAGATGTTCAAGGATGTGCAGGATACCACTTGAAAGTTGTCTTAGGGTGTAAATACTTCACCTTTGTGCCTCCTATAAAAACGTTTATGGTGACACAAAGGCCAAGCAAACTGATGACCCTGCTCCTTGTCATGACACAAATGTCCAAAATTTGTGGGTGTGACATAGGTAGTATGATCTTGTGCCACTATTTTATGGCCAACACCTGTTTGCTTTAAGTTGGGAGAGCGCGGGTGGCCTGGAGTTTCCCATGCTCTCCAGCTGCCTAGGGCAGGTGCACCCAGAGCTTCAGCGGCCCAATCCTGCATGGCATAGAAATTTCCATTCCTGGAATATGCAGGATTGAGCACTGGTTTGCGATTTTTATGGTGATTCCCATAAATCCCACAAAGGTGTGGTGATTCCCTAGGACACAATTTTGCAAGTGGGGGACAAGTGGCTCATTGTCCCATGGGATCAGTGGGCAGGACAGGACAATGGATGTATTTTGCCCAGGGAAGTAGATGAGCTGTGCTATGACACATCCTGATATAGATGGTCTGCTTCCTTTGGTGGTGTCTATTTATACCCTTGCAGAGAGACAGTAAGGTTTCAGCTTTTCTTGACATGACTGATAGTTTCTAAGAGTCTACTAATTAACTCTTGAATTATTGTTCCATCTTGAATCTTCTTTTTGAGAAGGATGATAAAGACGGTTATGGCAAGACAGCTCTGGTAGCATCTTTGCTCTTTTGACCAATTCAAGTTACTGTTCTAACTGGGTATAATATGGTATAATATGCACTGGTAGTGGTAGCATATTATCTTCTCCAGCAATAAAAGGGATCAAGTGTCTGCAATTTCTTGTAAACCATTATCTGTCTACAGCTGATTATGAAGTGTTGTGAATGTGCTTGAATATCTCTTCTTAAAAGAGGAGACAGAAATCATGCTTTAATGACTTGCTTTTTTTTTTCCTGAGAGATGCTAAGAGCACAACACTGGACAAGTGTGTTTTTGGGGGGTTTTTTCCCCCTCAAGGGCTCTTAAATAAAGGTTCCATGGGTTTCCCTTCTTTCACTATTCTCATGCAGCATTTGCAGTCAATTTGGTTAATTGCACATACATGCTGATCTGCATATAATAGGTTCTCTTCCTTAATAACATGGTTAAAAATGTCAAGTGGGTACAGTTCTTGGATATAAAAAATTCTAACTATCGAGTGCTGCATTGATGTATAATGGATAGGTGAGATTTTTGCTCTCTTCCTTCCGTGTCAGATGAGAACATTTCCATACATGTATTTCAAGGAAGGCTAAAATATGTCATACATATACTCAAAAGTTCTCTCTTCTGGCTAAGCCACTACGGCATAATTACTTTTTGAGGTCTGCTTTTTTTTTTGTAAGTCCCTGATGGAAATCCATGTGCAATAAAAAGTAACCTGAAATGAAAAGAAAAATTATAGGATGTGATAAGCTCCTGTCAAATGATTATTTTAGAATTTTCCAGTGGCCTTATTTTCTCCCTCCCATGCTTCTAGTAAGAGGCTAGTTATGCATCCTGCTTCATTTTAATGCTGTTCTGTGTTGCATTAACAATGAAAAATTAGGTGGATTCCATGGCATACCAATCCTAATGGAGGAGCAAAGTGGCAGCAGCTTCTCTGTCACTCTGCTGTCACCAAACAGTAGAGTAGGGTTAGTGTGAACTACTTAGCTCAGGATCAGCTCAGAACGCTGCCATTATCAGTTACAACGAGAAGGATGAAAGAGAAGAAGCAAAGGTGTGAGGAACCACTTGATCCTTCCCCTGGCTATGTGGTAGAAACAAAATTTGAGTTGGAGCTACTTAAAATACTAAGGGTCTCTCTTGGTCTAGTAGTCCAGTAGTTTAGGAACTGGAAAGTCAGAATGTGGAGATGACTTGACTTGCATTTAATTTATACTTGCATTTATGTTGCTGATATGAATATTTCTACAGAAATATTGTTGTTTTATAATCTATTTGGTCACACAATTTTTGTGTTTTATATTTACACTTGTTGGGGAAATAACCATTAATTAGATTATAGCTTTTTATCTAAACCACCAGAAATTTAAGTCTCCAAGCCTGTTAGATTTTTATAAGCAGTTTATAAAAACAAAAACCCAAAAACTTCATTATATTTTCCTGGAGACATGTTAGGTGAATTTTTGCCAGAAGTACTGCATTTGGATTTAAGGTAAGCCACTGTGGTTATTCAGTTGCTTCAGATGTTTGTCCTGACAAAGCCTCCACTATAACCAAGATTTTTTTTGAAAACTCAAATTCATAGGAAAGGTTATGTTTGACAACCCCCCTAGCATCAAAATGTTAAGGGCAGTCAGACGTACGTGTGTCTATATAAAACTGATTTTCAGTTCAATGATTAAATTGTTCTGTTACTTCATTTAATGAAGTTAATTTTGAGTGTTTTATTTAAGTGAGGTAATGTTAGTAGTCATATTAGTTTTAGATTTGTCCTCCTGGTTCATGATATCAATTGGTAAAATCTGTCATATTGCTCATTTAAGCCATGTTCACATTTTTTTTGTTTTAAAATATTGCTTTCCCAAAGGTTGTATAATGAGAATCAGAAAGATTGTGGACAGACAATAGTCAAGTATGTTCTCTTGTTTTCTGCTGCTGTTTCCGACTTAGCAATTTTTTTGATCCTTGAGTTATTCATTTTTATATTAATATTTATAGCTGCCATGTTTCTTTCTTCCACTGTGGACTGCTGCTTAATTTTTCAAGAAACAGCAAACATCTTTATAATAGAAGCAAACAAACCTAATACACATTCAACTTAAATTTTTGATGCTTTAACCAAATCACATTTATAGCCCTTCATCTTCCACAAAAAGCCCTAAAATCAACTGTCAAAAGAAGGATCTCAGACCTTTGGGAGAATATAAGAAAAAATTGTGCCTGAAATTTATCACAATATAGTGATTTTTTTTTTACTCTAATTTGTTTGTCTATGGTATGTTTTAAAGCCATGTATCCAGCAGCGCTAAAAACATGGCTTTTCAGAATACATCAATTTACTGTTTTGACCTTGGCTTGAAGTGGGCCAGTGCTTCTATTTTAGCTGCTGTCACAGCCACCTCTCCCACCTGTCCAGTTGTGTGGGACAGGCTAAGCACCCCTTGGCCACCTGCATAGTGCAGACAGAGCCAATCCATCAGTGCAGAGCAGGTATCTGGGAAGGGGCTTCATGTGCTTGGGCTGCAGGGAGAAGCAGCAGCAGCTGGGTCAGAAGCTCTGTGGGCCAGATCCAGTGGCTCTCCAGGTTGGATCCAGCCCATGTGCCATATGTTGCTGACTCTTGCCATGGGTATTTTGCAGATATTAGGGCAGTACTACACATGTGAGCCAGCCATATGAATGAGGTTTGTGGTTATGAATCCCACGTCTAAACAGATGCCTGGTCAGCATACTAAGTGTTGAGAAACCCAGTCTTAGGCACCTAAGTCTTTCCATTTAAAGTATAAGGAATTTAGGTACTTAATTCAGGTTTACGAATTCCAGTCGGGAGCCAGACGTGGGAACTCTCAGCATCACCATACCCAAGTGCCTTTGTAAATCTTGCCCCTTAGCTTTTAAGGCTTTATGCCAGCAATTCATTGCATGCAGGTGGACTCCTGAGCCTCTTGACTTAAATAGGGCTTTCAAGGCTGCAGCTGTTGACCCATGCACAATAAACTGCAAAGTCAGGGCTCAAGTATGTAGAAATGTAGCAGTTTAAATCAGACACGTCTCTTTTGATGGCAGAGAATATGAATTAAATCATTTTGTTAAAGGCCTTCGGTAGCTCATTCAAGGGTTTCATTTTAAGCCATGTAGTACTTCACCCAATTTTTCCATATTTCCGTATCCCCCTTACTCTTATAATGAACAGGCATAATTGTATAAATACTATTTAGACTTTGGATGAGTCTTCCTCTACTACACTGTGACATGGTTTCTTTTGATATTGTGGCTATTTTTGGGACTTAGAAGAAACAAGACTTTAGCATTATCAGATCGTATTCATTTCTGATTTGTGAGTTGTTCTAAGGTTATGCTCTGCCTTTATAAGCATTGGAAGCATTCTGACATTGTAGCACTTCTGATATTCTGATTAGATTAAAACCATAACTTTTTACTTGCCTTGTCAGCTCTGCTATTCCTTTTCTCCTCTTTGTTACTTGTATGCCTCCATTCCTCCCTGCATTTCCCGTTTCTCGATGAAATATTTGTTCCTTCTATATTTTTAGTTTTCCTACTTCCTCACAATCACTTTCTTTCTTCCTTGTTTTCTTTTTCTCAATGGTTTCTCACATTTTCTGCCTGCCAGGTCTGATTGTTTTCAGGGTTTTTCTCAGTCTCCCTTTTTATATCATCTCTGTTTACCTGTATTTTTGTCCTACCTCCCAAAAATCTATTTACTCATCTGAATTTCATCCATGGCCTATTCATGCTTTTAACCTTCCTCTAACTTCAGATCTGCTCCTTTTTTGTATACCAGATGTTTCAAAGTGGTAACCTTAAACATGCCTTTTCTGTTTTTCTCTCTTCCCCTCTTCTCTCCCCACATGCATGTACCCCGGTTGCATCTGTGTTCTGAAAGATGGAGAGTGGATGGAGATGAGAATAAAATGATTTCTGCAAATTCTAATATTAATATCCATCCTTCTCTCCCTACCTACAAAATTATCTGATAATTTTTCATTTGTAAAAATGGCCCAAGTAAGTTTTCTAATGTTAGTGATGTCAAAAAATTATTGATATATCTTTAGTGAATTTTATGCTATCTGGTTAGTATTTAGAACTAATTTTAAATAGCCTTCAATAGTCCATTAAAATATAATAATTGTTGTAAAATTTAATTTTGACCCAAACACTTTGATATTGTTCACTTGTCCATTTCAAGAGCCCAAGCAAAATAAGCAGTTGTTACTACCATGGCAATAATTCAAAGATCCATAAATGAATATACTAATAATACTAATAGCAAAAACAACTATATTATAAAAAGAAAAAACTTTTAAATTGATGCTATTAATAAACTACATTTAAAGCTGGTACCATCAGAGTAAAATGAAGGCATAGTTGTAAGAAACAGCTATTTTTAATTTACTTTGCACAAAAACTAGCAAGTGAGATGATTGACAGAGGCTTTTTTTTAATTGTAAAACTTACTTTCAAGATTTAGAAAAGACAGCTCTATAACTGTTTTGGAATTAAACTGAATTTAACAAACTGAAACTGTAGTTTCTCCAAATCATGAGCATTGTGATTTGCAGATATCCAGGCTCCTAAATACCTTTTTTCAAATAGGACAGGTGCTAGCAGCAACGTAGTATCATAGCCAGGATCCTGGGACACAAGACTAGGAGAGACTTCTGGTTGCCACCAAAGTGCTTAGACCATGCAGCTTAGACCATGCAGCTGCTGACAGCAGCCATTTTTCTTCATCTGTCAAGTTGGTACCTAGAGTAGTTGCCCAGTTACCCCATCTTAGTTATACCAGTGCTCAGGGGCAGATCTAGTGAGAGTGTAGCAGTGCAGTTGTACACCCTTTCAACTGTGTGGTGCATGCATGGTGAGCTCTCTGAACTCACCAGCTTATCAGCACAGGCTCTGGCCCCTGCTTCCAAGCAGATTCAGAGCCAAAGGGCACCACCGCCACACGTCCCCTTTCCCCCCCGCTGCTGAATTCATTGGGGTGGGAGAGGAAGTGGGGATGAACTTTGGTGCTCACCCCCTAGGTTCTATCTGGAGTCATGCAAAAGTAAGGGCTCTAGCCAGAGTTCATGCTGATAAGTTGATGAGCTCAAGATAGCTCATGGCATGTACAGAGCTCCTACAGGAAATGGACCTACATGTCATTGAGCTCTGCCTGCACTGTACAGCCTAAGGGGACGTGGCTGTCCCCCCCTTGCCTCCTTTCAGCCTCTGGCCATGGCCAGATACAAAAGTATGTTAGAAAAGAAACAAACTATAACTTGGCTAATGTTAAACAAATCACCTAATGCACTTTTGGGTGGCTTGCGGCTGGTCCCAGTCCCCATGTTGGGATCATGGCCCTGGAACCCCACACCACCTCCTCCTGGTTCCTGATTTGGGGATTGTTCTCTGGGGCCCTATGCCACCTCAGCTGGGCTCTGCTTGCCAGGATTTCGGTTCTGGGGCCTACGCCACCTCTACCTGGCCCTGCATGCCAGGATCAGATCCCGTGCTGTCCTGTGCAGTTGATTTAGCATGCAGGGCCATGGACCATGAGACTCACCATAGACTAGTGTGCCCCAGTTGCAATTACCCCTGTACTGTGAACAAATAAACATGTATGTGTAGGCTTAGCATGCAGAGTTGCTACATGCTGGCAAGGCACATTATATGGCTAAGTAGATGGACTCATTGTAGATATGTAGTGCATCCAAATAGTGAAAATGGAGTTGGCCAGAAACTCATGACTAACAACTATTAGACACCAGAAGAGGAGCACAAGCCTCCCATTTCCTAGCCCCAATAGAGGAGTAGTTAGCCCACTCCTGAAGCTGAGACACTACCCCTTTCTTTTAATATCCATTGGATGGAGAATAGTGTAGTGGAGAAGCTTCTGTCCTTTTGCAAACAAGGGTCCAGGCTAGATCCAAGAACCTGCTCCTATCCAGGGCAGCAGCCCCTTCACTGAGCCACTGTTTATCTTCTAACCTTTTTCTCTTCCTCTTGGCCTCACAGATCTCCTTTCTTGGCCATCTTCAAAAGGAGCACTGGAGAGGAGACTGGGTAATACCTAACTTGTGGTGTGGTAGTTAGATCACGGGGCTGGAAAGTCAGAGAGACGCGGGTTTAAACTCCCTCTGGGCAAAGGGGGCTAGAACCCAACTGTCTTACTTCCTGGCAAGTTTCCTAACCACTCAGCTTTTGGAGCTAAAACATGGCAGGACCCTCTTCGTCCTACTTAAGTGTCTAACCCCCCTTAGTCATGGGTTTCTGACAAGCTATCAACGGTGCGCACTCAGTTTGCTGCTAGAAAACTGCCATATAGGCACACAAAGTAAAACAGAATTCTGCCCAGTCTTGTTGAAGTCAGTTATATAGCTCAAGGTGGAACCCACCTGCCCAGAAAAGCTATGACTCTTTAACTCTGCTCCCTGCTCTGATCAGGAATTAAGATGCAAAACAAAGTTGTATATCAGTGGCAGGACTGCAGAAATCATATTTATTGGAGGTTTTTTTCACTCATAACGTACAGTGTATTCCAAAAAAAGATTATGCATTGAGAATGTCACCATTTTTAACAGGAGTGGGATAAATAATTCAGGTTTAATATTAACTGGAATGGTTCTTTGATCAGCATAATCCCTGTATTCTCAAATTCTGCTTTGAATGCTTACCATTCTCGTTTAAGTGACTGTTGCTAAGTAATCATGTGTCTAACACGATTCTTTCCTAGTAAAATTGCGGTCTTGTGGACTATTTAGCAACTGTAATTCAACAGTGTCCAGAATAAAAGAGGATACATAATTTGTTACGTTTACTGAAACTTGAATATGTTTTGCCCAAAGCAATTTGAGTAGTGGTTAACCATATAATTGTTATATTCAAAGCATAACTGCAGTGCCAAGTGAAAGAATTTATTAAATGAATATAATCTCATTCTCTCAAAAAGGGTTTTGTTAAAGAATTGAATCATAAAATGGTGGTAAAATGAAACATCAGTATTTTAATTAAATTTCTGTTGGTCCCAGAAATTTTGAAGAGAAGGAATCTTTTGCATTGGTTTTGCTTTGATAATTTAGTGCTTTAAATGCATTTTATTCTTTTTACGTACCAACATACAGAATAATCCGAAACATTTCTTTCACTGAAGTTGGCACTGATAAATGCATACTTGTATTTTTCTCTATGTGGAAGAATAAGCAGTTCTTGATATGAAATTAAAGGGTAATTTGATTTTTATTTTATTTTTTTACAGAGCAGCAAATGACTTCATTTTTTTAAAAAAAGGAACAGTATTCTGTATGCAATCTCATTTTCTAAGCCACATGAGAAAAAAGTAATAAAAATATGTTGACATTTTACAATCATATATAAGTTGAACAGAAACTTTTATACTGTATAGCTTTGGCTTTTTTATATCACAGATCAGGTGTACCTCTGGAAAACCTTTTCCATCTCTCCCTCATTAAATCAACTTCTTAACAACATCACAAAAACTTGTAAGCAACTCCCATCTGCTTTAAAAACTTTGGATGTAGAAGCTTGTTTTTCATGTAGCTAATACGCCTTTAAATGTCACTGTCTAATTAAGAAATGCATTCTTTGTTAATTTAGTGTGGAAAAAAAATCTAACGCAGATAGAGCAGGAATTTTTTCTTGTTTTGTTACAGGTCTTTAACAGATACCTATTACCTCCTTATTAACAGGAATATTAATTCCTTTCTCCCCCTTCCCCTCCCCCCAAAAAATGACCCACCCCCAGAACTCATTAGAATACTGTAAGATTATAATTGCTACATGTGAAAATTTTGAAAGAACCTTGGCTATTAACCTATTCCAAGGGTGCTCAGTTTCTGGCTAATGGGACATATCTAGGCTCTGGAGTCATGGCATCTGATCTGCGGGAACTCCCGTGGGTCAGAAAGTTTGGCAGCGTGGGAGCTGAAACTCTATACAGCCAGATCAAGCCTTGCTTGGCCCAGTGCTGCGTGGTAGAATCAGAGCCAAGTCAACCTGCTGTGTGTCCAGATCAGGCTGGAATGTTCCCCATTTCCTCCCCCTCCCACATGTCTGAATAAGGACTACTTTGTCCCTGCCGCCGGCTTCCCCACCCCCCCACATCCCTGCATGTCCAGATTGGGACCAGGTTGCTTCCTGCCCTGGGCAGACAGATAAGCATTGTTGCTCATCACCACCATGGCCAGATTGGGCCTCTGCTGTACCAGGCCAGATCAGATCAGCCCACCAGTTGGATCCAACCCACAGATGGACCTGACACTGCCCATCCGGCCCACGGGGTGAAAACGTTGGGCACCACTAACCTAACGTGTTGGTGTGTTGTACTCATATTTTCTTTCTTACATGGTTTCAAGACAGACTGAAAGCATTGAGGTTTTATAACAAAAATAGGAAATACAAACTCCTGTGATGGAAGAGACAAGTTAAGAAGACTATGTCTATATGCCAACTTTGTTTAATATACTATAATGTTTCTATTGTGTGCGCCAAGTGCTTTTCAGGTACAGTACCTTCTTTGAAGTGACTGTAAGTGCCTTTGTGGGGCCAAAGGTCAAAATATAACAGTTTATAGTACTGAAAAATTACTATACAAAAATAATTTTACATATTAAAAAGTGTAAGAGTTATTCTAAGAGGTAACTTTTCAGTGGATCATTATTTAGTTATTTCTCTTTTTTGAATGATGATATGTAAGGACATGACAATTTAGGTTTTAAAAATTTGTTTTGAGACATAAATGCTACAATATGTAAACGCATGTGAACTTTTGGATTTGTTTAATACCATAGCTTGCTTTTTTGGTTTTAAAGTCAGACTTAGGTGGTAGACTTAGACCTGCCCAGTTGTATATGCAGGCTTGTTAGGGTTCCTTTAAAAGTCCTTGAACTTTACAATCATTATTAATAGTTTTAATAGGAGTTGGCTTTTCAATTATTTCTCAGTTTGTGGGGAGGGAATTCTGTAGAACAGCCTTAGCCTGGGTTTTCTTTATTAATATATCCAACTTAAATGAACAGAAGGCTATAAAACAGTGAAATGAGTACAGCCTTCTACTTCTTATTAATATTCTTTCAGCAAGCAGGTTCTTCCCAAACCAAAACTGCCCAGAAGTCTAAAATAAAGGCTATTAATCTTTACATATTTATTGTGTGTCTTGGCTCATCAGAGGGCTCTCTCTCAAGAGACATGCCTGACTTTTCCTTTTGCAGAGTGGTTGTTTGCATCGTCAGCATTTCACTCTACTAATGCTGACTACAGTTTTCACTCGGCCCATAAACTATATTTCGCACCCACAGAGCTGAAATCTGTGCTCCTTATGCTTTTATATTTATGTACTCTATTTAACTCTACTGCTAGCAGCTAGAAGGCTTGGTTTTTAAAAAGAGTAATGCACCTGTGTAGTTGGATCTCTTTCTTTCCTTCCTTCCTTCTTTTCATCTTTCCTTCCTTGTCCCAGGGAAGTGGAGGATGGATCTTCACCACGTCTTCCTTGGATGCCCCTGGCTTTCAACGCTGTTTGCTGCCCTCAGCACTTTGCTTGAGGTGCTAGACTTGGACCTCTCAGAGGCCACCTACTTGTTCTCCTTCCCATACCAGGCAGCCCATGGGGGTGTCATCTGCCTGGCTAACTTCTTACTTGGGCAGGCTAAGATGGCGACCCTCAAGAGCTGCAGGAACTGGCTCGCTGGGGACAGCGCAGACAGTGCCCTGTGGCTCTTCCAGTTTTTGGTCCAGGTGCGCCTGTAGCTGGAGTTTGAGCATGAGGTCTTTCAGTGGACAATGCCTGCCTTCCAGGCACGTTGGGCCATTCAGGGGGTGCTCTTCAGTGTTGAAGGTGACTATTTGGTCCTTGTGCTGTGATACTCCCTCCCTCCACCCCCTGGCAGGGTACTGGCAAGGGCCCTAGTGGATTTATATGGTAATGTGGTACTGGATGTTTTTGTTTTAGACTGCGTGGGCAGATCTTGATGGCTGGGCCCAGGCTTTATCTTCTGTACCTGGCCCCTGCGTGGGCCGTTCTTTGTTGTTTTGTTGTATTGTTAATCCACTTTTTCCCTAATAAACATTTATAAAAAGTCAAAAGTCTTTCTTTCTTCCTTCCTGTCTCCCTCCCTCCCTTCTTAAAGTAGCATAGATGTCACAATGTTCCCCTTAACCTTCAAGCTTTGAGTAAATTCTGTGGGCAATGACAGATGGCTGATTAGTTGGAAAATGTATGTACAAGCGACACTAACAGAAATGTGTGGCTGTTTCCCATAAAATATTAACCTTACTTGTCATGATTCTGAGAGAAGTTAATAATTCTTATTGTGACAATGTATGACAGCAAATTAGTCATTAGGTTTTTATAGTCAACATTCTTATTAGGTACTTATAGTTGCTGCGGGCTTCTGACTTTGGAAGCCCATGTAATACGGCTACAGAAAAAAATATCTGTTGTTTCTGTTCCAACCAACTGAAAAGTATTGTTCTTAAAAATCTATGCAACACGTCAAAATAAAAGCAGTATGTTGAAAATGCATGCTTATATTAACACTTTAGCTAAGATTTTAAAATTATTCCCACTCCTTATTTCACGGTGTGCAGGCAGAATGGATTATCTCTGGAAAGGAAGCATCTTTTAGTTTGTCTTTTTGGGGCATTGAGGACTGGAAAGAAGGAGAGCTAACATTTGAAAGGTATCTCCATTCTGCAGGATCAAGTCAGGGGATTGGGGCTGCCAGGGTGAGAACAGGCATGCATTTGATTCTAGGAGAGATGGGAAGAACAGCTATTGCTGAAGCTATTTGCTGCAAATCCACTGATTGGCTAGGGGAGGTGGTGATAGCTACCTAGCTCTTGTGTTCTCCCCATCATGAGAAAATTTTACAAGTTTCACTGTGTTACTTGATCCTGACATGCCTGAATGTTTTACAGACTGTATTCCCCTTATTTCATCTTGGAGCCATCCTGGTTCTTATTGAAATGAAGGGTGGAGGACACAGGCCTATTTATTATACAGTTATGGTGGGCGTAGGCTCACCAAAAAACTTCAAGCCTCCGGTTAGAGGAAGGCCTCTCTATGCCTAACTCAACGGTTCTCAAACTTTTTAGACTCGAGGCATCCCTCAGAAAATGCCAGCTCTTTGTTTTTTCTCATTTTTTGACTACAAAAAAGTAATATAGCAATTTTTCTGTAGCAGAGAGCGCAGAAAGACCACAGAAGGTCAGAATGTTCTTAACACTATGGATTCCTATTTGAAACCTGTCGGTTTATCTTTTGAATCATGTGTGCACATCTAACATTGCTAATGTTGTGTAGAAGGGACAGATGTTAGGTGAATTTGTAAAACAAATCAGAGAGACACCTGTGTTGGTAGCTCCATACAGGAACCTCCAGCCTAGATTCCTGGTGGCTAGTGAGAATGTAAGGATATACATTCTTAATGGCATACTGACTTTTAAAGAAAAATAATGCGAGTCCTATTACGTAGACTTACATGAATGTATAGGCAAGCATTACGCATACCTAAGAACAGGATGGATAAAAATGAACAATTTTTTTAAAATAAAAAAATTGGATTCATTAAATTTAATTTTTTTAATTTAATTGTATTTTTTTTGTTAAGATTTAAAAAAAAACAAACCAAAAACCTATATAAAGGTGGCTTTAATTTAAGATATGTTAAAGCTTAAAGATATCATCATGGAATAGGGATTATAACTTCAAATGATCTACTGTTTGAGACTGTTTAAGACTCCATGTACACAGAGTCAAGCCCTTAACTCTCTCTAAAATTGCAAAGTTTCAAGAAGTTAAATGACTAGAGGATTGTTGGGGGTGGTGTAGATCTGGGCAAGGAGATAAATGCAAAGAGAGAGGAGCAGTCAAAACAAAATAGAAACATTTTTGAGCAGAATATTCCAGAAGTCTTGAGGGATAAGTTTCTTCATATAGCCTTTCCATTGATCTGAGATCTAGTGAGGGAATGGTATGGTAGAAGGGAAAAACTTTAATGGCAGCAGGCTTGTCAGACCATAAAAGAGACTGTTTTAGAATATTTTAATGAAAGTTATATCAAACAACAAGAACACACTTTTTGAAGAAAACAGTGATTAAGCTGAGGCTTCCTGACCAGTGATTTAAATTGTAATTTAAATTGATTTGATTTAAATCAAATCCACCCCAGGTAAGAAAGACCTATTTTTATGATTGGGAGACATTTTCTTTTTGACAGAATCAAAGAGAAATAGTGGTAAAATTATATGCAATTAGTATTATGCTTAAAATTTTGTTTTTATCCCATTTTGCAACATATGGCATAATAGCCACTATATTGATTTATCGTTACTGAAGATCATGGTTATGAAGCTGATGCAAAGTTATCCTTTAGCACTGACAGATGTGTCCAAACAAAGAGACCTACCAGAATATAGCACTCCCAAACAGCTATGACCTTTCCAGATGCAGAAACTTTATTTAATTTTTTTTTAGGATCCCTTTTGTTTGTTGACTGCTGAGCAATAAAACAATATCATGTTTTGAATTTTTCTTAATGAAAAAATGGCCAGGTCCCAATTTAAAGCATTATTATGATGGATGAGCAAAATCTGTTCATGTCTCCTAAAGCGTACATTTTTATTTGTTAGCCCCATATTCCCAAAATATCGTTACAGCTGCATGGAAACTAATTAAAAAGACCCAAACGATAAGATGAAAATGCAGCATTTTTTTAAAAAGGAGGAGGGAACTGTATCACTTACAACAGGGGCATCAAACTCATTTGGCCCTGTGGGCCAGATGAGTTATTCAGGGATAGTCCATGGGCTAGATCAGGCTGATGGAACCCTTACTTGCACTTCCCCTCCATCCATGTGCCAGATCCAGTGCATACAGCGTCTAATCCAGGGCCCGTGTTGCATGTGGCACTTGTCCTGGCTGGTCAGGCATCGCACCATATGCAGCATCCTCCCCTTCCCCCCCCCCCCGGGATGGTTTAGGACTGTACTGTGCACAGTACCATGCGCAGCACCTGCTTCAACCTGTCTGGGACCTGCACTGCACGGAGGCATGCATCCTGGGCCAGCTGCAGAGGACTGCAGTGTGTGGTTTGTACAGTGGACTGGCTGTTGGAGGGCACCTTGCATGGTATGGATCCCAGATCAGCCAGAATAGGTGCCACCTGCAGTACAGATCCCATCCCAGAGTGGTTGGGGGAGGAGAGGAGGGGGCTGCATGCGATGTGGGTCCCAGACTGGCTACCATGCGTAGCGTGGATCCCAGACTGGCTGAAGGGGGTGCCACATGCAGCATGTGTCGTGGACTGGATATCAGGGGGATGTAGTGTGTGGTGTAGAGGGGTCCGTGGGGGGTGGAGCACATGTTCAGAGTAGATTTCAGACTGGCTGCTGGCAGGCCGCCACATGTGGAATGGATCCCAAACTGGCCAGAGGAGGTGCTGGATCTGGTTTGTGGGGACCCCTGCTTGAAGCATGGATCCTGGACTAGTTTGAGGGAGAGGGGCCTGCATGTGTGGCATGGATCCTGGATCAGCTAGAAAGGGTGCCATATGCAGCACATTTTGCATACCAGTCACTGGGGTACTGCGTGTGGTGCAGGTGCCAGACCATCCAGAACAGGGGCCACTTGCAGCATGGATTCTGGACCAGTCAGAGGATGCCACCTGTGGTGCGTCTCCCAGACTGGCTGCAGTTGGTGCCACGTGCGGCTTGGATCCTGGATCAGCCAGAGGAGGTGATGTGTGGCAAATGTCCTGGGCCCTGTGTCCATGTGGTATATCAACTCAGACCCAGGGGCAGCACTGGGAACTGGATGACAAAGCTGTCTGCTGGCTGAATCTAGCCTGTGGACCATATTATTAACCCCCTGACTTGCAAGAATCTACAATGAAGCTATCTGTCCCTTTATGTTATAAGCCATGCCTGCTTTTTACGTGTGTAATTAGGTATCTTTTTTTCTGTGGTGAGATTTCCTGTGAAATTGTCTTTAAGAGATTAGAATTGGTATAACTTGCTTAGACTATTTTAAGTTCTCCAGAATGCTAATACAGAGTTGTACCTTTTGTAGGTTTTTTTTCTCTTCCTTTATTATGTTTTTTCCTAGCCCTGTGATTAGTTGCATATGAGTTTGCAGTTTATCAGAATAGAGTTGTTAATAGATATATTAACACTAATTTATTGGGTTGGACCAAATTTTTGGGCCTTCAGGTCAGCTCTTCAAATTGAACTTTTTCAGCTTATAAAATTATCTTGCAGAGTTTAAAATAAATGCACCAGCGTATGACTTGTGTTTTGACAAGGAACAAACAGAGGAATTTAATGCACAATGGATGAGGATCTGCATAGTCACTTTAAGCACAATCCATGAGGTTCAGTTTAGCTAACATACTAGAAAGTAGTCTATTCACATTTTGTAAACAGTTTATTTTGGAGATCATGCACTCTGTGTACATCACTTTTACAGTTAGGATGAACCTTTGGTATTTTCTATCTTTTCTCCTAGTGATTCACAAATGAGCCACAAAAAATTCTCTTAATACTAAACTCCATATTCATTTTCATCAACAGTTACTTAATAACAAACAAATTAGGCTGATCTGGCTAGACCACAATTAGGTTGCTGCAGTGTTTCTTTCTAAAGGTAGGAATGTGTTTGCAGTTAGAAAAAAAATTCACTTCTTCGTTAACTTTAAAGTATCTATTTAGTTCATAACTGAGATTTCTTAAAAATAATTTACGTAAATATTTTCTAAGCCTTGAAGCATATCTAAACACCAAAGAGAACCTCCCCACAGCAAACATAAATTGTCATTTACCTCAGTCAGCCTCATACTGTATTTTAATTTCTTGGTTGATGTGATCTCGGCGATGGAATCCATACTTGGATGTGTCTTAAGTGTAGAAGCTAGTAGTGAAGTGGAGGGAAGCATGACAAGGAGAAAATGATGTTCATGAAGTGATGAATGTGCCCTCTTACCCTAAGGGTTTAGGAGCATTCATCAGTACAAAGCTGTCTTAAGTTTTATGTTTGTATATTCCTGTTCATATTTTCAAATTGCTTGCATCTTGCATTTGAGTTCTAATCTGTTAATGACATTTAAATGATATTTCTACTTTTTAACTATGTAGGTTTCTTTTTCTTACTTTTTAAATCCTTTCTTAGCTCCTTTCAAACTGCATTTTTTTATGGAAAAAAATTTGTCCCCCAAGTCAAATCAGTCAAATCAATTCCAAATCTGTGTCAATCATTCAAGAACCATATGTGGCCCTGTTATTGGGAAGCATCTTCTACCCCCACCTGGGGCTTCAGATGCTTCCAAGTCCTTTGGCGGGCATCCTATGTGCACCATCAGTTAATCCACTTTTCATTGCAAGGATCATTCTATCCAAATCGGTTTGTTTCCTTTCCCCCTTCTGATGAGCATGTCAGTATTTAAGGGAAATGGGAAAGACGGGAAAGCGGAGGTTGCTGCAGTACTACTGTACTCTGCTCAGGGTCTCCATCTTCAGTATCCATATCTAACTGATTCTGGTTATTCAGTGCCCTTCTGGCCGGTGTTAAGGAATTACATTTTTCCTGTCTTCTCCCTTGTCCTTGTGTGGATTCCAGAGCTTCCTGACTTCTGTGAGGGAAGTTTCCTACACTCCTGAGCCTTTGTCTCCATCATTCTATTAAACCCATAGGTGTTGTAGCTGCTTGGCTTTTGTTACCAGTGATATAGTCCTTCAGTTCCAGTTTAAAGAATTCCCCCTTACCCTAAAAGAAACTATTTTTTTTCCTTCCCAGTCATGTTCAACTTCTGAGGAGTTGCTTCCTTTTAAATCGCTTTTAAGTTTTGGAAAGATTTAGTTCCAGAGAAATTGCATTTGTTACAAGCACTGAAAACACTCAATGGTAAAATTATCACAGAATATTATTTTGTTTTTTCTGGTTTTTTTACCCCCAAATGACCTTTTTCATACACAGATTTCTTTTCAGCTTGTGTTCATACTGTTCTAACGAATGAGCCAATATTGATGTTCCTCTTTTCTTTTCCTCTTAATTCATTAAAACTAACCACCATTGTGCCTCTTTGGATAGCATGCATTCTCTTACTATACTCATATCTTTGGTAACAGATGTTTACTTCAGAAACAAACATTAATACATATAGCACTATGCAGTACTGAACTTTTTATGACAGCTTGAGTACAATGGTAATACCATTTTGCCTTTCTGTAGCACTCATTTTTCCTCGTACACAAACTCCTGTGGAATAACTATGAAGTTCTTTTCAATCAAAGTTTGAATATGAATTTGACACTGGCTGTAGGAGCTGGTAATGATGTAGGCTTTAATAATAAAAGCAGTCATAAGCATTGAAGTGTATCTTGCAATATCTTTAGAAGAGATGAAAATTGTGTTACAGGAATAGAATTGAAGAGCAAACTTGCCAAATGTTATTATCTACTTGATTAAGCCCTCTTAGTTTACTCTGTTAGGTTATATCCTTTTCAAGGAACGAATATTTGGTGCTCCGTCTAACTGCCAGGTTAAACTTTTTCATTATTAATTCAGCAGTTAGATCTTTAAAAGCACACTTTTTGGATCCAGTTGAAAATAGTGTAGCAATACGGTGCCTATTTTAACATCTTTTAGTTGATACATAGATGTGAGAGTGAGTGGACCACAATACTTATGTAGCATCTGCTTGCATGCTGATAAAAAAAAATCTTTTATATAAACATTTCAATTTTAACTACTTGCTGAGTGTGTCTATACAATGTGCATCTAGGTAGGTGGTTGCAGGAAGGGATTCCTTTGAGATTATCATTATTGTACTTGTGTGTTTTATAAGACTTGCACTGGCTCATCCCAATTAATATTTTATTTCTATGTTATGAAAGCTTCTTTATACTGTTTACTTAGTAGATCAATGATTTAACATTATTTTGCGTCCTGCAGTGCAAATTTTTACAGCAGATGTTCACATAAATAGATGGAATATAGGTAGGAATGTTATTATCTACGGAGCTCAACACGGAAAGTTTCTGATGTTAAAAGTAGTCATTTTAACAGATATTCTTGCAATTTTGGTGATAAATGGATAAAATTGTAATGGTTGATGTTCAGCACTATCTTAAAACTGGTTTCTTAAAAAATTAAGAATTAACTGTTATAATTCTGCATTGCGTCTTTTATGGTTTTTGCTGACTGTTTGAATTGATGAAGTCCAAGGGATTATCAATATGGCTATAGGTTGAAATATTTTTGGTAGGCCAGCCAAGGTACATAGGTTGCACCACAGAATTCCACCTAAATGGCTTTTAATATTAATTAATATGAAAAATCAGAGGGACAAATTTTGTCTGTCTTCCTGAAATATTAATTCAGTAAGTACAATTGCTTAGAAAAAAAGAAAAAGAAAAAAGTGAGCAGGATTTATCCAAATGATAAGGCACTATTTAACTGTCTCTCAGGAAAATGTTTGCTGTGAAAATTTGTAGTGAAGTGGGTTAAATGCACATAAAGTATCTGCATGATTCGTTCAAAACTAATTTCTCATAGGACCTTTGAGATAGACTAATTTTTATTCTACTAAAACATCTAGCTGCCCTTGTGATACTGTATTCGGTTAAACTGTTACTGGGAACATAATTGCAGGAAGAGATGAGAAGAATCTTAATTTGAACAGAACATAAAATAAGATTGTTTCTGTAGTGTCTGCAGCATGCATTGATTTTTCAGAGAGTTATGAAGGTATGGTCATGTCTTAATTACATAGTGCATATTCTATAATATCATATTGAGTTCAATAAAGGGCAGCTGTCCAATAGTATGGCATATCGAATTTTCAGCAGAAAATAAATATTAACCAGCTCCCTATAAAATAGATGGTAGTATGATCTAGTTGAATAGGTCTTTAGATTAGGAATCAGGAGACTTGTTATATTCTGAGCTTTGCCGCTAACTTGTTCAGTGACCTTGGGCAACTCACTTTAGTTCCCTGGGTGAAATACTGGCTGTAAAACTGTAGTGGGTCCAGTGAAACCAGGGTTTACCTCTCTGGGTAGGGACAGACATTCAAAAAGCCTGAGCCTGAATTGATTCAATCTTTGCAGGTTAGTCTAACCTGGCTAGGCTGAACCGGTTTGTAACTGGACAGACATTCTCTCTGGACTGAGTAAATTCAGGCACATGCCTGCAGTAGCTCTGGCTAGAAACTTGGGGTGCTACAGGAGTCCTCCCTTCCCTTACACAATGCTGAGCTGAAGGGGTGGGCATGGCTGGGCCCTGGCAGGACCTCTGATTAGGGAGGTCTGCCTGCACTTTCCCAGGCTTTTCCCCACTGTCTGCTCAAGGGGTAGGAGTGTTGCCAGCTTCCAGCCCCTGGATAGCACTCTGAGGCAAGGGTGTGTGTGCAGTGCATACATCTTTTGATGATATGAAGCTTTTCAATCTCCCTCCCTGCTTCTTTATATTGTCTGCAGCAAACTGACAAGCGAGCACGCCAGCAGGGAGCTGATAAGTGTTTATCACCTCATCAGCAAAACAATAGTCTCTTTCCATTAATTCAAACACTTCTTAAACAGCTTATCAGCTGACCTGTTGCTTGGCTCCAAAAAGCCCTAAGTGGTCATTCTCACTGTTCTCACACACACCCCCGTCGGGATCAGCTAGCATACCACATGCCTAGGGTCCATGGTGTGGGAGATAGGAGGGAGTATCCCTGCTTGTCCAGCAAGCAGCAAGGTGGGGGGTAGGGCTGGAGGAAGCTAGGCAGACCCTGCTGTGTCTGCAGTCCCTGCTGGAGCTCTGGCCAGGGAGCAGAGGGGAGGGGCCAGCCCTGCTGTGGAGCAGAAAGCCCTGCCCAGCCCAGAGAGCATACTGGGATGCTGGGGGAGTCTGGTTTATCTTAAACAAGCAAGGAGTCTGGGACATACATTGCATATACCAGTTTGAGCCAAATCAGTTAAGTCTGATACTACATTCAACCAGGTTTATCTTAAATCGGTTTTAGCCATTTTCAAACTGGTTTATGTGCACTGAACATCTGTTCTGTTACAGGTTTAAACTAGTTTCTGATCACTTAAACCAGTTTATGTGTAATGTCCATCCCTAGCCTCTGTGTCTCTTTTTTCACATGGTGAAAATACCAATTTCCATTACAAAATGCTATCAATACTATGTTGCCACCACCATTATTATTTTCCCACCCAACTACTGAAGGCGTGTCAAAACAGTTGTTGCTTGCAAGTTCTTTAGAGATGTCTTCTACATGCATTGTTAGTATAATTGTTAATATTTTAGGCATTTTCTAGATCCCTTTTTAAAAGAATGTAGTCCATGATTACTTTTCATGATCTTTACATTTGACTTTTTAAAACAATTTTTACCTTTCTTCTCATTTATGTGGAAAAGGTTGTGAAAACTTGTAATAAGGATACTTACAGTGCATTAACTGCGACAGTGGTTATTTTTAATTATTGAATCATTATATGTTAATTTTTCAAGCACTTGTGGAAAATAACTTAGATTTCTAACTACATTGGAAAAAATACAGGATTTTAATCTTACCAGCACAAATTTTCTACTTTAATAATCAGCCTCATATTAGGGCATAATTTAAAATATTTTGGGGATATCACAGAACAACAAATACTTTCGCTACCTAGTTTAACTATCTACATTATTATTAAAATGACTAAGTAAGTAAATCAGCGAGGGAGATGGGGAGGCAGAGGGAGGAGGAAATAGGGAGAGAATCAGTTGAGGCAGCGTGAATCTGTTCGGGCCAATCTGTCTCTGTTTTATCAGGTTTCTTTGAAGTCCTTTTAAATTCCTGGCCTGTGTTTAGCAATGGCAGCTTGTGGTCAAAATTCTGTAGCGATATATTGCTTATGTAGGGTTGAGTGTTTTCTTTTTGATTATTTGAAAGATTGAGCCCCTGATGATAGGCAATTTTTTTTCTCTCTCGCATAACGTTGAATATCTCTTGATGGCTTTTGCTCTAGACTTAATTTTGCTAGTAAAGCAGCTTGTCTGAAAGGGATGCTATTTGGTGGGGTGGGAGATAACGAGATAATTGTTTATCACTAACCCTATTTGTCTCTGTCATAGCCCTCTTCTCTTGTCTTATATCTGTTCTATTTCAATCCAAGAAAGTGCAGCTAGGAATTGTTTTTTTTCTTGTTTTGCAATTTTTTTTTCATGAAGACATGGGCAGACAAGGGATGTATGTGCCTCACCTAAACAGAGCTGAAATGTTGCCTGTGATGCTTGTTCTGAAGGAAGGAGACTGTACCAAACAAAATGACTAATGAACCATCTTCCCTATTCAGTGTTACCTTGAGTATTTGCATGGCACCTTTTAAAACCTTCTTCTGTCTGGCTAGG
Source organism: Alligator mississippiensis (assembly GCF_030867095.1). Taxonomy (NCBI): domain Eukaryota; kingdom Metazoa; phylum Chordata; order Crocodylia; family Alligatoridae; genus Alligator; species Alligator mississippiensis. Next base: position 220,389,909 of record NC_081824.1, on the reverse strand, counting down.
CCCATAGTAGCTCCAAGAACTGGCTGTCTGAAATCTTCCCCTAGAGGTAGCCTTTCTGCACAAGTTTATTAATGGGTTTTCCCTAACTGGCAGGCATCTATTTGAGGACACTTGCAGGCAACCTAACTTTTAGAACAAATTCTGTGCATTTCTGACTCATAAAACAGATTCTTCTCACAGTATCCTTATTTTTACTTCTTATTTCTAGAAATCTTTTCCCTTCTGCATCTACAGAAAATTATTATTTCCTTTAGCAGAGCTATAGAAGCCTCTGAGAGAGACAGGAGGTTTACAAATGTTCAGTCTCTGGCTTTTTAGATTTTTAAGAAAGATGTTAATTGTTACAGGCACCTGTCACCTAGGACTGAAACATCAACTAATTTCCCATAGGGTTTTTAAATGGTCATTGACTGAGAATTTTCAGTTATCGCTGATCAGACTCTGATGTGAACAAGCAATGCAGAAGTGGAAAATTCTTTACTTGATTACTCATTACTGGAATAATCAGTTTGCCATCATTTTTACTGTTAAAATGTAGCTTTTATTGTATGATATACATATAAATAGATTCTTTAGTTTCTGTAAATTCTTATTTAATGTTCAGATAGGATCCCTTTACTAATATAAACATAAATTTTTCATTGTTGACAATTTCTAAAATAAGTAATGTCAACTAGTGGTGTTATTTTGACTTCAATTGTTGCATTGAGCTTTCTGTTTTTCTTTATATTTTGCTTTCCCATTCCATTTATTGGCCATCAGCTCCCAGAGCAGCTTTTACTGTGGTAGATAAATATCAGCAACACTGCTGAAGAGTGCCAACAATTATCGTACAATTTGTGTGTTGGCGTAATAGCATGCAGGGACTCCAATACATTGCTAATGGCTGCTGAAAGTAGCAAGATAGATTCCAGTTACATTAAACTGTTGCTAAGGCCACCTTCTGCACTTTTTATAATCAGGATTTAGGTTACAAGCTTCTTCTTTAGGACTATTTGTTTGAATGCTTTTATTTTTATTTTGCATATGTCTAGTTGGAGCTAACCTTTATAAAGTATGTAGGCCACCAAACAAATGAAAAACAGACGATGATAAAATAAGGGGCGTAGTAGCTGTTTGGAAAATGATTCTTTTTTGTAATAGTTTGAATCTCTGTCTAAGATAACTAACTGTTCTAGCCTAGGCTGATGGGAAGGGTGCTTGCTCAAGGAGAGTGTGTGTGTGTGTGTGTGTGTGTGTGTGTGTGTGTGTGTGTGTGAGAGAGAGAGAGAGAGAGAGAGAGAGAGAGAGAGCGTGCGCGAGAGACTAATATAATTAAAGAGAAATGACTTAATAGACTGGCACAGAATCTCTTTTATTTCCCTGTTGTCTTTGTCAGTTCACTTTTGTGATATTTAGAGCTATTTGTTGTTGTCATGGTTTTGTAGAAAGGCAGGGGAAGTTTTAATTATTTCTGATGGAAACATGGCTGATACACCTGCATATTAGCAACAGATACTGGTCTTTGGTGTCATAGTGTGTGTTACAGGAAACAGTTGATCTACATTTAATAGCTCACCATCTTCATGTACATTAGCAACTACTGTAAAATTACAGTTTCCTTACTTGGCTGTTTAATCTTCTGGTCTTTCAGTAGATTTTCAGTTTGAAAAATATTCCTTCTGTTTCCTGCATGCACATGCAGTCAAAATGAGTAACATTATACATATGATTTATAAGCTTGTTCTTTTAAAGATCCAACCATAAGTTGAATAACACAGTAGAGTTCTGTGGTGCAGACAGTACATTATGACTTGTGTTTGAACTTGGAAGCAAAGCTTTCTTTATTTAGACATCTGTGTATAAATGACTGCTTCCTTGGCTTTCAAAGTGCCTTTTGGGATGGGTATCTCCTTAAAGATTAGTATGTTGAAAATCTTCCATATATTAGTCTTGACTCTTACCTTGGGAAAAATTCTTAATAGATTCCTCCTTTCCCTAGGGACCATAATTTAAAGCAAAACTATTTAAGTTAATAAACACACTGTATATCATGAATATACTACACAGAAAATTAAAGTTTTAGAATTAAATCTTACTCAGAATACTTGGATATGGTGACATAAAAGTTTGGTAGTGAGCCCCAGGACTGATCTTCAAATAAAGTGGGTACTGTATCTATTTGGTTTTCCTTGCTATTTCTATCTCTAAAGATGAATCTGTCTTCGATCAATTTAGTGTTTTCTGGAAAACACTTAATATTATTGAGACTCCTTTTGCCTGGGAGAGATTTCTAAAATAAGGAAAATACAACAGCACTGAGGAGAATAAAATTATATTTGTATTTATAATGTAGCTGATGTGCACTAGGTTTTGTCTGACTGCATGGCAAAATTGTACCTTTTAATAAAAACTGCATGTTTCAGCAGCCCAAGGATATGAGGCTTTTATATGTGAAGGAAATGTTATTTTCATCTTCATATGGGATCTGATCCAACTCATATGAAGTCAGTGGGAGTTGTTCCATTACTTAGATGGGAATTGGATTGGGCCCATAGTTTCTGTTACATATAGAATAAAAAATGTCACAGTACAGTAGTAATTGCATACAGATGAGCTTCCATAACCAGTTAGGGAGCAGCTGGCGAAAAAACACAGATCTGACCAAATCCAATGTACCATTTGGTTCTGTGCTGTGGGAAATCCCAACAAAATCTGGACATAATTAGAATGAAATGTATCTGATCCTTTAATTAGCCCTTTTAAATTAGTACAAATAATGGAGAATAGAAAAGCTTGAAAACCACAGTTGTAAACCACTGTGTGATATAGAGTAGCTCTGTGTGTGTGCACATGTGCGTGTGCACATGCATGCACATGAACTTCATTAATAACTTCAGGTCTTAATTATGAAAGCTTTTAAAATTTCTTTCAAGATGCATTAACAATGCTGTATACAAAAACATGATCTTGTTATTCTAATTTTTATTCGTATTTTCTCTGCCATCAACCTATCAATTTTATTTTATTGCATCACCCTGTCTCTGATATGGACTGGAAGTTCAGATAGGAAATAGGGTTTAATAGCACATTTTAAGCACCAGGCAGGATTCTAGCTTGACTGTAGCATGCAAGCCTCTTTGACTCTGGGCACAGTTTTTTGGATGTGTGGAAAGTGTCTGTGCTCTTTATTAAGAGTCTCTGAAATGCTGTTACATAATTCTGGAAGGATTTCTAAAGCTGAGGTCAGCATATCAAAGCTTAGGTTCCTGGTTATCAGGGAAACTGGCTGCAGATCTCCTGTGCTGTCCTACCACCAGACTTTCTGTAGCTTTTAAGCATTCAAGGTTGACTGTACTAGTTCCCTTTTCCTGTCCTGTCATGAGTTGGACATGAATTCCAGACGTGGTAGGAGTATCTACTCCCTACTTGGTATCTTGGGCTGTGGGAGGAGAAGCTCTAGTACAGGGGCGGGCAATTATTTTGGGCAGAGGGCTGCTTACTGAGTTTTGGCAAACCATTGAGGGCTGCATGACAGGCAGCCCAGGGCAGATTAATATTAATTTTCTACTTTAGGGGCACTGAGGGCTGGATAGAATGGCCCCTGGGCTGCATTTTGCCCACCCCTGCTGTAGTGTCTGTCCTGTTCCGCACACCATGGATAAATGAGTCAGGCTGTTGAGCTCATGCTGATCTCCCTGCTTGTTACAGAAGACCTTGCTCCTATTCCCTGATACCTGACAGCTTCAAAGAAGCAACCCCAGAAATGGGCATGCCAGTTCCTTTCTGTTACACGAGAAATCCTGCTGGAAAACTGAGGGGGAGTGAGACAGCTGAGAGTACCTGGTTCAGCAACAGCATGGGTCCTTGTACCAGCTACTTCTGCAATAGCAATGGTGGGGGGTTGCTGTTGCCGCCAGGGTACAGATTCCTGGGGGCTGGCCCCCTACTTGCCCCTCCCAAGTTAAGCTACTGGGGCTTATTTTCAGCCATCAAAACAGTGGATGGGGTTTGTTTTTTGTCAAAAGTAGGTGGTTCCTAAATTTCTCCTAATAAAAATGTACATATATATACTTGCTATTAGAGGTGCACTAATACTTTGGTCCCATATTGGATTGGCACTGATATAAGGAAAATTGACTGGATCAGTAGTCATCTTTTTTTGGCTAATGTGGCCCCTAAATGCCGCCTGCAGCAGCAGTGCAGTGTGCAGGTGGCCAGGAGCACAGCCTGGCAGTGTGGAGAGCAGCCAGGTCTGTCTGGTAAGTCTGTTGTGGGAGAAGGGGTGAAGGGGGAGGGAAGAGGCATGGTGGGGGCCAGACCAAGACCCCCTGCAGTGAGGGAGGAAGTGAGGTGGGGCAGATGCTGCACAGCCAGAGCAGGATGCAGGACTGAGCCGCACACAGGGAGAGGAGGCAGATCTCACCGCTACATGTACCCCTGGGAGGGCATGGGGGGCATGTGCACCTGGATCTGTATATGGTGCCAGAGCAGGCTGCTGCTGCAAGTTAGGGCTGGGGTGGCACCTGGCTCTTCCCAGCAGGGGCTGGGCCAGGCTGTGCTCAGGGTAAGCAGCAGCAGCATTGGGAGTTGGGGGCCTACAGTGAATTTTGGGGTGGCTGCAGCCCCTTGCATAGCCCCACCCCACAGCACTGTTGCCACCTGCCCTGAGTGCAGCCCAGCCTCTGCTGGGAAGAGCCTGGCACTGCCACAACTCTGGCGTGCAGTGGCAGCCTGTCTTCACCTGTGTGCAGATCTGGGGGCACATGCCCCCATACCCTCCTGGGATGTACACAGAAGCAGGAGCTGCCTCCCCCTGTGGGCAGCCCCCAGATGAGCCACTCATGGCTCCATCTCATGGCCTGCCCCTGCCCCACTCAACTCCTCCCCTCACCGTGGGGGCCTCGATCTGCCCTTCCCATGCTGCTTCCCTCCCCCAGCTCCTTCCCCCACAACAGACTTACCAGCTGGACCTGGCTGCTCTCCACGCTGCCCGGTTGCATTTCAGCAATCGGATCGGTATTGGCCAATATGGCTCATTAAAAATTGGCCATCATTAGTGGCCCCAAAAGATCTCTGTTGGTGCACTTGTACTTGCTATTCTTAGTTAGTGGGATTTGTGGAATTGTAGCCTCTGCTAAGAAGTTTGGGCATGAGCCCTAGCAGTTCCTCCTGACAGCCGAATGGACAGGCAAAGCAACTGCTTTAAAAGTATTCCTGATGAATGTGATCTTTACAGTGGTTTCTTTTCCTGGGAAAACGACAATAAAGGCACCACAATTGGAGAAATGTACATATACATCTCAACAAATGTACGTATAAATCTCACTTTGTTTGCACTGTTTCATTCAGTGAAAAACTGAAAGTGATAGTCTCATTTTCCCTGCTTATTCAGGCTGGTTACAGTCAGATGGATTATAGTTTTTTCGTACAAGGTTTCATCTTTAGGTTTTCAGCAAATTAAGAGTGGGACAGGGCATTGAGTTAAAAATGAGTTGGACATGAGAGTTTAAAAACTAATGAATACAGGCAAGAAAGGTAAAGTTTTTTTAACTTAAAAATATTTGTAGAATGCAAGTTATTTTTATTTTTTTTATTCTGGTTGTGAGGGAAGACAGAACAAAAGAGAGGAAGTAAAAATGTGGTGAAGGAAAAAAAAAAAGCCAAAATGTAATATACTCTCTAGCACATTTAAAAAAAAAAAGAACATTAATTTTAAAATTTTATTATGAATATTGGAGCTGTACCATATTGTAGTAAATCTTCCTGTGTCATGTAATGTAATTAGTCAAATGATGACAAAAGCATAAACAATGCACTAATGAGAGAGCCTTGCAGGACTGATATTTAAATTGGATTGTGTATGTTTGATTTATGATGAGGGGGGAAAAGTAAACTTGGCTTAAAATTCTTAGTGGAAGCATTGACAGTATGCTGTCTCTTGTGAGTTCATCTGTTTGTTTTCTTTGTGCCTTAACTCAAACGAAAAAGTACACTACTGTATATTAAAAGAAAATATATTTTCATTTATGGATCAGAAGAATACTACAACATGTAGATATGCCATATGTCTTGCACAAAATAAGAGCTCATTTTGTAAAGATGTAAAATGTTTTTATTTCAGTACCGTGCCATTATAGATGACGTACTTTGCTGATTGTCTCAAACTTTTTACTCAACTTCTGCATTGGCATAGATACCCATAAAACAGCAGAGGAACTATTTGGTTTGAGTACCAATATGCTTTCGTAGTGTATCCCATAGTGAAATCCAGCCAGGAAGTCACAACTCTTCATTTAGTGTTTTCTTCTAGGAGAAAACAGTCATATAAACATCCCCTGCCTCAATATTTTGGAAACGTTATTTTTCAAAGTGAGGCTGTCTCTTAGTTCTTCTAAATAATAATTAGCTAGCTATTTTTTATTTTTTTACTTCAGCATTTTTAAATATCTGTGTGACATAAGCATGATGCACTCACACCTTCAAGAGTGTCCTTGAGCCCCAAACAGCTTTCCACAATTCACTGCTTGACTACTGAGAACAAGTAGAGCTATGCCAAGGGGCCATCTCGTTGGCACTGGGTATTCCGAGTCCACCTATCTCATCCAAATCTTGCCAGCATTAGCAGAGGAGATTTTGCCACCTTAAAGAATTACACCTTTGTTTAGCTTGAACAAGAACTCTCCCTCTCTGTAGGAGAGATGATAAGCAAGTTATGAGAAATAGCAAAAGTGTTTATTATGTAAGCAAGAGAAAACTTAAAAACAGCAACATGTATTTAATAAGATAGAAGTGAAAAATCGGCAAAAGGGTTAGGGACAGACATTGCACATACACCAGTTTAAGTGATCAGAAACTGGTTTAAACCTGCAAGAGAACAGATGTTCAGTGCACATAAACCAGTTTGAAAATGGCTGAAACCAGTTTGAGATAAACCTGGTTGAATGTAGTATCAGACTTAACCGATTTGGCTCAAACTGGTTTATGCATTATCTGTCCCAGACCCCTTGCTGGTTTAAGATAAATCAGAGACCCCCAGGATCTCAGCATAGCTAGCAGAACATATGCTGGCTACAGTTGGTGTTGTGGGAGACGACAGAGGCATATAGGCTTCTTGGAGCTATTCAACAGGTAGCTTAATGTTCTTCCTTGGAAAAGCTGTTTAAGAGCTGTTTGCTTCTTTTCCCCCCCTCTTCCCCGGCTAAGCAAGAATTCCCCCCTTGCCTCTGCCTTGAGGAGAAGGTATCTGTATATTAGCCAGCAGACCACATGCTGGGTCCGTGCTGAATCAACAGGCAGAATCAACAGGTATCTGGTAATGTTCCTCTGTTTTCTTAATGGGGCTATAAACACTGAGATAGGGGTGACACTGTTATCAGCCCCCCCACCCATGGCTTGCTTGCCTGTCAGTTTGCTGCACACAGTATACAGAAGCAGAGAGGGAGATGGAAAAGCTCTGGATCATCAACAGATGTATGCACTGCAACACCCCTCCTTTGCCTCAGTACTAGTTGGGGCTGGGAGCTAGCAACACTCCTGCCCCTTGAACAGTGAGTTGGGAAAAGCCTGGGACTGCAGGCAGGCTGTGGGTCTACACCCCTCCCTAATCAGAGCCTCCTGCTGGGACCTGGCCACGCCCACCTCAGCTCTTCAAGGGCAGGGAAGGCTGCTCTAGCGTCGCCCCTGGCTTCCAGCCTGAGCCACTGCAGGCATGTGCCTGAATTTCTTCAGTCCAGAGGGATTGTCTGTATGGTCGGAAACCAGTTCAGCCTAGCCAGATTAGATTAACCTGCAAAGGTTGAATCAGTTCAGACTCAGGCTTTTTTAATGTCTGTCCTTAGCCAAGGAGACTATAAGAACAATGATTTGATGTTATTCTAACTTGCTTTCCTGAATAGAATGCAACGGTTGGTATTTGATAAATGTTCCTGTTAGTTTGTGCTACCCAGCAATCCTGCTGGGGGACCAAGCCATCCTGAGTTCAAGAATCTTTGGACAAAAATTTGCTCCCAAAGAAGTTCTTAAGTGTTCATCCTTATGGGCTCATTTACATACTTCTGTTGACTTCTTAAGGAACATATACCATATTAACTCCAATCCAAGATGTTATTTTTTTTTCCAATTTAACATGGGGGAAAAAGCCCCCTCCTCTTGGATCCAGGGTTGGAGCTGCCAGCTGCAGTCTCTGTCCCAGCCTGTGTCCCCCCACCACTGTCTTTGCTGTAAGGTTGAGCAGAGACTGGAGCAACCATGTGCTCCATGTCCCTGTGGAAGAGCAGGGCTGGAACAGGAACTGTAGGGAGTGGGAAACGCAAGAGGAGATGGCAGGCATGGTGGGATACAGGGCAGGTGGGAAGATAAGAGAGGGAGTAACTGGTGGAGGAGACAAGGTGCAAAGGTCAGGTCACCTGACTCCCCTACTGCATACCACTGTACTGCCTGCTCCCTGCTGCTGCTTGTTCCACTGCAGCTGTGGTGGAGACAAATTTAAGACAACCCCTTGTGACCGTTGGGACTCAAACACCTGGTCACGTGCCACTTTGCTTCATGCGGTGAGTGGTGTTCGCCTCTTAGACTCCCGTTGCTGACTGAGTAATTGTTCACTCCTGAGGTGGTTTGCCCTTATCTCGCCTACCACGACTTTGAATGATCCCAGTGGGGTCTGCCTCCTCGGGTCTCTCGGCGGTGTACAGGCTGTCCGACGATCACTTGCGGGGCTCCGCCACCCCTACACCCCATCCTTACACCACCTAGCTGGTTGAATCGTTCAAGTCCCTCTTCTGCGTTGATGCCAAGGGTTTCACAGTTGTTTCCTGTCCCAGACTCTTTTGCACCCTACCGAAGAACCTGTGCAGGGTTATCACTTATCTCAGCTACATGGATTAAATCATAATGCAGAGTCCTACAGTCTTGGCTCCCAACACCTGGTTATCTGGGCCCTTCCCTTCCTCTCTCAACCCCTTCACCCAGGGAAACATAAAAAGACTACATCACACCATTGGGCCCTGGAGTCCTTGTTTTCTTCCCCCCTAGGGCACTTGGTTAGGCTAATCCCGTCGCTCTCCTTCTCAACCCCTTCACTCTGGGAAACAAACTAAAATCACCAACGAAACTCTAAGCTAACTCGCCTGACGTCAGGCCAAGAATCTAGGTAGCCCCTTTGCCTGCAGATTCTGGGCCCCCTCTCCCTTACCTCAGGTACGACCCCTGCATGGGTCGCACATCCGTAGCCTCCTCTTCAGTGGATCCTTTATCCTTTATGGCTCCCTCCGTCAGCCTGGCGCTGCCCCACTTCTCTCCTTTCTGGAGTGGCCCCATCCGGGGTTCCTGTGGTCTCGTGCAATATGGCTGTTCCCCTTCTGGGTTCAGGCGAGCGCCCTGTTCGTCCATCGCCCTTCCCGTTGCTCCTTTTGAAGCTCTCCCCACAGAGTTCCTTCCTCCTCCCTGTTGCTCCCACAGCTCCCACCTGTTAGGTCGTAGCTCTTTGTCAGCTCATCACTCTCCCCTTCACTGTTGCTGTCTCTACAGCCTGCAGAGACTATTTCTAATTTGTTGATATTGTTACTTGCCCGCCGCTGCCACTGCACTCCTCCTTAGGAGCCTCCGGTGGCTCCTTGCCCGAGGCTCCGTGCCTCCCAGGGGATTTCTGGAGTGCATTGCCCACCAGCACGCTCCTCTGGTCTGTTTCCCCTCTTCCCTTGCCGCCATTCGCCATTTTTATTTTTTCCGGCTGGCAATTACTGCTGATGTCACCGGCCAGTCTCAATTGAATAAAGACGCGGCTGACAAGCCATGCGGGTTCCTCCTCCTGCTCCCGCCTCGTTAAAGGTCCTGCTGTGGGTAAGTGTTTTTTTGGTTTTTTTTTTTCTTATTTCACTTCTGCCGCTTGTCGCCTCCCCCTCCCATTCTCTCCTGTGACACCCCTCAGTAGTTTTATATGTGGGAAATTACAACAAATTCATTATTTTTCCATGTGTAAAAGCTAATTATTGGGGGGTTGTCTTCAATTTGAAGTAGTTTTGGATTAGGTAAATACAATACCCTACATATACCCTCCTGCCCTAGATGTATATCTGTATGACAGGTCAGATGTTTTTCTTGTTCCAGTTATTACAAGGAAAAATGTACATTCCTACAGCCGTAAATATTACTAATCCTATATCAGAGAGATACAGACTCTTCTATCTAATCAAAGATAATTGGAATGGAAGACTTTTTTCACTAATAGCAATCTCCCCTTTGAAAACACAGATCATCATTGTGACCTAGGGCTTATCCACAAACAAACATAGGCACCAGCTATTTGGTAGGCTAATCTTCATAGCCATGACAAATATGAATTTCCAGTAATTACTTCTTCCTTAGCCAGCTAAACATTGTCTCTCTTAGGAGTGACTATTATTGTTTGGAAAACAACACTTAATCATTACCATATGTCCCAACCCCAGCCATACTATAAAAAATATAAGAGTACATTCATATCAAATAACATACTTCATACATATATAAAAATGATAAAATTAAACACAACTTACCATTAGTGTGGTACCTTTGGGGGGCCCTGCCAGCCCAGTACCTGGTCCCCCCTGTGGTCTAACCCACCTGCCAGCTCTTTCCTGACCCCATCTCTAGTCTCTCATTTGCCACAACTTTGATGCTAACTTGCTCGTTGTTGGGGGAAGCAGTTCCTGGGCTCCAGGGTAATCTTGCTGGTTATCTTGCCTGCCCAACCACGCCAGCCCTCCCACCTGGGCCTGTGCTCTCCCTTGAGTGCTTCCCCTTTAAGGGAGTGCTTCCACAGGCTTCTGAACACCTGTTGGGGCTTCAGTTGTCACAGCTTTGGCTCCCTTTTTGTCCAGCCAAACCCTCAGTCTTGGTTTGCTGTTTAGGACCTTAGCTCCCAGGTATTGGCTCTGCCTTGGTGGCAGCCCCTCCTGGGGTTCAAGTTTCACCCCACCAGTCTCAGCTACTCTGGCTTGGCAGCCCCAAGCTTCTTACACTCCACACTCAAGTTCAAAACAGAACAAAAGTACAAGCCAGCTGTTTCACAAAACAAATAGTCTCCCTCCCCCAGGGTAAATGTTGCCCACAGACCCTATCTCTATCAAAGTCATCTCATCCCAGCTACCCGGGATGGCTTTCCTGTCTGTCTGTCTCCAGCAGACCCTCTCTCCTGGGAGCTCCTTTCCCGCTGTGTGCAGGGGCCGTCCCTTATATTTGGAAGCCCAGCCTCCTTCCAGCCATGGGACTGGATCTTCTGCACCCAGGGACCAGGTGCAGCTAATTGCCTCATTAGCCTCCTGTTTTTTTTTAGTCCTTATTTCAGTCCACCTAGGCCACTACTCCTTGCTGCCCTTACTGCCCTGAGGTTTCCTGCCCTCTGAGGCCTTCCTAAGTATCAGGAGCAGGGGTGTCCTGTTACATACCTTCCCTCCTCTCAAGCTTGCAGGGGAAGGGCGGGGGGGAGGGGGGGTCTTCTGTGCCGCTTTTGCAGTTCCAGTGAGGTTGCTGGATGTTTTATTTTTACCTGAACTTGTCTGACAAGTACCATTTGACCATCAAACTGATATCACTTGCTGTACTTCTGAAGACTACCTGAATGTAACCTGTCTGGTGGCTTCCTCTCTACCATTCTGGTTTTTGCTCATGCCCTCCCACCTCATAAAGCTGGTGGTCCTAAACACTTCCTTTAGCTTCCTACATCTTGTTTTGGATCTCAAGTTATTCACTAAGTCAGTGACCCCACATCTACCCATTGGCCAGGCCCTGTCCCTTGGGCAGCTACTTACAAACACTCTTCTTGGCTCCCCAATGGTTTGGCACCTTTCCAGTCACCTTTGGTTGACCGTTGGTTAGTGTGTAGGTCCCATGGCTCTTCTTCCTTGCTGTTTTGTGACAAGAAATCTGTATTTACATGCTGCTTCCCTAGTCAGTGCTCTACAATGAAATTTATTGGGTTGTAAACTGAGATACCAGAGGGTAAATCAGGGGTGGTCTGGTTTCATATGATGGAGCCATTTTAGCAGTGCATGGTGTGTCAGTAGAATGAATGGACCTTCTTCCTAATAGGTAATACCGCAGGGTCTCTATCTCCTATTTCACAGCCAGGCACTCCCTCTCCATTGTTGCGTATGTGTGTTCATGGCTGTGCAACTTGCAGCTGCTATAGGCTACTGGAAATTCCTTGTCCTCTTCTCTTTCTGACAGGATGGTGCCAGTGGCAAATGTTAGAGGCATCAGTCTGCACTTGGAAAGGTTTCTTGAAGTCTGGTGTATGTACCAATGGCTGCAAGCACAAGGCCTCTTTCACTTTTTGGAAGGTTCTGTCTGCCACTTTATCTTAGCTGGGGCAGTTCCTCTGTTTTAAATTGGTCAATGGCACAGTCAAGTTGGAGAAGATAGGTACACAGTCAAGTCAGAGAACATCAGGCAGCAGTAATAATTGATGAGTCTGAGAAATACCTGCACTCATTTTTTTGTCTTAGTTGGGACCCAGTCCCTAAGGGCTTGCATCCTATCTATGAGCAGCTTCCATCAATTCATCCACCCATGGCATTGCATATGCATCAAGCTTAGCTATTTAGTTTACGTGGCAGAAATGTGCGCACTAGTGAATGGCCCCATCCTTCCTTGCTGTGTGACTCCCTTGGGTTAACAACTGTCTAATTTATTCTTGTTCTTGTTTTTGCAGTTGTTGCTGGAGACATCTCCAGCAGTCTTGCACAAGCTTCCCTGGGGATGTCTCTATATGATGCTCGATAAGTTGTATGACACCAGGCTCCTTTGTAAAGACATCCGGGTATTACTTTTCTGTAATGTCTGTTACATGCCAGCTGCATGTCTGTTAGTTGCTCACCTATGGACATGGAGTGCCTGCCTGCCTTCTTCTTTACTCGTGATCCTAGTTCCGAGTGGTCTGGGTATGGTGCCATGAACACGCCTTCATGCTCTTGCCATCTCTTTAACAAATTTACATGATATATCTGGTGTAAAGTCTGCCTACCTGGCTGTCTAACTTCATAGTCTATTGGCCCTTCTTGCCTTGTTACCTCATATAGGCCTTGCTAGTATGTCAGTAGTTTTGCTGTTTCTTCAGGGAGCAGGATCAACATCTGGTCTCCCACATCAAATTGTCACTTGCGTGCCCGCCAATTATACAAGCTCACTTGTCTTCCTGTGCTGCTTTTAGGTTCTCCCGTACCAGGGCCCCCACTATCTTTAACTGCTCCCTAAGCTGTACCATGTGCTTCACTGGGTTCTGTACTGGCCCCTCCTGCTCTTTCCAACTGTCCTTGATTAAGTCCAGCACACCCCAGGAGTGATGTCCAGACAACAGCTCAAATGGTGGGAAGTCCATAGATTATTGTGGGGCTTCTTGATAAACGTAAGTGGGACAGCAGCTGGTTCCAATGTCTCAGATCTTTCTTTATGAACTTTCCCTACATACTCTTGAGGGTGTGATTAAATTGTTCTACTAATCCACTTGTTTGTGCATGGTATGATCTATTATGTGTAACATCACAAACCTCCTGGAGTACCCTTGACATAACATTGCTGTCTTGGTCCGACAGTATCTCTTTAGGCAGCCCTACCCAAGTGTCGCAGGGCATGTCCGTGCCTGGCTCCTAAGGAGTGAAAACTGCCTGGGAGAGAGCCCGGGCCGAACATAAGGGGGACAGCTGCGGGTTGCTGGGACAACTAATGGGAGTCAGCTGGCCAGAAGGGGGCAGGGCCTGGCCCTTATAAAAGCCCAGAGCTGAGGCCAGGCTGGCAGTTCTCTGCCAGCAGCCGGAGAGGCAGGAGCTCACTCAGCCCAGCTATGGGGAGAAGTCTGAGGGGCAAGTACAGCTCATGATAGCCCTGAGAGGATTGGGCACTAAAGGTTTAGCCAGGGGGCTTTATGTTTGTGTTACAGCCAGGAGGCTTGTGTTTGTTTGGCTCTGTTATTACATCCGGAGGCTTGGGTGAGGCTGTAGGGGTTGGAGGAGGCCTCAATTATAGGGACCCCAGAGAGTGTGGGGTGCCCCAGCGCCAAGAGGGCGCATTATTTGCATAGCGCCAGGGAAGGCGCAGCTCGCACGCCAGTGTGTGAGCGACTGGTGGCGAGGAGCGTGGCCAGTGGGTCGCGGGCGCAACCCGTAGGTTGCGGACGGGGATCTAGACCCCGGATTGCGTGTGGGGGAACATAGACCCCGGCCCCAGGAAAGGGGCGGTATTATTGAGTAGCCCAGTGTGGGCACGGCGAACCCCAAAGAGGGAGAGCGCCATTGTACGTTGTTGAGTAGCCCAGTGTGGGCACGGCGAACCCCAAAGAGGGGGAACGCCATTGTACGTTATTGAGTAGCCCAGTGTGGGCACAGCGAGCCCCAGAGAGGGGGAGCACCATACCGAGGAGCCCGAGACCGGCATAGCGAGCCCGGCCGCAGGCTAGTGCGGTAACACCCCTCAGACTGAGGCAGGGCGCTGCGGTTGCCCCGAGAAGACAGGGAGTAGCAGCGCGGAGAGCTAGGGTCAGAGAGGGTGCCCGTGCGGTTGGCCCATAGGACCCGGAGGCCCGCTAGGGAGTCCCTGAGCGGGACCGTACCATCAGGGGAGGCCCAGCGGGAGGCTGGGCACGAGAGAGACAGACCCAACAACATCTATTACATCTGCGAGGCTTGGGCTGCGGTATTAGGGGAGGTTGGAGCCGCAGAGCGCCCCCCGGCATCGGGGCATTGTAATGGGCAGCCTCCCGCTAATTAATTAATTAACATCAAGACGTGGCAGCCGAGAAGGCGGGGGGTTGCCGCAGGAACAGGTGAGCGGGCCAGAACTTGGCTCGGAAGCGATGCCTGTTACACCAAGAAAAGTTCTTTATCAGTTTCTTGGCAGTCTTCTGGACTGTCACCAACCCTGGGGGAATTGCCTCCAGGTATTGTGTGGCATAGTTCACCAACACCAATACATATTGATTCCCGGCTGCACTCCTTTCTAACAGGCCTACTATATCCATAGCTACCCATTCAAACGGTCCCTCCATAAGGGGCATCAGTGTTAAGGGAGTTCTTCAGAACTTCTCAGGGCCCATCAGTTGGAAGTCAGGACATGAATCTCAGAAAGCCTGTACCTCTATGTCATATCCCTGGCCAAAAAAAGTGAAGCAACCACTCTTCTCTTATCAGCCCCCAGATGACCCCTGGTGGGAAACTTATGGCTACTCTCAACAGCACTCATCGGTACATCTTTGGGATCAGCAATTGCATTATTTCCTTGCCTTCCCCTAGCCCCCTCTCTACCCAATTCTCCTTTCCTTGAAATGTGGATGGGTGCTTACAAGGTTGGGATGCAATATACCCTCTTCAGATTGCACAATGTTGCTTTAGTTTATGCAATGGAAAATGTCCTCCCTGGATTGTTCTACTCTCAACTGGCAGTGCTTTACAATATAGCCAATGTTGATGATGGATTTCTCTTCAGGTGTCTTGTACCCAGGAGTGTGCACACAGGACACCCTGCATTCGTGCTGTGGCCCAGTACCATTATCCTGCAGCATCTTTGTCATCAGTTCTGGAAACCAGAGCCATTCTCATCCCAACAACACTGGGTAGGGCAGGCTAGCTGCCATATATGCCTGCAGTGCATCGTGTTGGCATTGGATTTACAAACTGGTCCCTGATATCTTGTTCCAGGCCATCACAACCTTTTAAAAAGACTGACCATGACCCCTTCTGTTCAATAACAAGCACATTTTATTGATACACAATGATAGCAGATAAGACTAATGCAAGCAAAGTAAGAAAAATGACTACACAACCCTACTTATCTACCAGTTCTAGGGTTTCACAAGGAGATAGTACATCCAGTTGGTATGCAAGCACTACCTTGCTGGATCATCTGAATGTCAACAACTTCGGAGGTTGGGGGCTGATGCCCATTCCCCCCCAACAGGGAGGGCAAGATGGGCTGGTGCTATGTGCACAGGGCGTACAGTGTGAATTAAAAACAAGCAGGAATCTTATCAAGGGATAAGGCACAATGCAGCATAAAACATGCAACGTGAAAAGAATAAAGAACAATAAGGTTGTCTGCTTTACTTATTACCACACATACTCATTCATTCATTTATTCATATAAAACAGACAAGCACACACACACAGGTAGTTAGACAGTCCTGCAAAGGTTAAAGTGTTACCAAGTTTTAAAGTTGCTTAGGTCAGTCTGGTGGCCGGCCAGACTGACCACGAGGGCTGGAGTCAGGTCTCGTTGGACACACCCAAAACTCCTTCTTGCAGGTGGAAACGACCCAAAGCCTTGTCTTTTGTATTCATTTTTTATAGTGATAGCTGTCCATACAAACCTATGGATTCTGCTGAGTCAGAGGGGAAGGTCATCCTCCTTGTCCTGTTGGCAGGCTGGGACTAGTAGGACATGATCTTCTGGCTTTGTGGTCTGTAATCTTCATGGGGGGTTGTTGCTAGAAGTCTTCAGCTGTCAGGGTGAAGCGTGATCTAGTATTTGGTAATCCTTAACTGCTGACTCAATGTTGCTGCAGCCTTTACCCGTTAAACCACAGAAGGCTATTTTCACCTGCTGCAAGAGGACTGTCTTCCTTCACATTGTCACATACATACATCATTCACTTTTTTGTTACCTCTTTCCACATACGCCAGATATGCCACAAACCTTGCATAAGCATTTTCCTTATACTAAATTTAAGTTCTAAAATCATGAGACCAATATGTCAAATACATTTATGCTAAACAATAGGAAATTTAAAATAAATGGTTAATTCCAGAACACTAATAATGACTGATCAAAATATTATAAAAAAGAAATAATAACAAGATTAACTTTATCTTAATGGTTAAATATTTCATAATATAAAAAGAAAAATAACAATATAAGCAATCAAAGCAATTATAATTACTGCAATACTACACTGGTAGTGCTCCCTCTGCCCACGGTGGCTTCAGGATCCCACCTTTTGTATTCTCTTTCTCATGATGGCTCTTCATTTCCAGGTACTGTTGATTGGTTTCCTTGTGGTTGTCATGCTGTTCATGTTTTGTCCTGTCAGCATAATCCTTTCTTTCGTAAACACATCACATGCATACATCTTAATTTGGTCATTCCTGGTCTCCTAATTTGGTCATTCCACCAAAACTGGGGATCCCAGGGGCTCTTTGCCAGGTTACATTTGGTCATTGTGATCTGATGCTAATTCTGCATGTTCCTATCTTGTTATGGGTTCTAAGGGAATACAGTGCTTGTTTTGCTGCTTCATGTTTTCAGGTTCCTAGGATGTATGTACCTCTCTTCTAGCTTTGGACCCTTGGATGATAAAATGCTGAGAATGTGAATCTTTGCCTCAAACAAACTTTAGAAACCAATTAACCCTTGCCATTCCCCTGGACAGTTGTTCTAATGCAAGCCAATTTCTAAAAGAAAATTTCAAAATATCATTCTCTAGCCTTCACATGGGTGTACCATGCTATTGGCAGTTGCATTGGGAATGTGGCATATTTTTGCCTCCCCAGGAAGACAGACCAGGGTACGAGACTCAACCTTCTCTCCCTATGTCTCTGCCCTGCCTAATGTGTCTGTTCACAGCCTGAGTCTACCTGCGCTGGTACTGCTTTCCCTCCTATCTCAACATTCACCACTAACAGTGGGGTGCTTGTTCCCCTGCCCTCTCCACCCTTCCATCCTCCCCTTGTATAATAGCCTCATAACTATACTCCATGTCTTTTGCTTCAGAATTATCTACCTTATTTTCTGGACTCACCAGTGGGTTCTTGGGACTAAACTTTGCCTTCCTACCCCAGGATTAGTCTCTGGCAAAGTGCCCCACATATCTGTCGTGCACTATTTTTTGCGAGTTTGTGATAGCTTTACAGAGGAGTATCTTTATCTCCTTTTTAAAGACAAGGAAACTAAGGCTTATAGAAGTAAAAGGATTTCCCCACTCACACATCAGCTTCTTACCATAATCCTATCCATTTTGCTGTTTCCCTGTAGTAAAACCAGGATATCAATAGTTGTATAATCTGCATCTTGTTTTTGACAGTGTTGTACAAACATTGCCAGTTTTTATTTCTAATATAAAAATGTATGGTACAATAGTAGAGCTAATCTTTCCTGGATTACTATAGCATAATAGATGGTAGAAATCAGTATACAGCATATGTGCACATGTTCTTTCTCTCTGTTTCACTGTAATTCAATGCAGTGTCCAAGAGTAAAATATAAATACTTTCAGGTTGAGTATATGTTTTTATTCTTTAAAAATCCTAATTTAAATCAATTTTCAAAACTTTTAAACATAATATAAATATGAAAATGTAGTACTTTTTTGAGAATAGATTAGTTAAATATGGCACTTTAAATCCATTCCTTAGCTTCAGAAACCAACCTCTTGTTTTAGTTCCAAAAATGTGACATTTGTTTGTTTGCTTAAATCACCTTAGAGTAGCAGAGCCAACACAGCTGCAGAAAAGTGAGTTAGAATGTGTTCCTTCTACTTCAGTGGCATCGCATGCTAACTTCTGACCATCTGGTGTCATTATACTGGTTAATTTAGCCCATGTAATTTAAGAACCTAACTTGATTCTTGGATCCCAGGCTGGGTTAGCAAGGTACAGATACTTAAAAATGAAAAAAAACCCACCACAACAAACATACACGCTGGTGCTTACCAAATCTTTTACTTGACAACTAAACTTATTTGATCTGTGGCTGTTCAGACAATGAACATTAAGTCCTATAAATCTATGTTTAAAATAACTTTTCACATATGTTTTAAGATACTGTCATTTATCTAACTGAAAATAAAATATTTAGGCCTTCTCTAACACTCATATTCTGTATTTTGCCATATTTTGTGTTAATACATAAGACTTCAAGACCACTTCCTTTTATTCAGGGTCTATTTTATTGCATAAATGACTGAAGCAAAACCTGTTGAATGACTGAAACTATTAAGTGTCAGCATCTCTATTACCTGTTCACCCTGGTGCTGTAAAAACAAACCTCAATTTTTGGCTTGTGTCTTGAAATGCATTGGGTGTAGTTGTCAGAGTAGTTGAACCTCCAAATTAAGTCATTTGGAGCTGTGGAGTATTGATGTTGGGTGCTTTTAAAATCAGGATAAGGGTTTCTGAAATTGGGTACTTTTAAAAGTGAAGTAACAAAACAGTTTTTTAAAGGAAGTTAGTATGAAATCTTACAGAGGATCATTTGTTTTCTGTTCACAGTTTTATAATAGAAGTACTGGGTAGGTTTTTTAAAAGTGCTCAGTGTTGGTGGATCCCTCATCTCTTTAAAGACAGTGGTCTCTCTCTCATTGACACTAATGGAAATGCAGTTAGACCAGCATCACATCTGACCACTTTTGAAAATGGCATCTTTCTCCAGGTGAGATTTAAGAGGATAACAAGCTCACTGTGTTTGTCACAAGACCAGCACTTTACCTTTTGCACAATGTAGAAAAACATAAAGGTTGCTTTATACAGTTCATGAATAAGCCTTTCAGAAAGTGGTTTCAAACCTACATGAAAGTACAGTTTGCAAAAGCTTCTCAAAGTAGCTGGGTGTTTTACCATATTTTGTTATTAAAATGCCAAAATTATACCCAGATGCACAGGTAAAAAAAAAAACCCCCGAAAAACAAAAATAACAAAAAACTTGTTCTGCTTTCTTGGATAAATCAAAGGTTAAGGTAAACTGAAACTGTTTTCTAGTACAATGTGAATGCTGTATGGGCTTGGCTATTGCGATACTGAGTGTGTGACTGTATTGGCTTAGTTTAATCATTGGCTGTAAGGAAAAACAAACTGCAAAATAAAACAGTTGGCTCAAGGTAGGTCACTTTTCCACAAACAGTTGCTGGTTGTAGAGTTCCACATGAACCAATGATCAGAAAAGTTGAGGCAGGATGACAAAAGAACATTCATGGGATGAGAGGAAGCAGAGTTTGTTGGGGAAAACCTGAATGATGGTTTATATAAAAGGGTAAATTTGCTCTCACAAAAGTAAGCTGCCATTCCAGCTATAAGCTGTTTACTTGAATGGCTAAACAGCTGATAGTACCTGAGCTAGTGGGGTCACACATCTCTATGCAGTACTGCAGGCACTTTTACAACTACAGTATACATAAGAGTGTGAAGACTACTGTCTGCTTTGGGAGTTTAAAAGCATTAAACCCTCTTATCTATATATCATCGTCAGTGGATAGTAACAAAAATATTGTTTATTTTTAAAAAAGCCTGTTTGGTAACTATATAAACAATTGGTTACAGACCCCCAAAGGGAAGAAATGTAGGTGTGGAAATGAGGTGAGGAACTGTTGGGTAAGCACAGTTGATATACACAAGTATCATGGGCACCTGTTAATCGCATCTTAAGTAGTAACCCATCCACGTGCTCATGCAGTTAATGGTGCATTAAAACAGGGAATAAACCACAAGATGTATTATACGAAGTGTGTAATAACTTGTGTGGTTGGGTCCCATTACACCTTAAGTTGAATGTGTGGCCAGTGCCAGTCATCTGATTGATGCTCCCAACCTCAGGAGTACATTGGAGCCTTGAAGGACTCAGACATATTCCCATGGCTGGGAGCACCAGTTGTGAGTGCATCAGAGCCCTTTGCTCCAGTGTGCTCCAGTGCCTGGGAGCCAACCTTGGGAGTGCACTAGAACCTTGAAAGGCTGTGATGTATCGTCACAGCTGGGAGCATCTGGCAGCTGATCAATGTGCCCAACCTCAGCATTCTGATATGCTCCCACAGCTCCAGCTGTGATCAGCTGACCAGTACTCCCAGCCACGGGAGCTCACCTGAGTGAAACGTTCCAATTAGGGTGGCTATTGACAGATCCCCAGAATACAAGACATCGTTTTGGTGAGGGATGGGACCCCTGACCTCCTGAGACAATCAATGGTGAGAGGAAGGGCTGCTGCCTCTGCAGCCAATCAGCATCAGGCCCCCTTGGCCAATCAGGCAGCAAGGGGCAGGGCCACCAGAAAAAGACTGCTGTTCAGTCTATGAACCCCACGCCCATGAACAGATGGCACCCTGTGAAACAAGGGAGAGCAAGTGCTAGGGTCAGCAGCAAGTTTGTGAGCTTCTGTGGTTAAGCCAGCAGGGAGCCTCGCTTTGCTCCCCCTGCATCATGGTTTCATATATCCTGCAGCTCTGCCATTCTCTCCAGACAGTCCAGCTTTGAGAGAATGTGGCATAGCCGGTGTGAAGCTCAAGCACCACCGCCTCCCCAGGATCTGGTCTCACTCCAGCCTAGGTCTGCTTTTGGGAGCCTGGGGTAAACACTGAACAGGGGCCTCTCCTCCTTATCACCATAGACACTGGTCAGTAATGACACTTGGAAATATTGGCTTAATGAGCTTGCCCAGGTGTCCAGAGGCCCCTCTGCCCAAAGCTCCCCTCCTCATGCAGCAGGACACCCCAGGAACTTGCTGGGCTTCTCCGTGGGTGTGAAGATGGTGGCAAGAGGCCTCCCCCTAGTCCTACTGGTGTTCCAGCAGATACAAATGCAGCGCTTCACCTGCCTGCTCTCAAAGCCATTATTTTGTGCCGAGGCAGCGCAGGGGTGTGTGTGCAGGCCAGCTGCCCGGCCCTTGGAGCTCAGTTTCTCCCGGGGTCACCTGCACATCCCCAGTCCAGGGTAAGGGAACTCAGGCACGCAACAGTGCCTCGACTCCTCCTGTGCCAGTATGTACACTGCAGCCATGGCTCCTCATGCAGGCACAGAGCCACCAGCCCCTGGAATCCTTTTCCTTCCTCCTCCCCCGGCTGCTCAGAGCCCTCCTCCTCCTGGCTGTGCACCACCCAACCTCTAGGCACAGCCAACAGAATCACGAGGACAAATGACTGACATGCATTTCCACCAACAAACTGAAAAACAGGCCTTTATGCAGTCCAGGCCTCATTCAAGAATGGACAGGGGGCAAAGGGTTTAAAACAGAATGATCCGAGTATAAAACAGGACCAGTGGCCATTCTAGCTCCAATGTGCTCTTGTGGCCACAAGTGTGAGGCCAGGCTGGAACCCTGCACTCAGCTGGTCCCAATCAAGACATCAGGGCAAGTTCATCCCCAGAAAAGGTGCCATTTGGAAAAAATATTTCCGTTTTGAAATTTTTGTCATTCTAGTTGACTAAGATGCATTTATGATACACTAGAAACAGTTTCACAAAGTTCAGTTAGATACCGATAGTCTTATCTTGTTAGTAGGACAGAAATCAATTATCAAAGGTCCTGAAGTTTTAATAGTTCTCTGTTGACACTATGGCTCTTCATAATTTTCTGACACTCTGTAAGTGCCTTCTGCAGGATTCCCAGGTGTCCTGCCCATGGTATATAATAAGCCACTTTCAATACTTGACCCTGGTGAAATTTTGGTAGCAGTAGTTGGGGTTTCCACATCCTGGTAGTGTGATCTCTAGTGACTCTCATCAGGAAATCCCTACATAAACTTGAAGTGGTGAGCATCTATCTAGGTAAGGGTCTACTGCTTTTCTACTCACCTTGGCCAATCAGTCATAGAGGGGATCAAATTCAGGGTCCTCCCTCTATCTTTGTATGAAATCAGGGCTCTCTTTCCCCATCTGGTAGGTTGCTTGAGGTGCTCTCTTTTGCAGGATTTTCTTAGGGGCACTTAGTTTGCAATGATTTCCTACCCCTTTTCCAAACCTTTTACTATGGACCTTCTCCCTCAAGAGGGCTTCCCTCTTGACCCTTCAGTGTTCCCACTGTGGTATAGCTCAGGGTCCAAAGGCCTCTGGGTCAAAAAAGTCCTCAAGATAGTCTTGCATCTCTAGAGCCTATCTATTCTATGCTACCAGGTGCAAGAACCTGTTTAGTGGGCCTCAGTCTCTACACACCAGTACTGGGTGGGAGAGATGGTTGGCCACTGTCCAAGTGAACTAAGCCATCCAGTCCCCAGTTAACAATTGTGCCTTCGTAGTGCGATAGGGTTAAGTACCCCTCTGTATGCAGGTTACATAATACAAGGGTTCCTGATCTGCATTATATAGGCTGAGGAACCTTTTATAGGCTGAGGCAAGCCACAGACCGGAAGTGACTGTGGACCGGCGAGCTACCTGTGTGCAGGTAGCCAACCCTTTTTTGTACTCAGCATAAAAATGGGTTGGCTGCTGGTCCTCAGTATGGTGGTCACTTCCAGTCCGTAGTTTGCCAGTCTGCAGTTTGCCAGTCCGTAGTCGCTTCTGGTCCGGGAGCCAGCCCTCCTGTGGACCAGCGGGCCACAGCCTGGAGGTTGGGAACCCCTGACATAATGCACTCAGTAATTGTGAGCTTGGTGGTGTCCCTGAGCCACCTGTTCACAAATGTCTGGCCTGAGCCAGAGTCTATGAGGCTCAGGACCCTGGATCCTGTGATATGGAGTACATAGGCCCTCTGTTTTAGAGTGTCTGTCAGGTCCTCAGTGATCCCAGACTAGACATAACTGTAGTCAATGAGTAGGCAATCCTGGTGCCAGCGACCAGGCTGGCCACATAGAAAACAGAGTGAGGGCTCCCTTTCCCCTGGGTCTAATATCTCATCCTGGTGGAGATCCTCTTATGCCCCTGCCTCTATGGTTGAGGTGACTGCGCCCTTGCCCCTGTTGTTTTGGGGTGCCCCTTCTGGGCTGAGTGTACAACCTCGACCCAACAGCTCACAGGCCACAGCTGACTTTCTCTGCTTTACATTTAGGCTTTGGTTGGCCCATCCCTTTGGCCCCCATGGAATATGTCCCATGCTTTAACTCAATTTCTAAAATGTCTGGACTGCCTCCTTTAAAAGTTCATAACCTAGTGTACACAAACTCACTCCCAAGCCCCCATTGGGAATATTTTCCTAAACATTTCTGTCACCAATACTATGATGTTTGTGGTTGAGTTGGCTTCCAGTTTCAGCCACCAGGTGTGTAAGTCCTTAAGGCTTTGTACCACTGCTTGTGGGTGAGAATATGGGTTAAGTGGCTCCACTCAGAACTGATGTCTGTATGCTTCCTTCCATGAGCCCCAGGCAGTCTGAAGTGGCAGACTCGAGGGTGTCATAGCTACAAGTGGCCTCAGCTCCCAGGAGCCAGTATGTGGCCTTTCCCTGGTCAGGTTGGATACCAGTTTGGTAGTCCACTGATCCTGGAACCACTGATATGTATTAGCCACCCTCTTGAAAGTCTCTGAAATTATGTTGACATATTGGAGGGCCATGCTTGTGCCCATGGCAGTGCCATTTGTTTGTAGGTATAGGGATTCTCCAAACTTGAAATAGTTGTGTAGGAGAAAGTAATGGAAACAGAAGCACTGTCCTCTTTGGGGATAATATTTTTTATGGCTTGCAATCCATCCTCACTAGGGATTTGGTGTACACGGATATAATATCCAGAATCCATACACAGCACAAAAATAAGTACAACTCCTGGACTCCACCTGAGAGCTGCATGCTCATTCTGGACCTGTTATATAAACTGTTTCTGCCTCAGTGCCCGCTCTGAGATTATAGAAAAACCCCAACACTTATGCTACAAACTCAGTCCTGTAGCATAGAGAGCCATGCACAATCTTAAAAACAACTCAGATACTATATTACAACAGGCTAAGGGGCTGGGGGGAGCAGGAAACCCAGAGAATTTTCCACTATAGTGTTTTACAAATTCCAGAGAGAGGACGCTATGGCACAATACCAGGAGGAACTATACAAACTCTTAAAGAATTTAACTTGGATGATTACTGCTTCCATCTCCCAGGGGCCCAGGCCAGGGAACTTTTACTTATTACCCATGATCCACAAACTTGGCAACCCAGGACACCCCATTGTTTCTGGCATTGGTACCATCACAAGGGATTTTGGCATACAAAGATATGACATCCATGGTAACTAATACAGTATTAACTAGAAGCTTATTAATGGAGCCCAGTTTCTGTAAGTAATCTGTAGTCTTTCATATAGCTGGCAGCTCCAGTGGCATATGGGAGTAGGATAGAGCCAATGTAGCCAGAAACTCCTGCCATGTTTCCATGGGGGACAAACCTATTTTGCTTTACAGGTACTTCCCAAGTTCAAACAGCATCTCTCAAACAACAGCTACCTAACTTCCAATCTCACTGAGGCACCAGGCCTTGCAATGAGCTCAGATGCCTGCTGTGTCACAGCACCAGTACTGAACAAGATAACATCCAAGGTTCATTATAATATCCAAGGTCACTCACCTGTAACTCTGCCAACATCACATATGCATCACCTGCTTACAGTGCTCCTCTGCTGTCTACATTAAATAGACCAGTTGATCCCTACTGGAAAGAATGAACCAATCTGACATCAGCTAGAGACACCCAAAGGTGCCCGGCAGAACACTTTAACCTCCCCAGATGCTCCATTGCTGACCTCAGGGTAGCTGTTCCTTGGCAGCAGATCTTTAAAAAACACCTGCAAGCTGGATATGTTAAGTATGGTCAGGGACCTACTTAATTTGCGATTTTGTGGAAACGGCAAAATCCAGCATTGTTTGCAAAATCTCTAAAAAAACCCTCAATAAAAATGAAATGCTGGGTCCCTAGTGGGAGCCAGCTCCTTCCGGGCCTCTCTGCCAGTCAGCATCAAGCAGCAGGGTGGCAAAAAGGGTAGCCAGTAATCAAGATGGCAGCTGCCCCTTTGTCCTTCCTCTTCCCCAAGGCCTCTCTGCCAATTAGCACCAAGGGGTGGGGCCACACAAAAGGCAGCAAGTAATCAAGATGGTACCTGCCTCCTCGCCTTCCCCCCCCACCACCCTGGCTTCTCCACCAATCAGTGCCAAGGGGCAGGGTTGCACAAAAGGCAGCTAACTATTAAGATGGCGGCTGCCCCCTTGTCTCTTCCGCCAGCCTTCCCACCAGTCAGCACCATGGCATAGGGAATTTCTGCCAATCAGCAGCAAGTGGTGCGGCTGCAGCAAAATGCCCATGAAACTGGCTCTGCACTTCACGAGCAAGCCACAAAAAAACCTTTGTTTCACTGTGATTTTGGTAGGTCCCTAAGTGTGGTTTAAACGGCGACTACAGATTCCTATCCTGTTACATGGATTAGCTCTTGTGACCCCTTTGTTCCTATGGGTTATTTGCTTGTTTGCTTCTCCCAGCACTCCCCTCCTCCTCTCTTCCCCCTCCCCTTTCTCCTTGCCTTGCCTACCTTTTGTATTCAAATCACTCTCTCCATTCTGTGCATGGAGTACTCCTCCGTGTACTTTCTTTCACAGCATCTGATGAAGTCAACTCCAGCTCACGAAAGCTTAAGCTAAATTAGTTAGTCTATAAGGTGCAAACCTATCCTGCCTTCTACAATTCTGTCCACCAGTGTTCAAGGAAGATTAATGCAGACTGTAACAGATGTAGGCTGATAGGACAATAAGGGGATGGAGAGCCTATCATAGAAAAGTAGACTAGAAAAACTAGGCTTGTTCAGCCTAGCAAATTGAAGGCTGAGGGGGGATATGATTGCACCTGAACATACACTTGAGGACAAAAGGAGAAAGGATGGCTGTAACACTTCAAAGAAGAAACAGAAAAGGGCCCTTTCTTTCAAGGATGAGTGGATATGAGGCTTGAATTTAGAGAGCAGATTGGAAAACGCAAGGATTCAGGGATGGCTTATTGTACCACATGTCCAATGTCATATTTTATTTGAAACAGAGGTGTGGTTGCTATGAGAGAGCACATTGTCAGTGAGACAGAAAAATGCTAGCAATAATATGGCTACTTTATAATGACAGGCAATCCTTTGGAGACTTGAGCCTTTGCTGCCAAAGTAGCTTATGTATATCCTGCAGTTGCGCATTGTCACAGATACTTGTTGCTTGACTGCAGGATGGAGCTGACTGTTAAATATTTCAAGTTGAGTTAAAAAAAAAAAGATTGTAGGACGGCAAAATGTTCTGGAACACTGTACGGTGAATTGCTGTTGGATGATCAAAAAAATCATTTCCATGGCCATTGATAGTTCAAAAAAAGGCAATGTTAAATATAAGCCATGGGCTATATGGCATTTCCCCTTGTTTATTGATGTTGGAAACAGTTTGCTTGAATTAAACAAAAAATGAAGAATCATTTAATGCTTTAAGCACCAAAATGCATACAATTTTGAATGACAATTGCTGAAAATTAAAATATAGTATTGTTTTTGCCGGACAGTGCATCAGTTAATTATGGGAAAAATCATTCTGTACTTTGTGATTTTTTAACAGCATCACAAGCTAATCTGCTGCAAGTAAATGGTAATGCCCACGTGCTGTACAGCACAGCCAAAAATGGATGGCAGTAAGTGAAATATGAAGTGGATAATTTGCCAATCAAAATACTTAAGTAAGTTTTCAAGCTTTGCTAAGAAGGTGAAAAATGCTAGATATGTTTTTCATTTGTGCAGGAAGAATATAGCAGTCTTCTCTGGCATGTGCCACTGAAGAAGCTGTCACTTCCTCTAGCTATTTAAAGACTTCTGAAATAATGGAAAGCTGTGAAGTTTACTTAGTTTCACAAAAATAGAAAAATACACATATAGAGATATGGGACTTCATCACTGACCGAGTATAAGTGCTGATAAGTGATTAAGATCTATCTGTTCATGCATGATATCTGCACTATGCACAGCTACATGGATGTATTGTACATAGTTATCAAAAGTGTTTGAAAGTGGTGCAACTCAGGCCACAGATGTATATGGAACAATGAAAATCCTGAGAGTAAATCGGAAGTATAGGCAACAAGACACCTTTAGTAGGTTCATCGTTAACCAGAATTTGATGAACTTGCCTGCCACACTCCATAGTGCATTTAAATTAGATGTGTTGAACATATACTAGTGCAGCATTGAGTACTTGGCAGAATGGTTACCCTCTGTTAGTCCTTTGAAACACTGCTCTGACTTTAGTTTTTGTACTCAATTCACATTTAATGACCTGATGAACTGTGACAGTGCTATAAATGTACCAAGATGTGGATGAAGAAGCACTGTACAATTAATTTTGTCTATCCTGAAGTGATGCCAAAGCTTCAGGATGTAGAGCAACTGAATCAACATTTTCTTTTCCAACTGCAAGTGTCCAGCACTTTGAAGATAGTGGAACGTATGCTACCTGTGCCTTTGAGTAATTGTTTGGTGAAAAGGCTCTTCTCCAAGATGAAGAATCTACAAACAAGCCTAAAGAGAAAGAGGATGGGAGCTGACCAAGAGTGAAGTGTCCAGGACAGCTTCAAGAAATCTTGCAATGAGTTCCCCAACGTTTTTCTCAAAAGAAAGGACCTCTTGACAGCAGCAAAGAGCAGGAAAACACACGCTTGAAACAAGTATGCCAACTACTCTACATACTTTGATTTTTGGAAACAAGAATAAAAATGGCCTTATCAGCCTGTTAATGAATGTTCCGTTTGTGTTTGTCCCTACTTGTCTAACTAATCTTTGAGGAGGAGGCCCTTTCAGTTTTGTTAGGACGTACATTGAAATGCAGCATGTCTGCTTTAGAGATGACTATGAATAAATTGTTGTGGCTACAAGTCCCATTTTACTTCTGTCCCCTTTCTAGTCTCTAAATATCAAGCCTTATACTTTTACCTATCCCATGACAGAATTCCTCAGTTCTCCCACTCTTATATTAGACCCTGAGGTCCAGCACCCTGGATATGAACAGTGCTCCCCTCTCAGGTCCAACTGAGTTTAAATATGTGCAATTCTCTCTTTAAGGCTTTATGATCAGGTGTATACAGTAGCCAGATAGCTTTCTGTAAATATAGATATTGTCTGTTTGATAGTTGATAGTCCTAGATCGTGATCGACATACGATGTTCACAGATTCACAGAGCAGCTCCAAATTTATCATATGCAGGCCCCTTCTACACGTTACAGGTATTGTGCAATTAGCTGGTTAATTGTGCAATTAACTGAAATCAGCTACACATGCAAAATAGCTATCATGCCATAAAAATGTCCAACCAGCTATAAAGTTAGACCTTGAAAATGCATGCTAACTTTATAGCTGGTTCATGTCTTGATTTAACTTACACATGTAGCAGTGTCTTCCCTGCGACTGGGAACCCTGTCAGCTCAGGGGACTCTCAGCCCCAGTAGCTGCTGACTCTGGGTCCTGGTAGCACCCTGTAGCTGCTGGGACAGGACCCAGAGTCCTGCAGATGTAGATATTGGGTCCAGGCAGCAAACCCCTCAGTGCCGGGACCCAGCTGGGTCGTAACTGCTGTGGGGCTTGGCTATGATCTTCCAGCCTTGGGGGCTTCATGCATCCCAGGAGCTGGGAGATCACAACAGCTGCTGATGGGGGACTTCCAGCATCAGGAACCTGCTGCTTGCCAGTGCATAGAGAGCCTGTGTGGCATGTCAGGAGGCACAATTGTGTGGATTGTGCATTAGATCCCATTGCACTTTTACCTGCACATGTAAAGGGACCCATACTTAAAAAAAAAAAGAGGAAGAAGTAGACAAATTATGAATGATAGTGTCTATTCCTGTTTGTTTTTCCACCAGAAAAACCTGTGGGGAAAATCACCTTGATTATTAATTAAGACTACCTAGTCTTTGAATTTGAGAATTGAATTCTTGGCCTCAAGATATTTTTGTCTCATGAGCAAAGTATTGTTGTGTTTGAAAGTACTATCTTATGATGAAGTAATTAACTGCAATTAAATGCACGTGTAGATGCTGACCCCGGGTGTAAATTGCACCCCGTCAGCTCAGCCATCAGGGAGCCAGATGCCTGGCTGCTGCCTACCCATATATCTCTGCATTTGCAGCACCTTTGTACCCCAGGCAGCCCTGACACTGCCCAATGCTGCTACCTGGAGCTCAGGGCAGAGCAGGGCAGAATTGGCCCTGGTGTAAACTGCTCCACTCAGGCTCAGATTGCTGCGGTCTCAGGCACATGTTTAGACGCTGTGCCTGGCAGTTGTTTACTCCGGCTCAAACTGCTCTGGAGTTTATTGCTTCAGATTAATTGCATGTGTAGATGCACCATGAGTGCTTCTGAAAATCCTACTTACCTTGGAAGTTTTGAACTATTCTATAAATAAAGTTATGCATAGAAGTGCACTTTATGATATAATTTGTAAATAATTTAAGTAGGAAAAATACAAACTAATTAGAAAGTATAATAAATTAACATATACACTCTAACATATAGTTATAAAATCATAAAAATCAGGGCTGGAAGGGACCTCTGGAGGTCATGGAGTCCAAACCTTTGTTCAAGGCAAGATTATCCCTATCCTGACTAACTTATACAAGTGTTTGTCTAACATATACTTAAAACTGCAGACACAGCGCTGTCACACAGCTACCAAGCAAGATGCCCAAAAACAGAAATAATACCCTAACTTGCCAGAAATAAGTCTGTGTCCTGCCGCTGCTGTTTGTTAAAATATTGTATTTGTTTTTAATGTTTTCTTTATTTCTATTTAATTATTTTGCTGATATATTTACAAACTTGATGATATCAACATGGAACGAGGAGACAGCACTGAGAGAGTAAAATTAAATGCTTTTTTATCTTATTCATTTTTTAAAATCTTTGTGGCTGCTTGCAGATGTAAACCAAAACAAAACAGAACGCACTTTACCAGAAGCAGCAGCGCATTACTTTGACCCGGCACCACAGCATCTATGTAGATTGGACTTCAGCAAGGCTTTTTGGCACTTTTCTAAAGCTGAGTCAATCAGCTATTAGATCAAAGTGCCAAAAAAGCCCCACTAAAGAGCTCAACCTGTACAGGTGTTGGACAAGTTGGGTCCAACTAAGATGCTACCTCTTCTGGGCATGGGCTGGGCTCAGCACAGGAGCACGCCAAGTTTAAAGTAAAGCACTTTTTTTTTGTTTTTTTTAATGTCTGCAGGTAGCCTATTTTAACAGGACAGTAGCTGGTAAATTAAATTTCTCTAGGGAGAGAAATAAAGGTACTGCACATGGCTATATTTTCAAGAGTGATTTTTGCAAATAGTCACGGTTTAAAAATCTTGTGACAATCTGCAGACAAACTTGCTGTAAGAATCTGTGTAGATATGCCTTGATTTTGAATGGCCTGATTTATTTTTGCTTATGTATATTTGTGCTCATAGTGAGCCACAAGCAAAATATAGTCTTTCATAGATCAGTAACTAATACAAATGCTTAATGTTAAAGAAAAAGCTTGTCAGATGCCTGCATGGGCTTTAATATTTTATAGCAGGATTATATGTGCTACTAGTTTATAGCTAGCTTTTATATTTCTTGCACATTGTATTGGTAGTCTATTACATTTACCTGAATCGAAGTCAACATTGAATTTAAGATGATCCCCCAATAAGTAGATTATTTGCATAAAAAATTACAAACTTGTTATCATTTCCCATGCATAGAATCATTTTTTGGAAGCTTGTCTTAAATTAATCTCTCTCAAAGCAATGGTGGAGGGCAAGGGGCTTGCCTACCCCTTTCCCCCCAGCCATATGCCTCCTGCCCCTTGCCCTCTGTTCCCTTGCCTGCACTTCCCTGTTGCTGGCTGTCCATGTTACCTGCCCCCCTTCCAGTGTCTGCCTACCTCACTCCTTGCTTCCTCCATATGCCCATTCCTGTCCCCTGTATCCCAGTGCCTGCCTCCACAGCTTGCCTGCCTCCCACCTTTACGCCTCTGCTACTTAACTTCTGGTGTCATCAGCTGTCCCAGGCCTGGCCAGGGAGAAGCAGCAGCCATAACTGCAGGTTTAAAGCTGAAGGTAAGCGGTGCAAAGGGAGGGAGGTCTCTCTTGTGTGCCTTCATTGCATTAGCCAACCCAGCTGGGAACAGGTAGCAGCTCAGATCCAGCTTTGGCCTTGGGGCAAAGTCAAAGCTGAGATGCTGCTTGCCATGGTCTGGTACTCAAATCTAAGACAAGCCTCCCCTCCTGTCCCCCCACTATTGATGGGGGGCAGGGGGCAGGAGGGCTTGTTTTGGATTAGAATAAATAAATATTGTATATTGCAATGTGTTATATTGCTGCTGTAGCTAAGCATTGCTTTGTTAACTCCCTTTACAAGCTGATTTTGTAGTCTTGAAATTCATTAGTAACAAAGCATAATTTCAAATGGTTTTGAAAAAGCCCCTCCATTTTTCAAATATTTCAAGGTCTAGAAAGGGAATGTTTCAGATATATTTAAATAAAAAGTAGTATTTTACACATGTCCAGTTTAATAAATTGGAGCTTTCATGCTGTCTTGACTTAAATATAAAATTTTTAATATGCTAAAATACTTTTAAATAATGGTTTCTAGCCATGTGAAATAATTACTTTTTCTAAAAAAAAAATGTAGTTTTAACACTGAACCTTTTTTCAGTACTACAGTGCTGCATGCTCCGTAATACATTCGATATAATAATATAATACAAGTACTGTGTAGTCATCTGTTCTTTTATCTTTGGAGATAAAGGTGAAATCAGGTTTAGGCCACAAGAGAATGAGTTAAGTGGCCTCAGTCTATTTCCTAGTGGATGCTTATCAGTCATGTTTCCAACTCATGTCTTAACCCTGCTGGAGAGAACTGGTAGCTTTCAATCTGTTGTAAAGGTCCTGTACTGCAATTGCTAGTCTCGGAGCAGTCTGGATTTAGGTATAGCAATAGCTTCATCCACTTGAGATAGATGGAAAATAGAGCAGGATTGCTAACTGTCCTGAGAACGTAGGTTTATTTTCATTTCATTTCATTTCATTCTCATGATTGTATTTTACTTTTACGTAATTTTATCACAGTTGTTTGTCACAAATTGTAATTTATCACAGTGAATGCCAGGTTAATAATAAAACAAGTCGAGGGGACTTTTGGTTCATAAGAGGTAGCTTATTTTCTAGTCCCTAAACTGAGCAAATCTAACAGGCTTAATGGTGCTAGCAGGGATTTTTACTCAGCTGCTGGTCCTCAAATGTT
Organism: Alligator mississippiensis; assembly: GCF_030867095.1. Lineage (NCBI taxonomy): Eukaryota > Metazoa > Chordata > Crocodylia > Alligatoridae > Alligator > Alligator mississippiensis. The sequence goes on along the minus strand of NC_081824.1, from coordinate 220,357,019 downwards.
CTCTCCTTCTGTAAACATTTAAAGGTGATGAACAAAGCTACTTGCATTTTGGTGAAATTCTTTTTTTATACCTTGATTACTGAGACAGTTTTGTGGTTTAAAAAGGCCACTCTTAGCCTTTTATTTAACTTATTTTTATGAATGGTGAACCACCATATTTTTTGTATGCAATGTGGACCTTTCCACCCCAAATTAGGGTATGTATATTAAATGAGAAGGCTGATATTCTGCCGGGGGTAGAAGCTTCGTGCTTTGATTCATGGTCCACAGTACAGCAGCTGCTGCATTGGTGTTCAGACTGCTGAGGGAGTCATTTGACTTAATGTCTCATTGTTCTTCATTCCAAAGGTTAACAATTGGCTTTCCTTTGTAATGGTCTTGGGCTATGGGGAGATGTTAAGACAGTTGTGTGATGGGGGTCTGAGGAGTTTTGTTTCTCTTTCCCCAAATTGTACAAGCTGCCATTCCAGAAGTGTACAGGTTACACAGATCTGGGAATGGGGCATACAAGCCCTCAAACCTGAATTATGCAACGGCTAGTATGGGAGGGGGCACCTGCAGTCGGTGAGCAGGAAGCTCCCTGCTCCTCTGCACACATGGAAGCAGCAACTGGGAACCAGTAGCCCCTCAGTCCCCAGGTACTGGTTCTACAGGCCCCCAGGAATGTAAAAAAAACAAGTGTACAGCTGGGGCTCTGAACTGCATTACTGCTTTTTAAAGGTCCAGAGTGCCATGAACCTAACATAAGAAAGTCTTTCCTTGATGTTGGGTTCAGAGTACCATAGGCCTAGACCACAAGCCTGACACTGGAGAGAGGCTTCTCGATGCTGGGCTCAGGGTGCCCTCAAAGTTCAGCTGGAGATGAGGGATCTCCCCCCATACCCCTGTGCATAGTGAAGGTTTAAAGAAGCACATTGCACATACTGCTGGGGTTTGGGGATCTCCCACATCCCTTGCTGCTCATGTCAGGCACTTCTTTAAACTAGTGAGTACAGACTGGGGTGAGAGCAGCTCCCGTATCCCCAGTTGTGTACCTGGCATCCTCTAAAGCTAGAGAATGGGCCAGGTGGGTTTGGGACCTGGAGCTACCTCCAGTTTGATTTCACCTTTGTCCTGTTTTTTTCTGGCAGCTTTGTTCTGGACCTTAGGGCTGCTTGGTGCTGGACCTCAATGCTCAGCTGAGTGTTAGGATTCAGCCCCAGGCAGCCCCAGTCCTGTTTGGGATATAGGGCTATCCCCTGTCTGATTCTGAGGATTAGGTTGTGTCCCAGACCCAGGATCTTCCACATGCATGCCCTAAGGCTTGCTGAGACCTGGCACCTTAAGAAGCAAGTCAAAAGAGTTTAAAGAGTCAAAAGCAAGAGGAAGTCCAGAGACAACATAGATCCCTTACAAAACATGAAAGGCAGTTTAGTTACAGGTAATGCAGTGAAGGCTGAAGTATTTAATACTGTTTTTACTTTAGTTTTCACATATGAGGGAAGTTACCAGATGATCAGTGCAGTTGGTAACAGAGATAGGGAAGGAGACAAACAGCCTAGATTAATGGCAGAACAGGTTAGGGATTACTTGGAGAAGCTAGATGCTTTCAAGTCAATGAGGCCAGATGGGATGCACCCTAAGATACTGAAAGAACTGGCACAGATAAGTTTGGAGTCATCAATTATCTTCTTTGTGAACTCATGGAGGTCAGTGAGGTCCAGGATGACTGGAAAAGGGAAAATATTGTCCCCTTCTTTAGGAAAGGGAAGAAGGAAAATCTAGAGAATTACAGATTAGTCAGCCTGACCTCAATACCTGGAAAGATCATGGAGCAAGTCCTCAAAAAATCCATTCTGAAGCACCTAGAGGAGAACAAGATGATAAGGAACAGCCAGCATGGATTCACCAAGAGGAAGTCACACCTGACCAACCTGATTTCCATCCACAATAATGTGACAGGCTCTGCGGATGCGGGGGAAGAGCAGTGAATGTTGATAAACCTTGATTTTAGCAAGGCTTTTGACACTGTCTCCCATAACGTTCTCATTAACAAGCTAAGGAAATACTAGATGATAGTACTGTAAGGCAGATATGGAACTATTTGGATCATTGTGCTCAACAACTGGTCTTCAGTGGCTCAATGTTTACTTGGGAGGGGGTATCAGGTGGGGTTCCCCAGGGATCTGTTTTAGGTCCTGTATTGTTTTAATATTCTCATTAATGATTTAGACAATGGAATCAAGTTCACACATAGCAAATTTACAGACGACACCAAGTTGGTCTGAGTTGCAAATACCCCAGAGAGTAGGGTTAGGATCCAGAATGACTGGAATAGACTGGAAAAATGTTTTGCAATCAATCAGATGAGACTGAACAAGGACAAGTGCAAAGATGGAATGATTCATGCACAAGTACAGACTGGAGAATAAGTGATTAGGCTAAAGGATTGCAGAGAAGGACCTGTGATTTACAGTAGACTGTAAGATGAATATGAGCCAACAGTGTGGTCTTTTAGCAGAAAAAGCCAACAACATACTGAACTGTATTAAAAGGAGTGTCATTTATACATTAAGGGAAATGCTTCTTCCACTCTGTTTAGCACTGATGAGGCCATACCTGGAGTACTGTGTCCAGTTTTGGATCCCATACTTCAAGAAGGATGTGGACAGTTTGGAAGGAGTCCAGCACAGGTCAACAAAAATGATTAGGGGCCTAGGCAGCAAGACTTACAAGGAAGGGCTAAAGGAGCTAGGGTTATTTAGTTTGGAGAAGAGAAGACATGGGATTTCAAATACCTGAAGGGCAGTTATGGAAAGGATGGAGATGGGCTTTCCTCTATGGCTGTAAGGGGCAGTAGTAGGAGCAATGGTGTCCATCTGAAGCAGGGAAATTTAGGTTGGAGATTAGGAGAAACTTTCTGACTATGAGGGTGGTTCCACCTTTGGAACAGACTACTTAAAGAAATTGTGGAATCTCCATCTTTAGCAGTTTTCAAGAGCAGATACCTGGCTGGGCTGGTTTAGTCAGGGATGATACTTCAATGAAAAGGGGGCTGGACTAGATGACCTTGTGAGGTCTGTTCCAACCTTACTTTCCTATGATCCTAAAGATCAGGGACTGCAGGGCAGGGCTGGGTCCCGGCAAGTCCACATCCTGATGTGGGCACAATGAGGTGATTGTTCACATTGGGACAAGAGTGGCCCCTAACCGGGTTCCAGACCTGGGGCTACCCAGGTTATGATGTGGATAATCAAGTGATTGTTAGCATTGGGATGAGGGGGCATGTCACACATTCAGTTTATGATGTGATATAAACCCACCACAACAATACTACACATTTTTTGGTAATATTTTTGTGGCTCCTTTGTCATTTTATGTTGCCATAAATTCAGTGAATGTGTGGTGTGTTGCTATTTATAGCACAATTAAGACGTTAATTGTGTCAGAAATATAACATTTGCCAGGGGCCTTTTATTACTTTTTTTGGAGCAATTTTGCTGTCTGCTTGCTTCTCCAGTACGTCATCTCCTGTTTCACAGTCTTGGAGATTCTTCAGCTCTTTTCAAAATAATGGGTCTTCAGGAGCAGGAGGGGTTTCAGTTTAGGCAAACAGGAAAGAGATGGTGGATCAGCTGAAAATTAGGCTCTGTCCCTGCTCTATGGAGCCATAGCTCTGGAAAAGTCTTTTTTTTTCTTCATTCTGCCTTTCAAAAACAAGGTTTGTATTATATTCAGGAAAATGTTGGATGTGAAAAAATGTGGTACTTTCCTGTATTTTCTAATGCCATCTAGTTTCTTACTTGTTTTTATGAAGAAGCAGCTCCAAATAACACTTGGGAAGGAGTTACCAACAGATGTAAAAAGAGTAAACTTTGATCCTTGTGGTGACTGCTGTGCTTATCGAAGCAGCGAAATTGTCAAGGTGTTTTTTGAAGGAGACAGGCGAGTACAACTATTTGCACGCCACCCCCAGGAGGAAGCTTACCACAGGCATTAGTGCTTACAGGGAATCCTTTCCCTACAGAGGGAATTTCCTCTTCCTTTGCAGTGCTGAATTCCAGAAGTAGATTCAAGGCAGGGGAGTGGGGGTTTGTGTAAAGACCGAATAGTATCAGCGCTGGTGGTTGCTATGCTGTCTGGTTCTTCAGTCTTTTTCTGCCTAATTTTGGTGTCAGGCCATTGTTGGAAGAGGGTGGAGCTGGAGGCAGGCAGTGAAGAGAGAACAGGCAGAAGCAACAGGGAAAATAACAACTTTAATGGCAGGTTAGTAAAAAGAGCAGCCATGAAAATGCTTACAATTTCTGTGACTCAGTGATTAATTTCTGGTACACTGGAAAGGCATCCCATGCTTCTAAAGACTGAAGTTGGTATTTTCAGTATCACTTATGGCTCCCTTAAGCCCCCTACCATGTTGCATATGTTGTTGAACGTATGGGGGGAAACTCCTTTTTGAACTCATATGTGTATTAGATGAGTTTTCAAGATACATTTGTAACACAATGGAGAGCTGGACTGATCCCTAGAAGCAAATGATTTCTGTTTCTGGACACTTGCATGTTCTTTAAGCAGAAGCCACCTAACTGTTTACTGTGCTATTATCTCAGAAGACACTCCAATGACCAAATCCAAAAAAAAAGCATGATTTTTCATAGAATACTTCGTAAAAGTTATAATAAAATATATTAAGTATGTATTCAACTTGCCACCTAGCTTTAGTATTACTGACACTGGTGTAAACTGATAAGAAATTAGCAGTAGCTTTCTAAAAGCTAGCCACACTTTCCTAATAACCTTTTCCTGAAAAACATTTTGCTACTGGCATCTGGATACCATCCACTTTCTGCAGCAGTTGTACATAATCCCAAAACAGGATTTTGTCAGTGAAAAGTTACTAATGAGGTACCCAACCTGTTTATAGTGTATTTAAATTGATTTGGGAGATTATATTGAAGGATAAAGCTGGTGTGTTTTATTACTTGCAGAGATGTAAAATCACTTTGGGCAAGCACTTCATAAATTAAAAAAAAAATCAATTTTTTTGATGTGATGATAAAAACTATGCTTTGTGCAGCCATAGGTGTTCTATGAATCTTGCTCAGGAGTAGGATAAACACAGCATCCTATTTAAGAAAAAAATACATAGTCAGTAAATTTTCTGTCAAATGTGCTGATTGCGGCAGCTTGCCCAGAGCTAAATTCATTGTAATAAAAACTCCTGGACTGGAACATGGTGCCGTTTATGTTATTTGCCTCCTGAGTTGTTTTTGCAGTATATAAACCCAGAGCAAACAGCTGTCAGTTTGAAAACCTCTGAAGAGCCCTGTCACTAGGCATTGCTGAGCTCTGTTGCTTCGATTCTTTGAAGAATATGTCAGCTGGGCCCTGGCAACTGCCAGTGGAGGCTGGGTCTTAAGAAGCTGAAAGCATTGGATTAGAACAGCTTACATCTTTTGACTTTGTACCGGATCATTGGATTGAAATCGCTTTGATAGATGCTTTTTGAGGATTTTGTGTTTTTTGAGGTCCATGGAATTATACGTTGGGTTTCTTGCCCTTTAGTTTTGGACGAATTCTAGCAGCCAATTTAAAGCAGCATTAAGGCCGTAAAACCTAGACTTACTACATCAGGAGGGTGTTCCTGAAAAATTGAACAGAGCTCAAGATGCAGCTATTAAGTAAATCTCAAAAAAGCAATAGCCCTTTACAAATGAAATGATAGACTTGCTTCAGAACTAGTTGTACTGTCATGTGTGTGCGGCCTTGTAGGTTTCTTGGTATTCAACAAACAGCATAGCTAGTTTGGCAAAGTATAAGGTATTTTGTTTTCATTAAAATGAGAAAGCTGTATGCATAATATAAAATATTTTCTCCAGGTAGCATCTTCATTTAAATTTACCCTCCCTCCATTCCATTTTCTCTCATCTCTAATACTCTGAAAGCAAAATTAGCAAAGCATTTTTTTGTGCTCTTAATAATTTTTAATGACTAAAGTGATGTGTGTGGTAATAAAGTTAGTGATTGATTACACAGAAAACTGTAAAGCCTATGGCGAGAATTTTAATTAGGTTGTAAGTTCTGTTAATTGCTGCAACATCAGTACTGTCTTTGGCCTACATGCCTCAGGGTCTGCATATTGGAAATCAGCGTACTTTCTGCTACACCTTTGTTAGTCTACACTGATTCTCAACCAGGGTGCCACAGCATCCTGGAGTGCTATGACATCCTTTTATGGGAATCATGCAGTTTTAGCACTGTTAGGTGTGCAGACACTTGCACATGATTCACAAGATAAACCCAGAGATTTGAAATAGGAATCCATAATGTCAAAAATATTCTAAGTTGTTGTGGTCTCTCAGTTTGTTCCAACAGAAGAACTGTTCTGTTATTTTTCCATAGTCAAAAAAGAGTGAAAATAAAGAACTGACATTTTCCCAGGGGTGCTTTGAGCCTTATAAGGAGGGTCTTTAATCTAAAAAGAGTGCGAACCACTGATTTAGAAACTGTAGAATATTTCCAGATTTCTTACCAGGCACCAGATTATCACCCTTAGTCAAATTGACTAGATTGGTAATACATTAATATTCAATCCCATGGAAAGGAGTTTGATATGCTCCTGATACGCAGTTTGATATTACTGATATGCAAGTCCTTTCAAATCAATGGAAGGCTTCTCACTGCTATTAGCAGACTTTGGATCAGACTTAAAGGCCTGGATCCTGTAAAAACTTAAAGGCATGCTTAACTTCATTGTTTAACATAGAGTAACTCCACTGTTTTCAATGTAGCTACTTGTAGTGCAGTTAGTTAAGCATATGAGGATGTGTTTTTTGTAAGATAAGGCTTCTGTAATTAAACCATGTAAAAACTTCAGAAAAGCTAGAAAATTATAGTCATTCAGAGTATTGTACTTTGTGTGGTGTGTTTCCTTCCCAGAAGGATTTTGATTTTGTTTTGTATAAATGGGCATTACGGTACATGGCTTCTCTTTCTGTTTTGCTTCTCTCTCTCTTCATATCACGTCACATTATTCTTGATTCACTCTTGAATTACACTAAATCATTAACAAACCCAGAATTAGGATCATTAGACAAACTTACTACATTTTGCTATAAAAATGGAAGTTAACCTTTTCTCAGTAATAAATAACGTTCTTCTGGTAAATAGAGCTAGAGTGGAAGTGGAGACTGAATAAAATATAGAGTACAGATTAAAACAAGATAGAGAAAAGGTGTTAAATGGAATTCCTGTTATGTTTAACATAAAAATATCTAAGGTAGAAAACTATTTCATCTGCTGTCTTGCTCTGTGAACTAAATACTCATTATTTAAACCACAAAGAGTAGAGAATATCAATATGTTCCACAAGGTAGGATATTCTCAATTAATACTTATTGCAGGTACTTTGGCAGGAGTTGGCTCCTTTTAGTGCTTTTATATGCACTTGAGGAATACACTAATCAATGCAACCCCATAATCTTTTAAGTCTTGTTCAATTATATGTTAGGCCTAAAGGCAAGCTTTATTGATGTAAATAAGCCTTAATAAACTAGCTGCTTTTGTTTCTAATATTTTTCATTTTTTTCAAAGAGAGAAATGTTAGCTTCAGGTAAGTTTTTTTCCAGTTCAGATGAACAGTTCAGTTTTTTGAGCCCACACAAGAAACGAGAGAAACAATACTGGTGGTAACTTTTTAAGCCTTATATAACACTTTTTTTTAGCATTATGTGTCTATAACCTCAGGTAATGCTTCTAGATTTTGCATATAAATTATTTTATATCAGCAGTTAGTATGTGTTGGAGGAAGCTTGGGTTTGATTAATGAGAGACAGTAGACAGGAATGGTGTTAATGATACTGAGTTAAATGTCAGTCCTTACATATTTGTTCTGTATCCTAAACAATCGGCTTCAGTCGGCTTTTTAAAAAAAAAAGCATTAATGAATTTTACCAGGAGCTGCAGTCCCGTTGGATGATGAATGTGGCGTATACATCACATGACAGTTGTGGTTTTCATGTAAGTTGAGACATATCTGTACATTCCAGTCTTCAGCCTTTGACAATTTGTGTGTTTTTGTTTTACCTTTCCACTTCCATATTAAGCAATTGTAATTGTAATAAAATAAAAATAATTCTGTTCATGACAAAAGAAAGAATAAAAATAGATAGCTGTGCCTCTCTCATACTCCTTGGGCACATCTACACATGCGCTTTACTGTAGCGTTGACTAACTCTGTAGTAATGTGTCACCATCTACACATGTGGCACTGTTAGGCTACAGTTAACAAACTAACTCCGCTGTAGGATAGTACTGCCCAACACATGTACTATCTATCCTGTGGCGGAGTTATTTAATGCACTGCGACACATGTGTGGACGGTGACCAGGGCTGGCTGTGGCACAAGGGCACTATAGTGTGGGGGCTGCCTTCCAGCTAGCCCCACACTGTAGCACCCTCATGCCCCAGCCACCCCGCTGGCAGCATGTTGAGTTGGGGTGGTGCAGCCCTAGGCTGGCAGGCTGACCCTCTGGACCCGAGGCTGCGCTGCCGTGGCTCAACATGCTGCAGTCCCAGGCACACGTAAAGGCTGCACCCAGGAGCAATAAATTCCAGTGTGAACTGTGTTGGAGTTTATTCAGGTGCATTAATAGTATGTGTTGATGCACTCTGTCTTTTTTGACCTTATGAAAAAGACATTTTTAAACGCAGGGTAGGAAGTTAACAAACTCCAGTAGAACTTTGCTTGAATTTGTTTCAATTTGGTCATTAAATGAGCAGTGATAAAACTAATGTAACTTTGGCTATCTGTAAGTAATTTGCTTTTGTTTGTACTGTATATTGCATTTTAGTAACAAAAACGGGTTTTAAGAAACAACATGAATAACACACAGTTAAGGGATCTTTCTAATATAATTAATATTTTTAAAGACATTGGGCTCAGAGGTGCTGCATTATCAGCTAATACCCTGAAATTACTTCAAAATTGTGTCCATTTATCTAGGTTGGCACTTTCTCAGCATGTGGATTTTAATCTTTTAATTACCAATTTCATCCTTGTGGGCAGTAAAAAAATCTGTCAGGTTTTTAAAAAATAGTTTTCTCACAGTTATTTTACTAGGGACACCTTAGGTTATTAAAATTAGAAGAACTTAAAACAAAAAATTAATTCAGCTACTATAATTTGTTCCCCTGTTCACCCCTTGCTTGGAAAACAGAAATAGAGTATTCAATTTCACTTGGCTTATTAGGTCATTATGCTGCTGGGGAATTTTTAGCTGATTTAAGAAAAACTATTTTTACTGGATTGAAAAAAACAGAAATAAAGGGACATCTAGTACCTTTCATAGAGGCTTATTTTCATAACAAGTACTTTTTGGGCCAATATTTTAAACGAAGTAACTTTATAAAATTTCTTATTCAATCTGGTTCTTTATCATAGCACTGGTACTTACACTGCAAGGATTTTATCTTACTCCCTTTTGAGTCAATGGAAAAATGCTTATTAACTTTAGTGATACAGTATCAAGCCTTTATTTATCCACTTGATTCAGTAATACTTGGTGATATGGAAAATGTAAATCAGACTCTTACATTCAGGGTCTCTCAGATCTACGTTTATTCATGAAATCAGTGTGTAAGGAAAGCTAAATTGATAAAACTTGTATTCTCAACATATGCTGGAAAAAGGTGTAAGGTAATGTGACTTATTTTAGAATCATCTGACATTCCCCTATTGACTGTATGTGTATTTGTACTTGTGCTACTCCTACTTCAACTCAAATTATATTAGTTGAATCAGTGTAAACAAATCTGTTTTTATGATATTTATTTATTTTACCTATTTCATTGTATCTATATACCTCCTTTCATAACAAAATAAAAGGGAAACTAGAGCATCAACATAAAACAGAAACACCCTAACCAGTATCTCAACCTAGCTTCATTTGCTAAATGTCTGCCCAAATAGTAAGGTTTTATAGCACTTCTGAAAGATGTCCAGATTTGGTCTATGGTTGACCTCAAGAGGGAGGACATTCCACAGCTGAAGAATGGCTGCTGACAATGACCTTCCATATGGTTTCCCCAAGCAGACATGATGTATTGATGGTATTTTCAGGAGGTTGCTCTTGGCTAACCTTACAGATTATGATGGAGCATCTTCTCATCTAAGGGAGAAGGCAGTCACTTAGGTATATAGGGTCTAGACTGTTGACCATATAGGTCAAAGCCATCACCTTGAATTGCATCAGTAAACGTACTGGGAGCCAGTGCACACTCTGGAGCACTTGAATTATGTGCTTCTGGCACCCCATTGCTGCCAGAAGGAGAGTCACCACGTTCTACACCAGCTGCAGCTTCTGGATGGTTTTCAAGGGCAGCTCCACACAGAGTGCATTGTAGTAGCCCAACCTTGAGGTTAAAAAGGTGGGCCACATCTGAATCTGAAAGTAAGGGCTATAGGCTTCTTACTAGATAGTGTTGGTCAAAGGCATTTCTAGTCACTGCTGCCACCTGAAGATCCAGATACAGCAGAGGATCCAGGAGCACCCCAAGTTTGTGAACTTAAGTGACAAGAGCCAGATCAGTGATAGGTGTCCCAAGACCCTAAGTCATGTGGTCTGCTCATTACCATTATCTCTACCATAGCTTCAGTTTTAGTTGGTTCAACTGCATCCAGTCCCTAACTGCAGACAGGCAGGGGGTAAGGACTAAAACAGCATGGTCTGGGGCAGATGAGAAGAAAGGCAGAGGTGGGTGTCATAAGTATACTGATGGCACTGCACTCCTACTCTTGCAGCAGCCTTATATGCATATCTAGTGTACACAGCTGGACATACACCTGATAGACACATCTATATCTAGTTATACTGGTGAAAATCAGTGTAGTTACTCCAGTATACCTTATACAATAGAGATCACCCCTTCAACTCCATTTAAGTCTGTGGGCAACATTTAGTGCTTCTTGAGAAATAGTGGGAGGAAAGGTAAGGTTATTAGCTGGAAAGCCTGAGAGTGTCAGTAAGCCTAAAGGAATCTGTGTTGGCCTAATGTATGTGTTGAGGTGGGGTAGCAAAAGATGTAAATTGTATCAGTAAGACCCCCTCTGGGCTTCCTGAGACACTAGGCCAGATTTAAAGGAGAGTCTTTGTATGCACTGGAACATGAAAGCATTGAAAATAGAATTAGTTGTGCATCTCTTCCCTTCTTTTATCTTAAACTGTGGCTGTAACTAGGAAATCTGTGGTTACACAGTAGGTATGTATCTGGGAGGCATTGCCACTAGCTGGGATTAGAATTATATAAATTGGATATAACATTCTGATCCTATTAGAGTTTTTATGTTCTCTTTAATTTAAATAAATTTTTAAAATGATGCATAATGTATCCCCCCTGGGACTTCTGCAAGTGATGCATCCCATTTGATGATTAAACAACATCAAGGAATCCCTGATTTTAACAGATCCAATTATTTGGAGTTTCAAATGCATATATTGTTTATCAGAATTCAGAAATAGAATTGAAAGTACAATGTGATCTTCCTTAAGCATTATATATCCATCTTGTGATATTATCAACACATATCAAAGATTTTTATCCTTCCTTTTTTATAGTGAAAAAGTTTGGATAGAAACATGACAGCTCACTAAACACATTAAAATGCTAGTTAACTAAGTTTTATTTTAGTAACACCTGTGTTTAAGTGGAGGAGATCTGCTTAAACCCTATTTTGTCCTGACCCTCTACCAGCTGTTGAATCTCACCCAAGATGAATGCCATTTACCAATTTTGAACCAGTCGGCACATTTTATTAGTTCTATTAGGACATTTTTATTTTTATTGCTTATTTATTAGCTTCCTTACTAGAAGGTCATGGGGTTCAAATTACACAAAATGTTTTAGGCTCATATTACGGTGATGTAGTAATAGGTGGATTCTGTACTTTTATTCCATTATGTTGTCATTCTAAGACGACAGGAAACAGCCGTAAAGAGGAATCTCAAATTAATACAGTGCACCTCTATAAGTCTTAGTTCAAATTCGTTTCAGGGATAGTTTACAATGAAAGTTTTCTTGCTAGATGAAACAAGCATTTTATGGGGATGAGGTGTTGATTGTTATGAAAACTTGGTATTGCAGTGTTGATAATATCACAAGATGGGTATATGATGCTTAAGAAAGATCACACTGGTACCTGGTATAGTGGAAGATTACCAAAACTTAGAAAGGTTCTTTACCAGGAATCCTTTACAAAGGAGAAACAAATAAGTATAGGCACCATCTTTTTGCCTTTGAACAGAGTAGGTGAGTTTCAGCTCAGAACTGATGATCAGAGAATTACTAGAGTGGAACAGAAGTGTACATCTTTTAAAATCAATTTTATTGAAATGTTTTGGTTCAGTGTATGATAGGAATGTCACATTGTCTGTAAATTTACACTACATTAAAATAGATGGTGTGGTCTGTGTAAGCTGATATTCCATCTCAAGCACTTGCTAAATGCATGCAATTCTACTTCTGAGCTAACTAGTATTACCTCATTTAGTTGAGAACAACATGTTCAATATGTTTCTCATCTACATTTGGGGGGGTGGGATGGGGGCAGGACGTGGAAAGGGGACACACCTGATTTGATGAAATAAGATAATAAAAATGCATGCTAAACTTTGAGCCACATCCTTGATATTGTTAAAGTGACACTGATGCTGTAGGCCCAACATTTTGCATAGTGGAACCCTGTTAGAACGTCTACTACTTAATTTCAGTGTAACATACATATGCTTGTATATAACACTAAAAGCACTCAAATAGCAGAAGAACCTTTTCTCCAAAAACTCAGCCCTCCAAAATTGGGGTTTGTCTCTCAAATAGGGAAGTGATATTTTTTCCTTTGCTGGAATAGAAGAAGAACAGAGGTATAGAAGTATGGAGACACTGTGCTGTAGTGGCTGCCAGAATATCTGTTGCTTCTCTCTGAGTCAGTGGTAATTCTCATGGCTGCTGCTGAATTGGCAGTAGCTGAATTGGCTGCGCAGCCAAAAGCTGATGCCAATATGACAGTGGCTGTGAAAGGGTTAACATTGTAGCTTTTTTCAGTAAGCTGGCTGAGGGCAAGTGAGCTGCTGCCGACAGTTAGCTCCATGCATAATTTTGGAGAAATCTTTTTTTCTACATTCCAACTTTCCAAAAACAAGGTGTGTGGCTTATTTGGGGTCCTGTGGTATGCAAGAAAATACACTTTGTGTGTGTGTGTGTGTGTGTGTGTGTGAGAGAGAGAGAGAGAGAGAGAGAGAGAGAGAGAGAGAGAGAGAGTTCTTATGAAAACAATGTGTTATGGAAGATAAGAATTTCTGTCCCGGATTAGAACAGTAGTTAATGCAGTGCCCCATCCTGTGTCTGGTAATGGTTGTTGCCAACTGTTTCAGAAAAAAGGAGCTTTGAACTTGGTAGTTAATTTTATGCCTGAAAAAATGTCCTCGTTACCCCAAATTTGTTAAAATTCTTTACCTCCCTCTTTCTGTTTTCTGTGTACAAAGAGTTAATTAAGCAAGAATTATTTCTGAATGTAATGCTGAATCAGTTGATGATAAGGGCAGTCATATCTGTGTTGGTATGAGGTTAAGTTATGTTTAAAAGATGAAGTATCTGTGCCAATTATAGCTCCATTCAAAAACATGGCAAACAAGTCAGTGTTTGATAAATCAAGATGGGTAACATTGTTAGAGAGAAACACAAATTTATGTCCAGTTTTGGTCACAAAAGAGAATATGCAAAACAAGTTGCTTTTGACTTAACACATAAGCACTGTGTGAAGAGGTATGTCTTCAATCAATGACTTTGATAACAACTATTATTTTTATTGCTTTTGCTCCTGTTAGCAGTATATAGTGTTTACAGAAGCAGCACAATCAGTTAACAGTTGAACTAGTGTGCTCCCAATTGAATTGGAAACTGGGTTCCAAAAGCAACATGTTTTGAGATGGTTGGTGTTAAATCCAAAAGTCTGAAGAGTTTAGGTTATATTTACAGTGTGGATAGTTAAAAGAAACAACCTATACCTGAAGCAAATTCATTTTGGAAGTCATTGAGACAAAATGAACATGGCTCTATCTGTGCCAGTTTTGCAGAGTTGGTATTCTGGGCTCAAGCAGCACAGTAAGCATTTATAAATAGAATTGTAAACACCAGAAGATAACATTAATAGTAAAGGCTATAAACTATCTTTGACAGGATCATTAAGTTGACTTTTAATGCACTGTGAAAGATACTGATTAATTCTGAAGCATAAAACTTTAGACAATCATAAATAACATTCTTCTCATTCATACCTGAATTAAAAATTTACCAGTACACTTTAGAAAGAGTAGACAAGTGTCTAATTGAGATAAATTTAATAGAGGTTCATCTTATTATTTTAATAGAGGCAGTATGCAAATTGCTTGATCCTAAAGAATCTCTGACTTATCAAGATTTGTATAAACTGTTATGCCTGAGTGATAGGAAAATGGTTTATACACAGAACTAGGGGAAAGCTGTACTGCTCCATAAAAGAATATATTCTTGAACTGAAAGGCATGATTGGGAGTTGAACAGAATGGTATATACAGCTGAAAAGAAGAAAAATTGTAGTAATAGTATAATCCATTTATAAGTTAGTTTTGTTTAAGAACAATCTCTGCATCTGACAAGTGAACATATTTTAACATAATGGATACTGAATAGAAGAATGACTGACTCACTACAACTTCACAGCTGCAGATGCATCATGTTTTGTTGCATTAGGTAACTCCAGAATGACTGGGTATACACTAGAGAGCAGAATTTATCCCATGAAATATTTACATCATTAGCAAGGTCAGGGGTAACCACCCTGCAGCATGGCACAAGTGGCACAGGCACCCTCTGTGTGTGGCACACAGCAGATCAGGGAGGGGACAGGCAGCACAGTACTAGATTGTGCAAGAAGCAGAAAGAAGAGCAACAGATTGGTTAGGGGAAGGGAACTGGATTGGCTCTCAGTGAGGTTTTGGGGGTAATTTCTGGCAGGCTTGCCAAAAAGGTTGACCCCCCCCACTAACCTAGATCGTGTACTGGTGAATCACATGCATGTCCCGTCCAGATATTGGTAGCTTTCTATATAGTCTTTTTCTAATAGACTTTACAGTGGAATGATTTAGCAAAGTGTGGGATCTTTATGTTTGGATGAGTGGGAAGAGGTAGGGTAGGGTGAGACCAGATAAGTTAAAAGTAGTCATAAGAGAGATTTCCTGTGGAGCGTGTTTCATGCTATGGACTTTTATTTGCAATGTGAAGAGTTAGGAGTTTTGCAGTTAAAGAACTGGGGTGTTGGTAAAGGGCTGCAGGCTCTTGGTAGCAGTAACCCTGATTTTTGTTGGCTCTCAGAGCCATAGTGGTCTGTAGGAAATAGTGTGTGCTATGCTCCATGAGAAAACTTTGTCCTTTCTTGTTTTCTATTCCTATTTCTTGCTTAGGGATTTTTTGTCCACAGGATTCACGTGGCCCTGTGTTTACTCATCTGAGGCGTCTCAGCTTTCTAGATTTGTCTTTGATAATGAGGCTATTTGGCAAAAAAAAAATTGGAAAATGAGTCAATCACTGTTTAAAGTTATCTCCCCTTTTGTATTGAGAGCCAAATGGATGCAGTCATACTTTCACTGGGGAAAGAAAAATTATTCTAGTGAATGATCTTAGCAATAGTGGTTTCCCTCCCTCTGAGGACTGTATTCTATTCTGTATAAAAGGCACATCGAGAACTCCCTGTAGTAGGAAGGTACTGTGAGGCTAATGGTTCACAGAAGCATGTCGTTCCACATCTAAAAATAAAGTGCAAGGAAATACAGGTTTGTAAGCCATAGGTACACTTGAAAGATTAGAGGCGTAGTGAGAGATCTGAAGGAAATGTGCTGGAATATTGAACTGTCACCCCCTCCATATATATCATAAATTGTCTGTTTTAGGATCTCTTCCAGCTATTGCTCGGGGAACATCTGTACCAGTTTTAAGGCTTTTGGTAAAGAGCCATCCACAGTACATTTGATATGAAGCTGTTGATGTTTATTCTGTGCATTTGCTCTCTATTAACGGTGCCATCCAAAACATTAATATTGGTATTTGTCTCTTTTTTTTTTGTTTTTGAAAAGAATTCATACTGTGCTGTACCTAGAGACATCCTTCCAATCTGTCTTTGTACTTCCAATTCATGAATGCAAACATTCATTAGACAGCATATGTGCTTTAGAGGGCTGTTGATCCATGCTTTGCCTGCCTTCTGTTGTTGACATAGTTCAGAAGTTAAGTGACAACCTGTTTTCAAAGTGATGAAGCAGTTGAAGTTCATGACCTGAAAGGTAATTGTCTCTGATGGGCTTTCTTATTAGTGCACAGGCATATGAATAACCTATGTTTTAATTTCTTAACTGCTTTCTGTGCACTTCAATTAGGAAAAGCAAAACACATTGTTCTGTACTTATTTTTAAATTTTATTCATCAATAAGACCAATATTTTATAATTAAGTATGTATGAAAAGAATTTTACCTTTTTGTCATTATTTTGATTTTTTTTAAACGCTGAATACACATAGCGTTGGATCAAGGCACATACAAGACTAGCCAAAGGGCGTACAATGCACTTTGGTTTTTTGTTGAAAAAAAAAAAGAATGATAATGGCAACAAAAATAGTGGCTTGGGTTTTAAACATTAAATAGCTCGCAATTCTGTAGGAAGCTACAAAGAGAATGTTACCTTACATTTTTAAATGAAATTTCTGAAAAACTGTGACAGTAATGGGCAGTATTCCTGACTGTAGTTAAAGGATATTTAAAATAGAGCAGTATATTATATTTAATTATATGTTTTAGAAGTAACTATATTTCTGTATTTAGCAAATGTACAATTATCCATTTATGCTCATGACTCTGAATTGGCTGAGGCTTTACTTACTTTCAACTGTTTCCTTTTAGCCTTGTTCATTTTTTATTCTTTCTCATGAGTGGAATTATTAACACATTTTCTGTTGCAGTGCAGCTTCTAAATTTACCTCTTTTTCCCCCATCCCCAAATGCTTATCATCACCCATCATCATTTTCCTCAGATAAATAGACTAATCTTGGTACCAGAAACTAAATCTACCCTTGGTTTTGCAGTGCTTGATGAATTCTTGAAGCCACTTTTGGAGTTTTGTTAACTTCTAGGCCTCAAAATTGTTTTTAAGACAACAGCTTTATTCTCATGCATATGATCAATTTGTGTATAAAATAAATTCTGATTTCACTGTTGTTGAATGGATATATCCAGACAGCTGATATTGCCCATTACTACGCACATTTTTGTTTATTGAGTGTTGTTGTGGTTTACAGATGTAATAGTCCCAACATTGTTTGTAGTTCTGTGAATTTTTGCAGCGGCTTTTTAATCTCATCAATCTGCCAGGTTTAACATTTTATTAATACCAAAGTGAAAAATGGCCTGTGCTTATACTTACAAGGATCTCGAATGCAAAGTCCTGATTGTTCAACACAGCAAGAAAATTCACTTTCACAGTCAACAAGTCATCTTACTCAGTAGAACACAAAAGTTAAATGGTCTGTAACTTCAATATTAGCAAGGAAAATACAGTACAAATTACTAAAAAATACTAAAATATAGAATTGTGGTCAGGTATCCCCGCTACATTAATCGCAGCAGTAGCCTGAAATTTGAAACTTTTAATAAAAAGTTCTTAAATATAAATTATATGGCAAATGTACAGTACATTGCTTTGTCAGTCTTTTAATCCAGTGTTTTGCAGTAGAACAGCAACCTTTAAAGTCATTCATTTCTTGTTAGAAAAACAAACCAAAGTCCATCATTTCCTTCTGTATCATGAATGGGAATGATCTGAGTCTGGAATACCACTGTCCCTGTAACTTCTGTTACTACTGCTTTCACTGTGGTTATTTTTATATAGATTCATTCCATTAGGTGGGAAAATGGTATGTATTACAAATTCCTCCTTGGACACTTGGTCATTATTTATTGGTATCATTTGAAAAGAAGTCTCCCTGATTTCTAGGATGGAGTTGTCCTTCTTAGTTCCAGCTTCAGCATAGTCATCTTTTCTCCTCCGTCCCTTGCTGTATGCACAGTTCCGCGAGAACAAGGATCCATTTCTGTGAACATACCAGCATACTAAAGCAAGCAAGGCTATAGCTACTAGTGCCACTGCACCCCCTATGATGGCAGCCAAAGGTAAATTAGAGTTTTTGTAAGGTTCTTTCTCCTGCTCTCGGTTTAGGGTTGTTGTGGGATTGTACATTTTATGGGGTTCTGTCTGAGTCTCTATACAAACAGGGGTTTCATCGGAGAGATAGCGGTTACTGGTTTCCATGGGAACCATACATACACGGTATGGTGATTCTGGCTCAAGGGCTGTCAGTAAATAGTCATTCCTGTCTCCTGTTACTATTGTTTCAGTTATAGATCCAAAGGCAGGGCTGTGACCCATCTTCAGCCAACTCAGTCTCAAAGCAGTCATTGGTAGTGCAACTTTCCAAGAAATATGAATCGTTTCGGTGCTTACAGATTTCACATAAATTGTAATGATTTTGCGTACTGGACTTGCTGTGGTTCTGTAGTTTTTGTTCAAATTAGGAGTCTTTATGTCTGGTTGTTTGGTCACAGAAACTGGCCAGTGTCCTTGGGCCGGGTATAATGTGTTTGGTACTGCAGTAGTTATTTGGATGGTGCTGACAATACCATCATCCTTACAATCAAATAGTTCTGCATTGAGGTCCTTGATAGCCATTCCACGCACTTTCTCTGGTGCTTGACACATCAGTCCACGTACATTAACTTTTAAAGGCAATGACTGCAGCCAGTCACGTACCCATTTCATTTTGCACCCACAGTGCCAAGGGTTGTTACGAAGAAACAATTGAGTGATGTTGTCCAGGTCATCAAAGACACCCTGAGGTAAATTGCTTAGATTATTATTGGACATATCTAGTCTATACAATTGCCTTAAATAAGAGAAAGCATTGGGTGGTACACGATTTATATGATTTTCTTGGAGATAAAGCTTTCTTAGGTTTGTGCCTGGCAAATTTACCGGTGCAGCTGTAAGGGAATTGCGGACCAATGACAGTTCTGTTAGATTGACTAGATTCACGAAGACCTTGTCTCCTAATCCATGATTGTTTAAAAGATTTCCGTCTAAAACAAGACGTTTTAGATTTGTAAGATCTTGAAGGGACAGCTCTGAAATTGTGGAAATGCGATTATCATCCAAGCGTAGCTCTTCTATCGTTTTAGGCAGACCCCAGGGAATGGTGCTAAGGTGATTTCGAGAAAGAAAAAGCAGTCTGAGATAGATGTTATCCCGGAAAGCTCCATCTTCAATGCTCACAGCAGAAACTGAATTATCATCCAAATGCAATTCTTCCAGATAAGGAATTTGTGAAAGTGAATCATAAGTAATAGTCCTTATATTATTTTCCTGCAAATGTAGTTCTTTAACATACTTAGGAAGGTTGGTAGGGAATTCATCTAGACTATTGTGATATAAGTATATTCTTTCTACCCTAAGCAAGTTTTTCAGTTCTGAAGGAATCCCCACATTATTTATTTGATTGTTCTGAAGGTACAGAGTGGTAGCATCCTCTGGAATTCCTGTAGGGATAGATGTCAAATCACGATCATTACAGTAAATGAAACCTGCATCACAGCGACACACTGAAGG
Source organism: Alligator mississippiensis (assembly GCF_030867095.1). Taxonomy (NCBI): domain Eukaryota; kingdom Metazoa; phylum Chordata; order Crocodylia; family Alligatoridae; genus Alligator; species Alligator mississippiensis. The sequence continues at coordinate 220,337,304 of NC_081824.1, read as the reverse complement.
GCATGATTTAGCGCTGACAGAATGAGGTGCCATTTTAAGCAATAGCCCTATTTTAGTCCAAATTAGGAAAATGTTCCAAGTTATACCAATCATGGTCAGGAATGGTGAGATTTGCACACAGTTTAGTCTTCTGGTCTTCAACAACCTAAAAAACAGAATAATAGTATCCAGATTATTGGTCAAGAAACTAGAATGAATTACACTTTTCAAACTGTAGAAGATATGATGTGTGTATTATTGTAAACCTGATAATATTAGGTTAATGATTTAAGTTCTTTATATCAGAATTTCTACTTTGTATGGCTTAGAATTTGTTTTGTATAATAACTTAAAATCATCTGAGTTTTATATGCATATTATTTTCTTAAGCAAAAATACACCTTTTAAACCGATATTAAAGAGTTTACCTTCATTCCAATTTAAGATGTTTAGTATTGTTTGGGGAGGGAGGGGAGCTGACAGGTGGGTCCCAATACGAGTATAATAGTTCAGCAGATGACCTAGTGTCTTCAGTAAAAGGCCACAACACAAACAAAAAGCAAGGACCAAAAAAGAGCCCCTTTGGCCTTAGACTGGTCAGCCCCATATTGTTGTAATCAAAGCACAATGCAAATAAGTAATTTGTTATTACTGTTGAGCTTGGGCCTTTAAAAATATTTGGAATGGTCAAAAGTGAGAATAACCCAAGGAGCTGGTATGTAGCCTGGGAAATATTTTCAGAGCTGCTAGAGCTACGCTCTTCCAGATGACTGGATGGAGTATTTCATTACATGCTTAATTTAATGTTTAAATATTTGTCATTCTTGAAAGTCTCCTTTCTAAGCATTATGCTAATAACAGACTATTTGTCAGGTTTACCCACGTTTTCACATCTTGTTAATTTAAAGTGCAGTGTAGAATATAAAAATAAACTTGTGATATTGAAATTGGACCATGCATTGGTAGTGTTTGTTTGTACATTCAAATTACATAATTAGCATGTTTATAACTTCCAAGACAACATCATTCAATTATCATTGTAATTAGGGTACTGAAAATTTATAAGATGACCTAGGTATTATGCGATGTCAAGACCTTTTCTCTTGCAGGTTCATTTATTAATTGTGCATTGTTTTCTGCAGAATAACAGAAAAAAATAAATGAATATTCAGCCTACCTTATTTAAAGGTGTGAGTAAATTTTGTGCTTGAAGAAATCCAATAAACATAAATATTTTTTTTCTCTGGAGAGTGACTTTTGAAGTTTTATGGTTTATTCCATATAGTTGTGTTTTTCTTGACTGTGTTTACTCAAGTGACCTTTCCTAGTAATGTATGTATGCTTCCTGTCTAGCTCCACTATGTTCAGTGAACAATCCAACCAAGGTTTATCATGGTACATAAGCACACCAGGTTGTAGAGGGGAAAAGCTTCAGTTTCCTGATTATGTGCAGGAGTGAGACTTCTGTTTTTTTCTTCATATAAAGTCTATGCATGAGGAGCTTCTTTTGTTGGATGTAATGCCCTTAGCAGAAATTGTTCTCTTTGTAATTCTTAGGAACTCTTTTATGTGCGGTAGTAGTCTGGGATAGTAACTTTAGTTCCCCGTGATAGAAACTATTCATTATGCTGAGGCTTGAAAGCTGATAGATTCTTCAGGAGGTTGAGAAAAGTTTTTATTTGCTGTCCCAAATTATCCAAGTATAAACTTTGTACAGTAGTTACATCCTGATAAAGCCATACCTCCTTGGAAAGGAACTGTTTCCAGCTTTCACTTAACACATTTTTTTCCAAAATTTGTAATACAGAATTTTTTTCCTTGTGGTCCGTAAGACCGAGTTATTTAAAGTAGAATTTATGCGCTTCAAATGATTTTCTTCTAAAGAAACAGAAGTACACTGTTTTCATCCTAGAGAAGTCCTCTTCTAAAACTTCCCTTGAACTGTTAATATCCTGTGAAAATAAACAGATTGTTATAACAATGGGCACTGGCCACAAAGAGAAGCTGTACACTTCATTATTCTTTTATATAAACAGTTACATTTTATTATATTCATAACACATACACTGCTCCCTTAATATGTCAATAATTCAGTAAAATGTGTGGAGCTGCTAACAGTCAGCAACCCTGCTGTCTAATTTTACATTTGTTGTGTCTTTAATTTAGCGATCTCATTTTGTCAGTCTCAGTGCAATAGTAATTAAAGTCAGTTTTAATCAACAAAGCATAGAAAAATTATTTTTGTAAAAAGAAATGCATGCCCCTTTGGATTAAAAATGAGAAGTCCAGTCTTAGTGGAGGCTATGCATGCTTTTACCACCTGCTTTCATTCTTGCTATAGTGTGATCCTCCACTTTGCTTTAAACATAAAATAAAAAAAATAACTCTGTGGTAATTAATGAATTAAAAGTAGAAAGGATGGGCCTATATACGCTGTGTTAACGTTTCACCTTAATCACAGACAGTACTCTGAAGTATGTGGATTACCTGGCCACCTGCCTTAATTCAGCCTTCAAGGATGAGGACATCTCTGTGTGTTACATAAATTGTACTAAAATATGTAGTGTTATTCAAACGTAAGCTATTTTATTGCATTGGCAATACCTTGCCATGAAGTAGTTACTCAGATCAGCACTTCATAGTGCTGGTGTGCTCCAGTTTCTGACATGGTAGGGTATCAGGGAATAAGACCTGTTATATCTAAAGGAAAACCTCTGGCTTGGCTGTTTAGATTTCTTAAATACAAGCATAAAATCTGATTTTAGAGTGTTTTACTTCAGGAACTTTTATTTTACAGGGTCATCCAGTGAGATTCATAGTGTATGTCCTGTAAATGCCCGTAGGTAGCATTTCTATTAAATGGAAATTCTTGACCCTAAAATTAAAAAAAGCCATAACAGCAATTTGCTTTGCCCCTTATCAGTTGCATATATTCCAGTAAGCCAGCCATCTTCAGAATTCAACTGTTCTAAGAAAACAGGAGCCTGAAGAATGGCTCCGTTATCCCCAATTAGAAACTTGTTAATGTTTACAATAGTTAAGCATAGTAAAAATTAAACTAATTTTGTCTTTTGCAACTTGGAAGTGGAATGCTATGGACCTGATTCAGCAGTTACATTGGTATTAAACTATTGTAAATTAGATATTGATCTGTAATGGAGGTATGGGAGACCCTAATTCTATGTAAAGAAACCCCTTTGGAGTAAAATAAATGTCTACTAAGGGAACTTTTAAATACTGTGTTCCTTCTTCTAGTTGTTTTCTTTCTAACCTGTTTCAGTAGTTCATGTTAATGGAAGTAGTGACTTAAATTAACGTATGTGGTTACTCTTAAGAATGGAAATATTTTTACTTTTACCTTAAATAATGCACCGTGTGTTAAAGGAAGTTCTAATACCTGTTTACATCTTGGCATAATAGAATAGCCTATCATTTTTAGGACATTTCTAACCTATGCTACCCAATAAGCATGAGCTGCAAAATAGCAACAAGTCAGAAACAATCTGTGAAATTAAATCATGCATTGTTTAGTATCTATGACCTACATGGCTGCTGTGCATGTGGAAATATGAGGTGATGCAGCCTAGAATCTATTCCTAAACCTTGTGATATACTTCATTGTCTAATTTGCATAAAACTGACATTCTTGCCAAACTCAAAATTACAACAAAGGTCTGAGAGAAGATATTTTCTTGAAACATAATGTGGGGGGAGGAATATAAACTTGTAAAAATAAAAAACCAAACCCCAAAACCCAAGCTTTTAGAATATGAGGAAACTAACTTTTGCTAATCCATTGATAAAAATGAGAGAAAATAGTTTATTAGAAGTTTTCATAATGAACATGGTGCTAAAAAGTGAACTGAAAAAATATGCATTTGATTAGTTTCTGAGTATGTATTCTGAGAAACAAAAACAGTTACAAACAGGTGGAGACAGAGAAGATAAATGTATTTGTTTTACCTTTTCAAATTTTAAACTGTTGCCTCTTTGCTCCATTTGATATGCAACCTTTCATTTATTGCCACTATTGTATTAGTGGCAATGGAGGATTAAACTGAAAGCACTAAAGCTCATTAAGTTCTTGGAATTTTTTTATCCCTTCTCTCAAAATTACATCAAAACAAGAGAAAGAAAAATAAAAGCAGGTCTCTCTGGAGAAGAAGACACTGTTTCAAAAATGTGGATTAAGCTTTGCCCCCCTCCTCCCTTTCTTAAACTGAGAACAGTTTTCTTCAGGTTTTGATTGTGTTTGATATCTTGCACTTCCCTTTTATATCTCAAGCTATAGCTGAAAACAATGTTTTTGCATATCAAAGGCTGCAGTGATCTGTCTACAGAGAAGAAGGGAATCCTGCTGCCATGCTCAGACTTTCCTCCTCTTGAGCTGTCTCTACATATTCCCTGACATCAAGTCATTATAGCTGAGCCTGCAGGATGAAAAGAAAAATGACCCCCCACTGGTACAGACACAGTGTCCAGGTTTCTACAACATCGAGTTGGGAGGCTTCATGGACCCATGGTTTTGAAAGAAGTCATTAATTTTGAACAAAACAGAAAAAAACCTTAAGGAAAAGAGAGGGAAAGTTGAAGTAAAGTCTTAATTTATGCTTTAAGAAATATATTTATATCCAGATTTCTTCAGTTAAAAAAATAAGAGGTGAACCACTGTGAACAGAAAGTTTTAAGTACGTCTACTTAATATATTCATGGTCTTTCCTAAAATAATAATCCTTGTTAAAATGTTTGGAAACACAATTTTCTGCACATATGTTATATGGCTAGTGATAACCTTACGTGTACTTATTCCAAAATTGAAGCTGTACTAAGGATGTAATTCTTGCACAGAAATGAGGACAGTCTTATTTTAAAATGTGTAAAGTAAACTGTACTATATAAAGAAAAGATATATGGGATAAAACACTTGCATTATTGAACTTAAGGAAATCTATGTAGTAAAATCTATATAGTACTTAAGTGCATTATTTTGCTCTAAGCAAAAAGTGTTAAACTATTTACAGTAACTTAGCAGGATGCTGGAGCCTTTAGCCAAAAAATAAAAAGTTAAACAGATCTTCCCCTCCCCCCCATCCTTTGATAAAAGCTGCACAAAGTCAAGAATTGTTTTTAGTTCATTTTAAGTGTGGCTTCATTTAGACTGCATCAGTTTCTTAACTAGTCAATATAACCTGTTTTCTATGGTAGGAATCTGGGTACCTGTGAAAGCTGATGGTTTGTTTCCAGTTACTGTCTAAAACAATTATTGAAAACTATGTCAAGCATTATTTTTAGGCTGTAAATGTAGAGTTAATTCAGCTTTAAGAGTTTAAATTTCAATATTTCAAACCATTTGAGTTCTTCATTAATATTTCACTTACTGTGTATTACTGTATTTTTAAATGACTATGTCAGTATCTGGAATGGATGGGCATCAAAAGAAATGATGTCTTTAATGTGTTTTAGATTTGTAAAAAAATTATTGAATAATTGCCCATTGTGTATGTGATCAGTTTAGAACCTTTGATCAAGTTACTGGATTACAGAGGCCACAATTGCTTAAAAAGGTCTATTAAGTTTTTAAACGTGTACAAAGTATTCAGTTGTATTTAAAACAAAGTATATGTATGGTTTTCTTAAATGTATTTTTCAGGGTTAGTTGATAGTGACAGCAAAATGCTTTCTAAACACCTTGTCTAGGAGCTGAAATTACCACTATCATCATATTTCAGGAAGGTGCCCCATTCTTTTGTTTGACGCTAAGCAAGCAGAGGGACCTCTAAGTATCCTCCTGAGGGCCAAGGAATTTAAAATGGATGTGGAGCATGTAGACTTCTTAGTTTAAATTATTTCTTCTCTCATGCTGAATAAGAATTTCTTTTTGCTTATGAAAACTTTAATAGAAATATGCAAATTTTCTTTCCCCCTCCTGAAAAACTTAAAAGCAGAATCATTCACTTTACTTGCTTCTGTATGTAAATCAAGTTGTTTTTAATGTTGACTTTAAGTGGATGCTGAGTAAAAGTGTGAAATTTCCTGCATTTTTGCATGCAGTGAAAGAGAAGCACTATTATTGTTCATTGAGGTGGATGTAAAATGATATTCCATTGTACAATTAATATTTTCTGAAGGGTTTTATGGCCAGTATTTCTGTTAGTTTTAACGTGTCAAAATGAAAGGAAGTTTCTGTAATCAGAAGTGAAAATTTGCTGCTGTTAGTCCAGAGTATTGTAGAAGTTCTGCTTATATGAAATGCATTCTGCTTCTGCTTCGCCTGTAGGAATGCTGCAGTTTGAATGCTAAATTGTAAAACAGAAAAGATAGCACTTGAATAGTATGGGGTTGGTTTTTCTGGGGGGATTAAGGGGAGGGAGGGAGTGTTGTATTCTTTGGGTTTAGCCAAGTATGGCCTCTAGGTTTTCTTTTCAGAGTTGCAGCTAAGGTAACTTACTCGCATAGAAAGTTAAAGAATAGAGAACAAATGCTGTCATTGTCTCAAAGTAAATTTTTTCCCTTGTCAAATTTAAGTGGAATTGTACCTGGTAGGGGCTTTAACAAATTCCTGGCACTGAAGCTGAGGTAGAGCAAGAGGTTAAGCACACACAAAATACCGTTCATTTGGTAGACAATGCTTCAATGTTTTTTCTTTCCCACTTAGAATAGTTGCCGATGGTCTTTTTAATAGTTTCCCTGATATCGGCTATCTGATGGTTAAATTGTTTTTCATAACATACATGTTACTTGTAAAATAATCCAAGTGAATAATGTCGTCGTAGTTCTTAGTGGGAGAGAACAATTTGTGATGTATACAATTTGTGATATACATCTTCCTTACTAAAGGCTTTTCACAGTGCTAGCCTTTGGTGATTTTTTTTTAGTCACCTATAAAAATACTTGCAAATGATTGCTATATTAATGTTTTCCATCTACATGTGCATCTTCTAGTGGTTACTGTTGGCTAAATAAAACTTTATAGAAATATTAGCATAGATGTCTCTTTCTGGAAGGTGTAAAAGATGGCCACCTACCAATTAAAGACATTTACAGTAAATTTAATGGGGGAAAAAAAGAAAAATGTAAACATTTCCTTGTTCAGTTTCTGTTTTCTTAGATCAGTTAAAAACTTTTCATTTTAAATGTGATAAAAACATGAAGAACAAGAAATGCATCTTTCTTATTCCTGCAGTAAAAAGCACACATTTTCTTCCTGAAGGTGAACGCTTGCTGTGAGTTTACTACCGAGTTTTTGCCCACTGGGGGGTGGTACACACTACAAAAAGTCTGCTTTTAGGAGCCAGAAGTCAGATGTTTTTTGCTGCTGTCCAGTTTTCTCTGCTTTAATTACAACAAAGTCTCCTGTTGAGAAAAACAGTGGAGGTCTCCAAGGGAAAAAAAATCACCCTTTGAAAGAGTTTACTGAATCTTACTTGCCATGTTGACTTCATTAACCATGGTATTTATCTGGTCATTTTCAGTATGAATGTGATTAAAACAAAATTGTCTGAATTTAGGGGGGAAAATAGACACATTTAAAATTCTAAAAATAAATAATGAATTCTGTAAATTAATAGTGGTATCTAGGGAAGGAATAGGCCAGAGGACATAGGGAAAATACATGGTTTATAAGTAAAATGAACTCAAACTCTTGGTAATAGAATTAACACAATGATGACATAGAATCAATTCTCTACATTTTAAGGGAACAAATGGGGTTTTTGTAATTCAGGGCTATCTATTATGTGAAATATTTAAATCTGGAACCTTTGAAAATGAAAGTCTAATATTAAAGTATGTTTCAAAGTTTTTTGGAAGAAATTAAATGAACCTTAGGTTTCTGTATGGTTGTGAGGGGGAGGGGTCAAACAAATGCTTAAATTTGACCTAGTAAGTCAGATTTACAACAGGTTAGGACTTGTGACATATATTGACAAGAAAAATATGGATCATTTATTACTCTGACAGTAGACAATTTTCTATTTGTATACTTGAATTGATGGTTGCATTTTGCATCTGGGTGCAAAGAAACGTTCATTAAGACACTATATCCTGAGGCAGTAGATGGTGAATGTAATTGGAATTTCTGTTTGTTTGGGAGGTAAAAGAAACAGAGCTCGTAATAATTAATAGTTTATTAATCACATTTCAATCATATTTTTTCACAGACTCTAAGTTAACCCCAATGGATATGTGGTAGACAATGAATATCCATAGTTACATATTTCCAAGAGGTATTTAGCCAAGACCATTTACATTTAGAAGTTGATCTGACATGATTTCTAGGTAAAAGCAGCTTTAATTGCATTATGATTCTGCATTTCACTAATGCTGATGAGTAGAAAATGTTCAGTTGTACAGTTGAACTGACCAGAATTGATTTGAAGGGAAGTAATTTTTATGTTCAAACCAAATTAGTAATGTATGACTTAACAATACCTTCATTAATTAGTTAATTGCATGCATTCATTGTCACTCTAATACATTGCAACACTTCTTGCAACTTTGACTAGATGTGTCAGAGATGTGCACAATCAGTGCATCTGACAGTCACAGAGATTAAAAGTTTAAGTTAATCAAAATACAATACCTGAAATAGAAATAGCATCCTCTTCCACAGCAGTGTTTGCTTTTTGCCACTGATTTATTGACTTAAGGCTTAGAGTAATGATAGCTATATCAGAAATAATATATTTTGATGGTATAATCTCATGTGAATGTTAAAGTGGAGAACAGTGTTTGCAGATAGTGCTTTTGTAGTAAGGTTATGTTCAATGTAAGCCTTAAGCCTTACAGACTATTCAGTTACAGCTCTCATCAGACTGAAGGAAGGGTATGAAGAAGTGAGACTAGTACTTTTTATATACGTGAACTAGGATTTTTTGAGGAAATAATCTAAAAAGGTGGCCTGTATAAATAAATTGAACATTAAGTTTTTAAAATTCATCTGTAAACATATAAACTAAGTATATACATTTTATATCTTTGCAAAAAGAAATGATAACATTAGCAACTTAGTTAACAGGGAATCAACATAGAAAAATGTTTATTAAAATTGGGCATCCATAGATAGTTTCACATGAAAAATAGTATCAGGCCATTTTTTAAATGTTTTAAAATAATTTCAATCTCTGAGAAAAATTAGGTTAGGCCTGTTGCATTCTTTCTAATATATGTGCAACCATTTTGTTCCACAAAGAATCCATTGGAAATTTTGTGTCTATGTGTCACATTTTGTAGAACCTGTTCAGTGGAAAATATTCCTTCCCTTTTTGTGTGCGAGTGAGATACACAGTCACAAAAATAAGTTTTTAAATGAGTGGACAATCACTACAGAGTATAACACTAGCAGGATTTTTTTTTTAATTACTGAATATAGCAGTTGGAATGATTGCATGCTTGATGCACTTCCCTAGAGCTTAGCTTTGTTAGTTTGTCTCACTAGATTTGTTGAATTATTATGCAGGTCACATACTACATTTGTCCAAGCAATGAATTTTGGCATTATACTAGGAAAGGAATATTTTTAAGCTTTATTCTTTCCAGTCTGAGTTTAATTAAGCTGTTAAAACTCACATCTGTTTTCTTCATTACAGACTTGTGGGATAGTAATTCAGGCTTTAAAATCTAGGTGTAGCTGTTTGTTTATCCTTTACAAAAGATTGTAAGTATACTGAAGTAGATCGAGCTGTGAACAAGATATTTGTTCTTCATGTACAAAATGCTCATGTGCTGAAGGATTATTGATTTCCTTTCACAACTGCAAAAACAACTATTAAGGGATAATACCACACATGCAGTACTAGCCATGCTTGGAAAATGTGAAGCTTTAATTTTAGAGAGACAATTTATAATGTGTTTTTTTTCCTTGTGATTAGAGCAAAGTAATAGTCTTCAGGTTCCTGATTTATATACAAATGTTTGCAAAGGCTGAGACTGTCATAGAGATTGAAATGATTTGTTTTTAAATTTGACCCATGCTTTTTATAAAAACTTCTTATTTATGCAGCACAGCCGGACTGCCTGGCAGTTTTGCTTTTATCTTATTGCTCATCTCCGATTGCTAAATTTGTTGTCTTTCAACACTTGAAAAATCTTTGTGGGGCAGTAAAAGATAAAAGTTTCTTGGAAATTAGAAGAAATCAATTAAAACACTTACCTACAAGATGAGAAAAAGAAATCCTATTTACAATGCAGGAACAGCCGTAATTCCACTAATGGTCATGCGAAGTAATAAAAGCCCTTAGTTCAGGTCCAATAAACAAAAAGCAATAGCAGCTATGGTATGAGCTTGTAACGTGTCAGATCACTTCCCCTAGACTGAGAAGGAGTGAGAGAGGGAAAGCATTCTAGTTGCGTGCACACAGCCCACCTCAAAGTCTGAAGTTAAAGCTTCACCTAACAGTGGTTGAATAAAGAGGTGATGTCATAAATGGGCAGGTCTTATCTTGGCTCTTGTTTAGTGAGGTAACTGAATAAGCAGAGAGACCAGGAGTGTGCATTACCAACACTAGAGGGAGTAGAAGGCGGCAAATGCAGCACAGTATGCCAGAACTGAAATGTAAGGCTGTGTTGTTAGTACCTATCAGATTGGTTACAAACATAACGCTTTTAAGATTTATTGAAGTTGAGTGTCCTTTAAGAATATATCTGCAAAATATGATTCATAGTGCAATGGTACAGAAAGGCTGAGAAAATCTTTTAATTTGGGAGAATCACGTTTTTAAAAGAATGTGGGAAATGATGTTATGGCTGCTCATTGGAAAGTGATGTTAAATTTGAAAATGCAATGCAATTGTGTAATGAAAGATAACCACGGTGAATCATCTTTGAGTCTAAATGAGTAAGAAATTATTGTTATAGCTTTTTAAATAATGAAGTTCACATGAGATTTAGTTTCTCAGAAATGGCTTAATCAAGTTTTATGTTACAAATAAAAAGTTTTGAATAATCCTTATTTATAATCTCTGATTCACTCTGCAACTGCAAAAATATTGAGTGAATCTGAGCAACCAAGTTCTGGTATGATGCTGTCAGGAATAGTTCTGGAATAAAATTCTCCATAAATGCTTGTGTGTGCATTAACTTAGTGCAAACAAATGCTTTCCTTGATTAAATAAGGTATGACTCTCCTTGTGAGTCTGTCACCTATGTTGAAACAAGCATGATTGCATTCTTTTCCTTCAAAAACAGTGGTCATGCTGCAATTCGTTTGATGAAAGAAAACAACTGAAGGAAACTTGGAAAGGTTTTGTTGACATAGGAATCAAGGGAGATAGGAAACATCATCCAAACCAAAGATTAACTAACACATTAGTATTTTGAAGTCTATTTTAAATTAATCATGGTGTATAGTTATCCTCTAAAATGCCTTCCTTTGAGATACTTACTTATTTCTTAAGAAATTTGGAGTAGTATAAATAATGCATTCATACATACTCATTTTTTTTTTTTGGTAAGACAGTTCAGAAATGTATTTACTTGACAATTTATAGTGCAAAAGTTCCCTGTTACTGGTAACTTATTAACTTGGGTTTGATTTAACATAGTTGACATTTCTCATTGTCTGTTGAAATTTCCTCAAAATATTTGTTTTCTTGAGTCAAATCAATTGCTGCTTTCACAAGTATTTGATAATATTCTCTTCATTAACTTCATTTAGTTTATCTTGTCTGTATACTTGTTTGATACAGCAGTGTGACCCTCTGTGTTCATCAACAAGACTTGGTGCTATAGAAGTGGAAGGCAAGCTCCAGATAAGGACAGTGTTGACCTCAATTGTTCAATGATTGCACTTTTTGTTGTTAGCAGAAGACAGCAAGGCCAAGCTCCATTAAGTTCACAAGAGAGCTATATTTATTTTTACCTTTAAGACCTATGAAAATCACCAGGAACTCAAGAAATGATGTACCTTGCAATTATGTTTCTTAAACAAGGCCCTAGATCTTTGTTTTCTAATGATTTAGTTTTTATCTTATCTTTTTGCCCATCTATTTTGTGAAGTATTTCTTTAAATTTTCAAAACTCACCTTCTGTAAACAGAATTTAAGTTACTCATTTAAATATGTTTTTGTTGAGTAAATTTACTATATTTTTTATAAAGTTTAAATATGCAATGTATTCAGTATGGAAAGATGCCCAAATGGGAAGGTTCCTAACAAAATGGTTAAGGAGATTCCCGCCCCCCCTCCCCAATCTCCTGACTTCCAGTCTTCCTCTGAAAAGAGTAACATTTATTTGTTTTTTTTTCAATATAAAACACTCTGTAACCTTATGATAAAAACCTGGCAAAAGGAGAGTTATGCAAAGATTATATTAACAAAATTAGATATTTATCTAGATACTTGGTCATTTTTTCTCTAGGTTGATTTATTAGTTCATAGTCAGCAAATTGTCCATTAAAGTAACAGGTAAAAAATGTATAATAACTTAAGCAGTTAATAAATTATCTTCTTATAATGTGCTGAATGCCTCGGGCTTTGGCTGCATATGCTGAGTGCATTAGCTGTAATATAAAATGTCATTTTGTAAGAATTACATATGCACTTGTATTTATAAGTGCCTGTGTTTGTTTGGTTTATTCATATATTTTATTCCTGAAAACAAAGCTATGCTATAGGTGATTTATTTAACTGAGATTTCATTAAGATTATAAAAGCATCTTTAAACATGTTGTTGTCCTAAAGTCTCTCAAGTCCAGCCAACTTTTCTCAATCAACAAGTTGTAATGCGTGCTACAACACAGTAGTGCTATGCTTTAACATACAACTCTAGGGTGCTCATAAAACAGATATAGAATGCACATTCAGCTATCCTTTAGTCTGTAAAGGCTGGTCAGATGCTTAATGCACCAGTTAGAAATTGTAGCAAATCTTCCTGAACAATTCCAAAGGGTATTTGAGAAATAATTAGATTTTACCAGGTTACAGCTGCCTTAGAATACTAAAAGGTTTTTAAAATGCTATCAGAACCTCATTTTATGTTGCTTTCTTTTTATGTAGAGTCCTTAAACACGCTATTTAAGAGTATAGGTAGCACTTAAAACACTTTCCACAACAAACCACTGTAGTTCTAAGACATGTCTTATTATTTATTTTTGAAATGCAAGAAGTCATGGCCTTATTCTGGACCTCTGTTATTAATGGTAATGCTTCTCACATGAGGAACAGATATAAAATGTAAAAGTGTATGAAATTTTAGAAATGTAATTAGTCAGTATAATTGATTAAGTTAAAAAATAGTAAGACAATAGGGAAAATAGTTTCTTTGCCTGTGTTTCTATGTCAGAATCATTGATACTTGTTACATGGATGTCAGAAAATTAAACTTTGTGGCAAAACTGTAGGGAAAATATTTTTTGGAAGGTGTATGGCAGTAGAGTTAAAACCTAATGGACCCGGAAGATTTCAGAAGCAGCAAGTCAGAAATTTGGAATGCTTTTATAACTGTAACACATTATTAGTACGTTTGCATAGTATAGGATACATGCATCATGTAGGGTATGCTATCAGGTCAAAGTGATAACAGCACTGTATATTTTTTCCTAGTATCCTGCTGTTTTTGATGGTGACTGCGGTTTCAGAAATTATCATTAACTAAAGGTCGACCTAAATATTTCTTGCAGTGATTTTTTCAAGGATTTTGAATCTCCTATGTCCTGTCATAATTCATGTTCTAGACACAAGCATCTATACACAATATAGTTAGGATTCGTTAGGTAACCAAAATCATTAACTCAGAGTTGTTAAGTAAATCCAAGATATTTCATCCATAGTAAAGATGATGTAGACCCATTCTCAAGAATGTAACAAAAAATGGAAACTTATTTTGGACCATCTCTGTGGTATTCCCTTGCTCAATGTCAGGTACTACTGTTTAGAAATTCAGTGAGCAGATGTGAAGTGGGCGTTAGCACTGTTTAACTTATTGAGAGAGATTCCTAATGAACACATAAACTTGAAAGTCACACTGGAACAGTTTCCATAGTAGGCTGCCCCAGTAGCATTACTAGGGTTGGGGTGAGAAACTGGGGTAGGACCCCAAGTTTAAGATTTTTTTTGGAGGAGGTTGGGGGAGGGTGTACTAGCAACTGCCATAGCTGGCATCAAGCCATGCTGCTGTGATATCAGCACTGTGGCAGTTGGCACATCCCAGGATGTAGAGCTGACCTGCTATCTCTAGATTGCCCCGTTTAAAAGAGGGGAAATTTTGATTTGTTTCAACCACTGGTGGATCCCAGATTTTGTAAAGGGGGATGCAGGAGTAGTAACCAGCACTGAAGGGATAACTGCATCCCTGCTCCCAATTCCCTGTGCCCCCCACCCCCGCGCCAACACTGGAGTGAGCAGACCATGCCATGGGAACAGTAGCTCTGGGTTTTTTTTAAGTCCCTGAATCAGGTAAACATCTTTCCCCAAAGCTCTTGACATCCTGTTCCTTCCCTTCCATGCTTAGCAGCAACTTCCTACCCTTTCCATCCCTTCTGATTTGCCTCTTCCCCTGCCTGCTGCTGCATTTTCCAGCTGCCTCGAGGTGGGGAGCAGCTCATGCCCTGTTTGAGCCAGGCTGTTTGGGGAGCTGGGTTGAGGACAATTGCTGCAGCAGCAGTGGTAGATGGGATCCCCCTTCCTGAGCCTGCCTCTGGGTTCTTGGGGAATACCTGGAGGAATCACAGAGCCCACTCACTGCTGCTGCTGTTGTCCTGGGCTGAGCTTGGCTCCCTACACAGACTGGCTGGAGTCAAGGAGGTGCAGCTCTGGAGCTTCTCCTGCTCTTGGTGCACCCGGAGACAGTGGGGACAGCAGCAGTGGTGGGTAGAAGATGGGAGGATAGGGAAATGGGAGGGGAGAGGAAGTGTTACTAAGCATGGAAGGGAAGGGAGGGGGTAATTCTTACCTGATCTGGGAACTTAAAATACCCTAGCTAGTGGTTTTGCAGTATGGTCTGAAAGGGGCAGTGTGACTATCCACCTGCATCCCCCTTGGATCCTCCCCTGGTAACAACACTGAAGGAAACAGAGAAAAGAAACAATTTTATTGTAAACTTTTCTCATTTGATTTATGTCATAATGATAATAAGGCATGCAGATATTGATTTACAACAAGCATTTATTGCAGTTTGTAAGTCTTTTGTATATGAAACCATATTAAAATACATTCTTTTCAATTTTGGTTGGAAAAAGGAAGTCTTTATACAGGAAGTAAATTTTCAAGTTTGACTTTTAGTTACAATTTCTTATACACAGTGTGTCTACACGTGAAATTGAGGCACACAAATAAACTCCTGGCACTGCAGCATGTTGAGCTGGGTTGGAGCGGTTCCAGCTGGCAGGCAGCCTTAGGGGTTAGCCTGTCAGCCCAGGGCTGCTCCCCGTGGCCCAACATGCTGTGAAGGGCTGGCTGGGGGATAAGACTGCTCCAGAATGGGACTAGCTGGCAAACAGCCCCGCAATGAAGCACCCTCGTGCCCCAGCCAGTCCTATCAGTGTCTACACATGTATTGCCGCACAGTAAAGAACTGCACTGCAAGGATAGTACTTGTATTTACAAGTACTGTCTTGCGGTGTAGTTAATTAGTTTTCTGCAGCCTAATAGGGCTGCATGTTTAGATGTTTAGACTTTAGAGCTAATTCGTCAGCTCCACGATAAACATCTCATACAGATGTGCCTACAGAGTAGTACTACTGAAATCAGTGACGTAACTTCTCATGTAAGTCAGTATAACCAAAACAAGAATTGGACTATGTGAAAGATAATCACAGCAGAGAAGTTAAAGTATCAGTAAAGAGGATTCAAACTCTTGCACTTTCCTGACAAAAGAGCCTCTCTGATTATAATTTTCTTGAGTTGAAATACTCCTTTGTGTTTGTTGAGCCAGAGGATATAATACCACACCTATCATTTCTACCTTCATCCTTAGTTTCATTAAAAGCCCTGGGGAAAGACTTGATCAGTTTGGAGGTACCCCGATGTAATCCTGCCCCTCCATTCTTCCCTAAGGCCAGGCAGAAAATAAACAGTCATTGCATATCAGATCATATCCTATTGATGAAGAAACAAGCTACAGATGGACTAAATAAAAGCACAAAACCAACAACTAAAATATAAATGATAGGGTTGCAAGGGTTTATATCACCTTTATTTTCATTGAAAAGACAATGAATAAAACAAGGTAAGAGAAAACAATTGAATGGCTTGCTTTATCTAGTATTTGCATTACAGAGTAATTCAATAGTCCCATAATTGCTTCAGTCCTGAGCTTTGTATTAAAGAGACTGAAGATATATTTTAATATCTTCTGAATTGTTTGTTTATTAAATAAGCATACTACTGTCTTGGATAGCATACCAAATGAGAGCAAATTTAGATAAGAGTCTATTTCCCAAGTAAATCTCAGTAATACACATAAATTAAATTTGATCTCAAAGCATTGTCACAACTCTATTAAATTAATTTAGCTGTGACACCAAACTGGTACCTGACAGAACCTCCATTCCTTGATGGAAGAGTTGGAGTCCAAAGACTCCACTGTGTGAACCATCTCACTGTGTCTTTTCTTCTTAGCAGACTGAACATTCCTAAAATAAGTAGTACCAATAGATACTTCCTTCTAGGAAGAGGAACATTAATTTGCACTGAAATCCACATTTTTCTTTAAGATTTTATTCCATATTCTATCCTTTTATAAAGATGTATATGTTTTCTTAAGTATGCAGTTATATGAACATTTAAAGAAAGACCAGATTGAACAAAGTCTATCCAAAGAAAATTCATTCATGTTTTCTAGAGCATTGCTAGCATCCTTGACTTAGAAGGCAGTTTCAGTGCTCTAAGGTATGTTGATCTGAAGAGCTCTACTTCCTCCGTGCCAGGACAAGAACCTGGCAACACATCTCCACCACCCCCACTATTACTACACCACACAACAGAGCCATCAGCATCCCAGGATCTTACAGCTGCACCTCCAGAAATGTAATATACCTCATCCAATGCACCAAATGCCCTGATGGAAAATACGTAGGAGAGACCAAACAACAACTGCGCACCAGAAGGAATGCACACCAGAAATCTATCAAAGACAGAAATACCCAATTACCGGTGAGGGCACATTTCTCACAGGAGGGCCACTCTCTCTCCAATCTCTCAGTCCTGATCCTCAAGGGAAACTTACACAGCACTTCCCAGAGATGAGCCTATGAGCTCCATTTCATCAACCTCCTGAATACTAGAGATCATGGACTAAACATAGACATTGGATTTTTGATACATTATAATCGGCCTGGCAACTGACTCCCCAGCCCAGCCCAGCCCAGCCCAGCCCAGCCCAGCCCAGCCCAGCCCAGCCCAGCCGCTGGCTTGTTTACTTTTCATTCCATCCAGGAAGAGCACACACCAACTGCTGCAGTTTCCTTAGCCTGACGAAGGGTTTTTGAACCCGAAAGCTTGCTTAATAACTTTTCTCCAGCTATTTGGGTTGGTCTAATAAAAGATATCAAATTCACCCAAGGAACCTTGTCTGCCTATGTCCTTAGACCAACACGGCTACAACCTAAACCCCTACTTTCTCCAAGGCTTTTTGGATAATCAAAGATAGAACATTTCCAAAACCATCTTGAGGGCTTCTGTGCACAAAGTTGACAAACAAAACGATACACTATACTATAAATATGGAACAAATAAAAGTGTGGTAAAAGTACTTTTTATGCTGCTGTAACTGTATCGGCATGGCTTTTACTGGTAGAGGAAATGTTGCAAAAAATCCTTTCTTAACTGACATTGATGCACTGGCAAATGTTTCTAGTGTGGACCTGGCCTTAGACCGCTTTTCTCTGGAACTCTAAATGAAGCTTAGAGGGCAGCTGCTGAAAACTATCCACTATGAATAAAAGAGTATGGTAGTCAATGGAAACTTGTTGCTTACTAAGATGAGAATTGGAATGGACTTTCTACCTCCTGTTAGTGGCCCCTATTTCCCTCTTGATGTTTGTGTGTGCGGAGTCTTTGCTAATCCTACAATTGGCAGGATATGAACACCCTATTCACTCACCTCAAAGTAATTTTTAGACTCTAGCCAGACAGCTGTCTGGTGGGAAATTTACATTTCCTGTCAGTCTCATTGGGTACAGCAGGTGTATATGTAATTGAAGAGTAAAATCTGTGCTCTCCTCTGCATGACTGGGGATTTAAGCAGCTTCATGAGAGTTTTTGAGCTTGGGTGCTGAAAGCTGAATGCCCAAGTTTGAAAATGTTGGCCGTAATGTTCATCTAGACAAGAATGAATTTTCTAAGACCTCTACATAGAAGCTGATTTTATTTTAGATAGTGGGAAAATATGCAGTGTTAGCTACTTGAAAATGTGCAAATAAAAATGCAATTTTTGTAAAATGTGGTTTACTTGCTATCGGTATAATTTCAGTTTACAAATTAAGAGCTGGTTCTCAAGTGAAGTATCTTAATTTAGAATCAGTTTGATCCACATAAAGATATACTTTTCACAATTCAATTACAAATATTGGTCTGTTTCTAGCAGTATTCCCATTTAAGATAGAAACTCATGCTTAACATACTGCAAATAGCTGAAATAATAGTCATATGCCTCCAGATAGGTGCCAAGTTAAGTGAAGCTCTCTATGTTACTTTATATAACGTATTTAATTAATTGATTTTTATGTTACCATAACCTTCAGCTTTAAGTAATGACTTGAATTTAGTGATGCTAAAGGTACTAAATAATAACTTGACAGTTGTCATAACTTTATATTCCAAATGACAGCAGGCCAGGAATTACACAGACTTCCCTGATGGATTTCCCTTAGGGATAATCAAGGTAGTCAGGAAGCTAAAACTTGGGGTCTCACAAGAAAATGGGATTTGGGGGTTATTGAAGCATTCTCTATTTTTCCTTTCCCCCTCTTTATTTTCCTTCCCTCAACTTCCACTGAAAACTACTAATTGCTGCTGCTACTACTGTTGACTCTCAGGATAAGTACAGGCAGTCAAAAAGCCTGAGGCTGAATCAATTCAATTTTGCAGGTTAGTCTAAACCAATGAGCAAGTGAACAGACATTCACTTTTGATTCTGGAAATACAGCCCTACAGTGGCCCAAGCCAGAAGTCAGGGGGTGCTAAGCAGGCCTGTTTGGCTAGCGTAGACAACTTGGGCCAAGGCTAGCCCACCCACCTTGTGAGGGACGGTTTGCAGGGGAGATGCAAAGTATCTATGGATGCTGGGGGACTGTGAGTTAACTGGAATCTGGAGGGGTTCTGGGACAGAAGTTCAATTAACCTATTTAACCTAAATCAGTTCAGTCTGATACTACATCCAGGTATATCTTAAATTGGTTTTGGCCATTTTAAAAGCAGCTTATGTGCACTGAACTTCTGGGCTAGGGACAGACATTCAAAAACCCTGAACCTGCATTGATTCAATCTTTGCAGGTTAGTTTAACCTGGCTAGGCTAAATCAGTTTTGTAACCAGACAGACATCCCAGAAATGCTGAGGAAGGTGTGGCCAGGCCCTGGCACCATACTGTGGTTAGGGAGTGGTTCTTCCCCCCACCCCCCCCTGCATCTTGATAGCAGAGCATTTGTCAACTGTGTTATCAGCATTTAACATCCCATCAGAAAACAAAGCCTCCCTCATTACAAGCGCTTCTTAAACAGCTTTTTTTGTTCCAAAGGAAGGAATGCAGTAACATTACCATCTGAGCTGTTGATTACCTCCAAAAAACCCTAATCAGACACTGTCCTATCTGCCTTACACAACATTAGCTAGGATACCATATGCTGGCTAGAGTCCATGCTGTGGCAGAGAGGAGGAAGGGTTCTCTGCTTAAGCAGCAAGTGGTGAAGGGGGAAGGGGAGCACCGGGAAGCCAGCAGACCCCACTGCGCTTGCAAGTTTCCACTGGAGCTGCAGCCAGGGAGCAGAGGGGAGGGACAAGCCCTGCTGTGGAGCAGAGAGCCTCGCCGAGCCACAGAGGATGCTGGGGCTGTCTGGTATATCTTAAACCAGCAAAGGGTCTGCGGCAGACATTGCATAAACCAGTTTGAGCCAAATCAGTTAAGTCTGGTACTACATTCAGCCAGGTTTATCTCAAACTGATTTCAGCCATTTTCAAACTGGTTTATGTGCACTGAACTTCTGTTCTGTTACAGGTTTAAACCAATTTCTGATCACTTAAACGGGTTTATGTGTAGTGTCTGTCCCTAGCCTTGTTGTATTGGAGATTTGAACTGGTTTCCAGTTACTTATACTAGTTTTTGCATAATTTCAATCTCTAGTCTCAGAGTTTTGGGAGGTGCCAGAGTAACCTCTAGAAACCTGCAAGGGTTGTTTCAGTTTCTGTGCAGCTCAGTTATGAGCATTACATTCAGGCTGACCTACAATCAGATGTGGCAATGTGATGCATGGCAGCTCTGTAAAATATCCAGGAAGTATCTGTGATGATGGTCTCGGAAGAGAAAGCAATTGTTTCTTTCTTAAAGAACAGACTCTTCCTGGTAATTTCCAACCAATTCAGGAAGAGAGCTATGTGATATGAGGGCAAATAGGATATTCCAGGTAATGGGGGAGAGATTTTGAGGTACCAAGGCAGTATGTCTGTAAGATAGAGCCAAATACCCAAACTAGCTAGGCAGCTTGTTCTTTATGAGGAAGGCTGTTGTATCAGGGATTCTTGTTGTTCCACAAACAAACTGCCTACAATTAAAAAGAAAATCCTTGAAGTTGCATAAGCAAAAATAATACATTGCAACTTTTTAAAGATTTGTCTGCATATAACTCTATGATTCTTTTAGAAGCAAATGTTACTCGTCAGGATCAAAGATGGAGTTCTGGACAACCCAGCCTATTCATTTTATCTCATATGGCATTTCGGTGTTCTTAGTTTAATTTATTTTGTCGTTTCCTAGACAGTCTGCCTTTTAGATTATACAATGCTGTAATAATTTTAAAATACAACCAGGAAATATTGATTCAGATTTATTAGCGTATGTCATTTATATGCCGTTCTTCTCGAGAAAGGCTTGGGATGGTTTATAGTAAGAGAACTTGAAAGGGCAACTAGTATACTGAAATAAGACAATAGCTTTGTATTGTAATTTAGTTTTGTGAACTGTTGTTGATTAAGAGAGAACACTTTGGGCCATTTGACCAAATGGTGACTCATTTAGACTACTCATTATTTAAAACACAAAAAAATATACCAGAAATGGGCAGTTTACAGACACAAATTCCCATGACATGCACCTTGATCCATCTTTTGACAGATCAAAAATGTTACTTGGTAGAGTAGGGATGTGGTTTAGTTTTGCTAATTTTACTTGAGAAAACCTTTGAAGTAGAGCATTTAATCTGCCAGATGACACGTAACATGGCTATTGGGATGTAAGGTTTGAAGCACTTTCAGCTGTGTTAGAAGATTTTAAAACTAGAAACTTGCCATTGGAAGTGTTGGCACAGTCGCCATGTGAAATGTGACTGAGAACATCAGAATGGGAATAGCATTGATAAATAGCCATCTAAGGATGAGAACGTCTAAAAATAATCTCCACAGGGAATAAAAACACATTCCTTCTTGTCAGTTTTGGCTCTTTTACTGTTTGGGTGGTTGAAAAAAAGCCCTACTTTATTCATTACTGTAAGCGTAGATGTAGAGAAAATGTTTAGTGCAACTGCAAATTCTTCCATGTAAACAAGGCTTGCTTGTTGTAGATAATTCAAGTGGGATCCTTTCAGGTCTACCCTGAACCAATTTGCTAGAGTCTATACACACAAAGGAATATAAGCGCGTAGGACTGGAAGAGACCTCTTGGGTCTTCAAGTCCAGTTCAGCTTCTTCAAGGCAGGCCTGTTAGAGGTGGCACCCTATGAACTGCTTTAATGGCTCCACATGTGTGGTTTTCAGGAACACAGGCAAGTAAACTTTAAGCCTCAGGAGGCTTTTTTCACTGTTCACAGCTTTAGTGTGAAACTGTTTTGCTTTGTGTGAAGAAAAAACTCTATGTGGGATATATCACCTGGAAAAGCAGAAGTTACAACTCTGAATGACAGGCACTGACAGCATGTGCCACAGACCCCTGCTGGCTTGAAGACTTATATTTATTTTTTTTCCCCCCCTTTGTCCATACCATGATCCCCAACAAGCAGCTGTGAAAGCAAGTGCCTGCTACTCAGCTAAATTCTTGCACTGGTACTGTTGTCAGTTTACATCAGGAATATTTTCAACAGGTGAAGAATATTCTATGGTAGTGGGGGCCAATCTGTTTGGCAAGCATGCCACAAATTGGCCCCGTACCCTCTCCAAGCACCACTACGATCCCCTTCTCCTGCCCAATCTGCTGCTCTGTGTTCTGCTCCCTTCCCTGTGCTCCCTGCCCAATCTGAAGTTCCATTTTCTGCTCCCTTCCCTAATTGTCACTGTGCTGCCTGTTCCCTCCCTCGCAGACCCAGACACAGGCATGGGCAAGCCACCCAGGTCCCAGACAGAAAGGGTGCCTGAAAATGAAAAAAAAATTACAATTGCAAAAAAAGTCTTATTATTACTCATATACGGGACTGACAGTGTTATCAGTTGAGAACTATTTAAAGACATTGATACCACAGATCTGATAAAGTCTTTTGCAACAAAAAATAATTATTTCTGGCAAAGGGGGGCCCGATACTAAAAGTTTGCCTGGGGCTGCCTGGAGTCTAGGTATGGTACTGTTCCCTCGTCTTTTACTTCCTACATGCAGAGGCTGGCTTATGGAACACGTGCCACAGGTTGGCCACCCCTGTCAATATATAAATTCCTTATGTGGGACGATCACATTTGGTATGATTTATTCAGGCTACCATTTTACTACAAAACAGTGTTCATGCTGTAGGCTTGAAATGGTTGTTTCAAAATAATAAAAGAGTGTTACTGGTTTTGTAAGCATTAGTGCATTGTTTGGAAAACCCAAATAATTTGCAATGTAGCCTGGCCCCTCTGCTTAAAGTATGTGAATGCTAAAGACAGGAATATCTTTTATTGGACTAGGTACAGAGTTGGGAAAGATGTAAAGCAAGCTTTTGGGTATAACATGCTCTTCCTCGAGTGTCTCAGCCTATATAGTAAAAGATATTACTTAACAACAGTTTTCTCACATTCCCTGGACCATTTAATTAAAGCTACTGCTACTGCAGAAATAAGTGACTTTAGAACCCAGTTACACCTTTTCCTATTAAGCATGTGTCCCACTGGTTTCTGTTTGTGTCTCTGTTAACCTGCTCAGGTATGTACAACTGTCCATAGAGAATAAAACCCTGCAACTTCTGACTAAAGAAGATTTTCCTTTAGCTCAGAGGGTTGTGGGAGTCAGCAGTGTTTTGGATACTGAGATTTAGTTACTGAAGTTGTTTTTAATTTGTATTTTTCCTTTTTGTTTTTTTTTTGGAGGTCCATTATCAGAAATCATAGATTTAGTAGCAAAATAAAGCAATATAGGAATAACTGTAATATGTATTAGTGTCTCTCAGTGGAAGAGGTACATGGATGGTGGTAGAGTTGGGGAGGGACAAGTCTGGGAAAAGAGTGAATGTGATATTTTCTGAAAGGATAATGAAAAGATTTTTATGGCTACAAGAATTAATTTTATAATAGAGAAGTGTATATGCTCCTTCTCAGATGCCCTACCCACATATACATACCTACAAGGTATTTTTTTTCCTGTATTCCAAATGTGTCTGGGCTCTTGTCACTACATGCAATGAATTCACATTCTGATAGAGGCTAAGATAGCAGAATTTCAATTCTAACAATAGCAGTTATAGAGAACCGATAAGTAACTAAAAACAAAATCTTTTACAGAAATTCTAACATAATTTTAGCTACAGCCTTTGCTGCTGCTCCTACCATAATGTAGCATGATTAAGCACTGTATTTAAATTAACTTTAAAAAGAAGATGCTTAGTTTCATTGCAGCAGCACAGACGATTAGCAACTACAAACATTTCATACCAGATTTTTCTTTCTCTTTTTAGAGAGGAAAAAAGATGTACATAGAGTCTTTGTATGTCAGGCAGAGGAAGTGTATCACAATAGGCTGTTGAAGAGAAGTAATTCCCATAATCAGTTTTCTGTACTGCTTATTACCAACTGGTCAGAACTGGGTTTTAATTAAATTTTAAGGGATAAAGGACAATGGTGTGTGCTAAGGCTGGAGAGTCCGCTTAAACGTCGAATTTCCTGCCTTCCATTCATTTTGTCACTACCTCAGTGCTAGTTAAATGTAGGATTTTTAGACATTCCTTTTCATGGAAACATCACTTTTTATTATTATTATTTTAAAGGAGTTTGTTAAATAATTCCTTTTGAAGGATTAGCAACTAAATGTTTGTTATCTTTCAGACTGTAAGGATATTGCTTGCATCTGGTTACTTTCCATTCAGCAGACCTTCGTAATTATACTTTGTTTATTTATAGTAATCAGGTATTTGCCATTCCTAATTTTCCAATATTTTAAATTAACCTTTTGTGCGATTAATTTTGAAAGGTTACAGAACTAAGAGCCAGTACATTTTTAATAACTAGGTAATTCATAGCTATAAAGTTTTGCTGAAGATTCCTTCTTCAGCCATTTTAAAGACATAAAGAAACAAAGAACCATTATAATGTCTAGTTTGACCTCCAGTGCAACAGGCCAAACAACCTGGCCCAGTAATTTTTTGCCTGAAGACCATAACTCCTGTGTGAATTGGACTTTATCTTTTGGAGATAGATACAGTGTTGATCTAAATGCAAAATGTTGGAGAATCTGTCGTATCCCTAGGTAAGTTGCTCCAATACTTACCTTCCAAATTACCTTTCATTATTAAAAATCTTCCCTTAACCCTCTTTTGGAAGAACTACATTGATTCAGTCCCTTAAATCTCCCACGAATAAAGAACATTTTCTAGGCCCTAATTCTCCTGGTAGCTCTTTATTCAAGATTTTCAGTTTTTCAGTATTCAGTTTGCAACGTGGGCACAGTACTCCATTATTTCTTGCATTAATGCCATGTAAAGAGATTATTTTAATGGTTTACTGATTGCATCTCATATCAGTTGTTCCCTAATTTTATTCATTTCTGGTTGTCAAATGTTGCTACATCATGCAATATTAAAATAATAGTAACTGTATCTATGAGACATTAGAATTTTTGTGTATATGTTTTAGTTATTCACAGGGTTACCTTAGAAGCTCTCCATGTCCCCTAGAACATTTATTTGTGAACCTCACTGTTACTTCCCTTGTGCAAGAGATGACATTTGCATAGATAATATAATACTGAGGAAAAGAAATGCTAGTTTTGGGATTATTGTAAAATAGTAATTTTATGGAATGATATAATTAGATTAAAATCCTACCTTTTAAAAAAAATCACTAAATATGTAGTGTATGGAGAAGTTTTGGTACCTAGTAACAGTTTGGGACCTGAATACTTTGGGATTGTATCTTGAAAAGTAGAAAACTTTGAAACTTGTAAGATATGTGACTGATGGCTATTGCTTTGGTATGATTTATTTTAGTCCAGAGCTAGTCCATGATGGCTGAATTATAAGCCTTTTAAAAATGGAGGCTTCTGACAGTTATGCTGACACATCTGTAAATTGCATATTGCCTGCTTCGCTATGCATAATTGTGTACTTAATGTTAATAACCCTAATTATTAAGGCTGTAAATATTTGAAATAGTAATTGTCACTGAATTTTGTTAACGCAAGTTCCTGTATCTTACTTATTCAGAAATATATGATGCTTTTCCATAGAATGCTCAAAATCAGGCCTTATTCAGATTGATCATCTCACACAATGTGATGAATCATTTTAGATGAATCATCTAAAAGAGGGAAGCCAGGGTGCAGATGACTGTTTTATAAATGCAGTCTCAGAAATCCCTTTGCATATACTTTCTAAACATACCCCCGCCAAAAACAAAAACAAGACATTGAATTGAAGGTAGAAATGTTGTTGGGACATAATGTTGAATGTTATTAAATATCTGCTCCTTAATTTTTATGCATCATACTGTACAGGAGGTGGAGATTTGTTAAATAATTTTTAATCCTAACATTAATATCATTGCTTATATATTGTTTTACTCTGCACAGTAAAGCCTGATAAAGTATATTTTAATTTTAAAAAATGGAAAAAATATTTCAGCAAGTCTTGCTTATCACATAACAATAAAACTTTAGTGCAATTGACCTGCTGACCTTAATTCCCAGGAAACTGTCACATTTCTTCTTTATTCCTTTGTTCCAGCCTAACAATGTGACCCAAAATACTACAGAGCTTTAAAGTTTCTCAGCATTGTAAGGTCAAACTTTGGTCACCATAGTTACAGTTTAGATCTGTGGGGCAAGGGTCAAATAGATTAATGATGTCAGACACATCTTTAAATGGTTCTTACACTGCTTCACCATGCGGTAAGCAGCTGAGCATATTTGATATGACAAAGGCCTTCTTAAGTCTTGCTAATAGGAGGTTCTTTGGAGGCATCTGATAGAAAGGTCTTTTCCTCTGTGTAAGAATGTTCAATATTGAGCAATGGTGGGCATCAGCAGTGGGCTGTTTCGATTCAAACTGTCAGAAGTAGATTGAAAATAGCTCACACTACTCCTGCCCCTTTCTTTCTGGTTATCTGATTCCTTTGTCCAGTGTTCAGTCCAACTGGCTGAAAGCCACATAAGGGCAGAAAACAGTAAGGTGAAAGGATATTTTAAAGCACTTGATAAAAATACTTACTTTTTCATAGTCATATGACATATAAATAAGCATAACATGATTTAGATCCCGTTGTTTTATTGGTAATTTTCAAAACTTTGTCTGCAGATATGGAATGGTCAAACATATATTTATAAATATAATTAGGTTCTTTGTCTAGGTACAGGGGGTCTTTTTCTAACAAAAAATAAAGGGGAGGGGATGTGATGCACTTTGCGAATAAAAAAGGGTGCTTCATAGAAGAGGGTCTGCTTGTTCTGTCTAGTAGCACGGTTGTAACAACATTCAAGAAGAATGATTTTAATAGCATTTATGGAAAACCCCATCTCTTTTTAGCACTTTTTTTTAATATCATTATACTAGATCACATGTTAAAATACAGCTAGAGACACCTGCCCTTGAAAATATTTAATTGTTAAAGATTAAACTTTTGTTTCATTCAGGTAGTGTTCTGCATAAATGATGAACTGTAAACTACAGTAAAACCTAATTTATGGGTTTGTTTGTTTGGTTTATTTTTGCTTTCATGCTTTTAGCTGTCTTATCATAACTGCGATAAATAGTGTGATGCATTGCATCTACATTCTGTAGGAGGTACTCTGATTTTCTTAAGTAGTGTAGATTCTGTGGCCAACTGAATATTTCATGCATATATACAATGAATGGAGAATCAATTTAAAACAGTTTCAATTATTAACATATGTAAATAAACATCAGTTGATCCTCAAACTCATTATCTAATGAACTTTTTGTTTTTCCCTATCAAAAATGTTGCAGTGTGTTGTGGTTGTTGACAGGGAAAGAGCAGAGCAGTTTAGAAGATAGGAGGTGTTAATACAGAGCTGATACTGCTGAAGAGTAGATGTAGGGCTTTATTAATAGAGTCAGAGGCTGGTAGTTGGAAGGACAGCTTGGCTACTGAGGGAAGCTCAGTTACCTATGAATTATCAAATTACTTTTTATGTGATTGACAAGATTATGTGGGTATTTCCCTTTCCATTTGGTGGAAATCAGTTCAGCATAAAAATTTGGAAACCAGCTAGTCATTGTCATCAATGCTGATCTATTTGGCAGTGCTTGGTGACTTTGTTTCAATAGATGAATACATTATTATTCTGTTGAGTTATTATGTTGATCAAATAGCAAATCACTATTTATATTAAAAGGAAATTCCTCTTTAGCACGTGTAGCAAACTTTTTAGCACTTCCTTGGCATGGATATTTTGTTGCGGCCAAATGTTACCTGCGTACTGTATCTATAACTAATACTAATTAATTAACTAAGAGATAAGTAGTTTGAAGGCAGGCAGAATAGCACCTTGTATACTAATTCAGAGGGGCATTAGCTTTTATAAACAACAGCTTAATTTGTCAGATGTTTCATGAAATAGCATGAAGTGGTATGAAAGAGCATCTGATGAAGTAAGCTGTTACTTACAAAAGCTTATGCATGTCTGAATTAATCTGTAAGGTGCCACTCTGCCTTCTGCCCATTTATACAATGTGGTTAGTTTTATTCTGATGCATCATAACTATACAATTAAGTTTTAAGTTTTACTTAATGTAATGTTAAGGAAATATATGGTAGCGCAGTCTGTTTTGGATATTAATTGTAACTCTGAGAGGAAAGAAAGGCACATTTCCATTTTGATCCCTTCTGTATAGTAAGATATATTACATCTTGTTTCTTTTCAGCTCTCTGATTAATTTAGCCTAGAAGAAAGTTTCCTTCTCTTCCATGGAATGTTAATATAGTACTTAAAAATGGAGTCGCTACCCTTTCGAACCTTTTTATCCATATTGCTTCATTCTTCTGCATGAAAATTCTCTGCTTTAGCAGGGTTTTTTGCAGCTTGGGGGTGAGCGAGTTTCCCATCTTTTGTGATATGTACCCATTTTTGCAGTTTTGCAAGAGTTGTCAACTCTCACACATGGGCTGTGTTTGTGTGAGATAATTTTTAATTGGAACCAAAAGTACAGGAAGACCCCCCATTTCTCTGCCCATCTCAGCATAAAAGAGGTCTTTAAAGTTTATTCAGGTATTACTAAGATTATTTTTTTCAGGTAAAAATATCTGTTTGCCTTTTTCATGTTAAAAAAAGAGTAATTGACATGTAAGTGATATTCTGTTGAATTAAATCCTTCAATGCTATATCTGAGCATATGGCATAAAACCAGACAGAGCAGGAGAGAATCTCTAAAAGATTCAGGCACATTCACTGAGGTAGTGACTTCCAACATAAAAAAAGAAAAACTGTTAAATAAAAAAATAAAACTGTGCCAAAGCACTACGTATTAAATAAGTGAGACCTTGCTACTTCCTGTAGGATACTGTGGGCACAGCTGGCACTTGTACTCCTGCCATCCCAAAAGAGTGAGAGCTTTTTCTTCACAGTATCACCCTTTCAATGCAAAAATCTTAGATGGCAACACTGTGTAAAAGAAGAAACAGCTGCAAACTCTTTCACTTTTTCTCTTACAACTCTGTGCACTTTCAATACCCAGCTAACTATTGAATAAGCAAAAATGAAACACCTCTTTGCACAGTAAATACTCATCCTGTGGTATATATTAATTCTTAAATTAAACAGTATAAGTGGAGCTTAAATAAGATGTGATCATTTCACAATCAGTAACAACATTACTCCTATAGCACTTAACATTTAAAAGTGCTTTATAAACATAAACATAAACATTAACTGGTTCTCCTGGCATGTTTGTGACATGGGCCATATAAGTATAATCCTTGCTTTATAAATAAGTAAACTGAGACACTGGAAATGAAGTGGTATTGCAGGTTGCATAAAGAATCTAAGAGCTCTTGGATTCATTTTGATTTCAGAAACCATTACAAGAGACAACCTTTTGAAAAACTGTAATTATGCCTACAAAGACCAATCAAACCTTATACCTAGGACATCTGATCACTAGAGAAGTTGAGAAGGATTTTGTTTTTGTTCCCACATGTATGAAGGATCATGTACATTTTATTTCCCCTTAATAGAGTATAAGTCTTGGGAGGGTTTTTCAAGACAGAATATCAAGGTTGGATGGAGCAATTATAATATGATTAGGTGTGGCAAATACTCCACAAAGGAAAATATTCTATTCTGGATGCACAACACTATATACTAGTGTAAAATTTTAACCCCATTTTGTTGCTCATAACTAAGGCTGTGTGATTGTCAAGGACATGATTGGCTGCACTTGTGCCTACTGTAGTGGGATATGGGAGAAGTGAGATGAGTGCCAGTTTTTTAACCTAGTAATAAAGCGATGTATGCATGATATGACATTCTTTATAAAACAGTGATAATCTTATCACTGTTTCTATAAAAATACATGTGTGTGCATACTCGCATATAAAATGCACACATTTAATATCTAATATTGTGTTTAGCTATTTTAAGATCTTTAAAGCAAATGAAATGGTGTCTTTAAAATTTCCAGTGGTAAATAATTAATTTTATTGAAATTGGAGCCAAAATCTTTGTATATTAAAGCTTTATATACTTCAGTGTTATACCCTGCAACATGATCTCCAAAAAGTCAGGGAAGTCTTGCTAAATAAAGCACATCAGGGCATTTAAGTCAGCTTATATTCATGTACCTTAGCAAATACAAACCTAACTGTAGCTAGATGCACGGATGGTGGACTCCTAAGTTTTGTGAGACATTTCCTCTCATCTCTCCTGATCGCTACATGCATATGGAACTTTTGTTGCTCAGACTTGAATCTAGTTTTAGCTAATCTAAACAATGGAATATTGTATATAATGTCTTATTTGTACACTGAAAGTATGAGGTTGGGGACATTAGGTTGTATATTTATTCTGATGCAATTTTATCTTGGCATCATCTCAACTCTGTACATTTTTGTCTCCCCTGCTTGCTCCTTGCGCCTCCAACTGAAGGGTATAAAGGGCTTGCCTTCATTTTGAGGATAGCATTGGAGTTAGTGAGGACTTTGGGGCCTTAAATGAGTGGTATGGTTCATATGGATATGGGGTCAATAGTTGACTGACTTTGACAGGACCATGTCTGTTTTTAAGCTAGGAATAGGGGAGCCTAACATCTGTGCAAGCTATCGGCGCTTGAAACGGCGACTCCCTGTGTGCTGATGTGCGAGTTGAGGCAGCAGAACCTGAGGAATCTCTTCAATGGCTGACAGGCTGGAATGTCAGCTTATGGCTCTCCTTATTTGTTTCCCTTAAATAAAAGTCTTTTCCTTTCTTTTGGCTGCCACATTTATGCCATCACTCAGAGGTGTTCCGGCCCCAGTGTTCCCCCTGCATTGTTCTTATGCAGACCTTTGTTATAGAATCAGAAGTCAGGACAGAAGCACCAGTCCATATGTTTTTACCTGCTCCAGCATAGCCTCCTTCTCCTGCAAACTCACCAGAACAGCCAGCCCCAGCTCCTATATTTCTTTTAAGTCCAGATCTTTCATATTACCCCTTCTAGCATCAGGAAAATGAAATATCATATTTTCTTGCATATAACCTGTACCATTTTCCCCAAAACACCTGGGGAAAATTCGGGCATGCATTATATGTGAGGAAAAGGGATTCCCACAGGTCTGGAAATTCAGTGTATGTGTGGAGGAGGTGGGGACAGAGCATTGGTAATGTTAATTGCCATCACTTCCAGAGATGTAGCAATTAACACTGCCACTGCTGCCCCCCACCCCTGTTAAATTTCCAGACCCATGGAAGACCCCTTACCCAACCATACTCAGGGTTGGTCTGTGGCTGGACACGAAGTGCTTTGTGCAACCCTGCGTGTAGACTCTGGAGCCACGTGCTGGGTCTGACCCTGTGGGCTGAGTCTGGGCCCGCATGTCAGGTCAGGCTCCGTGTATGGCTGACAGTAAGTTCAGGAGTGTCATTTGCACCCTAGCTGCTGCCAGTTGCTTACCTGAATCAAAGATTTTTTTTCCCTTTAGGCTCCCTTTCAAAATCAAGGTATGTACTATATATATATATACTACACACACACACACACACACACACACACACGAAAATACAGTAGCTGACAAAGGTGGGAATTTCCTAAAGCTTCATTTGCATACTTATTTATGAGATGTAAGAGAAATAATTCTTTGCAACTTAAGTTTAAAATGTTCAAAGTGGCCTGGAGAAGCCACTTTTTGTTCACTCTTTGTAGCCTTCCTAATAATATCGGTGTTTATGAGTTTTTGTATTTGTTTTGTATTTGTGTTTTGTATTTCTAGGAGGAAGTTAAAAAGAATGACTCAACACAATTTCAGAAAAGGAACTAAAAATGCTTCTTCTTCCAAATATAATAAATAATTAGGGATTTCTTTGAGAAATGTATAGTAGAATATAATTATTAAAATGAAGCATATAATTTTAGTCTAAATTAAAATCTCAGTACATCTTTTTCTTAACTTTGTTCATTAAAGAATCTGATTTATCAGATAACTGATTTGACATTTAAAGATGTATCCATTTCCCTAAAATATACAGAAAGACGCATTTGTCTTTTACCAGCAGTGCTCCCTTAACTTTAATCAATGACCACAGAAGTCTTGTGTTCCTTTCTTCTCTTCCTCTCAGTCTCTTACAGTTCCTTTATATCTCAGTGCATCTTAACTGTATAGCCACTACTACGACCTTCATAATATTGCATGCCATTATTGTTCTTTTTAAAAACTAAAAGTATGAGTCATTCTTCTCCCCACAACACAGGCATGATCATCTCTAACTTTACATGACAAACCACTAGCTTTGTTCATAATCATGTATGACCTTCACTTTTTTGGATAAATATTTCCATAACTTGCTTGTGCCTAAAGGGTATGTAGGAAGGGTAGAAGTGAAAATAATTTTGTTTGGGTACAAAGTGTAACATAACTGGCTTGTGAAACTTAGGGCTTCTCTACATGGGCAGGTAAAAGCACACTGGGATCTAATGTACAAGCCACACAGTTGTACCTCCTGCCATGCCACACATGCATGGCAGGAGGCATGACTGTGGAATCACGCATTAGATCCTGTCACACCTTATTGTGATTCCAGGCTCCCCCTGCACTGGCTCCCATGGCTGTGAGCCCTGCAGCTGATGGGGCTTGCAGTGGTGGCAGTGTTCTCCCCAGTGCCCTGCTGTGAACCCTGAACCTCATGAGACTGGCAGCAGTGGCAGGGCTCTCCCTGCTGCAGGCCCCACACCAGATGAAGCTGGCAACAGTGGCAGCAGTATTCTCCCTGTTGCCCCTGCTGTGAGCTCCACAGCTGATGAAGCTTGCAGGCAGGACAGCATCCTCCCTGCTGCAAACCCTGCAGCTGGCAAGGCTGGATAAGGCTTACAGTGCAGCTGGGGGGCTGGCAGTGTATGGTGCATCTGTGTGTCTGGGACCCCCTCAGTTGATGGTGCTCCCAGCCACAGGGGAGCACCTGGCCACATGTTCAATGAATGGCATGGTAAGAATAAGCTACAAAGTTATTACATATTTTTTGTGGAATAATTTTGTAGTTTATTGCTTGTTTTATAACGCCATTAATTGGGTGAACATGTAGCTGAGTCACAACTTAAGTTGGGATTAATCATGCCTTAAGTGTAATGTGAAGATGAGGCCTTAGGGTTCTTATCCATAGTTTGGGGTTTTCTGTATCAGAAATATCAAATACTGTTTCTACACCCCTAAATACTGTTTCTGCCACTTTGGTGTCACTGGCCAAAACTAGCAAAAAGCAAGGCGGTGAAATTATATAGTGAATCAAGACCAAACTGTTTCCACCTTTTGGAAGAAAGCAGCATGATTTAAATGTTGTGGTAACCTGCACTACCTAAATGTACTGAGAAGTCTAAATTCCCTTATGCTGATTTTTGAACCTGAAGTTTAAACAACAAATGTCAGGACTGATGTGATTGTCTGTCACTAAAAACGGAGTCTGGCAGAGTGGATGTAATTTGTGAACAAAAATGAAACAAATGCTTAAGGGTAGAAAGCTCTACAGCTTTTATAATATTACAAGCCACAAAACTAATGGAGACTATTTGTTTATTTCACCCCTTGGTGGTTCTCCACAAATGCCAGAATGCTGAATTGCTATATTAACTTGCCTGTAGATTATTATGCACCAATATTTAGGTAACATAGTTAACTTAACTCCAGTTTTAGAGTTACCATCTAACATTTTTGAAGTGTGTGAAATCCGTCTTTTCTCAAGAGATCCATTTAAAATGCCCAGGAGTCCTATTTGTAGTCATATAACCTGTTTTCACAGTAATTGTACATATGGAATGTAGGTAATAGGAGAGAAGAAACACAAAAGGGGCCTTTATCTAATCCTACCTTTCTGCTCTGATTAAAAGTGTCAAAGACAAATTGAAGATTATAAATCTAGTAGTGGGAAACTTGTAGAAATTCTGAAATTAGTGAGAAGTTATGGCACGAGATTTTCCTGATAAATTCTTTAAGTTCTGCACAACAATGTTAAAATACTGTTTTGATATAAAGGCAGAGAGTTCAGCAGAATAACTTTTTACCAAGATAGCAACTGAAATATGGTAATCATTTTAAAGAAACACTCAAGAACAAAATGGATAAACACATCTCATTTTAGTTTCATATGTATATCCTTTCAAATGATATACTGAATTGTTCTAATTGCTATGCATCAGGTTGTAGCTTACTGTTTCATTGGTGTTTATATTAACTTCTATTAGCTTGTGGTGTTTTGATTGAAAGTTTAAATAGGATCATAAAAATTGCTTTAATCATTTCTTGATTCAAAAATAAGTATCAACATTGAACTATCCTGTTGCTATAATGGATATGAGTTTTAATTTGTAGTAATGTATCCTTAAAATCTTCATGTAATAGAATTTTAACATTAAGAATGTGCTTAGTTTATTTTAAAGTTTTTAATTTTATATTTTGTTTGATTTTAAGAGATTTGTGACAGCACAGAACATTATTCATTGAGCCTATTCGTTACATTATGCGGCTTTTGCAAAAATGTGTAGTTATGAAGATCTGTTCACCTACTACTGCATTTAAATCATTCACATAAAGGGGCGGGGGCAAATAGATCTTTATATCTGGTAGTTCTGTGGATAAATTTCTAATCCATCATTGGTGGAGAATTGATGTCAAAGACTTCTTTTATGATTTATTTGCTAGGTTCAGAGCTCTGCAGTCTGATAGCTAGTTAAAAGTGATTGACTTCAAATAATGTAAAAAAGGGGAGGACGATAGAAAGCATTTATTGAATGCTAAAAAGAATCATATCTTTCTCATTTGAATTAGGAAGCCTAACATGCACCACAACAAAAAGTGAAAATTAGATATGAGCTGTTAAACAGCTGTTACATTCCATTTTGCAGCAAAACAAGTTAACACAAGTCAGAGTTAAGGAGAAAAAGATTTTTTTGGAAATATGGAAAAAATAAGAAGATAATATTACTTTTAAGATAATAAACAGGGAGTTCAAATCAACAATGAATTTTACTTGGCTGCATTGCTTAATTGCTTTTTAATACTTAGCACTTACATAGATCTTAAAATATGGTAACTAGTCCTATGATAGCTGTGTTATGTAAGTGTATTTTATTCCTATTTTACAGTTAGAAGAAGCAAGACATTTAAAGGTTTTTGTTTCCTCAAAGCTAAAAAAAGTCAGAGATAGAATCTGCACTATTTCACTACTTGTTTGTAGGTTTAATTTTTAAATATGATTATATGTAACTGTAATTGTTTTTAGGTTCAAAGAGAAAAGGTGCATGAGCTATTAGAAAACATTGAAGACCAATCCTAGCAATTATCATCTATCTGGTAAATCTGCTTTCACCCTGCAGTGATATAATGCTTTTGAAAGGTAAAAACTAGAAGCAACTAGAGGATGCTGAAGCCACAAACAATAAATTTTATGTACTTATGAAGAATAAATTATTCTCAAGGAGAAAATAATTGATCACTGTTTGGAATAATTGCAGACTGGTTGGACAAATAGAATGCATGCAGTAGACTGTTCGAATACATTTCAGTTAGGCAGGATTTGAACACTGTTTCATGGATTAAAAACTGAAGAATCATAAGCAGAGCAAAAAATAGTCAATATAGTAAGTTGTTGAATTGTCTTCTAGTTGGCTGCCATGGAGATCACAGCTACGATGGGTTATTTTTGTATATCATTTTTTCACAATCTGGAATAGGGGATTACCAGCACATTCATTATGTTTGCTGGTAATTCTCAACTGGGAGGCGGTCCAAATAACAGTGAGCACAGAGATATAAATAAATAAAAATACATGGTTACAAACATATTTTATATATAGAGAGAGACAGAGAGAGAGGAGGAACACTTGAAGTTAGTTCCTCTGTGGAAAAATGACTTGAAGTCCAGAGAGAAATCTAACTCATGAATGCAAGATATCTATAATTGGTAGATAATTTTAAACAGGGTTAGAGAACACCCACAGCATGACCATTCTATGACACACACAAAAAATTCTTCTCAACTGCAAATACGGTTATTATTGACAATCCAACAAGCTTAGCGACTCCTTTTCACATCACTACAAAGATTTGCAATAATGGTCCCTTATAGGCATTTAGGTTCTATATATCTCTGCTTGTCAGATCATGGAAATAGTTTGTGCTGTCGCATGTTCCTGACCTGCTGTGTTAGACCTGAGAAGGGTAGTTGTGACTCCACACCAACACATGAAGGGTATAGGGAAAGAGAGGACCTGAAGCTAATGTGAACTGATGCAAAGTGCAGGACATAGCTAATGTAGTCTACTGGAGTGTTTCATATATTAATTTCTCTCTTTGAAGAATGTAATTTACTGTTTATTTGAATCTTTCAGCTTTCTAACCATTCATTTGAAGTGCAGTCACTGGAAAACAGAAAACATATTTACTGAGTTTATTTGCACCAATAAAAAGGACACTGACTTTTTTAAACTAATATTTTAAATCAATTTTCTGATGGGTTTCACTTACATAGTGTCTTCTGACTTAAACTGAAACCTAAACTTTAAAAACAGGGTACACTTTTCTTCAAGACTATTTAGAAGCAAGTCTTCTAGGAAGTCATGGGAATAGTTAAACAAGGTGTGTTTTGAGTTCTGTTTTCTCTATGCCAGGGGTTTTCAACCTTTTCGGATCAGTTTACCCTCAGCGGCTGGATACAGAGTGGTGGGGGGGTAGGGGTAGCGCGCATCTGAACATGGAGTGGGTGGGGGGGTGGCATGGAGGCGGGTGGGGGGTGGAGCGTGGCCGAAAGGGGAGTGGCGGCGGGTGTCATGTGCAAGCTTCTCCTGCCCCCCTGTGTCTGGTTGGGCAGATGGTGCCTGCACAACAGCTCCCCCCCCCCCCTGCACTTACCTTGGGCCTTCTCAAGTACACATGTACTCCTGGTTGACAACCCCTGCTCTATGCATACACCTACCTAAGATCTCTCACTTTTGCCTTAATATTTGGAAAGATCCTTCTAACAACATTAGATACAATATTTTAGCTGGAAATTAGAGGGTTTGCTCCTTAAAGAGTAAAGTATGTCCCTAGTTACTGTGGGTGCCTATACACAAGCAGCAAGGCTGCTCCACTGTGCAGTAATTACAGTGCGTTGGAGCAGGCTTGATTAGTCTAGTCTGCTGGAGCATGGTAATTACTGCGCTCCAGCAGACCCCAGTGTCTTGTGTATCAAGTGTCCTCGCACTTAAAAATGGCGATGGGAATACTTGAACTAAAGCTTGTCAAACGAGCTTTACTTAAAGCGCCCTTGCTACCATTTTTAACCACAGGATGTTGATACACGAGACACTCCCAGTGCTTTATTTGGAGCAGCTCTTAGAGCAGCTCTTGGCACTTTAATTAAAGTATGCCCCCACTCCCAAGCATGTGTATAAATGCCTTGTGGTTATAAAATGCACACCACCTTCAGATCCACTGGTTCAAAGCTGTTACCACCTTATCACCATGTTATGATTTGTATACAATAAATCTGTGGTATGTCTGGTGTTTTCTGTTGGACAGGTGTTCATATAACGCAAAATCATAAACCATAACTAGCCTGAATTAGTATCTCTTGGGGTAACTTGATGTAGAAACTGGGAATCAACTGGATCTGAGGGCTTCACTTGTTTTGTTTTGCTAGAATGGATCCTTCTAGATTATATTTGAAGAATGCTTGTGAGGTGTTATATAAAACAAATGACTGCTGCCTGTGTTGGACCTCTTACTCGACAGAACAAGAGGACTTCATTATATGGGGTTGTAGGTATTAGAGTCCCCCTTCCCTTCTCCCCCCCTTCTTTTGACCCATTGACCTACACCTCTGTCACTTTTTTTCCACATTTTTTTTCCCCCTATGCTCAGACAGACACATGTGTGGCCTCTGTGCCCCTTTCTTCCTCGGTTGTGTCAAGCCTTTCTTTGCATCACTGCACTTCAGCCACCAGCCAGCCAGAAATTTAAATATTGTATTGTCTTTCAGCAGTAAATTTGTTTTAAACACACAGTCTTCTGGGAGAAGGGACTTTGGGAGATTCTTAAAAATGTAGTCTAAAACAATAAAACCCTGGTTTTCAAATTTCTTCAGAGTGACTAATATAAAGTGCTGATAAATTCTTTAGCTGGAAGATAGGTAGTGAAATAATGGCAAAATCAGCAGTGTGAATAAATCTGTATCTGTCACAATATAAAAATTGTATTTTAAATGAAAGGTGGGGATCTTTTGTACTGAATTTGGAATTTTTCTGAATATTTCTTTCTGTGTATAAGAAGAAAAGAATCGTGTGTTGCCACTGTGCTTTCATAAGATTTAGCCCACATTGCCATTTTTCTTGCACTCAAATTACAAAACCTTTTCAGCAGTTCATAAATAAAGGAGTATTTATGTTCTTATCCACTTGAGACTTATAAATAAAAATGTCTAATAAAGTAAAAAGTTAGACAATTAATTAGAATGTGAAGTGTGAACTATTTTATTTATAGAAATGCAGACTATAATTTTACTTTTTATTTTAATATATACTACAGATACAGCTCATGGTAGTTGTTTGAGATGCTAAACACATGTTTATTTGAACTGAGTCTTACATCTAGTTGAATATAAAACTTTATTTTAAATATTTTCAATGGGTATAAAAGAAAAAGGAAATTTGGACCAGCAGACAGCATACTAAAGTCCTGACTCTTGATATCTGTTATTAGTTACACTGTTCATTTGCTGTAGAATGTTAAACAAGACACTTTATCTCTTTGTACCTGTCACCCACCGCCTGTTAAATGGGATAATACTTATATATTTTGTAGAGAACTTTGATATATAAGTATAAATAAGCTGCTGATTAAGCTGCTTTTAATTAACTAAATACATAAAATATTGTAACAATAATAAATGCTTATCCAGGATGAGGGTTGAATTATCCCATGATTTGTGTCAATGTACCATCTTTTAATGGGTGCCTTCAAGTCTGTCAGTTTATAAATTATGATCTAAAGATAAAAGGCTGTCTTCTTGTGATGTGATTGCTGCAGACAACCGATCAGACAAAGGAGAGGGAAAAGGCATTTACTTTTGGAGTTCAGTACAACTTTTAATAAGGTCTCAAACACTTCTCATTTTCTTTTTCTAACTCAGCTCCACTTTTGTGGAAAACTAAATGAAATAGCAAAAAGCTATATTTAGTCCTTGAAGATACTCATTAAAAATCATTCTAAAAATTTTCCAAATGAGCATGATGTTTTGCTCCTGTCCTGGTAGATTTTAGGCATGGAAGGGAGATGATGGAAAGGGGCTTATTTGGGGTCTTGAAGTACAGCTCATACTCTCTTACGTACTGGAAGCATTTCCAAGAATTCTGTATCTTATACTGCCCAACATAGTCAAACAAGGTGGTAAACAACACATTTTCAGTATTCTTCTTTTTCTGGGGTAAATTCATACACTTAATATTACATATACTTCTTTTGCTCCAGATTTGCGGAATTAAATCACTTGTCATAGTCGCAAAGACTTAACATAATGATTTGGCTTCAATACAATAGCTCTATGAAGGATTATAAAATGTATAATTAGGAATACAGAAAACCAACATTTTTTGTTTACTGACTGAATGTAAACTCTTGGAAAACATGGGACTCAAACACTATTAGAACCACTGCCTTCTTGTTTCCTAGATGCAGTAGTGATGGGATGAGATTTTATTCTAACATGTTACATAAGCAAATGCTTCATGTTTCTTGAACAGTAGAACTCAGGTTATTTGTCTGGGAGGTTTGCAGTAGGTTGCCAAGTTAAAGATGAACCATTCAGTGGCTTGCCATGGCTTTTACTTCAGAGGGTGCTGCTTTTCTACTCAGCTGGAGCTCATTAGCAGTTTCATGCAGTTGATCAGAAAAGTGGTGTCTTTAGACATAAAACCTGCAGCAAATGTTCTGAGCATCTTAGCATGCTATACAACCTACCCCATTCAAAGTATCTGGGTTCTACTGTATGTGGGTTTAGTCTGGGCTATGCTTTAAATCCTTTGACATAGCATTAACTGTGTTAAATATGTCCCAGTTCCACATAGGCCTATAATTATTGGGCTGTTTGGAGAAAACAGTATTTGGCCCATATATGTCAGCCAGTTGCCATATTCTTGTATTTGGAGCAAGGGTAAGATGTCAGTTGTCAGGGCCATAAGAATCCTATGTTGGATCTTTGAAATCTGGCTACCAGAGCTTGCAGGAATGACACATTTCTACATGATAAAAGAGAAATTTACCCACTAGGTATAGAGCAGTGTTTCTTAACAAGGGTGCTGCAACACCCCAGGGTGCCAAAAGATCCTTTTAAGGGTGCCATTTGGGTGCTGCACAATATTACCATTGTTAGGTTTGCAAACAGCTACACATGATTCACAAGATAAACCAAAAGATTTCAAGTAGGAACTCATACTGTCAAGAACATTCTGACCCGTTGTGCTCTTTCTGATTTTTTTTGCAACAGAAGAATTGTTCTCGTATTTTTTCTGTATTAAAAAATAGTGAATGCTTAGATATGGCATTTTCTGAGGGCTGCCTTGTAGCTAAAAAGGTTGAGAACCATGGGCATCTATACACAAGCAGCGAGGCTGCTTCAACGTGCTGTAATTATAGCATGTTGGAGCAGACTTTATTCATCGAATCTGCTGGAGCATGGTATTTACCACACTCTAACAGATTCCAACGTCTCATGTATCAGTGTCCTCACACTGAAAATGGCAGCGGGGGTGCTTTAACTAAAGCTCATTTGATGAGCTTTAAATAAAGTGCCCCTGCTGCCATTTTTAAGCGCAGGGATGCTGATACATGGCACTTCGGGGAACTTTAAACTGCTCTAGTTAAAGTGCCCCCCCTACTCCCAGAGCACATGTATAAATACCCCACTGGTCTAGGAGAACAAGAAATGTTTTACTAGAAAGCTGTGATATGCCTTGCATCAGGAGGATTTGCACTTATTGAGAGAACCAGTCCAGTAACATTTACTTTAGGATACTCAGGCCCTAGACCATGTGATCTTTCTGTAAGTAGATGTCATGTGCCCAGGCTCCAGTCTTTTGCTTAGATATAAATGAATTCTGTTTAATCGTTTAAAGCTGTAGCTTTTTTTACCCTAGCAATCTGCATTGTGTGTCCTCATGAAACCTCAGATTGACACAGTCAATGAATATTTAAATAGTTCTCATTTGCTGTGGAGGATATTAGGCTTTTTATGATACTGATACATTTTTAAATGAAACATTGTACTCCAAGTGTCAACATATTGGATTTTTTTTTTTAAATATGTCCTTTAGGGATTAAGGAAGTGCAACATATTGTGCTTATATATTTACATGGTTGAAAGTCATGTTGATGAAACAGTTCTGTTATACATGCTTAGGAAAATACTGTGATTCCTTCTGCCCAGGATGATGAAGGTCATTGTGGCCATGCTAATTTAAGGGCTGTTTGTAAGGTAGATTTTGGGGTAGGCATTTATTGTGATAGACAAGTGGTTATTAATTTTACTTATGAGTCATCAATATTTGCTAAGAAGCTCAGCCTTGGTAACACTGCTGATAAGTAAGAGCCAATTCAGTGCTCTAAAATTTCCAAATGCAGACACCGTGCAAATATTGAATAGGTCTGAGGTGAATAATTATAACTGAGTATAATATTGATAGGAAAAGCCGTAGTCATTTTGTTTCTGTTATTGGGTGGAAAGTTACTGGAGGAGGTGGAGATGGAAGGCACTTTTTTCTTAGTTGGCAGTAACCTGTTGACAGGAGGCCATCCATTTCCTATCAAAACATGTGATAGAAAAATGGAACCGGGCCAGTGTTTCTGAACAGCATAGAGGTCCAGGTTCAGTACTTTTTTTGCATGTTCTCTACAGTTGTGTGTGTGTATGTGTGTGTGTGTGTATGGTATGTATGCATGGGCAGCTCTAGGATTTTGAAAAGGGAGGTGAATCATCTTATATAATACAAAACATATTTTTCTCCAGTTAAAAAGAAATGTGATGCTGTATTATTTCATTTAATATCAAAGCAAAAACAAATAAAACTTTAGTGGACTGTGCATTAATTTGCTACTATGTGTATATATATAAAAAACAAACCAGGCAAAAAAAAATCAAAAAATGCTGTTTCATTAGTCCTGTAGTTGTTACAGTTAAATGTATATCTCTTTAAGATTCATGAATTCAGTGCTTCACTGCAAGTTGTTTCCACCTTTGAACTATAATTTTCACCTGAGTTAATGTTTCCACTTCTGAGTTAATGTTTTTAGCTAGAGTTGAAACAGTCTGCAACACTGTGGAATGGGAGTTACATTACGAGGAGCAGCTAACAGGCAGAAGAATTGCTAAAGAAAGGATAACTTGGGTAGTGGAACATCAAGATCATTAAAAAGGAGAGAGGGTTGTTAACACCTGTGGAATTAAAGAGTTTAGTAGGAATCAGATAGATTATAATGAACTCATAAATCAATTAATTCTCTTGCTGTGGCCTGAATAGAAATGCTGCTGCTGTTGCTGCCAGTCAATTGGTTTAAAAGCCTGGATGGACCAGGGATCAAAGGGGGTACAACTGTACCATGGCACCGCCTACCCTGGATCCACCCTTTTATGTGTGTATATGGTGATGGATCTTGTGGAGGTGAGACTTTCAAAAGAGTCTAAGGGTGTTAAGAGGGATTACCTGCTGCTCTATCAGCATAGGGAGCAAACAGGCCTAGTTTCTGGTGACAACTGAGATATTGCATCTTCAGCCTGTCACTGGACAAAGATTGAATGCTACCCATCTTGCACCTTGAGACTTTGTGATGTGGGAATAATTCTACTTTTAAGAATAAAGGAAACCTTTCTTTTACTGGTGGATGAAATGCGATGCCTGCTTTACAGCTGCTCAAGGGCTTGAAATGTCAGAAGTAGTCTGAAAAGATAGATTAGTGAGCAGAACGCAGGTGAAGCTGTCAAAGGGGTATAATAAAGTGCACTTTATTATGTGGTTTTGCAGTTCAGCAGATGGATAACCCTACTCTGTGTGTATGTATTTACATCTATAAATCCTATCAACTGTATAGTCACAATATAGAGAAGCACACAAATATGCTAGGCAACATCAAAATATTGCCTCAGAATTTAGAATTGGTGTTCACCCATAATTACAAAAATACCTTGTTTATATTAAGCTGGTCTTCTCATTCTTGCGTGAAGGCTTTTATGCATAATACAGTGTAATACTACTTCAAGTTCATGTGGTTTTTATGTTTTGATCCTTTCAGTTTTCCATGCCATGCAGTAATAGTAATTTTGCTTATGTACAATTTCCTTTCACTGCTGTGCTTTCAAAACATTAGTTTGATCTATATGGCACCCATGTGTGGTATTTATATGTATGTATTATTATCTCCATTTACCGAGGAACAGAAGTTATTTCCCCATAGTCGCAGAGAATTATTGTAGAAACCAAGATTATAAAACTCATCAATTCCTGGTCCCAAAACTTGTTCGCAGACCACTAGATTATGCTTTTTCTGCTTATAACTCATAAACTTTAGGCATCATTAGTATGTTCCCTATCTGAGTGAGCCAAAAGGTGCTGGTCACAAAAAAAGAGGTGAGCTGATTAAAGAAAAAACAAGAAAAAACCTGAAGCATAATTATGATCATGTAACCATAAAACTGGACAAATAAATTTAAGGATAAAATCATTCAGAACAAAAGCAAAATTCCCATTGAT
This sequence comes from Alligator mississippiensis, assembly GCF_030867095.1. Taxonomy (NCBI): domain Eukaryota; kingdom Metazoa; phylum Chordata; order Crocodylia; family Alligatoridae; genus Alligator; species Alligator mississippiensis. The sequence continues at coordinate 220,293,378 of NC_081824.1, read as the reverse complement.
TTATAGGGGAAAATTCCATAGGATTTAATCCTAATAATCTAAAACCTCTACAGAACCCACATCTTTTTATGTTTTTCTTTTAAAAAAACAACCAAATTATTTCTTAATAGAACTAATAATTGATGTATTTATTTCTGTCACATTGATGCGTATGAATTAGAGATTATAAAAAGATTGCATTTCCATTATATGTTAATATTTAACTGGTTCTACAGATTTTACATATATATAATACATTAAGGTTCTTTTCTTGCAGACTCCATTTTAGATCTTAACAGCGTCCTTTTTTTTAAACCAGTGATTTTCAGATAACTTAAGTTTTGCAATTTTTGTTTTATGGAAAGAGTAAAATTGTATAATTCCATTGCTTCTAAAAAGTACTTACTGTATTAGCCAAAATGCTAAGTTGTTTGTATTTAGGCTTAAGAGTAAAAAACCCATCCAAGTAGAACAGCCTTCTTTCTATGCTGGCCTAGGAGCTAAATATATGTTAAGCCTTTCTAACAATACGCTCTTTGAATCAGTATAACAGCATGTTAGATCTTTCTAAATCAAACACTTTTTCTTATACTGAAATACATTATCTATGTTTATTCCTTCTTGACATTAAAAGATGGATTGAAATGTTTGTATTAAAAGTGTAAAATATAAGTGTAAAGTTTTTTTCTGCCATTTAGTTTATTTGGTGTTAATCTTAAAAGCTTATAGTATTGAAAATGTGTTAAGGATTTATGTAATCTACTTCCTACTTAGTAAAGAATGGTCTGAACCTAGTTCTGACTAAATTTACATCAAATCTAAATTTTATAAGGCTTGCATAGTTTTAGGAGAGTCCTTTATTATATGCATTTCACAAAGGTTGTGTTTGATTGAAATACTAAACTGTTAGTAAAACACATAGCACTTTTTTTTAATAATCCTGTTTCATATGGAATCCTGGACTGTGAAGTTTGGGCATCAATGTAAATGGTAAGGTATGATAGTATCGGCAAAAGAAAATGGAATTTTGGTTAAGAATGCCATTACTTCATGAAACAGTGATTGTGTCTTTCCAAATTGATCGTTTAACTTTTACATGCTTATTGGTGTTCATATTTGTTTAATCTTGCACACGCTTTGCCTTCTGTTTGTACAGTTTTACACATGCAGTAAAAGTAAAAAGAATCTCTGAGGGAATCTAACAAGTAACCTAGTTTTTCCCTCTTATGCTGGTCAAAGTCAGGTGTTTATTGTTGTACAGTATATTTTCCATTTTTCTATATAGATTTTACATGTATGTATCTTCTTTTGTAGATATGAGTCATGCTTTTTATGTAGAGATCATAAGTTGTTTTTGAAAGCAAAACAAAATGATTAAACTATAATCAACCACAATATTTTGAAGCTGTTACATGTGTTTATCCTTACACAGTTTAATGCTTGACTTTGCCTCAGGCTACTCACTCTAGCTGGTTATTAATTTCTTAAAAATTCCCTGAGCCAATGCTGCTACTGTTATAACTTGTTTTCGGCTGAAATGAAGTTGACATTTTTCTCAACTGTAGCATCATCTTCCTGCAGTGCCACAGAATTAATTGGTTGTAGCTGTACTGATGCTTTATCACTTGTCTTTAAAGTGTTATTTCTGATATAGCAACTCTTTAGATATATTGCCTTAATATTCTTTCAGGGATATAATATATTGTAATTAATAGATATAGGATCCTCTGTGAGTGGTCTATACAGAGTACCACGTATATACTGACTATGTACTCATACATATGCACCTATAGACACACAGATGACTTGGTTGCTTACTGAATGGTTTATTACAAGGAAAGAAAAAATATAGAATAGATACAAGACAAGAAATATGTTTCCAAGTCATAGTGCAGCAGGAACTGAAAAACAAGTATAACAAATCTTTATAAACCATGATAAAATATATCACCAAATGAAATAATATAAAATACTCCTTATAATTTTAGGGCTGATTTAATTACATTACAATTTGAATAAGTAGGTACGCTTTCACGATATAGTAAGCATTCAGTGAGAAAAATAATTTCTTAAAGGTTGTTGGTTTGGATATTGTGTAAAAATAATGTCAAGATTACTTATTCCAGTTTAGTAAGTATTTACAACTTGATGTTTTTAATGTTATTTAAAATAGTGTCCAATAGCAGCAGAGCCTGTGTCAGTCTTATGGTACTTAAGCTTTGGAGTAAATGTTGGAGTTATAATTTATTAGTCTTTAAACCATGTAGAACTTGCTTTCAGGGTTTCAGTCAGTTATGAGAATAGTTGTGCAGAAAGATTTGCTATGATCTGGGACATTTTTGCACAAAATCGCTCTCAGTACCCTATTGGTGAGAGAGGAAGTTTGCGGGATTGACTCTGGACTGTGTGGATCTTCTAGTTTGAGCTTCCATTCCCTTTTACAACTCTACTTAGATGTTCAAGCTGTAAATTCAGAATTAAACTTGGGACAGAGAGTAAGCAGTGACTAATGCCAATAAGTTATTGCCAAGATTTCAAAATTTCTCTGTCTCTCTCACTCTCTCTCATATGCCTGTGCAGCAGGGACCAGCTCTGATTATGGTCCTTACTGCTCTCTAAGCACAAGGCAGCTTCTGGAAAGGTAGGCATCCATGACAACTCAAAGAACTGAGCTAACTGGAGTTTGGGGGCAGGGAAGACAGTGTTGGAGCTGCTATTGAAGCAAATGCTGAGTCAGTCAGAATTCTTCCACAGTCTCCTGCTGCTGTGCAGCCTTTCTGTGCTCCCTTTTTTCCAGCCAGCAGCTTAAAAGAACGTGATTATTTAAAGTGGAACTTGGTTATTTTGAAAATGATTATTTAAAAAATAACCCTTTTCTACTCATCAGATCTACTGCCCAAGAATATCCAGAGCCTGGATCTGCTGACTTCTGTGGTAATTGCAGAGGTGTAACAAAGCAACTGGGCACCCAGGGCAGCAGGATGCATAGGGGCACGGACAACTTCTGATTGCTGCTGTGCTGCCTATATGATTATATAGCTACGGTGACAACAGATATTTTTCTGCCGCACTACCCCCTCCCTTCCACCACCCAGTTGGCACCTGGGACATTTGCCCTAGTCTCCCTGCCATAGTTATGCTACCAGGCAATTGCTATGAGGCCTGTGCAAAGTGGTTAGTATTCGCTTCGGATTTGGGGGATAGTGGTTCAATTTGGTGATTCGAATCACTGTCCTGAATCTGATTTGGAGATTCAGCCGCTGCTGAATTGGCCTAATCTCCGAATCAAACAGGCTGCATCCCCTGCCCACTGTCCCACCTGGCCGCAGCTTCCTGGCACTCAGGGGGGCTGTGGGAGCAGGCAGGGGATGGGACCTGGCAGGGGTCCCCCTATGGGCTCCCCCCGCCCCTACTTACTGGCACGTAGTCCAGGTCCAGCTCCCTGTGGCAGTGAGTGGGGACCGGCCGAATTTCCAGAGCTCTCCGAATTTTTTCCAAATTGATTCGGAGAGCTTCAAATTGATTCAGACTTTTTTATTGGTCTCCTGATTTGATTCCAATTTGGAGATTTGGCCACCAAATCTCCTCAGAATCATATCAGCACCCAAAGCTTCGCACAGCCCTAATTGCTATTACTAGCGGTGATCCACAAGCAGGAATGAACACAGTTTGACTTTCAGGTCCAAGGCTATTGTTACAGGCCCGACAGTAAAAGTACCTCCCTTCCAAAAGATGGAATTTATTTTAAACTGAGTATGCTTGACACTGAAGGTCAGCGAGAGACAATGAATTAAGGACTCTGTGGGATATATAATGCTGTAACTAATGACACCCCCTTCCCACCTTCAAAAAAACTATAACCATCACCACCAACACAGCAGCATCAAGGTTTTGATGCATAAAAACTGCATGTTATTTTCTGGGGAGTGCTTCATGAGCCTGCAGCATCTTGTCCTCTTTCCTGGATTTGACAAGTGGATATACCGGCCTCATTCAGACGAGCACAGATGTGCAGTATGTGGTGCCATAGACCCATTTGTGGCACAACACACCACACCTGCAGGCATTCCCTGCAGTGCTACCTTGCAGCATGGGGATCTTTTTCAGTCAAAAAAAAAAACCCATGTCAAAAAAAAAAAAGTGGGGTGGCACATGTGGTGGCAGTGCACGTCACCCCAAACTGGAGCCTGGCTGGCAAGAGCCAAAATCCGGCTGCTGGGCAGACTTTCTGGTGTGGCTGCAGCTTTCCTGGCCCCTAGGACCCCAGGTAAGGCTGCTGAGGCCAGACCAGTGCTGGCTCCAGCCTCCCCTACCCCACCCAGGATAATCTGCTATGTGTCAGAGCGCACATGGCACTAGCGTTCCTTGGGGACACAAACGTCCAGACTCATCTGGACATGCCCACTGTGATAGAATCTGGGGGCCCAGTATATGGTAATCATTGCTGTTGTTATGTAAGGGTCTTTTGTTTCAAAGTTAATTAGTGTTAGCCAACTAAAGAAGAAATTAAAAGGCATGGTGTGTTGCAAAGCCCATGATTCTGACCTGTGATTCTGAAACAAAACTCAGTCAGCAGGTTGAGGAGGGGCTGTACTTACTGATGTTTACTATTACACTCACCTACTTCTCCCACTGCTTCATGGTAAGAGGAGTCTAGCATTCCCACAGTATTCTCATGTGAGGCAGAGGATTTCCTTGATGTGGGGTCAGGTAGCTCATTTACACAGGCTTTCTCTCCAGTTCTGTGTGGCTCCATAGCTCCTGGATACAACTCAGAACAGCATGTGAGTGCTCTTAGGTCAGATGTAGTCCAGAGTTCTTTGTGTTTTCAACATTAATTACATTTTAAATATTGGGCTTACAATTATTTCATCTTTTTATAAAGCTGTCTTTACTTTTAAGCACCAACTAGGTTCAGTACAAGACATCTTTCTTTGGGGCTCTGTCATTATTTGGAAATACGAAGTTGCATCAAAATCTTTTAATTAGGTATATCATGTGTTAAGATCCTGATTTTTCATTGAGTCTGCAGCCTTTTTTTCTATGTGGGCTGGGGTTTCATTACAGTAAGTTCCTGCTTTGGATGTAGTGACTTGCGTCATATTCACCAGCTGCTGCTCTCCCTTAATAGGCAGCTTGCCAGTACCGTGGATTAGCTGGCTTGCTGTTTGTCCCACCAGTTGTTTTTAAAATCTTTAACTGCAGACGCATCCTTCCATGGTATCTCTCAGGAACTCAGTTCCTCTTACCTTCTATGCCTCAGTCTCTCTGTATGTTGAAATTACAACTGTAAAAAAGAGCTTGAAATACGTTCTAGTTGGCTTACATTTCAGGTGTTTTAGTTAATATGTTTGCTTCATGTCCTTGAATATAAAATTTGGAATGATTTTTTATAATTTAAATGATTATTAGAAATTACCAACTTATTTTAACTTACGATTTCAAAATCGATTTACTTCAGGGTAGTGATAACATTTTAAACTTCTCTGTGGCATTACTTCATGCAGATATATATTTTTTTGACCATATGTACTTCAGTTGGGGTACAAAAAGAACTCGACAGTGCTTTGGTTTGATAGAATGCTGGGGCTATTGCCTGACCAGTATTGTCACTTCTCTTCTCCTTTGTCCATATCCCTCTGTTGTCTCTTATGTTACAATTAGCTTGTAAGTTCTTTGAAACAGAGGCAGTCTTTCTTTTTTCTTGCCCTGCTATCAGTGTGGCTAGGCAGCAGAAGTATCCTCACTGTACAGTTAATGTGGGCAATGGGGAGCTGAGGTCCAGCCCCTGTGCTAATGTAGTCCTGATGTGAACATCTCCACAACAAAGCCATACTCATGTTACTGAAGTCTTACTGTTTCTGTAGTTACCAATGTGTAGGAAGATATCTTGGGTTATTTTATGCTGGGATGCTCTAAGATTCTTTCCCTGTTCAGTTGTGTCAGCTATTAAATTCATATTTCATTTGGAGGACCTGAAACAATCAAATGATATAGTCCATTTCCTCACTGAAAAGTAGGCACATTTCAGTCAAAGGGCACAGACAGAAGTTACATGTTTCACATGATTGGCCCCCTGAAAGTGCTCTACAGCCATGCTATAACACACATGGATGGCTGCAGAGTGCTTTTAAAGTGAATGATTGCATGACAAATTAACCCTCATCAAATGAGGTATCAGATGAAGGGGCTTCACTTCAAAGCCCCTTAGGGAACTTGTGTTCCCTAGGGTTAATATGCTGTGTGATTGCCCAGTCCCACACCCAGGGCTATCAGCAAGAAGATACTGGGGAAGGGGAGCGAGCTGCCAGCTGGGGTTTGCCAGGCCTGAGCTGGAGACAGCCCCAGAGCTGAGGTGGGGGCATGGCTGGGAGAGAGGGGCAGCTGCAGGTAGGCTTCTTGGGATCCTGGAAGCAGGCTTGAGTTTCCCTCCCTGCCCCCCCCAACCCAAAAGGCAAATGTCTGTTGGGTTGGGGGAGTCCTCTAAGTTATGGCGCTTTATGTAAAACATCAAACATCATGAGTTAGAGCAGGGCCTGGATGTCTGTCAGCGCCCCAGGTCAAACTACACTTGAAGTTTTAACCCATGGGCCAGGCTGGGTTGGCTTAGCCAGGTTCCAAGTACCTCCAAATCTCTGTGTGTGTGTGTGTGTGTGTGTATGATGTGGGGAGGTAAAAGATGAAGAGGGCTAAAACCAAGGTAAAAACTCATGGAAACTATATAGTGACGAGACAACCATAGGAACTGCACATCATTGCCACTTCATTCAAGCCTGGCCATTGCAATCATTGCTATAAGAACTAACTGCTATGACCATGTTAGGCTGAAAAGAGGGCTGGTTTTTGTAAGTTGGCCTAATGCTTGCAAGGACTATGGCTACCTGTAAGATATTCACTGTAAGTCTGGGAAAGAAAGACAGCCTATTGGACAGGGTGTTTGCCTGGTGAGGAAAATACTGTTTTTTAAACTGTTTTTTCTCTCTTATCCCAGATATTTAGGTAAGTCATCAGTCACATAAACTCTCACTTACTATTTATGGTTTAAGGGCTATACTGTACCAAATAGGCAAAGGGTTTTTGTAGCTACAGTGGCCCTCAGGATAGTATCAGAAACATAGTCTCGCTCTGGTTTCCATCAGTATAATACAGAGGATGGTTTTCAACATTTTTTCATTTGTGGACCCCTAAAAAATTTCAAATGGAGGTGTGGACCCCTTTGGAAATTTTGACTGGAGGTGTGGTTCCCTTTGAATTATAACTGTATGGATATTCATATACTTTTGATTGATCATAGTTATCTTTTGTGGACCTCTTAGGCATAGTTTGTGGACCCCCAGGGGTCTGTGGACCACAGGTTGAAAACCACTGCACTATAGTATTGCAACCTGATTCTCATGGATAATACCAACTATCTGTCCTGCATTAGGGATAATAGGGAGAGATAGGGACTGTATAGGCAGAGATAGGGAGTCATGTGGAGTAGGATTAAGGACCACTGCCATGAAAACATGTTGTGCTCTTTTGTTCCTTCTGCATTTTTTACAAGTGCTAAAAACATTGCCAAGTTGCTGCTTTTTTATGTGCCCTTAGGACACTGAGTACCACCTTCAATCTGTGGCCTGCTCTTGAGGGACATGCTAAGCATTATTAATGCTACTTCAACAATGTGCACAGCATGGGAGCGAATAGGCAGGACTGGTTTTTACAGGAGCACTTCCTAGCACCAGTAAGAATGGTGTCTTAGGACCTGCTCTTAACCACAAGAAAACCTTAAGAGTTAGTTTAAAATGTTTCCCATCTATTTATACTTTACTATAGTAAACAAGCAGGTATTCCTACTAATAGAAACTTTACTTCGTAGTAGAAGGAAGCATTGAAGTAAACTCTGAAAGTTGATTTTAAAATGATTCTTAAAAAAATGAAATGAGAAATACAATCTAAGTCCATAGCTGTATGTCTGAGTAGAGTATTCGTGGATAGGAGTATGCCATAGTAGAAGAGGGAAAGGCTTTCATGTAGAAGTGCACTGATTTATAACTAAAATACATTCGTTTGGAGCGTATTTCTTTTCCGCAGAAATCTTGGCCTTTGGATGCTGAGTCAGAATTAGACTTCAAAACAACTAATGCAGAATTCAAAAGAAAATAAATCTAATGGTGTAAAACAGGGGTGTTCAACTTTTTAAAATAAGTGTACTCTTGGTGACCAGAGATGGAGCAGGGTGGGGAGGTGGCGTGCAGCTGGACATGGAGTGGGGGGTGGGGGAGGTGGATGGATGTGGAGGGTGGGTGAATTTGGAGTGGTAGCAGCGCAGGGTGGTGGGTGGCAGTGGTGGCTGCCATGTGCAAGCTTCCTCCCCTCTGTGTCCAGCTGGTTGGGCAGTGCCTGTGCAGCCCGCAGAGGGGTGCCACTGCCCCCACCCAGGCCATGTTCCTGGGAGGCGGCGGTGGGTGGCAGCGCTCCATCCCTGCCCACCTGCACATACTCCCAGTGGCTTTCCAAGTACCCTCAGGAGTACGCGTATTCTCGGTTGATAACCTCTGGTGCAACAAGTACCATGTTTCATAAATTTCTTCACATGTATGCATTTCTAAAAGGACATTAGTGTGAGGATTAAAATTTTTTTGTTTCTCATGCTTTGGAAAGTGATTAAATTAGGGAGAACTTTTGTGTAGGTATATCTCCCATTTGACCCTCTAAAAAATCCCTTTGCAACTGGAAGCATTACATTTTTTTAGGCCCTGTTGGTGTACAAGTCTATTATATTCTGTAGCTCTCTGTGTGCTCCTGATCTCCTGATTTTTTTTAATTAAACAGTGAAACTGCTTATATGGTGATGTATATCCTGACGGTACTTTCAACAGCAGCAAAAAAGCGATTGTGTTTGACGCTTTGAGAGATGAAACATACTTAACAAAATGCATTCTGCTTTTAAAACAAAACATTCCTATCCACAAGGTGTTCTTTCTCTTATCAAGTGCCATGTTTCATTTTGTAGATGGCACTTCACTAAAATGGTCCATGTTTTCTATTACTTTACCCTTGAGGTAGAAAATACAGATTCCTAGTATTGTTGGGATACATTTCATCGTCCCAGTTACAGAGTCTTAGTTTATATAAATGATACTTTATTTAATTGTTGGTTCATTGCACAAGAAAACCCAGTATTGCTGTGCACTGAAGGATGTTCTGCATTGATGGGAAATTTCCTACCATTTATAAAGTGGCATATTTAAAAAATCATATTTTAAAGGTGTCACTTTAAAAAAAATGAATGAGAGTTAACTCTAACAATCAGAAAATCATTGGAAAGCAGGGCTGGGAGGGACCTCACAAAGTCTTCTAGTTTAGCCCCCCTGCTCAAGGCAGGATCATCCCTGACTAAACCATCCCAGCCAAGTGTCTAACCTGCTTTTGAAAATTTCAAAGGATGTGGTTTCCACAGTTTCCCTAGGTAGATGGCCCTAATGCTTGACCACCCTCAGATTCAGAAGGTTCCTACTAATCTATAACCTAAATTTCTCTTACTGCAACTTGAGGCTCTTGCTCCTAGTCTTATCTCCTAGGGTCAGAGAAGAAAGTCCATCTCCATCCTCTCTATAATTGGCCTTCAGATATTTGAAGATTGTTTTAAAATTCCCCCTCAGTTTTCTTTTCTCCAGTCTAAATAACTTGAGAAAAGCACCCTAGCATGTTGGAGGGCTGCTGTGGCTTCTCTCAGGAAGGAATGTGTACAGGCATTTTCTCTCCTAGGAAAGACTCTCCTGGAATGACTTAACCCTGCTTGTTCCCAGGTTATTTTTACTTTGGGAGTGGCCATTTTTGCTTTGGGAGAAAACTCCTGAACAGCTGTACACTCTTTCAGCCTTTCCTCATAAGTTTGGTCTCTTTAGCTCTCGGTGATTTTTGTTGCTGTACACTGGACTCTTCAAACTGTCCACATCTGCTTAAGGGGCTCTTAAAGAGTTCTCCAGCCCTGTAGCAGAGGTGCAGATGTTTAAATAACAAAGTGTCTAAACTGGAGATTAGTTCGATTAAATGGTTAGCAATTATCATTTCATGAAAATATATTAAAACAAAAGTAGCTTCATGCAAGGAATTAAAATGAGATGGTAAATACAAACTGCTAGAAGGAACTATTAAAAATTTAAACTCTATTATTAGGACCTCAAAGCACTAATTTTTCTAATGCTAATAACTATGGGTTATGCTGTCTCCTATCCAAGCAATTGTAGCCTAATCCTGATTCTTGAAATGCCATATTACAAGGCTGGTGAACCATTCTTTTGATGGTTCAGTGGGATATCATAGCAATCTGTTGTCTGTGACCACAGATAATATATCTCCTCAGTGCCCTTTTCCATATCCATAGTTCACTATTATTGTTTACATTAGCATTGAAGACCTATATCAAATGAAACACTACTATGAGTTCGGCTAACTGTGGATTACACCTTGATCCATCAAACTACTTAACCTGTATATTCTTACTGACTTCAATGAGACTCTATGCATGGTTAAAGGTTCATGTATGCTCAAGTGCTCTAATAAATGAGGTTATTCATAATTTACTGTCACGGACATGAAGTAGGTTTCTTTTTCATATAGTGTATGCATAGTGTTGTTCAGCATTGTTCTGACTATAAGAGAATGTGTACCTTGCTGGAAGTGGTCTCTAGTACTACTTTGAAAAATAATTCCTACTTGCAGATATGATTACAGTATTTGACTGAATCTATAGACATATATTTGCACCTGGATGGGGAAAATACCGCTTCATTTCTGTTTGAGTTTTGACCAGTTATAATTGCTAACATTCTAAATGCTCTGAGAGAGCTTTGTATTATTACTTGTGAATTGGCTCCATGCCTGTTGTGACTAGCACAGATAAATAAGGGGAAATTGGGCCTGTTATTAAGAGACTGGTAAATGCTTCCTTTCAAGCCAGCAGTACAAGAATGTCTCTAAAACATTTGGTGGTTATGCCAGCCCTGGATGAAACTATCCCTTGACAATACTGATTTCACCATTTTGAAAAGGCTTGTCACAAACTAAAATATTCCAGCAACTAGCGATATGTTTCCAGTAAAAACTCAGCATGGAAACCATTATCTTCTTTTAAAGTTGGTGGCAGTATAATCTAAAAGTTCAGTTATAAGATAGGTAGTGAGCATGAGTATACCTACTGTCTTCCCCTTTTAAAATATACTTCATATCCTGAAATACTTCAGAAAACCTGAGACCATGAACATCTCATTTAGACTAGGTTTTCTGGTTGTCATGTCTGCATGTTGGATCTCGCCTGTATACTAAGATACAATATAGTTCATTAAAGAAAATATATAGATTCATTAAACACCAAAGAAGAAGAATGATCTTCATTGTATTGGTGTCACTTTGCTCTTTTTTTTATGGATATTAAACTAAAATGCTAGTTTCATAGCCATGTTTAAAATATACATAAGATAAATTATTTAATATAATTTCTTTTATAAATATCATAGATATCTTATTTGTATTGGCTAAATAACTTATCTGATTATGCTTTATATCAGTAATAAAGCAAGATATGAGAGTAAATTAATGTGGAAAGGATTAGTTCAAGGCACAGGACTAAGCAGGAATTCTTTGTGAAAAGCTCTAAGACTTTGGCCATGCAGATTTTGTAGGATAGTTGTATTAATATTATATTCCCCTTTCAAACGAATATTTATTTTTGGCTGGAAAAAAACTATACTGTAACAAGTAAACATTGTTAGAAACACAATTGTGTAACAACATATCAAATTACGAATTTCTGAAATAATACTACTGTGATATGATATGAGATGAGAGTTGTGAAGATACTAACATCCAAATACACTAAAAGATAATTAATGCATAGTTCAACTGTAATATGTTTGTTTCAATATTCAGTCTTTTCTTTTAAGGCTATGCTAAGTTGAAGTTACCTGGTTTGTGACTGTATTGCCGCAAGTTTTGATTCCTTTAGTCATCATATTAAATATGATCAGGTGTCACCAGTAACTGGATAGGAAACCATAGATGATCTCGGGTTCCCAGAAAGTGGTGCTGAACATTCAGTAGCTGATGCTGTTTTCTGAGACGTGAAGCTCATACGCTAATTTCTAGGATGCATAGGCAGATTCAAATGATCTGGGAGAATTCTCCTGGGTTTGTTTTCCTGATTACCTGGAGACATCTGGGTAGACATTCAAATGCTGAAGCCCAGAAGAGTAGAGAGCTTGCAGTGCTGATGCTGCACAGCTAGGGGACCCCTGTGCCTGTCTGGAGACAGATGGCAGCAATGCATAGAACAGATCTGATCAGCTGACCCAGATTGTTCAGGGTCCATTGGTGTCTCTCTGCAGCATAATGTGGAAATTGTGAAGGGGGTGTGTTCCACTTCCTGCTTAGCTGGAGCACTAGAGTCCAGCTAATAATGTAATCTCTCTCTGGGGGGGGTGCGGCTTGAGGAAAGCACCCTAGCATGTTGGAGGGCTCGTGTGGCTTCTCTCAGAAAGGAATGTGTACAGGCATTTTCTCTCCCAGGAGAGACTCTCCTGGAATGATTTAACCCTCGTTGTTCCCAGGTTATTTTTGCCCTGGGAGTGGCCATTTTTGCTTTGGGAGAAAAAACTCCTGAACATGTGTACACTCATGGTTTCTCCTGGTAGAGCAGCAACTTTCCCTGGAAAACTAAATGTCTGTACAAGTCCCTATTATCATTAAGGATCCCCTGGTTGTCCTGTCAAGAATAATCCTTTCAACTTTAGTATCCTGAATTTAAGTGAAGAAAAAAAGCAGGGTGGTAGGTCTACCATCTTAGAAATACTGATGTGCGTGATATGTCAGTATCTTCAAAGTAAATTATGAAATTGTCTTAAGAAACTGTGCAGTGTATATAATAAGGGGTGTATTTATTAAGCTTTATATAGACTTCTTAAGATGTTGATACTTTATGCTTTGATAAAACAGCATTACTATTGTGAATTAATCTTCTAACGTTGATATTTGAAATAACACCCATAAAAACTGTATTAAAAAAATCCAAGTGAAGATGTTGAGCTAAATTTTGTTTTTCTTTTTAACATTCAAGGCTGAAGATTGATGCTTCAATTAATACATTCTTCTGATCATTCTGGGCTTAGTCACTCAGCACAGAGCATGAAGCTCTCAATTCAAGCTTTTATATGCAGGGAATGATTGCTTCCCACTATGCTGAATAGGGCTGTTTCTGAATTGTGACTGTACCTAATCAGCAGAGAGTGGGCTGTCTTCCCATAAGTTATTGAAAACACATTTTCCTAAGGTTCCTTTGCTGATAAATATCCCACCTGAACTTTCTTTCACAGCATACTATGCTTAGCTATTTAGAAATATTTATAAATTCATGTACAGTATCAACAGTACAAATACAGGATTATAATACTTGTTAGCATATTCATTATACATTCTTGAAATGTTAAATTATCTCTTTCCTACAGTATATCTTTGCTAAGCAAACAGTGGCCCAAGGCCAAATCCATTTTACAGTTATCCAAAAATGTCTTGTGACCAATCAATCAAGTTTACATTTATAAAATAGCCATAGTGCAAGAACCTAAGGCACTGAGAATAATCCATATTCAAATGAATATAGTACACAAACCCTGCATAGCTAACTGAGGTAAAATGAGGCGTGTGCCTCAGAGGTTCTAGCAGATAAAGGGATCCAGTTCTGTAAGAAGGGATGATAGCTTGTTCTTTAAATGTTTTGTGAGTCATCAGCAGGGATCTTGGTTTTCTCTGTTAAAAAATCCAAAAATCTCTGATTAACCCCCCCCCGCAAAATCCATGTTTTTCCATGATTAAAATGAAATGATAAAATGAAAATGATAAAATGAAATGATACTATATATGTACGTATCAGTTGAACACAATGTTTTATTGACACATTTACAATTTTAAAGCCCCCTTTGTTCACCAGGATGTGGGTCCAGTTGTGGCTGTGCTGATTTGTGGTGCTGAGCAGCCCTGATATGCCAGTGCCCTGCCCATGCTATTGCCCCTCACTCCAGGCTCACAGCTCCCACTTCCTCAGCCCTGCCAGTGCCTCACACTCCTGACCCACAGTCCCCCAGCCACCTCCAGCCCTGCTGGTGCTGCTCACTCCCAACCTGCTGAACCCCTGCTCCAGACTCCATCTCCCCCAGTGTGGGGCACGAGGTGGTTGTGTGGAGCAGGGGGTGTGTGGGCATCAGTGACGACATAGGTGAAATGTCAGAAGGGAATGGGAGGGGTGCGTGCCTCCTCCCAGATTTCTGCACCCACAGCAAGATATGGAGCTGCAGCCTGGCCTGACTGGCACCAGGAAGGAACTGCCTCCATGGCCCAGTGGGTGGGACCCAGCATGACAGGGAGTGCTGCGCTGCCATGGCTGTCAAGGTGAGGCACCTCCTGCCTAACTAGCAGCAGCAGGGGGCACAACTCTGCGCTGCTGCTGCAGGCACCATGCCAGTCACACCACCATGGGCACCAAGGTGAGGTGCTGCCGTGGCAGGATGAAGCTGTGCCCCCTTGCTGCTGCTGGGCGGGCAGGGGGCATGTAAGCTTGGTGGCCAACATGGTGCATCATTCCCATCAGTGGTGCAGCAGCAGCAGCAGCACTGAGCCTTCCTGGCCCGCTTTTCCCTCCACACCAGGCCATGTCCCCTGGGCCATGAACATGGCTCCTGCCTGGTGCCAGTCCAGCCAAGCTGCAGCCCCATGCCCCACTGTGAGCATAGACCCTAATGTATCACCTATGGACCCGATTCCTCTCTGAAAGTGTGTGTAGCACTGGGGAGCTGCTTTCCTCCCCCCTGCTCCCTGGGACAAGTTTTCCATGACTCCATCCCACTCTCCGGCAGGACCTGTGGCCACACATTCCCACTTGCTCCAGCCTCAGGACCAGGCACCACAGACTACCCCAGCTGGGCAGTGCCCCAAGCCCCAAATGCCAATCCTGCCCCACACCCTCCCTTACTGTGCGGGCTAGGCACAAGCCATCACCACCATCTCAGTTTCCCCAGGTGTTGCCTATGCCCCTTCCCCCTACCCCCCCATGTCACCTATGATTCCCTATAGACGTACCTGCAGGGAACTTCAGTAACTGATCTCTACCATGCTGCCTGGCTGTATTGCTGGTGCTTCCTGCCTCTGGTCACACCCCTCCTGCTCTCCACAGCCCCAAGCAGACCCTTGAAGGCTGGAACTCTGCCAGCCTGTAAGTGGAAATCTGCTATTTCCTAGGTTTTTCTCCTTTAAAGGTAAAATCCGTATTTTTCTGCATTTGGAATAGAATAGAACCAGGCCATGTAAAATCTTTTAGCAGTGAACATTTAGCTATTACAGTAATGATATCATATACTTTAGTGATGATTCTCATCTTGATTGATTCCAAAGGGCTTCAGTTATCTCAGAAACACAGCTCACTGTTCATACTGGAGGCTTATTTTTTAAAAATAATAATGATCAGTTATATAGCAATCTTATCAATAACGGATTGCCTGCATAGCCATTACCAAGAGGTAGTTAACCTTGGGTGTCAAAGTAATGGGGGCATTAAAGAGTGGAGCTTCTTTTGAGGAGGGTGAAATTATACAAATTACTTTTACCTACACCAAAATTTAAGTTCTCTATGTTAACTGGTACTATTTTGCTTCGATAATTAATTACCACCTGAAACTTGATTTCTAACCTTCTGTTTTACACAGAAGTGAGCGAAAAAAAGTGGGGCAGGGCACGGTCCAGGAGGCAATGGGAGGCTGGGTCCTCCATAGAGATGCTCTGGCTCCTGGAGTGTCTCTGTGGTTGACGCTCACCCTGGTGCTGAAGCACACTGCCTGCCCATGCAGGGCAGGCAGTGTGCCAGCAGTAGAGCTCCAGTGCCAGTAAGTAGGGGATCAGGGGGGGCTGGAGGAGGGGACCATGGGGGGGAACCCCTGCTGGCCCCGCACGCTCCCTCAGCCCTTCCCCACCCAGACCCATCTCCCACCTGTCTCCCAAACCCCCCAATCCCTTCCCTGCCCAGCCCCACCCCTGCCTGCCCCCCCAAGCCTCCCCTGATCCCTGCCCAGCCCAGCCCCAACCCGCCGAGGCCCCTGATCCCTGCCTCCCCACCCCAGCATCCTCGCAATTAAAAAACAAACAAACAACCCCACCCCCCGGCACTTATTGACAGTTCTAGCTGCCTGTCTGGGTCACTGAGGTTGCCCCTGCACAGTGGCCCCAGCCCAGGCCCTGCTACCCCCATTGCCCTGTGCTGCCCGGGGGGGCTCTGCCAGAAGGCTCCAGAGCCCTCCTAAGTCCCTGCTACAGTGAGTAGAGGCGTTTTGTGTTTTTTTTAAAGTGCCGGAGCCTGGGGTTGGAGGGGCAGCTGTCAGGCGGCTGGAGGTGCAAGTGGGGATTAAGGCCAGGGAGGGCAGCCATTGTGGGGGCTGCAGGAACTGGCGGGGGATGGGGCTAGGTGAGGCAGCAATTGGGGGGCTGGGGTGGGGCACGTGGGCCCTGCAGGGGGGTGGTAGCCCCTGCAGGGACCATTTGGCCCCTGTTGGGGGGGCTGTAACCCTTGTTGGGGGGCTGTAGCCCCTGTGGGGGGCAGCAAAACATATAGGTATTTAGAATTAATTTTATTATAATAATAGAGACACTGCTAAGCATCCAAATTGCTTTAACACTGTAGATATATCAATAAAACATGTCCAACTGATCGCTGTCTCTCTTGTGTCTCAGTCTCTCTCTCTCTCTATATAGTGGTCTTTTATTTTAATTGTGGAGGAACATGGATTTCAGACTCTTTTACAGGGTGACTTTGGGATTTTTTATCAGGGATTTTTCAGTTTTCCAATAGGGGACACCAGAATTCCTGCTAGGGAGGCCAGGGGTAGGTCCCTGCCTGCTCAGAGCTGCCATCTTGGACCCAGCTGAAGGTGGCTGACATCCTGGCCAATTGGAGCCAGGAGGACATGCTTTGACAGTCCAAAGCAGGCCACCACCCTGGGATTATCTTCCAGGCGATAGCTGCCCAGATGCCTGGGCAGGGGCACACATGGCAGTAGTGCAGCACAAAGGCCAACCCTGCAGCCACAGCCCACTAGCAGCTGGCCCAGAGGGGCAGATGCCCCTACTGGCTCTGCAGTCCCCATCCAGGTCTGGCAGGTGCGCAGCAGGTCACAGCCAGGCAGCAGCCCTCACTGCCAGACTGCTGCAGTGGGTAGAGGGTGCAGGGAACTCTCAGGGCTGCTTCAGCAGTCCAGCTGGCACAAGGGGTTGTGTCCCCAGGTACCAATTGGCTGGGCCTCAGAAGCTCCTGAGAGCAAGTAGCCCTGAGCTACTTGCCAGGGCAGCTTTTTGTAGTGCTAGGGCCAGGACAGGACAGCTTTTTATACTGCTGGGGACAGCACAGGTACTGGCCCCAGGCTGTAGCTCCCCCTGGCTGCAGGTCTGAGAGGAGCCAGGCAGGGTTATTTTGCCCCAAGTGGCACAATTTGCTCCACAACAAAGTGCATGTCCAAGCATGTGCGCTGAGGCTAAAAGCCCCAGCTCAAATTTGCACCACTTCTATTTGAACTATTGCAAGCACACATGCTTGCATGTGTGGACATATCCAGCGTATCCCCATAGAGACTGTTTGGGCTCCTGTGGAGCCTGAGCATTGAATTGAACATTGAGCCTGAACATTGAACCCTTAACTACTTCTGATTGAATAGGTTTCATATCCCTTGCATGAATTTGTAGTCAGTAGTTCATTTAAGGAAAGATCATGGATGGAGAGAGATGTAGGAATGGCTTGAAATTCCATTTTTGCTGATTGTCTTGTTTACAAACAAGATAATGTTGACCAGATGTGTGGTATAGGGAATCTTCAAAATTGATTGATCAATGGGAGCTATAGAACTAAGGTCAAATTGTATTAATGTTCTTGGCAACCTTTTGCTAGTAATTCTTGGAAAATGATTATGTTCAGTGCATGAGAAAACAGTAGAATATGCTATAGACTTAAGTAATAGTAGGCAAGCCATAGCAAAGATCTGTTTTACAAAACATATTTAGCCATATAGGGTATACTGTTAAAAATTTGCTACTCAAAGCTGTTTTAAAGTCCATGAGGCATGTGTTGTACATGTCTAATAACTATAGTATAATTATTTGTATTATGTCTCTATGATATTGAATACACTATAAACATAGCTTATGAGCAGCAAGTTCTCATAACAAATGACAGCTGTTTTTAAAACAGCATTATAGTTTTCTTATTTTCTGCAGATATTTGAGAAAGAGGGAAATAAAAGAATCAAGTTTATCTAATAATAGCCTGTTGCATGCTTTAAAATATAATACCAGACTATGCCACGGAAAAATAAAAATGGTCTTTAAAAAAATGTATTTCTTTAAATTTTTTAAAAAGTGTGCCTTCAGATATGGGGCCTCAGCGCTTACAAGTGTAGTTTTAGCAAAGAATTGAGGGGTTTTGGTTTATGCATGTGTGTTATTTATTCGTCTTAGTCTCCAAAATAATGAAATGTTGACTTGTATTGGAAACTGAGAAGCCTTTAAGGAGAGGAGACTTATATAACTTTATAGCATACAATGTATGCAGCATTTACCTGAGATACTGCACTGAGAATATATATATTTTTTCAATAATTCAAAATATTTTAGGAACTGTAGCCTTGGGCCTTATTTCAAACAAACCTAACAATGCAGGAGCTCAAGTTACATGAGAGTTTTGCTTTTATATTTATTTACTTATTTTAAGAAATATATAGTTACTGCACTTTGAAAGCTTGCTTCAAGGTTACAGAAAGCCTGAAGTTTCAATCTGCATATAACTTGGTAACAAAGATACTGTGAGCATACTTTAAGTTATATAATTCATTGAAATAAAGGAAATACAGGTATGCAAGGAGAGAATTGGTAGAAGTGGTGTTGGGGATGTTGAAATTGTTAGCTCTGTGTGGAACAAAATATGTTTTTCAGGAGAAAACAGACCACGAGACTCCTAGATGCAAGGCAGATTTATGATGATAACACAGGGAGGCTTATAAAGCATTACAATTCAGACACAAATGTTATAAAAATAACAATATGGCTGTGAAATAGACAGAAGGAAAGAGAGAGATGAATATTACACCCATATGAATGACACCAATACACAAAGATCATGAAAAATATTATAAGTTTATTAAAATAGGTGTAGAACTCAGATTGTTAATGTTAAATTTTTCATTTGTGTGTCTGAATTTCTCATTTGCTCTGTTTTGCTGAATTCTACTTATGACAACTCTGAATGATGGATAAGGTTTACCCCATAATAATATTCTAGCAATAAGGTTAGACAGATTCTCTATGAGAATATAAAATATATACAACAACTTCCAAAATCTAAATATTAGAAAGAAATATGAGTGTGGCAAAACAAATTCTCCAGAATCGCAACTGGACCATGCATACTCTATCCATATAATTAAGCCTAAATTTGCAAGAAAAATGGCCATCTCCTATGAAACTTTTTTATCATCTAGGAAAAATATAAGGAAGGGATAGGGAAATTATAAATAATAATGGATAAAAGATTGAAGAATTAGGAATCAAAATCTTTTGAGTCTTTGGTTAACTAGGTTAACTAGTATTTGAATACTTTTAATATAAACAAGTTAGTATCTAAATTTAAGCTTATATATGTTGGTAAGAAGCTTTTTGACAATTTAAACAGAGAAAAAGGATGCCTTTTTAATTCAGTCTACCTTGTGAGATGATATAAAAGAAGTGCAGTAAAGTACACTGAAAATGTTAATAAAATCTGAACTCCTCCCAGCTTTTTAAAAACCAGTCTGTTTCTTCAGTGCCATTTTAAAAGTAATGAAATGCCAAATGGCTTAAGCAGTGAATTCTGGCAGACTATATAATGCCCCTTTTGTGATAGAAATTATTCTTAACTGCGTGAGATTGGGTGATTCTGACTATTTATATTGTGATAGTTGAGCTAACGGGTCTTTAAATTGTATGGATCATGTTAATCTCTCTCAACCCATTACAAAGCACAGTAAAGTTTAATAATCCTGTTTTTCTTATTTTGTAGTTGCATCATAATTTTTACCACAGCTATGAAATGACTGTTGGTCTCACAGTTTTATGAAAATAATAACTTAATGTTGTGCAGTTTGGTCTAGAATCTCAAGTGTGATTTAGGATGAAGTGTTAAAAAGCTATTTTGACAGAACTCATTACCTAAAGCATGGAAATGCAGATGGAAAAAAAATATCATAGTGGACTAATAGATGTATAATAGCTGATCCTATTTAGACCAGGGTACAATACTTTTTAAGTGTTTGCACATTAAATATTTTAGGTCTAATCTACAGACTGTACATATGGTACTGTGGTCACTGGCATGAAAATTACCCTGCTGATAGATAATACTCTGTTTCTGACACAGTATTGAATAAGGTTACATTAGAAGGGAAAACTGAATTTCTTTGGCATAGTAAAATCAATGGATTGTGCAGTTCTTTGCAGTTCTGAAGGCAAAATTCAGATTTCTATTATTCAGGTCAGATATGTGCTCTTGCTGCATCTGCCTGTTTGGTTCTGTCTCCACATCTATAGGCAGGACACACACATCTGTCTCCTGTACATCATCGGGATCCTAATCCTTCTTTAAACTAAAACAAAACCTAGAAGTGGAATTTGTGGTGTGACTTGGTCTGATCTGTACCAGAATTTTTTGCTTGACTTCTAGAACCAAGTTCCTTGATTCTTGTTAACTCCTTCCTGTGGTACTGCAGGACCACGTGTCCCGGGGTATCCTGCTTAATCCCAATAATATGGTTAAACGAGATGCATTTATTTGTGCTATAAGTGCACATGAATAAACTCTGGAGCTTATTGTTCCTGGGTGCCATGTTTGCATGTGCACCTGGTAATGCAACACATTGAGCTGGGTCGGAGCAGCTCTGGCTGGCAGGGTAGTATTTACAAGTACTGTGCTGCTGCAGAATTAATTAATCTACTCCAGCCTAATAGGGGCACATGTGTAGATGTGCAACGCTCACTGCACAGCTTATTAGTCAACTGCACAGTAATTGCCTTGTGTAGACATGCCTAGGAAGTCCAAAAGGAATATTCAGTGTTCCTGCACCTTTTTTGAGGTTGAAGGATTGGAGGTGATGAGCTAAATTCTGCAGCCAGGAAAAAGCTCCTACACATAACATAAGTAGTGCCATACTAGGGCAGACCAATGGTCCATCTAACCCAGCATCCTGGTTCTGACAGTGATCAGTAGTAGACGCTTTAGTTGAAGGAGGGTATATGAACACGTTGTATCTAGAGTAATCCATTGTCATATTGTCACTGACATCAACCGACATTGGTTTAGGGATGTCAGAGGATACATTCCTGACTGTTCTCTGTAATAGTTCCTGTGGAAATTATGTAAAATCTGAATTTTTATGAACAATTAAGAAATTAATAAAGGCATCCACATCACCAGTTTACATAAGAACACACGTCACCTTCCCCCCTCTGGGATTTTCCATTTTGTGTAAAAAAGCAGCCAAAGAAACATAAATTGGTATCAGCACCTCTTCTTCCAGAACTTTCCATTAGGTGAGTCTTAACAAGAGATGTTCAGAAATATCGAATAATGTTAAACTAAAAAATATTTTGTAAAAAAAATAAAACCTGTTTTGATATTTTTGGAATGTAACATTTTCATTTCCCATTTGGAATTGAATTTGCTTTTCAGTGTTTGTAATTGTTTACAAGATTACATCAGAATCGGTTCAAAACATTTCAAGGAGCCCCCGAAAATATTTTTTCAGGATTTCAGCGTAGGAGAAATGTAGTCCGTTTTTGGTTTTGGTAAGTTTTAAATGGAAAAATATAATGGGAAATTCTTGCCCAGCTCTAGTGTTGACTCAGGTAAAACAAGCAGTAGCTCTTTGGGTCTGACTACAAGGTGAATCTATATAGCTAGAACAGCTTCTGATGGTTGGGAACATACAGTATTTGGGGCAGTGGGCTGTTTGCTTAGTAATGTTAGTTGAAGGATTAACTTGGGTCTTGTCCACTCTGGACAATGCCCATTAATTCCATGCAGGCACTTGAGTGTCCAGGTTTTCAAGAGAATTCAACTCTTGTTTCAGCACCTGAAAAAGTAGCCAGATTCTCTAAACCAGTGTTTTTCAACCCGTGGTACGCGTACCCCTGGTGGTATGCGAGACATGGGCATGGGGTACGCAGGTGCCACATTTTGAGTTTGGCCCACTCCCTTGCCTGGCGGGTTGGAGGCGTCTTTGCCTGTTTGGGACGGAAGTTCCAGCCACCGCCCCTCCCACCGCGTCCTGAGCGCTGGGGCTTTCACTCCCCAGCGTCAGTGTGCTGGGGGACAGGGAGGGAGTCCCTGTGCAGGCTGCTTGCCGTGGTTCCTGAGAAAAAAAGTGGGACGGCTCACAGCGGTGAAACCAGAAGTACCATGGTGAGACTTCTGGTTTCACTTTTGCCACATTGATTGGCAGGTGGTACATAAGATACCAAAGGTTGAGAACCACTGCTCTAAATGATTTTGTTGGACTCTACTGATGGTTTTAGCACTGGTATCTATTAATTTAATCTCATCTGCTCTGGTGTCCAAAACTATAGCTTTTACCAGTGCACACTCATTAACATTATCATAATTTTTGTGGTTACTACTGTTACGTTCTTTATTCATCAATCTATCAGTTGCTGGCTGAACTCCTAAGAATTTTGTTAAATCAGTTAACCCTTTTGAATATCAGGTTGGGTTTCACCTGGCCATAATGATAGTTCTGATTTCTGTGTTCCAGAAAAAGAAAAGACCTTTGCTTCTGATTAGTTTCCTTAGTGTTTGTCTGGAACATTGAGTTTTGGAATCACAATACTATAATTTGTAGAGGGACTATAAGGCCCAATGATACTATAAGGCCCAATGATTAGTTCCCATTGAAATCATCAGAAATATTTCACCAGGCATTAAACTGAAAGTAGTGTTGACATGCAAATTAGATGACTCTGTATTTCCTTGAATGTAAAAAATTGGCATATACTTTCTCGGGTCTGATCCAGTTGTATAGACAGCGATCTGATAGTTTCACCATCATGAAAAAGATTAATTTCACATATTTGGCAGATGATTAAAAAAGTAAAAGTCATACAGGTCTGAGTTAACTGACAGGCCACATTGAAAAGAAAAACTTTATGTTAGGTTGGTACAGGAGAGTTTATGAAGAAAAGGCTGGAAGATTTATTAATAATCAGGAGATTACAATAGAATCTCAATAGAACCTCTTTTTCTTTTTGTTGAGATAGTTTAAATGTGATCACAGTTGAGGGACTACAAATTTAGCAACTAAGATAACATGGACCACAGCAAAATGGAAAATAAATTGTTGAGTTTACCTGCCTTTTCTATTATTAAGATGTTTCATTAGTATGCTGGTTGACTGTCTAGAGAATTGATATGGTTACCTATGATATGACAGTGCAACGTTTTTGCAATCTGTGTAAGCAATTCACTGTGGATCACAAAATGCAATAAAAATTCATCATGTGGTTCTCTCTTTCCCAAATGTAGTTTTATCTACTGAAATGCCTTGCATAGTTAATATATTGGTAATGCTGTGCAGAAATCCTTTTAAACACTGTCATTTTCCTTTGGAGACTCATATACAGCCATAGGTTATATGCCATTTATCCATTTTCACAATATATCTTAAAACATTATGAATGCTTGATCTCTGTTCTGTAGTTCATTTTGTTTTTAATGCAAACAACTTATGACTACAAGTGGGCTTTTTAAAAGCAGTAAGTCATGACAAGCTCTTATGCCACACAATGTATTCTTGAAGCATGCCAGTGTACCAGACACACACAGACCTCCTGATGTGTTTATTTTCATCAGTGGCTTATTGCAGAAAAAAATGAAATGTTGCTCTAAGAATGGTCCAAACCCTTTTATTAAAATCTAAAGGAAAACATAACCTGCCAAATATGTAGTCTAGGTGATATCAAATTATCCTACTGCATAAGCAAACCCTGTTATAATGGAAGCTGCCAACAACAGCAACAAAATCAATATTTCACCGGTATAAAATATGCAGGGAGAAATAATAATAGATGGGGTTTATATCTGGTGTGGAAACAGATCAAAGAAACCCTGTGTATTTTTTACCAATGTTCATCAATATGTCTGTTTAAATACTAGAGTACTCAGTCAGCTTTTGAACCTACTATTCATTGGCAATGCAACCTCCTACTCAATGCTTCATCTCTTCAGGTTTAACAGTGAACAAGTTCTCCAAGGATGATTGTTTAGGAAGGGAGTTTTTAGTTGCCATTTTTTTGGTAAAGAATATATTGTTCCCCCAACTCCATATAAAAATAACTTCAAACTAGGGACCAAGCCAGATCCTCACTGATATTAGTTTTGAATAGGTAATGACTGATAGTTTAATTGGCTGGACAATCACAGCACATCGTTGGCCTAGAACAGTGGGACTCAACCTTTTGTCCCCATGAGCCAGATAAGTGGCATAGGGTTGGTCCATGCAATGGATTGAGCCTCACACACCAGAAATGGGTCCTGGGGCCAGGCATTGCCCCCTTCCATTTCACATGCTGGGATTGGGCACCAGGGTTCTGACACCACCTGCTCTAGTCCCAGTACCCTGTAGTTGAGCCATAGGAGCCTGGTGCCCCCATGTTCCAAGATTGGGCTTGAGGGACCCAGCCCACCCTTTCCTACTGTGGGACCTGGTGCTACACCCTCCCCATGCCCCACACCAGCATTGTGCTCTGAGGCCCAGTGCTGCCCAGCTTTGTGTGCTAGGATCAGATGCCCAATCCATTGTTCAGGGCCCAGGGCTCTGCATGAGTCTTCATGATGTCACTGCTCCACCCTGCCAAATTTCCAGACCCATGTGGAGCCCTGTGGGTAAGATGACACAGTGCTGCAGGCCAAGTGTTGAGCACCCATGGCCAAATGGCTTTTTTTTTAGTTGCCTTGATACTTGAGTCCAGAGGAGAGCCGTGTGCACGATTAGAGGTTAAGAGAACAGGCCCTATGAGGAGAGGCCGAGAGGTATGGGACTGTTCAACCTGGAGAAACGAAGGCTCAAGGGTGACTTGGTGGCAGCCTCTAAGTATACAAGGGGTATGCATACGTGATTCATAGGGAGCAAATCAGTGAGAAGCTTTGGCTCCCCAGCTGTTCCTACTCAGTTACTTACTACAAGGAAAGATCTTTTCTTCATTGTGCCTTTCAAAAACAAGGTTCTGAGATGTTGTATGTGAGAAAATATGGTATTTTCCTTATATTTTCCTCCCCTTTTGCACTATCCAGTTACTATCTCTAGTTAGGAGATGTTCTTTTAACAATTCAATCATATTTAAGCCCATCACTTACATTTTCCACTTTTCCTTTATCACCTCTCTTCTGACAACATATCCAGCTTCCAGATAGACTAACTTGATTTCCTAATCTAATCTTTCTGATAGAGATGGCAAACTTTCTGGTGCATAAACCTGGTGTTCTGAAAAATTTTGCAAAGTGTCAGGGAAAGTTTTGGCAGTATATTCATAATTATATTGCCATGTTATGATACAACATCAGAAGCTCAGTGTAATGAAATATAAGTTATAGGAGATCAGTGAACGTTCTCTGTGGTCATTTTTCACTTATTAGTCATGTCCCAAGATGGACATCAGGGGAGAGACACGACTTTGTGCCAAAGCCTGAGCCTCATTTCTAGTTCTGGCTTTGTGTCTTTGTGGCTAGAATCCAGGCTAATACCTGAAGATGGCTGTGTTTTGGGTTTTTCTTGTTTTATTTGTTTTTTTTAAACCATTCTACTGAAATGATGATCAGAAATATTAGCTTGAGAAAATCCATCTTCCTTTATTCTAGCAAATGCAGACCAAGGCATGTAAAATGTAAAGCGAGGAGATTGTATAAGTCAGTTGAACTTGAGAAGAATTAGCCATATAAAAATAAATTGGTTGCTGTCCTCAGGCTCATATTGCAATATAACTTGCTTAGACAAGAACTGAATTGGGAGGAATAAAAAAATCAGAATACTGGTGTATCCCCAGACAAAAGGCTGTATTTTGGAGTTCTCAACCACTCATTAATTCCAGTGTTGAAACATTCATTGCCGCTATATGACATGCAAGTTGATTCCTTGGAAAATAGGGGTCAAGCCAACCAGCAAACGATAAAACTTAGAATATACATCGAAAAGTATGGATGATGGAGGAGAAAAATTTCCCTCTTCACCATTTGCCTGAGCATTGTGACCTGTATTTTATTTTACATAAACAAACCCTTGATAAAACCATTACATTATTTTAAATTCATGGTTTGTTTCAGTTATTATCAGAAATCAATGTAACCCTTTTTTTTTCTTATTCTCTTTCCCACTGAAAAATTCAGATTCCACATTTGGCTGGTTAGATGGTGCCTGTTGGCTTGACTGACAAGCCCTGTTTTAATAATGACCCATCTCTCAGTGTATTTCCAACTGGAAACCAGTGATTAAAGCATTTCAGAAGCATTTAGAAGCAATTTACCAATGGCATGCAGCTTAACTATACCTATCATATGGATTGTTAGTAACTTCATAATCCAAAATTCTGAACTACATTTGTAAAAAGAATAATGGAGATTAACATAAACTTATTTGTAATATTTAATTAAAATTATAGATTGGTAACAATAACAATTCATGAAAAGTGATAGTGAGTTAGCTTGAAAATTATTTATAGAAGGAAATAACTATCTTTTTCAGTTTTATTCTGCTTGTCCCATGTTTAAAACAAGAGTCTAAGGATAAAAAGAGGATTAAGTATAATTCTCAGTAAAGTTCTTTAATCAAGCAATAAACATCAATACATCCTAACGTATGTGACATTGAATATACTGGTACTTCCCAGAATGGGAAAATGACAAGAGTGACTGCAGTTCATTAATATTTAATTTGGAACATAGAATCATGCAGTATAAATGACAATGAAATGAATATACAGACAATAAAAATGAGGCTAGGGGAGACCAACTATGAATCAACTTGTCCAGATCTGTCGGTGAGAGTGCTGTTTGTTTTCCTAGCCTGCTATTTTACAAAACCTTTCTGACAAATCCATCCAGTTTGCTCTCAAACTCAGATTTTACTGAAATAATTGCTTTAGCTATGATTCTCTCTTCCACAAGAACCCATAGAATTTCTTTTATTTAATGGTACTTAAAATATTTTTGAACCTAAATACAAAGCAGTTAAAGTACTTCAGATTAAGCTTCTTCTGCTAAAATTCATTGACCCTTTCCTGTGTGTAGGACTCATTTTTTACCTTTCTTTCATTGAAGTTGTGCGTCTTTGTAACGAGCAGTTCTGCTGCGCTATGAACATATAATGATATAAAAAACATGACCTTTGCCATGAAGAGCTTTTTGATTTGTCAACAATAGTCAAAACATAAGACCATAGTTAAAGCAAAGAATGTAAAAAAATCTCTGAGGTGTTCGTCATGAAGTTTTTAGAAAAATGGAGTGTCTGATTTGTGGATACTCAGTGTTATCTAGTGAAATGCATACTAGAGAAAGGAAGTCCCTTGTAATACACATGGAATGTCAGGCTTGAATCTTGAGAAGTAACAAATACCTTTAGATACCTCATTCTTTTGGTTCTGAACTTAAGACACAGATTTTCAGAAGTTACTGTTCACCTTCCCTCTGGCAATCAAGCCCTCTTAAGGTGTCTGAAGTCAAGTACTCAAACACTCTAGTCACTTTAGAAATGATTGCCTAAGAAATCCAGTTGGAGATACTGATAAAACAAACAAACAAACCAAAAACCCAGGATTTAATGAGAGATTTGCAAGAGGTGAAAACTTGGTAGTAAAGAAGTGTAAGATTTGCAAATACATTGGACAGTAATGAAGATGTTAAACTGCTAGTGAGGTAAGACAAACTTCCCATATGTAATGAGAAGGAAAACCAAGAAAATGAGAGTCATCTTACCTTTTCTCTTTGTTTTCAGTCTTGTTCTCCACTCTGCACACACCTGTGAAGATAAAGGTTAGGAGTTTGAATCTGGCATTTTATAAAACATAGGCAAGTAGTCAAGGAGTACAGGTGGTTAAAGCCACAAAAGTGAAAATAACCTTAATATGGGTATTTTCTGCATTGACATTCTCAGGCATTTTAAAATCAAGAGTCAAGCTCTCAAAAATACTGCAGCTGGTTAAAAAATAACTATATTAAAATATAATAATTTGGGTGTGTTTTTCCAGTTGCCTGTTGGGTTTTGAACTTTTATGGTACACTTGGATCACTCTTGTAAGCTTTTTTTTGAAGCCATAA
Source organism: Alligator mississippiensis (assembly GCF_030867095.1). NCBI lineage: Eukaryota > Metazoa > Chordata > Crocodylia > Alligatoridae > Alligator > Alligator mississippiensis. The sequence goes on along the minus strand of NC_081824.1, from coordinate 220,265,000 downwards.
GGAAAAGAACCTCCTATTTTTACTGAATGAAGGCTGAGATTCTCTCCTAATCACATGGCTTCAGCAGCAGGGACTTTAAGAAAATCATTAAATATTTCAGGAACTGTGATAAAATTGGCAGATGAGAATTCTAGCTTTATGATACAGAGATGTCGAGAAGACAGGGAGGCAAAAGGGAAATTAGAAAATGTAAGATAATTAGAAAGTGGACAAGGATACTAACAGTGACAGAGGAAAGACCAGGCTTTTATCCCCTTGGAGAAATACTAATAGGATTTAATGAAATACCAGGTATGGAGGGGATAGGGTAGAAGATAGCATGACACTGGCATTCTAACCGTAAGATGGGGAGATATCAGTGACACCAGAGTAGTACAGTCAGAAATTTGGGGGCGGGGGAATATTAGGAGGAGAGAAGAGAAACTCAGTTTTGGCCATGACAAGTTTGAGATAAGGGCAGAACATTTGGAGATCCAATAATTCTTGTCTGCTTCCTGAAAGTGTGATTTTTGAACACAATAATTTCTTTGGGACACAGCTTTGCTGTCAGCATAGACCATGAATACTCCTGGTGGCAGAGTCATGGTGAATATAATACAGAGAGAGCTCACAAAAGGAGTGACTCCTTGGGCAGTGTAGGGTATGAGAAACTGAAGAAAAGCAACTGGTAATCAGAAAGAGAGGGAGTTTGGAGAATGAAGAAGTGCTCTGCTCAGTACAAACTGGTCAAGAGGATGAATCAGGCAGTGGCTTAAGGGAGTCACTCTGAAAGTAGAGATCAAATAAGATTCCATAAGAAACTGCGTGGCAGCACAGCCAGACTGCATGAAGCTTTTGGCAAAAAGGTTTATGCCCTTCTTTTAAAATATTTTTTATGAAAAAAAAATGATTTGGCCATTCTGCTGTGAATAATTTAAAGGATTTTTTGGGTTAAGACTTTTGTCCAAGAATTCTACACAGTGTGAAAATGTTAGTGTGACTGACACTCCTTTTGCTAAGTAAAACAAAAATAAATGAGGGTCAGAGCAGGTTATAGGCCTGCTTAAATGGCCTGCTTTAATTTGTGTATTTCTTCCCTTCTCCCTGTGTCAGTAAAAAGTACTGATGACTCTAACAGGCAGTAACCTCAGGATTGGCAGGTCACCTTGGTCTGAAAACAGGTGGCTGTTATTGCTTCAGAGTACTTGGGGCCCTTCCCCCAAAAACAGCATCCAGAGAGAAATAGAAAAATTAACTTATGAGGTATGAAAAATACAAGCATGGGAGAAGTAAAGAAAGAATGTGCCATAGAAGATCAGTAAACCAGTTATGTGCAAACAGATTGTCCTGCACAATTTCTCTTCCTTTATTCAGACCTGCCCAGAGTAGCTTGTGAGCAAGGAAAGGGAGAAAAAAGCTTGAGGGAAACGTAGGAAAGGGACTCTGAGTCTTCCTTACTAAGTGTTTCAGGAGCTGGGAAGAATCATTTCTTCTCTACTGATAAGCAATACAAGGGACTGAGAGGGGTGCATGGTAGGAATTTCTACAGGAGGAATAGAAAATCAGTAATAATAGTATTTATTTCCTGCATAGTACTTTTCAGCCATAATTCTTGATCATATGCTACTTGTCTCTCATGTCGTAGACTACTACCTTAATTGCTTCCCTTTAAACAATTTTAACCCCCTTGAGACTAAGGGTAATTGTCCCCCCTGTTCCCAGGCACCAGCCTGGGAAGAGGTATGGAATAGATGTTCTTGCTTAGGGTAGAACCTCTCAAATCTTACAGTTTTGATGTCTGAAGTGGTAGGGTGTTGTTTTTGCTGAAAGTATTGGGTATGAGGTTGTCAGCAGAAGTTGTCTTTTCCTAGATGCAGGAAAAGGAAGATGCAGGTAGATGTGGGAAAAATAAATATGGTTAAGAAAGAAATGATATATAAAGAGCAACATTAGCATATAACTTTCCATGATCCTCATGGTCATTATAAAATAAGGATTGCTGAAGGTTGAAGTTGTAATTTCAAAATGTTTCTAAAAATGGCACATGTTGTGGCTTCTGAAAATGTCACTTTTTCTTTTTTGGGGCTTTTTATTTTTGAGTACATATGATCAAAGGAAAGTAGAACTGGAAGGGACCTCATGAAGTCATCTAGTCCAATCCCTTGCTCAAGGCAGGATCATCCCTGACTAAACCATTCCAGCCAAGTGTCTGTCTAACCAGTTGTTGAAAAATTCCAAGGATGGAGAGTCTAGAACATCTCTAGGTAGCCAGTTCCAATGCTTGACTAACCTCATTGAGATTTCTTCCTGATTTGCAGCCTACATTTTCTAATTAGCACATTCCAGTAGACTCGATTAATCGAGTCTGCTCTGAGATGCTGTAATTACAGTACATTGGAGCAGGCATTCCACATGCCTAGAGGCACCATTGCTTTAGTCCTGCCACCTGTGGCCACAAAGATTAGTCTATCTGCAATCTTTCTGAAATTGTACTTCAGGTATTTGAAGACTTATCAGTTCCTCACCCTTTAGTCTTCTCTTCTCCAGACTAAATCACTCTAGTTCATTTAACCTTTCCTTCTAAGTCTTGATTCCTATGCCTCTATCTAATCATTTTTTCTCTCTGCTAGACTTTTTCCAACCTGTCCTCATCCTTGAGGTATGGGGCCCAAAATTGGACACTGTACTCTAGGTGAGACTTCACCAGTGCTGAACAGAGTGGAGGAATCCCTTCCCTTGATTTCCAAGTTACTCCTGTTAATACAACCCAGTATGCTGTTGGCTTTTTTGCCACAAGAACACACTATACTTGTGGCTCAGTCAGCTTATGCAGGGCTATCAAACTTCTAAGCCCCTGGGGGCTGCATGCAACTCAGGCCACATTGGGCATGCCATGGGGTTGTTTCCCCCTACCCACAGCTACACTGAGTGCCTGTACAGGCACTGTCCCCACCACACCTCACTGCAATGAGTAGATGTGATCCCTCACCCTGTGGCACCAGGCTTTTTCTAGTTTCCTGTGCTACTGCCTTGCCACACTGCCCACCCCCTAAGGCAAAGGCAAGAAGCAGCAGCCAAAGGAGGAATCAGGGATCCTGAAGATTCTGACTGCAATAGCAACTGGGGAATCCAGGGGCTTCACATTAAACCCGTGTGGTCCACATTCGGCTCCTGGGCCATTATTTGGACAGCTGCAGTTTACCGTAACCTCCAGGTCCTTCTCTGCAATACTACAGCCTAGCCAGTCATTCCCCAGTCTGTGTTTGTACATGCAGTTATTTTGTCCCAAGTGCAGCACTGCATGTGTCCTTGATAAATTTCACCAGTTTGATTGTGCACCATTTCTCTAATGTATCCAGGTCATTCTGGATTTTAGCCCTACTCTCCAGAGTGCCTGCAGTTCCACACGTCCTTGGTACCGCCCGCAAATTTGCTAAGCATATACTCCATCATCCACATCATCAGTGAAGATGTTAAACAATCCTGAACCTAGGAGAGAGCCCTGAGGCTCTGCAGGCATATTGAACCATTGATGCACACTCACTGAGGTGACCATCCAACGAGTTATGTATCCACCTTACAGTATTTTTGTCTAGTCTGTATTTCCTAAGTTTATTAATGAGAATGCCAAGGGATAAGAATACTTATTAACAAAAATGCTACTGAGATAGTATTCAATAGTTTAGTGATGCTAGTGGACAGTTCATAGGGGTTGCAGAAGCCCAAGGACCTGAAACTTTAACAGTTATTTGATGGGTTGGCTTTGCTTTCCCTTTCTGTCCTCCTGTGGGAGGAGACTGGGCTTTGAGTTGGCTTGTAACTGGAGAGAGATCAAGCAATTCTGTGAGCTGCAGATCTCTGAGGTACAGGGAGATGGACACCAGTTGGTGTCTTTTCCACGATCAAGAGAGTATTAAAGCAGTACATTCAGAAACAATTACACTAAAGTCCCCATGTGGATGAATAATTAATATTACTTCGCTAATTATTATTATGTATTACAGGAACATGTAGTGAATCCATGTGGGATTAGTACTTTGTTATGCAGGCACTGTAGGTACACAGTGCCTTAGAAAGCTAGCAGTCTACATAAACAAGACACATAAAAGGTAGAAGAAATAAAGTTCAATTTGTAAATATTTTGTAGAGGTTGAGGCAGGGGCCAAGAATGCTTTTCATAATAGTAGGTTAACAGCCTCAATAGCTAAAGCATCAACTAGGATCCAGACAAAATTCACTGTGAATGGAATTGGTAACCTGCTTTTTCAGTAGTTTACTGGCATGTTCGTCACTGTGTTTCAGGTGGAAACCATTGTTGAACTCCAAAGGTCTGGATGTATGGAACTATTAATACTTTTGTATCCACTTTCTTCTGTTCTGTAGGATATTAGATCATTAAGTTATTTAAACTGCATTATTTCTTGATAGAGGAAGCAGGAGTGACTCCAAGAAGATTTTGACATAAGTCATGTTTCACTTAATTTGGGGAATCAGAAAGCTGAGGATGGTTGGAAAATACAATGGAGACTTTGCATGAAGTTGCAGATATAAAAGATACTATAGTTTTTAGAGGAAAATGTATTCCAAATGATACTTGGATTAAGAGTAACATATACAGATAGGTGATGCATAGTACTGTCATGTAGGTTAGGGACAGAAATGGCACATAATTGGTTTTCGATCATAGTTTATAGTTTCATAGTTGGTAGGGTTGGAAGGGACCTGAGCAGATCATCAAGTCCGACCCCCTGCCATGGCAGGAAAAAGTACTGGGGTCAAACAACCCCAGCAAGGTGTTCGTCGATCCTCCTCTTAAAGACCCCCAGGGTAGGAGCCAGCACCACTTTGCTTGGAAGTTGGTTCCAGATCCTAGCCGCCCTGACTGTGAAGTAGCGCCTCCTGATGTCTAGTCTGAATCTACCCTCTGCCAGCTTGTGACTGTTATTTCCTGTCACTCCTGGTAGTGCTCGGGGGAACAGGGACTCTCCCAATGCCTGCTGGCCCCCTCTGATGAGTTTGTAACAGGCCACTAGATTCCCCCCTCAGCCTTCTCTTGTGGAGGCTGAACAGGTTTAGGTCCCTTAGTTTCTCCTCATAGGGCCTGCCCTACTGGCCCCTGATCATGCGAGTGACCCTCCTCTGGACCCGCTCCAAGTTGTCCACATCCCTCCTGAAGTGCAGTGCCCAGAACTGGACGCAGTACTCCAACTGTGGCCTGACCAGTGCCGCATAGAGGGGGAGGATCACCTCCTTGGACCTGCTTGAGATGCATCTGTGGATGCATGACAAGGTGTGGTTGGCCTTCCTGACCTCGTCCCCACTTTGTCGGCCCATGTTTATTTTGGCATCAGTAATGACTCGAGATCCTTTTCTGTCTCTGCACTGACGAGAAGGGAGTTTCCTAGCCTATAGGTATGCTGCGGGTTCTTCCCCTCCAGGTGCAGCACCTTGCACTTGTCAGAGTTGAAACCCATCCTGTTCTCATCCGCCCACCCCTGTAACCTGTCTGCGTCTGATTACAGCCTATTCCTCCCTTCTAGCGTGCCCACATCCCCCCACATCTTAGTGTCGTCAGCAAATTTGAACAGGGTGCTCTTTATCCCCTTGTCCAAGTCACTGATGAAGATGTTGAACAGTGCGGGTCTGAGGACCAAGCCCTGCGGGACCCCACTGCCCATAACCCTCCAGGTCAAAAATGACCCATCCACCACCACTCTCTGGGTGCGGCCCTCCAGCCAGTTAGCGACCCATTTGACTGTGTAGGTGTCGATGCCACAGTCCCCTAGTTTTTTAATGAGAATGGGGTGAGAAACAGTGTCGAAGGCCTTCCTAAAGTCCAGAAAGACTTCATTCACTGCTACCCCTGCGTCTAAGGATCTTGTGACCTGGTCATAGAAGGCCACCAGGTTGGTCTGACAGGACCTGCTTCTAATGAACCCATGTTGGTTGCCCCTAAGCATAACCTCCCCTGCTGGCCCCTCGTGGACATGCGCCAGGATAACTCTCTCAAGGGAAGAGAATCACGTATATCAGTTTAAAATCTATAACACACCAGAAGTTCAGTGTACATAAACTGCTTTCAAAGTGGCCAAAACCAGTTTAAGGTAAACATAGATGGATGTAGTATCAGACTTAACTGATTTTGGTTAAATCGGGTTACTGAACTTCTGTCCCAGATCCCCTCCAGATTCAAGTTAACTCACAAGTCCCCCAGCAATCCAGGATGCTTTGCACCCCACCTCCCCAGTCTCCCCTTGCAGAGTGGGTAGGTTAGCCTTGGCCCAGGCTGTCTGTTCCAGCTGAGCTGGGAGGCATGCTCTAGCATGTCCAGGCTTCTGGCCTTGACCACTGCGAGCATGTGGCTGCTTTTCACTTGCTTATCAGTTCAATCTGTGCAGCTTAGACAAACCTGTGAAGATTGAATAGATTCAGCCTTGGGCTTTTTGACTGTCTGTACTTAGCCATAGAGCTCAAAACCACAGAAAACTTAATGTGATGAAAAATAAATAATTAGTCTCTTTTGAAAAACAAAGGTGACAGTGTTAATGGTCTCACCATTGTTATAGGATATGGCTTTGGTTCTCAATATAGACTAAAAGTTACTTAAATGAAATAATTAGAAGAATTGTTCACCAGCTGTATAAATAATTATACCCAACATGTGCAGAAGCATTAGGAAATATCCAGTTATAAAAAGGTGTATTTTTGGCAGTGTTTACCCATTTAAATGAGAGTTTACATGTACATTTTACCTGCCAAAATTGCTTATATGAACAGATGGTTAATGTTTTTCCCTCCAACCTCCTGCCCTCCTACTAGGTTATCAGGACAATCCTTGTTTTGTATCATAGTATCTATATTTTTTGGATTGTCCTAATATTTCAGAAAGCAAGCTTTCTTTGAAATATGTGTTAAGTTGAAGGTAGCTTGCTTAGCCACTAGGATTTAGAAACGTCTGGGGGGAAATAGTTATCACCTTTGTGCTGCCACAAAATTTATTTTGACAACACAAAGTGAAAGCAAACAGACATCCATGCCTTCTGTTGCACCACAAATGCTCAAATTTGTGGCTGCAACAGAAGGTAGTAAGAAATTGGGCTGCTTTATAGTGGTCCACGTCTGACAGGAGAGCATGGGCAGTGTGAAGCTGTTTCTGTGGTCTCCAGCCATCTCAAGGCAGGGCCTCAGTGGGCTTGAGGGGCCCAGTCCTGCATGCTCCGGGAATTCTTAGGCAGGATCAGGGCCGTCAAGTCCTGACCTGGTGGGGTCCATCCCTGATGGGACATGTATGGGTAAGTAGAGTAAGTTGGGTCTTCGGGCTGCATGTCTGCAAGCGGGTGTTCCCACTTGCAGATGCGCCCTGTGCAGTAGTGATATCTGTGGGGGAATCCATCTGCAGGGGATTTCCTTGTGGGTGCTGGCAAGCATGGAACGGGGACCGCAGCAGGGGATCTGCTCCCTAACATGAGGGAGCATCTGCAAGGTGGCACAGCTGATCTCACTCCACCTAGGATGTCTGTTTCCAGGCTAAATATATAGATTTAGTTGATCAGCTTTAGTCACCCGATCTTGGTATGTTAGTATTCTAATTCTATGTAAATTATGTGTTATAAAGGATACATACCAAATTAATAGGTTTAGTATAATGTTTTTCAGTACTGTGGGCTGGTTTTAGAGCAGATCCTTCAAAGACCCACAGTAGCGCTGCTGTGGTCATGGTTTTGCATACTACAGCTGATGTGTCTTCGAAAACAGGAGTGTTTCAGTTGAAGATTAATTCATATCCTATATTTGTATGCTTTGCTGCATGAGCACGAGGAAATGAAGCTTTTGTAGTAGGTTGTGGAAAAGGAGAAAGACATTGACAGAAAATAGCTTACACATAATTTGGTTTGTCTCCTCCTCCTCTATATTATATTCCCTTTCACTCTTACCTTCATTTAAGAATGAGATATTTGCTTTGGTTACCTTCCTCATATTCTGATTCCTGATGGGCAGAGTCATGTACAATGTGCGAAAAGCAGTATTTTCATTGAATGGTGAGGAAAAAAAGAAAACTGACAAAAAAAAAATCACTGTTAAGCAGCATTGTTGTGGAAGGACTAAACGCCAATTGATAGATTACTCTAGGCAGCAAAATACTGCACAGAACAAATCTGGCAAATGCCATGTAAACTCTAACACTGTATTCTCCATCATGTCGTGGTTAGTCACGAAGGATTTAGAATCCAGTGGAAAGCAGGAGTTACTTTACAGCATTCAGTGACCTGCCTGCCAGCAACTTGAAAAGCTTGCTGAGAGGCATACCACATGCTGGGAAATATTCTGAGTTTTTCATATCTGTATAAGCAATTCCGTCATGTTTTCTCCCATGTGACAGTTAAAAATCATCATGTTACATGAAAAATAAATATTTTAACATGATGTTGGAAGAATTAGTACATACCACTTAGCTAAGTTACTGAATAAAAAAACCTGGGTTATATCCCTGCAGTTATAAGAGTATATTCTGCGGTCAGATCCCCTTCAATTTAGCAGAAGGGGAGGGGCTGGTGATGTGATACCCCTATTTGAGCTCCGGGGCTCTAGAACAGTGGTTCTCAACCTTTTTCCTACCAGCACCCATTTGCAAAGATCCATAGCCTGTCCTGACCCACCCTGCCGGTGCCCAGCCCCCAGTCCCCTGCCTCCTCAGGCCATGCTGGTGTACCTCACTCCCAACCCATAGCCTCCTGACTCCTCTAGCCCTGCTGGAGGGGCTCCCAGCTACCCCTGTCCCACTCAGGCCAGAGCGCAGTGGCTGCAGTGGCTCCGGCTCATGTGGGTGGCAGCCGATCAAGTCTAGCCCCAGCATGGGCTGGAGGGAGGAGGAGGAGAGGCCTGTGGCACCCCCCCGGCTCTGGGGTGGGGCTGCTGTGCTGTGCTGTGCTGCACCAGGTAGCCTGGTCATGGCCCCTCCTGCCCTGCAAGTGGTGTCTCCCGGCCACCCCACCCCCACAAGCATAGGCATCGGCCCTAGTGCCACCAGCTTGGGCACACAGCTCTCCCCTCCCCCTTCCCCCTGCTGGAAGAGGTAGACGTCTTCCCACTGCCCCTCTGCCCTGCTGCAGCTGGTGACCCTTTGAAATATTTTTGCCACCCACTTTTGGGTTGTGACCCACAGGTTGACAAACGCTGCTATAGAATACCCTGTTTCAAAATCAGTTGCATTTGTTGACCTCTAGGGCATGCAGCAGAGTTCATGTATTGAATCAGCAGTATTTCAAGGAGAGCCTAGGTTTGAAACTAAAGGTATTGGAGAGGGTTTTAGTGTTTCTGCTTGGAGCTTCTGTTTCAAAGAATAGATGAGCTGATTGAAATTTCAGTCTGAATAAATGGCCAAGTGATTGGAGCCTCTTTATTGTTCTAAAAGCAGTGGAAATTAATTAAAAACTAATGTTAGATTTGTATAACTGTTTGAATAACTGTCAGTAACCTATGCTGAAAAACACCATTGCATCTCCTATATACTCAGCACTTATTCCATGTCAGGACAGGAGTTATTTATTATGGTTTCTAAATCTATCTTTCCAAATGGCATTATATAAACTTTAACTTTCTGACCTAAAAACAGTGATTCTAACCATGCCCGATTAATTACAGGTCCCACTGTCACAAGTATGTAGGCCCTATGGAGTATAATGAGTGGCAGAATGGTCAGGTTACGTTTATACTGCCCAGATCCTAAATACACAACTAATTTCATTTTTCAGCAGGCGACTCTAAGGACTGACATTATTTGTCACTACTTTAAAATGGAACCACATGATCAATAGCAAGTGATTGCAGATAAGTCAGGACTGTAAGTCTTAAACAATCAGTTTTCTGTTAAGGAAGAAGTACTTAAATTCTGATTAGACTGTAGGATTTTATTACTTTATTTGCTGTTAATTGGCTGCTATGGTTTGCATAAAATAAGTATTTAAAAATGAAGGAGAAAAGCCAAGTTTGGAAGAGAGTCATTTTCAGCTTTTGGTATAACTATATCAGAGAAGTTAAAGCATCACACTTAAGTTCTGTTACAGTATTCAAATTTGGCTTTCATAGTATTTATTTCCTGTAGGTTGATTAAACTGCTCAACCTAGGAGAATGAGTTCCTTCCAACTGTAGGAATGATTGGTATTCAATATTCCATTTAAATTGTTTATGTGTTTATAGGGTTATATAGGTTGTAACTGTGTTGGTCTAAGAACATAGGCAGACAAGGTTCTTTGGGTAAATGTGATATCTTTTATTAGAGCAACTCAAATAGTTGGAAAAAAATCTTCTTTGCAACCTTTTGGGTACAAATACCCTTTGTTATGTGTTTATAGTAATTTAAGTTGCTTGACAAACTCTGGATGAATATAGCCTATGATGAGTTAAAGTATTTACATATATTTTGGAATTTGGACTTACAAATATAATATGTAATGTTTATATAGCAAAGCATTTAAAGTAGATTTTTAAAAATTGGAAGAAGAAAATCAAACTATTTTAGTTATATTTTCAGTATTGTATCCTGTAGTATTTTTCAACAATATTACCATCTCACAACAGATGTTACTATACAGGCTCATAATTGAATCTCTAGCATTTAGAAAACACTAGGGAACCATCAGTAAACAATATATATGGTGTCCAATAAAACTTATTAAAGTCTGTTTTGGGAAAGCAAGATGCTATAATTCATATTCTTAAAGCCTGACAGCTACTTTTCAGTTAAAATATTTTATCCAGCTCTGACTGCTTTATTTCAGAGTTTTCTCTTATTTAAGAGAATTTCTAGTTAGCAGGTATTTTCCCTCTTCTGGAGATATTTCTGATTAATTAATTGGGAATCTCAAATTTCCCCTCTCTTAAATTGTGTGTTCTGGGAATCATTACTTTACAGAGTTGGTGTCTCACAGGTGATGCTTAGAATAGGAGACTTTTACAGAAATATCAATAAAAATAATTCCTTCTCAGATGTAGATATAGAATTGATTGTGTTTTAGATGCTTATGTTAACTATTTCATATTTAAATTTACTGTAATAATCAGAAACAGTACATGCTAAAAGGGAACCACAGATTTTCATAGTGAAAGCTGGTTTTGGCAACTCTTTCAATTTTTATTATGAGTCTCATGAGACTCAGAACCTGTGACATTTCTCAAGCCTCAAAACAAATGAACAGACAATCCCACCAGATGTCTTTGTCCAAAATTAACAACATTACCTTTGTTCAAATAGCTGCCATCAGCAGTTAGTTTTAGTGGGGTCGAATCCAAATTGTCCTGAGCCAAGATGCAGACCATTCCTAACATGCTTTTCTTGTGGAATTAGGATGACTGCTTTCTCTTAATATTTTCAGTTTCTAGACCGCCCTAGAGAAGAAAGCTATCTTTTGAACATGGTGAACAAGCAGGTGTCAGGGAATAGGGACCTATAGCAGGAAAATGGAAGGGCTAAAATCTTGTAAAGAGACAAGGAGGGAAAATGTAGGGCCTAGACAAAGAAAACTGGGGAGAACATGGAGAGTGAAATATGTGCAGGGAGGGAAGGAGATGGAAAATGACAAGTACTGGAGAGTAACACCTGACTATGATAAAGAAAGGGCAAGAGAAGTTAAACTCTGAGCAGCCATTGAGGAAGCCTGCATTTTTTGAATATATATTTGAAGTTGAATTGTGACCCTATAATCCTCGCATATAGATTTTGAGTTTTGATGGCCTTCCCTAAAAGTTTAAAACCCTGAAGGCAAATAATGCTATTGCTTCTGCTTCTGACACCAGCATTGCTGTCTCTCCTAAGCAGCAGCAGTTCCCTGGGGCTTTGCAGATTAACCTTTAGAGAAAAAGAAATCAGTGGCATGGAGTCTTGGTATATTCTAAGCATAACTTCCTTTATTGACATAAATACACAATCGTGAAATGAGATCGTCAAACACATGCAGGGCAGTCTCAAGCTAGTGCCAACATGAGGCTCCCTGGGGCTATAATCAAAGCCCAAGAGAGACCCCTGCTCATGGAGTCATTCCTCCTCCCTTCTGCTCTTTCAGTGGCTTTAAAGATACAACCTTGCATAAACTGTCAGCAACACTCAAATGGTAGGAAAACAAAATGAAACAACCCACAAAAAAAAAAAAGAAAAAAAATCCCACTTTGGAAAGGCATGTTTACCAGCTCCAGGTGATGATGCCTGCCATCAATAATGTACCATTATGTACAACAATGTAACCATTTCTGTATGCCTGACTCATGAGATTTTAATTCTTGAGGTTAGCAGTACGAAAAGGCACATGGAAACATAGGGATAGCCAGAGTGGATCAGACTAGTCAGCTAATCCACGGTTCTGTATTCTGTCTGACAGTGATCGGGATCTTATCCTTCAGAGGAAGGCATTAAGAACACCACAGGAGGCAGATGTGTGGTAGTCATCCCCTTTGTTAGGACTCACCTGCATCTCAAGTCATTAGAGATTCACTTAAACCCACAAGCAGATGCATAGTGAGCTGGCTGGGTGCCTGGGGCACGAGAGCAGCAGCAACTTCTGCTTACTGCTGCAATGCCAGTACAATTGCAGTTGTGTGGCTGCCAGCAGCAGCTGTTTTTTGTTGCTGTTGCCCCACCCTAGTTTCATCGCTGCCTATAGCTGTTAAAGGGATTGTATGACATGGCTGCCCAATAACCAAGGATTAAACTCAGTAATGCCTCTTACACAAATATTTTTATTGCAAATATATTCTTAGTTAAATAACTTTGGAATTTTTGACCATCTTTTTAAAAGTCCACCCCTTTTTTAATCCTGTTAAATTTTTGGCCTCTGGGACTTCCTGTGACACTGACTTCCATGTTTTAGTTATGTATTCGTTGCTCTTTGCTTTGAATTACTTGCCTTTTTCATTTAACTGAATGTTGCCTTGCTCATGGTTATGAAACAGGAAAAAGTTCCCAATATACATTTTCTGTGCCATTCAGTATTCCATATCAACAACAATTTCTTCATAAAAAAAGTCACATTAGAAAAATAAACCCAGAGTGGCAGGCTTGCTTATACCTCTTAAATGCATTTGTGTACTGTAGACAGACACAGTTCTTTGGGTAAATGTGATATCTTTTATTAGACCAACTAACTAGTTGGAAAAATTGTTCTTTGCAAGCTTTCTGGCACAAACACCCTTCTTCAGGCATACAGTTTGTGTACTGTAAACATTAATAAGGCCTGCTGATGCTCAGCACCAAAAATAGTGGCTTGTTATTAATAAAATCAGCCTACCAATATCCAAGAAATGCAGCCTAAGTACTGACAGTAAATTGTAAGCTTAGCACAACATTGATAGGGGAAAATCAAACAGTGTGTGATTTCTTTGTTCTTTGATCAGTTAGGAATTATGCATTGTGTAAAATACCACTGCTAAGTGAGCTCGTACAAGCTGATTTAAACTCATGCTTACGGACGTGAAAAACTGATCTTTGAATCGGTCCCTGATGAGATTCCACTTAGCTGTAACAGCATCCTGTGAGTGTTCCAATTTTCCCTTTGCATCTGGTACTTATTTATGCTAAGGGCTTACTTAAATTCTGAATGGGGATTTGTTGCTTAGGTGTGTTGTTATGAGGGAAAGTTGGTATTTTTGACCATATGCATGTATGCACTGAGGTGTAAATGTATAATTTTTTCCTGCTTTCAAGAGGAACATTTAATAATTTGAAAATTCCCTACAAAGTCATTGACTGCTGGTGTTAGGCACAGAAACGAATACTACAACCAGTTTCCCTTGCAATTGTGCACTCTCAGCAAAATATCTGTTAGCTGAGATTTCTGCAGCTATTTTCTTTCTTAGAATACTGCCACTATATGTTAAAAAAATGTTCTTGGCCTGCAGCTTGTTCACATGCACATTATTGCCAGTATTCAGTATTAAGAATTAGAGCTGCTTTGATTGGCAGGTTTGATAGGTTATATGCTCTGCTTTGTTTCTTTTATTTTTTTTATAGCAGCTTACCACAGTAAGGTGTGATGGCAGTGGGAATATACATCATTCACCGGCACAAGTAAAAGGAAAAAAACCCATGGAGAGTAGAAGTTGCCAGAAGTATTAGATAGTATTACTACTGGTAGTACTAAAATTTAGTAGAATAAAAATAATCAATTGGTCATTACAGGTTATAGATTTCAGAGGAAGGATAGAGAAAGATCAATTTTCACCTGTGCAATAATAATGCAAAAATATTTCTTCTTTACTCTTCCTACAGCTATGATATAGTTATACGTTCTTTGTATGTTTTGTTCTCCTCTGAAGTCTCTGGTATCAGACACTGCTGCAGAAGAGGTACTTGACTAAACAGCCCTTCATCTTTTGCAGCACGGCATATCTGAGATTCTTAATAATTCCTTGCAAAAAAGTGAATTTTTTACCCATTTTGCAAACTTCCAGCTGGCCAGCAAATATTAATTTACAGTTTAATACTGCTAGGTTTTAACATTAGCTGCTTACTCAAAAATGGATATGCATATACTCAATGATATGAACAATCATAATTTATTTCTCATACATGTATCGTTCTGTGGAAGTAAAGTACATGGGAAAGTGACAACACTCAGCACTTTGGTTGAAGTGGAAAGCACCCTGCTGAGTAGATTTGGTGGTTGTTTTTCAACACTAGAAACAAAATAGTAATTAAACTCTGTATCCAGTTTCTTCTTTGACTAAATGCATATCCCAAGTATTTCTTGTTTAGTAGCATCAGGTTAATATGGCTGCTGATCTTTCTGGAGTTAAGAGTAGCTTACATTTAGTTTAGCTTTTAAAACTCCTCATTTGTAGATATAAAGAGAGCTCTGTGTTCTTCCTATTCTTTCAAAACATATCCCATGAGTGAACAGCATTATGCATTTTGTTTTTATGATGGCCTTTGTTCCTTCTAGTAGTCTTGTTAACTAATGTTTTAAACTGGAGTACATTCATTCTTTTTATGCATTTTTTGCAGAACAATTGCAGATGCCACTATAATTAATACAAAAATGTTCTGAGTAGATCATCATCAAAAATTAAACATGCATAAGATGAAAGAAGACTCTTTAACCCATTAAATAGGCATCTTCATTAACATTTGTAAGACATGGTTTATACCTTGGAGAAAAATGAATCCCACATAACATTTCAGCTTTCTGGTTCTCACTTGGCTGTCTCCAAATTTGGTATCAATTAGGTTTTCCTGTTTCCCATGCTTAGAAGTGTTTACCATTGGTTCCCAGTCTGGGTGACCATCATAGATCTAGATGGCTAGGAACAGACATTACATTTAAATTGTTTTAAGTGATCAGAAACTGGTTTAAACTAGGCCTGTGCAAAGTGGCAAGTATTCGCTTCAGATACAGCTGATTCGGAGCACAGTGATTCGATTCAGAGATTTGAATCACTGTCCTGATTCAATTTGGCCTAATCAAATCCAAAAGATTTGGCGCAGCTTCGGAGATTTGGCCGTAGACTAAAGAGGCAGGTGACATGGCTGCCTCCAGCTGGTAAGTCTGTAGGGGTTGGGAGGGTGGAAAGGGCTTGGGGGAGGGAGGGATTGAGGCTGAAGCTGGGGCTGGGACAAGCTGCCCAGCCGGGGCAGGGTGGGGCATGTTATTTGGGGAGAGGGGTGGAATGGATGCATGATGCAGGCATGGCAGCACTCAGAATGGGGTCTATACCCTGCTGCCGCTTGCCCAGCTGGGGTGGGGGCGGGGGGGCGGGATGCAGGCGTGGCTCGCTGCGGGTTGAAGGGGGTAAGCAGAAGCAGGGAATAGCCCCCGCTCAGAGTGCTGCCATGCCTGCATCCCACATTGCCCTGTGCCAGCTGACAAGTGGCGGCAGGGCAGAGCCCCCGCTCCCAGTGCTGCTGCGCCTGCATCGGCTTTGGCAGTGGGGATTCTGTGCTGCTGCCGCTTGCCCATCTGGTGCGAGGGGGCACGGGATGCGTGTGCAGCAGCACTGGGAATGGGGGCTCTGCCCTGGTGCTGCTTGCCCCCTTCCTCCCAGAGCGAGTAGTGCCTGCATCCTGCAGCTGGGCAAGCGACAGTAGGGCATAGCCCCCACTCTGAGCACTGCTGCACCTGTATCCCGCAACCCCCTGCTCCCTCACCCTGAGTAACACGCCTCCCCACCCCGACTGGGCAGCTTGTCCCATCCCAATCTCCAATCCCTCCTTCCCCCACACCCCCTTCCTTCCCCCTCCCCAACCCCAATAGACTTACCAGCTGGAGGCAGCTGTGTCAGCTGCCTGTTTAGTCTATGGCTGAATCTCTGAATCTTTTCCAAATCTTTTTCCGAATCTATTCGAATGCTTTGAATCAATTCAGAGCTTTTAATTGTTTTCCCAATTCCATCCCCAAATCGGGCTGAATCTCCCCCAAATTGAATTGGCTACTGAAGCTTCGTACAGCCCTAGTTTTAAACCTGTAACAGAACGGATGTTCAGTGCACATAAACCAGTTTGAGAATGGCTGAAACTGGTTTGAGATAAACCTGGTTGAATGTAGTACCAGACTTAAATGATTTGGCTCAAACTGGTTTATGCATTGTCTGGCCCAGACCCCTTGCTGGTTTAAGGGCTGGGCCGGGTTCTCTACTCCACAGCAGGACTGGACCCTTCCCTCTGCTCCCTGGCTGCAGTTCCACCCTACCTCCCCCTCACTATTCTGTGCTAAGCAGGAATTCCCCCCTCCCCTCTGCCTTGCTGAGGAGGTGTCTGTGTATTAGCTAGTAGACCACAAGCTGGCTGGTATGTGCTGAATCAACAGGCAGAATCAACAAGTAGCTGGTAATATCCGTCTGTTGTTTTCTTAACTGGGTCCTAAACAGTGTTATCAATTCTCTGCTGGGCTAATCAGAGCTCCTGCTGGAGCCTGGCCACACCCTGCTCAACTCCATGCTGTGGAAGGAAGGGAGGGCTTCTGTAGTGCCCCCCAGCTTCTAACCTGAGCCACTGCATTTCTGGGATGTCTATGTGGTTACAAAACTGATTTAGCATAGCCAGGTTAGATTAACCTGCAAAGATTGAATCAATTCAGGCTCAGACTTTTTGAATGTCTGTCCCTAGCCAATGAGAGGATCTAAAACCACTGACAGACATTTATTTAAAGGCATGATGTGATCTGATCTCTGATCAGTTAACTGGCTAGTTGCATCTTAAGTATAACGTCTGCCAGGGGCCTGAGGGAGCAAAGCAAGATTGCTGCTGATGCTGTGGAGACCCTCATTCAATCAGGAGATACTCTCAATCTAGAATAGTCTGGAAAGTGAAGCACTTAATTTCAAAAGTCATAAAAGATAAAGTTGTCATTATTAACTGTACTGGTTTTTTAGGCCTCGTTGAAAGATAGAAATTTTGGAGCCTATTAGTGCTAAGATAAATCAGGTTTCATAGATAAAGTTACCTAATCCAACTTTTTCCAATTGCCTACTGAACAGTTTTATTACAGGAGTGAATCATGAGTGACATGGACATTTTTAACTGCATGAGTATGGTAGTAATGTTCAAATTAAGTAGGGATGAGATCAAGAGAGTATATTATAAAGCTTCTCAAAAGATCTTCAGCTGCACAACCTGTTTTTCTACCTTGAATCTGAGCTTGCTTACTGAGTTAAAAGTCAGATAATTAACCCTGCTGGCACTTTACGAGGTACCTTTCTGCTCCACCCTAGTCTGTGGAAAGCTGTGCTAAGAGTTGAGCATCCCACTGCTGAGGGCTCCAGGATACAGGGAAAGAAGACCAGGTTGATAAAAGAGTCAGACTCTGCCTAAGTGTTGGAACAGCTAGCTGGAAACAGCAGCCTGTGAGTTGGCTATGGAATGAAGGCCTGTGTCTCAGACAGCATGACAGCTGGGATTGGAAAGCTGACAGCAAGGCAAACATATTCCTTGTGATTTCCTGTGTACACATGGGGTGCACTTAGGAACGGCTTGATTTTATTTGAGACATGAAGGCACTACGCATTGGTACTTGCACCTTTTATTTCTGGAAGGCCCATTAAAACAATCCTCTGCTAATCAAGTTGTAACTGGTTGTGGGAACTGAGAGATAGCTAATGCTCTTAGAGTCTCATGCAGGGATAGGTAACCCCCCCATTATGGGTGCCAGAATATGGCATGCAAAGGCATTTTTCTTGGCATGTGTGTCTCGGGACAAGTGGGAAGCAAGAGGCAAGGGCTACATTAACACAAGGATTGGGCCTCTCGCGGCTTCCCCATAGTCTGCCTCTGGCATACCAACATCTTACAATTCAAGGTTACCGGTGTGTGCCTGCCTTCATTCCAGGAGGCGCTCCCATGCAGCCTTCGCCCAGACTAGAGATTGTGTCTGTCCTGGGCTTGCGGGTGGACCCCACAGGCTACCCCTGCTGACGTCAGGGGGTCCCCTTAACTCACCTGCCACAACTTGGGATGGTACCTCAGTGGGGGGTTCCCCCTCAGGGCAGCCTCCAGGGTCGTTGCATCTCCTGGCGGGCACTCTTGGGGCTCCGACCTCCCCTATACCCTGGCCACTCTCCACCTTAGGCTATCGGTCTTCAGGCCCCTTTGGTGTTCTTGGCTTCTCCCCGCTCCTGCCTACAGCCTGTCCGCCGTGCATCTGGGTCTTCAGGCCCAGTGTATGGCTCACGAGGACCGTTGGCCTGGTCCTTCCACTACTGCTCCCTAACGCTCTAATCTAACCACCTGTGACGGTATGTGCCTACCCTACCACCAAGCTAACTAGGTTTTCTAAGCTAAAGGACCCGGAGGCCCACAAGGATGCCTCTGGCCCGAGTGGTTCACCCTGGGCTCAGGCCCCACCGCTCAGACGGCTCCCCTGCTGGGGTGTCTAATTCCCGCTTCTTCCCAAGGCTGCTGGGGCCGTGAGGATCCACTATCCAGCCCTTCTTCGGGTCTCTGTCCGTTGTTTACCGCAGCCAGACGAGGCCTTGTTGGGCCCGCCCCCCTGTTACCTCTTTGACAGGTCCTCCGCGGATGCTGCCGCTGGCTCTGCTGCGGGTGCAGCTGCTCTTTTCCTTGTCAG
This sequence comes from Alligator mississippiensis, assembly GCF_030867095.1. NCBI lineage: Eukaryota > Metazoa > Chordata > Crocodylia > Alligatoridae > Alligator > Alligator mississippiensis. Next base: position 220,245,974 of record NC_081824.1, on the reverse strand, counting down.
CATTGCACCTACCTTCACCGCCGCCTCTGCGGCTGACTGTGCTGGAGGCTGTCCCGCTGGTCCTGCTGCTGGCGCTATACGCGCGTTGCCGGCCGGCTCTGACATCACCATCACCGCCAGTTTCCCTGCCGGTTTCCCTGCCAGCTATGCAGCCGGCTTCCTCGCCGGCTCTGCTGTCGGCCTCACTGCTGACTCTCTCAGAGCCTCTGGTAGCTCCGCCCCCGGCTTTCCACGTTGCTGGGTGCCGCGGCTGATTCCCTCTGCATGAGGGCTCTCCCCTCCAGCCTCCTCGCATCAGCCGTCCCGCCTCCTGGTCAGGGCCGCTTTTTCTCTCTTCCGGGCAGCGTCCTCTGCCCCTGCTGCTCGGCCGCAGCCGTATACATATGCGGCTGATCACCTGCGCCGGTGGTTTTGGCGTGCGCCCCTCCTCCAGCTCTTCCGGCTCTACAAGAGGTAAGTGGGGCTCTCTGTCGACCCGGGGTTCCTCTGTCGCCCTGGCTCCCCTGGGACACGGTGTTTTAGGCAAAAACATTGCCGACTTCTGGCCAGAAATGCTGAGTGCTCAGAGCTATAACTGAAATCAGTGAGAGCTGTGCTTTACACAGATGAAGTGCTATATAAATAAGTGTTCTTAAAAATCAGTCTTTGGGGTCTCAATTTGAGTGACAAAAATCAGTGGATCCTTTTGACCATTATCTCCATACCTCAGGTCCCCATCTATAGAATGAGTACAATAATATCATTTAAAGGGTGTTCAGAAGATGAATGAATGTTTGTGAGGCATTTAGGGCTAAATCCAGGAAGGTTCTTAGTTGTCTAACTGTAATCTTAAACATGCACATCCACAATCTGAATTCTCAAAACATTTCTTCAGCTGCTGCTTAACCCTGACCAGTCTGCACTGGACGCACTGAAATTTCTTGCTGATAGTCATGTGCACAACAACATGTCTTCAGCACTTAAACTGAAAAACTGGGTGCTATACCTGGGAATGCATGGGGCATACTCAGCACTTTTCTCTGAGCTTGTGGTATGAAGAAGGTCTTGCTGGATATCTGGGGTGGAGAAAGTATGGACCCTGGTGCATTACAGCCTTTTCAGTGCTGACCAACAAAAGTTGGTGACAGTAGTCAAATCCTCATAGTCTACTTCAGGCAGCCTTTTTTCAGTAGCTAGGAGAGACCAGTGGCAGAACATTATCCTTCCATTATCAGTGTTCTGGAGGGTGAGACAGAGGCTGAAATCATATTTAAGCTCTACTCTACTGGAGATCTGTCACAACATTCCTTGCATTGTGAAAGTAAATTACCTGTTGTTAATTTTGTACTCTGAAGGCATGCAACTGTGACGCATGCAGCTCATGCACCCACCTGTTAACAGGATCAGGGAATTAGAGTTAATTTTTTTTAGCCATGTACTGTTATTTTATTTTATTTTTTTCTGTGAAAGAAAGAACTGATCCTTTAGGCACTAGAGGCTGCCAGAGTTTCACAGGTTTTGGCTGGCAGCAAAGTACCACTAAGGGGACTCCTTTCAGGTCGTGTGTGTGGAGATTGAACTTAATTTTGAAAAACACACTATATGTTAAGAACACTTATGCTATCGACAGTTCTTTTCAGAGTCCAGAAGTGGCTCAAATTATTTAAAAAAATGTGATAATGTCACCTTCTGTTCACCTTAACACAGATGGTGTCTCAGATTTCATCTTCATATACAATGAAGATGATAGAATAGAAATTAGTTTCCTCTGTAGAATAAAACTGAAGTGAACTGTGCTTCATCTCTTATCTTAGTCCTTTAGTGTAAAATAAGCTTCCATATGTTCTTATCATTAATATTATTTCATTCTTTTAAAGAGCAGTTATGAGGTTGTTGTATTGAACAGTTTATCTGATGGTATTAGTAAGAGTGGGCTTCTTTACACTTTAGGAGATGTGCTTTGGGAGACGCCCTGGCAATTAGTTATCCAAAGATACCACTATCTGTATGGCACAGACATGGCATGTATTGTAATCCTATAGAATTTTTGTGGAGATGCCTCAACCAGTGTACGTGACAGCTCTGTGCTGGTATTAGCTCTAAAATTTACTATGTTTACCTAAATCCAAGATGACCGCAAATTTAAGATGACCCCCCCCAATAATTAGATTCTAGACATGGTAAATTTATAAATTTGTTATAATTTTCTAGGTCTAGAATCTAATTATTTAAAGGTCATCTTAAATTTGTCCCCCCACTGCTACAGCAGGGAAAGCAGTGGCGGGGAGGGGGGGCAGGCAGTGGGGGAGGTGGTAGGGGGCCAGGCCCTGGGGGGCCAGGTGGTAGGGGGCAGGTGGCAGGGGGAAAGCTGCTTGACTGCTGCCCCTTAACCTCCCACAGTTTGCCTGCTGTCTGTTCTCCCCACTGTCTTTCCCTTTGGAACCTCCCCCCCCTGCATTCTGTAGCCAACTTCCCCTGTTGTCTTTCCCCCTGTTTCCGCCCTCTGCAGCTTTTGTTCCTTGTCTTCCCTTCTCCCTCCTGATCCTTACCTTTGATCTGGTTCCAGCTCTGCTCCAGCCATGGATGTGGAACATGTTTGCGCTTGAGCTCAAGGACAGCCTAGTAGCAGCAGCCCCAGCTCCAGCTAGGTGCCAGGGCTGGGGCCAGAGTTGCCCTGCCCCCATTGCTGCTGCCACTAGACCAGGCTGTGCTCCCTGCCCCAGGCTGGAGTAGAACTTGAGCCAGAACAAGGGTAAATGGCAGTGAGGTGGGGAATGGGGAAGGGGAGGAAGGCCACCAGAAGAGGTATGGTGGGGAGGGAGCCCAAAGCTGCAGGGGGGAAGGTGGGGGGCAGAGGTGGTGGGGGCCCAGCAGCAGCTGCCGCTCTGGAGCCAGAGCCAAATCCACAGCTGCCACCTGTCCCCCTCCGCCCCACTTACTTCCCCCTTGTATTCAGTTCCAAGACAAGGGACTTTTTCTGGGGGGGGATGGGACACAGACAGAGGTTTCCACTTAAAAGATTTTGCAGTGTAAATGGAAAAGAATAGAAAATCATTATGCTCCATGTCATATATTATGTCAACAATTCTTAGGCAAAGTTTGGCAAGTGCCTTGTCAGAGTTCTCTGGCATTTCTTTGTTTGCTTTCCCCAATCCTGCTTTCTGTTCCTGTCTTTCTGTCCCAGTCCCCAGTCAGCGGTTCTTGAGCGGAAAGATTTTTACAATGAAATAGATAAGTAAGACATATTCAGCAAGGGAGAGTTGCTGTTATATTTCATAATTCACAAATCATAATGTTGTCATAGGTCTCAAATTCCTGAAATATTTAGAGAGACATAAGGAAGGAAATGGAGTTCCTGAAATTCAGCTCCTTTTGAAGTGATGGAAGTTCTGTAAATGACTATATTAGGGTCAGAGTTTAATCTGCTCTTCAGGGAGTAGAGAAGCAGGGATTTCATGACACTGCTCCATGGTAAGGGGTTGCTTTCAGCTTCTTCCATCCGGCAGAAAGGAAAGAATTGCAGTAGAAATTTGATCAAGGGCATAATTGCAAGCCCTTTTACCTTAAATTGTTATGATAAAGCAGTCAGCTGTTGGTGAGGTTACACAAGGACATTTTATATAAGGAAAACCCTGGAAAAATTAACAGCTTTGACTGAGGCATGTTGCCCATTGGGATATACTTGGTCTTTAATACAAGTGCTGTAATTTTAATATTCAGAGTTTGGATAGAGTTGCAGCTCATTCATTGCTTCAGATAAAAAGAAGGAATCTCCAGTTTGCAGACTTGGCTGCAGGGATTCCAGTATTTTAGATTAGAAATTTTCTTCAGGGAAGAGCATACTTTCAGAGGCAGGTGTGATACACCCACACAGAAAGATGACCTAGATTTCTGAACTACACAAGTCCCCTTTAAAGATTCATAGATTTAGACTTGTCTTACTTCTATTTGGGTATGAGGAGTTGAGGTGTTGGTATTTTAAGGATGTTAAATATTTCCCTGTAAGACGAAGATGGCTTTGCATTTTAATAAAGTCCTTTGTATCTTATTGTTACACTAGCCAATTGCCCATCAGGAATGATGTGGGGCAGTGTGGGGAGGGGGCTGGGATGGAGTGCAGCTGTTTTGCCTCTTCAGGGACTGGGGGGAGACGGGGGGAGTTGAGGCCTGCCTCGGCTCCCCCACCCTCTGCCTGGTCCTTGGCGCTGCTTTGGAATCATGGCAGCGCTCCCCCACACTTGGAGCACTCTGATTGGCTGTTTCCATCAGCCAGAGTGCAAATAAAATGTTACAGACAGACACAGACAGATAGACAGACTTAGGCTTTTACAATATTAGAATGCTACATGCTACCTTGCTACACAAGGTGGCACCAGCAATGATGTAGTGGTACGTATTTTTTTAAAATTGTAAGCAGTAAGACAGCCATCTTCTATTCCATCTGTTTGGCACCTAATGAGATTCTATTCTACCCTGCTCAAGTCCCTGAAAAAAAACTATTAACACAAGGAGGAGACAGGTCCTGCTTGCTTCTTTTTTCTGACTTAGTCTTAAGGGTGAGATGATGGTGTGTCACAAAAGTAGATGCATTAATGGATTTTCAGGGATTCAAACAGGGTGCATCAGAATTGAACTTAGGCACCTAAGTCCACTTGGATGCCCAAGAAGTAGAACATGATTTGGTCATAAAAGCTTTGTGAGAAGAATGTGTTAAAATTTTGTTTTGAGTTTCAATACAGCTCATTTGTGTAGACACTGAAAACATTTCTCTATCTTTTCAATGAAAGTTTCTCTTTTATTTTTAATGAGATAATCCACAGCCAGCTGCCTGATAAAGCAGAAGAAACCAAATAATTTGTTTGATGTGTTTTCAAATTAATCAGATAATGAATTTGTCTGTTGATAGCACCAATATATGTTTCAGATCAGAACAGTTTTCCGCTTGTTTTTAATGGACCAGAATGTTTTCTTGCAAGATTCACCAAAGTACTATTACTTTCTTGTACAGATCAAATTTATGTGGAGTATTAGTGGAATGTAAACCAGCAGTTTAAATGGGATTACTGGGGATTAGTTAGCCTGATAAAGAGAAGATTTAAAGGGGACTCGATTAAGGTGTTGAAAATTATTAAGTGTGTAATAAACTTATTATAGCCCAAGGAACAAAAAAGGTGAACCTAAATGAAAGAACAGTAATTTTTTAGATTACACTAATGCCTGATGTATTTAGAATAAATACAAGTCAGTACTATTGTATGGAATTTCTAATCAATCTGTAAGGTTCGCTTCAGTAAAAGGTCGGTTTTGTAATGGCATGGAATTATGAATAAATGGCTGAAAGTTTTTATGGCTATAAATAAAATTTTTGGTATGAAAAGCTGAGGAAAACCTATATAGTCTCTCAGCTCTGAAATTATTGTTTTTAGTATTACAAGCATGTTTAGTAGACGTTTCACACTGGTATCTAGGTGTGCTTGAGTGGTCAAACCTGGGTGACTTCATATGGTTTAAAATGAAAGGAGACTGTTTTCCAGATATTATCCAGTGTTATCCAATATTTTAGAGTTTATTTCTCTCTTCCCCATCTTGAAGAGTTTATTTGCACTCATTCTCCTCCTCTACCTTCTCCAGTTTGCATTCCTCAGCCTCTCATCTACGTTTGGGACACTGATCTCATGTAATCTGTGGATTTCACTTCCTGTCTTGTTCTTTCTGAACTGTGAGATCACTTTTGGTTTAGAGCTTTAATAACAGGAGCATGGCTATCCACCATTTTTTCCTTTCAGCGGATGAAGAAATTTGAATGTGTTGACTGTAGTGCGTCTTGTTTCCCTGTGTGTTTTCATTTATCCAATTTGCGTTTGAGTATTCCAGGCAGGAGTGAGTCTGATGCCACTTCTCTTCTGGAGAGCTCTATGTGGCACTGTCACGTAAGGATCAAACTGTAGGCCTGTGCGACGGGGGACTCTACACAAGCCCCCGAACTTCCTGCCCCGCTCCCCCAGCCCCCTCATGGGTTCCCCGCTTGGGCCAGCTCCGGCCCTTTCAGAAAAAAACCCCTTGAATATACCCTGGAACTCACTGCTCCTGCCAGCAGGGGGCAATGCCCGCTGCCCTGCACCGTATAGGGGGCTGTGCAGGAGCCCCCGAAGTCCCAAGGCTGCATCAGGAGTGGAGAGTCCCGGGACTTTTTCCAGCTTGTTTTTTTCTTAAAGAGCAGGAGCCCCAGCAGGCAGGGCAGCCAGGTGGGAGCTGGGGCAGCGGGCAGGGGTTCGAGGGGCTCATGCAGAGCCCCCAATGCAGTGTGGGGCAGTGGGGATTGCTCCCCCACCTGCCAGCACCCGATGAGCACTGGGGCTTTTTTTTTTTTAAGTACTTGGAGCTGGGGTGGGTGGGGGCAGCCATGGGGGGGGCTGGGGGCATGGGGGGGTCAGTGGGGCTGGGGGTGCTAGCGGGGGTTGGGGGGCTGGCAGCGGTCCCCCCATGATCCCCCCTAGCTCCCCCTACCCCTAGTACTTAGCAGCTTGGAGTGGCTGCAGCAGGGAGCTGCAGGGACTGCTCTAATCATAGAAGCGCTCCAAATCTTTTCTGAAGATTTGGAGAGCTTTGAATTGATTCAGACTTTTAAATTGGTCCCCTGAGTCAATTCAGATTTGGAGATTCGGCCACTGAATCGGGCTGAATCTCTAAATCGAATCACCACTCGAAGCTTCGCACAGCCCTATCAAATTGCCCTTTTCATAGGGTAAGGGACTCAGTCCTCCTCAGGATTCCCCAAGAAATGGCCTTATTCAGTCTCCGTCTCTTGAGAGGACCCCTGCAGCGAGCGCTAGTGTGGCTATGCAAGGGGCAAGGCTCTGGCTTTGAGACCCCGGCTCTTCTCAGTTTCTGGCTTCTGCAATGTTTTGTAGCACCTTTACCTCTGGGAATTCCTTCTTGGTCAGCTCCCAGGAAGGAAAAGGTGGTGTTTTCTTCTTTAAAACAAGACGGGTATCAGAGTGCCCAGGTTTTCTGCAACAGCACAGCAGATTGTTCCAAAACAGTCTTTGCTGTGCCATTCCAGTTTCTTCTGTCCTCACTCAGTCTTTACTCTGTCTTCCTTGAGATCATTTTTTTCTCCTTGTCCTTCCTGGACTACCTTTTTCACATTCCCCAGCTCTCTTAGAGCCTCCCTCTTTCTCCTTAGGCTCAAACAGCCACACTTGAACCTCCCTCTCCCCTCCCCCCCCCAAAAAAAAAACCCCCACCAAAACAAACAAAAACCAGTTGCAGAACTGTAGTAACCTAGGGACAACACTAAACCAATACCATGAAACATGAAGTCATGGGGAACCAAGTAGAGGGCAGTCTCAGTGGCCTGCTGCCAGGCATAGACTTCCATCTGCCGCTGGAGTGAAAAGGTCATATTGATATAACATATGCTCACACTGAGCCAGGCCCACTCCCAAAAATATTCCCAACCAATGCTGCAAGCTAGGACTTAGTCCATTTAGCTTCCTTCATCACAAGCACCTGGCTGGCCAAAGTGCTGTGTACCAGTATCACCAAACTCTCCTGTTCAGCACAGTAGGATTTCCCACTCAAAGAGAGAAGAAGACATAAGGTCATGTGTAAGTCCATGTAGCTTTCATACAACCAATTTAAAGCCCTGGAAATAAGCCTGGTTGTTTTTCCTAGTTTGTGGGTCAGCATTTCCAACTACTTTATAGTGAAAGTCTTCTCTTAAGTGTTAAGAATTTGCCCTTTCTCTCCACCATATTCTTTTCAAATGCTGCAGTATAATTACACCTGGAGCCAGTGCATTGATGACCTTAGGTTCTTGCACTGCTGTACTTAGCTTCTTTCCTTAGTTATTATTATGTCAGAATTAAGCTTTTGTGGTTTTTTTAAACAATTTAACTGGTTGGGCAGAATTTTTTTACTAGTTGAGAACTTCACATGGTTACACAAAGCAGTAGATAAGAAAATATAATGTCTGTCCAGGGGTGACCTCATCTGGCTACATACCTTCTGAGCCTTGAGACTCTTAATAGCTCAATTAATTTCCTAGAGGGATATGGGCTGATTGAAGGAAGCAGTATAATCATTAATTGAGGTAAATTTAATTTGTTTAAAATATTGCAGAGAGACTGCCTGAAGCTAAAAGTTTGGGAGGAGTAGAGTTCTATATAAAACTCCTACAAGGTTTTATTAATTTGCAGTCAGAGGAATAGGTCTCTCTTCTTTCTATCTATAATCTTAGGTAACATTATACAATCCCTGTGGCCTTTAATACATAAGGGAAGGAGTTACTTAGTAATGCCTTTCACTCGTGGTAGCATAGTATTATGAATAAGAGATCGGCTCCCCTTTCAAGGACACGACCATAAGCCTGTATGCACGGATTCATTTATTTTCTCTGTAGTGACAAGTTGGCCTCATGTTTACCATGGAAATAAGAGACAGAAAAGACAAGCTTGGTCTTCTAGTCTGTCTACCTGCCAATTCAGGAAAAGGGCTCATGATACATTTCTTCCCTCCAATTTAACTATCCTCTCAGCCATCTGTTCTGCAATTTGGTTGCAGAATATGAGTTAGAAATAACTGCTTTCCAGCAAAGAATAGAATTTCTTGTGTGCCGCATGGTTAGTTGTTTTTTTTTTAATTCCTTTTTCACTTTGAAAGCTGGGTCTAATGTTTAAAGCATGAGACATGTGTTCTAAGGTCTGTCCCTGTCTCTGGCACTTGCCACTAATTAATTGTGTGGAGTTGGAAGAGTTATTTCTCTCTACCGTGCAATCTTTCCTCAGAAAATGGGAACAACAGTGCTTATCTCAGATGTGTTAACACAGGGTGTTATGTGGTAGAATTCAAAGCTTAAAAAAACTCTTTGAAATTGTAATTGTGTGACATTTTTGTATTTCTCCATAGGCTTACATTGTTCTTTTGGGGAGAAAAATAAAGACAAGTGAACATTTTGGCAAAAATATCCATACTGACTTATTACTACTCTTAAAAAAAGTTGGAGCTTGAGTTCATTGGAGGTCAGCGAGTGAGGCCTAAGTGTCAGACTCACTTTTGAAAGTGGGACTTAGTCATAAGTCACAGGGCAAACTGGGGAGTTTTAACCTCTTTTGGCTGTCTTAGGAAGCTGGCAATCTAATTTACACCGGACATCACATGGGAAGCAATAACCTTGATGCCAGGGAAGGCTTGGGAGGGAAGATTTTTATCATACTTAATGATATGGTTTTGCAAGGTTGTGTTCCTGGTTTGGCAGGATTCAGATCTTGTTAGCTTTTAAGTTTTAATGTTCTCAGGCAGCCCTCCCATTTTTATAGTAAACAGTTTCACTGACCTGGGGGCTGGCAACCTATGGCTTACAGGCTTAATTTGGCCCATGAAACCACTGGATCCAGCCTGCAAATGTGGGGCTTTGATGGCAGGGGGCTTTGGCAATGGGTGCATTCCCTGTGCTGCTGCAGGGACAGGCACTGGCTGCAGGAATTCTCCCTGTGTCACTATGGGCACAAAAGGTGGCAGCACTGCTGCATAGGTGCTAATGCTTGCCCACCCACCCACCTCTGCTTTGGGGTAGGTTATTCTTGCCTGGAGTCAAAGAAGATTGCCTATCCCTGTACTAGACAATTGAGGTCATTTCCTAATATGAGTCTATTAGATTATATTAGAGCTAAAGTAAAATATTGAAAATAATAGATAGGTAAGATACCAGTGACTGACTTCCCAGGTCAGGAAATTTGGCATAGTGGCCAAAAGCATGACCAAGTATAGGGAGAAAGTTTAATTTCAGACATATTCTTGGCTATGAAATAAAAGGCTGATTGTAGTGAGGATTCTTTCATAGTGAAAGGGAGATTTTTAAATGCTAAAACTAATAAAATACCCATGAAGCCAGAAAGTGTGTGAAATTTTAAGAAAATTGATCCACATTTTATATTGGTATATTGACTATTTAGTGAGGAGCTCCAATTGAGAGAGAGAGGTAATACCAGTAGAGTGAGATATGACTGATTACTAGTTTAAGATATGTTAGATCACTAGAACTACAAAATATTAGCTGCCTGCTCATTGAAACAAAGATTAGTAGAAGCAGCAAAGGATGGAGTGTACTCGCTGTGTATAAAAACAGATTATACCATAACTCTTTGACCAGGTACAGACAATACACTTTTACTGGTTTAAGTGATGGGAAAGTGGTCTAAAAACATAACAGAACAGAAGTTCAGTGCACGTAGACTGGTCTAAAAATGGTGGAACCTGGTTTAAGACAGATGTGGATCAATGTGCACTGAAACTTAATTGATTTAGGTTAGACAGTTTTTGGGGGAGGTGTGCTCACCCATGCCTGGCAGCCCAGTCAGGCTCCATGGGACTGCACCCAGAGACGGGGGTTCTCCTGGGCTCCATGTCAGGTCTGTGTGTACATCCTGGTGCGTTTGATGGCAGGGTGCAGAAACACAGCCCAGGGATGCAGGAGCTTGTTCATAGGAAAACAGATGCCTCCCTTCCTCACTCCTGCTGCCTGCTTGCAGCTGACAGATGCCAGTGGCGGACAGTTGATGTGACAGGATGTTGGGGGAGTCTGATCACCCATGCCCAACAGCCAAGCGGGGGTGTCATGGGCATTTGGCTGTGCTCAGCAGCCTGGGGAGCCTGCAGAAAATGCTGGGAGGTGTGCAGGACTGCCCCCAACCTGCTGGCCTCGGCCACTGCATGCCCCGCATTAAAGGGCAAATGTACTATTCGCTACCAATCTAACTTATGCCACTTACAGGCTTTTCAAACATCTGTATCTAGCCTTTGTGTTTAGTGATTTGGATAGCAGATCACATACATCCATGGAAATATTTGGTATGGCTGACTGTCCAGGTAAGAAGTGAACATCTGGTAGTTTTGGAAGGCTGTGAATTTACATGCCATAACTTAGAGGTGAATTTTGTAGCCCTTATCTCACAAGAAGAAAACTGACTGAGAAAGTGTGACACAGAATTCTCTTAGTATATTTGTGCTATGCTTATGGTTTGATAATACTGTCATGAACAGTGAACAAAAGCAACAAAAATGTAGGTACTTGGCTGATAGATACAATAAAAAGTACAAATAGGAAAAAAAGTAATGGCAAAGTTTGAAAGACATTTTCCAGAAATCCATAAATCTGTGCTGAAGTTCTTCAGCCAATCTGCTTTTCTTGGTAAATTGTCTCAAGAAACTGTTTATGCTATCTTGACTTTTCACCAGCATGTTGCAGTTTTCTGTGTTGAAGCTTTCAGTCAAAACTACCTTCTTGAGCAATGTGGTATGTGTCATTCAAAAACCCAGGGACTGAAGCCTGTAGTATAGACAAAAGATAGCCATTTTTTAACTCTTCATATTTAAAATAGCTACTGTTTGAGACAATAGGCAAACCAATGTGCAGCTAGTTGCCGAGTGTTTGCCTCTAGGAGTAGTCATGCTGGGAAATTTTAGCAAAGATGTCTGATGTAGGCAGCCATTGTGGAGTTCACTAAATTGCTGAATACACTTGAATTGAAAAGTTTGGGGAGCTTTAGTGTATAGAAGCTGGTCACAAGCATCTTACCCACCATGCGATCTAACTGGAACAATGCTCAATAAAATGGTGGTATAAACACTGGGAGGAGCAGACATCATATCCATACCAGAATTCAATCAGTGGAATTCCTGGGAAACGAGTGTAGGAAATTCTAGGGAAAAAATTTTCCAGTATGGTAAGACCTGGGAGTGTCTCCTGCAGCGTCAGATAAGTTTATCCCATCTACAAGTAACTTCCTTTGTTGCATAAATTTCAGTGATGTTATTGATTTCTTATCCTCACTACTCTAGCTTCAATGGGCGTGTCCATACATGCAAGCACGTGCGCTTGCAGCAGCTCGAATAGAAACGGTGTAAATTTGAGCCAGGGCTTTTTGCTTCAGCGCATGTGCTCAGACATACATTTTGTTGTGGAGCAAATTGTGCCACTTGGGGCAAAATAACCCTGCCTGGCTCCCCTCGGATCTTCCGCCAGGGGGAGCTAGAGCCCAGGGCCAGCACCTGTGCTGTCCCCAGCAGTATAAAAAGCTGCCCTGTTCTGGCCCCAGCAGTATAAAAAGCCGCCCTGGCAAGTAGCTCAGGGCTACTCGCTCTCAGGAGCTTCTGGGGCCCAGCCAACTGGTACCTGGGGACACTACCCCTTGTGCCAGCTGGACTGCTGAAGCAGCCCTGAGAGTTCCCTGCCCCTCTACCCACTGCAGCAGTCTGGCAGTGGGGGCTGCTGCCTGGCTGTGACCTGCTGTGCACCTGCCAGACCTGGATGGGGACGGCAGAGCCAGTAGAGGCATCTGCCCCTCTGGGCCAGCTGCCAGTGGACTGCGGTTGCAGGGTTGGCCTTTGTGCAGCGCTACTGCCATGTGTGCCCCTCCCAACCATCTGGGCAGCTATCAGCCGAAAGATGTTCCGGGTGTGGTGGCCTGCTTTGAACGGTCAAAGCATGTCCTCCTGGCCACATTTGTCCAGGAGGTCAGCCACAGCCAGATGGGTCCAAGGTGCCAGCTCTAAGCAGGCAGGGTCCTGCCACTGGCAGGAATTCTGATGTTCCCTATTGTAAAACTGAAAAATCCCTGATAAAAAAAATCCCAAAGTCACTCTGTAAAATACCCCCAAATCCATAACCTCCACAAGTAAAACAAAAGACCGCTAAAAAGACAGAGAGCAAGACAGAGACAGCGATCAGTTGGACAATGTTTTATTGATATATCTACAGTGTTAAAGTAAGTCTCTTATCATAATAATAAAGTGAATTCTAAATACATGTTTCATGAATTCATGAATACAGGTTTTGCTGCACTCCCACAGGGCAATGGCTCCCACACAAGGGGTTTGGACTCCCCAATATGGGGTTTGGCCCCCCCAACAGGGGGTTTTACCCCCACACAAGGGGTATGCCCCTCAATAGGGGATATTGCCCCCCAACAGTGGGTTCGACCCTCTCACAAGGCGTACGCTCCCCCCCAACAGGGGCATCAGTCCCCACACAAGGAAAATGTCCCCCAACAGGGGGTTCAGGCCAACAGGGGCTTTGGCCCCCCAACAGGGGATTCAACCCCTAAACAAGGGGTACAGGCCCCCAACAGGTGGTTCAGCCCCACAACAGGGATTCAGCCCCCACATAAGGGGTATGGCCCTCCATCGGGGGCCAAATGGCGACCACAGGGGCTACCACCCCCCTTGCAAGGGCCACATGCCCCACCTTAGCCCCCAAATTGCTTCCCCACCTGGCCCCATCCTCCACCAGTTGCTGCAGCCCCCCCAAAGGCTGCCCCTCCCCCACTCCCCCAGACCTCCCCAATGGCTGCCCCACCCAGCCTCACCCCCCAACTTGTACCCCCAGGCCCCCAAGGCTAGCCCCACAACCCCAGGCACCATCACTTAAAAAAAAATGGGGGAAAAAAAGCCTCTGCTTACCTTAGAAGCACGGGTGGGGGGGGCTCCAGGGCCTCCTAGCAGAGCCGCCTGGGGCATCAGGGCCCAGGCTAGGTCCGCTAGGGCTGTCACCCTGCCCCGCACTGTGCGGGTGGGGCCCCAGTCAGCCACACAGCAGTTGGTAAGTGCCGGGGGGGTTGGTTTTTTTAAACTATGGGGCAGGGGGGCAGGGATGGGGGTTTTGGGGGGATCGGGCCGGCTGTGGCAGGGGTCGGGTGCCTCGGGGGGGGGCTGGTTGGGGAGGGGTCTGCCAGGGCAGGGGTCGGGGGGCTGGGGGAGTGGGTGGGGCTGTTGGGGGACCCCCCATGGTCCCCTTCTCCAGGCCTCTCGACCCCTTACTCACCAGCACCAGGGTGAGGGCCAACCATAGAGATGCTCTGTCAGCCAGAGCATCTCCATGGAGGACCCAGCCTCTGGTTGCCTTAGGGCATGGTCCATGCCCTGCCCTGCTTTTTTAAACTTCGATTTTTTTTTTAGACCCCTGGACATCCAAGGGGTCTAATTTTCTCCCTGCACTGCAAGTTTGTAGCACAGGGAACATTTTTTTGTTCCTGCACGTGCCTGTTGCCCCTCCTCAAAGGGGTTTGAGGTGGGGCAAGAGGCATGTGCGCGCTCGTGTGGACACGCCCAATGTGGCCTTTTTGCATGTCTCTATATATGTACTAGAATTGTAGCAGACCTGCCTTGCTGCTGTTCTTCAAAGAGAAAAAAAGTAGTAGTCTTGTCCTACCTCATCCTGATCAAATTTATCATCTTTAATGAATGCCTCTGCCATAGAACCTACATACAGTCTTGTAAAGGGCACCAGGCAGACAAGGTTCTTTGGGTAAATTTAGTTGATCTTTTATTAGATCAACTAAATAGTTGGAAAAAATGTTCTTTGCAAGTTTTTGGGCACAAACACACTTCTTCAGGGTTAGGGGGAGTCTGCTGGTGTCTGGTGTCTCCTGGGTGGAATAGAAGCCAAGATGCAAACTGGAGGTCTGTAAAAATGCAAATGTGTGGCAGTGAAGATCAGAGGCAATGGGAGACAAAAGTTGTGAGACAGGTAGGCAGGAGAGTAAAGGAGGGGGGAATGTTGACCTGGTCCTTCCACTACCCAACCCAGGGACTTTTCACATGCTCCCTAAAATCCACAAGCAAGGGAACCCTGGCAGACTTATAATATCCAACTGTGGAAACACTAATTGAAGAAATACCAGGTTTCATCAAAGCCATCCTAAAACCTCTCGTCATCCAAAGAGCAGATTTTGTCCAAGACGCAACTGACTTTCTACAAAAACTTAAAAACATAGACCACCTTCCTAGTAATACCTTCCTAGTCACCGTGGATGTTACCAGCTTATATACCAACTTCCCACATCAGAATGGCATTCAAACCTGCCATACATATCTACGAGAGGAAGATTACAACTCAGAGTGTAAGGACAGTATCCATTTATGTTGATAATAAAAATAATCTCATTCATAGTTCAGCAGCATCTGTAGTTGTGGTGTCAGTGATCTATATGGAGAATTTAAGAAGCTCATGTGCAAGTACCTACAGCACACTACCCAGTGATCATATGCATACTTCACGCTCAGAAATATTGTGTGCAAGATGGGTCAATCATTCCCCCATGTGGGTTTATCACAAGAATTATAAAAACCCCATGAACAAAACATTAGCAGGCAAAAGAGGTGAAAACAGGCTTGAGAAATGAAGATGTTGTGCCATACAATCTGAAATGAGATCACGTTGAGTGATTTCATTTAGATTTTTCCTCACCCATGCCTTTGAAAGTATCTCTAAACTTTCATCTTCGATTGCATGTGATCCCCCCCTTACCCTTTAAAGATTCTGAAAAATTGTTAAAGTTTCCAGCGCATCTGGGAAGACAGGTAACTGTAAAAATGGTGACTTCATTTTTTTTCTTTTCTAACAAATTTGGGATGTTTCTTTGAGGGTGGAAAGTGATGTCACCTGATGTTTTATTTGTGCTGCAATAATATTTTTTATGGTGGCACAAATTATGCACAAATGTTCCTGCGTTGAGCAGGGGGTTGAACTAGATGGCCTTCTGAGGTCCCTTTCAACCCTAATTTTTTGTGATTCAGTGAAATAGATGTTGTTACCCTTTGTTGCTCCACATCAAAGGAAAATCAGTGGTGCAACAAAAGGTAGTGATAAACTTTGCTCCTTTACTGTCATGGATCTCTATTACCTCTATGGCGGGAGAGTATGAGGAGCCTGAGTGATTCATACTCTCCATTGACTCTGGGCTGGTGTTTGGGGAGCCTGAGGGCCTCTCAAGCCCCTGACGAACCTACCCACTTCCCCTGCTTACAGAGAGGCACCCCAGGGAATCTCAGGGTGCCTCTGCATAAGCAATAAATGTCCACTTCCCTTGCTCAGCCAGATCTGTGAGGGGTGGGTCTGACTGAGTGGGGAAAGCTAGGAGATCACATCACCCCTTCTGCACCATTAAGGGCAGGAAAGGGGTGATCCATGTTTTGCCCAGTGAAGGAGATCAGCTGTGCCAAGACACAGTGCAGTATAGCTGATCCACTTCATTTGGTGACATCTGTTTCTAGCCTGAGTCGCATAACATGTCATGAGTATTACATTCCAGAAATACTAAAGTGGAATCTGTAATAAGGCTCTGCTTTGCCTGAACTAACTTGTTATTAACAAAAAGGGCCAGATTCTAATCCATCTGGTAGTTAATTAAGTGTGGTCCTGTTGTACCCTGCTCCAGAGCCTGAACAAATGTTAATAGATCTACTTTTGTAACATTTTGTCATCTTAGGCTCAAGACTGAGTCACAGAAAGCAGTGAACAGGAGGAGGACCCAGAGTGCAGTTGGATTATACTTGCATGCCTAAGTCTACTTAGGCAGCTAGTAGCTGGAATAGAACCTGATCCAGAAAGTCTATTTGTGTAGAAAGGGGAGCATCATATGTAATCCTTTAGGATCAGTTAAGAAATTTTTGCAAGTTGTACTCTCTCATCTCAGCTTTATAATGTGCCGATGCATCTAGTTAAGATGAAACCTGAATAGTATGTTATGGTGGCAACAGTGTGCTGTCAGCTTTAGCACAGAGTTTATTTACTTTGATTTCATAAGATGGCCATTTCATATTTTTGTGTGGTATTTTCCTAGGTTTGATTGAAATTTACCAGTCAACTTCTTTTGTTTCACTTAATTTCATAAATAAATTAATCACTGCTGGGGAAATATTTAGGCGTTTAGTGAAGGGCTAGGACTATATTAATAGTGCAGTCAGTCTGGAACTGGTATAAATATAAGCTAGATCCTGCCATTCTTCTACAATTTGCCCTACATTGACCCTTGTTAGAGTTAACTCCAGTTTCCAGCTATAGAAAGAAATGACAATCAGAATGATATTTTAGTTTGCATATAGTTAGAATTTTTCAGGGTTTTTAAATACTTTTTAAAATGGACTCACTGCAGTGTATTTAGGCTAGGAACAGACATTACACATAAACCAGTTTAAGTGATCAGAAACTGGTTTTAACCTGGAACACAACAGACATTCAGTGCACATAAACCAGTTTGAAAATGACTGAAACCGATTTGAGATGAACTTGGTTGAATATAGTATCAGACTTAATTGATTGGGGTCAAACCAGTTTATGCAATGTCTGTCCCAGACCCCTTGCTGGTTTAAGTTAAACCAGACTCTTTCAGCATCCCAGCATGCTCTCTGGGCTGGGCAGGGCTCTCTGCTCCACAGCAGAGCTAGCCTCTCCCTTCTGCTCCCTGGCTGGAGCTCCAGCAGACACTTGCAGGCACAGCAGGGTCTGCTGGCTTCCCCGTGCCCTCCTGTACCCCCTCTGACAGCTTCCTGCTTAAGCAGAGATCCCTTCCTCCTCTCTCCCACAACATGGGATAGCCAGTATGTGGTATGCTATCTAATGCTGTGTAAGGCAGATAGGACAGTGTTCATTTTGGGGTTTTTAGAGCTAATCAACAGGTCATCTGGTAATGTTCCTGTATTCCTTCCTTTGAAAAAAGTTGTTTAAGAAGAGCTTGATCTAATGAGAGAGGCTTTGTTTTCTAATGGGTTGTTAAATGCTGATAACAGAGCTGATGAATGCACTGTTATCAAGGAGGGGGGAGGACCCCTCCCTAATCACAGTGTCGTGCTGGGGCCTGGCCATGCCCTCCTCAGCTCAGCCCTATGGCAGGGAAGGGAGGGCTGCTCTAGCACCCTCCGGCTTCTAGCCTGAGCCACTGCAGGTATGTGCCAGCATGTTTTCAGTCCAGAGGGGCTGTCTGTACAGTTACAAAGTGATTTAGCCTAGTCAGGTTAGACTGACTTGCAAAGATTAAATCAATTCAAGCTTAGGGTTTTTGAATGTCTGTCCCTAGCCATACTGGCAGGCTCTTCAGGACTTAGTTATCCACACTGGTTACTTGCAGAAGATAAAAAAAATCATTATTCTTGCCTTGAGCAGGGATCTGGACTAAATTACCTCATGAGGCCCCTTTCGGCCCTACTTTTTGTGATTATCAAAATCTCAATGCCAGGTAGTTCCTGAGACAAGGTAACAATATGTTACCTTTTTCTATGTCTGTGGCAAAAGCCACTTTTTAAAACTGATTTTTGGGTTGTTTTTTTTTTAACCTTAGATTATTAGTACCCGTGAGCTATCCTCAAGAACACAGCAAATACAAACAACTTTATTTTCCTCAGACCTAAACTTGTGGGGAGGTCAGCCTTATACCCCTGAGTAAAACTGACCTGGCTTGGGTTACCTCACAGTAAAAGTTAAAGGCCTTGTGCTTTCTGGGTTTTTGCCTTGGCATAGCTTACCCTGGGTTACCTCAGGGAAAAAGACAAGGAAGACAAGTCCCTTGATATCTTTTCTTCAGCTGTAAGCTTTGATTTCATGAAGCATAAATTGTTTGTTCTGTTGAAAGCTTGAATGTTGAACATCAGTGCTTCAAGTTTGAAAGTATCTTTGTATTATTACCTTAATATTTTGTTTTATTTATTCAAAAGTTATAACAGATGATGCCTTTCAGTTTGTAAAAATATGTTGTATTTGGAGAACATTTTTCTTAAAATCAAAGGTTACCAGTATACCATTGTCTTCAGATTACAGCAAATCCTTGCTATTTGTGAACTCCAGATTCGTGGATTCAAATATTTGCAGGGAAGGGCAGAGCCAGGGAGCAGGCAGAGAGCAAATGCCAGGGACGTGGAGGGAGGCGGCGTCAGCATCTTCTCCCCCAGAAACAGCTGCAGCAGTTGCTCAGGGGGAGGGGGTCAGTCTCCAGGTGCTGCAGGGGAGCACTGGGGTTGGGGAGGAAGGTGGTGGTGGTATCTTCTTCTCTTCCGTCGCCAGAGGCAGCTGTGGCAGCACTCGGAGCAGCTGCTGCGGCAGTCAGGGGTGAAGGGGTTGGTCTCTAGGCACTGCAGGGGAGTCCTGTGAACAGTGGGGGGAGGAAGCAGGGAACGGCTGTGGGGTCTGACGGGGGGACCCGTCAGTATTTGCAATTTTGCCATTCATGGGGATCTCCGGAACGTATCCCCTGCAAATGGTGAAGGTCTCCTGTACTGAAAATTAAATGCGATCTTGTCTGATGTGCTGTCAGCATGAAGACCTGTTCTGACACAGTCCCACCTGAAAGCACGTTTTGCAGAGATTAAGATCCCCTGATAAGCAATAACTTTGAAAAGAAGTTTGTATGGGCTTTGAATTGCACTTTTTGCAATAGTTAATAATGTTTTTTATACTGAGAAGTAATCATGGCACCCTTTTCAATGCTCAGTATACCATGCGTCTCAGATCCCAATAGAATCGGGCATCACCATTTCTATAACCCAGATGTCTGTGGTTAGTTACTACCTGCTGTACAGTTTGATGTACTGTTAATTTTTTTCTCTCTACTTCAGAGCAATTGGATTACAATGGCAGGCAAAACCTTTGGCATTTTTACTTTTTCTGCTTGGAAAGTGTATATTAGCCTGTGCCAAATAGATGGCTGTGTTCTTTCTGTACACTGTTTCCACAGCTGTCACTTGCGATGACAACTGACTTGTCTGTGTAAAATGCCTCCATCATATTCTGTGTGTTTTGGCGTTTGCTTTGGATATCAGATTTCAAATAGTCCTTTTTTTCAATTTATGAAGCTTGAAAGATGTAATGCATACTATTATTTTGGATAACTTTCTTGCATAAATATATGTTATGAATGAAGTCGGTAATGAAGTGAAAGTAGAATGCAATTAAGTCGTGTCAATTATTGCTTCAGTATTGAATAGAAAATAGGATAATGACAATTCCCTTGTCAAACAGCTCTGAAAAAAACTATTTAATATACTGCACTATTCTTAAGAGATCTTTGTCTTATCAACCTGAAGAAAAATTGAAATCAGAGATAAACACCTGCTTTATTTGGAAAAATGTGAATCTTAGGTTAAAAGAATTGTATTCTTTGCAGCTGTAGAGAGCTTGAGGGGGGAGGGGTTGGACACCTTTAACAATGAATGCTGGGTCACGTGTTGCTACATTGCAATACTAGTGTAGTCATCAACTAATGTCCAAGGGTCCAGCTGTAGTCTTTTAAATGCACAGCACTCGCAAGATGTCCCATGGCATATCCTTCTCTTTAGCTAGACAACTGTACTGGTTTTCAGTTTATTTTGTCAGCATGAACAAGTGAGATATATTGAAAATTCATTTCTCTGACTTTCTCTCTCAGTTTATTTCATAGATAACACAAATCTCAGCAAAACAGACTCCCAGATTTCTGAACTCGTGCTTTGCCTGAAGATGCCTTATCATTTACAAAGAGATTACTTTAAATCTTAGGACAATTCTTAGAGCAAAACATAGAAAATCTTCAGTATGTACAGCTGAGGCATTTCTCCTATACCTCAACCTATTAGAGAGAGAGAGAGAGAGAGAGAGACTGGAGTTTGAACATATTTAGAAGGCTAAGGCCTGTATTTGCAGTATATTCTGCTCTCAATCATCTGTTTTTGTGAATCGGTTGACTGGACAAGAGAATTTGTCCAAGTAAATGAACAATACATTTGGAGCATTTGTTAGTCAGGTAAATTATTGGTAAACAGTGACACCCCCAATTAACAGATGAGAAGGCACAAGATGAAAGTGCCTTGCTTGACTTGGCAAGAAGCATAATGGAAAGCCATGTAGTAAATTAATACCCTGTGTCCTCTACCCTTTACCCCCTCATACACTAATATTCCCATCTAGCCTGTAGAGCACAGGGCTCAATCAACCATGGAGGGCCGTGCATGGAGTATGCAGCCAAATCCTGCTTTTGGCTGCTTTAATTTAGGCACCCATGTGTCTTTTGTACTGGGATTCACAAAATTGCAGAAGTAAGCGAGGCACTGATGGCCATATTGTATTCTGTATTAGATGTGTAATTACAATTATTTTCCTTTCTGCTTGAAAAGCATTTAATGCACAAGATGAATGGGCCCTTTTCTTCCTCACTGCTATTTTTGTGACTTAGTCTATGATGGTGTGTTACACAAGTGGATGTATTAATGGATTTTCAGCACTTGAGCAGAATGAAATATAATCACACCGAGGTCCTAAATCCACTTATCCATGTAATAAGCGAAATAGAATATGGCCTTAAGTTAGTGCCTTGCCCACCTGAGTGAGCATCCCACTATAGGCATCTATCTATATCTTTAGGCACTTAATAGCATTATAAATCTGGTCCACAACCTGCAATAATAATGTTTCTCCCTTCTCAGAATTTCATTGTATTTGTATACAAGGAAAGCCTTACAGGTTAAGTTTTACTATGCATCTATTTATTTATAGTTGGCTGTATATTATTTATCACCTGTATTTCAAAAATATGTGAGGTTTATTAATGGCTCCAAGAATGTTCTGTGTAAAAAAAAACCCCAAAAACATTTGAGTAGGTATAAAGCAAAGTTGCCTGCTCATAGTTTCTCTTTGTTCTCCCCTGTATTTTTGAGAAAAGATCAAACAATATGCAGTGACAGGTAAGAACGTCTCACAAAACATGGAAGAGGACATATAGCTGCCTGTTTCATAAATTACTGTTACTCTGCTCACCAGCTGTCTGCTATGATGTTTTATTGATGAAATAAAAAATGTGTCTGTGGTAATGGAATGTTTTGCATTTTACAGTATTGTCAGATATAAAGGTGTCTTCTTGAATAAATTTCACAATTAAAAAGTATCGACAGAAATATTTAAATTATTTTTACATCAAAATAAACTCAAACATCTGCTGCTGAAGTCAGACAATGTCAAGTAATCTTTTAAAAGTATATTTTTTATTATACTGACAGATGCATGGCTGCATGACAGATGTCAATTTAAGTTACTAGTGCCATTAATACTTGACAAAAAGATGCTCCCAAAAGAATTTACATTTTGACAGTTTTGTCAGATGAGTGTACTTCAACAAAAAGTAACCACTGCTATTCAGCTATGTTGTTAAGGATGCTATCTCCAGAGACATAACAAAACTGTAGAATTCTCTTCATTTGTAGTTACTAAATTCAACAGAATTGACAGTGAAAAGTAAGTTTTACTCTCCGTAATTGCTTAAAAAAGAGGCTCTTTTGCTTTTTAATGAATTTGGGTGCAGCATGCTAAAATAGATTTGTGGCTATTTAGTCATTGTTTAAGATGAATTTCCTTTAGGCACGTTCACTTTTTTAATTGCTTTCCACAAAAATTCAAGTAATGCAGTATGTTGGCAGAAATGTTCATGAAAAGTGAGCTTCAGATTTCTACCAGAAATTGTCATCTTATGCAATCAGGGCAGAAAAATTAATCATATGACTTAGTACTCAGTACTTACTCAATATCCAGTACAGCAGCTCACAGTTAGAATACACAAGTTTGGTCCATATTTGTTAAAGATACTAATATATTCGATATTCAAATTATATATTTCAGCAACTGGAGAACTCCTTGCTGATATTTCACAGCCTTGTTCAGATGGGTTTCCTTCAAATCATTTTCACAGCTGTGTTTTCAATGTTGTGGGAGGAAGTTTGGTGCTTAGAGTAAGGACTGATACTCTGGAGGCACTAATGGGGCTTCTTAATAGTCTGATAACTGTGCTGATTATGCATATCATGAGCACAGAGTAAAGATCCAGTACTGATGCTGAATGTTCCCAACTCCCATTGATTTGAGGGAAATGTAAGGCCTTAAGCATCTCATTAAGGGCCAAAACCCATTAAAGTGGAATAGAGATTTAATTTTTATGTGGATGATTGTTCCTCAGTTTGAATGTTAAAAAACCCTTTTTACCTCTGACATGGTACCAAATATAGACCTGAAAGCTATATTACATCTGGATATAACTCTGAATACTGTAGCTTGGCAAACTCCAGCTGACTTCTCAGGGAGTCTTCCAGAGTAAAAAGAGCAGGATCAGACCTTACCCACATCACACTACTTTAAGAGAGCAGTTTGATTTTTACTTCTGAGATCTCAGGATAGTGCTAACAATGTTGCCTGGTTATTCTAAAAAAATTCTAGAGGGAGGGCTACTGGATGAGTTTGAAGGAAGTGTTGGAAGTTCTAGATGTTGTCATTTAAAAGTAGAATGAACAAGGATGAAGCATTCTAATAGACTCTAGAGTATAATCATAGAATCATGCAAAATTAGGGTTGGAAGGGACCTCAGGAGGTCATCTATTTCAACTCCCTGCTCAAAGCAGGACCATCCCCAGCTAGTTCATTCCAGCCAAAGCTTTGTTGAGCTGGGCCTTAAAAACCTCCAAGGATGGAGATTCCACAGCTTCTCTAGGTAACTTGTTCCAGTGTTTTACCACCCTCCTAGTGAAAAAGTTTTTCCTAATATCCAACCTAAAACTCCCTTGATTCAACTTATCACTACTGCTCCATGTTCTGTCATCTGTCACCACTGAGAACAGTCTAGCTTCATTCTCTTTGTAATCACCCTTCAGATAGCTGAAGGCTGCTATCATATCCCCCCTCAATCTTCTCTTCTGCAGACTAAAGCCCAGTTCCCTTATCCTCTCCTCAGAAGTCATGTGCCCCAGCCCCCTAACCATTTTCATTGTCCTCTGCTCTACTCCTTCCAACTTGTCCACATCCTTTCTACAGTGGGGACCCAAAACTGGACACACTACTCCAGGTGTTGCCTCACCAGTACAGAACTGAGGGGATTAATGACTTCCCTTTATCTGCTGCCAATGTTCATACTAATGCAGCCCAGTATGCTGTTAGCCTTCTTGGCAACAAGGTCACACCGCTGACTCATAGTCAGCTTATTGTCTACTGTACCCCCAGATCTTTTTCTGCAGAGTGGCTGCTTAGCCAGTTAGTTCCAAGCTGGTATCAGTGCATGGGATTGTTCTGTCCTAAGTGCAGGATTTTCCACCTGTCCTTATTGAACCTTATAAGATTTCTTTTGGCCCAATCCTCCAACTTGTTGAGGTCACTCTGAATCCTAGCCCTACCCTCCAGTGTATCTACTGCATGCCTCCTCCACCCCCAGCCCTCCCAGCGTGGTATCATCCATGAACTTGCTTAGGGTCCACCCCATCCCATCTTCCAGATCATTAATGAAGATATTGAACAAAAACTGACTCCAGAACTGACCCATAATTTTAAATTGCAGAATTAAATAGTTAGCAGATTAAGATATTTTTCATTCCCCTTTCCCTATTCAATGAATGCATCTACACATGCAATTAATGCAAAGCAATAAACTCCAATGCATATCGTGCTGGAGTTCATTTCTCCTTGGTGTTTGCATTTGTGTCTGGGACCACAGTATTTTGAGCTGGGTTGGAGCAGCCCCAGGTAGCAGGGAGCCCAGGGATCAGCCTGCCAGCATGAGGCTGCTTCAGCCCAGCTCAGTGTGCTGCAGAGGGGCTGGCTGGGGCACAAGGGTGGTCCAGTATGGGGCTAGCCTGCAGGCAGACTCAACACTGAAACATCCTCATGCCCCAGCCTGCTCCATCAGCCTCTACATGTGCATTGCACACTACAGAATGCCACCACAAGATAGTACTTGTATTTACAAGTACTAACTTACGGTGGCATTTATTAGTTTCCTGCAGCCTAATAGGGCCACACGTGTGGACACCGGTGACTTTACTGCTGAGCTAATGAGGCAGCTCCACAGTAAATGTCTCATGTAGACATGCCCTGTTTGTCCAGTTTTGCTTTTGTGATTATTTGGCTTAGAAATGTATTTATTGATTTTACTGTAGATGGGGTGAGACTAGCTGTTAAAACAGCAGCTTAAAAGTTACTTGAGAAGCATAGGATACTTTGCTAGTTTCAGTTTGTGCCATGGTTTACTGATGTGTAATACTGCAATTCAGTGAAGACAGGAACAGGTAAATTTGTGTGGATTGAAGTTGGATGCCAGCATTTTCAATATATATTTTTTAGCTTTGCACATGTACTTAGACATGACAACAGTTGTGTTTGGCTGCTAGTACTTTACATATGATACCCAAGAGTCTAGTTTAAAGCATTCTTGCTGTGTTGCAGTAAGAATAAAGTACCAATAATAGTACATTTTTCTTTTTCAAAGATTACCCTGTTTAGTTCAGGATATGCTGTTTTATAGAAAACATTGCTTGGATATTGAGACTGTGCCCCTGCAGTGTCAGGAGAGCTGACTTCTGATGGTATAACTGAAAGTAGCAGTACAAAAAACACTCAAAAGAAATAAGGGGGGCAAACCCCTAAAAAAACCCAGTGTATCCTATTCTTATTTTATCAGTTTAAAGAAGACAGTTGGAAATATCAGCCGTCCTTATACGACTTTAAATCCTTACTAATTTGAGGGGTCAGAGCTTATTCTGCCTTCTTCAACAGTCTGTTTCTGTGGCTAGGAACAGATGTTGTATTTTGTCCCCAGACATATTTGTGTCCTGGACAAGTTCAGTCAGAACAGAAATATCGTGGGATTGGCGTGTACACACATTGCCCTTCTAATCACGGTTTAGTGAGCAGCTGAATGCATGTTGCTTTTCTGCCTTTGATTTAACGATGCAATCCTGGTAACCATTCAGATGCACTTTGTCCTGGGATCAGCTGTTAGTCCTTCTTATCCTGTGATCCCTTTTAGGATTTATCCTAGGACAGCAGACATTGATGTACATTGGCACAAATGTGACAAATGTTATTTGTGGCCTATAAGAATAGTCTGCTTCAAATATGAAGCTTGGCTAGATTGAAGTTATGTAGGGTATTTATGCATATTTTCCTTTTTTTTTTTTAAACTTGTCAATAAATTGTAAGCAATCAGAGAAAAGTGTCAATACCTGTTCCAGTTCCAGTGCCATTTTTTTTCCATTTGTGTTTTTGTGCTGAAGGAACCTACATTTTCCATCTACATGTAGGATGAATGCTTTAGTAAAAGGCTTTAGTCAGGTTTATATCCTTAGCCTTTCCTTCCATTTCTGTCCAGGCTGTGGGAAGAAAATTAGTGGCTGCAGCTAGACTAGTTTAATGTGAATGGCTGTCTTGAGTTATGTTTCTCTGAAAATTGCCACTGTCCATAAGTAGTTTAGTCTATATGGCTGGAACAAATAGCTGAATACACAATAGAACAGCATATAAATACAGAACATGAAATTCTGATCTCAGTGAACTCTAATTGACTTCATTGGGACCAGAGTTTCACCCACTGTTTTTCAGAAGTCAGATAAAGGAACTTTTTGCCTTTAGTGATCTTCATCCACATAGACCCTGTGGCTGTGTCCATGCGAGTGTGGATGTTTGGTTCCCCAGGGACAACTAGTAGCAGCGCACCTTGTGCTGCCTCCAGTTGTCCCTGGGGAATATCTGTACCACATGTCCTTTGGCATGTGGCAAATTACCCTGGGGGGGGGTAGGGGAGGCTGGGGCTAGCACTGGGCTGGCCTCAGCAGCCTTACCTGGGGTTCTGGGGGCCTGCCAGAGCTGCAGTGATCATGTGGCTCGGAGCCTGGCCAGCAGCCGGAGCACTGCTTCAGACAGCCTGGCTCTGGTTTTGAGCAGCGCCAAATTGTCCCTGCATGCGCCACACTGCTGTTTTTCCCCACAGGTTTTTTTTTACCTATTGAGGAATCACCCCCCGCCCCCCACTGCTCCCTTGCAGCACAGAGGAGACTTGAACATGTGATATGTGGCGCCGCAGGCACGTTTGCAGTGCCACGTTCCACACGGAATCGACACAGCCAGTTGCTCGTCTTGACACAGCCTGTGTTGTAGTAACTCAGAAAAGTTCATAGCATGTTGCACCAAAACCCAGTTCCTGCTCTCTAAATTGACAAAGGGTTTTTCTTCTTTGCTTGGTTCTCTCAGAGGATTATTACTTGGCAGAAGGTGGGCAGGGTAACATCTTAGAGATTAACCAGTTTGGATTGGCATGAGCTTCTTTAGGCAACAACATCCTTTGTTTAATGCTAAATGTAGGTTCCTAGCCTCTGATGAAGTAGGTTCTTGCATATTAAAGCTCATGTCTCTCTAAACCAGTCTCTAAGGCCCCCTCTACATGTTACATTTATGCTGTGATTAATGTGGCAAATGTTCTACATTCTACTGGTAGAACATCTTTATGGGTGGTTTGTGTAGAGCCTTACATTTAACATTTGACAGGGGCTGACATTAAGCTGACTGTTGGTCCCAGGGCCAGGACTACTCTGGGGTCTGGAACCAGCCCTTGAGAGGTCCCAGCCCTGGGACTGAGAATCAGCTGATTGTCAGCCCTGGCCCATGGTTGCAGGTGGGTGAGGGTGGAAGGGCTTCCCTTGCTGGGGACTTTAAATCCTGTTAGGAGTCTCTGATGCCCTGTGCACAGCCAGACCTGCTGGTCACATGGTCACAGGGTTTAAAGTCCCCAGTGGAGTAAGCCCTTTGGTTCCTCCCATCAGGAGCCTCTGATTCCATGCCTGGCAGCCAGCCGGAGCTGCCAGCCATGTGGTTTTGATGATCAGCTGATTGTTGGTCTCAGACTGCACCAAGACTGGTTCAAGTCCTCAGTGTAGTCCTGCGGCCAGAGCTGATCCTTAGCTATGGGATCATACTGAGGTTGTTGTGAGACCCCATGCAAACCTAGGGCTGGAGCCAACAACCAGCTGATTGTTAGCCCCAGTTCAACTTGCTGGTCCTGTTTCCCTTGCACTGGCAAGTAGTAACGGCACAACTGGGATCTGATCTCTGATCCTCAACTTGCACCTGCCATTCACATATAGCATGGCAGGAGGTACAGTTGTTGGAATCAGGGATCAAATCTCATTGCTCCATTAAATGAAAGTATGCCAGCGGCATAAGGTGCCACCTTGTCCTACCTTCTCCCTGGCTTTAGCGAGACTTGGCTAGCCACATCTGTGCTTACGAACTAATGTCATTTCAGAAGATTGTGGAGCTTAAAATTACATTTGTGGGTCCAAAAGCTTAGCATAATATATTATAGATATATATTTTTCAGAATAATTGAGTTCTGTTAAAAAATGTGGACACTATTAATGTATTTGGAAAAGCCAAATTAATGGGATTTCTTGAGTAAAAAACAGTAGGTTGCAGTGCTGTTGTTTTAATAGAATGTACATTCTCTAATTTGAATAATTATGAATTTCAGCAATTTATTAGGTTTTAAAAAACAACAAAAAATCACCTTCTGTTCCATTCCATATTTAGGAAATGTAATGCTAATGATTTTTTTCTTTTTTTCTCCGCAGCTAATTCCAGTCTTCTTGGAGGTGGAGGGGGTAAGTCTTTGTTTAACTCTTGTCTAAAACACATGACCAGAAATCTGCACTGATGAACAACAGAAAGATTTAGTTATTATTATAATGGCATATACTGTATGTGTACAATAGGTTCCTAAGGAAAATCTCCTTGAAATGAAAAAAAAAACAGGTTTTTTTCCAGTTATACACAACCAGGTGGTTTTGACCATTACTGTCAGACGTGGGCCTTTGTGACTGTCATCCATTCCATTTTCCCCCTCTAGATTAGATTTCCTGATGTGTTCTGCTTGGGACTACACCATAAAGCTATCCCAAAAGCGAAGTTGATTTACCACAAATTAAATAGCTTCAAGGTCACCCGACCCCATGAATAAATACCAATGAAATAAGCATTGCAAAAGAAAACACTGCAATTTAATACCTCTTATTCATAAAATGATACAGTTTTTGCTCATAACTTTTTTATCTTGGTTATTTACTCTCCCAGCTGGGAAAACAGTGCACAGGAGTAATACTTTACTACTAATTGTTTTTCTCCATGATGTTATATTTTGGAATGAGCATGCACAATTGTGAGCTAGGGGGATGCAAACTTGTATAGCACATGGCAGTCTTGTTTCTAATGTTTCTAGTGTTATTCAGAAACATAATAACCACTTTAAAAAAACAAAATCAGACAGGGCTAAATTCCAGCATTTCTGTTACTCATTCTGTCCCCAGAGGGGAGGAAAAAAAGCTCTGTAGTGAAAATTTCACAGTGGAGTAGCTGTACAGACAGCTACTAATCTTTCTTCTTGGCTAGAGTTAAAAGGACTTGATGATCACAGCCTACATACGCAAAGGGAAGTAAAGGGTTCTGTCAAAAGCCTGAAGATTGCTGTTGTTTCTTAGACTGCGAATAATAAGTCAAAGTGTTAACAACCTTAACAGTGTAACAGGATCATTGGGGACCCACGATGCTTGTGAAAAAATGCTTCACAATTATACAGAGGAGCCATTAAAAACATAAACATTTTATTTCAAATATATATGGTCATATGTTAATTTCCAATGAGCTTTTACCTGATAATCTTCCAGTCAGATTAATGTTTCCTTTTCTTTGAGGCAGTTATTTGGTTATATACCAAATTTAGCTGTGTTTGAGAGGTAATCCCTCAGTAGCAATTTGTGTTCATAAGAACTGATTACTACGCAGTCTCTTGAGTATTTATTCTAAGTTGGTAACTTTACAAATCAATACAAATGTTCAAATTCCAGTCAGGTCCCTAGAGCTCGAGTTGTTGTAGAAGGGATTTGGTTATTGACTTTCGGTGGTATTTATTCAGCTGGACTCTACTTCAGAAGTTGATATCCTATTAGTGTGGCACCGCGGAATGTGGGTCTTCTTACTCATTAACCCCGACAGACAGAATGAGGACCAGTCACTAAGTGGGATTTTTTTTCCCTGCACTTCACAGTTTATGCATTTGTAGTTTGATTCCTATCTGACACAAAAAGCATCTCGCAGCCATTTTGTATCTCAGTCATGGAAAGTGAAAGGAGCTTGCTCAAAAAAGTCTCTTCTATGGAACCTAAAATAGGTTTGCAAGAAAGTGGGTGAACCAGTTAATGAAAGGTTAATATTCAAAATAGAATTAATTGGAGTTTTCCTGATATTGATGGATGAAGGGACCCCCAGTGACTACTGCATTTTGTCCCACTGGAATTATCTTGTGCTGGAATCTAATTTGAGGGTATTCATAAAGATCAGATTATTCACAGCAGCAGCCCCTTTTCTGATGTGATTTCTTTATTAGATGCCTGGTTTATTTGGGTACCTTCTGGACAGGGCCCCCCCAGATGGCACAGGAAACATTAGTTTTGCTGCCAAACAAAGCAGCAGCATGCTGGCTGTGGTCTTCTCTGTACACTGTGCTAGAATACACTTTGTGTTGGAGAAGATATTGCAGTGGATGTTAATTGAAAAGATCACAGTCTCCATTCACCCACATAAGCTTCTCTGCTCAAAAAGGCAGATTTGGGGAGGAAGGAGAGGGAATGTTTATGCTCACAGGGCATGTCCAAATGAGCATGCATGTGCAGTGACGTGTGTTTCCCGTGGCAAAAATAGCAGTGGCCCATACTTATGCCACTGCTTTTTGTCTCGGAGGACGCCCCTGCATGAGCACTCATGTGCATGGTAAATTAACCCTGGGTGGGGTACCGGAGGCTGGGACCAGCACCTGGAGGGCATTTTTACATGTACTCTTGGGGGGGAGAGGGGTAGCACTTTAATTAAAGCAACTCCAAGAGCCACTCTAATTAAAGCACCCGGTGCATCTCAAGTATCAGCATCCCCGCACTTCAAAATGGTGGCGGGGGCACTTTATCTAAAGCTTGTCATACTTAAAGTGCCGCCGCCACCATTTTGAAGCATGGGGATGCTGATACATGAGATGCAGAGGTTGGCCAGAGCACGGTAATTATCATATCCCAGCAGACTCAATTAATTTGATGTGCTGTAATTACAGCATTTCGGAGCAGCCTCCTGGGTCATGTATAGGCACCCTGAGGTTCTGGGGGCCTCCTGGGGCAGCAGCAGCATTGACCTGGCAGCACTGTAGACACAGCGTGGCTCTGGTGGCACATGCTTTTGCCATGTGTACCACGCCAATTTTTTAGCAGTGTTTTTTTTGACATTGGGATTTCCAGTGTGCACCTGTTGACCAGGGTGAACAGGTGCACATGTGCTATTTGCAGTGCCTCAAACAGCTTTGAGGTGCCTCCAGTTGCACATGTGTGCTCATCTGGATGCGCCCACAATGTCCAATAATGTGAGCTATTAGAATATCAAAGAATTACATCTTGCATCTTGCTCTTTTGGTTCTGCTGGTGTTGTTGATCCACTCTAAGATGGAAGGAAGTCTGCACCAAATTCTCTTCCAGTACACAAGCCCTCCTGGTCACAAAAGCGTCCTTCACTCTTCTGCTGTGGCTGCTCCACCTCTGCTGAGTCAGTCAAGGTCCTGCCGCTGTTCAGCAGTTGGCAGGAAGCATGTAAAAACACTCCTGCACCTTCAACCAGTTGCTATGGTCCAGTCAAAAGCTGGTGTCATCCCACAGTGCAGTAACGCTGCTGCAGTGGAGCTGCTGGGATCCCATGGCCATGGCATGTGCCCTGGCAGCTTGGTGGTAGCAGCTGCTCTCTCCTGCCACAAATAGTGGTGGCATCAGGCAGCTACATGTAGACCTAACCTAAAGCTCTCTCTGTTCTGTCACTCTCACTGTATAGTGAACTATACAATTTATGTTGTCTGAATTTCTTTTAGTAGAGGGCAAAAATCCTTATTTTGTAGACACAAAATTCATGCTTGAAGTGCTTAATTTCTCCAACAGCCAATAATGCAGTGGGAGAGATGGGAGCTTCACAGTTTAGGAGAATCTTGAGTTTATTTCCTTGTCTGCCAGAATGAATAAGAAAAAATTGCCCAGTGTCTTTGGTTTGGACCAGGCCTCCATTAGCAAACTAGCATGTTATTGGAAACATATAATGAACTTTTACTATAGTATGTCAACTTTAATTTAATTTTCTGTTCTGTTTTTGGATTTGGAAAGGTCTACTTGGAAAGGGGTTTTATTTTCTTCCTCAGTCACCAAATGCAGAACACAGTTATACTTTCTGTAAAATGATACTGGCAAACTATTTATATAGATAGATAGATAGATAGATAGATAGATAGATAGATAGATAGATAGATAGATAGATAGATAGATAGATATGTACGGCTGTAGCTTCCTTTGCTTACTAACACTGAATGTTTCTAGTCATACTGTACACCTCTGTAAGCTTCTTCCTGCTTGAAATTCAAAACTGTTCTCTAAGTTTGGTTATTTAAATTTCAGCGTTGCTCTTGGGGGTAAGGATCACAGTTTATAGAAAATGAAAAACAAAGCAGTTCCACTTTGCCTACGTTGTCTTCAGTCTTGCAGCATGATCAGGATTAAAACCAGGTTTTGTAGTCTCTTGGCTAAGTTGCCTCTCCTAGAATCTTGAGTGGTTTTCTAAAATCTTTCTAAAATTGAACACGCTGTAGCTGAAAATAGATTGTGTGAAGAACCCTAATTGTATTTTTGTTTCCTAATGAGTATATTAGAAAGAGCTTTTTAAGAAGTACTGTTGGGGTAAAGTTAATGGACAGAGGGGTGATAAACAAGCTAACAAGTTTGCTTTTTAGTTCAAGTGCTTGTAGCTTATATTCCTGCCAACTACTTCAGTGCCACAAGAGGCAATTACATTTTAAATCAGTCACTGGATCAGAATACCTAAGTATAATTGGACTTCTCAGTGCCAAATTGATGAGTGTCCTCAGATTCCAATTTTAAATCTTATGTGTTCATCTTTATGACCACTGAACTAAGAGACAATTGCAAAAGATGCCAGCAACCATTTACAGGGTCTTATTTAAACACAAAGAGAAAAAAAACTTACAGTAGAGACTTGCATATATATAGAAATATTTTTCTAAGCTTTCTTTCTGTTTTTCAGATAACTGAAATTCTGGATTTCATTCGGAATCTGAGTAGTCTTTTTTCTTTCTCTTTAGAATTAAATTTATTTTTAATTAAGAGCCAACCTGCCTAACAGATTTTATTTTACTTTTAGGTTTAGGTTTCTTATATACTTACCATCCAACTGTTTCCATTAACTTGTATAGAACATTTTTATTTATATTAGTACTACGTGGGGGTTTTTGGTTCTAGCATTAACCCCAGTGGCTGTGTCTAGAGAAGCGCAGCCATGCGGTATATGGCGCCTCAGACACGTCTGTGGTACCATATACCACATATTCAGCTGTTCTCTGTGCTGGAAGGGACCAGCACAGGGTTTTTTTTGATTGGCACAAGTGGGGACAGTGTACCCCACTGAAAACCAGACCCTAGCTGGCTGGAGCCATGCTCTGGTTACCGGCCAGGCTCCAAGTGGCTGGATTACCGCTGCTGCAGCCCCAGGCCCCCAGAACCCCTGGTAAGGCTGCTGAGGGCAGCCCAGTGCTGGCCCCAGCCTCCCCTACCCCACCTGGGGTAATTTGCCATGTGCCGGAGGGCGCGTGGCATGGATATTCCCCAGGGACAGCTAGTAGCACTACAAGGTGTCCTGCTGCTAGTTGTCCCCAGGGAAACAAATGTCCACGCTTATGTGGATGCAGCCAGTATGTCTGGCTCTGGAAAAATGCACAAGGAAGTATAGACCTGGCTTTAGTGAAATTGCTGGAGTTTCAGAGGCGGTAAGGGATTCAGCACTTTCCAAAGATCATGCCTGCTTTAAGTCAGACACTCAAAAACAAACAAAAAAAAGGCACACAAAGACGAGTCATTTTTGAAAATTTAGGCCAAAAAGTTTTGTAATGGAAAACATGGACTTGCTGTTGTGTGTCTGACTTGCAAGAGTAAAGTGTACATGATCTAAGAACTCCTTTTCCCTACGCCATAATTAGGGTGGAGCAACTGGGCAGTCACCCTAGGCACTGACTTCAGGGTGGCGGGGTGCATAAAAAAAAAAGCTTTCACCACAGCCACACTATCGTGCCACTGGCACAGCGGCAACCAGAAGTCACCGCTGTCCCTGCATGTGGCAGCTGCCCCATGTCGTTATGCCTCTGTCTGCTTCAGTCAGTCTATCTTTTATGCCATCACCATTTTTACTTGCTTGTTTCTGGCATGCTTTTCTTTTATTCAAGCTGGACTAAATGAAACTCATGTTGCACGATAACGTGTGTGTTGACTTTCTTTCTGTTTATATACATTTTCAAACATATAAAGTAACAAGCTTGATTTTCTGTATAGATTTTATATGATGGATACCTGGGAGAAGTTAAAACAGTTCAGTTTCAATATGTCTTCTTAGGACTATAGAACACCTTCCCTCTTATTCTGTTTTCCTGGTCTTGTCTACACTTGGAAGAAGTTGGCCATTAAAGCTTAACCAGCAGAAATATACTGATATGTTAGTGGAGATGCAGCTCAGTGAAGAACCTTTTTGCTAATATAGCTTAAACCAATTTCTGCCAAGAGAGGATGCCATACTGTCAAAAGGACTTTTTGCTAGTAAAACTGCATTAATCCTAGGGCTTTGGCAGAAATAGTTTGTTTTGCTAGTCAAGAAGAGGAAACCCCCCACTCCTCCCCACTCTCCTCGACAACATAACTATCCTGGCATAACTTGAATACAGACTAGACACATTTCAGCTGCCTACTAGTATCCTTGTCAAAAGGGTGCTGTAATGGAACTACAGTGATCTAGGGAATCTTAGTATAGTCTACACATTTTGTGTGGTATTGGGAGCTCTGTATGACTGTGTCTGACTGTAAATTGGAGTTTGCTTGCCTTCTCTGTGCCCTCCACAATGGGCTGGAATTTCAAAAGGTAGTGATATAAGGCTAGCAATAAGTAGTTATTGACTTAAGCTCTCTTCCGTTGCAATGGAATCACCCTAGATAATAGGTTAGCTTCTCTTCAGGAAAACTGGTTTATCAGGAGCAAAATAATTTGGTAAAGGTCTGTGGTCTTTTGTTGAGGCCTATCAGGAGATCCCATGATAGAGGGTCTGGCAAAACTATAAAGAGGGAGGAATTGTACTCTGGTCTTTGACTGTTTTACAAACACAAGCTGAAAATGAGTTCTGAAGGAGTCTGAGGCAGCATGGAAGGACTTCCAAAAAAAAAAAAAAAGTTGAGCTGTTTTTAAGGACATTGTATTCAGCAAGTTTGTTGTTTTCTAAGGCTATGGACAGGCATTACACTTGTGCCAGGAAAACGTCTTTTGCCTGGTACAAAAAGGGAAGAAGTGATCTAACTTGAATGCCTTTTATGCATCTTTTAGGTGGCAAGGACCACCAGTGTCCCAGAGTTCCCCACTCTCCCTCCTTCCCTCCAAGGGAGAAAGACAGCACTGGCTCTTTGGTAGACTGCCCAGGGTAATCATGGTGACTCCAGTTTGTACATGGGAAGGATTCAGCTACCTGACAAGCAAGTGGAGCTTGACCAGATGGATGACAAAAGCCATATGTTTAACCACTAAAAGCACTTCCTAACTATAAACAGAGAATTAAAAAGAAATCTCAAATTAGGAATTGGGTATACTAATAGGATGAAGTTAAGTTCTTTACTTTTAAAGCATCCAGAGCTGATATAATCCAGTATTATAAACCTTAAGTTATACACTATCTATTTGCAGAGACAAAAGAAGGATTTTAGTTACTGCCCACAAACTCTGAATGCTGTAATTTCTTACACAACATTAGAAACTCTTTTCAAGCCCACCAGTATCCTCCACTTTCCACATAGGCTGTTTATATAGGAGACTCACACCTCTTTAATTTTTTTTGTTTTAAACAGGACCCCAGTATGTGTCTGTGGAAAGTTTGAGAGAGGAGGAACAGGGCACAGCCAAGTCTTTCTGATTCAGTAAACTATACACTTTATTGTCCTTCTTGTATTTTTAAGTTTCAGTTTGTTGTATCTTCATACGTTGTACCATGTTAGTATCATTGGAGTATGTTTGCAATAAACAGCTTCTCTGAACAGACATCCACTTTATTTTGGCATTCAGCTAGCATTACAACTGTTCAATGCTTTGTGCATGTATCATCATGTAAATATTTAGAAAATAGCCATGAAAGTCCATTATTCTTGGGAATAATAAACTAGAAGAGCTGATTTCCTGAGGCAAAGGACTATTAGCCTGTGTTACTCATTAGTTCCCCTAATATTCCCTGTTCAAAGATGTCTATTGCAATTTCATAGCTTTTGATTAAAGAAACCAAGTGTTTTACCTTTTTCGCCCATTGACATACTGTTGCCTTGCATCTCTTTAGTAGGGTGGGTTTGACAGGCACTGCATCAAAATTTCAGACAGGAGTAATATGATGACATTTTCAGATTCTGTTTGACTCTGAGATATCCTGTTTCTTTGTTCCACCTTAGAAGTAATTCTTGAAGTGATGGCTCGATCTGTGTCACTCAATACAGGAAAGGACCGCAGTACTACCTGGAATTACTACAATTATTTTTTTCACTCCATGAGAAGCAATGCAGAAGTCTGTGTCGCTGTTTATGCTGGGGATCTTACCCTTCTGCTGCTAAAAAAGAGCACAGTTTGAGATGTTAGGAAGTGACATATGCATTTGTGTATTTTGTGATGAAGAATGCAGTAAGCTGAGTGTTTGATGTTTTGCTTTATACATTTACCAGACTGCAGAAGTCAGGTTTAAAATGAAACACTTGCTTGGTATCTTTCAAGGCAAGATCTATAAACTGGAACAACCATCACAGTTATTCAGTTTCATGCCTAACGGTCTTCACGCTGTCCTTTTTGTGGTATAGGAGTTAATTGAATGTTGTACCAATGACATGTTTTATTGGATTTCAGAAAGCATTCAGAGCCTGTTGTTTGGGTCTTGATTTTTTTCAGCTTAAAGACTTGATCCTAGTCTCATTGATGTTAGTAACAAAATTCTTACAAAATTCAAAGAGAGCAGAGGCAAAGTTGGTCCCTGCATGAGGAAATGCACTTAGAAACTTTTTTGGCAATATACAGACCATTTTATTTTTATTTCCCTGGCTTTGAGTTAAATATGGAAATGTTTACCTATTATTTGGAAACCACAATGCTACTTGCTATTTTTAATTGTAGATGTCAATTGAGTATGCCCAGATTTTTTACCTAGGAGGAAAAAAGTTACTTGCTTGCAAATTTGGTGGAAATTTTTGATATATGCTGAAAGGAAACATCTGCGCTCTCGAAACCAGAAATTTTGAGAAACTTTTTTGAATACTGCAGGAAAATGCAATCTCTGGGAGTTAACAGCTAAGAACAAATATGGAATACATTTAAAATTTAAAAGCAGAGATGAGGAGAAGATAGTGAGATTTGTATTATGCAGAGTTCTGGAGAAAAAAGAGAGGTGAAATATATGGAAATGAAGAAATACAAAAGCTTAATATCAACAGAAATATAAAGGAACTGTCAGAGACTGAAAGGAAGAGAAGAAAAGAATACAAGATTTCTATGGGCTTTGACTTGGGTTAAGAGAGCACTGTTGATGGAAGATAAATATCTGTCTTGATGTATATTTTAGGGGTTTGGGATGCATCTTTAAATGTCAAATCTGATTTGATAAGTTGATATTTGATAAAATGGATTAATGAATAAATAAAGTTAAGCAAAGAAATACATTTAATTTAATTTCTTCTCATGGAGTTATGAATATTTTTCTAGAGCTGAAACAGATTTAGACAAGTAGTATGAATTAAAAGGCTGCCTGAAAAGTTTTGACCTGCAAGCAGAAATGGAAGTACTTCCCCGTACCTGACCATCCTGAAGAAGTTGTTGCTCTGGTATTAAAGGAATCAGACTCAAAACATGACAAAGGCCTTTGGTAAACAGTATAATGTCCCTGAGGGCAAAATGTAAAAATGAAGTGTTTCTCCTCAGGCCGAATCCCTGTATATTTTGCAGCAAATTGTATATAAATTCTGTGGCTATGATCCTTGAAACACATGGCGGTTGCAGTGAATTTTTAAGTTACTATTAATTGATTCATTTTAAATTCATATAATATATGTATATGTACATATATATATTATATGAATTTAAAATGAATCAGTTAATAATAACTTCAAAATTCACTGCAACTGCCATGTATTTCAAGGATCATATATAGCCACAGAATTTATGTATAATTTGCTGCATTAAATATATATATTTATATATATATGTGTGTGTGTGTGTGTGTGTGTGTGTATATATATATATACACACAAACTTACCAATAAAACGAAAATGTACCTAGTACATAATACTAGAAGTTCCCCAGAAGGCCATACTTTGTACCAGTCTGAAATATTTAAATATCATGAAACATGGCTAGAAGGATCATGAAATTGAGAAATGTCTTTTTTCAGTAAGAAATTTTAGGTTTCTTCTACTTGTATTTGGGTTACAAATGTACAAAACACTCTGTGGGTGTGTCCAGATGATTGCGCACATGCAGAGGCATGCATTTGTTGCAGCAAAAATAGAAGCAGCAAAAATGTGTGTTGTTGCTTTTTGCCACTGCCCACGCTCCTGAATGTCCTGCTTTGGGGAAATGGCTGTTTCCCGCTTCTCTGGGCTCTTGGCATGCTGGAGAAGCCAAGGGACAGCTAGAGGAGAGGAGAGGAGAGGAGAGGAGATGCTCTGACTTGCAGCCAGAGTGTCTTCTTAGGGCTAGGGACAGACATTACATATACACCAGTGTAAGTGATCAGAAACTGGTTTAAACCTGTAACAGGACAGACATTCAGTGCACATAAACCATTGTGAAAATGACTGAAACCTGGTGGAATGTAGTATCAGACTTAACTGATCTGAGTCAATTCAGTTTATGCAATGCCTGTCCCAGATCCCTTCCTGATTTAAGTTAAATCAGAGTCCCCCAACATCGCAGCATGTTCTCTGGCCTGGGCATGGCTCTCTGTTGTAGAGCGCTGGGCCAGCCCCTCCCCTCTGGTCCCTCACTGGAGCTCTAGAAGAAACTTGTAGGCACAGTGATATCTGCCTGGCCCCCCTTCTGTCCCCTCTTGCTGCTCAAGCAGGCATCCCTGCCTCCAACCCTCCCACAGCAAGGACTGTAGCAAGCATGTGGTATACTAGCTAATGTTGAGATATGCCTGTGTAAGGCAGACAGGACAAAGGCTTACAAGACAGTTTTGGCTTGGGGTTCTTTGGAGCTCATCAACAGGTAGCTGTTAATATCCCTCCTTGGAATGTTCTCTTCCTTGGAAAAAGTTGTTTAAGAAGAGCTTGAACTAATGAGAGGGGCTTTGTTTTCTAATGGGTTGTTAAATGGTGATAACAGAGTTGATAAATGCTCTGTTATCAAAGAGAGGCGGGAAACCCCTCCTTAATCAGAGCATCCCACCTGGGCTTGGCACGCCCCACTCAGCTCAGCATTGTGTAAGGGAAGGGAGGGCTGCTCTAGTGCCCCCTGGCACGTAGCCTGAGCCACTGCAGGCATGTGCCTGCATTTTTTCAGTCCAAAGGGGATGTCTGTATGGTTACAAAGTGATTTAGCCCAGCCAGGTTAGACTAACCTGCAAAGATTGAATCAATTCAGGCTCAGGCTTTTTGAATGTCTGTCCCTAGCATAGAGGACCAAGCCTCTATATCTGCTGGCCTCTCTGCTTTTTTTGTGACAGTTTTTTTGATACTGGGAGTTCCCAGTATTACATTTTGGCACCTCAGCAAACAGTTGCACATGCACCGCATGCAGTTTGTGGTGCTTTAAAAGCTTTGAGGCAGTACAAACTGCATGTGTGCACTCATTTGGATGAACCCTGTGTGTGTGTGTGTGTGTGTGTGTGTGTGTATGCATACGCATGCATGCATGTACATTTTCCCCATAGATTCTTAGAATTTCAGCAGCTGTAGCTTTGAGAAAAACAATGTCATAAGTCTTGTTAAAATACTACAGGATTGACAACGTACTGAATTAGGGCCTTGGGGAAATGGATTTGCAGCTACCTCCTACATTAAATGTCCTTTTTCTGTCACAAGGACATTACCATTACCTTTGCCCTGCTATGATCTATGCCTTTTGCTGGGCACATTTTCTCCCTGCTAAACTTCTGAGATCCACCAGGATGGCGCAGCCTGGTTGTTACATACCTCTGTCCATCCCTTGTATGGGAGAGCTGCAATCCTCTGGGAGCGTGCCTGGGCAGGAAGTCATTCTTATCTCAGAGGTTCCATGCTAACTCCCTGAAAACTGAAAGGTTTTGTCCTTCCCTGCTTCTTGCTTTGTGCTTACCAATACAGCCCCACACAACTGCACCCAGAATGGTACAGTCAGTTTTGAGAATCATAATAGCAGAAAGATAATAGTTAAGTGGAAGGAATTCTGAAGAAAAGAAACCAAAATGTTAGGATGCCTGGGGTAAAAAAAAACCTGATTCACAATGACAGATGAGCACTCCTATATATGTATGGCTTAGTTTCCAAAGAGAAGGTGCTGGGAAACAGAAGTCTGCAAGTATGCTACATCTACTTTCTTGTTTTAGATGCTTATATAGAATCCAGTCCTATAGAAGCTGAGTACCACACAGTCTTTTAATGGGTTTACCTTTACATCTCTGTGCTATTATTTCCCTTTTTATAAATGAGCATATGAGGTTTAGAAGCTAAGGGCACAATTCAGATAAGCTTAAGCCTTTGCATGAAAAACAAGATTCAATTTAGGCTTTGCAAATTAGGCACCTGTCCCCTGGAGGGTGATCCAGGAAATGGAGTGAGTTGCTCAGCCTCACTATATAGTCGGTAGAAGAAAGCTGGTTGCTTTTGAAGGGCTATTCCCAAAAGGTGCACACTAAGCAGGCAGTTTCTGTACAGCTACCTAATTGGCAATTCAGAGAACAGGATGTGTCTGGACTTCTGCCACACTTGAATCAGGGCAGTACAGAGTTCAGGCACTTGAATCAGGGTTGTACATTAAGTGTCTCCATTTATGTAGGATCCAGAACATGTAGTCTTCTAGGCTAGGAACAGAAATTACACTTAAACTGGTATGAGTGATCGGAAACTGATTCAAATCTGTAATATAACAGAATTAGGGACAGAAGTTACACACAAACCGGTTTAAGTGATCAGAAACTGGTTTAAACCTGTAACAAAACAGAAACTCAGTGCACATAAAACAGTTTCAAAATGGCTGAACCATTTTGAATGGCTGAACCAACCTGGTTCAAGTTAAATCAGAGTTCCCCAGGATCCCAGCATGCTTTCCAGCCCTAGGTTTTGCTGTTCTGTCTGCTCCAAAGAGCAGGGCTGGCCCACCCCTCTGCTCCCTAGCTGGAGCAGTAAGGGCTGCCTGACAAAGGGGTAGAGGACAGCAAGCCCAGTTGGGGATATAGCCCAGTCGGGTGGGGGGGAAGGAAAACCCCAGCTGGGGTCTGAAGCCAGGGAGGGGGGTTAAACACCCCTTCCTCCACTCAAATTTACTGCTGGCTGTGACTGTGGACTACAAGTCCCAGAAGCATCTGGAAGCAGGAAGAGGAAGTGATGATCAACACTGCAGAGTCCTTCTGCTGTGATTTTTGGACTGCAAATCCCAGAAACCTTGGAGGCAGCAGGAAGTGGAAGCAAACACACAGCTCATGCTGGCTATGTGCCAGAGAACCATGCTCTAGCACCCCCCCAGTCTTTGGCCTGAGCCACTGCAGGTATGTGGCTGCATTTCCTGAATCAAAGGTAAATGTCTGTTAACTTCTGTTTCAATTTAATCTTTGCAGCTTAGACTAACCTGCAAAAACTAAATCAGTTCAGCCTTGGACTTTTTGTCTGGCTGTACTTAGCCCAGAATTTCAGTGCACATAAACCTCTTTTAAAACAGCCAAAACTGGTTTAAGATAAACCTGGATGGATGTAGTTTCAGACTTAATTGATTTAGGTAACTTGTTTTATTGAACTTCTGTCCCAGATCCCCTCCAGGTTCAAGTCAACTCCCAGTCCCCCAGCATCCTTTGCACCTCCCCTGTGACCCCCCCCTGTCCCCCACAGGGTGAGTGGGCTAGCCTTGGCCCAAGCTGTCTGCTCCAGGAAATGATTCTAAATCAACACACCAGATTGTCCAGCTGTATATGTCAAAACTTAACGTCCAGTAGCGGATTATGATTTATTGGGGCCCTAGTGGGAGGGGCCCCTGCCCCTCTTGGTGCTGCCACTGCCAAGAGTGGGGTGGGCCTCCGGGTCCTGCAGGCAGGGGCAGCGCTAAGGGGCCACTTGGAGGGGCTATAGCCAGACCCCCAAATTTGCCTGAGTCCCCCTGTAGCCACCCCTCTGAGCCACTGCTGCCACTGCCCACCTGTCCTGCGCAACTGAGCCTGCAAAGGCACAGTGCTCCTGGTGCTCTCAGCAGGGGCAGTGCCAGCCTCTTCTCGGTAGGGAGAGGGGCTGGGCTCAGAGTGGGTGGGAGCAGGGCAGGCTCAGGTGCACGGGGCAGGCAGTGGCAGGAGTGCTAGGAGAGGTGACAACAGGGGGGTCAGGCCCACCCCTGCTCATGGGGGAGGCTGGATGGACCCAGCCAGATTGGGGGGAGGGTTAGCACATGCCCTCCTCTCCTCCCTCCCCACCATGGCTGGAGCAGAGCAGAGCTGAGTGGGGCGAGGGCAGATGTGGGCTGCCTATTGTGGGCTCAGGGCTCTCCACCCTGCTGCCTTGCCGTGGGGGCCGTGCGTCCTTTGCCTGTCTGGCAGTGGAAGGCACAACTTGCCACTCCCACTGCTGCTGGGCGGATGGGACATGCAGCCCCCAGGGCAAAGGCAGCGGGGTGAAGAGCCCAGCGTGGGTAGCCTGTATCTGCTCTGCACACAACTTTGGGGGGGCACATGGCCTCCCCATGCCTCTCCTCAGGGGTGCACACAGTGGCAGGGAGCTGCTCCCCACCTTACTCCCTGGACAAGCTGCCTGTGACTCTGTCCCGCTTTCCACCCTGGCCATGGGTCCCACTCACCACCCTGGCTGGGCATTAGCCTCAGCCCGTGGCCCTGTCCCTCCTTCACCATGGGGGCCTCAATCTGCCCCCACCCACACCCCTTCTCCCTTTAGACTTATCTTCAGGGAGCTGCTCTCCACGCTGCTCAGCTGTGTTCTGGGCCATGTGTATGCGTGTGGCTGTGTACAGGCACAAGCCGCCCCCTGCATCTCACTCCCGGCAGCCCTTTGTAGGCTGGAATCCTGCCCACCTGCAAGGGCAAATCTGCTGTTTCCCGCAGGAACCCAGGCAACCAGGGAGGTCCTAATGGACAGGGGCCCCTGCGCCCAGGTCTCACTGGCCTGTGCATTAATGCACCTATGTTAATGTCCATGATTCCATGAAAGAAAATGTGAAAATTCAGCTGTTGTCTGAATTACAAAAGAATAATAATTAAATATTTTTAGACTTATTTTTAGATTTTGAGACTTATGTATGGAATGCAAAAAGAATAGATAGTTTGCTTTATTTTGCACCGAACTGGTGTATTACTCATCTATTAACAGGACATCTTCAGAACTTATATACTTGATGATAAAAAGACATTCAGAATAATGTAGATTAAAACCAGATATGGTTTCATTATCCATGTGATTTAGTCTTTCCCACTAACATAAAGAATTTAATGAGTTCTCTAATTAAAATGTTACCAGATAATTATGCATAGAATATACAGGGTATTATTATTATTATTATTTACAAAAGAGAAGTTGCCTGATTAACTTTCTTTTCATCTCTGTCTTGCAAAATCTATTTTAACTTAAAAGTGTTAAAATTGAAGCTTTTTTTCAAGATAATTTGTCCTTTTTCTTGCCCTTTGAATTTGATTGAGTTTTTTTGTGTTGTAGTTTTGGCTACATATGCAGTAGTGGAGAACAAAATATTATTTTGTCACATTTTGTACTGTTACAGTTCAGTCTGTTCCCTTTTATATCACAAACTTGTTTTGGGGGCACTTAGGCATCTGTTTTAAATTTTTTGGGCTTGGATACAGTTTAGCAAACACATTATGTCAGCACAAATGCAAATGAGTTAATCAGTTAAACCTTGATTGAGTAATTTGTATATTACTCCAAAAATGCTAAAAGAACATCATTAAAGTTGCCAAGTCAAGCACTCAAATGTTAGGAAATACCAGAATTAACGTTACCTGGGTGAACATGGTGTGTGCATGTGTGCATCATAAGACAAATTTAAATTCCATAATTGCACACTGATTTTTTCAGTCGGACTCTTGCTTCCTTGATCCTCCTTGGTCGAAGTGTGCTGTATGCCTTATTTATTGTACTCTGTACAAATGTTGCCTTGAAGACCGGAAATATTAATCTCCTCCTGTGTTTTATTATAGTGCTCATTACTTTAGTATCTGAGCATTTCATAGATAAATGAATTAATCTTAATCAAACCCCTCTGAGGGGAAAAGGTGGTATTATTTCCATTTTGCAGATGAGAAAAAGAAGCAGAGAGGTTGAGGTGAGATATAGCCACTAATTTTGGGTGCCCAGTTCATGGCTGTAGAACCAGATTTTTCAGAGTATTTGGCAGTAGGTATCACTTATGTTCAAACACAGCTCTTGTGAGTAATCATCATTTCTACAAATCAGACCCCAGTGTCTCAAGTCTGACACTCAGGAAATGAACACAAAATTACTGACCACCTGTGAAAGTCAAAATGGTTTGCCTAGCTGCACACGGCAACCCTTTGGCAAGAAGACATTGCAGGTCTCCAGGGCAGCATTCAGCTGCCGTAACCACGAGGCTGTGCTTTATTTCAGCAATCACCTACCTTATTTACCACATACCTTCCATCTCTTGCAACAAATGAAGCACAGGTCTCCTAGACAAAAGGTTGCCTTATTGCACTTGCCCCTAATTCATCTTCAGAGCAGGTTTTTCCTGTGCAGTGAATCAGAAAGAGGTCCTGCCTAGGCAAACCACTATTTGATAATGCATACGTGCACAAAGGAGTTTAATCGAGGTGGCACAAGCAACCTTAATTCTGGTATTTCCTAACTTACATGTAATAGACCTTGATTCCTTATAACGTTGTTCAATATAGTGATAATGTATCATTTCATCTTCTTTTTTTTTAAGAGAACCAAAAAACCCATCATGTATTGTCATACTGATTCCTGTGTGGTTCACCAGTAGTGTTGCAACCTTGAGAACCACTGCACTGACTTCTCCTATTTAAGCTAACTGAGTAACATAGAGCTGCAGGAGA
Source organism: Alligator mississippiensis (assembly GCF_030867095.1). NCBI lineage: Eukaryota > Metazoa > Chordata > Crocodylia > Alligatoridae > Alligator > Alligator mississippiensis. The sequence goes on along the minus strand of NC_081824.1, from coordinate 220,201,037 downwards.
TTGCCATCTTCTATATGAGCAATCAGTAGAGGAGGACAAGACAGATATTTTACCAGTGCCATACTTCACAGATGCTTGCTGACAACAGAGGAATTTTGAGACTTGGGAAACTTTGGTTCCAAGCCAGGCCTGAAAGATAGGTGTTCTTGAGTGGGCACCAACTATTCTGCCTGCCTCCACAGGAACCCCATCTGTAGATCCTGGTTTAAATTGCGGGCCCAGCTCCTGGCACAGCAGCAGCTTTAATCATGGAGCTCCCCCTGCATGCTTCCCCCCACTGATTGGTAGAGAGGCCCCATTGGCCCTGCAGCTCGCCACTTGCTCCTGATGGTGGGGAGGCAAAAAACATGGTTTTTGCTGCTGACCAGATGGGAGGCAAAAACTGAGGCATAACCATGGCAAAAACTCTGGTTTTTACCTCCTGGCCATCAGGAGCAAGCGGTGGGGACGATGGGGTCCCTCTCCCAATCAGTGGCAGGAGGGTACGCAGGGCCTGCGATTTAAACCAGACCTTACCCATCTGTCCTGTTTCCTTTACCAAATCCTGACTCTTTCCCATCTGCAGGTCCTTGTCCTATTATCTTTGCCTACCCAGTCTTCAACCTTCAAGCTTCTCTTTTGCATCCTAGTCTCCTTGCCAAAGCAGGCTCAGTTCCCTACCCCTACATCCTCATCTGATCTGTCTTCTCCCACCTAACGCTGGTTCTTAGTGTGATTATCCTTACTCAGATTCTTTTTTTCCTGTCCTCCTTTCTCTAGCTTCTTATCCTAGTTCTTTCCCTCGTGTGGACTACTTGTCCCAGTCTCCCAACCCAGGCAGTGTTTTTCTCCTCAATTCCTTAGTTTCTTGTCTGAATTCCCATTTCCTATGTAATATTTCCTTTGTTAGCTTCCAGTCCCAGTGATCATTTGGTCCTACTGGTTCCGTGTCCCTGTTTTTTTATCCAGCATATCACTGTCAAACTCTCTGGCTGCTATTTTATTCTTTGTCCAGCTAGTCCCAACACCCTTCCTGTGCTTCAGTGTTAGCCTTTCCTCACTTCCTTTCATTGATTTTTACCATAATGCTAAAACAAAGACTTTGACTATGTAGTAATTCATTTAGCCAAAATGTCTCCTTATGTAAGCCATTTTTGTTAACTCCAGGAGATGTATGAGAACTATCTTTTTTGCTTTAGAAGAGTCAGTGAACTTGAACCCAAAAGCTGATTAAAGCTTATGATTATGATTGATATTTAAATTATAATCAAAATTAAAACACCAATCCAGTGTTTTAATTTTGATAATAATTTAAATATCAATCATGACCATAAGCTTTAATCAGCTTTTGGGTTCAAGTTCAGATCAGTCCAACCTGACTGCATAGCTGATGGACACTCCTGAGTGATGTCCCATTCCTCTTGCAAGCAAAAGCTGTGTTGTGGACATAGAAGGATGAAAATCTTGTGTTACTCCCTCCCCTGTCTTCCTTTACCCTACATAATTTTGCAACAGTCCCTCTAAAGGAATTATTTATTCAGGAGTAAGGCCTCTGCTACAGGCAGTTACAACCTGGTTGCAGTGAATCTTAGCCTCTTTTGTAGACTCACAAGCAGTTAGTAGTTTTGCTAAGACTATTTGCCTGTAGAGTAGACAAGAGATTAAATAAAAAACTTGTCCTCTGAAATGACAGAATAATGAAGAATTGGCAGATTAATTAGACAATTATTTTTCAGTCTCTTTTTAATAGAAAAAAGGAAGTGATGTAACATTGCCTGAGACAGAGCTGATGTCTCTTTTTGTTAGTAGTTTACATCTAGATGAGTATTGCAATGATTTTTAGAAGTACAGAAATCCAAAAGCAAAAAAAAATACTAAACCAGATAACATTCATGCTCGGGCTTTGAAGGAAATTTGCTGATAGCATTTCTCTGATGACAAATCAGATTCATCAACAACGGGAAAATTGCAAATGATTATTCAAGTAAGAGATCAACTGCATAGAGGATTTACTGAGCAAATAACATGAAACTCATGTGCAGTATTATGTCTTTCCCTGGGGAGTTGTTACAGCCTAAGCAATTTCATATTTTTAATGCTGAAAATTTAAATGTTGACAGAAAACAGTTTCAGTGTCAAGGAAAAGGTAGCAATGCACTAAAAATACATTAAGTTTTTAAATTGTATAATTAGCAAGCAAATTTAACTCTACAAAGTTCAAGAAATTATGCATTAAATTCTCACAGGACCTTTCATTATAGCTACCCTAATGATAACACCTTAAGTACTAGCCATAGTACCCTTGGTTAATAAATAAAAATGCTTCATAGCTAGGCACAACTGGGAGAATTTACAGGCATTTGTCTGCTTTTGCTGGATGATTGTCAGTGCCCTATACTATTTTAATGCTGTTTGTTTTATAAATGTGAAAGACAAGATATTTGACTTCCTAATTTTTATTCACTATAGCAGTGTATTAAAGATACAGGTTGAGATAGCAGTTGAGTCTTGCCCTTCTATGGGCTTTAAAAGTGGGGAAATTAGCTTTTCTTCTGCAAAGCCTTGTCTCAATTATAATTCTTTCCCTTAGCCAGCACAAGGATTGTTCAAGGCAGTGCCAACAGTCTCACTAGTCTTTACATGGGGGATTGGCCTAGTCATGCCTTTTAATGTAAAGTAAGTGCTTACATATTTTTAAAAGACTTTAGAGTTCCGACTCATTCTGATTTTTTTTTTACCAAATATTGTATAAAACCTATCCTCTATAATTTGTACTGAAACACGTTTTATCCTGCCTCTCTTGAAATCATTATTGGATTCCTGTTTCAATAAAAGAAAAAGAAAATTACTCTCTACACTTGTAAGGTGCTTGCTTTAAGCAAATATGTGACTTGTCAAGAGGAGACACTGTGAGGAAGAGACATTAGTTTTCCTATTCGCATCTAGAATATTGGCAAGCAGAAACTAGACAGTGGGTAGCTAGACTATAGATACTTCCTAGGTACACAGACACAGAACTAGCATGCTATTTGAAGGATGACTCCCATTTAGCAATTGCAGTGTTGGTTAAGCATTATATACAAAGCCGTTGATTACCTTTCTATCCCTGTTGAAAATTATAATAACTTTAGCATTTTGCCGTCAATAAAGGGTTCAAGTTTTTGTCAGGATACTATGGGCCCCCTAATAGTAGCAGGCCCAGCTTTTACAGAATATGGCATTTGTTGAGATGATGCTGGAGAATTCATTTAGCAGTACTCAGACTGTGGTACTCTAACATCAAATGCAATCCTGCATAACTATTGGCAAACTTAAAGAAGATGCAGGTCTGTAAACCTGAGTCAGGACATGAAGAAGAATACTGCAAGGCTTGAAGATTTCTCTACAAATGCCGGTCTTCTAATTAAATGGTTGGGGACAAGGAGAGAGGTTTTTGCTTTATAATAGTTGTAGGGATTGGCTGGTGGAATTTCCCAATCGATCCAACCAATGAAGGATTTTTTGGTTAGTCTACTTAAAAAAAAAAGAAGTAAGCTTCAACTATGATCCAGCCATTTCTCATTTAAAGCTGTGCAGACAGACACTTCAAGATTTAATTGTAGCAACTATTGGAGGATCCTCAACTTGAGTGGATGGGAGGGAATTAATAGGATAAAAATCAGGTCAAGGAAAGAACAGAAATCTAGAGCAGGGGCAGATCCAGGATTTCCCAAGGGGCTGCAGGAACAGCAACCTTCACTGCAAGGGTGGCTGCACCCTCCCTACTCCCTGTTTCTTTCCCCCCTCCGTGGTGCAGGCATCCCAGGAGTCTCTGAACAACTTTTGAAGTCACTAAAGCAGGTGAAAGTGCCCTCTCCCTTCCCTGTTGTGCTCAGAGGCATGTTTCCTTCCCTTGCCTTCCCCGACCTGCTGCTCTTCCCTCTGTCCCAGTAAGTGGGGAAGTACTACAGTGGCTTCTACCTGCTCCGGGTAGCTGCCTGGGGGCTGGGCTCAGCAGGGGACAGGAACCGGACAGCACCAGCGGGGATAGGCAGAGGTTCCCCCTTTCTGTTCCTGATCCCAGGGGATGGGCAGGGAGGGAGAAACCACTCTTTCACCATGCTGGTGGCACTGTCCCTGTCCCCAGTGAACCCAGCCCTTATGCAGCTTGCCGGGCTGGCAGAAGTGGCTCTGGAGCTTTCCCCACCCTGGGACAGTGGGGAAAGCAGCAGTGGAGGTTATGGGAGAGAGGAGGAGGCATACCTCTGAGCAATAAGGGAAAGGGAAGGGGGATTTTCACCTGTTTTAGGCACTTAAAAATGTTCCCAGAGGCTCCTTCAGTGCTCCTAAACCAAAAGGAGAGTGCAGCCATGCCACTGCACCCACTCCAGATCTGCCTCTGCCCATAAGAACATCACAGTTATCAACTGCAGAAACGTTTTGGGTGGCTAAGGTGAAAAAACATGTTGCTGTTGCCTTTTATGCTTTGACCAGTGTGCAAGTGTTCCTCATTTTTATGGCCCCTGATGTTTTCTGCTTCTACCTGGAGATGTTCTTGTTGAATCCTACCTGACTTCATATGTGTGTTTTCAGTTTTGATCTGTAGTTGAACTGTTTCAATGTTAGCTTTTAAACATGCAGTCATTTTTAAGCATTAACATACTGTGAGTTTGATTCAGTTGGGATCCCAGACTCTGGATCCCCAATGTCCAGAGTCTGCAGCATACTTCCTATCCAGTCTTTTTTTCTGGGAGAACCTTGAGCCAGCAGATATGGCCCACAAGATGGATGGGGTAAGTGAAGGATGCTAAGGACACTAGAGAAGTTTGCAGATTCATCATTGCCTTCTAGGACTGCAAGCTGGTAGTTCTTCTGTAAATTAAAATTTATACCCTTGTTGTAATTCCTGGAAGGATGGAGGAAGTGCTATCGCTTGGCAGGTAATATTCCCCTTTGGCATACACCTCTGTGTGCCAGAGGGTACAAGAGGCTATCTCTTCTCTTTGTCTGTAGGAATGAATCAGGTATGACATTAGTAAGCTTTGGACTTTAAACATTTTCTTTTGTATAAAAGGAAAAAATGGCATACTACTGATGGCAATCCTGCATTTGTTAATACATGGCAAATGTAATGAAGGTTTTCTTAGGATACAGTTGATGTTTTGCATGTGTAACAAATATATTAGGACCATGTGCAAATACTAGAAGCATTTGAATTCAAAACAAACCTTTTATCTTCATGTTATATATGACAACATTTACCCCTCTTTTTTCTTGATATTAAAAATGCATACAATGTTGAGGTGTTTCAAGGCATCATATTACAGTCTCTTCATTTGAACTGTTTCCTATAGGTTAGAAATCCCTGTCTCATATTAAACCTCAGAGACCTTAATTTTGAAATGATACAATGGGTTTTTCTTAGGCTAAGTGTTCCTCATGTAAAATAGTAGCATGGAAAGCAGGACTTCAGTAGTGTCTTTATGCTGCACAATGACCATTTAAATAACCTATTAAGTAATGGCAAATAAAACTGTAGTTGGGGTTCTCCAAGCATTCATTATAGATCTGTAATTGTATAAATTTAAATATAATAGGCAGAAAAAGTAAGAGAAAATAACGAATTTGTTCTAAAGCTATTCTGAAACCATAATACAGCTATTAGTAATGAATGATTGATTGTCTTGAATATATGCTATTTTTTATATAATGATTCTAAAGTTTGGTGCTGCAAATTCTTCATAATGGTCGGTTCAGCCAACTCTAGGATTAACAATAGAATAATGACAGTATGTCATAGTTCAGAGTAGGCAGTGAGGTATATCTTTGTCTGGTTAGAAGTTCTGGAAGATATTTTGAGTATGAAAACATTCATATAATTGAGAAAAGATTGGGTTGTAATTACTATGATTTTAGTAGGTCCTAACAGCTCTGTAGAGCCTTGTGTGCAAACAGAAAAAAAGATCTCATCTGCTCTTCACAAGGTTAACTACACAAAACAGATGACGTGTGGCTAATAGAGAAGTTAAGTCAAATAGCAGGTCAATGGCAGAGCCAGGAATAGAGCTGAGTCTCATTTCTAGATTTGTGTGCAATCCAGTGAAACTACACTGCCTCTTGCAATGTGGGACAGTCCTCTACATAATTTAATTAGCATAGGGTTCCTGACCAGCATGCTTGTTCATTAGTATCATGTAAAGGAGAAATATAATATCACTTTCTCAACAGGAAGGTATTCCATGGAGAATTCTCATCTGAGAGCTGATCAAATCTGACCTTAGTTTAGAAGAACTGGTGATGATGTAGCGTATGCCAGCACAATCAGTTTTCTATTAATCATCAACCCTGTAAATAAATACACTGGGAAATGGTTATGTATGTATTTATTTATTTTCAATTTCCTTATGTCTTCTTATTACTAAAGTCGATGCTAGAAGCTAGTTGTCATTAATTTAAAACCTAGAGGAGACATATGCCCTCACAACATATTGTGAGCTAATAATGTTCATGAGCCCAGTTTTGCCCTGTCCAGTTTTGAAACATAAACTCCTTCCTTTTTAACTTTCTTTAGCTCAAAATGATTCCAATCCCCAGTTGTACTTTTGTTATTCCTTCCCTATTTTCAATAGGGTGGGGCCCACTTCAAGGTTGTCCTCATCTCTTGTCCTTTTTGGACTTTCCCATTTCATGGAACCTTTTCTGTTGAAACCTATGTATCACAACTTTGAAATGTTGTGTATCCCACAATGCTGTAAATGTCTCTAGAATATGTAAGAATTAAAGCTATGGAAAGTGTGTACATATGTAAATAGGCCTATTAGAAAGGTGTTTAAATCAGTCTGGCCCACTGGGATGAGATCTTGGTACTTGTGGGTGGTTTTGTCTTTGAATAAGTGATAAATGATAGGAGCTGTGAGGAAGAAGAAGCATTATTTTAGTTTAGATGTTGTTTCAGAATTGGTAGCATTTGAGAGCTGAACCAGAATTGTGATTCACGATTACCTCTATTGCAAGTACAGATCTTGCAGGGTCCTGCGGACTTTGATTCATGTTCTGCATTGTTTCCCCTTGAGGGGTGAAGTTGGGACTCGGCACCTTATTTGTATCATCTCTCCCTTCCAGCAGGTCTGAAATTCAAAATAGAAAACTGCCCCTTGTTAGTGGAAACTCCAAGGGAGAGATGTGTTGGTACCATCACCAGCCTTCTTCAGTAATGAACCCTGCAGAGGGAGAGGTTCCAGACAGGATCCTACTGCTACATCATCTGCTCAGTTTGTTCACTTTACACATTTACCTGATAGATGGCTAATGGGTTCATATCTTTTATTCATTAATAAAAGAATGCTGAAGATACTGTCTTTCTGGGAACTGCCCTGGACCCACTGTTTCTCCTGTGTCCATAGTAGGAAGCTGAAGGTGGTGGCCAGGATAATAATCAGGTTGACTTTCTTTCTTCACTATGCTTACTTTTGATGTAAGCCTTTTATAATGAATCAGTTCTGGGAGAACAATGAAGGAATTCATCAGAGGAGTGATCTGTTTTTGATAAAAGCCTAGAGAGAACCTCGGCAGACAAGATTCTTTGCGTGAATTTGATTTCTTTTATTTGACCAACTTAAATAGTTGGAAAAAAAATTTAGCAAGCTTTTGGGTTTAAAAACCCTTCATCAGGTTGAGGAACCATCTGCAGTTGGTGTGCGCTCTTTCTGGATGGAATGAAAAGTAAAGAAGCCAGAGGATGGGCTGGTATGCATGCAAGATAGGCAGTCAGTGAGGGAACCTCCCCATTTTTCTGTGGCTTTAGCCTCATATAATGGAGCTGGAAAAGGGATAGATTGAAAAGGAGAGTGTAGAGCAAGAGCTGCGAAAAAGGCATTGGAATTTATCATGCTTCTCATTTCTTGTCTTTTTTAGTTCCCACTCCTTGACCTCAGGCTATGACAGTCAACTGCCTGTTGCATGCCATGCCACCGAATTATGATGGTGTACTGCGTTTTGATCATGAACGAGCAGGTTTTATGATGGAACACAGAATCATTTGTAGAGCAGATGCCCTGCTGAAGATTTCACTTTATCCCACTTTTATTGACCTTAGATTGACACTAGTCAATTGCTTTCAGGCTAAATTCAATCAACTGAGGGAAGGAAGTCTGCTACCGATGCGAATGGCGCTTTCAAGTATTGTTAATGTTAAAGTTTTTTCCCTTGTTCTGAGACATTTCAGCTGTTTCATGTTTGGTCTGTTGCATAGTCTCTAAGCTTCAAATTCAGACTCCTCCCTTTTGATGGCATTTCATGAATGTGTTCAGAAGCTTCCATTTTCCAAAGTGCTCTTTTAACTAACTTCTGATTATGCACTGCATCAAAGGAATGTGTTCCCACTGAACAACTTTAAAACTACAAATAAAATATACATCAATAGATTACAGTAACGTATGCTAACACACCATTTCTTCAGAAAGAGCCCTCCAGGGACAGCATTTCATACTTCATGCAGTGTGAAAAATAGTGAACTTGAATACTAGGAATATCTTCTTGGAATAGTGATCAAGTTTTACTCGAGAGAGGAAAATTATGCTGGGTACAACGTATTAACTATCAGCTAATGAAGTGTATTATATCTACATAATGGATGGTCATTTCTTACAGACATGGTACATATGGAGTAACTGGAGTAAGATACTTGCCAGTGATTCAGGTTTCTTCAGGCCCATAACTCTGCTTTTCCTTGCATTAGTTCTAATGTTTCCTGGTTTTTGGAGTGATTCTCTCCATTATTTCTGGCTCCATTTTCCATTCCCTGTTCTTTTTAACTTACGGCATCAAAGAAGCACAATAGCATATTTGGCTGATTACACACATCAGCTTCTATGTCCTGTGGCCTTTTTGTTGTGCTGTAGGGACATTTGAAAATATTTTTGACTACTTTGCTAAAATGTGCTGGCCTCATTAGAAGCAACAGAGTCACACACGGTCCCTGAGCAACATTTTGGCTTCTCCTGCTTCACAGCATGAAAACATGTCTAAGTAAGTTGTATTATTTCAGGACAGTGAACAGCTTGCTTCAGATCCAGTGACTACATTTGTTCCTTTTTTTTTTTTTTTTTTGTTAATCTCCCAAACTGAGCCTGTCACTCTGCAGTGTTCACATTTAGATCTCCAAGACAATTAAAGCAGCTTCAAAAGGTTTAGAGATGGAGTCCTCTCAGGGAAGGCTTTACATTTGTTTTCCATGCAGAAAATGTATTTCTCTTTATTTTTTGAAGTGGGTGTAATTGTATATGTGTGTTTTCTTGCTAAATAGGTCTAACTGCTGTTCATCTTAAATTACAAGTATTGACTAGGAATCCAATAATGGCTATAATTTTTCTGGAGTTCTTTCAGTTAAATGTGTTAATTTTCTCATTAACCTTTATGTATAGAACAACTAAGTGATTTATTAAATCTTTAGGGAACCTTTTAATTCATATTTATAGCAGACTTGCATCATTTAACTTATTCAAATACCATGTTTAAAAGAAAAGTACAGACAGACAATAATAATTTGGTTAGCTTTGCCATGATAGTCAGCCTCAAACAACTTGCAAGGATTGAGATTTCTTTACTTTTGTGTACCTGAGCATCCCTGTACTATGCATGTTGCAAGATACAGATATGCCTAATATAAGCATACTAGGCATATCTGCTTAGTACAGATATGCCTAGTATGAGCTTGATTTATGCCTAGTATGAGCTTGATTTGGTTGCACAATCCCTCAGAGATTATGGGCTGTAATTAATTTTGAATGGACACACTATCAAAAATTTGAATCAGGCTACCCTTTTCCTCCCACTATGCTAATTCTTTCCCACCTTTCCCTATATTCCATGTCTTGGCCTCCCACCCATCTTCTGATGCAATATCTTTCATGACATCAAATGCTTCTCTTAATCCCTGAATCAGTAACTAGATTTTTGCCCTCCCTTTCTACAGTCAAGAAAGATGGAAAGAGGATTGTGGTAGAGGGCTACTAGAGATCTCTTTCTGCAAAGGAATAAGATAGTTTCAGAGCTAATATTGTCTTGCTGTCTTCTCACAGTGGAAAGAAGAGACTGAGATGAGCAGTTGAGACAGTTGAACAGATGAACTGTATTCTGTGCTGTGCTGCTTCTGTCCCCCCGTCCTTAGTAATAACAAAGCTTTGTGTTGGCTGAGAACAAGATGGAAACACAGATCAGAGCTTGTTCTCTGTGCTGGTTCTTGAGCTGCAGGAAAAAGTTGCCTAGACCTTCTGTCAGATTGGCCCACCAGCTGTGGTAGAGACACTAGCTGGCATTGAGCCCCTGCTGTTGAGCAGTTCTGTACATACAGTTCAAAACCTCATGTTGAGTTTTGTTGAGTTCAGTTCTGATCATATTAATGTTCACCCATTGGCTTCCTTCAGAGTGTTTTTTAGAAAGATCAAATTTAATCTTCTTTTTCCTGTTTCCTTTCATTTTCCTAAGAAATGAGTTTCTTCCTTTGTAGCAGCCTGGCTCAACAGCTGATAGTTAGTGTGTCACTGGAAGTCCCTTGCTTTGTCCGCCCTGATTTTTGCTTGCAGAACACCTGGAATGGTGCATTACTGATGTGAACCCCAGGTGACATTGTTTAGGTCCATTCAGGTTCATTCACACCTAGTCACTCTAACCTTGTAACATTTCCCTACTTGAGGGACAAGCATAATGAATGCTGAATGCTTTCCAAGTGATGGGAACATTTAGAATTTACAGCAACAGTACCAGGAAGGTAGTATAAACCCTGGCTGTGATATTCAAAGCAGTTAGGGGGTTTCAGATGCATCCATTGGTTTGGACCTGAACTTCTGCTCTCCTTAGCAATCAGCCTATTGGTATTTGCATATGAGCTTAAGGCATGCTTAGTGGAGTAGAGGAATCATCAGAAGAGGATGAACAGGAAGGCACATTTTAATTAAAATCAATGGAAAGTCTCACTGCCTCGTAAAAACTGGGACTTTTTATCCCAGACATGATTCCTCCTTTAAATGGAGATGATAACTAAGTAGCAATCAGACGCTGAAGAGCTGTCCAATTTGGCAGTGTATTGTAATGTAGTGCTTCGCACTAGCCAGAATGTGTTTATTCCCTAATGGTATTTGGAAGGGCAGTGAACATAAATGTAACATACAATGAAGGAGTTTGTGGATGTTAACTGTTCGAGCAGTTATGTAGGAATCAAGAAATAATTGGAAACCTTTAGATCAGTGGTTTTCAAACTTTTTTCATTTGCAGACCCCTAAAAAATGCCAAATGGCGGTCCAGGCCCCATTGGACATTTTGAATGGAGGTACGGATCCCTTTGAATTTGAAGTGCAGTTATTCATATACTTCTGATTGATCATAGTCATCTTTTGCAGAGCCTTTACGCATAGTCTGTGGACCCCCAGGGGTCCATGGACCACAGGTTGAAACTCACTGGTTTAGATGGTACAGTATACCATAGAAGCAAGCACAATGTTTGGCAGCTACTCTCAGTAATTTCTTAAGTTATCAAAACTGCAACAATTGTCCATCCTTGTAACCTGAAACCAAATCAGTGAATTGAATCGTTGCTTTGCTTATAATCTAAAAGGATATAAAACAGCTACAGGTGGGAGAATGGAGGGTAGGGGGGGTGACAAATTAGCAGAGTGAGCAGGATGGTGGTTGGCAAACTTCATGTTGTTTGTCTGTTTTCCCTTGTTTAATCAAGTGTGGGAACAGAGTGATACAAGGAGGCTTGAGTTTATAGGGGCAATATAATGGAGGAGACAAAAGGGAGATGGTGAAAAGAGGGGAGAAGGAAGAGGAAGGAAATTTAGTATGGGAGCTGAGGGAACACAAAGAAACAGGCAGAAGTCATTCAGAGTGAGGGAACCTCACAAGCAAAGTATTGTTTTCTTTACAGGAAACCACTGATACTCTTTCTCTGAAGAAAGCACTCTGTTGAAGGCCAGAACTTGACATATACTGAAATTACGGTGTGCAACAAAGTAATGCATGCTATTTTATTAGCATAGTATTGCTGATAAAGCGTTAATATACAACAAAATTAACTCCTTATTGACTCATATTTTATAAAAGTTTCACACTTCTTTTCTCTCAAATGCCAGAGGGCAGGAAATTTGGCAACCTCAGATAATTTTACAACAGTTATATAACTTCATGCGCTTGGAGTCTTCCTACTCATTTTACTGGGCTTAAACTGAACATATGCTAGCAGCTTTCTTTATGATCCATGGGTATGAAGAGGGTCTGTGTTTTATAGTGGGCGACAGTAGCACCTGCTCTAGTTAAGTTTGAAATGACAGATGGGCCGAGGAGGTGGTGACTGGATCTGGATTGCTCTTGGGCTAAAATTTAGGTTTGAGTATGATAGCATTGGTGTTTCATCAGCTGTTGCCATGAAAGTTTGTCTGAAATTAAGAAATCTAATTGTCATCAGAGGAACTTAGTTTCTTTCACCACCATGGACCCAATTTCAGGGAAATGCCATTTTCTGGAGCATGTGGATGTATCAAAAGTCAGTCCATAAAATAGGCTTCTTCCAGTTTGTATCTGACCTGAATCCAAAACTCTGTGAATCTAGTCTGAGGAATCAAATTCAAGGGGTTTTGAATTCAAAGTTACAACTGAGGCCAGTGCCATTATCTGAAGATGAAGTTTCTACCATAATAACACTGTTGTGTGTGTGTACTTTTTTAATGTGCTTCTAATTCTATCAACCAAATGACTAGGGATCAGATTTTCAGTCATTAGTATCAGTCAAATGGTGGCTGGCTGTTGCTATTGTTTTGTAACATTTGCAGGAATTTTATGCCTATATGCCTTTTTTGTAGATTCGGTTGCCACTTGGAAGTTAAGATAAGCTGCAAAGGAAATGATTTGTATAATTTAAAAATGATTAATATTTAGAATATTTGATATGCATATGCATTACAACTCTTGTGTTAGTACTCTTAAAAAAGTATTTAATCAAAACATTATTAGTCATCCCAGCAATTTTTCTTTTATATTTAAGAACCATATAGCTTGCTTCCTGGATGCGATATATCTGGCACCTCTTTATTTAGTTTTTAAAAACTTAGTATAGTAAGATGAATTCTTTACATAATTAGGTAACGTTGATATAAAATGTAGGGCCATGGTCTTTAATTTATTGTGAGGATGAGACGTGAATGAGAAAATGATAATGTTGATAATGTCTGTTATATTGGGATTAGCTGTTTTATGAAAAGTATCACATCTTTCAACTCCCTCATATGTTACACGACATTGCTGCCCCAGCCCTTTTGTACTGTGTGAGCAATCAATATATATGAAAACTAGAAAGCATTCACATTAAGACAAGAGGCAGTGGAGGCTTCAAGAAGGTGACTTCACAAAACTGTCACAGAGATACTTCACTCGAGACATTCTAGTTTGACCTTTACCTCGCAATTCTTTCCTTTTGTCAGATTAAAGAGTGAGAAGGAAGTTTGCAAAACCCTCAAGATAACTGACAGTACCTTGTATAATGTAGCCTTTTTTAATTTCCATATATTTTCTTCAGAGGAATGGCTCTCTGAAAGCCCATTAGCCTTCAACCTTGGCAGGTGTAAAAGTAAATCTGCAGCATTATGATTGAAATGTTATACCTGCTTATTCTGAAGCTGACATGATAGGTGACAAATGACAGAGGCATTACTGGGTCAGGTGAAGCCTTTGCCATAATCCCTTCCCCTCCTCCCCCCTAACTTTTAGCTTGTGCAGCAGAGAATCCTGTTTCAAGGGTTATTAGCGCCACCTGCTACAAAACTCCCCTGGGGGAGGAGAGAGCTACTTTTTTGATTCACACACTAACATTAGAACGGGCAGAAAATGGTACCTCTCAGAAGATGGTTTCATTATGTAGCCAGCCCTTTCAGGGTGAAAATGTATTACCAGGTAGGTACACTATTTTTTCTCCTATTTTAACATAAAAACTCGATTAAGTTTTGAATCTTTTACACCACAGAGTTTTGAAAGACAGACATTTAATTGAAATTGAAAATAGGGCAACACGGCCTTTCCATCTGTGAATGGCCCTACTTTCCCCATGATTACTGGCTAACAGATAGGAAATTCCATTTTCATAGTGCAGGGACCTTTTTACCCAAATTGCCCTTCCAGTAGCTTTTTAGAGCTTTAGCTTCTTTCTGCTTCATCTAAACCAGTGGTGCGCAACCTCCAGCCTGTCGCCATGGATTTGTGTCATCTGGCCTACCTGGCTCCCCATGGGGTCTGGAAATTTGGTGGCTGGGGAGGAAGCAGTGTTAGTGTTAATTGTTGCTACCCTGCTGCCAAGTTTCTAGACCCCTTGGGGAGCCCTTCAGGCCAGATAACCTGGCCCCACCATGGCATGCGGGATAGCTCTGTGGCTGCATCCAGGCATGTGAGATCAGGCTGGTGTATGACTACATCTGAGTCCTTGAGGTTGGGCTGGTACACAGCCACATCTGAGCATACAGAATCAAGTCAGCATGTGGGCAGATCTGGGCAAGTGGAATCAGGCCAGTACATGGGATTGTACCCATGGGCCAATTGCATGCACCAGCTCTGCACAGGATCCGGCCTTTGCACTGACCCCACAGCATTCATCTGGCCTGTAGGGTAGGAAGGTTGGGCACCACTGATCTATGCAGAGCAAACACTCCACTGAAGAGACTCCGTGAAACAATTGTGTGCCCTCTTGGGGCTACCTCTGTCTTAGTTTCTGCTAGGATCCTTCGGTCAAGAATGCTCAGAAGTTGGGAAAACCATTTTGGTTACTAAGCAAGTAGGCAGCAGTACCAGGGCTGAGGCAAAGACTTAAGCAGACTGCTTAATGATGAAGAAGAAACCAAGAGCTCCTTTTTTTTGCCCCAGCTTAACTCCTATCCCCACATTGACCTTGGGAATTTTGCAGAGGCCAAATAAGGAGAAAGCCAGCCCCTTCATTTGACACCGGGAATTGATACATTTCATCTTCTGCCAGAGCTGCCTATTTTAAAAGAGTACAGGCTGGCTCGGGTATCCCCCAAAATAGTAGACGTGGACTCTTTGCATCAAAGTTTCTGATTGCAGAAGCCATTGAAAGATGAGAGTGAATTGGCTCCACTGTGTTTTAAAGTGAAGTTAATGCTAGTTGATTTGTCAAGTGATTACAAGCTCAGATTGGATACTAGGATATATAGCAGGGGTGGGCAAAATATGGCCTATGGCTCGGATCTTGCCTGTGGCTGCTCCCGCAGCACTCCACATGGGGCTGAACCCTGCTTGCTCCTGCCTAGGGCAGGCCACATTGCACTTCCATTCTTGACCACTGATGGCCCTGGCTGGCATACGCAGCTTCCCAACAAGGCTGTTTCTGGTACAGCTGCAGGTTCCTGGGTACTGCTCAGCTCCCCCCGCCTCCAGCATCCCCTTCTCCTCCTGCCCCTGCTGTGCTATTCTGGGCATCAGGTAGCGTAGGGAAGTGACAGCGGCTGTGAGAATGTGTACTGGGCAGCAGATACCCGGTCAGGTGGCTCCTGTCGTAGCTCACAGGGCTCCAGTCCCAGATCCCAGTCACCTTCCACTTGGCCACCTGCAGGTGGCTGCTCATCATGCCAGGCAGGCAAAGTGTGTGGAAGGCAATTGGGACCTGGAGCTGGAGCCTCACACACTGGATCAGGAGCCACCGAGCTGTAGCTTCCCCCCTGTCTGCTACATAACCATTAGTTTTTAGGATATGATTTGTTTTGATCTCAAATTTGTTAAAATGGTATCTTCTGAAAAATTTTATGTGTGTGGCCCTCAACAGCTCACCAAAACTTGCTACGTGGCTTGCCAGCTGAAATAATTGCCCACCCCAGTGTATAGTTTATTATTCAGCTCACCACTGTCTAGAAATACCTTAATACAGTGATACCAAGATAGCAATTACAGTTGCATTGACCTTGTTGTCTGTGTGTCAGACTGACTTGTGTGGATTACTTCAAAACATTTAGACCATTTGGACATTTTTAAGGATTTCTCAACATTGCATTGGCAAAGAAAACTTTAATGCATTTAAAAAAAACCCAATGAAATCAGCAACAACAGCTAATCCTTCCTCCCTTTCTTAAAAATTGAAAAGCTCCTATTTTTGTAATAGATACCTGCCCTTTTATAAAAGTTGCAACATTTTAGACTTGGCTGCCACACACCACAATATATATGTGGAATCTTAAGAAAACACTTTGCTTAGTCTGTATATTACTGTGAGAGAAAGTGTTGCCTGCATAAATGTGAAACTGGAAAAAACTCCTTCCTGCGTAAACACTGAATCTTAAAAGAAAATAAAACATATTTTGTTCCTTTGTTCCTGACCACCCTGTTTCCAGTGTCATTATTTTCAGATTCAGACTCACATTGCTTTAAGGCTAGATCCTTTCAGCTACTGTAGTTTGTGGAATCTGAAATTGATAGAACTCTGTTTGGTAAATTTTCAAAGCAATATGTAGGTGGTGTTGACTAATCCCATTATTTACTACCAGGATTAGTGTGTGTGTATCTCCCAAATGCTACTCTGACCCCTATGAGTCATATCAACGTTTTGAGACATTTTTCTTTGTTTCTTTTTCCATTAAGTTCAGAGGACCCTTGTTAGATCACAGTATTTTAAGAATTAATGGTTATGTAGCAGACTGAATACATTTTAGGATAAGGTTTCTAAGTAAAATCTGGAGTCTATTTTAAAAAGTAGGTTATAAAAATCCTTATTTTATTCCTCCTATGAAGTTGAAGGGGATTTCAACCAGCTTTTTATTATAGTAGGTATATTTTTTAAGCAACAGTTCTTAGCTTTAGTGAGTACAGTTAAATATGAAAGTAAGTTTTCTACCCCAAGCTATGCATGAGTATTTATAGCAAATGTAAAAACAGTTATTATTGCAAAAATGGCTGTCCATGACTATAACTTTGCCAGGGCAGAAATAACGCTTTATTTATTTATTTGTTTGTTTTACCTTAAGTTCTAATTTAACATATGCAGTTTCAGTATTTTTTTTTTTATCAAGACTACTGGCTAACTTGGGGACATACTTATAACTGTTAGACTGAAACATTAGGGATCACTAGATGAGGGCCTTGGATTTGAAAGTAGTTGGTTCGTTCTAAGAATGTCTGGATAGGAAATACCGTGTGTTGAATCTAAGTCACTCTTTATGTAAGCTGCCAGACTTGAAAAGCCTTCAGCCAACCTAGCATTACTAGTAAGTGTTTATGCATTTGAATTTGTGTAGAGCAGTGATGCTCAGCCTCTGGTCTGTGTAACAAATCCAGGTCACAAGGCAACGTTATCCAGTCTGTGGAGCTCCGTGCAGGTCCAGAAATTTGGGGAGCAGTAGTAGCATTAATAGTGATAGACTCTCAAGAGGAGGGAGTTAGTATTGCCACCTCTCCCTCACTGCCAAAGTTCTGGACCTGTGAGGAGCCCCATGAGCTGGATGACAGTCTCACATTCTGGTGTTCGGGGGTCCTCCACAGCCTGATCCAGTGCCCAGAGCTGGGCAGGCACCAAAATCAGCACTTGGGGCCAAAGACAGTGCACAGGTCTGGGCCAACGTATCTTGCCAGATCTGGCATAGGAGGTGCACCTTTGGCCAGATCTGCTGCGTGAGCCTGGGTGCATGGGATCTAATCTGTGGGCCCAACCCCATGCGCCTACCTTATGCTGGATCTGTCTTGTGGACTAACCCTACCTCTGGGATAAAGCCTGCAGAGTAGTCCTTTGCCACTCATCCAGCCTGTGGGCCCAGAAGGTTGAGCCCCCACTGGTCTATAGAGCAGTTGCCCACAGATTACTTGTTCATAGTGACCTGAGAGCTGGCTAATCATCTGGTACTGGATTTCTCTGTTACCATCTCCTTTCAATTTGATTTTGCCCTTCTGCTGTTCTATCTAAGCAATTTCTGTACTTGCCCAAGGGTTTCATTTGACATTTAGTTGCAATTACAAGTGGAATAGGAGGAGGTCTGCAAAATTATACGGGGATGTGGTACACCATGTGAGAACTCATTGGCTAGGTACAAAAATTACACACAAACTCTTTGGCTAGAAACAGAAGTTACACATAACCCGCACCACTCTAGGCAAACCCTGGCTGGGGTCTGGGGCCAGGGAAGGAGGTTAAACTCACCTTCCCCCAAGTACAGAGCTGCCCTGCTCTGCTATCTTACTATGTGCTGGCTGGGACTTCAAATCCCAGGGGCACCTGGAAGCAGGAAGAGGAAGTGATGAGCAACCCTGCAGAGTCCTGTTCCTGTGATTATGGACTCAGTGTTGCCAACTCTCATGATTTTTGGTGTCGTTCTTAAAGTCTGTGCTTCAGGAATGTGAAAAATTTAGCTCTTTCTTAGCTCTTTCTTATATATATCTACTACTTATATATATAAAAGAAAGAGCTAAGTTTTTCACATTCCCAAAGCGTAGACTTTAAGAACAACACCAAAAATCATGAGAGTTGGCAATACTGTGGACTGCAAATCCCAGAGACCTCAGGGGCAGCAAGAAGAGGAAGCAAACACACAGCCCATACTGGCTATGTGCCAGAGAGCCATGCTGTAGCATCCCTTGGCTTCTAGCTTAAGCCACTGCAGGGATGTGAATGCATTTCCTGAATTGAAAGTGAATGGCTGTTCATTTGCTTGATGGTTCAAGCTTTGCAGCTTAAAATAACTTCCAAAGACTGCATTAATTCAGCCTCAGGTTTTTTGGCTAAGGACAGACATTACACACAAACCAGTTTAAAGTGGTCAGAAACTGGTTTAAACCTGTAACAGAACATAAATTCAGTGCACAGAAACCAGTTTCAAAATGGTTGAAATCAGTTTGAGATAAAATTGGTTGAATGTAGTATCAGTCTTAACTGATTGAGTTCAAATCGGTTTATGCAATGTCTGTCCCAGACCCCTTCTTGGTTTAAGTTAAACCAGAGTCCCCCAGCATCCTGGCATGCTCTTTGGGCTGGGCTCTCTGCTCCAGCAGAGCAGGGCTGGCCCCACCCCTCTATTCCCCAGCTAGAGCAGGGGCAGGCAGGGGTGGGGTCCTGGCCAGATGCTGGCCCCAGAAAGGAGCAGGGAAGAGGTTCATTCCCCCTCCTCCCTCCCCTGTCCCACCGGCACAGACCTGAACTTTTCCAGTGGCGGGGGCATGGCATAGCCCCCCCACTGGAGAACTGACCAGGGAGGGATTTAATTCCCCCCTCCCTGTCCCACTGGCACAGACCTGAGCTGGGGTCTGCCAGGCACTTCCCTCTCGTTGCTATGGGTGCTGGGCCAGGGCACGGTCAAACGCCAGTTGGCATGGCACCCTGAGGCAGTTGGGGCAGGGAAAGGGGGTTGTTCTCTCCTCTGTCCCCAGGGGACTGCATCTGGGTCTGCCCACCTTGACCACCACTGCTCACTTCCTGTTTGGGGCAAGAAGTGGGATAAGCTCCCTCCTGCCTGCTCCACGAGATGCCGGAGGGAGGTGGCTGGAGAGGGGTTATTCTGCCACTTGCCACAGGCACAGAGCAAGTGGTGGCAGCAGTGGTTGGGGCGGGCAGAGCCTGCTGCTGTCCACCGGGGTAGAGAGAGGAATAACTCTGCTCCCTGTCCCAGCCTATGGGGCCCTGCTGGCCAGCCTCTGGCCCTGCCACCTCACGGCAGCTAGAGTGGCAAGGGAGCAGCAACCATGGTGGGGGTAGCTGCTCCTGTCATAGTTTCCTAGAGTGCAAGCCCCTTCCTGGCAAGGGTCTGTGTTGCAGGGCAGGGAAAACTACTGCTGACTGTGTAGTGGCAGTTGCTGGTGGTGTTGCTGGCAGGAGGATAGGAGGTGATGGCCCTCTCCAAGCCCCAGTGCTGATCCATGCAGTCCATGGCAGCTCCGCCCGCTCCTCAGTGTGCCCCCCCCACCCACTGGGAAGAGTCTCATGCTCCCCAGACACCATGACAGGTGCTGCTTCCCCCATCAAAAGCCCTACCTCCTCACCAGTCCAGCAGCTAGTCAGGGGTGCAGTCAGAGGTTGGCCAGCAGGGCCACTTAGGTGGGAAGCAAGGAGCTGAGCTATTCTCCCCTCCCTTTGGTGTCTGGTGGAGGGGGCAGGAGGGGGCTTATTTTGCCACTTGCCCCAAGCAGGGAGCAAGTGGCGGTGGGCAGTTGTGGTAGCCCCCCTGGGGAAGAGAGGGTGGAGGGGGGGACAACCCCCATTCCTGTTCCCTCTGCCTCAGGAGCCATTCTGGCTGGTGTTTGGCTGCACCCACCCCTGCCGCTGCAGCAGTGATGAGGGAGCACCTGGCAGACCCTGGCTCGGGACTCTGCTGGTGGGACAGGAAGAGGGGAATAAAACCTCTGCCCGGCCAGTCCAGTCCAGAGGGAATGTCTGGGCACTTGCAAATCAGTTCAACCTAGGCAGGTTAGACTAACCTGCGAAGATTGAATTAACTCAGGCTGCAGCTTTTTTAATGTCTGTCCCTAGCCTTTATGAAAACTCCTGCCTACAAACGAACCCAGTCTGGGTAGAAGTCTGGTTTATTGCTTCCATTGCAGGGCAGTGTCTAGTATTTGCAAGAAATGGAAAGCTAGGAGATGATCTTGAGGTGATAAATGCACAAGTGATACTGGCCATTGGCAGAGTTACGGCTGGACTAATGCTTTCAGGAGAGGGAGCAGCAGAAATGTATAGACTTGGGGATGGCATCCTTTTGTCTTCTAGAGGTGGGAAGATGTGGATAGAACTGGAGGTCAGGAGCTGTTTAGAGGGCAGGAGGGAATTGATTCTAGGTTAAGAGTAGGATCAGCCCATCCATGTTGGTTTACAGATTTAATTATGACATAGAAACAAGTTAATCCAGTTACTAGTTTAATTTGTTCTTAATCAGTTAAAACTTGTATTTTTTTATTTCGTAGCAGTTGTTTCAAAGATTAACTAAACTAAAATAGATGATGGACAAGTCTTCAGTTCTGGAGTGTGGAGCGAAGAGTTAAAAAGAACGTGGTGGCCTTTTAATTATGCAAGGTCCTTGATGCTCTATATGTGAGGACATAATTATTTGTGCTGACCCACAAGGGAATCTGAATGTCCCAATCAAATATAAAACAAATATGTTTCTTTTTGTTTGCTAGTTGTTCATCTGTAGCCTTAAGTTAGTATGTTTCACTTTAAGGTGTATATAATAATGTATAATGCAGTAAAATTACCCAAGTTCATAATAGAAAAAAGTATATCTGAACTTTCCCCATTTTTATGTTTGTATTGAAACTGATAAATTTATCTTGGCAAATATATTTATCTGATCAATAAAATGCGAGAGAGCACTATAAATATCAAAGTGTAATTTATTCTCTATTTCTTCAGTGCTCCTTAAAAATGCTGTTTGAAGTTCTTGTCACATAGACCTGGTAATTAAATGGGAGGGAAATGAGATTTGGGAATAGATAATGTAAGGACACACTGATTTTATGTTTAATCGAATGAAATTAACACTTTGTTATATAAAATATTTGTTACTATGTCTTACGTTTCTGTGTGAAGTACTCTCTGGCCAAAATATGAGATCACATCAATAATGATTCTTTAGTCCATTATCTTGGTATTTACAAACTCAGGGATAATCACAACTTAATACATGTACATATTATTATTGTTGATATAATGATTTGTGCATGAGTGTTCAGAGAAAATAACATTTGCCCTTAAAAAGACTCAAACATAACAAGCTGCTTTTGAATGACTCTGTGTGTGTGTGTGTGTGTGTGTGTGTGTGCGCGTGCGTGCGTGCGTGAATGTGGACAGGTTCATGCACGTGGATGTGTGCACGCACATCGAACACCAAGCACTTGAGGGCAAATCAGGCAACCTATTTAGATCCTGGGTTTAATAACCTAGATTTAGACACCGATTTCTGAAAATCTTAGCATTTATCCTTGCCAGTATTTATAGGACCTATAGTTTTTTTGCTCTGTAGCAGGGAGACAGTCAGAGGGATTAAATGCAATATTGTGCAACAGAAAGTAAATAATTCTTAAGAGTTAAAATTGTGATACTGCATAGAAGCTTTTGCTGATCTGAGACATTGAAGGCAGCAGACTTGGATGACTTCAGGAAGCAGTGGCCTTTGTGAGGACAAATATGAAATTGATTTAAAAAATATTTAGCAAGAGTATGAAATATGAACCAGACAATAACTGTAATTTGTTGTCCCTTGCATAGCTGAACTTTGTTTTTTCTATGACCAAAATCTATCATGAAGTCATATCTCATTTGACAAAATTACTGGTAGTAGAGATTACTGATATGTTTTTTCATGCTGATTATTCACTAGGTATTTCTTCAAAAGGCATATCTTATGTAAATACCACATGGGTTAAAATACTCCTCACTCTGGGCTCTTCATTAACCAACTATTTGAAGATGCTGATGATATCATAACCCACGTAAATGTACTGTAAAATATTTAAAACTTTACCAAAATAAATTTATGATAATTATATAATTGCACACAAAAACTACATTAAAAGAACATTATTGAAGTTGCCAAGTCAGTCATGCAAAAGCTAGAAAATGTCAGAATTAAGACTGCCTGTGTGATTTTAGGCAGCATCTACATTCATATGCATTTATGATACTGTCTTTCATTACATAATTGCATTTTTTTTCCCATGGGTCCGCAGCCTCATTCAATTCACATTTCAGTGGTGTCCACTCACTGAGAAACTGTTGAATATTTTTTCACCTTGTTGTTCATTATGTAGCCCCAGGCTTTATTTACCCTGTGCTATTCAAACTTGCTGTGAAGAGATTAATTTCCTCGTAAGCTCTTCTGGGGTTCTTGTCACCTTAATATCTTAGTGCTTTGCAAATACTAACATGTTTATTTTCACAGGGCCTATATGAGATAAGGGGACAAAATATCGTAATTTTACAGATGGAGAACTGGGGCATAGATAGGTTAACTTTAACCCTTCTGCCAGGGACCAGATGGTAGCAACAAGGGCGAAGTTCATTTTAGGGCAGGGGTGGGTAATTATTTGAGTTGGAGGGCCACTTAATTAGTTTTGGTGACCTTTTAACTAACACACTCTCTCTCTCTCTCTCTCTCTCTCTCTCTCTCTCTCTCTCTCCCTGCAGCCAGTCTGGGGCTGGTGCTAGACCAGCAGTGGGACTGGGAGCATAAGCCTGCTCAGGGCTGTAGCATACCCAGGCCTACCCACTTCTCTCCCACCCTGCCTGGAGCCAGCACCCAGCAATTGCATCCACAGCTGGGGGGCAGGGAATGAAGCCAGCATGCAGGCCTCTGCACTGTCCCACCCCGCCATCAGGGTTCCTGGTGAGTGCACACATGCACCTCCCCCATCCCTGTGGCTCCCAAGAGTCCTGATGGTGGGGCAGGTAGGACAGTGCAGAGGCCCGTGGTCAGGCTCCATCCCCCATGGGCAGAGGCTGGCCTCTGCTGGTGCTGTGGGGAGCACTGGATGGAAGTAGCCCTGCCTGCTGCCTGGCACTGCGCAGCAGCCAGAGCCAGCCTACCAGGGCAGTTATTTGGGTGGAGGGCCACTTACTGAGTTTTGGCAAGCCGTCAAAGGGCTTCATTGGTAGCCCCACCCCTTGACAAGTGCGAACCCCCTGATTGCCATCTTGTGACCTAACCCCTGACCTTTGCCACCAGAAGTCCCTCCCCTTGCTCCCAGAAATATTCCTTTCAGAAAGAGTTTTGCTGTCTCAGAACCAGAAAAATACCATATTATATTCTAAAAATTGAACATCTACAACATGCATTAAATTGATTTCAAAAAATATTTTTGTCCTGATTTACATGTGTTTGTGTAGTGTACATAGAGGTGATTGCACAATAGCTTAAAATGAAGTCTTATTCGTGTATATTGTGGGGTGATGGGGGAGCATGGGGATAGGTTTGTGAGGGGGTTTAAGGGTATGAGTATGTGGGCTGAGAGAGCATGTAGGTGTGTAAGTGGGTATGTGGGGTGTGGGTGGGTATGAGGTTTGTGGGGCATTTTGTGGGGGCATGGTGGCTGGGGTGTGTGAGGGGGTGGGTGTGGGGTTCTGCATGTATAGCAGGGTGAGAGGGGATGTGGGTGTGGGACTCGCCCTATGAACACACAGAGACACACACACACAGAGTCTGTCTGCCTGTCTGTCTCTCACATGTGTGCATGCGCGCGTGCGCACACATACACACAGTCTCTCACATGCACACAGTTTCTCTCGCTCACACACACAAACACACACATACTCTCTCTCCCTTCCTCATTGCTTTCTGTCTCCCTCCCCCTCCTTCATTGCATGGACATACACCCACCCTCTGTCCCACTCCTGGGCCTGTTTTTTTTTCAGTTTTGTTCTGACTTGGAGTAATACCTAATTTCAAAAATCAAGTTGTTTGGTAAACTGAATTCCCTTTTCTCACCTACCTTTAGTATAGTGATTCTCAACTGGGGTGCTGCAGTATCCTGGGTGCTGCAAAATCTTGTTAAGGGTTATATGCCACGGAGTCCCTGTGTGCCCTCACCAGCCCTCCCCTGACTCCAACCAAGAGCTCCTGTGCCAACTGCCTCCACAGTTCCTAGTAGCATGGGCAGAGAAGTGGGCTGACATGAGACATGTGGGCTGACATGAGACCAAGTGGGCTGACATGAGACCATGCTTTGCGACCTGATTTGGCCCCTCCACTCTTCCCCTGCTCTCAGGATTGGCAAGAGGGACTGTGGGGGTGGTCACCAACCTCTCAGACCCACATAAGGGGGGCCTTGGTGGGGAGGGCTCCTCTTGGCCCCTCAGGTGCAAACCAGGAGCAGGGAGGGGTTTCCTTGATGCTAAAAAGTTTGAGAACCACTGCTCTAGTACTTGATATGCCTTTTCAGACTTTTTATGTTTATGTTCAGACCAAAGCTCCACTGGCTACTCATTCCTGATCTAGCCCCAGACTAGATCTATTCAGTGGTGCTGATAACATGGGGGCTCGACAACCCTGGCTCCCTTGGGAAGAGGACTGTCACCTGAAATGCATAAAATTTTCCTCATGTCCATCATTTTAGGCCTGTTCCAGCAAAAATAAAAGTCAGTAATTATGGGTCTATTATTATTCCACTAAATCAGGCAATGTTCTTGTGGAAAAATTGGTTTCTCTAAAAATATTAGGTTTCTTATCCCAGTCTCTCTAGCTTCCTATCATTTCTCTGGCCTGTTTTCCTGATTTCCAGTCTACCCAGTCATAGTCTAGTCTAAATCTCTGCTCCAAAGCAGCGATACACTAGAATTTTTCTAAGAAAATGTCATCAATGCTATTTACTTTGTTTGTGCAAAACGTTCTGAAAACTTCTAGAAAATGTGTAGGGCATGAAAGAGTGTTAATATTGTTAGTATTTTACAAACTTATAAACAGTCTAGCGTATAAATGAGAAAAAAAATGTAATGGCATTCCCCAAGCATATACCTGTTAGTTTAAAACATATATCTGAGGCAGGGATTTCTTAGGGTGATATCTTTTATTGGACCAACTCTCTTGTTGGGATAGGGTGAGATAAGATTTCAAATGCAAGATAATTTTCTCTGTCTCATAATTTCTGAACTATCATGGCTACAACATCACTTTTATACTATTTAAAATATATATGACATTTTCAAGATGTTAGACAGACACTTAGCTGCGATGGTTTAATCAAGGATGATCCTGCCTTGAGCAGGGGACTGAATTAGTTGACCCCATGTGGTTCCTTTCAGCTCTACTTTCCTCTGATCTTATGATATATTTATTATGTATATATTTGTGCTTAGAAAATACAGTTTTGGCTTTGTACATACTTTATTGACAGTATGCATTTTGTTTGTTTATAGATGTCTTTTTAAAGTACTGTGAACCCTCCCTCCCTCCTCTGTTTCTTCAAATTCAGTTTGCAAAAGACACTTAGATTAACACAGGTATCTATTTTAAGTTCAGTTCCCACAGCCTGTCTTGACTGCACTTTTGCCCTTGTAAAGCTGTCCTTTTTGATAAGGCATTATTTTCTGAGAACAGAGAGCACAAGCACGTTCATGATAATTCACATTCTCTAACTATACAATCAGCAAATATTCACTCTTGGCATCTGTGTTTACATGTAGGTTTAATAAGAGGTTCCATAGCTGAACATGTCAAACTGGTGGTTGCAGCAATGAAAGGTAGAGAATTCCATGTCACCTCTGAACTATCAAACCTAGGCTGTCTGTAGTACTCAAACAGGCAGTTTCTTTTTTGAGCACAGCTTGTGCACACCTCCCACGGGCCCCTCCACAACCTGACAAGGCTCAAACTTTATCCTTGTCATTGATCCAGTCCCAATTTATCTTTTGCTTGATTTTTTTTTAATTCTTTCAGAGATGCATAGAGCCCCTTTGCTGATTATGATCACAGTCTGAAGCTTTTTATGCAATCAGATCCTTAAAATCACAGTGTAGCTAATGTACCCGGAACTGTGAGCTACCTGTTCACCACTCTGCTCTTGGTCACGAAGACTGCATTCTGTAATGAGGCCAGATCAGAGTCCTAGGCCTAGCTAGTGCCAATAAGAGGATCAGGGTGATTCATCCCCTGAGGTTGTAGGGAAATGGGCATCACCTTCAATGAGCCTAAACTATGAGCCACAATATCCAAAGCACCAATACCACCACGTAATATTCCATAAGTGAAATCAGAGGAAATTAGGGCACTGCCAATGCATTGCCACTGCAACAGGAAAGTAGCTGGCCTATACATGCTAAGAAGAACCTAGAAGGACCATGCCTCTTGCAACAGAGGAAATCAAATACCCCTGCAATCTATGCGAATTAGATGTAATGGATGAATTCCTCACTTACCCCTAATAATGACTGATATGACTGAGCAGAAGAGTAGCATCCTCTAGCCAGAAACCCTTGTGTTTTCAAAGTACTGACAAGAGCATCAGCATGCCAATCAAAAACTCCTAGTTTAGCCATGGCCCATGCCCCAGTGCTTCAGAGGAAGGCCAGAAAGGCTCCTAGAAGCCAGAAGCATTTAAGAGGTGGGAAAAATTCCTTCTTGTTTCCCAGTAGTGATAAGCAAGAACTGTGAGACATGGGATTACCAATAGTCTTGTGCCCTATGAGAGCTACCTCTCAGTACTCCAATGGACTGCAAGCACATGACTCCACATATACACACTACTCATTGATCCAGAACTCACTGGTCTTATCACACTATACCTTTCACAAAGATTCAGTTCTATCTTAAAGCAATTCTGGTTATTTTTACCTACCATTTGGCTTGGAAGAGCATTCTAAGACTTCACTCCTGTGACAGTTAGAAATTGTCTTCTAATTTCTAATCTAGATTTGTCCCAAGTGAGTTTGTAGCCCCTTGATCTTGTGTCTATTTCTGTGACCTTGTTTTTTATACCCTGTCCTTCACTGTGAAATCAATGCACTCGTCAGTTCATATCTTTATTCCATGTTCTTTAGATATGCTTAGGGACTCAAGGTTTCGGTACCTAAGCAGTCCCTTGTTGCAATCAGGGCTAAGTCTGATACCACATCCATCCAGGTTTATCTTAAACTGATTTTAGCTATTTTGAAAGTGATTTAGGTGCACTGAACTTCCGTTGTGTTACAGATTTGAACTGGTTTTTGATTACTTATACCGGTTTATGTGCAATTTCTGTCCCTACTTCTGATGTCCATCAACTATGTGGATAGTCTTGGTTTGTTCTTTTCATTGTGCAAAGAAAATAGGAGACTTATTCCACAGTCCCAAATCCAGTAAGATGGGGTCAGACTTACAATCAGGCAACTCAGCAAATACTTTTACAATAGTCTTTACATGCGTCTTTACAATAGTCTTATAATGTGTTTTCCCTGAAAATAACACAGAGCACTTCACAGACATTTGTTTCTCTGGTCTACATATGAAAGTTAAGAGGAATTTTCTTCCCTATGATTTACCAAATATACAAACTAAGAATGCTATTTACAATACTTATTAGTATAGCAGTTTTCATTCACAGCTGTCAAGTTACCATGCACTTAAGCCCTATTTTCCTAATGGACAAATTGTGCCACGTTGTCTGTTTCACACTTCCGTTTACAAACTATGAACTCTAAATGTTCAGGGAATAGTTATTTGTAGCTCAGTTTTTGTAACAGATTCCCTGACAGAATAAGTCTTGAGACAACCTTGGACCTTTGAGGCTAACAAGTTATTGTTGTACTAGATAGAGTCAGACAGCCATCTTAGACATGAGGCTTTTAGTGATAGCACAAGCTTTTGAATTAATATCAAATGAAATAAAAAAAATGAACAGACCTTTTGAGGTCTTAAATCCAGTCCAGGTGAAAATTAGATCCCTTTTTCATAGCCAGCCAGTGTGAAAATTTTATTCAAAGAGCCTTAAGAATATTGGTTAAATAATTTATTGACTGATTAAAATGGAATACCTACTACTCCTTGGGTGCATCCATGTGAGATGTTTACTGCAGAATTGCCTAATTAGCTCCACAACAAAGTCTCACCATCTACACATGTGGCCCTATTAGACCGCAGTAAACTAATAAACACCACCCTAGGTTAGTATTTGTCAACACAAGTACTGTCTTGTAGCAGCATTATTTAGTGTGAATAGGATGCAATTTAGCAAAGATAAGTGCAAAGTGCTGTACCTGGGGAGAAAATCACCAATACACCTATAGACTGGGAAGCACCATTCTAAGTAGCACAGCAGCAGAAAGGGATCTCGGAGTCATAGTTGACACAAAAATGAACATGAGTCGCCAATGTGATGAGGTAATAAGGCTAACTACACTCTTTCCTGCATTAGTAGGTACATCACAAGCACATCTAGGGAGGTGATACTTCCCCTTTATGTGGCATTGGTGAGGTTGCAGTTGGAGTACTGCATCCAATTTTGGGCACTGCACTTCAGGAGGGATGTGGATAACCTGGAAAGGGTTCAGAGGAGGGCTACTCATATGATTGAGGGCCTGCAGGAAAGATCCTATGAAGACAGATTGAGGGACTGAATCTCTTCAGCTTCCACAAAAGAAGGCTGAGAGGTGATCTCGTGCCTGTCTACAAATTCATCCGGGGGTGGGGGGGGGTCAGTAGGGAATAGGGAATACTCTGTTTACCAGGGCGCCCCTCAGGGTTACTAGAAACAATGGCCATAAACTAAAGGAGAGTAGATTTAGATGGGACATTAGAAAGAAATTCTTTATGGTGAGGGTTGCCAAAATATGGAATGGGCTTCCAAGGGAGGTGGTGCTTTCCCCTACCTTGGGGGTGTTCAGAGGGAGATTAGACAAGCACCTGGCTGGGGTTAATTGATCCCAGCGCTCTTTCCTGCCCAGAGCAGGGGCTTGGACTTGATGATCTAATAGGTCCCTTCTGACGCTAGAAATCTATGAAATCTATAACACATGTATAGATGCTGACAGGGCAGGCTGGGGCACAAGGGTGCTTCAGTGCAGGGACTGCCTACTGGCTAGTCTGCAGCCAGTACAGTCTGCAGTACATTGAGCTGGGTTGGAGCAGCCCAGGGCTGGCAGGCTGATCCATCGGGCCCCTTGCCAGCCAGGGCTGGTCTAACCTAGCTCACATACTGCAGTCCCAGGTGTATGTGTAAATGCACTACCCAGGATTTTTTTTATCTGCATATCACCTTGGATCTAAGAAAACTGTATTATCTCACATACAGCACCACAAGTATTTCCCCCCAAATGAGCCCCTCAAAATTGGCGTATGTATATTTAGCATGGAGGCTGATTTTCTGCCCAGAATAAAAGCACCCTGGTCTGATTCCTTCTCCACAGTGGCATTATGCAAGTCATGGTATTATTTATTCAGGCAGGTGAGGGAATCTTATGGCTTATTATACTGCACAGTGGATGCATCTACACATGATGCTACTTTGCCATTGCGACGCGCTATGGTGATGTAGCTTGTCGGTACGGCAATGTGCTGTTGGTGGGTACAAACTTTGATGCCAATGCTATGTCACCATAGTGACAAGCTGCCTCACTAGTGCATTGCTGCGGCGACGTATCTGTTAAAAATAACTGTGCCACCAGGACGGTGCAGTAATGGTTGTTCCTGCACCATCATTTAGTACTTCCTAAATCGAGTACTAAATGACAGCATAGTAACAACTGTGCCATGGGGGCATGTATAGACACACCCAATCTTAACTATCATTTCTCCTTTTTAATGGTCTTGATGTTCCACTGATCAAGCTAACTTTTCTCTGGATAATTTTGTTACTAGCTGCTCCTGATCTCTCTCCTCTTATTTCACAGCCCTGAAAACAGCTCTGGGTTCCTATAAATAAAAACATTGTTTATGTTCACATCTTTTCTAGCAGTTTGCTGATCTCCTTCAGGTTTGGAAACTATTAAGTTATTCACAAATGCATCTGAAGTGCCTAATGCATGCAATCCTTTTCAAAGACTTCAAAGTTAGTACTGAAAGTTACTACACGTGCTGTTTATTTTGGGGGCTTGCAGTAATGTTTTCCTGTTCTTAAGATGTTTTGTCCTGTGTGTAAATTATTGCACAGATTAGAGGAACCAGATTACAGTGGGTAGTAGTCAAAGTATGATTTAAATAACCTGCGGGGAAATGAGTTTTTGTTAAAGCATTTTAAAGTGCTGCTATAACAATGGTGGATTTAAAAATGTGTTAATATTGTAATTTGATAATGTCCTTTTTAAAAGTTATCTGAAAATTGTATTTAATTGAGTTTTTTTGTTTGTTTGTTTACAAAGTGTTTTTGAAAAGCTAAAATTTTTCAGACCCTTACCTTCTTGGACATATTTGATGCAATAATATGAACATAGCTGAAACAAAACTGACCATGAACATCATTAATTCAGTATTTAATTGAAAACTCATTTTTGACTTGGCTTTTCCCCAATAAATTTTTCACTCCTGTCTGGATATACAATAAAAACAAAATAAAGTCATATCTAAACCTTGGCTATTAATCATGTAATTACCCTGTAGGCTGGGAAAAAGAAAAATCAGTGTTTTTTTTAAACACATATCCTACGGTTGGTGACACCCTGACAAGAGGACTATACAAATACTTAAATAAGCAGAAAAGATGTTCTTCTGACCCAAATTTTTCATTCCATGAAGTTTGAGACCAGGATGGACTCTTAAGCCACTGACACACATTCAGCTAAAGGCACCATAGGATCTGATCCCAATACAATATGCATGTCAGGAGGTGACATTGTGAAATCAGGCATCAGTTCTCAAAAGTGCCCTTTCTAGTTGCCAGAATAGGGGAAGCCAGGGATCACAATCCCAGACTCAGGCTCCTGTTCCAGCAAGGAGAAAGTTGAGTACCTGCAGCTTGGCATGACCCGCGACTTTCCTGGGGCCAGGGTGACAATCAGCTGACTGTCAGCCTGACCATGGGACAGCCTGGGGTGAGGTATGTACCCTGATCCAAAACCCAGACAGTCACTGGTCAAATCCCTACCAAGCCAGGGTCTTTAGCCTCCTCTACCCAGGACCTCTTGAGCATATATTTCTATTGTATAGAAACAGGACATTAGCTGCTGTGGTTCCCCTGTTTTACCTGTGGCAGGTTAAGGTGTTAGGTCTATGTTGAGTCAGAATTGGTGGTAGTCTAATGCAGAGTTTACATTATGGTTGTATGGGATGTTTTGGATAAGGATGATCTTGCCTGTGGCAGGGGGTTGGACTAGATGAGTCTGGAAGTCCCTTCCAGCCCTACTTCTCTCTGATGTTGACAGAAGCATAGATCCGTTCATGGGACAGCTATGATTTTGGCTGTTAGTTAAGCAGGAAAAGGAGGGTGAGTCAGTTGATGTTTAGTCTCTGTCCCTGCCCTAAGCAGCTATAACTCTGGAAAAATCTTTTTTTCCCCTTCATTCTGCCTTTCAAAAACAAGATCCATTAATATGCCGGGGCATATTGTGTGCAAGAAAAAATGGTAATTTTTCAGGTAAATATGGCTAAGGAGATTATGAGTTTTGAAATAGATATTGATTCAAGATGTCCAAATATATGCGGCTCTTAAATTGTAGGGAAAACCCAAGCTATCATGCCTCCTACTATACAACTCTCTACAAAAAGAAGAGAATGGCTTTTTAAATCATTCACAACTTCATAAATTGCCTATGCAGATTTGAACTGCAACATCTACTGCATCAAAATTCAGTATTTTAGTATAACACCATTTTTAGTGTGATGTTCCATAATAGATTTTTAAAGTGGAAAAGTGGAATCCTTTTATAATTTTAATTTCTCAGTTTTGGTGTGACTGTTATATATTAAGTGAATGAAGAACCTTTTCCACAAGTAGTTTTACCCAGTATAAAAATGCTGTTGACTTGATAGGGCTTGTTTAGCAGAGACAATGGCTAGTGCAAACTTTCACATATTAGGCACATACTTCAGTTCTACCATAATGGACTTGTCCTGGGGGTAAAAAAGCAGATCAATTTCCATGGTTTTTGTTTCTTTGTGATAATGGTTTTTCTGCTATGGCTATCTGTCTACCACAAAGCTGAACTGAGCACACCAACATACTTTGTATAGGCTAGGTAACATCTGTCAGACTTTAGGAAATGTATGAACCAGTGACTGAAAAGGCTTCTGCATTTCATTATTAGAGCCCTGAATCATCCAGACACAGGCCATGCTTTTATTCTATTTTATTGTTTTAGGTTTGAAAGGCTTTACCTGAGGCGTATGTTAAAAGGTAACTGTAAGAGACTGTAGTAAATTGTAATTTCAAAGGAAATCTGGATGATAGTTTATGCTGCTATTCAGTCACAGTGTCAAATGTCATTAATCATTATGCCAGTATTAGTGGTTAAGGATAAGCTGAAGGCACAATTACATTGTACTTATAAGATATTTACAGCAACAATTTGAGGAGGGGTGATTGTATGTACATGTGTGTGAAAGAGAAAGAGATAGAGATGCACATACATTTCCTGTCATTGATGATGGATTATATGCAAATGCAAATTTAGTCCTTAAACTTTTGTTAATTGTTTTGCTTAATTTATTTGAAGTTGGACAGAAAAATAGGCCATACTTTAAATTATGTAAAAAGTTAATCCAGCTTGTAAATTTGTCTACATGGCTAGATATTTCAGTGCTCTTATGTCTAAATATTTTTATTAATGCTGAGTTGATTGATTGTTAAGACACACAAAGCCTACACTTCACTGAAATATAAGAAATTCAGAAACTTGAAACACAGCAGAAGAAGGTTAGAGAGATTGATGGACTCAATATCTGAGAAAAAATACTCTAATGTTATTATTAGATCAAAATGAAAAGGGCAAATAAAAAGAGCTGAGGTCAGGTTTTTAAATGTAATATTCTTCAGTTAGGACCCTACTTCTCCAGTTAAGACCCTACTCCTTCATGCTTTGATTTCATCTGTCAGGGCAGAAGGGCAAAGGTTCACATGATTGCTAGGGAGGGTACAAAATGCATGACATGGCAATTTGCTGACTTTCTCTGGATGAACTTAGACAAAGCTTACATCCCTATGCTTTCAATCTCTGTGACAGTAGTCTTTAACATAGTTCTTATTGTTCTTTTTTTGGGTCACTGAAAGGTATTCTTAAGGTATTTGTGATATAGAAAGCACATGCAACTGTTTTCTAATTTGTCTTAATGGCTTGTCTTACTCTTATGGTTAAATCACCTTTGTATGGTTCAGCAGTTTAGAAGAAAGGTACTTGTTCAAATGTGAAATGTTTTTAATTGCCTAAAATTATTAGATGTACTTGAGACCTGACTGTAGCAAAACCTGATGAAATATCTTTCTTTCTTATTGTTAGTAGCCATTGCATAAGAGTTTGGGGTATTGACTATATTTTGTGTCTATTTTCAATAACTAATGTTAATACATATAGTTTTACTGTTTGCGACAACTGGCTGAAATCATACTTGTCTCTGTTCTTCCTTAAGCTAATAAATTGTGGTTCCAAAATTTGTACTTGCACAGTATCACCAAGGGAGGTTAGAGAGTACTTGGACTATTTTTCTTTCACTATTAACATCCCATAGACTCTACGTTGTTTGGCAGTTACAAAACAATGAAGGGGCATATGCACCTATTTCTCTTTTCAAATCACTGTATCTAATGTGTGGTAAGGAGAGAAAAGTCTAAAATTTTTGGGAAGGGTAAAGGGGTGTGTCTTTGTTTTACTAGAATACAAATATCTTTAATGCGTGACCATTCTGAAACAGGTAGTCATTTGCAGCCCTTCAAAATACCACGATGGTACTTATTGCAACAGACATATTAATGCTATGGAAGCTTTGCAAGTATATAGGTTACGAAGCAAAGCCCCAGCCCTAGAAATGAAACTGTATGAAGTTCATTCTTGCAGACGTTATTGCAAGATTGAGGCCTGTGCGAGGTGATTTTAAGGCCACGTCCAGATGAGTGCGGCCATGCGCATGTGGCACCTCAGACATATCTGTGGCACCACATACCACACATTCAGCTGTTCTCGGTAGTGTGGGGGAGTAGCACCACCCCCAATCCAGGGGTCAAAAAAACCCGCCCCCCAAGAAAGTGGAACAGCGCTCATGGGGGCAGCATGTGCCGCTTGAAACTGGAGCTTGGCCAGCTGGAGCCATGCTGTGACTGCTGGCCAGGCTCCAAGCAGCAGGATCGCCAGTGCTGCAACTCCAGGCAGCCTCCAGGACAACAGGTGAGGCTGCTGGGGCCAGCCCAGTGCTAGCCGCAGCCTCCCCTACCTCACCCTGGGTAACCTGCCATGTGCCAGAGGGCTTGTGGCACAGGAGTTCTGGAGGGATAACTAGTGGAAGCACAAGGTGCACTGTCACTAGTTGTCCCCAGGGTGCCAAATGTCCATGCTTATGTAGACACGACATAAGGGTTCAAAATGTATCTCTCCTTCGATATCATTTTTTTAAAAATTGGTTAGAAACTTAATATCTTTTAAATTCCAGTAACTCACAACTGTAGTCTTCCATTATTGTCTGCATAATTAGCATTAACAGAATTAATGTTAATGTTTTCTAAACCTGTTTGCCCAGTAGTAACTTTCAATAAGTCATTAGTGATCCAGACAGATTTCTTAGGTAGGTCTTAGTTTTGTTAAAGAACAAGAACAATGAGCATAGAAACTGTTGGTGGCTGTGAAACTAGACAGAATAAAGACTTTACAACATCACTGTTCATAGTGCTTATACTTTGGCCTGAAAGACTGCTCTATGAAAGAGCAGAGTGCTTCAATCTATATGCAGATTCAGCCTCATTGTAGTGCTGAGTAAAGAATAAAAGAAAACAACTGATGAGGATACGTAGGTTGATATTATTTCATAGTAATTTTATAGGCTGGGGTTTGGTCAAGATGGTTAGGAGCAGGTTCTAGATATGTAAAAGGAAGTTGATTAAATTCACAGAGTCACCCTGCATCTCATTAGCATTTAGCTTCAGCTGGTATAGTCTGCATATAAGAGAACAGTTTGAGAATATTTCAGAACTCATAAAAAGGCAGATTTATGTGGAATAAAGAATTACTGCCTCCTTAATTTAGAACAGTCTATTGCGAAGGTATCTTAATTGCACTACATTTTAGGGAATGAAATGTTTATATAAATGGGTTCCATTTTACTTTCTGGGTGCAGACTTATATTTTGGATGGTGTCTGGAGAAATGGAACAACTGCAGCAGGGGATGGTGACTTAGCCCTGTAAAGTATTTAATTCCAGTAGTGCTAATAGGTCACACTGTCACATTGGATTTATGTTCTTTTGCCATTAATATTGACAAGAACAAATTGAAGAGTTTTTAACAATTAGACTAAAGATCTATGCCCTTCAGTTACCCAATGTTCAGCCCCTTTGGATATTTTCATTTTCCTAGTTTCCAGATATGACAGAGTCAAATAAGGCAGACAAGATTCTGAATTTCTAATATCAACAAGCCAAAAAAAATCAGCATGCAGTTGAAACAACCTTCCATTATGCCTGTGCAAAGCCTGTTTAGATCAACTAGCAATCCATACATATATCTGAGAGTAGATTTGGGGTCCTAAAATAGATTTGAGCTCATTATTTCATGTAGTGGCTCATTCTTCTGGAGATGCAAGAGGACATAAACAAAAAGTGCCGCCTTATAATCCTCTACCTCTGACCATATCTCAGTCTTCATTATCTAAGTTCAAGGACTGCTAGAGCTCAAAGATAGTCATTTCTAAGTGAGCACAGAGTAGTGTGTTCCCAAGTCAAATTGTGTGGTGGATCGTGAATGTAGTGGTCATTTCTGCTTCCTTCTTAAGAGCTGTTAATCAGTAAGATCCAATTTGTGAACTGATAATGCATGTTGCATTTTGTCCCCTAGTATTTTTTTACTCTGCAAATTTTAGCTATATTTACTGTGTAACTAATATTTTATCATTCATTTGTTGTTATGTTAACATTAATTTGGATTCATTTAAATGTAGCTTTATCCTTATGATACAGCAGAACTTTGGAGGGTCTCATTACTTGGAAGACTGATGAGCAGCACTTGGAACAAACCAAATCCAAACAAAGATGTTTTAGTTTAAAGCAGTCCATATCTAATGTCCATTGAAATTATGTGCTTTTCTTTCAAGTTAAACGTAGCAATTATGTAATATTAGTATTCTACATTCCTAACAGCAGTAGCTCAGTCAAAACATCTTCTCTGGTAGCATTTATGCAGTACTAGAGGGCTTAGTGCTTGATAGTAGAGCTGTATTTTGACTTTAAGAAAGAGAGAAACACTGTTCTGTTGCTTCATCTTGAAGACTTAAAATTATGGCACAAACTTGATTTTCCTTTCTGAAGGGTTTCTTGAGTTTTATGATATTTGGTTCTTTCCTGAAAAGCCAACTTCCTGAAGTCAAATAATGACATGATAATTTCATTTTCCTTTAGAAAGAATAAATCCCTTTCTCTCCTGGCTGTGGAGAAATGCTTGCAAATATGGACCTTGAAACTTAAAAATAAAAAAGAAAGGAAGTTTTAGTTCTTAAAATATTTAGCTTAAAAAAATCAGCCTTTCCAATTTCTGAAAGTTTGACTTTGTCAATATTGTGATGAGGAGGGCTCTGAGGAGCCACTGTTCTCTCTGTGCTGTAGTTGTGTATTTCTCCTATGCCAGGAAAATAACAACAGGTATGTGGTTTCTGTCCCCTTTGCCCGTCTTGAATAAGGTCCAAAGAGAAGAAAAGGGCAGATAATCTGCTCCTGTCTGTTACTGGTTCTAGTCTCTTCAGTAAGATGACTGAGTGAGCACTTAGCAAATTTGCAGATGACACCATGTTGGGTTGAGTTACAGACACTTTGTAGCAGGGTTGGGAAATTATTTGGGCTGGAAGGCCACTTAATGAGTTTTGGTGAGCTGTTGAGGGCCGGGGGCAGGAGGAGCTGGGGAGATGCCAATTGATCTTATCCAGTTGCCTCTAGGAGCCTGAGGAGGGAGGGCTAAGCCCCATGCTGTTCCACTGTGCTGCAGCTGGGACTGGGCCACATGGACTCCTCTACTCCAACCCACATCCCCATCCCTTCCAGCTCAGCTTCCTGTTGGTGCTGCACAGTCCTGGTACTGTGGCCATTGGCAGCTGGGCCTGCATGGGATGGGGTGCGATACAGTATACTAAGTAGCCAGTCCACCTGCCCACAGCACTGAGCTGCTGCCGCTATGCTTCACCAGGAAAGTTGGGGGCAGCTGTCCTGGGCTGAGCTCCCTGCTCCCCCCACAGCTAGCACGGACTCACCTCCTAGCAGTGTTGCAGTGACAGCAGCACATCGCAGCAAGTAGGCAGGCAGAATGACTACTTCATGCGTTGCATTGTGCCCCATCCCACACAGGCTGAGCTCTGAGCAGCTGTGGTGCCAGGATGACACATCTGAAGCTCTAACAGGAAGACAGGTCGTGGGGGAGGTGGAGTCATTGGGTGCTGTGGAGGAGTCTGTGTGCTGTGTGGCTTGGCCCAGCCCATCCCCAGCTGCAGTGCAGCGGCTTGGGGCTTAGCCCTGTCTCCTTAGGCTCCTGGTGACAGCTGACAGGCAGAATAGGATCAATTGGCAGGCCAAATATAGCCCATGAGCCATATTTTGTCCACTCTTGCTCTCTAGGGTACGGGTAGGATCCAGAATGACCTGGATAAACTGGAGAAATCGCCTGAAATCAGTCAAATGAAATTAAACAAGGATGAGCGCAAAGTCCTGCACTTGGGACAGACTAGTTGCATTAATACAGACTTTGGAATGATTGGCTAGACTGCAATACTGCAAAGAATGCATGAGGGTTATAGCAGACCATAAGCTGAATATGAGCCAACAGCGTACACTTGTTGCCAAAAAAAGGAGTGGGGAGAGAGGGAAAGGGGGGCAGTCAACAGCATCTTGGATTGTATTAACAAGACTGTTTCTTGCAAATCAAGGGAAGTAATTCTTCTGCTCTATTTGGCTTTGGTGAGGCCTTGGAATACTCTATCCAGATTTGGGCCCCATATGTCAAGAAAGATGTGGATAAATTGGAAAGAATACAGTAGAGAGCATCAAAAATGATTAGAGGCCTGGGAAGTATTTAGGACCATTTAGTCTGGAGAACAGAAGGCCAAGGCGAGATTTGATAACAGACTTTGACTATCTGAAAGATAATTATAAAGTGCATGGAGACAGACTTTTTTCTCTGGCTGAATGGGACAGGAGTAGGAGCAGTGGTCTCAAACTGCAGCAGAGAAAATGTAGGTTGGAGCATAAGAATAACTTTCTGACTATGAGGGGTGGGGGTCATGCAATGGAAGAGGCAGAGGTGTTGCAAGCTTTTTCAACCCCTAGAGCTAGAGGGAGGAGAATGAGGAATTATACAGGCCACTGGAGAGCCAAGAGTCCCTCCTGGAGTCCTGTTTCCCTCCCAGTGGTAAAGCCCCCAGGAACAAGGGGTGTTATTCCACCCCCTGGCTCCCCACCAGATGCACTGCTAGACATTATGGATGTGTGAAATGGGCTGTATTAGATTCGGATTTGGCCCGAATCAGGGACAGTGATTCAATTAATTGACTTGGATCACTGTCTCAATTTGATTTGGCCGAATCGGAAGATTTGATGCTGGTTTGGAGAATCAGCAATTCAGCCATAGACACAACTTTAAATGTTTTTTTTTTACATACCTGAAGGTACCAGGCGTAGTTCGTGAATGCTGTGATGGTGGGGCAGATGGAATGTCCCTCAGGAGTGCGAGGGGGCCCCCACATGCTTGGCGGTGAACCCGGAAGTGGACCAGAAGTACTTCTGGTCCACTTCCAGGTCCGCCACCGAGCACACAGGGGGCCCCCCTGTTCCTTCAGCTTGGCGATTGGATGTTGGGGGGCAGACCGAGGAGGCACCAGCTGCCAAGCCAGGGGGGTGCAGGGGGACCCTCCAGCTTCTGGTCCACTTCTGGATCTGCTGCCGAGCACGCTGGGGACCCCCCC
The DNA here is from genome assembly GCF_030867095.1 of Alligator mississippiensis. Classification (NCBI taxonomy): domain Eukaryota; kingdom Metazoa; phylum Chordata; order Crocodylia; family Alligatoridae; genus Alligator; species Alligator mississippiensis. The sequence continues at coordinate 220,161,577 of NC_081824.1, read as the reverse complement.
ACGCTCCTGTGAGACGCTCCATCCACCCCACCATCGCAGTGTTAATGAGCTGCCTAGTACCTTGAGGTATGCAGAAAAAAACATTTAAAGCTGTGTCTGAATCGTTGAATCGTTCCACATCTCTCTGAATCAATTTGCAAGGTTCCAATTCAATTTGGAGAGATTAAAGGGTCTCCTGATTTGATTTGGATTCAGAGATTTGGCCACTGAATCAGGCCGATTCTCCACCGAATCGAATAAGTGGCCGAAGCTTTGCACAACCCTACTTGACATGGCATTGCCCTTTCCTGGATGCACTTGCCTGGCTCTTAAGTATGAGCAAGGCTCAACATGCCATGGAAAAACTCCTGAGGGTAAATGGCCATACTGGTTTGTGGTCCTGTTGCCCTGCTCCTAGTTATGCTACCAGCAACAGGCTACCTAGAGAATTTATGGAATCTCTACCCTCGTAAATTTTTAAGGGAATGTTACACAGACACTTACGTTATTTAGTCAGGGATGATCCTACCTTAGCAGGGGGCTGAACTGTGACCTCATGAGGTCCCTTTCAGTCCTATTTTCTTATGATCCTCATGGAATAATATATTTGGGACTTCAGCTAAAAAGATTAGACATCATTGTATGTGTCCTTTCTACAAAGTGAAAATTCTCTATTTTAAGTTTTTTTTTATTTTCTTTCCTCTGTGACTCTATAGACGTTGAGTTGCAGAATTTAGGGTAGAGTAAGTCACTGAAAGGAACACAAATGGGAATCAAATTGGATTAGGATTTTTTCATCTCACTGAAAGCTGGTAAATAATGTTATTTGTAGATTCCTTTGCCTTTCTAATTCCCCAATTACAACTGCATTAAAAAACAAAAAAATAATACAAGCATTCTTTCTTTCTTTCTCTGACTGATCATGTATTAATAAATATGTCAGCCAGGAAGACACCTGGCTATGCTGGCATAACTTTTTCCAATGCTCCCAGTTTAGCAAATTGGTCACAAAATCAGGCATGTTTAGGGTCATATTGGCAATATGTATGTATTAAGGACCCTGGGTAATCTTACTATTTATATTACTGGTAGGGACAGTTTTGATGATTGTAGGAGGTTTCCATGGAGATATCTAATGATTTTTTAAGGTTTGACTCTCATATTTCTACTTTCAGGAGTTGGCAACACTGCCCATTTTTGGGTTGAAGAATGTATTTTGGAGTGGAGGGGGAAAGAAGAGGGGGCATATGATGCATATGCAGCATAAAGAAAGATTTCATTTCTGTGAACATGATGTCTGGCAAATTTGTCACTCAGCCCAGGGAAGGATGCAGGTTTTCAAAGCAGCAGAAGGCCAAAGTTGGTTGAAATAACTGCTTTCATGGGGAAACAGTCACTTGGATAAAGAGCAAACTGTGTGGCTGTATAGCTTGAGTGGGTTAACTAGTATTAAAGGCAGAGCAGCCATAGTACCATTATGGGGTTGGATGGAATTTTTTGTATCCAGGAGTATCTACACATGTGTTTTACTGTGGAAGATTCCCAAGACTAATTAGCTCTGCAGTAAAGTGTCACCTTCTATATGTGAGCCAGCGTCAGGGTGTAGTAAATAAATTAACTCTGCCTTAAGGTAAGTACTGTTGGGGACAGAACTATCTTATGATGGAGTACTTGTGTGCACTGAAATGCATGTGTAGATGGTGCCAAGGGCTGACTGGAGCATGAGGTTGCAAAAGTATGGGGGCTGCCTGCCACCTAGCCCTGCACTTTAGCACCCTTGTGTACCAGCCAGCCCCTCCGTCTTCTGATGCCACCACCTGAAGCCTGGGGCTGACCCCCAGGGCTCCCTGCCCGCCCAGAGCTGCTCTGCCTGGCTCAAAGTGCTGTGGTTCTGGGCACATGTGTAGACACTGCTCCTAGGACCAATTGACTCTGGGGCAAACTGTGCTGGAGTTTATTGCTCCATCTTAACTGCATGTGTAGATATGCCCACTAAGTATTAAAAATATTACACAGGCCTAAATTCTGGCCTCACATAGTATTCATCTTTATATAAAATAAGATTTTTGTATGAGATCAATTTTTTTTGAGCAACAGGTGCATTAGGTTGCTAATGTTGGGTTTATTTTTTGTACTGGAAGTATACTTGGTTTAAACTGGGGGTGGGGGGAATGGAGAGGATGGATAAACAGATAGGAGGAATAACAGAAATGTAACCAGACTTGGATTGAAAAGTGCTTGGTATCAGGAAGACAACAGTGGTGAAGGTAAGGATGGTGAATTTGTGAGGATAAAGCATGGTAATTCCTTAATCTTTTCAGTTAATAAGATTTTCTCCATTAATTTCGGTTTTGAAAAATCTAATCTTTAGTTTACCTTTGGGATGTGCATTGGATAGGAACCTTTCTCAATTTTCATGTGAATAAAACCCAGGGGAAACATTGCCTTTTAAATATATATTTACCCAAGGGAATAGAATTCTGTCGTCTTGTACCATTTATAGCAGATGACTTCCAGTCACAAAAAGTGAATGAATTTTCAACGCTTTGCTTTTGCATTTTTCATTTCTAAGACTGTTCTGTTTCAAAATTTGCTTAATTATTTTTTGTAAACATTAACTTAACAAATGAAACATAAAACTGAATCATTTTAGCCAGGTCTCTTGACAACTCACTGAAACAATATCATCACATGTTTGTCTCAAGCTTTAAAACCCATTGTGCATATCTTTGTGTATTTATAATAACAGTAGTCCTGGTAAGTAGATGAGAATTAATGTACCAAACCTGTTAGTTGTAGAATTGTTGATTTAAGCTTATCCAGAAAGACTCCTTCTTTCTGATGATGCTATAGAAATGGAGTAGCAAGTTCCAAGTGATTAAAGCAAATCTACTGCTAAGACTTGAAGGAAGTTGGTCATATTTTAAGTAGAGTGTACTTAGACTAATGTTTGAATGAGTAAATGTAAAAAGGGTATGTTTCATGTCATTAGTATTCCTGACTAAGTGAACCAAAGGTTAGCAAGGTAATGATAGGGGTTTGCTGATAAGCACAGTTTTTAAGCTAGTTGATTGTAGATTCTCCATTTTCATTTTAAATGAGAAATGTAACTCAGTACTTGGAACTGAGGCTAGTAAGTCAGAGAAAAGCCAGGTGAAGAAACACACTGTAACTGTGGGTCAGGGAAAAGTGTCACTCCTTATTGTCACTTATTATTAATCGTCACCTTAAGTTTAATAGATCTCAGTCCATTAACAGGAGCTTAAGTCTCTAAAGGTACCGGCTAGTTTTGGTTGCCAGTTAAATATCCCCAGTATGTTCCTCTTCACAGTTGACCCTGCTCAGATGATCTTGCCTGCCATGACTTGATGTTAGATTTTTTGAAGTTTGGGAGGCATTGTCCCTGCACAGGTCCAGTTCTGAGGACCTTCCCTTAGTATATTGAGGGCCTCACCTTCCCCTGCACCCTCAGTCCGATCCTATATACATATACATATACACATACATATTTGTAGTTCTTAAGTCCAGATGGGATTATCTACAATTTTCTACATGTAAGTGAAATTTCTAATTGAACAGAATCTACAAGGCTGCCTTGTTAAATCCGCACAGGGACCTCATTCTCAGTTTAATCTTAAAACCATGTGCTTTAAACCTGATGGCCTCCACTGATGAGGCAATTGGAATTGCAATTTCTGCTTCCCTATATGTCATAGCCCTCTATGGGCACTGTCTCTCTGAAACACCCCCCCCCAAAAAAGTTATTGCTGTCCACGCTCCCTTTGTGGAGCCCTGTCCTTCAGTCTGATCTGTGTGTCATCTCTCTCAGCTGGGATCTCAATCCCCAGCCTCTAGCTGCAGCTCTTCTGGCTGCTGAAACTGCTAGCTTCCAGTCAGCCTAGCTGAGAGTAGGACGTTCCTCCCACCACTTTGCTTGGCCGGCACCTCTTCCTCCAGTCCAAGATGGTGACTTCCAGTTCTAGAGTTTCCCAGCTTCCTTCCAAAGTCACGTTCTCTCTCCCCCCAGCCATCTCTGGAGATTCCTTTATGTCTGTACCGGTGCTCCTTCCTCCAATCCTGAAGAAGCACTGGCTAGAAAAATGTCTCTTTCTAGCAGCATATGGCCATGGCAGCAGGACAACCGCAGCTGAGAACGCCTCTCTGTCCAATCCTCCCCTAACCAGCTCGAACAGTCTTTCTATTTCCTCACAAGCAGAGAGGAAAATGTTTGGGAAAATTAGAGATTCATCTTACAAATATTTTTAGTTTTCTACTGAATTATAGGTTTTGTACTTCAGAATTATTTAAATTGATATTGTATGGCTATAGCGCCAGTTTTATCATAATATTTTTTAAAGATTAAAGATTACATTAATAGCCAATTTTAAAGTCATTTATAGTCTTAATCTTATTTTTAATTTAACAAAGGCCCTTCCTTAACACATCAGTGCAAGGGCAAGTCCATTGCATAGAGAGCAGGTGATTGTGCCAAGAGATTTTGAATGTCTTCCAACTAGTTTTGCTGGGCTCTGAACCAGCTCTGCATAGTCCAGTAGTAAGTGGTCTTTTGGGAGCAGTTCAGAGACTGGCCACTGGATCCACAGCTGTGTAGATTAGACTCTCAAGTCCATATTAAGTGCGAAGGGCTCACAGACTTTGTTTCAAAGCAGGACAGCCATCCAGCCTGCCTAAGGTCTGACATGTGGATTTCTTCCCTCTGCTTTGTTCTTTGCAGAGAGTCTAATTAACTTGGTTCTATTGTGCTGCATTTAACCCTGAGAGAATGGGAAGTCAGAATCTGTTGATCACAGTCTAGTTAATGAAGAATGATGTGCATAAATATTTTAGTTAAAGAACTGTATAGTGGAACTTGCTGACTCTCTTGAGTTCTAAACTATGCCGGTCTCTGGCACATACTCTGAGCACTGCTGGAGCAATTTGGAAAAGGCTTTTTAGCATACAAATTAATTTGCAACACCTATATTTGTATCACCTCATGTATGAAATGAAAGCATTGTTTGATAGGGGGGAAAAATGCTATCCCCAAACAAGCTTCTCTAAGTCATGAACAGCATTCAGTGCAGCCAGATACAAGGAAGTCACTCCTGTATGTCCTACTTGGTAGAAAGGAGTATTTTCAAACAGTTGCATTCTTTTTACTTAACTTGATTTCCATATACAAGTTTAGTTTGCACTTTGGAAACATTTCCTTCCTATCACCACTAGATGCTCACTAATTAGAAGCTGTTTATATGCAGTGTGAATTAAGTATTAAGGAAAGAGGGAAGAGAAAAGAATGTCTATAATAGTTTGTATAGTTCTAGGGTGTAGCTGGTTTAATTAACAGATATATGGTGCCAAAGCAAACAAGATGTAAGAATGGAGAAACATTTGAGAAAATTGGGCTAGTACTTGAGACAAAAATCATGTATGAAGTGCTGATTAGGAATGCTAATTTGATTATTATTAATATCTTAAGCAGCTTTCTATTTAGAGACTAAGAGCACAACCCAGACTAGATCTATCCAAATGTCACAAAGTGGTTAGCTTTGGGCCAGAAACAGAACATGATCTCTGTTAGAGGTGGAAATGATCGTTCCTATGTCAGCTGTTTGCCTTACTTACTATGCAGGATTGGTGCTAGGGGGGAGAAGTAACACAGTAAAGCACAACTACAATGTCACAATGATTAGTCAGTGATGATAGGCCTCTTTGGCTCTTTTACACCAATGACAGAAATTAGAGCCACCTCCTAGGGCCTTGCTGCACACTAATTTTAGGTGGCTCCTGGAGCTCTTAACCCCTGGATTCTCCACACAGTAGCATCTGAAATTAGTTTTAAACATACTTTAAGCAGCTTAAAGGAACCCCTTTCCAGGGTAGGTTTATCTCTGATCCGTGTTAGCCAACTCATGTTCCATTGATGTGTGGCCACTCCCCACAGATGAGCTGCCCAAGTTGCAGTCCTTCAGCATCCTAGGATGTAGTGTCCCCTTCCCTACCCACCTGTTCTGTGTGGACAAACTTTCCACCCCCTGAACTCTGCTGTTGTAGTGCCAACCCAAATCCCCCTCCTGTTCCTGAGGGTGTGATTTTCCCACCCCCAGGGGTGCAACCCCATGCAAACAGCCTGCAGAGTACATACCAGCTAACCAGATCACAAGGCACAGTTAGCTCCCTGAGCAGGTTGGTTGGTGGGAGAGAAACAAGGTACATGGCCAGATCAGGTCCCCATGATCTGGGGCTTCCTTCCAGGGACAGGGACAGTAGCAGCCACAAAAGTGCCTTCCCTTGCAACTCCCATCTCCTGGGCACCCCAGGAAGCATGACCAGCACCCCTTGCACTCCAATTTCAAATCCCAGTTTATTAAAACACAAGACCTTCCTTAATTTACATCCTCTCTCTAATGTTTTTTTACTTTATCCTTCAGTGGCTGACTTTCCTCACTCCACGCCCCCCTTCCTCACCCCCATTTCCTTTCCACTCCCACCACCCCCATCCCATTAACTCCTGTCCAGCTGCATGCTCCCCACCCTTCCACCCATCTATCACACCCCCCATCTAGAGCTGGGATAGAAGTCTGACCTCGCTAACCAGCCTTGTAATGGCAACTCATGGCTGTAGCTCCTAGTCAGGCCCCCACTCACCAGCCCTCTAGCTGCAAAACACAGCTGTGTAGGTGGGGGCTAGTCAGAGAAGGTTTTTAGCCTTAAGGTACAACTGATCCATACTTGAGCTAGCACTAGCACAACATTTGAGCAGCTCAAAATGTAACCTGTAACAGGGCCCCTAGATGTTGTAAATAATGTCAATGTTGGCTTGGAGTTGAATCTAGGAGCTATCAGTACCTCCTGCTGGGTTTCTTCCAGCATTCTCTTGTGTTGGGCAGAGCTCAGAAACATGATTTTAGGAGTTAATCTCCCAGTCTTTCTCACTTTGCAGATTTATTTAAATGTAATTTATTATAGTATTATATCAGTAATAGTGTGTTGTTATGGTGTAGGCTCTTTGATTTTAATCCCCTGATTTCTGGTGCAGATAATTTTGAGGGGAATATGGTCTCTATTGCTTTGTCTGAACTTCCCATTATAAATTCTATATAAATGTTATATACATGATTGATTTGATTTTTATTTTTTCTATTTTAAAATGTAATTAATATTTGTGAAAGATGCAGACTATGAGACTTGGAGACTAAAACTTTTGTTGATTCACAGAAAAGAATCAGCATAATTTGAACAGAAGTAAATGTGAATTGCCTCACATTAACCAGCAAAAGAGCTGGAGAGATTAACCAGTTATGAGAAAGGTATTGAACGAGGTGCTTAAAATCATTGTTCTGGCTACTGAATAAAATTTTCACATAGCTTACTTCTTTACTTGCTTTACTAAAAGTATTTTCTATACTAAGAATAAAGCTGTACAGGAGTCTGTTTTACATGTTGTAGAACTGTCAAATAGAAACCCAGCACCTGTAATTTTGAGTTATTTTGGAATTATATGACTATTCAAGATTTGTATTTCACCATTGAAGAGAATTTTTATAATTTTCTAGGTTTTTCATCTTTCCATTACTTCACTAGCATATGCAAAATGGGAGACTGGTATATTTTTGTATGAACTATACATATTAATTTCTTAACTAACAGACCGTTAAAATTGCAACCACATTGGTCCTTTCTAAAAATACTGCTGCATAGCATTGATGATGCATTTTTTATCTTTAGGTCTTTAAGACAGTGTTTCTCAACCTTTTTTTAAACTCAAGGGACCTCTCATTAGACTCGAGGCCAACCTCAGAAAATGACAGCTCTTAATTTTCAGTCATTTTTTTGACTACAGAAAAATTATAGAGCTGTTCTTCTGTTGCAAAGAAATCAGAAAGACCACAACAGGTCAGAAAGTTTGGATTCCTGTTTGAAATCTCTAAGTTTATTTTGTGCATCATGTTTGCACACCTAGCAGTGCTCTAGCGTTATGTGGCACTCTTGAAAGGATCTGAAGGCACCCCAGGGTGCTGCAGCACTATGATTGAGAATTACTGCTCTAAGGCCTCTACAAAATGGGTGGGAATTATTCATTCTAGTTTGCAAATGAGAAAAATGAGGTAAAGAAGTTAAAAATAACTTTAGCACCTCTCCAAAAGCAAGACCTGAGCCCAGATCTCTGTCTTTTCCTCTTGTAGCTAGATCTTAAAGCACAAAGGGTGTTTTTTGCAGTTGGAGTCAGATGCATGTACTCCTTATTCACCCTGGTGGCAGAGACTTGGCCACCAGGAGCAGACACAGGATTAGCTACAGCAGATACAGCAACATCACAAAAAGAAGTGAAGTGGGAAGGGCCAACATTTCCTCTCAGTATTACTTCTGGCAGTTTCCTCCACCCCTTCTTTTCATCTTCTCCATCACAATCACTTCACTTAAGTGTCACATTGCCTGCTGTCCACCCTTCTTACCTTTTGATCTCATTTTCATTTATTTCTTCCCTTTTATGTTTTAGTGCCTTACTCCATTGTTTTACTTCTCTTCACTCCTGGTCTTGGTCTGGTTAAACCTCATCTGAAACTGGGGGAGGGAACATGTATGAAATTTGCACAGAGTTTTGTAGTGATCCCATTAAATGGTCTGCTTGTTCCTCCTGTTGGTTTCTTTCTGCATATTTAAACTGTAAAAGCACCCTAGGTCTAGGTCTGTCTATGTAGGAACGTTTACTGCCTAGCACAATGAGGCCATATATTTAAGGTCCTATTGAAATTGCAGTGGAAGTGTGCTGCGTAGCAGCTCCTTTAATCTTATTTTGTTGTTGTTGTGTGCCCTCCCCTTCCCCCACAATTGGTAGAGGGGCCCTGACAGCCCAGCCACTTGTTGCTGATTGGCCAGGGGGCAAAAAATTGTGATTTTAAATATGCTGCTGTTTTTGTCTCCTGCTGCTGATTGGCTAAAGGGCCCTGGCAGCCCCACTGTTTGCTGCTGATCAGCCAGGAGGCAAAACCCATGGCATATTTAAAACTGTGTTTTTGCCTCCCAGCCAATCAGCAACAATCAGCATGGCCGCTGGGGAGCCCTCTGCCAATTGTGGGGGGAGGGGGGAGCATGGTGAAAAGAACAAGATTCAAGGAACTGCTGTGCAGTTCAGTTCCTATGTGATTTTGGTAGGTCCCTAACTATATTCACTGAGGCTATTATCATTTTGTTAAAGGCATAGAATCATAGAAAATGAGGGTTGGGAGGGACCTCAAGAGGTCATCTAGTTCAGCCCCCTGCTCAAAGCAAGACCATCCCCAACTATATCATCCCATCCAAGGTTTTTGCTAACTGGGTCTTAAAAACCTCCAAGGATGTTAATAGCTTACAGAGATGTGCCAAATTTTAGAGAGATGATTCTGCAAGATAAGTTTTCCTGGAGGGGTGCTGATCACTCCCAGCTCTCATTGACATGAGGGTACAAGGCATTGCTATATTTGTGCTGTAACAAATGAGTTCAGTGGATGAAAAGTCAGGTCAGTCCCAAGTGCTTCTGAAGATCTCATCCATACCATTGAGCCATGTGTCTTTAAAGACGTTTTTTTTAACTGTTGTTCCTCAAAGAAGATATGTGGTTTATTATATAAATACCATGTCTTTTGAAATATATAGTTGTTAATATATGTGTGTGTGTATTACTTCAATGGACTTCAATTACTTTTTGAAAAACAGAGATTCAGAATGATTAGCATAATAATAAAATAATTAAAAATGTTCTAAATATAATTATATTTTATCATTTTTTTTCTGTATAGAAATTAAGGCTAGCTATAAAACAGTTTATATCAGGATGCATTTAATTTAATAAAATTAGTTTAATAAATCACTTTTTTATTAAAATTATAAAGCACTAGCATTTAACTTGAATATAATGTAGAAAATACAGGGTCTATTGACAACATTTCCTAAATTTGATTTTTACTCTGTTACTTACTGGAGAAATATGATATATTATTCATTTGTCATGGTAAAATGTTAGGGAAAAAATCTCTGGAAGGGTTTATTTCACTGTGGAAAAGTATGTGAACAATATTGTGAAAGCTTGCCATGTCAAAATCTGGAATCATTCTTTTAGATTTTCTTTGAAAATTAAGCTTTTAACACCAAGCAACTAACTCACTCAAATATCTGGTTTCAAGGAAAATGCAGCGAGCAATAAAACTGCAGTATCAAATGGCCAGTGTAACTAAATCTTGTTCTTCCTTCAGTGGCCTCAGGACAGTCATTGCAGTGTCTCTTTTTTAAAAAGGTCTGTAATTACTGTTTCGGTTATTTTGCTGTGCCCCACATGTAGGAAAATATGCTTCCTTTCCTTTTGTATTTATCCATAGATATTGTAGCTTCACTTTACATCATATGCAAGTCTATGCAGATTCTTTGTTTAAAAACAAGAAATGACAAATATAGTAAATGATCTCCTGATTATATTCATAAGTTTAGCTATAACAATGATATTGCATCAGGGAGTAATTAAAATTGACTCAATTGACAGGGAATTGACTCTTATAAGATCCAACAAGGTATTTGAGCCTAGTCAACTTCCATCAGCTTCAATGGAAGTTGAGATTATTCAGTGCTTTGCCTAAAGACAGCCCATTATGAGTGCTAGTCCTGTGATGATGGCTGTTTGCCCTCTGTGACTATAGGAGAGTTTGTTTTATTAATGTTGAAAAAAGATCAACATTAACACCTAACAGATGGGCAGATCAGGTTAATATTTGCTAACACAGTAGAGCAACTGTAGTTAGCTGTGTTATTCTGAACTCAAGTAGAAGGCAGAGTAGATTTGCACTTATAGCCTAACCAAATAGGTATGTAGCACATGAGCTGAAGCTCACTTCATCAGAGGCAGTGAAAGGACATGTCAAAAGCAGAGTGTAAGAAGAAGACAGAAATCAGAATATGAAAGACAAGAGAAGGGCAAGAGCGAGGGAGGCAGGGAGGAGGAAAGAGAACAGTGCTGGGAGAGACAAACAAGTAGTAAATCTAAAGGAACAAAGGAATTACCCTAGCTAACTCAGGTAATGGAATGAGAATCCACAGCCCCTTTTTCAACTATACTTAACATGATCCAGTCTGCTGAAATTTCTTGTTTCACAGTTTCCCATTCAAACTGGTTTTTAAATGTTTGCTGTCTGAGAACATTCACTCTCAAGTCAGCAATGAAGTGTCCAGGGAGGCTAAACCGTTCTGCCATAGGCTTGAGTGGCTCATTCCTTCTGTCACTTGGGGATCACCCAGGCTATCCAGTGTAGACAGCTGTGAGCAGGTGACGGCATATATGACATTAATGGAGTTACAAGTCAGTGAACCTTGGATGTTATAATTCATGTTATTCAGTCCATTGATGATGTGGTCAGTATTGATGTAGGGACATAGCAGCCATTTGGGTCTGCTGCAAGGCCTGGTGCCTCAATGAGAGTGGGAGTTAGGTAAGTCCGTTGCTTGAGAGGAGCTGTTGCAGTTTGGGCAGCAGCCTTTAAGTCAGGACTAGTTTGTCCCCAAGACTACTTTGAGATGGTCATCTTTTTCCAGGAAGGGTTGGAGGTCATTAATAATATGTCTAAGGTATTTAAGCTAGGGGCTGTAGGTGACAACCAGATGGACTCTCTTGCCCTTGTCCCAGGGTTGGTATTGTAATGGGTTAGAGTGGGATTTGAGCCTGGCTTTGTTAATTTGAGTGGCTACAGTTTTGCTGTTGTCTTGTAAATGTAACGCAATACTCAGCTTTGGAGATCTGCTTCTACCTTGTGGAAAACTTGGAAAATGTTAGAATATATTAAGGGTAAAGGAATCTGAAATGAGACTCAAATATTACAATTGAATGTGTACTTTTAATGGAGTGAAGAAACGGATCTTCATTTTTGTAAGCTTGCCTGTTCTAACTGTTGAATTCTTTTATTGCTAATTCTTTATAAAAATAACTGCAACTTTTTTCATTGAAATGTTGTGATTTTAAATAGATTTTGTGACTTAAAATTCCAATTTACAGCATGTTCATGCAACTGTCCTCATGAGAAGGCACATATACCACTTGATTTCCATATTAATTACATTAATTTTACTGGGATGCACATCATGCAATGCAACAATTCATTTGCTATGACATTTTCTGGCATTTCAGGAGCACAGCTTTTTAAATAAGGAAACAGGGCATAAACAAATAATTTGGAACTTAATGAAGAGCAATTCCAATATATAGGTACAGAAAGGTTGCACTATATTGTTTTAAAGTTTTATGTAGCACTGATTCATGAAAGCTAGATTTCTTTGGATGTGGAGTTGGAGCATGAGGGCAAAGCTGTTGCTGATGGAATATAAAAATCTTTTAAAAATGAATGTAATAGAATCAGATATTATAAATAAAGATGACACACTATGCCTTAGGTACTTATATTGCCCCCCTCCCCCACAATCTTTAAAGTATTTCTTCTCTCAAATTCCATGGGAGGTTAGGAAAGCACTATAACTCTCATTTGACAGATAAAGAACTGAGATGGAGAGAGATGAAGATTCGTGGTCTCTTAGAGAGTCTGTGGAGAGTGGACAGTTGCTCCCCGTCTTGTAAGTCCTAAGCTCCTGCCAAAACCACTAGGCCCATGCTCTGTTACAGCAGTACAGACATCAGTTGGTTGCTTTAGCAAGGGGTATAGTTGAGATACTGTCAGTATTTCTTTATCATTACAGTTAGGTCTAGTATGACTGCCTATTAAGGTGCCCTCACACTCCTTTGTAAGACCTCTTCTTAGTTGCTATTAACCTTACCAATACTGACTGTTTATATTGAAAGCTTGACTTTTTATAGTTGAAATGCTGGTTGTCTGCCTCAAGCTGATTTTTTCTGTGTGAATATTTTGTGGTCAGAATGGTTCAACACTTTCCAAGAATGAAACTAAGAAAAAATATATTGTTTTGTCCCTGTTACAAAGATTCTGCTGTCTTTCCTCTGAATTGGTAACCTCATGCTTTGGAGCAAGGGCATGAACTTTATTGGGAGCCTGTGTTTTTGTTTGGAATGCATCTTTTGCTGTCATTTTAAAAATCCACTAAAATCTAGCCAAGTTGTAAAAGTCTTTGGTAGTTGCCACTCACACCTGCAGAGCAGCACTTCCTTAGATGTTAGCAGCTAAATTCCATACATCTCAAGCAGTCTCCAGCCTGGAGCTGAACAGGGCTTCCCTTGTAATTACCTCAGTTTCTTATTTTATGAAATGGGAACAAAGATGCCCCTTCATCATTTCACAGGGGTTCTGTGAAGATTAACTCATTAATATGTGCGAGCACTCAGAGACTGCAGTGGTGAGTGACACAAAAAAAAGCTCATAAGGAAACTAATAAAATTCTGCCTTCAGTTTGGCTTTTGAATAGTGTGCTATAAATAAGGCACAGAGCCACACTGTTAACAAAGACAAAACAAAAAATTGTAAAGATGCTTATTAGGTGAGCACCATCCATTCTGTGCACTGAATGCAGTAGTTTGGAAAAAAACAGTATGCAATCATGTAATTAAAGCCTGCATCATAACGTTTATATTCAAGGAGACTGAATTAGGGTTGTACAGGAAAAAAATAAAGTCACTTTCGAATCCTTGACTTTGCAACCTTAATCATGTTCTTTTAACATAGTTCTTTTGTGTGCAATATAAATTTATACAACAGAGGTGGTGGTGGTAGCCATATGATCCAGTGCACTGAAGCAGAATGTAATTAAACTGCAGAGCCAGGGGATAAATTGCCTTTATCATGTACCTTTGACTGCCTCACCCACACTCAGCTCACTAATCCATCTTTTCTGGGCTTTCTCCTAACATTCCAAAGCTCTGAGTATCTTCAGACTACTACTACTACTTTAAAATTTAATTATTGAAATGAATTCCTTGACTGAACTGAACTTTTTACAATGCATAACCCCAATACATTTTCTGTATATGGGCATAGGTTTTATGGAAAGCCTAATTTAAATGGGGCAATTAGTTAAAACAATACCACTGTGACTTATCATATGACTTTTGCCAATTATTGTATGGTTGTCATTGCCACAAGAAGTGTGTGTGTATGTATGTATGTCCATATGATATAAATGAGAGTGTGACTATATCTCTCTCTCAGCAAGGAATCTATGCATATGCTGTATATATGTGTACAGGTATGTGTGGATATATATAAAGTCATTTTATTCATCTCCGTGTATGGACAGGTATTCATCTTAAGCACTAAGAATTTCTGGGAAGTTTGCAGTAGCACAGATATGTATTGTGAAATGCACATACAGCCTTTCAAGTACACAGATATCCAAAGCACTGCAAAGCATGGCAGGAGCATGTACTTCTGGCATGCCATAGCCAGGAGGTCATTGTGCAGTGATCACAGCGTGCTTTGCATAGCCAGGCATGGAGGAAAACACTAATTGGTTGGCCTCCTGGAGAACTCCCTTCCCCAGAACCACAGCACACCTGGTCACTTTCCACTGTCAAAGGCTTGTCAATTATACTTCCATCTCTGCTACCCACATGTCCTCCAGCTTCTGATCCAGCAGTGCTTACAGGTCCATTGTGAGCTGGCAGAGAATTCAGACCTGCCACCACTTCTTTAGAGAACCTGTTGAGCTCCTGCTTATACTGGGGCACAGTGACATGTACAGCTGTGTAGACATGACTGAGGGGCCAATTCGTTTGGTCTTCAGTTTGCCAGTCCATTTAGCGTAGGTAGGTCCACAGTGGAAGAAGCAGCATAGGAAGTGGTTTTGACTACCCAGTGGGTGCTGGCACCGTAATTCATCACTGTGTAGGAGACTGGCAGCAGGTGGGGGGACTCTGGTGCTCCCCCTGCTTTATCAGAGACACTGATGAGTGTCTCCTTCATCCCAACCATAGCCTCTGCAAATTACGGCAACTAGGCACAGACATCCTGCCCCCGGCTGGCACGGTCTTGCAGGGCTCTGATATTCCTTCCACTTCAGGGTGGGGACTGAAGTATTTCCCCTTTGCCCCAGGCATGGCTTTTCAGAATTAAAGCAGATGATCAGTGCAAGAAGCTCATGTCCACCTCCTGCCTTTAGCTCATATGCACCTCCCGAAATGAAAAGTCTCATCTTCACTCCAGTCGCAACAGCCAGTCACTGCACAAAGCTCACAAGGACTGCCCACCTGTGACATTGACCCACAAGGCTGTCATGGTTTTATTGCTTAAGTAGAGGCATTGCAGAGTCTCTCCTTTGCCCTGGCCATGGAATTTACCACTTGATACAAGCTCAGTTACCTTCAAGTTTTTGCTGTATGCCCTTCCTCAATTTGTATAGAATGCCAAAGATGCTGATGCTACAGGAATAGATATTTGTTGCACAGCAGGATAGTTTGGGAGGTCGATTTCCTGGCATGATATTTGGGCAGAAAGGATTTTATCCTGTTCACAACGAAGGACAATACTGAGCAGCATGTCAACATGAAAACCTGTGAGCCTGGCTCTGCCTCCCTGAGACAGTATGACAGGTAGACTCTATGGAACTGTTAGGGCATGGGGTAAAGGAGCAAAGCCTTCAGGATGCTGGGAAACTGAACCACATGCCATTGTGCTATACATGGCCATACAATCATTACACGTGGTACTAGAAATCATCACACTGCCAATAAATTGCTCTTAGAAAGAGCTAACCTCTCATCATAGAATCATCATGGTTTTTTTCACAACAAACTGCTTGGCTATATGCTCACTTTGTATGGTAGCAAAAGGGCATATATCTTTTACAAATGTAATGCCTGTCCATAGCATCAATTCACCTCAATTCAGGTTTCCAAACATTTTTTTTTTAGTATGGACCACATCTTAATAGAGAACAGTTGCCATAACTTGTATGTATCTCCAAATATTTTAAACTTAAAGTTATAAGCTAGTGGCATTCTTTATACTTGTCTAAAGCAGTCATTCATTTCAGTGCATGCAGGATTTTATTTTATCTTCACAAAGTCTGTGAAAACATGTATTTTCCATTCCTGAAGGCAAACTTCATTTTGACTGGCAGCATTAAAACTGGATGTTCTCTTGTTGAAAATTCTTTGTTAAATGGAACTGAATGTTTTCTTTTGCATGTTTTAATGTAAGCCTACAAAAATTTCAGTCTCATCACCTTTGTGTTCAGTAGATCAGAGCTTCTGATCACACAGCACAAAGAAGTGACTGCCTATTGCTTTTAAAGTGGAAACTGTAACTAAGATAATGCATTATAAACTCTCGCTTGTGCTTCAGGGTACATGACAATTGCTAAAAGCCTAGGTACTGGAAGAAATTCCCTTTCGCATAGATGATTTTTTTTTCTAAACAACCAGAATGCACAAAAAAGAAATGGTCAAGTTATTGATCGGCACATTTTATGATCTTTCAAGCTATCCATAGTTTGCTACTTTACTTAATTATCATTGATTCCTTTTTTCTGTTAACTTCCACTATTTTTTTGCTATATCATTTCAGAATTCTCTGTCTTTTAATATTACACATGTGTGAGCTTAATAGCCTCTACCATCCACAGTAAGAACCACTTCTGAGGTGGGGGAGCAGGGCAGATATGTATAACATCACAGTACACAAATTGGGCTGCCACAGTTTCACTACAGCCTAGTACATCTCCCCATCAGCTTTCATTTTCAGGTGTGCTACCTAAATACATGCATGCTTAATAGACTTCTGTCAGCTTACCTGTTAAACCATACATATCTCACTCTTACTACCTCTCTTTTACTGTCCAGGAAGACAGTCCACTTGGCTCCCCATTTGTTTTCCAAGATAAGTGTGCTCTCTTCCTGTCTTGCTCATCCACCAGAGTCAAGTTTGTTTTCAGAAGAGGTAGCTCAAGTAGTTTTACTTGCCTGGCAGAGGAGATGCCCCTTTTGGCTTTGAGTGACTTGATGTGGTTGGAGGGTTGGGCCTGTCCCTTGTACTGCAGGTAGGCTGGACCTTGTAAGAGTCTAATGGTGCCTCCAAATGCAAGGATCTCAGCTACACAATGTATGGCGATGGGAGATTGCTCTCTAGCTTGCTCCTTTGGCCTTTTGGCTAGGGGCAAGCGAGACTATGGGGCATCTTAACTCCAAGGCTTCTGGGTTTGAGATTTGCATGTAGGGTGCCTGTCATGGATTTGGGAGTATCTGAAGCGCCACACTGAAAAGTCTGGGAGGTAGGATACTTGCTGATGGTAAAGCTATGCAGACCTGAATGATTGAACTTTGCTTAGTCAATAGATTTCGGGACTGATTTGTCTGATTTAGCCCGACACACAATTTCAAAGAAAAAGAAGAAGAAAAAAAGAAGAGTCAAGTTTGCTGTAAGAAGCAAGCCTTATGATCAGCTAATTAAAATGAACTTACCTTAGTAGAAGTATCTAAGTTCTAGGTTTTGCGGAAAGAGGCCTGCATAGCATTACTTGTCCTTTGCAGTTACCTTGTTGCTCCCATGGGGAGGTTCCCTTCTCAAGTGGGACTTCTTGAGAATCAGGGGTAGAGCAGGGCTTCCCAACCTTTTTTTTAGCATGACCCCATTTAAACACTGGAAATTTGTTGCAACCCCAAAATGATGCAGACAAGATCAACAAGTCATAAATATGCATTACAATAGTTATGGTCTTTATATTTTTCATTCAAGATGTTTAAAGTAATTTTGACTTCTTGTTAGACTTAAAAAAACAACAACATTGAATATAAAAACTAAAAAGCTATTAAATGCATTTATTTGACATTTATTTCAATTGTGTTACCTCTGGATTATATTTACTATGCTGCCAACTGTTAAACAACCCTAGATGTCACGGTTGCTAAATTGAGGCTTAAAAGTATGTAATACACAGAAGTTATACAGGAAACTAGATTGCCATTACTGTTCGCCGTTAGTGTTGCTATGCTTGCTCAGGACAACAGTCTTTCTAAACTCCCACTAAAAATAAAGCAATAAAACCAAAAGAAAATGTCTTGCATTCCTTTTGTTTCTTGTTCTCATCCTTGGCATTAGTTTTATTGCTATAGCTCGAAGCAGAAACTTTTCTGAGAAAAGCATCCATGTTAGATTTCTCTGTCATGTAATACATATTTCAGTCAGTCAGTATCAACATACTGAGTTTACGTCAACTTGCCTTGCATTGGAGCTGCGTCTGTCGTGCATGGACAAATAACTGCCATGTGCAAGTTGCATATTTTTAAACAAGAAGCGTATTCACCATAATCAGTTGACATTGGTGAGTCTTTTTGCAATCCCATTTTTTGGGAACCATTAGGGTAGAGGCTTACACTGTCTGAAGTCTCCTTGGGTGCCTACACATGAGTGTAGAGGCTGCTCCTATGTGCTGGAATTCTGGTGGATTAATTGAGTCTGACGAACTGTGGAAATTACTGCGCTCCAGCAGTCTCCTATGTCTCGTGTACCAGCGTCCCTGTGCTTCAAAATGGAGGTGGGGGCGCTTGAACTAAGTATCATCGAATGAGCTTCAGTTCAAACACCCCTACCAACATTTTTAAGTGTGAGGGCACTGATACAGGAGAAGCAGCAGCACTTTAATTAGAGAAACTCTCAGAGTCAATCTAATTAAAGCTCTGCTGCCCCTCCTCTCCCAACCCCATAGCAGATGTAAAGGTGCCCCTTGCATTTTCTTTCTTGTTGTAGGTTGATTGGTGATTACGTAATTGCCTGTTGCTGGCTTCTGTCACTTTCTTCTAAAGCACCCAGTATAAGAGCACTATCAGACAAAGGATACTAGAATAATAAGGAATATCAGTTCCTGTGATCCTACATTGTTT
The DNA here is from genome assembly GCF_030867095.1 of Alligator mississippiensis. Taxonomy (NCBI): domain Eukaryota; kingdom Metazoa; phylum Chordata; order Crocodylia; family Alligatoridae; genus Alligator; species Alligator mississippiensis. The sequence goes on along the minus strand of NC_081824.1, from coordinate 220,142,799 downwards.
ATAATGTTGTAGCACCAGTTGGCCTTATCCCACTCTAATAATATCAATGTCCCCAGTTTGCAGTTTTATGTAATTCTTCTTTTTAATGTATGGAAACATAACCTTAGAATAAGGAAGCCTATTAAGTCAAATATGTAGATACTTGGCAAATGCAGGACTGTCCTCTCTTATTCACTTAATATACATATTTTTGTCCAATATTGTTCTAGAGGTTACAAGCAATGGGGTTTTTACCTTGGGGAAACAGTTCTCCAGAGAAAAATATATCACTATCTGCCTGCATTGTGGGATAAAGCACTAAAATGCCCATTTTGTTAAAGGAAGTTTGCAATCTTACAATCCATATTTTGTACAATATCCTGTTGCCTGTATTTCTAACATCTTTGCTTGTTTGTTTTTTAAATCAGTGGTATTTACTTTACAATTTTTACATTACTTGTTAATATGGGGTGCTTGTACACACGATGGGAGTTTAATTTGGTTTAGTTCTCCCTAAATTGAAATGGTAGGATTTAAAAACCCCACCATTTCCACTGTTTCAATTTAGAGAATTAAACTGAACTAAAACTCCATGGTGTGTACATAAGGGTAGGGGCCCAATCCTTAGAGTTTAGCTGCCTCTGTTGAGGCAGGGATGGGGGTGGGGAGGGCAAGCTGCCAGCAAGCCGAGGGTTCCCTGAGCTGTGGGGGTGGCAGTGCTTTCCTCCATGACGGCACCTGCCAAGCGGCACCCACCCACTGGCACCTGGCCCAGGCAGTCCCAGGGCAGCGCCGCAGCCATGGAGGGAAGCACTGGGCCCCCGTGCATCTCAGGTAGGCGGGCAGGCTCCAGGAGAAAAAAAAAGCCTGCCTGAATGGGCTGCCACTGGGTCACACAGCCCCTGAGCTGCATGGGGCCTGGTGCTTCCCTCTCTGATTGCAGCACCCCCTGGGACTACCCAGGCCAGGTGTGAGTGGTTGGGTGCCATCTGGGGAGCACTGCAGCCGTGAAAGAAAGCACTGGGGTCACCCGCAGCTTGGGGGCTCCCTTGCTGTGGGAGAGGCAGGTAAACTCCAGCACCCCTGCACCATCCCCGCCACCTTCCTGCCATTTGGGACTGTTCGGGAATGCCTGGCTTGCCCCTAGGGCAGCAAGGTGGCAGGAGGGGAGCTGAGTGTGCTGCTGGTGGGAGAAGGTGGTCGGGATGGTGTACTGGGTGCTAGAAGCCTGCCAAGCCGAAGATTCCCTGAGCACATCAGCTTCCAGCGCCCCATGCACTGTTGCACTTCACTAGGTAGCAGACTAAAATGCCTCAGAGGTGTTTTATCTAGCTACGTTACAAAGTCATTTAAAGTGGAATACACCGCTGAGCGTGCAAACAGCAACGCCATTAAAGTGGTACAAAAGGGCATTTAAGCCACGTTAAAGGCCAATTTTGTTGTGTGTACAAAGGCCCATGAGCTGTTCTCTGAGCCTGGACAACAACTATCAGAAGTGTTACTGAACTTTTCAGCTATTCATTTTTACAATGCTTTAATTGAAGGCACTGTAAGGCAATGCTGGTTTGTTTACAGACAGTTGTTCCTATTTGCATTCATAGATTTCATAGATTTCGTAGACATTAGGGCTGGAAGGGACCTCGGAAGATCATCGAGTTCAGCCCCCTGCCCAAAGGGCAGGAAGTCAGCTGGGGTCATAGGATCCCAGCAAGATAAGCATCCAGTTTCATCTTGAAGGTGTTCAATGAAGGCGCTTGAACCACCTCTGGTGGCAGGCTGTTCCAGACCTTGGGGGCTCGGACAGTAAAGAAATTCTTCCTTATGTCCAGCCTGGAACGATCTTGAAGTAATTTGTGACCATTTGACCTCGTCATCCCTTGGGGCGCTCTGGTGAACAAACATTCCCCCAGATACTGGTGGTCACCCCTGATAAACTTGTAGGTGGCCATCAGATTACCCCTGAGCCTGCGCTTTTCCAGGCTAAAGAGCCCCAGGGCTCTCAGCCTGTCATTGTAGGGTCTGCTTCCCTGACCTCTGATCATGTGTGTGGCTCTTCTCTGGACTCTCTCAAGCTTCTCCACATCCTTTTTGAATTGTGGAGCCCAAAACTGGACACAGTACTCCAGCTGCGGCCTCACTAAGGCGGAGTACAGGGGCAGAATGACGTCCCGGGATTTGCTTGAAAAGCATCTATGGATGCAAGCCAGCGTTTTGGTCGCTCTTAGGTGGGGAGGTGGGGAAAAAATCCCACCATTTTCACATACTAGGAAATACATACTTTGGAGCCATTTTCAGTTTAGTTTAGGTACAATTGGATCAGTTCTCTTCAGCTGTATGTTAGGCAGCCTCAAACCTCGTGCCTTGGTCTGACAGCATGGCTGCTCAGTTCAGCCTGCCACCCCATAGCTAGCCACGCAGGCTGGGCAAAGTTGATATGAAGCCTCCTGTAGGGCCTAACTCTCTACCCATTCCTTGTGACTGGGGTGACTGTCTGGGGTCAGCTGACCCTCCACTTCCCTGACCAGAAGTCACTTGGCTGCTACCTCTTGGCTCCTTGACTCGGCGTGACCCTGGACTTTGTTCTTGGTTTGATCTCCTGGCTTCCTGACCCACTTCGACCTTGGATTCTCTTTATCCATCTCAGCTCTAGTTAGTGCCTTGACCCCCAAGTGGGCCTGGAACTGGCTGCCCATGTCCCAGTGTGACACTATATTTTCTACTTGCTGCCTTTCACTCACCCAGGTTCTTGTAGGTATTTTATATTTCTCTATATAAAAAATGGCACATAAACACAACACAAAGTAAATCCAAAGAATATAGGAAGAAACCAATGTGCAGCTTAAATAATTATTTGATATACAGCTTCATGCCTCCTCATTTCTTTTATCTTCCCTTTTTTTCAAATGGATATTTCAAAGGTATGCATGTCTCAAAATTTAGGCCATTATCCTGAAGCTAGATGTAATAAGCCAAGTCTACTTTGGAAAACTTACTGTATCCAGCAGCAACACTTCTCTGTCTGGATGACCTCAATGTATGTTTACCATGCATGGTCATATTTTACACCTAACATTATATACTTGAAGAACCTGTTACAGTATACCATACTTATGTGAATAAGATTAGATGGATTTTTTTCAGGTTTAGGGCTTAAGGATTTTGCAGGCGTTCTGGTCCTGATCCTGCACATGTTTATCAGGCCCATGCCTACTTTACATGATAAGCAGTTTTACTTAGCCTATTTGGGTGTGGCTCAGATGACTACTTATGTGTTTAAAATGATCTGTGTTGTAAGTGATTATAGAAACGAGTCCCAAGTTTACTAAGATTCCTAACCAAGAACTGAGCAATGTTGGATTCTGGTCTCCACTTGGAGTGTTTGGAATCTGTAAAAAGTCTGATCTATTATTTGATTTAAAAAATAAGTGGCTGACTTCAGAATTCTCCTTTTGTAAAAATTTTCTTTCATTCTGAATTGGAACAGACTTTTTAAAAATATTTTTTCTGTGAAAATTCAATTTTTAATTTCAAATTTTATTTTATGTTTTGTTCCCTTTTATGTTACCTTTATATTATTTCATGACACATCAGTAATTGTGAGGCACATTATAATGCAATTATTAATGGAAGCTGCTACTCAATATTGATTGGAATATCTTATTCTTTTTTAGATCAGCAGCTCCTATTATAATGAAACATGCTGACCCTTTAATGCATATTGCATGGATTTCAAAGTTTTGAAAATTTTCAAAATGGAAATATCCCCAGTGAAAAGTGCTGTCTTTCAGAAAAAAATTTCTGCGGGATTTATTTTCAAAGTGAATATATTAGATAACAACATTCATTTTTATTAAAGAAGCTTTTTCTGTTGAAAACTTGTTTTGACCAAAGTTTCAAACCAACTTGAACTTAAAGACCATCAAGTGATTTACCACATCTTCAATGTAAACTGCTCCTGTGGTTAATCATTCTTATCATTAAAATGTGTGTCTATTTAAAAAAAATTCTGCTTCAGCTTCCAGCCATTTATTGACATGCCTTCTTTGTTAGATCAAAGTGCTAATTAATGTTGGATACCATACATAAGTGTGTGAAGCAGAAGGAAAAGAACATATCCCTATTTCTTTTTTTCTTTCTGTTGTTTAGGTTATGACATGTGAACCATCTGCATCTGTTGCACAGATGATTCACCAAATTGTTATACATCTCCTTTTATCAGCCTCAGGTGTTGAGATCCTTTGAAGCTGCTCAGAGTGGTTATGGGTGTTAAGGGTGCGGGTTTCTTTCTCTTATTTGACTGGAGAGCAGGGCACAGTCCCTAGGATTTTGGTTCCATTATTTTCTGAGCATTGATTCCTGGCATCTGAAATAGGACAACTGTGTATTTTGGTGATAGAAGTTTCAGCTGTTTTTGTTTTTAGTTAGGGATGAGTTTCTGGATTACTTTAATTTTGGTCTGTGGAAATGCCAGCCTCTCACTTCCAGTATTGAAAAATGTGTGTTTCTGTTATGAGTATCTTACATACATGTCTCCCATACTTAGTTTGACGTTACATCACCACACTGATCTTTGCTCTTTAAGTGCTGTAATGTGCTGATTGGGCCCCTTAGGGGCTTATGTGTGACAGCTAGTTCTGTGCTAAATGACATTATCTGTGCTGATGCATGATATCACACAGTCAAATATTGCAGGGTGCTGAGCCTTCCCTGAGTACCTTGCAGCAGTAGACCCTCCGTTTATGTTGGGGAATGATTTGAGAAGTTATAAAGTAGAAATTTTTTGTGAACTGTGCATGATAACAAAGGACATTATAATCACTGCATCATGGCACTGATTATGGATGCTGTCCATTCAAAGTAGCACTTATAGATTTTTTAGGTAGAAGCTACTTTTGCTGGACTGTGCTCGCCTCAAGAGAAAGAAAGATGCCTCCTAAAGGAAAATGTCAGTTTGTGGCAATGTTTAGCAGTGCCTACCATTGTGATTCCTCTGTTGAACTGAAGCCTGATGGGTTCAGGATTGCAGGGTTTGTCTCCACAACATTATACTTAGAATTGGAGTGACATCCAAAAGCATGAAAGGGATATGTGTAATGAGGCTACATCGGAGTCCTGGGCCCAGCTGGTCCGAATCAGAGGTTCAGGACAGTTCATTCTCTGAGGCTGCAGGGAAACAGGTGCTGCCTGCAGCAAGCCCAGATCAGTGCCCAGGGCCCAGCTGGTCCTAATGAGGCAATCTGGAAAGCCAGTCTCCTGAGGCCACAGGCAAGGGACTCCAGCTGCTCCAGCCTTTAAAACATAGGCCCAGCCTGTATACTCTAGCCAGGCAAAGATTGAGGTACTTTCTCCTGATCTTTGTGTGCTTCCTGGCTTGCTCTCATTGGACTTCTGGTTTTAACTTTTGGCTCTTTTTTCTAGTTTGAGTTTTGGCATATCCTCACTCTGGCTTTGGCTTCTGATTCCTGCTTTGATCCTGGCTCTTTGGGAACCCAGATCCTAGACTTCGTCTGTCTGTCAGATGACCACTCCTGACTGCCTATGCTCCAGTCCCTAACAATATGGAGGCCTTTACTGGGAAGGATAATGCAGTAGTTAAGTTGTGCTAAACTCTACCTGATGGGATCTGTCTGCAAGATCCTGGGAATCATAGGAGCTACTGACTAGATTAACACAATATTGTGTATTTGGTCCATAGCCAGTTGGGTGACTTCCACAGTAATTTAAAAAACTGGCCCTTGTTAGTGAGGCACTTATGACTTGGCATGAATAGAGGAGACTTGGAACAGGTGAGAAGCCTGCAGATTCATAATTTGCCTTAAGTGGTAAAGCAATTCTTAATTAAGGTAGCAGAGCAGACATCTGCACGGACCAACTGATATACTTTCATGCTTTTTTGGTACAACAAAGACTGATTCAGTGCTGAGAGAGCCTTCTCCTGAGTGTGACTGTAGAGAAGTCTGAAATGGTGCACTGAACAGTATGCATAGGGGTTAGGGGAGTCCATTGGGCTTCTACAGGTTGACAAGGCTAGAAAATATATCCATTTGGAGGTGGCTACATTTCTTCATGATCACATTTGAAACTAAAATTATTCAACAAAGGTGAGTCTGCTTCTTTGGCAGGGAGGCAGATTTGTTTTTGGCAGGAAATTGTTAATAGGCTGGGCAGCTAGGTTGGCGTGTTGGAGAAGCAGCCAAGCTAATTTTGATTACCATTGCCTCCTATTGGCTTGTATCTACTGCTGATAATAGATCAATAGTGGGTTTGGTCCCATGATATTCAGAATTGGATGTGGACTTAAGGACAGACTTCCACAGAAGCAGCTGGAGAATAGGGGTGTGGCTCATAGTGTGTGGCACAACAAGGGTACAACCCCATTTTTTTAGCTACTTAATATTAAGGAAGGGTAATGACCACCAAATCATTCACTCAAAGTTGTCCTTCCACTTCAAGTCTTAGCCTAAGCACAGAGGCAACCCCCCAAAGAAATGTGAGTTTCCAAGCTGCAAAATCAATCTTGCAAACAAAAATTTCAAACAACACTTCATTCAAAGCTTGAAAGCCAAACCCATACTGCAGACACCTCACCTGATGGACCCCGGGAACACATCAAGTGAATAGTCCTGGAGACCACCTGGACCTGGGGTCAGTACTAAGAGAAACTGAGACTGGTTTGATGAAAATGACAAAGACATCCAAGCTCTGTTCACAAAAAAGAGAACTACTCCTCAAGCTCTTCTAGTATAGCCATCTAACCAAGAGAGAGAGGCTGCTTACCGCCAGGCATGTAACACCCTTCAGCGGAAATGGTGTGACATCCAAAATGAATGGTGAACTAATCTTGCAGAAAGAATGAAACTATATGCTATTCTATGAAGCCCTGAAATCTGTCTATGTCCCTACTTTCCTGATCCAAAGCCCACTGAGGGTCTCAGATGGCTGGACCCTACATATTGACAAAGACTTCGTCATGGACTGATGGTTTGAGTGCTTTCAAACTGTCTTTAGTGTTGAACACGTAGTACATGAGTCTGCCATCAACTGAATCAAGCAACTGCCTGTTAAGGAGGAGGTAGATGAGCATTCTACACTGAAAGAAACCTTCACTGCTATCGACCAGATAAAAAACAACAAAGCCCCTGGAACTGATGGAATTCTACCTGAAGCCCTGAAATATGGTGGTCCTGTCCTACACTCCAAACTCCTTGAACTCTTTATAGCTTGCTGGGAAAAGGGAAAATTCTACAAGATCTGCATAACACCGTAATCATCATCCTGTATAAGAATAAAGGTGACAAGTCAGGCTGTTCCAGCTACTGAGGGATCACCCTTCTGTCCATTGCTGGGAAGATTCTAACTACAATCCTGCTCAACAGGCTTGTGTTTGGCAGAGCAGAAGAGGTCCTTCCAGAGAGCCAGTGTGGCTTCAGAACAACCAGAGGCACAAAAGATATGGTATTTGTACTCAGACAAATACAGGAAAAATGCCAGGCGAATAACAAGGGGCTGTACATCACTTTCATTGACCTTACCAAGGCGTTCGACACCACAAATCGATAAATGCAAGGTTCTCCACCTTGGGAAGAAAAACCCGCAGCATCCTTATAGGCTCGGCAGTGCTATGCTGGCTATCACTATGGAAGAAAGAGACTTGGGGGTCATCATTGACCACAAGATGAACATGAGCCTGCAATGCGATGCTGCGGCTAGTAAAGCGACCAAAACGCTGGCTTGCATCCATAGATGCTTCTCAAGCAAATCCCGGGACGTCATCCTCCCCTTGTACTCGGCCTTGGTGAGGCCTCAGCTGGAGTACTGTGTCCAGTTTTGGGCTCCACAATTCAAAAAGGATGTGGAGAAGCTTGAGAGAGTCCAGAGAAGAGTCACACGCATGATCAGAGGTCAGGGAAGCAGACCCTACGATGACAGGCTGAGAGCCCTGGGGCTCTTTAGCCTGGAAAAGCACAGGCTCAGGGGTGATCTGATGGCCACCTATAAGTTTATCAGGGGTGACCACCAGTATCTGGGGGAACATTTGTTCACCAGAGCGCCCCAAGGGATGACGACTAGGTTGAACGGTCATAAACTACTACAAGACCGTTTCAGGCTGGACATAAGGAAGAATTTCTTTACTGTCTGAGCCCCCAAGGTGTGGAACAGCCTGCCACCCGAGGTGGTTCAAGCGCCTACATTGAACACCTTCAAGAGCAAACTGAATGCTTATCTTGCTGGGATCCTATGACCCCAGCTGATTTCCTGCCCTTTGGGCAGGGGGCTGGACTCGATGATCTTCTGAGGTCCCTTCCAGCCCTAATGTCTATGAAATTTATGAAGGTGTCTGGAAGATTCTCAAGAAGCTTGGATGCCCACCTAAGTTCCTCACTTTGGTCAGGCAACTCCATGACAACCAGTGTGGACAAGTAAAGTACAATAGCAACCTCTTGGGCCCCTTCTTCATCTCCAGTAGAGTTAAGCAAGGCTGTGTACTTTCCCCTACTTTGTTCACCATTTTCTTCACCATGATGCTACAGCAAGCATCAGACAATCTTGGGGAAGGTGAGGAAGGTGTTTACATCCACTTCCAGGCAGATGGAAACCTCTTCAGCCTCAGACAGCTACAGACTCATGGAAAGACCTCGCAACAGCTCATCCGTGAACCTCTGTTTGCAGATGATTATGCCCTGGTGGCCCATATCCAACAAGATCTGCAGCACATGACCACTTGCTTTGCTACTGCAGCACAACTCTTCAGACTTACCATCAGCCCGAGGAAAACTGAAGTTCTTCATCGGCCAGTGCCATGCTAAGCTTATGTGCCACTGAAGATGGCCATCAAAGAAACTGAGCTAAATGCTGTCAAGCAGTTCACCTACCTAGGGAGTGTCATCTTGTATGACGCCATGATTGACAAGGACATAGACAATAGACTCTCAAAAGCTAGCAGCGCCTTTTGGCAGACTCTACAAGTGGGCCTGGAATAGTCACAGCCTACGGATCAAAGTCAAGGTGTACAGAACTGTTGTTATCTCCATCCTACTGTACAGTACTGAGTCATGGGTCTTATATCACGGCCATGTACACCTCCTTGAGCATTTTCATCAGCGCTGCCTCCGCACCATTCTCAAGATCTGCTGACAGGATTATGTCACCAAAGTGGAGCTGCTACAAAGAGCCAATACCACCAGTATTGAGGTAATTCTCCTGCAGACTCAGCTGTGGTGGGCAGGCCACATGACCCGGATGGATGACAACCACCTACCAAAGGCCATGCTGTACAGGGAACTGATGATGGGGAAACACAACAGAGGCACCCCACACAAGCGCTTCAAGGACATTCTGAAGAGGTCCTTTTCTGCCCGTAGTATTGACCACAAGCTGTGGGAAACACAGGCTGCTGTTCGTGATGCCTGTTGGCTCCAAATCAAAAAGGCAAATAGCCTTCTTTGAATGTCAGCACAGAACCAGCATTGAGGAGAAGAGAGGTAGGAGGAAATAGGCATCCTCATCTAGCAGCAATCAGCCATGCATGTGTAACCATTGCAGCAGGATTTTCCTCTCTGCAATTGGACTGATTAGTCACCAGCAGGCCTGGAACCGGTGTGGACAGTTACCTTCCTAACATCTTTGTCTGTGAAGAACTGCCAGAAATATGAAGGGAGGGTAATGGGGTCCTGGCAACAGACTAGGACCATCAGTGGAGGTATTGGTGGAGTACTAACAGCTGATCTCTACCAGAAAGAAAGAGCTTTCTGATCTCTACCAGAAAGAAAGGGTAGAAGGAATTATGACATGTATTTACCAGCTATTGCTGCATAGGCCTCAAATGACATAGTAAAGCACTGGCCTAACTAAACCTTGCACTTTCCTGCATGTTGAAGGCAATTGATTGTTCTTATAGGTGAAGAGCATAGTCTCTATTTCTGATATTTCTCAGGACACTGCAACAGTACAGTTGAAGTAGTTTAAACTGTAAGCTGCTTTTAGCAGCTGCCTAGTTTTAATCTTGAATTTTCTGTCCCTTTGAAATCATTAATTTTGATAGTCCATAGTAGAATGCTTTGTTTTTTCATGCTTAAATTGCCGACAGGTACTTTGAATCTTAACTTCACCTCAGACATATTTTTAGCTGGGAATCTCTAATTAGGTTGAATTTTAGACCTGGCTAAAATTTCTACCTCCTCCTGAGAAATTATTCCATTCCTGTACTTCCTTTCATTTGAATGCATGGGTGTTTCTTCATGATTTTTTGTATGGGGAGGGATTTTCATTTGTACAGTGCCTCCCAAGGTCTAAAATCTTGCATTTATTTATTTATTTTTACATCTAACTTTTAAAATTCTTGAAATATAGTTTTCTCATGTACAGGATCACAGACCATTCCTTAACATTACACAAACATTGTTGCTAAAATGTGTAGAAAAGAGGTAACTGTTATGTTTGTATCAAGGCATTCATAAATGAATGACTCCATCCCAAGTGTGGGAAAGACTGCTGCCACACTGGTAAGCACAGAATATATTATAAACTTAAGGTAAACTATGTGTTTTTTTATTTTACGGCATGAAAAGACATGTATAACATTAATAATACTAGTTACAACTGTTAACGGAAAACTACAAAAACTTTTGTAATGGCTGTTTGTTTGAGTTGGAATTTCTATGGTTCAGTGAACCTTTGTTGCTATGAGAAGTGTTTTAATATTGTGGCCTTTTTTGCCTCATCAGGACATACAATTTTCTGTTATAATGTCCTTTTGAAATAGGAAAGTTCTATGATCTTGTGCTTCTGCCTATCATTAACAGGATTATAGACCTTGCAGTTATTAGCCCATTTTTTGCCGTTAATTAGGCCTTTATGGTGACTCATGACATCTGCTGTGATGTTATCCAGTTTGTGGCTCATTTCCTTTCCTGTCTTTCTTTCTTGTAGTCTGTGAATCCCTTCCTCCAAATTTTTTTATTTTACTTCCATTTTGTATTTCCTGCTTCCAGGGTAGAATCATTTCCTACCCCAGGTGCAGTATGGCGCTCCAGCAGATCTTTTTTTTTATGTTGGAAGAGTATAATTCTCTACAAGTCTTCAGTTGCTGATAGCCAGTATCAGGCCTCCTTTAGTGTAAGATTTTCTGTTACAATACCAGCCTACAGCTCCTCTAGAACTTTATGTAAGTGCCCTGATGGTCTTGCTTGAATGTACACAATGGACCCAACTAAATCTAGGACTAGAAGTTCTAAGAACAATTTTGAAGTGATCTCGTAAGTAGTAAGGAATCAGAACTCATGGTAGAGGTGATATCTTTTATTAGACCAACTAGATATTTGCAAAAAAAAAAATCTTTATTTGCAAGTTTTTGGGCACAAGCACCCTTCTTCAGGCATAGGAGAAAAGATAGTAGAAGTTCTCCCAGGTAGAAATGAAAGTTTATATTTCATAGGAGAGTTGAAGGCGTGGTAAAATCTCCTGTTTGGAACAGTTCATTGTAAGTAGTAGTATTTCTTGTCAATACCAGCAAGAGGCACTCCATTAAGAGTTATTCTTACAAATTAAAAGATAGAAATGTGGAATTACTGTGGTAAGATAGACCATGCCAATGGGGAGACCATTCCATCTGAATGAAAGTTAACAAAAATGGAGATAGCAGTTACTGTTTTTTAGTTCCAGAATGTTTTTACATTTTATCCATTTGTCAAATTGATCAAAACTGGTATTTGGGGGCCATCCCGACTACTCAATTTGATATTAAGAACTTCGGGCAAATTTAGTTTCTCCTTATGATAACATCATGACTTTTGCCCTCCCTCTACCAAACTTCCTATTCCCTCCCTTTCCTAATTTGTTTGCATTCCGTTCACCGCTGTGACTCTCGCATAACGTAGACATAACAAAGCTTGCTCAAGTGCTGATAGAAGTCTGGTCGTGGCAGCATGGAACTCGATGTGGATTATAAGACCTGCCCCTGAGGCCAAGTCAAAATGGGGGTGGTTATTCTGTAGTGTGTTCTAAACTGCTGAGGCTAAATTGCTACCCACATTCGCTGATGTACAACTTGTTCAGGTAGGTCTGCACTGAATAGCAGGCACAGTGGTGGCTACTGTGTTTAGATGTGCCAGTAATCAATGTAATGCTAGTGATTGTGTATAGATCACTACTAGGGCACTTAACTGTACTGGAAAACAAGTAGCCTCTAGATTCCATAATTCTCTGAGACATTTCACTTGAGAGCACTTGAGAGCAGCCATTTACCATTATGCCACTGCTCCAAAGGCCCAAGCTTAAACGGTTCTAAATAAAGCAAAATCTGCCTTAGAATCAGATGCCATTCTGATCCAAGCTGTTTTGAATTAATGAAATCCTAAACAATCTACCCCAGGGCTGTCTACCACCTAAGCAACTGTACCCTGGGCTGCACTAGTATGATTTCTGAGCCATGCCCCCCACTGCCAACTGCACTGCATCTGCAGGTAGACACACAAACTGCTGCACTATGCACATGGGCAGCCCATCCCTCCGTTCCCTTACTGTGCTGTGAAGCAGGCTCCCCTAGCCCCATGGGCTGCACTGCCCTATCTCCTAGGGTGGGAGCAGGAAGCAAAAGCTGAGAGAAGGAGGGGGAGCCTGGAGGCTTCAGCAGCCAGGGCAATGGGGTAAGTGGCAGCCTGGCCTGGAGTCTAGTCTAACTACCTGTGGGATGCATACAGCCCATTTGCCAACAGTTGGACAGCCCTGATCTACCTTACCTGTAAGCTCATTTTAATTTGTAGCATGTATTCTTCCAATAAATAAATAATAAAAAAGCTCCCAATTGAATTGTAAAAGTTCATAGTTTGCTTGGCTGTATTTCTAAAATAATGTGGATCTTAGAGAGGAGACAGACAGGCCCCTCCTGCTCCCCCCCCCCCCAACTCCATACAATAATGAGCTCTTGGTGATTTTTTTTTACAGTTTCACTGATCTTTGCAGCAGCTGAATCCTTTCTCACTGTACACTTTTGAAGGTGACAGTTTGATTATATATGAATGGTGAAAATTTGTCCCACTGTAATTAATTGGAGTTTTGCCAGTTATTTTACCCAGTGCATTATGTATGTGATGCATTTTGTTACATTTTTTAGAGAGCCATCCAGATAATCATTTCAGTAGTATGCCCTGCTAAGGGCTGTAAAAGACAGATGATTAAGCCTGAACCATATAAATACTTTTTGTAGATACCTTTCCCCCAAAGTTTCATTAACGTCACTGACAATTGTTGCCATTGAGCTGGAAGCAGGATAGCAAAAGGAGATATGAGTTTTGACATTTCCACTTATTATAAAGAAGCAGATTTACTCATTGGCACGTACTAGCTTCTACTTGGCCTTAAACAGCTTTGCTCTCCCATTATGTTGAAAGACCTACTCCTTTCAGGTTTTCAAGCTGTCTCCATTACTGTTTCAAAGGTTTATAATTTATGATGTATGGTATGCATGACTGCCCAAAGATTTTCTTTATTCCTAAATTAGTCACTTTAAAAAATGTGGTTTGACAGTGTGAGGTGGAATATTTGGGCACATACCTAGGATTTGAAACATACTCTACACCAGTTATTTCTTTAAACGACAGGAGCGAGATCATTATCCACAGAAAGAATTGCCACCATGGTCTCTTGGTAGCAGTGTGTAGGCTTTTTTGTTTTCATATCTATGAAACGCCATTCAAAAGCACATATTAAGCATTGCATCTTGTTTATAGAGCTTTTAGGTGTAAATTATCTAACCAGATGTTTAATCACCAACGGGGAAACAAGTTAAGCACAAATTAACACAGTCTTCATTTATCAAGTATTTAATTCTCAGCAGTAGTCTGTTAAAGTAAGTTTTGTTTCTCTCTACAATGTAGTTAGATATTGGTATCAATTAAATAGGTTAAATTATGCATTGGAATCTGTGCTGTAGGTAAATCAAGGAAGAAAAAAATACCTAATAAGAAACTGAAACTATTGCAGATAAATTATGGAAGTTGTGTTAACTCCAGTTTTTCAGCATCTCTGCTTTTTTTTTCCTTCCTGTTTCTATTGGTGCTGCTACTATGCATGACTGAGTTAAATGACTGTGTACATTTAACTTAACTCATGTGGATAAAGTTAGTTTTGTGCCTAGTCCACTTGAAGCCAGTGAGTCTGCTCACAAGAATAAGTTTAAGCAGGCATGTAATTCTTTGTAGGATTGGAGCCTACGTTTGCATCATATTCATGATCATTGTACAACTTTTGATGGAAGTGAGGAGAGATTTACAAATCAATAACATATTGAAAATGTTGTCGTGGAAACACACACAGAGTACTTTTGGGTCAGGTCAGCAGAAGCTTTTATTCAAAAGAAACTACAGCTGTAGGGGGAGTTCCAAAGTGACATGGATTTCCCAAGCACTTGGAAGGGGTCCCCCCCCCAAGAGCAAAATCAGGAGGCTTATATACTTTTTAACAGTCGCTTACAACTCACGTGATCATATAGTGAAATTAGCATGAAAAGCGGCTATAATATTTCTTCATTATTTCTTTGCTGTTATCAGGATGGGAATTATGGGGGAGGTGGGGTTAGTTCACAAACCTCCTTCTTGCACCTGGAAATCTACTTTGTACATACTTTTTTTTTTCTACCTTCAAGGCCGCGGTGAGCGAAGCATTTGCAGAAGAGTTACAAAGAACAAACACTTGCCCTTATCTGTTCTACTGTACCGAGCCAGCAATTCTACACAAAGCGGTTATGTCACCTTTATAACTAAAATAATCAAAGTTTAAGGCATATATTTTTTCTGATTCCACAGCCCCCCCCTTTGAGACTATTTAGTCTCACTTTAGCCTTAAATTTCCATTCTCATGAGCCCCTCTATTTCATCATGCAGCCTTTCATGTTTTCTTTCAATCTGCTCACACTTTTGTAACACCATTATTCTAGACTCTGCTGTGGGTTTTCTTGCCTTGCTAAAGCTTCCCCTGCTGGCTTTCACGCAGCAGAGGATCAGTTGCATTAAGACATAGAACATTATCAGAACTATCAAGACAAACAATATTCCATATAGGATTTTCTTGCCAAGGGCCCCGAAATCTGGGAGCCAGGAAGTTAGTCAAGATCACATTTCTTCTAGACCCCAGTCAGTATTTTCTGAGGCCACTTGATGTAGGACCCTTAACTGATTTCAGATTTTGCGAATGTCAGTTTCGATTCGCATGTCCTGATTGATATAGACACAACAGGTGGAGTTTACTAAGGCACGTACTCCTCCCTGGGATACCAATAGGTAATCTAGGGCTATGCGGTGTTGTATAGTTACTTGTGAGATCTGGGAGATCTCTTTTTGCAGAGCCTGAATTGCATCCGCAGTGGCATTTCCCATAGCTTCCATTGTGGCTGAAATGTTAATTATGGCTAGTTCCAATTCTCTTACTCCAAGCCACGGTATGAAGGTTCTCACAAATCGATGGAACCCTGTGTTTCTGGTAGCTAAGGGGTTAACTGCCCTTTTCATGTGATGGTTGAAATTTTTTACTTGTTCCAGATATATTGCACTATGCATTTCGAAACCAGGGATAACACGTCCAAGAGTGCATGCCCCCACCCAATTCCAGGGCAAGATTTTATGAGCCCTGTTTCCGCAGAGCCAGTAAAGGCCTGGGGCAGAAAGGGTACTCAAATCTCGACAGTTGTTGTGCCCTATCCGGCACTTTTGATTGATATGCATCGTATAGGACGGTCCACGTTCAGCTGCTATCCTGCTGTACCGAGATATATTATAAGAAGTAAAATTGGAGTGAATGTAAAATTCCGATCTGTTTGCAATGAGAGCAACATGAGGTTCCTTAGAAAAGTTGTAGACCATGAATCCTGTATAATTGAGAGAGGGTACGTTACCCAACAGGATTCCACTGGTGCTACTAGGGCTATAATCTAGAGTAGTTAGGCAATGAGGGTAGTGTCCTACAGGTGTGGCTTTATTATAAGCTCCTGTGTTGTTGGATCTGTAACAGAAAGGCGCCTCTACTCTTGGGGAGATTATCCAGTTAGCAGGGGTGGCCCTCCATTCTTTAGGAGCGGACCGATGGGCAGCTAACGAGTAGTGTCTAACGAAGCCGCCGTTTATTTTTCCCCATTGCTGGAGGGATATTGGTACTCCGATCATTGGGATTCCTTGGTGTAGGTGTGCTGGGCTGTGAGAGCATATCCAGCAGTCACTTTTATTTCCAGCTTGAGCTACCGCATGGGAGATCTGCAAATACAAATTTTTCTCCCACCCCCCTTGGGTGATACTGAGATACCCAAGTGTGATATATAAGGACATCAGTGCCATTTTTAGATACAGGAGGGATAAAGAATCTTAATAACAAACATAACCAGCACCAGTAAGAAAAAGAACACTACCAGCCAAACCCAGGATGGCAGCCAAAGTCTTTCTTCGTCCTCTGGGCTTAAGTTACCTAAAGGACTGATAATGTCGGCTCTTGGTCTTGATCGAGGTGGTGATCTTCCGAATGGGAGCATTCACTTTCTTCGAGGCCGAAGATATCTTCGTTCTTCAACTGATGAATCCGGCTGGGCTGAGGTGTTGGGTTCAGGGGAGAGGTTACTAGCACTTGCACCCTGATGCTCCTCACTTGCCTGAGTGAGGTCCTGAGGGTCTTTGTCCTTGGCCTCAGGGAAAGATCCCAACCTTGGTTGGAATACAGCTGCTTCGGGGTCCAATGGAGGTGATACCTTCTTGCAGTGCGAGGCGTGAGTCCACATTTGGTGACCTTGGCAACGAACAGCAGAATTAGTGGTTAGAAGTACCTGGAAAGGTCCTTTCCATCTGGGTTGAAGTGCGTTTTTCCGTTGATAGATCTTTACGTAGATCCAATCCCCTGGTTCGAGGTTGTGACAGGGAACATCCGGTGGTTGAGGTAAGGCTTCTTGGACCTGTGAATGAACAGACTTGGCATACTTCATTAATGCCTTGCAATAATTTAGTACAGTTTCATTAGTTAATTGTAGGTCTGTTTGGTGAGGGGCAACAGGTGGTGTAGCTGGCATCCTCATGGGTCGTGCCATGAGTATTTTATAAGGGGTTAGGCCATGTTTTCTGTTAACAGTGTTTCTAATGTGCATAAGAGCAATGGGCAGTGCATCAGGCCATTTGAGGCCTGTTTCAGCACAAATCTTCGAAATGCGCGTTTTTAAATCAGAGTTTTTACGTTCTACAGCATCACTTGACTGTGGATGATAACTACAGTGTAGGTGTTGCTGTATGTTGAGTGCTTGGCAGATGTTTTTTACTATCTGTCCTGTGAAATGGGTGCCACGGTCACTATCTATTGTGAGGGGCAATCCAAATCTAGGGATGAATTCTTTGAGCAATTTCTTTGCTACAGTGATGGAATCAGCACGTACGCATGGGTAGGCTTCCACCCATCCAGAGAACACATCAATAATAACAAGAATGTATTCATAAGAACAGCACTTAGGTAGCTGCACAAAATCAATTTGCAGATTTACAAACGGTCCCCATGGAGGGGGATGGGCTGCGGGTGTCGTTTTTACCCGTTGCCCAATGTTGTGAGCTAAGCAGATGGGACAGGAGCTACAGTACTGTTGCGCCATGGAAGGAAAATTTGGGGCAAACCAATTTCTTTGTACTGTAGCAATCATTCCTCCTTTGCTCGTATGGGCCACAGAGTGGGTTAAACGAGCAAGATGTGGCAAAAGCTCTCTAGGCGCCACCAGGTGGCCGTCCGGGGAGCGCCAGAGAGAGTCGGGGTGCAGTGAACATCCTGCACGCAGCCAGTCATTTATTTCCTTTTTTGGGGCCTGATTTTGAAGAAGGGCCAGACTTGAAAGGCTAGCCAAAGGAGACTGGTCTGCTGAAAAACAAACAAAAACAGAGTTAGGAGCCTGTGGGCCAGAAAGGGCCGCATTTCTGGCAGAACGGTCTGCCAGATCATTTCCTCGTGTGACATCATCAAAGGGTTTCTCATGAGCTTTACATTTAACAATAGCAATAGCAAGAGGCAATTGAACAGCTTCTAAGAGCGCTTTTACATAACAACCATGACTGATTTGGGTCCCTGATGAAGTGAGGAACCCTCTTTGTTTCCAGATTTGTCCAAAATCATGAACAACACCAAAAGCATACTTAGAGTCAGTATAAATGGTTGTGGTTTGATTTTTTGCAAGAATGCAAGCACGTGTTAAAGCAATGAGTTCAGCAACTTGAGCAGAACGAGCTTGGGGTAAAGAATAGGCTTCCAAAACAGCATACTGAGTGCATACTGCATATCCCGCAACTAATTTGCCTGCATCATTTCTAAGACAGGAACCGTCAACAAACAAAACAAGGTCAGAGTTCGGGATAGGAATGTCCTTGAGGTCAGTTCGAGGGGTTAACAATTGAGTTGTGATAGACAGGCAATCATGAGGCTCACCATCAGAGGCAATAGGCAGAAGTGACGCAGGATTCAGAATTGAACAGCGATTTAAGGTTACATTTGCAGCTGACAGTAGAAGTTGCTCATATTTAGTAAGACGGGAATTGGAAATGTGCTGAGTTTTGCCCTTGAGCAGAAGGGCCATCACAGCATGTGGAACTGCAACGGTTAAAGAGCGTCCCAAAACTAGAGAATCTGCCTTTTCAACCAACAAGGCAGCAGCTGCAACTGAATGGAGGCAAGGAGGAAGTCCCGCAGCTACGGGATCAAGGGCAGAGCTGTAATATGCAATTGGGCGATGCTTTTCACCATGCAGCTGAGTGAGTACTCCTAAAGCGATTCCTTCCCGTTCATGACAAAACAAGGTAAAGGGTTTCTTATAATTAGGAAGTCCAAGAGCAGGAGCAAGAGTGAGGGCTTGCTTAAGGGCCACAAATGCTTGTTCGGCTTCAGGAGTCCAAGGGAGGGGTTCCGGGGTGGTATCATGAGTGAATGCTTGCAAGGGTTTTGCGAAAGCAGCATAACCCAGGATCCACTGTCTACAATAACCCGTTGCACCTAAGAATCCCCTCATCTGTTTTCTAGTCATAGTTTTGGGAATGTTGAGGATAGCTTCAACTCTACTAGGGGAAAGGTGTCATTCTCCTGCTGAGATATCATGCCCTAAATAATGTACCTTAGAC
Source organism: Alligator mississippiensis (assembly GCF_030867095.1). Classification (NCBI taxonomy): domain Eukaryota; kingdom Metazoa; phylum Chordata; order Crocodylia; family Alligatoridae; genus Alligator; species Alligator mississippiensis. The sequence continues at coordinate 220,123,705 of NC_081824.1, read as the reverse complement.
TTGCAGAGCTGCAATTTAGATTTTGAGGCCTTGTGGCCTTTCTGAGCTAAAGCTGTGAGGAGTGTCAAAGTATCTTGCTCACAGGCCTCTAAAGTGGGTGAGGCTAACAATAGATCATCAACGTACTGAACAAGGGTGGACCCCCCTTTGAACGTGATAGGATCCAAATCTTTTTTAGGATCTGGGAAAACAGGGTTGGGGACTCTGTATATCCCTGAGGGAGTCTTGTCCAGGTATATTGAAATCCCTGATAAGTAAATGCAAACAGATACTGGCTATCCTTATGAACGGGGATAGAGAAAAAATCAGAACAAAGATCCACTACTGTGAAATATGTAGCATCTGAAGGGATACAGGAAAGAATAGTGGCAGGGTTAGGGACCACGGGGAAAGCGGGTAACACAGCGGCATTTACAGCTCGAAGATCTTGCATAAAGCGATACGTATCTTTACCAGGTTTTTTGACAGGTAGGATAGGTGTGTTGCAAGGGGAGCGTATTGGGACAATAATCCCTTGCTCAAGGAGTGAGGAAACGACAGGCTTGATCCCTTCCTCAGCTTCCTTTGAGATGGGGTACTGTGGGACACGAGGAAGTGGCTTGGCAGGGTTCAGGATGATACGCAGTGGTTCAGCACTCAGCATGTGCCCCACTTCATTCGCATGGGTGGACCACAGCTGTGGAGGTACTCGTGCCAACAGTTCCTCTTGCAAGAAGGAAGTGTCAGGATCAGAGTACTCCTGGGTTAGCAAAGCCACAAGCTCGGTTTCCCTATGTTCCGGTACCTCAAGGTAAACACCATCTGGGCTACAATAAATCACGCATCCCAGTTTACACAGCAAATCCTTACCAAGAAGGTTGACAGGTGCACAGGGGCTAAGAAGAAAGGCATGATTTTCAGACAAAGGGCCAATAGAGATGGAGACAGGTTCAGAGACGGGATGTGGGATAGGTTGTCCGCCTATACCGACAGCATTTACAGTTTCAGGAGAATAAGGTAGAAAAGGAAACTCAGCAGCCTTTAGCGTGGAGCGGGATGCTCCGGTGTCGACAAGACAGGAGACAGGTTTACCAGAAATAAGGCATTCAACAAACGGACCAGATTGGTCAGTAGCAAGCAAAGGAGCAATGATGTCACTGTCCCTCAGGCTGTCCTATTCAACACTGGGAAAATTGACAGGAAGTGGAGGTGGGGGCTGGGGTCTGGGTCCTTGGCCGGGGTGGTTGGGGCATTCTGATTTCCAATGTCCTTCTTGCTTGCAATAATGACATTGGTTCCCATAGCCTGGGTTTTGTGGGCTCAAGGATCTATCTCTTCCCCTGAATCTACCCGGGCCTCCCCTTCCCCGTCCTCGTCCCCTTCCTCTACCTGGACCCTGCAACTGAGAAATCTGTAAGGCCATTAACTTAAACTCGGCACTGTCTTTAGACCGTTCCAATTTGTTATGAAAATGGTTAGCCGCAGCAAGGACTTCGGTCAAATCTTTAGTTTCCCAGCCAATAATTACTGTTTGAATTTTCTCAGCAATTTTAGGGTTAAGTCCCTGGACGAATGCTGCCACTATTGCTTGTTTAGCATTTCCGACTGGGTTATCCATTCCTGAGTATCGTTCAAATGCCTGTTTGAGGCGTTCTAAATAGTCATTGGGGTGTTCATTTTTGTTTTGTTTACAGGTATTTATTTTGATCCAGTCTGCCTTTTTTGGGCAAATTGTGAGAACTGCCTGAACCAAAGCATTTCTCTTGTCAATAAAGTCTTGGCCAATCCCTGGGTTTTGATCTGGCCAAGTACAGGCAGCGTACAGACGTAGCATAGTTTCCTTGGGCAAAATGGATCGCATGAGCTGATTAATGTCAGCCCATGTTGGATTATAACAATTTATAACAGTCTGCAATTCTTCTTGAAATTTTTCTGGGTCTTCCCTGATTTTTGGGAACTTTTGAGTTAAATTGTAGAGATCACCTGGAGTCCAGGGTGCGTGCACAGTTACTATATTTTGTCCATCGGTGCCAATGCCTGGCATTTTTCTTAGGGGGTAAACTTGTGCAGTTCGGGATCTCAGATTGATGGGAGATCTTTCCATGCCTATTCCCATTCTTCTAAATACACCTGTGGTGGGTTGTGACCCAGGAGTAAATTGCCACACTGGTGATGATTGAGTGGCAGATATGGTGGATGAGTTCGGACTATTAAGCTCCGTGGATGGATTTACTGAAGGAGCTTCAGCTAATGGGTCACAAGCCTGGGCTGCAGCTTGATGTTGAACTGGTTGTTGCTGATATGGGAGTCCCAGGAGAGCAGGGTTCGAACAAAGGTCAAGGATATCCTCTGCTGGCTCCGGTGGTGGGGGCGCCCCGGGCAATGCTGGATACATCGGAGTGGTGGCCAGCGTGTAATTTGGGGGAGCAGCCAATTTCTCCCGAACAGCTTTTAACTGCTGTTTTAATTTTTCTTGAGAGTTTTTTAGGCTCCTAGTTTGAGATTCTGTCCGCCTTTTGGACATTTCATCATACCAATAAAAGAACGCGTCCCACTGGTTTTGTGGTGTTTTGGATCCACGGGACTCTAATGCCCCTCTCAAGTGCACTATTTTATCCTGATCAAATGTTCCTTCCTGTGGAAAATGTTTCACAGGATCATCCCTAGTATACCAGTTCCACTTATCCAGGTACTTGCAAGTCTCGGGAGAATAGTGTGTGTACATAAAGTACGCCGGAGTCCCCTTAGGGGGGACAGGAACCTGTTTAGACTGACTTGTTCCCATTTTCAGTCGCACAGGGAGACGTAGGAGAGGCTTATTTAGGATGTCTGGGCCGCTCAGTGCCTTGCCCCGCAGTTTTTCACTGCCCAGACAAAAGGCTTCTGACCCGACACCGGCTCATAAAATGGAAATGGGGAGGGAAACACTAGAGGGATCCTTTCACTCCTGCTTTCGGCAGAAGCTACTGGGACGAGGGGTTTGGAAAAGACAAAATCACTCAGACGCCCTGTCCACTGGGTCACGAGGTTCCAGTTGGGTCCCCTTGCTTTCAAAACTGCCCTGTCAGGCAGAATTGGGGCGGCTGAACCCAACCGTAGTCTCAGTCCTGGTCAGTGGCTCATATTTCTAAATACACACACACATTCATTCAATAAGCCCTGTCCACTGGGTCACGAGGTTCCAGTTGGGCCCCCTTGCTTTCAAAACTGCCCTGTCAGGCAGAATTGGGGCGGCTGAGCCCAACCGTAGTCTCAGTTCTGGTCAGTGGCTCATATTTCTAAATACACACACACATGCACATTTATTCAGTCAGCCAGACTTCCTACCCCACACCACCTTAGTTAATTAACTACAAGCCCGATGTGCTGTTGGATGAAGGTGCCTCAAACAGTTTCTCCCTAAAACGTACGTTACCAGACACAAAATGGGATCCTTTACCAGACAGAAAATTTTAGCCGGCAGTAAGGTTCAGACTGACCTGTTTTAACAAGGTTCAGATCCAGTTACCACGGCCAAGTTGGGAGCCTACAGGCAGTCCTCCTCCGAAACCCCAATAGAGATTTTGAATTAGGTCTCTTACCTCTCAAGTTTGGCGCCTCAGGGTTCGGGGGGGGGGGTAGCCTGCGGTCCTCCTTCCTCAGCCTGTGTTCTGGATCCGAGTCACGGCACCAGGAATTGTCGTGGAAACACACACAGAGTACTTTTGGGTCAGGTCAGCAAGAAGCTTTTATTCAAAAGAAACTACAGCTGTAGGGGGAGTTCCAAAGTGACATGGATTTCCCAAGCACTTGGAAGGGGTCCCCCCCCAAGAGCAAAATCAGGAGGCTTATATACTTTTTAACAGTCGCTTACAACTCACGTGATCATATAGTGAAATTAGCATGAAAAGCGGCTATAATATTTCTTCATTATTTCTTTGCTGTTATCAGGATGGGAATTATGGGGGAGGTGGGGTTAGTTCACAAACCTCCTTCTTGCACCTGGAAATCTACTTTGTACATACTTTTTTTTTTCTACCTTCAAGGCCGCGGTGAGCGAAGCATTTGCAGAAGAGTTACAAAGAACAAACACTTGCCCTTATCTGTTCTACTGTACCGAGCCAGCAATTCTACACAAAGCGGTTATGTCACCTTTATAACTAAAATAATCAAAGTTTAAGGCATATATTTTTTCTGATTCCACAGCCCCCCCCTTTGAGACTATTTAGTCTCACTTTAGCCTTAAATTTCCATTCTCATGAGCCCCTCTATTTCATCATGCAGCCTTTCATGTTTTCTTTCAATCTGCTCACACTTTTGTAACACCATTATTCTAGACTCTGCTGTGGGTTTTCTTGCCTTGCTAAAGCTTCCCCTGCTGGCTTTCACGCAGCAGAGGATCAGTTGCATTAAGACATAGAACATTATCAGAACTATCAAGACAAACAATATTCCATATAGGATTTTCTTGCCAAGGGCCCCGAAATCTGGGAGCCAGGAAGTTAGTCAAGATCACATTTCTTCTAGACCCCAGTCAGTATTTTCTGAGGCCACTTGATGTAGGACCCTTAACTGATTTCAGATTTTGCGAATGTCAGTTTCGATTCGCATGTCCTGATTGATATAGACACAACAGGTGGAGTTTACTAAGGCACGTACTCCTCCCTGGGATACCAATAGGTAATCTAGGGCTATGCGGTGTTGTATAGTTACTTGTGAGATCTGGGAGATCTCTTTTTGCAGAGCCTGAATTGCATCCGCAGTGGCATTTCCCATAGCTTCCATTGTGGCTGAAATGTTAATTATGGCTAGTTCCAATTCTCTTACTCCAAGCCACGGTATGAAGGTTCTCACAAATCGATGGAACCCTGTGTTTCTGGTAGCTAAGGGGTTAACTGCCCTTTTCATGTGATGGTTGAAATTTTTTACTTGTTCCAGATATATTGCACTATGCATTTCGAAACCAGGGATAACACGTCCAAGAGTGCATGCCCCCACCCAATTCCAGGGCAAGATTTTATGAGCCCTGTTTCCGCAGAGCCAGTAAAGGCCTGGGGCAGAAAGGGTACTCAAATCTCGACAGTTGTTGTGCCCTATCCGGCACTTTTGATTGATATGCATCGTATAGGACGGTCCACGTTCAGCTGCTATCCTGCTGTACCGAGATATATTATAAGAAGTAAAATTGGAGTGAATGTAAAATTCCGATCTGTTTGCAATGAGAGCAACATGAGGTTCCTTAGAAAAGTTGTAGACCATGAATCCTGTATAATTGAGAGAGGGTACGTTACCCAACAGGATTCCACTGGTGCTACTAGGGCTATAATCTAGAGTAGTTAGGCAATGAGGGTAGTGTCCTACAGGTGTGGCTTTATTATAAGCTCCTGTGTTGTTGGATCTGTAACAGAAAGGCGCCTCTACTCTTGGGGAGATTATCCAGTTAGCAGGGGTGGCCCTCCATTCTTTAGGAGCGGACCGATGGGCAGCTAACGAGTAGTGTCTAACGAAGCCGCCGTTTATTTTTCCCCATTGCTGGAGGGATATTGGTACTCCGATCATTGGGATTCCTTGGTGTAGGTGTGCTGGGCTGTGAGAGCATATCCAGCAGTCACTTTTATTTCCAGCTTGAGCTACCGCATGGGAGATCTGCAAATACAAATTTTTCTCCCACCCCCCTTGGGTGATACTGAGATACCCAAGTGTGATATATAAGGACATCAGTGCCATTTTTAGATACAGGAGGGATAAAGAATCTTAATAACAAACATAACCAGCACCAGTAAGAAAAAGAACACTACCAGCCAAACCCAGGATGGCAGCCAAAGTCTTTCTTCGTCCTCTGGGCTTAAGTTACCTAAAGGACTGATAATGTCGGCTCTTGGTCTTGATCGAGGTGGTGATCTTCCGAATGGGAGCATTCACTTTCTTCGAGGCCGAAGATATCTTCGTTCTTCAACTGATGAATCCGGCTGGGCTGAGGTGTTGGGTTCAGGGGAGAGGTTACTAGCACTTGCACCCTGATGCTCCTCACTTGCCTGAGTGAGGTCCTGAGGGTCTTTGTCCTTGGCCTCAGGGAAAGATCCCAACCTTGGTTGGAATACAGCTGCTTCGGGGTCCAATGGAGGTGATACCTTCTTGCAGTGCGAGGCGTGAGTCCACATTTGGTGACCTTGGCAACGAACAGCAGAATTAGTGGTTAGAAGTACCTGGAAAGGTCCTTTCCATCTGGGTTGAAGTGCGTTTTTCCGTTGATAGATCTTTACGTAGATCCAATCCCCTGGTTCGAGGTTGTGACAGGGAACATCCGGTGGTTGAGGTAAGGCTTCTTGGACCTGTGAATGAACAGACTTGGCATACTTCATTAATGCCTTGCAATAATTTAGTACAGTTTCATTAGTTAATTGTAGGTCTGTTTGGTGAGGGGCAACAGGTGGTGTAGCTGGCATCCTCATGGGTCGTGCCATGAGTATTTTATAAGGGGTTAGGCCATGTTTTCTGTTAACAGTGTTTCTAATGTGCATAAGAGCAATGGGCAGTGCATCAGGCCATTTGAGGCCTGTTTCAGCACAAATCTTCGAAATGCGCGTTTTTAAATCAGAGTTTTTACGTTCTACAGCATCACTTGACTGTGGATGATAACTACAGTGTAGGTGTTGCTGTATGTTGAGTGCTTGGCAGATGTTTTTTACTATCTGTCCTGTGAAATGGGTGCCACGGTCACTATCTATTGTGAGGGGCAATCCAAATCTAGGGATGAATTCTTTGAGCAATTTCTTTGCTACAGTGATGGAATCAGCACGTACGCATGGGTAGGCTTCCACCCATCCAGAGAACACATCAATAATAACAAGAATGTATTCATAAGAACAGCACTTAGGTAGCTGCACAAAATCAATTTGCAGATTTACAAACGGTCCCCATGGAGGGGGATGGGCTGCGGGTGTCGTTTTTACCCGTTGCCCAATGTTGTGAGCTAAGCAGATGGGACAGGAGCTACAGTACTGTTGCGCCATGGAAGGAAAATTTGGGGCAAACCAATTTCTTTGTACTGTAGCAATCATTCCTCCTTTGCTCGTATGGGCCACAGAGTGGGTTAAACGAGCAAGATGTGGCAAAAGCTCTCTAGGCGCCACCAGGTGGCCGTCCGGGGAGCGCCAGAGAGAGTCGGGGTGCAGTGAACATCCTGCACGCAGCCAGTCATTTATTTCCTTTTTTGGGGCCTGATTTTGAAGAAGGGCCAGACTTGAAAGGCTAGCCAAAGGAGACTGGTCTGCTGAAAAACAAACAAAAACAGAGTTAGGAGCCTGTGGGCCAGAAAGGGCCGCATTTCTGGCAGAACGGTCTGCCAGATCATTTCCTCGTGTGACATCATCAAAGGGTTTCTCATGAGCTTTACATTTAACAATAGCAATAGCAAGAGGCAATTGAACAGCTTCTAAGAGCGCTTTTACATAACAACCATGACTGATTTGGGTCCCTGATGAAGTGAGGAACCCTCTTTGTTTCCAGATTTGTCCAAAATCATGAACAACACCAAAAGCATACTTAGAGTCAGTATAAATGGTTGTGGTTTGATTTTTTGCAAGAATGCAAGCACGTGTTAAAGCAATGAGTTCAGCAACTTGAGCAGAACGAGCTTGGGGTAAAGAATAGGCTTCCAAAACAGCATACTGAGTGCATACTGCATATCCCGCAACTAATTTGCCTGCATCATTTCTAAGACAGGAACCGTCAACAAACAAAACAAGGTCAGAGTTCGGGATAGGAATGTCCTTGAGGTCAGTTCGAGGGGTTAACAATTGAGTTGTGATAGACAGGCAATCATGAGGCTCACCATCAGAGGCAATAGGCAGAAGTGACGCAGGATTCAGAATTGAACAGCGATTTAAGGTTACATTTGCAGCTGACAGTAGAAGTTGCTCATATTTAGTAAGACGGGAATTGGAAATGTGCTGAGTTTTGCCCTTGAGCAGAAGGGCCATCACAGCATGTGGAACTGCAACGGTTAAAGAGCGTCCCAAAACTAGAGAATCTGCCTTTTCAACCAACAAGGCAGCAGCTGCAACTGAATGGAGGCAAGGAGGAAGTCCCGCAGCTACGGGATCAAGGGCAGAGCTGTAATATGCAATTGGGCGATGCTTTTCACCATGCAGCTGAGTGAGTACTCCTAAAGCGATTCCTTCCCGTTCATGACAAAACAAGGTAAAGGGTTTCTTATAATTAGGAAGTCCAAGAGCAGGAGCAAGAGTGAGGGCTTGCTTAAGGGCCACAAATGCTTGTTCGGCTTCAGGAGTCCAAGGGAGGGGTTCCGGGGTGGTATCATGAGTGAATGCTTGCAAGGGTTTTGCGAAAGCAGCATAACCCAGGATCCACTGTCTACAATAACCCGTTGCACCTAAGAATCCCCTCATCTGTTTTCTAGTCATAGTTTTGGGAATGTTGAGGATAGCTTCAACTCTACTAGGGGAAAGGTGTCATTCTCCTGCTGAGATATCATGCCCTAAATAATGTACCTTAGACTTGCAGAGCTGCAATTTAGATTTTGAGGCCTTGTGGCCTTTCTGAGCTAAAGCTGTGAGGAGTGTCAAAGTATCTTGCTCACAGGCCTCTAAAGTGGGTGAGGCTAACAATAGATCATCAACGTACTGAACAAGGGTGGACCCCCCTTTGAACGTGATAGGATCCAAATCTTTTTTAGGATCTGGGAAAACAGGGTTGGGGACTCTGTATATCCCTGAGGGAGTCTTGTCCAGGTATATTGAAATCCCTGATAAGTAAATGCAAACAGATACTGGCTATCCTTATGAACGGGGATAGAGAAAAAATCAGAACAAAGATCCACTACTGTGAAATATGTAGCATCTGAAGGGATACAGGAAAGAATAGTGGCAGGGTTAGGGACCACGGGGAAAGCGGGTAACACAGCGGCATTTACAGCTCGAAGATCTTGCATAAAGCGATACGTATCTTTACCAGGTTTTTTGACAGGTAGGATAGGTGTGTTGCAAGGGGAGCGTATTGGGACAATAATCCCTTGCTCAAGGAGTGAGGAAACGACAGGCTTGATCCCTTCCTCAGCTTCCTTTGAGATGGGGTACTGTGGGACACGAGGAAGTGGCTTGGCAGGGTTCAGGATGATACGCAGTGGTTCAGCACTCAGCATGTGCCCCACTTCATTCGCATGGGTGGACCACAGCTGTGGAGGTACTCGTGCCAACAGTTCCTCTTGCAAGAAGGAAGTGTCAGGATCAGAGTACTCCTGGGTTAGCAAAGCCACAAGCTCGGTTTCCCTATGTTCCGGTACCTCAAGGTAAACACCATCTGGGCTACAATAAATCACGCATCCCAGTTTACACAGCAAATCCTTACCAAGAAGGTTGACAGGTGCACAGGGGCTAAGAAGAAAGGCATGATTTTCAGACAAAGGGCCAATAGAGATGGAGACAGGTTCAGAGACGGGATGTGGGATAGGTTGTCCGCCTATACCGACAGCATTTACAGTTTCAGGAGAATAAGGTAGAAAAGGAAACTCAGCAGCCTTTAGCGTGGAGCGGGATGCTCCGGTGTCGACAAGACAGGAGACAGGTTTACCAGAAATAAGGCATTCAACAAACGGACCAGATTGGTCAGTAGCAAGCAAAGGAGCAATGATGTCACTGTCCCTCAGGCTGTCCTATTCAACACTGGGAAAATTGACAGGAAGTGGAGGTGGGGGCTGGGGTCTGGGTCCTTGGCCGGGGTGGTTGGGGCATTCTGATTTCCAATGTCCTTCTTGCTTGCAATAATGACATTGGTTCCCATAGCCTGGGTTTTGTGGGCTCAAGGATCTATCTCTTCCCCTGAATCTACCCGGGCCTCCCCTTCCCCGTCCTCGTCCCCTTCCTCTACCTGGACCCTGCAACTGAGAAATCTGTAAGGCCATTAACTTAAACTCGGCACTGTCTTTAGACCGTTCCAATTTGTTATGAAAATGGTTAGCCGCAGCAAGGACTTCGGTCAAATCTTTAGTTTCCCAGCCAATAATTACTGTTTGAATTTTCTCAGCAATTTTAGGGTTAAGTCCCTGGACGAATGCTGCCACTATTGCTTGTTTAGCATTTCCGACTGGGTTATCCATTCCTGAGTATCGTTCAAATGCCTGTTTGAGGCGTTCTAAATAGTCATTGGGGTGTTCATTTTTGTTTTGTTTACAGGTATTTATTTTGATCCAGTCTGCCTTTTTTGGGCAAATTGTGAGAACTGCCTGAACCAAAGCATTTCTCTTGTCAATAAAGTCTTGGCCAATCCCTGGGTTTTGATCTGGCCAAGTACAGGCAGCGTACAGACGTAGCATAGTTTCCTTGGGCAAAATGGATCGCATGAGCTGATTAATGTCAGCCCATGTTGGATTATAACAATTTATAACAGTCTGCAATTCTTCTTGAAATTTTTCTGGGTCTTCCCTGATTTTTGGGAACTTTTGAGTTAAATTGTAGAGATCACCTGGAGTCCAGGGTGCGTGCACAGTTACTATATTTTGTCCATCGGTGCCAATGCCTGGCATTTTTCTTAGGGGGTAAACTTGTGCAGTTCGGGATCTCAGATTGATGGGAGATCTTTCCATGCCTATTCCCATTCTTCTAAATACACCTGTGGTGGGTTGTGACCCAGGAGTAAATTGCCACACTGGTGATGATTGAGTGGCAGATATGGTGGATGAGTTCGGACTATTAAGCTCCGTGGATGGATTTACTGAAGGAGCTTCAGCTAATGGGTCACAAGCCTGGGCTGCAGCTTGATGTTGAACTGGTTGTTGCTGATATGGGAGTCCCAGGAGAGCAGGGTTCGAACAAAGGTCAAGGATATCCTCTGCTGGCTCCGGTGGTGGGGGCGCCCCGGGCAATGCTGGATACATCGGAGTGGTGGCCAGCGTGTAATTTGGGGGAGCAGCCAATTTCTCCCGAACAGCTTTTAACTGCTGTTTTAATTTTTCTTGAGAGTTTTTTAGGCTCCTAGTTTGAGATTCTGTCCGCCTTTTGGACATTTCATCATACCAATAAAAGAACGCGTCCCACTGGTTTTGTGGTGTTTTGGATCCACGGGACTCTAATGCCCCTCTCAAGTGCACTATTTTATCCTGATCAAATGTTCCTTCCTGTGGAAAATGTTTCACAGGATCATCCCTAGTATACCAGTTCCACTTATCCAGGTACTTGCAAGTCTCGGGAGAATAGTGTGTGTACATAAAGTACGCCGGAGTCCCCTTAGGGGGGACAGGAACCTGTTTAGACTGACTTGTTCCCATTTTCAGTCACACAGGGAGACGTAGGAGAGGCTTATTTAGGATGTCTGGGCCGCTCAGTGCCTTGCCCCGCAGTTTTTCACTGCCCAGACAAAAGGCTTCTGACCCGACACCGGCTCATAAAATGGAAATGGGGAGGGAAACACTAGAGGGATCCTTTCACTCCTGCTTTCGGCAGAAGCTACTGGGACGAGGGGTTTGGAAAAGACAAAATCACTCAGACGCCCTGTCCACTGGGTCACGAGGTTCCAGTTGGGTCCCCTTGCTTTCAAAACTGCCCTGTCAGGCAGAATTGGGGCGGCTGAACCCAACCGTAGTCTCAGTCCTGGTCAGTGGCTCATATTTCTAAATACACACACACATTCATTCAATAAGCCCTGTCCACTGGGTCACGAGGTTCCAGTTGGGCCCCCTTGCTTTCAAAACTGCCCTGTCAGGCAGAATTGGGGCGGCTGAGCCCAACCGTAGTCTCAGTTCTGGTCAGTGGCTCATATTTCTAAATACACACACACATGCACATTTATTCAGTCAGCCAGACTTCCTACCCCACACCACCTTAGTTAATTAACTACAAGCCCGATGTGCTGTTGGATGAAGGTGCCTCAAACAGTTTCTCCCTAAAACGTACGTTACCAGACACAAAATGGGATCCTTTACCAGACAGAAAATTTTAGCCGGCAGTAAGGTTCAGACTGACCTGTTTTAACAAGGTTCAGATCCAGTTACCACGGCCAAGTTGGGAGCCTACAGGCAGTCCTCCTCCGAAACCCCAATAGAGATTTTGAATTAGGTCTCTTACCTCTCAAGTTTGGCGCCTCAGGGTTCGGGGGGGGGGGTAGCCTGCGGTCCTCCTTCCTCAGCCTGTGTTCTGGATCCGAGTCACGGCACCAGGAATTGTCGTGGAAACACACACAGAGTACTTTTGGGTCAGGTCAGCAAGAAGCTTTTATTCAAAAGAAACTACAGCTGTAGGGGGAGTTCCAAAGTGACATGGATTTCCCAAGCACTTGGAAGGGGTCCCCCCCCAAGAGCAAAATCAGGAGGCTTATATACTTTTTAACAGTCGCTTACAACTCACGTGATCATATAGTGAAATTAGCATGAAAAGCGGCTATAATATTTCTTCATTATTTCTTTGCTGTTATCAGGATGGGAATTATGGGGGAGGTGGGGTTAGTTCACAAACCTCCTTCTTGCACCTGGAAATCTACTTTGTACATACTTTTTTTTTTCTACCTTCAAGGCCGCGGTGAGCGAAGCATTTGCAGAAGAGTTACAAAGAACAAACACTTGCCCTTATCTGTTCTACTGTACCGAGCCAGCAATTCTACACAAAGCGGTTATGTCACCTTTATAACTAAAATAATCAAAGTTTAAGGCATATATTTTTTCTGATTCCACAGCCCCCCCCTTTGAGACTATTTAGTCTCACTTTAGCCTTAAATTTCCATTCTCATGAGCCCCTCTATTTCATCATGCAGCCTTTCATGTTTTCTTTCAATCTGCTCACACTTTTGTAACACCATTATTCTAGACTCTGCTGTGGGTTTTCTTGCCTTGCTAAAGCTTCCCCTGCTGGCTTTCACGCAGCAGAGGATCAGTTGCATTAAGACATAGAACATTATCAGAACTATCAAGACAAACAATATTCCATATAGGATTTTCTTGCCAAGGGCCCCGAAATCTGGGAGCCAGGAAGTTAGTCAAGATCACATTTCTTCTAGACCCCAGTCAGTATTTTCTGAGGCCACTTGATGTAGGACCCTTAACTGATTTCAGATTTTGCGAATGTCAGTTTCGATTCGCATGTCCTGATTGATATAGACACAACAGGTGGAGTTTACTAAGGCACGTACTCCTCCCTGGGATACCAATAGGTAATCTAGGGCTATGCGGTGTTGTATAGTTACTTGTGAGATCTGGGAGATCTCTTTTTGCAGAGCCTGAATTGCATCCGCAGTGGCATTTCCCATAGCTTCCATTGTGGCTGAAATGTTAATTATGGCTAGTTCCAATTCTCTTACTCCAAGCCACGGTATGAAGGTTCTCACAAATCGATGGAACCCTGTGTTTCTGGTAGCTAAGGGGTTAACTGCCCTTTTCATGTGATGGTTGAAATTTTTTACTTGTTCCAGATATATTGCACTATGCATTTCGAAACCAGGGATAACACGTCCAAGAGTGCATGCCCCCACCCAATTCCAGGGCAAGATTTTATGAGCCCTGTTTCCGCAGAGCCAGTAAAGGCCTGGGGCAGAAAGGGTACTCAAATCTCGACAGTTGTTGTGCCCTATCCGGCACTTTTGATTGATATGCATCGTATAGGACGGTCCACGTTCAGCTGCTATCCTGCTGTACCGAGATATATTATAAGAAGTAAAATTGGAGTGAATGTAAAATTCCGATCTGTTTGCAATGAGAGCAACATGAGGTTCCTTAGAAAAGTTGTAGACCATGAATCCTGTATAATTGAGAGAGGGTACGTTACCCAACAGGATTCCACTGGTGCTACTAGGGCTATAATCTAGAGTAGTTAGGCAATGAGGGTAGTGTCCTACAGGTGTGGCTTTATTATAAGCTCCTGTGTTGTTGGATCTGTAACAGAAAGGCGCCTCTACTCTTGGGGAGATTATCCAGTTAGCAGGGGTGGCCCTCCATTCTTTAGGAGCGGACCGATGGGCAGCTAACGAGTAGTGTCTAACGAAGCCGCCGTTTATTTTTCCCCATTGCTGGAGGGATATTGGTACTCCGATCATTGGGATTCCTTGGTGTAGGTGTGCTGGGCTGTGAGAGCATATCCAGCAGTCACTTTTATTTCCAGCTTGAGCTACCGCATGGGAGATCTGCAAATACAAATTTTTCTCCCACCCCCCTTGGGTGATACTGAGATACCCAAGTGTGATATATAAGGACATCAGTGCCATTTTTAGATACAGGAGGGATAAAGAATCTTAATAACAAACATAACCAGCACCAGTAAGAAAAAGAACACTACCAGCCAAACCCAGGATGGCAGCCAAAGTCTTTCTTCGTCCTCTGGGCTTAAGTTACCTAAAGGACTGATAATGTCGGCTCTTGGTCTTGATCGAGGTGGTGATCTTCCGAATGGGAGCATTCACTTTCTTCGAGGCCGAAGATATCTTCGTTCTTCAACTGATGAATCCGGCTGGGCTGAGGTGTTGGGTTCAGGGGAGAGGTTACTAGCACTTGCACCCTGATGCTCCTCACTTGCCTGAGTGAGGTCCTGAGGGTCTTTGTCCTTGGCCTCAGGGAAAGATCCCAACCTTGGTTGGAATACAGCTGCTTCGGGGTCCAATGGAGGTGATACCTTCTTGCAGTGCGAGGCGTGAGTCCACATTTGGTGACCTTGGCAACGAACAGCAGAATTAGTGGTTAGAAGTACCTGGAAAGGTCCTTTCCATCTGGGTTGAAGTGCGTTTTTCCGTTGATAGATCTTTACGTAGATCCAATCCCCTGGTTCGAGGTTGTGACAGGGAACATCCGGTGGTTGAGGTAAGGCTTCTTGGACCTGTGAATGAACAGACTTGGCATACTTCATTAATGCCTTGCAATAATTTAGTACAGTTTCATTAGTTAATTGTAGGTCTGTTTGGTGAGGGGCAACAGGTGGTGTAGCTGGCATCCTCATGGGTCGTGCCATGAGTATTTTATAAGGGGTTAGGCCATGTTTTCTGTTAACAGTGTTTCTAATGTGCATAAGAGCAATGGGCAGTGCATCAGGCCATTTGAGGCCTGTTTCAGCACAAATCTTCGAAATGCGCGTTTTTAAATCAGAGTTTTTACGTTCTACAGCATCACTTGACTGTGGATGATAACTACAGTGTAGGTGTTGCTGTATGTTGAGTGCTTGGCAGATGTTTTTTACTATCTGTCCTGTGAAATGGGTGCCACGGTCACTATCTATTGTGAGGGGCAATCCAAATCTAGGGATGAATTCTTTGAGCAATTTCTTTGCTACAGTGATGGAATCAGCACGTACGCATGGGTAGGCTTCCACCCATCCAGAGAACACATCAATAATAACAAGAATGTATTCATAAGAACAGCACTTAGGTAGCTGCACAAAATCAATTTGCAGATTTACAAACGGTCCCCATGGAGGGGGATGGGCTGCGGGTGTCGTTTTTACCCGTTGCCCAATGTTGTGAGCTAAGCAGATGGGACAGGAGCTACAGTACTGTTGCGCCATGGAAGGAAAATTTGGGGCAAACCAATTTCTTTGTACTGTAGCAATCATTCCTCCTTTGCTCGTATGGGCCACAGAGTGGGTTAAACGAGCAAGATGTGGCAAAAGCTCTCTAGGCGCCACCAGGTGGCCGTCCGGGGAGCGCCAGAGAGAGTCGGGGTGCAGTGAACATCCTGCACGCAGCCAGTCATTTATTTCCTTTTTTGGGGCCTGATTTTGAAGAAGGGCCAGACTTGAAAGGCTAGCCAAAGGAGACTGGTCTGCTGAAAAACAAACAAAAACAGAGTTAGGAGCCTGTGGGCCAGAAAGGGCCGCATTTCTGGCAGAACGGTCTGCCAGATCATTTCCTCGTGTGACATCATCAAAGGGTTTCTCATGAGCTTTACATTTAACAATAGCAATAGCAAGAGGCAATTGAACAGCTTCTAAGAGCGCTTTTACATAACAACCATGACTGATTTGGGTCCCTGATGAAGTGAGGAACCCTCTTTGTTTCCAGATTTGTCCAAAATCATGAACAACACCAAAAGCATACTTAGAGTCAGTATAAATGGTTGTGGTTTGATTTTTTGCAAGAATGCAAGCACGTGTTAAAGCAATGAGTTCAGCAACTTGAGCAGAACGAGCTTGGGGTAAAGAATAGGCTTCCAAAACAGCATACTGAGTGCATACTGCATATCCCGCAACTAATTTGCCTGCATCATTTCTAAGACAGGAACCGTCAACAAACAAAACAAGGTCAGAGTTCGGGATAGGAATGTCCTTGAGGTCAGTTCGAGGGGTTAACAATTGAGTTGTGATAGACAGGCAATCATGAGGCTCACCATCAGAGGCAATAGGCAGAAGTGACGCAGGATTCAGAATTGAACAGCGATTTAAGGTTACATTTGCAGCTGACAGTAGAAGTTGCTCATATTTAGTAAGACGGGAATTGGAAATGTGCTGAGTTTTGCCCTTGAGCAGAAGGGCCATCACAGCATGTGGAACTGCAACGGTTAAAGAGCGTCCCAAAACTAGAGAATCTGCCTTTTCAACCAACAAGGCAGCAGCTGCAACTGAATGGAGGCAAGGAGGAAGTCCCGCAGCTACGGGATCAAGGGCAGAGCTGTAATATGCAATTGGGCGATGCTTTTCACCATGCAGCTGAGTGAGTACTCCTAAAGCGATTCCTTCCCGTTCATGACAAAACAAGGTAAAGGGTTTCTTATAATTAGGAAGTCCAAGAGCAGGAGCAAGAGTGAGGGCTTGCTTAAGGGCCACAAATGCTTGTTCGGCTTCAGGAGTCCAAGGGAGGGGTTCCGGGGTGGTATCATGAGTGAATGCTTGCAAGGGTTTTGCGAAAGCAGCATAACCCAGGATCCACTGTCTACAATAACCCGTTGCACCTAAGAATCCCCTCATCTGTTTTCTAGTCATAGTTTTGGGAATGTTGAGGATAGCTTCAACTCTACTAGGGGAAAGGTGTCATTCTCCTGCTGAGATATCATGCCCTAAATAATGTACCTTAGACTTGCAGAGCTGCAATTTAGATTTTGAGGCCTTGTGGCCTTTCTGAGCTAAAGCTGTGAGGAGTGTCAAAGTATCTTGCTCACAGGCCTCTAAAGTGGGTGAGGCTAACAATAGATCATCAACGTACTGAACAAGGGTGGACCCCCCTTTGAACGTGATAGGATCCAAATCTTTTTTAGGATCTGGGAAAACAGGGTTGGGGACTCTGTATATCCCTGAGGGAGTCTTGTCCAGGTATATTGAAATCCCTGATAAGTAAATGCAAACAGATACTGGCTATCCTTATGAACGGGGATAGAGAAAAAATCAGAACAAAGATCCACTACTGTGAAATATGTAGCATCTGAAGGGATACAGGAAAGAATAGTGGCAGGGTTAGGGACCACGGGGAAAGCGGGTAACACAGCGGCATTTACAGCTCGAAGATCTTGCATAAAGCGATACGTATCTTTACCAGGTTTTTTGACAGGTAGGATAGGTGTGTTGCAAGGGGAGCGTATTGGGACAATAATCCCTTGCTCAAGGAGTGAGGAAACGACAGGCTTGATCCCTTCCTCAGCTTCCTTTGAGATGGGGTACTGTGGGACACGAGGAAGTGGCTTGGCAGGGTTCAGGATGATACGCAGTGGTTCAGCACTCAGCATGTGCCCCACTTCATTCGCATGGGTGGACCACAGCTGTGGAGGTACTCGTGCCAACAGTTCCTCTTGCAAGAAGGAAGTGTCAGGATCAGAGTACTCCTGGGTTAGCAAAGCCACAAGCTCGGTTTCCCTATGTTCCGGTACCTCAAGGTAAACACCATCTGGGCTACAATAAATCACGCATCCCAGTTTACACAGCAAATCCTTACCAAGAAGGTTGACAGGTGCACAGGGGCTAAGAAGAAAGGCATGATTTTCAGACAAAGGGCCAATAGAGATGGAGACAGGTTCAGAGACGGGATGTGGGATAGGTTGTCCGCCTATACCGACAGCATTTACAGTTTCAGGAGAATAAGGTAGAAAAGGAAACTCAGCAGCCTTTAGCGTGGAGCGGGATGCTCCGGTGTCGACAAGACAGGAGACAGGTTTACCAGAAATAAGGCATTCAACAAACGGACCAGATTGGTCAGTAGCAAGCAAAGGAGCAATGATGTCACTGTCCCTCAGGCTGTCCTATTCAACACTGGGAAAATTGACAGGAAGTGGAGGTGGGGGCTGGGGTCTGGGTCCTTGGCCGGGGTGGTTGGGGCATTCTGATTTCCAATGTCCTTCTTGCTTGCAATAATGACATTGGTTCCCATAGCCTGGGTTTTGTGGGCTCAAGGATCTATCTCTTCCCCTGAATCTACCCGGGCCTCCCCTTCCCCGTCCTCGTCCCCTTCCTCTACCTGGACCCTGCAACTGAGAAATCTGTAAGGCCATTAACTTAAACTCGGCACTGTCTTTAGACCGTTCCAATTTGTTATGAAAATGGTTAGCCGCAGCAAGGACTTCGGTCAAATCTTTAGTTTCCCAGCCAATAATTACTGTTTGAATTTTCTCAGCAATTTTAGGGTTAAGTCCCTGGACGAATGCTGCCACTATTGCTTGTTTAGCATTTCCGACTGGGTTATCCATTCCTGAGTATCGTTCAAATGCCTGTTTGAGGCGTTCTAAATAGTCATTGGGGTGTTCATTTTTGTTTTGTTTACAGGTATTTATTTTGATCCAGTCTGCCTTTTTTGGGCAAATTGTGAGAACTGCCTGAACCAAAGCATTTCTCTTGTCAATAAAGTCTTGGCCAATCCCTGGGTTTTGATCTGGCCAAGTACAGGCAGCGTACAGACGTAGCATAGTTTCCTTGGGCAAAATGGATCGCATGAGCTGATTAATGTCAGCCCATGTTGGATTATAACAATTTATAACAGTCTGCAATTCTTCTTGAAATTTTTCTGGGTCTTCCCTGATTTTTGGGAACTTTTGAGTTAAATTGTAGAGATCACCTGGAGTCCAGGGTGCGTGCACAGTTACTATATTTTGTCCATCGGTGCCAATGCCTGGCATTTTTCTTAGGGGGTAAACTTGTGCAGTTCGGGATCTCAGATTGATGGGAGATCTTTCCATGCCTATTCCCATTCTTCTAAATACACCTGTGGTGGGTTGTGACCCAGGAGTAAATTGCCACACTGGTGATGATTGAGTGGCAGATATGGTGGATGAGTTCGGACTATTAAGCTCCGTGGATGGATTTACTGAAGGAGCTTCAGCTAATGGGTCACAAGCCTGGGCTGCAGCTTGATGTTGAACTGGTTGTTGCTGATATGGGAGTCCCAGGAGAGCAGGGTTCGAACAAAGGTCAAGGATATCCTCTGCTGGCTCCGGTGGTGGGGGCGCCCCGGGCAATGCTGGATACATCGGAGTGGTGGCCAGCGTGTAATTTGGGGGAGCAGCCAATTTCTCCCGAACAGCTTTTAACTGCTGTTTTAATTTTTCTTGAGAGTTTTTTAGGCTCCTAGTTTGAGATTCTGTCCGCCTTTTGGACATTTCATCATACCAATAAAAGAACGCGTCCCACTGGTTTTGTGGTGTTTTGGATCCACGGGACTCTAATGCCCCTCTCAAGTGCACTATTTTATCCTGATCAAATGTTCCTTCCTGTGGAAAATGTTTCACAGGATCATCCCTAGTATACCAGTTCCACTTATCCAGGTACTTGCAAGTCTCGGGAGAATAGTGTGTGTACATAAAGTACGCCGGAGTCCCCTTAGGGGGGACAGGAACCTGTTTAGACTGACTTGTTCCCATTTTCAGTCACACAGGGAGACGTAGGAGAGGCTTATTTAGGATGTCTGGGCCGCTCAGTGCCTTGCCCCGCAGTTTTTCACTGCCCAGACAAAAGGCTTCTGACCCGACACCGGCTCATAAAATGGAAATGGGGAGGGAAACACTAGAGGGATCCTTTCACTCCTGCTTTCGGCAGAAGCTACTGGGACGAGGGGTTTGGAAAAGACAAAATCACTCAGACGCCCTGTCCACTGGGTCACGAGGTTCCAGTTGGGTCCCCTTGCTTTCAAAACTGCCCTGTCAGGCAGAATTGGGGCGGCTGAACCCAACCGTAGTCTCAGTCCTGGTCAGTGGCTCATATTTCTAAATACACACACACATTCATTCAATAAGCCCTGTCCACTGGGTCACGAGGTTCCAGTTGGGCCCCCTTGCTTTCAAAACTGCCCTGTCAGGCAGAATTGGGGCGGCTGAGCCCAACCGTAGTCTCAGTTCTGGTCAGTGGCTCATATTTCTAAATACACACACACATGCACATTTATTCAGTCAGCCAGACTTCCTACCCCACACCACCTTAGTTAATTAACTACAAGCCCGATGTGCTGTTGGATGAAGGTGCCTCAAACAGTTTCTCCCTAAAACGTACGTTACCAGACACAAAATGGGATCCTTTACCAGACAGAAAATTTTAGCCGGCAGTAAGGTTCAGACTGACCTGTTTTAACAAGGTTCAGATCCAGTTACCACGGCCAAGTTGGGAGCCTACAGGCAGTCCTCCTCCGAAACCCCAATAGAGATTTTGAATTAGGTCTCTTACCTCTCAAGTTTGGCGCCTCAGGGTTCGGGGGGGGGGGTAGCCTGCGGTCCTCCTTCCTCAGCCTGTGTTCTGGATCCGAGTCACGGCACCAGGAATTGTCGTGGAAACACACACAGAGTACTTTTGGGTCAGGTCAGCAAGAAGCTTTTATTCAAAAGAAACTACAGCTGTAGGGGGAGTTCCAAAGTGACATGGATTTCCCAAGCACTTGGAAGGGGTCCCCCCCCAAGAGCAAAATCAGGAGGCTTATATACTTTTTAACAGTCGCTTACAACTCACGTGATCATATAGTGAAATTAGCATGAAAAGCGGCTATAATATTACTTCATTATTTCTTTGCTGTTATCAGGATGGGAATTATGGGGGAGGTGGGGTTAGTTCACAAACCTCCTTCTTGCACCTGGAAATCTACTTTGTACATACTTTTTTTTTTCTACCTTCAAGGCCGCGGTGAGCGAAGCATTTGCAGAAGAGTTACAAAGAACAAACACTTGCCCTTATCTGTTCTACTGTACCGAGCCAGCAATTCTACACAAAGCGGTTATGTCATCTTATAACTAAAATAATCAAAGTTTAAGGCATATATTTTTTCTGATTCCACAATGTGAATAAGAGATGACCAAATAACATGGATGCTGTTTATCTGTGACAGTGTCCTTAGTCCATACTGTGGCAAAGGATTGTTATTTTCGGCAGAAGGACAGTGGATGCCATGCGTTTGGGGGCATTAGTGCCCTTTCACTGCATATTTATTGTAAGGCCAGGCAGGAGTATCATGCTAATAGGATGTGTGCCATCTCAATTTTCCTGAATCATCAGAGGCCTGTGGCTCAGGGGTCTTTCTGGTGTTTTATACAAGCCTTAGTCGGTGACATTGTTCCCAAGTGGCAGAAACAGAGTGAGACAGATGACAACAAGACATTGTTTTGTCAGGAAAGGTGGAGTGGAGAAGAATAAGGAAAAGAACAATGTAAAAGAGTTTGAGATGGGGAGGCAGAAATATGGTAGCTTACAGAAAATGGGAAAGGAGAAAAAAATCAGTGGCTCATTTCTTGGTTACTGTACCCCACTGACATCAAAATAATCCTACTTCAAATTGTCTTTCTTTCCTCACTTGCATGTAGACAGGTGAGCAAGGAGTTATATTCTCAGTTTGCATTTTCTTCTAGCCTTGAGAACTGAAGTGCCTTGTATGTAAAGAACTGGTGTTATAGCGCTTTTCAGTTTTCAAAATTGCTTCGCCATCAGTTTCTAAGATAGCCTGGGGTACTTCAGTGTTACAAATGGAAAGTGCAGTTAAAAGGCATATTAATAAATACCCGTATAAAGTTCACCTCAGCTGCATTTATACTTGTGTCTTTCTACCTCTGGGAATCTGACCAAGTCAGAGACCATCAAAAGAGCAGGATTAACTCCTCCATAGCCACAGAGTAACAAACCACAGTAAATTATTATTACTTTGCAATATGTGAAGTATATGAGGAATTTCACTGTTACAAAACCTCCCATCACCTCACTCTGCCTATCTTTCTACCTCCTCTCAAGGCCTGCCATCTAACCCACCCCCTTGCAAACTCCTTTGCCACCATTTTCCACTCAATCAACCCCCTGCAGGGATCTCATTTGCAATTCCCTTTTTAATAACCTAATCTAGGAATTGAGTGGTTAAGAAATCCTCCATGTTCAGGAATGCCTTCACAAGGAAACCAGTCACTGGTTCTCTCTAATTCTTTTTTTAGGGTAGCTGAACATTACTTGCCCATCTAGATGGCTGCAGTTCAGCTTTTTTAAATAATAAATCATAAGGCCCTATTGCCCTGCTTCTCTCTCTGGGCACTTTTATTTATCCCAGAGAAAGAGATTGCACTACTTGCAAGCTTTTTCCAGCTACACATACTTGCAGCACTAGTAGAGGGTTAGTAGACTCCCTTAAAAGATCATCCAATGTGCATTTTGGATGTTGACATGTAAGTACCAGTTTTCACAAGACCTCTGAAAAGTACATATCTGACCTAGGGGTATCTTAGGGGTATTTCCCCAACAACAGTTACGCTTCTGCCCTCTTCCACTGTTGAGGTAGAGCTATAAGGGAAGAGGGAGAAAAAGAGAAGAGTAATATATAGTGTGAAAAAATATACTTTTTTCACATCTTTGGCAACACAGATAAAGCATTTGGCTCTTTTTTTTTTTAACTTTCTCTCCTAAAAACAGATCTGTCTAGGTTTTTAGCTAGAAAAGGTTTACAGTTTTACAGACAAAAAGCAACCTTTTTAGAATGGAAACCCTTCTGCATGCTTAGCCATTGGGGTTGCTGTTGCTGCCTGCCCACAATTAACTACTGTAATTCTTTTTATGTGTACAAGCATGACCCAGTATCTAGTATTAGTAAACCTGATTTGCCTTTGTCTCCCTCACCTTCTTATTGTTGTATTGCAACTTTCTTCTGATTTAATACACCCCCAGCTTCATGGTGTATGCTGCTTCCCCAACCAGCCTCAGAAAAATCAGTCTGTTCCCATATTCAAGGCTGAGCAGTTATATTCCCATAGTGGAGCAGTTACTTCACCAGGAAAGCAGTCCATTTTGTTGATAGCCTCGCAAGCAGTGATGGGTATTTGGCATATTAAAAAACAAACTTAAACATTCAGCAATTGTTTGAAGACTGAGGCAAATACTTTGCAGTATTTTTCTTCCTCATTTTATATTTTGCTGCCTGAATGTTTATGTGGTTTCATCCTTTTTTCCTTGATCTACAATAGCATTTCTTCAGGTGTGAGTGCTTAAATTGGAAAGGACAATGTTCAAAAGCAGCTGGAAACAGCACAAGACCCTCTGGGTATGATCAGCTACTGAGAATTTGTACTGCAGTATATTGCTTGTAATTTGGTGCTTCATTGATTGAGTCTATTGTCATTTGATAACCTGCTAGAGAATTG
Organism: Alligator mississippiensis; assembly: GCF_030867095.1. Lineage (NCBI taxonomy): Eukaryota > Metazoa > Chordata > Crocodylia > Alligatoridae > Alligator > Alligator mississippiensis. The sequence goes on along the minus strand of NC_081824.1, from coordinate 220,100,253 downwards.
GGGATCTGAAGAATCCGGTCACAGGTGGGGTGGTCTTTAAGAGAGATGGACTTAGCCCTACCTGCCGCTAACTAATTGCTCCCTAGGTGATAGGTATACAGCCAATGATGACTTCCAAGTCACAAGTGGCTCCATTAGGAAAAGCCTTATTCAGGGAAGTACCTTTGGGAGACTGTGGGTCCTGGAAAAAAGGACTTCATTCATGTATTGTTTATACTGTACTTATTTTTAAAGAAAAACATCCATTGCTGTGAGAAAAGGGACAGAAATGTGCCACTCATGGGAGCTTTATATGCTGTCCTGCCTGATAAATTGACTCAGCAGCTTACATACCCCCAAAACACTTCTCACATTATTCGGTTCTGTTTAAGAATAGTTGTCTTATTTTCCCTTGTGCTTACTTTGTATAAAAGCAGGGGGCAGCAATAATAGCCCATGATGAGGAGAGCTCTTTCTCTGTCTCACTCAAGAAGGAAATAGAGCACTGCTCATCTCCTGTTTTGGACATGCCGCAATGGACAATCCACTACGTGCTGTCCCCTGCTGTTGTCTAATAAGGAGCTTAAAATAGTTTCAGACTGCAGTAGCTCCAGGGGCCCCAATTAGTGATCACGGTTCCGTTGTTCTAGAGGCTGTTCTACCACATAATGCAAGGCAGTCCATATCCTAAAGAGCACACAATCCAAGCAGAGGAAAAGAGACAAAAAGTAGCTGCACCTAATGGGCATGGGGATCACAAGGTAACAGTGAGATATGAAGATGAAGAGTGCAAGAGGCAGAGGTCATGGCTTACCAGCAGCCAAGCAAAGCTGCTTCATGCTGACTTCTGGAAGCAGCTGGACTGCTACAGAATGAGGGGAAGAGTATGGCCATCCTTTCTCAAGGTGGAGAGGAACAGAAGAGAGTAAGCAGGATCATCAGATTCTGCTCCCTAAGGGCCTTATTATATGGTGGTTTTGGGTGGCTCCTGGAGCCCTTAACCCCTGGATTGTCTGCACATTAATGCCTGATGGTAGTTTTAAGGACTTGTTAGGCAGCTGAAAGTTAATCCACCCCAAGGCAGGATCATCTCTGCTCTGTGTTACCTATGCTCATGTTACACTAAGGTGCATCCACTCTAGGCTGCATCTTAGTGTACACACTCCCCCTGCCCTCCCCAGCACCCCAAATCCCTGCCCACTGCCTTCTCCTTTCCCCCTTCTCTTACTTATAGCTGCCCATGCTGTCTGTCCTGGGGGAGCAGTCAAGGAAGGGTTAACCTGCCTACCAGGCTGCTGCCATTGCTGCTGCTCTCTGGGTGGGCTCAGCCTGGGGAGGAGCAGCAGCCTGGCAGTGGCAGTGGCAAGGGCTGGATAAGCAGATTAACTCTTCCCTGCCTGCTCCCCAGGACAGACTGTGGGTAGCCACAAGTAAGTAGGGGGAGTGGATGGAAAAGTCTCAGGGATAGGAGGGAACCCTGAGGGCAGGAGAGGAACCCTGGGACTTGGCGGGGAAATTAGGAGAGCCCTGGAAGGAGGGAAGCCTGGTGTGGGATGGGGAGTTGTTGAGGAGAGAGAGATTCTTACCTTTTAGTCCTCCAGGCACCTGCTGGCCTGAATATGTGAGTGCCCCAAACTCGAGCTAGCACTAACACCAATCAACATTTGCGTGGCTATCAGTGTAACATGTAACAAGGCCCTAACACCAAAACATTGCATACCAATGAACAAGGATTTGTCCACCCCTTGCCTGCCTCCTGCAATTCCTGGAGATTGGAGGGTTTGGGGTTGGGAATAGGCATCCCACCCTCTGCTCCACCTACAGGGTATGTAGGCTCTTGCAGCAAGTAGTTTCACAGAGCATAAGGGTGAGAAAACAGTGAGAGCAGGGGCTTTCACTGGTAGTGGAGTCTGGTTGCCTACCCTTTTATCCTTCTTTCCAGGCAGGGCTACTGCCAGCTTCTTTGCTTACTGCCTGGGTGGTCTTTGATTCCTGCAACCTGCTGGAAGAGACAAATGCAGGGTCTGTATTTGGGGGCCCCCTTCCCTTCCCGCTTAATCAGAGTGTGGAATTCATCTCCAGAGATTGGGACAGAAGTGGGCTGGCGAGACAGAGGCCCATAGTTATTCTTCTGTTTGAGTAGCGAGAGATCCAAAGGCTGCCTGTAGCAAGCAGACAGGCACACAGCTGCCTTTCTTTTACAGAAAAGACAGCCTCAGAACACAAGCTATTGGCCTCCACTGCCTGCAAACCCCCCTTTCTCCATCTATTGTCTGACATTTTGCTGTAGTGGCAGCTCTTGCTCTTATATCTGTCTCCAGGTCCCATTTGCTTTGGGGAGTTTCTTTAGGGAACAAAGAATAGGTGCCATCACCCACAGATTATCTTCTGGTGGGGGAGAGGGACAACAGCTTCTAGTCTGGGCTTTGTCCCCCTGCAGAAATATAGATTCCTCCCTCCTTCCTTCCTCCATGATAATGCAAAACTCTTCTGTGCCTTATTGCCTCATTTCCTTAGTTTCTTCCGGTTGCTAGCATGAGAAAAATCTTTTTTGCCAGTAGCAGAGGTGCCCGCTTTGCCATGTGGGGCCAAGGGGAGACGTTCAAGAGTTTCCATTGCCCCCATTTGTATTTCCACCTAATGTGGATTGCAGCCACTTGTCACGCTCTTTATCAAAAAAGTTTGTTCTCACTTGCTGCAGGAATCATTGATACTGTTGCCAGTTTAGTGAAAGATTGTGAAACATAGTAGTCCAATAAAATTTAGTTTAATAAAATTCAGTTTAATTAAGTTTCTTGTTTCTTAGGTATGACCTGTAATTGCATAATTATGAGTCTTTCAGCTGATACACAATAGCATGTGGTTCATTAAAAAGTGGGCAAATTAATCCTTGAGTCCTTGCCTTCTAGAGTCCTTTGGGATTACATAGCATGTTCAGATTTCAGCAGTGGATTTTTATCATGGGTTAGCCTCTCTCCCTCTTTACTATTCATGTAATCAAAGGTGCTCCCAGCTATGAAAGCATCTTTTATTCAGAACTCTTTGAGTATGGACTCTTTCATAAAAATATTGATGTATTGCTGTTGCATATTCTGTGTTGTAACAGGTTAAAACATTATAACAGGATCAAGTGGGTGATGATGAATATATGTTCCAGGTGTCTTGACATCTCCTCTGAAAAACACAGGCAATTCCCAAATAGAAACATAAACAATTAATTATTTGGTTTAAAAATAGAAAGCAAGGAGACAAACTGCATAAAAATAATTAAGTGCTGCTTTCAGAGACTGCTATTTAGCCAGGCAGGAAAGAACAATGGCTTATGGTGTTTCTTAAGTAAGGACTATTGTAATTAATTTTTTTCAGTTTTCTTATAAAAAATTGTGAAAAATTTAAGAAAAGGTGTAAATTTAATATTATGATGTAGGGAAATAAAATAAGGGTAAATTAACTAAATTATGATTTCTTTATATTTTCTGGTCATAATAAAAAGCTACATCATTTGATCTCTGTATGGGCCACAAGACAGATCCTGCCTCAGGCGGGGGGTTGGATTACAGTGCTTCGCAACCTATGGATCGCGACCCAAAAGTGGGCTGCAAAAATATATGAAAGGGTCACGATAGACTCTAAAAATGGATTAACAAACTTAAAAAAAATGGACTCTTCTTTAAAAGATAAAAATGAGGGAAATGGTGGCTTTTCCCTTGCAGGCTGGCTAAGTTTCAGCCTGCAAGGGACTGCTTGGGGTTCCCCATGCCCCATACCTTGGCCCCCCGCTCTTCCCCCACACACCCAGGGGCTGGGGCCTGGGGGCAGCGGGTCAGGAATGAGGGGAACTGGGTCGGGACTAGCCACTGATGTTCACAAATCAGTCCTGGTACAAAAAAGGTTGAGAACCACTGGACTGGATGACCTCTTGAGGTCCCTTCCAGCCCTACTTCTCTATGATTCTCTGATTGGGTGAAGATTCTTTTTTCTTTAGGCTTTTTTCCCCCCCTGGGTGACTAAGTTACGCTGATGCTTCAGACATGATGGTAGAGAAAACAACCTAGATGATTAATCTGTTCGGTTGTCTGACTGACATTTACACAGCTAATTGTGTACCATTGATGCTTCCTTAATAGACCTGAATATTAATGGAAGATTTGGTTAAACTTGAAAGCTGTTTGTTTAGGAAAATCACAGGAGAAATAAGAATGCTTCATCAACTTCAGATTTTCATCACAGGTTTTATGACATATCATGGAACATAAGTGCTTTTATGACTTGTAAAAATTGCTTCAATATTTGACATTCTGTGCTTCAAGGAATCCTGATTGGCAGTTGATTAGCCTTTTGCTCAAGTCATTATCGTCTTTAGTGAAATTAGTTGGCTAGAAAATTGCATTGTAATTCATCAAGGGGAAACTAACATTTCCAAAAGCTCTTAAGAATATGATCCTTTTTATTTAGGATACAATATCAATTATTTTTCCTGAATGTTCCAAAAATGTACTGTTCATTATATTGTATCAATATGTAACAAATGATAGCATTTACGTCATTTCAGTCTTTAATTATTTTGTTGATATGGTAGAGGTTACATACAAGAAATTGTGTGATAGAATGAGGTTCAGGGAAGCATGTTCAGGGTGTCATTTAGAATGGGACAAAATACCCCTGACATGGCATCTCTGTTGTTACACATGTAGCTTGAGCATTGGGATTTTGGGTGTTTGAACATTTTTCTGTGTGTGTGAAAGTAATATGAATAAATAATAATGTATGTATGAATGTTCACACTAAATGGAACAAACCATTACCGGAAGACTACCAGTCTTCTCAAGCTCATTGTATATTATTATAACAAGCAATAGCTGTGATGTTATTGCTCATTACCTAAACAGAAAACACTGTAATGGAATTACACTGCTAATTATGTGGGAAATGTGTATCTAATTTCATATTTGTGGCATAAATAATGTAACAGTCCCATAGATTAGTTCTCATTGTATAATTTTAAAAGGCTAGGAGGCAACATATTCCAGAGACCAGGTTCCAATAATAGGTTTCTGTACCTTTCTCTGTCACTAACCTACAGTGTGACCTCATGAAAGTTACTTTGCCTTTATCATGTGCTATCTGTTTTTTTCCCCTTCTTTTCTTGTCCTGCCTCTCTCTTTCTCCTCTCCCACCCCTTTCTTTCACTGTCTGTATCCTCTGTTTGAACGGTATACTCTTTATGGCAAGCATTATCTCATTTTGTGTTTGTATAATGCAAAAATCAGTGGGTTCTAATTTCAATATAGGCCTCGGAGCACTACTGCTATCAAATGTTAAATAATACACTTTCTGTTAGCATCTAGTATAAAACTGTCTTTCGATAGTGTTGGGCCACTCAGTGAACTGCAATGGTGCAATGCCCTTACCTATTTTTTGGAATTGTTTATTTGTCACATAATAGCGCCGAAAAGTCTCAGGCAAAGGTTAGGTCCCCACAGTACTAGGCACCTTCTTCTTCAGTAATCCTTCACACTCAAGGATGATTGTCTTCCATGATTGTCTTATCTGTGGGTCTGAAGAAGGAAAAAAAATGGTCCTTGCTCCATCCAGCAGCATCAGTGTAGTGAGTTTCAGGCCACAGTGCAGTTGTTGGTTTGACTTTACATTCTTTTTGTTAAATAAACTCTGAGTTGGTACTGTGCAGTGAGTCCTGTGTAGATCAGCTGAAGCACAAATGTAATTGTTTTATAATTGACAACAAAGTATAATATTAGCTGATATACAGTTGCTTTTCTACTGACTTAGTCATTTCTAATTTGCTGATATGTTTTCTTTCTATAAAAGGCATATGGCCTTTTATCATAGAATGCAACATTCCTTCTGTCTGCTAAAAGCCTAAGGAAAGAAAAAGATACCAGATGAGATTTATTTGTATGTGACTTAATTTATATTAACTTATTGGGGCAGCCTTTAAGAATTCTGTGAAAGAAAATATTTTTGTATGCAGTCTTGTTCCAGAGTTAACAGGCCTGTGTGTCAGATTTTTTTTATGAGTCACCTTACCTTAGGAAATCAATGGGCAACCTGCCAACAGTCTCATGACTTCTTCCACAGAGAATCATATTGGAGAATATTCTCTCTTATTCAGTGCACCGTCTCCTCCTAAGGTCAATTTACTATGGTATTTGTTGCTGCTATGGTGCAACTATAGTTGTGCTGGTAGGCTTGTCTGGCATATGTTAGGATGGGCAGTAAAAAGTATCTTGACAGAAGTCAATGCTTGTGAACTATGTTTAGTATAAAAGGCTGCTGGGAAATGTTGATAAACAGCAAGCTTCTGATTTTACAGCAGGCAAGGTTCTTTGAGTAGATGTGATATCTTTTTATTTTATGAGTAAATGTGATAACTTTTTTCTTATGTGTGATTTTACACCAGTTATATATATAATTTTTTAAAACATTTATTTATTTATTTTTTTACTCTTCTGATCTGTTGGTCTTTAACTTTGTGGTAGGGTTTCATTAGACTTGGGTACGAGTTTGTAGCCTATGTGGAAAGCTGAAATTTCTGAATTGTCAATAAAACAAACGCATTCAAATCACACTATGTACAAAATATTTGTTTGAAGGAGCTTGGTAATTAAAATTAATTAATGCTTCTGGTAAAGGGCTAATTGTGCCCTGAAGGTACAGAGCTGTTGTGCTGAAAAAGTCAAAAGAGAGCTTCCAACAAAGGCAACCAAATACATTTGTGTGAAAGGAAGGCAGCTTTGAAATGTGACCTGTATTATTACAGCTTAACTCTTAAGCTTATTGATCACTCATTTTCTTGCTAATAGAATACTGCAGTTTCTTCAGGAAGCATTATGAAATAGTGAATAGCGCACAAAGCTACCAGTCTTTGAGGTCAAGCTCTTAACTACATAATGAAGTATCACTTCTCCTGCATAAAATATACAAAAAGGGAATAAGTTGTGTTAGTACATTTTAGAAATTGTACTGTAATATCCATAATGGGAATGATATCACTACCTCATACTGTTTGGAGAAATTATAATGCTAACTAATAAAATAACAATATTTTGCATAACTGTAGCGCAATCCACCTGAGGAATTTAAAGTATTTTGTTTGCATTAATTTAGTTAAGTAGCGAAGTACTCTGGCTTTGCATTGCCCAAAGGTAGGATTGTACCCTAATGACACATTAAATGATCAGAGCTACATAGCTTTTCTCTCTTTCATTTACGTATAAGATGTTAAAATGAACTCTTCTTCATTACATTATACTTATGGTTTTGAATTTTTATGATTTTTCAACAATTCCCTTCAGATTTTTAGCTATTTTTGGATTACAATGGGGAAGGAAAAAGAGATTTATTTAAAAAGCATGTTCTTGGAGTCAAAGGACCTGTCTATATATTTTAGACTTCGTAAGACTACAGTCTTACTAAATCAGAATTTCCAGGGCCTCTCTCTCGATGCCATGCAGCTATGGCTAATAATTGGGGAGTGTGGTGCTTTCTCAAGTGTTTGCAGAGTTGTCATACAGTCTGTTCAGTCACAGTACAGAAGCAGAGGGGGAAAGAATATAATTGGAAAAAAATCACTTAGCAACAGTAATGGACTATGGTAGGTAGCTTTTAAAGATTTTTGTCAATCTATTGTGTTCAGGAATAAAATAAAAGATGGAGTTAGCTTTTATTCGACCTGACAGATGGTATAAAACAAGATGCCCATAATTCAGCAGGCAATATATTCCAAAGGGAGCCAAAGCCATATTGATGAAGCACAGTTATCCGACTGGTGGTCCACCAACCTCATGTGGCCCCTAAGGGGTTACCATGTAACCTGCAGACTCCTGCCCAGTTGCTGCACACACCATTGCTCTTGCTGTAGTAGCAGCCAGGGCCTCTGGGCTTCCCCTCCGTCCTCCAGCTTTCACTTCCTGCCTTTGCTCCTGGGAGAGGGGTGATGCAGTGACTGGGGGCTGGGTCACCAGTCCAATGCAAGGACTCTGGGATGCCCAAGTTGTGTGCAAGGCAGGGGCTCCAGGATATCCATGCTGCACACATGGGAAGGAAAGATGGTGGGCTGCGTGCATGGCTGCGGAGGGTTAGGGGGACTGCCCGTGTGGCATGTCTGGCTAAGAGGGTGGTGTGGGACTGTGCATGAAGCAGCAGGGAGCTGTTTGTTTGGCAGGGGTGGGGAGGGACTGGCTACCAGCATGGTGGGGAAGAACTAGGGGGAGTGCTGCCTGCATGCTGAGTGTGCATGTACCTCTGGGTCTCTGGCCCATGCTATATGCATCTTTCAGTGTAGAACTATATATTATATCTGATTGCATACTAGGGCTGTGCGAAATGGGCCCTATTCGATTCAGATTTGGATTTGGCTTGAATCGGGGACAGTGATTCAATTCGTTGTTTTGGATCACTGTCCTTGATTTGATTTGGCCAAATCCAAATCTGAAGATTCAATGCTGATTTGGTGAATCAGCGATTCGGACACAGGACAGCTTTAAAAGTTTTTTTCTACATACCTTGAGATAGCAGCATGGCTCATGATTGCTGCGGTGCTGGGGTGGATGGAGCGTCCCACAGGAGCATGTGGGGCTCTCCAGCATGTTTGGCAGCGAACCCGGAAGTGGACCGGACGTACTTCTGGTCCACTTCAGGTTCTGCCAGAGAGCACGCTGGGGGCCCCCCCGTGCTCCCCTGGCTTGGCGATTGGCCACAGGGGGACCCCGGGTACCCCCCCCCCAGACCCAGGAGGCACCAGTCGCCAAGCCGGGGGAGATATGTGGAGGGGGCCCCTGCATGCTCCCCAATGGACCAGGAAGTGGACCAGAAGTGCTTCTGGTCCACTTCCAGGCCTGCTGCTAAGTGTACTAGGGAGCCCCCTCATGCTTCTGTGGGATGCTGCAAAAGCTGTATCTATGTCCAAATTGCCAAATCTCTCTGAAGCGATTTGGAGGGTTCTGAATCAATTTGGAGAGATTGAAGGATCCTCTGATTCAATTCGGAAATTCGGCCACTGAATCAGGCCAAATCTTCGCCGAATCGAATCAAGGACTGAAGCTTTGCATGGCCCTATCGCGTACCGCAGCCACCTTTCCCCCAGAAATCTGCCCCCCAAAATTGGGGTGAGTGTCTTGAGGGGAGAAGCTGATTTTTTTTTCTGCTTAGAAAAGAAGCATCCCACTTTGATTCCTACTCACAGCAGCAGTATTTTTTTTGAGGTAGGAAAGTCACATAACTTAATGGTTCATTGTTCTTCACTCTACAGGTGTTAATGCTTTTCTTTTTTTTTTTAATGTCTGTATTAAGGTAGTTTTGCTGTCTGGTAGCTGCTCCTGGTCCCCTTTTTATTTCACAGCCTTGCAGAATATTGTTAGCTCTTTTCTAAATCATCAACGCACCCATGAAGATCAGTCAGCCACCACCTGACTACTGATGTTGGGGGAAAGGGGTGGATCAGCCATGACAGCATGGTGCACATACACAGCCCTGCAGCCACCACCTGCACAGAGACAGGGATGGGGGGCACTCACTTTGTTCTCACTTCAAAACAGAGGCTGCACCTTGGCCACCTTGCCTGGAACCACAGCATGTTGAGCCAAGTTGGAGCAGCCTTGGCTGGCGGGGGGCCTGGGTGGTCAGCCTGCTAGCCCAGGGCTGCTCCCCCGGCTCAATGTGCCGGAGGGGGCACAATGGGGACAGCAGCTGCACTGAAGCATCCTTCTGCCCCGGCCAGCCCTGTCAGTGTCTACACACATGCTGCTGAGCAAGATAGTACTTGTATTTACCTTCCAAGTACTATCTGTATTTACAAGTACTATCCTACTGCAGAGTAAATTAGTTTACTCCAGTCTAATAGGGGTGCACATGTACACATAGAGACGTTTACTGCTCAGTAAATCTCATGTTGATGTGTCCACTGTTTCTGCTCCCAGGAGGCATGGGTGCCTCCCAGTTGATGTGTGATTCCACCTAGGGACCCCTATGCCTCCCTAGAGCAGGCATAGTGTCAGGGAGGGCTGTAGGCTGGAGAGGCCTGTCACACTGACTACTGATGTTGGGGGAAAGGGGTGGATCAGCCATGACAGCATGGTGCACATACACAGCCCTGCAGCCACCACCTGCACAGAGACAGGGATGGGGGGCACTCACTTTGTTCTCACTTCAAAACAGAGGCAGCACCTTGGCGAGCAGGGAAACAAGGAGCGAGATGGGAAACAGCTGAGTCTGGGCTGGGGAGATGGGGGGAGAGGAGAAAAAAATACCCCAAGCAGCGACTTATGTGGACCTGCTGCCCTAGGCTCACATGCATCTTTCTGCCCCCTTTTTCCCTTCCCTCCCCAAATCATGCCATCCCAGCATCTCATACTATGGCATAGAGAAGAGCAGAGGCCAAGTGCAGTGAAAAGACACCCTGGCTGGGCTGGGAGGGGAGATGGCTGCCATGGGGCACAGCTGCTCAGTGCTGCAGGAACGGGGCAGGCAGAAATCATTACCACAGCGGACATAGGGGGGCAAATTTAAAAGAAAAAGGAGAGACCCAGCACGGCCTGACAGCAGCATCTCATAGAGAATTAAAGCTGGAAGAGACCTCATAATATCACCTAGTCCAACTGGGAATCAAACCCACAACCTTGGTGTTATTAGTACCGCACGCTGGCCAATTTAGCTAAACAGTCGTCTCCAGCTTCCTGTGGCAGCCATTTGCTTTCACAGCCTGCGAGCTTTAGAAAGAAGCAAAGAACCAAGGGAGAAGCAAAAGAAAAAAGGGAGGAGATTTGGAAAGATTATTATTCTTTCTTCCTTGCACACATTCCTTATCTATCTCTCATGCTCTCTTTCACTGTCTTACACACAAACACACTCCCTCTCTCTTGATCCTTCTCCCCATGGCCATCAAGGGGATGGAATATTTACCTCCCCCGCCCTGCAACACAACAACTAATTTTAACCTGGCTCAACCAGTCGATCTATAACACACAGGGAGCCAATCCCTCTCTCCTTGCCCCCGCTCCCTTGCCTGCAATCAGCGTGATGGGCATGTCCAGCTTGCATGGCTCCCTGTCACTGTGCCTGCTCTGGGGTGGCGCTGGGGTCTCTCGGTGGGCTCCCATGTACCTGCCAAGAGACCCCTCATGCTTCTCTAAAGCAGGTGTAGTCCCATCCCCACCTCCCCTGCGCATCAGCAGTCAGTGTGACAGGCTTCTGCAGTCCACATAACTCCCTGCAAGGGGGGGCTAGTGAGGAAACCACAAAGGCAACTGGGATTGTGGCAGACAGCGACCTACCTTGATTTGGGAGTGGACCTGGTCTAATCTAGATTGATTAAATCTAATACCACATCAGTCCAGGTCTGTTTTAGGCTGGGATCTGCCATTTTTAAAGCAGTCCATGGCTCCAAACTTCTGGTCTGTTACAGGTATATACACATTTCTGAACACCTAAACTGGAAAATGTGTAAGTCTGCACCTGGCCTTAATGTTTAAGGTTACACACTGTCCCACCTTCTGTCTGTCTTTAGCAAAAGTCTCTTCTTCTGATAGACATGTAAGAGTATAGTATCATCTTTCTAAAGAGACATAGTAAGGCATTTTTTCTAAAAGGCATTTCAGTGCTCAGTCACTTTGATCTGTCTTTAAGATGTGCTTCTCCAATTCTGCAATATGGCTAAATCCTCCTGGTCTCTGAACCAAACTGAGACAGAGCCTAGGTGAAAGGAAATAGCCTGTTGTTAAACCTCCATTCTCTGTATTAAAGTGTTAAGGCTTAACGTACACCTTTCTTGTGTTTTCAAGTACGTAACAAGTAGCCAAGATGCAATATTGTTATATATAATAAAATAAAGGGAGAGGTTGGGTGGGGGAGGGATGAGAAGCACATTCAGAGTTAAAATGTGTACTATTTCTTTAAGAATCTTAATTCTGATCAAGTAGAATGCAATGGGAGGCAGAATGAAAGCTCCAAAGCATAAAGAAAAGAAATCAAATTTCATGTTTTCTGATCTTACACACATTAAATTCCTTTTACAGTGATTTTTAAGCTATACTATATTAGGTCAGCTATGTTCCTTGCCTCTTCTGGGGAAACTGCATATGTTACTGACTGTAATAACATTCACACACTCCCCACCTTCTCCCCTACCCTTCCCTGAGTATTATAACAGAATTACTTTTACACTCCTGGGAATATTTAATGTTCTTGATTCACTGAAGTTCTCTTGGTATGAACAGTTAACATTCATCATTTGCTTAATAACTGTCATGTTATGTTCTAACAGTGAATAATCGATGCTATGATACAGGAAAGGCATTTGTTTGTTTAATGCATGCCTTTTGCCAAGGTGTGTTAGAGTCTGTAAAAAAAAAGGAAATAAAATATATACAGACTACACATTGAGAGACTGCTTGACAATAAAACAATGTTTAACAGCAACTGCTATACATTTTGTATTTTTTCTGGAGGATATGTTAAACAGAAAACAAATGCTACTTTCTGTCGCTAGTGCCAAAAAAGAAGAAAAAGTTGCAGTTCATAACACTATGTCAACATTCTTTACATTTCATTCAGGTACGTAAGAATTCAGAAGAGAATTCTCGCAAAATGTTTATTTTGAGGAGGGCATTATGGCTCTCTCGGGCATGTGGAGTGCTAGTCTTATTTCCAAGGTACAGGACTCTGGAAGAAAAAAATATGGCATTGTTTTAAACTTTGCAAATCCAGTCCTACTTTGCTTCGGAGCATTTTTTTTTTTGTTTTGATGTGTAGTGAAGCAGTATCTATACCAGTGTAACTAAATGGAGTGAAAGAATTGGGGAAACAGCAGTGGAACAATCACACCTACTGTAGCAGAAATGGGAGCAGAGCCATGAATATCTAATTGACTGCAGTGATAACTCAGCCCCATGCAGACATTGTTTTAAGAGTATTTTAGTAACAGCTTAACTTTAACCCTTTCTCTTTGCCAGCTGAAAAGCTAGGATATGCCATCCAGTTTTATTAAAGTATATTGAATGTTTGTGATATCTGCCAGACTACAGCCTAAAAAGCAGATAAAACTTATATACATACAATATATAGAACTCTTAATCATCCTATCTATCTGTCATATATAAATTCTGTCTTTTGCAGTGGTATCGGTGGGTGGCACCTCTTGACTCATTTATGGAGAACCTGGAACCTTTTTTTTCAGCTTCTTCACATTGCTCCACTGATGTAAAGAGGAACAAACAGTCTGCAGAATATACTTCTTCAGGGGGACAGATGAACCTTTGCTGCATGTTTTGCAGCCACCTTCTGGTACAGTGTCATATGCCGAGTCCAGAAAAGGTATAGGTTTTATATGGAAGAAGGGGCAGACACTGTTGGAGGGTTGGAGTACTGTATACTACTGCAACTATTTCTAATTCTGGAACGCTACAGAGTAGGTCCTGCAAGCCACGAAAGAGAGTAGTTCTGCAGTCCAACAAGATGGTAGGGGCCAAAAACCTAGAGGAACAGAAGAGGCATAAAGTTTTGAGGTGATATGAAGTTTTGAGATAAATCCTGCTGGCAGTTAGTATGATCATTGCTTCTGAAGTCTGGCCATTTGTTTGTGGAATTAAAGGTTTTAGTTTTATTTCCAACAGACACAGAGTAACTAGTCAATATTTATTTAAAAAATGAAGGGTAGGTATGCAACTTTATAGAATAAATAAATAATACATATGTATATGATGTATATGAGCACACTGGGCGCAGAGCTGTACTACTACCCAGTGTGTCCACATGTAGCAGATCAAGGAATGACCTTCAGTGAAGGTTAGCTGTGAAATAAGCCGGGATAACTCTGACAAATAAGCAATCATGGACTAAGCAGCAGCAGCAGCACTTGATGGTGCTGTGACATGGCGAGTACAGATCACCACTATAATAAGCCTGCCCAGCCCCCAGCCATGGGTCTGCAAATCCTCAGCAGCAGAGCAGGTGGAGGAAGAAGTTAGAATCTCAATGGCTTTGAAGACAGATGAAGGCTGCATCTGAACAAGATCTCTAGTTGTTTTGGCCTCCTTGCCATTGTATTAAAGTCCCATTCTGTGTTAAAGCTGATAGGCAGCAGCTTCTCCATGATAAAAGAAATCACATACAATTGTCTTCCATGAAAACAGCTTTTCCAGTACACTTCTCAAGCCCTTTGGTGACCAGCTAGCGATGACTGGAGCAGGATTGAGAGGTCTGGAAGCTTCTAGTCATGAATTGGCACGAAGGCGGCAGTTACAAAATTATCTTGGATGAGGCAGGGTTGTGATTTGGCAGCTGTAACTGCAACTAAGCATCCCTCTTCAGGATCTGCTCTGCTCTCCCATATGGGGAGGGGGCTAGAAAAAGTACCCTAAAACATGGTTTGTCTACCTTCTTCCTGAATGGATAACCATGTCTATCTACTGGGTTCACCTTTACTGCAGTTGAAATCAGTGAAGACACACAATCAGTTTTGGGATTTGGAACATCAGGATTCTCACTGACAATCCTAATAGTGAATTTCAAGAGCAATGCACCGCAATCATGGCTTGAACTCAGGTAACACAACATCTGCATTGCTGTCCTATGCAAGACCTGATGAGTGGGAGATGGGCTTCCAAATGACAACAGAAGATCAGTGTCAAAGGACTCAAGAACCCAATCATTTGAGACCTCTTTCCTCAGTGCCTCAATGAAAAACTGGTGAATTCCAATCATCAACAATGGGAGAATGTCAACAGCACTTGGGATGCCTTCAAGTTCACTGTCATCAGTGCCTGCGAAGGGACACTTGGATTGTCTACCAGGAAACATCAAGACTGTTTTGATGAGAATAACTGGGAGATCCAAGAGTTGATCAACCACAAGTGCAAGGCCTTTTGTGCTGGAAGAAGGATATCAACTCCAAGCAAAAGAAATTGAATCTCCAACAAGCCAAGGCAGAGGTCCAAAGGAGGCCCCAATATGAAGAACAGTAGGTGGGAAGATAAAGTGAAGGAGATTCAACATCTCAGTGACATCCATTTTATGTACAGTTTCTTTAATGCCACCAAAGCCATTCATAGTCTGAACACTTGAGGACCAACCCCTTTAAGAACTAAGGATGGAGGAGACCTGATCAAGGAGAGGGGAGCCATCAATGCCTATTGGAAGAAGCATTTTGAAGACCTTCTCAGCTGATCATTTGTTATTGACTAAAGTGTTCTCAGCTCCATCCCGCAACACCCAGTCAGAGATGATCTCCAACTGTTGATGAGGTGAGGAAAACCATCAAGCAGATGAACAATGACAAGGCATCTGGAGCTGATGGAGAGGAGCAGGTGGGAGAGGTGCTCATATCACAGCTCCACGTTCTTATCGTAAGGATTTGGAATGATGAGGAAATACCAGATAACCTCAGCAGGACATGTCTACATGTGCATATTAAGGTACTTGAATAAAATCTGATGCTTATAATACCAGAATGTATTGCTCCTGGGTGTGTGTTTACGCATGCACCCAGGTTTGCAGCACATTTAGCTGGGTTTGAGCAGCCCCAGCTGACAGGGGCTATCAGGGGTCTCAGCCTGCTAGCCCAGGACTGCTCCCTCCAGCTCAATGTGCTGCAGAGGGGCTGGTTGGGACAAAAGGGTGCTTCAGTGTGAGGTTAGCTGGGAGGCAGCCCCTATACAGAAGGACCCTCATGCCCCAGCCATCAGGGCAGTGTCTACATGTGCGTTGCTGCAGTTTGTTACTCTGCAGCAGGATAGTATTTGTATTTACAAATACTGACCTGCTGTGGAGTAAATTAGTTTACTCCAGCCTAATGAGGGTGCACTGCACATGTTGATGCACGGCATTCACTGCATAGCTAATTAGTCAACTGCACAGTAAATGTCTCATGTAGATACACTTAGGGATGCCACGATTGTGACAATCTTCAAGAAAGGAGACAGGTCCGACTGTGTAAATTATAGAAGGATTGCCTTGCTGTCCACCACAGGAAAAATCACTGTGAGAATCCTCCTGATCTGTTTCCTTCCACTTGCTGAAGAGCTCTTTCTGGGGGCATCAAGAGGCACATAACACGATCTTTACAGCTCTCCAGCTGCAGGAAAAATTCCAGCAACAATATAGACTTCTCTGTATGGCCTTCTTTGATCTCATGAAAGCCTTGAACTCTGCCAACCAAGAAGCGTTGTGGCAAATCCTTCTGAAGTATGGATGCCCACCAAAATTCATCACTGCTCTGCCTGCTCCATGATGGTATGCGAGCAGTGGTTCTCAGTAATGGATCTATCACAGATCCCTTTGAAGTTAAGAGGGGAGTTAAGCAAAGCTGCATCATCGCTCCAACACTCTTCTCAATATTTCTTCCTGTGATGCTACATCTGACCACCAACAAGCTTCCAGCCAGAGTGGAGCTAAACTACTGAGTGGATGGTAAGATGTTTAATCTCAGCTGACTTTGAGCCAAAACCAAGAGCACCCTGACCTCAGTCATTGAGCTCCAGTACACTGATGATGCTGTAGTCTGTGCTCTCTAGGAAGCAGACCCTGAGGCAATTGTCAATGTCTCTACCGAGGCATACAAGAAAATGGGACTGAAGCTTAACATTCAGAAAACTAAGGTCCTCCATCAACAAGCTCTTAATAAGTCTTCCCGAGCTCTGGTAATTCAGATTCATGGTGACCCTTTGGAGAATGTTGAGCATTTCCTGTACATTGGAAGCCATTTCTTGCAGAAGGCTGACATAGAAGAAATCCAGCATCACCTCAGATGTGCAAATGCAGCCTTAGGACACCTGAAGAAATGGGAAATGGGTGTTCAAAGATCATGACATCAGGTCCTCTCATAAGCAAACACCACAAACATTGAGGTGATTGATCATTTGGCAGCAACTTCACTGGGCCAGCCATGCATCTGGATGACTGACTCCAGATTCCCAGTTCAGTCAAGGAAATGCCAGGAACAACAGACTTCACTTAAGAGGAGGGCATTCAAGAGACTTCACTTAAGAGGAGGAGTCTTCTCAGCATAGACT
The DNA here is from genome assembly GCF_030867095.1 of Alligator mississippiensis. Taxonomy (NCBI): domain Eukaryota; kingdom Metazoa; phylum Chordata; order Crocodylia; family Alligatoridae; genus Alligator; species Alligator mississippiensis. The sequence continues at coordinate 220,083,250 of NC_081824.1, read as the reverse complement.
TCACTGAAGAGGAGAGCAGCAGAAGCTCTTCAAGGATGTCCTGAAGGCCAGCTTGCAAAAATGCAACATTGACATCAACTCATGGAAGACTGTCACCCAGGACTGCCCCAAATGAAGGAAGTCTGCTGCAAGGATCTCAGTACTTTGGAAACTTACAACGACAACACAAGATAGAAAAGTAAGAGCAGCACAAACAGTGCATCACAGAGTGAATTAAGAATCTGGAGCCACCCACCCTGCACTTAAACATGTGCTTGAGTTGCAGCAGAGTCTGTCAATAGATCAGCCTTGCCGGCCATTTTCAGACCTACAGATAAGACAGTCATAGAAGACAATCATCCTTGACTGCAAGGGATTGCCAAAGAGAATATGAGCAAGCTTTTGTCAACCCAAGTCCACTTCATGAGATGCTGTGAAAGGACTTGCAGAAAGCAGAGTACAAGGAGAGAGAAATTAGAATACAAAAAACAAGGGAATGACGGGGAAGGGGGTGGGAAGGAGGAGATAGAAGAGTGGGGAGAGTGCTGGGAGAGAGAAGCAAATGACCAGTAAATCCATAGGGACAAAGGGGGACACAAAAACTAATCCAGGTATTAAAATAATAATCTATAGTCCCTGTTTAAATCATGCTTAGCACAATCCAGTTTGTGGATGATTTCTTGTTCTGAAATTTCCCATTCAAACTGGCTTTTAAAAATTTTTCTACCTGAGAACAGCAATCCTGAGGTCAGTGATCAAGTGCCCAGGGAAGGAGGTCAAACCAAATGCTGTGTCTTTCTGCAGCTGATGCCAGATTGTTGGCTATTCATTCATAGTAGGCCTTTCAATTAATCACTCTTAACATATATGATTAATGCATTAACTGGCTATTGTGTTAATTTTGTTAATGGATTAATCACGCATGTGGTTTTGGAGCCTGTGCCTAGGCTCTGCTTCACTGCTGTCACTGCCACTGCCACCTCTGGACTGCCCAGCAGGGCAGCGGTGGCAGTGCAGAAGAGCCGCAGGGCAGCCTGGGTGCAGGCTTCAGGCTACTGCAGCAGGAAGGTGGGGGGCAGGCACACAGACACAGATGCACACAAGCAGCCACAGTACGCACACAGCCAAGAATGCAGTCTGGCAGTGTGTAAAGCAACGCCCAGCAGATGAGTCTGTGGAGAGGAAGGGAGGGTGGGGAGAGGATGAGGGGCAGATCAAGGCCCCTACAGTGAGGGAGGCAGTGGGGCAGGGGCAGGGGCTGATGTGAATGGGGCCCTGGGGCCAGGGTGGGTCAGGGACAGAGCTGTGGGAGGCTCATCCAGGGGTGTGTGCTCTGTGAGCTTGAGTAGCTCCATTCTAGGCACCCCAGGAACTTTTGAACAGGATCAGACTCCTCAAGCCCCAGGAGCACCTGCCCAGATTTCCCTGCTTACAAAGATGCACCCCGGGGAATCTTGGGGTACCTCTCTTTAAACAGGGAAGGTTGGGGTTCTCCACTTATCTCCATCATGGGATCTCCAGGGGCATGTTTTTATAAGTGGGTTCCAGTGTGGAGCCACAGGGTCTGAGGAATCATCAGCACCCAGTATCTCCATGCTGGGACCTATGTGGCCCTGTGTCTTCATGCTGGAACTTGGGCCCGGTGTGTCACATGGAGGCACCGATCAGCATGGTTACTGGCAGGGAGTGTCAGGGTGTCATGAGAGCCAGAGGATCCCTGATACTCCATGCCTCTGTATGAAGAATGGTTTGGCATGGGACCAGGCACAGGGCCCAGCTTTGTAGCCTGGGGTGTTGGGGATTTCCCCAGTCCTGCACTGCCCTGTGTTGGGACCCACTGCCAGCCCGTGGCTCCCTGTGAGGCACTGGTCAGTGTAGGACCCATGTCCTGACAAGGAGGCATGGGACAGCAAAGAACTTCAGGGAGTCATTGGACACTGGGAACATTTCCTGTTGTCCTGCATTAGGGCTCCTGCCAGAGGCAGGATAATGGGTGACATGCATTTTATCCAATAAAGTGGACCAGCTGTGGCAGGATGTGTCCCGCTACAACTCGATACACTTCATTTGGCAACTTCCGCTTTTACCATAAGACTCAGGAGGTCTGGTTTTAATCCTGGAAAAATTCATTAAGGAGTCTATGTGCAATATACTCTCAGAAGGTAGGATTCTGAATGACAGCCAGCATGGCTTTGTTGCAGGCAGGTCTTGTCTTACCAATCTCATCTCCTTCTATTACCAGGTAACTTGCCACCTGGATAAAAGAGAGGAGGTCAACATTGTATACCTTGACTTCCAACAAACCTTTGATCTGGTATCCCATAATGTTCTCACGGAAAAATTAGAGGATTGTAGACTTAACTGCACAACAGTTAGGTGGGTAGGAGGCTGGCTGCAGGGTAGGACCCAGAGAGTTCTAATGAACAGATCTGTGTTGCCCTGGCGAGAAGTGGCCAGTGGTGTCCTGCAGGGGTCGGTGCTTGGTCCAGTGCTTTTCAACATCTTTATTGATGATTTAGATATGGGGGTGAAGAACTCACTGGCCAAGTTCGTGGACAACACCAAATTATGGGGAAGCGTGGTCACGCTTGAAGATAGGCTGCAGATACAGGTGGACCTAGACTGGCTGGCAAGTTGGGCGGATCAGAGCCAGGTGAAGTTCAACATTGAGAAAAGTAAAGTGCTCCACCTGGGGACAAACAATTCCCAACATACCTACAGGCTTGGCAGTGCTAAACTGACTAGCACCACAAATGAAAGGGACCTGGGGGTAATAATAGACCATGGTATGAATATGAGCCAGCAGTGCGACGCTGTAGCCAGCAGGGCAAATAATACCCTGGCATGCACCAATCGATGCATCTGCAGCAAAACCAAGGAAGTTATTCTTCCCTTTACTCAGCATTAGTGAGATTGCAGCTGGAGTATTGCATCCAGTTCTGGGCACCGCACTTCAACAAGGACGTGGTAAAGCTTGAGAGAGTCCAGAGAAGTGCCACCTATATGATTAGAGACTTGCACGGCAAGCCATAAGAGGAAAGGCTGAGGGACCTGGGACTCTTCACAATGCTACATCAGGGGAATACATCAGGGGCTTGGCGAACAACTGTTCACCAGGGCACCCTTGGGGAAAACCAGGAGTAATGGCCACAAACTCCTGGAAGACTGTTTCAGGCTTAACACCAGGAAAAACTTCTTCACAGTCAGGGTGTCCAGACTGTGGAATAGGTGCTCTTCAGAGGTGGTGCAATCACCTACCATGGACATCTTCAAGAGGAGACTGGACAGTCATCTCGCTGGGGTCACCTGACCCCAGGTGTCTTTCCTGCTTAGTGCAGGGGAGCTGGACCTGATGATCTTGCAACATCCCTTCTAGCCCTTTACAATCTATGAATCCTCAGTTCTGCACCTGGCTTTTTCAGTGATTCTAGTAGGGTGACTTTGCCTTTCTGTGCTCCAATCTTCCTATCTATAATGGTATTAATGACTGCCTCCTATGTAAAGTGCTTTGAGATCTAGTATTGGAAAGTTCAGTATAAGTTCTAGTCTATATTCTTTTTCTGGATTACGATGGAAAGACTTGTATTCAAACTGTTTCCTGACCATAAACGATTCAATGACATGTATGTTAATAAATAAAATCTTCTGTAAAATTTCTGCCAATGCTTATTTGAATGTAACATGGTAGAATGGTTGAAAAAAGCATAGTGCTTTGGAATCGTAGAAACAAAAATCCCTTATTTTTAAGGGTTTTTTGGGATGTTTTTAAATAAAAATGAACTATAGGTTGGCTTCAAGGGAGATGTGGACTTCACTCTTCTATTTTGATAGAGATTGGCCTGTATGTAACAATATAGCAATGTTAGTTTTTAATGTGACTTTTTGTTTCATTTAATTTAAAATGTTTAGAAATGGGTAAATAGGTGAGTTTATCTGATGCCAAGCGTAGCAGTATTACAACTCCAGACATGCATGCCATAGTATACTAATTAAAAATTTGCAAAGTTCAGTAAATCAGAAAATAGGCATTCTAATTAGAAGTCTTCAAATAAAATGTTAAAGAGAAATAGTACCATTTTTATATTTTATTTTAATAGTACCATTTTTATATTTTTTCAGAAAGCAATATTAAAAAACAGGCCTTTTTTCTGAAGCAGCTATTGCCTTAGCATACTGGGAATTCTTTAAAGATGTCTGCCTCCCTTTTCTGTTCATAGTCTCCTGATTATTGATACTCCAGATCACAAATTGTGGCTTGTATTATGCTTGTATAGATATGTCTTCACTGTTCAGGAGATATCTTGCCTTTGCTGCAATATTTTTCTTATCTGCTCTGTTATCTGAGCAACAAGTTGTTTGTGGTTCTAGCTCTAACTTCTCACTGGAAGCCGGGGATGTTGAATAACCTGCTTCCTGAGACTCCACCCTTTTATATCAAATGTGCAAATAGATTACCTGTTGCTTAGCCTTCATTCTTCTGTTTTCACTAGTTGAAAAATTATTTTGCATAATATGCAGGTGTTAGGTGTATTAACCCTCGAGCATAAACACAGTTAGTAAAGATGTGATTTCATTGTATAGATGTTGGAATAACTTTCTCTTCTACTATAGGATTTGGCTGGTTACATGAAAAAAGAAAGTAGTCATGCTCCCTTCAATCAGGCAACAGATCTAGAAAGCAATTAATGTTAAAAATAAAAGTACATGAATACCTAGAGGTAATAAAATTGAGCTGCCTGCTCATTATAGGGGAGGGAAAAAGCAACATTATTCTATGGCATTGTAAAGAATTGTTTTTTTCCAGCACAATGGTGACAACACAAATGAAATACTGATAGTATATTTATTGTAAATTAACCATAACTCTCTTGGAAGCCGAGTGTCTGAGAAAGCATTTCACTTTGGGGCAAAAAACAATGACACATTCACACCTGTAGTTCATTAATTTGGAAGGAGGTTAAGTTTCACAAAACCCAATTACTAAGCTGCAGAGTATTCTTTTACATACACTAGTTTTTATATACTTTGTGCAAATGTGGAGTTCTTGCCCTCAGAAATAATCAGAATTCTGGCATCGGATTATTTATGCTTTATCTGGGGAGACTGAAAAAGTTTCTTGCCTTAAAGGAAGAAAGAAAAAATAGTCATATTAGTACTTTAAAAGAGGTTCTCCATCATTCCCTCAATCCTGTTACATTCAGACACTTCATTCTTAACATTACTACTGTGAGCAGAATGTATTAGTCATTCTAAAACAAGGCTTGTTTATGCTTGTACCCTAGGGTGACTGCTGACTGTTTTTGTTCTGCTTTTGCTCAGTTGTTTGTTAGGGCCTGTTTACATGTGAAATCTGGAAGGATGAATATCCTATTATGCTGAAGTTTTTGAGTTGGTCTGGAGGCTTAGTCTGAAGTGACTGGTAATCAGAGGTTGTTCTTTTAAACTCTGGCTCATGTTGTTGGCCAGATTTCCTAGTAAAACTGTTCCTCTGTCATAAATATATATATCTTTTTTACTTTGCTTCTGTACCATTTTTCCCCCTCTTGGTTTTTGGGATCACAAGAGATTGTATACAAACCCTAGTACAATCATTGTCAATTGTAATACGTTTTAAGTTAACAGATACTCTAGAATTTCTCAATGAAACTCCATTGAAGTCACAGTTTTCGGGGTTTTTTTGTTTTTAATAGTGATAGCTAGGGACATGACAAAGATGGATACAATTGTATAAATTGCTGTTCAGCCTATCCCTGAAGTTAGTCCCACTTATTTTTTTTCTTTGTAATCTTGTATAATCCCTTACCTGAAAGTTTGCTTTCAAATTACCATATTTACTTGAATTAAGATTAGAATTAAATTCTATGCATGAAAAATTAGATTGTATACAAGGAAAATGTATACATTTGTTATAATTTTCCATGTATAGAATCTACTTATTGGGAGGTTGTCTTACAGTCTTTCCCCCAGTCCCTTTCCTTTCTGTGCCTTTGCCTGGCCCTCTGCCCTCATACCCCAGCTGCTTACCTACTGGGTGGCAGTTGTGGTTCTAGGGTATTCAACAGCAGCAGTGTCTCTGGGCCTGTCCAGGTTGGGACCAGAGGGACTCAGACCAGAGCCAGAGCTGAAAGACAGGGAAGGCAGGTGGCAGGGTCAGGAGAGAAGACCAGGCTGCATAGTCTTCCAAGTACTCCTCCCCAGAGCCACACACCATGGATCTCACCTGTGCATCCCCCCTCTGTTCCCCTTGTCATGGGCCCTCTCCCCTACTACAAAAGTCATCCCTACTCGGGGCAGGCAGTGGCTCAGCTCCAGCTTCAGTCCTGGGCTTGGGGCCAAAGCCAAAACTGAGCCACCAGCCCTTACAAAGTGCTCTAGTCTCCTTTTTTTTTTTCCTCCTTCCCCCTGCCCCCAGCTGGAGGGAGAGTAGATGAGAGCATTCTGCTCCTCTGCCCAGAGCTGTAACTAGTACAGTTTGCCTCCAGGGCTAGTGGCCCCCTTTACCTTGCTCTGTTTATTCTTCTCCCCCTGAACTGCTTCTCTTCATCCAAATGGCCTGTGCAGTAGTAAGGGTTAGCTCCCTTATTAAAGAATGTCATCCACAGGAATGGTCAGTTGACCGTTTTAGGTCAAGGGTAGTTGTTACAATAAAGGCTTAACGAGAACAAGGAATCTCTAAGATCCAGAGTAATGCATGGTGTCAGCAGTGGCAAATCCTGCCACCAATAGGAAATCAAACAGGTGATTCCCAACTGATGGATCAGACTCTAGCAGCAGCTGAATCCAGCCCAGAGCAAAGCCAGGCACCTCTACCTGCAGCAGAGCCCAGTACGACCCTGAGGCTGGCTACAGAGACCATGCAGGCACTCAAAGTTGACCACCAGAACAGTTTGATTTCCAGTCCCCTGGAATGTGGCCTTAATGGATCAGGTATTTTAATCGCTTCAGGGAAGTGTCGGGCCTGGACCAATAGAAGTTAGTACTTTTATCTATTCTATGGGAGGCCAAGTGGATGAAATTCTGCTGTCACTGCCTCTTACAAGTGCAGAGAAAAAGCAATATGCTGCAGCGATAGAAGCATTAACTGATCATTTTCTGGACAAAAGAAATGTGATTTAAGAATGAGCTAGATTCAGTCTCTGTAAATAGGAGCCTCAGAACTGGTGGACAGATTCATCGCATCTTTGTATACATTGGCTGAATATTGCTAATATGGGGAGCTTACGGAGGAGCTAATTAGGGACCACTTAGTTGTGGGGCTTCATGATACAGAGCTCTCACAGAGATTGCAGTTGGACCCTGATTTAACGTGTCAGAAGGCTATCACCCAGGCTTGTCAAGCAGAGCTAGTTAAACAGCAACAAAGAGAAATCAGATGCGATTCTCAGTCCTGTCAGGCTTTAGTTAATATGGATGCAATGCACACTGTAAAGAAACTAAAAACAAATAGAACTGACAGGCACAATGAGGTCCCACAGCAGCAAACAAAATGGGAAAGCAGGCCAATGCCACAAGTGTGGACAAACTCCAGGATAGTCATGCTCAGTGTTCTTCCGTGGAGAAGTCATTTCAGCGATGTAAAAAGAAATGTCACTATGCTTCACTTTGTTGCTCCACCACCAGAGTCTGCAAAAGATGCAGAACAGGATGCAGAGGATTGCACAGTACTTTTAGATGAAGTTACGGAGCCTTCACCAGATCCAGGAGTCTGGATGACAGAAATTGAGCTCAATGGACGGCCAGGGCCATTTAATAGACAGCCAGGGCCAGGAGCAGCAGTCTCAGCTATCCCTGATTCTTACTACAGCCCATATAGGGATGGGATTCTCCTTACCTCTACTAAACAGCTACAGGGACCAGGTGACACTACCCGCAAAGTACTTGGATCCTTTAATGCAAAGTTGACACTGAAGTAGAGATGTACAGACTAGGAAGTCTGTAATTGCTAATCTTGTTGTGACTTTACTTGGTTTACCGGCCACACAGGCACTGCAACTTGTCCATTGACTAGATGAAATATTTGACCAGCAATCCTTGGAGCACCACTACAGAACCAAATACCCACTGGTCTTTTCTGGTCTTGGAAAAGTGTCAGGTGAATATCAGATATGCCTAAAAGCTGATGCCATCCCATATGCATTAACTACTCCAAGATGCATACCTTTGCCAAATGAACAAAGTTAAAGAAGAGCTAACATGCATGGAAAAAATGGGAGTAATTACAAAGATTGAAAAACCTACTCCTTGGTGTTCTGGAATGGTGCTTGTGCCAAAACTCGATTGTAAGATTAAGATATGTGTTGACCTCACACAGCTGAACAAGTATATGTGCAGAGAAAGATGCATTCTTTTTTTCATGGAACACACCATGGCTCAACTTGCAGGAGCCAAAGTTTTCACAAAATTGGATGCTTGGGCAGGGTTCTGGCAGATTCCTCTAGTTGTTGAATCATCCAAGCTAACAACTTTTATTACTCCATTCAGATGGTACCAGTTTAAACGGCTACATTTCAGAATCTCATCAGCTCCTGAATTCTTTCAGGTTTGGATGCCACAAATATTGGATGGTTTAGAAGGTGTTCATTGCCATGCTGACAATATTTTGATTTTTGGGACCACCAAGGCACAACATGATGCAAGAATAGATGTAACACTCAGAAAACTCCAAGAAGCTGAAGTTACATTTAATGAAAAGTGTACCTTTGCTACTTCGCAGCTCATGTTTGTGGGACATCGGATTACACCACATGGAATCCAACCAGATCCATCAAGAATAGCAGCTATCAAGAGGTTACCGGAACTCAAGGATGTTGCAGAATTATGCAGCTTTTTAGGCATGGCTACATACTTGGGCTGCTTTGTGCCAAACTTGGCAACAATAACAAAGCCTTTAAGATATCTCTTAAGTGATAAAAACGTATGGCTCCGAGGACTGCTACAGCAGTCGGCATTCAACAAGATCAAAACTATACTCAGTTCCTCCCTGATGACTCAATATGATCCAACCTGAGAAACTCGTGCAGCAGATGCTTCATCATATGGGCTTGGAGAAGTGTTACAACAACATCAGGAAGCGGGCCACTGAGCCCTTATTGCTTTTGTGTCGAGAGCGCTTTCTTTACCTGAAACTTGATATGCACAAATAGAAAAAGAAGCACTAACAGTTGAGCATGTGAGCAACTCAGAGCTTTTCTTGTGGGCCTGACTTTTACTTTAGAAACCGATCACAAGACACTTGTGTCTCTGTTAGAAGGCAAACCTCTTGATGAGCTTCCACCCAGAATCCAGAGATTCCAACTCAGTATGCTGAAATTCACCTACAATCCCTGGAAAAGTTACAAACAGCTAATACTCTTTCTAGGACACCATTATAGACTCCATTGTCTCCAGAAGAACTCAGCCAGGAGCAAGATATTGCTGTTTACGTGGACCTTATTGTGGATGGGACACCCATATCTGTTTCACTACAAAGAAGAATTCAGGAAGCTCCTCTTGCCATAAGATAAAGAAATAATGCTTGGAAGGATGGCTTCAAGTAAGGTTCAAGGATTGTGAACTGGTGAAGTACCAAGAAGAGAGATTCAATCTCTCTGTTGTCAGAGACATGAACTCTATGTGCCCCTGGTGGCTGTGGGGGCACAGTGAGCTCTGGGAGGCAGCAGCTGTGCTGTTGGCAGTGGAAGCGTGGTGGTGGTAAGCGTGGAGCTGCCACAGGCAGCTGCAGTGCTGTCAGCGGTGGGGCAGGGAGGGGGCACCAACCAGTGGTTGGCAACCACCTGCACATGCCACCATCAGTAGTGGTGGCGGCCAGCGGCGATTATGGACCACCCACAGATGCCACCAGCGGTGTCAGCAGTGGGGGCAGGGGTGGTGGTGAGCAGCAACTGCCCGCGGAGTGGGGGTGCACCGCCATGTTCATGGGGTGCACATGCACCCATGTGCACCCCCTACGCATCACCAATGGTCAGACTTAGTCATGTTCTACAACAGAGTGCTGATATCTTCAGTGTTACACCAGGAAATCCTAGAGAAGATTCTTGATGCTCACCAGGGCATTGCAACATGTCAAGCCAGAGCTTACCAGACAGTTTGGTGGCCTTCCATTTGTGCTGAGATATAGAACTGAGAGGCCAGTTATAAGGTTTGTGCTCAACGCCAACCAGTTCATGTGGAGCAATGCCTCACAACTGATTTACCAGATCATCTGTGGTAGATGTTGGGAGCTGAGTTATTCACCTGGAAGGTTTCTGTTTACCTTGTTGCTATTGATTATTATTCCCGTTACTTGGAGATGGTACAATTACAGAACACCACAACAGAGAGAGTTATAATGCCATTGAAGACTATATTTGCATGCCATGGCGTACCTTTAGTTTTAAGAACTGATAATGGCTCTCAATTTTCTGGAGCCGTATTTTTAAGCAGGTTGTAGCCCAGTATGACTTTCAGCATGTCATCATAAGTCCACATTTCCCCCATAGTAATGGAGAAGCAGAATGTGCAGGGCGAATTGTGAAGATTTTGCTTCAGAAGAATGAAGATCTCATAAGGCACTCTTGATTTACTTTTCAGTGCCATTGGAGCATGAGTGGAGTCCAGCTTGAGTTGCTCATGAGTCGTTGACTCTGTACAACCCTACCAAGTATGATAAATAACTTGTTTCCAAAACTTGTTAATCCACAGGAATTTAATGGGAAAGACAAACAGAAAAAGGGCCATCAGGGACAGAACTACAACACCAGGAATGTTTCAAGACATGTACCTGCTCCTTCCCCCCAGCAAAAAGCTTGGATCTCAGATCGGGGGGTCCAAGGCACTGTCCAGGCTAGGGCAGATACCCCTCATTCATACTAGGTGGGAACGCCTAGTGGTCTTCTCCCTAAGAATCCAGAACATTTCCATCAAATTCCACCTGTTTACCACACTAGGTGTGGACATACCTCAGTTCCACCAAAGAGATTAAACCTGTGACTTAGTGTGGTCTAAATGAAGAGACTTACCAATGTTTCTGCTTTGTTTAAGTTCCTTTTGTAACTATGTATCAAGTTTTCCCCCGAGAAAGGAGGATGTAGTAGTAAGGGTTAACTCCCTTACTAAAGAGTGATGTCATCCACAGGAAGTGGTCAGTGGACCATTTTGGTTTCACGGGTTAGTTGTTATAATAAAGGCTTGATGAGAGTCCTTCAGGAATCTCCCTGCCTCTTAAGAGTAACACAGCCTGTTACCACAGCAGCCCATCCTGCTCTGTGCTGAGGGGTGATCTATCACTCCTATCTCTTGCACCCTCCTCCTGCAGCCACTGCTGCTGCTGCTCCTTACCCTTGATGCTAATTCCCATTGCCGTTGACTGCCACAGGGGGCAAATTCAATGTCAAGAGAAATGGTTGCTGCAACAAAGGAAAGCAGTAAGGGTTGGGGAGAAGCAGTGGGGAAAAGCAGTTCAGAGGCAGGGAAATGCATGGGGAATATGGAGAAAGTGGATTTGGTGCTGATTCCTTTTGCACCCATTGTTGCAAGAGCTAGGATACTGGTTTTCCAGCTCCCACTCCCTCTCTGGTTCTGGCAGGGGTTGTGTTTCAGGACATCATTTCCTTGTTTTGGCAGTGGGAGTGCACAGGAGGAGTGGCAGGAGTGTGCCATTTCTAGTGACATTTCTTCCATTCACCACCATGTGGAGGGGCCAGATGTGGGGTGGGGGGTGTGCCACAGCCCCTGTATTGCAGCAGAGACCTACCCCCTTCCATGTGAGAGGAGGCTGGAGAAAAAACATAGGTTGCTGTAGCCCCTTGTCAAACCAACTACCTAGAGAGCATGAGGCTGCATGTAGCTATAGTGATTTATGAAGCATTCCAGCCAGAGGGTGTGACTGGCACTGCAGGTATGTGCAGTGGCTGAAATGCTTCCGTGCCTGTTATACTTGGAAATTGAAAGGACTAGGCTAAGTGAGGCTCATGCCTTGCAGCCTGACTAACTGGGTCAACTGAAGCCAATGAACTAACCAGGGCCAGCTGAACCCTAGCCTACAGGCTAGAGTAAGTGAGGTTTCTGCTCTGCAGCCAGATTAATTGAGCCTTACAAACTAACCAAAGCCAGCTGAGCCCGAGCCCCTTCCCTCTGATTGGTTCCAGATCTGCTCTTAAGGAACCCCTCCAGCACTAGAGCCTTGCTGTAAAGCTGATTCGTCTCCAGTCATTGTACAGCTCCTGTCCCAGTAATTCCTCTGACTCCCTGATTCTTGGTTAACCTTCTGATTCGGTGTTTGGACTTTCATTTGACCTTAGCTTTACCTCCTGATCTTGGATCCCTGGTTAGTCCTCTTGCTCATCTTTGGGCTTGACTCCCACCTCTTGGTTTGGAATTTGGGTTGTCCTCAGTTGCTCTTAACCTACAATTCATTCCTACCAGTTCTCACTCCCGGCTTCACGCATTAGGCCTAACGCCCTTGTGAACCATGACAGAAACGTTTTACATGTTATGGTTGTTTTTGGTTTTTTTTCTTCAGCCATCAGAATTCTCCTGAGTTCAGTGTTTTCTAATAAGGTCCAAGAGAGACGTAGGTCTGTGTTTCATTTATTGGAAACCTAAAATATTCCAAAATGTGAGCCAGGTATAGCCAAAAATGGGGAAAAGCCAAACCAAAACATTAGATTAAAAAGAAAGGGGGTAAGAGACAAAAAAATACTGTGGGTTTTTTCATTTATGTTTGGAGTTTTAAAAAAATGTATGTGCCTTAGGGAGAGGGAGAGTAAACTCACACTCGCACAACCCTTCTCTGCTTTGTAAGCTGAGTTTCTCGCATAATTATGTGATCCTAGAAGCTGGATCAAATACAAAATGTAAGAATTGGCAACATGGCTGTGTGTTCCTCTGGGACTTTGTAAAACCACACAGGACATGTAACCTTGGCTTTACTTTAGCTTATCAATAGCTACTTATGGAAACAATCTGTATTGTTGCTAGTCTAAAGGGATCTGTTCCTACACTTAAATTGATTTTTCACTCTGTTACACTTTCTTTACTAATTAGATCAAATTTTAGAAAACTGAAATGCTTTGGATAAATTAGATATTCACAATTACTTCTAGGAAATTAATTTAATTTATTATGGACCTATGAAGCATTGTTAAACCTACTGTTGTTTATTCATTAGCTGTTGTAGATTACAGTTTAATGTTGGCAGTTGTAGCTTGTTTATTATACATGGTGATCACTTTATAAATATCAATAAAATCGAGACAAAAAACTTTGCTACAACTGGAAGTAACAGCTCAGTATTTTCCTCATTAGTTTTGGCAGGGAAGAAGTCTTACAAAGCAGCATGCAGTAGAATACCAGCCAGCAGAATCCCACACTGTGGGTATAATTACATATTTTTGCTGGCTAATCAGTAGAATTTTTGTGTGTACACTATTATACTTTAATGGTTCGGCTGCAACACCAAAATTACTACAGTGTTCTTTTGAAGAAAATGGTACGTAGTAATTTTGTGTTGGCCACAAGAAGATATTAAACTAAATAATACATAATAATGCTGCATAGAGTATGAGCTCTTACATTCCCCCACCCTCTCCCCCTGCCCGCACGTCCTCTATTAGTACTTTAGGACAAGCATGAGGTTATCTGAGGGAATTAGGAGACATACAGAACTGGTAAGTGGGATGACTTGCTTTTACACCCTTCAGCTATTGGCTTGCAATTTTAAACTGTATGTAGTTTTTAATTTTCTATCCTGTGACTCATACACATAATAAAAGGGCAGTCTTAGCTAGTTCAGGTAAGTGAGATCAGTGGATTTTCTAGGCTAACAGAGTCTTTGAAAAATCTTTATCTAATAAAATTTAGGGTGCAACTTCTAATTGAAGGACTAGATACTGAATATGGCTAACAAATTCCCCATATAACTTACTTTTTAATTTTGCTTTCTTCACTTCTGTACAGATTCATAATGCTGCAGTAAACAAGTACTGTTAAATTCCCCATATAACTTACTTTCTTTAATTTTGCTTTCTTCACTTCTGTACAGATTCATCTTGCTGCAGTAAACAAGTACCTTGGGATTCATTTTTTTATAAAGACTCCCTGTTGCTGTTCATTCCATCCCCCAGGTGGAAATATTCATTTTGTTTATATTTTTCCCTTATGCATCAAGGGTGATGCTGTGAATTAAACTTGCATTTTCCTTTTAATTAATCTGTTTGTAACGAATATGGCCAGGTTGTTATATCCTTCTAGTATAGTCCTAAATGAGATCTCACTGTCTGCAATTTAGGGTGGGAGAGAGCAGTTATGATGGATTTCTTGGCCCCTTCCCCTTCTCTGTCTCAACAAAGGTGCTTATGTTGTAGGGCTATGATGATGCCCCTAATACTTTGGTTGTGCTGTGGGATGCTTTGATGAACATTATGGCTGTGTGTCAACTAAACAAGTGGTGTGTGCACGCGACACTTTGAAGTGGGCTAAATACTTTTGCACTGCTTTAATGGTGTTGGCATTTGCATGCCTCAGCGGCATATTGTGCTTTATTTCCAGCCACTGTAGAAAATTTGGCAGTGTAGTGTGCCTTAAATGACTTTGGGTGCAGCAAACTAAAAGTCCTCCAAGGAGTTTCCATTTGCTGCCCCTACAGCCGTGGAGCAAAGCACCGGGCTCTGTGCAGCTGAGGGGCTCTGTAGGAAGCTCTGCAGGCAGCCTGGCAGCAGCCTGGGAAAGCAGCTTCGCCCAAGAAAAGCAGTGAGCCTGATCTTTCCCCTCTCCGCCCCCACTGGAGCCTACCTGAGCTGCGCAAGGGCCTGGTGCTTCCTTCCATGGCTGCAGTGCCCTCCGGGACTGCCCAAGCTGGGTGCCTGCGGGTGGGTGCTGCCTGGCGGGGGAGCCACTGCTGCTGCAGAGGGGAGTACCAGCATCTCTCCCCCCCCCCCTTGCAGCCCAGGGACCTTTCCGCCCACCGGCAGCTCGCCTTCCCCTTCCCACATGACACAGGGGTTTAATCAGCCCTAAATTAAAGCAGGGTTTTTAAAACCCACCACTTCAATTTAGGGCCCCTGTTTTGTCTACACACACCCGGTTATACTGGAAATTTCTTAAAAAGAATAAATAGTTGCTGCCTTCTCTCTCTGTGTTTTTTGACTAAATATTGTTTGCTGTGCATATTGTTTCATTTGTACTTACTTTTTGCACAGGCATTTTTTCTTTTGTTGTTTGAAAATCAAACATTTAAAATCCACCAGTAGTCTTATGAAAATATTGGTCTCTTAAACTGTTTGCTTCAGTAACTGAACAAAGTGAATTCTTTTAATTTCTCAATAAGGACCACATTTGAAAGTTTCCAACAGTTGCAACCTGTGCTTTTCTTACAACATTTTCTCTAACAACCTGTCTTTGCGCATAACTTTCTAGTAAGTTTTAACGTTAACCCTTCTTTCCCAAGATGTTATTACTTTGCATGCATTGTAGTATGTACAATCAGAATCAACTTATTACAGGGCAAACCTTGTATAACTAATGTCGTTAGTTTATCTGGCTCTCCCAGCATGCTGAACCGAGAGTTCTTTCTGTGATTGCAGACTGAGAAGCACGTCAACCAGGAGATAGTTCAAACAAGTGAAATCAGTACAAGAAATAAGCAAACTGATTGCCAGTGCATAAGTATCTCTTAATATTCTTGTAGTCTGTTAAGCCATAGTGCAAGCAAGAGAATCCTTCCATGTTGGAGCTTAATCTTACCCTTTTTGTAATCCACGAGTTCCCTAGTTAGGGGTTCTTATAGCCCCTGTCTCTTTCAAGTACCATATGTGCACAGTAGCTACCTTTAAAAGCTTTATTTTATCCAAAATACAGGCTAAATCCAATTGGACACAGAACTGGCTACTGTAATTAATGCATTCAAGGTGAGTATCATATTTTGTATTTGGGAAAGAAGACATGCTAGTAGGGCTCTGCGAAGCTTCAGTTCCTGATTCGATTTGGGGGAGATTTGGCCTGATTCAGTGGCTGAATCTCCGAATCCAAATCGAATCAGAGGACACTTTAATCTCTCTGAATTGAATCGGAACCCTGTGAATCAATTCGGAGATTCAGACACAGACACAGCTTTAAATGTTTTTTCTAGATACCTCTAGGTAGCAGAGGCTTGTGATTGCTGCAATGCTGGGGCATATGGAGTGTCCCATAGAAGTGCAGGGTGGTCCCCAGCGCACTCAGCAGCAGACCCGGAAGTGGACCAGAAGCAGTTCTGGTCCACTTCCAAGCATGCAGGCCCCCCTCCCCCCCCACTCCCCTGGCTTGGCAACTGGTGCCTCCTGGGTCGGGGGGGGCACCTAGGGTCCCCCTATGGTTAATTGTCAAACCAGGGAGGCATGGGGGTGGGGGGAGCCCAGCGTGCTCCCCAGGAGATGCAGAAGTGGACTGGAAATACTTCTGGTCCACTTCCAGGTTCACCGTTGAGCATGTGGAGGGCCCCCCTGCGCTCCTATGGGATGCTTCATGCACCCCAGCATTGCAGTGATCATGAGCTGTGCCTGCTACCTCAAGGTACGTAGAAAAAACTTTTAAAAGCTGTGTCTGTCTCCAAATCAGCATCGAATCTTTAGATTCAGATTTGACCAAATCAAATCAGGGACAGTGATCTGAATCAACAAATTGAATCACTGTCCATGATTTGGGCTGAATCTGAATCCAAATCAAATAGAGCCTGCTTTGCACACCCTTACATGCTAGCTAGAGGGTCTCAGCTCAGGGTTAGACCAATTACCATATTTGGCAAGAGGAAGACATTTTACCCCGTGGTCAAACTGGTATGGATTGCAGGGATTTTTGCATTTCTCAGTAGCAGGGGTAATGACCCTCTTTCTGGAATCTTTTGAGCATTTTTTTAATAAACTTTGCAGCAGCAGGATATTGACCAATATGGTCCCCCTGCTTTACTTTGGGCGGGTTAGGGTATTATGTCTTGTGTGGTGTCAGTGTTGGCTGAGTAGTTTTGCTAATAGGTTAGACATTGGATTGGATAGTTTGGCCAGGGATGATACTGCCTTATGCAAGGGGTTGGATTAGATTACCTCTGAGGGTCCCTTCCAGCCTCGTGTCAGTGATTTTTATGGCCTGAAGGAGTTGCAGCTGTTATAAGGCACAGCACTTCATCTGCCAAGCAGCATACATCACCATTAGCATGTCATCCCACTACTCTATTATGAATTCGGTAGGAAACAGGTGCACACGGTTTAGTTTTTGGTCTCTTTCCTGATGCTCATAGTTGCACAAGACATTTCATCTCCTATCACAGCCATGACAAACAGAAGAATGTAACCATTGACCAAGTAGGTTAAGTATGTGAGTGTTGAGGAGAGAACTTTCCCAGGCCTGGGAGAGCAGGGAAGAGATATGAGTGAACATGGAGCTACCACTTTGAGAGTTAAATGTACAATTAATTTTTGTACCTCACTATTCCTCCATGACCTGTTTTCATGCTCTTTCCACTAACAGTACGTTCACTTGAATAAACAAAACTTCAATGTTTGAAGAATCTAGCAACTGCCTTACAGACAGAATAAAAAGGAGGATCACATTTAAAAAAAAATTGCTTACACTCTTATTTTGTGATGCCTGAAGCTGCCTTAATTCTCACACTTCCTTCTATCTGTACAGCTCCACCTCTCTCAAAAGAGCTCGTCTCCCCTGTTATTATTTGGAGTAGGACCTCCTCCTTTCTCTTACCTTGTTTCCTCATCTCTTTTTTTTTTTTGGTCAATCTACTTACCCCCAAGAAGTCTTCAGAGGAAGTGGGTTAACATTTTGTCCCCTCATGGCTTCAAAGGCAGTAATGGATCCTATTTTAGCTTTGACCACTTAGTATCTTCTAGTAGCGAATATGTTCCATATTTTTCTCCTGCAATGGGAGAAGGCCCCGTTCAGTAGTGACTTGTAATATTTAGTTGTCTACACTGAAATTTTAGGACCCCAAACCGAAAAGCCTTATTTTAGTAGTCCTTGCTTACTTTATGCAATGATTTATGTTCCCTGATGGGATGAAATAGTGATTCTCATCCCTTTTCCTTTCAGTGAGAAACGGTTAACTTTTGACTGTTTTAAGCCTCAATATGCATTTAAAATTATTCTGAAATGAGGCTGTCACAGCCTGTCATGAGGCGAGGACGCTGTCCCATTCTGGAGGCTCCTTTTGTGGAATCACTGCAATTATTTCTCTCTAACCTATTCTTTATGAATCCTTGACCTGTGCCTGACAACCATTAGCTGATCATAGTGCATACATTTGTATAATCACTGTGTGATGGCTGTTTAATAACTATACTCAATATGCAAATACCTAGTCCGGCTACTATTTATTCTTCTTCTGTGATTGGTGCATGTTCTCAGAATTTTCAAACTATTTGCCAGTTAGAGAAGTAGTCATTGCAAGCTCTTATCCTGGAACAGTAAAACGCCAAAGTTTATAGGGAAGAAAAATACCAAAGAAAATAGCATTTTTAAAGGAGAGGGAAATGCATTTTCTTGCTAAAGTCCCTTCCCTCCTACCAGCTCAATCATGCACTTGTACCTAAAATAACCAATTATTATTTTGTTTTCACACTGTTTGCGTGCTCAGAAGGTTAGATAAGATATGAATACATATGCTTCTACTTATTTGTAAGGTGCTCGCACAATAGGGTGAATGCTGGCAGCATCAGAACATAGGTGAAGCCTTCTTCTTGCCTTACATTCTTGTTCCACTACCCATTTTGGTGTTCATAGGGGTTTTCTTTTTTTCTTCTTATTTACCGTATTTACTTATATACCACATGCACTTCCCCCCCCCCTTGCCCTTGCCCCTCAACCAGCCCTCCCAAATCAGAGCTGGGGGGCATGTCTTGAAGAAGCTGATTTTCTTTGCCAGAACTTCACTTCATGGAAACACTGTGCTACACGATGGCTTCCAGCTTCTCTCTACCAGTAATCAGGAGGGGACACAGTTCAGTATTAACTCTTACAGCCACTCAAATTGATGCCTGTTTTTGACATGACAAGGATATGAAGGATATATAATCTCAAGGTGGCCTGGGCAATCTTGCTTAATGGTTAGGCCGCTGAGGCATGGGTGCAGTCCAGATTGGTTTCCCAGGAGTTGGGGGTATAGAAGGCACTGGAACTGGAAGTGGGAATTGTAGCCAACATCAAGACAGACCATAACAATTATTTTGTTGGAGCATTCTGGTTGGATGTCATTAATATACGGGTGCTGCACATCAGTTTAAGTGTAAAAATGTAATTTAAAATAAAGATACTGTATTTTCTCATATACAACCTACCATAGAATGAGATCCACACCTTGTTTTTGAAAAGCAGAATGAAGAAAAGAAATCTTTCCTTGAAAATGCTGCTAAGTAGCAGTGAGTAACAGTAGTAGATGCTAGGGAGGTCAGAGGGCTCATGTTGCTGCCTCCTGTGAAGCACATGCAGTATTACCTTTAATTTCCTCCCCATAGGCAGAGACTTGAGATTACAGAAACTGCTATTACCATAAGCTCTTGCTTATAATGCACACCCCAAGTGTTGTGTTTTATGTAAGGAAATACAGTATATTTACTGCCACACAATTTTAAATGTGAATTGACACTGAACTTAAAACAGTTTTGCTTTCCTAATTGAAACTTCTCAAACTTCCCACCTCTTGGTGGGGACATGACATTTTATTCAACCATTTCTATTAATTCATTTGAAAGTAGAATTTTTCAAAGGTGCTGCAGATAAAGGGTATCCATTACCTTGCAAGGTTGCACGATAGTGAATTAGTGTGGCTTTCTTTGGGTCTGCTATTGGTTCCCTGTGACAATGCTGAACATTTGGGTTGAACTGAACTTTAGAACAAGGTAAATAGTGTAGCAGTAAAATGTAACTTGTATTTCTTGCTGCTGCTGAATAAGAGGACAGGAAAGTGGTTCAATCTTCTGAAGTTAATTCAGGCTTCAGAGTGGGAGAGTGGGGTGCCTATCTGCTCTTAAAGCCCCTGGATAGGAGAGCTAGCAGGCTGCTTCCAGAACAATTTGAATCAAAGGACTTGGGCTGGGGGAGGTGGGTGGCGGAAAATGGATAGAGGGGAAGGATTATAGGTCATTAGAAGACACCTTTGTCTCTACATGATGATACCCAGTAAGGAAAAAGCAGGGTTTAGAATCTGAACATAAATTCTGCTGAACAGGAGGTGGCTTTGATTTAGCACTGAAACCTTAAGGTTTGCCAGAGCTCTGCTTATCACTTTAGCAATGAATAAACAACAAAATGCCATTTGTCTGCTTGCTGTGATGGATGCGCTCTGCGGGGGGGTGGGGGGGTGGGGAGGAGAGGGTTTTTTTCCCCTCGCTCCCCTCTCAGTTTCAACATCTCATTTTCAGGAGAATATGGAATGTCAGGTGTCTGAACACTAATGTGATAAAGAAAAAAAATGTAGTTCCTGCACACATGCCTTAATGTCAGGTTTTTGGACTGGGAAAACCATGGAAAGCTACAACTGGAGCATTTCCTAGTTCTCTTTTACTGCCAAAACCGTGACATTCAGACAGGTTTATAAGACCCATGTTTCACTGAACCCTTATGTTGCTTGAGTGGGCTGATGAAAGTGTGAATTCATTTGACATTATAACTCTGTCTACAAACTGGAAGTGGTACACTTTGGACTAAAAAACATGGTGTCCTAAATATCAGATAAAGAGAAAGTTTGTGCTCCATTTAGTTTTTCATTCAGAGAAGGTAGCAATGGTGATCACTAGCTTTTTATGGCAACTTATTTGGCATTCCCTGTAACTTTTGATTTTCCACACCCTTGATCTAACAACTATTTACTAAAATAATAAAAATTCAGTGGTCAAAATGTTTAATTTCGCTGTCATTCTACTTCCTGTTCAGTGTAAGCAAACTAATATTATTGATGACAATTTTATGAATAGACTTCACAGTTTGCATGTAGTGAGTACACCAGTATAAACAAAAGTTATTTACCAGTAAACAGGTTCTTTGAAATGTTATCTGTCTGCATATCCTCACTGTGGATGCACGTACACCACAAGTACTTAAGCACAGAGACCTTTTGCCTTATATAGCAAGCTGCGTGGGTTGCCATCTCTGGCACCTGGTGCCCTCTAGGGCCCAACCCACCTGCTGGTGCTCTCCTGTCCCACCTCGCCTCCAGTGCCTTTGGTGTCATTGTTTGGGACCAGTAGTTTCTCTGGTTCACCCACCTGCTGGCTCTGTCCTTGCTGCTTGGTCCATACTCACTCCTGGAGGTCTCTGTGCTTTTCTCAAGGTGTTTCATCTCTAAGGTAGCACTCGCTTCCCCCTCTCCTATCTTCCCCCCCCCCCCCCCAAGGCATACAAACATCTGCCAGGGCTTCAAATGTCCTGACTTTGGCCCCCTTTTTCCTCTGACCAAGCTTCAGCCCTGCTCTACTGTTTGAGACAACTCCCAAGCCTCAGCAATGACTTCGCTGCAGGCTCTTTGGGGGCACCAGTTTCACTATGACAGCCTCAGCCTGATTTTGGTCTTTCTCCAGTCCCTGATAGTGGGGGGTGCCTTCCAAGCACTCTGCTTGTGGCCTCCTTCTTTCCTGTAGCCACAACCCAGTTCTCCAGTAAAACTCAAGCACAAAACAGCAACCTAACTGGTCCTAACTCAAATGCAATCCTCTCTGGGGCTCTAGTCTGTGAGCCTTCCTACTTAAATCAGCTTGCTTTTATCCCTCCAACCCACCAGGTAGCTTTCCTTGGCTGGCTTGATACCTCACTGTAGTTGCCTCTACTGGGAGCTCCATGTCCTGCAACAGCCCAAACTTTCCCCTCTGTGGCCTGAGGTTGGGTATCTACGCTCCAAGCCCAGCCCCCTTCTGATTATATGACCCTGCCTCCTGTTCCCTGGGCCTAAATGTTGTTAATTCTGCCATTAACAGCTGATCCTTTTCTAGCCCCTGGCTCAGTTCACCTGGGGAGTTCACACTTGCTGCTGCTTTGCCATCCAGCTTTCTGCATCATGCCTCTGGCTGCACTCCCCTGCCGCCCTCTTGTCCTTCTTAGTAACAAGGGCAGGGGTTCCCTGTTACATTCAGAAGCATCTGTAGTGCATGTTATAGCCCCACTCCTGCTCTTGTTCCTCAGCAAGAAGATAACCATAATGCATGTTTCGTACTCCACGACAAAGAGCAACTAAAAGGCAACCTTACCAAGTGTGAGTCATTTGGTGCAGTTTTACTACTGCACCTTTGGATCTCTCTTTGGACTTTTAGAAACAAGTAGCTGTGAAGACTTTCTGAAAGGATTAGTCCTATGTTGGTATAATGACAAGTCGTCTTTACATCTTGGCTTGGAAGGAACAAGGTTTTGGAAAAAAAACATTGGCAAGCCAGCTTGCAAACTGAAGTGGAATCAGGGACTGCATTAAATAGGACTTTGGGATTTGTCCTTTAACGATTCTTTGGTTAAAGACAGTGCAATGATTATCCCGCATGAGGTCTTAGATCTCGGCCATCTTCCTTGTGGAGGTATTTCTCACCAGGAAAGTTGGAGTCAAGGAACATGTTAGCTTGAGTTGAAACTGCAGCCCCATCAGAGACATGAGAACAAAATCAGGTACTGTCAAGGAACAGGGTCACTCATTGGAAGTCAGATCTTTGTCAGGCCCTCAATGAATGAGAGAATACATGCTGGCTAGCAGTTAGAAGATGAGCAAAGATGACTGCCAGGTGCACTTTGACCAAACTGATGGCTGGATTTGGATATTTAAGTTCTGGTCAGTATTTTAGCATAACTTGAATAGAGAGCTTGCTGGGAGAGGGATTTTACAAGGCTGCTCTACTTAACTAGGTAGAATTTGATTAAACGTACCGTTCTGCTGTGAACAAGGATGTCTGAGTTGAGCAGAGCATTCATGCTCTGTCTCCAAGTGCCATCCAGCACCTCAGCCGAGATTGCCTAAGTATATTCTTGCTTCCTCATGGGTGCAGAGCCCCAGGACCAGCCACAGAGCCCTATACTGATACTAGTAGATCATTTTGGTACCTAACTGTTTTATTACTGCAGGCACCAAATTTATTATCTGGGCTGAGTCTTTCTTTGCTGTGTATCCATGGATATAGATTCATGGGCAGGAAGGCACACACAGGCCGCATTATGTTGTATCAGACCCAATCACGGTTTTGATGAAGTCAGTGAAAGTGGTGCCTCTGACTGGAAAGGGAGCAAGTTTTGCCTCATTCTGAACAAAGAACCATATTAGGGAATCACATTAATTGCATACTATTCTAGTAGTGTGGGTTTCTAAATATTACGGAAAATCTGTGTTAACATTTCCAAAGCAAAAGAGAAATTTAACTATCTATTTATTTTAAGTAAACCACTATATAATATGGTTAACTTGCCTCTTATCCAGCTGAATCCTAGCAAATAACAGTTCTTACTATGCAATGAGCTCCACTCAATCTAACTTCAAATATGGGATGCTCAGGCTTGATAGCTTTCCCAAACAGAAAGAAGTTTCCTGAACTTGAATCAGACTTTGGTTTTGTTTTGCATATATTGTTAAGTCACACTGGGTCCCTACCTGGTTTTGCCTCTTCTGCCTGATGGCTCTGCGTACTGTCCTTGTTCTCTACATCACTGACTTTCCCATCCCTCCTATGTTCTGAGGGGGTTTTATGTTTTATTGGACGTTATTCCTACCCCAGCTTGCCTTTTTTGTTTCTTATAAGATGGAGTAACCCAACTTTTATTATATATTAACCCCAGTAAATTCTGAGCTCTAAAAATAAAACTAGCAGCACATGAGAACATCTTATAGTGCATATTCCCACTTTTAATAAAAGATTTCTAGATCAGATTCTCATCTTTGTCACACATCTTTGTTCTAGATCAGATCTTTGATCCTTTGTAGACTTAGTTGTAGTTAAAGTTTTGGTAATAAGGTTGTTATTATTATTATTTACTTTTGTCATTTCTGAATTACTTCAGACAGGGCCATAGGAGATTAAATGATAACCAATGT
The DNA here is from genome assembly GCF_030867095.1 of Alligator mississippiensis. Taxonomy (NCBI): domain Eukaryota; kingdom Metazoa; phylum Chordata; order Crocodylia; family Alligatoridae; genus Alligator; species Alligator mississippiensis. The sequence goes on along the minus strand of NC_081824.1, from coordinate 220,059,255 downwards.
AAATGAATTTTAATTTCTGGATGAATATCTTAACTCTGCTGAATTGGGAAATGATAGCAATTATCAGACATGCTTTACCAGTTCTTCAAAACTGGGACAATATCTTTTTCAGTTTCCACCTGGCTCCTGACCTATAGTGAGCACAAGTATGCTGAATGTATTTACAAAAAGCCAAAACAACTCCTTGTTACCTTCCTCTGAGTAGATCTGATATAGTCATTAAGCAACTATGCTTTTGGCTTTCATCATGTAGGAAAGTAGTATTTCATGTCAAATAAAGCACATACAAGTAACTTCTCTAAATAAATATGTCCTCTAAACCTCTTGGAGAAGAGCAGGAATAAATCTAGAGGAAAGCCTGAAGGAATGGAAAGAAATGTGTACTTACTTTAAAATATATTAGAGATTTGTTTATGCTCCTTAAACTGTGTGTTTCAACTAATCCAGACTATCTACAAGGTCACAAATATAGTTTGCGGCTTACCATTCCCCTGGGCTTTGTATTGTTTTGCTGTGGTGTTTGATTACCTTACCATTTTTTATTACCATCTGCACTGCTAGCCTAGATCTGCTGAGTTTTTTTTAAACAGCATCCCATGGCACCCTTAATTCTGTGTTTCCTGTGCTTTTGCTTCATTTGCAATTTTAGGAGATTTTCTGTTTAAAAAATATATCTTCCACTGTGCATCAGTAAATTATCTGGTGTTTGCAGAATAATTTTAACCTCTTAATTCCAAAAAGCAAATAGTTTGTTTTAATAATTTACAATTTTGTTTTAATTAATATGCAAGGTATTAATGAAGAAAAGGGTTAACTTTGTAGTATTCCTTACTAGTCCTTTATAGGATTTTTTTAAACACATTGTTTTTAATGAACACTCAAAATCCCCAAAACAAACTTTCTTTAATATGACTTTTGTCTCTTGTATCTTCTCTTGAGCAATGATTTAAAAAAAGGAAGAAAATAAACAATTTACTTGCTTGTTCTTGTGCTCATGCCATTGATCATGTTAGCTTTGAAAATAGTTTTTCTTAGTTAACTGCTTCTACAGAACTGTTAGGAAGACAAAATACTGTCTCTCGTGGGTCTTAAAATTATAGATGTGATGGGATTGCTAATAGTTTTAATGACAAATGTTAGGGTGCTACTTTTAACTTATATATTTAAAGCTCTGTACAAACATTGATTATGTATAGAGCCAAATGTCAGTTTGCAAAGTGCAGAACAAGCGTAGTTTATCTGCTTAAATCTTGCATGTCAAAGACCTCTTGACTGTAGCATTCCAGCCATTCCCTTACAAAACAGCATGGATTATGGAACTCCACTTGGGTCTTTGTTCTGCAATTGTAACAGTAAAGGAGGGGGGAAAACTAGGCTAGAGAGGAAGTATATCTATTTAGGTCACTCAAATCATATTAATATCTGAAAGGTTAACCCTCTGTGCAACTACTTAGTAATGCACAGAGTTTGCTCAGACTTTGTTGAATGATGAGCAAAGGCCTGTGGAATTAATCAGGCATGGACAGCTGCAGAGGACAGTGGATGACTAGTGGGAGGTAAGAGCAGAAAGGAAGAGTACTCATTCTGCAGATATTTGGGAATGTCAAAAGAGTTTTCTTACCAGTCAAGGATGACTCAAGATTAGTGATATTCTGGAAAGACAGAGCTCTGGAAATAATGTCTTTGTAGGACACAAAAAACTTATCACAGAGCCCAACATATGGGGCACAAGGTGAAGTTAACAGGTTAACAGACCCATATTCAGTGAGTGCAGTATATTCTTTTTGGGGATCTCTGTGGAACAGACTGCCAGTACAATATGAAACATATCTTTCAGAAAGATTCCATCCTTTTGTCTATTATATGACTTCTTGCCACAGGCAGCTGATAATGTGGGCACCTGGCACATAATCATTTAATGTTGCAGAGGGATCTGATTCCTGATCCCAGAATTGTGCCTCCAGGCATGCCACACGTGCATAGCAAGAATCACCATTTTGGGACCAGTGATCAGATTCCAGTCTCACTGTTGCTACTTACTTGTCAATGCAGGGGGAGCCTGGGATTGCAATCCTAGGGCTGACAGTCAGCTGATTGCTGGCCCCAGCCCTGGATAGACCCAGGGCTGTTTGGGCAGACAATGAGCTGATTGTCAGCAGCAGCTTGGAAAGCCCCAGTTCCAGTTTGAGACCCTGAGCTGTCAGGGCTGGGGCTGACAACAAGCTGCTCTGGCAGGTTTGAGGTTTATGGGGAACTTTAAACCCCATAACCTACAGTTCTGATGGGGCTTCTGGGCTTGGGAGCCTCCGATGTCCAACATCCAGCATCCCTACTAGAGATGCTCAGATCAGAGTTTAAAGTTGCTGTGGGAGAAGCCCTTTGGTTATCCCTGCCTGCAACCTCTGATGTCTTGCTGCACTCTCTGACCAGATTAACCCCAAGCCCAGTTGGAGAACTGGCTCATTGGAAATTAGTGGATTTGGGGGCATCTGTGGACATGCCACACTTCCAATTTAAGGCACCATACAAACAAACCCTAAATTGTTCTATGTTGTTTATGGAACATTTTAATGGCTGGTTTGCCATTTTATGGTGCCTTTGATGGGGTGCACATATTGCACCCTTGCCATTTATGCTGCAATTCATATATTAATTGTAGCATGAATGTAACATGTAGAAGGGGCCTTGGTCTCTGCTTCTTATAATATTTAAATTACAGTTGGAAGTATATGCATGGTTTTCTTAAATATAAAGGAGGAGGTTAGCCTGGAAGAACCCAAGGTCTAGGTTTGTGTTTCCCAAACTTTTGGTACCAACAGACCTGAAATCTCAACATTTCTGGGGGACTACTCTATATCCTAATCAAGCTTTTAACTGAAAAAGAGTGAGAAGAATGGTGTGACCCATGGATCAGCTGTGGACCACCTACTGTGCTCTAGCAAATCACAGTTTGGAAACCATGAATCTAGAAGAAGCTGTATCATAAAGCTGAGGAAGTGAGAGGGCCTTATTCTAAGAATTTTTTTTGGTTCAGATTTAGAAATAAATAACTGCTTAATTCTTTATCATTGTCATTGAAACAGGTTGAATTTGAGCATAATAGCTTGGATTTTTACAATCATAAAAAAATTCTAGTATGGAAACAGTGGGAATTGTTTGACATTTTCCAAACGAGTGAACCAAATCTGTTTAAAAAATGCAGATGAGCACCAATATATCAAACTGATGGTATAGCTGAAGAGTCTAAAACCAATACGTCAAAGATTCTTCACCTTCTTAAAGAAAAGTGATGTGGCTGTGTGCCACTATAATCATGTAAATCTCTTCCTCCCTACTGTACTATATAATAACAATATTTATTTGGCCATCATTTTTTCCCTCCTGAGGTTGTCATCATTACCTGTAATTTCCATAACGTTATTGTGCTAACAATACTTAGTTTACTCTTAGCTTGTATTACTAGTCAACATACACAGAAAATGAAGTATTTCATATAAATGTTCTATGCATGCCCTGGACATGATTTTTTAATTAAAATGAAGAAATGTTTTAACAGCAACTGAAGTCTTACATTCAAATTTGTGAATCCACTCCAGGCTTTCCCAAATTATATTATCTCATGTATTCTTATTTGGAAATAGATTTTGCTGCATATATACCTGTTGTGACAATGATGAAAATATATTTTGAATCTTATAAAATATAGTTTTTACTAACGCTATACCTGCATAAAATATTTTTGAAATAATTTATTATTTTGTTCACATTTTCCATTCAGTTGAATATTTATACAGTGGTAGTCATTGTTCAATTAATATTTTATTATGTAATATATAAAAAGAGCCAACTTGGAAAATATGTGAAATTTCCATTTACTATTAGTAAGTATTCTTTTGAAAAGCCAAACTTTGCTCCGGACAGTTGGCACAAATCATCAAGCTTCATCAAATCTTCCGGTGGGTAATGGAAATGGCAAAATCCTTAATTTTCCTGATATTGAACCTGTTGGTAAATTGCCATAAAGGCCATCCACCCAAACCTCCCAATCAACCAAGGACATCACAGTGCCACCACTGCATAGGTTTAAATCTAGAAAACCTTTCTGGAAATACACCAGGAAGCTGTATGATGATAACAAGAGCATCGAAGAACAATGGAGGGAAGCCTGGGCAAATACCAGCCTGCCACAGGGATATATCATCAGTGACCCTACAGTCCCCCAGGTAGGATCTGACCTACCAAGAAAGATTTGGTCCTCTTTGAATTGCATTCAGACATTTCATGTAAAATGTGGACACCTACTCCATAAATGGAAAATCAAAGAGAACCTGAGTCGCTCTTGTGATGCAATTTTTCAGACGTTGCAACACATTGTGAACAATGGCCCAATTAGATCATTTAATGGAGATCTAAAATCAACCCATGCAGCTACCTCTTAAGCAGTTGAATGGTTATCAAATTTAGATTTTAATGTATGCATGTTGTAATCCTAAAATGTCATATGAAAGAGACCATAAATGCAAAGAAATAGTACTTTTTTTAAAGCAAGACCTGTTCTTGCTATGAAATCAGGTATAGTGATGTGATTAAATGTCACTCTTCACTGTTCTGGATGTTCTTGTCCTGAACATGTAGTTATTTCTAGTCTTCCTGGGGTGGAGTAAGTTTATTAGGAAAATAGTGCTGATTTGGCTTATTTGATGGTAGCTTTCTTCCATTCTCTTAATTTTTCAGAAAAGTTCTAATTTTAAATGAGTTTTCAGTCAAATGTGTTGGTTCCTCTACTTTCTTTCTGCTTTTCTGGAGCATGCTATACAGAGGATATGGATTTATGGCTAAGTACAGACATACAGAAAGCCAAAGGCCGAAGTGCTCTAAGTTTTGTTTTTTAAGCGGCCCAGGTTAGATTGGGAGTGAACAGAAAGGATGTCTGCCTTTCACTGTGGGGGGAAGCATGTATGCGGCCTGGGCTGGCTGAGGTATGTCTCCCAGTTGGCTGCCAGAGAATGCTGACCCCAGTCAATCAGCTGAACAGCCAGCCACCCCTGAATGACCAGTGCATCCCCTCTTCCACTGCCAGCAGTTGGTTATAAGTTGTGGTGAGGCGGGGGAAGCAGAAGCCCCATCACGCAGACCCAGCCCCCTCACATCTGAGCCAGCACAGCTTGGAGGGGCCCACACAGCAGACCGTCACCCCCATGCTGCCCAGCCTGGCTAGCCAGTGCAGTCCCCAGCCCTGACCCCCTGCTGGTGGCTGGTTGTCAGTGGCAGGGGAGTGGAGACCCATGCTGCATAGGGCCTCCCTTCTATGCTGACTCAAGTCTGAGGATGGACTGAGTCCATGTGGCAGGAGCCTCCACTCCCTTCCTCTGATAGCCAGTCTCTAGTGGGGGGCTGGACCTGAGGAGAGGAGCCATGCTGGCCAGCTGGGCCAGGCAGTGGATGGGAAAATCCCTGCTGCACGGCCCTCCATCCTCCCATTCCCAGTGTGCTCGCTCCAGCCCCTCCCACCATTCAGCCACTGCTGACAGCTCCCACGGCCTCCAGCCTCGCATCCTGCCTGCAGCTGGTGACCTGGATGGGGCACAAGCAGGAGTGGGCAATTTCTCATTCTTCCTGAGAAATCAGGAAAATTGGCTAATGTTGATGAATGCACGGAGCGTGGGAAACAAGCAGGATGAATTTGAAGTCCTTTAAATTGAAGGCTTTTTTCAAACAGCTAGTGGAAGTTTCCCAATCACAAGTCCTGGTTCTCATGTGGGGCTTCAGTCACCCTGACATCTCCTGGGAGGACAGTACAGCAGTACACAGGCAATCCAGGAAGTTTATGGAGAGTGTTTGGGACAACTTCCTGTGGCAAGTGTTAGAGAGACTAAGGGGCATGCTCTTCTTGACCTGCTGCTCACAAACAGGGAAGAACTGATGGAGAATGTAGTAATGGATGGCAACTTGGGCAGCAGCAACTATGAGATGGTTGAGTTCAGGATCCTGATGAAAGGAAGGAAGGAGAACACCAGAGTAAGGACCCTGGACTTCAGACAGGCAGACTTTGACTTGCTCAGGGAACTCATGGCCCGTATCCCCTGGGAACCCAGTCTAAGGCGGAAAGGAGTCCAGGAGATCTGGCTATACTTTAAAGGAACCTTACTGAGAGTGCAGGAACAAACCATCCCAGTGTGCGAGAAGACTATCAGGTATGGCAGAAGACCAGCTTGGCTCATCAGGGGACTCTTCCATAAGCTAAATCACAAAAAGGAAGCTTATAAGATGTGGAAATTTGGACAGACAACCAGGGAGGAGTTTAAGAGTATTGCTCGGGCATGCAGGGATGAAGTTAGGAAGGCCAAAGTGCAATTGGAGTTGCAGCTAGCAACAGATGTGAAGGGTAACAAGAAGGGTTTTTACATGTCGGTAACGAGGAGGATCAGGGAAAATGTGGGTTTCTTACTGAGTGGGGTTGGCAACCTAGTGATGGAGAATGCAGAAAAGGCTGAAGTACTAAATGCCTTTCTCACCCCAGTCTTTGCAGGCAAGTTGAGCTCCCAGACTACTGCACCTGGAAGCACAATTTGAAGAGAAGGTGAACAGCCAACTAGCAAGAGAACAGGCTAGGGACTATTTAGAAAAGCTGGACATATACAAGTCCATGGGGTTGAATGGGATCTACTGAGGGTGCTGAGGGAGTTGTTCGATGTGATTGCAGAGCCACTGGCCATCATCTTTGAAAACTCATGATGATCGGGAGAGGTCCCAGATGATTGGAAAAGGGTAGATATACTGACTGTGTTTAAGGAAGGGAAAAAGTAGGATCTACAAAACTATAGATGAGTCAGCCTCACCTCAGTCCCTGTGAAAATCATAGAGCAGGTCCTCAAAGAATCAATTTCTAAGCACTTGCAGGAGAAGAAGGTGATTAGCAACAGTCAGCATGGATTCCCCAAGGGCAAGTCATGCCTGACCAAATGGATTGTCTTCTATGATGAGAGGACTGGCTCTATGGATGTGGGAAGATCAGGAGATGTGGTATACCTTGACTTTAGCAAGGCTTTTGATATGGTCTCCCACAACATTCTCGCAGGCAAGCTAAGAAAGTATGGGTTGGATGAATGGATTGTAAGATGAATAGAAAACTGGCTGGATCATTGGGCTCAGAGGGTAGTAGTCAATGGCTCAATGTCTAGTTGGCAGCGAGTAGCAAGTCAAGTGCCCCAGGGTTGGGCCTAGGGCCAGTTTTGTTCAATATGTTCATCAGTGACCTGGAAGATGGTAGAGAGTGAACCCTCAGTGAGTTTGCAGATGATATGCTGAGGGGTAGGGTTAGGATTCAGAGACCTGAATAATTGGAGGACTGGGCCAAAAGAAATCTCATGAGGTTCAACAAGGATGAGTGCAACGTCCTGCAATTAGGACAGAACAGTCCCATGCACCAGTACAGGCTGGGGGCTGGCTGGCTGGGCAGCAGCTCTGCAGAAAAGGATCTGGGGGCTACGGTGGGCAGTAAGTTGAATGTGAGCCAACAGTGTGCTCTTTGTTGCTAAGAAGGCTAACGACATACTGGGCTGCATTGGTAAGAGTGTGGCCAGTAGATCAAGGGAAGTGATTAGTCACTTCTGTACAGCACTGGTGAGGCCACATCTGGAGTACTGTGTCCATCTTTCTCCCCCACCTTCCCCCCACTACAGAAAGCATTTGGACAAGTTGGAGAGAGTCCTGCAGGGGACAGCAAAAATGGTTAGGGTGCTGGGGCATATGATTTATGAGGAGAGGTTGAGGGAACTGGACTTATTTAGTCTGCAGAAGAGAAGACTGAGGGGAGATTTAATAGCAGCCTACAACTACCTGAACATATTTAGTCTGCAGAAGAGAAGACTGAGGGGAGATTTAATAACTACCTGAACAATGGTTCCAAAGAGGATGCAGATGACAGAAAAAGGAGCAATGGTCTCAAGTTGCAACAAGAGAAGTTTTGGTTAGATATTAGGAAAAACTTTCTCACTAGGAGGAGGGTAGTAAAATGCTGGAACATGTTACCCAGAGAGGTTGTGGAGTCTCCATCCTTGGAGGTTTTTAAGGTCCAGCTAGACAAAGCCTTGGCTGGGGTGATATAGTTGGCTGGGTCCCGCTTTGAGCAAGGGGGTTGGACTAGATGACCTCCCGAGGTCCCTTCCAGCTCTAATTTTCTGTGATTCTGTAGAAGTTTGATAGACCAGTCTAACTTAAATTGCTTAAGTCTGATACTACATCCATCTAGGTGTCTGCTTTTTTCTACCAATCTGTGCTCACTGAACTGTACTGTTATGGGTTTAGACCAGTTTTCAGTCACTTATACCAGTTTATGTTTAATTCCTGTACCTGGCCTATAATTTTAAGTTGTGACTTCTGATACATGGAAACAAGGAGAAAGAGTGGGAAAAGTGGTTTCATCCCCTACAATACTGCATTTGTACAGTCTATAGGGATATTGCGTTCAGCTGAGTAAGGTTGCTTGCCTAGTCCTTCACCAAGGAGGGAGGCTTGGCTGCACCCCTGTGCTGAGGCAGCATATCACTACTTCCTCAAGCAGTTATGGAAACAGGAAAGAATTGTGATGTCTCTCTTTCATTCCCTCCCACAGGCATTCCTGGGGTGAAATACTCTTCACACCAGCTTTTTCACAGTTCAGGGCTGGACGTAAAGGAACAGTTCAGTGCCACGTGTTTAGCACTGTGTTAAGGAGCAATAATTGAGATGAGATTTTCTGTCAATAATTGGTGAAGCATTAATAGCAGATGTTTAAAAAAAAAAATAGTGGTCCCAAGGTGCATTGGTTTAGTAATCTAATCTTCCTTGCTTTTGTAAATTTTACGGTAATCTCTTAATAAAATAAGATGGTATGAACACCGAAATGTTTTCCTATTCCTTATTGAAGGTTATAGACTAGAAAGTTTACATTAACATCTCAGAGCTAATTGGAGAGAGGCTTTGAGCAAACTTGAGATGAAATTGCAAGTCATCAAAGGTGCAGTTAGGTGGCCTTGGTTTATATAGTAATGAATCAAACACAACCAGTTTTTCATAGGAGGCCTGGTTGACATATACTGTGTATCTAATTTTCAGTAAGAAGACTACTGAAAGTTTCAATAAAGGTGTTTAAAAACAGTATTTCTTTCTTGTCTTTTTCACAGATTAGTGTAAAATATTTCAGAATGATGTGATGGAAATTAAATGGGGTATGTTCATGATTGATGTCAGAGTAGTAAAGGGAATCATTTATACAATTTTCTCATGGCTATCTGAATACTGACAAAAGCATAAAGCACATCAGAGAAAGCAATAGAATTTTAGAATTTCTAAAATGCAGTAAAGGAAGGGATCATTTCTACAAAGGTGTTAACTGCCTTCATCTCCATAGGAAGTGGTGGGCAGACAGTGCTTTGTGGGAACTTTCAGCACTTTGCTGGATCAAGAACATCTTTAACACACAAAGCGAGCCATTTGACAATGCAAAGCTGAAGTATCCCAGTGGTGGATGAGAGAAGGAATTTTCCATAATATCAAGCTGGCAATTGTTCTATGGCCTCTTGCAATGTGGCTTATAGGTAGCAGACAAAAAACTGGCAAAGGGAAATCTGTTCATGCCTTCCCTATACCTTTTTATGATATCATGCAAGAAGCTTCATGAACTGCGTTGCAAATAGTGCCTACATCTCTTGTGTTGTAGGTTTTTTCAATCCTGACCCATCCTTGTACTTCATATCTTTCTTGCACGGAACAGTGGCACCAAGATAACATCACCTGTAACTTTTAACTGGTTGAATCTCAGTGAAATCATTATGATACAAAAACAATAGTTGTTTTCATTGTTTGCATAAATATATTTCTATGCTTACAGAGTTCACACTTTGGTTTATATTACTTTTGTTACACTTGGTTTATGTTGCATCTATATCTATAATCTGCTAAGAATGGTGACTTGCTGAGTGGTAGCACCACTGACTCAATGGCATGTGGTAACTTTTGTGTTGATTCAGTTAATATTTTCCTTATTTTTTGTTTTTTTTCCCCCTTATACTCCATTCCTTAATTACAATAAATGATTTCTTTGATTGCATGTTGAGATAGCAAAAATGCTGTGCTAGTGTTTTTACTATTCTGCTACTGCTGAGATTCTTATTGCTGACTCTCGAGGGCAATAAGATCTATGTACTCTACTTATTTTCTTGCATACTTAGCTGTCGTTGCAACCTTAGTAATTATTATTTAATTAACTTTTGAGTCTTCCACGAATAGTGTGAAAAAATAAGGGTCAAAACAAAGCTCTACTGTAAATTGCAAATCCGATAAATGTCACTACATGGGATTATAGTAGTGGCTATTAAGCAGCATGGTGACATTAAAAAGTCTGCAGAATGTTAGAAGAATCAAATGTGTGGGGCAAAAGAGAGGTGTTGAGCTGGCAAGCTTATTTTGTTTTTGTAATTTATAGCAGGGATGCCTAGAGCCTTGGGCATGGGCCTTATCTACTCTCTTTGCTACTGCTGGTATTACTACTACTACTACTACTGCTGCTGCTGCTGTTACTACTGTGATGACAACTACTGCTACTACTACTAAATTATGCTTTATCCTTGCCCTGCATTTTTCCCCACTGAACAGTTCACTGGCAAAATATTAAGATGGCTTTGTTGCAGGCTATACTTTATCATGGAGCTGCGTATGCCTGTCTGCTTACACATTTATACTGCATAAACCAAACCTGCAATAGCTTGTCCTGTGTCCTCAGACTTGTATGAATAGGTGTACCTGTGTCCTCAGACTTGTATGAATATAGTGTAAAATTAAACATTTAATAATGTCAGGTTTTCCTTTGTTTTTTATAGTGGATGGTTGCATACACAGAGCTGCTGGGCCCTGCTTAGTTGCTGAATGTCGCAACCTGAGTGGCTGTGAGACAGGACAAGCTAAAATTACTTGTGGATATGACCTACCTGCAAAATGTAAGTGAACTTCTTCACCCACCTTTCTTTCCTTTTTTTTTTTTTGGTCCAGACTATGTGGTTACATATGCATTCTTTCCCAATAGGGTAATTCAAATAGGCATTCATTTGCAAAATTAGTAGTGGGATTAAATTAAGCAAGTTTTGTAATGGCATCTGCCTCTTCAGCCCTTTGAGGAATTCACACTTTTTAGAATGAGCATTTGACCTCTGTTGCACAATGAAAATAAATGTTTTTAAACATCTTTTATCTTTACATTTGTTATAAGGTATAGTGTTTTATATATGGAATAAAGGGTCTGAGGATCTGAAATGTCTTCTAAAATATGAACAAAATGTACACTATCATATGTAAGTGTCATGGAGTCCGTTTTTGGAAATGCAGCAGATTTCATATTCTTCATTCAGATTCCTTGATTGTGAATACATTTAGAGCTAAGGAGATCAAAGTGATATATTGTGTTTTCAGCTGCTATGTAGAAGCTGATTGGCAATTACTGTGAAGGCATCTGTCACACTTCAGCTTTCAGTGGAATGCAGTTTTCAGTGCTGGAATGTTTTTGCACTTTGAAAGTGGAATTGTCAAAATCCCCGTTCTTTTTAAATAGAAAGAAGGTTATTTGATTGACCTTGTTTTGTAGGTGGTGAGCCAAACTTGGAAAAACAAACACTTGGATATTGACAGCATATTATGAAAACAGTGATACATAATAAAAGCAGGATTTTCTCCTTTCCTTCACCCATCCCAGTTTGAGTTCTTACAGAATAGAATATTAAGAGGTGTGATTATATATGAATTTCAAGAAAGTACTATGAGCAGCTTATCGTGAGAACTCAGGCACGCTCTTAAGCATTCAGTTCAGGGCTAGGAATATGCCTCATTTAAAAATATTCAGATCTCCTTTTTTATTTTCCTGTAGGCTGATTTTCTATACAGTCTAATCTGTGCTGCAATTTTAAGAATTGTTTTAGTATTTCCAGGATCTTCCAGGGGTACCTTAGATAAAATTAGGCATTTTTCCTAATCATTTAAAAACTATCACTGCTAAAATAGAATTATCCAATAATGATGTTAAAGCCTAGGACATGATTTAAGTGATAGTGATTGCTACCTTGAAATGGAAAATTTAATATGGTTTACAGCCAGGTTTTGACATCTGTAGTTCATTAATTATGAAAGGTGTGATTTTGGCTGCAGGGCAAATGTTAAGCAAGATCCTGGAGGTAGTTGGGTGGGGTTGATGTGGCCAAAAAATATTGGTAAGGTTTGTATAAAAACAGATACAGTTCCAGTATATAGTCTGTCCAACAAGAATAAATTAACATTCTGGAGTAGGTCAATACAAGTTACTTGTGCCAGAATTAGAAGTAGTGGTAGGTCTTTTCAGTAAATGTCTCTCTTCATATTGCAGGCAAAAGAAGTTAGCTGTGTTAGTCTGAAGTCAGGCAGAAGGCAGGGTAGATATTTACCTTATAGACTAACTAAGGTCCCTGGCACACATTACGCTTAAGACAGGATTAACCAGTTAATCATGTCTTAAGTTGTTACCTAGCCACATGTTAATGTAATTAATGGTGTGATAAAGCATGGAAAAGTCACAAAGTTATTACATCAAAAATGTACAATAACTTTGTGGCTGCTTACTAACATGCCATTAACAGACTGCTTAGCTGGGCTGTATCTCTGAGCCTTGGGAGCACAGCTAAGAGCCCCATCAGCTGATCCAGGCTCCTAGCCACAAAGGCACACCAAGCTCCCACATGGCTGGGAGCCCCATTGGCTGATGGGGCTCCGAGCCGCTGGCATGCACCATATACCCCTGAGGCTGGGAGCCGTCACTTGATCCGGGCTCCCAGCTGCAGGGGCATACCATCCGCTCCTGTGGCTGGGAGTCCTGTCCAGTGATCTGGGCTCCCAGCTGCAGGGGCATGAGGTTGGGAGCTGTCAGTTGGTAGGGCTCCCAGATGTGGGGGGGCACCATGCACTCCCATGGCTGGGAGCCCTGTCAGCTGATCCAGGCTCATCATGCTTCCCTGTAGCCAGGAGCCCTGTCAGCCGATAGGGATCCCAGCCTCAGGGGTGTACTATGTGCTGCAGGGGCACATGGTGTGCTCCCCTCTGGTTGGGAGCCCCATCAGCTGACAGGGCTCCCTGCTGCAGGAGCTTGCTTGTTGAAGGTGCAGGGGGAGCCCGGGCTCCCCCTGCACCAGCAGTAAGGCATGATGGGATCTGATGCTTGATTCCACAGTCACATCTTCTGCCATGCATCCCTGGCATACATTATACATTATAATCTGCCTGGCAACTGACTCCCCAGCCCAGCCCAGCCCCTGGCTTCTTTACTTTTCATTCTATCCAGGAAGAGCACACACCAACTGCTGAAACTTCCTTAGCCTGATGAAGGGTTTTTGAACCTGAAAGCTTGCTTAATAACTATTCTCCAACTATTTGGGTTGGTCTACTAAAAGATATCAAATTCACCCAAGGAACCTTGTCTGTCTAATGAACTTGAGCACTTACAGAAACTTGAAGTGTAGAGATGTGCGTACATTAAAATGCATTCACATGTTTATATGTTTAAGAAATATGTTTGTTTGCTGACAGATTTAGAAATGGATAAAGGATTTAGATTTTAAATATTTCTATTTACAAATTTACTTATTTTCTATTTATTATGGTACAGCTAGCAGCATATTGAGCACTTTGGCATGATAAGTTATTGTTTCTAGACAAGTAACCTGCTGTGACTTACCCCATCTCTTTTATATTGCCCCTGTCAGTATTTCTGGCCACATGCAACTGTAAGATCATTATACCTATACCCTGCTCAACTCTTTCCCTACTGTGGAATTCACTCCTATTTATTTTTTATGTTTATTTTCTCCCATTAAAATACAGGGGAGGAATGATACATCAAAACTATTCATTAACTGGAGATATACTTCCCCTTGTATATTTAATGAGATAAAGTAAATATTTAAAACCAGAGCAACAGGTAGTGAGCTGCTCTGGCAGGAAAGTCTTATTTTTTAAGGAGAAATGAGTGACCTTCTCTTTGTCAAGCACTACAGCAATTAATGGGTCTTACTTCCAATTTAATGTTTTGTACAAGAGAATCTTGCTTGTGGGCCATAGATCTTTTTGTTTTAGAAATGATGAAAAATCATCCATTTATAACCTGACACCCATGGCCATATAGTGAGAAAAATAAGTGTTCCACTTAGTGATATATTGCTGCAATGGTAAAATGCGCAAAAATGAAACTTCTGGGAAAAGAAAACCAATATATGTGTATTTATACTTGCTCAAATAGCAGCATGTCATGAGGAAAATATGCACCCAGTGACAAATTGACAGATCAGCAAGAAAACAAGTGTATGTAACACACAAGAGTGGGAAGGGAAAATTTAGTTTTCTTGGATTCTCTTGGGAATTTTAAAATTAAACTGTGTGTTTTATTACCAGGCATTATTTTTTTTTGTTCTTTTAGAAGCTAATTTTAAAGGTTAATTTAATTCTTATCAATTGTAGAACATCCATTTGAGAATCATTAACTATTCTGGACTGTTTTCATGGTGCCAGGAGATATATAGAGCCACTGCATTCTACTAAGCTATTTTGTGTCACTCTTAATAATAATATGACAGTGTAACATTAGAAACTATTGCCTACCTGTCTTTTATGTGAGGAACCATGCCATATCAAGAGTATTCAAGTAAGTAATCCAGTTAAACCATAATTATATTATATCTATGCATCAACAATTTGTTTTGAAGACAGTGTTATATGGGTTACTGCCTGCTTTGGTGATATGAGTGTGGCTTCTTTTGATGACTAGCTACACTAAGCCATTAATCATTCACGTGTTTTAATAATTACTTTATTGTTCATAAGCTTTTATTGATGGTTCCTGACTGAATTGTAATACTGATATGAAGTCGATTTTTCAGTGTAGAGTCTGTACTATTTTTCACCGTACAATACTGTTACTGTTGGTTATTTAACACATTGTGTTAAGTACCTAAACACATATCTGCCTTGGGTATCTTATAGTCTGTGGCCCTAATTTTGATAAGACTTCAGTTTGAAGAATGTAGAATCACTGAATTAAACAAAATTACATAAGGCATTCCAGTACCCACCTGCATATTTCATATTGAAAACTTAATAGTTTGGAGGATTTGGCATTCTCATCATCACGATGAATGTTTGTTTTTTTTTTGAACAGGCAACTTTGAGGTGCATGATTCCTGGAGCTAATCTGATACTTGAAACAGAGCGTACTTTCTTAGCAAATTAGTAATAGTTGGTTAATAAGTAGTGTTTGATTCAGAAAATCTAACTTAGCAGTCTTTTATCGCATGTGTCTTTGTTTGTTTATATTAGATAAAAGTGTTGTCTGCTAAATAATTTATTTATGCATTCAGAAATAAGAAGTAGTATCTCTTTGATTTTAAGATGCTAAGATTTGTAGTAAAGGCCTAGATCCTTTTGTTTTGTATGGTTGGAATCTTGTTAGTACACTGGGAACTTTGGGCATTTTTACACATGCTCCAGGAGGCGTGGGGGAGGAAGGGGGGGCACAGTAATTAGCGAGCTGCATTTATTAGAAGTGCCCAAGCATCATGTGTATTAGCATCCCCTGCACAGAAAAATGGCGGTGGGGAGCTTTGAACTAAAGCTCATTTAACAAGCTTTAGTTCAAAGCACCCCACCACCATTTTTTAGTGTAGGAATGCTGATACATGTGACCACAGTATTTTCTGAGTGCCAGCAGACTCTATTAATTGAGTCTGCTCCAACGCACTGGATTTCCAGCGTGCCAGAGCCAGCTTTCTACACATCTATAGGAGTCCATTAAGACCAAAGATTACCATATGAAGTACATAAAACATAAGTAAAATATTCCATCTACAAAGTTACACATACTCTACAGGTTTCCCTTACTTTATTCAGGTTCTGTATGTGCAAATTCACTCTTATGCAATGACCCTTTTGATCCCCAAAATTCGTTATATGTGAGGTAAATTCACTGTTCTACAATCGGTGTGGTGGAGGCCCGCAGTCAGCTGCTTTGTGCGGTGCACTGTGGGAGTGACGCACACCAAAATATAGTGTCCTGTGTGGATCTGTGCTCCTCGCTCGCTGTCTGCAACACATGTTTCTGTAGTTGCCATCCCCATTATGGTAACATTCACCACCACCCTGTGCTTGTGTATACCGTCTGCTGTTGGTGAGTACCAGAATTGTCTCGTAAAGTGGTAGAAATGGTCTGGGGGTCAGTACAGTTGCAGTCTTGGGACATATCCCTATTTGTTACATTGTAAAGTGGGTTCCCTTTATACAAATTCGTGTTATGTGCTGTTTTTCAGCAACACATGTACAGCATGAAGTGAGGGAAAACTGTAATGGTAAATTCCCCAGTCTTACTTCAGTAATAATAATGTTGAAAACAGTGATCGTATTTGTATTCCAGAGATGATCCTTTATACACTTTTAGGGGTACATTAGAGAGAGCCATATGATGCAAAATAGAATACCAGAACAGTCTAAATAAAGTTAAGTGTGAACTCAGTTTTCATTTTCCAATTACCATAGTAATTTAACATTCACTACACTAAAGCAGAAGTCAGTATACAATCATTGCTTGATTCTGTGCTGCAGAAGCCTGCACAAAGCCACCCACACCCCAAAAATTCTAACCAAGCTGTTTGCTCAATTCACAATTCTGTAGTTTGGATACTTTGCTCTATGTTGCTGTTTATTAAACACTTGTATGGAGCCGTAAGTTTGCACAATACTTTGGAAATTTAAAAAAAGACCCAGTGTCCCTCAATATAATTCTTCATTACTGCTTATCACAGATTGACAGTCCATCATTTAACCTCATATGTTTATTCCTTTTAAAAGAAACATTTATTCCAATTATTGTACAACTGGTCTTCAGACCCTGAACAGCGCATTGATGTCTTCATCCTAGTAAGTAACAAATGAACAATTTAAAAGAGATGCTCGGTTTTGTTTTGCTTTTCATCTGATTCATGGTCCCTGTTGGCTCTTATGGCAGAAAATAGATGGGATGTGAATTGTGTTGATAGCCAGAACTCAGTAAATGAGCTCTGTTTATATTGCTCTCAGACCCCTCTACATGTGCAAGTAAAGGTGTGATGGGATCCAATATGTGATCCACACAATTCGCACCTCCTGCCATGCCACACATGCATGGCAGGAGGCGTAATTGTGGGATCTCACATTACATCCCGTTGTGCCTTATTTCTGGTCCAGGGGGAACCCAGCATTGGCAAGAAGTAGTCTCCTGCAGCTGGGAGCCCCTTCTGCTGAAGGGGCTCCCAACCACGGGACACGTGCAGCTGGGGCTGAGAGTCCTGTCAGCTGTGGGAATCTCAGCCCCAGGCTCTGTGTGGGAGACAGCTGGGACTGAGAGTCCTGTCAGCTGCAGGATTTAGCCCTAGCAGCTATCACTGCTTCAGTCTCCCTGGCATGGCTTACATGAATAACCCCACCACTGGGACTTCACAATGGCTGGGAAATCCCAGCAGCTGCAGTCTCCCAGCCACAAACTGCCTACATGTACAAATTAAAGCTGGCTAGAAACCAGCTATAAAGTTGTGACACATTTTCAAGCAATAACTTTATAGCTGGTCAGACTTTTTTAAGGCAGTATGGTTAAGTTGCATGTTTAGTCAGTCTAAATTTATTGCACAATACTAAGGTAATTGCATAATAAATATAACATGTAGAAGGGGCCTTGGTGAAAGAGGGCTCAGCTCTATGAGGTGTTGAAATCCCATTGAAATCACAGTGACAACATCAAATAGAAATCCTTTGCCCTTCGAACATAGCAGGAAGGAAGAACCTATGGGTAGCCCTAATTATTTTGAGTTTTTATAATAGCCAAATCTTTCTTTAATGTATGTTTGTAATGATAAAATCCAGAAACCAGCGGGGAATATTTATCTTGGAAAATCTTACAGCTTCTTTCACAAGAGAGGGAGCCTTTCAGTGCCAAGTGAAATCTGGGTCAATTACTTTTGCTCTTATTTGTGTCATCGTAATATGCTTTATTTCCAATACTAGATTTTTTGTACATGCTTATATTTTATTATACTAAGCAGGGCCTGGCTCTGCATGTAAATTTAATTCTGGTGAAAAGTTTTGGTATAAGACCTGGAGGGAGGGGAGCAGGAACTGAAGACAATAATCTTAATTCATTATCCTGAAGGAAATGCCTAGCTGCTGCTTATATACTGCTTATGTTAATAAAACTGAATTATTTTGAATAAATGTCCCTGTTCAGCTGATACCTTGAGTATGTTGGGCGATGCTATTCAGAACATGCCTTTTATAATGATATATGTTTGATCAATCCAAAATAACAATGTAGATCAATCTGGAGTAATAATGCAAATGTGCTCTCAAACACAATTCCTGCTGTGAAATAAGTAGTTCGTAGCAACACTCGTATTAGCCGCAGTAGGCGTAATCAGCTTCTGGATTTGTTTAATCAGAGTTATCTTTGGAGATTAAGAAGCATGTCACTGTTATGTAGATATAATTTTCTGTATGTGCAGTTAACAATGCCAGCATATAGCAAGACTATAAGGCCGTGGATTTAAATCTGTGCATATTTGCTTTGAGATCACTTACTGGATTAGAATGAAAATGTTCATTACACAGATGTGCAGCAGTAAGGTAGTACTTGAAAACTGATTTGTAGGAAAAATTAATTTTAGCGTACCCACATCGTGCAAATTGCTGGAATTCAGTGAAGAAGCATCCTGGCCAATCGAAATGAATTTATATTATCTGGGGGTTTTTTTTTGGTTTGGTTCATCTTAAAATATTTATTTTGATAGTTTCACATAATTCTGAATCTCATAATGTCAACATGGCTTATGTATGTTTCTTTTCCCATTATGATTTTGTCTACTCCCATGTATCAGCAAAATTTAATTTTTGTGCATACACATTATGCAAATATATATTTTTGGTAATTAAATATTAGTCCTGTACTATATACTATTTATAGTATATATGTAACATTGGTGCTACATGGGGGCAGGCAAAGTCATATTGGAAAAAGGGTGTGTGTATCTTTTTCCAATACGGCTTTGCCTGCCCCCATGTTGAACCACGTTGAGCATATTTTCTAATGAGGAATTGGGTTGCAAGTCTGAACTGAAAGGGAAAGCATTTGCAATAGGAGATATGTGGCCAAGCGTAAGTGTAGCTTGGCAGCTGACTCCTTCATTGGTCTTGGGACTCCGATTCTTCTGCCATAATTGTCTTTCAGCGTGTAAGTGAAATGCAGCTGTGCCATTATACAAGCCAGTTGATTGACATGTGGTGTAATTTGCCTGAAACAGACCGCTAATAAGCATAGGGAGACATAATCGCTAATATAATTGATAGTTTATAAAAAGTTACAGCTGACTCCCTGTTAAAGGATTGTAGTACACTCTTACTCAGGGTGTCTCAGTTACAACACCTTGTTGCCAGTATGGTGGTCCTGCTTTCACACTATTTATAGCAAAATTGATTTAGGCAAAAGAAGGTTAACAAATATGTTCACTGAGACAATGCTGAGCTCTAAGTTAAGAACTGAGGAGGATTCCCCTGCATCCAGTTTTGCATGCCAATGTGCCATGACAAACATGTGCTGCTAAGATTTGTTTATATCTTTTAAAACTTTCACTGCTTAAATATTTTAGAACAGACAAGAGAGTATTAGATGAGGGTGTGAAAAGCTTTTCCTGGCATGACAGTTTTACTGCTCAGATTTCTGATGTTAAAGAAATTACAGTTGTTTACAGTTTAGAAAACCAATGAATATATATTAAAGTAGTTTCCCATTGATTTATGGCTGGTTTTCAAAGCATTTTTAAGCCTAATCTATGCCTTTTAAAACCTTTTTCATAATATATGCCTTGCATTCTTTACTAAGTTTTAATGTAGTCTATTTGGCTGCAGTGGCCTTAATGACCTACCATACCCAATCACTAGCAAATGGATACATCACAGAAGCTGTAAACTTGTTGGAAAGGGAGATATTGATGGTTGATTGTTTTTTTAGTGTTAAAACCTGTTCAGATTTTAGAGGTTTTTTTATGTGATATTGTAAAGGTTTATAGCTTGTTTTTCCACAAAGAGAGAGCTAGCGACCAGGCAGAATCATGGGAAACGTGTTTATTATTTTGTGTCAAAACAAGCTCAAACATCTCCCTCTTTTCCAAGCCCTCAGAGTCTGTTGTCATTTTTTGGGTAGAGGAGGAATAAGCGCAGTAGCCAGTGATTGAGAAATGCTTATATGAATCATCAGAAATTTTCCTCCTTCATGAGTACATATTTCTCCGCACCTTTATTTGAGCCTACCGTATTTACCTTTTTAATGGATATATTATTTAAAAATTAATTGGGAAGTGGAGCTGTGTGCCTATATTATCATTGTGTATGTACCATATTTCAGCCAACACAGGGATATATTATTAGAGTATACACAGTTAAGGTCAGATTGTTCAGTTAACTAATACATTAATTCATAAAGGAGATACTGTACCTTTGATCTTCACAATTAAATATAAATCTTTCTCTTTTCAATAAAATGTGTCACACTCCACCCCCTGAACACTAAATTTCAAAGGGAAAAAACGCTTCATTGGGGTACTAAGCTGTGTTCTCAATGATTGAGTCAATTGTTTGCTTGTAATGTGCATGTTAATAAGATGCAATGGCAGACAGCAAAATCCAGATGCTACTGTTTGGTCTTTTCCTGGTCAAATCTGCATAGTTCTGAATAGTTCAAAATTTCTGCAAAGATTTAATTCTTAGTTTCACTGACAGCAGTTATGTTGTTTGTTTTGTTTGTTTTTTTTAAAGGAAAAGGAAAAAAAGGACCTAGGAGCAATAGTATGTAATAAATGGAGTTTGCAATGTAATGTTATGAAAGAAAGTCACTTTTTTTGTTGTTTTGCACTGCAGAAGCATTCTGTCAATGGACCAAACGGACAATTTTCAGTACTCTGTGGCATTGCTGAGACCATGTAGAACATAGCTCCATTAATATTGATCAGATGAGATTCAAGAAGAAGTGCAAAGTGCTGCATTTGGGACAGAATAGTTGCATGCACAAATGCAGATTGGGGAATAACTGGCTATGCTGCAGTACTGCAGACAAGGAACTTGGGGGTTACATGCTGAATATGATGCTGAAGCTGAATATGAGACAACAGTGTGTTCTTGTCACAAAAAAAAAAAAAAAAGGCCAACCGCATACTGGGTTGTATAACTGGAGTGTTATTTGCAAATCAAAGGATTCTTCCAATCTCTTCAACATTGTGGAGGCCTCACCTGGAGTACTATATCCAATTTGGGGACCTATACTTCAGGAAGGAAGTGGACAGATTGGGTAGAATCAAGTGGAGAGCAACAAAAATGATTAGGGGCCTGGGAAACAAGATTTATGAAGAAAAACTGAAAGAACAAGGGTTACTTAGTCTGGAGAAGAGAAGTTTTCAGGGGTAGGAAGGAGAGACAAGTATTTGAAGATTATTATCAAGTGCATCAAATCCCCCGGAAGGCAGAGAGGATGGTGGTAGGCTATTTTCTGTGGCCATAAGTAATGGGACTAGGAGCAATGGCCTCAAAATGCAGCAGAGGAAATTTAGGTTGGAGATTAGGAGGAACTTTCTGACTATGGGGGATGGTAAAATATTGGAATAAGATACTCAGAGAAGTTGTGAACTTGGATGGTTTAGTCAGGGATGATCCTGCCTTGAGCAGGGAACTGGATTAGAGGTCCTCATGATGTCCCTTTGAACCCTACTTTCCTATGATCCTAATATGGTTAGAATACAGGAATATCGCACGCATGTCAGAAAGAGAAATTTGGGGGCTGGGTTAGGTGGATCTTTTAAGGGGTTGGTAGGAACTAGCAAAAATTAAAAAAGTAAAGGAACTAAATAAGGATAGCTAGGGTACATAATCATGCAGACTGCTTGCAGATGTTCCCCTCCTCCCCCAAACTCCAAAAAATGCTTTACCGGAAGCAGCGGTGTGTTACTTCAACCTGGCTCCATGGCATCTGTATAGATTAGGTGCTTCAGTGGGGGGTTTTGGCACTTTTATCTAAAGTAGAGTCAATCAGCTATTAGATAAAAATGCCATAAAACCCCCACTGAGGCACCTGATCTATACAGACATTGGGTGAGCTGAGTCCAGCT
The DNA here is from genome assembly GCF_030867095.1 of Alligator mississippiensis. Lineage (NCBI taxonomy): Eukaryota > Metazoa > Chordata > Crocodylia > Alligatoridae > Alligator > Alligator mississippiensis. The sequence goes on along the minus strand of NC_081824.1, from coordinate 220,037,038 downwards.
AACACGCTGCCTCTCCTGGGAATGTGCTAGGCTTGGTGTGGGAACACGCCAAGTTTAAAGCGCCAGGTTTTTGGGGTTTTTTTATGTCTGCAAGGAGCCGCAGTGACTGAGGGAGAATTAAAAGCTGTCTATTTTATTTGAGGCCTATGTACATTGTGGAAGGAGAGGATGTGCTTTGTTCTATGGAACAATGGACTGGAATGATTTTAAAAACAGGCTGTATGTGCAAAATGTTGTAAAATATATTAAAATACAAATTTGATCAATCTTTTTTTCTAATTTACAAGGTGCAGTTTTAAAAACTATTCTAATGTAGCCAAATATTTTGCATAATTGACTAAACAGCATTGGGATGCTTCAGTGAGAGCTGACATACTATATCTATGCACCTCCAGACAGTTTAACAGTAGACCTGGATTTTTTTCTGCCCAAAAACAAACGTGTTCTATTTTCTCTGTATTCTGAAGTGGTTCCGCTGCTTTTGCTCAAAGGAAAAAACAAAAATCAGTATCCAATATAGAGGGAAGAAGCAGAAAATTTCTGATGGTTGCTTAGCTGGAGGGAAGAGATTAGAAATGGAGGTGTGTATGTTACTTTACCTACAGTGCTTGCTGCTGCTCCTGCCCTACTATGGTTATTCGATAGTCAGAAGCCTACACTCAATACTTGGAAAAATTAATCTTTGCATCTGATTTTGTCTGCCTGAATTTTGCTTGTCTCATTTAAATGGTGATAGAAATTGCTTACTGTAGTAAAACATAACATTAACCTCAGAGTGTGTTGGCATTCCATGATTTATGCTGGTTTAGTCTCTGAAAATATGCAGCCCGTCTCCCAAACCTGTATTTAGATTTTATAACGTATTGGCACAGGTTAGCGGTTTGAGTTGGAGCACTAAGTGAGGAGAAGGGGTTTAGGACTGTAACATCCCTCAAGGTTATTAGTTTCAGAGCATCTCACCAGTTTAAAAATAATGACATTATTGTAGTTAGTAAGTTTTTAAAACAGTCTAGCCTAGTTTTTTTTTGCTTCAGGATAAGATATAGAACATCTTTTTTTTTCCTCTGAGGCTCTTAGCCACAAAATATGACAAATTACCTGTTAGCTGAAATAATCAGAGCATAGATAATAAATAAAGGCACAGATATTTTCCTTTAAGTGGTTTAAAGTAAAATGAAAGGAACAATATAGTTGCGATGAGCCCAGTGAAAATTGGTTTTATTTATTCTTTGCACCATCTTTAGGCTTATGATGCTTTATTGACTTAAAAGCTATACAGAATTTATGTTTTAAATATCTATTTAGAGAGGGCTCATCAAGGTAAACATGGATCCCAATTCTGAGTTAGGGGACAAGTCTCATTTGAACCAGCCTCTTTACACCAGGAAAAAGGAAATGGTATAGTAGAGATCTCAAACCTCAAAGACTGCCTTAGTGCAACAACTGTTGAAGATGGCTATAAGGGAATTTATTTGAGGATCCCATTATAGAACTCAATATCTGGTTATGCTGGGAGTAAGGGAGTATGACCTATGTGCAATAGTAGTTTGATCCTTAGGGCATCCCAGGAAAAGGCCACCATAACTAAATCAAGTAGGGGATGAGTAAGCTTTTACTAACCCAAAGCACAGGAAAGAGGACAGTACAAGCAGATTTCTAGAGTGGTGGCTGGTTCATCAGGAAAAAGATGCAGCTAGACATGATGCTTTTAGGTCATACACAAAAAGGAAGGTGGATTTCAGCTGGGAACCAAATCTTTGGTTAACTCAAGATTGACTAATCAGTTTTGTACCATGTATTTCTAGATGTTGCTTCACTAGAGGTGTGTGCAGGAAATCCATTGTCTCAGACTCTGAATACAGAGACGGGAGTCTCATTGGCATTTTTTCTTATATATGTTAAAATAGCTATTTGATTGCTACCTTTCTGGTAGCATTAGTGCTTTACAAACACCACCTTTCCACTGAGTGTTTTTTCTTTGTTTTGAAATATTCTGTCTGCCATGAACAGTATCAGCTTTTATTTCTTCAAGTATAATCTCAGTATATGTATTTTCTAATATCCCTGTACCTACATGGTGCTTGTCAGTTGTGTTAAAAATCTCTCAATTTATCATATGGCACCTTTATAAAAAAAAATACTAATATATGTACACTGCCATAAAATAAGGATCAATTTTATATGTATTTATTTTATTATTTTATAACATACTCACATTCATATCTATGTATATATTTAATAGTATAAGATGCAGAGGCCTTACAGGGCAACTCCATGCTCTGGGCAGCAACAGTGCACAGGGCAGTGGTGCAGCCAGCTGCAACAGTGGTTATTTTTCAGCCTTTTCTCCCCTTTCCCTGACCCAAGCAGCACTTAATTTATGCTACTGACAAGATGTTTGAATCATATTATGATCTGCAGATGTTCTCACTCTTGTTTCTGGAGGTATCTGCAACTACAACGCAGCTTAGGTTACTAACATAGGGTACATGCAGACACTACATTTAGATGAGCCTAACTAGGATTAGGTCAATGTGGCATGGATATAAATTTAGAGTCCTCCGTATTGACCTCATTGGAGTCAGACTGGACTTGCACCATAGTGTCTGAGATCAAAATCCAGTGTGCAGCACAAATAGAAACTCACAATTTGATCTTGTTTGGGTATCTAATGTGGGTAGATCCGCAGATCAGATTGCTAGTGTGGCTTCGCAAGCATAGTTGTAGCGCTCGAAGCAAGTGGTAGCAAATTGGTTTTTCTGACATTTGCACCTCAGCAGGACTCATGCAAGGGCACCTAAGTGTTTGGGAAAGCAGCATCTTGCTGTTTCACTTGAACAAGAGAAAGCAAAGCGTGCAAAGAACAAACTGGATCAAAGGGAGTGTGAGGAGTGGAAAGAAAGGAGGTTAACTTGATAATATGCTCTCTACTTAGTGTGTACTGTATAGTATACACCGTCCACTCCTTATTTGCCTTCACTGACATGTGCTTTGAGCCTCAGCACAAACCTGCCTTGTAGCATTACAAGAGTTCCCTGGCTTTTCCATCCTCTCCCCTTCCCCCCATGCAGTATAACAACATAGAGCAGTTACCTGCAGCCTTAGAGGTCAGAGCAGGAAAGAGGCACTGCACTAATCCTCCCCCAGCCTGGTAATATAGACTTGTGTCCATTGCACTTGTCAGAAAGCAGGCCCTGCTCTAGCATGCTGCTGTAGCTTTGTATCGGTCTGGATGGAAAACCTATACGCGTGTTGGATGCATGCATGCATGCTGCATGGGTTGTATAAATATTAGAGTCCAGGCTATTCTTGTCTACTTTATCTATTACACTCTTGGGAATTTGACTAGGATAGGACTATGCGTGCAGTAAAACAATTAGATAAGATTTTTATAAGGCTGTTTCCAAGTTCTTAGGAAGAGGAAAAATTGGGCAATGAAACTGACTGCTTAGAGGCAAAATGAAGACACTGCTAATCAGTATGAGAAAAAGCTTTGAGGAGGTATTACTTGGGCAGACTCCAGCATTGTCAGTGCCAGACAGTCAGCCATCATGAGTCAAATCCCAAAACATCATCAGACACAAGACAGGCAATGACAGCATGATGAGTTGTCATGAGGCAATGACATCATGAGGCAATTACATCACTAGACTGAGCCTCACTGAATTCAGAGAATTTTCTAGGCCTTGTCACCTGTGTGCCCTGCTCCATTGCAGAAGACAGTCTGACACTTTTGCAGAAGATTCTCTCCCCACCTTGGGAGGAAGAACCTGCAGCATCCATATAGGCTTGGCAGTGCTACAAGAAAGAGACTTGGGAGTCATCATTGACCACAAGATGAACATGAGCCTGCAATGTGATGCTGCGGCTAGTAAAGCGTCCAAAACGCTGGCTTGCATCCATAGATGCTTCTGAAGCAAATCCTGGGACGTCATTCTCCTCTTGTACTCGGCCTTGGTGAGGCCGCAGCTGGAGTACTGCGTCCAGTTTTGGGCTCCACAATTCAAAAAGGATGTGGAGAAGCTTGAGAGAGTCCAGAGAAGAGCCACACGCGTGATCAGAGGTCAGGAAAACAGACCTTACGACGACAGGCTGAGAGCCCTGGGGCTCTTTAGCCTGGAAAAGCGCAGGCTCAGGGGTGATCTGATGGCCACCTATGAGTTTATCAGGGGTGACCACCAGTATCTGGGGGAACGTTTGTTCACCAGAGCGCCCCAAAGGATGACAAGGTCAAACGGTTACAAACTACTGCAAGACCATTTCAGGCTGGACATAAGGAAGAATTTCTTTATTGTCCGAGCCCCCAAGGTGTGGAACAGCCTGCCATTGGAGATGGCACCTTCAAGAGTAAATTGAATGCTTATCTTGCTGGGATCCTATGACCCGATGATTGTCCGAGGTCCCTTCCAGCCCTAATGTCTATGAAATCTATGAAACTCCTGATCCGTAAAGATGTTTGGAAAGGTTAGATCAGGGCAAAAATGGCTGGTCTGATCTAAATTAATTCACCCAAGAAGGTGAACTTAGACTGGGAATGATTTAGACCAACCTACCAAATGTCTCTTCTACACATTTGGAGCACAGCCCTGGAACTGGGAAAACCCAGCCACTTATCCCAGCCCTGGGGCTGCACTCTTCCTCCTTATTCACTCCTCTCCCCTTCACCCAACCAGGCTATTTTTAGACCTTGTAAACCACCCCAGCCCCAGATGGAAGCTTTCTTAGGTCAGGTTCCCACCGCAGCTCCCAGCATGGGCAAATGTGTGCACCAGCCACTCCCAATCTACAATAAGCCACATGATTGTTCGTTGGAGATGAAGAATGTCTGCACATACCAAAAGTCATGAAAATGAAATTCTTGACATCATGTTGACTTTTTCACTGTTTATTGGCTGCTGCAGAATGGTCTCAAGTTGCATTGTCACAAAGTAAAACTTTAAAATATAGCATCTACAGGAAATGAGCATTACTCTGGTCTGGTCATTGGTACTTCTTATACTGTCTGGGTGTAATCACAAAAAGTACTGTACTACCAGAGGACCACTTTAGTCCTACAGCTACATGCAGAGGTGGTGCAGAAGGTGCTGCAAGATGCATTACTTTCCATTTATTAGTCTACTTTGTAGCTGCTTAGGCTGACTTACTGATGAATAGAGGAGTCTATAAGCTGGTACAATTTGTATGATGAGGAGCCAAAAGAAGGTGTAAGTTAAATAATAGTAGCTTAATTTGAATTACAACTTCTTAGACCCTCTTAATTGTTTTCTTGCTATATTTCTCTCTTTTGGCCCATTGCTAGGAGAATTATTCTTTGTTGAAGTCACGCTCTCACTCAGTGGAGGTGACATATACATCAGTGAGAGTCTAAGGTGTAGAGAAGGAGCTGTAATGGTGAAATGCAACAGTGATGTTGGGGTAAGAAGACCAAGTATGGAAAAGACACTGCCTTAGTGCTCCCAGGTTCTTGTTTGTTTTCTGGATGAAACTGCCTGTTTGTTCCCAATCAGACTATTAAGACAATGAACAAATGCATTATAACACTGAAAATTGTGGCATTTAAATGTACTTGCTGTACTTGCTTCTGTCCCTTCTGGGTTGTGAAACAAAGGACGTTGAAATCCTATTGGTTTTCTTACCCACAAACTTCTACTCCTTCCTCTAGCCTCTCCCCTCCCCCGCCATAATTCTGGTATAATTTCATTGGTTACTGTTTTATGAACAGCTGCAGCTTGTAGCAAATGCCATCTAAAAGTTTTAATCCTAGCTGTGAAATAGTTTCTAGTACTAATCTTTAATGCCAGCAATTCATGAGTAAGCGATTAGGTGACAATTCATGTTAAATTAGAAGAGCGTGCAGGGGGGGGGTGTGCAGGGGTTGGAGGTAGGTAAGGAAGATTGTAATAAGAATGTTGTCAAGTACTTCACAGCCTCCAAGAGCTATAAACACTGGGTCATTACAAAAATGTCAAGACCAATAAACCTTTTAAGTTATCCATGAACAGAGATAAAGAATCAGTCTTTAATCTAGGCTGTAGATTTTTGCTCCAAATTTATTAATTTTTAATTTTACCCTGGGATCTATGGGGACCCTACTGATGCTACATGACGCAGAAATGGGAGAGCCGGTGCATAGCAAAATAATGCAATGCACTACATTTTGAAAACATTTTATGATTCTTGTGATTTGCTTCCATTCGCATGAAAGATCATGTTGTTTATAGAGAATTATCAATATGTAGGCTATGTTAAAATTTCCTTCCTGAGGATGGGGTGGAAATGTTTCCAAAAAACAGGAAGAAACTTTTATGATAGGGAACAATACTTTGAAATTAATTCATTGAACTAATTCATGAGAATGTGAAATGAAGTTAACACAAAAGTGCCTAGGAACAAATTAATCTTATTAATGTTTGATTTTTTTCCAGCATGGAGATTGAACATAAAATAAAGTAATTAGCAAGAAATATTTGAGATTTAAAAAAATCTCTCCATTGACTAGCCTCCTGTAGCAATGGTATGGCCATTTGACCTTAGTAAATAAAACAAGTGTTCAAAACCAAGCTTGGTTTTAAGGGAACGACCAGAACATTTAATAGACTTGTACATGAATGTTTTTAAACAAAAATATTCCTTTGTCTGTATTCCATCAATAAAATGCACATTTTAGGGTGTCTCCTTTGTGCTTCATGGCTATCCTGGCTCCATATAAACACTAACTGGTGATTAGCACTGATATCTGATTTGACCCAGATTGAAATTCCTCTGCTTCATTCCTTGTTCAAGTACAAAATAAACTTCAGCTTTAACCTCAATACTAAATTTCAGGTGTTCCCAATGGATTATAGCCTCAGTGGGCTTTAATGTGAAGTAACCTATTTTACTGCAAATTAAAGTGTCACGGCAAAAACTGTGCTAATATGCTAATGCACAGTAAAATTAGGCTACTGCGCATTAGGTGTCACTAAAAAACTGGGTGTTTTCTCTACTGCATATTAGAGAGCCTGAAGCACATTTAGTTAGTATCTCACATTAGAGGTACTAAATTTGATGTGCAGTAGCCAAAGCGCATTAATGAATGTATAGATGCACCCAGTCTCTCCCACGTGCTCGTGACTAGAGTAGAAGATGGTCATTGCAATGTGCAATGCCTGTATTAGCACAATGGTCTCCATTGCATCTGCCAACCCTAAATTTGGAAGCCAGCCATTTTGGAAGTCAAAATCTTGCCAGATCAAATGAAAAATCACTTGAATGAGTGAATGAACAATGGGAGAAGTAGAGAAAGCTGCTGCACTTTTTATTTCAGTGGAACATTTAAGGGATTGTAAGAAAGCAGGCATCAGACTTCAGACTCAACAATGGGTCAAAGAAAAACTGCATGGAGCATTCCTCAAAAGGACAGTTAGCTTGCATGGCCAGAGAATAGCCCATGATCACATCTACAGTTTGTGGTACGAAATGAAATAAGAAATTGTTCTTTAATAAAGCTCTTGGGAGGACTCCTAATGTTGATGAATAATAAAGCAGAACAAGTTCAATGAGTAGCAATGGTTAGTCATGAATTGATTTAATCTTTTTGGATTGCAGGATGTGCCGTGTAAGAATCTTTTTTTTTAAATCGTGGAAATGAAAGATGCATGAAATATTTCACATGGATGGGCCAGGATATAGTACGTTTCTTGATAGTGTTTTCAAACTGACCTGCATTGACCATTCTTAATATAAAGAGGGATAAGTCATCCTCAAAACTCTTTTGGTTTGTGGACTTTTTCTCTAAAAATTGTGGAGGGAAGAGAAGGAGGTATCCTGAATTAGTTCCAGCAATGGAGATTACTTTTATGTGGTCGAAACTTATGCGGTAAAAGCTGAACTAAAAAGAACCAATTCATTTCACATAACCCATTGAACAATTATCAGTAATTGTAAGGCCTCTGCACTGCAGCAGGGTAACTAGGTCTGCAATGCTCAACCCCCAAGCAGGGGCAGCTGAGCCTCAGTCCGATGGGTGGTTCAAGGGCTGCTTTTAAGGACCTCTCGCAGCACCTGGCCCCGGCTGCATAGCAAACTGGCTTCAGTCTGTCAGTAGCTCTTACCCATGTGACTTCTCTCATGCCTATTCCTGCATTCCTGCCTGTGTACCCAATCCCTGTACTTTGTAACCCCGGTTTGGCTTCAGCTTGCTTCTTGACATCTGCTTCTGGTAGCCCCTCTAGCTCAGTGTATAAATCCCAGTTTAACTTTGGCTTGCCCCCTGACTACAGATATGGGTAACACCCCCCAGCTCTAACCACTATGTTGAACACCTCTGTGGACCCTGGCAGTAATAGCTTTCTATCACTACTGCCATAGTTTGGATCTGAACCAGAAATTTCTAAGTAAAAGACTCAAACTAATTACCAGTCCTGTTCCATATATGGACTTTTATTATCTTGCATAAATAGAGATTCACATTAGATATAGCTGTGTCAAATCACTCCCTTTAATATTTTCCAATAGCTTGTAAAAATAAGTAATCTGTATTTTACACGGATCAATGGAAAATAAATGTATTGCCTTCAATTGAATATTGCTCAGGCATGCAAGGGTGAAGTCAGGAAGGCCAAAGTGCAATTGGAGTTGCAGCTAGCAAGGGACATGAAGGGTAACAAGGAAGGTTTCTACAAGTATGACAGGAACAAGAGGAAGTTTTGGGAAAGTGTGTCCCCCTAACTGAATTGGAGAGGCAACCTAGTGACAGATGATGAGGAAAAGGCTGAAGTACTCAATGCCTTTTTTTACCTTGGTCTTCACTGGCAAGGTCAGCTCACAGACTACTGCACTGGGTAGGAGTCTGGGAGCCGTCTCACTGGTTTGGGCAGTGAGTGAGCAGCCCTCAGTGATGAAAGAACAGGTTAGAGACCATTTGGAAAAGCTGGATGTGTACAAGTCTATGGGGCTAGACTCAATGCACCCAAGAACGCTGAGGGAATTGGCCGATGTGATTGCAGAGCTGCTGGCCATAATCTTTGAAAACCTGTGGCAATTGGGAGAGGTTTCAGATGATTCGAAAAGGGCAAATATAGGGCCCATCTTTAAGAAAGAGAAGAACGAGTGCACCCATCTGGCTTTGAATGCCCACTCGCTTGCCGCCTTGGTCCGGGCGGTAGAGGATGTATGCTTTCTAGCATTGTGGGTTCCCCTAGGTGGGCTTCGGTTGTCCCTCTGGCCTTCCCCAAACTCGCCTGCCACATCTTTGAATGTTATATCAGTGTGGAGTTTGGCCTTGAAGTTCCCCTCAGGGATGACCACTTCGCTTGCAGGATGTTCATGAGGCTCCACCTCCCCTACACCCCGACCTTACACCAACCTCTGGTGGGGTTCCAGATCTTGACATGGCTGCCTCTCCAGTGTAGATGTTCCTCATGCCCTATCGTATCTCTCTTTATCCTTGGAGAAGTGTGGTGGCGAGGCACCGCCACAAGCTCCTGAAGGGGAGAGAGTGAACCCCGCGGGCCCCATACCCTGGGAGCAGGCCCCCGGTAGGGCTAACTGACCTCCTTCAGGGCAGCCAGAGCAGGAGCCACGCCTGCGGCTGTAGCCGCGCGAACCGGCATTACTCCGGCTGTTTAATCAGCTGTTTCTGGCATGGGAAACAGCTGAGCCAATCCCAGCGGCCGTATCAGCCGCTGCAGGAAAGTTTAAAAGCCCCGCCAGATCTGGGGTGGAGGGAGAGCCAGAGAGAGAGAAAGAGCAGGCCGGCTGCTCTTTAGGTGGGCTCTGGCATGGGGAAGAAGCAACCCAACCTGCGTGGCTCTTGCAGGCAGCACTAGGGAGATGTTTAAGCCTTCTACAGGAGGCAAAGCAGGGGCACCCCCACAGCCCCCAGAAGAAGCTGAGACCAAGGAAGCAGGGGAGTTCCCTGTGTACAGTAAGAGGGAAGAGGCATCTGAGACCCTTAGAGGAGTCAGGGATAAGGGAGGCAGCCCTGCAACCCCCTCCTATGCAGGGGAATATTTTCTTTGAAATAAAATGAACCCTGAGAGGGGAAGAAGAGTGACTGGACCCAGGTAGACAGGCCCTCGGCCATCCTATGGGACCAGAGACCATCATCAACACATATCCAACTGACTGGCGAGTGGACAGGGTGTAGGAGAGGCAGAGCCCTGTGGAACATTGCGCCCTATGATCCTAAGTACCGCCATCCATCAGGAGGGCCCCCCCGGGAAAGATCTCTAGTGAAGACCTCTCTCATAGTACGTTTTAACATCAAAGTCGTGGCAGACAAGTTGAAGGGAGGGGCCATACCCTGACAGGCCGGGTTGCCAGAAGGGCGCAAGACGTCACAGGAAAGATAATTAGCTGGCCCGGACTCTAAGCCTGAGATCCCTTTGAGCCAGTTGGCTCTCTTCTTGGGGTCCAAGGATGCCCCTGTTGAGCAGGGGTAAAGGAATAAAATGAAGAATAGAAACCAAAAGAAGGGACCCAAAAGGTCTTCCTATCCGGTGTCCTACTGGTCGGGTTTCCCAGCTCTCCTGCCTGAACTTGGCAGTGCTCCCCCGATTCTGGTCCTGCAGGCTTCCTCTCTCCTCTCCACCCCTAGCCCAGCTCTCCCTGACCTGGTACCTGGGAATGGTCAAGCGGGGACACCTTCATTTCCCCAAGGTTGGCTTCAGCCTCTTCCTTGAGCTGTCATCCTGGTTGCGCCGCTGCTCGGCATTTCCCTCGACACACCTCCTTGGCAGCCCTATGGGGAAGTCACTCCCAGCACTCCGCCCCTCCTGGGGCTAGATCTCAGTGCCCTCACCGTGAGAAGCTCTTGGTGCTTCCCCAGCTGCCCGTTGCCCGTGTGTTCCAAATTCGTGCCAGCCCTGCCTGCTACTGGCATAGAGAGCCTCTGCCTCCTCTCTGGCTCTCCCCTCCCTACTGCCGACAGCCGTTTTTATCCCTGACAGCTGGTGTGTCCTTGTGACGTCACCCGCCAGGCTTAGTTGCATAAAGGCACAGCTTGTAAACCACGTGGGCTTTTCTTTCAGATCTTCTAGTGTCGGTCCTCCTGCAGGTAAGTGATTGTTTCATATTTCTTTCTTTATTTTCCTGTTTGTTCCCACATCGAGCCCCGCTGGTGGGTCTTCCCAGCCCCTCCTCTCACTATCCCTGGGACATCGAGGTTCCAGGAAACTACAGACCTCTCAGCCTTACCTCAATCCCTCAGAAAAATTATGGAGCAGGTCCTCAAAGAATTTATTTCTTAGCATTTGGATATGAAGAAATTGATCAGGACAGTCAGAATGAATTACAACTCATGCTTGACCAACCTCTCTATGATGAGATGACTGGCTCTGTGGATGTAGGGAAAGCAGTGGACATAACATACCTTGACTTTAGCAAGGCTTTTGATACCATCTCCCACAGCATTCTTGCAAGCAAGCTGAGGAAGTATGGGTTGAATGAATGGACTGTAAGGTGGAAAAAAAACTGGCTGGATCATTGGGCTCAATGAGTAGTGATTAATGGCTTGATGTTTAGTTGGCAGCCGGTATCAAGTAGAGTGCCCCAGGGGTTGGTCCGGGGGTCACTTTTGTTCAGTGTCTTCATTAATGATCTGGAAGATGGGATGGAGTGTGTACCCTAAGCAAGTTTGTGGATGACACTGAACTGGCGGTAGTATTAGATACGCTGGAGGGTAGGGCTAGGATCCAGAGTGACCTAGACAAATTGGAGGAGTGGACCAAAGGAAATCTCATAAGTTTCAACAAGAAGAAGTGCAAAGTCCTGCACTTAGCATTGAACAATCCCATGTACCGGTACAGGCTGGGGGCTGACTGGCTGGGCAGCAGCTCTGCAGAAAAGGACTTGGGGGTCACAGTAGACAATAAGCTGAATATGAGTCAATAGTGTGCCCCTGTTGCCAAGAAGGCTAATGGCAGACTGTGCTTTATTAGTAGGAGTGTTGCCAGCAGATCAAGGGAAGTGATTAGTCCCCTCTATTCTGCACTGGTGAGGCCACACCTGGAGTACTGTGTTCGGTTTTGTCTCAGTCCTCCCTTTGGCCTTCAGTTACTTTTATGTGTTCTTTTTCCCTGTTGATAATTCTGGTTGCTGAAAAAAGCTACTGGCTGGTGTTTTGCTTAATTTTCGTTTTAATGTAGGCTGAAAAAATGTTCTACCACTTTTATCCCCTCTCATCCCTCACCTTTTTAAGGGTCTTTCTCTTCACCTTCTCCCTTGTCTCCTTTCTTCTTTGGTGTTCTCTGTCCAAGCATATGCACATATATCTTCCTCATCTTGGGGTTTCCCTTCCTATGCTTTCTCCTCCTACTTCCTTTCATTTGGTGCCCCAGGGAGCAGTTCCTTACTGAATTAAACGAGTCTGAACAACACAGTTGTGTCTAAATCTGAGCATTCTGCAAGATCAAGTTAATTTAGATGAGTGTTGATGATTAGTAAGGTCAAAACTTGACCTACAGTTTTATACAAAAAGAAAAGCATGTACCTGTCCCCTATTAAAATCATCTGTGTCATTGGGGAAAAGAACTATGGATGATTAGGAAATATTCTCTTACACAATCTCACCTGAAGTAAAATTAATTCAAACAGTCCACTCCTACACCAGTAGCTCAGAGTCAGTGAAGAGAGGGTTTCCTTTTCATCATCTTAGCTGAGACACGTTAATATACACAGTGAATATAATTGTCAGTTCTTTTGTCTCTGTAGTGTGATCAGAGGTGCACACTTTCAGACTATTGTTACATTTTTAATCCATATGAAACTTTAAAGTCTTTTTATTAACTGTGCTCTTGCAGTGACAATGAAACCGTACATATTTTAAAAATGTATTCCACATGCCTCTCTCCCATCAGGTATTGAGAAATGGTTGATTGCAATTCTTCCCAGTTCTAAGAGCCAGTCTAAACTTGCCTTGTGATCCAATAAAAAATTAAGACATAGTGTTGTATAACAAGCCATACAGTACGATTAAACACTCCAAGCTTTAACTTGTAAATACTTGACAAAATCATGTGCTATAATCAACAGGAAGAGATAGTGTGTAATGATTTGCTACGTGTGAAAACCATACTTTTGAATGATATATTTTAAATTTTTCTTAGACAAGTTTCATCTGTTATCAGACAGATAACACACATTACCAGTTTCACTTTGGAAGGAAGCATGGCTTTCAAAAGCTTGAGTTTAGGGTTTAGAATGGTTAGTTCTGTGTCAGTAGATGGATTGTGTAAACATTTCCTATACCATGACACTGTAACACTACTCTTGACTAATCTTCCTGATGAAAAGTATTGTGAGCTTGTCGTATAATTCACTCCCTTCTACCCTGTCCATTGTGGGTTCTCAACACAATATATTTCTCTCTTTTTAAGTGATAGTTGCTTGTGAAAGCTGGCAAGGGCTCTTTGTTGCTTAAGTTAAATCCTGAAAGAAACAGCATGCATTTCTCAAGTCTTCAGAATGTGAGGTTTCTGCGCAACCAAGGATTGTGAAATCCTATTGTACATCTACGTTTGAAGATATTCATTGGAGGCTGATTCTGAATAAAAACAAAGTCCCATATGGAATAGCAGGCGTCTGCAGGTGTCCTACTCTTCTGCTATGTTGCTGTGTTGAATATTTCACCTTTTTATTCAGGGAGTTCAAACAGGCTAATCAGGATCCACCCTCTGCGCAACTGAAGTTGTATAATAAAGTTTGAAAGTGGAAATAGTTTCTTTTTTAATGAAAAAAGATGAAGGAAAGCTATTGTGATATATTTTAATGCCCTGTTTTCCTGTAGCAGTTTGGCATTGTAATCATCATCATATATTTGGAATATTCCAAAAAAGAAACTTTGTGGTAATTTTTTAAACTGTGGGGTTAGTTTTTTCTTTTCTTCCCTGGTGTGGGTCATCATGATATATTCTCCTGTTTTTTTTAGTCTGAATAGATGCTTGGTTTATTGTGAACTATTGCTAAGGCATAATTACAATTTATGGAGAATCATTTAGAAGCCAATCTAAACTAAAAAAGTTGCAAAAAAGAAGAAATCAGTTTTTGCTTGCTCAATTATAGAGCTTTTCAAAAATAATTTTCTGTTTCACTGAAGAAGTTAGAAGCAGCCAGGTTAATCATAACCTTTATATAGGTTTTTACAAAGCAAAGTTGTTTAAATTATTAGTCTTGTTTAGTTCCATGTTAGTAGATGGATCGCTTAAAACATTTTTGTCTAAGGGAAGTAAAATATGTTGTTAATCCTCAAAACCTCTGGGCTGTGTCGTTCTCTCTGATGTCCAGCAGAAACCACCCTTGAAAACAAAGAAGTTTTGCTTAAAAGCTAATAGCACTCTTGTGGCCCCTAGTGATTGGCCAGTTTATTCTTATATTGCTGAGGATGTGTGGAAAAAGTAATCCTCATGTAAAACAAATGGGATACACTGTACTCATACTGTACTCAAAAAGATTTTATCTGTTTTCTCTTCTTTGATTGACCTTACCTCAACATGTGAGGTTAGTGAGCTAGTCTAGGGCTTTTGTTACTATACCTTTTTGGCAATTCTGCTCAGTTCTCATAAGTATTCAGACTTCAAGTTTATACGTGACTAAAGATATGTTTGCAATTTTTATCCACTTCCTAAAAATTCCCTAGTGACCTGTTCTCACTGTAGGTTGGACATTTACATTTTATCTTTGTAAGGGAGAATTTTTGGCAACCATTCAATTCTCCACCCTAATGGGAACAAGTTTAGAGCTACCTACATCACTGTTTCTCGGTTGCTTACATGCTGCACATACATACCTCTGAATGGAACAGTGACCTTGACATGTCAGAAGATTAACTAAACTGGAGAAACAATAAAACTTACTGAAGCAGGCAACTTAAATGAAGTGGAAGTGATTTTTGAAGTTTATGTCAGTTTTGTTAGAGCTTTAATTTTATAGTCCTATAATTTTTAGGATTATTCAACAATAGTTAACAAATAGTAGGACAAACCATCTCTATTTGGGGGAGAGAAGGATTTTAACAAAAAAATATTTTTCTATTCCATTTAATTAAGGGTAGTTGAGCGGTATATTGCTGATTGTTTGAGACATGTAAGACCAGGAAACTTCAGTTTGCATTCAGTTAAAAACATCATGCTACCAGGGGTTGTAGCAGCTTATTGAACAAAGTGATGCAGGTAGACTTTGTACTTGGAAACCCACTCTCAGCTGCTTAGAGCTGTTTACATTTTCACAAGACATTTTTTAGTGATGTTCTAGGTCCTGGCAATGACAATGCTTATGTTGAATTAATAGTGCATGCTGCAACTAGCCACCTTTCTCCTCTTCCTGTCTTTTTATAATGATATGTTTACTAATATGTTACGTATTTTGGTTTGGCAGATATTGTTTTGATACTGTGCATATCATTACAATATAATATGATCATGAGCATTCCTCAAATAAAGAAAATATTTACAGAGGGGAATCCAAGTTTTCACATATATGAATGAATAGTTCTCTTAGGAGAGGATAGCAACCACTGCAATTTAAATATTTTTTTTTACAAGATTAATTGTTGTGATTAATTTTTTCTCTATCTCTGGGCTTACCCAGATATGTCTGTTGTGGGGATAAAACAGTGGAAAGATTAATGACTCAGAAATGAAATACTCTGTGCCTAACAGACAAAAGGAACAACACGATGGCAACTCTTTCTTTTTCTGGCATTAGCAAATGACAACAGAAATGTTAGAAAACAATTGTTTGTTAATGGCTTGTTTTTAAGTTACCCCTTGAAATCTTGTGCTGTTAGTGTGATACCCAGAGCCTTCTGTAGCTGCATTCAGTTATCAATTTAAATACTCCAAATTCTCCACCTACAAGATACAATCAGGATAATTTGAAGCATTGTCTTGAGGTCTGTTCTTCTCTGTCTATCCCTAATACTTTATTACACGCACTGAATATATTCTTGTCTTTTTGACAGTGGTTAAAGTAGAAGGGAACTTACATCCTTCCCTGCTGTTCTTTACACACTATTTGATAGGGTTGGCAAGTCTTATGACACTGCTTGTTGCTTCTCTTCTCATTTTTCCCCACTTGCAAAAGAGCCGCAAGCTTTCCAACAAGGTTGCTTTTTCAGGTACACTTGAGGTACATCTGTTGAAATCTCATCTTTTTTTCTGTTTAAGTGACTGCAGTAGAAAGTGATTGCACTTTCAGTACTAACATTAAAGGGTGAAATTTTCAGCTGTCATAGCTCAAAGCTTAGGTGCTTAAATCCATACCTGACTAATAATAATTGTAAGCATCTATGCTTCTAAATTGGCGCTTACAGCATGCTTTCTCAGCATGTTTTAGTGGAAGCTGTGGGTGATCAACACCTCTGAAAAGCAATCCACTAGATCATCATTTAGATATCTAGGGGAAAGGTGGAGGGAGGCGGGCAGGTGGAGAAGAGCTTAAGTAGGCATTTCAATATCTAGGTTTAAGGTACCCATGTTTGAGAACTGAATGCAAGATTGGCACATTGAGAACGTCAAAATGTTATTATTTTTTTTAATGTTGCTTCTGTTTAATGCACTATGTGCCCCAATGACAGAATATTACTTTCATATCACTGCTTAGCTAGTTTTGAGTCCTATGAGTGTTAACACAGCCAAGATAAACCAGAGTTAATGTGATATAGAACTCTGCTAGGAGGAAAAATCCAAAGGAGTTTAGAAATATCTTTACAGGAGAATGGTGCAGCATTAACCTGTGGACCAAAATGTTGCCTTTTAACTTTATGAAACTTTCAGTATAAAAATTTCAAAGAGACTTAAGAGGGAAAGTGGTAATTGAGCAAGGAGTAGTTATCTAACCATGTCCAGGAGCAATTGCCTTATTTTGGTTTTCCTGAGTTACAGATTGTTCTTCTTGCACAATCTGAAAAAGAAGATGAATGAAGAAGTGACAGTAAATGTTGGTATACTGAAATTATGTTTAGAGTAACATTTAAACACCTTCCTTAACCAAAATTCAGGTTACTGTTGTTTTGCCATTAAAATTCACCAAGGGCCCAGTCTTTTAAGGTGCTAGGTACCTCCTGATGTACCATCAGTCTCTGTGGGTTCTTGGCACCTTTTACTAATGAGATCCAACATTCTTGTAATAACGTATTTTATGCATTTAGGGAAATATTTCTCTCCCTATCAAGTCTGACTTAGTCAGGGTGTGTTCTGTGAGGTTTGGGATGGTGAAAGTTTCTCTCCCTGAAGCTCTTGTAGTGCGTGTTTCATCTGCCTCTCCCACACTGGCTGGACAGGCTGGGTGTAGGGAGTTGCTGTTTTGATCTTGCTTTTGGTCTTTTGCCCATCTTTCCTTATGTTAGCATATGCAATGAGTTCCCATGGAATTGGGATCCAGTGCTTATATAGTTCCTTTCATACTCTGCCGTATCTGTGTTTAACCCTGTGCTATAAAACATCATCTGCACGTGAAGCAGTATTGGCGTGGCATGTTGAGGAGAGGGTAGAATAGGGGTAGTTTGCAGCATTTTTTGTGGAGTGTTGGGTGAAATAATCTAAGATGTTAAAACTTGTACAAGAGATGTAAATGGCTTGTGCTTTCTAGTTTGGATTTTCTTGGTTATGATTCTTCCTGGTGCAAGCCAAGGAAAAAATTAGGGGATACATATTTCTCCCACTGGTCATTTTTTCTTTTTTTTCCTCAATTCACATTATTACAAAATGAAAGTACCTTGGGCATCTTGCCTACTTGCTTTTACTTTCTGAAGTGTGGTGATAGGAAAATTTGAAGCACTGCTTCATTATCCTTGCTACATTCAGGAGGGAGTTAGTCTTGCTTCAAGGTTTCTGAAAAAGACAATTTCAGTTTCATTGCCAATGAGTTCTTATTTTATGCTCCACAATTTTCTTCCCTACTGGTTTGTTAACATCAGCTTTTGTGGAACAGAGGACAAGAGAGTGTATCTAAGTATGGATGCTGTAACTTATTAATTTCAACACTTACCAAACTACAACATTTTTCCTTTTTCCCCTTCTTGTCTAGGGTAGTAAAACTTTGTTTGACTGAAAAACAGTATTTGACTATTAAAAGATCAGAAGATTAACATGAAACTAAATATACAGTTAAATCTGATGCTAGAGCAGTAGGTGAAGATAATAGTGAAGTTAGTTTAAAACATATAGTGGGTAAAATGTGTAATTGACACAATATGTTGTTGTTGAGGCAGTAAGCCTTACTGTTAGAATGTATTATAAGCAGGGATCTGGGTTTTCCATTTGCCGTGGCAAAAAATACAGACTTTCTCCTTTAAAGGAGAAAACAATGGATTTCCCCTTTAAGGAGAAAACAGTGGATTTCTCCTTTAAAGGAGAAAAACCTGGGAAACCACAGGTTTCCCTTTGCAGACTGGCAGAGTTCCAGCCTGCCAGGGGATGCTTGGGCCTGGGGGGAGTGGGACACATGGGGCACCACATACATGTGCACATGTACACATGCCCGTGGCAGCCAGGCAGTATGGTGGAGAGCAGCTCCTGCATCTCCCTCCAGAAATGTTTATGAGGGAAAGAACACAAGCAACGGGGAGGGGGACATAGGCAATGCATTGGGAGCCCAGGGGGGGCACAGGTGGTGCATTGGGGGGGGACAGAAGGCATATGCCCCCCACAGCAGGGTGTGGGGCTGCAGCTAGGCTGGACCAGATCCGGGTAGGAGCCATCTTGATGGCTCATTGGGCAGGACCAAGCACAGGAGGGAGCGTCATGCCGGCATGGCCACCAAGATGAGATTCCCCCTGCCCACCCAGCAACAGCAGGGGGCACAACTTTGTGCTGTCACCTCTTCCACACCTCACCTTGGTGGCCATGGTGGCATGGCACTCCCTCCCATGCCAGGTGCTGTCTGCTGGGCTGCAGATGTGGCTCCATGCCAGAGCTGGTCTAGCAGCCCTGCACTCTGCTGTGGGTGCAGAAATCTGGAGGGGTGGGCAAAAGTTCTCCCCACACTCCTGACATTTTGCCTGTGCCCACAACCCCCCTTCTCCACACACTCACCCCCATTCTCACATACTGATGGGCTGGGGCCTGAGGGTGGGGAGCAGTGGGTTGGCGTAAGGGGCACCAGCAGGGCCGGGGGGCTGCTGTGGGCTGGGAGTGAGGGGCAGCAGCAGGGCTGGAGGGCTGTGGGTTGAGAGTGAGTTGCATTGGCATTGGCAGGGGAAAGGCACCAGCATATCAGGGCTGCACAGCACCACAAAGCAGTGAGGGGGAGAGACAGCAGAAGCTGGACCTGCATTCTGGTGAGCAAAGGGGGCACGGGGAGTTCTGGTTTTCCAATTTATAGGTATTCATAATTTATTTTATTATAATGATCGAGACACTGGTAGACTTCCAAATTGCTTTAAAATTGTAGATACATCAATACAATATTGTGTTCAACTGATACCTATATACAGTGGCATTTCATTTTAATCACAGAAAAATGCAGCTATGGGGGTTTTAAATCAGAGAATTTAGGATTTTTTATCAGAGAAATTGGGATTTTAAAACAAGAAAACCAGGATCCCTGATTATAATACACTGATTAACACAACTTGCACTCTTAACTTGTGCTGTTGTATGCTCAAGTTTCTTGCTTTTTTTGTCTGACGTAACAATAGCCTTTGTTTTCAGATACTGTATTTTAATAACAGTGAAGTACTTATTAAAGTATCAATTATTTTTGAGGATTAAAATGCCATTATAAATATTGTGAGAGGCAAGGATTTCTTGGGATGATATCTTTTATTGGACCAACAGTGTAGCAGAGTTAGACAAGCTTTTGAATGCAAGACATTCTAATTGGTTCTGACCAGCATGTGCCTGGCTCTTCTGGTAAGTTACAGTGATGAATGTCTTGCATTCAAAATCGTGTGTAGCAATCCCAACTATGGAGTTGGTTCAGTAAAAGATACCACCCTAAGAAATCCTTGCATCTTGAATAATTTCTGGACCATCACGGCTACCACATCACACTTGCACTACCATCATAAATATTGAACTTTCAGTACGATAACAATGATATTCTGTGGTGTCAGGTTTTAACTGGGAAACTTTAGGGATGTTTTCCCTTATCTGGAAAACCACCTTCCTGAAGGTAATCATTTTAAATTCATTCTAGAGCAAAGGTCCCTCCACTGGAGCTTTCCCTCAGATCTTGAAACTTCATAAAATCTTCAACAGTTGTGGCAGGTTAGGTTGTATAGATGACTACCATAGAGCATGTCCCCCAATTAAGCCCAATCTATTGAGGACTTAATAATTCACAAATCAGGTGTTGGTCTCCTGTATAGGAGTTGATTTAATCTATTATTCTGTATTTATCTTAACAAAAGTTAAGGAGCATGGTATGCTTTAATTTACCTATATCACCCTAACCTTTGCTAGTATAACACTTATACCTATGCCTTCCAGTAGCTCTGCAGCTTTTGTGCAATTTAAAGTCCTGTGGAGCTTGTCAAGACCTTTTCAGCTAATAAAGTATAGAAGACCAAGGCCTGAACTTCATTCCAGCCTTTTTTCAGAACTGCCATGTCCTACAAGGTCTGCTCGAGATTGTTCCTCAGTCTTTAGGCGTCTAGACTGATTTGTAGCAATATATTTGACTAGGTTTTTCATCATAGCTGTGTAAGCCATGCATGTATGTACAGTAAATCCTTCCTTAAGTGCATACTTTATAAATGTAGCCACAAAAAAGGGAGGGTAGGAAGGGGATGGACTTAACATTCTCAGTAAATTTTTAGAGATGAATAACTGTGTAAAGGCAAAAGCCTTTTTCTGTAGATCAAGACATACCTCCACAATACTAGGTTTTTCATGCTAAATTTCACTTATAAGTCCTTTCAACTGTAGGGCTGTTCAAAAGGAGGTTGTAAGGATCATATATTTAAAATGGGAATCAAACATTTTTTTTTCTATTCTCCCCATGCTCAGACTTTTCAAAAAGATTCGGCTTCATGCTGAGGCCAAGCATGGAAAGCTTTCGTCCAAAAGATAAAAGTTGTCACTGATTTGTAAACTGGATTCAAATGGAAACCATTATGCAGTCTGTTATGGCCTTTCCTGCTACATTTGTGGCCTTTCTTGTTATAATGAATGTTTGGGTAGGTATCGGCATTGAAAACACAGTTGACAATTAATACCAGAATCACAGTTACTTTCTATTCTAAGTATAGGGCCCATCTGTGATATGTTACTTATTACTATGTGATAACTTTTAATAAACAATGACTTTATAATGGATATGTCTACGTCTATGCCTGCAAAGACTATTTGTGTGAGTTGCCTCATATATATCAATAGCCTGCTAACACCAGGGCCCATTGTTTGGGGGGCGCTCAGCACTACCATTTCAGCAGAGACCTGTATGTGGATCTGGTAGGAGAAAAGATGTGTAGTAAATCTGGTTTACCCAGGGGTTGTGCAGACTAAGGTTAGGCTGATCTAAGTGCAAGTGTTGAAGAGGCCAGTTAGGGGCCATACTCTTCTTGACATGTTGCTCACAAAAAGGGAAGAAATGGTGGGGAATGTAGAAGTGGATGGTAACTTGGGCAACAGCAACCATGAGATGATTGAGTTCAGGATCCAGAGGAAGAAGAGCAGCAGAGTAAGGGCCCTGGACTTCAGAAAAGCAGGCTTCGACTTGCTTGGGGAACTAATGGGTAGGATTCCCTGGGAGGCAAGTCTGAGGAGGAAAGGAGTCCAGGAGAGCTGGTTGTATTTTAAAGAAACCTTACTGAGGGCACAGGAATGAACCATCCCAGTGCACAGGAAGACTAACAAGTATGGCAGACCATCTTGGCTTGGTTTAGGAACTCTCAGTGAGCTAAAACAAAAAAATGGATGCTTACAAGAAGTGGAAACATGGACAAACAACTAGGGAGGGGAGTATAAGAGTATTGCTTGGGAATGCAGGGATGAAATCAGGAAGGCAACAGTGCAATTAGAATTGCAGCCAGCAAGGAATGTGAAGGGTAACAAGAAGGCTTTCTACAAGAATGTCAGCAACAACAGAAAGATCAGGAATAGCATGGGTCTCTTACTAAATAGGGGAGGCATCCTATGCACCAGTACAGGCTGGAAATCAACTGGCTAAGCAGCAGCTCTGCAGGAAAGGACCTGGGAGTTACAGTGGACAATAAGCGGAATATGAGCCAACAGTGTGCCCTTGTTGTGAGGAAGGCTAACTGCATACTGTGCTTCATTAGTAGAAGCGTTACCAGCAGATTAAGGGAAGTGATTATCCCCATCTACTCAACACTGGTGAGGCCATATCTGGAGTTCCGTATCCAGTTTTGGAGCCCCCCCATCCCCTCTCCCCGTTACAAAATGGATGTAGACAGATTGGAGAGAGTCTAGCAAAGGGCAGCAAAAATGATGAAGTGGCTGGGTAACAGGGCTTAAGAGTAGGGGCTAAGGGAACTGGGCTTATTTAGTCTTGAGAAGATAAGACTGAGAGGGGATTTAATAGCAGCCTTCAGCTACCTGAAGGATGGTCCAAAGAGGATGGAGCTAGACTGTTCTCAGTGGTGGCAGATGACGGAACAAGAAGCAATGGTCTCAAGCTGAAGCAAGGGAAGTTTAGGTTAGATATTTGAATAAACTTTCTCACAAGAAGGATGGTAAAGCACTAGTACAGGCTACCCAGAGAGGTTGTGGAATCTCCATCATTGAAGGTTTTTAAGACCCCGATAGACAAAGTCTTGGCAGAGATTATGTAGTTTGGGATGATCCTGTTATGAGCAGGGGGTTGGACTATATGAGCTCCTGAGGTCCCTTCCAATCCTAATTTTTTATGAAGTCTGTGATTTCTAAGTGCTAAACTATACATACATTCAGGGATTTCAGATTCGACACAAATAGCTGGCCTCATATAACTTAATTCACCTGAGAAGGTGCATTAAGTAGATGGGGCTAACATGCCAGATCTAACAGAAAATGTGTACGCAGTTGAACTGCAGACCCAGGCTCAGGAAAGCCCAGCAGCTTGCCCCAGTCCTCGGGCTATGCTTTTCCTATCCCCTTCCCTTCCTCTTACTCCCCTCCCAGGCTGTTTTTAGTCCTCTGCCCCTTCCCCCACCCCTGCAATCTCCAGATGGACACCCCTCCCCCCACAGACCCACAACTTCTCCAATCCTGCTAAATCTGCCACCATGTGAGACCTTCTAGCTGCCGTCCATTGACCTGCCCACCCCACACCCCATCCCAAGTTACTTAGATTGCTTTCCCACTGGCAAACATGCATAAGCGGTTTCTGATCTACTATCATGGGACTTTGTCACATGATCACAGATCCGGTATTGGTAATGTCTGCATGTGCCCCCAGTTCCAGGGATAAATATTGGAGCCCCTCCCCATGTTGCTGAGAAGGGAAACAAGCCCCTTCTGTCACTTCTGGTTGCAGGAATGGAGATACCATGCTTCTGCCCCAGTGGACTCAGAGCTGAGGACACCTTGTACCACTGGGGCTGCAAAAAGAGGAGCAGATCTAGGGGAGAGCTTCTGCTGTGATGTGCACTGGACTGCAATCTGTCTGAATACTGAACTAGAAGCAAAGTGTGGCATCACAGTTCCTCCTTTTTATCTTTTGTGGTCAGGGTGGAGTTCCATAATATCTTTTCATCCATTTCAGAAGCAAAACTTACCAGAGACTATTACATTCCCTCTCACATCAGAAGCGATCAGTTATGTCAGCACACTGATGCCACTTACATATGCCATAATTTTTCTAACTGTGGGAAGAGGGGAATTTTCCAAGGGAAAGATGCCATTTTATTTTTGTTAATCATTGCACAAGCAAATACGTAGATGTTTGTCTTGTTTTGTTAAACTTTGTAAAGGATTAATTTCTGCTTGTTACAAACAGCCATTCCTAAAGCCTCTTCTGGGCTAGGTACAGATAGTCAAAAAGCCTAAGGCTGAATCGATTCATTTTTTTCAGGTTAATCTAAACTGCAGAGATTAAATTGAAACAGAAGTGACCAGACATTTGATGCAGGAAATGCAGCCACATGCCTGCAGTGGCTCAGGCCTGAAGCTGGGGAACACTAGAGCATGGTTCTCTGGCATGTAGTCAGCATGAGTTGTGTTTTTGCTTCCTCTTCCTGTTTCCCCCAAGGTTTCTGGGATTTGCAGTCCAAAAATCACTGCAGCGGGACTCTTCAGGGTTGATCATCACTTCCTCTTCCTGCTTCTGGGTACCTCTGGGATTTGTAGTCTACTGTTGCAGCTAGCAGTAAGTTTGAGTGGGGGAAAGGGTGTTCAACACCTCCTCCCTGGACCCAGACCCCAGCCAGAGTTTGCCTGGGGTGGAGGGCAGGGCAGTCCCTTCCCTGTAGACTGGGCTGCATCCCCAACTGGCCTTGCTTCCCCCCACCTCCCTCCCCACACCCTCTTGTCAGCCAGCCTTCACTGATCACTTAAATCAGTTTATGTGTAACGTCTGTCCCTAGTCTTACTGTTTAATGACAAAAAAAAAATCTTACTTTTCTTCTCTGAATTTTATTACTACCCAATAAAAATGGTTTTCTTTTTGTTCTGGTGTGGTTTTCAATTGGTCTGAACCTTTTCAAATGACTGAAAAGTATCATGTTTATATCCATTAATTATTTGAACTGGAAGGAAGATGTGGAAGTTTAGACCATTCTTCCGTTTTGTGTCCGAATGAATTTTGTAATAAAATACCTATACAGTTTCAAATCTAAAACTTTTAATGCCAAACGTAACAGATATAATATGTCCTTTACCTTTTATGTTTGAAAACATAATAGTTTTGTTATCTTTTAAACCAAACTTGTATTTGAGTTGCATGGTGTTCTTGTTTAATAGATGACTGCTTTTATCTAGGGCAGTTCATATTGATTAATTGCAGATCTTTTGAGCAAGGCTTCCTTTGCAGTTGCCATTGGCTGTTCTGTAGTGGTTTGCAATCTAGTCAGTAAGCTGAACATTAATCAAGGATAACTTTCTGTGCCAACTGATGCAGTGTGTCATATCATAGTTATTTCCTGCTTTAATTACCATTTAAGCCATGAGGTAATGAGGTTTACCTGTGTAAGTCTGATTTATCTTCCCAGCTATTAAGTACATTTGCTTGTTTTTTTACCATACTTACCAAACTTAGACTATGCCAAAATGATAAATTGACAAACAGGAGATTAGCATTAGTTTGTAAACTTATAAGCCAGCATTGAGTTGCCTGGCATCTACAGAAGGAACTTTTGATGCAGCACATTCCTCACAAGTATTATAAATTATCTTTTGCTAGTGAATTATTTATGCCATTTCAACAGAAGAAAGCATTAATATGAATAGTACCAACATTTTACACTTGTGCAACAGTTCCCATCAGAAGGTCAAAAGGAGCTTTAGGAAAGACAGAATTTTATCCTCAGAAGTCCTATAAGGTATTTACAGAAAAATCAACTTTTTAGAAGATAAAGGAGGAAAACTGATATAAAACTTCATTTTCTCCCAAATGTGAAATATCATATTTACTCCCAAACTACATGCACCTTTTCTCCTCCAAATCAGCCCTCCAAAATTGGGGTGAATGTCTTAAGCAGGGAAGCTGATTTTTTTTCATTGGAATAAAAACAGCAGAGAAGAAAAGCAGCAAGCAGACCCTGTGCTGAAATGGCTGCCAAAATGGCTGACATTTCTCTCAGGGACAGCGAGCATCAGCAGAAGAGTCCAGTTAACCCTCTCACAGCTGCTGGTGATACAGTAGCTTTTGGCTGAAGAGTCACTGAGCTGGCCCAGGGTCAGTGAGCTGTTGCATGCAGTCTGTAATTTTGTGATGAGGCTTGTGACGTGAAAGCAATACTTTATTATGAAAGAAGTGTTTATAGTAAAGAAGTAATAGTCTTACTACTACTCTTGCAAGGGTCCCAGTCTTATAGATGTCTTGACACACTAAGAAGTTCCTGCTAACTCACCCAGACTGTATTCTGGCATGCCAGACTTCCTGGACACTGGCCACGTCCATGCGAGTGTGGATATTTGTTTCCCCAGGGACAAGAAGCAGTGGTGCACCTTGTGCTGCTGCTACTTGTGCCCAGGGAATGCCTGTGCCACGTGCCCTCTGGCACATGGAGATTGTCCTTGGTGGGATAGTGGAGGCAACTGTGCTTGCCCCGGCAGCCTTACCTGGGGTCCTGGGGGGCCTTGGGGAGCTGCAGCTGTGGCGATGCTGCCACTCATAACCTGGCTGGCAGCTGGAGCATGGCTCCGACTGGCCAAGGTCTAGTTTTGGGTGGTGCATATTGCCCTTGTGTCTCTGGCCCGCTTCTTTTTGCATGGGTTTTTTTTTACCCCAGGATCTCTCGGGGTCACCCCGCCCACCCCTGCTGCTACCTTGCAGCACAGAGAACACGTGAATGTGTGGTGTATGGCACTGCAGACATGTTCATCTGGACACAGCCTCTATGTTTCCTGTAGTACTTTGTCACACAGATAGCCATGATTCTGAAATTGATTTTTTCTACATTTTGTCTTCCAGAGACAAGGTGCATGTTTTATTTGGGGCATATGCTATGTGAAAAATGGGGTAACGGATACTAGCTAAAATGCACACTAGGTGTCATGTAGTATCTGTTCTCTAAACACATATTGGAAGATGTGTTTGTTACTGAAAATATTTGCCAGAAGGCCTGCATTTCTGAAGGCAGGCTAAAATGCAATTATAATCTATGTTAATATCAATAATTCTCCTCCTGCCCTCCTCTTCCCCCCCACCCCCACTTCCTCCCCCCACACAAAGTCCCCCGCCTCTTTTTTTTCTTTTACACCTAAGAATGTTGTAGATGGTAGATCTGGTTTCTTTCTGAACAGTTAAATGGTCACTGTTTAATTAATGAGAGAATGAATGAATTAATTAATAATGAATTAATAATTAAAGAGGTTGAAGTAGTTTTGGGGAGCTGCATGTCCCTTGAATCTTTCTACCAATGCTTGTTGGTTCTACAGTCCCATTTTTTAAAGTTTTTTTGCCCTTCCTCTTCCCTTTTTTATCTCAATTATTGTCTGGGAAAGAGTGTCATAAGCAGCAGGGCAGCTGACTGGCTTAAGCCCTGATTCTGCAAGCTAGCTGTAGAGTGGAAACAACTATACCTAGTGCTGTCAAATGCAGAAAATAAATAGCATTAAAAACAAAGGAGAAAATATTTATAGTGATTTTTGAGGGCTTGTGTTCTTTTCAGAAGTAATAATTATACTGTTTTGAGATTGAAGTATTATCATTAGTTTGACAGCATTCTTTTAAAGGTGATATGAATTACTATGTATCACTATACACAAAATTTGTTCAAGGTACAGAAATTCCAAAACTGAACCTAAGCAAAGATGATGACAAGTATGATGAGGTCAGGTGATGATCATTTAGGGTAATCAGATGACCATGAACAGCTCATGGATTAGTGAAACCCATCTAAGAGTGAGGAAAAAAAGAATGCAATACATTACTAGGGTAAAGACTTAGTGAAAAAGTTTCTTCCTTTTTATGTGACAAGTAGCTTTAAACTAATCACCTTGTTAAAAATATGATATGGAAACAATAGTTCTACTTTCATGCTTAGAAGCATCTTGTAGTGAGGATAGCCTCTGTTTCTAGCATCAGAACTTATTACCAGAAAAAAATCAAAAGCAGTTATCTTTGCAGGCATCTACACCTTCATGTTGTGTTGTATAAATGTATATAAGCAGATTTTCAAGTATGAGGGCAATCTGCAAATGATGCTGGATTTGAGAGAGTAAAAAAAAATAAAGCTAGGTGATGTATATTTGCTAGTAACAGAACTAGGGGTGGATGAGAAGGGCACCAGCCCCAGGCACCCAGTTAGGAAAAATGCTGGAATTGCCCCCTAGCCCTACAGAGTCTACTTTCTGACAACATACCTATGCTGAGAACTCCATAACAGTCCCTGGCCATGGCTGGTGCTTGTCCTGTTTGGAACTTGGGCAGAACTTTGCATAGCCCTACACTCTTCCACCCCAAAACACACTGTCCAGCAGGATTTGCCCTGCCCAGGATTTGGAGACATTCAGGGAGGCTGCACTGACAATTACAGTGCATCACAGAAGACTTATTTAGTCAAGTCTGCTGGAGCAAGCTAATTAGTGCACTCCAGCAGCCTCTGTGTCTTATGTATCAGCATCCCTGTGCTTCAAAATGGCAGCAGGAGTTCTTTAACTAAAGCTCGTTAGACAAGCTTTAAAGTGCCCTTGCCACCATTTTGAAGTGTGGGGACACTGATACAGGAGACACTGTGGGTTAGAGGGTTCTTGGAACCACTCTAGTTCTTGGCACCCCTCCACCCCCAGAGCTTGCGTAAAAATACCCACATTTTGCTTCTTTTGCCACTGGTACTTGCATAGTGCCCTGGCCCATTACTCCATTTGTGAACAGACAGAAAATGGCAGCTCCCAAGGAGATAATAATTCAAGCTATTTGCAAAATTTAGTTTTTCTTACTAATTTCCTTTCTTTAAAATCCCTGACTCTCCAAGGGTGGCCTTACATTATGTCAAGAGCACTTAAAACTTGAATGACCACACATTTCATATTTCATAGATTTCATAGACATTAGGGCTGGAAGTGACCTCGGAAGATCATCAAGTCTAGCCCCCTGCCCAAAGGGCAGAAAGTCAGCTGGGGTCATAGGATCCCAGCAAGATAAGCATCCAGTTTGCTCTTGAAGGTGTTCAGTGTAGGCACTTGAACCACCTCGGGTGGCAGGCTGTTCCAGACCTTGGGGGCTCGGACAGTAAAGAAATTCTTCCTTATGTCCAGTCTGAAACGGTCTTGTTAGTAGTTTATGACCATTCAACCTAGTCGTCATCCCTTGGGGCGCTCTGGTGAACAAACGTTCCCCCAGATACTGGTGGTCACCCCTGATAAACTTATAGGTGGCCATCAGATCACCCCTGAGCCTGCGCTTTTCCAGGCTAAAGAGCCCCAGGGCTCTCAGCCTTTCATCGTAGGGTCTGCTTCCCTGACCTTTGATCATGCACGTGGCTCTTCTCTGGACTCTCTCAAGCTTCTCCACATCCTTTTTGAATTGTGGAGCCCAAAACTGGACGCAGTACTCCAGCTGCGGCCTCACCAAGGCCGAGTACAAGGGGAGAATGACGTCCTGGGATTTGCTTGAGAAGCATCTATGGATGCAAGCCAGCATTTTGGATCGCTTTACTAGCCGCAACATCGCACTGCAGGCTCATGTTCATCTTGTGGTCAGTGATGACCCCCAAGTCTCTTTCTTTCATAAGGATGCTGCGGGTTTTTCTTCCCAAGGTGGAGAACCTTGCATTTATCGGTGTTGAACACCATAAGATTCTCGTCCGCCCACTTGCTGAGCCTGTCCAGGTAAAGCCAGTCACATAAAGGCTCATAAATGAGTGCTAAGTCTTTTAGGCATCTTAAAGTTATGCCATTTTGGTAAAGGATTATCTCTGAGCTGTGCTACCTAGTTTGAATTAAATTAATTTCAGGATGTTTACCTGAGATAAAACGACCAATTTGCAGTCCTTCAATATCCCAGGAGGCACTGCACCCAGATGGGCTAGGTATTATTCAGGACTCCATGGCCCTGGACTGAAAGCTGGAAACCGCTGGGCAACAGGTGGATGGGGATGAGGTGAATGATGACTTATGATTGATGAGAGAGGGAAAAGGGTGAAGGGAAGTAGAGGAGTGGATGGGGAGCTGCTAGGCTGCTGGCTCCTCTGCCCTACAAATTGCCTGCCTGACCCCAAATCGGCCCCTCCACCCTGATATAATTCCCTTGTCATCCTAATTGCCCCCTCCACTCCAGATCGCTGTCTTGCCTCCCCAATCAGCTTGAGTGATGGAGGTGCCATCCCTGCATTCCCAGATCTACCTTTGTCAGGCCCTGCAACAGAAGGGGAGACAGGGGAAAAGGGGTGGGTGGGGCAAGAAGATGCTAGGCAGTTTTGGGGGACTGGTAGGGGCTGGATCTGGGTGTGTTGGGGCAGCATTGGCTGCAGGGAACCCCCCCCCCCCCTGCTGCTGGGCTGACTGGGGTGGCAGGCCAGCAATCCAGGGGTGGAGGGTCCAGTTGCAGGGTGAAAGGGGTATCCAAAGGGTGAGGCAACAGGGTGAGCTGGGGTCAGGGGAAGTGATCCAAGTGTCACAGAAGTCCTTCCCCCTTTCCACCCTGGCTTATTCTGTGGCTAAAGCATCGGTGAGCAGGGCAGGCATAGAGCAGACTTGAAGCCCCTAGCCACACCCCTGCTTACCAGTCCTCTAGCGGCCGGTCTTAGCAGTGCACATTAGAGAGGGTATTAATCCCAGCGATGTGACTGCTCACTAGTGCTAGTTAACCTTAACACAAAATAACATGCTTTAGAATTAGCATTTGCTAACTCTAATGCATAATCTCACCCTAAAGGTGGTTTGCTGTGTTTGCTCATGTGTTTCAGTGGAGTGACACATGGTGTTGGGATTTCTTATTCCTACATTGCATCCAATTCTACCCCTTTGTGGTCTTTTTACTGCAAAAAGGGGCATGGTACTGAATAATTCACATAAAGAAGTATTTGCTACAGTTGCTAAAATGGAATTTGTTGGGGGAAAACCCTGTTTCATTCAATTATGACATGGAATATTATTTGAAGTAGTCAGCACTTCCATAAAATCAGACATCAAAGAGTACATTTGTACAGTTCAAGGGAGTTCCATGCAGAGATACTGCAGTCCGGTACCGCATGCAAGCTCTGTTTTAGTACAGCCATGCTATTGGAGTGCTTCTTTTTTGTCTCGTGTTTTTAAGTTGCAGGCCATGTAGCACTGATAGACCTCAGAGCACTTGCAAAGTGCTGGTAGGGAAAATGATCCAAACCCCCTTCTATGTTTACTACATTTAGATGTAATTAAAACACAGTAAAATTTACTGCATATCTTCCTAATAGCGCTTTGCCTTGTGAGCAACTGATGTAGCTGGCATTTGAATATGATGTGATTGTTACAGGGAAGGAGTTTGATCCATGGAACAGTCTTCAGTATTTAGATACAATCCGTGCCGGAAGAAGTACGAGAAACTAGACTTAAATGATTTCAGTGCCTTGGTCTAGTATTCATTATTATTGATGGCAAACAGCTCATAAATCAGGTCCCCTAACTGGGTATGAGGTTTAAAAAGTACTAATACATTTTTTACTGGAAACCTAGGATTTTGATGTAATCACTTTTCTCCAGAAGCTGAGGCTTCACATAAAGTATCATGAGATTTGTGATATAATTGCAAAAGGAGCATGATGTATTTTTTATGAGACTAATGCTGACTAGTAAAATGAATAAAAACAAAAATAAACAACAACAAAAACCCTTTCCTGTTTATGACAACTCTGGGAAACTTTGGCTCAAGTAAAAGAGGCTTTTGTTTTCTTTTCCATGAAGGTGAAGAGTGCTAAGTATTTTTGTAAAATTTTACATAGACGTTGTTTTTGTTTGTAAAATTGCCTTTATTATGCCCCAACATAATATTTGCTTTATATTTGATTGTAGACTTAGCTCTGGAAATATAGTGAAAATTTACATCTGTAAGAGCTTCAAGTTCTCAGTTGTCTTGGGACAAAAGTTTGCTGAGTTGTGTCCAGTCCTAAATTTCTGAATCACTGATATAACTATAGAATTTTAAAAGCTCAGCTAGGCTGTGATTCAAAGAATGTGGCAGGCCAAAAGGTTGTTTAAAATCATATGTCCTTGTGTCTAGCCCCCTCACCCTGCTCCTTTTTGAGTGTTCGTAGTCATACGTTTCCCAGTCTTATTCAATAATAGCTTTGTAGGCCTTTGACATTTTCACTTAAAAATGAACTGACAACTTTCCAACAACAGCTGGTAAAAAAAAGTGCTTTTAAATATGAATTATAAAATAGAAGAATCCCACATGATTTCATATTTTACAGTTCATCTCTGAGTTTAAACTAATATTTACTGAAATTTCTGTTTCTATTTGACATTGACTCAGCTTATACACAAGATATACTTTTTCCTTATGTGGGAAGTGTGAAACCAATGGTTTTTGCAGGATTTTCCTTATTTTGTGGCTGTATTTTATAATCAGCTGAGTTGCTTTTAAAATGTTAGCTATATTAATTTCTATATACACTGCTCCTCAGAATTTCTGAGAAATTTAATGAATAGCATACAGTTGATTACAGCTGGATTTATTTTCATGGTTTAAATATTGCAAATAGAAAACTAAGTTGGGGTACATTAAGTTGGGTTAAAAGAAGTATAAATATTTTAATAAAATTACTTTTCAAATGGATCAATTTCTCAGTGCTATCCCTAGTTAACCTTGACACAGGTACAGCTTGAACAGTTAAGATTTTGTTGAAGTTGGCAGGCTTGTTTCTTGCTGTCATTCAAAAAAACATAAGCATGTAAATAGAGTTAAATGAAGAAAAAAAATCTGTATTCCCAAATAGAAATTTCAGACCTTGTGTTCAGCAAAACATTTAAATATTTCTCTGTCCTATTATCTGATATTTTTTTCTGTATTTGCTGAGAACTTCTGCTACTGTCACCCAACCAATGAAAGCGCCATGACTTTTTTTCAGCTGGAGTTCAAACTTTGATTGCTGCCTCCTTCATTGAGTTCTCCCTGTGGTTATCCTCCATATCACACACCATCCTGCATGCAAATTGTTTAAAAATGAGTGAATGAGTCAACATGGCAGAACATTAATTGAAAATACAACTGATGATGCATGTCAGCTCCTCCAAGTTAGAAATGTCTTTTAATTTTCTTAGTTCCCTGGAGAAATTAGTGACTTTCACATTTACATAAAACCCAGCCCTCTAAAAATTATAAAAGCACTTTAACCTGAACAATGTTAGATTGCTATTGCAATTTTAAAGTCACCATTTCAACTTACTTCAAAAAACCCCACTGTTCAAAAACAAACAACCCCCCCAATCTAAAATATAGTAGCCAGAATTTTCTAATGTACCATCACTGACATCAATAAGAACTTCAGTTGCTTGCAACTCCTGAGACTAAAGCAACAAAATTCCAGATGTAAATATGTACTCTAGATTTAAAAAAATTGGTTACTTAATATACAAGATCATGCTGTATAATGAGTACCAAGCAATTTCTTTAAAGCTATGGCTTGTCAACAGAAGAGCACGTATAAGAGAGAAGAGGTTGTAGCTAGCATAATGCCCTCCTTGGTCCATAACGAAGAAGGAAAGGAAAAATACGAAGAGCCCTTTAAAAAAGGGACACATCACAGAGGGAGAGGTCCTGTCTATAGAGGTATAAGGGAAGGGACCCATCAGTAAGGAGCAGAGCTCCTGTAGGAGAAGGCAAGATCCAGGTGCTGTGAGTTAGATTTGGGGGAAGCCCGGATGGGATGAGAACCACAGTTAGGGCAAGCAGGACAGAAGGAAGGTTGAGACAAGTGAGAGCTCATTAGAAGGGCCCTAAACTGCATAAGGAAAGCTGGGTACTGGGAAAGGCCCAGCAGACAGAGAGCAGGAGAGATGGATTAGGATGACTAAAAGCAAACCCGAAGGATGTGGTGAGTGGTGGCTGATTTAAGAAGTCACATGAGGGATGCGGAGGAAGTTTATTCATGCAAGGTCCTGGGCCCTGAAAGCCAGGCTCACTCCCCTCCAGTGATGTACTCACTGACTGAACACTAAGTCATGGAGGTGAGTTAGGTGGGGAAAGTGAGAGAGAACTGCTTGTGTGGTGACCATAAGCACCGAACTGCACGCTATAAAGGCACCATCAGTTAGTGGCCATAGCTAGGAAACACAACTTTATGGATTTCCTACTTGCTTGTTGTACCCCTCCTCTTAGAAGTACAATTTGAAGTATTCAGCTCACACTTACTAGTGAAGGAGTCATTAAATGCTGACCACCCATGCTGGAAACTCCGTAATACAAATCCATTTGTTTTTATCTCTATGTCCTCCTCGCCAGACCTGCACATGCTGCTTGTCTTCACCAGTGAAGTCTCCCTTATGCAGCTCTGTGCCTTCTTGTGTGTTATCTTCTCTGAATAATGCACCTTCTTCCTGAGCTTCTCTGCTTATGCACTACCTACTCATGTAGGGCTGATTTTCGCATGGTATAGCTTAATATTGCTTTGAATCCATGGAGCATTGCCAGTTAATACTGAGAATCTGAATGTTTCTATTCTGGAAAAACTCCTTCCTGCAGTAAGCCTTTCAGGAAACTTTATCATCAAACTTTATTATTACTGCCTAGCCACTTCAGGATTTTTTTTTTTCCTGTGCCCTCTAACTCAGCCTTGTAAGTCACTGTCCATTTGTCTTGGCTGTGTAGGGGGCAAGTTCTTTGGTGCAGGAAAGCCCTTCATTTTATCTTCGGAGAATACCTGATAAAATGTGATGGGCCACTGTAAACAATGATTAAATTTCAAGACAGCCAGCACTAGTGTATAAAAAAGGCAAAGCTAAAGGATTTTTTAAAGAAGGCAGAAGTGCCTTTCCATCAAGCAAAGCCAGGTTATATCACACTGCTTTGCTGTTATAAGTACTACATGATTAGTGTGGCAGATGGTGTTCAAGAAGGTTGATGTCTTTGTATCTTACTTGCATCATATTATGATCACTTACATGTTTGAAGGTGTGTATTAATTGTTTAAGGTATGTGATTAATTAAATCCCTGTGAAAAGTAACCACACTGTCTCTCCTGTTTCTTTATGCAGAACTGCGTTAATACTTAAACAGGAAATGCATCAAAGGGGTGGTCATGGATGGAGGTAGTGCCAGGATGCTTCTCACAACACACTAACACACACCATTTAAGGGAAATGGCTTCAAATTCTTTCTGATCAATGCAGCTGTGCCTGCAGGTCACACAATTCTTTGTGGGATTTTTTTTCTTTATATTACATGTATAAAGTAGTTCATGTGTCTTGAACAGCTGTACTAGGATTTTTTAACTATTCTTATTTTTTAAATTGAAGAGCTTATTTTAAAAAGAAGCACTTCAGTAAGTTTAAATTACTTAATGCTGCAGATCCTCAGAACCTTAATCACTTCCAGATGGAGCAATTCATACTTCTAAGAGAGCACTAATTTGGAAGTGAATTGGGGTTTTGGGTATATGCATCTGAGAGCACCCTTGTACTTTACAGAGCCAAAGTCCTTAAAAATTAAGCAATCTAGTTTTGAAAAGAAGTAGTTTAAAAATAAACTTTATTTAAATAGTTCTTATTTAAATAACATTTTATTTCCTGATGCTGATCATATGAGATGCATACACATTCTTCTGAGACTGCAGTAAACACTAAAGACAGAGAAAGTAGGAAGTCTTGCAGTGAAATGCCCTTTACCTTACCTCTGGAAAGGTAATCTGTATGTAGGCAAAAATGAAATATCTTTCAATGTTCCAGCCCAGTCACTGGGGAATATTTACCAGCTTCACTGAACATCATGTCTCCTACACAACCGCTTTTCCCCAAATGCTTTGTTTGTAGACAATAGCATATTGAAGTCCTATATTTGTAAAATTTTCTCATTATAAAACAACGCTGAGAATAAGCATGAGTTACTGCATATTCCCTCTTAACACTTTTGCAAGATCAGGGCTCACTACTGAATAGTGATATATATTGGGCATCTATTTTGTACTAGAACATACTCCACAATGAATTCTTGTTGCCCAAAATTGCAGCTGTCACTTAAAACTACTTCTATTTGTTTCCAATTGCAAGTAAGACCTTGAAAACGTGAAAGCAGAGTAATACAGTCACTGCTACGTGAGTTTGTAGAGAGCTCTGAGGCAGAAACTGCCACATTTCTTCTAGAGGGTGTTTGGAAGCCGGTGATGATGTGGTTGACTGTTTTACTACTCATCAAACCATGCAGGAAAGACGAGGACTTGGGTATGTCTACACAGAAAAACAAAGGTGAAATTATAAACTTTGCTAGCATAGTCATGCTAGAGCGTAATTAAAATAGCACAGTTAACAAGAGCAGTGAATATGCACAGCAGCATATGTGTTAGCTGGTTATCAGGCAGTGCTAAAGCCTGTGTCATCATGTCTTTGCTGCTGCTGTTGCCCATTCTAGCAATGTTGAGGTTGCACAGGTACACTGATGTGCTATAACACCTTTTTTCCGTGGTGTAGCTATACTTGAAGTATCTTTACTATGAAGATGTGCGAAATCTGCTCTATATGACCATTGATTTTGCCACGAGACTACTATTTTTTTTTCATCAATTAAAAAAGAAATCTACTTCAAGGAGCCTAGTAGGGCAACTGAGCCTCTCTGATCAAGTCTTAGGAGCCCGTGTCACATGCAGTAGAACATCGGTGTCAGGGTAATGTCAAATTTCCTCTTGCTTTCTGTTGTTTAATTTTGTCCCCATCACCATATATCTCCTTGGATAGTGAAACAGAGTTTCTAAGCAGAGTCCCATTCTCATATTATCCCTTACAAAGGTTTGACCTGGTCATCTTGAAACTTACCATTAGTACCATATCAGTTCAGTGGATTAAGCAAGTATGTCCTTGTTGCCTAATGATAAAAGAGGAAAAAAAAGTTATAAAAACACTGTATTTGTTAATGGTACTGTTGAAATGACATTGCAATGGTGATCCAGGAAATATGTAAGGCAAGAATTTTTGTGGGTGATAGTTTTTATTGGACTGACCACAAGGTTGGGATAGATTTAAACAAGATTTTGGGTATCGCATCACCTTTCCTCAGGTACTTTAGGAGACCCAAGAAGGAAGACTGATACCTGAAAGCTTGTTTTAATTCTATCCCAGCCAAGCAGCCTGTTGGTCTAATAAAAGCAATCACCCACAAAATTGTTGCTTTGCATACTTTTTTTTTTTTAAGTACGGAAAGAAATTGCCTTCTCTAGAAGGAAAATAGAAAATTCTATTCATATAGTGGGCTCAATTTGAAATTTTGAGCGGATGCCTGGGTCGTCTTGTTTATTCTGAGGCCACTTGTTTGAATCCTGAGAATAGCATATCTTGTTCATTTGATTCCATCTGGGTTTGTTATTCTTTGCAATCCCCAGAACTAGTAATTTGTGTTGGGGGTGTTTATTGTTAAATATTGAGAGATTTTAATTATCTATTTATTTCCTTAGTTTTAATGTTTTCCACATTTTTACATGCAGACTGTGTCAAATCAAGTAAAACAGGCTTTTGATAGGAACTGATTGAAGCAGAGAGTTTGTTTTGGGTTTTTTTCCTGTCCATTTTACAAACTGCTAATTTTTTGTGTGAGTACAGGATAGCTTGCCTTGTAGCATGGCATGTGTTTCCTAAGCAGTGAAAAGTACATATTTTTTTGGTTTGTATTATTAAATAAATCTTGAAAGCTAGAAAACTGAGAGACTGCTATAACTGTGCAATGGCTACAAAATCTATGTACAGTTAATGGCATATATCCAGTAGTATTTACAGGTGTGTATTTTTTTCTCCTTCTATGTATATAAAATGCCACTCAGCAAACCATGAAAGGTTCATAATAATTCTTCTGATACAATAATTACATGATAATAGCTACTGCATTGTGATGGATGATAAGGAAAAGTACAGTATACAGCATACCCCATTAACTTGATATAATCATTAAACAAAGTGCAGAACATTATAAACGGAGGAAATCCAAGGTGTTTTTATCTGACTATTAAAAATATTCCCTCTTTTTGGATTGTTGCTGTGAGCTTACTGTTTCCAGCTGATTTCAGCAACGTGCCAGTATGGACTCTGGTTTCCCTTTAGAGATCCTTTTTATAACGATGAGCCTTAAAACCGACCAACTGTCAGAGTACTTCCACCTAAATGGATCATAGCCTAGGATATAACATTTTTGTTCCAGCCTTTCAATTCAGTGGCGCTGAGAGAGATTTGCTTATTACTTATTTTCTATTGCCTATAGTACCAAGGGTTGACTAAAAACAAAAAAGGAAGTCTCCAGGCAACTGGATGATAAGGTAAACCTGGACCCTGTGTTGCTATTTGTTTAGTTGTCTAGATATAAGTTAACTGTCCCTTAGGCATTTTTAGTTGCAATTTCTGTACTACCCAGTCACTGCAACTTCTATATTTAATTCATTAAAGTATAACAGAAAACATTATATAGTCAGCATCTGCCTCCTGTAATCGCACAGTAAGCAGAGGTTTCTGTTCTCAGTATATACAAAACTAGGGGTGTCTCTGATGTCACTGAGTGAAAAACATGAAAGAAGGTACATTTTGCATGAAGACTGCTATATTTTAAAATGTCTTGACAACAGAAGTTATCAGTAGGGGAAAATGCTTTGGGCAGTTTTTCTTTCTTTGCAGAGTGAGTGGTGTAGAGCTAGTTTTTGAGTCACAGCATGTAAGAACTAATCCTGATCTTTCAGCCTACTGGTAGTAACATAGGCTAGTTACTATGGATAGATATTATGAAACCTGGCATAGTTAAAAACAAAGCCAAAAAAAACAAGATAAAAACCCAATCAGAAGTTCAAAAATGTTAGCAATAAGACTCAACTCAAAGTGATTATTAGAAGAGGCTGTTTTTATCCCATCTTACCAATAGAAAATTTGGTAGTAGAGCATTTACAAATGATATGAACACCCATTTCTAAACTATGTGGTATGATTAGTCATTACAACATCATCTATTTTCATGGACTGATAAAACATTTCTTTTCAATCTTTGGCAGCTTTTCTATATATGGTATTTGTCCTTTGGAAAATTCAGGAGATGGAATGATTTTTGAATGCTGGGCCTCTGTGCTTGAACCCCTTTCTTTCATATCAGCTAGCTTGTAGGGGAAGTTGTTCAAGGTATTCATTATTTTTTAGTCCTCTAAAATACAGCTCTTCAGGGACTAGAACTTTGACTGAGCTATTCAGAGATTATCATAAGTATTTGGGTAGTTCAATAGCTGCTATTACATGATCATAATTATTGCCTTATCTGTCAAGAAGAGCCCCCTTTACTTTTCGCCTTCTGGTAAACTTTGCTTAAAATTCTGTTAAGGGGTTATGAGTACCATAAGAAGAAGACAGTTTGCCCTTTGGTACCAATTCACATAATAAGAGGAGGAAAATGTTTTGCAGCTTGGACAAAGTTTGGTTTCCAAGGCAAAAACCCATGGGCTTTTAGACCTTTTGGATGGTGAATTAAAACCCAAATGTTTTCATAGCTGTAACCTTGAACTGTTGTTTTGGGGTAGACACCAATAAATATAATGGGTCCATTGGGAAGATACAGAGCATTTTTAGATTTATGACGGAAAAAAATCAATAGTCTCCCTGAGGCTATATAAGCTATGAGTAGTACCAGTAGTTTTATGCAAAAATTGACAATATCATGAAATATAAACCCTTGCTTTGGAATTTTACCAGAAATTAAAGTGACATTAAAAGAAAAGTAAATGTTTTGGTATGTCTTCAAGACATAGTTTGCATTTTTAAAATCATTTTGTGTTGTATGTTCCCTTCAAAACTGAACAATAAAAGAAAGTTTAAAAGAGGAAAAAGAGAGGAAAAAGTTAGGTTCTCAGTTCACATCTCTCTGCTGAGTTATTTCCTTCTTTCTTTCTCTCACTTACTGTATTCAGTCCTATGGTAAGAAATTTGCATCCTGTAAATGGCAAGTCACTCACATTCCTTCTCTGCCCATTTTGCTAGAGAATAATGGGAAAAGAACAGTGTTAGGATTAGGTGTCTTATTGCTATTTGATTATTTTTCATATTAAAGTGCATAGAGTCAGGAGATGCAAAAGACCTCTTAGGTTAGTCCATCTCCCCTTCATTACATGATTGTCTATCTGTTGTTTGTCTTCTCTGAATAAAGGAGAAGAATGATACATTTAACTAGTTAAAAATAATTCCACTTTTATGTGTTTGGGTTGGAAGCAACCCAAAAGATAAGGAATTTTCCTTTTCCCAGAAGGGAAGCAAAAAGTCTTACTATTTGTAAAGTCATTCTTTGAGCAAACAAAAAAACCCACTAGATCAGGCACGATTTGTGCCTCTAATATTGTTAAAACTTTTTCTTCGGAAGCTAGGTTTGTCATTTGTTCCTCTCCCTTTCTTTTATTACAAGCACAAAGCCAGCCAGTATGTGTAAATAATAATAAAAAAAAAAGAATCAAGTTCTGTAGTCCAAAGTTTTTTGACTAAATGCTTTCCCCAGGAATGTTTTCTGCTAAATATCATTTGAGTTTTGTCTGGGTGTACCAAGCAATGTGTCTTTCCCATTGCTACAGTATCAGTCTTGTAAAAAGAAATTATTGAATATTTGTTTTATAACATTTCTGATATGTTGAAATGTTAATGTTGTCCATTATACATTTATACTGTTTTTTGGTTGGATTGAGATGGGCAAGAATTTGTTTATAGAAAGGGATTAGTACCCTACTCTCTCTCATACTTGCAGTCAGCAATGTTTATAAAACAATAGTGCTCTGAATGGTGACCTTCCAAATGACCTTGTGAAACTTGCATGTTTATTTTGCCTCAATATTCTCCAGATTGTGGACATTCCTGTGCCATGGCAAAGGGCAGAGTATAAAACCAAATTTCACATTTTCTCATTTAAAACATAGTAATATATAAATATTTCTACCTTTCATCTCTAGAATTTTAAAGTCATTTTGTGTTCTTGCTTGCTTCAAATCACTATGACTGTACAAGATTCTGGTGGCCCAAATTATCCTCTGTTACATAGCTGCTACCTTATGCCTCAAGGGAAGTGAGCCAAGTATATATCAGGACAGTATTTGCATTTGCAGGTGCAATTTGGGCCTTGTACAAACATTCAGTTTCTCCTCGGAGAGTCACTGCTCTGTCCCAGAGTAAAAATGGTCACTTCAGGAGAAAAAGAACCTTGGAGCAGCCAGGTTTAAATCCTCTCTGGGAGAGTTTCTCATGGGAGAATGAATATCTGTACATACTGGTCTGGATGAATTTTTTTACCAGGAGAACAAACCTGGGAGAATTCTCCCAAGTTATTTAAATGTGTGTATGCAGCCTTAGTTACTAAATTACTTAGTTACTAATCATCCTAAATTTGTTCTCCTGGCAGAAAAACTTACCTAGACCTGTATGTGTAGACATTCAATCCTGAGGCCCTGAAAAGTGGAGAGCTTGCAGTGTTGACACTGTGCAGTGGGGGGCAGAGCCTGTGCACACATGTCAGCATGCTCTGCAGTCTCCCTTAGTCTGCCTCTCAACAGATGGCGGTAGTAGATACGGCAGTCCTGATTGGTTGACCCTGACTGTCCCTGGTCAGCCTTTATTTTCCTGCAGCACCATGTGGAGATTGTGAAGGGGGGGTATTCTGTTCCCTGCTGGAGCAACAGAGTCCAGTGAGTGACATGCTGCTGTCTCCTTGGGGTACAGGGGAGGCTGTTGAAGTACTATGTGCCCTGATGAGAGAAGCCAAACACATATAGACATTCAGTCTCCCAGGAGAAACTCTACTGAGAGTGATTTAACCCTGGTTGTTCCCAGGTTATTTTTTGCTCTGCTGCAGCCATTTTTGCTCTGGGAGAAAAAGTCTGAACCTCTGTACATTTTTGATTTCTCCTGGGAGGTCAGCAACTCTCCCAGGAGAAACTGAGTATCCATATGAGGCCTAATTCTGCAAATGGAATACATGAATGTAAAGAACCTTTTCACTCTCTCTTGAGTTAACTGCAATAAAAATGA
This sequence comes from Alligator mississippiensis, assembly GCF_030867095.1. Lineage (NCBI taxonomy): Eukaryota > Metazoa > Chordata > Crocodylia > Alligatoridae > Alligator > Alligator mississippiensis. The sequence goes on along the minus strand of NC_081824.1, from coordinate 219,995,363 downwards.
GCACACTTTTGTTATTTACACTGCTACCTATTTAATATAATTCTAACTAAAGTTAAAGTCTTTTTGACCTTTAGAACTCCAAGCTGTTTGTGTCCTGCATAGAGAATGACCATACTTCTCCCCAGATGATAGGATAGTTTGTTTTGACACCTTCAGGAGATGGGAAGGGTTAAAATCAGGGTGTTTTTGCTGAGAGGCCCTAGAAGATACTCCCCAGCACAGTTTTGTGTGCTTTCTAGTCTTGGTGACAGATAACAAGGCCCTTGCCTGTTCTTAAGCAGAGAGAGGTTGTTAGCCATGTTAGTCTTAAGTCAGGCAGAAAGCAGGGCAGTGTTTCATCTTGTAAATAAGCTGAATCAGTATAAGCTTTCCAAAGCCATAGCGTACTTGATTGGATGCTATCCTCTTTCCTGTTCTTTGTATTCAAATTACTGCTTTCACTTTAGAAGCTCTGGTCCCTGCAGTCCCTTCATACAATCTGATCAATAAGGTGTTGCTTAGGAAAGCAAATATAATTTAGTTAGTCTATAAGGTGCAACTCTACCTTGCCTTCTGTCTCATCTGGTCTTCTCAGCTTCCTGTAGGAGAGGGGAGTAAGTAGGATTTTGTTGTACTGGCAGCTGCAATAGTTGTCTGTGTTTATGGTTGAAAAATATTTATTGTGTTGTACTGTTGTTTTTAATTTAATACTCCTATTTATTTAAAAACAAAGAAAAAAACCCCAAACTTTCTGGAATGTGCATGGAGTTGTGATCTGTGCAACTGAAAATCATTTAAAATATATAATCATAAAGTAAACAAATATGACTTGGAATACACACAGAATGCAGAAGGCTTGAGCTTTATACACGGTTGTTTTTCAGAGCAGAAACACACTTTAATATAAGCCATAAATTTTATCATATTGATGTTCTTTATGAGCTGCATTCCACCCATTTATTACTTCTGAATTACAAATAGTGATAATGGGTAAATGCAGTGCCAGCCAAGCAGCATGTGATGCCTTTGATGCACCAAGTGCTCGCTTGCTTGCACTCTCTCTCTCTCTCTTTCTCTCTCTCTCTCTGTCTCTCTCTGTCTCATGATATTTATGGTATGATAACAAATTTCCTCAGTGCAGTAGAAGCTGTCTCTTTGTACTTTGTGATGTGGTATGCTCTCTGTATCCCTGGTTGAATATTTTTTAGCACATCTTTTGTTGACAGTGGATCTTCCAGAGACTCTTGCTTACCTATATGACATTGATCTTTGTGGCCTCTACCTAGGTCCAATCTTTGGGATTTAGTCCTTTTGGTAGTGGCAGCTTCATGTCACACATTTGACCTACTTTGGGGCAGGTCAATATTTTAGCTTGTGTTTGTATTAGAAACCTAACTTCTAGAATGTCATCCATACCTACTATGTACTTCATATTCACATTAACATGCAGGGAGGTCTAGGGAATGTAGTGGGCATGCACCCTGCTTCAGTTGTATGTCACTTGTGCAGAGTTTTCTGAGCTCACTAGCTTGTCAGGGGGTGAATGCCTACCAAAATCTGTAGTGGGCAAGTGGGTTGGGGGAGGTGGGGGTGAGTGCTGGTGGCATTCAACCCCTGGGTTTCAGAGCTGTGTCAACAAGGTGGTGGATTCAGAAAAGTCACTGCGCATGGACTGCAGAGACCCTCCTTCCCCCCTGTCCCCTGTTCCTGGATCTGCCCATGTTACAAACATTGACTTTTTAAAGTGCTTTCAGTCAAGTGAAAAGTGTTTTTATTGTACATACACACTTGTATCACATCTATGTGTAAACATTATTATGGGCCCTTTTTTCATCTGCTGAAAGGTTTTGCACATACGTTGGGTTCTAGAGAGAGCGTTGAACCAGTTCATCTCTAGGGAAAACCTGGATTTCCTCCCAGTATCTAGAAGAAGACATGGAAGCCACAGGGAAGAACGTGGGATGTGAAAGGGCTAAAACAAGAACATTTCAGATAGGAAACATTTCCAGTTCTGTGCTAGAGATACAGTTTAACAGGAAAGTAGTTCATTTTGGGAAACTGTCAACTTTAACTTTATCTATTTAATTTCTGTAATGACAGAAATGGGATCTTTGTTTTGTTACAGAGCTCACTTTACAAGGAGCCTTCTTGGTAGGGCAAAAGGAAATTCAAATTTAAAAATAAGATATCCCATAAAAGAAGCAAAAACTTTTTGGTAATATGGGATCACCTGTTTTTTGGGACCATCTGTATGTTTGAGAGAGATGTTAGACAAACTTTCATGAACAGTGCTCCCTTCCTCTGCTCTGAGAGAGAAGCAGACACTGCTTGAGCTAAATAATACATAGAAAAAAGACTAACATGGCTAACAACCTTTCTCTACAGATAGAAAAACGCACATGTAGTATCCCATATGTAAATGAAAGCAGTTTTCTTAAAGGAAGGGAGGAAGGCTATAAAGTAGGAGCAAAGATACATTATCAGAAATGGTTACAAAACACGAAAAGGGCAGTAGGATAGATAACCTAAGTAGTGGAAGAGCTTCTATTAAATTCTTTCTGTTCAAAAAAGACAAGGGTAGTTCTTACCTGGGGAGTGCAGAGAAATTAGCAAAGATATCAGATTGCAATGAATCATAAAGCCATTGTGTGCGTAGTTCATTCATAACCTCTAGTAAGGTTATGAATTTTTGTTCTCAGGCCCATCCTCTGAAGGTGTTTTGTAGCTTTCCCTTGAGAATGAGGACTGTAAGGTCAGAAAAGTATCAGTTGTTTTGTGAAATGTTTTATTTCATATGTTGATTCTTCTTCTAGAGGAGGACACAGAGGTTGCTTTGAGGCAAGGAGCACTAGGAGGATGCTAAATGGGCAGAGTGCATATTTCTAAGAAAGTGAGTGTGCTTGCAAAATTTCTATAAACAAACATACATCATGGCACGTTCTGAGGAATGGTATAACCAGTCAGGCCTTTTTCTCATTTCACCGCTCTTCGTATTTCCATCCCTAATTTAAAGTTGATCAATGAAGAGAAATCCTTACTGAACTGTAGTCTTGGGAGCAGCCATTTCTTTTATGATTGTAATACTATGGTTACCCTAGCAGTAACATAAACCAAAGTTTGGTAAATGAAGGACTAGCTGCAGTTATAGCAGGTGTTCATCTACAAGTAGCACAAGGTACACTGAATATGTTGTGACCTTGTCTACTGGACGCATCTTTGCAATTGCCTGCTGCATTGTAGTTTACAAATGCATACAGCCAGTCTATTGGGATCTCTCTCCAAAATGGGTGATAGTGACAAAAGCTAGCTATCTTGTTTAGAAGTGAGAATTGCATTTGAAACAGATACACTATGTGGCAATCTTCTTTTTTCCCCCTGTTCAGCTGCACAGAGATTGCATATACTTAAAATCATAGTAACAAGAGAGATTGGTATTCTTCAAAAATGAGAAATTTTGGAGAAAAGTACAAAACAAAAACTTCTAGTTTAATTATCATTTAGGTTCTTCAAAACTGGGAAACCCACTCATTGGCTTTGGCCAAAATACATTGAGAGTCCTCTCTAGTGCTTCAGTGCTTAAGGATTTTGTCATACCAATTTAAATTAAAATATATTCCATATTTGAATAGCTTTATGTTCCTTACAGTAGATAAAATATGTTAATTTGTGTAAATGCTCTTCTGAGTGCAGATGCTTACATTGAAAGCATGCTTATCTTAAAAGCTGCATGTCTTTCATTCTTGGCTTCTTTTATATGCACAGTTTATTTTTTTAATGCATGTCTTAATATTTGAGAATAATTTTTTAAGGAGACATTTGAAGAAAAGTGAAAAAAACTCTAGGCTATTTCATAAATATGCATGAGTTCATAGAAAAGCTTGTTACTGAATTGCTATTTTCTTTTGAGGTTTTATGGGGTTTTTCTTCTTTTATGCTTCATTTCATTGCTACAGATTAGCAAATTTAGAAGACTGGGTTGGCTGAGCTGTTATATACTCAACATCAGCTCTGTTATGTGAAGTGTCAGTATACTTACCTTTGTCATAGAAGTTTTGTGCCTCTTAATATCATGTTGAATTGCCAAAAAATGTGACTCTATCACCGTTCATATGATGCATCATTTACTTCCAAATATGCAACACTTGGCTTTGTTAATGTGTCATAATTATTTAGTTTATATATAGAAGTATATTTAAATTCTATTTGAGGTCTAATGTCAGCAATATTTGCTTTCATTAGTTGTGAAGCATTATGAATGAAAATATGAATAATAGCAAGGTTTTTTCAGGAATTATACTTCTGTTATGAATGTTACCTGACTGCAGCATATATTTCTTCTTCTTATAAGCAATGGCAGGACTATAATGATTATACTAAGAGCACAGCTGCATGTAATGGTTTCAGGAACTGATGTGAAATTTCATTTAAAATACAAGGTAAAGTGTTTTCCATAGACAGATATGAAAATATATTCATTTTCACTTTAGAAGCAGTTGCTCTTGTTGGATTCTGTAATACTGAGCATTGAAGAGATGTCATCCTGTTTTATTGTTAGTCCAGTCACCTTCTACCAGGCAGAATTTGTTGGATGTGATATTAGATAAATCAGAAATAATTGTCCAGTAGTAATGTATTATGTTAGTGCTGTTCCATTGACTCACAGGTTTAAAAAGAAAAACACTAACCAAACAACTCCTTCCCATCCAGTAAATTTCCTTTATAAGAAACTACAGGCATATACAATGTTATACCTATTAAATATTCATATTTTATGCTTTCAGTTCTATATGTACAGTAAGTTAGTACTCTGTATAATGCACAGAAGATGGACTGTGTAGTGTGATAGGAAAAAATGAAATTCACATTTCCAGTTATGAAATTCGCAGAGCCTGGTACCAGTTCATCATAATAAATGCCCAGTCAACAGCTATGTCAGTCCCTGTAATGAGAACATCAGGGTAAATAAAGCCAATGGTATTTAAGACATTTTTCTCAGTAGGAGAGAAATGTGCAAATGCTTTTTGGATGTTATTCACTGCTGATTATTCATTGAACATTTTTTGCCCTTTTTCATTCACTGAATTTCAAAGTGTTAGACATTTAAACTTCGGTGAAATGCTGAACAGAGGGTTAAAAATGGCAAAAGGACTGTGATATCTAGATCTTACAAGAGGAACGATGGGCATGTGTAGATGACATAGAGGCCCTAAACTGAAGAGGTGGGTTTTAGAAAACCTGTGTTGTGCACATACCCCGCTGACTTACCTGCCTCTCCGGCAAGGAGGGGAGGGTGAGCTGCTGGCGGGCGGAGCGGTCCCTTGGCTGTGAGGGGGACACTGGTGCTTCCCTCTGTGACAGCGGTCCCCCCCCCCCCCCAAGGTGGCACCCGCCCATTGGGTGGTCCCAGGGGGCACCGCAGCCATGGAGGGAAGCACTGGCCTCCCTTGCAGCTGAGGCAGGCAGAATCTGGGGGTTGGGGGGCAGGAAGATCAGGCTCGCTGCTTTTCTTGGGCAGAGCTGCTTTCCTGGGCTGCTGTCAGGCTGCCTGCAGGACTTTCTGCAGAGCCATGGTGCTGCACAGTGCCCGGTGCTTTGCTCCAAGGCTGTAGGGACAGCAAACTAAAATTCCTTGAAGGAGTTTGTTTGCTGTGCCCCAAGTCATTTAAGGCGCATTATGCTGCCGAATTTCCTACAGTGGCTGGAATTAATGTGCAATACACTGCCGAGGCATGCAAACACCAACACTATTAAAGTGGTGCAAAAGCATTTAGTCTGCTTTAAAGTGTCTTGCACACACGCCTCTCATTTCATCTACACACAGCCCTAGAGCTGATAACTAGTGGCACACTATAATAATAAAGAGCTATAGACCTGTCTTTCCCTGTCAATAGCTTAGTCAAAGCAACAGCTATACATAAATTACAAAGTTTTCTTTTTAGAATATATTTCCCTTTTGGGGATCTGATCCTTATTCTTGTTTTCAGTTTTTGGCATCTTTTACCATGAGCAATTTGCATTAGTATTAAATATTCTTGAGTAATGTTCATACATGTATATATGTGCACACATACATGAACACTCACAGTTGGTCATTCTGGCAGGAGAAGCACAGCACTGGTTTATGATGTGCATTTTTTTTTATTTCAGTTCCTGGACTCTTTTCTGATGCTATTCACCACAAAATACACTAGCTGTGAAAAATACAAAACATGTTCCCCCTCCATGCTCACTTAGACTTCTAGTCCTAGCCTTGTATCTAGTTCTGTCCCTGCATCCAAACTAATTATTGGCCTACCAAATGAAATCTCCAGATCTGGTTGATTCTTATGTGTCCTTCCCACAATCATGAATGTGAGGAATTCATGGATTTAAACTGGAAAACCCCAAAGCAACCAATGTGGCAAGTTTGGTAAAAATTTTGACATGTAATTGGAAACCTGTATATACAATAATAGCTTATAAGTCCACTGGAAGGGCACTTCGAAGAATCAAACTGTAGTAAAAAGTGAAAATAAGCATATAGGGTTGTTGTAAAGATAAACAGTCCAGTGTGTGCTTCCTTTCTGTATTCAGAATAAATGATTCCACAAAACAAATAAGTCTTTAAAAAGTAAATGCTTGTAAATTTTACATGTGTCTTCCTTTAATAAAAAAACATGCATGTTTACATGTTCTGGATAACAAAGCTTGTGTTCAATTGGCACAGCATTTTATTATCCTGTGGGAAAGTGCCTGTGAGACAGATCTCTCTCTCTGGCATGTGCATGCCATGGTTGGAGACAATTTTGTGGTGTAACAGAGACTGCTACTGTGTGTCTGATTTTTACTTGGGAAACAGTTACATGCACTTTCCTTTGGCATTTTATATTTACACTGCTTCGGTGGTATTCTTTTGCAGTCCCTCAGTTCCTTCTGGTGTTACCCTAGGATTTCAGGCTATCCTAATTTTTGTGAGCTAGACACCTTACAAACATTGGGCATCATAGTGGAGGTTGCTTCTCCACAATGTCTCACTGTTGATGACTTCTGCTTCTGCTGCTTCATTGTCTTCTCCTTGAGAAAACTTGGAATGAATGATCCTGTCAATGTATATGGGTTTTCCCATCAATGTATATTGTTTTTCATATCCATATAGTCGTCTTTCAGATCTTCCATGTGCCTTTAGTGGGGGGAAAGGCCGTGACCAACAATATTTATGTGCATTATCTAATGCTGAAAAATCACAATGAAGTGAAGCAGTGCCTTGAGTGACTTTCCATGCAGGAGTGTCAGGAGGTTGAGATGCAACTAGAGCAGTATAGGTGCCAGATATTCCTAAAGCATAGCCAAAAACTAAGCTTTCTTCATTTTCTGAAAGCTCAGAACTGGCTACCCTCAGGTGAGGAAAGGCAAGAGAGAGAATGTTAGAAGGCCTGCCTCGGGGCAAGGCTTTTCCATGCTTCCTGAACAATGGCTTCTGAGTACAGGACAGCTTAAGAATATAGCAGGTCTTCAGACCTTCTCTGGAGAGACCTGTTTTGTCCTAGGTTAAAATTGTTATACTTGTCTACCCTAGGCTCTTACACTGATGAATGAATTTAAGTTGAATTAGTTTAGAAAATTCTACAAATTGGTCTCACGTCTGTTTAAAGTGTAGTTTTTGGCTAAGTGAACCAAGCAGATAGCTGTGCCATGGCAGAATGGAGACTATTCTTTCTTGCTCTTTTGACTGTCTCCAGCAGGCTCGCATGGAACAAAGGGAATAAAGCTTATGTGACCCAGCTTAGTGTGAAAGCCAGATCTATGACCTTTTGCAGTGCAGAAAACTACATATCTCTTGTGGTGAATAAAACCTTTGGAGTGGATAATTCATAGCAACTACACTTTATCTCTGTTCTGCCCATCACAAATTTTCAAGTGTATCATAAATCTCTTAAATTCCTAGAAGCTCTTTGTAATATGAAGTTAACCCTCCCTCTTCCTTTGTTAATATTTTGTATTTTGTTATAATACCATTACCCCAATCTTTGGGTGGAAAGCAATGATTCCCTCAAACTGGCATGTCTGTGCTGTGTAATACAAACGAGGTACAATGGGGCATGGGGGATTATTTAAAACACTAGGTATGTTGTGCATACAGCATGCCAAAATGAGATTTTTTGAGTTAATTTCCTAATATAACCCATGCATTAGGTATGCTAGCAACACTTGGGTAGCTAAATATTGTTCACTCTAGTGTTTCAGCTGTGAGAATTGTATGGGTTAATTTAACATGGAGAAGGTCAGGTAGAATTATTCATTGTTTATAGTCTAAATAAAAAAACAGTAATAACAAATGGATGGTGTTTTTGTATGTGCATACAATTAAAAATAGGAGTTTCCAAGATCTTGTGCTGAAACAGTGAGTAATTTAAGAACTTACTTGTTCTTCTGAAAGCTAATTCAGTGTATGTAATACAAGAATGCCATGTTTAATCACGTATTATTAGACTGACATAATAGCATTATGGCCAACCTCACTGCACGTTCATTATTTTTGGCTGGGTAGGTGAGGGGGGTGGATACTCCAGGTGTTTTATCAAGTCTACTGTTCAGCTACATGTGGGCAGAATAGAAGTTTTAAATGGTGTAACATAGAAGCTTTCAGAAATCAGTATGTGTTGATTAGGACACGGTTCCTTGAATATATTACTTTTGTAGTGTGTTGCTCAAGGATATGACATTTGAAGCTTAAGGGGAGGGGAAGCCAGTGAAGGACTTTGAACAGAGTGACAGGAAAGGTGGATTTTTGGTTGGTACCAGTTTGGATGCATTAGAGGGGAATGAGGTAAGATGTGTGGAGGCCAGAGAGTAGGAGGATGCAGTAGTCTAGGCAGCAGCTAATTAGAACCTGGGCCAGTGCTTTAACAGTGGAAGTGAACAGTAACAGATGGATGGGAGAGATGTGGAGGAAAAAATGGAAGACTTTTGACAGCATCATTGAGAGCAAAAAAGAAAGAAAGAAAAAAGAAAACTCTGGAGTAGAAAATATGACAAGTTTGTGACTGTCAGCAAGGAGGAAAGTGGAGTTGCTAGAGCTTGTGGGAGGTGGAGGAACGGGTTTATGAGGAAACATGAGAAGCTGAGGTTTCTCTCTCTCTCTCTTTTTTTTGAGAGGGTGGCCTTGCTTCGCAGGGGAGGTGTTGGAAATATGCAAGATGAAGGTGAAGAATCAAGAACAGGAAAGTCTATTTGTGAGTAACTAGATACTAGTTAGTCCTGCTTTCCTATACTGTATAAAAGTTTAATAAATTAAGTGAGAAGAAAATACGAAGCAAAATTGAAGGGAAGGTAAACACAAACTTAGCACATTTTAAAAGAGTTCATGTACTTGGTTAGTATGTTTAAAAATCTTAGCATACAGCTTGACACCACAGAGATGAAACACTCATTGATGTATGCTGAAAAAGAGATAAAAGAACCTCAGATTCATTATAAGTTTCTTTCAAGACAGGCTTCTTCTTTTCGGGTTTTTTTTAACACCCATGAAATCTTACTGCCGATGCATTAGACAGGATACCTAGCTAAATGCAGACAAAAGAAGGAAAACTGAGATAAATCTCCTACCTTAGACTATACTGCCCCAAAGCATATAGAGTAAAATTGTCCCCTTGCATTCCTATGCTGTTACTCGGGTTCAATAGTCTGATCCCCTACTGAGGTCAGTAAGATAGTCACACATGGGGAGATCAGAATACTGCTCCTGACTAGTATTGTTTGGATTTGATTGAAGGATTTTGTCCATAATATTTTGCAATCCTTGACTATTATCAGTACTGTACTGTAGGGTTGCAGGGGTTTTTTTTCGGATTAAGATAGAAATTGTCTGAGTGGAAACAAGCATAGCCGTACAAGTAAATACTCTGCAGTATTGTAATGAGCCACAAAATGGAACATCAGAATGTGTTACACTCTAGTAACAGATCTTTAAAGCTTTTGAGGGTATTATCCAAAACCTGTCATTCAGGTCACACATTTTAACTCCTTGATGCCAAGTGTTAGGGTTTTGTTGTACAGAATGGTTTGTAACAATAGGCCAGCTGTCATTTGCTGGCACAGTGCTGCCAGCCACTGGTTCAGAAACATAATCAGAAAATATGGGAAGACTCAGTAATGCTGTTTACAGAAAACATTTCTAACCTTTTAGGTCTGCTTTATTAATATGGACAAAGAAAAGGTATACGGCTTGAGTTATTTCCTATTTAGGAATACCACAGCATTTTCAAAGTATTTTGGTTTATAATTCTCAAGCTACTGAAAATCACAATAAGATTACAATAAAATGTGATATTTTTTTTTTTTGGCATAGCATTAGTATTAATTATTTGTCAATAATACAGTGCTTGCACAGTGTGTGCAGGGCTTGAACAGTGTATTCAGGGAAAGATCATCATTCATCTCAGGTAAGAGATGATGGTGGCTTAAACACAGGTGGTATTGAAAAATATATCCACAGTCCTGCTCCAGTGAGTTTATATTCTGGGTCAGATGTTACATAATGCAGAAAAAAGATGTGGGGCATAGGGAAAGGAGAGGAAATGTTGTTTGCCGTACATGAAGTTGCTTTAATTTTAAGTAAAAAAGAGAAGTAGTTAGCTGTCTTGGTCTGAAGTCTGGCAGAAGGCAGAGTGGAGTGGCATATGACAGACTGACTCATTCAAAGGCATGAGCTTTCATAGGAAATTCTATGATGGACTAACATGTTTAGATAATAGGTTAGTATGGTTTTTGACTGTGAGGTGAGAGGTGATGTAAAAAAGAGCAGGATTCTCTGGTATCCAGAAAATATAATTAAAAAAAAAATTGCCCTGCTTAGTGTAAAACAAATTAGCTCCCTGGTATGAATCAGACTGAAGAGGAAGCTTTGGTCCAGTATCTTTGGATAGAGGCTAAAGCGACCCAAGAAACTTTTAATAAATGTTTTTGATTGTGCCCATTCCAAAAACCAACTAAAGTGCCCTTTTATATGAAAAAAGTATATTAGTAAAACACATGTGCTTGGTAACACCTCAGGTTCCTATAATCCATCAAGTCTGGGAGTCAGTTAGTTTCCCTTGGAGAAGAAGACCACTACAACTTGCTTCAGCATTTTTCTTTCATTTGTTTTGTCTTGAAAATCTCATTTAATAAAGAGTGAAAAAGTGGTTCATGGACCTTCTCCCATGCTTTGGGAATTATGTGAACCTCTACTTTCAGACATACCTTAACATTACTGTGGTAAATGCAATGGTTCCTGATGTGGAAAAATGAGCCATGCTGCCAGCAGCCTCAGAGCAAAATGAGACTCTTGTTTCCACATTCATCTTGCATTATAAAGGTTTCTGACTTAGTGTCTTCTTACACATTAATTTTAGGTGGCTCCTGGAGCTCTTAACCCCTGGATTGTCCACTCAGTAACACCTGAAACTAGTTTTAAGCACACTTTTGGTGGCTTAAAATTATGCCACTCCAGGAGAAGTTTATCTCTGATCTGCATTACCCAATTTTTTTGGTAAATGTGTGGCCACTGCTCACAGGTGAGCCGCTCAAATTGAAGCCCTCCAGCATTGCAGGATGCAGTGTCTTCTACCCCTCACCCGCCCCCAACAAACTTTCCATTGCTTGAACTCTAGTGCCCAGGAGGCAGTTCTGGCACCAAGCCAACTGCCCCTCCCACTCCCAGGGATTCAACCTTGTGTAAACAGCCTGCAGAGCATATGCCAACTAGCCAGGTCACAGGGCATGGATGTAGAATGAGAATCCCATTAACTCTCTACCTCCCAGCTTCATATTCCCAGCCCCTTCCATCCCCCCCACCCCCAAAACCCCTCTCTTGCACCCCTCCTCCCCCCCCCCACCTAAAGCAGGGATAGAAGCCTGTCCTGGCTCACCAGCCCTGTAGTGGTAACTCAAAGCTGTAGCTCCTAGTCAGGCCCCTGTTCACCAGCCCTCTAGTGACAAGTCACAAATGTGCAGGTGGAGCATAGTCAAGGGTTTAGCTTTAAGGTGTGACTGATCCAAACTTGAGCTAGCACTATCACTGATCAACATTTGAGCAGCTCAAAGTGCAACATGCAACAGGGCTCTTAGGCAGCTAAACTGACTCCTTCTTGCATCCTGTGAAGTTATTAAAAGATAGTCCTCTCCAGAAATGACCCTTTTTGAGCTGGACATCTGGTTCATGGACTAAATAGAAAGATTTTTCCATTTATGTCAGCCTCGTGGTGACCAATCTAAACAGTCCATGACCATGGATCCATCCATATCTTTACTCAAGCTACACCGTCATTCTTAAGAGAACATGACTGAACAGGAAAATACATCTGCTTCCTTTGGAACCGTTAAGTCTGGCTGATGGCTATCCAATTCTGTATATAATGTAGTATATTGTTAAGTTTGTAGGCATTGGTGATGCATAGGGGGTGCATGTGCACCTCCTTAATGTGGCGGTGCACCCCCTGCGAAAAGGCACTGCCACCACTGCTAGCGGCACCTGCGGGTGGTCGCCAGTTGCAACCCCCAGAACTGAGCTTCTGTTCTGTTACAGGTTTAAAACAGTTTCTGATTGCTGGTTTAAACCGGGTTATGTGTGACTTCTGTCCCTAGCCCTCTCGATTTTCTTTCTCTCTAGTTTTCCCACAACATTGAGATCTGATGGCTCCCTGCCTCTTGCTGCTATAGCTCTTGACTCTCCAGGTGGGCTGTGAGAAATTCTTCTGGGCTAGCAGCCATTCAGAATTTTCTGTGACCTTTTCATTGATATCCTCTGCCATTTGTTTGGTAGTTTTAGCTAGGTACCAGGGTTCCTGAAGTTCTGAGGGGTTTAGCCAATTATAATAAAGAGGCTGGAAGGAATTTTCCACGCAATACAAAGCTTCGCAAGCTGTGTTAGTGTATCATCATCATCGTTATTAATATTATTACCATTTCCCTTTCTTTCACTGGATTGGATTTCTTTTAATCTTACAGAGAACTCAGCTTTTGCTGAGTGAATATTGGAATTTCCATGGTATTTTGGACAAACTGGCCACGTCTACATGAGACGCTGACTGCGCAGTAGCTCTTGACTACTGCATAGTAGCATCACATGGCAGGAAACATGACATGACACTACTGTGCAAGAGTCGCATACTACTGCGCAGTCAGTGTCATGATGAAAAAGCTGTTCCTTGGCACAGCCGGAGTGACTCTAGATACTATGCAGTCATTTAGTACTTGCTTATACAGGTACTAAATGACTGCACAGTAATGACTGCACAGTCAGCATCTCGTGTAGATGTGGCCACTAATAACTAATTTAGGGGCTGTATGGAAGCATGGTTTAAAGATAAGGGGAGCCTCTAAGGGCTTCTTCTACATCTAATGGCATTCAGACCTCTCCCCCCTCCCCCATCTTTTCCCTTAACTATTGCCCAGGTAGGGCTGTCAGAAAAATATGGCTGTGAGATGAAATCTCTTTTAGTTGTCAGTTTATAATTTGATAGTGTTGTTCTTGAAGACTAATGATGTAATCTCTTTGGCTTCTAATTGTTGGACTAAATATACTCTTAGTTACCAGTGTTGCTTTTCTATGTTTTATGTCCTGTGTGATTGAAAAATTAATCAAATCTTTAGTATGGTTAACAGCCCTCCTCCACCCAGCCCTTCTTACTATTCAACTACTTTCAGTTATAAAATTATATAACTTTAATGTTTTAGAACTTTTTTGCAAGAGACTTTACATATCTACTTATGCAAAATGCTGAATAAAATTAGTTAATATAATTTTATATAGACTAGATCTATAACAAATATATTCTTGCAAAGTTTCATTTAATACTTTGAATTGTGGGCACTGAAATTAAAAATATATATATTACAAGTTGCTTAGTAGTGTTTTCTGTATAATTTGTGTATACTTATTTTGATAAACAAGCGTATTAATCCAGTAAAACCTCCACTGCTTATCCATTTGTCACAGAAATGTTGTCCTTTAACTACTAAGACTACATTGCCGCTGGATATTTATTCTTCTGTAGTTCTAAATCATGTGGTGCAGTAGTCACAGGACTGCTCTATTTGAGTAAATTGATTCACAGAATTTAGTCGTATGAGATCACTTTTTTCCCTCTAGTTGCTCAATTCTGTGTTGTTCTAGACTTAACACTGGTAAATAATTAAGGGAAAAGGCATAGATGCGGGGAAATTTAACTTAACATTACTAGACTTGTGAACTTCACTCTGATGTGTGGTGTCCTAGCTTTTTATTCTGTTCAGGTGTACCGACCATCAGATAGTGGGATTCACCTCTGTGTTTTGCTTTAAAAAAAACAAAGAAAGACAAAAAGAAATTGTGCTTGATATGATATCAGCCATATTTTTCCAATAAAGGAAGTGTCATTTATAATAATCTCCTGAAACAAAATACCTCCCAAAGTATTACCTAAGCAGCATTTTGAAGTAGACAGCCTTTGCTGGGTTTTTTGCGCTATGAAATGAGGGAATATTTTTTAGATGCAGTGTTGGATATTATTCAGCAGACCAGTTGAGGTGATCTTCTAGACAGGAGCTTCATGAAGAATATATACTCCAGTTGATCACTGTGTTTATCTTTGTTTTTATTGTAGTCCTTGTTTTAAAAAGAGATGCCATGTTATGTATGTTGAAAAATGCAATGATGCCTTTTTTACCTTTTCAGATATTTACTGAAACCCCCCAGGTGACCACCAAAGTTTGTGTGGCTTGAATTGCAATAATTCATCCTGGATCTTACAAGAGCATGCATCATGGTAGTAGGGCCTAAATCTGGATTACATTGTCACCATTATATAATAAAATCTGAAGAAAAAAAAAAATTTTTTTTGGTCACCTATACTTAAGGGTTAAGTACAGACCATCAAAATGCCCAAGGCTATGTAGATTGAACTGAAAAAAAAAAAAGTGAACAGACATTTACTTTTGATTCTGGAAATGCAGCTGCATGCCTGCAGTAGTCGAGGCCAGAAGCCAGGAGGCACTAGAACATGCCTCCGTGCTTGGCTGGAGCAGACAACTTGGGCCAAGGCTAACCCACTGTCCCTTTAGGCGGGTTTGCCAGGGAGGTGCAAAGCATCCTGGGATGCAGGGGGAATGTGAACTGACTTGAATATGGAGGAGATCTGATCTGGACAGGCTTGCCAGGTGGGCAGATCAAAACCTGATGATGTTCAACACTGAGAAGTATAAGGTGCTCCACCTGGGGAGAAGCAACCCACAACATGCTTGTAGGCTCAGCAATTCTACACTTAGTAGCACCACAACTGAAAGAGACCTGGGTGTCTTGATAGACCATAGAATGAACATGAACCACCAATGTGCTGCCGTAGCTAGTAAAGCAGACAAAACACTGGCATACATTTTCCAATGCATCTCCAACAAGACTAAGGAAGTCATCCTCCCACTTTACTTGGCCTTGGTGAAACCACAGATGGAGTACTGTGTCCAGTTTTGGGCACCACACTTCAGGAAGGATGTGGAGAGTCTTGAGAGAGTCCAAAGGAGAGCTATGCATATGGTTAGAGGCATGGAGAGCAGGCCATATGATGAGAGGCTGAGAAATTTGGTTCTGTTCACCCTGGAGAAGAGAAGACTCAGAGGGGACTTGGTGGCAGCCTATAAGTGTATAAGGGGCACATATCAGTGAGTGGGAGAAAATCTGTTCACCAGGGCTCCCCAGGGGAAGACTAGGACTAACGGTTATAGATTGCTAGAAGACTGCTTTAGATTAGACATAGGGAAAAACTTCTGTACAACTCGAGTGTCCAGGGTCTGGAATAGACTCCCCCCAGAGTTGGTACAATCACCTGTACTGGATATCTTCAAAAAACATCTGCATGCTCATCTTTCCTACCCAAGCGCAGAGGGGCTGGACCTGATAATCTTGAGAGGCCCCTTCCAGCTCCTAACAGCTATGAATCTCTGAGATCTGGGACAGAAGTTCATTAACCAATTTAACTGAAATCAGTTAAGTCTGATACTGCATCCATCCAGGTTTATCTTAAACCAGTTTTGGCCATTTTGCAAGCAGGTTATGTGCACTGAACTTCTGTTGTGCTCTAGGTTTGAACCAGTTTCCAATCACTTATACCACTTTATTTGTAATTTCTGTCCCTAGTCAAGAAGAAATCAGGGATCCATAAGTACCTATAGATTGCTTGTTTATTGACAGAAGATGGGTACATCTCTACAATAATGAGCAGATGTCCATGCTATATTTTGTAAGTGATCTTACTGCCATGTAAGAGCAATGTACCTTTTTGTAGGGCCTCAAGATATTGATTTTCTATTTTTCTCCATCTAAGGCAGCCTCCCTGACGGTAACACTTCCCAGTAATCATCTGAGACCAGAATTTCCAGTATTTTGGTAAAATGAAAGCCACCTGTGGGGGTGAATCAAAATTTTGTAATATTATTTTTGTGTCTGAAGAGGGAAGCTTACTATGTCGGCAGTGTGACGAAGCCATCAGAAAAGCCAATGGCACTTTATCGTGCATCAGCAGATGCATGACGAATAGATCCAAGGAGGTGATACTTCCCCTCTATCGGGCGCTGGTCAGACCGCAGTTGGAGTACTGCGTGCAATTCTGGGCACCGCATTTCAAGAGGGATGTGGATAACCTGGAGAGGGTCCAGAGAAGGGCCACTCGTATGGTTAAGGGCCTGCAGACCAAGCCCTACGAGGAGAGACTAGAGAACCTGGACCTTTTCAGCCTCCGCAAGAGAAGGGAGAGGCGATCTTGTGGCTGCCTATAAGTTCATCACGGGGGCACAGAAGGGAATTGGTGAGGTTTTATTCACCAAGGCGCCCCCGGGGGTTACAAGAAATAATGGCCACAAGCTAGCAGAGAGCAGGTTTAGACTGGACATTAGGAAGAACGTCTTCACAGTTCAAGTGGCCAAGGTCTGGAACGGGCTCCCAAGGGAGGTGGTGCTCTCCCCTACCCTGGGGGTCTTCAAGAGGAGGTTAGATATGCATCTAGCTGGGGTCATCTAGACCCAGCACTCTTTCCTGCCTATGTAGGGGGTCGGACTTGATGATCTATTGGGGTCCCTTCCGACCCTAACATCTATGAATCTATGTGTATTCTACAGGGAAGGCACACTGGAACATATTCAGAATTCACGAATCACTTCATTTTACAAACATACACTTTGAGATTTACTATATGGTGATTCTTCACAGGGTCAGTGCTTCAGTGGGGCTGTGCCACCCTAAGACACCAAGGCAGTATGTACTATACAGTAAATATGTCTCTTGCTCTATAAACAAATCTAACCTGCTCAGCATTCTCATTTGCATGTCATTGCCCTGCTCACAGCTATTTATGAGCAATGCTGTTGTCTGAGCCATGGGAGCAAAGTGAGAAAGGTTTGGGCATGTATGTGAATGACATGTGTTCTCCTGTCTGCTTTGAAAGCCAGAACTGTGGGAGTCTCTCCCACTTCCTAATCATACTGCTGTAATGTGCTAATAAACCTCAGCAGAATGAAAAAAATGCCTTTGGTTGCCTGTTTTCTAGTTCAAAAGCTACTTCTTGTGGCAGTCCCAGATATAACAACTCTGAAGTATATGGAGATATTCGGTGTGCTTTTTTTGCCTGTCATTACTCACAATGCTTATCTTATCTACAGATATTTCATGTTGGCCTAGTACTGAACTCTGAGTACTGATAAAGATTGTGGGTATGCTTTTCAATTTTTCAATGAATTAATTTTCTGCGAGTGGTAAAACAATGTTAAAAGATTGCTCATAGGTAAAACAAGACCCTGAGATTGCCTACATAGAGAAGATAGGGCTCAATAAACAAAAGATTGTATTCACAGCACACTGGCTACCCCATACGAATCACCTGCTTAAGACAAAGTACTTTCAAACACCTTTTGCCTGTTATACGCTAGGTGTGCTCTGTCTCTGGCTGTGTACAAAGTAGCAGGTGCACGGCAAGTGTACACCCTAGCTCTGCAGGTAGTTTCCTTTTTCAGATAAGCTCTTTTGCATGGTGGGCTTTTCCAGGCTCATCATGGACAACCCCAGCATTGGTCTCAGAGACTCATTGAACCCCAAAGTAAAACTCCAGCACACAAATGCTGTACCCTCTGTGTGCTCTGAGGTTGTGAACAGTCAGTTTCCCCTGGGTTCAGGTAACCACTAGGCTACTTTGCCCTGACTTCTGTTTGCTGCCTGGATAAAGTGCATCAGGCTAGTTCACCATACACCTGTGGCCTTGACCTCCCACATTTATGACCATTTCCTGCCTTGCCCATGAGATATGCTGCAAACTCCAGGACTGCAGATGAGCTTTTGAATCTCACTTCTTTTGGGTGTTCCTACCCAGTGACCAAAACCCTACTAGTGCTGAATGGCTAACCACTTGACTAACTTAATATTCGACATATTTGAAAATATATTTTGAAACATAAGTGTTTGCAGCATGTTTCATGTATTTGCATGTAGCTTACTGGATCACTACATGCATAAGTGAGCCAGGCATTTGTGCTGGGAACAGCCTCAGATGTAAATGCAGTTTTTATCCACATCCAACATGGCAGGGGACACTCATCTTGGATTCAAGTGTGAGGCTGGGGGGGGGCAGGCAGCTGCTTCAGCTTGGATTTTGACCTTGACCTGGGTTCACAATCAGAGCCACAGCAGTTGCCTGTCTCCTGCAGCCTCTGCTATGCCCCTTCCCTTCTGCTTAGTCTCAGGCATGGTTCTGGCCCCATTCCAGCCCTGGGGCATGGAGCAGAGGTTAGCACTAGCCCTGGCTTGGCCATGCAGTAATGACAATGGTGGCAGCAGCTCCAGCATCTCAGAGCTGCCAGTTCAGCAATCACTTTTGTGTGGCCAGGCTGGGGCTAGAGATAGCCTGTGGTCTGTGCCCTGGGCCATAATTGGGCCAGATGAGTACTGGATGGTAAGCAGACATGGGGGCAGAGGCTGGGGGGAGGGGGAGCACACAGGTAAGGCATAGGCTGAAATCGAAACAGAAGCTGTGGGTGGCAGGCATGCAGAAGGAGCAGGAGGGGCATAAGTAGAGGGGATAGAGAGAAGCAGTGTGGGGCAGAAGCTGCAGAGGCCACAGGCAGCAGTGAGCTCAGACACTATGGAAGGAGCACAGACATAAGGGACAGGGGCAGTAAGTGGTGGCAAAGGTCATGCCACTTGTCCCCCTCCCCTCCCACTGATTGCCCCAGTGTAGGAGTGGTGAATTTAAGATAGCCCTCCAATAATTAGATTCTATACATGGAAAATTATAACAGATTTATAAACATTTTCTTGTATAGAATCTAATTTGAGGGGGGAGTGTCTCAAATTCAAATTCATCTTGGATTTGGGTAAATGTAGTAGTTGCGCATATCTGACTTGAAGACAGGGTAAGCTTGGACCTTAAGGCCATGTGTAAACAAAACGAGAGGCGCATGTGCATGACACTTTAAAGCAGCCTAAATTCTTTTGCACTGCTTTAATGGTGTCGGTGTTTGCATTCCTCGGCAGCGTATTGCACATTAATTCCAGCCACTGTAGGAAATTTGGCAGCGTAATATGCCTTAAATGACTCGGGGCTCAGCAAACTAAAACTCCTTGGGGTGCAGCAAACTAAAACTCCAGAATGGCAGGTAAGTCAGCAGGGTGTGTGCATGATACAGGGGTTTAATCAGCCTTAAATTGAAGTGGTGTTTTTTAAAACCCATCACTTTAATGTAGGGCCCCTGTTTTGTTTACATATGCCCTAATATACTAACCAAAGTAGGTAGGTAGATATAGCACAAGTTTTTGTAGGCTGGGGTTCACCCTAACCCTAACTATATCTCATATCTACCTTTGCAAACTTGTCTTTGTGTCACTGTGCCTTTTTGATCTTTGAGTCACTGTGCCAAATTCATAAAATGGAAAACTATTATTTGATTTTAATTATCTTATATGGTGCCAAATTAATGTAATTCTTAGTTATTAGTAATCTTCTTATTAAAGACAATTTACAGTGGAGAGCTCTGAATTGATTGAATGTATTATTTTCTAGGAATAGTTTGCCAACCTCTGTTCAAGACCTAAGTATTTGAGACTCAATGGGTATATGTTCTTCTGCAGACTCACAGCACAATTGTATATCTTGCCCTGTTGTTTCTTTGTGGGTGGTACAGTACCTTTTTATTACTTCTTTGTGATTGAGGATCTTTTTTGGTTTGGCAAAAGATCCAACTCCTATCTACTTTAAATTGGCAATATGTTTTTTATTTTAACACCTATTTGAAACTGTGAAATCATTTTTGGCAGAATGAATAACACAAATATTTCTAGCTAAAAGCTAGGACAATGATGCATGAATATACATACAAATAATGTATAGATGTATATATAAACATTAGTGAGGGATTGAAGTTAACTCCTTAAGTGCCCCAGCATGTCTGTGATCTTTTATAAGATGGTATTGCAACATGTAATATGTCTTCAGGGAACCATGTGAGCTTCCCTTCATTTAATGACTATGTAAATATAGTACATTGCTTAAAAAAAAGTCATTTATAAATATGACCCAGATGCATCCATCTCCATAATCAGGAAGAGGGAAGCAAATGCAGCTTATTTTTTTGTCCTCTAAGAAACCACCTGTTGTGAGCCCAGCTTGTTGGGACCTCTATGCATATATGTCTTTATCTTTTCCACAGTGTTCTGAGGAGAACTGCCAAGAAGCAGGTTCCTTCTTCACACATGCCAAACTCCTGAAGGAGGCATTAATGCTACCCTGTGGGCACCCCTCCCTACTGGCTGTGGCACACTGGAGAGCAGTGAGGTTGGGAGGCACCCTAAGGCTTGTCTCACTGTATCATTTCCACATTTGGTATACGTGCAGCAGGAATGAGCAGGCAGAGATGCTTCTTGGCAGAAGTTGAGAACAGTATAGAAGTGGTAGAGGGAATAGCATTGGGGAAGACAAGACAAAATATGCTTCTTTAAAGCAGACAGTGAAAATGAACCCAAAAATTTGTTCTCCAGTCCATTACTATATCTAGTAGATCTCATACTTCCCATGTTATCAGTCTCATTCCTCCTCATTATTCTGTCAACTTCTTTTTTTCCTTGTAAACTTTTTCAAAATGGGTGATAGCTACTTGTGGGGCCATGTAGATCTTGTGTAAATCAGCTAGCTCCTTGGAAGACAAAAAAGAGCTCAACTAGTTTATATTGGTTTGCTATCTGGCTGCCACTTGCATACTGCTAAAACACTTAAATGGTTTTTGATCATGAGTCTCTATCAGTTGCATGTGTTTAATTATAATATAGAGGTTTTTTATATCCTGGGTCTGGTACTGTTTAATACCTTCACTAATGATTTGGAAGTTGGATTCAGTGCAGATTTAACACATTTGCAAATGATGCCAAGCTGGGTGAAGTTGCAGAACGGAGGTTTTGGATACAGAATGGAAAAAGGACAAGTGCAGAGTCCTGTACTTGGGATGGAACAATTGCATATACAGGTTATTGCATGCAGTAAGGACTGGAGAATGACTGCATAGGTTGCAGTGCTGCAGAAAGGACCTAGGGTTGCAGTGGGATGTGAGCTAAATATGAAACAACAGTCTACTTGTGTTACAAAAGAAGACAAAGAAAAAGCCAATAGCATACTTGGCTGTCTTAATAGGAGCATTTGTTAGGAATCAAAGGAAGTAATTTTGCTGCTCTGTTTAGCATTGGTAAGGCTTTCTTTGGAGTATTGTTTCCAATTATGGGCACTTGAAGAAAAACAAGGTCAAGTTAGAAAGAGTCCAGTGGAGAGTAGAGGTGTTACCATCCAGTTCTGTTTCCTCACCCGTATGGAACACAACGTAGGAGCAATGACCCAAGGTTCATTGCTGTGGGGGGAAGATGTTGCCCTCTTTTTTCAGTCCTGCCACCTGTGTTGAGTGGCCCTTTAAACATTGGGTTTTAGCTGCAAAAAAAGGTGACTTCTTCCCCCACAGCAGCGAACCTTCAGACACTGCCCCTGCGCTATGTGGAGCCACCACCCAGGGCACTGTGCACTGCTGCTGTGGGAACCAGAGTTGCTGCAGGGTGGGTGCAGAGTGAAGGATTGGGGACATGAGGGTGAGAAGCCACCAGGCTTCCTTCAAGTGCACCCGTCCACCCCCAGGCAGCACTCTGGGCTTGTGCCCTGATTGCCTCCCCATTGTTATGCTACTAGTGGAAATCAATTATAATGATTCAAGGTCTGCGAAACATGACTTATGAGGAAAGGCTGAAAAAACTAGGAACTTGTGAAAAGAAGTCTGAGAGGGGTTTTGATAGCATTCTTCAAACACCTGAAGGACAGACAGTTACAAAGAGGATGCTGTAGACTTTTGTCTGTGGCTGCAGGTGACAGGGCAAGGAATGATGGTCTTAAGTTGCAGCAATGGAAATTTATCTTGGATTTTAGGGAGAACTTTCTCACTAGGAGGATAGTTAATCATTGAACCAGGCTACCCACAGAAATTGTGGACTTTCTATACTTGGAAAGTTTTAAGAACACGGAAGACCAGGAGTGGCTAACCTGAAGCACAAATGGTCCCACACTGCGTAAGAATGTGTAGTTCTATCAGGTGTCTGGTATATATATATTCTCCTTGTGCCGGAAAATGTTCATTAGATTATAGTCAAATTTCTCTATTAACTAAAATTGTTAATAGAGGAATAGTTCTCTTTTAGTATTTCAGAATATGGAAGCTGATCAGTATATCATATGAAGTGGAGAAAATCTCCAGACTTTCTGTTACTTTTCAAAGGTTTTAGTTCGTATTTCTTTTCCCTTTACACATAATGACATTAATAAATGCTTATTGAACACATCTGATGTTAAGACTTGTATTGCCTACAGTCAAAACACAAATAGTTGGAAAAAAGAAGTGTGATCTTTATAAGATCTAATTGTGTATGATGTTATAAAGCTGCTTGACATCTAAGAGGAGATAACAAATGTTTTCACACTTTATAATGTTCAAACACTGTAAACTGTCTTCACACCAATTATGTTGCTGCAGCCCCCAAAATGACCTTCTTCTTTAGTGCTTCAGCTTTTTTTATTATTCATTTCTATACAGGCACTCATTACTGTATTTACTCAAATATAAGATGAGGTTTCCCCACCTTACCCCCGATCAGCATGGGGCATAAAAGCCCCTCATGTTACATTCAGATACACTCACAAGGAAACCCCATTAAATAAACTGTCTATCATTAAACTACTGCCAAAAGCAGCATGTGCCCATTAATGGAAACCAATTATGAAGTTGACTAAATGCAGCCAATGCTGAGCATGATTATAAAACATATGGCCCATATTGGGCAAATATGCTGACAGGCGCCTACCACAAGGATAGGTCAGTATAGCCCATCTGAATTAGATACCTGGTAGCAGCCATTGTGCTCAGTCTCCCTCAGCACTATTTGTCAAGTCTTGGTGAACCACTACATTAAATACATGTTGACTTCTTCACTCCCACAGCTGAACTGTGCCTTTCTTTCCTATGTCCAATGAGTTCTGTTTCTTCTCCAGCTTTAAATGTCTGGTAAATATCACCAAACAGCACCCCCAAGCATGTTACCCAGAATCCCATTGTTGTTCCTTCTCTCAGCATGTTCCATATGATTAGTATAGGCCAAACCTCTATGAAGTGGAGCTGGACCAGGTTGCCTCATCTGCATATAAATTTCTGGAGGATCCCAGAATTCATGACAAGAACACCCAGCTCCAGTCACGAGAGGGAGCCTAATTAGCATATAGATACTTTGTGAGGAATTTCTGGAGTACACACACATACTGAACAGTGCTGAACTATGGAGTCATTGTGGCTTGAAATGCTGTTGATTCTGCTGAGGCCTAGCCCAGTGAACTTTATGGTAAATCATGAGCCTTTTGGCTTTGTGGGAGATACCGTGGTGATGACTTTTGGCTCAGGTGGTTTTCCTTACCTGACAGAGGAGATACCCTTCTTCTCAACTTTGAATGACTGGGTATAGTTAGAGGGTCAAGGCCTGTCCCTTGCACTGAGGGCAGGCTGACCCCTGAAAAAGTCTACACATGCCTCCAATTGCAAGGATCTTGGTTACACAGTTATGGCCATGGGGGATTGTTCTCAGTCTTCCCCTTTAACTTACTCCTTCAGCTTTTTGGTGAGGGGCAAGCAAGAGTAGGGGGCATCTTAACTCCAAGACCTCCAGGCTTAGGTCTTGCACATAAGATGCCTGCCATGTATTTGGGAATATCTGAAGCCAAAGGCTGAAGAGTCTGGGAGGTAGGATACTTGCTGGTGGTAGTGGTACACAAACTTGAACGATTGAGCTCTACTCAGT
Organism: Alligator mississippiensis; assembly: GCF_030867095.1. NCBI lineage: Eukaryota > Metazoa > Chordata > Crocodylia > Alligatoridae > Alligator > Alligator mississippiensis. Next base: position 219,971,041 of record NC_081824.1, on the reverse strand, counting down.
TAATAGAATTCAGAACTGATTTGGCCCAAGACACAAAATTAAAAAAAAAAAAAAAGTTTGTACTATATGTAAGTAGGTACAAAACTGCTGCTTAAAAGCATGTTTATGGAGTACCTGAACTAAGACTTGCATCAGTTCCAAAAAAGGTAAAATTAATCAATTCTGGATGAATTCAGTGTATGGGTACCTGTAGTATAAAGTCAGTGTTTTCAGATTTGCCTCTCACTTCCATGTGCTCAGGGAGAGCAGGGTCTGACAGTAAGCAGGGGGAAGAGTGGTAGGGATGGCAGGGGAAAGAAGCTCTGGGGGCAGAGGACAAGGGGGCTAACTGACCTCCCCCCCACCCCCCCCGATCATTTTCCCTGCTGTAGCAGTGGCTAGGGGATAAATACAAGGCAAATCTCCAATAATTAGATTCTATACCTGGAAGATTATAACAAATTGATAAATTTTCTATATATAGAACCTGGTTATTGAAGGTTGTCTTGTATTCGGTATCATCTTTTATGTTTGAGTAAATACAGTAAGTTGAAATATTACATAGAAACTGCGTAAGACATGGGAGTAGTCTGCATCGTGTATTTTTACCATAAATCTATCTATAGGCTTTACTTGGAATTAATATGTCTTTAACTTTTTCATAAAAACTGAAATCCATTGTCAGATATACAATAATATTTGCAAATTAAAGTTCCACAAGACCATAAATGCAGTTCACACAGTTGCATTGTTAAAAAGTTTATATATATTTTTCATTGTACATATTACAGTTATGCCTCAGATTTTGGATAGCAGTTTCTTTTGGTAGTCTGTTGTTTTTCTAATTAGTAGGTATGAATTTCTGGCAGATTTCTATTGAATATTACATTTTTAGTGCTCTTAGCTAAGATGGGATCTCAACAAATTTTCATATTTGACTGGTTCTGCAAATCGGTCATTTTAAGAGCATTCACAGTGCATCTTCAGAACAAAGTAGATGCTTTCAGCTTGTACTTCTGTCTTTAAATAAAATAACATATAATTTTATGATTACTTCAAAAAATTGCATGTTCCCTGAATACCTTAAGAAATGTAATAGACAGAATTGGACTTAGAAATATATAATACCATAAAAATGTGCAATGAAATGTAAACAATATGCACTGACACTTTAGGAAGATGCAATATGAATATTAAACCTATGAAGTTAGCTATCCCACATCTAAACTGAGTATTTTATCTGTGTTGCATGCAGTTACTTTTTACAAATGTTTGTGTGTTGGCTTAACAAACTCCTTTGGTCTGTTGGGAGCAATGATTTTCTGGGTGATGGTTCCTTAATTATTCTCTCCACTAAATATTCTTCTTTGATTGGAGAGGAGATTAAAATGGGGAAGCAGAAATAACTGAATACTACTGGTAGCTTTTTTGATTTCATAGTTTGCTAACTCTTGTGGGGCTTGTGTCTTGTGAGTGTAAGGGTGTTGTTATGCAGGAGTGTGATGTGGGGTGGGGCTGATCTGGGTTGGTGGGGGTGGGTGGTGCAGTTCAGCATGGCAGGTTTGATCTGGGCCAGTGAGGGGAAGGTGTACAGCATGGCAGGCCTGATACAGGGTGAGAGGGTGCTGCCTAGCTTTTCCCCTGCCAGGCCCTGGATTGGGTGCTGCCTGCCACCCAGATTAGGGCTGCCATGCCATACTACACACTCACCTACCAGCCAGATTGGGCCCACCTACCCCTCTCCCCCAGCTGCATGCTGTGTTCCCCCTGCATGCCTCCAGCAGCTCCTGACTTACCTTAGCTTGTGACACTGTCTGGTGGAGCAAACAGGGAAAACGAATCTTCCCATCACCACTGCTGCTGCTGCTCTCTGGGCTGAGTTGAACCTGGAGAGCAGTAGTGGCTCAACAGTGGCCATGCAGGCAGGTTCCTTTTCTCTGCCTTTTCCTCTGTGCCAGTGCAAGTAAACCAGGGGCTGAGGGTGAGCTGTGAGGTGGGGGGCAAAGGGGGAGCCCCAAGGGGCAGGGAGGGAGCCCTAGAAGTGCAGGGGATGGGAGGACAGTGGTCAGCTCAATTTGGGCTAGCAGGGGAGGTGGCAGTGGGATAGATCTAGGGGTGTGGGGGGCAACAAGGACTCAGGGCAGGAAAGGGCAGGCAGGTATGACGGGACCCTGCCATCCCCCAGTAGCTTGCAATCTGGGCCACCTACCCTCAGTGTAGACGAGCTGGGCAGGCACAGAAACAACTTGGCTTCTAGCCACTCTGTCTAAGGGCAAGTTAGAAAAGTGCTCATTACAGGGGGTATTAACCATTTATGTGTGGCTGCTTGGAACATGTGATAATTTTAACACCAATTAAAATTAGAATGTAGTAAGTGTAACATGTAACCAGGCCCGAAGAGTACCTGTCTTTGATTGCTGCTGAGTTTAAATGAAAGGGAAAAACTGTTCTTAGGTAAAAGGTTTTAAAAATCCACACAGTCACTAACTTGGGAGTTCAGCTGCCAGAAATCAGAGGAGTTTCTGTAGGAATTGTAGGGAATGCTGAGGTCACCCTCCCTCCACTTCCAACTTTTTTTTTCTTTAAAGGTAGAGTTTAGGAAGACAAAGCTAAGATGGCTACTGATAAAGCATTGGAGTTGAACAGAACAAAGGCAGTGACAAAGAGGAATAAATGCAGGACCTGTGCAATAAACATTATCCTGAGTGGTTATGTGACAGAAGCTAATTAGGCATGAAATATCGTGCAATAGAAATCATGGAAAATCATCTACATACCCTTGGTTATTACCTACCATCTCACACCTGAATCTAGAAGAAGGGTCATCAAACAACTACTTGAAAAAGATCAGACCTTGACAAAAATATTCCCAGCTCTCAATTCTTCCTGTGCTCTTAGGCTGCATACTTCCTGCTGAAAAACAGGTACCTAAAGGGAGCCAGCCCATTTTTAACAATAAATGCAAGTCTCTTGCTTAGCATCAGAGGGGTCAACAACAAGGTTGATGTCGTGGCGGGTGTCTGCTGTAGACCGTCAGACCAGAAGGACAAGGTGGATGAGGTTTTCTGCAAACAACCTGCTGAAGTTTCTTGATCATAGGCCCTCATTCTCATGGGGAACTTGAATCACCCTGACATCTGCTGGGAGGGCAATATAGCAGTTCACAGGCAATCCAGGAACTTTTTGGAGAGTTTGGGGGACAACTTCATAGTGCAAATATTGGAGAGGCCAAATAGGGGCTGTGCTTTTCTTGACCTGCTGCTCACAAACAGGAAAGAATTGGTGGGGGATGTAGAAGTGGATGGCAGTGACCATGGGATGATTGAGTTCAGGATCCTGAAGAAAGGAAAGAAGGAGAGCAGCAGAGTAAGGACTCTGGACTTCAGAAAAGCAGACTTCAATTATTTTAAGGAATTGATGGGATCCCCTGGCAGGCAATTCTGAGGGGGAAAGGAGTCCAGGAGACCTGGTTGTATTTTAAAGAAACCTTACTGAGGGCACAGGAGTGACCTATCCTGATGTGCAAGAAGAGTAGCAATTATGGCAGAAGCCTTACCTTGGTTTGGCAGGGACCTCTTCAATGAGCTAAAACACAAAAAAGAAGCTTACAAGAAGTGGAAACTTAGACGCAACTAGGGAGGAGTACAAGAATATTGCTTAGGAATGCAGGGATGAAATCAGGAAGGCCAAAGCACAATTGGAGTTGCAGCTAGCAAGGGATGTGAAGGGTAACAAGAAGGGTTTCTACAAGAATGTCAGCAACAAGAGGAAGATCAGGGAAAGTGTGGGTCCTCTTCTGAAGGGGAAGAGGTAACCTAGTGACAGATGATACGGAAAGGCTAAAGTACTCAATGCCTGTCTCACCTGTCTTCACAGGCAAGGTCAGCTCCCAGACTACCTCACCTGGCAGCACAGTTTGGGGAGGAGGTGAGCAGCAGACAGTGGTGAACTAACAGGTTAGGGACTATTTAGAAAAGCTGGACATGCACAAGTCCATGGCACTATGCACATAAGGGTGCTGAGGGAATTGGCCGATTTGATTGCAGAGCCACTGGCCATTATCTGTGAAAACTTGTGGCAGTTGGAAAGGGCAAATATAGTGCCCATCTTTAATAAAGGGAAGAAGGAAGATCTGGAGAACTGCAGATCGGTCAGTGTTGCCTCAGTCCCTGAAAAAATCATGGAGCAGATCCTCAAGGAACCCATTGCTATGCACTTGGAAGAAAAGAAGGTTATTAGGAACAGTCAGCATAGGTTCACCAAGGACAAGTCATGCCTGACAAACCTAACATCCTTACAAGATGAGCTTGGGATCAGAAACTCATTAACGTATTGGACACTGAGTACCAAAGACTTAACATAGTAACTCCATGGCCCATTATAATTTATTTGATACTCCCTAACCTCTGCACTTCACAGGTAAGAGCAGTACCCCTAAACAGTCTTGTTCCTTTTTTTTCAGGTTTTACTGCATCTCCTGCCTATTGTCTACTTGATTTTTCTTATATCCTGGTTTTATTTAAATAGGGAGTTTTACCCAAGCTTTTGTTCTATCTGCTACTTAGTTCTTCTATGTCTACTTCTTGCTCAGAGGCCTGAGCGAAGGATACTATAATACCTGAAAGTTTGTCTATATCTATCCCAACCATGCAGTTTGTCCAATCAAAGATAGCACCCACAAAAATTCTTGCCTGTCATAATTCTGCTGGGAATGTAAGAACAAGAGAGATGGAAAGGAGACAGAATGGACAAAAGGTTTGCAGACACCTGCTGTTGAGCAGGCCTGAGTGGCCAATCCTTTAGGCAAGGAATGGACCAAACCTTTAGGTGTGAAGAGCTGCCACAGCCTCTGCTGCGTCTCCCACTCTCCCCATCTCCCGTTAGTGCTGGCTTTTAACTCAGTTGGCCAGCATGTGTCCATGACATCACCCACCAGCTTCAGCTGTATATGAGCATGGCTGATGAACTGCGCAGACTTTTTTCCTTGGCATTGTTCTGTCAGCATTGGACAATCTGAGATAGGTAAGTAATTTCCAATTTCGGGTTCTCTCCTCTCGGTTTGCCCCACCCCTGTGCTTGTGTCCCTGGGACACAATGCCAAAGAAGAGATGTTCTGATAAAGGAGAACTAAATTGAGTGAGAAGTTTGCTGTAATTAAGAAGTTGGGGTGGTGGTGAAGAAAAAAGCAGGTAGGCCTACGGGGAGAGGTGGAGATTAGGAGACAGCTAGAAGCCAGAGCCCAAAGGGGAATTAGATGATATGGAAGAGATTTGAGAAAAGAGAGAACAGAAGGTAGGATGATCTGTGGATGAAAGGGAAGAGTAGGTGGCTCTGTGCAGTTGCAGACTTCTTACTAAGAGGAATCAACAGCCGCAGCAATAGAGCATATTCAGAGAGAACATACATGTTTCTTTTTGTAAGGAGTGAGGGTGCAGACTTGAGGCTCAAAAAGACCCTCATGGGAATGGGGAAGTATCACTGATCATCTTTCATGTTGGGACAGATGACAGTGCTGAAACAGATCAAGGACAAGTATTCCAGACTGGGGGAAACACTGAAAGAAGTGGAGTCTCAAAGCTGATGTTCAGTAGGATTCTTCCATTCCATAGAAGAGGAGGGTGATGGTGTGTCAAGTCAATGAACATCAACAGATGGCTCAAGTATTAGTGCAAAGAGGAAGCTTTTGTGATATATAACTACAGGGAGGCATATATGTGAAGAGGATTCTTCTTGACAAACGGATTCCAGCTGATTACCTGGGATGCCAGCCTTCTGGGATCAAAGCTAACACAACTGATAAGAAACGATTGTAACTAAGAGTTCGAGGAGCAAAAGTTGGTAGAGACTTGTGTAATTTCCATGCTTAGTATGCAAGAAAAGGATAAAACAATGGATTAAGAAACAAACAGAGGATAGAGGGGTATGGATAGCAAGGTAAAGAGACAGTACCAATGCTGCTGAATGCAATAGTCAGGGAGATGATGCAGTTAATGAAAGAATTGTATAACACATCAGGAAGTGTATGGGTGTTGTCACTGAGAAACAACAGAAATGTTTGTATACTGCTGCAAGCAGTCTAGGCAAGAAAATAGAGAAACTTTAAAGTCCAAACTGGATATTAGTGAGTAATAAAAAAGTAGAACAGTAATCATGACTAGAACACATGCCTTGGTATTGAAGGGTATTCGCTGTTTAGGAGTGTTCAAAATAAAAAAAAGTAAGTGTGGTAGTGATGTAGCATTATATATTAATATGGTAGACCATGAGAAATAAGAAATGATAGCATGGATAAAACAGAATCACTTTAGGGAGGATGATAGGTTTTGCTAGGGTCTGTTATAGAGACAGCGTTGGCTATGGATAGATATCTTTATCTTGTGTTCAGAGAAAGAAATGCTCTTGGGAATTGTTGTTATTGTAAATATTATGGTAACTTCCCAGATACAGATTGAAGAAGAACTCCTACTAATATTGGTAAGGTCCATATATTCCTGGATGTGATAATCATCAGACTTCTTCCCCATATAGTCAATAAGCCAACAAAAAATGATGCCATGCTACGCTTATTTTGGTAAGTAGTGATGACATTATAGAAGAGAGGGGAATGACATAATCAAAGATTGATTAATCTTAAATTGAATGAGAGGTTTAAAAAATTGGTAAGATAGGTCTTCAATTTCCAAAACATTGCCACAGTTGTGGAGGGGATGGGGGAAGGAGACTGGGGACATGATGAGTTTAAGACTACCCTCCAACAGTTAGATTCTATACATGGAAAATTACAACAATTTTATTATTTTCCATGCATAGAATCTAATTATTGGGTGGTTTTCTTAAATTCAAAGTTGTCTTGGATTTGGGTAAATATGGTAATAAAGATGTGATATAGGCGGCAGAAGGCCGGGGCTAATGGGGCTAAGCTCCCCCAAACATGGGGCAGCGGTGGCAGCACAGAGGGCCGCAGGGCAATCTGGGTGCAGGCTCCGGGTGGCTGCAGCAGGGGACATGCACAGACACAGACACGCAGCCTGTACACAGCTAGGATTGCAACCCAGCAGCTGTGGAGTACTGCCCACCACTGCAGGCAAGTCAGTGAAGGAGAAGGGGAATGGGGGGGAGGCAGAGATCTAGGTCCCCCTACTGAGGGAGGGAGTGGGACAGAAGCAGGGGCAGGGGCTTGGCTGAATGGGGCCTGGGGCACGTTGTAGGATGGTTGAAGCCCAGGCAGCTTATCCAGGGCTGAAGAGGGGTTCCCACTGCTGCGTGCATGCCAGGCAAGGCACTGGGGGCATGTTCCCCCTGGATTTGTGCGTGGGGCAGATGCAACCTGCCCACTGTGGTCTGGGGCTCTGCGCCCAGCTGCCACTGGCTTGCGAACAGTGTGATGGTATGTGCCTGCTGTAGCCATGCAGGCAGGGTTCACCCCAGCCGCTGCCACGTTCCTCTCTCACTGTGGGGGCCTTGATCTGGCCCTCCTATGCCCCTTCCCTTTCTGCCCTACCCCTTCCCCTTCCACAGACTTATCTGCTGGGCAGGGGTGTGTGGGTGTGTGTGTGCATGTGTACTCATCCCCCCCAAGTAATATTTTCTTCCTCTGCCTATGTAATATAACCCCTATAAATGGTTATATCCTGTCCTGTTAAGACTTGTGAGTATTGTATATAAATCTGACAGAGCAACCAAAATTTACTTATTTGAATTGATTGGTACAGTATGACCCAGACTAATATTTCATCATTATCTTTGCCTAAAACTGTTTTTATTAAAAGTTTGTTTAAAACTGATCTGTAAAGTTTGGCATGACTACCTCTTGCTCCTTGCAGCTTTAAGTTTTCTGTTATAAGCCTACAGTTGTGAGACTCTTTTGTGGGGTTGGAAAGGAAGGATTTAAAAATGTAATGGAGAAATTTAGTTTTCATTCAAACAAAATGAAACCAAACAATTCCTTCTGTCCAAATGCTGTTAGTGCTTTTCCTTATAAGGATATCCTTTAAAGTATAAGCTAATCATATGGAGGAGCAAACAGATTTTGAATAATACAAGTCATTTAGATTTAGAATGTATCCTAGAAAATAGTCTTCTGAATTCCTGTGTATGGTGGCATGGTAGTAGTTGACAGGAAACAGTTAAATTTGATTAGAAGAAAGAAAGGAGAGGAGGGCAGCAAAACATGGCCTGAAATACTAAGACTAATTCTAATTGAAGTACTTGGGCATCTATACATGTGCTCCAGAGTGGGAGTGGGGGTGCTTTAATTAGAGCAGCTCCAAGGGCTGTTTTAATTAAAGCACCCACAGTATCATGTGTATTCAGGATCTGCGCTTAAAAATGGCAACAGGAGTGTTTGAACTAAAGCTCGTTTGATGCCCCAGTCACAATTTTGAAGTGTGGGGACACTGAATAGCCATGACACAGAGGCTGCTGAGTGCGTTAATTAACATGCTTCAGCAGACTCAATTAACCTGCTCTGACATGCTAATTAATATGTATAGCATGTCTGGCATGTGTATAGGTGCCCCTTGAGTCTTAGGTTTGGCAGTCTTGCCAGCTTCCAGCAAATACTAGATGGAAACCTTCATACTTCGTTAAAAGAATAAATAAGTAGAATTATGAATCTGTTGAAGTGTTATATCTGATCTTGTAATGCAAATGTGAACAAACACAGAAACCAAACAACATTGAATTATAGATCAGACCACTGACCAACTGAGTGAACCAACAGATAGGAAAGTGGACAGCATGTGCTATGCATACTAACATGCATGCCCTAATACATAAAACTAAGAATATAAAAAGTGTCAGACTGGTCAGATGCATCTAGCCTAGTATTTGGTCTTTGACAGTGGCAAATAGGAGGTGCTTTATAGGGATAGTATCTGAGCATAGTATGTCAAAAGTAATCTACCCCTATAATCAACCAGCATGGTTAAGGGATTTCAGAGCTGTTTAATAGTTCTCAGTGGTCCTGTTCAATGTAGGGGTTATCAGTCTTTTAAGAGCAACAGGATGAATGAATGCTGCTCAGTCCAAGGTGAACCACTGATCACCACAACTGCCATTTCTACTGCTGATTCCCTCTAATGTCAAATTGTAGCCAATGCATCTATGATCCAAGTACCCCTGTCACTGAATTGCCACTGATGTCTGGGATTTTTGGGCTCGATGAAATTGCTTGGCAGGCTGAATCTGTCCTGTGGGCCATAAATTACTTACCCCAATTCTAATCCGTCTTTTGAACCTGATTACACTATCTGCTTCTACAGCTTTCTGTGGCCATGAGCTCCACAAGCTGACTATACGCTGTGTAGAAAAGTACTTCCTCTTGTTTGTTTTAAATCTGTCTACTGATAATTACAGTGGATGCCCCTTAGTTCTTGTATTCCTGGACTTCGTGAAAAGCAATTCCCTTTTCACTTTATCTACGCCTTTCATAATTTTTATAGACCTCTATAATATTCCTCCCCTTCCCCACCTACAAGTTTTTGAAGGGCTAACATGAAGGTTTTAAATTTCTTCCGGTTTTTTTAATGATCTTTTTGAATGGAAAGATGAAAAGTTTGCTCGTCATCCATAAAAGAAATGTCAAGATTGCCATGCTAGAACTCTGCAAATAAATGTGACTTATATGATAAGTCATGAGACCCCAGGAAATGTGTTTTGTATCCTACTGCTTGGTATTTGCTTAGAGCAGATTTAATAATGTATTTCTACTTCTGTTTTTTAGCTGATGTTTTGATGCTAGCCTGTGACAGCTGCATACTTTAAAAAAAAAAAGAAAAGAAAGAAAAGGACTCTCTGGGGAGAGAATGAAAATATGAAAATGGCTTATTTCACTTAGACCACACAAGTATGAAGAACATATTAGATAACAGCAATGCTAACACAAGTGGCGCCGCTGGGAAGGAGTGGGGGTGGGGGAAGAAAAGAATTCGTATTGGGTACCTTATGAACTAAAGCATGAAATTTAGAAATATACCTTCCAAACATAAAAGGTTAAGTGGAAAAACTTGTATGAAATTTTAGAAGACGTAGATGCTTAGTTTCAGGCATGTATATATTTTCACACCCTGATTCTCCCAGTGCTTTGACCACTTTCAGTTATCAGTAGGCTTCTTTTCCTTGCTTTTTTGGGAAAACAGTACAGTAATGGGATATTAAACTTTTTAATTTATTTAGGGCAACAAATTACTGGTCAGCCATTGATGAATAACAGGAAAAAGGGATGAAAGTGAAAAACTAAGTCTCCATTGTGCAGTATTTCTGTAGTGGTGTGAAGAAAATATAACAGAATAATTGTAACCAAAATCATTTAGGGTTTTCTATTTAAAAGACTGATTGATACAAATATCATACAACATTTATTCTACACTTAACTTCAGTCTCCTGTATAATTTGTCTTGTGGGCACTATTCTGCTTATCAATTTTATTGTTTCATGGCCAAAGATGCGTCCGTGTGTGTGTAAACTTGTGTTAAATAAAATATGGCAGTATTACAATGCTAGATGGCAGGTGGTATTAAACAACTGGTGTTCTTGTGTTTGAGTTTTTCCAAACAGCTTTACACCTTTACAAATTGGAAATGTTCTATATCTTTTTTTCACTGTGTCTCTATTTAGTTTGTTGAATGCTGTTATAGGGAAATTAAAGATTAAGCTGAATAAGTCATTAATAGTGTTAGTGATATTGTAGCAGTAATTGTCCAGGAATTGTGTGAGTGGCAAAGATTTCTTACATAAGTATCTTGTATTTGACCAATTGCGTAGTTGGGGTAGAGCTAGACAAGCTTTTGAATGCACGACCTAAAGAAAAATATCTTGCGTTCAAAAGCTTGTCTAATTCTATCCCAACTATGTAGTTGACTCAATAGCAGATACTGCTCTAAGAAATCCTTACTTATCACATAAAGTGTAATTATACGTTCTAGTTGTGTGAGATCTTATATGAAAAGTCTTTGTTTTTGGTGGTGTTTTTTTAGCGTGCTAATAAATAATAACAGAAATATGGGCACAAAAAGGAATATAGCTGAAATTTTAGTTTAATTCAATGCTGTCACAGAGTGACTAGCCTCTTTAAAGGGAATATGGGGTCTGTTCCCTTCCTAGATTGATTAGCTGTAACACACTTGAAGCCTGATGAAGAGCACCTGGCTCTTATAAAAGGCAGCAGAAGTTGACTGAAGGGAGAAGCTGCCCAAATAGGGAGGCTCCAAAAGAAGTCTCTGGATTAGGGGAAAAGATCCAGCCTGTGGAGAGCCAGGTTGGGAAGGGAATCCAGGGACAGAATGAGACTCAGAACTGGAAAAAAATGGAAGGTGAGCTAAATGGAGCACAGGAGAAGCTTGCTTTCTGAATTCCAAAAGGGTGGCAATCTACGCGACTGATTTGCAAGGTATTCAATACTGTATGGATTATTGAGCACCCAGCAGAGAAACTGTGGCAGGGTGTCCACAATAGAACACTATGCTGCAAGAAAATGCTCAAAGCCTGTCTCCTGCTACAAAAGGGGAGTGCATCTACATGAGGTGCTTTACTGCGCAGTAGACTAATTTGCTGTGCAGTAAATTTTCACTGTCTACTTGTGCGTGGCAATTAGGGCACAGTAGACTAATTTACTATGCTGCCGGATAGTCCCATTAGATGCACGTGGTATCTAGCAGTGCAGCAAATTACTAGGCTTAAAAGCACAGATTCATTTACTTTGACTCAAATTGAGCTGGAGTATATTTAGTTTCATTAATTGCACACGTAGACATGCCCATGGAAGAATAAAATGGAGGAGAAATACAGTTTTCCTTAGAGCTCATTATTTCTTTAAATATTTTAAGGAATAGGTTATTTGAATGGGTGGTATATTTTGTTTTTCATTAACAGTACAGCTAGGAAGGCTTGCCAATGTGATTGTCTAGTCTGGAGATTCTTAGTTGGGCTGATGCTGAACCCAAGGGTGCCATAAAATCATTTTAAGGGTCTTGTAGGGTGCCTCTCTTCTGGGTGACCCTAGCAAGAGTGCGCCTGTCCATGGCTTGTGGGTGGGTATCTCTGTGTTTGGCTCTGAGGCAGGAAGGCAAAATGGGCTTCTCCCTTCCTCCCTCCAACTCCTTTGCACTGAGGCACCCTCCATTGCTTGGAGCTCTGTGAACACCTCTACCCAGCACTGTCTAGCCTGGCCCAGCCCAGACTGCCACAGGCTCTGAAGGACATGGCCAACCAGCTCTGCATCAGTTCAACAGGGGCTTTCTTTGGGTGAGTCCGGGACCACTGAGTTCCAGTTTCAGTGCATGCTCCCAACTGCAGGCTCCATCTCTGCTCCCCATAGCCCCTCAATATAAACTTCCATTCCCTTCTGCCCTTTGGCCTGTCCCCTCCCACCACCTGACCCCACGTGTCCTCTTTTCCACTCCTCTGCCCCTCAGCACCCACCACACACTGTGTGTAGTTTAGCACCTTATGCCTGCCAGGTGTGCAGACCTGGAGACCAGATTCTGCCTTGGTCCATCTCTGGGCTCTGTCTGTTCTGGTTGCTGGCTGGAGTTCATGGAGAATTGCCCTGGGGAAAATAAGAAAATGACTTGCTGATTTCTGTAAGGAGTCCATGTGCTGTGAGAGGAGCACATGTGTGTGCATGGGCAGAGCTGGGGGAGCGCAACCCATCTGCAGCCTGAAGGGGTCAAATTAAATGTATACTATATTATTAATATTATATAATAATGTAATGTTATAATTAATATTAATTTATTATATTATTATATTTATATGTATATTGTTTTTTAAAAAGGGGACCAGCTAAATTCTGAAAAGTTATGTGGGGGTACCTTGAATCTAAAAAGGCTGAGAGGCAAAAAACTTATCTCACCTGCGTAAGATTTCCCTGAATTAATTCCTGCTTTAGTTCCTATCACTGTGTGTTGAGCTAGTGCAGAGGTGATCTTGGAGCTCTTGGCAATCGTCTCCATGAAGTCATGGGAGACAGGCCTATGTACCAGAGAACTGGATTGCCCTCTTAAAAAAAAAGCAAGAAGGGGAACCTGGAGAACTACAGATGGGTTCGCCACACCTCAATACTTGGGAAGTTACTGAAGCATATCCTAAGGAAGGCCATTTGCAAGCATCTGAAGGAGGAAAGGTTGATTACAAGCAGCCAACATAGATTTATGAAAAACACATTGTGTCAAACCAACCTGATCTGCATGAACACATGTCTGGATGGCAACACTATGGGAAAAGGATTTGAGAGTCTTTGTAGACCACAGACTCAGTATGAGTCTGTAGTATGATGCAAACGCACAAAAGATGAATGAGGTTTTGGGCTGCATCAAGAGAAGTGTCAGATGCAAGATGCAGGAGATGATGGTGCCTCTCTAATTGGTACTGGTTCGGTCTCATCTGGAGTACTGTATGCAGTTTGGGTCTCTACATTGTAAAAAAGGTTGTGGAGAAGTTAGAGAGGGCCCAGAGGCAGGCAACAAGGATGATCAAGGGTTTGGAAAACAGGTCCTATGAGGAGAGACTGAAAGAGTTAGGCATGTTCAGCTTGCAGAAAAGGCACTTAAGAAGGGACATGAAAGAAGTCTTAGGGGTGTGTGAAGTGGGTCCTATTTGGGATTGGGATTCAGATTTGGTCTGAATCAGGGATGGTGATTCGATTAGTTGATTTGGATCACTGTCCCTGATTCTATTTGGCCGAATCCAAATCTGAAGATTCGATGCTGATTCAGAGAATCAGCATTTTGGACACAGACACAGATCTTAATGTTTTTTCTACATACCTCAAGGTACCAGTGTGGCTTGTGAACGCTGCAATGTTGGGGCAGATGGAGCATCCCACAGGAGTGCCGGGGGGGGGAGAGGGGGCGGGGCCCTCCATGTGCTTGGTGGCAAACCCAGAAGTGGATCAGAAGTGGACATGGGCCCCCACCATGCTCTCCTGGCTTGGCGGTCTGCTGCCGAGTGCACTGGGGAGTCCCTGGCACTCCTGTAGGATGTTCCATACGCCCAAACATCGCAGCATTCATGAGCCACCTGCTACCTAGAGGTATGTAGAAAAAACATTTAAAGCTGTGTCTATGTCTGAATCACCGAATCTTTCTGAATTGATTCAGGGGGTTCTGATTTGATTTGGAAAGATTAAAGGGTCCTCTGATTCAATTCAGATTCAGAGATTCGACCACCAAACTGGGCCGAATCGCCGCTGAATCGAATCAGAGCCCAAAGCTTTGCACAGCCCTAGTCTTTAAATACTTGAAGGGCTGCCATAAAGAAGAGGGGAAACACCATTTCTCTCTTGCAGCAATTTAAATTTAGATTGGATATGCAGAAAAACTTCATTGTGAGAATAGTGAGGCTGTGGAATAAATTGCATACAGAAGTTGTGGACTCCCCATCACTGGAGGTGTTCAAGAAGAGGTTGACAACCACTGGTTGGGGATCATCTAGGTGTATAGCTATACCTATTTTCTACCATGGATGTTTTCCATGCTTCTGGGCTTTGTTGTTTGGTCCTACTCCCCCCCCCCCCACACCTTTTTCTTTCTGTTATATGTATCAGGGCATTTTTAAGCCTCCACAGAGGCACTGGGTGTTGGCTGTAGCCAGCACCACCCAGCTAAGGCTGGGGACTTTAACTAGAGTGTGCTGATTCTTCTGCTAGGAGGAAAGCCGGAGGTTCCTGGATAGAGGGTCTTGCCTTTCCACTCAGGGTCAGACCAACTGCCACATTCGGGGTCAAGAAGGAATTTTACTTCATGGTCAGACTGATATGCACTGTAGGGGCTTTTGCATTCCTCTGTAGTAGGGGGATGGCCCTCTACCTAGGCCTTCTTTAGCATATACTGACAACATTTTATAGAAACAGGTCATTGGCTGTCATAGTTCCCTGCTTTGCCTGTGGTAGGTTAGGGTATTAGGTCTCTATTGTGTCAGGGTTGAGGGTAGTCTTCTGTAGACCTTAGATTAGAGGTGTGTGTGATGCTCTGGCCAGGAAGGATCCTGCCTCAGGCAGGAGATTGGATTAGATGACCTCTGGAGGTCCCTTCCAACCCTACTTCTCTATGGCTATATAACTCTATATATTGAGAGAAGAAAAACATTCAGTCTTGATTTTAAGTATTTCATTGATGAAGAATCTACTTAGTTTGCTATGTGGTTCCAATGATTAATTAGCCTCACTGCTGAAAAAAAGAAAAGAAAAAGAAAATCTTATCGGGGGTACTCATTTATCTACCTACAGCTTCTAGTCATTGGATCGCGTTATGTCTGTGTGCTAGAATGAAGAGTCCTCTTGTCAAATTTCTGTTCCCCTTCAAGTACTTATACACTGTGATCAGGTAACCTTTTAACCTTTGCTTTGATAAGCTGCGTAGGTTGAGCTCCTTGAATCTTACTCTGTAAGGCATGTTTTTCAGTCCCTTAATCATTCTTGGGGCTCTTTTCTAAAACCTTTGCAATGTTTCAAACTTTTTCTTGAATGATAGGTATTAGAAATGGATACAATATTCCTGTAATGGTTGTTCTGTGATATGTTTTCAGTTATTGCAGGGCAGATTAGTAAATCCTCTCTTCCTAGAGGGGCATAATCTGTGCAGTAAATTTTCAAGCGTTTAGAGCCTGCTTTTTTGTAGCTACTTTATAGGGTGCTGATCAGAGATTGAAATAAATTTGTTTAATTAACAAATACTGTTTTTCCCTGAAATGGTTAACATTTGCCAGCGAATTGAACTCTGCTACTTTTTTTTTTCTTCCCTTGTTTAAAAATCTCTGAACACTTGAACCTGATCCTCTGTTTGGATCTCAGAAATCCTTTATTATAATTGCAGATTTAGGACTTTGCTTGGTACGCATGTTTTAGGGAAAATTATGTTTAAATTTCAGACCCAGCTAAGAAGCTATATTGATGCATGTGTGTGTACAAAATCAATCAGTGTACAATATATGATCAATATTGTTTCTTAGTTGGGTCTCAAAGTAAAATGTAAAGATATATAATATTGTCTGTGACCTCCACAGAATTAGAATATGCAGGAGGACAAGAACATTAATATAGTGTGAAAATTCACAGTTGTTTTTCAGAACAGTTGTTTTGTGCAGACTTGCCAGTGTTTGAAGTAAATTCAACAACTGGCAATGTTCACATTAAAGTCAGGAATTTTCTCCATTTTTGAGAGGTGGAGAGGGACAAGGCAGTATGTATTCTGCTAGTTCTTTTAGAATGCATGTTGATGCACACTCATTTCATTAAGTTACCCAATTCAGCTTAGCAGATTACTTTGGTTTTAGCATGATTTTGAAATAATAAAATTGTTTACTTAGGAAAAGAAAAAATATGGCTTTATATGTTATTGTGCAAGCCCAAAAAAGTGGAAGATCGCTATTAAGTTTATTAATGCTTGACTTTAGACTTCTGCTTTCTAAGAAACTGGGATAAAACAAACGTATCTAAGGCCCCCTCTACATGTTACACGTATCGTGCTATTAACTGGTTAATTGGGCAATTACCTTGAGATCAGCTACAACATGCAAAATAGCGATCATGATACAAAAAGCTCCAACCAGCTCTAAAATTAGGCCTCGAACATGTGTAGTAATTTTATAGCTGGTTGCTATTGAACTTTAATTTGCACATGTAGCAGGGTCTCCCCTGTGCCTGGAAGTCCCATCAGCTCTGGGCTCCCAGCTTCAGTGGTTCAGTCTTCTCAGCCGGGGCTGCAAGTCCCACAACTTGTGGGTTTTCTCAGCCCCAGCATCTGTGGACTCAGGGTCTTGGCAGCACCCTGCAGCTGCTGAAACCCAGAGTCCCACAACTGGTCCTCACAGCATGCCTCCTGGTGCCAAGACACAGCTATGTCCCAGCAGCTGCAGGGCATGGGTACAATCTCCCAGCCTCAGGAGTGCACGAAATCCCCAGAGTGTGGAGATCACTGCTGTGGGATCTCTCTGCCCTGGATGGGGAGATAGGGAGTGGGGGGGAATGGGAGCTTGCTTCTTGCCATTGCAACAATGTGTGGTGTGGGATCTAATGTGCAATCCCACAATCAATCACGACTCCTGCCATGCCCATGTGGCGTGGCAGGAAGAGCAATTGTGTGAATTGTACATTAGATCCCATTGTGCGTTTACCTGGATAAATGGGGCCTAATATTCACTTTTATGTTGCTAGTCAGACCCCAACTCACCGAAGGCTGTTAAACGTTCTCATTATCATTTCTTCAGAAGCAGCAAATTGTAACCTAAATTCTTGGGTCTCATCTACCTGGAAATGTAACATTTCTCAAAGGGTTAAAATAAAAGTAAGTGAATATGGGTGAACTAAATACAGGAGTACTCATTCTTCAAATAGTAGTTGCAGTACTGATATGGAGAGGAGGAAATGCTTAGTGGCATAATTCTTGATATCATTCCGAGATTCTCTGAAATGCAGAGTTAATAAAAAGGTGAATTAAATGTTTAATAAAATAGTCATAACTATAGTAAACCTTAAAACTGGACTTTATTGAACTGAAATGATCTGATTCATTCTGTTTTGGCTCTTCTGCTTACATTTCTGTAATTGATACCAATTGCAGAGGTCAAAGGCTATTAATAAATCTAGAAAGATCCATCTTTTCGAAACTCCCCTTTCCCTCAGGAAACATGCAGGTTTTAAAGACTACATCTACAATTATTATAGAGATAGATTTGTATTTAACTGTCTACCTATTAACATAATCGCTTTGCATCTTCCATTTTGACTTAATAGTCATGCTAAACTGTGCCAGTTTTCTGATATGGACAAGTCATCAGGGACTAAGTTGATACTGTCAAACTTATTTTACTGTACTCTGTAGAATTAATTTGATTTCTTTTCCTGCAAGGGAAGAACTGTATCTTTATTCCCTGCCAGAAGTTACCACGTCTAAATGCATTCTGTTATTAAACTTTCTAGGTGTAGTTGTTCATAAGGTTCCACGTATCTTCAGTAGGTTTTATTTTTCTGAAATGACTTCTAAAGTTTTAGGAACCTATATACCTGTGAATACTGTATCAGGCAGCAATATACCAAGAAGGCTAAAAAGAAAGCAAACAAATGTTACCATGGAACCTTGCTGTTTGGTCAAGCAGTAGTGTTCATCTGTTAATTGTCTTCATTTCCAGCAATGAAACCTCTGCCTTCCAGGCTGACATGAAAAGGCATTCACATGTTAAGATGGTTCATTGGTGCTATCATGGCTCTTAAATTTTGATTAACAATTGCATAGATTCCCACTTTATTTCTTATTATTATCTAACCCTTCTTATTTGCAAAAATTGGAATACCAATGCACTGGCAATGCATCTCACGTGAAGCTTTTTTCCCTTAGTGAGCAGATGCAAATCCACAGACTGGAGATAGAACAGCAGTGCCTGGAAGGCGTTTTAAGATTTGCCCCATGATTTATATCATGTTATTTTCCCTGTAGGGAAAAGGTTTCCTCTGTTAGTACTTGGCACCATTGTTATCATTGTTAGTGACACATCTGGAGTTGTATATGAATATGATAAATGAACATCCAGTTTTGTACCTGAAAGAGGATGATTTTGCCAGCAAATGGTTAGGAGCACGTGATGCTTAGGGTATAATACACTGTAGATACCAGTATTTTACATGTTATAACCATAAATGCAGATGTTTCATCTAAATTGCTGTTAAACTGGTGTGTCTCATGAGAATTACATTCACTTTCTGAAAAAGCTTCTTCCAACACTCGTCAGTGCAGCAGATTTGCTGTAAAGTGAATCTTTTCCACATTAGCTGCAGTTATTAATGGATCCTTCCCTGAATTAATCTTATCTATTGTTTTCAGAAAGCTTAACCCATGCACACAGTGTATGGTAACTTGGTTCACTGTAGGAGTATTGAAACTCAAGGTTTGCTGATAGACTCTTCCTGATCTGTTTAATGTGATGGATGTGGAGAGAGATTTGTTTTACACTGAATAGATTGCAAGTAAAAGCAAACATTGCATCTTGCTCTGAATGTGATGAATGTGGGACTTGCATGCCTGAATATTAAAAACATACATTGTTTGAATGGGCAGGTATGCCATATCCATATATCTGATCTCTGATTTATACCTATCTATACTAGTTATTTTCTTTGATATGCCTTCTGTGTACCAGATTGTAGATGGGAAGAACTCAAGCCTGTTCTAATGACCAGCATTTACAGGCACATGGGCTCAGGCAGTACAGTGTAGCACAGAGCACTTTGCACCACATAGTTGGAGGCAGCAGCACTGAGTAAAGATCCAGTTGCTACAGTCCAAATGGAGTCCTTTTATCATTGCACAAAAGCTCTGTGCATGAAACTATAGGATGTGTTTCTAGTAAATTCTTAAATGCACAAAAATCCAGTTCTGTAATAAGCATCATCTGTGAAACACTAGACTTGTAACATTTAGGTTAGATACAGACATTCAAAAAGCCTGAGGTGGAATTGATCTAAGTTACGTAGTTTTCTGTAAGTGATGTAGTTTAGATCAGTATGTTATTAGTAAACTGCACCGTTGTGGATCTGACAAGTACCACTAAGCCCCATGGTGACTCAGGGCCGTACTATAGCTTAACTAGTTGTTTTCCTATTTGTCTTTATTAGGGTATCTTGAGAAGTGTGTGTGCGCGTGTGTGTGTGTGTGTGTGTGTGCGCGTGTGTGTGTGTGTGTTCAGGTGGTCCAATTGTGTACCAAAATTAAGTATTCATAACTTTAAACTGGTTGAACTTGTATTCAGAAATATACCTCTGCAGAGCAGATAATATGAAAGAAATATAATTCCACTTAATGTGCGGTGGATTTGTGCTGAGAGTAATGAATGGGTTTTTTTTGTTTTGTTCTGTAAAGAAAGAAGCAATGGAAAATAATTTGATGGTATTTGTCCTTTTCTGAGTAAATAAATAAAACTATGGACCTACATTTTACATGCAAGATGTGTATATCTTAACAACTTCATCTTTTCTTGTGCTTATAAGCAGTATTCTGCTTTTGGGTAATGACTATATTATTATTAAAACGATTAATTCGGTAAACTACAGATGATAAATAACACTCCAGTTTGCTGTTAAGTTAAAGGTGGCCTAACGCATTCGTTCTAAATTTCTTGGCTTTTCCCCAGCTATTTTAGTTTCCACAGTCGGATGCTAATTAGGTAAATGTTTCCCCATTTATTTGTATCACTTATTTTCATAAATTATTGCATGCAAATTACAGAAGACATTCATACAGAAAACCTGTTTTTTTCAAAGTAAAGAGTTTTAAAGTAAAGAATAGTAAATGTTTATGCCACGTGTTAACTAGTAAATAGAGATCCATAAAAATCAAGTAACTGACATTGTTAAGTAGCATGTAACCCCCTAGAAAACAATTGAAGTTTTTTTTTCTTGAAAAAGTTCAAAGTTGACGGTGAGTTCACTGGATGAGATGCAATATGAACTTGGGCAAAAGTGCATTGCCAGGACAAGCTGTCAAAGGCTTGCTTACTGAGTGAAGAAACATTAGCATTTATACCTCCTGCTTGGAGATCATACCTGAAACATAATCTGTGCTCTCTGTTATCCATATGTCTCAGTATCCAAAAGATTAAATGGTAGCTAATCCTTTGTCACATGTGTAAAAAATAATTTTGCTCTTTGATTATTTTTGTCTGTGAAACGTTGTTGAGAAAACTCTCTTTAAAAGATATTGTCAATTTCACATTGAACTTAAAGCAAAAATGGCCTTAACAAATCTTAAAATCAGTGATAAAAGTTATAGTATAAAATCAAACAGCTCTTTTTAAGCAAAGAAGCCTTTCCCTGAAGTGATGTAAACTCAAATTGTTGCATGCTGAATTCAAAACTGAAACTGAATTGATTTTCATGGTTCCAATCAGTGAAATAAACATTTGTTACAAAGGAGGATGAAAATTTTAAAATGTTATATCTTGATCTGGCAGAAAGAAAAACAGCACAGTAGCATCAGTGCAAAATCTGCTGTTTCCAGTAAAGATCATGATGGCTAAATACTTTGGGCTTCACAGAAATCTTCTTTTTAACGGTGAAACTTTCATGGCTTTCTTATGTGTGTCACGATAGCACATACTGTCATGACACACAGTACTGCATGCACTGCTTTTTGTGTTTGATATGAAGAAAATATAAAATTAGAAAATATGTCTTTTTCTTGGATTGAGCTCTGAATGTAACTGCTGATTAGTTCAGAAACACTCTTTTGAAAACTAAAAGCAGCCAATGTGTTGTTTGAGACTTTAAGGACTTTAGAAATAAAGAGTCAACTCTTGAAAATCTTTGGCTGAAAAAAAATGTAATCTATAACTTACAATTATAAAGCAAAATATTTTAATATAGTTTAACTTCTATTCTCTTTAAATATCTTCTGTTCCTACACTGCATTCTTTACACTGTGGTCTGTGGGTTTTAAATGGAATCCCATCTCAGATGGTAACAACGAGGCCATTTGAATGTCCTTCTGTAGGACATTAGGCTATACGTCCTGTTGCACGTAAGGGATTAATTAAATAGCTGTGGATATCACACTGCAGACAGGAAGGTCACTGTCAGCACTTTGTGTGCTTATGCTAACCAATTATGCATCATTTTACTCTTCTAAAATAAAGCATAATTAAATGTGGATCTGAAATACTGAAATGTAGAACAGTTACTGTAAATTAATTGACTGAAGTTTTGTATAGGCAGTTGTTCACTCTTAATGAATTCTGAAGTGGACTTCAGATTGTGGCTTCTTATATTAATTATGTGGGATACATAAATATTTTCAAAAGAGTTCTGTTCCATTATCAGTCTGATCAACAGTCTTGTTGCCAGATTGTCAAGCATTGCTTATATTATATCTGTATCTACATCAGCTGCATTTCTTGATATACATGAGGTCTTAATTTTCATTGTCAAGAAAAAGTAAGTGTTCAAGATCCACTTTGGATGAAGATCCTACTTTCATGCCAGTCGTTATATCATTATGATAAGCTTAGCAAAGACCCATTTTTATTTGTGAAAAAAATATTTCATTAATTTATTTAGGCAATACAATAGAAGGACCACAAGCAGATAGTAACAGAATGGTACCCATATGTCAGAGACGCTCATGGCACTGACAGATGTGACAGTTTCTTGTGTGATCAGCCACTGAAAGTGCTCTACAGCCATGCAATGACAGAAGTGCACAGCTGCAGAGTGCTTTAAAAATGCCTGATTGGGCGATCTGAATGTTTATTATATGAGGGTTCAGATGAGAGCTCTCCAAAGCAGAGTGTCTTCATTAATGTCTGTCAGCATGGCCAGGAGAAGGGCTCAGTGGCGCAGCCAAGCTCTGCTCCCCATGCTGTCTTTGGAATGGGAGGGTGGGAAGGGAGTGGAAGGAGCTCATTCTGGGGGGTGCCCAGCTGGGGCTGGAGGATGGAGCGGATGGATTGGAGCATGTCCACCTCAGGCAGGGAGGGAGGGAGGGGCTCCAATCCACCTGCCCCATCCTCCAGTGCTGGCTGGGCAACCCCCAGAATGAGCTCCCTGTGCTCCCTTTCCCCCCTCCCATTCCAAAGACAGTACCATGGCTTGGAGCGGGGGAGAGGTGGGGCTAGGGGAAGATCACCTGCAAATACTCAGCCACTTTAAACTGCAGCTTATCTCCCAATTCCCAGGACTGAACAACAAATGTCTGTTGGGTCCCAGGGATAGGTGTAACTCATGGCACTTCCTGTGACATGCCATGAATTACAATGGGGAGCTGCATGTCTGTCACCGCACTCAAGATTTTATTGGTATTTTTTTATTATAAAATCCTGTTTTGTGAAGCTAGGACCAAAAATAGGGTAATTATAAATACAGTACTTAGTACTTCTTTAGGACTACTGCTACTAGATTATAATACTGGGTCAAACACTGTTATCCCCTCTTTACAGATGGAACATATACCCTTCACCCTTAAATATCAATCCTGGAAGTGCCTGTATTGGCTGCCTTGCATATCCTGCGCTGTATTTCATGTAAGGGTGAGCAAACAGAACAGAACCTCTCTAGCTTGAACAAAATGTCACCAAAGGATATTTCATTCCTGACCTTTAAAATCAGCAATCCGTCTTGGTTTGCCGATACCTACCAAGATTACCTGATCTTTTTCGGAGTCTGTCCAGGTTATATAGGCCTACTACTCTAATTCCTTCAGGGACATGGTACCTGATCATGTGGCTGAACAGGTGATGAATCATGGGTGGAAAGATGACCTTATATACATTAGGGGAAGGTAGGCATTCTTTTTGGTTCCTTCCAATTCTTTATATGTTTCTTGGTTTCTGTCTCCCCTCCAAAAACAATAACAAAACCATTTTTTTTGCAAGCTGGTGAGCTTAAAGCTCAACCCATTTTCAACATGGAGAAGGCCTATGTTAAGCTGCCTCTGTTCCTTTCCCTTAGCACCTCAATAGCAGACGCTGTGCAAAGTACAATTCAGGGTCTTCATTGCTTGCTTTTAAGATGTTTTTCCCCTGTAAACAAGCTGGATTCCACTGCTTTGGGTACTGTAAAAATGTATAACAAATTGCAGTGCCTGCTACAAAGGGTTTACAATCCAAACTATTCTGTGGAACAGATATGAAGAAGTAGCTTGCTAACGCACAAATTGTTGGAACCATGTGGTAAATAGTTAAATGATCTCTAACAATCTTGCTATTTTCCTACTTAAATTGAACTATCATCAGCATGCCTTACTGACCAGTTCAGCGTAAGAAAATCTCATACTGCTATTTAGTAATAACACCTGTGTTTTTCTATTAAAAGATTTGTATTCATGGTTTAGTGCATTTTTATGGTTTTGCTCAAAATAAAGGGACCAAAATATTATACATATTGAGGATCAGGTGGGAGAACCTTATTTCTGTTGGCTTTTAATATATGCAGATGAAGATATTTATTACCTGTATTTAGTGTTTGTCTTTTCTCACAGTGGCTGGTTATCACGTCAGTACTATAGGGCAAGACTTTAATTCGTTATATTTGGTTGAGGCTTGGCTAGAATAGCCTGCCAGGATTAAAGCCATTTATTTGCATACGAAGAATCATTTGGTAATCTGCCAAAGCACTGTTGTCATAAGGGGAGGCTTTCCTGCCAAACTAAGGAACCACACAGATAAACAGATTTTCTGTGCAGCTATCTCTGTTTCATGGAGTGATTAGCTTAGGGCACCTGCATCTAAAATATTTAGGTTATCTGGTGTTCATCAAATATTTGTGCTGACATATTAAGCATTTGTATTTTAATCCTTGAGGTCAGGTTAACATCCTTGCTTATCATAATATTACAAATACAGTATCAAAGCTTGTTTTGGACTTTCTTTGGGTGCTTTTCTATTCAGTTGATAAATGGGTCTCAGGACAAAGAACAGCTCTTTCAGTGCATTGTAACTGGTAGGTCTTATTGATTGTATAACAGAAGCCACATTTGTAGAGCTATTTGTCATTCACTAGAATTTTATGGTCTTCCCAAATAGATTATTTCATTCGAAAATGAACACACGATGCATGTAGAAAGTGCCAGGAAAGTTGTATAGATCTTTTAAATGCAAGAAAAAATGAAAACACAAAACCAGGAAACTTCTTCCAAAAACTAACCAGCCACAACAAACAATTTAAAATGAATATATGCAACAGCTAATATTTACAGGGGTGTAGGTTGTAGCCGCGTTGGTTTAAGGACATAGGCAGACAGGGTTCTTTGGGTAAATCTGATATCTTTCAATCCAGAAAGAGCACACACCAACTGCAGATGCTTCCTCAGCCTGACAAAAGGGTATTTAAACCTGAAAGCTTGCTAAAAAGAATTTTTCCAACCATTTGAGTTGGTCTAATAAAAGATATCAGATTTACCCACAGAACCTTGACAGCTAATATTTAACCTTCATAACTAATTGAATTTTCTTCTGATTATGTTTTAAAAGATATCTTTTGTTCTGTTGAAATGTTTGACGAAAACATGTACTTTCTCCCCCAGGGGATGTATCTAGATAAATTTGTTAGTTTTTAAAACTCTGATTCTCTTCACAAGAAAAGAGCATGTTCTCATGTATTTCAGTAGTAATAAACTTGGGTCAGAAATATTTTCTTTTCTGATTCGTTTTTACTGAAGAATGAACACTAGCAATACGGTTACTGTTAATGGGACTAATCACGGGAGCTGAGCAAATAGGATGAGCCTGGTATATTTTCCTAGACTTTTTATACTCCTTCAGAAAGATTCAACATAGAGGAAATATCTTTCACTTTGTCAGTGCTTTCCATGCTGTCGGTATGGGGGTCTTCGGAACAATATACTTGGTTTATGAGCCCTGCTGCACATTTGATGCACCGTGTTAAATTAGCCTTTATTAAAACAAGATTTTCCTAAAATGCTTGTAATCATTCACTCAAAAGGGTTGGAAAAAGAATGCTGTGTTAACTAAAAAGATGACATATTGCCTTAAGGTGATCTGCTTTCATATTGGTTGTAAGAGGAACTTGATAGCTCCTAAAGGTCCAGTTCCTTATAAGTAGATTTTTTTTTTAAACAATGCCTAGCTGTAGGCTTCTCAGATAGTTTATTAGTGCCAGTTGCCAAAACAAAAAAGAACAAAAATAACCAATAATTCTGGGCAGTCAAAGTAAGTCATTTGCTAGCATGTCTCATCTTCAGTTTAAGTACAGTGTTTGATCTGAGTAGCTCTGGAAAACATTCTGCTCCTTTAATGATTGGAATCCATAACAGAAAATTGATCCACTGTTATAACATGAGAGGTGATGTCTCTCACAAGTGCTTTTCATTGTGAAAATGATAATCAAATAAAGTTCCAGTGCAACTGGAATGATTAAGCTATCAGATATCCAATAGAGAGCACAGGAACAGCTGTCTGCTCCAAACAAAGAGATCCTGTTCAGAATGTGTTTAGTGACTTGATATACAACAGGCTTCAGCTCTATTCAGCATCTGTACTAAGAGCATGTTTATGGACAGTGAAATACAGTATACTTAATGATACTGTAGTAGTGGGAGGGATAAACCCTTGTCCATTAGTAAATCACTTCCTCTTTGAATGGCACTTCGAATTTATATCTGCTGTCTGTTATCATGTGTTAGAATGGCATAATATCCTATTTTTCTTTATTAATGGCTACTTTAAAAAAGTTTTGATTTCAGTGTGGCTTAGTATGAAATTCCTTTATTTACAGAAAATATAGTCAATAGGGTCTATGGCAGTAATTTGGAAACATCTACGAATAATGATAAATACAACAATTAACTGAAATTTTAAAAACACAAATGTGAGTTGTATGTGAATGTCACCATCAGTTTTAAAATTACCCATACCACAGAGCTTTAATGATACTGTGTTGTACTCTAGGAGACATATTCTATCCAGATTTGTGCTGAGGCATTGAGAGGGACTACAGTTCTTCATCTCTGCTTAGCTTTCATATGTATTTAACTCAGTCTGTATCTGCTTTTCTCGCAGACATGAGGAAGGGCATTTGTCTGACATCTTTTTCAACTGAATAGAAAGTGTGTGTGTGTGTGTGTGTGTTGTTGTTGTTGTTGTTCATGGACTTTTAATCAGGCTCTTAGGTCTACATGACCTGTTTAGGATTGAATGGTATAATTGAGGGCAAAATTTGCTACCTAATGGGCATCTACATGAGATGTTTTACTGTGCAGTAGAGCTCATTAGAATAATAGAATCATAGCAAATTAGGGTTGGAAGGGACCTCAGGAGGTCATCTAGTCCCACCCCCTGCTCAAAGCAGGACCTTCTTCAACTAGATCATTCCAGCCAAAGCTGTGTCTGGCCAGGTTTTGAAAACCTCCAAGGATGGAGTTTCCAACACAACCTCTCTGGGTAACCTGTTCCAGTGTTTTACTACCCACCTAGTGAGAAAATTCTTCCTAATATCTAACCTAAACTTCCCTTGCTGCAACTTGAGACCATTGCTCCTTGTTCTGTCATTTGCCACCGTTAAGAGCAGTCTAGCTCCATCCTCTTTCAAACCCCCCTTCAGGTAGTTGAAGGCTGCTATTAAGTCCCCTCTCAGTCTCCTCTTCTCTAGACTAAATAAGCCCAATTCCCTCAGTCTTTCCTCATAAGCCATGTGCCCCAGCCCCCCAAACCATTTCTGTTGCCCTTTGTTGGATTCTGTCCAGTTTGTCCACATTCTTTCTGTAGTGGGAGGCCCAAAACTGGACACATTACTCCAGATGTGGCCTGGCCAGTGCTGAATACAGGGGAATAATCACTTCCCTTGACCTACCCTACTGGCAACCCACCTACCAGCGAAGCCCACTATGTCATTAGCCTTCTTGGCAACAAGGGCACACTACTGACTCATATTCAGTTTATTATCCACTGTAACCCCCAGGTCCTTTCCTGCAGAGATGCTGCCCAACCAGTCAGCCCCCAGCCTGTACTGGTGCTTAGGATTGTTCTGTCCTAATCACTGCATAGTAAGCATCACCATTCTACACGTGCTGATCCTTACTGCACAGTAATTTGCTCTACTCAGCAGTTAATTTGCTACCTGCACAGTACCACATGTGTAGAAGGCCAACTAAGAGCAAATTTGCTCCCGGTCAGCCAGGCAGCAGCAGGTGGGTGATTGCTCCTTGTCCCCAGGAGCTGCTGCTGGTGTGGGCTCCGCCACTGGAGCCCAGGTGGGGACAGTGTCCTATTGCCCCGGCAACAAGGAGCTCCCAGCCCCTGTTTCATGATTGCAGAGCAGGGGCTGGGAGATTGTTCCCAACCCCAGCTCCACAATCTCCCAGCTCGTGCTCGGTGATCACAGAGTGGGAGTTGGGAGTTCGCTGCATGGGGAGAGTTCCCTGCTCAGCCTGGAGGTGGCTGGGGACTGTCCCATTTCAGGCAGTCCCCAGCCAGCTCCAGGCTTCATGTGCAGACTTTCTCACATAGCCTGGGGCTGGCCAGGAACCAGTGGCACAACTACCAGAAGGCCCCCAGCTGGAAGTCCCTGCCCAGCCAGGGGCTCACTGCTAACTGCCCCACTGGCAGAACAGGGCAGGGGGCTGGGACCTGCCTCTCCCCTGCAGCTCTTTCCAAACCCCTGTCCCTGGTCGAGGAGCCAGGGCCGGAGCTCCCTGCTGCTGGGTCAGGGGAACACTGTACCCTCCCAGGCTCCACCACCAGAGCCCGCCCTGACAGCTGACAGCTCCTGGGGGCAGGGAGCAATTTCCCAGCCCCCTCCAGGAGACAGTTGTCTCCTGGCCCTGTGCTTCCTGCTAGCCCTTGAGCTGGCTGCTGCAGGGGAAGGTGCAGGGCCAGAGGGGGCAGGAGCAGCAAATCTTTTCCCAAATCCCTGCATGTATAGACACCTGCCCAGGTGGGTTTACTCTAGAGTAAATTACACCCCACTGCATTTGCACATGTAGATGCACCCAATGTGTCAGAAGAAACATCTTAATGTAGAAAAGTTTGGAGTTTGCCATAACCTGGCATTCTTGAATTTCCACTCAAGTTAGCAGAAGATTGAAGGTATGCAAGCCCAGGTCCCAAAGGTAGGCCTTGGTTCCATGGAAAGCTTTAAAATAGACTCAGTGGATGATTTAAGCAATTCATTTGATCCAGGATTATAGATACCACTAGATACATGAGGAATTGTGTATATAAAAAACTTCAGTTTCTTTTAGCAGTAATTGCTGCCTATAGCTGTTTGCTTGCCTGCACACATAAAATAAAACTGCTCTTTTGCCATTTTACAGTTAAATAATGTACACAGCATGAGAGGAATGTGGTGTCTTGGGAAACTGTGATAAGCATATATGTCCATAATTTGTCTTTCCTATGCTTCTGTAGCAGGAGAGCCCTAAATCTGCAGATGTGCCTCTTGCTTGTTTCAGGGACAGTACAGGTAATACCATGATATATGTCTGTTCCTTTCCATTTCCCATGCTGACCACTCTGGACCCTTTATGTGGGAACAATGCAGTGTAATAACATTATATAGATTTTGTTTATGAGTAATATGAAATTATTTTCATTTTCTGTAATAGTTAAACCAATACATTGCTTGCTAATATCCTTTACATGTACTCTTTTTAAAATGGGATGGTTGATTATTTTTCCCTACAAAAAAAGAGGAAGAAAATTAAAAAAACTGACTTAGTTTGGCGGCAAGGGGTAATATATGCTGGCACTACTTTAACAAAATGTATAGGGCCGAAATTTGAAAACTTTACTCTTGTTGAGTAGTATCTTATTTAAGACAGTCAACTGATATTAGTGGATCTGTTGGTTACTTTTGGTATGCTCTTTCCATAAGTAATGAGTTTTGGTATGCAATGATAATCTATCAGGGCCAGCTTTGAAGTTAGACTGGCTGTTACATTAAATGTTATTAGATATCAGTGTATAGAAGTAGGAAACTTTTCCATGTAATTGCAAAGACCTTAGTCCTTGGGTTACCTATAGTTTAGGATCTCAGATGGAGCCCTGTTTGTTGATCTGTATGGAACAAGAAGCCATTAACTGAAAGGGTCAAGGGGTTAATGGAAGAAATAGTCTCTCCTTGCCATTATCTTACAACATTCTGCTGGGAACTGAAGAAAGATAACACTTTTTTTCCCCCACCCCTGTTGGCGCTTTCTAAAAAGGTGACCTCATTTCTTCATGACTAAATAAAAAGATTAAATGCAAATGTGGAGGCCTATAGAAATGTACTTACTCAATCTGCCAAAGAAGAACTACACTTCCTTATATGACAACTTATGTAGAATTGGGTCACAACATTTCAGAGGGGTAGCAGTCAAAAGGACTTTCTCTTTCTCAGTTTCCTAACTTTCCTTTTATATGTCTTGATGTTATACTTTGGACTCCTAAACAACTGTAGTTATACCCTATTTATGATACTTAGATTTAAGGTAGGAGAGAGGAAAACAAAGAGAAAATTTCAGTGAGTGTTGTAGTAGAGAACTAAGGCCCATTTTCCTTGGTGAGCAGTAAAACTGTACGTTATTTTGAGAGTTAACATTTCCACAACAAAAAGGAACTCCTTAAGATAACGTATAACATTCCATTCACTGGAGAAAAGGAAATATGAGTGGTAATGGATGGTGAGTGCAATTAAAAGAACTCAATGGAAAGATTTGAAAACCTGTGACTACAGAGTGGGAGCACCATACTGCAACACATATGGCAGCATCTGCTGTAGTGGGCCATGACATATGGAAACGTGTATTGAGGTTTTTTGACTCCTTAGCAGCCTGAGATCTACACCTACCATTTGCAGATGGTTACTGTACATTTAAACATCCACTGAAATACTTACATTTGCTTGAGTAATGTGCACTTTTTTGTAAATAGCAAATTAGTGTTGCTTAGGGCACGGTTAATTTGCTATTGATTTTTTTTCATGTGGTAAGTTAGGTTTAGAATCTTCAGCCCGTTATTCATGTGAGTAATGAAATTAATGGGATTACTAACATAAATAAGCACCACTAATATGCATAAGTGATTGCAGAATTGAAGGCTTGCATAATTTTTCCGGAGTAAGGGAAATTGTAGGGGGTTTGACTTTGTCCTGGTTCCTACCACATCTTTACCCTGTATCCCCCTTTATGAAGTTTTACTTATATTTTATGCACAAACCATCCAGGATCTGGGTTACTATACCTTCCTTCATAGCTGCAGGTAGCTTTATGCCTCTGGTTAAGGCCATAATGCACAGGATTTTAGAGCATATTCTTATTTCTTCCCCGTTTTAGAGTGATTTTTTTTCCCAGCAGTTCAGGCCTCCATGCTGATAAGAGTTCCTTGTTGGGAACCCCAGAATTCTCATCCTAATCCTTTGCTTGCTCAGGTTTGCTTGTATTAACTATTTGTGGTGAGTTTTGGAAACTTTTGCCAAACAAGGTGTGAATAATAGGAGGTCAGTAGCATCCACCAGACCAGTTAGAGTACATTTTTTTGTTGTAAGGGAAGAAGGAAATGTTAATTGAAAGAAATCAAATTGAACCTCTGAACAGAAGAGTTTGGACCCTTAGTAGAAATTGGTGCTACTTATTTCCAGATCTGGGAAGATAGGCCAATAGCCCACAGAAAGTTTATCTTAAAAGGGCTGCTAGTCATAGAGGGGCTGCTGATACTGGAAGCCTACTGAACAATTGGGGTGGTGATTTTCAAACTTCCTAAGGTCATGGAACCCCGTTTTCATTTCTTCCTCTGTGGCACCTTTACCCCATCCCAAAAACTGACATGGAACCAGGCAACCAGGCCCCACAATGGTGGTGCAGTGCCTCTTAGCCTACTCCATTAACCCCCAATCTCTTTGTGATGATCTGTCAAAAACTCCAGAGTTCCACAGAACGCAGTTTGAAGACCACTGAACTAGGAGTTGGAGTTGCATTCAACTATGTTGTGAGAAACAGTAATTCTTGTTCCAGGTTGTTGGGTTCCTTTGCAGAAAGCTAATTTGTAAAAAAGCAAAACAGCCTTTTAGGTTGGCTGCTCATATAGTAATAGTTGAAAAAGTAGGAGACTTAGGCTTTTGGACAAAATTTTAATGTATGTTTTGTTACTGTAGGTAACAAGTTACTGTGAGTCAGGTTGTATTCCGCCTATTAGGGGCTTAAATGAAATCCTATTCCTCCTTGTTTGAGTCTGCGGAAATCCATGAATAGTCTCTTTTTGTAATGTTGTGTCATTTTAGCAATAGAACCAGGGATGTGAGTTTTCCATTTGCAGCAGAAAAATGTGATATAACCTGGATTTTCTCATTTTAAGGAGAAAAATCTGGATTTTCTCCTTTAAAGGAGAAAAATGTGGGAAATGGTGGGTTTCCCCTTGCAGGCTGGCAGAGTTCCAGAATGCGTGGCTGCAGGGCTTGGGCAGGGAGCAGGATGGGGCCATGGGTGACTTGCCCAGGGGGTGGGGGGTAGGAGGTTGGCTCCCCGCCACCGCATGCCTGCATATCACAACAGGACAAAACGGGGCTGGGTGGGGAAGCTGTTTGCTGCTGCTGGGAGCTCTGTGACACCATAGCAAGGCTCTCCCTGCCCGCCTAGTAGTAGCAAGGGGCACAACTCCATAGTGCCACCTGTGCTGCTGCCAGGCAGGCACGGGGCACCTCGCTATAGTGGTGCAGGACTTGTGGAAATGGCACAGAGCTTCCCTGCCTGGCCCCACTCTACTCTGTTGCACTGGTTCCCTGCCTGCTGGGCTGCCCAAGCCTGCAGTGGGAAGCCTGCATCACCTCCCCCGTGGGCTCTGCTCAGGCCATGCTGCACTTGAGGGAGGGGAAGCCATGCTCTGTTCCGCTGCAACAGCTGCCACCTCATACATGCAGCAGCCAGGGCTCAGGCACTGCTGCAGGGTGGGGAGCAGGGGGCTGTGGACCCGATTCCCTGGGCCTGTAGCCCTGGCAGCTGGAGGCCCCTTCTGGCTGGGCTAGGGGTTGGGGGGCTTGTGGTTGGGGAGTGAGGGGCACAAGCAGGGGTCAGGGGGCTGTGGTTTGGGTAGTGAAGGGCACTGGCAGGACCAGGGGGCTATGGTTGGGGAGTGAGTTGCACCAGCAGGACTCAGGGGGTTGTGGGTTAGGGCAGGAGTGAGGGGCAATGGCATGGGCAGGGCACTGGCATATCAAGACTGTTCAGTACCAGAAAGCAGTGAGTGGGGACAGCCTGAGCTTGACCCACATCCTGATGAGTGAAAGGGACAGGTGGAGCTGTGATTTTTCCATGATAAAAAACCCAAAATCAAACTCAAAAATATATAGCTATTTATAATTTATTTTATTATAGTGTATGAGGCACTGGTAGGTTTCCAAAGTACTTTAAAATTGTAAATATATCAATAAAACATTGTGTTCAATTGATACATACATACATATATGGCATTTCATTTTAATCATGGAAGAACATGGATTTGGGGGATTTTAATCAGAGAACTTGTAATTGTTAAACAGAGAAAACCAGGATCCTGGCTTAGAACTAAATAATAAAAAAGCAGCAAAGAGAAGGACCATCTTTTGCATTAATATTCAGGGGCATGTGTAGGTGAAACATGGGCCCTAAACTGAAGCAGTGAGTTTTAAAAAACACTGCTTCAATTTAGGGCTGATTAAACTCCCTGTGTCATGCACACACCGCGCTGACTTACCTGCCTCTCCGGTGGGGAGGGGAGGGCAAGCTGCTGGTGGGCAGAGTGGTCCCTTTGCTGTTGTGGGGGTGGGGCGCTGGTGCTTCCCTCCACAGCAGTGGTGGCCCCCACCTGGGTGGCACCCACCTGCAGGCACCCCACTCGGGTGGTCCCGGTGAGCACTGCAGCTGCAGAGGGAAGCACTGGGCCCCTGCTCAACTCAGGCAGGCAGGCAGGCTTCAGGAGTGGGAAAAAAAAAGATCAGGCTCACCACTTTTCTTGGGCGGAGCCTGCTTTCCCAGGCTGCTGCCAGGTTGCCTGCATGGGCTTCCTGCAGAGCCATGGACCTGCATGGAGCCCGGTGCTTTGCTCCAAGGCTGTAGGGGCAGCAAACTAAAATTCCTCAAAGGAGTTTTAGTTTGCTGTGCCCCAAGTCATTTAAGGCGCATTACACTGCCAAATTTCCTACAGCGACTAGAATTAATGCGTAATACACTGCCAAGGCGTGCAAACACCGAAACCATTAAAGTGGTGCAAAAGCATTTAGCCCACTTTAAAGTGTTGTGTGCACACGCCTCTTGTTTCACCTACACACCCCCAGAAGCTTAAGCTAAAAGGAATAGGATTACACTTTTAGGAACCTTTTAGGCAGAGTGAGATCTGTCCCTATATGTTCTGCTGTGAAAAAGCATGTGAGTTTATGTCCATAAGAGAGCAGAACTTTTAACATTTTATAAGAGAGAAGAGTTTAAAGTGAAAGAGTGACATTCTAGCCAAGCATTTACTTTATAGATTCATAGATTCATAGATGTTAGGGTCGGAAGGGACCTCAATAGATCATTGAGTCCGACCCCCTGCATAGGCAGGAAAGAGTGCTGGGTCTAGATGACCCCAGCTAGATGCATATCCAACCTTCTCTTGAAGACCCCCAGAGTAGGGGAGAGCACCACCTCCCTTGGGAGCCCGTTCCAGACCTTGGCCACTCGAACTGTGAAGAAGTTCTTCCTAATGTCCAATCTAAATCTGCTCTCTGCTAGCTTATGGCCATTATTTCTTGTAACCCCCAGGGGCGCCTTGGTGAATAAAACCTCACTAATTCCCTTCTGTGCCCCCGTGATGAACTTATAGGCAGCCACAAGGTCGCCTCTCAACCTTCTCTTGCGGAGGCTGAAAAGGTCCAGGTTCTCTAGTCTTTCCTCATAGGGCTTGGTCTGCAGGCCCTTGATCATACGAGTGGCCCTTCTCTGGACCCTCTCCAGGTTATCCGCATCCCTCTTGAAGTGCGGCGCCCAGAATTGCATGCAGTACTCCAACTGCGGTCTGACCAGTGCCCGATAGAGGGGAAGTATCACCTCCTTGGATCTATTCGTCATGCATCTGCTGATGCACGATAAAGTGCCATTGGCTTTTCTGATGGCTTTGTCACACTGGCGACTCATGTTCATCTTGGAGTCCACTAGGACTCCAAGATCCCTTTCTGCTTCCGTGCCACCCAGCAGGTCATTCCCTAGGCAGTAGATGTGCTGGACATTTTTCCTCCCTAGGTGCAGCACTTTGCATTTCTCCTTGTTGAACTGCATTCTGTTGTTTTCTGCCCACTTGTCCAACCTGTCCAGGTCTGCTTGCAGCTGTTCCCTGCCCTCCGGCGTGTCCACTTCTCCCCATAGCTTTGTGTCATCTGCAAACTTGGACAGAGTACATTTCACTCCCTCATTCAAGTCACTGATGAAGACATTAAAGAGTGTCGGTCCAAGGACTGAGCCCTGCGGGACCCCACTGCCCACACCCTTCCAGGTCGAAACCGACCCATCAACCACGACTCTCTGGGTGCGACCCTCTAGCCAATTCACCACCCACCGGACTGTGTAGTCATCCAAGTCACAGCCTCTGAACTTGTTCACCAGTATGGGGTGGGATACCGTATCGAAGGCCTTCCTGAAGTCTAAGTATACGACATCCACCCCTCCTCCTGTGTCCAGGCGTTTCGTAACCTGGTCATTATGTAGGTGTGCGGTTAATTCCTTAGGGAGAGACAGGATGTGGGTCATAAGAAGCATTCAAAGGATTTCATAATCCCTTATAATTGACAATAGTCATGGTTTTACTCAGCTCATAATTTTATTTTCTCAAAGAATGATGCGTTATATTGCTTAGGGTTTCTATAATGGGCCCAATGAGATTAAATAGTGCAAGGCAATTTAGGAACAACTAGAAGACCTTTTTCTTTTTGATCATAAGTGTTCTTATGGGGGGGACTTGTCAGACTTTTTGACCAATTAGAGAGTTCTCCAGGTTAATTAAAAAAAAAAAAAAAAAGCTTAAAAATTACCTGAAAGCATTAAGAATAGGATGAGCTTTGATCTTTTTTTTTTTTTAATAAGATTCAGCCATTCTACAGAAACACACCTAGATTGGAAGAATGAATTAACAGTTTCAACAACTCAAAGGTCATTCTTAAAACTGTCAAAACTTCTCAAAAAGTTGTTTGATGATGTTATATTTTCTTGGGTTAATGGTAATAGAATGAAATTTAGAGCTCTTACAAATCTGACATCTGGTTACTATTTCATGAAAGAAGAAACATATAACAGAAATCTATCATTCACTATACTCAGTGTAGCCAAGAACAAGTAGGTGCTAGGGCAATATCATGGAGAGCTGGATCAGAGACCACTTGGGACTGTCAGACGTGAACAAGAAACCAAAGCAGGGACTTGGGCAAAGGAGTGATGTGCTTGTAGGCACCCACCTTTTCAGGAGGGTAGAAGTTTCATTCTGCTTTAGCTAGATGTTCCTTAGTAGAGGAGTATGTAGCAGGCTGGTGTGGAGTTGGCAAAAGCATAGGTGAGTGTTCTTCCAAAAAGAAAAGAAGATATCTGTCATTTCGGGTTGAATAGAATGATCATGTCATCCCCAATTTAAAAGTCCCTCATTAATCAGATTGGATTGTTGACAGCCAGCGTGAACTAAGTTAGCAACTATCTGGGATAGCTCCAGTGTTTCAGTGGAGATGGTGAGAAATAGAGTCAAAGAATAGGGCTGGTTATTTAAGTTTTTCAGACCAGGAGGCATGGATGACTGTTTTTAAACCTAATATTGCATTTTATTTTTCATAGTACACTAAATATTAAAAGATCCTGAATAGCAGAATTGCAGCTCCAGCTCTCCTCTCATTATTTTAAAGCATGCACAGAACAAATTTGGAGCATATTATTTTACTAGCTGTAACATCAGGCTAGAATGGGAGTTACAAAGCTATCAACATGGAGAGAATCCACTGATGAAAGAGAAGTTACAAAATTACCAATGACTAAATTACAAACCAATTACCAATTACAGAATATTGCCAAGTATCAAAAAGGAAGTTAAAAGAAAAATCAGTCCTTTTTTTGTCACTAGCATTTTCTTTAGATGTATGCTAAAGTTTAACAATCCTTTATTATAGGAGCACCCTATTGATTTCAGGTACCCAGTAAAGCTGGAACAGCCCTCTGTAACTATTCATAGGGCACAGCAAGGCTAGTGAACAGGTAACAGATGACATCTCAGCACCGTCATGTACTAGCTTTGTACCTTTTCAGACAACATGATGCAGAAGTTAGCTTGAGGTTGTTGACAGTGCAGGTTGTTCCTTTCCCTTGATTCACAAGCTCTGACAAGATACCGAGGATTCAGTAAAACCTGTTAAGATTTTTATTTTGGAAAACCCTTAGGGGAAACAGAATTGACTGTGGCTTTAACATTATTCCAGGTAGTTCCATTCCCTTTGGGTTAAGTTTTCTTGGGTTGTATAGTAATTTAGGTTCCCATTTATTTTTTCTGTTTCCATCCTTAGAAGATGCATTAGGGAACTTAGCTATGTATAGTCGTTGTTAAATGCACCTGTCTTTGGTTGGTTTTTTTTTAAGTCTTCCAAAGGAAGTGTACAGGGTGTGCAGACTGGAATAAGCTTCCCCAGAGGTGGTGCAATCACCTACCCTGGAAATCTTCAGAAGAAGACTGGATGGTCACCTTGCTGGGGTCACTTGACCCCCAGTTATCTTTCCTGCTTGATGCAGGGGGCTGGACACGATGATCTTCCGAGGTTCCCTTCAGCCTATGAATCTGTTTGGTGAAATTCTGATGTCATCCTCACAGTTTCTGCCTGTCTTTCTTAGACACCTAATTTTAAAAAAAAAGTATTATTTGAAATGTAGGTAGACAAGGTTATTTGGGTAAATGTGATATCTTTTATTAGACCAATATAGCACATATAATAATGTCTTTGTAATAGCTGGTATGTTTAATACCAATCACAAATATCTTAGATGTTTCTCTTCCTGTCAGAAAGAATAAGGGGATGAAAAGGAGATGCTGGTCATGTCAAACTTTTACAAAGCACAAAGACTTAGAAAAATTTTCAAGTGTAATTGAAGGTACTAGGTTAGCAGTGTCAAATGTATGTATCTTTGGTTGTACTCCTCATTCTTCTTATGTATTAGCATTAGCTCACTACACCAAAATGAAATTTGTGATGAACCTTGGGTAAACAACTGCTTTTTTTTCAGGTGTTCCCCAGATTTTCGATTTGACAGAGAAACTAAATTTGTAGCTAAGAATCTTTACAATTTTTTTTGTATAGCTGGACTTGAAACACATGAGGGCTGAACCTGACCTAAGTTAATATAACTGATCCTGTTTATGAATTAAATAAATTTACTGTGGTATATAACTGGCTGGCCTTAAAGATGTCAAAGGGACAATGAAGAACCCTAAGTGGCAATGAGGGTATATACCACAAATAGACCCACTAAAAATAATGACTAATCAACTCAATGTTATTCTTTGTAGAAATAAAAAATTCTCATGTAGATATGGGGGTGATTTTATAGCTAATATTTACTTGTGGTTACTTACTTAAAATATCTCATATTTTCTCTGTAAAAGCTCCTCTCATTTATTTTTGCTTGTGTGATCTTTAGCTTGCAATATTTTAGGTTGGAGGTTAATTGGAGAAGTCATTTTTCAGATAGAAGCCTTTGAAAAATGAATGATATTTTGCTTTTGAAGAGACTTTGAACTTTTGTTGGAATGTCAGATCTCTGAAAATACTTCATTTAGAAACTCCACATTAATTTTGTTTATTTGTTCTGCTTTGAGACAAGTAACTTTAGGCATCTTTTTGAAGACGAGTCTCTAATTTCTGAAGCATTTTGTATAACAATTTATTTATGTAAGAACTCCTTGAAAAAGGCTTCTAGGGAGGTGGCAGAATCTTCCTGAAGAAAAAGAGGCATATATTAAATACCAGCTCTGCCCCAATCACCCTTCCATTATTGGACAGAATTTCCACATTTCAGGAACAGATGAAAGCTCAACATTTTGTAATCCCTTTAGAAACTGCAAGTCATGCATCTTCAATAACCTGTGCAAACTTTTATAATAAACTTAAAATGTCCCCGTCTCAGTTGCTAAGCAGAGGTAAAGTGTGAAATAAAGACAAATATTGTGTTGTGTTTTAAAAGTCGTTCTTGCATTATTTTTGATGTGGGCACTAGCAAGTTCAATTTTGTTCAAGTTTTGTCCACAGTGCAATGAAAGGGAAAAGTAAAGAGGGTAAGGAGTGAAGATGAGATTGGTATTGGGTCTTGAATCAGAGCACTAGATTGTGCCCTTCTTTGTGGGGAAATAAAGCACTCTGAGAAACCTGTTTGCACACGTATCTGTGTATGCAGAATAGAAAACAAGGCTGCATGTTGCTCTTGACAGTATATGATTGAGGAAAGGGCAGCAACATTATTCCATCTCCTGCTTTATTCCCCACTGGCAGGGAGGAGGGCACGTGAAAAGGTTCTGCTGCATTCCCCTCTTTTCTTTTGTTAACATAAATTCTGAGTTTCTGGAGTTTGAGCGTTTTACATATGTACCAATAGATGCAATGGCGTGATTGTTATGACTGTGAACTTTTGAGCAGACTCTTATATCTTGATGATGTTTCTGATTTGTATAAATGCTGAGAATAATTTTGGTTACTCTTTTCTGTTCATGTTTTCATTCTGTACAGCAGAATGAAATGCACATTTTGCAGCTACTGTGTATTGTGGTTGATATGAAACCATCTGACAAAATAACTACTAAAAGTGATACCCTGCTCTAATCTGTGTTTTCTGACATAGATCTTTTATCTTGTCTCTGAGATTGATTTTTTCATATATTGTGTGGTATGCTTTTTCTCTTTACATCTTCAGCACCCAATAGCCCATACAAAATTTCATTTAAGACAAAGTAGCGACTCCAGCAGAAAATAAGTGGAGTCTTCTCCTTTGTAAGTTGTAATTGAGGTTACGGCATGGCATATTGCCTTTGGCAGAATTCTATTACTGGGAAACTGAAACTATGATTTTGAAGCTGGCCACCGTGTAAGCAAAATGAATTAATTATTAGAGACATAGGAAGAATTAAAGGAAAAGGAAGGTTTTCTGAAGTGAAATACAGTATATTGACATTTGAAAAAGGGAAGGGGCACAGCAAACAATTTAGTAATGAATAATCCAGTTCCAAGTAACTAATGACTTTCTTTGCAAGGATGCAAGCATTATTTTGCTGATTACATTAGTGATCTTATTCAAGCTACAGTAAAGGCTGCTTAGAAAATATTTTCTCTGTTATATAAACTGTTAATTTGGATTTAACAGCTACTCAAGTGTGATCAACAAGATTAGCCAGGTAGTGTGTAGTTTAAAGATTAGTGACACTAAACTGCCTTTTAATATTCCTCTTAATTAATCACAAGGGATCTAGCCTTAGTAGGGGTGAAAAGCAAAGAGAGAAGCTCCAAAAGATATATTTCTATGGTAAATTCTCTTAAAGAAAAAAATATAGGGCCTGATTAGCAAGGTACTTTAGGTTGGGCCTATTCTTAAATTGCACAAAAACAATCCTCAGAGTTAGACACCTTAAACTTCTTGTTTAGTGAGGCCTTTAGGCATTAAAGTTACGTATGCAGTATTATTAATTCACTGGCTTTCTGAATATTATAAACTGCTTTAGCATGCTTGTTTCTTATCAAGAGTGGTAATATTCTAATAGGGGTGAACTGATAGAGATTTTGGAGGCTGATACTGATAGCCGATATTTAAGGAGGCATATTGGCTGATACTGATCCAATTTCTGATACAGCTGTGTGCAGCTGATAAGTCTGTTGTGGTGAAAGAGGAGAGGGAAGGGAAGGGAAGGGGTTGGGGGAGCAGATCAACGCCCCCTGCGGTGAGAGAGGGAGTGGGGCAGGGGCTGGGGAGGCACTGCCCAGCGGGGTGGGGCATGGGACAAAGCCATGGCTTGTCCAGGGAACGCGGGGGTGGAGGGAGATGGTATGTGCCCCAGATTTGCGTGGGGCAGAGTGGGTGGGCTGGAGCTGGGGCTGCACCAGGCTCTTCTCAGTGAGGGCTTGGTTAATGGCAAGCAGCGGTGGTGCAGGGAGGGGGATTACAAGGGGGGCTGCAGCCACCCCAAATTCCACTATAGCCCCCTCCCAGTGCTGCCGCTGCCTGCCCCAAGCCCAGCCCCCACCGTGAAGAGCCCAAAACAGCCCCGGCTCTGACTGGCAGTAGCAGCCCGCCCGCCCCAGACAGATCTGGGGCGCATGCCCCCCTGTGCCACCTGGAAAATTAGCGGCTCTATCTCATGCTCCACTTTGCCCCACCCTGCCTTGCCTGGCTGGACAGTGTCTTCCCCTGCCACACTCCCTTCCTCACCATGGGGGGGCATTGATCTGCCTACTCCATGCCCCTTCCTTCCCCGCCCCTTCTACCACAACAGACTTACTAGCTGCATGCAGCTCTTCAAGCTGCCAGGCTGTGCTCCTCACTGCCTGCATGCTGCGTTGCACTGTGGCTGCGCGCATGCATGGCTATGTTGGGCCAACTTCTGATACAGCCAGATTTCTTTATATAGGTGCCGATCCGATATCGGATCAATGTATTGGTGCACCTCTATATTCTAATTTAATTCAATGCAGACCACAACAGCTCACCGTCAGGTTTTGCCAACTGCAGTGATGCTGAACAGCCCTTTACATGGGCAGCTGTCTCACTGATAGTATTGGGGCACTTGTGGTATAAAGGACTACTAACCTGAATAAATGAGGCAGAATCTAGCCACTAGTCATTATTACCAACTTTATGTCTAGTTATTTTATTGCTTACCTTTCCCATACTACTGGCTTTTTAATTTTCATATCTTTCTATCCAGTTGTAAACTTGGCCAGCAGGTCTAAACTGAGCCAATGATGTCTAAGAGAAATAATTCTCTGTCATCCTAGACTTCTGTATACTGGTTTCAGTATTATTTAAGTTTCTTGGAATCTCATTGGTTTTAGATTGGAATTCTGAAAGCAAGACTGGGTCGGAAATCTTCATCTTTTGTTGTAGAGCAAGGTGTTACATCCACATGGGAGAGGGATGTGAATTCTCTGGTTTTCTCTTATTTTGGGCTGCAAACTGTAATTTAACTCATGAGTGCCCCACAGTATAGATGTCTTTAATAAATAGGAGTGATACTTTGGCATCATGTCATATCACAGAAGTGTTAACTTCTTGGCAGGCTAAAGAGGCATTGGAACAAAACGATTTGATTGCTGCCAGCAGGGTGGTGGAAAGTCAACATGATTTACACTTCTTAGGAAAAAATATCTTCCCTTGACAGAGCCCATCTAATTCTTTTTGTCTTAATAGGAGAACACATTGACATACAGAGGATTATCAAAAGTGATCTTTGTAGTGGCTCACTATATTGCTTTTCTGAAGATAGCTGGACTATTGATAAAGTGACAAGAGGGAGAAAATAAATTAAGCATGTGAATTTTTCATAAAAAATTGTTTTTATTGCCCTCAGTATAAATACATGTTGGGATTAGGCCCTGGAGCCTGGCACTGCCCCTGCCAGCCCTGCACACTGGCATTGTTCATCCAGTGTAGTGCACAGGGCCCAGGGCTGGAAATTCGGCAGCAAGGGAATGTTGCCACTGCTCCCTGTTGAGGAGCCTTATGGGCACGATGATACAGTGCTGCAGACTGGATCTGTCCTGTGGGCCAAGGGTTAAGCACCCCTGCTCTGTTGGATCAAGCTTTCATACTAATTAGTTTTACTGATTTCCTTTCGTACTTTACTAGTCATTCCAGAATCATTGTAATAATCAATATAAATGTTCATTACCTCTAGTAAGATAACTCTGAAAGACTCTTTCTTAATATTCTAAAGTAGAGCCCAGTCCCCCCAGTTTGCTTAGTAAGGAAATAAGAATTCATTATACTGAGCTACTTGAAGATTTGTGACTTTAATAAGTAAACGTGTGGTCATATCTAAATATCTCTTGACAGGTTATTAATAGTTTTGCTAAAATAACACGTTGGCTCTACTGCAGTGGTGGGCAAATATGGTCCATGGGCCAGATCCGACTTGCCAACTGACTGGATCCAACTCATGGCTGCCCCTGCAGTGCTCCACCCACTCCCAGTGGGGCAGCCAACACCATATTCCTGCTGGCATCCACTGCCCCAGGCCCTGACCACTGTGCAACTTTCTACGGGGATGTTCCCAGTGCGGCTGCAGCCAGCTGGATGCTGCTCTGCTCTCCTCGCCTCCAGTGGGAGCTGCCCAGCTGAAGCTTCCTGCCTGTCTGGAATGGCAAAGCAGGGGAAGGATCAGGAGGAGGAGCTACAGCTGGAGGCAAGGGAAGCACAGCAGCACCCAGGTGGCTGCAGCTGCACTGGGAACAGTCCCGCTGGAAGCTGCATGTGCTGGCCAGGGCCCGGGCTGGTGGGGCTGTTCTGCTCCCCTTGCCTCTAGCTGCTGCTGCTCCTGCTTCTGCCCCTGCTGTGCCACTCCAGGCAAGTGAGCAGGTAGGCAGCTTCAGCCAGGCAGTCCCTGCCCAGCGTGTGGATCTCTGGATCCAGCTCCAGCTCCCAGCTGCCTTCTAGCCACTCCACCTGCCCAGCACAGTGAGCAGCCATCTGCAGGCATGTGGGGTGGGTGGAAGGCAGCTGGGACCTGGAGCTGGATCTCCCCATGTTAGGCAGCAGCCACCCAGCTGAAGTTGTCCTCCTGCTTGCCAGCTCAGAGTGGCATATCAGTTGCAGGAGCAGGAGCACAACTGCAGCTGGAGGCAAGGGGAACAGAAGATCCCCACCAGCCTGGGCCCCAGCCAGCATGTACAGCTTACAGTGGGACTCTTCCCAGTGTGGCTTCAGCTGGCCAGGTGCTACTCAGCTCCCCTTACCACCTGTTGACAATGTGAGCCTGGCTGGCTGCAGCCACACTGGGAACAGTCCTGCCAGAAACTGTAAACTTGTTGGGAGCCAGGCCCAGGCTGGAGCTGGGGCTGGTGGGTGTGGGCAGGAGCACAGCATGAGGTGGTCCGGGTGGGGCTCAGCCCCATGTGGAGCGCTGCAGGGACAGCCGCTGACTGGGTGAGCTCTGCTGAACGTACCCCTTGCCCCCAACCTCCCTCCCCTCATCCCTGGTTGGCTTCCAGGCAGCCCCCCCACACACACATCCCCTCCAACACTCTTCCATACACCCCCCCACCACTTCCCCCTCTTACAGGGCAGGGCATGCAGGGAGTGGATCACACCTGTCCCACTCCTGAACATTGCTCCCTGTCCACCCAAAGCCTCATAGGGAGTTCTGGTGAGTTGTTGCAGGCAGGGAGGGGTGACAGGGGGTGACCAGGCCCCCAACAGCTCGTCAAAACTCCCTATGTGGCTCTAAGGCCCAAATAATATCCCACCCCCGCTCTACTATATACTGTAGGGCTTTTGGTCAATATTTACTTAACATACCTTATTTATTAATTGTTGCATACACATGTACAGGCATAGGGTCTTGGCTGCATTCAAGGCTGGGGATTTTGATTGGGGTGTGCCAGTGCTTCAGCTGGGATTTAAACCAGAAGTTTTCTGGCTAGAAAGAGGGTGTTGCCCCTCCACTCAGGGTCAGACTGAATGCTTTATTTGGGGTTAGGAATAAGTTTTACCCCATGGTTAGATTGTCATGGGATGTAAGGGTTTTTGCCTTCTGTAGTAGGGGACATGGCCTTCTTCCTGGGGTCTCTTAAGCATATATTACCCACCTTTGCATCAGCAGGATGTTGGCTGCCATGGTCCTCCTGTCTTACCCATGGCAGATTAGGTTATGTCTTGTGTTGTGAGCTGGGTGACTATGTAGATTTGCTAGGAGATTAGACAATGGATTTGTATAGGATGGTCTGGAATAATCCTGCCTCACAAAGGCCCCTTCCAGCCCTACTTCTCTGATTCAATGATTAGTCACTCACAGTCAAATTGCTAAGAATTTTATCAAGTATGCTTTGAGATATAAATGTGCCACGTTGAAGAGAGCTTCTTTGCAGTCAAAGTTGATAATTTTTTATCCTACAAAACTGGGGAAAAACAAAGTGCGCATTGGTAACATCCACTTTCCAGAGT
Source organism: Alligator mississippiensis (assembly GCF_030867095.1). Classification (NCBI taxonomy): domain Eukaryota; kingdom Metazoa; phylum Chordata; order Crocodylia; family Alligatoridae; genus Alligator; species Alligator mississippiensis. Next base: position 219,926,477 of record NC_081824.1, on the reverse strand, counting down.
CAGTATATTTATTGATTGGAAAAGCTTTTAGATAACATACTTTGAAGTGGCAATGAACCTGATATGCTATGCAGTATCATTCTAAATAGCACATAACAATCGTTACTCTCAGTGCTCATACTTCTACCCTCTGCCTCTAGACTTGGTGTTGTAAACATCTGAAAGGAAGAATTGTAAATATCAATTAAATTTCAAGGTACAGTATAGTACCTACGAGAAATTCTAGTGCTTCTCTTAAGTGCTCATTGCTCTCCTTGTGTGTGCTCATTAAAGATGAGCTTAGACAGAAAAGGAAGAAGCTTCCGTACCTCTCCCACTTGAATACAGCCATAGCTTTGACCTTGTTAGAAAACTATATAACCTCTTGCCAGCATATTTATTTTAATTGTTCCACTTGAAAGAGGAAACATTACTCTAGGCGTCCTCTATCTGCTTATGGGGATTAACACTTGTGGTTTCTAGCAACATGATAACTTTAAAATGACTATCTAATTTGGGAAAAGGGGAGAGAAAAAGCACAGAGTTTGATATATCAAGATAAGGAAGGACAGACTTCCCATTTGGAAAAGCATCTTATGTTTCCCTGAAAACTTCTTGGTATTTGTGTATACTTTGCAAGATGGTACTCTTATTGCCATGGTATAAAATGCAAATAATGCCATTGTTCTGTAGTGGAATTAGTTTAGATTTTTCCCAATTTACGTAAGAATGGTGTGACTATACTGTGGTCACTCAGGGTTGGATTTTTCATAAGTGCCTCTGAGTTACGACTAGATATTGTGCTGAATATGAATGGGACACCATACGCTTAGCTTAATGTTTTAAAAAAATACTACCCAAAGGGCCACATCTGACTGTCACCCTTTGGCCATACTTAGTATATTACGTCCCTCTCTGGGATTAAGGGCCAAAGGGTGATTCTGTTCCACCCTGCTCAAGCCTCTAAAACAATGGGCATTTGCGCACATGCATGCGCTGCAGCAGCGGCACTGCAGTGCATGCAGTTGTATAAGTGGCGAAATGCGCATCAGCATTGACAAAATGGTGGCAGTGGGCTTTTGAACTAAAACACATCAGAGGTGCTTTAGTTCAAAAGTGCACCAGCGCCATTTTCTAGGCACTGACACGCTTTTCACTGCTTATACAACGGCATGCAGTGCAGTGCAATTCGCATCAGCTCACATGTGGAGCTGGTGGATCTCTGGTACATCATGGGACAAAAACGTATATGTATAAATGCCCACTGTTTATAGATAAGGTGGTGCTCTTGAGGACTAGCTCTTGAGGTTGTCTGTGGCACCCCCTAGTGGTCACCTTAGCCCTACTCCCACTCTAGTTTCTTAGTGTACTCCCTTTCTTTGTCTGCCATACCTTGCTGTATATACATTGAGAGGCTGCTTTTGAGCTCTGAAGTGTTCCTAGATTGCCCTTACTGACCAAGCCGGATGCTTGGTCCTGTTTGCTACCCTCTGGACCAGTAGTCTAGTATCACAACTGTTCTGTGCCCCATTAGCACTTGTCCTGCCCTCCAGTTAACTCTCACAGTCTTGCCGGCCCTATCCCTACCTTAGGGTGGTAAATTACCTTAGGGGCATTAATTGTAGCATCCAGCCATCCCCATAGTCACATTCATGCCTCACAGATCTAATTCAGTTGTCCACAACTGGACCCTCTGATCCTGTATTAACTTCCAGTCACTCAGGCCCCTGGCCCCTCTCTCTCTTCTTCAGCCTACTCAGCTTCTCTGGCTCTGAGTTTCCCTGGCCCTGTTCTCTAGCTATGGGTCTCCTGGCCCTCCTTGCAGGGTGGCTCACTCAATTCTCCTTTACAGCTTGACAAGACTTACCTGGAGAGAGCTGCAGAAGGGGCTCTCCACTGCTGCCTGGTTGCTCTGTGTATGTGCACGTGCACATGATACCCCCTGCTTGATCGCTCTCCTCCTTTAGCACCAAGCATCCCCTTGCAGGCTGGAACTCTGCCAGCCTGCAAGGGGAAACCTACTGTTTCCCTTGTTTTTTATCCTTTAAAAGAAAACTTTGTGATTTTTTTTTTCTTTTAAAAGAGAAAATCTGTGTGTGCCCGCCTCTGCTCGACCAGGCGCTCTCGAGCTGCTCTAGCCCAAGTGGCCGTTCTAACTGGCCACGAGGTCACAAGAGGGCCCCGGGAGGTGCCTCGGGTGGTGACGGGAGGCCCCCTAACCTCGCCTGCCACGACTTTGAATGTAACCTCAGTGGTGGGGGTCTCCGTTAATGCTGCCTCCCAGGGTCGTTGCGCCTTCGGCGGGCACTCACGGGGCTCCAACCTCCCCTACACCCCGGCCAATCGCCACCTGCTGTTGCGGGTCTTCTAGTGGCCTTCCTCTGGCGGCCCCGCTGCGGTTCTGGTCCTGAATCTCCCGGTGGTCCTTATTCCGGGGACCCAAACTACCCAGGCTGGAATCTGCCTAGGGGTCTCACCCCCTCCTGGTTTCTCGGTTGCCCCTAGCCTGTATTGCCCCGAGGCCTCTGCAACACTACAACAACGAGCGAGCCAAAAGAAAACAAATACTGAAACTGAAAACTCAAACTCCTTTATCACGCCTAGCCCAGGCTCTGGCCCGGGTGCCTAAGCCCTGACCAATGAGCTCCCCCTGGCTCCCGGCCTGTCAGGAGGCTTAAGGCCACCGACTTCCCCGGGTGCCTACTCTCCGGGCTCGTGGCTCCTTCTCTCTGGGAATCTTGTATCCGGCGTTCTCTCCCTCGCCGAGTCCACTGCTGGCTCCCCGCCGGCCCGTCTGTCACTTCTCTCGTGGGGTCCGCGACCGGTTGCCTCACCGGCTCCGCCACCCGCTCTCCTGCTATGACTGTAGCCCGTTCCCTCTCCTGTCATGCTGCCAACATCGTCTTCCCTTTTACCGTCGGCTCCTTTAAGAGCGCAGCTCTCACTGCTGTAGCCGCACCTTCCTCTCCCGGCTCCTTTAATGAGGCGGCTCTCCCTGCCGCTGTCAACACTGTTATCGCTGCCGCTCTCATGGCAGCTGCTGTTGTTAGCGCCACTGCCTCGGCTGGCCCCGTCGGGCGGGATACATGGTCCTTGCTGGCACAGGTCCCGCTCTCGGGGTTCCCTGCGGGCTTCCCTCGCCTCTCCCCCTGCCCTGCTTCTGGGGCCGCCTTTTATCTCTGCCGGGCGGCATCTCCCGCTGACGTCGCCCGGCCCCAGCTGGATATAAGCGCGGCTTACAAACCGCGCCGGCAGTCTCCCTGTGCGCGTGCCCCTGCTCGCTCCAGCCTCTGTGTGGGGTAAGTAGGTGGTCACTTCCCCCCTGGTCCAGTCCCGGGGTACCCTTCTAACCCCGGTGTCCCTGGGACACTGTGTTTTTCTTTGTTTTCCCACAGAAACAGAAAACCTGGTTCCCTGTTGATATCTCTCTGAGTCTTACCCCTTTCAGTCACATGCCCCTGACCAGGCCTAGGTGTGGCCCATCGGCTCAGTAAGCCACCTGCTCTCCTGAACTGCATTTGTGTCAACTGAGCTGCAGTCCTTTCTCCGTGCCTGGAGCTCTGACCTATTTACCTATTACCAGGTTAGCTTCTAAGTTGTTATAGGCAGCCCTATAACCTTTCTCTGGGCTTCCTTCTGGTAGCGGCTTAAATGCATCTGGCTGACTCTAGCAAAACTCTAGCCGACTCTAGCAAAACACAGCTTCAGCTTGCTGCTTTCCCTTCTTAAAATGACAGGGGCCTTGGTCCCCTGTTAAAGGTGGCTAGGTCCTCTTCTTCCTTGCCACTTTTCTGTGGCATAGTTTTATGGCTAATATGACAGTATGTTACACAAGTAGTTTCATTAATGGATTTTTCAGGGTCTCAAGTGCAATCTTTTTCCTCCCTGTTTAGCTGCCTAATATGCAGAAGGACCTGGCCCCAAGTGCATTGTTTTGTGGATTGTTTCACAAGTGCGGTGTTTGTTACCGCACCTCCAGTCAGAGTAACATGCTCAAGTCCTTCCTTGAGCTTAAATTCTTAGAATTGTTGAATAAAGGAGAGGAAAAAAAAACAACAAGTTTATTTCACCACTGATGATTTTGCCCTAAATGTTTTTAATAATATTTTATAAGTAGCACATCTAACTTATATTTACCTTTCTTTTCTGAGTGCTGACACTCTGAATTGAAATTTGTGGTATAGCTCAGAGATGAGATGGATTGAAGTGCTTTTTATTACTGACTGTTCCCAGGCAAATGCTTTGAGCAAATTGGGTAATGGAGCAAAATTACATTATATGGGGTGCTGGCCTTAAAGCGATCTTTCTATTTTGCCGTCTGATAAAACAAAATTGGAGTTGAGTTGCATAAAATGATAAAACAAGTGAATAATTGCACTATGTAAAATGCTAGGAATAGTTGTGGTTTGAGTAACAAAATAGATAAAATAACAAGCTGATCCCCAACGCTGAATAATGGCTATCTTTAAATATTTATCAGGTATAAATCCAAAGTGTTGTAAATTAAAATCAATTTTATTCTTAAAAGGACCATAGGTACACTTTTCAAAATATCTCAAACAGTGGTGACGCATAGGGGCCACGGGGGTGCATGTGCGGCCCCTGAGAGCGCTGGTGCACCCCCTGACAGCCAATGTTCCCTGCTTAGGCAATGGGTAGGGGGGCAGGCAAGAATGCTGGTGCCCCCCCCCCCCGAGTGCGCTGGCTGGGGAGTGGAGGCACCAGAAGCGATCCCCGAGGTTCCCCTGCAGGTGATTCCACCGGCTAGAGTAGGGGAGTTCCCCCACAGCCGATTGCACTGGCCTGGAAGTGCCATTAGGGGGACCCCTGCCTCCCAGTTGTTGACTGGCCGCTGAGGGGGCAAGTGCCCCCCTGACTTAGGAGGCATCAGTCACCCATGATATCAAACATGTAAGCTTCATTGAAAACCCATAGAAATTAAGTCTCAAGTACCCACAGACAAATGGAACATAGGCCTTGAAGTCACTTTCATGCTCTTGCAAATTTTACCCAGTACATAGTTTGTGACCATATTTAAAAAAAAAAAAAGAGTGAGACAGGGGCCCATTACAAGGCCAGTTGAACATTGGCATGCCCACCTGTCTAGGAAACTGTGTCCTCATTATCCTGCCATGTCTTGCTGTTACATTAATTGTTGTAAAGTGTGGGAGACTGCCCATTACGTGCCCTAATGCCTAGGGCATTATACATAGCTCTGACCTTCCCTATACCATGTCCTGTGCCTCACAGATGCCATCCATATTGCTACAGTGCCTCACACTGTGACTTGTGCTCCAGAGTCTCACATTAGACTCTTGCCATCCCCTGGAGCTCGCAGTCACTGTGCCCTCACACTGGGCTCCAAACTCATACCCCCTTATTGGGGCTCACTCACTCCCACCCCCTCAGTGGGGTTACTCCTCTGCCTTCTCATTGGGGCACCAACTCATGACCCCTCCCTGGGGCTAACTCCCTATACTGCTTGTCTAGCTGGCCTATACGCAGACCTTTAGGTTGCCCTTGTGGTCCTACTCTTTGTGCTTCCAATGCAGCCATTCAGTTTACCCCTTGTGAGCCTACTCTGCACCAATACTGCGTAATCCTTCAGGCCACCTTTGCGGCCGTACTCTACACAGCCTATTCTCTTACTACACCCCTTCATTGGGGCCAACACTCCGCCCCCTTGCTGGGGCCACTCTTCTGCCCCCTCACTGGGGCCTCGGGGTCTTACACCCCACAGGTTTAGGTGTCCGAAGATGTGCCTGTCCCCAGTGCCTCCCACTAAGTTGGACCTCTTTCACTGGGGAGGCAACTGGCATGGCATTTCCTGGGGCCCACCCTTTCATGGGTGGACCCACCATGTCCTTCTTCCCCAGCAGGGTGTAGTTTTCGTTCATGCCCTAGGACCAGGAGCCCACTGCCATCCGCATAGCTCCTGCCCTTACCGCCAAGGTGTTTTTAGTACCAGCTCAGCCAGGCAGTGTTCTCCTGGCTGCCAGCAGCAGACTGCTGGCTCTGCCCTGAGGGCCTGAGTTAAAATGGAGGCAGCTCAGCCTCCTCCTCCAATCACATGGCTCTCCTGCAGTCATGTGAGCACCTCATCAGGACTGGCCTGCACCTGCCCGCTGCCACTCTTAAGCCCTTAAAGTGGCAGGCACCAAAGGTGCTCTGTCACGCAAAGCAAGTGGTAACAAGGACATCTGTGATACTTTTTCCTTACACTGTTTGCTCTTCCTTTTATATGCATACTGATATTTTTATATGGCTACTCTTAAGCATTGGGCTTTTAAAATTTACTTTGGAGGGGAAGAATTACTAGAGGCAGAATTTCATATGGTTTCATACTAGAAACTGTTTTACATGCAAAATACGCTTATCAATCCACTTTCTGAACATCAGTTTGCTGGACCCATACTCCAAAAAAGGATTGCCCACAGTACAGGCCTTACAATATAATAAAAGATGAAACTTCAGTAAGTTTTCCACATTTTCTCTATTACTGGTAGGAGCAGTGTGTAGGTATCCCAGCCTACAAAGAGTGAAGTGGCTTCTGCTAAGGGATGCAATGTATTTTTTTACAAATTCCAAGGTTATATATTTGGTCTGCTACCCTTGCTGGTGGTCCTTTCTCTGCACAGTATATTGAATTTATTTTTAACTTATTGTAGCAAACAGAGTGATCCCCCCATATTCCTGGGGATTGCTAATGCGATCCTGAGCCTTTCACTTCTGGGTCATTGGTTCAGTGACCCAGTTTCCCAGTCCTTATTAGTAATTGGAACAAGAGTACACATTAGTAAATGGCACTCTAGACAGCAGTCTTTGCAGAGAGGTCAAGATTGTGTGTTTCAGGAAGGCTCCAATACCACTTCTCCCTATGTATGCTATGTCAGTATCATGTTGGATGTTCTTGCCAAACATAAGGGAGTTCATACCAAACATGCTTATACCGTCTAGGTATAAGCCGTAGAGGACTTCAGTATCTAAGTCATACAGTCCAGCATCTTTCACAAGTGCAAATGCAATAGGCAAATAAAGGATGAAAGAAAAAGAAACAAAAACTTTGAAAAAGGATGAATTGCATGTTGCTGAAGTGTTAACGATAGTTGATAATGGTTTATCTAAGGGGGAGAAAAAAGGTAGCAAAGAGGGCTAAATAGGAACAAAAGGAGACACTAAATCAGAAAAGATGGTGGTAACAGTTACCTAAGTAAAATGGACTGAACATTGGTGAAGTATTAAGGGCCCCAGTATGATAAACAGTTTAAGCATGGCCTTAAAAGCTACTAAAAGAGTGAATTCTCATAGGCCTAATTTAAAGGTCCACTTTCCCAATTGTTTTCATCCTATTTGCTAGCAGCCTACCTTTTTTTTTATATTCCTCGGCTTGCAGTGAATTCAGGGTGACCATATTCAGAGGGTTTTCATTTACCTTTCATTATGGGCTTCTTCCTTTTTTTCTTATTGCCCTCTCTCTTCATGCAGTGCTTATATAGACTTCGGAAGCAAAGATATCATTTAAAATTCCGGCTTGTCTATTATGGAATAATAGAAAGTCTTTGGGGACTTGGAGAATAATTTCTAAAGTTATGAATGGTTTAGGAAATGAGTTTTGAGTTTTCACTAATGTAAACCTTCTCTATGCCCACTCAATTTACTACCTGCTAAGCCTCTGGGTCTACTCTAAGAAGTGCTTTGGTTCTTGTCTATACTGATTAGGATTCACATAAATAGATGCTTTCTATATGAAATGTATTTTGGCTGATGTATTGACATTGGAATACATTACTCTTTTAGCCTTTTAGCAGTTGAACAAATTAAAGTAAAATGATGGTTCATTTTTACAAGGTGATAAAATGAACATAATTGGGTTAATATCTTAATCTGGCAGCCTGAAATTACATTATATACCTGTATGCACAAAATTTGATTAGGGGAAATCACATTTTCCATTTCATTCACTCTCTCTTTGACCTTTGGATATTCCAATCATTGCCTGGAAGAGTTCAATTTAGACTAGCTAGACCAATCAGGTGATGTCATCAATTCTCTGTGTATTTTTGCTTCTCATCTACTAACTTTTCATCCACTAATAAATGATATTTTATTACTGTGGATGAATACTTATTGTCTCATAATAGTTCCTAAGAAAATTATACAAATTGTAAGAGAAAGCTGCCCTATTGAGCCTCATAACTATTAATGTGTACATAACTTTTTTGCTATTGAAAGTGAGGTCACATTTATTCCTCAGTAAAAACTTTTGCCACTGAGTGGAAACTTTGATAGAATGGTGTTTATAGACGATATTCATGAATTTGAGTTGATTTGATTTAAATACTGTCTTCCCAACAAAAGCTCAGAGGGACTTACAGGAAGGGAAACAGAACAACTTAAAAGGGCAATTAGACTAAATGAAAGCAAATTAAAACAAAATAAGGCAGAGGCCCTCTAAATCCTATTTTGGCCTACTTTTGACTGCTAAATGTCTGTCCAAACAGATAAACTTTGCAGTGCTTCGAAAAGATTTCATAGATTTCGCAGACATTAGGGCTGGAAGGGACCTCGGAAGATCATTGAGTCCAGTCCCCTGCCCCAGGGGCAGGGAGTCAGCTGGGGTCATAGGATCCCAGCAAGATAAGAATCCAAATGTGTCTTAAAGGCACTCAGAGTGGGTGTTTGAACCACCTCCGGCGACAGGCCATTCCAGACCTTGGGGGCTTGGACAGTAAAGAAGTTCTTCCTTACGTTCAGCCTGAAACAGTCTTGCAGGAGTTTATAACCGTTCGACCTTGTAATCCCTTGAGGTGCTCTGGTGAACAAATATTCCCCCAGGTCCTGGTGAACACCCCTTATAATCTTATAGGTGGCCATCAGGTTGCCCCTTAGCTTATGGTTTTCCAGACTGAAAAGTCCCATGGCTCTCAGCCTCTCATCATAAGGCCTGTTTTCCTGACCTCTGATCATGCGCGTGGCTCTTCTCTGGACTCTCTCAAGCTTCTCCACATCCTTTTTGAATTGTGGAGCCCAAAACTGTACGCAGTACTCCAGCTGCGGCCTCACCAAGGCCTAGTACAAGGGGAGAATGACATCCCAGGATTTGCTTGAGAAGCATCTGTGGATGCAAGCGTGCATTTTGCTTGCTTTACTAGCTGCAGCATCACACTGAAGGCTCATGTTCATCTTGTGGTCAGTCCTGACCCCCAAGTCACTCTTGTCCATAGTGCTAGTCAGCATAGCACTGCCGAACCTATAGACATACTGCAGACATGCTTTTCCTCCCAAGGTGGAGAACCTTGCATTTTTTGGTGTTAAACACTGTTACAGCGGGGTCCTGGAGGAGGGCAGTGATCTCATCAAGGCCCCCTTCCCGTGCCAAGTTGGCCCAAGGGCACCCTCAAATTCTCGCTCACCATATCTTTGATGTTCCAATATATTAGGGAGGCTGCCTTCTGCTTTCTTGGACACGGTCCACTGTAACCTCTGGCCCTGTAGACTCTCAGACCCCTCGTGGGTCTTGTCCTGCAAACAGGTGCTTCGAGGCACCCTAGCCTTATGGCCTATACGTAGCTCCAACCACCCCTTATACCACGCCCCAAGCCTCGCAGCTGGAATAGACGTTGTTTTGTCTCTCTGGGGCCTTCTCTGCAATGCTGCCCTCTCTCGGGGCTTGCCAATAAGCCCTCCCCTTCTCTGGGGCTTGCCACGCCCGCACTGGGGCTACTCAGTAATACCCCCTCTCTGGAGCTCACCATACCCGCCCTGGGGCTTCTCCACAATGCCCCCTTCTCTGGGGCCTCTCAGCTGCCCCTCTCTGGGGTTGGGGTCTATACACCCCAAATACTCTGCCTTCACCGGTGCTGGGGTCCCCACTCTACAGTGAGTCCCCTATGAGGCCTTCTCCATCCCCTAATAGCCTCGCCCAAACCACCGGTGTAACAACAAAACAAAACACAAGCCCCTAGGCTATAACATAACTTAAAGCTGCCTGGCTAAAACCACATGGCTCAGACATCTTAGAGCTGCCATCCTTTAGTCGGCTTGAGCTGTACCTGCTGTCAGGCTTCTTCTCGCATCTTTGCTCAGGGAGCTCCTGCCTCTCTGGCTGCTGGCAGGGAACTGCCTCTGGCCTCAGCTCCTGGGCTTTATAAGGGTCAGGCCCTGCCCCTTACAGTCAGCTGACCTCTGGCAGGTGTGGGTCGCTTGCTGACTCCAGTTGCCCTGGCCACCAACAGCTGGGCTCCTTATTCACTTCTAGGGCTCTTTCTGTAGCAATTTCTCCTCTTTAGGAGCAGGGCACCTAAGTGCTCTGCGACAAACACCATCAGGTTCTCATCCGCCCATTTACTGAGCCTGTCAAGGTCAGTCTGGATTACTGCCCTGTCCTCAGGTGTGGATGCTTTACCCCAAAGTTTGGTATCATCGGCGAACTTGGCCAGTCCATTTTTTACTCCAGTGTCCACATCATTAATGAAGAGGTTGAACAAAATAGGTCCAAGAACAGAGCCTTGAGGGACCCCACTGGTCACAGCGCACCACGATGATTGACCTCCATCAACCACCACCGTCTGGGTTCAACCCCGGAGCCTATTCCCCAGCCAGCGGATTGTGGTGGACCTGAGGCCGCAGTTGGCCAGTTTTGCCAAAAGGCGATTGTGGGATACCAGATTGAAGGCTTTTTTAAAGTCGAGATATATGACATCAATCTCTTCCCCCTTGTCCAGGTGATAGGTCACCTGGTCATAAAAGGAAATGAGATTGGTCAAGCATGACCTACCCTCAACAAACCCATGCTGGCTGTTCGTCAGGGTGTTGCCATCGGCCGGTCCATTAAGGATGGCCTCCTTGATGATTTTTTCTAATACCTTCCCCAAGATAGAGGTCAGGCTGATGGGCCTGTAGTTTGCTGGATCCACTTTCCTCCCTTTCTTGAAGATAGGCACATTAACCTACCACACCACATTGGCCTTCTTCCAATCATCGGGCACTTCACCATAGTGCCAGGAGCTCTCGAAGATCCATGCCAGGGTCTGAGCTATGGTGCTAGCCAGCTCCTTGAGTATTCTGGGGTGTAAATTGTCAGGGCTGGCTGACTTGAAGGTGTCCAGTCTCTCAAGCTGTTCCTTCACAAGGTCGGTATTGATGGAGGGCAAGGAACCACGCTCACTTAGGCGTCTCTGTTCTGTAATGGGCAGGGGCGTCCCATGGGACTTGTGAAAGACTGACGCAAAGTACCCATTTAGCAAGTTGGCTTTTTCCTGGGCTTTGGTTGTCAGTTCCCCCTTTTGGTTTAGCAGGGGTCCAACATTGCCCTTGCTTTTCCTCCGGCTCCCCACATATCTAAAAAAGGACTTTTTACTGTCCTTGATATTTGTGGCCAGTTGTAGTTCCATGGCAGGCTTGGCTTTCCTGGTTTGCTCCCTGCAGGTCCGGACCAGTGCAGAGTATTCCTCCTTGGAGGTGGATCCCATCCACCATCCTTTGTAGGTCTTTCTTTTTTGATGCAGGAGGACCGGCTCAGGCTCGGGCACTGGTGGGCCTTAAGAATGGAGGGAAGTCCAGAGATGAGGAGTCACTGCTGAGAACGTCCTCTCATGCATTTTTGCCAAGTGTACTTGGCATACTGGTGGTACTTGCAGGAGGTTGCTCTTGGCTTAGGGATTGTGATGCATAGGGAAGAAGGCAGTCCTTTACACAGATAGGTCCCAGACTGTTTAGTGTTTTATAGGTCAAAAATTGCCCCTGGAATTGGGCTTGGAAAGCTTTGGGGAGCCGGTGCCGATGCTGGATGACTGGAATGAGTTTGCTGATCATCTGTCTTCTACAAGAATTCAGTTTTTATTTTATAAATTTTAAATCCAAATACCTAGATCGTAATTCAGGCAAATTAATAGGAAAATGGACAAAATAGGCATTTTATTTTTAAAAAGGACCTTTTCTGTCATTTAGGCCCCTGGCAGCCATGCAATTAAAGGCACGATGAGATCTGATGTGCAATCCCCACAGTTGTGCTTCCTGCTATGCCATAAGTGTGTGGCAGGAGGGACTGAGCATCAGATCCTATCGTGTCTTATTGCCAGAGCAGGGGGAACCTGGAATCCCAGGCTCCCCCTGCACTGGCAAGTAGCAAGCTTCTGTGCCTGGGAGCCCCGTCAGCTGATGGAGCTCCCAACCATGGATCAGTTGACAGGACCCCCAGCCACAGAAGAGCATGGTGCGCCCCTTCAGCTGGGACCCCAGCCTGGCTACACAATTAATGGCATGATAGGAACCAGCCACAAAGTTATTATACATAAACTTTGTGGCTTGCTCCTTGTTTTATCCTGCCATTAATTGCATTAATGTGTGGCCGGGTAACAATTTAAGACATGATTAAGTGGTTAATCCAGTCTTAAGTGCAATGTGTGCCAGGGGCCTCATGAATTTTTAAAAATAAATATTTCTTCTTGCTACTAAAAGGCATGATTTTGTATTTAGGATCATTCACTACTTTTTTTACAGTACTTGTGAAATTCTGAGAAAGGGGAAGATGCTCAAAGATATCAAATCATCCATGGTAAATAGTCTATTATTTTTAAGAACTGATTATGGAAATCACAGGAATAGAGAGAGAGGAGAAAAATATCTTCACTCGCTTCGTTAGAGCTAGATAAGGACAATCAGGTGGGTTGCTTGGTAGATTTGGTTTTAGAGAGCCAGGTACTTTTTTCTGCTCTTGCCTTTCATATATGAAGCAGTGAAGCCAGACGGACAGCCATAGGGGTGGACCTTTTTAAGAAGCACTGCCTACTTTGTTTGAAATTGGGCTCAAACTTTTTTTGATGCTTCTTTCAATCAGAATGCACTAGACATTAACGTGACCTGTCAGAACTTAAATAAAGTGTTCTTTTTTATGGTTTTGTTGGGTTTTCTTTCTTTGTTTCTTGCTTTTCTTTCCTCTGTCTCTCATTGTCATTGAGGTTTAGAGTTTCAGTTTTTTTAAAGGAGATAAACTATGATGAAAAAGTTAAACAACATTCTTGCTGACTTATTTAAATAAAAAAATGGGCACATCTCATAAAATCTTGGAGCAGCTAAATGTTCCATTACTGTTATTTCTTCTCCTCTTCCTTGTTTGTTATTTGTGTTACCAAAGTGAAGTGGACTAGGGGTCCAAGTCATTAACCAAGAATCCACTGTTCTGCATGCTTTCCTTTTGTATTTGAGGCATCCTGGAAGCTACTTGTCCAGCCACACTGGTTTCTTCCCATTCTTCTTGTATGTCCATCGTGTCAGAAGAGTTTCTTGTTGGGCTTCCAATAGTCTTTTAGTTAATCGTTAGTCTTTTAGTTAATCATCTTTGTCCCAAGTGGCTTGTTACATATGGAACAAAGGTTTCTGTCTGTCTGTCTGCACACCTAGGAAAAGGTAATTCTGGAATGTAACAGATACATTGTGGTATAAAAATAGTGATTTAGCCTAATTTCTTGGGATTCACTGATTTGATTTCATTGGATTGTTTTTAGTGTTTTTTTCTTCTTTGGCTTCAGTCACAAATATTTTCATGGTAGTTATGGTTACAAAAAATTACATTATGTCACATGATAGGGGATAATGATCACAGTTGCATTAACCTTGCAGGTCCTATAAAAAGTGATCACACTTATAAAAAAAAAAAATTAAAAGAGGCCTTCAAAAAAACCTTTCTACTGCTAGCAGCAACAGGTGCATCACATACTTTACAAGTTTCATATGAAACTATTCCAGTGACACAGACTAGCAGATGAGTTGATATTCACCCACTTGCAAGGCCCAACTGCATTTTTGTGCATGGAATAAAACTTAAGGTTTATGACGTGCTTTACAATACTAATTTTTATCTATGTTCCTATTCTTTTCTTTGCAGTCCAAATTCAGATAGTCCTTAAGAGGGCTGCACCTGCTCACAGCAGGTCTGAAATAAGCCCTTAGCTATTACTCCATAATTTGCATTTTCTGAGATGAGTATTTATACTGTTTTATGGACTTGTAGTTTTGAGACAGAGAGCATTTTTATATGCTATTTAGCTCAAATGACTGTCTTTATGAAGGTTAAATTGAGGATTAAGGGTGAAATTATCTATGTGCAAAAGACTAGTGCTCTGCACCAAGGGAGTCCTATATTAGTGGGGCAGCTGAAAATGGCTTTTAGCTGTCCCTCCATGTTGCATTTGAGGGCTTTCTACCCTGTACCTCAAGTTTTCAGGAAAAGTAGTGATGGAAACCGGTCATTTACATCTGGGCCCCCCCCCCCCAGACTGCTAACTTAAATAGCAGAGGATGCTGTAATGGCCATGTGACAGTTATAGCTGCATCCTCACGAGGTTTCAAGGTACAGATTTTACTATCTAACTGACCCTTTTCTTAGCCAGGATAAAACGAGACTGTGCTGACAATATTCAGCCAGTCTTCATTCAGTCTGAAAAGACAGTGTCTTTAAAGAAAGCAAATCCTTCTGTGCAGCAGCTTAATTAAATGGAGTATTGAAACAAACACCTGGTGAAGATATAATGCCTGTGCTTTTTTTTAATAGACACTCCAAAGGAACAAATCAGAAAGCAAAGTTCTGTATTTTAAAGGGCTTCTGTAAAACCTACACAAGAGAATTCAAAGCTTCTGGTTTTCCCTAAGAGGAAAGCTTTTTTTCCCCCTCATTGGAGTGTATTTTCAATTTGTTGTACAGCACTGCTTGCAGTGCTTCCAGCAATCCTCTTTTTTCTGCTTTTTTTTGTGTTTTGTTTTACAGAATTTACTGTTCGTTTCCCAGTTACTCCAGATCCTAATAGTCTATTTTGCTTTTGGCAGGATTTGTATTTCTGTCAAATTGCATTGTATTTTGTTGATCTGCCTGTACAAAATCCTCTCTGCAACCGCTCCTTTTTCTGATAAAAAATTTAAATACTTTTCTGGGGACTTTGGGATCCATTTGTAACCTGCACACAAAATAAGGCATACTAAATGAATCCTAATTAATGTATTACCCCTTCAACTCAAAACAGGTATGTTCATATTTAATATAAATGTTGATGCCAAATGTGAACCTTAAGCTCCTGTTGTTAACATATATTTTTACTGGGAGTGCTAATCATTTAAACATTCAACATTCACATAATAAAGTTTAGCAAGGTAGCAGACCGTCTAAATAGAACATCACATTAACAGAGTAATGGAAGCTGCTAGAGATAATATGACCTAATTAGGGAGTCACCCCTGTTTATTTAGGCACATTTGATTGAAATAACATCAAAGCTGAAACTTAGTAAAAAATCAATGCAGTGCACATTCATCAGCCCTTTGCTGTGTTGTCAAGGGCAATGGCAGCCCTTTTTTTATTTTATGAATAATATTGTGTCTTTATTCATGTATCCTTGTATTGCTGTGACATATGTAAGTCTTGTGCCACACAGAGATAGGCCATATGTCCCTGCATGCCTGTGCAGTTTTCCATGAAGGATTTAACTCCCATCAGTAAGGCTGATGAACTGTTTCCTACTATCATAGGACTTGTTGTCAGCCCATAGTACTGTAGGTGGTAATTTCCCCCCCTCATAAAAGAAGAAAATGCTTTGTTCTTGTTCATCTTCTTTTGTTCTTATTTCTTTAGTCTGTTTTACTTACTATCTTCAGGATAAGCAAGGCTTGTATGCTTTCTGTTATATATAACTGGTTTGCAGTGACTATTACATCTTCATAAGTTCTTGTCAGTTTTTCTTTTAGTAAATATTTTTATTTTATTTGCTCACAGATGGTATATGTGAACATATTATACTTGTCATTGTAACAGCTGCAGCTGAACATAGATAAAATTGGTCTCAGGATTGCAAGGAAATTGCACAGGCGCCACTTCATTTCTTGTCTTATATGGTATGGGGTTGTAAATGTTGACATACATATCCACTAAAATGATGGTTTTCCATGTGCACATACATTGAATTACAGGCAATACTGTTATTTATGTCCACATGGTTAACTAAAAGATCTCTGTCCAATATGCAACTGCAGTTAAAAATAAGCAAATGGTAATATGCTTAAAGAGTTGGGATGGAGAATAATGTAGAAAATATTACAGTCATGTACTATAAAATATTTATACGTCCTCACTGGGCATATTGTTTTCATTTCTGGAGAAGATTCAGAACCAGGTGACAAGAATGACTTAGAGGCAGAAGAAATCTCAGATGAAGAAAGATTTCAAAAGATCAAGATAAAAAAGGACGCCCCTAGGAAAGGACAGGGTGAAGGCATACACAAGATAATGAGTACTTATGGAAAAGGTACATGAAGAGCTTCTGTTCATCCTGTTTCACAGGAGAAAAATAAGGGGGTTGGGTCTACCAACAAAATAGAGAAGTTGGCAACTTTACAACTGAAGAAAGGATCATCCATAGTCAGCTGCCCTATGAAACTCATTGCTATAAATATTCTTGAAGCAAAGGTTTTAGCTGGATTCAAAAACATATTAGTCATTCCTATGGATAATAGGAATATCAAGAATTACAGTACTAAATATTGAAAAAGGAGACTGAAGGCTTTAAATGGTCCTGCTTTAAGGAAAAAAAATTAAGTCTAAACTCTTTGGCTAGGTACAGAGGGTCAAAAAACCTGAGGGCGAATCAATTCAGGCTAAAGGGCCTGAACGTATTTAGCCTCCACAAAAGAAGGCTGAGATGGGATCTGGTGGCCATTTACAAACTCACCAGGGGGGACCAGCGAGAACTGGGGGAAGCTCTGTTTCCCCGGGCACCACCTGGGGTTACTAGGAATAACGGCCACAAATTGTTAGAGAGAAGGTTCAGGCTGGACATCAGGAGATATTACTTTACAGTTAGGGCTGCCAGGCTCTGGAATGGGCTCCCAAGGGAGGTGGTGCTCTCTCCTACCTTGGGGGTCTTCAAGAGGAGGTTGGATAGATATTTGGTTGCGGTGATATGATCCCGGCACCCATTCCTGCCTGGGGCAGGGGGTCGGTCCTGATGATCTGCTTAGGTCCCTTTCGACCCTAAGTACTATGATACTATGAATTCAATCTTTGCAGGTTAGTCTAAGCTGCATAGATTGAACCGATAAGCAAGTGAACAGATGCTCACTTTTGATTCCAGAAATGTAGCCACATGCCTGCAGTGGCCCAGGCCAGAAGCTAGGGAGCACTAGAGCATGCCCCCACCCAGCTCAACTGGAGCAGATAGATTGAGCTAAGTCTAGCCTGCCCACCCTGAGAGAGTGTGTTTGTGGGTGAGGTGCAAAGCATCCTGGGTTGTGGGACTGGGAGTTGACTTGAATCTGGAAGGGATCTGGAATAGAAATTCAATAAACCAATTTCATCTAAATCAGTTAAGTCTGATACTGCATAATTCCAGGTTTATCTTAAACTAGTTTTGGCTATTTTGAAAGTGGTGTATGTGCACTGAATTTCTGCTGTGTTATAGATTTGAACCAGTTTCTGATCACTTATACTGGTTTATGTGTAATTTCTGTCCCTAGCCTTTAGGAAGTTGGAAGAGACTTGGACCAAGTAAACTTGTAAATACTTGCTTCAGGGTTTCTCGTGCCTTCCTTTGAAACATTTGATAGTGATCATTGCTAGTGAAAGGCTACTGAACTGGATAAACTACAAGGCTGATCCAAAGCAGCAGTACTTAGGCTAATGACCCATCCTACTTACCTCTATTTAGATTGTTTTTCTGTTCTACAAAATGTAGTGTTAGTTTATTAGCATATAATTTCTTTATCTTTTTTGCACATGTTTTCTTCTGTGTTTGTGGTCTGTTGTCAGTACAATGACAAACATTGTATTTTGAATGCTTCTGAAGGATGCTAAAAGGACACACATCAAGTCAACATTTTTATCTGGGAACTGGTACATTGTGAGTAATGACAGGAGAAGCCCAGCTTCCCCATGCAGCCAAACATGCCTCAACTTTCATCTGGAGGAACAATTGCTCTCAGGCTTGGATGCATGTGCTGTGAGGTTCTATTCCCATCCATGCCTGGTGCTCTTTGAAGAGAGGGTCAAAAAGGATGCTACCAGTTTAATTTGCAAAGGTGATTTTTGTAACATGGGATACAACAGTGGTCTGACTTAGCCAGCTGCCTTTGAATTTAGCAGTTTGTCAACTCTGTTAGCTTTCCTGAATTTGACTTACTGACATGAAAGTAATTACCAGTTAAGGTCAGATTCAGAATAAAGATTTAGAAATGAAAGGTTCTGTTTCTCAGTGTCAATCCTTTAAGCTAGCCAGACCACACTAAATCATTCTGATAAATCAAGACATTATATTGTTAAAGGTAGTGTTTTCTTCAGGCAGAAAGGAATCAGGCTTATGTAGAATCACAAAAGATTTCTTAGAGAGTTGTAACGTAGTGGAAAATCTGTTAAAAAAATTACCGAGCTTTTTATCTGATAGAAGTTATGAAAGACTATTGTGAAACCTGAAACTTCATTGTTTGTGAAGATGAGGTGTGCTTGTAGTCTTATTTTTTTATTTTGGGAATAAACAATAATAAAACAGATCTTGGGTTTAAGTCTTGGCTTTAATATTACCAAAATATATGTTGCTTAATCACATTTGCCCATTGAAATTCATGGAAATTACTTTTCAGAACTTTTTATAAAACAGCATATTTTAATTTATATTTTAATAATCTCATATGAGAAGTGATATGATCAATTTTTCCTTCTCCACTTTGGACATTTGTCACTAGTCAAGATGGAAATTGAAACTCCAGAAACTTTTTCTACACCATTTTGGCAAAGGATTTTAAATGACTTATATGTAAAAGAATAGGCTCTCATATTCATATAGTAACTTGAACTTCTGTAGTCTTAGATTTAAGCAAAATTATATACATCTTGCTTTGAAATATTGCCGTGCATGATGTGCATTCTCTGAAGGCTGATACCTGGTTTATAAGAAGTTAGGTTGTTTTAACATCCTTATATGCTTGTGAGAGCTTGAACCAGAAGCTTTTGACTCATTTGTCTTACTCATCTTCAAATTTAAAGACAAGTTTGTCATAATTTGCAGAATGTTTTCCTCACAGAACTTGTGATATTCTCCTTTTAGACACCACATACCTGATTTTTCTTAATTTGTCCCAAAGAGAACTAAAAGGCCCACACTTTTGCATCAGGGAACCTACCATGACTGCTTGCCACTGTGATCACATGCCTTCATGGGATATTTTCTGAAGATATCAAAGAACTGAGGACCTATTTCATCAGTTCAATGTGTAGATGGGATGACTATGATATGGTCTCCTTTAGAAACTATATGGCCACTATTCCTTTAGGAGGTTTTGTTAGTTTCATAGTTTCAAGGTCAGAAGGGATCTGAACAGATCATCAAGTCTGACCCCCTGCCCTGGACAGAAACAAGTGCTGGGATCATAATACCCCAGCCAGATATTTATCTAACCTCCTCTTGAAGACCCCCAAGGTAGGGGAGAGTACCACTTCCCTTGGGAGCCCATTCCAGAGCCTGGCAGCCCTAACCGTAAAGTAATGCCTCCTGATATCAAGCCTGAACCTGCTCTCAATCAATTTGTTTTTTACTGACTGTGGCATTCTAGATTGCAGTTACTAAGTCAGAAGGCTAGGAGAAATTTCATCTTTTATGGATTACCTTTTACTCTGTGAATTGGGTGTTACAAAGAAAGACTGTGCAACCAACTCCTTCAGCTATTTCAATTTGAAATATGAGAAATAAACAGACATGAATGCGACAGCATAGTCCACGTTCTTACACTTACGCAAGGTAAAATGTTTTGTTTGGTTTGGTCCAACACACAAAAAAGCTGCTCCAAAACCTTTCCTTTCTCAGTTGAGGGAAGCATACCTCACAGTTGGGAACATTTTCTAGCATCATATTTGTGATGTTAGTTATCATGTTGGGTTTTTTTTTTCCTTCAAAGTTGGTGTTCCTTGATTATACCTTCTGTGCTATTAAACAGGAATGCCTGCCTTTGGGATCCATGTGCTTACAAAGTTACGCTATATTTGTAATAATTATTTACAGGTTTCAAAGGTGACCTATAAACAGTGGTTGTATTTATTATTGCAAAGAGCTCTATTTAGTATGCTGTTGATTCTTAGTTCTTTCATTTCTCCATGAAATTTCTGCTCGATTGGCCAGGGTTCAATGAAACCTCTCATTAGGGCACCATGGTTCATTAGAGCTTAAAGAGGCATCACTGAAAATTGAATTGACCATGCTGTGATTCTCTAGTTGCTGTGATTGGTAATCTTCTTGCAGTATGTTATGTGCTGTACACCCGTAAGCTGTTCAAGATGCCATGTGATTCGTTAAACAGTTAATTCATCTCATTAATATTTACACTCTAAATTGTATAATCTGTAGACACAGCCTTGTATAAAATGGAAACAATAGCAATGATAGTAGCAATTTAAGTGTTTTCATTCAAGAATAATGTAAAATATTTGCAGCAAATTACTGTAACACCATACAAAATAAATCCCTGCTTTTTTGTTTTTCCTTGTGGAGACATGGCATTTCTTCACCTTGCTATCTCTTTTACCTGGAACAAAATATTAGTAAAAATAATGCTGTCGTGAAAATCCAAGGCACGTTTAATCTCCATCTTCTTTCCCCCCACCCCCCTTACTTTATCTCCTTTTCTAATCAAAGCTTGAGTCATGTTTTCTTGAGCTGGTGATTCAGTCCTGCATGTGTGTTTTGTTAGTTATAGAATGGAGACTATTTTGATTTGAAGATTCAGGTTAATTCATGAAAAGAAACAGCCTGTAACTTACGTAAGTACTGAATGATTTAAGGAAAAATCTTGTTCTGTCCTCTTATCTAAAGACATAGCAGGTCTTCCTTACCTCTCTTCCAGAGAACTTGGTACATGTAACATGTATTTGTTGTGAAAGTAGGAGTGGGGCCCAGGAAATGGGGAATACAATCATATGAATGTTACTTCAGCGTTAGTGCTAAGATAGAGACTATACACTGGATTCTGTTGTATCTATTAAAGTGGTTCTGGTCCATGATGTAAAACTGTTCATACAGAACCGTGGGTGGGTCATCCTCCTTCTCATTGCTTTTTTCTGACTGACCCAAAAGTAAGACGATGGTATGTTACAAAAGTAGAAACACTAGATTTTCAGGACCTTTAACTGGGTGGAATAGAATTATACTAAGATGTATAAGTCCACTTATATGCCTAACAGATGGAATAGAATTTGGTCCTACGTTACTATACTGTGGGCTCAGATGGGTCCCTTTTCCCTTCAGTCCTAGCACATTTAAAGGTGTGGTGAAATGTAGACATGATTCAAGGGAGAACAAAACATTATTCAATTAAACTCAGTAATAATTGGGTGAATGTAGTTGCTGTCTAGACTGAGGGGGTACACTGAGAAGGGAAATAAGTTTAAATTTTATTTAACAATTCACTTCCTCCCTTTTTAAAATCCTCTGGTCATGTTTCATTTCTAATGACATTCCAGGCATGCATCATTCACTGTCTTCACTAATATAATTTGTCTTACTGTTTGTTTGCTTTCGTCACTGAAGTTTTATGTCAACCAATTCACCTTTAAAGGCAGACCGAAAAAGTAGAAAGCAAACAAAGTGACAAAAAAAAAAATCCCTGGTATTTAATGACTTGTAAAGATGGCCTCATTTTTAAAGAAACAACAACAAAAAAATTGTTTTTTACATTAGAGAAATAAGGCCCCTTGTTTCCTTGCTTTCCTGGAGGGCTGTCATCAAACACCAGAACAGCTGTTTGTTGAGCTCATTAGAGGATAAACAGCTGTAAGACTTAGACTGTAAGCTTTTTGGAAGGATGTAAATCATGCTTTTGTTCTGCATTTCTACAGAATGCAACAGAGTGGGAACCTGGGTCAGAGCTAGAGCTCCTTGCTAAAACTACAAACCAAGTAATAAAGACATTTAATCACATGGTGTCTCAAAAAATCAAGACATTAGTAGCCCAATATTACACTAGGGCCACTGGCAGACACTACATTTATCATGTGATTAACATGTTAATTGTGTGATAATTTGTAACATCCCACATACTTGGCCAGCTTGAACATGTGGCATTTTTGGCATCTGACTGCACATGGAGAGCTGATCAATTGATGGGCTTCCCACATACCGCAAGTTGAAAGCTGATTAGTATAGCCCTGCATAGTCTGCATTAGTCTGCACCATGTAGTTTTCAGTTTGACATCACTTCTATCTAGGACTGTGTGGTGCAGCCTGATGCCCAGGTGTACTGCCTGGCTTTCAACTTACCAGTGCTTGGGAGGACAATGGGCTCCTTGCATCCTAACAAGTTAAAAGGATACTGCAGGCATCAGTGATTGGTCCTGTTGCTCAGCTCCTCATTGTCAGGGCTCAGTGCAATATGGCCTTGACTCTCTCCTGCCCGACATCCTACCAGAGTGCATCATCAGGGTGAAGCTAGCACCACCACCACTGATCTCCAGTGGTGAGCCCTTTCCTGCCACACCTTGGTGTCTTTATAATGTTGGGAGCTGGTTATATCGGCTGATGGGGTCCAAGGTTGTCCCTCTAAAGAGTCCTTCATGGGACTCCACTTCCCCCTACACCCCACCTTTATCACTTCTTGATTGTTATGCATCTGGGTCATCATGTTGCATGAATTGCACATGTTGCCTTGAATAGTTACGTTCTCGTATGCTATTGGACCAACTGCATGTGCAGCTGTCCTCAACAGAGTATGTAAATGACTGTGAGGATTTTAAACTCTGTGCCTGTCTATTGGGCTGAACTCAGGAGGGGAAATCCTCTCAAATTAATGTACTGAGCATCTGTGGCTTGCTAGGCTTCTGTCAACTCAGGCTTCAGACAAAGTATATAACTCAATCAACCTTAATCGATGTAAGGGTCCAGTGGTCAATCAACTCAATTCAATTCATAATGTCCTAGGCCAACACCACTAAGCCGGTGGTGATCCTCAGTGTCATTTCCTCTAAGGGAAAGCCTGGTGCCCTTAATCAGATAGACAAAATTCCTACAGGGAAAGCCATCCCTATCCCTCAGTTGATTTAAATCAATCTGGGTGCTTCCTCAACAAGGACACACAGGTTTCTACAATCAGGATCCCCAATCCTGTTGACATTTCCTATATGTGAAAACCACCTTCAATTGAGTAGACTTACCCAATGCTCTGACCTCTGCTTGGAAAGTGAGCCATCTATCTACACGGTTGGTTCCCTCTTTAATCCTCATGCCTCAAGCCCCTGCTTGATTGGAGCAGTCAAGCTCCTTGGAGCTGTGCTCCCTGGCTTGCTCCAGTGGTCCTCTGACCACTCTTGCCGGTCATCAAATATTTACTGCCTGCATATTGCTGTGGGTCACCTGGAACCAGAGAGCCCTCTTGTGTCTCTTGTCTGGAGATGCTCCAAGCTCTCCCCAGCTGCACCTCTCTGGGGCTGGAAATAGCTGCCTTGGGACTTCCACACCAATCTGAAGGAAGCACTCACTCTGGAACCACTGCTTGACACTCCTTGTTCCAGCTGCTATTTCCCTGATATGTGCTGTGTATTGATTGATTTTGGGCTTTGGAGTTTCCTCCTTGCCCTACTCTTCTTCTGTCACACTTATGCATATAACTGCATGATTGGGGTCTAATACATTGTATCTCAGATCCCCAAAATTGTGCATCTTACCATGCACATTTGGGATTTTTGGGATCTGGAATAAAAATGGTCAAATTCTAATTGTGTGACTAAATTAATGTGTGCCAGGGGCCTAGATTACACTTCACAGTTATTGTGTTAGCAGACAAAAATTCTTTTTTTTGTAATATTGTCTTTAAAAAATCTTGGCTGTATGAATGCAACCAGATTGGCAGATTGCTCATCCAGCTATTAAAAGAAAGAGATGTATGTTCATTCATTAATTTTTATTTCCCCCTTTATATTTTCGGCTGCATAGATGCCAATGTGGTTAATCAACATGTAGTTTCCATTAAATTGGAAGTAATCTTTCAAGTAAATTCTACTTGTTTGAGTAAGGGTTTAGAGGATTACGTTTTTATTTTTAAGGCTATCCTCACTTAAATATAAGCAAACTCTTAACACTCAAGGGGGTTGAACTCTAGTACTCCCAGGAAAAATGCTAAAGGAGTAATGTTATTGCATCAAAATCTGGGTACAAATGAAAGCAAACAAGAAAATATGTTATTCTTTTACTCAAAGCTTTATTTTTTTTTAATCTGTATACATAAAATGACATTTTGAGCAAAATTACTGCTTTTCTTTCTGAAGAGTCTACCTTGCACTGATACAATGACATAAATCTAAGCACATCAATAAGAAGGGGTCGTGTTACATAAATGAGAGTAAATGACACAGAAGAACTATCCCATAGATATCAAGATACAAAATTTATGCTTTCTGTTACAATCATATGAAAAGGACATTTAAAGGTCAGGAAGAAAGGCTGGTATTTGCATTTAAATTGGGAAGTTTTAGGTAAAAATGGTGATAGCTGACCTCTCTCCTTGACTTTTGGGGCTGGGGGTGGGGGTTAAAGTCTAAGAATGAAACAGCAAAGAAAACACATTAAATTTTATAAATCAGTAAAATGCTAAACTTGGCTTCCAGACTCTACTTTACTGGTACCACTTTTCACATACCTTTCACCATAATTTTGCGTAATAAGGGAAGAGATTTTTTTTCATTTTTCATAATCTTTGATAGCCAGCTCCCACAGCATACATCTAAGGTCAGATTTAGATGAAGGTGACTAAGAAGAAAATGTTAGGAGTAATTGGAAATTTGCAAGTAAATGTTTTTCATTATACAGGGAAGAATATCCCATGTATTCTTCTTTTAGTATGAAGAATCCCTGAAAAGAGTGTGCTTTTTCACTATATTATTCAGGCCCAACATATAGCTAAATATGCTGTAATATTTTCATTTACCTTGGCCTTATTTAGGTGGGGCAAAATGTTCTGACCGAGGAACCACATGAATGCTGCCTTAATCTATAAGTAGGTATTGACTATAAGTAAATACACAGAGCTCCCATTGACTTAGATTGCTGGTATCTGTCATGGGCAAATCTCAAAATTAGATGATCTTTATTTAGTTATCTCCCAAACTTGAACACCCCAAGTCTGAAAATGTTGATGTTTCTATAGCACGGAGCTGTCCAACTAGTGGTCTGCAGGCTGCCTGCACCCACAAATGGTTAGCATGCTGCTTGCAGGCTCTTTATAGCCACCACTCTCCACAGCCCCAGTTTGCTCCTGCCCTGGCAGCTGGGAGGGAACTGAAATGTCTGAGCTGTATGCATGGCAATGAAAGGAGATGGGCTTTTTGCACTGAAGTGGATAGTGTGTGAAGCACCACTAGGGGAAGCAAAATGGATGCTGCAGGTACAGTCAGGGGGAGGAGTTGGGCTGCTTGTAAAGTGGGAGAGAGGGGGGCAGCTTGCACTATGCGCTTGCCAGGAGAGTTGGGGTGCTGGCCTGAATTATGGGGGCTGAATTGTGAAGGTACCACAAGCCATGCTGCAAAGGTCTGTCCCTCATGGAGCAGACTAGGGACCAGTTATGACTGAAGACACTGATTTGTAATGGACTTCCCCAGCTTCAGGGGCTATGTAAACCAGTCCAGCCTTTATCTGTACCAGGTTTTTTGCTGGCTCACCATAAGAGCTTAAAGCATATGAAGTATTTGTGAGAGACACCTTACATGTAAAGCAAAGGTGGTAGCTTGCTAGGTGAGTTTATTTTGTCATACACAATAATGCATTACACAGCAGGTCATGATTCTAAACGCTGCCAATTTAGAAGCTAGTAGCATAAGTTGCCACCCAAGTATGGTGGTTTTGGGGGGGGTTTTTTGAGGCTGCTTTAAAAAACTCTGTGAATTAGAATCTACTAAAAGTACAGTTCAAGTAATTTCAGATACTTTTTACCTTCCCCTGAATCACCCTGGCAATAGATGTAGTTTAACAGTCACAGTTATCTATTGCTGATGGTCCCTGGCCCCATAATGGGATTTGAAAGATGCACACAAGCAGTGGGAGTTTGGCTATCCATACACCACTGCCGTATTTACAAAGGAAACAAATGGGAAAAAAATAGAAAAGAGGAGGTGTTTTTGTTACATCTTTCAATTATAGTAATCTCCTTGGGTCACTTGTAACAAGAGTAGGAAAGACTGTTGAGAGAAGCATGGGTTTTTAATTGATTATGTCCTTTTTAATCTCTGCCCTCTTCATAGGTCATGACCAATCCTAACAATTCTTCCTGGCCCCTCAGTGAGGCAAGGGACCGGGACACTTCTTTCTTCACAACTCCTGTGAGAGGAGAAAAAAGTTATTGAATTTCCAGTCTCAGTTGCATCACATTATGATTAGTTTGTTAGAATTTTTAAGTCATACAACATTGTCCTTTGTAGTCTTGACGAAGCATTACAAACGGTTCAAGTAACATGCTAGTATGACGCATGTCGTTTGCTCTAGAATGCAGCTCTAGGCTTTCTTAGCAAAGCACAAGCTTCTTTTGATACGTTTTACTTATCTCGAAGGAATTATTTTTGTCTTTGTGGTATGCTACTTATTAATTACTGCATATTGATTGCATTCCTGACTCAAATGTCTGAGGCTTTAATTTTGTAATGAGACAACTCTCTCAAAAACCAATTTCATCTTTGCATTTTCTTTGGTGAATTTCTAACCTGCCCCTTGTAAATGAAGGCTGAGGGGCTGTGGCTGCTATTTCTAAGTAGTAGAATTCCACCTAATCAGACTTTTGTTGCATTGTATTATTTGGGGTCTTTTATATTTAAATTTCTGCTTTAGGAATGATTAATTTAAACTTGCATGTATGGAGGATTATGTCAGTACATGAATACAAATCAAATTAATAGCTGCTGTAATGGAATCAATGGATAATCTTCAAAATACAGAATATTGAAGACATCTTGTACAACTCCTTCCCTTATTTTTATAGTATTATAATTCTCTTTTCTCCATTCTGTTGTGCTGGAGTTACCTCCTCTACTATCCAAGTACTTATTTGAAGTGGCTTTCAGGAAGCTCCAGGTATTATTCATTTAAATGTTTCTCATTATCCTGAGAACAAATCCTTATGTGAATGAGTGCTTACACATGTTGGTTTATAAATTTAGGCTGGTTTACAAATATTTTCCTGATTAGTAAATTAACTTTTTTGGATAAATCCCCAGTCTTCAGTAACAGAACATAATAGTATATATTTTGTCAATCTTGTGCTAAAACTTTGCACCCATTCTTGCTTTTATCATTTGATATTTTTGTCTGGCCTTTGTTGTTTCCTGCTTTCAAAAACAGCAGGATATAGACTAACACTTTTAAGCTGTTTGATAGTGTGATAGGTGTGGCTTATGCTGCTCTTGTTAAACAGGACATGATTGTAGGTGCATAATCTCTGCTTTTAAGCATAAACTAAAAAATACTTCTTTAGTTGCCATGTGGCAGCAACATAGGTAGACTTCTGTACCAGTTACGTAATGCAAGACTATTGAAAAACTTAGATTGTTAGTATAGACACTTCTAAATTCAGGATTCATTAATCAATTTTACAATCAGAGCAGCAAAAATAACAAGTGTATCATCTGGAGCCTTGATTATTTCCATCAACCGCAACAGTTTAGAATGTGACTTGTATAGTTAAGGGGAAAGTTGGAAATGTGAAAAAGATCCCCATAGACCACTGGTTTTTAATTTGGAGGCTGTATAGCAAGTAGGAAGCAGCCAGGAAAACATTTATAGTTCTTACTTTTTAGACAGTGAGGGGTGAACTTTCAGCGTCCCTGACTCAGATATTTTGTCTAAGTCATTCCAGCTTTCTGAGACTCCAGCTTCTAGTCCCTTCTTGTGACATTCCCTTGGGTCCTAGCTCCTTCCTTACAACAAAGGTCACAGGGATCCCTCAACTTATCCCAGCTGTCCTCACTATACCTAATGTTACGGGCAACTTTACATTCCTGATTGGCCTCCCACCTTCAGTTGTGGAGCTGTATCAGATCATTCCCCGTGGCCCCCCTTGTGTTGCAACACTAGTAGGCAGATTAAAGAGAAAAACCCTTATAAAGAAAAAGGGACCAGGGTTGGCATGAAGTGGCAAGTTTGGCTCGTTATAGGTGAAGCAGTGCAGTTGCAACAAAAAATGGTGCCAAAGTGGGTGATTGTGCCAGGATCCTTTGTGTGCCCCGGGAGCAGTTTGTGTTGTGTGTTGGATGCAGAAGCAATAGCTGAGTGTGTTTTACTTCTGAGAACAATGTTTATGGCCTCTCCTTCTTTGGAGTGTGAAGCAGCTTGTTAACCATGAGAAAAAGGAGGGAGGGATAAGTGATCAGTTGGAAATAGAGTAGATGGTGGTAGAAGAATGGGGAAAGTCATGAAGAAAAGAAATAAAAGTATGGCAGTAAAAATAAGAGCACAATAGTCAGGAGAAAAGGTAGACAGTGGAAAAGAAAGAGACAAATAAAGGACTAAAAAAAGGAAATGTAAGAAAAGTTATACATCTCGTGTGTTATTTGTACGTTCTCCATTGTACCAGTAATAGCATGGGAAGGAGATCACAGAGGTTTATAGGGGTGGTGGTCACTAGCTACCACAGGTCACAGGATGGAGGAAAAGGAGATGTCCAGATCTGCTATTAGCATGAGAGGGACAGTTATTTTAACCGGTCACAGCTAAATTAAAGGTTCTTCTGGGTTTGGATCACGAGGTTGTCCATAATTTGATTGTATGTTTTGTGATTTCCAATCCCTTCAGTAAGGTAGAAAGAGATCCTTTTTCTGAATATGGCTTTACAGTTTTTTGGAAGAAAGAAACATTTTTTGACAATATAACTAATATTTTAGAAAAATGAGGCAGTGAGCCACTTTACTTTCAGTTACGCTAGAGAAAAGCTGGAGTGATTTTAGTTGATGCCAGTGGAGTTCCTCTGAATTTCAGATGGTCTAATCAGGCAAATTTTGGCTATGTGATTCTATAGTGTTGTTTTTAAAGCTCAGATTCATACTATTTAGGATCACACAAAGCATGTAATAATACAGAATACATTGATGTATTTTTAAATATTTGAATAAATGTGTATCTGCTGCAATTCAGAGGTATGCTTGTAACTAGCAGAGGCCTATCTGAGCTGGTTTTGGTAGCTCAGCTGTAAGTATCAGTGTAGAAATAGTGTCATGATAGGCTTCTGCCACTGTGGACTTATTCAAGGTCCTAGGGGAGCTTGTGCAATCACAGCTTTGGATAGCAATGTAGACATACCCTAAAGCAATGTTTTTCAAGGTTCTAATACCTGGGGCACACTTTTTTGTGGATTAAAATTGGTGACACACTTCACTCTTATACCCACAAAGGTGTGTGTGGGTACATCTACATGTGAAATTAACACAATGCAATAAACTCCAGAGCAGGTCGAGCTGGAGTCAGCTGTTCCTGGGAACAGCATCTACACATGCTCCTGGGACAGCAGCAGTTGAAGCCATAGTGGAGCAGCCCCAAGATGGCAACAGGCTCTGGGTGGCAGAGTTAGGTGGCAAAGGGACTGCCTATGTCACAAGAGTGCTAAAGTGTAGAGCTGTGTGACCGGCAGCACCCACCCTTTAGCACACTTGTGCCCCAGCCAGCCCCTGTCACCATCTACACGAGTTTCATCACGCTTAATTACTCCACTGTAAGATAGTACTGTACCCGACTGTGTACTGCAGAGTTAATTTACCGTGCCATAATGCTGGTGCACATGTCAATGGTGACATTTTATTACGGAGCTAATTAGTCAACTTGGCAGTAAAACGCATGTGTAGGTGCATCCAAGCTAGGAACAGAAGTTACACATAAGCCGGTGATCAGAAACTGGTTTAAACCTGTAACAGAACAGAAATTCAGTGCACATAAGCCAGTTTCAAAATGGCTGAAACTGGTTTAAGATAAACCTGGTTGAATATAGTGTCAGACTTAACTGATTTAGGTCAAAGTGGTTTATGGCACTTCTGTCCCAGACCCTTTCCTGGTTTAACTTCAGTCAGAGTCCCCCAGCATCCCAGATGCTTTGCAGCCCTAGGTTGGGCTGGCCTGTCTGCTCCAGAGAGCAGGGCTTGCCCTGCCCCTCTCCTCCCTAGCTGGAGGACTATCACTGCTCCAGCTGGCTGAAACTGCAGGCACAGCAGCAGCTACCAGGCTTCTTCCAGCCCCATCCCTCCTTGCTGCTTACTGCTCAAGCAGGGAACCCCCCCTCCCTCTCTCACCTCTCCCACAGCATGGACCCCAGCCAGCATGTGGTCACAGTCACAGCACCCCCATGCTAGCTAATGCTGAGAGGTGTCTGTATGTGTGTATTTCCAAAAGCAGACAGGACGGTGTCTGCTTAGGGCTTTTTGGACCTAATCAGCAGGTCAGCTGGTAATGTCCCTTGTTCCTTCCTTGGAAAAAGCTGTTTATGAAGAGCTTGAACTAATGTGAGAGGCTTTTGCTTTCTTGATGGGTTGTGATAAGCTTTGTGCTATCAGCCCCCTGCTGACTTGCGTGTCAGATTTGCTGCAGACAGTATGAAGAAGTAGGGAGAGGGAGATTGAAAAGCTCAGTATTATCAGATGCATGTACTGTGCCCCTCCCCCCCTTTGCCTCAGAGTTCTAGCTAGGGGCTGGGGTCTAGCAACACTCCCACCCCTTGAGCAGTGAGCAGGATAAAGCCTGAGACTGTGTAGGCAGGGTGGGGTTTACACCCCTCCCTAATCAGAACCTCCTGCTGGGACCTGGCCACACCCCCCCCCTCAGCTAAGCAGTGTGGAAGGGAAGGGAGGGCTGCTCTAGTGCCCCCCAGCTTCCAGCCTGAGCCACTGCAGGCATGTGCCTGCATTTCTGGAATGAAAAAGGAATGTCTATCCACCTCCAAATCAGTTCAGGCTGTGCAGGTTAAACTAATCTGCAAAGATTGAATCAATTCAGGTTCAGGCTTTTTGAATGTCTGTCCCTAGGCCCTGTATATATAATTCTCAAAACAGGTAACATGTTCCATTCCCCTGCCAGAGGAAATCATACCAGTGCTGAGATGTGATATGAAAAAATGATACCAAATACATCTTTCTTTAAACAAAGGATTAGTCTCCATACCAGTGGTTCTCAACCTTTTTAGCCTCAAGGAACTTAATGAATGTCATAATACTCCAGCTGAAAATCTCTGAGATAGTTCTAAAATCAGAAAAGCTATAGAGGGGGTCTTGAGGGTAAACAAATTGAGAATGACTGATCTAGCTGCCGCCACTTAAAGGTGGCAAGGGCAAGACCATATCCTGGTGCGCCCTGCTCTTTCCACTGTTTGTCGCCTCCCAGCCCCTGGTCTACCTCAGGGAGCAAGGGCAGCCCCTACTGATGAGACTGATCCTACAGGGTCCCACACACTGGCAACCTCCCTGTCCCTTTTCCCTGGGGCCTCTCTCGCTGTCCCCATAGGCATGCAAAAAGTGGAGGGGAGAAGCTGGGCTGCAAAGTGCAGCTCTGTCTGCCCACTCACAGCAGAGCATAGCACTGGAAGCATGTGGGGGGACTGGCATAGGGTGTGCCTTGGGTTGGAGAAGGCAGCTGTGGCAGTCTCAGAGGAGCAGGTGAAGGCACTGCTGGAGTAGCTGGAGCTGGCATAGAGTGCTGGACAAGATGGGGGGAACATTTATTTAGCTTCTCACAGGGGTAACTTGCAGCATGCTTCTGTCACTTGTACTGTACAGTAGTGTGCCATGGCACACCCTTTGGTAATCACTGCCCTAAAGTGAACACATCTGAAATGCCTTTGGAGCTCTATTCAATACTTAAATAAAAATCTTGTTATCATCAGTATTAGATGCTACAAATTTATAAGAACAGACAGCCATACATACATTAACATTGTGATAGTAAACTGCAACAGTTGTTTTTTTGCCTCCATAGCAGGCAATTTCATAATTTTTCTTTCTAGTAGTGTTAAAAACTAGAATTGCAGCAAAATGTAAAAATGTCACAATTCATAAAGCTGTTGGAAGCCAAGTGAGAGGCTTAACTTGGTACAGTGAAATGTGTTCACTGTCCCTTTTGACTGTTAAAGGTTTTGTAAGATGAAAGAGACACAACAACAGTGAGGAGGTGCATGTTACAAATCTAGTCATATCATATCAAGAGAATGACATGTTCTCAGTTCCCAGGGCACTTAAAGTATCCATAAGACATACGGTTACTTTGTAATTGAGCAGAAGACATAGTCACATCTGCACAGGTATTTTTTAGGGGGTTCCCCCCCTCCTTTGTGGATATAGTCTGTAAGTAACAGAAGTGATATATAGACATACAATTTAGTATAAAAATCCTGAAATAAAAGACCCCAACATTCTGCCATGGTGACCTGATGAAACACTAGTACAGTCATCATCTTTATGTTTCTTTTAAAAAGTGCTTTTTAAATCAGTTAGACAAATCTTGTTAATATACAAGGAATATGTAATGCTGGAATAAGGTGAAAATTTGCCCTCTTATCATGCCTTTTCTGTAAGATGTCAAGGTCTCTTCATCAACACTTAATTATTATGAATGGATTTTGTTCCTATTAAATTTAAACTTCTTTCTTCCTTGCCCTATGTTTAGCTACTTAACCAAAGTCTACATAATACTGTGAAGATTCAGATTTAATCCCACAGAAGAATAGGAATTTAGAGTTGTGTTTTTGTCCTTTGTTCATTCCATTTTGTTATTTAAAATATTGTACTATGCCACCAATCAGTCACCAAACACTACTGGAATACGTTTCCTTGTTGTTTTTGGCTGTCAGCACTATGAGGAACAAAACACAGAATGTTTTCAAATCCCTAGAAACCCACACATTAGGTGACTTAAGGATGGCACAAGCGATTTTACTTGATTTTCCTTGTCTGAGTTTATTTTTTATTTTAATAATTGGCAGAATTACAAAGAGATTTTATTTTTTCTTCACTACACACTGTATTTGATAGATTAGCTCATATAAAGCTGAATTCTGATATTTTACTGAAATGGCGTATGTGTAATTACATTTAGATTTATGTGCTGCTCAATTTGGATGAAGATATGAGAATGTGGCTCATAGTTATCACTTAGTTCAGTGAAAAAGATTGGTATGGTTTTGTCTCAGGAATGCAAGCTGAATGACAAGACATGAGGGATGTGGTTTAATTAGGCCTTACCTTTGTTAACATAACACACAACTGCTGGTCCCTGTTGTCTCCCTTGATATGAGAATTATGGGGGAAGGTGTCCCCTTGCAGTAATAAGCATTAGCAGCCCCAGACCAATTCCCCAGCTTTTTTAGAGAATGGCTCCCCCTCCAGCTAATTTCAGCTCTAGGTTACCAAGGAAAATGGGACCCCAAGCAATTAACAGATGCACCGAACAATTACCACTTTCTGATTTTCAGCAACTTGAACTGTGTATCCTGACCTACCCTACTAGGTTCTGATTCTTTTGGGTGGATGGTGTAAAACCCCCCACCTATCCCTATCTGGCAGTAAATTTTCTTTCAAGTCTTAAAGAAAGCCCCTATATCCCATAACAGACCAAAACCAAAAAATATGGCTTTACTGAGACCTAATAGATGGAAGATGCTGACCTGGGAACAAATCTCCATTGGAAATGGGGCACACACCTGGGCTACGGACAGGCATTACACATAAAACCAGTTTAAGTGATCAGAAACTGGTTGAAACCTGTAACAGATCATATGTTTAGTGCACATAAACCAGTTTGAAAATGGCTGAAACTGGTTTGAGATAAACCTGGTTGAATGTAGTATCAGACTTAACTGATTTGGGTCAAACAAATTTATGCAATGTCTGTTCCAGACCCTTTCCTGGTTTAAGTTAATTTAGACTCTCCCAGCATCCCAGCATGCTCTCTGGCTGGGTGGGGCTCTCTGCTTCACAGCAGGGCTGACACCTCCCCTCTGCTCCCTAGCTGAAGCTCTGGCAGAGACTGCAGACATCTGTCTGGCTTCTGCTCCCCCCCTTCCCTCCAAGCAGGTATTCCGCCATCTCCTCTGCCTTACAGACACACAGCATTAGCTAGCAGACCACATGCTGGCTATGGTCCATGCTGTGGCCCCTATGACTGCCTTTCAATTCAGGTGATATCCTTCCCATCTTGCCTCCATAACCATAAGTAGTGGGGGGATTCTTAAGAACCATAAGCCCTTTTTCATGCAAGGTAAGAAAGTGCGCTACTGTCTTTGAGGCTGCTAGAGTTGTGTTTTTTTGTTCATGTTAGATTCAATCCCATATTGTTGTTTTATTTTCTCTACTTTTTCTTTTCTCTTTTCTCTTCTCTTTTTTTATTCTTTTTCTTTTCTCCTTCCTTCCTTCCTTCCTTCCTTCCTTCCTTCCTTCCTTCCTTCCTTCCTTCCTTCCGCTTTGGACGCTTCGGACCAGGCTCGCTTGGAGCTGCGTGGGGCGATCCCGAGCGTAAGACTCCCCGGCTTCCTATCTCTTTTCTTGCTTCACTCCCACCTCTCTAAAGGTCTCTAGCCTCTGTTTATTTCGCTTTCTGACTCTTTTCTTGCTTTTTTGCAGCTTTTACCCCCACTTTTCTCTCCTCTCTCTTCCCTCCCCCTCTGCTTCCGGTTTCTTTGTCTGTGAGACGCTTCTCACAGCCTTCTCTTTTACTGTCTCTTTCCCTCTCTTTCTCTTTTTTCTGTCTGCTTGTTACGGGGAGTTACCTTTTCCATTAGCCTGCCTTCCAGAGGTGCTCTTAATTAACCCTCCATCCCCCCCTCACCCTTTAGTTTTCCTTTTCTTTTTTCTTTTTGCTGTTTTAACCCCCCCCCTCCTTCCCCTGCCGCTTTCCCCCCCCCCACCCTCCTCCCCCTTTGTGGGGAGCTCTCTATTATCATTTGCCGCTTGAGGGGTGCTTTTTTCTTCTTCCCCCCCTCTTTTTTTGTTCTATCCACGCTTTTTTTTTTTTTTTTTTTTTTTTTTTTTTTTTTTTTTTCTTTCTTCACCCCCCAAATCCCTCCCTCCCTTTCAGTGGCTTATCTTCACTTTCTGTTTTGGCCGCATTCCCGGGAGCTTGGCCTTGAGCTCCTGTGTTTAAGTTTTCTTTTCATTCCCTTAGTTTTTTTTGCTTTGCAGTTTAACCCTGTCCTAGTGAGGATGGCTGCTCCTACACCTGGCAGTTGGCATGAGGATGTCTCTCGGGACCTCCCGCTGACGCATGGCCTGAGGGTTCATGCCCCTCTCCATGTGGGGCTTGAGGTTTGCATGGAGGCTCTGGCTGCGCTCCTGGGATGGCGTACGATCCGCTATGCGGGTCGTGTGAACACGGTCCCGATGATTTATTTGAGCACGCCTGCCTTGGTTGACAGGGTGTGTGCTGAGGGCCTAGACATTGCGGGCATCCACTACCCTGTCACGCCCCTAGAGACTCAGGCAGTGAGGGTGGTGATCTCTAACATCCCACCACATGTTTCTGATCGGGAGCTGGCCAGGGGACTCGAGGCCTATGGAGTTCTTACGAGTCCTTTTCGCCGGCTGCCGATGGGAAGCAAGGACCCTCAGCGGAAGCACGTCCTGTCTTTTCGGAGGCAGGTCTTTATGCTCCTCAAGGAGGGCCCCCAGTCTCTACCTCGCTCCCTGAGCTTCACGCTCGAGGGTCGGAGGTATATTATCTATTTGTCTGTGGGAGAGACTACGTGTTTTAAGTGCGGCGGCTCCTCCCACCTGGCTGCTCAGTGCCCTCAGGGCAAGGCGGCCGGACCATCGCCACCTGCGGCAGAGCCGAGAGACGGCGCGTCGACTTCTGGGACATGCGGCAGGCCCAGGGAAGCAGGGAGCTCTTCCTCCCAGCCTCCTTCCACCCCTACTCCATCTCAGGGGACGGGGGGCTCTGGTGTGAAACCATCGTCCAGTGGAGAGGCTGGTGCTACTACCCAGGCCCCGCCGCCGCCTCCCCCGTCTGTGGCGCCCCCTGCCCTCAGTGCGGGGGCCCCGCCGGCTGGGGGGGCAGGGCAGTCTGGCCCGTCCCCAGCACAGGGGCAGCTGCCCACTACCACCAAGAAGAAGAAGAAGGAGGACAAAGAGAGGAAGATGAGGGGGGCCTCTCAGGATGCCCTGCCCTCCTCGGCCAGTGCCGAGGGACCCCCCACTAAAGAGCCTGGCCCCGCTCTGGCTGCCATACCACCCACCCCGTTGGATGTAGCTGTCGGCGGGGCAGACTTAGCGGAGGGGGAGGGGGCTTCAGGGGTCCCTCTCCCCTCGCCTGTCCCCCAGCCTCCGGAGTCGGGCGGCGGCGGGGATGGTGGCGAATGCCTCTCTTCTGGTGGCCTGGCCTCGGGGGTGGCGGGAGAGTCTGCTACCCCCTTGGACATGCCCCAGCCTGGTGGATTAGATGGAGAAGTTGACGAGATGGAGGTCCAGCTCACTGAGTCTCGCAAGAGGCGTCGTGAGCGGGATGGCCTCTCCCCCCCTAGGAAGACAGGGAATGCCCTCGTGGAGCCGGTCCTTGACTCGGATGATGAGAGGCGGCTGATGTGTCTAGACATCGAGGGTGTCGATGCTGCGGTTGCAGACGAGCTCCCGCCGGGGGTGCGGACTCGACGCTCTTCCTTAGGCAACATCCACCCCAAGCTGGCGGAGCCCCCCTGGGTCCCTCCAGACTATGGGGGACTCCTGTCCTTCTTGAAGTTAACTAAGGGGCAGAGGAACGTAGCAGGACGCATCACTCAGTGGTGCACAGACCCCAAAGTGTTCGTAAAGGGTGCCAGGGCAGCTGCCAAGCTCATGCAGCGGGATCTGGGCACACGCCAGATGGCTTACCGTTTGGAGAAGCTTGCCCAGAGGGTGAGAGCTGAGTGGGACTTGGGCGGGTCCCTCGACTAGAGTAGGGCACAGTAGGCCTTCCTTGACCTGTCTGTACTGCCTTGCTCTGCTCTTGGGTGCTCGTTCTTCCACCCGTACCTTGCTTTGCTCTTCCTCTCCCACACCCACATCCATGGCAGACACAATCATTGGCACCTTCAACATCAACGGCTGTCGAGACTCGGTGAAGCGCGAAGCCGTCCTGGAGCTCCTGCGACAGAAGAGGCTGGCCGTCGCCTTCCTTCAAGAGACGCACTCTGACAGATTCAACCAGGCGGCCTGGCGGGCTGCCTGGCGAGGACAGGTGTTCCTGAGCCATGGCACCAACCTTAGCGCTGGGGTCGCGACTCTCTTATCACCACAGCTGCAGCTTGACGCGGCGGTGCCGCGGGAGGTCATCCCCGGCCGCCTGCTGACCGTCCGCGTCACCCTCGCACAACACCGCCTGCTGCTCATCAACGTCTACGCGCCTTCCGATGGTCAGGAGAGGGTCGTTTTCTTCGAGACCTTGGCTGCCCTCCTGCGCGACGCTAGCGAGGATGATGACCTGCTCCTCCTCGGTGGGGATTTCAACTGCACCACTGCCCCGCGCCTCGACCGCACAGGGCCTGAACCCCACCTGCCCTCCGCTCGCAAGCTGCAATCTGCCTTGGAGGGGGCAGACCTCGTGGACATCTGGCGAGCCCTGCATCCTGATGCGTGCCAGTACACCTGGGCCAGGATGGGTGCCGGCGGTGTCACCATGGCTCGCCTCGACCGCCTTTATGTCACCAGGCACCACCTGCCACTCCTGCGCAGCAGCTGCATCGCTCCCTCGGGTCTGTCAGATCATGACCTAGCCTTCAGTGAACTGAGCCTGCCGGGGAGAGCCTGTGCGCGGGCACCTTATTGGTGTCTCAACGCCAGCCTGCTTCAGGACTCCTATTTCCGGGACTGCTTTGCCCAGTTCTGGAGGAGGTGGGAGGCTGCGAGATCGAGCCACTCCTCCTGGAAGCTGTGGTGGGACGTGGGCAAGGTACAGATCCGAGCCTTTTGCCAGCAGTACACCCAGCTGGCCGCGAACGAGACGCGCCGACGTATCCGGGAGTTGGAGGAGGACGTGGCGGAGCTCGAGGCTGCTCTGCTGGCTGCTGGCAGCGACGCGGCACTGAGCGAGAGCCTCCGGTTCCGCAGGAGATGTCTGCGCGACCTGGCGGAGAGCGCGGCCCGCGGCGCGAGGATCCGCGCCCGTTGCCAGGAACTGGCGGAAACTGACGCCCCGACCCGCTTCTTTTTCAACCTGGAGCGGCGGAGGGCAGCGAGCAAAGTCTTGGACCATCTCAAGACTCCTGAGGGCCGGGTCATTACAGAGCCCGGCGAAATACGCAAACATGCCGTCGCCTTCTATCGTGACCTGTTTGCGGCCGAGCCATCGTGCCCCGAGGCCACGCGGGAACTCCACGAGGGCCTACCACGTCTCGATGCCCTGGAGGCCGGAGAGCTTGAGCGGGACTTGTCCCTGGAAGAGCTGGCGGCCGCCACGGCCGGCCTCGCCTCCGGCAAAGCCCCGGGCCTCGATGGGTTGCCTGCTGAGTTTTACAAGACCTTCTGGCCTCTCCTCGGCCCCAGCCTCCTGCGCGTTTTCCAGGAGAGCCTCGCCGACAAGGTCTTGCCGATCAGCTGCCGCCGAGCGGTGCTGACCCTGCTGCCCAAGAAGGGAGACCTGGGCTACATGAAGAACTGGCGGCCGGTCTCCCTGCTGTGCGCGGACTATAAGATCCTGGCCAAAGCGTTGGCCACCCGCCTCCGCACGGTCATGGCCTCTCTCACCGGGCCCGAGCAGAGCTACTGCGTGCCGGGCAGGACCATTCAAGACAACCTGTTCCTGCTGCGGGACCTACTCACGGCTAGCGAGCTCTTTGGCCTCGACATCGGCCTCATCTCTCTAGACCAGGAGAAGGCCTTTGACCGG
The DNA here is from genome assembly GCF_030867095.1 of Alligator mississippiensis. Classification (NCBI taxonomy): domain Eukaryota; kingdom Metazoa; phylum Chordata; order Crocodylia; family Alligatoridae; genus Alligator; species Alligator mississippiensis. Next base: position 219,887,676 of record NC_081824.1, on the reverse strand, counting down.
GTGGGCCACGCCTATCTCTTCCGGACTCTGGAGGCCTTTGGTTTTGGGCCCCTCTTCACCGGGGCCCTCCGGGTCCTGTACCGAGACATTTCCAGCCTGCTCAAGGTGAACGGTGTGCTGTGTGCTCCGTTCCCCGCACGCAGGGGCATTCGTCAGGGGTGTCCGCTGTCGGGCATGCTCTACTCCCTGGCCATCGAGCCGCTGCTGCACACGCTGCGACGCCGCCTGAGTGGTGTGGCCCTGCCAGTGGCCAGCGGCCCGTCCGCTAGGCCTCGTCTCCGGCTGTCGGCATATGCGGATGATGTCACCGTCTTCCTCAACACTCAGGAAGACGTGCGGGCCCTGGCGGATTGCCAGCGTGCCTATGAGCGCGCCTCCTCCGCCCGCATCAACTGGGCCAAGAGCGATACTTTGTTGCTTGGCGCATGGACTGGCACGCTCCCCCCGGACTTGCCGGGGGGGCTCACATGGCGCCGCGAGGGCCTCAAGATCTTGGGCGTGTTCCTGGGGCCACCGGCCTTCATGGCGCGTAACTGGGACGACCTCGAGGAGGGGGTGGAGGCCCGCCTGCAGCGGTGGCGCTGGCGCCTGCCCAGCCTTTCCTACCGGGGGCGCGTCCTTGTCATCAACAACCTGGCGGCAGCGACCTTGTGGCACCGGTGCGCCGTGCTCGACCCCCCACCGGATCTCCTGGAGAGACTCCAGCGCAACCTGGTGGACTTCTTCTGGGATGGGCGCCACTGGCTCCCACGAGCCGTCCTTCACCTGCCTGTTGCCGAGGGGGGCCAGGGTCTGGTTGACCTGGCCAGCAGGGTGGCGGCCTTCCGCCTGCAGGCCCTTCAGCGACTGCTTTACAGCGAGGAGCAGCTGCCATGGCAACAACTGGCGTGCCGGTTCCTACAGAGGGTCGGCGCCCTTGGCTTTGACCGGGAGCTCTTTTTGTTGACACCCACGCTCCTGAACTGGGCGGTGCTTCCGGCCTTTTATCGCAGCGTGGTACGAGCCTGGCGGGTTGCCTTCCGCCTCCAGCCTCGAGCCCGGACACTGTGTTTCCCGCAGCTGCTGAGGGAGCCTCTGGTGCACAACTCAGCCCTGTGGGGCTCCGTGCCGAGCCTGGCCTCTGCCAGCCTCACGGCCACCCTCATCCAGGCGCGTGTCCTCCGCCTGCACCATCTCCTGGACCCCGCTCGGTCAGCCTGGCTCTCGCCCGAGGCGCTGGCCACACGGCTGGGCGTGCGCTCCATCCGCACCATGGGTCATCTCCTGCGTGACATCCGCGCCGCCGTCCCGCCGGTGGCGGCGGCCGCCTTGGACGAACATCTCCGTGCGCGCCAGATCCCGCGGGCCGCGGATGCCGCGAGCGAGGCTTTCCCTTCGCTGCCGGTCACCCCGGCTGTGGCCGCGGAGTTGGCCGGTGGGCCGGGCACTCTGTTGCGGCTCCCCATGCCTCCCGATAGTGACACGGGTTGTCCCTTTGCTTCTCTATCGCGTAGAAGCTTGTATGCCTGGGTGGTCAGTGTCCGCCATGCTCAGGTGCTGGCGGGACGCCCCGATACACCGTGGCGACGGCGCCTGGGGCCACCGGCTTCACCACCGGCCCACCCGGCGTGGCGCACATTGTATAAGCCGCCGACCGCCAAGAAGACTGGCGACCTGCAGTGGCGGTTGCTGCACGGCATCCTAGCCACTGGCACGTTTGCGTCCCACTTTGACCCAGCCGCTTCGACGGCCTGCCCCTTCTGCCCTGGGGGCGTGGAGGAGGATCTCTTTCACGCCTTCCTGGACTGTCCCCGCCTGCGGCCGCTCTTTGCCACCCTCGAGCTGCCGCTGCGGGCGCTGGGCAGGAGCCTCTCAGAGACCACCTACATATGCTCCTACCCGTACCGGGCGGCCGAGCGGGGCGCCATCTGCCTGGCCAACTTTTTGCTGGGCCAGGCCAAGATGGCCGTCCTCAAGAGCCGCCGTAACCGGCTTGCCGGCACCGGCTCAGACGATGCCCCGCGGCTCTTTGGCCTCCTAGTGCGGGCGCGCCTCTCGCTGGAGTTTGAGCACGCTGTGCTCCGGCGGGGGGTGCCCGCCTTCGAGGCACTCTGGGCCCTTGAGGGAGCGCTGTGCCACGTGGAGGACGGCCGTCTCAAATACGCGCTCTGATGTGGTGACCGGTCTGGGCGACCGGGCGGGCGCGGTGGCGGACTGTGGCTTCCGGCTTGTGCCGTGCCCTGGGCCCTCACCAAGCTGCTTTTGTTCATTTTCTCGGGGTGAGAAGTCGAAGGGTTTTGTACGTGTACTATGGGACAGGGAAGGGTGGAATTGTTCGTTTCTCGAGGGCTATATACATAAATAGCATGTTAGACACGATGTGTATTACTGCGAAGGTGTTTGTCACGGTGTGATGTTCTGAACGTCCGGGAATGGTTTCTCTTTGGTGTGGTTTGATGGTTTTTTTGCTTTCTGTACCTGATCTTTTGTGAAATAAAGTTGTCAAAAGTCAAAGTCCTTCCTTCCTTGAATCTCCTTTCTTCAAAATGGTATCTCCAGTAATAGAACTCTTCTGAGTACTTTGCTAAAGTAGGCTTGTTTTCATTGATTTCCTTGAAGGTTTGGGTTAAGTCAGTTCTGTGATCAGTCTAAACTGTGTACATTAAAACTAAAAGAAAAACTAAGAGATTATTGTGAAAACTGACTTCAAAACTATTTGATGTTCAAACCTTTTATGGGGCCTCTCAAAGAAGGGTTATTACTTAAGAATGTTTTTATTTGCCTATTGCATTTAATTCATAACTGTCATAAAAGGTTGCAATATTTCCATGAAGCATAACTATCAAGATGGGAAATGACCTTTGGAAATTAAAGTCCTGTTTGTACATTGGACTTCTGAATGAAGTGAAACCGGATACTGACTCTTAGATATTACATTGATTTACATTCTAAGAAAAATAGAGTTTCAAACAGAATAGGCATATTAGGTTATCCATGTGCCTGCAACAGATTATTGTTTTGTACAGTTATTTGTGCATGTCCAGTATCTTGGATGTCTAAAGCAAGAAGAGCTTCTACCACTTCTCTGAAGGCACTATGCAACAGGTCCCTGATATGTAGCCTATCTTTCCTGTTCCATTGCACTAACTTAGAAATCCCACATCTCCCTAGTATTCACATCTTTTATGATATGGAAGCAGTTATGGGCCTGCCCTGCTTCATAATTTTTTAGCCAAGTTCTGCCCAGTATACACAGATTTTTCAAGGAAAATGAAACATTTTCTTCTGTTCAGACTCTCATGCTATGTTCATTCCCAAGTGTCTAAATTCCTTCTAGTAGTCCATAAAAAACATGACTAGCATCTATCATGTATTGTTTGTTCTCTCAACCTCATCCAAGTCGGAGAAATGTGTTCATTGAAGTGCTTTGTTTCAAAGAGGTTGTTGTTGTATTTCCCCTCCAATACGTGTAGAATTATTCATCAAAGTGACTGCAATTTTAAATGTACAATTGAAGTGACTGCAATTTTAAATGTACAATTGTCAGTACGTTCATACAAGCAATGCCATTGAAAATTGGACCACCAGCATTATTTTTTAAAATCTTTCCTCATACATTAATCCCTGCGGACCATAGCATTGTTTCTCGTTGCTGATCTACCTCCAATATGTCTACCTCAATGGTTCTCAACCTTTTTAGGCTCAGTTCACCATTGTTAGACTCAAGGCGTCCCTTGTATAATGTAAGCTCTTAGCTTTCACTCATTTTTTGACAATGGAAAAATAATAGAACAGTTCTATGGCAAAGGATATAGAAAGCCCACAATAGATCTGAATCTTTTTAACACTTTGGATTCCTATTTGAAATCTCTCTCTGGGTTTATCTTGTGAATTATGTTTGTACAACTAACAGTTCTAACATTGTGTGGTACCCTGTGGCACCTTGGAAAGGGTCTCAAGGTACCCCAGGCTGCTGCAGCATCCTTGTTGAGAATCACTTGTTTACATCTTTCTTAGGACTGAAAGTGGTAAGGAGTTTAGATCTTAAATCTGCCTTCATGATTCTGGTTCAGACTTTCTGTGTGATGATGCTAAATTGCTCATCCTTTGTGCTTCTGTTATGGATGAAACAGGGACAATGCTTGACCAATCTCATTTCCTTTTAAGACCAGGTGACTTATCACCTCGACAAGAGGGAAGAGTTTGACGCTGTATACCTCGACTTTAAAAAAGCCTTCAATCTGATATCCCACGATCACCTCTTGGTTAAACTGGCTAACTGCGGCCTTGACATCACCATGATCTACTGGCTGGGGAACTGGCTCCACGGTAGGACCCAGAGGGTGGTGGTCGATGGGAGCCAATTGTCTTGGTGTGCTGTGACCAGTGGGGTCCCACAAGGCTCTGTCCTAGGTCCTATACTATTTAATATCTTCATCAAAGATGTGGACATTGGAGTCAGAAGCGGACTGGCCAAGTTGGCCAACGACACCAAACTCTGGGGTAAAACATCCACACCTGAGAATAGGAGGGTGATCCAGGCAGATCTGGAAAGACTCATGAAATGGACGGATGAAAACCTGATGGTGTTCAACACCGAAAAATGCAAAGTTCTCCACCTTGGAAGAAAAAACCTGCAGCATGCTTATAGGCTCGGCAGTGCTATGCTGGCTAGCACTACAGATGAAAGGGACTTGGGAGTCATGGTTGACCGCAAGATGAGCATGAGCCTTCAATGTGATGCTGCGGCTTGCATCCATAGATGCTTCTCAAGCAAATCCCGGGATGTCATTCTCCCACTGTACTCGGCCTTGGTGAGGCCTCAGCTGGAGTACTGCATCCAGTTTTGGGCTCCACAATTCAAAAAGGATGTGGAGAAGCTTGAGATGGTGCAGAGGAGAGCCACACACACTATCAGAGGTCAGGAAAACAGACCTTATGACAAGAGGCTGAGAGCCATGGAGCTATTCAGCCTGGAAAAGCACAGGCTCAGGAGTGATCTGGTGGCCACCTATAAGTTTATCACGGGTGCTCATCAGGATCTGGGGGAATGTCTGTTCACCAGAGCCCCCCAAGGGATGACAAGATCGAACGGTCACACACTCCACTGTGACTGATTTAGGCTGGACATAAGAAAGAACTTCTTCACTGTCCAAGCCCCCAAGGTTTGGAATAGACTGCCGTCGGAGGCGGTTCAAGCACCCACTTTGAATGCCTTCAAGACACATTTGGATGCTTATCTTGCTGGGATCCTATGATCCCTGCTGACTTCCTGCCTCTGGGGTAGGGGGTTGGACTCAATGATCCTCCAAGGTCCCTTCCAGCCCAAATGTCTATGACATCTATGAAATCTTTACTTACCTCAGACTGGCAAAACTGAAACATTTTAAATCTCTTCAGTGGCTACTCTAGTTCTAAATTTTTCATCGTTACTTTCTTCCAGGTGGGAAGAACTTTCACTTTTTCCCATGACATTTATTTCTCTTTGTCTTCCCTAGTTTCTTCCTCCCAGACTGCATTGACCTTTCACTGTCCATTTTACATGCCAGTAGATTTTATCTCACACTGCTTTATTTGCAGTCTGTTAGTACCTAGGTAGTAGCCTGTGTCCCTTTTGGAACTTCATTTGGAGCATGGCACCAGGCCACAGACTTTTAATGGGTGGCTGAATAGAGTTTGTGGAAGTACAACTTTCCAGTGTGATTAGTTATTCCTTTTATAATAACATTTTAGTAGACTTCCTTAACTGAACTAAAAAAGACACACAGCACTTCAACACAAGGAAATAACTGCTTTGTTTAATTTCTTTAAAATAAATCATCAATTAAAAAAAATATCTTTTATTTTGGTCCAAGAGATGGCATTTAAATTAAGTGCCAGTAAATGGTTCGAGAGTATTTAGCATTTCACAGCTGCTTATACATTTCTTAATCAAAATGATCTGTCTTTAATTATACTGCAATATCAGCCATTGCCTTCTAATCCTGAAGTATGTCATAATTTTTGCTTTTTCTCTTGTAAAGATGCATCTTTCACTTTTCTTCACATTAGGTACAGAACAACAGACAGTGAACAAATATTTCAGGAATCACATGAGAGTCTGTCAGAGAAATCTGGTAAAAGACAATTGAATAAACAATTGTGTGGAAATTACTAAAGTTGAAAGTCAAGTACTGTTTCTCTCCTTTTTTTAACAACTCCCCCCCTCCCCCCAACAAACTGTTAAAGAATAGGGGTTTACTTGTATATTGGCTGTTTATTTCATGTGTTGACATGCTGAAACATTAGACAATGCCCCTTGGCAAACATGATACTTAAGATGGAATTAACCATTTAATCACATCTTTAGTGACCTGGCCACATGTTCAGTCATTTAATGGCATGAGAAAACCAGGAATAAGCCACAAAGTTATTACACAAAGGGTGCACCTACATGAGCCACTAAATGCACAATAGACTTAATTCTAGTGTGCATTAGCATGTCACGGCAAAAGCTGTGCTAATATGCTAATGCACAGTAGTATTAGTCTACTGTGCATTAGTGTCACTTAAAGCATGTGCTGGTGCTACTGCACTGTAGCACCAGCTACTGTGCATTGATTTAGTACCTGGTAATATAGGGTGCCTACATATGAGTGTGGAGGCTGCTCTGACACGCTGGAATTCCAGCACGTTGGAGCAGACTTGATTAATTGAGCCTGCTGGAGCATGGCAATTGCTCCAGCAATCTCCTGCATCTTGTGTATCAGTGTCCCTGTGCTTAAAAATGGTAGTGGGGGTGTTTCAACTAAAACCTGTTGAATGAGTTTTAATTCAAGTGCCCCTGCTGCCATTTTTAAGCCCAGGGATGCTGACATAGGAGATGTGGCAGTGCTTTAATTACAGCAGCTCTCAGAGCCACTCTAAATAAAGTGCCACCTCCAACCCCTGGAGCACATGTAAAAGTGCTGCACGGTACTAAAATTAATGCGCCATAACTGCATTGCATTAATGAACATATAGATGTGCCCAAAATATGTTTAATAATTTTGTGGCTCATTCTTACCATGCCTTTAACTGAACAAGTGGCTAGTGCCAAGCCTCTGGAGCACACGTGAGCCTTTCAAGACTCCTGTGTGCTCCAGAGGCTGGGAAGCCCCTCAGGTAATTGGATCACCTAGCCAGGGAGTTCATCCTATGCTCCTACCAGTGGAAGCCCCAGTCAGCTGATCAGAGCTCCTACCCAGGGGAGTGCACCACGTACTCCCCCACGTAGAGCCCTGGTCAGCTGATCCTGGAGTTCTTCCCTGGCTGGGAGTTCTGATCGGCTGACTTGGGCTCCCAGCCCCAGGAGCACGTAGTGCACTCTCCAGCTGGAAGCCACGCTTGCTACTTGCCAGTGCAGAGGGGGCCCAGGATCAGGCTTCCTGTGTACCAGCAATATAGTACAATGGGATCTAATGCCGGATCCTCAGTCACACTTCATAGATTCATAGATGCTAGGGCCTGAAGGGACCTCAATAGATCATCGAGTCCGACCCCCTGCATAGGCAGGAAAGAGTGCTGGGTTCAGATGACCCCAGCTAGATGCCTATCTAACCTCCTCTTGAAGACCCCCAGGGTAGGGGAGAGCACCACCTCCCTTGGGAGCCCGTTCCAGACCTTGGCCACTCGAACTGTGAAGAAGTCCTTCCTAATGTCCGGTCTAAATCTGCTCTCTGCTAGCTTATGGCCATTATTTCTTGTAAACCCCGGGGGCGCCTTGGTGCGTAAAGCCTCACCAATTCCCTTCTGTGCCCCCGTGATGAACTTATAGGCAGCCACAAGGTCGCCTCTCAACCTTCTCTTGCAGAGGCTGAAGAGGTCCAGGTGTTCTAGTCTCTCCTCACAGGGCCTGCAAGCCCTTAACCGTACATGTGGCCCTTCTCTGGACCCTCTCCATGTTATCCACATCCCTCTTGAAGTGCGGCGCCCAAAATTGCACGCAGTATTCCAACTGCGGTCTGACCAGCGCCCGATAGAGGGGAAGTATCACCTCCTTGGTTCTGTTCGTCATGCATCTGCTGGTGCACAATAAAGTGCCATTAGCTTTTCTGATGGCTTCGTCACACTGACGACTCATGTTCATCCTGGAGTCCACTAGGACTCCAAGATCCTTTTCCATTTCCGTGCCACCAAGCAGGTCATTTCCTAGGCAGTAGGTATGCTGGACATTTTTCCTCCCTAGGTGCAGCACTTTGCATTTCTCCTTGTTGAATTGCATTCTGTTGTTTTCTGCCCATTTGCCCAACCTGTCCAGGTCTGCTTGTAGTTGTTCCCTGCCCTCTGGCGTGTCCACTTCTCCCCATAGCTTTGTGTCATCTGCAAACTTGGACAGAGTACACTTCACTCCCTCGTCCAAGTCGCTGATGAAGACATTGAAGAGTATCGGTCCAAGGACTGAGCCCTGCAGGACCCCACTGCCCACACCCTTCCAGGTCGATACCGATCCATCCACCACGACTCTCTGGGTATGACCCTCTATCCAATTTACCACCCCCCGGACTGTGTAATCATCCAAGCCTCTTAACTTGTTCACCAGTATGGGGTGGGATACCGTATTGAAGTCCTTCCTGCCATGCAAATATTGTTAGGATCTCAGATCAGATCCCATTGCACCTTTAATACTGCCATGGGCCAGTGAGACATAGAAATCATTATTCTTATATTCTGTTTCTTACCGTTATTCATATATTCTAATATTTAATTTAAACTTTTTTAAGGTATTCCCCTTTTCCTTTTTTCTTTATGATTAAAGTAAAATGTACCAGCTTGCTGTTCCATGTTCATCCTGTGGTAAGCATGATGCTCTTAAAATAGACATTTTAATAATATGTGCTGTATTTAAATGATAATTGGAGGGAAATGCCCATTTATAAGGTATCTACCACATCCTGAGCTAAACAGACTCAATACCTGCAGATGAAGACATTTAACTAACCAGGATACTTAACTAACAGGAAGTAGTTAACAATTTTTTTTCTCCTCCATCCTTACTCTTTGCTTGGCAGATCTGGCTACTTGCCCTTAAGAGTTTTCAGCTGCATGACCAGAAAAATAAGTCCTTTTAACTCTGTGCCTGTTAGGAGTTCCAGGCTTTGTAGGTTGCCTCAGGGGATATGAAAATACCTTTCCTCTGTTTTCTGTCTTCCTCTAGACATCAGGTGGTATGCCTCCAAACCCTGCTACTTCCACTCTTGTACATGGTCTCTGCATTTGCTTCCAGTTCTCTGTACCCCTCCATCCCTTTGACTTTCCAACCTTGTAATACAGACATCTAACAAATTTCTGTATGTTCTTTAGGCTCTGGGATATGGATGGGCCCCATCTTCCATCTTATTTCATGTATATCCTGCAGCAGACTAAGAACCCACAGTATGCAGAACTTAAGCACTTTTTTTTGTGTCAATGGGTGTGTTTACATGTGCAGTTAATGCAAGACAATAAACACAATAAGTTTATTGCTCCTGAATGTGCTGTTCAAACGGCAGGCCCAGGACTGCAGTACATTGAGCCAAGTTGGAGCAACCGCGGCTGCAGGGGGCCCAGGGATCAGCCTGGGGCTGCTCTCATGGAGCTCAACATGCTGCAAAAGGGCTGGCTGGGGCATGAGGTTGCTTCATTGTGGGGCTGGGCAACAGGCAGCTCTCACACTAAAGCACCCTTGTGCCCCAACATCTGGGGCAGTGTCTACACATATACTGCTGCTGAGTGTTTTACTCCATAGCAGGATAGTACTTGTATTTACTTGTATTTTAAAGTGCTAACCTGCTGTGGACTTAGTTTACTCCAGCCTAATAGGGGTGCACGTGTAGATGCATGATGTTTATTGTGGAGCTAATTAGACTGCTCTGCAGCAAACATCTCATGTAGAAGTGTCCAGTGTTATGCAGAAGACTTCTACTCAGTGATTCAGGTCAGACTGGAATTTCTGCCCTACTATAGTTCTCTCATAGACAGGCTATGTGACAACTCAGTGTTGGGAAAATGAATACATCTTCATACATTCATAATAATTGGTAGAGAGATCAGCAAACTTGGAGCAATCCCTTACTGCTGCATCAATAGTTCTATTCTTCTAGTAGCGGAAAGACTTCCCTGAACTATTGTGCATATAGGAGAAAAGTCTGCTTTAACACTGAAGTAAATGAATGTTTTGCTGCTTCCTTTGGAGGGGGCTATAATGAGTGCATAGTTACTCCCTCATCTGTAATGCTACCAGAGAGAGTCAATTAGAATAATGATAATGCATTTGATTAACAGCACATGCTTTTTCATTTTGAATTGGCACTTTAAAAGCTTGTGATCAAGTTACTGCTTTATTAATGTAGATCAGGTGAATATACTAACTAATGACTTCAGAATTTGATGTGACGTGAACGTTCTGTTAATGCTGAGAAAAAATTAGGCTATCATCCCTGTCATGCAAGAAACAAAAGCATGATAAATGGGATGAGTATTTTCCCTAGCTCCATGCAGCTTCACAGCAAGTTTTGGATACCACCCTGAGACTGCTATTTGAAGAGTTATTTTTGGAAGGAAAAGAATAAAGTGAAGTAGCATTTGCCATGAGTAATATAACTGAATGACACTATAATGAGACTTTCCTAGGCACATGAGATAAGGAAGCCTTGATGTTTTGGTTTCAACATCCTTCACTGTGGTGGTAACTATACTACAGTGTTGTAAATGAAAATTAAAATGACCTGATTTTCAGTAAACTTGAGCTTTATCTTATTACTTGTCATTTACAAGGCAGTAAAGCACTCACCAAAAGCAACTGTATTTCCCAGGTAATAAAGAGGTACTTCTATGGTATTTAGAACACGTATGCTAAGTTGGCGTAAGGTTTTCCATCTTTCAGGTGTAGTTTTATAGAATGAAAACTGCAACCATTTGTTCCCTAGACAGATTCTTCTACAAGCCTTTTTATTGACTGTTTTGAACATCCCATTTTCTGTAATTTCTGTGGAGCTGTAATTACTGGCCGCAGGAATCCTTGTGAAACGTAAAGTTTCAGAAATGCTAGTTTAAATAAAGGCTTGTTGTTATTAAAACTGCACTACAACACTGCTTTTCACTACTCTGATTGCTATAAGCCTCTGAAAACTCGGAATAGATGTCTTTCATTTTTCAGTGTTGGATGACTCAGACAAACTTTAGGCTTCTGGTTTGATCCTGATATACAACATTTCAGCCCCAGTACAAATATATCTATATAGTTAAAATTGTCTTGGAACATTAGAAAAAATTAGAACATCAAAATAAATTGCAGTGATTTGTATTGTGTGTAATGAGGACTGGTTCTTTACCCTTTTATGGAGCCTGAATTTCACTGAAGTCAGTGAAACTTTCTACTGACCTCAGTTGGCTTTGGATCAAGCTCTTCGTGAAAACTGTTGATTACAACAGATTTAGTGTGAAAGGAAAATCAACTTAGAAGTAATATACTGAATGTGGAGAATTGGTAAATAAATTATGAGTGTGAATAGATAGAGAATGCACCCCCAAATATTTTATATTTATGTATTTGATATGTCTAGTTTCCATGTTTATTCTAGATAGCAAAGGAAGACACGAAGTACCATGTGTAGATAAGGAAGTTATGTCTTTAATTAAATTACCAATTCTTCCCATTATAAGGCTACATTTTCAGTTGCTTATAACTTCACCAAGCTTTCTTTTTCTTATGCATGCTGACTCTCCTCTATGGTTGATTTTATTTTAAGAAAACTTTTTGTCAAAATAGTTGAATGAATAGGTAATGAATTTGCAGAAAAATATATTCTGTAGATACTGAATTCTTGCCAAAAATTTGCTGGCCAGCTCTAGTGCCTCCATGTTTTGGAGCAAAGAACTCAACATTTGTTAACAGGGGCAGCTCTTGTCATCACTGAAAATTTGCCTGTTGTATTTGGTTTAGTGAATGACCCCTAGAAAAATCTTTTTGCATGTGCTCAGTAGACACATTAGAACTTGCACTAAATTCCCTAAGATCTGATTTCTCCCAGGCATACTTCAGTTGCACACAGCTTTAGTGGGCTGACTGAACTGTGCATGAGGCACTCTTACAAATGATTATATATCATGTGAAGGCAAATGGGTTTGCACATACTTTTCTTGCCATTGCTCCATCTGGGTATCATGGGCTGAAGTGAAGCTAGGCTAAGGAACTTAGAGCAGAGAGGGGGCAAAGGCAGAAGTGGGAAGGAGAACAGAAGCAGGAGGGTTCATAAACAGCCACTAGTGCCCACTGTCTTCCAAAATCTGGAATCAGAACCCATTTTTTAAATTCTCAATACTTTCTTGTAACCTAATACAGTAAATAGCTCTGAAAAACCATGAGTAAAGTGTCTATCTCCATTTCCCTCTAGCAACAGATCTTCATAGACAATAGCATGATTCTACTGCTACTAGGAATTCATTCCTTGAATTCAAGTGGCAGCAGGTATTTAAAGATTATGGCCCTGCTGAGGACATTCTCCTCTTCCTGCCCTTAATCACCAGCTCTTAGTGATGCAAATGAACATCACAGAAATGAATAAATTAAATGAAAAACAGAGCAACACAGAGTGGGGGTCAATTGAGTTTAAGTTGTTTTATGGGGAACTGCTGTGTGGTGGAACTGGGCCATCACTAAGCAAAAAGGACCAGAGTGTGTTCTGCCACTTAGCTAGCTCAGCCAGCTGTGCTTTGGCTACATAGGTGGCTGAATAGGTGAGGGTGAAAATAGGAACTGGTCAACCAGAATAACACACAAGCTAGTCAGTGAACTAGTTGCCAATTTACTTGCTTTACATAGTTTGTTCCAGTGGACTTTATGGTGCAGGAGACTTAAGTCAGTATAGATCTAGACAACTTAAAAGGAATTTTATTGTGCTGCGATGTTATATATCTTGTCATTCAGAGGGTGCATCTACACGTGCGCATTTACTTTGCAGTAACTGAAATTATTGCACAGTATGGGTGCATGTCTACATGTGCATACCCATACTGCACAGTAAATATGGTGACTTACACTGACTTGAGCATCATGCAGGTATCAAATTTATGCTCGATTAGTTACTGCACAGTAATGCATGAGTAGACGTGTTATTGCACAGTAACCCAGGGGGCCTCCCTGCTGGGTCTGCCCAGCCACTAGGGGGCTGGCCTGAACCCAGCCCCAGGGCTTCTGAATTGCTGCTTCTCCTGGCTTCAGCTTGGGACTAAAGTTGTTGCCAAGGGCTGGCAGCCATATGGTTGGAGCCCCCGCCCCCCCCTTCTCCCCCCCCCCGGTGGAACATGGCAGGCTGCTCTGGCCTGGTACTAAATTTAGCCCCAGGTCATCTGCACGTGTAGACACTGACCTATTCCTGCTTACTGCACAGTAAATTTAAGCAAGCATACATGCATGTGTAGACATACCCACAGTGACTCAACAGAGTAGCTTTGTGATCCAGAAAGTAAATTTGCAGTGAGTAAATAGTGTTTTATATGCCCCTTAAGAAGGTTTGAACTCTCAGCCATCCAAAGGACTATTAAAAAGGAAAGGTGGTAGCAACAAAATATACAGGCCATCAGATGCTGAAAATCATTGTGAGAATAGCATAAGGAACAGACTATGTAATTAACACAGTAAAGTGCACTGGGGGTTGTGTAATACTGTATAACCTCCTGAGATGACAACAAAGGGAAGGGACATGCCTCTAGTCAGGGGTGGCCAACCTGGTACGTGCGTGCCACAGGTGGAACAGAAAGCTTCTGTGTGATATGTGGCAGATCAGGGAGAGAGCAGGGAACACAGAGGCAGATAGAGCAGGGAGCAGAAAGGGAGGGTGAGAGGCTTACCTTTTGACACGAATGCCAAAAAGGTTGGCTCTTGCTGTTCTAGGTCAAGCTCCATGATATGCTGAAGTGCTCCTTGACTTAGCCTCTCCCTGTTTGAATGTATTTGATGGTGTAAAGAGAGTCATACCTACATCTGTGTCATACCTCCTTAGCCTCCTTCAGGGTAATTTGTATCCCTATGGCTAGGGACAGACATTCAGAAAGCCTGAGCCTGAATTAATTCAATCTTTGCAGGTTAGTCTAACCTGCAAAGCTTGAACTGATTTGGAGGTGGGTAGACATTTCCTTTTCATTCTAGAAATACAGATACATGCCTGCAGTGGCTCAGGCTAGAAGCTGGGGGGTGCTAGAGCAGCTCTCCCTTCCCTTCCATAGGTCTGAGCTGAGGGGGGTGTGGCCAGGCACCAGCAGGATGCTCTTATTATTCTCCCACTTCTGAGCAGCCCTGCAGGGAATGTTTATCACCCCTAACTCAGTGTTTATCAACACATGAAGAAAATAAAGCCTCTCTTCCAGCTCTTCCTATACAGCTTTTCCAAGGAAGGACATTAAGCTACCTGTTGATTAGCTCCAAAAAGCCTATCTGGCTTTGTCATCTCCCACAGCACAAACTATAGCCAGCATGTGGTCTGTTAGCTAATGCTGCGTAAGATGTCTGAGTTAGGCAGAAGAGCAGGGAAATAATCCCTGCTTAGCAGGGAGTGGTGTGGGGAAGGCAGAGCAGGAGGAAGCCAGGCAGACGCTGCTGTGCCTGCAAGTCTCTGCCGGAGCTGCAGCCAGGGAGCAGAGGGGAGGGGCCAGCTCTGCTGTGGAGCAGAGAGCCCCACCCCAGCCCAAAGAGCATGCCGGGATGCTGGGGGAGTCTGATTTATCTTAAACTAGGAAAGGGTCTGGGTCAGACATTGCATAAACCGGTTTGACCCAAATCAGTTAAGCCTGATACTACACTCAACCAGGTTTATCTCAAACCAGTTTCAGGCATTTTCAAATTGGTTTATGTGCACTGAACATCTGTTCTGTTACAGGTTTAAACCAGTTTCTGATCACTTAAAACTGATTTATGTGCAATGTCTGTCCCTAGCCTAGCAGTACTCCTGCTCATTGGCAATGCGCAGGGGTTGCACTACCAGAAATGCATCGCTGACGCTGCCTGCGGGCAGTCACCGCTCGCCACCTCCCCCCCCGCCGACCCTGCAGGTGACATCTGCAGATGGTCAATTCCCCCCCCCCCCAACTGATACCACTGCTGCCTGCAGGCAGTCGCTGTACCCCCAATCTATGGGGCACGCATCGTTCACGTTCCTGCTAGAGAGCACAGAAACTTCTATAATGTTTTGTCACACTTGTAGGGATGTATGTTAGGTTTCTTACCTCTAATGGGGCTAGACAACATCTGGTTTAGTTCTTAGTCTGAGCGAGAAGTCAGCAGAACTCATTTTAGTAGGTATCACCTGTGACTGAAAAAGATTACATATTTCACGTTGTTAGATCAACCAATTTAGCAGATTAACCTGCTGGAACAAACTCTCTTTTTAAAAAAACTAAATGGTTTACAACTTTTAACTATGTCAGTTCCCCACTGTTTGGTACCAAGTGGTCAAAAGTGATGACTACTACACAGGTCTTGGCCTGACATCTTTGGAAAAAGCAGCGGTTGGAAAGCATCATGGAACACAACACCAGGTTCACAGGACATTGATTGATTGTTCTTTCATTTAAATTTGCAAAGAATTCCAGTCTGTATTTCAACTGTTTTTGTGTATTTCTAGATAATAAGTAAAGATTGACTAAAAAAGATACAACCTACAGCCAGATGCAGAAGTGAAGGGGGAAGAAGATCATGCATACTTTTCTTTTTCCCGTGACTTTCAAGTCACCATTCATACATACAACTTATATTTAATAGGCCTCAGATGATCAGAAGAAATTAGGTCAAAAATATTCTGAAAGACCAATGCAACATAAAATTTTACTGGATTATACATTTTGGACCTTTAGGAAACCAGATGATAAAAATCCATTAGTCTCCACCCTCATTTTCTTATGAAAACATCTACAGTTTTGTTAAGTGACATTTAACTATCTATGGTCCCAAAACAAATTAAATACAGTACAGCTATATTTGTTGACTGCACATAATTGCAGGGTCAGAGGGCCTGAGGGAACGGATAACTTTATTGAATTGTTCTCTGCTCTCTAGTCCTCTGTCAGTCTGCCTAGTGCTCGCATAGTTTTAGCTTGTTTCATACCTTTCTTGGCCAGTTCTGGTTTGCAAGTTCTCTGGTTTTATTTTGTTTTATTGGTAAAGTATTTAAAGTGATCCTTCTTCTTCCCTCCCCACCCCCGCACGAGTACCAAGAAACTGTGCAACTATGTAGCTGTTTGAAAAAGAAGAAATTTGACTTGTATATGAATCCAATATCAAGGAAAATTAGATTTTGGCTTCCTTCAACTACCAGTCTTTGTACTGAACCTTCACACCTTATGGGTTTCCAAAATCTCTATATTTTATGACTGTCATTTGGGTCCTAAGGAAGAGTTTCCTTCTGATTATCCAAAAGGGTTCTAAGAGAGTTGCTTTCCTTTTCAAAGCCAGCATCTCAAAGTAAACACACCATGGCATATGTTCACATTCAGATGCTGTGGCCATTCCCTGTATCCTACATTTCCAGAAGTTCAACTCATTATTTTACATATTAGATCTGCTTTTGTTTTACTTTGGGGGGTTTTGTTTTGTTTTGTTTTGTTTTTAATTATGCCTTGTTCTTTTCATAAGAGGGCAGTTTGTGTCGAGGAGCTATGTTTTGCAGTCTCTCTTCCATTCTGTATGTTCCACTTTAGAATTAAAATATTATCTCTGGCCATCCAATGATTTTATCTTACCTTCCAGGGGCTATGGTTTCTGTCCTACACTTTTAGATCAAGTTAATTGAGAATTTCCAACAACATATTTTTTGTTAAGTGAGGAAAAACGGTGCTTTTAAGGAAATTTCACTGGGGTTGGAGCAGGGTAGGGAGGGCATTTTGACAAGTTTGAACTGTTTTGCTTTGACATTTTTAGAAAAATAAAATTTTGAAAATGTCATTGATGTTAAATTTAAGTGTGTCAAAATGAAAATTAAAAGTTGTGTTTTCTGTCCAGACATACTCACAAAGTTATTTGAAGTTTTTTTAAATTTATTTTTCTGTAAATTTTGCTTTTTAGCTTTGCTTTTATTCCATTCTAGAATGTTAAAAATATTCAAGCTGGTGAAATTTCCCATAAAACAGAAAAACTGATTTCACTCAGCTCCAATACTAGCTACCTTGTATATCATATCATATGTCATCTTTATGGTGTCCTTTGTTTAGTGTCTCTGAAAGGGTCTTATTTCCTTATACTTAAGGTAGTGATTGCCCTTTTAGAAAAAGCTGCCCCTGGCTCTCTTTGACTGAGAAGAGATCCTGTTCTGGATCTGAACATCTGGAATCTAGGCTGAGTTGAAGCCTGATTGTTCTGCTTTTGCTTGAACCCTTACCTGAATATAATTTAAGGGGAGAGAGCAAACAAAAGTTCTTTTTCCACCACCAGCAGTGCTGCATTTCTGTACCTATCAGGTTGTATCAGAAAGGATAGCAGAATGTTTTGAAATATCGTGTCCATTATACTGGATCAAAACATTAGGTTTTTTATTTTTAAAATACAATATTTTCCTCATTTTACATCTCTCCCTAGTCTGTCAGAGATATGGGGCCTTAACTACTATAGATTCTCTTTTTCTTTATCATTTAATCTTTCAGGGCTCATGTTTTTTGGTACTTTGGGAATGAATTAAGATGTTGTGGCAGCAGTAAATGGTTGGTAAATGTTTGGCAGAGAAAGAGAGAATGAATGGTTCCTGCTCATATTAACTTACTAACAGTATTCAACAGGATTAGAAATGTTTTACTGAATAGTCAGAAGAAAGAGAGTGAATTTAGCATTTAATCAGATATATATAGTACCAGTGATTATTTTGAAATAGGGCTGGAAAATATATACTGATTTTTACTTGAGAACACAAATATGCAGTGCCTTCTTCAGCAGTTAGCAGTCACTGCAAAGACCAATGAGAATACTCCTAATAAATTAAAAAATAAGGTTTTATTCCAGTATTCAAAGGGGAGTTTAATGAGTTTTGCACACAGTAAACAGTAATGAGTGTATGAACAATTCTACCATGCTTCTGGAGAAGGCTGTGTAAATGAAACTGATGCATATTTATTTGTGTGTTTCTTGTGGGAATATAGTTAGGAACCCATAAGCACATATCAGAATTTGTTACAGGAAGGAAAACTTATGAGGAAGGCTTACTATCCCAAGAGTGGAATTAAGGTGAAATTAACAAGTAATTGAAGTTATCTTTGATCATGATTTTTTATTCCTTTTTTTTCCCCCTGACTCTAAGGAAGTGAATATTTTTTGATGTTCACTAGAGCAACACAATGCAGCACAGAGAGGCATAATGTTGAATTTTCATAATAATGTTTGTAATGCAAATGAGGGACACTTCAAAAACAGGTTGATTAGCATTTCTTAGTAAACTGCCAGTCTCCTCCTTTCTCTTCATTCATTCTGTCATGAGATTACATAGCTATATTTTAATGTTTGTAAATTTGAAGAGTGAGGCTTCTTATGATGTAATTATTTTGTGCCTAAATAGTTTCAGACTGTCCTTTTAAAGATTCCTCTACTGCTTAAGTGTCACAGTGAATTAACAAGCAGATCGTCACCTCTGGGACCTTTTGCTTTGAAATCCAATCTGGCTTAGAGCGAACTCCGGCCATTTGAGGCCAGCATCTGGGAAAAGGTTAGAAAAGAAAGGAGTGCCCAGGATATCACTGCAAATCCATAGAAGCGTATATTTACTTGCAGTGTTACTTCAGTGATCAAACAGGGAAGAAACAGAGCTGGTGTGCTGTGATCCTCTTCCTTTCCCAACTCTACGTCATCCAGAGCCCTTTCCATTCGTGTACACTTGATGACATGTTTTGCTCTCCACCTTCCTTCTCTTTCCATTTTCTACTGTGAAACAGTAACATTTAGAGAATCTTGAATAAATGAATGCCATTTTCTTTCCCTTGTCTCTTCCTGTCAAGCTGTTCCTGTTTTCTTCACTTCCCTTTTCCTCTCCCTTACCTGCAAAAACTCAGGTAAACTCTATTTCCATTTTTCTCCTCTCTTAGGATCCTAAAATCATTTTCCCCAAATGAGGGACTACCAAGGCATCTCCTGTTTTCCTCACAAGGGGCCTTTGGCTATGGGGCAATCTGCTCCTCTCTTAGGAAGACGGAAAGATAAGAGAGAGTGCAGTCTTTCTGACTAGAAATAGATGTTGCCAAATAAAGTGGATCAGCTGTGCTGGGATGTGTTCCAGCAGAGTTGATCTGCTTCATTGGGTGGCCCTTTGTCCTGCACACTGATGTTTCAGGGGCTTGGGGTACCAGGAATTCCCATATATGATTGGGCCCCTCAAGCCCTGGGAGTGCTTTCCCAGCTTCCCCTGCTTACAGAGACATACCCCCAGGATCTCCATGGTGCATCCATAAGTGGGGAAAGCCTGGCAGCTACCCCCACGGCTTGAGGGGTCTGATCCTGTGTGGGAATTCATGGGGTGCACAGGATCAGGCTCCTCAAGACCAGAGAACACCTGCCAGGGGTGGCTAGAGAGTGTGGGCAGCTCCATGCTGCCAGTGCTTATACATAGTAAAGTAAACAGATGTCCACCATTGAATAGTGGTATAAATTGATCCTACCTTTGATATTACCTTTGTCAAGGCCCCAAATTTTGGGCATTTGTGGCACAACAAGGGGCATGGATGTCTGCTTGCCTGGCTTTTGTACTGCCTTAACATTTTTTATGGTGCCAGAAAGATGACAAAAGGTGACATCTGTTTCCATCCTCTATCTTCTCTCTCCTTCACACATGGAGGGAATTCTGAGAAAGAAGATAAAACAGACTTTTGGGGGCTCCTGCTTTCAGTAGAGGAGGGGGCTGTGGCACAATGTGGTTTTAAGAACAGAGCATCAATAAGAGCTCTCTAAATATATACTTATATTAAAACAGATTAATTTGTCAAAATATCACCTCTCCATGCAAGAAGTGAATAAAACGTGTTTAAGAAATATATGAAAAGTTGTTTAAGTTACGAAAGGCACGGATTTTTATGGGTGATATCTTTGACATGCCTGGGAGAGTTGCATAAGCATTCGGGCTGAAGGCACCAAAGCTTGTCTAAATCTCTCCCAGCTATGAAGTTGGTCCAATAAAACACATTGCCCACAAAAATCTTTGCCTGTTCTATATCCTGGACCATCTTATCTATATCACTTCAAGACTTTCAAGAAATACAAATCTTTTAGTCATTTTTTACGTCCCATCCTGTTGGTTTAGCTGTACAGTAATCCTTCTGTTTGTTTGGGTTTATAAAGGAAATCCTGGAGCTTTTTTTTCTGATAAAAGTCAGGTTGTATTGTGATTGGCTTCTTGTGGGGGCAGGTATCTACATGAGATGCTTAGCTCCACAGTAAAGCATCACTGTCTACATGTGCAGTGCTGTTAGGCCACAGTTAACTAATTAACTCTGCTGTAGAATACTAGTGTTCGACACAAGGACTATCCAGAGGTGGGGTTATTTAGTGCACTGCAGCGCATATGTAGATGGTGACCAGGACTGGCTGGGGCATGCAGATGCTACACTGGGGGCAGGGGCTGCCTGCTGGATAGCCCCCACACTATAGTATCCTCGTGCCCTAGCCTCCTCAGCATGTTAAGCCAGGGGGGAGCAGCTATGGGTTGGCAGACTGAGGCCCTGGGGCCCTGCCATCCAGGACTGCTCTGACCCAGCTCAGGGCTGGTCCGAAGGTAGTGGGTTATCTCAATTGATTGTTCACAGTCAGTTACAGATTGATCTGACCCAGCTCAGTGTGTTGTTGTCCTGGGCACACATGTAAACGCTGCACCTGGGAGCAATAAAAGCTGGTGCATTGCACTGATTTTGGGAGAACTATTTGTTCGTAATGTTTCTCCAAAGGGAATGTGTGTGCACCCAAATTTGTGGACATACATGTATGTACTTGTGCGTATATAGAAGCATATACACACGTGTACACACCTTGTGTGTGTGTATATATAATAAAAAATAATCCATACTCATCCTCACATAAACTCGGATTATATTATTTAAAGAAAAACTGGGGATGGTTCAATTTATGGATTTTACTTCCTGCCTGGAAAAGACTAGGCAATAAGAGCATGAGCTATTTTCACAGCAGTGTTGTGTGAAAATATCTGGTGATCATCAAATATTCTTTGCTCTGGGATAAGCAGTGTAGAGACACATCTAGGCACCACAGGCAATGCAGAAGCGGCTACTTCCAGTTGCCTCTGTATTTGCTAACATGAATGTGTGCCTGCCAGCAGCAGCCCTTCCACCATGCAGCACCTGGGGCAGTTGCCCCTGTCGCCCCCACTAGTTATGCCACTGACCAGGATCAATAACTGCAGCACATTGAAGGTGATGAGTTTCCACTTTGTCATGTATAGGAAGAAACGGGTGTTTTGAGATCAGTGATTGTAACTCATCACTGAGATTTCAGTTATTTGTTAGCAGAAGTGCCCAAGGACCGTGAAGAGATAATGGAACTGTGGCTTTGATGGTTCTAGTCAATCCGTCTGTTTAACAGAAACAGGGTTCTGCTCTTTCATTTTCTGACATGAAATGACTGAGACCCCTACAGAAACAGTGAGTTAAGTTTGTGAGATGTGGAGAGAGGAGTATTTCACTCTGTACAACTTCTATAGACCACTAATTGTTTAAGAACAGCTGTGACATTGCTAGCAATGTGACATTGCTCTTTTTTTTTTCCCCTCAGTGAAAAGGATAATAGCAGTTGTAAGACGTTTGAGGTAGGGTCCATAGCACAACACAAGCAAAATAAAGATGAAAAGAATAAAAAAGGCATGCTTGCAGCCATGATGTGACATCAAGTATGTAGTTTGTATATGAGCTTTTTAGGGCTTTCTGCTTTCAGAATACTTTGATCTCTACCAATGTTCTGTAGTTCCTGACAACCACGTAAGTGTGAGGCTTAATAGTGGATGTAGGGCCAACCTTTCTGTTCAACCTATGGCCTTAGGCATGATTAGATTAGCTTAGTTGCTAATGGGGTTTTATCCATTTTAAAAAGCAGCTGTAATTCAATATAATAAGCAGAGAGCAACTAAAAAGCTGGCAAGGTCAGATAAGAAAAAACAAAGTGTCAGCCTTATACCTTCTTACAAACTGTTTATTTGAGCTAATTTAAAGGGTTTTAGTGAGAATCCTGTTGATAGAGAGGTTAATGATTATTTGGGGAATTGATGTGGTCTCAGTATTGTTTGAGGAATTGTTTACCATTTTATTTAATATATTATATGTTTATATGACATGACTCATTTTTATTCTAAGTTATCCTGAACCTCTTTTGGGTAGGGAGACATATCAACCAACCAACCAACCAACCAACCAACCAACCAACCAACCAACAAATAAATAAATAAATAAAATATATTGATAAACCTTAATAAACTGTTTTAAGATGAACTCTATACAAGGTACAGTTACGGAAGGTAAAAATGCAAGTCTACAAAATTTAAAAGCCAGATAAAACAAGTCTTCCTTTTATAAAGGATGAGATGGGAGAAAGGAGGAGGTCTTTCCAGTTAAGGTCTTAAATCCCCACTTACTTACCTAATCGGGAACCCAGATATTTTCAGTTGTTCATGCTAAAACCAATGGAGGTTTTTAAGGCCTGGCTCGACAAAGTCCTGGCTGGGATGTTCTAGTTGGGGATGGTCCTGCTTTGAGCAGGGGGTTGGACTAAGGTCCCTTCCAACCCTAATTTTCTATGATTCTATACTTCTATGATTCAGTGGGGTGCTCAAGCTTCTGAAAACCTGGCCACTTATTTAGGATTCTGAGTTTCAGTTTAGGATCTTACCTTTTAGGAGACTTTCAATTTTTTAGAGTTAGAGAAGTGGGCAGAGAACAATATGATGCAGTTCAAAAAGGACAAGTGCAGAGTGCTGAACCTAGGGGGAGGGAGTCACCAGCACACCTATAGGCTGGGGGATGACCTCAGCAACACAGTGGCAGAAAGAGATCTCAGAGTTGTTTTTAACTCCAAGATGAATATGAGTCACCAATGTGATGAAGCAGTTAGCAGAGCTAACTGCACTTTGTCATGCATTAGTAGATACTTCTCAAACAGGTCCAGGGAGGTGTACTCCCTCTCTATGCCGCACTGGTCAGGCCACAGCTAGAGTACTGCATCCAATTCTAGATGCTGCAATTCAAGAAGGACGTGGACAACCTTGAGAGGGTCCAGAGGAGGGGCACACATATGGTTAGAGGCCTATAGGGGAAGGCCTTATGAGAAAAGGCTGGTGGACCTAGACCTTTTCAGCCTCCATAAGGGAAGGCTGAGTGGGGATCTTCTGGCAGTAGACAAATTCATGAGGGGTGAGCAGCAGGGAATAGGAGATGCTCTGTTTACCAGCATACTGCTTGGAATAACCAGAAACAACGGCCACAATCTGATGGAAAGTAGGTTTAGGTTGGAAATCAAAACGAACTTCTTCCCAGTTAGGTTGCCAGACTCTGGAATGGGCTTCCAAGGGAGGTGGTACTATCCCTTACCTTGAGGATCTTCAAGAAGAGACTGGACAAGCACCTAGCTGGGGTCACATGACCCCAGCACTTTTTCCTGCTGCTGGCAGGGGGGTCAGACTTGATACTAGGGTTGGAAGGGATCCTTTGAGGTCCCTTCCAACCCTAACATCTATGAATGTATGATTTTTTTTCTGGAAATTATAAAAAAAAAAAGCTGCTTATCAGTAATGAAGCAGAAATATTCTATTTATGCTATACTTGGTATGTTTCCAATTATTTTTTTTCTTCTCTTCAGTCTTAAGAATACATATGCAGAATTACACTTGTGTGGTTTGATGAATATAAAACTTCAAAAAGGTGAATGCTTAGAAACAGAACTGATTTGATTTATGTTAGCTATCCTATTGAGAGCATCTCAATATTACTGTAAATAAGAGTTCTAGCATTGGAGAAGGAAAGCCAGCCAGTTTGCACTTCTTTTCATAAGTTAGTACTTCATATTAATATGCATTTTATTTGCATCTTTTTAAACAAAACTTTGAACTCTTGGACGCGTAACATTGCAAGTTATTACATGATGAATAGAGTGGTATCACACACCAATCTTCTGTTGCCTTCAGGATAGGTTTGCACAGATGTTCACGTAGCTCTCTATTCAGTAAGTTGCAGAATCATGATGTTAGTGTGCGCAGTGTAGTAACTAAATGCTGACATTGTCAATGCACAAATAAGGTATTGGAGACTATTAGGCAGGGCTGACAAACAGATGGGGCCTTTCAGCAATGCCATGGGGAAAAGCCCAAGTAAGAAGTCCAGATCATTCAAAACTATAACTACTGAGAATTGAGAAAAGGATGCTGGGAATCTAATTAGGACTGCTAATAAGATTGAATGCAAGAAGAACTTGGTCCAGCTTTCCTTCTTAAAAGGAAAACTGCCCTGACTCTATTGGAGAGGGTGGCATATAAATAAATACATAGGGAAGAAAGTGTATTCTCTCTACAAAATTCAGAGCTTTGTGAATACAGAAGGGTTTTTCTTTTATAGCAGGCTGGAAAACAAAAATCCTTTTGGATTGAAAACAAAAATCCATGGAAAAAGTAATTTTTATTTCCCCCCTAATTGACACACAGTGTCAAACATTTGACATTTTTTAGAGGAAAATGTTTCCAAATACTTGAAGGAACCAAATGGTATTATTTTGCCTTGCTAACTGCCCACCTCTGGAAAGTTTTTTGTCAATCTTTCTCTGCTTTTTTTCTAAGTTGTTGTTAGCAATGTCTTAGGAAAAATGGTTGAATCCTTCTTTAGCTGATCTGTCTGAATCTAAACTAAAGTCTGGAAACTTTAACCATAACATATGAAATCAGGATTTTTCTTGCTATGCCTTAGTTCAAGGAAGAAAAAAAACCAAACTGAAATAGAAAATATATTTTTCTCCCCTTTGTCATTTGTCTCTGGCACAGTACTTTAAATACTATCCTTGCTACCAACCAGATGCATCACTAATAAGATCTGGACTTTCACACACAAACATTACAGATCATCTTAGACCACATATAAACAATTAAAAAGAATTTTAGACCTTCACTTCTGTAGTCCCTTGAGTATTGGAGCAATAGCTATTGAATTCTACACTAAAATGATCTCTATTGAAAATGCATGTAAAAAGATCCCAGTGTTGTATTGCAACATGTTTCCGAATGTCTTAAAGAAAATAGTAAATGTTAGAAAAGGAAAACATCTATTCAGTAAGCCCAGTAGAGAGATCCAAGTTGAGAGGAAAGCTTAAGAATACAACTGTAAGTTTGATCCCAAAATTATGATAACCAAACCTTTATATCTAAGGTACATTATGACGACTATAGGCTAAATCATAATGAAGACCATAGGCTAAAATCATAGGCTAAATCAAAGCAAATAAACAAAATAAACTCTTTAAAGATTTTTTTCTTCCATGTTTCTCAACTAAATCAGTGGTAATATTAAAGTTGGCACGCTCTGTGTGTAGTCACATGTTAAGGATTAACACACTATGTACTGTGTACAGCTCTGACTTCCTGCTAGGTGCCTGATGAGCAGGGGTGTTGCTAGGAGGTGCCAACTCTGCCCCCTGGCTTCCCAATGCTCCAGTGGCTCCCTGTTCAACTGTGCCACTGAGCGTGCCCTGCCCTGTCCCTGGGTCCCCACTTGCCCGTGACTGCCCAGCCTCCCCAGCTTTCTGTCAGTCCAGTAGAGTTCTGGAAAATAGATTAATATGGGGGGTGGGACTGGTAACAGTGCATCCTGGGATACTAAAAGACTACAAATTGCTGGTGTTAGCTCCTTAGAACACACTAATGTTTCTGCAACATGAGCTGCCTAATACCAGCTGGAGATAATCCTACCTGAAGAAACATAGCATTGAGATGCTAAGAGAACGTTTAGCTCATCTTCTCTTGACTAAATGTGCAGACATTCCCTTCTTAAAGAGCAGTTAATACATGGGGGAGGTGACATCTAACAATACCCTTTGCTTGCCAGTGGAGACTTGAATTAAAAACTCTGATTGCCAGATGGATGGGGATGAGTTGTGGGGCCCAATTTATCAGCTTTGGTGGAACTAAAGATTATTATTTTTTTAAAGAAATGGTTACTCATGTATGCAAACCCATGCAGGGCTATCTTCCTGAGTCCACAAACACATGGCTCCCATGCCTTTTTTACTATTCATAAATGAACCAAGAAGCAGCTGAATGAGATTACTACTACTCCGGATATTGCTGGGAAGCTTTTGCAAAAGGACAAGAATCAGTTCAATTTCAATTTATGCTGGTTAGAGAAGAGCCATGAGGAAAGAATTAGAGCTATTTACCAGAGATAGTAGACCTTGATTTGGAGATTGAAGGAAGGGGAGAGTGACAAAGGCCATCATCTTCTTAATACTACTGCAAGCAGGAAAGCAAATGCAAAGATAGTTGATTGGGAATTTTCTATGGGAATTTTTGGATCCTTTCACAAAGTCTCCATTTTTTTTCCTGGGAAATTTCTATTTGCTAATAAAATCTTGTTGTTTTCTGCCCTGAAAGATCAGAATGACAGCTCCCAAAAGCTTGGCCTGCTGTTTACCTGAAGGCAATTTAATTTTTCCCCTTTTAGAGAGTTTGTGAGACAATTTGATTGCAAAGTATGTTGTATCTATTATATATTTAAACTGGTAATAGCTTACAGTAGTCTATAAAGGACTGTTAACAAATATGGTGACTAACTATTAAAAGTATTATATGTTCTGTTGGTTGGAGTAGCGTATTTTCATGCATATATCCCATGTGGTATATGCGATTTTACAAAAAAAATGGATGGGTGTGGGCTATACGGGGGTGCAGGCTATCGGCGGACTTTATTTTCCTCTGGGGGGCCAGGGCGGGGGTGGGCTGCGGTGCCTCCCTGCTGGGCCTGGGCAGGCCGGACTGTACTGCTGCTCCAGCCGGGGCTGGGGCCAGGGCCAGGGCGGGCCAGGCTGCACCGCACCGCCTCCCCACTGGGCCCGGGCAGGCCGGGCTGCACCGCCACCGCCGCAGGGGTCGCTGCTGCCGCTGTTTCAGGGGCCAGGGCAGGCTGTGCTGGGCTGCGCTGCTGCTGCCGCAGGGGCCGGGGTGGGCTGCGCCGCCTCCCCACTGGGCCCTGGCAGGCCGGGCTGTGCCGCTGCTGCTGCGGGGGCCAGAGCTGGGGCGGGCCCCGCTGGGCCCGGGCAGGCCAGGCTGTGCTGCCTCCCCGTGTATACGCCGCCACGGGGAATACACAGGTGTGGCGTATACACGGACTTATTTATAAAAATACAATTTTCCTCGGGTTATACATAGGTGTGGCTTATACCCATGGGCAGGGTATATGTGCGAAAATACGGTAATTGACATACTCTGTTTGTGGAGGAGGTAATTTTCTTTGGTTTTTAAGAGTAAGTTTTAATATCCAATACAGCTTGGGTGAAACCCCTGTCCTTGCTGCTCTATGTTTTCTAGTGAAGTAACATGCTTACTTAACTCCCTTTAATTTTATAAACCCCTTTGCCCTAAAATTATTTGCAAATATGTGCAAAACTCACACTATATCTGGTTCTAATAAAAATTACCCTTTTGAAAAAGAAGCTCACCCTGCACACTCACCCCAGCAACCCAATAGCTGTGCCAGATAGAAAACTGTAATTGTAATGGGGATATTTTGAGTAGGTGTTGGAGGGTGGACAGAGAATTAGTGAGGCCAAATCAGTTCCTCTAGTGCAATTAAAAGGAGATTAACTGGCACAGAAAAGATGGCAACAAGTTCAAGAACTCCCCGGTTTACATTAGCAAAAATGTGGAGACTGTCACATAGAAATTACAAGGTACTGAAATACATGAAAAATATTGAACTGGGGTGGGAATAACATTTAGCTTTTTAATGCTGAGAAAAGCAGTGGCCTTGAATACCATTTTGCTGGAAGTTATGGAAAGTATCAAATAGGGCCTTGTACTATGTTAGAAACTGGTGCTCTGAATTACTTGCTGCTTTCCTGTCTTCAGATGTAAAATATTATTTGTGCCATATGCTGTGCAAGGCATGCTACTTTTGTTTCTTTGGGACCTATAGAAAACAAACAATCCAAATAAGAAAAAAGATTCTGAAATCTAGAGGAAAGACAAAAGCTTTGATTTGTTTAAAAAAATTCAAAGTAGATTTCCTGAAGATATTTGACTCTTTTGAAGCAAAATTTAGGGATATCTGACTCTACCAAGACCACAGTTGTATTGGAATGTGATAACCATTTGTTAAGAATCAGTAAAAATCTCATTCTAATTTTAGTTAAAATAATTAAAGAAGGGCTACATTTATGCTTCTGTGTATGTTACTTCATCCAAGATTGAACACGTGTACCTTGACAGCTGAGTTCTTATTTTTGTCATAAATGGAATCCACTCAACGGTTTTTGTGCAGCTTGGTAACATTTTACAAATTTTAAAAATATCTTAGGATCCAATAATCATATATAAAATACTGGCTCTTGCTTTCTTACAGTGACTAAACTTTGCCATCAACTTAAATAAGAGCAGAGTAGGACCATTTGTAACAAATAGTGTCATGTTGCAATTCTGAAAAATTAAAATTGTTTAACTGCTAAAACGGTTTTAGATTAGATTAATCAGTCATTGGGAAATCTGTACATTATAGTGGATAAATTGATTTGGTATGGATTGGACAATATTATTTTCAGCATTTTGAGAGTCAAAATTTTAAAACGGGTGTGTGTGTATTAGGGCTGTGCAAATCTTCGGTCCCTGATTCAGTTCAGTGGAAATTCGGTCTGATTCAGTGGCCGAATCTCCAAATCCAAATTGAATCAGAGGACCCTTTAATTTTTCCAAATCAAATCAGAACCCTCCAAATCAATTTGGAAAGATTCAGCGATTCGGACATAGACACAGTTTTAAATGTCTTTTCTACATACCTCTATGTAGCAGGTGACTCGTGAATGCTGTGGTAGTGGGGCATATGGAGCATCCCAGAGGAGTGCAGGGGGCTCCTCTGTGCGCTCGGCAGCAGACTCGGAAGTGGACGAAAAACACTTCTGGTCCACTTCTGGGTCTGTCAGAGAGCATGCATGACCTCCCGGCTCGGCAACTGGAACCTCCTGGTCTGGGGGGAGGCCAGCCAGGGTCCCCCTGCGGCCAATCACCAAGCGTGTCTATGTCTGAATCGGCGATTCTCTGAATCAGCATCAAATCTTCAGATTTGGATTTGGCCGAATCGAATTGGGACAGTGATCCGAATCAAATCACTGTCCCTGGTTCAGGCCAAATCCAAATTGAATAGGGCCTGCTTTGCACACCCCTAGTTTGTATGTGTGTGTGGGTCTGAACATTGACACATGTTGGTTTTTTAGTTCTAACACTTGATCATACAATGCTTGAAAAAATCTGGGCTCATTGCATGTTAGGGTAGAGCAAGGCAGTTCCATGCCTGCGGCAGCCACGACACATGGAATAGCTTTGCCTGCTGCTGCAGCAACTTTTTTTCCTCACTACTTCCACTCCTCCTATCCCCCAGCAATGGTGACACCCTGGATTGCTACCTCAGTCGTACCCTCCCCCCCAGTTACTTTACTAATTGCATGCATATATGTGAACAAGAAGGTAAGTGTCCCTCTGCATATCTTCAAATCTTTATCTTAGCCTATGAGATCTGCAATAAGCTGCAGTCCAAGATAACAATAGAAAAGGAAGAAGCTGCACAATTCCTCATATGCCTCTTGTCTGGTAATGATGGCTAATATGGTTTCTGATAATGATAGTATACAGTTTTGCTGTTATTGTGGGAGTTACATGCATAAAATTGAAGTACAGTACTAGATTATTCAAAAACCGTTAGTCATGGCAATACTGAATTGATTCTATGCCCATTGGCAAAAAGCTAAAGTTTCCATTGACTAATACATACAATATGTAGAGAGATACAGATTTAGTAATTTTTAAGAGCACAAAGTTCACATTTTAAAGTTAGAATGAATAAATTAAAGGGCTGTCAAAGTGCCCTTTCCAGTAGTAATTTAATCGTGACTGTATTTTACAAACATTTTATCAGTCTATTGCCTTTCAGTTTAGAAGATACTAATTAATATCTGTTTAGATACATGCATATAAATAAAGATAGGATTATTCATGTATAGGAGAACTTTGAGTTAATTAATTATGAAACTTGGAATAAAATACAGTGAAATAAATGCCTAATTACTGTTCAGAATATAAGTTCTTTCTGCTTGGAATTGAGTTGACAAGGCATTAAGTATTGTGTCTATCTTTACAGATTTTTTATGAAAGGGCCCTTTACTAAATTAATAAATTACTCATAAGAAACTTTTATGTTGTCAAGCTATCTAGCAGATAAATCACTTGTTTAGCTATTGTAGATGGACATTTTAAAAGTGAAAAACAATAAAGATCTGTTCGATGGCCATTTATTTAATTTTGTATAACAGTTACTGGGAAAGAAAATAAAGTAACTTAATGAAATACTGGGAAATTAAGTGGCATGTCCTATAAAGGACAAGTTGAATGCAGTCCAGAAAAATTGAGATTAACAAAGAGCCACAATAGTAATGTCATTTACAGAATTCACTGTTGCTGCTTAAGGCCCATGGTACACATTACACGTAAGACATGATGAATCAGTTAATCACATCTTAAATTGTTACCCAGTCACACATTAATACAATTAATGGCATGATAAAACAAGGAATAAGCCACAAAATTATTACCAAAAATAAATGTCTAAACTTTGTGGCTGCTTCCTATCACACTCTTAATTGAATATGCTGAGACTGGGGCTCCCAGCCATGGGGGTACAGCTAGGATCCTGTCAGCTGGTGGGGCTCCCAGCCACTGGGGCACACCGTGTGTTGAGCTGTCAGCTGATCTGGGCTCCCAGCCACAGGGGTGCGCCATGCACTCTCACAGCTGGGAGTCAGCTGACTGCTCTCAGCATGGTACGATTTCGTGGCTGGGAGCCCCAGCAGCCACAAGACCTTGCTACTTGCCCATGCAGGGAGAGCCAGGATTATGCCATTACACTCTTGCCTTTATATTTTCTCTTTCACAATAACTGATATACAAAATTAAATAAATGGTCAAAGAGCACCTCCTTTTTGTTTTCTACTTTAAAAATGTCCATTTACAATATCTAAGCAAGTAATTTATCTGATTGTGTGGCATGGCAGGAAGCACAGTTGTGGGGATCACACATCAGATCCCACTGCGCCTTTACTTACATGTCTGTCAGGAGCCTAAGGGATTATTGTTGTTGCCTATAAATCACTGAAAAAGACAGGCATGTGGAGGGATAGGTAGTAAAATAACTGAAACAAAAAGTGAACACAATTTTTGTCATTCAGAATGGAGGCCATATGCCCATTGTTACAGGCATGCATTAGTAACCTTTAAAGCAGTGGGCTCAGTGCTTGTCACCTGGCTGTTGTTGCAGGTTGCCATCCCCTTGCCACTGATCTCCTGCTCCTCCACTCTTGTCCATGATCCATGTCCCCCTCTACTTGCTGGCTGCTTCCTAAAACCTGACAAATGGCAACAGTGAATGGCAAATTCAGCACAAAGGATACAGAGCACAAAGCTTTAAATTGCTTCCTTAGTATGACCTCCAACTCCTCCAACTGAATCAGACCTGTTCAAGTGGGATCCAAGTTCATTGCAGGCTGAATCTGGCCCTCAGACTGTAGGTTGATGCCCCTAATCTAGTATTGTGGGTGGTCAAGCTTGGTCTTATGTGTATGGAGTTTTACCTTGCCACAGAGTTTTAAGTTGGTAATGACAAAGGGTAAATTTTAGACATTGAGACAAACAGGAGGGTCACCCGACTAGTACCCAGTGATTACTTGTTAAATTGCAACATATCAAGATAGTATTCCTTTTAAACGTGATTCAAAATGTTTAAAATGAGGAAAACAGGACACGCAAAACTTGCCAAGTTTATTTTGGAGTGGGCTTCTCCAAAATACATTAATTTCTGATGCTCTCTTTTGTATTTTCAAATCATATTTTGCATCATCATGTAGTGACTAGTTATCACAATGCAAAAATCTCATACATGAATGCAACATCCTGAAATCCTGGCACTGTATCAACATGGCATGCCTTAAAATCAATTCTGGATTTTTATGTTGTCCTGCTGGAGACAATCAAGTGAATTTGGTGTCCCATGGAATTGTCATTCCTATTGAGAAGTCACCTATTACTGGGAAGCCCATACGGGGAAGCCTACTGTAGTTAGTAGTAATAGTTAAAATAAATATAATACCTAGAATAGGTTCCTCAAAGTCTGTTTTATCAATGATACTTGAATAATTGCCGTATACAAGAAAAATAAAGTACTATGTTCTGCAGATGCATTTTGTTTTGTAACAGAAAGCGATAAACACTGAGAAGGAATTAACTAGCCAAGGAAACAGAACAATTGGGTGTTGACAGTGGTTAAAAGTATCTGGGTCAGTTGAATATTTGAACTTAAAATGGGTGGGAAGAAGACTGATCAAGACATGAAACTATGACAGAG
This sequence comes from Alligator mississippiensis, assembly GCF_030867095.1. Lineage (NCBI taxonomy): Eukaryota > Metazoa > Chordata > Crocodylia > Alligatoridae > Alligator > Alligator mississippiensis. The sequence goes on along the minus strand of NC_081824.1, from coordinate 219,855,102 downwards.
AGGCCCTCCTACCCTTAAGAATCTCTCTTCTATAGAAGATTCACTTAGACATTTTGAGAAAGCATCAAGGTGAACTCGTCTGGTTTGGTCTCTGCCTAAAACATATGCAACAAGCTGCATGCAGCAAAAGCCAGCCAAGCAGAACTCTGGCATTGACAGTAAAGATTAATGAACCGCCTTCCTTTAATTGATGGTATACAAAGCATGCTTCCTTCCTTCAGCCTTTGCCTGTCATTTGGCAGAGGATATATCAGGTAGACATACTCCATTGCATACTGAAATTAAAACCATTTATTTATTTAATTTTTTCTATCTGTATTAAATGGGATGTTTAAAAGCAAAATCTACAGTATGTGGAACAGCAATTTTTTTTGTATGAATCTATACTTTTTGATGGTCATTGATATTTTAGTTTCATTAAGCCATCTTGGTCAGATACAGACATTTGCTGGTATAAGTGATCAGAAACTGGTCTATACCTGTAACAGAACAGAAATTCAGCACATATAGACTGATTTAAAAATGGTGGAACCTGGTCTAAAATTTGCCCCCTCCTCCTCCCCACCAAACGGTGAATTGTGTGTTCTGTTAACTACTGATCTAAACTATGCCTCTTACAGAAAACCACGTAACTTAGATCGATTCCACCTTGGGCTTTTTGAGTGGCTGTACCTAATGGTTGAAAAATACATCTGTCCAAGGGAGCAGTCATTATGGGGCAAAGCTGTTGATTTTATTATCAGTAAATTATATTTTATTAACAGTAAATTTTCATTTGCTACTTTTACAACATAAACTCTTTAAAAAAAATCTCATTTCAATACACAAATCACCTTCCAGGGCTGTTAATCTACTGTTCATGTACAATGTTTGAATAGACAGAAAAATCAGTTTCCCGAAGTCAGTGGGCAGAAAGACACTGAAATATTTGATTACAGAACTGCAGTTTTCAGCACAAGGTGTCTTAAATGGAAATATGTAACAATGATTTTGATCACCTATATTTTCCTTTGTCACACAAACCTTGCAGGAGGTAAACAGATATTTTTAGAATGAATGCAGTCCCTAGAAGAGACAGAGGCTTTTCAGCCAGAAAGTGGCAAAAGCTGTTTTCTTCTTTTACTTAACATGTTTTGTTTGTGATTCGTGGTTGCGTGCTTGCTGTTATAGTTTACCCTTGTAGTGTGGTATGTTTCACTGTAGTTCGTTTACAATATTGTTGAGTCTCTAGGAATCGATATTCATACTGCTACTCCACATCCAATCCCTATTACTAACTTGTATTTGAAGGAAAAAATATCCTTTCTAATTCATAACCCTCAATTATATTTGATCAAGGTAGGCTAGAAATAAGGTTAAAAACTGCATTAATATCTTATACATGTGAGACAATATTCTCTTGAATTTAATTGACCTTTTTTTGATTGCATTGTATTTTTCTGACAAATTCATCCAAGCAGCCATTATGAGCTATTGAGCCAAAAGTATGGATTGTGTTTGAAGAACTGAAGCTTTGATGTGTTATATTTTTCACAAAGGACTAAAACACATGTACAAATCCAGTTAAAGTAGTAAAGTTTCCTCATAAAGTTTTTACAATTAAGGTACATTATTAAAGATGTGAGATTAAGGGTTGAAAATGAAAGTCTCCATTTATCCATTGATGATTTATGTTGTGGGCAGTGCAAGTTAATTACTCACACCATCAACCACTGATCAGGGTGACAATTTGGTGATCTAGCTGTAAACACATTATGAATTTTGGTTTATGTCCTGAGATTTTTGTCTTCTGTGGGCCTTGGTGCATCTGTAATCCACCATTTACTATCAGTTCTGTTATATATGATTCCTAGACCCCAGATAATGGGATGATATTAATTGTAATGGCTTGTTCAGTAGTAATTTGACTACTGAACAGCCTATATGCCAAGGAAGGTGTCTGTGGCGGGAAACCAGTTTAACCAGGTAACTTCAGAAAGGGGACTTGGAGCAGTAGAAGGTCCTCAAAAGCTGTACAGAGGAAACCAGGGGTTGGTACTGGCATTATAAACATAAGATACTCATAGAGCATGGTGGCAAGAGAGTATCAGAGGGGACACTGTTTATATGCAGGACCGGTTAAGGTTTGAAAAAGCTGATTTAAAGTACACGGGGAAAGATATAGTCTGTGAGTCAGAGGATAAATCACATATAGGAGAGAGGGATTGAGAACTGAAGGACTGGAGACAGTATTGGTCCTGGAGGCCTAAGCCATCTGAGCTCTGGGGCTCCACTCCTATAAAGGGTTAATGAACTGAAGTCTATGTGCAAAAAGTGTACCACAGCCTATGGGAGAGCAGTGCAGCAGCCAATCCAATTGGACCAAGGAACCTGATGAGTGTTACTGGGGAAACTCAACCAGGGCTGTGCCTGGCAGCCCAGAAAGGATCACTCTAAACTAGTTCATATTTTACACCCATTCAGTACTTTGTGAGTGTACTGAAATTGGTTCATTGCCGGTCATGGCATCAATTGATGGGTTGCAATGGCAATGCTTTTCTGCTGACCAGAATTGAGGCCAGCCATTGATTTCATATAAGATACTAAGTCAGGTTCAAATTAGAAAGAATTTTTTTTTTCCTAATACTGACCTTGTTTGGATGTGGACTGGTACTGGAGAAGTCTTAGGTCCTGAAAAGTCCTGATATCACATACCAGAATTTGTTTGTGCCCTAGTGAACTGTTTTATATTAACTTAGGGTGAACTGTAAAAATAAATAAGTTTACCTTTTCAGTTCAGAGCAAGAGGCTCTTGTGATTGAACAGGTGCATTGGTGATATCTATTCTTAACCATTTTTAAAATTCTGACTTGGTCTATCACAAATGGAACAAAAAACCCACCATTGGTACAGAGAATAGTACCAGGACTCCTGGTGCACAGATAAGAAGTAAATACGTGTACTGAAAAGCCTTCAGAAGAATGGCCAGAGACAGTCCCATAAGGTAATCCTTTTCACAATCATATCTATTATGATTCTGTTAGTGGCCGGATGCTGCTAATATTCAGTACTCCACATTTTCTTGCCTCTTTTTCTTAAAAGTTTAATTGAAAGTGAAAATTTTCCAAAATATTTTCATTTAGATCCTTACCTTCAAAACAGTCACTTTCTTGGAAGAATTTCATTTTTCATTTTTTTTATTCAAAGAAAAAATCAAACTTGTCCCTGTGCATATGTATTTATTTCTTGTGGAACTGAGGCATTGTATTACTGAATACCTAACGGTAGTGTTAGAGTGATATTGTAGCCATGATGGTCCAGGAATTATGTGAGAGGCAAGGTTTTTGTAGGGTGATATCTTTTATTGGACTACATGCATAATTGGGATAAGTTTAGATAAGGTTTTGCATGCAAGACAGTTTTTACCTGGTCTGAGAAAATACCTAATAGTATTAGAAGAATCTGGAGGTGGTGGATTGTAAATTAGGTTTTAATAGTACAATGTACACAATTTTTGAAACCTTCTGATTGCAATAATGGATTTTGTGCTGATACTGTTGCAAATGAGCTGGTTGCACTAATTAATTTTCTTAATTCATGAAGAAAAACAATGGGGCATATTATAAACTGATTGAAGTTGACACTGGAAATGATTACAGTTATGTATAGAAAAATCCCTAGTTCTTTCAGAAAAGGGCACATTTCCATTGTGCAAGAATCCTGACTTCTGCAGAAATGTAAACTGATATAACATAAGGATTAAATCATGTGTGGATTTAAACGATTTAGTTAAGGTTGCCAATTAACCACCCACAATAGAACTCCCACTGGATTCAGTAGGGCCAGGATTTCAGCCATCTTGGGAATCCATTCAACTGTCTTCATTTAAAGCCTGAGTGACTCTACATCCATCCTGTTTAAGTAAACAATGGAGTTAAAAGGATAGTTTTGCTCAGTTCGTGGGCTGCAAGGACAAATGGTGGGACTCTAGCAATTATATTGCCTGGTCTCCTGCATATAACACATCCACATCATAGCACTCCAACAAGTCTTTCATTGTGCCTAATTCAGTCACAGTAACTTGCCGTGGAAATAAAGCATATATTTCAGAGATGTATCTAATCTTAGTGATGGAGAACACTTACTTTGTCACAATTCTTGGTACGTTCTCCAAGCAATTAATTACTCTCAAGGGTAAAAAAAAAAAAAAAAAATCTGCTTTATTTCCAGTACTGATGTTTTGTAGCTTCAAATTTTATTCATTGGATCCTGTTGCATCCTTGCTAGATTCAAGAGGCCTCGGGTGTTTGAATATCACTTCAAGAAGCCTCAGGTATTTGAATATCACTTCTTAGCAACTGCTTCACAGTTGTCCTGGGTCAGAGGTATCGACATGTGCGTTGCTAAAGGCTCCAAGTATAAAACCATCACCTTTTAGACATTGCAGTTCTGTTGAACTGACAAAGGGGGGTCATAATGAACATCCAGTCCAACTGCAATTTTCTCCTTCTCTTTCTCACTAGCATGGAGTTCAATAAAGACCCATTTGTACGGTTTTTTTGTTTAATCTGCATGGTGACACCCTGACTGTGTATAGGGCCAGGAGCTATGTGGACTCCTGCTTCTGGGTTCCTGTGGGAGGCTGGATGGTCTAGAGCTGCCAAAGCCTTTTCTGGTTTTAAAGGTACTTCCCCTAAGTCACTCAATAATTTACTACTATTCTAGGAAATAGACCACAGGTTGATATATTCGTAGGGTGACCATATGTCCCAGTTTGGCTGGGACAGTCCCAGATTTTGTAGGCCATCCTAGCATCCCGGCCAGTTGATAAAAAAAATGAAGCAAACATCTCTGATTGGTGCCACCCTGCCCATCTGCATGTACACGGCCTGTCTCCTGAGCAGTGGCTGGAGGCTGGAGGGGCAGGCTGGTCTGAGCACTGCTCCTCCTGCTTGGGCTGGGGGAGCTGGGGCTGGGAGAGGAGATGGGCGAGGGCTCGGGCAACTGCATGGGATGAGCTGGGATGGCTGTCCACTGCTGTCTTGTGCCTTGCTGTTGTGGCCACTGCCAAGGCCCAGGCTGCATGTGGCATCCCCAGGTGGCTGCCGACAGTGGAGGAAGGCACCGTGTGGCTGCACAGCATGGGCTGATGGAGCCTGGGGGTTCCACACAGAGATTGCTCCTAGCTGGGTCCAGCGTCTTCACATAGGGGATGGGGCAGAGCCAAGGGCCTCTACTCTATCCCTCCAAGCCCTGCCCCATTCCGCCCCTATCTGCTATCAGAGCTCCCAGTGCTCTGTGCTGTTGGTACTGTTCAGCATCCTTATGTGCAAATGTGCTGGACGGGACCATGGCTGCAGCCCTCCATGGCAGATCTGCCCCCAGAGCTCCCAGCCAGGGACACTGAAGTCAAGTGCAAGCAATAGTTTGGGGCAGTAGAGAGCTGGCTGTGTACCAGAGTCTTCCAGGTGTGGGCTGTGGGGTGAGGAACAGTGCAGTGTGGGATGCCTGGAAGACTGGCCAGACATTGGTCATGGAAAAATGGAAAACTTGGTTTCTGCAACTAACACTGAACTGGTTCATCAACAACTAGTTCAAACTGCTACTTGATTATCCAAGTGTTTTTTAAAAGGTTCAGGAGTTTTAAACTGTTCTAAACTGGGCAATGTATGTCTGGATGTTTGTGGTTTAGGAGGTTTAAATTGTTCTGAACTGGCTTGTGTATCTGGATACTTGAGGTTTAAACTGTATTTAAGCCAGTTGAACTATTGTGGCTGTCCACACCCTGAGGAGAATATAGCAAATGCTGTACTACCTTGTAGGTTGTACTGCATATAAATTCATTGTTTGCATGATTTGTGGGAAATGTGGGTATGGGTTTCTAAGGTGCTATGTTCTCCACTGTATTTATCCCCTAAGCAGAGTGAATAAGACTTACGATAGCACCTGGAAATGATGCTTTGACTGTTAAAATATTTTTTGTCTATTTGCTGCTATGTGATAAGGATTAGGATTTATGCTCCATCTTGCAATATATTATTTAACTGACATGTATGCACCAAATCATTTACATCAGGTATTGTAAGAAGCTTTAATTTATTTTGTTTGCTGGTACGCTCAAAGTTTAATCAATCACAGGTTTTGAATATTTGCTTCCCCCTCTCTACCCGTGTCACTAGTGCTACTGTAGACGCTGCATTTTGTGGGAGAGGGGAGGCATGAAATTTCAGCACTTGTGGATGAGGTAGCTTGAAACCACAGGGAGCACAGTGCTTGATGCAGTTGTCTCAAAAGTCCAGTGTAATTGGTGCCTAGGTTAGTTCAACATTTCTGTAAAGACCATTGTTTTCAAACCTCCCGTGGCTATAGAAGGAAACATAGTCTGATGCACCTAAAACAAACTCAAATATCTTTGCAGACTATAAGAAAAAGACTGGCATGCCAGGATTACAGATCTCACGAATCCCCTGCTCCATTTTACAGAAAGATCAGGCAGTTTATGTACTCAGTTAATCTATTTCACTTCAGTTTAATGACTTTCAGCTGTACTCTGCTCTCTTCCAGGGGCAGATCAGAAGTGGTACTGTAATATTGGTCTGACCCGGCCCATTAGTTTTAGAAGGCCAATTATTTAACTTAGAGAATTGTTTTATTCTCCCCGGCTATGCTTAAAAACAAACAGAATCCAATCAAACAGAATCCCCCAGTGGCAACATTGAATTGTTCACAATGCTAGCTCCCCGGGCTGGAAGCTAAAATAGCAGAGTCTGGGCAGCTGCAAGCAAATCTCACCTGACCCTGCTTGGGTGGTCCTGTAATGCTGGTAGCCTGCATATCTCACTAGGACTCTTCCACAGCCCTTTTATACGCGTGCATTAAATCCAACGCCAGCAAATCCCTTGGCTTACCCAGGATGGGGATGCTGCAATGGACAGTCCAGAAAAGGAAGGTACTGCAGATTGTTTCTGACATTCCTTTTCAAGAGTTAAGAGGATAACCTAGCCTTCAAAAATGTGGTAACCTCTTCTGGTCCATAGTCTGTTGTTTGCTTTGTTTGCTTTCAAAACATGCCTCTCAAGCTGTGCTATTTCATTTAACAAAGAGCAGTTCTCTTTACCACAGTATATTATTTGCATGCATTAAGAGTCCAATTCTTCTCCTGGAAGTCTTGTTATTGATTTCAGGGAAAAACATGATCAAAGCTTAATGGCTGATATACAATATCTGTAATACAGTAGCTGAGCTATGGCAACATGACTTGGGAACTGTTGATGTAGTCTTTGTTATTCTGCAAGTTTTATCAAGTAGGGATTCTTTGAGCTTCCTTGTAGTAAAAGCACAAAAGCAGGATTCACCAGATAATTGAAAAATAGAATTTTGAGAAGAAAAACATTAGCATTTCTCTGTGTATAGTCTTCAGGCAAAGATACATGGAGGTACTTTGCTAGTCACTATAGAAAAACATTTGGCTCCATGAACTGTTTCCCATTCCAGTCTGAAGAATACGGCTGGTTTCTAGGGGTAACTGATACATTTTTAAAAATTATTATTTAAATATAGGCTTTTAGAAAAATTTTGAACCTGAAAATATTTTTTCCAAGTAACATGTATTTGCACTTGTGTCTTATTCACAGATGGAAATATTCTCTCTAGTGCCAACACTGATACAGATAACATTTCCAGAAGCTCCAAGTAAATTTAAGTCCTCAGGCCTTTAAGTCCTAAGGCACATGTCCAGGCTTCAAAATTCAGCTTGCAAACCTGGGAACCCCTCCATTTTTGGAGCCTGAGGAATAAGACTCGGTTAACACCCATCTATGCTTTTGTCCTTTGAGTTTGAATGGTGTTCTTTTTCCCCCTGTGGGAATCAATCTTGCAATGCATAGTTTTGAAAGGGAATTGATTATTCAGTGTTATGTTTTCAGCTATTTCCAGTATTGTCAGAGATCATGGAAATATTTTTTTTCCTTAGCTAGCTAGCTAGCTAACTAGAATTTTGTTTTGCAAAAACTCCTATAGGCACAATTATATGTAAATAGAATCACATCATCAGAGTATTAGGGTGGAAGGAACCTTTTGAGGTCATCTAGTTCAACCCCTGGCTAAAGGCAAGATCATCCCTGACTAAACCATGCCAGTCAAGTGTCTGTCTAGCTGTTTATATCGTCCAAATCCCTGAGTAGTACTATTTCCTTGAGAGTCTGTGTTGTCCATAAATAACTACGTGCATGACCATTCCCTAAACTGTTTCATGTTTTTAACAGCTAAAACATTAATGCAATGGTTATAGAAAAAAAAAATGGAAGCTGCTAAAACAGGAATTGCAAAGCTAAATCTTGTTTGACTTGGAAAGGTAGCAAAGAGGTTGGTCAGAATTCTGAGTAATTTCCATTTAAATTTGTAGAATGATCCTACAACTTGCATACTTTGTCAGGATATTCCAAGACATTCCTAAATTTCAACAGAGCTGGAGGGATTTTAAAAATATATTTTTATATGTATACATAGTCTTATTTTTTGTCTTTTGAAGTCAAATAATAATAGCCACAGTTGTAATTGATACTTTTTTCCTTTTGTACTTGCAATATTTAGAGCTTTTGTATATACAGTATCTAAAGCTAAATTTGTAATTGCATTTGTGTCTTTATTTTGTATATAAACTATTATATTTATTTCATTGACACAAAGTACAATGTGGACAGATGCAATGCATTTTAATTGATGCTTATTTCACTGCTTCTGGATGGAGATTAGTATATTTGTCACCCTTTCAAGTAGCACTGTTGAGAGGGAAAGTACAACTCGTTTTGAAGTCTGTAGGAATTTTTTCCATTTTCTACAGTGAGAGTTGGATTGGATCCCAGGTTGGCTGGCTCAAAATTTAATTTTTTCCTTCATTATTTGCAGTTGATGTGATGACTTGTCCGTTTTTTATGGAGTGAAACAAGGTGACCCAGAAGGATCTATTAAGTCCGTGCATGTGTGCGTGTGCACGTGTGTGAAAGCCCATATATTCCTCAAATGAGGATAACTGTGCTGTTTTTAATGGCATGAATATATAACATTAAAAGCAGCATTGGTAGTTTTATGCCTTCTTTGGCCAGTATCCTTTTATTATGATTGTTTAAAAAGCACATCACTTTTTCTTAGGTAATTTTTTTTATTGATTAAAATGAATGTTGCAGCAAGAGCCATTAATGCTAGTGTTCCTATTTGGATTGAGTGTTCAAACTTAAAATGGTAGTTTTATTTTGTCGAAAACAAAGGAATCTGAAGAACAGTTTTAGGATAATTCTTTTCTGCCCTGTCCTACACAGTAGGTGTTTAGTTTACAAATGTTAGGCCTGGTTTATCTTCCCTTATCAGTGGATGATAAATCATGTTATCCCCTGAGAGTAGGGCCATCACAGGCTGGATCTGGCCCATAGAGTGGCTCCATCTGGCCCAGCAGGCTACTGGAAGTTGGGGACCAGACTAGCAGTAGGTGTGGACCGCCATGTTGATCATAGACCAGGCCCCAGGCAGGTAAGTGAGGTCTGCACAATGGAACAGTCTGTTGCCCTGTGACTGCCTGGCCTGCTGCTGCTTGCACACCTGCACCATGACAAGTCTCTGCATGGCCCATATTTGCTTTCCCCACTGCCAACACAATGATTACCACCACAGCCATGGCTACTATACTGGCTGCAACCACCAACCCACAGGAAACCTCACAGTCTGGATCTGGCCTGGGGTCCCAGGTGACTTTGAAACTCCTTGCTTTAGAACATGGGCCACAACTCGTATCCAGACAGTTGTTATGACTGTATTATTACTGGACAATAATAATGAATAAGTAAAAAAAACCCCATGGTTTATGAGGTTTATTTTTATGAAGATAACTTGATCCTGCATCCCTGAAGTTTCTGCTTGAAGCTCCTGTTCACTTCAGTGGCAAGGGGCAGAGTCTAAAATCACCCCTTTTCACAATGCTATGAGTGCGTCATTTCACTTGCCTTTGCTACTGAAAAAACTAAAACAGTGGTGCTGATTGTACTCAGGGTAATACTGTCACACATTTCCTCTCTCCTTATCAGGAAGAGGAGATGATAACTCATATGGTTCCAATGTGAGACTGAAATCAATCTTACGCTCTGGTCCCTCATCTTGGTTTGGTGCCTTCTGCACAATAATGCTCTTTTTATATTTATTTTGGAGCTGTTCAGCTCTCACTGGGCTCTGGAAGTAATGTGAGCAGACTACTGAAATATTAAAGATAACTTCTACTACACTTTTAAATGTTATTTTTATCAGTTGTACGCTGCTTACAAAACAGCATTCCTTGTTTCATTAAGCTGATTTTGGACTAGATTCACTTCCAAAAGCCAGTCTAAATGGGAGTACAGTTGTGAACTATTCCTAGCGTTCTACTACCTTGTATATTAGTTTGGATCCAGATTAATTTACTCCATGTTCAACATTTTATGTGAACTTCTACAATTAAACTCTTCCCCCAGGGCATTTTACCACATGGTATCATGCTGCAGTACAATTTTCATAATCACTTCACTTTGTTAGACAGCAACATTTTTGCTACATGAATGGTGTGAATGAAGGAAATTGTCATGATGCAGTGTAACTCAGTACGATCTTGGTATCTAGTTAAGGCATGGTTGCCAAGCTGCTTGGTCTAATTTTCAAAGTGAAGGCTGAGCTATAAACCTAAGGAGTATTTTCATATATTTATGAAAATTTACATTACAATGTAGTTTTACACTATCATTGAGTGACAGAACTATGAGTATGTCTTGATGAAATTAACATGTTAATTTACAGCCCTGAAATACTAAGGGACTTAAATTGATCAAAGTGAAGACAAAACATTTTAAGTACAAATACAATTTGAAGAGGTAGCATAGTTATAGCTTCTACAATACCAGTGTCTGCCATTCACACTGCATAGTTGTATTGTGGGAAATGTAATTTAGAAGTGCATTTTAAAAGTTCAAGCAGGTTTTGTCCTGAAATTTTAAAGTGGGTTAAAACATGCTGCATTTAGTTCTCAGTCTGTGAAGTGTGTCTGTTTTCAATCATACAATTTGTAATGATGTTTGTAATAGTAAAAAGGACAGCGCTTTGCATATGTATATGAAACTTCTTTATTGACAAGAACCAAATTACTTTGAAGTCAAGCTATACTATATAACAATCTTTGGTCCACACTGCATGTACTGTTTTCCACCAGGAGTGTAGCATACCCAATAAAAGCAAAATACAATATTTAAATAATAATTGAACTATATTATACTGAATTTGAATTAAACACATACGGCATTTATACAAGTGCTCGCAGGGGTGGGGGGGAAGTGTTTTAATTAAAGCAGTTCCAAGCCTCTAATTAAAGCACCTGGAGCATCACATGTATCAGCATCCCTACACTGAAAAATGGCTTTAGTTAAAGTGCCCTAGCTTTACTTAAAGCACCCCCACTGCCATTTTTCAGTGTGGGGGCACTGATACATATGATGCTGGAGTCTGCTGGAGCACGGGAATTACCATGCTCCAGTAGACTTGATTAATCAATCTGCTCCAATGCACTCTAATTACAGTGCAACAGAGCAGCCTCACTGCATGTGTATAAGCACCCATAGTTGATAAACACATACAAGGTAACTTGTGTTTTCAATACCCTTTAATAGAAATATGTTATGGATCTCCTTGGAAGACTGCTAGAATGATATTCCTATACTCTACTTTTGTTTCTGCTTTCTCTTGTTTTCTTTGTGTCTATTCCTAGTCTGTTTATATAATTCTTCTGTTCCTCTCTGTATTTTTCTTTTAGTCAAACTTATAAAAATCCCTTTGTGTCTCAATCAGTGAGAATGAAATGTGAGTTCTTAGGTGCCCTAGAACCTCTGGAAAATGGTACTGAAGTGTTATTGCACATTAGGTTTAGGCTATATTAAGAGCTCTTAATATTGAATTGTCCCCATGTTAAAGTGTGAAAACTAGTATTAAGTACCCTCCAGGTACATTAAAATCCCTGCCATCAGGCATTTAAATAACCAGAATACTTCACTGATTGGAATTTCCAGCTGGCCTGCCAGATGTAGGTAGGGAAAGGAGGAAAGCTCGCGTGCGGCAGCTGCCCTTACCCCAGGGATGCTGGGTAACAGAGATTTTACTGTACCTTAAAATTACACTGCTTCAGGTGAGATTTATCTGTAAGCTGCATTACCCAGCTTGTGTTACAATAACGTGTGTCTGCTCTTCACAGATAAAACAACCAAATTTCAGTCTTCCAACATCCCAGAATATACCGTTCTTTTCCCCTGTTTCTTGTTTTGTGGATGCATCTACAAAAGATGCTTTACTGTGCATTAGACTAATCTAATGCATAGTAAAGTATCATCATCTACACGTGCACAGCAATTACTGAGCAGTAGATTAGTCTAATGTGCCAATTTCCAGTACCTGTAGATTCAGGTACTTGAAATAGGTGCATTAAACTAATGTGCTGAAGTATATGTATAGACACTGACCAGAAACAAATTGCTCCCACTCATCCTAGGCAGCAGGGGCCCACAGTGATCGGGGAGAGCTGTCCTGGCTTGGCAGGATGCTGCCTACCAGCCATGTGGAGATCAGGACATGTCCTGATTTCCATGTGGCTGGGGGAGCTGTTCTGGCTGCCAGGGGGTGCCTATAGGCCATGTGGAGATTGGGACCTGTCCCGATCTCCACGGGGCTGGGAGGCAGCTGCCTGGCAGCCTGGACACTCTCTCCAACCCCACAGAGATTGGGACCAGCCCTTCCAGCCTGCGACTGGCATGAAAGGGAGTCTGAAGCCCCTCCCCAGCTGCTTCAGGGAAGCACAGCAGGGCAGGAGCAGCCCTAGACTGAACTGCTCCTACTGGGGGTAAATTTGCTCCTGACAGGTGTATGTTCAACTGTGTGTGGGGATGCAATTTAATGCACCTGAATTTTCTGAGCAGAAAATTCAAGCACATTAATTGCACACACAGATTCATCCTGTGTGGACAAACTTTCCACCCCTTGAAGTCTATTGCCTGAGGGGTGGTACTCGCACCAAGCCCACTCTCCCTTCTCCCAGGTTGCCCAACTCAATGCGATCAGTGCTAGATACTACCTACCTATCTTCATCAACTAGAGGCAACCAAAGGTAGAGAATGAGCCAAAGGATGTTTCCTTGCACCCCATCATGTGGGCATGAAACTGGAGTCATGGTGAACATCCTCACAATCTTGGATGAGGAGAGGACCATCACCATCATCGCCAAGGGCACAGGCAGAAGCAGGGCCCTATGGGGACTGGCTGCAGATCTGGAGCAAAATGAATACCCTTAAGTCTCAGTTCATAAGGAGCAGGAATGTCCACAAAAGTGTTAAGAGTAAAGTGAGGACCATCATCTTCTACTGCGAGGAGCAAATCTGGTTGTGGCCCCTAGTCATGTCCCTACTTGCCAACCTTCTAGTGGCAATTCACAATTATGCAGATCAGAGATGGCATTAAGCCTTAACATGCGACTGCTCTAATCTCATTTTAACATCAATTCCACTCAACATACCATAGCACTTAGTATAGCTGAAGAGTTATATGTAAAAACACCCCGAGATCCTCAGTGATTTTATGTAGTTACATTTGAAAGTTTGACCCTGATGTTTCACTCTGTTTCTATACTTGCTCTTTTTGCAATACCTTATTTCTGTAGTCTGTATTTCCTATCTGTATTTCTTTTCTTTTCTCTTTAAAAAGTGAAGCCTCTGACTTTCTTTTGTTCCTTCTTTCCTTCCTCTCCCTGTGTCCTCCTCCCCCGCCACACTGCGGTGTGTTCCTGTGATTTTGGCACAAAGACTACATAGCAATCCAGTGATAAATGATGAATCTCCGCTTCTCTTTTTTCCCCTCATTTTCAGTCTTTCCCACTGTCTTGCATTTTTGTACCTTGCTGTACGTCCTCTTGTGGTCTCTGATATGCAGCAGAATACATGAAAGGGATAACACAAGGACTCTGGCAAACACTCTATGAGTTTCGCTCAGCAGCCCTCCCTTGTGCAAAGCACACGGAGCCTGCTGCAAGGAGGAATTTGCTTGGCATATCTCAGTTTCTCTTTGCAGCAGAGCTGATCTTCTGGCAGAGATGAACTGCAGTACAGTTTCAATGACATGAGGGCTACAAAATTGATTATCTGAGCCAGGAGTTTAGCATCTATAATATGGGGAACCTAGCTAATCTTTTAAAAAAATTAACCCAATTTATACTGCCTCTTGTTCTTTAGCTTCTTTCCAAAACAAAACCCATTCATTTACTGTCTTTTTGATGTATCTGAAATATTTGGCATTGGTCCTAGATATAGGCCAAAGGGGAGCACGTAAATGTGCTATGCAGTATTATAAAAATCTGCATAAAAATTAACATTAATGCCTGATCTTTAGATTTCACCTAGCTAGTTTACATAGGCTTTTTTTCAGACAAGACGTGAATCAGCATACTGAAAATTAAGATGCACATAGTAGACATGTAAGTTGATATTTTTTTGCTTGCACTTTAACTTGTTATATTCCAGCTGCATTCCTTATTAGTCAGTCAACACTTTACTCTTGATGATAAGTTACATTTTCTCTCTCTTGTGTTTTCTGAAGCCTGCCTCTATTCCTAAGGTTTGAATTACCATTAGATGAACAAGTACATCAGGAGCAGCACATTTTGCTTAGTACATGCATGGTGACTTTTATGTGATTGTACTTGGAAACTACTTACACCCTAAATTCACTAGCAATTTAAATGAAGGCTAATTTTTCTGTGTTTCTTTGTTTCTAACCAACTGTTCAGCATGCAAAATCTCCTATTTCTGCCTTTGTTTGGTCAGGCTTGTGGCTCAAGTATTGTATTTTTCCTGGAGCTCATATTTTTTTTATTTTTTGGAGGATTTTCTTAGAATAGGCTGCATCAAATAGAAGGTATTTTTAAAGATATTTCAAATGAGGCTACTCACCTTTCATACTCACTTCAGATAGATAATGAAACACTTTAAATTGTTATTTGAAACTCAAATAACACCGTATGAAACTAATAAGAAAAAATCAGCAAAACCAATCCTAATATATACCCAGAGTGTAACTGGGAGTGGGGTTCAGCTAAATAAGCAGTTGGGGTACAAGTGCCTACTTAGAAGAGACAGCCAGGGTCTTCAAGTCTCACTTAACAACACACCATTATTGCAGGGTGAAGAGGAAAGCATTTGTGGGATCCTTAATTTAAATTAATATCAATATTGTTGTAATCTTAAAAATTTGTGTAGTTGTTTTCACTGAAGATTTTATCTTATATTTTGAGCCTACTGACATATAAAGTTAGATAATTGTTTGTCCCCTAGTTGTTTCCCAGGGCTCTAAGCGGGGGGGGGGGGGGGGGGGGGCAGACAGGTGGGTGAAGTACTCATTTGAGTTTCATACTATGGTATGGATGGCCTAACAGGATTTTATAAATTTATGGCCTCTATCATCTGAAGTTCTTCTCTTTCATAGTGTTACAATAGGCCTGTTGCCGAGCTCTGCATTATTGTGCTCTACTTGAGCTGTTTGGAATATTACTTTGAGAATTGGAAGGGCTCTGGGGTGCTAAAACTGATTATGAGATTTTTCTTTGCTTGACAAGATGAGCAGGTCCATGTGAAGTATAAGGCAGTTATGTGGATTGACTGCAGACAGGTTTCAATCACAGAGTCATGTTGTGTTTCACTCATTTTTTTGAGGTGGGACTCTGGCAAAATTGAGTTTCAAGAGGATAATTATAGCCCAATCAAATTCTAAGATTAAATTTCATGACTTGTTTTTAAAGACTCTTTGCAGTAAATTAGTGTATTACAAGTGTTTTCCAGTAAACTCTGTATAGAATTGATCTCTTGAAAATCTGTATAAAATGTAAGAAATGTAGAGTGAAAAAAACAAATACCCAGACACATAGATGATGACTTCAAAGGTAGTGATAGCAGGTATGTTAATCCTGGCATTATACCTGTTCATTTGAGGTGCGGACAGAAGTGACAATTTTCGCCTGCTCTGGCCACAGACAGCAGTTTATAGCTGTGACCAAACACAAGTGCATGGCTGCAAACAGCTTAAAAAATGGCCAGTTGGGTGAAAATCTGACCTCTCATTGCATGTGGTATCAGATAACAAAATGTAGTTTCTTTTGTAACTTGTGTCTGCAAAGCTCCCAGACTGTTGCTATTTTCAGAATGGAAGGAGGGAAAGGGAGCGGAGGGAGTTCTGTCTGGGGGGTTTTCAACCCCCCTGGAGGGTGGAGCAGGTGTATTGCAGCCCCCCCGCCGCCACTCAGTGGGTGGACTCCAATTCACGCACTGCACCCTTCAGCACCTGCTGGGGAGCCCCAGTAACAAGCTTCCTCTGCTGCCTTAACCCCCTACCCTTTCTGAAAACAACGAGCACTGGCAGAGAGCCCTGGCCATTGCTGTGGGAACCTAGCTGCAGGGTCCCAGTCACAGCTAAATTCCCCTCTCCCTGGAACCAACAGTGAACTTGTGTTTGATCTGGGGTAACATTGTAACTCAGAACGCAGCTGGGAGCTGCACTTCTGTCTGCACCCTTTATCTCACCTTCTTCTCCAGTATGTGTTTTAAAATGGCTTTTACATGTTAAATCTGAAGGAAAGGGAGTGGTTCAAACTTTTCTCCTCAGAGTGGGTTACCAGGTTCTAATCCCACTCCCGAGCGAAAGCCTTTTGCTTCTTACAAGCTCCTTTTTGGGAAACAGGAGCTAACCCCAGGAAGAAATACTGCTCTTAATGAGAAAGCAATACTTTTTATCTTAGCTGTGCAAGCCCATGTCAGCAGGTAATACAAGGAGGAAACCCTCCTGGCAATTATGCAACATTTTCAGTTCCTAGCGCCTAAATATAGAGATTAATGGCTGTATGACCTGATTAAATAGCTCAAGTAACCACAGCCGAACCTCAGTCTTCTACCTGATAAGAGTCAATCCTCGTTCCAGTTGCAGATGCTCTAGTATGCTGAAAAATGGTTGAGGGCTGGATTATGATTCCTCTTGGTCTGGAGCTCCCAGATGAGTCACTGAATCAAACTCTCCAGTCTGGCTCCTTGCTTAGTTCTGGACCCCCCTCCACTAAGGCCAGTTGATTAGCCCAGAGTAATCCAGGTGACGCCCAAGCAATATCCTCCCTAGGTTTTGGACGGAGTCTCCTGCTAAAGCTCAAGTGACTGGCAGTCAGCCCCTTGGCTTTATTTGGTATGGCACTCCTCCTTCCTCATCCCTGCCAAAGAAAGTCTTTTTGTGAATTAGCTAGTCTCTTGCAGCTCATCCACCCACACAGTAAGGGAGACACCCAGGAACCTTCAACTCCATTTTAGTTCTTGTGGGTGTTCTTGTGCTAGCTGACATTTTGATCAAGTATATACCTGGAGTTTGCAGTAAGAGTTGCTCATTCAGGATTGTATGACAGTACTTTGGAGGAAAATGTATAGAGTAGAGGATGCTTCCTAGCCCATGCTCTTCAGTATTTGTGCAAATAATGCTGCACTTCCTGTTTAGGTTTTTAAGAAATGTTGTGAGTATTACGTGGAGGGTAGGAGCATAGCCCCCACAGGGTGCTCTGCTTTGGTTCTCTCTCTCTTTCCCCAGCTTAGCACAATGGCTCTAAAATGCACTTTTCTATCTGATTTTTGTTCTTGTGATTTAGCAGATCCTAATGGAATTAAAACATCTGCAAAATGTCTCTCCTAGCATCATTTGTTAATAGCATTAAAGCAGATGCTCCATCTGAAACTCATGGCTTCTTGTATGTGACCTCTCATTTACTTTTCCCTTTCCCAATTCGCTATTTCCCAGAGTATTTCTATTCACTCCATTCATTGTTTTAGGGAAGTAAGAAAGGCTGTTGCACATATTGTTTCCAAATACTGTTTTCTTTGGCAATGCCCTGATGAGCTCCAGCCTTCATATATCACTGCATCAAATCAGTTCCAAAAATGAGACAGAAAAGGGCAAGTATACGTTAGAAATAGTTATGTGCAATATTGCCAACTCCAAATGTTGAAAAAAAATCATGAGTCACACCGTCCCCAAACTCAGGACATATAATAGAAAATGATAAATATTGTCCTTTGTTTTCTGAACCTTTATGATTTGTGACATGCTTTCAATTTTTTCTGTACAACCACAAAATCTGGAAACCTAATTTTTTTCTCTCTCCAAAAATGAAAGCTGATGACCTCAAGTAATTACTTGACTTCAGAAGTTGGGTGTAATAGGGTAGTTTGGGCCTCTATGTGGGACAGACACCCTTGGGGTAGGAGGCAAGCAGTTAAAAGCCCAGGGAGAAAGCAAGAAAGCAGCTTGATCTAGGGAATAAGCAGTCTGTGCCTAGGAGGCAGACTGAACCTCAGAGGAGCTTGCATCTAGGAAGGGCCAAAGCTAAAAGGCCCTCTCCTGCCATGTGGAGAAAAGCTAAAGGTTTTGTTTTGCTCATTTTTGTATTGTTTTGAGCAAGGATTATTGTTTGTGTTACTGGCTGAGGGGGTCCCAAAGGGAGCAAAGCCATCCGGTGATGCCACAAGCACTTAAGTCCAATTGTGGATTATAGTTTGAACTGGCTGAGGGGCTCCTAAGGGGATATAGCCCATCTGCTTGGGAGCACAAACACTGACCCACTTGCACTGGGACTTTGAAAAAGTATCAAATATTGAAAGACTTCCAACTAAATTGAAATAATTGGCAGCACCTAGTTTCCGCTAGATCTGGGTTCTTCAACAAAATACAGATTAAATTCTAGGCAAATAAACCTTATTAAAGATAAAAAATCATGGCTTATTGTTCTGGAGAAAATGTACTGGGTGTGCTAATTTTCTTGGATTGAGAGACCCATCTTGATTGTGGTTTGCCTCTACAGTTTCAGTTACTTTCCTGGCTCTTCAGCCAAATTTGTAAGTCTGAACTTTGAAACCAGCTCCATTTGATCCAGGAGCATGATTTGATAGGTTTTGTGTTTAATTTTCTGTTTAGTTTGAAAAACAAATTCCTCAAGCCTTGCTGAAAAAAAAATCCTATCTAATACCACGAAGAGAACTGTATTTCATTCCTCGAGTTGGGTACTTTATACATTTCATGCGGAAGGATCGTTTAGTCAATGTAGGAGTGACAGCAAAAAAGCCAGCACTTCCACCTAATTTCATATCATTATTGCCTCTTGGGGAGTTGCATGGGAGTGGAGAGGATGCAAAGCAAATGAAGGGAAAAAAGGCTTTTGTTCCTTGTTCCTGTTCCCTTATCTGTGTTGTGTTTGCTTCTACATTGTACAATCCTTTTTTTCAGCAAATGGTTGAACAGTTTAGTAGTATTGCAGTGATGTTGTGGCCATGATTGTCCAGAAATTATGCAAGAGGTAAGAATTATGCAAGACGGGAAATTACTCATATTGTTTGAGAGGCAAGGATTCTTTTTTTTGGGTAGTATCTTTAATTGGACCAACTGCATAGTTGGGATAAAAGTCAGACAAGCTTTTGAATGCAAAGCATTCTTCATCAGGACCTGTCTGACTTTTTCCCAGCCGTGCAGTTGGTCCAATTAAAGATATCACTCAAAAAAGAATCCTTGCCTCTTAACCAATATGAGTAATTTCCCCCCTTGCCTGTGCACAGCACGGGTATCTATACTGGGTCTTCATGAAGTCCTTGTGCACTTTTCAACTTTAATAACTTAGGTTGTAGGCATGAGAGAAACAATCTGTAAACAGCATTTAAAAGCAAATTTATTAAAGTTTTAGGACAATTAGAGTACACAGTGCTAGACTTCAACATAACCACCTTTTTCTTCTCACAGCTGATATGGACTTCCAGTCTGCTAGCCATAGGACACAGTTTACCTTCTTGTCCACAGTAGACATTTTTTGTTTGTCAATGGATCTGAAATAAGAATAAATTTTTTATTACTAATGAAGTCTAGCATTGTGTACTCGAGTTGTCCTAAAACTTTAATAAATTTGCTTTTAAATGCTGTTTACAGATTGTTTCTATCATACCTACAACCTAAGTCATTAAAGTTGAAAAGTGCACAAGGACTTTATGAAGACCCTGTATATGCTCATCCAACAGCAGTATTTGGCAGTCAGTTGTGGATCTATACTTAATATATATGTTTTAATGTTATGCTTTTATTAACGAGTATTTAGTTTTAGATATGTTATGCTTTTAGTAACTATTATTGATACAAACTAGTAAGAAATTGAAACTAGAACTAACAACCCACCTACAACCACAATTCACTTAATAAAGAAACATAACCTTCCCCAGAAAAGAACAAAGAAGAGAGCAGAACAGAACACCCCCCAAAACTATCCACTGAACAGGAAGATAAGTGAAGGCCTCATTCCTTCAAAGAGTTAATTACATAAAGTTTCCCTGTGATTTCACTTCAGTGTACTTGCCTTAGTCTTGAGCTGTGATCCTGCAATTAGTTCCTTGTGATCACAAGAGTCCCAGTGCCCAAATCCAACAGCAGGAACTGGTTTTTAGTCCCAAACTCTGCAAGATTCTTTTGAATCACAGCTGCTCTCATTTTGCAGAAGAAACCTCTGCTTTAAATTGTGTATTGTTTTTATAACAACTTTTAAAAGAATATAACATTGTTTGGAATGATTCTACTAAAGGGTAAATATCAGTAATCTTACAAATAATCAGGTTACATTTTCTATAACTAATCCCATCCAAGTGTTTTCAGCCCAAACACTGCAGTCATTTTTTAGGACATGGCACACTGGAAAATAAAAAAAAATGACTATACTTACAAATGAAGTAGGAGATATATTTTGATTGCCCAAACTGAAAGGAGCATAGAAACCAATCAGATAATAAAATGTTAGTGGCTTGTTCTTTACATATTCAGGGCAAAATCATGACTTTGCTTACTTGAGTGCATTGTACAGACAGTTAGGTGTCTCTGTGAAGGAAGGAATCTTGGTTGCATTGTGCATTCCCAGAATAAATTGTGAAGCTGTATATACCCAGCAACAGGGATTGGTGCTAGAAAGATTACAGTGTGGAAGAGGTGGTGATGGCCCATGCCAAAGAGATGTGATTATGCAGATTATCTCTCTGCAGGGGACAGGGCAACGGTAGTGTACTGTCCCAGATATAAACTATGATGTCTGAACAGCTGCAGCGAGATACTGTGTCCACTGGGTTTTAATTAAACAGCAGAGCTGTGGTGCCATATTGCTTGCTGAAGACCTGAAAGACACAACAGTATCTGCTAACGGCGTAGGAATAATGTATGGCTCATCAGGTTTCGATGCTAGATGTACCCTGATACTCTCTCCAGAGTGTTAGAGAAGACTTATCCTGTCCCTATGAATTCAGAATATGATACTGAACTATAGTATTGGCATGGTTAGTTGCACCTTCTAAAACAGCTTATATGATTACTGGTGGCAGACATGATTAGTACAACAAAAGGGCTGTGATCTAGCACTTAGCTTTTAATAACTGAAGCTGGCAAACAATCTAACAATGGTATGGTAAGGAATGACTTGTGATTTAAGTATATCAATCTAATATACAATAGTTTTAATTTTTTTTTAAATTAAAACCAAGTTCGTTGCTTGGCACAATTCAATTTTTTAATACAAAGCAGTCGCTTTCATCTTTAATACATTTGGTAAAGTGAAATTTATGATGCAGTTGTACTTTTTTGCAACTGTTCAAGTACTTTTCTGGAAGGAAGGTATGCAATAAATAACATTGTTTCATAGGCGTTGTGTATGTTAAATCATTTAGCAGCATAATGAAAAAATCCTGGACTGAAATCCTTGTGGACTCCATGTAGACATGTTGTTAGATCTTCCAATATTGCCTGCTAATGGAAAACTTTCTCTCTTGCTAATATGGATCCATTTTTTGTTCTAATCTTAGAGCTACTGTGAAACATAACATGATTAAAAATACAGGGGGCAGATGCATGTTTTACATCATATAATATGTTTTAAAATATATTTCTATAGCTTTAAGAATTCCTGTACATCTTTGGCCCCGTTAGCACATGCTTCAGTTCTGAAAATCTGTGTTTCAAAATCTGGAAATAGATTTTCTTTTATGGCATTATTTACTTCTATTTTCTCCTGCGGTGAGAGGTTTCCTATCTACTATCTATCTACTATCCTATCTCCTATCTACCATTTGAAATGCTGCTTGTTATGCAAAAGAAAAACTCCAATCCCATACCTTTCTTTAGCAAAAATCTTAAAATACACATAGAAGTTTAAAAGTTTAAACAGATGAAGTTACATACATAACCCTCAGTGTGAGTCATCAGCAGGGAATAAATGTAAGACCAACAGTGCCAAAGCAATTGAGCCCAAGGACTGACTTCGTTAGCTGGCACCAGCAACAGGATTTTTTCATTATCTTAGACCTGTCACACTTAGCCAATATGTCTCGCACAGGTTTTGTGATCTGTTGAACTCCCAGGTTAGCTCAGCCAGGTTACACTGTGTCTTAAAACATAATTTGAAGTTGTTTTATCTTTAAAAAAATGTAATTATCTTCTGAACAGTGACTGTTTAAAACATCATAGTGTGTATATATGTTATATTTTGGATTAATTTTTTTTCTCTCTAATTTCCAGTTTAAATATATTAGGGCTCATGCATGCCCACGTGTATGTACACACTTACATACACTTTCACTTTCTGGAAGTTAAACTTTGATTTTTGTTTTTTTGTTTTGACCCAGTAATCACCATTGGTTTTAAAAATCCTTCATGTTAAATTCTAGTCCAACTTATAAGTGTGCAAGCCCTTTCTTCAAAATTTTGCCCACAGATATGCCTGTGCTAAAGATAATTTGTAGATGCAAACAGAGGAATTGAAGCCAGCTCATTTTCCCATACACATGTTGGCTCAGCAGCAAAAACTTATTTTTTGTTGTGAAATTAAGTAGGTGTGACTTTGCATAAACACATGGAACAGATTTTGTAAGAAGGGTAGTTTTTAGGTTGTCACTTTTCTGAGTAAAATCACACTTTAATTAGGACTTTGAGGCAATAAAGGTTAAGTTTATCTTATAGTTTTACTAGTATTACATTCATTGAAGACAGTAGGTGATGCTCCTGTGTAAATTAAAGCAGAATTTGGACAAAAGATTGTCTCTGCAAACCACTTTCTCCCCTGACAGTTCTCTAGGGGGACAGAACTTTTTTCAAGATAATTTTTTTGCATTGCCATAAAAAGTGTACTATACTAAGTCATAAATCATCAGAGGTTTTTTTTCTCAGTGCAACTCCCAGTGAGCTTTGAGTCTCCCTGACAAAAACTATCACCATAAATGTAGTACAGAATTAGCCATTGTGTCATCAGAAAGTGTCCACATTGATTGGGCATGGAAACATCTACTATCCCATTCAAGGAGCCAGTGTCTCCAATCTAGGTTGATGACTTACCAGAATGGCCTCAGGTAAGTTTGCATAGGGTCATTTCTTATATCTGTACATCTACACATGCTATTAATGCAGCATTTCCCAACTTTTTTCACCCCGTGGCACACTTACATGGCCTCCCCTACCCCGAACATCACAGAACGGGGGGATGGAGGGAGGGGATTGGGTGGTGACAGGCAGGGGAGGGCGGGTAGTAAGCGGCAGAGCAGCAGGAAGCAGGTGGCATGGCATTTTAATCACTGGCTGGAGCCATGCCCCCCGCCCCCGGCTGTCTGGCTGCCCACAGCAGCAGCAGCAGGTGTGGGGGGGAGGGGGCGTCCAGCCCAAACACTAGTGTGCCACAACACACCGGTTGAGAAACGCTGTATTAATGCACAGCAATAAACTCTGGTGCATATCGCACCAGAATTTATTGCTCCTAGGCACTAAAGTCTTTACACAAGCACCCAGGATCACAGCACATTGAGCTGTTAAGCACATTTCACTGAAAATGTACTCCTTATGATTGTTGTTCAAAGTAGCATTCTTACAGGCTGAGAACCTGATTTTATGCTCTGTGTGTGTGTGCGCGTACATGTATCTATCTGTTATGTAAAGTTTTGTTAGCATCAGCGTCACAAAATAAGCCATTGAATGGAGCTGAACTTTGAAATTGGGCAACTTCAACTTTTTTTTTTTTGAAAGGCAAATTTACAGTCGTCTTGTTGAATGCCCATCTGCTCCATGTTCTTTGAGTTATTCAGTATATAATCACACAACCTCTGCAATTTGAAGAGTGATTTGCACGTCATCTTTAAGAAGGCTCTGTGATTCAGTTTTAGCAACACCATTCTAGAGTAAGACGCAACGATTTATTTTAGAAGAAACCATCTTAGCCACATTTCTTATTATAAAAGGGGAAGATGTAGATTTAAATGTTTTACAGCAGATATTTTGCTGGAAATTGCACAGCGTTTATTGCCAATTCTGGAGTGTGGTCAGAAAGATTGTACCTCTTGTTATATAGTAGATTGCTACTTGAAAAGCATGTGCTTGCTCTCACACTCCTTAAAGGAACTCCACCAAAGAATCTTTTTGTTTCCAAGCTTTTAGCTCTGCATTGCTACATTTTTGTTCCATAAATGTGGCAAGTCAGTATGTTTTCAGTTCTTGTACTTGCTGGAAATGTTAAAACCATTTGCTGTTATAACTGATCCTTGCTTGGAGTGTTTCATTACTGATGCAATCTTGAGGTGAGCATTATAAAATGAAGCATTATTCTCAATCTCACCAAGAAGCAGTAGGGAGTCAAACTGCAGACATCCAGTGTCAGAGATAGCCTTTTAAATAGAATTTTTTAGTGTGAGGGTGAAGTGTATTTAAGCTTAATAAGGCTGTATTTGCAGATCTTGAAGCTCAGGGCATAACAGGAGAAAAGTTATAGAAAAATATGACCTTGCAAAGACCAAAATGGATAAAAATCTACATGAGCTTTGAGAATAATGGAGATGAGGCACAGTCCAAATGAATGAGACCTTTAAAGGTTGCCTTTGCCTTCGCAAAGGTTTTTGATACAGTATGAAGCTCCTAACAAACTCTTTAAAAAAGGCAATAGTAGTATTGTCCATAGGGTTCAGCATTTGAGATGTTTCAGTCTGACTGAAGCTTGACAGCTATAGAAAATAAAAAATTCTATTAAATCCATTTAGCAGAATGAAAAAATGTTTTCTTACTGTTAGTATATAGGAAATGTGGTCATTAATTTTGGTTTATGCTCTGCTTTCACTGTTCAGATTCATGTGTATTGTTGAAGATCAATTATCTTGGTACATACTATATCTTATGAAGTATTGATTTGCTTTTCCATTTATAGAAAGAAGAACAAATGTGTTTCTTTATATTGAGTTTATTTCTTCAAAGATATTGGAAAATGCTGTATTATTAGACGGTCATTTGGAAAAAAAAAGATTTTTTTTTTAAAGTAAAGACTTCCCAGCAGTCTCATCCCATTGAAGAAGTCTTCGATCAGTAGTTGGAAGAATTTTACATACAATAATGTAACAACCTATATCTTCAATGCTTAGGTATAAGATGATTGGAACTATACAAAGTTGAGAGAGGTTGATGAAGAGGTATATGCATTGATAGCTTAATCCAAAGCCCAAGTCGATTGCAGTCTAAAAGTTGCTTTGAATGAACTGTAGATTAGGCCCTGGGAGTAGGTGATCTTCATTAATAAATTAACATTCTTTGTCATTTGCTTTTTTTTTTGTCTAATTGTACAATAGACCTGGATCTAGGTCTTTCAGCAGTTTTCTGACTTCCTAGGGTTGGCAGAGACAAAATTGAGAAGCATCTTGCTGAGGTGCTAGGATAGGGAAAGACCAAAGTATTTCTAAATTGTCATTTGTCATCCAGGCCATTTCACAAATGACAGTGCCTTTTTGAGGACATATGTTTCATCGTGACAAAGTTAGGTAGATAAACTTTGAAGTGAGCTCTTGTTGTACCAGGTCCAGTCTCTTGTAATTGAATACAACGCATCCTATAAACCTGTTCAGAGATGACCGTAGGAGTGTACAGGGCCCCAGGGCAAATCAGCCTGTGCGGGGCCTGAAAGCGGCAGGTGGTGAGTGACTGGATGCAAAGTCGGCTTGGCTTTGTGGGGCCCCCCAAAGAGTGGGGCCTGGGGCGGTTGCCCCAATTCTCCCCCCCCGAGATGGCCCTGAACCTGTTCATAAACTTCCCACATAATCGAATTCATAAACTTATGTTTCCTACCCTGCCTGGCCTAGTGACAGTTGCCTTCTCCAGTCTGTAGCACTGTAAGTACTTCTTTTTCCATCAGTTGTCTGGGGGTTCCTCATAGCACACCTTTTCCTCATCCCATAAAGTTCTCCCTAGAAAGGGAAGCAAGAATTGTTGCTGTGTTTTTTGGTGCCTGGGTTCACACCCTTTAGAAGTTGTGAATAAAGATAAGTATTCACCTGTTGTTTGTCTCTTGTATTTTACTTTCTATGCAGGTATTTCTTGAGACATGTCTTATGACTTGCAGCAGTCCCAGGTAATGATACCCCAATGCTTTACTTTTAGCCATTTCCTAGCACTATTCTGTTACTCCTGACAAATTACACATACCCACTCTGGTGCTTTTCATCCAAAAACTGTGCTTTTCCTGTCTTTTTGTCTCCAAACACCACTTGTGATTTCTCTAACTGACACATTAATGGTCAGAATTTCATAACCAATGCAACTACAATTAACAGTTGGTTAAAGTGCATCAGAATCAAACCGGCCTCTTAAATGCACTTAAGTTTGTCTGTAGGCCTCTTGGCATTTCAGACATTATACTGTCTTAGCTCAATGGAAATTTCTATAGTAAAAAAAAAGTTAAGCTGAGAAATATATAGAAGCCCGTTGTGGAATACATTTCTTTTTCAAATGGAGAACTGTGTTTTTCCCTATAATCTTTTTTCTCCCTTCTCTAAAAGAAAGAAAACAAAGTCCCATCTACCAACACATATAAAATGTCTTGTTTTCCACACCCCCAGTTCAGTACTTTTTTGCCTAGCCTTCTACACCTGGGGTCCCTCCAGGCATTTCCAGATATCTTCTTTATCCATCTCAAGCAGCCTTCATCACTGCAAAAATGTCTTTCTTTAGCCTACAGGACAGATGAATGAGCTCCCTTTAAAGCCAAATAGACCTCTTCAGCACACAGCAGCTAAGAGGGGTGCTGAAGTAATGAGAGAGCTGGCAACCTTTCTAGGAAATAAAATGCCTTTTCTTTATGATATGTTGACCCTTTTCTGCCCCAGGCTTAAAACTTTGAGACCACTCTTCAATTTGGTTTTCTGACTTTGCACTCAAAAATGCTGCTATAATTCAGGAGGCTTAGCAGGAGTAGAGCAAATCAAGTGTCATATGTTTGAAATTCGATGGCAGGCCCACAGGCAATGAAGTTTGATTTATTATGTCAATGATTTCTTAAACTATAATTTCCATTGAATATAAGATAGGAAAAATAACTTACCAAGTTTGCGTGTGTTGCATTATTTTCCTAGGCACTAACCTGATTTGAAATAAAGGTGTTTTCATGTAACATTTAGTGTTCTTCCTTCCTTTAGAAAGACTAAACAGATTTGTTCAAGATTTAAAACAAATCCTTGAGGAACTAAATGGAATTCTTAACCAAGCTAAGATGCAGTTGTTTAGTGCAGCCATTTCTTTGTGAAACTGTTGCTCAGAGAGAAAATGTTAGCATAGGTGATTCATCAACTAAAATCTTCTTGCAGGCACAGAATTATATGAGTGGAAAGGACCTCAGCGGGCATTAAGTCTAAACCCCTGCAAGAAGGCACATTTTACTGTACTAAAAAAGTTAATTGCTGGTTGGCGATGACAGTGTATTTGGCATCTTGATAGAGATTCTGGAAAGTCTGGATAGTTCAACACAGCCACTTTGTCTACATGGTCAAAGCTTTTTGAGAATAAATAACATTTAGAAATGGTAGCTGCCATTCACTGCTTTGCTCAACAGTGTTGTGTAATGTGAAAATATCATAAGTGCACGGATGGATAGGGTGAAAACCAACTTTTCAAAACTCTTGTGCTGAAGGGTATTGTGGATTTTGTTCAGCATAGTTGAACAAAAAGTGTTCCTGTGACTGAAAGCAGTGTGATGCCAATTGTTACCAATGGATAAATCAATTTTCCTAAGTAATTTTATGATGAATCTTTTTTTTTTTCCCTTTCTCTTTGTCTGTCTGTGGGGGTAGACTCTTTCCTGTACTCAGTTAGCTTGTCATAGCAGTGATTTCACATTCCCCTTCTGTTTTAGTTAAGCAGGATCCATAGTCATTTGATATTCACCTGCTGCCTTATGTAGTTTGTTGTTAGTCTGCTTTCAACTCTGCTAAGGTCATATCTTCATAATTAACATAGAGTTCTTCCATCGCATCTATGTTGTCTAAGGTAATTTTTGTTTCAGGCAAAAGTCTCTTTAGCACATAAAGAAAAGCTCTACCCATCTTTTCATTTGTTCTTAAACAGTGGTGAGAATATTGATGAATACATTCTCTCTGTGGGTCCCAACTAAGTAACTTGCTCAAGGTCATACAGGATGCCAGTGCCAGGGTAGGAAACAGAGCCTTTATCTCCCAGGTTCCAGGCCAGTACTTTCATTGCTCCCAGTAAAAATGAATCAGAACATCATTTAAATCTCCCAGCAGAAAACAGCTCTTAGAACAGTATGCTCTGAACCTAATTTCTTCCTCTCTTGCCCCTGACATACCTCCCAGCATGGCATATGTCATTTCTTCTTGATTCTCTTCCCATGCTATGAGTATCTTCTGGGCAAACTTACCGTAGGATGTGAATCACCGAGGAAAATGAGGATATGTATTCCAACGGAATCAATATCAGCTCCCAGAAATCTGGGAACATTTTAGGCACCTTTTAACCATTTTCTTTGGTGATTTTCATTGGTTGCCATTTTTATCATTTTACAGCATGAAATAACAGGGCTATTATTCAGTCTCTCTAAATGTTTGTTAATACTGCACAGAAATTCACAAAGTCATGATCCATGTGCACATTACTGTTGATATGTGAAATAGTTGCATTCCATGACATTTTCACATCTGCCTCTGTACTATATGCTCAATTTCAGTGCAAATTAAATATACATTTTTAGAGTTGGCAGCCAGTGAATGTTGGCCATAGCATACGATGCAATTTTAAGCTGTTCATGTACATTTAAAATAAGATTGATTTACACCAGTTTCTATCCAAGGCAAGTACAACTTAAACTAATTCCTATTGATCCAAATACATTTAAGATTGGTTTTGAAAATCGTCAAGAGCATTCAAACCCTTATTCTTATGAAACCATTTTACTGTGTATTACTGTCCTGGGTAAAAAGCATATTCTTGCTGTGTTTTTCCTTTGACATCATCTTTAGTCATGCTGCCCTCATGAGTTGGAAAACTAAATCTACAGTATTCATTGTATATCTAGGACATACTACACATGTATCCCATAATTAATCTTAAGTGCGAGCCAGCTGCGTAAGGTCTTACTCTTCAAAGGATGAAGTTCCTTCAGTAAAGCTGTAGCTAAAAACAAAACTGAACACCCCCTGCTCCCCAATTGTAAATCAAAGTGTTGTATCCTAACCTACAGAGCCTTTTTTATGCTGGCTTCTCTACGTCTTATCCCCAGATGACATAAACTAAAACCCTCTTCTGTCAACATAGCTGCATCTGCCCCAGGGGTCTTGCTGGGCTGTGTGAAAAAAATCACAGCCTCTAGGTGATAGAGTTACTCCAGGAAAGCTCTGTAGTGTAGACTCCTGGCGTTCCTCCAAGGTTAATATACTTAGAACAGAAAACAAAATTCTTGACACTTCATGCCTCATTAGGAGAAACTTCTGATCCATGGCTTGAACGGATAGCTAGGAACTTAGACACTGCAGCTGACACCCCATCTGTCTTTATGCTTCTTTCTTGAGAATAAATACTCATATTGAAGGCCACTCCCATATCCACTATGGATTTACTGATCTACTGATTAAATCACTATGATTAAATTTAATCTATGATTAAATCTATAGATCTACTGATTAAATCACTTTCTTCCCTGCTTTTTTCCCATTAGACCGGCATCCTGATCCTATCTAGATAAACCTCCTCATGAAAGAGAAGAAAGGAAGATGAAGAGTAGTTAGTCACTCAGTCGCAGGCTTGGGGAAATATGGAATTGCATTTACTCAGCCAGGACAGTGTTTTTTCAGTAGATTGGGGAAATTAGTTTATGGTGAATTTTAAAAAGGGAAAGTGGCAAATAAGAGCATGTAGAATATAACCCTGGCAGAAGGATTTGGGTAGCATCCCTGTTGTCCTGAGGAAAAAAGGGAGCTCCAAACTCACAGGTGGTCCAGCTGTCAGTATTATTTACCTTTTATGAATAGCTGCAAGAAAGATGTAACAGCCTTATGGATGAAAAGAACTATTAAGATAAGGCCCAGGTGGTTAATCTGCTAAAATTGGCATGACATGTCAGTGAGTTATAGCCAGTGTTTTAAACCAATGGTGTCCAACCTCCAGCCCACGGGCTAGATCCAGCCTTCAGAGCCATGTTATCTGACCTTTGGGGCTCCCCATGAATCCAGAAATTTGGTGGCAGGATTGTGGTGGTAGTGTAGATTGCTGTGGCTCTGGGAGCAATTAACGCTGCTGCTGCTCCCCATCACCAAATTTCTGGATCCCTGGGGAGCCTCATGATCCACATGATGTGGTCCCAGGCACCAGGTTACACTGGTGCATGGGGTCATGCCATGTCCAGGTCTGGTGCTCAGGGTTATGGCAACCCATGAAGTCCAGCTGTGGCCTGATAAGACAGATTGCAGTGCAGCAGCCTGATTGCACAGACCAAACCTGTGCTAGATGAGGCCCATGGATGGACCATGCACATGGCATCTGGCCTGTGGACTGGCTTCGTGCCACTCAACCAACCCACAGGGTCAGAGAGATGGGTAGTGTCAATAGCAGAGTACTGAATGCACAGTTGGCATCAAAATATTTATTAGGGTGTCCAGTTATTGCAACTACAACATTTTTAACTTATACATTTTTAATCTCTATATTTCATAAACAAGCTTACTGAACATGCAGCTGTGAAAAGTTCCGTATGTGGGGCAGGTTTCATTTCACTGTGAAATAATGGCCTTTACTGTTACACTGATACATTATTGTCCATATGTCTTGCTTTGTATGCGTTTTCTCTTAGATCCTCCAGGAGAGGATGGGGGGAAGGAGGGTAAATAAGTTGTTATATAAGAAGTAGAAGATTTCTGTTTCACTTAATGTGCCCAAATGGCAGTTTTCCAGCTCCATAAGTGGTATCTTTGGCATTTTCATTTTGCAGTTCTCTTGCCACTGCACTCTAAACATATATGCATCTACAAGGCTATTGACCATGCACAATAAGCTACTTGAGTACTAGGGCTGTGCGAAGCTTCAGTCACTGATTTGATTTGGTGGAGATTCAGCCTGATTTGGCAACTGAATCTCCAAATCTGAATGGAATCAGGAGACCCTTTAATCTTTCCGAATCAATTCAGAGATAGACACAGCTTTAAATGTTTTTTCTACGTACCTCAAGGTACCAGGCAGCTCATGAACACTGAGATGGTGGGATGGATGGAGCATCCCATGGAAGCGCGGGGGGTCCCCAGCATGCTCGGCGGCAGACCCAGAAGTAGACCAGAAGCACTTCCAGTCCACTTCCGGGTTTACCACGAAGCACGCAGGGGCCCCTCTCCCCCACCCCCTGGCTTGGTGACTGGTGCCTTCTGGGTCTGGGGGGGTACCCAGGGTCAAGGGGGATGGAGGGGGCCCCCAGTGCTCTTGGCGGTGGACCTGGAAGTGGACTGGAAATACTTCTGGTCCACTTCGGGTCCATCGCTGAGCATGTGGGGGGCCCCCCTGCACTGCTTTGGGACACTCCATCCACCCCACCATTTCAGCATTCATGCCTGATACCTCGAGGTATGTAGAAAAAATATTTAAAGCTGTGTCTATGGCTGAATTGCTGATTATCCGAAGCAGAATCCAATCTTCAGATTCGAATTTGGCCCAATTGAATCAGGACAGTGATCCATATCAACGAATCAATGTCCCCCAAATTGGTCCAAATCCGAATTGAATATGGCCCACTTTGCACACCCCTATTGCATAGGTGGCTTCACACACAGGTTCCTGAGTGTAAGCCCTAATAAAAATTGGAGAGAAGAGGCTTGTTTTGGCTGTTATAGCTTTGTGGCTAAAGCCCTCAAGCAGGAAGCAGGACTTAGGGTAAAAACAGATGTTGTCAAATCAGCTGTGGCAGGACATGCCCCACTACACCTGATCCACTTTATTGGGCAAAGCACATGCTGCCCATTGTCCTGCATTGGGCAAGGCCCTAATGTGAGGCAACAGGCAATGTGTGTTCCCTTTGCTCAGGGATTCCCTGCATCCCTTGCTGCCCTGCACTTTCTTGTCAGGACCTGTGCTGCGTCCTGTGATGACCTGTGCCTCACATGGAGACATGAGTGTGCGTAGGTCCCAGGACCTGGTAAATCCCTACGTCCTTCTGCCTTCATTCCAGGACCTGAACTGATCTGTACCTTCACGTGAAATGTGTTGGCTTGGGGCCCGGTGCACGGAGATGTGGGCCAGTGTGGGACCTGGGAAATTCCTAGTTTCCTGTACCTCCATGCTAGGACCTATCCTGGCTGCTGTGCTGACCTGTGCTTCTTGCAGAGGCAGGGTTCAGCTCAGGTCCTCACATGGAGGCATGGGGCACAGGGAATTCCCCAGGCCCCATACCATTCCCCACCTCTTTGCCAGGACCTGTGCTGACCTGTGACTCCACGTGAAGCACAGGTCAGTGCATGGCCCAGCGTGGGTCCCAGTGTGGAGGCACAAGGTGCTAGGGATTCCCTAGGTCCCATGCCTCCACACCAGGCCCCAAACAGGCTTTTCCTGCTTACAGAGGCATGCCCAGAACCCCCCTAGGGAGCACCTCTGTAAGTGGGGAAAGCCAAGCAGGTGCTCCAGGAGCTTGAGGGGCCCACTTCTGTATGGAAATTCCCAGTGTGTGCAAGATCGGGCCCTTCAAACCCCCAGAGCACCTGCCTGGGGTGGCTGGAGAGTGCAGGCTGCTTGTTCTCTCTAACCACGGAGCAAACAGATGCCTACTGCAGTCAAGCAGCACTATTTTACATTTCCCTTTCTCACGGCCGCTGATACAGTGTAACAAAGCAGGGACATCTCTCTGCTTACATTTGTGCTACCAGAAAAAAATTGATGGCTGCAAAAGTGGGACTCCAGGCAATGTCTGCTTCTACCCTTAGGTTCTAGGCACCTGTAACCCAGAGGCTGTTTGACCCTGCAGCTCTCCAGTTTTCTAGCAGTGCTCTAATCACCACGCCACAGGTCAGGCATTATCCAGTCTCTTCTCTAGCCCCCGCTTTTTTTTGGAAGCTGGCTGCACGGGAAGCCAAGAGAGGATAATATTGTGACCAAGAGAAAGAAAGCATGGTAGAGGATATGTGGATCACTGCAATGGATTCTGCTTTGGAAGCAAATTGATTCTGGGTTCTACCCTTGGACCCTTGCTCATAATGGGACAGAAAATTCCACACTGCTCTCCATACATGTTTTTTTTCTAATAAATATTAAATGTTAAGTGCAGTAGATCATCTTCAAAAGGACAGCAGAGAAGAGACTAGATGATGCCTAACCTGTGACAGAAACACTGTGCTGAGAAGTGTTTCAAGCCCCCTCTGGGTGGCAATATTTCTAAATATTGTTTATGTTGCTGAGCTCTCTCTAACACTGAATCATTTAATAATGGACTCTTCATTGAATTTTGATTAGCATTGATAGGGAATTGGTCACTGAAACCATTTTTAATCAAACTCATCGAAACTGTAACTTTCCTGACAAATGCATCCATGATGACAGAACTTTTGTAGGGAAGGGTTTTCAAGTCCAGGAACCGAGAGAGTAAACCAAGCAGCCAGCATGCACTCCAGAATCCCCAAGGGTGGTGGGACACTTGCCCAGGATGTGCAAGACAATGATTTACTTCCCTGCTTTACTTGATTCAACCCAGAACTTGATCTTTCAAGTTCCAAGTGAACATCCTGAGCACCAGGTATTAGCTGGATCTATTTTTTTGTTTTGTTATAACAACATCAAAAATCTTTTTTCATCCAAATATGTGGGAAGGAAAGGAAGTAGCTATCATTCTCAACATGTTTCTCTTGCTTTTTATGTTGTCCTGGTATTTCCTGTTGTCTTGTTCAGATACTCGTCCCACTCCCTCAGGAACTTCTTCTGTGGCAAGAATGGGCTTTTCCTCTTTCACTGGAAAGGAGGGATTCTTCTTTTTGTTACCCTCCTCTTTCTTGAGGGAGATGGAACGTATTTCTCTATCCGCCAACAGTGAGTATGCATCTTCCTTTCTCCGATTAAAAAATGAGGCTGCTTCCAGGCCATGTGGTCTGTCACTCAGTGTAGACTATTCCCATGCTTGGTGTAAGAAGAGGCATGTTTAACACACATTGGCAGTAGGTCTAGCAACTTCGGAGCACTGGGAGAAATAGCTTTCTCATGATCCCAGGCAGGCATTCTGGGTTAGGAAGATGCATTTGAACTACAGAACTTCAGGCAATAGCCTCAGGTTTGAAATTCTTTACTTCTTTTAAAGCAGAGGTCTAAATCCTGTCAATATATAGATGCTTGCCTTTTTTTTAGCCAATTTAAAAAAAATAGGACTTTAGGTGTTTAAACCTACGTACTTAACTGGGCTCGTAAATCTGGATGTAGGCACTTAAAGCGTTGTTTTTGGCAAGTACTTAGTATAGCTGAATGAAGACATTTAGGCTTGCTTTTCTGAAGTGCTAAGACATCTGCAACTCTTGTTGTCTTCTTTCGAATTTGTGTGTGCTTAGCACTTCCAGAAAATCAGGCCGCTTCCCTCCCTCCCCCCCTTTAAAGCCAAGTATGGATTTAATTTAATAATCTGCGTTCCTATCTAATCTACATTGACATTAAAGTTCTCAAATCTCTTTTTGAAAAGCATGTGATTGCTGCAGAGTCATTGGCAATTATTTCCCCTTCCTGGTACTGACTTCAGAGACTTGTTCAACAGTTTTCAGAGGATGCTTAACTATTTTTAAAAGGTTTGGGGTTTCCTTTGGAAATAGAGGGGACTATGTAAATTGCAAACTGTAATGTACTCCTCACCTTTGAGCCTGGTACTGCAAAAGTATTCTTTCAGAAGCAAGCATCCTGAAGGATACTCACATTTTTCTTCATTTGTTCCACTCCAAGCACCCTGTTTCTGCAGCTGTGTTAGTTGCTAAATAAGCACTGCAAAGTGGAGGTTAAAAGGGCAGTTCAGCCACAATGATATTTGTTAATCTTGGTTGAATTTTGAGTGTTGGCTGAGTGGCATACCTGAGGCTGTGTTGTGCATTGTATTGGTATGCATATTGCTTTATGTTTTTTATTTTCTTATAATCTTTTCTGTTTTCTCTGAGCATATGGGTACTGCTGAAATAATGTGTTAAGTAAGAAATAGAATTATCTTGCTGTCCCAGTAGTAGGCTTTAGTTTCTGGGGTTCGTTGCCTTGTATACAATTTATCTTCTGTGCATCTCATGATCTGATGACTATTTAGTAATAATGGTCACCCACACGGTATGTGTGGACATCATGCTGTTTGGTAATGAGAACTCCTGGAGTTTTGTGAAGGCACCAATTAATCATCATAGTGCCAATTAAAAAGGCCATTAGAAATACTATCTGTATCCATCAATCCTGCATAGGTATTCTTTGCTGAAGAGAAACATGAATAATAGCATATACATACACTCTTATGTAGTACAATATGACCAATAGAATGATTGGGCAAGTAATATTTTGTTAGCGTCATCCTTCTTATAAATGGAGACATGCACAAATTCCCAATGATATACAGGTCATTTAAATCCCAAATAGTCTGAAGCAGAGTTTTTCCCTTTAAATGAGGAACACTTACCTATCAGCACCTTGTATGGCAGAGACATCAATTTCTCTTTGGTACAGGTGTAAAAGAGTCCATAGCTGCAAGACTACATTCTTTTCCAGAACCTGAAGTTGAATCCAAGATTTCTGCATCTCAACATTACTTTCTTTTCAGGAAATATCTGAAAACTCCTTTAACAAGATGTGTCATCTTATTTTAATAACTTATCCACAAAGATGATAACAACCTACTATTACTACTATCAGTTATTCCACTATTTTGGAGGTCTGTGGGTGCGTCTACATGAGACGCTTTCCCGGGCATTAGACTAATCTTATGTGCAGTAAAGCATAATTGTCTACATGTGCACTTCAATTACTGTGCATTAAATTAGGCTAATGCATTGTGTTCTAGTATCAGTACATACAGGTACTAGAAAATGGTGCATTAACTAAAACACCAAGGTGCATGTTTAGACCACGACTAAAAGCAGTTTGCTCCCAGGCAGCAGGGGGCCATAACTGCTGCCTGTCTAAGCCCAGATCTCTGTGGATCATGGGAGAGCTGTCCCAGAGGGTAGCTCCTTCCCTGCGGAGCAGGTCAAGAGCAGCCCTGAACTGCTCCCATTGGGATCAAATTTGCTCCTGATGGGTGCACATTCAGATGTGTGCCTGGGCACAGTTTAATGCGCCTGAATTTTCTGTGCAGAAAATTCAGGCTCATTAATTGCACATGTAGATACACCTTGTGTCATGCACCTGAAGATCCCAAGCCTATTAATGATGTATTTTGGCTTTTTAAAAGATTAGGAAATTGCAAAGAGCTGCAAGTAAAAGACATGGCTGAAATTGAGGACATCCTGGGGTTAAAACTGCCTGCACAACTTTCCTTTGCCTTTGTCCCTTGTACATTATGCATTATAATGCACTTTTTAAATACATGATCAAAGACCGTTGTTTCTACAGGACCCCTACTTCATCTAGGATCAGGGATGTGTAATGAAGGAGGCTGTTTTGTGATTGACCCCTTCCTCAATTTGTTGCAGACATTGGAAGGTGTCCATGAAAGAAGAAAGAGAGACTGCAAGAGAGAAGGGACGAGTTCATGATTAAAGCAACTGAATGATAGCTTGGGGAATTGGATACAATTCCTCCTTTTGCCATGGTGATGCTGTGGACAAAAGAGGATCCAAGATGGACACTGAATGTGTGTAACTCATTTTCAGGGTGCCAGATTTGGGACTGTAGGTTCCACAGACCTTCAGATCACTCCAAAGGGTTTAATGTACTAAGAATACTAAAACTGCACTGAAAAAAAATCCTCTTTTTTTAATTTCACACACTGGACTGCAAGTGGCAAAGTGAAGACTGGCCTGGGCTCAGTTTCAAACTGACTCTGCTTTTAAGTCAAATGCAGTTAAGGTTCTTCCAGAGGGGGAAAAGGTAGATATACCCAGAACAGCTTTATAGATTTGTATATGGCTTGTATCTCTGAATAGGTATTTTAATAATTAGCCCCTTATTGTACTTCATTGGAAAATCTTTAGATTTTTTGAAAATCCTCAAATGTGACTTCATCTTTCATTTCCTTTTCAATAACTTGTAAAACAAAAGAACTACAGGTTTTAAGTATTTAATAAGTTCAGTCCTTTTTGTTACGACTTCTAGTAGTGTTTTCATCAAAGATACTGAGACATCACGTAATGCGTGTTTTAACTACTCATACCATATTATAGACAGAGGCGGGGAATAGACTATGTGTATAAGCTTGTTTACCGGCAGTGAAGTAGACTGAATCTTGTTGTTACACTTAATTATATTTATCATCTGCAGTTCAATCACATATTGCTCAGTGAATATGAAGAATCCGTGGGATTCACTGTTAGCAGTGTATTTAACCAAATCTGACCACTTGCTAGCAGCTGTGTTAGGTGTCGGTTCTTTGTATTAAAATACTTTCCATTATATAAAGCTATTTAAAAGATCAGTAAGCAGCTTAATAATTAAAAGACCTAGAAAACCATTCCTAGTGTTATGTACATTTTAGTTTTCAACAGTAACCATGCAATGTATCTCAGCTTATCTGAACAAATCCCTATTCTCTGTATAGAACTTTGAAGATCCATTATCGGATTCTCTGTCAAGCAGCAGAGTGTCTCTGGAGCCATGCAGCTCTACCTGTCTAGGTTTTAAGATTTGTAACATAGTATCTGTGTGTCTAGGTACCACCCTCTTGCAAATGATATGCATCAAAGATGTTAATCTTGCAAAATCATTTGTGTTAACTGATAAGACACTTCCACGGTTGTGAGAACTGAGGAGGGGTGTTGTGTCAATAGTATACTTTTCCCCCCGGGTAGATTTTAAATGATATCCCTACACAATAATGATCCAACAATAATGATGATAAAGAACCTATTTATTTTTAAAAAATAAACCCTGTCCCACCTTTGACTAACATCTAGGGTGTCAGATCAGAATATAGGTTTTAAGCTCCAAATTTTTTAAAGTTGGAAAGAATAAAAAAAGCTTTACAGTTATTTTCAGCAATTTCAGTCAACATTTCCTTTAGAGGCTGAATACAGTAATTGAAGGATTAAATGATATTAAAAATATTCTTCCAAAAAAAAGGAGATAGTGTTATTGCTACTTATTTGACTTCCACAACAACTCACAGACAAGTATTTGAGTCGAAAGGCTTAGTAGTGCAATTCACACTGACATCTAGCTTATTTACACATGATTTAGTCTCTGTAGTCTTGTTCACATCACACTAAATGCCTTGACAATCTACTTGGTCCCAAAGTCTCTGCCCACTAATGGAGTTGCAACTCTTCTTTTTCAGTGTTTGTACTGTATTTTGTTTCAGTGATGAGGAGGTGCCTCATGGTACATCAGGAGACCCATACTCACACAAAGTCAGGGCCTTACCCATGTAGGTAGGTGTCTACATATTGGTGAGAGTAACTAAGAAAACCTGGTTATGCAACTCAGGCATAGTTGAGTGTTGGAGTATTTATGATAAACTAAACACCAAAGCATCATCATAACAAACAAACCAAGCATTGCTAATGAAAAAAA
Organism: Alligator mississippiensis; assembly: GCF_030867095.1. Taxonomy (NCBI): domain Eukaryota; kingdom Metazoa; phylum Chordata; order Crocodylia; family Alligatoridae; genus Alligator; species Alligator mississippiensis. Next base: position 219,816,036 of record NC_081824.1, on the reverse strand, counting down.
AAAGCCAGCTAGTTATGTCTGTCCACTGATGTCTTCACAGTATGTCAGAGGATGAAAAAACACCTGCATCATGGTCAATATGCTAAAATAATCTGCTTCCGGATCTTAGTTTTTACAGATGTTGTCAAATTTGTGTGATGTGTTTCCCTAGTCAGTGAAACAGGTAAGCAGGTACCTAAGTCCAGCTGAAGGCAGTGGGACATGATTCAGTTATAGAGCATGGGTAACTTATTTGATGAATAAAGGCTTCCATGCACATATGTGATGATCCTCATGTCCCTTAAAATTCATTCCTATTAATTCAGCCTTTTGTATGGATGAGAAAAAGGTTTCTGCAACTAGGAAAGAGGAAAGCTATGTGCCCCTTCCCATTCATTAGTACTCGCACTTTATTTTTAATGGAGCATTATTGGCAACAATTTGTTTTTAAAAATTCTGTAATAGCCATTTTTATTCAGAGTGGGCAGTTGCCAAACATGTTGGCTGCAGCTGGGAAAAATTTCCGGACCTGACATCTTCACTTTTTCCATCACTAGTTCTTAGTGCAAGGGTGTACAGGGTTTACCCCGGGCTGAGTCTTTTAGGACAAGCAAAAAATCAGTGGGGATTAACAATTCTTCTTTCCTTATATAATTTCACTAAATGAGTGACAGTTTCAGATTTTATTTAACAATAATAATACTCCAAACCTGTTTGGGTACAAGTATATGAACTATATTACAGTATAAACTCACACTTTTCTTCTAAATATCTGTGAACTCTTTAAGCACTTGTATCAACTTCCTGCAAAATTGAAGCTAGATGTTTCATAGCACGGTGGATTCCCCACTGAAGCTGAGCTTTAACTGTGTTGTCTTGCTGTTATTAAAAACAATGTTTACTTTGTAGGGTCCATGAAAAGAACTCTATACTGCTGACAGGGACATCTAATTCAATAGCTCAAGCTCTACATTTAGGAGTTTGGGGGCATATGAAATCAATTGTTAATAGACATTGATTAATAGACATATTCTTTTTTAAAGTACATAATAACAGTTATTTAAGTCTTTGCAGATATTGAACCACTAACAGTCTGTAATTGTACTAATACAGGAAAACTTTAAAGGTGAAAATGGTTAGTATTTACTTTTAAATCAGCGGGTGGGGGGCAGGGGGGAGCTAGTCTTGGATTTGAGTACTGGCCAGGAGCAGGTGGTGGCCCAATCCCAAGACCGAACTCTTCCTTTTTAATTCCATTTTCTCTCCCATCTTCACATTTTGTAAGCTCCTTTTTAGCTGCATAGCTTTTCTGGTCCCATTAGAATAGAGAGGCTGCATTTCTGAAGTTCTGCCATTCTGTTCAGCTTATGTAGACTGTGAACAACACTGCACATATGCAATTTGTTCTGAGCTGCAGTGGACCCAGCACAAAGGCACAGACAGGCTTGCTGAGGTGGAATGAATCCCAGATGGTAAAGGAAGAACTGACACCAAGAGACAGGAAGTCAGATTATGGGTGATTTTAGTCAAGTTCTAATTTAAAATTTTCAGTGCTACATTATTACATCTCATATCTAGAGCCAAAGATCAAACAATGAGCCAGTTTCTAACTTGGGTGGAGGAGAACTTTGTGTTCCAAAATGTTCTGTCATCTCTCTTGGATCTCGTCCTGACCAATAGAGAAGAATTGGTGTAACTTGTGAAGGCAATGAGTAACTTACAAGGACACAATTATGACCTGATAGAATTCCAGATCCTGAGACAGGGAAAGCATGAGGTCAGCAGACTTAGGACGGTAGATTTCAAAAAGGCAGGTTTGAACTGCCTCAAGAAGTTGATGGGCATGGTGCCATGGGAAGATAGGCTAAAGGTGTCCAGGAGGGCTTCTAAAGAGCACAGTATTGGAAGCCCAACATAAAACTGTTCCAGCATGATGAAAACACAAGAAACTGACATGGCTGCACAGGGAGCTTTTAGGATTCCTCAAATGCAAAAGAAAAGCATTCAGACACTAGCAATAACTTGCTGGGGCAAAATCAGAAATGCAGAGATAAAGAATCAGCTGCACCTGGCAGGGGAGGTAAAATACAACAAAAAGAGGTTCTCTAAGTATACTGCTCAGAAAAGAACGGCCAAGGAAGCTGTGGGTCCACTATTTAATAGCCAGCGGGAGCTCTTAACAAAAGATGCAAGGAAGGCGGAGCTTTTCAACAGCTACTTTGCCTCAGTTTTCACAAAAAAAATGAAGCTACAGCCAGATGCCTAATAAAGATTATTTGGATAAAGAAGGGGACAAGCTCAGTGATGAGATAACAAGAGACAGTCAGAGAGTTTTTGATGGGTCTGAATGTGTTCAAATCAGCAGGGCCTAATGAACTTCATCCCAGGGTTCTGAACAAACTGGCAGAGGAGATCTTGAAGCCTTGGCAATGATTTTTGTGAAGTCGTGAAAGACAATCAAAGTACCAGAGGACTGGGAAAGGGCCAACATAATGCTCCTCTTTTAAAAAAAAAAAAAAAAAAAAAAAGGCAAAAAAGAGGACCTGGATAACTACAGACCAGTTAGCCGCACTTCAATACCTGGGAAGTTACTGGAGCATATCCTATGGAAGTCTGTTTGCAAGCACGAAGAGAAGGAAAAGGCTTGTCAAAAGCACCCACGGTGGATTTACTAAGAACAAATCATGTTACATTAACTTAATCCCCTTCTTCAACAAAATAACTACTTGGATGGATGAAGGGAATGCTGCAGATATAGTGCATTTGGACTTCAGCAAGGTCCCACTTGACCTTCCTATAAATAATGGCTAGATAAAACTACTATTAGGAGAATAGACAACCAGCTCAATAGCCACAAGCAAAGGTTAATTATAAGTGGATCTGTATCAGAATGGTAAGAGGTTTTGAGTAGAGTCCCACAAGTGGCTGTCCTGGGTACAGTGCTGTTCAATGTGTTTATTAATCATTTGGATGCTGAAACTGAGGGCTTCTTGAGCAAGCTTGGAGACATAGAGGATGGGAGCACAATTTAGAAAGATCTGGGTAGAATGGAAAGTCTGGCTAGAGTTAACAGGATGAAGTTCAGCCCTGACAAATGCAAGGTACTACACCTTGAGAAGAATAACTGAAAACACAAATACAAAATGGGTGACATTTGGCTGGATGGCAGCAGTATGCAGAAGGATGGGGGTGTCTTGGTACATCACAGACTCATTTAGAGTCTGTCGTCTGAAGTAGCTGCACAAAAGGCGAATGTAGTTTCGGGATGCATCAATAGAAGCATTGGCTGCAAGATCTGGGAAGTGATAATGCCAGTTTCCTCTGCACTGGTTAGGCCTTAGCAAGAGTGCTGAATGCAGTTTTGTGTTGCATATTTTTAAAAGTACTTGGAGAAGTTAGAGGGTCCAGAGGCAGGTGGCAAAAATGATAAAGGGCTTGGAAGGAAAATCATATGTGGTGAGGTTGAAGGATTTAGGCATGTTCAGCTTGTGGAAAAGGCAGTTAAGAAGGGATTTGATAGCTGCTATCAAATACACGAAGGATTGACATAAGAGGGAAAAACCTTTGCTACAGCTTCAAGCCATGGGTCCATGTTCCATTCTGCAGCACAAGAGAAAAGGAGGTTGAATTTAGATATCAGAAAAAAATTCTTCACTGCTAGAACAGTGAGGCAGTGGAAAAGACTAACTAGGTAAGTTGTGGACTGTCAGTCACTGGAGGTGCTCAAAAAGAGGTTGGACAGGGATGATCTAGGTACAGCTATGCCTGTGTTCCACTGTGGGTATTTTCCACGCTTCTGGGCTTTGCTGGTTGCTGCATGGGGTGAGGAGGGAATTGTCTATGTAATTTTGTGAAGAAGTTAGGCAATGGATCTGAGTAGGATGATTGGGATAGGGATGATCCTTCCTTGGGCAGGGGGTTGGACTGGATGACCTTTTGAGATCTCCTCTGGCCCTGTTTCTCTTATTCTCTGATTCTGTGTATTGGATGGTAGCTTGGCTCTTGTGCATCTTACGAGTCTGACACAGAACCCCATGTTGCAGATCTTATATGGCTTCAGAGAACATCTTCTACATACAAACTCACTGTAATTGGGACAGCACTGTCCTAAGTCAGCAGGAAGCAATACCTCTGAGAGGAGTGAGCTGTCCCAGTCATTTCAATGCATATTAACTGTGAAGACTAATGACAAGTATATATATCAGCTATTTTGTTTCTGCCCCTTTTTTTTGCAGAATCATTAATTTACTGCATTTATCTATTGCTGATGGCTAAAAGTAGAAAAAGGAAGGAGAGGGGGACAGATGGATACCCGAGTGCTGTTAACCTAAATTCAGTGCAGCGTTCTGAAAACTAAGTCGCATCCCAAACAGGAGAGAAGAGAGGAAATGCATTCCTTCCCCAGTGGAAAAAATCTTTTATCATCTCTAAAGAGGAAAAAACAAATAAACAAAAATACTGCCCAAACAGAAGCTATCCCACTGCCTCCTACAGCTTCTTCAGTGCCATATGTCATGATTTGTGGTTGCCCAGTTTTTAATACATTCAGCTCCTGCTCTGGGAGCTACAAAGCATAGTTATATGTAGTCATTGGAAAAATCTGTGAAACACCAAGGATAAAAATTTGGCGATAGTGTAAATTAAGGGGAGAACCCAAGGAAAACTGTATACTGATGATATCATTCATTCCCATATGTCATTCAGGTAAAAACTCCTCCTTTGAATTTCCCTATACTTGATTCTGAATTTCCAGTTTATCACTAAATCCACAGTATTTATAGTCAAGCACAGCACAGAGAGTACATTTACTAATCATAATAATTGTGCCAAGCAAACTTTAGCCATCTATTTATATGACTTCCATCACTGAGTGTTAGAGCCAAACATTAAAAATGTACAAAATGAATTTGAATGCTGAGAATTAGTGTTGGGTGACCTCAACAAGGTATGGGGGTTATATTTAGGGAAGAGTCATTTATCTCAATGCAAATCCAAACTCTTTGACCCATAAAGAATTTGGGAGATAGTGGTTTGTCATTGGGAAGCTGTAGGACCTGTGTATGAAAGGGCAAGGGAACTGTGAAATAATTATCAGCTCCACATTTAATTTGAGTCAATGAAAATGCCAGAATGATTGAAGTGTTTGTGTTGAAGATCAAGGAGTGAGATTGGAATAGATAATCAAGAACAGGGACTTCTTAAGTTTTGTAATATTACTTGCGGAGGAAATTAGGATGGACTAGGAGAGGATAGTATGTAGAAGGAACAGCAGGAATAAAGGTCACACCTGTGTGAAATAATGGTTTGAGAAGAACAATTAAAATGTAGCCCAGAGTAAAAATAAAATACATACTTTGGTTTATGTGGAAGAATGGATTGCATGCATTATGGAAGAGGCAGAGTTGACTCTGTAGTGGATACTTTGATAACAGCAGTTGCCAATGGAAAGGGTATTAAAAATAGAACTGGAGGAAATGAATTAATATTTAAAAGAATAAAGACACAAGCTGTCTTCTGATCCCATTGCCTGGCAAGTGTTCACACTGCTGTGTGAGATAGTGGATGATTTGTGGTTTGCTGAACATTCATGCAAACTTGGTATTGTGAGCACTCATGCCTGGACTCTGCATTATTTATGTATGCAGCTGTGTTCCCCAGCTGCTGTTCTGTCCCTTTTCTGTTCCACATCAGAACGTGGCTCCTTCCACCTTTCTCTTTTATGACCTGACCTCAGTCTGTCTTATCTTTGCTATTGGCCAACACCAGCCTTGACCTAATTCTAGGTCAAAGCTGGTCTTGTAAAATAACAGTTACCTCTTACACTACCAAACTGTGCTAATGGCCTCCTGGGCTGAACAGGGCAGGTGGCAAAAAAGATGAAGAGATTCAGTATACCAGGGGCATGCATAAGATTTTCTAGCAGTGGGGAAGCAAGGTGGATCATGATTCTCTACACACAAGAATGCCCCTCATCTGTAACAGAGGCAAGGTACTCACTGACTTCTATGGTTTTATGCAACCAGTAAAACCCTAGCATCTAGTCAGATGCTACATGTCATTCACTGCGGGAAAAATTATGCTTTGAGGATTAAAAGGCTGTCACTTTTCATGTAAAAAGCTCCCCCTCCTCCCCTGTTTTTGTGATCAAAGCTCAGCTCCAATAAAGATTGTGGAGAGCATTGAATAAATGGAACTATGAACATCTTAATAAACATTACAGTGGTGTAGGTTGTAGCCATGTATGCAGAGGCTTCCTCAGCCTGACAAAGGGTTTTTAAACCTGAAAGCTTGCTAAAAAAAAAATTTCCAACTATTTATGTTTGTCTAATAAAAGATATCAGATTCACCCAAAGAACCTTGTCTGCCTCTTTTAATAAACATGGCATTTTAAGAAGAGAGGGCCAGTGGCCAAGACTCTCAAAAACAGAGCTAGAGACAAAATGTGAGCAGCAAAACTGTGTTCTGTCCACCTCTACCCTCTCTGTGATTGTCAGCACAAAAAATGTCAGTGTTGAACATGCCAACTTTATCCACTGCGCAGTAAAAACTGCTTCTGTACACATTGTGCAGATGGAGTTTGCTGTCTGGAATGTAGATACATTTTTCAGTCTCATCTAAGACACGGATAATTATAATTCCCTTATGCTTAATAAAATGGAATCATACACAGATGATATCAATGAACTGTACAACTAATGTTTATGGTGTTTTTAGCATACAATGATTTATTTGTTCAAATACAGTTGCCTTTTCTGTGTGTCGGCTGCTTTTTTCATTCACAAATGCTTGATATATAAACAGATATTTAGAGTTGAAATACCATTCTTAACATTTTCACCTCCTGTTTTTGTATTTATTTAATTCAAATGCAAAGGTTGATAGGTTGTAAAGCCATGAGTTAAAAATAAAGCAAGTAACTTTATCCATACTTCATGTCAGACTACCTAAGTCTGGAGCCATTGTCCAGTTACTTCATATCTGCTGTGTTGAGAACTATGTGGTATCATGGTACCAATTTATAGATTATTAAACCTAAATTACCCTGTTGGGAAAACAGTCATATCTGTGGGTCAAGTGTTTTATTTCCCTGCCATATACTGGACCTGTAGTTTGGTTGGAGTGTTTAGACATTGCTTCCAGGCAATGATAATGTTTTTTAATTAGCCTCAGTCTTTTGGGGGAATAATAATGTGCTGCTTCTTTTTTTTTTTTTACCCCTTGGCTGCTGACAGATGGCCACTTATTACACATCATTAAAATTCTGACATCAATCATTTTTGCGCTTTTTAAAATATGTTCATAATTGAAATCAAATAACATGTATGAGGAAAAGGTTTTTTCACACCAGGTTGTTTAGACATTGATGTACTGCTGAAACAGCTCTTAGTGATGGCCTTGATTTTCTGATGATGTTTTGAATAGGATTTCAGGGGCCTTGATTTCTCATTTAAACATGTACAGATGTGTGTGCACACAGGCATGTGCACACATGCAGATGCATATACTCACACAAAATAAAAGGGGTATTTTGAGATCCTGCATAGAGAACTATCCCTTCAGTGAATAAATTGGAGATAAAACTATTGTTTAAGCAATTGGAAACTGAAAAATGGGGAAGCGTATGCTCCACATAGGTAGGAAGTTTCATGCATTGACATATGAACTCAAATGAAATGCGTGTTTCTGAACACACTGTAAAACTGGAAGCTGAGTTGTTGCATTTTTTGTGGGATAATGCTTGGCTTGGTGCATCATTTCTGGAACTGTGTAATGTGTTGATTTGTGAAACTTTGTTTAACAGATGCAAATACAGCGTGCATTGTGACCTTGCTCATTTTAATAGGAGTATTAATTTGCAAGAAAGGACAAAGATTATCGCAGCGTTATCATGTAGTGTGTAGGCTTTCTAAATGCTAATTAATTCCAAGCTCAAACTCTGTACCTGCTGTTTAAAAGGCTGACAGCTTGTATTCATCACCTGAGTGGCAGCTGTTTCTAACCTTTTTTTTTTTACCTTTAAAAAAAGGAAGAAAGAAAATAAACTCTTTCCATGCTAATGAATGGTGTACTGAAATGACAGTTGAAATGAGCTTCTGCCATGAGTACATTCAAAATATAAGATTGCAGAATTTTTTCTGCCCCAACTTATTTTTGATTTTGGCAGTCGGTTTGTCTTGGGGCTGAGAGTAGTGGTGACAGATGAGCGTATTATTATATTGATAAGATAAATTGTTACAGTATATTCCTGATATATTATTCCATTTCTTTGAATGCATAAAAGTACCATTAATTGTATTTGAAAGTAGATTTAGAGCCTGCATATAAAATAAGCAGTTCAAAGAATGAAAATGTTGCTAGTCAAAATCTGAAGGTGCTTACAGAGAGGGAGCTGTCGTTAGTATTTCTATAATCTTCCAGTCAGAGGTTTTTCTTTAATACTTGCTGCCAATAAAAGCATGTTTATTAGTTATAATTCAATTGCATGTTCAGCTAAGGCGTTTAAATGTCACACAAAGTAATTTAATAAAGAAATTTTTATATTTTAAATGTTATATTCAAAGATCATGAGTTGTCATTTATCAAACTAGACTCCCCCAAGCCATAAAGAAACTGTAGCCTTTTAGTAATTAAAAAGGGTCCTAAAGGCATGTAGGTAATTTCTACTGTTACGTTTAATCTGAGAAATGAATATAATCAAATACAATGAAGACGTTCCTATTCAGATTTGAAGAGGATTTTTAAGCCGCCTGAAGGACTGAGGTAGTGAGATATTAATACTGGATTATTTCCATCCTTTTGCATATAGGACTAGACAGTTGCATTTACATTATAATTCTCACCCCTACTCTCATTCCCCCCCAAAAACCACAAAGGTCTCTTCATACACTATTTTCATATCAGATGGATTGAGGGTTCACATGAACACGAGTTTACTTAAACAACAAGACTACAATAGATCCCACAAGGGTTCAAGCCATTATTTTAGAGGGAATTCAATTTTTCTCTCACCCAAGGGTTCAAAAAGGTAGATGACCTGCAGCAGGTATTTTACAAGCCTGTCAGGAATGCTGATGTGTATTATTCAAGGCAGACTCTTTAAAGCCTTTCCATCCTGCTTTGTCACTTAGATCCAGTACTTCAAGAGGCCTCATGGGATAGGCTCTAACTGCTGCAGGAAGGCTGGAGTCCAGGAAGTAGATCTAGATCTTAAACCATGCCAGCCAGCCTTATGTACAGCTAATTTAAACATATGTTTAATTTGATGCAGGTGCTTAAGAGCCTCACTACACGAGCAGGCAAAGGGGAAGTGGGTTCTAATGTGCTATGAACATAGTCACACATTAGATCCCATTGCATGTAATTGCCGATGTAGGGGGAACCTGATCCTGGGCTGTCCCTGCACTGGCAAGAGGCAAGCAGCTTCTGCAATTTCCCTGCTTCGGGGTGCGTGAAAACTGCGGGGCTGGGAAATTGCTGCTGCCACAATCTCCCTGTCTTGGGGTTCTGTGAAATCCCCAAGGTTAGGAGATTGCAGCAGCTGCATCTCCCAGCCCCGGGGCTGGATCCAGACATGCAGGCAGGTGTCATTTGTGGCATTGCAAACCTCTTTACAGTGCCACAAACTGCATGAGTTGCACATTAATCAGTGCGTGGTGCTGCTAAAACCTGGAAAAAAGTGGTGCAAACCACATGGAAGTCATGAGTACTAAGACAAACGTGGAGATGGGGGAGCCCTGGGCTGCTTGCTCTCCCATCTCTGTGTGCTATGGAGCCCTTGTGCTGAGGCATGCTGCACCCCAGCCAGTCACTCCCTGGCTGGCTGGGGTGCAGCATTCCTCAAGACAGGGGAGTAGGCAGCCTTGGGTTTCATATGCCTTGCGCTGCCTGCTCCCCTGTCTTGAGGCACCCTGCACACTGGCTCTGCATTTGTGCCAATGCTCACCAATTTGGTGTGGTTTGCACCACATTTTTTCCAGGTTTTTTTTCTGGGGAGTGGCTGGCTAGGGTGCAGGGTGCCTCAGTGTGGGGGCTGCATGTGCCTCAGCTCAGGGGCTCTGCAGTGGACTCCCTGCACTGAGGCACATGAAGGCAGAGGAGCAGCCACCCCAAGGTTGTCTGTTCCCCCATCTTGAGGCACCCTGTGCCCCAGCCCATGGGTGACTGGTGCCGCCTTAGTCAGGGGGGGGCATGTGCCCCCAGCAACCAGTTGGGGGGGTCCCTCCGCAGCCAGCCTCACCAATGGGAAGTGTGGTCCTCCCATGGCTGATCGTGCCAACCAGGAAGTGGTCACAGTGCCCCCAGAAGTGACCACAGTGCTTCATCTGGCTCTCCCATTCCCTGGCTGCCGCTTGCAGTGGGGGCACCAGCGCTCCCACCTGCCTGTTGCCTAAGCGGTGAGTGCGGCTGGTCAGGGGGTGCACCAGTGCCCTCAGGCCCCCCTAAACATCACCACTGCCCCAGCCTTAATTAATCAGTTAATTACTGATTATCTATAACATAACATTACCGGTACAATACCTGTAATATGTAGAGGGAGTCTTTCTCACATTTACAGGAACTTATAGTGAACGGTGACCAAATTAAAGAGAATAGGTATACTATTTATGCTAATATTGTAATTTATTAAAACCAAGCCAAATCACGGAAAATCTGAATATCCTTCTATTAAAAATAATACAACTATTATCCAATACTCAGCCTGCCTCTTTATTATGTATTTTATAGCAGCAGAATTGGCACATTATCGAGGTGTTTGTTGTGACATACCATTTCCTTTTACTTCTGACCCAATGTTCCATCTCTCGTAAATAAAGATTGTAATTAGTGATTAAAAATGCAAGGTGGAAAATGGAAAACCTGCCATATTTGTTTACAAAATGTTCTGAACAGCGTAAATTATTTTTAAGCGATTGGTGTCAGATTGTTGCAGGTTACTAAGCTATCTTTAATTATTACTTGTCAAGTTAAAAATGATTTTTTTACAGTATGCATAAAGATATTTTTAAAGTATGTTTTTAAATAAAGCATAAGTGGAAAACCTTAACATTGTGGCTAAATTAATTTTTGCATAGGGTGCAATTTTGTATTAATTTATTCTGAGGGTTGATATGGGTTGAGGAAAAAATGATTGTTAGGAACAGCACACTGACTGTTGTATCTGGCAAGCAGGATTTCATTTTGTGTTTGGCTTGTGATTAGAAAATAAATGCTGTTGAGTAGCTGAAGTCTCATATTAGGTTTAGGGTTTTTTTAAAATTATGTAACATCTCATTTTTGTTGTTTTTGTTCCCAATGTACTACCTACTACATGTAAGAGACTGACTTCGTGTTTAAGAGTTTGTGATACAGGATTTTTTTTTTTAATCCCCATGGAATTATGTGACTTTTGTAAGAATCTCATCGTTTACAGTAAAATAGGCCTCTATCTTTCAGAGTCATAAGAAAAACAAAACAAAACAAAAAACGCGACAATATACCTGTAATAGTTCAAAAATCAGGTGATGAATATGAGTAATAAAAACAAGTAAATGTGATTAAAAATATTTAGCACTGGGAAACAAGGCGACTCAAATTGGGGCATTTCTGCAGTTAATTTAATACCAGTTCTTTGATCGTAAACCTAGCTAAATTCCCCCACTGCAGATTGGAACTTGAGGATGAGTTGTGAGAACAGCAGATGGCAGGATATTTATAGTGTGGCTCCTTCAGAAGACAAGTGGTCAGAGATTCAGGGTTCATTGAAATGGCACAGGGACTTTGTTTAAATGGTATTGATCTCACTGAATTCCTGAATCTCTGAGGATATTTGGAAATTATTGGGTTTTGAAGACTAGAACTGTCTTGTCTGTAATGGTTCAGTGGTTAGAGACAACACATTTGGTCAGAGAATTCCAAGCTGGGGTGTGGGACTTGCTTAGAGGAATAAATTGGTCTGTAATGTTTGATTGCAAAATGCTCTAGAAAGGAGAGAGAGGTGCTTTTCAGTAACAGATCAGTAATGGACTGGAGTTATTTGGGTGTCTGTAATGCATCTTTAGATTCTTGAATGGAATATGAATTATAAATCCACATAATTCTTGCAATGTAATGCCGAAAACAATAGATTTAATGCACTGTATATTATAAACCCTTAATAAAAAAAACAACACCGACCTTATTTTTGTCTTGAATTCACTTTCTCCTTGGTTCACTTTCAGTACTCTCTTTTAATGTTCACCTTTGTGTCATTGTATTGTCACTGTCAAAGGTGATCATTTTCCCGAATGGTAGGGTATGGAGCATGCAGTAAACCCAGGGGCTACTCTCTGAAGAGTGGTTCATCACATCAGTGCTGGTATTTATGTTCGCTGGCCTGGTGAGTGAGTGATCAGGTCTGTCTCTCAGCCCAACTCTCAGACTTTTTATTACAGGCTACTACAACTGAATCGATTTCCAGAGGGAACTTCTGCTGATGTTCACCCTCGTGTAATTTATTATTAGATCTAAGCTTGCAAACAATTTTGGTTTTGTCTATAATACTTTTGTGGAAATTGTTATTTTATCTGACATTTAAGAAAAGAAATTGGAAATAATGTTCAAATCCTCAAGGAGAAATATATTGTGTTATGTTGAAGCATAAAATGAAGGCTTCGCTTAATTTGTTTAGACCATTAGGAGCAGGTATATCTGGTAAATATCATTCAGGAAGTACTGCTGTCAATTTTGTTCAGATATGTTTGTGAACTATAGGAGAGTGTGGTGAGTTGGTAGTGAATCAGCCATTTATTGCTCTTTGCTCATGCCACTATTTAAACTGTGAATCCCAGGACAGTTCATACATGTAAAAATCAGTGGGTGGTTAATGACAGTTTTATTTACTTGGCCTGTAACACACAGTCACCTTTGAGGTCTATCTAATGTGGCAGGTGGTGACAAGCTACTCCTTATGACATCTCTCAAAATATAATCAAGTTACAAATGATGAATTGATATGACGGTGAAAATTGGAAGTATTCTTAAAAACAAACCAAAATGCAGTTCAGATAGAGAGTTAACAAAATGGTTTCTCTCTGTGTGACATAAAAATTAGATCCCTAAGGGGTCTGTTACCAAGTATGTGAGGCAATATAGGAAAGGGGTCTCCATGTCATAGTAAATTAATGTCCTTGGGTTAAGTATGATTACCATGACACCTTAAGATTTTTAATCATTTGAACTGCCATTGTTAATAGAAAAACTAACTGGGAAAGTAAATTAGGTGTGACATTACTTGTGGTGTCCTCATGTGTTACCAAATTAATAATAAATTTTCAATAAAATTAAGAACCAGACATATCTGCACCACCTATCTTGAACTGGTTCACAAGTTATTTATGGTCCTAATTTCTATAAAGAATATCTTAAATGAAATCTGTATTGTAGCAAGAAACATTTCATGCTTACTTCTTTGTCAAATTAGTACAATTTTAATGGACATTATTAAGTGTTGAAGTAAAATATTTGTCTATTTCCATTTTGAAATAGTAAGTAAAAGGGAATCAAAATTAAAAAGTAGCAAACCCATGGCAGAATATTGTCTTTGCACTGGGTTAGTTAATAACCTATAAGCATTTCATATACAAAGTATATAGATGAAGAATTGTTTGTTTGCTCTTTACTTTTCTTAATTGCTGAATTCTTAGAGTGAAAAGCATTTTTATCCTGGAATAAATATTGATTTTCTTTTGCTGTGCTTGAGAGAAGTAATTCAATATCGGAAAATTCACTCAGGTGAGGTAGGTCAGCTTAAAATCCTTTTCAGTGCTTAAACCCAATGATTCACAGGTGGGGAGGCAGCTAGGCAGGTTTGCCTCATTATCCCTGGCTCTCCACAAATATGCTAGACCTACCTTGATGGGCCTACCAGCAAAGGTCAGGAACTTTCATGAGATCGATGTTTACTCATCTATAGTGGTTACCTGTAGTGTAAGGGGAACTGCTACTACTTCAGCTCAACAGGTTACAGCTTCAGTATAGGAGCGCATCTGCCCATACGTTGTTGTTAGTAATATGGATTTTTCCTGCCTACCCACTCTGTTTATCTGCAAAAAAATGTGGTTCTTGGGCTACATGTGGTTGATGAAAACTTCGTACTATTTAACTACTAAGAACACACGTGAAAAGCTAACACCAGTTTTACATCCTTATTTTTAGTTTATTGCAGTAAATTGTCAGCTTTTCTAGAAAACAGTTACCTGAATTTTCTCAAATAGAAATCAGAGGGAAGAAGACTACTCCACTTCTTTTTTTGCCTGTTCCTCATAGATACTCTTAATTTTACTTTCTTTCTGCTTATAAAGTATATTTTGAAATATTTCTTTTCCTCCCTCCCCCCTCTTCATTTTGGTTAAGATGACTCTGTCTTGTAACTTAAACATGTAATTTGAGTTAATCAAAGTGGCAATATGTTTCACATTCTGACATCTTAGAGATGGCATTAGGAAAAACATTCAGTTGCTTGGCTTATGGGGGAGGGATAACAATATTTTGAAGAGTCGTTTCTGCACTTGGTTTTCAAATGGGAAACAGTGTTATCTACAGTGTTTTAGGGGCAGGGCTAGGATGCTTAGTATGCCTTTCCACTCAGAATTTCTGTTGTGTTGTAAGCATGTTATGCAAAGTAGGCCTATGTGAAGCGGCTTTGGATTTGGATTCGGCCGATTTGGAGGACAGTGATTCAATTTGGTGATTCAAATCACTGTTCCAAATCTATTCAGCCAAATATGATTAGGAGATTTGGCTGCAGTTGAATTGGCCGAATCTCCAAATCAGCCTCATCCCCCGCCTACTCCCAATCTGCCCTGCCCACTCTCCCAGCTCCTGGCTCTTTTAAAAAAAGTCGGCTCTCACCGACTGCTACCAGGTAGGGGGTGATCCCTGCTGCCCCCCACTGCATGGGGGGCTCTGCCACAAGCCCCCTGATCCCTGGCTGCTTTCCCAACCTCCCCACAGTTGCCCCACCTGCCCCAGCTCCCAGCCCTTTAAAAAAAAAAAGACCTGAATCACCAGCTCCTGCCTGGCGGGGGTGATCCCCACTGCCCCCCACTGCCCAGTGCTGCATGGGGGGCTTTGTCACAAGCCCCCAGAAGCCCTGAGGCTGCTGCAGTAGCCGGTGAGTCAGGTTTATTTTATTTTATTTTTTTAAGGACCAGGAGCTGGGGTGGGCAGGGCAGGGCAGTCATGGAGGGGCTGAGAGAGTGGGTGGGGGTTGGGGGCTCATGGCAGAGCCCCCCAAATGGCATGGGGCAGTTGGGGCAGTGGGAATTGCCCCCCTGCCTGGCAGCAGCCAGTGAGTGGGGGCTTTTTTTTAAAGAGCTAGGAGCTGGAGTGGATGGGGCAGCTGGGACAATGGGTGGGGGTTAGGGGTGCTCAGGGGAGCTAGGGGAGCAGGCAGAACATGGGGCCTGGCAGGCGTCCCCCCATTGTCCCCTCCCCCCTCCTCCAGCCTCCCCTCCCTACCCCCTACTTACCAACATGGAGTCCGGGTCCAGCTCTCTGCTGCAGCCAGCGGGGAGTGCCTGAATCGCCAAAGCTCTCTGAATCTTTTCCAAATCGATTCACACCTTTTAATTGAGCTCCTCATTTGATTCAGATTTGGAGATTCAGCCACCAAATTGGGCCGAATCTCTTCCGAATTGAATCACCACCCAAAGCTCTGCACAGCCCTAATGCAAAGGTGGGCCATTCAGAGAGAAGCTAAAGTGGTCAGCTTGGGATTTCTGGGCTAGACTTTAGGAAGAAATTGCAAAGCTGAATGGGCATTACTGAAGCTAACACATAACTATGCTGTGATCATAGTGATGGTGAAAGGTTCTAACAGTTATAAGACTGTGGTAGTTCAGTAAATATAAAAAAGAATATTAGTAAAAACTGGAAGGCTCAGCTCCATGGCTACTTTCCCCTTGCACATCCTCCTTTCCTTTTCTTTATGATACTGCTGTTTAAAACAACTTTAGTCTCTTCTCATAAGGTTATGTTATTCTAGGTGTTGGTGCTTTACTTAAGTTGTTTGGCCATGCACACTTCCATTTAATTGGAGGCCAGGACTTGTTCCTGTTCCACAAACCTGTCAAAGAAACATTATTGGACCAACATTTCAAGGAGCAGACCATCCTACAGATTTGTAGTTGCCAAAAATACATCTTTAGAAGCTCTCCTCTATGCAATCCCAGCTTTCTTATTTATATAAAATAACAGTTTTTTTTTCTCTCTCTCTCTCTCTCACACATTTTATTTGCATTAATATAGAAATAACTATAAATGGGCACCAGATGCTGCTTTTATAGAAATCCTTTTTTGACTGGTCAATAACCATCAGAGGGCATAAGTAAGACGTTAAGAAACAGCTGGCATTAATTTAGGAGAACGATGCCCCATGCTGCCTTGCCTTGACCATTCTGAAAGCAGGGATTATCAACCCCTGTAATTATATTAATGACTTTTTTTTTGTAACATTACAAACACTGGTTGTATTTGAAAATTCTATTCATACTGTCCTGTAATAGTGGCTAACAATACAATACAAAATCTCTCTCCTTGCACACTAACCAAATCAAATTTGACAAGAAAAATGGAGGGGGGGGGGGGGTGCATGCACGCCTGCACATGTGTATGAGGCATATTTTTAACCAAGTAATGCTTCCACTTTACATATCACACTTGTATTTCACCAGAAGCTTCCTGCACTTGATAACTCCCTTTCTTTTCCAGATTCACTTCTTACTGGGTGTGTCTACACATCGCCCTTCAGCGACGTAGCAGCATGCTATGTCACTGCACGGTACGCTACGGAGACATAACAATCGTGTGTCTACACGTGATCATCAGCTACGTTGCCATAGTGATGCACTTCCTGGGTATAGCATGCTGCTACCGCGACGTAGCAGCAACATTTAACTGTGTACCATGCTCACAGTGCGGTAAGCACCCATACTGCACCAAAAGGAAGTACTAAAGCACAGCAGTGTGTAGACATGCCCAGTTATGACAATAATTGGCTTGTGACAAAATTTGTTGAAGCCGCAAATCTACAGAAAGCATTTTTCTTCAGAGAAATGATAATCCATGATATTCCATGTGTTCTCCCAGACATCATGAATTAACTGGAGGATGAGGGTTGTGGATATAGGTTTACACTGAATCCATAGGTGTAACCCCTTTCCCCAAAGCTTGGGGATGCTCACATCTCAGTCTAGCACATTGTGTTTATACCCTTTCTTAGAGTGAAGGTGCCAAATTGCAAAACAGTCTGTTAGGAGTAAATTTTGTAATTCTCAGAAATAGAAATGAAACATCACTTCCACTTTATTCAAGGGTGTCAAAAGAATTTTCAAGCATAGCTTTAGAGAAAAATAGATTTCATAGACATATAGTAAAACATGACATTGTGAGGATGTTGTCCTGAAGGCTAAGCACAGAGGTTCAAAAAACCTAAGGCAAAATCAATTCAGTCTTTGCAGCTTTTTTTCTAAACTGTGTAGATTGAACCGGTTACAAACTGAAATGACATTCAGTGTTTGTTTAGCCAAGACAGGCAGAAACCTGCACTGGCCCAGGCCAGAAGCCTGAGGATGCTCATGTGCACCACTCTTCATGGCCAGGCTGCCTAAGGCTGCTGAACCCAGCTCAGTAGCAGCCCACGCCTGATTGGCAGCTGGGATCTGCGGGGTGTGGGGAGGGAAGCACCCACTGGGTGTCTTCACCCCCCAGTTCCAAACTGGGGTGGACTCAATACAGCCTCACTCCTTTCTCAAACATCAGCCTCTGAGAGGTGGGGTGGGAACGTGACTCCCTGCCTACACTGGACCTCCCAGCTCAGGTCTGCTCTGTTGGGGGGAAGCATCCACTGGGGGATTTTTACCCCCCACACAACTTGAGCTGGGCTTGGCTGACCCCAGCCCTGTCCCTTCCCCAGCCCTCTGCCTCCAAGAGGGGTGGGGGGAGAGGGGATGGGAACCCCCCTTCAGTACCCCCCCGCCAATGCCCACCTGGCAGAAAGTGGAAAGCACCCGCTGTGGGGCTTTTCAACCACCCCACCTCAAACCTGGCTTAGATTGCCCCAGCTCTGCCCCTGTCCCCAGCCATTGCCTCTGACAGGGTAGGAAAGCATCACCCTCCCACCTCTGCACGAGCCCTCCCCATCTGGGGTCTGCCTGGTATGGAGGGAAAGCACCCATCTGGGAGCTTTTATTTCCCTGTAGCTCAGAGCCAGGTTGGGATCGCCCCAGCCCAGCTCCTTCCCCAGTTGCCACAGCTGAGGAGGGGGTGGGGCTGGGGTGATCCTAGCCTGGCACTGACCTGTGGGGATATGAAAAGGCCCCAGATGCTCTCCCCATGTGCCAGGCAGACCCCAACTGGGTGGGGGCCAGTGCTAGGCCAGTGGGGTACAGGCGCATCTCCCACCACTCTGCCCCTTTTAGAGGTGACAGCTGAGGAGGGGGTGGGGTGGGGGTGGTCTCAGCCAGGTTCAAGCTGCCCTAGTGGGTGCTTTCCTCTCTGTGTTGAGCAGATGGCTGCTAGGGGGACTACTGCGGAAGGGGGGGTAGCCCTCCCCAGCCCCTCTCGGAGGCAGAGGACTGGGGAAGGAGTAGGACTGGGGTGATCCCAGCCTGGCTCAAGCTGTGGGGGTGCAAAAAGCCTCCAGTGAGTGATTTTCCTTCCCACACTGGGCAGACCTCAGCTGGGGAGTATGTTCCCACCATGATGCCCCCCACCTTGGAAGTAGATGGCTGAGGAGGATCTTAGCCAATCCCAGCCCGGCTCGGAGCTGCACAGGGCCAGGTGAAAAATTCCCAGGTGAGGGCTTTCCTCTCCCCTTTCCACAGATTCCAGCTGGGGGAATGAGTGTCAGGTGGGAGCAGGGAGGGGTATGTTTCCCCCCTCTAGGAAGTGGAGGCTGGGGAGGTGGTGCAGCTGAGCTGATCTCTGCCTCACTCACTTGTCTGCGAGGGGGAGAGCAAAAAGCCCCCCCCCCCCACAGGGACTTTTCCTCTCCTTCCTAGTTTTATAGTGCTTAGGGTCAGAAGGGACCTAAACAGATCATCAGGTCTGACCCCCTGTCCCGGGCAGGAACGAGTGCTGGGGTCATAACACCCCAGCCAAATATCTGGACCCTGGGGAGTCCATTCTGGAGCCTGGCAGTCCTAACTGTAAAGTAATGTCTCCTGATGTCTAGCCTGAACCTTCTCTCTAACAATTTGTGGCCGTTATTCCTAGTAACCCTTGGTGGTGCCCGGGGGAACAGAGCCTCACCCAATTTCCGCTGGTCCCCCCTGGTGAGTTTGTAAATGGCCACCAGATCCCCTCTCAGCCTTCTCTTGTGGAGGCTGAATAGATTCAGGCCTTTTAACCTCTTTTCATAGGGCTAACCCGCTGTCCCTTGACCATGTGAGTGGCCCTTCTCTGGACCCTCTCAATGCTAACCACATCCCTCTTGAAGTGCGGCTCCCAGAACTGGATGCAGTACTCCAACTGTGGCCTGACCAATGCTGCATAGAGGGGAAGGATCAACTCCCTGGACGTGCTTGTGATACATCTGTAGCTGCACGACAAGGTGCACTTAGCCTTACTGACCGCTTCCATGCATTGGCGGCTCATGTCCATCCTGGAGTCAACAACAACTCCAAGATCCCTTTCAGCCACTGTGTTGATGAGACGTGTGTTCCCCAGCCTATAGATGTTGCTGGTTCCTTCTCCCTAGATGCAGTACCCTGCACTTGTCTGTGTTGAATTCAACCCTATTCTCCTCCGCCCACCTCTGTAACCTGTCTAGATCTAGCTCGATTCTGTCCCTCTCCTCCCGTCTGCCCACCTCACCTTACATCTTGGTGTCATCAGTGACTTTGGACAGTGTGCTTTCCACACCCACATCCAGATCACTGATAAAGATGTTGAACAGTACAGGCACCAGGACCGATCCCTGGGGGACTCTACTGCCCACATTCCTCCAGGTTAAAAATGACCTGTCCACTACCACATTCGGGGTGCAGCCATCTAGCCAATTTGCCACCCATCAGTGCTGCAGTCACTTATTGTTTTTAAGAGAACATGGTGAGAAACAGTGTCAAAGGCCTTCTTAAAGTTCAAGAAGACGACATCCACCTCAATGCCCTTGTCCAGGGACTTTGTGACCTGATCATAAAAGGAAACCAGGTTAGTCAGGCAGGATCTGCCCGCAGTGAGCCCATGTTGGTTTCCCCTGAGCATTACCTCCCCTGCTGGGCCCTTGCAGATGTGTTTCTTGATAATTTTCTCACAGGTCTTCCCAAGGACTGAGATAAGACTGGCTGGCCTATAATTGCTGGGGTCCTCCTTTCTCCTCTTCTTGTAAATGGGGACTACATTGGCCCTTTTCCAATCGTCTGGTACCTGGCCAGAGCCCCACAATCACTCATAAAGCCATGCCAGGGGCCCTGCTATGACCCCTGCAAAGTCCCTCAGTACCCTCAGGTGAAGAACATCTGGACCTGCCGATTTAAACATGTCCAGCCCCTCCAAAAATTCCCTAACTAGGTTGTCCCTGACCCTAGGCATGGTGGTGCCTCCCCTGGATCCGTCTGTAATCCTAGCGGGGGAAATGTCCTGGTCCCTGTTCAGGAATACGGAGGCAAAGAATTCGTTAAAGAGGTCAGCTTTTTAATTTGCTGCAATCACCAGATTGTCAAGCCTGTCCTGTAGGGGCCCCACATTACCCGGTGCCTTCTTCTTACTCCCTTTGTATTTGAAAAAGGACTTTTTGTTATCCCTAATTGTGGTCACCAGCCCTAGCTCCATCTCTGCCTTGGCCTTCCTAACCGCCTCCCTGAAGTCACGAGCAATGGAAGTGTAATCCTCCTTGGTGATAGCCCCTTGCTTCCACTGATTGTATGCCTCCTTTTTTGCTCTCACGCATTCCTGGATGCCTTTGCCAAGTCATGGGGGCTTTTTAGCACTCCTGCCCACCTTGGTATGCATTGGGACTGACTCGTTTTGAGCCCGGAGGATCATCTCCTTGTGGAACAACTACCTGTCTTGGATTCCCGTCTCATTGAAGTTCTGAGATCCCAATGCCTCTCCTTCTAATCTTCTTAGCTCATTGAAGCTGGCCTTCCTGAAGTCAAGGATTGTTGCCTTACTGGTTGCTTTCACCACCCTGTGCTGCATAGTAAATTCCAGCAGGCAATGATCACTGTCGCCCAGGTAGTCAAGTACCTGCAGACCCCCCAAAAGGTCGTCGCCTGTGGCAAGGTCCAAGTGCAGCAAGGCATTTCCCCTGGTGGGACTATGCATCTCCTGAGTTGGTTGGAGGTCTTTGTATCCTGGCTAGGAACCTATGTGAGTGGTCGGACCTGGCTGACTGCTCCTCCCAGTAGATGTCTGGGTAGTTTAAGTCACCCTTGACAACCACATCCCTTGACTTTACAGCCTCTGTGACCTGACCTGAGAATTCCAGGTCCAAATTGTCCCCTTGGTGAGGTGGTCTGTAGTAGATGCCCACTATCAAGTTCCTTTCCCCATGACCCCCTTGCATTCTTACCCAGAGCACCTCAGTTTGCCCCTTCTCTGACCCCATCCTGATCATCAAGGATGTGTATTGCTCTTTGACATAGAGCACTACACCCCCACCTTTTTTCCCTGCTCTGTCTTGCCTGTATAGCCTGTTGCCCTAGATGTCCACTGCCCAGTTGTGGGTTGAATCCCACCAGGTCTCCGTGAGCCCCACTATGTCTGGGTTTTTGCTAGCTAGCAGGAGGGTGAGTTCCTTCTGTTTATTCCCCATGCTTTGAGCATTTGTGTTAGAGGCATTTGAGGCCTCCTGTAGGTGCATATGCCGCTCCCCTGTTCCTAAGCCTGCCCCGGCCCCTGTCACTTACCTGGGTACTACTTGCGTGCATCACCTGGCTTGACGGTGAAGTGTCCTCATGTTCCTTTGCATCCCTGTCCCCCGGTGAACCTAGTTTAAAACTTACCATATGAGATCAGCCAGCCTGGAAGAAAAAACACGCTTACCTTTTGGGGAGAGATGAAGCCTGTCCCGCCTGAGCACGTCCATTGTGCGGAAATGTGAGTCATGGTCCAAGAACCCAAGGCCTGCCTGGTAACACCAGCTCCAAAGCCACTGGTTGACCTCACCAAAGCATGCCTCGTGGTGCTGTCCACGTATGCTCACTGCCTCATACCTGTTCCCCAGCTGTACCTGGGGAGCTGATACTGTGGTAGCGTGAGTAGCCCTGGCTCTGGAGGTGAGCGTCTGCCATACCACTGCAGCGGGTCTCTCCCAGGGGGATTCTCCACTAGGTTCCTGACCCTGCAGAGAACAAAAGTACCTGTCATTTTCATCTTCAGCAGCCTGGATTCCTTGCACCCTGCTGACCTCGGTTTGGAGCTCCCTCACCTGCTCCTCCAAGCCTGAAGGTGGACACAAGGGGGACGGGTGAGGGGACTCCCATCTTCCATCCCCAGCCGCAGGGTCCTCGCCAGGCAGCCCCCACAGACAGAGGGGCAGGGTGCCGCTGCCCCCCACCATGAGCCCCGTCTGGGTGGAGGCCTCAGAGGAGGCCCGGGTAGACGCTGCCACCGGGGCAGGGTCCCTTCTTGTTGTACAGCCTGGGGCTAGGAGGGGCTGGGTGTCCATTCCTCTATCCCCACCCCCATCCTACTGGGCTGACAGGTGCAGACAGGATATAGGCTGGGGAGCTGAGGCTTTAGTGCCTCAGCTGTCTGACAACTGGGAGCTCTTCTGGGAGTGCTCTGCTGGAGCAGATAGCACAGCCCAGGGCTGCAAAGCATCCTGGGATCCTGGGGGACTGTGAGTTAACTTGAATCAGGAAGGGATTCTGGGACAGAAGTTCCATAAACCGGTTTAACTTAAATCAGTTAAATCTGATACTACATTCAGTCCTTAAACTGGTTTTGCCCATTTTGAAAACATTTTATGTGCACTGAACTTTTGTTATGTTACCAGTTTAAACCAGTTTCCAATCACTTAAATCTGTTTATGTGTAACTTCTTTCTCTAGCCAACAAAATATGGTTCATAAATTTATAATAGAACATCTTTGGTTTATGATTACTAGTGCACACTATTTTTTTAGTTGTGTACTGTCCTTTCTTGTATAAAATTGATACAAGTAGCTGGGGAAGTAAAGAAAAAAATAAAACGATATATAAATGCATAAAGCATAAGCTTGTATGTTAACATTCCTTTGTTCTAATGTCAGTAATATTGAACAATTGTTGCATTTTTTATTTTGGTTTAATTCTGAATTTTTCTTGGAAAAATTTAACATGGAAAAGAAAAACTATGCAGCCAATAAACAAACTCACTCTTGATTGCACAGTGAGGCTATCCTGCTGTAATGAAAGCGGTGAGAAATTTGCCATCACCATACTGGGAACAGAAATTAGGCCAAAAGAAAACTTCTGAATAGCTTAAATGGAGTTTTGTAACTTCCTCCTCACAGATGCATGTTTCAGATTTGGGAGAACAGAGGACACCTTCACTTGGGATGCAGTGTTGGAACCCAAGTTTGTTCTGAGGTCTGGTACCACAAAATGCATGAAGTCCACCCCTGCACTTGAACACATGTACATTTGGAGACTTAAAAAATAGTGCTCTGTATTGGGGTATGAGCACAGGAATAGCCTGTGTGCGAGGCACAACAAGAAATCCTCGAACAATTCTTTTGTTGGTTATTTTAATCTGTTTAATCATAAATACATTAGAAAGGTTTTATCCAAAGAGGTTTGTTATGTGATAGGGATCTAATATTTGTAGAATTATTCTAAGTTTCTTTTTTATTAGTAAAACAACTCTGCAGTTGCATCATTGATGCAAATCAGACAAGGCAAAGATTTGTCCCATTTGTGTGATATGGTCTTCTAGAATGGAATTACATTTCATTCACTTCTAAGCATAGTACTCATTTGGGAGTAAATTAATTAGGGCTGAGTTGATAACTATCTGCTACTGTTCTGCAGTCATGACACTATAGGGCATTGGGGATAGCATGCAAAACACATAGATGCATCAAAAAATAAATAAAACGTCTCTACTTATTGGTTCTAGAGTGTTACATGGTACTGTAAGTGAATGACTAATTCCATGTTCAAGGCACCCAATGATAGAACATTCTTGAAATGATTCCAAGCACGGTATTACATTTCCACTGGGAATGCATTACTTTAAGAACTGCGCAAGCTCATTTGAGATGCATTTACCATAAACCGGGGAAGTAGCCTCTGTATTTTGCCCACATGCTGTACTGCATCTCATACTTAGTGGGATCCAGATTAGGAAGAAAATGTGAATCTGGAGCATATGGAGCATGATAAAATGGCTCTGAATAGGGACTCCTCTAGTGATCACTGTTCATGGAGAGGGCATATTTAGAGGCAACTCAGTGGGAGTGTGATATGGATCATCTCATAGTCCCCATGCACATGCTATCTGCTGGCTGGCTTCCCTATGCTTCTGTGAGGGGAAATAAAAAATTCATGTAGCAGACAAAAGGACATCAGGAATCTCAGTCTGCGATTTATCTGTTGAACCTTCACTTAATACAACAGAGAACTCCATATGAGTCTTCTACTGGGTTTTTAAAAAGTCCTCAACTCGGTGTCTACTCATGCTTGAACACAACTATTTTCCATGCCTGTGGGAGTTATCCTCTTATCATTTTGTGCACTGAGGTATTTTTTGTCAACATTTTCATTTTTTTATAATTAACCTTTAATTGTAAAACCTTGCCATTAAAATAATAAAATCTTAAAGGCATGCGGTGCACACAAATGTATTTTATAAGTGTTCTCTGTATTATTGACTGAAAGAGGTGGGTGGAAAAATTGAGTGCTGGGTGTGTTTAAAGTTACAAATGCTTTTGAAAGCATACTTTCTCTAGAAGCGGATATTAAGGAAAATATAACCAGAGCTTAATCATAAGCTTTTCACTTTCCTGACAGTAGTGACATTTACTTGTTTCTGTACAAATAAGATGAATCATACCTAATGAGCTGTTTTGATAGCTTATAGTGTTAATACAATATTAGGCCCCATATATTTTGACCCGATATAATTGAATTAGGTTTTCAGGTTTTTTTCAGTTAAATAGGTAATGTTTTGCAAAGACACATCTAGTATATTTTACAATCTAAAAGCTGCTCTGCTCAGTAGGTTTCAGCCTATTGGTAACAACCTAGTAGTGAGGCATGGGTTACTGCTTATGGAAGCTGAAGCAGATTTGTCATGCAGTGGACATTTGCTGGCACCCAGCACTGGAAGATGAATATTTAGTAACACTTTTCTTTTCACTCCAAAGTGCTTTACCTGTGGGTCTTGCTGTGAGTGAAATGGACTAGTATTATGTGATCCCCGTCTGTTTTATTCACAGCAGGCTCCGTAGGTAAAGGGTTTCACTACAATAATTCCACACTTCTAACTATCTCTTGGTCTGAACAAGCTGAAATAGGGCGAGAAAAGGAAAGAGAGAGATGGGAAGGGAGAAAAAACCTGAACACTGGGGGTAGAGATTGAAGGTATGCAAAATAGACAAAACAAAAAAGTGAAAGGGACCTGGAGAGAGCAAGATATGAAAGATAACAATGGAGCATGAAAACAGCTTATTGCTGAAAGCTGGGTGGTAGGTTTCCAAAGGTTTTGAATTTGCACAGCGTGGTTTCTCATAGGTTCGGAGCTATATTTTGGTTCTCGAGAGGACTTGGAGCAGACAGTTTAATAACCCCTAGTTACATTAGTAGAATTCCAGGAGCCTCTCTGGGCTTCTCTGGGGAGTAATACTAGGAATTGTGTATAGCTTACTGTCTAAATCATGTGGCAAATTTAGAGCTATGTCCTGCTTATTTCTGGGGATTTAAAAATATCTTGCTGTATGCTTCTTTTTTTAACTGTATTTTTCTAGCCCTTCATGTCCCGTGCTGGCCTTCAAATGTGACCTTTTCATTGTATTTGACAGTGTATCAGAAAATGATGGGAACAAATGCTGTTAGGGAGTTGATGTGGAAGATGAAGAACACTCTTTGAAGAAAAGACATCTTTGGCCCTGATCCTCCTCTTCGTGCTATAGTACAGTCTCTGTTTTTTACTAGGCATAACCAGTCTGTGGGAGGTTTTAACTGCAGGAAGCCACAAGGAAAGCCAAGCAGGCATATGGGGGATAGAAGAAACCATAAAACTGAACTTGTGATGGTGTGTTTATAGAGGGGTTGGGGGAAAGGATGTTAGAGCCATGTATAGACTTTGGTAGTGCCACCTTCAGTATAAAGGTATAACAACGAAGGTGATTCTGTGCTATCTCTTGCTACAACGTGACTAAGGCCAGGTTTAGACATTCATTTTTTATCTGGAGATTCTCTGTTCTCTTTTGGTAGAAACCAAAAGTGTACAGACATTTAGGCATTTTCGCCCAAAGGAAAAATGGCTGGCCATTCCAGGGGAAAAAATAACCTGGGAACCAAGGTTTAACCTTGGAAAACCAGGTTATTTTTCCAAGGTTATAGTAATCTTGGAAAAATAACCTGGTAACCAAGGTTAAATGGCTCATGAGGAATTTCTCCTGGGACAGTTAGGGTGCCTATACATGTGCTCCAACATGTTCTAACACTCCATTTGGCAGCCTGCCCCCTTCCCAGGCAGGGGAGTGGACAGGCTGTCAAGTAATGAAGTCCCCTAAAGGCAGGGGTGGGGCAGGGAAGCAGCCTTCTAGTACCCCCTGGTTGGTACCCCCAGTCTTCTAGTACCTCATGGGGCTAGAGGAACATCTGTACACTCCCCTTCCCAGGATATTTTTCTATTGGAAGAAAAATTTTCCAGTAGAAATAAATGTACATACACAGCCCAAAAAAAGTCTTAGTCTTCCCTCTAAAGTTGAGAGCGATTTCAAAAATAATCTTGCAGCTGGCTGGCTCTGTATGGGGATTGTTGACAGTAGTGACAGTAGTTTGACAGGAATAAAGTTGTAATGCTTCTGGGCTGAAATTAGCTAAAGCTTCCTCTTTTCATATAATAGCAATTATGGTATGATATTCAAGCAAACATATACAGCATGTACCAATTATTTGTCTAGTGAGCAGTGTGCTCATTTATCCTATAGAAACAAATGCATTCTTCAATTACTTTAATAAACTACATTCTTTAAATAAGATGCTCTGTAGATCTCATATAAACAATACTCTCATATTATTTCAGAAAATGAATAGCATGTGTGCTCTGCCCAGTCATCTATGGGAGGAAGTATAGAGTCACTGGGAGTTCTTGTTACACACTTTCATAGATAGCAGCTCTGAGTAAACGTCCAGTCCCTAGCATTACATCTGCTGCATCTTGACTCATATGAGGCTATGCATCTATTTGACATGCTTTCAGTGGAGAATTGCTTATTCATGCTTGATCCATGCTGGTTTCACCTTCCAAAGGAAACTAGCATAGGTCAAATGTTGGCAAGATGGATTGAAAAGTGTTTCCAGCTGATGGAAATGCTTTGGGTAAGTGAGTGAAGGAATCTGAAATCCAATCTATTCTCAGTGGAAAAGCGGCAAATAACCCGTCCATGTTTCAGTGCGAGTGAGCTATTCCATCATCTAAGGAGCTGATGCATACCAGGGTTTTAAACAGAGACCAGGGATCAGCAACTATTTTTGTGTGGCTGACACAAGTACAAAGCTTTTTTTCTTGCTTTCCCCTTTTGATACTAGAGAACAAACGGAAGGTTTTTAGTGGCTCACAACATGATGTTGCCTAGTATGAGTGTCTCCAGATTTCTATTTTGTTCATTTACCACTTTGTTGTAAGCTGGTTTTTTTTTCATGTTTTTTCTTTTTCTCCCCCAAATTTGACCATTTTTCTTTTTCTTTTCTTTATTTCTCTCCATCCTTTCCTTCCTCTTGCTTCTCTCATCTCTCTCTCTCTCTCTCTGTCTTTCTCTTAATCTGTTATTCTCTTTCCAGTTCTCTTTTTGCATCCTTGTCCATTTTCTGTTTTCTGGTGCCCTCCTCTCCTAATTTCTTTCTAAGGCTTCCAGACTTTTGGGGGATCCTTTTTTAAATAATCGGGCCAGAGATGCATTTGTTCATTTTAGCCATTTAACTGTCTCTTCAGACGCACATACAGACACAGATGAGCAAAATATAACTGCATGTTTATGCTAATGGCCATTGAAATCCTCTTACCCACCCTTGCACTTATTTGAAAATATCTTCCTGCTTTGCCTCTTTTCTTTTCATCTGCTTTCTTTGTACTCTGTTTCTCACAGGCTGGGAAAGATCCTCTTGCCCAGAACCTAAGGACAAGTCAAAGCAGTTTGCAGGCAGGTAGAAGATTCAAGATTCCTATTTTCTAGACAGTAGTAGTGGAGAGTGACAATACTAGGCCAAATGGCTCTGAATATAGCAACATTGACTTTCTGCCTAATTTCTTTTCATATTTTTGTGCTTCATTTTTCCCATCATTGTTCTTCCTTTCCTTCCCAGTCACCTTCTGCTAGTCTGTGGACACCACCGATTGATTCAGGGAGGGATCCTCCTGGGCAGGACATAATTTCCTTTTCTTTAGCCTGGAATAAAGAACTCAATAGGATTAGCAATTGTGCCTCTTGGGCAAGAACCACTGCTTTTATCCTTGCTTGAGTACAGCTGAAGGCTACAACCTGGGTTTAGGGTTGCAAATTGTATAAGTGTCCCAAGTGAGAAGCAGGGCAATATAACGTAGCTCCTGAACTACTAAGAGAGGTTCTGTGCTCTAAGCACAATATCAGTAGCTGCATACAGCTGCTCAGACCTAGGCATATGGCCGAGACTAAATTGCTGGGGGCCTTTAATAGCTATGTCTTCCATGCACATAGCTGGCTACCTCATTGCTCTGCTTTGCTCAGTTTACCTGCTTTGCTTCATGTGCAAGCATTGCCAGGTTAACAAGAGCTTTGTTGTGCTTCTCTATTTGCACATTATAGGATTTCTGTGTTTACCTTCTGGTGTGTGTGCAACCTTGTAGCATGCATTCAACCCACATTCATGCAGTTGTATATGTTTTTGTAGGAATCCTTACTACCCTCTCTATGATTCTTTTAAAAAATTAACTTTGAAATATCCTTTTAACATGCAAAGCTATCAGCAAAGATTGATTTGATAGTTGAGTTAGAAACAGTCACAGTCTTGTTCATCTAGCTAAAACAAACTGTCCCAATATCTGTTGACTAGTATGACTACCTGGAGTTTCTAGCTCAACCCATTATTATAGGTCAAGCACAATGACCCTGCCCTATGCTTATTTTCAGGAAGAGACAATAAAGACTTCAACTTTATCTTAATGTGACCATTTTATGATGTATGGAGTATCTTTGTATTCTGGCTTGTCTCTAGTAAAGATAATGAATGACCACTTAGTTAATGTTTGATGACAGTTGCAATACACATTCCCCTAAAGTTAAGTATCAGTATGTCTTTATATGAGAACTGACCTTCAGGGACAGTAAACATATTGTTTGGCAACCACTTAATTACAAGCTTTATCTTCCAAAAACATTCATGTCACCTGCTGGATAATTAAGATGTCCTTGCAAGTGAAAATGTTCTTAAGTTATTTTGTTACAAGTAGATTCTGGAGACAGAGGTCATATAATAGTTGCAAGAGCTGTGTACTAATGTTGTTGTTTCGACTAAATTATTCTCCTCTTCAGACTATAAAAATGAAAGATGGATTTAACTGATATGTGTAGTCCCATATGTCCCATATCTTTGTCCAGGAAAGCAAGCAAACTTTGTTTCCCTTCCTTCCTCGGGGCCCATTTCTTTCCTTAGATACTTATGAATGTAATTGTCGGTTTTTGATCTTACGTGGCTCAGGTCACGGTGATACACAGTGATACATTGCTAAGTATCTGCAAGAGGAATTAGGGCCTTTATAATACAACAGAGATATTAGCGGTGGTGATTTCAGCCAGTGCGTTGGAAAAGGCGTAGCATTTCAAAATATGGGGTGAGAAAAGTGTTTTGGGGCAAAACAGTGACCCACCGTTTTTTTAGGATTCTTCCAAACTGTACAATCAAATGGTTCGGAGTAGGATATTCAGCATTTTCAGAAGATGGAATCCCAGTAGGAAAACGATTTCCAGAAAAATACCCAGCTTATGCAGTTTTGATGCCTTCAATATTACATAAATGAAGATCTATATCAGATGCCCAAGCTCTAATACAGTGAGGTGAATTAGCTTGCCCCAGGTATCTTTGCTTTTATGCAAAGCTAATAATAACCAGTTCACATGTGCAATAATATAATTGAAAGAACCCAGTTGAAATACTTTCACACCAACTTGGAAGGTACACATGCCTACTTTACAAAATATTTTCAAGGAGTTTCACTAATTAAATTAAAAGACTAGGTTAAGATTTTTATGTTCACATTTTGTTTGGAAAACTGCGCTTTCAGCAGAAACAAACCAGAAGCTATCACTATTATCATAACTGGCAGTGTAATTTTCTATAAAGAAATGAGCATTTTTTTCTTTACCATATGTGAGGCACTTATATTTTGTGTGTGTGTATACATATATGTGTGTGTGTGTGTACATAAAAATATGTAGCCAACACCTTTTAAGTGTAATAAAAGATATGTAGCTGTGAAGAATTGTAGCCAGTGGATATGCAGGGTAAGTATGGGTGATTGAACTTTCCATTTGAACACCTAAGTCCAGGTACACAATACGTATTTGAAATAATCTGGTAAAATTTAAGCAGCCCCAATAGTAAATGCAGATCTACAACAAAAGAAGGGTTACATACAGGATTTTTGATTGATAGAAGCATATTACTGAAGTGTAACATAATGACGGTAATGTGTTGGCATGCTTTTCGAGTGCCACTTTAAAGGATGCCTTTTAAAAGATGCCCTATTCAAACTTTTACAAACTGCAGGTACCCTCAA
Organism: Alligator mississippiensis; assembly: GCF_030867095.1. Lineage (NCBI taxonomy): Eukaryota > Metazoa > Chordata > Crocodylia > Alligatoridae > Alligator > Alligator mississippiensis. The sequence continues at coordinate 219,785,130 of NC_081824.1, read as the reverse complement.
ATGCTCTCCCTCTTTTCAAAATGAATGTACACCTTTTGTAAGTACACTCACATATACTAAACTGCACTGCCATTTCAGGTGGGCAACCATCAGTGTGCAAGAGGCAATAGGGAACATAATTGTGCATTAGGATAAAATTTTCAAAATTGCTTAAGTGACCAAAGAGCCACAATCCTGTTAAGATTGATGGGAACCTAGCCCTCTAATCATGTAGATGGTTTTGAGTTCTGAAATGTTACTCATAGAGCTTAGAGGTTCTTTGGTCAAGAGAAGGAAGGAGAAACTGATCTTGATTGCCCCTGTTTCTTGCCTAACTATTATGTATCACCCTGATGTCGTATAGGGCTGAAGCATGAAAATTGCTGTGGAGGTCAAAACCTGGGGCTTCTGTAGCTTTGGGTTTAGCACCAGTTATGAACTGATGTGCAGCTCACAATCTTATTTTATCTTCTGTAACACAGCAGTCGCTAAGTTGATGGAGTGCTGATTTGCATTTTTGCAAACTCTGCTCTAATGTTATAAAGATAATATCTGTCAGTGCTAAATGTAATGTGTGACAGCTTGATACCTTTAACACAGCTATTACAAATCTGTGTCATGTTAGCAGTTGTTGTTTATTGTAATAATTGTAAGAGACATTAAGTGGACATTAATACCCACACATGGTTTTTGTAAGATTTTCAGCAGTTTCTAATGAAGAATACCCCTGGTATTTGGTTCTTATTTTTTATGTCTATTATTTTCTTGGAGGAAAATTGATTTAGTTTCTTTCCCCCCACATTGTAAAAGGATTTTAAAGTTATTTTCTCTCTCCGTCCATCCTCACTTCTTGCTCAGGAAATTTAATAAATTATTTTTAAGATTACACATTTTTCTTTATGCAGTTTCTTTATTCCTTCTAACCTGATTTTATCTCTCTCTCCTCTCTCTCTTTCTCTCTCTCTCTCTTGATAGATAGATGCATGCATCTATTTATCTATCTATATGTATGTGTGTGTGTGTGTGTGTGTGTGTATATTTACACACACACATACCTTTGTACACATGAATATTCTAACCACCTTTTCTCTTGAAATCAGTTGCTTTAATGCTTGTTTCTGTCATTGTCATAAGCTCTGGAGATCAGAACTCTACCATATTCTAATACTACTTATATGATGATTTTTGTTGCTTTGTGAGTCAGGCTAATAAAATATTGGAAACCCTGAATGCTAGATATTTGTTTAGATTTTCTGGGACAACTGCTAATAATGTTTTCTTTTTAATTGTTATCTTTCATGGTTGAAAAACACACTTTTTTCCTGATAACCTCAAGGACTCCCACCTTGTTATTCCTGTTCTGCATTTGACTTTGATCTCCGCTGTAAGCTTTAACCAGTTTTGCTGATTAATAATTGCTTTGATACTACTAAATATTATTTAGGAATTATTCTGCTTCGTGCACATCCAAGTAGTAATAGGCACAAAGGTCAATTTTTAAATATGATTACAATTATTTCTGTTGTTATACCAGAACTATATTATATTGTGTGGTGTCTTTGTCTTGGCTTTAGGAAAAAGTGCTTTGTTATTGCTTTCCTGAATTCAGTTGCTTTGATGGTGCTTTTTGCAGATGTTTCAGATTACTGTCAAAACTTTATTATCAGTGATAATATACTAATGCACTACATTGACATTCAGGTTGGCTGTGTGACTGTGGCAATATATAATTAGGCTGGTGTAACATGATACATTTTCACTGAACCTGCATAGCCTTAAAATTTAATTTGTTTTAGAGTAAATTCTCCTGCTGTATTGTTATCATTCCCAAAGTGTCTGTTCTGGAGGGGTAGTAGGAGTGGATTAAACTGTCTCCCTCTGATGCAGCTACAACATGATTTTTATATTATATCACTAAGAATAATAATCCCATTTTAAAATTAGCAGAAAATGTATCTGTATCTAACCTAAATATGTCAAATAAAAATATTGTGTTTTGCTAGCTTTTTAAAAAAGTACTAGAGTATTTGAGAGCTGTAGGCATTGGCCATTTTTTTCCCTGCACAACAGAATAACTATTTGATGTAATTTTTGTGAAGCTATAAAAATGAAATTTTAATGGATCTTCACCAATAGCTGTCAGTTCCTTCCCTGGATCTGGTAATTGAAGGGTAATTTTTTTTCTAAGAAGATGGTTTCAATTATCTAAAGCTAGTGGAATGTTTGACTACCCCTCTGCTATCAGTGACCTTGTTTACACTGGGACTTTGAATAAATTCAGATTGCATACATCCAGATGTTATCTGCTTTGGTGACTTTTTTTCATTTGCTTTGGCATAGGATTTATGGGAGATTGCTACCATCTCTTTGTCAGCTTTGGAAGTGAATCTAACCTTTTAAATATCTGTTCCTGGTTACTCATTGCATAGAACTATTCACTCTTTACCAGTGATTGTTCCTCCCCTCCCAAGACGAGTCCTGTTTTCCTTACTTATATGGCTAGATGCAGAGAAGTAAAGTAAACTGGATATGAACCTGTCATATACCTTTTTGTGTGGGTGTATCACACATTGCAGAGGGTCAGCTGATTATTTGGTTAACATAAAGCATTTAATTAAATTCCATAAAAGGCAGAAGTTTAATGACATTTATATAATACTAGATTGTAGTGAGGATGTTGTGTAGTTAATACCTCCCCTTCCATGTCACCTTAGCCAGTTCAAGCAGCAGAGTGAAGGCTCCACTGCCTGTGTGGGAGAGGGAGTAGTGCCCTAGCAACAGCTGATCTCCCACTCATGTTATGACCCTCAGACAGCTTGTACACTCTCATGTAGGCTGGGTCATGTATGAGCCTGCTCACAAAGATGGTATAGAAATGGGCACATAAAAGGGCAAAGCAGAATTTCATGAAACATTAGCCAAATGAAATTAGAGGAAGAAATACAGCATTCAAAACCAGAAACATTTTGAGCAGTGTAGCCTAAGCATCACATTATATAATGTATTTTTTACCACATACAAAGAATGCCCATTTTAGCCTAGAGGTGGCCTAAATAGAAGGGTCTATCCATTGGTGGGAATATTGTCATATCTGCCTTTTTTTAGATAGATATTCAAATGTCAATTACATAGTCACATACCTGTTATTTTTCCTGCTTACCATAGTCAGTTGTTTTGTTAAATATTAAGAGATGTTTTTGTTATTTCCCCATTTTAATCCTTCCTAGATAAATAACATTTGAAGGAGGAGGGAATGTCTCTTCACACTCTTTATTTTGGGTCAGACTGCATCTGTATGTTGCTGGGAGCCCTGTTCATGTGATCTCTCTCTTTCTCTCACCATTCTCATGGCTAGGGACCATGGCTGGAAGTTACATAAAAACCAATTTAAGTGATCAAAAACAGCTGAAAATGGCTGAAACTGGTTTAAGATAAACCTAGTTGAATGTAGTATCAGGCTGAACTGATTTAGGTCAAACCACTTTATGAAACTTCTGTCCCAGACCCCTTCTAGGTTCAAGTTAAATCACAGTCCCCTAGCATCCCAGCATGCTTTCCAGCCTTGGGCTGTACTGTGCAGTCTGTTCCAGAGAACAAGGCTGGCCCTGCCCCTCTGCTCCCTATCTGGAACAATGAGGGCTGGCTGACAAGGGGGTGGGGGGCAAGCCCAGCTAGGCATGCAGCCCAGCCTGCACAGGGGGACTGCTCCCCACCTCCCCCCCAGCAAACCCTGGCTGGGATCTGGGGCCAGGGATGGAGGTTGAACACCACTTCCCCCGCTTAAACTTATTGCTGGCTGCAGCTGTGAACTACACATCTCAGAGGCACCTGGAAGAAGGAAGAGGAAGTGATGAGTAACCTTGCAGAGTTCTGCTGCTGTGATTTTGCACTGCAAATCCCAGAGACTTTGGGAGCAGCAGAAAGAGGAAGCGAACGCACAGACCATGTTGCCTACATGCCAGAGCCATGCTCTAGTGCCCCCAGCTTCTGGCGTGAGCCACTGCAGGCATGTGGCTGCATTTCTTGGATCAAAAGTAAATGTCTGTTAACTTCTGGTTCAATTTAATTTCTGCAGCTTAGGTTAACCTACAAAGACTGAATCAATTCAACCTCAGGCTTTCTTACTATCTGTACTTAGACGATGCCTAGGGACAGATATTACACATAAACTGGTTTAAATGATCAGAAACTGGATTAAACCTGTGACCGAACAGATATTCAGTGCTCATAAACCAGATTCAAAATGGCTGAAGCTGATTTGAGATAAACCTGGTTGAATGTATTATCAGACTTAACTGATAATAGTCAAACTAGTTTATGCGATGTCTGTCCCGGACCCCTTCCTGTTTTAACTTAAACCAGTCCCCCAGCATCCCAGATGCTTTGCAGCCCTGGGTGGGACTCTCAGTTCAACAGCAGAGCTAGCCCCTCCCCTCTACTCCCTTGCTGGAGCTCCAGCAGAGACTTGCAGGCACAGCAGTCTGTGCCTGGCTTTCCCCTGCTCCATCCTCCCCCTCCCCCCACCACCAACTGCTCAAGCAGGGATCCCTCCCTCCTCTCTCCCACAGCACTGACCGTAAGCCCATGTGATATGCTAGCTAATTCTGAGAGGTGTCTATGTAAAGCAGACAGGACAAAGGCAAACAGGACAGTGTCCACTTAGGGCTTTTTGGAGCTAATCATCAGGTACCTTGTAATGTCTCTCTGTTCCTTCCTTGGAAAAATGTTAAGAAGAGGTTGAATTAATGAGAGAGGCTTTTGTTTTGCTGATGGGCTGATAAATGCTATGCAACTCCCTGCTATGTAAGTAAAGGCTGTGTAACTCCCTGTTGGCTCCATCGCTGGTCAAAGGAGCAGTGTGGGTTTGGGGCGGGCTCCCTAATCAGAGCATCCTGCTGGGGTCTGGCCATGCCCCCCTCAGCTCAGCACTGTAGAAGGGAAGGGAGGGCTGCTCTAGTGCCCCCCAGCTTCTAGCCTGAGCCACTGCAGACATGTGCCTGTATTTCTTCAGTCCAGAGGGAATGCCTGTGTAGTTACAAACTGGTTCATCCTATGCAAGTTAAACTAACCTGCAAAGATTGAGTCAGTTCAGGCTCAGTGTTTTTGAATGTCTGTCCCTAGCCTGCGTTCACACATATACACACAAATGCCAGTGGGTGGGCAGATGCAATGTGGCCTGAAGTGATTATATGTGAGGGAAGGAGGTGGAAGGAATGTTTTCCATGGGGAGGCCCTAGGAATTGTGGCTGACCCAACTAGCATTCTGTTCCAGGTGAGAAACAAAACTAACAAACATAGCTTTGCTTTTTCCCTTTCTGCCTTCTCTGTGTCTGTCTCAAGTACAAATGCCATACGTTCGCCAACCTGATTGACTGGCCCCAATGCATATGTTTTTTGGCGGAAAAAGGCTTCCTTAGTCCTTTCCTTCAGATGTATATACCCATTCTGGGCCAGATGGAGCCTGACCCTCTCTGTTTAAAATCCCTCTTACAAAGCCTATTTCAACCAACTTTGCCACTGTTCACTACAAAAGAGTCTTGTTTGCAAAACAGACATGTCCTGAGAGGGGCTAGCAGAAAAATGTAGGCACCATATGGCAATGGATTCTTTCAATTTTTCATGCTGCTTGCAATTATTTCAGTACCTGAAAGTTGCATTGTTTTTACAGTCAGGGCTGCGCAGCCCTCCACAGAGCCACTGAGCTGGCATTTCTGGAAGCCCAGCAAATGTTTTAAAGTATAAATCAGATGATCAATTTAAATGTATTTTTCATATATTTAAAAAACAAACAAACCCCTAACATGTGTCCTGTGTCTTCTGTATGTCATGCAGACTACTAGGTCTTTGGGCAGAGACTGACTTTACATTCACATCTCGTATAGCTCCCATGTATATTGTTGGCACATATCTAAAAATAACTAATTGTGGAAAATAATTAAGTAACTGCAGATGCACACACTCTCTATCATGTGGACCTGGGGAAAAAGGGCAGAGAGGAACCAGCCAGAAACTCCAGCTGGTAGGAACAGCTGCAGAAGCAGCCGCAGCAGGGACCTCTGGGGCATGTCTACCCCACATTGGATGGGAGAGCGGGGCCGAGGTATGTTTTCACAGCGGTGCTCCCTCTAGCACTGTCAGTGTGGTGCAGACATGCCCTTGGAGATTCAGAGAACTTTCCTTGGTTTTAACTGTCTTTTTCCATGCTCTTTGCTGTTTCAGGTTTGCTTCAACCCTCTTTTATCACACTAATTTCTTCCATCTCAGCTTCGCTTCACACCAGTTCCTCTCATCTTCTTCTCTTCTCTCTTCCTGCTTCCTTCCTCTCCCTACCCTCCAGTGTCTCATCCACTTTTATACTTTTTTAACTAAACCTGTGGACCCCCAAAAATGTAGAACTAGGATGATGTTTGCTGACATCATGCTGTTTCTGGGTTAAATACCTATCCTCTTAACCTGTGTCTGTCTTCCCAAGATTTTTGCATCAGGGACTGTCTGCTTCTCTGTTTATTTTCAGTGTGAAAAGCCACCTTTATCTAGTTCAGTACAGTAATCAATGGTAAACTATGCTTAAAGTAAGAAATCACTATTTGGAGGGTACTGAAATAGGATTGAATCTAGCTGTATCTATCTAAACACAAACTTCGTACATCAAATGTGAACCTGATGTAAGCTGTACATATCTGAGAGTCACAGGAGTGTTATAGGTATAAACTGTTTTAATCTGCAACCACAGAAGGCAGAGGGAAGATGGCAGAAGGAGAAATAATCAATGGATTATTGATCTCCATGGCAGAAGGGTAAATAAGTGGATAGTAGAAAACTTACAGATGAGGATTATATGCTTTTTTAACACTGTTCATAGAATCATAGAGAAGTAGGACTGGGGAGGATCTCCTGAGGTCATCTAGTCCAACCTCCTGCCTGAGGCAGGATCATCCTTATCCGAACCATTCTGTACAATCCTTAATCTAAACTCTTCATAAAACTACTATCAACCCTGACATCACGCAAGACATGCTGTTGTTCCCTTTACAACTCAAATTTTAATCTGTTTATGTACAAATTACAAATTTCGCTTTGATTTTTATGAAGGGCCTGCATCCTTTCAATGTATCCTACCTCCGTCATCTTGTTCTAAGCAGATAGTGGCCTGGTGTCTAATGCCCCCTGTACACGTTCCATGTTTCATGCAATTACCAGGTTAATTATGTCATTAATTTAAACTGGCTACAGGTGCAAGTTAGCTATCCCACCACAAAAAGGTTCAACCAGCTATAAATTTATCACTGGAAAATGTATACTAACTTCATAGCTGGTTGCTACCCAGCTTTAATTTGCACATGTAGCAGAGTCAGCTCCTGTGGTTGGGAGCCCCATCAGTTGACTGGGCTCCCAGTTCAGGGGTGCACCATGCACAGCTGGAGCTGGGAGTCCCACAGCTGAGGGGACTCTCAGGGCCAGCAGCCCCTGGCAGCTGTAGACTCTGGGTCCTGGCAGCCATGGGGTGGGGTACGGCTGCAGTCTCCCAGCACCAGGGGTGCATAGGGCACCCTGCTATGTGTAGGGTACCCCTGTAGCTGGGAGATTCTGGCTGCTGTGATCTACCAGCTGCAGCGATGTGTGGTGTACTCTGTGGTTGGGAAATCACAGCAGCTGCAGTCTCCCAGCTGTGGGAGTGCATGGAGTTGTCCTGTGGCTGGTAGCTTTGTCAGTTGAGAGGGCTTCTAGCTGCGGGAGCTTGCTTCTTACCGATGTATGGGAAGCCCTGATTCAGGCTCCCCCTGAACTGGCAGTAAGGTGCAGTGAGATCTAATGCATGATCCCACAGTCACACCTGCTGTGCACATGTAGCATGGCAGGAGACACAGTTGTGTGAATTATGCATTAGATCCCATTATACCCTGAATGTCAGTCCATAAATAAGTTAATCAGGACACATTATCAGTACTGTAATAGAACTTAATAGAGAAGAACAAAAAAGAAACTATTCTAGATAAAGACATTTTTCTTTAAAATCTGTGTAAGAACTGGGGTTTGAAGGAATGGAACTCCTTCAGAAGCAGGGCAAAGAAACTAGTGATAGGACTGTCAAACTTGGAGGCAGTCATGGAGATGAGCGGAGCTAAACTGAGCAAAGAGAGAGATGCACAATTCAGAGGAGAAAATCCCCCAAACACTTTAGTCATAAAAAAAATCTAGGCTAGAAATTGCTTATCCCAGTGTTTGTTTGGTCTAGATGTATATATAGTAAAATCTCTGTTCTCCGGCATGATGGGGAAATGCCAAGTGCCAGTTATGTAAAAATACCTGAGTGGGAGGGGGCTTGCACATTGCAGCGGGAGCCTGGGGTGGTGAATGGCGGCGGTGCAGGGTGGTTGCACATAGCTTGCACGCAGTGGCGGCATCACGTGATGGTGGATGGCAGAGGCGGTGTGGCAGTAGTGGCATTGTGCCGGTTAATAGAGTATTCCAGCTAGTAGAATGCTAGATAGCAGGGATTTTACTGTATTTCTTATACAATCTAAAGTAAATATGAACTGGATTTTGAAACTTCTGCAGTGTGCTTGTGTTAGGCACTTCAATTATCAGGTGGCCTTGAAAATCTAAAGTGTAACTAGAGTGCTTACAAGGTTAGAGCAATGGGGAAAGATATGCTTAAGCATCTGAATTTCCTCGGCATGGATGGGCCAGCACTCATCTTGAAGGCCTAAGGAAGCTGAATCACCAGCCCTTATTTCTGTAGAGGTAAAAGAAAGAAGTGCCCCTATTTTTGGCCTCTCTGGTACAGGACTGATACCTGCTTAGTCCAACGGAAACTTAAGTGCATGTGGGTCCATCGTGGTAGGGCCCAACCACAACATTTGTCCTGTATCATATGAGCTACTGTTACCATTAATCTCCTTTCTAAAACGTGGTAGATCAGAACAGTGGGAGACTCATGAAGATGGTGGCACGAAATCTTGCACGAAGGAAGTATTGATGTAATCAGCTACCCACTACTAGCAGGACATTTTTATCGTAAGTGCTGGCTACCAGCTGCCTGACTTGCCTCTGAATGTGGCAGTTGCATGCACTTCACCTGTGAGACATCATTCGCAGTAGTGGGGAGTTCCATTTAAATAAAATGAGTGGCACGAGCCTCTCACTAAAACTTTATACATACCCAGGTGATCACCCCCCTCCCCCCCCCCCCCGATTAGCTTTGAGACTAATTCATTCAGAGAGACCTAAGCTTTCATAGGTGGCAGCTTCTTTTATCAGAAGCTGGGTGTTGCCTATAAAAGCTTATGGGCCACTTAGTTTGTTAAGGTGCCAGCCACTCTCCCCTGTCTTCTGCCTAACATTAAATATTATTATAGAGTATATGTGTCTATATTTATTTATTTGGGACATCGAGATACATATTTCAATATAATATGAACATGGCAAAACCTTAACATTAGTAGGGCCCAGAACCATTTCTCTCTACTGCTTTCTTCCTGATCTTGTATGGCCAGGGGGAGAGGTGAGTGTTTGAAGCTGCTGCTGAGCCATCTTCACTGCCAATGACTGGTGTGTGCTGCACTCTTGTGAGAGCAGGTGGGCTGGGTTACTTCCCTGGCAGAAGACTTTGGGTCAGAAGGAAAGCAAATAGAGACATGGCCCCTGGTCCTTACTTCTCTGACTTGTTGAGGCCCAGAAATCTTATTCACAGTTCTCCACCCACCTAAGCTTTCTCATGCGGGTACCAAGAGAAAGTACCATGGGACTGTTTGTGGCAGTCCAGTGAAGTCTTCAGCTACAGGGTCCAGTTTGGTACATTTTAGGTCCATGGTACCACCAGCTCAGTTATTGGCTCAGTCTGTTTTAGCAAAGTCAGCTGCATAGAAGGACCAGATTCTTTGAGATGGAATCTTAAAAGAAGACTTGCTTGCTCATGGAAAGAGTCCCTTGGTTTCTTCTCTAAATTTGGCTCATTACCCAATCTGTAACCAGTGCCTGGAAAAAAACAAGAGTAATCCATTTTCTCTGGATCATACCTGACTCCACTCAATGAACACACTTATATGCAGCATTAGTATTATTTCCCAAAACTACAGCAACAAACTGCAGGCTTTATTACATAGAGCCCTATTCAGAACTGAAATGGAACAAAATGATAATGTAAGTAAATCAATTCATGTTTTCTGCTTTTTCCCATATAAGGATCAGAAACAGTCTTTTCCCTATAAGCTTCCTAGCTCGGGCATCCCAAGGCAAAACCACCAACTCTTAATAGGAAGACTTTTACCTAGCATTAGGATCAAGCTGTAAAATCTGGACTAGATTTCAAATGCTTCAAAGTTTGAGGGTGTTAGCATTTTGTAGTTTGGTTCAGGTCCATTTCCACCTTTCTCTTACCAAAAGTGCTTCCTCAGTTTAAATTTGCTATCCTCGTCTCAAGTTTGTGAACACTGGCTTGCTTAATTTGCAATGAACAGCTGCAAGTAGATTTCAAGGAGGGAGAATATGCTAAGCAAATTAGTTAGCAGTTTAAGTGCACAGCAGTCAGCAGTCTTTCATCTGCAATATTGTATGCTAGTCTATGAATTCTGGGATATGTTTCTGCAGTTCCAGAAAACTTTCAGATACTGTATGCAGAATTCCAATGAATTGAAACTTCCTATAAAAGTTCTCAGTGTAACTTCTTCAAGGATTTAACCTCCTCTACCCAGTGTCTGTGGAACAACCAGGGATTTTTCCCATTATCCCTAAAATATTGTCAGTGTTTCAGTTAACAGACTCAGTTTTAAGCAATTCAACTCTTTTGATGGGAGGAAACAGGATTTATTGATGCAGTGCACTAATCCTGAATGCATTAATGCTAAAGCAAGAGCCCTTGACCTCCTTGATGTGAAGGGGATAGGAATTATAGAAAGCCCATTGTATCCTCTTGTCTTTGATATCTCTTATTTTAATACCACTATTTAATGGTACGAAATTTCTGGCTTTTGTGACAGCCATAAGTTTGACCACTGATTTAATCCCTATAATTTGGTGATTGCTCTATGCTATTTTTTAAATAAAATATATTTTATTACATAATGTCATCTACTGCTATAATTGGTGGGATATTTTTGTTATCCTGGAAGAAAGAAATTTACTAGGTCAACATCATTACAGTATAATCCATTGTTTTGCTATTAGCTTCCTACCACTAAGCCTGTTTGCTCCTAGCTACAAAGTAATATGATTGCATAGGATTGCAAAGTAATATGAATGGTCAGAATAACCATGAAACCACTTTGTACAGGCATGGAAGAAAGTCCTGTGGAGGAAACAATACTGTCAAAACATGGCTCCAACATTGATTTATAGAAAGCACAATTTGTTCTGTGACTCATTGGCAGGTAAAATTACATTGTCTCCTCTCTAAAATGCTTATATTTAAAGATATACTTATTTAAACAACATCACAGAAAATCGAATTTGATGTGCTTGGGACTGTTCACAATTCTACACCTGTAGAGTACAGACAGCTCCCTGCTGTAACTCAGCTCCCTGTGCAGCTGCCTGCTGTAACTGAGAGGGCTTTGCAGGAAGCGTTACAACACTCCCCTGGACCAAACAGAAGTTCATTGTTGGTTCCAAGAGGGAGGGAAAACTAGCCGCTGCCTGCCAACCTGCAACCAGTTTCCCCTAGCAGTGGTCCCTCCTCTCTCTAAGTCTGTCACTGTTTCAGAATGGGAGGGGGAAAAGGGATCAGAGGGAGTTTGTTCTAGGGGTTCCCTAGCCAGGGTTGGAGGGTGAGGTAGGTGAATTGGAGACCCTTCACCCTGGGGGAGGGGAGGTCTGAAAAAACTCCAGATCGAATTCTCTTCACTCTTTCCCCCCCTCCCCTGAAAACAGCTGGAGGTTGGCAGGCAGCACAGACACAAGTTACAGAAGACTCTCTGTTTTGAAACCTCTTTATCTGAACCCTCATTCAAATGGGGGTTCAGATTTTTGCTGATCAGACATTTTTAAGCTATGTGCAGCCCTGCATTTGTGTTTGGTCATGGCTGTAGACTGCTCCCTGTTGCCAGATTGGGTGAAAATTATCACTTCTGTCAATGCATCTGTAGGCTTTTGCTTTAGTCCTTACCAGGGATGTGGTCTCATGCCTAGTGCTAACAGTAGCACCTAGATATCACTATGTAGGTCCCCTTAAATAGGTTAAACCATGACTTCACTATGGTTTACTGCATCAGTTAGGCAAGAATTTCTTGTGTTAATATAAATGAGGACTCCATTGTCCAAGATGGCCACTGTGCACAAAGCCTTACCTCCACCTAGTGTCATATATTTGAAGGGACCAGGGTTGGGAGAGCAGTTTCATTTTGTCTCCTATCTTCTTCTGTCAACTTGAGCCAGAGTCTGAGGAATGCTTACTCAGAACCACCTTCTCTTTATAACTGATGAACCGAGAGAAATTAGTTAATAACTTGCTTCCAGTAAATTTTTTTGAAAGAATACCAATTTGCATTGAACTTTGTGAAACTTTTGGAATTTGTGGATATTTACAGAATACCCAACAGCTGCACAAGTACTCACAAAGACTGGAAAACATTAAACCATAACAAATAGAAAATTTACTACTTTTATTACAAAAACATTGGAGGGTCATTTTTTGTATTAGCCGATTCAGAGCTGTGCTTTATCACACTGTTCTAGGTTGTAAGGTTCTGGAGCAAATGCATACCGTCCCTCCATACTTTAACTGTAGCCCTTGCAAAACAAACACGATATTCAGTGCCTCAAATAATATTAGAAGACATTGTTAAATAATTAAAGTGTAAGCATTTGAAACCATAATGTCAAATATGCAACCTTATAGAAAGCTTCTTACGGTTATTTAAAAGTTTTGTCTTCAAACTAAATGCTTTCTAGAATTTTAGACTAACAGTAGTAGATGGGAAGCTGTGTGTTAATGTTTATGGGATTTATGAAATACTGTGCATCAGAACTACTATAAGTTACCCATAGAAATATCTGTGCATCTGAAGAAGAGACTTCCTACACTGATAATAGTTTCAGAGTCTCTAAGTAGTGTCATTTTTCTGTGGTTGCTAGGAACTTGGACTTCTGTGTTAACACTCCAACTGCTAATGGGTGTAAAGGGCACTTTTTAATGGAATCTTTATTAGTAAATGATAGGCTAACAGAAGAGCAGTGTTTTATGTTTGAGAAGATTAAACAAAACTTATGTTACCGTGTTGGGTAGTGAGGAAATAGAACGAGGCAAAGGATTTACAGGAAGATAAACTGCCATCATGATTAATGAAGCTGGTCTCTCATCAAACACCACGTGAAAATGTTGATTTCCTTTTAAATAAATTATACAGCTTGAGCAATGGACAAGTAGGAAATTAACATATGTTGGAAATAAGTCAAACAGTATTCAGAGTAAAATTTGCGAAGTTAAATCATGTAGAGAATTCAATTAAATAATATATTAAGTGCTCTTTGTGAAGGAACTGGGAGGGGGGTATGTGTACACATGTTTCTTTCGGTTATTAATTGTAATACCATGGAACTGAATTTGCCATATCCACATAATTTGTAAGCCCAATACTCTAAGTAAAACTTCTTAAATAAACATGCTGGTAATTTTTTTTTGACTGCCATTCATATTAGATTTTTCTCACTAGCCACTACAAGAGTGCTTAAGCATTTCTTAGATAAATTACATTTTCCTGGTGAAGTCTTTAATAGAATTCATGGAGTTCTGTCTTCTAGTTTAAAGGAGGTTGAGCTTGGAGAATACTGTTTATGTACAATCATCATATTCTTGCAGGTTATTGTGAAGGGGGAAGCTTGTATTGTGCTCAGATGAGTTTGACTCAGGAAGTTCATTCTCAACAGAAGCTTATGAAATGGGAATCCCCCCCCTCCTCCCCCTGAACCTTTTCCCTACCACCTCACTTCTTGTACTAGGCAGCACAGTTTGGGAAGGAAATAAGCAGTTAACAGTGGTGAAAGTGTTATTTTAAATAGCCAATTGCTCAAATCAAGAGTGAGACCTTATAAAGGGGGATAAGGCAAAAATGCCGTGTTTATTAATTGCATGAAGCAGATACATAAGCTTGGACACACCAGTCATACAAGCAGACATACACAAACATACATACAAACATACAGACAAAACCACTCCAGTAAGATGTTATAGTTACCAGCAGAAGTTACTCAATGTTAGCACTGGATGGTCAGTCCAGGCTCATTGAGGGTGATGGGAGCAGGGGTAAACAGATGCACCTGTGCTCCAGGAGGTTGCAAAGAGTGGATTCCCATTTTGGCTTGTCTGCATCTCACTTTTATAGGGATTTCATGTCTTTGTTCAGCACTGGGGGTTTTCCATGTTTAGTTCTTAATTAGAGGTTGTTTCTTATCTATCTTCTGATTATCTCAACTTGAGGGCATTCCAGTAAAGTTGGCATCTCAGAGTTGGTATTTCAGTCTTGAAGCATTGTGTAGTTGATATCTCTGCCTTGAAGCATTGTGTAGTTCAAATGGCAGGACATGCAAAATTCCTTCTTCTCACTATCTTTTTTGCACCTGATCACAGATGAGTTCTTCAGCTATCCATTAATTAGCTTAATTAGTTTACTGTCTGGTAACTCATGCATTGGTGCCGTGTTGCTTACACAATTAGTTAAATCTTCTGTTTTCATGCAAATAGTTACCATTCTTTCACAATTCAATCTCTCACACAGACACTCACATACACAGGGCATACAAAGTTCATTTACACATGTCAAGCAGGTAACAAGCACAAAGTGGACTTTTAGTTGTTCATAAAAGACAAAAATTAAGCTAATACAATCATAGAGGTTTATCAATTCAATACTATTATCATTAAGCATAATAACTAATATGCAAAAATTCATGCTATAGAAGAACAGGTTAGGGACTATTTAGAAAAGCTGGCTGTGTGCTAGTCAGTGGGGCTGGATGTGATGCACCTAAGGGTGTGGAGGGAGTTGCCCAATGAGATTGCAGAGCTACTGGCCATTATCTTTGAAAAGTCATGGTAATAAGGAGACGTCCTGGATGACTGGAAAAGGGCAAATATAGTGCTCATATTTAAGAAAGGGAAAAAGGAGGATCCAGGGAACTACAGACCTCACCTCAGTCCCTGGAAAAATCATGGAGCAGATCCTCAAGGAATCCATTTCTAAGCACATGGAGGAGAAAAAAGTGATTAGAAACAGGCAGCATGGATTCATCAAGGGCAAGTCATTAGGGCTTTGTGAAGCTTCAGGTGGTGATTCGATTTGGAGGCGATTCGGCCCAATTTGATGGCCGAATCTCTGAATCCAAATCGAATTAGGGGACCAGTTAAAAAGTCTGAATTGATTTGAAACTCTCTGAATTGATTCAGAAAAGATTCAGAGATCTTCAGTGATTCAGGTAGTCCCCACCTGCTGCGGCAGGGAGCTGGACCTGGACTCCAAGCTGGTAAGTAGGTGGCGGGGGAGGGGGGGCTGGAGGAGAGGGGGGGGACCATGCAGAGGACCCCTGCCAGGCCCCATCCCCTGCCTGCTCCTCCAGCCCCCTGACCCCTAACTGCTCCCCCAGCCCCCCCCCATGGCTGCCCTGCCCACTCCAGCTTCCAGCCCTTTAAAAAAAGCTGCCACTCAATGCCTGCTGCCCAGCTGGGGAGTGATCCCTGCTGCCCCACACTGCCCCTTGCTGTGTGGGGGGGCTCTATCATGAGCCCCCTGACCCCTGCCCACTCTCCCAGTCCCCCCATGGCTGTCCCACCCACCCCAGCGCCTGACCCTTTATGGAAAAAAAAAGAAAAAAAAACCCCACTCACTGGCTCCTGCTATGGCCTTGGGGCTTCTGGGGGCTCATGCAGGCCCCCCCCATGTAGTGTGGGGCAGCAGGGATCACCCCCCACTGGGGAGGAGCCAGTGACTCGGGGCACTTTTTGTTTTGTTTTTTCTTAAAGGGCTGGAGCTGGGGCAGACGGGGCAGCCATGGCAGGGTTGGGAGAGCAGGCGGGGCTCGTGGCAGAGCCCCCCACACAGCATGGGGCAGTGGGGATCGTCCCCATGCCTGTCAGCAGCCAGTGAGTAGGTTTTTTTTTTTTCCAAAGGCCCCAGGAGCTGGGGCTGTGTGGGGCAGCCATTAGTGGGGCTGGGATAGTGGCTGGGAGATGGGGCCAATTCAGAGATTTGGCCGATTCAGCACCATCCGAATCTCCGAATCAGATTTGGCCAAATTGATTCAGGATAATGACTCAAATCACTGTCCACCGAATCAGCTGAATCCAAATCTGAAGCAAATACTAGCCACTTTGCACAGGCCTACAAGTCATACCTGACCAACCTGATTGCCTTCTATGATGAAATGACTGGCTCTATGGATGCAGGGAGACCAGTGGATGTGGTGTACCTTGATTTTACCAAGGCTTTTGATACGGTCTCCCACAATGTTCTCGCAGGCAAGCTAAGGAAGTATGTGCTGGATGAATGGACTGTGAGGTGCATGGAAAAATGGCTGGAGCATTGGGTTCAAAGGGTAGTAATCAATGGCTTGATATCTAGTTGGAAGCTGGTATCAAGTGGAGTGCCCCAGGGGTTGATTCTGGGACTGGGTTTGTTCAATGTCTTCATCAATGACTGGAAGATGGCATACAGTGGAGCCTCAGCAAGTTTGCAGATTACACCAAGTGGTGGGGGGTGGAGTAGATATGCTGGAGGGTAGGGCTAAGATTCAGAGTGATCGTGACAAATTGGAGGATTGGGCCAAAAGGAATCTCATGTGGTTCAACAAGAACAAATGCAAAGTCTTGCACTTAGGACGGAACAATCCCATGCAACCGTACAGCCTGGGGGCTGACTGGCTGGGCAGCAGCTCTGCAGAAAAGGACCTGGTGGTTACAATGAACAATAAGCTGAATATGAGCCAACTGAATATATGCCCTTGTTGACAAGAAGGCTAACAGAATGGTGGGCTGCATTGGTAGGAGTGTTGCCAGCAGGTCAATACAAATGATTCTTCCCCTCTATTGAGCACTGCTGAGGCCACATCTGAAGTACTGTGTTCAGTTTTGCACCCTCCCTGCCCCCCCGCCCCCCCTCCCTGAAGGATGTGGACAAATTGGTTAGGGTCCTGCAGAGGGCAACAAAAATGCTCAGGGGGATGGGGCACATGAGGAAAGACTGACAGAACTGGGCTTATTTAGTCTAGAGAAGAGGAGACTGAGAGGGGATTTAATAGCAGCCTTCAACTACCTGAAGTGGGGTTTGAAAGAGAATGGAGCTAGACTATTCTCAGTGGTGGCAGATGACAGAACAAGGAACAATGGTCTTGAGTTGCAGCAAGGGAAGTTTAGGTTAGATATGTGGGAAAACTTTCTCACTAGAAGGGTAGTAAAACATTGGAACAGGTTACTTAGACAGGTTGTACAATCTCCATCCTTGGAGGTTTTCAAGGCCTGACTAGACAAAGCCTTGGCTTGTATCACCTACTTGAGGGTGTTCCTGTTCTGAGCAGGGAGTTGGACTTGATGATCTCCTGACATCCCTTCCAACCCCCATTTTCTATGACTCCAGGGTCATTGTGTTATGAAGCAAGGGGGACCTCAAATCTTCCATTGCTTTTATAAACAGGGAGGTGAGATGCCTTCAACTGAAAGGGAAGACTCCTCAGATAGTCTTTTGAAGCTTTTTCTTCTCTTTTTTTTCATCTCGACCTTGTTTGGATTTAGTTTGAGCCAGCTGTTCTTCTGTACAAGATTGTGATGTTGTTTACAAAGTTGAATGATCAGGTCTTGAATTATCCACCTTACATGGATTAATTTAGATGGTGGAGTCATTTGTTATATATGCACTTTCCTTTGAGACTTTGAAGGTGATGCCAGGATTAGGTCTTTATCAGATAATGTATTTTTATGACCCTTAGAGCTTTTGGCAAATAGTTGACACACACTAATGGAAACTTCGACTCACGCTAACTGAAGTCATATGCGTAAGGAAACTTTGGCTTGTTGACAGCAATTACATACTTTTAGAGGTTTTTAGAGATGGATTTGGTTAACACAAGTTGTATTACATGAATAAAGACCTAGGACTCTTTGGAAAATCAGTCTAATATCAAATGAAAGCATCTAATACTGAAGGATATAGGGAATTGATTCAGGTGTAATTTTGTTGTTTTCAAGAAAACGGCATCAGGGATGAACTTATTCAAAAGCCTTTTTCCCCTCTTAATGTAAAACACAATATATTGGCTTTGTTATACATAGTTCAGTTTGCAAAACAATATAGTTATTTTCAATACTGAATAATCAGAAATATCAAGTTGTGGTAGTTAATTTTCACTTTGAGCTATTTAACTTTTGGAAGAAGCATCTGTCCCCAGAAAAGACAGATGCATTTTCTCTTCTGGCAATGCAAGACCTCACAACATTTCTAGCATGTTTTGGTATGCAAACTAGCTCATAGCAGAATAGCTGTAGCAGAATAGAACACATATGTACGTCCGTCACTAAACCCACTTATAAAAGTATGAATTGCTTAACAATTAGACAGAAGTATATTTTTATATTGCAGTTCCCTTTCAAGCAGTTCTGAGTGGAAAATGGAAGAGTTGTTGAATATATAGAAAAATGGGACAAAGTAAAAGACAAGATAGTAAAAAGTGGGGTCGAGGGGGAAGGGGGGAAGCAGGCTACTTTAACCAACCACCAGTACAGAATGTAGTACTTGCCTTTGTATTACTTAGTGAATTATGAACACTAATGTTTTAGTTTAACTGATAACTTGGTAACAATGAATTTTCCACCTCCTTTAAATTATTTGTTTTTTTCCTTGTGTTTCTGCCTTAGATAGAAATGCATGTTAGAAAGGTATCAAGAATGTTTTCCAGTTGCCATCTTGGTTTCTGATTGGATGCACAGCTGTTTTCTGGTCCTAATTAACAGAGTTAAAATCTTATAAGAATGGCCTGCATTCTCTGTGCAGACTGGGCTCATAAATCTGAGGGTTTTGAATGCATTCTAAATAATTTATCTGAATTTTTTGCTAGACATGTAACTGCAGAGTCCAAAATAACATATTTTTGCTCCAAAATTATGTAGGTAAAGGATTTTGCCAGAGAAGTTCAGTCATTTGTCTTACCTACAATTTGCTTGAGTATTGTTTTGCATATTCACCTTCTGTCTTTGTCCCTTTCAATTTCCTTCTCTGATCCACTTTATACTTTTCCTTACTTTCACACTGTAAATCTATTTTAAATAAAATTATTTTAATTACTCTTTTGTTGCTATTTTCCTTTTTCATCCTCTTTCTTTAGAAAATAGAGATTTCTTTTTTTTGCTTTGTGATTTTTTTTATGTTCATCCACATTTTTATGTCTACTCTGTTGATCTTATGCATCTTCTATTACCTCTTATTCTCCAATCACACCCTGTTGTTTTTGAACAACTTCCTCTCTGTTCTTTGTTACACGAGCAATAAGACTAGATAGGTGCTTATCGACCTTTTTTCATTTGCAGACCCCTAAAACAATTTTGAATGGAGGTGCTTGACAACCTTTGGAAATTTTGAATGGACCCCTTTGAATTGTAAGCGTGGGTATTCACATACTTTTGACTTATCATAATCATCCGTCATGGACCCCTTAGACATAGTCTGTGGATCCAGGGGTGTGTGGACCATGGGTTGAAAACCACTGGACTAGATGATCAAAATACCCCCTTCTGTCCTTAAACTATGAATCAAGGAATCTGGTGTTCTTGCTGTCAGATATATCCTGTTGCCTCTTCAAGGACTTAACACCAACAATTACATACTTTACGGATTGTCAAAGAACCTGTGCAAGATCATTAGACAAGTAGCAGTATTCCCATTTTACAATGGAGAAACAAAGTTAAGAGGTCAATGGCCAGATTTTCTCTGGCACAAATGGCTGTTTGATATTCAACTTCTATTGCTTTTTTTGTGGGATTCTGAAATATTCTTTGAGCCTTTAACAATTTTGCTTCGAGTGGATGGCTTAAGGCTTTTGCATTAGAGCTGCAGTGACAGTGCTCCCAGACTCAAGTCAGTCCATTAGGTTAGATAAGATTCCCTCATCACCACTGATCAGCTGTAACAGGTTCCCAAAATCAGAATGCAATCTGTGGCCTATCGTAATATTTAATGAGTTACCCCAGAACAATGGTTCTCACTTTTTCAGACTTGAGGCACCCCTCAGAAAATGCCAGCTCTTCATTTTCACTTTTTTTTAACTATAGAAAAGTAATGGGTTATTCTTATGTTGCAAAGAACTCAAAGATCACAAGTCAGAAATTTAACACAGTGGATTCCTATGTGAAAATTCTGGGTTTATCTTGTGAATCATAGTTGCACACCTGAAAGTGCTAACATTGTGTGTCACCGTGGGGCACCCTTGAAAATGTCTAAAGGCATCCCATAGTGCCACAGTACTCTGGTTGAAAGTCACTGCCCTAGAAGATACCCAAGCTGCACACTGTATAGTTCATTCTTAAACTATTTGATCATTCCAGACATATCCTTCATATGAGGAGTGGGGAGGAAGATAAAAGGAGGAACCAGAAGCTTTCTAATGCTAAGCAGTCCCTGCTTCTTTTCATAATTGGAAATCTCCCTTAAAGCACAAAGTGCAAAAATGGAATTTAAAACAACCTTTTGTGGAGGTCTCCATTATTGGGTGGTGGCAAGGTCTTTTCTATTATGCTTGACCCTACTTGGCTTAAAACGTTTATCACGGGCTTTTTAATATATTTAAGTGACTTTGGCTCTTTAACTTTTAACACTTTCCCAATTAAGATGTTCAGGCCTTGGACTTGCATATCTTCTCAGAGCTGCTGCCAATTGATTTATTCCCTGATAAGGCTGTTGACTGAAATGGTAGAGAGGAGTTAAAAAAAAAGAATTTGAACTTTTGCATTGTTTTCCTCATGTTTCTTATTTTTAAATGGAACCTTTTCAGCAATAAATTAGCTGCAAACAGAATATAATTTTTTTAAAGTAATTCTGGTAATGATTAAAAGTATGTATTAGGACAAATCCAGCATTTTACAAATTGACAGCTAGAGGGAACCTAAGGTCCTGGCACACATTACACTTAAGATGTGATTAACCAGTTAATCACGTCATGAGTTGTTACCCAGCCACCCATTAATGCAATTGATGGTGTGATAGAACAACGAATAAGCCACCATGTTATTACACAAAAAAATGTATAATAACTTTGTGGCAGCTTCCTGTTATGCTATTAATTGAACATATGGCTGGGGGTCTGAGCCTTGGGGGCAGAGCTGGGAGCTCCATCAGCTAATCCAAGCTCCTAACTATGGGAGCAGATGATGTGCCCCCAATCTGGGAGCCCTATCAGTTGATGGGGCTCCTAGCTGTGGGAACTTGTTCCTTGCCACTGCAGGGGGAGCTCCAGATTGTGAACCCAGGCTCCCCCTCCACTGGCAATAATGCATGATGGGATCCAACGCTCAGTCCTACAGTAACACCTCCTGCTGTACATGTGTGACATGGGAGGGAGCATGAATGTGGGGATTGCACACCAGATCCCATTGTGCCTGTTCTTCCATGGACCTAAGTTCATTATCCTGAGACCTGGCCTATGCAGACAGATCCTTGAGTGTAGAGGTGCTATGGTCTGCCAGTGCGGAGCAGACTGCAGGATCAGAACAGAAGCCTCTTTTATATATATAGAAATAATATATATTCCATACAAGCTACAGTTTCCAAAAGAACATTTTAAGTACTTTCCACAGAACAGATATACTGAATGCTGTAAGAGAAAAGATACAAAAGTACTGGAAACTGGCTCAGCAGCTGCAGAGGTGGCTTAAGCATGTATGAAGAGAGATAAAATGGGACCTTGTCTCCACTGGCAAGTTCCAGATCCAGAATCATGTAGGAGAGACCCTACTTATAGAATATTTGAACTCATAAAATGTGACTCTTTCCTGTGCCACATGACTACTGGGAAAGAAAGAAACTGCAAAGAGGTACCAGACACATACTGAAGCTGGCAGAAGCAGATACAGAAAAAATTAATTTTCTGATAGACACTGATAATGTTTTATGCATTTTTACATGACTTTCTTTGCCTTGAGCTGACTGGCTTTTACCTTCACAAGCACCTTCCTACCTGCTGTCACTTAGAGTTACCTAACCAAGATTAGGTCAATCTGAGTCTTGAACTGTATGCACATACAGGGTGTTTAGAGTGGACAAAATGGTCAGCCTGATCTTAGTTCACCTAAGGAAGTGCACTACTTAGATCAGGCTAAACCACACCTGATCTAACTGAACATGTGTACACATTCAGAGTGTGGCCCTGGGGCTGGGAAAACCTAACCACTCATCCCAGCCCCAGGCTGCACTTTTCCTACCGTCCCCTGCCCACCCTGACCAGGCTACTCCCTGCCATTCAAGAAGGTATGTGAACTGTCAGAGGGTTTCTCCCTAGAATAATAGGAAATTATGTAGTATTTGCTGGCAAATTCAAACTTTGAAAGCCAATGATGTTTTCTGTATATCAGCAAATCTGCAAATTAATATTTCAACTCTTTTGTGAGGTCATCTATTTTGTCGTTATTATTTTGTTAGAGCTGAGGGTGTTTAAGCAATCACAAAGCTAAGTCATTTTGAGCTTCAGGATAACTTTCTTTATACACCTCTTGAGAATCCCCACTGCATATTTGAAGTAACTTTTAAATAATTTAGCACATAGTCAGGGCCAAGCTGTGAAACATGAAGAACATCTTATGGCAATACCTCTACTATTCTGAACACTCCAAAATCAGACATTGAAATGTAAGAAAAGGCCAGGGAAATGCATTCAATTATTTACTTTATTTCAGTTCCAAAAAATCTGCAGGTAAATGCAGCAAAGAAACAACAAAATTGATTATCTTCTTATAAGATCATCAGATAAACTGTTCCCAAAAATACAAGAGGCATAATGAAAAATGTTCATATTGAACTGAATCAGATGGAGACCACTAGTTAAAATAATATAGTGTAATTAAAGTAAGATTAATAGGTTTTTGTTCAATATGTTTAACAATTATATCATTGGGAGCTACAGATAAGATTTCCACTACCATTACAGGTATGTAACTGTTTGTTTCTTAACCTGGCATTACAGAATTTATCTTTACCAAAACTTTATTGAACCTACAGTGGTTCTTCTAGTAAACAATCACTGCTCATAAAACAAATAATACTGATAGTTCTTTAATAAAATGTACTATTTGTTTTCCAGATAGTCTTTACAAATAAATAAAAAAGTTAAAAGGCTGATAAAGTAAAGGCCCTACCAAACGCACATTATGCCCTGTAAAATAGAAGTTACTGTTGTATCATACTCAAAAGGGGAAGCTTTGCATCTGATTGGGTGATTTGAAAAACAGCTGATCAGAATGTGTCTTTGGATAGGGTGCTACCACTTATACCCTGTTTATTGCTAGGAAGCCAGAATCCCCAACTTCAGTATGAGTTTGCTTAAGTAGTGAATCTAATATCACTTTAAGGGTTTTTTTTCTCTCTCTCCACTTGAGAAGTTATAAAATGTGAAGGACGCATGTCCAAAAGGAGAATCCCCCTTGGGCAAGGTGATATAGTCCAGCCATTTTCCCCCAGCTGAAATTATAGAAGAATGAAGTGGTTTTCCAAGCAATCTCCATATATCTAACCTCTCGCATAAGGGACTGATCTAACCTCTTTTGCCTGAGGGAATTTTTCAGTAAGGAAGTAATTACAGGGTTTGCTTTTCCTTTCTTTAATGAGTTTGGGCTTCAGTGATTTGTTCCAAGGTAATGTATTATCATAATAAATGCAAGTCATTTGCAGGATCTCTCTCAATTTCCATCCCCCCTTCCCCACTCCTCCACCCCCTTACTTCCCCAGTTTCCTTGAGGCTCATTTCAGGGATTGAAAATATCAGTCACTACATAGACCCAAACTGTTCTCCAAGTCCTGTTCTGCCTTTTCTGGTGTTATAGTCCATTTGCTTAGCTCCCCTCCTTATCCTTCAACTCCTTCACTGTCTGGAAAAGAATGTAATGTCTCCAAGTATGTCCAAAGTCACAATTTCCAGCCTTACAGCTGCATGAAAAATGGAGATTGGCAGCTATAAATGGCAAAGATAAGGGGGAGCGGGGCAAGACCATCGAAAGGTAAAATTACCAAGTTAACATACTCTCTGTCTATAGCTTTCTGTGTAAACCACACTATGCAGGAATTAGACCCTCACCACTATCATTACTTTTACCTGATGCAGCAATGTGGTTTTCAGTCTATAACACACAGCAAAAATTAAGTAGCATTAATTTAAAATAGTATAGTCATAGTGGCAGGTGAGACTTTACATTCTTATCATATGGTAACTCTTTATTTTTGTCCTTTTTCCTTTTTTAACAAAGTTCCAAATACCAGTAATACCTCAGGCTTGAAGAATGCACTCAATTTGTGCAATAATGGGCACAATTAGCATGGGCAATCATTTGCTGTCAGAAATCAATTTCCCCAACCAAGTATATTAAAACCAATATTTTGTCATTAGTTATAATGGACAGAGACTTCATTTTTAGCTGTTATTCACTATATATTTATCGGTATTACTAGTGCTTTACAAAAGAATGGGACAATAGGTAGACTGAGGTAGTAGATTTAGAAATAGTATAGAAGAAATGTCTTTGTTTTTTCTATTGCAAGCTACTCGAAAGCTGCATAAATCTTTTCTTACAGTCTGACAAGCTTTCTGCATTTTTCATCAGGCCTTCCATTAGCTATTACAGAATGGACAAGAAACTTGAACATACTACAAGCCAGCAGACTTATGTTTTAAGAAAAAATGTTTTTCTGTTTGCTAGTTTGCAAGATTAAACTTATTTGAAAGAATTCTCCTGTGTTCTAATTTCAGAATAAGCTAAAAATAGCATAGGACTGATTTGGGCCATCATTGAAACTTAACAAAGTTGCAAGTATGTAGCTGAAAGCAGAACTTGACCCTCAGTATGAACACACAGTTGTTAGGAGGAATCTTTAATAGCTGATTTCTTCTGAAGAAAACTTGCTTTGTATTACTTTTTAACATAGCGGACATCTGTATTCTTTTGTGCCATTGTCTTTCCAGGAAGCAGATTCTGTGTGG
Organism: Alligator mississippiensis; assembly: GCF_030867095.1. Lineage (NCBI taxonomy): Eukaryota > Metazoa > Chordata > Crocodylia > Alligatoridae > Alligator > Alligator mississippiensis. The sequence goes on along the minus strand of NC_081824.1, from coordinate 219,759,996 downwards.
TTCTATTCAGTATGAGCAGCTGAACCATTACTTATTTAAATTTTTTATCTACCTTGCAGCCATTTTATCTTCTATCTAGTGTGATGTGTTTTTAGAGAAAGTGCAGCTATTACAAATAAACTATCTCAGGGGGCTTCCCTGTAGTAAATTCTATCCATCTCTAATTTTATTTGGAATGTTATTTATATTGCTCTTAAATACTGAAGATACCAAATTTTTATATGCTGGTATGTTTAAGATGATAATCCCCTGCCACAATATATTTCATTATGAAATCTCTTTATTAAAAAGAGGGGGTAAAAATGAAAACCTTAAAACTATTTGTAACATTTCAGCCGACTTCCATTACACCAGATTATTACGGCAAAATAATAGAAATGATTGCATGTAGAAAGACAGAGGCAGAATTAAGGGCATCACAGTACATTTAACTCAGCTGGACTAGGAAATAAAAACCACTTGTTATACTTAGGTCAACAGATCAGAGGATAAAACATCAAAAACACTGAAATAGCCTATACAACTGCATTCATGCCTCTAATTTATTCTAACCATTAAACAGAAAACTACAATATTCCCCACTGTCTACCAAACATATTTCTAAATGGCTAAAAATGACCTCCTTAACCTATTAGGCTGCATAAAAAGATGCAAATGATCTGGGAGAATTCTCCCAGGTTTGTTCTCCAAGTAGAAAACTTACCTAGAGCCACATGTACTGATATGCTAATGCTGGGGCCCTGAAGAGTGGAGAGCTTGCAGTGCTGATACTGTGTAACTGAGGTGGCAGGGAGAAGGGGGTTGTGTATGCATCTCATCATGCTCTACAAGCTCCTTTAGTCTGCCTGTTGGCAGATGGCAACAGTGCATAGGGCAGCCCTGATTGGCCAACCCAGACTGCCCATGGTCAACCTTTGTTTCCCTGCAGTATAATGTGGATATTGTGAAAGGGACATATTCTGCTTCCTGCTGGAGCAGCAGAGCCCAGGGGAAGACACAATGTCTCCCCGTATGGGGAGCGGGGAGGATGCAGGAGGACTTTGTTTTCTTCTGAGAAAAGCCACAGCATGTAGACATTCATTCTCTCAGGGGAAACTCTCCTGGGAATGCTTTAACCCTAGTTGTTCCCAGGTTATTTTTCTCTCAGAGTGGCCATTTTTACCCTGAGAGAACAAGCCGGAACATCTATACACTTGTGGTTTCTCCAGGGAGAACAGTGACTCTCCCAAGAGAAACTGAATGTCCATACAAGGCCTTAAGATCAATACCCTCATTTTTTGCACAGTAACCCCAGACTAACTTAATTTTAGCCACCAAAATAATAGAAAATATTGCTTCCTAGACAATGAACACACAAGCTCAGAGGAACAGGCATAGATATAAAATATGACTTTTCACTTGTTTTCCTTCTTCCCTTATTTTTGGCTGAACAAATACATTATTCTATAAAAATGTAAATAAATCATCATGAATTTCAGTATTCCATCAGTGTCAAAGGCTACTGCTGACTTTTTCCACAAGATACCTTTTCAAGGTACCTGTTATTACTGAGCTGTTATTAGTGTTCAATTACCTTATTATACAATGGCAGTTTTACATATTTGGGAATTTCACATTCATCTCTACCATTTTGGCCTAAGAAGAAACAGATTTTGCCAACTGAGTCTTCATCCAAGGCCATGAGCTGTACCAGAAACAGAACCTGCAGTCCTCAAAGAATCAGAACCAGCGCAGTGCAATATAAGAAGATCTTACAAAGTCTAGTAATCAATTAGATCTTAATGTACTGGTGGGTAATTAAATAACCTTTGTCTATCTTAGTTGCACTGAAAAGTGCACAGGATTAAAAAGCAAGCCTTTGTCTGATCATGAGATTGATTTCAGCATGATAAATTGCAGTATTTGCATATCCTTAGACCATAAATTCACAGTAAGGAGTGTTCCTGTTAAAGGATATGGTAAATGTTTCCTTTTCTTAGTCATGAATTGTGTAAATTCAGATATAGCGTAACAAAGTGAGATACATATACCAATCCCTTCATGAAAGCTATTGCCTCCTTCTCCTAAAACAGCAACATTCTGCTACATTTCTCAAACAATGTGGATACTTAGTCAGCAAACCATCTCTTTTCCTGTACAAAGAAATTAGTATAGTTTTCTTTAGATAAATATTATAGGATGTATGAACCAGAATACTACAATGGGAAAAGAGGAATAAAAAAGTATTAGTAGCTTAAGGAAAATAGGTAAAGGAGTAAGCAAGCTCAGATTTTAGACAGGTTGAAACAGCTGGTCTGATGAGTACAGTCTGCCAAAAAAGAAAAGGAGCCACTGTCTCATGCAAAGGAAGTTTTGCTGCTCAGGAATTACACTGGAGATAGGTTGTGCAGGGAAGCGGAAACATTTATAGAAATGGAGAGAACATATTTGTCATTTTCTTGTCATGGATTTAGAACTCTTTAAAAAAACCCCAAAAAACAAAAAAAAACCCAAGGTTTTGGGGCAAGGGCTGCCTGCTATGATATATATTTAACTGTGCCTGGCAAGACAAACAAACTAGCTGCTAACTATAGTAATGCAGACTGATGATAAATCAGTAAAAATAGTTCCTAGCTTTTATTCAGGAAGACACAGACTTAGTATCACAGGAAGAGAGAACAAAATATTTTTCAAAATATTTTTGTGCCAAACAACATGAACATATTATTTGTATAGTTTGTATCATGCAACTGCCTTTGATCGTTTGTTCATATCTGTTTGTCTTGTCTTTTACATAGTATGGTCCTTAGGACAGGGGTTCTCTTCTACTTGTCTAGCAAAAGTGGGCCAATGATCCTGGTTATAGCTTTAAGTTGCTACTGGAACAATGATGATGATGATTTTCTCAACAGCATCCCCAAGGTAGATCCTGTGTTTGTTTAACCAAATTCATAAAAGTTTAGAACTAGAAATGTAAACTAACAGCCCAGTTAATTAATAACCAACTAATATACCATTTTTAAAATTTGAGTATTCTGTTTACAAGCCAAAATGGACACACAAAGCACACACACAAAAGTAAGCAAACCTACATGACTTAATTAATTCATCAATCAAAGGCAGCTTTACTTAGCGTTTAGATATACGTGGAAGGACAATGGCCAGGCTTCATTCTGGCTATCTAACTACATTACATCCTGGCAAGTACAAAATATGTGCAAGGAAAAGTATAAAAGCTTAGATGGCACAATTGAATATGCTGTAATAAATTAATTTCCCCAGAGGTAGGAACAGGTGTTTAAAATTTTAACGAAACTCTGATTCACCAGCTTGTTAAATTATCATAGTGAAAACATATCTAATGTTAGATTTGCTCAGGCACATATAATATTACACAATACATTACACTTTTTTTTAAGTGTAATATATTAGCTTTTTTCCTGCTCAGATTTCAGGTTTATTCAATATTTTACTGAAAATGAGTTGGCTTGCCAATCAAAGTGCAGGAAAACTGTAAAATTACTGACACACAGCTTTTTTTTTTTGCTGTCCCCCCATGCTCAGGTAAAAGGACCTGATTTGCATAATAGTAAAATAATCTCTCAGTTATACAAGTGCCAAAACAGTATTTTCTGAATGATAGAGGCCATTATCAGCCAATCAGAACACAAGAATTTAAAATAATACTTTATATTTCACTTCCACACAATTATACATGTCTCTTTGCTCTGATTGGTTGCCTTTTCTGAAGCGTCTTCCTGCAGGGGAGGGGGCATCTCTCTGTCTCACAGGAAAATAGATTTGAGCCAAGTGAGGTATCAGCTCATTAAACATCTGCAAGTGTGGCTGCAGAGCCCAATTCTTGAGTGACAATCCTTTCTGCACTTACCACTCATGAAGTTCATCTCTCACAGTCCTGAATATGATGCAGGGTTTTTCCTGAGGTTTCTTCTTTCTACTTCATGTTGTACTCTTTTTTCCTTGAAAGACTTCATTCCATGCTTAATAAACTGTTTCTAAGCACTTTGATCTTCAGCAGTCTTCTCCCAGTCATTTGGCTCAGTGTTCACTGCCTTCATATTTTTCTTGCAAACATTTAAAAAATGGAGATAAGAATGCCTCCTATAAAGAAGATCCTTCTTCTATACAAAAGATCTTTGGGTATACAGCCATTATCCAGTCTCTGCATATGACCAAGCCATCAGAGTTGATGTTGACTGTGACAAGAATAGATGCTCTGAACGTTGGCATGTTCCAAGGCCTCAGCATCTCCGACTTTGTCCTGCCAGGAAATTCTAGAAGGCAATAGAAGTGAAAGCTGTTAAAGCACTTTTCTTGAGTAGAGCATGTAGTCCAGGATTATCTGCTGTACGTAAGTGTTGAAGACACGAGCATGATATACTTTGAGCTTGGTCTTAACAGTCAGTTTGTTGTTGTTGTTCCATACTTGTTTGCTTGGCATGCTCATGATACCTGATGCAGGGCCAGTGCAAGTATTTAGTTCAGCCTCCAGTGACAGGCTATTGGTAAAAATGGAACATACATTTACTTACAACCTCAAAAGCTTCAGATATCGATCCATCATAGCTGACTGTTTCCTATATCCCGTCATGGAAAGAATGGATTATGCTGAGGACTTTTGGTGGATAGCTGGTCTTGTCCAATAATTTGAAGAGACCTTTTCTGCTGACAAGATTGAAGGCCTTGGGCAGGTCAATGAAGATGATATATAGGGGTCTCTTTTGTTCCCTACATTTTTCTTGGGTTTGTCAAAGTGAGAAGTTCATGTCTGTGGTGTATCTACTGGCTCTGAAGCCACACCATGACTCATGGTAAACACTGTCAGCAAGGATCTGAAGTCTTCCGAGTACTGTTCAAGCAATGATGTTTTAAAAAATACTTAAGTGAAATGCCAGGACAGTTGTTGAAATTGCTGGAGTTGCCTTTATGCTTGTACAGAGGGACTATATCGGCATCTTGTATATCTTGTAGCACTGCCCTACCATTTAGCAGTGAGTAAGAAACTTATGAAGGTAGAGAAGCAGCACAGGTTTCCTACACTTAATCACTTCTGCAGGAACGTTGTCTTTTCCTGGGGCCTTATTCCTAGCCAGATTGTCTATATTAGGGGTTCCCAAACTGTGGCGTATGCAAGACATCTCTTGGGGGTACACGGGATAAATTGTGTAATAGCAGATTTAATTTTCATTATAATAATCATTGGCATTTAAGGGGTTAAACTATAAAATGTATGCCGATAGGGGTATGCGGGCAGCTGGTAAATCTGGAAGGGGGTAGCAATTGGAAAGAGTTTGGGAACCTCTGGTCTATAGATTTACTTAGGTCCTCAACAGTTGGAATATTCTCAAGCTCTTTAAGGATAGACAAATTCTCAGTACAGTTAAGGACTATAAGTGACATCACGTTCCCTTGAATAGAGTTCAAGATTTTGTTCTACCCATCTTTCCTTCTGTTGCTTTTGATTTCTTATGATTTCCCCTAAGGCTGTCATTAATGGAACTGACTTCTGGACCTATCACATTTTTTATTCCATAATGCATGCCTCTGATGTTTGCAGTGTCAAATGTACATTGTCCTCCTAAGGCTCACAACAAAAATGGTTACCTCAGCATCTGATTTCATGTGATTCCAGACCCTAAATATAATTTTAAAAGAACTGGTTTTAGTAGAAAAATGGAAAAGCAATCTTTTTTCTGAAGGTCCAGGAAGAACATAGCGAGTTACAGTGGCGTGTGGTAGATGAATGGATTTTGTGAAGATTGGAACAGATATTTTGGCAACTGCTACATCTATATTTATGGTAGTTCTGATCTATTTCTGACTGAGTCTTATTTTTAGTGAATTTCGGGCTCATTGTTATAATTAACTGGTAAAGAAAGACATCTTTAAAGTATGTCATCAAGTCCTTGTGTATAGTAGTCCAATTTAAATCTGGCTATGTAGTTTATAGGAGGAATTTGTTGCCCATATTCCTAGATTTGCCTTGTAGAACCAAATAAGGTGATAAAATGAAGTCTTCTCAGTCAGTATCATCTTGGATTGGTGTTCAAACTGAAGTTTTATTCCCAGAGTATTGTTAGGTATATGTAAACAATATTTGTTCTTGGACAGTGATAAACATAAAAGGTTGGTGCTTTTCTTGTAGTGTTGTGTGAAAACCTATCTTTGTATATTGAGTTAGAATCATAGAAAATTAGGGTTGGATGGGACCTCAGGAGATCATCTAGTCCAAACCCCTCAAAACAGGACCATCCCCAACTATATCATCCCAGCCAAGTCTTTGTCTACCTGGGTGTTAAAGACCTCTGAGGATTGAGGTCCATTACCTCCCTGGGTAACCTGTTCCAGTGCTTTATTACTCCCCTAGTGAGAGAGATTTTCCTAATATCTAACCTAAACTTCCCTTGCTGCAATTTGAGACCATTGCTCCTTGTTCTGTCATCTGCCATTACTAAAAACATATGTGGCTGTTTTCTTTTAAATGCAGAGAAAAACAGAATATAGTTTTAATTTATACATTTATGATCGTAAAATAAAGTAAAACCTAACGGGATTGAACAGGGACAGATCCAGGGGGTGCACGGATGCAGTGCCATCCCTCTTTTGATTCCTGCTCCACCAAAATTTTAAAAGCAGCAGAATTTCTACTTAAGCAGTGCTGAAAGAGTCTATTGACTTCATGGCTCATTTTCTTCTTCCTGATTCCTGCTAAAATTTCTTTACTCCGCAAGTGTTAATGGCCCTATCTACTTTTTAAGGATCTTGTTCTGTTATTCAAACTATCCTTTCTTTTGCAGTTTTGCTGTCTCTTAGGCATTCCTGGGAATGTCTCTCTTCTATTTCTCAGCCCTGCAGACTTTTTTTAGCTCTAGCTAAAAACCTTAACTCAGGTATGATAATATTAACTCAGGTCTAAAAATGACTGCCATTAGATAGAAGTACTGGAGATACTGTCAAGAGGCTTAAGAAGGCTAGATTTTGTTTTATCACCCAGGAAGAAAGAGATGCATTTAACTGTAATGACTACAGGACTAATAAGGCTATTGACTGTTTTCAGTATTTTTGCCTAGTTTGTTGCGGTTTTTAATATTAATATATAATCTATCAAATTAGTGCACCAATAGTGCGCTAATTTGATAGATTATATATTAATATTAAAAAATCCAATAGTTATATTTGTTCTTGATTTGATCTTAAATTGAATAATATAGTGCCAGTTCCTACCATATTAGTAAAGGTTCTAGTTTCTCTTGAAACAGGAGAAAAATGTTTCTTGTGTTATATGTAATAATGTGCCACACCATGTGCACTGTCCTTTTCAAAATCCTAGCTCTGCCCATGAAGTTGTAAATGCTCCTGTGTGTCTGCATTCTTATATAGGAACAAGAAAAAAACATGTATGAGCATTCAACTTAGACTAGTAGATTTATTATTTCTACTCTTTGTAAGCAAGACATGAATTATAATCTTAGTTAGCAAGGGGAATATTATCTGACATACTTATAGGAAAAGAATGTGGTAAGCATTCTCAATCATATCTTCAGATAATGATGCTCGAGAGTATCCAGCAATGGCTCAATGCCGAAGTGGGACGTCATACCACATAGTTTTCTTGGGGTTCTATCCTGGGTCTGATACAATTTGATATTTTTATTAATGACTTGGATGAAATTTAATAAATTTGGAGATGATACCAAAGTGGGTGGAATAACAGACACTTTAGAGAAGAGAATAAGTATCCAAATACTTTATCAAAGGATAAATTAGAAAAATGTTGCAAAATAAACAGGATGACATTGAAATTCAAAAAGGACAAATGCAAAGTACTACCCTATGGAAAGACAAATAACATGTATAAACACGGAATGGGGAGCAACTGGTAAGGCTGATACAGGCTTACACAGGAGAACCAGGGAGTTACAGTGAATTTGAAGCTGAATTTGGCAGTATAATAGATTGCCTTTTTTTGCAACAACAATAGGTCTGAAAAAATGAAGAGACAAGGAACAGAAATATTTGGAGATCTAGGAAATATGACATATGAGGCAAGATTGGAAGCATTGGGATTATTTAGTTTAGAGAAGAGAAGCCCAGTATGGTAAGTCTTTCAATACAAAGAGATGGTTATATAAAGGGGATGGCAGTAAGTTATTTTGTGTGTCTGAAAAGGACAGGTCAAGAAATAGTGAGCCTAAATTGAAACAAGGGAGTTTAGATATTAAAAAGAAATCTATGTAGAGTGGGTAAGAACTAGAAAAGATTACTTAGGGAGCTTGTGAAATTTCACTCCTTGTGAGTTTTTCAATTCAAAAAAACATTTGTTGAGAGCAGAAGTTGGCAGGCTTTTGCTGATGCAGGCCTGCTCTGGGCCAGAAGCTTCTGCCCCTGCCCTTGCCCCTGCCACCCCCTTCCTCCACCAGATGGCCAGCTGCTAAATCAGGGATGGGCAAAGTCCAGTGCATGGGCTGGCAGTGGACTGCATTTCTCAGCAGACCCTGCCTGCATGGCTGGGGCCAGTCTCCATGGAGACCCCAGCTGCACCTGTGCTGTGATAGTGTAAGGCTGGGGTTGCCATGGAAACCATCCCCAGTCATGCTGGCAGGGCATGCAGCAGGGCAGGGCAGAGGGCTGCTTTGAAGTCTCTGGGATCTTGCGGTGGGGGCAGCTTGGTCAGGGGTCAGGGCAGAGCTGACATCTGCAGCCTGCATGTTCTGGGAAGGGGCACTAGATTGGACCAGGCTGTCACTGCTGCAAGGAGCTGGGCAGAGCCATGATCCCCTGCCTGTGCATCCCTGCAGCATGCAGGCTGCAGATTGCAGCTCTGCCCTGACCCCGGACCAAGCTGCCCCCACCGCAAGATCCCAGAGGCTCCAGAGCAGCCTCCTGCCCTGCCCTGCCAGCACAGCTGAGGCTGGTCTCCATGGAAATCCCAGCCTCATGCTATGGTGCAGGTGCAGCTAGGGTCTCCATGGAGACCAGCTCCAGCCTTGTAGGCAGGGGCTGCTGGGAAATGGATTCCGGCTGCCAGCTGGATTCGCCATTTTGCCCACCCCTGTGCTAGATTCTCAGCCCCTCTGTAGGAGAGGTAAATTCAGATGCTTCAGAGCTTCAGGCTTCTCAGTAGTGGGGTGCATTGTAGAGCAGATGCGCAGCATGGTGCAGCTCCATGAGACCAATATGTCATGCCAGATTGGACCTCCACAGGCTGGATTAGACCTTTTCACAGGCTGGATCTGGCTTGCAGGCTGTAGGTTGTTGACCCCTGGTTCAGAGTGCTTTAGACAAAGATCTACCTACTTTGAAAAGACAACTGGACTAGATGACTGCTTTAATTCTATCAGGTCTCTTTTTCCATGATTTAAGGCATGTAACTACTAATAAGCATTCCCATACAGGGAGGCAATTAAGTACTTGCTTTAAGTTAGCCATGTTTTCAGATCCTCTTTTAAATCAGGATGTTTTCTTGAATTGGGGTTTTTAGAATCTCTCTTTTTTCATACATTGTTTCCATTTTTGTCCATTCAGCACAAGAATATAGGTCATATAAAGTAACAAACACTTCATACACTATCAAACTAATTGCATTCTAAGTTTTTTCTAAAAATCAAAAGCATAAACATGTTGTAGAAGCCATGATGAAGACTGTCTTTGAGTGCATCTATTATTTTTTTTATATAAACAAAACAGCAGTCAAATAACTTCTGAGGTCAGTTCTAAAGCATGCATATGTGTATAGCTGTCTTGTAGTGCACAGACTTACAGAACATAAGCAAAGCAAGATAAAACAATAGCCACTTGCCTAGCTAGGCTTGCATCATTTGCCACACTATAGTTTATGGGCCTCAAGGAGTAGTTGCCTTATTTTTAAGTCATGAGAAATGTGAATTAAAGCTGATTCTGGCATCCCAAAAACATAGAATGGACATTTTAACTGGCAGGAGAGGCAGAAGTGCAGCTACTGATATGTTAAATAAAGGTAACTGCATATGCTCAATATACATTAATTTACTATGAAGTTCAGAATAGCTGTTGAATGAATAATGGATTCTTTCACTGTAGTCAGCAGCTATGTAGACAAAGTAAGGACAGTATCTGATAGCAATAAACTCTTCTGTTTTAGGATAAACTGAGCACTTCTTAAAACATTTCCAAGACTGGCTCCTTGGTTCCCATAATGTGAATATAACACAAGTAATATTTCTGGTAATAGACCTAAATATGTGATTGCATCATTTTAATCAGAAAACAATAATATTTGTTATTCATTTGGCTACATCAACATGACCCTGTGGACATTTATCTGCTGCTTGTAATGATCTCTTACAACCTTTAATAAGAAAAGACATCAAAACATATATGTAGATCAGTAACTTTTGTATTGGATGTATAATTCATCTTGTTTGTTCTCATAATCCAGAATAGTATTTCTTTAATTTTAAGTGCCTGTTTTCACAAATCAATGGGCCTGTCTTTCTGCTTGTATATGGTCCCAGATGCATTGTGCTAGTACAATAAACCATGGCTTTCTTATTTGATCCACAAACGTGCACCGAAATTAAGCAAGCACCCAATTATAAGTCTGAGTAAACCATTGAAGCCTGCAGGACTATACAGTTGGATAAAGTTCGTTATGTGCCTCAGTAAAATTGCACCTTAAATTCCATGCCTAGAAGTTCTGGTGGTGTGGCCAGGCACAGGGCATCGGAGGCCTCTGGCATGGAAAGTCAAAAAGCTTCTCCTTCCAGGAGTCTATGTTGCCCCATGCCTGGCAGCCCCACCAGAGCTGCCAGGCTTGAAGTTTAAAGACCCACTGAGAGTCTCTGATTACCCCCACAGCCCCACTAGAGCTGATGGGCACAGGATTTCAAGTCCTCAGCTGGGGAATCCCTTTGGCAACACCCCTCCCCCCCAGCTTCTGATCCCTTCCTCTTCTCTAAGCAAGGCAGTCCCTGGCCCAGTTGGAGAAATGGGATAGTGCTGGGGGCCAGTGATGGCTATGAGCTAATGATTAGCACCAGCCCTAGAGCAGCCCCTAGCCCATTAGAAACCAGGGCTGCCCTAGGCCATTGCCAACAATATTGTCAGCAGGCTGGGTGGAGACTGGGGCAGTCCAGTGCAGAGTCTGACAATCAGTTGGTTTTCATGCATCTGCCCTTGAGAGCCCCAGTGTGTGTATGTGCCACCCATTCAATTTCAGGCATATCAACCACGCATTAAAAATTTCTACGCTATTTGTCAAACAGTTTTGGGACTGGTTTGCCATTTCATAGTGCACATCAAGCACCTTTGCCATTTATGCTGTGATTAATACCTTAATCATGCAAAAAAATAGACCAGGTAAAAGGGGACCAGAATCTCAGTTACAAAACTTAAATAAAATACAACAAATAATTTTATAAACTACACTTTGAAAGTAAAGGTCATAGCTCCACTTCTGCTTCTCATTTGATGGACAGTTCACAGCTTTAAGGAAACAGAGATTGGAGCCACACAAGCTAGCATGGTATGTAACAGAATTTTTTAAAGAATGTTGCGGTACTTATAATGCTATCCAAGACTACCACTGTTCAATAGTGGCTTTCCAGCTGGTGCTATTATTTATGAGCAAGTCATTTGGTAGGTAAGTTTCTAAAACCTATGATTCCAGAAAATAAGAAAAATAGGTATCAGTCAGGAAACAATTTCTAAACACATGGCAGTTAAGTGCTTTATGCCATCAATAATGGCCTACATGGAGCTGACATGTCTTTAGTTGACAAGAAGATGAAAAGAAAACCAAGCGTTTAGTCCATCTGTATGTCTTTAAAATGAACTGGGATTGAAGAAGACATCTGATTTCACTAAAGCAACCAATCATTCTCCAGAAGATAATAATAATTGTGTTGCGCTTAAAGGTAATCCTTTTTTATTTTCTTTAGAGAAAATATAAAAGAGCATAGTTGAGAAAAGCTTCTGTTTTCCCTTGGAAGAGAGACAAGTTGCTTTAAATGGTATAATTTTATGGGCACTATTTCCTGAACGTAAAATATTTTGTTTAATTTTGTTTTAAAAGAGAGATGTGCTGTGTTTAATGAATTCCCCTCACCCCTCCTCTGTGCCTATACACACGTGCACACATTTTAAATTTGGATGAATTCCAGGGTATTGAGCACAGTTAGCCTTCTTGTACCTCGGTAATGTTTCACAGATTTATTCTGTGGAGATTAAAATCACACTGTCTTCTTATACGATAACAATGAAATGGAGCTAATAATAAAAATTGAACAGCTGGGCCTAACCTAGACAGATTTTTACGGCTGATATACTGGCACTGCTTTCTTAAAGTCCATGTTTCAAAGCCCAAATCTATCATGTTTTTCAAGCTCTGAACAAGTTACCTTGTGGCTGAATGAAAGCTTTGGCCTTCCTCTCTCTGTCTCCATCCAACTACTAAATGACTACCTGATATTCATGTAGGATCCAGTACTGTGAAGAGCTGAGTGCCCTCATTTCTTGTTGACTTCACCCCACCTCCTTCATTTTGGGGGGGGGGGGGTCACTGTGAGTTGAAGGTGCTTTGTATTTTGCAGGTGGTTCCTTTCTGTTTACAGGGTTATGCTCATATTCACAGCAGGAAGTAAATAATTGCTATTTTCACACTGTTCTGCAGTCTCCAGAAATGCATTGCAGTGAGTGCTCTTACCAGCAGCAGACCCAACAAGGGAGGCAAGAAGATCTTCCCTTGCTTCAAACTATAAGGGAGTTACCATCTGTGAGTGAGTATTTGGCTAAATCATCCGGCTTAAAGAACTGCACTCGAGTTCATGGGACTCGGGTGGTCCCTTGCTAGAAAGCTATTTTATTATCTTTTTCATCTTCCTTTGGAATTGGCTAGATGGTGGGAAACTGATTGTGAGCAGCTTTCTGCATGAAAAAGGCCACAAACATCTCTAGTCCAAACTAGATGTATCCCAATGTGTTGATCTGAATGTCTTCATTGATTTTCTAAACCCCTTCCTAGGACACTACTGAATTCCATGCACTCCACCTGCACAATAGTTTAAGTGGCTAATAATTAGTTTGTGTTTATGTAACCATTGAATGCATGGTTTGTTGTTATAGCCTGGGCTGTCATTGGAAAATGAATGAGCTAAGTGCTCTAGAAAGGTCATCTCTAGAAGTTGCTGAGTGCAAAACTATTCCTATTATTCCTAAATCGGAAGCAGTGTCTTTGTGCTGAGATATATTAAAGTCAATCTGAGTTTGGAAATTGTCATGATACCATTTGGCTAACTTAGGAAATAATGAATGGGCTGGTAAATTTAGCATCTGTGTGAAAAGAGGTCAGCTTGCCAGGCCACAGGTCACTTTGAAAAAAGAACTGAGACACAAGGACAGACTTTCTAAAGAGGTTTTTTTTTGGGGGGGGGGGGGTTTGCAATAAAGCTTGGCTGTAGGTCTCTGGGATATTTTGTCTGCTGTTTTTTAAAAAATATTGGCATTTTGAATAAATATCACTGGTCATCACAAATGGCATGCTTTTGCAGCCAACAATGCAATTCCATATTGGACAGTGTAGATTTCTTGCTGGGAAAATGATTGTGGTAATACTAATTCATCAAGAATTTTGCTACTCAACTTAGAGGAAAGATGCATTTTTAGTCTTGGACTGTTAAACATATAGTTTGTTGGTCAGATTTGGCCTGCAGAACTGTGGGCTACTGTAAGTTTGAGGGTGGAGGTAGTGGGGCATCATCTGCAGAATTTGGGATCCCTGAGCCCCAGTGGACATGGCCATTGGTGGCAGGCAAATGAGTGAGAGCTGTGCTTATTTAGCACTCCTTTGAAACACTGCTACGTGATCCACACTGGTCAGTACGGTCCACGGACCCATACTGTTGTTCCCTCCAGTCTTTCACTGCCAGCATTGGTCCCATGGCAGTGGCCTCACGGGTCTGGCCTGAGAGGAGCTCCTGCAACCCCACAGTCTGGATTGGGTGCGTCTGGGGTGAGTTTGACACCCTTGTTTTTTAGGCCAGATTTTTTAAGTAGTGTGATAATGGTGGTTTTATGTATGTAGTCACCTGCCGGTAAGGTATCCCCTCCCCTCGTCTTGCCTGCCACGACTTTGCTGATAAACTAGTGGAGATTTTCTCAGAGGGGTCCCTCCCCGACACGGGTGTACTCACAGTTACGGAGTGCATTGTTCCACAGGGCTCCACCACCCCTACACCCCGTCCACTCGCCAACCGGTCCTGGGCTGGTAGGATGTTAGTCTTCACTTCCCCATCGGCTTGCCCCACCACCAGACTCCAGCATGGAGGGATTTGAGCTAAGCGGTACAGCTCAGCCTGCTCGTCCCTTTCTTTCTCTCTATCTTTTAGTCCTTCGCATATCTCTTTGTGCCTTTTCACCTTATCCTTTTTAGAAGTAGTGTTCTTCTGGGACAGGGAGGCTCATGGAGCTGCCTTCCCCTTCCCAACGCCTTCTAGGGGGTTCTGCCCCTCTCCCTTACTCTATTCTCCCTAGCTCCCTGTCTCCACAGGGGAGTACAGGTCTCTCCCTGCTCGCCTCTCGCTGAAAGCTCAGGGCTTTCCCCTTGCTTGTCTTCAGCAGAGGATTGGAGGCGTGCCCTGCCTTCCACGCCGGGATGGCACAGCCTGGCTTGTGCCTTTCCCCGGCAGGAGCGTCAGAACAGCAGGCATGCTGCCCGCTTGCTCACTCTCTTTTTCGCTCCCCCTCCCCGCAGGTGCTGCTGGTGTTTTCAAACCTTCCCGCAGCGGCCATGTCGGCCGCTGCGATTGGCCCAGCTGCTTCCCTCACCGGGAACAGCTGCTTCAAAAAAAGACGTAATAGCGGCTTGCACGGCTGTAGCCACGGCCGCTGCCGCGGTTCCAGCTCCTGCACCACCACGTTTTCCGGAGGTAAGCCTCCCCCTCCGGGACTCTGCATTGGGGTTTTGTGCACCCCGCAGACCTCCCTCACCTCTTCTCGTGCTTGTGGAGGCACGTTGCCGCCACAAGTAGCAGGCAAAATAGTCATTGACTTCAGATGGTTTAGGATTTGTCCCATAGCAAGGAAGCCTTTTCTATATGAAGGAGACAAGGAGCAGAGAAAACAAGGCACAAAGCTGAATTAATATATTTTAATAAAACATATTTTCCAGTTTTTCCCTAATTTGATGCATAGGTTCATAGGCTGAATCTCTACCATGCAGGTTGGTGAAAAAACTCGTCCTTTAGATCTTAAATGGTGCAAGATCAGGCCATATACCATAAAAAGCCTCCATTTTTGATACCCAGTTTGGATACATTCTTAGAAAGGGCTTATCCACACTTTCTGGATAACTCCTTTATTTGCCTAAGAAGTCTAGGATGCATTAGATACTTTTTAATATAAGGAAATATTTTGTGTGTAAATACACAATTTAATACCAATATTTAAAAATATATATTTTGCATAATTTTGAACTTCTTTATTTTATTTTACACAATTACCTACTAGGCTAACAGGTTGTTACACTTACAGTTTGAAGATGATGTCAAATCATGGAGATCACTATGAAATTTGCTGCAGTATTATTAAGTCAATGCAATTTGCATATTACTTCACCCAAAAAAACCGATAGGGAGTTTGGTATTTCAACAATATTTAGTCTTTTGAAAGAGAAGCAAAAGACTTTTCCTTAAATGGGATCCTATCATACTGGAGAGCATTTGTGCATACATTTTGACTATGAAGTTATTAAATCCAGTATAACATTTAAATAAAATGGACTTAGAATTGTACTGAAATGTGTTTAGTTGAGAAGACAGTATATACATCGGGTTCATTAAATAGCCATTATTTTTATTTTACACTACAGTCACGTTATTTCCTATTCAGTTACAATATTTGCATAAATGCGCAAGAGAGAGAATTATTTTGGCAACAATTATACACTATTTAATAGCTTATGATATAGATAGGCAAAGAAAATTAGCATTGCTAACCAGCAAAATTTAGATGAACAGTTAGTTAAAAAGGGAATATATATAATAATTTGCCTTAATATCTGGGAATGTCCATGTTAGCCAATTATTGCATGCAAGCTATTAAGAACATGATCCAGAGCTTGGTGAAGTCAGTGTGAGATTTCCCATTAACCTCAATAGGCCCTAGAACTTATCTCTCACTTTTATTTTCCCTAAAAGGAAGTGAAAGTGTATAAACCATTAAAATGTTATTTGGCTAATTTGTCCAAAACACAAAATATATTCCCTTTTGTATACTTACATTTTTATTTCTTGCCTAGTACTAGGTTTGGAAAAAAAGAGCCTTTTAGTTGTGTCTCACCGGTTTTCCTCTTAATTAATTCTCTGATAATGGAAACTAAGCAGCAGGTTGAGCCACACGTGGAAATGCCAGGGGATGAACCTGATGCCACTACTGTATATCACTTTCAAGACTATTACAAAGGTAGCTTTTCTTTTCCCCAGGCATGTGGCTGCAATGGCATTAAGCAGCTCCCATGCGAGTTTGCATAGAAACTGAAACGTAAGTGGGGACACATTATCTACAGCTCATTATGGAAAAAAAAATGAAAAACAAAAAAACAACCCACGGTCCCTTAAAAAACCTTTCCTTTAATCTTTTGGCTTCTGGCCCTCTATAAACTCCCTACTAGTCTGGCTGGCTTGCTTGTACTTTTTGTTGTTGCTTTTTTTTTTTTTTTTAATTATTGAACATTTTATAGGAAACATCCCTACTGAGGTTTATTTATTTAGTTTTAATTACAAGACAAGTCGTGATGGAAGGATACGTGGCTTTGTTAAGGCAGATTTTTAGAAGGAATCTGTGTTGATCAAAGAGAGTTCCAAGGCCCAATAATTAATTATTTGAACCACTTTCTCAGATCATGCTAGCTTGTAAAATAGAATGAAATGACAAGATGTCTAATTTGTTGTGATCGGACCACATGAATATTTGTGAAGCGCTCTGCAGGTGAAATGTCATAATCATAGCAATCATTTGACCTGATTTGCATTGTAGAAAAATTCATGATTTATTGTGCAAAATGGTCAGTTTACAGTTTTGCAGAGACCTGCTGGACCTGTTGGTGTTAGTGCAGTGCTGATTAATGCACAACTGGTGAGTGCCGATGGTGCTCAGCTTCACCTAGGGCCCTGCCTGCATTCTTGGAGACGTGCACTGTCAGCACTACTCTACATCTTATTCTTTAATTATCTTTGTATGCAAAGCTAAGTAGGGAAAACAGGAAAGAAAAATATCTCTCCATAACGATAATCAATAAGACCAGCAGTATTTTAGGCCTCCAGTGATCACAATTCACTTGTTTTGAAAACAATCACAAGAAAGACTAATGATATAGAACTTGTCATTCGCTGATTGTTTCTGACAACTCTGCAAAATTGTGTTAGGAATGGGATTAATTAAACATTCTGTTTACCTGATTGCATTAGTGAAGCTTTAAAATATTAACTATAAATTATGTTGCGCTGCTGTAATAACAGTTTTAAATCACAGGAAGGTTTTGACCTTCCTTCCAGATTGCATTTCTTGAAAAGCTTAAGGGGACCATCAGCGTATGCACACCCAGCCAGATCTAGTTCCATTTTAAATTAATGGAAGTCAAAGCTGCCCTGCAGCACCACATGTTTCTAAGATAAAGCTGTAGTGTTTGGCTGCAGAGCTTAATGGTCCACAGTTGAAAATTACTTTTTTGTGATGGAAGTGGGAGAGGTGCAAAATGGCACTTTTGGTTCTTTATGCATTGTATATTGCAAAATTCTTTTAAATTGTTGCCTGCCAGATATGGAAGTCTCTCTGTATCTGGAGGAGGGAACCAAATGATAAACTCTGTTATCATGAAGTTTCATTGCATAGATGTTGTTACTTGATGACATTAATTTTTTTGGCTTTAGAAACAACCTTAGCCTAGAGAAAAGATTATGTGACTTCAGTCATGTTACTAACTACTATCACTCTAGTATTATAATGGTAAGCTGCAAAGGTAATGTTTTTTACTTAAAATTGACCTGATCAAGGAAATTATGGCTGTCACTTTTTGTTTTCAGAATGCATACTAATTAATTTATGTTCTTACTATATTCTAGTCTATAAGGTGCATCTCTACCCTGCCTTCTCTTTGATTTTAGACTAACACAGCTCCCTACCTCTCCTAGATATATAACAGTTATGTGTAAGTGCATTAAAATGCAGAGAACATAATAGACATTCCATTGAGACCAGAGTTAGCAACAGTAATTTCTAAAAACAGAATTTAGAAGAAAGTGGAAACTTCACATACATTTGCTAATGTCAGTTTTACATAAATTGAGAGGGAAATTTTCATGCAAAAATATATGAACAATGTGGCATTTTTTCAATCATAACTCTATTGTGGTGATTGAACATACTGTATATGCTCTGCAGTGTGTTTTAGCTGGTCTTTTAGTCATGTGATTGCCCATAATAGTCTATAATGCCAAGTAACTGCCATTAAAATATGTGCAAATTTAGCCTATAAGCATGTATTTAGAAGAAAATTAATTTTTGTTTTCCTGCTCATGTATTATGGAAGTGCTTTATATTGGCTAAATAGTAGTCAACAAAGTGATAACGTTGCAAACTGTGCTAATTTATTCTAGGATGTATTAATAGGAACATTGTTATATATGGTATGAGAGAGGTCACTATTGTACTTAAATTGGTGCTGCTGAGAATTCAGTTGGAGTAGCATGTCCAGCTTTGAGTTCTGCACTTTGAAAAAGATGTAGACATGATGGAGAGTACACATAGCGCATGTCTACATGAAACATTTATTGCAGTTGCATAATTAGCTCCGCAGTAAAGTCTCAGTGTCTATACTTGCAGCCCTATTAGACTGCAGTAAGCTAATAAACACTGCTGTAGGTTAGTACTCGTCAACACAAGTACTAACCTGTGGCAATGTTATTTAGTGTGCTGCAACACGCATGTAGTTGCTAACAGGGCAGGCTGAGGCATGTGGTGCTTCAGTGCAGGACTGAAGCACCCTTGTGCCCCAGCTAACCCCTTAGCAGCACGTTGAGTCGGTTGAACCAGCCCCGGGTTGCCAGGCTGACTCCCTGGATTCCCTGCCAGCCAGGACTGCTCCAACTTGGCTCATGTAAATGCAGCTCCTAGGAGCAATAAACTCCAGCGCAATATGTGCCGGAGTTTATTGTGTCACATTAATTGCATGTGTAGAGACACCCAGAGAAAACAAGAATGATAAGTTCAGAAAAAAAATGTATTTTGAGGATACTTTGAAGAGAATGGATTTATTTAGTTTAGAAAAGAGAAAAAACTGAGAAGGAACTTAAATCTTCCGGTTCATAAAATGCTACTATAAGAAGTCAGTGGTCAATTGTTCTCCATAGCCATGGGGAGAAAGACAAAGAAAAGCAGCTTAATTTGCAGTAAAGGTTTAGTTTGGATTCTGGGAGAAAACTTTCTGTTAGGTAGTGATACTTTGATATGGACTTTCTTGTGATGAGATTTGATCTCCCCCATGTCTTCATTTCCATTCATATTTTTATTTCATTTTGACGAAAGGTTACCATTTTAAAGGCATGGTGGTTATTGTTCCAAATAGCCTTTTTATAGCATTTCACAAAAAAAAGAAAAAGAAAAAAAAAGATGTTTTAAGCTTCAGGCAATGCACTGCACCCTTCATCCTGTCTTTTTTTTTTTTAATTCAGTACGAATTAATTAAATAAATTGCCTGAAGAATTTTAAAAATGAACTTACTCTTAGGTAACAAACCAATCTTTTTAAACTCACTTCAGATTAGCTCAGATGTTATGTATATGAACCCTTTAATATTGCTTTTAATATTGACACAATCTTATCTACTGTGCAACAGTCACATAGTAGCTGCAATCGTTATACTTAAAGTGCACCTTTACTTCTAAGTATGGCAGCTTTTAATTAACATCTGATCCTCCCACCCCCCCTCTCCTGAGCCCTGATGTTTCAATAGCACAGTGATTAGGTCCTTGTTATAAGCCTTAGCAAGGTAGCGAAAAAATATGGACAATGTATCCTGAAGAGGTACTGTTGCATACCATGTTATTAGCAAGGCACTGCAGTGATTATTGAATACTGTTCCTAAGTATTGATGTAATATGCATTACTAATCTGCACTGTATCTTTCAGTGCTATACAACATGGCTGAGCTGCACTGAAAATCACTGTGGGTCCTCTGTTATAACGCAGTAGTTCCCATGTCACCAAAATGCTACTGGCAGTAATGATGATGGTAGCTCTCATAAAGTAAGTCTTACAATATAAAGCGTCTTCTTTGAAGTCCAGCTCCTGAAATCACTGCTAAAAGAAAAACTCTACCTTTTATTTAGGGAAGAAAAAAAAGCTTCTAACCCTTATGTTTGGGGAAGAAAACTTTAGTACATGAACTTGACTTTTTAAAATGTCAGGCTTTCTTTTAATTCCAGTCTCTTCATTCTTTTGGGTCTGATTTACAAGCTTTGACTGCTTGCATTATACAATTCTGGAGACATGGCTATAGGAAAAGAAATATACCTGGCATGGCTCGAGAATGTTGGGATCCCTGAAGTGCACTTTCAATACCTGGGGCTGTTAAAAAATCATTTCAGGCCAGCATGAATATAAAAATTGTATTTATTAGGTCAGACCATAGGTCCATCGTGCCAAGTTACACAGTGGCAGAGAGTGGATGCTGAAAGGGACAGTGAACTGGGTATGACCAGGATATTTTTTTCAATTGGTCCTCTCTCACTTGCAGCCACCAGCATTTAAGATGTAGGAAAGTCCAAATTCGGAGGCTTTATCCCATGCTCAGTATTTGACTGCATGCAGTGTGATGGCCATAGGACCTGGCAGCTCAGCCAGGTTCTGATAGACTGTGTATAAATGGAATATTCACTAGGGCCAAACTTACAGGCTCTAGGAAGTAACAGTTGCTGAAGACAGCTCTCTGTAGAGTACAGAATACTGTTTCTCAGGTTAGATTCAGGATGGTGGTGTTGTAAGTGAAAAGTTTTATCTTTAAACTTAATGAAGAGATTTCTTGTTTGTATAATTGTTATACGATGTATTTTCACTGGAAAGGAGAAATTTAAGGCAAGCCTAATACATGATAGTATAATTCAGTTTAATTAACATACATAATCTTCTTGGCTGCTCCTTTAATTTTAGCTTACTACATGATATTTATTGGTCAAACTGCAGTCTGATTTTATATCTATCTATCTATCTATCTATCTATCTATCTATCTATCTATCTATGGTTAAACCTTGAATTTGAGCATGCAGAGGAGAAGGAAAAACTGCCTCATAACTGAGGAATATATATAGAAATGCTCAGTTATAAGGGATTTCCTCCTGTTCCCCTGTTTGTTCAAATTCTAGGTTTAAAGATTTGCAGTAAATACAGAAAATAAAAAGTCATGACCTAGTGACTTTAAGAACTTATAGATTGAATGTCAATAACTTATTTTGATAAACCGGTATTTGATTCTAGAAATTTTAGTTGATGAGCCAAAAACAAATCTTTCCTATTTATTGATACAGAAAACATTATTGCTTTTGTTGCTTAACAGTTTGGCAACAAATCTAGTCATCTTGCACATTTTCTAATTCATGCACTCTAATCACTAAGGTTATGGTTTCTTGGGATGTATGTATGACTCAATAGAGGCTAGACAGTTGTTTTTATTTTTTAGATACTCTGATGAAAATACTTCTGAGTAAATAAAATAGATGCAAACATGTACTGACCACACAGTAAATGACAAGTACCCTAGTATTGTGTTCCTCTGTGAAATGTGCAGTGAACTAGATTTTCAGTCGTCACTTATATGTATTTGCTAATTTGGATCCTATGTGCATGGGAAATGGCATGCACTCATCCAGATATATAGGCCAATCCACCAAGAAACTTGGTGTCTTTTGAGTTCTGAATTTTTTTAACCTTGTACCTTTTATAAATGGAAATGAAATGTCTCCGTTTAGTATGAAAGTACAAGAAATTAAAGCTATACCTACCTTACCAGTGTTAAAAAGATTACAAAAGAGGAGGAAAACAATATATGTAAAGTAGCTAGGAGCATAGAAATTGATGAAAATTAGTGTCAGCTAAGGCCCCCTCTACACATTACAGGTATCTTATAATTAACTGGTTAATTCTGCAGTTACCTTGAGAACAGCTACATATGCAAAGTAGCTATCATGCCATAAAAAGTTCCAACCAGTTGAAATCTCTGGTGGTGGGAGATCACAACTGCCATGATCTCCTAGCCTCAGGGGTGTGTGGAGCCCCTGGGATTGGCAACCACAGTTGCTGCAAGCTCCCAGCCTTATGGTGACAGGGGGGAGGGTGTGCATAGAACCCCTGGGGCTGGGAGACAACATTACTGCAATCGCCCAGCTTCAAGGATCCAAGTTTCATGCAGCTGCAATCTCCTGCCCCTGAAGGCTCCATGTACTCCTGGGGCTGGGAGATGATAACAGTTGCATCTCCCAGCCCTGGGGATGCATTGCACCCCCCACAGTTGGAAGCCCCTCATCTGGGGGGGCTTGCAGCTGTAGGAGCTTGCTTCATGCTGGTGTACCATGGCAGAAGCACAATTGTGTGGATGATGCATTAGATCCCATCGCACCTTTAACTGCATGTGTAGAGGAGTCCTAAGGGTGATTTTCAACTAATATGTATGCTTAGAGTACTACATGACAGATGTCTCAAGTTTATATTGAAACAAAACCCCTAGTAGAGCTGGTTTTCCAACAATCTACTTTTAGTTGTTTATTTGATATGATTACACAGAGCTCCAGAATGTTACCTTTTTGAGAGAGAATATGAAGTATTTAAATTAATCCTTGAGCACAGACTAACTTAAAAAAATAATAATGCTTTTTAAGGACCTGCTTCCTCCTTGGGATATCCTCCTTGCCCCAACCAAATGGGTTGAGGAAGGACAGGCACCTCCTGGGTCTTAGTGCCCCCTAGAGGAGAATGGAGATCACCCCTGGGCCCAGAAGGAATTGGTGGATGGAGGTGGTCTTGGCTAGGCCTCATTTTTTCCTCTCTTCATGGTAGTTCTCCTCTATCTTCTGAGGATTCTTCCAGTGTGCAAGCTATCTCAGAAAAACAAAGATTTTTCTTGTTATTGAAGTGAGTGGTAAACAGATGTCTTCCTATTTCTGTCATGGTTTTAGAGAAAATTTAGGTTGGGGTTTTCAAAAAGGTTTAAGGCAGTTTGGCACCCAGTTCTTTTAGAAAGTTTGGCACTAACTCATTGAGACCTTTGCACTTTTAATACCACGTGGTGTTGTTTGTATCACATACGCCTTTGTCTTTTCAAATATCTTAGTGCGTGATACTGAAATTATTTGAAAGACCATTCAAATTATCTGGTGTGATTTGGTTAATGCCAGACTGTTATTATTCTCAAAAAGACACAGAATTTATAAAAACCTTAAGCCCTTGCTTCTGCACTGATCTGTACTTTGACATCCAGCATGACATTTATGGGGTCAGTTTGTTTGTAGCTTGCAAATGTTGAATGTTATGAAAATAATTGAAAAAATGAGGTAGATCTATATAAGAAATAAAGCTGTGTATGAAGTTTTGGAGGAAACAAGAAAAGCAATCCAAAGAAACTGGAGTGTCTGAAAGGGTTTTTGAAACATTGGAGGTTCTTTTAAAATTAAACTACATTTTTTCAGATGGTAAACAAACTAGTTTCCTGGAAATACTTCATGGATATTTATATTACTTACATGACTAAATTAGTTACATTTCTTCAAAGGGTTTGTTGTGTTATATGCTGAAATAATGAAAAAGCTACTAAACCTCAATATGCATTTTTAAATCTAGTAATAAAATAAGTAATATGGCTGAAGAATGTGCAGTGAAATTAGCTTTGACACTCTATTTGCTTTATGTCCAAATTTATATTACTATGCATTATTCACTAGTAATATATACACTACTTTATTAACTCTTAATCAAATGCATTTTATCATAAGTGTCAATTCAGTATTTTGCCATTGTATTTCTATTTTAAAATACTGAGCTCTCTGTAGAAGAATGATAAACATACACCGGAGAGGTCAGGAAAAGACAGTCTCATATTGCTGATGTTGAAAATGAGGTCAGATTGTGGCTAAAGTGTAGTTTTACATTCTCTATAAAAACATCCATGAATTAAACTCTGTGTGTGTGTGTGTGTGTGTGTGTGTGTGTGTGTGTGTGTGTGTGTGTGTGTGTGTGAGAGAGAGAGAGAGAGAAATCTATGTGAAGTAAATCTACCCAACACTGGATTTCAGTGTTGGCTAAGTGGGAAACAAGACATTTAACTGATGTGTCTAGGAAAGTGATTTTGGAGATTTATGTAAACCAGAATTAAAACGTTTTCCTTCATGACTGCTACATTTGCGCAGTCACATAGGTGACTAAGTATACGTGGACAGATATTTGTGCTTAAGACAGATCCCTTTACATATGCAAAAGCAGACCACTAATAATAGATGCAATGCTTTGTTACTGTAAATGGTTAACTCTTTTCCATAAGCACAGGTGTGTGTTATCAAGTAGAGATTTACTGACATATTTGCATATAAAGCTCCAAGACTTGTGTTGGAAACTTTAGCCTTAAATGTCTCAAACCTGGTGACCTTTTCCACCTCCAAGAGTACTCACACAATGGCTTGAACCTGTTATAAAAATTGAAACCATGTGAGATTTTTTGAGTGCTGTCCCCAATATTTTTAAAGGTTTGCTAATTTTTGTAGTCCATTCAATGAAACCTGGGTTAATTTCTGGTTTCCTGTGGAAACCTTTCTTTCAAAAGTTTGGCAATTTTTTACTAGATTTTGGGTTTTCAGATTGACACAAACTGGAACTACAGGAAAGAAATTGTATTCTCTGAAACTTCTTTCTTCTTGATAGTGATTCTTATTATTAGCTATTTCTAATAAGCATGGTGGGCTTTTTGATTGGTTTATCAGCTTGACCTGTTAGCATTGCACATTTTTTGAGCTGAACATTTACCTGAATTTTGGGACAGTGTATTGTACCAGGCAGGCTTTAAAAAAAACAGTGTGTATGTGTGTGTGTGTGGGGGGGGGTGATGGGGGAAGGCTGTGCGGGGGATTAAATTTGACTCTTCCCTCTTTAAAAAAAAATGGCTTGGTAGCTCAAAGGTTCACCTGATCCATTTAAACATTTTTTTTTAAGTAAACATATTTTACTGATGTTCCAGTAATGCTTGTGAATTCCTTACATAAGAGCAGAAATCAAATGCTTTCTACAACAGTAAATCACTGACATATTTCAGTTTTAATTATCCTATAAAATGCATTTCTCTTTTATTTTTTAAAGATGGTTTCCATTGTAAAGCATTATATCCCAAAAAGTTCTAGGAGCCTTAAAGCTTTGTCTATCTTTCAAGTGTGTACATTTTCTTAAAAGCAACAACTGTATTTTATTAACAGGACCAATTGAGCTATCTGGAAAAGTATAGTTTTCCCCATAGAGTATTTGTTACATCCCATGACTTATTACAGGAATGAAACACAATGTATGGTGAAGAACAGAGTTGATAACATATGCCATGTTTTTACTTTCTTAAACTAAACGGTAGTTTTCTGATATTTCATTTCCCTGACTGACTAACCACATTTATGAAAATGTTCGTGAGTGCTTCCAGAAAACACCAGTTGTAATAAAGCTGGAATTTCAAAATGCCTCAGGCTAGCACAACAGTATTCATGGATAGTCACTTTGACCTATCTTAGTAGATAGCCGCTATCTCAGGAGTGGGCAACACATGGCCTGTGGGCTGGATCTGGCCTGCAGAGGGACTTTGTCTGGCCCACAGGGGGTCCCTTGGTCCCAGTTGGCTCAGGCCGTGGACTAGCCGGGGCCCATGTCCACAGTCCCACCCACAGCCCAGGGCCACCTTACGCTCACTCCAGACCTGCCCACTCATAGTGAGTGGTGGTGGCTGTGGCGGTGGCTGGGTTGAAGCTGCTGCTGGGTGCAGGGCAAATACAGTCATCTCCCCCTTACCAGTGCCAGGACATTCTTGCTGCAGCTCCTCTGCTGCTGCCACCACCACCGCCACCAGTGCTGCCTCCAGGCCACCCACTACGGCAGCAGTGGCAGTGGAGAGGAGCTGCAGGATTTCAGGACCTGGCAGCAGTGAGGGGGGGGCACTTCTCCCTTGTGCCCAGCAGCAGCTTCTGCCCGGCCACCACCACTGCCGTGCCACTCACCATAGGCAGGCCAGTTCAGAGCAGATGCAGGGTGGGCCAGGGCTGGGGCCAGTTTTGAAGCTTTGTGCATGGGTTCTGGGTGCTCTGGAGCTAGCCCATGCTGGCCGGGGCAAGTCTGGAGCAGGCACAGGGCAGGCCAGGGCCAGGACTGTGCGCTCAGCTGCTGCTGGGTGCTGGCAGTAGTGGGGAGGAGTCGCAGGGTGTGTGGGCTCCAGGCTGTTGCTTAGGGTGGGGAGGGTGATGACCAGACCTTGCAACTCCCCAAAACTGTGTATGAGGTCCGCAAGTCCAAATAATTGCCCATCCTTGCTCTATCTGCTTAGCACCTGAGCACATAAGAAACATTAGTAATCTAGTCTCACCAAGTCTATATGAGGTACATGTGTATTATTTCAGAAACTAAGGGGATAGAAGCTAAGTGACGTGTCCAAGATCACACAATAAATCTCTGTCAGAGCTGGAAGTAAAGCTTGTTGCTTGCCTGTTCACTACTTTAATCAAAGACACTGACCTTTTGCCTCTGATGGAGTGTTTCTACCAGTGACCAAGAAATAAAAACGGGTATATTAACTGCCAATAATATTGTACCAAGTGGCCTAATTCCCCATCATCCCCAGGCACTTTAAAATCTCTTCAAGTGAATTGATTCCCAATTGCAGAAGCAATTTTTAACTGGTAATAAAAAGCAATTCAAACCTTGGTTTGCTATTTCTTGGATAAATATTATTGAATGTAATTTTTTCATGGATGTTTAAATGAAATTAGGCCATATAAAATAAAAATACCACGACTTGGACCATAACTTAGGTCTATGAATAGCATGTGTAGGAATATTACTTACATTTGACACATTTGATAATTTCACTGTTGTGTTTTGTTCTTCTGTAATTACCATTTCTTTATATAATTACATATAAATTAATACTCTTATAGATATGTTCTGGGATCCTAAACACACTGTAATATGCCATAAGGAACTTTAATGCATGGCTAGCTAGGTGTTAGAAAATTACTCCCAAGCTGAGAACATTTATACTAAACTGTATTTCAGCTCTCTGAATTTTTAAAGGCAGGATATAAATCTGGAAAAGTGGAGATAAAGGAAGAAAAACAAGCAAATCTCTTTGTTTTTGAGAAGGCTGTTTTTCCAGCAAGTTATATTTATACATTTATTTTTAAAAGAAAGCTTTAAAAATGTATGAAGTTTCTCACCATAGTTCTGATTTGGCCAGTTGCAGGAGAGTGTTCTTAAGCCCTTCCCCATTTTGGGGAAAACACCCAAGTATGGATGTATACAGAAGTTGCTTTTTTTGCCATTTAAAGTGCTTTATTGCCATGGCTTAACAGATGTGCACAGCTTTACAGCACTTTAAAAATGGGTACAGTGTTTTAAATTAAACTTTGTTAAATGAGGTATTAAATTTGAATCATTGTATTTTATAGCATGTTAGCAAACTACCTCACTTTAAAAATGTTCTGTATGCTGGTCAAATTTCTGACAAGTGGAGAAGCCCCAGGAAGCTACAGAGCGCCCCCTGCCTAGCCTAGCCCGCAAAGTGCAGGGAGGATCAGAGGCCCTCCTCCCCTACCAAACACTGCACTTCTGCCATGTTTAAGAGCACTGTAACTTTATAGTGCTATAAAAAGTGCTCTGAATTATAGCACTGTAAAACATGCACAAAGCACTTCTGAACACACCCTGTGAGCTTTATTATGCATATGTTACAGTGCTGTCCAGACTGGACATGCTCTCAGAAATTGGTACCACGACTGTAAGCAGTCATGATATGCTTCTTGGAGTACATTGCTTTCTAAATCACATGAAATCTCTCAGTATTTTACAACCCGGGGCTTGGTCAAAGAGCAATAAATGTACCAAACATGATGCTTGTGCCATTCTTAACTACTTTGAGATCTACGGCTGGGCTGCTGGAGTGCATAATTTTATTGAATATAGAATTCTGAACACTCACAAGTAGGTTATGCTGATGAGTCTAATTTCCATGATAATTTTTCATCTATTCTTCTGTTCATGTTCAATACAAGCTTGTAACTCTCTTCTAATCCTGCCCCCCATTTGAGGTTTTCAAAGAAGTTCTAAATTCAGCCCTCATAGCCTGCTGAGATTTTAACCCTTCTGAACTCCATGGCAGAATTATAATATAGGCCCCACTAAACCTGCTACAAATATCAATTCATTTGTATTTGAGTTTTGTACTAGCGAAAAATAGATGTTATTTATATAGGGAAAAAATACCAGCCATAGTTCTTCATTGCGACAGCTGAGAATATATTGCTTAAAACAACATTAATAGGGTGGAGGGAGGGGTGTGTATGTGTTCCTAACCAGTTGTCTTTCATTAAGCAAGACATTTCTTTCTTACACTTTTTCTTCCTCCACCCCTTCTATATTTTCTGTATGAGCAATAACTGCACCAGCGCCCTTCATAGTGACAAGTGAACTGAGGGCCTTGTTACAAATTACACTTAACACTAAGTGCAATTAAAATATGGACAGATGTATGCTCAATTAGTTTAGCACATATTAAGGGGGTTGTGGCACTGCAAAATTGTTCCCTTTCAAGCAAGGGTTATCTCCCAGTAGGTACTAATTTTAATAGTTTGCTACATTCCAGTGATTTGCAACTGTTGTAAGTGAACATGTGACACCACTCTAACACATCACAATGTTCACTTGCAACAGTTGCAAATCACTGGAATGTGAAAAGGTCCCTTGGCTTTTTATCCTTTATTTACTAGTGACTCAACTCCCTTCTTGTCCACCTGTCTTACTATGAACCAGAAGTATACAACACTATATACATTAAATTTCATACGTAGTTGGAGCCCACCTCATTTCTCAGGGAGAGGATGTTACTGTGTTTGTATCCGTCCCTAGTGCTCTCACCAATGACTCATATGACCTTGTGCAACTCATTTGTTTCATTTCCTTCTAGTAATACTGAAATAACATCCTTATTGATTCTGTTAGATCTGTAAGCAGCCTTTGATACAGTTGACTGAAGGTGAAGTTACATGTTATACTTAGACTTTGCCAAGGGCACTTAAAAACATGAGCATTCATACATTATAGGTTGTTAACTTTGAGCACCTCCAAGTTACGCCATTTCAGCCCAGGTTTAACTCTGGACTACGCTAACTAGTTCATGTTAGGATAACTTAATTCTACTCCACAGAGATAAAATGAGCAATTTTCAGTCCTCCAGCATCCCAGGATGCACTGCTCTGAGCCCGCCAAGAGCAGTGAGAGAGCGAGCCCAGGTGTCCTTGCTCCTATCCATGCCCTTACTCACCAGCGGTCTAGTGGCAAGTCAGAGCTGCTTAGGCAAGAAATGGTATTAACCTGTTACATGCAACTAGTCATAACATGTTCTAACGGTAACATCACTTAACAGATTTAGTATGGTCTAAGTGTAATGTGTAACTTTACCCTGAGAGACTCTCACTAGCAGGGTCAATGGAACAGCTCTTGAGTGGTTATGTGAATTTTTGGGAGAATTCAAAGGGCAGTTGCGGTCAACTGTACTTGTGCCCCAAAAGTGTCCTCTTGTGGATTGATGCAGGCTGTATATTGTCACTTCCCTTGTGCACTGTGTGCATGATGTGTCTGGGAAGGTTAGTAAGGAAGCATGTCATTTGTTGCAGTCAGTATGTTGATGACATTGAAATCTGTCTTCATCGTGTATGACCCAGACTGAGCAGCAGAGCAGATTACAAAGTGCCTGAATGAGCCTGAATGAAGATGAATATGAGCTGGTGGCAATTCAGTTCAGGCAAGCAAAAGATGATTTTGATGGGCTAGGGAAAGCAGCTGGAAGAGCTGACAGAGCTTGTATCAGGGCCCCTCACTGAGAGGCAGTTGTTACTGATCACATTATTATTGTTATTGTTATTAACAAGTGGCAGTCTGGGAGGGTTGTAAGAGTCTGGGCTGTTCCTGACTATAGGCAAGACCACTGTACTATCTGGTCCTGGCAAGATAGAACCTGAACCTTTTCCTCCTTGTACCATAGTTATCCATGCCTGAGTTCCTTCAAGCTTAGTTTGCTAATATGCTTTATGTATCAATACATTCTGAGACCATGCAGACCTAAGACCAGCACAGAAAGTTTCAGTTGTCTTCTTAGGTGAAGATGTGTATTAGGTGCACAGTAGGCCAGTACTCTGTGATAAGCCCAAGCTTTGAATGTTTCAGTGTTGGGTATAGCACAGACCATTTGCTGGGGTGCATCTACACATTCATTAATGTGCTTTAAGTAATGCACATTAAATTTAGTACCTCCAGGTGCCTATGCACGAATGTGGAGGCTGCTCCGATGCACTGGAATTCCAGGTTAATTGAGTCTGCTGGAGCATGGCAATTACTGCATTTCAGCAGCCTCCTGCATCTCATGTATCAGCGTCATAAAATCATAGAAGTAGGGTCGGAAGGGACCTTGTAGATCTTCAAGTCCGACCCCCTGCCTGGGCAGGAGGAAAACTGGGCTCAAATGACCCCAGCCAGATAGGCATCAAGCCTCTTCTTAAAGACCCCCAGGGTAGGAGCCAGCACCACTTCCCTTGGAATTTGGTTCCAGATCCTAGCTGCCCTAACTGTGAAGTAGTTCTTACGGATGTCTAATCTAAACCTACTCTCCAACAACTTGTGGCCATTATTCCTTGTTATCCCCGGGGGGGGGGCGCTAGGGGAAACAAGGTCTCCCCAAACCCTTTTGGTCCCCCCTAGCGAGTTTATAGACGGTCACCAGGTCTCCCCTCAGCCTTCTCTTGTGAAGGCTGAACAGGATCAGGTCCCATAGCCTCTCATTGTAGGGTCTGCCCTGCTGTCCCCAGATCATGCGGGTGGCCCTCCTCTGGACCCTCTCAATGTTGTCCACATCCCTCTTGAAGTGGGGTGCCCAGAACTGGACACAGTTTAAAAATGGCAGCAGGGGTGCTTGAACTAAAGCTAATTGAATGAGTTTTAGTTCAAGTGCCCTCACTGCCATTTTCAAGTTTGGGATCACTGATACATGAGATATAGTAGTGCTTTAATTAGAGTGGGTCTTGGAGCTGCTCTCCCCTTTGCCCCCCACCCCCGCAACCCCTGGAGCATGTGTAAAAGTGCCCTCTATTGTGAGGTACTAGAAAAAAGGTATATTAGCTTATTTTAATGTGAATTAACTAAAGAGCATGGGGGTTTTGACACTTTAATGAGCATTAAAATAGGTTAATGCGCATTAAAGTGTATATACAGACATGCCCACTGATACCCATTTTAAATGTAGTATGTATGTGCTCAGTTAAAACCTTCGGGGGGGGGGGAGGTTAATAAAAAAATAAAGCAATGCATACACATAAGAAATAAAGTACACATAAGCAATACAGTTCTCAACCTCCCTGGCTTGATCTGTGTTTACTTTTAATGAGGATCACATAAGTGTATTGCTCCCAAATTTTAGCACCCAAAAAAGCACAAGCAATATTGAGACCACTTCTAGCTGGGTGCTATACAAACACAAGAGAAACCACCCTTGCCCTAGAAAGTTTATATACTAAAGACACAGGCAGATGAACAGAAGAGGATAGGACTCAGATTGCAGGAAATGAATCTGGGGAAGAATTAGCCCAAATTAGCAATTAGTCCATTACATGTATTATAGCCAGAAAAAAAACCAAACAAACCAATCTTCCTTCTTTCAAAACCACCACAACAGATTAGATGTCACAATATTTTTCCCTGCTTCAGATATTGTGGGGATTTTATGATTTTGAAAAATGCAATTACATTGCTCTTTACAAGCTGGTACTTTAATATTGTGTTCAAAGTGTTTTAACAGCAGAGCATATGAAAGCTACTTCACCCTTTTCTCGATTTGTGCATTCTTGCTAACAACTACTGTGCTTTAGCCTGCTCATTGCTTTTAGTGTTTTGCCAGTGGGATTTACAGAGGCTCTTCTTCAGACTTTCTTCCTTGACTTGTAGAAAAGAGATGTTTTCAGATCTGACTATTTTTGGTCTCAGCTATGCCTGTGGCATTGCCAAATGATTTCTCCCCCTCCCTCCCCTCCATTTCTATACTGAAGCAAAAAAAGTATAAATAGGAGGCTGTAATAGTGATTGAGTGAAACATTTATGCTAGACTTGTGATTCCAGTTTGTAGGCAGGAGAGACCTCTAGCTTAAGTATATATCAGTGTAGAACTGGCTATGAATAGAAATACACTGAGTCTATCAGATCGCTTTACAATAAAAGATTATTTTTGTATCACTTTTGTCTCTATGGTAAATAATCATACTAATTTACTCTTGGAAAGATGATAATACTGACTGACCCATCTCTTACAGGAAAGAACAGAATTAATTACTTGATGTCTGCCTCTTTTGAAAACATAAAGCTATTATTAAATGCTAATGCTTAGATCCTGGTCATGTTTGGATTTCAGTGCCAGTAAGAAAGGAGGATGACTTCGCCCCTGACTGTGCTGCTCTGAACCTATACGATGGGGTTTGGGAGGGAACAGAAGTGAGGGGGCATCAGTAAAGCAATTTCCCCTGTTGTTCTAGTGGCCAGGTTGGGGCTAGCATGGGGACAGCCAAAAGCCATGACTTTAAAATACTCTTTCCACATACAGGCCCAGATCCAAGCCTTCTTTCTCCTGGGAGTAAGTCTGTAGCAACTGCTGGAAGAGCCATAACCCAGCACATAAGCAACTGTGGTTTTAAAAGGCACAGACAGGCTGTGTACACCATTTAAAGTGTATCTTTTAACAAAAGTTAACATGTTGTTTAATGAACATATAAACCTCAGCGTGCTGCAGTTTTTGAAAATCCCTGGCAAATAGCACTGTCAGTACAAAAAGAGAATCGCTGGCTCTTCCAAGCTAAGAGATTTTAGTTTAATTCCCAAGTGCATCCTTTGATTGTATTCCCATCAGTAATCCAAAATGTTGGCTCTAGGGTCTGGGATGCATGATATATTATAAAATAGGACACTACTGCCCTTTAAAAATGTGCTTTAAGATATGTAAAAGGCTAGCATTAATTTGCAAATGAAGTACAATTTTCCTTTGGGATATAATAATTATTTTGGAGATTTAATTTGTTGTATATTCCCTGCTGAGTTCTGGAAACATTAATTTGCTTTCTTGATGTCTCTGTGATGTACAAGGACAGTTCCTGACATTTGACCCTCTGGCTGTAGCCTATGTTAATGAGACAAATATCTGATATTTGTTTCTAACAGTGTGGAGAACGTAATATTCAGACCCTTTCTGGGAAACAAACTGATATAGACAGATACGGTATATTGGGAGAAAAGAGAAAGGAGTCTCTTCATAAAAAACAGAATGTTTATACCAATATTTTTCAGCTATTATACTTGAATACTGCTGAAATATAACATTTATCTTGGCATTCCATTTCTTTCTGTACTCTTGAAGGCCTCTCTCTGTCTTATTACTGTTAACATACCATAACAAATGTCTTTCAGATGTGAAAAATCAATCATCTCAAAAATGTCTCCAGTAGTTATTTGGGTGGATTAATGCAAGGTGTTATGAGAATAATGTTCAAATGAGATGTCATACTTGAGCAATGCAAGTCACCAGAAGAATAATAGTAAATTGATCATGTTTCCAGCTTTGGGAAGCTTGGAAAAAAATAAACACACATAAGAAAGATAAACTAAAATTCTGGTATGTAATATATTAAACCCTGTGGAATGAACAGACGCTTTGTGACTTATATCTCTCTGATACAGTGTACAGTTTCCTAGTTTGCAAATTCTCAGCACTTGGTCCAGTCCATAGCTTCAGAGCTATATCCCAGACTTTTTGAGGAGTAGAATATAGGCATTTGAGAAAGGATTTTATTGGAGATAAACTTATCCTTTCATTTTAAATTTGTTAATGTTCTGCTGTTTCCTAAAGGCATGTTTCAAGGCTGCATGTGCCATGGTCCTGGACAGGCAGATCTTTCAGTAGGAAAGAAGAATGATTTTTAGCCAACACTAGGTTTTGGCCATATAATGCAAGTGATTTCTAACAGCCACTTGAATCAAGTAAATGTGGACCCAGTATATACCAAATGAAAGTTGTCGCTGGTCTGACATGGAAGCAGTCATGTCTGTGAGTCTTCTTTCCCAATTAGGAGCTTTTTAGATTTAATTTTTTGGCAAGATCTTGCTTATTTGTCTCTTTCAAAAGGGCTAAATTTGTGAACAAGTAGTAACTCAAATTTGTAGTGTACTGTCCTCCATATATTTCACTGGCTCAATGGAAAGCATTTTCTAATTAATGTTGCAGCATCCAGAGTATATCCTTCAAATGTTCAAAACTTTAATTAATAGTCTGTATGCTATTGCATTTTATGAAAATGACTAATTCATAACAAAATGAAAATGCTCCACATTTCTTAATCAAATCAATGTAGAACTGATCTTTTTTTTATTCAGCATGGGAAAAAGTATAAAACATAACTTTCTGGTTTGGTTTAGTTATGTAATTCCAGTCAAGGAATTATGAGGCCTTATGTCATTGGGGAGCCAAAATAAAGCTTGCTTAGGGGAAAGTTACATCGTTGAATGCTAAGAGCCATACTGGCTTTATGGAGCCACTGTCTGGATTAAATGTTGACAATATTTAGAGTCATAGATTTCAGTGTCATACTTCTGTGTAATAGAGAAATGATAACAGTTGCATCCACTACAGTAAATCTATCCTTTAGTCTTCAAGCCCTGTGATCCATCAGGATGTTTTCATATTTTGTAATAGTCTGTGCCATAGGTTATCTTTATTTGCATAGTAGTGAACCATTCTGTTTAAAAAAGTGTGCAAACTATTGTGTGCAAACTACTTACAAATCTTACTACTAAGATCTTTGTGGAAGTTAGGAAAGCCTATTCATTAAGTGTCAGTTGTGATTACCGTAAACTCAGCAACCAGAAAAGAAACCTAAATCTAACTTAAAACACAAGGAAAGTAGTCACATGTAAAGTTAACTTGTATTAGAACAAGAAAAAAAATGCATGCATATTTTGACTTTGTTAGTGCATGAAGTTGAATAATACCTCACTTATTGCATCAAGGCATGGAAAACAGGGAAGAGATAAAGACAGAGAGAAATGGAATGGGAACAGTGGATACCTTGACTTATTGGGGACGTGTTATGTCTCTTCCTTCAGAACAACAAATATCTATAGAGAGGTGGTAGGAATCTGAAGTGATATTATGATGCTTCCTGAGTCACACTGCTGAAGGCTAGCCAGCTCCTGTTATTTTATTGATCATATTAATAGAGTTCATATTCTGCCTGATTTTGATAGTTGTTTGACAGGGGCTTAGCCCATATAGCGCGCTAGTCTATAAGCAATTCAGCATGGGATAGGACTCAGGGTGGGAGGAATTAGAAACTCTTCAGAGTCCACTGGCATGGTCCTTATTTCATCACAGTCAGGGTAAAATCCTGGCTCGATGAATTCAGGGGCAAAACTCATACTGACTTGGTTATTGGTTACCTATAATTTTTAGAGGCTTATTGTATTCCTTCCAGTGCTTTGCAAAAACGGGGGTTGTGATGTATAAAGAGTACTGTTAGCCAAAATACTATTTAAAAATACTGTATGTGCTTTCCTAGTTTCTTCATTGTTCGTGGTTAATCATTGAAAGATGTTGGTACATTTCCTAAAATGGGCTGTATTTGAAGGTAGGTGGCTTGCTTAAAACAGGTCTCAGCTCTGTCCCTGGAAGTGACATACATGAAGGGGTCTGTCCTAATAGAGTTCATTGAAGGATCTGTGCCTAATTTTGTTTAGTTCATTTTGATTTGATATAATCCCTGTTAAGATTTTTAAACAGTAAATATTTTTAAATGCTTGCAGCCATTAAATTATACTAGATAATAAACTCCTTCCAAGGTGAATGAATAGTGTATTATTTTTCTGTAACTACAGTTTGTAAAAAAATGTTTATAAGATTACCTAAAATGAAAGGATTTGTGATTCCTTTTTTTTTGGTGATGCTTTCAAATTTCCAAAAACACTAGTGCAAATTATATGATACTGTGTTTGGAGGTATGTAATTCAGTGTGCTTCATTAGGATAATTACAATTTTGTGTTAATTTGGAAACTCCAAATAAATCCTTTTACAAAAGTTCTTCAATAAGTTTCAGGGTTGTTGGCTGTCGCTGCGTTGGTTTAAAGACATAGGCAGACAAGGTTCTTTGGGTAAATGTGATATCTTTTATTAGACCCACTAAATAGTTGAAAATGTTGTTCTTTGCAAGCTTTCTGGCACAAATGCCCTTCTTCAGGCATATGGATAATCTGCTGTTGTTTTGTGCTCTCCTGGATGGAACAGAAGCCAATATGCAAAATGCAGGTCTGTGGAA
Source organism: Alligator mississippiensis (assembly GCF_030867095.1). NCBI lineage: Eukaryota > Metazoa > Chordata > Crocodylia > Alligatoridae > Alligator > Alligator mississippiensis. Next base: position 219,723,344 of record NC_081824.1, on the reverse strand, counting down.
ATGCAAATGTGTGGCAGTGAGCATCAGAGGTGATGGGAGACAATAGGTGTGAAACAGGTATGGGGGAAAGTGGAGAATGTGGACCTAGTTACAGAATATAGCTGGTAAAATGTTGATAGGTTACTTGGAGTTATTGGATGGCAGGCAAGTTATAATGTGCCATAAATCCAGTTTCTATATTTAGTCCATGTTTTTTTGTAACCAGTAAATTTATGACGTGAAGTTCATAGGCTGGTCTACAAAAGGTGTTTTGTAAATTCCATTTGAGGATTAGAACTGAGAGACTGGAGAGAGAGTGGTTGTCTTATGAGAAATGTGTACCCACAGGTAATTGGGTCTTTTTGCCTTGGATAGATTTTCAGTATGCAGTCATTGTTTGGTTCCTCCTACATATTTTCCATCAGGGCATTTAGTGCACTGGGTGAGATGTATTACATTTTTGGAGGTGCAGGAGTAAGGTCCAGGAATGGTAATGGTTCTATGGTAGGGTGTAGTTTCCGGTTATCCACTGGATACAATAAATCATGGACTAAATATAGACATTGGATTTATGGCACCTTATAATCTATCTACCATCCAATAACTCCAGGTAACCTCTCTACATTTTACCAGCTACATTCTGTCACCGGGTCAACATTCCCTGCTCCCCACCATCCACTTACCTGTCTCACGTATTGTCTCCCATCGCCTTTGATCCGTACTGCCACACATTTGCATTTTCACAGACCTGCACTTTGCATATTAGCTTCTATTCCACCATGGAGAACACATAACACCAACAGACTCTCCCTATGCCTGAAGAAGGATGTTTATGCCCAAAAGCTTGCAAAGAACAATTTTTCCAACTATCTAGTGGGGCTAATAAAAGATACCACATTTACCCAAAGAACCCCGCGTCACGTGCAGGGGTTTTTATGATTAAAATGAGTGTGATATGTTGCAAACTAAACCACATGTGCATTTAGTTTAGTTTTCAATGTCCCTATTTGTAATGCTACAGCCTTTGACAGCTTGCCCCCCACTGTGGGAGAGGTGGGCTGAAGGCAGAAGCATTGAGGGGCCTGATCCTTTTTTTTTTTCCTGCGTCTCCCATGGGGGTGAGCTGCCAGTGGGCTGAGTGGCCCCTGAGCTGCGGAAGGCCCCAGTCCTTCCTTCTGCAGCAATGGTGCCCCCCTCAGACTGCCTGGGTGGGCTGCTAGCGGGTGGGTGCTGCTATAACTTGAGCTCAGGGAGCAGTTGGATTGGGCTGAGTGCTGCCTACAAGCTGGGGCAGCACCCACCCACTAGCCACCTGCCTAGGTAGCCCCCAGGGGCACCGCTGCCATGGAGAGAAGGTCCAGGGCCCCCCACAGTTCAGGGCCCACCAGCAGTTTGACCCCCAGCCACAGGGAAGGCAGACAGGCTCCATGGGAAAAATAAAGGATCAGGCACCTCACCACTTTCCCCACCTTCCCCCAGCAAAGCCTGCCCACGTGAGCCTGCCCCCCTGAGCTGCAGGGGGAAGCAGCTGGCTACAGTGCGGGGCTTCCCCTCCTGCAGGTCAGACTAACCTGCCAAGACTGAATCAATTCAGGGTCAGGCTTTTTGAATGTCTATCCCTAGCCCTGGAGAAGAGAAGGGTGAGTGGGGGATTGGATAGCAGTCTTCAAATACCTGAAGGGTGATTACAGAGTGGTTGGAGATGAGCCTTTCTCTATGGCTATAAGGGAAAGGACTAGGGGCAATGTCCTGAAGCTGCCCCAAGGGAAATTTAGGTTAGAGACTAGGAGGAATTTTCTGACTATGAGGATCTGCAGTGTTACAAATTTTCAAGAGCAGGTTGGACAGATACTTGGCTGGAATAGTTTAGTCAGAGATAATTCTGGCTTAAGCAGGGGGCTGGACCGGATGACCTTTTGAGGTCCCTTTCAACCCTACTTTCCTATGATTCTTTGCTTCTTTTGGAGCTGGGCCCAATTTAGATTGAATCCACCCATGAAATCCTTACCTTCAGTGATCTTTCTGCCTTTCCAAATTGTTTGCACACCATTCTTATGCTAAAAAGTTTAAAGTTTGAGCCACAGCATCGATTTAATTGAGCAAACAGGAAGAAATATCCTTGGAAAATACTCATCATCACTCTCTTCTCTTTATCTTGCCATTTGGCCTATGAGCAAATAATCTATGGCTGAATTGTTTCCTAAGGAGATTAAATGACTGGCTAAAAACGTAGATATTGGAAACACCTGCAGCAGTTTCACCATCCTGCTGTGGTTTGTTTCACTACCTCTATTGGAAGTCTTTGTAGCAGACTGTTCAAGGTGTGAGCTGTCACCAAGAAAGCATCTGTTTGACACTACCGGCTCTCTCTACTTAGCAGCAGAGATCAGAAACTAGGGCTTTCAAGGTAAATGAACAGCTTTTGATCTGTTAATTCATACAATTTAAATTTTAAAGCAAACCGACAGTGAGTCTCACCTTGCTAGGTTTTAGGAGGAATCCCAGTAAAGATCAGAGCCCCATGTTATGTACTGGAAACATAGACACCTTTTACAGATACAAGAAAGGGGTGACCCAGGGATCATTTTTTTTTTTTTTACTTACAAATTTTATATGTATTATCTTATAAGAAAACGTTTTAAACTACCATCTTAATTCTTGTGTTCCTATCAACATGCCTCTTAGAAAGGATATAATTAGCCTCCTTTGGTCTTATGGCAAATAAATATTTGGCAGGAAACAAGTGCCCCAAAATCTGAGGTATGTTATCTACTTTTAGTAGTCTGAAGTACAAATCACTATAATCCACTCATCTGATGTTGGAAGTAACTTGCAGGCTAGGAACAGAAGTTACACATAAACCAGTTTAAGTGATCAGAAACCAGTTTAAACCTGTAACAGACCAGAAGTTTAATACACATGAACTGTTTTCAAAATGGCCAAAAATGGTTTAAGATAAACCTAGTTGAATGTAATATCGGACTTAACTGATTTAAGTCAAACTGGTTTACAAAACTTCTGTGCTAGATCCCTTCCTCGTTCAAGTTAACTCACAGCCCCCAACATCCCAAGATGCTTTGCAGTCCTGGTCTGGGCTGTGTTGCCTGCTCCAGCGGCTCCACCCCTCTCCTCCCTAGCTGGAGCACTGTCACTGCTCCAGCTGGTTGAGAAGGGGATGGAAGTGGGGGTGGGAGACTTGGCTCTAGACTGTAGCCAGGGTCTACCTGGCAGGAGTGCAGCAGCCCCTGCCAGGCTTCCCCACCCTCCCCACTCACTGCTTATCAGGCAGGAGCAGGGGACATGGCCAGACACTGGTAGCCTGAGGCAAAGTGTGTCTGGGGGATGTTAATCCCCCATTCCCCCACTCTCTCACCGGCACGAGACCACATCCAGGATCTGCCTAGCAGGAGCCCCTGCCAGGCTTCCTTACCCCCCCCTCACCACTTGGGTGTCAGGAGGGGGGCATGGCCAGACACCAATAGCCTTAGGCAAAGGAGCAGGGACGAGGCTAAATCCCACCTCCCTCTCCTCTCCCACTGGCACAGGACCCCAGCTGGGCCTGCCTGGCAGATTTAGTTTAAGGACGCCATTTCTGTAACCCCCACTGGGGTCCCATGCCAGTGGGAGAGGGAAAGGAGGAGGGATTAACCTAGCACCCTTTCACCTCAGGCTACCAGCATCTGGCCATGCCCCCCACTCCTGTTGATTGACCAGAAGTGGGGGGTGGGGAAGCCTGGCGGGGAATGCTGTGTCCCTGCCAGGCAGATCCCAGCTGGGATCCTGTGCTAGTGAGAGAAGTGAGGGAGGGGGAATTTAATTCCCCTCCCTACCCTTCCTTTCACCTCAGTGTGCAAGACAGGGGCTGGGGGCTGGCCATGCTCCTCACTGCTTCAGCCGCAAGTGGGGAAAAGCCTGGCAGGGGCTGCTTCCCTCCTCCCCCTCCAGACACACCCCGGCTAGGGACTGTGCAGGTTAGGAAGGGGGTTTAAACCCTTTCCCAATCATACTCAGGTCTGCAGAGGCCTGGCCATGCCCTGCCTCAGCTCAGCTCAGCTTCCTTCCAGCCCTCCAGCCACTGCTGAAGGGAAAGGAGGGCTGCTCTAGCACCTGCCAGCTTCTAGCCTGAGCCACTGCAGGCATGTGGCTGCATTTTTGGAATCAAAAGTGAATGTCTGTTCACTTGCTTCTTGGTTCAAGCTATGCAGGCTAGATTAACCTGCAAAGATTGAACTGATTCAGGCTCAGGCTTTTTGAATGTCTGTACTTAGCTGCTATGTTCATAACAACAGTTGCCAGTTCCAAATGAAGAAATTTACCTTTTAAGACCATTTAGAACTGGCATTTACTAATTCTCCTTATTTTTATGACAGGTGATGTTGATGTCTGTTGAATGTCATGTGATTCTTCTGAGTTACTTGCACAGACTTTGTACTTCATACAGCAGCTCCTACTGGCTAAGTTATGTTATGGGGATACAATGAGAGAGGCCTGGCAGGAGATTAGCTGTTTCTTCCCTTGCTGAAGAAAAGTGGTAGCCTTTGACAGTTATTTGAAGATGGAGTTGGCTGGGGTATGATGTGATTCAGGGTCTAGGAGTGACCTGTCCCCATTGTTTTTGGTTAACTTTTACCACATATAAATCATACTGAATGGCCTTATTTTGGCCTTCATTTGTGGCCTTCAACAGGTGTACAGACAGATTGGCAACTACATTTGCGAGCATATATAGATGGTTTTAGTTTAAATGCAGAAAATGCATGTTGCTTGTGCATGTAAACCCAGCCACTTCTGCTCACAAAAATAGTATACATGAATATATAAGATATTGTCTTGGTGATAGTGCTTGGATCCCTTCCTAATGCTAAGTGAATATAACAGCCTGTAACTTTTTCACACCTACAGCAGTTTTCATTTAGCTCAGTGAGAGATGCTTTTGTACTGGGGGTTAGATCTCTGTAGGATATGTGAGGTCATACAGAGCAATAGAAGTGTTGCGCAGGCAAAGTTGTGCACATGCAAGTGGAAGGTATGTTACAAAAATGGCATCCTTAAACTAAATCTTCATTAACACCAAGGACGTGTGGTAACCTGCAAGGCCTGTGAAACAATGATAGCTGAGAACACATTTGCTAGCGTTACACACAGAGATTCCTGACACCTCTCCCCATATTCAGTCACCTATTCAAAACATTTCTACAAATTGACTTTACATGCTTCAATTTCTAGAATTGATTTTACATGCTTATTTCTTTGAATAATTGGTGATAAAGATCATTTCTCATATAGAAAGAAGGAAGTCAGGCACATTACTGCTTTGTTGGAGAACCTGGTTAACCAATACTTGATGTGCAGTAACAAGAATGATGCAATTGAAGAAACATAGTTTAACTGTCAGTAAATTTATAGGGATAGCAAACAGACTTTAAAATAGTATAAGTGGTAAATCTAGAAATTTCTGACTTGGAGGATAGCTCCAGAATAACTCTGGGACCGTGCAAAAAGGTTTAGGTTGTAAACGCAGTGTTTTTTGTCCTAGGCCCCTGGGTTATAAGACTTTCACAGAAGTTGCACAAAAAAAAGGGGAGGGAGTTTCTTGCAACCCTTGTGCATATGTGTTTTGAAAAGGCATAAACTTGTGTTCACTAAGGTCTTTTTGCACAAGCGAGTTATATCAATTATGTAAATACAGTTAAAGCATAGCAACCTGCACTCCAGTATGGATGCAGTTATACCAGTAAAAAGTATATATGAGATGAGGCATTTTTCTACCATTATAATTGCATCCATATTGAGGGATTGTACAAGTTCATCTTTGGGTAAAACTCACACCCGCCTCTGAAATATTTATTTTGGTCAAAAACCATACGCAGCAAGGCTTCATAATGGAATTCCAGGAGGGAGATTGGAAAGCTACTGTATCTCCTTGTGATACCCTGGAAACACTGTTTGGCATTACAGAGTATTATTTCATTCTCTTTAGCTCTATGCATCCAGTTTGCTACATGTGTGAGAAAGAAAATTGTATGAATAAAAAGTAGAACTGAGCTTGCCTGTTATTTTTCTCTTCTTCTCTGAATCCATTTCTCAGAAAAGGGAAGAAACAACTTGCTTCCATTCTTTCTTTTCTTGCAGCCTAACTAAAGTTGGGAGGGTATCCTGGGATCTCTCATAAAACAAAAACCAAAAAACCCCAAAATAAACAAAAAAGGAATAGCTTGTTTGCCTCTTAGGTATCTGCTACTTATTACATTTATTAAACAGCTGCTTAATCAATCACACGGTAAATTTAGATTGGTCACATGTGAAGTAAGACTAGCCACAAGTGCAAAGTATTATTGCATAATTAACTGGCTAATCATGCAATAAATTTAGACCAAATGAAAAGTAGATATCACGTGATAAGATGACTACCCAGCTATAAAAAGAGTCAACCAGCTCTGAAGTTAGTGCTTGAAATGGTATAACAGCTCTAAAGCTGGTTTTTATCTAGAGTTGATTTGAACATGTAGCAGGGCCCTTATTGACATGAATGTCTGGGTGTAAATGAACTTGTCCCCAAGGAGGACACAGCATTACATTTTCTCTTCTTCCAGATCTAAAGAAAGCCTGGAACCCTTTAAGCCAGTGGTACTCACAGTTTTTTTCCCCGGTGGTTCAGATGGGCAGTGCCTGATCCTTCCAGAGGCCAGATCCACTGGGGCTCCATGCCTGGGCACCAACCTGGCCAGGTGGAGGGAAGGGGGCATGAGTCAGCCCTGTGGTGGGGGGAGGCATGACCCGGCTTCAACCTGACCAGGTGGGAGGAAGAGGGCATGGCTTGGCCCTGTTGTGGCCATGGGTGGGGAGAGTCACGGCCCAGCTCTGACCTGCCCCATGGGGCTTGTAATTTCAGCAGTGGGAAAGGGTAGCAGCATTAACTTCCACTGCTTCCCTGCTGCCAAATTTCCCAACCTCTGGGGAGCCTCATGGGCCAGATTCCAAGGCTCCACAGGCCATATTTAGCCCACAGGGTCTCCACAGGGTTCAGCTTTCTTGCTTCAAGCAATTAGCCACGGCTTGAAAATTACTGCTGTGGTTATTCTAAAGCAGTGATTTTTAACTAAGGTGCTGTGGCACCCTGGGATGCCTTAAGATCCTTTTGAGGGTAATATACAGTATTAGCACTGTTGAGTATGCAAACACCTACACGTAGTTCACAAGATAAAGCCAGAGGTTTCAAACAAGGATCCAGAGTATCAAAAACATACTGACCTGCTGTGGTCTTTCTGAGGTCTTTGCCACCAAAGAATTACCCTATTATTTTTCCATAATCAAAAAATGAGCAAAGCTAAAAATTGGCATTTTCAGAGGGGTACCTTGAATCTAACAAGGGTATATGGTATCTAAAAAGGTTGAGAACCACTGGTTTAAAAAGTTACAGGTGCAGCAAGTAAGTTGTCAGCGGGAACAGAGACTGATTTTGCTATATAAATAACATAGGTTGGGCGTTACTTAAACTTAAAAGCTCTGGGTGGCAGGAATGGTTGTCTGGCATACTCTGGACTGAAAGCCCTGTATTTTGGTAGTACTCAGTATTTGTGGAAGCTGAGGTCAGCTTTGTTGTATTTTCTTTTGTTAATAAATGTTTTATTTTATGCATTTTAAATGTGCTGCAAGTCATCTTCTCACGCCTACCCTAGTTGGGAACCCAGTGACAGTGTCCAGACCTTTTAGCACATTCTTGGCTCAAACGTCATCATGGAAGTAGCTCTGGGAAGGAAGAGCTTTGCTCACTTACCTTTAACTGAGATGTCTTTGTTGCTGCCTTGCAGAAAAGCTTCTCTGTCAGTCTGTTGTTTCCCACAATTTTCTAAGGGAGCCCTGTTGTGTATGCTGGCAGTGAGTTGTGCTCCTCACCCCCTGTGTTTCTTCCCACTCTCCTTTTAACTCTCCATTTTCTCTGTCTTTTCAGTCCTTGCCTCTCTCTCCCACCCCTCTTTTTCTATTGTTCTATTAGGTTGCTTTGCTTCTTTACATCCTCTGCCTGTTCCTCACACCGGAGGCTACACGTGTCTCCAGATGTTTGCAAGAGTGGGATGTCCAGCGGTGACTCAGTGGGGCTGGGCAGCATGTGTTTTTGCAGCTGCTGTGGGAATGGCAAAAGAGATGCTTGAAAAAGCAGGCTGCTGTTTCAGCCTGCAGCTCTGTATGCCTGAGTTACTGTCTGGATTATAGGCCACCATAGGAGCATGAGGAGGTGGGGGATGAACAGGGAGGTATAAAGTAGCCTCTGTTTTCCAGGAACGGTGGGAGCCCATAGTATGGAGGATTGGTCACGCAACTCTCACTATAGGGTTGTTCGTCTCTGTGCCAAATTAGATTAATAGATGTTGGGGGCTGGAAGGGACCTCATGAGGTCATCATGCCCAGCCCCCCTGCACTTGGGCAGGAAAATGCCTTTCACAAGTCTCCTAACTTGTTCCTGATCTGGCAATGGCTGCATTTGTAATAGGATTGGAAGAGTGGAGCCACACTTATAGTCAAGTCAAACTCTGATTAGGGGCAGTACATGGCCATCTACTGCGCAGGGGGGGAAGGATGCACAAGTTCCTCCTAGGTCTGCCCTTTCTTCTCATTCAGCAGCAGCTGATCACAGATATCACAAATGCAGGGGTAAATAAGCACTTAAGTGAAGCTAGTTATACCAACTACCTGAGGAAGGGTAAAAGAGTAGGGAGTTTCTAGGGTTCCATCTCCGAGCTCTGTAGGAGCTGCAGGAGTTGGGTGAGAATGTAGAATATACCCTATAAAGTACAAGGGGTTTTTTTTGTTTTTTTTCCAGCTACTATATTCCCCTTGCAGGTCAGAGAGCAATAAGAGTCATTATGCTTTGCAGAAGTACAGTGGACCCCTGGGAGCTTCCTGTGAGAAAAGTGCCTGTAAAGCACAATAGAGCCCTCTAAAGTGAAGTGAAAAACCACTGAAATACATTGAAATAGCGTGGGACTCTAATGGCACTTGAGTGAAAACGGCAATTCCATCATACCCAAAGTTAGTAAATGTAGCTTCCCATGCAAGTATCCACACTGTTTTGGTTGTTTCCAATTCCCATAACTAACATTTAAACTAGAGAGATTTTTTTTCCCTGCCTAGCCTGTTGCATTCAGGTCTTCAGCACATTCGTTGCAAGAGCTAACCAGGAAACTACTTCATACAATCACAGCACAGTAAGAACCCCTAGGTAGTTGCTGCGTGCTAGACACATTAGTGAATGTGCAGAGGCATGGTGACATGCCTTGATTTGTTGCCATGTGATGGCTGTGAGCCAGGTTGTGTTTGGCTGCTTTCTGTGGCTCAGGAGAGGGAAGATAACGACTTTGAGCATCTGTTTTGGGAGTAAGCTGGGATGAAGAATCTGTTGGGAACCTGGACATTATATTATCAAGTTCTGTGAGGGTTTGGCTGGGACATAAGTGGCTGTGCCTGTGGATAGGCCCTGTTGGGGGCAACGAGGAGGCTAGCAGCATGGGGTAACCAGTTACCAGAGGCCAGGGGAGACATCCAAGAGACAGTCTGAGATGTAAACCGAGAGCAGGAGCCAGGGGTCAGAGAACCGATGACAAGTTCCAGAGAAAATCCGAAATCAGGGTCAAGGAAGCCAACCTGAGTCAATCTGTTAGGAAAACCACAGGGAGCAGAACCAGTGCTGAGTTTCAAGGGAGATCCAAGATCAGGGTGAGGAAAAGCCAAAGCCAGGTCAGAAGTCAGGAGAACCAGGGAGATCAGTAAACCCAATGCTTGCTGCAACAGGCCCAGGCTGTGTGGAAACATGCCTGTAGCCTGAGGCTGCAGGTGTGTTTAAAAAGGGGTAAGTGGTGCTTTCAGCAACCAGTCTGGTTGCAGAGACCTGGGTCAGCGTCCTTAGCTGGGGATCAGGGGCAGGTGTGGTAACTCACCATGCTTGGCCCAGCCAGGCCTGCTTGATCAGCACCCCTGACAGGTTCAAGTTCCATTTGCCCTGGAGCCAGTTTACTGGTATTGCCATCCATTGATCTCCCGTGGATATCCATCCCCCATGGGATCCCAAGCAAGAAGATTGCTGTTTCAGAATTAAGAAACTCCATCAAAAGGTGCAGTTTCTCTCTAGCTCAATAAATTAACAACAGAACAACTTATTTTTCAGCAAATGATAAAAGCTTATAAAATTATATACTGGAAGGAAGTAGGATTGCTTAAAGTTTTAATCAGTAAATAGCCACATATGTTGAACACTGGCTTGGGCAAATTAAAAAAATGAGGGGCTGTTTGCTTTCCAATTATTTGCTTTTACTTAGGAGCACTTCTTGAAACAAAACCTTGCCATAAGTATCTGGGGTTTTAAATCTTTAACTTCTACTTTAAAAACACTTCACTAAATTGGAATTTTGTATGATTTGAGATGACTTAATTGTGCAGTTTCCCTCATTCAGTCATGATTTTGATCATTTTTTTAAGCTAAGACTTATGTTTCTGGTAATAAGGATTGAGTAATAGTGCACTGGCTTTTGATCTCTACTCTTAAAAATATTAAGATACAGTAAGTTATTTTTTCTATATTGAGGCAGCTGTTTGTCAGCTGTAATCTATTTTTTCCCCAAGTGCTCTTTTATTAGTAAAGTTTTTTTTAATTTGTCTTTTCACAACAGCAGGATTTTTTTCCTAATTGTCATGCTTGTTTCAAATCAGGGAATACTCCCCGCCCCAGCATTGGTTTAAATCAATCACTATTTTTTTTTATCAGGGTGAAGAATTCAGGATAAGCCTTGATACTGTGCAGCAGTGGTTACATTGCTGCTGCTTTTGGAACTAGTGATTGTGCTTGATGCATATTATTTAAATAGTATTGGTGGTGAAGGTCATTTTAATTAGCATTTTAGAAGGTTAAATTCTTGGAAGAGCATAGCAACGTTGTGCTTTTGGGCTATGTGCTGTAAGGCAAGACTAGTAATATTGCAGTTCAGATACTCTAAAGAGTTAAAATTGTTCAACACAGAATCCGCACTTTTGTTACTACATAGTGAGGGGGCATGTTAGCCTTGCAGCTGCAAGGTTAAATCTCCCTGTGTGCTGACTCAGACACAGGATGTTGACAGTTGATCATTCGGTCATCTGTGTGTGCCAGTCCACCTGTAGCATTACAGCTAGCAAAATTAATTACACTGGGTAGAAATTACAATGGCTTCGTGTTTTAGGCCAATAAACATTGGCTTTAATGGAAGCTCAAGTGGAGGGGGAAAAAAGGGCTGTTATTCTTAACAATACTCTGCATGTCTGCCCAAGGATAGAATTCAGAGCTTACTTTATTCCAGGAGATGAATTTGTTTCCAGAAGATGTAGGATCACAGTTCTTAAAATGAACAAATTTAATTCTCTTTTAGCCATCAGGAAATAAAACACCCAGCCATCTTGAATATGTAGCTGTGTCACTGGTCTGTTACTCCTCTGATATCAAAAAGAAAGAAAGAAATCCATTTGAAACCATTACAATAACAAAACTGCCACATTTTTCACATGATTAATTTTTAGCAGGCATTTGCATGTGTTACTTGGTTTTAGGCTTAGAGGGGATTGTTCAGATTAGATTTTTGAAGAGTGTTGTCAACAATTCAGTGAAGGGAAGGTCAGGAAATATATTTCTATTAATGAACACTACTTTATTCATCATTTCTGAATCAGGGGGTACATATGTAAAGCTTATACTTGACTTTTTGTTAAGTTCTATTCTACCATTTTAGTTATATGTCCAAAGTGCCCTTAGCAGGAATAAGATAAGAAAAAGAACTTTAATTTTTATTTTTGAGGTAGTGAGACCAATGTATGATTGATAGTCTGGTTGAATAAGGTCAATCACTGCTGTGTAAGAGCTGTAATATGTTGTGTGATATGCAGTTGATACATTTGGCACTACGGGTAACTAAATCTGGCCCATCCATTTTACCAGTTTTATTCAGTATGTGTCATTAGAAATAAAAAGTGATGTCTCTTATTTATATCTCATCCATTTGAGGTCCTTTCAGTTTCACTGCTTTGGTGGCTAACATGGCAGTGGTAAAAGTGAAAAATTTCATGTTATGGTAAATGGAGTTTTAATGATTCTGTAACACGAAGTTATAGGGAAATGTCGATCAGGAAGGGGAACAGAACACAAGACAAGACACAGAACACAAGAGAAACTGTACAATGGTTTCAAATGAACTATTTGCCTGTGAACACTGATGTGAAAGAAATGCTAATGCATAATATGCAGGGCAGGAAGCTATGGAAAACAAAGCATTGCTTCAAGTATTGTGTCTTCCCATTTGTAAAGAAGACAAGTTTTCTTAGTGGAAAAAGAAATATCAGAAGTTAGTCAAATAAGCTGTCGTGTGTGTTAAGTTAGGAATTGGATTGTTAAAGATATGCTCCAAAAACAAAGTGATATACAAAGTAGCTGAAGAAAGATATGCTAGCTAAAACAAGGCAGCAAAATATATGAACCTGAAACAACCATGTGTACACAGTGTGTTGAGATAAGTGGCTGAGAATACAACCATTACGCAGTGTTGTGTAATGAAGCGACATTCAAAAATGTTATTGGGTAAGTTAGAAAGACTTTGACTTAGAGAATGTTTGAAAACAGCTGAAGTATATTTAAATACCACCAATAATGATGGGACATTATTTGTCATTCATTGTGCACCCACAAGTATGTCAATTACAGAATTTTGAAGTGTGTAGATATGGAAACAATGTTATTTACAAACGTAATTGAGTTTCTTCAGATGTACTAATGGGGAAACTAAGATGACATTTGTTGATTATAGAAGTCACTTGTGCTGATAGATGAATCAAAGATCCTTTCTTTGAAATGATCTTATGAATGTGTAGTTATACTGTCTATACTGGGAAATGCAATCACATATTTAGGTACTTGAATGAGCTGTTCAGAATAGCCAGAAGAAAAAAAATTGGAAAATGCTCAAAAGACGTCCATCATAAAGCAGATGTTGAACTTGGAAAATGAAGGCATTTTCACAGAGAGAGGAGCAAAGTATAGCGAACTCTCAATTGAATAATTCATTGCCAACAAACACATTAGAAACAAATCATAAGGTGGAGGTACTCCTTTATAAAGATGTTATAAACTTCATCAGCTCTGCTTCATAAAATGGTGGCTAAGGTGGAGAGAACAAACTAGCTGAAGCTGAAGCCACTGATGAGGATACTAAAGGTCTATATATATATATATATATATATATATATATATATATCCAGTGTGCACACACGATAAGAAAAGGCAGTGGTATACATTGATGACTTTCTATACCACACAAAAAATTATGTAGAAAAAAATCTGCTCATTTTTCAATAGATTTCTCTGACATGCTGATGAAATGCATGACCACAAAGCTTTAAGTTAAGAAAATTTCTGTTAATTTTTTAACGTAATCAGTTGATTACAAAATAAGGACTGCTCGGGTGCATCTACATGAGATGTTTACCATGGAGCTGTCTAATTAGCCCTGCAGTAAAGGCTTAATGTTTATGTTTGTGGCCCTACTAGGCCACAGAAAACTAACTCTGCTGCAGGTTGTAAATACAAATACTATCTTGCAGTGGCAGCCTTGAGTGTGCAGCACCACATGTGTAGACAATGATGGGACTTGCTGGAGCATGAGGGTGCTTCAGTGCAGGGCTGCCTGCTGGCTAGCCCTCCACTGGACTGCCCTCATTCCCCAGCCAGCTCCTGTGCAGAACATTGAGCTGGGTCAGAGCAGCCATGGGCTGGCAGGGTGAACCCCCAGGCCACCTGCCAGCTGGGGCTTCTCTGACTCAACTCAACCTGCTGCACTCCTGGGTGCACATGAAAATGCAGTGCCTGGGACCAATAAACTCCAGTGCAAAATTTGCTGGTGTTTATTGCTCTGTACTAATATCACATGTAGATGCACTTCTTGTGTCACAAGATAATATCTTCTTACTTGTACCAAAGAGATCTTTCATATGTGTCAGTGGGCTTGCAACAAAATATAGGTGTTAGTTTATATCAAAACCCAAGCTTAAGTTTTTTTGTGAGAAAAATACAGTAGAAAATAGGTAAGGGATAGTATTATGGTATTTCAGTCTGTCCCTTGCAATAATCCAGCCTAAACAATTTGAAGTACTCATCCACAATTTATCTTAAGTATTGTCAAAGTGAGTTATTTTTAAATTTTCACTAAGAGAAGCATTTGTTACAAATATAACCTTGCCATTGGTCCAGCAGAAAATGTAGATGAGGACACAGAAGTCACTTCTTTTTAAGAATGATTACATATGAAGAGTTTTTTAAACTTATGGAGCAAGGAGTATAATCAAGAATGAAGGATCAGTATCACCTTCCCATTGTGAGTGTAAGTTTTCAAGCAGGTATATTTTAAACCTACAAATTGTGCTTAAAAGCAAATCATTAATTATAATTAATGTGAACAGATTGGTCATTGCCAAGTGTAAAGTAGAAGATAGGCCAGTTTGGGATTAAAAAGGTGTGAATCTGTGTTATGGACATGAGTACTATGAACACATTGGAAGTGTGATATAACATCTGGGGTCCTTGCATATTTTAATTGCTACCTGGCAGAAGAAGAAAATTATGGAAGTAACAGAGAATATCAGATACTATAACCTTACAGAGCATATTTAACCTCTATTTAAAGACCTTAGTATAGTTTCCTCTTCCTGTAGGAATTTAAGAAATGAATAACTACGCTGCATAATAAACTATGTTGTGTATGCACATAAAGAGCAGGCAAGATTGGGTAGCAGTAACAAATGAAATGTGTTGGAAACATTTTGAATAAATGTTAGTGTAATTGGAGTGGATTGTAGCATAAAAGTATGATGACAGCTACTACAGAGCTTTAAAATATGAAATTGGATAGTACTGCAGGTGCTAATTGAGTAGATATATATTTTCAAAAAACTGTTTGGGAAGTGTATTCATATGATCCTCCTTCTCTTAAGATGCTTTGCTTTTATCCTTGTAGAAAGCTGCATCAGCACAGATCAAAGTCATCAGGCATATGTTGCTTTACAAATAATGTCTGTTTTCTTTTTTTCAAAGAGATATGCCAAATAAAATAACTTATTAAGCTTTTCAAGACAATTCAAATAAGATAAAGTATATCATGTTGGTGAGCTGTCGAAAACAAATGATGTAATGTCAACATTAGAAAGCTACAGAGAAGAACAAACTATTCCCAAGACACACTGTTAAGCTTTTGTGCCAGTCAGACTGCACTACATTTTACTCCTGGATATGATCTGTAATTCCATCATAACTCCCACAGACAGTGATAAAAATACTTCAGGTGGGACTCAACTACTTGATGGCTCTGGAAACGCACAAATAAAAGTTTAACATTGCACAGAGCATATTTGACTCACAATTCTCATTGCTTTTAAGGAGAATCATATCTAATTTGCTGCGCATGTAACTGAAAAGGGACCACAACATACATCCAATACAAGAGCAATGACATGATTCAGATAGGCATCTGCTGAACATCCAGATGTTGTAAAACATTGATGGAAACAGATCGTAACAGGATTAAGTTTCCAGTGAGCTGGCCATTCAGGTCCTCACTGTTTGAAAGGCTAGCAGAAACAAATACTAAACCGCCACTCTACAAAGAATTTATTTCTCTCTGCCTGTCTCCTCCTCCTCGCATTCAGCTAGCAGTTTGAAAGGAAACTGAGCACTAGGATTATGTATTATTTACATAGATCAATACAAAGGAAAATAAAGACTTTACTGTTACTGTTGCACATTTGTGGGACAGTGCCAACTACATTAAGACGTTTTCTCTTGTTTAATATGCAAGATTGGAACTGAAAGACTTTGAGTGTTAAGGAGAACTGTATTAAAACATGTTAATTGTCCAGACAAATCTTTAATGCTCTGATAAGATTATAGGGAACTGTAAACAGTTACTAAACTTTGTTGTTGTTGGGAGCAGTGTGCAGCTTGAATTTACATTGATGCAAACTGACAAATGATAGCAAAAAAGAGTAAATGTAGACATCTGGGAAAGAAATAATTAGAAGGGTTAAAGAAAGACAGTCAGTGTTGAAAAGCATATATTCTTTTAGGAAGCTTCAGAAGTTTTGACTTCTGACAGGGATTAGCTCAGAAGCAAAGTATTCTCATCTTATTAAAGGAGAATCATGTTATTAATTAAAATTATTATTGTTTTATCATAATTTCTCAGAAGCTTAAATGTGAAACCTGTTTGTCGGCAGAGGTTATCCAACCTCCATCACAGATATATAAGTTGCAATGGCAGGTTTTTGTCTCAATTTTGTACTGATATCATGCAGTGAAAAAAAATCTCTGACTTATTTAATATTTGATTCAAAATTGTGAATCTGTTAGCAAAATGAAATAATAGACTTTTCAGACATACATAGAAAGGGGAAATGGGAAGTTTCAGTGAGCTTTGGGCTGAGTAACGTTGATGACGGTAACGTTTAGGTAGCACTCAGTTGTCACATTTCTCAGGAGAGACAGCTGAGCACTCTCAGAGAGGGAAGATGGTCGGGTGATTAGGGTCTAGAACTTTACATCCCAGGTTCAAGTCCTTGCTCGTTCAAAGCCTTCCTATATAATCTCAGGCATGTCAATTAGCCCTTCTACACCTCAGTTCTCCTTCTGTGAACTGGAGGGTAATAGCACTTCTCTATTGCACAATGGCATTGAAGATAAAATGTTGTAAGATTGTGAGGTACTCAGATACTGTTGTGATTGGGACCATATAACTACTTCAGAGAAAAGATTGGTTTTGATTGACTGCAAGAGCATTCAGCTCTGTCTGAATCTCTTTAGGCTGTTGAAAAATGTTGTTTCATTCAGGGCATTCTCAGTGGTTTAACAGAGGCATTAACCATATTTTTGTTCTAACATTTTGTCATCTAATGTTTCTGGATGATCCTTGACAGTATCATTTTACTGCTCTTTACAAAAGCACCCATAAGTTACTTAACGCAATGGGAAAGATTTCATTTTTTTAGTATACCAGTAGCTGAAATTAGAAGTCATACTCAAAAATGAAATCTTGCGAACTGTTCCAGATCAGATCGCTGTGTGATATTACTTAATAGAGCACCCTTACCTGGATCTTTAAATGTTCCTTTATTTTGATTCTCTTTGCCACACTGAGCATTGCTTCTGTACACACAGTGGTGTCTGTGTCGAGCATGATAATTCATGTCTTCCATTATGGATATTATTTTTATATAATTCTCACTGGGAATCTCTAAAATTCAGGAATCCAGAGACATTTCCTGAACACGTAAGTTTTGAGGAGGCAATAACTTGTTCCCAAAGCAGTGTGGAAACTTTTGCAGCCAAAGCAGTATTAGCAGATTCTTGACTGTTTGTTGGCCCTTGCTTCTGCATGTTTGTCGCATTTCACTATCATGGTATGTTTGATTATACCAAGGAACAGAAGGATTATCTTGGAAGTCTGAAATTTCCCTTCGAGATAGTCCAAAGAAGCCATCAGACTGCTAATCTGTAGTGGAAGGTATATTATAGTAGAGATGAATTGACGCAACAGGGTACAAAAGGGATATAAAAGCCTCCAGGGAAAATATTTTTTTTTTTTCATGACTAAGCCTCTGTTTCCTTCTCCAAGAGGTAAAATATTCTGTAGAGTTGGGTGGGGAGGGGAGAGGGATGGAATTATGTTTCGTTAAAGCGGCAATTTGACGGCAATATTGTGGCTTGGGTGGTTTTCATAGGGAAACTTGTCTCATAAAATAACTGAAGGACATAATCAATTGAGAGCAGTTACTCAGACCATTTTATCAAAGGAATTGATTTCCTGAAAACATGGTTTATATGCACTGATATGAAGGAACATCCACGTTTTTATTCCAGGCACGGAGAAGATATAAAACATGTTTGTTCTTGCTTTCCTTCCCTCCCCCCCAACTCAGAAAAAATAAAAGCTTTCTAGTTCTACACTCGCACGCACACACACACACACACACACACACACACACATATTAGGTTTTATATGCTTTTTACTAGCTACTTACAACAGGGGGTGGGGGTTCCATGGTTAGAGAAATTATGCTTGATAATCATTTCCCATCTATCCTGAGAGTTAATGAGAGGAAACAGATCCTCTCTATATAAGAAGGAAAAAACCTTCCATCTACAAACCTTTTGAAGAGATGGGGACCTTTTGAAAGGAAATGGAGATCCCTTCCTTTCCAGCAATTATGACAACAAGACTGAAAAATAGTCAGGTATGTCCTTAACTGTTCGTGTCACTCTCTATATGCCTGAAGAAGGGTGTTTGTGCCCAAAAGCTTGCAAAGAACAATTTTTCCAAGTATTTAGTTGATCCTAATAAAAGATATCACATCTACCCAAAGAACCTTGTCTGTCTTAACTGTTCATGATGCACATCTGAGGAACCCAGTGGCATAACTACTAGGATGTGTGCCCTGGGTAATGGCAGAAGTGGTGGTTGGGCTGGCTGCGGTGGCAGCTGCTATTCTTGCTCCCTCTCTAAAGGGATGCCCAGAGCTCAACCCACCCCTCATTATGCTAATGAAGCAAACTTGTCCTTCCATGGATAGTTAGGTGGGAGATGGCTAAATAGTATGCATCCCAGCCCATGTGTCCATCATTTGATCCTCCTGAAACCTGCAGTTATGGAACATACAACCTCATCAGCCTTCCAGTAACAAAAGGCATGCTTCCCTTCACATGACTATATTCTGAAGCAAGATTTGTAGTCAGAGAGTGAATTAAACATAAATGGGGGAAGAGTTCATCTTGAATTCTTGCAGGAAGGGACAGACTAGATCAGCGGAGTCCATCCATAAAGTACTGTTTATATCACTGTTTACTTGCAATATGAAATATATGTAAATTTATGGAAATATACATGTAAAATAATGTTGACCTTTGGGCTCCTGGTCAGATGCCAATATGGTCTTGGGTCTTACAAAAATTTCAGTCTCTGTGCGTTGGCAATTTATTTGGATTATATATCTTTTTTATTCTTAATGTGAGCTTTATCTACTTAACAGTCAGATCAGTTTCCCTTTTACCATCAGCTTTGCTAGCACATATAAGTAAACAAACGTATTTATCACCCCTGGGATCAGTAAGTGCTAATAAAGTTGCTGCTGCTTGCGTTTTGGATTTGTTTTGATGACAGACACATCCTGAATTAACTTGGAATGTTTCACTTGCTCCACAGCTTAGCAAGAAAGGTAGAGAGATGAGCAATATAGCAGAACTGCTGTAACAATACGATAGTTAAACTCAGTAAGAGTGCAGGAGTTCTATGTCTTACCTGTTGTGCTGTTAAACTGTCAAAGCTATGTGTTTGCCACAGACATGTGAAGCTTATGGGCTGCATAAGAAACATCTGGATCAATGTGAATAATATTTCCACAGACAGAAACACCAGAAAACACAGTTTTGTCTAAAATCCAATAACTTCTTGTTTACGGTATAATAGAATTAAAAGTCTGAAATAAAATCACAACTGATGTTTAAAAAAAATTGACTGTAGCCTGTCAGAGCTGACTGTAGCTTTAGAAGATACATGATTTGCTTAGTTACGGAAGTGCGACAGTCATAGTTTTGCACATGCTAGTTAGACATATGCTTTTAAATGCATATTTTTAAAGATGTCTCTCTGAAAAACTCAATTCTCTTTTTATCCTCTCTAAAAAAATGTTTCTTGACATATTGGATCCACAAAATAGAGGAGGCCATGCATTCTTGCTAATTAAGGTGGTCCTGTTTTGGTTCATTGCAAAGCCATTTAATATTTTATTTGGACACATTTACATGAAACATTTACTGCACAGTAGATGAACTAGCTATGCAGTAGACATCTTCTGTCTACACATGTACCCCTATTAGGTTGGAATAAATTAATTTATTCTGCAGCAGGATAATACTTGTGAAGTACTTGTGTAGACACTGGAGGGGCTGGCTGGAACATGGGAGTGCTTTAGTGTGGGGGCTGCCTGCTGGTCAGCCTGCACTGAAGCACCCTTGGTTCCAGGCAGCCCCTCTGCAGCACACTGAGCCGGGGGGAGCAGCCTGAGGCTACCCTCTGCCCTGGCTCAATGTGGTACGATCCTGGGCACACATGCAGACGTGCACCTGGCAGCAATAAATTCCAAAGTGATAAGCACCAAAGCATATTGCTGTGCATTAATAGGTGCATGTAGACATGCCCTTTGACTGTGAAGTGTTTACAGTATTTCTATTGGATACAGAGCATTTTAAAAGACGTGCAATTTTGGCAAATGTATTGAAGAAGTTAAGCACATTATAAAGAAATATTGGTATACACTCACCAAATTAGGATCAATTTGATATTTCTCTTATAGTGCTGATTGCACTAAAATATAAAATTAATGGCCATGTAAACTCAGACTTAACGCTTTATGAAACTTTTGAAAGTTTAGTTTAATTATATACTTCCATTTACATTACCAAATATAAGTGAGAGAGCTAATAATCTTTGTAAATTAACAGAGTGGCATGCCATATTTCTTCAAATATAGTGTTTCCTTATGCATTTGTATTTTCTGACTGTTTAAGAAAACGAAGTAAATTATCAAATAAAGACAGATGTATAAAGATACAGTCTATTTAGTGTATATAAGAGAGTTTTTTCCTTTTTCATTTTAAGACATGGGCCATTTTAGAAAACTATGTATGATGTTGAGAGGAATGCAATACCTCTTTGTTGTCTTTGGCAACATTTAAATGCTAGAAAGATGTTGATACATGAACAGCAGTTGTATCTTTTCAATTTATTGTTGTTTCTTCAGGCAAATTACCTGTGCCTAGTGAACTTGCTTTAGATATGTGATGAGCTTGTGTGATCTTTGGGAATATAGCCAACCCTATCCTCAGCTGCATTACATTATATTACTGTTCAAGAATACATGAACTCTGGTGAGTTTACTCAGCTTAACATTGGCTGCTTTGACACTTACACTTATGTAGTAAGTCACAAAGATCACCCACGTGTACTTGTTTATAAAGACATTGTTTAAATAGTTATGAGAACATGAAGCATATCTCTGCATTTTAAAAAAACAACTCTTTAGTTGTATCTCAGCCTTTTTCACTTTGCTGTTACTTAAGTTAGGCTTTTTTTTAACCTTTGTTCTCTCATGAGGCATCATGGTAATCTATCCTTTAGCCATTCAAAATTGCTATGAGATAGTAGGCATGTCTAAGGCTAAGACCATCTCATGAGTCACGGAGGCTAAGTACAAATGTTCAGAAAGTCCCTGGCAAAAGCGCTCTAACTTATTGTGCTTTACTTACAGTGAGATAAGCTAGAGCATGAGTGAACCAAACAGAAGTTTGCTATTCAGTGTCTGGGGGAGGAGGAGGACTCAGAGCCTGCCCACATTGGCCCCTGGGGTCACTCCTGTATGTCTCCCAGGAGGCTGCCTGGACTGCTGTATGGGGAGAGATCCCAGAGCCCCTCTCCTGCAACTCCCTTACTTGGACTGTGGCATGGCCCAAGGCTGAAGCAGCAGCAGGAGCAGAAGCCCCCTTCCTTGCACCACTCCCCTACCCTCTGGCAAGGCTGCATGCCATGCTGGAATTGGAGGCTGTCGCTGACTAAAGTCAGTGACAGCTGAGGGGGTAGGTTGGTGGTAATTGTGCTCTGAGTTAACCCTCATTGGGATCTGGAAGAGATATTCATTAAAGCGCTCAAACAGACAGCGCTTTAGGTGAGTACACATCCATCAAGGTTTAACTTAGACCATGGCCCACCATTTTTAAAGCATTCTATGTGCCATGAACATCTGTTCTGTTATGGCTTTTAAAGCTCTTTCTGCCTGTTTAATGTACGACATGTAATGTCTCTACCTAGCCAGAAATATCAAATCTGAAGAAACCCTGTGAATCTCATAATGCATTTATCAGTCAATTATGGGTGAGAAAACATTGGATTATGGGGAAAGAATAAGGGCATTATGCTTCTATGTTATACCTTCTAGAGGCAATGCATCACAATAGAGAAATGCTCTCAGAAAGTTGACTAATATCCTGATGTAAGCATGCAACAAGTATGGTAACCTTGGTAACCTTTCCAAGAAGATTACTTTCTTCCTGCACCTACATTATGAATTGACTTACACCTCTGATATGAAAATTACTAAAAATGTGTGTAGAAGAATCATAGGGATCTAGGCAGTAGCCATGTTGGTCTCAGCACAAAGGGCAAGCAAAGTCTTGGGGTAGAGGCATTATCTTTTATTAAACCAACTAAATAGCTGCAAAAAAGTTGTTATTTGCAAGCTTTCGGACCCACATATCTTTCCTCAGGCAAAAAAAGAAATAACAAATGGGGAGAGATATGAAAGATGGTCAGAAATCCCACACGTATGAAAAAGCCACTCTTTAGAAAGCTGCTATGCAGGAATGCAAATTTAGGAGGGTTGCAGGGATCATAGATTTGTAGATTCATAGATGCTAGGGTCAGAAGGAACCTCACCAGATCATCAAGTCCGACCCCCTGCCTAGGCAGGAGGGAGTACTGGGGTCACATGACCACCGCCAGTTGCCTATCCAGCTTTCTTTTTATCAGAGAAAAAATGGATTTTCCCCTTTAGAAGAGAATTTACCCATGGATTTCCCCCTTTTGCAAAGAGCTCTGCAGGCTGGCTGAGTTCCAGCCTATAAGAGCTGTTTGCAAAAGGGGCGGGGAACCCCCCAGCCCTGTCCAGAGAGGAAGGGAGAAGGAAAATGTCAGGGCCTGACAATTGCATTTACCGTAGGGTGCTTCAAGCTCGCTTTTCTTGCTGGAGGTTGTTTACAAGAATCATAGACATGCATCATATCATTGTGATCCAAAATGTTTCTTCTAATGGGAGATGATTGAGCCTGGGATCTAGTTTTCCAACCTCTTTGTGACAAGGCAGTGTGGTATTCTACCTAGACAACTGGGCCAGCTTGTATATAACATTTTATTAAAAACTGGTACAAAAGTGATCATGCATGAAAGCACCACAGTATTTATTAACAGTACTGGGCATGTCCATACATGCAAGCACCTGCACTTGCAGCAGCTCAAATTGAAGCGGTGCAAATTTGAGCCGGGGCTTTTTGCCTCAACACATGTGCTCGGACATACACTTTGGGGCGGAGCAAATTGTGTCACTTGGGGCAAAATAACCCTGCCTGCCTCTTCCCGGATCTGTAGCCAGGGGGAGCTAGATCCCAGGTCTAGCACCTGTGCTGGCCCCAGCAGTATAAAAAGCCACCCTAACAAGTAGCTCAGGGCTACTCGCTCTCAGGAGCTTCTGGGGCCCAGCCAATTGGTACCTGGGGATACTACCCCTTGTACCAGCTGGACTGCTGAAGCAGCCCTGAGAGTTCCCTGCCCCTCTACCCACTGCAGCAGTCTGGCAGTGGGGGCTGCTGCCTGGCTGTGACCTGCTGTGCACCTGCCAGACCTGGATGGGGACTGCAGAGCGAGTAGAGGCATCTGCCCCTCTGGGCCAGCTGCCAGTGGACTGCGGTTGCAGGGTCGGCATTTGTGCAGTACTACTGCCACGTGTGCCCCCTGCCTGGCCATCTGGGCAGCTATTGCCCAGAAGATGTTCCAGGTGTGGTGGCCTGCTTTGAATGGTCAAATCATGTCCTCCTGGCCACATTTGGCCAGGAGGTCAACCACAGCCAGTGAGGTCCAATGTGCCAGCTCTGAGCAGGCAGGGTCCTGCCACTGGCCTCCCTAGCAGGAATTCTGGTGTTCCCTATCAGAAAACTGAAAAATCCCTGATAAAAAAAAATCCCAAAGTCACTCTGTAAAATACCCGCAAATCCATGTTCCGCCACAAGTAAAACAAAAGACCAATATAAAGATCAGTTAGACAATACAGGGCATTGTACAGAAAGGACAGGTTGGGGAAGAAAGGGGGGGGGGGGTTGCACTTTATGTCAGTGAGCAATATACATCAACCCTCATCAAGACAGAATCCGAGGTTGAGGAAGTAGAAGGATTGTGGGTTAGGCTACATGGGGGGCAAGGAGAAAGGGATTTGGTGGTAGGGGTCTGCTACAGACCCCCACACCAAGGGGAAGAAATAGATGCGGGGCTCCTGAGGCAACTCTCGGAGACCATAAACGCTAAAGAGGCGGTAGTCATGGGGGACCTAAACTACCCGGACATCTGCTGGGAGCTGCAGACAGCAAGGTCCCATCGCTCACGCAGGTTTCTAACCTGTGTACAGGACCTCCACCTGACACAGGAGGTGCATGGTCCCACTAGGGGGAATGCCATACTGGATCTGGTATTGGCAACAGGGGATGACATGATAGGGGACCTCCAGATCGGTAGCCATTTGGGAGACAGTGATCACCTAATAATAGAATTCAACATAAGACGTCGAGTGGGTAAGGTAACTAGTAGGGTGAAAGTGCTAGACTTTAGGAAAGCTGATCTCAATGCACTCAGGCGATTAGTCAAGGACGCACTGCAGAGTAGGAGTTTTGAAGGGATGGGAGCCCAAGAAGGGTGGCTGTGCCTTAAGGAAACGATCCTTTGGGCACAAAGCAAGACGATCCCTGAGCGAGGCAAAAAAGGGAAAGGGGCTAGGAGGCTTCCCTGGCTGACCAGAGAAATCCAGGGCAGCCTAAGGGCCAAAAGGGGAGCACATAAAAAGTGGAAACAGGGTGAGATCACTAAAGATGAATATACCTCCTCTGCTCGTGCTTGTAGGGAGGCAGTTAGACAGGCCAAAGCTACCATGGAGCTGAGGATGGCAACCCAAGTAAAGGACAACAAGAAATTGTTTTTTAGATATATAGGGAGTAAAAGGAAGGCCCAGGGAGGAATAGGACCTCTGCTAAATGGGCAGAAACAATTGGTGACAGACAGGGGGGACAAGGCTGAACTCCTCAACGAGTTCTTTGCCTCAGTGTTCCTAAGTGAGGGGCACGACAAGTCTCTCACTGGGGTTGTAGAGAGGCAGCAGAAAGGCGCCATACTTCCATACGTAGATCCTGAGGTGGTGCAGAGTCACTTGGAAGAACTGGATGCCTTTAAGTCGGCAGGCCCGGATGAGCTCCATCCAAGGGTGCTGAAGGCACTGGCCGACATCATTGCAGAGCCACTGGCGGGAATATTCGAACGCTCGTGGCACACGGGCCAAGTCCCAGAGGACTGGAAAAGGGCTAACGTGGTCCCCATTTTCAAGAAGGGGAGGAAGGAGGACCTGGGCAACTATATGCCAGTCAGTCTCACCTCCATCCTTGGTAAAGTCTTTGAAAAAATTATCAAGGCTCACATTTGTTAGAGCCCGGCAGGGCAAATTATGCTGAGGGGAAACCAGCACGGGTTTGTGGCAGGCAGATCATGCCTGACCAACCTAGTCTCTTTCTATGACCAGGTTACGAAACGCCTGGACACAGGAGGAGGGGTGGATGTCGTATACTTAGACTTCAGGAAGGCCTTCGATACGGTATCCCACCCCATACTGGTGAACAAGTTAAGAGGCTGTGATGTGGATGACTACACAGTCCGGTGGGTGGCGAATTGGCTAGACGGTCGCACCCAAAGAGTCGTGGTGGATGGGTCGGTCTTTACCTGGAAGGGTGTGGGCAGTGGGGTCCCGCAGGGCTCGGTCCTTGGACCGATACTCTTTAATGTCTTCATCAGTGACTTGGACGAGGGAGTCAAATGTACTTTGTCCAAGTTTGCAGATGACACAGAGCTATGGGGAGAAGTGGACACGCCGGAGGGCAGGGAACAGCTGCAGGCAGACCTGGATAGGTTGGACAAGTGGGCAGAAAACAACAGGATGCAGTTCAACAAGGAGAAATGCAAAGTGCTGCACCTAGGGAGGAAAAATGTCCAGCACACCTACAGCCTAGGGAATGACCTGCTGGGTGGCACAGAGGTGGAAAGGGATCTTGGAGTCCTAGTGGACTCCAAGATGAACATGAGCCGGCAGTGTGACGAAGCCATCAGAAAAGCCAATGGCACTTTATCGTGCATCAGCAGATGCATGACGAATAGGTCCAGGGAGGTGATACTTCCCCTCTATAGGGCGCTAGTCAGACCGCAGTTGGAGTACTGCGTGCAATTCTGGGCGCCACACTTCAAGAAGGATGCGGATAACCTGGAGAGGGTCCAGAGAAGGGCAACTCGTATGGTCAAGGGCCTGCAGACCAAGCCCTATGAGGAGAGACTAGAGAAACTGGACCTTTTCAGCCTCCGCAAAAGAAGGTTGAGAGGCGACCTTGTGGCTGCCTTTAAGTTCATCACGGGGGCACAGAAGGGAATTGGTGAGTATTTATTCACCAAGGCGCCCCCGGGGGTTACAAGAAACAATGGCCACAAGCTAGCAGAGAGCAGATTTAGACTGGACATTAGGAAGAACTTCTTCACAGTTCGAGTGGCCAAGGTCTGGAACGGGCTCCCAAGGGAGGTGGTGCTCTCCCCTACCTTGGGGGTCTTCAAGAGGAGGTTAGATGAGTATCTAGCTGGGGTCATCTAGACCCAGCACTCTTTCCTGCTTATGCAGGGGGTCGGACTCGATGATCTATTGAGGTCCCTTCCGACCCTAACATCTATGAATCTATGTATATTTTATTGATATATCTACAGTGTTAAAGCAAGTCTTTTATCATAATAATAAAGTGAACCTTAAATACAGGTTTCATGAATTCATGAATACATATTTTGCTGCCCTCCCACAGGGGCGATGGCCCCTACACAGGGGTTACGGCCCCCCCAACATGGGGTTCAGCCCCCACACAAGGGCTGTGGCCCCCCAACAGGGGATTTGTCCCCCACACAAGGGCTACAGCCCCCCAACAGGGCTGCAGCTCCCACACAAGGGGTGCGCCCCCCCAACAGGGGCCAAATGACCCCCACGGGTGCTAGCACCCCCCGCAAGTCCCACATGCCCCACCCTAGCCCCCTGATGGCTGCCCCACCAAGCACCATCCCCCACCAGCTGGTGCAGCCCCCCCGATGGCTGCCCCACCCAGCCCCACTCCCCCAGGCCCCCTAATGGCTGCCCCACCCAGCCTCACCCCCCAACTTGCACCCCCAGACCCCAAGGCTACCCCACAATCCCAGGCACCATCACTTTAAGCCTACCCCCATAAAAGAACAGAAAAAAGAATGGAAAAAAAAAGCCCCTGCTTACCTTAGAAGCAGGAGTGGGGGGGCTCCAGGGCCTCCTGGCAGAGCCCCCCCCCCCGGGCGGCACAGGGCAGTGGGGGGGAGGCAGCAGGGCCCAGGCTAGGGCTGCTAGGGCTGTCACCCTGCCCCGCACTGTGCGTGCAGGGCGCCAGGCAGACAAACGACAGCTCCAACTGCCAGTAAGTGCCAGGGTTTTTTTTCCTAACTATGGGGTGCAAGGGCAGGGATTGGGGGGGATGGGGCGGCCAGGGCAGGGGTCGGGGGCCTCGGGGGGGCTGGCAGGGGGGAGGGGCCGGACAGAGCAGGGGTCGGAGGGTCTGGGGAAGTGAGCAGGGTCATCGGGGTCCCCCCCATGGTCCCCTCCCCTCTCCTTCAGCCCCCACAACCCTTTACTTACAGGCACTGGAGCCCTGGTGCTGAACACACGGCCTGGCTGGGTGCGTGTTTCAGCACCAGGGTGAGGGGCCAACCACAGCATCTCTCTGAAGCAGCCAGAGTGTCTCTGTGGAGGACCCAGTCTCTGGTTGCCTCAGGGCATGTGTTCTGCTCCGCTTTTTAAACTTCAATTTTTTTAGACCCCTGGATATCCAGGGGTCTAATTTTTTCGTTCCCACACATGCCTGTTGCTCCACCATACCCTTACATACTTTTATACTTTGCATGTAGATTTTATCTGTCAATAACTAGTGGACTGTATGTATGTGAGTGCGTTGGTTTTATTTTTGTTTGTCTGTTCGCCTTGAAGGCCATTTTCCATTTTATATTTTAAAAGTAAATAGCAGCATCCATGCTTACTTAATGGAAAAACATATTAGTGGCAAGAGAGTATGAAAAATGAGAAACCATCACAGAAAAATAAAAATTGAGCTAAAGAATTTTAGGCTGCACTGAAAGACAGATGACGGGATGTTACAGAAGGATCAGATTTGAGTCTGCTATTGGGCTTGTTACATTTTCCTAAGTGTTTTCCAAGTATAATCTAAGAAGAAATTGAAAACAGTATTTCCATCTGATTTTTGAGAGCTCTAGTGGTCAGAATGACATCATTGTAGTATATATTTTAGAGATCAGCCGAACGGAGACTTTGAGTCACAACCCACTTTGAGTGTACAACCCACTTTCACAACTTTAGAGAACATTTTATATTATCTACTACCCGAGATCACCCAAGACCTGTATAATATACACCTTTGTATAAAAGTATGTATCTGAGTGATTTCTAATATTTCAATGTAACAATTAAAACCCATACAACATGTTGTATTTTTCCCCTACTATATATATATATATATATATGGTTAGGTTAGACTGGGGTTAAAAATGTGGATTATATTATATACTTTGTAGAGAGAAAAGAAATACACAGATGCTACTGAATAAATAAGTGTGATGTAGTATTCTTAAAAATACCTGTAGGGTTTTGTCTTTGGCTAGAATAATGTTTAGTTGGCTCAATGATTATGATGGACTGGGGTTTGAAGGAAAAATATATTTATGGGAAAAGGAAAAGTCAGTCAAATGTTGAGCTAATCAAACATTTGTCAGTGTATCTTGGTTGAAAAGTTTAAAAAAGACATTGCAGTGTTCTCTAATCATGATTTGTAATATTGCTGATTTGTAATATTGTATTATTAATATAGACACATACTGACATCTGTAAGCCACTGTGCCAACTTATCAAACAAGAGGCCAAATAAAACTACCAGCAGAAGGAGAATTTCTCTACCATTTTTCAGGATTTATTTGCTTAACAGCACAAAATAATGGAAATATTGAGCAGCTTGTATGGTATCTTCTTGAAGCCCTGATCTTGAAGCCTGGCCTTTCCTATCTCTTACCTTCTCTTGCTGCAAATAATTCTTATGATCACTTAAGAGAGAGTATGCAGTACTCTATCTTGGACTCATACAATGCAACAGATATGCGTTGGCATTGCTGATACTGTTGTTTTTTCTTTATTTTTCTTATTGATTTTCTTGCACTTTCCCCCTGTTTCAGTAAAGCCTTTTCTTGCAGACAGAATACTGCAAAACTAGAAGAAGAAAAAGGTATTTTGCATGGTGAATCCCAGTCATTTGATCTTATTTCTTGAACATGCAGTTTGGACACAAACTAAATAAGCACCCTGTGTAACTTATTCCTCGTTCACGATACCCTTGGGACATAATACTTTGTAGGTATGTGGTGGCTGCTATCAAAAGATATCAAAGTACTTTACAAAAATGCATGAATGTAACCTTACAATTCCCATGACTTTCAGATGAGAAAGCTGAGGCACAGAGTAATTGTGTGTTGCCTGTGGCCTTAAAGAATTTTTGTATCAGAGCCAGAGATAGGATCTAGATAGCCTAACTCTTTCAGTACAGTATGGTAACCACAAGACCATTATCTTTGCCCATTGTTTTTAGAAACCTTTAATGTCACTACAATACCTTATTTTTTATTCTGGACACTTGATTGAATAAAACCAACTTTGGACATTCTCATTTTTCATATTTAACATTTAACAATTGTCCAAAAAACCCAATTTATGTTGAAGAAACTCTCATCCTTAATTTTTTTTGTGATCCCCTCCGCATTCAAATTAGGTTCAGCACATTGTATGTGGAAGGCATTCTACTGGCTCTGTTGCTGTCCTTCTGATAGATCTGGGGACCATATCAATTCTTTTGGTTCTCTCTACACTTTTCCTAAGTTAGTGACAAGGAGTTTTTCAGAGAGAACATCTACATATATCACTAGTTCAATGGTTCTCAACTTTTCCAGACTCAAGACACCCTTTATAGACTTGCAGCACCCTTTGGAAAATATCAGCTCTTAGGTTTCATTATTATTTTTTCAATTACAGAAAAACAATAGCACAGTTTTTCTGTTGCAAGGAACTCAAAGACCACAACTATGGATTTCTGTTTGACATCTCTTGTTTTTTCTTGTGGGTCATGTTTGCAAACCTAATAGTGCTAATTTTGTGTGGTACTCTGCAGCACCCTTGACAGGATCCCAAGGCACCTCAGGGTGCTGTGGCACCCTGGGTGAGAATCACTGCACTAGGCAATTACCTTCCTTGAAATCTCCCACTTGCAGAATAGATCAGAGCTCCCTGCATCACTTGTTCAATTTGCAACTAAAACAGTTATTCCGATGTGGAGGGCATGAACAATAGTGTGCCCATTATACTGACAATATTGGTTTTCAGGTTACCTGACATTGTGCGTGTAGTTGGGTGCGGTGATTGGTGATAGTTCACAGTTGAGCTTTGGATAATGTTGAATCCATAAACTCATTGGGGATTGTTGGGTTAAGTGAGTATATTTGCATCTCATAGATTCATAGATGTTAGGGTCGGAAGGGACCTCAATAGATCATTGAGTCCGACCCCCTGCATAGGCAGGAAAGAGTGCTGGGTCTAGATGACCCCAGCTAGATACTCATCTAACCTCCTCTTGAAGACCCCCAGGGTAGGGGAGAGCACCACCTCCCTTGGGAGCCCATTCCAGACCTTGGCCACTTGAACTGTGAAGAAGTTCTTCCTAATGTCCAATCTAAATCTGCTCTCTGCTAGCTTGTGGCCATTGTTTCTTGTAACCCCCGGGGGCGCCTTGGTGAATAAATACTCACCAATTCCCTTCTGTGCCCCCGTGATGAACTTATAGGCAGCCACAAGGTCGCCTCTCAACCTTCTCTTGCGGAGGCTGAAAAGGTCCAGGTTCTCTAGTCTCTCCTCGTAGGGCTTGGTCTGCAGGCCCTTAACCATACGAGTTGCCCTTCTCTGGACCCTCTCCAGGTTATCCGCATCCTTCTTGAAGTGTGGCGCCCAGAATTGCATGCAGTACTCCAACTGCGGTCTGACCAGCGCCCAATAGAGGGGAAGTATCACCTCCCTGGACCTATTCGTCATGCATCTGCTGATGCACGATAAAGTGCCATTGGCTTTTTTGATGGCTTAGTCACACTGCCGACTCATGTTCATCTTGGAGTCCATTAGGACTCCAAGATCCCTTTCCACCTCTGTGCCACCCAGCAGGTCATTCCCTAGGCTGTAGGTGTGCTAGACATTTTTCCTCCCTAGGTGCAGCACTTTGCATTTCTCCTTGTTGAACTGCATTCTGTTGTTTTCTGCCCACTTGTCCAACCTATCCAGGTCTGCCTGCAGCTGTTCCCTGCCCTCTGGCGTGTCCACTTCTCCCCATAGCTTTGTGTCATCTGCAAACTTGGACAGAGTACATTTGACTCCCTCATCCAAGTCACTGATGAAGACATTAAAGAGTATCGGTCCAAGGACCGAGCCCTGCGGGACCCCACTGCCCACACCCTTCCAGGTAAAGACCGACCCATCCACCACGACTCTCTGGGTGCGACCCTCTAGCCAATTCGCCACCCACCGGACTGTGTAGTCATCCACGTCACAGCCTCTTAACTTATTCACCAGTATGGGGTGGGATACCGTATCGAAGGCCTTCCTGAAGTCTAAGTATACGACATCCACCCCTCCTCCTGTGTCCAGGCGTTTTGTAACCTGGTCATAGAAAGAGACTAGATTGGTCAGGCACGATCTGCCTGCCACAAACCCGTGCTGGTTTCCCCTCAGCATAATTTGTCCTGCCGGGTTCTCACAAATGTGAGCCTTGATAATTTTTTCAAAGACTTTGCCAAGGATGGAGGGGAGACTGACTGGTCTATAGTTGCCCGGGTCCTCCTTCCTCCCCTTTTTGAAAATGGGGACCATGTTGGCCCTTTTCCAGTCCTCCGGGACTCATTATAAAGATTTGTAATTCTGGTATCCCAGTATTATACTGGAATGGGAGACGTAGAGTTGCCAAAAAAATGAATAATTTACAAGGAAGAGGTGCATTCTATAGAGATTATAGATCCCAGCATGCAATGATCAGTTTTCATCATGAAGGTCCACATGTCTTTTTTAACAGGAGGTTAGTGTATCTGTGGGGTTCTTAACACAGAGATCTTGCAGAGGTGAGCAAGGGAACCATCTTTATTAACAATAACTACATTTAATACTAAGCAGAACAGCTAAAAGCAGCACAAGGTAATACAGTTTGGGCAGCACCCTCTGCTGATGGAGTCCAGAACATATGTACAGACATTCAATACATAACAAGGAAGTTGGTTTCAATCTCTTTCGTTTTATTAGAAAATAAGATATGCTCATGAGCTGCGTGCAAGTAGCTAATATATCCCTCAATTGCACAAATGTTAGACGACTGCAATAAAAAAGCACTAACCTTCTGGATTTGCTCAGTTGCAGTGACAGTACTGAAATGTATGAATCTTAATTGTTTACTTCAGGATCACAGAAACAGAAATGCGATCTCATCAGTATGCACTCAAAGCTTAAGAGCTCCATGCTGTTACATCTGTGTAATTTAGGAAGTTTAAAATAGGCTTTGCAGATGTTGGGAGAAATAGAGTCGGCTGTTTATTTTTAATTCAATTTCCTCATATATCATGCTCTACATATGAATAGTCAATCACATTGGAGTGTATTTTCTATAAGGATTTTCTGTTCTTTTGATGTTTATAAATATTTAAGTTATGTTTGTTAAAGTTGGAATAGGCAATATTCTATAACGGGTTGTTTCTTAAGCATGAAACACAAATGAATTTGTTGAAAACTAATATTTGCAATGGTTTGCAGCAGACCTATGGCATACCTAAAATATTCTGTTTTTATCCCTTGTGAAAAAACTCAAAAGTTAAGATACCCTGTTTCAAATATTTTGTGTTGGTGGTTGTTTCTGTTGTTAGATTCACGGTTAACATGTTATGGCTTGCACAGGAATATGAGCAGAGACAGAAATCAGAATAATAAACTTGGGTATTACTTTAATTTTCTCCAAATGTATTCTCTTAATAAAAGGTCCAACCAGAATATATGTTTGCTGGGTAGTATGTCTGTGTGATACCTTGTGTATTATTTGAAACATACACGTAAATATTCAAATGACCTATTTATTACCTCCGGACAGGTTTGCGTATTAAAAATGCATGCACAAGATATATGAGCAATTCACAATGAATTATTCTTTTATTAATACAAGAGAGTGCATTCATTATGACCTTTCAGATTACATATTTTAGATGCGTCTACACATACACGTATATAGTCTACACTGAGATACTGTGTCAAACTAAATTCAACAACTAAATTAGATTTTGTTTTGTGTGTGCGTGTGTGTAATACATGCCTCTGTGTGTGCTGGAGACGAACCAGAACTTTGGAATATTCCAGCTTCCAATTTTTAGATTTTGCTGTTTGTCTTCTCCAAAATGGGACCAACCAAACCCCTGGCAAATCTATTTCCACATGAAGGGAAAGTTTGCACCTGAAAATATCTCAGCCTGGTTCCAGCAGATGTTTGGAGCCAGTTACCACTTGTAAGTAACCTAGAAAACATTAAGTTCCTTTTCATACACCTGTGCATCTGCAGGGAGTCCAGTGCACTCTGAAATACACCAGTTGTAGGACTGAAACCCATGTTGCATGAAACACTGCATTTAAGTTTCTACTCAGAAAAGATACCTGACACAAAAAGAAACACTAAAGCAGCTGACAATTCAAGCCCTATTCTCCACCCACAAAATTCAGATCGTATCATTACTACAGTAGCTATACACTGGCAGCCAACCATTTTGTCCTCAACTCTGCTCTCCTCAACTCAACATTTTCCATTGCATTCTTGTCAAACTATCCTTTCCACCTTATTAGCTACAAATAGTTGCTCTGGAAGTGGGTTCCACTTTCCTCCATCTACCATTGTTTTCTATCATCTCCATGTCATCTTCATCTTTTCTCAGAGCCTAGTAATATGGTCATTTTGGGTAGCTCCTAGCACTTTTAACACCTGCATTGTCCACACATTAACACCTGAAACTGGTTAAGGACTCATTATGTGGCTCAGTTACACCACTCCAGGGAAAGATTATGATCCATGCTACCCGGCTTGTTTTATTCTAAGGTGTATTAGTGTAGTGTAAATACCTGCCCTGTCCCCCCTCCCCAAGATTGGGCCTACTTTCCCCCCTCTGTCCCCAGCACCCCAGATCCCCACTCACAGCCCTCCTGTCCCTTCCTGCATACTTGCAGCAGCCAGTGCTGACTGTCCCAGGGGGAGCAGTCAGGGTAGAGTTAACCTGCCTTCCTGGCAAATGCTGCTACTGCTCTCT
Organism: Alligator mississippiensis; assembly: GCF_030867095.1. Classification (NCBI taxonomy): domain Eukaryota; kingdom Metazoa; phylum Chordata; order Crocodylia; family Alligatoridae; genus Alligator; species Alligator mississippiensis. Next base: position 219,688,983 of record NC_081824.1, on the reverse strand, counting down.
GAGTGGGCTCAGCCCCAAGAAGAGTAGCATCCTGGCAGCAGTGTCTGGGCAGCAGCTGAACCCTTCCCTGCCTGCTCCCATGAGACAGACAGCCAGGCAGCTACAAGTAGAGGGATGGAGGGGGAACTGAGGGAGCCCCAGGTGGCACGAGACAAGGAGCAGGGAGGAAGCCTGAAATATGAGAGGAGGGGATCCTTCCTTTCACTCCTCCAGGTCCCTGCTGGCCTGAAATAAGACTGCTTCAAACTCAAGCTAGCTCTAACATCCATCAACATTTGTGTGGTTCACAGTGTAACGTGTAACAAGGCCCTCAGTTGCCTTCCTGGATTCTTGCATTTGTCTCTCCCTTGGTTTACTTTCTCTGAGCCTTGTCTCTCTCCTGAGTCTGCTCTGAGTAATCTTTCCTAGAAACTATCCTTCTTTAGTTTTTCAATACCTCTCAAATTACAAATACCTAAAGCTCTGAGTTCCCAATTTTTCCTTCCCTTTCCATCAGAGTTTGTTCCCTTTCTCAATCCCCTTCCTCAGTTTCCCCTTACCCTTTTATTCTCTCCTATCAATTCTCAACAATGACATCAATTAGCACGGCTGTGGGTTGGTATATATAGAGCGGCAGCAGTGTCTTTTGCATGTTTCTTCCAGCAGAGGACGCATGTGAGCTCCGGGCAGATAGGCAGTCCAAATGGGACAGGAATCTAAGATGGACCAAGGCAAATGGGAAACTGTGGACTCTTCCAGCAATATAACGATTCACTCAAGTTCCTTACCCTTTAAAATGTGGATCACAAAAATCTTCACAGGCAAAGGGGTGAAGATGTAGGTCTGCAGCTAAATTTATATTGGCTATGCCTCTCGACTCAGCCTTGGGAAGAATGAGGAATTTGCTGCCACTAGTATCAGTGTTACCAGATTTGTCTTATTGACTGTTTGTAGATGAGGCATTTATATCTTAGCTATTTGAAATCATGTCACACTGCAACTTAGCATTCATTCGGACATTTTGGTGCCCATGTGTTCATAACCACAAGTCTTGTTAAATTCATTCCAGTGCTTGCTTTTATACATGCAGTATTTGATGTTGAGAAGACAAGCTGCAATGCATCTACATATCAGAGTGCAGAATCAGCCTTTAGACTATAAGTGGTTGCTCTAGATGCCAAATTTTACTTGAGAATTGTTTACACTGGTAATATTCTAAAATGATTATTTTTAAGTTACGTTAGGTTCTGGAATTGCAAAAGAGAAATCATTTTGATGCAGCTCTATGTATCTTACTTTTTGACAAATTCTATACCTTAAAGTTTTATTTTTTTTAATGAAATACTGCTGGAAGTTAATACATAAAATAAACACAAAATATAAGTGTTTTAGTAACATCAAAAAACTCACATTTCTCTTTGTTTAATGCCTTTTACAGAGTCAATAAGATAACAGGTCCAAGTCTATCTCTACCTATACCTGGTTCCCTCTCAGACTGTTTCACTGTGGGACATACCCAGGCCTCATGGGAAAGGAGAAGCAGCATATAAAAATCAAGTTATGTTTCTTTCTGCAGAGAGAGCCCCTGGGAGATTAGGGTATAGTTGAAGGGAAACAGCAGCAGCTGTATGGTATCCATGTGCAAGGGCTCAAAGGCTAAGTACAGACAGTGAAAAAGCCTGAGGCTGAATTGATTCAGTCTTTGCAGGTTAGTTTAAGCTATGAAGATTGAACCAATAAGCAAATGAACAGACATTCACTTTTGATTCAGGAAATGCAGCCACATGCCTGCAGTGGCTCAACCCAGAAGCCAGGGGTGATAGAGCATGGCTCTCTGGCATGTAGCCAGCATGTGCTGTGTGTTTGCTTCCTCTTTCTGCTGCCCCCGAGGTTTCTGGGATTTGCAGTTCAGAATCACAGCAGCAGGACTCTGCAGGGTTGCTCATCACTTCCTCTGTCTACTTCTAGATGCTTCTGGGGTTTGTAGTCCACAGTGGCAGCCAGCACTAAATAAGCAGGGCAGGGGAGGGCAGCTCCATACTCAGGGGAAGGTGAGTTTAACCCCCCTCTTGGCCCCACACCCCAGCAGGGGCTTACCTGGGGAGGGTCAGTGAGCCAGCCAGTGAGGCCAGTGAGCCAGCTGTCACTGCTCCAGCTAGAGAGTAGAGAGGCGGGGCCAGCCCTGTTTTCTGGAGCAGACCGAACAACCCAGGCCAGGCTAGCCCAGGGCTGCAAAGCATGCTGGGATGCTGGGGGACTGATTTAAATTGAACCAGGCCTGGTCTGGGAAAGAAGTTTCATAAGGTGTTTTGTCCTAAATCAGTTAAGTCTGATACTACATTCAACCAGGTTTATCTTAAACCAGTTTCAGCCATTTTGGCCAGGGACAAACATTCAAAAAGCCTGAGCCTGAATTGATTCAGTCTTTGCAGGTTAGTCTAACCTGTAAAGCTTGAACCAATTTGGAGGTGGATAGACATTCCTTTTTGGAGACATTCCTTTGGAGGGGGATGGACATTCCAGAAATGCAGATGCATGCTTTCAAAGGCTCAAGCTAGAAGCCAGGGGGGTGGGGGGACACTAGAGCAGCCCACCCTTCCCTTCCACAGGGCTGAGCTGAGGAAGGGTGTGGCCAGGCCCCAGCAGGATGCTCTGATTAGCTCAGCAGGGAATTGATAACAGTATTTATCACCCCCTAACTCAGTGTTTATCACCCCATTAAGAAAACAGAGACATTACCAGCTACCTGTTGATTCTGCCTTTGTCACATCACAGACCATAGCCAACATGTGGTCTGTGTGCTAACTAATACACAGACATATCTCAGCAAGGCAGAGGGGAATTCCTGCTTAGCAGGGAGTTGTGGGGGGGTGGGGGGAGCTCCAGCCAGGGAGCAGAGGGGAGGGGCCAGCTCTGCTGTGGAGCAGAGAGCCCCACCTAGCCCAGAGAGCATGGCGAGATGCTGGGGGTGTCTGGTTTAACTAAAACCAGCAAGGGGTCTGGGAAAGACTTTGCATAAATCAGTTTGACCCAAATCTGTTAAGTCTGATAGTACCTTCAACCAGGTTTATCTCAAACCAGTTTCAGCCATTTTCAGATTGGTTTATGTACATTGAATATCTGTTTTATTACAGGTTTAAACCAGTTTCTGATCACTTAAACTGGTTTATGTGTAATGTCTATCCCTAGCCTTTAAAACTAGTTTATGTGCACTGAACTTCTATTCTGTTACAGGTTTAAGCCAGTTTCTGCTCACTTAAACGGGTTTATGTGCAACTTCTGTCCCTAGCCAAAGAAAGCAGTGAAGACTATCTTCAACCCCTACAACCTACAGGAAAAATTGTAACTGAAGGAAAGAATTGAATCCCATGGACTTGGCTAGCAGAGGAGGGTGGGTGGATTTTAATGTCATGGAAAGAGAGAAAAAGAATAACTAGTTTCTTTAGAAATGAAGGAGAACTTGCAATTACTCTCTGGCTACTCCTGAGTATTCTTAGATGTGACAGAGCTATGATGCAATACACATGCAGTGCATTATTTGCTTCCTGGCTTACAAATGAAATTTAAACTTCTAAGCCCTAATGGTGTGGAGACTGTAAAGAGATGCCAACTCTGTCTCACGTAAGACATTGCCAGATAGACCTCAACATTTCTCAGATCAACAGAAGAATTTTAGATGGAGTTTTCTCACTCTAAACATAAGGGCTCATCTTCTGTGAATCTTATAAGCTCTGGAATTCAGTTCACTGTCTTTTCCCTCAATGCTGCAAGATACTACCTTTATTAAGCATATTGCTATTTTGTAAGCCAGATATTTCCTTCAGGGACTTGGAGAGGGACTGTCTGGATGCTTCTTATATATGTAATCCATGGTGACATCATGAAAATTATGATTGAAAGGTTTTGCAAAGGTAAGCTCACAAGTGAAAGTGAGCTTACAAGTCCTAGCTTTGCTTTGAATTGGTTTTCAGAGCTTACTGAGATTGCTGTGAATATGTGATGCTCCGGTTGTGAAGTTTGTTGGCATTGTGTTAAATAAGGCAGGATTCCTCTGAAGGCTTCTGCTGAAGTATTCCTTTATCCATAAAAGCCAGCATGTAGCCCTTAATGTTTGTAATCAGAAAGTGCAATAGTGACATCCAGAGACAGAGGTATGGCAACAATAGTATTGTGACAACTGCCTTCCCTGCATTGCCCTGCTTTGACTTTGACTCCACCAGGAGGGAATAATTTAACAGTAGTAGAGAACATCTTTATCTTCATTTCCACTTCTTTTTTCTTTCCATAGATGGATGACAAAATACATTTGTTGGGACATTACTCATTCCCCAGCCATAAAAAGGTTTAAATAAGGGATAGTAATTTCTTCCTTTCATTTTTAGAAGTATCGTGTTAAGATCAAGCATTTCTAACATGTCCTGAAAGAATATATAAATGGCTACTTTGGAGAAACAGAGCAAAAGCAGAAGTATCCTTTTAAAATACAATATATGCCATTGTGACACTAGTCAGCCGCTGATTTGCAGCACAATTGCTTTAATCACCTATGAGAAGTTTCAAAAGTTGTTAGCATTTTCCTTCAATTTTCACAGCAATGTCATTCTCTGTTTTTGAGAACAGAATAACCCTCTGTTGGCCTTATGCAAATAAATCATCTCTTAATGCACTCGAAAAGGAATGTTTCCCAAAGGAAGATGAGTGGCAAATCAAACTGGCTGCAAATGAAAGTAACCTCTCAGACCAGAGTTACAAATGTTTTATTCAGATGAACAAAGTATCTTTATTTTAGCACTTTAATCCATTTTCCTTTTGCTTTTTTCACTTTTTCCAAATACTGCTGTCATCCTGAAATGACAAGGATTGATCGTTAAATTGCCACTGCATAATTTGCCTCATCACTCCTTTATAGACAGTGTTTGATTGAAAGTTCAGGTCTTTTAAAGCATGTTGCTAAGAATGGATTTCTTTTTTTCAATTTTGGACAATATACCATGATTTCTGACAAAAATGCAAATGCTTAGTTTGCCGTGTGAGTGATTAGCATATAAATTAATAACTATATAGCAAAGAAATCAAATGTGTTAGTTCTAATTATCTATGTTAGCATTTTCTGTTCCAGTATGATATTTTTATAGTGTTTATTTAGCTTAATCTTTAAAACTTTGGATATTTTCTAATATTTTTTCTCTTTAATGCAAAAAACTTTCAAAATAAATAATGTCAGTGTCTTTTGAACAGTATTTTTATACTAGCATCTGTTGAGAATTAGGTGGATCATATAATAGATTTGAATATTGCCTTACCAATATTTTCTTGTAAACCCAAAAATGTTGAAACAAGAGTTTGGCAGTGGTATTGCTGGGTAAGCAAATGCATTTCTGGGAAACTTTTCTTCACTAGCTCCCATGTTATAGACAATTATTATTTTCCCCAAAGTTTTTATAGGCTGCAGGAAAACTACTGGGGGAAAAAAAGGGGAGGGGGGAGTATTGTTTTTGCCAATATTCAAAACCTATGGGAGGAGAATTGGCTGGTTTTTAAATTATATTCATTTTTTTTCTCCCAACCCTGCTTTACTGGGTAGATTGGATCACTCTGTCTTTGTTAACAGTGCATTTGTTCTGCATTCAGCAGAACTTTTGATGATCTTCAACTTCAGGCTGCCAGAAGCATATTCACTGAACTGATGCTCTCAAGGTCATCTGTAATGTGTGTGGGAGGATTTCCTGGCTATATTATGTGCTAACAGCCATCCCAAGGAATGGGACTGACTTTGATTTCGGCATAGCTCCAGTTTCAGATATAAATGCCTGTTCATTTCAAGCCAAGAAAAGAAAAAAGCTCACAAACTTAACAAGAAAAACAAGAATTAGACAATTTATTCCCCCCATTGCTTTAATTAAAAACTCAATGTAAAATTTATCAAATGTAAAGCTAACACTGCACACAGTTTATACTAAAGATCAATAAAAGGGTAGCCATTTAAGCACTAATTTGCAGAATGGTTATTGTTTAGGCTAGGTGTATTTGATGTTGGCAATATAAAAGATTCATTTGTATCCTTAGATTGCATTCAGCCACATTCCTGAGCTGTCAGGTTTATTGGTTTTATAATATTTACTTCCAGTGCCAAGCAAGGAAAACAATAAAAGTAATGAGGGTTTAAAAAATGTGTGCACAAAAGCAGTAGAATTTCCTGTAAATTAAACCAAGTTCTCCATATGGAAGAAGGTTAAGATGCACTTAGACATACTTCAACATGAGAAGAATTTAAGAATTTCATGTCTTCTACATTTGAATGAACAAATGGCCTTTTCATTTTTTTTTCTTATCAAGGTAATCTTCCAGTCGCACACAGCTAGGGCAAATTTATGCTTGGTGATTTGTGCATGGAAGTGGGTATGAAGAGGGTCATACAGTAACTTCTTCCACCACATGGATACTTGCTTCAGATTTTGGAGTCCCCTGAGTGTAAACTGGGTAAAATTAGCACCACTGTTGAGATTATCTTTCCAAGAGGAAAAGATTTTGCTTGAGTTTATATGCTTGCACAAGAGGTAGTATTAAGCATTAAAAAATAAAAAAGACTCCCTGACGTAGGATCAGGACACAACTGCTTGAAAGATGATCGGTTGTGCTTTAGATGAAGCCCATTCAGGAACCCAATTTGTCTACTGTTTTTACTTGTCTAGATAATTTATGGGCTGGTTAGACCATAAATGGTGTTTTTTCTGCATATGGCATCCTAGTTATGATGTATTTGACGACACCTGGGTAAAAATTATACTGAGATAAAATAACATGTTCCCTGATGAGGACTTACTTCCCTGGAATGGAAATACCTTTATGGATTTCCTACTTCAATTCAAGATCATTGTCTTTCAGTCATGATTGCACCTAGCCAGCTGTTTATAGTAGGCCTGGCCTTGCTTCCACTGAAGTAGATGGGAACTTTGCTTTTTTGAGTTAAATGGGGGCAAGGTCAAAACCAGGGCAAGGGTGAGAGAAGTGACTCTGAGTCCTTTCTTTACTATGTAATAATTGATTGGTTTCTCATCTTCAACTGTTTCAAACACTAAAATGGATCCATGGCTGGACATTCCCTGTAGATCAGAGAGAAATCCATAGTTATTTCACATTCCTTGTTACATTGTAAGTGAGCTCACCCCTGGAATACATTCTCAAAGCATTTAATGCATTAGCCCTATAGTAATATATAGGGAAATCTTTAGACTGTCTCCTACTGAAAAGGATCTCTCAGACATCATGAAATTAGATTTTCAGCAGTGTTGAGCATCTACAATTGCTATTGGCTTTGTTGCTCAGGATCTCTGCTAATCAGTCCCAGGATTGCAGGAAAGTGGCAAAGCAGTTAAGTAGCAATTCTGGTGAGAAGAAGGGTGTAGATGTGTGTACACTGCTTGAGATCATCAGGAACAAAAATCTTTTCTTTTTAAAGACACTTTCTGAGGATTCTGTGGTTGTAACTGCATGCTGAGAGCAAGGCTCCAACAATTTTGTCCCAGAAATCATTTATAAATTACTTCATGCTAACATCTAAGACTTGAACATTGGAGCTCTTTCACATCCCCTGAAGCAGCGCATTATTCCCTTGTGAAGTGGCTTCCCTTAGCATTGAACATAACTAGTACATGTACTCCAGTAGTTAGCCGTCACTCAGCTGTTCTGAGCAAATAGGTCTTTTGGGCTGTGTGTGCCAAGAGGAGAACATTTCTTGAGAAAAGTAATATTTTTCCTGACTGACTTCAAGTTTCTGAAAAATCAGTGACAAAAATGTGATCTTTTAAGAAAGGAATTTATCTGGCTCAGCATGTATTATTTATCCAACCAAACTAAGGATGAATCACCAAGAGCCCTGACCTTGAAATCCTAATATATATTTTAAAATGAACAGCAAAGCTCATATTGACTTCATCAGGATCAATATTTCACCCTGTACCCCTACTTCAATATTACCCTGATGTTAAAGACACATCTTGCTAGCTGGTGGGCTGAGGAGCTGACTCCAGTTACTCTTCATTTCCTTATACCAGATCTTACGTGACTTAACTCTATCCCAGCTATATAGTTGGTCCAATAAAAGATATCAGCCTAAGACATCCTTTTCTCTTTTTCCTACTTCAGTTTTTTGGTGTTGTATATTTACTTTTTTCTGATCTTTTTATGACCATTTGCCATGATGTAATATATAATCCCCTTTATTGCATGCTTCTTTTCTATACTGGCAGTGTACTTTAAACTCACATAGCTTCAGCTTATCTCTGCCCATTTGTAAATCCAGCTGAGGCAGTTCTTTTGATGAACACTTCCCTATGGGGCTAAAAGACCCACCTCTTGTGTTCACAAAAGTTCAGCTACCTATAGTTCAGCAACAGCCCCAATTTGGTAAAAAGCTTCTCTCCAAAGGGCACAGGACCTTGGGCTTCTTGGTGCTTAAAAGCCAGTCTCAATTGTCTGCAGTGAGCTCTCTGAATAAACAATTTTTTGGAAAGTCAAAATCCCATAGCTTTATGATTAAGTCTAGTCATCACATTGTATTTTGGAGGCATCTTGTTCTGAAAAGTAAGTAACATAAAACAAAATACAAAAGGTGAGAGACTAGCATTGGCAGTTAGGGGGTCCCTAAATTGGGATGTGCAGCTGAATATCTCCCAAATGGCCTCTAATAGTGCATCACCTACATAAACAGGTTGTAGATTTTGACTTTGATTGAGCTGAGCCAGAAGGAAGGTGGGGAAGAGAGGGTGGAGATGGATGGGACAGGGACTGAGCAATGTTTTGTGGGTACTTCTACTACAGAATTGACTTGGTGTTATTAAAAAGATTGTTTCTGTTAGTATTAGTAACACTTCTAAAAGGAAAGGGTAGGGTGTCATTATCCCACTCTATCAGAAAACTGGGCCCAGGAGTTTTAAGTGACTTACCTAAGGTTACACAGTCAGTCAGTTGGAAAAGCAGGAATAGCAGCCAGGACTTCTCCCAGTCTAGTGCCCTGCCAAACCATGCTGTCTTTCAATGCAGTTCAAGTGCATAGTAATGTGATAGCAGAAACAGGGATATATTTTTAACTCAGTGCTTTGGAAGGCCACCTCTATTTCTGCGTATTGTGATGAAAAAACAAATGTTAAGATGTAGGAGAGGTAATATAGTAAGGGAAGGGGGACTGTTGTCTTGTGGTCTTATTTATCTTTAATGAGCTGCATCTTTTTAGCAGAATTACATTTTTTTCAGTTATCATTAAAGGTAGAAACAGCTATTAAAGCAGTTTTACTTTTCATGTTGTTCCTGTATTTGGGGTTTATAAACACCAGTTGTTGTTTTGAAGTCCAGTTAATGGTTTTAGTATTCATACATGATCCCATGAATTTTCATTTCCGCTTTGAGCACATGAGGTTATTGACAACCCTGCACATCCATGAAAGGATAAGTAAATGAGTTGTTATTAAGAAGTGTTGAAAGAGGTGATTGTCATTTAAGAGTTAGCAAAATGTTAATGTCAGAATTGACAAGGAGTTAATTATACTTCAGTAGTTTCATGTTCAATTGACATTTACTGGCAGGAAATCTGTAGAGCATTTCACAGGCCTATCCCCTCCCTCTTATTCACATTCCTTCTCCCTTTCTCTTCTCCATGTCTCTTGCTCTCAGTCTGTCTCTTTAATATGCAGGCACTCAAATGTATGTTCTAATCCAGAGAAAAAAATAGAAAGTCTACTGTCCTTTTTCTCCTTTCATTGGACATAAAAAGATTAATTGTTTCATTCAAATTATAATTGCCGGGTATAATTTTATTCATTTGAAGACACTATTAATCATAAAAGCAATGCGGGCCCTGTACTGATGTTTCATGTGTCTTCTGTGTCTTTCATTTTTCACAGATAGAAAGAGAGAATGAGAAAGAGACAAAGAAAGAGTGAAAGAGGGAAGGCAGGAGGGAGAGAGTAAAAGGAAGAAAGTGAAAGAGGGAAAGAAAGAAGGACAGAAAGAAAAAAAAGGCGAGTGGGAATGGTGGAGGGTATTTAACATGACTAATTTTAAAATGCCCTTGCATCATTATTCTGTCTTCTGAAATAAGGGTGTTTTTCAAGGCTGTATTCAAGTTGACAGCAAACTTCTGGGCTTTTCCATAAGGAAGTAAAGATGAAGAACAGAAGAAATGATGAATATCCCCTTTCAAATACTTGCTCACTGTTTAGAGGTTGGTGCGCAATGTGATTGAGATGATTTATACTCCATTTCATAAGCAAAGATGCTGATTCTGATCTTGTTACATCTTCCAGAGATGTAGTAGCAGCTTTGCTGGCATCATCTGAATATAGTGATGAATTCAAGCTGTTTCTGTACATTATCTGCTCAGGGAGTCTGCCTTTGTTGCATCATGTCATTCATAGGGTTTCTTTAAAATCAACAATGAAGACTTTCTGTGGGCTTCTGGAGATCTCCCTGGTGAATGTATTAACATGCTAGTGGCAGAGGAAACTGGTGGCTTTATACCAAGTGGTTTGGAAGAGAGAATCAGAATACCTTGGATACAGGCCAGGTTTCTACACATCCCTCTTAAAACTGCCAATGGCAATATTACAGTTGCTGCACCTTACAACTAATTCAGATGGGTGGAGTTGCACCTTGCTTATTCTATTATTTAGCCCATTAAAAGGATGAACCTACTTTAATTTTTGTTTTTGTAGTGCTGGGAAGCAAAGTGGCAGTGTATTAACTTTTGTGAGGAAGGAGTCTCACAGATAAGTGATTTTTCCCTTGTCCAGCCCGCTAAGAGAGGTAGCTTGAAAGGAAGCAGAGGAGAGGGAGAGAGTTGGCTGCAGGGGGATGGTACTAATAATAGGGAAACCAGTTATGAAAGAAGGCCTTGCTCCCTCAGTTGCTGCTTTCAGGCAGGTGGTAGGAAGGGATCATGCTGCTGCCATTGCTGGGAGGAGGAGGCTGGCTCCTGACAGTGCAGTGCTGTCTCAGTCAGGCTTTCATGCAGCCTCTCAGCAGCCTTCTTTATAACATTGTGTCCCGGTCATGTTGAGACATACATTGCACATAAACCAGTATAAATTATCAGAAACCAGTTCAAAGCTAACACAACAAAAGTTCAGTGCACACAAACTGCTTTCAAAATGGTCAAAACTGGTTTAAGATAAAACCTGGATGGATGTAGCATCAAACATAACTGATTTAGGTTAAATCCATTTATTGAACTTCTGTCCAGATTCCTCCAGATTCAAGTTAACTCTCAGTTCCCCAGTATCCCAGGATGCTTTGTACCTCTCCTGCAACCCTTCCCACCCCTCTTGCTCACAGGGTGGGTGGGCTAACTTTGGCCTAAGCTGTCTGCTCTAGCCAAGCAAGGGGGCATGCTCTAGTACCCCATCCAGCTTCTGGCCTGGGCCACTGTAGGCATATGGCTGCATTTCCTGAATCAAAAGTGAATGTTCATTTACTTGCTTATCAGTTCAATCTATACAGCTCAGCCTAATGTGCAAAGATTTAATGGATTTAGCTTTGAGCTTTTTGTCTGTCTGTACTTTGGCTGCATGTACATGCTCTGCCCTGTATCCCAGCACATAGTGGTTGTGCATTCCTGTCTTTTGTATTGAGGTGCTTTTCTTTTCTCTACACTGCCTTTTCCTCACTTCCCTGAGCATGGCTTCTTAGGGACAGGAGCTTGCTGTAAAGGTTTTGTTGAATGGGGCAGTGCACTCAGCATGGAGGTCAAGCTATTTCTGTCCCAAGGAACTTAGATGTAGATCCTGAAAGGTGTAGGCACTCAAATCCCATTAAATGCTTTAAACACCTTTGTGGGCCTCAGTGTAATTTAGATTGTAAGCTCTTGAGGACAGGAGCTGCATTTGTACACTGCATAGCACAAGGTCTTTGTTCAGTCCTGTGGGCACTTCTGAAATACGAATATAAATAACAGTCTGGCTATGTAAGTGCCTGAGAGCCTGTAATTTTCTGCCAGAATCACTGGAAATGCAGGTGCCAGCACCTCTCCATCACTGGCCTTACAGGAAAATCAAGTGACAGTTCAAAGACACAAACAGCAATGGTAGTAATTTTCAGAGGTGCTCAGCACCAGCTGTTCCCATAGAAGTCAACTTAGCTTACTGAAGAGAAGGTTAAGTGGCTATTTAATCATGGTCTTTTAAGTATCCACCAAAAGATGAGATGCCTGATACTAAAGGGCCCTTTTACCTAGCATGCAAAACCAGCAAAATCCAATGACTGCAAGCTGATGTAGGCAAAGTTCAGACTGGAAACAAGATACATATTTTTAAGTGAGGTTAATTTAATGGAGGTTGTAGTAAATTCTCCATCGTTTGGAGCCTCTCCACTAATGCTGAGTGTCTTTCAGACGCTCTTCAATCACAAAGTGATTAGTGTGTTGGATGCACCATTCGGAAAAATTCTAGAGCTAGCAGTCATGCAAGAGGCCAAACTAGGTGCTCAGATAGACCTCTGGCTGAAAGTCAGAAAACTGATAAGTCACTGGATGTGTGGGTGCTTTTAAAGCTGACTGGGGGTGGGGGACAAGAACTCTGTTTGCAACAGCTTGCAAGTTTTCAGAATTTGTGTTCGTCCTGCACTAAAATCGAAAATGTCTGCGTATCAATGGTGGGGAAGACAGATATGCTCTGTAGGTGCTAGTCAGACTGGGACAGAGGAGACTTGGGTCCCTGATTCAGAGTGATGAGGGGTGAATAATTCTGCTAGGCAGAACCTAGGCACTACAAGGTTTTTCGTCCCAGACCACTTCACATCATACAGAACGTGGACTTGAACCTGACACTAGCCTAAACCATGTAGGAAAACAAGCTAAAGAGAGTCTTTCCTTTTTCACCTCTTCCACACTTAAAAAACTTGAGAGCAGAGGTATTACAGAAACCAGGGTGAGTCTATATAATGTTTTATGGTGTATTTTGGGAATAATATAATATTTTAAGAAAAATGTTTTGGGTACCTATAGAGCTTGGTTCCTGAGAAAAATCAGACCATCGGTGAGGATGAAAGGAAATAATCACATCATAATGCCAGAAGGGTTTTATGCTGTTTGAAAAAAACAGCCAATGCAGTGCCTCAAGTACTAGTTTAACCAGGAGAAACTTATCTCCAGAATTATGTTTTTGTACAGGATTTAGAAGATAAGTTGCATATCAGTTGTAGAAGGTCTTTTACTCACAGGGCAGTGTGTGGTTGGACACAAAGATGATCATGGGAGGAAACAGTGAAGAGTTATACCACCTGCCTAAATGAGCTTTGCTTCACAAACTATGGTGCAAATATCTTTCTGAGGCCCCATCTATGTGTTACACTTAAGGCATGATTCAACGAGGAATATGCTACAAAGTTATTCAACAAAATATGTGGAATAACTTTGTAGCTGTTTCTTATCATGCCATTAATTGAATAAATGGCCAGGGTCCTCTGTGGCTGGGGGCCCCGTCAGCTGATTAGGCTAGACCCCACGCACCCCTATGGCTGGGAGACCACAGATCATGCCATCCCTCAGATGCAGGGGTACCCAACACACCCCCTGCCACTGGGAGATCACATGAGCTGCAGTCTTGCAGCCACAGGGGTGTGTGGGGCATCCCCACAGCTTGGAGCCCCATCAGTTGAGGGGGCTTCCATCCACAGGAACTTGCTTCTTCTTGGTGCAGGATTTGTGATCCCACAATCATGCCTCCTGCCATACACATCTGGCATTACAGAAGGTGTGATTGTGTGGATCACGCATTAGATCCCACTGTGCCCTTACCTGCACATGTAGAGGGGCCCTGAGGCAGCTCCTTCAGCACATCTTCTGAGTCAGGAAGTGGAGTCTGAGGGAGAGAGAGAGATTGGCACTCTGTCTCACAGAGCAAGATACAGGGCATAAGGAGAATTAATAGTGACACTACATTGATGGTGCTCAAATAAGAACATAAATTCTTGGGGAGTTACAAGCTGGGAATGTCAGTGAAAACAGTTATCAAGATTATTTTCATATTATTTCAAATTGTTTTAGTATAGGACTTTGCTGTTTGGGCTTCCCATGTGTAGAATGTCAGGAGGTAGCCTTCATTGATATTAGGGCTGCCAACTTCACTGTGGGTAGGGGCTTTAGGCAGTGTTGGTGTGCTCCCCTGAGGCCACACACTGCATAGGCCATATGTGGCAGGGGTGCCCCCCTCCACAGGATCTAGCCACACTGCACTAGATATGCTGGCAGAACACAAATCTCTGTCCTCGATGACCCCCATCCCCACCAGTGGCAGATGTCTCCTGACACTCTCTGCACCCCCCGCACAGGAATACCCAACCGGGGACACATGACCACTCCCCAAGCCCTCTCCCCATAGGCTCTGCTGGTCATGTGAACTTTCATCATGTGGGCTACGCAGGTGACATACGAAACCCTAGGCTATCCCTTCCTGTGTGGCAGCAGAAGAGACAGCTGCTGGAGCCCATAGGATGCATATTAAAGTGCATGTGGCTTGCAGGCCACTAGTTGAACATCTTTGATTTACATGAATGAATCTTTATGCAGCAGGTATGACTCTGCTGATCTTGATCATCTGTAAAATATATCCTTTTACTAATTCCTTATAAGGCTAAAAATTGGAATCCTTCCCTCTGTACATGAAATCCACATGTTGATTCAGCAGCAGTTGAATAAAACCCAGAAGCCAGTGTGTAGTTTTGTGTTGTCCATGTTCAGAATATGTACTTTCTAGCCAGACTGCTTCTGCAGAAATTACCAGCAAAGTAGCTAGAGGACGGGGAGAGAAGTTAAAATTCAAAACCAAGATAAGTTATGGAGAGGGGGAAAAGCCAGACTTGGAACTCTCTGTGTTTAGGGCCTGTCAGTCATTGTTAATTGCTGTCCGTGACAGATCTTCATTCCAAAGATGAAGCACTTTGTTTATCAATGTAGCAACAAAGCACAGTGGTTTTCCTGAAGCTTTAAAGAAAATCAAAGGTTTTTAGAAATGTAAGCTTTGCTAGATGCAACTGTCACTTACAGATTGTGCTATTAATACTAATAAGCTAATACTCTGTGTGTCAGGAAATGCATTTTCCTTGGACTTGAAAAAGGCTAGAAACCATTCTATTTGTATACTTGTTTGATACAATTACAATGTACCAGTGGTCAAAAAAATGTTATGTGGTAATTTACAGGACACTTGGGGCAAATCACAAGACACAAATATTTGACATGTACAGTCAAATGCAACAGTTACAGCATCTTGCTTCATTAGTCTTTCTCTGAAGTGTTACAATGGTGAATATATTATAGCTTAAACTTTCACTGATACCAACAACTGTAATATTTAAGGGGGAAGTAAAGCCATTTAAAACTACCATTTAGAAAATGTGTATATATAGGGTCACAGGCATGATCTAAAAGGGTGGTTGCTTTTAAGCCAGAATACCACTTTGCCACTTTGGGTTTGCAACAACCCAAAAAACTCCCCTTTTTTTTTTAAATCTGATCATTATAAAATTCTGTTGTCACCTTAATGAGACCAGTAAGTGGCCTCATTGATTTCAGTGGCATATTACCTCCATGTATACAGTGAAGACGATTTGTTGACAGAATACAGAAAGTTGAGATCAAGCATACAGTAATGAAGTGTGACATCTTTAAAGCATCCACTATGTTAGGGTTGTCCAACTGGTGGCTTGCAGGCAGCATGTGGCCAATTAGGAGTTAATCTGTAGCTCCATGACCATTACCTAGCTACAACCCCTTTTATGGCTTCAGCTACTGCTTCAAACAGGGTCTCGAGGCTCCCCCTCCATCCCTCCCTCAGCTTTTGCTTCCTCCGTCTACCCCAGGACAGCCCACTGCATTGGGAGAGTCTGCAGTGTGGTGCAGCAAGGTATCAGAGGTGGGGGTCACCTATGCATGTGCATCACCATTGCACAATGCCATAATGGGGGGTAGGGGGTGGGGCTGCTTGTGTATGTAGTGCAGGAGGTGTGGGATGCCACTCATACATGTGGTGTAGTAGGGGGTGGGATTTCGATCTGGGGGGGACTGTGGTTTGCAATATTGTGGCCTCTGCTGTGTGTGGTCCCCACAGCATGTGGCCCCAGGACAATTAGAAATTGATGAGCTCTGTACTATATTGTCTGTTTTGGGTTAGGCCTAGCCCCTTCCATTCATGCTATCACTGATTATGCATACGTGAAATGAAATGTGAGGATGAATGGTAAAACACAGTATGCCCTGGGGAGAAGGAATTACATGAAGAAAAATTGCACGAATAAAACTTAATTGTAGTTGAACAACCTGGAGTAGCTTGGATTAGCATCTGGCATTTGATATGGATGATTTCTGTCTCTAATTCTTCTCATCAACGGATGAAAAAATAAAGAAAAGATGATGAATAGAGTAGACTAGATTGGCCTCTATTTTAGCTAAAAACATTTAGACTATGGGTGATGTCTTCCTTATTTCAGAAAAACTGAAAACAGATGAGAAAATGAAGAACCTAGAGGATAGAAAGATCAGAGTTTAACAGAAACAGCCATGGCTGCCATTAAGATACCCATGTATTTCCTTGAGTAGTATACCAGATGATAAAAAAGCTTTCATGTTATTCGTATTCATTATCAATAATGCATTTTGCAATTGTTCTACCATTGCCTGAAATCTACTATACTGCGTTCATAAGAAAAGGATTTTCTTTTGGCTGATGTATGGTAAGGAAAAGAAATTGAAAAATATATAGAAAAAAGTATAGAAGGAAAGTTGAGATTTCAGTGGCAACAACCATATTTATCAGGTTTGAAAATACGCTGCATAGCATTAATTAAATATTAATCACATTAAATAACTAAAAACAATAAATCCATGACAGGGAGAGATAAGTACACCCCCAATATATCTATTTGTAGGAAAATTCAGATCTTTGACAAATCAATTCAAGCACTGAGATGAGCTAGGCAGTTGCGTGTATTACTTTTCAGAATTGGGCAGCCTACTCTTCCCTATTTTCTCCTGTGAAATCTTAGGGTTGAGCATTTAGTGGACTCTTCCAAAGTTCTATTTTCCCATGCATCTGGAGGTTTTGACAAGCAGATTGGATGGATGGATGGATGGATGGATGGATGGATGGATGGATGGAAAGAAAGAACTCAGATACAAACAAATGGAACTTTGCAGATATATACTTTATATTATCTATAACATCTGTACTGTAATAATTCATATTATTATATGAGTGCATAGTATATCACATTATATTATTTATATCAATTACAGCATTTATATTAGTCATGGCATGCAAAGTTGAGTATAGCAGTTTATATTAATTATAATTACATTATTTTTTTCAACATCAGCAGCATGATAAGTTTTGAACCAAGTAGAATTTTTTTCTTGAGTTGTGTATGTATATATTGATAATAGTTTTACAGGTGTGTACTTTTTAAGAATTATTTTTAAGGAGGAAAAAATACTGTGAATGTTGAAAGATACCCATTGATTTCCATAAGCTTTTTGAATAAGCCAGTAATGACTGTGTTTTATGTGGATATTTAAATATGGAGATGACATGACCACAATGGAGCAATGGAAAAAAGTCAAATTTCCCTTTTTCAGCTATAGATTTAATGTCTGAATGAATATTATATCTTTGACAATATTTTAAACACAGATGATGATTTTGCAGGCAGAAGCTTTTTAAATGCCAATTCTAGCATGACATAAATGTTAGTATCCAAATCATAAACCCAGGATAATTAACTTTATAAGTAAAGATAATACCTTATTTCAAGTATAATTTATTAATATGGCTATAACAAATCAGTTGCTTATCTTTTATTTCTGTTTTTATTTTAAATAATCTATTAATGGATAAAGTCTTGTGTTGAATTATTGTTGTATGTATTCTGTTTTTGCTTCTGGCGTACATGAGTATCTTCGAAGTGAAAAAAGACTTTAACTATGTCTTATTTGTACCCAAGTGTGGTTGTGTGCAGAAATTACACTTAGATCAACCTAGGGTTAACCAGGGTTAGGTTGATCTAAGTTCCAAACTCTACAGGTATGTGTGGAGGTTAGATCAGGCAAAAAATGGCTAGCCAGATTTAAATTAAATAACTTGAAGAGGTGAACTAAATTAGATTGGGAATGGGTTCGTCCGATCTACCAAATGTCTGCACATGTTCAGAGCACGGCCCTGAGGCTGGGAAAATGCCAGCTACTCGTCCAGCCCCAAGGCTGTACTCTTTCTAACCCTCCACCCTGTCCAGGATATTTTTAGCCCCTCAACAGGCACCCCTGCCCCCTCCCCCCACAATCTCCCAGACCTTCAAACCTAGGTCCCCCCTCCCATCCCAATCCTAGCCACCCTTCCTCCCATACCAATTTTACTTCTGTCACGTTCCCAGCCTGGTTCCCGGCATAAATTAATATGTACACAAGTCTCCCAATCTATGATCATGCATCTTAAAGTAAACTGTGTGATTGTAGATTGAGTATGGCAAACATCTGCATGTTCCCTGTCTGGTGGTAGTGGTGAGACGAGACCAAGACATAACATTCCACGAGTTTTCTCTGGGTGGGAGGGGGCAGGGGAGCAGGGACACAGATCATTTTGATTTCTGATCAAAGCAAGAATGTTTGTGTCTATTACTAATTAGTTGCTGCTACTTCATAACCAGGCTTTGCAACTTGGAAAAATGCTCTCCCATAAGAAAAAGACAAACAGTCACTGAATATCATTGACAAGGACTTCATCAAATTAATCCAAGTCTCACACAACATAAAGTTCATTTCATTAAAAAGAATGCTAGGAACTGGCTGAATTTCAAGCTATATTTTAATGCAGCTTTTTGGCTGCCTTCTTTGCAGAAAAGTCAAAGGTC
Source organism: Alligator mississippiensis (assembly GCF_030867095.1). Lineage (NCBI taxonomy): Eukaryota > Metazoa > Chordata > Crocodylia > Alligatoridae > Alligator > Alligator mississippiensis. Next base: position 219,670,116 of record NC_081824.1, on the reverse strand, counting down.
ACAGCTCAATAATTGCGTATAAATACAGTCAGCAACAGAGGCTGCAACTTCAGTCATGCAGAACCAATTTTTAGCTTGATGGTGTCATGGTTGCATTTTTTTTAATTGAATCACCTGAGAAATACTGACATAATCTCATTATTATTCTATTTTACCTGTAAGATTATAGTACTACTGTCTGATGCTGTTTGATATTACTATGATCATCAGCACCAATATTCAGACATAGATCCACCTCAATATTTGGGAAATAGAATAAGAATTATGTTCTGAAGTTTGAAAACAGAAAACCCATTAATCATGTGTGTCTACTGGTACCAGTTACAATGATTTAATAGGTTGAACTTAGTCTATGACACAGGTTCTTACTGAAGCTAAATATAAGTTCTTGCCAATATGCATAGTTCTTTTTACCTTTTATAAGCTAAACAGTAAGAAGTGAAATCCTAGCCTACAGTAGTCCAACCCTGCAAAATAATGTTTTTTAAAATTATAGGATCTTTTCATGAAAGCTTTTTTTTGTACCACCTTGTTAATGTTAATAAACTTCCCTTTAATAAATCATCCTTCGAAGACTAGTATGTTACATCTTTCATAAAGGAATTCTTTTAATCAGTAACTCTTTGTGTTGTTAATGGTGGCTGGACAGAATAGTTTAGATTTAAAAAAAAGATACTGGGTCAGAGCCAAAAAGAAAAAGTTTTAAGTATGGCAACCTACATTTTAGGTGCCTGGCTGCAAGAATGGAATCCAAAACTCAAGGTTAAGTGCCTACACTCTGAGAGCTACTCAGTAGGAGGCACCACAGCCCAGGGCGATGTCTGAACTTCTGTCCATTATCAGAGCACAGACCTCTGAATCGGGTCTAATGAGTCAGGTCTAATGCAAATGAGGCACTTCTGTCTGCTTCATATCTAAAACCTGGAACTCTGTTCTGTGGATAGGCATTTACAACTATTATTTGAAAGAAATGAGTGGGACTCAGCTTTTTTAAACATGGCTAGCGTTAAATAGGGTAGAACCTTTCTTTTATATAAAATAACATACTGGTAATAGCATTTGCTATTGGGAAGTAAGTGGGAAATCTGGGTTCCAGGTCTCCCTCAGCCTGAGGGGAATCAAAGCAACATCTTCCTAAAAGAGTTCCTGATCACCAGCATAAAGGCGAGGCTTCGTGGGGATAACTCTTACCCTTCCTGTTGAAGTGGGGCAATGGCGCTGAAAGGAATGCAAGAGTTATGAGGCCAGAAGAAGAGGAAAGCATGATAGATAGTGTATGACTGTTTTTCCCCCTTTAACCAAAAGATTAGAGCACTCAGTTGGGAGGTAAGAGTTAAAGTTGCAGTTTCTGCTTTCCAGACAGTGTTTGCACTTTACAGTGAAAAGATCATTGATTAAAAAAAGGAATAGAAACTGTCTTGAAAATGGGAACTGGACCTCCAACCCACTAGATTATATTCCTTCTTTCTTACTCTTAACCTCTAGCCTCATGGTTAGGGCTCTCAGCTGGAAGAGAGAGATGTAGTTGGAATCCCCTCCAGTGAGGAATGCCCAGAAATTAAGTCTTTCCCAGTCTTTCCCATTCCCAGTCTAACCATTAGCTTAGTAGTGTGTGAAACGTAGGCACCTTTGCTTCCTATATGTGCTGTGATTTGGGCTGAAGTCAATGTTGTGGCGTGTGTTAACTTGCACTGAACTTGCCTACCTACCTCATGGGACCTAAGTGCCATTTTTTCTAGTTTTTAGATCCAAATGAGGCTAGTAAACTCTAAAATGGGCCTAATTTAAGGTATGCACAGATGAAAGAGCTACAGGCACCTAGGAGACACTTTTAGGGTAAGTATCCCTAAGGGTGAGACAACTCCAGAACAGGGATTTTTGGATTACAGTTTTGGACTAAAAAATTCTGCCTGTTTTAGGTTCCTAAATTCTTTTGTGGTTCTGTCCACCATCAAATATTGTTACTGAGTAGGTCATAAAAAGTGAAATAACTTGTTCATAAGCATTGCTATGCTTCATCAGATCATATGTCTATCTGGTATTGGATCTTGCCTCTGGCAGCTGCCAACAGGAGAGGAAAGTGAAAACCTTTTATAATGCACTTAGACTATTATGTAGTCATGTGTATAGAGGGAAACTTCTCTTCTCAGCAAGTATTGTCTGCTGCTCTGATTCATGAGGTTTGAAAAGTCTTACAACAGTGTTTTCGGGTTTCATAACTCAAATGGTCACATATTTATCCATGTTTTCAGCTCACTAGTTATCTTGCTGATCTCCTTATAAATCCATACCCATCCAAGGTTTCAGGTTTGTTAGCATAACCTGATTCATATACATCTCAGTGGAGTTCCTTTTGCTCATATTTTTTCCTAGTTTGAATAATACCCAGTTTGTTTAGTTAGATCGCAATCATATATAAAATACGAAAATCTTTAACTGTTTCTTTTTGTAATTCTTCATTGAACTACTTGGATCTCAGCTATTTAATTTGTGATACAAGGTGACCAAAACAACCAACTGCACTTAATTCAGATGAAGACAAACTGTTATTTTAATATTCTCACATAGTCTTTACTGTTAGGAGATCCTAGCACCTTTATTTTCTTATCTTCATTGATTTTTTTAATACCATCTTTAAGTACTTTTTCCTAAGAATATATTTGAAGTTCAGAATTGATCATTTTTTTCTGAATAGTTTTGAATCTAAACTTTAAACTTGAGATTATTTTTACCCTAATGCATTTCATTACTACCTCCAGGTTACAGTTTAATTTTGCTGCCCACTTGGTCAGAGTATGCAAACCCATGATAATCCTTATTAGTCTATGGTAAATAATTTTGTCACTAGTTAATCTTACTACTTGTCTGTTACCTCTCTTTAATCACTCCCAATTGCTTTTTTGCAATTGCATATCTGCAATTAACAATTGCATATAATTTACTCTGCAAAACCTATTGTTCAGGTTAACTGTGTCATTTGCCTTATGAAAATGAGATTCTGCTTCAAAGAATGAATGCCCACATGTTCTTTCATTCTGTGTATTGAGTGAGTATATTGTTAAGCAGTTGAACATGCTCAATATTAATGACTTAGGGTTTTCAAAGCTACAGAAACACTGACAACCCTTTTGTTTGTTTATAAGTAGCAGGTTCAGGTATGATGGCATTGTAGTATGTCAGTACCAGCTTGAAAGGAATGTTTGGGAAGACTGTGAAATGTAAATTCAATGAGGAGTCTACAATGAGGGAACAAAGGCAGGGATTATAGAAAAGAATTTGCAAGCAAAAACAGATTAGAGGGACTTTGTTTTTCTCATTAGTTTCTGTTCCTCCAGGAGATCAGCAGTAAATCACCCTAAAAACTCAAGAGAGTCCACTCAGGTTCTACTTAGTGAAAACTAACTTTTCTTTTTAAAAGCAAACTGGTCTAACTGGCAAGAAAAGTGTCTAGTGTGGGTATGGGTGTGCTTGTGTGCTTTTGTGTGTGTGGGGAGGAGAGAGAATGTGCTTTATATATGATAGGGAGCTGTGCTTGTGTACACATATCTACATGCACACAAAAAATGTATACAAATCTTTCAAAGTCTAAATTTAAGGCTGGAACACTGTCTTTACTATATTTAAAGTGTCTAGGACTCAAGTGTCACAAGCCCATCTGTAGTGTATCCCCAGAGCCCCACATTTCTCCCCACTGCTTGTCTGAAGGAGCAAACCAAGGTTTGCCCTGGTATAACTCGTTATAAGCTTCAGCTCCACTGCCCATACACCGGACCCCACAGCTGCAGCAAGGAAATCTCTACCATCTCCATTTTGCTTCCTCTTCCGTTGTAAAACAAATGTCAGGTTCCCCTTTCTGCAGAACGGGCTAGCCTTGAATATCATTCACCCTGAGATAATACTTTACCACAGGCTGTTAGTTATTAAGGAAACAAAACAAGAAAAGGATTTATTATATAATAAGAGCATTAGACCAAAAAAACCCAAAAAACCCTGAACACATAATTTGAAGACAGAGAAAGAAGACAAGTAAAGTGTCTTACCCTCTCATCTGACTACAACCTCTGAGAGTTTTGCTAGTATTTCCTGAGATCAACCTTCTTGCTGATCCTGTCAGCTTTGACCACTGGAGACTTGAACTCCCATAAAGCCTGGGATAATCCAAACACCACCTGTATCTCATAGATCGCGCCTAAATACCTCCAAGCCAGCCCTGCTCCCAGCATTGTTTAAATTTTTGATGAGTCTCAGGATCCTCTAGACATTACTTTCCTTTGAAAATTCTCCTAGCAAATGGCCCTTTTGTTTGAGATGCCTTTGTTATTGTGAGGCTTATTTTCCCATTATAGGCAGACAGTACCTTGGTTTCCAATCCCAAACATAGCTTCTCTGCCTGGCAAGTGATACCTGGTAGTGTTGCCTACTCCCTTTTCCTTAAGTATGCATTCCTCAGTTCCTTTGATTAAACCAAAATCATAAAGATACATACAAACATTCGGGGAGGTTAGATCACATTAAAAATAACCCCCAAATCAAACTTAGTTTGTCTACCTGTGTCACCTTACAATTAGATCCCTAGTTAGGTCCATCTAAGTGGGAACTGTACAGAATTTCCAGGAAAGTTAGTCGAGTCAAAAAAGGCCCGACCTAAGCTAATTTAAATATACCTTGGAGGTCCCTTAAGTTAGATTGGGCTAGACCTGTCTAACTGAACTGTACGCATTTCCAGTGAAGTCTCGGGACTGGGAAAGCCTGGCTGCTGACCCCAGCCCTGGGGCTGTGTTTTTCCTACCCCCTCCCTGGCATGTGACTATTTTTATCCCCCTGACACCTCTCCCTACCCCAACAGACACCCCCCCCAATGGACAAGCCAGCCCCGCACCCCCACCCCTTGAGCCCTCCAGCCCCCTGATTTCACAAGCTATTCATGGTGCCAGTTTTACCAGTGTTCACTAGTGCCAGTGAGATTGGAGGGGGCTGATTCACTGGGGAGAGGTTGTTCATCTGGGAGAGGGTTGGGGGACTAAAAATAACTCCTGGTTGGGTGGGAGAGAGCCCCTCCAATCCCACCAACCACCCCATAGAGCTGCTAGCCTGCCAACTTCCCCTGCAAAGCTGCCAGTCTCCTGTTCCTAATCACCTTCTTCTCCAAGTGCTTAGAATTGGATTCCTTGAGGACACGTTCCATGATTTTTCCAGGGACTGAGGTGAGGCTGACTGGTCTGTAGTTCCCCAGATCATCCTTTTTCCTTTTCTTAAAGATGGGGACTATATGTGCACACAAGTACTAAGTCAACTTAAAATAAGACAACTAAGTTGACTTATGCTACAATGGAGTGTACACACGTACAGCTCCTTGACATGGTGGCAGACATCTTATAAGCTATGTCAATTTAAGTAATGTGACTCAAGATAATAAACCTCAGAGGTGTTTTATCTTGCACTGCGTTTAAGTTGATTGCTCCACATACGTGTGTGCACTCTGACACATATCCAGGTTGTAGCCATATTGGTCTAGAGGAAAAAGCAATCAGGGATCGTAGTAGAGATGATATCTTTTATTAGACCAACAAGATTTTTGCAAAAAAAATTCTTTAATTGCAAGTTTTCGAGCACAAACACCTTTCATAAGACATTGGAGAAAAGATTGTTAATGTTCTCCTGGGTAGAAATGAAAGTTCATATTGCATAGGATTTCACAGAGGAGTCAATAGAGAGAAAACTCCTCTGGGCAGGCAGTTCATAGCTGGTATGGAGTCTCTCACCTCCTGTGAGGTTCTGTGATGATGCAAATTACCTTGAAGCAAAGGCAGGAGCAGGATCTCAGGTTTCAGATGGTCAGAGTTACTTCCTCCTTGGGAAAATATGAAGATTTAATTTTAAAAATCATCTAAAATTTGATATCCTTCATGTGTCAGGTATCCATGTTGTTGCTGTATTTGTCTAGAGGAAAAAGCAATCAGGGATCATAGTAGAGATGATATCTTTTATTAGACCAACAAGATTAGCCAATTTTTTAAAAAGCCAGTTAATTGTTCCTGTTCCTCTGTGAGGAACATGAACCTTGCAATGGTAGAAGTGAGCCTGACCCCTATCTCCAAAAGTAGACACCCAGAAGCTTATGCAAAAGTAGAGTGGGAAAAGAGAGACAAATCCAAATTTCTTAGAACCTCTGTTCCTATAACAAGTAAATCCAAGTGCCAAAATGGAGTTTGTGAGGAATCTAGAAGGAAATTAGCTATTGCTTTCCATTGCATCTCTTTCAGATGCTCTAAGCAATATATATATCCTAATCATGGAATAAGAAAAAGGGACCAACCACTGAACTAAATACTGTCAACAGAGGCAGCTTCCTGACAGTTGGGTCCCTTAGCTAAGGAAAACAAAATTCACGTGGGCTTCTCTAAACTACCCCAGAGTAGCAGACTAGAAAGTTTCATTGCTTTAAGCAATCTGAACAACTGTTTGTGGAAAGAATCTTGCTTTCAGCATCATGGAAAAGCAGAAAACCACCTTTTGTGGCACAGGGATCTTTACTATGCTTGAAAACTCCTTCCCAGCCTCAAATGATGATCAACTGAGGTCTTATGCAAATGATTGAGGACCGCCCAATTACAGCATGAATTTCCTAATGAAGTCAAAATTAATTTACTCTTCAGTTAAGCAAATAGTCTGACTGCAGCTAGAGACTCATAGGAGGTAATATGAGCAGTCAGACAGAAAAATTAAAGCAGTAACAGGATGAGCCAGGATAGGTTTCCAATATGCAGCCTGATGCCTTATTATTATTATTATTATTATTATTATTGTCATCATCATCATTGTTGTTGTTGTTCATTCCTGGAAGGTGTGAGTGCCTTTCTGACTGGTTTGCTATATGTGAAAGCTTGAATCACACATGTCACCTCCTTTCCTTACCTGCATCTCTGGCAGTGCACAACAGTGTCAGGACCCCACAAAATGTAAACCAGTTGGAGAACAGGAATCTGCTATTTTCTTTGTCACTGTCTCCTTTCAAATGCCGATACTGGTTGGTGTATAAGTTCCTCCTGCCCTGTTTTTCATCCTTTCTTTCCTCTTGATTCTGCACTGGGACTGTCACCTTGTATTACTTTGAAATTGTGGATACATCACTGTGAGTTTATTATACGGTGTCAGTTAGAATGAGAAGATTTTCATTGTGTTGACTTCCTTTTTTTATATCATACATTGATAAAATACACACGTTTACATGGTTTGTATTAGGTAGCATCCTCTGTTGTGATGTCTTGCATTCTTTTAACTCTTTGAGTGTAATTCATATTTAGAGTGATGTTTTTATAGCTCAGTAGATGAGCTATAGCACCTGTAAAATCTTGCATGATGCATTCCATTCGTGTCATTGAGCAATCATGTGGGCCTTTGTAGGCCAGGCTTTCAAAATATTGCTTGAGTATTTTCTTCTCAACAAAGAGCAACCTTCACTTTCGTCTTGTGGGGCTCTTGTACACATAATGAGATTTGCCCTTTCTTGCTTATTTAGACTATTTCTCTTTAGAATAGCATAAATTCAGGTGAAGTTACTATTATAAGATATACAGAATAGCTCTTTTTTTTTTCTGACACTTCTCACATTCCTTTTTTGGTTTCCCCCTTATTTTGTCCTTATTTTCTCCTGTCTTCTATGCTTTGACCATGTGACCTAAAGAATAAAGAAGGAAAACCAGAGATTAGTTAGGTGATTCAGCTTAATCAGAAATAACACAAAAGGCCCACTTCAGTACTCCATTAGATATTTGTTAGTGGAAAACCAAGTGCATCAATCTTTGGTAGCACCAAGAGAACAGAGCAGCGTTATTTATTACTTAAGGGACTTAAGGTAAGATTTCAGCAGGCCACAGACTCTCTATACCTCCTCTTTTGACACAATATATTGCCTGAAGATTTCCCTACTGCATTGTTTGCCCTGAGAAAATTGCACATAGTGAATACATTGTTCTTGCTCATGGACAAATACACGACTCAATACAAAGTACAGACTTTATGAAAGGACGCTAAAGTCCTGGTAACTGTATGGATTGGTTTCAAATATGGCATTATGTAAGACTCATTAATGTGGTAATACTGTTGGATGGGTCTCACTTGATTTTTTTTTCAATAATAAATGAGTGCTTATAGCCAGGGATCCTGGTTTTCTCTGTTTAAAAATTACAAGTTTTATGATAAAAATTGCAAGTTCTCTGATTAAAACCCCCCAAATCTGTTTTTTTTTCCATGATTAAAACAAAGCACCACTATATATAGGTATAGATATAGATATCAGTCAGTTGAACACAATTTTTTATTGATATATTTACAATTTTAAAGCAATTTGGAAGCCTGCCAGTGCCTCAATCACTATAATAAAATTAATTATAAATACCTATAAAATTTGGTGTTTGATTTTGGGTTTTTTATCATGGAAAATCACAAGTTCCCTCTGTTCCCTTCACTTACCAGGATGCGGGTTCAGCTGCGGCTGTCTCCCTGCTCTTCCCCCACTGCTTTGTGGTGTTGAGCAGCCCTGATATGCTGGTGCCTGCCCATGCCATTACACCTCACTCCTGACCCACAGCCCCCTGGGCCCTGCTGGTGCTCCTCACTCCCCACCCACAACCCCCTGGCCCTCCTGGTGCTTCTCACTGCACACCCACAGCCCTGCCCCCCCGCTTTTGGTGCCCCTCACTCCCCACCTACAGTCCCCTGGCCCTGTCAGTGCCCCTTACTCCCCACCCACAGCCCCCCACCCTCCAACCCTGCCAGAGAGGGCCCCAGCTGCCAGGCCTACAGGGCCAGGGACCCAGGTCCACAGCTCTGTACCCCCTCAGTAGCACCCAAGCCCCATCTGTCACCTGTGGGAGGATGTCAGCTGCTGCTGCAGTGGATCAGAGCGTGGAGCCCAGCTCCCCCTCTCCCATGGGAGGCACTTCTGGAGCGGAGTCCATGGGGGGTGGGGGTGGATGCAGGCTGCTCACTGTGGGCTTGGGGCACCCCACCCTGCAGCCCTCCCCCAGGAGCCTCTGCAGCCCAGTGGGCAGGACCCAGTGCGGCAGGGCAGAGTGGGGCCATGTGAAGAAACTAGAATAATTGCCTTGATCTTTATAGCATAGCACTTTACATTTAGCATGAACCTGATTAGTCACCTTGGTCTTATCCTCCTATGGACTTAGGATATTCAGAATAAAACGTTACTGGGGGCCTTTTAACATGTTAATTATAGGTGGCTCCTGGAGCTTTTAACCCCTGGATTGTCCAAACAGTAGCACCTGAAGCTAGTTTTAAGCATACGTTAGGTGCTTAAAGTTACACCATTGCAGGGCAGGTTTATTTCTGATCTATGTTACCCAGGTTATGTTATGTTAATGTGCAGCCACTCCTCACAGATGAGCTGCCTAAGTTGCAGTCCTCTACCATCCCGGGGTGCAGTGTCCCTTCCCTTACCCTCCTGTTTTATGTGGAGAAACTTTCCACCCCCTGAACTCTACTTCCAAGGGTGCAGTTCTGACACAAAGCTAACTCTCCGTCCCACCGCTGGGGGTGTAACTTTCCCACCGCAGGGATGCAACCCCATGCAAACAGCTTGCAGAGCACATGCCAACTAGCCAGGTCACAGGGCATGGATGGTCCAGTGGGATCTGGAGAGGAGAACAAGGTAGGGGGCCAGATCAGGTCCCCATGAGCTGGGGCTTCCTTCCCAGGGCAGGGGCAGTAGCTTTCCCAAAAGCACCTTCCCTTACCACTCCCACCTCCCAGTGACCATATGAAGCATGACCAGCACCCCTCATATATCACTTCCAAATCCCAAGTTATTAATATATGAGACCTTCTTCAATTTACTCTTCATTTCTTTTGAAAATCATCTTTGTTCACTTATTTTAATTGTAACTTTCAGTGACTGACTTCCTTCATTTCACCAGCTTTCCCCCGCCCCATTTCCTTTCCACCTCACATTTCATCGCCTACCCCCATCACTTTAATTCTCTGCTTCCCAGTTTCATGTTCCCACTCCCCTGTTCCAACCCGTCTCTTACACAACTTCACCTAGAGCAGGGATAGAAGCCTGTCCTGGCTCACCAACCCTGTAGTGGCAACTCACAGGTGTAGCTCCTAGTCAGACCCCTGCTCACCTGTCCTCTAGTGGTAGATCACAGCTGTGCAGGTGGGGGACAGTCAGAGAAGATTTTTAGCCTTAAGGTCTGAGTGCTCCAAACTTTCACCAGCACAAGCACCAATCAACATTTGAACAGCTCAAAGTGCAGCGTGTAATAAGGCCCTGGAGCTGCAGCCATGTTATTTTCTTATGTGAGTTTGTGAGATTTTCCAGCTCTGCAGGGTTGGGCTGAGTCACTACTTGTATGGTAGGTCTCAGTGCAACAGAAACTTTTGTGTATGAACTAGTAGTTTGTAGTCTTTCATTGAGTCCATACTGATGTCAAGATGGCACTATGTTTTTGCCACTCTGGATGGGCTCCACAGTACAGGCTTTTAAGAATCTTGTGACACTTCATATGAATAGGGCCAACTTTGAATTTCTGTCTGTTTAAATTTTCCTAACATCAATTCATTTCCTATCCTAAATCAGTGGGCTTACTTGTTCAACCCTTTCTAGAACACAGTCTCTTTCAGGGTGAATGGAACAATCCTTTTGTTCACTGTTCGTATCTTCGTCTCAGTTTATAATGTACTATGTATTCCTTCAGGATTAGTGCTGTATATATGTAAGATCACTCTTATTACTTGTGTTCCTAATGGCAAAGAGCCTTTAGGAACAACAATTCCCTGGTAAGGGTCTGTCCAGAAGTTTTTGTATTGGTACACTTCAAGGCCCTGTCTGTGCTAATCAGAAACGTGAACTGAGCTTGCAATACCTCTGTAGTTCTCTGTATCTATGCATAGCAGTCATTGAGGTGTATGGTACAAGAACTGTTTATGAATATATGTCCGGCCGTGTCTGAAACATGTAGTTTGACATGAAAATATAATTTGTTGTTTGCACCAGGGTAGCTGGTTCCCTAATTCCTCCAGTTCTGAAGTTAAGAAGTTAAATACTTTAATCACGGTGACAGTTACTGTGTGTTTGCTCACAGCTCTTCAGTTAGAAGCAGTGCAAGTGTTACTTCCCATCTTAGTGTTGACACAGTTCCTAAATAAATTCCTGGACCAGACGGACTAATAACAGATGTCTTCATTGAAGCACAATTAGACATGTCACAGTACATCTGATCACACTCCAGGAATGTTTGGAGACATTTCTGGTTGCCACACCCCAACTGAGGGTGCATCTACAAGCAGAGGGGGAAATCCCCTATGTTGCTAAGTGGGAAAATCCCCTGCAAGAGAATTCCCCATGCATCCTTGAAAGTGTGGAGGCGAGGGTCTGGAACAAGTCCTCCCCCCCTCCCCACCCCACCAACACCTTTCACATTTGCAGGCAGGTGCAGAAATATCCCCCTGCAAGGGATTTCTCCACATGCATGTGCAAGTGGAGAAGGAGTGACTTGACCAGGGGTCCCCTCTCTGCTTTTGCAGGTGCACATGGGAAAAATCCCTTGGCAGAGGATATCCCTTGTATGTGTCTGCAGTTGCAAGGGGGGACTCACACTCCCTCTTCTGCATTGGCAGACATGCAAGGGGAAATTCCTTTGCAGGAGATTTCCCTGGGTGCACCTGCAAGCATGGAATGGGGGGGGGGGGGGGGAGAGATCTCCCATAGGAGGTCCCTCATTTGCATTTGCAACCTGTGCTCTGCCCTGCTGCTAGAAATGCCTTCAGGTCAGTGCATGTGCTGCACAGGGTGCAGCAGGGAACTGCCACCTGCAGACGCGCACCCCAGAGCCCCAGCTTTCCCTGCTTACCCAAACATGTCCCTCCAGGGATGCATTTAGGCAAGCAGGGAAAGTGAAGCAGTTGCCACCAAGGCTTGAGGGGCCTGATCCTGCCTGGGAATTCCTGATGTGTTCTTCCCTCAAGCCTGTGAGGAGCCCCTTCCTCAAGGAGGCTGGAGAGCCCAGGCAGCTTCATGTTGCTGAACTCTTCCACCTTAAGCAAAAACATGAACTGCAGGAAAGTGGACCAATTGTTACTACCTTTTGTTGTGGCCATGAATTTGAGCATTTTTTGGTGTGACAGAAGGCATAGGCATCTGTTTGCATTCATTTTGGCCCTCCATAATTTTTTTATGGCGGCACAAAGGCGATGTCCGTTTCTATTCTCAGTGACTACAATGTGTAGAAAATCATTCACAGAAGCTTTCTGGTTTGGATCCATGTGATGTCAGTGGTGTTTCTTTTCCTCAAAGGATTGTCTGGTTCTTTCCAAAGGAACAAAAATGTTATGGGAAAAATTTCAAGGGCCATAAGTAGGTACCACTGTAATACAGGGGAGGGAAGCAGGCTCTCTGTAGGCTTACTGTAACCAATGTCAGGTATTTTAGAGGGTGGGCTCTCCTACAACTCTGGCTGAGGGAGCCTGCCATGGGGCTTCCCTCCACCTAGCACAGGTCTCCCAAGCCCCGCTCTGTCCCGCTGCACAGAGAATGGGAGGGGGAAATTCCCCTCCACTCCCACACAGCAGCAAAGCGGGGTGTGGGAGAACTGTGCCGGGTTGTGGGGGAAGCACCTGGCACCTCACTCCCAGCTGTAGGGGTGGGCACCCAGCATGCCTATGTCCACAGCCCATAGGACAGGGGGTACTTACTTGCTCTGCTCTGGGCAGGGCTTTTAAACTCCCTGCCATAGTGAGAAATTGAACATCCTGATTGTTCAATTCTGCCTGCCAGCGCTAAGCCTGTACTAGGCTGCCCGTGGAAACACGTAGGGCTTCCGTGGTGTTTCCAGGGCTCTGCTACCTTTCTTCTTTGCACTTCAGGTAAGTTTTTAAAAACTTTTCCTGCCCTCCCTTTCCCCTGTGGTTTCAGCCCATGTCTGGCCAAATTGCAGTTTTGCATGGCTCTGGGGGAAACACTAAAGTTCAGGCTTTCCCCTGAAATCTCCTGAAGCCCAAATTACAGTGGTCCCTAGCCATAAGTATTAGTTAGGAATCCTTGAAAATCACATAGCTAATGCTCAGACCTTTGAAAGTTTCACCCACTTTCTGGTATCAATATTAATATCAAATATCAAGGCATAAACAGATTGAAAAGCACGTATCAGACTGTACACATGCATGCACATACAAAACCAATACTACACCTAGCAAAGATGAGGTTGAATTGGTAGGAAATCCAAAATAAGACTCATCTGCTATAAGCTGTCATAGCCGGAACAATGGAATCAACAATATGAAGCAATTTTCTTTCCTACTTATCAAGGTGTGCACTGTATGGTCAAACAAAGACCATTGTTTTCATAGTTTTCAATCTGACATCTTTTAAGTGATAAAATTCACAATTAAAAAACATCTCTCATAAAATAAAGGAAAATAGAAGGAAAATAAAATCTTCTGATTTAAAGGTCTCATCCATCAATGTCTTCAGTAGATTAAATATTTATAGTAGCTTCATCCTTAGATACGTTTTGTGATCAATCTCTGGTCTCTCTACTATATACTTAATATCCAGCCTTTGCTAATAGTTTATCTTGTCTAAAAATAGTGTTTCCTTCAATAGATTTAAAATGTTTTATCTTTAAATTCCAGCTTGCTCAGTGTGCAATAGTATAGTAATTTTCATTTAAGCAACATATAATTTAACTGGGAGGTACTTAATCCAATCATTTTCTTAAAAATACTGTCAGTTCTTGGCTAAAGTGGTCAGTTGTATTAGCTCTGCTGTTTTCTTCCCCAAGGTAATACAGATATAAATTTCCCTAATTCACTGGCTGACTTGTAGCATATTTTAACAATGCCTTTTTAGTCTATTGATAATAAGATTAGCATAACAAAGAAGTTAAAATATATATTTTATTAAACAGTAGCAAATTGCCTGTCAAGAATGATAGGATGGGGATGGGCATGGTGATGGAGTGCTGCCACCCACCACCCCACACTGTCACTGCTTTCCAGGACTGAGCGGGGAGGTGGGAATTGCACGTGGCCGCCGCTGCCACCCACCACCCCACACTTCTGCTGCTCCAAGTCCAGCCCCACACCCCCCCCACCACTCTGCATCTGGCCCCGTGCCACTCCCCTCCCCCCCCACTCCACATCCAGCCCCATGCCACCCTGCCCACTCTGTGTCTACCTGGCCTGCTCCACTGGAGCCACACCCCACCCATCATTCTTGACAGGCATTCTTGGTGCAGCACTGGCTGGAGCCATGCCCCACTGGGAGCCACGCTCCCCAACTGTGTTACGGACAGTCAGACACACAGACAGATGAACTAAGCCCTTATATAATGTTTGTAAAATATCTGAAAATTCAAATAATAACTTAGGAAATCAAAGACTTTGATGTAGAATTAAAAAATTGTCATTTGTTAAATGATAGGAATGCAGTAAAACTAAGGTTTGGACAAAAACAGTTTCATAGATTCATAGATGTTTGGGTTGGAATGGATCTTAGCAGATCATCAAGTCCGACCCCCTGCCCTGGGCAGGAAAGAGCGCTGGGGTCAGATGACCCAAACCAGGTGCATGTCTAGCCTCCTCTTAAAGACCCCCAAGTTGGGGGAGAGCACCACCTCCCTTGAACACCCATTCCTGATTCTGGTAACTCTTAGTTCTATACTATTTATCACTGGACTCAATCCACCTCCTGTTTCTCCATGTTGGTCTTTTCCTATGTACATGGGTAAGCACCTCTGTCAAACTTCCAATCTCCAGACACTGATTTATTGTGTTTATTACTTATTATTATAATTCAGTATTTTTTGTTGGCTAATCTGATAATAATTAGTATACTGTCAGTTTCAGAAATCTGGTTCAATGTAATTCTGTTCAAATGCATTTATTTTAGTAAGATTTAAATGGCAGCAAATGGATAAGTGCTTTGCCAATATAAATGGTCTTAAGTAATGCTTAAGTCAAGCAGTGTGTTGCTGAATGGGACCTTTAGTCAGAAGACCACATCAATACCTAGTTTGTTTCCTGCATTGTAGGAAGAGGGAAGTAAGAAGATGCTTTTTTTCCTGGCTGCAGTATTCAAATTTTTGTTAAATCACACCTGTTTCAACTTTAAGTCTACCCAAGCCTAAGTGTATTTTAAAAGTATTTTAAAAGCTATAACTAGGCGGTCTCTTTAGGCTTTTCTTTTTTGCGGTTGTAAAATTCCCTTATTGCGTTCATTGATTACAGTTCTAACACCATAAGAACAGCTCTGTTCAGTTTCTGGAACAAGTGTTTCTTCTTATAAGTTTAAGATTCTTAAAATTGCCCCAGAGAATCTCTAATTTTGATTAAGACATGCAGATTCTCAAACTGGTAAAATTCCCCATTGCTTCAGTGGAACCTTGTCAGTTGGAAACAGCTGAAAAATACTGTACACTGTATTACTAAAATAGTCTTAGATGTGTAAGGAGCATTTTAAGAATAGTGTGCCTGATTACCTTTTGCCATATGCCAGTTATACCCTAGCACGAAACCTCCAGTTTCTGAAAACTTTACCCCCACCCCCTTCATGGTTTCAGTGAACCATCATCAGTACAAATCTGATGCAGTACAGAACACGGCACAGAATCAATACCAGTCTTTTAATATGTTGGGGGCCGTCACAGATTTTATCCTGCTTAGAATCATTGCTCAGTTTTTATTGTCGCTGGTTCTGCCATGCAGCGAGGTGATTTCTCTTGACATGCCAGCCAGGGAATTATTCTGTGGAGGTATTAACTCAGCAAAGAGAAATTGACCTCGTGCTCTTTAGCAAGAATATCAAGTCACTGGATAATAGTATTGTGTGCTTCCACTAACAAGAAGGTTGATTTAAAGTCTTATCAGTTGATGTCCCCAAGAGGACCAGTGCCAAGCAGCCTTTGTTGGGAGAACCGGTGAACTACAATAGAAATAATATGCACTCTGAGAGAATAGCAGCAATATAGAAATATTCATAATGGTACATGTTTAAAGAACTCTGCTGCATCTTCCAATGGTTGCACACTGTAATAATAAAATAAAAACACTAGATTAACTCTTGCAGAAAGGGATTATGTTCCAATGATCAGGAAGCCCTTCTGTCCTTTGTGTATCTTATTTAGAGATCAGTGCTTCATGGATGCAATCTTGCTACTTTACTTCCCACAGCACTATTCAGCCTGCAGGAACAGAGATTCACCTTTGCTGATTTTAGATATATTTTACTGTTCTGTTCACTATTACTAGTATGGCTACAGTGGTGAAAACACAGGGTAGTTAGTTGTGTGATCCTTTTAGATGAGATATCCAACGTGGCAACAGCTTTATTTATCAAAGACTTTTCTTTATACAATAGCTTTCCATTTCTGAGAGATGGCTCATGTATATAAACTAGTCTGTATTTGGTGTCTACCTATATATAAATGGATGTTCTTTTGACATTCTGGTATGTAGACTTAATTTAGCAGCCATTGAAGGGCTGCTTCATTTAGCAGCCACTGACAAAAGGCTCTACAACAACCCCTGCCAGGTTGGAACTCGCTGAAATCTGCTTTGAAGGACCAGGCCTGTGTCCTGGCAGCTGGGGATAGAGCCTCTTCTTTCTTCTCATGACCACTTATCACGTTAGGTTCACATGACCCCTGGAACTTCCTAACACATTTTCAATATACTATTTTTATATAATTTGCAGCAAGCAGTGGTAATTGGCATGCTTCAAAACCAACAATAAGAGCCCTTAACAAATACAGATTCAAAGTTTTTGCTTACACTATCTGTCCACAGTCCCTTACACTTAAATTTAGGTTGGATTTTCTTGCTTTGGTGCCCCCTCTCACTTACTATAGGCATCACTGTTAAAGAAAGCATCACATTAATATCCAAGGGCACTGATGGACGTGCAGCTCTCTGCTGTAACTCATGATGCTTCACAGAAAGAGCCATAAGTTACACCACCCCCTGTCCCCCACTCTGACCCAACAGACATTTGCTATTTGGTTGGGATGCAGGGGGTGGGGAACAGGGGGCTATCAAGCTGCACTTTGGAGCCAATATAGCAGAGAGAGGCTGCCTGTTTGCCTATTTCTCCACTAGCCCCGCCTTATCCCCTCCCAGCTCTAGTGCTGTCTTCAGAATGGGAAGGGGGGCAGGGAGAGGAGGGAGCTCCATCTGAGGTTTGTCTAGCCTGCATGGGAGAGTGGGTGGATTTAAGACCCACCCAACTCTTTCATGCAGGCTGGGCAAACCTCAGCTGGAGCTCTCTCCTCTCCCTTTCCTCCTCCTTATCCTGAAGACAGCACCAGGTGTGGGGCTGGCCTGATGCAGCCTAGCTCCATTCCTGGGCAGGGACAAACCCAAGTTAATGAAGGTGCTCCATTTTGAAACACCTTCATCTGAACCCTCATTAAATGAGGCTTAATTTGTCCTGATGACTGGGCACTTAAAAGTGCTTTGCAGCTGTGCACTTCTGTCAGGGCATGGATGTCGAGTGATTTTAAGGGGACAATCGCACAAACATAACTTCTACCTGTGCCCCAAGTTATCACAGATTCTCACTGTCTGAATATCTGAAACTGTAAATAACAGTAACGGATGTTGGCAGTTATTAGCTTGTTAATGATGCCTACTTCGTGGTTTGTTGGTGTTTTTAGATAAGCATACATCTTTACAGAAAATACAGAAAAATATGAACATGGGTATGCATAGATATGTACAGATGGATCTGTGTATACTATGGGTATGCCTACATACTTCATGTATGTATGGATGGACTTAAGTCTAAAGAAGATCATTAATCCAGTCTTATATATTTATTTCTCCTTCACTCATCTTCATTCTCTCTCCTTCACTCATCACTATATTGATGTGAAACCCCTCAGCTGAGCTACTCACATGAACACTATATTTGATTTCATAACCTCTTCATAACTTTTACAAGAACAAGCAAAAGAGATCATCAGATATTTCAAATCAAAGTGCTGTTCCTTTCCAGTTGACTGCACAATAGTCATACAGCATGAGTATCATAAAGCTTTTAATAGACTAATGGAAGGGAAAAAGGAGCGGAAAGAAAATGCATAGAAAATGTACCGAGTGCCGTACAAGTACACCTTGTACACGCAGTGCTGATCGTGGTAAAATATTGTGCCTTTCAGCTAATAATCTGGAATTCCATTATCACTCAGCCATAAACTGAATTATTGGTGACGTACAGCCTGGATTATTCTAGCTGCTTCTTGTACCGTACATCCAAAAGTTGACACTTAATTATGTTGTCCCACAGTAGATCAAGTTTTACAACAGCAACAAAAGATTAAAACAGTTTTATATTGGGGACATTCAGAGGATAAACAGTACTGTATTGTAGGAGAGAACTGCAGTCAGCTGTATTGCCATCTGGGAGAAAAACATTCAAGTGCTATTAATATTTAAACCTTTTAGATTTTTTTTTATAGTTGGTAACATTCCTAACAAACTGTTTATAACCCCACGGTGAATTTTGGTGTCAAAGGATGCTGTAAATGGAATTGCAGGAGCAATTAACATGGACAGAACTATAATCTCATTTGCTTTCAAGGTATTTTCTTCAACCACCAGTACAGCAGGGAGGCAGATCAGATTAAGTTAGTGTGCATGACAATGAATCTACAGTATTGCATAAACCTCCTCTACTTAACACTGAGGAGGCCTGTACCTACTGGATCCTAACAGAATTTATCTATATTTCCTACAACTGATCTGATTAATATGGTACTCACTTATTTCTTCTGATTGGTGGGTTTTACTATTCCATTTACTAATAACGTGCTAATTGCATATCTTTGCAGATTATAAAAGCATTCGGATACAAAAAAGCACCAATACTATCCAAGAGTGTATTATTTGCTCATCATCCCATTTAATTCTATTCAAAATGTATCTTGAGTTAATCCCATGTTTTAGAGATCATTATCGTATGTGAACATGTTGACCTAAGAGGGCAGAAATAGAATGATGGAAAGGGAAAAACATCATTGTATGCTCAGGCTTGAACACAACATCCCCATTGTGTTCAGCAAGGATTTTTCCTTTAACACAACTTAATGCCAACTTGGTACAAATGTCTAATTTCACCTGTCACTGCAATTTTCTATGCTATAACCACATACATACAAAACCATGCAGAACAAACCCTGCAGGCTAGCATCTATGTTTCCCTCCTGGAAGCAACTTTCTCATAAAAAGGCTCATATAGTTGCTTCTAATTGGCTTCCAGCTGACTGGCATTACCTTCCTGGGTTGTGTCAGAGCCATAGCTGGGAGTTAACCTCCAAAACCTAGGACCTTCTTTGCTTGGGTGGGTGTTTCTCCTGGAAACACTAATGAGGAAAAGCACAAAAGGCTTTGGATTCTAAGGGCTGTACATCCCTTCATAATCAGAAAAAAATAACATCCATATTAGGACTTTCCAACTGATAGCCCACGGACTGCACGTAACCCATGAGAGGCAACTGTGGCCTCTGGGCTTGCACTTGTCTGCCATTCCCCCCGTATCCAGGTTCCCTCCTCCCTTCCCCAGCTGCTGCTTCCTGCCTTTGTCTGAGGTGGTGGGGCAGTGTTGCAGAGTGGGGGAATTGAAGATGAGCCCAGGGCTGTACCCAGGAGGAGTTGGGGCCACAATGCAGTGATGGGGTGGGTGCCCATACAGGTGCACCTTGTTGTGGGGTTGTATTTGTGCAGCACAGAGATGGGTGCACAATTCAGTGATGGGGGCATAGAATATGTGCATGGTACATCGGTGTGGCCCACATAGCATGCAGCTTCTGAGGCTTGTGGATGTGGCCCCCAGAGGCTTAGAAATTGGACAGCCCTAATCTATGTGATGCTGTTTTATCACTGCAGTCTAAAGATTGCTATATTAGTTACTGTATATACTAATGCCAGCATATTCCTTAGTGGCTGCAAAAGGTAAATGCTATGCAAACAAGGTATTTGAAGTTATCTTTTACTTGCTTGTTTATTTCCCATGGTATTTTAGACTGAATAGGAACTGGATTTCTCATATGCTGAAAATTAATCACATGGCGAAGCCAGGCCTATGTAATTGTTTGGCAGCACATGGTAGGTCAGAAGTGAAATTCCCCTACTTGTTTTGTCTGACAGTCTAAAGCAGCAGCTTATATGAATCATACTTACAGGTAAAAACAGTTGTGTAGCAAAACACTAAAAAAATAAAAGCCACCTCTCTCTCCCTCCTCCTGCCCCTGAATTGAGATTCTGAGCCCTATTAACTTTCAATAAGACTAAAGCTCTTAGGGCATTAATACATGTGCTCCGGGAGTAGAGGAGGAGGGGGAACACTTTAATTAGAGCGGCTCTGAGAGCCACTCTAATTAAAGCATCCGGAGTGTCACATGTATCAGTGTTCCTGCGCTGAAAAATCGTGGCGGCAGCGCTTTAACTAAAGCTCATCAAGCTTGCCTCTTTATGCCTTTTAAAAAACCTCCACATACATTTCCTGTATGGAAATATGACTCTTCATTTATTTGATAGCAAAGGAAGCTCTGTCATTTCTATCATCATTGATTTCTGTACAGACTTTCCTCATACATATTCTCCAATAAATGCTTACTGCTAACCTTTCACAACATGTGCTGCAAGTATGACTTAAGCATCCATAGTAAAACAATATAGTATCAAGAAAACCCTCATTTTAATAGGGTACTGAATTAGGAGCTTGTAAATTCTGTGTCATTTATTTCAGGTTCACTTGCAATTAGTTCTCAATAGCAGTGTGCTTTTAAAGACTTTGTTTAATTTTGGTAGAAGTCTAGAAGGCATCTTGGAGTAAACATATTCTTTAAGTTGTAACCATACCAGTCATTAATTGCACTAGGCTTTCCCAATGAAAAATTATTATAGTATTTTTTTGTTTTCTAAGTTGAGACTTTCAGTCTGTCTGAACTATTCACCCTGCATCTATCCTGGGATTCCAAGGAGATTTACCACGTTCAAGCCCTTTCCAAAATGCATCTTTGCTACAGCATGTAGATGGGGTCAAATCCCATTATTTTCACAGAAAGCACTCAAGTTTAACAACTCCCGCAACGTAGGCAGGTTATTTTTTCAGTCTGTTTCATAATGGCAAGAACATAAGATATGGTGGGGGAGGGGAGATGGCGGGCGAGGGGAGGGAAGTTCTTAGCAGTCTGTTTAATCTTTTCTCAGTTCCTCTGGTTTGAACAAGCTCCAGTTGGCGCAGGAGCAAAAATGTGAAATGAGGCAGAAATGACTTTATGCCAACATGCTGTTCCCTGAAATCGGCTCAGTATCCCACAAGTTTTCCTTCTGACAAGGGACAGTCTGAGGGGTCTGGGCCTGCTGGCTTCCCTGCTGCTTCATGATGAGCTGTAGGATAAACTCCAGTGCTAGTGTAGAGGCTTCATCATTGCAACCATTTTAAGTTACCATTAGTTTCAGTGGAAGCCGTTTGAAAATGGGGATTTCCCTGCAGCTGCCACAGTTACATCATAGATACTGGGGTATTCCCCTGTATTTGGAGTATGAAATATCTTAGACACCACTGTGGGTAAACTATGAGTAAATGTTGACTGTTTAGTGGTGACAACGAATTTCTTTTTTGTGCTTCTGATGATTTTAAGCACAGATTAGCATAGTCTATGAAGGACATTTTCAAATGTATACAATAATCTGACTGCTGTCCTCCCTACTGTGAATGTTTTCGGTATTTTGAATTTATACAAACAGGATCATTATATGTTTCTTTTTCATATATGGATATATTGTGTTGTTTTGTATGATATTACTTTACCAGTCATTTTTGGGGAGCAGGTGGTTTCATTCCTATATGTATAGTTTGATTGTTCATAGCCTTGTTTTAAATTTTTTAGTTTTCATGTTTAAAATAGGGCATCCTTTTATGTGGTATCTGAGTTCAGCATATCTTATTGTTTTCATCATCCAAGCAGCAACTTAACCCTTATTTTATTCACTGTTGAGATTCTGAGTTTTCAGAGTCTTTTACACAGAGTATTAGCATATTGTTGTAAGAGATAAAAATGCAGTGAAATGTAACTACTGTGGAATCAGCTTTCTGATGGGGAATAAACCTTCTATTTAAGTGCTCATTTATAAAAAACAGACTTAAACCAACATTTGCTTTACATTTTGAACCAATGATGCATTCTCAGTAGGTTAATGCATTATCATCTTACTCATGTTGTGACTAGGAATGTAGAAGTAGGTCATCTGGCAATTGTGGCTCGTACCATGTGTCATTTCAGTTTGTCTGACATATTCGTCACCCAGTAATCCAAAATGTCAACAAAACCATTTCCCATTAGTCAGCCTCAAACAATGAAGATTTTAGCGGTGTATACATGTAATTGACTGTGCACTTACTTCATGAATAGTTATTTCAAGGGGTATTATTAGGAATTTCTTCTTGTTAGGAACATCATAGCGTTCATCTTGAACTTGAACCATTGTTGAACACTTATAACTACTCAACTAGTTTTCACAATCTGTTGTCCTGTAAAGTAATAAATGGCCCAAATTTTCTACACGCTAATTAAAATTCCATTTCTCATGAATTCCTTAATCGAGTGCAAGTCATTATGTGCTTTGTTGATTCTTAAGTGCAAAGATAATTGCAATGGGCAGCATGAAAGTGGTTTGATTATTGCCTGTCGACTCTTGTGAATTCTAATAGGTCTAATTGCATAGCATCAATTCATCATCTCAGCATCACTTCTTTTTATTATTAGCTCTCCGAATTGTAATGTGCTCATAAAGAAGTGTTGTAGTATATCAGTGTTGACATGCTACCTGGCCTATTGTAATTTTCAGCTCTTACCTAATGTTACTATTGAAATTAAAAGTGTATTATACAGTGCTCTTTTCCAGAAACTAATTTAAAAATTTGCTCCCATGAAGAAATGGATACTGTCTACCTCTGAATTTCCTTTGTGATACTTTCACTGAATGACAGTCAAGAACTTTTACTTGTCCAGTTCATTCCAATAAAACCCATGTATTATAGGGTGGTTGAAAAACATCTTTCAGAGACATTATTTAAAAGATAAAGTCCTTATTCTCAAGTGAATTCTTAAAAAAAACCCCAAAAAACAACTTTGGCTAAGTACAGATGTTCAAACAGTCAGCAGTGTGGGACACTACTGTAACTTATCACGCTTTACGCAAAAAGTGGTAAGAATGGGAGCCACCCAAACAGACATTCACTGTTCGGGGGGGGGGGTGCTCAGAGCCTGTCCGTACTTGCCACTGGGGATGCTTCCAAATACCTCCCAGGAGGCTGCTGGAGTGGCCCCTCTCCACAGGCACCCCCTCCCCACCACCAACGGGCAATTGTCAGTAGCAGCTGCAGGGGAAGAGGAGGAAAACAGCTCTCCTGCCATGGCTGCCCCCCCTCCCCCCAACTTGCTGATTGGGATGTTGAGGTGGGGAGGGGGTGGGCCAGGTCCACATGGGTGGGCTCCCTTCCACACCTAAGCCTCTTGACAGCTACAGCAAGCTTCTGCAGTGTGGCACTGCCTGGCTGGGGCTGCTGCAGGGACGCAGTCCCTGGAGCCCTTCCCTTGCAGTCCCTGCTGGCCAAGCAGCAGTGTGCTGCAGCCCAGCCAGGGCAGATGCCAGGGGACGTACCCTGGACTACTTGTGACAGCACCTCAACCCCCCCACCCAGGCTGTGGGACACTGCAGGGCTTGGCCAGCTGCAGGGACAGAAACCCCTCTTCCCTGACTCCACCCCCCCCTTCTACCAGGTTGTGCGTGGGGCTGGGATGAGAGGCTGTCACTGACTCAGGGTGGGGGGGGAGGGGTGGTTGGGTTGGTGCTTGGGCAGAGCAAGTGAGTTCTGCTTGAGGCTAGAGTGCAGCCCTGAGCAGCTCTGCTGGGGATGGCAGCAGTTGCACTTGAAGTTAAACCTTGGTGGGATCTGGCACACATTTGATAAAGCGCTTGCTAAAACAGAGTGTACTTTAGTTTAGTACACGTCCATCTAGGGTTAATTTAGTGTGGGATCTGCCACTTTTAAAGCACTTACGTGCCATGAATGTCTGTTCTGTTATACCTGTAAAGTGTTTTCTGCATGCTTAAAGCACATTAGTGTAACTTCGGTATCTAGCGCTAAGAAAGCAGGGGTAAAGATACCTTACATGTTATGAGTTTGCATACCACATCAGCACAGGAAAAGCAGTGACTGCATTTAATAAGTAGTTCAATTACTTGCTTTTTGGCAATTCTATTTTTTAATTCTTATGTTTCTTCTCATTTCCACCATATTTGCAAGACTGGTCTAGATTTGTGTGATAATTTCTTTTATCTCCTTACAGTCTTCTTTCTTCCAGTATTTTCTGCTAAATCCTGGAGTGTGTATGCCCCCTCTAATCTGTTGATTTGTGTTCTGTGGAATGCAGAGTGATGAGTGTCAAGTGCTAGTATTAGTTCCATTGTCAGCTGATGAAGCTGCATTAGGCCAAGAGCTGGTATATGCACAAAATAAATGTATTGAAAGTACAGAAAGAAGCATTTTGTTATTGTCACTGAGAATAACCTAAGCTATCATTTTTAATAACAATAGGTAAAAAACTGCTTTGTTGTTAGTGTTCCTCAAATGATGTAGGAGTGCTTCCACTTCAAGCATATAAGTCATATTGGCTTTAATGGGACTATATTATGGGCATGAATAAGCTGAACTTGGTCTATGAGAAAGTGGCTTGCTTTAAGTTATCTGCACCTAGATTGGGAATGATTGCCAGCAGCAGTCCACTGCTTCTTATAGTGACATGTACGTGTGTTCACTGCTTCTGGGAGCCACGCAGAGAAACTGGAGTAACTAACCCTGGATGGGGGAGGTTTGGACAGGAGAGGAGGGTCTAGGGGGGAGTTGGTGGGATTGGGGGGGCTGGCAGGTCTGTGAGAGAGGGGGTTGCCCAGTGAAGAGCGGTTATTTTGGAACTAAAAATAGTCTTGTTATGGTCAGGGATTTGGGAATGGCTGGGCTTTCCCAGTCTAGGACTGCACTTCAAACATGTACAGGCATTTGATGAATCAGGTTAACTCTTTCCTAGATTGGGTTAACCTGATCTCAATCTAAGTTAGTGCACGTACTCAGGTGAACTAACTTACATCTGACAAGCCATTTTTGCCAGATTTTAACCCCTGTGAATGTTTGCACAGATGGGCATTTAAATTGACTTAACCCTGGTTAGGTTGATCTAAATGTAATGGCTATATGTACCCTATGTTCGCAAGTTTATAGGATCAATGCCTTAAGAGATCCACAAGCATTTATCATGACAGTTCAGTACAGTAGACTAGTTTGCCCCACCTCTGTAACAGGCAATATTATACATAAGCAGCCCATGCTTTCCTTTGAGCTCCCATTTTATACCCCTTGTATTTTAACCCATTTACTGTGTTGGGGCATGTTCTCTCACCTGTTTGATGAAGGGCTGGATTGGAAGGGGTTTAAGGCTCCCAGTCCATGGCTCCCTCTTAAATAGCCCTTCCTCTTATTCCCTTCCTCCTTTCTAACCAAAAGAATAGGGGGCCCTGTCTTTTTAAGGAAAGATATTTGATTTCCATTAAACTTCCATACCAAAAAATGTCCAGGTGTTTTTTTTATAAACAAAAACTGTCACCAGTGGTGTGGAAAGCTGAGATTCTTACGCATTCTCTTGTTCCAATCCAGCAGTAAGCAGTGAATCTGCTGCAGAAGAAGGAAGGCACTCTGAATGGGGAAAGGCCAGATAAGGTGAGAATCAGACAGGCCAACCAGGCTGGAAGGAAGTCTGAACTAGTGATTGCTCATTAAGAGGACTATAAAGAACATAAAGAAAGGGCAGTGCCAAGACAGGCCCAGCAGAGATGGAGCAGAATAATGGACTAGGATGAGTCCCAAAAGGAATGGTAGCAAACGTGAGGGACATCATTTGCTACCTGTTAAGAAGTCATGGGAGATCGTGCACAAAGGGAACCAGAGGTGGCTCAGCCAAGAGCAATGCTGGGCTCTGGTGAGCAAGACCCACTCCCCTCTTGTGACTGCTTACTGAATTAACACCACAGCATGGCAGGTGAATAGGAGTGGGAAGATGCTAACGCAAGGACTAAATGACTGCACAGTAACGGCTGTGCAGTAACAACTCTGTAGTCAGGTGCATGTGTAGACACGCCCAGTATGTAGGAAGCCTATAGTTTCTTTTGTTTTTTCTTTTAAATGGAAAGCAAAATCCTCCTCAGAGCCAATGTATTGTGTTCAGCAAGCCCTGAACAGGTGAGAGAAATGCCACATAGAAAAAGTGCACTCTGCTTTTGAAGGTGGAATGGAATTTGTTTATTTTCTGGAAAGAAGCAGGTGGTGATAACTTTGTGCAAGGAGCAGATGAGCCAGAGCAAAGCTATGAAAATAGTAACATTTTCTCCTGAACAGTCCCTTTTCGAAGACCATAAAACTTCATTTTATTTTTGATTCTCTGACTAATTTTAAAAGACATTTTTATCTGGAGCATTAAAGATATCCACAAAATTCTTCATCTGGGAAGGGAAGGGAACATAGGCAAAGGGAATAAGGCATCTTTCAACTGGTGAGACTGACTTCTTTGCTGTGTTCAATACCCTGAGTCAAACCTGGTTGGCTGAAAGTGTCCCACCCTTTACCTAGCCTTGTGGAACTTAACGATTTTTAAGATGCACTAAAGTTAATAACTTCTCTGGATTTGGAACATGTTGTTATATTACCTAAGGGAAAGAAGACAGGCTTGTTGCTGGGGAAGTATCCATGGAAGTAGGACATGTTATATAATTAATTGTGCTTTGTTATTTTTGTTGATCAAATGTTGCAAGAATCAGGTTTGTCGACTTCACACAAAAAATATCATTGTCTCTTTGACAGGGATCTGAAGCAGTGACAAGATGTGTAGGCTTCCAAATAACAGCTTAAGCAATCACCTGGCCACATGTTCAATCAGTTAATGGTATGATGAAACCAGGAATAAAGACAAAGTTATTATACAAAATATGTCTATGCTGCAAACTTCAGTTTAGAGTAGAGATTCCCCAAGCTCGCTCTTATCAAAGTAGCTGGGAAACCAGAAACAGTCTAGCCACAACTGCATGAAACTCCAGCTCAGAAGCACAGCAAATTATCCAACACTGAATTTGATGGAGGTGAAGCTACAGTTCATGTAAAGCTAGCTTAGGAATCTATACTGCAATCTGCAAAGTAGATATACGCTCAACTTTGCATTGGAACATGACTGCTCTTCTGTAGGGAAAACATATGTTCTTTCCTGCTTTTCTTGTTGCACTGCATTAGCAGGATAGACCTAAGTTCCAGTCCCTTTCTTGCTTTACCTTGACCATTTCACTTGATCTGCTGGTACCTCCAGCAACCAACTGGTAGTTATAAAGATAAGGATGGGGCAGGCACTGCAGTAGGGATAAGCTCTTTGAATTACAGTATTGCCAGCTCCAAACATCCAGTAGTTCTAAGTCATAAGTTATATAATCATAAAAATTATTAAATTAAGGAAAAAGTGTTGGGCATCTTTTTTATTTACCTATTGGTTTTGAGTATTTAAAGATAACTTTTTAAAGCTTTGCTTTGGAATATGGAGGTCAAAGGTTCATCCGAGACTAACAGCTCATTGGGCTAGTGTGGTTAAGGCACACCAAGAGCGTGATGTGACTAGTATCACATTGGGCTGCTTTTGCTCTCCAATTTAAAAGAACTGGTATTCGTTTACATCTGGATTACAAGCAGCTTTTGGCAGAAGCCAAAAGGGTAGTTGAATGCTGCCTATGACATCAAATATTGTCAGGTCATCGCATTCAAATATTGACCTGGTTTTGTTTAGCTTCTCAGAATACAAAAATCAAGTGCATTCAGTCTGGTATGGCTATAAACATCAAAACTAGAAGCTTGCTTTTAATGGGGGAGGGGGCAGGGGTCAAATTTTCTATAACTCCTAAGTCCAGGATTTGAGACTTTACAAAATTCAGAAAATCTTACAGGGTACCTGATAAAATTACAAGAGTTGGCATCACCATATTGTTTATACAAGATGCATTGTAAAATTTTTCTAGGAGAATGGCCTGCAATAGATGGGGTGCCTTGAGCAATTCAACTTTGGCCACTCTCCAGTGATTATAATACTAATGATATTATTTTAAACATGGGACTATTCCAATCTTACTCTAGTTTAATTTAGATACCAGATGTTGTATTTTTAAATGTGTTGACATTATAATTCTTTGTAATCCATTTAGTGTTCAGTTCACGTTCATTAAAAGCTAAACAAAAATAAAAGGTAAGAATACAGTAGTTTTATATGTAGACAGTAATTTCCATGGAAGTTACAATGCAGACCATAAATAATACTATGTGTTTACATATATCACTGTAGTAATTAATTCAGTAAACCTTGCACTTTGGGATATATTATGCCACCCCTTAACTGAGTAGCCTGTTTCTCCTGGTTGAAGAGATCTTGATTTTGGATTGGTCACCAATGGCTAGTATCTTAGTTAGGTGATTTATTAATTGAAGTGGAACTATTCAGGAATTATCATGGTGTATCTGAGCTCAGAATTTGGATCTTGCTTTTTTGACCAGCTTGCATGCCAGAAGTGTCACTTTTTGGCTTGCATCACTTCATTCTGTGGCTGTTGGTGGATTTAGTTGCAATTTAAGTATTTTAGAGAGAATAAGCTTTGTGTATATTACAGCTTCCACAAATTTGGAGAGTTCCCTCTATGCCAGAAACAACCTATTGAGTACAGCTTTCATGATTTGTCTTTGGGATATCACAGACTCTATAAATTCATCCATAACATGTATATAGAATATCACTTTCTACTATAAAATACTTAAAACATATATACCTCATATACAAAAGGAGAAACAAATAATCATTTACTGCAAACATACTCTTTTTCCCCCCCTCTGTGGGCAGACTATAACATTTATCTGAACATAGCTCATTTTTTATGTATAGGGTTTTAAAGTATCATCATTTTCGTGTTTAATGAAGGGTAAAACATTATTTGAAATGTCCAAAACAAGAGTGATATTACTAATAAAGCATTTGGTAAAAGGGTTGAACCTTAAGTTGGTCAGAGATTATTTGAAGTCTAGAAAAATACATGCTGCTAAAAAAGTCATTTGTTTTGCTTTGCTTTGCTTCCTTATGCATATCTATCTACTATACATGTAATTTAATGATTTTTAGCACCTAGGAATGTCAAAAGGTATAAAGTACATAAATAAATACTTTATAACTAGTGACTTATAGCTGGTGTGCCCAGGTAAAACACAGCATAATATAAAAATGGATGTGTTGCTGTATTTAAGAATAAATAAAGCAATTCAATCTACTTCTGAAACAATATATCAGTAAATAATTTAAATTAGGCAGTGGTCTTGGGAGGATGCTATAAAGTTGAACTTCATTTAACAGATATTTGCTACAGATTGAAAATGCACATTTAATGGATAGCTGCATGTATCTTGAAATAGAAAATGAACAACCTGAGCACATTTGTATATTAAAGCATTAGTCTAAATATATATTGTAAGCATAGTAACATGTACTATGTAATAATATCTGGAGGTAATTCAGTTTCCTATCAATTGAACTTTGACGGTGCTTATTGTATAAATCAGTTGATAAGATTCACGAATGGAGTCCTTAATGCTCAGGCTTGTCATCTTTATTTATTTATTTTTTAATTCAATCGGATGCAGTGTGGTAGCTGCCTCCTTAAAATTCATACATTTTGCACTATGATTGGCAGGGTACAGCTTCATTATGCAGTTTGCTAGATGGACCGATTGTGGCTATGAATATGTGAATGGGATGAATGAAAAGAACGTGTAATTGATTCCAGGCTTGGTCTGCTGGTTCATTAACAGTTTGAATGTGGTGCTCTCACATCTGAAAAAGAGGAAATAAGAGAAACTTATTTGTACTTTTCCATTTGTTTGAAAAATTCATTATGCTAATATTTTTTTGCCATCTAGCTTTATACTTTATAAAGAGCAAGAAGGAATATTTGTAAATGACATCAGTGCCCTCTGCACTGGATTGGAATCACAGTCACATACTTTTCAATTTACACTTTTGCAAATGAAACTTGTTTTTCATCTTCTTCTGCTCTTCCCTCCCCCTTCAGCCTCCTCTATATAAAAAAAAATGATTTCCCAGATAAAAAATGGCACCAAAATCAACTTATTTAATGAAACAGACCGGAGAAAACAAGCCTCATTTGTCTTTTTACACTTAGAGTACATCTGAAAAGGCAGAATATTATATATGTAGTTTCATTTTTCACAGGCCTTCAGGGGGGTGCTTTTGAAGTGTTGATTAAATGTGCAAATTACATTTATTTCCATGGGTGTCTAAACAGCAACAAGAATGTTTCAAATGCCTGAGTGCCTGTTAAACCTTGAAATAGGCTGTGCTTATGCCACAACCCTCTTCAGATGAGCTGATCCAGAGTTTAAAAGCAAGACACTCAAACAGAGATGATATGCAGAGTGTACAGAAGCATACTTTTAATTACCATGATTCTTGTTCTGTCCATTGAGGTCCCTAACCAGTGTATGATAATCAAGTGATTTGCCACAGCTCTCAGAGACAACTTTGGAAAAGCAAACCAAATCATCAGCTTCTTCCTGCTGTGTCACACAGCATCCACTATTGGATCACCACAGCTTCTCACTGCAATCCACATCTTACAAATGTTGGTGTGAATTAAATTATACCCTCAATCTGAGAGGTGGTTCTCCATTCATTTAGCACCTCCAAGTACAGCTGCATTTATAGTGACCCTCTCTTCTTCCTCTTTCCTGCCTTGCCCCAGCATGCACTGCAGGGAAAAGCATTCCTCCTGTCCTTTAAATAAACATGTTTTGCTCTCTGGGACGTTATTAAAAGCAGCTAGATCTATTTCTCAAGCACTTGAGCCCCAGTTGAAAATACACATTCATTTGGGGATCTGTACCTCCACACACTCTTAAAAATGAATGTGAACGTCTCTATGCACAACAACTGATTTACAAACATATTGCAACACAGGTTTCTGTATAACTTGAATCTCTTACCAGAGGCACTTACATTTGCAGAAGACAGACCATAATAAATCTGACGTTTGAAAGCAACTTAATTTTGACATTCAAATGAAAGCTTTACCAATTGCAGTTTTTCAACCCTTGCTAAAATTGGTCTCTTCTCTTATATATTTTGCTGTTTTTTAACAAATGAAGGCACTGGTTTAGGGAATGCTTACATTTTCCACTGGTATTTGCCATCCACAAAGGTTAAATCATTACAGTTGAGTGCTGACAGCAGGGAAAGCAGGACAGGAATAGGTGATAAGACTGATGAACATGCATTCCCACTGCTGTTTGCTGGCAGTGAATTTTACATGTAAATGTTCGTCCAATTCCAGTTCATTTTAGTTGTTGTTCTCTGATTTTTGTCCAGCTTTTAAAGCTTCTGATAATGGGCTATCCTCTTTGTTCTATGGTAGCATGTATTGCTGCCTGCTCTGAAATTGTTTTGTACTGACCTTTTTTTTTTTTTTGCTTCACTGAAGTCGTCTTCGCTCTCTATACAGATACATTTTAGCATGAAAGTTAGCAGCCCAGATGCAAAAGTCTAACCCAAGGCCTTCCCTATTACTTGAAGATGGCCTAGAATTTATTTCTACTAAGTATTAGTTATTGCTGCACACCCAAATCCATAAAAGGTATCTTCCTGTTGGTTCTGCTTAGGTTTGTGTGAAAGGCTTCTTGGGGGTTGGCTAGAAAAGGACACATAGGTCTACCTTTCCATAACTCCACTATGCATAGTTTCTCTAGAGCAGTGATTCTCAGCTGGGGTGCTTGGGGACTTCAAGGTACCACAAGATCCTTTGAAGGGTGTTGCAGGAAGTGTTGGGAGATAAGCAAGGTGTGAAGAGATAAGCAGAAAAAGAGAGGCTTAGGCTTCAGGTGTGAGGAGATAAGCAGATAATGGTAAGTTTAAGCTCTTCCTGCCTAGATGCTCCCCTGCCCCTACCACCTGCCCCCATTGCAAGGAGGTAAGCCCTGTAGTAACTATTTTTTTTAAATGAGATGCCGCTTAGTTCACAGTACTTATAGAGGGGTGCTTTGCATCTGATGAAAAGTACCTTGAGTCTAAAAAGTTTGAGAACTACTGCCTTAGAAAGTCTACATTCAGGGGCTGTGGCCAGGGTGGTTGGGAAGCGGTGTTGCAACTTTGCATTTTAATCCTAGGTTGGAGTTCAGCTGTCCATTTGCTCCACACTACAGCACACTTCAGCACAAGTAACTTAGGATCTATGCAAATGGGCAAGTAGAGGAATATGGGCACTTTTACATGTGCTCCAGGGGTGAAGGGGAGGGGGCAGCACTTTAATTAGAGTGCTGCAGTGTCTCATGTTTCAGCATTCCTGCACTCCAAAATGGTGGCAGGGGCACTTGAACTAAAGCTTGTTTAATGAGCTTTAGTTCAAGTGCCCCCCCTGCCATTTTGAAGCATGGGGATGCTGATACACAAGACGCGGGAGGCTGCTGGAGTGCAATAATTACCATGCTTCAGTGGATTCGATCAATCGTGGCTGCTCTGACCCGCTATAATTATAGCGGGTCAGAGCAGCCTTCATGATCATGTACAAGCACTCTATGAGAGCAGAGGGAAACTTCCTTATCCAAGACCAGTGCTTCTCAACCTTTTTTGTACCAGGACCCATTTGGAAACAGCAGTGGTCAGTCCTGACCCAGTCCCCCTCACTCCCAACCCACTGCCCCCCACACTCAGGTCTCACCCCCCTCATGTGTGGGGTACGGGGGGGGGGGGCAATGGGGCAGGGCAAGTAGCCACTTGCAGGTTGGAACTCTGTCAGCCTGCAAGGGAAAAACCACAGATTATCACTTTTTTCTCCTTTAAAGGCTAAAACATTTTTTAAGTTTGTTCACAACCCTTTGATATAGTCTTGCTACCCACTTTTGGGTTACAACCCACAAATGAGAAACGCTGCCCTAGACAGAAAAAAGCCCCTAATTCTCAAATGGATGCAAATAAATTGGCCCATCTAGGTATGTTAGATTTGAATGTTGTATACTGTTTGCTTGTTTATTTACTTTTTATCCACTGCATCATGAAGAGCTTAGCCTTTGAGCAAATATATAGCAGCATAGCATGTGCATACTAATACATGGCTTAGATAATGTATGTATGCATTAATTTCCTTGACAGCATAACAGTAAAATCCCAAGCTCCCTGTTGATCTGCTGACCATGGAACAGACTGAAAAATTATTAAGTATTGCATTGCTAACAAACTCCTCCTGGATCGTATGTCTGTGATAATAATGTTCTTGGAACAACAATTTACGAGCCTGATACGCCATTAAAAAGATGAAAATAGTTCTTCTGTATCTTAATACATTCAGAACCATGTTCTTAGTCATGACAGGGCATTCCATTAGTTGACAGGACTACCTGTTCCTGGTTTCTATTAATTAACATAAAAAACTATGCTAGTGACTTCCAGTGTATCCATTTACATTAAGGGTCTAGAGCAGTGTTTCACAACCAAATTTTTCCAGCAGCCAGGGGTGCCATAGAACCCTTTTAAGGGTGCCTCCTAATATTGGCAGAGTTAGGTGTGCCAACACTTGCATGCAGCTTACAACAGGGGTGTCAAACATAAGGCCTGTGAGCCAGATCCAGCCTGTAAAGCTGCTGCATCTGGATCACTGAGCTACCAGTGGGCTATTGCAGAGTCTGGGGCCCTGGGATCCCAGTGGACATGGCCCTCAATGGCAAACAGGCGAGTGACAACAGGAAGGTGATCAGAGGCTGTGCAACAAAGCCCTCAGTCTCCCTGTACCTGCCAGGCCCACCACTGCTTGCATTCCTCCTTCGTGGCAAGCAGCTGTCTGGCTCATGGCTGCTTGCCCCATTGCCACCACAGTGACTGGCCCAGGGCCCCAACTGGGTTTGATCCCCATGATTTATAAGATAAATTGAGTGAAAGCTAAGAGCTGGCATTTTCTGAGGGGTGCCTTGAATCTAAAAAGGTTGAGAAACATTGGTCTAGAGCAGGGGTGGGCAAAATATGGCCTGCTGCCTGGATCCAGCCCACCAGGTGCTCACCAATTAATTGTATACAGCATGGCCCATGGCAGTGTGCATAGGGCTGAGCCCTGCCTACTCCCACCCAGGGTGGTGCATGCTGTGTTCTCACCCTCCCCTGCTGGAGGGCCCCAGCCCCAGGCAGTGTGTACATCTTTTGGGCAGGGGTGTTGCTGCTGCTACTGCAGCCACTTGGGGAACAGCTTGGTTCCCTGCACCCTCCAGTGGCTCTTCCTCCTATTTCTGCTGCAGCACTCCCAGCAGCAGATAGGGAGCAGAAGCAGCAGCAGGCGGGGGGGGGGGGGCACAGCTGGGGGCTAGGAGCACAAGGCTGGTAGGAGCATGGGGCCAGAGCTGGCTGGGGCTGGAGCTGGTGGGAGTGTAGCACAGGCTGCCTCAGGTGGAAGCAGGCAGGGCTTGGCTCCATGCAGAGCGCCAGGGTGCAGCCACAGGCCAGAGGGTGTTGGGGGGCAAACTACATCTGCACCACCTGAGCAAGATTTGCTGCACATGCCCCCACCCCTCCCTCCCTCCCCACACTCACCCCCCATCAGCTCCCAGGATCTAGCACTTGGGCAGCCCCCCACATGCATACACCCAACCCACGCACACTTACACCCAAACCACACCCCCCACCATACCCACACACATACCCTTCCATACACCCCATCCCACCATACCCACACCTACCACATGCACACCCACCTCCAAGCACACACCACATACTCCCCCACATACATCCCCTATCCTCCTCACAATATACAAGAGTAAGACTTTATATTGATCTATTATATACAGTCAACTCTATATACACTATGCAAACACACATCAATCAGGACAAAAATATTTTTTGAAGTAAAATTGAAATACATTATAGTAGATGTTTCATTTTTGGTATATGATTTGTTCTTATCTATGCTTTGTTAAAATGATTTCTTCTGAAAGATTTTATGTGCGCGGCCCTCAACTTGATTAGTTTGGTGACATTCTCTGAGAGGTCCAATGCCCCTGAAACCCCCACTGATTGGTCAAGGGTGATGGGGCAGGTTGTTAGAGGGGTCAAAAACCTTCACTACCTGATAGGTCATGTCTATGCCTTGTGGCCTAGAGGGCAGAACTTCTTGGGCCCCAGAGGCAGGTCATACACCATGAGGGCAGGTCCTATGGAGTACTTCTGGGGCAAAGAGAGGGACTTCTGGTGGCAAAGGTCAGGGGGCTAGGGGCAGGATTTCTGCTCCCAAGATGGTGGCCAGGGGGTGGGTTACCTGTTGGAGGCAGGGCTTATCAGTTTGACAAGGGGTGTACCCTTGCAGCCCTCAATAGTTCATCAAAACTTGTTAAGCAACCCTCCAGCCAAAATAATTGCTCTCCCCTGGTCTAGAGCTACGTTCATGTAGTGTTAACAAAGCACAGTAAAACCTCTCAAAATGCCAGGGAGTGCAAAAAACAAAGATTCCAAGAAAAAAAATAAAACTGAACTTGATTGAACTTGAGAAGTTGTGTTTGAGATGAGCTGTGCATTTTACAACCTAAAGCTTGATAGGATAAAGTATCCATTTAATAAGAAAACAAAAATAGTCCTTTAGGAGTTTTATACAAGTAAAAGTACAATAACAAACTTGGGGTTTTCACATTAGTCCTGAAACAGCTTGCTATTGTTGATCAAATAGCTGAAATTCATTTTTTAAAATTGAATTTTAGTTTTAGAGGAGCTGTATCTTAAAATGCACATTGGATCAGCGTTAAACCTTGCGGGGAATCCTTTCTTGAGTTCTTTTTCTTACTCATCTTTTATAATTTCTTTTTAGGTTTATGCTTCTTGGTAATTTTTGGCTCCTTATTACTTGATGTGTTGTTATGAGTTAAAATGTATATTATGGCACCTTTACTTCTAGAATCACTTAATGTATAAGGACTTGAGTAACAGCAGGTTTACTGATATACTCCCTTCTTCCACTCTGTGCTTGTGACTTGTCTCCTTCAAAAACAAAAGATGAGAAAATGTAACCACATGTGCCTTCTCTCTAATTACAATGGTTAAAAGTAAGTGTAAGAACAGCCAGATAGAAACTTTATTTGTAAAGTTTTCACTCTGAGCAAATGGTTAAAATCTTATTTTATAAATACCTGAAATTAAGGGGTTTCTTTATTGGAAGTACTGACACAACCTTATCTCTCAAGCACAGGCAATTTGTGAACCAGCGATACTGTTTGTTTTTGCTAGATAGTAAGAGTTCTCAATTTATTATACACCCTAACATGCACATATAAAATTATGCTCCTGTGAGCTGAAGGCTAAAGCCATTTTACCCATTTTGATCACCAGTTGTCATCCTACTTGTCATTGGGCAAAGACTAAATGCCTGCTTCATGTTTCACTTTTTTGAAGGGGTTTTGCTGTAGTTGCTATATAGCAGCTGTGACATTCAACAAAAATTATCCAGTCGGTCCAGTCTTGTTCTCTATAACTAGAGAAAATTACTATGATTAAAAGGAGAAGAATGATAGTTAACCTCTTGTTTGATTCTTAGTATGGTTTTTATAGTACTTAGGAAGGAAAACTGTGTAAAGCTTTCCAAGTTTGGTTTGTATTGGATTGATGAAGTTCCTCATCAAATCTCATTCCTCTGTTTTTATGGATATTGGGATCTTTTAAGTACTTGCATTTGTTGAACCAAAAAAAGTGATAGAAGCAGAAGTCAGCAAAAACCCTGGCAAATGTTGTGAAGTTCTGAGAGCTAGTGAATCTGTGTCTGTGCCAGGGGCCACCTATGAGTATTTTCTTATGTAGGTAGAATTTTGGCAATGAGAGATGAACAACACCTTAAAGATAATGCATATGGAAAACTGTGTTAGAGGCTGTATGCAGAACAAGAGTGAAATGAAAAGGGAATTGGATGTTTATATTGAGAACAAGGATATCTGGAGTCATAACTGTTAATGCAAATAAAGAATTTTGCAAGGGATAAAAAGCCTCATGCTTCAACACATATACCAATCTCTAACTGTCAAGGTTTAGGACAAGATGTTTGAAGTGGCAGATTAAACTGCATCTGCCTAGTGTAGGCTTCTTTCACATTGCTCTGAAGTATCTGGTCCTGGCCAGTTTAAAAAAGGAGACAATATTGGATTAGATGAAGCTTGGGTCTAATTACAACCTGGTAACTCCTATGCTTTTTGCAGAAGTCAACTGATTTATTTGAATTTGAGAAGATAAGAGGGTAGATATAGGTGTGGTTTGTTTCAACCTGGCTCATACAGGCTCTCCAGTGTGATGCATGCATAGATTGCTGTAATGAGCAGATGTGATTTGGGCAGACATGTCACTACCATGATATGCATGGTATGTATAATTCGGTGAAAAAGTTCTAGGGTTGCCAACACTAGAAGAAAGAAGCAGGCAAGAAGAAACAGGTGGTGTCAAAACATTCTCTGACTGCTGATTGGCTGCTGTGTGAGATGACACAGTAGGTGGCACAGTAAGGCAGACTGGTCATGCCATAGCAGAGTGCGGTATATAAGAAATGGCTTCCTGGATTGTAAGGGAGAATCTGCCATACATAGAAAAATAGTGTCTTTTCAATACTGCATATAAGAATAGAATTAGAAAAGTAATTGCACTTAATATATGTCTCATTTGAAAAAAAAAAAAAGTTAACAAGGCAATTAGTTTGTTGATATGTCAGTCTTTTACTTCATTTTGCTACTATCAATCAACAACAAGGGTTTTGTTGTTGATTGATAGTAGCACCTGATTTCAAGGAATTTAGACACATCTTCTCCAATAAATTCCCTGGCTTTCTCTCTCTCTCTCATGCACACCCACACGTTCACGTGTGTACACACACATGAAGTTTCTTCAAACAGCATTAGATATCATTTTTTGCATTGCCAGATGTTCTGGTTGGATCTTTCCTGATGTGAAAGGAATGCTTATTTCTTGGTAACTAATACTTTCATAGGTCAGAAAAGTCAGGGACATGTGCTTATCTTTTTTTTTTCTTTTAATGGTTGATAAGAAAAGACACCAGGCATTTAGTGGAAGGTGATGGCATGTATCACCTCCCACATGTTAATGTTTTAAGGAGTATACTTACGTTTTAAACTATCTCCCTGGGTGGGCTTTTTAGCAATGGAGATGATTATTACAAATTGTTCTTCAGTGTTTACATAAGCTCTTAATTATGTACTTAATGTATTTATGGCAGCATTTCACTCACAGTGCAACATAGTGGGTGAATTGTCTGTCCAGACAGAATGGGGAGCTTAGTGCATTTTTCTCATTTCTGCTTTAACTCAAATGTTCTAGTAATTTAAAATGTAACTTTATGGCTTTCATTTTCAGTTAATCCCTTACAAATGTATCTTCAAACGTTTATTACATCATTATATAAAAGGTGCCCAGGTACAACTGTAAGGGAGGACATGGAATAATGCAATAGCTATATAGAAGCATAAGACCATCAATGGTAGAATGAATATTAAAGAGTAAAGTGAGTATTTTTCTCGTTCTTTGTAGATGTCATTCATACTGTGGGGCCAATAGCAAGAGGCCATATCACTGATATTCATAAAGAAGACCTGGCAAATTGCTATAAATCTTCCCTGAAACTGGCAAAAGAAAACAACATCAGATCAATTGTAAGTACTGTACAATAACTTATTTATTCTATTCTGTGTGTTTTGTGCTCATGCTTTGGCATAATTTTTACACGAATAATATCTGCACTCCATAAATCTTCATAAGAATGCATACCATGTATAGTGTGGAAGAGCTAGAAGTTAGACATTGTTAATGCAACATCAATGGCAGAACAAAAAATGAAGACATTATAGGAATGGAAGAAAAACTGAGCCTGTACTCTAGTTCTGTCTTCAAGTTACTATCTCATTAAGAACTGACAGGGAGATATCTATTCCAGTGGTTACTTTACATTACATGATCCTACTGAAAAACTGAGGCGGTGGCAATTAGTCAAATGGTTGACTCTACAGAACAATGCCTTGCTGAGTGTAATCCTGTGGTTTATTCTGTCAGTTACAGTTGTCTAAAAATAAAGAGTTTGTCACATAACATCACCTCACCAAAATCTCCCAGTATAGAACCATAGAAAATTAGGGTTGGAAGGGACTTTAGGAGGTCATCTTGTCCAACCCCCTGGTCAAAGCAGGACCACTGCCAACTAGATCACCCCAGCCAAAGCACTGTCTAGCTGGGTCTTCAAAACCTCCAAGGATGGAGATTGCATAACCTCTCTGGGTAACCCATTCCAGTGTTTTACTACCCTCCTAGTGAGAAAATTCTTCCTAATACAGTATCTAACCTAAACTTCCCTTGCTGCAACTTCAGACCATTGCTCCTTGTTCTGTCATTTGCCACCACTGAGAACAGTCTAGCTTCATCTTCTTTCAACCCCCCCCCTTCAGGTAGCTGAAGGCTGCTATTAAATCCCCTTTCAGTCTCTCTTCTCTAGACTAAATAAGCCCAGTTCCCTCAGCCTCTCCTCATAAGTCATGTGCCTCAGCCCCCAAACCATTTTTGTTGCCCTCTGCTGGACTCTCTCCAATTGGTCCACATCCTTTCTGGGGGAAAGGGCAGGGGGGAACTGAACATGCTACTCTAGATGTGGCCTCACCAGTGCTGAATAGAACAGAATAATTATTTCTCTTGACCTGCTGGCGTCACTCCTACCAGTACAGCCCAGTATGCTATTAGCCTTCTCAACAACAAGGGCATGCTGCTGGCTCATATTCAGTTTATTGTCCACTATAACCCCTAAGCCTTTTTCTGCACAGCTGCTGCCCAGCCAGTCAGCCCCCAGTCTGTACGGGTACATAGGATTGTTCCGTCCTAAATGCAGGACTTTGCACTTGTCCTTGTTGAACCTCATGAGATTGCTTTAGGCCCAATCTTCCAATTTGTCTAGGTCACTCTGAATCCTAGTCCTACCCCCCAGCGTATCTATTACTCCCCCCGCAGCTTGTTGTCATTTCCAAACTTGTTGAGGGTGCACTCTGTGCCATCTTCCAGGTCATTGTTGAAGATATTGGACAAAACCGGCCCCAAGACTGACTCCTGGGGCACTCCACTGGATACCAGCTGCCAACTAGATATCAAGCCATTTATTACTACCCTCTAAGCCTGATGCTTCAGCCAGTTTTCTATCCACCTTAAAGTCCATTCATCCAGCACATACTTCCTCAGTTTGCCTGCGAGGATGTTGTGGGAGACCATATCAAAAGCCTAGCTAAAATCAAGATATACCACATTTACTTGTCTCCCTGCATCCACAGAGCCACTCACCTTGTCATAGAAAGCAATCAGGTTGGTCAGGCATGACTTGCCCTTAGTGAATCCATGCTGACTGTTTCTAATGTCCTTCTTCTCCTCCAAGTGCTTATAAATGGATTCCTTGAGGATCTTCTCCATGATTTTTTCAGGGACTGAGGTTAGGTTGACTGGTCTGTAGTTTCCTGGATCCTCCTTTTTCCCTTTCTTAAATATAGGCACTATGTTTACCTTTTTCCAATCATCTTGAACCTCTCCTGATCACCCTGAGTTTTCATAGATGATGGCCAATGGCTCTTCAATCTCACCAGCCAACTCCCTCAGCACCCAACAGAGCATCCCATCTGGCCCCATGGACTTGTACACATCCAGCTCTTCTAAATAGTCCCTAACATGTTCTTTCACCACTGTTGGCTGCTCACCTCCTCTCCAAACTGTGCTGTCCAGTGCAGTAGTCTGGGAGCTGCCCTTGCCTGTTAAGAATGACGTGAAAAAGGCATAGAGCACTTCAGCCTTTTCTGCATCCTGTGTTACAAGTTTGCCACCCCCTTCAGGAAGGGACCCACACTTTCCCTGATCTTCCTCTTGCTACTGACATACTTGTACAAACCCTTCTTGTTACCCTTCACATCCATTGCTAGCTGCAACTCCAATTATGCTTTGGCCTTCCTGACTTCATCCTTGCATGCCTGAGAAATGCTCTTATACTCCTCCCTAATTGTTTGTCCAGGTTTCCACTTCTTATATACTTCCTTTTAGTTCACTGAAGAGTTCCCTGCTAAGCCAAGCTGGTCTTCTGACATACTTGCTAGTCTTTCTGCGCATTGGGATGGTTTGTTTCTGCACTCTCAGTAAGGTTTCTTTAAAATACATCCAGCTCTCCTGGAATCCTCTCCCCTTTAGACTAGCTTCCCAGGGCATCCTGCCCATGGGTTCCCTGAGGAAGTCAAAGTCTCCTTTTTTGAAGTCCACTGTCCTTACTTTACTGCCTTCCATCCTTCCTTTCCTCAGGATCCTGAACTCAACCATATCCTGGTCACTGCTGCCTGCGTTGCCATCCACTATTACATTTCCCACCAATTCCTCCCTGTTTGTGAGCAGTAGGTCAAGAAGAACATGGCGCCTAGTTGGCCACTCTAGTACTTGTACCAGGAAGGTGTCTCCAGCACTGTGCAAAAACTTACCGGATTGCCTGCACACTGCTGTATTGCACTTCCAGTAGATGTCAAAGTGGTTGAAGTCCCCCATGAGAACCAGGGCTTGTGATCAGGAAACTTCTGCTAGCTGTTTGAAGAAAGCCTCATCTACCGCTCCCTCCTGGCATGGTGGTCTATAGCAGACCCCCATAATGGCATCACCCTTGTTGCCCTCCTCTCTGACCCTAACCTAGAGAATTTTGACAGGCCTATCTCCAGTTTCATACTGGAGCTCTGAGCAATCATATGGCTCTTTTACATAAAGTGCAACTCCTGCTCCTCTTCTCCCTTGCCTGTTGTTCCTGAACAGTTTGTCCATAATAGTGCTTCAGTCATGTGAGCTCCCACCAAGTCTGTTATTCCAATCATGTCATAGTGCCATGATTGTGTAAGGACGTCCAGTTCTTCCTGCTTATTTCCCAGGATCCATGCATTCATGTACAGGCACCTGAGGTAACTAGTTGATTGCCCTGACTTCTCAGTAAGAATGACAACACCTCCCCTGTTGCCCCATCCTGCTTGCTGTTCCTCCAGGTCACCTACTTCCCCACTTACCTCAGGGCTTTGGTCTCCATCCCCTGGCAAACCTATATTCATATGATGACCTGTAATTAGATTCTTAAATTATGACCTGTAAAAAGTTGTTGTATTATGTTCCATGTAATGATCATAGCTACTTGATCATATGAAATATATATCATGCTTTGTATAGCACATTGTGAGATTTTTCAAAATTAGAAATATGTCTCTAATTGTACACACTTGCATAGACCAAAAATGTTGGTTTACATTTGATGATGTGCATGGTCAAGAGCTTGTTTGTTGCAGTTAGGTGCCGAAATGGTTAAATGTGAATACAAAGGCCTGCTTTATGTGCCCATGTTGGATATGTACATAAGTAAGTAGTAAGGTATGTGATTTGTGCCTGTAAAGAAAGTATTAGAAGCTATGTGAACAGTTGTGCAAGCCTACCTTGGAATTGTTTTCCTAACAATTATATGAATCAGGTGAACACTTCTGTATGGAGGTTTGTGTTTATAAGGAGATACCTTAAGAGATTCTAGGTGGTGTCCAGATTCTCAGTGGGTATAAATAATCATAGCTGTACTAACATAAGAAAATAAATGGGTAGCCTATATCTACCTTTATCCTGATGCAATCATCAAAGATCATTTTACATCTTAACTAAAGGATAGAGTACTCTAATAAAGGCTCTAAGGAGCTTGTTTCTGATTAAATGACCAAGAAGAAAATATGTGAGATTATTAAAACAGAATTTAGGGAGGCAAGGGATGGGTATCATAATCTGGAAAATGTCAAGACAAAGTTAATCAAAACTGGGGAAGGAAAGAAGAAAATAATGTTTCATTAACTGTTTCAGGTAAAACAACATTTTGAACTGTGACTTGATTAAATTATTTGAAGTAAAAAGCAGTTTGGTTTGAAGATATCATGGGAGACTAAATGTAAATGTTCCCACATTTAAGTTAATATCTTCTGATTCTATGGCGAATTCAACTTTTATTGGAGAAAATTTGATGAGGACCATGGTTTGTAGGGTAGAACTAGAATAGCGTTGTGTTAACTTGAGTTTATTGTAGATATTTCATTTGCTTTATTTCTTACCATTAATTATAAGAGGGGCAAGCAGTTTCCTTTTACAAAGATCGGAGGTGGAATGACAAGGTTTACTTGCATGTGAATAGTAAAACATGTATAAAGTAATATGGCAACATTAATGCTTTGTCCTTTTTCTGACATCGCCACTAGGTTTTCTAGCCAGTCTATTTGCCAAAAGTGGTATTTTTAGCTAAATCATATCATTAGGTTAATTCAGTTGAACACTAATCCTCTCCTAACATCTGTGGAGATACAGTCTTTTTCTTGAAGGTCCACCCAAGTCCAGCAGCCTGTAGGATGTGTGAATGGGCATAAACCACACCAGTTTCTTAGCCAGTGGCACATAATTGAATGCAATGTGGCTAGCATCATATTCAGCTGTCTTTGATTCTCCAGCCTGAATGACCAAGTA
This sequence comes from Alligator mississippiensis, assembly GCF_030867095.1. Classification (NCBI taxonomy): domain Eukaryota; kingdom Metazoa; phylum Chordata; order Crocodylia; family Alligatoridae; genus Alligator; species Alligator mississippiensis. The sequence continues at coordinate 219,626,416 of NC_081824.1, read as the reverse complement.
TCCATTTACAGCCAAGTCAACTGGTGACAGCTTTTGGCATATATCTAGAGGCACGTTTCAAACTCTCATCTTCTGGAAGTATAGCAGGATGCCTTAACTATACTGCCATCAAGCTCTATACATCCTGCCTTGCACATATAAACAGATAAGTAGTTAAAGTCCCCCATATATGCTACTATTTCCACTGTGTGCCCAGACCACACAACCATTCTGCTCATGCTGTTGCAGCTTGTGTGTTTAGTTTTAAAGGTCCTTGCTTAGTCCCATATATACCAGCTAAAAAGGTGATTGTTATATTGATACTGCTTAGCATCTTGTTGATTATTTGAAATAGTTGTGTTTTAGCTTGGGCTCTAACTCAAGCTATACCACCAGCAGCTCAAATAATTAGGTGTTAAATTGGGTTTGTGTGAGTGTTACTATGGGGTAAAGTGTTCAGTCACTAATTCATTTGGAAAATAAATCTTATTGCTCTAGAACCAGAGCAGAAAATTGCTGCTCACTGGTTCCTTCTTGGAGTCACTGTTGCTCGATCCATGTTCATCAGCTTTTCACTCCTAAACAGGGGTTTTCATCCTTTTTTAATAAGTGTACCCCCAGCGGCCAGACATGGAGCCAGGGAAGGAGGATATGTAGGGCATGGAGAGGGGGTGGCATGCAGTGAGATGCAGAGCAGTGGTAGCATGGGGTGGTGGGTGGCAATGGTGGCCACTACGTGCGAGCTTTCCCCCAAACTCGACATCTGGTCAGGTAGGTAGGGCCTGTGTAGCTTGCAGAGGGGTGCCACTGCCTTTGCCCCAACCGTCCCTGCTCCTGGGAGGCGGCAGTGCAGGGTGGTGGATGGTGGTGCTCCATCCCTGCCCTCCTGCGCATACCCCTTGGGTCCTTCCCAAGTACCCCCAGGGGTACGCATAGCCCCGATTGACAATCCCTGCTCTAAAACATCCAGCCTGACTGACTAGCTGACTTTATATCCTATCACTAGAGATGTAAGTGATAACAAGTTGGCTTGTTACTTCTAATTTTCTGTCATGAAACTAAAAGCATTAATTCTAAATTATTTTTCTCACTCTTCCTGGATTTTTTTAGAGAATGAATATTCAGTGAAAAAAATCAGTTGCAGTTTTTCTTCTCTGCTGTGATACTGTTATTGCCAGTAGGGTTTTGCACATGTTGCTGCAGCTACATTCCTTCTTGCCGTGTCCTCTTAACCTTGGACAGTAAGTTGGACAGTAACTCAATCATTTTACTTTAGTCAGACTGTGAGAATAAATTTCATAATAAAGAAGAGTTTGGTTAGCTACTTACTGTTAAAAAAAATACTGGGCATTGGCAGTTAGCCTCTAGATCAGTAATTATGGGAACCTATACATGTACAACAAGGGTGCTCCAATGTGCTGTAATTAGAGTGTTTCAGAGCAGTCTCAATTAATCAAGTCTGCTGGAGCGTGGTAATTACCGCGTTTCAGCAAACTCCAGCGTCTCATGTGTCAGTGTCCCCAGACTGAAAAATGGCAGCAGGGGTGCTTAAACTAAAGCTTGTTTGATGAGCTTTAAAGTGCCCCCACTGCCATTTTTCAACGTGGGGATGCTGATACACAAGATGTTCTGAGCATTTTAATTAGAGTAACTCTCAGAGCCACTCTAATTAAAGAGCCTCCCCCCACACCCACACACACTAACTCCTGGAGCACATCTTTAAATACCCTATATGACTTTTGAGTAACTGTGGAAATTCCTTAGGATTCTGTACTTATGGGAGAATCTAGAATTAGTTAAGGCATACACATGGAGTATACAAATACTTATGAGAAATATGGAAGGTTGCTTCTTTTTCAGAAAGTAAAGGTTTTGACCAGAGGAGAAAACATCCTGGATTGACGTCCTTCTAGTAAGACAGAATTGATTGTGGGCATGGGCACCATAAAGATATGCAGTGGTACTCTGGACTACTTGAGTTACATGTACTAAATACTGGGTGTATCTACACGAGACATTTGCTGCAGAGTAGACTAATTAGCTCTGCAGTAAATGTCTCACATCTATATGTGTGGTCCTATTAGGCTGCAGGAAATGAATACAAGTACTATCCTATTGCAGAGTTTTTTTACTCTGCAGCACCACACCAACATGGCTGGTTGGGGCACGAGGGTGCTTGCTTCAGTTCAGGGGCCACCTGCCAGCCAGCCCCATACTGGAGCATCCTTGTGCCCCAGCTACCCGCTCCACAGCATATTGAGCCAGGCTGGAGCAGCCCTGGGCTGTCAGGCTGAAACCCCAGGCTCTCAGCCGGGACTGCTCTGACCTGACTCAGTGACCTGGGTGCTGTAGTCCCAGGTGCATATGTAAATGCAGTACCTGGGAGCAATAAACTCCGGTGCAAATGTGCCAGAGTCTGTTGTATCATATTAATACGTGCATGTAGACACACCCAGGGCACTGCTTTACTAACAGATCTAAGAGCAGAGATGCAATTCTTACTTATAAGCATTAAAGACTTTTAATATTTTAATATGTAAGTATTAAAATCCACGGGGAAGAACCTAAGCTGATGTAAAGAATCTTTGGTCCAGTGACTTCAAAGTAGCGATGATCGTTTATAGTAGGTGAAAATCTGCCCCCTTGAATGGAAGAAGCCTGAAGCAATGTAAAAGGTATAATTCATTAAGAAGCAGCAGACTGCAGTTCTATTGAAAAGAAGAATAGAAAGACAAGCAATAGAAAAAGGATTTCACAAGATACAGCTCAAAAATCTGAGGGTAAGAATAAAGGAGGGTTTTAGAAATAAAGGAAAGGGGAAGGAAACAAATAAAAATATTTACATGCTTAAAGAGAAAAAAAACGAATCGCAACAAAAGTACACAAATTAAGCAGAATGAGGGAATGTTAACTAAAGGTGTTAAGGGGCTTTATTGCTTTCACAGATGTAGTTGAAACTGGAAGAAGAATGATGTTAAACAAAAAAGTGAGCCATGCAGAAATACAGCAGGAAAGGAAATCAGCTGTGTTTGTACAGCTTTTTAGAAATTTTCTATAACAAGATGATAAAGAAAGAGAAACTGGGCAATTATGAAGGAACAAAGATGATAAAATAGCTGTTGAGTAAAAGCAAGGGAAGGAATACTTAAAGGCTGATTACATGTAAATGAATGGGTATAAATGAGAGTGTGTCCTGGCATATTAAAGAAATTAGTTTTAAAATACATCAAACTATGAGTAGTTAGTTTTGTAAAGTCATAGAAGCAGGAAGAAACCGAAGACTTGGGTGGGGGGGGGGGGAGGAGGAAAGAATGAATGTTACTTGACTTTAAATAGGAATAGCTAGAAAATCTAAAAATTAGTTCACGTCTCACTTGAAAAAAAATATTCAAATTGGCTTGAATGTGAACAGCGTTATATAGACTTGAGATTGGCTGAAACATCATAAATGAAGAGTAATGATAAATGACAATGCATCCTGCTGGTGGGAGGCATGCAGTGGGATGACTCAAGGTGCAGGATTAAGCACAGTTTAATTTAACATCTTTATTAATGATTTTGACAAATGAGTAAACAGCTCATTAATTAAATTTACTGCTGATACTAAATTAGGAGGTGTTACAAACACTAGAAAGGGACGGTGATATGATGACGATTGACACAGAGGGACTACAAACATAGCACTTGATCTAACACCCTTTAGAGTCTATGGAATTTTTTACCTTGACTTTAATGGAAACATTACCAGGAATTACAATAATGTCATTCAACATGGAAAAGTACAAGCTAGCACATATGAAGAAAAATGCTTCAGTTCACAGATATTCAGTTGCAGGGAGAGGGGTCCTTTGAAAGCAGCAATAGCAAAATAGACTTAGATAACCAGCTTCGAACTAGATATGGACTTGCCATAACATGTAATAACTCCACCCTTTCCCTAAATTTGATATTGTGCTCAGTAATGTAACAAGAGGGTAAAGGAAGGGGAAAACTGGGGCATCACCCCTGGGGATCAACTCCAAAGGGGTTGGGCAAAAGTGGCAGCTGCATTGTTGGCCCAGCCACCACCATATCGCTGGCAATGCAGTCAACTAATGCAGCACCATGTACTGCTGCCATCCAGGCATCCATTTATGCCTGTGATTGTGCTACCTATAGACTGGTACTAGGCATGGTTCCTAATATATTGGTAAGAATAATAAATAGATTCTATGCTGTTTTTTTATTAACAACAAAAAAGATATTGTAAAAGATTAAAATGACTTCCAAGAAAAGATTAAAAAATGCAAGTGTATATGTGACAAAATAACAGCTTAGTGATGGTGGTATTTAATTCTAGTGCTGTATTGTACTAGGGTTGCTAGTTATGGATAAGGGCCTCTTTTTGATAGGCATTGTACAGATACACAAGAAAGAACTGGAATCTTGCCCAAAAAGTTTATTGTCTAAGAAAGAGGCAAAACAATAGATGGATACAGAAATGAGATGGGGGAGTACAACGGTGAGATGATTCTGGTCAGTCTTAGAAGCAGCAGTCACAATATGACTTGCACAATGCAACACATTGTAAAGATTGTGTGTAGGCAGAACAGATCAGATTTTAAATGAGGGATGTGATACTCATCTACCTCCTTCTCCTCCTCCTCCTCATTCTCCCTGCTTCTAAGTCAAACAGGGCTGGTCATCACTAACTTGGGCTCATTTTTTCAATTGTTAATATTCAATATATTATTAATAATATCACATCAGTCATTATTGTGATAGAGTCTGCTTTAGGTCAATGCCTCCATCCCTTGCCCTCAGGTCCCCAAAGAAATGCATGCTTATTTGGACATTCCCAAATAAACATTCAGTTTTTCTTTAGTAGTACTTGTATTGTTGTAGGTTGGTGTGCCCATTCTTGAAGTTTGCCATTGTTTATTCCCTCATTCCACCTTGCTTTGAATAATCCATGTAGACATCTGCACTAGGAGCTGTTCAGTTGGCACTGAATGGACTTACTATTTTCCCATCAGCCTTTACCATGTAGGTAAATGCTTAAGATGTTGTTTTGTTGTGTCAACAAGTAAGGAAAGGAATTATTTAAGGTAATAGCAGTTTATTTTTAGGAGCAAATAGTCAGGATTTATCCTAGGGAAATGTGTGGTGAGCATAAAGGACAAATGTCTATAGCAGCCTGATAAATTATCAAAGCAGAACTAAATACAATGGTGGAAACCCCAATTTTTGAGTTAATGGAAGCCCCAATTTTTTAGTCAAGTTTGGTTGGGTGAAGAATATATTCTAAGTAATAGTTTAAATAACAGCAGACTATAAGTAACAATTTTACATTAAAAGAGGAAATACCAAAAAAAATCTTAATAAAGGTTTTTTCCATTTCAAATAGCTACATTTTTCTAAGTGACAGCATTATAGAACAGTGTAATTGCTGACATATCAAACAGATCAGGGGAGTTGCAACTGCTTATCCTCTCAGCCATTGCTTTCAGCTAGTTTTGGAATTGTTCACTAACTGCATAGTGATATTGTCAGAGGGCTGCACGCTCTGTTTTATTTTGGGAATGGTGCTTTGAAATCATGTTGACACAGCGAAACTTCTTAGCACATCAAGGCTCTCCTTACCACATACTTCACTCAGCCCCCGCTTGTGGTTGACGCGCTCTAAATTCAAATGTCAGCTGAAGCCTGGACTGTAGTTAAACAGACATTTCCAAGCTACACAGAAAACAACAAAAGAGGCTGTTGCATTAGTGCAGTTGGAGACCTGGAACAAAAGGGTTATCTTAAATTCACAGTGAAAATAGAAAAGAAAGCGAACATTGATTTTTCAGCCACAAGGCAGGCCGCTTTCGTGACTGCTATGAAAATGGAAAAAAATTTCTCGCAGAAAAATAACTTCTCTCTAAAACCTTGTCATTCTTCAGTATTGCTTTCAGTCATGAGATCCTCAACATGGCCTCATGCTGACAGAAGTAACTTGTAAACCAGCCAGCAAGGAGGATTCCTTCTGTTCACATACTCTGACCTCAAGCCCAAGGAAAATTACAGCCAATATGTGGGATCTAAATAATATTTAGATACCCAATGGGCTCTATCTACTGCCAGCAAAAACTCAGTAAAATAGTATCAAAGGGCATGGTTTAGAACACAGAAAGATAGGAACTTGACAATTAAAAGTTTCATCTCTAGGTACAGGCTTGGAAATGTTTGTGTTGATTCCAGAGCCTGACTCAGTTTGTTTTCTATTTTGAGCATAAAACAGATGCTTATCATCCTTTTGGCATATACAGGTCATGTTAATTCTTCCCTATGTGGGGACTAAAGCAGAATTGGTGGATTAAAAAAACAAAATAGTACCTAGTCTCATTACTGACCAGAATATATGGGTTAGTATGAATGCAGTTCATTAATTCAGTTTATTTTTAAAGTAAACTAATCCTTTATTTTGTATTGTTTAATTGTTTCACCCAAGTATATAAATAATCTAATAGATAATGACCTGCTGCTCATTTTGTTTTTAAAATGTTTGTTATAGACAAATATGATTTATTTATGTAGGCATTAGGTATGGTTATCTCCCCTTTCCTCCCCATTTTTTTTCCCGTAACTTGGATGAAAATTACAGTCCATGCCAGCATGATGTCATGTTTGGACTTCAAAAAAATACAATATGCAAATACAACTTGCAAACCTATATTTATAAATTATTTAACCAGTATTTCTGATAGACTGAAGTATCATTTCAGCTCTTGCCCTGAGCAGAGAGACGTTTTTGAGCCTCCACTATGCCTGAGTCTTTATTTGAAGTGCTGCTCTGAAACTATTTATACCAATTTTAAGCCTCGAATGATCTTGCCTCCCTCCCAGTTGTAATTTATAAAGCATCTGAACACAGGGATTTTAATGGAAATGTTGTCAGGCCCTTAATATAGTGGTACGACCAGGAATCATTATAGCAGATGATTTTGCAATATTATATTTAACATTTTTCTCCATGATGTAGATTTGCATTTTAAGGTATACTCAAGTGAATCTTATTTTCTCAAACATATTTCCTGCTTGGAGTGTTGCTATAGCAATGACTTACTAGCCTGAAATTTCTAAATGCTAGCTTTATTTTATCTTCTGTTTTTCTAATACAAGTTCACATCAGTCAATCAGCGGACTTTGGAAGAAAGCTTTTGAAACACTGTAGCTCCCCCCTCCTTAATTTGTTTCTTCAAGACATTTGTTTAACATGTTACCTGTATTATGACTAATCTTATACTGTCAAGCTAAATGTTTCCTTTTCCTGTAGATGTCGACTTTTTGATAACCTATGAACCTTTATTCTTTTTTTAGATATTATCCAGCTTTGAGCATTAGCAGTGTAAAGTAACATTTTATGTTACAACAGCAACCCAGTCAACTTTTTACAACTGCATCTGGTAGGAGGTTGAGGTCTTTCCTTTTGGATACAGACCTTGTGACTGTTGTCCATGCCTTTGTTAACTCAAGATTAGACTACTCCAGCATGTTCCATCTGGGGCTAGTTTTTAAAACATTCAGACAGTAGTGCTGGTTCCAAATACAATGGCTGACTGAGTGAAGCATTATTGTATATGAAATCAGTGCCGTGTGATCTACAGTAGGTCTGTGTTCAGCTCAGTAGGGTGTAAAGCATCCAGTATGACCTATATAAAGGCATAAGTTCTGTGGGAGCAACCATTGTGAAGGATTGCATCTACACATGCAATTAATGTGAAGCAATAAACTCCAGAGCTGTTTGAGCCAGAGTAAACTACTTCTAGGCACAGAATCTACATGTGTGCCTGGGACAGGAGCAATTTGAGCTGGGGTGGAGCAGTTTATGCCAGGGCCACTCAGCCTTGTGCTCTGGGTGGCAGCAGTGTAGGGGTTGGCTGGGGCACAAGGGTGCTGAAAGTGTGCAGACTTGTGGCAGGCAGGAGTCTGCCCCTGGCTGGGTGGGCTGACCAGGTGCAATTTACACCCACGGTCAGTGTCTACACATGCATTTAATTGCAGTAAATTACCCTGGGGTAAGACAGTCCCCAACAGTGCTATCTTACTGCAGAGTTAATTAGTTTACTGCAGCCTGATACCATTGTATGTGTTAGCAGTGATGCTTTACTGTGCAGCTAATTAATCTACTCTGCAGTTAATCACATGTGTACACATGGCCTCTTTTATCATAATGGTACAGCTGAAGGCTATTGGTTACCTGAACTAGCATTCTAGGAACAAGGAGTGTCTCAGGGGGTATGATCTCTAGGCAGTCCTTGGACTTGCTTCTCCATTTGTTTTAATATAATATGAATGTGGTATCTGTGCAGGCCTTTTACCAGAGAAACATTAGAAAGAGCAGAAAGAATGCTTCTGTAACACAGGGCCAGTGTCTGAGTTATCAGTTGCAGAAACTCAGACCTTCAGATATGAGCTTCAAATGCTGGGGCAAAATAATAGAAGTTTGTCGGGCAAGGCTGTAGCTGGTTCATGAATATATAACATTGTGCCACTAGAGGGTGACATATTACCACATGGGATGGCAAGGCATTATACTTCCTACAATAATGAAGCAGGGGACAGGTTGTTTATTGCTGATGGCAATCTAACAGAATTTCTTTTTAATTAATATTTGAATGCCTCCAGGGTTTTGTTACAGGTTATCAAATATATTTTATGACATCTTGAACCTAGCATTGGCTTCTTTGGAAATTATTATTGAAATAAAAAATAAATAAGTGTCGTATGCTTTAATTTTGTTTCTAACACCTCATGGCATGTATTTCCTTAGATGTGTAGGTTCCAGTTTATTTGAGTCTATAAATGTATTATAAGGTTTGTTTCTTATAACTGTGAATATCAGGAGTAACTCTGAAAGATATGACTATCAGCCACAGATAGTATATTTCATACTGTAATAACAGAAGATATTTGTGGTACTGATATATAACAACATACTTGTGGTGTTGATGATGTGATAAGACATAACTCTAATTTTCATAATGCAATAAGATGATTTCCAATCCAGGATGTATTTTTTTGGTGTATTTACAAGTGTTAGGAGTAGATCACAATTATGTGGTGCTTAGAATACCATATTTGCCCAAATCCAAGGTGACTTTGAATTTAAGATGACTCCCAATAATTAGATTCTATCCATGGAAAATTATAATTAGTGGAAGGTCATCTTAAATTTTTCCCCAGACTGTGGTGGCAGGGAAAGCACTGGCGGGGGGGGGGGGGGTGCAGATCCCCTTTCCCTCTACCCTCCCATTCTTGTTCCATCCTGCCTTTGACCCCCTATGTCTGTCCCCCTTGCCCCCCTTCCACTTACCCACCTGCTGCCTGCCTGTCTATGCCTGTGCCTGCCCTGTCTCTTGCCCCCTGTGCCTGCCTCCCTATCCCCTGCTCCCCCTGCAGGCTGCGCCCCACCCTTTGCCCCCCTAAGCCATGCCTGTCCCCACACTCTCTGTCCTGTTGCTTACCTCACTGCCTGCTGCTTACCTTCTGCTGGAGTTCTGTTCCTTCAAGGCAGTCAGCAGCAGCCCCAGCCCCAGCCCAGTTTAGCTAGGGAAGAATGGAGCAGCTTCAGGTCAAGGCCGGCCAGGTTGGGGCCAGAGGAACTAGAGTTGGAACAGAAGGTAAGTGGGGAGGGGATGATGGGGTGGGTGACAGGTTGCATGGTCTCCTCTGCTCTTCCAGCTGTGAGCCCCATTCCCCACCAAACAAACTGTCTGCCTGCTCCAGGTTGGTACTTAAATCTAAGATTAGGCACTTTTTTTTTTTTTTTTTGGATTTGAGTAAATAAGGTATGAAAGCACTTACACAAATTCGGTTTGCATTGCTAGGAAGCTGCATTTTACTTTATTGGTGTTTTGATGTCCTATACTTTTGGGCTTCATTAACGCATCAGTTTTGACATGGTTTTAATTTGTAATAGAAGTGCAGTTGCCACTACATTATCCAAACATCAATGGAGTTGTGAAGTACATTTGATTTTTAGTTTCAAACTGTAAGGGGCTGCTCAGCCCCTCAAGAACTTACAGCCCAGCTGCCGGGGGTCAGCAGATAATAGTCTGTTAGCTGGAAGGCTTGGGGCTACCTGGTTCTGTTACCTTTTGTATATGGCAACTTTCAACTGTGATAATCGTACCATCAGCCTGCTGGAATCCTGGGCTTAATATGCCGAAACTCCCAAGGAGCACTGTATTTACCAATTTGATAACTATGGAACTGCCTCATTAAGGAAAGACAAAGTAAGGATTTATCAGTTAGCAAGCATGGCCTCTAGTTATACGAGAGAGCTCATGAAGAGTGGGAAGTGTTGGAAAATTTACAAGGTAAGGCACTGAGGAGGGTAGCAATTTATATCAGGTATAAATTAAACTATCCTTGAAAATGTTTGTTTCATAAGCTATTGGTAAACATAGATCAGACTGATCCTCCCTAACCCAAAAGTAGCTGCCTAGGCATGCCAAAGACTGAAAAACTGCAAAAGAAAAGAACATATTAAAATTAAGCTTTTTCTTTAGGGGCCTTGTCATCTCCACACTGCTAATTTTCCCTCTCAAGTTCCTGACATTTCCTGTTGTCTCTTTGCGGTCCTGAATCACTGCCTATTCTCCATTTGACCACGTTCCTTACCCAAAAGTGGAGAAGAGAAAAACTTTCTTAGGAAGCTCACTTGCATCTTCCTTTCTTGAGATAGCGTATATACCCAGGAGCTGGTCGACAGAATTTCTGTCACATGTTGATTGATACAACTCTCTTCAGTGTTACCCTGAGATGTGTAGGAAAATCTTTCATCAGGAAATTTGTCAAGCAGATGAGACATTATGTTCACAGAATGTGCAAATGAGGAAATTCCAGCTGCTGGTCAGGGATGGGAAACAAGGTCCTACCAGATTCGTTTATTCTGGTTCTTTTGATCTGGACCTCACATCAAGTTAATCCTGGCTCTATCTTCTGTTTCATGTTTTTTTCTGTTGAGCAACTTTGACTGCACATTTTTTCATTTCATATCTAACTCCTATCATTGTATCTTTCTTCAACTTTCATCTCTGGTCCACCTTCTGTGCATGCCTTTATGTTTGTAAATCCTCCCATCTCCAGGACTGAGGGACATCAACCTTTTCTTCTTTCAGAGTCCTCAAGAAATGCTTTTTGCAAGTAACTGGTCAGAGTTAGTCCAAAAAAGCAATAGGTGCTCTTTTAGGAAAAAAAACAAACAAATTAAAAAAACCCAGAAACAAACAAAACAACGAACCAATCAACTAAACAGAAATCAAGACGATGCACTGGTATCTGAAGCATCAGGTTTTTCCTGTTTGAAGGAAATAGACTCCAGTCCTCTGCTGTGGGCTATGGATCAAGCCTAGAGTATCTGATGTGTTGTTTTACATGTTCCCATTTCAATTAGCAGTCACATGGACAAATATGATCTTCTGGGGAAGAGTCAGCATGGTTTTTGTAAAGCGAAATCCTGCCTCACCAATCTGCCAGAGTTCTTTGAGGATGTTAACAGGCATGTGGATAAGTTAGATGTCATTGACATAATATATATGGATTTTTAAAAAGCTTTCAACAAAGTCCCTCACCAACGCCTTTTAAAAAACTGAATTGCCATGGGACTGGAGGGAAGGTTCTTTCATTGCTGGTTAAAAGACAAAGTGCTTCCTTCTCTCTTTTACCTGTATCTTCTTTTACCATAGTTTCTGAGAATAATGTCTCCTACAGTTAGTGGACCTATAACAGGGTTGAATTTGGCTCTTATCTCCTTTCCTTTAATCGGCAAGGGAACATACAGACCATTGTGCAAGAGGTGGATCAGCCAGGACCTCTCAATGTACAGGGAGCTATAGTTAAGAATGACAGAACCCTTCATTATCATCAGTAAGAAATTTTCTCAAGCCCTTGGCTTTCTTTGGTTTTCCTGCCTGTCTCTGATATCAGTGTACAAATATTTTGTACACGCCACAAAATAGAGAATGAAGTTCAGTTCTTGCCTTATTCAAAACCAAGTTGTATAGCCCCAAAGCAAGAAGCAGTGGGATTGTTGACATCCAGTAATGAACAATAAGGCTAGAAACAGAAATTACACATAAATTGATCCGTAACTTGTTCAAATCTGTAACATAAACCACTTTCAAAATGGCCAAAACTGGTTTAAGATAAACCTGAAGGAATGTATTATCAGACTTAACTGATTTAGGTTAAAGCAGTTTGTGAAACTTCTGTCCCAGATCCCCTCCAGATTCAGGTTAATTTGCAGTCCCCCAGCATCCCAGGATGCTTTCCACCTCCCTGACATCCCCCCCGCTTCGCCCCTTACTTTTGTCTAAGACCCTTTATAGGCACTAAGGCTTTCTCTGCAATAGCATTTCTAATCAAGTTTTTCACCTATGCCTGACCATTGCTATGGCCTTACCAACATCAGATAGGCCAATAGTACTTTAACTACTTTGGCAACTTTGTGGTATGAGCACCTGAACAGGTGTCAGCATTTCCAAGACCATGAATTTTATCCGTCTGTAGTTAGAATATGGATTTCTAATAAATAAGATAAAATTTGCAGCTTAGGCTGACCTGCAAAGGTTGAATGGATTCAGCCTCCGGCTTTTTGACTGTCTGTACTTAACCATCATGATTGGAAACCAGTTCAAATCTGTAACACAACGGAACTTCAGTGTACACAAACTGTTTAAAAAATGACCAAAACTGATTTAAGATAAACCTGGATGGATGTAGTAGAAGACTTAATTGATTTAGGTTAAATTGTTTTTTTGAACTTCTGTCCCAGATCCCCTCCAGATTCAAGTCAACTCACAGTCCCCTAGCGTGCCAGGATACTGTGGAACTCTCCCACAACCCCACCCCCCTTGCAGGGTGGGCAAGCTAGCCTTGGTCCAGGCTGTCTCCTCCAGCTGAGAAAGGGGGGCATACTCTAGCACTCCCCAGCTTCTCACCTGGGCTACTGCATTGCTGATATCAAAAGTGAATGTCCATTCACTTGCTTAACAATTCAATCTGTTTGGCCTAGATTAATCTGCATTGATTGAATTAATTGAGCCTCAGGTTTTTTGACTCTCTGTACTTAGTTTTAGTTATCAAAGATCAAGGCCTTGTGTCAACATGGTCAATTGAAATGATAAGAAGTGAATGAATTCTAGTTCATACGATGCTGACTTGCAGCCACTGTGTGTGAACCCTTCAGAATGTTTTGGAGATTTGGCCAGCATTTTTACTTGATATCATTCACAGTAAAGTATAATTACTAGTTCACAACATCAATAGGTGTCAGATTCCACCGCTTTTAAAAAATATCTGTTTCTATCGCTTACATAGTAGCTTTTGTGCTGGGTTTGTGTTCCGTCTTGTTCTTCAAAGAAAATAAAATCTGATGTAAACAACCCTCAAAGGTACAATGATTTAATGTATATTAAAGTGTGAATTTCTAGACTGCATTTCTAGACTGTACAATGCTTTGAAATCCATCAAACAACTTTCTTTTTAAATTCCTCCTTCATTTCTTCCCTCCCCATAGGATACACAATGGTGTATTGTGAATCATTAAAAACAAGCTGCTTCTATTTAAAGAACTTAAAGAAAAGGGAAATAGTAAAGAGAAGAATATTTAAATAAAGCTCTGACTGGAGCTATCAAGAAACTTGAAACTAGGTAGGCTTTACATGATAGTTAAAGGAAATGGGTAACTAAGTTCTTATGTGTACTATGCCTGAAAAAATTAAATGTCCCCCCAAATATTAAGGGAATACCCTGATTTCAAAGAAAATGTACTTTGACACACTCAGAGAAATTTAAGATGGACAATATGCTTCTGTAGAACTCTGGTTTTAGAATTAAAGGATTTTTTACTGCTAAAATTATTTATTTTTTGTGTGTGCTTTTAAGGTAAAGCTTTCTTTCAGTGTGGACTGAATTCCAGTTTGAAGACTTGTTTTAATTCTCTCATAAAATCATGAACTGTTCAGTGTTCCGGCTCTTTCTGTTCATCTGTTTTAAGTAATTATGTGTATGACATCTAAGTGCCTCAGAATCAGTAATGTGTCTCAAAAACACTCCTATGACATAGGGAGAGTTGTTTACCCATTTAGTACATAGGGAAGAGAGGGATTTAGGTCATCTTTAATTCACTGTAGGTGTCTAACTTATTCACCATCTAGGTAGCACTGAGATGCTCAAAGTGTTCCCAACTAACTGCTTGGGTGGTCTTGTTAGGTAGCTACAGAGTGCGGACAGAAGAGCAGCTCCCTGCTGTAACTGAGAAGGCTTTGCAGGAAGTGCTCTGAGTTACGACAGTCCTCCCTGGACCAGACAGAAGTTCACTGTTGGTTCCAGGAGAAAGGGGAATCTAGCTGCTGCCTGCCAGCCTGCAGCTAGTTTCCCTTAGCAGCGGCCGCTCCTCCCTCCCAGCCTGTCCCTGTTTCAGAATTGGTGGGGAGGGAGGAGAAGGATCTTGTTCTAGGGGTTTCCCAGCCAGCTCTGGAGGGTGTGGTGGGTGAATTGGAGCCCCCGCAGCGGAAGCTAAAAAAACCTCCCTCTGTTCCATTTCCCTGCTTCCCATTCTGGAAACAGCTTAAGGCTGGCAGGCAGCACAAACAAAAGTTACAGAAGACTTTCTGTTTTGAAACATCTTCATTTGAGCCCTTCTGCAATGAGGGTTCAGATTTTCACCCGGTCGGCCATTTTTGAAGCTGTCTGCCGCTGTGCACTTGTTTGGTCGTGGCTCTAGACTGCTTTCTGTGGCGGAATTGGGCAAAATTGTCAATTGTCTCCACCCTAAGTGTTATCTAACACCATAGATTCCTAAATTCCCTTACAACACCATTTTATGCTAGTAGGCACACCTTCCCCAACACAATTTTGTGACCGCATCAACCTGCTAAAAGTAGGGGCTTTGTCATTAGCTGAGGCTGAGTTTCAGTTTCAGCATGCAGGGCTCAATCCAGTGTGGATTCTTGAAGAACAAAAGAACCTGGCATAGAAGGCAACCAGGGATGAGACTTTGGAGTGAGAGGGGTGTGTACGTATATACGTGTGTGCTTGTGTGTGCATGCATCCCATTTTACCCAATAGCTTGGTAGTCCAGACAGTGCCTGGGAGGGTGGGAATTCTATTGTAAATCCCTCCTTTGGTTGATTTGGAATAGGGACTTGAACCTGGGTCTCTCACTCTAGCTTGTCGTAAAGCAGGAAGTTTAATCTAAGCTTGTTGTGATATGAAAGTAACATTGACAGATTCTAGTAATAGATCAGCTTGGGAGAAAGAAAAATACTCACAAGTAAATAGTGCCCTCTGACCCACAGCTAAACAGCCTATTGCTTTGCTGTATGTCATCCAACTTTAAAACAGTTTAGAGTTTCTGGAGTAAAAATGTCCACAGTTTTAGAGAACAGAATTTCAGTCACTGACATTTTTTCTAGAATCTCTGGACTGTTCAGTCAAATCAGAAGAAGACACATTTTGGCTTGAGTGTTTTATATTTTTAAGAATTCAGGCATTGGATTTGATCAGATATGTGATCATATGCAAGAAGGCTGCCACTTTACATTTCTGAATTATGAAAGGAAGACATTATGAAAGAACCGCTTGCCTCTTGTTCTGCATGTTGACTTCCAGTTTATCTGGGGAAAAATTCCATACTGGAATCCAGGGATGGACATGGTCTGTAATATGTCAACATCTGTATGCTGGAAATGATTAGAGGCTTGCGGACAAGGTAGGGAAGAAGATCCACCATGTGAAACTTCACTTAATTATTAAAAAAATAAATACAGAGGAAGGTAGTGAATTTGAGGGCAGCTGTTTTTCTTTAAGTGTTAATACAGGCAGTAATTCTCTGAGAAGCAACTCTGTCAACATGTGGGTTAGCTTGCAGGCTATGCTTCTAAATCCTGTTTGTACACCTTCCACAATCCTGACAAGGCACAACTGTTTATCATCCATCTTCATTTTAAAGCTTGTTTTAGCTACCAGATTTCTAAACCAAAGTTATTTGCCTGATTTTTTTGAGGAATGTAAAGGAAAATATTTCTTCAGCATTTGAAGAAAACATAGGGATTTTTTTTCTTTTTGAGTTACAGGTCATTACAGTCATTAACTTAACTTGAAATTCTGGGGTTTTGCCCATTTTTCAGGAGCAGGATCTGGGGAGATAAGAATTTCTGATTTTTATTTTTTTTCAGCCATCAGATAAAATTTGTATGCATATTTCTTAATGACATTATGAAAGGTAGGCTTGCCTCTCTCATTCTGCTCATTGTTGCACTTAGAAACCAAATTTCTAAACTTAGTGCTTTAATAATTGACACAACACTCGGTTGATGAATAGCAGAAAGGCTTGCTTTATTAACTACCAAAAAACTAGAAAACTAAATGACAGAAAAACAAAAGACTTTTCCTTAATATTCAGTAAATGAGCTATTACAGTCCTTGTATTAGCTTAGCTGCACAGAGCTTTACCAAGTGCAAGCAGGAAGCAGCTCTTGTATAGCCTCACAGTGTGGGTCCTTCACTTATGGCTGGCAGCATGGCTTCTTGATCTTCCCTGGACCACACACACCTTGCTGGCAGTTCTGTCTTGCTTTTTATACTGTTTTAATTGTATAGCTCCAAAGCCTTCCCTCTTGATAGCTGGTTATTCAAAGTCTGAACAAAGCAGGCAAGGACAGAATTAACATCAGTCCCATGGCAAGGAAGTTGGGTGCCCAAGGCAAAGCCTGCAGTGGCAGCCCACCCTCGTCCCATGCACAGATCCAGGGAGCACACTTCCTCATGCTTAAGTGGGAGTATACGCAGCAGTGGGAGCTGCCTCCTCCTGTCCCTGCGTCCCCTCCCCCCGAATGAGTGACTCACAGCCCATTCCCGTACCCTATCCTGGCTGGGCAACACTTTGCTTTGGCGCCTGCGGCAGTTACCCGGCTTACCTCCCCCCACTTGCTACAGCACTGATTAACATTATAATTGTATCCAGTTTGTGTTTGTGAAGTTTCCAAACTGATCTTGGAATCCAGTGGGATGGGCATGGAAGGAATGAGGTACCTTTAGGAAGTTAATCACAGAATTCTGTTTTTCAGTAGTTATTTTAACAATGGAGCCTAATAAATAGCTGCACTGAATGGCTTATATAGAGATCAGAGACCACTGGATACAATAGGTGTGATTTTCAGGAAAATACACTGCTTTGACATAATAAATATTTAGAAATTGACTGCCTATTGAGAAATATGCCTTAATAAATGCAAATGCGAGGCAGTGAGGGTCAGTCAGTAGGTGTGAGGTAGGTTAGATGCAGTCACATAGACTGATCTAGCATAATAAACATTTAGACATCTGTGAAATTTTAGACAGATATTGAATGTTTACTTTGGGAAATAAGTCTTAAAGGGAGGAATGTGTTAACCAGGTTATATTTACAATCATGTTTTCAGTGCACCCTGGCTTTTCTCATTTCTTACAGGCTTTGCTCTGAAGTGGATATTTTAGTTCTTTTGTTTCCTTTAGTGACACTGAGCTCAATTGAGATATAGAAGTAGTTTTTAGGTTTCTCCCCAGGCCGTTTGGCTTTCTGGCTTGCTCTCTGAGTCTTGTAATATACATGTACAGTGTGTGTCAGGTCTCTGCCAATAATTTAACTATCACTTTTTTTTTTAGGCTCAGGTGCGATAGAAGTTTGAGGACTGTTATCATGCTAATGTCATGGATCTGGTACTAGGTACTGCAAGGCTCCACTCTCTCTTGCACCTAATAGGTTGCAAGCCATTAATGGAGTTTGATTTTCTTTGAGGCAGGCTTGTTATCACAATCCAGTCTCGCTCCAGACACTGTATTGCATTTTTGTGCAAGAGGCACTGTCCAAGCTTTCCCAGCTTTCATAGTCAGCACACTTGGATTTCCAGTATATGTACCACAACCCTCACTCTAGCTGGCTCAGATGATGCCTTCTGGGGCTGTGATGCTGAGTAAACCTCCTGCTTTGTCTTATCAGCTGCCTGGCAGTGCCAGGTTGAGAGAGTGTGAGCATGGCTCTGAGGAGCGCACTTACCTCTGCTGCTGAGAAATCTTTGCTGCCTAATTGCTTGTTTGTGTTGCACTAGAGTGGAAGCAACTAGTCAGGGTTTATTTTTCTGGTGGTGGTCTTGAGAGCTGGGAGGGAGACTATGTGAACATACCTAGTGTGTCCACTTTGACTCTGTTGTCCAGATCAATACTGGTGAGTACTGTAGAAAGTGAAGTTAAGTTTTGGGGGACCACTTACTCTTCCACTGTCTTGTAACAACCCACCAGGTCATTACCAACATATATTTTATCTTGTGTCATAGTTTTGCCTGCCTTTTTGTTTCCCAACAACCTTGTTGCTGTAACCCAGGATAGTCAGTACAATAAGAATTCCAGTAACCAGATCACAACACAGAAGTGCACTGATATATTGGTTGTGTATTGGCACTGATAAAAGGCAAATTAATATTATTGACTATTGGCTTTTTTTTGGCTGTTGTAGCCAATAATGCTCTCTGATAATTATGCTGGGGCCCCCGGATGCCTGGGTTCTCTCTCTCCTGCAGGGCTGGGGTCCCTGCTCCCGTGAGCCGAGGTGACCCTGGATATACTTCCATCCCCTCACTGGCGGGCTGTTTTGGGCTGGAATGGAGCAGCTGCCACAGTGTGGACACTGGCATGGCCTGGCATGCACTGTGAGCTGGGACTGGGGTGAGCACAGTAAAAGGCACTGAAAGCCACAGACATGACTGGGGCAGGGAGGGGAGGGCAGAGCTGAGCTGGCCAGCCTGGCCCAGCATGACTTAACCTGTGGGGGCTGGGGGCAGAGCCTGGCAGAGGCTGGAGCAGTCACCCCCCTCCATCTTGTGTGCAGCAGGGTCCTTCCCCCGGTGGGAAGGAAGCCTCCGGGAAGTTGTGGGGGAGGGAAGAGGGCAGCACTTTAATTAGAGCAGCTCTCAGGGTAGCCTCAGGCTCAGGCAGCTGCTCCTGGGCTGGGGTTGAAGGGCAGGTGCTGCAACTGGCACAGGTCACTTTTACATGTGCTCTGGGAGTGGGGGGGGTGCAGCGGCTCTGAGAGGTGCTCTATTAAAGTGCCACCATGTTTCCTGTAT
The DNA here is from genome assembly GCF_030867095.1 of Alligator mississippiensis. Lineage (NCBI taxonomy): Eukaryota > Metazoa > Chordata > Crocodylia > Alligatoridae > Alligator > Alligator mississippiensis. Next base: position 219,607,304 of record NC_081824.1, on the reverse strand, counting down.
CAGCGTCCCTATGCTTAGAAGTGGCAGTGGGGGTGCTTGAGCTAAAGCTCATATGATGAGCTTTATTACTAAATATTGGTTATCAGATTGGTATTGGCTGATATGGCTGGTTAGTAACCGGCTATTGTTATTGGCCAGGAAAATCTTTATTGTTGCACCTCTAAACACAGTAATTACCACAGAGTTGCCTCACTTCCACCCCACACATGCTCTTTCAAACTTTCAGGTGTAAATGCCATTAGTAACTAATGCTTGGAAAATCGTTGCTTTAGCTTAGTACATAACTCCTTTTTAAAAACTTTGGAAAAAATATCTTTGCATGTCTGGAATTTTATTACATCATAACTTCAGTACATAAATAGATTTTGCTCACTACCTCTATACAGCCTCACTGTTGCTTTTAAATCTATGCACAATGTATAGACATCTCAGGGAGAAGTATTTTCTTAAATGATAAAATAATAGCAATGATATTGGCTAATGCAATGGACAGATTTCAAGGGTAGACACTGTAAAATGTTTGAGATTTGTTGTTGTTTGAATACCGGGCATGACTCTCTGATGACTGAATTTGACAGAAAAAAGAAGCATATGGAGCACAGAAACTTTTAACAATGGCTAGGCAGCTGGTGTGCCCTGACCAGTTCTTGTTTACACTAAGTACAGTCATCTTATTCTTGTCTTCTGCTCCACCCATCCATTTGTTGTACCCACCTGTTGTCTCTCATCTTACACAGAGTATGTGAGCTTTTTTGAGATGAACTGTCTTCATTATTTGTGCCTTGTACTGTGGGATCCCTTATTATGATTGGCAGGTTTTACCACATTGGAAATAATAGTAATAATAGCAACAAGTAGGGACAATATCCTATGACACTGCCTATTATCAGTGAATTCTTTCAGCAACAGAAACCAAGTTACCAGGACTACATATCACTTAGGTATAGTTACTCTTGTTGTTTGATAGTTTCCATGGCCTTACAAATATAATGGCTAAAGTACTGCTTGTAGACCATGAATTGTCACTGACAGATTATTTTCAAAATGATTTCAAAGCATCAAATGGAATATGGATACTAATTTCCAGCATTCTGTACTATTACTGAAGCAGTACCAGTCAAATTTTTTTTTTTAATTTTATAATCTTCTATTCATTCACAAACACACACACACACACACACACACACACACACACACACACACATACATACCTACACACACAAGCGTGTGCATGTGCACGCACGTGCACACACACACACACGTATACATTTCATTTACTTATACAAAGAAAGAAAGATTATATAAAAATTGAAATCTGTTGTTCCATAGATTTCATAGACATTAGGGCTGGAAGGGACCCCGGAGGATCATCGAGTCCAGCCCTCTGCCCCAGGGGCAGGAAGTCAGCTGGGGTCATAGGATCCCAGCAAGATAAACATCCAAATGTCTCTTGAAGGTGTTCAAAGTAGGTGCTTGAAGCACCTCCAGTGGCAGTCTATTCCAAAACTTGGGGGCTCGGACAGTAAAGAAGTTCTTCCTTATGTCCAGCTTGAAATGGTCATGGAGGAGTTTGTGACCATTCGACCTTGTCATCCCTTGGGGTGTTCTGGTGAAGAAATGTTTCCCCAGATCCTGGTGAGCACCCACAGTTAACTTGTAGGTGGCCACCAGATCACCCCTGAGCCTGGCTTTTCCAGGCTGAAGAGTCTCATGGCTCTCAGCCGCTCATCCTCTCATTCCAGAACTAAATCCCTTCTCAGGAACTGGTTTACAGGAAGAAGAGACTTAACTTGGATTCCAAACAAATACTATTAAAAAGATGCAGCCACCAGAAGGTTCTTTTCTAATACAAACAAAAAATAACCATTTTGTTCATAATTCATTACAAGTCCAATTAAATATTTTAATTTTTAATATCCCTATTAAAATCTATAATTTTTACAAAAAATACTTTTTGCTATTAAGCAATATAATTTATAATAATATAAAAAATAGCAAATATGAATACCTAACAAAAATTACACTGTGGCATAGTAAGTGTTTGATATCTCTTTAGCCTTCTGTAAATTTCATAACACGTGTAATACAAATAATGTATCTAGCGTGACATAGTTATTATATATTAGTGTTAAGGTTGCATTGGGATGAAATATTAATTTCTTCATTCTTAAGAATTGCTGAGATGTCATCTATAATCATATACATAATCGAGTTGTCTGATTTTCAAAGTTGTTATATAACCCTAGTGGAATCAATGAGATGTCTGAAATTTAGGCCATTATACTCAAGTGATTAAAGACGGTGTAAAATGTTTGATCTTGATGCATTATTTAGAAAACTTGGTAAGATATAATAGGAAATGAATATATAGTTTAATACAAGGTTGGATTTATGGCTGACAAGTAATGTGACTTTTTGTGGGTTACTGATTCACACCGTTATTTTTAACGTTTAGCTGTAGAAGGACTTCTCTGATCAGAATAGTTAAAAACTTTAAATTGGCTTAGCAAATGAATCTGCTTTACTTTTCTTTTTTTTTTTCCTTTTTATCTAAAAGACAGTTACACAATGCCTGCATAGCTAGAACACCTATTACCATAAAATTCCCTATAACATTTTCTCTAGTGATTATCTTGTTAAAGAAGATTATTTTTTCAGATTTCAGAATAACTGGGGGTTTTTTGTTCTAAACCTTCTTTCTGATGCTTTGATTAAAAGGATTCAAAAGAAAATGACTGTTCTACAAGACAAAATGCTTAATACTACAATAAACCATTATTAATTAAAACTTTCTTTGTATGTATTTCAGAGAATTCCTCTGTCCCTAAGTGGCAGTGGACATAATATTTTCACAGGAAACCTTTTTAAGTTAGATCCCAGAACTTTTTTATGGCATAAGAAAAATGTGAAAAATTGTAGAATAAAATTGTCTATCAGTTTCCCTTTCTTGGAATGAATGGGGCCAACTCTCTACCTTCTTGCAATTTGTGTAGACATTTCCCTTGCTGTTTGAAGTGGCTAAAACTACTGATGTGTCAGGATGTGTAAATAACTGCCAAGTGAAGGGCAGTGGAGAATGAAGTTTCATAACTACACCTCGTGTCCATCCAGTATTGCTGGTATTCCTTATTTGTGGATTTTACCTCTGAATGAAGAAGGGATTATCTGGGATGGTGCAGGAATTTAAAGCATTGTGGCAAGATGGGATTCATTATCTCAGTGAATAAAATGTGCTCTTTTGACACAAGTTTTCAAGGCCCAATATTTCAGCCTCTGGCCTTGTTCTGTCCACATACTACCATCAAAAATTACTTTGGTGACGATGTTGTGACCTTCACAACACAGGAGATGCTGAGAACTTCTTAAATTGTTATTTTGCTGACAGTTTTTTCAGCACTGCTGGTTTTGAGTGGTGCAGAGACCCTGTACCAGCCTTTTTCAGCAGGGCAAGTACTTGATGTTAAGGAATATGTATTGAAAAAATTACTTATGTTACTTCTGAATCTCAGTCTCCCACTCATACCCTTGGTTATGTCCTTCCAGATTCTCATACGATCTTTTCCAATTGGGTGTTTGTTCACCATTATCAGGTAACATCTTTTTGAAATCCATTAAGTTGAGAAATAATTTTTCTCATAGTCTTTTTACTCATGTTCACACATCAGCTTGATTGACCTCTGTTACACATTCTCTAGAACTTGAATATCATCATTTCATAGTTTATTGACAAAGATAAAACACAGGATGAAACATGGCTTCACACTAGCTTTTTTCCCTGTTCAACTAACATCTTCCTTACATTCTAGTTCCCCTGTTTGCATATCCCAGTATTAGGCTTGTTTTCTTTTGGCATGGTTCCAAACTTCATATTATTGTACAACTACTTCCTAAATCTATATTTGTCACTATATTTAGCTTTATTCCTTGAGTATTTTCATGCTTCTTCTCTTTAATCTCCCATAAAGCATTATACAATATTAAATTCTACATTAAATTTATTTATCCCTTGCCCTAATCTGTTCCAGCCCTCTTCTAGCTCTGCATTCCCAAATGTATCTTTTGTTACTTCAGCATTGCTATCGTGAGCAAATTTAGGTATCTGCATCTTTGGCTTTCAGATTAGATAACGTTTTTAGTTGAACCATAGTATTGTGTCTTCTATAGTAAAAATTCATGCTAGGCCCTCCCAAAGAGATTGCACATCAGAAAATCTGTTTCTAATTAGAGCACAAATACATTGTCTTTGCTGTAGGTATGAAAGAGCACATCATCTAATATGACTTGAATCTTAAATATGACATTTAACATCTGCATTTCCATGACTCTCCAGCTTAGGAATGGTAGCTTCCTGTTCCTTAGGCAGAAAGGAAGGAATGACTTTGAGAAAGATATGGCAAAGACAAAAATAGATCAGTTATGTTTCACTATATTGGAAGACACTTGATACTTTTAAGAATTGGAACATCTTAGCTGAAAAAATAGCAATAAAATAGAAATTTCAAAATGGCAATGTTGTTCAGCATTGACAAATGTAACAAGTCTTATAAACTGGGCCTGAAAATACTCTTGGATGCTGCTTTGGTAGAAAGGTACTTCACGAAGTAGTTTCACTGAATTCTCATAATTTCTTCTTATGTTTATTCTCTTTATATTTGTCTGTCTTTAGTTTATTTGCAGCTAGCTATATATTGAAAGAGGGGAGGAAAAAAGTATGGTCTTTTACTCAGTACGTTTCTTTGTGAAAGGCATTCTGCTGTGATGTATTCCCCTAATGATTTTTGGTGATTTGGGTTTCTTGATCTTGGCACTTGGTATTACTAGTCTTGATATAGTCTGAAAACAACAGTTTCTTTACATACTATATAGTTTCATAATATACGTTATTTAGATACCAGTATTAATTGGGCGTTTCTGGTTATAAATATTTTGGAAGAACTCGTTCTGATTAATAAAACTGTGGGCAGGCACCCGAGCTGCTGTCCTTTTGCACTGTAGCTTTCCCTGCCTTGGTCTCCATCACAGATAATATAAGACTTGACCCACGTGAATTAAAACAAGTTAAGAGAAAAAGTCTGGTCAATTTGTCTCCTTTGCATGTCTTTGAGTATGATGATGCAAGTGGCTATGGCTGCAAGCTTGACCAAGCTGCATCAGTAACCTATTTTCCTTAGTAAATGTAAGAATAGCAAACTGGCACACCTACTATATCTGTTGAATTAACTTGGAGTTGCTGTTTACTGGCATTTTTAAAACAAATATCTAGTGTTTTTTGGCACTTTGCCTTTTGCATGGTATGACTCATGTGTCAGTTTACTATATTTTCATGGTACTAGGTAAAAAAAAAACAAAACTCTTTTGGGGAATATTAGAAAGTTCTAGCACAAATCTGGCTTAAGTGGAATTGAAGGCCAGCTTCAATGTCCTTGAACTCAATGAAAAGCATGCCACTGGTATCAATGAACATTAAAACCAAAGTAGAAATGACAACATTTTGTTGCTTTAAAGCAGGGGTGGGCAACATGTGGCCTGCGGGCCAGATGTGGCCTGCCAGGCCATTCTATCCGGCCCGCGGGGCCTCTAAAAATTATAGAAAAATAATATTTATCTGCCCCTGGTTGCCTGTCATGTGGCCCTCGATGGCTTCCCAAAACTCAGTAAGTGGCCCTTCAGCCAAAATAATTGCCCAGCCCTTCTTTAAAGGGTCCAAACCAACCTTTACAATGATCTCCTTTGTGTGCTTATGTTAGCTTAACAAATGAAAAACAATGGTACCATTTTCTTTTTTAGTTGGTACACAGTTCCAAGAATTCACCCTTCTCTTTTATATTAATGAAAGACATCACCCTCAAAATATTTTACGAGCATTGAAAGAATAGTATCTTGTTTTATTTTCTGCAGTGTCAAGATTTTGAAAACGTATCTACAATCCTACCTACTTAAGCAAGCTAGTCCCCTTACTGAGAACAGTATAGTCCACAAGGGCAAGGGGTTCAGTGAAAGCTGCAAAATCTGCCAACCATTTGGGGTGAATGCTCAGGCAGCTATGCCTTGCTGAGCTGTGTGGTGCACGTGCTATATGTGAGCTAGCTATCTTAAGGTTAGGTCAGGTATGTCTGCAAATGTGATCATTGCACCTTTGGATTGGAGTGTAGATGTATCCTGAGTTAATGAAAACTTTTGTTTTCCTGAACACTTCCTTGTCAGAAATATCCCATTTATATTTTCTCCAAATGTGGAACTGCTCTGAATTAATATGCAAAGTATCATTTGGCAAAATAACCATCTGCTGTTTGCCTGGTACTCACTCCTGCCACCTGAGTGGAGAGTCAAAATAGTCTATCCAACAGATGTGTGTACCTTACAAGTCTGTATGAGGTACTCTGGAGAGAGTAATGGAAAACTGCAGAAGCATCACAGAGGTTTTACTAAAAAATATGACAAGTTCCTAAAGAGGCCCCAGGGTATAAAATATTGAGTAAGAACTCCCTGGTGCCCAAATATATTGTACTAACCTGAATTGTTTTTCTTTTGATAGAAATCCTTCCAGACAAATAAAGCAGAGGACAATTTAGTCTGCATCTTGCACGATTTTGTTGTTTTAAGATAACAATTCCCTTGGTTTTTTTTATGGATTGTGAACATCACAGACTTCAGCAGTTAAGTTAAACCCAGAGGGAAAAAATGCTGAGTAGATGGAACGCTTGCCAGTGATGCACAAGCTAGAGATAGTCAAGGAAGGTCTTAGAAAATGAATCTCACAGCCAACATGCTGCAAACACTTGTGGATGTGCTAAACTGTATGCACATGAAAGTGCCATGGACTTGAGATGGGAATACTGGCATGTCAGTGTTTGCAGACCTACGGTCCAAAATACCACCAAGGTCTAAAAATTAGGCTTTACATTGAAGTACACTATAAACACTGTGTGTGATTTGCTAAATGCATGCAGGAATTGGCAATGTTTAAGTCAGGCATGGGCAGTTCTCTTTTGGGTATAGGTCTTTCCATTTTGGTATATACTGATGGCATGGAGCTTGGAACAGTAATGGAACTAAGGTCATTAATGAAGTTGTCACTCCCTAGTGCTTAAGTTGTTTTTGTGTCTTATCTCAGTGTCTTCTGTTAATAGAAAGAGTTGAATTTCATTAGAGTAAAATGGCATTTGATCAAGATTAAGTGTTGCTTTTAGTTCAAATAATTAGTAAACAATTGTAGCACTATTAATAAATGATCTTAAGGGCTTTTCATCATAAAGGAGTATGGTGGTGTGCTGACAACAATCATTAATTACCTTAAAAGCACATACAAACATTGGTCTTTAAATGGTCTCATGAGACCATCTCTACCCCAGACAGTTAGCCCATTTCTTTTGCTTCTCAGAATGCAAACTTTGTGCAGTAAGTATTTTATGGTCAATTTATTGTATTTTGTAGGCATTAAGAAATTCAGACATCTTATAATTTGGTCTGGGGACTATTGGCTTATGTTCACGATTATGGTTCCATTTTTTTATGCGGATGAAGCTGCGTTTTTGGGGGCTGGAAGCTGTAAGTCATAAAAGATCTACAAGGAGGACCATGCATGTAGTGGCCTTTCTGTGAAGGTGCTCTTAACCCACTGCCCTGTTGTTACCTAGACTTTCCTAAAGCCTTTTCTTCTTTATATTCAGCACTTTGGAACTACAGTCTTCTGATACTCTATATTAAATAATAGATGCATCAAACCTGCCTGACTTAATAGACTGTCTCCTCATGTGCAAGAAAGAATGGACTTATACCCATACCAGCCTCAGCTTCTGAACTATCAGCTGCAGGAAAGAAAAATACTTTCAAGGGCTGCTGATAACAATGGCTTTTTCTGCAACAATTTCTGGGTGCACTTCAGGAAATCTTTATGTTACAGGAACAAAAACCATGAAAGCATCTGACCCTCATCCAAAATAAGATGATTGTCTGTGGTTCATATAGTGCATTATGGGCAGTAAACTCATGGGGACATGATTTTATTCTGTATGTTTGGTCTGAATTCTTTAAAATGGAATGTAAGCTCTTTGCATTGGAAAGTGTCTTTTGCTCTTGTACAATGCTGGGAAAACTGCTTGTACTCAAATAACATTCAGATCATGGGTCAGAGCTGGGGAAGCTTCAGTAAATGTAAATTCAAGTGTATTTATCACCAGTGGGCTAATTCAGGAAAATAAACTGTGCAGACAGACAGACAGTTAAAGTGCTTTATAATTTATAGTTCTTTACAGCTGTGTTTCATCTGTCTCTTTTGTTGTAAGTGGAAGCAAAACTGTTGTAACTTTAAACCTGTTTCCTTCAGGTTTAAATTAACAGCAATTTCCCTCTACTATAACACTATAGGAGTGAACAAATGAAAAAGATAAAATGGTTCAGCTGATGCACCCTTTAACATCATGTCTCACCTACGTAGTCCTTCTTTAACAGCTTAGTATTATGTCCATCCACAGCCAAATCAGAATATGAGGAAAAGAGGAAAGAGACATGCCAGAATTCTTTGACAAAGAGAGATCTGCACAGACCTTCTTTTAAAAAGTAACAAGAAATCGCCCTGGGTTTCTCATACTCTGGATTTCATTGTAGAATTATTTCCCAGGTATAAAGTTGAATCCATATCCATTTAAATGTGTTTATTGCAACGTGGCTCTCTATTAGTTCAATTTTTCAAAAGCAATAAATAGTTTTTTCTTTATTTAAAAAATAGTAATTTTAATTTAATTTACATTATGTAATTTAAATTATTTAAATTTGAATTAATAATTAACTCCCCAAACCCTAGTGTATTTTGAGAGCCAGTATCGTATCTTCTTCATAACATGGCATAATTTGTTATACAGCAGTGAGGTATATGGCACTGTGTTTAAAACAGGAAGACTTTATCTGCTTGTGGGAGATTGCAATGTACTGCCCTAGGACACCTGTAGAAGTCATGGGGTTTATTCCTCATTAAATTAATTAGGTTTATAAAATTTATACTTGTTAGTTTTGGAGCGTCACATCAGTGTTTGCATGTACTAGGTTTTCAAACGAATTAAACTTTGGAGCATTGCATCAGTGTTAGCACGTACTAAGTTTTTGAACAAATTAAGCCCAGTCCCCGGCAATCACCACAGGACAGCGGGACAGTCCCCTGCTTCCCCCCTGGCTTGGAGCACCCCACCCCATGTGCTGCCACATAGCTGTAGGAGCAGGGAGCTGGCACACAGCACAAGAAAAACAAGTGGCAGCAATTCAAAAGTGGTAGCAATTTGAAGGGGTGAACTACAAAAAAGTCACAGTGCCATCTGGTGGACAAAGAGGCTTATTACATGTCTTTGAGTGTTTGCATGCAACAAACCCATGGATGCGATGGTTTAATTTGCAGCAAGCCAAATTAAATTACATCTGAGGAGTTTTAGTTTAATACACCAGAAAGACTTTTAAAGGATCTGGAAAACCTTCTTGTACAGTGCAAGAAAAGGCAAAAAACATGATGTATTCAAATGCCCTTAGTTTTGTGAATACTTTCCCATGTACATATAAATAATCCCACCTAATAGGACTGCTTATATGCATATATACATTTTTACAGGACTGAGGTGTAACACATAGTCAGAGATACAACAGTATGCACAGAGAAAGCAAAGGTTGCATGCATTTTTGTCTTTGTTTTACTCTCACTTGTTTTACACTCTGCCTCTTCTCCCTACTAAGGTAATATGCTTGAGCATGCAGTTGATTGCCATGGTGTATAGGTACAATTCATAAAAGAAATGTGCTTAGGGTGGTATTAGATTAAAGGTGTAAAAACCTGGTGCACTGGATTTGGAGGTCAGCCAGGCATGGTGGAAACACAGATGATGACATTTAAGTTGCAAAACAAAGGTTGAACTTTTTATGTATCCTTGACCAAGAAGAGATAGGAATTGCATAGTGCTGGAACGTCTTGGGAAAAGTTATGGTGAGCATAAGGTTACAGATTTGAGAGGAAGGATAATGGTGTATCCCCAGCAGTGATAAAGGGATGCCAATGGAGGAGGTTTGAGAAGGAAAATGAAAGGACTCCCTTTCGATCATGTTGAGCTGTTGGTGGGACTTCTAGGACTTTAGATGGAAAGACAGATATGTGGATAGGAATGGACATAAGATTTCTCACATCTGGAGAGAGCATGCATAATTCAGTGTAAAAGAACCTACATAGTCATATGTGCTATGTGCCCTAAAGATGTATTTATTATTATTTATTTACAATGAAAATGGAGTAAGTTTACTCTTCCCATATACCTTATGCCTGTTGCAAAATAGGTACTGCTGAATCTTGATTACTAAGATTCCATATTACTCAGTCAGTGTGGGTTGGAGCAGTGTTAAAATCCACGGGGATGCATATAAAAATAGTAGGGACTGACAATGAAAATCATAATCTGATTCATAAATGCAATCTTGATAGCATTGGGATGAAAACTGAAAATTTTCCATGGAGCATTCACAGCCATTAATTAGATAGTCACATAAGCAGTATTGTGCTGGTGTTTTTTACAGTAGCTAAGGGCAAGCTGTTCATGAACAACCACTGCCTCATTATTTTGCTCCAAAAACTTGAGGCTTAGTCTAGTCAGAATTCTGGAACAAAGCAGATTGGAGAAAATCCTCCCTCTATCCAAGGTAGCTGTCCAGGGGATACCAAGGCAGTATCTCTGTGTAAGCTATTGCATGTGCTGTTGGGTCCTGTAAGCAAGAGCAGTCTACCTGTCAAGTGCACACTGCTTATAGTGGAATTAAAGCTACCTGTAGATGGCCCTAAATGAAAGGTCTGCATAAGCCTAGCATGGGTGAGGCGCACTAATTTCTGTAGCTACCATCACATATGGCTGCCTTTGGCTCTTATAAGTGAGCAGGTACTTATTTAGAGGTGGGTAAGCTAGGGACATCCTTCAGAACAAATCTAGAGAGGGGCTCAAATTCTTTTTACCTGGACTCATAACAAGAGACTTTAATAGCTGTATCACCATTCTCAAGATTTGTGGGGCTAGGGAATGGAGGGGCTAAATGCCCCTTTAACTGAGACTGTATTTGCTTAGGACAGTGATTTTCAACCAGGGTGATGCCCGATCCTTTGAAGGTTGCTGTGAGGTGTGAGCAGATGAGCAAGATAAACTAAGTAATTACATGCAGCTTCAGGTTTGTCCCTGCCTAATCAGTCCCCCAGTCCCAATGCCTAGCCCCTGTGCAAAGGAGGTAAGCTCTATAATATATACATCAGGTTTTGAAATTGGGTGCCACTCAGTTCACAAAAGTTATCAAGGAGTGCCTTAAGGATAAAGAGGCTGAGAACCACTTGCTTAGGGGTTTGTTCTAGCATGCTAGCCGGGCTCATTTCAAAGCATGCTACTGACCAATAAGGAGGAATTCTTCCCTACAGTTTCCATGGAAAGTGAAATGTTTCCTGCTGCGTCTTACCTCCTCGTTCTTTTCTCCACCATAACAGCAGGGTGAAGGTGAAGGAAATATAATGTATTTTTGTCATGAGACATTGTCCTAATATATTTTGTTCTTTTGCCATTAAAAAATATCGGATGCTTTTTTCATTGTGTTCGTCAATACATTTATGGAGATAATTAAGACGATCGTTATGAAAAGGTCATTCTAGCATTTTGTGTTACTACTGATATTTATGTGATGTGAAGCATAAGTAACGCAGACTAAATTATTTTTAATTAGTGAGTTTTACAATATGTCACCCAGCTAAAATTAACAAATGGATACAGGCTAATTGATCGACTGCTCAACTTAGTCAAATGCTTTCAATAAAATGTGACAGAATTTTAATAAAGCTGATGGTAAATTAGGAACGATGGAGTGTTTTGTTCTTTTTATTGCATTATTTTTGGTAACTGTCTGGAGTACATCTAGATAAACTACAGAACTAAGCTTGAACTAGAAAGACCAAAACTCCCAGTGTATTACTTCTATTTGCATTGAGCAATTAACTGTAATTAGCATTCAAGTTTTAATGATATTGTATTTGTGAAGCTGATAAGGCCTTTGGGACTGTGGTTGCAAGAAACTTTTATTGTTTACTATATGCAAATCCATCCACTTAGCTTTAATTAGAGGTTGAAACCTGGAGCAATTATCAGCAATTGCTTTAGTATTAATGAGCTTGACAGAACTGTCCATCATAGTATTTTAAGTGATTGAGAATTATAATATTGAGTCCCAGTGGGTTCATTGTTCAAAGAAATTTCAGCCTTCTTTGAGCAAAGCCATTTTATATTGTATGCCAAATAGTTAGATCCAGTCACTGAAAAGCCTGAAGTCCTTGTAAGTTCATAAAACTACTATTTCTTGCATGATGGTTTGAGAATGTAGATGAAAGTTCTTTCTTTTTGAAAAACGCGCTGAAAATAAAATTTAAAAACGTATGTTTATAGGAGCAGCTATAACAATGCAATTTAAACTGCAGTTGCTGGATGTCTGAATAATACAGTTTTCAATAACTGTTGATTGTCTGGTGAATCTCCTCACATAATTGGTTGAAGTGTCTGGCTCTAAAAAGGTACCAGAATATTCTTATTTAAGCTCAGTTTTTTAAGAAATCAGAAAGGCAGAGAGAGATGTAAGGAGAAATAGCTGAAAGGGCTTTCAAAGTGCAACCTCTGAAGAATCTCACATTTTTATTTCACACTGGTTTTAAAGTAAACACAAGTATGTAGGGTGTTTTTCCTCCCCCATCTCCTTTACCTTTGTATAGAAATAAAAGTTTGCACAGCAGATCTTTTAGAAAGGGAAAAAAATTAAGTTAGTTTAAGTCAATGCTTTCAGCAAATAGTGTTAGGGTGGTTGTCATCTTCTTTCTGTTCTTACTGGGTTTTATTAAAATATGTACCTCTTTCTGAAAGCTTTCAGTGCTCTAGAGTCCATTTTTTATATTTTCATTTGATTGTTCTAGTTTGATAAAGTTAGATGTATTTTGGAACTTTCTTATCTTCTGGATATAACACAGGGATGTATATTAAACTGTAGTCTGCTTTCTGCATTTTAACAGCTCTTACATCCCTTAAATAGGATGCATCCATCATAGAAGGTTTTTCACAGAAAATGCCATGGAAATAAAATGCAGTTTAAACTTCCCACAATTGAGAGAGAGACTGCCAGATTTTAATGTGTTAAATTACATTAAATTATATAGTTTAATGTACCAGCAGTTATAAATATTTAGTACCCTAACCAAGGATGCTAAAATGGAAGAACTTATATCATGTCATTCTTTAAAAGAGTATTCTGATATACAGTATATCATTTGAAGTTCCTGTGACAGGTATGGTATGCATTACTTATGTGGCAGGATCTGTATTGTTTCTGTTACTAGCAGCAATGTCTCTGCACTGGTAGTCCCACTTTAAAGCCTGCCCCTCTTAGTTTACCATTTTAGGTTACCATGACATTCCTCTGTATTTTCCCTTTAAATTATTGAAATCAGTAGGATAGTAATCATCATGAAATGCCTTGCTCATCATCGAGAGACCATGTGTATGATATTAAACATAAATGGATGAAGGCTATTCTGTAGATATAGTATATGTAGACTTCAGCAAGGGTTTTTACAGAGTCCCACGTGCCTTTCTCATTACAAAAAAAATTGGAGAAATGTGGACTATACAAAGCCAATATGATAGATAGACATCTGGCTCAATAGCTGCAAGCAATGGGTAATTATAAATGGATTCATGTCAGAATGGAAGGAGTTTTTGAGTGAAGTCCCACAGGGGTTTGGCCTGGGTTCAGTGCTGTTCAGTGTGTGCATTAATAATTTGGATGCTGGCACTGAGAGTTTCTTGAGCAAGTTTTCAGACAACACGAACCTGGGAAGGATTGCAAACACATTGGAAGATTGGAGTACAATTCAGAAAGATCTTGACAGATTGGAAAGCTGGTCTGGAGCTAACAGGATGAAGTTCAGTGCTGACAAATGCAAGGTGCTACAACTTGGGAAGATGACACCTGACTGGCTGGGAGCACTACAAAGGATCTGGGAGTCTTGGTATATCACTCACTAGAAGTCTGCAGTTTGATGTAGTTGTATAAAAGGCTTTGGGGTGCATTCATAGACGCATTAGATGCAAGACAGAGGAGGGGATACTTCACACTGGGTAGATATTATTTAGAGTATTGTGTGCAGTTTTGGGCTCCACATTTTTTAAATGATGTGGAGATGTTAGAGATGGTCCAGAGTTAGGTGACAAAAATGATAAGGTCTTTGAAAGCAAGCTATACAAGGAGGGAAGTTGAAGGAAACAGGCATACCCAGTTTACAGAAAAGGTGCTTAACAGGGAATATGATAACAGTTTTCAAGTACCTGAAGGACTGCCATTAAGATGAGGGAAAATGCCTTTTCTCTCTTGCAGCACAGAATAGGATGTGGACCAATGACTTGAAGTTGCAGCAAAGCAGATTGAGATTGGATATCAGGGAAAACTTCTTCACTGTTAGAATAGTGAGGCAGTGGAATAGACTGCCTAGGGAAGTTGTGGACTCTCCATCACTGGAGATGTCAAGAAGGGGTTAGACAGCCACTGGTAAGGAATGATTAGTGTTCCATGTTCTCAGTTTTAATTAAAAAAAAAAAGAATTTTTCAGGGTTTATCTTCGAAACATAAAAACCAGGATGAAATCAGGATAAAAGGAAAAAAATAAGTTTAAATCAGGGAAAAATTGGCAGTGAGGGAGGGAGTAAGGTTGGAACTGGAGGGGGGGAGCACAGCCTGTTGACTGCTCCCAGGGCTGCAGCAGGAAGCAAAGTGGGGGGAGCTGTCAGTGGGTGCGGGGTGCAGGGTGGGGAGAGTGCAACTCTTGCTACTATGCACTCCCCAGAAGGGCTGTGGGCTGTGGGGCCTGTGCTGGGCTCTTCCTGGGGGGCGTGTGCCCCCGGATAAGCAGCAGAAAGCAAATGGCGCTGTGCCCTGCCTTTCTTCCCTGGCTGCAACAGCCTGCTGCCAGGCTGCCCTGGCGTTTGGGGGAGGGGAGGAGTGGCACATGGCTGGATGTGGAGGAGGGGGACCTGACCCCAGTACTGGCACCGTCCGCCCTGCCTGGGGTCAGAGCCAGGAGCCCTGTGCCCCCAGGCAGCGGCTCCAGACACCCTCCCCTGGCCCCTGCAGAAGCTTCAGCCCCATGGGCCCATGTGGAGCGGCTGGGTGCAGTGCTGCTTTCTCCCCCAGGCAGGGCTTTCATCTCCCAGGATCTGGGGCAGGGCTGAAGCCGGAGCCGCCAGGGTGCAGCTCAGACCCACCTGCCCCAGAGGCAATTCCCATGGCCCATCCCGCCCCGCTTCTGTTGAGGCTGTGGCAGGATGAACCAGCTACTGGGTCAGATTTGGGGGCTAAGCTGCTGGTTGTGCTGCAAGGTTTGCAAGACCAAATCATAGCTCTGCAGGCCCAAAACAACTCCTTTCCAGGCCCAACTGTTCAACTGGCCCCTCCAGTGAACTCCAAACCTAAGATTCTTCTGCCAGATAAATTCAGTGGGGATCCCTGTAGCTTCTGGGCATTCATTAATCAGTGCCACCTAGCTTTCTGGCTCTGCCTCTGGATGTATGCCCCAACATTTCCAGGGTGGGGATGATACTGAGTCTCCTGACTGGAGATGCCCTGGCCTGTGTCTTCCCACTCTTGGAGTCCTCAAGCCCCTCCTTGACCAGCTTAAAGCCTTTATCAAGGTAATGGCTGGAATCTTTAGAGGCCCACATTGGGCACACATGATGGAACATGCCCTTCAGTCAATGAAGCAGGGTGCTGTTCTGTGTCTAGTTATGCTGCAGAATTTAGGCACCTAGTTGCAGATATAGAATAGAATGAGGCTGCTCAGCACTTTTACTTTTGCCAGGGGCTCCAAGGAGATCTCAAAGATGAGCTGGCGCAGGTTGAGCTTCCTACAACCCTTAATGGGCTTACCAACCTTTATATTCAAATTGTTTTTCACCTGTCGGAATGTCGCCAGGAGAAGTGGGCCTGTCAGGAACCCAGAAGGATCTATGCTCCTGGCTGTGGAGCTCATGCAGGTGGAGATCATAAGAAACAGACTCTCCCGAGAGAAAAAGGCATGCAGCCATGTACCATAGCTCTACCTCTACTGAGGGAAGGTGGGCACTTTGCTTAGACCTGTCCCCAAAAGTGTACTGTCAGCTCACTAGTGGGAAAATGACCAGCCCAGCCTTGATAGAGGGGCACAAGTTGGGCCAGCTGCCTATTCCTCAACCAGCCTCTCTGACTTGTAGCAGAATCTCTATCACCCCAAGAGACTAAGATTCCCCTTTGCTAGTTCCCTTCTGCATACAGCACCCAGCCATGGCTGAGATCTGCGAATTGGCCCTTCCAGACACAGGGCCCTTGGGGAATTTTATGGACTTGGCCTTTGCCATACAACATCAGATTCCAGTTTGGCCCAAACAGATTTGTGATGGAGTAAAGTTGGTGGATGAGTTTACCTTCTCCTTGGGCCCCATCAGCCAGGAAATGGTCCCCCTGGACTTTTGGATAGGTGAACACCAGGAGCTCATTTGCTTTGATTTAATTTGTTTCAGCTACTTTTCAGTCATCCTGGGGACACCCTGGGTACCCTGCCATAACTCGGACATTTTGTGGGGACATAGGGCACTTCACTTTGGTTCCACAAACCGTGGGCAGACAGGTTTTCTGGGGAGCCCTTTGGCCAGGGCCCAAATTAGATGTAGGACCAAAGCTTCCAGGCTCCTCACACCATTGGCAGAGGTCTACACTATGAGAGAGGGCTGGTCCAACAGCCAGTGATCTGTCTGTCCCAGTAAAATACTGGGACCTGGCTAATATTTTCAGTAAAAAGGGGGTCAATCAACTTCCCCTACATCATCCATATGGCCACCCCATTTCACATCATGCCAGGGGCACAAATCCCCTTCAGATACATTTACGCCCTCTCTGAACTGGAATTCAAAGCTCTCAAGAAGTATATTGAGGAGAACCTTCAAAAAGGCATTTATTAGGCCCTCCACATCCCTAGCCAGGTCCCCAATTTTTTTTGTAATCAAGAAAGATGGATCTCTCCAGCCCTGCATGGTCTATACAGCCTTAAATAAAGTTACCATTTGAAACTGCTACCCACTCCCATTGATCCAAGAATTGCTGGACTGTCTCCACTCCACCAAACTATTCATGAAATTGGACCTCCAGGGAGCCTACAACTGCACTTGCCTTCATGAAGGTGATGAATGGAAGTACCATCTAACATTCATGATTTTGAGCACTTGGTGATACCTTTTGGGATTTCTAATGCCCCTGCAACATGTCAGCACTTTGTAAATGATGTTTGTGATGATCTATCCAGATGATATTATAATATTTTCCAAGATCCTGACCAGCATGAACATCACATTTGAGTAGAGCTTTAATGGTTAAGGAGTCATGGCTTATATGACAAATTGAAAAAATGTGTATTTGATAAGACAACTATTACGTTCTTAGGGTATGTGATCATGTCCAAAGGGTTGTCTGTGGATCTGAGGAAGGTCTCTGCCATCTTAGACTGGCAACCACCAAAGGATGTCTGTAGGGTCCAGCACTTCCCTGGTTTCACCAATTTCTATAGGCGTTCTCCAAGCATGTGGCCCCAGTCACTGCTCTTAAGAAAGGGGAATACTTCACATGGACCTGGAGGCTCAGGCTGCCTTCAAGGGGCTTAAGCAAACCTTCACCTCAGCCTCCATTTTGATACACCCAGACCCCGCCTGGCCTTTTCTGGTAGAGACTGTTGTCTCCGGCTGTGTCATTGGAGCTGTACTGGCCTAACAGTCAGGGGTGCAGGAACTTCCTCATCCATGGCCCTACTTTTCCAGGAAACTGACCCTGCCAAGTGCAATTAAAATAACATGGACAAAGAGCTTCTAGCCATCAAGTCAGCTTTTGAAGAATGGTGGCACTGTTTAGAAGTGTTTGGTTCCTGGTACAAGTACTACACAACTGTAAACATCTGGAATATTTGTAGACCATCTGGAATCTCAACCAGAGGCAGATCTAATGTTCTCTGTTCTTTACCTAGTTACATTTCACAGTCACCTCCCAACCTGGTACCAAGAGCAGTAGGTGGGCACTCTGCCCTGCCCTGTCCCAGAAAGAGGACTATTTGGAACCTCTTCCAGCAGCTCACTCCATGGTCCTGAGTCTAAGAGATTTTATCAGAGCCATGGTAAACCAGGACCTGGTGCCATGGCACTGCTCTCTGATTCCCCAAGATTAGTTGGCCTCTGGAATCCAACAGGACTCAGAAGGGGCGGAATCAGCCCCCACAACCAGTTTCTAGTTTCATGATGGCCTCCTCTAGTACAAAGGGCAGCTGTACATCCCAGAGGGAGAACTGTGGATCAAAGTCCTATGGTTGGGGCCATAATGCTCCACTTGAGGGGCACTTCAGACTTGTCAAAACCACCAGCCTAGCCCTCTGAAGTTTCTGGTGGCCCTGACTTTGGCAGAATGTGCAAAGCTATGTCACCTCCTGTGAGCCACAGAGCCTAACTTCGGGTGCTACCAATGCCAGGCCAGCCTTGGCACATGGTATCTTTTGATTTTATAACAGACCTGCCCTCCACTGTTGGTCACTCAAACATTCTGGTTTTAATGGATCTTTTGACCAAAGTGGCTCAATTCATTTCCTGCCCTCAGAACACTGCTGCTGAGAGAGAGTAGGGCTGTTTACTGACCACATTTTCCATGAGCATCATTTTGGACCATGGACTGAAATGTAATTTTTATCACAGAAATGTAATTCTTATCACATTTCTTCTGGGAACTCTTGAAGCTAGTAGACATCCAGCCACTTACCTCCCACCATCCACAAACTGATTGACAGACAGAACAGGTCAATCTCAATCAAAGACTCAAACAGTATCTCGAGGACTTTCTAAATTACCACCAAGACAATTGGGTCTCCCTATCTCCTCTTGAAGAACTTGTATATAATAATGCTGAATAGACCTCCACCAGCCAGTCTCCTTTTTTCCTGTAACTGTGGTTTCCACCCATTTTCATTTGCCTGTCTTGCCCTCCCACATGTGTGTCACAGTTGATCTAGTTACTCATCTCCACCATGTCCAAGGGGAATTAAAAGAGCACCTGGAAACAGCCAAAAGGCCCACAAAAATTTGCAGGCAGGGGTCATTGAGAATCACGAGTATTCTTGGTGGAAGATAAGGTCTGGTTGTCTACCTGCTATCTGATGTCCACATGGCCATCTGCCAAGCTCAGCTACTAGTACCTGGGTCCCTTTTACTTGAATCTCTTGAATGTATTTTAACAACCTTGCCACAGCAGGAGATTGGCTACCATGGTTCCCCTGCTTTGCAGGTTAGGGTGTTATTTCCTGTGGTTGTGTCGCTGTTGGCTGTGTAGTAATGGGACAGATGTGAATAGGATGTTTTTTCTAGGGATGATCCTGCCTTATGCAGGGGGTTGAACTAAATGACCTCTGGAGGTTCCTTTTAGCCCTGCTTTCCTATGATTGAAAAAGGAAATAACACCATGGCTAGGGACACAAGTTACACATAAACCCATTTAAGTGATCATAAACTGGTTTAAACCTGTAACAGAACAAAGGTTCAGTGCACATAAATCCATTTCAAAATGGCTGAAACTGGCTTATGATAAACCTGGTTGAATGTAATATCACACTTAATTGAACTTTAGGTCAAACCCCTTTATGACACTTATGTCCTAGACCCCTTCCTAGTTCAAGATAAATCACAGTCCCCTAGCACTGCAGCATTTTGCAAGCCTAGGCTGTCTGCCTAGCTGGAGCAGTGAGGGCTGGCTGACAAGCAGGTGTGGGGGCAAGCCTGGCTAGGGATGCAGCCCAGCCTGCAGGGAGGACTGCCTGCCCCTCCCCACCCCCTGGCAAACCCCGGCTGGGGTCAGGGATGGGGGTTAAACACCCCTTCCCCATGCAAACTTATTGCTCGCCGCAGCTGTGGACTACAAATTCCAGAGCCACCTGGAAGCAGGAAGAGGAAGTGATGAGCAACTCTGCAGAGTCCTACTGTTGTGATTTTGGATTGCAAATCCCAGAGACTCGGGGGCAGCAGGAGGAGGAAACAAACACACAGCCCATGCTGGCCACATGCCAGAGAGCCGTGCTCTAGTGCCGCCACCCCCCGGCTTGTGGCCTGAGTCACTGCAGGCATGTGGTTGCATTTCCTGAATCAAAGGTTTGTTCACTTCTGTTTCAATTTAACCTGCGCAGCTTAGACTAACCTGCAAAGACTGAATCAATTCAACCTTGGGTTTTTTGACTGTCTGTACCTAGCCCATATATTTCTAGATCACTTTCCTAGGCAGCTAACTATTTTGTGATATTAAAAACAAAAAAAACAGGTTGATTCTGCAGTTATTTGGGATTCAATCTAAGCTTGCCTTAGCTGTTGTAGCATTGTGATCCTGAACACCAAAGGGAAGCATAGTTTATGTATTGTATATGGCTTTTATTGAGATCTTACTTTTAAATCCATTTCCCAGATGAATTGACTGAGTCATAAGAAGCTTATTAGACTAATGCAAGGTCACACAGTGAACCAGTTGTCTACTTACATTAGAACCAAGAGGTAGTAGTATACCTTAGACTCTATACAATAATAAACAGTAATAATAACCCAGAATTCACTTGGAATTTCATTTAAGCAGGGGACCACACAGACTGTAATAAAGGGTTGATAAAAGGGGCTGTGTATAACTTATTCACCTTAATAAGGTGCATTTGAGCTGTACACTGCCTGTTTATTATTAAAGAGTGAAAATGAGATGCATTCTTCCCCCTGTACCCTCTGGCGCAAGAGGAAATTCAAAGATTGCTCCACATGTTAGTTCCTTATTGATATTGCTTCCATTATTCACTTTAGAATAATATACATTTTGGGTACCTAACATACCTAAATTGCATATGGCATTCATTCTTTGTATGGATTACTCTTCCATATTTTTCAGCAAAGAAACTGTTCTTTTCCCCCGGCTTGTATCCAGCAGCTCTAAAATTCTCAACAGCCTGCAGTTACAAGAGAATGGGCATGTTTCCTTTTAAAAGAGTGATCAAGGTGTCTGAATATTTTTGGGGGGAGTAAAATGGGTGGGGGGCGGCAACATATCATTTAATATTAATGAATCTCTCTATTTTTATAAGGTAGTTCATTTGAGATTAGAGATTTAATGTTTGCTCTCTTTATTTACAGTTCTGATTAGTTAGCTATTGTGAGCATAAAGATTTTAAAAATGTATAAGTTGCTGGTGAATTGAGAATAATTAAACTATATTTACTCATTCAATAAAGTGATTTTTGTTGGCTATTGTTGTTTGGAGCTTGTATTTCCTGTTTATGTTGCATTACTTTTTTTTATATTTGTAGCCAGTCATCTGCAACAGCTTTCTTAAAATTACAGAAACATGTGGCAGACTTTAAATTTTTAAAAGCCTTCCTGCAGCAGCATCTTGAGAGTGTTAGTTGAAACAATGTACTTAGAGGCTATCAGAAAAATTCCACCATCCTTGTGTTTTAGAAGTCTAGAAAAATAGAGTAAACTGAAAGTAGAGCTAGTATCGGTTGCCCTTTTCCTGGGAAGAAAATATTTTGTTCACTCTCAATTTCTGAACATACTAATGACAGTATAAATTGTGTGCACATTTTATTATTGTGTTGCAGCTTATTAGAAAACAGTCAATGTTGTCTGTCCTAGATTTAGCTTTTGTGATTACTTCCATCATGTCTATTAATGCCGGTCAAGAGCAACACTGACGAATTCTACTGTACACAATATGAGGTCATTGTAATTTGTTCCCTTAAGTCCCAGTGCAGAATGGAGAAAACACTTCGAGGCACTTATTTGTTACTGAGTGGAGAGGGAGAGATATGCGACTTCGTGGCTGCCTTAGTGTGGCTTTGATCTTCATTTCTTAACAACAGTGTACCATGGTCATTGCAGTTCCTGTTTTAAAGGTAATAGAGAAGCGGGATAATATGTGAAAAGGGGATTTACAATGCTGTTTTCAGTGCTGCTGAATGTATTATTAACTCCCACTGATTTGGCAGATGCTGTTCTGTCAGAGGAACTTGAGGGAACGGTGCCTGCCAGGAACCAGGTTTTCTTCCCTCCACAGCAAATAGTGCATACCAGTCAAGTTTATTTGTTATTCCAGATCTGTAAGTCTGAATAGTCTCTGCATACTGTCAGGGGCTTAATATTACCCCAGCTATGATTCTCATGCAGCAACACTGAAACAGGCTTGGGAATTCCCTTCATGCTTTAATGCAGCATTAACTCGCACTCTTGTCTCCTTCCTCCCTGACAGCTGGGGAGTATAGGGCAAATGTAGTTGGGCAAATCAATTCTGTAAGGTGCAGGGGAAAAGGGAGCTCAGGAAAGATTCTGCTAAGCAGTCTTCTACAAGGTCTAAGCTAGTGTTCCCCATTAGGGAGGGAGGACATTCGGGTATAGAGGCTTTTGGGGGAACATGTTATGAATCATCAGATTAACCTAAAGTCCCTAGGTCTCTTCAGCCCTGCCAGTATTCTTTGCTATGAGGAAAGAATAATATTGTCCAAATATTCATATTTAAAACATATGCATGTGTGTATATGTGTGTATATATGTAGGCATATGAGTGTATGTATGTAGGTATATGTATATGTGTGTGTGTGTATGTATGTATGTGTATATATATGGGTGTATAACAGGCCCTATTATGTTAATCAACCATCTACTCTTATGCTAGTGTTTAAAAAACAAATGAAATCTGAATAATACTAAATATTAAAAAAACAAACACCCTGTTCATATTAATTTCTGAGACCACAAGCCATTTTTCTA
Source organism: Alligator mississippiensis (assembly GCF_030867095.1). Lineage (NCBI taxonomy): Eukaryota > Metazoa > Chordata > Crocodylia > Alligatoridae > Alligator > Alligator mississippiensis. The sequence goes on along the minus strand of NC_081824.1, from coordinate 219,584,424 downwards.
ATAACAAAATGTAACTCAAGTGGTCATTTGTTTATACAACCAAAGTATTGTTGATTACCAGGAAATTATGCCTTTTATACATTTCTGAATTGAGATAATAGAGCTTACTCATGGGTTTCAAATGACTAATTCAACTAATAGAGCAGTTGTGTTTGATTTTTTTTCTCCTTAGAAACTGTAGGAAAAATATGATATAAGTGACATAAAAGTGCCAAATCCAGAAATTTTCAGAAGACTTAACTTTGAAGAATAACAAGGTTTTTGTGAACCCTTTTCTGGGTAGTATTTTCTGCTATATTTTTTCCCATTTTTTGAGAGTCTTAAAATAGTAATTCTTGATATGAATGATTATAGTTCTTTATATAGCTACTTGGATGTGATGGAAGAAAAGCTGATGACCAGTCAAAACAACTGTATAGTTCCACAGATACTTTTTTCTTTAGAGAACACAAACATAAGACGTAGGCTTGTAATTTCAGGTTTGTGAGCCAGCTTACAATTTGAAATTGTAAGCGAGGAGACAGCTTCCTGTTGAATAAAAGGCTAGTTGACAAGTTACTGACAAAAGTTACTGGCGAAAAACCTATCCATAAGGTAGGCCTACATATATAGCAGATGTTTCCTACTGGGAAGACCATGTGTATGTTAGATACAGATATCAAGCCTTTCCAGAACAAGACTTTACTAGAAAATTATTCCTCATGAAAGAACCTAAGTCAATACTTTTACCATGTCAAGCTCTTATAGCAGAGGGGAGGCTTCTGAAAAAAATGATGCCTTTTACAACTACAGCAATGAAAGCTCAGCATATTTGTTGTATAATTAGTTTTTGGTTCAGGTCAGCAATAAGGATGTTTATGATTCTTACTATTAGTCATTTAAAACAATTAATGTCAGTATATAAGCCATTAAAATGATAGTGACCTCTAGTTCATATGAAATAAAGAAAGAGATCAATTCAGTGTTCTAGTAGACTTCTAATCCACATTTTAATAGCATTGTATTAACTGAGCCATTGATGTTCCATTCCTCCAGTAATCTTGGAACCAAGTAACCAGTGGGCTTAGGGATACTGCTGACTGTCATGCAGAAGGAGTTTCTAACCTTTGCAACCATGACCAAGATCAAGGGGACTAGCCTAGGATATCGACACATTCTCTAACACATTGAATTTGTCTCTTACCAGCATTTTAGTATGCCACAACATTATTATATGGTGCACAAGTGGAATGGATTATCTGAGTGAGGTTGATGTGTTTTAATGTCTTTGCTGGGTAGTAAAGAAATTTCAGCATCAGGGAGAAAAACCTGGCTCCGCTGTAGTCCATGGAAAAATTTCCAATAATTCTGATGAAACCAGAATTTTATCATATGTTGTTAAAAGCATTTTTTCTAAGATGTACATATATAATGTGCGTCTACAAAACAGTGGACACAAACCATGACCACAGAATTTGACCCCAACATGTGTGGCCTCCTTTAGATATACCTTTACTACAAGTAGAAATGATATTAAGTTGTTTTCATTTTGTATTAATTTTCCATATTGCCATCAGCCCAAATTTAAATATTTTAAATCAGAATTTCTAACCAGTGTTGACAGTAGGCACTGTTAATTGTTGTTATTTTAAATTGTTATTTTATTTTAATTGTTGTTATAGTTTATTTTGCAACCATATTTTTAAATGCAAATATTCTTGCAGAAATGTGGAAGCTTGTAGTTCAGTAGGTCTTAACTAACTGGTAGGTTGCCAGTCACAATTCTGGGTACCCAGATGGGCTGAGGTTTCCATCGTGAAGCGTCCTTATTCTTCAGATTTTTCATAGGGTCTTTATTGAGACTGGAATAGATGATAATGCATGTGTAGGTACTGCTTCAGTCATTTTGGAGTGAGAGCAACATCAGCTTTCATTCCTTGATCTATGCTTTTTTGGAATAATACATCAGAGTCTTGTCATTGTGTCTTGATGTGACTATATCCATATCCCTTTGATGGTTCGAAAGACCTGATTTTGAGTCTCTACCCACACCTCTCTGCCTAGAATCCACTGCTGACTTAAACAGTCAACTTTGGCTTTTATGTTTAGTGCTATTACAAAGAGTAGATGGTGTTGTACACTTCTAAATGGTGACAATATTTAATATAGGTTGAGGCTTCTGATTCCAGCTACTTGTTCATATGCGTGTGGTCATGTTGCCATTGGGTATCACAGTCAGTGTTCCCGTTGGAAGTTCCATTATTGGCTGCTGTGCTCCTAGCTCCAAAATACCATGGGGTTTTTTCTGTTCTTTTATTGTTTCTGCTGATGTTGTTGAACATATTTTTTTAATTATTCCTGCTGCTCTCCTTTGCCTGGACTGCAAAAAGCATTTCTCTTTGTCACTGGAGTCTAACAGTGGACACCTAGTGTAGCCATCTAGTGTCACCACCTGGACACAAGAGAGCAGGTTGACATTGTATACCTTGACTTCTAAAAGGCCTTTGATCTTGTATCCCACAATGTCCTTGCAAGAAAATTGGGGGATTATGGGCTTAACTCTGAGACAGTCAGGTGGGTGAAAAACTGGCTGCAGAATACAACCCAGAGAGTCGTAGTGAACAGATGTGTGCCATCCTGGCATGAAGCAAGCAGCAGTGTCCTGCAGGGGTCGGTACTCGGTCCAGTATTTTTCAATATAAAGTGCTCCACCTCAGGACAAGCAACCCCCAACACACCTACAGGCCGAGCAGCACCAAATTGACTAGTACCATGAATGAAGGGGACCTGGGGGTAATAATAGACCACAGTATGAATATGAGCTGGTAGCATGATGCTGTAGCCCATAGTGCAAATAATACTCTGGCATGCATTAATTGATGCATCTCCAGCAAAGCCAAGGAGGTGATTCTTCTGCTCTACTCAGCGCTGGTGAGACCACAGCTAGAGTACTGAGTCTAGTTCTGGGAACCACACTTTAACAAGGATGTGGACAAGCTTGAGAGAGTCCAAAGACGAGCCACCTTACGATCAAAGTCTTAAAAGGCAAGCCATATGAGGAAAGGCTGATGGATCTGGGGCTCTTCAGCCTGAAGAAAAGGAGGCTGAGAGGGGACCTGGCAGCAACTTATCGCTACACTAGGGGAGCACATCAAGCGCTCAGTGAGCAATTGTTCATCAGGGTACCCAAGGGGAAAACCAGGAGTAATAGCCACAAACTCCTGGAAGATCGATTCAGGCTCAACATTAGGAAAAATTTCTTCACAGACAGGTTATCCAGACTGTGGAATAATCTCCCTCCAGAGGTGGTGCAATCACTTACCCTGGAAATCTTCAAGTTATATAAGTAAGTACCTTCCTGGGGTCACCTGACCCCCACTTATCTTTCCTGCCTGGTGCAGGGGGCTGGACCCAATGATCTTCTGAGGTCCCTTCCGTCTTACAATCTTTGAATCTATGAAACAGTTATTGGCCAAAACTGTGGCTAATAACTATGTTAGTCCTCCTGCTTTTCTTCATAGAGGACACTTTAGTTTGGCTTCCCCCTTTCTATGCACTTATTCACAGCTGTCTCCGAGAGATGCCTAGAAGCTTGACTCTTGGCTGAAGATGCAGTGGTGTTGATGAAGGAAGGAATTTGGGTGCTCATGGAAAAAAAAAGTTTGAGTCAGTTTAATTGATTTAAATTTATTTCTATGGGTTTTTGGAATTAGCCACCTACTTTAAACAAAACCCCCAAAATATTGTAGTAAGATACTTCAGTAGCAGATGCCTCAATATCACTGAAAAACCCTCTGCTCCTGTGTCTGGTTCTTAAAGGTTTTATTAATGTGTTGGTCTTTTAATGCTCTTGCAGAAAGAGGTAGCTACAGCAGCCACTTTAGAAAAATACTATTTTTTCTTGGCTTTTCTATCCATGAATGGTAAATACTGCCCTTGTAGAATGCTTAGTCCTTTCTTAATAGTTTCCTGCTCTAATCTGATTACTTTTTAAATGAATGTGTACATGGGGATTAAAAGTTCTTTTCTTACCTCCTTTGGGGAAAGCATTTAGTATGGTAAAGATTTTAAAGAATATTTGTGTTTTTAATATACTTATTTTTTGCCTTGTCCTCTGGCAGCCATCCAGAAGCTCAGGGTGTACCAGAATATAGATGTAGAAAACTTTTATAGAAAAAATCTACCCTGTTGTATTTACTTAGTCTCTTCCTTTGGGCTGATGGAATTTGCTGATGACACTAACTGGGGGACATATTGTCAATTTAGTGGGTTGGGATATGCAGAGAGACCTGAATGATCTCAGATCTCAAGTAATAGAAATAGAGTGAAATTCAGTAGTAAAAAAAACCAATGCTGTGCACTTGGGGCCTAATATTTTTTATTACATTTACCCTTCCAACTCTAATGTTCCATGATTCTACTACATCTTTAGAGCTCATCAGTTGAAAAGAACTAAGATAAAAAAAAAAAATTGAGCGTACTTATCGATCAGAGCATGACTATGAGCAACCAGGGTGATGCAGCCATGAAAATGTGAAATGCAGAATGAATTTCTAAAAGGAAGGGTGCATGAGAAACAAAAGTCAGAGTCAATGTGATGTTATATAGTAGCAATTATGGGATTCCCCTCTGACTTTTTCCCTGAAAGTAGGGATCTTCTATCTGGCTTGGTACGAGAAACATAACTGAAAGTTGGAATTGGAGCTCCTCACTGAGATGGGAGATTACTGTTGAACTTGTTTTTCCCATAAATTCTTGCATTTTGACCCTGTAGCCAGACATCCATTCCCTATCCTCTTGAGAAATGCTTTTACATGACTCTTGATGGCATGTTCTCCTCCAAGAAGAATCCAATTTGCCTCATAACTGAGTGGAAGGTAAAGCCTTGAGGTTTTTCACAGCTCCTTTTGCACTGGCACTGTAGGCAACTAAACATATGCATTTGATGAAAGTTAAGTATAGTCCCTCTTCCTAAAATCTATTAAAGTAACAAGCAGCAGTTAGTGAGAGAGAGGATGAAAACACTAAAGAGCAAGGAAAACTCCCTTTCAAGAGGGTGACATGGAGTTGACAGAATATCCAGTATAGTTTAATTCTGTGCCAGTAGCATCCTGTATAGGAATACACATGATATGCAGAAAACTCAAAGCAATTAGTTTTATATTGGCAATGAGTGACATTGTAGTATATGGAAGTTGAATGGAAGAACCATTTCAGAAGCAAAAACAGAATCTGTGTTAGAGTACTCTTATTCAGAGGTTGGCAACCCATGGACTGTATCCAGTCTACAGAGGTCCAGCACAGTGGCACAGAGCTGCACATCTCCCCTGGAGTGCTCCCCTCTGTACTTCTCTCACTGCAGAGGGTGTTATAAATGTTAGCAATATAAATCACAGAATTTCAAACTGAGATACACACCTTCACTATAATAATGGGGGTGGAGCTTTGGATTGGTACACACATGGTATGCAATAGCATTGCTATACATGGCTGAATATGCAGATGCAAGTTGGATGTAGTGGATATGAGCTTTAGTATTTAGTAGATAAAGGGATATGCAACCAAAACAGTTTGGAAACCACTGTGCTAGAGCATGGCATAGTGATGAGGACCATGTGTATTTGACTCATTCTTAAAGAGCTAGCAAAACAATGTGATAGCAGATCACAAGATTATTAAAAAATATTATTAAAACTAGTGATGAAAAATACCAGTCAAGTTAAAAAGCAACATGAGAAGCCATTCCTATTACAGCTTCTTGTTGAAAATGGGGTAGCCCAGTTAATTTTGTGTGATGTGTTGTAAAGCAAAATAGGTTTCATTCTCTTAAAACCTCCATCAAATAGTCACTCACTGAGCTGTTTTTGCTTAGCTGGGCAGGTAAGTGCAAGTTGGAACCTCTCTATTATGGCACCTAATCAGTGTGTCGTATGAGACTTTATTTGTTCAAAAAAAGTGTAATAAGAGGAGCAAAGTGACTTACCGTGGTGAGTTTAAAGGAAAGAGAAAATAAAAGCAATGAATGTTTGATGGGTTTAACTGCCTGGCAGCAATGGATGGCTTTCTTCTCCATAACTGTAGTATTAATATGCTTTGTCAATTAATTTTTTGACAAAGAAAAAAAATTGTAATGTCATGTTCAAATGATAGATTTAATGATTTTTCCTGTTTTAAACCCTGTGTTATTCAACACTTTTAACTACGATTTTAAAATCATTACCAGTCATATTTCTTAATAATTGACTGCAACTTTTGTAATCATTATCACTTTTCATTTGGCATGGAATGGTAAAGGAGAACCTACAAGGTACACTAGATGTGCAAGGCAAAAGACACAGTGTCTTAAATGTGTGTGTATAAATCTGGTGAAATGACTTAGCTTTTTATGATGAGTATAAATCCTCTTTCACTTTTTGAAAGTGATAGACAGTGGATTTTGAAACAGAAACAGGTTGTGACAAAGGACCTGGTGAGAATATAGGATTTTAAAAGATTCATTAAAGTCTCAAAGTCTGATCTAACAAGGAGGGAAAGGTAATTCTTCATTCCTGTATGCTTTTTGAAGGACCACTGAAAGATGCAGTAGTTAAGCTGCCTTATTAATCACATTTTATTGTTAAGGCACCCACTAGAGCTAGGCCATAGTTAGAGGTCTCCGTTTTTGCATTAAAAGCTCCTATTAACTGGATTTGTGACTTGGCATTTAACATTTTGGCCTAGATACAAATTTTGGAGTTTAATGTATGTTGTGCTTCCAGGACTAGATGGATTAGTAATTCTTTTTTTTTTTATAATTTTCCAAAAAATTGTTTAGATAAGGGGATACGTTACAAAAAAAGTCTAGATTCTTTACTTCTGAGATAGATATAGATAAGATACATTAAATTAAAAAAAGAATATGGCAAATGTCAGGGGAACATTTGCTGTTCACTTATTGAAAAATATGAAGAAGAAAAACCAGTTTTGAGTGTATAATGCAAGTATGGAAAAGTAAACTAAAAATGAACAAATAATGGGAAAACCCATGTTATTGTTATGCAAGGTGGCATAGAACCAAAGAGTAATCTCCTCCCACCCTAATTAATTTATTGCCGCGGTGGGGGAAAAGGATGGGGAGAGCCCTGCCTGCTGCAGCGGCTCCATGACAGCCCAGTCCAGCCCAGACTGGGCACAGGGAGCTGGGAGCAGTCTAGGCACACAACTTTCATGGCCCCAGCCCAAGCCACAAACTGACTGGGAAGGACCCTGCCCTCATGGCCTGGCCCAGCCCTGCCATCTGCCTGTCTTGCCCGGGGCTGGGGTTGCAGGAATGAGTCAGGCGAGCCCGGAGGTGCTACTGGAGATGGGTGTAGAGGGGCCAGGATGCAGAGGCAGGGCCCTTCCTAGCTGGCTAGGGCTGTGGGACCTGTGAAATTGTCCTGGGTCAGCCTGGCCCACAGCCCCAGCCCTGGGTGAGCTGGGCAGATGGTGGGGCTGGCCTGGCCAGGAATTCTTTGGAGAACTGGCAGAGGCTGCACACTCTCAGACCATGTCATCATGGGTGACTTCAACTACCCAGACATCTCATGGGATGAGCACTCAGCTAGATCCTATCACTCACAAAGTGTTGAGGAGCTCTATCTAACACAAGAAGTCTACAGGCCGACTAGGGTCAAGGCACTCCTAGACTTGGTTCTGACCAAAGGGGATGGTCTAGTGAGCCAACCTGAGGATTGAAGGGAAACTGGGTGACAGTGACCATGAGATGATCACTTTCTCCAACCACCATACGTCAGGGAAATTGGCCAGTAAAGTAGAAATCCTTGATTTTAGGACAGCTGACTTCCACAAGCTTAGGGGATTGGTTGGTGAGGCCCTGCGGGACCATGATCCAATGAGGAAGTGGGTACAAGAAGAGTGGGTGTTCCTTAAGGAAGCGATCCTAAATGGTCAAAGGAAGTCCATCCCATTTTGTAAGAAAGGCAGCAAAAGCACTGGGAGACCCCCTTGGCTCAACAGGGAAGTCATGGACCTCCTGAAATTAAGACAAAAAACCTACAAAGCATGGAAGTCAGGAATAAGTGCTGAACAGGAGTACTTGGCAACAGCCCGCACCTGTAGGGAGCAAATCAGGATAGCAAAAGCACAAACAATACAGATTGGCAACCAAAATCAAGGACAAAAAAAAGTCCTTCTTTAGATATGTAGGAAGCTGGAGAAAAAATAATGAAAACATAGGGCCTCGATGAATGAAATGGGATGGCTGATAACTGACACTCAGGACAAAACTGAACTCCTGAATGAATGCTTCATATCGGTATTTCACCAGTCCAAGGGTGTTAGCCCACTTGACAGGATACAGGATGATCATGGTGGGGATGACCACCCCCCATAGTTGGCATATATCTTGTGGGGGAGCACCTACAAAGGCTAAATATTTACAAGTCAGCAGGACCAGATGATCTGCACCCGAGAGTGCTAAAAGAACTGGCCGATGTCATTGTGCGACCAGTGGCAAAGTTATTTGAAGACTTGTGGCTCTTGGAAGTGGTCCCAGAAGACTGGAGGAAGGCCAACATGGTGCCTATCTTTAAGAAAGGGAGAAAGGAGGACCTGGGAAATTACAGGCCAGTCAGTTTGACCTCAACCCCTGGAAAAATCTTGGAGAAAATTATCAAAGAATCCATTACAGACAGACTAGCAGAAGGCAGTATTCTGAAGGATAGCAAGATTGCTTCATTAACGACAGGTCATGCCAGACCAACCTCATTTCCTTTTATGATCAGGTTATTCACCACCTGGATGGGGGAAATGAGTTTGATGTCATATAACAGGACTTCAAAACAGCCTTTGACCTGGTCTCCAATGAAGTCCTCATGAAAAAGATTGGGAAAATGCTGCCTCAACTACTTTACAGTCTGGTAGATAGGTAACTGGCTCCGTGGCAGGACCCAGAGAGTACTGATAGATGAAACTGAGTCATGGTGGGAGGTGACCAATGGCCTCAGGGCTCAGTACTTGGACCAGTGCTTTTCAACATGTCCATCAATGATTTGGATCCCGGTATTAACAGCAAACTAGCAAAGTTTGCTGATAACACCAAACTATGGGGGAGTGTGGTCATGCTCAAAGACAGCCTGGAAATACAGGCTGACATGGACAGGCTTGCGAGGTGGGTGGACCTCAAGCAGATATTGTTTAATACAGAGAAAGGTAAAGTGCTCCATCTGGGGAGAAGTAATCCAAAACACACTTAAGGCTCGGCAGTGCTATGCTTGCCAGCACCACAACCTAGGCATTAGTGACCATCGTCTGCTGGAATTTACTAGCTGGCGCAGGGTGATAAAAGCAAGCAGTAAGGCAAAAGTCCTTGACTTCAGGAGGGGCGACTTCAATGAGCTAAGGAGATTAGTAAGAGAGACCTTGGAGACTTGGAGCCTCAATGAGATGGGAGTCCAGGATGGGTGGTTGTTCCTTAAGGAGACGATCCTCCAAGCTCAGAGGGAGTCAGTCCCAATGTGAACCAAAGGGGTCAAGAGTGGTAAAAAGCCCCCTTGGTTTAGTAAAGGCATCCAGGAGGGCCTGAGCAGGAACCAAGACAGCTCCTCCACTAGGATTACAGGCAGGCTCAGGGAACATGATGCCAGGCCTAGGGTCAGGGACAATCTACTTAGGGAACTCTTGGAGGGGCTGAACGTGTTTAAATCAGCAGGTTCAGATGCTCATCATCCAAGGGTACTGAGGGAATTGGCAGAGGTCATAGCAGGGCCCCTGGCACAGGTGTATGAGCACTCGTGGTGCTCTGGCCAGGTCCAAGAAGACTAGAAAAGGGCCAGTGTGGTCCCCATTTACAAGAAGGGGAGAAAGGAGGACCCGGGTAACTATAGGACAGTTAGTCTCACCTTGGTCCTTGGGAAGACCTTTGAGAAAATTATCATGGACCACATCTGCGGGGGCCCAGCATGGGAGGTAATGCTCAGGGGCAACCAACATGGGATCACTGAGGGCAGATCCTGCCTGACTAACCTGGTGTCCTTTTACAACCAGGTCACAAATTCCTTGGATGTGGGCATTGAGGTAGATGTCATTTACCTGGACTTCAAGAAGGCCTTTGACACTATTTCTCACCTCATTCTCATAAAAAAAACTAAGCGACTGGCTCTGATGCCTACACAGTCAGATGGGTGGCAAATTGGCTCTATGGTCACACCCAGAGAGTGCTGGTAGATGGGTCGTTTTTGACCTGGAGGGATGTGGGCAGTGGAGTTCCCCAGGGCTTGGTCCTGTGCTATTCAATATCTTTATCAGTGACTTGGAGGTGGGTGTGGAAAGCATGCTGTCCAAATTTGGTGATGACTCAAAGATGTGGGGCGAGGTGGGCAAGCTGGAGGGGAGGGGCAGAATCCAACTAGATCTAGACAGGTTACAGAGGTGGGTGGATACGAATAGGATGGAATTCAATGCAGATAAGTGCAAGGTGCTGCATCTAGGGAGAAGGAACCAGCAACACACCTATAGGCTGGGGAACACCTTTCTTGTCAACACAGTGGCTGAAAGGGATCTTGGCGTCATTTTTGACTCCAGGATGGACATGAGACGCCAATGCACAGAAGCGGTCAGTAAGGCTAACTGTAACTTGTCGTGCATCTACAGATGCATCACAAGCAGGTCCAGGGATGTGATCCTTCCCCTTTATGCAATGCTGGTCAGGCCGCAGTTGGAGTACTGCATCCAGTTCTGGGCACTACACTTCAAGAGGGATGTGGCTAACTTTGAGACGGTCCAGAGGAGGGCCACTCGCATGGTCAGGGTGCAGCAGGCCAGGCCCTACAAAGATAGACTAAAGGGCTTGAATCTATTCAGCCTCCACAAAAGAAGACTGAGAGGGGATCTAATGGCCATCTATAAACTCACCAGGGAGGACAAGCAGAAAATAGGTGAGGGTCTGTTCCCCCTGGGCACCACCTGGGTTAACAAGGAATAATGGCCACAAATTGTTAGAGAGAAGGTTCAGGCTGGACATCAGGAGGCATTACTTTTTGGTTAGGGCTGCCAGGCTCTGGAATGGGCTCCCAAGGGAGGTGGTACTCTCCCCTACCTTGGGAGTCATCAAGAGGAGGTTGGATAGATGTCTGGTTGGGGTATTATGATCCCTTCACTTGTTCCTGCCCAGGGCAGGAGGTCGGACTTGATGATCTCTTCAGGTCCCTTCCGACCCTAGAAACTATGAAACAACTGAATGAGACTTGGGTGTTGTGACAACAAAATGAACATGAGCCACCAATGTGATGTCGTAGCTGGCAGAGCTAATTGGCATGCATCTAGTGAGGCATCTTGAGCAAGACTAAGGATGTCATCCTCCCTCTCTACTCGGCCTTGGTGAGACCACCGTTAGAGTTCTGCATCCAGTTCTGGACACTGCACTTCAGGAAGGATGTGGAGAAACTCAAGAGAGTTCAAAGGAGGGCCACGTGCATGATTAGAGGCCTAGAGTCCAAGTCATACAAGGAGAGGATGGAAGACTTTGCACTGTTCAGCTTGGAGAAGAAAAGACTCAGAGGGGATTTGGTGGCAGCCTATAAGTATATCAAGGTTGTACATCATGGCCTGGGGGGGAGCATCTGTTCAAGAAATAATAGGCACAAGCTGATTGAGGATTGCTTCAGGCTAGACGTAAGGAAAAACTTCTTTACAAGTTGAGTGCCGAGGGTTTGGAACAGGCTCCCCCCAGAGGTGGAACAGTCAACTACCCTGGTGATCTTCAAAAAGTGTCTTGATGCCCATCTTGCTGGGGTTATTTGATCCCAGCAGTCTTTCCTGCCCAAGTGCAGGGGGGCTGGACCCAATGATCTTTAAGGTCCCTTCCAGCCCCTAACAAGTATGAAACTATGAAATTACTCCTTGATTTAGGGAAATAAGAATGGCCTTTCTCAGTCATGGCTACAGCCCATTCAGTCCAGTAATCTCTCTCTGAAATTGTTCAGGCTGTTTTAGGCAAGGGAGTAAGAACCCCAGAAATGTGGGATAAAATGCTCTCCTGCATTGGGTTTTATATTGATCTCTAATAGTTAAAGATTTTCTTGAATCCTGAAGCTTCCAGACATGTCTGTTCCAGACATATTCTTGCAAATAATTCTGACATCTCTAGCTATCCAGTACTATAAGGCACATATGTTAGTTCCTATTTCAAATCTTGCCAAATTATTCTTTCCAAAACTGAATGTGGCGTTGAGTTCCTTAATCAAATTGTAGGTTGTATTTCCTTGTGTCAGCTTTGAATTTAGCAGATGTGCATTTCATTGACTATCCCCTTATTCATCTTATGAAAAGATGACCAGAAGTTCCTTGCAGGCCTTCTCTGTACAGTTCATTAACTTATTCATACTTTTATCTTGTCCCTAGTTATTCATTTCCTTTCTAAGGTAGGCAGTTCCAATCTTTTTAATCTTCTTTCATACAATAGTTTTTCTGTGTAATTGATCATTGTCATCACCTTTCTCTGAACTTTCACTCATTGTACAATATCCTTTCTATGATGGGGTGAACCGAAGTGCACATGCTACTTCAGAAGGAGTTGACAATTCTCAGCACCTCCTGGATTAATGGTTTTTTGAGGCCAACACCTCTGCTTCATGCCACTGTTTCAGATTCCCTGGGTTTTCCTAACAATAATGGTCCTAATTAAAGCTGTTTGCAATATCATAATAAATGCTATAAGAGATGTTTTTTTTTTCCTTAACCAGTGGTTCTTAACCTTTTTAGACTTAAAACACCCTGTGTTAGACCAAAGTTTGAAAATGCTGTCTCTTAGCTTTCATTCGTTTCTTGACTGTGGAAAAAAATAGAGCAATTCTATTGCAAAGAACTCAGAAAAACGACAACAGGTCAGAATGTTTTTTGATACTACAGATTTCTGTTTGAAATCTCTTGGTTTATGTTGTAAATAACACCTAAATGTTTGCACACCGAACAGTGCTAAGAAAACCAACACTTTGTGTCACCCTTAAAAGGAATTTTAAGCATTTCAGGGTGTTATGGCACCCTGGTTAAGAATCACTGTCCTTAACTTTGAATTTACTTGGTTTTATTAATCTCGGTCCAGGGACAATATTTGAATGCTTTTTTGTAGCTTAATATATTCAGACAGGTTTTTCCCCTACTCTCCCATCATTCCTTAAGGCTGAATATGTACTCATTAATATTTCACGGCTGCAAGGGAATTGTTCAAAAAGCTGAGGCTTACTTATGTTCCAAGATTGGGTAAAAAAAAATCCGTATGATAACATTTGAAACCATATGAAACTGAAATATCTTAATCAGAATTAGTTGTAGGAAATATGAGGCAACCTGCCTTGTGGAAGGAGATGAGGTGCCATTTTGCCCTTTAGTAAAATCTAATTTTGATTGAAGTGAAAACAGAGTTATGTTAAGGCACGGTGCTTTAAAAAAACCTCACTTCATTTTTTGGTGAAGTGTTCTCAAGGGTTGTTGAACTCCCATTTCTTTTAAAAATCTGTAGCAAGTAAATACCATAATTTTTCACATACAGCATGCCCTGGCATATAATACACATCTTGTTTTTCAAAAAGCAGCAAAAATATTTTTTCACCATAGTTCTTGCTGCATGGAGAAGGAACAGAACTTAATCTTCAGCAGAGTCACCCTCCCTTTCCTGTTTAACTAAGCTGAAAACCTACCTGTTGAAGATTGGTCTCAGTGAATAGATTTATGATTTCAAAAAGAACTAAAGAGTCTCTAAGGCTGTGAATTAAGAGAGAGCACTGAGAGCAGCCAGTAAACAGCAAAATTACCCTAAGAAAGGTTAGCTTGATTAGTGGAACATCAAAAGCATTACAAAGGAGAGATGACTCAGTGCCTCTGGAGTGAAGAATAATGCTCCATTGAGTCAGCTGAGGGACTAAATTACCTGAATAGTAATGCAACAGCTGCTGAACTGTGGAGCAGGAATCAAAACCAGGTGCTTTTATCCCCAAATGAAAATCATCTTCCCTGCTCAATACATGCACCCCAATTTTGGGGGGCTGATAGTGGGGGAAGAGGTGCATATATGCAAGATCCCTGTACTCTATTTAAAATCTTACTAAAAATAATCATGGTTCCTTTCCTGATGAAAAGGCAGGAAGGATCAAAATGAAGAAAGCAGATGCAAGCGTAACTCTCTCGCTTTGCTTATATTTATTACACATTTATCAACTGTTTCTCAAATGTTGTGCTGGAATAATAGTACACCACAGCTAATAGTTCAATAAGAATGAGGAAGTTTTATAAAAACTTTGTGTTTTGACTTCCAGGATAATTTTAAAATATGTTATAGTCAGTGACCACCTTCCGGTCTGCCTTATTTTGAAAAGAAGAAATTAGATTAATTTTATCAAATGAAAATTACACAATCACATAGTTTGCTTTAGTCTTTTTTGGTTTCTTTTCAAAATATAATGGAACAATATGAGGTAGAAAATTAAATGGTAGTTTTGGTGAAAGTTGCAATGTATTTTGTATGACTACTTTTTTAATTTAATAGATTGTTGTTTTGACTGTGAACTGTGGCCACTTTCACAGTGCCACAGACACAATGACATTGACTCAATGCTATTGCTGATACAAGTTAGGATGAACATTCCCTTAGTGTACCTACCATAAATTCTGATGACAAGGGACAAGATTTAAGATGACACAATGTGTCAGAATGACTGGTCACTACAACATGAGAGGACTTATAAAAATACATTGGGTAGTTCATGCTAACATGATGGCTCTTTGTTCCTCTTTGTGGGAATCTCTTCTCTTATATAGCCACCCCAATTCCAGTTCTTTGCAGGCCATAACTGTCCACCTTTTGCATTTTCACAGACGTCATGGGGCTCAGAAGAGGTGCTGGGAATTCAGAGGTAAAGGTGCCAGCAGGAATTTTGTATTACATTTGTGTGTCACAAAAATAAATGTTACGTTTAATGTACATAAACAACTGAGGAGCCTGAAATAAAATCTGTGGTAAATACACCATAGGTATATGGCACATATCCTCAGTGCTAGTATCCAGAACCTGCAGGTGGGAGAGGAATGAGGACGGTTTCATGCTGCCTGAGTTGGGAAGCCTGAGTGGCACAGTAAACAGATTTGGTTGATGGAGCCCTGGCACAGATGCTGTTGTTGCTACAGTCACTTTTCCCTGAATCCAATTTCCAGAAGTGTGTGGGAGACTCCAGTAGGATTGGAAAGAAAGTAATGATGTGGAATCTTTCATGAAGGTCTCCTCCAGCTGGCATGTTATATCATCACTTGTAAATATAGGGACTTGCACTTGGCATACCTACATAAAGGAACTTTTTCAATGGCAATAAATCTGTACAAAGACAAAAACATCCTGCAGCCTCTCATGCCCTGTAGGGTGGGTAACTACAGCCAGAAATACTACAGCAGTGCAAGTTCTCCTTCTGGTTTATGGTCAGGCACAGCTTACCTTCTTCTCTGTTTGGCCTGTGGCGATGCCCACTGATGTTACACCACCTCCGCATAAAAATACCAGTTTTTTGCAAAAATCTAGTTAGTGTATTAAAAGATATCACCTCTACCTTAAGTCCTGATTCCTTTTGAACAATATAGCAAGCTGCTGCAGCAGCCATTAGGGCTTTTGGGGGCTTGTGGCAGAGCTCCCCATGCAGTGTGAGGCAGTGGGGGGGCAGCAGGGATCACTCCCCCACCTGGTAGCAGCTGGTGAGTGCAGGGTTTGTTTGTTTTTTAAGCGCCGGGATGCTGGGGCTGGGCAGGGCAGCCATTGACGGGGCTGGGAGAGCGGCAGGGGAATGGGGGCTCATGGCAGAGTCCCCCATGCAGCGCGGGACAGTAGGTGGCAGTGGGGATTGCCTCCCCATCTGGCAGCATCCAGTGAGTGCGGGGCTTTTTTTTTTATTTTTTAAAGAGCCAGGATGCTGGGGCTGGGCAGGGCAGCCGTTGACAGAGCTGGGAGAGTGGGCAGGGGATGAGACCTGTTTGATTCAGAGATTTGGCCATTTCAGCAGTGGCTGAATCTCCAAATCAGATTCAGCCCAATCGATTTGGGACAGTGATTCGACTCACTGAATCGAATCAATGTCCCCTGAATCGGCTCAATCTGAATCCAAAGCGAATACTAGCTGCTTTGCACAGGCCTACTGGATACCTAAAAATACCATAGGAACTTTAACTAAGCATTTTCTAACATTAGTGTCTATGGTACCTGACAGACATTTTACTTAAGATGTAATTAACTGGTTACGCCGCAGTTATTATACAAAATATGTGTAATAACTTTGTGGTTGTTTCTTATCATACCTTTAATTGAATGTGTGGCCAATAGCTAGCCTCTGGAGTAGACAGGAGCCTTTCAAGACTCCTGTGTGCTCCAAAGGCTGGGAGGCCCTTTAGCCGATTGGGGCTTCCAGCTAGGGGAGCTTACCATGCTCTCCCATGGATGACAGCCCTCTCAGGAACAGGCTTCCCTTGCCTTCCCATTGACAATGTAGTGCAATGGGATCTGATGTAGGATCCCAGGATCATACCTCCTGCCATACATTTGTGGCATGGCAGGAAGTGCAGTTGTTGGGATCTCACATCAGGTCGCATAGTGCCCTTACTTGAATGTCTGTCGGGGGCCTATATTTAATGGCAGTTGAGGCTGCAGAAGGACAAATGTTTATTCAGCTGAAACTGTCTCTAGCATTCCTTGCCATCTTTAAATAGTCTACAATTAGAATTCCTCAGGAACTAGAATTCCTGTTCTTCAGGGATTTCCAACATTAGTAGACAAATTACTCTGATTTAAATAAAGACCCATTAAACTTTTGTATTAAAATGTAAGTTGGATGGTGGATTAGTTTTTTCAAAGATGGATTGTGTGTGTGTGCATGTGTGTTGGACCGTCTACAATTTCTAATATGCAACTTGATGCACCAGCAAATCCAACTTTTATTCCAAATTTTTGAATGGACTTTTGTGCATAGGCTACAGCTAAACCGATTACATATGTATACACTGTATGCCACATCTTCCATCAGAACATTGTATGATTTTAGTTAAATATTCCATTGGCCTTGTTAAAACTATATTACTTATTTGTCACATATGGTTTTGTAAGCTCATAACTTAGCCAGCTAGAAAATAGTGTTCACTGGAAAAATTAAAATCGCTTCTCCCTGAAGGATGTTTTCCAGACACATTTTAGCTTTCAGCTCCCAGGTGTTTCAGTACTAGTAATGTTTGAAAAGGGGATGCAAGACTTTATATTACTGTTACGGGGAATATTTTTTATTTTTTATTTTATTTTTTTTACTGTCTGCACATGCAAAAATGGCCAAACTATTTTTCTTTTAGCTACCCACAAAACATTCACCTCTGGGCAGAGTCTGATGGGTAGAAGTTTCAGAATGTTCTGAGAGACTGAAATAGGATATTAAAATGGAAATGCTGCTTTTTAGATGGTCTTAAAACTATAGCAGTGGCTGTTGCTCCAGCTATAATAATGAATCTAAGAACACTAGCATAATATCCATCTGTAAGGCCCTATTTCTTCAAGGTAATTAAGCATGGGGTTTGCTTTAAGAATGTGAGCTGTTTTGTTAAAGCTAGTATTAGGTACAGCACCTTGCCAGAGCCGTGTCTAGAAAACTAAGTAATAGCTCATTGCTTTAATTAGAATAGTGCTTATAAATGAACAAAAGCTGTTTAATGAGTACAATAAACTTTTTAATGATCAGGAATGTTGTTTTTTTTCCCTTTCAAAGGAATCCATTATTCTTTTTGTCATTCTGATTATATTTATTCTCCATGACAGCCTGCTGAGGGCTGCGGGGCCTTATGGCTTTGATTTGTCATTTGAGCCAAAAGATTGCCCACAGCTGTTTTATCCACCAATTCTGCTAGCTCATGCAAGGCATTTGCCCAACCTCTCCATCACTTACCCAGATTATTGCAATGGATAGTTTCTCCGTGTTCCTTGTAACATGCTTCCTCCTCAGTCAATGGCTTTCATAATCAATGTGATCATACACTACAAAACCCAAACTTTTTTAGGCTGCAGACCCTTTGTAGCTTGCAGGTCCTAATCTATTTCAAAATCCAGGCTCAGTGTCATTGGGGGAAGGGCGTGTACTCATAAGATCCCTTATCAAAAATCACGTCATATATTATTTCTTAATTATTTAAATAATAGAGATAAGCTTAGAATTTAGATGTCAAGTTTTGTTTAAAAAAAAAATCAGTTACAGGAGGAATCCTAAAATCGTAGTTAAATTTAATCTCCTTCCTTAACTTTCTTTACCCTTAGGAGGGCACCTACAGAGTAGTGAGTTAAACATCTTCTATGCAAAGTCCTTAACACTTTTTATAAAAGTATAACAATATATTTACAACTGTTCTGTGGAAAACCATGCACAAATCAAAGCAAATTACCCAAGGTTAACCAGCTAGAGCAGTGGCATCCAATCTTTCAGCTCTGCGGGCCATGAGCAGTGTGGGGTCAGTCTGCAATGCAGATCCTGTGTGGGGTTGGTGCACAGGGTTGATCCAGGGGTGCAATCCTCATGCTAGATCCAGCCACACACTGGTGCAGTCTGGCATGCAGGCCCACATTTTCCAGCCTATGGGGCTTCCTGTGCATCCAGAAATTTGGCAGCGGGGGAATAGCACCATTCTCCCACCATCACATTTCTGGATCCTTGGGGAGCCCGGTGGGCTGAGTAACACAGCTATGCAGGCTGGATCTGGCTCATGGGTCAGATGTCAATCACTCCTGAGTCAGAGTGTAACATAACATGGACTGTAATCCAGATTTCCTAGCATTTAGATCTGTCTATATCCCTGCTGTTTTGTGTCGATGGTAAAAAGTCATATTTTCTTCAGCTGTTAAAAAAGTAACTTAACATTTTTAAGTGCGTGCGCGTGTGTATATATAGTAACAGCCCTACAGCTACATTCTTTCTTTAATTGTCCCCTTATGCTGAGTGTCTGTGTAGATTCATTCCTTGCCCCTTCTGTCTGGCTGCTGGCTGCAGTTTTCAAGAAACACTATGCAACTCATGCCCCAGGTCTCATCTGGAGTCTTGGGAAAAGGCAGTAGCATGGAGCCTCCTTTTCCATCCCAGTAAGCATCAGCAGGTGGTTCTCAGAGCCGGAAAGAGAAAAGGATGGCAGCAGTCCTTCTCCAGATTTTATTCAGAACTTGGGGGTTTTGCCTGAATGATTGCATGAGGCCCAATGTATTATTTTTTTCTCCGGTCACACTGCCTCTCGCTGCAGTGATGTTGGTAGGACTTTCCAGAGCGACAAGTCTGGGCATAATCCACCCATCAAAATGCATTGAGTCGTTTACATTTCAGAGATGATCTCAGATTTTCTGATGATGCTGATTACACTTAGAGCATGCTTTTGAGCTTTTCTATACAACCAGGAGGACTAAAAAAAGGATTTTACTAAAGGGAAAGGAGCTATAGCCTTGGAACCCAGCCCTGCCCAGTGGATTATTTTGTCATTATATATCTGAAATGTAGCATGATGATTTTTTTCCCAGAGCTTCTACCACATCACTGTGCATATTACTTTAAAATAAGATTGTGTTTAGTTAGCAAACTAAAAATTGAGATGAGTGCCCCAGTCACTAACCTATAGTCTATTTTTTAGTAGCTCTCTCCAGTTTTAATCAGAAAATCAGTCCTAGGCCATAGGAACAGTCTGCAAAAAGTTCCTGTTTTGACAAATCAGCCTTTTCTAATGAGAAAAGGTTTTGTGAAAAATGCCTGAGCAGATCTTCTTACTAGCCTGAAATCATTACCGTTCTTAATTATGCTGTTCCTTCTTACCAGGTTTGGATAATGAAAAGCAACTGGTCATTTTAAGTTTTGTTTCTCATAACTTTCACTCTTGATGTCTTGTGCACTTGTAGAGCATGCTGAGGAAACATTTTCAAGCAGGTTTTTTCTTTTGTAATCCCTTTGTTTACATTTGCTTTTGGAAAATCCTTTCTTTTCCCAGTTTAATTTGGAGAGCTAGAACTGATAGCGTTAAGCAGCAGAATGCTATTGCTATTGTTTTTTGTTTGAATGACAGTATAGGAAGAAATCTGAGATCCCTCAGAAAAAAAAGATGTCAACTTGCCCCCATGTAATTGGTATATCTCAGTAGACCTTATTGATCTGCTGTGTCCTGTCATTACTACAGTATCTGTGACTTAAAAAAAATAAAAATAAAAATTGTAAAACCTTATTTTTGGCAGTCTGAGGTGTAATATGATCATTTACTGCATGGTGGCTTCCTTTCTGTTTTCTCCCGGGCTCAAAATAGCATTTATTAAGCTTGCAGAAGGCTTCTATCAAATGCTGAGTCATTTTTCCCCTTTATGTTCAAAATTAAGCATCTCTTTTATAGGAAAGGGTACCACATGTTCATGATACTATTTTTTGCTCTCATTAGAGGCTAGTCTTAAGAAGATAAATAGATCATTCCCTGTCTATGTTATGTATTTACAGAGCTTTCCTTTAGGGGAAACAAATAAGCTTTGTAAGAAGAAATAACATTTGACATTATAAATCAAATTAATCTCTAAAGAATATTAATGAGTCTACTAAAATGTTTTGGTACTAGATGGTATTAATAGATTGGGAGGAGTGGTTGTTTTATCTTAACTGCAGTACACAAATTTGGTTCCATTTAAGAGATAAGCAGAACCTTTTTCTTCAGGGAAAGAACAAATCATATATATATATATATATATATATATGTGTGTGTGTGTGTGTGTGTGTGTCTGTCTGTGTGTGTGTGTGTATATATATGTTAGTTTACCTCTGGTTCTAGGTATCCATTGTTAGATTATGATGTGTAAATTAAGGTACTATTCTGGTTTAATTATAATAAAATATTCAGACCTGAAGATATTATCAGGTAAAGGTAACTAGTAGGGTGGAAGTGGTAGAATTTAGGAAGGCTGACATCAGCGAGCTCAGGCGTTTAGTCAATGATGCACTGCAGTGTAAGAGATTTGGCGAGATGAGAGCCCAGGAAGGGTGGCTGTGCCTCAAGGAAGCAATCCTTCAGGCACAGAGGGAGATGATCTCGATGTGGGGGAAAAGGGGGAAGAGGGTCAAGAGGCTTCCTTGGCTAACCAGGGAATTCCAGAGCAGCCTAAGGGCAAAAAAGGGGGCATACAAGCAGTGGAAACAGGGAGAAATTACTAAAGAGGAGTACGCCTCCTCAGCTCGCAGTTGTAGGGAGGCAGTTAGAAAGGCCAAAGCTACCATGGAGCTGAGGATGGTATCCCAAGTTAAAGATAACAAAAAATTGTTTTTCAGATATATAGGGAGTAAAAGGAAGGCCCAGGGTGGTATAGGACCACTAATGAATGGGCAAAAGCAATTGGTGACAGACAGGGGGACAAGGCTGAACTCCTCAATGAGTTCTTTGCCTCAGTGTTCCTAAATAAGGGCAAGACAAATGGGATCATAGAGAGATAACAGCAGGGCGCCAGACCACCAAGCATTGACCCTGAGATGGTGCAGAGTCACTTGGAAGGACTGGATGCGTTTAAGTCGGCAGGCCCGGAGGAGCTCCATCCGAGGGTACTGAAGGCACTGGCTGATGTTATTGCACAGCCACTGGCAAGAATATTTGAGCACTCGTGGTGCATGGGCCAAGTCCTGGAGGACTGGAAAAGGGCCATTGTGGCCCCTATTTTCAAGAAGGGGAGGAAGGAGGATCCAAGCAACTACAGGCTAGTCCATCTCACCTCCATCCTTGGTAAAGTCTTTGAAAAGATTATTAAGGCTCATATATGTGAGAGCCCAGCAGGAAAAATTATGCTGAAGGGAAACCAGCATGGTTCGTAGCAGGTAGATCATGCCTGACTAATCTAGTCTCTTCTCATGACCAGGTTAGAAAACGCCTGGATGCAGGAGTAGGGGTAGATATCATTTACTTAGACTTCAGGAAGGCCTCCGATATGGTATCCTACCCCATACTGGTGAACAATTAAGAGGCTGTGACTTGGATGATTACACAGTCCAGTGGATGGCGAATTGGCTAGAGGGTCATACCCAGAGAGTGGTGGTGGATGGGTCGGTATCGACCTGGAAGGGTGTGGGCAGTGGGGTCCCACAGGGCTCAGTCCTTGGACCGATGCTCTTCAATGTCTTCATCAGTGACTTGGATGAGGGAGTGAAATGTACTCTGTCTGAGTTTGCAGATGATACAAAACTGTGGGGAGAAGTGGACACACCGGAGGGCAGGGAACAACTACAGACATACCTGGACAGGTTGGACAAATGGGCAGAAAACAATAGAATGCGATTTAACAAGGAGAAATGCAAAGTGCTGCACCTAGGGAGGAGAAATCTCCAGCACTCCTACTGCCTAAGAAATTACCTGCTCGGCAGCGCGGAAGTGGAAAGGGATCTCGGAGTCCTAGTGGACTCCAAGATGAACATGAGTTGTCAGTGTGACGAAGCCATCAGCAAAGCCAACTGCACTTTATCATGCATCAGCAGATGCATGACAAACAGAATCAAGGAGGTGATACTTCCCCTCTGTCGGGCACTGGTCAGACCGCAGTTGGAATACTGCATGCAATTTTGGGCGCCACACTTCAAGAGGGATGTGGATAACCTGGAGAGGGTCCAGAAAAGGGCCACTCATATGGTTAAGGGCTTGCAGGCCAAGCCCTACGAGGAGAGAGTAGTACACCTGGACCTCTTCAGCCTCCACAAGAGAAGGTTGAGAGGCGACTTTGTGGCTGCCTATAAATTCATCATGGGGGTGCAGAAGGAAATTGTTGAGGCTCACTCACCAAGGCGCCCCTGGGGGTCACAAGAAATAATGGCCATAAGCTAGCAGAGAGCAGATTTAGACTGAACATTAAGAAGAACTTCACAGTTAGAGTGGCCAAAATCTGGAATGGGCTCCCAAGGGAGGTGGTGCTCTCCCCTACCCTGGGGGTCTTCCAGAGGAGGTTAGATAGGCGTCTGGCTGGCATCATCTGAACTCAGTACACTTTCCTGCCTATGCAGGGGGTCAGACTCGATGATCTATTGAGGTCCCTTCTGACCCTAACATCTATGAATCTATGTATAGGTCAAGATTTGATAGTCTTTAAAAAACATCTGTTTTCTGGTAAGATTTTTGGCATTTTTTCCAGTGTTTCTTGTAGCTCTTAGCCTTGATCTTTTTCTAAAGAGTGGGGGAGCAATGAAACTATGGAAGTGATGACTGCACTAAAATTTTGAATTGGGACATAATTTACTGTGCTGGACCTACGTGTTTTATGTTGAATGTAGCATGAGGATAGCTTTGGAGTTGGGGGTAAGGTATGTTATCGTGCTTTCCTTAGCTAGGGACAGACATTACACACAAACCAGCTTAAGTGATCAGAAACTGGTTTAAACCTGTAAGAGAACAGATGTTCAGTGCACATAAACCAGTTTAAAAATGGTTGAAACTGGTTTGAGATAAACCTGGTTAATGTAGTATCAGACTCAACTGATTTGGGTCAAACCAGTTTATGAAATGTGTGCCCCAGACCTCTTGCTGTTTTAAGTTAAATGAGATTCCCCCAGCATGCTCCCTGGGCTGGGCGGGGCTCTCTGCTCCACAGCAGGGCTGGCCCCTCTACTCTGCTCCCTCACTGGAGCTCTGGCAGAGACTTGCAGGCACAGCAGGGTCTGCTGGTTTCCCTGTGCCCCACTCCCCCTCCTTTCACTGTGTAGGCAGAGATCCCTTCCTCCTCTCTCCCACAACAGAGATCGTAGTCAGCACGTGGTATGCTAGCTAATGGTGTGTAATGCAGATAGGACAGTGTCCACTTGGGGCTTTTGGAGCTAATCAACAGCTCAGCTGTTAATGTCCTTGTATTCCTTCCTTTGGAAAAAGCTGTTTAAGAAAAGCTTGAACTAATGAGTGAGGCTTTGTTTTCTGATGGGGTGATAAATGCTAATAACAGAGTTGATAAATGCTCTGTTATCAAGGTGGGGTGGGGGGGTGGGCTCCCTAATCACAGCATGCAGATGGGGCCTGGCCACACCCCCTCAACTCAGCCCTGTGGAAGGGAAGGGAGGGCCACTCTAGCACCCCCCAGCTTCTAGCCTGAGCCACAGCAGACATGTGCCAGCATTTTTTCAGTCTAGAGAGGATGTCTGCACAGTTACAAAGTGATTTAGCCTAGCCAGGTTAAACTAACCTGCAAAGATTGAATCAATTTAGGCTCAGGCTTTTTGAATGTCTGTCCCTAGACCTTGAGCACAGGATGTGTGCACTCACCCCCACACACAAGTCCATACACTTTTGATTCTGTTAAATATTGTCATAGTTCACACAGTGAGCTTTGAAAATCCAAGGAGATATTGTAAGATTTCTGTTTAAGCAGGGAAGTTATTTGTCATACAATCAAGCAGATTCTCCACATTATCCATCATAGATACTAGTACCTTGAACCTTCAGACCCTGCCAACTAGTGGCATTTTGTTATCTACTGTGTTATTTCTAGATTGACTTATCATGTCTTGGAAAAGGAATGAGTCAGGCATACTGAAAATATTAGTACTGTGTTACCCACTATTTTTTCTGTGTGTGTATTCAATTATATGAAGAGAAATAATGGATCTAATGGAATTGGGACTAAGTATAAGAAATGGTTGTTTGTAGTTAAACTTTGCCAACTGAGATTTTTGTTTTCTTTTATTCCCTTTCAGTTAGTTTTTCTTTCTTCTTTCTTTTTCTTTTCTTTTCTTTTCTTTTCTTTTCTTTTTTTTTTTTTTTTTTTTTTGCTATCTTTTCTGGTATTTTTACAAGTTTCCCAATGATTTTTAGTGCCTCGGCACATTGGAATTTTCCCGCCGCATGGAGCTTTCTTTGCACGGTGGATTTCTCAGCTGCAGAGAGAAAACCCCGGTGCAAAAGAGTTCCCGCCACACGTATGCAGATTTGTGTCCCGCTATTGGTCAATTCTAAATTATTCCTACCTGGTGGCTAGCGATTGGTTTGCTAGCCGTATAAAAGGTTAGAGCAGATTCCGCCCAAGTTGGAGGACCCCTCAACCATCTCGTGGCGAACTCTAAGCGCGCTGTGGAGCCTAGCAAACTCCGCGTGTGTCTTGGAGGAGAACTTAGGGACCTGATCAGACTCTAACCACTCCCCATCATCGTGGAGATATTGACGTACCCCCGTGTTAAGCGCTCGTGGAGTCGTACACCGACGACTCATCTTGGTTCGGTTCGAAGAGAGATCTCACCCCTGTGTGTTTGTGTGCAACTGCAATTCAAGCAAGTCTTCTTCCTGCACTGCGACCATCGGCAGTGTAAGTAAAGCTTTCTTTATACAACCAATACGCTTCTGTGCCTAACTCTATTCCATTGTGGAAAATACCCACCTGACGGTCCAGGCTACAGGCCATAGCCTTAGACCACCCTCGGCTGCCACATTTCCAAGCTTGCATATGTTCTTGTACAAATAACTAGGACCAATCCAGTACCTCCTTTTCTTTGTCAGCTTCTGTTTCAGTACACCTTAGCTTACTTTTTAACACTATGAGTCAGACACAGAACTGTGTCTCATTATTTAAATCACAGATCACTGTTGACTACAAGTTATATTGCTATGACAGCCCTCTTATTATTAGCCGTTACTTAATGAGACAAGTCTTGACCAAATAATCTGGAAAAGATGTTCTCTGAACTCTGTATAAGAAGTACATATTAATTTAACTGCACTAATATTGTGGGTGGATAAGTGCATTTATGTTGCACAGAACATTACAGATGTAAATTTGTTTCCAGTTCTTCTTCAGCTGTTTTGAGGATTCATTTGCCAAGTATTATTGCAATTTGTATACTTTTAGGCCCCTTCTAAGGTATTGTGCAATTAACTGGTTAATTGTGCAATTACCTTGGGGACAGGTACACGTGCAAAGAAGCTATTGCACCATAAAATAGCTCTAACCAGCTATAAAGTTAGACCTTGAAAATGCATACTAGCTTTATAACTGGTTGCTACTGAGCTTTAATTTGCAAATGTAGCAGGGTCTTCTCTGAAGCTGGAGGCCCTGTCAGCTGACAGAGCTCCCAGCCACAGGAGTGCACCATACCCAGCTGGGGCCGGGAGTCCCATATCTCAGGGGACTCTCAGCCCTAGGATCTGCTGACTCTGGATCCCAACAACACAGGGATACAGAGTCCCACAACTGCAGATGCAGGGTGCTGGGACCCAGCTGAGGTCCCAGTACCCAGCCCCTGGGGTGTGTAAGGCACCTCTGTGGCTGGGAGCCCCCTCAGTTGAGATGACATTTAAACAAACAGCACTGTCTTCAAGTTCAGTTGAGGGGCTCCCAACTGTGGGAGCTTGCTTCTTGACAATGCAGGGTGAGCCCAATCCTGGGCTCCCCCTGCACTGGCACTAAGGCACTATGGGATCTCATGTGTTATCCGACAGTCACACCTGCTGCCTTGCACATGTGGCATGGCAGGAGTGTGATTGTGTGGATTGCACATTAGATCCCATCATGTTGTTACCTGCACATGAAAAGGGGGCACGTAGCCTGCAAACCTCAATGTCCATCTGAAATTATCAATGGCAACATTTTCCCTTTCCTTTAATCTTTTAAGGTTAAAAAGATGTGAAACATTTTAAATGTGCATCTACTGTGTGTATAGGAGAGAAACTGCATGTGATTACATAATGTCAAACAATCAGTTTGACTAATTGTACCATGCTGACAAATGGCAGAGAGATAGCTAAGTGTTAAAAGCTATTACTGAAACAGAATGGAAACAAGAAACTAAGTAAACACAAGCTAGGATAATGCAAACCATGAATGAAAGGATGAATATTATATTGTTTAAAAAACAAAACAAAAAGAAAACAAAGAACCCTTCAACATGCAAATCTTCTGAGTTCAAGATTCAGGAAACTGGTAGGGTAGAATTGATTTACTTAATCCCATTCATACTGCCACTGTGGTAATATAGAACTTCACCAAGTGATGAGTTAATATTGATACTGCAGTAACTGCTTTGGTCTCAGCTATTATGTGCTGAATAACAGCTAGCAGAGCCTTGGCAGAAAACCAGTAAACATACATCTATTTCTCTACATGTTGCAGCCATGTTGGTCTAAGGACATAGGCAGACAAGGTTCTTTGGGTAAATCTGATATTTTTTATTAGACCAAATTCTTCTTTGCAAGCTTTTGGGTGTAAATACCCCTCATCAGGCTGAGGAAGCATCTGTAGTTGGTCTGAGCACACATGCTTCCTCTGCCTAATGAAGGGTATTTATACCTGAAAGCTTGCAAAGAATTTTTCCAACTATTTGAGTTGGTCTAATAAGAGATACTAGATTTACGCAAAGAACCTTGTTTGCCTCTGATTTTCTAAAGCTCTGGCTTAGAAACTAAGGCTTTTGAGCGATATCCAAAAACCACTTTCCAGACAAAAGTATAGTATTGTTGTTCAAATTGTAGGACCAGATTCACCATTCCCTTGCCTCCAATATAATAATTTACACATATGCAACGTAAGCAAAACATTACCATGTTCTCCAACTCCATCTTCCTTTGTTGCTCTGGTTCCGACTCCTCTATTTCAGACTGCACACCCACTCCACATTCCAGTTTCCTCCTCCAGGCTTCTGATCCTCCCACACCTTTCCCCTCTCCATCTGCAAGCTCCCTCTGTGGTTGGTATTACTAAGGATGTAATTTCTTTTCTTTTTTTTATAAAACAAGTGCCATTTTTATGGAGCAACATTATGTTTTATAAGCACCACATATTTTAATGGCCTTTCTACAAAGCAGTTCTTTGTAAGGTAGTGTTTTAGCCTGTGTATCAAGCTTTCTCAGGAGTTTTTTTTATGGAGTTTTACTTTGTTTCCCACCCCTTAAGAGTCAAGGATATGTGTAGAATTTGTTCAGAAACATCAAAAGCATTCAAGGAAAGTAACTTAAGCAAGCAGCCTAGAACTTCTGCTCTGGAAAGTTGGATTTGGCTGAGTTCATTCTAATGCAGCATGCTCTGTAAATGCAAATTTTCTGGCTTTGTGCTGCTGAATTTATCATTTAGCCAGTGTAGCATAATGTGAAAAGGATCTTTCAGCACTTCTGGTGTGCCTGCCCTAAAAAGACAACTAATTGCAATATTTGTCAAGAATGTAAAGAGTTCTGCACTAGCTAGTCAAACTGGAATGTTATTCTGTCCTTTATATTCAAGCCAATTGAGCTGAATTCTTATATTTTCCACATATGGAACCTAAATTGTTTTTTTCACTGAATAATCAAGGCTAGATGATGGGATAGATCTGTATGGCCTTGAAGGGAAATGAACTTCTATTGTTTCAAAGAAATTTGCAGATGGTTGATTGGAACATGCATTCCAGTCGTAGTTATGTAGTTTCATGGCCATAACCTTCTAGGTTTTTTACTTTCTTTTTTTATTTATTTATTTTGGTCGCTCTGTAGCCTCCTGATATAATTCTCAAAAGTGGCAAGTTCCTATTTTTCAGCCTAAATATGGCAAACTACTGCCTGCAGTCCCATATTTTCTAAGCACTTCCCCTAGAGTTTTGTACATACTGTGCTACTTTAATCACGTTGGAATTTTTATGACAAGGAGAAACAAAGAGAGATGACATTTAAATAAATTGCACTCTCTTCAAGTTTAGTAGCTGTGCAAATATTCTACATGACAGAAACCAGCAAGGAGCCAAATGGTCCATTTTGGTGATGACAGGAAAGGAAGGTGATAGTGAAGATTTTCCTTAAACCTGTCAGAGCTGTAATATAATTATTTCCTGGTGACTTAGCTGTGATGTTTACATTGTTAAGTGTTGCACGTGCATTAATTATTTTTTAATTTATTAGTCACTCTTTAGTTGTCCAAAGTTTGCTAAGTAGAATGCCTACGGGGGTATTGGTTGTAGCTGTGCTGGTCTAAGGACGTAGGCAGACAAGGTTCTTTGGGTAAATGTGATACCTTTTATTAGATCAACTAAATAGATGGAAAAAAGTTCTTTGTAAGCTTTCAGGCACAAGCACCTTTCTTTAGCCATTGGGAGACTTTGCTGGTGTTGTGTGTTCTCCAAGGTGGAAAAGAAGCTAAGGTAAACGAGAAGTCTGTGAAAATGCAAATGAGCGAAAGTCTGGAAGACAATGGGTAGATAGGAGAGGAAGGGAGGGAAATATGTGAAGGAATGTAAGTGGTCAGCTGGAGGCAGGTTACCTGGTGTGTCAGATGTCAGGCAGGCTGTAATGTGTCAAAAATCCAATGTCTATATTCAGTCCATGATTTTTTGTATTCAGTAGACATTGGATTTATGACACATTACAACCTGCCTGACATCTGACACACCAGGTAACCTGCCTCCAGCTGACCACTTACATTCTTTCACACATTTCCTTCCCTTTCCTGCCTCCCCTCCTGTCTCTACCCTTGGCTTTCCAAACTTCCACTCATTTGCATTTTCACAGGCTTCTCATTTACCTTAGCTTCTTTACCACCTTGGAGGATACAAGACAGCACCAGAGTCTCCCAATGCCTGAAGAAGGGTGTTTGTGCTCAAAAGATTGCAAAGAACTTCTTTCCAAGTATTTAAGGTATAACATCTACCCAAAGTAGCATGCCTTGCATTCAAAAGCTTGTCTAACTTTATCCCAACCATGCAGTTGGTCCAATAAAAGATGTCACTCACAAAAAATCCTTTCCTCCAAGTACTGGACAGCCATATAGGAAATGTAGTCCCATTCTCAAGGACCTCGTAATCCCAAACAGAAAGGAGCATACCTAGAATGGGAATAAGGAGGTATATACATAGCATTAAGCATCCCCCATTTTTCTGCAGGTGCTTGTTGATTTATTCAGCAATGCCTTTCCCAAACTCATAATGAAAAAATTGTTGTTGTCTGAATTCTGGTAAAGATTTCTTTCTTGGGGATATTTCAAAAGCATTTAGCTTTGGCCTTTTTTCCACTGAAATAAAGGACTTTACCCTTAACTTTTAACCAGGTAAAAATGTTGAGCATCTGAAAATCTAACCCTTCAGCCCCTCTCTGCACGTACAGGTAAAGGTGTAATGGGATCTAATGCATGATCCACACAGTCGTGGAGGTGTGATTGTGGAATCATGCATTAGATCCAATCCTGCCTTATTGCCACTTTAGGGGGATCCCGATCCTGGGCTCCCATTGCATTGGCAAGAAGCAGGCTCCTACAGCTGGCCCCTTTTGATGAGGGGGCTCCCAGCTGTGGAGGCCATGCACAGTCAGGACTGAGAGTCTCACACTTGAGGGAGCTTTCAGTCCTGGCTATGCCAAATGGGCAGCCAGTACTAAGAGTCCATCACCTGACAGAGTCCCTCACCCTCTTGTTTCCGGCTGTACCACGTAGGCAGGTGTGGGGATTCTCAGTTTCAGCTGTGCAGCTGGCACAGCCGGGACCAAGATCTCTGTCAGGCACAGGACTCTCAGCCCTTGTAACCATGGGGTGCTGCTGTGGTCTCCTAGCTGCAGGGTGTATGGAGCACCCCTGTGGCTGGAAGACTGCATTCTCTGGTATATGCTAGCCCTAGGGGTGCATTGTGCTCCCCAGTGCCTAGGATAGGGCAGTGTCTTCAGTTTCTCAGGTGCAGATTGCCTATACATGCAACTTAAAGTTGGCTAGAAACCAGCTATTAAGTTATTACACTTTTTCAAGCAATAATTTTATAGATGGTTGGGCCTTTTTAAGGCAGGATAGGTAATTTCCACATGTACCCAATCTAAATTTATTGTGCAATTAACGAGGTAATTGCACAATAGATATAACATGAGCCTTAATGTTTTTCTATGGCAAAGTTCAGGGTTATGTTTTCCATGAATTCCATTATTACTGTGAAAGTAATATGTTCTTAGATATTGTTAGTGTTCATTCAAGTTTGCTATGCTGTCTACCTGGGTCTATACAACTGCTCTATCAAAATATTACATGGAAATCCAGAGGGCCTCTGCGTGTTTCCAGTCCTAACTCTTAGGTCATTGAATAAGCAAGATAAAAAAGACAGCACAGCTAGGATGACTGGACTTGTTGAAGTCCCAAATAGATTTTAGCAAAGCTAAAAGCCTTGTTCCGCTTGGGATTAGGAGAGAAGGTGACTCATAATTTTAGGCCTCCTTTGAGATGACTGCTTATTACCTAGACTGGTGCTTCCCTACCCCACTCCTACTGCCAATGCAGCTAGATATATACCTTAAAATTGCTATAAATGAACTGTAAAAACATTTGAATGCAGTGATAAGGGGAGGAATCTATCCATCTGTGGAAGCAAGGTGGACAGATATGAGCGTGAAATTTGAATACCGCAATGGGAGGGGAATTCTCTCTATCTGAGAAAGCAAAGTAAACAGATAGAAATTTAGGCTAGGTACAGACATTCAAAAAAACCCCTGAGGTAGAGTTGAAGTTCGATAAACCAGTCTAACCTAAACCAGTTAAGTTTGATAGCACATCAATCCAGGTCTATCTTGGACCAGATTCTGCCATTTTTAAATCAGTCTGTATGCCCCAAACTTCTGTTCAGTTACAGGTATAGCCTGGTTTCCAATCACTTATACTGATTTATATGTAAAGCCTGTACCTGGCTTTAGTGGTTAAAACACAGTCTCTACCCTTTGACGTGAAAGAAATGTCACTAGGTATCCATGCCAAATAAACTTGGGGATTACGAGTTGTCCCTACTGGATGACTATCGCACAGTCCCTTCAGATAATTTAGCAGAACTGGTCAGTTTCTCTGCTCAGCAGAGGATTGTGATGAGAGCTGTTATAAAGGCTGAATTACTTTTCCACCTCAGAGAAAATTTGCTGCAGATCAGTACCGAGGTCAAGGCTAAACAGTTTGAAATAGGATCCACTACAGTTATCTGCACTAAATTTCCATGTTGAAAAATAATTCAGAATTATGTTTAAAATGCATAACCACCCTTAATGAAACTATATAACTACAAAGGAGAATTAATTGAGCAAAGAGAAAGGTCATGTTGAGAGAAAGAGATACTTATTGTTGATCCAGGAATGAGAAATAAATAGTCCTTAGGAAAAAACGTTTTCCACCTGTGATCTAATGTCTTATTCTTATGAGTTTCATTAGTGGTTCTCCAGACAGGTGTGGTGTTTTTACTAAATGGATTAATATATACTTTGCCTTTATACACTTAGGAGTTCAAGAGTTGAGTGAGAAAAAGGAATAATAAAATTGCTTTTGCTCTGTGAGAGGGAGCTTAGAAAACTGAGGTTATTAGTTGTACAAGCATGTTTGTGTGCTGTCCCTTGAAATCTGATGCTTGTCAGTCACACAAAAGTTTTGATGATGTGTGCTGCCACTTGTCTGTCTTTCCTAAAAGAACATTATTAGAACTACCGCTCAAAGTTAAAAATGAAATGTCGTGTTGGTTTTTTGTTTTTCTTTCTTTTAAGTAGCAGAACTCAGACCTATAGTACCAGTCAGATTCATTAGCAGAGACTCAAACTCCTGTCATTTCAATAACAGTCCTCACTTACCTATAGGAAACTACAAATGCAAATAGGATTCATCATTTTATACTTTACTTTTATTCCTTCTAGTAATATTAGAGAGATGTTTGATTAATCCTTGTTCGGTATTTACTTTTTCTCTGCATGAAGGCAAAGCAAATTGAAAGGGGTTAGTTTTGAAGAATAGCCTTCTGATATAAAGAGTCTTCTAATATGAAGAAATGCTGTTTGCCTTAACCAATAGGGTTTTGTCTCTGTGAAAAAAATTGCATCTTAAATATTGTGAATCACATAAGAGTTAATAGAATTATTAATGAACAACACACAGGCTAAAGTTAATATGATTCTTCCATAGATTACCACACAGTACTACATTTTATGGTTCATGAACATTTTTCTATATAAATGCTTATGATAGTGGCCAGCCATTTAATTGATATGTGGATTTTTTAAGCTTCAGAGATTTTTTTAATTGATCATGGTAACTTATGGTAACAATAAAACTTTGACTTCAGAGTATCAAAAACTAAGAGTTTGCAAATAACTATCTGTTTAATATCTCCTTTATGCTTATTTACTAATGTAGATCTAGCTCTACCTCCCATGATTAGAAACTGTTCTGTTGACTTCTCTGGGGCTTGCATGACATCCATAAACCTCAATCCTGCACCTGTTGAAGTCAACAGGAACGTTGTCATTGAATTTGCTGCATGGTCTGTAAACCAGACTATTATACCATGTAATTTATTTTACTTTAAAATATCTTTACTCCTTCCCAACTATGAGGTGAAGTTGATTCACATTCCTTGTCTCAGTGTAAAGAGAGACCTTTATAAATGCGTGGCTACTAAGGTTCATTAAAGATAAACAACACTTCTGTTTTGTTTTTTTCAAGATTAACCTCATACTTACGAAAACTCTGCACTGGAACATAATGATCAAGCACACATTATTTTTTAGTGTAGTGAAAAAGACAACTTCTGCAATGATTATAAGAATGAGACACTATTGAGAATCATTTCTGTTTATTAGAATGAATTCTTCAGGTCACTTCTAGTATGTTAATATGAAAAGGTCTTAATTAGGACAAGGTCCAGTCTTGAAAGACATTGATTGTGATGGCTTAGTAAATTGGAAAAGATCTGAAGAGTACATCCTTACCAACACTGTCAGCACTGAATGCCTATTTTTGTCTGAATTAGGAGCGTAGCTTTAATATCCTTTTGTATGCTAAGTAGGCAACATTTTTATGCATTGGTAAAGTAATACATTATTTAAGCAGACTGAATACATCTATTGAAATTGCTCAAACAAGTGAAGATAATTAAATAACTCTTGCATTCTCCTAGTTTAATCAATCCGGGGATTCCCAGTCATTGTAGGTTTGTAAATCCACATAAACAAGGATAGGTGATTGTTATTTTTCAATGCAAGTGAAACTAGTTAAACAGAGTACAGAAGTGATTTATGGTTGGCTTTAAGCTATGTTTTAAATGTTTTTAAAATTGTCATGTTACTGATTTTTGCCAGTTTGGTCCCATTTTGCTTAGATGAGCTTTGATTTAAAAAGCATATCAGTGATAAGCAACACGGACAGGTTTTCCAGGACTGTTATTGTAATGTATTTATCTTGCACTTCAGGAAAACAGAATCTTCCTTTGAGCAAAACTGAAAATTAATTTAGGAGTGTCAGCCAAGGTGGTAGATGAGCATTTGTTGACATTGTGTAACCAACACTTAATTTGACACTATTGGTTTTTCTAAATCTGGCAGAATTTAGAGCTGAAATAACAGGAGTACATACATCAGCAAAGCTGTGTAGCAACCTTGCCAACTGCTGCCTGTATTATACCTGGGCTGCTATAAGAGCCAGAATAGATCAGGCTATGGTATTATCAAGGCAGAATAGATCAAGCTATGGTATTTTATCACAGTCCACTGCTTTAGAAAAAAAAGGAAGAAAGGAGAAGGCAGGATAATAACCAACCTGCTACAGGGAAAGTTGACTTTTAATCTCCACTTATTAGAGAATGGCTTTTATACGCTGATGCGTGAAAGATTTATACCTGGTTCAAAATTCTTGGATTTTTCTTTTTTATTGTTATAATACTCTGTATTTTTTATTCATATCAGTGGCCAGTCTTTTTCAATCCTGCTAATCTCTTTACTTCAAGGGTGTCTTGTAGCATTTATCTCTGAAGACTAATTCTGTGTTGTGGGGGAAAAAATCAATATGAATTCGAATTTGCCATTTTTCAGGATCATTGAATGCAGAGGGCAATCCTGCATCCTAGGCAGTGGCAGCAGCCAAAGGCACACTGCTGTTGGGAAAGTTGAGGGGAAATTTCACCTCCTTTTTTGTCACCGATGAGCGTTGAGTGGCCACAAAAACACCAGTTGTTGATGTCAGTAAAAGGCGGTGACATTTCCCCGCAGTGCAGCTCTCCCTGAAACAGCAGCCCCTCCTGTTGCTGCTTCAACACCATGTGCCAGTGCTGCCACTCTGACCTCCCTGCTCCTGGCACTGTTGCAAGGAAGATGTAGGCTATGCAGGGTATAGAAAGGTGCAGGGAGTGCTTGTGCCCTGCTCATCCACCAATTGTTACACTACTGATTGAATGTCACCTTGGTCTCTCATTATGAGAGAGCGAATAGAAAATCCTGAGACACCTTTTCTGTACCATTCATTATTCTGCGTATTTTCCTCAGTCCTGCCTTACTTATGGAAGAAACGTATAGAATATTTCTCAATCAGATACCTATTTCTTCAATACCATATTTATCAGATAGCCACCTGCATGTGTGTTTTTTTGGTTTGTTTGTTCTTAAAATGATCTATTGAGCTATGTCTTCTCTCTTCTTTAGAAGTGTTTAGCTCAGGGGTGGGCAAAATGTGGCCTGTGGGTCAGATTTGGTCCATAGATGGTCTTTGTCCAGCCTGCGGCAGGTCCTTTGGTCCCACCTAGTCCAGGCACTGTCCAGACATGGTGTGTCCTGCCACCCCCGGGCATGCAGTGGGGCTGGGGTGGCTCCACGACTGGACTGCTTTTCTAGGCCACCTAGGCAGCGGCAGCTCCTTCCAGCTACTGCTGCTGCTGGCCCCAGCCCCATGATACTGGTGGAGACTCATGCACATAGCCCTGACCTAGCCTGCCCCACGCCTATTCTGGACTCACCTGCACTGAGCAGTGGCAGCACTGGGCAGAAACTGTTCCTCAGCACAAGGGAAAAGTGGACCCTCACAACCCCAACCACCACACACACACCCCACACACACCTGTGCGCCTTGGGGCTAAGCCCTGCTCACTGTTATGTGCACATACCCCACTACACACATGCACCCACACCCCCCATGCACACCCCACACCTACCCCACACACACCCACACAGCCTCACAAGCACCCCCATACCAACCCACATCCATACATACCCCCACACCCTCCCCCCACACACCATATACACACAAATCCATACACACACACCCACAGCCTGCCACAAACCGGATACCAACCCACCCATACCCTCCACACCCCCCACAATATACAAGAGTAAGACTTAATTTTGAGCTATTGTGCAATCAACTCTCTAAGCACAATGCAAACACGCACAAATCAGGGCAGTTTATTTTTTTAAATAAAATTAAAGTACATTATTGTCAATGTTTGATTTTTAGTATATAATTTGGGGTTTTTTTCTGATTTCAAACTCCCTTCCCAAAAGGAGTACTCCTAGGGGCAAGGGGAGGGACTTTAGATGACAAAGTTCAGGGGTTAGGGGGTGGGACTTCTGGCCCCAAGATGGCAGGGCACCTGTCAAGGGGTGGGGCTACTCTTGCGGCCCTCAACAGCTCACCAAAACTTGTTAAGCAGCCCTCCAGCTGAAATAATTGCCCACCCCTGGTTTAGAGCAAAAAAAAATGGATGTGAAAGGAGAAAATCATTCCTTCCCTATCAGACATTATATAGAATATAGGTGAATCCTATACAACAGCAGAACTAACTGCATGTAGAGTTCTTGGGAAGGAAAATCATTATATAATATGTTACCAAATTAAAAATGGATCATTATTATTCATTAATCAGATTAAACATACTGTGGGCACAGCTACACGAGACAGTTTACTGCAAAGTAGTGTAGTTTATTGCGCAGTAAGCATGTGTGTCTACACATGACATTCCTACTGCACCGTAAACCTTACTAATCATGAGTAAATTTGCTACCTGCAAATGCAAATAGCGGATTTACTCCCGAGTAGTTCCTGCACAGTAGCACTCATGTAGATGCCTGACCAGAAGCAAATCTGCTCCCGGTCAGCCAGCCACCAGGGAGCAAGAGATTGCTCCCTGCCCCCAGGAGCTGCCTGCTGCTGGGGCAGGCTCTGCTACTGGAGACTGGGTGGGGAGTTTGTCCCCCTGCCCTGGCAGCAGGGATCTCCAAGCCCCCCGTTCCAAGATCACGATTGGGGAGTGAGGACTGGGAGATCCTCATCGTCTAGTGCTTACTTTGCCATTGCAATTGGGGAGTGGGGAGGGCTGGAGATCCTTATCTCCCAGCACCAGCTCCATGGTCGCCCAGCCAGCACTGGGAGATCCCAGCCCATTCAGGGGTTCACACCTAGCTGTACCACTGGGAGATCGGGGCAGGGTATGGGACCTACCCATCCCCTGCAGCTCTTTCTAAGTCCCCTGCCCCAATCAGGGAGACAGGGCTGAAAACTCCCTGTTGCTGGGGCAGGAGGACATTGTCCCTGCCGCAGCAGCAGACAGTTCCTGGGGGTAGGGAGCAATTTTCCAGCCCTGGCCAGGAGACAGCTGTCTCCTGTCCTGGTGCTCTCTGCCAGCCCCTGGACTAGCACCCAGGGGGAGCCTTGACCTCCACTTGGTGGCAGCAGGTGCCCATTGCAGGGCCACAGGAAGTGGGAGCAGTTTACTGGTAGGAGCAGCACATCTGTTCCCATGTCCCTGCATGTGTAGATGCCTGCCCCAGAGCGTTTACTCACAAGTAGTTTTCTTGCAAATATAGTGATCTTGGATCAAATGCATGTGTAGACACTTTCTGTATATTGCTTTTGAATGAAGAGCACTAGAATTGCAACAATACACATAGTACTTTTTAAAAGGAAGTTTTACCATGGACCAGCCTGGTATAACAATATTTCACACAGCTTTTTCAGCGCTGAATATATCTTTGTCTGGTATGTTGGTTTTTTACATTTTAACTAACATCTTTTCTTATGAAGAATGTATAGTGAATAGTTACAGTTGGCAGGAGCAAGTTTGAATCTGTGAAGTTAGTGGTATGTATCATTTTTTCTTCATTTCTGTTGCTGTGATCAAAATGCAGTCAAATGGTTGCTATAACTGTTTTATTCTACAAACCATGAGGTATTGTCTCCCTGTAACCTCCAGTTGTTATTATCCTGTGGCCAGGTTTGATTTATGAGTGCATGTGCACACTTACTGAATCCTGGTAGAATGCTGCTACACATTCATTTGAATGTAGATCTTTCTTCTTTTTGAACTAGACAATTCCTATTCCCCCCAACTGCCATGCATAAAGCTCCATTGGAGTATAGTGTAATCTCCTTTCATATGACTTTATATGAATTAGATGCCTTGTAGCCAGGCACCTTTTATTCTTGTCAAAGGTGTTAAACCAATAAAGTTTGTTCTAGAGTACTGTTGGGCTCAGGGTATGTCAGCATAGAGTTTTGTAGTGCTCTGTATATGTTTTGCAGAGCGTTTTTTATCCCTTTTATGTCCTGACCATGTCATGTCTAAGTAACCATGCAAATAATAACCCCACGCTATAACCCCTCAGAAATTGTTGAAGATGAACGCAGTCTTTTATAGCCAGAAAAGAGGACAGAGCAAGATTTAAATGATGCATTTCAAGTTTCCTAATCCACAGAAGCAGTAGACATGTTATTTCTAAGCTGTCTGGATTCCTGTTTGTTATTTATGACTTAAAAGTGATTTTCAAAGTATTTCATAAGAATAGACCTATTTCAGTTCTGACTTTCCTATCACCATTTTTCCCTGCTTTCCCCTTCATTTTTATTTCCAGTTTTACATTAAGAGAATAGTTATTAGTCACTATTATTCAATAATGAAAATGAAATATATTTCATTTTCAGTAGTACAATAGAACTACATTGTATGTAGCTATGGGGCACGTTTATACGTGCATTTAAACAAGCCTAATTGAATGTGCATTAAGGAGGAATAGGCTGGTGTCTACATGTGTAGGCATTAAAGCTCATTAATGCTGTGTGTGGACTGATTTGGGACTAAAGTTAGTCCTAAGCCAGTCCATACACAGTGTTAATGCGCTTTAATGTGTCCTTATGTTTGTTAAAGCATTTCAACTATTTGCGCCTAAATTCTCCATTTTTAAATCACATGAAGGGCGTGCACGTGTAGACGTGTGTCCTAATGCGCCTTAAAGCATCTCATGTAGACATGCTCATTATATGTTAAGTTTTACCAGGCTAATTTCAAATATTGGTTTTGATTATTTTGTTTTTTAAGATTGCCTGGAGAGAGGAAGCTGAATACTGCTTTGAAGGACATGGCAGTACAACCAAGTCCATCCCTGATTCTGTCAAATGACATCAATCACACCTAGGTAATCAGTGCCATGGTATGCAGTATACCTAAGCATTGGGTCCAGCCCTCTGCACCAAGCAGGAAAGATAACTGGGAACAGGTGTGACTCCAGCAAAATGATTGTCTATTCTCCTTTTGAAAATTTCCAGGGTAGGTGATTGCACCACCTCTGGAGGGAGCTTATTCCACAGTCTGGACACCCTGACTGTGAAGAAGTTTTTCCTAATGTTGAGGCTAAATTGATCTTCCAGGAGTTTGTGGCCATTACTCCTGGTTTTCCCCTTGGGTGCCCTGGTAATCGCTTGCTCACTGAGCCCTTGATGTACTTCCGGAGTGTAGTGGTCACCTGCTACCAGGTCTCCTCTCTCAGCCTTCTTTTTGCAGCCAGTTTCTCACCCACCTGTCTCAGAGTTAAGCCCACAATCCTCCAATTTCTCGTGAGAACCTTGTGGGATATGAGCTCAAAGGCCTTTTGGAAGTCAAGGTATACAATGTCAACCTGTTGTCTTGTGTCCAGGTAGTGACACTAGGTGGCTATACTAGGTGTCCACTGTTAGACTCCAGTGACAACGAGAAATGCTTTTTGCAGTCCAGGCAAAGGAGAGCAGCAGGGATAATTAAAAAAATACTTTCAACAACATCAGCCGAAACAATAAAAGAACAGAAAAACAAAACTGATATTTTGGAGCTAGGAGCACAGCAGCCAGTAATGGAACTTTCAACGGGAACATTGGCTGTGATACCCAATGGCAATATGACCACACATATATGAACAAGTAGCTGGAATCAAAAGCCTCAACCTATATTAATATTTTCACCATTTAGAAGTGTACAACACCATATACTCATTGTAATAACACTAAACATAAAAACCAAATTTTTAATAAAGATATTGAAAAATACTGGATCAAGCACCAACCCCTGTGGAACACCGCTGCTCACTTCTTGCCAGGATGATACAGATCCATTCACTATGACTCTTTGGGTCCTATCCTGCAGCCAGTTCCTCACCAACCTTAATGGTAATTCTATTGAAATACTTTTAACCAAAAATTTAGTAACAAATTGAAGTGAAAGTTAACAGCTTTTTAGATTTCTCTTGGTCTGAGCAATGTGTCCACATACCAACCTCTTCTCATGCTTATCATCTAGCCTTATCTTTACAATTTCTTACCATTGTAAGACAGTTTTGTGTGTGTGTATGTGTGGTACTTCCCCCAATTTTCTACAATCTCTTCTATTCATGTAAAAAATTCCCGTGATCAGCTCTGACACACACTTTCTCAAAAAACGAATTGAGGAAGTAGCTTCCTCTTCTATTCAAAATCACTTCCTGCACTGATTTATTTCATTTAAGGTTTGGCCGTGGTGCAGAAACAATTTATTTTTTGTAGTTTATGATTGTACCACCTCCTTTCTGACTATGGCAGCCCCTTCTCTTTTTTCAGTGTACTTGGTCTTTGAAAATGTGGGCAACTGTTTCTTCACATATCACCACCTAAGTTATTTATGGTAGGTTCTTCACTCATAGCTCAAGTCCTATCTAACGATTCAAGTCTATTTTTCCTGTGATATTGGCTGTCCCTCTACATCATGTAGAGGAAGAAACTGAATATATCAGACAGGGCCAATCAATTGGTGGGCAATATTTGGAAGAGGAGCAGTAGGATATAAAGATTGTGGAGAATGCATAAGATGTTATAATAAGCAAGGGTGAAGACAAAACAAACACCTATTTATGAAAATGTCGGTTTGTGTGCTGTCCTCAAGGCAGTGCTGTCTGGTGGGAATGGAGTGGGTGCAGGTGGGAGCATGGTATAGGCTGCCCTGAATGGGAGTGGGTGGGGCTTGGTGCCATGGGGACAAGTGCAGACTGCACCTGCATTGCCCAGGTGAGCTGTGCTGTGCAGGCCCCCTGCACCGCCACCCCCCATCTCCAGCTGGCTCCTGGGACCTAGCATGTAGGCAGCTGCCCACACATGTGCACACCCATCCCCCACCATACACCCATCCCCTACCTCCCGCTCATACACCCTGTACCCACTCCCGACACACATCCACCCATAGCATCCCCCTCCTCCCCCTACACAATATACAAGAGTAAGATGTTGTTTTGAGCTATTATGAAATTGTTTCTGTATATACTACTTAAAAAACATAAATCAGGACAAAAAATTTTTTTGAAATAAAATTAAAATATGTTATAGTAGATATTTGCTTTTAGTATATGATTTGTTTTTTATCTATAATTTGTTAAAATGATATCTTTTGAAATTTTTGTGTGTGCGGCCCTTAGCACCTTACCAAAACTCATTAAGTGGCCCCCCAGGTGAAATAATTGCTTACCCCTGATTTAGATTGTGACCTTC
Source organism: Alligator mississippiensis (assembly GCF_030867095.1). Taxonomy (NCBI): domain Eukaryota; kingdom Metazoa; phylum Chordata; order Crocodylia; family Alligatoridae; genus Alligator; species Alligator mississippiensis. Next base: position 219,542,963 of record NC_081824.1, on the reverse strand, counting down.
TTGAAATAAAATTAAAGAAGTAAGGAAAAAGGTTTATATTTACACAGGAACTTACTGTTTCTTGTTGATTTAGTGTAGAATCCATTTTAAGATGTATATATTGTTCAGAACAAATATATATAAATAGTACATAATGCATTTTCACTAAAAATACAATATATACACATGTAAGACCTCATTAAACCTATTGAAAAAGGGGTATGTATTGTTTGGAATTAATGTAGTTATAGCTCTAAAATAACAACCTTAGCAATACTTTTATCTTTAACATCTCCAGTTGTGTTACAGTGAATAATGAAATGTTTGAACCACGAAACAAATCATTTCAATTAACTGCTCAGTGTTCTACAAAGAGTGACTGGATTTGAATAAAAAGCCTGAAAAGTACCAGTTGACTCTTTCAGATCTCATGTAAGGAGAAGAAATATTGCTTCTGCTATGGAAATGCTGTGATAAGTACAAGATAAGTAACCAAGGAAATATTTCTCCATCAGTGTTCAGGATCCCAAATCATGCTGAGCTGCATGTGTGAGAAGCGATTTAGCAGCCAGTTCTTCCATCTGTAGTACAGCAGGCCAGCAGCCAGCATAAAGCATGATCAACAACCCCTAGGGGCTGTGGCTTACCAGCCAATGAGTAATCTGTTTGGCCGTTTTGTGTTTTATAGATTGATTTTTAAACTAGAAAGTGCCAGAGTAGCAGCCCACCTGCCAGCAGTTTTATCTTTGCCAAAGAAATTGTGCTGGCGTAGAGAAGATCTGAAAAGTGAAATTGGGAGGATGGGGGAGGAAAAAAGGAGGAGGAAAAAAAAGAAAAAGAAAGTTAAAAAAAATTGAAGGCATTTTAAAACAATTTCACTAACAGTAAAAGATGTTTAAAGGAATATAGTCTTATTTATAGCCTCAAGAAATATGTATTTGCTTTATTTATGCTATACAACTTGCAACAGGGTTACAACGTAGTGATTTTTGTCAGAAGGCAAACACAGTGGAGCCAGTTGCAAATGGAAGTTCCCTAAAGAAAAAAAAATGTTCTCCAGCTGCAGATAGTTGTTTGGTTTTTTGGGGGGGGGTGGGGATTTGCTAGGCGGCACTCTTACCTCTGAGTCAGTAATGAACAAATGTGGACAGCAGTGTTCTGCAGGTCACAGCACTAGGTTTTAGTGAGGTTATGTGGCTCACAGTTGTAATACTTAATGTGAGAACAGATGAAGACCAAGATAAGAGGAGTCAAGGCACATCTGAGTACTGATGTACAGAACAGGCAATGAATGAGAAATCTGACAAAAAGAGTTAATGGTAAGGAGGAAATTAATGGTACAGAGACAAATGGTAGGTGACATGAAGGGATTAATTTGTATGACCATGAAGTCAATAAGAGGTGCATGCGGTCTACTCACTAAACACCTGTGAAGTATGTGAGGATGATATTCTTTATGCAGATTCACAGGCACTTAGTACTGTATAATACATAACGACTGGTTTTGTTTATTGTTTTTTCTCTGAAAACTAAGGACCAAAATTCTATTTTGCTTTTACACACCAAAGTTATACTCATGGGGTGTGTCTAAACATACACTTATGCCAGTTTAAATTTACTGCACAGGTATCAAGTTTACACTTACGTTGGCATAAGTTGCCATATTTACTGCGTAGTATGGGTGTGCATGTGTAGACCTGTGCCTGTACTGCACTGTAATTTCAGTTACTTTACAGTAAATGTGCACATGTAGATGCATCCGTGTAGTATAAAACTTCAATTGTTGTCCCTTTCACACAGTTTCCAGTCTACTTCTGCCTGTGGTGAAGTACACACATACAGATACACCTACTGGAAATAAAACAGAAAAGGAGGGCCCTCCCATTTTTTAGCTCAGCAGCTAGGGTACTTAGGCCTTGCTATCCCAGAGGGGTTTGAACCTGTGTCTGCTATTTCCTTTCAAAGTGCTCTAACCACAAGGAAATGGGCTAGGCATTGCTCAGAGCACTTTCCAGTCATCCTCTTGAAGATGTTTCAGTATACCTTGCATTTAATATTCATTGGTTAAACAGCACCAAGGAAATTGCTGCACCATTAGGAGTCCCCTACCTTTTGGGACAACATCCATGCCTCTGAGCCACTTCTTAGGCCTGTGCAAAGCAGCAAGTATTCAATTCAGATTCGGCCAATTTGAGGGACAATAATTTGATTTGGTGCTTTGAATCACTGTCCCGATTCAATTCAGCCAATTCGGATTCAGAGATTTGGCTGCTGAATTGGCTACCGAAGCTTTAGACAGCCCTAACAGATAGGAATACATTCCCAAGCAGGGAAGGAGGGAGTGAGACTGGAACTAGGGAAGGGGCAGAGAGACGGGTGCCATTTCTGGGGCTGCACCATGCTCTGCTGTCCTCCCATGCCTGTGCTCTGCCTTTCCCCACTCACCCCAGCTTCTGGGCTGCACTGTGCTGTGGTGCAGGCAGTGGGTGTTGGCTGCTTCCAGGCTCCCAGGGCTGCTGCAGCAGGGGCTGGGGGGACTGGCAGCAAGTGGGGCCCTGGGTAGTGTGGGACGTGGCTCACCTTGTGCACAATCACCCTAGCCCCCACTGCAGCAGCCCCAGAAGCGACCGGAGCCAGCTGCAATGAGAACTGTCAGTGGGTGTAGAGTGGGGCGGCAGGTCATGCCTCTTGCTGCTCCACACCCCCCAGGAGGGCTGTGGACTGGAGGGCCTGTGTCCGGCTTTTCCTAGGATTGTGTGCCCTTGGATCTGCATGTGGGATGACAGCAGGCTGCCACTGAAGGCTGGGGCCAGTGGTGGCACCAGGCTGATGCTTCCTGGCACTTGGGGCAAGCATGCTGAGCACCGGGAACAGCCCAGTGCCACCACAGTCCCTAGGCTGCAGTGGCAGCCTGCTGCCATCCGGCACGCAGATCTGGGGGCACGCAACTCTGGGAAGAGTCTGACACAGCCCCAGCCCACATCCCTCCCAGGGGGCATGGAGCAGCAAGAGACACCCCCCCCCACACCCACTGACTGTTCTCATTGCAGCTGTTGCTGGTTGCTCCCAGGGCTGCTGCTGCGGGGGCTAGGGTGAGTGTGGACAAGCTGCAATGCGTCCCGCACTGCCTGGGGCTTCACTTGCTGCCACTCCCCCCAGCCCCTGCTGCAGTGGCTCCAGGAGCAGCCAACACCAGCTGCCTGCACCACAGCACGGCGCATCCCCGGAGCTGGGGTGAGTGGGGACAGGAGGAGCCCAGGTGCAGGGGGACAGGCAGAGCATGGTGCAGCACCAGGAACAGCACCCCTCCCCCCACCCCTTTCCTAGTCGTAGCTTCACTCCCTCCCTCCCTCCCTCTGTCACCACCTTGGGAACCTATCCCTATTTGTTACATTGTAAAATGGGTTCGCTTTATGCAAGGGCAACCTATATACCCTATGGTCGACTTTCCAAATTGACTTCCGATTCAATTTGGACCTCTTAATGAGTCTCCTGATTCAATTCAGATTCAGAGATTTGGGTGCTGAATCGGGCCAAGTCTCCTCTGAATTGAATTGGCTACCAAAGCTTCACACAGCACCACCACTCATCCTTTGGCTTTCTCTCTTGGTTGTCCAGACCACAGGACTAATTTTAATAGAAAAGCTAGGGGCTGGTTTGGGCAGTTCCTCTGGGGGAGGGAATCTTGGTACCTAACCACTTGGTTATGGGGCTAAAAGAGAGAAGGCCCCTCCCGTCTTCTTTTGGGCATGTTCAGAGGCTTATGACTCTTGATCCACGAATCCATAGTGTAGTCCTCTGAGCATGCTCAGTAGGAAGTAGGATAAACCTGACCATATATAATCTAGACTGAAAGAGGATTTAGTCTTTTTTACTTTGCAGTGGAGATTAATAGTGTTATCCCTGTTTTGAGGCATAATGAGATGCAATGACATTCCCAAACAACTAGTGGCAGAGCCAGGATATGAACCCAGGTATTGTGAATCCTGGTACAGAGCCACAGCCCTGAGTCCAAGTGCATCCTGTATATATGTCTTTATGCACCTTCAGCTGGAACCTGCAGGGAGGAGCAGAGTTTATTCAGTTTCTATTTACTGAAGTCCAAACTGATGACCCTGAGTACCTCTAACAGCATGCTCAGCACTTTACAAGGCTAAATCACTGGTGTAGGAAATTTCCCAAATAAATGACTAAGAAATTTCTTTTTGTGCATTGGCTGGATAAAAATTGTTACAAAAAGTTCATAAATATTCTTTGAGAAACTTTGGTTTCTCGACTAAGGTTTATGCAACCTTGTCAACCTGGTCCCTGGCTTAGAAAAACATTTAAGTTTTAGGATGCCAAAGTTCCTCCCTGTTTAGCAAAGTGCTTAAAATTTTTAATGTTTTGCTGAGTTGAGGTCTGAGCATAGATATATTTAATGTCACCACGTTGTCAGATTCAGAATTCACACTGCTTCTTAAAAAACAAAGAAAAATGTACTGAAATTCCTCTTCATTTATCATTTACCAACTTAGGAAGTTGCGACAATAAATATAGCCCTTAAGTAAAACATATAAGAATATAATTAGAATCATAGACTCATAGGATTATAGAAAATTAGGGTTGGATGGGACCTCAGGAGGTCATCTAGTCCAACCCCCTGCTCAAAGCAGGACTGTCTCCAACTAGATCATCCCAGCCAGGTCTTTGTCAAGCTGGGCCTTAAAAACTCCAAGGATGGAGATTCCACCACCTCTCAAGGTAACTTGTTCCAGTCATTAGGGAAATCCAAAATTTTTTCCTTGAATAACTATGGAAATAACAAGTGAAGGGAATTTAGTTCAAAGTGAAATTTACCTGGGCAAGGCCTATAGTGTTGTGTTAATGAAGATTACTCAATATGTTCTTTACTCCCATGTGTATTTATCAGCTAGTGCAATCCTTATTAATGAATTCAGTGAATAGGAGATGTGCATTAAATTCCATGGGAGTGGTGTAAAAACAAAATTGCTAATCTTTCTCTTCATTTAGTTTGTCTATATGAATGCAAGAATGTATTTTAGGAACATTTCCAATTGCATTTCTGGACTGGGTATTTTTGTTTCAATAATACACTTAGTGTGTAGGCTTGTGTTGCTTACAGTGAGTTCATAATGTACATTAGTAGTCATTATAGGATTGTTTTTAGGTTCCAGTGTTTTCATTACATTTTATATTTTTCTGCCTTCAACATGGCATAATTATGTGCCATATATTACTACCTGCATAAATTGGCTAAGCATTCCTTTGGTGTAATGTTAATCTTTCTGAATTCCTCATCCACTAAGTATGGAGTTAATAGTTTTGCTAACTTGTTTCTCTGAGATTGCATGCTGAATAATGCTTCACATTAATAGGATAATTGAAACTGTGGCTAATGTATTGGTTAGTGTTGGTAAGCTTTCTAAAGACTTCTAACAGTGTTCTTTCACAAGTGGTCTCATGGCAATTATGTCAAACAACAGACAATACAGATTGTGTACTGTTCAACCTACAAATTCAGCACTTTACATTGCTAATTAAGGGTCCAATTCTGCTACTCGTCCACTCCCTCAACCAATGGAAGCATTCATGAAGCAAAGTGTTATTCAAACTAAATATGAGTGGCAGATTTGGGCTGTAAGCCAGGAAGCTTCCAGAGTCCTATTGTGAATGACTTCTTATCTACATGCTTGAGTTTTTCTTATTTTTTTTCCAGCAGTGTTTACAAAATATGTTACATTTGGAAAAAAGACTTATACTGAAATCACTGAATCACAATATTGATCATTTGTAAGTAAATACATGTTTAAATACAAATAATTGTTCATCTCATTGTTTTGCACGGGAGATCTAACAATCAGTATTTCGCTATAGTTCGTTCATGGTTATTGCTTTTCTGTTATTGTTCCCTTGCAATTGGTACTTTCAGTATCTTTCTGTTTTTCTGACTGTGCTAGAAATAGGCACTAGATTATCATAGTGCCTATTTTGCATTAAACCAATGGAGCAAGGAATCAGGATTACCTAAAGAAGAAGCTTCCTTCCTGTTGCCAAACTGTTGAATAATGACAATGGTTTGAGTTTGATATAGGGCTTGTGTCCTGCAACATATTTGATGCTTATCAGCCTATTTCAAACAAATAAGTCACTCTGTTGGGTAAAAGCTAAGTCTTCATTAATTAACCTTTAATGCTTGTTTGTTATTGCAAACTTCTTGTTAATAACCTTGATTTTTAAAATTACCCAAAGAAACAAGTGATTTTTACATTCCATATCTTATTTTAAGGCACTATGTTCTTGGAAAGTTCTGTAAAAATCAGAAACAGAATTGTAAAGCAGTGAAGTGAAATTTTGGCTCTTTGAAGTTAGTAGTAAAATTCCCTTGACTTAAGGCAAGGATTTCACTCATGGCAGTGCTAATCTTTCTCTTCATTTTTCATATTTGACCAATTGCTTGGTTTAAGGACTCCAGATTTTGTTTGGTTTTGCTTTGGGGATGGAAGGTTGTGGGGAATACAGATAATATCCTCATTCACTATATGACCCTGAGTCATTCTCAGAAAGAGCCTGACTTGCACACTTAAAGCAGCAGTTTACTGAAAGCATTTGGACAGAGTTTCTAATTTTTTTTTAACTTCAAAAATAAGAAATGTTATTACATGAAAACACCCTGATCTCCTGCTTGGGTCATCAATATAGTTTGGACTTCTAGGCATGGACTGCTCACACCTGCATTGGTAAAATAAGTAGTAGTAGCTGGCTGGTGGGGTATGGAGAAAAGATGATGAGGATAAGGGGACAGCTGGAGGAGAATATGGTGATATTCTGGCTGGATCCCTGTAACTGCTATATTCTGGATCTGTTAACATGACTTTGAAAAGTTGTAAAATTATTTTTGTAAAGGAATTAAAATATTTTGAAGGTAGGTATGTGGATGGAAACCAAGGGCAAATATTAGATTCTCCATCATGTGCGCGCCGGGTCTGACCCCGGGTCGCTTTCGTCGCTCTGCACGCGGGCTGTGGCCAGCAGCCGGGGCAGGCCGGGTCGGAGAGGGCGGGCGCCGAGCTAGAATTAGGCACAGACACGTAACGGTTGATTTTAAGATTGTTTTACTTACACCGAGATGGTCGTGGTGTAGGCTGAGAACTTGCTTGAGTTGCGGTTACAACAAAAAACACAAACACACGTGGAGGTTGCAAGGCTCCACGCAGACAGAACACGAACAATCACGTGGAGCTTGCTAGGCTCCACACAGACAACTCCAGATGTCCAGGACAAGTGCGCATTAAACTCGTCGTTACGTCTTATAGTAGGCTCCGTTCGAAGACGGGAAGAGGTGGGCGGTGGATCAGGCCGCCAACCTCCTCTGAGCGACGCACAGGGTTTCTATTACCCTGCCACGCACACCCAGAGTCCCCACGAGATGGATGCGGAGTCCTCTTCAGCTTGGGCGGAAACTGCTCAAGCCTCTTATACGGCTAGCAGGCCAATCGCTAGCCGCCACTTGTGAATAATTTAGAACTAGCCAATTGCGGGGCACGAATTTGCATACGACGAGCGGGAAACCTTTGCACCGTGTATTTCTGTGCTGCAAAGGAAATGCACCCTGCAAAGATCGCTGCAAAGTGGCGGGAACACTTCCCTGCACGCAGGTTCTCTGTGCAGCAGAACTCCTCCGTGCAACGAAGCTGTACACCCACGGGGATAATTCTTAGTGCCGAAGCACACACAAAAAAAATCAGACCTTTGGGTCATGACACATCACAAAACTTTTAAAAGGAAAATTTAACATCTTTCAAAAATATGCTGTGGTTGAATCACAATTTCTTGAGCACCAACCAGGAATTGCTAGATGAAGCTCTATGATTTATAGTATTCTTTAGTCAGGTTTAGAGGGTTATAACAATCTCTTCTGTTCTTGAAATATGTGAAAAAGGGTTGGGGTTTTTCTTTCATTTTGAGAACATTGGAAAAGAGAAAAGTTCAAATATATGGTTACCTAGCAACTTCCCCCTCAAACCTTTGTAGTTTATTTTATATGAATGGGTATAACATTCAGTGACATATTCAGTTACTTATGGCATCACATCCAGATTTGTCCTACTCTTTCCTCTAGCTGGCTTACATAAAGATTGAACAAAGCAGTGATATGAAAGAATATAGGGATATTTTGCACATGAGGACTCTCAGGACTGAGCAGTTTCCCAGCTCATCCTTTCTCTAAGAAAAAAACAGAATTACCTACATAATCCTGATGCTACATTCAAAATCCTGAGGTGTGCCAAAAGAATAGTTGATTCATGTTACAAAAGCTTCCCCCCCACCCAAGTAATCAACAGAGAGACCTTACCATTATCTATTTATAGAAGAGTAGCAATCAGCCTAAAGGAATGTACTACATTTATCATATATGGAAACAGAGTGCCAGGTTCTTGTGGGGCAAGGAGAAAAAGGACTCTGGTTGAACCCAAAGAGGCCTAGTTATAACCTTCTCAGTAATCTGATGTAAAAGGAATGTGATTTTTTTTTAAATTGGCAAGATTGTAGCTTCAGAAGTTTACAATTTGAGTATGGGTTTAATGACTACTTGTCTGAGAGCCCAACCTTCCCCCAGGGAAGAATTAATAACTTCAGCCTACCAAGAGTAAACCAAATAACCCCAACCACTTTTCACTCATCATGGAGGGCATGGGGCCAGCCATCCAAGTATATGCAAAAGCTCTCTCTGTTTATGGATATGAAATGGATCTTTGACATAAACCTTTCACAATGAACATGATAAATCCAGCCCCAATCCAGTTAATCTTCTGTACAGTCTAGACTGATGCTTCAAATTAAAAAGCTGGAGCACAGCTCAAATTGACGAAGTTGTTCCAGTTGTTCCATAGTTTTTTATCACGATTTTGCATGTAGTATGGTAAAGGAAAAGGTTTTCTTTGCTTTCATTACAGTATTCAGTAGAACCTCAAAATATTTCCCCTGCTCCTCTTCCCCCCAGCCACCAAGCTGTATTTATGAAGACCCTGTAGTACTCAGAAAATATGAGAACAGGTAGTTATTAACTGATTTTCCTGATGTGCATGTTGGGTATATTGTGGGGGACACAGCATCATTTCTTTGTCAGCTTCTACAAAAGACAAATTTGTCTTTATATTATGCTTAGCAGCTTTCTTTGACATGTAATTTCTGAATTTTGATGGGCAAAAGTACAAATCCAGGCTAAGAACTGGAAAGGTAAAAATTTTAGTTGCTTTTATGTTTCCACTGAAGCATAATCTTTCACTGTATTGCAGTAGTTTGTCCTGTCAAGGTCAAGAAAGCTTACTGTTTGCTGGTTGTTAGCATATCAATTTGCAGCAGAGCTGAAAGGTAATCTTACAGCTCAGTGGGGATTTTACACGATATTTACAGTATTTTAAAGCCATTATCTAGAGAAGGTCTGTGTTTAGAAGGGAGAGGTGTTAAGGAACAACTACTTGGGAAACTTAAAACATCAAGAACATCTGTGCTTCTGAACTGGTTGTGCTCTAACTTTGGTTGACTTTAGGTTTAACACAGTATAATTTCTTAAAGCCTATTAAAGGTGCACTTTTTTTCAGAATCCTGAGCACCCTTCTGCTTTCCTGAAACTCTCAATGTGGTATGGTGAAATTACATGTTACACTTAGACCATACTAAGGGCACTTAAAACATGAGTGTCTGCACATCAAGTGCTCTCTGAGTGTCTCAAAGCTATGCCATTTCAGGTGAGGGTTAACTTTGGGCCATGCTACCCAGCTCAAGTTAGAGTAACTTCATTTGGCTCCATGGAGATAAATTAAGCAATTTGCAGTCCTTTGGCATTCCAGAATGCCCCACAACAAGGCCCTCTGCTCCATGGATGAAATTTTCACCCTACCAAAATCTGCTGCCCAGGAACTGGTACTGCCCAAGAGCAGGTAGGCCCTTAACAGTGCCAGGAAGGGCCTTGCAGCTATGGGAGCATAGAGCTAGGAGGTAGAAAGGTATGGGAGCTGTGGCTTCCCTCTACGGAGTCCTGTGTTCCCATCCTGGGGTGGGAAGTGGTGGTACCTTTTGCCTGGAGCCAAGCAGACAACACAGAAAAGTTAAATTAACCTCAGTTACTCAAGATTAATTTAAATTTTCCCATGCTGCCTGGCCTGCTTCCCCCAAGCATCTTTGGCTCTCCCTCATCTGGGAGGCTTAACAGAGGTTGTAGTGCCCTCAACACCCCTGTTCCTGTCCTGGCATTGTGGGAGGAAGAAGGCTGTGCTACCAGCATGGAGCCCTCAGGGTTTGGCACAGTGGGAGCATGGAGACCCACATTGAATTAATTACCATATGTGACAATTGTGCTACATCTTCTATGCTGAGGCCTACAATTCTGCTGTTGTGGATTAGCCCCTTTGAGGGAAAGCTCTGCTTTGGGACTCCTCAAAACGCATGTCGGGTCTCCCTCCTGAAAGACCCCCTGAACCCAGCCCTGCTGTGTCATCTAGAGGGGCAAGCCTCTGGTTTTGAGACCCTGCCTTGTCTTTGTCCCTGGCTTCCTGCCTCTCCATAACCCCCACCTCCCCCTTTCCATTGTTCAGCTCCCAGGAAGGGCGGTTTACCTTTTCAAAGGGGGAGGTTGGGGTACTGATGCCCCAAAACAGCACAGCTCCACTCCAAACAAGCAATCGTTATTATGCCACAACAGTTCCCACCAGCAGAGTGATACATAGCCTTTAAGCATCCTAACATCAGCTTGGCTGTTCTCTTCTGTTCCCCCGTCCTCTGTAGGACTCCTGCTTTCTCCCTACTCCAGATCTCGGAGCTTCTTTTTTTTCTCCTCAGGTGCAGTTTGTCACATGAGCAACAAAACTGTAACAAGCCTATAGTATTAACCCAGGGACGAACACTCACCCAATAAAAGGAAACATAATGTTATTGGGAACCAATCAGGGAGTAGTTTCTGGTGCTTGCTGCCAGGCCGAGATTATCTTCCCCTGAGGGTGAAAAGGGCATCTCAATGTCCTACTATGAAATTATAGCTAAAGCTGCTTGCGCTGAGTCCTCCAAAGTGTTTTAGGCCCAAACTCTGTGTGACGTCAGTAGACCTCACGTTCGGTACTGCCCTTCGTCCGGTGGTCCCTCCCCCTCGCCCCGCCTGCCACGTCTTTGATGTTATAGATGATTCAAAGGAGGGGTTCAGTGGAGATCTTCTACCAGAGGGCTTACCCGACAGAGGGGGGTACTCACGATTGAGGTCCCACGATGTTCCACGGGGCTCCGCTACCCCTACACCCCGTCCACTCACCAACTGGTCACTGATAGGTGAGATGGTTATCTGCCGTCACCTGAAGATCTTTTTGCTAGCTGGTCCACCTAACCGTAAGATCCGAAGCTAAGGGGTTGTCTTCAGTCAATCCGCCTTAGGCTCTGACTGACCTGGCCGTAAGCTCTGGTTATCTCCCTCTCCTCTCTCCTGATCTTCAGAAATAATATTCCTCCGGGATGGGGAGGCTTCCCGGATCCCTGCCCTGGTCCTGGCAACCCCTGGGGATCACTCCTGCTGCCCCTGCCAGGGATTCCCGTTCTTGCCCCGGCTGCTGGGTTGACGCCGAGTGGTCAATCTGAGCCTCTGGCAATGGAGAAGCCACAGCAGCAGCAACGTGCTGCACGCCTCCTCTCTGGCTTCCTCTTTAGCGCAGGGTTTGCTGGGGTTTTTAAACTCCCCGCACCTGCCGGCGCAGCTGCTGCGATTGGCGCAGCTGCTCCCCTCATTGGGAACAGCTGTTTAAACAGCCGGCGTAACGCCGGCTTGCGCGGCCATAATGGCGGCTGCGGCTGCTGCTGCAGTCCTGGCTCCGCCGCCGCTGTCCCTCCCGAGGGTGAGTAACTCAGCCCGGGGCTTTCCTGAGCCGGTGCTGCTGCTGCCCCCCCAATCCTCCCTGTGCCTCTCCTGTGCCCGTGATGGCGGCACACCGCCGTCACACTCTGCCTCTCCATCACCTAAATAGTACCTGGGCGTGGCAGTTTAAAAGATGTCAGACCCCTAAGAGTTAAGGAAATAAAAAAACCTGACAATCAATTTTCCAAATGACTGATCTTCAACAGTTGTCCTCTCCCTTTAAATTTCACAGCTTTAGATGAGAGAATGCGACTTTAGTACAATGTATTAAACTTGTATGTAACACTTCCAATATTCATACAAATCCTAATAATAGGCTGGATTTTTTTTACCTTATCCAACACAATCTTTACTCAAATGTGATTTATCATGCAAGCATCTGGAGTTGCTGAACACCTACAAAAAATTAAAGATGAGCTCAACTAAAGGTAATATTCAACATATTCAGAATTCTCAGGAGGAAAAATCAGAATTAGAGCCTTTAACCACATGAAATGCATTTTATATCATCAGAATTAAAATGTTTAAAAATTGTGTTAAAAAAACAAACAATTTATATCACTAGCAAGCTTTGTAACTATTTATGACCTCTGTAATTGCATACTCTTTTCTCGCACTTGATTCTTCTCTGCATTTTCTTTCTGTTTTTTGTCAAACATGCTTATTATGTTTTATCTTAAAGTCAGATTGTCTTGGCACCTATACACATGTAGCAAGGCTGCTCTGATGCACTGTAATTGCAGCACTTTGGAGCAGACTTGATAATCGAGTCTGCTGGAGCATGGTAATTACCGTGCTCCAGCAGGCTCCAGCATCATGTGTATCAGCATCCCCATGCTGAAAAATGGCAACGATGTCGCTTCAACTAAAACTCGTTCAATGAACTTCAGGTAAAGCGCCCATTACCAATTTTGAGCATGGGGATGCTGATTACATGTGACACTCTAAGCACTTCAGTTAGAGAGGCTCTCAGAGCCCGTCCCCTTTCCCCCCGCATCCGGAGCATGTGTATAAATGCCCTTTTTTGAGGCTAGGACTGTCTTATAGAGTATGTTTGCACTCTAATTTTGGGTTGACCTTGAGGGGGGGACCTCAACTAGCCTGACCCTTAGGAGCCCTTTCATATTGCCATGTAGCAGCTGTATGCAAACCACATTAAGACAGATAAACCAAGAGCAAACATATTCTTATATGCTCTCTATTATTCCTTGATCAAAGCCCTTCTAGAAATCTGCCTGCCTACTACTAGTCTTTCTTTCTATGTTTGGCTGTAATTATAAGCAGATACAGGAAGTGACATAATGAACAACTGGAAGTCCAGTATAGAAAATTGTGGGATGGCTGCTCGCAGACCTCATGCACTTAGGGTAATGCTTAATTTTCCCTGATGCTTACAAAGACACTTAGATCCTTCTGGGAGGATTTGCCTGCTGGCATGTGGGTTTAAGGGGTCTTTAATGTAGATAGTGAGTTTAGGCTATGAGATAGTCCTGCGCATATGCCTAAGAACTGGTATAGATGTTATATTGTGTAGATCCTTTATTCTGATCAGGGCTTCAGACATTACTTGAGTAAAATAATAGCAATAAAACACTTGTATGTAGTTTTGAAAATTCCCAGACTGTTGTAATGTTAAATATATCTTAAGCATTTTAAATCAAAATCTAAATAAACAAATAAACAGAGTATTTTTTTTGTTGTTCTGCTTAGGATTTGCATTTATTTTATCTTCTTACTTTTGAAAGAATTTAAAATTATTTTTAAAGATTTGTATTTGGAAGTGTAATAGGTTTCAGGTAGAAGCGTATGTATAGTTTCAAAGGCCTGACTTTCAGTAACAACAAAAAAAAAAGGACAGGAATTTATATATTTTTTTAAAAAGCAGAAAAATGGAAGCCTTGATTTGAGACTCATATCTGTTAGACATGTGGGGAATACTTCCACACAAGCGAGGACTGATGTATGAAAAATAACTATTATCTTATCCTATTCTATCCTAACCAAGTCAGTTAGGATAAGATAATTTACTCATTAGGGATCTGGTCATTGTATTTTCTTTCCACTGAATGGGAAATAGAATTATTGCACAGTGAATGGCATTTTTACTCTAATTAAATCTCCCCATGATGAATATGATGTTATTACCTTGGATCAAAGAAATATTCATATTTCTAGTACTTACAGCCATATCTAGCACTTTTCCTAAGGCAATGCAAGTAATTTTATTATCTGAGGTCCCAAGCTATGAAAGGCATATTATTAATTGTGGACAGTGGCCTTTTTGCCACAGTTCAGTCATGGCAAGATTTTGGCAAAACCAAATTCATGCAGACACTTGGATAGTCACCAGGCACTTAATAGAAAAAGAAATGTAGAATTTGTTATCACCTTTACAGCAACTCCAATCAAACTACCTAATAATAGTTCCAAGAAGCAGCTTCCAGAAATTAAATAATGATTCTTATGAAGACGGGCAAGGACTAATGTGCTTAGGTAGTAGCAGAATTATTTTCTTCCAAGGTTACAAATCAAGAATTTGGAGGGGTTAAAGCTATGTATGGGCCAACTGAAGGCAGGTTTTAAGATTTCTTTTCTTCAAAGAAGATACCCTTCTAGGGGGATGTTCTGTATGCTTGTGTTTGAACAGAGCATAGCTTAGTGCAGTTATAATGCTGCTTGGAACTTCTGGATATTAATGTTGTAGAAAGAGAGATTAAACATAGATGAATTGTAGGTCTAAATCTCTTTTTATGCTTATTGTGACTGTAACTGAAAAGATGGGAAATCTTTTAGGTTAGGAAAAAAATGAAGTTATTTCCACATTAGAGAATTCAAACCCTCATTCTCATAAAGACCTTTTTGATGATATTTTTTCTAGTTGAATTGCAACTTTATTGAGATTTTTCTGCTTTTTAAAAAATTATTAAAGAAGTTTGTGTTTTTACTATTATTTGCTTCTGTAGTAACACTTTTGATACAATTTTGATTAAAAGTCTACAGAAGACTTCTTGAAAAGTAGAAATGCCTGTAATATCAAAATAATTTTACAAAAAAGTTCATTTTTAGCAATTTGAGAACTTTTCACTCCATACCATACATATTGAAAAGCTCAGTCTGAACACTGTTGTTCCATTGATGAAGGAGGAAAGAAAATATTTTGGTTACTAGATATCAGATTGGCTTAAAAGAAGGCTTTGTCTTGGTAGTAGGATGACAAATCCACATTGTGTATAAGCTTTTTTAACTTAAGAAAATAAATTGCACTATTAACAAATTGCTTCTTGACTCAGTGCCACAAATAATTCCAGTTCCTGAATGCAGAGACACCTTCTCTCTCTCTATCTCTCTTTCTCTTTCTCTCTCTCTCCCCTTTTGCTTTCAATTCATTTTAGTAGTAAAAATCCAACTCGTCTTACTTTGCAATTTTCTGTGACTTTGCCAAAGGTTTCAATTAAGTCTAATCTTTAAATTGCAAAACATAAAGAATGTGAAAGCGTATGTATATATGTAAAATCCTACTTCATTTTTTGTTCAAACAGAAGGCTTTAATTAGTTTAATGAAGGAACAAGCCATCCCCCCCTTACTCTGTAAGGGTGATATTTTTGCTCTCAAACAGTCCTCTCTTCTCTCTGTGGGAATTCACCGTGTATTAGCACATTAGACTGTTTGTCGCTCTGAGAGCAACATCTTGCTCTAAGCAAACAAGTAGAAGACACTTAAAATTTAAAGAAAATAAATTTAACAAGATGCCAAAGCCAGCTCTTTAGAAAAGTGGAGATGATGGCAAGACAGACACCAGGGACAGGCCCTTGATGCTAATCCACTGCTCACCAGCTTCCCATGACCCCAAATGACTCTACGTGTGCAGATAAAGGTGCGATGGGATCTAACGCAAGACCCACACAGTCACTCCTCCTGCCATGCCACATGTGCATGGCAGGAGGCATGGTTGATTGGTATAAAGTTAGTACATTTTTTTGAGGTTGAACTTTATAGCTGGTTGGAGCTTTTTGTGGTGTAATAGCTACTTTGCACATGTAGCTGATCTCAACGTAAGTGTGCAATTAACCAGTTCATTGTGTGTTACCTGTAATATGTAGAAGGGACCTAAGAATTGTCCAGTAGAGGAATTGTTGGGGCATAGGAAGCTCCAGTCCCTTTCCCCCCACCTCTGGCACGTGATCTGTTTCAGACATAAGGTTGTATATGTTTTAAACTCAAATGAACCTACACTTTACAAGTCAGGAGCCTGGGGTAAGAACTACCTAGGTGAAACAGGCCTGAGTATAAGGTGTTTGTTGTATTAAACAAACAAACAACAAAGAAGCTGTTCTCTTGCACTGTATTTATTTTCTATTGCCATGATTAAAGAATACTTCTATTTCAAGAAGGCTGTTTCACTCTATTCAGCAACTAATCACAGCTGACTCGGAGTAAAGAACCGCAGGCAGTAGAGCAGGGATAAGCAACTTGCCACATTTGGTTAAGCAGCATTGATGCTAAAAGTGCAGTTGTCCACAATTCAGTTGGTTAGTATTGTGTGGTGGGTGAGAGTTGCATGTACCGTGGGCACTGCTTAACAGGAGGGGTGCTAGATGTGGGGGGAAGCCTCACTCTCCCATTCCACACTCAGCTTGCACTTCCTAGCTGCACATTGCAGTGATACAGGCAGTGTGTGCACATGGCATTCGTGGATCACATGGCACTCTGGGAATGGTATTTTTGCACAGCAGCAGTGGATTTTGATGCCTCATGAGGAAGGGTGAGAGAGGTCTGCTCCAGGTACATTATTCTGGGTTAATATGAAGTAAAGGTGGAAGGTCTTATACCTGAGTAAAGAAGGCCAGAGAAAGGATAAGGGTGTGCATAGCCCTATAAACACTACAGCTTGCTTGAGTCTTTTTTCACCAAAAAGACATTCTAATTCATTTTGAAGCGTCTGAACCATGAAGACTTTAAAAAAATGTTCTTAGGGAAAACAGAGGTGGTTAACTGTATTAGTCTGAAGTCAAGCAGAGGGAAGAGCAGGATGGCACCTTAAAGGCTAATTTGCTCAGAAAGAAGTAGAAAAATAGAATAACTTTGGATCTATAAGTGTTGTGTTAATTCAGGGGTGTTGCCATGGCATATGGCATGGGTAGCTGCTGTGCGTGGCAAGTGAGCCCAGGAACTCAGTAAAGGAAAGTGCTGAAATAGAGGCAGAGAGAAGACATGTCCATGGAGTGGAATAATGGCAGGACCCTGCTGCAAGAGGAGGCATCAGGTTTCACCACCAAGAGGCTGGTTAACCCTTCTCTGACCCTGTATTCATCACTGAATTCATGGCTTTGGATCCTTGCATGCCATATAAAACTATGGTGGTCTTGCTACCAGGAACAGGTTAACCTGCGTGTTGGCGGTAATACCTCCTCTTTCAGCAGCAGTGTCCCCTTTCTGCTCTGCACAGTCAGAGTCTTCAATCCCCTTGCCTCCGGCACTCAGGTGGGAGGGGGAGGCTTAACTTTTGGCACACCTGCCAAAAAAGTTGGTTACCGATCTGCTAGATGTTTCCAGGTTTTTTCCTCATGAAATTGAGGTCTCACTTTTTCTATCACTTCTCCTTGATTTCTATAAACTCTAAATTAGCTCCTGTTGAGCTAATAGATTAAGATCTGAAGTTTATTCTGAACAAGAACCGTTTTGCTCCTTTACCCCATCTCTTTATG
The DNA here is from genome assembly GCF_030867095.1 of Alligator mississippiensis. NCBI lineage: Eukaryota > Metazoa > Chordata > Crocodylia > Alligatoridae > Alligator > Alligator mississippiensis. The sequence goes on along the minus strand of NC_081824.1, from coordinate 219,525,379 downwards.
TTCATTCTCTTTTAACTATGCAAATTGTAAAGCTTTTATATGAACTATGTCTGGAAATCTGTAGAGGGACTGGTTCAAAGTGCAATTCTCTTGTTTAATATTTGTGCATGTATAATCCAGCCATAAGCACAGCAGATGAACTCAATATACAAAGATTAATAGGTCATAAACCCTCTTTGTATAAATGTATAAAATCTTGCAAAAAAGCCTGTCCATTAGTGAGTTGCCTCTTCAACACCAATGCAAAAAGATGCTGTGCCAGAGAAATTGTATGTAAAACTCACTGTTGTTTTCTGGCAAGATCCCTCTGTTCTCTAATGTAGTACAACTGCTACCATTAGGTCAGCCATGTTCATGACTCAGGATGGTATTAATGCTGGCACTATAGAGTAGACAATCCAGCACTGGAGGTGGTGTAGCTCAGCTAATGACCTTCCATGTCTACTCGCACTGCATGGTCAGCACTGAGAAAGGACGGAGTCAGCTCATAACATTTTCTGTGCATTTTGATGTGAGACTTGTTGAACCTTCATGTTTCCCAAAACTTGGACAAAATGCCTTACCACTGAATATTTACTTTCACAACCTGGGATATTGCTGCAGTTAACACAATAAAGTTTTCCTCCGACTTGGGAATACATTTGCTTAAATTGAAATGCTGACTACTATCAGTGACGGTCCCCTGGGTAGAACCATATTATGACTTTGGGGCTCTATTTAGATATTTCACTTAAGGCATGCGGTGTGGCAGGAGGTGTGATTGTGTGGATTGTGCTTTAGATCCCATTGCACCTTTACCTGCATGAATAGAGGAGCCCTGGGAGGTGTGAATTATGCATATTTTTAGTACTCATTAGTACTCTTGATCTCAAAAGTGTTGAAGTGAACTAGACAGTAAAGCATTATAGAGTCTTGTAGAGCCATTCTTGGTACCAGGAAAGAGGTGTGAATATAAAACTGTAGTAAATAGAATTTTACTATAGTAATATGATAGTGGAAAATGCAAGGGAACCTCTTTATATGCTGACTACTTAAATCAATGATTCTCAACCAGGGTGGTAGGGTAATGTTAGCACTGTTACCTGTGCAGACAAGGTTCACTGGATAAACCCAGAGATTTCAAATAGGAATCCGCTATGTTAAAAACATTCTGACCGGTTGTCCTTTTTCTCCGTTCTTTGCAGCAGGGGAATTGTAGTATTATTTTTCTGTAGGCAAAAAAAACAAAGTGAAAACTAAGCAACTTGGCATTTTCCAAGGGGTGGCTCACATCTATCAAGAGATGTCTTATGTCGAAAAAGGTTGAGAAATATTAATTTAAATGTTAAAGACAACATTGATAAAAATATGATTTGCAAATAATCACGCATGACACCATTGCCTTACAGTAATGAATGAGCACCTTACTGGATATGTTAGATGTTCTAGTGACTTAATCAGGTTCCTAATTCTTCAGATTTCATACCACTATAAGGGTATAAGGTTAGGGTATGGACATATGAACAAATTATAGTGAGTTAAGAGGTGGCAGGGCTTTACCGTGTGCCAGCTATTCTATTGTAACAGTCTGTGTGCTGGCACTTATCCTGAAGTATATGGAAGTAAAAGGCTTGTTTCTGTGAGGATAAGCTGCCCCATTCAGCTTTCACTTACTTTAAAGTAAAAACAGGCACATAGGCCGTTAATGGGAAGCAATTAATGCTTAGTAAGTCCCCACCCCATTTAACTTGCTAGAATTTTACCACACTTCAGCAGATTTAGTTAAATGAGTCTGCTCTGCTCCGATGCGCTGTAATTACCATGTGTCGGAAGAGCTTTGCTACTCGTGTATAGCGCCCAAAGAGACTTGGACATTTAGTAAGGTAGTATATACAGTGAGTGTGAATGGCACAGCTCTGCACTTAGCATTATTATTTTTGGATTTAGAGCACAAACTTTTTTTTTTTTTTTAAACAGGAAATTACGTTTTTGCAATTTACTATTATCCTGAAGCTGCTAATGGCCACCATCAGGTGAGTTTTAGATTCAAAGGCAGTCCCAAATCTCATTAGGTCCCACGGCAGTGACAAACTGTCTCTTTCAGGCTCAACAGAAGGACTAGTCAAATTTCCGCATATGGTAAAAAATACTGCTCACAGTGGGGAGGAGGCTGCCCAAGGTAACAGAGTACATGACATGTCAAAGTGAAGCCAGGTAGACTCAGAATTGTTCTCCTGCCAGCCCAGGGGCTGGATTATTATCAGCAGGCTGTGTTTATAGGAGAAAACCAGAGGTAGGAAGTCTAAGCGTAAACCAAAGAGAAAACAGAAACAGACAAAGAACCAAGATTTTGTGTAAGATTTTTGTACACAAACAAGATTATATGAATAATATGTCTGACCAATATCACTGATTTCTCATCTAATAAGCAGATGACTTTCCAAGGCCCAGATTTTTGCTAACTAATCCGGCTAGAAGTGAAACAATAAATTACACATAAAACAAGTACTGCTTTACTCACTCTGAACTAGTTGCTTATTCAGATCATTTTAAAGCTCAGAAAACTCTTTCGTAAGTGAATTGTGAACAAGGTTGGTTTTGCACTGGGAGCTCTCTCTGATTTTTTGATTGACAATCTAGGCCTAATGTGGAAAGCTTTCCGAAAAAAATATTAGAGGCCTTCTCCAGAAAGAAACAGCTAAGGAGAAAGTCTTCAAGTGTTTACTTAAAAGAACGCAATTAAACTGTGGTAATTAGATCCCAGTAGGAGGAATTCAGAGGTTTTTTTTCTCAACCAAAAATAAGTGTACAGTAGGATGTCATTTCTGCAGGAATGCAAATATGAGTGGAATTTTTAATGAAGATCAGGTTAGGAAAAACAAAGCTTTTTAATTCTTGCACCTGGGAGCATAATGAAATGTAAATTAATTCTGAAATTTCTGACCTCTGTTCTGCTTTTTGCAGTTAGGAAACTCCTTCCTTTCTTTTTTCGTAAACACTTTGAATGGTTTCTTTAGGTGTGCTAAAAGCAGACAATATAACGTTTTAAAAGTTGGAACTGAAAGCATATCTCATGGTGAAGGCTATTTATATTATACTATTTGATGTTTTAAAGGCAGATAATGGGGCTTTCTTTAATGGAAAAATAATAGACTACACTGTAATTTTAAATTTCACTCACAGTGAAAGATGTAAAGATGTAGGTTGTAGAGTTTCATAAAGCCTTAGAAAACACATATCTGATAAATGAGTTCACTATAAATGTTTTGGATCAATCACAGCTAACAGAGTTGTAGTCCATTCCATTGAGACTCAGCAAAAGGGAGAAACTGGATACCTAGAAATGTGGAGTCCACACAAGGAAAGAAGTAAGGATTGGGTTGGGTAGGAACCTGGATAAGGCCACTAGAAGTATGGGAGTTTCTTTTCCAGATAGTAAAAAAAGTTTGACTTTTTTTTTAGGAAAAGAAGCAGAAAGATGACCTGTTTCTTATAGCTTCTTCCTCTTCAAATATTTATATGCCTCTCTGGGGTTATTTACAATGGAAATCATTGTGTTGTTCTGCTGTTAGAGTAAATGGTTCCGTCTTTTAAATAAATAATTTATTTCAACAGCAGAAACTTGCTTATGCCATTGATCAAAGGGTCCTTCAGTTTTCATTAATATATGCATTGTATTTTAATACAAGACACCAGTTCTTGCCAGTAGAAAAATATCTGACACTACAACACAGCTATGTTGCACTTGGGTAACCTGCTGAACTAAAAGAGAGCCTGAGCATCTCTGTTGATCTTGCACATGTATTCAAAGCTTGTCTGTATCCTTATCACCTCAGGCTGATGCACAGTTTTCGTGAGTTTAATAATATTGGTTTGGGTAAGTGCTTAGCTCATGTGTCTCCTGAGAAAATTCAGGACTCTTTAGCAATGGGCATTGGTGATTTGGGTAGTGACTTTCTTGCCTTCTTAGTCTTTTTGTTATTGTGGCCTTAGATACACTACAAATGGAGAAAAAGCCTATTGTAGCTGTGGCCAAACAATAGTCTGATTGTATCATGTATGATGGGGCTGCTCACTAGCCCAGCCAGTCTAGGGAAATGTGTGTGTCCTGATGCCAAAATACATGTTCTTCTGATTTAACTCTATAAGAACAAGTTTTCCTAAATAATCAAAATAAGAAATGTTTTGGTTTTATCTCAAGAGGAGTAGGCATACCTACTGTGGGCTGGGTTCAGGTCAGCTTTCAGCTATGGCAGCATGCTGAATGGGGTTATTGCAGGGCCCTTGGCTTTATGAGCACTCATGGTGCTCGGGCCAGGTGCCAGATGATTGGAAGATAGCCAGTGTGGTCCCCATCTTTAAAAAAGAGAGGAAGGAGGACCTGGGCAACTATAGGCCCGTCAGTCTTACCTCAATCCTGGGGAAACTCTTTGAGAAGATCATCAAGGAGCACATCTGTGATGGGCCGGCATCGGGGATGATGCTCAGGGGCAACCAGCACAGTTTCATTAGGGGCAGGTCATGTCAGACCAACCTGATTGCCTTTTACGATCAGGTCACAAAAGCATTGGATGCAGGTGTCGCCATGGATGTAGTCTTTCTGGACTTCAGCAAGGCCTTTGACACTGTCGACCACCCCATCCTCATTAAAAAACTGGGCGACTGTGGCATTGATGCCTACACAGTCAGATGGATTGCAAACTGGCTGAAGGGTCGTACTCAGAGGGTGGTGGTGGATGGGTCATATTCGACCTGGGGGGAAGTGGGCAGCGGAGTCCCCCAGGGCTCAGTCCTTGGGCTTGCACTGTTCAATTTCTTTATCAGCGATTTGGACGATGGGGTGAAAAGCAACCTGTTTAAATTTGCTGATGATACCAAAATTTGGGGTGAGGTGGGCATGCTAGTAGGGAGGGAAAGACTCCAGCAAGACCTGGATAGGTTGCAGGGGTGGGCTAACAAAAACAGGATGCATTTCAATACTTACAAGTGCAGGGTGCTGCACTTAGGCAGTAGTAACCAGCAGCACACTTATAAGACGGAAACTCCCTTCTTGAGAGCGCAGAGGCAGAAAGGGATCTTGGAGTCATTACTGACTCCAAGATGAACATGGGCCAACAATGCGAGGTCACGGTCGGCAGGGCTAACCAGACCTTATCGTGTATCAACAGGTGCATCTCAAGTAGGGCCAAGGAAGTGATCCTCCCCCTCTACGCGACACTGGTCAGGCCACAGTTGGAGTACTGTGTCCAGTTCTGAGTACCCCACTTCAAGAGGGATGTGGACAACATTGAGAGGGTCCAGAGGAGAGCCACCCACATGATCCGGGGACAGTAGGGCAGACCCTACAGTGAGAGGCTACGGGACCTGAACCTGTTCAGCCTTCACAAGAGAAGGCTGAGGGGGGACCTGGTGACCATCTATAAACTCACTAGGGGGACCAGAAGGATTTGGGGGAGACCTTGTTTCCCCTAGTGCCCCCCTGGATAACAAGGAATAATGGCCACAAGTTGTTGGAGAGCAGGTTTAGATTAGACATCCGTAAGAACTACTTCACAGTCAGGGCGGCTAGGATCTGGAACCAACTTTCAAGGGAAGTGGTGCTGGCTCCTACCCTGGGGGTCTTTAAGAAGCGGCTTGATGCCTACCTGGCTGGGGTCATTTGAGCCTAGTTTTCCTCCTGCCCAGGCAGGGGGTTGGACTTGAAGATCTACAAGTTCCCTTCTGACCCTACTTCTATGATTCTATGATTCTATGAATATCAATTTCTCTCAAATGTGATGCTCAATGATAAATTAAAAGTCCATTCATAAAGTTGGGTAAATATCTTTTTGTATTTGACTCAAAACAAGATAGGCAAAGTCCACTCTGAGAAGTCTCTACTAAAAATACTGCAGGAAATAGCTAACTAATGGTGTATTTATAATGAATTTCCAGATGTGCAGTAAGTTCACTGATACATTTATTATACCACTGTGTTTTTAGCAAAATGTGAGCTGTCTATCCTTAAATTTCCATAGAAAATATAACGATGTGTCAGCCTCAACTTCAGTTCCTCCCCATTGATTCTCCAAAGGGAAGGAAGCTATTATAATGGCAAGCATCAAAATTCTATTTTCTGAGCAACTACCACTGTGTATTTAAAATAATTGAAATGAACAGAATATGGGCACAAAGGCGATAAAGTCAAAAAGACCTTTCAGTGCTATTAAAAATTAAACCATATAGATGGATACAGCCATTGCTAGGACTACTTTCTCTTCAACAATAAAATTATAATTTTATAAAATAATATATGGTCCATTTTGATACGTGAATAGATTTTTATATCTACAGCATAAGGCAGTGGTTTTCAGGGCATCTCTCCATAACTTTTCAGAATTTAGCAGCACCTCATTTAAAACTAACATTTCTTAGAGTGGTCACCTTCTCACACACCATTGCATCCTTAAAAGGATCTCCCAGGGCTGCAGAGCAGGCAGCAACTGGCAGGGTATCCCTGAGAGCATGGCAAGGGATAGTGTGTGGTGTGCAGTTGTGCAGGAGTTGCTTAGCAGGGCTGCTTGGGGGCGTCCTGAAGAAAGCAGCTGTTCTGCAGGAGATGGAAGCAGTGGCCACTGGAGGTTGGTGCCAGGTGAGGGCAGCAGTGGTAGGACTCTGTTGTGCCCATGTCTTTCCATTGGCTGCTTCCACTCTGCCCCTGGTCTGTACCTGAAGAGGACCATTGGCTACAGGTGCTCCTCTGGGGATTTAAATGCTGTTGACTGGCCACCAGAGCTGCCATTCCCTGTGGGCCCTGCCACCAACTCTGGAAGTATGGGAGGAGTTGGGGAATGATCCAGGCTGAAGAATGGTGGCCCTATGTCCACCTCTCTGCCCACGGCAGAGCACACTTGGAGCACAGTGTCAATCATCACAAGGGGTTGCTGCAGACCAGGAGGTTGCACTTTTCACCTTGGCTCATTACCCTGCTTCTTCCATGCTCCCAAAGTTGGTGGAAGGGGCCTCAGAAACCTGCAATGTGGGCATTGCTTATCCACAGGATGCTGGGGTGGGTTTGGGGTGCTGCAGCACCCCAGTTGAAAGTTACTGGTGGAAGGACAAAGGCAAGCATCTCCAGACGTGAATGCTCAAATCTGCATGACTGATTACTGAGTGTAGGCTATATACCAGTAATAGATTGCTCTGAGCAACCAGCACTTCTGAAAACCAGACTGTTTAAGGACTGATCCTGCAAACTTTTTGATATAGGCACAAGAAACTGCCTATACTGAGGATTGAGTGTGAATCAGGGTCTTATTTATGTGCCTTGCTTACTTCAGGGTTTTGTACTGCTTTCTATCACTATGGCATCTAGGAATATACCATGGAAAAGACATTGACAGTGGGTAAGCCTGTGTAAACTTCATAGTCTATAGCTCGTCTCTCTTTTTGTTTTGTAGAAATCACTGTCTAGATTAAGAGATTTTGCTTTGAGGTAGCTCAAGCATTATGAATGTCATTCTGCTTATGATGGAAAAGCTTTATCACTTAGGAATATTTTATAATGTTTCCTATGCCTGGTCACATAGGGATTAAAAATGTAGGTACTCAAATATAGATTTCACTGCCTAATTCTGGAGTTACAAATATAGTCAAATATATTTTATAATTTTTCCCTTTTTTAAGGAATGAAACTTGTGACCATTTGTAGTAAGTGAATTAGAAGCCAAGTAGGTGAACAGTTTATTATATTGATTCATGGACTGTAGAGTCGGAAGGGACCACAGTGGATCATCGTGTCCGACCCCCTGCCCCTGGCAGGAAAGAGGACTGAGGTCAGATGACCCCAGCCGGGTGACTATCTAGCCTCCTCTTGAAGACCTCCAAGCTAGGTGATAGTACCACCTCTCGTGGAAGCCCATTCCAGATCCTGACCACCCTTACTGTGAAAAATTTCTTCCTAATATCTAACCTAAATCCACTCTCAACTAGTTTACACCCGTTTTTCCTAGTCACTCCCTGTGACACATAAAGAATTGATGTGGCACATAAAGAATTGGCCTTTACTGTTGATCTTAGAAGCACACTTCAACTTCTGTTATTGACCTGAATATGAATGTTGCTTTTTTCCAGTTGTCAGAATGGGCTTACTAGATATCAGAGAAGATGCTGTGGAAACAATTGATAATGTGCTAACAGAAAATTAACATTACAATTGAGATCCTCATCTGGTGTCTTCTGGCATGTCAGTGCTGATTTACCACCGGCAGTTTTGTTAGGGGACACTTATCTAATGGAAAAAAGAAAATGTAATAGCATGTGGGTTTGGTCATTCTTTTTGCATTTATTTTCACTTCTTGGGAATTAGATTCTGATAGTCTGTAGGAGCTATTAATTATCTCAATGAGCACATCAACTGGTTTTCATTTCTTTCTGGGTAATAGGAAATATAGCAAATGCTTTACTCTCCTGGGTCATGAAAATCACTTCTTCAAACCATACAGGAACACTACATAAACTTAGCAGGTTTCGTCACATGCAGAAAGTTATAGAGTATTGAAAATGTTTTGGGGGGCTTAGTGCCAAGGTTAATGAAATCTTGGCTTTCCACCACTTGGACAGCCTTCTCTCAGTCCTTAATGGACAGATATCTACATGGTAAAGCCATCATAAAACACAAGTTGTCACTTGTAACCCATTCTGAAGAAGTACATGGTTCTGTCTAATGTTTTTTTGCTGGCCAAGAATTAGACCACTGTCGGTCAGAGGTCAGTGTGTTCAATTTCTGTCTGTACTACCATTACCCTTTACTTTGCAGCTCTTAGTATAATATTTGGTCAAATCACAACCCTACTGAATCAATGACAAAACTCCCATTGATTTCAGAAGGCCAAATGTTTCCCTCTAAGGGGCTGATCCAAAACCATGTAAGTTGCTGGGATTCTTTCCAATGACTTCATTATGGTTTGGGTTAGTCTGGAAAAGATGAGTGAGCAGGAGAAAACACATAGTGCTACAGGAAGCTTAGAATGATGTGGGATAATCATTAGTTTGCATTACTATTTCAGCAAGTCCAATTGCATAATTCAGTATTTTAGCTAGGTGTATTTTAAAATAGTTAAAAAGTTAACACCAGGAACGGTTGCTTCTTGCCAATTTTTCTTAACAATGTAAAATTTTGAAGCTTCAGCTGTAATATTAAAATATTGTGTAGAATTTTATCATGGCTAATGATGTTTTCAGTGTATGATTATTTAAGATAATTAAAGGGTCACATGGCATAGTTCATAGTGAAGCTTGATTGTACAAGGAAACAACTGAGACACTAAGCATTTCTTGCCTTACACATTCCTAATGTAAATGTCTAAAGTGTTTTCTGAGAATTGTTTTAACATTTTGTCCCCTGAAAGCAACAACATGAAGTGAGGTCAATTATTTCTCATGAAAAGCATTCTGATATTATGTGAAATAGATGCATTGCTTGTTTTTTTGCAGTTATTAATGGTCCTTAGTTATTTTTGGACTATTTCCATTAAAGTAAAATCTACTCTCAGTTAGATTTATGTTTGATGGTAGAGGCAAATGGAGCCAACTGCTTTTTGAATCTTTTTAAATCCTTAAATTGTTTCTGAGGCAAACATTTTTGTATCCTCCTGAGGTTTTTTTTTCCTTGAAAATTTCTCTTAATTGGGCATAAAATAACAATTTTCAGACAATGGCTTTTCTATAAATGACAGTCTGTTGTATAGGGTTACTTTTTTGGGAGAGATGGAACCATAGCGGTATTCTGTAACCAATCATTTAGTATCCTGGATCACTGCACTGTTTCAGCCACACATCACCATCCATTAAACTGTCAGTGCCCAAAAAGTGACAGACTTTTTATGGAAGGGAATCGCAGTTGCTGGGATAATGATAGGAGAGTTGACTAAATTTAGTAGATCATAAGTTTTTTCTCAAGCTGCCTCACAGGAGCAGGTAATTTCTCATAGTATATCAGACAAATGCTATATTGAACATGTACCACATATTGAACATGTATATTGAACATGATACTGTTGGAATGAATTATGGGTAAAGTAGCAGCTTTAATGATGAGTTAAACTTCTCTTGGTGGCTTAAAACATATCCTTAATCCTTTAGGTTTTCTGCTTTTCTTTTAAACATTTATGAGATATTTCAGTGACTTCTTAATAGAAGTGAAAAAGAGCAATGTAGCAATGTTTACTGTTACCATATTGTCTCGCATAAAACATGCAACTCCCCCCCCCCATCAGCCCTTTCTCCCTTCCCCCACTGTCTTAAGTGGGGAAGCTCCTTTCTTTGGTGGAAGCAAACATGCCTGGAGACACTGTACATTAGGGCTGTGCGAAATGTTGCCAGTTGTTTTGATTCAACACTGTTTTGACTCATTTTGAGCTTGAAACAGCAAAATCGAATAAAAACGAAGGGCTTCAAAACAGCTTTGAAACAAAACAAGGCTAGTTGAAATGTTTTGAAAGTTTTAAAATGTTTCGAGTTTCAAAGCAGCCAGGTGGTGGGAGATGGGGGAGAACCAGGACTGCACACCCAATGGATCCACAGTCCCATGTGGCTCAGCCGGGAGCACAGCACCTCCCATGGCCAGGCTGTGGGAAGCCAATCACAGCACAGGGGAATGGGAACTGAGCCCAGACTCAGTTCCCCTCCCCAGCACTGTGATTGGGTTGGAGAAGGAAACAGCCCAATTGCTTCCCCAGCCTGATCATAGCACTGGGGCTCAGGCAATCAGGCTCAGTTCCCTTCCCCAGCTCCCCAGTCCCAGGTGGCAGCACCCAGCTTCCCTCCCTCATCTGGCAGGCAGATTGGGGATCTGCAGCCCTGGGAGGATTGGCACAGCTTCTGCAGGCCTCCCAGGGTTGTGGGCCCCCATCTGCCTGCCAGATGAGAGAGGCTGTTTTGAGCTTCCCCATTATGTGGGCAAAACATCAAAACAGTGTCACTGTTTTGATGAAACATAATGGAACAGCGGTTTCAAATTGAAATGAAATTCGAAAGGAAATGCTGTTCCATCGAAATCTCAAAACTCAAGTTGAAATGGAACAGTGCCATTTCACACAGCCCTACTCTACATGCCACACTGCTGCTTATGTCTGGCTTAGCAAGTTGAAGGGAAGGAGTCCTGTTTTAACTTTCTCACAGCTGTAGCTATTGGCTGAGCACTGCTGCTGGTGCCTAAAGCACAAAGTGAACTGGTGGCAGTGTCTTGATGAGGCTTGTGATGAAACAACACACTATAAAAATTTACATAAAGAACTACTTACAGTAAAGAACTAACCACCTTGTTGGGTTTTGGACTTAACCATGTGTGCTAGACAGTAAGAACATAGTGTGTCGAGGAAGTATAGCATCCAAGGAGACATTCTTAGTAAAGCAGCAGGCAACAGGAACTCTTTGCCACACTAGAAAGTTCCTGCCGCCTGCTTCCTCACCCAGACTGTCTCTGGGATGCCACACTTCCTGGACACTTTATTCCCAAAAGAACTTACTCTGTCATGCAGCCATGACTGTAGAGTGTGTGTTTTATTTGGGGCATATTGTATGTGAGAAAATATTATATTTCTATGGCTATAGCTCCTGTGTGCTCCAGCCAAAGACCAAGATAACATAAAGGCACAAGGTAGTACTGGCCTCAGTACATCCTTAATCAACTGATGTTGAAATTGTGGCAAAGGAAATATTAAGGAACTTGAAGGAGAACAATGAAATAACCTTGCAGACATTTCTGACTTTTTGCTAAAAGTCAACCGAATTGCTCCAAGTATGTTTTACATATGGCACATCTATTGGTGATATACTAGCTCATTCAGTGGATTTATGGTAGTCCAATCACAGCATCTGGTAGTGCTTGGAAACATCTATTCTATGTTAACAATGGCTATTCTGAATGGAAACTCTTTGAATATTGACTGAAGTCTTGAATTTTTTTTGCCTTAATACCAGAAGTCTGTTCTACCAGGGTTTATAGTCCAGTCCAAATGTATTTTTAATGTTATCTTTTGTATCACTAGAACTGCTAAAAAGTTTTTTAAAATGCCTTACAAATTGTTCTCTTTTCCCACTAATTTCTTACTCTGATTAATCTTAATTTCCTTGCCTATACCTACTTTATTTATAACACATCATTGACCCCTCTAGCTATGTAAGAATGCCAGTCTTCTTGTGTGCTAGTCATGCTTTCTTCCATGTCAGCACTGGGCTAGGAATGAAAGCAAACAAGAAAATATTGGGTAGGACCTATTTATAGCAGACTTGCTAAAGGTTTTTCATAAAATCCTTAGCAAGAAGGAAACTGTAAAATAAGTGGACAGTATAAGATATAAAAACAACTGATAAGTAAAAATCAAACAGTAAGATTTTTTAAAGTTTTTAGTACAGAATGATGGAGTGTTGTAGGCATGAGTATTACAAACTTATTTCTCATGCTCTTGCCTACCAGGGGTCCATTTCACTGATCCACAATGACCTCATGATATGGCTTTGTCCCAAGTCTCGTTGGCAGAAGCAGAGGAGTTAATAATTTGATGAACAAAGATGGCCATGGGGTCAGGGTAGGATATCTGCCTGATCTGATGTCATTGGTAAGCATTAGAGATTTGTTTGCAGGGGTGGATTAGGTTTAAGCATCCTATGAATCCAAAGCCTGCAAGTTTCTGAGAAATGATCAGTGGTTCAGTGTACTCAAGTCCTCTGGCATGCTTGTTATCTGTGTTACATATAGAAGTGTTGGGACTAGGTTAGCTCAATACACTTAAAAATTATGTTGGATGAACAATAAGACAGGGATTTTGCTGAAGACTAAACGATTGACATATATATTACTTCAAAGAATGCTAGTCAAACATTGTAAAAACTATAGTGGAATCATGTAAATGACTAAGACACAGATGAATTCTTAATTAGTTTCAACTCCTCAGGGTAAAATTATCTAAGATAGTCACTGTGGACGCCTCTATGAAAACAGTATTAGTTGGCAAAGCAAGTAAAATGTTAAGCTGTTTTAAGAAGGGAACAGAAATTATATTAATTATTATGGAAAATGTATGTATGGTATTTTATAAATTAATGCTAGGTCTTGAATACTGCTTTCAGTCCAAGTTAATTCATCTTAAAAAAGGGATACAACAGAAATAGGATGGTACAAATAAAAAAATCTGGGGGATGGAGATGTTCATTCAGGAAGAATTTCAAAATTAGTGGCTTTGTTCTTCCTGCTTATTTTTAATCAAGTGAGGAACTGCAGTTGCTTAATATGGCTGAATGCTTTATGTTTTTATGTTTGGGGGCTGGAAAGAGACCCACAAGAGCCCCATTCAGGAATAGACAAGACTATAAGGCTTCATCGTAGCAGCAGCATGAAGGGAAATGCAGCAGGATGCACAAAAGCTGAAGTGTATGGCTTTTTCAGCTGTTATGGGGTAAAAAGAGGGATTGGACTAGAGGCTTCATCACTGCCAGCAGTATTTCTGTCAGCATGCAGAATCAAAGACCCATTAGCGAAAATCCTGTGTGCTCAGTGTGGCAGAGAGGCTAGGGCGGGTCACCTCTGATCTTCCCAGTCATTTCAATGAAGGTAAATAAGGATGTGGTAAGGATTTTCCCAGGTGAAAATCTGCCAGTTGCAGTAAGAAATTTGTGGTGGAGATGAGAGGATGAATTTTTCCTTCTTTGTAAATGCTGGAGCGCTTATGAGAGACTGTAGGGAGGGCCCTAGGTGATCATGGTGTTTTTTGTTTAAACTCATTTCACTCTTCTTTCAAAATGCTTGTATCAGAAAGATGAAATCAAGCACACTATAGGGAGCATCTAGGATAATAATATTGTGGGAAGGTCAGTATGATGATCCAGCCTAATGAAAGTTGCTATAGATGAAAATAAATTGGGCGCTCTTTTTTTTGGCTATATACAATCGAGAATATTGGGAGATACAATGGAATTCATTGGAGGATACAATGGCAACAAATTTACAAAGCCAAGACTTTATGCTGCAAAAATCTAACCTCCTGCTAACAAGATGCTCCTAAGGCAATTAGTTTAGTAAAATTCAGAAAAAAGCTTAGAATTATGCATGTCCAAGAATAATATTTTAAATTTATCTTGCTAATCTGATATAGAATTTAGAAGGATAACTTGTCCTTATGTCAAGATATGAAGTGAACAGTAGGCAGAACACTATTCCATAATTTTATTTTTGTACTGTTGATCATGTATGGCACTCTGCATACCCAAATAAGCCTTGTTAGAACCCAAGTACATGGTTTGACAGAATTTGCTTATTCAGTTTTCTTGGTTTTCTTTGATAATGTGTATCTTTGACCTCATACAGACATTCAGTTTCCCCTGGAAAAGTTTCTGCTCTGCCAGGAGAAACCACAACTTTACAGATGTTCCCGTTTTTTCTCCCAGACTAAAAATGGCCACTACCAGAAAAAATAACCTGGGAATAACCAGGGTTATATCATTCCCTGAAGAGTTTCTCCTGGAGAGCAAATAGCTATACATGCCTTTTGTAACACCGTAATTTATTACTATGGTAAATTTCAGACTGGTATAATATGAAACTTCCGAAGTAATAAATTCCTTAAAAACAAATACTGGAAACAAAAATGGGGAAAGATCCTTAAACATAGTGTCAATGTGTGCCATGGCATGATAAAACAATACACAATAAATTTTAATGTATGGCTGTAATTTGACTGTAGGTTTCCATTGGCACAAAAACAGTGAGAGCACACACACTTTATGCTGAATAGCTGAATTTATTTTTAACTTCAGTAGTTTGATTTCTTCAAGATAGAATTAGATCCTTGATAATCAGTTAAGTTTAATGCAATGTTACTTAATGCTATCTTGAAAACGATTTACCAATTTAAATCCATAGAATGTTTGCTATAAAAAAATGCACCTGCCTTAAATTTAGGTTAGGTCTGGAAAATATTTCATTTAAAGAAAAAATCTTTCTGGAATATTATTACTTTCTTCTCTACCATAAAGGATGTGTCTCCATCTGCTGGGAGTAATCAGAACAAAGACCTTCACTGTTTCCTCTGACGTAAATCTGTCCTTTGCTTGCTAGCATGGCAGCTGAATTTTGAGATGTGGGTTGTGGGTCTGCCCTTACCACTTGTCTTTGTAGGTGGGTGGGTGTCAGAAAGAAAGAACTTTTATAGTAACCTGTTTCCAGCTTTGCCCTATAGAGAATCAGTGTGCATGCGTAACATCCCCAAAAAGACTAATCTGCCAATCAGAATGTGGAAGAATCAGAATCAGAAGAATCAATAGCTATAGTCTTACTCAAATAGCCATTTCCATATGAATTCAAATAAATGTTATTCAGAATATCCAAAGGTCAAATAAAACAGGGTAATGCCTCTATGAGGCACAAAAAGTCCCCAAATGTTTAAATGGAAGATGTAAAGAACTGGAAAAGCAGATGGCACATAAGTTAAAACTGTACAGGAGCAACCTTCCTTCTGCAACATTTTCAGCAAGACAGATCTTTCTGTGGTTGTTACACTATCATTCAATCACAACATGCAATTACTGTAGCAAACCTTCTGTCATATTGCGCACATTTTCACACTTGTCAGAGAGAAAGACATAGATTAAACAATATTTTTGTCAAAGACTGTTTAGTTATGAATTTCATAACTGTATTTTAATACAAGACAGAACCCTTCCATCGAGACGGATCTAAAAAGAGCAAGATCAAGGGGAATATTCTCAAGATGACATGAGCATTGTTGGCTATACCGTTCCCATTAGCAGAAAGGGAAGTTGCTCAGCTTTCATGTCTTTGCATCAGGTTGAAAACACAAGCAATTAGAGTCCCATCTTGAAGGCATTTCATGTGCTGAGCTCCCACTGAAATCAATGCGAGTTTGGAAACAGGACAGAGAGAAGAATTGGAACCTTAACATTAACCCTTTCTCATTTTATTTTTTTTATCCAATCTCTTTACCATCAGAGATGGAGCAACCTTTAAATTATTTCTTGCTGATTTAAAAGTCTTTGAAAAATGGAAGTGTAGAAACAGCCCTTAAACTTATTTTTTCCAAGGTTTTTCATTCTATAGTTGCAAGTTTTTCCATTCATTCATTTCCTTAACTGGTTTGTTTGTGCTTGTTTGGTGGGAGGAAGGGAGAGGGGGGTGGTGGTTGTTCTTTACAACTGGTATCTACTTGATATGTGGATTTTTAAATACATATATATGTTGCTTTTGTGTCTCATTCTAAGTAGTTCACATGTTTGATAGTGTTAGCAATGCAAGTGGCTGCTTCTCAGAGCATTTCCTGAATGATAATGCTGTTTCTGATTTAGACCTTTTCATGTCTCTCACTTCTTAAAATAAAAAAAATGAATATTCAAATGCAAGATCACAAAGATACCAATGTGCTTTTTAAAATGAAAGGAGGGGCATATCTTGGGGCCAGCTCTACCAGAAAAGGCAGGGAAATCAAATTTTTGGCTATATTTCCCAGTTTATTTTTGATTAGTACATCCAGTTTCCCCAGCCTCATTTGGGAATGCATGTAAAAGAGAAGGGGTGGGGGAGAGGGGAAAGTCTCTTTCTCTTCTTTTTGTTCCATTACATCTTGGCTCATTAATTATTTTAAGAACATTTGACAAATACTGCAGTCTTTATTTGTAAATATGATGAAAAAATCTGCATGAAAAATCAGATTACAGAGAAAAACACCCTTGTGCAGGACACATAGAATGTGCTCAAAGAACCAGGTGAAGCAGAGAAGAAGATTTACTGGCAGTATTTTTTATTGGACCAACTTTACACTTGGGAGGAGAGATGTTACACAGCCTTTTAGGCACAAAACACCTTTTCTCAGAGCTGAGAAAGAAGCAGATACAAGCAGTAGTGTGACTAAGGGAGGGCAACCGGTACACCAGCCCCAGACTGTATCTGGGGTGGGGGCACGCAAAAATAGTTACTTCCACTACTGCTCTCCTGGCCACTGTGCTGCTTCTGGCTTTCCATGCAGTACCACCATCCAGGATTCAGAATTGTCTAGTTAAGCCTCTGCATACAGCCTCTACAATATGGGAAAGTAAAGACATGCTTCTATTTAAAGCTGTTAACCCCCATTTTTGTACAACACCTGAAATGACCATAATTGAAACAAGAATAAAGAAAATGAGATGTGTCTCTGATTTTTTTTTTTAAGCTGGTTTAGTTTGTGTGTTTGACAGCACTTTCTTGCATGGATGTGTGACTTTTGTATGGTCATATTATTATGGACTTGTTCATTTCAAGTAATTCTGTGCTTCATGACTGAGCACACTGGAATCAAAAGGACTATTTGCAGAGTGCTGTGTAGAATGAGAAAGTGTGGCAGAATCTAGTTAATTTTCAGACCATACTTCAAAAAAAAAAGTCTCCATCTTTGGTTCTTTTAGTTTTCAGGACCCATTGACACTGGTTTCTCAGAAGTGCTGATCACCAGCTGCATCAAGTAGGTCACAGCTGGTGTTGCTTGCTGTCTCTTGAAATCCTATCTAAAATCTCAGGCCACTTGTTGGCACTGTTGCCCACATTGGCTTTTGTTAATTTTTCTAGTTTTCTCACTGGGTCATACACTCAGCAGCTTGGGAATGAAAAAAAGCAACATGAGCTGTTTCAAACCTATTGAGGTTGGGGTGGGGGGAGCCTTTCCACTGATTTTTATACCCTTTTGGGTTGGGCTGTAAAAAACTAGTGAGATTCAGTCAGTTGCTGTCCCTTTCCAATAACCACTCCAGCAGAATTTAAAAATTTGCTTTCAAGAGACATAGAAAGCAGGCTACAGTGGGCGTGTCTACAGGAGATGATAAATGCACAGTAGACTAATTCTACTGCACTTTAGTGCATCATGGCAAAAGCCAGGCTAATGTGCTAAGGCTCAATAGAAGTACCTACTGTGCATTAGCATCACTAAAAGTCTTTGTGCTGGTGCTACTGGACAGTACTGGCTACTTCACACTGAGTTAGTACCAGTTATTACTGGGCAGTTACACACGTATGGGTGTGCTAGTAATCCATGTTCGATATACTTTAGTTCAAAACGCACCACAGCCATTTTCTCAGCACTGACATGCGCTGTGCCACTGATACATGTGTTGCTGACGCAGCACAGGGCACTTTTAATTAGTGCAGCTAGCTAATTAGAAGTGCCCTGTGCTGCATTGGGAGCACGTGTAAATATGCCCATAGGCACTAAACTTAATATGCAGTAACAATGGTGTATTAATTCACATGTAGGCATGCAAAGTGATAAGGGAAACTGTAATGCTGGTGGTGAAAACAGGATTGGGGAGCCTATAGCAACTGTACTTTCTGACAGAAGGAAGGGAAGAAGCACGAGGGGGTGACTGCAGAGCAGAGATCAGAAGAGGGAATCTGAAGCAGTCAAGAACTAGAAGCCACACCCATGCACAGTAGAAAAGAAGGGAGGGGGAACTCCCCAGAGCTGGCTTTTTAAAATTGCAGGTCTTTATTCTACTGTTATACATCAAGAGAACCCCTCAAGAAAATTCATAGTCCCATTGCCCACAGCTGTTGTTATTTATTCTGTCTAACGAAGGTGCTTGTGATCTGCCCTGACACTTCCCAAGGTCTACTCCTGTCTCATACCTTTCATCATCATGCGCTTCTTCAAGGCAGTCAGTGGTGCTCTTACTTCTCTCAAAAAGAAACACACATCTCAGTCACTCACTGTAGACCAGAGTGACACAGACATTACAGGTTAGGGAAGATCAATTGCATATCCCTGCTCCTTTTAACCTGGGAGGAATCTTTGATGCATGGACAAAGTTGGAATCCAAATAAGAAGAGATTCCTCCACTGCATTGAGGTGATGACAGTGGAAGGAAGGAAATAAAATGACTCTGACTCCGTTACCTAGCTTCTCTTTTTTCATTTTATAAACTGTGTCAACGGTGCTCAGAACTATTAGACATGTATTAAAATCTTATATTACTTATATAAGAGTTATAAATCTCTCAAATAGTTTTAAGAAAAAAAGAATCACCCACCAGTGATGAGTGCATGTTTAAAATCTTAAAAATTAAGGGCACTTAGAGGTAAAACAGAATCTCCAGCTGCCTTTACCTAATTTTTCTTGGCCATCACAGGGCAATCAGAGTGTTCAGTGTTTGATTTCATATAGTATCTTCTGCTTGTGAGATTAGCCATAACAGAACCAAGCTAGCCTGAGGTACAATTATATTTTATTGGCTACAGTGGCTTAGTTGAACTGGTTACGATAGCTTTGATGAGCGTGAAATAGAGGTTTAGGTGTATTAACATCAGTAGGTAACAACGTAGCTAAATCTCCTATGTAAATATCACTATTTCAATCTATCTTTGTAGCATAATTCTTGCATGTTTTACAGTATGAGAAAAAATCAAGCTAATATTGAGTAGTAGATGTTGAATGTGATTGCTTTAGGACTTTGTGTGCCATATTTCACCTGGATGAGCATGTAAGCCTGTAAATTATGTGGAAATGCTAGCACTTATTTAAGCTATCTTGGTTGAGTACATAAAGCACAGAATAAATTTGAGGTACCACCTCCTTTGTGTGTAACTTGCTGATTTTCCTAGCACATGAAATGCCTCCTGCTACCATCTCAAGGGGCAAAGCCATCCCAAAGCAATGGTACTGCTGCCTCAGCACTGTGATTAGCAGATCTAGTTTTTCATCTGTGTTCCTTTTAACACAGGGGTCTACAATTATTTTGGCCAAGGGACCACTTAGGGAGTTTTCGTGAGCTATCATAGGCTGGGTCAGCACCCTTGCCCCCTTCCCCGTCCCCTCCCCCCCTCCCCCCCCAGCAACTGCTCACCAAAACTCCCCAAGTGGTCCTCTTAGGGCACTAGGCTAGCTGCCTTCCCTATGCACCAAAACTCCCTAATTGCCCACCCCTGCCTTAAGAGGAACACAAATGAAAAATGAGATCTGCTGACAGTGCTGAGGCAGCAGTGCCATTGCTTTAGGATGGCTTTGCCTCTCAGGATGCTAGCAGAGGGCATTTCTTGTGCTTGGGAAACTAAGGACAAATAATTGCCCACACCTGGGTTAGGGGAACCTAACTTAACCTTTGTTCCCCCTTCTCCCTTCCCCTCCCCCCCCACCCCCCCCGCATTGAGTCCCTAGCTGGGCTAAGCCAGTGCCACGTTGTGTTCATTTGGGTCACTTTGGGCCACGTGAGTGCAGCTGAAGTGGCTCCTGCCTGACCCAGCCATGTGCCTGGGACTCGGGGAGGGGGTGCAGGCAGAAGGGGGCAGGGGCTATGGGTTATCTGAGGTTGGCTGGGCCAGCGCTGCACAATGTTTTCCTCTTTTCCCTGGACCCCCTCCCCTCTCCTGAGTGCCTAGCATGTGGCCAGGCCAGGCCTAGGGTGGATATTGGTCCTGTCTTGCACTAGGCTGTCCTGTTTTTAAACCCTTTGTCCTCAGTCCATTTCTAAATGAGGAACAGACTGCAAAAAGTCTTGTTTTTGTTTTTCAGTTCATTATTGGAAATACATGGCAGTCATTTGTTCTCATGATTCTATTGGTTGTGCCTAGAGGAAGGGCAGTGCACAACCAGGACAGGGTTGCCAGCCAGGGAGGGAGGTGAGTGGCCTTTTTGTGGTCCTTATTGGCCAAGGGGCCCGGTGGCCACACCCCTTATTGCCTGTTGCTCAAGGGGGCTGCCCCTCACCAAGGGATGTCCTGTATTCTGGGGATGTGTCAGTGGCCACCCTAGCTGAGCCAGTGCCATGCTGTGTTCCTGTGCGCTGCCTTGGGCCACATAGGCACAACTGACACAGCTCCTGCCCAGCCCAGCTTCATGCCAGGGACTCAGGGTTGAGCAGGAGCTGATCCAGCTGCACCCATGTGGCACAGCCCAACGCAACATGCAGGAACACAGCGTGACACCATATTAGCATCACTTGCACCCGTACTAGGCCCCAGCCTGACAGGGATAACCCATGGCTCCTGGCCCTCTTCCCTCTGCACCTCCTCCCCTTTACCTTATCTGAGCTGTGACTAGGTAAGGCCTGGTATGTCTGGTCTGTGAATGACCTCAAGGTTGGAGCTGTGTGCAGACAGACTCACTGGGCAGAAGCCTGGCCAGGAGCTCAGCATCCTCTGCACTGGAACATACACTGGGGGCTAGGGGGAGGAGCAGGGCAGGCTGGGCTGAGGTGGGCAATGCCTGCTGTTGCAGCCAGATGTGTCATGGGGAAGGGAGAAGGACAAGAGGTGCCAAAATCCAGGGCAGCCACAGACTGGATACAGTTTTTCAGAGGAGCTGCCACAGGCTGGATAGAATTATCTGGCTGGCCGTACCTGGCCCATGGGCCATATTTTGCCCACCCCTGTCTTAGGTGCACCTGGGCATGGTCAAAAGTACTGTTTCTCCTAAAGCTTCAGAGTATTCTATTATCCATATTGAGGCTATACAGTCCTACACTATCCCTGGTTGACTGTTGTGAGTAACAAAACACAATAGAAGTCTGTAGCTCTAGCAAAACTAGCTTGTGTCAATGTGTAAAGTATGCAGAGCATTTAAGGACTTGGCTAGAAGAATACAGATAATGTCTTCTGTGCCTTGGAAGCTACAGAACTCTACAAATGCTGGCATTGCATGAGATGTATATTCAAAAGGACATTCTGCCCATTGCAGATGGTGAAACAAAGTATAAGACTCCTTCCTACCTGGCGGAGAACATCCTTTTCTTCCCTCAGTCACCATTTTTTGGGCGAAGAGCTATGTACCCCCTCGCTTGTTTTCTCTGTTTGACCTCTAGAGTGGAGATGTCAACACAGTTCTTGTTAAAATGCTTCCACCCCCAGTTTTCAGCCAGCCTCTGCCACCATGTCTATGCATCTGGCTTTGGAGTGGGATTCAGGAATACTGAATTTCTTTTTTTGACTTAGGTATAACTTCCTGTATGACCTTGAGTAAGTCACTTAGTCTCATTAGAACTGAGTTCTCCATCTGTAAACTTAAGGTAATAGCATTTCCCTACCTCCTACACTGTTGTGAGGATATATGACTTGCCACTGAAAATAATAACAGTGTTTGAACAATAACTGGAGGCCACTGAAATAATCACAAAGATAGGACCTGTAAATAGCAACCCTAAGAAGTCACTATTATAAAGTATTAGTAGCATTAATCTTGTGAAATTTTTGGTGTTTTTCATTAAAAAGGTCATCTAGGATTTAACCTGTTTATAAAGCATCTGGTGTATTCAAGCTATCCCACTTTACAAAGTGCAAAGACTCTCATTCTCTATTCAGCAATAGAGAGAGGGTTGATATAAGGCAGGGTACTAAGGTGACTATCTTTTTTTTCTTTTTGAAAAATGCAAGGAAATATTTAATTTCTCCCTGCACAGCATCCAGGAAATGTATGCCCTGTCTATACCTTGGCTAACAGTATGCCATAAATATGATTCAGAATTTGTTCATTGTAATACATTTTAAAAATAGTTTGATATGGATGGGGCCAGATGATATTTAAAGAGAATTTAGAAGCTGTTCCTTTTTTTATTCAGCAATTCTTCTCTTTCCTTCTCTTTTTTCTATGATCTATTATATTGTTTTAATTGGTATGTGTGGCTGTATTTTTCCTGTAAGACCTCCTCAGCATATAAGGCAGAGGCCTCTTTATAAATTAAATTATTATGTTCCTATATCTATTTTACTATTATGTGATTAGAACATGAACAACTTATTTCTTAAGAAAACAGGGACTGAGATTACATAGCTTTATTTCTAAGATTTCTTGATTTTGGTAATTTCATGTTGGTTTTTTTTTTAAAACATGCACCAATTTCTTAACCCTATCAACCTATCATTCCTTTTTACAGGTGAGCAAATTAATTTTAAAATATATTTAATTTTGAATGATTCATATAACCTATTTGACCCATTTCCAGCATAAATACAATTTAATGACCACCTAAAATTAATTATATACTAAACTGATTAATCATGTAATTATGATATCATGTACATGCCTTACAAATGGCTTCAGAAGCTACTCCTAGTTCATTTAGCGCACTCAGAATCTATTAGACTGTATATTGGAGTGTAACAGGCTGTCTTTATTCTCCTCAAAAGCATATATGAAATTGCTGTGATGCTATAATGAACTTATATTAAAAATCATTTCGAGTATTAATTTTTAGTATATGTTGCTCTAATTTCCCCCTACAATCTTATCATTAACTATAAATGGTTTCAATGCAAGAATGTCATAATTCCCATAAAAATTAAACATAAGAACTCTTTTCATTCCACCTACTGCTATTAGTGGCAAACTGTTCACTGAAGAAAAAAAAACCATTAAGCCTGGCTGAGTAGTAAAACATAACAGGTTTCTTTCTGGTTCTTTTTAACCTCTGGGGTGGCTTCTTTCAGCAACTCTGCTTCT
This sequence comes from Alligator mississippiensis, assembly GCF_030867095.1. Lineage (NCBI taxonomy): Eukaryota > Metazoa > Chordata > Crocodylia > Alligatoridae > Alligator > Alligator mississippiensis. The sequence goes on along the minus strand of NC_081824.1, from coordinate 219,501,956 downwards.
GCTGTTGTATAAATATACAACCTTTATGGAAAGCAAAGAACTTTGTGGTATCAAGACCTGTAAATATTTGTCTGGGATTCATATTTCTATTTAACTTTGAGTATGTCCAGCAAAATAAATCTCTTAAAAGGTGAAACATATTTGTTTGGGATTTGCATATTTTAGCTGGGTTGCTTCAGGGAGGCTTGATACAAACCCACTGAAGTTGATAGGAATCTTTCCATTGACTTTCAGTAGCTTTGGATCAATCCTTATCTTCTATCAGTAATCAGTTGCCACTAGATGATTACTGTAGTGGTAATGATGATGATTGTAAATTACTGCTGTTTATAATAAATTACTGCCACTCAAGCTAGTAACTGTAGATAAAATGAAAAATTTTATTGCAAAATACAGGAAGATGACTGAGCTCAAGGGCTAAATCTGCAAGGGTAGGTTGGTACCTAATGTCCATATTAGGCATCAAATTCCAACTCAGGTGCTGCCCACCCCTATCCAAATTCACTACTCCACATTTGTTCTTCTGGTAAAGTCCCTCCTTCAGGGAGGGTTATGTGTAAAGGCATGCAAGTCCTGACACTGCCAAAAGGCTTTGTGCCTTGCCTGCCTTGTCTGTCTCTTGTGGTGTTCTCAAAGCATGCCTTCCTGTTCAAGTCTTGAACAAAAGGCAGCTGGGAGATTTCTTTGTGCTGCACAGTACATCCAGTAGGTCAGTAATTAGGGCACTCACCTGAGCTCTTTTAAATATTTCAAATATTTAAATATTTATTAGAGCAGGACTTTGACTTGATTTTGTCCAGAAACAAATACTTTTGTATACAAAGTAGAACAACTTGAACAGGACAGACTGAGAATACCTACCCCAGAATACTTAATAGTAGGGTAGGCCACCCATTTGCCTTTGAGGGACAGAACATGGGTGTTATCTCTCTCCAATATTTCCTACTGGTTGTTTTATGCAGCTTCCCACTCAGAATGTGGACTTACCCATTCTCACATACCTAATCCTCCCCAGACATTGTGTAGAAAGCCTAGATACCTAACTCAGGTTTGAAGTTTCTGGCTGGTGGAAGGACCTGAATATTAGGTGTTGCAACAATGAGTGCTGCAATGCTCTAGTCCTGCTGTGAATTTAACAGCAAGTGCTCCCATTTAAATCACTGGTCTTTCCAATTGGATATGCAAAGATTGTCTGACTGTATAGAATAGCATGTCGCTCTGGGAGACCATATGGATGCTTAAAGGTTTGTGATGGATCGGTCCTACTGAAAAAAGACAATGAAACTATTCCTTCCTGTATTCTTTAAAGACAGGTTAATAAACATGCTAATGTGGGCTATACTTATTATTATTTCTGCATAATAAAAATTGAATTTTAAACATTTTATTTGCAATTCTTCCATTTAATTTTTCCCTTCATTTTTGATATACCAAATTGCATGTGAGTTTTTGTTAATGCATTTTCTTTGAATAATTTCATGAAAAAATTGTTATTCATTAAATTACAACTCATAAATACAGCAAATATATAAAACCTTGACAAGAGATTAAGGTTTGGAAATAAGGTTTGGATATGTATTGAACATATTTTCTTCCAACAGTATTAAAGGGATTTTTAAAAGGAAGCAAGATAGCATTTGCATTGGTAGATATATTGAGATTTGGGTCTGAATTGGGTTGGACTGGATTAGCCTGCATTCTGCCTAGGCCAAGCTTTGTAAACTCAACTCCTAGTGTGCATGATGATATTGCAACTTTTCTTCTTTATGTGTTTACCTAGATACAGGTTTTATGCAACTTTTTTTTTCAAATACAAAATTGGAGCATGATTCCTGTAGCTTATGGCTTTGTACCATGTGGTTTGGTTGCACTATATGGTATTATATGGTGTAAAATTTAGAAATTTAATATCCTGAATCTCATTTTTGAAAGTGATTAAGGATTTGTCTGTAGAGAGTGTCATTTGCAGTAAATACACATTGAAATAGTCCACATCTCTTGTAATAAATTTCTTAGAGTGTATTAAATGCCGATATAATGCCTACTCTGTACTACTTTTGGGGGTGTACTAATCATGTTTTAAAATAGCTCCAACTGCTGTCATTTGTAATAGCTTGGCAGTCTTCCAGGTTCAGAGCTAGGTAACTATGTTAGTCTGAAATCAGGCAGAGGGCAGGGTAGATTTGCATCTTATAGACTAACTAAATCAGAGATGTATAGCATGAGCATTCATGAACCTGAGCTCACTTCAGCAGATGCTGTGAAATGTCATGCATAGAGCAGTAATTGTGATGTGAATACAAAAGATGGGCAAGGTAGGGAGGAAGGGGAGAGTGCAGTGCTGGTAGAGGCAAACAAGCAGTAAACCCATAGGGACAAAGGGGTCATAAAAGCTAATCCAGGTAATAGGATAGGAATCCCAATAGATTCTGTTTAGACCATACTGAACACAGTCCAGCCTATGAATGATTTTTTGATCCTCAGTTCTCAATTTGCTTTTAAAATTTTGCTGCTAAGACCAACAATTGACTGTCCAGGAAGTTTAAAGTGTTCTGCCACAGGTTGTGTGTCTTCCACCCCAGACTGCTTTGCATCATTCTAGACCCACTGGTTAAGTTTATCTGTGTGTTTTCCCAGCAGATCTAACACTTACTTCCTCTTGGACTCCAGAGAAGGTATCCATTTTGAAAAGAAAAGCCCAATATCTTCTATTTTCCGCTGCCTCTCTTTCCAGAATGAGCTATCACCCCCCTTGATGATTTCCAGTCATGGGAATTATCCCTGCAAATCTCTCTGATACCAATTAAGTCATGATTTTCTTTACATACTAGACTGTCTTCCTGTTTCTTCCCTACAGTCCTTCCATTGATACTTGGGCATCAAAGATAATGTTGCAGACTGCCTTCCTGTTTACCTCTTGCACTTTTTAACCCTATTATGGTTTCCCATCTCCAGAGCTTAGCCCCTTACCTTGGTCAGTGCTCATCTTTCATAGCATTGTACTGTAGCACTGATAATGCAGCATTTTCATAACTGAATGAGGTATAGGCACCACAACATTTCATTATTGTATGTTAAGAACTATTTTATAACATTCTGTCATCTCTTGGTTCTCATTCTTCCATCTTAACTGCACCCAAAGTCTTGGTCTGATGGTATGGTTCCCAGTCTTTGTTATGGATCCCATTCATGCACAGTAATCCTTTTACAGAACATCAGCGTGCTGTGAAAGAGGCCAAAGTACTCTGATAAGGGAGGCCCAAGATCAAAAATACCTATTGCCACGACAATACTGTTGTGTGCTGTCCAGCAGGCAATTCAAAGATGTTTCCTCTTTCTCTCTTCTTGTCTGGCTCCTTCTGGGCTGGCTGCCTGCTGTGGCAACACTCCTCCATTTTTCTCCTGCATGCTCAAAGTGGGCAACTCCTTACCCCACTTCAGCAGCACACATTTAAATATATCTTGTCAGGAAAGTAAATGTGTTGAGCAGTGTAACAAGTATGCACATGTATGACAAAATTAGTTTGTCATATAGTTTGTCAGCGCTCTACTTTCATAGCATTGCACTAAAATGCTGATAACTCAGTATTTCATAATTCCGCAAGCATTTTATAACTCAGGTGTACTCCACAGCATGTTAAGAGATATTTCATAATACAGAATCATAGAATCATAGAAAAGTAGGTCTGGAAGGGACCTCTAGAAGTCATCTAGTCCAACTCACTACCTGAGCCAAACCATCCATGCCTAACTTATTACTAAAACTGCACCCCTGCCACACGACCACAAAGCATAGCATCCTATCCTGCCACAAGTAAAAGAGGGGGACAGTGATGGCCAATGTCATGCTGTTGTAAAGCTGTTAAAATACTCTTGAGAGATTCAAGGAAGAGGTTCACAACCTCCATGACAGAGGAAGGCAAAAGCCCCACAGTCTATATCAGTATAACCATGGGGTAAAGCTTCTTCCTGACTCCAAATGTGGGAATAGGTCTGACCCTGATTAAAGGGGCAAGACCCTCTAGCCAGGAATTTCCAGGTTTTGGTCCCAGCAACAGCACTGGCACACCCAGTCAAAATCTCCACAGCTAGCTTCAGTCAGCACTCAATGCTTCTGAGGAAGGTAGATAGCATTTGTGCAGCAAATCTAATTAATTTCAGATACACACGAAAATGCATAGAGATAGCAAGGCATCAATAAGGCAGAGGACAAAGGAATTGTTAACACCTAATATTCGGAACAATCATTACAAAACTTCACTTTCCTTCCTTCCTGGTGACACTGATCAGCATCATGTCCTCTAAAGTAAGAACTCACTGCAAAGGTGCACAGACAGTGATTAACCTGGAGGAGCTGAGGAGGGTAGGTTGCAGGGTCCAATTTACCCATCTCTTCACAGTTCTATTAACCATTTAATTAACATTTATATATGTAAGTTCACTTTGGTCGCTCTTATTATTGGTTATCTCCTTGTGGCCTTTATTCAGGAAAGGCACTAAAGCATGTTGTTGAAGTCCAGCACATACTTAAATACTTTGTGCAGTTTGGGTCAAAATGAACTAAAAAACCCACATTCCCATAATTGCCATAAAGAGGTGTTTGAGGTACCGAATGTATTTCTTGTATACAGGGGGAAAGGGGTGGGAACGGTGTTGGCTTCTTGGAAAGTGAATATGTTTAAGTCTAAAGATGCCATTTCTTTCAAAGTGACCATTGTAAATTCATTTCACAAACCAGCCTGACATTTTCATGGTGAACATTGTAAATTCATTTCACAAACCAGCGTGACATTGACTTAAGTATCATCACTAGGTACAACTCAGCAGGGAAGTCATAAACTAAATCAGGGCTGTCCAACTTCTCAGCTGCTGGGGACTGCATTCTCTGGGATTTGAAGGTATATGGCTGCATCAAGTGCACCACGCAGATGCTCCCCCCTCCTCCCCCCCTGCATAGTGCAGGCACCTCCCCCTGTTGTTGAGCCACATGAGTTGTTGAGCCACATGCAATCCCCCCGCACCACCACCACTATACGGTGGCCCTGATTTCCCCCACCTCACCAGGCCTGACCCTGGACTTGTCCTTAGCTTCCCACCCCACCTCACTGCCTTGCCCCCTGGGGCAGTTGCAGGAAGTGGCAACTAGAGGAGCAAAGGGGAGCCTGGAGACTCTGGATGCTATTGCAGCTGGAACAGTTTGGGGAATGGCAGCACATTAATGCCTCACTGGCCTCATGCAGCCTGTTTTCCGCCAGTTCCAGAGCCCTGAAACGGTTAATATTGAAGATTGGTCGACTGCAGTCAACTACCGGTTTTTAGCCTTATTCTAAACCACTGAATTTACTCCACTGATTGCATTTGTCTGGGTCCTGCTGTAGTAGGGTCAAGCCATACTGATATAAAGCATTATGAAGAGGCTAGTGCTTCCAGTATTTGTTCTTTATCCCAGAATGCTTTAATTTTTAGTGCTGTATGCTTAGTGCTTTTCACCAGCTCCAGGATACAGCAACGCTCTCTCATAAAAGCAGAGCTGATAAATGTTAGTTGATAACTTTCATTTACCCCACTTTTAATGAAAATGAGAAACATTTTATTGTGACAGTGGGAACTACATTTCCTTCTTTGAAAATGAATTTTTTTATTGATCTCAAATATATTATTAAGATATTCTTGTATACAGAAAAAGGTAGAAATGTGGAAATTATGAAGAATAAAGTCTTCTGTCCATAAGCCAAATATTGTACTGTGTTGACAACCCTGCTGTGAATTCCCCATTACTGCTCTGCCAATAATTTCATCCTGGCATCTAGACTAAATTGCCTCCCTAGGAGTAGGAAGAAATTTAGTTGACATGCTATCTTAGACATGAGTCTCTCCTGAGTGAATAAAAGCTGTATCATATTTTACAAAATTTTATCTTCAGGTTATATGCTATGATCATCTCTCTATGAGGGAGTAAACAGAGTTCATCTAAGTTATGGCCACAGAGACCGTTTAGAGTTGTATTCAGATGTAAGTAGATCGGATTTTATACTGCCTGAAGCTCCATTCAGAAGTATTTTCAGATGCATGATAGAAATAGAAAGCAAAATAATATTTGTAGGTACATCAGAAAGTAATTTAAAAAATATACATTGAAAATTCTGCACCTCAGAAAAGTCACTGTGCTAACTAGGCTAAGAGCAAAATTATGTTCAGTTCATGGAAATGAAAGAATGTGATGAGTGGCTAAAACACACCTTATGGAAATGAGTTTTCTCTAATCTCTCTTTCTCTCCTTAGAGTTGTAAGGAAAATCCATTTACTCAGATCTTGCAATTTTCTTCCTATCCACAGACAGCTCCTGTAGCCCTAATTAACATAACTGCAATGCTTGACCACAACAGGCAGTGAAGCATTCCATGAGATTGCTTTGGCCCGTCCACTGAGTGACTTAATTACTGGGATCAAGGATTGAAATTAACTCTGTCTTGCTTGACTTTGGTATCAGCCAACTACTTTTCACGTAGGTGGTAAATCTGCTCAGGCATTTGGAGAGTTGGAGGCTAGTACTATCTCTTTTGTTACAAAGAAGATATTGAGTTGGCTACATCTCTGTCTGCAGCATGCCAGCCTTCTGACTTTTCTCACAGGTTGGTTTCCTTTGCTCATTCCATGTGGCCTGCAGGGTCCAAGCATTGCTGTATAGAGGAAATGGGAAAGAAGCAATAATTGTTTGAAATGACTGTCTATGTCATTTTCCAAATGTAGAGCGCAGTGGATTTTAGTGAGCGTGGCTATAATCATTCTCTATTCTGCCCCCCAGTTCACTGGTAAAAGGTATGTTGTACACTTCAGTCTGTGCTCTGTAACCATACTTGTTATTTCTACTCTATTTCTCATTTTCTTAACAGGCTGATTCATTGTGATTTATTGGATATAAACTACAAGGCTAAGTATTTTCTGAGCTGTAAGTTGTAATTGTTGTGAGCAGAAGTTACTGGCTATAATTCTATTCTACTTTATTTTATTTAAGAATTTTTAGAAAAGGGAACATAGCTTTTCTGTTAGACATCTCCTTTCTTAATCATCATTCCCTAATTAATTCCCTGGTTAAATATAAAGCAAGCATTAACCTTGAATAATGTCTTCCTGTATGACTAAATAAAGAATTCCTTTCCTCTGCACAATGACTCATGTTGGCTGGGGATCTGGAGCAAGCTTGAGGGTAGATTTCTGAGACTTTGTCTCAGATTCTTCTGTCCATCTGAGCTGTATTCAGTGTAGGTCCAGAGGTGACAGACATCACATACTAAGTGCAACCAAAGAAGTTGATGTCCCTTTTATGACCATTTCTATAGTAAGGCTTTGGTTCTTTCCAGCAGAGACAAAATCGTTTGACCCATAAAGAGACATATCTCTAGGTATTCAATGGACATGTCTACACGTTAATAGTTACTGCGCATTAAATTTTAGTACTTGGTTAACTTGTACTTGTGCTATTTTGTAGTTTTGTTGGTGCATGGGTTTTTATTGATGTTTACTGTGCAGTAGCCTAAAACTACTGTGCAGCAACATATTAGCACAGTTTTTGCCTGGCATGCTACTGTGCAGTGTTATTAGGCTACTGTGCACTTAGCGTCTCGTGTAGACACACCCAGTAAATTGTAACATAAAATATAATCATGCTTTATTTGGGGCACACGCTAGCACAGCTTAGGTTATGTCTTTTTCTAGTTGAGGAAGAAGGGCTTATATCTAGTATAGGCTCACAGCGGGGGTTTTGTTTTTTTTAGCTTGAATTGTGGGAGAGAGTTGTGGTGTTGTCATAAAGGTCTTACACTCAAATTTTGTTGATGACCCAAGATAGGGATTGTTCTGTGGTCTTATTAAAAGGGACCTGCTTCACTCATGGTGGGATAAAACCATTTTTGTGGCTTTGTTTTGGCACAAATAGACCATTTCATAGTCATTTCATGGAGGCCCCACCTCTCAGTGCTGAATGGCAGAGAGGCCCTGGGAGGGAGAAGGGGTGAGGGGGCAGATGCCATCTTGACTGCTGGATGCCCTTCATCTAGCCCTGCCTCTCAGCGCTAATTAGCAGAGAGGTCCCAGGTGGTGAGGAGAGAGGAGGAGTAGTTGCCATCTTATCTGCTGTGCCCTTCATGCTGACTCGCCAGCTGGTGCCTTCCCTTCCTGGGTGGTGCTTTAAAGTACATTCCTACTCATCAATGGGGAAGTGAGAAAAGCACATTAAGTAGCATTATAAGAAAACTTCTATTAGTCAATTGTCCCAACAGGTCAGATCACAGAATAACTTCATAATAATCTGTAGGAGAAATTTCAGCTCTGTGATATCAGCTCTTGTGTATAGATTGACCACTGTTTTGGAAAGAGAATGTGATTCAATTCCCAGTGCTCATTTAATTGGAACTGATGATTCTCTTACAGATTACTGCCCAATTACTGTTACTTACACTAGTATTTTTTTTTGTAATGATATGCATGGGTTCCCAGTCAGTCTCCTGAAGTGTGGCTGCTTTGGTACCAAGGCTAGCCAGTTCCTAATCCAGGCACTACAACTTCCTTCTTTTAGGGTTTAGCAGAGAAACCCCACTTTGCAGCATTCAGAGGCCACCTTTTACAGTGTCTAGGTCTTTCAGTATTTCCATACATCCTTGGCCCTTCTTCCTACAAAAATGATGGCATCAGACATTACAAATGAGCAAATTTTACTCTCTTCCTTAATAATTGAAGTATACACACACACAAACACGCATGCACGTGCTCTGTATGTTTTGAATGTCTGGCAGTTCCCCTTCCATTCTTCATTGCAATGTTTATGACAAACTGCTCTTATTCGAATTAGTTAATTAAGAAACATTTCACTTCTTATGTTTTATTGTGATAGCATAATCTATCTAATATTTTTCTGCAAAAATAATGTAATTGTTTTCCAGATTACAAACCAAAAATGGAATGGTACAGCTACTGTAATGGCTGTTAATGTTTGCAATATCTGTGTCTCTATACTAGTAAACATTAAACAGCTGGTGATATAGAAACCATAACACATGTTTATGAGAGTATTTAAAAGAAGGAATCATCATTATTCCATTGCCATGAGCTTGCTTATGAAATTCCTGAACTTATTGCCAATTTTTACTTCAAGTGTTATATATAATACTTGAATGTTTCCATATAGAATATATGTTTATGCATGTATGTAATGTTTGCATAATTTTCATCTGGTGGATCTGTTTGGTGAAGCATATGTCAGTTTTGGAACTTAGGTTTGTGTCCATAGCATGATTCTATTAACTTGGGGGCTTTAAGGTTTTCCCTTTAAAAATCATATGTACTGTTTCATTTTTACAGCTGTGTTTTCCTTGGCTATTACAGCATCCATGGAAACCATAAATCTGAAAGTATAAAGAGTTAGTAATAGAAAACTGTGGTGCCTGTTGCATAAGGCATTTCATTATAACACAATGTTTGGTTTTATCAAAGTTTGGAGAATACAAAAGTAACAGGAAATGTATCATATATGAAGATTACACTTCAAATTAGGTCTGGTCATTTACTGGTCTTTATATTTTTTAAAGCTTGAACTGGATCCATGTTTAGTGTTAATGTCCGTTTGTTAGATCTAGGTGATAACATGAAGCCCTCTTTAAGCATGTTTGTACTGTAACCACTGTAACTTTGCTTGATTGATATTCTTTGATGCCAGATGTGTAATTCTGCTGTGAACAGATACAGAACAGGGTACTGTTTTATGTCAGTATAATTTCATTCTTCTACCTAGCACTACATTCAACATACCTTCTACCTCTTATCTTGAGCAACTGTCCTCCCCATACCCCTAGTCATACTTGTCTTCTTTAGTAGGAAGCACCATATATCAGGCTAGTAACAGTATTCAAAAAGAAGATGCAGCACTTCTCAAGGCTTCATTTTAAGGAGAGAAATGTATTGACTACCTCCTTTACCAGTAAAAGAAACTGTAGGGCACTAAATGTGACCTTCTTCTTCCACCATAAGTAGTAGCTCATGTAAGTGATAATCTGTTCTAGTTTTCCCAGTTTCCTAGCTACTGAGGAAGTCAAAGAAGCCTTGACATCCTCATAGATTCATAGATGTTAGGGTCGGAAGGGACCTCAACAAATCATCGAGTCCGACTCCCTGCATAGACAGGAAAGAGTGCTGGGTCTAGATGACCCCAGCCAGATGCCTATCTAACCTCCTTTTGAAGACCCTCAGGGTAGGGGAGAGCACCACCTCCCTTGGGAGCCCATTCCAGACCTTGGCCACTCTAACTGTGAAGAAATTCCTCCTAATGGCCAGTCTAAATCTGCTCTCTGCTAGCTTGTGGCCATTATTTCTTGTAACTCCCAGGGGCGTCTTGATGAGTAGAGCCTCGCCAATTCATTCTGTGCCCCCACAATGAATTTATAGGCAGCCACAAGGTCTCCTCTCAACCTTTTCTCTTGCAGAGGCTGAAGAGGTCCAGGTGCACTAGTCTCTCCTCATAGGGCTTGGCCTGCAAGCCCTTAACCATACGAGTGGCCCTTCTCTGGACCCTCTCCAGGTTATCCACATCCCTCTTGAAGTGTGGCACCCAAAACTGGATGCGGTATTCCAACTGTGGTCTGACCAGCGCCCGATAGAGGGGAAGTATCACCTCCTTGGTTCTGTTTGTCATGCATTTGCTGATATACGCTAAAGTGCAGTTAGCTTTTCTGATGACTTCGTCACACTGACAACTCATGTTCATCTTGGAGTCCACTAGGACTCTGAGATCCCTTTCCACTTCTGTGCTGCCGAGCAGGTCATTTCCTAGGCAGTAGGTGTACTGGACATTTCTCCTCCCTAGGTGCAGCACTTTGCATTTCTCCTTGTTGAACTGCATTCTATTGTTTTCTGCCCATTTGTCCAACCTGTCCAGGTCTGCCTGTAGTTGTTCCCTGCCCTCTGGTGTGTCCACTTCTCCCCAGAGTTTTGTATCATCCACAAACTTGGACAGAGTACACTTCACTCCCTCGTCCAAGTCACTGATGAAGACATTGAAGCGTATCGGTCTAAGGACCGAGCCCTGCGGGACCCCACTGCCCATGTCCTTCCAGGTCGATACCGACCCGTCCATCACCACTCTCTGGGTGTGACCCTCTAGCTAATTTGCCACCCACCAGACTGTGTAATCATCCAAGTCACAGCCTCTTAATTGTTCACCAGTATGGGGTAGGATACCATATCGAAGGCCTTCCTGAAGTGTAAGTAAACCATGTCAACCCCTACTCCTGCGTCCAGGTGTTTTGTAACCTGGTCATAAAAAGAGACTAGATTAGTCGGGCATGATCTACCTGCTACAAACCCGTGCTGGTTTCCCCTCAGCATAATTTTTCCTGCTGGGCTCTCACATATATGAGCCTTAATAATCTTTTCAAAGACTTTACCAAGGATGGAGGTGAGACGGACTGGCCTATAGTTGCTTGGATCCTCCTTCCTCCCCTTCTTGAAAATAGGGGCCACATTGGCCCTTTTCCAGTCCTCCAGGACCTGGCCCATGCACCACGAGTGCTCAAATATTCTTGCCAGTGGCTGTGCAATGACATCAGCCAGTGCCTTCAGTACCCCTGCTTATCTGGGCCTGCCGACTTTAATGCATCCAGTCCTTCCAAGTGACTCTGCACTATCTCAGGGTCAGCACTTGGTGGTGTGGCGCCCTGCTGTTGTCTCTCTATGATCCCATTATGAAACTTGTCTTGCCCCTTGTTAAGGAACACTGAGGCAAAGAACTCATTGAGGAGTTCAGCCTTGTCCCCCTGTCTGTCACCAATTGCTTTTGCCCGTTCAGTAGTGGTCTTATACTGCCCTGGGCCTTCCTTTTACTCCCTATATATCTGAAAAACAATTTTTTGTTATTCTTAACTTGGGATGCCATCTTCAGCTCCATGGTAGCTTGGGCAAATATAGCTTGCTCTATATTTTAATTACATGAGTTGCACTTGGAAAAAGTTAAGATGGAACCTGGGCTTGAAAGTCCATAAAAAATACTACCCAGAAAAGGGTGTTGAAGGAGTTCAATATTCCTGCAGCTTGGAGATGGCTGGTGCAGTCCTAGAATGTGAGTATTGCTGCTTGGGTTGGAGATAAGAATATGATGCCTAGAAAATATACTGATTTGGAAGGGCTCAGTTGGAGACTTGGGGCATTTATAGATGTGCTTCATCAGGCAGAGGGCGGGGAACTTTAATTAGCACGCCCACTCTAATTAAAAGTGCCTGAGCGTCCTGTGTATTAGTGTCCCCATGCTGCAAGAATGGTAGCAAGGAGCTTTGAACTAAAGCTCATTCAATGAGCTTTAGTTCAAAGCACCCCAACACCATTATTTAGCGTGGGGATGCTGATATATGTGATGCTGGAGGCTGCTGGAGAGCATTAATTTTTGTACCAGATGTACAGCGCGTCGAAGTGGCTTCCCTGCATGTGTTTAAGTGCCCTTAGAGAGCATATAATAAAGCTGGATACTGGAGAGAAAAGCAAGGGAAATGCTGGCTGCCTTATCCTTGAAGGTGAACGACTGCATTTCAAGTAGGGAGCATCTCTCACACACGCTTGGATCAAGAAGGATAAATCTGAGACAAATTGTCATAACTTTCTAAGCTGGAAGGGTTACTGATTTATTTTGCATGAAAATTAAGGCACTTTAAGAGACTGACAACATCTCTTTGAAACAATGTATCTTGCTCATATGATGCCATTATTTTTCTCAGGAATGGTTGTTCCCAGCAGTAATAGGATTGGCCTAATATCATGCATAGTTTGTACTACATATGAGTTGGTACAAAGTGTTGCTTAAAAGCCTGTTTATGGAGTACCTGAACTAAAACATGCAGCAGTTTCAAAAAAGATAAAAATGCATCCCTTTGGGTTGAACTAACTCTATAGGTACCCATAGTAATTAGCCTATATGTGAGTTATTACAGGCATGTTTATTTCAAAGTCAGTCTCTTCAAATGTGTTCCTCTCTTTCATGTGCTCAGAGAGCGCAGGGTCTGACAGTAAAGGGGTGAGTGTGGGGGGGAGGGGGCTTCAGGGAAAAGAAGTTGGGGGCAGAGGGTAAAGGGTCCAACTGGCACCCCAGATTTATTTTCCCTGCTGTAGCACTGGGATGGGGACAATTTCAAGGCAGGCTTCCAATAATTAGATACTATACCTGGAAAATTATAACAAATTTATACATTTTTCATACATAGAATGTAATTATCATGGGGGGTGAGGGGGAAGGGTTCATCTTGTATTCAGAGGGTCATCTTATATATGAGTAAATACAGTATTTTTTTCTCCACATCTGTTAGGGCTAGGACAAGAAGTAGCAGGTTTAAATTACAACAAGGGAGAGTTAGGTTGGATATCAGGAAAAACGTTTTCAGTGGAAGGAAAGTTGGTTGCTGAGGACAGTCATTACTGGAATCATTTAGGAACAGGATGGACAGGTATCTTCCAGAAGTTGTTAAGGCATAGCCTATCTTGCCTTTGGAGGATGGGACTAGATCCCTTGTGAGGTCCTTTTTATCCTCATTTTCTATGATTCTATGACTTTGATTCCAGTTTAAGTTCCTATTGATTATTTCTGCAGTGGTGATGGTAGGTTTCAGTTTGTAGCATGCACATAATCTCAGACAATACATCAGCCTGTTTCTGACAAGATAAGATACAATACTTTTCTGTACAAAGTAGAATAGTTATGTAGGCATTCATAAAGCATCTAAACCAAAAAGGGAACTGTAGGTTAGTTACTCCAGGAGTCAGAACTTATCTGCATTTTACTAATTTGCTATTTAACTTCAAAGGGTCAGAGGGTATTTTAAAGTACTAGTACCTTTTGATAGTTCACTTTTGGCTCACATGCTTGCAAATGCTTGTCTATAACTCCCAGTCTCAGTGCTGAATTATGGTCTGGACGTGGTTACCAAAAGGCTGCCCCTGTTCCTCAGCTCCTCATCCATCCTGCCCAATATGCTGGAACATGTGATAGGTGAGCTTGTATTCCACCTGTCACAGTCTTACTCAGGATGAATACACATTTTTGATTCACCTTGCACATAAACCCCTTGATTTATGTGTGGCTTTACTATTTCTTTGCTGTTTACATCCCTCCATCTCTAATTGCTGTGCTGTTGCTATGGTACATCATTGTTATAAAACTTTAATTATGCATCACAGCTCAATTGATGGGATAGAGGGTCCTGTTGAATATGTGGATTTTTGCTTTATTTATTTATGTGTTTATCTGTTTCGCCTGAAAGCAAATCTATGACATTTCTTGCTCTTTGCTAAGGTTTTGTTATTTTTTATGTATAATACGTTGAAATTCCTTGAGCTGCACATAACTCTGAAAGCCAGATGGGGGGGGGGGGGGGAAGGGGAGGAAGAGTTAATACTAAATCTTTTGTTTATATGTAAAATTGTTCATGGAGAAAACAAATTGTTGGCAACAGTGGATGTCTGTTGCGTATGGCTTACAAGAACAACATGCTGCAAAATTCCCACATGTTCTGATAACAGTATATTGTAAGAGAAGAAAATGGGATGTCTGAAGTCCACAAGCCAGTCACCTGCTTCCTGAAATCAAACACTGATCATGATTTATTTAATTTCCTCTCTGAATTTTTAGAGAATAGTAGTGTTGAGCTCTAAAAAAATGCATTTTTCCTGTAATACAGCTGTCCTTCATCTATATATTAAGGGGCCATCAATCCAGATGATTAATACAGATCATTGTTTTTATAACAATTCTAGGTTTTGATTTTAGATTATTGGTAGACATTTGCTAAAATTCCTTTTTTATCTTGAGTTTCTGTGGAAGGATATAATGGTAACCACAAGTTTTTACGTGACCCTCTCAGCTATACTGTTGGTCCAAAAAAAAAAAAAAATCACCCACAAACATCCTGCATTTTTCTGGACCATCATGCCTGCATCGTCCAAACATTTTGCTAATTCTTTCACTTTTGTAATCACTAGAGATTATAAAAAAGGTTAGATAAACTACATCCATTTGTTCCTTAAAGCAATATACCTATGAGATGTGAGATCATAACATTGTTTCGGGGACACTTTCATTACTTTTAGTTAAGGTGGGTCTTTTGGTGATCTCAGCGCAATATCATAGAATCTTTTATCACAATCTCTTACCTAACTAGAATCATCTTCTTAGTAGCTTCCCCCTCACATTATTCCGTAGGTAATAGATGTCTGCTTTTATTTTTATCATCCAACCCAGTTTTCTGGAGGCAAAGCTGGTTTTTTTCTCCCCAGTTTGCACTCTGTAAAGTAAATAAAATACCACAAGTCTGGCTGGAATCCGATACTCTGCCCTTCCCTTTTCTTGCAGCCATTACAAGGTCTATGCATCTGGCAGTGATTGTTCTGCTAATCCATCCTGTCTACTTGCTGGTTTTGGGGTCCTCCTTCCCTGTGAATATTTGGATGGTTTGTTTCTAGTGCTGCTTATAGTTTCCTTAATTGACAAAAGTGAACTTAAAACAATGTTCTGTCAGGTTCATCGCTGCCCATTTCTAAATAACATGCTTAAGACTAGCTAGAGTGCTGTTAGCATTACTCTACTTCTCACTGGGTGCATCAACACATGCTATTAAAGCGAAGCAATATATTCTAGTACTTAGTACACCAGAATTGATTGCTGCTGGGTGCTATGTTTACATGTGTACCTGGCACCAGAGCATGTGAAGCTGGGTTGGAGCAGCCCCAGCTGGCAAAGGACCCAGGGGGTCAGCCTGCCAGCCTGGGGCTGCTCCGACCTGGCTCAGTGTGCTGCAGTGGGGCTGGCTGGGGCACGAGGGTGCTCCGTCCAGTGCAGGGCTAGCTTCTGCACTGAAGTACCTTCATGCCTCAGCCAGCCCCATCAGCATCTGCATGTGTGGTGTTACGGAGTTAAAAACTCCGCAGCAGGGTAGTACTTGTATTTACAAGTACTACCCTGCTGCAGAGTTGATTAGTTTCCTGTGCCCTAATAGGGGCACAGGTATAGATGCAAGACATTTACTGAGGAGCTGATTAGTCTACTCCGTAGTAAACATTTAGTGTAGATGTGCCCATTGGATGCATCTACATGTATAATGATTTCAAAGCATTAGACTCTGGAGCAGTTTGAGCTGAAGTAAACTATACCCAGGCACAGCATCTACATGTGCACCCAGGACAGTAGCAATTTGAGCTGGGGTGGAACAGTTTATGCCAGAGCCACTCCTGCCCTGCTTGGACTAGGCTGGCAGGGAGCATGGGGGATCAGGTCAGGCTCTGGGTGGTGGCATCAGGCAGCAGAGGGGCTGCCTGGGGAATGAGGGTGCTGAAAGTACGGAGTTGTGCGGCTAGGTGGCAGGCAGGAGTCTGGCTACCGGCTGCCTGGGCACAATGTATGCCTGCAATCAGTGTCTACACATGCACTTAATCACAGTTAATTACCCCACAGTAAGATAGTACTGTCCTCAGCCGTACTATTTTATGGTTTCATAGTTTCGTAGTAGTTTGGGGTCAGAAGGGACCTGAACAGATGATCTAGTCTGACCCCTCGCCACTGGCAGGAGCACACGCTGGAATCACATGATCCCAGACAGGTGTTCAACTTCTTTTTTAATTTACCCAAGGTAGGAGCGAGGACCACTTCCCTAGGAAGTTGGTTCCAGATCCTAGCCACCCTAACAGTGAAATATGTACACGTGTAGACAACGATGCTTACTTCACAGCTAATTAGTCTACTCACAGTTAAGCATGTGTATAGATGCAGCCACTGAGGAGAAAGCTAGCATTAGCAGTGACGACAATGACCATCCATAGATTGTGTTTCTCAGTTCCTATAGTGTGTATTAAAATATTGATCTCTGGTATAGTTCTCTTGTCCAGACTTGGATATTGCATCTTGTAATGGTAATAAGTAGGCATTTAAAATATTCTTAGTTTTGATAAGCATTTGAAAAACAAAAATCCACTTATTTATTTGTTTGTGTTTTACAGGCATTCCCCTGTATTTCAACAGGAATTTATGGTAAGATGGATTTATTTTATGTTACTATTTAAGAAGTTTTCCCCTCAAAGAATCTGTGGGTCAGTGTTGCTTAAACATAGATGTTTCTTTGTGTTTTTGCAGCTTATTCCCCATTTTGGCTAGTGCATGAGTTTGTATTTGTATTGTTGCAATATAGCCCAAAAGCTTTGACCATGACTGGGATCTTGTGAGGTCTGTAATCCAAAGAATTTACAAGCTGAAGCCCTAGTCTTGCAAACATTTATTGAAACTTTACATATCTACGACCAGCAACAGACTGAACTAGGTATGGGCAAGTGTTTTTAGAATAGTAGTCTAAGGACATAAAAATACTAAGACAGGAGAAACAGTATAAGAGCAGGAGTGGCCAACAAGTGGCATGGGTGCTACAAGTGGCATGGGAAGCCTTCATGTTTGACACGTGGCAGTTCAGAGAGTGAGCAGAAGGCAAATTAGCAGGTTGAGCAGGGAGCAGAAAACAGAGCAGCAAATTACCCAGGGAGCAAAGGGCAAGGTGCAGAAAGCAGAGCAGGAGATCAGGTAGGGAAAGGGGATCATAGTGGTACCTGGGGAAGGCCCAAGGCTTATTTTATGGCATGCCTGCCAAGAAGGTTGTTCTCCACTAGTATAAAACATGAAGGCAAAATGACCAAGAAGATATGAGACAGAGTTAGCCATGTTAGTTTGATGTAAGGCAGAAAGCAGGGTAGAGGCTAGTTTCAGAATGTAGTTTCATGCGTAAAAAGCAGGAGAGAAAAACATGGAGACTCATATAGGTGGAGCAGGTGTTTTGCCAGGGAATACATTTCAAATCTTATAAATTGCTTTTTTTTTTAGCCCTTCTAAATTCATGCTGTAAGATAATGTTTTGGGTTATTTTTATGTTAACTTAAGAGTATTAGAGAAGCTAGCTTTGCAGCAAATTTTAAGAAAATCATATAGGAAACAGGCACTACCATAATAAGTGTTTTCTGCTATGTTTGTGCAAAAGTAAAATGTATTAAATTGCAGTTGTTTTGCCCCTTTAAAACATGCAGCTTTTTTGATGGTTTAGGACTAATTAGTGCAATATTATGGAGGAAAAATATATTCAGAAGCATGATTTAATTATGTGATTTTTATTTTATTTTTTTTTTTGGTAAAAGAAAAAGGTAATTTTTTTTATTCCATGCCACCATCTGCATAATACAGAGCAAACTTTTTCTGGGCTGATTGTTGTGAAGGTGGTTAGGCAGAATCAGATTTCAGCTTAGAGCCGAATTGCCCTTAATGCTTTTCTTTTTCTCTTCCAAACTGCATTAGTGCTGCTTCATGAGAAGATACGGTTACGATTTAGAAACATGAGAAATCACTAGATATAGATCTGGATCCAGATAAAGCTTAGTCTTAGTAACCAAACTCCTATTTTTCAAGGGACAGTCAATACTGATTTTCAGGCATGCATTTTGGATAACATGTACCTTTTCTTCCTTAAAACATAACATGGATACTTTTTTGTTATTAGTATATGAAAACAGGCCAGCTATGATGCATATGTATGCGATTTAGTAGGAAATGAAATGCACAAACAATTACAGTTCATTTTATAAGAGGTGGTGTAGTTAATAGAAAATAAACCTAGCAGGCAAGAAATCTAGTTCCCTCAAATCAGTGAGAGGAAGTTACAAAGCATCTCCAGATGGAACATTAAATACCATTTTTCCCCAGTAATGGATGCTTTTGGAGATGCTCATTGATTTTTATCTGGAATCCTAAGACACACAGTAGAAGCATTATGTAGTGTAGCAGATGCAATTTTCATATTTATTTGTCATTGTCACTGGTGTATAAAGAAACAAGCATATTTACCGAGACTGTTGAGGTTTTTCAAAGGATTGTTTCCCCCACCCCCACTACAAAAGGCTGTCAATGTTCTACCCTCTGTAGCAGGGCCTGGCCCTAAGGCCAGCTGTGCTGCCCCCAGTAGCCAAACATCTGCTGGCCCACTCCGGCTCCTCAGAGTATCCTTCCTTTTCTACCTAGCCTGTCATGCCTCAATGGAGTTTATAGTATTGTGGGAGGCTGTCCCAGAGCCTTAAAGTGAGCCTCTGTCCCTCAGCTGCCTTGTGCTTCACATGCCCAGTGGGCACTAGTCTTGCTCTTAAGCACTAAATTGCCTTAGGGGCCTCCCCCATAGCCACACCAATGGCTTGTGGGTGTCACTCAGTATCAGTTCGGATGGGACATGACACTTGGCCCCTCAGGCCTCCAACCTTCCAGCCTTGTTCTTCTTACTCTGGCCGTACCCCTCAGTTGAGGTCCGCTGCCCCGGACCTTGGTTCCTGGGCTCCAGCCCTGGTCTCGACCTCTTGGGCTCTGGGCCCCTTGGTCCTTTGGTCTCACTGTTTCAAAGTTCAGCCTCTGATCTTGCCCTCTTGGATTCTGGTTTTGCCCTCTCAGGCTCTGGGATCCATGGCCCTTTCTCTTATGACAGCTCCCTGGGGTCTCTGACCCAGGTAAGGCAGCTCTTGGTCTGCCCAACTCCCCATGGGTCTCTGACCCAGGCAAGGCAGCGTTAGGTTTGGCCAGCTCCCTTGGGGTCTCTGACCCAAGCAAGTTTCTAAACTAGGTGCTCTTTTGGCTCCCTGTCACACTCCCTAGCTAAGCTGCTTCTTTGCATTATAATACATGCCTTCCAATTTTCAATTAAAAGCAAGAACAATTGTTTTCCAAAACACATATGTATTCCAACTGCCTGCCCTGACTCTCATACAAGACCATCAAAAGGAAAGCAGATAAGAGTTTGTCTTTGTGTCAGATCTGAAATTTGAACATTGTAATCAAGGTGTGACAGGAGCTAGTGTAGTGTGGCATACATTTGTGGACCAAGGCCACTCACAGCACACACCAGTATGCTTTTCTTTTCCTATAGTTTGTCGGTTTCTGTCTTGTTCATTGCTAACACATCTCTCTGGAAATTTTCATTGTCCAGGAAAGCAAGGGAATTTCTCATTCAGGTAACTTAGTTGAATAATATCACTTCCCATCTCATAAAATTATTTCTGAGCTGTCATAATAATAAAGATTTTCTCTAGATTATTTGTGAACTTCCTTGTCTACTAATATAGTTGAGGCAAACCTTTGCATGGGTTCATTAGAGGGTCGCTTCAGAATACTCTTTTCTCCTTAGAAAGAAATAGGGAAGAAGCAAGCAAGCCGCCTACTGAGTTTCTGGGCAAAAGCAGATCCCTTTTCATGAGAAAACGTTTGATGCAGAAAAAGTCCTTCTTCATGCCAAAACATACTCTCTATGCTGCAGCACCAGCCCTTTAAAATGCTGGAGGTACCTACATGAACAAGCTAGAGCCCTGAGAAGGCCAGAGGCAGTTGCCATTAAGGCACCATGCTAAGAGTCAAAAGGAAGACTCTGCTTTTCATGTGTTTCTATTTAAAGAGCTCTGGCAACAGTTTCCCTCCTGGGGGAATCTTTGCCTTTCAAGTCACATGCTTTCAAACAAGGGATTCAAATGTTTAAAAATCAGGTAGAAAAGGCCTGATACTGATTTCATGTAAGTATGTTTGAAAGAGATAAGAATCAGGCCTAAAGACTTGCTAAATAAAAACTGCATTACCTCCTCCTTAGAAATCTGTGTAATCTCCGATGTGGTGATAAACTGATGATCAGTCCAAGAAATAAAAACCAGAAAAAGCAGAGTAGAGACTCATCCCTCCCTGTATCTTTCTGAGATACCCTAGTCGATTGCAGTATGATTGTAACAGGTGCTTTCCTTATGGCAGAAACATTTGAATTCAGAATCAAAAGTCCTGTGGAAGAAATCCAAAGGTTTGTGTCAGTTTAGTATTATGAATTGCCAGCTAATGAAGTATTTAGCACCAGTGCCCTACTGTTTTCATGTTATCTTCAAAAACAATGGTCTTCTAGATACATTGTACTTAAATTACTTTTTGAAGCCAGTGAATGATTCTGATGTAATTTCTCCTCTTTAAGGATCAGCTGGTGTTTCTCCTGTTTCTTTCTCTACAGAAAAGTTAGTATCAGTTTCAAAATCAAATCAAATAAAAGCCCTTCTGAGAATAAATATAGAGACAAATTTTATGTGCTGCAGGAGAAAAAAGGATATTGTTGTTAAAAGAATTGTATCATATCAGAAGTTTGTTATTACCCAGAGTGGGTGCATCTACACATGTGCTTTACTGCGAAGCTGACTAATTAGCTCTACAGTAAAGCATCACCGTCTACACATCTGCCCTTATTACAGCACAGTAAATTAATTAACTCTGCTGTGGGATAGTACTGTCCGAGACAAGCACTATCCTACAGCTGAGTAGTTATGTGCACTGAAACACGCACATTAACAGTGACCAGGGCTGGCTGGGGCACAAGGGTGCTAGTGTGGGGCTGCTAGCTAGCCCTGTGCTGTAGCACCTTCATGGCCCAGCCAGCCTCTCTGTAGCTCACATTAAGCCAGGTTGGAGCAGCCCCAGACTGGCAGGCTGACCCCCTCCCTCCCTCCCCCCAACTTTCTGCCAGCTGGGGCTGCTCCAACCTGGCTTAATGGGCTGCAGTCCTGGGTGCACATCTAAACACTGTGCCCAGGAGAAATAAACTCTGGTGCAAACTGTGCCAGAGTTTATTACTACGTGCCAATTGCACGTATAGATGTACCCACTGTGAACAAAGATCAGCATTAAAAAAAATCTACTGTATGCATAATTATCACATTGTGATATGTGAGACGCTGTCAGAATAAAACCCTTAGGAATTTTTCCAGAAAAATCATCTTTGAATGCAGATTGAATACTGAATATTTTATGTCTCTTTTTTTTTTAGTAATAGTATGTCTGTTAAAACAAAAAGATAGCAGGGGTCATAGATTCCATGATTTCCATCTCTCTTAAAAAGCACACAAGATTTATCATGCTCTTCCCAAGCTATTTGGGTGCTTTAGCAGGAGGCTAAGAGCATTTGTGATGGTAAGCAATCAAAGCAGCATCACTGGGCACCATCACAGTTGCTAAATTAAAACCGAGGCTGCATACATGGGTGTGAGGAGGTAGGAATTTTACATATAATGAATTCATACCAGTTCACAGATCCTATGGAAGAAGTTTTAAGGATGTTATCTATCTACGCCAATGATCTCAGCCAAGATGCCATAGCACATTGGGGTGCTGTGAGATCCTTTTAAGGTTGCCACAGGGTGCCATGCAATATTAGCACTGTTAGCTGTGCAAACAAACAGGTATATATGATTCACAAGATAAACCCAAATAGAAATCCAGATTGTCTAAAACATCCCGCCCTGTGGTGGTCTTTCTGAGTTCTTTGCAATAGAAGAATTGCTCTATTATACTTTTCCATAGTGAAGAAATAAGTGAAACCTAAGAGCTAACACTTTCTGGTGCCTTGAGTCTAAGGAGATTGAGGACCACTGATCTATGCTGTCCTACTGATATATATCTCACTGCCTTATTAAAATAGTATTTGTTGAGGCATCTCTTGCTGGAGACTTAGTCTGCTGTGCTACATTACAGCAAGGTAAAAAATTATTTTAACATTGATTAAAAGATAAAGAAGAAGGGGAAAAAACCCACATGGAGACCTCATTTTAACAGATTCCTTCCCTCTTCCCCTCTTCCATCTGTCTCTAGATAGCAGTGATACTGTATAGAATATTAATCCTTGCTTGGACTGTCTCTAAAATACTATCAAATGTACATTTTGAGGGATGAAAAGAGTGGTAGCTCATTAGGTTTTGTTGCTAGTGTTTCTTTTCTAAGACAGGCAGGACAAATGCATATATGAGGGAAAGAGAGAGAAAGAGTAAAATCTGGGTAAAATGCAGAATATGTCTGATGCTTGCACATTGATTGGTGGAAATTGATAGGCACAGCACATAGTATGCACCCGTATTAGCCACTTGGAAGCAAGACACACTGTAAAAGTTTGTTTTTAGCATCCTGTTCTGGTTATAGCAAGTGCTGCAAAGTTAGTTTTGTTCTATATAGCTAAGCCAGATGCTGTCAGTCAGAAGGCAAAGAGAGCAAAGAGACTAAGGTGCAATAGGTGTATCAGTGATGGAATGGCAATAAGAGCGTATATTTTTATCTGAAGAATTGCTCAGGACTGACTTAAAGAGATGGAGATGAAGATGTTAGTTCATTCCTTTGTTGCATTTTGTGTGGTAGACAGGGTCAGTTTCAGAATCAGGAAGAAAAGGAAGCCCTAACAGAGTAGTGGTAGCTTCTTGGGTCAATATGTGCTAATAGGATTGGTTATGCTGATGGCTGTGAATGTCTCAGAGCCCCAGGGACTCTTGGGAGCACCTAGGAAAGGAGAAAGAATGGTAGTCCTGCATTCACCCTAACCACAGTGTTATAAGGCTCTGCAACCTCGTTGTGGATCAAAAAAAGATAAAGCAGATCACAGAACTACCCTGAAATGAAAAGGAATAAAGTAATCCAGCAATCTCTCCATCTCAGTTAGAGAAACCTACAAGCTCCACTGAACTGAGGGACGCGGGGAATCTCGAGAGAGTTCAGAGGAGCGCCACTCGCATGATTAGTGGCCTTCGTGATAGACCCTATGGGGGGAGGTTAAGAGAGCTGAATCTCTTCAGCCTTCACAAGACACGGCTGAAGGGAGATCTTGTGGCCACCTATAAATTTATTAGGGGAGGTCAATGGGGAATAGGGGAAGCGCTGTTTACTAAGGTGCCCCAGGGAGTGACTAGGAATAACGGGTGTAAACTAGTTAAGAGTGGATTTAGGTTAGATATTAGGAAGAAATTTTTCACAGTAAGGGTGGCCAGGATCTGGAATGGGCTTCCAAGAGAGGTGGTGCTATCACCTAGCTTGGAGGTCTTCAAGAGGAGGCTAGATAGTCACCTGGCTGGGGTCACTTGACCTCGGTCCTCTTTCCTGCCAGGGGCAGGGGGTCGGACACGATGATCCATTGTGGTCCCTTCCGACTCTATAATCTATGAATCTATGAACTATTGGCAGAACAGGCAGAGGAGAGACCTCAAATACACAGGGGGCACAGAGGTAACTTACAATATGAATCCAATGAAAAGCATTTCCAATAGACCATGTAAAAATGCTTCCTCAAAAGAAGATGTATTTATTACTAAGCCATTATATAACCTAACCAAAATCTCCACTATACCTTAATCCCCAAATTCTCACTCCAGACAATCTCAATACATGGCATTTTTTACTCTACTTTGTCACTTTGTTCAACAGCAATGTTATGTAAGACTTGTAAAAGTTAAAATAATATTTTGACACTACCTACCCTTCTTTGAACAATGCAGTATTCAACCAAGAGTAAGGCTTACTTATTTGTTTACTGCTGATATAAGAATGACTAGGATAAGAGTCTGAAATGATTTTCATTTCATTTCATTGGTTAACTTTTCATTGAAATTGTAATCAATATTCATGAAGACCACATGATGGTGATTGTAATATGCAAATAATTCTGGAGATCTACTTAGCATTTATTTAGGAATCTGTAACATGCATATTACTTAGCAGGGATCTTATTTCTGACAGGATGGAGTCCATGTTACTAATTGTTCTCTTCTCACCCCCCATCCTCTTTGGAATATCTTTTAAATACCCAAAAATTACCAGAGAAGATAAACTGATTATCTCTCAGCAATCTAAACCCAGTATTCAAATGACTTACTTAGCAAGGAGAAACTCTGACTTGATTCCAAAAGGAATACTTTACTAGGGCTATGCGAAGCTTTGGGTGCTAATTTGATTTGGAGGGGATTTAGCCCAATTCGGCGGCTGAACGTCTGAATCCAAATCAAATCGGGAGACCAATAAAAAGGTCTGAATCAATTCGGGGAACATTTGGAGATTCAGATAGTCCTCGGTTGCCACTGCAGGGAGCTGGACCCAGACTCCGTGCCGGTAAGTAGGTGGCCGAGGTTGGGGGGGTGGAGGAGGGGGCAGGGGACTATAGGGGGACCCCCAACAGGCTCTATCCCCTGCCTGCTCCCCCAGCCTCCCTGAGCTCCCCCCAGCCCCTGCCCGCTCTGCTGCCCCATCAATGGCAGCCCCACCCAGTCCCAGTGTCCTGGCTCTTTAAAAAAACAAAAAACAATCCGTACTTCCTGGCTGCTGCAGCAGCCATTAGGGCTTCTGGGGGTTTGTGGCAGAGCCCCCTACACAGTGCAGGGCATTGGGGGGCAGTGGGGATCACCCCCTGCTTGCCAGCAGCCAGTGAGTGCAGGGCTTTAAAAAATAAAATTAAAAAAGTGCCGGGATGCTGGGGTCGAGTGGGGCAGCCATTGGCTGGGTTGGAAGAGCGGGTGGGGCATGGGGGCTCATGGCAGAGTCCCCCCATGCAGCACGGGGCAGTGGGGTGCAGTGGGGATTGCCCCCCCCCACCTGGCAGCAGCCAGTGAATGCAGGGCTTTTTTTTTTTAAAGAGCTGGGACTCAGGGGCCAGGTGGGGAAGCCATTGACGGGGCTGTGAAAGCGTGCAGGAGATGGGGCCTGTTTGATTTGGAGATTTGGCCGATTGAGTGGGAGCCAAATCTCTGAATCGGACTCGCCAAATCAATTCGGGACAGTGACTTACTGTCCTCTATATTTTAATGGGGATTGACTTCATCTTGGGGTACCATGAACATTGTCTGTTCTTAAATACCTGGTGTCTAACACACTGCTTTTTTTCCTTGTTTTCCTATGCTAGGGACAGACATTACACATAAACCTGTGTAAGTGATCAGAAACTAGTTTAAACCTGTAACAGAACAGGTGTTCAGTGTACATAAACCAGTTTGAAAATGGCCGAAACCAGTTTGAGATAAACCTAGTTGAATGTAATATCAGACTTAACTGATTTTGGTCAAACCAGTTTAAGCACTGTCTTTCCCAGATCCTTTGCTGGTTTAAGTTAAACCAGATATTCCCAGTATCCTGGCTTGCTCTCTGGCTGGGTGGGGCTCTCTGCTTCATGGCAGAGCTGGCCCTGCCCCTCTGCTCCCTGGCTGGAGCTCCAGCAGAGACTTGTGGACTGCTTCCCTCCTTTCTGGTCACCACTCCTTCCTAAGCAGGATTCCCCCCTCCCCTCTGCCTTGCTGAGCAGTGTCTGTGTATTAGCTAGCAGACCAAATGCTGGCTCCAGTCGACGCTGTGACAAAAGCAGAATCAGCAGGTAGCTGGTAATGTCCCTCTGTTGTTTTCTTAATGGGGTGATAAACACTGAGTTAGGGGTAATAAACACTGTGTTATCAATTCCCTGCTGGGCTAATTAGAGCATCCTGTTGGGGCCTGGCCACACCCCCCTGAGCTCAACACTGTGGAAGGGAAGAGAGGGCTGCTGTAGCACCCCTCTGGCATCTAGCCTGAGCCACTGCAGGCATGTGACTGCATTTCTGGAATGAAAAGGGAATGTTTAGCCACCTCCAAATCAGTTCAGGCTTTACAGGTTAAATTAACTTGCAAAGATTCAATCAATTCAGGCTCAGGCTTTTTGAATGGCTATCCCTAGTCCTAGAGAACACATTTTAACCTTCATTAGAGCTTTACTCCATGACATGTCTCTTTAAATATCCTAGAGTTTAGGTTAATGAATTTTGAGATTCTCCCTTCCTTTCCACCCTCACCTCATCCTTTCTGTCTAGCAAGAGTAACTCTGTGGGTATTGCAGTAGATGACAAAAGACAGAGCAAAGCAGAAGCAAAGGAAAGAAGCTGGTGATGTCTAGCTGGCTTGGTACAACAGCTTGGTGGTTTTTTTTTTTCATTTTATTTAACCTCACTGGCTCTTAATTAATATTTTGCATACAGTAGCTTCTCTGCTTCCATCTCCCCTGCACATGCCTTAATCTGGTGGCTGACATTTCTAGTACCACTGATGGCTTTGATGTGTAAGGTTTTTTTTTTTTTTCTGTCCTCCTGCTCTTAGTTAGCTTTGGCCTCTAGTTTAGGCAGCTTAGGCAGGCTTTCTTCTTTATTTCAACTGGTTTTGCAATGAAGCCTCTGAACAACTGCAGAATCAGTTGGGGAAAGCCACACTGCCTAACCAGCCACCTCTCTGCAGACCTCTACTGAGTGGTGTGCAGATCGCTAAAAGAGACCATGGCTTGAAAAACTGATGCTCTAAATTATTACTTTTTTCATGCTCTCCCTTCCAGACCTGTTTCTGAAGGAAAGCTGTTCTACAGAAATCAATATAGCTGGAAAGACCTGCAGTATCCAAAGAAGAACATGTTCTGGGTATCATTACAGTCCAGATTTTGACCACCTCAGGCATTGGCCTTCAGTGTTTCTTCCTGTCCTAAGATTAAGGAATACTACAGTCTCTGTAAGGGAAATCAGTGCTGTAATACAGTAAACTCCCTTTTGAATGGTGTTCACTTTTTTTTCTTAATTTCTTATCCTATTTCTATCTTATAGTTTCAGTCAGAGGTTGCTATCAGGATGGGAGCTGTTTAGACCTGAGTGTACAGATATGGTCCTCGTCCTGAAGAAGTTTATATGAACATGATATGCACACTATAAAATCATATTCTGAACGACTAGCTAAACTGTTTTCACTCCACCTCAGTATCAAAACAAATTTCTCTTTGACAGGCCTGCAAAATTAAATGTCTCCAAAACTGAACATATATCCCAGTTCCGAGAAGTGCTAAGCTCTCTTAGCCCCCACAGACTTCAACAAGGTTGGAGCATCTCAAAGCAGCACTGAACCAGCAGCTCTGGAAAAGCATCTCCTGTGTTCTAAACTATGCAGTCATGCATTTACCTTTTATGAAATGTCAGGACTTGACAGGACTCAGGGAGCAAATTTGTGTCTGAGGAACCCTAGCAACAAGATCAAAGATTAATAAGTATGTTCAGAATTTTAAATTAAAATAGGTACTCTGCTATTTCTAGCTACTCATTTCCTAAATATATATATTTATCTCAAGAAGCTTGTATTAGGAGCCAGAGGCAAACATGTACCCATATTGTAGCACTTTAAAGTGTTCCCTGCATTAGTAAGAGATGGCAGTTTATGTTATTTCTTCAGAGATTTAAAATGAAGTTTCATAACATACTATCTCAAAATAATGTCTTTTATGTAAAGGGATAAAATTTGGTTTGTACATGGTATTTTTTCATGACTTTTCTGAGTAAATCTTGTGCAATAATTTATCTATTATGCTAAAATTTTCTTCATGGCTTCCCATTTTGATTGAACTGAATATTTGCTATGCAGTAGACATTGCCATTGAGCTTTAAATGCATTGTTAAAAGTAATACTGTTTGATCAGTACTTTCAATCAGGTTTCCTGATGCAAGTGAGACTGCTGAAAGGAGGAACCTTACACAAACTTAATCCAAGTAAAGAAGTTAAAGGTACAATCTTAGCAGCCAGAAAGTGACTTAAATGTTGCTGCCTCTGCTATAGAACTTGCAGCAGAGCTAAAATGTTGGAATAGCAGAGAATTAATTTCCACGTGCATCTGTGGGATAACTACTGTCATAAGTCATCTTAGTTATACATCACAAATTTTGTATACCTCATCGAGTCCAGCCCCCCGCCCAAAGGGCAGGAAGTCAGCTGGGGTCATAGGATCCCAGCAAGATAAGCATCCAGTTTCATCTTGAAGGTGTTCAATGAAGGCGCTTGAACCACCGCCGGTAGCAGGCTGTTCCAGACCTTGGGGGCTTGGACAGTAAAGAAATTCTTCCTTGTGTCCAGCTTGAAATGATCTTGAAGTAGTTTGTGACCATTCGACCTCGTCATCCCTTGGGGCGCTCTGGTGAACAAACGTTCCCCCAGATACTGGTGGTCACCCCTATAAACTTGTAGGTGGCCATCAGATCCCCCCTGAGCCTGTGCTTTTTCAGGCTAAATAGCCCCAGGGCTCTCAGCCTGTCATCGTAGGGTCTGCTTCCCTGACCTCTGATCATGCGCGTGGCTCTTCTCTGGACTCTCTCAAGCTTCTCCACATCCTTTTTGAATTGTGGAGCCCAAAACTGGACACAGTACTCCAGCTGCGGCCTCACTAAGGCCGAGTACAGGGGGAGAATGACGTCCCGGGATTTGCTTGAGAAGCATCTATGGATGCAAGCCAGCGTTTTGGTCGCTTTACTAGCCGCAGCATCGCATTGCAGGCTCATGTTCATCTTGTGGTCAATGATGACCCCCAAGTCTCTTTCTTCCATAGTGCCAGCCAACATAGCACTGCCGAGCCTATAAGGATGCTGCGGGTTTTTTTTCCCCAAGGTGGAGAACCTTGCATTTATCGGCATTGAACACCATCAGATTCTCGTCCGCCCACTTGCTGAGCCTGTCCAGGTCAGCCTGGATCACCCTCCTGTTTTCTGGTGTGGATGCTTTGCCCCAAAGTTTGGTGTCATCAGCGAACTTGGCCAGTCCGCTTCTGACTCCAGTGTCCACATCATTAATGAAGATGTTGAACAGTATGGGTCCAAGGACAGAACCTTGGGGGACCCCACTGGTCACAGGACACCACGATGAGTGACTTCCATCAATTACTACCCTCTGGGTCTGACCCCGGAGCCAATTTTCCAGCCAGTGGACCGTGGGGGACCCAAGGCGACAGTTGGCCAGTTTCTCCAAGAGGCGATCATGGGACACCAGATCGAAGGCTTTTTTGAAGTCAAAATATATGACATCAATCTCTTCTCCCTTGTCCAGGTGATAGGTCACCTGGTCGTAGAAGGAAATGAGATTGGTCAAGCAAGACCTACCCGCAACAAACCCGTGCTGGCTATCCCTTAAGATGTTGACGTCGGCCAGTCCATTAAGGATGGCCTCTTTAAAAAACTTTTCTAAGATCTTCCCTGGGATAGAAGTCAGGCTGGTGGGCCTATAGTTAGCCGGATCCACTTTCCTCCCTTTCTTGAAGATAGGCACCACATTGGCCTTCTTCCAGTCTTCAGGCACTACACCAGAGTGCTAAGAGTTTTCAAAGATCCGTGCTAGAGGCTGGGCTATGATGCTCGCCAGCTCCTTGAGTACCTTGGGGTGAAGATTGTCAGGACCGGCTGACCAGCTTCTCAAGATGTTCCTTCAGAAAGTCAGCATTAATGGAGGGCAGGGGATCACCCTCACCCGGACTTCCTGGCCCTGTAGCAGGCATGGGCGTCCTATGGGGCTGATGAAAGACTGATGCAAAGTACCTATTTAATAGGTTGGCTTTTTCCTGGGCGTCAGTTGTCAGTTGCCCCATCTGGTTCAGCAGGGGTCCAATGTTGCCCCTGCTTTTCCTCCGGCTCCCCACATATCTGATAAGTGTGCTGCTGGTTACTACTACCCAAGTGCAGCACCCTGCACTTGTCCATATTGAAACACATCCTGTTTTTGTTAGCCCACCCTTGAAACCTATCCAGGTCTTTCTGCAGTCTTTCCCTCCCTACTAGCGTGCCCACCTCACCCCAAATTTTGGTATCATCAGCAAATTTGAACAGGTTGCTTTTCACCCCGTCGTCCAAATAGCTGATAAAGAAATTGAACAGTGTGGGCCCAAGGACCAAGCCCTGGAGGACTCCACTGCCTATTTCGAGGTTCTGACAAAAGGAAGCAAGAAGAGCAGCAGACTATGGACCCAGGACTTCAGAAAAGCAGACTTTGACTCCCTCAGGGAACTGATGGGCAGGATCTCCTTGGTGGGCTTTTTAAAGAGTCTGAGGGGGAAAGAAGCCCAGGAAAGCTGGCTGTATTTTAAAGAAACCTTACTGAGGCCTCAGGAACAAATCATCCTGTTGTGCAAGAAGAATAGCAAGTGTGGCAAACGACCAGGTTGGCTTCGCAGAGAACACTTCAGTGAGCTTAAACAGAAAAAGGAAGATTACAAGAAGTGGAAACTTGGACAAACACCTTGGGAGGAGTATAAGAATATTCCTTGGGCATGCAGGGATGAAGTCAGGAAGGCCAATATGCAAATGGAGTTGCAGCTAGCAAGGGACATGAAGGGTAACAAGAAGGTTTTCTTCAAGTATGTCAGCAACAAGAGGAAGGTCAGGGAAAGTGCAGGCCCCTTACTGAATAGGAGAGGCCAACCTAGTGACAGATGATGAAGAAAAGGCTGTAGTACTCAATGCCTTTTTTACCTTGGTCTTCACAGGCTAGGCTAACTCCCAAACTACTGCACCAGGCAGCATAGTTTAGGGAGATGATGAGCAGCCCTCAGTGGTGAAAGAACAGGTTAGGGACTATTTAGAAAAGCTGGACATGTACAAGTTCATGGCACCAGATGCAATGCATCTGAGGATGCTGAGGAAGTTGGCTGGAACTGGGGGAAGACCGCCCCAGTCCCAGCTCTTAAAAAAAACAAACAAACCCCAAAAAACAGAAAAAGCCCCTCACTCACTGGATGCTGCCAAGTGGGGGAGAGTGATCCCCACTGTCCCCGTTGTTTCCCACTGCCCCCCAATGCCTTGCACTGCATTGGGGGGACTCTGCCATGAGCCCCCAAAAGCCCTGATGGGTTCTGCAGCAGCCAGTGAGTGCGGGATTTTTAAAGACATTTTTAAAAGAACTGGGAGCTGGGGCCGGGTAAGGCAGCCATGGGGGGTGGGGCTCATGGCAGAGCTCCCCACATAGCATGGGGCAGTGGGGGGCAGCAGGGATCACCCCCCCCACCTGGCAGCAACCAGTGAGTGCAGGGCTTTTTTTTTTTAAACCCCTGGGAAACTGGGGCCAGACGGGGCAGCCATTGACATGGCTGGGAGAGCAGGTGGGGGTTGGGGGGGGCTCAGAGGGCTGAGGGAGCAGGCAGGGCATGGGGCCTGGTGGGGGTCCCCCCTTGATCCCCCCCGATCCTCCAGCCCCCCCTCCCCGCTCCCTACTTACCAGCACAGAGTCTGGGTCTAGCTTCCTATGGCTGTGAGTGAGAACTACCCAAATGACCTAGACAAATTGAGAGCTTGGGCCAAAAGAAATCTCATGAGGTCCAACAAAGACAAGTGCAAAGTCTTGCACTTAGGATGGAATAATCCTAGGCATCAGTACAGTGGTTTGAGATGTACTGAGTGGAGGCTGAGTGGCTGGGCAGCAGCTCTGCAGAAAAGGACCTGAGGTTTGCAGTGGACAATAAGCTAAATATAAGCCAACAATGTGCTCTTGTTATAAAGAAGGCTAATGGCATACTGGGCTGCATTGGTGGGAGTGTTGCCAGCAGGTTGAGGGAAATGATTATTCCCTTCTATTCAGCCCCTGGTGAGGCCACATCTGGAATACTGTGTCCAGTTTTGGGCCCCCCACTATAGAAAGAATGTGGACAAGTTGGAGAGAATCCAATGGAGAGCAACAAAAATGATTTGGAGACTGGGGCACATGAGTTATGAGGAGAGGATGAGGGAACTGGGTTTATTTAGTCTGTAGAAGAGAAGACTGAGAGGGGATTTGATAGCTGCCTTTAACTACCTGAAGAGGGGTTCCAAAGAAGATGGAGCTAAACTGTTCTTAGTGATGACAGATGACAGAACAAGGAGCTGTGGTCACAAGTTGCAGCAAGGGAGGTTTAAGTTGGATATTAGGAAAAACATTCTCACTAAAAGCGTGGTGAAGCACTGGAACAGGTTACCTAGACAGGTAGTAGAATCTCCATTCTTGGAGGTTTTTAAGGTCTGGCTTGACAAAGCCATGGCTGGAATGATCTACTTGGGGATGGTCCTGCTTTGGGCAGGGGTTTGGACTAGATGACCTCTTGAGGTCCTTTCCAACCCTAATTTTCTGTGATTCTGTTATAGTCTGAAAGATTATGAGGAAGGGAAGAGGTATATATATATCTGTTCCTGAATTGAGATACTTCAGTGTGTCTCTTCTCCCTGGCCCATAAATCTATTACTTGTAACAATACTTTTAAAATTTGCTAAAATTGTCCCCACTAGGATAGGCTGTGACTGACAGTGGTGTTACACAATATTAACTTCAGCATTCACCCTCTCTTTCATGAAGACTTGCCAATGTGATCTGGAGGAATATTGTCCTGTATTTGTTGTCAATGTTTCACTGTGTATATAGTTAAGTTTTCCTTTGAGGAAACTGCAATGCCAACAACAATTTTTATTTATAGCGCTTCCTTTAATTTTTGTGGAGACCTATGAAAAATTCAGAGCAACATCTTTTTTTCCCTCCGGAGATATTTTCTTGCAGTTTTGAAGAGATATGGTTGAGTTTTCTAAAGGCCAGCTGGTGAATGGGATTTCTTCCTCCTATATGAGAACAATTGGTTCAGCTCTCTGAGACAGCAAGTGACAGGAGGGGAAAAGAGATTCTTGTTAGGGGGAAGATACTTTGGGTTTTACTCCTCTGTGTCTGAACCCTAGCAGCACAAGAGATGGAGAGGCAAGAGATCTAGTTATAGCTTCTAGTTTAGCAAAGTAGTTGCTCGTAGTAGTATCTCTAAGATCTTTCCTTGGTGGAGGATAGGCATAGCAGAGGGATGCAGTTGGTGTATGTATGGGCTCTGCTGGTTATACATCAGCAGCAAATTCCACTCTTTCAAAAAAATATTTTTTATTTTTAAATTGCAGACAGGTGCTGGTCTCTTTGTACTAACTGAGTGGTGCAAAGAGGCCAGATTATGACATAGAATTTGTCTGTCTGTATGTATTGCTGTAGATGTGAATTTCTTTAGAATGTTTAAACTGAAATTGAAAGAATGTAATTTAAGTGGCCCTTCAAAACCACTTTGATACCTGAAAGAGGGATATAAGTGAATACTGGGGGTTTTGTGTGTCCCATCAAACACTATATTATATGTAGCAGACATATTAATATTATGACAAGCACACTCTTATTCCCTAACCAAAAACAATCTACAAAGCAGCACTTTTTCTGTACCTCATCTAAATACCTGAAAGTCAGAAGCCTCTGTTTCCCATGGTCTTTCCCTATGCTGTCCTTTATCTATCACTATGCTAGATAGGAAACCTGACATAGATCACTGGAAAGGGCAACTACAGCTGAAGCAGAGAGAGAATAAAAACTCAGACAGTTCACTACAGTAAAAGATGCATGCGGTTTTCAAACAGGGTGCCTGATTGAGAAAATATATTCCAGTACCTCCTCACCCTCTGATTGGTAGCAATTGGTTGAGTTAATGATGTGATGATTCTGGCCTGGAAGGAGATTCTGACGTTATCTCTTTAGCACCTGCTTAATCTGTTGTTGGAGACTGAATGCTAGGAACCAACTTACATTTCTTCTGTCTGAAGATCCGACACCCGAGACAACTAAGGTATCAGCAGCAAATTCATAGATTTCATAGACATTAGGGCTGGAAGGGACCTCGGAAGATAATCGAGTCCAGCCCCCCGCCAAAAAGGGCAGGACGTCAGCTGGGGTCATAGGATCCCAGCAAGATAAGCATCCAGTTTCATCTTAAAGGTGTTCAATGAAGGCGCTTGAACAACCTCCGGTGGCAGGCTGTTCCAGACCTTGGGGGCTTGGACAGTAAAGAAATTCTTCCTTATGTCCAGCCTGAAACGATCTTGTAGTAGTTTGTGACCATTCGTCCTCGTCATCCCTTGGGGCGCTCTGGTGAACAAACGTTCCCCTAGATACTGGTGGTCACCCCTGATAAACTTGTAGGTGGCCATCAGATCACCCCTGAGCCTACGCTTTTTCAGGCTAAATAGCCCCAGGGCTCTCAGCCTGTCATCGTAGGGTCTGCTTCCCTGACCTCTGATCATGCGCGTGGCTCTTCTCTGGACTCTCTCAAGCTTCTCCACATCCTTTTTGAATTGTGGAGCCCAAAACTGGACGCAGTACTCCAGCTGCGGCCTCACTAAGGCCGAGTACAGGGGGAGAATGACGTCCCGGGATTTGCTTGAGAAGCATCTATGGATGCAAGCCAGCGTTTTAGTCGCTTTACTAGCCGCAGCATTGCATTGCAGGCTCATGTTCATCTTGTGGTCAATGATGACCCCCAAGTCTCTTTCTTCCATAGTGCTAACCAACATAGCACTACCGAGCCTATAAGGATGCTGCGGGGTTTTTTTCCCAAGGTGGAGAACCTTGCATTTATCGGCGTTGAACACCATCAGATTCTCATCCGCCCACTTGCTGAGCCTGTCCAGGTCAGCCTGGATCACCCGCCTGTCTTCTGGTGTGGATGCTTTGCCCCAAAGTTTGGTGTCATCGGCGAACTTGGCCAGTCCGCTTCTGACTCCAGTGTCCACATCATTAATGAAGATGTTGAACGGTATGGGTCCAAGGACAGAGCCCTGGGGGACCCCACTGGTCACAGGACACCACGATGAGTGACTTCCATCAATTACTACCCTCTGGGTCTGACCCCGGAGCCAATTTTCCAGCCAGTGGATCGTGGGGGACCCGAGGCGACAATTGGCCAGTTTCTCCAAGAGATGATCATGGGACACCAGATCGAAGGCTTTTTTGAAGTCAAGATATATGACATCAATCTCATCTCCCTTGTCCAGGTGATAGGTCACCTGGTCGTAGAAGGAAATGAGATTGGTCAAGCAAGACCTACCCGCAACAAACCCGTGCTGGCTATCCCTTAAGATGTTGGCGTCGGCCAGTCCATTAAGGATGGCCTCCTTAATAAACTTTTCTAAGATCTTCCCCGGGATAGAAGTCAGGCTGATGGGCCTATAGTTAGCCGGATCCACTTTCCTCCCTTTCTTGAAGATAGGCACCACGTTGGCCTTCTTCCAGTCTTCGGGCACTACACCAGAGTGCCAAGAGTTTTCAAAGATCCGCGCTAGAGGCTGGGCTATGATGCTCGCCAGCTCCTTGAGTACCCTGGGGTGAAGTTTGTCAGGGCCGGCTGACTTGAAGGTATCCAGCTTCTCAAGATGTTCCTTCACAAAGTCAGCATTAATGGAGGGCAGGGGATCACCCTCACCCGGACTTCCCGGCCCTGTAGCAGGCACAGGCGTCCCATGGGGCTGATGAAAGACCGACGCAAAGTACCTATTTAATAGGTTGGCTTTTTCCTGGGCGTCAGTTGTCAGTTGCCCCATCTGGTTCAGCAGGGGTCCAACGTTGCCCCTGCTTTTCCTCCGGCTCCCCACATATCTGAAAAAGGACTTTTTATTGTCCTTGATACTCAAAGCTAGCTGGAGTTCAGTTGCAGCCTTGGCTTTCCTGGTCTACTCCCTACAGGACCGGACCAGTGCAGAATAATCCTCCTTGGAGGTGACTCCCATCCTCCATCCTTTGTAGGCCTTTCTTTTTAGCCTCAGGAGGTCTGCTTGGTCCCTGGAGAGCCAGGGGGGCTGCTGTGCCCTCTTGCTGCCTTTCCTCCGAGATGGAATAGACTTAGTTTGTGCATTGAGGATCGCTCCCTTGAGGAGCAACCACTCTTCTTGAACTCCCCTCTCCCTGCGGTCACAGTCCCTTAGGGCCTCACTGACAAGCCTCCTGAGCTTGTCAAAGTCGGCTTTCCTGAAGTCAAGGACTTGCGTGTTGCTGACTGACTTGCCAGCTTTTCGGCGGATGGTGAAGGTGATCAGCTCGTGGTCGCTGTCACCCAGCTTCCCATCGATCACTAGGTCGCCGACTAGGTCCTCCCCAGTAGCCAGCACCAGGTCGAGCAGTGCTTTGCCTCTCGTTGGCCCATAGACTTCTTGAGTCAGGTAGAGGTCATCCACGCACGAGAGGAAGCTCTGCGACCGCTCAGATTTTGCTGAGCGATCCTCCCACGAGATGTCTGGGTAATTGAAGTCACCCATGACAACCATGGTCCTGGAGCAAGCTGCCTCAGCCAGTTCCTGGGCAAACTCCTGGTCTAGCTCAGGACTTTGGGTGGGAGGTCTGTAATAGACTCCCACCATTGTGTCCCCTGTGCCGTGTTCCCCACGGATTTTAACCCAGAGGGTCTCCAGCCGTCCACCCTGGTCGCCAATATCAGCTTGCAGGGACGCGTAGCTTTCCTTAACATAGAGAGCTACACCCCCGCCCCTTTTCTCTACACGATCCCTCCTGTACAGGGTATAGCCATCTATCCCCGTGGTCCAGTCATGGGTGGAGTCCCACCAGGTCTCCGTGATCCCTATGACATTGTAATTGTTTGCACTGAGCAGGAGGATGAGCTCCTCCTGCTTATTCCCCAAGCTCCTGGCATTTGTGTACAGGCAGGCAAATGCCCCCTGGGGGGCTCCTTCCTTGCCCACAGATTTTACCAGGGCTGGGGCTGGGGTGGGCTCCCTTGAGTGCCGTGATCTGCTGGCTTTGCAAGGATTGTTCAGCGGGCCAGCAGTGGCGGTAGTCCCCCCATCCCCCAGCGGGCTTAGTTTAAAGCCCGGTGGAGCAGGTCAGCCAGTCTGGCTGAGAAGAGCCTCCTCCCTAGGGGAGAGAGGTGGAGACCATCTCTTCCCAGCAGCTCGCTGCCTCTCTCGCCAAAGAGCGGGCTGTGGTCATGAAAGCCAAAGCCTTCCTGACGACACCAGCGCCGCAGTCTTTGGTTGACCACATAGATTCTCCTGTCCCTTCTCAGCCCATAGCCTGAGACTGGGAGGATCGACGAGAACACCACCTGTGCCCCCAGACCCTTAAGCCCCGTTCCCAAATCCCTGTAGCGCCTCATGACCTGGCTGGGAGTGCACCGAGCCGTGTCATTGGTGCCCACATGAATAAGGAGCATGGGATAGTGGTCTGTGGGTTTGAGGAGCTTGGGGATCCTCTCTGCAATGTCCTGGATGCGGGCCCCTGGGAAGCAGCAGACTTGCCGGGCTAAGGGGTCAGGGTGGCAGATTGGCCCCTCCGTCCCCCTCAGGAGGGAGTCTCCCACAACAAACACCTTACGTTTTGTCTTGGGGAGAGCAGGGGCGGGAGTTGCAGTTAGGCCCATGTTGCCTGTGGGGGCCGGCAACTCAGCAGGCTCTGCTGGGGCAGCAAGAGGTGCGTACCTGTTGCTCAGTTCTGGTGGGGGAGGGGCCTTGGTGCGGCGGGCCTTAGGGCCCTTGACCACCTTGGTCCATGCCCCTGGCTGGACACAGCAGGAGGTCCCAGAGTCCTCCTCTGGCCTGGAGGGAGACTGCGATCTACCCTCTGCCTCCTGGGGGAGAAGGGCCTGGCAGTAGGAGTGTATCTCCTGCTCGCAGTCCCTGATGGCACGCAGTCTGTGGCGTGCCAGAGACCCCAAAAGGGAGCAGACCCTGCAAGGGGAGGTCGCCATGCTCCCAGGCCCCAGAGCCTGAAAAAGGGACAGGCAGCCCCCGCAGCCGAGAGCCAGGGGCTCCGTCTGCGTGGAGCCCTGGAACCAGGGGCTCCGTCTGGGTGGCCGTCTCTGAGGTGCCAGAGTGGGGGGCCGCGGAACCCGAGGGGACCCTCGGGGTGCGGCGCGTGCCCATCCGTGTCATGCCTCAGGTAGGCTGGCTACGGCTGGGACTGTCTACCCTGGGGGGTGCGCAGGCAGGGTCTGGCGCCCTCCCGCGCGAAATCCGCGCTAACTCACACGCCGGCAGAGAAGCGCGCCTGTTTGTGCAGCATGTTCGTGCGGCTCCGGTCGCGTGGCTCCCTGGGGGGCTGTGCGAAGTAGGGGCCTGGGCGGGGCTTGACCCGGCCCGGCTCCACTCAGCTGCAGCCTCCCACACACACACTAAGGGGGTTAGCCCCTTCTCTCCACGGGCCCCGCTTACCCCGGCTGCGCTGGGGGTCAGCGGGGGGCTCCGCGGCTGCTGGAGGGTTTCTGGGGGGCTTCGGGGGAGCGGGGGCGCAGCGAGCTTTCACCCGCGCGTCTCTCGCCGCTCCCGCGTCTAACTGGGCTTTTTCCCGGTTGGCGGGCCCTTTTAAACTGCGCGCATGCGCAGTGGGCCTGCCGTCGAGGAAGCTGCTCTTAAGGCAAATAAGGGGGCCCTGCCCGGGATTTGGGGGACCCTGCCTTACTGGAGGGGGGCTGGTGAGTACCCCCCCTTCTCTCTCTCTCTCTCTCTCTCTCTCTCCCTGGGGGGCTGGGCCAAGTAGGGGCCTGGGCGGGGCTTGACCCGGCCCGGCTCCACTCAGCTGCCGCCTCCCACACACACACTAAGGGGGTTAGCCCCTTCTCTCCACGGGCCCCGCTGACCCCGGCTGCGCTGGGGGTCAGCGGGGGGCTCCACGGCTCCTGGAGGGTTTCTGGGGGGCTTCGGGGGAGCGGGGGCGCAGCGAGCTCCCCCGAAGCCCCCCAGTGAAATTCAGTGACAGCAGATACATTTTTTAGAGAAAAGTAGAATATCATTCCTACTTTATTTTAAAAATATTCTTTAAAATGCAAAAGCCAATATAATTTTAGCTTGGCCTATTGAATTGGAAATACCATATTTTCTTAATTAAAAATCTATTTTAACCCCTGTTTGTCTTTATCTACTACCATCCAGTCGGTTGGGTTTACTTTCCTAATAACTAATGCAATTTTAGATAGCTACAGTTGAATTTTAGGATATTCATTTAATTTTTGTATGTTACTTATAGTGTTAATCTTTTTGGCTCAGCCTTTACAAGATAAAGGTCATATGACAAAGGTTTTTTTGTTTAGTTTTTTTTAGTGCCCTACCTGAGACCTTGCAAAGTAATAGCAGGCAAAATTATTTGATGATAATGCAAGAAGGAATTAATTCAGGAGCATTTAAAACACTGTACCCTAGAGGTGTAATGATACTTATATTTCAAGGAAAGAAGTATGACCAGAAATATTTTCACTGATTTTTCTGAAATAGTAAAAATGTGGGTCCTGACCCTACGATGACTATGCACATGCTTAATAACATATGACTAGTTTACTTGAAAAATATGCACAATATTTAATCACATGCATACATCTCTGCTGGATTGGGGGCATAGTGCTGGAGTCCTGGTAGATAATAATGTCAAATAAAGAACAAGTCAAATAAAGAACAAGTAAAAGATTCTGATGTTTCTAGTATATATATTCTAGTATGAAATAATTAAATAATATTTGATTTCATTAATATATTCCATCAGGGATTTTAGTATTCTATTTTAAAATATCACTATCGTGGGAGCAGTAAACAAATTAATGAAAGATAAACCACATGACTCTGTAATCTACTGTTATCAGACCTAAACTGGCTACATTCGCTTTTCTGTGTGTGCAATTCAGAAAAAGGTCTGCATGCTTTTTAAAAACTTCTGTGAAAGATAAAATCATTGTCAGTTTTGTTTATTTAGCAGCTGTGGCATAGATGTTAAATTCTCCTTCAGGCTTCTTCAGGGTGAGGTGTTCAGAAATAAATCTTCAGTGCACCTCGCTGGATAGTGTTAGGTTGTAAGTCAGAAGTTCAGTGTATTTTAACAAGCTGAGTACAAAAATAAATGTGAATAGCCTTTTTGTGTACCTACTGGCAAGGCTGGCATATAAGTTAACCATCCAGTAAAATGTTGTTAGAAGGTGACTTTTTTTTCCCTTTAACTTCTGCTTCTTTAAAATATACCTAGGGTCAGGTTTCTGCTCAATAGAGCTGAATTCAGTTTATTTCTAAGCTGTCACTACTGCAGAATGGCACTGGGTTGAGGAGCATTCTGTGAGAAGGCTAACTGTAATTGGCAATCCATTTCTTCTTTTCCATTGTATAGCCAGCCTTGACAAATTAATCACAATCAAATGCTGACTACAGTAAGGGGCGACCTCTGTGGCACAGAAGAAAAATGAGGCCTTGTGCTTGCCCGACAGCCTAATCTTTCAATTCACCCCATTAGACTGAACAAGGGGACACTTTGGTGTGCTTGTCACCACTACCACCCAGAAACAAACTCTTTACTCTCAGTCCTAGAGTTTGGCTGATGTGATAAAGATTATTGAGTGCCAGTCCAGTACCTCATCAATCAGTACTTTAGAATGAGATTCAAATGGATTAGTCCTGATGAGGAAGAGTCACAATGCAATGGCTTATAAGATCAGTGAAGATAACGTGACCTAAATTAAATTGTGAAGAGTGATTTTTTGTGTCTGATCTCCTGGAAGTTAAATGGCCTCTTGGTTTAGTGGAAATGTTATGGCCATCACAGAAAATCTTTGTCACTTTAATGTGAATTGCTAACTGGTTCCAACCAGGACAGTATATTTACATAGTTCATCCAGTGGAAAAATTTAGGTAGTCTGTGTCCAGAAAGAAAAAGGAAAAACAACAACATAAATGAACTAGATTTTTCAGTCAGATAAGGTGACACATATTTTTTGTAAAATATTTTAAGTAATTAATCATAATTTTGGCATAGCTTGTAAAATATATTCAGAATACAGTACTACATATTAGGCCCGGGCAAAATGGCTAGTATTCACTTTGGATTCGACTGATTCGGGGGACAGTGATTCAATTTGGTGATTCGAATCACTGTCCTGTATCAATTCAGCCAAATCTGATTCGGAGATTTGGCCGCTGCTGAATCATCCGAATCTCTGAATCAAGCAGGCCCCATCCCCATCAAAGGCTGCCCTGCCCAGCCCCAGCATCCTAGCTTTTTTTTAAAAAAAGCCCTGCACTCACCGGCTGCTTCCAGGCCAGGGGGGGCGGGGGGAATCCTGCTGCACCCCACTGCCTGGCACTGCATGGGGGGCTTTGCCATGAACCCCCATCCCCCACCCACTCTCCCATCCCAGTAAATGGCTGCCCTGCCTGGCCCCAGCGTCTTGGCACCTTTTTTAAAAAAAGCCCTGCACTGACCATCTGCTGCCATGAGCCCCCAGAAGCCCCAACAGGCTGCCATTGATGGGGTTGGGAGAGTGGGCGGGGATTGGGGGGCACTCGGGGGCTGGGAGAGCAGGCAGGGGATGGGGCCTGGTGGGGATCTCCCCATGGTCCTCCCCCCCTCCCCCCCACTTCATCTCCCCTCTGGCTTTACTTACTGGCAGTGAGTGCATGTCCAGCTTCCTGCAGTGGGGACTGCCCGAATCTCCAAATCATTTTGGACCTTTGTATTGGTCTCCCAATTTGACTCAGAGATTTGGCTACCAAATCGGGCAAAATCTCCTCCAAATCGAATCAGCACCCGAAGCTTCACACAGCCCTAATACATATTAACTGTCCCATTCCATTCTTAAGTCTTCTTGATAAGTCACTGCTGTGATCTTAATTTAGTGTTATATACATGAAATTCACACTGGGCTACATCTTCCAAAGGAGTAAGTACCTCCATTGACTTCAAAGGGCTGCAACAAGTAAAAAAAACTTGCCCATTGTGTTTATAGCAATAGATCTAGTGTTTATTAATTAGCTATATTTAATTCTTTTGTAACTTGTTGGACCTCAATAGAAAGCAGTTGGGAAGAATTTGATCTATTATGTCAATGCATACTTCTGTTTCTAATTTAATTTCTGGCATAGAATATTGTGCCATTTCATTTGTGCTTAAGAGAATGAATATTTAACACTTAAACAATTAAAATAATTATTTTTTACCCATGGTTTGTGAGCAAGATCTTTGTATCTCAGTCTCTACATTTTTATCTCTTTCCATGATTTACTTAAATGCAAGGGATTGAGGTTCTTGTTTTCAAGTATTTAACCTATATTTGTTATAATTATAATTATCCAATTTAGATTCTGAACAAAAAAAGTAAATCAGTATGTTTTCCTTGACTTTCAGGCTATGTACAGAGAGTCAAAAGCCCAAGGTGGAAAAGATCCAAACTATGCAGTGTTCTATAAACTGATGCTGCTGGTGAGGGGGTGGGACTGTGGAGATCGCAGAGCTGGCTTGGGGAGGAATCCTCTGCCTCAGGGGCTTCCCCCACCTGCTATATAGACCCCAGCTGTGGCATTGTGTGGCTCTAAGTTCTCCCCCACACTATGCCTCAGGCCTTGTGGGTGTTACAATAACATTGTTCCCTCTGTTGGGGCTTTGTCCCTTTAATTTAGCTAGGCCTTCTACCTGATTTGGCCCTGGCTTTGAGGCACTAGCTTCAATCTATCCTTTCTGGTCACCAGGTCCCTGGCCCCCCATCTGTTGGGCACTAGGCCCCTAGCTGGCTGGTGCCTTGCACTATGCCTGCTCTGGACTCAATACTCACTAGAGCCTTGAACCTGCTCCTGGTGCCCACAGGCACTAATGGGACCTCCATAACCACCCCTTACAGTCCCAGTGCAAACCGCCAGTTTAAACACGATGTCAACATAAGCCCCTGGGGCTATAACGTAACGTAACGTAACGTAACGTAACGTAACGTAACGTAACGTAACAACAGCCTGCTTTCCCTTTAAGAGTGAAAACATCATACAGAATCCTGGGCTCCTTGTAGGCTCCCTGAGCCTCATTGTTCCTCTAGACAGCAAAGCAGTCAACCCAGCATCCCCACATGGCTCTCCTGGGCAGGAGCTCTTTCCTCTGTAGCTGTCAGGGAGAGACTCCCTTGCCAGCCCTAGCTTTGGGCTTATATGCTCCCACGGCCCCGTCTACATCCGGTCAGTTGACCACCTGCAGGTGCCTGCTAATTGCTCCATTAGCCTGTTACCCCAGCGATCTGTAGCTGTTGCTTAGCCTGTAGGGCTCCCTGGCTGAGATGCTATTATTGTAAAGTAACAGGGGGTTCCAGGCTCTCTGTTAAATGGTGGAATCTCCATCCTTGGAGGTTTTTAAGACCTGGCTGAACAAAGCTTTAACTGGGATTATCTAGTTGGGGATGGTCCTGCTATGAACAGTGGGTTGGACTGGAGGTTGCTTCCAACACTAATTTTCTATGGTTCTGTGATATGTGGTTATATTCAGGGAATATTGAGTGTACTTTACAGTGTCTTTCTTATTTATACTCAAGTCCCATTTCATATATCTGACAGTGTAAACATAGTAGTTAAAAGGATTTTAGTTTGAATTACATAGTACCTTCTTCAGTTTTACCAAAGTAAATGTGCAGTGGAAACCAGTTTTGTAGTGATTCTTCAGGGAAAACTAGTTGCTCAAGGGCAAGGATAAGACAGCCTTAGTTTCTACCAGATACCTCCCGACTAACTTTTATCTTCTTAAAGACCATAATTCAGTAAAAACTTGCACATCAGTGCAACTATTCATGTCTTTAAAATTAAGCATAGGATTTGCACTGATAAATAAGGTCACAAAGATTATGCTCACATGTACATCATTTAATCCTGATTATGAGTATCGTGGTTACATCATTCTCTTGATAAATGTTAAATACATTATTCCAGCTGAGACAGTTAAAATTTTCCTTATACGTGTTTCTATCCCTCTGTTTTCATAGTGTTCAAAGAGCATTTTGAAAAGAGGAAGAGATGACAAGAGCTTTTGGGGTTTCAAACTATAGAAACCCAAGGTTTGAATATTTAGTGCAGGTTGTAAACAAAACTAGTTCTAGAATTAGAGTAAATTAATTTTCCATCATTGACCAATGTCTGATGTATAGTTTAAACTATCTGCACCAGATCATTACCCAATTTTGCAAAATGAATATCAGCTTTATGTGGAATGCATATCAGTGTAAATACCATCATTCATTGCCCAGTGTAGAGTGTCTAAAGCTCACAGTGCAATCATAATAGCTTTTCAACTGATACACTTTTATGGCCTCAGAGTATCAATCATTTTCTTATGTCTTTAATTACTATAAGGTGGTTAGACTTATGTTCATAATAGATACTAAACATTTTACCACTGATAGGTTTTAACCATGCTTTTCATTTTGGGTTGTAAACAAAATATGGAGCCCATTATGAGTTCAGAACAGTTTTAACCTACTACCATGAACAGGATGAACCATGTAAGACCAAAATTTTTCCCTGAATTAGAATCTATTAGCAAATATCACTTATATTATCTTTTGCTCTTTTGGCATGAATCAAAAGAACAACTCATTCACTAAATCACCATTCTCAAGTAAAAGAAGATGCTTTTTTGTTTGCTAGCATTATAGAAATAAAGCACAATTCTTAGGGCACATCTACACATCACACTACATCACACTGCATATGTCACCATATGGTGCACTAGGGTGACATAGCGACCGTAT
Source organism: Alligator mississippiensis (assembly GCF_030867095.1). Taxonomy (NCBI): domain Eukaryota; kingdom Metazoa; phylum Chordata; order Crocodylia; family Alligatoridae; genus Alligator; species Alligator mississippiensis. Next base: position 219,456,996 of record NC_081824.1, on the reverse strand, counting down.
GGGTCTACACGTGATCAGCAGCTACATTGCCATAGTGGCGTGCTCCCTCAGTATAGTATGCTGCTCTGGTGACGTAGTGGTGAAATCAAACTGTGCGCCGGTAACAACCATACTTCTAAAAGGAAGTACTAAAACACAGTGCTGTAGCAACGTTGTCATATGGCAACGTGTAAATACACTCTCAGAAAAAGAAATTGAAGGTACTTTACTTTGCAGAGCAAAAAATGGGACCCAGGGCAGAAATTGTAATGTTGTGCAGGTGTGGATAGCTCCAGGAATCGTCATCATTTTGCATCCTGGTCTATGGATTGTAACTTGCTAGCTTTCAATGTACCAATAATTTACTGGTAGCCAGTGGGTTCTCTTAATAAAAACACATTAGACCCAGAGCTCCCTTCTAATCAGAGCTGTCAGCTCTGATGTAGATAATGAGTGTGCATATTGGCACTGCTTCTCTGTCATCCCTAATAAAGATTCCAGTTTGTGGCATCTCATACTAGACCAGTAATCCTATGGCCTGATTAATGAGTTGTCACTATTATATTGAATATAGGTAATCGGATGCAGCAGGACAATTCATCACATTTGACATCCTTGAAATGTGGAGTGCACAACAGATGACAAATCAAATTATCAAGAATCTTTAGATATATGATATATATACATATACAGGGTTTTTATTAAACTTACATGGAGTCTCTCAATGAATGTTTTACACAATTGCATATAATACACATCAAAAGATTTAACCACTATACGATTGTATTCCTTTAGTAACTGCAGTCTGTTCAGAATCATCTCATTAAGGGCAGTCAATGAACTTCTTGTTGTGGAATTTTAGGCATCTGCTGGAAAAGAATTAATTTCCTAAGCCTTTCTAAGCTTATCTTTAGTCTTTTCACTATTTCTTTTTATTGTAGTTGACCTCCTTGTAGGTTTCCCACATTGATTACAGTGCATTTTAAACTGACCTTGACCCTAAAATCCAGCTGAACACTTTTAAAGAAAGGAATTGATTTAAAAAAAATGTTTCTTCAAGTAGTAATGCCCATGAAAGTATGAATATATAAAAATTCCCGTGTTTTGAAGATCTCTTCATGCTTTAACCACAAATTATTTTTATTGATAATGAAGTTATGTTTATATAGTGGGTTATCTGTATAAAATTATTTTAGTGTCAAGATAGTTAGGAGCTCATGGCCAAAAACAGCTTCTCCCTCCTAGTATATTTCAACTTTATTTCCCCATTTTGCCATGCATTGTATCCTAAATTCTCTTTTCTTTCTTTTCTTATCTACTCATTTTTATTATTTATACTTTATGATCCTTACTGACAACATATTTCATGGGTTTCTAACTCACTCAGGATCATAGGAAAGTAGGGCTGGAAGGGACCTCATGAGGTCATTGAAGGCAGGATCATTTCTGACTGAACCATCCCAGCTAAGTGTCTGTCCACCCTGCTCTTGAAAACTTCCAAGGATGGCAATTGCACAGTTTCCCTAGTTAGCCTGTCCTAATGTTTGACTATCCCAGAATCAAACAGTTCTTCCAATCTAAATTTCCTGTGCTGCAGCTTGAGGCCATTTCTTCTAGTCCTGTTCCCTGTGGCCAGAGACAAAAGCCCATCTACATCCTCTCTGTCATTGCCCTTACGCATTTGAAGATTTACTAAGTCCCCCCTCAGTCTTCTCTTCTTAGACTAAATATGGCTATTTAGCATAAGTTGTGCCTCCCAGGACTGTAATCATTTTTGTACCTCTGCTCTGGACTCTTTCCGAAATATCCACTTCCTCCTTGCAGTATGGGGCCCAAAACTGAACACAGTACTCCATATGAAGCCCACCAGTTCTGAATAGAGAGGGAAATTCACTTCCCTCGATTTGCATATGGCACTCCTTTTAATACAATCCAATAAGCTGTTGGCATTTTTGTAACAAGAGCACACTTTTGGTTTATATTTGCGTTATCATCTACTGTAACCATCAGGTCCTTCTGTACAGTACTGCAATCTAGCCGGTCATTCCCCAGTCTCTATTTGTGTATACAGTTATTCTATCCTGCATGCAGGAGTTTGCACTGTCCTTGTGTGAATTTCACCATTTCTCCAGTCTATCCAAGTCATCCTAGCCCTACCATCCGGGGGGTCTGCAGCTGCACTCAACTTGATGTCATTGTGACAGGTTCATGATCATGGTGTCATTGATGGTGGGCCCTGCATGTTTAGCCTTTTCACACCAGGATCTACTCGCTCACCATGATTTGTTGTTGAAGTAGATTTTACCTGGAGGTGTAGTTCAATGGCCTCCCCCACACCCTGGGTGACTCTGGCACTTCTTCTGTGGGGCTCCTCCTCTTCGGGTGGTACAGATTGGCTTCAGTGGTATCCTGGTGTAATTAGGGTGCTGTCTACTCATGCATTAGGGTCTAGTAATCTGTCTGCATATCTGCCTGCAGGAGTATGGCCACAGCTTCATAGGCTACGGACATAATAACTGAACAATACTTTAACTCAAACAGTTGGAATGATGCAGTGGTCAGGGCTTTGATGGCCACTGTGCCTAGAGCTTTTGTCTCAACACCTGGGACTTCTTGAGATGGGGTTCACCTGGTTCCCGTGTGGTCCCATGTTGCAGGTACCCCCTGGCTTGGGCCTGAGCCCAGGGCTGGCCATGTACCATAGTGCTTTGTGGAGTGTTTCTTTATGCCCACGTAACACTTATGGCCCAGATAACCCCCCACTGGGAGACTGACTCCATGATTGTTCAGGCGGACTGAACAGGACTGAAGGGATTGCGAGTGAGGTCTTCCCCTCTGTGAGCTCTGGCAGTGACCACCAGGCTGCCCTCTCCTATTCCCAGCTGACCTGTTTGTCCTTGTGGGCGATGTGGTGAGTGGGTGTGGGTGGAACTGGACTTAGGGTGGCTGCTCCCACCCTATTATCTGGACCACATCTCTTGTGTACCAGTTTGCCCTCAGCATCGTCTGGCTTGGCAGAGGTTTCTCCTCTGGGGAGAGCCTCAAGCTTCTGAACAGCAGATGGGCATGCACTCAGGCCCCCTGGTTGCTCCAGTGGAGAGTCATGCAGGCATGGCTTTGCGTGGTGGAATACCCTGGTAGGGACTTGCTGGCTCCAGCCACAGGAAGAACAACCACTTCTGGTACCTGTGCTCCCTCTTCTCTCCCTCCAGGTTTGGCTCCCAGGCTCCTTTTACTCCTTTTGGCTCAGTCATCCACCAAGTTGTTAAGCGCGCACTTAGTCCCATCATCCAAATAATTAATAACGATATTAAACAATACCAGACCTAGGACAGACCCTGGGGAACCTCACAAGATACCTTGTCCCAACTAGACATTAAGCCATTTATGATTACTCACTGAGCACGGTAATGTTATGTATCCACTGTATAGTACTTTTGTCTAGTCTGTATTTCCATATCATGTTAATGACAATGCTGTGGGAAACAAGTGTCATATGCTTTGCTAAAGTCAAGGTGTGTTGTATCCACTGCTCTCCCTCCATCCACAAAGCCTGTCACCTTATCATAGAAGGAAATCAGATTGGTCAGGATCTTGGTGAATCTATGCTGGCTATTCCTGATTACCTTGTTCTCCTCTAAGTGCTTCACAGGGAGGACCTACTCCATGATTTTTCCAGGTATCAAGGTCAAGGTGACTAGTCTGTAGTTCTCCTTCTTCCCTATTCTAACAATGGGCACTGTATTTGCCCTTCTCCAATCATCTGGGACCTCACCTCACCACAAGTTCTCACAGAGGATAGCCAATGACTCTGAAATTACCTCAGGCAATTCCTTCAGTACCTTAGGCTGCATCCCTTTGGCCTTGCTAACTTGAAAGCATCTTGCTTCTTTAAGTAATCCCTAACTTTTTCCTCTGCTACTCTAGGCTGTTTGTCACCTTCCTTATCTTTGCTGCCAACTGTACTTGTCATCTGGTAGCTGCCCCTATTTGTGAAGACTGAAGTAAAAAAAGGCACAAAATACTTCAGCCTTTACTGCATCATCCATAACTAGATTGCCTTCCACATTCCATAAGGGACCTATGGTTTCTTTGATCTTCCTTTTACTTTTGACATACTTGTAGAATCCTTTTTTATTGCCTTTTATATCCATTTCCACTTACATCTCAAAACATTCTTTGGCTTTCCAAATTTTCTGCATGCATACCAATGCAATACTCTTATATTCTTCTCTAGCACTATGACCAATTTTACATTTTGTTTAGGCTTCCAAGTTGAGATTCAGCTCACTGAAAAGATTGCTGTCTATCCAGCTTAGTCTGTTACATTTTCCATTCTTCTATCTCATCAGGACAGCTGCTCCTTTGCCCTTAAAGTGCCTTCTTAGGCTAAGTACACACAGTCAAAAAGCCCAAGGCTGAATCAGTTCAGTCTTTGTAGGGCAGTCTAAGCTGTAGAGATTAAACTGAGAAACAACTGGACAGACATTCACTTTTGATTCAGAAATTGAAGTCGCATACTTGCAGTGGCTTAGGCCAGAAGCCAGAGGGCATTAGAACATGGCACTCTGGCACATAGCGCTCTGGCACAATGTGTTTGCTTCCTCTTCCTGCTGCCCCTGAGGTCTCTGGGATTTGCAGCCCACAATCACAGCAGCAGGACTCTGCAGGTTTCTCATCACTTCCTCTTCCTGCTACCAGGTGCCTCTTGGATTTGTAGTCCAGTCATAGCCAGCAGTAAGATTTTAGCAAGGCACAGCAGTTCTGTACTCAGAGGAAGGGAAGTTTAACCCTCTTCCCTGGCCCTAGACCCCAGCCAGGGTTTACAGGGAGGGGGAGGGCAGTCCCTGCCTCCCTCCACCCAAGCCTTCTCTGCTGGAGCAGACAGCACAGCCCAGCCCAGCCAGGGGCTGGAAAGTATGCTGGGGGGCTGTGATTCAACTTGAACCAGGAACAGGTCTGGGACAGCAGTTTCATTAACCGGTTTGATGCAAATCAGTTAAGTCTGATACTACATTCAACCACTTTTATCTTACACTGGTTTCAGCCATTTTGAAACTGGCTTATATGCACTGAACTTCTGTTCTGTTACAGGTTTAAACCAGTTTCTGATCGCTTAAACCAGTTTGTGTAACTTCTGTCCCTAGCCCTTAAGTATAGTCAGCTTTCTTGGATTCCTTTTCTCCCCCGGACTTGGTTCCCATGGGATCCTGCTCACCAGTTCCTTGAGTTTGTTAAAGTTTCCTTGCGTGAAGTCCACTGTCCTTAGTCTGCTGCTCTCTTCCTTTCTTACCTAAGGATTTTGAACACTATCATGTTGTGGTCACTGTCACACCCAAGCTACCTTCCACCTTAACATTCAAAGCCAATTCCTCCCTGTTTGGGAGCAGTAAGTCAAGAAGAGCTTCATCCCTACTTTGCCTCTCTGCCATCTCTACCAAATAGTTATCTCCAACACACTCCAAGAATTACTTAGGAATTCTTGTGTACTGCTGTTTCCCTCCCAGCAGATGTCCCAACAAGTAAACTCCCCCATGAGAACAAACATCCTGTGATTTGGAAACTTCTATCAGTTGTTTAAAGAAGGCACCATCCACCTCATCCTTCCAGTTTAGTGACCTGTAGCAGTTGCCCACTTTGACATTCCCCGTGCTGCTTTCCCCTCTGACCTTTGCTCAGAGGCTTTCAACAGCCCTGCCTTCCATTTTGTACAGCACCTCATAAAATCACCTTACTTGTACATCACCTTAATATATATGGCAAAGCCTTTGCCTGTTTTGCCCTTTTATCATTCCACCCCAGGCGCCGGGTGGCAGCATTGGGCAGCAGAGGGGATGGCTGGGGCATGAGGGTGAAGAACCTGCGGAGACATGTGGCTAGGCAGCAGGCAACCCCTGCACTTTAGCACCCTCATGCCCCAGCCAGCCTCTGTCACCATCTAACCCATGTGTTTTGTTCCACTTAATTATTCTGTTGTAAGATAGTACTCTAAGACAGTAAGGGGACTGTAAGTACTATCAGGTAGGGCTGTGTGAAAAACCTGTTTTTTGGTTCGGTTTTGGATTCAGCATTTTGGAGGGACAGTGTTTCGTTTTGGTGTTTCGAATCACTATCCCATTGCATTTCACTGTTTCAGAGCTGTTTCAGAATTTTGACAGTGTTTTGGTCATAGGCTATAATGGCAAATTACAAAACTGCCTATAACTTTGTAATTTCATGCTTGATTTAGATTAAACTTGCAGGCATGGTAGCCCCTTTTGCGGCCATGAAGCCTGCCAAATTTCAAGGAGATAAGTTTAGGGGTTTCTGGGAAACTGCACCTTAAACTGTTCAAAGCAAAACTAAACTAGTATCACTTGCTGGCAGCAGCAGCCTGCTATCATTCCACATGCAGATCCAGGGGTCCACATCCCCTGGGAGGGCTGTGGGGCTGTGCCAGACTCCCCTTGTGGAGAGCAGGCCCCCAGATCTGCACACAGGGTGACACCAGGCTGCCACTGCCAGCTGGGACTGGTGCTGGGCACAGCCCATGCCAAGTGCCGAGAAGCCTGGTGCTGCTGCTGGCTCCATCCCACTGCCAGCTGGGGCCAGCGCCAGCACTGGGTTCTTCCCAGTGCTCAGCACAGGCTATGCTAGGCAGACTCGGGTGCTGGCGCTGGCTCCAGCCAGCAACAGCAGCATGCTGTCATCCGCATGCTCTGCAGCCAGTGAGCGCAGAGCTTTAAAAAAAAAGAAGAAGCCCTGCATTCACTAGTTAAGAACAGCCCCCCCTGTGAGACAGTGGGGATTGCTCCCCCTCCCCACCACCTGGCACCTGCGTGGCAGCTGTCACATCGTGTGGGTGCAGCGTGGCTCGGCAGAGCACCGTTCACTGTCTGGGAGCTGGGGCTGCTGGGGCTGAGTGGTGCCAGGCTCTGGCTGACTGCTGGAGCTGCCCCAGCTCCTGGATAGCATGCAGCTCCCTGCCAAGCTGTGCTGCACCCGCGCCATGGGGCAGTGACTGCATGGGTGCTACATGGGGGGAGGTGATTCCCACTGCCCCCTACTGCCCCCTACTGCCCTGTGGTATGCAGGGGCTCTGCTACGAGTGCCCAGAGGCCCCCCAATCACTGCTACTGCAGCTGGTGAGTGCGGGGCTTGTGAAAAAAAAAGAAAAAAGCCCTGCACTCACCGGCTGCAGCAGCAGCAGCAATCAGAGGCCTCTGGGCACTTGTGGCAGAGGCCCCCTAGGCAGTCGGGGGCAGCGGGGATTGCCCCCCCCACTTGGTCTTGTGGTGTGGGTACAGTACGGCTTGGCAGGGCGCTGCATGCTGTCCAGGAGTTGGGTTGGCTCCAGCAGTCAGCCGGAGCTCCTGGTTCAATCCCCAGCTCTCTGATCTTTCCCCTAGCTCTTCCCAGGGGGCACGGCCCCCTGATCAGCATGCAGGGTTTCAGCAGGCTGGTACTGCTGGCTGGGGAAATAGCCCAGAGTCACTGCCATCCCCAGCTGTCAGCAGCACCCTTCTGTCATCCTACATCTTTCGGGGGCCTGCACCCCCTGGAAGAGCTGGGGGAAGTGATTAGAGAGCTGAGGGAAAGATAGGGAAGGTGGGAAATTGAACCAGGGCCTGGAGGAATGTTCAGGGACCTGAACATTCCCCCCACTCTTGGCTTGATTTCCCAGTCCCTAGTTCAATTCTCCAGCACTGGGTTTGGAAGGGACCTCAGGGACAGATTGCTGTCACTGGCCAATGGTCAGCTACAGATGTCAATATCAGAGTAATGCTTCCCCTCCTCCTCCCCTTCCCTCTTTCCCTGCAAGCCCACCTCTGAAACAGCTCCAAAACATTTCAGAACATTTCTGAAACATTTTGGATGGCCTGTTTCATTTCAGAGCTGTTTCGGAGCCTTGCGTTTCATTTCGTATTTGGTGTTTCAATGTTGAAACGCCTGAAACTGAAATTAAATGAAATGGCTGCCAAAATTTCCCACAGCCCTGCTCTCAGGGACTGTAAAATAGTACCATACTTTCTATCATAAGTATTATCTTACAGTCCCTGACAGTACTTTCTTATGTTGGAGTTAATTAATACACTGTACCCTAATATTGGCACATGTATAGACTGTGATGCTTTACTGTGGAACTAATCAGTCAACACCTCAGTAAAGCACAAGTGTAAATATACCCATGGTGTCCTTGCCCATTTAACCTACTCTTGTTTTATTTTTAAGTATATTCATTGTTTTTTATCTGGATGCATTCTGTTAACATTAAGCTATGTTTTCTGTGAGTTCATTTGTTAGAAATACCTAAATTTTTCAGCATTAATAGCAAACCCCATTATTTTGTGTACCTACTTAAAGTATTATTTAAATAGTATTTTGCATGCATAGGATACAAGACAGATTCACAAAGTGTCTCTGATAGGAACAGATAGAGTCCAAGTAGGAGAATTTAAATTGTATAACAACAGCTGGCCAAAACTGTGTCATCCTTTCCTTTGAGTTAGCACAAATTCTTCACAATTGCTCTTCCTTCAAATAGCTGTTTAACTTGGTTTAAACTGTAAAAACTGCACCAATTGCAACCCATCTTCCCTCCTTTCTATTACATTCTGTATAAAGAAATTCTCTCAGGTCCCTTTGTGGTGGAACTTTCTTAATTTAAGTTCTTATTCCTTTGTGTTTGTTTTTGTGCAAGCTCAAATAGCATTGTAGCCATTATCTGTTTGATTCCCTTGAGAAGTTTATGTATCTTGGTGAGGTCTGCTGGTAATCTCCTTTTTTTCTAAGGAATACAAATCTAGTTTCTCTAACCTTTTTGACTTTTTGAGTGCCTTGATTTACTCTTTCTTTCAGTTGCCCTCCATTCTGGAATTCTTTAAAAAAGAGTAATGAACACTAAATATTGTGGCTAAGCAAATATCTTTATTACAGTATTAGCATAAAATATTTTTTGTTTGTATTTAGGCATTCTGTTTAAATGTCTTATGATTCTAAGAGTATTTTGATCTTATTTTAAACAGTAAAGTCTAGGGGTTTTCATTATATTATCCCATGTTTTCCTAACCCCTTTTTCTTTTCCTATTTGACCTTTGTTACCATACCTCTCCCCAGCTAAAATATATCCACCCTTTGTTTGGCTGTGTAAAATTTTATTTGCATGGGCAATAAAGTGTGCACCATGTTTAGCTTTTAATTTATCCTAGCCATCTTGAATTTAAATCCCCTTTTCATCTGTCTTAGTCTTGTCAGTTTTATGTCATCAATACTGTAAGTTTCCATACCTCATTACATACATCTTTTTTCATTAATTGACTTATAAAGGGAGTATAATCACTTGTAGTATGACATATCAGTAGTCACTGTCTAGCCTGAACAACTACTTTCCACAGGTAATTTTTCTTTGTTTTGAACAAATCCTTATATCAGTCCTTAACTGCTTATACATTCTTTCTGTTATTTTCCACCTCTTGCCTTCTTTATCACTTCTCTCCACACTTGACTGTGACTTCACTTTGCAGTCTCTCAGATTGCTGTTAGTGCGTGTTTTATGCCTTAGAGATGTCCTTCCATTAGCCTCTGTACTGGCTTGTATACATACAGTTTTTTTCTGTATCTTTTTCTTCTAATTTAGCTATGCACTGTTTGCATGTTTGCTAAATGAATTTACTGTTAAACTATTAATATTTCTGTTGGCACCCATTCAAGTAAATCAAACCTCAGAGCCTCTCAGCATCAGCAGGCCTTCCTTCCCTTTCTTGTCTCACTATTAGTTGATTTATGGGAGCTGTGGATTTAGCACTGTGTGTTTTCAAATTACTCAAGTGTTTTATATAGCATCTGTTCTAAGGAAGCCACACAAGAAAATGCACATAGTCAGCTCTCTAAGTATAAGCATACTGAGGGCCTCCATTTCCAAGAAAGTAGGTATTAGCCACTGAAAAGTTACAGAGAAGTCAAAACTCACTTTAGTCCTTTAAGTCTGGAACTTTGGTGTAGCACACACAATGAACACGCCATGGTGTGAGTGGGTCTCATTCTTGGAGGATAAGGAAAACACAAACTTCCTTAACATGAGTGCACATCCTTCTGAATACTCCCTAGGGAGCAGTATACTTCTGAAGCCTGAAAGTGATTTTATTATGGTCTTCTGTATTTGGTGAAAGAATACGGAAAGTGGATCAAGATTTTCTGCTAGATGACTCCATAGAGGAAGGACTATGGACAACTGAAAATAGGCCTCAAGCAGCAGAAAATATGACATGGTTTTGTTTTAAAGATTGTTTTCCTTACCATTTCCTTACTTATGCACACTGTTCACTTAAGTGGTTTATGGCAAGGTCCTACTTATCTTATACTTCCCTTCATTTCAAAGGGTAAAAATAGTTCCACCTCTTTTGTGCCTCCAAAGCTACTTCCTCCAACAATATAAAGTTAAAATCTCAGACATATCTTTGAATATAGATCTTCTCACCTCCACCTGTCCTTTACATGCCTTTCTGAATATATATATATATATATATATATATATATATATATATCCTCTTTAGAATATAATCTTCAGTAATGTAGCATTCTCCCTTCAAAATTACTCCATATTTCTATCAGTCCATTAAAGTTGAAAGCCTACTGAGTGACCATATGCCAAATCAAGCCTATCAGAAAATTTGGTAGTGGAGGCTCCAGGGAAGAAGTTTCCGTAAGGATTCCCCTCAGAGAGATCATTTCTGTTGACCTTTCTGCTGGAAGTGAGAAGCCCAGCTAAAAAGGCCTCCCACCTCCAGCCTGAAGGATTCCTCAGGTATCTATAAAGGCCAGATTCAAGCATGTTCCTGCACCATTGCAGCCCCCTTTGTAGAAGATAGATATTACTATGCCCCCAGATAGATATTACTATGGAATTTCTTGGTCACAGCAGCCTAGCAGCAGCTTAAAATATTGGAAAGACTAAGGTTTGTGGGGATGAGTCTTGTTCATCAGGTCTCCTCACTTCTACCTGCAAGGACCCCAGACCCTGCAGAAAAGCCTTCTGGTTAAGTTAGGGAGACAGTGTTATGGGAGTGGAAGAGCCTATTTCCCCCCACCATCCTACCCGCTTCATCATGGATAGTAAGACATCTGTGTGTAGATGATTCATTTTGGCCACAGTTCTGAGGAAGCAATCCAAGCTCTGATCAGGATTATAGCTGTATGTTTTATATCATTAAGAGATCTGACAATGGGCTGAATTGATACAACATGTTTTGGCCTGTACATAGAAAATAATTGTATACTGGGGGACCTTTTAGTCTGATAAACTAATAGAACTTGCATTACCTAAAGCCACCACCACCTTTCAGTATAGTATGTCTTGATTATAGTGCTTATATTCGCTACAGATAATGTAAAATGTTCATCTTAACTCTTCTTATAATTTCACCTTCTCTTTCCCCCGAATTTTTAGAAAATGTAAGTACATGTATATGTATATATTTTTTTTAGTCTCTGTGTAACTCCTTAATAATTTCTGTGTCTGCCTGTCTAGAAAGACTAGGTTCAGCTGGCTTCTAAATAGTCTTTCCATATGTCTGCTTCTCATCAGTCTAGGAATTTTGTGTATTATGTATTACCTGGATGTAAAATATGGGTATCTGACTGGCAAATATGGTTTTCCTGAGGTATAGTGACATAGTTGCCTGGAGACACAGAAGAAATTTTAAAAAGTAGTGAGAAAATCCTCCATTTCTTCTGTCACTCAGCCACACTTAAAAGGAAATTGAGGTGTGAGGTCAGCTTTCACTTAAAGAGTTAGGTTGGAAATGCCTGGTTTGTAAGTGCAGGTCATCAACTTGTTAGATGGGTGGTAAGTAATTTAAATTCCAGTTCTCCACATCAGTTTCTTATTTGTATGGGGCTGTTGGACAATAGGAATTTCTTACTTTGCTTTCCCGCTCCCCTGCTTTACAGTGTCAGCTGTAGCATCGGTGTCTTTCTCTGCAACTCTAGTACATCTTGCCAAATTTATATCGGCACTTCTTTCCTTCTGTAATAATGTTAGTGTTGTTAGCAAATAACTTGTAAAAACTGATGGGAAATGACCAATCATTTTTCCTAAAGAATGGCCTTGCAAAATAATTTAATTCCATTTACAAACCAGACCTTTTGATGGGGGACTCACTAGAGATGTTGTCATTTTTTAAATCTTCCTAAACATCTTTATTATCCACCAAAGCAAAAGTAAAGACAGAAAGAAAGAAATTACATGTTGCTAGTGTAACCATGTTAAAAAATAACAGCACCACACTTTGACAACTCATTTGAGTACATGCTGAAAATGCTATTTAAAACAAGTGTTAATAAGACTTAAAGTTCATATCAAGATTAAATTGGATTTGAACTTGTGGGATTGGAAGTACCATTAACTACTTATTTAATTTCCTTTCTGATTGAAGTATGCAAGATTTGGAAGTGCATGCTTGTGAGTGAAATGCAAATTGTAGACTAGCAGAAACGCATTTTTAAAAATGGTGCCTGACAATAATTTAATGATTTTTTTTCAAGCATGAAGAACATGACAAAATGTAGTAAGTTTAACTTGTTACTACTGTTATTTGATTAAAAAAAGAGAAATATTAAAGGTATTGGATTTTATTCTCATTTACCCACAGCCCCCTAAAAACAGTTGTAGCAAAGTATAAGGAGGTCTTGAAGTCAATATAAATAATTTAATTCAATGTCAATAAAAATTAAGCCCTAAAATAAATGGGGTGGCAGGATTTTCTAAAAAATATATATTAGACCTTAGTGTATTATTATTTGGGCCTTGAAACCCTATGTGTGCTTAGATTAGTAATCCTATTAAGAGTTCTGAGACTGCCAGTTTTTCATGAATGTGCGTGTAGGACTCTTTCTGCTTTTTTCATGCTTTAAATTAAGTTTTTTTTTTCCTGTTCTCTAGAACTGGCTCTAATTGTATTTCTCTTATTTTCTACGTTGGAACTCTGCAGTCTGATGCACTGGGAGGCACAGCAAGAAGTTTTCATTGTAGGACTGAACCAAATGCAGACTGACTGTATTTTGTTTTTAACTTGCATAATCAGCTCAACACAGCCCTGAATTAAGTCACATACCCAAAAAATGATTGATCAGTTTCTAATATTGCATCTCTTGCTAGGCAAGTGACTTCTTCAAAAAATATGCGGAAGAATCACTGTATCTAGGTGAGGAGACCAAAATATATCCTCTTTAGAATTTAATGCAGAAAATGTTGAGATAATGCAGCAGTGTGTCACACCAGACATACTATACCTGCTTTCATTTTAGGAGGATTCATGCAGTTCAGGTTGAGATTATACAAAGTGACCTCCTGTACAGTGAAGAATAGCAGCTATTAAATGCCAAATATAAAATGCATTCCTCCCCTCTTCCCTCCCAAACTGTAGTGGCATTTTTGAACTCCTGCCTTATCGGGAAATATTTCAGCTTTTATAAATTTCCTGAGTACAATAGCTTCTGGCCTGAGTGACCCTTTGCCATTGTTTATTGCTGTCATAGGCAAGGGGAGAAAATCAGTCTGAATAATATATACAAACCAAAAATCAGTGGTGCATTTGTTTAAAAAAAGCAAAATAACTAGGTGAAATATGCTTCACATTGCATCTTGCTGGCTCACACCGCCTTCCCTTTAACTTCTTTCCAGTTTTCCAAATAAAACTTTAGGGGGAAAAGATGAAAGCATGTTTTGTTCTCTGTTTTTCAGAAGGAACTAAGCAGACGTAGTTTCCAGGTGATTCTCTTTATGTACTCTTCGGGAGTCTTTGATTTTTTTTTTCAGTCTTCGTAGGAAATATGAACTGCGCCTCAATAGAAATAAATGCCAGATATTTTTATTTCTTTTTACAAGTGTACAAACCTTACCAAGTGCTCTCCTGACTTTAGATTATCCTGCTAGATGTCAGAGTTTCATTAGAAAGCAAGATGGGACATTTTCTTTTCCCTCTTGCCTCACCCCTATTTTTCATGTATGTTTAATTCTTATAAAAGAAAAAAAAGGTAAAGGTGGGCCATTTTCCTTGCACTGGATTAGAAAAAAAAAAAAGAAATGGACAAATACGTGGCTTTTGCCTACTGAACCTGATAGGAATTTTGCTGTTGATTTCAGGGCTAGCATTTCACCCAGCGAATCCACAGGCAGAGAAATTGTAGACATCTAGGCAGACAGATGTAATATAAAGCAGACCTGATGAAGAATGTATTTCATTTGAAAGCTTGTCTATCCCAACTACACAGTTGGTCCAATAAAAGATGTCACCCTAACAAATCCTCGCCCCTCACACAATTCCTGGATCATCACAGCTACAAACTTCACTCTTATACTTCTATTTAGAAGGCATATGCAGTATATACTCTCACATATGTACATTGTCATACATAAATATTGATACATATTTATTTATCTATATATTTACAAATATACACACCCGTTTCAATGTATCATTATATTGCAGTTTACTAAATATTTTCACTCTGCGTATGTCCTCTAATCACATATGAGAGTGCTTACTGCCTGGGCAGTGAGGTCCAGCTTTTTTTCCTTTGTAATATTTTGGTGATATTTTCTTTATTGTTCCATTATTGTGTTCTGCTTGATGGTCTAACACTCCCTGTATGCATTTCAGAAATATTCTGACAAAGAAAAAAATCCATTATGTAACATGTTAAACATCACAACTGTGAAGCAGTCTGATTGTCAGAGCATCTCCTGCTACATGCCTTCCTTTTTTTTTTTAAGGGACATTATAGCACTGAAACACTGTAAACATCTCTACAAACACTGAGGAGGAACAAAACCAAATTCTTGTCTGCCAGAAGTGCACTGAATACCGGGGAAACCTAAAATCCTTGTAAAGATGGGTCTATCTATTTATGCAGGCAATCTGCAGAACAATATGATGCTTGTTACAATAAGCTCTTCCCTACAGTTTATGAAAAACCTGCATTCCTCTGGAGTCTCCAGTGTAAACATGTCCATTTAGTTAAACTCTGTATTTTGCAAAAGCTGCAGAATGTTACGCAGCAAACAGTTTGCTCTTACCATAGAATTGTACTTCCTCATCCAGGAACCACAAAGCATGGAGGTACAAGTCTTTCTTTCTATCTGTCTGCTCAGATGCCTCTCCATAATTGTGACCTTAGCATGCTTCTGCTCAACCTTTGAAAATAAAAGACCATTATTTTCCTTATTGATATAATGCACAGAGTAAATCTGGACAAAGGGTATAATATTGTGTGATTACCAGGGATTGTACTCAACTTCTTTTTTCTTGACCGTACTTTCTTGTAATGGATTCCTCTGACTCCAGGCTGTAAGCCCTGCCTTGGCCAGCAACTCTTCAGAAAAAAATACTTGAATTGTGGATGATCGATGTGGATTGCTGTGCTAATCTGACAGGAGATCACTGTCAGTCAGGACAGCAACAAGTGCACATTGATCATTTTCTCTGACAAGCTTTCCCTTAGCCAGCCCTGATGTCAAGAACGCCAGTGTTTCTGCTCTCTTGTCTTGCTTACCCTGACTTGGAGAAGGATCATGATGTCTTTTGGTGTCAGCGGCATGATGATTGACCTTGGTGCACTTTACCTAGGGTCATCGACTTGTCCAGACTGTTGATGTAATACAAGAACATACTTCTCCCTTTTTTTTCCCAGGTTGCCTAGCCTGAACTTTTAAGCTTACTGCTTTAGATCAGGGCTTACACAATCTCTTTCTTTGGTGAGTTTCTGGAGTTCATATTCTTTGTATTAATTACCCTTTATCAAGGGATGGGTCACTGTCCTACAGTTCTGTTCATATTTGACAATCACTATGAGAATGTTATTTATTTTTTTCTACTGCTGCTAATGCATTTTCTGTTGAGCAGAAACTTAGAAGTCAGGTTTTCTTGCTTGAAAGGAACATTAAAACTTTTTTTGGAGATATGCTAATATTTTACAAGGTTTTACATTTTTTTTCTTTTGGCTGTGATTTACATTTCATACCTAAGCTAGCTAATTATCGAGTTGTTACAATTCATAGCATATACTAAATACTGCAGCCTCGCTACCTGGATTTCAGAGAAGCAAGTGTTCTATTAATAATATTTCATTCAACTTTGTTGGCAAGAGAAATTTGCTTGAATTGATGGCATTTGTCAAAGTGTGGTTTGGCTCTTAGTAAAATGGAGTAAAACATCGGGCAGAAGCCCTTTTCTTCCTTTATCTTTTCTCTATGCTAACTGAACCAAAATATAAAACTTTCCTTTCAAGGTGAGGATATAAATCAATACTAAGAGGAATGATCAAGCAATCAACTTATGTATCAACAAGTATCTCATGCCTCTGTCAAAAAAAAATCCTCAGCTTGTTGGTAAGACACTAGCATATTTGCTTCCAAAAAGGATAGATTTACTTTTGTAATGAGAATCAAACCAGCATTAGTGCATTCATTTTCACCTTCTAAAGTACCTCTCTGACACGATGATTATATAGGACAATGTGCATGATTATTGTCATGATGTTTTCATAGCTGAAGGACAACTGCACAGATAACCCTACCTCCATGATATGTGGCTTTTTTGTTTCTTTATTCTGTTGTATGGGATGATGTACTATTATGATTGCAATGCCATCAATAGTAAGACTTAACCCACATGACCATAATAAGCTCATTCATTTATAGATCAATTGTGTATTCAGGATACGTTTTTAGTCCACCCAGTAATATTAGGTTTCACAACATATTTGAGACAAATGTTGAATACCTCTTCTTAAAAACAAACCTGGAAAATAGTTTCTATTTTCCACACCAGCTGCTGCTGCTGATTCCTATATGCCAAACACATGATGCTTGGTGAACTCAGCCAGCAATACAGGCTGCAGAAATTGCTTGTGCCTCAGTCCAAACTATATGAATATATTATGGATTGAGTTGCTATTATTAGATATTATTTTATACATAATTAAATATAATGGACAAGTGTGCAAAATATGTGTAAGATATTCTGTTTCCCCCTCTCCCCAATAAAGCAGCAGGAATCAGGTATAATTTGACAATGCAGAAGAAATCTATTAAGTAGGGCATCTTGAGATTCACAGAAACGTGCCAAGGTACTTACATTTCTGATTATGAGAGACTCAGAGCATTAAAATATGTAAATAACTATTGTGATCACAGTGATCTATTTAGAAGCCATAATACAGTGAGAAACTATCTGAAATGAATCGGTAACTCTACGGCAGGTAGCTTATGCCAGTTAACACCAATGCAGAACTGTTTACTAATCGGGATAGGTTTACGAACAACACTCAGATCCAAATCCCTTTTTGCCTCCAAAGCTCCTTGTTGTGATCTTATTCCACTTTGCCTGGGTCCCAAAAAACTGTTAGTGCAAAAGGTGGATTGATCTGCCCCACTGCTTTTGTGTTCTTAAGGGTAAGATGAAAGCACATCTCAAAATTATATGCATTTGATTTTTTCAGGGCCTTTAGCAGGATGAAATATAATCTCACTTAGGCATGTGAGAGGTGAAATAAGGGCCTTGCGGGCAAATTTTAATTAGTATTATAATTAGCATGTGTTTTGAGCATCTGTACATTAAGGATTAATACCCCCTACAATGTGTGCTGCTCTGACCTGCCCTTAGAGAGTTGGTGAGCAGGGGCATGGCTAGGATCCAAGCTGCCTCTGTACCTGCCCTGCTCACCTCTCAGGGACAGGGATGGTGGCCCAGATTGTTGGCAGTCAGGGGCTGGTGGAGTCCCATTTGGCCCTTCAGCCTTTGCCTGTCTGCAATTTGGGTCCCCACTCCCCACTCCACCTGGACTGAGACCACTGCCAGCCCAGGTCATGCCTGGTGCTGTCCCAGTGGGCAGGTTCCTCTTCCTGTCTTTCTCTGCTAGGACAGTGTCAGGAGCTGCAGACAAACTGAGAGCTGCTGGGGGTGGGGGGCAGTGAATGGGGATCTGGGATGTGGAAGGAGGTGCACCTGGTATGTGTGGGGGTGGTGTGGCAATCCCAATGCAAGTGGGAGCGTGGAGGGCCCCAAGCAGGCAAAGAGGGGCATGGTTGGCCCAATGCAGTGGGGGGAACTGCTTGCCCCCTGCACCCCTGGATCAGGTCCACCCCCCACACACCCCAGGTCCCCAATCATTCCTGCCCTTCTCAGGCACTTCCTGTGTTACCTGCAGCTCCTGGCAGAGCAGGCAGGGAATAGAAACTTGCCTGCCACCTCCACGACTCTGGGCTGGGTGCCATCAATTTTCTCCCACAAAATTTTCATTATACTTTTACTCATTGGACAAGTTACAGTATTCATTTTCCATATATTGCACAGGCAAGTTAGTTATGTAATGCCTTTAACAACAGTGTGGACTCTTCTCTAAATTCTATAGCATAAAACAGCAATATCTAACTACAGGAAACTCACTTCGCATCTTCCTTACATTACTGAAGGAGGTGGGGCTTAGTTTTATCTTCCTGTTCTCACAATATATGAAGCTTCCTTGTAAATCACAGAAGAAGGAGGAGAGGTTTGCATTACTCATCCTCAGTACCTGTTTCCTCCATCCTAGTCATCCTCACTAACTATTTTGGGGGCTGGGGTGTTGCAGGCACTAAGGTGCACAGATGACAGCTCAGTTTTGCAAGTTTGAGGCCATAGCAGAAGCGCTCAAAGTGCAGCCATCTCAGATTCCAATAAATCTGCGAACTCTGCTAAATACCTTGTCACAAGGACAAGAACCTAGGACGGACAGACGGACTATCTTGCCTAAAACTACATGCTTCTCTTCTCAGCTAATTCCTTTCAAATTGTAGGAAAGTAATGTTGGAAAGGGCCTCACAAGGTCATCTGGTCCAACCCCCTGCTCAAGGCAGAATCATCCCTGACTAAACCATCCCAGCCAAGTGTGTGTCTAAACTGCTCTTGAAAACTTCCAAGGATGGAGATTTCATAACCTTTCTAGGTAGCTTTTCGCAATGCTTGACCACCCTCACAATCAGAAAGTACCTCCTAAACTCTCACCTAAATTTCTTGTGCTTCAGCTTGAGGCTCATGTCCCTTTCCCTTATAGTCACAGAGAAAAGCCCACCTCTCTCTCTCTCTCTATACTCGCCCTTCAGGTATTTGAAGACCATTATCAAGTCCCCCTTCAGTCTTCTCTTTTCCAGACTAAATAACCCTAATTATTTCAGTCTTTCCTCATAAGTCTTGCATCCCAAACCCCTAATCATTTTTTGTCACTCTGGACTGGACTCTTTCCAAACTGTCCACGTTCTTCTTGAAGGGTAGGTGAGACCTCACCAGTGCTGAATAAGGTGGCACAATCACTTCCTTTGATTTTCAAGTGACTCTTCTGTTATACAACACAGTGGGCTCATCTACATGAGATGCTACATCGCTATGACGATGTATCATTGGCAGGCATGAACCATGATGCCGATGCTACTGCATAGTAACACTGGAAATTACCCATGTGGCGCTGGGACTGTGCAGGTGGTTACTGCACAGTCAGTTAGTACTTGCTTAAGCACAAGTGTCAGCACACGTGTAGACACATACACTATATTGTTGGTATATTGTTGGCTGTTTTTTGCAAACAGAGTACACTGTTGGCTCATATTCAGCTTATGGTCTACTGTAACCCCCAGGTTCTTCTCTGCAGTATTGCAGCCTAGCCAGTCATTCCTCACTGTGTGTTTGTGCAGGCAGTTATTCTGTCCCAAGTGCAGCACTGTATTTGTCCTTGTTGTTTCCAAGTAGTTCTGTAAAATCATTTTATCATTTCTAGTTTAGAAAATTATGACAATGGCCACTGCAACTTTGCATTGGATAAAAGATGTTTCACAAGCTCTTTCTTAGGTCATTGCTATAATTCTCACGGAGAGCAATGATGAAATGTCCTATAATCAGAACTCAAAGCTCCAGAGTTTGGAAACTTTATGATACTTTGAAAAATTATTGCTTTATGTAGTAATTGTGAAAGGGCAAATAGTAATGAATTTACCTCATGCCTAACATTTTTTTAAAATAGGGAGTCTCAAAAAACACAGCCGATGGAAGAACATTATAGATTTTTTAAAAATGTAAATTAGAGATTGAAGAAATAGTTTTAAATATGCCTACTTGTTTTTATTAAAACAGTTATGAAACTAAATGAACAAACATTTTAGCGTGTATTTTGCTAATGACAAACAAAGAAAAGTAGGGTAAAGTGGCTCTTGTTGAGCCTCATACCACCCCTACTATATTGCTGCTTCTAGATTGCTAGTTAGTTTTAAAGCTCGTTGCTTCTGGGACTCCTAGTACAATTCTGGGACTGCAGTGCATATATAACCAAAGATACCTCACTTGCACAGAATGGTACAGATTGAAACAGTGAGCATGTCTACATGAGATGCTACTGCTCAGTTGCGACTGTGCATTTATTTAGTAATTGTTTAGTAATTTATGTAGTAATTGTATTAGCAAGTACTAAATAAATGCACAGTAACCAGAGTTACTGCACAGTACCACTGGTGAACATCTTTTATGTGATGCTATTGCACAGTAGCCTATTGATACTGCACAGTAGCGTATTAGCCCTGTCTGTGCTGTGATGCACTACTGTGCAGCATTTTTCAACACTCATGTAGATGCTCCTGGTGAGCTGCAAAGAGACTAAGAAGGTGGATAGCAGATTCTTCAGGTATAGTGAATAAGTTAAGTGTTTTCCCCGTGCTGTCACAACAAATAAACTAAGGTTGTGCTAATACCTTACATTCTGTAGTTCTTTTATTGGCAGCGTGGCACAAAAAATTTAAGCCCAAATACTCTGCACCTAGATACCTTTTTCCAAACGGGGTGCAGAACCTCTCTGTTTCAGACCCTACTTCCAGTAGAGGGGGAAAGGTACAGTGAGGGGTAAAGGAGCCATACTTAGCAAAGTGAATCCTTGGTAATCAATCAACTTTGTTAGATATGGGCTCAGTACTTCTAACATAGCAGGGTAACAGAACACTGTGTTTTAGTAGATATTTAGCTATATTTAAAGGGGAAAGGTTGAGAATGGCTAACAAGACAGGAGATAAAATTAACAGACTGGTAAAGGTTTGGACTTGTCATGAATTGCAATAACCTCCTTAATAGCCTAAGATAACTTGCAATATTTGTGTGGCACTACGTCTGTTCCCAAATAGATTTGCCACTGGATTGTCTCGGGAAAGTGTTTCTACATTAGGGACTGTGCATGTAAACTTTTTTCAAGCAAAAAATTGTATATTTGAAATTAAGTATACATTCCCCCCCAAAATCTCCCTTCCTACCCACGTAACCCTGATAAAATGGGCTGTTGATGCAGTGTTTGCTTGTACCTTGTGGCGGATGTTCCCTTGGCTTTCTGTGCCCTTGTCCTTTTCAGTATTCTGGAGGAGCACTCACTGCAGTAACATGGGCCAGTGTCACTCTTATTACTTTACCTGTTTTATCTTTTGTGAAATTGAGCCTTTAGCCAGAATTGTCTGAGCTGCTGCTCCAGCAATCGGTTAACTGTGAGGCTCCTCAAGCTCATTTCTCTCAAGTAATTTGATTCCCACGTGCTTATGAGATTGCTTTTTTGCTGAAAGGATAGGGTGTGGGAGTATGTAAGCAGACCAGAACTGTTATGGCTGACAATGCTGCTTTAAAATAAAAACAAAGCAAAGCCATGTTTAAAAAAGATCACTTTTCCATTCATCACCCATTAACTTACTCTATAAAGAAAAATGTTTTCATGTTCATTAAAGGCAGGGCCTTTTGTCTGGAGACAGTGCAAAATAGCAAGCTAAATTCGAGCCTTCTGTCATCAAGAGTGCTAGTTCTGCATACAACCAGTGTGATGTCATTCTCATTAAATGACCAGAATACAGTGTAAAATGATAATTAGATTTTTTTTTGGTATTCTAGTCATAAAAGGTTTCTATGGATATTAAAGTATGTCTTGAAATAATGCATGAAATTCCAGGTTTTTATTTTGTTCAACAAATTATTTCTTTTTATATCTTGGTTATTCAGGGATAATTGAGCACAAGTTTTTCTATTTAGGATTGGTTAGTATAGCAGCATTTTTCTATATAACATACAATTTATTCAGAGATTTATGAAGCTATAAAATATCCACTGCTTTATCACAGCTTTGGGCAAATATCCTGCTGTGGTGAGGGGAAAAAAACAAAAATAAAAAAACAAATCTTCAAGGTGAATCATGCTGGGAGGAAATATTTCTTTTGAAAATAAAATGGTCCATGCAAAATAATGGTATATTTAGATGGTGGAAATGTACATAATTTCCCCTTTTAATGTTGATTGTATGACCATGCAAATATACCAAACACCAAGGTAGTGGGATACTGTGGTAGAAAGACCTGCTTTAAAAGGTGGTGTTTTAATGCAAATGATGCCTTGCATTCAAAAGCTTGTCTAATTCTATCCCAATCATGCAGTTGGTCCAATAAAAGAAATCATCCACAAAAATCCTTGCCTCAGATAGTTGACATAAAATTCTTATTACAAGTCATTTTTCTCCCTTAAATATATGCAAAATGTGTTTGCAGGTACTTCTACATGGTTAGGGCAGAATTTGTCTCTCTGAGAGTCCACATTCTGGGTTCTGTTTTATATTGTTGGTCTGTGGTACAATCTAAGCTGCAACTTGTCTTTTGATGATCAGAAAATTGCCCAACCTATTGGGGTGGAGGACCAGTAAGTCCTTCTAACCCAGGGGTGGGCAAAATATGGCCCATGGGCTAGATCCAGCCCACCAAAGGGCTTTATCCAGCCCATGGCAGGTCTCTTGGCCCTGCACAACTCAGGCATAGGGGCAGCTCGGGCTGTGTCATGTGCAGCTAGTCCTACCACCCCAGGTGTGCAGCAGGGCTGGAGCAGTGTGGGGGCTGGACTTAGCTTCCTGGCAGCCCCAGCAGTGGCAGCTCCTTCTGGCTGCTACCAGTGCAAGCCTCAGCCCCACTACCTGGGCACCTCAGTCCTCCTACCCTGCACTCACCAGGTGGATGGGGTCTCCCTGAAGACCGACTCAGGACCCACGTGGGCAGGGCATGTTCAGCTGCGGGGCTGGGATGGGGCTGCGGGCAGGTGGGGAGCAGCATCCGGGAGAGGGCCGAGTGGGTAAGGCTGGGGTGGGGATTGCGGATCAGTGACAGTGCAGGGCCCAGGCCCAGGGCAGAGCCATGATACAGTTGCCACATGTCGCCATGAAGGGCACCAGTTCTGTGGCCAGGAGATTATTGGGCATGGATCACCGCTCTGCCCTGGGCCCTGGCCCTGTACTGTCACCTCCCCATGATCCCACCCTGCTATCCCAGCCCCAGCCCTGACCCTATCAACATGTCCTGCTCCTGGATAGTGCTCCCCACCCATCTGTGACACCATCCCATCCAGTTGGCCAAGTGCACCCTGCCCACGTGGGTCCTTGACTGCTTTCCATAGAGACTCCGGGATCACCGGGTGGTGACTGTGCAGGGCTGGGGCCCACGGCAGAGCCAGTTAGGGAGTTCTGGTGAGTTGTGGGGAAAAGGCATGGGGGGGCATGGTGTTGACCTGGCCCACAACAGTTCACCAAAACTCCCTAAGTGGTCCTCCAGCCCAAATAATTGCCTGCCCCTGTTCAAACCCATATCATCGATTCTCAGAGTAGAGTCCTGAAACTGACTGGGATAACTCAGTTCTTCTATTTAGGATTGGTTAGTATAGCAGCATTTTATATATAACGTACAGTTTATTCAGAAATTTATGATTTGAGTGGTGACATCTTGACAAGTTGCTATTAGAGTAATGAAGTGCTCTGGTTAATAACCTAACAAGCCTTAATGAGAAGCAAACAGCTGAGCAGAGGCTGAACCAGGCCTTGAGTATCAATATAACAAAGCACACTTAAAATGTCTGCAGCTGAGCCTTTGATAGTGCCATCAGTGAGGTTTGGCAAATGGCAAGTACCATTTAATCATTTGAATGACTGCTCGCTTTAGCTGCTGGTGTCTTAAATGGTATATGCAGCACCTAGCATCTGCTTTGATAACTAATAGTAGAAACAGTATTTGGGTGAGAGAGACCTACCCAGTTCAATAACCCTAACTTTCTTTCATGATTGGGCTCAAAAAGAAAGGTTTGTGCTTAAATAGGGAGCATGTGCAATGAAAGCATTTATCGAATGGTGAATATTATAGGCTTTAACCTGCTAAGCTATCAGACAGTAGACATTCATGTCATTTACCAATTCTAAAGTATCCACCTGCTTAAAGGTTTACGATCCTCAGGGACCGAGCACAGGGGTGTGGTTTGTGGCTGCAGACATGGTTCAGATGCTGCCCACAGGTTCGCTGCGCCTCACTCATCTGGCTTGCGCGTACCAGAAAGGTTGAGCACCACTGGTGCAGAGTAAAATAAATAGCATTATATATACATGGATGATGCCAATCTATATTATAAAGTGCTTCTATCTAGTACTGTTGCCCACCTTATGCAGGCAACAGTAATGCCTCTTCCCTAATGCCACATATATGTGTGAGAACAGTTCTAATAATCCAACCCAATGAGAATACTGTTCATGGTGTTGTTCCTTTTTTTGTTTTGCTAAAAAGACCTTGTCACAAAAGTGTTTAGACTACTTCTCCTCTCTCCCTCCACAAATGAGGCCATTCTTAGAAAATAAAATGGGTTGGATAAGCAATGAAAACGTCTTCAGGTTCTGTATTTACAAACTGGCAGAGCAAGAAAGCCTGTACATTGGAAAAGTTTTTTTGTTTGTTTGGTTGGTTTTTTGCTTTCTCTGATACACAGATTCATATGATTGTGCTCCATAAATGCAAAACACTGTTCTTCATATTTTAAGTAGTATTTTAGAAACCTGTGCTAATCTGTGTGCTAAAATTAGCATTCTCTTTCTGAGGCTTACAAGGTTATACCTTGGCATTGGAGGCAGCTGGATACAAAATATAGCTCATTTTTAAGACGATAAGAAATTTCTAGAAGAGTCTTTCTTTGTTATGAAGTTTAAACCTAATATGTGCCTGTATGAGAGAAAGTTTTTATTAAAACATTTTTAAATTACCTGAATAATTTTTTAATGTCTGCACTACTCCTGAATTTTCCCAATTAGAGCTTATAAATTTATGGGAAAAAACCCCCCAAACTTTCCAGGAAAAATTTCTAGTCCATTTATTCAAATTCACAATTTCAAAATTGGAAAAATGACTATTTGTGCCAGTCGAGATTTGTTTGAACAAAAAACATCATTTTTCTTAATTAAAATTTCAGCAAAAAATCCAAGCAGCTCTAATCCCAAACTTGTGCCGATAGGAGCCTTTTGTAGCACATCTCACCAGGATTTGACACTTTTATCTGTCTATTCAAACATGCATCTCATGTGTTTCTTTTTCTTTCTCCTCTTTACATAGGTTTTCCAAATGAGCCTGCAGCTGTCATTGCCCTTACCACTATTAAGGAATGGTTAAGCAAGAATCACAACAAGGTATGAAATAAAAGAAAACTTTCAAGATTGCTTAGTTTGTTTCCCAAACGGTGAAGAAGTGTTTTTAAAATAATTTCATGACTGACCTTTGAAATAAAAAATTAGTACAAAACTTAGGAACTCATTTCAGGAACTTTAGTGGGGGTAAGCCCACACCATAACAGATATAGTTGTATGCATTAGTCTGGAGTTGGGCAGAAGGCAGGGCTAGGTGGCACCTTAGTGACAAAGTGGTTCAGAGAGGCAGATCTCCAGGTTGTAGCTGTATTGGTGTAGAGGAAAAGGCAATCAGGACTTGTAGTAGAGATGATATCTTTGATTTGACCAAGAAGGTTTTTGCCAAAAACAATTCTTTAATTGCAAGCTTCGGGTACAAACACCCTTCATTCAGAGAAGCAAAAGCTTTCATAGATAAACCTGTTATGTTGGATGCTAAATGATGAAGTAGCCTGTCACCTATTAAAGCTTATGCCATTCTGAACCAGCTAGCCTCTAAGGTACCACCCGACACTGGTCTGTCTGTAACAGGGTCATCATCTTAATCAACTATATTGTGGTAACAATGGCATATGTTTTATTTTAAAGTATAGTCTGCTTTTCCTTTGCATGATAATATTTCTTGGTAAAAGAGAACACACTCTTTCCACAGCTGTTTCTGAGAGTCAAAGTTTTTGTGTAACGGTGAAGAGAATGTAAAGGTAGTGGCATATAATGGGCCTCAGCAGAAACAGCTACCAGGGACAGTGGTTTTCCAGTATTAGCTTTCCACCATAGTGCTTTATGATGGAAATGTTCTTTGTGTTTACTAATTTTTAGGTTCCTTACACTTTATTACTTTTCATGGAAAATGTTGTACTGTCTTAATGCAAAATCTGAGTGTGAAACTTAACTTCTTCCATTTACCCTGTCACACCTGGGATTTTTTTTATGAAACAAAGGGCTTTCAAGAGAATGCCCTCCATGCTGCAGTTCTATTTTTTTTCTTCTTTATTTCTCAACACACTGATAGAATATATTCAGTGATGCTGAATAGGGGAAATGCAGAAAAAAAAGTGACAGAAGGAGTAGAACACTCACGATGTCTTAAATTTAGGATATGCCTGATTCCTTGTTATGACAGCCAGCAGATTTCAAAGCATCTAGAATAGCTGAGTCGTTTTCTCTGCAAATGTTTTATTTTAGACCTAGTGCACAAGCCTTGATCAGGAATATACTGTTTTCCTAAGTAATCATTTGTATTATATTTCATCTTGGGAAATGTATTGTTTGGGTTCTGTTTGTCAAGGCTGTCTAATGTGTAGTGATACTAAAAGAGATATTCAGCAGGTTATTTACTGCAATTTAGAGCTAAATGGAGAAATGAAATGTGGAGATGTTCAGAACTGGATGGCAGGAGTTATACAAAGTACATATTTACTTCAAAGTCTTGAACTTCTAGCAGCTTCTCTTGACTTCTGGACTAGAGCAGTGAAGTGAATACGAATTCTGGATACTGAGGCCCTCTGAAAGTCGCATTTTGGAGGCCTAATTTTAAGCTTGTTTTTTGAAAGTCTAGTCTGTTAGCATCTGGTCTATTTAAATGCATGTAATGATAGAGCTAGAAACTATTCCCCTGCAGTCCCTTTGTTTTTAAATATTTTGCCTGATTGTAACTGGACTTCATACTTTTTCACCACAAACCTAAGAAAAAGGAAAAGATCTTATAGAAGTAAATGTATATGCTTCATAACCTACATATATTATTTGCTTCAGTTTCTTTCCCAATCATTTTTATTTTAATGGTGCTTCGGGGAACCTACTTCTCTTGGCACAGTAGACTGCCTATTAGAGTAAAACAGATGGGCAGAAGTTTTCTAGCCAAAAGCCATTTTCTCAAACAAGTAATCTTGCACTGTAGCTTGGGCTATTGCTTTTAAGATATAAAGAACACCTGATTCCATAGACATTTTCTGAATCATTCCTGTTTTTACTGTTTGTCCCTTGCCTGACCTGTCCTGGAACTGTTCCTGTGTCCCGCTGAATTCCTCTAATTCTTATCCGTGACTCAGCAGGATGCCTCAAATGTTTTTGCCCTGTTGATTACCACCTTCTCATGTTCTAAGAAGTCCTTCTTTTCTGCCTTGCAAGAAGCCTGTTGTAAGAGTTCACAAGGGCTGTAACAACTAGTGACTGAATTAGGAATGCTTATTTTGGTCTACTTGCATCTTACAAAGTTATAAAACCTTAGGGGCAAGGAATATGTGTCAGACTATACAATGCCTTAGATTTTACAGTCTTCTCGTATATCTATGTAAATTGTCATCATTGAGGATATTTGCTTGATGTCTCCTTTTCTTTCTTTCTAAACCAATTACTTGTAATTCTAAGCGTTCAAGTTTGCAAAATTTGCTTTCCTCTGTATACTCTTCAGAGGAGGCTAGGGAGATTCTTTTATGTTTTTAGAGGACCTAGTAAAAAAGAACACAATTTCTGATTGGGTGCTGTTAAGATGTTGAAAAAACTTTTAATCATGTGTTTACATTGCTGCTATATTTAGACTGGGTCCCAGTTGATATGTTTCTTGATGTTCAACAGATGCTAATTCTAGGTCTCATGCAGTGTAGCATGTTTTGAAGTGTGCTACTTGCAAGACTATTGTATATCAAAGAAGATAACAATTCAGAAGTAATCTCCAGGCCCCTATGTTAATTTTTGGAGAAAGGCAGAAGGGTCCTTGTTTTGGCTGAAAATCTGATTTCTGTGTAAGGCCACCAGTAGAAGAGTCTGTGAACTACCAGTTAGTAATCTCCAGAAGTACCTAACTAATGTATTTGGGGTAGGGGAGAGGGGGTGGACTTTCTTGTACAAGTGTTTTCAGGTACAGATGGTTTCCATAATCTTTTCACAGTGGTATTTCAATATCTTGTGTACAGGCATGCTTTGCAGGTCATGCATAAGTTGATTAGCAGTAAAATAAAACCACTTATGCTTTCTTTAACAGTATAGTTAATTTCTACAATGCTGGGGTTCTTCAAAAATCAGTCCTTGCTTGGAAATGTTGATAACTGTAACTAGCTAATGGTCTTTCAAGCAAGAGCTACTGTAAATCATCATAGGATTTTAGTAGAGTAAGCTGTTTGATACCAGCTGAAGATTGGCTCTTCTGGATTTAGTCTAAACTTACCTTTTCTTTGTTTTTGGTTTTGTGAGTTAATCAGTCAGACAATAAACTTTAGGCTCAGCTTTTTCCTGAAGCATGGCTTCTTTTAGTAACACGGGACTGTAAGGGACTTCTTAGTTCATCAAGCACAGTCCCCAGGTATCATAGGCAACCACTTCACATAACCCCTTTTATAAACTGATCAGGCTTATAAAGGTACTGCAAATTTTACTTTATCTGCTATGCCTGTAGGGGAATCAGATACACAAGCTTTAGTACTTGGCATAAGGACTTTAGCTCTCTGCTACCAGGCAAGCTTCCTTTCCCTTTTAAACCTTAGATCCCTCTAACCAGAATCACTTTTACTTGATCACCTGAACCGTAACCGCCAAAATGAGTCAATCTGTCCTTCAAACCAGGAAGGCGAAAAGAGAAGCCTGTTGTATCTGATATGTCATCCTTCAGGTTGTTAGGCTGAATTTAGGGGCAGCTAACCAGCCAGCTCATTTTGTATCACTCATTTTGTGGGCAGGTGGTAGCCACAATCTTTTTTGCACAATTAAGAGTTTTGGTGTCTCTTCCTGACTCAGAAGTTAGAATCCTATTCTCTGGTCTCTGTGATGTCCAAAAGTTGTTACCCCAGTTTAACAACATACAGGGTGCTTACAGACTTGGGGGAAAAACAAAACAGTGCTTTATTTTAAGCTCAGTGCAGCTCCAACCGAGTGCAGCACATACCCAGAAGAGGCATTACGTTAGTTTGACCCAGCTCACCCAGTGTCTGTATAGATTGGGCATTTCAGCAGGCCAAAAAGTCCTGCTGAAGTGCTCAATCTATACAGATGCTGGAGAGCTGGATCAAACTAACGCACTTCTTCTTCCAGTAAAATGTTGTCTTTTTTTGTTTTCCTATGTCAGTCAGAAGCCACAGTTCCAGTTATTCTAGATCAAATCAGAGGCTCTTTTGAGCATAGTATGAAATGCAGAGTAAATTTAAAAATAAAATTTATAGCAGGGCATAAAACCAGATTGATGGTCTTCTTCCTATAAAATGTACACCTAGCCAGGTTATAAGGTTTGTTATATAATATTGGTAAGTAAGATGAAAATCTTATGAATTTGAAAGCCCTTTGCCATACCTCATAGTAGGATACTGTATTTCAGTCTTCCAAAAAACCATATGACGTTTCCATGAAAAATGAGGCAACACACTCTGTTGTTACCTCTCCCCTTTCATATAGTCTTTTATGCATCTTTGATGCAACAATAAAGATTTTACCCAATTCAGTATTGATTCAAAATATAAGTAAATCAGTGAATTCAGTGTGGGGTCATTGACAATATAACCTAGATGGTCCCTCTATTTGTATATTAGATTCTTATCAATTTCTCTGTCATAGTGTTTACACAAAACTGATTTGCATTTAATAAAAGATTTTCCTTGCCCAAGTCCATTGTTGTGCTTGACCCCCAGATGTTTGTATAAAAACTTATTAGCATGTTTAACTTTGGATGAATGTCTCATTATCATGTAAATGAAGTTAGCTCCTTTCTAAGGTTAATTGTTACAAAACAACCCTTCCAGAGACGTATCATAATTTACTGAGCGCTAAATACCAGGCAGATAGGGCAGCGACCATCACATTATTGTGGCCTAAAACTTAACTATATAGAGCTCAGTAGGGGAAACAACAATACAGTAAGTAATTACTTGTATTAGCTGTATGTTATACGCAGCTCTGCTCTGGTCTTGAAATGCAGCCCTTAGTCAAACTAATTTCTGGCCATGTTTTACATCAAGGTCTGCTGAGTGGCAGCCAGAGGGTAAATCTAGTTTAGAAGTTGGTAAATGGTATTATATTGTAAGCACAGAAACCCCTGAAAGCAAGTTCACAAGAAAGGTAGTAGTCAGCAGTACTGGATTAATTTACTTCAGACCACCTAGGCTATCTTTTTAGCAAACCACATTTTCACATTTCACAAAGTACTCTAGAGGCTTAATAGAATTATTTGGAGCACAGAATAGAGCTAGGTGTCACCCCATAGGAAATTATCCACTAGGAATGCATTTAAAAATGCACATTAAACTACTTGAATAGTTCAGAATGCTTCTCTCTGTGCTAATTTGACAAGGTCAGGGGCATCGCCACTTGTTTCGTCATTATATATCACAAAGGAATGGTGGCACAAAGGAATGGTGGCTCCTGGTGCCAGTAGGTTTTTTTTTTTCTTGGCAGAGATCTTTGAACATATGCAATGTTAAAAATTGTTTGTCACTTTTATTTCAGAATCACATTATGTATCTGAAAAGGGAAGGGGGGGGGGTTGAAATCAAAACACCCAATGTGTGCCCTGCCTTATGTCATTGACATGAAAAGCCTCAGGACCTTTTTACTGCTTAAAAAAGGACTTAAACAGCAGATTTAGCTCAAAGTGTTGGATTTTTTTTCCTTGCAAAAAATGTTGTTATTTTTATTATAATCTCACTAGGAAAATATGCAAAGTGTGATTGCTGCCCACCCTACTGAAACAACTGATGTGGGTGAAAAACACGTACCTAGAGAATGATTCAGTACATTCCTCATTCTTTGCTAGAATTAATATTTTAATAGACACTCTTTTCTTGGGTAGCCTGAAGGGGATGGAATGTGGTGCCATATGTTTAACAAGCAGGTGTACAATTTTTTATTCATTTGGGTATTTCCAGCAAAACAGAGTGAGTGCCATCCCAGCTCCATTGAAGTAAATCAGAGTTTTTGTCATTGTCTTTAGGGAGGGCCAGGATTTCACCAAGTATAATTGCTGTGGCCAAACCTGTAAGGGTGGTCATATGGTATCTCATGTTACATGCACACAAACCAAATCAGCAAGCCATTTTGTAAATTCTATGCATGTGTGTGAACACATGCATATGTACATGTTCTGCCCCACCAAAGTCACAGTGAAGTTTCTTCATCACTAAGACTGGGAGTGAGATGCTTTCCTGCCCTCTAGATTGGTACATGATGACAGCTGTCTCTGCTGCAGCCAGTAGGAAGGGTGGCTGAGGCATCAGGGGTACAGCTGTCACATGTGTATGCATGATGAGTGCAATGGTCAGGGAGTGCACTGCAGATGTACACGATTGTTATGGACTCAGTCTAATCAGCTTTGGACTAGCAATGGAGGCAGCAGCTGAAGATACTGGAGCTTGAACCTGCAGAACCCATTTACTTCCAGAATAAAAGAGCATTTGTGTACAAGGAGAGAGCCTAAACAGAAATTTCAGGGAGAGGAGCTGCCATCTGTGTGAGGATCAGAGTACTGTATCTTTAAAGTTGTGACAGCAGCCAGGCACCAGGGGACTGGGGAACCATCTAGGCAAAAGATCTGCAATGAAGCAGAGAGATACAGATTGTGTAGCTTTAGGGATAATGCTAATTTTCCTATTCTAATAAAGTTCTTTGTTCTCATGTTCGAAGAAAGCAGGCCTATCTGTATTCTTTGCCACTGTCACACAGTTGTACAGACACAATAGAAGGGACAGATTAAGTACAGTTTACTAGGGTGTAAGAGTAACTACTGGAGGCTGTTGATACTCATCCCTGTGATGTGATTTGGACCCAGGGAATAAATTGCTGTTTCTTGCCAGAGTTCTGGTGAATTGGCAGTGTCAGAATGGGAGAAGGAAGGGAGGAATGGGCAATTGGACACTAGGGATGAGGAACTAAGATCAAGACTGCTGCTGTCCCCAAATGTATATGTTCTCCTGTTCCCTCCTATTCTCATCCCTTCTTTCTCCAGCTTGCACTGACTAGTCTATCAGTTCCTCTTCCCTCACTGATGCATTTCTTGATCTTCTGTCAAAGGGTAACAAGCTTCTCCCATAAAGAGACTCCACTTATCTCTTTTTCTGCTTCTTTGATGCATTAAATCTTTTTTTTTTCAAGACAAGAAGGCCCCAGTCCGCCCTGCCACTGCATGTGGCCTCCCCCAGATCTACATACTCATATGATCTGTCTCTTGCTATCTTGGATCCTTTCCTCTCCTGGATTGCTATCTCTGTTCCTCCCCTGCATGTCCTTTAGGTCACTGACAGAGGTTAAAAAGAAGGTGCAGTGGGATCTGGTGCGTGATCCCAACAAGCATACTTTTTGATGTGCTATATATGTATGGTAGGAGGTGCAATTGTGGGATCGAGCATCAGATCCCATCACACTATATTGCCGGTGCATGGGGAGCCCAGGATCTTCACTCCTGTGGCTGGGAGCACCATCGGTTGTTTGGAGCTCCTAGCTGTGGGGGCATACCATGCACTCCTGCAGCTGAGAGCTCTGATTATTGATGGGGCTACCCTGCGGCTGGGAGCCCTGTCAGTGATCAGAGCTCTTAGACCCAGGAGAAGGAGCACTAGCCACATGTTCACTTAAAGACATGATAAAAAACAGCTACTAAGTTATTACTTACTATCTTGTGTAATAACATATTTTGTGTAATAACTTTGTCAATTATTCCTAGTTTTATCAGGCCATTAATTGAATGAACATGTGGCCAGATCACTACTTAAGATGTGGTTAGCCAGTTGTGTGTGGCAGGGCCTTAGCTTAATCTTTAAGCAGCAAGAAGTGTAGGGAAGTTTATTAGAAATAAATGGGTTTAAATATAAATGTTAATGTCTTGATTATTAATCTGGAATCTA
The DNA here is from genome assembly GCF_030867095.1 of Alligator mississippiensis. Classification (NCBI taxonomy): domain Eukaryota; kingdom Metazoa; phylum Chordata; order Crocodylia; family Alligatoridae; genus Alligator; species Alligator mississippiensis. The sequence continues at coordinate 219,423,700 of NC_081824.1, read as the reverse complement.
GTAAGTAATAATTGCCTTTTTCTGCATTCCAAACCAGTTTTTGAACTTAGGAGTGGTAAAAGACATTCATTTACTCCACCATGAAGATAGGCTTGGAAATGGAAATGGTGTGATCACGTCCTATTGAAGGCACTGGAAACTATTGTTGACTACTTCTGCTTCTGGTCACTTCCTAACTACATGGTTGCTCATTGGATACTGTAATCATAATTTAGTCTCAGTCTTGGGAGCAAAATTATTTGCCCTGTTCTCATTTTAAGGTTATGTCATTTTGACTTCTTCCTTTGGCTGGTCATAAACTCATAGGATTCTTTATATTAGGGAATGTTTGTGCTCTGATTAACATTCCAAGCATGAAATGAATCATGAGATTTTTTTTAATTATTATTATTATTATTCTGAGAGTCACAAAAACATATTCCTTCAGTGGGTTGATGGCTTTGGAAATTTTTGATCCAATTTCAGGCCACCATCCTATGGATGGAACAAGTTTTCTTAAAGTCTTCTTCAATTCCCCTAGCTAGTGCTACCATGAATTTATGATGATCTTGAACATGTGCTTTTTAATATATTTCAGTCCCTTGAATAATAAAAAAGTGAATTTGGCTTGAATTTTGGGACCAGTTATTAGCATGGATACAGTTTTTCTATATTGCATAGTGAGCTGTTGCCTCAGTGAACATCATTTATCGTGGCGCTTTTATGTGTTCCATTGCTGTATTATCCCAGTCCTTTTCATTTACTGAATAACAATCCAGCTGTCCTCTTTTGCCTTTCTAAACTTCTAGAAAAAATAACTTGAATACTGTGTTTAATTTGTTTGTTGTGTGGATGCGTGTGTGTTGGGCAAGAAGTGTGAAACCCAGGTGTGTTCATAAAGAAGTGAGAGAAAGTGAAGAGAATGAGAGAAGTTGTACATTTATCTCTAAAAATTTTGAGCTCTAGTCTCATTCTTCTCTGTGGGAGTATCGTAATCTAGATCTAGTAAATGTTTTGTCTCCTGAATTCATAAGCTGCCCTGTAATAGCTGATGGTTGGGTTGTTCCCACGTAATAGCAGTTGTGGAAGGTTGTAGAGCAGTAAGTGTGTGCTTTCACCTAGCTAGAGCCAGTTAGGAGAAGAATCTGCTATATATTTGTTTGTGCATTATTATTATTTTAGGAAGACTTTGTATTTTGTGCTAGTAGAGGCACCTGCAGACATTAAATCAGTTGCATGACTGGGGTCTGAGGAATGTTATGCTCCATTCCCAAATTGCGTGACTTGCCATGCCACACATGCAGAAATCTCCCCAGGGAACACAGCCATGGGTACCAGGGCATGTGGAAAGGTGGGCATGCAGCTGGGGATGTTATGGATGTTTTTGCCATATCTTTTCAGCCTATTTTTCTGTGTCCATCTGTAGAAAACAGTATCTCAGCATATTTTGTATTGCCCTTATCAATGTTTTGGCCACTTCTGGAGGGATCAGTACTATAACCAATCAGCAAGGCCTGTATCTTTCACAGCTGTTTAATTCTCCTCCTATTAATTGAGCATCCTAGGTGACTGCCTGTCTAAGACATGGTGAGGATCTGTAAGAAGGAAATGAATCTGGGTCTATGGAGCAAGGAGCAAAGGGAATTTCTTCAGGAGGTAGAATGTGTCAGGTAGGAAGGCTGGAAGCTTGCATGCAGCCACTTCATTCAAAGAGGCTGGTCCCTTTCAGCCAACTAATCAAAAGTGTCCTATCCCCAGAGCCAGTGAAGACAGCCAAGCACTTCAGAAGTTTTTTTGCTGTGGTTAGCTATATAAGTGACTTCAGCAATATGGGTTTGACTCCATAATCTACAGAGAAGCATGTCTGAAGCAACAGAGTAGAACAGTGTGTCTTATGTTTCTCTCCAGATGCTATGTGCAGATAAATGCAATAAATTACAGAGAAATTTGCCCTTCCATTTACACATAATACGTCTTCTCATTTAGCTTAATCTTAAAGTTGTTTATCTAGCCATACACCAACATTTGCATCTTTTCTCTACAGGAACAGGAGAAGCTTGCTTGCAAAATGTAATTTATGAATGAAAATCTTGTTTAAAAAAAAAAGGAAAGCAAATACTTACCAAAATGGTATTCTTTTATTTTTTTGTTTAGCTAGAGTTTTGCATTCCTCTAGTTTAAAAATTATCAACTAAACAGGTCATGGGAGGTGTGTAGAATAGATAGATAGATAGATAGATAGATAGATAGATAGATAGATAGATAGATAGATAGATAGATAGCTTATCTATATAACTATATAGCTATATTCCAGGATCAATTTTTTGTCCCTAAGTCTGAAGTGATATATTTATATGTCAAAAATAAACCTCTGAATACATAGGTTTACACTGGAAACACTGACAGACTTTCCAGTATAGGAAGGCTGTGTGCCAACAAGCAATTCAGACATCTATTTTGGTATCTCTTGTATGTTGGTATCATTTGATTAACATAATCCTTCTCCTCCCACCCACCCCCACCATTCTCCAGGATGGGTTAAAAAATTACCATCTTTTTATTTCTACATTCTAATTAGGTGGTACGTATACATTGCTTTGATTGAAATGAAAATCAGACATCATGCTACTGTCATCTTGCTAAAGTCAAGCAAATAAAGAAGCATTTTTCAACTTGTAGAAAATTCTAATGATTTCTCGTTTCATGTAGCTCCTGTCACACTGGGCTCAAAGAGATTTTGTACTCTTCCCAAAGCCCAAACTGAGCCATCATTCCAACAGAAGAGTCATTTTCTGAAATGATACATAAGCCATCATGGGAATGAGACTCTTTTTTTAATATGATCTTCAGGCTGCTATTCAGGTGTGAGACCGATAAAGCAGAGCTGACAAAGCCCACATTCATTAAACACCCTGGTTTATTTATTAAACCAAGAAAGCTTTTGTTCCTTCTTCTGTAACTTTGATACAGTCATTAAAAGGAAAGCTGGGTGGAGGAAGACATCCTTCAGAAGATATATTAAAGCTTGTACTTGCTATATCTGTCCCATGTCATATCATCATTTTTTATTGGCATGGAATGAAAATGTTCAAGTGAAAATGTTTTATATTATTCACTTGTGACCCAAGAAAAACATAAAACATTGTATGAGGAAAAGAAACAGATATTTTTTAAACAGTGTAACAAAAGGTTTTTTTAAAACTGGTCTTGCATATGCACAGCCTTAGAAAAGTCAATCAATGCAACTTTGTAAAGATTTGTGTACAGTTAATGTACTACATAAATAATGATTTCTGTAACTCCACTACAGTTAATTAGCGCCACTAACACAAGGAAGTTCTCTGCATGGGCTCTTTTATGTTTACACTGGTTAACTATCTAATAAAAGAAATTTACCAAGGCGTATTTTATTCTTACAATTCAATGTCAGTTACAGGAAATTGTAGCTTAGGATAAATAAAAAATAAACAAAACTAAACTAAAAATATATATTGTTTGTTCTATTGGTTTCTATTGTGTGAGGTGCCTAGATATTATAGAGGTATGTGCCAAAAGATATTTTAAAATAAATTATCTTTTATTTTGTAGTTATATAAGTAATTATATATAACAGGCTGTTTGTTTGAAAAGTTGGATTAGAGCTCTTGCAACCGTATGCTTGTTTACTCACTAGATTGGCTTCTGGATTTTTTTTCAATTGATTAAAAAATATTATGAAAGTATCCTTCATCTATTTTGATAATGCTGTCTCTAGTGTTGGTTGAACCACTCGCATAAAAATAAGCTAATTTACAATCTCAAAATATTTTGACTTGAATTTTGTAAAGATTCAGGTAATAGATTTTGTTTTTTCTGAACTGGTTTGTTTCATTCCTGCTAAAACATAGATTCATAGATTTTAGATTAATAGATGTTAGGGTCGGAAGGGACCTCAATAGATCATCGCGTCCGACCCCCTGAATGGCAGGAAAGAGTGCTGGGTCTAGATGACCCCAGCTAGATGCATATCCATAATATCCATAATAGACAAAAATATATGTAAAAAGTGAATATTAAAAAAAGAAGTCTAGATATGGTACTAGCAAGATGTGTATTTATTAAAATATTGCAAGAAGCACAATGAAGGAGCCACTATGATCACTTGAGCTTTTGGCGCTATTCAAATTATACATATAAAATCTGTTATGTTGGGTGTTTTGATGTATTATGGTGTGCCATGAAATTATATCAATAGTTTGACTTTTTCACTTGCCTTCTAAATTCAATATTCTTGCTAATCTGTTTGGATTACTACAGATTATAAATCAGTGTTTTGGCAGGAAATTGCTTGAAGGACCTGGGCTTTACCCAGGCATCATGCACCTTCAGCTCCAACAGGCCTTATATTCTTTAGCAGCAGCAGCAGCCACTTTTTAAACAAAGCCCCAGGAGGCCCGTAATCCTTAGAAGAGTGCCTACGGGCATCTCATTTCCCTAAAGGGAAGAGTCTTAGATTGCAGACAGCTAGATTCTATGCTGCAGAGGAGCCAGCTCTCCTTAATCCTGTAGCCAGACTTTATTCCACTCGAGAGTCCAGGCTGCAGGCTCTGAAATGTGGAGAGAACAAATGGAGCTCTTGCTAGGTACCAGTTTCCACTATGGGGGTCCTTTGATCTCAGGGCTTCCTTCATCTAGAGGTTTTGTAACTACTTAGAATGCTGCTTCTGTTCAGCCAGGAGGAGCCCTGGCAGTGTACTAGTGAACTGCATGAATCCCCCTCATTAGCTGTTCAGCTCAGCATAAAGCAGAGGCTTAGCCTAAACAACTCTGCACCAAATCCGATGACCCTACCTGTCTGCATGTCCATAGTGCATAACATGAAGCTTAACAGAACTACTCAGTTGACACAGTCAACAGCAGTCCATCATCATAGCTAAAGCAGACAAGAATGTGCATTTTGTTTGTTAGCCATTATCTTGTGCATAGTATTGCATGTGATGACTGTTCTTTGAAAACTGGAAAGGTAATGGTGCTAGGGAGAGGGTATGTTGCTGTTCCTTTTTCAGAGGTGCTTCCCTTCCAGAAGCTCTTCTACCACCTCTGCTGTTTGGTAATCCCTCCTCTTGGCTATGGTGGAATTGTTGACTGATATGGATGAAGTTATGCATTAGCAGCAAAACTATTTTTCCCCATGCTGGTGTCCATCTAATTCAACTGCCAATGGTTAGAAAGAACACCAAGCCTCCTTTGTCTCAGGTCACATCAGGTCATGTCAGGCAAAACAGTTGCATAACTGACAGGGGCGGGAGAATCTGTAGCCCTGGACACTGCCTTCGTGGGGAGGCACAAGAGCAGCCATTGTGCTGCCACAGTGAGGATGGCAGGAGCCAGCACTGCATCGGGCACCATGTACTTGCCCCAGGCACTGAGCTATCCTGTTATGCCTCTGGGTACAATGATAATAAAATACAATAATGCAATGAATAATATGAGATTTATAAATGAAGATGGAAATATTTGATTGGGATTTTGTACTGCTGTTACCAGAGCATATTACCTATCAGTAGTAGGGCAAAACCACATATTTACAGGATGAAACCTTTATGGATTTTGATAGTCAAGTGCATTCTTATAAAAAAAATAAAAGGGCTCATTACTGCCAATCTTAACATACAGTTTGAGATGTATGACTCTGACATTTAATAGGTTAGGTGATATTGGCCACATACTTCATAGGTTCAATAACATGCAGTGTTGCTGGAAGGTGAAAAATGTGCCTGTCCATTATATATGAAATGACAGAACCAATGAGAACAACACAGTGACTGTGGGGAGCACTGACAAGGAGAATCCTTGGGAGCGTTAGAATGATTGACAGGTTTCCAGGATACAGTGAAGAAAATTGGAGTGATAATTAAATACAAAATAGTTCAGTGAAATCTGGTGTTGGGCACAGCTTTAGGGTATTTATCATCTGGCTGTTGAAACTTTAAGTCAGATTCTTTATACTTAGACTTTTTGCCTTTTAATTTTTTTTCCCAGTGCTAATAAAAAACAAACAAAAATTATTCTTAAGATCATATAGGAAATTCTCCTAAGAATAGTGGTACTCAACCTTCTGGTTCCCCAGGTTAACTGAGTAGTACAGGGTCAGTTTGCAGGCTGCATCTGGTCTGTGGCACCTGATCCAATGTGTAGGACCTGCCCAATGCATGGTCTCAGCTCAGCATGCCAGATCAAGCCCTGGCTCCAGCCAGAGCACTGTATTCCAGATCTGGTTCTATGACATATTTTGCCTGTAGACTCAGCTCCACATCCAGGACCATGTCATCTGGCCCACAGGGCTTGAACATTTGGCAGAGAGTGAGCAGTGGCAATGTTAATTACCAAACTTGCCTGCTGCCAAATTTCTAGACCTACGGAGAGGCCCATAGGCTGGGTCTGGCCATTGGGCAAAGTTGATTAGAGAAAAAGATGGTGGGTGCATTCACACGTGAAATGAATGCAAAGCAATAAACTCAGGTGCCTATTGTGCAAGAGTTTATTGCTCCTGGGTGTTGTGTCTTCTTGTGTACCTGGGACTGCAGCACATTGAGCCAGGTTGGAGAAGCCCTTGTGGGCAGGGAGGCCCAGGGGATCTTCCTGCCAGCCAGAGGCCACTCCAAAATAACTTAACATGCTGCAGAAGCACTGACTGGGGCACGAGGCTGCTTCATTGTGGGGCTAGCCAGCAGGCAGGTCCTGCACTGAAGCACCATCATGCCCCAGCCAGCCCTATCAGTGTCTACATGTGCATTGCTGCACACTAAAGAATGCCACCACATGATAGTACTTGTATTTACAAGTACTAATCTGTGGAAGAGTTAATTAGTTTCCTTGGTCTAATAGGGCCACACGTAGACTCAGGAGGATGTGGGCTGCCCACTGCAGGTCTCATGGCTTCCCGCCATGCTGCCCTCTGAAGACCACTGCAGGCCAGCGGGCAGGACCTGGCAAAGGAGGGGGAGGCCTGTGCCAACCATGCTGCCATGGTGAGGCACCTCTTGCCCACCTGGCAGGAGTAGGGGGAGCACAACTCCATACCACTGTTGCTGCTGTTGCTGCCAGACAGGCAGGGGGTGCCTTGCTGTGGTGGTGTGGCTGGCATGGAGCTCCCAGTGGCAGTGGCACTGAGCCTCCTCACCCTGCTTCACCCTCCCATGCCAGGTTCTGCCTGCTGGGCTGCAGAGGCCCCTGGGGAGAGGGCAGCATGGTGGGGAGCCCCGAACTCACAGTGAGCAGCCTGCATCCACTCCCACCCCTGCCCGTGCACAAATTGGGGGGGATGTGCCCCCCCATTTCCCCCTCCCCAGGAGTGCATGCAGTGGTGGCTGGGCCCCACAACCATGCATTTGTGCCCCAGGCCCTGGGCCCCACACATTGCCCCAACTGGGCAGCATCCCCAATCACAACTGCCAACCCTGCCTACCTACCTGCCTCCCTCCCTCCCTCACCATGGGGGCCTCAATCTGCCCCCATACCATAGATTTACCTGCGGGCAGCTGGAGGAATGTCTCTCCACTGCTGCCATGGGCTGTATTGCTGATCATGTGCATGTACATGCAGCCCTGCGCAGGCTGGAAATCTGCCAGCCTGCAAGGAGAAACCCTTGGTTTCCCAGGTTTTTCTGCAACAAATGGACACCTTGGATCCCAGCACATGATATTGGGGAATCTGGGACATATGCTGTCCTGGAATCATTCAGCCTGGGACCAAGACTTGATCTTTACATTTTGGGACTGTCCTGCCCAATTAGGGATGAGTGGTCACTAGTGCTGTGCAAGGCTTTGGTTGCTGATTTGATTTGGAAGAGATTCGGCCCACTTCGGCAGCCGAATATCCAAATTGAAATTGAATCGGGAGACCAATAAAAGGGTCCAAATCATTTCGAAGCCTCCAAATTGATTCAGAAAAGATTCAGAGGAGATTCAGGCAGTCCCCGCTTGTTGCTACAGGGAGCTAGACCCAGGCTCTGTCCGGTAAGTAAGGGGCAGGGGGGCTGGAAGATGGGGGGAGGGGACCATGGGGGGACCCCCACTAGGCCCCATCCCCTGCCTGCTTCCCCAGCCCTTCTGAGTGCTCCCCCCACCCCCCACTCCCACCAGCTCTCCCAGCCATGTCAATGGCTGCCTGGCCCCAGCATCCCAGCACTTAAAAAAAAAAAAAAAAAAAAAGCTCTGCACTCACCACCTGCTGCAGCGGCCATTTGGGGTTCGTGGCAAAGCCCCCCCCATGCAGCATTGGGCAGTGGGGGGCTTTGGGGATTGTCCCCCCCACCTGGCAGGAGCTAGTGAGTGTGGGGCTTTTTTTGTTTAAGTGCCGGGATGCTGGGGCCAGGCAGGGCAGCCATTGACGGGAACTGAGAGAGTGAAAGAGCAGGCAGGGGATGGGGCCTGGTCGATTTGGAGATTTGGCCGATTTGGTGGCAGACGAATCTCCAAATCAGATGTGGCTGAATTGATTTGGGACAGTGATGAGAATCACCGAATCAAATCACTGTCCCCCGAATTGGCCGAATCCGAAGTGAATACCAGCCGCTTCGCATATGCCTAGTGGTCACCCTAATGTAGACATTGAGACCATATTACTGAGCTAATTGGGAAATTCTGCAGGAAATGTCTCATGTAGTTGTGCCCAGTAACTAAGAAAATCCAGATTGTTTTAGGCAAAAAATTTCTCAACTGAAACATGGCATAGCCAGCTAGATCTTATCTTTTTTATATACTTTAATGGGTAGTCTGTGGCAGTGTTTAAAGTTGCTTGCACTTCATAACAATGATGCTCAAGATAACCAGATGTAATACACTGGATTAGATTTGAAGAAGTGTTTCACAGTTCATTAATAATGGATAGGTATGTTATTCATCCACCCATCTCTCATACTAGACTATTAATTGGATCCATCACATATCCAGTAACTTGACATAGCCTTCCCTCTGCAATTCAGACACAACTCATTTCTGAGTCTTCTAACTCCCTGTGGATGGGTGATGGCTAGAGAGTACTAATTGGACCTGTGTCTGCACAGACTTCAAGCTTGCTCTTTTAGGGACAAGGTCCACTAACTAAAATTCTGTCTCATTTATCTCTGGAACCTGGTCCCTTTATTCCCTATCTGCAGTTCATATCAGCTACTAATTGCAATAACACCACATTCCTATGTTTTCTTTTATATTAGGCCTTTAATACTAGTCATCTTTATCTAACTGTGTCTCCAAATGCCTCAAAAAAGTGAGGATTCCCACTGGACTTGCACTGGTTTGGTCCAATGGGAAAAGTGGCATGCTGAACCAGAAAGATTATTGGTTTGACCTGCAGCGTTCTAGAGGTACAGCACACAGTTGTATTGTGTGTGACTTTAAGCATGTTTCTCTAGAGGTTTTCCCTTTTTGTTTAAATCCCCCTGGGGTTTTGTAAGCTGAGAAGTCAAAAAACCTTTACTATCATACTGCATATTTACCATCTTATCCTGGGGTTGAGATGCCAGATCACATTTTTTCTTAAAAGTTACAGTAAACGTAATTATATGTAATTAAAGTAATTAATTCCTTTTCATTTCCTTTTGGGGGTGGGGGTAACAGTTCATATGGAGTATGGAGTATCCTTTGCCTATGTTAAAGAACTTTTTGAAGTTGAGTTGGTGTTCAGTCTTTTCAGCTGAACTGACAAAAAGTGTTCAGCAAAAATAAGAAGCTCATCATATAACACCTTGGCTTCTTTGAAGTTGATCTTATAACAACTTTCAGAGGATCCCCTCTTTCTTGCCAGTGTTTAAACAGGCATCCTCCTTTGGGACCATTCACTGACATGGTAATAATTTGTAAAATGATAACCTCATTATGGAGATTTTCAAAAAGCAGAAATAGGAGTTAGGTGCCTGGGTCCTATTGACTTTCACTGTGAGTCTGTTGCCTAGCTCCCTTTTTTCCCTTTTAAAAATCTCCCTTGATAGACACAGTGTTAAGTTAATTAAAATTCACATAACAAATACAGTTCCTCTCAGATAGTCGAGGCACGCTATTCTGGAATTTTTTAAGGATTATTTATTCATTTATTCATTGATGCAGATTTAACTTCTGTAAGTGCAAAATCTAATACACACACACACATGTGTGTGTGTGTGTGTATTAGATTTTGCACTTACAGAAGTTAAATCTTATATATATTACAGAATATATATTTGTGTGTGTGTGTGTGTGTGTGTGTGTATGAAATGTACTAAACCTGTATCTTCAGGACAGAGACAGTATATTTCTGAGTGTTTGGAAATCAATTAGTATACTGTGAGTGCAAGAACCTGTTAGCAAGACTAGGGGGTGAGATTTGGGAATTACAATAATGAGGAGTTTGATTGAAGGCTTTCATAATACAAAAACATTTGAGTACAAAAGCGAAGTATAAGCTTATATAGAACCACCCCCAGTCCCCAGACCTGCAAAATTTCAGCTGGGAATTCATTTTTGTAACAAGTTTGCTAACAAAGAATGGCATTATGCATATCTTTAATCACAAGCAGTATTAGTTTTAGTAGTAGCTATATGAAAAGGCTGTATTTTCATTTTTATACAATAAAAATAGAGATATTACAATATTGGTTATGTATTTTGTCAGGGCTTGTGGTAGTGTTAGCATGGCAGCCCAAATTCTTAGGGGATGTTTCTAAAGTAGCCTTTAAGACAGATATGTATTTGAGGAACAACCTCACTGCATTGTAGAACCACTGTGGAAATGCATCTTTACTGTTTGTCTAACCTGGCTGAAGTTGTACAAAAGGAGTAAGTAACAGAAAGGTTTTCTGGCAGTGAATAGGGAATAAGGGCTCCAGATAGGTTGGTAGATTAGTAACTAGCCAGTGACAAATATGGAAATTAAGGAGTTGTAGTATTCAAGGTGTCTTACCTTGCACGCAGTCCTATAATGCTACATCCATCAGGAGACTGTTGTCTCCTTTAATAGCTTTGCAGTCATTCTGTTTCCTACCACCTTTTTCTCTTGATCCTTGTGAACATATATATGCTTTTTGGCCTGTCTGCTATGGGCGCAGCTGATTTAACCTGTGTGTCCCCCATCATGTAGACCTCTGTCCCTACAAGAGTGACTGAGATTGCAAGACTGAACGGACTAATTGGCTCTGTCTGCCAGCTGTAGCACTGTAATAATTTTAATCAGACAAAGAGAGCCTGAAGAAGTGATCTTATCATGTGTCTTGGCTCCAGGTAGCCTAGTAGAGAAGATTTGATGAGAGGAAGCCCAGCACTAGGTTTCGGAAGGCCTTATGCAAAGTATCTCCTGCAATATACATACAGTTCTACCCTTTGATTTAGACCTTTTTTCTCCCCATTAGATGTGCCCTGGCCTCTATCTTCCTGACTACCATCAATGCCTTAGCAAGCCAGGGAAAGGGGGGGGGGGAGGAGCGGTGGGCAAGTGGGACAACCGCCCCTGGCACTGAAGTGAACAGGCGCTACCCAGGCGGGACAGGGCATGGTACAGAGCTGTGAGCAGCTCATTTGTGGGAGTGCAGGGATGGAGGGAGGGTGGCTCCCACTGCTGTGTGCACTCTAAGGCAAGCATGGGGGCATGTGTACCCCCTGGATCTGTGTGCGAGGCAAGGGTGTTCTGCTGCTGTGGGCTTTTCCCTGGATGCCAAACTTCTTTGACACGGTATTGACTGTTATCATGTTAGGGCTGTAACAGTGATCCTTCATGTAGTTCTCTGACCTCTGGCTGGACTAGAAATGTGTGTTCCAAATACAATTATAATCCTTATTCCAACCTGGCAGTGGGATCAGATGGAACTACAATATTTGGGAATCAGGAAAGTGCTTTAGGCTGGTAGAAAAAAATTGCATGTAGTGCAGGGTCCTACCTATCCACATAGATAACAGTGTAAAGGTTTGTACAGAAGTGCTCCATACACATTTTACGGTGCTGTAATTAAGTGCACTTTTGACAGTACTATAATGTTACATCACTCTTAAACATGACAGAAGTGCAGTGTTTGGTGAGAGGGGCCTCTGAGCCTCTTTGAACTTTCCAGGCTAGGAGGCAGAGGGCACTCCACAGCCTTCTGGAGCTTCTCCACTGGTCAGAAATTTGACCACTGTACAGAAGTTATTTAAACCGCTGTGAAGTGCTGTAAAATACAGTGCTTCGAATTTAATACCTCATTTAACAAGGGTTAATTTAATACCTCATTTAACAAGGGTTAATTTAAAGTGTTGTACCCATTTTTAAAGTGCTGTAAAGATATGCCCTTCTGTTAAGTCAAAGCAATAAAGCACGTTAAATGGCGACAAAAAACCCAACTCCTGGATATACAGCAAGTGTCTAAAATACGGGCAGATAAAGGAAGAGTTAAAATATTATATGCAGTTAAGTAGATTATAGGGGTATTTATACTTCTTTCTGTCTTTTTTTTCAATCAAATTTTGATTTTACTGAAAGAACCAAGAAAAACGTACTGGGAAGGACAGAAAAAAATTGGCATTTTTTTCTGTGTTGGCTTTGATTTGATTTGCTAAATACACCGATAAGCCATGACACCCATTATTTAACATAAGATTATTATCTCCGGTCTATAATGTGGGTGTTCTTGCCAGACGTGGGTCATCCTCATGATGTATAATTGTTTATTGTACACTGTTGTGACAATTCAAACCCAAGTCATTTGTGAAAGTCATGGGATTTAAATTTAATGTATAGCGTGTATAAAAAAAGTTTCTGTGTGAAAGTCAGAGTACTTTTGCAGTGACCTGCATTTATAGGCCAGGATGCTGACATTGCCAGGTACCATACAGGAGGGATTGTAGAAGTATTTGGGTGCCAGCATGCTTCAACCCTTATCAAGAAGGACAACCTCTGAGAGTGAAATAACAGTGCAGGCTCAAGGTCCCGTCAATATTTGGCATCACTGCTATAACTGCCAACAAGGGTCTCAATTCGTGCCAGTTCCTGAAGCATTTTTCTGTGTTGCATTGCACTTATCCCCTTGCAACTAGATTGAGAAAATCAAGTAATTTTACACAGGCCAACAAACAGATAAAATCTGTTAAGAGTTTTCAGACACTGCTCACTTGTCCTGGTTTTGAATTAATGACCTAGAAGCAAAAAAATCTGTCTCATAACAGACTACCTGGTCCATACAGTCTCCATCTGATGTTACTTTAATTAGCACCCATATACATAACCCTAATTATTTTACAGGTATTTCATTTTTCAGAATATTTTGTACTGACTGCTTTAGGAAGTTTTTGCTCAAGTGATGTATTGTAGTTAATGAATGCATGTGAAAATATAAAGTGATGTATGGTGCATAATTTATGAAGTTTCATCAGAATGCAAATATGTATGAAGCATGTGGTTTCACTGGGTGGCTGGCCCTCAGTGACATAGCCAGAGCCATTGGTAAAGGAGATCAGACTCAATTTGTGAATTTGAAACTGCAAGGAACCTAATTAATTTGATAGGGAAATGTTAGAAAACACAATATAAGTATTTGTAAAACTGGGTCAAGTGTTATTGTTCTGTTAGTCTTCTGACATATTGCTGTACAATTGTACTTTCCATTAATAATGAAGACATTTCAGAGATATAGTATTAACAGCTGGTTGACTGTAGTTAATTGACATATTATTGTATTCCTATAAATTTTGTCAGATACTGCTGTGAATGGCTTTAAGGCTTTTAGGCAGATATAAAGTAGAGATCTCCTTAAAAAGAAATTATTTCAAACTAATGTTGTTCAGATTCTGGATACCCTGAGTCTGGAAGAATTAACTGAAATGCATAGAGAATTTTGTTTTAAAAATGCTAGAGCAATGACCCTAGTAAATTGCCACCATGGGCATAAAACAAAAACTTTTATAGGAATAGAGCCATGCACTGAGCCTTCTGGATGTTTTAAAATCTGAATGACTAAATAACACAAATTCATTTGCTTATGGGTTTTATCCCATCCTGTTTGTCATAAATCAGAATAATGAATTGACGATTAGTTTAGAAATCAACCATACATGTAACTGAAGCATGCTAATTATTGTCTCTATCAAAACTTAACAAACCTTAAAATGAACGTGACTTTGCTTTTATAAGGTGTGCTGTAGAAGAGAAGCTGAATGAATGGAAAATGTTCTTTATGGGCTTCTAAAAAGGGGATTAGCAATGGAATAGGGTTTTTTGCCTCTACATTCCTGATTCTTATCCAGACTATTTTGGGTGTACTGTGCACCATTTTGTGAATGAGTGGGATTTTAATTGTTTGGGGTGTTTCGTGTTTGTTTTTGTGTTTAACCTAAACAACTTTTCAACTTATGTAAAATGAGACACTGCACGTGGACTCATCTCTAGACCATGTATGGGAGCTTTTATTGCTATCTTTGCTAAACCTGTTGTATTGTTAGAGGGGCCTACTCTGGCTTCTGCTGAATCTATTGGATTTTCTTTTTCTTTTAAGTGGGAACAGAATCAGGCACACATAAAGAAAACTTGCCTCCAGTGCTGTGAGCTCTATATCTTTCATGAGAATACAAAGGAATGACTTTAGACTGTAGAGAGGAAGATGGAAGGGACAACTGGAAAGGGCGTGAAATGATTTATTGAAGATGATTTTTTGGACAGTGAATTTCAGAACATTTAAAAGGGGTTGAGCTAAAATACAGTGTTCTCAGTAATTTTTGGCTGTGTGTATAATTAGAGCTGTTGAGCCATTTCCTCAGCTGGTGCGTATCTACATAGCTCCAGTGACTTACACCAGCTCAGGGTCTGTCCTGTGGTCCTAATGGAGCCATCAAAAGCTTTGGTAACTTTAGCATTATGCCATAGGAATATTCAGCCAGGTTGCATTCTCTGAGGAGATTTGGTTTAAGATTTAGAAAGAAAGAATGATATTATTTGTGTCCAGCTTAAAGGTAACAATGGGCAAACATCACCCTTTGGCACGTTTGGTTTGATGCTCATTCAGACTATTATTCAGGCCTGTTCCTTCTAGAATTATGTATCACATCTAACAAGGGGTGGTTGTCTTGTACAACTGTGGGGACCTTACTACTTTTAGATGGGTTGGAAATAGTCCAAAGGGAACTTTCTTTTTTTTTTTGGTGGTGGTGTTGGGGTGGAGGCAGTGATGTTCTCACTTCTGACTGGAGACAGAAGGCAGAAAGAGTGGAGCGATGAGAAGAAATTACAGCAGGGGAAAACAAATAAGTGAATTGCAGAAAAGTGTTAGTTTCTGTCAGTAATTAATTAAGACTCCCCTGATTATATTTAGCATCTCATGCAGGAGTATAAACCCACAGAAGTATTTTGTTGCTTTGTGGGGTATGGAAGTTGCATGTTTGTTTTGTTTTCCCTTTCGTGTCTTCTTATCCTGATCTGTTACTGAGGACCAAACTAGCAAAAGAAATACCAGTAGCAGATAACAGACAAAGAAGTAATACTGTTCAGTCTGAATGCCTGTATTTTGCTGGATTTTTTCATAAGTGTTGAGAGTAACCACTTCCTATTACATATGAATCATCTAAAACCCTACACATAAACTTTGAAAATCCTTGTTTTAAAATCAACTCTAAAATAAATAGCTTCTGCTTAATGTTCCTAGTCAGGAAGGCTATAAGACTGAGTCAATGAAAACGCTAACTGCTCTTATAGATGGATACATTTGGCATTCAAAAGCACAGTTTATATACCCCATATTATTTAATTTTTTTCCAGTTTAATTTAGACTTTGCATAATGTCTTTTATGGGTATTTTAGCTTCTCTGGACCTTGGAATAACCAAATCTTTACACTGTCTTTGTATATTTAACATGGACAATAACATTTTAAAAGCACACAAATTCTCTGGATCTAATTCATTTAGAAAGCATCAATAAAAATATTGAAAATGTTATGAATACCCAATGTACTACAAGCTGTTATTGTTGAACTGAGTTGAGCTTTGCATCCTATCTCATCTTTTTCAGTGTTAATTGGGTAAGTGATATTGATGTTTTAGCACTGGCTGCAAACCATAATAGCTATGGGTTTAGTTTTGTGGCCAGGAAGCATTTGTGTGGAGGGATGTGGGCAGCTGTTTTCTCAGCACTCTCCTACCTGCCTGAACCCTGCAAGATCAGGGATCAATGGTTGGGGAAAATAAAGGATTGGGCAGCTGAACATTATCCTCCTACCTATTCCCTTCAGGGCACGTCAGAAAAGCAAGCAGAGATTTAATGCAGCCTGGGGCTGCCCAGCTGCAAACATTCAGGATGCTGGCAGATGTCACATTGTGGGAGCTTGGTTGTCATTACTTTTTTGATGGTTTTGACTGGGAATGGGAGATTGCAGATACAGAAGCAGTCAGAAAGATCTTCTGTATTGCTGCAGTTTTTAAAGATGGGATAGTCAATCCCGTTTTTTTGTTTTTTTTTTGATCGTGGGGGACGGTTGAGAGGTTTGTTTCTGCATATAAAGCATGGATCATTTCCATTAGCACCAGGGACAGGAGCTTTCTCTGCCTTTCACAGACGAGGAGTCATATGGATTTTTTGCAGTGGTGCTGGGTTTTTTCTTGAGCTTCATTTAGCCATGGACAAAAGGAGAAAGATCTTGGCTAGTTCTGAGTCTTCTTCCTTAGCAAGTTCTTTTTACATGCTGTTAATTTTTTCTGTGAAGTATCTATCTAAGATAGCTATTAGGGGCAGTATGAGGGCAGTACAAACCATGTAGTTGCCCAGGACCCAAATTGGTCAGGGGTTTTAGTATGATGGTCTAATAAAGGATAAGGTCCTGAAATGAAACCTTTGCACAGGATACCCAAGAAGTAGACTGTACTGTTAGTAGTTCTATCGCCTTCATTACTATAGTATTTGAGTGTTTCACAATTTTTCATCTATCTGCTGTCACAGTTCCCTTGATTTGTGTGAACATTTTGCTATATTTATGTGGAACTGAGATGCAGAGATGAAGGCCCAGATTCTCAAAGGTATTGCTGTGTTTGATCCCTATTTATCAACTATCAGGAAATAGATACTTACCTACCTTTCTGGATCAGGGTCTAAGTAACTTCCCATGGTCACAAAGGAAGCCTTGGCATATCAAGAAACTTCACCTGTGTCTCATAGGTCCTATATGAGTGTCCTAACTGCTGAAGCACCTCTCTGTACGCACGGTTTGAAAACTCCTTGCGTCATTCAATGTTTGAATCTCTTATTTCGATTAGATTCTGAATTCATTAGTTTGCTCATGGAGTCTCAAATCATTAGTCAATTCAAAAATACTGATTGCACTCATTTAGTTCCATTCAGGACATGAAGATATATTCTTCTTCAAGGCAGAGAAAGCCAGTTACTTTGTTGCTTATTAAACACTGACTTTTGTAACAATCCAAAAATAGTCATCCAACTTAAGGGAACACAATTTCCATAAACCAGACAGATATGGTTCACATTCTCTTTGAAGTAATTTATTCTTGCTTTTCTGATTATGATGAAGGAAGTTATAATCATTTGCCTTCTATCGTGGTGTCAAAATATTCCAGTTTAAAAGTGTACAACACTCATGGTGATTAATGAAATAAAAGTTGCATTACCTCAAAGCTAATTCGTTTTAGGAAAGAGAGTTAACCACACAATAATTATCTCTGTATTGTCTTTGTTTCCTCATCATCTTAACTTCTTTCATCTGTCCTGGTCATGCATGAATCTGGACAGCTGGATATCACTAATGGGACAGCTAGTGGTACCCAGTGGTCTATAATCAACATTCTGTTGCCATACATTAGCATTACACTGAATGCCTGAAAGGACTGAAAATTTGATTTGTGAAGCAACAGCTGATTAGTGCTGATTAACAAAGAGACTAGGGGGCGATGGATATTGTGTAACAGAGTTTCCATCCTTTCAAAGGCAGGCAAAAAATGATATATATTATATGTCAACGTGAACAAAAATAGATAAACCATTAGTTTAAATGTTTTCGTAACTAATCATTTTCCAAAGGCTGTTTAGAACCAAAGGCTTTTTAATTGCATGTAAATGAAAACCAAGGTGGAAATTATTATGAAACCATTTGACATTACAAATCTGTTTGCTTATTTTAACAAAATGTATCAATTCACTTTTCTACACTGTCAAAGTAGTACCAGATGCCATGGCTCTGATAGACCTATAAAGTCATCAGAAGATTAAATTGTTTGATAAATATAGAAAGACCACTGTTCACGATGATCAGCTGTCCAGGGAATAGCAAGATACATGTTATATTCACAGTAGTGTTAGAGTGATGTTGTAGTTGTGATGGTCCAGGAATTATGTGAAAAGCAAGGATTTTTAGGGTGATATCTTCTATTGAAAGAACTTCATGGTTGGGATATAGTTAAATTAACTTTTGAATGCAATGGCCTGATAAAGAATGCCTTGCATTTGAAATCCTGTCTAACTTTATCCCAACCATGCAGTTGATCCATCTCAACCACTGATGGATGGTTTTTAGGGTGACGTCTTTTACTGGATCAACTACATGGTTGGGATAAAGTTAGGCTCTCAAATGCAAGGCATTCTTCATCTGGTCCTTTCATTTGAAAGTCTGTCTAACTATATCCCAACCATACAGTTGGTTCAATAAAAAAATATAACCCCCCAAAATCTTTGCCCCTCACATTATTTCTGGACTATCCCATCTACAATATCACTCTAACACTACCATGAATATAACATGTATCTTGCTATTTCAGCAGAACATGGAAACTCAGCAGGAAGCTTTTTCAGATATTTTTTAATAATAATTAAAATCTAGTTTAATGCAAGGACAGGTCTGACCATTGTAGCCAATGACTATCCTAACAAGCTAAAGTGTAATTTTAGATCTAGTAATTCCAATGTTGCATACACATTTTAAGGTTTGGGACCATTTCAAAATTTCACTAAAGTGCAAATATTTGATTTTTTTATATACTGAATTTCATTTCTATTTTAAAAGTAACATTACTTCTACATCACAGTTGTGAGCTCATTTCCAGTTCTTCACAGCTTCATCACTAAATGAAAAATAAAACATACTTGTTATGTCAAATGGTTTAAAAATAAAGATGCATTAGTATTTTCCCCTATATATGCTGCTTTTTCTTTCCACTTATCTATATTGGATCCTATTTGTGTTTATTTTTAAATATGGGAGGTTTTCACAACAGAATTTGTCATCTTTTTCCATTCGTTTAGTGTGCCCTTGAGGTCTGAAAAACAAATGAAGACGCTGAACAGGGCCTTTAATGTACCTCCCAGTGCAATAGTTCTTAATTTTTAATCCTGTGTAGCACCTTAGTAACTGCAAAGTGATCCATTTGCTGTTGGAAGTGGAAATAGTAGAGCTGGAACAAAAAGAAGTAGAGTAGCCAAGGCACCTGAGTGCCACATCGTGTCAGAACAAGGCTGTGCTGTGCAGAGATACCTAAAATAACTCTGCATTCCCTGGCTAGGTACAGACATTCAAAAAACCCAAGGCAGAATCTAAGTTATGTGGCTTTCTCTGAGTGCATCTACATATGAATTTAAGTGGGTTTAAATTCAATGCACATTAAAGTAATATGGATTAAGCAGGTTTTGGCAGGTGTCTACATGTGGTGGGACTTCGGACTGACTTTAGTCCCAGGTTGCTTCAGCCCTGCCATGTGCCTCTCTGGCCACTGGGGTGGGGGGGGGGGGAGAGCTCCAGTCTCTGGACACATGGCTGCCAACACTTGGTGGCTATGCTGAAGCCAGTCAGCTGCCAGCATTTGGCAGCCATCTTGGAAGTGCACCCCTGCCTTCTGATCCCTGGCCAGCTCCTTCCCTGCCCAGGAGCCACATGCCTAGCACAGGGGCAGCATGCTCCCTCCTTGCCCATCCTACTTTCCTCTGCCAGCACTGCCCCTGCACCTGCCAGTGATGCCCAGCACCCCACTGTTCCAGCCTGGCCACTGCCACCGACGACCAGTGCCCTGTGCTCTTGCTGGCCATGGTGCTGGCCCTGCTGGCCCCAGAAGAGTTGTGCACCCACCAGTGAACTGGCTTCAGGAGGCCCTGGCTGACCCTCTCCTCTTGTACTCCCTGCTCCAGCCTACCTGCCCTGCTACCTGCTCACCTCCTACCCCCTGCCCATCCCCAGCACCACTATCAGAACACACACATGATTGAAACAAAAAAACTGTATTAACCTCCCAACACCCACCCCCATCCCTCCCCTCTCAACAAACAGTGCCCCTCCACCATCTTTCCCTCCCACCAGCAATAAAAAACCTGCTTACAAGTGGCAAACTGTATAAAGAGCAGCCCAGCCCGGATGGAGGAGAGAACCCAGTTAAGAGCTCTGGGGCTGGGCTCTGGCTGGCCCCCTAGTGGCTGGGCAGACCCAGGACTAAATTCTCTGCATTAATGTGGAGTAATGCATGTACATATCCATTAATCCACTTTAACTAATCCATCTTAAATTTAATACTTGGTATGGGCAGGTATCAAATTTAGGCTCACATAAAGTAAAATTGCCATTTTTAAGTTGCATTACAGGTGCGCACGTGTAGTCATGTGCCCCTGATGTGGCTTAAATCAGGCCAATCCGCATGAAATGTCCACGTGTAGACACACCCAGTAAGTGGCATAGTTTAGGTCGGTAGCAAATAGAGGGGGGAGGTGGGAAATCTTAGACTGGATTCTACCATTTTAAAACCCACTAATGTGTGCCAAACTCTTGTTCTGTTAGGTATATAGACTGGTTTTGTGTGCTGAACTTCTTTTGTGTTATGGATATAGACCAGTCTTTGATCACTTATACTGGTAAAATTATAATGTCTGTACCTGGACCCTCTGTCCCAAAGGAGAAATAGTACAGCAGTGTTAGTGAAGCTGTGTTCCTAAGCTAATTATCTTTGAGTTTCTGGCATCACAGTAACATTTTGATGGGTAGGGTTGGGCAGGGTTGGCGAAACCTACAAACCCCATCTGCAACGCCACAGCTTATTTTTAGACCACAGACCATTGGATGAGAAACTCTCGCCTTTAAAAGTTACTGCTTTTCCAGGAGATGCAGCTAAACTGAGAATAGTAAAGGTTTCTTTCTCCTGAAGTTCTTCTGCTGCCAGTCTTACTGTAACAGGAATTAAAAGAAAACCACTGTTCCTCCCTGCAGCCTGTCCTCAACAGCACTAAGTGGTTGGGTTGCATGTAAATGTCAGCCACTAAGGAGCTTTAAACATTATGACTAATATATCAGGTTCTTGGCCAAAGAGACCAAGTTCAGATGGAGGGAGCAGATGGGAGAGAGAAGAGCTTCTTAGGAGGAGGAAATGACATTTCTCTACTCCCTACAGTCCATGAGCCCAGCTGCCCTACATTCTTATAAGATTTATTTTTAATTTTTAATTTTTTTTCATATTTTGGTAATAGGAAGGGGGAGCTCACCCAGTTCTTGAGCCTTGAATTCACAAATTGCAGCAGTAAGGGGAGACAGGTAGTGTCTGGAAACATGAACCAGGGGCCTGTCCCATGAGCAGGATTCCCATGGTTTCCAAAGAGGAAAGAATCTCTTGTAATCATGATGATTAGAATATTCGATTAGAGAGGATTTACCATTTTCCCCCCACTTATTGCCATCCTTCCACTGTGAGCTGTTCAAGTACCCAAGTAAAAATGCAAGCCGCTGTATGCTAAGATAACACCCACAACATCTCCAGTCTCAACAATTGACACCTTCTCCAAACCGGAGGCATAGTTGTGGGCACAAAGATGGCCCCTCAAAATGCCAACCTCTTCATTAACCACTTGGAAGAGGAATTTGTAGAAAACTGCACCATCAAACCTGCACCATATCTGTATTACATAGATGATATTTTCATCATATGGGCTAAATACTTAGAGTCACTTACTGACTTCCACCACAGGTTGAACAACTATGACCACTCGAGCAAACTTTCTTGGAATACTCCTACATTAACATCAACTTTCTAGACACTACTGTCCACACCTGGGATAGTACCCTACAAACTGTCAAATGCAAAAAATGCACAGGCTGTCATACTTAGGTTCACAAAACCAACAACCATCCCAAATACACCAAAAAAAGCTGTAATCTACAAGCAGGACCTCAGATGCCACTCTTTCCGCTATGAGGAGAATGCTTCTGACGCCAGTCTAACATCTGCCTTTATAGTACAAAGACAGCCCAGATGATGAAAATGTTTCAGTAGAAAAATAGACTATATCTTTGAAAGACCTGTGGTAATCTCCTGCAATAGAAAAAGAAAACCCACTGTAACGACACACCCCTGGTGGTAACCTACCACCCCACACTGGAATCAACTAGGCGAATCATGAAACAGTTAAAACCTGTACTCGACAAAGATCAAACCTTGAGAGAAATATTCCCAACTGCTCCATTTCTGGCCTCCTCCACAACCCCCTTGCCCAGCTCATCACCATAAGCAAAATCCTCATTGTTGAGCAAAGATCAAATGTGACAGTTTTGCTGTAACAGTAGATGTTTACATCAACACATCTCCACTGCTACAACTATCAACACCCTCTAATAACAAATCTGTTAGAATCCTACACATAGCTTTCCTAAAATGTGATATACTTGATCCAGTCTACCAAATGTTGTCATGGTAATTATGTGGATGAAACTAAACAGGAACTATGCACTAACATGAACTCTCACAAAAAATACATAAAAGATAGAGACGCACAAACATCTGTAGGAGCACATTTTTCAGAGAACACCCACTTCCTTTCTCACCTCACCTGAGCTATCCCTAGGGGTGTGTGGGGCCCAGGGCATATCAGCCCATACGGGGCCCAGGATTGTCAAGTGCAGGGAAACGGGGGGGGGGGGGTGGCAAGCAGCCAGAGTGCAGAGCCAGCGGTGCGCAGGAGCCGCAACAGAGCTGGTGGCGCATGGTGGCTATAGTGGGTCCTGTATGGCACTGTCCCCAGAGCCCAGGGCGGTTGCCCTGATTTGCCCCCCACCAGGAACAACTCTGCATCTCACTATTCTTGTGCTTAAGGGAAGTCTACCAAACACTTTAAAAGTGATTTGGGAACAAAAATTCATAAACTGGCTTGAGACTAAGAACCAAGGGCTGAACACTGATTTTAATAGCACACTGTAATCTACCCAATTCCTGAAATGCGTCCTTCACATTACAGGTGATAATGACCTCCTCCCTTTGGACAGGTCTTGATCTTCCATTAATTTTCTTTTCTTATGCTTTTTTTTCCACCCCTTGGAATTTCTCCTCTCTCTCTTTTCCAATCCCTACCCACTGTTTTTATTCATCACTATGTCTGCTTCTTTCAAACCGTGTACTTAGTCCAATGAAGGATAGCACCCCCCACAAAAACTCCTTGCCTCTTGCATGCATGGCCTCTTGGACCATCATGGCTATATCACTCCAACACTATAAAAGTAATACAGTAATAATTCACAATATAGTATGTATTACAGATTTATTGTTTCATTTTTGAGGTGACTGAAGGCATGAACGTTTAATGTGATCAAGGTAACCCAAATAGTCTACTAATTTATAGCTTTTTATGATTTAGGAACATTATTAAGATAATTTGTTTATCCTTGCCATTCTGTTTTCTTGCTATTTAAATCAATCCAGTTAAACTAATATGTTTTGAGGGCCCTTTGTCATCTGTTCTCAAAATAGAAGGATAATTGCAGAAGCCATTCTTATTAAATACTTGTCACTTCAGAGATGTGGTGACGATAAATACTTGACTGTTCATTTACTGGCAAGCCATGTTTCAGTTAAAAACAAAAGCAGTGTAGAAAATGGCATGTAAAACTGTTTGCCTAGCTTAGTGCCTTGGTTGCTTCTATTTCCTGTCATTTTACTTCAAGTCAAATCAGCTTGGGTTTTAGACAGTGTCTTGAGGACATTTTATTTCACCTTCAAATACTCATTCAACATCATATTAACACATTTGAAACACATATGGAAGTCTGTTTTTTTATTAAATACTTTAGTTTAGTTTTCATTTTTACCTCAAGACTTTTCATGTGATTTTTCTGTATAGAAAAACTCCTTTTTAAGAAACATAAATTAAACCAGGGCTGGCCAACCTGTGGCACAGGTGCTACAAGTGGCATAGGTAGCCTCTGTGTGTGGCACATGGCAGATTGAGGAGGGAGCATAAAGTAAGATAGGGAAGAGAGCAGAAAGCAAAGTAGCAGATCAGGCAGGGAGAACAGGGCTGGCAGCAGAAAGCAGAGCAGCAGATTGGGCAAAGGAAGGGGATCAGAAAGGTACTTGAGTGTGTGGGGCTAATGTGGGGCGTGCCTGCAAACAGGTTAGCCCACAATGGGCTAAAATACATATTGATTAAATTACTGAAGTAATTTTAGAAACCCACATTTCTAAATTTTAACCAGATCTTCAGAAGTTAAAAATTCCTACTATACACTTTACTACATTCAGATCGCTGAGGGGGAAACCTATAACTATAAATAATGTAGTCCATTTAGTGGAAAACCTATAAGAGAGCAGTACATCAAAATCTGCTATTTACTTGACACAATTTGCACAGTGAGCTCATTTTTGTTGCAAGTAAATCACCTCAACATAAACAAGAACTTTAGCCAAACAAGCAAGAATTCACAGTCAAACTCAAGAGAGTCATAAATCTGAAGTTTCTACATGAAAAAAATGACACCGCTCCAATGCTTATGTCAGAGTTTTCAGCATCCAAGAAATTCATCTTATTAGTGTATATCATATCATTACTATTCACTGAGATGCAGGAACATAGACTCTGCAAACAGACTAAACTGGACAGATGGGTAAAGCTTTTTTTATGATGTTCCCAGAATGGCTGTTTTTTGTGACATGCCTCAAAACCCCTTTTTAATTTTCCTCTGCTAAGTATGCTTCATTGAACAAACCAGTTCAGCACCAGGTCTGAAAAAGTCAAGAATCCACAAGCTCTGAACTCTGTTTATGACCTCAGAGAGACCGAGATCAGTGCAATGAATCCAGAGTAAAATACTTTCATGTTAAAAAAAAAAATCAGAAACAAAAAACATGTGTTTCATGTGAAGATTAGGGGAAGCTATGAATTTCATAGCTGTCCAGTCCAAATCTATTTACACAATTTTTTTCTGAGGGGGAACTCTCTTGATGAGTGAGATAAGCATGGGTCATAAATTTGAAACTTTATTACTCTCTTGTCAACATTCTACCTGCTCATACATGCTCCTGGTAATCTAATCTTGCTCAAGCAAAGGGAAATCTGTCTGTGGAATCAAGAATTGCAATACAGTCTTTATATTCCAAGGCACTAGACCACTTTAAAACAGTTGTTTGCAGATCAAAGTCTACTGATAAAACACTGAAGTAGTTGAAAGGATTCTATCATTATCTTTACTTTTACAGCATTACAAAGCTCTAAGCATAGATATACATTACATAATTCTATTTCCACCTTTAGCTCCATTATGCAAAAAGGCTATCCAGTCCAGACCCTCATGACCAAACTAGAGCTATTCCAGTATGGGAAAGCGTTCTCTGCAAATGCTTGTATATCTGTCTGCTTCAGGGTAAAAGTGCATTTAAACTGTCCTAGGTGTTGTGTGTGTTCATGCCCTGAAAATGCACATGCCAGAATACTAAACAAAAGCAGTGTATTAACAGAACATTTACATGCCAACTTTTCAATCCATACAAAGTTAGCTGCTTATCCAGACAGGTAACATAAAGGTTACCACTTGATTTATGAGCCTAACAAGTATATTATTCTGCAAATTATGAATGATAAATATCCACAATGAACTGTTTATGAATAACCTGCAGGCCAAGAATTAGTCAGTGGAAAATTCAATATCATTTTGTATAGCAAACATAGTATATAATTTTACTTAGAAAAAAAACAGATGAAATTCATTCCATAAAATCTTTTATTCAAATTATTTGCTAAGGTGTAGACTGGACCATGTTAACTAGTATAACACAAAGAAGTAGGTGAGAGGCAGAAGTTTCTGCACAGCTTTGAGACCAGGTGCCAAGGCCCTATCTTTCCAGATAGTAGGGAATTAAGTTCCTGCTCAGACAGGTGTGTCATTAAAATAGGGTTTAGAACTGAAGGCAGAAAACTCATAAGACCAGCTTAAGAAGAGCTAAGCAGAAGGAAAGCTTGCCACAGTCTGAATTTCAAACGTGTGGGGGCACTTAGAACAAATGTAGTACAGCAGAATAAAATCAATCCAAAAATAACATCCTGAAGGCCAGACTGTGTTTCCTTATTCTCCACTGAGGACAGAGAGGTTGCTAGTGAGGGTAATTGCTCATCAGTTTAAGTAAGGGGTCACAGTCACTCTTAAAATATAACTCTTGCCAATGAGAGGGTTTGTATTCAACAACAGTTACTAGATAGTGGTATCTCAGACTCAACAATCATTCCATGTTATTGGTATAAAAGAGAACGGAGATATCTTTGATACCATAATAGATTAACTGCTTGTTTTTTTATGTTTATTTAAGTTCACAAGTAGCATGATAGAGTCCTGATTCTCTGATTGCTCTGGAATCTAAACAATAAATACTTAATATTCTGTATGCATCAAAGGGAATCTCAGCAACAGCAGTACAGTTGTGCATCAGCAGTAAAGACATTTTTCATTCTTGGACTAACCCAGTGGGACTTTTGCAAGCACCATTAATGCAGGATCAGACCACTATATAAAAGACCAAAAAAAATTTTAAAACTATAGTATGGTGAATTAATAGAATGACTACAATCTAATTATACCCTAATATGTCAATTAAAATTTATCATTAGCCCTGAGGGTTATTTATTAATAACTTATGAATAAGGACTCCCAAAATGGTGAGATGTTAGAAAAATTTTAAAAATTAGTTCTTTTTATTCACCTTCTGTTTTTTTGAGCCTTTGGAGTCTTGCCCGCAAACTTTTCTTTACAGCCAGTATGGAAATAAAAGTACTCTTTGAATACTGAGATACTTGTGTGATTGCATGACTCCAGGATCTTGGGCTTCAGGTAAAACAAATATTGTGAGACTCAGTATATAATCCTGCCAACAATGACTTGTGAAAACAGAATTTATGGAGTACTTTTCCCCAGGTAGCAAGGTTATTTGGCCTATATCTTCTGTATATTTATGGGGACTCCCTGTATAGAGAGCCAGCACAAGGTCTTTCCATCATTTCACTCTCATTTAAGATCTCAAATTAGACTTAAGTGGCGCACAGGCCTTGTACTGCCCCCTTTGCCTAGGGGTGAATTTCATCTGCAATGGATATTGATCTCATTGCGACTGCTGCTGCTTTTACATTAGGTGTAAATTCATGCATAATGCATCCTTTAGATAAACAAAATGATTTTTACAGCTACCAGGCATTACTTCTCTGGCTGAATAAGCTGCATGAAAATTTCATAGAAAATGAAACCAATTTTTCAAACCCATCTTCATGTGGGAGAAGAGGCAGAACTGTATACTATATTAGCTTCCTGATTTTAATGCTTAAAAATACCTCACTATTAACACATGCCAAAATGATGAATACAGAATTAGAATTTGGTAAAATGATAAGTTATTTCCAGTCAACATGCCAATAACAACTAAGCAACCATTTCCTAATAGAAGGGGTGGGGGTTTGCTGCAGAAGCTAATTTTGATGTGCCTATTACAGGTTATTTAAGTTACAAGGTTAGTCAGAAAAAAAGCCTGTAGAATCTCTTCAAATATTACACAGTAGTAAATCTTGTTTATAAAGCCAGTACTGTTCTTTTTTAAAGTAGAAATAATTTTGCGTATAAAACGGCACAGAAGCTTTAACTGCTTCAACTAGCTCTCAGTGGATCTTTTTGAACTATAATGGTGATTTCAAAATGTTTATTAAAGTGAGCAAGCCAAACAGCTTTGCTTTGCCATCCAGTATATAAAACGAAGGAATTTAAAAAAAAGTTAAGACTTAAAAAAAAACACAACTCACAGGCTACAACTTACAGAGAATTTAAAGGTTGTCGCTGGAAACTGTCAACCAAGTGGATGGCAGTCAAGAAGGCTAATGGAAGATTGTGACATGTTAACTGTGTGATATATATGAAGGCAAGTTCAAAGCTGCAAAATATAGTGCCTGAGGAGAATGGCAAGGCGCCAGATGCTGCCGCTGGCAAAATGTCTACAAGTTGTTTCTCTGACATCCAAAAGAAGGAGGTAGTGTGTCAGAATATGGTGATGGTATGCTGCACTTTCTCACCTCCCGTACCAGCCAGGTTCTGATTGCTTCAAGATTAGTTAATGGAAGATAGGCTGAAGTCTGGATAAAAATACTGTAGGAAAAGGAAAGCGCATGTGAAGTCTAGCACATATCAGGATAGAGGCTAGAGAACTAGCACAGTTCTGATGCGCAGGAATAGCAACTATGAATTCCATACTCTCACCATCTTCACAAAGGACAGGGTGAGAAAAGATGTAAGGACTGATCACAGCCAGGGGAGCCCAGATAATTAGATCTATCAGCAGTCAAATTACAAAAGGAATGTAGCCTAGGGACTTTGTGCAGGCAGAAAGAGATAGATGTCTGCCCTATCACCCTATCTATGACTTACCCTTTACCACTGAAATTCACTCACCATAGTTCAGTGCAGTAAGACAAGGTCCACCTCATCAGCTGTGAGTATGTGAGTGATGAAAGGTTTCTTTACTACAACCTTCCACTAAGCCCATATGAGTTTTGGAACGTAGGTGTCTTGTTTCTTTGAAACGTGACTGAATATCCTATAATAAGCATTGGGTCATTAGTATTTGGGTATTTTCTTTTTTTTGTGTAGTTGCAGGATGATGTTTCCACTATTTGTATTGCCTTGCTTGTAATAGATATGTAGGATAATGCAGACGTTGATGTCTCCATTTATTTGCTAGTGTTAGATCCCTAACATGCATCTTTCTGTATAACTTTCAGGGGATCTGGCATGGTGCTAAATTGTAGGAAATAGCTGAGTTAGTGAAAGCTTTCTCCAGTATTTTGCAATCTAGGATGTGAAGTGGGTGAAATATAGCTTTTTTGGTTTTAAAATGTCTTCAGATTCAAACTGATGGTCTCAGGGTCTTTTTGTCCATTAACCTGTTTGACTCATTCTATACTCTGGGGAAATGATAGGAGTACAAATAGTTGTAGATGTCTTTATTTCTATGACAAGTTAATCTGCAGGTGTCCATCCTGAGCTGTAGTAACTACTTGAGAGAGAAAGAAGGGATGACGTGGATAGTATTTAATTACAGTTCTTTATATCATGTTTTTAAAATGTCTGTTGGGTCCTAGGCAGCAGAAGGAAACAACACTCCGTGCTTAGGAAAACAGTGTCAAACACTCCTGGAACCAAATCCAGTGTAGTTGACCTTTCTGATATGATGAACTGAAATTGGCCCAGGATGTCTGAACATGATGGCAAAACATAAGTTTTCCAATAAAAAGACTTAAATGGTAGAAGGAAAACAAATTGATCAGCTGGATAATCAAAGTCAGTAGCAGCAAGTTATTTAATAAAGGGAAACAGTTTGCCCCTTAAAAATGTATATCACAAAAAGGGGAGGAGGATGAAGATCTGAAAAATCTAATGTCTGAACAGGTATTATCATAATTTACAGATGTTCATTTATTCAATTCTTACAGATATTGTTCAGTTGGTGATAATACATTTGATTCTGAGTTAACAGAAGGCATCATAATTAGCAGGATCTTCATGGCAGCTGTAAAATCTACCATTAGTATATTGATCCATAAGACTTAAACATGAACCCTTGTCAAGAAAAAAGTAGAAATAAATAGTGGAGACAGACATAATATAAGATAAGAACAGCTAGTGCTGTTTCATTTTTAGTGCTCTGTGACTGTCCGGAGTTTTTATTTAACTCCCTGGATGGCTTCTGTATGTCTTGTTTTATTAAGAATATTTAGGATGTTGAGATTTCCTTGATGAAAAGCAATACTTGCAAATAATACTTCTCTCTCTATTTTGCGTGCTTTCGTTTTTGAGCCAGTGTAAGAATGCTGGACAGTATCCAAGTCTGAATCTTTATGAATATGACATCAAAATCAATCAGATCCTCATTTCAGTGCCAAATCCATGGAAACTATAATTTTGGAAGCACAGATAATATACGAAGGCAAGATATTCCAAATACTTGACAAACAGCTCTGGTACCTCCCTCTACCTCCAGCATGCTTCAAAGTCACAAATACTTTTTACAAGGACTTTGCAAGATTATTTTTTTGCTACCCCTGTGCAGCCATATATAACAGGTTGCTAAATTATGAGGTTTCACAGTTGCACCTTCTAGTAGCTCTTAAGGTGGGAACGTTTCATCATTCTGGGGAAAATATTATGAAATATATGGAGTCATTTTTTTTTTCTCTGAAATATATCCAGCAGATGGCTTGTTCTGATCATGGAGGAACAACACCAAGTGATTGATTTAAATTATAAAATAAAATTAGGAAACAAAGAGCAAATGAATATAAAAAGGCCAACAGTGTCTGCTTGACACACCCCACCCTCTTAGAAGGGGTTGATCCTGTTGCTAAAACATTAAAGTATGGACTCACTGAGGCAAAGGAATGTATTAGCACAGATGGAACAGGAAGAGGAAGAGGAAGAGAGGATCTTGGGTATGGGCTGAGCATGGGTAAACCAGCCAAATTTAGGGAAGAGATTTGAGCTGATCTTTTTATCTGTTTTTATTTTCTGTTAATAAACCCCAAGTTAGGGAGAGAATTTGGGCGACAGGCTGAAAAAGGCACCTGCTTACAATGGAAACTTGAGAGTTTATAAAGATCACATCAAATGATCATGGGGGTTTCATATCACTGATTTGCAGTTTAATGTTTATCCTGTATGTGTTGATTAATAGACACACATGTATTAACTAGACTGCAAACATATCATGCAGTTCTTTCATCTGTCAGTGTGCTTTTTGTACCACTGCCAGGATTCATAATTTTCCAGGATCATGGACACTAGCATAGCCAAATGATGTATGTTTTCTCAATGAAGAGAACATCATTTGATTGAATTTCTCCTTAATCTACAGCCTTTCTAATAATAAATGTATTAATCAAAACTGTACCTGCCTTTGAACAAAGGCCAAATTAAATCATAATCCACTGTGTACCCTTCTGTTTGGGAGGACCTTGACTACAGAGCTTCATGGATTTCAGTGGGGCTAACACACAAGAAACATGCGTTCCTTTGAAATTGAGCAAAACAAGCAGCCAGAAAAGAAACTGGGAATATGCAGAGTGTAGTGTTAGTAAAATTCAGTTGGTTAAAAGCATATTAGCCGTCAAATACTTTGCATACAAATAACTACATAGAAGTTGCCTCACAGTCAGGGGGCTGTTTAGATATAGCTCTGCAGTCTGTCCTGTTTGATAAATCTTTTAAATAAGTCATTTATATTAAGTCAGGACTTCAATCACATTTGACTGGCATGCAAGAAAATGCAAAACATGTTTTTTCAGGGGGAGGGGGATCAAATAAAAACCCCCAATGATTTAAATAGTTCGTTTAATATTCAAAGCACTGAGTGCAGTGCAAAACGGGGCTTTGATTAAACAGGAAACATAAGGCATGCAGGGAAGGAGACAGAACTGCTACAGCTGGTAAAGGAAAGTGGGGGAATGAGTAAGGCTTCAGCTGTGTCACCAGCATTTTGCTACCTGGCAAGAGATGGTCAAAGGAAGGTTACAGAGACCCAGATCCAGGTCAGTTAGGGACTCATCAATGCAAAAGGAGTCTGCAGCTACTAGGTAAAGGCATAATGACAGCCATTTGAACCTCCCAGAGCAACACGGAAGGGCCATGCCAAGGACCTAATTGAGAATGATAATTTTTTACTTTTGCCAAACTGGGATAGGATTAAGCTTTGTTTTAACCTGGTCTATCGGCTTACTAAAACCTGATTTGAACTGATGTGGAAAAAACGTACAAATCATAATAATATAATGTTCCAGAACTATCAGCTTCTTCCCATGCCCCAAGAAACAAGCCCTCTCTTTATAACTGTGCAAAGCAATGAACATCAGTTTGTCTGTAGTAGAAAGCATACATTTCTGGCCCTAGTAGTTTCTGAAATATCAAATCTTAAATGTCACTGATCCCACAGTTTAGCAATGTGGTTGCTTGTGGTGGTTCAGTATTAAATGGGCACGTACCAGGTCTTGAACAAGTTTAGCTTTCACTACCTGAAATGTCATTTTGTAGGGTTCCCCATTTAATACATAAATGCCAGATGCCAAAGAGATGCTTGGTGACCTTTCTGTAATAATAACTATCATTTTTCCTTAAGGCATGCTGATTTTCTCCCCCAAAGCACTATGGGCTTCTATACACATTCAGAGAGGCTGCTTTGGTGCGCTGTAATTACATTGCGTTGCAGCAGACTTGATTAATCAAGTCTGCTGGAGCCTGGTAATTATCATGATCTCAACTTAACTATGTCAGTTTACATCAGCTCAAGATCTGGCCTTTGCCATTAGAATCATATACTTGTTGTAAAATACAGGAAAGGTGAAGGTCCATAATGGATTATGGTATGTTTTTGTATCTGTAGGGACTTTCAGCATGGTAAAATAAAAACAAAACTGAAGCAAGGTATCTTCTGCTCTTTTCAATTCAGCTGTAGCTTGTCTGCATTCCTATACAGAGCAACAGTTTGTAGAAGCTTGAGCTCATATAGAAAAAGGAATAAAAAAGCTCCTGAAAACTTAAGCAGTTCCTGGTGAGTGTCAAGGGTTGTTTTAATAATCCTTTAGGAAAGTATAAAAATACTGTGGTGTACTTGTAGTCAAAAAGAATAATTTACCAATAGCTCCCTTGTACCTTCCATTTATGACCTTCTGTTATGCTGTAAGGATATAAGCACCAACAGGAAAAAAACACTTTCAGGCAATGTCCATCTTAACATTAGTCTAGTACTATAAAAGGTCTTTGCATGCCTTGCCTAGAAGCAATAGGACCTGTCTACGCTGCAGCAATAATAGCCCCAGTACAAATAAATTTGGCAAACCTGCCAGTGCTAAATCCACCAGTTTCAAGTGCTTGTCTTTCAAAACCATTTTTTTTCCATGCTCCTGAAAAATGGTATGTTCCAGCTAAAAAAAAAAAAATGGGCTAAGGTCTATAAATTGGCACATTTTGTAAATCCATTCAGCTGTTTAATAGCTTAAAATAGAAATTATGTAGTCTGTTGAACTCAGACCTCTTGTTTAGGAAAACTCATTAAGGGGACAAAAAATAACCAGAAGAAATTCATAAATGGCATACAGAAATGGCACTGAATACCTAAAGGGTTCCTTCATTTTACATAAAATGTAAAATTTGGGGAAGTTTACACAAAAATATAACAAATGCTCAATCTGCATATTCATGTCATGCACTCTTGCAACATAGGGTGCACCCACACATACAAGCATGTGCACTTGCAGCAGCTCAAATAGAAGCAGTGCAAATTTGAGCCGGGGCTTTTTGCTTCAGCGCATATGGTCAGACATGCACTTTGGTGTGGATCAAATTGTGCCACTTGGGGCAAAATAACCCTGCCTGGCTCCTTCTGGATCTGCAGCCAGGGGGAGCTAGAGCCTGGGGCCAGCACCTGTGCTGTCCCCAGCAGTATAAAAAGCTGCCCTGTCCTGGCCCCAGCAGTATAAAAATCCGCCCTGGGAAGTAGCTCAGGGCTACCAGCTCTCAGGAGCTTCTGGGGCCCAGTCAATTGGTACCTGGGGACACTACCCCTTGTGCCAGCTGGACTGCTGAAGCAGCCCTGAGAGTTCCCTGCCCCTCTACCCACTGCAGCAGTCTGGCAGTGGGGGCTGCTGCCTGGCTGTGACCTTCTATGCACCTGCCAGACCTGGATGGGGACTGCAGAGCCAGTAGAGGCATCTGCCCCTCTGGGCCAGCTGCCAGTGGACTGCGGTTGCAGGGTTGGCCTCTGTGAGGCACTACTGCCATGTGTGCCCCCTGCCCGGCCATCTAGGCAGCTATCACCCAGAAGATGTTCTGGGTGTGGTGGCCTGCTTTAAACTGTCAAAGCATGTCCTCCTGCTGTTAACACCCGCCCCTTCCTCCTTCCACCTCTGAATTCAGCATCAGGAGAGAAGAGGGATAAGTGGCAGTGGTGCTCTGGCCTGAGGCTCTGGGGCTGCATGAAAGCAGGGCACTGCTGCTCATCTCCAGCTGCTGAATTTATGGGCGGGGTGGGGAGGAGCGAAAGGGAGAGAGTTAACAGGAGTGGTACTTATTACCTCTTGGACTCTGGCAGACCCTGCACCAACTACCTTGTAGCGCTGTACTGACATGCCACTGAGTTCAGAGAGCTCACTAGCATCCAGGAACACAGCTTGGGGCGTTATCCATACTCTTTGGCAGCCATGTGACACATGCACAATGAGCTCTTTTCATTGCAGATACTAAAGGTGGTGTGCCTGCCCCTGCCCCCCACCCAACATGATCCTAGATCCACCCATGACTTTGGCAGTATTGTAATGATTACTACTATTGAGCATGCATCCCTTAGAATGCAAAATGCCTTTTGGCTATGAAGTCATTAGATGCTATTTTTTTTTGCTATGAATTGTTTATATATTTTCAGATTTTAGGATATAAATGACTGCATGGATCTTTCCTGCTAATAAAGCTCTGGAGATGTTTAACATTACTATACATGATGTATTAGTCATCTTATTGTTTAGTAGGAGGCTTGGTTTGAAACTATGGTTTTAAATTGGTATGTGCTAAATGTATTTTTAAATATTTTTAAAAGAATCACTATATGAATTAAAATACAAAACTCTTTGAATGAGCTAAGGTTGTTGTCTTTGTAGAGTAAGGAGTTAGTATCTTCTCCATAACAATGATTATTAATTGTCAAAAAGAATGACAGTTCAGGAGATCTTCTCTTCAGAAGGGAGACTGCATTCAATTCTTTTGCATCCAATACATCCATTAAAATTTTCATTAACGTATCATTGCTTCTGCTTCTGTAAAATGTTGAAGATATCCAGGCACATACTTAAAAGAAAAGTTTCAAATACCAGGAAGCCAAACAACAACGGTGACGCTTTTCTTGGTTAATTTTGGTAAATTTTGTTAGGGGGAAAAAAAACCCTTCGACAAGTAACTTCTGCATACTCTCTGAGCCCCACTCTCTGCACACATACAAACATACACACACATTTAGGGCCCTTCTCCTTCCAGAACGAACATAAATAAGTAAAGATCCTTTTATGATATAAAATGTGCATCCCAAATTCAAATAAATTCTTTTGATAAATATTTCCTCTTACTTGGTGACCTGATCTTGTTACTTAATCCATATAAATAATGAACAGTTATCAAAAAACCCAAAATGGTTATTACATTCTTCATAATCTCCTAGTCCTGCAAGCCAAAGATAGCAGCATAATTAATATCCATGATAAACGGCTGAAAGCTGCTGCTTTGTTTCTCCATCTCTGTCTCTCTTTTGGTATAGAAAGACACTGATGAGAAACTGTTGAGCCCTTTAAATACGTAGTCCCCCATCTTCTTTTTTAAGCAGTTTTACAGAAGACCAGCCTCTGAAGCATCAAAAATAATGGATTCTTTTCATTGTTTTAAAAATGCAAAATGAGTGCCCTGTCTTGCAGTATTTTCATTGTATTGAGAAGACAATCCATGTGGAAGAGATAAAAGGCATGCACATTCCCAGTTCACCTCCATGTGGATGAAGAAGAACAAAACCTTAGGGTGATACATCTTTATCAACAACTGCCAGTCACTATATGTTTTGCCTTATGCAAATGTATTAGTGTGCATTTGCTGAATTTGTTCATCAAAGCATAATCCTCCTGGAAACAGAAATGCTGACAAGTAGAAAGAGCCATCACATGGAGTGCTTTGGCAGACCTGCATTAAACTTGTTGCCTGTTGTGGTTTTATTATCCTTATAAATTGCAAGGATAAATAATGCTTCATGAAATTAAGCCTTATAGTAAGGTTTCATATTTCTCCTGCAACCTCAATTTTAGAGAATGGTTTTGACCTAATTTCCTGGCCCCCTGTTCTCTTACTACTGAAGTGTTTTTCCCATTGTTACTATTAAATACATTTTACAAAATGTATTACTTTTGGGCTTCTTTTTTGAAAATCCTTTTGATTTAAAATATGCAAGTTTTCCCAAAGCCCTACGTAATTTAATCAAATACCCATCTTTGTGAGTCAGACTGTAGTACTTCAATTAATACACATTTTTTCCATGTGGAAAAATCTGGCAGAATTATAATATGGGAAATGTGTGTTTGCTCAACACTGTGTGCATCTACATGAGGCGCTAACTGTGCAGTAGCCTAATAACACTGAGCAGTAGTAGTGTGCCGGGCAGAAACCATGCTAAAATGCTAGTGCACAGCAGTATTAGAAGTATTTGGCTACTGCGTAGTAAGCATCACTAAAAACCCACGTGCTGGTGCTGCTGTGCACGAGTTACTGCTCATTGATTTAGTACTTGGTTATCCAAGTACTAAACTTAATGTGCAGTAACTATAGTGCATTAATGAACGTGTAGATGCACCCACTATGCAGATAAAATGCATCTATCCACACACAGAGATTTTACTGATATGGTTCACAGACAGGAAAGTGCCTAAGAAATAATTCTAATATAATAAAGGGCTTCGTCTGTCTGTCTGTCTGTAACGCTCTTGGAGCACTTTGATTAATTATTGAAACAACCAATCAGAGTGCTCCAAGAGTGTTCCAGACAGGAGGCAGTAGCAGTGGTGTGGCAGAGTGCTGCCACAATGGCCCTGCTCCTTGTAGGCAGCCACAGCATGGGGGATTGGCCAAGGGGGACAGAGGGGTCAGCAGGGCAAGCTTCCCCCCTTGCTCCTGGGAGGCAGTGGTGCTCCATTCCATCCTCCCCCCATCATTACTGATGTGCAATTGGCTAGTTATGTATAAATGGTTTTTTAAAATAATTAGAGGTGCACCAATACATCAATCCAATATCAGATTAACACCAATATAAAGAAAATTGGCTGTATTGGAAATCGGCCAGATGTGACCAATAATGTGGCCTATAAATGGCCTGTGCATGTGCGTAGCCACAGCTTAGCACATAGGTAGCGAGGAGCAAAGCCCAGCAGTTTGGAGAGCTAGTAAGTTTGTTGTGGTGGACAGGGAGGAGGGAGGGAAGGGGCATGGGGGTGGGCAGACAAGGCCCCCGCAGTGAGGGAAAGAAGGAGTGGGGCTGGGGCTGGGGCTGGGCCTGAGGTGGGTGCTGCCCAGCCAGGGTGGGGCAGGGCATGGGATGGAGCCATGGCTTGTCTGGAAGGTGTGTGTGGGGGGTGGGGAGGGGTTCTGCTGCTGCATGCACCCTGGGAGGGCACATGCACGGGGATGTGATGGGGATGTGCCCCTGGATCTGCATGGAGCAGGGACTAGGGCTGCGCCAGGCTTTTCCCAGTGGGGGTTGGGCTGGGCTGTGCTTGGGGTGGGAAGTGGTGGCACTGGGGAGGAGGCGGGAAAGCCCACCCTGCACAGATTTGGAGGGCATTTGCCCCCCACTATGCCCTCTGGGGGTGTGCGCAGCAGCAGGAGCTGTCTCACCCTCCCCACACCCCCTGGATGAGCCATGGCTCCATCCTGCTCCCTGCCCCGCTCTGGCTGGGCAGCCCCTGCCCCAGCTCCACTCCTTCCCTCACCACAGGGGTCTTGATCTGAACCCCTATGCCCCTTCCCTCCCCCCCTCCCCTTCCCCTTCCCCCACAACAGACTTAGCAGCTGCATGCAGGCCATATCGGAAATTGAATTAGTATCAGCTGATATGTCTCCTTAAAAATCGGCTATTGGTATCAGCCCCAAAAATCTGTATCAGTGAACCCCTACATATAATCTTTTATATTTTTCACTCAGATGTTCCATAGGCATCCAAGCAGATGTTCATAACTGATATGTCCGAACTATTCAGTTTATCAGCTAGTCCTGGTTGACTGAACCTTGTCCTGGAAACAAAATATAATCTGCAAGATTTATTGGTAAAGAAACACCAGACCCCTGCATGACTAATATAATGTGCTACTACTGTTCTTATGGGGTATAGCTTTATATTACTTTTGCAAGCTGGGTCTGGTCTAGTCCAAAGCACTATAACTAAAGTCATCCAGTGATAAATCTGATTGTTTAGGAGACCCATAAATCATCAAAAAGCTTATTTAAAACAACAGGTGTACATGGCAACTGTTTCAATCATGTTAAATGCTGAGAGTAGCTGCTTCTGTGCCGTGTTTACTTTGGTACTGAGTCACACAAACACCTCCAACTACACAGTCATTCAGGATTATTAGAATGATTTTCACAGGAATTTTACTTACCCTAAATTTGGTCCTTTCTAAAGTTACCATGACCTACTCGTAATTCTTTCCCCATGTGGCTCTCCTTTTGACAGGTTGAGTCAACATCAGAAAGAGACTGTTCAAGCTGCACTGACCTCAAAATCATTCTAGAAAATATTTAGACTTTAACAAAAAGCCAAAAAATGTTAATATTGCTCTGGGCTGGAGCTTTATTTTAATCTGTACTGATGAATAGTATCACTATGTATATTTTCCTACTATATATTTTTTATTTCTTGGATATCCTTTTTCTGTATTTCATAAACTAAAACTTAGTATACAACGGACTGAAGTCTGATATCCTCCCACCAAAAGAGCAAGAAAATACCAAGTTATGAGAGAGTTCTTAACCATACACAGATGCTCAAAATTGCATGGTTTTGATAGTAGTTACAGGATCTGTGACATTGCAAGGAACTTCCTTCTTCCACCATATGCTAATGAACACCCTATATGCAGCACATTATTTTCCCTGTCAGTATAATTCAAAATGATCTCAAAAAGTCCCCCCAAAGATCCATAGCACAAACCATATAGCTAGCATACATTAAACTTGAATACTTCCTAAGGTTCTAAATCAGGTTAGGGGAATTCAGACATAAGCAGTCTCAATCTACAAAGGTAGATTTATACAATCTCCAAGGATTTTAACACCGGAAATGTAGGATGACATGTTAGGGCCATGAAAGGGCAGGAGAACCACCTACTGCTGAGGAGTGAAAGACTATGGAAAGTGTGAGTGAAGAGATAAAGGAAGGTATAATAGAGAGAAAAGTAGAGAAGATTTAGATAGTAGAGAAGGATTTATCATAAGTATGTGAGAATCAGGGGAATCTGATTCTGTCATCTATAACTTCAACACAGTAGTGCCTACGCTCTAGGAGCTTGGAAAGCATGCGAAGTACTATCTCTGCTCCTTGTGCCAGGCCATCCACAGCTCCTCAGATGGTCTGGTGGGTTTCCAGCACTACAGTTCAAAATTTTTGCCACTAGGACACCTGGCCTTGTGTCCTCTCTCTTGCACTTAAGTTTGCACCACAGGCCAGTGCCATACCGATGCTATACCATAGACCATAAAGATTGGCCATCTTGTCTGAGGGTCACCTGCAATTGCAGGTCCACTGGAAACTAAGCCAAGTGGTCACCAGCTTTACCACTTCCATTTGGCCTGCAAACATTTTCAGTGTGCCCCATTTCAGCCAAAACAAGCTCTAACTTTATGGACAGGGAAAGGACAAGACATCCCCTAAGAAGTGTCCGTTAGTCAAAGAGAAGATGAGCAGCGCTTGGAGCCATCTGGCTATGAATAAACAACTTACATCTTGTATACAGCAGTTCTGCATTGTGTGTTGTTATTCCCTTCACATCCCTTATTATTTGGCAACAGCCTGTTAAAGATAGTCAAGAACTGACCACCTTGTTCTTTAAGAATGTGATGGAGAGGCTGCACATTGCATTAGGAAGAAAAAAAAAGTTCTCTGCCTGGGCAGTCTGTAGTCTCTTTCATGCTGTCTCTCAGAAAACTGCTAAATGCATGGTGTCTAGAAAACAGATAAGCAAACCAACAGAGGGTGGACCTTTGACCAGCCAGAATTATCCAAGCAGCAGAACGTGTTCTGGACTAGGGATCTGTAGGTCTAGTTGCACAACAACACTTGGAAACTGAATTTGGAAGGATGGAAGGGAAGAAAACATCCAAAGTGACATCAGAGCTTTTAAAAACACTTTAAAACTGGGGTGGTCAACCTGCCACAAGTGAAATGGGCAGCCTCTGTGTGCTGCAGCAGATCAGGGAGGGGGGAGGCATAACAGCAACAGATTGGGCAGGGAATAGGCTGCAGAGCTGCAGATCAGGCACAAGAAAGGGATGGAAGTGGCATTCAGGGAGGGCATGAGGCTGTTACTGTTTGGCTTTCTGGTATTTGAAACTTTTCCTTTACATATGTGGCAAGTATCTTCAGCATTTTACCAAAGCAGAAGCAGTGCTTAGTTAATGAAAGCTTTAACAGATGTGTTAGGTACAAAGGAACTGAATGCAGTCTCTCTTCTGAAGAGATTCTAAATGAAGTTCTCCTGAACTGTCATTCTTTTTGACTATTAATAATCATTAATAATCAGGTGCTCTATGTGCTTGTTGCAAGTGAACAAGTAAGATTTAAAGTAACAAAGGAGTAGTTTGAGCTCAGGGTTGACAAGGTTGGCCTCCACTGCTTAAAAACCAAAATCCTATTAAATATATAATTCAAGTTAGTTTAGTTGGGCAGCTGTGCTACAAGTTAGCCCATCACCCTCCTTGTGTACCACTATGAGCCCCTTGCCATGCCCAATCTGCTGAAATGCTTTCTACCTGTGCTCCCTCCCCAATATGCTGCTCTGCTTTCTGATTCCTGCCCTACCTGCCACTGTGCTGCCTGTTACATAGTTTTCTGTCCTATGCCACACACAGGGGCTTGCTGTGTGTGGGATGCGCTGCAGGTTGGCCACCCCTGTTTTCGCCTATTTAGAATGT
Source organism: Alligator mississippiensis (assembly GCF_030867095.1). Lineage (NCBI taxonomy): Eukaryota > Metazoa > Chordata > Crocodylia > Alligatoridae > Alligator > Alligator mississippiensis. The sequence continues at coordinate 219,382,789 of NC_081824.1, read as the reverse complement.
GATTGATAGGTAGGTGCAGGGGCAGATCCAGAGGTGGTGCAGTGGTGTGGTTACAGCCACTCCCCCCCTTTGATTCCTGTTCCACCCAAACTTTAAAACCAACTGGGGGGTGGGAGGGCAGCAGCATTTCTATTCAGATAAAGCTAAGAGAGTCATCTGACTTCATGGCTCATTAGCATGTCCCTACCTAATTCTGCTAATCTCTTTCCACTCCACAGGTATTAATGACCCTCTCTCCTTTTTTAATGCTTTGATGTTCTACTATTCAAACTATCCTTTCTTCTGCAATTTTGTTGTCTCTTAGTCATTCCTGAAAATGTCTCTGTTCTAATTTGCAGTCCTGTAGTCTATTTTTAGCTTTAGCTAAAAACCTTTACTCAGGTGTAATATTAACTCAAGTATAGAAATGACTGACAGTGAAGTATTGAAGGCACTGTCAAGACACTCAAGGCTAGATTTCGTTTTATGAATCGGAATAAGAGATATACATTGAACTATAATGACCATTGACTGGACTAATGATACTGGTTTTCTTCATTATTTTTGCTTAGTTTTTTGTATTTTTCAAACATTATATGTATTCTATCAAATTAATGCACATTTCAATAGTTATATCTGTTTTTCATTTTGGTTTTAAACTGAATAATGTAGTGCTAGCCTCCTACCATATTAGTAGGGCTTCTAGTTTCTCTTTAGCTGGAGAAAAATGTGTGTTGTGTTATATGTGATGATGTGCCACACCATCTGCACCCTCCTTATCACAATCCTAGGTTTGCCCATGGGTAGATAAGTTCCCTTTCTCCACTTTAATTTACTGTTAAGGTGTACCAGAAGGAGATGTAAAGGAGCTTTTGGGCTTGAAGGGTCTTGTGTACATGCATATATATACACACTCACTTCACCTGCTTGCTATCAGAAATCCAACATCTGTGATCCTCATTCCACTCTGAGATATTGCATTTACAATTGGGAAATAACTGCATAATCATAGATACACTGTGTGGCAACTGTTGTAAATGCTGGATTCTTAAGTGTGTAAATGTGGTATTCTTTAAATAAGTCAGCAATGCACATAAACATATGTGTTTTGCTAAATAGGGGTTAAGCTAAGTACATGCTATAATGTGTGTGTGTTATATGTATTTTCAGTCTCTAATTATTATTTCCTTTCTAAACTCATGGCCAGATTTTAGAGCTGACATTATATGCTATAACTTGGTATGAATTATCATAATTGTTGCTGTGAATTTAGTGTGTTGTAAAGATTAACATTCTATAATAATATGAAACATGTTTATACTATTATATTTTATAAACTCATATAAAAAGCTATTGATATAATACATTTATTCTACAGGGAGGGTACATTTCCACTATCTAATGAACAAAATATGATATGCAAATTTGCTGATACAGTGTTTGTCTTTGGGCCATGAGATATATTTAAATCTTCCTTTTTGTTGATCTGTTTTTGTATCACTTTCTGAACATATTTAGCATACAATTTATTTTTATATTTCATCTACCATACAAAGCCCAGCAAACTACTTTATAGTCGAACATAAACCAGAGGGAGAATTCTTTAGAGGTAGAAAAGAGTGAGTAGCCAGTATCCAGAGAGGAAAAAGTAGTATATAAAGAGGCAGTAAAGAAAATAAAGCTGAAATTGAATAGCGGTAAAAATGCAAATTGGTGGAAAGAAATGATGTATTTTAACCTGTTCTGACATATGCTGTTGTGCAGTCTGTCTTCAGCTATGATTGTGGGCATCAGCAGGGACAGATCTAGGGAGGGTGCCGTTACATGCCACTTTAAATTCTGCTCCAGCCAAGTTTAAAACCAACTGCTGACAGTGGCAGCAGCATTTATATTCAGGCAGCACTGAGCAAGTCAGTTGACTTCCTGGCTCATTATAATCTACTTGATTTCTTCTAAACTCTTCATGCAATGGTCTTTCCTTTCTAGTGGTCTTTAATGGTTCCACTACTCAAACTCTCCTTTCTTCTGCAATTCTGGTGTTTGCTACCTGCTCCTAGTAATGTAGCTCCCATTTTACTTTTAACTTTACCTAGAAACATTAACTCAGGTTTGGAAATGTTAACTTATGTGAACGTTAGCTCAGGAGTGGAAATAACTTTCAGTGAAGCACTGGAGGCACTGTCAAGATGCTCAGGACGGTTAGGTTTTGTTTTACGAATCTGAAAAAGACATACATGGAGTGTCTACGTGTGCCTGAATAAAGTGTGGAGCTTATTGCTCTGGAGTTAATGGCTCCTGGGTGTGCCATATGAATGTGTACCCAGGAGCCATTAACTCTAGAGCAATAAGCTCCACAGTTTATTCAGGTGCAGCACAAAGAGCCTGGGTAGAGCAGCTCCAGCTGGCAGGGGATCCTGGGGGTCAGCCTGCCAGCCTGGGGCTCAAGGTGCTGTTGAGGGGCTAGTTGGTGAATGAGAGAGTTTCAGTGCAGGGCTAGCTGGCAGTCAGTCCCTGCACTGAAGCACCCTTGTGCCCCAACCAGCCAGACATCTGGGTTTTTTCCTGGCTTGTTTTTGGGTTTTTTTGCTTCAATCGTAATTTGAATAGTATAGCTCTAGACCTGTAGGTCTAGGCCTCTTAACTGAATGGATGATTAGGGCACATAGAGTGCTGTAAAAATGGCAGATCCCACTCTAAGATAACCCTGGATTGAGCACTGTAGGTTAGAGCACTGTAATGAACACGTGTACCAGATCCCATCACGACCCAAGTTAGCTTGCATTCTGCCAGCAACCCATAGGGCTTTGCTGCACCCTACTCACCCTGCCGCCCCCCCTTGCACGGCAACACTTTGGCTCATCAAGAGTTCATCTCATCTGCCTGAGCACTAGGCTAGCCCCACCCCTAGGTTGCCACTGACAAGAGTCAGTGAAAGCTCTGTTCCCAGTCCCGCCCACATCCTCCCTATGGTTAGCTTAGATCCATCGTGCAAAGAAAACTGCTTTTTGCTGAATTCTGGCAAAGGGCAAGTTTCCTAATGGACGTGAGACTTTTGATATAAAATTGCGTTTAACTCCTGGCTATTTAACATAGTTCAGAACGGCATCAAGATAAGTTTTGTGATGAAAATGCTTTCTAATCCCAGCCTCTGCTACGGTACTTAATAGTTCTGGTACGCTGTCAAAATGTATTGTGCTTTTCAAATGCTGTTACAGAGTCCCTGGTGTAGACAGAAACCCCAAGTCCTATTACTATAAAAAATATGCTTGAACTTGAATGTAGAGCAGCACACCTACACATACTAATATGTAACATTACTGTTTCCCAACTTGTCTGGGGAAGGGCAGGAGGGGGTAAGCTGGGCTTCTGATGAGGACTGAAGGGGCAACGACATCACTGATGATGAAATCAGGGACACTGGAAGCATAGCTCCTGCTCTCCATCAGCCTGGGGAACAGGGAGTTGCACAAGACGTAGGCATTGTCCTCATTGACGACGTGAAAGTCAGTGGCCCAGTTGTGCCCCAGATGCCTGTGTTCTCTGTGTGTGTGTGTGTACACACTGTGGACACCTGGGTTCTGTGTGCATGTGTGTGTCCCAGGTACCTGGGTTCTGTGTGTGGGCATGTGGGGTGCACACAGACACACAACTCAGGTATCCTAGGTGCGCACACATGCACACACACACCAGGCATCTGGGATTCAAGCACACAAACCACAGAACCTTGGCATCCATCATACACACAGACACAGACACACACACACACACGGCATCCAGGACACGGACACGCATTTGATTGGCACAGGGTGCGTTGGTTGTCCGTTTATGGGATAACCAGCTAGTACCTCATGATCATGAGGGCACATGCTATGGTGACCTGCTGCCACATCAGGTCCAGGTGGGTAACCCTGATGTCCTGCAGCCTCCAGGAAGACTCCCACAGTGCAGCCAGCAGGATCTGTAGCAGCTCCTTGGTCTCCCTGCTTGCTTGTATATGCAGGCCAGGAAGTGAAGGCACATGCAAGTCACAATGGCAGGGGTTTGGGGGCATGTTGGCCAATGCCCAGCAGCCAGTCACGGGTGGATCAGTTTACCGTCATCCTGGAGTCTTTGGTAGCCTGGGGAGCCTGTGGGGCATGCTGAGAGGTGTGTGAGAGCCCCTGTGCTTGCTGGGCTTGGCTTGCGTAGGTAGGCTCTAAGCCCCACCCCACCAAAGGGCTAACATCTGTTCTGTTTGCTTCTGACCTAACCTTGGGCACTTAAAGTAAATCTTGAAAGCTAAAGTGCCTTCTTGAATGCCTGCGTGCCTACATGGGCATCAGCATTTATTTGTATATTTCTACAGTTTGCAACTATGATGGTGTTTGGGCTTCAGCAAGGGATGGATTGGGGGGGGCAGAAACCTAAGAAATTCCATTAGATCTAACAACTTGTCCCACTTTGCTGCACCCCCCCAACCCTAAAATGTTAAGTACTATATTGGTGGTAGTCACACATGTTTACTTGACATTAAGGAACCTGCACTAATGTCTCTTACCCATTTCCAGCCAGGCGTTTTACATTCGTGGTGGTCTTAAGGCCCTGGCGAGCTATTCATTTGTGTTAAGTACTTGTCCAGATGGGCCAATAGTTTGCTCTGCAGCTGCGGCAAACCAAAATAAACATAACCAAAGCTATAAAGTGTTTACTACATAAAAATCAGTGAAAGTATCTCACAAGCCAGTTTCTTCCTCAATCATGGCTGAACTGAAAGAAGCCCATCAAACATGGCTTAATTTATTTTAGCTGTTATTTTAGTACAAAAGAGCATATGGTCTTTTTTCTTTTTAACATAGGTTTTATTGTACGTGTTTGATTCTTGATCACCAGCATTCTGCCAGCCAGGGGCTTGGCTGGGATTACTAACCAAGGACTACCAGATGTTCTCACCTACTTTTCATGGACTGTAAACATAAGGGATCTGTGATCTGTGATCACGTAAAATAAAAAGTGATTTAAAGTTTCATCCCCCAAATCAAAAAACAGCCTCTTCAGTAAACATTGCTTTCAATGTCTGCTGTTTATTCAGAATGCCTTGAATATCTTCATTTCTGGGATCAAGCTGGAGCTCAAAGTGGGAGGACAAATTGGCATAAGGAAACGTATTTTGTGAGGTTCCTGGGCCAGGTTTGTTGACTTTAGAAGTCCAAATAAGCTCCCAGCTTATATGAATACCAGATGAACATGTTGTTGTTCATGCATTAACCACAGTGTACCTTGTGGTTAAAATACAGTAAATTAAATTTCTCTTGAAGGATGTATTTTCTATGTATATCAGTTTTTTTTAAAAAGGCAGTGCTGGTGAAAGATATCTTAGCAATGAACTTGACAAATGTTTCAGATATGTTTTGATTTCAGAACACTTGACAGTAAATTACTTGGAATGTTTTTTATCATTGAAACCCAAATTGCAGCACAGAATATAAATTAATAGTAATCAAACTTATTTTTTCCAAAGGCATGTACCTCATCTAGTTGTAGATCATAAATTGCCAGCAGAAGTACTGCTTTGACTGTTTTAAAATAAACTTTCTGCTACTGGTTATAGTCAGATGTATTTGTCTGTAAGTAGAGCAGACTTTTATCATGTCCTATTAGTGTATTCTCTGTGAAGTTGCATAAAAGTGACATATCTGCCACCAGCAGACCAAAGCTAAGTGCTGTCATCTCCACGATTGCTTTGTTTTCTGAAATCAGCACTTTTTTGCACCTAGTCTTCAGCGACAGTGTTTTGCCTTTGGCCTCTGGATGAAAATCAAACAAAATCATTCTGCACTGAAGTTAGGATGGAGAAAGTGCACAGACTTCTCCAGTGGAATCTGAAGATAATGTCTTTAGCCTTTGTTGTTTTATGGTAAATTATTTAGCACTCATTATCATTAGGCAGGCATGTTCAGTGGTTTCACGCTGCTTTTTCCTTTGTAGCCATATGAACCTAGAGGGATACTGAAGGAATTAAAATAAGAACCAAGTAAAACTGCTGTGTTATCTGAGATACTGCAACATCTCAATTTGACATCTCCGTGTTGAACAAGCAGCCATTTAGTTCCTCTAAACATTTGGCATTGTGATCATTATTACATATTATTTTGTAACATAGCCTCTAAAGCCCAAGTCTGGTTCAGGCCTCATGTGCTACTTAGGTAGATGTTGTCTCTGCTCCAAAGAGATTACAGTCTCTTTTTTGAAGAATGTCTGTGAGAAGGGGAGGGAGTGGAAAGGGTTCATGAGGAAGGGGCAAATAAGATGATCTGGTTATATTGATTGTTTGTTACATGATTCAGTGTTTGCAAAAAAACTTACTTGTAAGCAGCTAGCTCAGACTGCTGCAGCTCTTAACTGTAAGAATTGGTTATCTGACTTGTAGCAGAGATGAGGTTTGATGGGGAATTGAAGGAGGAAAGGGAAGTGATCTGGAGCTCAGTTCAGGAAGAGTGTTCTCTAATAAGAGGAAAGGTGCAGCTTTAACCAGCTGTTAACCAGTGTCCAATACTACCATCACCGTTAGAGTAGAAGGTGGGTACTGAATCATATAGTTAAACACAGGAGGGACAATTAGCCATACTGTTCTGTCACTACTTTTATGTATCAGAATACTTTACGCTTCCTGTTGGACTGACATCAAATGTCTCTGGAAGGACTGTTCCCTCCAAGCCTATTTATTGAGCTTAATGTAATAAATTTACTTAAAGCAATCATTTGTTCATTTGAGTGTCCCTCTGCTAATACAGACCAGCTACTTGGTTTCCATATGCAGTGATTGAGGCTTCTACCAGTTTTCTTCCTTGAAGCCTTAGGGCCTTATTACACACTAATTTTAGGTGGATCCAGGAGCTCTTAACCTCTGGGGTGTCCACATATAAACACCTGAAACTTGTTTTAAGCACACTTTAGGCAGTTATGGTCACACCACTCTAGGGCAGGTTTATCTCTCATCTGTATTACCCAGCTCATGTTCCACTAATGTGTCACCACTCTTCACAGATGAGGAGCCCAAGTTGTAGTCTTCCACCATCCCAGGATGCAGTGTCCCCTCCCCAACCTGCCTGTTCTGCGTGGACAAACTTTCCACCCCCCTGAACTCTAGTGCTCAGGGGTCAGTTCTTGCACCAAGCCAACTTCCCCTCCCACCTCCAGGAATATGACCCCATGCAAACAGCCTGCAGAGCATGTACCAGCTAGCCAGGTCACAGGGCATGGATGGGTCCAGGAGTGGGGGCGGGGCAAGACAGGGAGCCTGATCAGGTCCCCATGAGCTGAGGCTTTCTTCCCCAGGGAAGGGGCAGCAGCTTCCCCAACAGCACCTTCCCTCACTTCTCCCACCTCCCAGCCACCCTGGGAATAAGGACTACTGCCTCCCCAATCCCAAATCCCAATTTATTAAATCATGAGACCTTCTTCAGTTTACTTCTTTATTTCTTTTTAGATTCTTCTTCTTTTTTCACTCCTTTTTATTTTACCCTTTAATGGCTGACTTCCTTCATTTCACCTGCCTTCTCCCAGCTCCATTTCCTTTCCAGGATACCCAGCGCTGTAGTGGCAAATCACAGCTGTAGTCAGGCCCCTGCTTACCGGAAGATGTCTACTAGCTAGTCACAGCTGTGCAGTTGCGGGGGGTGAAAGGGGGAAAGGAGAGGGAGGAGAACAGTAAGAAAAGCTTTTTAGCCTTAAGGTGCAACTGCTTCAGACTCCAGCTAGCACTAACACTGATCAACATTTGAGCAGCTCAAAGTGCAATGTGTAACAAGGCTCTTATTTGAACCTGCTTGGCAACAGTTGCCATTGTGAGGGAATAGGAGCCTCATGATTCTCTACTTCTACTTTTCCCTTACTTTCTTCTAAGTTTGGGATCTCATTATCGTCCTTCCTGGTACCTTCCAGACTTGTACTCTGTCACTAGTACAGTCTCCTCTGTAGTGAGGCTCTCAGGTGACTGATTTTCTCTTCCATAGCAATTCAATACTTCCTGGCTCCCCTTCCCAGCAGCAGCTGATGAAAGCTCCTTTTCATGTAAAGGCAATCTCATCTAATTTAAACCCTTCATCTAGTTTAGGGCTCAGGACTTGCTTTCTTCAAGGGCCACTTTCAATTCCCCCCAGTTAGGGATTCTCAGCATGTCTCAGCTTAGTCACCTACTTTGCATTGGTAAGATACCCCCCCATATTTAGGGAAGTTTGTGCCAGTTTACCCCTTCTTAGCTTGGTATCTTCTTCCCACAAGCACACTGGTAAGCACAGTCAGGGGAATCAGGGAAGAGCTGCGGATGGTTGCCCTCTCCATAAGAACAGCATTCGGAGTCATTCTCGCAACATTGCTTCTCCGCCCTCTTCCCGACCCCTCCATTCTTCTCCTGGTTCCCTACTTATGAAGTTGACAGAATACCTCTGGTTCAGGGTCTCATGTGAACAATTCCTGTTGCATTTCCCCTGATGCTTCTTCCATAAAGCTACCATTTTCCTGTCAAGTCAGTTACATTCCTCCTTCATCCGTGAATGAAGCCAACATGCTCACACACTGAAATGAAGAGTCCCCATCCAACCCTAGCCCTTAATTCTGTTTTGGTCAAAGCTGGTCTTCTGTTCAGCCTACAGAAGTTTTTCCCTGAGCAACCCTTTAATGTTTCATGTAAAACAGACACTGTAAGCATTTCTATATATGTGTCAGTCTCCTCATGTCAGTAGTTCAACTAAGTATTTACCCGACTGGGCCTTAAAAGTTTGCATGAGTAAGGTGTTCACTATAGAATAACCTAATGCCATACAACCTCAGGGTCAAGTGATTATGAACTGATTCAGGTTAAATTAAAAAGGAAGGCTAAGTGGGCTGTTCATTTGGATTTTCAGTTTCAGAAGACAGACGCTGGAAAATCAAGAGAACTAGTTAGCAAAGTCAACCTGAATGAACAGCTCAAAGGGATAAAAGTGCATAAGCCTTCACATTTTTTAAATCAAGGGGAGAACACACTTTGGAATTTGAATCCAAGGAAAAGAGGGAAAACTTAAGCTCTGGACTGAACTGAATGATTAATTACCCACAAAGTAATCAGAGAGCCTACTAGGAAAGGAAAAAAGGGATTGTTCAGCAAAGCAAGTTATATCTTGGAGATCAGAAATGGTGGGAATAAAGTGAAAATTACCAAAAGTTGATGTGGGTTAGACCTTGCAAAGGATACTAAAGCAAACAGGAAAAGATTTTTAGCCATATAAGTAGACACAAGAAAAGAAGTGGGGCCAGTTTAGCAGTGCAGTTGGGGTAGGGATGAAAGGTAATCTAGGTATGAGCAAAAAGCTATCCTTTGCTTCACTTTTCAATAAAGATGATAATGTAAAATGGGGTCAAAGGCAGGGTGGCTAATGGGAATGCTTGTATATAGATATGGAAATTGCCCCATTAGAAGTGTAAGCACAATGCACTTGGGTTGTAGAGGATCACCTAATTTCCATACTAGATTTGTAGAAAGAACTGGTATGTGAAACTGCAAATCCAGTAGCTTCATTTGGGTTTTTAAGTGTTTAGCTCTGCTGAAAATCAGAGAGTTATGCTTGAATATCTAAATATGAATTTAGATACCTAGGTTTGAAAATCTTGATGCTAAAATTTTGACAGCAGAAGCAATAATGATAAAGTAGTAAGTACTATTATTGTTTATTGTTATAAATGTCCACCCTTGTCATATATATATGCAGCTTTGCAGCAGTGTATATGCTGTATCTCATATGTTGCTCATAACTATGCAGCGGAGTTGTGTGCCTACTGCAGAGCCTAAATTTTGTGAGGGATCAATCCATTTCAGCATGGCTACTTTTCTCATTTACCAGGCATTTGTGGTGTTTCATCAAATGAGACTTTGCACACAGACTGCAGGGATGTACTATGATACAATATGACACGAGGCACTTTACAGAACGCTCTTGTAAGATCTGGCGGAGCAAAGTTGTTTGTTTTGCAGACAGCAAAATTTCTTTGTTACTGCCGGAAGTCAAGAAAATTTCAGTCAGATAAGTACGATAGAGGAAATAGGAAACTGATCAAAGAGATAAGCTAGCTAGCGCTTTTAAATGTTGTTCCCTAGCATTTAAAAATTGGAAATATACCGGACAGGAACAGTATCTTAATACAAATATTTAGATAGAAATCACTTAAAAGAAGGGTACAATGTAGTGTTTATTCTACCAGACTGATCAAGGCAAGAAAAGAGCTTAAACAGGATTCCATACATATGATTCTGTTTAATTGCTGCTGGAAGAAAGGAGAACATTTTTGTTTCCTTTTCTGTGTGTTATTTCTTGTTATTAAATGAGATTTGAATGAACTAAACTAAATCAGCCAAAACCTGGACTTGGATTAGATTCCCTAAACTTCCTTATGCTTAGATTTTTTCCAGATGGTTTCTCATGTCCCCAGTTTAATATCAACAGCGACTGACACGCTGCAAGAATATTTGCTACACCAGTGTGGTCCTTGAAAGATAATTACACTGTCAGTTGCTATCATTTTAACCATAGCAGTAAAGACATTCAGTAAGTATATTACAGTACAGCCCCAAACCAGTAACAGTTTCAAATAGTGCTTTTAAGAAATGTTAGCACATTTTAGTTGCTGTTCTTTTAGGTTGTTATGTACAGTATAACTTCAACAGACACTTGACAGAAACTGCCTGCAGGTCATCTTTTGTTACGGGCTGTGGAATATGTAGAAAAATTTAAATTGATTTAAAAATTCATATCCAATGAAGGAATATGTATATGTCTGCTCCTTTTTTTTCTTCTACCATTGCAGATTGAACTATGCTTTTATATACTTCATCCTACTTTCGTTCTAGTTTATTGTGCATCTGACATTAGTGTATGCTGTGGAATAAGGCTCCACATTTACATCCAAACAGGTGCATTATTCCAACAGCTATATGATAGAACTAGTGAAGTGGTAAGAAAGACTCTCAAGTTGTAGATCTAAAAACAAAGCATAAGGTTACACAGAATCTGTAATCAGATCTTATTTACTGGTGGTATTTTGACAATTTTTTTCTACAAATGATGCAACATCTTCCACTTTTCAGCATCTCCTTGTAGCTTGTAACTAACTCGTCTCATAAAGGTCGTGAACAGAAAGGTTAGCAAATGAACACTACTTTTTGTAATGCTCAAGAGAGGCCAGATAGGTGAAAACAGAAGTGTTAATAAAAGATGTTTTTACAGGCAATATGTAACTCTGTTAACAAACACTGCAGTTATCTTAAACGTGATTCTATAACCAGCCTCTTCAGGAATCAGATGGAGATGTTTCATTAAGATATTTCAATTATACCAACTAATGACTTAGATTAGGTTCTAGAGGGGTGTTGTTTGCTTGTTTTGTTTTGTAAGAATTGAATAATTTTAACAGAACACAGTATTTTAAGCAAATGAATCATCTTGCATAATGATGCTGAATAATGCTTTCTTGTGGCAGCTGAAGAGAACCAGCTTTAGGGTTTGAAATAACACTGAGCCTTTAATAAAAATAAATGTTATTGCAAAGATATGGCAAAATGTCAAGGACATATGTACACTTTAACAGCATTAATGAGGATGAACTTTGCTTGCATGGACTTTTTTTTTGGTAAAGTAACATTTTAAAAGTCATTGCATTTAAACTAATCTCCTTTTCATTTAAAAAAATAAATAAACAGGATGAAGGGAGACTGAATAGTTCCAAGGTCTGATGACAAAATATACTACCTTTAACCTTAAGATCACCTGCTGCAACCCATCCTCTCTTATGTTCCCTTCCAAGAATAAAAGTGCATTGAAGGGAAAGAAATTAATCATAAAGCCCTCATGGAGTTTGAAGTTCATTTTCCCCTCTTTTCCTTTGCATTTGGCCTGCAAGACAGGTGAAAACAGGCAAAGTAGAAATGAAACCATATAAATGAAGAACTGATCCCAAAATACAGTAGGGCACAAAAAATGTGTCTCATTTTCATGTGATATCCAGAAGCCTCAATCTGTGTTTTCAGGACAACACAGCTACCTTTTCCATTGACAATCACATGGTATGGAGGATGCTTAATGCTAACAATATTATGTGTTGAAAGAGAGATAAGCATAACATGTAGAACAACTGTTCTCCAGCTTCTTGGGTACACAGAGTCTGTAAAATTTACTGTTTAGCTCATTGGCTGGGTAAATTACCTGTTTTGGGAGTGGTGGACAATATAGGTTTTATATCAGAGAACTGTATTTTCCCTTTACATGGTTTTCCTGTCACTTTTTTGACATAATTTCAAATTTGGGCCCTGCCAGTAGTGACCCAAAGTCATTACTAGTTAACAGCTAATGGTGTATGTCAGGGTTGCTCAACCTCCAGTCCATGGGCCAAACGTGGTCCATGGAACAATAGGTACCCTGCCAACAGGGCTCCCCACAGATCGGGAAATTTGGCAGCAGGGCAGTAGTTGCAGTAAATTCAATCACCCTCCCTTGCTGCCAAATTCCCAAACTCCAAACCCCACACATCAGGTTGAGACCAGATCATGCCCCTCCTCCCATCCCTGGTGCTGGATGAGCCCAGACCATACACCTTCCCCCATACTGGTTGGGGCTGGGTTACACCTCCTTGCTCCCATGGGGCTGGGTTGAGGCTGGCTCAAGTCCCCTTCCCCTCACCTGTGGGGCTGGGTCAAGTCCACTTCTCCCACTGTAAGACTGGGTTGAGGCTGTGCAATGTCCCCTTTCTCCCACAAGGCCAGATTGGGGCTCAGCTAACCCCCTTTCCCCTGTGGGGTGGGTCATACCCTCTCCTCTCCCCTCCTTGCCTCCTGTGGGACCAGGTTAGAGTCAGGATGCCCCCTGCCACACACTGTGTGGCTGGATGGGGCTCTGCCGTGACTGCTGGATTGAGACCGGATGATCTTAGTCCAGTGCATAGCAGACAGGTATCCACTTCCCAACACAACACAACAAAACATAAAGCAAAGACAGTTGGTGGTAATTAGTATTCTTGCTGGCAGTTTTGCAGGAATTTGTGGTAGAGACTGGTGATCCCTTCAAGTCATGGTGAAGAGGTACATTGGTAGAACATTGTGGAGTAACCTTGCACCGTCCATGCTGAAACAGATAACTAGATAAATTGGAGTTCAATTTCCTGAGCTCTCAGTCTGACCACTATACTTTCTCTTATCTTTGCTGTAGGTGTTGAGTATAAAAAGGAAAAAAGTGAATAAGATCTGGCCCATCCAGCATAATATTACTGCATGTTAAAGGGTCTTGCTGCACATTACACTTAGCATGTGCTAATTGTAATTGGTATTAAAATTAACATGTGCTTTGAGCAGCCACACATTAAGGGTTAATACGCTTTGTAATGTGCAGTGCCCTGACCTGCTCTTAGAGGGCTGGCAAGCAGGGGTGTGGCTAGAAGCCAAGTTGGCTCTGTGTCTGCCCAGATTGCCTGTTCTCAGGGGCAGAGTAGAGGACCCAGACTGTGGGCAGCCAGGGGCTGGCAGAGTCCCATTGGTTGCTCCTAGTCCTGTCTCCTACAGCCACAGAAAAAGCCTATCTCCATCCTTTCTCTGTTTAACCTCCAGGTATTTGAAGACTGTTGTCATTAAGCAGTGATCCTTAATGAGAGACAGCAAGCCAGATTCTCACTATCACTGGAGCAATACTGTAGCCCTGCCCTTCTCCATGGGACATGGGAACTGCCAGAGGGGATCTGGCCTGAGCTCCATCCAGTTCAATATTTTGTATCTGAGGCCTTGCCTATACTTACTTGGCTCTGCTGGCAGAAGGTTTGGTGGCAGACAGCTTCCACTGCCAAGCTGTGAGCATGCTCACATGGACATTACTGGCAGCTCCCTGGCAGAGCTGCTCCCTTGCAGAACACAAATTTGTCTTTCTACAACCACGTGTGCCTTCCCTATTATAGGGCCCGGCTACATTGCAGCCACGTTGCTCTTGAGACTGCCTTCGCAAACTTAACCTTGCCCACCCACTCGCACTCCACACACTCTAAACTTGGAATTGAAGTGCTGAGGCTGCAGTTACTGCCACTGCTCCCAAGCATACTGGGGAAAGACATCTCTAGAGCAGCTCTGGAGGCACTTCTGGAGCATCCAGTGGGAAGCGGGCGCCTGGTGAGAAGTGGGCAGTGCTGTCCCTCAGAGGTCAGTGCTTGGTCCAGTACTTTTCAACATCTTTATTAACGATTTGGATGTGGGGGTGAAGAGTTCACTGCCCAAGTTTGCAGATGACACCAAGTTATGGGGAAGCATGGTTGCGCTTGAAGATAGGCTACAGATACAGGCGGACCTAGACAGGCTAGCAAGTTGGACGGGTCGGAAGTTGATGAAGTTCAGTGTCGAGAAATGTAGTGCTCCATTTGGGGATGAGCAACCCCCAATACACCTACAGGCTTGGTGGCACCAAATTGAGTAGCACCACGAATGAAAGGGACCTGGGGGTAATAATAGACCACAGTATGAATATGAGCTGGCAATGCGATGCTGTAGCCAGTAGGGCAAATAATACTTTGGCATGCATTAACTGATGCATCTTCAGCAAAACCAAGGAAGTGAGACTCTACTCAGCACTGGTGAGACCGCAGCTGGAGTACTGCATCCAGTTCTGGGCACCACACTTTAACAAGGACATGGACAAGCTTAAGAGAGTCCAGAGAAGAGCCACCCGTATGATCAGAGTCTTACATGGCAAGCCGTACGAGGAAAGGCTGAGGGATCTGGGATTCTTCAACCTGAAGAAAAGAAGGCTGAGAGGGGACCTGGTAGCAGCTTACTGCTATACTAGGGGAGTACATCAAGGGCTCTGTGAGCAACTGTTCACCAGGGTATCCAAGGGGAAAACTAGGAGTAATGGCCACAGAGTCCTGGAAGACCGATTTAGGCTCAGCATTAGGAAAAATTTCTTCACAGTCAGGGTGTCCAGACTGTGGAATAAGCTCCCTCCAGAGGTGGTGCAATTGCCTACCCTGGAAATCTTCAAGAGGAGACTGGATGGTCACCTGACCCCCAGTTATCTTTTCTGCCTGGTGCAGGGGGCTAGACCCAATGATCTTCCAAAGTCCCTTCCGGCCTATGAATCTATGAATCCTCAGAGCTCCTGTTATGGGTTTGGAGAAGGCAGGCACAGTTTCATTTTCAGCAGCTGTCTCAAGAGCTTCATGAATGCAGCACAGACCATGCCTACCTTATATAAACCAAAGTCTATACATATTTACTGGAACTGCCCCACTGGACATCAGAAGAGCAGTTATAGGCATGACTGATTCAAGACATAAGGCATTCACTACATGAATCAGTGCAGCCACTGAAAGCATGAAAAATCTTTTCTGCAGGTTTCTCTGCAACGTAGCCGCTTTCATACAATGCAGTCTTGCTTGTCTGTAAGTGCTGATATTTCTCATTCTGTAGAAGATATTCAGGGAGAGTATTTGGCTGCCAAGTAGCAGAGTATGAGCATGTGATTTGCAGCGTTGTTGAGAGTAGAATTTATGAGCTTCTACATATTGTTTAGCACTAACTTTACACTTTGCCTTCTCTGCATGTGCCATTAAAGAAAGCAGTCAGTACAGCGATACTCCCAGGTACACTGGAGTCCAGCAGCCGAAATCTCATACCCCATTTCAGGTTAAATTGAGTTGTTTACTGACCTCCCAATTCTAGAGATGAAAGGGACTCAGTTGAGTTTTAGCTGAACTGGCAGGTAATTTATTCTTGGTGTAATTGTTTACAAGCCCAGAAAATGCTAATGTTAAGATATCTTCATTTTGGATAAAATTATTTTGGGCAATTTTGAGAGTGATGCATAAATCACCCATATAGATAAAACTTCTTGTGCCAGGATAAATTATTTGGTCAGTATGCTTCTTTGTGTCAGGCTGTCATGGGCGGCCAGGTCCCGGGTTAACTCGGGGTTCAAGAGGCTAACTGGGGTCAGGAAGAGCAAGTGGATTCTAGGAATAGGCCAGGGTCAGAAGCCAGGAGATCATTCTTTGCATGGGATTGAAGGTAAGCCAAATCAGAGAGCCAAAGGATCAGGCAAATCTGAGGAGCTAAGAAGTTCAACGGAGAACAGGCAGAGGCAAAAGCTGCAAGAAACATTGAGATGGTCTGGGTAGGGGTGAGCCCTACTACCCAGATACTTCCTATTCCAGGTCAGGGGTTTATATGGGAGGGAGTGAGGTGTCAGCTGACCCTGGCTAGTCACTCCAGTGGCAGAGAGTGGGCGGGTGACTAAACCCAGATGGAGGTTTCTGACCAACTGTGCCTGGATTGGTGGAGAGATAGCAGACCAAGGCCCCAGGTTTGAGGCATAGCCTGACATCTTGCAGTAGGTTTGTCATCTCCATCATTACCTCTGCTCCTTGCATAGTTTGACATGGTATTGTTGGTTTTCCAGTAGAGATTATATTAGTCCCATTATATGATTATCTTTTGCCATGCCATGTATTTTGCCAAGGAACCTCCAACAGTTTACTATGCCATATGTTGCTGATGGTTACATGGACAGGTTGGCTATGACTGAACTTTCAAAACCACTTTCAATGTGCTGAACAATGCTCAGGTGTGTGACTTGACTCCTCCTGGACTCCTCCTGTAGTTTCCAGCTATGGATGTGTAGAATATGTAGGGTAAGATTGCTAGGGTGAGATATATGCTAGTTTGTGTTAGATTCTCTTGTAGAAAAAGAGGGAATTGCTTATGTTTACTCAGTGGTACATATATCCTGATGAGCTACAAATTTACCATACTACAAGACATCAGTGACAAATATGTCTGATACAGAACTTGCAAGCTCATGCTGTGTAAGGTAATGCAAGATCCATTTGGTGACTTTGGGGAGATCTTATATTGTTTTGAAGATTTTCTTAATAACATGGAGAATCCTGTGATTACATGCGAGAACATTGGAGGGAGGCTGGGAATTGTGTATTTAAAACACTGTTAATTTTCCAATGGGTGATAGCACTTCTAAGTATCTATAGTTATCCTTGGCTCATTCAACTTTTGCAGAGCTCTATTACATGTACTTCATTGGCTTTTGGGCAATGTGTTCCATACCACAGGTAAATAGCTGATTAGATACAAGGAAAGAACAATTAAATGAGGATAATGCATTTTATGTACCTTAATCTAAAACTCATTTAATCACACCCTATTTCTTTTTCTACATGGGCATGTCTTGGCTAGGCCACAGAGTGTAGGCCCAAATTTGTGAGATCTGTCTGGACTTGGTTCCAGAAAGTGTGCCCTAAAGTTGATTAAAAGAGCAGAGTTTTTATTCTGATTTCATGATAGATTAATTATTGAATTGAAGGTACTAAAGGCAAGCTCTCCTTTTACCTGGAGGCCCTTTTTCTTCTCAGGAACACAATAGTCTACAATTCTCAAATGCTTTAAAATGGCTTGGCAAAACCTTGAAGTGAAACATATGCACCTGGTTAGAATCCCAACAGGCTGTTTTCTGTTTGGATTCATTCAAGCTGGAAAAGTTGAGACAGGGCGCTGATTGTTTTCCAGTCCACTTTGTCAAACTTCACTTGTACTATATGTTCTGCTACTTCTCCTACTTTGTTAAACGCTTTGGAGATTTTTAAGCCTTGCTCCCATTTCAAAGTTTGATGAGAATGGCCACAAAATCCTACCTATGGGTTTCTGGTACTTTAACACACTCCTTGTTCATTCCTTGCTTGTGAAGCTTTCAGAATTCATATAAAAAGCATATTCATTCATTTTATTTAAAAGGTCTCATCAGCTGTAATAGAAAATTGTCCGTATTAATTGCTTTACAAGCCTTATTATTTAATTTTATCTTTTTTGATGACCTCTTAAAAATGGTTCAAGGTTTTTCACTGGCGAGAAAACCTTAATAATAACTAATAAAGCATGCTTAACTTGCATTGCTAAAAGAACCCACATGTTTAATAGGATAAATATTATTTTATATGCAGTATTAACCTTATGCTGTGGATGCTTCTTTGTGTTTGTTTTGGTACTGAGGGTAAATATGTAAAGTATACAGTTAGGCATAGAATGATCAATGTTATTAGACACCTGCTGATGTTGAAAACAACTGTTGGGACTAGCAAATGTGTATTGTCCTCATCATGTATGCATCGCTTGGTTTGTATAAGTATTGCACAAGATAATATCATAAACATTCTTTCCACTGAAACTACCCTTTCTGGCAGTATAATCAATAGGGAATGTGGTCTTTGTACCGTGCAAGTGTTCATTGTGATGATATATTAACTCTTAGATTCCAAATAGGAGGAGATGGTACTGTTTATGGCAATGGCAATATGAATGCTTGCCAAAACTATTTCATGTAGATCACAGGTACAATAACTCTCCAACTCTGCTCTATAGATCAACATAGTGATCATAAGCACTTGAACCATAGTATCAATAACATTTGGCCTACTACAGCCCTGTACATATGGAAATTTTTATTTATCAATTTACTTTGCAAACATGTCTAATAGGTTTTAATATAACTTTTCCATATATTGTATCTTAAAGAACAAAAACAAACAAACGAAAAGTTACAACAAGTGGACATGCCCACACTGAAAGTGGCATCATAGATTCATAGATTTATAGATGTTAGGGTCGGAAGGGACCTCAATAGATCATCGAGTCCGACCCCCTGCATAAGCAGGAAAGAGTGTTGGGTCTAGATGACCCCAGCTAGCTACTCATCTAACCTCCTCTTGAAGACCCCCAGGGTAGGGGAGAGCACCACCTCCCTTGGGAGCCCGTTCCAGACCTTGGCCACTCGAACTGTGAAGAAGTTCTTCCTAATGTCCGATCTAAATCTGCTCTCTGCTAGCTTGTGGCCATTGTTTCTTGTAACCCCCGGGGGCGCCTTGGTGAATAAATACTCACCAATTCCCTTCTGTGCCCCCGTGATGAACTTAAAGGCAGCCACAAGGTCACCTCTCAACCTTCTCTTGCAGAGGCTGAAAAGGTCCAGTTTCTCTAGTCTCTCCTCATAGGGCTTGGTCTGCAGGCCCTTGACCATATGAGTTGCCCTTCTCTGGACCCTCTCCAGGTTATCGGCATCCTTCTTGAAGTGTGGCGCCCAGAATTGCACGCAGTACTCCAACTGCGGTCTGACCAGCGCCTGATAGAGGGGAAGTATCACCTCCCTGGACCTATTCGTCATGCATCTGCTGATGCACGATAAAGTGCCATTGGCTTTTCTGATGGCTTCGTCACACTGCCGGCTCATGTTCATCTTGGAGTCCACTAGGACTCCAAGATCCCTTTCCACCTCTGTGCCACCCAGCAGGTCATTCCCTAGGCTGTAGGTGTGCTGGACATTTTTCCTCCCTAGGTGCAGCACTTTGCATTTCTCCTTGTTGAACTGCATCCTGTTGTTTTCTGCCCACTTGTCCAACCTATCCAGGTCTGCTTGCAGCTGTTCCCTGCCCTCCGGCGTGTCCACTTCTCCCCATAGCTTTGTGTCGTCTGCAAACTTGGACAGAGTACATTTGACTCCCTCGTCCAAGTCGCTGATGAAGACATTAAAGAGTATCGGTCCGAGGACCGAGCCCTGCGGGACCCCACTGCCCACACCCTTCCAGGTTGAGACCGACCCATCCACCACGAATCTTTGGGTGCGACCCTCTAGCCAATTCGCCACCCACCGGACTGTGTAGTCATCCACATCACAGCCTCTTAGCTTGTTCACCAGTATGGGGTGGGATACCGTATCGAAGGCCTTCCTGAAGTCTAAGTATACGACATCCACCCCTCCTCCTGTGTCCAGGCGTTTCGTAACCTGATCATAGAAAGAGACTAGATTGGTCAGGCACGATCTGCCTGCCACAAACCCGTGCTGGTTTCCCCTCAGCATAATTTGCCCTGCCGGGCTCTCACAAATGTGAGCCTTGATAACTTTTTCAAAGACTTTACCAAGGATGGAGGTGAGACTGACTAGCCTATAGTTGCCCAGGTCCTCCTTCCTCCCCTTTTTGAAAATGGGGACCACGTTAGCCCTTTTCCGGTCCTCTGGGACTTGGCCCGTGCACCACGAGCGTTCGAATATTCCCGCCAGTGGCTCTGCAATGATGTCGGCCAGTGCCTTCAGCACCCTCGGATGGAGCTCATCCGGGCCTGCCGATTTAAAGGCATCCAGTTCATCCAAATGACTCTGCACCACCTCAGGATTTACGCATGGAAGTCTGGCGCCTTGCTGCTGCCTCTCTACAACCCCAGTGAGAGACTTGTCGTGCCCCTCACTTAGGAACACTGAGGCAAAGAACTCGTTGAGGAGTTCAGCCTTGTCCCCCCTGTCTGTCACCAATTGTTTCTGCCCATTTAGCAGGGGTCCTATTCCTCCCTGGGCCTTCCTTTTACTCCCCATATATCTAAAAAACAATTTCTTGTTGTCTTTTACTTGGGTTGCCATCCTCAGCTCCATGGTAGCTTTGGCCCGCCTAACTGCCTCCCTACAAGCTCGAGCAGAGGAGGTATATTCATCTTTAGTGATCTCACCTTGTTTCCACTTTTTATGTGCTCCCCTTTTGGCGCTTAGGCTGCTCTGGATTTCTCTGGTCAGCCATGGAAGCCTCCTGGCCCCTTTCCCTCTTTTGCCTTGCTCGGGGATCGTCTTGCTTTGTGCCCGAAGGATCGTTTCCTTTAGGCACAGCCACCCTTCTTGGGCTCCCATCTCTTCAAAACTCCTACTCTGCAGTGTGTCCTTGACTAATCACCTGAGTGCATTGAGATCAGCTTTCCTAAAGTCTAGCACTTTCACCCTACTAGTTACCTTACCCACGCGACGTCTTATGTTGAATTCTATTATTAGGTGATCACTGTCTCCCAAATGGCTACCAATCTGGAGGTCCCCTATCATGTCATCCCCTGTTGCCAATACCAGATCCAGTATGGCATTCCCCCTAGTGGGACCATGCACCTCCTGTGTCAGGTGGAGGTCCTGTACACAGGTTAGAAACCTGTGTAAGCGATGGGACCTTGCTGTCTGCGTCTCCCAGCAGATGTCCGGGTAGTTTAGGTCCCCCATGATTACCGCCTCTTTAGCTTTTATGGTCTCCGAGAGTTGCCTCAGGAGCCCCGCATCTATTTCTTCCCCTTGGTGTGGGGGTCTGTAACAGACCCCTACCACCAAATCCCTTTCTCCTTGCCCCCCATGTAGCCTAACCCACAATCCTTCTACTTCCTCAACCTTGGATTCTGTCTTGATGAGGGTTGATGTATATTGCTCACTGACATAAAGTGCAACCCCCCCCCCACCTTTCTTCCCCGACCTGTCCTTTCTGTACAATCTATAGCCCTCAATATGTACTGCCCAGTCGTGGGATGAATCCCACCAGGTTTCTGTTAGCCCCACTAAGTCATAGGTGTTTAGTGCAAGCAGGAGCGCTAGTTCATCCTGCTTGTTCCCCATGCTCCTAGCATTAGTATATAGGCACTTGAGCCCTGCGACTGGTGCCTTTGCTGCCCCCCTGCTCCGAGTCCCAAGGGGCCCATTGTTCCTTACCTTCTTGTTTCTTACCTGTTCTGTAGTGCTGGTCTCCCCATAGCTTTCAGGTTTCCAATGCTCTCTTTCTTCAGGCTGGGCTGTCCTTGTGGGTGCCACATGGTTTGGTGGTCCAGCTTCCCCTGCCCTCGTACTCCCCTCCCCCCGACGAGCCTAGTTTAAAGCCCGCCGGAGGAGATCCGCCAACCTAGAAGAAAACACACGCTTACCTTTGGGGGACAGGTGAAGCCCATCCCAGCTGAGCATGTCCCTCGTTGTGATGTGTGGGTCATTGTCCAGGAAGCCGAAGCCTGCCTTGAGACACCACTGCCGAAGCTGCCAGTTGGTTTCTCGGATGCAGTTCTCCTGCCGTCTTCCTCGTCCGGTCACTGGTAGGATGGAAGAGAAAACCACCTGTGCACTGAACTCCTTCAGCACGCCGCCCAGAGCACTGTAGTCCGCCATCAGGTGATCGGGGGTTCTCCTGGCCACATCATTAATACCCACATGGACTAGGACCATGGGGTAGTAATCGGTGGGCTTGATCCTGGCCTGGATTACCTCTGTCACATCCCGAATCTTTGCTCCAGGGAGGCAGCATACCTCTCGTGCCGAGGGGTCCTGGCGGCAGATGGGTCCTTCCATACCTCTCAGGATGGTACCATTCAAGATTCAAGATTCATCATCTTGAATGTCTTATTTTAATATTTTAAATGTTGGCTGAGAATCGTTGAAGTGGGAAATGGAATAAAAAAAATTAAAAGCCCAAATTCTCACACCTTGATTTAAGTGAGCTAGCTCAGAAACAGCACAATAGAAGAGAAGTAGTATAGAGAGAACTGGAAGTGTTTTCTGTGTAGATTGTGTTCAAATTTTTGATGCTATTACTGGCTGTGTCTACACGAGACATTGACTGAGCAGTTGTTACTGTGCAGTCAACTAGTACTTGCATATACAAATGTAGTTGTGTATTCGCAACTGTGGAGTTACTGCTCAGTAGCATCCCCAAATGACTTTTAGGTGATGCTGACTGTACAGTAACTCATTACTAATGTGTAGTAGTGTCGCATCGTGCTTCGTGCCACTTACTACTACTGCACAGTAGCAACGAGCTACTGCACAGTCAGTGTCTCATGTAGATGAGGCCATTGAGTATCTAAAAGCCACTCTCAGAGGCATATGCAGTGTCCACTTAAACCATTGGAAAGGCTGCAACTTTTTTAGTGCAAAGGCTTTGGGTTTGACACTTATCTTGGTGTGTATGTAAAACAACTCTAATGAAATCAGTGAACTTTATTTTACATTTGTACCAGCCTAGCTAAGAACAGAATTTGTTTTAAGAACAGTAAAATATTTTTTACTCTAGCAAAAATATGTAGACCTCAGCAGGATGCTGCCTGGCTAAAGACAGATAAAACGCTGTTTGAAAGCCTCAGGATTTGTCCCTGAAGAATTTTTTTACAATCTGTTGTGCTATAGCTTGCCCATGCATCGTTCCGATGTTACCTTTTGCATAAGCACCAGTTTACTAAAAGGCAAATATATAATGTATATTGTTTAGGGCATACTTTATGCATACATAGGAAGTACAAATGGTTGTTCAAGAAAAGCAAATGAATAATCACACCAGCACTAAGAGTCCTTAGCTAAGCGACTCTGAATTCTACTGGCCTTAGGCGTAACGTACCCATCTTATTAAAAATAAGTCACTGTGCATTTTCATAACCTTGAAAGGAGTCAGAATTCTTTAGGTGTTTCATCCAACCTCAGGGCTAACACTGCTTATTTTGCACTATATAATCATAGTTACTTTTCCCCAAGGCACCCAAGACAAACAGTGCTGAATTCTTGTGAAGTAACAAAGGCTGAAATAGTATAAGACCCTAATTTCCCTAGTCCTTTAAAGGAAAGCTCAGAAATCCCTTTTCGAAATCTGTTTTCTTGAATTAAGAGCTATACAGAGGGAGCTTATTCTTGAAAGTGTTATATAGTTTTTGAAGATTATTTTTTATAACCTCTGGCAGGTTTTTGGGTCATAGCGTGCATTTTCTAAAGAGGCTTTTCTATGAACTGATCAGCATGTGCTGCAAGTCATGAAAAGAGAAAAATGCCTTACGAAGTACGACCCTCAATTTCTGTAGAAGGCATTTTTTAGTTAATTTGCTTCAGTCACTTCTGCTTGGAAGCTTCTGAAAGCAGAGGAGCTGTGAACTTTCCCTAAGTCTACAGCTTTTTTTCCTGCATTTTGCCTAATGTTGCATGCATGATGTAGTTATCTAAATCTAACTTCTTGCAAGGGACAGACTATCGTATCCAGTATGTCATGCTTAAAATCTGGAAATAAGATTATTTTTATTACTGGCAAATGCAGCTAAAGGGTATAGAAGAATTAACTTGTTAGTGATAGCATTTTTGCCAGCCTATACATTCTCATCCATTGAACAGAGCTGGGTTAAGAAAACAAACAAAAAACTAGTTTCTGTCTAAACTAGTGCCTGTAACAAACTGCTGATCAACTACAGGTTTGTTAATACAAGATACTGTACTTTGTTTTTTTCTGGCTTGTAAATAGTTTTATAAACATAGACATGAATTAGCTCCTGATTTTTCTGTGCTATGGGATGGTCCTTGAAACATTCTTTGCTTGAGGGGAAAGCAGGACGAGGACATAATTTCAGTGTTAGAGGAGTTATTTCACTTTCCTGAGGAAGAAAGTTGCTGAGCGAAGATGAAGAAATAACTATGGCTTACTTTAAAAAATTGTTTCTTCTTCCTTAGTGGATGGTAGTCCAGGCTGAGATGTAGCTGATATTACTACAATTGCTTCATTTCTCTGCTTTGTTTTTTTTATATGGCCTAGGGCTGCATGTTTAAATTTCTGTTACAGTTCCTTCATTAAAATCGCAGTTTATTTTCCTTGCGCTGTTTTTATAACTTTTGTTCAGCATTTTTTTCTGTCATTCAAAAACATTTCCAGGACTTCTCCTCTTCTGAAGATCAGCTAGAAGAAACTTTGTCATGATGCATTTCTTGACTCAAAGAGATACATATTAATCTTATACAACTGGCATTAGTTGAATTACTTCTCCTTTTACTCTAGTATAACTGGGATCAGGATCTGCTCCCATATTTTCTTGTATATGCTGTTCCAGCTTGAGTCTTGTGTCTTCATCAGAATAGAGTAATTTTATGTTTGATTGCCAAAGGTCATAGTTTGTCTGTCCATATTGCAAAAGACATTTTTCTCTCTGTCAAAAGTTTTGCAGTTTTGCAAGCATGAATAACTGTTTTCTGCAGAGGAAATGGTTTGTTGCTACTGCTAAGCACTCCAGCACTGACCTTCATTCTTCATCTTCTGTTTTGAATCTGATGTACACAGACTACTTGGAACGAGGTAGAAGTTGGAAGTAGAAGTAAGTAGTTAGAGGTTTTGAACTAATGAGAGAAATAAAATTCAAGAAGCCTGAGGAAACTTAGATATTAGATGTAGATATTAAGTAGAAGTTTTAAGCTTACTTCTATTTTGAGTTTCCATTTTTCTAAGTTATACTCAGTTCAGAATTGTAAGATGAAAATATTTTATCAAGTAGATGGAGTTCTCATGTAAATGTCAGCTTCCATGATTGCACTGTTATTTCAGCTGCTGTTGCTAATGTTATGGCCCAGTTGGGTGTTCACCAATGAACAGGGGTCTGCCAAACTTGAGGAGGTGGCCAGCCAATTTCACGGACAGATCCTGGACTCAGTTGCCATTTTTGCAGGTTGAGCACAGTGGCCACCCCCCCTCCCACCTCTGATTGGCCAAGGGGCCCTAGCAGTTCCACCCCTTCTTACAGATTGCCAGATGGCCTGAAACTGTGGCTTAATTGCCCTCATTAAGACCAGGGAAGCCATTAATCCATGTGTTAAGCATGGATTAATGGCTTCCTCTTGCTTAATCAAGGTAATTAAGCCACAGTTTAGGGCCACCCTGAAGCTCGACTATAGTTGTGAGCGAGCTGTGCCAGGCAGCCAGAAGGCTGCAAGCAGCTGCACCAAGATCCGCAGAGCCCTGGCACGGCTTGTTGATGGTGGCAGGTGCACGTGTGCAGTGATCTGTGCTGGGGCTCTGTGGACCCTGGCATAGCTGCTTGCATCCTTCTGGCTACCTGCCGTAGCTGGCCCACAACCAGAGTCCAGTTGCTTATGCTGGATTATTTTTCTTTATCCTGTAGTACTACCCTAAAAGTTCTTTGAGGGGAAAAAAGGTAGGTTCCTGTATACATCATGGCTAAATCAGAAAGCAAATGTGATTTCTTGCTGCTGTTATTAAAGACCCTTCTTTATATGCTGCTCAGATATTTTAAGTCTTATTGCATTTGCCTTCCTTATCTAAGACCCTTCAACTCAGAGCTGCACTGGGAAAGTAAAGTGATTGCATGCTGCTTCTCTTATTGCCCAGTGCTTGTTTTTTGCAAAGTGGTTGTCTTTAGTTGTATCCAGTCTCCTGTTGTAGTTTTGTTTATTATACTATTTCTCATAAATGAGCTATGAGACTGCATTCTTTCACCAGTTATTCCATCAGCACATTCATTGAAGCTTCATTGCTTAATTAACTGGGCAGGCAACTTTAGAATCTACGATACATGAAAAGGCAACCTGTGGCATATATATCAGCAAGAAATCCTTTTTTTCTCATTTTACAAAGAAATAGTTAAGAAAGCTTCTACTAGGAGTTCATAATTTCCTTTAGACTACTGGCTACAGCGTCACAGGAAAGTACTGAATACCGGCATGTGATATATCTGCTTATTAATAAGAATCTGTCTTTTACCATGGAGAAACAGATGGACAATTTCAAAACT
Organism: Alligator mississippiensis; assembly: GCF_030867095.1. Taxonomy (NCBI): domain Eukaryota; kingdom Metazoa; phylum Chordata; order Crocodylia; family Alligatoridae; genus Alligator; species Alligator mississippiensis. The sequence continues at coordinate 219,356,442 of NC_081824.1, read as the reverse complement.
GGATGTTTCAGAGGCTATTCAACTTCAGAGCATGGCCCTTGCTACTAACAATTTTGAAGTCAAATTCACTGTGGATGGTTGTCTTACACCTGTCATGTGATGTCTAGGAAGTGCCATACTGGAATAGGAATTTTCATCAGAGCATTTGACAAATGAAAGTACTGTGAGTTACCAACATTAAAACAGAATCTGGAATAGTATCCTCTGCTATGTCACAGATCAGAGTGATATTTAATACAGAAACATTTGATTGAAACGTTTGTGAAAACCCATCAGTCCACTGAACACCACACACACACACACACACTGCTGTATTTTCATTAAAGTGTAACTCATGAAGTTTGCATATTGATATTAGTTGTGAAGATACTTCTGAAGTAGAAGAATTCTGAAAATGTCTCATCGGACATGTCTACAAGTCTCCCTGTGCTGCCACAGCGATGTGCTACATTGCCATACAGCGCACCATACAGCTCATCATGGCGGTGTAGTGATCACATGGGTCTACACGTGATCAGCAGCTACATTGCCATAGTGGCTCGCTCCCGTGATGGCAACATAGTAGCAAAATCTAACCATGTGCCGTGCACACAGTGCAATATGGGCAGTTACTGCACCGTGTTTTGGTACTTCCAAAAGGAAGTATTAAAATACGGTGACATGTAGACATGCCCATCCTCCCCAAGGTCCATACCTCTTCTCATTTTTCATGCAAGGGGTATGCATTTCTTTCCCCTTATGAATGTACTAAAAATTGTTGATTAAGTTTCCATCAGGAAAAACTACTATGTGTGTTCACTGTAAAAGATCCAACTCCTTTTTGACTCAGTACCACAGATTACCAAACTTTCTTCTTGATAGATATTTCTAATCTCCCTGAGCTTTTCCTGTCTAATAGCATATATCCTTGCTGGCAACACATGAAATAACTGCCTAGTTTTTGGCCTGACAGTACTGTTAACATTTGTCATACTGTCCATTTCTCCCATGAAGACTGGAGCATGTTATTGCTGTTTTTCAGTTAAACGTATTTAATCTTTCATCATAAAATATATTTCTGGGCAATTCACCCATATCTTTTCAAAGCGCAATTGGCTCAGCATGGAAGGTCAGTCATTCTTCGTCATAAAGATTTGCAATCTGGCTCTTTGTTAGTAGGGTTCAACTTGCTATCCATGGTTCTTATAATGGTTGCTTATTCCCCTTGTACTTACCCACAGTCCTACTTGGGATATTTGCAAAAAAAAAAAAAAAAAAAGAGTGAGTTTGCAGTGAAGTACTGCAAATGACAGATGTTCATGTCTAGCTGTCTTCACCTCAGTCAGAGGTTGTTTGATAACAGTGCAGTTTAATTTCTGAACTTTCAGTATCTTATACAGTATCATGAATATCATGGTCATAGCACATGGCTTTATTTAATTTGTTTGTTACACATCATTGCATATTTTTAGGTATGGCTTATGCTTTTGTTTTACATTTCTCAGTTTACTTTTGACAAAACTGCACACAGAAATTGAGATGGGGACTTCTGTCAAACTGGATCAACTCAGAATCTTATAGGAAAACCTCAAGCAACAAATGCTCAAACTACAGATACTGGTGAACATTGTCTTCTATCCTTCTATTCTTGGCCGTGGAAAAAGCACATTTTTTGTTACTCTGGTATTACCCTGCCCAGTGAAACAGAGACACATGCAGACAAGCCACTGTTCTTATTTGGTTCTTGCACAGCTTTGCTGACTTCACTACAGGGAGGAGACTGAAGGACAAGTGCTGTTGTATGCTCAGTCCCCTACAGTTTAAGGGCTGGATGATGATAGTGATTATCACATCATTATATCACTGTAAACTAGAATCCTAGAAAAATAAGGCTGGAAAGGCCCTCAGGAGGTTATGTAGTTCAATCTCCAGCTTAAGGCAGGATCACCCCTATCTAAACCATTTCAGACAAGTATCTGTCTAACCTGCTTTTAAATACCTCCAAAGAAGGACAGTCCACAACCTCTCTAGGTAATCTACTCCGATGTTTAAGCACCCTCATAATTCGAAAGTTATTCTTAATATCCTACCTACATTTCCATTGCTACAGTTAAGATTATTACATTGTCTTATAATTGCAACCATAGAAAACAGTCTGTCACCATTCTCTTTATAACTGTCCTTCAGCTATTTGATAACTGTTATCAAATCCCCCTCAGTCTTCTGTTCTGCAGACTTAATAATCCTACCTCTTCCAACCTTTTCTTATAGATCATATTTTCTAGATCTCTAATCATCTCCTGGACTATTTCTAGTTGTTTAATTGGAAATTAGTATTTGGTTAATCTATTTATTTTTAAATATAGCTCTCCTCTTAGTGTGATTTGGGGTGAATATGCACAAAGCAGATGTAACAAACAAAGCTATTACTGGTTCACCATGCCATACCACAGCTGTGTGTCTCTGATCCAACACTCAGTGCAGGCAGTAAAAAAAACTGCTGGTTAGCTTCAGTGGGCTTTGGATTAGGTTTTTAGAGGGTGTGTCTACACATGCAAGTTATGCAGAGCAATAGACTCCAGCACACGTTGGCAGAGTTTATTGCTTCCAGGTGCGCTGTTTGACCACACCACATTGAGCTGTGTCAGAGCAGCCCTGGCTGGCAGGGGCCCAGGCAGTCAGCCTGCCAGCCCAGAGCTGCTCTGACCCAGGTTAATGTGCTGCAAAGGGGCTGTCTGGGGCACAAGGGTGCTCCAGTGTGGGGCTAGCTGCCAGGCAGTCCCCATACTGAAGCACCCTTGTGCCCCAGCGAGCTGCGTCAGTGCCTACACAAGCAGTGCTGAGGAGTTTTTTACTCTGCAGCAGGGTAGTACTTGTATTTACAAAGACTATTTACAAGTACTACCCTGCTGCGGAGTTAATTAGTTCCTTGCAACCAAATAGGGGTGCACATGTAGATGCCAAAACATTTACTATATAGCTAATTAGGCAACTCCATAATAAACATCTCATGTAGACTCACCTAGATTGTAAAAACGTTTAGCAACAGAGCCTTATTCTGCCTTTTTGCATATTATCTACTATAATATGACCCAGATATTCCTTAGTTCATGAATAAGACCTAGTTGCAGGCAATCTACTAACCTAAAATCATGTTGTGTATTATGTGGTTCTACAGGACATGGACTAACAGCACATTTTGTCAAAAATAATATCATTTGTTGTAAGGCTGTTTAGAGTTCATGGCTGCATCCACACATGCAGGCATGTGCAGTTTGTGGTGCCACAAACCTCTCTGTGATACCACAAACTGCATGCATTGCACATTAAACTGTGTGTGGCACTGCTAATTTGCAGCACAGAGGCAAAATCTTCCGGTAGCAAAAAAAGCCCTGGAAAAAAAAACAATGCAAAGCACACCAACATAGTATGTGCTGGGACAAACGTGGAGATGGGAGAGCAGGCAGCCCAGGAGTGCCTTTTCCCCCAGCTCCAAGTGTTGCTGAGACCCCGCACTAAGTCACCCTGTGCCCCAGCTAGCCCCCAACTTCCTCATAACACATGGAGCCTGGTCAGAGCAGCACTACAGGAGCCAGGAGGAGCTGGGCATGGGCAGTCTGCTCACAGTGGGACAGTATGTCCCGCAACAAAGCTCATGTGCAGGGGCATGCACTGCACAACCAAGTAGCAGCACAAATTTGTGCCTCTGCAAGTGTGCACCCCCGCTCATCTGGATGTGGCCCATGAGTGGGATTTTCAAAAGCAATCATGATTGCTCCTGCTTCAGGTCAATGAAAGCTTTATTAGTACTTTAACAAGAGCAGAGTCTGGTCAGCCCTAAGCTCTTGAAAATTGTACACCTGAAATCTAGATTGAAAGGAGATTTATTTGATTCCAACTTATTAAGGTCAGGCTTCTGTTTTAGTGTTCAGCATGGTGATGTGCTGTGCTTATAGATACCATGTACTTTCTACTGAGGATACTAATGAGGAAGCAATGAGATAGTCATCCTGCAGATGTATATGCTGTTCTAGTTCTGTAGCTAAGGAATTGAATTTCTAGTGTACCCAAACTTGTAACCTTCACAAGTACAAATATTTATTTTAAAAAATTAGCAGAAGCTACATTTCTTACTCAGCATTTCATAGTACATTTTTTCCCTGTTGCAAACAGAGGTTGGATTTTACTACAAGCAAACTGTGGTGATTGCAACAATGAAAAATTCTTTACTGCAGATGGGACTTAACTGATATGTACTAATATGAAAGCTGGATTTAGAAAAATATAATTATAGGGCCGTTACATTATCTTTTTACTGTCGCCGTGTACAGCTGGAAATATGCTTATTGTTAACTTGCAAATCCCTCTATAATATCCAGAATTATTTTTAGACCTCAAGAGATTTATGTTCATAATTATGGGTGCTAGAATGACTTCTGGGATAGGAGATTCTTCTGCTCTCATTAACTACAAAAGAAGATACTTTATTGGTTATTCCCATTGATTGTTGGTTGGGGGAAGTCTGCTAATGAGAGTTTGAAAGTTAAAGTGTTAGCAGGTAATGCTTTACATGAAAGCTTCTTAAATTTACTTTCATATCCTTAGGTTATAAGCTCTATAATAATGCTTATGAATAAATAAACACTTACCTCCAGCATCAGGAACTTTGAGATGCCACTAAGCAATGCATGAACAGTAGATTAGCAGGTATGAAAAACCAACTGTTTTGTTTTGTTTTAAAGTAATTACATATTTATTTCCACTGTGTCTCAAACTTTCACAATCAGTCCATTTCAGTAACAACTAAGGGCTCTACATCTCCCAGCCTCACAGCTTAACCAAAATACTATACTAAATGCTATTCATTTCCTACCTAAGCTGTGGTAAACCTTTTTTTGTATAACAACCCTTACTTCAGTGCAATAATGTCCTGGGATACCATAGGCAGAATTCTGTTTCACTTCATGAAGCCAAATGAAAGTTTTCCAGTTATGAAAGTGGTACTTATACATGGGTTACAATTCTGTTTCTTGTGCAGTGTGAATGCCTAAGTGTACAGTTGGCTATGCACTAACTGGACAAGTGTGTGGGCACATTTATACAGTAACATAACTAGTGGAGAGTGGGGACTGAATCTCAATGTGGCTTCAGACCATTGAGAGGAACCATGGACATGATTTTTGTGGCCCACCAGATATAGGAAATGTGCTGAGAACAGATATGGCCTTTTTTGATTTGACCAAAGCCTTCAACTGCTAACCATGAGGCTCTATGGAAGATCTTATTGAAGTCTGGCTGCCCAGGGAAATTAATTACCATCTTCATGACCAGATGACTGCCTCCATCCTATGCAGTGGCTCCACTATGGAACCCTTTGCCATTCCAACTGGTTCAAGCAGGGCTACGTGATTGCACCAGTTTTGTTTTCCATCTTTCTTACAGTCATCAAGATGCTCATCCATGACTGTATGCCACATGGCATTGGCATGAAGTGCTGGATGGATGGGAACCTTTTCAATCTCTCCTGCTTCAATGCCAAAACCAAAGCTACGTTGACCTCAATTGTGGAACATCAGTATGCCAAAGATTGTGCTGTCATTGCACATATGGAAGAGGACCTACAAATGGCTTTTAACTGCTCCTTTAAAACATACCAGTACCTGGGACTGACCTTTAACTTTGGAAACACAAAGGTGCTTCACCAGCCTGCTCCAGGTCAATCAATTCCTCTGGCAAAGGTCCTCATTGACACGCAAGAGCTGGATAATGTTGAACATTTTGCATACCTGGGAAGCCATCTCTCAAAGAAGGCCAACATCAATGAGGAGATCCAGTATAGGATCCAATAGGACATCTCTGCCTTCAGAAGATTGAATCATCATGTGTTCAATAATCATGATATCAGGACTTGAACAAAGATCCTACTACATAAGGCTGTGGTAATCCTACCTTTTCTCTATGGCTTTGAAGCTTAGGTGACCTAAAGGGACCACCTGAAAAGCCTGGAATGCCATCAGCAGTGCTACCTCTGGAAGATCCTTGGTTTAAAGTGAGAGGATTGTGCACAAATGCCAGTGTCCTCACCGATGCTAACACCACCAGTATGGAAGTGTTCATTATTCAACATTAGCTGCAGGGGATAGGGTACTGTGTATGCATGCTTGATGTACATTTACCAAAACAACTGCTATATTCCCAACTCAGAGAAGGACAAGGGATATGTGGGGGCCAGAGGAATGCTTTGAGGAAGTACATCTTGCTTTGAGGAAAACCATCTCTCTGGAAGCAGAAGAATGACAGAAACAGAAGGAAAGGAAACAAGGCCGAGAAATCCATGGTCTGATACAACCTTTAACCACCACCTGTGGCATTTACCAGAGTGTAGTTCTAGGATTGGACTTCTTACCCATCAACAGATTTGTTTATAACCATTCACTTGACCTGTGGGAGTGACCATCCTCAACCATGTGGACCTGCTAGCAATGACGATGAGCGTAACTACTGGGGAGGGGGCACTGAGAGGGGCACCAACCCTGGGTGTTAACTTAGAAGGGCACCAGTATGGCCCCCTTCCCCCAGGGGTGTTTTCCAAGGCCCAGTAGTATATCTTTGGGGAAAAGAGGTGGAATGATGCCCCTCACTAGTAAGCTTGGTCAGTGGCGATGCATAGGGGTACACGGGGGTGCACGTGCGCCCCCTGAGAGCATTGGGGCACCCTCTGATCAGCTGCACTTGCCACTTAGACAATGGGCAGTGGGGGCCGGTGGAAGTGCTGATGTGCCCTTGCAAGCACCGGCTGATCACTGCAGCTGCTTCCAGAAGTGGCCGCAGCCACTCCTGGAAGCAGCTGCAGTGATCGGCTGCAGCAATTGGCCATGGGGGAACTCCCTCCGGGCAGTGAGATCTGCCATGGGGGGACCTTCCCCCCCAGGCAGTGAGATTGGCTGCGGGGGGACCCTTCCCCCCAGGCAGTAAGACTGGTTGTGGCGGGGAGGAGGAAGGGGGATATACTCCCCTAACTAAGGCAGCACCAGTCACCCATGAGCTTGGTAGTTAAAGTATTTTGCTGGTAAGTGACAGAAACAGCTGCGAATGCCTACTGAGTGAGGGGTGTCTGGATCACAGACCTCCAGCTTCCTGGGTGAGTGCTCTAACTGCTCAGCTGCTGGGAATAAAACAGGAAGGCTCTCCTCTTTTTTTTAAGATTCACACTCAGGTACACATGTACATAGCTGCTTACTTGCCCAGCCAGCACCTACTCTACAGTGCATACTCAGTAGCTGTGTGGAGGCTTATGCCTCTGTATTATACATGTAATAGAACCACAAATTACATACAAGTGCCCAAGATAACATTTACATGACTGAAAAACTGGCAATTGATTGTTAAAAGTGAAAAGAATTCTACGCACTTTTGGCAACGTTAGAACTTTAGCCATCATTATCTGAATAATCATCATGTATCTGTGTATTTTTGCGGCAATTATTTTCAGTAGTTATGATGCTGTCATCAAGTCAGGCGCTGCTTCTCACTTAATATTGTTCCTTATCTTTGATACAACTGATAAGAAATTCCTTGGTTTTAATCATCATGATTTTTTTCCCTGTTGTCTACTGATTACTTATCTTGTAATTACATTATCCTGATTGTAATACTGATGAACCCAGTGATGATAGTGTTTAATTTTGCTTCTTTGTTGTCTTTTGAGGAACATTAGTACATTAATGTGTTAGAGTATATTTATAAAACCTAGTGGGTGCATCCAAATAAGTGTGCACGTGCTTTTCCCTGGGGACAAATAGAAGTGGCATATACTGTACTGTACTGTACTGTGCTACTGTACTTGTTCCTGGGGAACACTTATGCACACATGCTTTGGCATGCAGCAAGTTGCCCCAAGTGGGATAGGGGAGACTGGGGTCAGCACCTGGATTGGCCACAGCCACCTTGCCTGGGCTCCTGGGGGGGTCCAGGGCTCCAGCAGCAGTGATCCAGTGCATGGAGCCTGTCCAGCAGCCAGACCCTGTCTCTGGCCAGCTAGGCTCTGGTTTCAGGCAGCTCACACTGCCACCATGTGTGCCACCACAGTTATTTTCGGTGCAGGGGTTTTTTTGACCCCAGGATCTCCTGGTGTCAAAAAAACCCACCACCCTTTAAATGAGCACTGCGGTGAATACCTGCGTGTTTGGCATGTGTGGTTTGTGGCACCACAGACAGGTCTGTAGTGCTACATACCACATGTGCGCACTCCTCTGGACATGCCCACTGAGTCTTGAGTCATCTGGTTTTTTATCATGTCTCAGCTGATTTAGCTTCCCTTCCAAAGCCTTTGCTCTCCTGGCAGTATGGGCTCTCTGAATCCCCAGTGATCTGAGATTACCAGGAAAACATCTGTTTTGTGGGAAGCAGCAGCTTGTTCCTTCCAAAAGAAAAAAAAAATTGAGATTATGTGAACACATGAATGTCAAATTATTTTAAAAGCATCAAATGGCTTTTGGTCAGATTATAGTATATGTTTAAGAACTTGTGTTCTTACATAGGGTATTAAAACGTTTTATATGGACTTAGTGCCTAAATTTTCATTCCCTGTATTCCAGACCATTCTTTTACATCTCCAAAGGTAAATTTTATACATGTCCTAAGGTTTGCCTTCAAGCTTTATTGAACAAGTTTGTTGAATTGCTATACTCATTGTCTCTGGACTTCTTCCCACCTTCAAGTGCAAGGAGTGCATTTTTTCTTAGATTGTAAATTGATGTTGAGTTATCCTTTTTTATTTTGATTTTACTAGATGTTGAATTTGATGTCAGGGTTATAAGCTCCAGTGGTGTTTTATCTGTTGATTAGTCATATAATGTAAAGTGTCTTGTGATGGAAAATACTATAAAAATGGTTTATGGTGTGAGGGTGAAGGAAAGTGTGGGGAGCACAGATTCATGTTATTAAATAAACAATAATCCCTAAGCAATCATTTGTCGACAATAATTAAAGACTGGTTTATCTTAGATCATTCAACCTTAAATAAATTTATTTTTATCTGCAAGTAAATGGGTATATTGAAAATAATTTCTTGTAGCTACATAGTATGTTTCTCTCTCAATAGATATAGCTGAGAAAGAATATGTGAATATACATCCAATATCCCAGTACATGTCTTTTCTTATTTTGGATATAATGTTAAGAACAATGAAAAATAGTCTTCCTTGAATAGATGCAACAAAATTCCCTCTTGTGTATGTATGTATATATAATTATATATATGTATATGTACACGTTGTATGTATACATATTTATATATATATGTATTCACACACATACAGATACATATGCACATGACTATATATAGTTTAGATGTGTGGAACCAATAATGGCCAAGAACTGCACTGACTGTCTAGAAGTAGGAGCTATTTAACTTCAAACTTATGTATAATATGACTGTCTCATAGTTATTTTCCAAATACTGGCTAACATACTAAAGCTCTTCATGAGATCATCCTGAAGACCTTGATAGCTCTAAGGCTTAACCAGTGAGAGTCTTGACTAAGTACGCACTGAGCAGGGACTTCAGGATTTTACTTGGCAATTGGATTTGCCACTTCTCATCACTATTCCAAGAATGTGCAAGTTCTTTACAAATAGTAACTAATTTCAGAGTTCTTAGTATGGACATAATTAGTCCTACTATCTCCATTTTAGACATCAGGAATGTTAGCCAGAGTGATCTTAAATGATTTGCCTGTGGTCACCCATGATGTCAGAGCAGAAACATGACCCAGAACTTCCAAATCTCATCTGCATTTGTGCAGGGTTTGTTCTAAAACCGCTCTGTAAACATAACAGTTGATTTACAAATGATTGGCAACAGGGTCCAGTTAGAATATATTTCTTTAGTTTTGGGCCCACAGTGGATCAAACGGCAAAAAAAGCTCTGCTTGCCATCTGTAACTCAAAATAATGAAAATCTCTCATCGGAAATCTGACATTGGCTTCAATGGATTTGCGCTTGCACAATTTATGAAATCATGAGATTAAAAAGAAATGAAAACAATTCATTTGAACCAATTTTGTCTGTCTTCCAATTTTGAACTTTTAAGGATCACATTTCCAAGCTGTTTCCTACAGGAGGTCATAAGTAGGTCGGTACACTCGATGTCATTCAAACAGGCTTTGCCCCCTTAGCCCAAGCAATAGTCTGTAAGCAGGCTTGGATGCTATGTGACTTTGCTCCTTCAGCCAGTCCGCATAACACAAAACAATATTCCGTGGTCCAAACAAACAGATAAATGAATAAAACAAACATTTAGCCTTCTTCAGGTGGCAGAAGAATACCCTTTAGATGTGACCAAGCTCCTCTGGATTTCAGTCTCCTTCCTGCCCACAAACTGCTGCTTTCCCCAGCTCAGGCTCCTTATGCTCTTCTGGCTTGGGCTTCTAACTGCCACCTAATCCCTTATATTTGGATGCCTAACCTAGGGGTGGCTGCCTCACTTAAAGGACAAAATAGTCCTGCTGTAAGGAGGTAGAAATGCATTTGAGAGGAGAGCAGGGAGACTCCGGTTAAAGAAGCACAAATACAAGAAGTATTCATGACAATGTCACAAGAACTGACAACTCATAGATTGCACTATGAGATATAAGCCAGTGTCCCAATCACTTTCAAAGAGAAACAGGTTCCTATGTACCCAGGTTACTCTGCAAAAGAGAGTTAAATTTCCAAGTTAAATTTCCAAGTCTGAATTGAAAGGTATTTAAGGGCATCTTTACACATGGGTGGAGGGGGGTGCTGATTTGGTTAGAGTGGATCTGCGAGTGCCTTCAGTGATGCATGTATTCAGCATCCTTTCCTTCAAAATGGCGGCAGGGGGCACTTTAAAGCTCGTTTGATAAGCCTTAGTTAAAGTGCCCCTGCTGCCATTTTGAAGCATGGAAACATTGAATACATGTGACATGGACGCTGCCGGCACATGCTAATTAGCGCATGCGCCAGCATGTGCTAATTAGCTCATTAGCTTGCGCCAGCAGACTGAATTAATCAATTAATCGAGTCTGCTCTGATGCATGTGCCTGCACGCTTTTGAAACTCACCGGATTGCTGTCTGCCTCTTCAGGCATGTAAATATCATTGGAAATCTGGCCTTCAGGCCCTTTGAAAATTTTATCTTATATCTACTGGAAACTCTGATTAACATCTAGCTTTCCACCAATAAGGATACAAGACATGTTTCATTAGCTTTATTATTATTCTTAATCACCTTAGGGAGCTGTTTTGTTTCTAATTATCTTTATGACAGAAAATTAAAACATGCTGCTGTCCTTCCCTTCAGGTTCTAGGTAGCCAAGGGGAAAAAAAAATCAGTGCATCACTGTGGTAGGAAAACAGACATTACAAATAACTATACTGCATGCTTTTAATGAGGATGTGTGTATTTCTGTGGACCAATTCATAAAGTAGATATCTGTCTGAGGAAACATAAAAATGTCTCAATTAATTATTAAGAAGAAAAGACTTGCTTCAAGCTGCCAAGAAATACAGGGGAATAGTTAAGAATTTGTGAGGATTTTGAGGAATAAATGCTAGTATGAAAGCAAGAATGATACAAATAAAATATCTCATAATGTTGCTCTGAGAAAGAAAAAAATATGAGTCATGATATGACATTGTGGGGAAGTTTCCATCGACTAAAAAGAATAGAAAATTAACAAATGGTGATCCTAGAGAAAGTTGAAGAAGAAACACTTACGTTTTTAAATGTGCTTTTAAGGGGCTTTGCTCATATGTCTACAGAAAGCTGCAAGGAAGCAGGAATAGTGTTGCATATTTCTAATAATAATAAAGAAAATGAGCTGTACATCATTATTGAAACAGAAAAACAATTTTGGAAATGTCAAAAATGATCAGTTATCATTTGCTTAAAAATCTAAAACAAAAACATAGCTCAATTTTTCCTGAGTGCCATTGCTATAAGTTAATAAGGGAGTTTATGAAATATTCAAAACACTCCTCTCTCTACTTTCTCTGCTGCCTGCCTAAAGGTGAGATCAAAAGTTAATGAGTCTTGAAGTAGCATCATTGTTTAGTATCTTCCCAACAATGTACATCTATGAACTAGTGGAAGTTCACTCCCATTTTGTATATCTGTTAACAGTAAAACTGAATATTGTTTCTTGTTAAACATTTGATTCTCCTATTTAAAAAGGCTTAGAAATTAAACGTGTTAATAAAATAGCATCTGATATTTTTATCCATTTGAGGGATTAAATTGGAAGACTTTGAAGGATATTTTCCATGCAAAAACCTAGTTTTTAGCTGACCTGCAGTGGCAACAATATTATTGTTGTTGTTGTTGTTGTTGTTAAAAATTAGATTTTTGTCCACCCTTTTCAAGCAGAAAAAGAAGGTGGTATTTGCACTGTGTCCATATCCCTGAAGGGCTAAATCAAAAAACCATGTTACAACAACAGCAACTGGAGAGATGTTTAATCCTGGGTGTATTTTTGTTATTTACAATTGGGTTTTATTAGCACCTCCAAGCCTTACAGAGGTTGATGCCTCATCAAGCTAGGCACTGTACAAACCCATAGTGAAACATAATCCCTAGACCATGGCCTGGAGAGCTTACACTTGAAAAGGGAAGGAAATTGGATGAACAAAAAGTATTTCTTTTTTCCCCATTTTATAGAACTGAGACACAGAGAGATTTAAAGACTTGCTGAAGGTCATAGTGGAAGACAGCAGCAGAACAAAGAAGTGAATTCAAGTCTCATGAGCTTCAAGCCAGTGCATTCTAACCACAGGGCCACCCTTCCACACAGCTATTGCCAGGCATAATAATAGTATGAAGTTACTTGGGTTCCTGGGTATAATTACTCCAATGTTCTTGATCACTGCATGTTGGACATGAGGTGAAGCAATTATCCAGTGGCTTTTTGGAATATTGATGTCCATGCTGTCTCTGTACATTATCATCATCTCATGCTGTGACCCTGCACAGCTTAATTCTAACACACTGAGTCCCTCTTGGCAGATTGATAATGTAGGTTTCTTTTAATCTTCACTTTGTTAGGAAAAGAATCTCTGGTGTTTACAACCATTATTAAATACATGTCCTGATAAAATTCTGTTCTGCCATTTTTTATGCTTGCAAGATCTGATTTGTGTCCTGAATGCTCTGGTGCCAGGACCCCTGTTGCATTTACTGGAGGGAAACAAAACAAAACAAAACAAACTCTTACATCTTCCACTAATTGTACTGCCATCTTCCTGACAACAGGGAAAAATTATGTTTTTCTCCAGCAAGTGTTTGTAGTTTTCTTTTATTGCTAGAAAGCTCTACTCATTTATTGTCACTGGAGCAGAAATATTATGTCTCTGACTTCAACAGACATTGGAAGAAATAGGGTTGTGAAGTTTCCCCAACAAAATGTAAATTAAGAACTCCCAGCCCCACACCCAAATATAAGTTAAAAGTGATTCCATTTCTTCAGCTAGCTATTCCTTTCTTATTGTGAGTGGTATGGTTGAGCCACTGTGTAACACAGTGGTTTTCAATCTGTGGTCCATGGACCCCTGGAGGTCCACAGACTATGTCTAAGGGGTCCGCAAAAGATTACTATGATCAATCAAAAGTATGTGAATAGCCACACTTACAATTCAAAGGGGTCGACACCTCCATTTAAAATTTTTTAGGTGTCTGCAAATGGAAAAAGTTTGAAAACCACTGCTTTAACATTAAGGGGTCCAGTTTGCAATGAACATCAGATGAGGAAGCCTCTGTGCTGGCACCCACCCCATTAGGGGAAGTGGGACCACTCTCAGGGGGCTGCACATAGCTTATTTCCAAACTGGGTTCTGAGTGATAAATTGTGGTGTACCCATGTAATAGAGCTACGTTAGGGCCACAGACCAAGATAATGCTCCTCTTAGTATATGTGTGCAGGATACAGATGTAATTTGATTCAGAGGGCATTGAATAGTCATTGGGCTTTAGTATCCAGAGGTCTCCAGGACCTCGAGCATATAAGCTGGCCCCTAGGGCTAGGGACAGAAGTTACACATGAAGTAGTTTAAGTGAACAGAAACTGGTTTATACCTTTAACAGAATAGAAGTGCAGTGCACATAAACCAGTTTCAAAATGGCTGAAACTGTTTTCAGATAAACTAGGTTTAATGTAGTATCAGACTTAACTGATTTAGGTCAGACTGGTTTATGTCCCAAACCCCTTCCTGGTTCAAATTAAATCAGACTCCCCCAGCATCCCAGCATTTGCAGCTGTGGGCTGTGCGGTCTACTCCACAGAGCAGGGCTGGCCCTGCCCCTCTGCTCCCTAGCTGGAGCAGTGGGGGCTGGCTCACTGCCTCCCCCCCCCCCACCCCTCTGCTGGAAAAGTAGGTTGTTGCCTACAAAAGCACATACCTCTCTGAACCAGTTAGTTTCTAAAGTTTCACCCTGCCCTACCTCCTGTCTAAAACGTAACAATTAAGAATTGCCACAAGGCAGTGCACATGGTACATATGCACTTCAGACACTCATTCCTAGGGTGACTGATATTGCTCTATTATTGAATATGCAAACACTTTCCTTAATAATGCACCAGGACACACATTGCCATAGGGTGCATTCATTCTGCCAGAGTGTAAGGGCACTGTGCATATGGTGGATCAGAAGTGCAAAGTGACTCTGTATTTTCTCGTAGAACTCAGGAAGACCTTTGTGACTAGCTGTCATTATGGTCATGAAAAAATATACTAAACCAAATTAAATGTTTTCATTAATTTGTTTCATAGTTTTCATTGCCGTTAGTGACAAGACCTGCAAACTAGAAAACCTGAAATTGCCATACCACATCCACTTTCAGCTTTAGCTATAAGCATAAAACCAATCAGCAATCTAAGGTTAAAATACAATACATATATTCAGATAGGAAGCCATTACATAAATAAAGCAGTCCAGTATTCACTCTCTAATTCAGCTTAAAGAACTAATAACACATTTTGCATGTGGTGAAGTTAGCAGTCCAGAAACATACTTCACCGTAGAGCTTTATATCAAAATGACAATTTAATGACCTTCTTACAGTTACAAGAGATTTATATCCTTCTTGATTATTACAGGAGGATGTATAATAAACTGAGATTATATTTGCTTAATAAGTACTAACACACTTTTACAAGCTTCTCCATTGAGTTCGCCACTTTATGAAATCAATATCATCTCACACGCAAAAACTAAATTTTACAATAAATTGTTTAGAATTGGTTGTTCCCAAAACCTAGTCCAAACAATGAAGCTAACTAGGAAAAAGGCCTTACCCCAGCAGTATCTATTAAATAATTGTAAAGGATAGCATGCCTTTCTTATTTAAAATTAATTCAGGTTAAAACACTGGGTTCTTACTTAGAGGCCAGGCTTAAATAATGGATGGAAGGGCATTAATGAGTGTTGGGGATGAGCCAGGTTGAATACCCATTGTTCAATGCACAGCTAGGGTTTTCAGAAGCATGGGTTTTTTTACATACTCCTAAATCCAGAAAGGGGCTTAGGCTTGGCATGCCTAAGTTACTATGGCTGCCTTTTGAACATCTGGTTCTGGGAATAGAATTCACAAGCCCAAGTTAGTTACCAAAGTCCACTATACAAACATGGGGAGAGCTAGGCATCTAAAAATACGATTCATAACACTGAGCACACAGGGTGGCTGGACACCCACGGTAGCCATAGAAAATGTTGAACAGGGAGGTGCTACCTCTCTCTAAGACCTACATCCCTGAGTTAAGTGCCTGTGTGAAACTATACTTCTGAGACCTACATGCCTAAGTTATGACCAGAAATAGAAGAGGTGGTGGTACAAGTACCCACCTTCAATATTCTACCTTCTGGTTAGAGCAGCTTGTCAGAAAGTAAGAGATCCAGGTGCTAGGCCTCCCTCACCCTGAAGGAATGCAAAGCTACATTTCCTCCCACCTAACTACCAGGCTGTAGTCTAAGGCAGTTGCATGAGGAATATTCTCCGCCTAACTTGCTGAAGCTGTGTTGTGCAGGTGCCTGAATTTTACCTATTTTGTACCTTAAGCACCAAAACACTTTTCTTCAGTCTGGCCCAGAATCAATAAACCTCAGGGTTTCTAGACCCTGTTTCTTCAGAAGTATTTAATGACATGATTCTAAAGAAATGCAAACTATTCAACAGACTGAAAAATCGTACGTTTCCTTTTTCTAGGGTGCTGTGCTTTGAAGCAGGCAAAAAACAACTTTACTTATATGGTGTTCCTAATTGTCCCTTTCTCTCAAGAGCTCATATTTTCATATCTGCCATAATCTAAACCTACATTGACAGCTGTGCTTTTATATAATCTATGAATTAGGTAACTGGGCCATAGTAAATATTGTTCTATCACTGCTGCCAAACTGCTTGAGATCTTACCATATCAGCTAAAATAGCTTCGAATTATTTCCCTCCTAGCTGTTTAATGACTCTTAGGCTAGCATTTTATAGAGGCAGGATTACTAGATCCTTCTTAATCGCTATGTGTCCAGTCTTCCTTTTGTATATGGTTTGCTCACAATATTCTGCATAGGCCACTGCTTCTGGTGGTGCCAAATCCTGTGGGGTGCATTCTGGTGCTACACGGCGTCGCAGGAGATGATCCATGCACGGTCCTGACAAACACATTGGTCAGTTGCATAGAGGCCCCATGATTTCATGAAAAAGCTGCGTTTGCGAAGATGCATTCTCAGTCTATTCAGGCTCCGCCATGTGCGCCATTTGTAATTGGAACTGGATGCTAACTCCTCCTCATTGGGGTTAATCCCTTGCCAACTTCATTCAACAACTTTGTTGCCTAGTTTTTCTTATTCTTTTTGCCAGAGGGTAGTTCAGTGATATTGTCAGTAGTATGGTAGAGGACAAAAAACTATTTCTTAATGAGACATTGCACTGGTTGATATCCATATAGTGGGCGGTGGTCATCTGACTCATGTACCTGCCAGTGAATGTCACCTGCTACTTTCCTCCTGATGTAAGGGGGTGCTATGCCAGATAGTATGTATAGGCTGGGAACAGGGGGGGGGGTTTAGATAGCTTGTTATAATTCTGCATGTATCATTTAGGGCTGTGTCAATATGTTTACTGTGACTTTCATAGATTTCATAGACATTAGGGCTGGAAGGGACCTTGGAAGATCCAGCCCCCTGCCTCAGGGGCAGGAAGTTAGCTGGGGTCATAGGATCCCAGCAAGATAAACATCCAGATTTCTCTTGAAGGCGTTCAAAGTAGGTGCTTGAACCACCTCCAATGGCAGTCTATTCCAAACCTTGGGGGCTCGGACAGTAAAGAAATTCTTCCTTATGTCCAGCCTGAAACAGTCTTGGAGGAGTTTATAACCATTTGACCTTGTCATCCCTTGGGGCACTCTGGTGAACAAACATTCCCCCAGATCCTGGTGAAAACCCCTTATAAACTTATAGGTAGCCATCAGATTACCCCTGAGCTTGCACTCAGCCTGCGCTTCCAGGCTGAAGAGTCCCATAGCTCTCAGCCTCTTGTCATAAGGTCTGTTTTCCTGACCTCTGATCATGCACGTGGCTCTCCTCTGGATTCTCTCAAGCTTCTCCACATCCTTTTTGAATTGTGGAGCCCAAAACTGGACGCAATACTCCAGCTGTGGCCTCACCAAGGCCAAATACAATGGGAGAATGACGTCCCGGGATTTGCTTGAGAAGCATCTATGGATGCAAGCCAGCGTTTTGCTCACTTTACTAGCAGCCACATCACATTGAAGGCTCATGTTCATCTTGTGGTCAATCATGACCCCCAAGTCCCTTTCATTCGTAGTGCTAGCCAGTGTAGCACTGCCATGCCTGTAAGCATGCTGCAGGTTTTTCCTCCCGAGGTGGAGAACCTTGCATTTTTCAGTGTTAAACACCATCAGGTTCTCATCTACCCATTTCCTGAGCCTGTCAAGGTCAGCCTAGATCGCCCTCCTGTCCTCAGGTGTGGATGCTTTACCCCAAAGTTTGGTATCATCAGCGAACTTGGCCAGTCCGCTTCTAATACCAATGTCTACATTGTTAATGAAGATGTTGAACAAAATGGGTCCAAGGACAGAGCCTTAGGGGACCCCACTGGTCACAGGGCACCATGACAATTGACTTCCATCAGCCACCACCCTCTGGGTTCAACCACAGAGCCAATTCCCTAGCCAGCAGATCGTGGTGGACCCGAGACCACAGTTAGTTTTGCCAAGAGGTGATCATGGGATACCAGATCAAAGGCTTTTTTAAAGTCAAGATATACAACATCAATCTCTTCCCCCTTGTCCAGGTGACAGGTCATCTGGTCATAAAAGGAAATAAGACTGGCCAAGCAAGATCTACCCATGACAGACCCGTGCTGGCTATCACTCAGGATGTTGCCATCAGCCAGTCTGTTAAGAATGGCCTCTTTGATAATCTTTTCTAAAACCTTCTCCGGAATAGAGGTCAACTGGATGGGTCTGTAGTTTGCCAGATCCACTTTCCTCCCTTTCTTGAAGATAGGCACCACATCGACCTTCTTCCAATCTTCAGGCACTTCACCAGAGCATCAGGAGTTCTTGAAGATCCGTGCCAGGGGCTGAGCTATGATGCTAGCCAGCTCCTTGATTACCCTGGAGTATAAACTGTCAGGGCCAGCTGACTTGAGTGTCCTGGATCCTGAACTCTAAAGAGAAGCCCTCCACATGCCCCCCCCCCCATTCTTTTTTTACTCTTTATTTATTTGTATCATGATGGCACTGATTAGGCCGCAGATGGGGATGGACTGCTTATGCTAGACAATATAGCATGCATGAAGAAAAGTTGGTTCTTTCACCAGACACTTTAGTTGCAGGCCTCTTTAGCATGTATAGGAAACCCTCGCTATTCGTGGGTTTGGCATTCACAGTTTCAAATATTCATGAATGCTGAACCCACATCTTATATACACTTTAAGGACCTTCTAGGGAGCTCTGCGCTTGCTGGGATCCTCCTGCTGCTGCCGGGCTCCTGCACCTGCCGCCGCCCTCCCACCACTGCTGCGCTTCTGCCATCACCAGTGCATCCATGCCTCCCCCCAGCCACTGGGGGCACTGCCTTCATGAACACAGATGGCGTTCATGAATGCAGTGCCTTATTCATGGATTTCGCCATTCATGGGGGTTACGAGAACGTATCCCTCATGAATGGCGAGGGTCTCCTGTATATAGTTCAAATGATTTCAAGTTAAGCTCAAGTATAAAGGTTTCCAGGATTAGGCCTACCCTATACTGCTGTTTTTCAGGTTTACTGATCATAATGGCCTTGTACAGATATTCAGTTTCTCCTGCAGGAGTTGGTGCTCTCCTAAGAGAAACTATGAGTGTACAGAAGTTCAGGCTTTTTTTCCCATAGTGAAAAGGCTTCTCCAGGAGAAAATTAACCTAGGAATAAACAAAGTTAAATCACTTCCTTCTGGGACAGCAAGTGTCTATGCATGCTGTGGCTTCTCTCAAAAAGAAACATAGTCTTCTAGCACCCCCCTTCTTCTCCCTCCTCCCCTCTCCTCCTCCTTCTCCTCCCCCCTGCCCCCTCACAGGAAACAGTGTGTCACTCACTGGACTTTACTGCTTCAGCAGGGAGCAGAACTCCCCCTTCACAATCCCCACATTATGCTGCAGGGAAACACAGGCTGGCCGTAGGCAATCTGGATCAGCCAATCAGGGCTGCCACATTCATTGCTGCCATCTGTCATCAGGCAGACTACGGGATCCTGTAGAGTATGCTGTGCTGTAGAGATGTGTGCACAGGGGCCCCTCCTGGCTACACAGTGTCAGCACTGCAAGCTCTCTACTCTTCAGAAGCTCAGTAGTGGAATGTCTGTACACATGGTTCTGGGTAGGTTTTATCAGGAAAGCAAATTGGGAGAGTTATTGAAGAGTATTTGAATGCGTGTACGCAGCCAATGTTCAAACTAAAAATTCATAGTAAAAACTGGAGTGAAAATAAAAGCAAATATAATTATTTTAAATGCTCCCAGGAGTATTGGAAAGTGTACTTAGCAATGTTCTGATCAAAAGCAAAATTCAAATGTGAATGTGAATAACAAGCTATGAAAATTGAGGACAATTCTCATGTTTATCCTAGATAGCTAGAGCAATTACTGTGGAGCCTCTGTTATTGGCTGAGAAATCCCATAAGACTTTCAACTAAATAAGAGTAACATCAACAGTGGGTAACTACTAATGTAGCACACTCATGCCAACATTACATTTCAAAAGGTAACAAAAACTTTATAGACTGGAGTTTTTAGTTCATAGTAAAAGGTGTATTGCTCTTCTGTTTAAAGTCCTCTCCAGTTAGAATTACTGGCTGTAGCCAGTGATTTTGGGAAGCTTACTTTCCATCAGGCTTAAACACACAAACTATAATTTGCCATAAATATCAGTTTCATCTGTGTGCACGTGTAAATCTGGTTCAGTGTACCTAGTACCTACAGGTTGGACTAAAGGTTTCAGATGCACAAAATAAAATTTAGTATGTCAGTATGCCTCATAGGCATGCCTCCCATGGTAGCTAATTTTTGTATACCCTTCAAGAATCAGTCCTTCATCTGATACTATTTAGTACCTTTATTAATGATCTGCAAGAAAACATAAAATAATTTCTCGTAAAATTTTCAGATGAGACTACAAATGTGTGGAGGGAGAAATATTAATAGAGGGAAGGTCTGTTATGCAGAATGAACTGAATAATTTGGTCAGGCGAGCTTATTTGAACATGAATTTTAGTATAGTCATGTGGAATGTTGCACATAGGAACAAAGGATGTAGGTCAAATGTATAGATGTGGGTGACTATCCTAGAATTTAGTGTCACTGAAAAAAGGTAACAATAAGTAAGAAGTGAAACCTGAGTTTCTAGTGCAGTGGTGCATGGGTGACATTATTTATACAAAGTTTCATCCAGTTCCGGGTCCAGATTCTATTCCACCTACTAGGAGATGTATGTAGATTGAGGTGCCCAAGTACAATTCTATAACACCCTGCTTGGAATTCCTGAAAAACATAATACAAATCCTTGGTGCTTTTTGTGACTCATTTTAAAGCTAAGAGGATGTTGTGTTACAAACGCAGATGATTTAAAGGGTTTTCAGGCCTCAAACAGAGTGGAACAGAATTTCATGTTGGTACCAAAGTCCCCTTAGATGCCTAACATGTGGAACAGAATCTGGTCTCTGGTGTGCACACTCTACAGTGGATGTTGAAAAACTAGATCCTTATCTATTTGGTTTCCAAAACACTGGGAATTGTCAGAGACCTCTGAGATATTTTTTCTTGCTTTATAAACATTTATTGTTCCTTGACTTGATTTTTTTCAGGTCAGTTATTTTAGTAGCTTGAGATGACTGAAAAATGACTAAGAAGAAAATGCAAATTTAGGAATAATTTTGGATCCCTCATTACTAGTAACACTTTGATTTATTTCCTAAGATTTTAATCAAATAGTTCCACCTAAAAGTCAGCATTTAGTTCAGTAACAGAAGCCCTTAAGTATTTTTCATGTGTGTGACAAAGTGACAAGTGAGTTCTTCAAGAGCTTTGGGGAATCTACCCAAATAACTCTATAGTCATATAATAGTGAATCTGCTGAAAACTTTGTCAGAAAAAAACTTTAGGTAAGAGCCAGGGAAGAAAGGAAGGGACACAAATCAGAAGCTTTGGAAAGACAAATGGTGCTTGATGGAAACTTGAGAGGAGTGCCAAAATGTAATATGAGCAGCCAACAGATTTGTGAAGGATATGTTGATGTCTGAAGAGAAAAGGCAGAGAAAGGACAATAGCCTGGAGTTTACAGATAAACACACGGGAACCTGAGCAATTATTATTGGAAAAAAGCTTGACGTTTTAACTATCTTTCATTAAAGCAAAGTAAGGGAAATTTAGGAGTGCATTGCCATAGTTGATTACCCTTTCTGTCCTAAATACATTTACTGTTAGCAAAGGGCTTTTTTTTTTTGCTCTGTATACTGCATGCTATGTGAGTACATATCAGTGTGACAGCACTAAACTAATATGAATATTTAACAGTTTGACAAAATGTGTAATAAAAAAAATCAACATAGCTACAGTAATTAACCTTTTTAATTTTAATCAGTACTTAAAGTGCCTAATGGCAATTTTACTTAAAATCAAATTATTTTATAATCTGTTAAAATGTCTCCTCCTGTATATACCTGCATCATTGGAGCTACCTGTTATTCAGCCTCACACATTACTCTAGGACTTAACTTCATGTTACAAAGGGAGTGCATGAAATTGTGCTATTTTTTCTATATTGCTTTTCGTCAATAGATCTCCAAGCACTTTATAAAGGATGTGAGTATCACCGTCCCCATTTTACAGATGGGGGCACACAGTGGCCAAGTGACATAGCGAAGTCATTTTAGCAGAGCTAATAATAGAGCCTGGGTCTCATAGTTTCTCATTGTTTTTCAAGGAAGACAACATGTGCCAGTTTTATCTCCAGATAGCTTATTTAATTTCAAATGTTGCATTCAAAATCAATAGGAATTAGGTACAAGATCTGCTTACAGACTTTTGCAAATTTTACTTCATAGGAGGGGTTCCCTAAATCCTTTGAAAATCTGGCTCAGAAGAATTAAGGAAGTAAACCTAGATTTCTCCAGCTCAACTTCATTACCTAAATTATAAATTCTTCTCTATAGCACCGGATTAAAAGAATTCAGACATTTAAAATGAACTAAATTCCCTTAAAAAAATAAAAAAACCCAAAAGAAATGAAGACCTGCTTTCAGAATTCTGTGGTTTTCTACCATAGGAATTGACCTGACTAACTCTAACCCATCTGAAATGGAGCAGCAAGCTCTCCTGACCCATACAAGAAAAAACATAGGGTCGAGTTCTGTAAAGTAAAGAAGGAAATGATTGTCTACTACTATGTTTTGTTTTAGATGCTTCCATTTGAAAGCATATCTAGTCAAGGAGATAGAACCTGATTCTTGCCACTCTTTCTTATACTGAATCATATTTGCTATTATGAGCATTCCAATAGCAGTCTGTAGAGCAATAAATGGCATAAATGCAATCTTTTCATGGCAAGGGTTGGTAGAGGTGTCCTAAAGATTTAAGATTATTAATATTTAAAAAAAAAATTCTAGGACTCCTGGCACAAGGTCATTTAAAGGCGCCATGGGATCTTATTACTGAGCCCAACAGTCATGCTTCCTGCCATGCCACACATGCATGGCAGGAAACGTGACTGTGAGATCAGGGACTAGATCCCAATCATGCCCTAAAAGGGCAAATAGAAACTTGCCAGTGCCAGGGGAGCCCAGGATTGAGGGCACTGACAAGTTGAAAGCTGAGTGCCCACAGCTTGGCATCATCTGGTATAGTCCCAGGCAGACCCTGATGTGGTCCTCACTTCAGGATCGACAGTCAGGTGATTTTCACTTCCGGCCCAAAAACTGCACTTGGACTGGTTCAAGACCCAGGTGAGGTTCCAGTCCTAGGACTAAAAATTAGCTGGTTTTCAGCGGCAGTCTTAGACAAGGTGCCATACAAACCAGCCATAAAAACATTCCACATATAACAAGGAGCATATATTTTTGGCTAAGTGCCTTAAGTCTGGGACACATGTAGCACCCTTGCTTTTCATGCCATGATTAAGGTGTTAATTGTGGCATACATGTAATGTGTAGTGGGGCCCTAGAAAGGAGACCTTCAAATATTAAGTATTTAAACAGAGCATTTTAACAGTGGTGAATCTTTTCACAGTGGGCACTGCATTGAGACAAAGAACCACATAGTTCTTATCCGTATTTTAGCACAAGTCATATCCCTCCTTGTCATTCTTTGTGATTGCTTATGGGGGCAGTGGGAATTGTTATTTTATTTTTACGGTTGGAAAGCAGCTGGTCACATTGAATAGCAAGTGAGATTAAATAGAATAGACCTAGAAAGCCTTTTATTCAAGCTCTGCTAGCTGGAGCTCTTTACTGAGAATCATGGGGTGGAAACAGACATTGCCTGGTCTCCTATATGCCACCATAAATATTTTTATACTGGCACAAATGGTAAGCTAAAGGAGGATGCTATACTTTGTCAGGAAAGTACATCAGAGGAAAATTGGTGGCACAACAACACATTTGCTTGCAGATGTATCCCCCATGTTGGGTAGCAGAGAAATTCCCTGCAGGAAATTTCCTTTTACTTGTATTTGCATCCTGACCTGGAGCACGTATCTGAAAGTAGGGAGGGAGGCTACTATGGGGATCTCTGCTTAGAGGATTCCCCTGCTTCTCAACGTGGGGTGGAGCGGGGTGGGGGGGCACTCTTCATGGGAGGTACGTGATAGAGGTGGGGCTCTTCAGAGTCTTTTCAAATCTTATTGCAATACATGAATAATATTATTGGGAATGACTTGGGTCCTACTTGCATAGTGCCATGGAATGAAAGGAGAGAATATGCTAAAATGTATATATTCAGTATGAATAGAGTCAGTATTAATTTAGGCTTTATCTATTTTTCATTAAATACTGTACAAAAATAAAACATCAGTTCTGCTTTTAAGAATAAATAATATATGAGTAAATCTTTTGTATGAGCTGTTTTCACATGTATATAATAGATTATAGACTATTTTATTTGTTCCAAGTGGGATCTTTTCTATAGACTTGAAAAGACATAATCTAGATTTGAAGGAGACTCTCCTTTCTAATCAAGACAATAAAAAAGTAAGTTTTATTAGACGATCACTGATTAAACCTCTTTAACCTACCACTTACTTATAGGTTCTCATCTTATTTTAGAACTTCTCTTACAAAGTCTAAATTACTGTAAGTGATTTTCCCTTTTTTGTTAAACAATGGGAGAAAATAGCTAATTAATGTCAACAGTTCACATTCCTGAACATGTGTATATCCCTGCTCTGTGAATTCATATCATGGACTTCCAGTTCTATAATTAATACATACACATGTTTGTAGATTTTTCAATCTAAAAATAGATTATATAGTTGCAGACACACAAAGTCTGTTCTGGACTCCACATTCATTGACATGCCTTTAAAGTTGTCCAGGTTGACATTTGTTGAGTAGGAAGATAAAAATGTATTTTGTTTTGGGGGGGGGGGGGGGGCGGGTTTCAGATCAAATCCACCTGTTGTCTGTTTTCATACCAGATACCAGTGTGATTCTGTTTCCAGTACGAGCAGGCCATTTTAAACCATACACTTTATTTCAGTTATCTACCTTTTCTCTACACATACTATACTTTCTATAATAAGTAGTTCTCTGGCATTTTCCATGGTTAGAGACATACTTCAGCCTTGCTGCCCAGCAAGGGATATCTTGCCTAGAGGATGACTTCTATGAAATAATACTGGGCTCCTGTTGTTCATTAAAAAACGAACAAACAAACAACTTTTTTTTTGCAGGATAAACAACATTTTAAATGGCCCAAAGAAAAGCAAAGCCACATAAATCATAAGATTGTAGTATCACAGGGAAGTGGGGCTGGAAGAGATCTCACAAGGTCATCTAGTTCAGCCTCCTGCTCAAGGCAGCATCATCCCTGATAAAACCATTGCAGCCAAGGGTCTGTCTCACCTGCTTTTGAAAGGTTCCAAGCAGGGAGATGCCACAGTTTCTCTCTATAGCCTATTCCAGGACTCGACCAACCTCACAGAAAATTCCTCCTAGTTTCCAGTCTAAAATCCCCCCACGTGAGGCTGTTGCCCTTAGTCCTGTCCCTTACAGCCACAAAGAAAAAAGCCCATCTCCGTTCATTTGTATAATTGCCCTTCAGGTATTTGAAGACTTTTATCAGATCCCTCCACAGTCTTCTCTTCTCCAGGCTAAATAACCCTAGTTCTTTCAGTCTTTCTTCATAAGTCTTGCCTCTGAGGCCCCTAATAATTTTTGTTGCTCTGCGTTGGACTCTTTCCAAACTATTCACATCCTTCTTGGAGTGTGGGGCTCAAAACTTGACACAGTACTCCAGGTATGGCCTCACCAGTGCTGAATAAAAAAAATGTTAGATGTTTAGCCAACATGACATGGCGTGCCAACTTCAAAGTGATTAGAACCACCTCACTTGCAATGGTATGTGCCCCAGCAGAATATGGTGCTCCTGTCTGGTCCAGAAGTCACACCAAAAAGCTTGACACTCATAACAGGTTGTACAACTTATGCACACACAGTATGCTTGTACTTGCAGGCATTAGGCCAAGTGATATAAGAAGACAGATCCTAATATCATTCCTGGCAATAGTGGCAAGACATGATGAAAGTCACCTCCTCCATCAACTATTAACTGAAGACTTGAATGGATGGAGGTTTAAGTCATAAACCATTTCTACATGAAGGCCACAAGCTCCTGGCAGAGACTGGGGGTGCTGAACCAAATCTATGGACAGCCTCAGAGTGGGCTGACTGCTGGGAAGGGTCAGACCTATTCCTACAGTGTTTTATACCAACATCAAATGAGTTCCCCATTGGGCACAACCTTAACAGAAAAGCGTGGGTCAAGCTGAACAAACTGAGATCTGGATATGGATGTTTCAAAACAACACTTTACAAGATGAACATCCTGGACAACCCTCTGTGTGCATGTGGTACAGCACAGCACTTAATCAAAAGTTGCAATCTCTGCAAATGCCTAGATGGGGTAGATGGAATCCACACACTGAGCAACAATACCAGACAGTGGCTCATAGCTTTGGAAGTTGATATCTGATGCCAATCAAGAGAGAGAGTGCTAAATAGAGTGGCCGAATCACTTCACCTTGATTAGAAGGTGACACTCCTGTTAATACAACCCAAGATGCTGCTGGCTTTTACTGCAACAAGAGCACACTATTGGCTCATATTCAGCTTGTCCACCATAATCCCTGGGTTCCTCTCTGAAGTGCTGCAACCACGCCAGTCATTCCCCAGTCTGTATTAATCATGTTACACCAACCAGCAGGACTTAATTTTTATCTCACTTTGGTGAGATACAACTCCATTAACTTCAAGGGGAAGTTTCTGGAGTCAAACAAACACAAAGTAAAAATCAGCAATCTTACTAAAATCTTAATTAATATTGTAACCCAGAGGAGAGCAGTAAACATTATTAGGGATCAACAACACAATTTACATAATTTACAAAGAAAGATTAAAACAACTGGGATCATTTAGCCTGGAGAAGAGATGACAAAGTTAGTCATCCACCTGAAGACTAGTAACAGTCTTCAGATATATGAATGGTGGCTATGGGTGGTCATACATTGTTCTCTGTGGCCACAGGGGATGGGACAAGTAGTAATGGGCTTTAAGTGCATCAAGGGATATTTGGGTTGGATATTAGGAAGAACTTTCTAACTATGACAGTGGTTAAGCACTGGAACAGTATTATCTAGGCAAATTGTAGTGTTTCCATCATCAGAAGTTTTTAAGAACAGCAAAAACTTTTTTTTAGGAATGGTTTAGACAGGGATGATCCTACCTTGAGTAGGCAGTTAAGATAGAGGATCTGTGGTCCTTTCCAGCCTTTATTTTTCTGATTCTGTGATTCTATGTTTTCCTATTATCAACAAGGAAAAGTTAGGCTGAGTATGCTTCATACCTCCTGCTCTTTGATTATAATATTTACAGTTACACTAGCTATGTAGGCTTAAAAAATAGTAGCTTTTCAAAGTGTTCAATTGTTGAGTGTCCAACATGAAACATTTCAAAGGGTGGATGCTGAGCTGTTTCACAAAATTAGTACTTAAGTTGTTCCAGAAAGCAGAGGCATCCAAATTCACTAGTCACTTGAAAATATTGGTCAATGTTATTCTTGCTTTGAGTCTGATGTTAGAATATAGAAGTTCTTTTTTAGGAGTACAATAATAATTCAATAAATAAAACTTAAAAATATGCAACATATTCATTGAAACAGTTACATTTGACAAGCAACCCTCTCCCCCCCACCCAAAAAACCCCCAAACATTGACTAAAATTATGCAAATATGTTACAAGGAGCTGTACTCTGTGTTTCAGAGCACTTCCTTCCCTTCTGCAGCACTGCAGTGTGTTTACTGCTATTTATCCTTCCTGACTTTGCCTAGGAAAAATCTGAAACTCCAGAAAATAGCTGTTTTAGCTGAAATTGCTAAATTCCCTCTGATTTTTTATCAGAATTCTCACCCTCTTTCCCAGCTTCATAGAAATTGCTTGCAGGCAGGAAGGTCAGTATCTTTTCTTGTGATCCTTCATCAGCTCTGTAAGTCTTTTACCATGATCTGGCTGCAGCTGATAACACCTGAAACTGTGATCATGTCAGATAACACAAACTTTTTGGGACTCACACTTGTGCTTGCTTAGGTGGAGTTACAAAGAAACAGTAGCTAAATGCTCCCATACGAATGTCTCAGATTTAGATTTAGCATTCCACCCATTTTTATTGTCTGCCCTGAATGAATAAAATACTTTAGACAGTTGGAATACAAGCATACCTAAAGTTAAGCCCATGCTTAGGTGCTTTCCTAGATCAGTGACTTGTCAAGTCGTAGTATCATTCTTGTCTTTAATCCAAAAGATTATTTCAGTGATGGTAAGGTAATTCATCTACAACTATACCATAATGAAGTACTTTATAATAGTGAATTGCCCATCAAGAATGATGGGAAGGGGAGAGGGGAGGTGGTTGGAGATGGAGTGCCGCCACCCATCACCCTGTGTCAGCATCACCTCCCAGGAGTGGGGGAAAGGGAAACTTGCATGTAGCAGCCGCCACCCACCACCCCACACTGCTGCTGCTCTGTGTCCGGCCCCGTGTCACCCCCCCCAGCTCTACGTCCTGCCCCGAGACCCCCCCGCAACTGCTCCACATCCAGTCCTGCACCTGGCCATGTGTAACCCCCCCACACTCCGCGTCCAGCCCCGTACCCCCCACTCTTCTCCCCCCCACTCCATGTCTGCCTGGCCTGCTTCACTGGAGCCCTGCCCCGGCCATCATTCTTGACCGACATTCTTGATGCAGCACTGGCTGGAGCCATGCCCCACAAGGAGCCACGCCCCCCAAGAGCATTACGGACAGACGGCCACACATAGACACATGGACAGACAGACTAAGCCCTTTATATATATAGAATCTTTTATTATCTTCTTAGTGTATTTATTGGAATCCAAGATGAGGTTTTTCCCTTCAATCAACATAGGGGGAAAAAGCCTTGTGTTAGATTTGGGTACTGGCCCAGGCTCATCCTGGATGCCATACCTGAGCTACCCCCTGTTTTGGGTTAGGATGTCTCATCTGATAGGGGAGGGGACTGACCACAGGAGGAGCATGGGGGTGGCCTGCAATTGTGTGGGAGTAATGTGGGAGACCCACGTGTTTTGTTCAGGGAGCACAGGGGGACTATGCAGCCTGCCCCTCCCCAGCTGCACCCTCCTTCTTCTCTGGCTCTGGTCCCTCCAGACCCAGCTCAGCTCATCACTTCTCCCTGGCCAGGCTTGGCTAGGGCTGCTGCTGACTTCCTCAAAGCTGGAGCTCGGCTACAGATGAAGGGAAATGGTGGGGAGGGGAGCAGCAGGGAGTAGGGGGCAGGCATGGGAGGGTGTCAGACACAGGCACAAGGAGGAGCAGGCTGCAGATGGGAGCAGGGAGTGGGAGGCAGGGGGCAGGTGGCAGGCAGTGGTATGAAAAGGTAGGGGGCAGACACTGGGGGAGACAAGTGGCAGGGCAGACAGGCAACAAGGAGGTAGGCACAGGCATTGTGGGGGAAGGGGTAGGGGGGATAAGGGGTGGGGGTCTGTGCCCTCACCCCCACCATTGCTTTCCCCATCACAGCAGTAGGGCAAACAAATTTAAGAGGATCATCCACTAGTTTAATTCTGTTCTTGGAAAACTATAACACATGTATACTTTTCCATGGATAGAATCTAATTATTGAGGGGGCGGGGTTGTCTTAAGTTCAAGCTTGTCTTGGATTCAGGTAATTCAGTAGATCTGCCTCTTTGCACTTGTCTAGTGTGCCTGTGGTGGTGCTAGGATCTGAAGTAGTTTTGATTGGATTTTAATATAGGTATCCTAGGAGATGCTCTTGGCTCCTTAAGACTTACAGTATATTTTATTAAAGTTGTGGTTTAGAAGAGATCATGCAGGTCCCAATTATTTTCTGTAGATGTCTCTCCAGCTTCTATTCACAGCTCCCCAACTCAGGCATTTTATAAGGAAAAATAAAGAATGCAGGATCCATTTCTTTTTTCTTTGCTTTCAGGAAACATGCAGATATTTAGGTGGGGAGAGGGTTAAGGAAGCTTTGTACCAGCCAGAGCTAAATTTAAATCTATTAATTTGACCTCCTTGCTCTGGAAATGGATTTTTTTTTTTTGGTGCTTCTTCACTTTATGCCAGGGGTTCTGAATCATGGTTTAAGACCATATGGTTTCAGTTTAGCTTAGCTCTAACTTCAACTTGATAGCATCCTATTTTTATTGAGATGATTTTTTTTCAAGGAATGGCGGATGTCTCTCATCTTTAAATATAAAACCTATTAGGCTCCTTTTACTGCATTTTGGTTGCAAGTGTGTTTTTATTCTGTATTTTCCAGGCATTCTATTTGGAATGTATAATGAGTGGAGCTATATACTCTCAAATTGGTAGCAGTCAAGAAATCCTTCTAAGTCAGTGTATTCAGACTTAACCAGGGTTTGTACTTATCCCTTGTTTTACAAGTTTACCTTTTAATTTCTTACTTGATGGTCATTATTTCAGAGAAAATATTTTGGTGTGGTTTGAAGGGGATTACATAAGGTTTGTTGAACTTCAGCAGTATTTTCCAGACTCACAAAAAGCAGTTGAACTCACTCTGGGGGAACATTGATCCTACCCTATAGCTAACCATGATGCTTCATATAGAGTGCTACTACTGCAGCTTTCCTTTTTGTTGCTCTGAAACCTGGAGACTGAACTAGGCACATCTACTAATGCTACT
Organism: Alligator mississippiensis; assembly: GCF_030867095.1. Classification (NCBI taxonomy): domain Eukaryota; kingdom Metazoa; phylum Chordata; order Crocodylia; family Alligatoridae; genus Alligator; species Alligator mississippiensis. The sequence goes on along the minus strand of NC_081824.1, from coordinate 219,325,487 downwards.
AGCCATAACAGCTCACGATGAAAACGTCTTATATTGTGCTGTCCATCACAGTCAGTGTCTTGTTCTTTCTGTATTTCTGGTTCTTTCTCTGTCACTTTAGAAGCGTATAGACTAATAACAATCAGATTATAATGAGATGATTTCTTTGTGCATTTAGACTGTTAGGTAAACTCAGTCAAGCAACTTGTGTTCCACAATCTGGTCAATTTTGACATGGGCAGGATTTTAGAAAGTGGGGTGTGGAAACAGTGACCTGCACTGTAGGAGTGGCTTGCACACTGGCTTCCAACCTCTCCTTCTTCACTAGGGTAGGCAGACCATGCCACAGGAGCAGCAGTGGGGGACTTTAAATCTCTCTCAAGCAGGTAAGAATCTTCCCAGTCTCCTAGAGCAAGTCCTGTCCCTCTTCATCTTGGCACAACCCAGCTGGAGTGGGCGGGAGCATCTCTGGAACTCCCCCTCACCTCCACCACATCCCTGGGGGACCTGGAGACAGTAACAGCAGTGGACAGTAGAGTGGGAGAAGGAAGAAGAGGGGAGGGGAACTGCTCTGCTGCTGAGCATGGAAGGGATAGGGAAAGGGATCCTTACTTGCTTCATGAACTTAAAAAAAAGACCACACTGCTGCTCCCACAGGCCACGTCCAGATGAATGCAGCCATGTGGTCTGTGGCATTGCAAACATGTCTGCGGCATCACATACTGCACATTCCAATGTTCTCTGTGCTGCAAGGGAGCGCAGCTCTGCTTTTGTTTTCTGCAGGGGTTTTTTTGACCCTTGGATATTTAGGGGTCAAAAAAAACCTGTGGGGAAAAAAACATGGAGCAGTGCATGCAGTGGCAGTGTATGCCACTCAAAAGTGGAGCACTGCTTCCCGAGCTGCACTGCGGCTGCTGGCCAGACTCCGCACAGCAGAATCACTGCTGTTACAGCCCCAGGAGGCCCCCAGGGCCCCAGGTAAGGCTTCTGGGGCCAGTCCAGTGCTGCTTGAAGCTTGGAGACTGTTTCCATCTTGATTCCTAATGGAATTCTTTGTTGCAGAGAATGATTTAATGCCACTTTATAAGTTTCATACAGGTGTGGTGAATCTGGTCTGTAACTGACACAAAGCATGCATCTACACATGCTATCAATTTGAAGTAGGCTTACTATGCAGTAAAAATAGTGCTTAGTAAGTCTATCCAGGTGCACGTGTTCCCCCTTGGGAGCAGATCTGCTCCCAATAGGGGCAGCCTGGTACAGGGCAGCTCCTACCTTACTATGCCCCATGCAGCAGCCAGGAGAAGCTCCAGACTCCCCCTGGTGCTAGCCCAAGGGCTGGCAAGGGGCTTAGGGTGGTCCCAGTGGGCATGGGGCCAAGAGAGCTCTACTGGCTGCAGCAGCATCTCTCTTCTGTCCCTGTGCACATTGGGAGGGGACCTGATGTGCATGGGGCCAGGAGAGAACTGCCCAGAACTGCCCCTGCAGTGGGCAGACCAATTCTGGCCCCATGCTCATCTGAACCACAGCTGCCAGCAAGCCCTCTGCTGGGCAGGGTTTGCCTGGGAGTTGCTGGGAGCTGTTTGAGATGTGGGGCAGCTGCGGGCAAGCCTCCTGCCAGGCATGGGAGGGACAGGGCTAGCCAGCAGCTACCCTGCTTGGCATGGAGATGGCTGCTCTGGGGAGCGAGTCAGGGCTAGGAATCTAGCCCTTGCCTGTCTCCTGGAGCAGCTAGCTATGTGCAGGGAGCTGGGACAGGGGGAAGAGAGCTCCTGGGGGGAGCTGGGGAGCTGAGCACCACCAGGAGCAGAGAGCTCCCTGTCCCCTGTGGCCCCTTGCTGGCTAGGCTGAGAGAGCAAATCTGCTCCCGGCCAACATCAACATGTGTAGTCTACTGCACAGTAAATCTTCTCGGGTAGACACCTATGTTGCTTTTATCGGCTTTTGAGGCAATTTCTGCCTGAGAGAAGGCACTCAGCAATGTTTAAGATCTGAACCTATATTAATACTGTTTTGTGAAATCACTAACTTCACTGTGCAAACTTAAAATGATTTCTGCCCATCTGTGTGGCTCCGGTTATTTCAACTGAGTTATGCTGATTTGCATCAGTTGAAGACTTAGACCATAGGTTTACTAGATCATCCTGAGGGCCAAATTCAGCATTGACCAGGATAGTGATGTAACACACCTGAGTGCAGACATTTAGAGTAATTTGCACTAATCAGGCATTCAAAAATGTGCAGCGATAGTGTGCATTACACTAGTAGCTATTTATTCAGTAGGGACAAAATTCAGCCCCTACTGTAAGAAAGTGTGACTCCTACTGAAGATTTCCAGGTTGACTTTGGTGCAGGCACACATTAAAAGGTAGAAGATTGCTTTAGTTCACAGTCTCCATCAATGACTTTTCTTGCTGCATTAACTTTTTCTGCCTAGAAGAAATGTAAATTCTACCCTTTATACACATCAACTTTCACATAGTTTCTCATTGGTCTGGCTCCTTGTTCTGGCTTTCCTTCCTAGGGTTTTACATTAGCATAACTCCTCCGGTTTCATAGGAGTTATCAATGAGACTGAAGTCAGACAATTGATATGTAATTTTTACCACCACTAGGATCACAACGGAATTTGGGCCAGACATTTCCATAAGACTCACACCTGCTTTTTCCAGGCTGCATTTAGCTGTTTTTTTCTTCTCATGTTTAATTCATATTTCTTATGGAAAAATATTTAGAGAGATCACACAGAGACTGAGGGCAGGGAAGCCCAGTACTGTGTGAGGTTTTAAAAGCTGGACAAACATTTTTCCAAATGTTTTGGATTTTACAAAATGAGTTTGAGTTTTATGAAACCTTTTCCCCCTTGTAATTAAACCCGAGTCCATTTTCATAAGGATTCAATTAAAACTATATTTTTGCTGCATAAAAGGAAGACTGTGCTATGCAAACAGTATATAAACCAGGAAAGATTAAACTTTGCATGCAACTCACCCACCTCTTCTAAAATTTTGATTACTGACCATTGGTCTCTCTTTCTCTCATGCATGGGGAAAATTATTGTCCTACAAAATAATATAGCATTTATAACATTTATTATACCATTCACTAGCCTAAATATTCAAAATGAACATATTAAAAAGAAAAAACCCTTTGGCAATATAGGTATTATTCATGGGTTCCAGCATTGCCTCACTGGTACTTGATGTTATCTTAAGTTAATGCACTTTGATCAAAGGCAACTATTTCTACATGAAAAACAGCTCATGCTGTTCATGAGCAAATGTTTTCCTGGGTTTGTCTACTTTTAAGAGGTTGATAATGAAATACTGTCACAGAGCAGTGAAAATAAGATGCTATAACTTGCCCAATGTTAGGAACAAATCATTGTTAACTTAGGTATCAGTAACTTCAGTGAAGAAAAATGGATTAATAAAGACCAAGAAAGCAAGAACAGTTAATTCCTAGAAACAAATACATATAGGGCAGAAACAAAGATGTTATCACAGGTATGAGAAGTTAAGTTCTGATGGACTGGATGCGCCTCCATGAGATGCTATGTCGCTATGATGGGTATGAACTGTGACACCGATGTTACTGTGCAGTAGCAAAGAGCTACTGTGCAGTAGAGTCGGAAAAGACCCATGCATCACCAGGACTGCACATTAAGAGTGGTTACTGTACAGTCATTTAGTACTTGCTTTAGCAGGTGCTTTAGTAAGTATTAAATGACTATGCAGTAAAAACTGTGCAGTTGGGTGCCCACTGTGTATAACAACTCAGAAATGACATGGTTAATACATGGCACTAACCCTCCGGGAATCTGGATTCCTTTCTTAGTTCTCTTACAGACTTCTGGGTGATTTTAAATCACTTAATCTTAGTTTCAGTTTCTATATCACAATTGAAGGAAACAATATAGCCTTGAAAAAACTGAAAGGGTGTCAAAAGCCTGTAACTCAAAATTCATCCTGTTTCAGGCATTTGTGTCCTACAATCAGTAAACAGAGAGACACAAGGTCATTCCTCTTGTACAAGTGTTAGTGTACCTGGATTGGTAGCAGTGAGCCTGAGCCAGAGTTCCCCGCCAGCTGAGTCTTGGGAGAAACAGCCAGATGAGCAGGCCGTCTCAGCTTGGTTAGGGTAACCACAGGTGTGGTTGCTGCTAGGGACATCTGCTGTGAGCACTAGCTCTGATGTTTAGTGCAGGATGCCTGGTGTTTAGTTGCTGGGTGGCTGTCGCTATAATCCCCTTCTAGATCTCCAGTTCATAACCTTGCCGCTGACTTTGACATTTTACTCTTGGCTTGTGTCCTGGATGCTGACCTTTGGAGGATTCCTGTCTTTGGCTGGTATCCTCCTCTTTGCTCTCTTAGATGAGACTGCCCACACTGTGGCCCCTTGCACTTAGAAAGCCTTGGAAACCAGTAACATAACTAGGGGTGAGTGATAGTGATAACCACCCCTGGTGCTGACTTGGAGAGGGGGTGAAAAAAAACTGCCATCATTCATATTTGTGAATGCAGTAGTAACCAGAAATCACCCCTTCTGCTTTGCTCCAGGCACCTGGCTGCCTCCCTACACTCCTGATGGAAACAGGCCCCTAACTTGCTCAGCATATCTCTAGTTGGGAAGAAAGGCGTGATCCATGATAGACCTTCACAAATCATCTCAGCTTCGTCTAGTGACAACTTGGATTAGTCCACAGTGGGAAATATCTCCTGGCAAATTTCATTGCTGCCAGCCAGGACAACAACCTACTACAGGACTCTTTTGCTCACCGATTAAAATGTGTTAGCCAGACATGCCTTCCTTTTCCACTGCAGGAAGATCTTCATCTCTCTACTAATTCCCTTTGTGGTAAAGGATACGGATAGCTGCGCTTTCAAAAGTCTTTTTTTCTCTAGCTGCATGTCATAATCATGTCAGGTCATAAGCACTATGTCATAAGCAAATTACACGCCTACAGGTAAGTGAATCTTGCACGGTTTGTTGTCAGAAATGTCAGGTGCTCTGTATTGTCTGGTAGCAAGCTGGATCTGTCATAATGCCTCTTGCTCTGTTGAACATCCAGTTAGAACATGCAACTTAAAGATTCAAAAGCTAAACTTGTGGGTTGCAGATCCCCTGCCCCCGGAAATTAACATCTTGCGGTACCTTTAAGGTGCTCATTGTGGGAGAAAGCAAAAAAATTCAGGAGCAGATTGCTCAGCCTGTGGCTGAATTGATGCAAGCAATCTGTGCAAGATTTCTCCAGAGGTAAAATTTTGACTCTCAGAACAGCTGGTTTTGCTGTTGCTGGGAAACACCGAGTGGCATGAAGCACTGGAAATGCTTGAAGAAGCAGAGCCAGAGCTTTGCTCATAAGTTCCACAGAAATGACTGCTCTGTCCATTGCCCTTGTAGCCTGCCCAACCCTGTATTCTGTAACTGCCTCGTTACAGCATGTGCCTTTTGCTACATAACACGGACTATGGGAAGCAGTTCATATTTAGATTCAGCCATCTTGTTGACTTGGTATAACTACACAGCCATTCTGCTATTTCCAGATGCTTGGCTTACCCTGAGGTGTGTTTTCTTCAAGTATTTTGAAGTAAAAAATGGTAGATTAACTCAGAGGTATATCTTGTAGCCTCAAGAGGTTCGAGGGAAGTGCTGAATTCCTTTATCATATTCTATTTACTTATGAAGATTGTTGTTCCCTCCCTCATCTTTTCCTACCATGCAGATGTTTCCAAACAGTTGCACCATCTATCTGAAAGAAAGAGAAAAAATAGGGAAAAGAAGGAAACACGTGAACATAAAAGAATTTGACTTCTGCCAAATGCATATTGTTCATAGAGGTTGTCAGCACTTGTCTGCTAGGTGTCTACAATTAGCAGGCAGGATAATCTGCTTCACTGCTGCTTCTCTTTGGTGAAAAATGAAACAGGACCCTGTTTGGGTCCTTTTACTTTTCCTCCTGTTCCCTCCCCTATTTTGGTAGCAGGGTCTCCTCCTCCTCACTCCAACAGCTCTCCTACTGAAGTGTTTTTCAGCACCGTTGTTTCTTTTTTGTTGCTAATTGTGATACTTTCAGCATAGCCCATGGCTGTAATATGCAGGTTAGCAATGCAGCACCCTGACACCTTTTAAAATGGAGGTGTTTCCATTTACTAGTATATGCAAATAGCTGAGATAAATTTACCTGATTCCTATGGTCTCCAGTGGGGCTGGAGTCTTCTACAAGATGGAAGACTAAGGGGGCAAGGGAAAAGGTTACGTTCATCATAATTATTTGTCTTTGCTTCTCTTTCCCTACCCTATGTCTTCTTTCCCTGCATTGTATTATGAAGGACCTGATTTAGGATAGAGGTTGCCAGCCTTTGTCTGGTATTAGTCCACTATTATCAGACAGGGCAATCTGCCCTTTTATAACTTTTCTTTGCCTTCTTGCTTCCTGGGAGATGGCAGCACGATGTTGGTTTTCTGGAATCTTCCACTTGATGGCAGAAGAGCAGGGACTCTGATAAAATGAATTACCAGTTGGTAATCTCTTTGTATGCAGCATGTGGGCACAGCTTGTTTCTATTCAGCAAAATGCTGTAACATATGCAAGATAGAATTTTATGTTCTAGCCGCATCCTGGATTAGTTTCTCTTTGGTTTTTTTTGTTTTTTTGCCTGTGAGCTAAACAGGATATTTAAAGCCTTTGGAGAATGACTCAAACGACACACAATTTTTCATGCCGTTGAAAGCATATTCTAAACCTGCCATTCAGTCTCCAGAAACACCAGAACTCTTAAGATTTATGAGTGTATGAAAACAGACCACATGTTGAAAGCCACTATCTTTGATTTCTTTAAGACTATCTGGATCATTGTCATACACACTATTCTCAGCCCTTCTGAAGAAAGCATCACTTTTATTTCCCATTAAAATTCTTGCAGATTAAACAGTGGGAGCTTTTGAAAGACTTCCGTGGGGAGCTGTGCCATTTTCTGAGAAGCTCTGAAAGTGCTTACTATGGAGCAGTGCCAGTGAGCAATGGCAGCTATGTTGTCTGCTTGCCTGAAATACATGATACTTCCTTTAGTTTTTCCTTGTATCTACATGACTGAAGTACATAGAGTTCAATATATTTTGGATGTTTCTGTAGCTGAGAAATTGTTTCATGTAGGCATGCTGTACAGGCAAATGTCATTGTCACATCCACTCCTTTTCAAAAAAGTCATTGTTTCAGATGTGATTTTTTCCTCCTAATTTTTCTTCAACATTCATTAAATTGCTAAACAATGACAGCATTGTTTCTGAAAACTAAACTGTATGGGCGTGTGTAGATGAAATGGGGGCGCTAAATGGAAGCAGTGGGTTTTATAAAACACCGCTTCCATTTAGGGCTGATTAAACCCCCGTGTTGTGCACACACCCCGCTGACTTACCTGCCTCTCCACTGGGGAGGGGAGGGTGAGCTGATGGCGGGCAGAGCGGTCCCTGGACTGCGGGGGGGGAATGGTGCTTCCCCCCACAGCAGCGGCAGCCTGCCCCCCCCAGGCAGCACCCACCCGCAGGCACCCAGCTTGGGCAGTCCCAGGGGACACCACAGCTGCAAAGGGAAGCACTGGGCCCCTGCACAGCTCAGGCAGGCAGGCTCTCATGGGGGAGTGGGAGGGGCGGGGAGATCAAGCTAGGTGCTTTTCTTGGACAAAGCCTGATTTCCTGCGCTACTGCCAGGCTGCCTGCAGGGCTTCCTGCAGAGCCACGGAGCTGCACGGAGCCCGGTGCTTTGCTCCACAGCTGTAGGGGCGTTTAAGGAGTAAAGGAGTTTAAGTTTGCTCTGCTCCAAGTCATTTAAGGTGCATTATGCCACTGAATTTCCTACAGTGGCTGGAATTAATACGCAATACAATGCCAAGGTATGCAAACACCAAAACCATTAAAGTGATGCAAAAACATTTAGCCCACTTTAAAGTGTCACAGACACATGCCTCCTGTTTCATCTACACACAGCTTGTTATACTGAAAGACTGGTGATGTTGCCCCTAGTCTTCTAGACCAAACCCTCCCCACTGCCTTTTTTCTTGATCACTGAAGACATGCTCACCATTCTGCTTGCATGTATAGCACCCAGGACAAGATCCTGCTCCAGGACTAGGGCTCCTAAGTACTACGGTGAGGACAATAAAAGTAATACAATATTATTAACAGGCTGTTGACTATGGGTACATAAGGTTAGTAGTATCTTTGGGTCTGTACTATGAGTTGTCATCTTGCTCTCTTAGGTATCTTACTGACCTTATACACTTCATCCTCACACATAACAATTTCACTTTTAATAACCAACACTTCCTCCAGATCATGGGCACAGCTATGGGCACCAAAATGGCCCCACAGTATGCCAACCTTTTTATGAGCCACCTGGAAGAATGCCTCAAGGACTGCACCCTTGCAATACATAAGGTATATTGATGACATCTGCATCATTTGGACTGAAAACCTGCAATCTCTGATTGAGTTCCATCACAAATTCAGCAATCAGCACCCCTCCATCTGACTATCTCTTGAATACTGCAGCACCGACATCTCCTTTTTAGACACGATGATCAGTATCCAGAATGGTAAAATACAGACCACATTATACAAGAAACCCACAGACCAACATACATATCTTCGCAGAATCAGTAATGACCCTAAACAAACCAAGAAAGCTGTGATATACAGCCAAGCCCTCAGATACCACTGAATTTGAACTGAGGACAGCACCCGGGATTGCCACCTTACTAATCTTAAAAAGGCATTCACTCAACAAGGACACTCCTCCAGAGAGATAGATTGCACGTTTGAAAGAGCCAATCGGATACCACTTGAAAAATTGCTGCAGTACAGAAGAAAACCCCCATGAATCAGAAAACCGCTGGTTATGATATATCACCCCTCTCTTGAACCCATATGGAAAATCCTCAAATAATTGCAACCCATACTAGAAGGAGACACTATTCTTAAAGAGATCTTCCCAGAACCACCCACCCTAGCCTTCAAACAAGCACCAAACCTTGCTAACCTCATCACCAGAAGCAAACTTCCTAGGGCCCAGAACACACCAAATGGATCCAGACCATGCCATGACAAGAAATGCAAAACCTGCCAACACATCTCCACCACCCCCACAATTACTACACCGCACAACAGAGCCATCAGCATTCCTGCATCTTACAGCTGCACCTCCAGAAATGTAATATATCTCATCCAATGCACCAAATGCCCTGATGGAAAATACATAGGAGAGACCAAACAAGTGCACACCAGAATGAATGCACACTGGAAATCTATCAAAGACAAGAATACCCAATTACCTGTGGGGGTACATTTCTTACAAGAATACCACTCTCTCTCCAATCTCTCAGTTCTAATCCTCAAAGGGAATTTACAAAACACTTTTCACAAATGAACCTATGAACTTCACTTCATCAACCCCCGGATACAAAAAATCATGGAGTAAATATAGACATTGGATTTATGACACATTATAACCTGCCTGACATCTGACTCCCCACGTACCTCTCCACTGCTACATTCATCTGCCTTCTCTCCCCCTGCCCCCAGCCTGTTTCTCACCCACTCCTCAATTTACATCTTCACTGACTTGTGACCCAGCTGCATTGCAACCCACCTTTCTCCGGTAGGGGAGTTGAGAAGGAAGAGGGTGGGAAGAAAAGTGACTGCCAGTGCTGTGGGTCAGAACTGGCCACTTCATGGGCTGGATCTAAGCCACAAGCCATAGATTGAGCTACCGCTATTCTAAAACCATTTAAATGTGGACTACTGATATTTCTTGTGCCCCATCTTGAAATGATCCAGAACTTGTCAACCATAGTATTACAGAACCAAGGTACCAAGGTATTATTTTTCCTGTTTGTGTTTTTATAGGATGGTATTGATTTTTCAGACCCAGAAAGCAATTCAGAATTATTTCAGCTTATTTCTTCCTCAGAAAAGTCACAAACAGCAGTGTCGCCCATTTGCACAACAAGACCAAATTCCTGATTTTCTTTCCTTCATTTTCAGTAATGGTAGCAATACTGAACCTTTTATTTCTACAACAGTATACGTTCCTGCTGGATGTGCTATCAGATGGTTCCTAGCCTTCAAAATATAAATCCTGTAAATTACATAAATTACATAATGCAAAATCAATTTTGTATTTCTAATCAAGTAATGGATTTATTTTTTGCAATTTTTTTCATAGTATCTTTAATTCTCTTCCAAAACTACCAGCAATTACTTTCTAAATTTGCTCAGTCCTAGTTTGGAGTGGGAGTACAAGTAGCTGAATCATCAAGATTATACTTCTGTCTGGGAAGATTTCCATTGACTTCTAACAGGCTTTGGACCAGATCATAATAGAAGCTGTATGACCGATGCTTTCCATAAAGTTTCAAATTCCAAGGTCCATTTATTTCATTGATAGGATTTTCTTTTGCACTCATGATTGTCAGTGTAATGTATGAAAACACAACCAATAAATTTGCCTTCAGAAAATCCATCTGATATAAGGAAATGATGTTATCCCCATTGAACAGATGAGGCAAAGAGAGTTAACCAGTTTGCCCAAAGCACATTAGGGAGGTTTTGTGGGAGGGGCAAGAAATTGATTCCAGTCATCTTCATGTTTCTCTAGTATTAGAACCATAGGTAGATTATCCCTTTCTGTAGCATGGTATAAAAATAAGCTAATTTAGAAGTGTACTGAAATGATTTTAAATATTAAGATCTGCAGCAGTCAATGCAACTCCTCCAACTTGAACTCCTCCTATTGAACTGAGCTTCACAATAAGGAAGGAAATAGCACTGTATCATTATCTAGGACAACTTACTTTGGAAGTAAGTTCGATTTCAAAGTATTAATTTACTTTGAAATTTGGCAGCAGCACAGTGCAATAGTACAGACTGGTGGGATGGTAAATTCAGGTCTTTTGCTTGGAACCATAGGACACATCCCTACAAGCACCCATGTGTGGTTTGTGGCACCGCAGACCCATCTGCAGCACTACAAGCCACACATGTCACACATGCAGGTATTCACCGCACTGCTAATTAGCAGTGGTGGTTTTTGTTGACACTGGGAAAACCTGCACCAGGAAAAAGAAATGCAGCATGTGGCAGAAGCATGCGTCACCCACGACTGGAGCGGGGTCGGCCACAGCCCTGCTCCAGCTGCTGGCCTGGCTCTGCACGCCTGGATCGCTACTGCTGGATCCCCAGGAAGCCTCCAGGATCCCAGTTAAGGCTGCTGGAATCAGCCTCCGCTACGCCACCCAAGACAACTTGCCACATGCCAGAGTGCATGTGTATGGGCATTCCTCAGGGACAACTAGCAGTGGTACAAATATGTGCCATTGCTATTTGTCCCTGAGGAACACATGTTCTTGTTCATGAGGATGCACCCCGATGTCCAAATTGTAGCTTGTGGACCACCTGTAGTCCAGGAAGCGATTGCAAGTGGTCCACATATTACACTGATAAGTGTTGTGTGACAGTAATCTGTTGGGGCAAATAGTTTGGGAACAACTGGCTTAGAATAAAGAGGGGCTGTATTCATTCTTTTACTCTTTCTCTTATTTTGTATGTTTTATTCATTCAAATCCTACTATTGCTGCCCCCTGACCCCCCTTTGCTTTTGTCTCCTCCTCCAGTCACAAACTTTCTTCATGGTGCTGCCTGACCACACAGCATCAGCAAAGATAGGTTGAGAGTCTCTCAAGAAAGGATTTCTGGGATGATTTCCTGTATAAAGTGTGCCCCAGGAAGTTATTAACAATCTAATCTGGAAGTTACTAACAGTTTACTATCCAGGAAGGTAGCATGTTTTTTATTAGGATAAGCATTGGAAGTCTTGGTTCCCTAAAAAAAATGTAGAACATGACAAACTAGACTGAGTTCAGAGCAATTCATTGTAAAACAACATTTTTATCCAGGAGGCATTGCATCGATTTTAGCAGACTTGCCTGGATTGTCTGGATAGCTTAAATTATAGCTACCTTTCTGCTGTCAGAATCTAGTTATTATGAAACATGCATTGCTATTGGGGCTGCATTATTTTATAAGATTGAGAGACTAATATCACCAACCCATAATTCCATGGGTTTCTCCTGAAGCCATTACCATAATTAAGATAACGATATTTAAAGTGAATGTTTATTTCTTACTACTTGGTGTGGCAAAATATAATTAGATGTTTGGCTACATATGTGCATGGTTGAAAAGTGTTTTTAAAGTGGCTATAAATAAGTCTGAGTAAAGAAACTTTTGGAGTGAATACCTCTCAATGCAGGCATATAATTCTCATAAGCACTTAATGGAAGCTGCTCACATATAATTAAGGAAGAGAACCTCTTAGTCTGATTCCGTCTGGTAAATTGTTTCCCCAAAGTGACAATCTTAACTTAAAAATGTACAAAATTTCAAGAAATGTTTGGTAGGTGTGCCATGTTAAGCTTTTAAGCTAAATAGATACAGTTTCCTTATCTTACAGCTAGAGAAACTAGTAACTTTTCTTTGTCACATTCTGCGGTACAAGGTGAGCTTTTCCTCCATAGGAGCTAGCTGTATCACCCAACATAATAGTTATTACCCCATGACACAAACTGTTAATGTCTGAGACCCTGAGCACGGAAGCAAGTCATAAGCGAATGAGTTCAGTAGGGTATCTCATGGCTCCAATCCATTCTTTTCTATTTGAGATGACAGCCTTTGGAAATGTTGAAATGTTATGGTCACAGCCGTGTGGAAGAGAAGTTGCCTTAATGTTTCATGTTGACATTTTAGGTCTCACTTGATGTCATTTGTTTTGTATTTTAGACAAGACTTCTATATTTTTGAATCCTTGCAAGGGTAAGGCAGACTCTGACAAGATGGAGTGCACCTTTTCTATATCTCACTTGGCATGTTAAGTGCCTCATTTGAAAAAGGGATGGCCTGTCTAGTACGTAGCAAAAAAATACAAGTTCTTTGGAGCATAAAGGGCTTCTGTATACTAGTTCTGGATGCAAGTAAGGATTGGGAGAAAGAGAGTCAGAGTTCAGTTTATGAACCTTAAGCAAAAATAATTAAATATTATCTGCTAGTTTAATTTGTCTATTTACTTTAAATAGATATTATTTGATGCTTAAACTAAAGTTAGCATCATCACATTAGTGTCACAACCCAAGGGTGTGATTTTTGTTTGTGTGCACTTTGGCACTGCTGAATTATTTCCCGCCACTTGTAGCTTTCTTTGCAGGGTGCATTTCTTCGTTGCAACACAGAAATGCATGTTGCAAGGAGTTCCCGCCATTTGTATTCAAATTTGTGCCCCACTATTGGCCAGTTCTAAATTATTCCTACATGGCGGCTAGCGATTGGCTTGCTAGCCGTATAAGAGGCTCGAGTGGTTTCCGCCCAAGTTGGAGGACTCCACGAACATCAGGAGGAGGAGACTTCACGTCTCGTGAAGATCTCTAAGTGCTGCGGAGCCTATTGGACCCAGCGTGAATATCAAGAAGGCTACAGGGGTCTGATCAGCCTCTCGCCTCTCCCCGTCGCCCCCTAATCCCTCGACGTACCCTTCCCTGCGCGCAAGTTCCACGGAGCCTAGCAAACTTCGTGTGAGTGAATCCAGAGCTCTGTCCGAGTCCTTAAACTGGGACTTAAGCAAAGTTTTCCTGGAAGTTTTCCAGCCTGCACCACGACCATCTATGGTGTAAGTAAACAATCTTAAATTAACCATTAAGCGTCTGTGCCTAATTCTAGCGTGCCGCCTGCCTTCCCCGACCCGGCGTGTCCGGGCTGCTGGCCACATCCCGCCGCGCGAAAAAAGGGCCTCGGACCGCTCCCGGCCCGCACAATTAGTAGTACTGTCTCCTCCACACTAAAATTTACAACTATCATAACATCTTTTTATAAATCTCCCTTTGGCTTTAGCATCTTCCACTGCTCTTTTCTTCTTGCAATGACTCTGTTTTGATCTCAGTGCAGCATTGAATGCTATGGACAGAGCCAGCCTTTGGGAAATACTGTCCTGGGTAAACTTGTATTATGGTGCTCCCCCACCTCCCCTAGCACTCCCCCAAGTCAGCAGTGCTGCTGCAGGCAAAGGCAGGCAGGAAAGGGCAGAGAGCACAGTTTGATGTGGAGGAAGAGTGGCACATTGCACCAGGCAGGCAGGTGCAACATGCCACTTATAACCTTATAACCAGGCAGGCGAGTGGGCAGGTGCAACATTTATAACCTTCTACAATTGCTGCCTGTACTGCCCAGTCTGGCGCCTCCTAAGTAGCAGGTGAAGGTAGGGGTCAGGCTGGGCTGGACACTAGGGCTGTGTGAAGCTTCAGTCCCTGATTAGATTTGGCCCAATTTGGTGGCCAATCTCCACATCCAAATCGAATCAGAGGACCCTTTAATCTCTCTGAATCGATTCAGAACCTTGGGGCAGATACAGCATCCCACAGAAGCATGGGGGATCCCCAGTGCTCTCAACAGCAGACCTGGAAGTGGACCAGAAGCACTTCCAGTCCACTTCCTGGTCCACTGGGGAGCATGCAGGGGGGGCCTTCCTACAACTCCCCAGCTCAGTGACTGGTGCCTCCTGAGTCTGGGGTGGGCACCCAGGGTCCCCCCATGGCTAATCACTGAGCTGGAGGGGTAAAGGGGGGGGACCCCCAGTGTGCTCCCCGGCAGACCTGGAAGTGGACCAGAAGAGCATCCTTTCATGGTCCTGTGGGATTCTCCATCCACCCTAGCACCACAGCGATCATGAGCCATGCCTGGTACCTCAAGGCATGTAGAAAAATCTTTTAAAACTGTGCCTGTGTCTGAATCACTGATTCGCTGAATCAGCATCGAATCTTCAGATTCAGATTCGGCCGAAACGAATCAGGGACAGTGATCCGAATCAACAGATCGAATTACTGTCCCCGATTTGGGCCAAATCCAAATCTGAATTGAATAGGACCCGTTTCACACAGCCCTACTGGGCGCCACTCCTCCTGCCTGGGGCAGGTATGGGGTGAAGTTCGAGTACAGGCTGCTCACACACGTGTGTGTTTGTGTGCGTGTGTGTGTGGTGCCTCCCTGACCACTGCACCCTGGGCAGTCACCCTCATCGCTACCCCTAAGGCTGGCTATGGTTATGGACCACACTATCCTGCTTGAATGCCAACATTGGCTCTCTATACATGGAATTTTATTTCTGTGTTGCTAACTAATCGTCCGTTTACTCCTGTAGTCTTTAGATCATTCCTCTATGAGACTCCCTTGAATTACATTATTGGCACCATTATCTTTTTTTCTACACTGTGCAAGCTTACCTTATATCTCCTCTTTAATGCAGTCTACACCCACTGTTCCTGAATTCACAATTGCTCTTCTGAATCAGTCATTCAGGTATTAGAGAAATTAACTCTCAGGGCACATCCAGACGTGTGTGGATGTTTGATTCCTGGGGGACAAGTAGTAGCAGCGCACCTTGTGCTGATGCTACCTGTCCCTGGGGCATGCCCATGCCACACGTGCTTTGGCACAAGGCAATCTGGCCCGGGTGGGCAGGGGAGGCTGGGGCCAGCACTGGGATGGCCCCAGAAGTCTATCTGGGGTCCTGGAGACCTCCCGGGGCTGCAACCATGGCGATTCTGCTGTGTGGAGCGTGGCTGGTAGCTGCAGAGCAGCTCTGGGTGGCCTGGTTCAGCTTTCAGCAACGCACATTAGTCGAGTGTGTGTTGTGCCATTTTTTTTTCTGCTTTTTTTGTTACTCTTAGATATTGTGGCCTACTGGATATTTTGATGCCTGGATATTTTGAACAACCAAAAAAAAATCTGGGGGGAAAAAATAACGGCGCAGCACATACTTGGGCGACACGCCCTTGCAGCACAGAGAACACCTGACTACTTGCAGTGCCACATACTGCATGACCACATACTGTTTGCAGTGCTACATACTGCACAACCTCGCTTGTGGACATGCCCTCACTGGTCTTTACTGAGCCCAGAAGTAGCAGAACCAAACCTTCTGTTTATCCTCTAAGCAGATTCTAAGGATATACTGACAGATGATGTAAAAGAGGTCATTTATAACCTTCCATCTTTTGTTGTTACTTTCTGGGAAGACACGATGGAGTATGATCAATCTCCCCATTTCAGCTATTATTGCTGGATATTTTGAAATACATCATCATAATGATATCTTCGACTGATATCTCCTACTTCTTTCAGATTGATTTCTCTAAACTAATCTATCTGCCTAGGGTATAGAATGTGCCAAATTTACTTACTGTCTTGATCCTCGTTGATATACATTATTTTGATTTTCGTGATATCCTAGTGTCTCCATTGCTCATCATGCAGTGTTTTCTGTGTTAAATGCAAGTTAGACAACATTCTGATCTGCAGTTATTTTACATTTGACTTCTATACCTATTTTTCTACCATATTAATATTTACTTATGTGAGTGTCTTTAAACACACATGGCTACCTTGCAGATGCCTAATGGATCCTCCAAAAATTCTCCAGACTTAGGCGGCATAAAACTGGCATAGTTGGTTCACAGATTCATACAGATTCATAGAAGTTAAGGGCTGGAAGGGACCTCTGTCTCACCTGCTCCTCAGTCTTTATGTACGAAGCACGCTGTGGGCAAGGGGAGGTGGGGGTGGATAGCCCCAGGATCAAACTAGTAGAAAGGTCACTATTCCCTCATCTCAGCATAGCTAAGGATTTGGGTCTTTCTCCAGTTTGACCAGTGTGAGTCATTGAAAGACTGACAGTAATCAATCCCTGAAGCCATATGAAACATCAGGTTTCCGGAGTCTAGCTGTGATCTAACAGGGGTCCATTGAAACCCAGGGTATGTGAGAGGAGGTATTTGAAAGGCCAGGGTATTTGAAAGACCAGCTCTGTACAGTGTGGATTTCAGAAAGGCTATGACACAATGTCTCTGTTTACTCAAAACCCTTCCTAAGTCTAAAATAAGCATAGATTTTTAACACAGCATCTGTAGGTAGGTTTTAGGGGCTTATCTCTTTGTATTTTGTAAATGCAGCAGGGGAAAATTGGTAGTAATATTAACCTACGAGGGTTTTTCTTACTCATAAGAGCTTTTGGTTTCCAAATAAATCCGACCCCTAGTGTTGGTTGCTAAAGTTATGTTGAATTATTAATTACAAAATAATATAATAAGTAGCAAAATTGCATGAAGAAATCAATTGCAAATGGGTTAAATAATGTTCATGGATTAAATAATATTGCCTGCTATAATTCAGTGAGCTCAAAAATAAATACAAAATAATTTTGGTATTTATTTTTTAAATTGGTGAACCAGCCTGTCACCTAAGGTGAAAAACCTTTAGTGAAAGTGTTTACATGAAAGAAAGGGATTATGGCATTTATTCTCAGAACGCACTTTTCTGAAGGCTCTTTATTCCTTTCTTGTTCAAATGTAAAGGCTCCTGAAATGTTCCATTGTGGAAAAAAATGCAAAGTTCAGCACTGTAAAGAAAGATGGAACACTTGCCTGGGGAATCTATGCCTGTGATGCATTTTTAAAGGAAATCCACACTTTTGGGAGTTGATTTGCTGAAATTAAACTTTTTCTTTAATAGGCATCATATATATAGGCTGTATCTTGAATATGTTGTGTCGTTCTCTCATCCTGAACACCATAATAACAGCATCTCTGCTAATGGTATACATGATACACACATTAACCAAGAATGAATCAGTTGGTCAGAAATATCAGTCAATATCTCTGTGCTAAGTCATGGTGTTTTGGTCATTAAATAGCAGTTAGCAATCAAGGTGATAAATGCTTTTGAAATAGTTGAGTGAAGTAGGCAGGAAAACAGAGGATATTTATGTGAAAAGACTCTATCACTGTGTATTACTGAAGCAAAATAGTCTTTTTTAAGATCATCTGTTATTTCTTCTCTGGACTTGCTTTTTAAAAAAAAATAGACACATATTTCTCGACTCTCTTGGCTGTCTATTCAAGACGTCTGCTAGTATGTTTGCACTTATTGGGTGTAATCCAAGCCTGATGAAAATCAGTGGCAGCACTCCCATTGGCTTAGTGGGTCTAAGATTACATTTGCTGTGTTTAGCTGTATTTCATCAATCTTTCCCAGGCTGGGTAGAGTCCAGCAATAATGTCATAAACCACCTCTTCATAATTTATATTTCATTATCAAAGCCAAAGATGACTGTTAAACCTCTAACTAGTTTGGGTTGATTAAAGGTACAGTTGAATAAAGATGTGCATTTGAAAATAGACCTCTATAAATATATGTTTCAAATGCATTTTGGTTGTTCAGGCATTTTCTTTGCATTAAGTAGACAAATGAGGATCTTGAAAGGGATGCAGCAACAATATCCTTCCTTTTCATGCCTTTCATGACAAGATACTTAGCAGAATTCATACATTCATTGGAATCTGACAGGGCCACCCCCTGAGTGCTTCTGCTGTGGCCTTGAATTTGCAATCTTTGGGTTGTCAACTATGCATCTTAGCACCCATGCCACCCCAGTCCCTATGTGTTTTGTGAAAGGAGCAAAGATGTAACACACTGATCTTTTGTTTGTTAATTCATTCACCAGTGAACAGGGCTCCTGTTGCTGCTGCCAATTTTAACAGCTCTCCTCAAGTGATGAAGAATTATATTTTTAGGTACTAAAGGGCAAAGGTTCTAGTTTAGGGAGTATGCATATGCAACTTTAATCAAAATTGTGTCTGAGGGCTAGAAATGTGGGTTTATTACAAAGAAATATGGATGGTAGGGAAGGAAAAACAAAGTGGCCATGTCCACACAAGCACGGCCATGTGGTATGTGGTGCCACATCTGCAGTGCCACATACTGCATGTTCAGTTGTTCTCCATGCTGCAGGGGAGCAGTGTGGGGTTTGTTTGTTTTTTGACCCCTGGATATCCAGGGGTCATAAAAACGCACCTAAAAAAGTGGACTGGCGCATGCACTGGCAGTGTGCACCGCTCAGAACTGGAGCCTGGCCAATCAGAGCCATGCTCTGGATGCCGGCCAGGCTCTGAGCAGCAGGATTGCCACTGCTGCAGCCCTGGGAGGCCCCAGGATCCCAGGTAAGGCTGCTGGGGCCAGCCCAGTGCTGGCCCCAGCCTCCCCTACCCCACCTGGGGTAACTTGCCATGTGCCAGAGCACCAGAGCCACTGCTGATTGTCCCCAGGGAACCAAATGTCCGTGCTTGTCTGCATGTGGCCTGTGAGATCACTCTTTCATGTTTTTGTCTGCAATCACAAAACTTACTTAAAAAAATTAATTACATGGATTCTAATGTATTCCCATGACTGCAGGAACTGGTGTTTTAAGAAAAGCACCAATTATCATCAGAGTAAGTAACTCTGATGTCACTTAAACATACAAATGATGTTAGAAACTGCACTTACTATGTTAAGAGGCAATGTCACCTCCACAACTGATAAGTAATATATATAAATGATTAGAATTAGCTAAATATGTTCTTAAGCATCTGTGTATACTGAAAGAAATCCTGCAGGTAAAGAATTAAAAAAGATTCTATATTGGATCTACAATTACTTTAACATTGTCTTCAGAATCACCCTCAACTTTGCTAAGGTGTATGTTGTAAGCTACTTGTATACATACTATATGGCTGCCTACACACATGTTCAGGAGTGGGGTTGGGAGGAGGCATTTTAATTAGAGTGGTTCCTGGAGAGCCACTCTAAAACGTGGCAACATCATGTGTATTAAGCCCCTGCACATTAAAAATGGCTGTGGGATTCTTTAACTAAATCTTATTTGACAAGCTTTAGTTAAAGCACCCCAGCGACCAGTTTTGAAACCTCAGGGTTTTATACATGTGATGCTGCAGTGATGCTAAAGCGTTCTAATTAGAATCTAGAGCAGACTCAATTAATCAAGTCTGCTCCAACATGTTCTAATTAGAATGCATAGGAGCACATGTACAGGCAGGCATCCCTATGTTACAGACTGAAATGGCTCCTTTTTTAGGATATGCTGTTGAGGAACTGTGGTAAATGTTTTTGAAAATATATTAAATTCAGTACACTCAAATAGCATCAAATTATTCTTCAGTGTGCATTGGTAGAGTTCTAAAGAGCTCATTTTTTCCCCACTTTGCTCTTCTGATTTACAGGCTTTGTGTGTGAGATTTGGTACATTTGGGCATATGCAGGCAGCTGCAAGTAATAGAGTCAGAGCACTTTGGTTGAAAGGCTGAATTTTCACAAGTGGTTTGGGGCTTCGATGCTGGGAGTCATTATCTTTTGCTTCGTAATAGCATTTGGAGAACTTGGTATCATGACAGAGATTTGAAAAGGATTATTCATGGGTTGTATTTCATTTTTTTAAAGTTGTATAAAATCATATTGCATTATATTTTTAAATGAAGATATCTGATTGAGCTATGCAGACATATTTTAGAATGAAGTATATTTTATGAAACTACTCTCTACTTTATTTCATATATTCAGAAAAATATATGCTCCCAAAAGCTGTCAAAAGAGTCTCTTTTTTCTTGCCAACTATATAGTATACTGAGTATTTCCTTTAAAACCCAGCCAACATCCCATGTAAACATGACAAAGTTAGCCGTGGCAGTTTTATAGTGGGGCAAGGTTTTGTGGGGTTTTTAAAAATCTATATACTTTGTGTTGCTCTGTTTCTACCACAGGCCTTCCTTTTTGTCTCAGTATGTAAACCTTACTATTTGTCATGCAAAATGGTTCCTTCAGCTGCTCTACCCATAGCTGTTTATGCTTTTATGTCCTCTTCTGATTTTATTTGGTTTTGCTTGCTGCTTATATGATTTTTCAGTGATATGTCTGGTGGTAGCTACTTAGAATTTACTTTGTACACTACAACTTCATATAGCACCTGGTTCTGGACACTTTATTGTGGCATGTAAGATAGGATATTTTTCTGACAAAGGGAATGGAACTACAGTCAAGTAGAGTACAGCCCCATATTGTTTCTGTGATTGTAAGTATTCATTCCTGTTCAAGCTGTACTATCTATTTGTATAATAGTTGTACAAACCAGTAGCATAAGTAGGGCAGAGCAAGGTGGGCACCAGCCCTAGATGCTAATGTAGAGAGGGCACTGATATGGCCTCCTTCTCACTAGGATTCTTTTCCACAGCAGGGGCAGCCCTGTGCAGGCAGGCACAGCCCCATGCTCCATAGTGTATCTGTGGGGAGTCAGGGTGAGCAAGGGGAGGGCACAGCCCTGTGCTCAAAGGCCTATATGAGGAGGGACAGAAGGAGTGAATGGGGCATAATAAGCAGCCTCAGGGAGTCTGTGCCTGCTGGGCTGCTGTACAGGTGTACAGTGAACCCATCCCTGGGCTACATTGGCCAAGCTCATGCTGCTACATCAGAAGCTGTAGCAGCTGCCACCCAAGCACAGAAAGCAGGAGCAGGTAAGATTCTGCTCGTCCTTCCCCTGCCCACCGCTCCACCCCTGCTCTCCAGCAGTTAGCATGATTACTTCCCCCATCTTCTCCACCTCCGCCCCAAGCACTGAAATACCTTGTTACATACACAGGCAATTCATAGCATGTCTACTGGTTATCCTTTTCTTAACTGTTTCTCTGCCCCCATCTATGCCGGAAGCTTGGACATCTGTTAATAACATGGCTGGCTCTCTTCATAGTGCAGAATGTAAGGGTAGTGCTGTCCAATTATATGCAGTCTTTGCATACTGTTGTATTCTGTCAGTTTCAGACAGCAAACACAAATGTGCATGACCAATAGAAATGTGTGAGAACATGAACTGAATAGCTGTTCTGCAAAGCTCAGATGCAAGGCACAGATGGAGAAGCATGTTGTTGTTAACCTTGTCCTGGCGAGATTTTGTTTGTACTCATCTTTAAAGGGGCCTAATGGTGAACTCCTGTCTTCAAATACTGAAACAAGAGCAAATGGAGACTTTTCAGCTGAAAACATGGAATTTGAGGCTTCTTTTTGATATGGGCTTGGAAATAGAACAGTTTAGTGTAAGTGCAAATCATCTGTTTTAAAAGTGTGACCATCCAAAGCAGTATCAACAAGTGTAAAGGAAGCCAGAAGTAAACAGCTTTCCTATGTCACTGTTACTGGGTGAGTAGCTGGAAACTATTTCATGCAGACTTGAGAAAAAATATAGGATAGTTCCTTGAAAATGCTTATTACTGCTTGATAAAAGGGAAGATGAAATATTATAAGCCAAATAGACTATGGACAGAAGTTTCACATAAACCAGTTTAAGTCATCAGAAACTGGTTTAACCTGTAACAGAACATAAGTTCAGTGCACGTAAACCAATTTCAAAATGACTGAAACTGGTTTAAGATAAACCAGGTTGAATGTAGTATCAGGCTTAACTGATTTACGTCAAACCAGTTTAAGAAACTTCTGTCCCAGACCCTTTACTGGTTCAAGTTAAATCACAACTTCCCAGCATGCTTTCCAGCCCTGGGCTGTGCTGTCTGCTCCAGGAGAGAATGGCTGGGGGTGGGGGGAGGCAGGGACTGCCCACCCAGGCAAACCCTGGCTGTGGGTTGGGGCCGGGGCAGGGGGGTGGGGTTAAACTTCCCTTCCCCAAAGTACAGAGCTGCAAAAAACTTACTGCTGGCTGTGACTGTGGACTACAAATCCCAGAGGCACCTGGAAGCAGGAAGAGGAAGTGATGACTAACCCAGCAGAGTCCTGCTGCTGTGATTGTAGATTGCAAATCCCAGAGACCTCAGGGGGCAGCAGGAAGAGGAAGCGAACACACAGCACATACTGGCTATGTGCCAGAGAGTCATGCTGTAGCACCCCCCAGCTTCTGGCCTGAGCCACAGCAGGCATGTGGAGGCATTTCCTAAATCAAAAGCAAATGTCTGTCTAGTTGTTTCTCAGTTTAAACTTTGCAGCTTAGACTAACCTGCAAAGACTGAATCAATTCAGCCATCTGGCTTTATGACTGTCTGTACTTAGCCATAATGTTCACAAATTCATATAGCTTTAATAGAGCTTTATGTAGCTACAGTGTTGATAGTTCAGTCCCATATTCTAGTAAGCTTGGAGGCATATGTTTTCAAACAGAAGTGCCTAATTTGTGACTTAAAAATTTAGATATAGAGAATTGCATGAGCAAGCAGGTATTTGAATGTTTGAATGTGCAGTACAGATAACTGCATACACAAAATTTAACAAAAGGCATGAATATAAACATACATTTGCAGGAGGTTCAGAAGGGGAGAGGAGGCCCCGGCTTTGCCTCTGAATTAAATAATTTAAATCTGAAGTGGTTTTGCTCCCGCTTTGAAGCTGCTGCAAATGTACACTTGTCCATGCCCAAACATTTCTATCTCAAGCTTATCTTTCACTTCAGTAGTACTACCCACTCCAAGTTGATTTAGAACTCTATGATAAATTATGAACTGAAATTATTTTCATAAACTATAGTTTATAAATAATCCTAAACCTTTGAACTTTCCAGCGCTCTTTGTCTTCCTGCATTTTCACAGCAATCTTTTGCTTGAGAAGGGAAATACACATGTGATATTTAAGCCTGTGTACTGTGTGTTAAATCCTGTTCTATTGAAGCTAATTGAACTTTTGCTTAGTTTTCAGTGGGTTAAGGTTTCATATTATCAGCTGTTACCTATGCTTAATTGGCTTTGAAAGTTTTTTCAGAACTTTCACCTCTAATGTCCTTTCATGATGTTCAATTCATTCAGTAGTACAATCCACTTGACTTTCAAAACTTCTTCTAAATTGCCATTTCAAAACATAGCCAAAAACACATATCCTGATGAAGACTACAGTGACTGCCTTTCTTCTTCATTCTTACAATTTTAGTTCTAATACTGTATAATAAAAAGGAGAACTTCAGTAAATTATTAGCCTGCAAGAAAATACTAAGTAGTTTTGAAAATCACTGTCTGGGGTGCCAAATGTTACTGTAATAAAAACATACATGCATGTTGTTTGATCTGTTCAATAACATTGTCACTGTATAATTTGTTAATTAGTGACTCAATTTTAAAGTAGACTCCTTTCCATCTGAATAAACTCTAAAATATATGAAAGATGTTTGCACCTTCTGATATCTTCCTTTCCCTTGCTATACTCTTCCCATACTGTTCTTGAAGTCAGAAAGTCCCTGGATTTTTCTGACACATGTCTTGGGAAGTCTCATAATTCATAGCATATGGAAGATAGCACCAAGACTCACAGAGACAGATATACAGTCTAATGTTTTAGATGGGGTAAAGAAATAATAATCAGCCTAGTGCGTATTGGGAAAGGTAGAGAGTGCATGGCCCAAACTTTAAAAATATGGAGCCGATCTCTTTCTCTTTTTTTAATGCATTTCTGTCCCTATCAAAGAACAATGCTAGGATCAAAAAGAAAAATCCTGGTCAATAATAATCTAAAATCTCTGGACGTTTTTCAACAGTGTTGTTTTTTCTTGTTCTGCCCACAGCCATTTTGTTGTTGTTCTGTTGTTTTTCCAAATATGCTCTCCATATGTTTTTAAAAAATCTCTAATTCCACAGAGATTAGCTTGATTTAAACTCTAAAATACTGTCTGTTGATTAAATCAACTTAACAGAAGGGGCATTATGGAAAACGATTAAAGGTTCTTAGGTGCAGAGCAATAGCTTGCATCTTTTTTAGACTTGAGGCATCTCTCTTAGACTCAAGGCACCTCTCCTTAGACTCAAGGCACCCCTACAAAGATGTCAGCTCTTATTTTTCACTTTTTTATTCATGACAGAAAAATGATAGAGTAATTATTGTTATAAAAAAACTCAAAGACCACAACAGGTCAAAATAGTGTTAACACTATGGATTCCTGTTTGAAATCTCTGGCCTCATCCAGACGAGCAGGGGTGTGCCATTTGTGGCACCACAAACTGCACACAGTGAATGTTAAAATGTGTGCTGCAAATACCGGATTTCCTGGTAGGAAAAAAAAAAAATTGGGAAAAAAAGTTGTGCAATGCATGCAAAAAAAAAAAAAAAAAAGGATGCCCTGGCACAAATGGAGGCCAGGCCATCCAGAGCAATGCTCTGACTGCCGGCTCAGCCTCTGTGCTGCCCCTGCTGCTCCAGCATGCCACCAGGACACTTGGCAAGAAAGCTGGGGCCAACACAGGTGCTGTTCCCAGCCAACACAGGTGATGTTCCCAGCTCCCTTCTTGAAGAGCTAGGCAATGCCAGGTTGCCCATTGCAGGACAGTTTGCCTACAATAAAGCATGTGTGCTGAGGCAATTTATGCTGCTACAAGCACATGCCCCTGCTCATCTGAATGCGACCTCTGAGTTTATCTTTATTTGTATACCTAACAGTGCTAACATTGTGAAGCATCCTGTGGCATCTTTGAAAGAAGCTCAAGGCACCTGCGGGTGCCATGGCACCCTGGTTGAAAATCACTGGTGTAAGTAGACAGTGTGATGGCTAAGGCTGGTGCTTAGTCACCCGCCTCCCATATGAAAAATATAAGGTTAGCATTAGGGTGCAATCAAGGTAAAATGCTATTTCATTCACTAAGATGCATCTTAGTCCTCTGCGTTGTCTGTATTAAACAGTATAGAAATATGCAGACTTTGATGTTACTGAGTGCCTCCTCCTACGCAGGATACCACCATTCAACTCTGTTTATTGCGTTACTTTTTGTTATAGCAACTGGAAAAACTATAATTGTTTCTGGAGCTAAAATATAGCTACTGGGTTTGATGCCAGCAGCTTATGGAAAAGGAATATGTGAAGTAAAACCTGATGTCAGCAACTGAAAAATAGACTCGTCCAATGGCAAGGAATTTGGCTTCTGTTTTTATTGAAAGTAATGTCAGATCAGAAAAACTAGTTGCTGGTTTAAAAATGCTATACTTAAAAAAAGAACTACCCTTACTTTACCTTCATTTCAATATCCTAGCTCTCGGTCCTAAGCAAATTAAGTCAAAAGGGCCATGGACAAAGCAGCTGGTGAGCAGCAATACCCAACAATGACAATGGGGGACTCTTTCTACCAAATTTCAGGTGCCAGCTGTCACTTGAAATCTGCCTGAGTCTCTTCAATCAGAGATTCTTTAGGAGTATTTCTTTCCAAAATCTGTAGTGTTTCAAATCAGGGGTAGAAGGGAAAAAGTGACTGCAGGTTACCATTATAAAAAAAACCCAAGACCTGACTTGTTCAAACAAAAGGTGTTTCTACCCATCTGTCCATATGGCCAGTAATATGAGGGGAACATGTTGTGCTCCAAGACACCCATCCATTTCATCCAAATTGTCCAAGCCTCCAAATATTTGGTTTCAAAAAAAAGATATTTATAATGTAGAACTTTTTTATGTTCAGACTGAAGGTATCCGAAATTCATTTGCTCAGTCCACTAGTCAGCTTAGAAACACCTTCTAGGTGCCATTGTTATGACCAACTCAGTTTTATCTTTCAAAAAGGAAAAAGGAAAAAAAATCTGCCTGTCTTCTGTGGTGGCTAAGTCTGAGAAGAAATGTTATGGGCTAGTTGCACCATTTTGACACCATTTTGACATTTTGCTGTCAGTGTCCGACTGTTCTGCTTAAATTGGTTGCTACAGCAGAACCCCTGTGATTACATTTTCTACTCTCTGAGGAGATGCTTCCAGGTGATGAACAATTTTGTGAAGCTCACACTTTAGCACACCTTTTCAGCAATCCCTTCTCTAATAATAAACAACCTGTAGGTTGACCCATTTGGCAATTTGGACTCAGGATTTTCTGTATCAGACCTGACCAGGAGTGTAACATTGGACATAAATTATACTAGTTTATCATGTATTTCTTTTTACTATTTGTGTCTTTCTTCTGGCTAGTTATCTCAGTAGTAATAGAAATAGCAGGGATTCAAACAACATTACTCTAACACAATTAATAGAAATACATTTTGCTTGCAAATTCATAGTTTTCCATACAACTTTCCCTGTTTTAGTAGTGTGGGTTTCTTGACATGTTGAAGATCATGGTCTATTCACTGTAGAGTTGTACTATCCTTCAGAAGCCTGCATTGATTACTTGGGCTCAAATTCTGCAACCCTCTTTTGTATTGAGTTACTACCTTATTCTCCAAGTAATCACACGAGATTAGAAAATGAGATTCAACATTAATGAGAGGCAGAATTTGATCCATTGAGAGTCAATTTGATTGTGCAAAATGAAAGTATAAGTTTTCTAGTATTTTAATATAGGTTTTAAATGTGGCCTTTAATACTAAAATGTACAAATATCTTTGTTTTATGCTGTTAAATATAAATTCTAAGACTTGCATTATATAGAGCATTTCCTAAATTGAGGATTATGACCAACAGACCATAGTTATATCCAAATGTTGTTGTTTGTTTTTAATATTCTAGGGAAAAGATTATTCTATATCCCTAAGAAAAAAAACCTGCACTATTATTTACCTCTAATAATCACATCCACTAGAGATTTACATATACAATTTGATTGGCTCATTAAGAGTAAATGAATTGTTGCTGAGCTCAACTGTTACCAATTAGGATGCAGTGGTTTGCATAGGCAAGTTGATTGTTAAATTTGTTACAGATCTTAGTTGGACTGACATTGAGGAAGTAAACACCAGAATTTACTAACTTGTCATATAGTTTAGTTTCCACTGATCTCAAACCAGAACTTTTCCCATGTATATACCAAAGGATAAATGTATGCATGTTTGCAAGTTCTGCAGTGCCATCTCTATATATTTTCACTACATTTGACTTTGTTGGGAAATAATAATGCCTATTGGTGAGCATCAGATATTTAGAAGGATTTCAATCTTCCAGTCAACTAACAAATATTTGAGAGGTCACAGAACAGAATAGATATGGATGTTGCTCACTGACAAAAGACTAACATGGCATGTGATTCACCAGGAATATATATCATCTAGCATTCAGATTTTTCAAAGTTTCCTAAACCCCATGGATTTGAAAATAACTAATGATGTCTCTTGTAAGGCTGAAAGACAGCAATGTAGCTCAGTTCCTAAAAGACACTTTCTGAAATGCACATCAAGATACAATCTTTCAAAGAAAATAGATGTATTATCCAGAAAAAGCAAACCTGTCTTTCAGTAATGCTGACAAAAAAAATCATCATGGTGCCATCACACTTCATTAACAGAACACACAGAAGAAAAAAATGAATGTAATGCTTTGTATGCAAATCTAAGATTTTTTTTCTACCGCCTATTTTACAGTAACTGGCATTAGTGAGGAGAAATACATCAGATTAAAGTAACAAACTGTGAAAATGTGTAGCAGCAAATTAGATATTGCCAGTCACTTACATTGCTTTGTTATGGATAGCAAAGTTATATTATGTGCTAGTAGCTCCCACTAGATTTAAAGCTTTGCGGTTTCCAGTCTAACCCTGCTTATTTTTTTACCTGCTCAAACCTCTCTCAAGAAAATGTCTTTTCCACTAAAATTTTCTCAGCTTGGTCTGCACTCAAAGTTAATTTCTTTATAAAAATTGAGCAGAATTGCATTTGCCAATTTTGGGTTATTTGAGCATGAAAATACATGGTTTTGCCTATAATTTTCAAGAAGAAAATTTGAACCTCAACATGGTAACCTGAAAATGGTTGAAGGTAGAAAGTTCAATGCTGAAATATTTCATAGACTGTTTAAACTTCAAGACAACTCTAAAAATATAGTTGAATACCATTGAATACTGGAAAGTATCTGCCTTACAAGTTGAACAAGCATAATAGCTCAGGTCAATAGATTACAAAGTCTGGAAACTGAACAGATCCAGATTGCTTTCCATTGCTTATTTTATTTCTTTTTATAGAAAAAAATATGAGATATATTCAATTTTTTTCAAATTTATTTGGGCATTGCTAAAAGTATAAACAATAGGACTTGTTTGAAAATGGCCTTCTGTTCCATGGAAATTTTCAGTTTCTACCAAAAAATCTAAACCTGTTGTACTAAAATTGAAAACATTTGGCCAACACTTGTTTATTCAAAAATGTTCAAAGTAACCAAAATGTTAAATTATCCTTGAATGATTGTTGTTTAGCTGAAGGGTTGTTTAACTTGGTGGAACTGAATCAAAATATTTCATGTTGTCATGTTTTGACATTTAACCACAGTTTTCTGGGCTATCAAGATACTTCATGGGAGTTGTAGGTTAGCTACCTCATGTCTCCGTTCTTGGGTTGGGCTTGTTGCTGGCCTATCTCTCTCATGATGCAATATGGGCTTCTGTAATGCATCATCTGTAATGTAGTCTAACTGCAGAATTGAACTCATAGTACTGAATTGAGGTCATGAGTAATCATGAATTTCCAAAATGGAAATGTTTTAGTTTTGGCTGATATTTTTGGTCTGGGGAGCAAAGTTTTTAATTTTCAAATATTCAGGGGTTTGTTTGTTTTTTGCATGAAATTAAAATTTAATCCCAAGTAAAATACACAAGTGCAACAGCAGCCACATTACTATGTGCTATTTTTGTAGCAAAGCTGCATATCTTTAAAATACTGATCCTCCTCATCAAAGTATCAAGTTGTAAGTCATTCAGAGATTCTTGATGCTTCATAAATCAGGAAGTACACCTCAGGCTGTTTAGAACAGCATCAGGTCTTCACTGAAATAAAATCATTGTTCCATGTCTGAGGCTATGCATTTTATCATAGTAAGACTCTGGTTGTGAAAAAAACGTATTTTAACCAAAAAAAAAAAAAATTATGAATTATTCTCGGCATTATTAGTATTCTTTACAGGAATCACAATTAGTATGCCAAGTCACTGAGAAATTCTTTTCTAGTTTATCATAACTGAGAATTAACTCAGTCTGTAAATTCAAAAATCTGGCTTTTAATACTTGGTGTGTTTGCTCTTAGAAACAAACGGGGAGTATTGAAAGGACACAGACTTTTATGTCTAGAAGTAGACTCTTTTCTGTTTGACGTTCATCCTGATTAGCAGGGACGGAAAACTATGACATGTGGCTGGCCAGTGGTCTAAAATGAATGGTGGTCTCAGTTCAGTTTGCAGTGGACACGTGCCAAAATCACAGGATGGTGCCCTTTTAGACAGACTTTATAGAGGTCAGAAGTTGACTGGGTATGGAGACTCAATTAGCCTCTCACCCCTGAGGTCAGGGTTGAAGTATATCAACATTGTGAGAAAGCTTGTACAGAGAATTTCAGTCTCCTGGGCCATTAATCCAGCATCTTTTGGAGTAGTAAGTATTTCAAAGCAATATTTTTGTTAAAAGAAAGGGGGAAAAACCTAGTCTAACATGTCCGGATAGATTTATTTCAGTGGCAGATGGGGATGTGGTTAAAGTTCCATCTAATTCATTGGCAACTAAGCTTTTGAAATTGAGATTTCACTGTAAAATGAAGTGAGTTTTATACTATAGTTTTAGTCTATAAACATAGAAACACTTACAGATAATACTGACTTTCTTGCTTACTATGGTAGCATCATGAACTCAGCTACGGAGAGTTCCAATCCATAAATATTTATGCATAATTATAGAAAGTGGAATTCTTAAGTACCGGATCCCCATTTACAGTAAAATTAACGGAAATGATTTAATTCCTGATTAAATCAAGATATATTTATCCTAAATGGGTATGTACCAGCATTACAGTAAGATTGACCTAACCAGGTTTGGGACAATCTAAAATGCCCAATCATGCAGAAGGTGTAATATGGCCAAAAAATCATGCACCTCAGGAGATACACTAACTTAGATCAAGAAAGGGTTAAACTGATCTAAAAAATGGTTAACTTGATCTCTCAAATGCCTGCATGAGTTTGCAGTACAGCCCTGGGGCTAGAAAAGCCCAACCTCTCACCACAGCCCCAGGGCTGTGCTATTCTCACTGGCAACCCTCCCCCTCCATCTGGGCAGCGCCACCCCTTGGACCCACCAACCTCCCCTGCAGACCCGCCAGCACCCCCTCGGCATTGCCACCCCTCCTCCTCTCATTTACCCTCCAATCTTGCCAGCCCTTCCTTCACCCTCTCACCCCACGTTATTTACATCAGGCTGCCCATGTGGCTCTTAGCAGCAGTGAATGACTGTACTTCCCACTCCCAGTTTACATTTAGGCCACGTAAAGTAAGTTGCCTAAACATAGACTGTGTGTAGCAATGGTTTGTACATACCCTATGGCAATAAGACATGTGTACCCTGCAAAAGCAGATTCTGTCTCCTTATGATTTTTCAGCAAATCATTTAGCTACATGGCAGAGCTAAGAAATCGGCTCCCCTCTCTGGAGGTCAAACTCATACCTGGGAGGAGTATCCATCTGTATCAGTTCATACCATTCCTGATTTTGGTTTGGTGTGCCTTTTCTCAATGTACTGATAGGAGAATGTTGAAGGCAGGGATCTCTTCTGGGTTAACTGTAAATCTCCCTAGTTTAAAGGGTAGTTCTTGCCTTTTAGCTACTTAAAAAAAATAGCATTGTTACAGCCAGACAGTGTTTGCCCTAAAATACCCGCCATTTAGCTGGTATTGAGCCTGCTAGGAATATTTAAGGGCAATCTGTTCATTCTGCTGGAGAAAAGGGAGAAGACTCTCTATAAAAAAAAAATCTAATATAGGTTGAGCAGTTCTGAGGTAGGAACGTAGAGGAACAACAAAGCCTGGTAAGAATATTTGAGCTGATATTTGCTATCTTTATTGTTAAGTTCTTTCCTAATGAAGTTAAACATCTGCAAGGGAATGCAGGTTTGTTTTAGAACAAGCAGAGAAAGTCACTTGTTTCTCCTGTTTTTTATTAATGCAGTTAAGAACTGCTATGCTGCTGCAGAAGCAGAACAGCACACCTGGTGGTCACTTATACATCTGGTGCTTCTGCTAATTGTGCCTCCCTCTTGACCTTAACCGGGGACTTGTCCAAGAACTAGAAACATAGCTCTCTGCATTGCTCTTGTTCCCCATAGATGGTGGTAGTATGCTGCCCCTGGCAGGAATCTAGTCACTTCAAGAATAAATAGACAGCAAAGTAATTTATATCTCTTTTTCATTTAATTAACAATTTGTATTTTTCTTAGCTGTTTTCTACTCTGCTTTGACTTAGCTCTGTTAAATACAGTACTTGCTCCATTTCTTAAAAGGATATATATTTTGGTTTTTTTTCTTTTTATTGAGACTGAGAAAGTTTAACTTTTAATCAGCTGTTTGAAAAGTCACTACTTATTAAGGCATTCCTGTTTAAGTGCTTGTTATTGTAAAACATATGGTTCAGGTAGCTGGATATGGTTAGGTAGATAGTTATTTTTAAGGCAAGATGGGAAGAGTAGAGGAGTAATAAACAGCTTTTTCCAGGCAATTAAATGCTAACTTCAAACTTGATAACTGCAAAAGCAGTTAATTGAGTGTACTGTACACTCCAACGCTATGATTGTTATTCTTAGTATACCGCCCGACGATAATGCATTCAGCAAACCAGAACTTTAGAAAAATATTCCAGAAGGTTTTGGAAATGTATGTGTTTCTCTATTCTTAGCCTTCACTTGAGTGTTACTTTCATGGAAAAAAATGTTCAAAGACAGGGCCACAAGGTAAAACATTAGGGTTGAAAAAGAATAAGTACTTGGTTTATATAGGAAGAGAATGATGTGATTGGGTACAGATGACAAAACCCTGGCACTACTGAAATAACTGATAAAGCTCTAGCTGAAACTCTGAAGAACTATTCATTATTTATTGATTCATTGCCTTCTCTGAGATTTTTGTGGACTGTAATTAGCGGAAATACTTCTCCTGATATGCAATTCATTGGAGCCACATTGTCCTTTTTTATCTTTTTACTTACTAGTTCTTTTAAATTGTACATGGAAAAGTATGTGAATCATGTTTCATATGCAGCCCTGGAGTCATACACATGACAAACTTTATAGTTTCGGTTGGTCTGAATTTGTCAAGGCATGCTATTTAGAGTGTCATTTGGTAGGGCTGTGCAAAGCTTTGGTTGCTGATTCAATTTGGCAGAGATTTGGCCTGATTCGGTGGCTGAATCTCCAAATCCGAATCAAATCAGGAGACCCTTGAATCTCTCCAAATCAGTTCAGAGAGATTTGGAAAGATTCAGCTATTCAGACGTAGACACAGCTTTAAATGTTTTTTTTACATACCTCAAGGTACAAGGCAGCTTGTGAACGCTGCAATGCTGGGGTGGATGGAGCTTCCCACAGGAGTGTGGGGGGGCCCCCAGTGCACTCTCTGGTGGACCTGGAGGTGGACTGGAAGTACTTCCGGTCCACTTCTGGGTTCAGTGCCGAGCATGCGGGGGGCCCCCCCCCCGTACTCCTGTGGGATGCTCCATCTGCCCCAGCATTGCAGCGTTCACAAGCCATGCCTGGTACCTCAAGGTATGTAGAAAAAACATTTAAAGCTGTGTCTATGTCTGAATAGCTGATTCTCTAAATCAGCATCAAAATGTCAGATTCAGATTTAAATCACTGTCCCTGATTCAGGCCAAATCTGAATCGAATAGGGCCCGTTTCGCACACCCCTATCATTTGGGTCTTTATCAGAGCACGATGAACGTGCATCTGTTAACTGAGTTACTGTTTTCTTTATTATGATTAATGTATTGGGAGGCTGTGTCTTAAATTTTTCCTTCAAGGACTACCCCTTATTCCTAAGGAACAGTTTATGCTCTTACTACAACCATATAGCACTTGTGGCACTTACACCACTTCTAGTGTTTTAGAGGTGGACAGTGGACATCTGCATCTAAAGATTTTCCTTCATTCCGTCTTTTGGAAATGGCTTTTAGCTTGTGCCTTTACAGCAGTTCTTATTAGTTATATCACTTCTGATGTTTTGCTCTTCTTTCACTCATGCCCCTTACTGGGGCACTAAAATATGTTCTGAAATGCTGCTCTCTCCCAGTTCACTGTAAACAGTGTATTTTAGAACTGTCGAGTACATGTTTTTAGGATCCCATTCATGCTCTTTTATTTATCTTTACAACAAACCTTGAAGTTCTAGCTTATAAATCAGGAATTCAGTAACTAGTTTTGAAAAGTACAGATCTTGGCAATTTTATTGGTTCCATAATTTACCCATTCTTTTGGTTAATTCCAACACAGTTGCCAAGTTCTGTTGGGTTTTTTTAAGTTAGCTGTGGTATCCCAAATATCAATCCATCTTTAAACAGATTGGAGGTGTAATACCTTAAATAGCAAGGTTCTGGTCAGCATTTATATAACTGAACTGTTAATCTACATCAAGCATTTGTGCGGTCAAATAAAATGTATGGCATCACCACAATCTCTACATTTTACTGTTACCTTGATTATTTCAAAGTATACCTAAGAGTCTAAAGGCTCACAAATTATTTTAAGTCAAGTTAGGATATAGGAATTCTGAACAGGTGCATGAGCATTTCATTGCAAAGAATATCATTTAAAATCTGTCTGCCAGCACCTGGATTTATTGACCTTCAGGGTACATTGCAAAGCTCATTTCTTTTCCCTGGCTTTTTTCTGCCAAGGCAGTGAGTGGGTAAGTAAGTGTGGTTCCTGGATGGTAAGGTGGATAGTCAAACTTTTGTTTTTATCTCTTCCTTATCTTTTTTTTAAATTAAAGTTTTAAACATTGGGCTCACAGACATTTATGCATGTACTTCATTGTATGCATGTCAGTAGTCCCAGGGATTAAAATTAAATCCATGAATAAATTATTATATGATCACTACATTCAAGCATTTAAATAAATAAATGCTTTTCTTCCTTTTTTATTCATGATACATGGGTTCCCTTGCTTTACGACCTTCTGTGTTTTAAAAGGTGTGGAATCAGCAAGACAATTATGGCAATCTCTAGAAATAGAGCTAGATTTGAAAAACAATCTGTAAGAATCCATTGCAGACAAATGTGATTTTGTATGATGACAATAACATTTTAAGTGGTTGGGCTTTGATGTGTGCTTATTCCCTTTAGGGCTGTCATGTCAACAGGTGAGCTTCCATCTGTTGCGTTTTAAGTAATTTAACAAGGTGACCAATTTTCTATCTGTCATGTATTGTTTTTGACCCAGAATGGGTCTTACAGACTTGCTTTTATTGTTTCCGTAATTTACCCATTCTTTTGGTTAATTCCAACATGGTTAGCAAGTTCTATATTTTAAGTTAGCTGTGGTATCCCAAAGAAGAAATGTATTACTGAATGTGCAAGTACAAAAGGAGTATTAGGTAGTATATTCTAGATCAGGGATGTCTAACCTGTGGCATATATGACACAAGTGGCACAGACAACCCCTTTCAGTGGCATATGGTAGACTGAGGAAGAGACAAGCAATACAGCTGAAGGTATGGCAGGGAGCAGAAGGCAGTGTAGCAGATTGAGCAGCAGAAGAGGAATAAAGGGGCACTGAGCAGTGCTTAATTTGTGGCACACCTGCCAAAAAGGTTGCCCCCACTGCTCAAGATCCACAGTGTAGCTTGCTAGATAGTGGAGCTTGGGGTGTGTACAGATGTTAGCTTATTCATGCAATGAGGCCCCCAAAAGCACTTTGTAGCCATAACACAACAAACATTCATGGCTGCAGAGCACTTTTTAAATGGCTGATATTGCAAAAATTTAACCATTGTCTGATGCAGAATCACGCAGGGGCCTTCTAAGGCACAATGCCTTAGGGAATCTGTGTATTGGTTCCCTGTGAGGGTTAATTTCCTAACTTAATTCTGTGTCACTTTTCTTCTCCCCACCCTCCACACTCCAAAGTTCTCTTTTTTTCACCTCTTGTAGTCACTGTTTGCAAGTATTCCCTATCAAGGGTGCACAGGAGAGATCATTTAATTTTTTCATGTATTTGGGAGGGGACACAAACTGGTATGGTTTAAATTTTAAAAAGACCCCTTAGATAATTGAATGCAGCCATTTTTTTGCTGCTGACTACACCTGGCAGAATATTTTCATATATGTTACAGTGACAAAACTTTTTGTATGTCACTTTAGTATAACACCAACAATTTGTACTAACAACCTCCCAGGGGAAGACTGGAAATCACTTTGAATTTTAGTTAGGAAGAAATAAAAAATGGATTATTAGACAAGGAGAGCTGCGTATAAATTTATTTGGTCTACTGTTCCACCCTGACAAATTATTTTAGACATATTTTACCCTTGCATTTTTAACATTGCAGCAGGAGTTTTGTTTATGAGTATAAGTAGTGGCCTTGCAGCATTTTGTGGCAATATATACAAGCAGCTTAAAGGTTTCAGCTTTCGGCATAATTTGCCCAAGTGTTTTCTGCTGTTACAGGAGCTGAAAGATTAATTCATGGTACTGAAGATGGAGTTAAAGATATTTTCTTGACATAAAGTCAAGATGAGTTTCAGGAACAGTCACGCTGGTGACTTGGGAGCATTTAAGTATCAAAGTTTTAATGGATTCTCTTCATTTTGATGATTTAATCACCATGCAATGGCCCGCATAGTGTCATTGATTTTTAAGCATATTTCATTATTGATTCTATTTGGGAGTTCTGCTTAAAAATCCATGGCATGATATGGCCCAGTGTTTCTACAGTCTTTGTGCAATTTTTGAGTAACATGTATTGCTCACTGAACTGCATTAGTTCTACAAAGCAGTCTTCGATACAGTTCTTAGGCAAGTTGCCTTACATATCACAGTTGCTTTGTTCAAATGTGGTTCTTAATTCTGAGAATGAGGAAAAAGAAACACATTTGTTATGAGGAACTTGCTGTAGGCAACTGATCTGAAAATACTTCACTTGACAAGGTTGCGGATTGAGAGAGTAGTGAAATGGGTTTGGCATGGCTGTCACTTGGTTGATAAGATTCAGATCTAAAGATTCACCTTAGTGGTGTAACAGGGCAGCTCCTCATCTTGGGCAGCAGTGACCCACAGGGCAGCTCTGTCTGCTGAGGTGCCAATGGCCTTAGTGCAGCCAGTTGTTGGTGTATCGGTGCCTGTTTTTCCATTCCTTCCTGCTGAATGAGTGCCTAAGGCTGCTGCCATGGTTTCTCGTCTTCAGTTATTCTATTGATTCATCCTGTATCAGAAAGTGGGTGAGAGTTTTGCACTTACTTCAATGGGAATAGGATCACCTGGGCATTTATGTATTCCTAGCCTTCATTTAAACTCCTTTGAGTTTAATTTCCCATTCTGTAAAATCGGGATAGATAAGGATTTCATACCTCAGAGGAGTCATGGGTCATACATCAGTCAGACACTCTGACAATGTGGTAATAAGATATAAGATTATATCAACATTAATTTGCACTGAATTTTCCATAAATTTCACTGGATTACCAAATATGAGAGAGTCTGATTCTTTTACACCAGAGGCTTGATCCACAAAAATCTAAATTGTAGAGTTTTGGGGGGTGGGTTGTGCTTCAGAATAACTCTGAAACTTTGGGGAATGAGCACGGTGGGAAAGTGTCATATCCTAAAGAATGTGAGCATATTGCTATGAAATTATTCAAGAGAAGGGAGGTTGTGCTATAGTGAGTGAGTGAGATTTACTTTGGCAGAATCATTTGGGATGGGGGAGAGATGAGTATTAAAAGGACCAAAGAGGAGGAGCTTGAAGTACTTAAGATGACAGATGATTAGAGTGTGGCAGAGTGATTTGGCCTTTGGGGCAGAAAGAAAATAATGGATTTAGGAAATGGTGTGGAGGATGAAGCCATGGGATTTGGCTGTGGCTTGGATATGGGCTGGAGGAGGAGAGTAACTGACTGTAATTTACAGCTCTGATTTATATTTCAAAAATAATGTTTCCATCTATTCTGAGGATATGTGTAAAAACTATATGTACTATTCAATTCCAGGGTGTACACTGTGAACAATGACTGAAAATGACCTTTGTAGTATCTATTAAATAAAGACTGCCTAGAGCAGTTCAACCCAGTAAATCATCCAGAATTGATGAAGAATTATAATTCAGGGCCGCAAGTTTCACTAGAATGGTTTCTCTGCCAAAATCCAATAGGTAAAGTTTGTAAGAGCTCATTTCGCATAGTTTAGACAGGGTACAAAAGTAGGGTTTCAGAAATTAATTATAAGCATATTTCTTTCTTTTTCGGGGGGGGGAAGAGGATGTTTAAAGAAGGATTTTAGCAGCAAAGTAGTATGTCAGTTCAACAGCTTTGCATCGCCAGCAGTTCCAAGGGCATTCAATAGGATATGCTGTTGTATGATTTAGGGAGCATAATGAGAGATATCTATAACAGCACAAACAACTTAGCACTTCAAGACTACTAGAATTCCATTGGTTGGATATTTCTTATTTGTGTAGGACAAGACTCAGGAATTCATTGCATATCTAGTCAATAAAAACTAGTTGTCTAAACTCATCCACCTTGTCCACAAAGTGGATGAGTTTACCTGTAATGTATTTATAAGTAAGAAGTACAAGCGTCTAACTGCCATTTAATATTTGCAGTCCAAGGACACCTCATTAATTCTATACGAGACTTCACTGCCCGTGACAGTTTTGAGCTGCGCTAAACAATGAGCTGAAAAAATTACTTATTTTATCTTACTGTCGGAAGGCTTGTTGGTGGGCTCTCCTGGTACTGCAATGTATACTGAATGGCTTGTCAGCACCCTTACCATGAGTTCTGAAAAGAAATAATTCTTATAAAATAAGCACATCTAAGATGAAAGGTGTTTAATTTTGCAAGATCTGTCATCTTCAACTGTCCTGAATTCTAGTAATAATTCATGTTATTCATCTCGTAAAAGCCATAAGTTAGGGTGTTCTTGCCATCACATCACACCCTTTTACTAGCCCATTAAATCTTTCCTGCTAAAAGTGACCTAAGGAAATGATAATTAACTTGCTTCAGAGTATAATAATAAAATTGGCCATTAATGAACTATTTCCTTCAAATGTTTTAAGGAACGGTTGGTGTAAGACTTAAAATGTCAAAAAAGTGAAGGTTAATATAAGGCTTGTCTTGAAAACCAGTATGTAATTTGTTTCAATGCCATGAATAAATATTAGTTAGAATACCATGAATATATTAATATTTTTTGTATGAATTTCATGGAGAAATCATGCAGGGGTTTAGGTTGTAGCTGTGTTGGTCTAAGGACATAGGCAGACAAGGTTCCTTGGGTGAATTTGATATCTTTTATTAGACCAACCCAAATGGTTGGAGAATAGTTATTAAGCAAGCTTTCAGGTTCAAAAACCCTTCGTCAGGCTAAGGAAGCTTCAGAAGTTGGTGTGTGTGTTCCAGGAAGAGCATGCACCAACTGCTGCAGCCTCCTTAGCCTGACGAAGGGTTTTTGAACCCGAAAGCTTGCTTAATAACTATTCTCCAACCATTTGGGTTGGTCTAATAAAAGATATCAAATTCACCCAAGGAACCTTGTCTGCCTATGGAGAAATCATTGCATTTTCCACCTTGAAGTAGTGTTGCCTAGTATTTTTTTTTAGAATTTATCATGCAATATAGAAATTCTTGGAGAGTTCTTTGGTAGTATAATTGGTAACAACAGACTTAGGTTTTTTTAGTATATAAATATTGTAGGAATGACTTGTTGAATGCTATTTTTTTGTGGGGTGGGAGTGGAGAATGTTGGGGAGTAATTAAAAAGTAATCTCATTTTGAGTACCTTGTTTCATAAACCTTTATTAAAATAGTTTAAATATTACCAAAGCCCTTAGGTCTGGTAGCAGATCACAGACAAGACACTGTGATATAAATAAATATCAGTCAGTGGGAAATTTCATGATGGATTTCTGTTTGTATGTGAATAGACTAAGGGCCAGTCTACACAAGGAAAGTAGGGTAAAGTAAGTAAGCTATAGTTTGAATTTATAGCACGCTAGTGACTTCACAGTAACTCCCTCGTGGCTGTTTAAGTCCAGACAAAGAGCACCTTTGTGCTGTGTACTGTTAAGTATTTTAAGTGTTTGTAATAATTTGAAAATCTATTCTGATATGCTGCACAAAGGTGCTCTTAGTGTGGACTGAAAGTTGCCACACAGGGAATTAGTGCAGAGTTGCTTGCATGCTGTGAATTCACAAGTTAGCTTAATCTGCACCAAGTTCTATGTGAAAAGAAGTCCCAAATTAGCTTACACACACTAGTGCTATATAATATACTTACAGCTGTAGTATTGTAGTACTGTTTAGCAATTTGTCTATGAATTGCTAACTCATCCAAACTCATAAGCAGTGTCCAGACAAATGTGGATGTTTGTTTCACTGGGGACAAGTAGCAATAGCACACCTCTACAGGGTGTAAAAAACACCCTGTTCAAATTCGCTGATGACACTAAGATGTGGGGGGATGTAGGCATACTAGAAGGGAGGAATAGGCTGCAATCGGACCTAGACAGGTTACAGGGGTGGGTGGATGAGAACATGATGGGTTTCAACACTGACAAGTCCAAGGTGCTGCACCTGGGGGGGGAAGAGCCAGCAGCATACCTACAGGCTGGGGAACTCCCTTCCTGTCCATGCAGAGGCAGAAAAGGATCTTGGAATCATTATTGCTGCCAAAATGAAAATGGGCTGACAGTGTGGGGATGCGGTCAGGAAGGCCAACCACACTTTGTCATGCATCCACAGATACATCATGAGCAGGTCCAAGGAGGTGATCCTCTCCCTTTTAAGTGGCATTGGTCAGGTCGCAGTTGGAATACTGCATCCAGTTCTGGGCACCACACTTCAGGAGGGATGTGGACAACTTGGAGTGGGTCCAGAGGAGGGCCACCCACATGATCAGGGACCAGCAGGGCAGGCCCTACAAGGAGAGGCTAAGGGTGGCTAGGACCTGGAACCAACTTGCAAACAAAGTGGTGCTGGCTCCTACCCTGGGGGTCTTTAAGAGGAGGTTAGACAAACACCTTGCTAGGGTTGTTTGACCCCAGTACTTTTTCCTGCCATGGCAGAGGGTCAGACTAGATGATCTGCTCAGGTCCCTTCGGACCCTATCGACTATGAAACTATGAAACCATGAAACCTTGTGGCACTGCTACTTGTCCCTGGGGAATGCCCATGCCACGTGTGCTCTGTGCTGGCCCCAGCAGCCTTATGTGGGGTCCTGGAAGCTCCTAGAGCTGCAGCCACGGTGCTCTTGTAGTGTGGCGCTGGCCAACCAGGCTCCAATTTTGTGTGGTGCACACTGCCGCCACCCATGTCCTCCGCCCTGCTTTTTTTTGGCATGGGTTTTTTTGACTCCAGGATCTCCCAGG
Organism: Alligator mississippiensis; assembly: GCF_030867095.1. Classification (NCBI taxonomy): domain Eukaryota; kingdom Metazoa; phylum Chordata; order Crocodylia; family Alligatoridae; genus Alligator; species Alligator mississippiensis. The sequence continues at coordinate 219,284,312 of NC_081824.1, read as the reverse complement.
GTCAACCCCTACCCCCCCCTCCCAACGTTGCAAGGTAACAATGTGGAGAATGCCTGCACGTGTAGTGCGTGGTGTTGCAGGTGAGTCTGCAGTGCTACATACCGCACATCTACTCTCATCTGGACACAACCATAAAGGCCAGTTTCTCAACCATAGCAATTTCAAGAAGAAGGTTATATCCATGATATTGTAGCAAAGACATAGCCAAGTGGACTTCCAAAAACTATTGCCTTGTCTAGTTGTCCAAGCACTTGGTTTGTTCCACTAACTAAAATACAGTTAACTTAAAGTCAAATTGAATGGGTTATTGTTGATTAAGGTAATGCCTCAAAGTTGCGTACAGTGACTTTGAGACAGTATGGTAGTATCTCATCCCACTAAAGCTAATATTCCTGTGGTATGCACACAGTGTCTCTAGGGCTTATAAAGGGCACAGTATTAACTCTTCTGACCACCCCAGGCCCTTTCTGTTGGTGAATACAGAATATGAACTGGGTCATCGTGATCATAGGACTTTCTGATGCAGACAGGAGTACTTGATCTCCCTTGAATATGAGCACCAGGAGCAAAAAATGGAGTGTCCCTTGTATTATTTTCTCATTCAGACTTGCACACCTGCAGTCTGGCCTTAATTTTAACCCTGTCTTCCTTCCAGAATTAATTAATGATGTGGCAGTCCCATAGCATATTTCAGATGTAGGAGCCCTTTTCCCTTACATTTTCAACTTGTATCACTCAAAACACTGTATTCCTCTTAATGAGCCACATGGGAGAACCAGGTATTTGGCATATATAATCCTATACTAGATAACTAATTACACAAAAAGGAAATTCTTCACTTTAAATCCTCTATGGACACAAGAGCTAAAGGCCTCAAATGGATTTGTGGCTCTTTCTACATAAGATTTGCTTTAGAACTGCCTGATCACTTTGAAAAACTCAGGCAGCTCTGTGGGTATCTGCACTAAAAATAGAGGTATTTAGTAACTCTTTGGGGAACCAACCTACTGGCTTATGACTGCTCCTAGTAGCAGCATGGAAGAGGGAATTGAGCACACTGATAAAGCTAGGAACTCCTGTGATATCATCAGAGACTTGGAGGTGACTTGTTCTGTGACTTTAGGAAAAGCATTCAAAGCCTAATTGTGATGCCTTTCCTTCCACTGTGGAACAGTTACTCAGACATTTCATTTTAAATCAATGTGGTATCTCAGGTAATGACAGGTCACTATTATGATCACAATCTGGCCTTTACTGCTTTCAGATTCCATGTGGAAGATGGGATATAGAACTGACCAAGCTAATGCTATAGCTAATGGTTTTAATCCATGCAGCACATATAGGAATAAAACCCTAAGAAACAGCCATGTACTCCTCTTGGGTTTTGTCCATTTTACATATCATTCCTAAGACAATTTGAAACTATTTGCCTGAGCAGTGTTCACATTTACTCAGGATTAGAAGGGCACATTTTCTGGTCTGCCTTCTTAGTTCATATCAGCCAAATGCTCACAAATATCAAGTCAGTGAGGCAAAGTAGATGAGTAAAGAAGTCATGGGATCAGTGCCCTATACGTCATGTGAAACACATAATTGATACTGACATGAAAAGGAACAATGTTTGTATCTGTAAGGGCCAATTATTTATAGAGAAATGTTTTGCATATTAATTTTAAGCTGGCATGATTTACACAGCTGGAAACTTTTGCTCCGAGTAGCTTCTACACATGCCATTTGTGTGTACATATATTAAAATACTAAATGATATTTTACTTAGTTCTCTTATAAGAGCTTGGTGTGATAGAACAACAGATCTCACTATTTCTTGCACAACTGAACATAAGTTCAGCACAACTGAACATGAGTCTGACTCGTGCCTTTAGGCAAGATAGAAAATTGGGCCCCAGGCTTGTTTGCCATTCTATTTTTTTTGCTTAGACAGCTCTGCCAAAGGAGACAACTGTAGGTTCAAATAATGCAGTCATTTCTGCATTACTGCCTTCTTCCTCAGAAGCCAAAGTTAACAGCTGTTACTTTACCTCTGGGATGTGTGAAGACCTGTAAACTGCCTTCATTGACTCAACATCTCAGTTAGACCTGAAGAAATTCAAATCTACCATTGAGATAGAAGTTGCAGCCACGTATCATAAGTAGTTCTCTATTGAACGGTTGCAGCCACATATCTTCTTTGAAGCCTTTTAGTTTGTGTCAATCTTGTTGATGATTAGCTATTGTCAAGTGCATTCCGTAGTTAATGTGCTTGTCATACTGAAGCATGGAATATACTGCCAGATCTCTATTTGTAAAAATGTTTCAAACAGCAGCCTTAGTATTTGCCAATATAGGGTCCTGGCTTTTCATGAGAAATGCACCAACCCATGAGCTTCAGTTCTAAATCTCAGCTTCCCTTTGGAGGGGGAAGAAAAGGATTCCTTCTGCTGGATCAGAACTAGCTGTTTTTAGGAATCTTCATTATTAATATGTTAATTAGCATAGTGCACTGTTATCTCTCACCACAATAATGTTTGAAGAAAGTAACACAGCAGGTTTGTATCACTGGATAAAAACTCCCATGCAGTGGTTGATTGTTTAATGTTCAGTGAACTGGACTGTAGGAGAAAATGTAATTCATCCTAATATAAAGGTGAAGCAAACTTGAAATCAATTACATTTCTTGTTCATTCTAATTGACTTACAGATTACTGGATTCTGTTTACTGTCATAATATACCATACAGAGGCATGGCATAATGCCAGAGTGCCCTGTGTCAGAGTGCCAGAGTGCAGCAGCACAGTATGGGGCAGCATTACTGAGTTAGAATTTTTTCCCCAATATTTCAATCAAATCACCCTCACTGAAAATTAAGATGATTTCTATTTTTCCTGTCTTTATAACAAGTGGAGAACAATTGGTCACATATTTGAAGGATGTTATCATGGTCCCCTACAGTCTTGTATCTACTATACTAAACCGTTCCTGTTCCCTTATACTTTCTTTTCAGCATATGTTTTCTAAACCTTCTGTAATTCCTGTTCCTCTCTTCCGGATTCTCTCAATTTGCATATGTCCGTCTTCAAATGGTGGTGCTCAAAGGTGAACACTTGATTCCGATTAAGGCCTCACCAACACCAAATAAAGTAGAATCGTTACCTCCCATGCCTCACATATGCCCCGTCTGTTAATACATTATAGAATAAGACTTGCTTTCTTTTGCATCAGCATTATATTGTTGATTAATTCAGTCAGTAATCCATTATCTCCCTCCAAATCCCTAGTGCCTAGCCACTTATTCCCCGCTTTCTATTTGTGCATTCAATTCCTCTTTCCTAACTATAGTACTTTACAGCTTTCTCCATTGCACTTCATCTAACTGAAGATAAACAGAGCTTACACTGTGAGATGATTGTGCTCCTTAACACTTCTCTATATCTTTGCCCATCAAAGAAGCTGGTAGTGAGTCTGAGAGTGCACTGTCCAGTATTCTTTCTCCTTTCTTTGTTTTTTCCATGGAAGGGATAGCATTTAGGCCCATTGTCAGAAACTGACACTGCAAGTGATTAAAAAGTAAGCAGTGCTAGAAAAGCACTTGGTAGCATCTGTGTACTGTGGACATTATGAAATGTAATTCCTGTTAAAATCCAAACTGTCAACTTGTGTGATCAGTAAGAGCTGAAAGAAAGAACCAATAATGTGGAGAATGACATAAGATAAATGAAATCTGGTAAGCAGCCCTGTGATACAAAAAGGGTAGGAAAAGGGTACAAAATTATATTCAAAAGAGACTTGTTTTCCAGTATGTATAAAAAGAAAATAAGATATTTTGAAGAGGTCTGTACAGAAAGGCAGATTCTCAGCTGTGGTAATTTGGCACTGATAACAGTGATTTCCAGGGAGCCATGCTAATTTACACCATCTGAAAATCTGTCTTTATAATACCATCTTGGTATTCTAGCAATAAAAACAAATCATTCGAGCTTTGCTTTTTGTTTTTAAGAACTAATCAGGGTTCGTTGATGGAACTTTTTTACCTTCATATTTGCTCTGGCCTGTAACTTGTTCATCTTCAATACAGGTAGAATTTATCCTAGGTACGGTTGGGCATGTTTAATTAATAATCTCATAAGTAATGTCGGTGTAAATGCCTTTTTCTAATTTAAAAAATAATAGGCTTATTGAACATATAGGTTGGAATTTTCAAACCATTTTGGCTATACAGACATTCAAAAAACCTGAGCCTGAATTGATTCAATCTTTGCAGGTTAGTCTAACCCACAGAACTTGAACTGATTTGCAAGTTGATAGACATTCATTTTTGATTCAGGAAATGTAGGCACATGCCTGTAGTGGCTAAGGCTAGACACGGGGGGTGGGAGGGTTGTTGAGCAGCCCTCACTTCCCTTTTATAGTGCTGAGCTGAGAGGGTGCATGGCTAGGCCCCAACAGGACACTCTGATTAGTGGGGGGTTTAAACCCCCACCCTGGCCTGCACAGTCCCCAGCCAGGGTGTGCCTGCAGGGGGGAGGAGGAAGCAGCCCTCGCCAGACTTCTCCCCTCCCCCGCTCGCTGCTGAAGGGGTGGGGAGTGTTGCCAGCACCTAGCTAGCACTCTGAGGCAAAGGGGAGGGGGGGGGTAGAGGGAGGACTACTTGTGTGGACTGAATGCATCTGTTGATGATACTGAGCTTTGAAACTGGTTTATGAGCACTGAACTTATGTTCTATTACAGGTTTAAACCAGTTTTTGATCACTTAAACCAGTTTATATGTCACTTCTGTCCCTAGCCCTCTAGGTCTTAAATGCCAAATTCTAATTTATTGCCATTTGAAAATCCCACCCTTAAAGTTCAGTGTATTAAAGCACACAATAGCCCAATAGCTAGAAGAGAAGCATTCTATAAAATTAAAAATAAACTTTTGAAAATACTGTGTTTTAAGATAGAATTTGATATAAGGAAGCCTATAAACCTTTACATTTTGCTGGAGTGCTAATTTAACAAGAAGCTTATCTACAGTTTAGCTTTCTGACTACATTATGCATATGTTAAAGATTTTAACATCGGTTGTCTTCCTGAAAAGGGAAGTTTATAGCTTCTTTTTAACTCTAACAGATGTGTACATCAAATGTTTATAGAAAAAAAAGCATCTTTCCACAAATATGAAGTCCTGTGAAGTAGTTGGAATTTTTATTATGTCTCTTTATGCACAAAAATATTTCTTCTGAAATCACTAAGGTCATATAAACATTAAAGAAGTAATGCAATATTTTCATAACATATGTCTGTCTATCATTTCTTTTTGTCAGAATCTGTCCCAAAGTGGTATTTGAGATGGTAGATTCTAATAGTTTACCCAGCCTCAGCTTCCAGTGGCATCATGGAACGATGATTTATTGTTCCCCCTGGTCTACTTTCATTGCTCCAATTCTTCAGCATAGGAGTAGGGTATTATTCTGCTATTTGCACGGCAGCTATGTTATCCATCCTTACTATTTCTTTCTTCAGTCACTGGTCTAAATAGAATGTAATGATAGTGGAAATAGGAAGGGGAAAATGTCATGCTTGTTTTCTTGTCATAGATGCATATGGCCAGTGGGACTATTGTGATCAATTAATCGACCTCTTGTATAAGACCTGTATACAAGTTCTCTGAATGAATGCCTGTTTAAATTAGAGCATCAGAAACATTCAACCTTGATTTTAAAATTTCTACTGGTAGAGAATTCACCACAACTCATTTTTTAATGGTTGCTTGTCCTTATTGTCAAAGAAAATTGCACCTTATTTCTAGCCTGAATTTGTTTAAGTTTGGCTTACAGCCATTAGGTCTTGGCATACTTTTGTCTGCTAGACTGAAGAGGCTTTTCCATGTAGGGACCTCTGGACTGTGATCAAGTCACCCCTTTAACCTTCTTTATCAGCTGAAGAGATTGAGCTTCTTTTAGTATAATGCATGTTTCCTACCTTTTAATCATTCTTGTGGCTCTTTTCTAAACCCTCTACAGTGTATCAACAACCTTCTTGAATTGTGGAAATCAGAATTAAACACAATGATTCCAGCAGCTGTCACACCAATGCCAAATGTAAGAGTATCATTCAGAACCTCTTTATTCCTACTCAAGATTTCCTTTTTTGTATCTTCCAGGACTGTGTTAGCCTGTAGCGTCAGCTATTTATACATTATGATTCTCAAGTACTTTTCAGAGCTATGGCTTCCTAGGGTCTAGTCCTTGATACTGTAAACATGGCCTGCATTGTCTGTGCCTACGTATACAAATTTATATTTAACTGTACTAAAAGCATGTTCTGCTTGTGTCCCATTTACTGCCACTATAAACAACACTTTTCAGGAATTATGTACCTGTTAAGTTTTTTATACTACTGTGTTCTCCTGTGATTCTGTTATGGATAATATTTTGTCACTTTACATCACCTCTCAAACAAGAAATAATGTAATGCTATTATTAATTTAATCTTTTCCCTCAAATTGTATTACCCCCATTCCTACTTCATGTGTAACCTCTAGAAATTAGCTGCCTACCCCAAAGAATACATGTATGTCAACTTAAGAAATATTATTTTGCATCAGTGACCTCTCTTCTTCATTATTTACCATTTCCTCTAAACTCTGTGTCATCTGCAACCTTTCTCTGTAATGATTTTAAGATCCATTATCGGTAATTCACTAAAATATTAAATAACATATGACTAAGAGCTGATCCCTACAAGACCCCAGTATAGATCCCCTAAAGGTTAATTCCCTCTCTATAGATAGGTTTCAAGACTAATCGGGTACCCAGCTTTTAATACAGTTACCTTGTGTTGTGTTGAATTTGAATAGTTTCTTAATCGATAGATCGTGTGATACCAAGTCAAATGCCCTACAGAAGCTTTGATGCTATTATTGAATAATAAGTAACTTAATCAAACCTTCTACCAAGTATGTTTAACAAGCTTTAACTTCCATAAATCTATGTTGATTGAAATGAATTCTGCTACCCACCTTTAATTCTCTGTTAATCAAGTCCCATCTCACTTGTTCCTTTATTTTATCCAATATTGATTTCAGGCTGATGACATTATATATACTTAGGTCACATTAATTCTTTTTTAAATATTGGCACATCCTTAGCTTTCTTCTAGTCCTCTGGAACTTCCTCAGTATTTCAAGACTTAGTGAAGATCAACATTTATGCTGTAGGGAACATTTTTCCCAGCATCTTTTCTTTTCTTTTCTTTCCTTTTTTTTTGAACTCTCCATTACAGGTTATCTAGGTGTTATGATTTAAAAATGTTGTTAGTTAGACAGGCAACGTTTTTTGGGTGAATCTGAGATCTTTTATTACACCAACTTAAATAGCTGGAAAAAAAAATTCTTAGCAAGCTTTCAGGTTTAAAAACCCTTCATCAGGCTGAGGAAGCCTCTGCAGTTGGTGTGTGCTCTTCCTGGGTGGAATGAACAATAAAGAAGCCAGAGGCTGGGCTGGTATGCATGCAAGACAGGCAGTCACTGAAGATGTAAATTGAGGAGTGGTGAGAAGCAGACTGGGTGGAGGAGGGGGCGAGAGAAGGTGGGATGAATGTAGCAGGTAAATAGCAGAGAGGTACCTGGAGAGTCAGATGTCAGGCAAGTTATAATGTGTCATAAATCCAATGTCTATATTTACTCCATGATTTTTTGTATCCAGGAGGTAGATGAAGTGAAGTTCATAGGTTCATCTATGAAAAGTGTTTTGTAAGTTCTCTTTGAGGATTAAACTGAGAGATTGGAGAGAAAGTGGTATTCTTGTGAGAAATGTGCCCCCATAGGTAATTGTGTATTCTTGTCCTTGATAGATTTCTGGTGTGCGTTCATTCTGGTGCGCAGTTGTTGTTTGGTCTCTCCTACATATTTTCCATCAGGGCATTTGGTGCATTGGATGAGATATATAACATTTCTAGAGGTGCAGCTGCAAGACGCAGGAATGCTGATGGCTCTGTTGTGAGGTGTAGTAATTGGGGGGGGTGGAGATGTTTTGTCAGGTTTTGCATTTCTTGTCATGGCTTGGTCTAGATCCATTTGGTGGGTTCTGGGCCTTATGAAGTTTGCTTCTGGTGATGAGGTTAGCGAGGTTCAGTGCTTGCTTGAAGGTTAGGGTGGATGGTTCTTGGAAAATCTCCTTAAGAATAGCATCTCCTTCTAGTATGGGTTGCAGTTGTTTGAGGATTTTCCATATGGGTTCGAGGGAGGGGTTATATGTCATAACCAGTGGTTTTCTGATTCATGGGGGGGTTTCTTTTGTACTGCAGCAATTCTTCAAGTGGTATCCGATTGACTCTTTCAAACATGCAATCTATCTCTCTGGAGGAGTGTCCTTGTTGAGTGAAAGCCCTTTTTAAGATTAGTGAGGTGGCAATCCCAGGTGTTCTCCCCAGTGCAAATTCGGTGGTATGTGAGGGCTTGGCTGAATATCACAGCTTTCTTGGTGTATTTAGGGTGATTGCTGGTTCTGTGCAGATATGTATATTCATCTGTGGGTTTATTGAATAACGTGGTCTGTATTTTACCATTCTGGATACTGATCATCGTGTCTAAAAAGGAGATGTTGGTGTTTCAGTATTCAAGAGATAATCGGATGGAGGGATGATGATTGTTGAATTTCTGATGGAACTCAATCAGAGATTGCAGGTTTTCATCCCAGATGATGCAGATGTCATCAATATACCTTATGTATAGCAAAGGTGCAGTCCTTGAGGAATTCTTCTTCCAGGTGGCTCATAAAAAGGTTGGCATACTGTGGGGCCATTTTGGTGCCCATAGCTGTCCCCATGGTCTGGAGGAATTGTAGGTTATTAAAAGTGAAATTTTTGTATGTGAGCATAGCAGGGCACTAAGGTGCCTGCTACTTGGAGAGCCGGGATGACAGGTGCCGGTTGCTAGGGCAACTAGAGGGAGCTAGGGACCCACACCTGCTAGCAGTCAGCTGACCAAGAGGGGCAGGGCCGGGCTCCCATTTAAACTCCAGGGCTAAGGCCACTGGGGGTTTCCCTGCTGGCAGCCAAGGGGGGAAGGAAGCCTGCTGGAATGAGTAATGCGTAGAGATCAAACTGCAGGTACGACCCGAGATTGGGGACTGATGAAGCAGCTCTGGTGTGGTGAGAAGAAGGGTGGAGCCAGATGGCTTAGATTTATGTCATAGCCCAGAGATTTGTGTTATGTTTGTTGTTGTGACCGGTGGTTTGGGTGAGGCTAAGAGGCGATGGAGGAGGCCTCATAGGGGACTCACAGCAGCATGGGAATCCCAGCCCCAGAGAGGGGGGGCAGCAAGAAGCCCCAGATGGAGGGGGCAGTGAGAAGCCCCAGAGAAGAGGGCAGTGTTCGAGAAGCCCCCAGAAAGGGGGCAGTGATTGCTGAGCGCCAAAGAGGGCACAGTGTGAGACAGGGCCATGGAGAGCCCGAGCACCAGAGACGGCTCAGAGCTAGACAGGGCCATGGAGAGCCCGAGCACTAGAGAGAGCGCAGAGAGAGAGAGGGCCGTGGAGAGCCAGAGCGCCAGAGAGGGTGCACAGAGACAGGGCTCTGGAGAGCCCGAGCGCCAGAGAAGACTCAGAGAGAGACAGGGCTGCGGAGAGCCCGAGCGCCAGAGAGGACGCAGAGAGAGACAGGGCTGCGGAGAGCCCGAGCGCCAGAGAGGATGCAGAGAGAGACCGAACAACGTCAGTTACATCTGTGAGGCTTGGGGCGTGGTACAGGGATGGTTGGAGCCACGCATAGCCCATAAGGCTAGGGTGCACCAAAACACCCCTTACAGAACAGGGCCCATGTAAGGCAGGAAGACTGTGTCCAAGAAGTTAGAAAGGCAGCCTCCCTATTACATATACAATATCAAAGTCGTGGCAGGAGAGAATTTGAGGGTGCTTGTCGGCAGCTTGGCACGGTAAAGGAGGCGGCAGGGGAGAGCACAGCGACCCTGCCTGCCCTTGTGTTACAGTGAGGATGAAGTGTATAAGGTCAGTAATATCTTTGGGTTGTCTCAGATGTCATCCTGCTCTTGTAAAAATGTAAGACAGGCTTGGATGCCATCCTGGTGTGGGATATTGATATATAAGCTGGTAACATCCATGGTGGCTAGGAGGGTGTTGTTGGGAAGGTGCTGGGAACGTAGGTTGAGTACAGGTCTAGAGCATCCTCTTTAATTTCTGTCAGAATGGAAAATATTTCATAATCATCCTATTATCTGACTACTTAACAATTTTTTTTATCCAAATGCACATCTGATATATTTATTAAATACTCCTGCTGCTGCTTCATGATTACCATATTTACTTGAGTACAAGATGAGGATTTTTCCCCCATCAGTAATGGGAAAATATCTCCCGCATACAAGGGAATCTCATTAAATATATTATTTTTCATTAAATTGGTGCCAAAAGCATCATGTGCTCAGTAATGGAAACCAGCTATGAAGCTGATTTAATGCAGCCAACACTGAGCATGACTGTAAAACACACGACCCATAATGGGCAGACATACTGATGGGAACCTGCCACAAAGATAAGTTAGTGCAGCATATCTGAATAAGATATATAGTAGTGCCCATTGCACTCAGTCCCCCTTACCTCCAACTCTTTTTCAGGTCATGGAGAGTAACTACACTGAAAACATTTCAACTTCCTCTTTATTTCTGCTGCTGAGCTGTGCCTTTCTTTCCCATTTCCAATTATTCCTGGTTCTTCATCAGCCTTAAGGGCCTTTATACACATGTTTGAGGAGTGGCAGGAGAGGGGGAGCACTTTAATTAGAGCAGCTCCAAGAGCCACTCTGATGAAAGCACCCAGAACATCTCATGTATCAGCATCCCCAAACTTAAACATGGCTCAAGTCAGTAAACCATTATCTCCCTCGTAATCCCTAGTGCCTAGCCACTTATTACCCACTTTCTATTTGTGCATTCAATTCCTCTTTCCTAACTATAGTACTTTACAGTTTTCTCCATTGCACTTCATCTAATTTCTGACCATGTTCCCAATTTGTCAAGTTCATTTTGAATTTTGTTCCTGCTGTCTTGAAGTTCTTGATACCCTACTCAGCTCAGTGTCACCCACAAGTGTTAGAAGCTTACTCTCCAAGCCATCATCCAAGTTGTTAACGAAGTACTGGATTTCAGCTACCCCATATGTTCTTATCGTGAATCCTGGGATCCTCCAAATATTTATATTGAAATGAGGTGCATGGCAACCTGGTTCTGCTCCACCTCACAAAGGGTAGGGCCACACTAATCATATGCCTGTCAGCTGAGAGAGGGGGCAATATAGGAATTCTAGGTAAATTGTTTGGGACCCTGTTTAGTATATTTTCCAGACACTTAGGGCACTATACGTGAACAGTGAGGTTGCTCCGATGCACAGTAATTACAACATGTCGGAGAAGACTCGATTAATCGAGTCTGCTGGTGTGTGGTAATTGTCACACTCCAGCAGCCTCCAGTGGCTCATATATCAGTGTCCCCACACTTAAAAATGGTGGTGCTTTATCTAAAGCTCATCAAACAAGCTTTAAATTGTCCCCACTGCCATGTTTAAGATTAATGGAGTTTGCTCTGACATGCTGTTATTACAGTGCATCAGAGCAGACTCACTTACAATCCCTATATTGCCCCTTCTCTCAGCCTGTCGCACATGATTAGTGTGGCCCTGCCCTTCATAAGGTGGAACTGGACCAGGTTGCCCTGCACCTTATCTGCATATACAAATTTGGAGGATCCTGGGAATCATGATAAAAACACCCAGTTCCAGTCATGAGTGGGTGTGAATTAGCACGTGGATCCTTTGTGGGGGGATCTGGAGTACACACACACTGAGTAGTGCTGAGCTATGTACGGGGTCACCATGGTTTGAAATGGTGCTGACTCTGCTGGGGCCCAGCCCAATTAACTATATGGTAAATCATGAGCTTTTTGGCTTTGGATTAATATCATGCAATTTTATATTGTGTATATGTAGGTACAAAAATGGTGCTTGTGTGTGTGTTTATGGAGTATATGTCCTAAAATTTGCACCAGTTTCAAAAAAGGTAAAATGCATCAATTCTGGATGAACTAACTCTATGTGTACCCATAGAAATTTGCCAATATGCAAATGACTTCAAGGATGTTTATTTCAAAGACAGTGTTTTCAAATTAGCTCTTTACTTCTATGTGCTCAGGAAGAGCATGATCTGATAGGAAGGTGCAGTGGGGAAGGGGCTGCTAAAGGAAGAACTGGAGGGGGGAGAGGGCAAGGGGGCCACCTGACCCCCACTCCGGGATATATTTTGCTTGCTGTAAGAGTGGGAGGGGAACAAATTCATAACAAATGTATACAGTTTTCATATATCGAATCTAATTATTGGAAGGGCCATCTTATATTCAGGTAGGTACGGTATTGAAAAGTCCACCATTGCTATCATATAATAGACCAGTGTCATTTTTAAAATCCTAACACAATGGTAAAAAAAAAATTATTTCACTGTCCTTAACTGTGCTGGTCAGTGATTTGCTTTTTAAATCCATTTGTTTCCTTTATCAGTTGTTTCTCCAACCCTTATCTTTTAATTTATGCTTGCTGCTATTAATTTCCCCTTTTATGTATTATTCATATAAACATTACAGCTGCTTTCATTCCATCTTTTAAACCAGATTCTTTTCTTTTGGGGGGTTTTCCTTTTTCCCCCCATATAGCCTTCTTTCTTGAGTGTGGATTTTGGGACACTTAGTAAAATACTTTTAAACAACTTTTAATTATCATTCATCACTATGATGTGGCTCATAATTGTTTCCATTTTTGTGAAATTGGTCCTTTTAAAGCATCAAGTACATATATATCTGATTTGACTGTATTCTTCTTCCATACAAAAAATGTCTTCACATTTGCCTAAGTAACCCACATATTTTCATGTGTATGATCAATTCCTTTTTATCCGTTACAAGGAGTTCTCATATAATTCTGTTGTCTTGAATGTAACATTTTTTGAATTAAGCAAATGTTGTGTATCATTTTTTGAAACTCTGAGGAAATTCTAAGTTTCTCTTCTGGTATCAATCATCAATTAACTTTGATAATCTGCAGCTCTCTGCCATAGATTCTTTCTTTCCATCATCAGGGCATATCATGTTTCCATAAACAGGCTAATCAGTAAATAGTTTTCAAGCATGTAAAGTGCTGAGAGGGATGGGGAGAATTATTTTCTTATTTATATCTTACTTTATGCACCAGACCAGAAGATAGTGGAACATGTGCTTCTGATTAGCCAATAAGCAAAAAAGTAAAAGCTGCAGCCTTCATCTTGTGACATGCTAATTGCTGAAACGGGGGAGGGAGGGCATGCAGTGAAGCTCTGTAAATGGGAAGCTCTGAATATCTGACAACAGCATGCTTGCCAGAACACAGGACCATTTCTTATCTCTGCAAATCCATCCAGCCTTGACTGTCATATTACCCATTTTTATTCATCGTTGCTTGTCTGTGATCATCTACTGCATGCACATTTCCATGGGAGAAAGTTATGCCCATTTGTCTATGTGCTACTTGCTGTGTTTAATGAGTATCCGCACATTCTATCAAGGTTTTTACAGACACTTCTGATTGGATAAATTGAGCAATCCTTTCATAACCTTTATATATGTGTATTTCTAAATTCCAAGGACAGGAAAGATATTAGTGTATTTATTTTGTGAACGGACTTACACATTATAGCAGGGGTAGGAGAAGGGGAGGCAGAAGTTAGGTCGGGGAGTGATATTGGCCAGTGTTTTTGTTTCAGTTGGCTGAGAAGAACTGGCTTATGTTATTTTGTGTGTCAGCATGTAATACCATCTTTGCTGAGGGTCTTTCCAAGCAGAACACTAAAGATCACATTTTGCTAAATGCTTATGTGTTACATATTAAAATAGAAGAGATGTATTGATTGTGACATCCATCAAGTCATATGTCAAACATTTCCAGGAAGACCAGGAATATGGGGTATTTTTTTTGTCTTAGAATAATAGAAAATTAGGGTTGGAATGGACCTCAGGAGGTCATCTAGTCCAGCCCCCTGCTCAAAGCAGAGCCATCCCCAACAAATATCATCCCAGCCAAGGCTTTGTCAAGCCAGGTGTTGAAAACCTCCAAGTATGGATACTCCATAATCTCTGAGTAACCTGTTCTAGTGCTTTACTTCCCTCCTGGTAAGAGAGTTTTTCCTAATATCTACCCTAAACTTCCCTTCCTGCAACTTGAGACTGTTGCTCCTTGTTCTGTTATCTGCCACCACTGAGAACAGTCTAGCTCCATTAATTCTCATTAATTCTCAATTAATTCTCCATTAGCTTCTCAATTAAAAAGTTATAATCCATTTCTTTTCCTCTGCTCTTTAAAGTTATCTGCCTAGATACTACTATTTTAGTGCAACCTTTCAGACTTTTCTTCAAAAGTATAATTTGCCACCTTTATTTTTATATTTTGTGTTAGTTTTCTGTATTATCTGGAAAACATGTACAGAGGTGTCAACATTGATCTTAAAGATCAGTAGTGCTGACATTTCCTGGAAAACCTTGAAAAGTATTAAAATTAGATACCTAATATAATTTATATTTCTTTCCTGCTTCTTATGACAGCAAATGTCAGTGTGAAACCTCAGCTTTACACGTTTCTTATCATTTACATTTACACTATTTGTGGAGTCATCAAAGGCATCCATATATTCATAATAGTTTCCTAAGCAGCCATTTTGATATCACCAGGTGCATCTACACATATTATTAGCATAAAGCAATAAACTCTGGCTCATATCTTGCTGGAGTTTATTGCTCCCAGGTACTGTATTTAAATGTGAGCCTGGGACCACAGCACGTTGAGCTGGGTCAGAGCAGCCCCAGCTGGCAGGTGAGTTCAGGGGGTCAGCCTGCCAGCCCGGGGCTGCTCTGACCTGGCTCAACGTGTTGTGGAGCAGCTGGCTCAGGCACAAGGGTACTCCAATGGGGGGCTAGCTGGCAGATAGGTCCTGGACTGAAACACCCTTGTGCTTTAGTCAGTAGGGCCATGCGAAGCTTTGGGCACTGATTCAATTCAGAGGAGATTTGGCCCAATTTGGTAGCTGAATCTCCAAATCTGAATCGAATCAGGGGACCAATATAAAGGTCCAAATTGATTCAAAGCTCTCTGAATCTTTGGAAAAGTTTAGAGAGCTTTGATGATTCAGGTAGTCCCTGCCCGCTGCAGCAGGAAGCTGGAGCCAGACTCAGAGCTGGTAAGTAGGGGGTGGGGAGGGGTGGCTGGGGGAGGGGACCATGGGGGGGACCCCTGCAATCCCCCATCCCCTGCCTGCTCCCCCAGCTCCCTCCAACCCCCGCCTGCTCCCCCAGCCCCCCACCCGTGCCTGCTTCGCCCATCCCAGATCCCGGTGCTTTAAAAAAAAAAGCCCGAACTTACCGGGTGCTGCTGGGTGGAGGGGCAATCCCCACTGCCCACCACTGCTCCGCACTGCGTGGGGGGCTCTGCCATGAGTCCCCTGTCCCCCCTCACTCTTCCAGCTTCCCCATGGCTGCCCTGCCCACCCCAGCTCCGGCCCTTTAACAAAAAGAAATGGAGAAAAGCCCCAGACTCACCACTCCTGCAGGGGTCTCGGGGCTTTAGGGGGCTTGTGCAGAGCCCCCCCACATGGCATAGGGCAGTGGGGGGCAGCAGGGATTGCCCCCCATCAGGCAGGAACTGGTGAGGCCAGGGTTTTTTTCCTTAAAGGGTTGGAGCTGTGGCAGGCAGAGCAGCCATGGGGGGGCTGGGACAGTGGAGGGGGGTCGGGGGGTTCATGATGGGGCCCCCCATGCAGCAGTGGGATCTCCCCCCTGCCCAGCAGCACCCGGTGAGTCAGGGCTTTTTTTTTTTTCTTCAAAGAGCTGGGAGCTGGGGTGGGCAGGGAAGTCATTACTGGGGTTGGGAGAGCAGGCTGGGGATGGGCCTGGGTGATCTGGAGAATCAGCAGAAATCAAATCTCTGAATCAGATTCAGCTGAATTGATTTGGGACAGTGATTAAAATCACTGAATCAAATCACTGTCCCCCGAATTGGCCAAATCTGAAACGACTACAAGGCGCTTTGCACAGGCCTACTAGTCAGCCGTGTCTGCATGTACACATGCATTGCTGTATACTAAAGAACTCCACTGCAAGATAGTACTTGTATTTACAAGTGCTAACCTGCGTCAAAGTTAATTAGTTTCCTGTGGTCTAATAGGACTGCATGTGTAGACATTGAAACTTTACTGCAGAACTAATTAGGCAGTTCTGCAGGTAAATCTCTCATGTAGATGCGCCTACAGACAAGTATAATTTTAGGTGATTCAATGCAGGTATCTCGGTAATAAGTAGGCTAGTGAAGAGAATCTATGACATACAGGCAAAACTGGTCATAGAATGCTTTACAAATTTTTCAAGGGAGCCACCTCATCTAAAATTATAATCAAAATAGTTTGGATAACCAGTGAGGAGTTGATGGGAAAGGACAACCTTTCTTTGTAATTAGATACTATAATGAAAAATAAATGTGGGTGATGGGTATGGAATAGTGTCAAAATATGTTTTGAACTCAGCCACATCTAACTTACTAGTTTCTTGTTAAAAACACCCTGATCCTATACTAATTCTCTGAATTTTTTACTGAAATAAGTTTGAACTTTGAAACTGTTGATAGTTTGCTTAGCTTTTGGTAGACTTTTTTTTAGATAGAGTTGTAATACATTTGTAGTACAAACCACATTAGAAATGAGACCAACCAGGAAAAAAACTGTTTTAAAGAAGATTAACTATTTCTGTTTTAGTGCTTTGTCAGGGAAATTTAATTTAATGCACAGATTAAAATTGCTTCTCATTATTGTAGATTGAAATGAAAACAAATCATCTTAAAAAGATAATTTTCTTTCTTCTTTAGAAGATTTTTAGAACAAATCTGTAGATCATTTTAGGCTTTCATCTAAAATTAAAACATTGAACAATCTCTGAATTGTGTGGACAGATCTTCTGCTCTTTGAAGTGTTAGTGTACTGGTGGGAACAGAGGCTATCTCTCTGCTGAATCAACCAAGTCAGTCAGAATGTATTTTCGTTGGGGTTTGTTTTCATGCTTTCCCAGAACAAAGAGTACTTTGTTAAAAGATTAGGTCCATACCCATCTGAAAGGATGGAGTGGTGGTAGGTGCTAGTTGTGAAAAATGCCACTTTTAGGTAAGCAAATGTTTCATATTTCCATTCTGTCTACAGTGCATCCTGTGAAATCAAGAGCAGTATTGACATTCTGTCACCCTTATTCATTGTAAAAATCTGCTGGTGAGTGGCCCAGCATTATATAATTCATTAAAGGCATGGTCCAGAATCTACCAAGGTCTTCATGTTAGTTTCAGTGGGCTATGATTCATAGATGCTAGGGTCGGAAGGAACCTCAATGGATCATCGAGTCCGACCCCCAATATGGAAGAGGCTTTCATATAGAAGACTCTCTCAAAGACTAGACAACAGTCTTCAGGGCTCTATAAAAACTTCTATGTAAAAGATGTCCCTAACTGAGGTAAACTCTAAGAGCCAATTGATTTCCATGAGTTGGGTGCAGGTAAGCTGTCCCTCAGTACTTCTCTGTCCTCATACTCATTGGCAATGAGAGCTCTCCTATCTCCTTTGAGTGAGGAGCCTCTGGGGAGTTGGGAAACTAGTGACTGTGCCTCCTGGAATAGGGTGAGCAAGGGTTGAGCAATGCATAACTCAAGATGGAGAGCACTCAAGGTAGTCTGCTTGGGTGCTTGAACACATAATGGGGGTTTAGTCCTCAGGGTTTTATTCTATGTCCCCTAAATTGAAACAGTAGATTTTTAATTGAAACCCACCATTTCAATGTTTCCATCATATTACGGCGCGGGGACTGATCCTTTTTTTTTTTCCTGTTCTTTTTTTTTTTTTTGTGCAGCTGGAGCTTGTCTGCAGCCAGGAGGTGAGCTGTCAGTGGGCCGCCTCTGAGATGCAGAGGGGGCCCAGTCCTTCCCTCTGTGGTGGCAGTGCCTCCTGGGCCCCCCTGGGCAGGTTGCTAGTAGGCCGGGTGCTGCCTCAGCTTGGAGGGAGTACCCAACCCAATTCAACCAGACTTGGGGAACAGTTGGATTGGACTGGATGCTGCCTTTGAGCTGGGGCAGTACCCAGCCTGCTAACAGCCTGCCCAGATGGGCCTGGGGGGTACTGTCACCATGGAGGGAAGGACCAGGGCCCTCCACAACTCAGGGGCTGCTTGGCCTGCCAGCGGCTCACCCTTCAGCCACGGGAGAGGTGGGAGAGGCTCCATTGGGGAAAAAACAAGCAAATGGATTGGGCCCTTCACCCCTTCTGCTGTCAGCAGGCAATTCTTTTTTTTTCTGACAGATGCATTGTTGCAATTTACAGCATTGCAAACTAAACTACATCTGGATGTAGTTTAGTTTGCAATGATGCAAACTCATCTAAAACCCCCAACACTGGTGCATGTGTAATGTGTGATGCCATTAAGCCTCACAAATAACATTTTTGTCACGTGTACCTTATAACTACCGTCACATGTAGAAGTTTTGAGAACGTGAGTGGGTTATGTGACCATCTACTAGCCCAATCCTGAGGAGAAGTGGGAACTGAAAGATAAAGGAGTATTTCCTGAGCTTAGATAGTAAATACTTATTGTTTCAGAGATGCAAGTGCAAGCCTTGTCTTCACGTGCTTGGGTCTGTGCATTCTAGAGTAAAAGGAGAATGGGCCTTCCTTCTCCTTGAGGTTTTTTGTGTTTTAGTCTTAAGGTTAAGTTGTTGGCATTTAAAAAAGTAGGCATAGGGACATTTTTTCAGGGACTTGAGCACAGAGGAATAGAATTACACATAAGGTCTTGAATCCATTTAGGTGCCTAAAAGGTGAAATAGGATCTGCTCTTGGACAGCAGCTGATGTTGGGGTTGAATATGTAGATTTTTAAGGGGATATGAGGCATGGAGAAACTGATTGAGCAGAACAAGGTAACTGAGGGGGAATTGTTGGATGTGTTGAGGAGGAGGAATTTTGGGCTGGGAGTAGAAGGAGCTAATAGAATTGGGAGAAGCAGCGAAAGTATATGATACTGGCAAAGAGAAGGCGTCTGGGGAATGAGCTTAACAAAATGAAGAAAAGAAAAACTGAAAAAAGAGAGAAAGACAAAAGACATATAATGGAAGGAAATTAAAACTGGAATGGAGAAAGTGGAGGGAAAGAAGCAAGAGTGCAAGAATATAAGTACAGTCTGTGTGTGATGCATTCTTTAATGAAACAAACACATACTACAGTCTTTAATATAATATAGTATCACATGTGCGAGAAACTGAAGCACTGATAAATACCTACATGCAATGCTGTGGTACAGTCTGCTACCTTGGATTGAGAAAACTGTTTCGCTTTGTTCCATGGTTTTGCTTATTTCAGTGATCTTCTGTCTGTTCAGCTAATGTGCTAAAAAGTCTTCATCTCTAATAGCTTGTATACCTCTTGCAAAATGTTGGTGCAGGCTGTGGTCTTAAATATGGCATACTTAAAAATATATACATAATTGTAGCATGTGTTAAGTTTCTTTTAAGAGGGGAAACATGTTCAATATAAGAAAGTAAAATGAAAAATACAGAAACTGTAGTCCCTGGATCCAAGGGGGTGCAGTGATGCAGAAGCACCCCTCACCCCATTGCAGAACATGCCACTGGTGTAGCAACCGGGGACTTTTTTAAAGACAAGAATTCCCTCTCATTTCTTCCCCCTCCATGCTCAGTGTCATGTCTCTTCCCCTCCCCTCTCCTCCCCACCCATTCCTGTTTTCTCCCATCCACCAGTACCTCTGTTCCCACTGTCTCTAGCTGCCCTGTGTGGGGGGACTCCTGCTGTGTTCTCACTGAGCTACCTGGAGATCCAGGGTCAGTGACAATGGGGCAGTGGGCAGGTTCACTCTTCTGGCTTGATTCTCCCCAGCTGTGCCCAGCCTAGGAGCAGGCTCAGTGAGGGGGAATCCAGTCATCGCCCTGTCCCTGGCTGAGCCCAGCTCCCTGCACAGCCAAGCTGGAGTGGGACAGCAGCAGCTAGAGTTCTCCTCCCCTAAGAGCTGGTGGCAGTGGTGAGCAGGGGAGGAGAGAATGGGAGGGCAGGTGCTGCTGCACATGGAGGGCAGGGGGTGCTTAGACCAGGGCAGGGGTGGAGATTCTTACCTGATCTAGGATCTTAAAGGGCCTGGCTGCTGTTCCCACACTGTGGTCTGCCCACTCTGGCATGGTGAGGAGGCTGAGAGCAGGGAATGTAGCCACCCCTGCAGTGCTGGATGCTGGTTGCTGCTCCCACACCACCTTCTACAAAATCCTGGATCCACCCAGGCATAGTAGTAAAACTTCATAAAAATCCCTGCTGTTGGAAAGATGTGTTACAAAAAAAGATAAAGAATACAACAAACACAATCTTATCTCAGAAATCACAGTCTGTTGTTTGACTTCACAGCTGATAATCTTGCTCGTCCTACATGGAAAACACCCACACAAACCTCTCGACTACCACTGGGCTGAGGCAGTAAAGCATATCAGAACAGTTTTGGGAACAAGAAGATGATAACTAAGCTGTCCCCTTCTTTCCAACCAGATACATTCATTTACCTTGCATTGCTTCATAAGCCTCTGTAACCATCAGCAAGTAACTTCCACATACTCTTGGAAAATGTATATGGTTACTGTTCTTGAGAATGTAATGGATTACTGCTGGGTCTCTCTTACTCAAGCCCAAAACATAATGAAGTTTTATTTTTTGTTGCAGATTACTTCACTGCTCTAATTCAACAAAATGCCTATTAGAGGCATTGCTCTTCCTCCCAAATGATAAAAATGTTATCTGGGCATTCAATTAAAGACAGTCATCCATTTGCTCACCAATTTAATTAAGTCTGTGTAATA
Source organism: Alligator mississippiensis (assembly GCF_030867095.1). NCBI lineage: Eukaryota > Metazoa > Chordata > Crocodylia > Alligatoridae > Alligator > Alligator mississippiensis. The sequence continues at coordinate 219,263,373 of NC_081824.1, read as the reverse complement.
TTCATATTTATTCGAGGTTATAAAGACATTTAATATAAAAACTATTCCATTAAAACACTGCAAGTCAGAAATGCAAAATGTAAATTACCTGTGAACAGAAACAATGGCGCGAACATGTCACACTTAGACCAGTGATGTACAAGCTTTCTGTCCTGCAGGCCAGATAAGTGATAAAGAGTCAGTCTGGGAGCTGAATCTAGTGGGCAGGGCTGGCTCAGTGTGGGGTCAGCTCTGAATGCCGGATTGGGCCCTGCAGCAAATGACACCCACAGCCAAATGAGTGGTGTGGGGTTGATGCATGAGCCAGATCTGGTCTGTGGGCTTGATCTCGCACATGAGGCTGGGGCCCAATCTGGTGTACAAGGCCAGTGCAGTACATGACCAAAACCTGGTGTGCTAGATTGGGCCCCATCTCCAGCCTCAGCCCTGTGAACCAGATCAGGCCCCACACCATATCACCCCTGTAGCCCCATTCCCTTGTCATTTGGCCTGCAGGGCTTGCAAATTTGGCAGTAGGGGAGTAGTGCCAAATTTCCAGTCCTATGGGGAGCCCCACAGGCAAGATGAAACCCCACAGGTGAGATTAGAGATAAAGACATGGCTCCACAGGTTGAACACCATTAACTTAGACCATTTTAAATTCAGTTTAAACCAGACATCCACCCATACAAGCCAGTTTAAACATTTCAGGTAGACCTGGATAATCAGGTATTATTTTAAACCAATCCTCCATGAATCAGTGAAGCTGCCTCTGTGAAGGTTTAGATGTCTCCTATCTGGTTGATCATCACATTCCACACTGCACTGCTGCTCACCCCCCAAAATCCTGCAGGGCAACTGGTACCCAGATTACCCCCATTTGCCTTCAGTTGATAACAGCCTGGGATGCCATTGACTGTATGGGGGGGATGGGGAGGAAAGGTAGCCAGGTTTGGGTTGGGTGGGTGGCTGCCCCGACTCCTGTTTCTATGTGCCTGAAGGGGAAGGTGTTCCAGCAGCTCCCCACAGTGTTTTTAACTCGCTTCACAGATTTAAAAGAGCACTTTCCCCTAAAGCCTTTCAGTTGGTGGCAATTAATCCTGCTCCAAGGCATCCCAGGTTGATTTGAGGGGTTGAGGTGTGGAAGGGTGGTAAAATGGCAGGGACTGCATGGACCCCTGTTTCTGGGTTCCTTGGGGGGCTGTGAGGTTGATAGATAGGTGGGTGTGTGAGTGGGTGTGCCTTTAACTGTAAACATATGGTAGTTACTAGGTGAGGAAAAACTGAACATTGTACAACCAGCAACGAATACCATAGAATGGTGGTCAGTTCCACTGCAGGCACACTGGGCAGAATACTCACTACCACTTCCTGGTGGCAAAGAAGTGACTTGTCCGCCTTGAACCTTTGGCAGTGTACATGCAGATGCCTTTGACCAAGGACAATTGTGAGCTGGTTCCCAATCATGCAACATTTCAATTTATATATATTCCCACCCTTAGACATGGTCACCAAAAGACTCTCTCTCCCCAACCCCCATCCCAAATCCATGACTAGAAGAATCATAGGCAACTGGTAGGGAGTGCACGTGCCCCCCCCGATGGGGCCAGTGCCCCCCCGGTGGCTGACATTGATGCTGCCGGTAGGGCTGGTGCCCCCCCTGACAGGGCCACCACCATTGGTGGCTTCTGTGGGTTCCCCCCCAGATTCAGGAGGCACCAGTCTTGCATGAAAAGAACCATGGTGTCCAAACCACGGATTTGCTCAGTTCTGATCGCCAAAGGATGCAGTGCCAGCTCAGAATCCAATAGAGATCTAGTCTATATTTAGGCAAATCTCCATCAGTGTCTGATATTGGGTTTTTCACATTGCTGCAGGGGAAATTTACAAGTATTGCTCAAATTAAGAATGATCCTCTCACCCTGGAACCTCTTTTAGAAGATTGTGAGCAGGTACTATTTAAACAAAATTGCAAACTAGATACAGCGATGTAAATGTAATGGTATGTAGTACATGAAAAGGGAAGAGTATGTACTGGTCACCCCATGACTAATTCTACTGAGCTGTGGTCCAGGAAATCTTCAGTACTGTGTAGGCCAGCGGTCCCCAACTAATGGATCTCAAACCACTGGTAGATCTCAGAGCCTCTTGCGGTAGATCTTGGAGCTTCTTCAAGTTGATCCAAGGCCGGAGTGTGGGGCTGAGTACTTGTGTGAATGCATGTGCATGCCCCAGCCCAGCAGGTCAGTGCATGGGGGAGGGAATGGGCAGGGGCTAGATCGAGGCCCTGCGGTGAGGGACAGTGGCAGGAGGCAGAAGCAGGGGTAAGCTGAGTGGGGCCCTGGCTGGGTGAGACTTATCTGCTGGGGAGGCATGGCCCCCAAATCACTTATTCTCCCTCTGCCTTGATCTGCCACCCCCTTCCCTCCCCACAGACTTACCTGCTGGGCGGGTGGCAGTGGCACATGGTAGATCTTGGGTTGCTTTTAAATGACAAAGATGATCTCCTACTTAAAAAGGTTGGAGACCATTGGTGTAGGCAGACACATTTTGGGGGGACTAGATAATGGAGAGTACTTTATCATCCCCTACAGCCAGGGGCAGATCCAGTAGGGGTGCAGTGGTGAGGATAAACTCCGTTTTAGTCAATCACGCCATGCAAGCAGCAGCCAGGGACTATTTTTTAAGCAAGTAAGTTTCTCCCATCCCTTGCTCTCCATGCTCAGCAGCAGGGCAACTCTCCTCCCTCCCCTGCCCCATATCCACTGCTTTCTCCAGCTGCCTGTGGTGGGGACAGTACTGGGGGCATGTGGGAGCTCAGGAACCTCTCTTCCCTGCTCCAGCCAGGTAATGTACAGAGCCAGGCTCAGCCAGGGACAACAGCCACAGCAGTTGGGTCACTCCTCCATGCTTGTCCCCCCACTGCCCCTTTCCCCCCAGTGTTCCCTGCGAGCTTGGGAATAGGCATTAGGAAGAAACCCCACTTAATGCTACCATTGTCCCTGCCTGAACCCAGCTCCACACACAGCCAGACTGGAGAGGGAAAAGAGCAGCTCTGGGACCCTCCCCTCCCATCCCTGGGTCAGCTGGGGACAATGGCAGTGGCAGGTGTGGAAGAGGGGAATGGGAAGGGAGCCGAGGGAAGGGGAAGCAATGTGCTGCTGAACACAGTGGGGAAGAAAGGGACTTAAGAACCTGCTTGAGGGACTTAAAAGCAGTCCCCCACTGCTGCTCCTGTGGCATGGTCTGCCCACCGTGGTATGTTGGGGGAGGTCACTAATCCTGCAGCCCCCCTTTTTGAAAACTTGGATCTGACCATGCCTACAGGCCACTTCACTTTTGTATTTCTAGCTGTCTTGGCAAATATCAGTAACTTTTGGGACTCTAAATTTACCCACTGGATAGTCAGTTCTCCATTGGAGGGAACCTGGATGAAGAACAAAAAACACAGGGATAAAATAGATTATGTTGGGAATAGTTAACAAAACCAGTCCACCATCAAGGATTTTACCAGGAGCAATCTGTAAAGGAAAGGAGAGTGTTATTTCACTATCTCCTTGGCCATGATCATTTTCAAAAATAGAGAACAGAGTTTATTCTCAAGAAAATCTTGTGGTCAAAGCACTGATATTAAATGGAATTCCTATTTTGGGTGTGCATTTATGACAATCTGTTAGTTCCAATATGTGAATCATCTCTTGTCCCTTTATGAAGATCATTTACTGGATTTATTTTAAATGATATAGAAATCATTGTGTTCTACAGCTGGAAGCATTTTTCCCTTCAAACTATTAACTTATAGTATGTGACAGTTCCTGTAGTTTACACTGTTCTACACCACACTAGATCAGATATACTGAGTTATTCCCTAGATAAATGTATTTTGAGTATGTTCATGATTTTTAAACAAGGCAAATCCAGATGTTCATTAACTCATTGATTGCCTTCAGGAGTACCATGCAAATATCCATGTTCCACAAATTATTAAATGGAACAACAATGAGCTACAGCCACTAGCACAGCAAGGACTTATAATTGTCTTTTGCACACTTACTATAATTTTCATCTAATAAAATGACAAATTGAGTTTTATAATGTAATAACAATATACTGTCATGTCTAACATTGTCCTCACTTTTGCAGCACTTTAAATACAAAGAGTTTATGGCTTAATTTAATTATCTTTTAAAGTTTGACAAAATTTACCAGCTTTCAACTACCTGAAGGGTGGTTCCAAAGAGGATGGAGCTAAACTGTTCTCAGTGGTGGCCAAAGACAGAACAAGGAGCAATGGTCTCAAGTTGCAGCAAGGGAAGTTTAGATTAGATATTAGGAAATACTTTCTCCCCAGCAAGGGTAATAAAGCACTGGAAAAGGTTACCCAGAGAGGTTGTGAAATCTCCATCCTTGGAGGTTTTTAAGACTCAGCTAGACAAAGCCTTTGCTGGGATTATATAGTTGGAGATGGTCCTGCTTTGAGCAGGAGGTTGGACTAGATGACCTCCTGAGGTCCCTTCCAACCCTAAGTTTCTATGATTTTATGATTATGTAAAATATATCTCAGTAAAAACATGTCAGCAAAAAAGTGTGGTGCTCAGTAAAAAGACTGTATGCTGTCATTTAAAAAAATGTCTATCTGCCCTCATGAACTTTGTCTATCTGGGAAAATTAGGGTAGAGTAAACAAAGCCATGAATTAAAAATGCTTTAGGTGTCCATACAGCCAGCTTCCTCACAAACATGCAAAGCTGAAAAGATCAGAGGGGAGCAAGAAGTGTGTGGGAGGGATGGAAGAAAGAAGACTGGACAAGATATCTCCTTGCAAAAATGAAGCAGGTGGACTGGGAACAAAGTAAGTTGTGAGACTGTTGTCCTTCATAATGCTCAATATTCTTTTTAATGGCTTTTAAGACAAGGATACCATGCTGACTAAAGGCTACACAAAAACCAAAGATAGATGGCTAAATAACAACTAAATCTATGTATGATGAAGAAAAATAAAGTAAGCAGAGGGAATGGAATCTCTATAGGTCAGGACATTCATTACCTATTCATAGCAGCTTCTTGTCCTTGTGGCCATCCTTTATCTCACTGTAGAGGACAAACCATCTATTAGTACTGCTAACACCATTATTACTAGTACACAGTGCAATGGCACTTCTTTTTTGTAGTTGCCTTGTTTTCATAAAGCTACTGATAGAATCCTCAGAAATTATTTCAAAGGATCCTAGCTGATCTGCTTAATTTTGGGGAATCAGGCAAAGTCTTTATCTTGTTACTGCTGCAGAGAGACTATTCTAAGACCTAATAATGGGAGTTGTAATTTCTTCCTCACCAGAGCCCAAACTGATTTCTTTCTTTTGCTACTAAATGATAAAATAAGCTGAGACCAGCAAAAGATATAATTGGGTCACTAATTGAATATCAAGCATTGGCTGTCTGGTGAAATTGGAGGTTAACTGGTTGTGAGAGCATTTGTGACAGGATAGCTGCTCTGGTTAGAAGTATACCAAATAGCTAGGCTGATTTTATGGAACATATTCTTCTCTTCCCATAAAATCCGTATTATTACTATTTAGTTTGTGGTAGTGCCAAATACAGAGGAACACAGTTTGTGTTCCATAGAACATACAGCCTAAAATCAGCATATTTTAAAAACTTAGTAGGCAGGAACCTTGTTTATCTCACAGTTCTAGAAAGAGATAAATTGTGAGTGCAAAAGAAAACCAATCGAAAATGTCATGCTGGATTAAAGCCAAATACTTCTCATATTTAAATCAGAATTTAACTTATTTGTGCAATGGGGACCAGAGGTATCATTAGAATTTCCAAGTGTTACCTCAATAGAAGGAAAATCATAAAACTGATGAGAGAAGTGTCCATCGGTATAGGAAAAATTATCTATAAGGATGTGCTGTGTAATGTGACTATTTAATGAATATTTAGAAGATCACAAAGGGATATTGTGAAAGCAATGTGGGGAAAGAATTATACCCTTCAGTCATTCATCTTAATTGTAAAACATCCATATCACATGAGTATTTTTTTAAATATACCCTAGTTAAAATTTCAGTGAAACCTTACATTGTACTATTCAACTTATATTATTATTTTTTCAGTAAAAATGCAATACGTTATAATATTTATATCTCATCCACATCTGCCCCCCTGCACCCATTAGCTAACCTCAGAAAGTTCCAGAATGTGTCTTAAGTTGCCATTATCACAGAATCAGAGTGCACTCAGTTACATCATTGTGTAATATGCAAGTCCTGTTATCCCCATTTTATAAAAGGAGGTTGATGCACTAATACATTAGATACATGTCCAAGCAGTGAACTGTTTTTCAGCAGGGCAAATTAACTTGTGTTGAGCTGCCTAAAACCACTGCTAGACTGTTTCCAGCACCTTGATCAGCTCAGATATCTTTGTTCTGCATTGCAGTGTAGGTACCTAAATTCCTTTGAGGTTCTGCACCTAGGGTCTTGCGCATTAAGTACAGTGAAGCAGGGAACTGAGCTCAGGGCCTTGAGTCCCAGTCTAACATTTGGGACATAGTGGATGTGTCTACATGTGCATTTACGCCAGCTTAAATTTACTGCACAGTAAATTACTGTGCAATAAATGGGAATAAGCTGGTGTCTACACATGCAGGCATCAGTACGTGCGGGCATCTACACGTGCAGGTATCAATAAGCGGGGATAGGCCAGCATCTACATGTGCATCTACAGTAACTAAAGTTAGTCCCAAATCAGTCCACACACAGTGTTACTGCGCAGAAAGGCATCTACATGTGTGTTACTATGCAGTAACAAATTGGGTGTAAACTGCCATATTTACTGTGCAGTATGGGCGTGCATGTATAGACACATGCCTGTACTGCACAGTAATTTTGGTTACTGCACGGTAAATGCGCATGTGTAGACACTCCCACTTCATCTCTAAAGAGAGAATGATATCTGAGAATTAACTTAGGCATTATTGTGGGTTATATTCTGTATTACATCTGTATGCTTCATTCATAGAGCTCAAAGCATTTGTTAAACATCAGAATACAAATGGGCTGGTGTCAGCAGCACATTATAAAACCATTCTGTACCTACTTATTGTGAGCTCCTTTTGCAGATTATTGTAAACTCATGTCTTCTTGAAAGAAGAAATACAAATTTTCCTTTCATAAATGAAACAGCTTTAACTTTAATATTTAGTAGCACAAAACAAAAACAGCAGTTGTTAGGAATGGGGCATATTACATTAAATGTTCTTATTTCAGATTTAATTTGTAAGTATGTTGATAAATATGTGGCTGACATTTTCTTAAAGAAGAAACATTACAGATCTAAATGTCATAATAGGTGATTTTTAATAATATTTTTTTAACAAGCACTGAGCCCATAGTATGCAGAAAAAAAATTATGAACTTTTCTGAACAGTAAACATGTATTGCAGCATCACATTAGACATTTACCTTTTCAGAACATGGTAAAAATCCTTATGACTCTAATACTGTGGTGTATGCTTCATTACTGGCATTTTTATAGGCAAAAAAAGCCTTGAATTCCTTCAGTAGATGGTAGTGTGTTAACTTAGTAGTATTATAATAATTGACTGAGGCAGATCATGTCATGCCTGCAACCATTCCAAGAAAGTCTTCCTATAGTCTCAAAATAGTGTTAACTGGTCCAGAAAATCTTTTCTGCCTTTATTATGGAGACTTGAGACTTGCCAGTAAGTTCAACCCTATTATTATTGATTCAGAATGGATATCACAGCTAGGGACAGACATTCAAAAAGCCTGAGCCTGAATTGATTCAATCTTTGCAGGTTAATCTAACCTGGCTAGGCTGAATTGGTTTACAACTGCACAGACACTCCCTCTGGAATGAGAAGATACAGGCATATGCCTGCAGTGTCTTAGGCTAGAAGCCAAGGGGTGCTACAGCAGCCCTCCATTCCCTGCCACAGTGCTAAACTGAGGGGTAGGGGTGTGGTCAGGCTCTGGTAGGATGCTCTAATTAGGGAGCCCCCCCCCCCTTGCTGCTCCTGACCAGTGAGGGAACGAGAAGGGAGTTGATAATAGAGCATTTGGCATCCCATCAAGAAAACAAGTCTCTCTCATTAGCAGGGATCCTGGTTTTCTCTAGCAAAAAATCACAGATTCTCTGATTAAAAACCCCAACACCCGTTATTAAAATTAAAAGCCCCCCGCAACCCCTCTCAGCCCTGCTGGTGCTCCTCACTGCCCCCAAAGCCCCCAACCCTGCTGGTGCTCCTCACTGCCTCCAAAGCCCCACCAGCCTTGCTGGTGCCCCTTACTTCACCCCAAAGCCCCCAGCTCTGCTGGTGACCCTCACTCATACCCAAAGTCTCCCCCAGCCCTCATGGTGCTCCACACTAGCCCCTGATGCCTCCCCACAGCCCTGCTGGTGCCCCTCACTCTGCCCCAAACTCCCCTGCCCTGCTGGTCCCCTCACTCACCCCGAAAGCCCCCCCAACCCTGCTGGTGCCCCTTACTGCCCCCACAACAGGCCCCCGTCCTCTTCGTGTGTCTTGCCTACCACCCACAGCCCCTGAACCCCAGCCTTGCTGGAGGGGGCCCCCAGCTGCCAGGACTATGGGGCCAGGGACCCAAGTCTGCAGCTCCCTGCCCCCAATAGCAGGCAGCTGCAGCAGAAACAGCATGGAGCCAGGTCCCCCACTGCTGCTGCCTGCTTGGGTGGGGGCAGGGCTGGCTCCCCCTACCCTGCTGGTGCCCCTCAAGCCATGACATGCAACCCCCCAACCATGTCAGAGGGGACCCCAAAGCCCCACTTATCTCATAGTCTCCAAGAGCACAGAGTGAGGGTGAGCTGAGTCCTGAGCTGTGGCTGACTGAGAGTCTCAGGCCCTGCCCTTCCTCCTCCCCCTCCCCCTCCAGGCAGGGCTGGGGGCTTTCCACTGTGTTTGCAAACAGCTCTTCCAGGCTGGAGCTCAGCCAGTCTGCAGAGCTCTTTGCAAAAGCGGGGAATCCACAGGTTTCTGTGCTAAAAGGAGAAATCTGAATTTTCTCTGATAAAAAGGGAAAATTCATGGTTGTCTCCATTTTTCCATGGGAAATAGAAAACCCAGATCCCTGCATCATTTGTGCAAGCTCTTCTTAAACAACATTTTCCAAGGAAGTAATGGAGGGACATTACTAGTTGACCTGTTGATTAGTTCCAAAAAGCCCTAAGTGAACACTTTCCTGGCTGCCTTTGTCCTGTATGTCTTACACAGACACCTCTCAGCATTAGCTAGCAAAGCACATGCTGGCTACAGTCCATGCTGTGGGAGAGGGAAGGGGGGGAATCCCTGCTTGAGCAGGGAGTGGGGGACAGGGAGGAAGGGACAAAGGGAAGCCAGGCAGATGCTTCTGTGCCTGCAGTCTTTGCCTGAGCTCCAGCCAGGGAGCAGAGGGGCAGTACCAGCCCTGCTCTGTAGCAGGTAGCCCACCCCAGGGCTGCAAAGCACCTGGGATGCTGGGAGACTGTGGTTTAAGTTAAACCAGGAAGAGGTCTGGGATAGACGTTGCATAAACTGGTTTGACCCAAATCAGTTAGGTCTGATACTACATTCAACCAGGTTCATTTCATACTGGTTTCAGCCATTTTCAGACTGGTTTATGTGCACTGAACATCTGTTGTTACATGTTTAAACCAGTTTCTGATCACTTAAGCCAGCTTATGTGTAATGTGTGTTCCTAGCCCAGATGGTCTGCTTTCTACAGGACATTGACCCACTTTGATCAGTATCCCAAGAGTATACAGCTTAAGAAGCAGGAGAAAAAAAATAACTTTCCTCAGAATTACCAAAATGTATCATAACTACCTCATTTAGGGCTTCCACTGTTTTTCCTCTCTATCCTGTGAATAACTGCTTTTGATAGTTAAAAGTAGCTTTGTTGTTTTATTACAAACCAGTTTCTTATTGTTTGTCACAGCCTACAAAAAGTATTTCTGTGTAACAGAGGAGGAAGTCTGAGTTTCCTCTTCATATTTCAGTCAAGAATCAACATGATTTCCCCAATTCCTGTGCCTTGTGGAATCAACATAGGGCAAATCCCTCAGTCTTAGCCAAAGGTGCACTCCCTGGCTAGCTGGGGGCAGGTTGCCTCAGTGTGGGAGCTCCACATGCCTCAGCACGGGGGCTCTGCAGCGGAGCCTCTGTGCTGAGGCACACGGAGACAGAGGAACAACCCGCCCAGGGCTGCCTTCTCCCCTATTTTGAGGCACACTACACCCCAGCCAGATGGCTGGAGCACAGGATGCCCCAGCAGCACACAGAGATGTTGGAGCAGGCAGCCAAAGAAACCAAAAATCTGGTAAACTCCAAGCAGGGTGATTAATACTATGAGTTCTGTTTTTGATGCCCTTAAAAGTAATGTAAATGAAGACCTTTTGCACAGTTGACTGGTATGATATCAAGAGTAACCATGGTCAATTTCTCATATAATCTGAATTTGGATTTGACAGGCACAAAACACAGGAAAACATTTGACTAGATTATAATATAGTGGGCAGATTATAGTCCCAGATTAAGTTTGCCCATAAAATTGTAAAGCTCCCATTTTATTCAGACCATGACTTTGGTTAATAAAGTGGTTTGACCTGAAGGCTTAACAGGTTTGGTTTTTTTTCTTCAAAGTTTGTCATGTTGTTTTTGTGTTACAGGTCACTAAGTGTCAGATCCTGCCATCCTTATGAACATCAAGCCATGCTATCCTTCACATATAGTTTCACTGAAATCCATTGGAGATGTAAGGTGCTACTCAGTGTGAATTAACATGGCAGTGTCTGGCCCTAAAAATGACCGCGTGTAGACAATTGAATTGATGTCTAAAAGTGTCTTGTTTCTTCTGTCCCTTCAACATTCTGTGAAAGTAATGCTGTCTGAAAGCTCATTCAGAGGCTTTGCTTGAACATATCTTGAAAGTAAACAAAGTTTCTAATTACAGCGATCTATAATTGAAATGATAGTTGTGTGTCAGCATTTCTCCTGTGCGCCACTTAGAGTGACCTTACTTCACCTTTCTAACAGACATTTCCCCTTAGCTCTTGTGGTAAAGGCCTGTGGTTCCAGACCTGGAAACCAAGGACTCTAATCTGAAGTCCTTGGGCATGTCCAGACAAGTGCACACGTGTAGCACCACAGACCCATCTGCAGTGCCGCAAACTGCACATGCTACACATGCAGGCATTTGCCATGCTGCTAATTTTCAGTGTGGTGGGGTTTTTTGGACACCAGGGTCTCCTGGTGTCCAGAAAACCCATGCCAAAAATAAAAAACAAGGTGGCGCACATGGCAGCAGTGTACATTGCTTGAAACTAGAGCCAGGCCAGCCAGAGCCATGTTCCGGGTGCTGGCTAATGCTTTCTGCACCTGGATCACCACTGCTGGAGCCCCAGGAGGTTCCCAGGACCCCAGGTAAGGCTGCTAGTTGTCCCTTGGGAATGCATGTTCCCACTCGTGGAGATGTACCCCTTGAGTCTGAGCAGTTCTGTTCAGTTTTTAGCCATAGATTTGTTATGAAATGATACCCAGAAACATGTTTTCTAAAAAATAGGCAGAACATTTCTCAAGATATTCTTTAGTTGAAGGTCATCGTCAGCTCCCCTGAAAAAGCAGCTGCACAGGAGTTATTGCAGTTAGGTTTGAAGCAAAGGCCCAGTTATAAGACCATATATTTGCATGGGAACTACTTTGATGATTGTTCCACATCCTTTTGTACACTTGGAGGCAATTGAACAAATCATTCTTGAATTAGACATTTTCAAAATGACTGATGAGTTTTTCAAAAGTGCCAGCCTATATCCTGCTAAAGACAAAGGTAAAATGCCCATTGACTTCTGTTGGAGGAGAAGCAAGCCAATGGCTTGAAACATGCCATACGAAACCTTTTAGAAATATTAATTAACGTATCTAGGACTTTGGGCTCTAAATATTCTTATTGTGTTTTACAAAGTCTAATATATGTTGAGGTCCTGGAAGACTTAGTCTCTTAGGGCCCTGCCACACATTTAAATTAAATCTGGATAGAAACCAGGTATAGAGTTATTACACATTTTTAGGCACTAACTTAGTAGCTCGTTGGCTCATTTTGTAGCTGGACAGTCATTTTTGTAGTGTGATAATTACTTTGCAGTGTTGCTAGTCTAAATTTATTGTACAATTAACCAGTTAATTGTGTAATATATGTAACGTGTAGCAAGGACCTTAATATTGTAGTGGGACAAATAAGGAAATGCAGTGGAATTTTTAGTACACATAGGAAGAATTGGTAGGAAAGATTAGTGCATGAGTTGACATGGAGAAAAGTCTTATTTCTGTATGTGGAAAACAGAACATGATGTTCTCTAAGCCAATGAGGTGGTTGGGAGGAGACATAAGGACATTTTTTGATCTGTGTATGGAAGGAAGTTAAAAAAACAGGGTACCAATGTCTTTGGCTGATAATGGGTGGGTGATAAAGGATGGTCTGCTCATTTCTTTGAACCACAAGGAATATATGTATTATGGTTTGTGGAAGCTTGTAACTCTGTAATGGGGCACCAGGGGAGCCCCCCAGTCCCTGTTCTGTAATCTGCTCAGGTACCTGCAGCAACTTGGGAATCCACAGAGCTCCTTTTACAGAGGAGATCTGACTTAGATCCAGGCTCACTGAGTGTTGAGAGTCTTCCCCTCATGACCTGGACTTCGCCTTTCTGTACCCCTCCAGGAGGCCTGACAATGGCTGCAAGCATACCACAGCAGGGCCAATCCAGCCCAGCAGCTCTTTAAGCCCTTTCTCGCCAGGGGGCTAGCCTGTCCATGCCATCACAAACCAATATTCTTTCATTCATTAGAGGTTCATTAGAGGCGGGTTCTGTCAGACCAACCTGGTGGCCTTCTATGACCAGGTCACAAAATCCTTAGACGCAGGTGTCGTGGTGGACGTAGTCTTTCTGGACTTTAGGAAGGCCTTTGACACTGTCTCTCACCCCATTCTCATTAAAAAACTAGGGGACTGTGGCGTCAACACCTACACAGTCAAATGGGTCACTAGTTGGCTGGAGGGCCACACCCAGAAAGTGGTGGTGGACGGGTCTTATTTGACCTGGAGGGATGTAGGCAGTGGGGGTCCTCAGGGCTGCACTGTTCAACATCTTCATCAGCGACTTGGACGAGGGGGTAAAAAGCACCCTATTCAAATTCACAGATGACTAAGATGTGGGGAGAAGTAGGCACGCCAGAAGGGAGGAATAGACTGCAATTGGACTTGAACAGGTTACAGGGGTGGGTGGATGAGAACATGATGGGTTTCAACACTGACAAGTGCAAGGTGCTGCACCTGGGGAGGAAGAACCAGTAGCATACCTACAGGCTGGGGAACTCCCTTCTTGTCAGTACAGAGGCAGAAAAGGATCTTGGAATCATTATTGATGCCAAAATGAACATAGGCCGACAGTGTGGGGAAGCAGTCAGGAAGGCCAACTGTACCTTGTCATGCATCCACAGATGCGTCATGAGCAGGTCCAAGGAGGTGATCCTCTCCCTTTAAGTGGCATTGGTCAGGTCGCAGTTGGAATACTGCATCCAGTTCTGGGCGCTGCACTTCAGGAGGGATGTGGACAGCACCGAGAGGGTCCAGAGGAGGGCCACCTGCATGATCAGGGGTCATGGGCAGGCCCTACAAGGAGAGGCTGAGGGACCTGAACCTGTTCAGCCTCCACAAGAGAAGGGATCTAGTGGCTATCTACAAACTCGTCGGGGGGACCAGCAGGCATTGGGTCAGTCCTTGTTCCCCCGAGCACTACCAGGAGTGACAAGAAATAACAGTCACAAGCTGGCAGAGGGTAGATTCAGACTAGACATCAGGAGACGCTACTTCACAGTCAGGGCGGCTAGGATCTGGAACCAACTTCCAAGCGAAGTGGTGCTAGCTCCTACCCTGGGGGTCTTAAAAAGGAGGCTGGATGAACACCTCGCTGGGGTTGTTTGACCCCAGTACTCTTTCCTGCCATGGCAGGGGGATGGACTTGATGATCTGCTCAGGTCCCTTCCAACCCTACCCTACCAACTATGAAACAATATTAAAAGCATATGTGCCTTTGGGTTGGTTGGTTAATATTTTAAGGCTTAAACTTAAGGTATAAGGAAATTATTACATTTCGTTTTAAAAGCAGGAAATAAATTATTTAAAACACACGTCAGTAAGGTTGTATGATTTGCCTATATATTTAAATATGTTTCTATCATACTTTGAACTGATCATTCCAATACTTTTAAATGCCTGTTTTATTTCATAAACATACTTTTATTATCTTAATTTGTATTTCATTTAAGACTATTCTGGGTTTGAATACTTATCCATGGAAATAAATTCCAGGTTTCAGTATCTCATTCAGTGCTGAATAGGTCAGTCTCATAAGGATGATTAAGAGGTCTGATATTGAAAAGGAGAAGGGGAAGAAACAATAGTTATTTAGAACTTATGGTCTCTTCATCAAAGAATCACCAGACTGCTACAAGCACCTTGATGACTGAATTCAGAAGATATTGTAAAGTGAACTGGCCTCATGAGCAGTGAAGTCCAGCTGTTGCTGCTGAAATACTGTGCATAGATATTTTAAGGGGTAAATATTTTGGTTTTGAAAGGTGATTTCTTCCCAAGAAGGCATGACAAATGAAAACTACAGTCTATCAAATATTTAATTTGTTTATCATAACGTCTAACAGATGCCAGGAGAAAAATGATCAGTAGTTCCAGTTCCCAAAGGGATGGTCTCCTCACACCAGATGTACCCGGTTTTTTTGCTATTTTTATAGCACACAGCATGTATTTATGAATTGATTTAAATCTCACTTAAATCTGAATACAGATGCATGTATGTAATGGTGTTTCAACTTTACTGAATATGTAGGTACCATTAATTTACCCAAACCCATTCCATTATGTTAATGAAGTAATCTTATTCTGGGAGAACAACCCATTAAAAGCAAAGTTTGTATATAAAAGCAGAACACATCTTAATGGGTATATACTGTATCCTATTTGTCTTTACTAGTACTCACTGGAGAGGTTTGAATATGAAAGAATATAGTTTTGCCAGCTGTGTACCATTTTATTTTGTTTATTTTATCAAAAAAATGTGAAACTAATGTTAAACTCATGTAAAGGTTTAGCTACAAAAGCAAATATCAGTTTTATAGGAAACTATGAACTCTAGCATTATATACCACATGCTGTACAAAATATTGTTGCCATAACAGAAAGGAAAAATGTAGATTTTCAGAAGAAACTTGACACTGATGGATGGTCTCCTATCAAAGAAGAAATTTGACACCTGCCTATCTTTTGATCTTAAATAAAACATCCATTCAATTTGAATATTTAAACCTTATTTTATAGGTGCATTCAACACCAGCTAATTGTATATCTGTCTTTAAAATGGCAATGGGTTAAAGAAAAGACAATATTAATGATCACATTCACCTTCACACTCTGAATACAGATATGATTGTTAAAAAACAGTGTAACGTGTTCTTCTCTCTTCTTATATGAAAGTCAAATCTGCTGGTGCTGCTAAACATGGTGCTGTTAAACGTTTAACTTGATATAAGGAGGACTGTGCAGGTGGGTCCATAGGTTTTGGATACCACCCATAAATCAAGTGTCATGCTAGGTCAACTGTATTTGTGGAAATCTATAGTCTCCCAGTACCTCAAAAGTTATTTCCCATAGAGCTTGTTTATAAACTGTACTATGTGGCATGCAGTTTTATACCTGAAATCACACAGAGCAAATGGGTAACAGAGAGGGCACTGCAAGACTATAAAATTTATTTTCTTGCTGAGTAATCATACCCCTCAGTGGTTAACTAGTTGCCCTGTACTCCCTGTGTATCAGTATCTCAGCAGGATAAATAACACAACCTCTACAGGCTTACTCATGGATTTTAGCAATATACCTCTACAGCTCTGTTATTCACTTGCAGCAAATGCTGGTGGTGGTAGTCTGTCATCAGATTTACTTTCCATTTTATTGAGAACAGATAAAACATGAAGACTACATGAGCCTAATTTGAATCCCCTTTGAAAGTTCTTGTCCCGTCTCCAACATTTGGGTTTTCCTTCATTTTTTTCAGTCAATGTTTGGAGGATAAAGTTTGGATAAATGCCATATTAGAAAATAGCTTTCCTTCAGAACTGTGAACATGGGATGCATTTTGGTCAGTTATCATTTGATTTCCCTTAGCCTCAATTACCATACTAATTCAGATGCTGGTAACTAAACTGCCATGAATGAGATATTCTCTGACTTGGTAGGAATGTGAAAAAGCAATATCAAATAATTCAGGGTTTAGATTTTAATATAACATCTAGCAAGTGGACACTCATTCCTGCTGTATTTAGAAGGCACATTTTGCTCCTGAATGACTAGTCTCCATCTTTCCAGCATCCAAAAGTTTTGTTGCTTATTTGGAATTTATCCAAATCAGTCTGCAAAACTCCCCCAGGAATATCATGCTTTTTCTTGTGAAATTCAAGCATCCTTTCAGGGAATTTTTATAAGATCAGGCTTGTTTTTTCAGTCTATGTGTAGCAGAGTGATGGGTGTAGCAAGGGGCACTTTGTCTTGGCTGCAGAAGACAAATAGTTCATGATTCCTTTAAGGCTTTGGGGGCTAGGGGCAAAAGGGCATCTCTATCCAGGCTGAATGGACTGATACATAAGAAGCAATTCCCTATGAGCATAATGGGTGGGGACAGTATTTATACCTCCATTTGTAACTTCTCTTGCCTCTAAGCAGCTGGTCTAACCCAATTGGTCAGACGGGGCTGCGTTTCATGATCTTATGCAGATTTTTTTTCTTTCTCTGGAGTAGGAAATGAATTTAGGGGAAGGTTACTAAAGAAAAAAACTGGGGACTTCTTTTGTCTTGTAGGGTGGGGAGACAGCCTTCTTCAATCTGTGTCCCTTTGACAAAATCCTTGTCCCTTATACCTCCACCTCTTTATAGGGAGAGAGGGCAGTAGGGTGCTAGCAGTTGTAGCACTATTTAAAGTCCATTTCTTGTATCTGGTGAATAGTTTTGCTTTCCGAAATTAAAGATTTGACATGATAATGAGGAAAGCCAGCCTAATCTTGTGTTGTTATTTTAGGTTTTATACAATCAGCTGGTAATACTGCATCTTTCTTTTAAAAGTTACACTGAAACCAGAGTTGGGGGTGCTTTGAAAATGAGGCCCTTTCCTTTTGAGAAATGAACTAAATATCAAGAAGGGTACATGATTTAAAGCTTTCCAGAAGAGATAAACTTTAAATGATTTCCAAACCCTCCTTAATGGTTTCATTGCTGCACCTTTCAGCAAAGCTGGGGGCTAGTTGTAAAGATGTTCACATAATAATGAATACTCATTAGCTGATTTAGCTTTTAACACAGCAGAGGGCATACTGTGAATGAATGCTTGTCACTGCAAAACCCACCATTTCTCCTTCCCTCTCAATTTAAAGGACAGAATACACAGGGAAACAAAATTAATTCTAGGAATATACTTATCCAGGCAAAAATGTAACCACTCTCCCCAAAAGCACTGTAAAGATTAATGATTTTTTCATTACATTGAATTTTCCAAAAGACTAGTTTTAGAAAAAAATACACACAAAACATTGTAAACTGTTTGGGTGGGGGTTTTATGTGCTTTTTTTGTTTTGTTTTGCCTAATATTACAGACGTTTAAACTGATATTAATATTTTGTTGTCTGATCCTCATCACATTTAGATTAATGGAAACATTCCCACACTTTTAAATTATAGAGGATCAGGGCTTTTAAACCTAATAGATTTTTCTCAGAAAAGAGTAAAGTACTGCTAATCTGAGCTAGGCCTTTGGAGTTCCTGGATTAGGGTGATAATCTGACAGAAATGAATTAACCTGGTTTCCATGTGGACTCATAAAATGTTAACTGTATTCAAGTATTTTGAATAATTTAATAACATATTTTTCTTCTGGCATTGTGAGGTGATACAGATTGTATGCGAGCTAGTTAACATTGTAAATAGAAAGTGAAAGTTGCAGGAAGCATTCTCTGACTGCTTTTTGGTTCACTAATCACACAAGCAGCAGTTAATGAATTTAAAGGGGATTTGAAGTGGCTGCCTCCTATTTATTTTTTACTTTTCATGACCTAGGAATTAGATATAGGATATGTAATCTTGTTCAGAAGATTGAGAATGAGAAAACATTACAGTCCTGGGAGGAATGCACTGTAAATGATAATCTTGGCATCCTTTTGTTGTGATTTCTGTCTTCCATCAGCAAGGAAGCATTGAATCTCCTAAACGAGAGCAGACTGCTGAGCCAGTTAAAGTATTACTGAAATGGATTTTGACATAGACTATTACCTAAACAATCTTAGTACCAAAGATTTCACCAGAGATGGAATATTGTCCTATCTTATCTATCTTTTTTATGCCATCTCCTTTCTTTGTGCAACTTTCTACATTTAAGCATTTTCCTTTTGTTTGATTTTGACTAGAACAGGATGTTCCAACTCTGTTTATTCCAGGAAAAATATCATTAGGAACCTTGAAATATTGGGGATAGGAAAAGGGGAGTCAAGTCTGGTTTACACCAAAAAAGGGATAATATGAAAATTTGTGTAAGAGATCAAAGGGAAATAGGAAAGAAAAGAAGATATAGAACAAAAATAAATCAATCCCAGTGTAGTATTAACTCCCCAATTACTTGAAAAGATTGGTGGCTGGAAATTACAAATTAAGGAACAAATGTTTCTGCCCTTTACTTTTGGTGGGGTAATATATTTCTCCATAAATAACCATTGATCCCATTGATTACATTGAGAGTGCTTGCAGTGTAACAAGCTATGACATTGAGTACATGTGGCAAATGTGGCTTGAAGATGAAGTTATAGATTACACCGGGACCATAGAAAATCTGTGAATGTTAAGTGGTGAAGTTAGAATGTGTTGTGAGTAGTTGCACATTCAAAGTGAATAGCTTTTCTTGCCTGCGCAGCTCTGATTTGCCAATAGAGGCCTAGTGAGCTGGGACATGGGTAGGAGCCAGTACTTTTGGGCTCTGTATCTGCTTGAGAGGGCAGGAGGGCTGGGAGCAGTGCATCTTGGGAGGCTGGAGGACTGCAAATGGGTAGTTTTATCTTCATGTAGCAGACTGAAGTTACCATAACACAGACTAGGTAGCATGGCCCAGTTAACCCTCACCTGAAGTAACATGACTTTTGAGATACGCGGAAGGCACTTAGCATAAGTTAACAAGCTTTAACAGACACTTACATTTTAAGTGCCCCATATATGGTCTAAGTGCAATGTGTAACATCATACTTTACAGGAGAATGGGCGTTACAAAGGGTTTCAGACTAAGGATCCCTGGAAAGAAATGAAAAGGCAAAAGGAGAAGAAATGAGGAAGATTCCAGATGATGTGTAGAAAATTTTAAACATTTATCTCTGTCTCTCAAATTTGCTGTCACACACATTCTCTCTCTCACCACCCATGCACACACACACACGTAATATATAGCAATGACAAATTTGATCTGCCACAGGTAGAAGACACTGCTGACATTGCTGAAATTGCTGAGTTAAACATATTTGTTGTACCAGGGCTGAACTCCTTGTTCTCTTCTTCCCCTGACTCCTTTTGTCAATGTTTTTTACTGTTGTTGTTGTTAATTTGTAACCCTGGGCATCAGCTAAATCAATCAATTGCATCAGTCTCATGCTGGTGCCACAGGATACAAAATACTAAAGCAAATGGGAACTCCATCAGAGGAAGTGTAATGTAGCTGGTGTTGTGAATACACATTGAATAGCAATGCCATCTTCATTTCATGTTACAGTTACTCAATTTGTTGATTGATCTGTAACACTTTTTCAACTGCTTTTATTGGCAAAGCAAATCAAGAAAGTGTTGTAAAATGCCTTTATATATCTGCATGTTTGGTTTGGGAAAAAAGAGGCCAAATTTATTCAAAATTTCCATATAAAAATAATGATGATTAAGCTTCCAACACAAAAATATAGGAAAAACTGTTATCTGGCCTGATGCAAAATGGATGATGTGTCAGATGGCTTAATCTAATGGTCTTTTAATTGTTATCAGAGCTATATTAAACTATCTCATTTTGGTTTGTGCCGTCATAATGTTTTCAATAACATCTGCAAAAAAAAGTAGATTTTATAAATGGCAATCTATTTCCATATCTATAAACTCCATCTCCATCTATCCCCCTAACCCCCAGTCAGAAGCATGCATTTTGCTTACCAGATTAAGATCTCAGTTTTGCTCAGGAGGTTTTTCAGCAGTGTAACAAGGAGGCTCTGCACCCTGGTGACAGTGACTGCTGTGCCTGGACTGGCTGTAGGGGCGACTGCCATTTTTGGATCTCCTGTAAGTCACTGTTCAGCTGAATGGCCTGTCCCATATCCGCCCCAGTTATGTTAGCAAGTAATTTTTTTTGCCTCTAAACAACCATTTTTAAGCAAAGCTTCTTTTATGGTTATTAATATAACTATTTTAATTTAGTTTTAATCTAATTCCACTGTTCTACTGATTGTTATCTAGTCAGTACAGCAACACAGGGATTCCCTTTTTCCCTCTTTGTCAGCAACACACTATATACCCAGTATCAGTCTGGGGTCTGGGTATAGAGGTATGTTCTAGAGAACACCTCTTTGTCTCTCTCCTCCCTTCTCTCACTGGGAGTGGATATAGTGAACTAAAGAGTTGAGGCTTCTTTCAACTTCTTCCACAACAGCATGTCAAGTAGCATAGTCTGGCCAGAGTAATACTGAATACCTGCAAGGGAAATATTTTTGGTGCTTTTTACTCCTTCAAAGAAGTAGCAAGGAAGGGAAGACTACATGCACCTCTCTGTTCTAGCCCGCTACAGTAAAGCCAGACATAAATTTTCAGTAGAAATCATTCTTAATGAAAAATGCCAATTTCATCAAAAGGTAAAGTTTCAAGAATATGTTTTATTTCAACAGAAGTTATTAAAAAAAGACATCTAATAGGGAGGTGTTGAAACAATGGTATTTTCTGCACACCACTCTAATACTTTGTCACTTGCCCTAATTGAAAGAAGATAAAATGGGGTAAGCTGGCAGTATCTAAAATAAGTTTACAGTAGAAAATAGAGGACCTTGATCTTGTAGTTGACATTGCAGGGAATTTGATGAGATTTCTTGCCAACAAAGAGGTCTGATCATACAGGCTAGGGACAGAAGTTACACATAAACCAGTTTAAGTGATCAGAAACTGGTTTAAACTTGTAACAGAACATAAGTTAAGGGCATATAAACGAGTTTCAAAATGTCCAAAACTAGTTTAAGATGAACCTGGTTAAATGTAGTATCAGACTTAACTGATTTGGGTAAAACCAGTTTATGGAAATTGTGTCCCAGACCCCTTCCTGGTTTAAGTTAAATCAGAGTCCCCCAGCATCCCTGCATGATTTTCAACCCTAGGATGGGCTGTGCTGGGCTGTCTGCTCCAGAGAGCAGGGCTGGCCCTGCCCCTCTCCTCCCTAGCTGGAGCTCCAGCTGTCTGAGAAGAGAGTAGGGGACTGCAGCTGGGAGACAGCAGTGTCTGCCTGGCTTCCCCCTGTCCCACCCCCCCCCCTTGCTCACAGGGACCCCCAGCGGGATGGACCCCAACCCCCATGCTAGCTAATGTTGAGAGGTGTCTGTGTATCTCCAATTTCACTAGAACAAAGGCAGAGAGGGCAGTGTCCACTTAGGACTTTTGGGAACTGATCAGCAGGTCAACTGGTAATGTCCCTCCATTCCTTCCTTGGAAAAAGCTGTTTAGGAAGAACTTGGACTAATGAGAGAGGCTTTGTTTTCTTGATGGTCTGATAAACTGCCTGGTGCCTTGTTTGCTTCAAAGGCTGCAATCTTTCAGTGCTCAAGAGGGGACAGAGACATGTGTAAGAAATTACCTGTTTCGCAATGCATGGGACCTGTGGGTGCTGTCAGTTTGCTGCAGACAGAATGAAGAAGCAGGGAGAGGGAGATTGAAAAGCTCAGTATCATTAACAGATGCATGCAGTCCACACAAGCAGTCCTCCCTCCCCCTACCTGCTTTGCCTCAGAGTACTAGCTGGGGGCTGGGGTCTGGCAACACTCCCCACCCCTTGACCAGGGAGCCTGGAAAAGACTGGCAAGGGCTGCTTCCACCTCCCCCTCCAAGCACACCTTGGCTGGGGACTGTGCAGGCCAGGGTGGGGGTTTAAACTCCTCCCAAATCATAGTGTCCTGCCATGGCCTGGCCATACACCCCCTCAGCTCAGCATTGTGGAAGGGAAGGGAAGGCTGCTCTAGCACCCACTGGCTTCAAGCCTGAGCCACTGCAGGCATGTGCCTGCATTTATTGAATCAAAAGTGAATAGAAACAGAATGTTTATCCACTTGCAAATCAGTTCAAGCTCTGCAGGTTACACTAACCTACAAAGATTGAATCAGTTCAGGCTCTAGATTTTTGAATGTCTGTCCCTACCCATATTGTCAGCTGAAGGATTGGGAACTAGAAGGCTTAGCCAAGTGGAAGAACTTTGGGGATGGAGAAACTGAAATATCATCTCAATGGCAAGCTGTTTCTGATTCCACTATTCATTTGTTTTCCTGAAAAGTAAGACAGTTTTCTTCTAAAATATTCAGAGACAGTATGACATTTACCAACACAGCACCTGATAACATATATTATAATCTGCAATTGCATTTTGCAAGAATTAGCCACTTAACAACATTCCAAACGTAGCCCGTACATTTGTCTGTGTAAGTAATTATGATTTATCTGAAAGCATGCTGTTTGTAATGCCTTTGTCTCCATTGTATACAGACTAAGTCAGTAAGAAATTTAATTTTGAATTAATAGAGTAACAAAAATGGGAACAGCATGAGACAACGAGTACTGTATACGTTGTACTGCATACTGTGTGCGTGCAGTTTAAGACATTTTCAATCTTCTCCTGAATTCCTGTGTGAGAGTGAGGGTTATTCACCTGCCTGATGACTACAAGCCTGGACCTGCAGCTGTAATAAACTAATCTCATCCAGATCGAAACTACTAATAGCAAATGCTTGTATGATGATTTATTAGTATTCAAATGATGTCCCTCATTATCCCTAAGCTTCAAAATATCCACATTCTTTTTCTAAATGCCAGCAGTCTCCTGTGTTTTCATTGTACTTGTAGGTGTTGAAGCAGAATTAGAGAAAATAACAAAGACTATCATTACCATTCTAATATTAAGTATAGGCTAGGGGAAGAGGGCAGGCAATGAACTTGTTCATATTTTAATGTTCACATTACTTCATTAGCGAAAATAGGTTCTTGCTATTGGCTTTCTTTTGGTTGCAGAGGCCATTGTTTGAGTGAAGTAGAAATGTACAATTAGAAATGTTTTAGAGGGTTTGCATACAGTGAAAAAAGGAGGCGGTATTACATTAATGAGAAAAGGAGCAGTGATTGATATGAAATTGGGTAGTGGTGATATACATTTCAGATAAGTCATCTTAGAGATCCATTCTGAGAGCTTGTGGAAAATATTTTTCTCCCCTGTGCAAGAATTTACTTTCCCTCCTTATCCTTCCCCCACCCACAAAAAAAAAAAAAACAACAAACCCTGAAAATTTTGCTTCAGAAATTCTATTTCCATGCTTTATGGGAGGTTTACTTTGGCTCATATACATCCATTTCCTTCTGTGCATTGGACTCCCTGGCCAGATTATATGTCTGCCATGATGCACCCTAATTTTCCCTCTTTCTATGAGGCCACAATGCATTGTATATTTAAACTGCATGGCCATGAAACATCACGGGAGCCTATACTCTGGCTGGGGAATCCAGCCCAGAAAGGAGAATTGAACTATAAATCCTGAGAGATGCTTTATACCAGTTCCAAATAAAAATATTCAGGTTTTGTCTGAAATATTTCAGATGCTGACTAGGAAATTCCATTTTTAGATGTTTGGTTCAATGACAAAAAGTACCACATGCCTATAAAAGCAGATGTTTTCTATTTAAAAATTCTGTGTAATTGAAAGCCCAATTTTCCACTGAAAAACAGTTTAAACAACAAAAAAAATTGACTAGCCCTGCTCATTATAAAAGCATGTGTCCAAATGAGAATTCAGTTTTAAGCAGAAACATTTCCTAGTCCCCATTACTCTATTTACTTAATTTGCTGTATGAACATATTTTCATTTATTTTTTATGTACTGCTATACAGGTGGTGAGCCTTTATGGTGTATTTAAAATGCTTTTTTTGAAAGTGCTGTCCTTTGGCTTCATAGGTCTGCATTGCTGTGGGCAATATCAGTTGGAAAGTAGACTATTTATGAAATAATATTGTCCACTGGCAGTGAAGTAGCAAGCAGAAAGAATGTGTGTTTTATGTCATTTTGACAGGTTTCAAACGAGCTCATTCCAACAATTTAGTCCAGGAGGAAAAAGCATCAACATACGCCTGAAGGAGTTTTATGTTACAAAACCTGCATATAAGTTTATATTAGGAAAAGATATTGAACAGAGCATCTGTAGACTTCATGGGGCTTCAATTTCAGTGCTATGTAAAGCTATACAAAGCAGATATAATAAATGTGATATTGCGTGTACCTAGTAATAGAGCTGGAACTCAGGAGTTCCAGACCAAAGGAAAAACCCAAAACATTATGAAGATTGTAAAGTTAAGTCAAGGAGTAAAACATTAAGACATGCCAGAATTACGGCTGCTGGTTTAAGCTTAATCTATCCTTCCTGTCCTGTTCTTGTCAGGTATTTTTTCATAGGACTCCAACTTCAATAAGTGTGCAGGATGAATTTACGGGGATCAAGCAGGATCATGTAGGCAGGAAAGTTGATGTCTATAAGCCTGGTTCTTGTTTCCTCTGCACTTGTAACCAAGTTTTCCCCTCCACACTGTTATCTGCCTTACCCATCCTCCTCTTGTTGCAAAAAATGGAAGTTGTCTTGTGAGAATAAGGCATGGAACTGCATAAAGGGAAAGAACAGTCTTATGGTTAAAGGTGTGCTGAGTGTTGTCTTGAAGCACTGGATTCTGTCCCTGTCTCTGCCACAGAGTTTGTTGTGTGATACTAGGCAAGTTCCTTCAATTTAACTTTGCACAGATGATCACTACTTATATGTTTCTGATTTTCCAGGTGTGAGACTTGAGACTTCGGGTCTGATCTGCAGAAACAGAGAGTACTCATAGTTGCAGATGAACTCAGTGGGAGCTGTGCTTTGAATATATGAACTAAATACAGATAGTCATAAAGCCCAAGGCTGAATCGATAGAATCTTCACAGGTTAGACTAAGCTGCATAGTTTGAACCAATAAGCAAGTGAACAGACATTCACTTTTGATTCAAGAAATGCAGTCACATGCCTACAGTGGCACAGGCCAGAAGCTGGGGGGCACTAGAGCATGCCTTCCTGCTTGGCTGCAGCAGATAGTTTGGGCCAAAGCTAGCTTGCCCACCTTGTGAGGGGAGGTTTGTGGGGGAGATGCAAAGCATCCTGGGATGCTGGGCAACTGTGAGTTAACTTGAATCTGGAGGGGATCTGGGACAGAAGTTCAATAAACAAATTTAACCTAAATCAGTTAAGTCTGATACTTCATCATCCAGGTTTATCTTAAACCAGTTTGGGCCATTTTGAAAGTAGTTTACGTGCACTGAACTTCTGTTGCGCTACAGATTTGAACTGATTTCTGATCACTTATACTGGTTTATGTGTAATTTCTGTCCCTTGCCATAAAGTTATCTGTAATTGTTAAAGCCTCTGAAAAAACATGGCCCTTGGTGTGTTTGGTACATCCCAGATTAGCTTATGTTTTTGCCCATTCTCTCTCTGATCCACAATCCCAGTCTGCAAAATGCTGAAAACAGACCTCATCTCACAGACGTGTTGTGAAAGTGAATTCATTTGAAAAGGAGTCAGATATTTCAGCAATAAGCCCCACAGAAAAGCCTCTCATAAAATTACTGTTTTTTTGTGTTCAGAGCAGAGTTTGACTCCTTCAGGAAGTGAGATTTTTGACCACACATGTATGAATATTGAGTTTGCACTATTGAAATGAAGCAGTGGTCCTGTGGAAAAAAATAGTATGATATCATGTAATTTAAGATCATCATAATGCATACCAATATAGGGGCTGAATTAAGGTAGTCACAGGAAGTATTCTGCATTTTCTACATTCTAAGTGAGTTACCGGTAATCTGGATAATGTTCTTTTAATGTAGTGTTTTGTATATGGTTTCCTGAGTTTTTAAACGAGCAACTTGCTAAATACAAATCCCATCATATCGCATCACTTTGGCATCTACATGGTTCATCAGCAGGGCTTATAAGCAAATGTCACAGACCTGCTATTTGAGCTAAGGGAGCAGCATTAGCAGTGCTAAGTTATGTGGCTCAGCATTATAGAAGGGGAGGATACCTTTGCCAGTGGATTTCAAGTCTGTTTTTTGACAACAAAGATATGGTGAAACTCAAGGACCTTAGGTTCTTTTTCAGGTGCTTGGAATGTCCTTTCAGAGCAAAGACAGGGGTTTCTCAACCCTTGGAACCATGGACCAGTTTCAGCCCACAAAGCTGTGTCATCCAGCCTGCAGGGCTCCCCATGGGTCTGGAAATTTAACCATTCCCCTGCTACCATGGACCCATGGGGATCCCGTGGCCCTGCTGTGCTCCCAGAATCCAGTTCTGGTGTGTAGGAAGGGGAGGGGGCAGTGCCTGGCCCCAGGCCCAGTCCTGGTGTGCGGGGCTCCTTCCAGCTTATGGACCTGCTCCGGGCCACTCATGTGGCCCATGGGGCCAAAAGCTTGAATACCACTATTCGTGGCCATACTCCCCCAGACTTGACTTCTTTTGTCCTCTGCCACCAAACTCTCCATATACTAGTACACTGCCTTTTTTCTTCTAGTCCCTTTCTCATTACCTAGTCAGTTCAAGTCTTTCCTCCTTAAGTTTCTCATTCCAGCTCCGAACTTCTTGCTCAGTATCACTAAGTCCTAGTCTTATCCTTCTGCACCTCCGGCCTTCCCCTGCTCCCAGGCTCCTTGCCCACCAGTCCCAGTTCTGTCCCACACTCCCCAATCTGCCTCTTCTCCGTCCCGTTTTTCCACTCCCCTCTCCCTTGAAGACATCACCTGTCCTCATCCTACTAGTTCAAAGTCACTTCCACTACAGTGAGAGAGGCAGAGGGAGGAATTGGATTGCTATCCAATCTTATTGTCCTTTTCCCCTCTTCTTCTTGTCTCAGTCTCCTCACCCAGGCAGCCCAAAATCTCCCTTGACAGTTGGTTCCTTGTCAGATTTGTCTTATTCCCCTCCTGTGCCTGCTGCTAGCCCCAGTCTCCCATTCCAACTCCTCAGTCCTCCTTAGTTTCCTCCACGCCAACAAACACCTTTTCTCACTTTTTATATTGCAAACTTTTTTATGTTGCAAAATAAATATAATTTTCTTAATGCCATTTTCACCTAAAGGCAAGTACATGTTTTAAATCTGTTTACTTCTCAGTGACTCTGATCTTGGATAAACCTTATTCAATAATTGACATTTAGAAGTGTTGCTGCTGGCAGAGAGTTCACACACCAGGTAAGAAATAGAAGCCTTAAGCCCATAGGATCTGAATGGTTCAGTGGTCTTTTACCTCAGTCCACCCTGTTTAATTTGGATTTATAAATATTGGGGCAGCTAGTGCCTGCTGCCTTTGTGGATAATGGCAAGGTCCAAATGTATAAAAATGAATGGGGATGGTACTGTAAAGTACGAAATACTTGCTTTGAGAACACTGATCCTTCTGCCACGTGTTAGATGAATTGGTAGACACCTTAGTATATCTACACTTGGACTTGCCTGCAGAGAGAAAAAGGAAAGAATAACTTTTCAAAATTAGGACTGCATACATCTATCATTGTATAGAACCTATGAATACTGAAGCTAACAACCACTTTTTTATTTCTGATGATTCTTTAACTATAAGATAATAGTTACTCTGGTCTAAGAGAAGGATTTTGGGAAAGCACTGCACATGTAACAATTTGTTAACTAAATATAATTGGGATAGTATGCATTCTGGTGCATTCAATTTTGTAAGATTATGGAGTTGTCACAGTATTGGAATTGGTTTTTATTATCAAACTATGTGCCACCATAAATGATCATGTATAATACTATCATTTATTTGATTTCTAATTTGGATTCAGACAAACTCTATTACCCAAGTATTCATCTAACTATAAACATCAACTAGACTGAATGAGTCCTGAGTGTTTTCTAACAGCATTAAAAATATTCACTTTTTGCTACTGGTAAATGGAGAGAAGGAAAAAAGGAACTCTGAAATTTTCAGCCTTCTTTTAAACTGTCCACATAGGGTAAAGGTGACATTTTAATTAGAAAAATTTACAGTTCCATCTTACTCTTGCTTGAAGGAATGACTTCATAAATTAAAAAGCAGGCATTGCTTTTTCTATAGTTGTTAACTTTAACATCTTATTTGAACAAAGAATATTTTTCATTTGTCTTTATATTCTTTATTTTGTAGATAATGGGTTATATGCATCTAAGTTCCCATTATTCAGAACCTTCCGTAACCACAAACCCGCAATAATACTTGAATTTCTGGTCAGAGGTAGGACATCTATAAATTCTTGATGACTGCTGCTCTATGTGGACATGCAGTGTTCTTTTTCTTCTTTATTAGAGATGAAGCAATGAAATCATTTTAAAATGAGCTTTCATTTTATTAGTATGGGAACTGGCAGTGTACTGAGTTAGAGGTTTATTCTGCCCTCATGCCAAATTGCAGGTGTAACTACCATGAGCTTTGATTTTATTATAAACTCTATATTGATGCAACAGTGAGAAATGTGTATTCTACATAAATGTGCAGGAAAAGAAATGCAGTGTTCACATGTTTTATTTTTTAAAGAAAGCAGTGACAAAGTGGTTTAAATCAGATAAGGTGGGTCCTGTACTATTCTTGGAAAATTCACTCTACACATTACTTTCTTAGTACTTTATTATAAACCCATACTTCGTATTTATTAGTAGTGTATAAAAACAAATAGAAATGTCCTTTATAGTAGAAGCTGAGAGTTATTAGGAAAAATAAATTGTTAAATGATTCTTTAATACTGATTGCTTAATGATAAATCTGAACTTGAATTAATACCATAATGCATAAAGTGAACAACTGCTTCAAATGACTGATTCAGGTCTTGCCTTCACGTGATTTAGCAAATGGGAGAATCATACCGTGCTTATGTTTAACTCAGGAGATCACAGAGAAAATGTCTTGGACCAAAATCTAGTTCAAGAGTGACTGCCTTAGAAACTTAATTCCAGGAACGGTCTAACTAAATGAGATAGGAAATTTGCTTATAGATCCTCTCTGACTCACTACTGTGGGGAAGGGAAACAAATTCTGTAAAACTCACTTGATATAGTGGGGGATCAAAACAAGATTGTTTTTGGAAACCCTTTTGTTTTACTAGAGAATAAAAGAGGACATAGCATTTTCTTCCACTCCTTTTTTTGAAAAGTGTATTCCTGAACTGTTATCCATGTTCAGAGGTGACCCATTACAAACTGCCCAGGATTTTTTTTTTAAACTGAGAATATTAAATGTAGAAGTAAGGATTGCAGTAGCTGTTGCACAAAATAATTTGCCAAGGGGTGAGTATCCAGTTCTATTGTGGCACAGAAATAACTTCTCAAATCGTACTTTATCATAATTTCACTGCTGCAACATCTTGTTCCTCACTCTTGTTAATTCTACTAAAGCTGTTATGAAGTCGATACTTGCCATCCTACTAAATAATGATTTTCTTGTCAAAACATAATGGTTTTTTTTCCTTGTTAATTGAGAGGGACCTGACATACAGTGATATAGTGTAAGAATTTTGATGTGATACGAATGCAAAAAATAAAGAGGAGGTTTTATTTTCACATTCAGGTAGCTGATGTCAGTTGAACCATGATTCAAGAAGTTGTGGCTTTTTAATGGCTTACCTATAGGCATATGTTAAAAAAGACTTGCTTCATGTATTAATTCAGATCCATAGATCCTAACTGGTAATTTAGGATTCATAGGTAATTAATCACCTAGAAACCTCAGATACTGTTTGCTTTCTGAAGTTTGATACAATCCCATTTCCCACTTGTAATACAATCAGGGCACCAGTTCAGAAGCTGGTACCATATCCTTTTAATTAGTATCCAATTCACAATCTGAATTAAAATAATGGATTTGATGAACACAGATGCAGTCAAAGGAAATGTCAGCACCTATCCAGCAACAAAAATCCAAAACACATGCGTCCACATAAAAAATTCAACTTCATTTCAAGTATCTACAGAATTTTTTATTTATATATTGTGAGGCAATGTCAAAAACCTACATTTGCAAGAGAAGCACTGTCTGTATGCTTAGCACATAGCAAAGTCTGCATTATTTCATAGCTGTTTCAGGGTAAGGCATTTTATCTTTCTCTCTTCCTTTGCTGCCTCAGCATAATACGATAGCTCCCCATGTAGGTCAAGAGACAGTAATTTTGCTGGTGTCTTCACCCTATGGTCTAATCTAAGACTATCCGATCATACTAAGGTTTCCTTTCTATTTTTTATTTGGGTGTAGAAAGGTTGAGTGAAAGGTCTCGTTAACAATAAATTGGTCCACAAAAAAAAGAAAAAAAAATTCCATACATGTGAAAAAGAAGTATGTAGTGCACTGTATGACAGTTATGTTAAGTGTCTGTAGATAATGCTGTGCTTTTTGCAGTAGATATCTCCAGTCCTTTCATTTTCTTTCTTCTCTCTGTGATTACCATTTGCTCTCTCTCCAGCTCACTCCACACCTTTTGGCCTTTCACGAACTCTGTGATTTTGAAAGTACACTCTAGAATCTGAAATGCCATTATCTCAAGGATCGGTTACCCTAATGCAGAACAGTATCTTCCATTTCAACAGCATCGGAGCTCTCTCTGAAACCAATCTTAGAGATGTAATGTTTAGTTGCCAAAACTAGAGTTATTAATGAAGACAATATTCTGTGAGTGGCAGTCCCACCTGGAGTGCATGCAACAATACTAAGGGTAGCAAGACAGTTGCAGAGAGAAGGCTGCAGATCTGTTTTGTCTCTCTATGCAATTTCCAATTCGGTTTCACTTTAAAGAGTCTTCCTTCTGAACATCTGAAGCAATCTTTAGTATGATTGCATGAACTAACAGTATTAACATTTAACCCAATCATCTTTGGTGGGGAACAAAATTAGATGTGCCGAAAAGGGGTCCTGAATACAATTCACACATACTTTTGTCTTTAGAACGCACTGTTGTCATTTCTTTAGTTTCCTTAACAAGATCTTTGTTATTGAGAGTAGTGCGTTGTTGGGTGAAGTGTAAATGGGCATACTAGCAACTTGATGGCAAGGAGTAAACATTAGTGGTTTATTTGGGCTTCAGAACAAGAGCGTATAGTTTTTGCATAAGCAGTAAGGAAGCAGAGTTAAACATCTAGCTTTATTACAGAAGTGTTTCGGCCTTCCTCTATCTCATGAGAAAGCCATACTAAAGCCAGAGTAAGTGGTTACCAGAAAATCTGCCCAAAACTGAAGAAATGAGTGGGGAAGGAGGTGGGAGTGGAAGGGGGATGACACAAAGGTAACTTAAAAGGCATTGTTACACCTTATGCTCTAAACCGAACAAATGTTAATTGGTTTAGTGTTGTTCGGCTTAGTGCAGCAGTCACACCTTAAGGTGAAAAACCATCTCTGATGAGACTGTGACTGTCCCTCACTTGCAGAGCTGTGACTTGCCACTAGAGGCTTGGTGAGCAGGGGCAGGACTAGGAACCTATCAGTAAAATGTTTTTAGTGCAAACCAAGTCAGTGCTGTCAGCCACAATTTCTTCATGATCTGTGTGTGTCTTTTTTAGTCTGTTGTATGTATTGGCATTGGCTGCAGTGTCAATAAATACACTAGGGACAGGATGGGCTCACTGCTTCCACCAGGCAGAGCAAGTGCTGCATCCCGGGAGTACCTTGTGCACTAATGTGACTGCAGTGCCTCCTGCTGCAGCCAGGACCAGCTTGCTGCTTGAGCTCTGAGGAACCCAATCCTTTTTTTCCTCCCAAACCTGCCATCCCTTTCCACCCCACCCAGGCTGCCAACTTGAGCTCTGAAAAGGATTAGGCCACTTGGCGCTCAGGTGACGCCAGGCCCACTGGCAGCCTGGCTGATGGTGGAGTGGGGGTGGGGGTGATCTCCAGAGGAGAAAAGGCTCACGCCCCTTGAAGCTCAGCTGCCTGAGTGCTGTCTGAGCTCCAAGGGGCTTGATATTTTGTTTCTCCAGAGTCTGTCCCCACACTGCCACCTGGATCAGCTCACTCCTCGCTGCTCCTGCTGGTGGTAGCATGGGGTGTGCCAGTTCCAGAGAAAAGAAGGTTCAGGCCCTTTTGCACCTGGCTGGCTGAACTCTAAGGGACCCAATCTTTTTTTTTCTCCAGAGCTCACCACCCCTGCTCCCACACTGCTGCCAGCCAGGCACTGCCTGAGCTCCAAAGAAAAAAGGATCAGGCTTCTTGAAGCTCAGGTGGTGCCTGGCTGACCAGCAGCCCAGCCTGCAGCAGTGCAGGGTGGGGGGTGGGGTGAGCTCCAAAGGTCCCTGATCCTTTTAAATCCAGAGCTTTACCTGCTGTACTGCTGCCAGCAGAAGCAGTGAACCGGTCTGTGTGGCAGCAGTAGGCACTGTGGCCACCGGGCATTCAAAGTCTGCACTCTGACCAATATCCCCAGGGAGTAAGGTGCCATTCCTGGCTCCTATGTACCCTGACATAACCACTTGCCCACTACATCCTGGGATGCTGGAGGAGTTCAGTGGATGGAATAGCTGTGGGAAGTGGTCACACTTTAATGGAACAGGAGCAAAATTAGGTGGATTAGAAATAATCCTGCCCGGGAGCGATGTAACTTTAAACCGAATAATGAGTGCTTTAAAATGCTTCAAAGGGTGTTAATGTGCAGCCAGTCCAGGGGTTAAGAACTTCAGAAGCCACCTAAAATAACCATGTAACATATCCCCCCTACACCAAGGACTCTTCAGCTGTAGGAGGAGAAGCTATTCCTTAGAATGTGATAATGATATGATATAGGGGTGCACCGATAGAGATTTTGGAGGCCGATACTGATAGCCGATATTTAAGGAGGCATGTTGGCCAATACTGATCCAATTGCTGATACAGCAGCCATCAGGTGGTAAGTCCAGTGTGGTGGAAGGGGAGGGGGGAGGAAAAGGGTGTGGGGGGGCAGATCAAGACCTCCTGTGGTGAGGGAGGGGACAGGGGCAGGTGCTCTTTAGCTGGGACAGGGGGTGGAGTGAGATGGAGGTGCAGCTCATGGGCTGGGGGAAACTCCTACTGCTGCTTGCACTCCAGAAGGACATGGGCGGGGAGGCATGTGCCCCCAGATCTGCACGGCACATGGCAGGTTGCAGCTGCAGGGTGGAGCCAGAGCCGGTCCTGCTCAGGACTTTTCTTGCCAGGGGCTGGGCTCGGAGCGGGCTCTGGCAGCGCTGGGAAGAGGCTGCAGCTACCCCAGATTTCACCACAGCTCTGCTTCCAGCCCCACACCGCCACCTGGCACAGCCCCGGCTGAACGCCCTGCCTCCACCCAAATGCCGGGTAAAGCCAGTGCACCTCTAATATGATATGATTATGTGCATTATCAATGTCACATGATAAGAAATTGATATTGCAACTGAGAAATTAGTTTCTTTTAACTCAGCATGTTTTTCCAGTGCATTTGGCCCAGTTATAATACCCATTAAAGCTATGGAAATACCGCGCTTTGATTGCAATGAAAGTAGGGTTTTAGTTATCCTATAAATGGATGTGTCTGAATGTGGTTCCAAGAGCCTTTTCTTCATTGACGCCTATCATTATCTCATTCTTCAGTGGTCTGTGTCTCAGTAGTTTCCCTAGCATAGTAAAGGCTGCATTTTTATTTTAAAAATTATATCTGAAAGTATGTATACCCAAACAGACATAACTAATCCATCTTTTTAATACCATATTGGAGTTGTGTGGCTCAGTTAAGATGAGCCAAACTAGAATGCCAAATACCTCCAACTGAACCATTGCTGACAACAGGGCCATGTCCAAACATGCAGGCACATATGGTTTGTGGCATCACATATGTTTGTAGTGCTACAGACTGCATGTGTTGCACGTTAAACCATGTGCAGCACTGCTAATTTGCAGCATGGAGGCAAAATTTGCTACTGGAATTTCCAAAATAGCGTGCACCTGGACAAATATGGAGACAAATATGCACCCCTCTTTCAGTGCTCTGTGGAGGCTCCATGCTGAGGCACTCTGCACCCCAGCCAGCCATCCCGTATGAGCAGGGGGTTGCACTTGCAGTGGCAGAAATGGTAGTGCACTAATTTGCACTGCTACTTTGTGCCACAGCACCCACCCCTGCACGTGAGCTTTTCTGTAAGAAACATTGTTCTCCTGTGGCAAATTGCTCATACCCAGCTCTTTCTGGCTTCCACTATGCTGCTCTGACCAGGCTCCATATGCCACAGGGGCAGGGAACAGTGGCTGGAACACAGGGTACCTCAGCACAGACCTAGCCTAGGGGGAACAGGCAGCCCTGGGAAGCATGCCCCTGTGCTGAGGCATGCAGAGAGAGGGGAGTGACCAGTCCAAGGCTGCCTACTCCTCTGTCTCAAGGCACACTGTGCCCCAGCCAGCTGTAGAGCAGAGCAGCTGGATGGGGTACAGTGTGCCTTGAGATTGGGGAACAGGCAGCTCTGGGCTGACTGCTTCCCTGTCTCCACGTGCCTCTGCATGGGAACTCTGCTGCAAAGCCCCCACACCAAGGCACATAGATAGAGATGGGGGAGCAGCCAGCCCAGGACTACCTGCTCCCTCATCTACATGTGTCACTGTGTGCAGGCTGCCTCAGCATGGGGGCTGCTTGCCTGCTTACCCTGCACTGAGGCACCCTGTGCCCAAGCCAGGTTGGATCAGCATGCCAGGTGCCAGGAGGAGCTGGGTATGGGCAGTTTGCCCACAGTGGGACAACAGGTCTCGCAACAAAGTGCACATGAATGGTATACATTGCAGCACAAAGTAGTGGCACAAATTTTTGTGGCTACTATTTTTGCTGCTTCAAATTCACACCCCTGTTCATCGGGACTTGGCCAGTTCCTGCTGAACTGTGACAATTTAATAATGCTTAGCTGAATTGTTGAACACAATTTGCTTTTGTCTACACTGACAACTAAACCAGCTTGCATATTTTAGTTTTCATTTAACCTTCTCAACAGTTAGAATGTATTGGGGCATTAAATCAGTAGGTAAATGATTAAAAGAATTGTATTTAATTTTTTAAGATTGTCTGAGGGTGAAATGTACCTTATCCTTAATACGTCTGACCCACTACATAATATAAAATGTAATGGAGGTAGATCTAACATGAATTTAATTTACTTTAAGTCATATACATAGAAATAAAAAAGGTTGAACTAATATAAAAAACTGAAGGAAGAACACTCCTGTTGGATCTTCCTAAATTTAATACTTTGCATCATATGTTGAATCTAATGCATGAATAATAGAAAACATAGTCATATTATGTTAGAGATGCATGCTGTTTTTATATCACTGCTGTTTAAAATGGTTTCTCAGTGGCTTCCCCCTTATACTCTCTGCTAGCCCAAATAAGAGAACACATGGACCTAAAAAGGACATGGGAAGTATTTTGCATTGGACTCATTTTCTTAATGTCATGATCTTTGGACCAGTAAATGTGTAGTTGACAGTTAGTGCCTAGCATGCTCATGTTTGTCTGTTAGTGTAAATTTTAATTTAGTGGAATTAATTTGTGTTGTTAAGTGGCAAGAAAGTGTGTTATTGGAGGTAATTACTGTAAAGCTATTTAATTATTGATTTCCCCAACATAGTTGGCTTGACATTTTACCAGTTATAATGAAGGGAAAGATATGCATTAAGAGAGTGAATATGGAACAAACAAGCATTTTCAATAGAAGCTTAATTCATTTTAATAGATATACAGTAATTACCTAGGAAGTGTGACTGCTTTCTTCATCATGACATTAACGATTCAAATTAAATGACAGAACTATAATATATAGGTATATTATGAGTGTGTTTAGAAAACCAGCATTAGTTTAAGGATACATAAAACCTTCATATTTACTGATTTTTTTTTCAGAGTTGAATACAGCGCTACAATAATATAACATTTTAAATTCCTTCTTCCTCTCATGTTTTAATAACTCCTTCTTCGGAGTTAATTGTGGGATCAAGCCTGCTCTCACCACGAGTGCATAGGAGGGGAAGAGCACACAACAAATCATTACCTCTTCCTGCAGTGAACCAATTTAACTTAGCTTACCTTTGGGGCCAGCTGACTAGAAAGTGTCACTGGACAGATCCATACCCTCTATCCCTCCAGGCCATGACTGTAGATTGGAACCAGGGTGCAATACCCTGGAAAAAGCAAGCTGTACAATCTAACTTCTACAGAGCTAAATTAAGAGGAATTAGAATAATAAAATCATATAAATTAGGGTTGGAAAGGATTTCAGGAAGTCATCTAGACCAACTCCCTGCTCAAAGCAGGGCCATCCCCAACTACATCATGCTAGTCAAGGCTTTGTCTAGCCAGGTTTTAAAAACCTCCAAGGATGGAGATTCCACAACCTTTCTTAATAACATGTTCCAGTGCTTTACTACTCTCCTGATGAGAACATTTTTCCTAATATCTAACTTAAACTTCCCTTGAAGCAGCTTGAAACCATTGCTCCTTGTTCTGTCATCTGCCACCACTGAGACAGTCTAGCTCCATCCTCTTTGGAATCACCCTTCAGGTAGATGAAGGCTGCAATTAAATCCCCTCCAAGCTTGGTGTCATTTGGAGCCTTGCTGAGGGTGCACTCCATGCTATCTTCCAAGCCATTGATGAAGATACTGGACAAAACTGGTCGCAGGACCAACCTCTGGGGCATTCCACTTGATACCAGCTGCCAGCTAGACATTGAGTCATTGATTACTACCCTTTAAGCCTGTTGATGCAGCCAGTTTCTATCCACTTTACAGTCCATTCATCCAACTCATACTTCCTTAACTTATTTGCAAGAATGTCATGAGAAACAGTATTACAAGCCTTGCTAAAGTCAAACAAGGTTCCTTGTGTGAATCTGATATCTTTTATTAGACATATCAGATTCACCCAAGGAACCTTGTCTTCCTATATCCTTAGACCAACATGGCTACAACCTACACCCTTGCTAAAGTCAAGGTATATCACATCCCCTGCTCTCTCTGCATCCTGCGTCAAACAAGGCAATCAGGTTGGTCAGCCATGACTTGCCTTTGGTAAATCCATGATGACTGTTCCTAATCACTGTCTTCTCCTCTAAGTGCTTAGAAATGGATTCCTTGAGGACCCGCTCCACAATTTTTCCAGGGACTATGGTAAGGCTGAAAGGTCTGTAGTTCCCCGAATCCTCCTCCTTTCATTTTTTAAACATGGGCACTACATTTGCCCTTTTTCCAGTCACCTGGGACCTCCCCTGATCACCAGTTTTCAAAGATAATGGCTAGCGGCTCTGCAGTTACATCAGCTAACTCCCTCTGCATCCTTGGATGCATCACACCTAGCCCCATGGACTTGTACATATCTATCTTTTCTAAATAGTCCCTAACCTGTTCTTTTGCCACTGTTGGCTGCTTACCTTCTCCCCAAACTGTGCTTCCAGGTACAGTAGTCTGGGAGCTGACCTTGCCTGTGAAGACTGAGGTGAAAAAGGCATCGAGTACTTCAACCTTTTCTGCATCATCTGTCACTAGGTTGCCTCCCTTGTTTAGTAAGTGACCCACACTTTCCCCCATCCTCCTCTTGTTGCTGACATTCATGTAGAAACCCTACTTGGACTAGTTGCTTGTCCAAGTTTCCACTTCTTGTAAGCTTCCTTTTTGTGTTTTAGCTCATTGAAGAGTTCCTCATATGGCTGGTCTTCTGCCGTACTTGATAGTCTTCTGCCTGAAGAAATCAGAAACAGTCTGATCAGTGAATCCGTCTATTTTCTTATAGAAGTAGTCTACTTTCTTACAGGCCTTTCCCACAGAAAGCCATTTTAGAAAGAACACAGGGTATATGTTTACAGAGACGTATTTGTATTGGGCTACCCTAGGCACGTCTACATGTGCAGTTAATGTGACTGAATATTCTCTGGCTCAATTTAAGCTGATAAACTAATCTTGGCATCACTGTCTATATATGCTTTTAAGTGTAGTAATTTACTGCATTGCTGGATACCACTTGTAGCTGACGGGACTATCCAGCAGTGCAGTAAATTAGTCTACTGTATGCTAAGTGCCACGCACATGTAGATGGTGACACTTTACTGTGCTGCAAATTAGTCAGCTGTGCAGTAAAATGTCTCATGTAGATGTGCCTTCTGAGATTTTATCAACAGCTTCTGATTAACATATTTAGAAAATGGAAGGTGCCCACAATGCCGACCTGGGTGTAAATTTGCTATCTGCATGATGCAGGTAGCAAATTTACACCCTAATAGTTACTGCACAGTAACACATGTGTAGACGTGTTACTGCATGGTAACACTGTGTGTGTGGACCAACTTGGGACTAACTTTACTCCCACACACAGCGTTTCTACGCTGTAATGCCTGCACGTGTAGACGCTGGCTTAAAAACCGCTTATTGGGCAGTAACTGTGCAGTAAATGCACATGTAGACATGCCCAGTATACATGACACCCTGAAGTTGGGAATTTTGTTTTGAATTGGGTTTTGACTTTCTGTTCATTTTTCATTTTTCCATAGTTCTTTAGGGGTCATGGTTCATTCTTAACTAGCTTGGCATTATAGCTTCTGTTTCCTGAGAATAAGTGAGATACTCAAGAGATTTTAGTGGAGCATTTTGCTAACTCACTAGAAGGTTTCTTGATTGTGTTTCTGTCTGAGGAAAAGAGAAGTGTGATTCTCCTACTGCAGGATATGAGAAACTCTCATCAAGGTTAATGGAAGCTACCCCCTGCAAAAGAAGAATCGGGCTGGATGCCTTTAGTTGAACATTCTCTCCTTATTAGATTAATAATGTGATATGTTATCACCTGTTTGAGATGCAAACACAGAAAAGAAGCCCAAAAGCAGATCTTTGTAAATGTTAGCACTTTGTAGCCAACCTTGTCAGCAAGTTGTCACACTGAATTAGATAGTGTGCAGACTACTTTAAACTCATTGGAAAAGGGCAAAACAAGCAAGTATAAAAGCAGCTCTGTGGATCCATTGAGAAGATCCTAAAGTTCTACAGCAGCGTTCTCAAATTTTCTAGACTCAAGGCACCTTTCATTAAACTCGAGGCAGTCCTTGGAACATGCCAGCTCTTATCTTTCACTTGTTTTTTTAGTACAGAAAAATAATAGAGCAATTCTTCTGTTGCAAAGAACTCAGAAAAATCACAACAGGTCAGAATGTGTTTGTCCCATATTGCTACTAATAGCACCAATATTGCATGGCATCCTTAAAAGTATCTCAAGGCACCCTGATTGAGAATCACTGTGGGAGAGGAACAATACAAGGAGCAGGACCATCCCAACTGTAGGCATCCCCCAATGAAGCATGCCTATAAATAGCTTTATTTCTGATCAAGCTGAGGTCTAGGTGAGCTTCTAGACCTTAGTATTTAAAAGAGTGCTCTATAAATGGAATGATGGTGTCAGATTCCATGCAGGAAACCTGTGCCACTGACTGCATGGTATTTGCTGAACTCTTGACCTCTGCAAGCAGAAGCCCAAGCTTGAATATTCTAGGAATGTTAAAAAGAGAGCATTGGGGGTCTGAAACCTGAATTTCTAAGTTTCAATCCTCTAACACGCACTCAAAGATAAGAGCTTATATTTATTAACTAATGATGAACTGGCAAAGAGACTGCTGTTGTAGTACTGGTCTTGTCCAGACTTCATTTTGCATTTATGGAGCATTTTTCATTCTGAAAGGCTTTATAAATAATATACATGCAATAGTATTTCAGTGCCACAGCATACAAGGTGGAGGACAGCAGAGTGATGGCCTAGTATTATGTAGTATATTGGTGGTAATGGGAATGTTGTTTAAGGCAGAATTGCATAGAGCCACCTTTGAGTTAAGGCTTCAGTCTAAAGGGCTCTGAACACTCTATATAGCAGAGTATTCAGCTAAGTTTACCTAGAAGAAAGAAGGACTGAATCAGCTCTGTTGGGATTTGAATGTGTGGTTTTAAACTTGATTCATAGGTTAGTAAGCTATCCTCTCTGGCAAAACCACCAGTTTAGTAATTCAGCTGTAGTACTTCTGAACAAGATAAGAAGTAGTCCATGAGAAGAGCATTGTATCAAAAACTCTAAAGCAAACAATAAGTATTTCTTGTACTAAGGAACCTTAAATCTTACAATATGAAGATAGTGGAACTGTTAACAAAAGTTCTCATTAATAAGCACTTGACTTGTTGACACAGTTTTTTTCTCGTTTTTATAAGTTCTTGTTACTTTCCTCTGTATTATGTACAGTTACACCTGTGCTGATTTTATCTTACACAGAGCCAGCCTTTAGGGTCAATGAATAGCACATGTCTGGAACAGCAAATGTCAGCTCTAATCTCTGGCACAGTTACAAGTATATTCTGTGTCCTTTCACAGGGAAGCTGAGCTACCATTGCAGTATGCATTCCTCCAGAGCTCTGGGAGGAATTTTGCAGGACACTGAATAGCATGCCATTTCCTCAGCCTTCTAACTCCTTCTCTGGTCTTCCATCAGTGTTCTTCATCTGATCCTTTCGGGTTTGTCTTAAATTAGGCAAACTGCACGGTTCATACATTGTCTTTCACATTATCAATATAAATGTTGAAATTCAAGCCAGTGTCCATATTCTCTACTTTAAACATATCTTTAGTGTATAAAATCATAGAAAAATAGGCTGGAAGGGACCTCTGGAGGTCATCTAGTCGAACCCCCTGCTATAAGTAATTGGATTAGAAGTAATCCCTTTCTGAGCTATCCCATACAAATCCTTATCTGACCCATTATTGAAACTACATGAAACCCCATCACACAAGTACAAGATATAGCACCCTAACCTGCCACAGGTAAAACAGGGGGACAACAGTGGCCTGTGTTTTCCTGCTGCAAGCATTGTCAAAATACACATGCAAGATCCAAGGAAAAAGGCCATGCCCTCACTAAAATGGAAAACAAAAAACCCCACAGTTTATACCACACAATCTAACTGCTAGTGCCAGACTCTCTGTGTGTACAACTACTCAAATCAATCAACCCAAGGGTGCCAAACTGTTGGCCGCAAAACCCTGACTCAGATGAACAAAGTCACTCGCCAACTAGTAGTTGGAAGGGCGGGAGATCTGAGGAGCCCAGCCCAAGCCCAGCATCTGTGAACCGGATGCTCAGACTGGTCTTGCAAGGAGCCAGATACTTCAAACAACATACTACTCAACGCGGGTTTAAACTTGAATGAATTAAACTGTTTATTGAACAACGCAACAAGCAGCAACTAGTGAATATCAAATCTATTACTGTGTTTAAAACAGCTTACTGTACTACATATATATATACGCGTGTGTGTGTATAGTTGTATGTGCATATATATGTGTATATACGTGTGTATATATACGTGTATATACGTGTATATATATATGTGTGTGTGTGTGTCTATATATATGTATATATGTGTATGTATATGTGTGTGTGAGTGTGTGTGTATGAATTCCTACTGTATACACTATTATATACAGGGATGCATACAAACAGATACAGACATATAACACAACAAAGGGACGAAGGAGTGATCTTTACCTAGGAGATTATGAGGTAGTACAACTGGGGATAGAATAGAATAGACCAGGACTGCACTCTAATATTTTCCTGATGCAACATCCACAATGTAGTTTTAAGACCAAATACTATTAGCTACTCTTCTATCAGTGCTGGGAAACATTTGACTCACATCTCTCTCCATCTTTCAGGTACCCCCAGACTCATAGATTCTCAGATGCACATAGCACCCACCGACCCTCACTCTCTACTTCTCTACTCTCTACTTCTCTACTGTCTACATTCTCTACTTCTCAAGCACAAACCAATCGAATCAGCCTCCCAGGCACTCTCCCAGTCTCACACCGTCTCACCCAGTCTCATGGTCTCCCAATCTCACACCCTCTCTGAGGGGCAGATTTCTTTAAATATATATTCTGCACACTGCACTCTAGCTTTTTCACATAGCACACATCCAGGTATTTTCACATGACATGCTAGATTCTGCAGAAGGCACACGGGTATTCACATAGCACGCACACAGGTATCTCCGCACCACACACTATTTTTGCCACGCAGCCCTTTACTCTCCTGTACCTGCAGGCTGCAGGATCCCCAAAAATTCAGACTAGGTTCACAGTCTTACATAACCAAGCGGTAAAAGTCTTTCCTGCTGATGTGGTGATCAGTTTGACCCTGAGCAGAGTGGCAAGACTCTCTAGACAGCAATCTCTGCTCCCAGCAGGTATACCGACACACCTCAGCCAAAATCCCCAGTCTTGGCTGCAGTTAATACCTAATACCTCTGAGGAAGGTGGAAAAAAAAACAAACCCACACGTGTAGCAGCAGGAGGGGAAAAAAATTATTTCCTGGCCCCATGTGGCAACCAGCAAATCTTAGAAGTACGGGAAGTACGCATAGAAGAGCATAAGCATAGCTACTCCTAGATTATCTCTGACCAATGCTTAGCCATCCTCTTCTTGAACAGCTGCAATGATGGAGATCCAACAACTTCCCTGGGCAGTCTATTTCACTGTCTTTCTAACAGCAAAGAAGAATTCCCCAATATCCAGTCTAAACCGTCTTTGCTGGTTCTTCACTCCATCGAGCCGAATCCTGCTCTCTGCAGCAAGAAAGAAAAAATTTTGTTCCTTTTCTTAAACTGTTTATCATATTTATCATTGAGAGGCTCTGTGGGGTTGAGGATTTTTAAAGAAGAAGGATTTTATCCAAGAAAAGGGTATTGAGGTGTCCTCTCATAACAATGCAGAATGGCGGTCCTTGGCTCGGACATC
This sequence comes from Alligator mississippiensis, assembly GCF_030867095.1. Lineage (NCBI taxonomy): Eukaryota > Metazoa > Chordata > Crocodylia > Alligatoridae > Alligator > Alligator mississippiensis. The sequence goes on along the minus strand of NC_081824.1, from coordinate 219,220,180 downwards.
AGGAAATGTAGGTTTCAACTCTCTGTTGTGCCACAGAATTGCTGTATAATCTTGGGTAAATTGCTTAGCATGTGTGCACCTCAATTATCCATGAGACATGCTTCAGAAATCTGGGGCAAAAAAGTACTGTAGTTAAACGTGTGGTATTTTTTGTACAACATGGTTTTATTATTAATGTTGCATTGTGTATAACACTGAAAATTGAGAAGATAGCCTTACGCCTATGGAGAACTTAAATATAAATCACATACACAAAGGAATGCTTTCCCATGCCATGTTTTATAGAATGTTGTGTACATTAATCTCAGAGAAACCTGCCTGCTTACTTCCCCGCTGTGGGTTGAAATAAATATGGTGCTTAAGTAATGGGAGGAATCATGGATCAAAAAAGTAAACGGCTTGGGTATGCACCCATACATTGATTCAGTTTTATCCTGAACTAAGGGCAGTATGGGCAAGAGAGAGACTTGATATTAATGGGGTGAACCATTGCAAAACCACAACAAATTAACAAAGATACACAATCTATTCCTAATCATTTTAAAATTCTGCCATGTTTTATTAATCTCTGTTCTTTGACAATTAAGATGCATTCCAGCTTACAGTACAGCACCTGAAATAGCATCTGTTTTATCAGCAAAACATTTTCTCTGTAATAAACTTAACAGTTTGTAAAGAATTTTTGTTCTATGTTAAGTAGCCAGGATTAAATACATTTATTTCTTTTATCCAAATTAGGTAATCTCTTTGTGCAGCAGATATGTTAATGAATTGATATTGTGCCACAAGATAACTATGCAAGTAACTTGTAAAAGATGAGGATTTACATAGTTCTGCCCCAGCTCGATCTTTACCTCTAGGAAGAGAAAACAAATTCATCTGAGATGGAAGGGTATTGAGGGAAAAAAGTTATTTGCAGACCTTCATCTGAGATGGTAAGGAGTATTCTCAAAAGAGAATTGAAACCGGAACCAAGAAGGTCCCACTGGTTGAGTAAAAAAACAACCGTGTGTACCTGTAAGTATCATTTCTGATATCTACAGGTATGCATATCCAAATAGGGAGTTTCATACGCTGACTCACTGATCTCATAAGGATGCACTGGTCTGTGGATACAGTGGTTTCTTACACGATCAGGGCCATTATACGCTGTATACATGTACATGAAACTATAGGGGGCTTAAATGGAAGTGTAGCACTTTTCAGAAACTCTCCTACAGTTCTCATGTGGATTCTGAGTTGGCTATGTTAGTATTGCTATGGGAGAACATGATATAGACATTTGTAAGGTTAAAATGAAAATAAAATTGAGGATTTATGAAGGCCTGCTTTGTAATAACTGATGGTTAGACTGACTGCTATGTGCACCGTACATGCTGGTAAAACAGCAATGCCATTGTAAATGGTACCCCAATATAAGTGAGCAAGGAGTAATTTTCCAACCTGCAGTAAGACAGATTTCTTAATAATGCAAAGAATTGCCCATAAATATTTAATATATACATAAAATGGGCTGCAGTTTCAACTGATGTAAATCTGCCCGATGCTGTTTTAGTATTACAACACCAGCTTGTTAAGGATTTCAATATTTTTTTTCTTCTGAAGCACATTTCCTTCTGCTTGGTAAACTATTATTTACGAAAGAAATAAAACAATTCTGCTATTCAACATTCAGGCCCTACTAAGCAGTTAGTATAACAATTTACAGTACTTTTCTTACTGTAGGAGATGGATAAGAATTGCCAAGAGGTTAAAAAAATGAATAAAACTCATTTTTAAAATATTTCACATCTTGAAGTATAAGATGAACTACTTTTTCCAAACTTGCCAACTGGTTAACTAAAACTGGACAGGTTTTTGTTAAAAACAGAATTTTCTCTTAGTTCAGCATTTTTTTCAATCTAATGCAGACTTAATATCGAGGAAAATTTCAAATATCTCATACATTTTTTATTCAGTGTCTTGGAACAGTGGACTTCACTAGTCTCTGTAGACTACTGATCAAGGCTTAATTCTACCTTGTGGGTCACTGACCTAATTAATGGAGCTATTGTAGTCTTTCTTGAGTTAGTCTCCTTAGGAAAAAAAAAAGTAATTTGCAGACAATAACTGAGTAGGCTGCTATAGCATGTTGAGTTGATACTGACTACATTCGTGCTGTAAGTCAAAGCATATAAAAGTAGGGTTCGAAAGGACCCCAGGAGGTCATCTAGCCAACCCCTGCATTAAGTAGGATCACCTAAACCATTCTAGACAAATGTGATTAAAAACTTCCAGTGACTTTCAGATTCTACAACCTCTGTAGGTAATCTTCTCCAGTGCTTAACAACTCTCATAGCTGGAAAGTTCTCTCTAATACCTAAACTCACTATTGAAGCACATAAAGATTAACTTACATGGCCAAGATCACAAAGAAGCCTATGGCTGAGCTGGTGTTAGAACTTAGGTCTGCTAACTCCTAGCAATCCTAAGTTACTTATCCAGTTACTTGTCCAGACCCACCTGCGGCAATGCACACCGCATGCACCACATGTGCAGGCATTCCCCACACTTCTAATTTGCAGATCTCAATGTCAGAAAAACCTGCACCTAAGAAAAGTGGGGTGGTGCACATAGTAGCGGTACATGCTACCCAAAACCAGAGCCTGGCCAGCCAGAGCCATACCTCTGGGTAGTCAGAGGGGACCAGCAGGCATTGGGGGAGTCCCTGTTCCCCCGAGCACTACCAGGAGTGAAAAGAAATAATGGTCACAAGCTGGCAGAGGGTAGATTTAGACTAGATATCAGGAGGCGCTACTTCACAGTCAGGGCAGCTAGGATCTGGAACAAACTTCCAAGTGAAGTGATGCTGGCTCCTACCCTTTAAGATGAGGCTAGATGAACATCCTTCCGACCCTACAACTATGAAACTATGATACTCCAGCTGTCAGCCTGGCTCCCTGCTGCCAGGTCACCATGGCTGCAGCCCCCAGGACCCCAGGTAAGGCTGCTGGGACCAGCCCAGGTGCTAACCCCAGCCTCTCCTATCCAACCTGAGGAATTGTGCCATGTGCCAGAGTACACATGCATGGGCATTCCCTGGGGACAAGTAGCAGTAGCACATATTGTGCTGCTGCTGGTGTCCCCAGGGAAACCCATGTTCCTGCTCATGTGTACGCAACCTATAAGGCCATCCTTCCAGGATGTCCTGTCCTGTCCTGTTGATGTCATTTATGAAATTTCCATCTAGTTCATAGATTTTTCATAGATTTTCATGGACATTAGGGCTGGAAGGGACCTCGGAAGATCATCGAGTCCAGCCCCCCGCCCAAAGGGCAGGAAGTCAGCTGGGGTCATAGGATCCCAGCAAGATAAGCATCCAGTTTCATCTTGAAGGTGTTCAATGAAGGCGCTTGAACAACCTCCGGTGGCAGGCTGTTCCAGACCTTGGGGGCTCAGACAGTAAAGAAATTCTTCCTTATGTCCAGCCTGAAACGATCTTGTAGTAGTTTGTGACCATTCAACCTCGTCATCCCTTGGGGCTCTTTGGTGAACAAACGTTTCCCCAGATACTGGTGATTACCCCTGATAAACTTGTAGGTGGCCATCAGATCACCCCTGAGCCTGCGCTTTTCCAGGCTAAAGAGCCCCAGGGCTCTCAGCCTGTCATTGTAGGGTCTGCTTCCCTGACCTCTGATCATGTGCGTGGCTCTTCTCTGGACTCTCTCAAGCTTCTCCACATCCTTTTTGAATTGTGGAGCCCAAAACTGGATGCAGTACTCCAGCTGCGGCCTCACTAAGGCCGAGTACAGGGGGAGAATGACGTCCCGGGATTTGCTTGAGAAGCATCTATGGATGCAAGCCAGCGTTTTGGTCGCTTTACTAGCCGCAGCATCGCATTGCAGGCTCATGTTCATCTTGTGGTCAATGATGACCCCCAAGTCTCTTTCTTGCATAGTGCTAGCCAACATAGCACTGCCGAGCCTATAAGGATGCTGCGGGTTTTTCTTCCCAAGGTGGAGAACCTTGCATTTATCGGCATTGAACACCATCAGATTCTCGTCCGCCCACTTGCTGAGCCTGTCCAGGTCAGCCTGGATCATCCGCCTGTCTTCTGGTGTGGATGCTTTGCCCCAAAGTTTGGTGTCATCGGCGAACTTGGCCAGTCCGCTTCTGACTCCAGTGTCCACATCATTAATGAAGATGTTGAACAGTATGGGCCCAAGGACAGAGCCCTGGGGGACCCCACTGGTCACAGGACACCACGATGAGTGACTTCCATCAATTACTACCCTCTGGGTCCGACCCCGGAGCCAGTTTTCCAGCCAGTGGATCGTGGAGGACCCAAGGCGACAATTGGCCAGTTTCTCCAAGAGACGATCATGGGACACCAGATCGAAGGCTTTTTTGAAGTCAAGATATATGACATCAATCTCATCTCCCTTGTCCAGGTGATAGGTCACCTGGTCGTAGAAGGAAATGAGATTGGTCAAGCAAGACCTACCCGCAACAAACCCGTGATGGCTATCCCTTAAGAAGTTGGCGTCGGCCAGTCCATTAAGGATGGCCTCCTTAATAAACTTTTCTAAGATCTTCCCCGGGATAGAAGTCAGGCTGATGGGCCTATAGTTAGCCGGATCCACTTTCCTCCCTTTCTTGAAGATAGGCACCACATTGGCCTTCTTCCAGTCTTCGGGCACTACACCAGAGTGCCAAGAGTTTTCAAAGATCTGCGCTAGAGGCTGGGCTATGATGCTGTCCAGCTCCTTGAGTACCCTGGGGTGAAGATTGTCAGGGCCGGCTGACTTGAAGGTATCCAGCTTCTCAAGATGTTCCTTCACAAAGTCAGCATTAATGGAGGGCAGGGGATCACCCTCACCCGGACTTCCCGGCCCAGTAGCGGGCATGGGAGTCCCATGGGGCTGATGAAAGACCGACGCAAAGTACCTATTTAATAGGTTGGCTTTTTCCTGGGAGTCAGTTGTCAGTTGCCCCATCTGGTTCAGCAGGGGTCCAACGTTGCCCCTGCTTTTCCTCCGGCTCCCCACATATCTGAAAAAGGACTTTTTATTGTCCTTGATGCTCAAAGTTAGCTGGAGTTCAGTTGCAGCCTTGGCTTTCCTGGTCTGCTCCCTACAGGACCGGACCAGTGCAGAATAATCCTCCTTGGAGGTGACTCCCATCCTCCATCCTTTGTAGGCCTTTCTTTTTAGCCTCAGGAGGTCTGCTAGGTCCCTGGAGAGCCAGGGGGGCTGCTGTGCCCTCTTGCTGCCTTTCCTCCGAGATGGAATAGACTTAGTTTGTGCATTGAGGATCGCTCCCTTGAGGAGCAACCACTCTTTTTGAACTCCCCTCTCCCTGCGGTCACAGTCCCTTAGGGCCTCACTGACAAGCCTCCTGAGCTTGTCAAAGTCGGCTTTCCTGAAGTCAAGGACTTCCGTGTTGCTGACTGACTTGCCAGCTTTTCGGCAGATGGTGAAGGTGATCAGCTCGTGGTCGCTGTCACCCAGCTTCCCATCGATCACTAGGTCGCCGACTAGGTCATCCCCAGTAGCCAGCACCAGGTTGAGCAGCGCTTTGCCTCTCATTGGCCCATAGACTTCTTGAGTCAGGTAGAGGTCATCCACGCACGAGAGGAAGCTCTGCGACCACTCAGATTTTGCTGAGCTATCCTCCCATGAGATGTCTGGGTAATTGAAGTCACCCATGACAACCATGGTCCTGGAGCAAGCTGCCTCAGCCAGTTCCTGGGCAAACTCCTGGTCTAGCTCAGGACTTTGGGTGGAAGGTCTGTAATAGACTCCCACCATTGTGTCCCCTGTGCTGTGTTCCCCACGGATTTTATCCCAGAGGGTCTCCAGCCGTCCACCCTGGTCGCCAATATCGGCTTGCAGGGACGCATAGCTTTCCTTAACATAGAGAGCTACACCCCCGCCCCTTTTCTCTACACGATCCCTCCTGTACAGGGTATAGCCATCTATCCCTGTGGTCCAGACATGGGTGGAGTCCCACCAGGTCTCCGTTATCCCTATGACATCATAATTGTTTGCACTGAGCAGGAGGATGAGCTCCTCCTGCTTATTCCCCAAGCTCCTGGCATTAGTGTACAGGCAGGCAAGTGCCCCCTGGGGGGCTCCTTCCTTGCCCACAGATTTTACCAGGGCTGGGGCTGAAGTGGGCTCCCTTGAGTGCCGTGATCCGCTGGCTTTGCAAGTTCAGTGGAATGTAGGTGTGTATAAATGATCTGGGTTCTTCTGTACAATCTACATATATTACTTTGGGTTTGGTTTGGAAAACTTCAAGCATTTCATTGGGGCTTTTTATTGTAGCCATCAATAGATCCAGTTGTAGCCACTAATAGATCATCCCACTATTCAGCACTGGTGAGGCCTCACCTGGAATACTGTGTCCAGTTTTGGGCCCCAAATGCCAAGAGATATGTGGACAGACTAGAATGAATTTAGTGGAGAGTGACAAAGATGATTAGAGGTCTGGAAAATATGATTTATGAGAAAAGGCTGAAAGAACTAGGATTCTGTAGTCTGGAGAAGACTGAGGGGGATTTGATAACAGGCTTCAAATACTTGAAGAATGATTATAAAGATGATGGGGATAGACAAATCTCTGTGGCTGAAGAGGACAGGACTAGACAAAAAGGTCTCCATTTACAGCAGGGTAAATTTAGGTTGGATATTAGGAAGGACTTTTCACTACGAAGGTGGCTAAGTGTTGGAACAGGCTACCCAGAGAGGTTGTGACGTTTTTAAGCGCAGGTTAGACAAACACTTGACAAAATGTCTTAGAAATTATTGTGCCTTGAGCAGGGGATTACACTAGATGACCTCCTGTGATCCCTGCCCACCCTTCATTTCTATGATTGTTACCCAGGCATCTTATTTGTTCAGAAGAAATGAATGCTTAAAGCTAATCAACATGAAACAATGATTATTTAAAATGAATTAGTATTGAAGTCCCATGAATCTAGCAGTTTCAAACTGTCAGCTGCCCACTAAAAAGTCCTGTGGACTAAAGCTCCTGCAAAGTCTATGGTGCATCATGCATGAAAGCCTTGACATATGTATAGAAAAATCTGTCACTGGCTCAGGGCTGAATCTTTCACTAGCAGTTAAGCTGGTGTGATTTTGGTGGAACAATTCCACATTTGTCAGAAAAAGGAAGAAATGCATATTTTAAAATTTTCTTTCACTTTGAATGATTCTTATAGTTTGAGAATATACTTGAATTTAAAATGGGGATTCTTTGTAGAACCAATAATATCCCACAAATTTTTTGAAATGCATCCATGTGTATGCATATAAGATGCTTCATGTCTCCTACCTAAACCTAACTATTAATTTCTGTTAAGTGGTACAATGAAACACGCAAAAGAAATTACATTTGATCCTTTTTTCTTTGTAAAATAGTTGCCCTGGCTTTCCTGGTATTATCCTTAATTTCTTTCTGGCTACAGTTGCTGCTACTGCTGTTACTTATTATGGCTTGGCAGGATTTGGAGGATTGGGTCCTGACACAGGGTGCAAGTCTGCAATTTTACATATGTAGATAGAATGCATTCACATAAGTAGAATCTTTGACCTCTTTAACTGTGTGAATAAAGATTACTGAGGCAAATAGTGCTATGAGATGTATAACCTACAAGTTTGATGTTTGTATTGGTAACAGCATTATGTGAACTAGTGGAGCTCTACACACAACTTTACTTTGTTTGTGTGTTTCTGTGCCTGTTTTTTGCTGTTAAATTGCTCATTTTGGGGCATCAGTAATACACATAGGGTGCATCTACATGAGACACTTTACTGTGGAGGTGACTAATTAGCTCCATAGTAAAGCCTCACTGTCTGCACGTGCACCATTAGGCTGGAGTAAACTAATTAACTCTGCCATAGGATAGTGCTGTACTGTGACACAAGCAAGGTTCCCTTTAAGGTGCATCTATGCGTGGCCACGCACAACTAAAAGTGTGGCTGCGCACAAACGTTTCAAAGCCATGCACCAGGAGAGGCTTCGGTGGGAGCCTGGCGTGGGCTCTGCCAGCTCCAGGGAAGTTCTCCGCTCCCCCGCATCAGAGCCGGGGAGTGGAGCACTTCCCCAGAGCCAGCGGAGCCCGTGCCAGGCTCCCACCCTAGCCTCCACCCCTGCCTTGCCTCACCTCGGGGAGGAGCTGCCCCAGTGAGGCTTCCTGCCCCAGTGAGGCTCCACCGGCTCCAGGACACTGTGGGACACACCTCTTGAGGCCATGCCAGGGAGCGGAGCAGTGTCCTGGAGCTGGTGGAGCCTCACTGGGTCAGGAAGCAGCTCTTCCCCAAGGTGAGGCAAGGCAGGGATGGAGGCTGGGGCAGGAGCTTGGCACAGGCTTCTCTGGCTCCGGGGAAGTGCTCCACTCCCCAGCCCTTCCCTCCTGGAGCACTTCCCTGGGGCTGGCGTAGCCCGCACCAGCCCCCGGCTCTGGCTCCCGGCTCTGGCTCCGGCCCCCGGCCTCTGGCCCCTGCCCCCAGACCCAGCCTCTCGGCTCTGGCCCCCAGCTCCAGCCTTCGGCCCCAGCCACTGGCCTTCGGACCCCAGCCTCCAGCCCTCAGACCCAGCCTCTGGCCCCCAGCCTCTGAGCTCCAGCCCCCAACTCCAGCCTCCGGCCCCCAGCCCCAGCCTCTTGGCTCCAGCCCCCAGCTCCAGCCTCCGGCCCCTGGTTCCAGCCTCTCGGCTCCAGCCCCTGGCCCCCAGCCCCAGTCTCCAGCCCTCAGCCTCTTGGCTCCAGCCCCCAGCTCCAACTTCTGGCCCCAGCTCCAGCCTCCGGCCCCCAGTCTCCGACCCCAACCTCTGGGCCCCAGCCTCCAGCCCCAGCCTCTCAGCTCTAGCCCCTGGCTCCAGCCTCTGGCCCCAGCCCTCAACCTCTGGGCCCCGGCCCCCAGCCCCAATCTCTTGGCTCCAGCCCCCAGCTTCAGCTTCTGGCCCCCGGCCTCCAGCCCCCAGTCCCCTTCAATAAGTGTCCCACACCGGATCGAGGCAGCATGCTCACGGATTGAGGCGGTGCCCTCACAGACCGAGGTGGCGTGCTCATGGACCGCTATTCCTTAGAGGGAACATTGGACACAAGTACTATCCTACAACAGAGTTATTTACTCCACTACAACACAAACGTAGATTGTGACTGGGGCTGGCTGGGGCATGAGGGTGCTGCAGTGCAGGGCTGCCTGGTGGGTATAGATGTGCACTGACATCTGGAATGTGCAGTGACTATAGATCATGTATAGATGTGCACTGACACAGAGTCAACAGCACACATATGATTCTTTGAAGGTGGAGAGCTATGTATGTGTGTTTTTGCAATCTACTTCTTCAACAAAATCCTAATCTTTTGCTTTGCATGACAGTCTCAACAATCACATGGTGAGAAACTCCTCAGTGAGTAAGCAGTGAAATGCATTTAAAACTGCACTTCATATTCTTTTGGCAGAATTTTTTCTCCAAATTATGCAGCATAAGATATTTTAGCCATCGTAATTTTCTAATTAACGTCATGGTTTATTCATTATAAGAAGCTTTTACCTTGTGAACTCCCAGGCACTGAGCTGCACCATTTTTCTTTTTACATCTAAATAATTCAAATATTGGTTTTAAAAATAAAACAAAGAATAAGAGAGCATTTCAAATTAATTTGGTGGCAACACCCCCCCCCCTCCGATGCAGCATGCTGTATTTAAGGAATTCAACTGTAAAACAATAATCACTTTTAATAAGCAATAAAATATGCATTCTTAACATCTCAACTTTTAAATAAAAATCTACCTTTCCAGAGTGCCGTATCTCATTTTTGTTTTGATTCTCAGATACATTAATGCAAACTTGTTGATCTTGCATATCTAAATTTCATTGTCCAAACAGTCTAGATCTCTTTCACCCAGAGCTCAAGTCTTCAGTCAGACCTCTTAACACTTTTCAACTGCCTGAGTGCTAACACTTCACACACAGCTCTATCACAGCTGCCCAGAAGTGTTTTTGCACATAAAAAAGACAGTTTAATAAACCTAAATGCCAATTAAAAAGATGGTTAGAAGAGTTAATGGTGAAAGGGTGTTTCATCAGAGTTCAGCTAGTAACACAAAAAATTATGTTTTCTCTTACAAACATCTATCCAAATAATTCTCCCCACAAGCCTAGTATGTCTTTAAATCTCTTAAAACCCTCCCTATTACATATTCTCTCCCTCTACCGCTTGCCCGTATACCTCTTCTTTCCCCCCCTCAGAACTCCTATATCCCCTATCACTAAGGCATGAAAAGTGGCATGCAAAATTTCAAGGTTCAGTGCTCATAATGAGGAAGAGTCTCTAGCAGAAGCTATCTTCAACCTTAAGTGAAGGCCTTCCTCTGCTTTAATATCCTGCAGACAATTTCACAGCTACCCTGTGGAGATCACATCTTGCTAATTGTTATGTACCTCTTTTGAGTGCTGAGCATTCTTAACTCCAAATCAAATGAGAATTGCCAGTGCTCAACTTTTGTAAGATATTGTTCTTTTGGCCCAGTTCAGGAAAGAAAGCAATTAAATAAGGTAATTTTAGCATATGTTGTACTCAGGGCCGGACACAGGTTTGGGCAAACCAGATGGCCAGCCGGGAGAAAGGGGCCCCAAAAATGGTAACTTTTTTCCATTGTCTGATTATTATTATCATTATCTCTGGTGAAGAAGGGGCTGACGCTAAAAGTGTGCGCGGGGAGTCTAGGTATGCTGCTAGTTGTACTCCTATTGACTGTAAACGGATTTTAACAACATTTAGCTTTTTAGCACACATTAAATTGCTTTGCTAAACTGGAACCATTGCTTGTACCCAAAGAAATTTCCTCAATTTCCAGAAGCATGCCTTTGGGTGGCATCTGATTGGCAATATTTCACTACTTTAATTATGCTGCTTGGCTTGTTGGTAAAGTGTACAGACTACTCAAAAGGTCATGTACACCTCAATAGATACCATCTCTTCTCTCTGAAGTGCATTCAAGAAAATTAATGCCTTCTATGAAGTGTACAGTAACATAATATCGATTTGAACGAGCGGTGTTAGACCTCCACAGGATTTCTACCTCAAAGGTCAGGTTACATAATATTCGTATGAGATTGCCCATGCCAGGAATCCGTTAGGAAAGGCACACAATCCAGTAATGATGGGTCATTTGTACTGCTTGTTTAACACCTGAAATCAGTGGCCTTAAGTCCTACCTAATAAATATTGTATTGCTTTTCCTTCCAATTTGTGCTACAGATGGAGTTTTTGGTGTTTGCTTTGCCAGTTGTGTTTTCATTTGTTTGTATGATGGCTCAAACACTTTTCAGTGAAAACTCCAGGTCAGACACAGTGAGAGGGGAAAGTATAAAAATATTTCCATTATTCATAGATGCAGCATACATGGGGACCTAAACGGGCACTCCCCTTAAGAAAAGAGAAATTTACCAATATTTGGACAACCAGATTCATTAATCTTTTAACACTTCTGAATATATTTATCCCAGAGGTGCTGAATCATATGATTTAAGATATTTTATGTTATTCACAGTATGTTTATTACATGTTTCATCTGCTTGCTGGAAGATAAATTGATACCAAAAATTAATTACTCACACCTGCATAGAGAAGTACCTACCTCCAGTTTTACACCAACTACATTGAGTTCAAAGACATTAAACTGATGTAAAACTGGAGTCAAGGAATGGTGAATCTGGTCCATAATTTCTTTCTGAAAATCTGTACCTGAACCACAAATAGATGACAAAAATGTTTGGGTTTTTTGTTTGTCTATTTATGAAATGTGTAGCATATATTTTTAAAAGTACTCCTGTATATTTAATATAAAAATGTAATATTCTTTGCATTTGTTTTCTTTCATACTTATTGTCTCCCATTAAGAAAACTGCCACAAAAAACACCTTTTTTCATTCTAGTGTTATTCTAATTTCATTTATAGTTTTCTACTGTGCGCGTTTTAAAGTTATAAAAGGAAATTCTAAGCTAAAGCAACAAAGCTGGAATGATACTTCATACTTACTTCACAACGACAAGCCATGTGCCTGACATTGGTTTTATGCCAGCGTATGACTATTATGTTTAATGGAGTTACTCCTAATATACACCACTGAAAGTGAGGGAAGAATTTATTCCTGTACAATACTTTTGAATGTCTTTCATAAGACAAAAGCAAACACCCTTAAGAATATTAGTTATTTTTTAATGCTTCTGTAAAAGTCATGGGTTGTATTTTTAAACACTTGTGTTTGTTAGGACTTTGCTCTGCACATTGATTTTATTGGGTCATTTCAGAGCATGAGGTGCTATTTAGTAAGTATATTGGAAGATTGCCTTTAATAACTTGTTACCTCTCTTCAGTGGGTTTGATCCAAAGCCTATTGAATTCAATGGGAATCTTTTGGTGACTTAAATGAGTTTGAACTAGGTCTTAAATGATAGCTACAGATTATTCACATGACTGATACTTATGTATCTTGTGGTTTATTGTTTGCAACAGTTTAACCATGTAAACTGCCTTGGTTGTTTTGCAGTGATTTGATAGCTGTATGTAATATAATGGTTATGCATGTGAAGTATGTCTGCTTTCTAGAAATCCCTTTGAGAGTTTGGATGGGGAAGAGGTACAGTTTACATATCTTACATATGGCAACTTGCTTTGAAAATTAATGTTTATGTCAACTTTCCTAGAATAAAAGTAATTAGGATATTATTACAAAGCAGCTGCTGTGTTTGTGAGTTATAGTCTTACACCATGCTGATCAACATAGTATATAAATGCTTCTCAGTATTGCAGTAGGTGACCTGAATGGCATCTGTCATATGGTTCTTCCTTTCTTTCTCTGTTCCTCTCTCCAGATAGCCTGCAGTTCATACATTTCCCACAAAATGCAGAATTGTGTCCAAACTACAGACCATTCTGTACCCACTTTTCATTCAATGCATTATAGTTATATGGGGTATAAAGATGGAGCAGAATGTGACACCTTGGTTTATAGCAAATGTGCATGTAATCCAGTTTTCACAGACTTCGCCTACAGAACCAGTGATGTCTATGACCTCATCTTCTCTTCAATCTTCAATCTGTGAGGGTCACAGTGAAGTTAATTTCAACTTTCTCTTAGGAAAAAAAAATTATTTTTCATCTCTTTTTATCTGGCAGGTCAAAGGTCATCCATATTGAACTGTGGGCAAAAATGTCCCCCTCTGACAGTAGCATAACAAAGTGGGTGGGGAAGGGCACAGGGGCATTAGCCCTCAGCACTGACTATTGGTAGGGCACAAAATTGTAATGTTCCTTGCTGTACATGTTTTATAACTTTAATTTTGATTTGCAACCTTAACTGAAAGTAACAAGGTTTTTGGAGCTAATTCACTATTCCAAGGAACAAATTGGATTATTGCTCTTCGATTCAGACACTCACTTAATCACTTCTACTTTTAGGCTTGTTTCTCTTCAGCCAAGCCCTGAAGTGCCATTCTGCTTTGATCCCTTCACCCTGGCTTGAAATCAGCTTCAGTAGAATCAGACTACAACAATGTTTCCCCTGCAATGGTCTCACCCCAACTATAAGAAGCAGCTCCTAACAGGAGAGTGTTGGTTTCAGCCAAACATTTTGCTTTAGCATTTCATTTTACTTAGACTTTTATATTATATGAAAAAATTCTGTGTGCATAAGAATTCGGATACCTATCATATTTAAACATTTTCAGAAATAAACATTTTGCTATTTGCAAAGCATTTTTTACAATTTCCATATCATGAAAAATTTAGAAATGCTGACCTTACTTTGCACTTTGCAAAGGGAGTTTATTCCACAGTCTGGACATCCTAACTGTGAAGAAGTTTTTCCTAGTGTTAAGCCTGAAACTGTTTTCCAGGAGTTTGTGGCCTTTACTCCTGGTTTTCCCCAAGGGTACCCTGGTGAACAGTTGCTTGCTGAGCCCTTGATGTATTCCCCTGATATAGCGATAAGCTGCAACCAAGTCCCTTCTCAGCCTTCTCTTTTTTAGGCTGAAGAGGCCCAAGTCCCTCAGCCTCTTCTCATATGGCTTTCCTTGCAAGTCTGATTATACGCGTGGCTCTTCTCTGGACTCTCTCAAGGTTTTCCATGTCCTTGTTGAAGTGTGGCACCCAGAACTGGACACAGTACTACAGCTGCGGTTTCACCAATGCTGAGTAAAGTGGAAGAATCACTTCCTTCATTTTGCTTGAGATGCATCAGTTGATGCATGCCAGATTATTGTTTGCCCTGCTGGCTATAGCACCACACTGATGACTTATGTTCACACTGTGGTCTGTTATTACCCCCAGGTCCCTTTCAGTTGTGGTGCTAGTCAGTTTGGTACTACTGAGCTTGTAAATATGTTGGGATTGTTCATTCCCAGATGGAGCACTTTATACTTCTCAATGTTGAACATCATCTGGTTTCGATTTGCTCAACTTGCCAGCTTGTCTAGTCCACCTGTATCTGCAGCCTATTTTCAAGCACAACCACACTCCCCAATAACTTGGTGTTGTCCACGAACTTGGCCAGTGAGCTCTTCACCTCCACATCCAAATCATTAATAAAGATGTTGAAAAGCACTGGAGCAAGCACAGACCCCTGAGGGACACCGCTGCCCACTTCTCGCCAGGATGACACAGATCCGTTTATTAGAACTCTCTGGGTCCTACCCTGCAGCCAACTTCCTACCCACCTAACTGTCAATAAGTTAAGCCCACAATCCTCCAATTTTCCTGTGAGAACATTGTGGGATACCAGATCAAAGACATTTTGGAAGTCTAGGAATATAATGTCAACCTCCTCTCTCTTATCCAGGTGGTGAGTTACCTGGTCATAGAAGATGAGATTATTAGACAAGACCTGCCTGCAATGAAGCCATGCTGGCTGTCATTCAGAATTCTACCTTCTGCAAGTGTATCACACATAGACCCTTGATGAATTTTTCCAGGATTTTCCCTGGGATAGAAGTTAGGCTAATTGGCCTATAGTTGCCTGGGTCCTCTCTCCCTTTCTTCAAGATGGGTACACTATTGGCCCCCTTCCAGTCTTCAGGGACCTCCCCTGAGTGCCACGAGTTTTGGAAGAGTTTCGCCAGAGGTCCCACGATGACTACGACCACCTCCTTCAGCACTCTCAAATGAAGTTAATCTGGTCCTGCTGGCTTATAAGTGTCTAAATTTTCTAATTGATCATGCACCAGCTCAATGTCAACAGCGGGAAGGAAGTCATTCCCATCATCCCATTCTGAACTTTATCTAGTATGATTTTTCCCTTAGTCCGGTGAAATACCGAAGCAAAGTAGTCATTCAGGAGTTCAGTCTTCTCCTGAGTGTTAGTAACCAGCTGGTTTGAGTTGTTAAGCAATGGCCCCACGCTTCCATTTGTTTTCCTTCTGTTTCCTATATACCTAAACAAGGCCTTGTTATTGTTCTTGATTTCTGCTGCTAGTTTAAATTCATTCACCACCTTAGCCTTTCTAATCTCCTCCCTACAGGTGTGGGCCGTTGTTGTACAGTACTCCTTGGGGGCTGTTTCAAGTTTTCATTGTTTGTATGGCTCTTTCCTCTTTTTCAAGAGGACCACGATATCCCTATTAAGCCAAGAGGGCTTAGCAGCCCTTCTGCTACCTTTCCTGTGCATGGGAATGGACTTCTTTTGTGCTTCAAGGATTGTGTTCTTGAGGAGCGACCACTCTTCATGCACTCCTTTCATCTTTGGTCCCTGGTCCCTCAGTGCTTTCCCTACTGTTGCCCTGAGCTTGTTGAAATACGCTTTTTGCAGTCCAAAACTTCAACCCAGCTAGCTGATTTTCCTGCCTTGTGACAGACAGTGAATGTGATAGTTTCGTGTTCGCTGTTGCCCAGGCTACCCTCTACATTCAGGTCCCTCACCAGACCAAGTCTAGGGGACTGTTACCTCTGGTTGGTCCGTTTACTTCCTGAGCCAGGTAGAGCTCTTCAATACAGGTCGGGAAGCAACACAACTGATCCGAATTAGCTCAGTGTTCCTCCCAAGAAAT
This sequence comes from Alligator mississippiensis, assembly GCF_030867095.1. Classification (NCBI taxonomy): domain Eukaryota; kingdom Metazoa; phylum Chordata; order Crocodylia; family Alligatoridae; genus Alligator; species Alligator mississippiensis. The sequence continues at coordinate 219,204,141 of NC_081824.1, read as the reverse complement.
ATCTGGGTAATTGAAGTCACCCATAATGATCATGTCCCATGCATGTGCAGCCTTTGGCAAGTTCTTGAGAGAACTCCAGATAGACCTCCTCCTCCTGGTTTGGTGGTCTGTACTACTGTAGCATACACCTACAATTAGGTCTCTGTCACCACGCTCTACCCCCTCCCCCCCATAGTTTGACCCAGAGGGTTTCGAGTCACTCTTCTTTGGAGCCGGTGTCAGCCTACAAGGAGGTGTACTGCTCCCTCATATAGAGAGTTATACTTCCACCTTTCTTCTCTACTCAGCCCCTTCTATGGCTACGTTCCAATCATGTGAGGAGTCCCACCAGGTCGCTATAATCCCTACTAAATCATAATGCCCACTGGAGAGTAGGAGGGCTTGCTCCTTCTGCTTGTTCCCCATGCTCCTGGCATTAGTGTGCAGGCACCTGAGTCCTCCAGTTGAGACCCTCAATTTCCTGTCATGCTGAGGGAGAACCATTCCCTCAGCTCTTGCAAGAGTGGCTCTCCTAGTGTCTCCAACTTCAGAGCTTTCTTGTGTGCTGGTCCCTGGGCATGCTCCAGTCAGTGTTTCCCCATCCCCCAGTGATCTTAGTTTATAGCCCTATCTAGAAGATCGGCCATTGTGGCTGAGAACAGGGACTTACCCCTCCACATGAGGTGGATGCCATCCCTTCCCAAGAGTCCTTTCTCCCTGAAGTGTGCACTGTGGTCAAAGAAACCGAAGCCCTCTCTGTAGCACCACCACCAAGGTCATCGGTTCACTTTTTCAATGCATCCTTCCTTCCTAGGTCTGTGGCCCGCATCTGGGAGCACAGAGGAAAAGACTACCTGCAACCCCAGCCCCTTGAGCCCAGCTCCCAGAGCCTTGTTGTCCTGCATGACCTGCTCCAGATTACTCCTGGCTGTGTCATTCATGCCCATGTGGATGAGGAACATGAGGTAGTGGTCGGAGGGCCAGCAAAGACTGAATTAGTTTGACTAACTAATTAGACTAACCTGCAAAGATGTAATTAATTCAGGCTCAGGCTTTTTGAATGCCTGTCCCTAGCCTAAGACCCTTCCTTATGTACCTTGCTGAAATAGGGTTTAACACATTATATGTTTTAAGTCTTATTTTCAAAGGTGCTAATTTTACAAGTGTTGATGGAACCTAAGGTTTTTGATTTTGATTGACAAAAGTATCCCTTCTTTTTATTAGATTTGGTAATCCAGGTATGTAAAATAATGAAAAACAAATTGAATTCTAGACATTCTCAATGTTAAAAAGAAAACAAAACAATCTAACTTGAAAAATTCTCTGGCTAGATTACTGTCTTAGAGGAATCTTCTGTACCGACAACATCCTGGATGCAGTATAAGCAGTGTTTACCAAACTGAATTTTACATAAAATTGATTTAGCATAGTTTAAAATCTCTCAGCATTAGATTGTGTAGCCTATCTATTTTCTCAGCCTAAGCAGATAACAGATGGGATAAAAACTGGACTGTTGTGATTTGAAGGTTAAGTGATAGTGCTGTTGTTTCATACTTTTAAAAGAATGAGAGCTGTCTGTTGTGAGCAAGTGAAACAAATGCTGAATGAACTTAATCCTCTTTGAAAAGCACATATAGTGGAATACATTTGTTTACTTCATGCTCTGTAACCGGGCCTTCAAGTCTGTTTCTAATTTATTCCAACATAGAAATATGAGGTAAATGCAGAAATCATGCATTAATAAAATCTCTTTATGTTCCCAGCTGGCATGAGAAATAACAGTTGTGGTTCACTGAAAATGACTTTGGGCCAACACTTTTGATGTGATGTTAGGTTTTATTTTCATCCATGCAAGAACTCTCCTGCGATGCTTTCTTTTTTTGTATTTTTATATTTTATGAGAAGCTCATGTTCTTATATGTGAGTTAGGAAAGAATGAGTAAAACATTTCATTTTCTTTTCCTAATTTCTTTGATCTGAGGTAACCACTTGAGAAGCCAGGTCTGCCCTATATTTATAGCCAAGAGCAGAGCTGGTCAAATAATGAAAATGTGAATTTGCAAATAATTATTAAGGAAAGCAACCGAAATTTGTGAAACAGTTGACTGGTTACATCAGTAAAGTTTATAGGAGTCTGAAATAACAGATATTTCTGAGATTTTTATCTGGCTAGTGTATATCTTCATTGCTTTTACTGCCCTTTTCTCTGTTGTTGCTACCCTTTCACCTCTCACGGCCATATACTGTTTTCCTCCTCCCAATTTCTGTATGCTTCCCTCTTTAATACTTATATACCACTCTTGGTCACTTTTTCCTACAGCCTCCTTCTTCTCTTTTCACTCCATCATCTTCCATCAGTAGCCTTCCATGCCTTCCCTTATTCTTTCTATTCTTCTCTTTCTGCCTCTTACCCTTTCTATAAGGTATTCTTTTTAGAAAATCTCATTCTGCAATATATTTCATCAATAAATTACAGCAATCCTAAATCTCTCCTGAGTAGATATTAACTTTTCCAGATAGATTCTATATTATCTTGAGGGAGATGGTTACTGTGTTAGTGAGAAAGTAGGGCAGGGTGGCACATTAGAGACGCACTGGCTCAAAGAGGCCTGAGCTTGTGTAGCCAACAGTCTACTTTGTCAGATGAATAGCATCCACCAAAGTAGACTGTTGCCTATGAAGGCTCATACCTCTCTCAGCCATTGACCACCCTACCATACCTTCTATAATTTGAAATAGGTCTACATTAATATGTTTGTAGTTTCTGAATGAAAATGATTATGGGTTATGGTAGCATTCACATTTTGAGGGATTAATTTTCATGTTCAGGGATACTAAATGAGGAGACCTGTGGTAATTGGGCAAAGATAATTGGCAATCTGACCTTGAGAATGCCAAAATCATATAGAAGCAGATTCTCATCTCATGTAAATTAGAGTAACTTAATTGGAGGCACTAGACAGTCATAAATTAACATAATGAGAAGAGACAGTTTTGTTCTAGAACAGGGGTGCTGTTAATAGCCAGACCTAACCTGTGGAGCTAAGACATCTGGCCCACAGAGCTCCCCATGGGTTAGCAAATTTGGTGGCAGGGAGCAGTGATCGTTAATATCACCACCCTCCCCTTCTGTCAAATTCCTCATCCTTGTCCAGCTGGTTTGGGACTGCTCCTCCCACCCTTGCTGTCCTGCCTACATGGCCTCCCATCTGCATGTGGCTGAATCAGAGCCAGATCACCCCCCTCTCCCCAACTCACTCCCCCAACCCCAGTGGGGCTAGACCAAGCTCCTTTCCCCATGTGGCTGATCAGGTTTGGGCTGGCCCCACTCCTCTCTCCTTGTAGCTGGATAGAGCCTTGCCGTGCACAACCTGGGTGCCAGATTGGGACCACTGGTGGATCCAGCCCATGAATGGATCAGAAACCACCCATCCACCCTGTTGGGGGGGGGGGCAGTTGAGCACCACTGTTCTAGAAGGCCCAATATTATCTAGTCATTAAAACATCAAAGGACAATTATTTCATTTTAACTTGATAACTCAGGCTACTCCACATGCACAAGAGAAAGAAGTATTTCTTGTTAGGCCTAATTTTCTTCTTCCTTTACCTTTAAAAAAATGATGTCAGTTCAAGGCTTCTTTGAAATGTGACCCTAAAACAAGCCATGCCTATCCTTGATTTATTCCAACAGGGGAGTGGGGTGGGAAGGAGGGGCAGGAAATTAAGCGTACTCTTAGTACATCCCTATTCAGGAAGGTTGTTATACACATGCTGAAGTCTCATTGATGTTAACAGCATTTCAACAAGTGCTTAAGAGCTGGATGGGATGCTTTCCAGAAGAAGTGCCTGTGTTGCTATTCTTTATTTCTCCAGACAATACACATGGCATTAGTAGGTGCAATGTACATTTTCTATCAAGAACCTTCAGACTTGTCCTATTGCTGAACTGCAAAGTGAGTCATTTGGTGTTCACTTTTCAGGTCATTCATTGCTTTTTCTTTCTGCTGATACTGCCATTAATGTGACAGCTAGTTTTGGTGTGTACCACAGGAACATTTGCCTTAAAGACTATCTCATTAAATACTATTTGAAGATATTCTCTGATAGTCAATCTTAAGGACCAACTGCAACATCCCATTAAATATCTCTGCCCCACTATTGGCCCCAATTTAGAGTCCTTGCTCAATGAATAAGAGCAACCTCAGTGTGTGTGAATCAGAAACAGAGCCCAGGGTCTACATGTAGATGTCCCATTCTTACCTCATTATAATGTAGTATTTTTGTAATCAAAAAAGCATTATTATGAGACTCAAATGGGGGAACTGAGCCAAACTGAATTTTTTTTAAAAAGAAAAATGTACTCGCTTATGTAATTCCATCTAGTTCTATGTTATGTAAATTTCCCACAAAAAAACCTTAGACTTGAAAATTGTTTTTCTTTTACATGCAAAGTTTTTTAATTGTGTAATTTTATTTTTCTTGAACCTGGAGGTAAAATGAAAGTTTGATCTGGAGCACCAAACTTTTATTATAGTTTATATTGTAGCACAGAACAGTTTGGTGTAAGTTAACTTGTGATGTATGCAGTGAGTGGCACTACTGAATAAAACATAATGTTTTTTCAGGTAGCTCTGTTACATGTTACACTATTTTGTAAGGTTGGATCTTTTTGGAGCACATGTTCCCAGTTAGGCATATGGAGTGAAATCCACTGTGATGGAATTTTGCCATTGACTTCAGAGGAGCCAGGATTTCACCCTTGAGCTATTAATATAGAACCTGTTGAAGATCGTTCATTGTAAGTGTACACGTAAATTAAATTAACCTAAGCAAAATTAATAAAAATACAGAGATAATGTGATTTGCTCTGGTACTCGGAAAATAATGATAGCTACAAATCATAGTAATTAATGAAAAAAACCACAATGGATGAATTAAGTTGTGTTCCCTATGATATTATCAATAAGGCATATTTTGAATGTCCTTCTTTGTGTGCTTTGAACACTGCATAATTACAAAGATGAGGATTTTCAAGCAACTCAGGATTGGCCTAAGTTTGCTCCCTTTAAAATTAATGGTGCAATTCACATGAATCTCAACAGGAGTAGAATTTGGCTAATGTCAAGTACTTCTGAAGAGTAGTTGTTTATAATATTTTATTACCACTAAACTGAGGGAGGCTTTTTAACAGCAGAGGGCATTCTAGTCAACTTGTTTGTGTACCTCTAGGGAAGGCTATTACTACAAGAAAAATGCTTATCAATGATAATTATACACTGCATTTAACTCTATGGCTGCTTGTACATGCCACAGGGGTTTAATTCGGTTTAGTTCCCCCTACATTGAAACGGTGGGTTTTTAAAAACACTGCTTCAATTTAGGGAGAATTAAATCCAGCTGAACGCCTGTGGTGTGTACACAAGGGTGGGGACCTGATCCTGACCTGCCTCTTTGGCGGCGGGGGTTGGGGCGAGCTGTTGGTGGGCTGAGTGGTTCCTGAGCTGTGTGGGGACCTCCAGGCAGTACCTACCCACTGACACCCAGCTTGGGCCATCCCAGGGGGTTTTGCAGCTGTGGAGGGAAGTACTGCCCCCTCCTCCCCCCAGCCACGGATGGAAGCACCGGGCCCCTGCACAGCTCAGGCAAGCAGGCAGGCTCTGGGGAGGGGAAAAAAATGGTCAGGCTAGACGTTTTGGTTTTTTTTCTTTCTTCAATGGAACCTGCCTACATGGACTGCTGCTGGGCCCTACAGGCCCTGAGCTGCATGGACCCTGCCAAGCCCCGAGCATGTCAGCTGCCAGCAGACCCCGTGCATTGTTGCACTTTGTTAGGTAGCAAATTAGAACACCTCAGAGGTGTTTTATCTTGCTACGTACCAAAGTCATTTAAAGTATAATATGCCCCTGAGCATGCACAAAGCAATGCCATTAAGGCAGAATATGCCACTGAACATGCAAACAGCAGCACAATTGAAGTGGTGCAAAAGGGCATTTAAACTGCTTTAAAGGCCAATTTTGTGGCGTGTACAGAGGCCCTATATTTACGAAGGAATATAATAAATTGTTTATAAAAGTCTCTGTCTGAATGCATAGGATGTGCAAACTGTAGACCTGATACTGCATGTTTTTGACTGACTAAACAACTACTTTTCTTATTTATTATTTTCAACTTTTCCTAGCTTCACCACAGATTTTCCTTGATAACCTTGATAAATTGCTTGAGTTTTCTTTGTCATCTTGTTTTTATTTATGAAAAGATGAATATACTACATATCTCATGGGAATATTTGAGACTTAATACATTAATATTTGTAAAGTATTAAAATGGAGGATTCAACAGAAGTTTAGTTATTAATGTAGCTGCAATTCTACCAAAAGCAAACAATTACAGTCCAGAAAGAGGATAGCATACATATCAAAGCCACACTGGAAATTTGCATAAATATGATGTACATCTGGAGTAAAAAACATTCATATGTTGTATTCCCTGAAGAAATATTTACTCAGCTGCACTAAGCGTATTGTTTTAGTAAATATCAAAAATTATAGGAGTTTAAGTCAGTAGACTGGGAGTAACTTAATCAACTCACTCTTGATTATATAGATTGGTGGCAGGAACCAAAATGATTAAATCTTACAGCCCTAACCAGAGGCAATAGACTGAAAAAATGTAGGGCCAGATTCTCAGGTTGTGTTAATTAACGTGGAATAGTTGAAATCACTGTAGCCATTTTGATAAACACCAACTGAGGGTCTTTCCCAAAGTGTTTCGCTTTGGATCAGACATATGGAACCCTTCTGCTGGGCACCAGTTGGCAGCAATAAGGGCCAGGTTCAAATTTTAGGGGACCCAATAAGTTCATTTTGGCTCAAGCCCCCATCCAGAAATCTGGAATCAATGACTTTGGTTGGAGTGTCCTGCATAAACAAAACCTGCTCTTTACAAGCAGCGTAAACATGGACAGATTTATAACAGAAAACAAAGGAAAACACCAAATGCAATTTAAAACACTACCAACTACAAAGTACAATCTCTAATTTGCACCCCTTCTTGGGAGACTACACCCATGCCCAGGTAGTTTGAGATTTGAGGGCTCATCCAAGGTTTAGTTCTGTGGCTTGCATCCTTACACCTGCTACTCAACAAGAGAGTCCTATTAGCTGCTCCTTGAGTTTTGCTGCACCTTGGGGAGCTGCTAGTGAGCGTGGGTCTTCCTGCAGTGCAAGGGGCCCCTTGTTTCTCCCTGGGAAGGTGTAGAGCAGTGAGCTGTAGAGCACCACTTCCATGTGGTGGCTTTGTGGGGTGGCTGAACCCCAAAATTCCTAGTCCCAAACCCCACAGCTCCAGCTAAGGCAAAAACTGCAAAAGAACTGGAGAAGAGAAGCCAGGCCAGGCCTCTCCTGGTTCCTGGGCCTGAACTGCAGATAGACTCAGTTACCCATCTAGGCTAAGACACAAGAACTGCCACAGCCCCAACAAGGACCAGGCTCCAACTCCTGACCTACACTTTACCAGGCTTTAATCCTGGTGGTTTGCTCCAGGGATTAATATTAGTATTATCCTACCCAAAACCCAGGAAAACAAAGAGGGGGCAAAAAAAAGGAAGAAGAGAGGACTCCCAGATTCAGAGCTTGTCCCACTCCCCGGTACCTGAGAGTTCCCTTGCACATTTGTTTTTCTGGCTGAGTCCCTCCTACCCCCCACCCCCCTTCCAGCTTCCTCTTCCTATGTACTTTGGGTGACATTGCCCCAAATATCCAATCAGGGGTTGACAGGCTGCTAGTTTTTTTTTTCTCTTAAGCAATTAATTTGAAACCAGAACACTGCCCAGTTAGCCAATTAATCTAGGGAGCTGCTTTCCCCCTGTTTATGTGACAAAAAGCCAGGTTTAGACAAAAGGTCTAAACAAAGCAGCTTTCTTGCCTACATGCTGGCATATTTCTTTTCAGATTAAGAAACAGACAAAACACAGCAGAGAAAACCCATATTAAATCTGGTCATATTCAAATAAATATTTTACAGCAACATAAAACTAGAACACTTTACAGTACAGTACAACGCTTATACATTTTGTGTGTGTTACACGTAGTTGGGTTTCCCAAAGACAAGGGCTGAGTGAAGTTCTTAGAGTGACAAAAGTTATTTATCTCTTTTCTGGAAAAGGCTAATTTCCAAGAAATTAGCTGCATAGGAGATACTGTTCTGAAAAAAAACCTATGGGCCATGCCCACACAAGCGTGGACATTTGGTTCCCCGGGGACAACTAGCAGCAGGACACTTGTGTCGCTGCTGGTTGTCCCTGGGGAATGCCTGTGTCACATGCCCTCTGGAGCACAGCAGATTACCCAGGGTGGGCTGGGGCTGGGGCTGGCACTGGGCTGCCCCAGCAGCCTTACCTGGGGTCCTGGGGTCTCCTGGGGCTGCAGCAGCACTGCAGCTGGCCCTGCATGTGCCACTCCGCTTTTTTTGTGTGTGGGTTTTTTTGACCCCTGGATATGCAGGAGTCAACCCCCCCTCCCATTCCCCTTCCCCCTACACACAGTGCTCCTTTGCAGCACGGAGAACAGCTTAAGGTGTGGTATGTGGCACCACAGATGTGTCTGTGGCGTCACATACTGCATGGCTGTGCTTGTCTAGAAATGGCCATGATGGTGAAATACTGTCTCTATGTGCCTATTGATTTCCTTCTCTCTCAATATTTTATCAAATCTAAACTAAAGTGTTTTCATGAGGTCATATTCTGCTCAACTGTGACTTAATACACTAAGTGACAAGATGATCAATGCCCATCAACCCTGCACAGCGTACCTGAGGCTGTGTTAGTCTTTGATGTGCCGACATCTTGACTGAACAAAAGAGGCCAGAGCATAGTTTCATAGTTGGTAGGTTCGGAAGGGACCTGAGGAGATCATCTAGTCCAACCCCCTGCTGTGGCAGGAAAGAGTACTGGGGTCAAACAACCCTGGCCAGATGTTCGTCCAGCCTCCTCTTAAAGACTCCCAGGGTAGGAGCCAGCACCACTTCTTTTAGAAGTTGGTTCCAGGTCCTAGCCGCCCTGACAATGAAGTAGCGGTTCCTGATGTCTAGCCTGAAACTACTCTCTGCTAGCTTGTGTCCATTGTTTCTTGTAACTCCCAGGATTGCTCAGGGGAACAGGGACTCTCCCAATGCCTGCTGGTCCCTCTTGACTAGTTTGTAGACTGCCACTAGATCCCCTCTCAGCCTTCTCTTTTGGAGGCTGAACAGGTTCAGGTCCCTCAGCCTCTCCTCGTAGGGCCTGCCCTGCTGACCCCTGATCATGCGGGTGGCCCTCTTTTGGACCCTCTCCATATTGACCACATCACTCCTGAAGTGCGGCGCCCAGAACTGGACGCAGTACTCCAGCTGCGGCCTGACCGGTGTTGTGCAGAGGGGGAGGATCACCTCCTTGGACCTGCTTGAGATGCATCTGTGGATGCACAACAAGGTATGGTTGGCCTTCCTGACCGCGTCCCCACACTGTCGGCCCATGTTCATTGTGATATCAGTGATGACTCCAGGATCCTTTTCTGTCTCAACACTGGCGAGAAGGGAGTTCCCCAGCCTGTAGGTGTGCCGCTGGTTCTTCCTCCCCAGGTGCATTACCCTGCACTTGTCAGTGCTGAACCCCATCCTGTTCTCTTTGGCCCACCCCTGTAACCTGTCTAGATCCACTTGCAGCCTGTTCCTTCCTACTAGCGTACCTACTTCCCCCCACATCTAAGTGTCATCTGCAAACTTGAACAGGGTGCTTTCTACCCCCTCGCCCAAGTCACTGATGAAGATGTTGAATAGTGCGGGCCTGAGGACCAAGCCCTGGGGAACCCCACTGCCCACATCCCTCCAGGTCGAATAAGACGCATCCACCACCACCCTCTGGGTGCGGCCCTCCAGCCAGTTAGTGACCCATCTGACCGTGTAGGCATCAACACCACTGTCTCCTAGTTTCTTACTGAGAATGGGGTGAGAGACCGTGTCCAAGGCCTTCCTGAAGTCCAGAAAGACTATATTCACTGCGACACCTGCATCCAAGGACTTGATGACCTTGTCATAGAAGGCCACCAAGTTGGTTTGACAAGACCTGCCCCTAAGGAACCCATGCTGGTTGCCCCTGAGCATAACCTCCCCTGCTGGCCCTTCCTGAACATGTGCCAGGATAATTCTTTCGAAAAGCTTCCCCAGGACCGAGGTAAGACTCATGGGCCTATAGTTTCCTGGGTCCTCCTTCCTCCCTTTTTTGAAGATGGGGACCACATTGGCCCTTTTCCAGTCCTCCAGCACATTGCCCGAGCGCCATGAATGCTCGTAGAGCTGTGCCAGAGGTCCCGCAATGACCCCTGCTAGTTCCTTCAGCACTCTGGGTTGGAGATCATCAGGACCTGTGGATTTAAATACATCTAGTCCCTCCAGAAGTTCCCTGACAAGGTCCTCATTAATCCTAGGCCTGGGTGTGCCACCCACAGGGCCCGCGGGGGGGCCAGTGGGGGAGATATCCAGGTCCCTTCTCAGAAATATGGAGGCAAAGAAATTGTTGAATATGTCAGCTTTACTGTCAGGTGAGATGACCAGATTTCCTAGTGTGTCCTGCAGAGGCCCCAAGTTACTTGGCACCTTCTTTTGCCCCCCTATGTATTTGAAAAAGGACTTCTTGTTGTTCTTGATCTGGATCGCTAGTCCCAGCTCCATTTCCGCCTTGGCCTTCCTGACCGCCCCCTTACATTCCCGAGCTACCAAGGTATAGTCCTCTCTTGTGATGGCCCCTCCCTTCCAATGGTTGTACGCCTCCTTTTTTGTTTGGAGACATTCCCGGATGCTTTTGATGAGCCATGGGGGCCTTTGCGCCCTCTTGCCCCCTTTGATTCATGTAGGGATTACTTCCCTTTGAGCAAAAAGAGGGGAAAACTTGGTATGTGGATGAAGAATTTTTATCACTTGTACTTTATTTTAAATTATTCAGATTAGCAGCATCTTTTAAAATGATGTTGGTTCAGGTATTGTTGATGTAGGTAACAGGAGCAATGCTAGATTTAACTAAATTGTGAAACATCAAAATGTTTTGACTACTGTATGTCTACTGTATATAGAAGTTGAATGGAATATGTTTGTTTCTCCCACAGAACACATGTAATCACAAAACTCCTCTAGTCCTATATGCAGTCCTATTTAGGGTGAAGTTACACATTACATTTAGACCATTCTAAGTAGAAGAGTTATGTTGTAGCCATGACAAGGCAGAGAGCAAATGCATACCACAAATTAAAAAAAAAAGGGAAGTGGACCAAAAGAAAGCCAGCACAGCACAGTTTAATGGCAGAGTTTTAGAGGCAATAAGAAGAAAAAGGCCTTTTTTCAAAAAGTGGAAATCAAAACAATGAGGAAAATGAAAAAGGATATAAACTTTGGTAAATCAAATGTAAACCTGTAATAAGACAGAATTTGAGGACAACCTTGCTAGAGATGCAAAAGGTAACAATAACAATTCTCTAATTACATTAGAAACTGAAGACCTGCCAGAGAGTCATTTGGGCCTTTGGATAATCAGGGTGTAAAAGGGGAATTAAAGGATGACAGGACCACTGCCAAAAAATTCTTTGAATCTTAAATGAATTCTTTGCATCTGTCTTCACTGTGGAAGATGTTAGGGAAATTCCCTCACCAGATCCACTCCTCTCTAGGGACAAGTCAGTGGAGCTGATACAAACTGAGGTTTAGCAAATGAGGTTGTAGAGGAAATTGATAAGTATCAAATCACTTGGACCTGATAGCATTTACCCTAGGGTTCTGATCAGATCAGAGATTGTTGAACTCCTAACTGTAGTAAGCAAATATCATAAAACAGCCTTGGTACCAAAAGAGGATTGCCAATGTGACTAGAATATTTGTTAAAAAAGGCAGAGGGGACCCAAGAAACTACAGGCTGGTGAGTCTAACTGCTGTTCCTGGAAAACTGGTAGAAACAATAATAATAAAAAAAAGAATTATTCAGCATATGGATGAATATGACTTGCTAGGAAGGAATCGATATGGATTTGTCAAAGAGAAATCATACCTCACCATCCTACTAGAGCTCTTTGAGGGTGTCAATAAGTAGGGGTGATCCAATTGACATATTATATATGGTCATTGAAAAAGCCAAGAATGAGTATAAATGGTCAATTTTCAAGATGGAAAGAAAAAAACAGCAGGGACCCCAGGGATCTATCTAATATATACATAAATTACTTGGAAAAAGGGGTGAATAGTGAGGTGGCAAATTCTCAGATGACACAAAATTATTCAAAGTGGTAAAGACCAAGGCAGTGCCAGATCTTTCTGTAGTTTCTGTAGTTCCTCACAGTCTACTTTGGCCTTTACTCATTTGAATAATTTTGTGTCATCTGCAAATTTGGGTAAATAAATGGCAGATGAAATTCAATGTAGGGGTTTATTATTTACTATCGCTCACAATACAAGAACTAGGGGTTACAACATGAAACTAGTAGGTAGTTAGTTTAAAACTAACAAAGGAAGTTCTTTTTTACACAGCGTGTAATTAAAGTATGGAACTCATTGCCACCAGATTGTGGAAACTGACCATTTAGCCAGGTTCAAAAAGGGATCGGACAAACTGTTGGAGGAAAAGGGCACGAGTACCTGCTATTGAGCATGGGAGTTAGGAATATAGCCTCTGAATGAGAATCTCCTAGAACTTAACTCCTGGAAGCTGCAAGTGAGAGAGGAACAGTGGAAGAAATCCTGGTCATATCCAATTCACTCTCCCTTTCAGTATTCCTTTTCTGCCAGTGTGTGACACAGTATGGGTGACTGGTACCTCTTGAGTTGGGGGGGGGCATTTGCCCCCCCAGTGGCCAGTCATTGACCAGGGAGGTCCCCCCATGGCCAATCCCGCCGACTGGGGGAAGGGGTCCCCCATAGCTGATCCCGCCGACCTGCAAGTGGCAACCGTGCGCTGCTGGCACTTCTGGGATAGTACTGGCACTTCCGGGTGCTCTCAGGGGGGACACCACTGCTCTTGCCTGCCCCCCTTGCCCAGGAACACTGTCTGACAGGGGGTGCATCAGTGCTCTCAGGGGGTGCACGTGCACCTCTGTGCACCCCCTACACATCACCATTGTGACACAGGATACTAGGCAAGATAGACTCAGTAAATGGCAATTCTTATGCTCCAGAAATTGTGAGGCAAGAATTTCTTGGGGTTACTTGCACAGGCGTAAGAAAAAGTGATCACTGGCTGTGTCTGCGTGAGACACTTACTGCACAGTAGCTTGTTACTACTGTGCAGTAGCTTCTTAGTACTGCACACTAGTGTCATGGGGCACAATCCATTATGCGATGCTACTGTGCAGTAGTAACGAGCCATTGCACAGTAGTAATGAGCTACTGTGTAGTCAGTGTCAGCACAAAGCCATGTGGGGAGGCTGCTGCACAGTAATGCCAGTAACTGCACAGTCATTTAGTACTTGGGCATGCAAGTACTAAATGACTGTGCAGTGACAACTGCACAGTCAGCATCTCTTGTAGATGCAGCCACTGTTTAATCTGGCTTCTTTTTGCTTTAGGTTGTGGATTTTACAATGTAAGCAGCAGATCAGATTTCAATATATTCCGTGTTACAGTAGTTGAAGAGTGATGTTGTAGACATGATGGTCCAGAAATTATGTAAGAGGCAAGCGTTTCTTAGGGTGAATACAAAGGGGATTTAAAACATGAGCATCTGGATGTTAAAGCTTGTTAACTTGTTCTAAGTGCCCTCTGAGCATTTCAGTGTTACACCACTTTCGGTGAGGGTTAACTCTGGGTCAGGCTACCTAGCTTATGTTAGGGTAATGTCAGTCTGCTCCATGAAATATAATGAGCAATTTGCAGCCCTCCAGGCTCCCAAGCATCACTGCTCCTAGTTTTTCCTCCCCAGAACAGAGAGAGAGTCCAGGGATACCTATATATGTGCTGAGGGGTGGTGGGAGGAGTGTTTTAATTAGAGCCGTTCCTGCACAGTTGCACTATTTAAAATGGCTATCACATGTATTAAGCCCCCGTGCATTTTAAGAAGGCCACGGGATGCTTTATCTAAAGCTCATTTGATGAGATTTAGATAAAACCCCTCTGGGCCTATTTTAAAATGTGCTGGGACTTAATACACATGACACTGAGGCAACACTGGAGCATTCTAATTAAAACTCAATCAAGCATGTGTATAGGCCACCCAGGTGTCAATGTCCCTGCTTGCCAGCCCTCTAGTGGCAAGTCAATGATGTGTAGGTTAGAAACAGTATTAACTCTTAACATGTGACTGCTCACAATGGGCGTGTCCACACATGAAAGCATGTGCGCTTGCAGCAGCTCAAATAGAAGCGGTGCAAATATGAGCTGGGGTTTTTTGCCTCAGCACATGTGCTCAGACATGCACTTTGTTGTGGAGCAAATTGTGCCACTTGGGGCAAAATAACCTTGCCTGGCTCCTCCCGGATCTTCAGCCAGGGGGATCTAGAGCCTGGGGGAGCCCGGAGCCAGCACCTGTGCTGTCCCCAGCAGTATAAAAAGCTGCCCTGTCCTGGCCTCCGCAGTATAAAAAGCCACCCTGGCAAGTAGCTCAGGGCTACTAGCTCTCAGGAGCTTAGCCAACTGGTACCTGGGGACACTACTTGTGCAAGCTGGACTGCTGAAGCAGCCCTGAGAGTTCCCTGCACCCTCTACCCACTGCAGCAGTCTGGCAGTGGGGGCTGCTGCCTGGCTGTGACCTGCTGTGCACCTGCCAGACTCTGATGGGGACTGCAGAGCCAGTAGAGGCATCTGCCCCTCTGGGCCAGCTGCCAGTGGACTGCGGTTGCAGGGTTGGCCTTTGTGCAGCACTGCTGCCATTTGTGTCCCCTGCCTGGCCACCTGGGCAGCTATCACTTGGAAGATGTTCCAGGTGTGGTGGCCTGCTTTGAACTATCAAAGCATGCCCTCCTGGCCCCATTGGGCCAGGAGATCAGCCACAGCCAGCTAGGTCCAATGTGCCAGTTCTGAGCAGGCAGGGTCCTGCCACTGGCCTCCCTAGCAGGAATTCTGGTGTTCCCTATTGGAAAATTGAAAAATCCCTGATAAAAAAAATCCCAAAATCACTCTGTAAAATACCCCCAAATCCATGTTCCTTCACAAGTAAAACAAAAAACCACTACAAAGAGAGAGAGAGAGTGAAACAGAGACAGCGATCAGTTGGACAATGTTTTATTGATATATCTACAGTGTTAAAGCAAGTCTCTTATTATAATAATAAAGTGAACCTTAAATACAAGTTTCATGAATTCATGAATACATATTTTGCTGACCTCCCACAGGGCGATGGCCCCCACACAAAGGGTTGGTCCCCCACACAAGGGCTACAGCCCCCCAACAGGGGGTTCAGCCTCCACACAAAGGGGATTCAGCCCCCCAAAATGGGGTTCAGCCCTCCAAAAGGGGGTTTGGCACTCTCACAAGGGGTGTGGCCCCCCAAAAGGTGGTTCATCCCCCACACAAGGGGTTTGGCCCCCCCAATGGTGGCCAAATGGCCCCCGCAGGGGCTACCACCCCCCCTGCAAGGCCCTCAAGCCCCACACCAGCCCCCTGATTGCTGCCCCACCTGGCCACATCCCCCACAAGCTGCTGCAGCCCCCCAATGGCTGCCCCCACAACCCCAGGCACCATCACTTTAACAAATAAACCCTAGAAAAAGAACAGAAAAAAATGGAAAAAAAGTGCCTCTGCTTACTTTAGAAGCAGGGGTGGGGGGGCTCCAGGACCTCCTGGCAGAGCCCCCCCACCAGGCAGCACAGGACAGCGGCGGGGCAGGAGGGCCTGGGCTGGGGCCGCTGGAGCTGTCAGCCTGCTCTGCACTGGGGGGGGGCAGGCAGACAAACGGCAGCTTCAACTGCCAGTAAGTGCTGGGGGTTTTTTGTTTTGTTTTTTTAAAGTATGGGTGAGGGGGCAGGGATAGGGGGATGGGGTCAGGGGACTCAGGGGGTCTGGAGGGGGGAGGGGCCACCTGCAGCAGGGGCTGGGGGCCTTGGGGGGGCTGATGGAGGGTGGGGCCAGCCCTGGCAGGAGGAGGGGGGCTCGGGGGGGTTGGCAAGGAGAGGAGCCAGCCCCGGCAGGGTTTGGGGGGCTGGCGGGGGGAGGGGGGCCTGGGGAGTGGGCGGGGCCATCGGGGGTCCCCCCACAGCCCCTTCCCCCCTCCTCCAGCCCCCCCGACCCCTTACTCACCGGCACAGGCCCTGGTGCTGAAACACGTGGCACAGGGACCGTGCCCTGACCCACTTTTTTATAGTTCACTTTTTTTAGACCCCTGGATATCCAGGGGTCTAATTTTCTCCCTGTGCTGCAAACCTGCATTTTTTTGTTCCCACCCATGCCTGTTGCCCCACCTGAAGGGGGTTTGAGGTGGGGCAAGAGGCATGTGTGCACTCATGTGGATGTGCCCAGTGTGTTTAAAATTTACCACCACTTAACATTCTACAGTTTTAGTATGGTTTAGGTGGAATATATAACTTCACTCTTAGATTTATTTTACTGTACTTTGCTTCACTTATTTATGTGCTGAACAGTGATAATAATCCTTGCCTTTGAGGCTTAATTCAATAATTCTAGTGTGGTGTTTCTGTACTATAAGCACCACTGAAATGCCTGTAAATAAACTGATTTTTCCCAATTAAAGGTCTAATTTCAGTACCTTTGTGTAACCAAATGTAATTATGTGAATAAAATTGTAGATCAGGTCTAATTTGCTTCTAAACTGGGTACACATATATCCTATATGAGTAGTCTACTATCTCCGCTACAGTTGTGGTCAGGAACAATTCTTTTCCCTTGGAAAATATCTGTGGAAGCTCAGCTTCACGCTATGGAGGAAACCATGCCAACACTAATATCTGTGACTTCCTGAGGTGTGCTTTTTTGAACAGTGGATGATTGCATTTCTATATTGGGTGTGTGTCATATGTTCTCATTTCTTAGATGGGATCCTCCTCCTTATATACTCTTACATTTATAGTTTATCTTATTTAGAATTCCTTACTGAAGAAGTCCATCATGAAATCTCCATTTTATTGTGTTCTTTCTTCAGAAGTATTAGTGGGATATTTTTACTTTGTCTTAAATCTAAAATCAGAGTGAGGTACTGACCATATCACCTCTTTCTTGTGCCGAGGTTAAAGAAACAATGGAGCCCGTCCTCCACTACCCCAATAGGCCTTAATGGCCTAAAAATGGGACACCTTTATGTTATATCTAAAATGTACCAATTCTGGTATTCCTAACTGACACTACATATTTTTCGATCCCCTGAAAATTACTTTGTTGTGAACAGAATCTTGAAATTGTAGAAACATTTTATGAGTAGTTAATATCAATAAAGAACTTTACATCTTAGGACATTAACCAAATAACCATGGCCATACCCTTATGAGATATGAAGTATTATTATCACAGCTTGAAAACAAGGAAACTGATGCATGTCGGTGAACTGACTTTCCTCAGCATATGATATAGTGACAGAATTAGGATGACAATTCAGAACATTCATGACTCCCAGCTGTAAGCTCACTACACTAGTTAAAACTCTGTCACTCTTAAATATAAAAATTTACTCCTTGGTTCTTGATTTTACTTTATTTTTTTCAATACTAAATACCAGTTGGTATATACCTTGTGGAGGGGTCATAGTCATCTTTCAGAATTGCTTCGGCATTGATCACCATTTGTTTATTCCATTCAACTTTGGATAATTTGATGTGGCGCACAGATAATATTCATTTTACTTTCAGCAGCTCTCTTGAAGTCCCTTCCATCAGTGTCAGAGAGGAGAATGGTTTAGGATACTGTGGGCATGTCTACATGAGATGCCCACTGCACAGTTATTACTGCACAGTCATTTAGTACTTGCAGACCCAAGTACTAAGTGACTGAGCAGTAACTGGTGTTACTGCACAGTAGCATCCCAGCATGGTTGCCTGGTGATGCATGCTACACCGTAGCTCATTAGTACTGCATAGTAGCTTGTTTTCACTGCACAGTAGCATTGTGTCATGGTTTGTGCCCGGCAACGCTACTGCACAGTAATAACAAGCTACTTCAGAGTAGTAATGAGATACTGTGCAGTAAGCATCTTGTCTAGATGCACCCTCTGTGTCCTAGATCTGTACAACTCTCACTTAACTGCACATCCACGAGTAAAAGGTTAATAATCCACTTAACTCCTTTGTTTTTTTAAAGTGTTGGGTTAGATAGCAAACAAG
The DNA here is from genome assembly GCF_030867095.1 of Alligator mississippiensis. Lineage (NCBI taxonomy): Eukaryota > Metazoa > Chordata > Crocodylia > Alligatoridae > Alligator > Alligator mississippiensis. The sequence continues at coordinate 219,185,890 of NC_081824.1, read as the reverse complement.
ATAAACTAACTCTATGTACTTTCCTCCGGTAGGTAGTAACTTCTCAGAATAATTAATGGTTCTGTTTCCCCAGTGTCATTTTGTTCACAGGGCTAATTGGAGTTGGTGGTGAGGGGGATATATATGGGTTCACCTGTGGGAAGATCAGTAGATTGATTGATTGTAAATTGTCAGCAACAGTTCGGTCTTTTGCACTACTTAGCAGATAACACTTACATTAAGCAGTACCTGGGTGAACGATAAAGGCTCATGTAGGTTAGATAGTACAGCTTCTCTTTAAAAGGATGGCCTTTAGCCATTTTAAATCAGATGCAGCCTTCCATTTGCAGGTGTTATGCTTTTCTCAAAAAGATATAGAATGTAGCATAACAGAAACCAAAATAATACTCTGCCTTATGTTGTCATAGCGTTGGTCTTGGTCAATTGGCAGGTCTAGACAATAGAATCCTGATGCAATACAGCACTTTATTTGTATTCCAGAGGGCTCTTCCCAATCCTGGTTATGCTGTGGTAACATGTGTCAGAGCAAATCAAAAGGTTTGTTCATGTACAGGTAAAGCATTCCTTTTCTGTGTTAACAATACAGTTTTTGAGTGTAGATTGAAGTAGCTAAATGATAATCTAATGAATGGAAAACATGATGAAAATGATGTACATGGGGAGGATTCTGGCTCTGTATGCCTTTTTTCTGCTGCATAGGAACTTCAGTGGGGGAACTTCTGCTGCATAGGAGCTTCAGCCATGACACCCTGAAATAGAAAGGAGTAGCTATAACATTGGATATGTTGACTGTCCTATGCTACAAAATAGACCACTGTAAAAGAATTGCTGTAATTGTTCCTAGGACTATTGTAATTTATGCAAGTGTCCAAACCAGCCAATGGCAAGGACAGAATCCTCACGGATGACAGGTGACTTAGAGTCACTACTCTTGCCTCTCTCTTTCTGACCTAGACCTTCTGTAGTGGAACTGTCTATAAGGATGGCAGAGAAACTAACTTTTGTATCTGTTGTGTGTATGTGTATATACAAGAATTTGTGTACATGCATATATATTTAGAGTTGTGTGAATGTATGAAGATGGGACTGTGCACACCTCCCTGTACATGTCCTCTGTGGATCACCTTCCTTTTTCTAGTTTCTCCTTTTTAAATCTTATTTCAATACTTTCTGTCGTGAACCCAAGGTTTTGGTCACTCTCTAGTCAGCACACTTCCTGCAGCTGAGCATTCTAAAGCATACCTTTCTCTGTATGCATTGTCATCACCGTTTTCTGAAATAAAATATTCTTACCTTATCTTAATGCCTTCATTTCCCTTACCCTCATCTTTCTCTCCAACTCTTTTGTCAGCTGCACAAGTGGAAGATTTTGCTGTTTGAATAAAACAATTCGACCTTCCTGTCATTGTATTTCTGCATCTTCATTCCTGATTACACCCAGGCATTGCAGCTGGATATCCATATTCATGTTGCCTTTGCAAAGAAAAAAATTGTCCATCTGCATAGGCTTAGAACCACTTTCCCACCTGAACACAGGAGGCTTTGCCCCATCCATCAAGTTAAGGATATACTCCTGAAACCTGGATTACATAAATGGAACATGCGACAGTTTTCTTCTGGGTATATCATTTTAACATTCTTACGTGACTGCCATGAAAAAGGCAAGGCCAACAACATCAGCTTGGATCAGAGAAAAGTTATTAAAAATAAGCAACCAAACAACCTATAATTCTAAGGAAATAGAGATTCAAAGATATGAGGCAAAATATATGAGTACATAATGTACAGAAAAAACAAAATATTGGGAACAACATTCCATAATGCTAACAAACTTTAATTAACATTACAAGGAATGTATCACCCTGATAAGCTGTTCAGAACACCAAATAAATAACAAGGTGTCTGTAATGAGAATGGTGTTTTAAATTAACTGAGCTATATTAACTCCTAGTAGAGGTAGTCATTTTGCCAGAAATAGCACTACGGGTGAAATGTACTTACCTTTAGAGAGCCTGTACAAAGTCATCCATGGCTCAAAAGACATAGGTCAATCAGGTGCACTTCTTCACAAACTCAGTTAGGTATGAAAGCAGGGTCTATTGTAGACCCAACGGCCATGTCCGCACATGGTGTGGGAGTTTGGTTTCCTGAGGACATCTAGCAGTGGCAGGTTACCCTGAGGGCAGTAAGGGAGGCTGGGGCCAGCACTGTGTTGGCCCAGGCAGCCTTACCTGGGGTCCTGGAGCCTCCTGGGGCTGCAGCAGCAGCAATTCTGCTATGCAGAGCCTGGCAGGCAGCCGCAGCGTGGCTCCATTTGGCCCAGCTCCACTTTTGAGAAGTGCACACTGCCTGTGTGTGTGCTGCTCCACCTTTTTTCTCCATGGGTTTTTTTTGACCCCTGGATAACCAGAGCTCAGAAAACTCCTCCGTGCTGCTCCTTTGCAATGCAGAGAACAACTGAACGTGCAGTATATGGAGCCACACCGCATACCACACGGTGCTCATCAGGACACTGCCAAAGGATATATCTAGATGAGTGCACACATGTGTTTCCCCAGGGTCAAATAGCAGTGGCACGTAGTTGTCTTGGGGTCCGGGGCTGCAGCAGTGATGATCCAGGTACACAGAGCCTGGCTAGCAGCTGGACCATGGCTGTGGCCAGCCATGCTCCAGTTTCGGGCAATGCACGCTGCAGCCACATCATAGTTTCATAGTTGGTAGGGTCAGAAGGGACCTGAGCAGATCATCAAGTCTGACCCCCTGCCATGGCAGGAAAGAGTACTGGGGTCTAACGACCCCGGCAAGCATGCGCTGCCCCGCTTTTTTTTGGACCATTTTTTTAGATTTTCATGTTTTCTAATTTTGGCTCTGTACTGCAAATACACACTGCAAATATGCAACCCGAGGAATCTTTTCACATGCGCTGTGTGCATGTTGCAACGTCTCAAAAGCCTTTGCAAAGAAAAAAATTGTCCATCTGCCTTTGAGAGAGCCTTTGAGGTACCACGAAGTGCACTCATCTGGAAGTGCCCAAAGAGGCTACTTCAAGGCTAGGGCCAAACAGTCAAAAAAGCCTGAGCTTGAATTGATTTAGGCTTTGTAGGTTAGTCTAACCTGGCTAGGCTAAATCAGTTTTGTAACTAGACAGACATCCCAGAAATGCAGGTACATACCTGCAGTGCCTCAAGCTAGAAGCATTTCTAAACTATTTTATGTGCACTGAACATCTGTTCTGTTACAGGTTTAAACCAGTTTCTGATCACTTAAACAGGTTTGTGTGTAAGGTCTGTCCCTAGCCCAAAAGGCAGGGTTGTAAGCAGCTTAGAGGCCAGACCTGTGCCTAGCGAACAAAACAGCACCAACACTGTAGCCGATCAGGTGAGATCAGGGACTGCAGGGGGCAGGGGTGTTGGTCCAGAGGCCAGAAAAGAAAATGGCAGAAAGTCTGCCCGTACAAAGAAGTTAGTTGGAATTCATATTGCAAACCCTGGTTGCTCTGTTTGTTTAGGTGTGGTGCGCAGAGTTGCCGTATAGAGACTATGGGCAACATTTTCAAGTGCTTCTGGTCGACATAGAAATATAAACCTATTGAAGGTCAGTGGGATACGGATTCAGGCACTTAAATTTTTATTCTATAACTTTATCTCAAGATCAGAACAACTAAATTGGATATGCTATCTACAATAAAATGACAACGGATTATTAACCATTTATGCCTCAGGGCATCATCTGGTGTGGTCAGAAAGAATTTCCTTTCTTTTTCCATATTGGGGGTCACAGTCTGGTTTGGGGTACACTAACTGTCCTGGCTTTGGTACATAAATTGGGGTGGCTGGCAGCAACATTTTGTCTGACTTCTTTTTTGAAGCATCTGGGCCAGACCACTGCCAGAGACAGTACACTGGACTAACCGGGCTTTTCCTCTATTGCAGTTCCTATATTCCAAACCTAAAATGAATATAATGTACTTGGGACTAACGCCAGGGTGCAGTAGCTCTGTATTTTTTAAAGAGAATATTATTAAATGCAAAAATGCTTCAGATATCACTCATTCAAATATGACCAATTACTCAACCCAATATTTGGACAGTTTGCTCTGTATTTGTTGCTATTTGCGAAACATCACCACATCAGACTTTCAAAGCTATTCACAGAGACAAATTCCTTAACTCTATTTTTTGGTTTATAGCACTTTTATTTTATTTTCTATTGTAGTACCTACATTTTTAAGCACTACCAATATTTTAAGCCTTACTCACCAACCACTCTTCATCCAACACCCATTCTCACACAAAACCATCACAGCTGCAGAGGTAGGGGAGACTTGTCTGGGACAGTAAAGTAAAGGTTACCTTGGGCCTTCTTTCTTTTTCTCCAGTTCCCTTATAGTTATTCAGGCTCCTTGTGAGCTTTGAGAAATGATGGAAAGGTGACTTCTTGGCTAGTATTGCTTACTAAATAAGGAAGGCATATAAGTCTTTTCCTTTACCCAGGGTGTGGGTAGGAGCTGCTTCTTCCTGTATCCCCTTGAGACTGGAGTAGGATTGGATTTTCAGGCTTTTCTGTGGGTATTGTTCTGGGGCGGGGGAAACCCATTTTTGGGGTTGGGAAAGAATTTTTCTCTTATTATCAGGGTGGTTTGGGAGGTCTAGGATTTTTTGCCTTCCTCTCAGCAAATGGGGGGGGGAGGGGGGAGGGCTAGTGGATAGTTTTAAATTGCAATTTGTTAATGTAGTTGTAATTTGACAGGTTGGCAAGCCCTGTTCCCTGAGCATTGGAAGTAGAGTTAGGAGAGGGCATAGGGAGGGAATAGACATGGGACTCCTAATGTCTGATACAGAAAGGGCCAACCCTTTTTCATATACTGTAAAACCTTGTACAAAAGGCTAGTAAAATCCGATAAATTGCAGTAGGACCAGGTTATTAACTCGGAGAAGGTTAGACCTGAGCACAGGTGTTGTGAATTGCATATGGGAGGTTACTCTGTCCAGGACCAGTAATTAGTAATAGTTTCTCAAATGTTTTCATACCATATTTCTTCAATTATAAGACCCAATTTTTGAAAATGAAATTTCATTGAAAAGTGCCCTTTATCATAAATTTGAATTTAAAAAAAAAATGCTTTAAACTGAGCATCAGAAAATGTGGGTGCACTTAAATCCAACAGGATCTTGTCTTTGTAGGAAAATGGTAACACATTCGCTGAGGCATATTCCTGGTGTGCCAAGCTGCTTTTTGTGGTGGGTGGAACAATGTCCTGTCCTGTGTGTTCCCACATCATGTTAGAGTGTATGACACAAAAGAGTCACACATTAAGTGAGTGATCTCTTTTTCTTGGCCAGCTACAAGAGGACAATGTCCCTTTGGGATGACAGGACTCAGTGTCCATTCAGTGTCCTGTATTTGTTGTGGATTTCAATTGGACACCTGGTCTTTTGGGACAGAACTTATGCCTGAGAGGAATAGGACATTTTGGGTTTTCTTTTTATATACCCCCAGTGTACAGGTAAGTACCATGGGCATGGCTTAGCATTTCTGACTTTCTCCCTTGAATTGGTCCTTTGTATAGAAATTGTTTCATACCGAGTAATTTTATCTCTAAAACCTCTTTATTTTTTATGGTCTGAGTTGCCTAAGCTCCTAAATAGAAGCTGTAGCTTCAAAGAAACCTTCTGAATTTGACTACCTCAAATATTGTAGTACTCCTTTGGTCACGTCCTCTCCCATTTTAACCCATCTTCCTAACCAGCATATCTTCTGTATGGGGTATAGTTGTATCTGGATAGTTGGAAGAGGAAACAGGTCCAGATTTTTTGTACTGTCAGAATGGAAAACCCAAATGGCTGGACAAGATCCAAGAGCCAGATTCAAGCCAAAAAACAGGGTCCAATGAGGTTCCATCTAAGTGGGAAACATGATACTGTGGTCTTTAGTCAGACAGCATGCCTATCTGTGCTGGCTTTACACAGGTCTGTGCAGGAGGGGGCCCTGGGCAATGACTCGTTTAACTACTTCTGAGTTGGGACCAGTGGCTGAATCCTCCCCAGCTGGGACCAGGGTCCTTTCATACTCCCCAACTCCTAATAGACTTTCTGCTCTTCATGCGCCTCTGACCTATACTAGAACATCTAAACCTGGTACAAATTAAGCTTGGATTGCATCTCATACTCCCCCTTTACTGTCTTATTTCTTTGTTTTGTTATCTTCTACATCTGTATTTCCCTCTTGTTTCCTGCCCCCTTGGATCTTTTTTTTTTACTTCTCTCTTGCCCCTCCAACTCTCATGTATTGCCACAGTCCTTAAATTTTCACAGTGCATTTCAGTGCAACCTTGTCTTTGTCCTCAACACTTCTGCACTGAAGAGAAGGCCCATAACTCTGGCAGCCATCATATTTGTGCAAGCCTTCTCTGTATTATAGCCATCTTGCAGAGGGAGAGAAGAGGCTCAGTCAGTGCAGCGATGCAAGAGTCATCTTCCATGTAGACCAGGTGCAGTGTGTTACAGGCATTAAGCAAAAAGAGCAGAGACAGAACATTTCTGCTTCTCTGCAGCCTGGTGTGGAAGAATCTTTAGTCTTTTCTTCCCAGGGATCTTCCAGCTTTCAGTCATATTACTCAGACTGACCACTGAGAAAATGATTTTGTCTCTATTTAGGAACTGACAATAGGTTACATGCAAACTGACAGCTTTTTTCAGCATATTTCTATTCCAGTCTGCCTGCCTGAGCTGCAACAGACTATATTTGTTACTATACTTGGTTTTTAATGAGGAGCTTTCTCTCTTCCAGTTGGATGATATCATTTCAGGGATACTACGAGTATTTATAAGCCCTGTGTGTGTACTATTACTATTTATGTGTTTGCGTATAAGTTAATTAAACATAACTTTCCTTAATGTTTCTATTGAAGATGAAGGAACCAATTTTTTTTCCTGTTCGCATTAATTTTTACACCTGCAAGCAAAATGCTGAATCAGAATCTGTTGCAGTAATAATAGTTTATAGCAGTGAAGCAATAACATCCCAGATAAATATAGTCTCAACTGCCTCATAAATCTGCTAAATTTTCAAATGGTTCCTTCGGTGTTTTATTTAGTAACAACATGATTAAAGAGTTTATAGAATATTAATAATGCTTAACAAATGTGCTGTGTTAAAAAGCTCAAACTACACATCTTGAAAACTAGACTGTGATCTTGGCTGCATTTGAGTATAACAAATACTTTCCTCTGAAGCAAAAGAAAATTCTCATGATAAATATTCAAGAACAGTAAATGTATGTTAATAAACACGATACATACACATGGTCCTGATTATGTTCAATACTGTGTGCGGGGAACTAAATCACATGGATGCCCACTGTGTGTATGGATAAGATCTTCAAATTGATATAGCTGAGGAAAAATCAGTGGTGCCATGTTAGTTTACACCAAATGACAATCTGGCTGTATCTTTATACTTACACCCGTGCACATGCAACTCCAGAATGTTTATCTACATAAAAAAATGTTTATAGAGTATATTAGGAACATTAATTGTTTTTTCCCTAAAATAATACTTTTGTTGTGGTTGTGGTTCCCAGTTTGACAGTGATGTTTAAAGGTACAGCACTGGTTCTTTTTAAAAATGGACCTTGTCTTTTCTGAACCTATCTACATTTTTTTTCCTTTAAAAAAATCAGAAAACTTTTAACATTCCTCTGATTTGGAGGAGCTTTAGTGATGTTGTTTTCACTTTTAACAATAAGAAAAATTAGAATTCTTCGAAATCCAGGGAGAAAGTTGGTTGCAAACAGTGAGCTTTCTGACCTGCTCCAGTTCAGGTAAAATGATCAGCTTTTGTAAATGGCTTCTACAGACTCTTGTCCACTAGTATCTTTACAATAAAACTGATTGATCTTTCCACAATATCCATTTTTAGAAGTTCATCATTGTATGATAAAAAAACCCCCCAGTAAATTAAAACTTGACATTTAAAATCTCATCCCAGAAGTAAACATTCCTATTAAATTGTATTTGATTCTTATCAAATCGTATCTTATCTTAAATCTTATCAAATCTTATCTTACTCGTATCAAATCACAACCTGGATACCTATCACTTGAAGACCTGAAGAGACTTGCTGGCAAATCACTTCTCAACCTTGGAATTCTCTTCTCCCGTATGATCCACTTCCAAGAGGGCAGAGGAAATCCAGAGATGTTCCTGCTCCAACATCATTCCTTTTAGTCCTACCTAAGATTCACAGATCTCTTGAGAATGGATAAGGAGCAGCTGTGTGGAAGCCTGTTGCCTCCATGTTCTGTTTTCTGCTTGCTCAGCCATTTCAAAACATGGCTCTGCCTAGGACCAACTTTGCCTTCAGTTGCTCCCTAAAATTTTCTTGAGCAATGCTGAGAAGAATGGAAGAAGGAAACAGCTTTGTTAATGCTTCACATTATGTATCCAGTTACCCTAACAACTTAGCACCCTAGACCACCGGAGGAATGATGCTGTGGGGAAATCATTGAGCAGACCAGTATACATAGGTCAGAGATCATGAGGAGCCCCTATATACATTCTCATCCCTGGCCCATTCTCAGAAGGACCTTTAGTATACCATACCTTGATGCACTTCCAATAATTTTTATTCCATAGTCTTTTTAAATGTTGCATATATCCAGTTTCTTTTAAAACAGCCTACATTAAAATTTGTTCAACACAATGGTCATTTTTTTCAGATATGAAAAGTGTTTCCTTTATGGAAAAGGGCCTAAAGACTCAACAGATAACGACAGTATATCTATAGGTTTTTTTAAAACCATCCTACACAGTGTAAAAGAGAGTTATACCCTTTAGGATACAATTCCATAAGATGATTCAAAACATAAAAAGACTATTATTCTCTAGAAAATGCTATAGCTCTTGAGAATTTTTTAATATGGAACTCAATTGGTTTAATGTTTGATGGGATGGTTTTCCAAAAGGGGGGAGGAAGGGGGGCATTTATACATTAACTCCTGCCAAATTTTGTAATGTATATAATGATTTTTTGAAGCAAATAGTCAGCCAGGTTTGGTTTTTTTTCCACACAGATCTGATTTTTTGTATTGGTACATGAAAACTATGGAGAAGTCTTACAGAATGTAATAGGAATAAAGCAAATGCTGTTTGGCAAGCTATTTTCTGTTGCTCTTTGGATATTAACCTAGAAAGCTATTGGATTTAATGAGCGAAATTGAGGGGCATGGGGGGGTTGAACTGGCCTATAGAATTTTAAGGAAGTGATATTATATTTTATGGGATGAGTAAAACAACTCTTCAGACTTGATACTTGTTTCCATCCTTGTAGTTTCCCTTTATAAAACTTGTGAGAATTAAGGAAGAATAATTATTCTTTTTTTTTTAGGAACTGAGGAACAGAGTATTAAAAGACTTGCTGAGAATTACACACACAATAAAAAAACCTGTAGCAGAGCCAATAATAAACCCAAGTGTCCTAGCCCCCTGTCCAGTGCCTGAAATCATGTTATTACTTCTCTAACGTAGAAGAGTAATAGGGAAGTTATCATTTCCTTTAAATTCTGTAGGATTGTTCCACAAATGTAGTTGTCATTGGTTATTTTTTAAAACAGACTAAACCTATTTCTCTCTGTTTCCAAGATAATACTAACGATTCCAGGTCAACAGCTTAGGAACAAAATTTCTGCAAAATGGGATTTGAAAAAGCTGAGGGGTAAAAATTAGAGTCCTGAATAAAGGAGTCCATGATTGTAATAGGATAACTTGACAGGAACATTATCTCTGGGATGGAAATAGTTTGTAGCATCCTGTTTATGCTAGTCCCAATCTTTATGGAGATTTATTTTTTTTAAATAAAAGACAGTGCTGATATATGACCTTTACATCTTATATTACTAATGTATTCCAGTACTAATGAGCTGCTAAAGGAATAATAAGTGCAGTAAACTGTGTTTGTCACTGCTAACGAGGGTAGAGAGGTCTGTCTTTTAAGCTAAGTTGAACTAATTGACTTAAAAATAGTAGAAACGTCCCTGTGGGGGGCAGGCTACAGGCAACCATTTTTCTTACTTAAATTGTAACTTTTAATATGTTTGTACTCTTCCATGTGCAAAATCTGTCCCTTGCATTAATTATTCATTCTTTAGCAGCTTTAGGACAGTATACCAAAAATGATGGCAATTTTCCTGCCAGTGCTTGATTTCTAGATTAAAGAAAGATCCCCAAGACTTCAGTATAATTTCTAATAATTTTTCCATGTCCAGTTACTAATAGTTTTTCATTAAATAATAATAATACACCAGTTCTTGCAGCATTTCACTATAATGGAGCCATGCCAATTTAAACCAGCTTAGGATCTGGCCCATTCTTTTTGCTTTCTTTTTATTTTGTCTTTATATATTATTGAACCTGTGCTGACACCAGTTAAGGATATGGCCTGCTATTTATAATTGTAATAAGAATATGCCTAGGTTTATACATTCCCAGGGGCTGATCCAGAGGGGGTAGAGTGGCATGGTTGCACCCTCCTCACCTCCCCCCTTTTAGACCTTGGTGCTGAGGGAGCAGCACCCAGGGACCTTTTTTAAGTCCTCAAAGCAGTTAAGAATTCCTTCCCCTTTGTGCTCAGCGGTACCTCCCCTCACCTCCCATTTCTCTGCTCCCCCTGCCTACTACAGCTGCTGTCTCTGACAGACCGACATGCAGGTAGAAAGCTCCAGGGCCACTTTTGTTCTTTTCCAGCTGGGCTGTATGAAGAGTCGGGCTCAGCTGGGGACAATGGCAGTGGCAGGTAGGGCTAGGAGAGAATGGGATGTGAGGGGATGTTGCTGAGCATGGAGGGGAAAGGAGGGGGTGCCAGGGGAGTGGGGAAGGGCAGAATTCTTACCCAATTCAGGGACTTAAAAAAGAACCAGCTGTTGCTCCTGCAGTGTGGTCTGTCTTCCCCAGTAGGCAAGGGAAACTGGGAGCAGGCATGCAGACACTCCTGCGTCACCAGTCACTGCTTCCTTGCAGCCCCCTTTACCAAATCCTGGATCTGCCCATGCACATTCCTACATGGTCCTATGTTTATAGCCCAGGACAAGCCAACAGGAGATCTGGTTTCTTCTTCTTCCATTACTGTGGCTTGGTTTGCTTATCTGTAAATATGAAAAGCAATACTTGTATACCTTAGTAGGATGATGATACTCCATTTTGAGCTCTTCAAGCATTGAAGTTCAAACCAATATTTACTTATTATTAATGAACCTGTTTCTGATGTCTGTACTCAGACACTATGTCCATTAGCTTTAGTAGGACTTTTGACTAAATAAGAATGTTATGGTTAGGTCTAACAAGAGTATAAGTTTGGATTTGATTACATAGGCCTTTGTATTTGTTTCATAATATTTACCTGAGCACATAGGCGACTGGTTAGGGAGTGCACAGGGGTGCATGTGCCCTCCTGATGGGGCCGGTGCTCCCCCCTCCGACAGCCGACACAGATGCTGTTGGTAGGGCTGGTGCCCCCCCTGACAGGGCCGCCACCATCAGCAGCTTGTGTGGGTGCCCCCGCAGATTCAAGCGGCACCAGTCACTTATGCCTAAACACAATATCAAGATGGGTTAAGTAGCATGTATGAGGTATATATTTCTAGGTGGATTTTTTCCTAGATAGAGGTTAGGGGATTGTCTGGTTTGAACTTCTTTCTTTAGTCCATGGGAGTTGAAGATGCATCTCCAGTTTGGTGCAGGCAGGAGTGAGACAAATTGTTACAACTTTCACCACATTAGCTAGAACTTGGTTTTAATCTGAAAATATCAAGTTTGATAACATATTTTTTATATAGTACAGACAGATCTCATCTTTAGCCGATCAGATTGCTTTAGGGTTAGGCACCATTCTCTAAACTATTTTTTAAAAAGTATAAAACCATAATACATTTTCAGAAGGGAGACTTAAGAAGCTGGTCAAAAGCACTTGAATTCAGCTTGCATGTTTCTAATCAGAAAAGTTCTAACAGTTTCCTTTCCTTTGCCTCATGTCAATCACAGTCATTGGGGATAAAGTTTAGAGGCAGTGTGCAGGAGGAACATACACAAGCCTGCTTGTCTGTTAACCAACTTTAAGTGCGTACCTCCCAAGTACCTCTTTGAAATATTATTCTCAATTTAGCTCTTTGCTGCAGGTGTCAAGCAACAAATTTCAGATCCCGCTTGTGCTGACATTTGCTCTTGGGGAGAAGGAAATTAGATTTCTACTAGTCTGAAACCAGAAACAAATGTTAGAACTGAGAGTAGTTTGCTTGAGCCATAAGTTATAAGACTACAAAAAATAATGAAGTTGGTAGCTGAAGCTGCTTTTTCACTCATGTATATGGAAGTTAGAATGATCCCTTCTTTTTAAAAAGTAGTAATTTAAGGGTAAAGATTTTTCTGACTCTGATTTCCCACTTCAGAATTGTCTGGCATATCCAGGATTACATTCCCTTACAGTCTAATACATGCTGGGTCAGATTCTGCCAGTTTAACATGGTGCTCTGCATTGGGTAAGGGAATAGTTTTAAAGCCTTCTCCCATTTGCATGGGCCACATCCCAGAATTAGAGATGATTGATACTCAGGGGGCGGCGGGGAGACAGAGATAGAGGTGAGAGACAGGTGATAAAGACTATAGTTCTATCACCCTTGTCCACATGGCCCAGTGAAGGTGGGTAGATGCATGAGAAGCAGTTGCAGAAAGAAGTGTCCTCCTCCCTGGGATTTCCAGGGGCAGAATAATCCCAAAGCTACTTCTGGCGAAAGACAGCTCTGCAGTGCCTCAGGGTGCAGACAGAAGTCACGGTTTAAATGTTTCAGATGCCTTTGAAATACTTCAAAGAGTCACCTGTAGAAACAGCCCTGTGCTTTGAAATGCTCCAAAAGTGACTGAAGTACTCCAAAAACGTATCTTTTGAAATGAGGTTTTATTTTGGAAACATTTAACTTCTGGTCCCAGCCAGTCCAGACAAGATTCTCCAGCAACAATCCTTTCTCTCTTTCTGCTCCAGTGAGAAGGGTAAAGGAGAGGTTATGGGGATTTGGTGGGAGAGGCAAGGGAAGAAGTTGGATGGGGGTGGATGGAGAGGCCCCCTGTAGTGTCCCTTGGTTGGAGAGCTATGACATTTTGAATCATCCCAGCCAGGTGGGGGACAAAAACACATGGTCTATACTTATCGTACAATTGGAATTATACCTTTTTAAAACATTTCCAATTCTTTTGCACTTGAAAACATTTCAAAAGTTACTTCTGTACTCACCCAACCAAACCACAAACATGAAAGGTAGGATTTTCAAAAGATCATAGTACTGGCTCAGCTACCCCCCTTCAAACCAGTGGTAAAGTCCTGGATGATTTCAGTGGGAATTAAGAGTTAGACCAGTGCTGATCCCAAGTCTGAAGTGCTTACTCAGGCAAATTGCCAAATTCAGCATTGGTATAAATAAATACAACACTCATTAAGTTTGAAGATATATCTGAAGTATGCAAGATAACTATGTTTCAACTGGGGTACTTGACTGCAAGGTGAGGCCTTTTCAATCCATTCTGTACCTGTGCTCAGTGCCGTAGCAACAAGGTTTGGCACCTGGGGCAAAGCCCACAGAAGCACCCTGCCCTCGCCCCACACACAGCTCTGAGGGGCATCCCCCCCATGCTTGCCCAGGAGTGCATTTAGTGGCAGGTTCCACCCTTCCCCCATCTCTGCACCCCCACTCCCCTGATGAGTCACTTGCGGCTCTGTCCCATGCCCTGCCCTGGCTGGGCAGCACCTACTGGCTCCCCTTTGCTTCAGCACCTGGGGTAGTCACCCTGCTTTCCCCCCTCTTGCTACGGTAGTGACTGTACTGACATTCTTAGTTTATTTATCAAGCTATCTGCAAAGTGTCATGAACCCCACTGTAAGCTGAGGGGTTCTTGGGGTGCCACTCAGATTTTCTTGTGTTTATTTTGCTGGCATGGTGTGTGCTGTCTCATTGGAAAGCCAATGTTATCCTGTGCCCGTTTATGTCACTTTTATCATTGTAAAGATAATGTTATGCTGTTTATGTATATCTTTATTATTTTGGACATGGTTTAGCCAAGGAACTGAAGGATGCATACTTCAGGAAAAGGGAATAGGTAAAATTGCTAGTTATCCCTTGCCATCATGTTCTAAGGCAAGGAGAATTTCCACTCCCAGACATAGGCAGGAGAAATTATGGGGCTGGGCACCCAAGAAATTGTCTGCCTCTAATGGGGAAATTAACTCCTCTGTTAAAAAAAAAAAAAGAGGCATCTGAGAGAGATGGCCCATCAGCTAGAATGACAGGTGTCCCAGGGAAAGAAATATCTAGAGAATTTTGAGCAATTAGGACAGTGCTGACAGAGAAGGTGGGAGACTGGCCTGGAGTTTTGTAGAAGGCTATTAGGGCTGTGTGAAGCTTCAGGTGCTGATTCGATTTGGAAGAGATTCGGCCCGATTTGGCAGCCGAGTCTCTGAATCCGAATTGAATCAGGAGACCCATTAAAAGCTCTGAATCGATTTGAAGCTCTCTGAACTGATTTGGAAAACATTCAGAGAGCTTTGGAGATTCATGGAGTCCCTGCTTGCTGCCAAAGGGAGCTGCTCCCAGACTCCCTGCCGGTAAGTAGGGGGCGGGCTGTAAGAGTGGGGAGGGGACCATGGGGGTATTCTTGCCAGGCCCCATCCCCTGCCTGCTCCCCCAGCCTCCCTGCGTGCCCCCGATACCCGCCCGTTCTCCCAGTCCCGTCAATGGCTACCCCACCTGGCCCCAGCATCCCAGCTCTTTAAAAAAAAAAAAGCCCTGCACTCACCAGCTGCTGCAGCAGCCATCAGGGCTTCTGGGGGCTCATGGCAGAGCCTCCCATGCAGCATGGGGCAATGGGGGGTGGCGGGGATCACCCCCCCACACTTGACAGCAGCTGGTGAGTGCAGGGCTTTTGTTAAAGAGTTGGGATGCTGGGGCTGGGCGGGGCAGCCATTGACAGGGCTGGGAGAGCGGGTTGGGGATGGAGACTGATTGATTCAGAGATTCATCTGATTTGGCAGCAGTCAAATCTCTAAATCAAATTCAGCCAAATTGATTTGGGACAGTGATTTGAATCACCGAATCAAATCACTATCCCCCGAATTGACCAAATCAGAATCCAAAGGGAATACTAGCCACTCCGCACAGGCCTAAAGGCTATCTGTGTGTTATATCTGGTCTTTGAATTTCTCCCAGGCTGAAGAAGGGTCCAAAGCCCCAGCAGCCAGGGCTGGCAGAATCACCAGGAAGCCTGATTTCTGGAGATACTGGCAGGACTCTCAGGAGAGCTAGGTTGTAGCCAGCTGAGAGGTTAAGAAACTTTACTTACCTTTTTGTTCTGTCTTGAAATTTATGGTCAGTTTATGTTGTATGATTCTTTTCTTCTCTAATAATCCTTTTGTTGTTTTGTTGCCTCTCTAATTGCCTGGGGCAGAAAGTCATCTTTGGGGGGAACGATATTCCAGGCTTCCCCATTCTATGAGGGAGACCACCACCCAAAGGAGAGTCTATCTGGGGCTGCCAGAGAATCCCCTGCTGTATCTGTGAGGTCTGATATAAGGGCAAGGGAGCTGAGGCTTGCAGGGATAAGGAATTACTGTATACCTTGGTTTGGTTTGTTCCTTGGGACAAGTGGCAGGATAGCAGGGATGTACTCAGCTCGTTTAATAAAAGGTATAATTTTGGAACCAAGAGTTCTAGATTTTTGTATTTCAGGACAGCAGGGAGTAACTTGAGATTCTAGGGGCACCCCATGGACAGGTTTGTGTCACCAGGTAAAGGAAAAAGATTTTGACAGTGGTGCATTATGTATTATATTTGTTTTTCAACTGTTTTTCATCTCCAAAGCTAGCCTGCAGCTGTTTCAAACTACTCAAAAATGAAAAAAGACAAATTGTAAGAAGCACTGTGTTATTTGGATGGTTTTTAGATCCGCAATGAAAATTCCTTATTCTGTGAGAAGAATCCCACTCTATCCAGTTGAAATTATGTAGTTGAAAATAGTGAAGAGTCCATACAAATGCTGCAAAGGGCCATCCTAAAGATGATTTTTGTGTGTATTATTTGACGTGAAAGCATATTTATGGAATCCTTCCAGAGCCCTGTTAGCATATAGTTAATGATATCTTTTCCACACCTTCTTCATTCTGCAGTTGTGTTTCCATAAGTACATGCTTCCGCTGTAAGATTTACATTCTCTGATACCTCTCTTCTCTTCTCACAATGACATTTGTTATAGCAAATTTTCTGCAAAACACACAGCATAATGTATGTGTTGTTTTTTCAGTAGATGCTGTAACTAGTCCCCAGCCACTTGCTTAGCCTAGACATTTCAAGAAAGCATGAATAACAAATCTTTCAGCACCCTTTAACTGTCAGAAGGAGACTTGTCTACTTTTCAAATGATGACCAGATGATGACTAGAATTTGCTGGCCTCACACCAATAAACCAACTGTACCTGCCTCTTTGGATGCTCTGTAGTAAGGCAGATACTAGCTAAGGGTTCTGCTTTACCTCTTTGCAAACCTTATAAAAAATCCTGATCAGATAAGGGTTAAATAATTTCCATCAATATGGATTTTTTTCCCCTCACATGTTTTTCAAAAAAGGAAATTTTCAATATTTATGTTTCAATAGTCTGGGTTTTGAAAATGTCAAAATACCCAAAATAATATATTTCAATTTGGATGTGCTACACAGTATTTCATGCAAATCATAGACTGGTTCTCCATATCCTCATTCTCTTATATGAGTAGGGCTTCCTGTCCTATACATCCCTGATGCAACATTTCCCTTCACTAAGAAGGAAGATTGTGATGCAGAAGTGGGTTGTAGTACTGATCTCTGACCTACAAAAGAGAATTAAATATGTGGAGTTTTCATAGTCACTCCCACAATGTTCCACAGTAACATTTCTGAATCAATTTGATATTTTTTTTTAATCTGTTTTTGGATTTTGCACTAAGTGGAAATGTCCTGCAAGGGGGGGAATCATTTTCTGACCAGCTGTAGTACTGACCATAGAAGCATATGTGGGGGCTTATCTTGTTTGCCCTTTCTTTCATGGATCTTTCTTGTAGGTAGCAGATTGTATTCTATACTGTAAAGTTTATAAAGTAGAGATTAATGTCTTTATTTTAAATGCATTTAAATGCTCAGTTGATAACAAATAATAATAAATAAGGCATGGTTCTTAAAGAAGTGATGATGTGTCTGCTTGAGACTGATTTAACACAGTTTTTCAGAACTATGGGAAACCAAGATTGTAGCAAGTATATTATCAAAAACCTGGAGTAAGCAGTACTAAATCTGAACAGCTTTGGCGGGAGTTTGGCAGATATTTTTCATTTCTTGATAGGATGGATTTTTTGTCACGCTTGGATGGTCCCATGGTTACTACTGCAGAAGAGTCCATGGCCTAGGGCTCTTTCTTTGGAGCATGAGTTGCATGGGGTACTTGTTGGAGAAGCTGAATCCTTTTTTTGTAAATTATTTGAATGAAGACTGGATACTTCTCATAGTATTTGTAGGATGTGAGTTGTAACAGATGTATTTTACAGATCAATATTGCATTATTTTAAAGGGTTCAGTATGCTTCAAGCTTTTTTTTTCCTTATAAGCAAACTATTTTTTATACCAGGCTGCTTGCACATAGTGATTTACCTATTGGGCTAAGTCATGACCATTCCTAATTCTCCTAAAAATCTTATTATTATCACAGGGGAAAGCTATCTATTGGTAGAAGAAATGAAATGATTGTTTTGGAGCACGTGTGATATTTCATATACATTGATTTCTTTTGCTCTGCTGCTAATCATGTAGATTTGTAATTTTTCATGACCAGTGTTGCAACGGAAGCTCCTTAAAAAAGGAATTGGTACAGTAAGAGGGTGAATCACAAAATACCTTGTTGCAGCACCTAAATCTGGACTGGTAATATGCAGCATTAAAGGGCCAAGTGCCCGCAGAGAAACTGGAATACATTGGTTGGAAATTAGCATGGCAAGTGAGAATTGAACAGTTTGAGACAAGAATACATTGGATCCTAGAGCCTAAAATCAAGCACTGGGTTCATAAGTGGGACTACCCCTGAAATCCATGATAGGTAGGATGAGATGTTCAAGAGGTCTAACCAAGAAACATGGGAGCACAAGCTCTATCATAAATCTATTGGATATATGCTCCTAAATCACTTAGACTTTTGAAAAAAAATCCCTTAACTGGGTACACATATCATACGCAGGCATAATTATGGTAATCCCCATAAATCAAGTGAAAAATACTACATTGTACATTACATATGGAGGCCCAGGTTCTGCACTGTATTCTGACTCTCTCATCCTGTATTCCTCAGTTAGGAAAGTCCTCTTTCACTAGCTGTATTTTCTGAGAGCAGGGCTCCACACCATCCTCCCCTGCATAGGTGACACTCCTTAACGGGACCAGTGCCCCCCACAACAGCCAACACTAATGCTATCAGTAGGACTGGTACCCCCCTGACAGGGCCACCACCATCAGCGGCTTCTACGGGTGCCCCCCCAGATTCAGGAGGCACCAGTCACTCATGCTCCCTAGCAGCTACAGAGAGGCACACCAACCACGGTACAGGAAGGGGTGTGTTATGGGTATCAGCAGAGTAGACCATCTTTCAAAGTTGTTGCAAAATTCAGTATCCCCTAAAGCTGCTATCATCTAATCTCTGGATTGGGACCAGAGTTCAGAAAGTTTGAAGCTTCCTGTGTTCCCATATTATCTTGAACTGTCCTTCTGGAAGGTGAATAAAGGAGCAATATTTCTTTCATATTTGTACGTAAACTGCTAGTCTCTGACTTGATGGTGCCAGACAGGCCTCAGAACAAATTACACTGTTTGAAGTTGCAAATTTCAACAGGATGGTAGTAATTTTGCAACAACAAAAAAAAGTGCTTTACAACTGATAAGTTGTCTCAACTGTAGACTGCTGGAAGGAGAATATATAAAAATGCATTTTCTGCTTCCTTGATTCTGTAATAATTTTTGACTGGGGCATCACCCATAAGATAAAGAATAATTCTTGATTCAAATGTGGAAGCTCTTAGGCTCTCTGAGAATAAATAATAAGAATTTGTAGGCAGCCTTAGCTCCAGTGTTAGAGTGCAATCTAGCCATTGATATCCCTTCTGCTAATAGTTTGTGGCCAGGTGTAATAGTTTGTGGCCTGTTGGCTTACTTCCAGTGCTTTGCAATATCCAGTCCATGTCAGCAACTTCTAAGTACAATTAATTTTGTATCAAAGGTAAAAAAAGGTAATGTTTCTGAGTGGTTTTTAAGAACATACAAAGCTTCTAGTTGAGGGGATGAATATTTTCAACAAGGGCAAAGATCTAACAAATAACATAGCTGGGATTAGTACCAGGCAATATTGTAATGAAACTGAGGCAGAACCAAGCACCAGATTAAATATAAGTGTTTATCCTTGAAAACCTTCTCATCAGTACATTCAAAACCAAGTAACATTTTTCCAGTAACTGCTAACGTCAAATAAGTCTTCAGATAATTTCACAGCCACAATTCCTCCAAATCAGTCCCTCGATTAAACTCCCTTCACATCCTATCGACTGAACCCCCAAGAAACAGTTTTTCCAATTACCCTATTCTATTCTTTAGGTACTTATCCCAAAGGAGGGCCAATAGGAACATTCAAAAATGGTATAAATATCTTAAAATTCCCCTTCCACGCAGCTGCTGTCACTACTTTTCCCAGCAGCAGCACAGGGAAAGAATCAGCATCTGGCATTTTTCTCCATGACAGCGCAGGGAAGGTGACTGCTGCCAAAGATTCCTGTTGCTGAAAGCCACCTAAGCCCCATGACTGAGAATCAGATCCAGTGACTGTACAGGATGGATCCTGTCCATGAGCCATAGGTAGCCCCTGTGATACAGAATAAACATGTCTCTAATACAGAAGACAATATGCAGGAGATCTTTCTGAAGTTGCTTAAGTTTTTGTAAGAAGACCTAGATATAAATCAGGTCATTTATAAAGCAGGTGAAGCAGAACTAGCAATAATCATCTTTTAAAAAGTGGAGAAATAAAGTCAGAGGGTCAAGAAAGCGTCTAAATATAAGGTGACTGTTATGTTTTATCATTCTAGATAAAGTGTGTCATTGAAAATACCTTCACTGTTAACCCACCTGTCTGACATGAATGTTTCATTTGGAAAAGGATGTACATTTAAATATAGTCACAATGTTGTGCCTTAAGCATTAAAATGATAGCTCAGCAATCCTGGATTTATTTTGAGTTAGACTCAGTAAAGGCACTTAAATACGTACATTAAGATTATGACACTGCTGTTCTAGGCACTCTTAATCAGGCTATTGGAGTTTGGACTTTTTATTCCATCACTATTTCAAGAATACAACTATGTAGGAAGTGTAGAGATATTAGAATCCTATGTTAGAGGAAAATGGATGAAGCTGTGAAAATAAAATAAGAAAAAAAGCCTAGCAGTTTCTTGAGACCAGCCATTGGAGACAGTGGTAGTCATAGACTACACAAAAGCTATAAGAGAGTGGGCCTTGCAGGTGTGTTGATAATGAGATGTCAATGGATGGAACATATAGCTCTAGTGAAACTATGATTAGAAGGCCAGTGGATTGGCTAGAAATTCAAAAAAGATAAAACCTGGTAAACGAGATGGGATTTAGGAGAGGGGTTTTTTTAAGAGACGAAAGGCTAAAAAAAAGGACGAAAATAAATAAAAGTGAAATTGAATGAAGAAGAAACTGTGCAATCATTGATATAGTGCAGTTCTATAAATAGGTCTACCATAAAAATAAAACTAGTATACTGAAACACCACTTGTCAGTTATTTTAAAGATGAACCAAACTGGAGCAGTTGTTATGGTAGATGTATTTACCACATGGATTCTATTTGGCAAGAAAAGAAACAGTCTGAAAATTGTGCTCTGAACTTGTGCACAGAGAAAAATAAAACTGCATTCTTTAGTTATAGATATTTTTAAGATAAATATAATTTTAAGTGGGTAAATGAAGGAATGAAAACACTATTTTTTCATGGTACCAGCACATAGCCATGGTACAAACACAAATGTGCGTTAAAATATACAATATAGTACCCTCTACATACACTTATATTATACAGATACACAAGCCTTCAACATTCAGCTTGATAAAAGGCTTGTTACATCAGCTATGTAAACCCATTTAAAATAATACCCATTACAACATCTCTTGATAACACATAAAGTGTTTGGATTTTAACAACAGCATTTCAGCAACTCAGATGTTGCTCAAATGTATCATGGCAAAGTTATTAAGAATATTTTATGTACCCATCTCTTACCCATCTCTACAAAGAGATGCAATTTGGAGAAGGAAATAGAAACTAAATGTGTGCAGTGTCTGAAAACTATGTAATTTATTTAGCCCATTAGCTCTTTAACCAGATGGTCCATATACTTAGATTTGTTTTCTAAACTCAAGGCTATACATAATATTTACTTAAATGGAACATTGATAGATTTAGAAATATGCTTAATATTTGCTTGAACTTCTTCCATGTTGAAATCTTGTCAATATAATAGCTTGTCTTATAGCTAGAAATCACTTGGACTGAAAAAACAAAAATAACCTTTCAGGGGCCGTTTGAAAAATTGAAAATTCTCTCAAACTTTTTGGGGTTGAAAATTGTTTGTTTGTTTTTTTAATGGAAAGTATTTGATTTTTTTCTCCACCTTTTTCTTTTGTATTGGAAAACCCCATATCCCAACATTTTTTAGTTCTCAGACAAAAAAAAATGTAGGTTCAACTAGCTCTCATGTCTGTGTATGTGTACATTTTTTGCATCTCTCTCTAACCCTGGTATCTGAGCACCTCAGTAGTTTTTAGCTCCTTGAAATGGTTTTAAATGTAACATTGTCATACTTTTTAAGGATTCAAATGTTTTGCCTTGCTTTGCTCATAAGCTAATGCCTCTTTGCTTTTCTTCTTGTGATCCCTCTTTTTTCTTTGTTTGCTTTTTAAGAAACATTTTTTACTGGTCAAGATTTCTTTTCTTAGCATTTCATTCTGACTGCTTCTTTCTTCAGCCCAGTAGCGCATCCTGCCACCCTGTATCATAGTTCCAACACTGGTGCTTGTTACTGTCACCCTTTGTCACAATGCCTTCCTCAGTGAGTAGTCCCAACCATGTAAATGACAACCTCATGTGGATACTGCAGGAATTCTTTTACTAAATTAGCCTTTAGCGTATGCATAACTTTTAAAAAGATAGGGTGTTATGCTACAGAGAGGGTGGAATATTTATCAGATCAGAAGTGGTTCTCATCATGCTGTGAGTTACAGTTCAGAAAAATGCCACTAGTGTTATTACCAGCAGCCCTGTAAGTAGCTGTAAGAGCTGCCAGGAAAGCTCTGAAATCGGGTATTAACCCTTGTGCTGCCTTTATTTTTCCACTTGACCAACTAAATGAATGTAGATAGACCCTTCCATTAGCTGTACCGTTATATATTGTTGCCAGTATTGAATTAGGGTATGATCATGCAAATGCATGGTAGTATCTTCTAGGGGACTACTCTCAGTTGTAAGAGCTACACCCAGAGTGAGCACTATATTATATTTCCTGCTTGGGCTCCACAAATCTAATGAAGTTGCTTGTCCATATTAGGTTTTATGCTGTAGTTGTGAACAGTGTGTCTGTCCCATGCTATGGAACCTAGCAATCCGAATTGGATCACAAGAGCATGTATTGTTACCTTATACACTCTTGTGAGAGCGGGCATTGACTTGCCACTCATGCATATAACAAGTTCTCCACTATTCCACAAGTAGATCCAGTGATTTCCAAGTGGGAGAGGGGAGAGTAGCTGGTATGGATGAGTAAAATCTCTATGAAGAAAAGAAACCTTTCAAATCTGCTGAAAAATTCATGCTCAGTTTTACAGAAACTATCCTTTCGTCTTCAAAACGATGTGTATAACACGATATAGTGGTAGAAGCGTTGACTCCTGCAGTGCTCCTGTGAGACTGTCATTTAATGGGTTAACTTTGAGATTCCCTCCTGGTACTGCTCTTTCTAGAGAGAAGGAGGGTTTGTTCCAAAGTCCCCTTTTATTCATTTAAACACTTTGCTGCTAGAAAATAAATGATGCATTTATATCAAATGACCATAGGTAATGGCTTTAATGAGAGAGCCACTAGTGGAAATGCTAGTATTTTAGCACTGTCCTGTGATGGCTGTCCTAAGTTAAACTGGAAAGAACAGAAAAGTCAAATTATGGTAAACCTCAATAGTTTCAGAGGAAATGATGTGAATTCCAAACAGGCAGGAGTTGTGCAGTGAAAGTCAAGTAAGGACCACAACTATTTCTTTGTAGAAGTTCCAGTTGAGTATTAGAGATAATATGTCTAGGAGTGGTTGCCTTTCCAAATGGAAAACAGAAGGGGGAACACTGTGTATGTCTAACCTTTATTCAGGCTAATGAGAAAAAGCTTTGGCCTGTGTTCACTCAGTGTTAGTGTTTTTCTTGGAAGACTCACTGGCCATCTTATATGGTATATATATACTGCACAATGTCACCCCAGATGTAATTTATGATGCTTGGTAGGCATTTGTTTGAATATATTTGGTATTGTCTATTAGGCTTGTTTGGTATGTTCCTTTTTAAAAAAGAAAACCAAAACCCAGAGACTAACACAGCCCGAAACACACACACACACACACACACTGGTAATTCAATATCAGTGGCACAATGAAGTAGACAAAGGAGGAGGACAAGACCCCACAGCTTGAACACTGATCCTGTTTTGGTCCCTCAGAAGTATTTGCTTTGGAAAAGATGCTAGGCCATTTATGTAGGCACTAAAATACAGTTGCACATTAAAAGAAAAAATAATGTTAAAAGGCACATGCAACAAGACATACATGTTGTGTCAGGAAATAAAAACAATAGTTTGTGGATATTGAAGCAGAAATAGCGTTTAAAATGAACACAAACTAAGGGGCCATTTCCTCAGCTGGTTTAAATTGACCTCAGTTGTGTGACATTGATTTATACCAGCTAATCCTCTGAGTCAAGGGGTGTGTAGACTTACGTGATAGGAGTCTGTGTGTTTCAACTATCTTTTATTATTGATTTACCAAAATTAGGACTCTTTCTAATAGAGAGGAGGTCTGAAAGCAATCAATAGTGTTTATCTTAGGAGACAGTGGCTCAGGCTGCAGTGGAAAGAGGTGTAATTCACCCTTTTCCTCATTACTGATTGTGTCATTTAGTATACTACTGCACAAAGCTCTAGGTTTTAATGCTGTCAATCCTTTAATTACCTGCTCACCAAATATGTTAAAAATCATTTAAAAGTGTTAATCAGGCATTTTTAATATGTCTTCCTGCTCCCCCACTCATATTCTGCTTGCAAATCACTACAACTTCACTTTGTGATTTGTATTGGAAAGATTGTTTTTTTTTTCCGGTTCATTTCACTTTATTATCTTTTAGCATTGCTGTGACATCCACTTATATATCTTTACTGCAGTTGTATCTTGATGAGATCAGATTGCCCACTGCAGCTCTATCACAATAATAGTGAAATAAAATTCATACCACCTTGCTTTCTTTTGATGAGCCACTGTATCCTGGCTTTATGAGGAAAAAAACAGCACATAAAAGAACGACAAAAACATTTTGCATTCAAAATTGCTCTGAATTAAAACAGTTTGAACCTTTTAAATAAACTCAACTTGAATAAAATGAAATAATAAGGCTTTAAATCTCAAGACCTATGTAAATAATTTTTTTTAAAATGATTTACAGACTCGTTTAGTTTCACCAGAGAACGCATTTCAGTTTCTCTGAATGAAGGTATTTCTTAATAGTCACTTTCCATTGCCAGAATTTGTTTAGTAGCAAGCTCTAAAGCCTGTCTGTGGCCATGCTGTTTATTGCAAAACTAATGTTTTGGTTTAAAGTTTTATAGCAATGTATTTCTGGGCTCTTGTTTGCAGCATTTCCTAGTTACCAAACCAAAATCATGGACTGGCATATCCAGCAATGTGCAGTTAATGAAATTATAGTAGCATGTATTACTGGAGGCATCATCTTTTTGGCAATCTTATTACTACTGAGTCAGATGGCAACTTCAGGAGGAAAATCCCATCAGAAGGAAGGGGAGGACTCAGTGCAAGGGTCCCCTCACAAACTTTATGTGGCCCCATCCCATTGATAATGGAGGGGTTAGGAAAGCCCCAAATGTTGTAGGTCAGCTCTGTTGATTTTGGATGTGAACCATTTCACCAGGAGAAGAGCAGCTTTGCTGGTCTTGCTCTTTTTGGCAGCCTGGCTTCAGAAAGTGCCTCATTGTCTTTGCCCTGGCAGCCATTTAGTAGTAGCTGTACAAGGAATTTGCAGAGCAATCCATCTCCAAACTGTATTATTTCCTGCTCAGAAATCAGATGTGGAATGGGCAGCGGTGCAACAAAAAGTGTCTCCTGAGCCACATCCTTTCATCTACAGTCCCATTCCCAAATATTTACAGATCCCTTTCTCTGTGGATTCTGAGAGTGGCTATATTCACAAAAGGGAAAGTGCTACAGAGATGGTCCTTCTCATTTCAGCATAACATATTGTAGATATATGTGGGGGATTTATATGCCCAGATTGCATGGAGGAAGTCTGGGCCATTATCGTTTAACCTTTCTATATGGAACCAGGGATTTGCAAAGGAGGTCACAGCACCTGATCCAGCTCTTTTAAAGTTATTGGTAGCCTGCTGAGTTTAGAAGGAATGTGTTACAGCCAGAGAACTTTATAGCATAATAGCTGTATTATTTTACAATTTGGGCTGGGTCTTAACTTTCTCCTTGAACTACCGCATCTCTTCTCACATTGTATTTAGGAAGGATACTGCTGTGTACAGTGTTGTCAGTCCTTTTGCCAATCCTTGTAATAATATCTGGCATTTTCCATAAGGCTCCAGCTGTTGGAAGCATGGGATTGGATGAGATTTTCTGCTTTTGTGTCTTTGTTTTTAAAGTAAGTTTGAAGACTTTCTGGTTACAGAGAGGAGCTTGAAAACATGACTGATGTACCTAATGTCTCAGGAACTGCAATATATTCATTTGTAAAATATCATGATTTGGGGGCAATTTCATGATTTTGAACACTTGGTGTTATCAATACTGAGCGCATAGCAACAGCACACAAGGAGTTCCATGGACAGAGTGAGGCTTATGATGACTGGGGCTAGGGACAAAAATTCCACATAAACCAGTATAAGTGATCAGAAACTGGTTCTAATCTGTAACACAGCAGAAGTTCAGTGCACATAAACTGCCTTGAAAATGGCCAAAACCAGATAAGGTTTAAGATAAACTTGGATAGTTGTAGTATCAGACCTAACTGATTTAGGTTTAATTGGTTTACTGAACTTTTGTCCTAGATCCTCTCCAGATTCAAGTTAACTCACAGTCCTGCAGCATCCAAAGATGCTTTGCACTGCACCTGCCTCACATACCACCCCCTCACAGGCTGGGCGGGTTAGCCTTGGCCCAAGCTGTCTGCTCCAGTGGAACAGGAAGGCATGCTCTAGCACCCCCCAGCTTCTGGCCTGGGTCGCTTCAGGCATGTGCTTGCATTTGCAAAATCAAAAGTGAATGTCTATTCACTCATTTATCTGGTCAATCTACACAGCTTAGACTAACCTGTGAAGTCTGAATCAATTCAGCCCCAAGGTTTTTCACTTTCTCTACTTAGCCATTGTGACCATGAAGCTTGCATTATTCCTATAGGACTTATATCATCCATCACTCCAACTGGTTATTTTTATTAACAGACAAATTGTTACCTAGCTAGAAAGAAGGTGCCATATTCATTCTGTTCCAAATGAGAAAATAATGAAAATCCTCCTTCCTGAAGAAAACATCCCCCTAGCTGTAGGAAAAGATGCAGTTTGAATCATGATATAACATTTCTTGAAAGTTTAGATTTGTTGTGGTGTCACATCTGCTGTGCTACAATTACAGGCGTTCCATCATTTCTATTATAAATCCACATTTTAGAGGGTTATAGTTTAACTCTTTGCAGTCACTCTGCTTTGAAACTTAGTATAAAAATCACAGTGCAGGAGCATTTTCATAACAGAAAATATGAGGAAATAGATTTGGCTTTTCAGAGATGTTAACACATTTAGGTTGCACCTACAATTTACAGAATTGAAATTTGTTGCCAAGTTACATCAGTTAGAGTCATCTTAGACCCTGACTTTGCAGATGCCTATGCATGTGAGCAGCTTTACTTGAAATTAGTCACTATGAAGATGAGCAAAAACACTCACATGTATAAGTTTTGCAGAATCAAGGCCGTAATTTTTTATGGGGAAAAACACCAGCAGTAATCTCAATTTTGCCCTTTAAATCTATCTGCTTTTTCAGGTGTTTGAGGTTTTCGAAAAGTGGGGTAAGACAGCAATTTCTGAGGAGAGGTTGTGACTAGTGTCTGTCTGGTGGGTTCATTTCTGAGTCAGGTGTTGGGTATTTTAAGCTGAAATGCTTCCTTTTTTTGCTTAAGATGATTATTTTAAAAATTATTTTCTAGAACATAGAGTTTTAGGTGCAGATTATGTAAATCCAAGTCAAATACAAATTTGGTGCTGATAAGCTTTCACACCACCTCTGTGTTCAGTATTCTGCATAGAATTACTGTGTGTGCACTGCCGCTATGTGCCAGAGAGATCGATGCACCCCACTGAAGCACACCAAGCTACAGCAATTTAGATCAGTTGTGTTCCCCCCACAGGAACCAAACCCAGATAATCGTCCCCCCCCAACCACACACTTTTTCTTTTTTCTAGCTGAAATGAGATAAAGGTGTTGCTTTGTGAACATGAATGAAAAACTGAGTGCTCTAGTTGGAGCAGGCACTGAGAAAGCATACAGCACAGTCCCAGCAATTCAGATCACCCTTGACATGCTTGTAGAGCCTCTCCTTCCCCAGCCTCAGGCCTCTTCACAGCACGGATTACCAGCTGTGCTGAACTGAGAGCTAGTCCTGTAGGACTCCACATTTCTAAAATCTGCCAGCATGATCTTGCTATGTTTACGTTATGGATAAGATATGCAGGGTAGCTGCCCCCAAAGTGGTTTATAAACTTACATTACAAACAAAGTAAAATGTTTCATCTGTTCTCAGTCAGTTACTTCAAACATGCCCCCTTCTACCCCCGCCACCTTTTTCTGAACATTCCTAAATGACTTTCTCTGTTTAAAGTCTTTTGCTTTGTAGGTTGAATCTAGTCCTTTCAGATGTTTTCCCCTCTCAATTTCCCTTCTTCATGAGTTAAAGAATAAAAATAACGCTAGATAAATAGGCTTATCAGCTAAAAATGCTGTTGTAAAGTAGTTTATAAGTGGGGATGATAGTGTTTTGCAGGCCCAGATCATTACTTTGAAATCCTTTAAATCTGAGGATCCAGACAGATTTGTAACTAAATTTTTCATATGGATTAACTCCACCCAGATTAATTTCAGCTCTGGAAGGGAGTGTGGTTAAATAAATACAGACCATGCATAAAATATTTTATGATTTGGTGGGTTAGGACATTGACAGACTATCTCTCTGCCAGGTCAGCCAGAAAGCCTACACTAGCATCTGCAGCTGGCCTTTCCCCCAGCTGTAGCTCATCATATTTCCTGTTCTTTAATCAAGGTACAAAAATGTTAAAGTTTCATCAATGTGTGCCTATTCTATGCTTTAAACTTCCTCCTGAGTGGGATGCTTGGAAGTGGAAGAGGTAGGTAGCTATACCTGATTATCTTTGCTTATTTTGCTATCTAATTGCTAAGTTTTCATGCCCCTAATACACACTGATTTCATAGCTGCAGACTCTGGAAACAAACACTATCCTACATTGCATTTGTTCACATTTGGCAGGCTATTAATAAGGATAAATTTAAGAGACTTAAAAAGGGACCAAAATATGTTTAAATGATTTTAGAAGATACTGAAGAAATGGTTGACTTAGACCCATGCTTTCTCAAAAAAAGTTTCCTCCTTAGTGAGCATGTCTGCATGAGACACTACTACACAGTAACTCATTGCTACTGCACAGTAGCACTGGCGGGCACTTCTCGTGATGCACTGCTACTGCGCAGTAGTAATGAGCTAGTACTTGCTTATGCGAGTACTAAATGACTGTGTAATAACAACTATGCAATCCACCTCTCATGTAGACTCGACCACTGTCAGGTGGATTTACAAATGGCTGTACTTGTAAATAATGAGATACCTATGAGGAAATGCTCAAATAATGCAACCTTGTGTAAGTAATATGTAGTCTCCCATTTTTGCCATATTGCTTTGTCAAGAAGAAGTGAAACAGAAGATAAATTGGGTATCAGAGATGGGGAAACAAGAGATAAGCCTAGCAAGTATAGAATTAGAATCCATAATAAGTATAATGCCTAGTTCCTCTATAGCACTATTCATTAACAGATCTCCAAGCACTTTTATGAAGGAGCACCCCCATTTCACAGCTAGAGAATTTGTGGCCCAGAAAGAGGAAGAAACTCGCTCCCCAGAACTCTGCAGGTTGGGCCCAGAAATAGAAACCAGGCTTCTACACACCTGAGGCCAGCATGTCTATCAGGGTTAAGTGGAGTGATGGAGAAACTGTTCTCAGCTGTCTTGGGCAAGAAGAATGAAATTAAATGTTGGCTTATTTTCATCAATGTATATATTTAATTGCAGAGCCTCAAAAGTACCTTATGCCAAACGCATCTTGTGAAGAACATTGTAATGAATACATTACAAGTAATTTCCAGATGAAACCAAAACAGGACCATTTGCAGAAATTGTAGTTGTCAGTGTCATAACCCAATGATTTTTAGTGCCTCGGCACATTGGAATTTTCCCGCCACATGGAGCTTTCTTTGCACAGTGGATTTCTCAGCTGCAGAGAGAAATCCCCGGTGCAAAAGAGTTCCTGCCACACGTATGCAAATTAGTGTCCCACTATTGGTCAATTCTAAATTATTCCTACGTGGCGGCTAGCAATTGGCTCGCTAGCCGTGTAAAAGGTTAGAGCAGTTTCCGCCCAAGTTGGAGGACTCCACAACCATCTCGTGGGGAACTCTAAGCGCGCTGTGGAACCTAGCAAACTCCACATGTGTCTTGGAGGAGGATATAGGGGCCTGATCAGCTTCTAACCACTCCCCGTCATAGTGGAAAATTTGACGTACCCCCGTGTTGAGCGTGCGGAGTCGTACATCGACGACTCATTTCAGTTCAGTTCAACAAGAGATCTCACTTCTGTTTGTTTGTGTGCAACTGTAACTCAAGCAAGTTTCCTTCCTGCACTGTGACCATCGGCAGTGTAAGTAAAGCTTTCTTTGTACAACCAATACGCTTCCGTGCCTAACTCTACTCCGTCGTGGAAAAACCCCACCTGACGGTCCAGGCTACTGGCCATAGCCTTAGACCACCCTCGGTCCCGACAGTCAGAAGGACCAAATACTAGGCTAGGTTTTGGCTGTGTGCCAACTGTACTTTCCACAAAGGGGTGATTGTTATTTATGACTCATACGATGAATCCACATGAGTAAAAATAATAAGGCTCAATCTTTACTGTTCAGGGTGCTTCTGCATGTTGAAAGTGCTGTGCAAACATTAGTTAATTAATGAAATAAAGTAAGTTACATTTTTGTGCAGTTAGCATTGACATATTTACAATAAATGGTTTGAGGAATGTGCATCAGTGCATTTGAGCAGCTGATGTAAATTGTGCTAATGTTGTCAATTGTAACTGAAAAACATTTTGATCATTTGAGCACCTTTTACTTGGATGATGAGTAGATGTATGGGTGGAATTTTAGCAATATATAATACAGAGGTAAATAAAGTGTTTTCTTATGCCATCTAATAAAATATAAATCAGTGTCTATTTGCTTGTGCAGCTGCTATACTGTGACCTGTAGCAGAAATCAGAAACATCAGTAAAAATCAGAAATCACTAAGAGAAGCCTTTAGTATTCCAGCTACAGAAGAAGAATTGAATCTAGAACATAGATTTTGTGGAATTATGGTATCAAAGGTTTGATAACAAGATGCTGTAAAATGCTGGAACATCTGCTGGCTATTTTAGCAAAGCTGTCATTCTATTACCATCTATTATGATATAGGTGATTTCCTAAAATTAATTTAAAACTTGTCCCTAGGGTGCATCTACACGTATGCTTTACTGCAGAGTAGACTAATTAGCTCTGCA
This sequence comes from Alligator mississippiensis, assembly GCF_030867095.1. Lineage (NCBI taxonomy): Eukaryota > Metazoa > Chordata > Crocodylia > Alligatoridae > Alligator > Alligator mississippiensis. The sequence goes on along the minus strand of NC_081824.1, from coordinate 219,154,578 downwards.
GCTCTACACCATCTACATGTGTGCCAGTATTAGGGTGCAATAAACTAATTAACTCTACCGTAAGATAGTACAGTCGGGGACAGTATTATTTTAAAGCAGAGTAATTAACTGCAATCAAACACGTGTGTGGACAGAGACCACAGGCATACATTGTGCCTGGTCAGCCCAGCCAGCCAGGGGCCAGACTCCTGCCTCCTGTCAGTCCCTCCACTGCTGCCACCCCAAACCCAGGTCTGACTCCCGGTGCCCCCTAGCAGGCCAGGACTGCTCCACCCTGACTCAAAGTACTGCTTTTTCAGGTGCACGTGTACATGCTGTGCCCTGGAGCAGTTTATTCCAGCTTAGAGTGCTTTGGAGTTTATTGCTTTGCCTTAATTACACATGTAAATGCACCCTTAGAGATGGGATTCTTTTTCCCCCCTCCTTATCCTTATGAAAAATGGTGGCATTTATATCTTAGCAGGGGGTTTTCTACAACAAAATACATTAAAGTTGCAGTATACCCTATGAAATACGCCTGTGGAAGATACCTATTAACTGTATCAAGCTTGTATAATGACCATTAGTTCAAGAGTAGTATGGCTGAGTTACAGGCTGGGATCATAGGCCAAAATTACACCCACTATTAAGTATAGATTCTCCACACTTGTTCCAAGGGACTCAAATGCAAAATGCCCTCATTGGCTGCACCCAGAAGAGTGCAGCCGTGCGGTATGAGGCACTGCAGACAAGTTTGTGGCACCACATACTGCACATTCAGCTGTTTTCTCACGCAAAAAAAAGTGGAGCAGCGCACATGGGAGCAACATGCACTGCTCAGAACTGGAGCCTGGCTAGCTAGAACCATGCTCCAGCTGCCAGCCAGGCTCCAGGCAGCAGAAACACCACTGCTGCAGCTCCAGGAGGCCCCCAGGACCCTAAATAAGGCTGCTGGGGCCAGCACAGCTGCTCCAGAGGGAGCATGGCACAGTGTTCCCCGGGGTCAACTAGCGGCAGCACAAGATGCACTGCCACCAGTTGTCCCTAGGGAATCAAATGTGCATGGTTGTGGATGCAGCCAGTGAAAGCAAAATGGCATCTTTCCCAAATCCAGGTTGACCCACTTTTGTGTTCTGATTTTTTGAAGTCTTAGTCCTAAGCATAGTGCCAGATGCCTACTGTAAATGGTAGGGATTGTGCTTTTGCTGGTTGTTGGCAGACCCGGTCCTGCGTCTATATAGTAATGCAAAGGATTAGGACTGCCAGTTGGGCATTTAAATTCAACAGTCCTTCAGAACATCTCAGCAGAATGGATACTTGTTATGCTGTGGTACCCAGGCTTATCTGTTGAATGCTGGATGCTGTTGCCTCCAGGTGCAACCGCCTTGTACAAAAAGAACTTTTGGTCAGGGCTGGGTGTAATCAAAGATATCAATAACAATATTTAATTCACATGGTCCAGGTTAAATAAATGATTCTGAGCTGTCCTTCTTCATTGGGAAAGAGACACTATACTACATACCCCAGGAGAAGAAGTGTCATTTCTAGCTGCACTGAAAATCATTCCTAAGCGACTGCTCTCCCTGGTTCTGCTTTTTCTGATCAGAAAGAAGATTATCTCTAGCATTAGAAAGCTAGAGATGTCCAGGGACTACCATTTGAGGGAATCAGTTTTGTCCTTTCAAAATGGCCTTTTAGAGAGCGTGTGAATGAGCTTAATTTGAACTGTAAATGGCTTCTGCCGACAGACAACTTAATTGTGATAAATTTTCTTTCAAGGAGAGAGAAGAAAATATTTACGTGAGTGAGGTTCAGAGCAGGTTTCAGTGAGTGCAGTGGTGTCATTGCTGCTGTTGAGTTGTGCCATGTGGCATTCATTCTTGCAAAGAGATTTTGCAGAAAGAGAGATTTCTACTGAACAGCAAATAACAGAGCATTTGGGTGATGATTTTATAACTTTTGTGTGTTCATATCTCCTGTCCTTATTGCCTTAGTAACAAGCACGTTCTTTTTCCCCCATGTGATTTTTAATTTTCACATCAGAGAGTAATTATTAACTTTTTGTATCAGCCTTACCTCTGCAGATGCTTTTAATCAAGTGAAAGAGAGAGAATACTTGGAGGTCTGGGGAGCAGGGCTGTGAAATATACACATAGAAACTTGTAGCTGCAATGTTAACAGTAGTTAAGTGCCCTAGTAAACAAGCTCTCCATTCCTAAAAGTGCAATTTTGTGCTATTTACTGAATTTTGGGATACACAGCTGTACTTGGAAGAATTTTGAGTCAAGAAAGTGTATCTGACATATCTTCTTGCAAAAGTGAAGAGTGCATACTAGCATATATCCAGTGCCTAGTGAAGGTTGTGCTCTTTGGATCAGGTCCAGCATGGAAGTTAGTTCAATGTGGGATGAAAATTACAATGATTAAAACAATAACTCTACATTCTTCTTTAAGAGGATAATATCAATTTTATTTGATATAGCTTTTAAAATGGCTTTGATATGGCTTTTTATACTCAAAATGATACACTGAAAACCTTCCTGAGGCCAGAACCTGCATGGATTTAAGTATGTGCATAATCTTGCATATGTGAGGAGTCCTATCTTCTTTAAGGGGTAGACTCAAACAAGTAATATTTTAAACAAGCTTTGAAAGATCAGGGACTCTGTATGTAACTATATAAATGTTGCATTTTTAAAACAGTAGTATCTGCTCTCATAAGCCCTTTTTCCCTAACCTATTTTCTGTTCTACTCTTTTGAAGGCTTACCATTCTTCTGGGTTTCTAAAAGAAGGCTCAGCTCTGTATGTTATTTAATTCACACAATTGTTATGTTTATATAGTTTGATCAATTTAAAAATTTAATTGAATTTAACATTTGTGTATGGGATGGATAGAAATATACTGAGACTTAACAGCACTTGGATTTGTTTGGGTATTTTTTATGATTTTTTTTGTAACCTGAAGTGTGTTGATCAGAACATGCTATGGCCTTGACCAAATGAAGTCCTGGGTGAAATCTTGGTCCCACTTAACAGCAAAACTCATTGGGTATTTTTAGGCGGGGTAGATGGGGGGTATGATGTATACTGAAGCTGCTCTGAGATCCTCTCTGATTAAAACGCCTGGAGCATCTTGTGTGTCAGCGTCTCTGTACTTCAAAAATGGCAGGGGCACTTTATCTAAAGCTCGTTGAATGCTGAGCAGACATGATTAATTGAGTCTGCTCTGACATGCTGCAATTACAGCATGTCTGAGCAGCCTTCTGGCTCATGTACAGGCGCATGTTGACTTCAGTGGGGCCAGGATTCATCTGTCTGTAATGATTCATCATCAGAATGATTAAAACCATCAGGACATGCTTGCAATCTTCGCTATTTCTGTATACAACAGGGGCGGACAATTATTTTGGGCAGAGGGCCGCTTACTGAGTTTTGGCAAGCCATCGTGGGCCGCATGACAGGCAGCCCAGGACAGATAAATATTCATTTTCTAAATTTTTTAAGGGCCCTGCAGGCTGAATAGAATGACCTGGCGGGCCACATCCAGCCCCCGGGCCGCATTTTGCCCACCCTGGTATACAACAAATCATGGACTTTCAGGTCTCTGTTAAGATTCTGTATCTTTCCACAGTTAGAACAGCTTCAGTAAAATATGACACACTTTGTAATAGGAAAGTCAGAGCTACAATAAAAGAAAGGTTTTTAGAAATGAAAACCAAGTGCCATCCTGCAGAACAAATATAAGGATCTAGATTGGATCTATGTTTCTCTGTGAAGAGCAGAAGATACCATTCTGATGATCTAGTCTCATTTTCTTCATGACACATTGTAGAAATTTTTTTAAATCTAGCATCCCTTATGGATTCCAGGATCTACATATTCCAGATGAAAATAGATTCCTAGAAAGAGGTAGAATATATGTATTCTAAAATATAAATTATAAACATATACTCATAATTTCCCATACTCACACTCATATTTCTATGTATTAGCGCTGTGTAAAGCTTTGGTCCCTGATTCAGTTCAGCAGAGATTTCGCCCAATTCAGTGGCCAAATCTCTGAATCTGAATCGAATCAGAGGACCCTTTAATTTCTCTGAATCGAATTGGAACCCTCCAAATCGTTCTGGAGATATTTGGAAAGGTTTGGACATTTGGACATAGACACAGCTTTAAACGTTTTTTTCTACATACCTCTAGGTAACAGGCAGCTTGTGAATGCTGCAATGCTGGGTCTAATGGAGTGCCCCACAGAAGCATGAGGAGCTGCCCAGTGCACTCGGCAGTAGACCCAGAAGTAGAACAGAAGTACTTCCAGTCCACTTCCGGGTCCACTGGGGGCCCTTCCCAGCACAGCAACTGGCACCTCCTGGGTTTGAGGGCACACCTGGGGTCCCCCTGTGGATGATTGCTGAGCCTGGGGGAGCATGGGGGGGGGGGGGGCGCGGCCCTGTGGACCCAGAAGTGGACCAGAAGTTCTTCCAGTCCACTTCCAGATTCGCTGCTGAGCAGATGGAGGACCTCCCCCCCGCCCCGCACTTCTGTGGGAAGCTCCATCTGCCCAGCATCACAGCATTCACGAGCTACGCTGGTACCTTGAGGTATATAGAAGAAACTTTTAAAGCTGTGTCTGTGTCCAAATTGCTGATTCTCTGAATCAACATCGAAACTTCAGATTCAGCTGAATCGTATAAGGGACAGTGATCAGAATCAACTAATCGAATCACTGTCCCCAGTTTGGGCTGAATCCAAATCAAATATAGCCTGCTTCACACACCCCTACTATATATCTCCAAGCATTATTTAATAAGTGCAGTTTTGTGATTCTCAGTGAGCAATGATGCATTTCTTATTTTGTCTCTGGATATGATCCAGAAGGAAGGAGCTATCCCATTCAGTATATTACTGAGCATTATAGCAATAATAAAAACAGCAAACCCTAAATAGCTTTTAAAAGTGACTAGTGGTTTGGGGACCCTCAGGTTTTGAGTGTCTTCTACAGTGCTCAGCATTTTCTGAATATCAGGCCCTTTTAATGTGTTTCAAGTTGTGCTTTGAAATATTGTGAGGCACTCCATGTTCCATGACTTTTGTAAATTTAGACCCGATTATACTGGAATATGTTTAAGCTTTGTAGTGTTGAGTAATTTATGTCATGAGACAAGATAATAGTGCTAAAAGTTAGCTCATTGGATTAAAAAGTTTTACTTGATTGTATGCTATGGTACCATTTTACTCTATGGAGATTCACGATGAGGGTATAATCATAACTTAATTTAAACTGATGATTTATCTCCTCAAAAATGCATGGCTGTTGTAAAACTGTCTATCAGATATTTCCAGAGTACATCCTTCACAAGCGCATATTTAACACAGTTATATTTGCATGCATACCCTCACTTCACATTTGCCATTTGTCATTGAGATAGCAAATTACATTCATCAGAATCCATTCATTCCCCCAGTATAGCTGAATACAGGATTATCTTGCCTGTGTCAGCTGCCCTATGACTGGTAACTGTGAAAAATGGAGGTTGTCTTTAGATATTCCAAACATGCATCTTCAAGGGACAGTAGGCATTAAGCTGAAAAAGATTAATGCATCTTATGTCATCATGTTTTTGTGTGGCATAAAGGTGAATTCTCTGGATTGATGGATATCTTGGTAAAACAAATGCATTTTTAAACTACTCTTTTGCCCTTTTGCTGATGAGTTCTAGTGGCCATCAAAAGAAATATACTGAGATGTTTCCTTAAACACTTCATAGCATTTACGGGTTTGCTTTACCTTTAGGATACTAAACAACTTTCAGCTGTTGACCGAAAGAGCTGACATGCAAGGCTTTAACAACCGATCAGTTTTTAATCTATCTTTGTTATGTTAGCAGTACAGGCTATCATACCTTTAGCAGTATCAGCGCTTCAGCAAGTCCTCCACAGCAAATAGTTCCTGGCTTGTGTAGTAGATATTAGTACTAGAAATGATTAGAGTAAAAATATTTGGGGGGGGGGTCCCTCTTATTTGTTTAAGTCTTGAGAAACAGTATTGGCTAAGTACTGGAAAAAGCATATATTTGTTGCAGCCAACTTGTAAATGCTCAGAAATTACCATTATGGGGTGCCTGCACACATGCTCCTTTGTGTTCTAATTAAAACGCATTGGAGCAGACTTGATTAGTTGAGTCTGCTCTGCTTTCCAATTAGAAAGCTGCAGTGTTGCTATAGTGTTATGTGTATTAAGCTTCCATGCATTTTAAAATAGCTGCAGGGCACTTTAACTAAACCTCATCGAATGAGGTTTAGATGAAGCATCCCGCAGCTATTTTTAAATGTGCAGGGGCTTAATACATGTGATCCTGTGGTGTTTAATTAGAACGGCTGCCCAGGAACTGCTCTTATTAAAATGCCTTACCCCCCACTTCCAAGCACATGTATAGGCAGCCATTTGATGACCTCGTTCTGTTTTAAATCCAGAATGCTACTTTCATACATTTGGCTAGTTGCTATTGTTGTATGACCAATACTTTCCCAAGGCCCTGCCAGATGTTTCACATAAGATGTGATTTCCTGGTTAATCATGCCCTTAGTGACCTAGCAACATGTTCATTTAATTAATGGCTTAAAATGAAGAATAAGCACAAAGTTCTTATACAAAATATGTGTAATATGTTCTTATCACACCTTTTACTGAATGTGTGGTTAGTGCTTCCAGCCTCTACAGCCCTTCAAAACTCCAGAGCTCTTCAAAACTCCCATGTGCTCCAAGGTGGGATGTGCTAGTCAGCTGATTGGGGGGTCCCAGGCAGGGGCATGCAGGGAGCCAAACTTGCTAAACTGGGGGGCCTGAGATCATGATCCCAGGTTCCCCTGCACCAGCAATAGGGCGTGATGAGATCTGATGCATGATCTCAGTCGTGCTTCCTGCCATACATGTGTGGCATAGGAGGAAGCATGATTGTTGGAATCATGCCTCAGGTCCTATTGCACCTTTAATTTAACATGTGTCAGCAACCCAGCAAACATGAAGTAACAGGACAAAAATTCTAGGCTTTAATAGGGAATGCTGCACTTATACTTGAAAGCAGTATAATGAATACAGAAAAAAGCCTTCAAAACATAAGTGGTTACTCATAATGGTAACATACTTACCAATTTAAAGATTAGTGATATGATTTAGAGAAAGTAATTTGCAGAATAAATTTGTGTATTGAAGTACTGTGCCAGAGCAAGCTGGTGGTATTCAGTGAAGCTTGTTCCCTTTACCTCGGGCCTAATTTGTTCTCTTAGGTCTCCGAGTCTTTTATGTCTCAGAACCATATTTCAGTGTCAGATTAGGTCAAAGCACAAGGCACAGAACTGGGATTTAAGGAGTCCTGAGTTCTGTTCCTGTTCTGCTGTTAACATTCTTTGTTTCCTTGGGCAAATCGAGTTCCCATAGCCTCTGTGCTAAATCTATATCATATATTTACTGGGATTATGTTTATCTGTGTTTCAGAGCTATGAATAAAAAGTGTTTTTCAAGTAGAAGGTAGCAGTGGTATTCTTATGTTTCAAAACGTGGGATAGATTTATAGCATCATAAAGTTATTGATGATGTATCTGATACCCATAATGGGGTTAATTTGCTGTCTGCCATTTCATATAACCTGGGTATTACTGTCATCAAGAGCAGTGATCAGCCTGAGATAATTGCTCTGACAATGTATTGCATTTATCTTGTTTCTAAGTGTGTCAGCCCTGCATATCTTGCGTATGTAGATGACATTTCATCTAGATGCTGTTAATATTTTAAACTCATAATAAATTTCAGGTGATTGTTTTTTTCTAATTTGCTTCTAGACCTTAATTACTTTTCACTCCAGGCAAAATACATTTCATAAACTAGAATATCATGCCACTGATAATGCTGTTTTCATAATGGAGAAAGCATTCAACTCCTTTTGGCTTCAGCATAAATCATTTTATTTTCCAAGTATTTCATATAATTTTTCCTTCCATTAAAACTAACATAAAAACGGTTTTAAGTAGGAGATTGTTTTTTCACTGATAGTTTTATGCACTTATTTCCTCATGAAATGAAGTTATAGTGCTAATTTAGAACATTACTTGAGCAATGAAAAACCTTGTTCTGCCCCCTTACACATGGTTTGTTACACAAAGTTTACATAATGAAAGACTATTTTCATGTATACAAATGAAAGAAGTATGAGGAATAAATAGGATGATCTGTGAAAAGAACTATGAACTGATTGGTATCACAGGACCTCTCCACGTGCAATTAGTAAGTTCTGGCACAGTTCACACAAGAATCAGCTGCTCCCAGGTGCGGCATCTTTAAGTGTGCCTGGGACTGCAGCAGTTTGAGCCAAGGCAGAGCAGCCCTGGGCTGGCAACAGGTGGGGGAGTCAGCCCCAGGATCCAGGTGGTTGCGGTGGGAAGCGAAGGGGCTGGCTGTGGCATGAGAGTGCCCAAAATGTGGAACTGTGTGGCTGACCCCCTGAGCCTGCTGCCAGCCCGGGGCTGATCTGCCCCAGCTCAAACTGCTGCAATCCTGGTCATTGTTCATACATGCTTTCTGCACCGGAAAGGACTCCACCGTAAGATAGTACTGTCCCTAACAATACTGTCTTACCGAGGAGTTGATTAATTTATGGTGCCCTAATGCCAGCACTGATGTGTATGGTGGTGCTTTACTGCAGAGCTAATTAGTCAGCTCTTCAGTAACATGCATGTATAGATGCACCTGTAGAGAGCTGATGGGACAGCTCGATGTCTACATTGAGGATTACACTTTGTTTCCTAAGGACAAGGTTGGGAGAAGGTGATGTTGTTGCTTTCTATGTAAAAAAATACAAACACTTGTTCCTTGGTTTAAGAGGAAGAAGATAAACGGTGAAAGATTCAGCACTGATGTAATGGTGGGGATTTATTATAAGCTAGAAAGTTAGGGAGAGGAGGTCAATGAGGCACTCTTCAATCAGGTGACAAATTTATCCAAAAACTATGAGATCATACTGATTGGAGACTTCAGTTTTCCAGACATCTGCTGGTAGAATAATATAGCCAAACCTAAAATGTCGAGCCAGTTCCTAACTTGTATGAAGGACAACTGGTTGTTCCAGAAGGTTGAGGATAGCAAGAATGTGCAGGGACAAAATCAGGAAGGCAAAGATAAAAAAAAGAGCTGTATCCAATGAGAGAGGTTCAAGATAACAAGAGCTTCTATGAGTATGTTGGCGAGAAAAGACAGACCAAGGAAGCTGTGGGTCCACTGTTAAATAGGCAAGGGGAACTCTTAACAGAAGATGCAAAGAAGATGGAGCTATTCAACAGCTACTTTGCTTCAGTCTTCCTAAAGAAATTAAACTACAAATAGATACCTAATAAAGATTATTTAGATAAGGTAGGGGACAAGCTGAGGGATTAAATAGCAAAAGAGATGGTCAGAGACCTTTTGATGAGTAGGAATTAATTCAAGTCAGCAGGGCCTAATGAATTTCATCTCAGGGCACTGAAGGAACTGGCAGAAGAGATCTTGGAGCCCTTCTTGGCAAGGATATTCCTGAAGTTGTGGGAGAGGGGTGAGGTACCAGAGGACTGGAAAATAGCCAACAGAGTGCCATCTTTAAAAAAGGCAAAAGGGAGGGCCCAGGGACCTGCAGACTGGTTAGAATCATCTCAGTACCCAGGAGGTTACTGGAACATATCTGAAGGAAGTCCATTTGCAAGCATCTGGAGGAAGAATGGCTGATCACAAGCAGCCAACATGGATCTACTAAAAATCATGTTATACAAATTCAATCTCCTCCTTTGAAAAAGTAACTGCCTGGGTGAATGAAGGGAATGCTGTGGATATAGTGTATTGGCAGTGTATAGACTTCAGCAAGGCTTTTGACAAGATCCCACATGACTCTCATAAATTGGAAAAATGTAGGCCAGTCAAAGTTACTGTAAGGTGCATGGCTCAATAGCTACAAGTAAAATGTTATTGTAAGTGGATCCATGTCAGAATGGCAGGAGTCTTTTGTGTGGAGTCCCGCAGAAGTCTGTTCTGCGCCAAGTGCTATTCAACATGTTTATTAATTATTTCAATGCTGGATTAGGGGTGCTTCTTGAGCAAGCTTGCCCACTACACATAATCAGAGATGATTGCAAAAACTCTGGAAGATGGAATCACAATTGAGAAGGATCTCAAAATGTTGTAAAGCTGGACTGAAGATGCAAGGTAGTACACCTCAGGAAGAATAATCATAATCATAAATGCACATACAAAATGGGTTGACACCTGAATGTATGGCAGCACTACAGAGAAGGATCTAGGAGTCTTGCTAGATCTCAGACTCCGTAGTAGTCTACAGTATGATGCAACTGCACAAAAGGCAAATATAGTTTTGGGATGCATCAATAGAAACATTAGGTGCAAGACACAGGAGGTGACAGTGCCTCCTATTTGTAACTGGTTAGGTCTTATCTGGAGTATTGTGTGCAATTCTGGGTTCAACATTTTTAAAACTATGTGGAGAAGTTAGCATGTGTCCAAGGTGGGCAACAAAAATGATTAAGGCCTTGGAAGGCAAGTCATACAAGGAGAAGTTAAAGGAGCTAGGCATGTTCAGCTTGTGGAAAAGGCACTTAAGGGAAGACATGACAGCAGTAGCAGTCTTCACATACTTGATGGGCTGCCATAAAGAAAAGGGAAAACATATTTCTTTTCTTGCTGCAGCATGTAGGAGATGGATGAAGTTGCAGCAAAGTAGTTTTAGATTGGATATCAAGAAAAACTTCTTCTTCACTGGAGGTGTTTAAGAAAAGTTTGGACAGCCACTGGTCAGGGATGATCTAGGTGTAGCTATGCCTGTGTTCCACTGTGGGCATTTCCCATGCTTCTGTGCTTTCCTGGTTGCCCATTGGGCCTAGGAGGGAATTCCTTCCCCCCTCTTCCCTCCTGTCTTCTCCTATGTTTTTTTAATGGGGGGGGAGGGGGAAGCGAGGAGTGAGTGTGGTGTTTAAGCCTTCCTCAGAGGTGTTAAGTGTTAGCTGCAGCCAAACTTGGGGATTGTGACTGGAGTGTGCTAATGCTCCTTCTGGGACTTAAACCCAGAGGTTCATGGCTAGAGTGTCTTGCTCCTTCACTCAGGGTCAGACCAATAGCTACATTTGGGGACAAGAAGGAATTTTACCCCATCATCAGATTGGACTGTGGGAGTTTTTTACTTCCTCTGTAGTTGGAGGTGTGGCCTTTACCTGGGATCTCTCAAGGGGATATTAACAACCCTTCTAGATGTTTTTCCCCATGGTCCCACTATTATACCTGTGGCAGGTTATGTTGTTATGCCTTGTGTTGTGTCAGGGTTGACTGTGTAGTTTGTCTAACAGGTTAGACGATGGATTTATATAGGATGATTTGGCTAAGGATGACCATGCTTCAGGCAGGGTGTTGGACTAAGTGACCTCTCAAGGTCCCTGTCAATCCTCCTTGTCTATGATTCTGTGTCCCTTCTTATTCTTCTGAATTCTAGATTAAAATAATCCAATTCTTTCAACCTTTCTTCTTAGGTCATATTTTCTAAACCTCCTGTCATTCTTGTTGTTGTCTTCTGAACTCTTTCTAATTGGTCTACATCTTCCTTTAAATGCGTTGTTCAATACTGGACAGTGTCCTCAAGCAGACAGTCACTTAGTAGAAGGGAATAACTATCACTATCTTAAATATAACACACCTTAGAATATTTGGTTTTTGCAATCAGCATCATGTTGCTGATTTACTTTTATTCTGTAATTTACTATAAGCCTCTGCTCTTTTTCTGAAGTATTTCTACTTAAATCAATTATTCCCCTATTTTTTTTTTGTGCATTTTTATTCTCTGTCCTAATGGAACATTGCATTTGCCTTTCAGGTTCTTGATTTCACAACCATTTCTTCCATTTATCAAGATTATTTTCAATTCAAACCCTGCAACCTCACTTTGGTGTCAATGCAGATTTTGTACTATGCTCTCTCTTTCATTACCTAAGCCACTAGTAAAAATATTGAATGGAACTGGGCCCAGGACACACTGCTGAAGTTCCCCATTGGAAATACCTTCCCAGTTTGACTATGAATCATCAATAAGTACTCTTGAGTGTAAATTTTCAAGTGCTTGCACACCTAACTTCTAGTGATTTCTCTTAGATAATATTATCTAGTTGTGTTATTGGACTATATCGAAAGTCCCACTAAAGTTAGGATATACTGTCATTATTTAAATATAAAATGACTCTAACTTTAAGATGACCCCCTCAATAATTAGATTCTATAGATGGAACATTTTTAAATTTGTTATAATTTTCCAAGTATAGAATCTAATTATTGGAGGTCTGGCTTAAATTTGTCCCCATTCCCACTGCTACAACAGGGAAAATAAATATGGTGGCGGGGGTAAGGGGAGCTTCCCCCACCCCCCCCCCCCCCCCGTGTAGACTGGGGGGGAAAAAACTTTGTCTTGTATTCAAGTAAGAATGGTATCACATCTCTTGCTTCCCTCATATCCACTAGAGCAGTTACTCTGTCAAAGAATGAAATTTGATTGGTTTGACATGTTTGCTTCTTGATAAAACCATGTTGGCTGTTTCCTAGCATATTATTATTCTGTAGGTAAGATTCATCTACGGCTTAAAAATGGATTTTTAATAATTTGTTGTAATATCTTTCTGGGTATTGAGGTTACTCTAGCTGCTTTATAATTTTCTGAGTCCTCTTTATTCCCTTTTTCAAAGATTGGTACAATGCCTTTTTCTAGACCTTAGGGACCACCGTATACTCTCAATGAGTTTTTAAGGTAATTGCTAATGGATCAGAGATTGATTTGGCTGGTATTAATCTACCAGCCAAAGCTTTTCTTAAGTAGTTTAAGATGAATTTCATTAGGCCCTACTGACTTTGAATGCATCTAACTCATCTAAGTATTCTTCAACCTCAGTCTTCTCTAGTCTGGCCTGTGTTCATATCCTTTTGTTAAAATTAAGTGCGTTAAACATCTGGTTACAATTAACCTTTCTTTTGAAGAATGAAACAAAAAAGGAAATTGAATACCTCAGCCTCTTCTGCCACCCATTATTTGCTTTCCACCCCTGTTAAGTAGTAGACTTATGCTTTCTTTTGTCTTTCTCCTACTTCTAATGTATTTATAGAACCTTTTCTGATTGCCTTGCTAATTTTAACTCATTTATGCCTTAACCTTTTGATTGTATCCCTACCTACTTGTATAAAGCCTTTTTGACTTTCAGCTCTTTAAAGAGCTCTTCATGCAGACATGTGAAGCTCCTACTCTACTTATCTTTCCTATCTCTGTTGATCTGTTTCTAAATTTCCTATTTTTCCTCTACATCCAGATGGATTGCTGATGTTCTTTTCGTATTTTTAATATTGCCTGTTCTATTTGCCATCTTTCCTAAACATTTTCCCTTAGAATTTCTTGCCAAGAGACTGTCTGTAGTATTCTGGGTCTGTTGAAGTTTGCTTTCTTGAAGTTTTTTGTCCTTTTTCTGATGATTTCACTCCTCTACCTGCTCCTTTTACTGTTAGTCAAAGGTGGGGAGGCTTCTCTTTCTTGTTGAGATACAATAAAGTGATAGCCCAACATTAATAGAATCCAATGTTAATAGAAATGTTTAACTTGGGGCTTCAGGGAATAGCATAAATTCTACCTAAATCTTGGGGAGGGGACTAGAAAGGCTTCCAAATACTACCCCCTCCTGGCCATCTTAGCATGGTGACTGCTTTGCATTCTGACCAAAAGGTATTTACATGTCTCCATTGTAGGGAGATAAATAATTCTTTTACTTTGTATTCTACCTGTGGGTACATATTCTTAAGGTGTTCGTGGATAATGTAGAACATCATAACATGCCTTTTTTGAATCTGGGTCCCAATCCACAGAATATATGATAAACTGCAAACTTCTAACATTGACTATTCCTTGATGCCAGTGGAGTCTGATTGGATTAGATAAGCACATTTTCTAACACTATGCACTGATAGTAAAAAGAATGTATGCCTTGCCCTCTACCATTAGTTTTTACCATTAGATTTAGAATTGGGTAACATTTGCACAAAATACAATTACTTTTCTGTTGTGTGTCAACACGTGTTTTCTGATAAGATTTAAATGACGATGAACAGTTATTGCTCCATATAATAAAAAGCAGTCAGTGCCTCCTGGGAAAATGTCTTGGTTCTATAACTACAAATGAAATAATTGAGATCAAGTGTTCAAATGCAGTAGCTTTTATTTTCAGGATAAGGGATTTTTTTTAACCCAAAGCAGGTTCATATTGACATGTGGAAACACTCACTAGGTAAAAAAGAAATGCATCTTTTTGACAATCAGGTTTCTTCTTTTGGTATTTCATGTAGCTAGCACCCCATTTTATATCTTAAAGGTACTGCATACACATTAATGCATAACCATCTTCATGCTGGGAAAGGTACAACAGTATTAGTATTATTCCCATTTCATAGACAAGGAAATTGAGGCAGAGAAATCAAAAGACCTGCCAGAGATTACAACACAAGAGCTGAGCTTAAAACAGAGATGTTCTGTGTCTTGGTAACTATCTAAATACCAGTCACCTAAGTACATGTGCTTTTCCAACAAGTTAGACCTGATTGTGCATACATGAATGCACCTCTTCAACCCTGTCACTGCCATTAGGAAGGCTTTTAGGGGTTTGATGTGTGGTATTATTTCTTTGTTGTGGGGTTTTTGGTTATAGCTGTGTTGGTCTAAGGACACAGGTAGGCAAGGTTCTTTGGGTAGATGTGATATCTTTTATTAGACCAACTGAGTAGTTGGAAAAAAAGTTCTTTGCAAGCTTTTGGGCACACGCACCCTTCTTTAGGCATACGGCGTCTCTGTTGTTCTGAGATCTCTGAGAAGTGAAAAAAGTATTATTTCTATGACTTTTAAATGCATCTGATGGAATAAGTGCATTGTTATAGGAAAGTTATGTGAATAGGCATGCTTTACTGTGGAATGCAGTAAGGTGTGTGGCAATTCTTATTTTTTAAGGCTATATTCTTGGTGTTGTTCCTATGAAGTTTCTGTCTTCTATCCAGTGCTAGATTGGCAGCCCAAAGTGCCATGCAATGAAGGCAAGAGTGCTTGCAGTTCAGGAAGCAGCCCACTCAGGCGAGTGTGGTATATATTTAAGGCAAAGAAGTCTGGAACATAGTTTGCTATGTGAATATGCTATTAGTCTCTCTTCAGTATCTGTAAAATGTGATTAACAATACTTCCCGACCTCACAGTTGCTGTGCGAATGAATAAAGTTCAGAGTGTGAAACACTCAGATGTGATAGCAATGAGATCTATTGTCTACTCTGCAATCACAGACATGATTGCAGACTGCCACAGAAAGGCTGGTACTAGCATGCAAGTTAGCAAGTTTAAAGTGTGTATGGGATAGCAACCATCAGAAAGACAGTGAAACTCATTGAACACAGAAAGTTCTCAGTCACATTGAAAACAAACAAACAAAAAACAGGAAAAAATATTGATCCTCACCAATTTCTTTCAGTTATGAACGTCTTAAGTGTAGCTTGGAGCTATTACTAACGAAAGCATTTTCGAATTGTTGTGATTTTCAAGGTCACTATGTCCTAAAGTGCTGATCTTAGTATCTACTCAGGGGCCAGCCCAGCACAAAATAGCTTGAGCATTTTGAGATACGCAGACATTTCCAGACCCTGGATCAGGTGCAGCTCAGCAAATCAGAAGAAAGCGATTCCTCTCAACTTTAAATGGAGTCTGTCAAGTAGCATAGGCCCCAAAGAAAAAAAAATCAATATACTCCACAGCCTTGAGCTGAAAAGCTGCCTACTAAGTGAACAGCTCATGCAATTTAACTCCCTGCTTCCGGTGATGCGATGCTCCTAAGCTTGGGGGCTCTTTGATCCACCTCTTCATAGCTGTGCAGCAAGCAGAATTTAATCATGTTCTGAGAAGGGATGCTTGCTTCCAATACCAGTCTCCCGAACAGATCTGTCAATCAAGGCTGAACCTTAATACCTTCAGGTTGCAGTCCCTTTAAACTTCCGCCTCAGTTGAGCGGTGTCCAGTCAGCTGTGGAGGAACTATCACCCACACAGACGATGGGGACTTCCTGAGCTTGTTCAGTGGAGTACCTCAATATTAATTCTCTTGTCTCTGTGAAGGAGCTGCACAAAATGTCTAATCAAGTTGGCTTTCCATAGCCGTGAAAGCGAGGGCATTCCCTCTCAGAAATAAGTACTTACTTTCTGCAAGTGGAGGCCCTGAAAGTCCTGCCGAGCTTTTGTGGGTCAGCAGACAAGCAAATTTTCATGGGATTAAACCTTTACTTATTGTTGTCAGAAAGGAGACAGTGAGGACAAGGGCTACTTTCCATAGCTAATTTCCAAGTTATTTTAGCAGGGGATGTCAGGTAAAATATTCAGTGACTGGCAGGATGATAGAATACGGTTTAATTTCAGATTTACTATCTGCCAACACATGCCATTCAAACAGATAAACACAAGATTTCAGCTGTCATCACAGCAGTTTGTGCATACTTAAAAATAGGACACTTTTTCACACATTGAGAAGAAATTGAGCAGGTTTATATATAGAATATATACCATGGGGACAGTTGGAAAAGTTCCACAAGTTTGAAAGATTCTGCCATTTCCAAAGAAATTCCCTATCTTTTAAGGTAAGGAATTACATTACAAGCAGTAGAAACTTTAATGCTTGTAGAAAGTTTTTAAGTCCTTTGTGTAGAAGGAAAAACATTTATAGAGAGTGTAGTATAAGGCTGAATTTGAATAAATATAATGAAGGTATGTGGAATGCATAATGCACTAGAACCTGCAGAGACATGAATAACTGAAATGCATTTTCTGGTTTAAAAATGCCTGTAGATTGAGATCCTGCTTGGTTGTCTGTCAAGGTTGTAATGGGCCCTTCGTTATAGTATCTGAATATCTGGTCCACTAAACTGGAAAGTGAAGGTAAAAGACGATGGGCTATTCTAAATCACCTTTGACAATGCATTCAGGACTTGTAGTAGAGATGATATCATTTATTATACCAACAAGATTTTTGCAAAAAAAATTCTTTAATTGCAAGCTTTCGGGTACAAACACCCTTCATCAGGCATTGGAGAAAAGATTGTAAAACTTCTCTTGGGTAGAAATGAAAGTTCATCTTTCATTGACAATGCATTTCATTTAAGGAATCACGATATCAAGCCTCAGATATGCAAACACAAACATTTGCTCTTGTTCGATGTCCCAATAACTTCAGTGGAAATAGTCATATGGGTAAAGTCATACACCTGTGTAAATAATTACTGAAGTGGGGCTTTCCATTATAAACACAGCTGTATACATATTTTAGTGCTATCCCCTTGGCCTGACAAGCGAGCCAAAATTTATACCCTTGGTGCATTGTTTCTATTAGGAGGAAGATGGGTAATATATGTCAGGTATTTCTTTGGTGTAATCTTGTTAATTTACAAAGAATATATGGAAAGTCCTTTTCCCTAAATGGTTGAAACTATCAGCAGCAGTCAGTTTCTTGATGCACGTATTTGCTGGAGTCTCCCCAGGAAGCCCTGTGCCCAAAAAGTTCTCAATCTTCCTTTCACAGTCTTCTCTAGTCTTTTGCCATACACTCTTACCTTGCAAGCCAGTATCATAGCCCTGTGTTTTCTGTCAGGAAAACTGCTAATCTTTTAATCCTGTTAATCTCTCTGGGTTAACTATGTTCAAGCCTTCCCATACAGCCCAGCATCTTCTGTGCCAGCCTCTACTATTTCTAGTTGTCTCATTGCATGAAATAGGTATAACTGCTTCTGCTGTTGACCCTGGCTCTTTATAACAGAGTCCGTGATTATCTTTGAATTAAAAACTTGAGGTTAGCCAATACCATCCTCCAGCCTCCCAGTGTCTTTCTGATTTTTCCTTCAGTTTTTGGATGATACTTTCCCAGATTAAAGAGGTGTTATTCTAAACTGAAGTCTAAAAGGATGAACTGATCTATACCGAGAAAAGGGGAGCTGAGTCTGCCCCTTTCAGTTTACCTAGAATCAGCTGCTCTGAATAACCAAATTTGTAGTGAAGGTTAGGATTTTTTTCTTCTCAGCATATCTCTGTTGTAACTGATCCACATAGGGGCTGCTGCTATGCTACATTTTTCATCGTAAGGGAGAGACTTGAAGTATATGTACAACCAGCATCTTCAGGAATTCTGCAAGGGGGAAATAACTTTATATTTGCCATCAGATCTTCACAGGGGACCTCTCAGCATAGATAGTGACCGTGCTGTGGCTCTGACCAGACCTTCCTTTCTGGCTAATCATCACCCACTTGCAGGGGATTGCTGACTACCAGGTGTCAGGGGCCTCGGCTAAACAGAACGCTTAGGCCTTGTGCATCAGCAGCTTTCTCCTACAAAGATTTTCTACTCTGAGGCCTGTAACCTGAGTTATACAGACTAGTAGAAAAATAAGCAAGAATTGAATGAGTCCAATGTCGCTTTTCTTCCCCACAGTCTTAATTTTTGACTCTACAGGAAAAACCTTGCACAAATTATGATTTCCCTGGTAATTTCTTTGAAGAAGTGAGTGGGTGGTGCATCCATTATGCATTGTACTGCCATTTACATGCTTGGCCTCACTGGCTCTATGGTATATTAAATGCTTTATTTACCCTGTGAGCTACCTGTCATCTAATCAACATTTTGTTTTTCTTGCATTTCTTGCTGGATTATACTGACAGTAAATTGTTTCATGTAAATTAAAACCACATGAAAGCTTTTAAAGCCATTCTTAAATACTAAATGATTTTGCAAATATGTTTGTTGGACAAGAATTGCATACAGGACTCTTTGCTTACCTATTTATTCTATTGTACTTTTGCTAGACACTCCTCATGCAACTATTCCATCAAATGGTGCATCCAGGTATTCAGCCAGACTGCCAGAACTCATTTATACCATGCTCAGGGGTGGTTTGAGTAAACAGTAGGCAGTTAACAAAGAACACAGTAGTGAGCCGCAGTTACAAATGATATTTTGTAAATTACAACAGTGTTATGCAGTAAACACAAAAAAACAATGTTTTCCCACTTGCCTGGAGTATAAAACCAATGTTGGTTTAAATATCTCTATACTGTGAAGAAATATTCTTATTATTATGGAGCTATTCTTATTAACCTTTCTTGTGACTGCTGTTTCACCACAAATAATTTTTTTGTTTACAGGTGGATCGGATCATCTTCTGTGTCTTTTTGGAGGTCGACTACAAAATTTTCAAGAAGAAAATGGGCGAGTTTTTCCCCATAGGTATGTGCAGTAATAAGTTGTTGCCTCACTGTACTAACTTTGTACAGCAAAAAGGAAACATTTTGCATCTTCTGTCTCCTCAGCCGAGCATTAAGCCTAAGTAGAGATGTTCAAAAACTCTATGGTGAAAGTGCTATATTTCACTTTACTTAAAGCTCTATAAGTTAGAGCATGTTTGAACTGAACAGATGTTCACTCTTCGGTATGGGGGGCCTTGCACTACCTGAGGCCAGGAGATAGGGGAGCTCTTGCATGCATCCCAGCATGCCCCACAGACTTCCCAGGCTGCTGTAGACTCTCAAGCACAGCCAAATGGGCAAGCCATCCCTGATTGGCTGCCTGGGGTAGGGGAGCTGTCTCCCCCTCCCCTCCCCTTCCCCACTCTGTCAGTGACAGGAACCAGAGAATCACAGAGAAGCAGGCCTGGAAGGGACCTCTGGGCCAGGTTGGGGACACCCAGGGACCAGGATCCAGGCATGGGAGGCTGTCTGCTGAGTGCCAGCAGGGAAAGGCTGGGCATTAGTATCTCCCTGGAGCTGCAATAATGGCTGAGGGCACTGTTCTGGATCTGCTGTGGATTGGGGGAAAGGAGGGGTGCAGGGCAAGATTGCTTGGGGCCAAGCTGGACACGGACATGGGCAACCCCCCACCCCCAAACTCTGCTCCCTGCTGAATGCCAACAGCAGTGGCAGAAACTCTGCTCCCTTCCCCACTGTGCCATGGCTCTATTTGGGGCCAGGATGGAGACCCACACACACATGTGTTCTGACACCAGGGGTAGGCAATGTTTTTTGGCTGGAGTGCCGAAAAAAACAGAATGTCTACCTTGGAAGGTGCGGGAGTACAGACATGCCGGAGCCTGGAGCAGCTGTTTGCAACCTCCCAGCTGCAGCCAGCCCAAAGAACCCAGTCTGCTTGCAGCAGGGCTTGCAGCCTCCCAGCCATCTGCTGGGAGCAGCCTGGGCTCCATGGCTGGCAGCAAGGCTGGCAGTGGTGTGCTGAGCAAAATTGCCATGCGTGCCATGCTTGGCACACATGCCAGGGGTTGCTGACCCCTGTCCTACATGCACTCAAGGCCTATGCTTTGCTAAATACCAATGGCAGTGGCCGCAGCAGCAGCTCCACTCCCTGCCCCACTACACCAAGGCCCTGCTCAGGGCAAGGCTGGAGACCCACATACCCCAAACCCCACTCCCTACAGAGAGTCAGCTGGAGTAGCAGCACGAGCTACACCACTTTTCGCTACACTGGGAACTCTGGAGAGGCAGAGTGGGAAAGGAGCTGCCATGCTGCGCGGGCATCCTCCAGATTCGTGGCTCTGGTCTTGGTGGGGGCTGGACTTGCACAGCAGGGGGGCTCCTTTTCCACCCCCTCCTCCTCCGCCAGAGTTCCTGGCACAGCCCCACACTGTCGTTCCTGGTTACAGCTGGGGAACAGGAGCCTCCCTGCTGCTGTGGGGCCTGACCCGGCCCCCATCAAGACCTGAGCTGGGAAACTTGTGGGGGGGGCGGGGGGAGCCTGAGTTTCCACTCCCTCCGCTTGAGTTCTTGTGGTGAAAAGTGGCACTGCACTGCAGCTACTGGCTGCAGCTGGGGAAAGGAGCACCCCTGGCTTGGCTGTGTCATGCTGTGGGGCTGGGGCAGCTGTGTGGACATAAACTCCCCTTTCTCTCTCCTCTCCCACTGCCCTCCCCACCCCCGCCAGGCTCTGGCTCACAGCTGACCTGATGGAGGACCCAGGACTAAGATCAGGGGCTGTCCCTGGCTCAGGTCAGTGACAGCTGAGGGGGCAGGGCTGGTGCTTGGGCAAGCACACTGTCCTGCAAGGAGTCCTTGGGATGCCGGCGAATACAACCTATCTTCATGCCCAATGGGATGTGGCATATTCATTCAAAAAAGCACTATAACCTAAAGCACTTTAGTCTGATAGCACATCCATCGAGGGTTAACTTAGAGTGTGATCTGCCATTTTTAAAGCACTCTATGAGAACTGAATTTCTGTTCTGTTATGGCTATAGAGTGCTTTTTGCATGCTTATAGCACAGTATGCATAATGTCTGTACCTTACCTAAAATGTTAACTTCCTTTTAAGACCAGCTGTGAATCATGTCTTTGTTCTTGTAAATGTGCATAAATTTGCTTAACTTTGAAATCAGGGGCACTTGTGTTTACAGGATCTAGGCCAAAGCTTGTAATACTGAAAACTGTAGTTTCTACCCTGCTTCCTGTCACTTAAACCAGTTTTATAGCACTGAGAAGAAAGAGTTTTATACTAATGTAAGTGAGAGAAGAATAAGCTCTTTGCTTATGTTTTTTCTGCATACTTTGTCCATTTTTCCCCCTTTCATTAATCATGCTGGTAGGATTCTATTATGAATGAAAATATATTGCAGAGGCTAGAACCCAATTGTTTTCTGATGAGAACTTAAAATTTGAGCTGTCCCTGTACAAAAATGAATCAAAGGAGAGATGGCTCTCTTAAGAATGCTAAGGGAATAATTGCCATTCATCTTGTGCCTCACACAGAAGATCCCTTTTTTGGAATGTAAAAAACCTCTAATAGATGGCAATTTTTTTCAGAAAAAGAAACCACTGAATACCTGATTTACTTTTATTGTATGTATCATTACATTTTTTTTATTTATTTTGCAGAGATGCTTTTCACCTATAGTTTTGGCTGCTTGTATGTCTTCTCCTTTCTATCACACTGGTCCGGAGGGTCTTCCCACCTGCAGTTAACATGCAGGTTCTGGCAGTGTGTTTCTCACCGATTACAAACCTTTTATCCACACCAATTTTATGATTCTTTTATACTGCAAATTGGTGTAAAGGGTCTATAATGTACAGGAGACCTATAAAGACCTGATGTGTCTCATGAAACTCTTAGAAACTTCTTGGGGACTCAGGTAGTCACAACAGCCAGAAGTGTTTTTTCTCCCTATCTGGGCTTGTGCTAAGGACCTTTCTTTCTGATCTCGCTATTGTTATAAATGCCTTTGTCACTTCCAGATTGAATTATTGTAGCAATCGCTGACTGAGGCTGAATGTGAAGACCACTTCAGCTAGAACAGAATGCTAGAATCCACTGACTTCACAGTGTTTTTGTCTGTACTATATCATATGTGACCCTGTTGCTACTGTACCTGTGTGACAACCTCTCTGTAGTGCTTATTTCTATGCCTACATTGGTATGCAAGGTCAGATTACAGGGGACCATGTTCCTTATTTGCACATTCCCCATTGGTATGCATGGGCGAGAGAGTGAAAAACTCTTTTGTGCTTGTATTAGACTGTTAACATGTTTTAAATGCATTTAATGATTTGAACATAAGAGGCCAAGGAAGTCAGGCTTTTATGCATTGGCCCTGCCTTCTAAATTGTTAAATTCATAAGGGGACTGATGCTGTTAGAGAAAGTTGGGTAAATGTTGTTGAGAAGTCAGTGCTCACCATGACAAACTAAGAAAGAATGAGGAGAAATTTGTTAGAGATGTAAGAGGTAACAATAAAAAATCCTTAATTATACTAAAAGTCCTTCCAGGGAGTTAGTTGGGTCTTTGGATGATCAAGGTGTAAGAGGGGCACTAAAGGATGAAAGGGCCACTGCCAAGAAACTAAATGCATTCTTCGGAGCTGTCTTCACTGTGGAAGATGTTAGGGAGATTCCCTTACCAGATCCACCCTTCCCTAGAGACAAGTTGGTGAATTTAACACACATTGAGGTTTCAGCAAATGAGGTCATAGAGGAAACTGATAAACTAAACAAACAGTAGCAAATCACCAGGAACTGATGGCATTCATTCTAGGGTCCTAAAGGAGCTCAGATGGGAAATTGCTGAAATGCTAATTGTAGTATGGAATCAGAACTTGTAGTAGAGGTGATATCTTTTATTAGACCAACTAGATTTTTGAAAAAAAAAATTATTTGCAAGCTTTCAGGCACAACCACCCTTCTTCAGGCATAGGAGAAAAGATTGCAAAAGTTATCCTAGGTAGAAATGAAAATTCAAATTTCATAGGAGAGTTGAAGGTGTGGTAAAATCTCCTGTTTGGAACAGTTCATTTTATGCAGATTAGGCTCACGGAAAAGTTGGAATAGTCTGTTTACCTCAAAGTTGTTTGGTGGCAAGCAGGATGTAGAGTCATATTTCCTTCTGGTTATGATGTTTCATACTTCAGAAGCATAAAAAGATAGAATGTTCTTCTGGGCAAGAATTTCTTATGTGGTAAAGTATCTCTGGGCTCTGTGATAATGCAAATTACCTTAAACAAAGAAAGGCAGGAGCAGTGTCTCAGGTTTAAGGTGGTAAAACTTGTTTCTTCCTTGTAAAATTATGAAGATTTCATAATCTTCATGCAAGTTGGATGCCTAATTGTAGTATGCAATTTATCACAAAAAACAGCCTGGGTACCAGAGAAGAACTGCCAATGTGACTAAAATATTTTTTTAAAGGACTCTAGAGGGGGGTTAGAAAAGTATGAGCTGGTGAGTCTAGCTGTGTTTCTGGAAAACTGGTAGAAACATAATAAAAAAATGTTCAGCATATAGATTAACATGACTTGCTGGGGAGGAATCAACATGGTTTTATCAAAAGGAAATCAGGCCTCACCATCCTATTATAGTTCTTTGAGGGTGTCAGTGAACAGGTGGATCAGGCATGATCCAGCTGACATAGCATATCTGGTCATTGAAAAAGCTTTTGACAATGTCCACCATGAAAGGCTTTTAATGAAGTTAGGCAGTCATGGGATTACAGGAAAAGTGAATTTGTAGATTAGCAATTGGCTTAAAGTTCAGTTTTAGGGATGGAAAGGAATAAACAGAGTCCCCTAGGAATCTGTATTGGGACCAGTGCTGTTTAACATATTCATAAATTATGTGGAAAAGGGTTGAGTGGTAAATTGGCAGCTTTGCAGATGACACAAAATTATTTAATGTGGAAAAGACCAAGATGAAACTACAAGGAACTAGTAGTTCAGTATAGATTCAGTGGAGATGAGTGTAAAGTGATGCATGTGGGCAAAATAACCCACACTATACCTACATTATGATGGGCCCTGCATTGTGGACAGTTTGCTAAACACATCAGGTCAGTGCTCAGCAGCTGTCAAAAAGGCAAACAAAATGTCAGGAATTATTAAGAAGGGAATTGTAAACAAAGCAGAAAGTATCATCATTCCCCTTTATAGATCTATCGTGTATCCGCCCCTTGAATACTTTGCCCAGTTTTGGTCCCCACACCTCAAAAAAACTAGAACTAGAGAAAGTACAGAGAAGATCAACAAGGATGGCTAGTGATCTGGAATGGCTTTAATATGCGAAGAGATCGAAGAGCGATGAGATAGTATAACGGAATTTATTATGTACTACGGGTCACAAAATGAAAATAGTAGGTAGTAAGTTCAAAACTAACAAAAGGAAGTTCTTTTTCACACAGCGTCTAATTAAAGTATGATACTCATTGCCATCAGATGTTTTGGAAGCTAACAGTTTAGCCAGATTCAAAAAGGGGTTGGAGAAATTCTTGGAGGAAAAGAGCATCAGTAATTTCTGTTGAGTATAGGAGTTAGGGGTACAGCCTCTGAATCAAAACTTCCTAGAACTTAACTGCTGGAAGATGCAAGTGAGAGAGGAACAGTGGAAAAACCCTGGTCATGCTCTTGCAGCATCCATTCTCTGCCAGTGGGCACATCTACATGTGCATATTAATGCAAAGCTTTAAACTCTGGTGCATATCACGCTAGTGTTTATTGCTTTTGGGCACCATGTTTACATGTGCTTCTAGGACCACAGTACATTGAGCTGGGTCAGATCTGTCCTTGCTGTCAGGGGTCCAGGGAGTCAGTCTTCCAGCCTGGGGCTGTTCTGACCTGGCTTAGCGTGCTGCGGAGGGGCTGGCTGGGGCATAAGGGTATTCCTGTGCGGGGCTAGCTAGCATGCAGCCCCCACACTAAAGCACCCTCATGCCCCAGCCAGCCATGTCAGTGTCTACATGTGTAGTTCTGCAGAGTAAAAAACTCTGTGAAGTTTATTAATTTAATCCAGTCTAATAGCCCTGCATGTGTAGATGCTGAGATATTTACTGCAGAGCTAATTAGGCAACTCTGCAGTAAATGTCTTACATAGATATGCTCAGTGTGTGATACAGAATTCTGGGCATGATGGACCTATGGTCTGACCCAGTTAATAGCAGTTCTTATCTTCTTATGACTTGTGTGGAAGTGTATGGTGAAGGGACCCTCAATGCAGGAATCACAAAGGGAGGCTTTAGGTGGGAGCTTTCCTAAAGAGATGGTATTGCATCTCACCAATCAGCCATAAATGGATAAGTATTGGTGAAGTACAAATCCCTTTAGTGGGTTACCTACTTCGTTCTAAACAGTTGAAACCCTTAGGGCCTGTGCCTATTAGATTCTGTATAATTGAGATCCTTGAGGTTACTGAAGGTCTAAAAGACCTGAGTTGTGGGTTCCTTCTACAATTAGAAAAGGTGGTGAGCAGTGGGAGAGGGCCCCCCCCACCCCATTGGCAGTGAGCAGCAGCAGAGCAGTGCTCCCCCCCAACTTTGGTTGTGAGCGACACCTTGGTGATAGCGAACAGCCGCAGAGCAACACCCCGAATGTTGGTAAGCAGCAGTGGACCAGTGTGTCTCCCAATGTTGAAGGGGTGTAGCGTCCCCACAGCAGTAGTAAGTAGCAGTGGCAGAAGGGGTGGAGCATTGTCCCCAGTGGTAGGGAGGAGTCATGACTGCAGCCAAGGAGCAGCACTCTCAGCAGCAGTGTGGAGTAGCAATAGTAGCAGTGAAGCAGTGTCTCCCCATGGTGGCATAGAATGGGCAACCTTGAGCTAGCAGCTACACTGGCTCTCCAGACTACACTGGTTACTCTGTGTGGGTCTAAGAGAGAACTCTAAACATATTGACAGTGCTAAACTGTAAATAGCAAGTTGAGGTGGGCTACTGATTATTAAAGATTTCCTAAATCTGTTTGTTGTCCCATTTCCCCTTTTCCCCATCAGTTAACACTGTTATAGTTTAATACTACTTGCAACTGGAGAAGTTTGTTCACATTGGAACACCCAGGCAGAAATTATTTCCCCAGGTTTCTGGGTGGTGGAGCTCAAGCCAAATTGCGTAAAACCCCTAAGTTGAACTTGGTCATTGTTACTACCATCCAGTACCTAGCAGAAGGGTTACACATACATGTGTTCCAAAGACTGCATAATCTTTCATTTCATTCAGAGGGGTAATGTGTAGCAAGAAGTATAGCTAAGTAGATTGGATAAAGGCATGTCATTGTGTCCTATTGTGGCTTGGTAACTGGCCTTCTGGGTTATAGTGAACAATCCATATCCCATCTTTGCATCTCATTTTCCTTAACTCTAAAATGGAAGTAAAGAAACCTTTTGTTGTGAGAACTACAGATGAAAGCTTGGTATTGGTGTTATATCTTTAATGCCTTCTTGGGATTGGAGCTTGTGCATCTAATTGGGGTCATGCCGAGGAGGAGGAATTTACTTCCACCTTGGTCTGACAAGGTGTAACTTTGCTGACTTTCTGTACAAATGGTAAGGCCTATCTGGAACTTACTCTTTCTATCAAGACTATCTTCATAGCTATTCTTGGTGTGCTTTAATGGGTAAGGATGGAGTGTTGTTGTAGACCTCACTAAAAAAATCCTTGTATTTTGGAGCTTTCAGTGTCATTTTAACACACAAATGGGATGATTGTTAGTATAAGAGTTTAATTTATACGTTGGTATCAACAATGGCAGTAGCCTGGGACTTTGGGAGATTTAGCTTCGATTTCATGCTGTAGTACAACATCTGTTGGGTGTCTTTACATGAGCAGCAAGGATGCTCCAATATGCAGCACGTATGAGCAGATTCCAGTACATATGAGCAGATTCCAGTGTCTCATGTTTCAGCATTCCCGTGTTTGAAAAAGTGTAGTGGAGGCACTTTAACTAAAGCTTGTTTGATGAGCTTTAGATAAAGCTTCCCCATCACCAGTTTTAAGTGTGGGGACGCTGCTACATGAGATGCTCCAGGCACTCTAATTAGAGTGGCTCTCAGAACCGCTCTAATTAAAGCATCCCACCCTCCCCACCACTCCAAGAGCACATGTATAACACCATTGTGACCTTTCAGAAGTCCCTTAGGCTCAGTTAAGGCATTTGTGTCTAATTCATATTTTGATGCCTAATTCCCATTGTCCTTTTAAGTTTCCCCCTCTATACTTACTTCATCTTTTGGACTGTAATAGAACACCACATTCAGCAGTTCAACCAACCATAGTCTCAACCAACCAATCCTAAATCTGAAGTTTCCTCCGTGCCCCATAGAACCAACCTTTAGCACACACCACATGTTATAGCAACAACACAGATAGATGTTCCTTTAATAGTGCCCTGCTGTCATTTGCATATCTGCAAGGGAGGTGTAAAATGCTGCCCAATAGGAATGGAATCTCTTTACATACTCATTGTGCTCACTTTGTGCAGAAAGAAATGGCTGGGGGTATATCTACATGAGACACTTTACTGAGCAATGGACTAATAATAGATTCAACTGCTGCACAGTAAGTCATCACCATATAATTGTGAGCAGCAGCTTAGGCTAATATCGGCTAAAGTGCAGTAATGCTTAAGCTAATTAGGCTAAGGCACAGTAAATTAGGCTAATGTGTGGTTTTCTACTACTTGTAAATATAGGTAGTAGATTAACTATGTATTAGCTGCTATGCCATACCACTCTTGTAGACATTGACCAAGAGCAAATTTGCTCCCAGTCTGCCACACCAGCAGGGGGCCACACTGGATGGGGACCTTCTCTGTCTCTGCTCCTGGCACTGCACAGCTCCTGGGTCCCCACAGGAGCTCGGAGCCAGTCAGCGCCAGGATGGCGATTGCTCTCTGCCCCATGCTGTCCCAGTGCTGCAGGGCTTCTGGCTCCCCACAGGAGACAGGAGTCAAGCAGCACCAGGATTGGAGACTGCTCTGCTTCCCTACTCTGTGAGAAGGATAGTCAATCTTATCCTCAACTCTCCTTTGGACTCACCTGCCATGATTTGGGTGAAAGAGAAAAGAAAAGAAGTTACTGCTTTTTCATTGTTCTTGGATAGAATAATGCCACCCTGGTGTCAGTTGCTCACAGTGTAAGTTTTATTTCCAGTTTAACAGTGGTGAGATAACAGTGTCCTTGCCAATTACTTCATTGGCAAAGGTAATTGGTGTTACAATCAGGAAATACTCAGACTAGGTACTTAATAAGGATTCTTCACCACTAATTATCTCATTAGCAGCATGCACTCTCCGCGTTCCTCATTCTTTGTGGGTGCATGACCCTGGGAGTAGTCTCTAGCTACTCTCTCTCACAATCTGTTTCCTCGCTCCCAGTTTCCACAATTCCGCTGGGCTTCAGACCCCAATCCCCCTTTCTTGCACTAAGGGGCATGATCCCTTCTTCTTAGAAGTCCTGGCGGATCTGCCTCCTGGTGTCTCTGCCTTTCCCGCACTCACCGGCACAGTGGAGTTTACAGGCAAGACAATCTCCTTTGCTGCTGACCTGCCCCATCACTCAGGGATCCGTCGCCCAGCATCTCTGTTTTTTCTTTTTCCCTGCAATCATTGGCACGGCGGGGTTCCCAGGAAGGTAATCTTCTTCACCACTGACTTGCCATGTACCTCAGGGCTTCACTCTTCTCGGAGTATGTCTGCATCTCTGGTAGGTCTTCTTCTTTCTCTACAGAGCTTTACCGCTCCTCACTTCTTCTAGTGCCTGAAGGCAATCAGTCTTTCTCCCACCACCGGTTTTATGCCTCACTCAGCAGGCAAATCACCCTAGTCATGTCCCAGGTGTGCAACTCCCCCCACCTGGCAGGGTTCATCATCGGGTCAGTCTGGCCTGATCTTATCTAAATAACAGGGCTTTTGCCTGAGTCCCTGTTACATATTCATCTGGGGATTTGCCAGCAACTGTCCTGTTCCTGGGGCAGCTTCCAGCAAGCTCCCAGCTGGGCCAGGGTCCCAAGAGTGGGACAGTCCCAGTGAGCCCCCTGATGGGTGGGGAAGCCCCCTGGGCATCGGGCTTACTGGGAACTGTGTGTCCTGATGTACCCAAGGACAGGAGAGCTCTGCTGGCTGCACCAGGGCCCCTCCCAATGTACACAGGCCCAGAAGACAGCTGCTGCAGCAGTCAGCAGAGCTCTCCTGGCCCTGTGCGCATCAGGACCAGCCCCCCTGCTGCCTGCCACCCTCCAGGCTAGCACCCCAGGGGAGCCTAGAGCTCCCCTTGGCTGCTGCAGGGGGGCAGAGCAGGGCATTAGCAGCCCTGTAACTGAGATGCTCCCATTGGGAGCTTCTAATGCGAGGAATTACTGTGCATTATTTTACAGTGCAGTAAGCCTGTATCACATTAATAGCATGTATAGACATGCCCTGTATGAGGTAAAGGTGAAAAGAGAATCAGTCCTTAAATCTGTTCTTTTGTGACTTACTACATTACCCCAAAGTAATTAAAATTATCTTGCTGTAACCAAAATGGCATGAAAAGAGTATTGAGATTTTGAGAAACACATAATGGAAAATGACAATAATTGATTAGCTGACAGACATCCACAGTCACTAACTGGCTCCCCTGCTCAGAAGACTCAGAAAAGAGGCAAGGATTGAATTGACTGGAAAGGTGATCAGCATTTTCATTCCATTCAGGGATGAGGTACTGTCATAGGACAGTGTGCAAACTCTTGCAGTGCTGCAGTTCTTGCCATGTCTGTCCTGCAGAGACACTGTTAACTTTCATTTCCATTGATGTCAAATTCACTTTAATTTAAAAAATAAAATTAAAAAATATGCCCTGAATGATGGCTACATTTATGGAATGACTCTTTTGTCTGCCATTTGTTCCCGTTCTCTGCTCTTTTGTGAACATTCATCTTTGTTTGGTTCATTAACTGGGATTTGCATGCAGAGACACTGACAAATATTTTGCAGAATCTTTTCCTGTAAAGCTGGTCCATATCTCCAGAACACCTGTTTCCTGTACAGAAGACTTTTTTATGGTGGCCTCATGTTGGGGTAACTAGCTACTACGCTGCTTCTGGCGATACATTTCTGATATTTAGATTATATTCTGGAAGGATTCATAAACTCTACCAGTGTTTTTATATTTTATATATTCAGTGGTGAAGAAAAAGATTTACAAAAAGTTAGTGTTCCTTACTGCTTAGGCGTATATGAGCTGATAGAGCACAACCTTCAAATTTACAAGAAAAAGCAGCCCTGGGATACATTTTTAAACTGAAGAAAAAATTGTTGAGACATTTTATATTTGAATCTAGTATTCAGAAGTATGATAACATTTTTCTACTCTAACCTATGCAGACAGGACCTAGAAAAAGAATATATCTGTGGTGCTGTATGCATACATAGTCATTACTTTAAAGCTGATACATTAATGCATCCAAAAAGACAACCAAATATTTGAGGTAGTCTAGGGATAATGAAATGAGGCTAGAGTTACACTTTGGTACTTTCTAGTAAGTTGAATATACATATAGAGAAACTGTTTCATTTGTTGGACATAATATTATGCATATTTTGCAAATAGAATGCAAAAAAATAGTTGAAAAATCCTGCTAATCTTAAAAGTTTGTCATTTGTAAAGTCTAAATATCTATAGAGGACACAGCAGACTTTGAAGGTAATTTGAATATTTAGATAATTCATTCCTTGCAAGTATAATGTAGATTTTAGGTAATAGATTTATTGTTACAATCTCAGCATTTCTGAATTAATCATGGTAATCAGTAGTTCATATAAGGCCTAATTCAAATATTACTGATGTCAATGGGAGACTCCCATTGACTTAGATGCACTTTGGATCAGGCCATCATAACTGTCCATGCTCAGTAGTAGAGAAAAACTACTCTTTCCCTATAAAATGTTTCTGTTGAACCTTTAAAATATAAGCCAGAATTAAAAATAGGATGAATGAAAAAAGTAAAGTGTAAAAACTTTCTTCTGTGTCTAGAATGATAGTTAAACCTTAGCATTAGGAAAACAAGAGGAAACAGCAGTCTTTCTTTTATACAATTATTTATATCTTTTCGTGGAGTGAAGCAGCTTGTGATATATTCCATTCAGATATATTGGGAAATTACTTCATCATGTATTAGTCCAAAAAACAATCTGGCTACAGGTCTTCCGAGCAAAAAAGGAACCATATTCTGTAACTGCTGCTCACGTGGAGATTTCTTACATCATTGAATCCGAGAGGACATTTCTTACGAGTGAAGTTGTGGACACACATAGCAGTTGAACTGTTCTCAAATGTCATTGATTGGGAACTGTTTCACAGTTGTGTGTAGTGCTGGGGCTTTGACACAAAGGATGGAAGTGAGCACCAAATCCAGCATGCCTAACAGTGGGGGAGCAGGGGAAAGAGCTTTCACCTATGCTTAGGTGGTGGGTAACCTGTGGCTGGGAGCATTTTCACTTGTCTGCTTTTCTCTCTTGCCTAAACATGAGTTCAGTAAACTCCAGTAGCCTGTACTTGACTGGAATCTGCCATGTGTTTGCTTGACTTGGAGGGGTAGAAAGAGAGGGAGTGCTTGGATCCATGCTTTTTGCTTTCTAGAGGCATGGGGGCACGATGGGGGCTATGATTGAGTAGGGAGTGAGGACACAGCCAGTTGTTAGCTTTTATTGAACAAGCAGTGCAAGGGAGCTCATTGACAGGAAGTATCACTGAGCGGAGGAAAAGAGGGGGCAGTAGAGTTCAAGCTGTGTACCAGGTGTCCAGGTGCAGCATTGGAGTAGGAAGGAAGGAGGAAGCAATGTAATATGGGATGCTTGGAGGACTGGAACGATTGATATCCACACATAACCAGCATGGGTTTGTAGCAGGTAGATCATGCCTGACTAATCTAGTCTCTTTTTATGACCAGGTTACAAAACACCTGGACGCAGAAGTAGGGGTTGATGTCGTATACTTAGACTTCAGGAAGGCCTTCGATATGGTATCCCACACCATACTGGTGAACAAGTTAAGAAGCTGTGACTTGGATGACTACACAGTCTGGTGGGTGGCGAATTGGCTAGAGGGTCGCACCCAGAGAGTCGTAGTGGATGGGTCGGTATCGACCTGGAAGGGTGTGAGCAGTGGGGTCCCGCAGGGCTCGGTCCTTGGACCGATACTCTTCAATATCTTCATCAGCGACTTGGACGAGGGAGTGACGTGTACTCTGTCCAAATTTGTGGATGACACAAAACTGTGGGGAGAAGTGGACACACCGGAGGGCAGGGAACAACTACAAGCAGACCTGGACAGGTTGGACATATGGGCAGAAAACAACAGAATGCAATTCAACAAGGAGAAATGCAAAGTGCTGCACCTAGGGAGGAAAAATGTCTAGCATACCTACTGCCTAGGAAATGACCTGCTTGGTGGCACGGAAGCGGAAAGGGATCTTGGAGTCCTAGTGGACTCCAAGATGAACATGAGTCGTCAGTGTGACGAAGCCATCAGAAAAGCCAATGGCACTTTATCGTGCATCAGCAGATGCATGACGAACAGATTCAAGGAGGTGATACTTCCCCTCTATCGGGCACTGGTCAGACCGCAGTTGGAGTACTGCATGCAGTTTTGGGCGCCACACTTCAAGAGGAATGTGGATAACCTGGAGAGGGTCCAGAGAAGGGCCACTCGTATGGTTAAGGGCTTGCAGGCCAAGCCCTATGAGGAGAGACTGGGGCACCTGGACCTCTTCAGCCTCCGCAAGAGAAGGTTGAGAGGCGACCTTGTGGCTGCCTATAAGTTCATCATGGGGGCACAGAAGGGAATTGGTGAGGCTTTACTCACCAAGGCGCTCCCGGGGGTTACAAGAAATAATGGCCACAAGCTAGCAGAAAGCAGATTTAGACTAGACATTAGGAAGAACTTCTTCACAGTTAGAGTGGCCAAAGTCTGGAATGGGCTCCCAAGGGAGGTGGTGCTCTCCCCTACCCTGGGGGTCTTCAAGAGGAGGTTAGATAAGCATCTAGCTGGGGTCATCTGAACCCAGCACTCTTTCCTGCCAATGCAGGGGGTCGGACTTGATGATCTATTGAGGTCCCTTCCAACCCTAGCATCTATGAATCTATAACAATGAACTGGTTCACAGTGAACTGGTTCAACGTAGTACTCGATATTCCAAGTATTCTTTTCAACTGTTTCAGGCATCTTTAAATCAGTTTATCAGTCTCATATATCTGTCTGCTTCAGGTTTAAACAGGATTTAAACTGTTTTAAGTGTTGTGAGTGTCAATGGCCTAAGTACTCCAGCCAGTATTTGTGTTGCTCATCCAAGAGTCTGTTGTTCCTTCTGATAGAATCTTTGTTCACATTCCTAGACACCATTTCATTGATTATAACTTACAACCTATATTGTGAAACCATACAAATGATGCCTTTAAGGTCACGTTTAGCAGTATTTACCTTACAGTGACCTTGACTTCAATATGATCCCTTGCACTTGAGTAAAACATTGTATAAGAGTGTTTACAGGCCTGAGACCTAAGATGTCATTTTCATGTTGTGTTCTAGGTATAGTAAAAAAAAACCTCCTTAAATCTCAGGTCTTGTGGTTACCCTTAGCAAATGCTCATTTTTCATGGCAACCACAGTACATTAGGAATGCTGTTATTAAACTGACACACTTGAAAAATATTTCTGAGTCAAGCACCAGTTATCTGTGGTTTGGGGGAGCAATTGTTTTTCCATAAATGTGCTCTAGATAAAAATGGCTCAGATAAAGGATTTAAATGGTGAAATAGCAATATTCCAGGTTGTTACAATGTCTACCTTAAACAGTCTAACAGCATTTCTGGACTAAGCCATTGCTAATAATTATATATATATATATATATATATATATATATAATAATTAGCTGCAAAAGCCTCTGTTAAAATCTATATCTATATCTATATCTATTCTAATAGCTGCTTTTGCCTACAATTGACTGTAAATCTGTTCTACTGCGCAAATAGCTACCTAAAGGCATGAGGATAAGACAGTCTATAATGGTAATAATTTTATGGTATTTTATCTCCTTTGCCTTTTTAGTTACACTGAGAGGTGCAGGTATATTAGAGATGCCATTGCAAAGCAAATTAATTTTTAAATCGTCATACACAATCTGATCGTGTTAGAAACATTTATAAATTGCTTTATGAAGGGTCTTAGTACATCCAAAAA
This sequence comes from Alligator mississippiensis, assembly GCF_030867095.1. NCBI lineage: Eukaryota > Metazoa > Chordata > Crocodylia > Alligatoridae > Alligator > Alligator mississippiensis. The sequence goes on along the minus strand of NC_081824.1, from coordinate 219,120,020 downwards.
GGCATAAAATCCCTGCACTAATACCTGGATAGAACCTACAATATAGAGGGTAATTATCTTGCTTATATTGAGAAGTATCTTTCTCCAGTAAATCCATAGACTTCAGAGGGATTTATTGTGTAAGGTCCTGATCACTTTGAGTAAGGAAATCACAGTCCTTCAGGAGTAGGTAATTTGTTGATCAATTTAGCTTCTTTATCTGCAATTAGAACATGAACAGATTGTGAATTCTCTGCATTCATTTGTCATCCACATGTATTCCACAAAATATTTTTTCATGGGTTTTATTTTACTCTGCAGATTGATGCAAAACGGCTTAGTGGGAATATTCCCAGGATTAGAAATGTTGAGCTTGCTCCCCAGACCACTTGGCTATTAATGGCACTTTGATTCTTCCTATCATTTTGAGAGACACAAGGCTCATAAAGCCTTTTACCTGACACTTGGACAAGAGAAAGGGTGTAGTTAAACTGGTCCTGCAAAATGACAGTGGACTATGCTTTTGGAAAACTGAAAAGGGAAGTGACGGTACCTCATGGCATACCTCATTGTTTCTCATCTTTGCATGTTTCATGTGAGTGCTGTGAAAAAGAGGGGGAGGTTCTGGAAGAAGGATGGGAGCAGTAGGGACAAAAGGCCTTCTGAATGTTAGCAACAACTGGAGAAAGAACCTCTGAAAAATGCCTTAAAGGATGCAAAAAAATGAGATCAGGGATACTTTGTGATCCTTTTTTGAAGCCAGAGACTAATGAATGATTGACAACAAGGAAATTACTATAATGGGTCTGTGCCTTTGTGTTATTAGGAAACAAATTGGTAGTGCGAAGGGATATTATGTAAATGATGGGGAGAACTGTTCCTGAATGGCTTTTTCTCTGTTGATTATTTCCCAAAAAGCCAATTACTGCATTTACAAATAACATAGGCATCAAATAACATTTCTTGAATTAAAAAAAAAGCACACATTGAAAATTTAAAACTAGTAGAACTGTGGTGCACCCACAATGTGCAGAGTTCACCAGTCCCTGTAAGTGAGGCAGTACAAATTGTTCTCTTTATCCTTGTGCACAGGAGTACATTGCTATATGCAGAGCTTGCCATGTGGTTGCTTGAAAGTGTGGTCCCAGTATGGGGTGTTTTCTACAGTGTTCAGAACAGTGCTAGAGATGTAGTGTCTGATTGATCTTTACAACAAAAGCTACTCAATCTCAGCTACTTGCCTCTGCTACATATCTCTTTCCAGGACCATATATTGTATTTCAAGCCTTTTGAGCCATCCCTCCATGCTCCTGCCTTTTGAGGTCCTTTGTTGTGATGCAGTGACCAGTTTCTTTTGTCTTTTTTTAACAGCATTGTCAGCTTCTAAGCAGGTAAAAGTCCCCTGTGTGCATGGGCTGTGGCATTGTGACATAAAGGGAAATCAGGAAAAAGTACAAATATTTATTGTCCCATTCCTAATCCCGCTGCCAGTACTGAGAAAGTGTTAGTTTCCCCACAGTTTTAAAAGCCATTCTTATCTTCTGTTTCCACTTCCACCTTGCAAAGTGTCAGATTACCTCCCCTTGACTAGGACCACTGCAACATCCTGGGTAGGTGTGCAGTGCAGTGGTGGTTTTGAGCACAGCTGGACGCATACCTGCAGTAGTTTTAGATGGCTGTTGGCTAGATTCTCTTTCACAGCAGCTCATCATAAAATTCACTACAACTTACCTAGAATTGTCTGGAAATTGTCTTCCATCCAAAAGTTTCATATAATCACAAATGTCTTATAATGGTTTAAAATATCTATGCATTATGAATTGTCTCTGAAGCCAGACTCGAGCTAGCTTGCCTCATAAAAACTCAAGCTATCTAAAAAGCTGTGGGCATTTATAATACTTCAGACTGCATATCTCCTATGGCATTTTGAGTTTCTGTGTCTGTAAAAACACAACCCTGTATTGGCTGTAAAAACACAGCCCTGTATGGCTGCCCTGCAATAAATTTGATTTGTGCAGTCTCCACCTTATCACACCCAGATCTTGCCTGGGTGAGGGGGAAAAAGCAGGAAGCAACTTAGGAATGGTGGGGGTTGATTCACGAAGTGTGGCCATTGGTAGTAGATTTTGATATTATACAGAAGTAAAACCTTTTCAGTTGTCCAGAACAGATACCATTTTGAGCACACTGAAAGAGAGGTTTTTAGAACTCTTCTTTCTGGCAGTGACTGCTGGATTCATAAGTTGTTCAAATCCACCTCTGTTTTTTTTATTTTAATACATTATATATTACTTACTGGTACTGAACCCCTCTGAACCTCTCTTCCATGGTAGTTCCTGTCTAGCTGTATACATGGAGTTCTTTTGTAATCTCTGGATCTGCCAAGTTATTCATTTTTTGGCTGCCTGGAAAAATCTCCTCTTGGTTAGATCCCATTGTACGCATGGCCCAAGAGTATTTGTTGTGACTTCAGGGGTGGGGCTGCTATCTGAATTTAGCACATCATTTTTGGTGGCAGGGCTTGTGAAAATGCACTCTCATTTTTCATAGTGTGGACAAATAATGGGAGTGTTGATTCAGATTCTGTTTTGGTCTCTCACTTTCTGGCACTTCTCCCAAACCTCCTCCTAGGAGTACCCTTTCTGCTTCATTTGTTCTGATAGTGGGCCTTGTCTCTAGTGGGTTATGGAATAGAGAAAATCCCACACAATTTACTGATTCGTTTTGATGCACTGGCTGGGGGAGTAGTTAACTGATTGCACAATTTCACAATGATTACACACTTAATTTATACAACACAATTTTATTTTAAAACTCTTTGCTACGTATATAACACTGCTTAGCTTTAAGAAACACCACAAACATTAAAAACACAATAATTACATATATCAGAAACAATGCTCCGAATGCACTTCCTTCCCAAACAATATTATAAGAATTAGTGTTACAAAAACAACTACAATTACAACTAAAAGTTAAATTTGAATCAATACTATTATTTTCATAATATACTTACAATCCTAGAATTCCGAGAAGCCAAATACCAAAATATGGTTTCATTCCTCAGTAGTACGATTTAATGGGTTGGCCTCAGTAGTACGGTTCAATGGAATGGGCTCGCCTCAGCAATACAATTAAATAGGCTGGCTTCAGCAGTGATAGGACTAAGTCCCCTTCCTTCAGTCCCTTTCAGGTGCTCCGTGGCTTCAGCGTGAACTAAGAGATTCATGTTCACGGAGAGGGTAGTTCAGGTGATCAGTCTGAACCAGGCTATACTTGCGATTTTTCCTTCGTTGTTCTACAAGTATAGTCACCTCCAAATTGGGACAGTAAGTTACAGTTTTTATTGAGTGAGCTGCCGTCAGTGGGCTCCTCCTACTCAATCTGTCATTACCCCCAAATTTGGGCCCGGATCTTACTCAACAGATTCTTTTGCCTTCGTTGAGCATTTTAAATTACCTTTGGGAAACTTCCATATCACTGCAAATGCCCTTTTCTTACCAATCTGGTCAAAAGACCTTAGGGTTTGATCTCTCGGAATTCAGGATATTTGCTCTCTTTGTAAAAGACTTCTAAAAGATGAAATTTAAATTAAGACTTTAAGCAAAGTCAGGACCTTTTGCACGTAGTCCCCAAAACAATGAACTAGATAAGGAGATAAATCTTATCTTCTTCCTGAAACTGGCTAATGGGCAACCTTTACAAACATTCAAACTATTTCATTCAATATGACAGGCCTATCTACCTTGTGTCCCTAGGGCTTCTGAGGAGGGATGCTCTCAAGCACACCTCATCAACTTGCTCCCATTTGTTTGCATCCAACTCTGAGATACATTTCCAGAGTTGGACACATTCTGCCACTAAATTTCTGCTGCTTCGAGTGCATTTATAGTCATGAGGGTCATATACAGATGACCTGGAGGACAGATATGGAGTGCTAGCAACACAGGAGGAGGAGAGCATTCCATTGATGGAAAAGCCCAGGCCAGGAATCCCCAAAGTGGGGAGGATTGAGACCACTGCCACAAAGGGGAAGCGACAGGTGATATTCATTGACCTGTTGTCCCAAGAGGTCTGCTGCTTGCCTGGAGACCAGATCCAAGATGTCATGGAAGGATTACCAAGACTCACCTAGCCCTCTGACTACTACCCCAGGCTGTTGTTGGGATGTTATTCCAAGAAGAAAGATTTCTAGGAAGAGTTGGGATCCACCTGACCAAGAGAGGAAAGAGAATATTTGCAGACAGCTCATTAACCTAGTGAGGAAGGCTTTAAACTAAGTTTGATGGGGGATAGAGAACAAAGCTGTGAGGTAAGTGGGGAAGTGGGGGACCTGGAGGAAGCAGGAGCAGGAGGGGGCAATTCCTCTTTCTGAGGAAGTAGGGCAATTGGCTAGTCACCTCCGGTGTCTGTATATGAGTGCACAGAGCCTGGGAAACAAACAGGAAGAATTGGAAGTCCTTGCACAGTCAAGGAACTATGATGTGATTTGAATAACGGACACTTGGTGGGATATCTCGCAAGACTGAAGCACTGTCATAGGTGGGTACATAATGTTCAGGAAGGACAGGCAGGGGAGAAGAGGAGGAGGAGTTGTGCTGTATGTAAAAGAGCTGCGTGATTGTTCAGAGTTCCGGTATGAAACTGGAGAAAGACCTATTGAAAGTCTCTGGGTTAAGGTTAGAGAGGAGAGCAACAAGGGTGATGTTGTGGTGGGTGTGTGCTATATACTACCAAACCAGGAGGATGGGTAAATGAGGCTTTCTTCAGACAACTAGCAGAAGTGTCCAGAGCATGCCCTGGTTCTCGTGGGGGACTTTAATCACCTTGACATCTTCTGGGCAGGAAATACAACAGTGCACAGGCAATCCAGGAAGTTTTTGTAGAGTGCTGAGGGCAACTTCCTGGTGCAAGTGTTGGAGAGACCAACTAGGGGCTGTGCTCTTGAGCTGCTGCTCACAGACAGGGAAGAATTGGTGGGGAATGTAGAAGTGGATAGCAAGTTGAGCAGCAGTGACTACAAGATGATTATGTTCAGGATCCTGACAAAAAGAAGGAAGGAAGGAGAGCAGCAGAATATGGACTCTGGACTTCAGAAAAGCAGACTTTGACTCCCTTAGGGAACTGATGGGCAGGATCCCCTGGGAGGCCAGTCTGTGGGGGGAAAGGAGTCCAGGAGAGCTGGTTGTATTTTAAACAAACCTTACTGAGGGCACAGGAACAAACCATCCTGATGTGCAGGAAGAATAGCAAATGTGGCAATCAACCATCTTGGCTTAGCAGAGAACTCTTAAATCCAGAAAGGAAGCTTACAAGAAGTGGAAGCTTGGTCAAACAACTAGGGAGGAGTATAAGAATATTGCTTGAGCATTCAGGAATGAAATCAGGAAAGCTTAAAATGCAACTGGAGTTGCAGCTAGCAAGGGAGATGAAGCATAACAAGAAGGGTTTCTATAAGTATGTTAGCAACAAGAGGAGGGTCAGGGAAAGTGTGGGTCCCTAACTGAATGGGAAAGGCAACTTAGTGACAGATTATGTGGAAAAGACTGAAGTACTCAATGCCTTTTTTACCTCAGTCTTCACAGGCAAGGTTAGCTCCCAGACTACTGCATCGGGCAGCACAGTTTGGGGAGGAGGCAAGCAGCTCTCAGTGGTGAAAGAACAGGTTAGGGACTATTTAGAAAATCTGGACATGTACAAATCCATGGGGCCAGATGCAATACGGTGCTGAGAGAGTTGGCTGATGTGATTGCAGAGCCACTGGCCATTATCTTTCAAAACTCGTGATGACTGGGGGAGGTCCTGGATGATTGAAAAAGGGGAAATATAGTGCCCATCTTTAAGAAAGGGAAGAGAGAGGATCCATGAAATTACAGACAAGTCAGCCTCACCTCAATCCCTGGAAAAATGGAGCAGGTCCTCAAAGAATCCGTTTCTAAGTACCTGGAGAATGCGATTAGCAGGGATCCTGGTTTTTTCTGATTTAAAACAAGCCCCCAAATTTTTGGCGAACCCCCCCCATCTACATTTTTCCAATATTTAAATGAAACACTGCTAATTTTATATATATATAGTGGTGTTTCATTTTAACCAAAGAAAAATGTGGATTTGAGGTTACTTTTTTTAAATGGAAAATTGGGGATTTTTAAAATCAGAGAAACCAGGATCCCTGGACTGATTAGGAACAGTCAGCATGGATTCACCACCGGCAAGCCATACCTGACGAGCCTGATAGCCTTCTGTAATGAGGTAACTGGTTCTGTGTATGCACGGAAAGCAGTAAATATAATAGACCTTGATTTTAGCAAGGTTTTTGATACCATATCTCACAGCATTCTTGCAAGCAAACTGAGGAAGTATGGGTTGGATGACTGGACTGTAAGGTGGATAGAAAGCTGGCTGGATTGTCAGGCTCTACAGGTAGCAATCAATGCATCAGTGCCTAGCTGGCAGTTGGTATCAAGTGGAGTGCCCAAGGGGTCAGTCCTGGGGCTAGTTTTGTTCAATATCTTCATTAATGATCTGGAAGGTGGAATGGATTGCACCCTCATCAAGTTTGCAGATGACACCAAGCTGGGGTGTGCAGTAGTTACACTGGAGGGTAGGGCTAGGATTCAGAGTGACCTAGGCAAAGTGGAGGGTTGGGTTAAAAAAAATCTCATGAGGTTTAACAAGGACAAGTGCAAAGTCCTGCACTTAGAACAGAAGAACCCCATGCACTGCTACAGCCTGGGGACTCACTGGCTAAGGAGCAGCTCTGCAGGAAAGGACCTGGGGTTACAGCGGACAATACGATGGATATGAGTCAGCAATGTGCCCTTGTTGCCAAGAAGGCTAACAACATGCTGGTTTTCATTAGTAGAAGCATTGCCAGTAGATCGAGGGAAATAATTATTCTGCTGTATTCTGTGCTAGTGAGGCCACATCTGGAGTATTGTGTCCAGTTTTGGGCCCCCCACTGTAGAAAAGATGTGGATAAGTTGGAGGAAGTCTAGTGGAAAGCAGCCCTCCAAAGAGGGCAGTCAAGTCCAGGTGTAGCAGAAAGCCCCCTTTTCCTCTAATGTAGCAGAAAGCCCCCTTTTCCTCTTGCCTGCATTTGCTCTCCCCTCTTTGGATATGTTTCTCTTTTTCTACCTTTTCTTCCTTCCTCTCTCTTTCACTTTAAGATAAGGAATTGTATTTTAAAATTTGTATGTGTGCATTTTGTATCTCCCCTTGTAGCTTGGTATTTTTATCTATTTGTGTGCCATGGCATTTGTAGCTTATATTTTATACTCCTCACCTTTCAACTTTCAACTAAATGTGTTTTAGTAAGTTATACATTGTAACATTGTTAACAAAGGCAGGAATCAAACTGCCCTTCCCTGTATCAGGCTGGCCTCTGAAAGAGTGAGTGAATCAGTGATTGAATGTGTAACATGGAAGCAGGCAGTAATTATCACCTGGAAGCTGAACTCAATAGAAGACAGTGTAACAACTGGGAAATCTCTATACCTCACTGATCAAGGGCTAGAAGCCCTGGCCTGACTTAACACCAGAGACCAACTTTTGGGCTGAATATCTCCAGGTCGACCACTCCCAGAGCCCTATTCTAAATTCACCAACGGACTCCCAAACCTGCACATACATGCGGACGACCCCTGGGGCTGACAGATGCCGTCCAGTAGCCACCGAAGGGGGGAAGTCCCACAAGGGTCAATGACCCCTGGATTGGGCAAACCAGAAAACTGGAGAGTCACCAAAGTCTGCCAGGGACAGATAAAAGGCAGTGAAAAGTGACCTTCAGTGGCGCCCTCTTGATCTCCAACTCGACCAGACCTGTCCAGCCAGAAGGACCAGCCGGCGACCCCCTTCTGGAAGATAACACCACGCTGAAAGAAGCCTCAATGACAGACTCCAGTGCTTGTAGGATAGGTATACCTGACTCTGTAGCCTGCTACTGTGTGTGTGTGTGTATGTGTGTGCATGTGTGTGTGTGGACCAGCCCCAAGGTTTATGATTACAGTGTTTCAATCCACCTAATAAACTAGAATTTTAAGGATCCCGAGTTGGACCTTTGTAACTGTTCAACATTATTTGGTGGAGAACGCAGGCATTATTCTAGGATTATTAGCGGATTGGTAATTGGGGAAACTGTGTCTCCAGATAGAACCCACGTCCATGGAGGTGGGTGGGCAATAGTCACCCAAGGGGGTGGATTAGGATTTAGACTCACCCAAGGGGGTGGGCAGACTCAAGGAAGGGATTTGGTTATAGAACTGCAGGGGCAGAGTCGGTTGGGAGCGTGAGAACTCAAGGAAACTGAGAGGCTTGAGGCATGTTGAGGAAAATGTCTTTGTTTAGGAAAAAAGCCCCTAAGGTTGGAGCAGGAGGCCAAGAAGATAAGTGGGTACGGAGGGAGGAAATTCCCCCTCTCCATAGGGAGATTCTGAAGGGTGGACCCAGCCCATGGAGGGAGGATGTGTGCACCCCAGGCTTTTCCATAGGGGACATTGAATCTCAATTTGAAAGATTTTGCCTTTGTGAAAAACCCTCGGTTCAAAGGCAACACAGTGCCTTGGTCTGGCTGCTGTGGCATGCTGTAAAAACAGCAGTTGAGGAAAAAGCTCAGCGAGCCTCTGAAATTGAGGAAAAGGAGGAGCTAATCCAAATTCTAAAAGATAGATGTATTCAATTGGAAACCAGTAATCAGACTCTAAAGGGGTTGTCTCGGAATTTGGAAAATGAGCAATTGAGAAAAATAAATCAAGACAATGCCCAAAAATTGGAATTATTGGACCAAGAAAAGGCTAGCCGAGAAGCCTTGCAAAAATTGGTAAAAATAATGGCTAAAAACCAAGCTGAGAAGGGAGCCAAGGTCAACCATGGCCCCTGTCTAAATACCATTGACCGTTTAAAAAAGGAACTCCAGGAGCGCAGCCTGCAAGTAGTAGCTGTCATCCAGGGAGACCAAGCCAGGGATCCAGACATCCCCTTCAATCCAGGAGAGATTTGGGGTGGGGAGATATGGGGAGATCCAGAGGATGCAGGGGAGCCCTCTCCTGAAGACCCTAAGTCTGATCAGGAAAGGACCCTGGTGCCTGAGGTGAGTGCAATCACGTGGACCTCAGTCACTCGGGATGCTCAGGGAAAACCCACAGAAACCACACAGGTAACAGTCCCCCTCAGCGGAGCTGATCTAGCAGCCCTGGGCAAGACCCTGGGATCTGCTAACATTAGGAATTTGGGACAGTGGTTGCAGAAATCCCTGAATGTAGTGGAGTGTGAAACCCTGAGTGTCCGGGAATGGCATCGCCTACTAAGGGCTTGCGCCACCCCAGAGATTCAGGCAGCTATGGATCAGGAGGACAGCTTTGGGGGAGACAATATTCTCTAGAGCATAGTGGGTTTGGGGATCAGTTTGGGAAGAAAGACATTTAAGGGACAGTTCGGGGCTAGCCACCAGACACCTGGGGAACCTGTTAGGGACTATGTGATCCGGTGTGTTATGCTGGGATTGCTGTCAGGGACGGTTCTGCCCCTAGACAAGGAGAACAAAAGGACTTCAGACATAAGAAGTATAGATTACCCTCCTGGGTTTTGGAAGGAGGTACAGGAGGGGATGCATCAGCCCATAATTGGACTGATGGGGCCACTCCGAGAGACTGGGAGATATGTGCTGGGAGAAGTCCTAGCCCGGGCTCAGGATGCAAAGAGGTTAATTGGATGTCAAGGGGGGGGCGATTGCAGCCACCCAGTTCAAAGAAAAGCTTAATGACACACCAAATTATATGGTTACCTATTCTAATGAAAGTGCATACCCCAAAACTGATAGGGGGGTTGGGGGTCCAAATTATTGCCCCAGCCCACACTGGGTTAACCCCAGGGTATCAAAGGAAAGAGAGGATGAAAATGGGATTCGGTCAGCAGTATGGAAGTTTTTAATGCAGCATGGGGAACCAAAAGGGAGATGGCATGGAAAGCCTCTAGCCGAGCTGCTTATCAGAATGGCAGAGCTGACTGGGGAGGGAGCAGCACCTCCCCTTTCTAACAGGGTAGCAGCCTCAGCCCCAGTTTCCAAGGAGCACTGATGGAGCCCCCATAATGGGACCCCTGAGCAAAGCCCTGGCTCATGGGAGAAATGGGGGACCCTCATTTGGGATCCAGGAGGGAGACCCCAAATACCTGTTACGGTGGGAACTCAAGGGTATACCAGTGCACTCCTGAACACCGGAGCTGCACTAAATGTATATGGGAGGAAATGGGACCTAAATCAGGAAAATGGGTACACGTGTCCCAAGAAACTGTTTAAGGGGGCAGAATAGATCTAACCCTGAATCTAGCCTTGTTAATAGGATTCTTTGTGTCATGAGGAGAGCATCCCAGTGACCCAGCTTGGAGAAAAGAAAAAAAAAAAAAATGAGCCACCAACCACCTAACCCTTGAGGAACAATCTCTTAACCCTGCCGGCCACCCTTCTTGGCTAGCAGGAAGGAACGGCTCAGAGCCGTTGGAAAGTACGCATCGGACGGGCTGATCAGTGCCCACCTCGATGTTGAGGCAGGAAAAGGCCAGAGAAGTCTTTGACTTGTGACGGCCACCCTCCTGTAGGTAACTGCTCCACTTTTTCACTATAAAAGAAAAGTACCCAAAAAAATGGAAAATGCTGTGTGCACTGCCACTGCACATGTCAGCATTGCACTTTGTAAATATGAATAATCAGCCGCTGCAAGGAGTTTTCCTTGGCAGGTTTGTGTGTGTTTGTTTTCTTTTGCAGAAACCACAGTATAGTCAAAGGTGACCGAGAAACCATGAGGCCTCACTACTATCAGCAGCATCTTCCTCATCACAGCCATGGCAAAAATTGTCTTGTCTGTTTGTGTTGTCTTGTTATATGTTTTGTGTTTGTTTGTTTGTCTGGTTTCTTTTGAGTTGTCAGTTTAAAAAGATATGATATCATAAAGATATAATAAGGGTAATTGGGAATACCTCATCTAAAAATTGGACCTGTCTGTGGATCCCAGACCAGAACACTTCCATCCGGTTGGACTGGAAAGTTGTTCTGATATTTGAAACAAGGGCAGCAATTCTCAAAAGCTTTTATATTCCACATGGTTAGCAAAAGGATATTTATTAAGGGTCATGTGTACTTTGTTGTTTTGTTTTGGTTTTTTTGGTTTTGTTTTTTCTCTGTACTTCTCTTAAGGATTTAAATGCTATTTAGAATATCAGTATAATAAGATGTGTGTAAAAAAAAAAAACTGCATTCAAAGTCATATTTTAATAACCAAAGAGACAACTATACCATTGTAACTGTTCAAATCAACCTCGTTATGTTATTTTCTCTCTCCGCCCCCCCAAGGCTTTTCTCTGTCAATATCTTTTAACTGCCTAAGTTTTGTTTTAACTTCAAACCAGCTGAAGATGACACACCTCCTGTCTATATAGCTGAACAATGGTGTTCAAACAGTATAGTGACATCACCCTTGTGTAAGGCCGATGTCAAGGGGGGGAATAATGTAGCAGAAAGCCCCCTTTTCCTCTTGCCTGCATTTGCTCTCCCCTCTTTGGATATGTTTCTCTTTTTCTACCTTTTCTTCCTTCCTCTCTCTTTCACTTTAAGATAAGGAATTGTATTTTAAAATTTGTATGTGTGCATTTTGTATCTCCCCTTGTAGCTTGGTATTTTTATCTATTTGTGTGCCATGGCATTTGTAGCTTATATTTTATACTCCTCACCTTTCAACTTTTCAACTAAATGTGTTTTAGTAAGTTATACATTGTAACATTGTTAACAAAGGCAGGAATCAAACTGCCCTTCCCTGTATCAGGCTGGCCTCTGAAAGAGTGAATGAATCAGTGATTGAATGTGTAGCATGGAAGCAGGCAGCAATTATCACCTGGAAGCTGAACTCAATAGAAGACAGTGTAACAACCGGGAAATCTCTATACCTCACTAATCAAGGGCTAGAAGCCCTGGCCTGACTTAATCAACACCAGAGACCAACTTTTGGGCTGAATATCTCCAGATCGACCACTCCCAGAGCCCTATTCTAAATTCATCAACGGACTCCCAAACCTGCACATACATGCGGACGACCCCTGGGGCTGACAGATGCTGTCCAGTAGCCACCGAAGGAGGGAAGTCCCACGAGGGTCAATGACCCCTGGATTGGGCAAACCAGAAAACTGGGGAGTCACCAAAGTCTGCCAAGGACAGATAAAAGGCAGTGAAAAGTGACCTTCAGTGGCGCCCTCTTGATCTCCAACTCGACCAGACCTGTCCAGCCAGAAGGACCAGCTGGCGACCCCCTTCTGGAAGATAACACCACGCTGAAAGAAGCCTCAATGACAGACTCCAGTGCTTGTAGGATAGGTATACCTGACTCTGTAGCCTGCTACTGTGTGTGTGTGTGTATGTGTGTGCATGTGTGTGTGTGGACCAGCCCCAAGGTTTATGATTACAGTGTTTCAATCCGCCTAATAAACTAGAATTTTAAGGATCCTGAGTTGGACATTTGTAACTGTTCAACACAGGAACTCTGCAGAGACCCACACAGAAGCATGGGTAGGTGGCATGGACATTGCTGATATAAAAGGCATTACAGTCCAGGGGCCAGATCAAGTAATGCATCTATTTTTGTAACACGCTATCATCTTACTGAGCCACAGAAAGATAGTGAGGAGGACCCAGCTAACTGTTGTACTAAATGTATTTCAGGGACTCAAGCTGGGTGGAATAGGATCACCCGTATGCACTTAAATCAACTTATGCACCTGGTAGGTGGAGTGGAATACGTCCCCTGATGTGTCCTCAGTGCTACTAGAAGCACACCTCCTTGAGTGTTAGCATTTGTCCAATTAAGATGATCACAGAGAAATGGAAGTCATAGAGGTCTATATACAGACCTACCCAGATACAAAGCAATGAAGTTGGGGCCAGCAGTAGGAGGATTGCTAGCAATGGAGTGGTTAGGTTTGTCCACACACTGAAACAAATTAATTACAAAGTGTGGTTACTCTTGTTGCAAGGAGGATTAGTTACTACAGGCTCAAAGGGCAAATAATTCACTTTAGGATATTGTTTGACACCATAAGATGAACAAACTAAAGTCAATCTGATATTATATCCCTGTATAGATGAGCATATCCAGTTACAAGAATCCTTTCTCCCTGCTGTGTTGAGTAGTGTCTCATCCCCATATAAAATATTCCAAGTGCATTTCATTTATTGCTCAGTAATGTTCTGTCATCACCAGTCACTGACAGAAAGTAACTTCATATGCTTGAGTGCTTCTAATTGCAAAGGATGCAGTTAAATTTTTGTCCATCTCATTCAACTGCTTTTCTGCCAGGCTACTGATGAGGCTTTGTAAGAAACCTACCGTCAAACTGTGTCTGGAAATGTCAACCTATAATACATAATATTTCTAGTGTGAATACACCAGAAGGCAGGTGAGAGTGAAATGCACTTTAGTGAGTATTCTTATAAGTAAAATGCAATCATTTTTTTTCATGGGAAGGAAAGGATTGCAGTAGAATTTTTTTTTGGATGGATTAATTTTGTATCTGTTCACTGAACTCAGGTGTGCAATATGAACACCTGTAACAGAAATCCAAGTCTGAATACTGCTAGAGTAGAACAATTTTATTCCATTTATTTGCAATTGGAATAGAAGCCAATACATAACATATATGTGTGGGCTAGACTTGTATTGGTATGTGTATTCTACTGCACATCAAGTTATACAATACATAAAAGAAGCCATCTCTGAGGTGGCATAAAGAAAAGTGTCTAACTTCTTAGGAATTGGGTACTAAAGATTTCTATTTGATATGGTTTCAAAAGCTACAAACACATTTTACATTCAGTGAGACTCCAGAGTTGTGGGCCTGTGTAACTAAGCAACCTAGGAAAAGAAAGTGTACCAATGCTGCAGTAGGGTTTAAATGTACAGTGTGTTTCCGTAGAAAATTCTTCATAATAAAAACTGCATAAGCAAAAATGGATCAAACTTAGCCTGCATTGAGGCAGAGTTTTATATAGCACCTATCAGTCTGGTATTCTAGCACTAAAAGAATTAAGGAACACAAAATAGGCAATGGGTATAGAGGAAGGCCTTTATTTAAAAAAAAAAAAAAAAGAAGATGTTTGTATACCTTGAGATGTAACTTATATGGAAATAGTTTGAATTTCTCTGACAGGGAGATCCACATTGCACTCCTTGGGTAAAAAGAAAGTTTTTCAGTGCCTGTTTATCTATCCATTTGAAGTGTCTTGGTAGAGAGTGGAGTTGAAAGGATCAGAAAGGGCAAAAAAATCCATTAACTGCTCTCTGTCACTTCCACCCCGTCATTAAGTTTGGGGCAGCAGAGGGGGATTTTGTTATGTTGCAATTAATAGACTCTGATGAGTTAAGGAAATGTGTGGTCTGTGGGCTGACTAGGTACTGCTGCAGTACAGAACAAAAAGGGAAGAAGTAAAAAAAAAAAAAAAGAGAGAGACTTCTGCCAGAAGATACTTGTGAAGTCTTGTTAAGTACAAGATATTTCCAGTCAGTAAGGAGTGAAACTCAGGCTTGCAATGCATGGTTAAAAAGTTAGGCTCCCTAGGGATGTCCAGACAATCAAGTAGATGCTTGTAAGAAGCTTTGTGGTAGATGCATAACTATGATAAAAAGTCATGCAGGAGATGGAGGACACACACAGTCAACCTGTTAGTTTGATTTTATTATGCTGGTTTACCAGCGCCATTTATAATCCATACTACTTTGTAGCACATGGAGTTTTTTTGATCACTCAACCCCACCCCCCCAAAAAACAACCCCCCCCACCCAAAGTTGATACACAGGGTGCAGACAGAAGTGACAATTTTCACCCAATCTGGTCACAGATTGGACAAAAGCAGTCTATAGCCATGACCAAACACAGGTACATAGCTGCAGAGGACTTCAAAATGGCTAATCAGGTGAAAATCTGAACCCTCCTTGCATAAGGGGGCAGATGAAGACATTTCAAAACATAGCACCTTCTGTTACTTCTGTCTGTGCTGTCTCTCAGCCTGTTGCTGTTTTCAGAGTGGGAGGAGGGAAAGGGAGTGGAGGAAGTTTGGTCTGGGGTTTTTTCAGCCCCACTGCAGGATAGGGCAGGTGTATTGGAGCAACACCTGCCCCCCCCCCCGCTCTAAGGTGGGGGCTCCAATTCGCCCACCCCTGGCTGGGAACCCCTAGAATGAATTCCCTTTGCTCCCTTTCCCCCCTCCCATTCTGAAACAGGGACAGGCTGGGAGATAGGAGGGGGCATTTGTAGGACCAGTTGACTGCAGGCTGCAGCCAACAACTAGATTCCCCTTCCCCCTGGAACCAACAGTGAGCTTCTGTTTGCTCAGGGGAGGTGTAGGAGGGGATTATTGCAACTCAGAACATTTCCTGCAAAGTGTTCTCAGTTATAGCAGAGAGCTGCACTTCTGTCTGCACCCACAGTTTGGTTTCAATTTTCTTTAAATGTCATGAACATTTCCATTATCTTCGTGGTCAAATCTTGAAGTTCTTGCCAACTAAATGCTCAAGGGCAGGAACTTTAGGAGATTCCCCATTTTTGTACCAAAATAAATAAATAAAATCAGCCCCATACTAGAAGAGAGAGCGAGAGAGTGTGCGTGTGTGCGCAAGGTGTCAGTGATGTTATTGCAAATTCATCTGTTCTCCTCTGTTTGCCTCTTTCCTCCATTTATTTGCAAAGGCAGTGAAGCAAAGCTCCATGCATAAAGATTTGTCTTGTTTCATGTTTTTAAGTCGCGCCTTGTATACATAAACCACTAAAGAGTTGCATTCAGTAGGAAAATCTGCCATTGTGAAAAGAAGAGAAGAAAGATGCCATGTGTAACAGGAAAGGCACCTGGGGTTGCCATCATGCCCCGTTTTGACTACCCCTATCCTGTCATGCTCCCACTCTAGCCTGCCAGGGTCTCACCCTGCTTCCTCTCCTGCCATACCCTGTTATAAAAGTAATGACGGGAGACTGGTAAACCTAGATGCTCGCTTTCTCTCACCATCTCAGCTTCACTCCCTTCATCCCTACATGCTTAAGGACTAAATTCATGACCTCCAACCACCCCCATAGTAAGGCCCATGCTTCACAGGTGCCACTGCAGATTCATGCACCAACTTGTATGGGCTTCAGCCGTCTTAGCTTTAGCCTGCTGGTCACTGTTTCCTGCAGGCTGCTAGCCTAGACCCACTTCCTATGACCCAGCTTCTGAGTCTCAGCCTTGTCCAACCCTTGGTTTGTCTCATTTGGCTTGGGCCCTTGGTCCCTGGCCCCTATCTCCTTGCTCTGCACTCCTGATCACCCCTTTTCAAGCTCTGGCTCTTAGCCCTCCTGGCTTCAGGCTACCTCTGCTCCCTGTGTGGTTTTAGATCCTGGCCCCCTCAGCCTCCGCTCACCTATCATGGGCCCCCAAGCCCCTGGCAGGGCTCAAAACATCTTGTGGTGCTCAGGCACCCCTGTGGTGTTAAGTCTCTCTGCACCACACGCCCCCCGGGTGCCCTGCTGTGGCTCAAGTCTACATGTACCATTTAGGTGCCCCTCCCCCGCACCCCATCCTGCATGTCCTCCTCCTCCTCTCCCCTTTGTAGCCATAAACCAGTCCACCCGTATAAGACTCTAACCCGAAATAAGCCCTTTAGCTATAATGTAACGTACCAACTGAGTGTGAGCACAAACCCCAGGTCCTTGGCTATATCACTCAGCTTGCTCCTACCCTGAGTCCTATTCCCTTGCAAATCAGCAGTATCCTACTTGCATTACTCCCAAGGAAATCCAGGTCTGAGCCAGGAGATCCTCTGCGGCTCTCCTGCCCTGAAGCTCTTTCCTCAGCAGCTCCCAGAGCCAAACTGACCACTCTGGCTCAGGACCTAGGTTTATATGGCTGGAAGCCACACCCCATTTTGGCCACCTGCCTTCCCCAGCTCTGCACAGGGTTTTTCGTGTCAATCAAAGGCCAGCCTGCCTTCCTGCAGCCACAGCCAGCTGAACCTGCTGTCTCTTCTTAAAGGGGCTGTAGCCTCCTGGCCTCTTCTCCCCTTTCCTTACTCCCCAAGTAACAGGGTCTGTTAACCGTGATAGGCTAGAAATAAGAAAACACAGCTGGCAGCAAGGAGAGCCATAACAAAAACTGGGGAAAGTGGAGAAATACAAAGAGGAATCAGGAGGGTGTGCTGATTGAAGTAGGTGAAAGATGACACTCAGTAGTGTGGTGGGCCACAGGAATGCAGGTCTTGAACACTGATCTGACCAGGCAGCTGCTTACTACAGTTAATAGTGGACTCTGGAGCATGACCTGTGAGGTAGGTATATTGTTAAAGCAAAATAGATTGTGTGTTTAACACAAGGTCTCCTTGAATTAATGTGAAAAACAATGCAAAAAGAAGTCAAAGCAATGAAGAGGATGTAGGTTTAATAGCTTTGAGAATTATAATGGTAATCAGAGCTTTTCACCTGTCTATTGCCAACTCAAATCTAGCACAGATTGATATTTTGAGCTATTTGGCATTTCTTTGCCAGTGTGGAATGAGTAAGTGAGGCAGAAGGAGACCCTGAGAGAGGCAAGGGGAAAAAAAAATCACAGGATATGCTAAGTTGCCTCTTTTTTTCTGTTTCACTAATATGGAGAGCAGTACAATCATTCTGTTTCACAGACCTCTGCAGGTAGCAAATGAGAGGGGAATGAAAAACCGACAGATGTGGCTTGATATATGAATCTAATAGGGAGCCCATGACTTGAACAAATGAATGTGCTCTCAACAACCTGCATCCAGATCCCTTATCTAAGATCTTTATAGTCACAATTACGCCAGATAATATGTAGAGAGCATGTTCCATCAGAGGCTAAATCTTTAAGTTAATCTCCTTTATGCTTGGTCTTACAGTGCTGTTCATATATGTTATCTACTGTATGCCTTATTTTATATACTTAAGCCCAACAATTATCTAGAGACTTAGTTCTCTGACCCACATGCCACATTCTGGAATAAATGTCTTCCCCATAGCATAAAACTATAAAATCTTAAGGTAGTTCTTCACTGGGGAAGCCTGCCAATGACAAAACCCACCAAAGTTTTCTGTGTGGGCTGCTGACGGGGGTCCTTCTGGGAAGCAAGATTTGTCTTCTTTTTTTTTTTTCCAACACAACTTTTTGAGGAAATCAGTCATCACAAGTACAGGTTACAGGGCTTTAATGGAAAAAGCTGTGCAGCAGGGACTCATTCTGCTTTTTGCAAATATAGCATGGAATATATATAGACAGGAGGGCTACATGAGTATTTTCCTATGTTGTGAGTTGCTCAAAAGCTTTTGAAAATTGGTTCTCAGTTAGTGGGACCTATGCAGTGGGATTCAAAGAGTTATTTTTCTTTGGCTTGTTTTACAGAAAGTAAATCTGGGAAGCAAGTAATATTGACAGTAACTCTTTAAGAAAATGTTTGTTGTCATCCAAGATCTACTCGTGGGTCCTTGTGGTTTTATTAAACTTCACTTTGAGATTGACAACATCCATGATAAATATATTAAACCAGACCTGGACCTTTGGACAGGTTTCTGTACATAGCTTAGGTGGGGTAAAAACCTATTTTTGTAAGAAAGAAAAAAGGGAACTTTTTATAAACAACAAAATGTATAATGCTCTAGGTTTGGCATTGTGCAAGCTACAAGGGACATCAATGAAGGACTTCTTTTCTTTGTTTTTACTTCTTCATAATTGACGTACCAAGAAGCTGCCCTTGGCATAGAATGTTTTGAAGAGAAATTATCAGTCTTGGACATAAATTCTTTAAGCGTAGAAATGGCTCGCTTAGGGTAAACGATCATTCTTGATGTGAAACTCTGGTGACTAAAGATGGTATATAATGCTTTGGCTTCCAAAAACAAATCAAGGTCAAAGGGACTGCTTTGTTGCTTGATATGTAAGCACTTCCTTTTTGTATATTAGCGCTGTGAGTGCAGGAATTTCCTTGAGCAGTTGTTTGGCTACCAGAGAGGGATCTGAGCCAAAACAGAATCAAATTTAGACATGAATGTGAAATGGAACTTAAAAAAAACCCCATTTTTAGTAGTGGCATAAGCACTTAGAACCCTATTGACTTTCGCTGAAACTTAGCCTCCTTGCTTTAATTAAGGTAGCTCATAATTAGTTCTTAAAGGGAGTAGTTTTCACTTTAGTTTTGTATTACCAAAAGACTGTGGTGCTTTTTCATAATGTCAAATTTCTTGCCTGTTGCCATGATTGCCAGGTTACAAGGTATCCTGTTGCTCTGGGAATTTCATATTCCAAGCCACATGTAATATAATTAAGAACACCCATAGAAAGTCTGCTGATGTATGCATGTCAAGATACCACAGCAGTATGCAGATTAAATGCTGAGGCTGATATACAGTATTTGGTATATTTTTTTATGTTGGATTCAGTATAAATACCTTCATAGAAAGACCATGTTATTGGAAAATAAATGTTTAAAAAGCTCTCTGTTTGCTGAATATTTTCTAAATGTTTTGTGAAGAAATTTAAAAACCAAGGGTGAAATACTAGCTGTGTTGTATTCAGTGGCAAAATTCACTTTGACTTCAGTGGAGCCAGATTTTTTCATCTTTGTTTGCCAAGATAATCCTTTAGAAATGCCTGAAGTTTCTGTTTCTAGGGAATTAACTCTGTTTTGTTCTGTTTGCAGGCATGCTCAGTAAACATTATACCTGCCCAAATAACTATTTAGCAAAATGAGGAAAAAGGATCAAAAATGTGCAGTGACTTTATTCAATTTTATTTCTGTGTGAAGACCTGGAAAACACTTGGGAGAACCAGTTCTTCAAGTTCTTTCCTGATGGCCCTTTTGAAATGCTTAAGTAAAATTGCTTTAGAGTCTAGACCACAAATCATTAGGGCAACAAGGCCTCAACCCCACAATAATACCCCACGAAAAAACCCTAGGCACAAGCAAAACCCCACTGATTTCAGTGGAACTTGGGGGTAAGAGTTTAGGGATGTGTATTTGACTGCAGAATTTGGACTTAAATATGTAAATTTATCTCCCAACCCTGTCGACCACAATCCTGCAAAACTTTCATGGAAGTGGATGAAAATGTTGCTGTCATTAAGGGCTGCAGAAGCAGGCTGTTAAGATCTTAAAATAAATGTTTCTGGAAGACTGGATTTTTTCTTGAAATGTATGCTATACCTTGAACCAGAGTTACAGACTTGATATGGAAATTGCTGTGTGAGATTCTAGTGAGGTCTGCTTTATACAAGGATGACATACCCGATAATCATAATGGTCCTTCTGTCCTTAAAATCCATTAAACTGCCTAACCAAAAAAACAGTTCCTGAAGTAACTCGCTCACCAAATCCCATAGTTCTGAGCATTCACTTTTCCTGTAATGGTTTGTGAAGAACTAAACAAGGTGGTGCTAATTAGGACTGATCAAATATTTTTCATCAAAACTGGTTTTGCTGGAAAAGTATATTGTTGACCAAATGAAACTTTTGCCAAGAAGGTATGTGCTTTCTATAGAAACTGGGACTTTTCCCTGAAGGAAGCAAGCATACAAAAATGTTTGTATTTCAGGTTTAAAGTCTACATTTTCCATGTAATTTTAAAACAAAAGTTTGCTTTTGTTTTCATTTTCCACAAGAAAAATCCAACTAGCTCTTGTACAAATGCTTCAAAAAACCTAAATAGCAAGATGAGATCCACATTGCTTTTAAGCAAGTGGGGCCAAATCCTGGAGAGTAGAGGTGGGAGCACTACTGAGTGCTAGAGTTTTACTTCCCCGCACACAGACTGCTTCTATAGCACTGGCTTCTCAGACACAGGCTGCAGGCTCCCCAGGGGCCTCCACTTTGGTGCCTCCTCTCAAGTGGTACCTGGGGCTGCTGTCCCACTCGCCTATGCTTAGTTACACTACTGCATTGAAGAATGAGAACTATGCCATTGAAGACCATTCATATATAAGTCAGGGCAGAACTCAGCACCACTGAGTTTTGATGGCTGGATACAACCAATCTAACACATTTTCTAAACATAAGTGTAAAACCTTGGGCAGTTGCAAACAAACTTAAGATAAATATGAAATATGCAAGATTATTCATTGCTGTTTTCTATTTGCTCCTTAACCACCAGGGATCCTGGTTTTCCCTGATAAAAAACCCACAAATTCTCTGATAAAAAAAATCACAAATCCATGATTAAAATGAAAGGCCCCTCACCCCCTACCATGCCCCTTGGCTCTGCTGGTGCCCCTCATCCCCTTCCCCCCATAACCCCCTGGCCCTGCTCATGCCCCTTTCTCCCTCCCACATCCTCCCCAGCCTAATGGTGCCTCTCTGCCCCCAATTCACAACCCCTTGACACCCCCAGCCCTGCCAGAGGGGGCCCCCAGCTGCCAGGGCAATAGGGCCAGGGACCCAGGTCCTCAGCCCCCTGCTCCCTGCCACTGAGCACACTCCCTGGGGATGGGGGCCCGTGCTCCCCAGATCTGTGTGTGGGGTGGGGATGGGCTGAGGCTGCCACCCTACTTCCCTACCCCAGGGCTTCCACAGCCCAGTAGGTGTGACCCAGCACTGCAGGGAACAGCGGGGCCACACAGAGAAGCTCGTTGCCTCTGTGAGCTCTGCACTGCCCTGGCATTGTGTCCCTTGCGTGTCCGGCAGCAGCAAGGTGCATAACCCCATGCTGCTGCCCCCACTGCTGCCACATGTACATGGGATGCTTTGCCAGGGCAGCACAGGGCTTGTATCAGCAAGGAGGTCCCACATGGCTACACTGTTCCCTGCAGCACTGGGTCTCACCCACCAGGCTGCATGGACCCCCAGGGGAGGACAGCAGGGTGGAAGCCTGAGCCCACAGTGGGCAGCCCATGCCTGCCCACACAGAGATCTGAGGGGCACAGGTCCCCCTGCCCCTCCCCCCTCCCCAGGAGCATGCACAGAAGCCAGGAGCCATCCCGCCCCTCCCCACCCCCAGTTGAGCCACCCGCAGCCCTGTCCCACTCCCTGCCAGGCCCTGCAGCTGCACATTGTGACCCCAGGCCCCAAGCCTCACACACTGCCCAGTTGGGCAGCAGCCCCAGCCCTGCCCAACTCCCTCCCTATGGGGGCCTTCCCCTTCTCCCACTTACTTGTGGGACCTGCTGTCTACCAGCCTGCAGAAAGGTCTTTGCAACACTGCAAAATCCACGGTTTTCTCCAGTAAAATGAGAAATTTGCATTCTTCACTGGTAAAGGGTAAAATCTGCAGTTTTCTCCCTTTTTCTGAGGGAAGTGGAAGACCCAGATCCCTGTTAATCACTGTCTTTCAATTTCTTGACAGATGATGAAAATGAAGAGGAGACAGAGATGAGTGAGGATACAGGTGTGTATGTACTGCAAATCATAAAACAGGCTGAGAAATATCTTACAATTGATCTCATGGCTATGATGAACATTGCGAGGTAGTTAGCTATGTTAGTCAGAAGTCAATCAGATGGCAGGGTAGATTTGCAGTAGGCCTGCTGCTTACAAAAGCTTATGCTGTGCATCTGATTTACTGTATAAGGTGCAAATTGACCCTGCTTTCTATAATGAGCATAGTCCCTAGAGCATATTATGGCCCAATTGAGCAATAAATGGCATTAAGCTAAAATTGTTAAATCATGGTAAAAATATACGTCTTAAAACATTTGTACTTCTGTATTACTCTCTTTTGGGCCTCCAGTGATCCTTTCCTACTCTATCAGCATCTGTTTGGATCTGCTCGAATTCTGCCCTTCTAGTTTTTATGTGTATGTGTAGTCATTTGCTGCAGCCAATCTACATACATGTGGCTTACTTCAAGCCAGCGGTTCCCAAACTGTGGGTCACAATGCCAAATGGGGTTGCAACATCAGCAAATGGGGTCATGGCGCAGCGCGCTCTCCCATGCCAGGTCTGGCCTAATGGGCTGCAGAGGCCCAGGGAAGGGCAGCAGGGTGAGGAGCCCCAAGCCCACAGCAGGCAACCCACATCCTCTCCCCCCTACAGGCTCCACTCTGGTCATGTCACCAATGGGGGAGGGTACAGGAGCCAGGGGGTGCAGAGCTGGGCTCTGTGCTCTGGCCTCAGCAGCTGCTGGTTCCTGCAGGCAGCAGCTGGGGCTCAGGTGCTGCTGGGGTGGGGAGCATGGGGCTGCGGACCCTGGGGCACCTGGAGAGAGTGGGAGAGGCTGCAGATTGGGAGTGAGGGGCACTGGTAGGGCCAGGGGGCTGTGGATCAGGAGTGAGGGGCACCTGGGGGGTGGAGGCCTGCAAGTTGGGAGTGACAGGCCATGCTGAGGAAATGGGATCATAAATGGGGTTCTACTGAGGAAAAGTTTGGGAAGCACTGCTTTTTAAGCTATGTAAATATAGACTGGGAACAGCACGTACAGCCATTCACCACTTCAGGGAGCTGCATAGGGAATCCAATGTATATAACTTGGGTGGGTGGCATCGGGGTGGGGGATTGGCAGGTCCGGGGGGGCTGGTGGATCTGCAGAGGGGGCAGTGTTACCCAAGGGGTTGTCCGTGGTGGTGGTGGTGGGGTGTGTGGAAAGGTTGGAGGGCTAAAAATAGCACAGTTGTGTGATGGGAATAATGTAGCCCTGGAGCTGGAGCAAGCAGCTGGGTCTTTCCAGCCCTGGGGCTGCACCGTGAATGGATACAAGCATTTGACAGATTAGGTTAAACCTTTTCTGCATTGGGTTACCTCGATTTCAATCTATGTTAAGTTCACCTGAGGAGGCACATACCTTAGATCTGGCATGCCATTTTTGGGTGATTTAAACCCTCTAGAGGCCTGCATGATTTGGCATTTATATTGACCTAACCTTGATTAATTGATACCCCAAAGTGAGTTTAGAAGTTGTTTCAAATTTAATTTTTCAAATGTAATTGTTATGTGGGTTTTTTTGTGTCTCTATTTGTGAATCACATTGATTTCTTAAATGATTTAAAAATAATATTAAAATAATAATCTTTTAAGCCACTTTGTGGCATAAATAAGACGTTGTGTTTCAGTTCTTAACTCTCTTGCATCCTTTGCAACCCCTCTAAGTTAAGTACGTGGGTTTTACTGCAGATCATCACCAAATTAGGTAACTGAATGGGGAATTTTGCATTTGTCTTCTCCTTTGTGCTTTGGAAGTCCATGAGACCACTGCTTCACTTACATGGCAGGACTGATTTGCATTATCCTGGCAAGACATTTGTACTGATCTGGAAGCTACTGAACCAAATGTCTTCAGAACGTCAAATGCCTGAAAAATACGGCATCAGGAGGACAATGTATCTACAGGACTTCACTTAAGTGATATCAGCACGGCAACACTCTATTTCAGTATTATTTATTTATCATCATATTATTCAGCGGCATATACTAATTGGTGCATTATATTTTGGGGATCAGCTGTTGGAAGATGCCATTAATATTTGTGCAGCCAAAGTTAAATATCCTTCAAACGTCTCTTAGCAGTAGGGAGTGTTGCCATCTTGACCTATTAGCATAAAAATGTTAATATTAGTAAGGTACATTTGCATAAATGCCATAAATATATGCACAGTCTGCATTTAGGGGTGTTCTATTTTTATGCTAATGTAGTTGTCAGGCTGAGGAGTATCTTCTTTTAAATGCTTTAAGGAGAAACTTGAATAACTTTAATTTAAATACGGTTGCAACTGCTATTTGCCACTTTCAGTCATTAATTGAATGATCATTTTCCATCCCACTTGACTTTATGAGGGCATGACTCCTGCAAATCGAAACAGCAGTTGGAGCCAATATTGATGATCCTCGAATGCCAAGCTATTCATACCTAATCTATAGTCATAGTTTTTCCTTGCATTGTTCCCCTGATGTTTTTTCAATCTTAAAGAATGCTGGGCCTCCAAAAGAACACATTATCAGGCTGTCTCATATGGACCCTTTTTTCTTGAGGTCTCCATATTAATCTAATCCAGTTGCTAAAGTTCATAGTATAAGTTCTCGTCTTCACTTGGTGCCTGATCCAATACCAGTTGAAGTTGGTGAGAGTATGTCCATTGATTTCAGTGCAAACCCGAACAGGCCTTTTGAACAACTACAAAACTGGGTCCTAAGTAAAGAATAACAGATGACCAAAAGTGCAGTTTACGGAGTGATGAACACACTTTGAGTAGATTTTCTGTCTCATGTCTCCGCCACCCAGAAGTGCATGTATCTTATTACACTTAGAAACTCTATTCTTCATTTGATTTTCCTTTAAAATAAATAAGGGGGTATTTTAATTCCAAGTCTGCCAGATGATCTCCAGTGAAATCTGCCTTCCACATTATATTAAGCCCAATTTGCAGTGGTGATCATTATTATAAGTTAATGATAGTGCATTACTGGACTACAGTCGCACTAATAAATGTGTGCTGTCCATATATTTGATTTGCTGAAGTAGGAAACAGTATTTTAAAAAGTGCTATAGCCCATCATTAAACAGGCGCTCTAAATTAGTTCCTTGATGGCATTTTATTACTATTTTTTTTAAATGAGTACTTTATTGTTCAGGAGGTATATCTTGTAGCAGCTGCTAACATACTATGCCATTCAGCTCCAAGTGCTCTGGTGCTATCATATTTCATACATTCTGCCACCAGAATGACTTGAGTTAAAGGGCAGATACAGTAAAAGCTGTTTCAGATTTTTGCAGCTCAATATCCTATATATCCTTTCTTTGAGAATTATATTCTGCATCGGCAGAGGGGAAGATTAAACAATCTAATAGGTCTTGTCCACCTTTAACTTCAGCAGTTTAATACTGCAGTGTGATGGTGCTTATAGTTTTCAGCTACATTAATGGAACATTATCGTGAACCTTCGCTTTTGAATGACATGGCCTTCATACATTTAAAACTTACATTTTTAGAAACAGAAGCATGCAAAATCACCTCTGATGCTAGCATAATTGGGTGCACAATTGCAGTGATTGCATATGCAAATTATGGCAGCGCATGCTTTATGGGAAACATTTCTAAAAATTCACATTCCTACGCAGTAATGTTTCATTCGTATAGAGTTATTTTTGTTGTTGTTGGGTTTTGCTTTTGTTTTTTGGGGTTTTTTTTAATTAATTTCCTTACTACAGTATTTGGAAAATGGATGAAGGAAAAAAAATGTCTAATTTACAAATGCATTACTAATTACAAGCATCCTCCTTCCCATTTCATTCTGGTAATGCAGAAGTTCAGTGAAATCAACCCACTGCTTCAGCTCCCAAAGCCATTTGATAGCAACCTGGTGCTACGCCAAGTATCTGCCAACTCTTCTGGCAACCCTCCTCACACATGCCCAGTGTACGTGTCCTGTAAGATATTCCATTTCTATGCTAAACGCCAAGTTGTCAAGCTGACCAGACCCATCCCTAGTTCCAAATATATATATACTGATACTAGATTGCCCATTCAAGTATACATGTTACGGATATCAGGACACAATCGACACAACCAGACTATGTGCATATGTGCTTTGTGGCACCTCAAACTTGTTTGAGGTACCACAAAGAGTGCACGTGCAACCATGCTGTACGCTGCAAACGTGCAGTGCAGTGCCAAAATTTGATACTGGAAGTTCCTGGTTTAAAAAAAACAAACCAAAACATGGCAAAAAAACAAAAGCAGTGCAGTGCATGCTTCAGGAGCAGTGCAGTGCATTCTGGAGCAACTGGAGGCTGGGTCCTCCAGGGAGATACTCTGGCTAACAACTAGAGCATCTCCTCTCCTCTAAGTCTGCCCCAGCTCCTCCAGCACACTGAGAGTCAGGAGAAGCAGGGAACTGGGCAGTTTGCCCAAAGCAGGCCATTTTGCCCCGCACCGCAGCACATGTGCATGGGCGTGTGCAGTCTTCAAATGTAGCAGCACAAATTTGTGCCGCTACTTTTTATGCCACTGCAAGCGCACACCCTTGCACATGGGCACATGGCCATAGGGGGCATTTCCAAGGATGAGAGAAAAGTGTCAGGCCCTTGTCACTGAATGAAAAAAAAAAAATCAAGGTCCAAGGTCTGCTCAAGCTTAGAAGTATGTTGGCTTACAAATTGCTTTAAAATTGTAAATATATCAATAACAAATTGTGTTCAACTGATAGCTATAGATACAGACAGATAGATAGTGGTGTTTCATTTTAATTGAAGGAAAATGTGTGCTTTGGGTTTTTAATGGAAGAATTCTGGACGTTTTAATCAGAGAATTTGTGATTTTTTTAAACAGAGAAAACCAGAGTCCCTGCACATAAGCAAGAAATGTGGCAAGCAGCAAATCTGGTACCTTCGTACCTCACTAGAACAATCAAGTATCTTTTTGGCAACTGCATCAACTTAGGACAGCCTTTTCTGTGTGTCCAAAGCAAGGTTCAAACACGCGTCTCTGAAGCCACAGTGAGACATGTTAGCTACTCTGCTGCTGCCCCTGCCCCTGGTCAGTGAACAGGATTTGTGAATGTTTCCCTTAAGAGGCCATGTAAGACTTAGTCTCTGAATTTGACCCATGAAGAGCAGTCATTTCCCTTCTCCCTCCCCTCCCCCCTAATATTAGCATGTAGTGGCTATAGTTGCTAAAAGATACAAAGATTGTCAAGTCCAACACCTGGTCAAAATTTAGCGAAATGCTTGCAAGCACAGTTTTGGCAAGAGTAGGCCAGCTTTGTTCTGAACAAACTAGATATATCTCTGCAGCACAGGAAGAGTTAAGATTTATATTTTTGAGGTGATAGAAAGATACTGTTTTGAAGCCTACAAAAATCCTTTTCTGTCTTTGGAGCGAGGTAAATCTATCTGCCCATCTGCTAAAAAGCAATGAAATTGTGATTGAAATCTCATTCTCTTGAGGCAGTTCTTCCACATACTTTTTGTGGGCATTTTAAGGTTCTTTATAGAGTTGAGAAACACTGTTCCTCTGGAGATAGTAAAAGTTCTAACTTTTCTCAATGCAAGTCGCCTCACCTGACATCTTTGTGCTGTCAATTAAGACATTCGTTATATTATTTGATGCATTCAGATACTCTTGAAAGGCCTAGCGGTGATATACATGGGCACTTGCACTTAAACTTGATTGACATTTGACTTCTGAGGCTAGAGGAAGCCTTGCAGATTGATTAGACGATAAACTTCATTGTCAGAAGGGAGAGTGTTGATTGAAACCCTCCTATTGATTGAGTCCCCTGAAGTGAAGCATTGTCAGACAAAGAGAGAAAATAGCAGGCAGTGTACGCAAGAGCATTAGAGCCAAACTGGCCCCAGGTCAACATGGCCCATTATAAATATTCAGGATTATTTTTTAAGGTGTGGGGGAGGATAGGGAGTGACATATCTTTTAAATATCTATTTGTTTTCAGCTTTTTTAATCTTTTGTAGTAGCCATATGTATGGAACCTGGCCGTTACTCTTGACTTTACGCCTTTTCATTGATTGAAGAACTGAGCCTTCACCCCCACACCCCTTATATTTCCTGTGGTTAATTTTCAATGCTCTACAAACAGGGAAGAAATTGATCTTGATGTCACTTCTTTTCCAAATATAGTATTAGAATTTCAAATTTAATTGGCTCTTATCATGGTCTTCTATCAAGAACTGACTTTTAAAAGAGGAAGGTCCAGAGACAAAGCAAATCTTCAGGGTATTTTATTACTGCAGTAAATCAATGATTATAACAATACTTTATATTCTGCAACTTGTAGAATCCTATAGTAAAGGGAAAATTCTTGCCTAAAGCAAAGATATAACAATTACTAATTTGTGTTTTCTGTAATATATAACATTAAATACATTTTTAAACTAATTAAATTAATCAAACATAGGTCTCCATTTCAGAATATTTATTTGAATTTCAAGCTGCCATGGCATCTCATTTCCTGTCTGACATAGCATTCATTGGCTTTTCTTGCCAGATTCAAGTATACTATGCTACAGATTAAACAAGCAGATAGAAAGATATCTTGCCTTCCCTTGACTTTTTGAATGGGCAAGTGCTTAATCTTTCTTTCTTGCTCCTGGGAGAACGTAACTCTGCTTCAAATTTTGACTTTGCCAGAGAGGACAACTCTTCCCATGCCCTATTAAGTAGAGAGGTGCTAGTTTTTTCAGACAACCTGGCTGTTTGCTAAGCGGAGGTTTCTTCTCTTACCTTTGTGTGCACAGGAATGTATTGGAAGAGAGGTGAATAGAATGTGAAGTCTCAAGGGTCTCACCCTCAGCTTCACAGGACTGGCATTTGATAAGGAGTGGGCAATGGATTATCTCAGAGTGCTTTTTGCCTGCAGGCAATTTTGTGCAGTATATAACAGTAAAGAAGATAGGAACTGGCAGAACACTTGTGTGATTTACCATATGTATGTAGAGGCATAACAAGATCATACAGTGCCCAGAGTGGGTGGGTAATGGTGGAAGACCAATCACTGGAGAGCGGAATAGGGAGATCAGGGGAAGGGAGGAAGAGTGGAGTCTTACCGCTGCTTTCCTGAGAGCGAAGGCTGCTACTGCTGCTGACACTGCTACTGTAGCAGCGTTGACTTGGGCCCATGAACAGGACAGCCACATTTACTCTCCTTTGCCCCCACATATGTTACTGAACTCAGGTTACATCTGCTTTGGCAAAGATTCCCTGGAGAGTGGTGGGGGGAGGGAGCACCATTTTGCTTACCTCCTCCCCTCCAGATATACTGCTGGGCACATCTATTATCACTCGGCAGGGGCAGCTCAGAGCAAAGACTCCTGGGGCAGGCATGGTGGCAATAGTGATGTACCATGGGTCTCCGGTGCCCAGGGGCCAATTCATTTCTGTCTCCCCCCACCCCCCTGGCCCTTTGCACCGGGAACTCCTCTGCTCCCTCCCCAACCCTGTTTGGTTACCTGTTTTGGCCAGGAAGAAAATGAAAGTCCCGGCACACTGGACACAAGGGAAGGGGTAGCAGCTGGAATTCCTGGCCAGAACAGATGGGGAATGGTGGAAGACCAATTTGTTGCTTAACCCACCTGCCAACCCGTGGGGCAGGCAGGCGGGTTAAACAACAAATGCAGCTTCCACCCACATGATAAGAACTCTGAAGGGCCCAGCCAGCGCCCCCCCCCAGCTGGTGCCCAGGGGCTATGGCTGCCCCCCCGTCAGTCTGTCACTGGGTGACAAAGATTCCTGGGATCAGGGTGTGACTTCAGCACCCCCTTGATAGCTAGTACCCCACTTGCCCTTCCTAGTTTTGCTACTGCATGTGTATTATAATGTGAATACAATGTGTGTAATAGCAGGAGGAACCAGGGAGTAGAGCTATACAGCTGTATTGATTGTTGATGTGGACTGTAACTCCCAGAAACCCTCAGGGACTGGAGGGGTGGGGGGGAAGCAAAAGAAAAAGGAAGAGGAAGTATGAGGCTATAGTAAGGGGAAGAGAGAGGAACAAGCAGGTGCAACCTGGTCAGCCATACACATAAGAGTGCACAGTGGAGCTGGAGATCTCACTGGCTCCATCAGCCAGGACTGTGGACTGAAGTAGCTGGACTCAGATTTGAGGGCAACTGCAAGCTGCTGTTTGAGTGCTCTAGGGACCAAAGGCTTGTTTGAGGACACCTCTGGAGGTGTGTGGGAAAATTAAAATGTTGAACATATGTTACCACAATGTTAATATTTCTTTACCTGTTACCCGTCTTTGACCTGTTGGCTTGTGACCCTAACCCCTATATAAAAGTTAGAACTCTCCCTTGCTTCATGTGCCAGTTTCTGGGGCTGCAGGGGTGACAATAAGTTCTAGTATCATAAAAAGTGATTAATTGAAGCCCTTTACTGTAACAAAGTGAGACCAAGGGTTTCTGATTTTTTGTAGGCCAAGGTGACAGGGGCTAATTGTGGTGGCATCAGGACATAATCAGTAACATTGTGTAGTTTCAAATGTTTAGATTTCTCATGAGTTTCAACTTTGCTTTGGGTTCCTGTAGTTCTAATGGCTAAATTTCTTATTTTCAACTAACTACACTGTTCTTATACCTATTTTTACCGTTAAACTGTTTGACACATGGTTTACTCTTAGCCTAGCATCATGTTAACAGTGGTGCAGAATTGCCTGAATACGGGTGTCAGCCTCCCTATCACTTCAGCTGCCTCCCAATTTTCAGCTGTTGCAAAGCTCAGAAAGCTTGTTTGGATCTTCCATGGCCCTCTTCATGTAGCAGATGGCTTATAGTGAGATGGCTTTCAGGATCCAATCAACACCTCCCCACCTTCTTCAAGACTTCAGAAGTATGATCACCTTGAACATGTATATACTGAATTGCTAGCCTCCAAAAATTGAATGCGACTGTTTTTTCCCTGTGGCCTTATTTAGGCTCACTGTAGTTAGCCTAAGAAGGTTACCAGCAGCTTCAGGGTAGATGGATCCTAAGAAACTTTAAGGGCTGATTGTAAGAGGCAGAAGCCCATGACTGTCAAATAAGACTGACAAGAGACTGAAGAGAGGTCTCCAGTAACACTTTTAAGGTCTATAGGAGAGATGTAGCATCACCAGTCTGCTGGTATCCCTCCCTCTCCTCCTTTCTCTCTAAACCACACATACATTTTTCCCTTTCCTCAGTCCCAGCCTTTCTCCTCCTGCAGAAAAAGGCAACTTGCCCATCAGGGTTCTGAGAACTAAAGCAGACCAGGAAGGTATTTTTCTATTGCTGTTGACTAGACTCACACAAAGAACCTAGTTTTAATTGTCTTTACTTCTCTGTTCTCAAAACTTAAATCTACTAAAACAAAAGTGTTTGAAGAATTTTCTAATTAGCAAACCTGCTTTCATATAATGTGTCTTAATTTACAAATACCCTGCCTGATTAATTTCCATATTAGTCAACAACATTTCCTTTTTTTCTCCTATTAACAATCCGCCCTTGCAATCAGTTTTCGCTTTGAGGGCAATCTCTGTGAAGGGAAAGCCTCCAGCCATGATTTGATGCCTTACATTAAGGATATCAGAGATGACAAGTCAGTTTGATGTTGTTGGATAAATCTTCACAACTTTTAAAGCTTAATTGACTAATTTTAAGTCGTATACACCCTAGTTCTCTACTATTAAAACAAGTTCAGTACATCACTTTTTTTTTTTCCTTTCTGCTTCATTT
Organism: Alligator mississippiensis; assembly: GCF_030867095.1. Taxonomy (NCBI): domain Eukaryota; kingdom Metazoa; phylum Chordata; order Crocodylia; family Alligatoridae; genus Alligator; species Alligator mississippiensis. The sequence continues at coordinate 219,087,911 of NC_081824.1, read as the reverse complement.
TTTAGCTAAGTAGGAGTAAAAAAACAAAACAAAAATTCCGAAGAAACTAATACTGGCTGTATACAATGTTCATTTTTAGCAGTGGACATTTTTAAGGAATTTCTACTGTTAGAAATTGTTCTAAGAGTGGGAGCAACACAGGAGTTCAGTCCATATCCCATGCACCCATCTCCTGTTCTTCCTGCTTTCTCCAAACCAGGCATCAGCCTGGGGAAGCTGTTCCCTAGGCCAGGCAGTCTCTTGTATGGGGAAGAACCAAGAAGCATTGCCTCCTGCTTCCCTCCCCTCCCAAACTGATCCTGGAGGGAAGGGTAGCAGTGGCACAGTCTCTAGCCTGGGGTAGTCCCTACTCTCCACCTTTTCCCTCCAGAATGGGAGAAAGAAGTGTGCAAGTGTTCATTCTTGCAAGAGAAACTCTCACAAGGGATATCTTCCAGGTTGATACCTGGAAGATCTTCTCTCAGAAGGGGCATTTCACCCAGGAGAGTTTGAACAAATGCTTGTCATTCTGCCAGGAGAACAGTGATTCTCTTGGTAGAAATGTAATGTGTATACACAGCCACTATTTTGAACTCTGAACATTCATATTTCATGAAACCTTCGAAGTCAGTACCAAGTATCCACATCTACTCTGCTATCTAAATCAAGAATTTTAGGTCAATTTTCCTTTGTTAGTGCATCATATTGGTGAACGCAAAATTGAACTCAGAGCTAAAATTCAACTACTTCAACTTATTTCTCCACCACTTCATAATACAGTACAATACACATTGCTTAACAAAGCTACAAATTAAAACATTATTAAACTTTATAGGTCTGAAGAGATTAAGAGAGTGTGAAGAAGAGAGTCATTTAAATGAGCTTTATTCACTGCTCAGATATGAAAGATAGGTAAAGTTCAATTCAAGCCCAAAAGCCCCCATTATGTCCCTATTATGGCAGATGATGCAGTAATGAATCTTCATAATGCCAGCAAAGGCATTCCGCACTGACAGGGTTGTGGAGGTAAAATGTACTTATAGCTACAATATCTTGTATATTACTATTTAATGAAATAATTTAATTTGAAAATAACATATTTATTAAGCCTTTGTGTTTGCAGAGGGATTGGAACAAAAAGGCCAGCCTCCATCTCCAACAAAGTGCAAATCAAAGCAAGTGGAAGACCTACGGGACGATAAAGAGGGTAGGTGGTATTAAGGCTTTTCAGAGTCAGTCAGCAGTATTTTTTTATTGCAGGACAAAGATTTACTTTCAGTTAAGGTAAGCAGAATAGAGTGTGAGAAGGTGCTCTCCAGCAGTGGCCATGAAGGCCTGGAGTCCCTGCAGCCCTCCTTTTGTGGACAATCACCCCTTTACTCACCTGCCATGCAACGATGTCTATTACTTTTATGCTGGAGGCTGCCCCACGGCTTCCCAAATTGCTATCTCAAATGACCACCAGGTGCCCATGGTCACTGCTTTGTGTGCTAATCAAGTGGCTCCATTCCTCCCCTACACCATGCCTCAGAGATGGCATCTATTGATCTCTTCCACTTAGCCCCTTCTCTGGACTCTCTGTGGTCACACACTCTCAGTCCCTCAGTCTGGACTCTAGACCCCTCATTGAGTCCCTAGGAACCTCCTTCTCTCCCCTTAATTCTTCTCCAAACCTCCAGGCTGCTTCTTGCTTTACTTTCCTAGCTGACCTTCTGAAGTTGCAGCCATCCTGATGAGGTTCTCTTAGCAGACTCCAAGATATTACTGCTGGCTCCACTGAGATCTGGGCTTATATCCTACCTAACCCCAGCCTTCCTCCAGTGTCAGATGACTCTATAATCAACCTTGGCCGCACCTGCAGGCTGCCCCAGCACTAGCTTGCCTGCTTCTTAAAGTGGGAGAAGCACAAAGCTTCCTGCCAGACGCAATAATTTTCTTTTAAAATATTCCCAATGTCTGTATTTATTGTGCAAGTATGTTTTAGCTTAGAAACTGGGAGTGAATTCTGCTACAGTTATATTTTATATCAAAGGAGATTCAAAATTAGGAATGATATGCTGATGTAATAATCTATTTATTATTGTTGCTATAAATGAAATAAATGCCCATAAAGTACTTTGATGGGGTGCAACTGATGATATCAAAAGTAATATACATTGCATAATGAAACAGTCAATGTCTGGTGAAGTTAAATGATCAAGTAAATCTGCTGCCACTATCAACTGACACTGTGCAATAGCATTTTTTTCCCCTTTCTGGAACAGAACTTGGTATATAGGGGCATTTATACACATGCTCCAGGAGTTGCAGGGGGAGGGGGCATTTTAATTAGAATGGGTCTCAGAGCTGCTCTAATTAAAAGTACCTGGAGTGTCACATATATCAGCATCCCCAAGCTGAAAAATGGTAGTGGGGGAGCTTTAACTTAATCTCATCAAACAAGCTTTAGTTAAAATGCCCTTGCTGCCATTTTTCAGTGTGGAGACACTGATACATGTGATGCTGGAGTCTGCTGGAGCATGGCAATTACCACGTTTGATTAATTACCAGCAGAAATGATTAATTACCAGCAGACTCGATCAATCAGCCTCCCTGCATGGGTATAGGGGTCCTATGTTTACAATGTATTTATGTAGTGCATGACCCCATGTAAGGAACATTCTTACCCAACTACTTAACTCCATCCAAGTCAGAAAAGGACTATTCTTATGTACTCTGCTGAACAGATATACTTTTCTAACTAGAATCTATGTAGGGAAGCTAATCTATGGGTGCAGAAGCAGTGTATTGTACTAAAAAGTGAAATCATTCTGGTGCTGGATCAAATTAAAATAATTTTAAATGAATTGGAATCTCATTGGTAGAATTGTAAAGTCATATTAGAGTTCAAAGAGGTTTATTAGTACATTTTTAGAGTGCAGATTTGTATGTTGTTTTGAGACGTGTGCCTCCACAAAATGTTTGTTAGCACAAGGCCTGATAGTGATATAATTCATAAGGGGAGCCTTGATCATTTATTTTTTAGACAGTTTCTTGCCATAAAATACCTTTCACCCAAAGTTCCCAAAAGAACATGTTTAAGTCTCCACCTAAGCATGTCATTACATAATATTCATCATTTTGACTTAGTGCTGTGACTAGTGCTCCTAAAATACTGGTGGTATGGCATGAGTTATAAAGACCAGAAAAATGAAAACATCCATCACATTAAGTAACTGTGAGTAACATCCTATCACTAACCTTGTGATTGTTTGTTAATGGCAAGTACTTAGAAAATGGAAGTTATTATCTTCAAGGTGTGGAGGGACTCAAGAAATCTTTTCCAGCCTTCTTTCTCATTAACTATATATTGCCGAATTGAACCCACCTCAAAAATCAAATAGCAATTTCATCTGTAGATTATCATTTCATTAGAGAATCTCCACAATGACAAAATAAAGATGCCCATTTAGCTGCTGGTTGCATGCTGTGGAAGATCATAGATAATTGAAGGCTGATGATATCATTTTCTCTAATGAGGATAAACAACAATCATTATAATGGCTGTTATTAAGGTGGGTTTTTTTTATTTTGGAAGCCTCTAGAAACTAGCTTTGCCTTAGGGCCCTGCTACATCTTCAAACTAAAACCAGACAAAAAACAGTTATAGAGCTGTTACACATTTTCAAGCACTAACTTTATAGTTGGTTGGCTCTTTTTATAGCTGAATAGTCATTTTTATTGTGTAATAATTACTGTGCATGTGTGGCTGGTCTATATTTATTGCACAATTAGCTAGTTAATTGCATAATATATGTAAGGTGTAGCAGAAGTCCCAGGCACTAAAAATAAAGAAGAAACTGGATGCTGTAAACCCACAGGGTTCTCCTTTAATTGACAAAAGTGCTGACATTATTCCTTTAACTACTTCTACATTGTGGCCTCCCAGTTTTACTATTCCTGTTAATGTGTCTTTGTGACCTAGAGTTTGCTTTGTAGAGTACAAACAAATGTATTGAAAGGATGAAGTAAATAGCATGGCAATGGAATGATTACTTTACCTTGAAGTATAAAATACCTGGACTCCTTGAATTTGATGCCATCCAGTGGATTTTGCTGATGCAGAATTGAGGCCTGTAATACATAATCACTGCTGCAGAATTTAATCTATTTGGTGACAGAATTCTCTTTTCCTTAGGCAGAAATCAGGTCTGTAATGCATAGGGTTGAAAGTCTAAATTTAGACTCGAGAGGCCTTGTGATGGAAAAAAGTAATTAAAGCATCCACTGAGGGGAAAAAAGGGTTTGGATCAGATTCCTGTAGAATTACCTTTGCCTTAGTTTTCAAAAGGCATCAGGCAATTAGGCCCTAGATACTGAATTCCTATAAAGTTGCAAAGTGGCCAGATTCTAATGTAATGCACCTGTGAGCCATTTCAATTTAAGTATATGGGATTTGCACACATTTATCTGAGAACAGGATTTAGCCCCAGATAAATGTTGTCCTAATTATTACCTAGACTGTAGTTTCTAACTAACTAAAAGACCTCATGCACCACCCTTGCAGATGAAAAAGATGTGAATACATACCATTGCATTATCCGGGGGGGGGAGAGGGGGTGTGTGTGTGTGTGTGTGTGAGCGAGAGCGAGAGCGAGCGAGCTTACCTTCAATACCAACCTCTCTGTTTGGGGTTGACTTTAGGAAGGTTACCTTACAGTAAAGCCCAAGTTCACTGGCTTTAACATATTTTTACTTTAGGAGATTGTGGACATATTTTACCTGAATAGTATTTTAACTGTAAGGGTAAGCCTAAAAGCACATTCATTAAATATTAACAACATAATATTTTTTCCCCAGCATGGCATCGTTAGTAATAATAAAAAAGCTTAGAGAAATTACAAGAAGAATGTAGAGTTGTCCTATATTAGCTGAAGTGTCTCTTTAAAATGTAAGTGAGAATATGTGAAGAGAACCTAACCTAGTCTATTAACAACCTTCTGCTACCCTAACTCACTCCTGGATCTTAAAATACTATTCTGAGCACAGTAATATCTCAGCAGTGTTATTTTTCTACCACATGCCCAGCTGCTTTGTTGGTTTGAGATGAAGTAGTAATATCTCTACAGCATGGCTAACATCTCTCCAGAAGATCCTTGAAGGTTGATTCCTATTTTTCTATTTCCTCTACAACCAAGGAATGTCAGATATGTAGCTTTGTGTAGGGGGTTTGTTTTCCAGTAAGTGACAATAAATGCTTGACATGTTAATGAAAGCAATTTAATATGGAGTTTCTAAAGTATGAATGGTCTCTGTTATTAAACTAGTTATTATATTGTTCTCTGTATTTGAACCAATGGGTGATAAAGCTAGTGTGAATTGCAGATCATATTTTGCTATTGGCTGTTTATTGTATTCTATGGGTGTTATGAGGTAGTATTGAATATTATCTGGAAGGAAATAGAGAAAAGAAACATTCTCTCCCCCCCAAAGGTTCCTGTAGTATTTCAGATAATACATTTGCAAACAGGATAATTTTGTAAAGTGTTCTGGGTGGGTGGAATCAACTAGATATAATTTTGATTTTAGTATCACTCACATTCACTATATGGTTGATTGGTTATAAAAAACCTAAGGGGTGAAAAAGTCAAACTAGGTATATTCTACCTTAATGTCTGGAAAATTCTCAGATTTTTAAATAGACATTGTAGACAATGCAGGTAGTGAAAATCAAAGTTAACTTGCAGACACAGGAGTCTTTTGCTGTACTTATTTGGAAATAATTAAAGCTTAAAAGTACACCTGTCCAAAGCATGTTACTACATAACTGTCTCCAGTCAATACACACATTTCAGGTCAGATGCTCCCATCGCTGTCATTCCTACTAAGTAAAACCAGAGCTAAAAACCCCTCTACAGCTCTTCACTAACCCTCCTTTTGCCTCAGGTATTTACTGAGTAGGGTGACATAACAGGTACTTCTGGAACTATAAGGTAGATCAATTACTCATTACCTCCTTCTGAAATCTCTTAGGGAAACAGAAGAAAGCCACTGGAGCACAGCACCATCCACTTCTTTCAGAGGCTATAGATATGTTACCATCATATAGTATCAAAGGAAATTGATAACTCTAACAACATCAAGTTGGTCACTTAAATCTTTCTCCATCACCAGGAGATGATTCACCCATGTTATCAGCACCATTTCTATGCCTTCCTCTAGTTAGCATCCTGACAGCACAATCAGGGCATTTGAAAGCATGCAGATGCCCTACATATTGTCCCGCCACAGCTTATACCATAAACGTCACCAGAAATGGAACCCTACTCCAGTGGCACGGACACTGGGATGAGCGAGTGGAAGTCGAGAGATCAAGAGTTCAGTGATAGCAGAAATGCTTGTAGTGCAGCTGTGTTAGGTTCCAATAAATCTGTAAATTCTGCTAAACACCTTGTCACAAAGATACAAGAAAGGAAAGGACCAAAAATGGAAGAGTAGATTTCATTCCATAAAAAGAAAGTTTATTAGCATCAAGAGATTTTCTTTTCATCAGGCCTCCCACACCTGTGTGGAGGCAGTTTGTGGGAATTGTGCCCCTAGATCAAATTTGTCTGTTTTCTGTTCACCTGACTGGAAAAGTTTGCTAGATGACCCAAGCCCAGAGGTCAGGATGAACACAAATCTTCTTAAAAGCAGTAAGCAGAGAGGTGTATTCTTTTGCCTGAAAGGGTCATCAGATTACAAACCTCTTAGCTTTCAAGTGCAGCCTCAACTATCTGAAATATTATTCAGCAAATAGGCAGGGATCTAAGCTCACCTATGGATGTATGTTCTTACTGCTCAGACCAGGCATATCTCCTTTTACTTTGAAGATACAGAAAGTTGAGACAGAGTGCAGTTATAGATCATCTTGTTAGTTCTTTGGGTTTAATGTGTCTGATACCCAGATAATGTTATTCTAGTAAAATAGTTGTTACCAGTGACTTCAAACCTTTTTATCTCCAAAGGAAGAATTTTGATTGTACAAAGATCGAGAGTTTCTTCACATAACAATCTGGGGGTTGGGCTTCAACCTATAATTACACTGGGCGGACTGAAGTTTAGGGGGATTGTATGAAGTGTCTTGTAAACCATCCCATAGATAAGCATATTCTCAGAAATGGATTTCTTTTCTTAGCAGTCTCTCAGTTATGGAGTAACAGCTCAATTTGCCTTCTTCCTATTTGCTTCATCTGTTAAGAGATGCAGTCTGGTTACTGTTTCTTTCACTCTAATTCCTGACTCTAAGCACTTAGGCACATGCTTAGATATTTGTAATCCCATCCCTATACAGTTGAACCCTTAAGAAAGTGCTTAATTCTCACTGAAGGATTTGTTATTTAAGTGCTTTGTTGAATGGCAGCCTTAAAGTTCATGTAGCAGCTATTGTCACCTAGCATTCTCCAGTAGCAGGAACATCAGTGTTCATTAACTCTGTCAAACACCTCATTAAAAGCCTTGTAATTCTATTCCCAGGTAGTTATCCCTCTTTCTTAAGAATTAGATCTAGTGTTAACTGGTCTCACGGGGCACTTTTACATGTGCTCTGGAGGTGGGGTGGTGGAGGTGCTTTAATTAGCCTCTTAGAGTGGCTCCAAGAGCTGCTCTAATTACAGTGCTGCTGGGTCTTGTGTATCAGTGTCCCCATGCTTATAAATGGCCATGGGGATGCTTGAACTACAGCTTGTTCAATGAGCTTTAGTTCAAGTGCCCCTGCCTCCATTTTTAAGCACAGGGACGCTGATACACAAGATGCAGGAGGCTGCTGGAGCGCGGTAATTGAAGACAGAGTAATTGAGTCTGCTCCAATATGCTGGAATTCTAGCATGTCAGAGCAGCCTCTGTGCTTGTGTATAGGTGCCCACACATTCGCCTTCTGATAAAGTTTCCAAGTGTCCTGCAATTTATAGCAAATGACTGTTTTGCCATTTGAGTTGAGAAGTAGCAGTTATATCCCACTATCACATCCCACAGGGCAATAATACTCTGCTGTAAACCTCAACTCCAGTCATGATCATTCAAATGAACACATGGGCACATAATTATAATAGAAAACCATATAGCCACTCATTCAGCTTTGAGGCCAGATACAGATATTACACTTTTACCTGCATAAGTGATTGGAAACTGGTCTATACCCAGAACAGAACAGAAGTTTGGCATGCACAGGCTGGTTTAAAAATGGTAGAACCCATTTGCCATTCTAAAATTTGCCCCCTGCCACTAAAGAATGAATGTGTGTGCTGTTTGCTACCAACCTAAACTATACCGCCTACAGAAAACTATGTAACTTAGATTGATTCTGCCTCAGGCTTTTTGAATTGTACCTAACCTCAAAGTGCTAGCACTTACTCAAATTGTTTAGCAGTTAAATTTTAGACTGTCCTCCATTCCTTTTTACCACTGAACCAAATCATTCCTTTTAAATAAGTTGTATTGCATATGTCCTCTGAAAAGATCATTTGAAATTAAGATAAAGCAGTGCAGAAAGATTTCTTTCAGGAATAAAAATGATCAAACATGGTGGTGAGCCTTTTCTTCCTAATACAGATTAGTTATAATTAAGGAGGTGCTATTAACCCCTTTCTAGTTTGGTTCATGGCTTCTTACTTTCTTTTCTTTTTTTTTCCCTAAATCTGTTCTCTGTTTTGACTGATGACAGTGTTCAGGATATCAGATGAATTTGTGTTTCATTTCACTGGAAAAAAATAGACAGTGTCTTCTACTGTCTCCAAAGTGGAGACAATCTCTTTAATGGTTCCTTAAAGATATGTTTACTATGTTGGTGTGGCTACTAGAATTTCATTAATTTGCTGCATAATCATCACACACAGCTAGAAAACAAGCTTTGAAAATAAATATTTTCACCTAGTGATCAACTCAGTACCAAATGCGCTCTTACCAAGTTTGCACAATTATTTTTATATAATTGTATGTGCAAATTTATCTGTTATCAGGTAAACGGCAGAAGTTCCTGTTTTCACTCTAAATAATTTTTAAATTGATCTTCAATCTATTGAGATGAAATAAGTTTCAAAGTACTAAGTCACTAAGGGCCTTGATACATGGTAAATTTAGGTCTTTACCCCTGGACTGGCTGCAACCTTGACACTTTTTAAGTGGTTTAAAGCACTTGTTATTCACTTTAAAATTATGCCACTCCAGGGCAGGATTATTTTCAATCCACCTAATTTTCTTCCTGTTCCACTACCATGGCGATGGCCATGTCTCACAAATATTCTGCCCAAGTTGAAGTCCTCCAGTATCCCAGAATGCAGTGGCCCCCTCCTGAGTCAAGGTAAGTGGGGATGCCAGAGCTCAGTGGGGCTGGGCATGGCAACTTGGCCACTGGGGATGTTGGGCTGAGGCAGCCCTGGAGCACCTGGTGGTTGCAGTGCCTTCCACTGCCACTCATTCTGGCTCTGCTCCCACTAGTGGCGCTATCAGGGTCTAGCTCCAGGGAAAAAAAGGATCAGGCCCTTCAGAGCTTAGGCAGCACCCAGCCAACAGTGGCACAGGGGAAAAGCTGCCAGCTGGCCAGGCACTACCTGTGCTCTGAGGGGCCCAGTCCTTTTTTTTCTACCTCCCACACCTGGCAGAGCAAGAGGATCCTGCCCCATCCTTTCCCATACAAATGCATGGAGCTGGGCACATCCTACCCAGCCACAGTGCAGCCCCAGTCTGCTGGGAAGCAGGAAGCACAGGGGGAATTTCCACCCCCTGCTTGCTGCTACCTAGGAGACCCAAGCTGCCTGTGGCTGGGCAGGGTGTCCCCAGCTCCCTGTACATGGGGATGGAAGGACCAGCTTGCTGCTCCTGCTGGGCAGAATAAGTGACTTTAGGGCCACAGCAACCACGGGGGGGGGGAAGGGAGGGGAAGAAGGAAATGCCTTCTTCCCATGCATGCAGCCAGGGACACCCTGCCTGGCTGGAGCAGAACCTAGGTCTCCCAGGGACCAGCAAGCTGGGGTGGCAGGGGGCACAGAACTCCTTCCTCCACTTCCTCCCACACGTGCAAGGAGGCCAGGGAGCTTCCCTGGGGCTCTTTGGTCTCACTGAAACTGACAGTAGCTTTGCACTGAGAGCAGGGCTATCAAGCTTGAGACCCGGCAGCCCTGCTCTCAGCAGAAAGCCACCACAGCTTGACAAGACCAGACAGCCCTAGGGAAGCAGCTTGGTTTGGTCAAACTGTGACAGCTCTGTGCTGAGAGCAGAGCTGCCAGCCCCACTCCCAGTGCGGAGCCACTGTGTCAATTTCAGCAAGACCAGAGAGCTCCAGAGAAGTGGCTTCCCTGGGTCTCGCTGCTTTCGCTGCAGCTGACACAGTGGTGGGCCCTCTCTCTGGCTGGCAGGAGCAGTGAGTGGGTCCTGCTCCTAGTTCTGCCCCTGCTCAGCAAGCCTCTAGTGGTAAGTCACAGCTGTGACAGTCAGAGAAGGTTTTTTGTTTATCGTGTGCCTGTTCCACTAAGCCAAGCAACACTAAGCTGATTAACATTTGTTCAGCTTACACCCTAAGGTCTAGCAAGGCCCTTTGCTAGAAAGCAAGCTTTGAAAATGAATCTCTTTTTCATGTAGCCCATTACCAGCCCATTACCAAGTCCCCTGTATGATTTTTATAGAAGAGTGTGTGTGTGTGTGCGTGCGTGCGTGCATGCGCGCATGTGTACACGCGCATCTTTTATCTGGTAAATAGCTGAAATTCCTATCTTCACTCAAAATAATTTTTAAATTGATTTTCCACCTATTGCGATGAAATAAAGTGCAAAAGTACTAAGTCACGAAAGTGACTCATATAGTGTTGTCAGAGAGGAATTATATGCAGTGACAAACCAATGTACCTCCAGGGTACACATCTGTCAAGGAACTCATTTCACATTTCTATCCATTATGTGAATAACAATAAGCTACCATGATCACTCAAACTGAGTGCAGAGAAGAGTGGAAGCCCCAATGCTTATGAAATTTTAACGCAACAAATGCTTTAAGTGGTAATGCATACATTTAGTGAATGTTGTCCTGTTGGGGTTCTTTTATTTTTTTATTAGGTAGGTCATACTGCTTTTAACAAAACTAATCTTATGTGTTGCTTTCTCCAACTTTCTCTTCTTCCTGTTACATTCCTGTACCCACATGATTGCAGCACTGTACACAAACAATGATAGTATAGCATTGGAGCTTTTTTTTTTAGTGCAGCTCAGAAAGGAAACTGTCTTCTGCTTATTAACTGGGCATTGTTAACAATATACTACCTACTTCATCACAATAACACACTGTATTATGTACTCATGAATAATGGATCAATTGGTACAGTAAACACAAAACCAAAGATCCTGAAGAAACAATTCTGATTGTTCCTGAACTGAAACACATCTTTCTTTCCCGCTTTCTTTCTGAGGCAGCATTGCCTAAAGGAACAGGCACAGTGTTGGGAATCAGGAAGTATTCAGTTCTTTTCTTATCTCTGCCATTGACTTGTTGTTTGTCCTTAATTAGGTTAGTTCACTTGAGATTTTTTTAATACTGAGAAGACAATAATATTCCCTATACAGCACTTTGTTCTGTAGAATTCAAAGTACTCTACCAAGGTTTGTATTATCATTTCCATCATCTACATGAGGGTGACATGCAGAGAGTCTAAGGCTCAATTTTCAGAAGTGTCTGCTAATTTTGGGCACCCCAGTTCTTGAGGATTCCATCCGAGACATTTATGCCTTTAATTTCATTTCTTCTAAATAGTAAGAAATGTAGTTAAAATCAGTAGGATTGGACTGATCAGCATCTTCAGAAATCAAGATTTGTGTGTCTGAGTCAGAAACCCGTAAACCAGAATATTCAAATTTAGTGTACATTTGTGAAATCATTGGTCCCACCAATTTGCTCAGAGTCATAAAGTGAGTCAGCAGCAGATCTGAGAATACAACTTGTATCTTGTGCCCAGTCTGTCGGATGACAATATCTCTTCTAACACAAATTCACGTTTCAAGTGTTGTGAGGTTCTAGAGACTCTTAAAGTCCCTTCCAATCCTAATCAGGGCCTAATCCAAAGACCATTAAAGCCAGAAGGGATAACACATGATGTCTTTAATGAGGTTCTGATGAAGCTCTTCAGCTTTGCTTAGTACTTGGACTAAGCAAGGGCAAAGCAGTTCTTTTTAATTGTGAAATTATGCTCATATAGATCAGTTTTATATCTTCTACACAGCACTTTACAATCATTCACTAAAGCCTTATATAAAAATGAGAAGCTAACTAACTGGTACTTAACTAGCTGGCTTGGCAAATTGATAGCAGTGTGTTAAATTCTGCTTCTTCACTGAGGTAAATTGTTAAAACAGCAAGCAGGGAATAAGTCTCATAACTCCATTATGCAATTACTGATGCTTAATTCTTTCCTAACCCCAGTTAAAGTTTACCCCATAGGGTTACACACAAGTGGTGATTAAGACTGACCTAAATCATAATTTAATTAAAGAAATTAAAATGCAGACTGAAAATGCAACCTCAGGCCACTACCCTAATGATTAACTTCAATGCAGTTGTAGTTCTACAATAACAGGGCTTTTGTGTCTGTATATATGTAGGCTTTGTTTAATTTCTGATATGTTTTTACTACCTGAGTACTCTGAAATCAAATGCCACCTTTAATCTTGATCCTGCAGCCATTTATGATTATGCTTTCCTTGTTGCAAGTGAATAGTTCTGTTCAAATGAATAGATCTAATCATACAGATGTAAATGGCCTATACTGTTACTTGACTTATCAGTTATTTCCCCTGTGCTCTCCCAGGAGGACCATATCATTATCCTCATCCTATCATTGTTGTGCTATAAGAAGGTCATTTGTAATTGTATTGTTTCTTATGGGCCAAAGCTTGGCATACCATGTATGAATGCATTCCCGAGAAAAATAGGGCCCAACTCAGGACAGCACATATATTATCAGATGGTCATAACATTTCTGGCTGGAAAACCATAGGGAACATACAGGGATTTCATTTCAGGTACTATGCCAGGGCATAATCTAGTATAATTCAATGTCTAGATATGTGATACATATACTTGTGAGAAATTTCTATGAGTAACATATGACCCCTACAGTAGCCCATTGTGCACTTTATTTCTACTTGAAGAAGAGGTAGATTTTTTAAAAGAAACTTTCCTTTGGTTGTTTACTGGCAAATGGTAGACAACATGAATGTTGCTATTGCAGGGTATTGATTTCCCATCTTTGAGGGATGGCAGTACGCCAATTTTCATTTGTCCAATGGAGATTCTCCTTTTCCCTTAGAAGTATGATACAATTTTGACTCTTTAAGCTCCTGTAGTTTTCTGGAAAAGATCATCCAGACAGTCCCTGGTAATTTTAGTGTTGCATTCTGACATCTTTTCCTAAGCTGAGTAGCCTGTTACTCCACAAGTGGTCCTACTGACTGTTTGTTAAGGAAGGTCCATGTTAGAAGAATACAAATATCAGCATTTGTCACTTATTGAGGCTGTGAAATAGGAGGATCCAAGTGGTCAAAAATAATATGTTTGACTTACCATATTTGCAATCAGACTAATACATTGGGTAGCGGTCTACCCATCTGCTAGCAGTTACAGAGACAATGAAACCCTGTCTCATGCAAGAGTTTGGAGAGCCTCTCCTCATTGTTTCTAGATTTCTTGTTTCATGCCCCTCCCATCTGATTGCTTGCTTGTTATCATATCATTTTGCTTCATTTTGGGACCACTATTGCACATTAAAACCCTCTGTAATACAAGGCAGACCTAACAAGTTCAGATTTGCCTATTTGTCTAGGTTGAGTGTGTATTGCCTCTTGCCCTTCCTGCCCATTGAAGGTTTTTAATAATCATGGTTTGGCCTGCTTATTACCCTCTCATCCACCTTATAAAATGAAGGTGTGTATCATCTTTGGAATGTTCTTACTGGCACCAAACAGATGGATGAGGAGAGAGAGCAAGCTCCTATCAGTTGCAAGTTTCGCAAAAGAAAACAAAAAATATTGCTAGAAGCCTGTATTACTGTGACTGATGTGCTTATTTTGTCTGTACCATGCTACTGTAGCTCAGAAACTCCTGTTTTTTCACTTGCCTGCCATTCTGTGGGAAAAGAAACAGATGTTCCCATTTGTCTTTTGATGTGGCTCAAAACCATTTACATTTGCTGGCCTAAAATGACACAATGCGTCATACACCACTCTTTTCTATCATCTATAGATTGAATGACAGATTGCTACTCAATCACTAGGATAATGGAAAAGGAGATATTGTGAGGACAGTTGTCACCTGTAGGAAATACAATTGCCAGCTGCTGCTGTACTGGAAAGAGAAGGATGGTACTGTAGAAACTATGCAAAGAAATAGCGTATTTTTATTATTACTAGTGTCATAGGAAAGACTCCTGGGGAATGAATTGGATCTATTGGAGAGAGAATATAAATATGAGAAAGAGATAGCCACTACCCCCTTAACCCATGTTCTTGCCTCTTTGCTTCAAATAAATGTTATTTCAAATCTATTTGCTCTCCCGTCTTAATTGCGAACTTTTTCACCCTCCATGAAAACAAATGCAAGTCTCACTCCCCTAAAGGCATAACTCTCTAAGAATACTGGTTCCTGTGAATAAGATGGAATTGCTTTCTATAATTATCTGATTCAGAGATTTTGCTAGAAATGGGGAATGCAGGAAAGAGGTGTCCCGTTTACAGACCATTGAGGCCCATTGGGGCAGTGAAGGCAGGGCTCCATTGTTTCTTTAACTCTGGAATGAGTCAGATATGATGTGGTCAGCAGCGTGCTCCAGCCACCTTTAATACCCCATTAGCTCCTGGTACCCATTGGATAGAAGGCTGGGTGGGCCTCAGTGCTGCATACCATCCATCTAAAATCTCTTATAGTCTTCTATCTTGAAAGAACAAAATAAAATACGAATTTCTCATATATTTCTGATTGTCTTTGCATGTAACATGAATTAAATATGTAGTACTTTATTCCCCATTATATTACTCCTATGTAAGAGGTCAGTATTTCTCCATAGAATTACCAGCTTAAAGTAGCATACTAATGAATCCAGCACAGATTATTTAAAAACTTGCTATTTTAATATGACTTTTCACTGAGAACTTGTGTTTTTAAGAAACTGAATAACTTGGAATCAGATTATGAAAATACTTGATTTAAATTTAAAAAATATTGTTATATTGGCACTTGTTTTTTTCTGGATGTAGAAACAAGTATTGGCAAAATTGCTGTTATTTTGGTGACAATAATTTAGATGCAAAAATTATTCCCAGCAATAAATATCAGTAGTTCCTATTAAGGCCTGACCTGCTTTTTTCTGAATGTAATTGCAAAACTGAATACAATTTAGTTAACATTTAGTAACACAGTGGTCACAGTGAAATCCTGCCTTTTGCTTAGTTATGGAACTGAAAATAATTCTATAGATATTATTTTTAATTACTTGCAATGGATAATCATAAGGATTTCACTAGTGACTATTTAAATAGTTTTACCATATATCTTGAATATGTGGTTTCAAACCACAGTACTTGAACTAAAACAACCTTATGTTCCTGAAGAATATGCCATAGCATCAAAGCATTCTCCTCTAGCATATTAGCTATTTGCTGCAGGCCTTGCAAAATAACAGTTTACATTCTAGTGTGTCTAACTTCCCATTTGTGTGTGCACCCCATACTGTAACTGGACAGGCAGGTTGATAAATAAAATGCTGGTCTTATCAAATGCTTCTGGTCATCCATGTAATGTGATTTTTACAGGTTAAAGCCCACTCATGCGCTAAGAAATTATTATAGCTATTCATCCATTTAGGCCTGTAAAAATCAGTATGAACATTTACAGCCCAGCTATAGGGTTAGTTTCTCAGCTGATGTAAATCAGTACAGCTCTATGGATCCCAGTGCAACTGTGCTGATTTATACCTGCTGAGACTCTGCCCCAGATGTCTCAGATAGTGTGTAAAATACATGCTAATCTGATCGGCTAAGGATGTAACTGTATGTGCTGTGGCTCAGAATGAGAATGCTTCTACACTAGTTCCACCTGCTGGATTCTGAGATGTATTACCTGCCAAAAAACTAGGTAAGTAAAATGTCTGACTATTGAATAGATGTTAGTAAAATTAAATATACTACCACAAGATGCACAATATTTACTTATAAAAATGCACTCTTTTTAAGGTTGGTTTGTTTGTTTTTCTTCCATCAAGCTAGACACATTTCTGCTACTGCTCTTCTCCACAGCAGACCCCCCATATGTTAAAAAAAAGCCAGGTGGCTGAAATAGGGAATGACAACGCAGTGCAGTATATAAGTTGTGGTACTAAAAAAAAATCAGCTACCAGATAAGATCACAGCAGGAGGAGACAGCAAGATACATGTTTATGATTATCAAGCCTGTTTCAGGTCTGGGACATGAATTTCCTTTTTTATCAATCTCTATGCTCTGGAGTCAGTTCCTAGAATTCCTCATTATATCTGATACCTAATTGTTCCCTCTTAAAGCATTCTGTCACCATTCTGAAAAGAAACCGAATAACCGCACTGGTGATATTTGATGCAATATGTTACAGCTTAGCTTTTAGGATTAAACTGAGTCTAAAATAGGGTTCTCTGTTGTTGAAAACACAGATTGCCTTATTCATTCTTACTCAGTTCAGGCAGAAGGTCAAAGGAGCTTGGTACTGTGTCCATAGCCTCTCTCCTTGAATACCTTTCTCTGGGGTAACTTGTCATTTGGTACCTGCCTGCAGTCTAGGAGCTGGGTGGAGGAAGAATGGCTAATGAAAATTAATACAAAGCAGTGGAGAAAACAGGGTATGACTGCGAATGCAAAAAGATTGTAAAAACAAAACAAAACCCAGAAATCATTAAAGCACTAAAGCAATCTTGCTCTGGTTTGTTGGTTGGTTTCATTTTCCCCTTATATGCCTTCTTAGTCATTTGCCATGCATTTTTTATACTTTATGTGAAGTAGTGTCGAGGTTTTTGGTTTAAAAATAAAATTCTGACATCTGTTGCTACTACAGTCACCCTGCATAGCATTGCTTGCAATAGGTTGCTCAAATCTAAAATGTGGCTACTTCAAAGTGCTTGTATGAATGTTACTCCAGAAAAAAAGATCTTTTGAAAGTAAAAAGGTTTATAAAATAAGTAAAATAACAATCAATCAATAAGCATATGTATTGTGTATGTCGTATAAGTATAGATAACTTTGCTGAGCATTTAGATGTTTCCTGGGGTATGGAACAACTCTGCCTACTGCTTTAATCTGCCACCCAGTTTGAAATGTGACTCTTTTAAATGTAATATTTTTATGTTTGCAATTTTTCAAATTTCTTCTACCTTCACATTTCTCCTACTTTATTGTGGGGCCTTGTTGTAAATTAACAGTTTATGCTACATTGGTTACCATTAATATCAATGCTACTGTTACCAATAAAAAGATGTTTCATAAACAACTTTGCTGTGGCTTTTTTTTGATAGATGATAATGGCACAGAGGAGAAGCAGAGTACTGAAGAAACTGAAGGCCGGAGCCAAGAAGCAGGTTTGTGCTGAGTTTTTTCAAGCATTCTCCCAGGCTTTATCCACCTTGGTGAACAATAACCTTAGTCAATGCTATTGACTGAAAACGTTTGTAGGTTTTCACCAGATTAACTCAGGGCTTGTGCAGTTCTCCCATTGGAGACCACAGCTCCATTCATTATAAATGAATGAATGTATTGCAGTGCAGGAATGCAGGCTCCCCTGTTTAAGTTACCAGCTCCACATTCCCTCCTGAAAGTAGAATATATTTTGGTAATCCTTTAAGTAGAAAAAAATAATTTTCCATGCATATGTAGGTCCATGTGGCATTCTATAGGAGAGTAACATGGTAAAAATGAATTCAAGGGAACGAGGAGAGTACTCAGAATTTATCAAAAACTGCTCTTGAAAGATTTAATAGGGGTACCTCTAGATTTTAGTTATTGCCTGCAAACCTTGGAAAATTGGGTTAGGTTTTCCATTCAACCAGAAAGGAGCCACATGAGAAAATGAAAATTGGCAACTTAATTTCAGAATTCATACAGCTGTATATGCAAATGGAATGTTTACAAATTTGTGTTATGAATGAATCAGATCTTTTAAAATAAAATGACACTCAGTGTTTAAATTGGATTATCTGTGATTTTCTCTCCTTTTGATTATATTTTTTTACTCTAGAAAACACTATTAAAGTAGTGACAACAAGAATTAAACATTTATCACAATAACTGAAGTCACAAGTCAAAATAGCAATAAATACCTTTGTTCCTCAGGATTTCTAACCTGGTGCTGCATGAAAAAGAATGCATTTCTTGATGATTTTTTTTAATGCTGCACTGCATCTCTTTTGTACCAGCTAACCAGTATATTGCCTATACCTACTTAATTCAGATAGCATGAAACATCTACATAGAGCACTTCTTTATCTGGTCTGAAAGTGTTTAGTAGTACCTAGAAAAATACAGTTGGAGAAAGCCAATCAGCATATGTAATAGAATGAAGCAAAAAGATACCCACCCTACATTACTGAGTCTATTGGTCTGCTTGTTGTGTTGTGGCTTCTTTTAAAGAAATGAGTTCGTATTACTTCAAACTTTTCCTCCCTTTTGGTTCTACTCTGTATCAAAAGCATTGACAATTTGAGTTCTGTTCTGCGTTTTGGCCACCAGTACTGTTCAAACTGCTGGTTATCTACTGAGGCCACTCTATAGCTGATGTTACCCACCTACCTCTCCTCTGTATTATCACTTCCTCTCCATCTTCCTTTGTCTATCCACAGTAGATGCACAGAGTCCAAAAACTATTGAAAATAATAAAAAGACTACTACTGACTTCAGTAGACTTTGGATTCTGCCCCCAGAGAGCTCTGAGTTCTTTTCATTTCCCAGGGGCGAGAAGTTTCCTTGAAGGCTGCAGTATCATACAAGGAGCTTGAAAACAATGCCAGTTACCAATCATACTTCCCTTCTTAAGTCTAACAGCTTTGCCTCAGCAGTGCTTGAAGGCTTAAACAGCCAAAGGGCAAGAGGTCACTGAATGTGGGCCTTTTGTGTTATAGCAAGTTGCACAACTAGAATCAAAACTCTTTGAGAACCTTGAATAAACAGAGGATATCTTTGCCTAATGAACCCCCCTATACCAGCCTTAGAGGCTAGGTTTCAGCTTTTAACTTTATAAATCAGGGCTTTACTTGTAATTCACAATAGCTCAAAGGGTTCTGCCTAATCTGGTTGCATTATCATCTGAACATGCCAGATAGAGCCTACCAAAAGTCAGATATTTTAGCTCTACCTTCTAATATGATGCAAATGTCACCTTTCTAAATTATGACTTAGTAGCTAGAAGTGTCTATAAACTTGCGTTTTTTCAAAAGTAACTTGTTACTCGTACAGGCTAGCATAGTTTTTCATAGACACAATGTGCATACTTTTACTATATCTTATAATATCGGTACTCAACATATCATTACTTTTTTGCCGGGTGTCAGTAGAGAGACAAAGACTTTTCAGGCCCCAGCCTAGGCAGACATCCCTTCTCAGGACAGCACTTTAAAGTTAATGCTTGATGTACATACCTAAAGTGCTTTCATATTTTCATGGACTGGGCTTTAGTCATGGGTGTAAAGGCCAGAGCTACAAAGAATGGGCCATATATTAAGCATCCTTCATCCACTGCTAACCTTACAGTAATGACAATGAAAAGTTTGCATGAAGACTTAAAGTGGATTAAGACCTTATGTACAGAGGCAGTTAGCTATTTTAGTCTGAAATCAGGCAGAAGATAGGGCAGGGTGACTGCTTTGAGACTAACTGGGTGAATCTGCATGTGCACTTTGCTGTGGAGCAGACTAATTAGCTGTGCAGTAAAGCATCACCATCTACGCATGTGCCAGTATTAGGATGCAATGAATTAATTAACTCCACCGTAAGATAGTACTGTCAGTGGGGGTGGGGAGTACTTACGTGTGCTGAAATGCATATATAGATAGTGACAGGGCCTGGCTGGGTTATGAGGGTGCTAGAGTGGGGGCTGCCTGCTGCCTACCCCCACACTTTAACACCCTCATATACCAGTCACCACCTTTGCTGCCCAACACAGCCACCTGGAGCCTGCGGCATAACATCCCCCCCCAGGCTCCCTGCCAGCCTGGGACTGCTCTACCCTGGCTCAAAATACTGCAGTCCCAGGCGCACATATAGACACTGTGCCCAAGAGCAGTTGACTCCAATGGGAACAGCGCCAGAGTTTATTTCTCTGCCTTAATTGCACATGTAGGTGTACCCACTGGTTCAGACAGGTTATTGCCTACAAGAGCTATTTTGTCTGATGTATCTGACAAAGTAGGTTATTGCCTGTGAAAGTTCACGAACCAGTTAGCTTCTTAGACATGACTGTGCCTTACCTTTTGGCCCTTGTGTAGTAGCTAAGCTTCTGAATATAGTTTCTGTTACACTTAGCATTGCTCAGGGTGGAGAAAAAGCAAAGCTATGAACTGTTAGGACTACTACAGTTTCTGCCTTTTGCTGTTTGGAGATCTATTTAGCTAGCTATGCAAATAAAAAAATATATCCAAATAAATATGCATACTCATACATGTGTATATGTATAATGAAATTATGCCATTACATCATTTGCACATAGTTGCTGAAAGGTTTTCCAAGTTATAAAAAAAACAATTGCTTGCCTAATAAGTTTCAAATCATTTTGACTAACATAGGAAGGAACATTTTATTGTTTTTTAAGTACAATTTTGTTGTTGTTGGACAAGGCTATATTTTGTAAACCAAAAGGAAGAGCTTTCAGGTGATTATGACACATCATGAATGTATTACTTTTAAAATCAGGAGAAAAAAGGGTTAGAAGAAAATAAAAGGCACAGTGTACTCTTATACAATCTGTTATTTAAATATGTAACATGTACACCCACATTCATAGTACATAGTCAATAAGAACTTAAGGTATTTACAAATGTAAGAAGAATAATTTCAAGTGCATAGTTCTAAAATCTGGCACTAACCTAGCATCATTAAACGTCAGCGTTAACTCTTGAAAAGCTGATTGTAGAATATCTAAGATATCGAAGTCGTTTCAAGCTCTTAAGCATTCTTTAGTTTCACTAACAAAAACAGGACTTATGATTATGCCTAAAGTTAAGTAGATTTATTTTTTCCCCCCTTAGGCCATGCCTCCATATGCAGGGGTGTGCGCTTGTAGCAGCACAAGAAGTAGCGGCACAAATTTGTGCCACTACTTTTCACCACTGTGCATGCTCCTGCACGTGTGCTGCAGTGCAGGGCAAAATGCCCTGCTGCCTGTTTCCTCCTTCTTCTAGCTCCCTGCATGCTGGAGGAGCTGGGGCAGACCTAGAGGAGGGGAGATACTTTGGCAGCCAGAGCATCTCCCTGGAGGACCCAGCCTCCAGTTGCTCTGGTGCGTACTCCTGGAGTGTGTGCTGTGCTGCTTTTTTTGCTGCAGTTTTATTTTATATTGGAACTTCCAGGTATCAAATTTTGGCACCACACTGCAAATTTGCAGCACAACACACAGTTGCACATGTGCTGCGCGTGGTCAGAGGTGCCGCAAACCACACATGCATGCTCATCTAAATGCATCCTTAGGGATGGTTTAGGCACAGGCTTACATGCTTGCTGGGAGTGGGAAAAGATGTATTTTGCCTGATCAAGCCTTTACAGCACCTGCTAAGTGGGGGTTTCCAAGCATATTAGAAGCAGTAACCTCATAGAAGAACCCATGTAATGAAGTCATCCTCTTCATTTTAAAGGGAGTGCATCTGTGAGGAGGTAAGAGGGCTTGATCCAGTATTACTGATGTTTGTGACTTTCATGGGAAAAAGGATCAGGTTAATGATGCCCCTGGGTCACACAGTAAGTTGAGGACAGAGCAGGAAATCAAACCCGGCTCTGCTGACTTCCATTCAATTAGCCCCAGGCCTCTTAATTCATTAGGTGTAACCCTCTTGTATGATAAGTCAGTTCAACCAAGCTAACTTCTAACAAATAACCTATATTTCTCTTTCACTTCCTCTCTTTATACAGATGAGACAATGCCTTCAGATGTACTCAGCCAACCTTCAGAAGAAGAAATAGAGATGCATTTGGACAAAGGTACAGATAGCAAAATACAGCTGAAGTATACACTCTCTAGTCACCTAGTACACATTGTACAACACCTAACTTTCTTTTCCCTGAGAAAAGCCAAACCTAGGCTTAAAAAGTTAGAAATCTGTCATATGCCTTGATTTTCATTGATAAAACTATTTCTAAAAAACTGCTTGGCACCAGGTGTTGTGCTGGTAAGAGAAGTACCACAAAATCCTTATTCTCGTCATAATGGAGTTAATGTAAAAATACCATACTTGACACTTCAAAAATAGGCCACAAGTTTGGTCTGGATAGGGTGACTCTCGTACATAAATTAAGCACATCAGTCTTACAGAATTAAAGTCCTAGTTCATTGTGTGCTGAGAGGAAAATAACCCGAAATGAGTGATTGTAAATACTTTGTGCAGGGGCAGATGGGAGATGAAGTCATATCTGAGAGAAAAAAAGTAATGTTTATCTGGTGCAGACTGTGCTGGGCACTCAGATCATTTAGTGTGTGATAAATATTTAAAAGTGTCACCGGGCCAAAAGGCAGAGAGTTTAGGCAAGAAGAAAGGCAATCTTATTTAAATGTTTCAAGCTGAGATTTTCCCATCAAGTTGTTTGGTTTACAGATAGGAGACCAGCACACAGACACACTCTTCTTGATCCTTTTATGGTATCACAGCATTAATTGCTCATGCTAGCCTACTTTTTCAGAATTCTTTCTGGTACGTCAAAAAAGGCATGGGTGATTTATAAAACCTTTGCTACTGGTAATTCAAAACAGGAGTTCAGCGATCTATAATACAGTCCATCAGTACAGCCTTCAAGTCAGACTAATAGAGAATTTTAATGCATTTTTACTGAGATACATAATTATTAACTTCCATTAACTTATTTATTTAAAAAAATGTAATGTCTAATTCACTGTCACTGTTTGACTCCACTTTATTTTTTTAGATAAGCCTGAAAGGGTGTGAGATCTTGCTGTCGCCCCCAGATTTTACCTGATTACTGGTTCAAAGCTTTGACCAGGTTGATTTAACTGCTCTCTCAACTGGCTGATAGAGATACTATAAAGATGTTTTTAAAAAAAACGCAAAAAAGCACCCTTGCCAGAATATTATTTGCCATTGAAATCTTCCTAGATTAAGGTCAGGGCAAGGTTAACAGAAATGGTGAAGATTCTTCCAAAGCGTTATAGGTGATTACCTTTCATTCATACCTGCTCCCCACTGATAGCTAGCCTATCTGTCAGATTTCTTTTTGGAACTGTTTATTACATTTTGTATTATGAATGGCAGGATGCTGAGGTTTTTTTTCTTCTCACGTCTCAGTGGAGATTTTGAAATTCAGATATTGTTTTGAGTTCTTGCTCCTGATTGTATATCTTCTGTATGAATGTAATATGAATGCCTACTGATTTTTTTCCCACTGAAATTATCCCTCATCTTTGTGGATAACCATTCCACTTATTTGATCCATAGTTTTAATAGTCTCTTCTTAGCAAATAGGGCTTTAGCCTTTATTCTTGAGGGAATTGATAAGGGAGGAATGAGTTTATCTGCTTCATGTTGATCTGGCCACAGAATTATGAAATGATCGTATAATCTAGGGATGGCAAACTGGTCAATTTACTGCATATTTTTGACTGGTCAAAGATTATAGCAATTTTACCCAAAAAACTACATTTTTTTTAATAGATTTCTTGACATAAATATTTTTTATTGTTTTATGACACATTTCTGAATGGAAAATTTGTGTTTTTTCTGTGTATTATTTGGACCTATTGGCAATATTTGACAACTTTTGATCAGTCAATTTACCAAACATTTTTTGACTGGTCAAATACCAGATTATATTAGGGTTGGATATCTCAGGAAAAGGTTTTATGCTGCTGTGGCATCTTGCACACAAGGAGAACCAGATTCCTAGTTATTCTTTCCCTTAGTATAAGGGAATGTCTGATTTTCCAGTGGTACCTTGAAAGCTAAAATAATAATACTGTAGTGCAAACCTTGACACTCATAACTGTTTCCTAATCTAATAGCTAAGTGTAGAGCTGACGTAGAGAGCTTTGCTGTCAGGAAAGCCTCTGTACAGAGCGTATGTTCAGCTGACTGTAAAGCACTTTTATGCTTCCAAAATGGTATAAAGGGGCATTAGCAGCATCAACAATCAGGCCCTGTGTTCATGTAAGACAGGGGAAAGACTGTTATAACTGCAGATTGTTTTTGGTACCTTTAAAAACCCTGTAACATATCCTAGGATAGTTTCTGGAATGCAGGAATTGCAGTGTTTCAGGGAGATGGATGTGCCTGGTACTGAGGCTGTCAGCCTTCCTGGTGTCTCATGTTGTTAACAGACAAGGAAAAAGAGTACTTTTTCAGAAATAATTTTTAAGAGACATGTTATTCTGGGGAAATAACCCAGTAAGAACAACAAGTGAAAAACTAGTGTTCACCCATTCTCCTCCACCTCTGGAAGCGCAAGGGTAAGTATTCATCTAGAGGTTTGGCCTAGATACCAATGTGTACTCTTCCATCCCTATTAACAGCTTCACATGAGGGCTGTGCAAAATTTCACCGGCTGTTTCATTTCGACGGTATTTCGACTCATTTTGAGCTCGAAACAGTGACCCCGGAATGAAACAAAGGGCTTCAAAACAGTCTTGAAATGAAATGAGGGCAGTCACAACATTTCGAAAGTTTTGAAGCTGAAGCTGGACTTGCCTGCGGGGGAACAGAAAGTAAGGAGAGGGAGGAGGAAGAGTGAGGAAGGACTGCTCTGATATGACCATGTAGCTGACCAGTGACTGTCATCCTTCCCTGAGGTCCCTTCCAATTCCAGTGCTCTGGGGGAGGGATGGAAAAACAGCATAAAAAACATTGTTTGAACTGGGCTGCTTTCTGCCTTGGGGTCAGTTACTAAGCTGTCTTCCAGAAGCTCAGCAGTGTCACACAACAAATGTTAGCAAGTAGGATTCATCAATACCCTTTGCTTTCTATACCCTTTTATTTTATTATTATATGCATTGATTCCTTTCAATTTATTCCTCCCCCAAAATCCTCTTTCTGTTTTTGTTAGTCTATTTTGATTCTTTTTTAATCCATGCTTTCTCTCACAGTGTGCATTCCTTTCACTGTGCAGGGAAATACAGCATAATTATATTGCATATTACAGTATAGAATGTATATAGGAACACATACATACATGTATATATTTTTATTTATTACATAAATACATCCATTACATAAATACACATGCATACAATTATCTTATCTACATATATTACATAAATCAGATTACATTACAGAAGAAAACACAGATTTTCCAGCACACCAAGGCAAAGACAGGACACTATGAAACACACCATGAAGCGTGCTGGAAAGGCAGCTGGCAAGCCTTCAGGGTGGGGTGGAAGAGGGGGTAGAGGGAGAAGTGTAAGTTTCTCCACCCCCAAACCCCCACCCCAGCAAACTGAGATGCAGCCTCTTTACTACAGCTAGCAGGCATGAGGCTTCCACTAGTTCTACACGCAGCAAGGAGAGGGGAGCAGTGCCAATGCCACTGCCTGTGCCTGATTCTGCATCCCCTCTAAGAACACCAGCCATAACCCCCCACCCCACTACCACCATGACAACAAGCACCAGCACCAGCATTACAGTCTCCTCCACCCCCATTTCACTTCCCATGTTGAGCCTTCCAGTGCCAGAGGAAGAGCTGGAGCTGGATCTGAGTGACCTAGCAAGGGTAATTCTGGGGAAGGAGCGGGAATCAACTGAGTTTGTGCTCCACACCTCACAAGTTTCCCCTAGAGCCAGGTCTCCTTCTCCAGAAGGCACTTTGGAGGAGGCTGAGGTAGAGGTTGTGGAGGCAAGTGGCTCAGCTGAGTCCACTCCTCCTGTTGATGTGCCTCTGCCTGCTGAGGGAGGGGGAAAAGGCAGCATCCACTCATGCACCCGCACCCCAGAAGCGAGTGGGTAGTGTGGTCTGGGATCATTTTGAGCTGGCAGATGATCCCAGATGCGCTATCTGCCTGCACTGCTGAGCCAAAACCAGCTGGGGCAAGGGAACAAAACACATGAGAACCACAGGTATGTTGATGAATCTCCTCAGGCATCACCTCCTTGTCCTTGCTCCTCCTCAGCCTGGCACCAGTGGGAGCGTGCCCATAGGGAAGTCCCCCTCTCACTCCAAAACCCCCATCCTCCCAAAGCAGAGGCAGGCCACCCTGGAACAGTGGGGGAAAGACAGACAGAGGGGCACATTGCAAAGGTGATGGCCAGCCCTTCTCCTTAGTTGAGCAGCCAGGGTTCATGTGGCTCATGCCATTCATGGCCCCATCATACCAAGTGCCTGCATGCACCACCTTCAGAAGGATGGTGGTGCCCTCCCTGTATGACACATGCAGGGAGTACTTGAGGGAGGAGCTGTGCTAGGCAAGTCTGCAGGTGGCTTTACACTTCACCTCAGACATCTGGAGAAGCCAGGGTGGAGATCATGGATACCTCTCCCTCACAAGGCCCTGGTGCATCCAGTCAGCCTGTTCGTAGACTCTCCTTCAAGCTGAGGTGCTGGATGAGTCCCACAGAGCAACAGAGATCATGGGGGCCATGAACTGCTAGGTGCAGGGGTGGTTCATTGGGCAGGGTGAGCTCATCTGTGGGTTCATGGTCACTGACAATGGGGACAATATGGTCAAGGCAGTCTGTGATGCCAAGACAAGTTCCACCTCATTGTCAGGGATGCCTTGGAGAGGGACAGGGCTGCCAGTGACATTGCCAGCACCACTAGCAAGCTCATTTCCAAATGCAGGAAGGTGGCAGACTACTTCCACCGGAGCATCAAGAGGGCCAAGATGCTGTGGGACAAACTGGCAAAGCTGAACATCCCACAGCACAAAATCTTGCAGGATGTGGAAACTCAGCGGAACTCCACATACATGATGCTTGAGAGGCTGGTGGAGCAATAGAAGGCCATCCATGAAATGGCCTTGCTTGAGGAGATTGGGATCAGTGGCCCCTTTAATAGAACTGAGTGGGATACCGTCTCCCAGATCTTGGTGGTCCTCAAGCCCTTCCTCAAGGCTACCAAGACCCTTGGCGATGGCGATGCCCTCCTTAGCCAGGTGATCCCTGTAGTGAGGGAACTTCAGAGCCAAATGGAGAAGTTCCAGGGGATCAGTGTTCCTGGCTGGGGCAGGCCGCTGTTACCAGATGTGCAGGCACTGTTGAGGCAGCTGAAGGAGGGCATCAGGAAATGGCTTGATCCCTTGCAGTCCAGTACAGTCCGTGTGCTGGCTGATGTGTGTGACTCAAGGGTCAAGGGGAGCATATGCAGCAGTCAAAGACTGAATCAGTGGACAGAGGTGCTGGTGAAGAGAGTCAGGGAGGCAGAATGGCAAAGGCTGGGGAACATGGAAGGGGGGGATCCACTGTCCCATACTAGCACACCATCCACCGGCCAGTCTCCTCCTCCACCACAGGTGCTGCCAATGTGGGTCAACAGTATGGCTTCCATGGTGGGACCCAGAGGCAGGTAGCACTCAGGCCTTGGTGGCTGCCTATCTCACTGAGGACATGGAGCCACTGCTATGCAACCCCTTGGCCTACTGGGCAAGCCACAGCCAGATGTGGCCAGATCTGGCCATGGTTGCCCGGGCACACCTATCCGGTCCACCAACCATGAACAGGAGGGTATTTAGCATTGCTGGTGATGTAGTGACACCCCACTGCACCTCCTTGGATCCTGATTTGGTGGAGCAGCTGGTGTTCCTGGAGGTGAACCTCCTGCTGGGGTCCCCCAAGCTCCAGGTGAATGCCACCCTCCTCACTCCTCACTCTATCCACATCTATTTCCTTTTTTTAAAACCATTTAATGCCTCACTCTCAGAGCTGGAGGTGGCATTCACTGCATCACCAGCCAGCAGGGGAAGAACATGTTCCTGCTGAGCTCCTGTGCCAGGACTAGCTTGGAGGTATGGGCTGGGGCTGTGGGGTAGGAGGAGGCCCCAGGTCCTGGGCATGACCACTAAAACTGCACTCTGTCAGGGTTGGGAGGCCTGGTGGGACTGCTAGCAGCACGGCAGCTCCAGGAAATGCCAGGACCGAGGGGCCCCTGGTAAAAGGCGGGTAGGACGTGCCATAACCTCTAGCCACCACATGCACGCACACAGTCCTGGCTGGGGAAAGCCTAGACCTGTCATGTCTTTGACAGGCCTAAGGCTTGCTGGTTGCAGTGGAATTGTGGGGCTCCAGGTTAGCCCAGCTTAGCTGCCTGGGATGCCAGCTTTTGGGTTGAAAAACCCTTTGTCAGGCTGAGGAAGCACCTGCAGTTGGTGTGTGTGCTGTTCCTGGATAGAAGGAATAGTAAAGAAGCCAGAGGCTGGCATGCAATGCAGGCAAGAAAGCCAGTCAGTTAAAATGGAGGCATCGGGGTGAGGGACAGGCTGGGGTCGGGGGGGAGGGGAGGGGGATGCAGCAGTGCAGGTAAAATTGCAGAGGTACTTGGTAGGGCTGTGCAAAACTTCAGGTGCTGATTTGATTCGGAGGAGATTTGGCCCAAATCGGTGGTCAAATCTCTAAATCCAAATCAAATCGGGACCGATAAAAAAGTCCGAATCAATTTGAAACTCTCTTTGGAAAACATTCAGAGAGCTTCAATGATTCAGGCAGTCCCCAGTGGCTGCAGCAGGGAGCTGCAGCCGGACTTGGAGCTGGTAAGTAGGGGGCAGGAGAGGGAGGGCTGGACTGGGAGGGAGGGGACCATAGAGGGATCCCTGCCTGCTCCCCCCCCCCCACCATGGCTGTCCCACCCGCCCCAGCTCCTGGTGCTTAAAAAAAAAGCCCCACTCACCAGGTGCTGTCAGGCAGAGAGACAGTCCCCGCTGCCCTCCCCCCCCACTGTCCCACGCTGCGTATTGTGAAGATATCTCCATACTGAAGATATTGTTGGCAGGTTTTGCATGTCTTGTCATGTCATGGTCTGGATCCATTCAATGTGTTTTGGGTTATAGAAAGTTGGCTTCTGGTAATGAGGTTAGTGGGGTTCAGTGCTTGTTTGAATTTACACACCACTTTTCAGAGCCAGGCCTATGAACTTCACTTCATCAGCCTCCTAGGTACAGAAACTCATGGACTCAATACAGATACTGGAATTCTGATACACTACAACCTGCTGGTATCTGACTCCCTAGGTACCTTTCCACTTTTATCTGCTACTTCCCAGTCCCCCCCGTCCCTCACCCCCTGATGCCTCCATTTCCATTTTCACTGACTGACTTTCTTGCCTGCATTGCATGCCAGCCTCTGGCTTCTGTACTATTCCTTCCATCCAGGAACAGCACTCACATACACCAACTGCAGGTGCTTCCTCAGCTTGATGAAGGGTTTTTGAACCCAGAACCTTGTTAAGATATATTTCTCTAACTATCCAGTTGGTCTACTAAAAGATAACAGATTGACCCAAAAAATCTTGTCTGCCAGTCTTTAGACCAACACCCCTAGCAGCTGTCTCCTGTCAGCTGACCGGAAGGAGGCAGGGCCCTGGACACATCTAAGCCCCAGGGCTGGGGCTTGCAGGGAGACTTCTCTGGTAGCTGCTGGAGAAGAAGCTCCTGCAAGAAAGGAAAGAAAGGCACTGTCACAGTTTGGCTGCCTGAGATGCTGCTGGTGTTACTGTGCTGCTTACTAAGTTATTACCTGTTGTTATTTAAAGTGGTGAACTGGACTGATGCTTTAGGGGAGGAGGAGACCTCATTGGGGCACACTACCATGTTATGTAGAGGCCCCAGCACCAGTGAGGGTGTGCCTTAACACACACACAGTCACACATGTCATGAGTTTTGCTTGTCAGCAGCTTGAGGTGCAGTTTTCCAGAAACCACCATGCCTATCTTCTTGAAACTTGGCAGGCTTTGTGACCTCAGAAGGGGCTACCATGCCTGCTGTTTTCATCCAAATCTACCAAAAAATGACAAAGTTACAGGCAGCTTCATGATTCCCC
Organism: Alligator mississippiensis; assembly: GCF_030867095.1. Classification (NCBI taxonomy): domain Eukaryota; kingdom Metazoa; phylum Chordata; order Crocodylia; family Alligatoridae; genus Alligator; species Alligator mississippiensis. The sequence goes on along the minus strand of NC_081824.1, from coordinate 219,057,753 downwards.
ATTATAGCCTCTGGGCAAAACGTCGAAACAGTGAAACAGTTTTGACGAAACTAAACAGAACAATGCTTCAAAACTAAACACAACTCAAAATAAAACTGTCACATCAAAACAGTGAAATGGAAGTTGAAACAAAACAGTGCTGTTTTACAAAGCCCTACTTTACATAGCATTGTTCACTACCCATCCTATGACTCAGCCTGGTGCAGTTCAGTGCTGACAAAGTGCAAGTAGTCTCTCTTCAAAAAGATCTGCTCCAAGAGGTTTTAGAGAAAGTTCCTGGAGAAGCCATGCAGCCACAGTGGTAGTGGATGATAATGAGGATCTGTTCTAGGTTGACGTTTCATAGCCAGACCATTCTGCAAGTTCCACTGGAGTAGGAGGGAAGGAGAACTAGAGCATGATGACAGAAATAGGAGGAACCTGCATAAAACAGAATACACAGATGGGGAGCACAGGGCCAGAGTTCTGATGAATGGCAACAGCTGTAAATATTTATACTGAAATTTAAGAATCTTGTAAAAAATTGCAATCCAATGCCAAGAGTTGGATATATAAAAAGATTTGGAAGTTACCAGTAAGTGTGTTTGTAAGCGGGAGGGTGATCCTAGCTGTGTCTCCCCACTGTACTCGCCTGCCACGATTTAGATCAAAAGGAAAAAGAAGGAGATCAGTGGTCTTTTATGGCTAAGGATCGAATAAAACTGCCCAGATGGTACATACTTTATTTAAGTTTATTTCCCAAACAAAAGTACCACAGAAACAGAAGTCTCACCAATTACCTCATTAGTGAGACATGTCTGAGTTGCCAAGCAGATCTTGCAATACCGGATGCCTCTCCAGTTACAATGTAGCGCTGGACGTTCTAAGCGCTGATTGTCTTATTAGCAAGGCATGTTCCCCACGCCTCTAGCTTCGAGTGACACCCCACTGCACTCTACTGAGTGCCGGGAGCAGTATAGGTTATCCTCTGGGTCTCCACACTGCTGCACATGGCAAAGCTGTGGATCTGGGGACGGGGTTTAGTCCAGCCTAAGAACCCCTTGCCCATCCGTCATCCCAGGGTTTTTGTCATTACTTGGGATTCCCCCGCCAAGTTGCTATGCCGTGTCTCAGCTGTCCTCATACTCACCAGGATCACCTGAGGAGTAGGGTAAGCAGCCTGCCTGACGTCTTTCACCTTAGGTCCCGTAGTCCCAACGTCTTTTCCCAGGTCGTCAAATGGGCTCCTTGTCTCGCTCACCTTTTCTTGTGCCTGAAGGCACTCAGTCAATCTCCCACCACTGGTTTTATGCCCGGTTTTTGCAGGCTAATCACTCGATCTTGTCTCGGGTGTGTAATTTCTCCCACCTGGCAGGAGTCGTCGTTGGGTCAGTCTGACCCGACCTTGTCTAAGTAACAGGGCTCCTGCTTGAGTCCCTGTTACAGTGTTCTAAAATACAAATCAATTCCTCTATCTTTACCTGTGAAAACCTGCATTCAAGAAGCTGTGTTCCCATCAGAGATATATAGCAGTAAAATAGAAGTGATGTTCTGTGCTCTGTGTAAGAAATTTGTGGAGCAATACTGGTTGTAGGTGAGGTATGAATTAAATGGGGGGATTTGCTTCTCAGATATTTTTAAAAATATAATCATAGATCATAGTGCATATGACAGGAGGAAAGACCTGTACCCTCACAGAACCTCTTGGAAGAAATGGGCCTCATTTTGAACTTGTTGATTCTTCTGCTATATCCTGCAATTCAAATTTCAGCCCCTTAGCAGTTGAAGAAATAATAATAGTTTTACACAAGATTTGTTACTTGGGTAATGGCATTTCTGTAAGATCCTGGCACTCCTGAAAACACCTGCTTTCACTCCAAATAGCTTTCAGGTTTCAAATGGTTTGCCCACTGAGTTGACACAGCTAAAAACTGTCAGGTTTTGGACTCATTAAAGTCCATGGTTTGTTTAACTAAATTATCCTTTTCTCCTGTCCTTTCATCCTATTAATATAAAGGGAGATTTGTGGGAAATATTTTTCAAGCTGCACAGTTCCAAAGAGATATGCACAGCTTGAACCATTCTTAAACTACTGAGATTTCTAAGTCTACCATGAAATTATAAGGCTGCTTTTCAATAAGTCAGATTGGCTGAGAACAATAAGATTGTGATTCCATTTATAGTCAGCCGGTACTCATTTTCTACTTAATCCTTAGCATTAGCATGCTGTTGGGATCAGAAAATGCCCAGAAATATTGGGATCCTTAGCATGCTGTTGGGATCAGAAAATGCCCAGAAATATTTCTTTGTTGTGTTTTATATATATATGTATCATAAAATGTAAAATTGTATTTAATGCTTTTGAAGTGAGATCTTTTAATAGCCACAAACTTATATTGACTACTAGATCGTAAGCAACAACAAAACAGTCTTCCACCAATGACCCTGCTCATCTTTTACTGTGGTGCTCATCACTAGAAGTAAAATGATTGTTTGGTTTCCATGCTCACTGAAGCCCTGATTCAAGAACATATCCCTATTCAGGATGTCACTTAAGCATGTGCTTAACTCGAGGTCATGCTTGTTTCACTGTCTTCAGTACCGTCTATGCTGTCATGAAATTACTCAGACTCTTTCCATTAGTGTGTACAAATGATTTTATAGAAAATCTCTTTTCTTTTAACCTTTAAATAACTAGTTGCCCTTTGGTGTCCTATGTCTCCTCATGAGTGTGAGACAACATATTCAGTTAGCTATCTGATTCTGAAAACCTTTACAAGCTTATCTAGACTTTAGATGCTGTTGTCTTGAAGTCAGCACCCATTTCCATTATCCTGGGATCTGGAACAGTGCTTTTTTCATTGAAGTCTTTGAATACAGATAACACAAAGAGGTGTTGCCAATTTACCCTTGAAAACTTGCATGAGCATCTACTACTTGTACAGCTACCTGGATGATTAGAAAAGGGCAAACATAGTGCCTATGTATAAAAAAAAAGGAAGAAGGAGGATCCAGGGAATTACAGACCAGGAAGCCTCACCTCAGTCCCTGGAAAAATCATGGGGCAGATCCTCAAGGAATCCATTTCTAAGCACTTGGAGGAGAAAAATGTGATTAGGAAGAGTCAGCATGGATTCACCAAGGGCAAGTCATGCCTGACCAAGCTGATTGCCTTCTATGATGAGGCGACTGGCTCTGTGGATGTGGTATACCTTGATTTTAGCAAGGCTTTTGATACGGTCTCCCACAACATTCTTGCAGGCACGCTAAGGAAATATGGGCTGGATGAATGGACTGGAAAATGGATAGAAAACTGGCTGGAGCATTAGACTCAAAGAGTAGTAATCAATGACTCAGCGTCTAGTTGACAGCCGGTATCAAGTGGAGTGCCTCAGGGTTCAGTCCTAGGGCTGGGTTTGTTTAATGTCTTCATCAGCAACATGGAAGATGGCATAGAGTGCACCCTCAGCAAGTTTGCAGATGACACTAAGCTGGCGGGGAGTAGTAGATATGCTGGAGGGTGGGGCTAAGATTCAGAGTAACGTAGATAAATTGAAGGATTGGGCCAAAAGAAATCTCATGAGGTTCAATAAGGACAAGTGCGAAGTCCTGCACTTAGGATGGAACAATCCTATGCATCAGTACAGGCTGGGGGCTGGCTGGCTGGGCAGCAACTCTGCAGAAAAGTACCGGGGGATTACAGTGAACAATAAGCTGAATATGATCCAGGAGTGTGCCCTTGTTGCCAAGAAGGCTAACGGCATACTGGGCTGCATTGGTAGGTGTGTTGCCAGCAGGTCACGGGGAGTGATTATTCCTCTCTATTCAGCACTGGTGAGGCCACATCTGGAGTACTGTTTTCAGTTTTGGGCCCCCGCTACAGAAAGGATGTGGACAAATTGGAGAGAGTCCAGCAGAGGGCAACAAAAATGGTGAGGGGGCTGGTGGGGGACCTATGAGTAAAGACTGGGAGAACTGGGCTTATTTAGTCTAGAGAAGAGAAGACAGAGGGTATTTAATAGCAGCTTTCAGCTACCTGAAGTGGGGTTCAAAAGAGGATGGGAGATGGCAGAACAAGGATCAATGGTCTCAAGTTGCAGCAAGTGAAGTTTAGGTTAGATATTAGGAAGATTTTTCTCACTAGGAGGGTAGTAAACCCTGGAACAAGTTGCCCAGAGAGATGGTGGAAGCTGCATCCTTGGATGTTTTCAAAACCTGGCTAGAGACATAGCTTTGGCTGGGATGATCTGTTCTGGGATGGTCCTGCTTTGAGCAGGGGGTTCAACTAGATGACCTCCTGTGGTCACTTCCAACTATAACTTCCTAAGATTCTATGATTCTACTTCACTTTTATGGGATAACACCTTTGGTAGCACTGCATAAGTCTGCTTATGGCAGTATATCCTTTACAAACAGCATATCTCAAGTTAGAGACAGTTTTCCTTGTGAAGTATAACAAGATAGCAAAGTGACTGAAACAATTCAAATACATATCAAACAGACTGCACATAATTTAAATTCCATCCACTAAAAATTATACTGGAACTGTGAATTTATTTTAAAAAGGCCTCAGAACAGCCACTGCGTAATGAAGTTTTTTTCTCCATTCCAGACCTAGGCTTATTTTGAATCTGTGAATCCAAGAGTCTGTCACCACTTACCAATCACCTGCTTCTCCTCCACACTCCACAACTGCCCTCTGTTCTGACTTGACAATGGTTTTTCACTGAAGCAAAGTGAAAATGAAACTATGGGGTTTAATACAAAGGTGGAGTGCATTTTACATGATGTAATCTCGCCAGTTTCTGAACACAATATACCGATTTTAGTTCATTAGCGCTTAATAAGGACTTAATTTACATGTGAAGGTCAACTAAATTAAATCAGATGTTAATTAATTTTAAAAATAAAAGTACCAATTAATGTATTTCCAGGTGTTCACTGAAGTCTGCTTTCCTGTGGGAATCCCACATAAAGCAAGTTGCTATTTTTCTACATTCATTGAACTGGATTCAGATGTCAGTCAGCCAGAAGACTTTTTTTTTAATCTGCTAAATTAAAAATAGCAAAATGATGTAATAATATGTATAGCTTAGAGTTGAGTCCTAATCGAATCAGCTCACGTAACACACGGACCTGGAGACATCCTGCCTATAAGAGTGCTTTTCATATTTGGACCATTATATTTTTTTCATCATATATATATATATATATATATATATATATATATAAATATATTTAAACTACTTCATTCTGTTCCACATATATATATATATGTGGAACAGAATGAAGTAGTTTAAATGACACATCAATAAAAAGGTGAAAAAAGATCTGACTCAAAAGCCAATATTTTCAAAAAAATGAGGTGCTTACAGTTAGGCTCCAAGTCCATATTTAGACACCTAAATGAATGTCCTGATTTTTCAAAAGTGCTGAGCACTCAGCACCTACCGCTGAAATGTTTTTACTTCACCCTTGGGCTATAATTAGATGTGGAAAATTTCAACCTGAAAAATTTTCAATTATATGCAACTGAAAAAGAACATTTTAGGTGAAAGAGTTTCAACACTCTTAACTATAGCTGCAACCATGTGTTCCAGCTGTAATGATAACATTTTTCTCTTTGATAGGTATAATGATTTCTAGGAGGGTAAATTGGCTAACACGAACCAATCTGTGTTTTTCTACTGGATACCAAGCCATCACCAGCCTGCCAAATGCCTCTTTTTATAATCCCCAACACATCTTTCAATTTTAGAAATATTGGATGCTTATTATTAACTTCCTCTTTGAATCTTTCCTTTCCCCAGCTTTGTAAATCCAGACTGCATCCAGATCTGTCCACTTTTTTCTCTACATGACATCTAAACCTATCCTTTATTCTTCTGCATAACTTAAGCCCTCTGCAAAGCTTGCATCTACTACACCTTCTTTTCCTAGCATCTACCTCAGGCCCATTCAAAAAGTGCAGATACAATATCTTTTAACCCTCTTGTTCTGATCATGTTCCCTAACTTATATTTGTCCCTTTCCTGAATGTCCATTACACAAAGATGCAGATTCTGGTCTTCAAGGCCCTTTCTCAAAAGTATGTCCCTCCTGACTTCTCTTCTCTTGTATCTGATTATATCTCCACTGTCCTTTCTGCATTTCCCACAAAAAGTTTCATACCATATTCTGTCTTATCCTTTATACAAGAAAACTTCTCCCAAGACTAGACTGTAGAACTACTCCTGACATACTTCTACTGACATGACTAGTATGGACTTACCTACTTACTATTTGTTTCCTCTCTTCCTTTTTAATTACTTCCTGACTGGAAACCATCTACCTGCAGTCATATTTGGTCTTGTCAGCATACTTCCTTTTGCCTCTCACTCATATTATTTCTGCCTGTATCATGCCCCCCTGCTGCATTTTGTCTTCACATTGTAAGCAGAGGACCACAATTTGCATCATGTTTGTACAATGCCTCGTTCAATGCACCTTGATCCTGACTACAGCCACCACAATGTAAATAACTGATATACTAGCTGTACTATAGTTTCCTTTTACGTGTGGGATATGACCTCTCCTCTTGGAGTCAGGTTGGATTGCTAGAGGAGATTTCAGTCCACTATGCTTTGGAAATGGCTGGCAGCATTGCATTCCCAGCTAGGGTTCAGTGATCCCAGCTTGTAAATATGTAAAGGACAGGCAGCCTAGTCTAGCTCCCAAACACTTGTACAGATGTCTGGATAGGTTATTGCACATGTGGAAGTCTGTTCTACCAAGTCATATAAACTTTGGCTCAAATAAGTTTAATCCATCATAAAGATGGATTAAAATGAAATCTCAGTGGATATAAAAATAACATTTTAAAGTCAAAGCTCTAAAATATCTCTCTAAATTCTCACAAATCACCATTTTATGGTACTTCATTTTAACACATTTTTCTCAGTTTATGAGGCACAAGAATACCCTAATCATGCATCCGTCGCCGTGCACACCATTACCTGTAATTTTAGACACCTGCTTGATTTCTTTCACTCTAGAAATATTCTAGTCATTTTTCACAGTATCATGCTTAAAAATAAAATGCAATGAACCTGTTCCTTTCATAGTGGCCAGCTTTTTCCCCCTCTTTAATCTTCTTATATCTCCCTAAAATATGGTGATTTATCTATGCTCTGTGCAAGAACCAGGTGTGTTGCACATTAGAAATGACTGAGTAAATAAGCCATGCAGTGACTAGCTGGGGAATTGAATCTTAGAAGATCATTAAAACCACTTAACATTCAGATCTTACCATTCTCTTCTTCCTGAGTATTTGCTAATTTTATGTTTCAGCAACATTGCCTTATATAGTCTGAGAAGGTATGAAAGAGCAGGAAAAGGAAGGTCTTTTATAAAGTATTTAGATTAAACAATTTATGTGTAGTTGCGGTAAGAGTAATGGTACTATTTGGTCACAATTTGCATACCTCCTTGGGGTTCTCTCTCACAAGTAGGTTATGTTTTAGGAGATCACAAATCAGACTGATAATCTATTCACATCCATGAACTATAAGTGTGAAATTTGCAGTTGGTGAATATGAGGTCGCAGTCATTAGGTCAAGCATTATTATAATAAAATTTTAAATCAAAATTACTCTCAATAGCAGAAGTGGGGGAAAATAGCTACATTCAGAGAAAGATAAACACATGGCTGTTGCTTCTGATACTATATACCATCCTTTCTCTAAACATATATTTATTTTAAAAAGTTATAAAATGTCCCTCAGGTTTTTCTTAATAGGAAATAAAATACAATATGAAACAGGTAGATCCAGCATTCATTGCTAGTGGAACTGGAGGTAGCTGTTTGGACTTAAAATGGAAGGTAAAGACCAAAACCCCTTCTTCTCTCTGTCAATAATATAGAGCTATCTTCAAGTGAGCACAAATAACATTTTTACCCCCAATGAAGCTCATTTATGCTGTTAGTGTGACTTGTGAATGTAGGCTTCTGCATCTAATGAGAAAGTTTTTGCAGTAAGAAGTAAAAGAGGAGGAGCCCCAGAGTAAGACAGAGAGGTAGAAAGGATAAAGGACTTGATCTTTCAAGGTCCTGAAACTTCAGCTGTGATTTAGCATAGCACTTAAGCACAGTGGGAGTGCTCATTCGCTCTAAGTTAAGCAGATGCTTAAAGATTGAGCCCAAGAGCAGGGACAAAAAAGCTATTCTGAAGGCTGTAGTGAGAGCAGGCAGGAAAATTCTGTTTGCAGGACAAGTCCATATATTTTACATTCTGTATTGTAGCTATTTAACCACAAATTGGAAAATGAAATTATTCCTTTGACCACTTAATTAGCTAATCATTTTTCAGATGTTTGAAGTACCATGGCCTCGTTATGTTTGCACGATGGCATTCATCTTCGGCATGGTAGCATTACATCACTGCTGCATGTATAATGATGTAACATAGTGTTACATCAGGAAGTTATTTGCCTGGCAACCCTAGTAAGAGAAAGGAAAGAAGGTCAGGGTAGGTAGTATCAGCAAGGAAGAGGTCTAGAGGGAACAACACTGGTAGAGGGAAAGGTTGTGGGGCAGGAATCCATTTCAAACTAAAATTTGAAAGCTGTGATCAGGGGCAACGTAATCCCTCCAGAAATCTTTTTTGTGATATAACTTCATTAACCAGTGGTATGACAAGCTGAGATGGTGCTTTGGGGAAACCCAGTGGGAGAGTTGGTGGGGTGGGTGGAGAGGGGGAAGCACTTCCAAAGCAGAGGGTGCGGGCATATGGGTTCTGGGGGGGCGAGGGTGGCAGTGCAGGGCATAGGTCTGATGGCAGAAGCAGGGAGCGGAGGGGGTGGGCACAGCATTTCTGATGCTGGAAACTTCTAAAACATCCTGGCTGAGCATTGGTCCAACATATATCTCGAGTGCTGCCATGTAGTAGCTGTGAATGAATGTAGTCATCGTTGTGTATAATTCGAATTGAGCGTGCAACATTTTAAAACCTAAGATGTATAGGCTTAGTGCCGCTAAAAGGCTGAGTGAACAAAGGTAGCTTTAGAGACGTGATTCTCAACCAGGGTGTCAGGGCACCCTGACAGCCTTTGAAGAATGCTTGCTGCCTGGAGAGAGGAGATAAATGAGATAAGGGCAGGCTGTAGTGAGAAGGTGAGTGTAGCCTCTTTCCTGCCTGCCCCCCACCCCCCTCACTGCTAGGCAAGCTCTGCCTTGGTAGCTGCTACTCCTCTCCTCTTTCTTGACATCCCTTCAAACATGTAGGCATTATTTAATATTTTTGAAATGGGGTGCTACTCAATTCACAACATTTATGGAGGTGTGGAGTAGTATAAAATAGTTGAGAACTACTGCTTTAGAGCACCCCCTACTGGGTATCTCTAATTTGTATCCATCTGTACATAGACCCAAAAAGAGTTCAGAGGTAACTAGAATGCAAAGATGCCACCTAAAAGGAGAGGGGAACGCAGACTCACTGAGGTGCAGTTTTGGGATTCCCTTACTATGGTTTTCTGGTGCTCACTCCACTGAAAAGGAGCTGAAGATTTGGTCTCATACCCAGCTACGAAATGGCTTTTAAGGGAGAATTGTCCTTCATATGTAATCTTGTACTTTCACTCTTGCCATACATATTCAGTGAACTGGATTTTCTTCATAAATTGAGGTTTATGTGTTACTTTTTTTCATGTTATCCTAAAAATAAATCTGTCTTCTGACCCTTTGGCTTGAATATTTGCTTTAATATTTGCATTTTCTAAAAGTCTTTGACGTGGTCTTGACCTTAAAGATTTTGAAACTAATGTAATGGCTGATCTCTGCTCCTAAAGTAACATTGACTGACTCTCACAATGAGGCAATAATTTTGCCTGTATTACAGTCTTTATAAAACTAAGTAATACAAAATGCTTTCTGCAGATTGTTGCGAACAGTTTAGCATCCTGTATTATGGTATTGCTTTCCAGAACTCATAAAAGAATAACAAAGTTGTATCCATGGTGAAAAAAGGTACCTTGTTATAAAGGCCCCATATCAGTAGGTCATTCACAGCCAATTATGTCATATCCAAACCTGAAGCTGTGCCAATTAGCATACAAGGATCTCTCAGTGTGGTACCTACATCTGAGAATTAACTGAGAGCCTGGTGAAATTAGTTCACTGCCGTAGCTGCTATTGAGCAATGGTATCCTGAACCTCTTAGACAACAGATCAAATATAGGTCTGATGTAAGCTATTTTGCCCTCTACTGGAAAGGGCAGAGCCACACCTATCTATATCAGGTGTGAATTTGGCTCCAAAACAGCAATTCTTATTTTGACCAACATTTGTAATTGTTGCCTTGGATACCCTGGATGGATTTTAAATGAAATTGAAATATTCTTCATTCTTGGAGAAAAGATGGCACCATCAAAGGGAGAGTTAATTCAAAGATCTATCAGTATAAATAATGCATTAGGTTTACAACTGGCTGGCAGCTAATGGGATGTAGTCAGTTACCCCTCTCCAGCCTGGATTATTAGTTTTTGAAAGTTGTTACCATTTTTGACTGTTGTGCAGGCTATGATGTAATGCGTTTGGGAGTCTAAATCCAGGTGATCATCTCACTGCAAGTAGTACTATTTATCACTCTTGCTGTTCTTGAGCATTGGGACTGAATGGAATAGACAAGCTATGTATTTTCTCACATACCATACCCCCCCAAATAAGGCACACACCTGATTTGGGGAAGGTACAATAAAAAAAAAGATTTTTCCAGAGACATAACTGAATCCTAACTTCAGTGGCAAAGTACACTCTTCAGCATCAGCAAGAGTTAGAGTTTTAACCCTCTCATAACTGCTGTCAAATTGTCAGCTGTTCAGCCGAAGGCTACTGCAAATTTGGTAGTGGCTATAAAAGGATTAAGATGACTCTGAAGAGTGAACTCTGCTCCTTCCCTTCCTGGGAGCAGCAGGAAGAGAAGCATTAGCAGCTATTACAGGATTGCCATTCTGGCACAGAATATCAGCTTCCCTGCTGTTAGTGTGCTGATTTTTGGGGAAAGATGCATGAAGTATGCAAGTAACTATATCGTTTTCCCTTAGCTCTCAACTGAGATGTAGTTCCTTGCCCTTGGTTTGATGCAGTATTAAGGAAAATGGCACTGCCTTCATTTGTGCCTGGTGCATATGCGTTCTGCAGATAAACAAAAGCCAGTGTCATCAGTACAATACCTTTTATAAGTGCATACACAAAGAATGCAGTAATTCTTCAGGTTAGGGAAGTCCTGGCCCTCTTGACATCTGCGAGAGTCTTGTTATTGACTTCAGTAGGGCCAAAATTTCACTCAGTGTGGTTAAACTTTGTTTAGAACTTTTGACAATTTCCCTGTAGATTTGTATTACCTATTCCCCTGTTACAGTGAAGGCTGCTTCAGCTGTGTATTTTCACATTTTGATTAAATTTACAATTTGATGAAATTCTAATTTATTGTACCTCTGATTCAGACTGATAGAAGTAATCCCTTTTAAGTCAGAGCAGAATTTGCCTTTCTAATATAAAAGGCAAGCATAAGGCTTGGTCCAAATATCAGTATGTAGCATTTTAAGTATAACGTAAGATGAAAAAAGTTCAACAGGGGCAAGTTTGGGCAGATTTTATATCAATGAGGTAATTTTAAAAATCTGTTTATGTTCAGTTCTTCTTCCAAACTTGGATTTATCAACTTATTGTCATTCCATGGAAGAAATGAGAAGCTGTGCGGGTAATTAAATATTTGCCTTGGGGAATTATTTGCAGTTAATTAAAGCCACACACTTTTGGTGCATACCTGCTCTACAGATTATTAAATTTGGATCAGATGTTAACTACCCAGGTTTCTCACCTATCCGTCAAAGATTGTTCTTGGCAGCTTTAAGGAAAAGAATCATATCATGACACTCTTTGGCAAAGACTTTCTGTGCTATTTTATAAGAAATGACTTTATGGAAGTGGAGCCCAACATGTATATGTATTTCTCCCATAATATCATTTATTATTATAGGCCTTTGTCAGTTTTGCTTAGTTTTACTTCCTAGCACAACTTTGGGGTATATACTACTCTAAATATGTTTATACAGCTCATTTATTAATTAGTATGTCGAGGAGTATTTATCTCCAATAGCTGGGAGAATTTTTATCTCAGGGGCCTTTACTGACAAGGGCAAAATACAAAGTCGTACATCTAGATGGATGGAAAATAAAAATATAGATCACATAGATTTTATGGTTTCTTGCCATGTATTTCTATAGTTTATTTTCACCATCATGAATCAGAAACACAGGGCTTGGGCTCCATTACCAAAAAATTTCCATCAGACCTTAGTAATTTTATACTCTGTGTGGAAAGGAATAGGAATTAGAACTCCTGGTATAGAGCTTGACATGCCATTGATTCAATGTGGGACAATGGTCTGTTAATGTAAGTAATCTGCCTCAGGTTTCCCATGTGTGTGGCAAGTTTTGTCTTTCTAAGAAAGAATGAAATCCTGGCCTCATGGATGCCAGTAGAGGTTTTTCCATTGACTACAATGAAACTAAGATTCTTTCCCAAGGTTTTGTGGGTTTTAATATTCATTAAACATGTTAAGATCCACTTATGAAAAGGGCTAGTGTTGTTCTGTAGCATTATCTAACGAGTAGATGAATTATTTTTATGTTATTCCCATATTTTCATTTCATTTAGCTCTTTAGAAATGCAGTTTATTATACTCTGATTTCCCCTTTTTTTTTCTTTGTTTTTTTTTAAGCTAGGTTTTCTTTTAAGGTAAGTCAGCAGTGCAGGCCAGATGATTCTAAATAATGATAGAGTTCTGGAATTAATATGGATAATTTAGAGCTCTGGTATTTTTTATTATTATTAAATTTAATGTTGTGTTTAAACAGGAAAAAATTCTGTCAGAGTAACTGAATGCCAAATATGAATCCAGAATTTTAAGTACTAGATTTTCAGGTGTTTTCTGAAGTAGCAATTAGACTCCTCCAACAAAAAACCCAATTCGGCATTTTTGTTTGTTGTGTCATCAGAGACTTCAAAAGATTCCAACACCACACAAGAGAATGACCCAGCATATCGTGAAATGTGTGAGCAAGATGAAGCTGAAGGTAAGATTTCAAAAAGACACAAGTAATGACTCAATTGGAAACCTAAATTTCTTTCATTACAACATTCATGTTTTTTCGAGCTATGACCTATGCTGCCTTAGGAAAATGCCTGTCAGCTTTAACTAGTACATATTGGGTGCATCTACACATGCAATTGATGTGCTTTAAGGTTACTGCGCATTAAAATAAGGAACAGTAATCTGTACCCAGGAATGCATCTACACATGCACCTGTGTCAGGAGCAAATTTGTTCCCAATGGGAGCAGTTGAGTCCAGGGCTGCTCGCGCCTCCCTGGCCTGCTCTGCCTTCCTTCAGCAGACAGGGGGAGGTCCAGGGTCTCCCAGTGCCAGCCCTGGACTGGCAGGGGACATAGGAGTCAGGCTTGGTCTGTGGGGAGTTGGGGAGAGGAGCTGTCCCAGAGTGGGGCACAGCCCCCAGCTGTGTGGAGCTTGAGATTACAGCCCAATTTGGTGGTGCTGGCTTTGTGACCAAGCATCAACAGTATGCTGAACTGTCCCCTTGCTTTGCTTGCTAAGAGGACAGGGGAGCAGGCCACAGAGAGTTTCCCTGTCCCCCTCAGCCCTGCTGCTGCCCAAGCAGTGCATGCCCCAGTCAACCCCCACTCCCCACTTGTGCCTGGGACAGCCAGGAGCTGAGCAGCACTTGGACCAGGGGGAGATGCTGGGGCAATAAGCAGCACTGGGACCAGGGGGACGGGTGGGGAGTGGGAGCTGACTGGGGCATGTACTGTGCAGGCAATGGTAGGGCTGAGGGGACTGGGAAGCATTCTGTCCCCAACCTGGTGCTGTGGGAAAAGACAGCTCCCCTGTCCCAGTGGTGCTCATCTCCTGGCTCATCGGGGGAGCTGAGTAGCACTGGGACTGGGGACAGAGAGTTACCTATCCCCTTAGCAAGCAAAGTGATGGGAGAGTTCAGGGTGCTGCTGCCGCTCAGCCACAGAGCATTGCCCCAAGTCAGCTGGGCTGCAATCCCGAGCTCCACACTAGAGCCATGGATAGCTCCTGCCCACTATGGGCCTGCCTAGGCTGTCCCATAGGAGTAAATTGCTCCCAATTAGAATCTACACCTGCTCTACTGTGTGTGCAGTAGCTAATGCGTAGTTAATCTAATACCTGTATTTCTTGGTACTAGCAAACCACACATTAGCTTAATTTACTGCACAGTAAATCCTGTTCATGTGTAGATGGTGACACTTTACTGAGCATTAATTAGTCTAATGCACAGTAAAGCATCTCATGTAGACACGCCCATATTTGCTAGTCAGTCTTGGTACCCTACTCTCTAGAGTGCGTAAAGAAGAAACTGGCTTCCAAGTAACTTATTTTAGCCATACTGATCCTGGGCCACTGCGTAGCATTATGCTTTTGTTACCACAAGCCTGCAACAGCAGTTTCATTTTTTATATAACATGGATGCCAAGCACAGGTGATTTAGAACAGCTGCTAGTCTGTACTCTTGTAACTGCCAAGAACCTTTAACAGAGAAACCTTCACTTCTTGAAAAAGTGAGCAATTCATCCCAGCTGGGCCCCCAAAATCAGGACATCCAGGCACATGCACACACACAGCTCCCCCCACCCCTTATCCCATCCCTACCCTGTAATCCAGGTTTGATATGTTTTGCCCACCTCTTCAAAATGCTTGCCAGGGAGGCCTTTAATACTTTTTTAATCCATGGTTTTAAAACCCTTAGAGCATTGGGGTGCTTTGAGATACTTTTAAGGATACCATGAGGGGAGTGAAGGGCTGCACAATATTATCATTGTTAACTGTATAAACACCTACATTTGATGAACTTGATCACAAGTTCAACCCAGAGATTTCAAATAGGAATCCAGAGTATCAAAACCATTCTGACCTATTGTGGTCTTTCTGAGTTCTTTCTAAAAGAAGAGTTGCTCTGTTATTTGTTTTGTAGTCAAAAACCGATTGCAACTTGTTCTTGAAATGGCATAAATTAAAAAAAGTTATATAGGGGTGTTGGAGTTTAAAAAGGTTGAGAACCACTGCTTTAGAAAGTAACCCCTACATTACTAATTTTGCTTTAATAAAATTATATCTGGCTTCAGGACCCAGGTAGACAAAATGTTTCTACCAGTGTAATGAGCTTTACAAAAATTTTAAAAAGGAGAGGGTAGGTGGCCTAATTCGTACACTGGGATAATTTCACCCAATCCAGTTTAGAGTTACCCTGAAAGATTCTCTAATGTACCTCTGATAAATCCCTGATAAACCTCTGCAGGTGTTGTCTCTGTATAATTTATTCTTGGGTAGATGTTGGCTCAAAGCTAATCATTAATTTCACCTGCTTCCCTACCTCGTAACAAGGCATTGTGATAACCACCTACTACTGCACACAGTTGCCCCAAGACAACTTTGCTCTTCCGGTCCACTGTTTTTTATAATGGTGTACAAAATCAGTGTAATTTACACTGCTCTAAACATCTCATCAGTCCAGCCCTAAAATAATAAATGGCCTGCTGGTTTTGTACCATACTTGAAGATCATCTCTTTTATATGCACATAGCCATCCAATTGACATGATATTCAATCTTTGATATTAACAGAGCAACAGGATGATTCGTCAAAGGATGAGATGAAAACTGATGCTGATTCCCAAAGCTCCTGCATGGAACTGGAAGGTATAAGCAATGCTCTGAGAACAACGAGGAAGATAAAAATGCAGTTCATGATTCAAGTATTATTGGCATGAGACCCACAATGGTATCTGATGTACCAGTCATTTATAAAAAGGACCAAATTCATGGAGCTGCATTTCCTTACAGTAGATCTGAATTTAACTCAGAACTGGAAATAGCTGTGATATCTCAGCTGGAAGAGATAAATGCTGACTACTGTAAAAGTAGAAAATGTAGGGGATGGATTGTACATGCCTTCACCTTGATGGTGAGCACTCAGTCTTGATCTTTCAAGGGTCTGACTACTTTGAGTACTTTGAATCTGATCCAGCAAGTAACTTGGTACACACTTAACTTCAAGCCTCTGAGCAGTCCCAATGAAGTCTTGCACTGTTAGTTTAGTAACTGACAGTACTTTTCTGGATCAGGGCCAGACTGCTCAGCACCGTAATTGCAACTCATGCCGTTTGTAGTGCCTTGACAGCAGTGGGCCTGCTTGCCTAAGTGGCTACTAACCAATGTGAATGAGGACTCCATAGCCTGATTCTTTGCTAATGTTTTTAATGATCACCACTGTAGTCTGTAAAAAAACATTTTATTCAGCCCCATTTCTGAACTCCCTACTGCCTGACTTGCCTTTCTTATGAAATCCTCTTTAGAATCTTTGTTGAGCCAAGAAGATGCAGTAAAGGTGGAGAAACCTGCGATTCCTGTAATAGACGAAGATAAAGAAGGAAACAAAAAAGAAAAAACAGGTAGGACTCTCTACAAATTAGGGCTAGGTAGAGAATTCAGCTGGCCTGATGCGTTCTCATGGAAAGCTATGTTTGTGTTAGCAAGCATAGTTATTCTTTTTCTATCACTGCAATTTTCTTAAGTGGAAGAAACATAGAAACCGTGCATGTAGGTAATATTCTTGGGGGGTTTTCTAAGTGATGTTAAAATATTGTTATGCATTTTGCTTGAATACACTCAAGACAATTTTAAGTGGAGAAAAGCAAGAAAATCAAGTTTTAAATGGTTTTAAAAACACATTAACTGTTTATCGTAAGTTTTTTATGTTCACTTTTATAGATGCTGATTACAGGAGGAAATTATGTGCATACTTAGTACCTGCTTTGTCATGTTCCCTGGAAGGACAATATTAAGTGTAGTTACAAAGAATGGGCGTGAAAATGATTTGTGATGCCATAAGCAGAGATTTAACAAGTAACTAAAACTAGTAATTCTCATGAAGAGATCAATATTTAGAACACATGCACAGAGTCCTGCTGAATCAGTAATATTGACCATGAGCAGTTTTAAATGCCTATCTATTCATTCTTGAAGAAACTCGAAAGTTTAATTTTCAGAGTAATAGTTACTTTTTTCAAAGCCCTACCTTTACATAGTCATTTGTAATAGGCCCATGTTCACACAAAAACCAATACTGTATGTTATGTAAATAATTATCTTATTATAAAGCAAATGCAGATTAATAATTATATGGGCTCCCTTTATAAAACACAGAGATCAATTACAGTTTGAAATTAAAACTCAGACATGATCTTATCTGAAAATCCAGGTCAATGCTAACTACACCTTCTTGATTATGAACTCCTTTTGTCAGCTACATTGACACTGACTTAATTGCAAACCTATGTTAGTAGCATTGACACTGCAGTCCCAGGTTAATAGAACTTAATAGAACTCTGCTCATATCCAGCTTAACAACATTTTCTCTTTTTATTGCAAATCCAAGTTGAGACTAATCGCACCTCTTTATTACAAGTCATGCTAATGGTATCTGTGTTGTGTTTTATTACTGACAGTGATAATAGAACTGATATAATCCTTACTTCAAATCCAAATAAATGGTATTGCTCCCCTTCAGTTGCAAATCCAGGTTATATAACACAGGCTCACTCTAATTGCAAATACCAAAGTCATTATGTTAATTTGCTCCTAATAGAAATTATTTACATTTTATTTTATGCCTCATCAAAAGCAAGTTGGACAAAATGTACTTTCATTATTTGTACATTTCCTCTTCTTTAATACTTCAGTGTGCCCTACAGCTAGTTACTGTCATTTAGTTCTCAGTGGATAGATTATATTTCACCATCTGCTCTACCTAGCATTTAAATATGCAGCATTAAGAAAGGTAATGTCAGAAAAGGGTCATTCTTGGCACTTTTTTTTGCCCTTTATTTCAAAGGTTCAAGTATCAACAAAGTTAAGGGATCTTTCTGAATATTTTGGAGCATATTCCCACTTTGGCATACTTCTTATTAATGATATTTTATACATAATTAGAACCTGAAGATCATGGAATGATTCCCTTTGACTTCAGTGAGCTTTTGACCAGGCCTGTAAGAAATAGTACTATTTTATTTAAACATGGGATAAACAGTGTTCAGATAAACCTCTGGGTATTTCTTCTCATTTGTTTTGAAATGCATTGCCTTTTAAAGTACCCGAGATTTGGAAAATAAATCACTACTTTTTAGAATTCCAGACAAGGAAAGAAGAATCAGGCTTCCCCCTCATTTTATTTCATTCTAATAGGTATAACAATGTATAGATAATCTTCACAATAGATCTTAGAGGCTTTTTCAGGTTTCGTGTGCACATGTGCTTCAGTATTGGACTTGAAAGTTTGTCATTACGTAAGAGGGATCTTAAAAGGAAGAGGGAAAAAAATTAGCTGCAGTTTGTGCTGATAAAAGTATACAATGAGTATGTCCCAGAGAGACGTCTAATGGAAAGAGTTCACCTGGCATAAAGCAGAGATTTTATATATAACACTATCTCATGTAACCAGAGTGCTGCCTCATAAACTAATTCAGTTAAATGTTTTCCCAGAAGCACCTACAGTACTTTTGAAGTTAAACATAATAGCATATCTTGGTCTAATAATATTTGAAAAAAAAGATAATACCGGAATGCAATTCCCATTAAACAAAAACCCAGTCATACCTCTTTGCTTTCAAGGTAGAAATAGTGCTTTTGATCTGCATGTGCATATTTGACTTTACCATAGTGTAAAATGTGATCCTTGTCTGTTCTAAACTCAGTTCCTTTTTACAACTAGACTGAGCCCTGGGTTCAACCCAGAGGCAGGGAAGACATGTCACTGCCACCCTCAGAGAAGCAGTTAGGATAGTGGACTGCCTGTGACCATTCCATATTCATCTCTGGAAAGATGGAGCCCACTAAATACGTCAGATTCACTTAGCCAACACAGACCCTGGTCATGTCAGAATACTTGCCTGGTGGCAGCACAGCATTCTCATAACTAGAGTTGGTTGATAATTTTCCAATCAGATTTTCAAAGGAAAATGACAATTAATTGATACTGAAGTGCTTTCTGAAAATGTTTCAGTTTTGATAGACATCAAAAGAAACATGGGCAGGTTTCCAACAGAACCCTCTTTGATTTTCTGCCAGCTCCATGAAAGGGCTATTGAGAAACCTGAGCTAACAGGCTCTGCAGCTCTGGGACAACCCCAGTATGCGAGACAACCCCAGATCTGGGAACCACAGGGCTTCCAAGCTCCTTGTTGCAAGATGAGGAGCTTAGCAGTCCTAGCCCAAGGTTTTCTGGCTCCTGGACAGCCCTGCCATGCAACCTAGCCTTGATGATCAGGTACCAACGGTCCATGGATCTGGGATAACTACAGAATAAGGAACTCAAAGGCTTCCAGGGTTTGTGGTTCCAGAGCACCCCCGTCAGCTTCCCTTAGAGTCAAGCAGCCTGGGGAACCAACTGAGCCTTGGGTTAGGAGGCCTTGGGATGCTCTATGTCTGTGTAGCTAAAGCCCTGGCAGCTGCTGGCTGAAACTGATATGACTGTGTCAATTTCACTGCTCCCCACCATTCAGAACCAAAACCAAAATCTAGTTTCTTGCAAAGCATTTTACAGTGAAAAGCACTTAAAGTGTGAGTTTTGACAAAAACAAAAATCTTGCATTTCCAAAACACTGATAAAATCAGTAGTAATATGCTATCGGTCTCACTTTTCCTATCTTAACTAGAAGTTATATGTTGAGAGCAAATGAGGAAATGAGACCAAGATGTATTCTACAGTATTTTTTTCAGCTAACTAGAACTCACTCAGATCTAGTCTGCAAAAGAATAATGAAAACCTGCTTTTCTCATAAGATTAGGGAATATTCTCAAATCCCTTTATTAAAAAGCAAAGTGATGATTGCTGACCTATTTGCTGACCGAACAGGACATACTGGAAACAGTATACAAATGTTTTTAATCTAAAGCTTGGCCTGCATTTATATAGACATTTAGCAAAGGAGGCTGTATTCGTAACAGATGCACATTCATTGTTTAGTGGTGTTTTGAATCAGCTCAGTTTTCTACAAGACTAATAATATTTGACAAATGAAAGTGAAACACATTTTACATGTCCAAATGTGTAACCATTCCTCGCTCTGAGCCTGCTCTCTTCACTTTCTCTTTCCTGCCCTTATCTCCTACAAAATCAGTCTTTTTTATACAAAAGTATTGAATTGGATGATTTCCCTCATTTGTCATCCATGGAGATTGCTCAGGTCTTTGGAGAATAAAATCCCTGCCAAAACATTTGCATGGGAACAGAAGTTGCCAGTAGTTGGCTGCTGTGCTCCATTTCCATATGCTGACTAAAATATTTTCTGTCATCTCATTGTCATTACAGTGTTACCCTAGAATTTAGGGGGGTCCTGGCTAGCTCAATACTATTTTTGTAGTCTCCTCTTTTCTTAGAGAAGTCTGCCAGAGATTATGATTTCTCAGATCCAGTCTGTTTATTCTTCCTAAAGACCCATGTCATTTTTCAAACAGAGTAAACCTAATCAATTCATAGTGAAAATTGTCAGTGTGTGATCCACCAGTGGGACACTTAGGATCCTACTTCCCACCCTCCTGCCCCCATATGAGAGAGTAAATTCAAAGAACATAATTTTACCTTTCATTTGTGACAGTTGCTTACTGCCAAGCTATGTTGTTTGTGTTTACTTAACTGTAGGGGACTGTTAAAGAACTGAGGTAGGGTTTCACTTAAAAGGCAGACACAACCCACAAACACAGCACAGCACTGAACGGCACTTTTAAAAATACTGTAATGAATACATGTAGAAGGCAAGGCATATTACAGCGTGTTGAGTTGGACATGTGGTACTTTGGTAGGCCACAATCCACCCTGTTACCCCTCTGCCCAGCACAAATGCATGAATGCCATGTTTAAGAATATTTATAACCAGGCTTTTCTCTTCTTTTTTGAATCATGCACCCTGAAGTCAGATTGTTTAACATCTTTATCGTTATGATCAGTTGCAGCCTTCTTGTCAAGTCTTCTCCCAGACTTGCATTACTCATGATTGCAGAGCCAAGATACTGAAATCTTTTAACTACATTTAACACTTCTCCTCTTAACATGCCCGCACAGTCGATGCCTACACGGTCAGATGGGTCGCCAATTGGCTGGAGGGCTGTACTCAGAGAGTGGTGGTGGGTCATTTTTGACCTGGAGGGATGTGGGCAGTGGGGTCCCTGAGGGCTCGGTCCTCAAGCCCACACTGTTCAACATCTTCATCAGCGACTTGGATGAGGGGGTGGAAAACACCTTGTTCAAATTCACAGATGACACTAAGATGTGGGGAGAAGTGGGCACGCTAGAAGGGAGGGACAGGCTGCAATTGAATCTGGACAGATTACAGGGGTGGGCAGATGAGAATAAGATAGGATTCAATACTGACAACTGCAAGGTACTGCACCTAGGGAGAAAGAACCAGCAGCATACCTACAGGCTGGGGAACTCCCTTCTTGTCATCACAGAGGCAGAAAAGGATCTCAGAGTCATTATAGACTCCAAGATGAACATGGGCCGCCAATGTGGGAACACAGTCAGGAAGGCCAACCGCACCTTGTCATGCATCCACGGATCCATCTCAAGCAGGTCCAAGGAGGTGATCCTCCCCCTCTATGCGGCACTGGTCAGGCCGCAGTTGGAGTACTGCATCCAGTCCTGGGCGCCGCACTTCAGGAGGGATGTGGACAACATCAAGAGGGTCCAGAGGAGGGCCACTCACATGGTCAGGGGGCAGCAGGGCAAGCCCTACGAGGAGACGCTACAAGACCTGAACCTGTTCAGCCTCCACAAGAGAAGGCTGAGGGGGGATCTGGTCGCCATCTATAAACTGGCCAAAGGAGTCCAGCAGGCAGTGGGAGAGTCCCTGTTCCCGAGCACTGCTGGGAGTAATGAGGAATAATGGCCATAAGTTGACGGAGAGTAGATTCAGGCTAAATATCAGGAGGCACTACTTCACAGTCAGGGTGGCTAGGATCTGGAACCAACTTCCAAGGGAAGTAGTGCTCACTCCTACCCTGGGGGTCTTCAAAAGGAGACTAGATAGACGTCTAGCTGGGGTTTTTTGACCCCAGCATTCTTTCCTGCCCACAGCAGGGGGTTGGACTTGATGATCTGCTCAAGTCCCTTCTGACCCTACCTCTATGGAACTATGAAACATAGCTCTTCTATCCATGGGTTGAATTTTTTTTAAAACAACCACTTCAACTTTTAAATCTATCCAAATTAGGTCAAATATCGTGGTAAAGTGACATGTAAATGTTCTTCCCTAATAGCTGCTACACTTTCCATTCTCTTTCTCCAATATAAGCACCATAAATCACTTATCTAGTTGTCAGGCAACTCCTTATCCTGTCAAACACGACTGCACATTCTGTGCAGACATCATACCCCTGGATGTTTTGATCTATCCACTGTCACTTCATTCATACCAGCTGCTCTTCCATTTTTCATGATTACAATTGTTCTTTCTACTTCATCCACATGCAAATCTCCATCCTTTTGTTTGCTGACACTTAACTTTCTCTCTGTCTTATTTGTCTTCCAAGGTCCTTTATATTCAAAATAGCCTTTCCATACATTTTTAATCTAAGTTGGACTGGTAACCAACAAAACATTTTCATCTTCCATAAATTCAGGTTCATATGTCCTAGATCTCTTGTTTTAAATATCCCATGTAGAATTTTCTTGTAAACTAGTGTGTCTTGTTTGAGTTTTTCTGTGGACTCTATCTTTTTCCCTTTTCTTTTTACTATGCAATAATAGTCCTCTCTCTTTTGCTAAATATTCCATGTTTATTTTCAGCTGATCTGGCTTTCAGCCACTTCCTATTTTGCTTGATTCTTTTCTTGAACTGCTTTCTGCACCTTCTCATTCCACCACAGCATATCTGTCTTATTTTTAACTCCGCTTTTTCTCCCCCTTACCTGCTTTATAGGCACCCTTTTGAACTCATTCCATTGAAGGTCTCTATCCTCAGCTTGGCCTTGGGAATTTTCTTCATGCTTCCATCTTCTAAGTTCTTTCATAGCATTATATCCTGTAATTTCCACATTTTCAATGCTTTCCTTTTTCTTGGTTTAATCCTACTATTATGTTTGAAATCAACTACTGAGAATGAGTTTCACATTTTTCACTATTTCTTATTATGTAATCAATTATAGCCCCACTTCTTCCATCCCAAGTATATCATATTATTAAATAGTGCTTTCTTTTTAAAAACCAGTTATTTCTGACTCTAAACAAGTTTCTTTGATGATAGTCCAATAATTTCTTAACCTGTTCATTTCTATTTCTGAATTTGTGAGGTATAAAACTTCCTTATGTCCCAGTATGTTTTTATCAACTTGTCCTTTGAACTCACTCATAGTAATACCCATTCTGCTACTCCTATTCCCTAAGTATTCTTCATTCTAATTACTCTTACCATACCTAGCCCACCAGATACATGCTTCCATTATTTTAAGCATATATATGTTCACAGGCTTTTTTTAATCATTTGCAATTTAAATAGTTTTCTCTGGCATGAGATATGTTATCCATCATAAGTAAGGACCTTCATAGATTTCCATTACTATCTGTACAACTGCTGCGTACCATTTTGCAAGATACCACCTATTATTTTACTAGTTGTATATCTATCAGTAGCCATTATTCCATTCATTTTGAGGACCTAGGAAAGTAAGTGCTTTTACTAACATAATCAAATAAAAAATTATATGTTCATTTAAACTGGTGAGGGAGATGTTTCAATTTTCTAATATTTTGTTAATATATGCTTCTAGGGTTTTTATGTTGATGCGTTTGTAAGTATCATCAAAGTTTCTTTACAACATAATTATTTGTAACTACAAAAGTACAAAAAGAAATCACAGAGGGATCTTCTTATATAAGTCTGACATATTTTACATGGAACCATAGTAGTTGCATCTGGCTTTCTTTTATATTACCTCTAAAAAGTTATATTACCTTTTATATTTCCTCTAAAAACCTGATATAGAAGAAATTTTGTAGAGAAGATATTTAAAATTAAAGGATTCTTCTCTTCCTCCTCTTCATTCTCTTTCTTCTTTGTTTTTGGAAAAAAACATTACTAATGTATTTGAAATATCATATTTCAAAACCGTACTCCAAATTTGATTATTCATCTGTCCTAAGAGAGAATCAAGCCACTCATGGCTAGGTACAAACATTACACATATCACTCATTAAGCAGGCAGAAATTGCTATAACGCTGTAACAGAACAGATGTTCACAGCTCTTAGAGTGCTTTAAAAATGGCAGATCATGCTCTAAGTTAACCCTGAATGGATGTATACTAACCTAAAGTGCTCTCTGTTAGAGGGTTAACTTAGAGCATGATAGCTGCCATTCCAGGTGGTGTTGCTCAGAAATGTGCTCTAGCCCCAGCAGAGGTTTCTGCTGTGCCCAGATGCTAGGCCAGCCCCATCCCCTCAGCTTTCACTGACCCTAGTTACTGACATCTTCTGATCCCAGCCCGGCACACATCCTGGTGGGGGAAGAAACCAGGGAGGGGGAAGATGGGTTCTGTCCCTGCAGCTGCTCAGTTGTGGTGCTGGGCTGAAGCCTGGCTGGGGGGACTTCAAGGAAAGGGCTTTGGGGTCCCTTTCCCCTACCCCACAGCAGCCTTGGCCAAGCAGTGGTGATGGGGGGGTAGCTGCAAGGTAAGGGGTCTGGGTCCTCTCCCACCCCCCACCCCCTACCACTGCTGACAGTA
Source organism: Alligator mississippiensis (assembly GCF_030867095.1). Lineage (NCBI taxonomy): Eukaryota > Metazoa > Chordata > Crocodylia > Alligatoridae > Alligator > Alligator mississippiensis. The sequence continues at coordinate 219,032,917 of NC_081824.1, read as the reverse complement.
GCCAGCTGGTGGAGGTGGCAGGGCTTGAGAGAGGGGCTATTTATGTCTGTTCAGTTTGCTCCTGATGTAACTTATAGCACTTTAAATGAAGTACAATAGATAGATCACTTCTCTCTGGGGCTTTTTGAACTTAACCCATATGTCTAGCCTTTTAGATCAGCCCCCAAGAGAAAGGTGCAAGGAACCTTGTCTAAAATGTTATAACCTATCCATTGGAGAAAACTGTTGCTAACCCACATCAGTTGTACCTTGATGAACGAGAGATTAAATCCCAGATACATTTAAAAGCCTTTCTAAGAGAAAATGACACAGAAATGGAAATCTGCTACTGACATTGGCTAGTAATGGATAACCGCTTACCTTCCCAAGGGGAAGTAGAAATAAGAGACATAATTGTGCATCAGGAGACACAAAATCCATTCCCTACAACATTCATAAGGCAACTGTACATATACCTTCTAAAAGAGGCTGATTGTATAAACACAATCTGGCCCTAAATATGAAATATACCATGGAAGTCTGCTACAGAACTCTGCTGAAAAAATTGCTTAACTCAAGATTTTGCAGAAAACACTGGCCATAAAGAGAAGTCAAAGCTAGTACTGTATTTAATTTTACATTGCACATGCCACTTTTCTAATGTTTATCCATTCAGAAAAGTGGATTGGCACAATGGCAGATGCTGGAAACTGTTGGAGATGTGAGAAAAGAATTGCCTCATTAAAAATCCCTGAATATACTCTCTAATTTTACAATATTTGTATGTGTTTTTTTTTATCTAAGCCAGTGGTGCTCATCCTTTTTTGTCCAGTGGGCCAGATAGGCAGTGCCTGTTGACCCAGTGGGCCAGATTCAGCTGGTGGACACAGTCTGGAGCCAGACCAGGTGCAGCAGGGATACATCTGGCCATGAGGAGAGGGTAGGACAACCTGGCCTCAATCCAGCCAAGTGAGGGAAAAGGGCTTGGCCTGGCCCTGTAGGGGTGGTAGAGGGGGAATGTCCCAGCCCTGATCCAGTTCTATGGGGGATGAGACATGACCCAGCTCTGCAGGGAGGGGGGAAGAGGGCTTGGTTTGTCCCTGAACTAGCCATGTAAGGGACAGGGCATTTCCCAGCCCCTCAGGAGGAAGGTGGCCTAACTCAGTTCCCCACAGGCAGGGGTTGGGGGCAGAAGGGGACATGAGCCATCTTCAAATCAGCTGCACAGGGGGAAGGAGAGGGGTCATAGCCTGGCCCAGCCCCGATCCAGCCACACAAAGAGCGGCCTGTGGCCTGGCTCCAAACTATCATGTGGGCCTTGGGATTTTGGCAGCAGGGAGGGGTGTCAGTATTAACTGCCATTTTCCCTTCCCACCAAATTTCCTGACCCTTTGGGAGCCTGGCAGGCAGGTTTCCGAGGTTCCACAGGCTTCACTTGGCCCGTGGGCTGGAGGTTGAGTATTCCTGATGTAGACAATTAAAAAATAAAAGGGTGAGATTTTCTGGTGCAAAAGGAGCAAGATTAAGGATTTCAGAAAGGGAGCTTCTTTGTCCTATGAATAGTGATGCTATCTTTACCTACCAGCAGGGGATGATACAGTGGTGTAGTTGCACCTCCCTTTACTTTCTTCTCCATCCAAACTTTAAACCCAGCTGCCTGGAAGCGGCAGCAGTGTTTCTATTCAAGCAGTGCTGCCAGAGTCAATTGATTTCATGGCTCATTATCATCTCGCTAATTCCTGTTAAACTCTCTCCACACCACAGGTATTAACGACCCTCTCTCCTTTTTAATGGCCTTGATGTTCCACTATCCAAGCTATGCTTTCTTCTGCAATTTTTCTGTCTGTTAGTCATTCCTGGAAACGTCTGTCTTCTATTTTCCAGTGACTGTTTTTTAGCTTTAGCATTAGCTTTCAGATGTGGTAGTATTAACTCAAGAGTTAAAATGCTTGACGGGGAAATATTGGATTATTTGTTTTTGCTTTAATTTTAAACTGAATGATGTAGCATTAGCCTCCTAGCATAATAGTAAAACTAGTGTGCTGTGTTATATGCGATGATGCGCCATATGATCTGCACCTCTCCTTTTCAAAATCCTAGATCCATCCATGCCTACCTGTGTGTCTAATATTTTTAAAAATGCTGTAAGTGGCAGAAAAGTGAATTCACTTCTATTCTCCCCATTGATGAAGCAGCTAATGCAGATCATATTTATAAACCAAGACAAGACACTTTCCAGTTAAGGCAAAGTACTTCTTTTTTTCCTGGTTTTCATACAGCAACCCTGTTTTCATGAGCTGAGGTGAATTACTCTTGATAGGCTTTGAATTTGAGCAGGCTCACCTCTTGGATAAGAATGATGTAATCCTAAATTGCTTTGTAAATTCTACTTATTCAGCAGGCTGCGGTCCTTTTTGTGTTGTATTCTGGGCCTTGTACCAGCTGAAAGTGGAGTCAGCAGTAGTTTTCAGTTTATAATGATTCTGCCACATACTGAATGGCTTTGCTGAAGAATCTACACCCAAATAGTGACATGCCAGGCTTTTGCTGAGTCTTCAGCAACTTTGTATCAGCAAAATTATTACTTGTATCAATATCAGAATCAATGACACCAAATGCGGTGTCACCACATCGGAATAGACAACTCCTGCAGGAACATTGAAGTCAAAGCTATTGTACAGGAATCAGCAGCCATGTTGCACATTAGCAAAATGGTGTGGTTATTAATCTGCTTTGGATACCAGTTGCAACTCCTAAAAATATTGTAATATTCTTCTCTCCAACAGAAGAAATCTTAGTTTCTTTTTATTATTTTCAGTATATCAGATGTACTGATTCTAAGCTAACTGCACATAAAGAGCAGATGGTGTAAGCTCAGTTTTAAATTTGAATTATTTTACATTTATTTTCAATGGAAAATTTTACTTTTCAGTGTTTTTTTCCCCTAATAAAACTAAGGGGGAAAAAAAATTAGGAATCTTGCAGCTTTAATGATTTGCTACAGTCATTTTATGCCATATGCTTTGAATCCAAGCAAAGAAAGAAACTGACAAGCAAAGATATGAACAACAGTGCTAAAGCTGATTGTGTTTGATAGCTTTCTTCGTGTTATTTCCACTAAGAAATTATATCATAATGAAATAACCATTCTATGTAAACTTAGAAACATTGTCTGTTTATTAATTCTGATGGTTTTGCCACCATAGCTTTTGTTTTGTTTAATTAATGCATTTTTGTAGTATTGGCTAGAAATACATTCAAACTAAATCTAATACATTTTTGGAAGGCTTTTCTAAAGAAAAGAAAATTAAATCTCTGCAAAGCCTCTGGTGAAATTGGATATTTTTCAAGAAATATTGCGAATGCCCATTTATATTTTTATTTTTACTATGGTAATAAATGCCAAAAAAGTATAAAGCCATATAAAAACCCTACTGAAAAGCAGATGATATGGTGTCATTTTAACTTTTCATATGTTTATAATATTATTTCATGATGTTAGATGTTTTATACTTGTTGAGATACATGGCTGTAAAACAGTGATAATGCCTTTTTAACATAAGAAAACTGGGAAGATAATGGAATCCATATTTTACGTGGTGTTGAAGCTTACCAGTCTTTGGTTTTAGCTCAAATCCCCAGAGAATCGGCAGTAGCTCATGCAAATGAAACGCAAATCTCTTTCAAATCATATCAAATGACATCCAAGTCAAAAATGAAAAAAATATGAAAGAGGTTTTAAAATTTATCTGAAAAACTTTTTCCCCCTCTAACATGTTGAAGAAATTGGGATCAATGAATAAAGACTGCGGTTTTACAGATGGCATCACAGCTAATAATACATCTGGAAATTAACTTTAGCACATTTGGAAAATGGCACTACTTTTTAATGCACATAACACAATTATTACATTATATAGGAATCTGTTCTTTCAACTGAAGTATGATCTTAACTTCCACTAATGATAATAGGGACTTCAGGCACAGGTTAGAATAGATCCAGAAAGCTGTATTAATCCCTGCTGTAGCTCCATTGTGACGTCATAAAATTACCTCAGGACAGAATTTGATATTGTTGGTGTATATTTTTGTGTATCTTGCCATGCAACAAAGGAGTCTTCCTGTTAGTTTTAGTGATTTATTCTAAATACTGTTGCTAATACTGTTTGTCTGGATTAGAAAATTAGATGAATTAACTTGCCTGGGTCCAACTGAGTTGCCTGTGTAATTGGAGCTGATTAAAACTCTTGTGTTTTGTTCCTCCATTGCTTTACATCTTGCAAAGTTGTGGTGAAGTGCTACCAAACCAAAATCCTAAACCTTGTAAAGGTGTTGTAGCCTCTTATATGCACCTTGCATAGGTGTGAAGAAATCATGGACAGTGCAAGGCAGAAATCCTACACAGCTAATGAATTTTCATGAACTGTATTCTTTGGAACATGTTCAAACTGCTTCTTTACAAGATCCCAAGGATGGAAAGCCAATGGATGGGGAAGGTTTTGATTGCCCTACTTTTTTTCAAAACTGGAACAAAAAAGTATTCAAAGGGAGTATCATTTCATTTCTCTGGTTCAGGCCCCTACGACATCTCTGGTAGAAGTTTAAACCATCTGTCACAAAACAAGTAAAAACTTCAAGCAAGGGAGTCGGTGTAGGTATTGCCAGTCCTCATTGAAATCTTCCATGCTGTTGTCCTCTCCCCATTTCTTTGTACCTGCTTCCTTCTACTTTTTTGTCTGCCACTCGCATCTTTCCAATAGTAGACTTTCTATCTGTTGATCTTTTTTTTTTAATGCAATTGACAGTTGAATATTCAGTCATACAGATCTTACCATCTGGAACAACTTTCATCTGCTTATTTAACTCTCATTAAATCTCACTTCAAGATGAGTGTGAGGTCACTAACAGTGTGCCCTGTCCACAGTCATAAGCCAGAGACCTGAGATTCCCTCTGTTTCTGGTTATTGTGAGTAATCTGCCAGTTAAGAGTTTAATATACACTTTTCACCTGCCATCAGTGTCCACATGCATTCAGTGCTAATCTGTATGGCTTACTTCCTCTCCCAGGGGCTAAGTGGAGGTAGAGCTCCCCACTATCAGTGTTTAACATCTCTCCTCTCTCTGCCAGCGACTTCTGCTAATCTTTCCCTCTAGTAAAACTAAATGTTCCAATATCAGCCTATCATCTCTGATAAAATATGGCCATTCCAGCCCCTTCTTTCTTTTCTATCACGTCTACAGGTGCTAAATCTTCCACACCTTGGTATTACACCCATTTTAGTTTGTTCATATTGCAGCTACTCTGCTACCTGCTATAAAAAAGTACTGAGAATGGTCCTTGCATGAAAGGCCCAGGACAAATATGCATTGCATTATTGAATGGTGTTTTCCTATCTTACTATATACTTAGCAGGACACTCGTCACCATAATGGGTCCATATCTGAATAACACTTCCAAAACAGAACTCAAAATACAAACTTTTCTGCAACCTCTGAGCGTTCCTGTCAAGTGTTTAGAATTTTCCCATCATTTTCAGCTCAAAGTGCTGTGCTGTCCTTAACACAGAAAGGTCAACAACAAAACCTCCTTTTGCAGGTGAGGTAGGGTCTTATCCTGAAATATTGGGGCATTGATACCTCTCTTCCCCTACACTTCCTTTGAGGATGTAAACCCTTTCTTCTTGTTTCCAAATCACTCAGTAGTGTGAAGTGTGTGTGTTTGTTTGTTTTTTCAAATAATTGTCTGTCACAGGAAAGATGTTCCTTATCCACATGCAGGGATTGCTAGGTGACACAAAAGTTCAAGTACATCTTTATTCCATTTAGAGCAGCCTCTCAAAAAACAATACCTTTTTTACCTTGACAGCCCTTAAAAGAAAGCATGTTTACATGCTCTGCATTTTCTCTGTGGAGTAAATAAATGAACACTTACACGTTATACCTTTCTCACACTGATTAAGAAATAAGTTTAACACGTTAAAACATGAATTGGAATCTGAGGAGAATAGACATTTTTCTTGTTGCCACCTGTCCATGATAGTAGAGGTGTGAGATCTGGAAGGAAAGTAGCAAAAAAAGGGTTTCACTGGATTCCCACATTTTAGCCCAAAACCTTTGCATTTCCAATTTATTTGAGAGGCTTTTATCCAACCAAATTAGCACCAGCCAGCAAAATCTCTACCCATATTTGCTTGGTGAGATTTGGTAGCCTGTAAGCAACAACTAACAGCTTGAAATTAAACAGAAAAGCTTAAACAGGGCAAAACTGCTGTGTCCAGAGTTTCTGGGCCTGTGTTCGAGTCAGCAAATCCAGTCCTTTCTTCTCTTGTGAGTAGTCCAGCACATTTTGAAGATGTTGAGCCTACCTGTTCTCAGCTGGACCTGACTCTGTCAGCTCACAGAGACTGTTTTGATTGGATCCCCAAAAACCCTGTTGTGAATTAACCCTAAAGAAAACCATGTTACCTTTGGGCCTTCTTCAGGGAGGAGGAATCCTGCCCATGCTCATTATCAATCATTCTTCCTCTTACTATTGTTTTAGGGAAGTAATGTAGTTAAGCATCCTTGCCTTAAGGAACAGAAGTATTAAATTGACTCACTATGTTTCTTTGTGTTCTGCCTGTCAGTCTTTTGAAGCTTGCAATGAGTTCCAGCTTTGGGCTAGAAGGTTTGCTATAAAAGACTTTAAATTATATTTTTAATTCTACCAACTTTGGGTTGGGCCTAAAATACTAAGAGAACAGCCTTTCTAGCTTGTAGTCCCAGCTGGAACATAGATGTGCATGAGAATGAAAAAGCACTGACAAGAAATAGATATATACACAACCTTTCTAAAGGATCCCAAATTGTTTTACAAACTGATAAATACAGGGATTACATTATCTGCCTCTGAAATGCAGTTTCCTCTGGCACCAGACATAGCTATTATTTAACAGTGCTAAATAAATGTGTGACAGTTTAAGAAGCAGTGCACCTTTCCCAAATGGAACTGCAAGGGGGACTTAGATAAGAGGAATGTAAGTTGAAACTTGGCCAGAATACTGGGGAGAACACCATTTGTTCCTATAAAAATTACCATGGGATTTTTAATGGCTGCAAGGAATCTGTGCTTTGTCTTTCATATCTCACTGTAAGGACAGCAACAACATGCTATCTAATAAATCTCCAGTAGCACTTCCTGCAACACCTAAGGATATCTTAAATGAGGTCTACCATCCAGGCACTAATCTGGCCTACTCTTAGTTAGTTTATGAATTATGACTGAATCGCAGCACCAAATATAACGTCTATGACAAACAAGAATAACAGGGAAGTGAGCTGTATATGTTCACATTTCTAAAAACAAGTTACTATTTTTCTTTTTTTGGCCAAGGTTGGATCACTGCTTGCTCATTGCTAGCCTGGACCTGTATCCAGCCTAAATCATAAATTGTGAGAAGCAAGAGAGCATTATTGCATTCTTCATTTGGATCACACTTGCAGTTTCACAGCTCATGGCTGACAAAGCCACTTAGTACAAAGATAGCTCAGCTATTACTCCTGGTACAAAGAACACTTGCTCTCTAAACTCCCTGATTTTCTATAATGAATTGTAAGAGATTGGAAAACACAAATGAGTCTTAACCGGGCCTAAAGAGGCAGCGGCATAGAAGCTACTCACCATATTGAGCAAACACCTGGGGCATTCATTTCAAACCCAAATGCAGACTGATCACCTGTATTGCCAAGTGCAGCATAAGTTTCTGGCTTTCTGTGTGGCATTCATTGAAACAGAGCTCCATCTGCAAGGCCTTTGAGAATAAAAGGGAAAGGTGCGGAGGTCACTGAGAAATCCAATTCTGATTAAGGGGACTTCCCTTTTTTCTACATTACCTATGATTTCTAATTAACATTTCTGGGTAAAGCTGACCCAATTCACTTTCTTTCAAATGTTTTTTGGGTTTTTTTTGCTAAGAGCTGTTGTTTTTTCTGAGCCTCCTAAGCTTGTTTTGCTGGCTTTCACAGGCATTCCAAGCAGTAATGGTCTCATTGACCCAGTAATTAAAGGAATCCTGTACCTTTTCACTCTGGCTAGCTGCCCCCTTTATCCTTTCTCATTGTTCTCTCTGCAACACCACTACCAGATGGTCAGAGATTTTTCACCCTTTCAAAAGCTTTATGTTTTTCCCATCTCATCAAGCATGTCTCAGCCCTGCGTAATTAGCTTAAGGCTTTTCATCCTCCCCCCAACCCTGCCCCCAGGAGATCAGTTTAAAGACTTGAGCAATTTCAATAAAGAGCTTGAAAAGCAAATCCTGGAAGGTTCGGCTATCAGCAGGAGAGCACAATATTATCCAGCGGCAGGGACCACTCACAATTTCTCTTTCGTGTCCTTTTCCACATTTTATATTCTTAATTCTCAGAATATTCATGAATCCTCCTGGATTCCTGCCTGTGCTTATGTGCATTTGATAGGTGGCACATAACTAAGGGCTCTCACCTTTGAGTTGCATCAGAGTTCAGTTGCTTTTAACTGATTTCAGTCAGGGAGTCCTGGCTAGGGAGTCCTGAGTAACAGAAAGCTGCAAACACAATTAGCTAGTCAGCTCTGAAAGAATCTGTTGGGTGTGGGCTTTTTTCTTGTCCTTTTATTCTTTGTGTTGCATGAAACTAGCTTCTGAGCTTTATTTACAGATCAGAGCAGTTGAGATTAAAGCTTGATTAATTAACAGAAAAACAAATTTGCATGGTGCTTTGTATTTGACATTGAACAGCATTTGTTTCTGTGTAGTCACATATGCACTTTTATTATTAATCTCCAAGCATTATCGGTATGACTGGGAAAGGCATTTTTTTTTCTGAAAAGAAACTTCTTTTTCTAATAAAGCATGAAAGAAAGCTGCTTAAATGTGTGAGGCGCAGATTTTGTGTGAGATGTCAGCTACATTGCAGGTACCCTGTGGACACTTGCCACGTAATTCCGTTATATGGTTTGTGCTTTGCCGTGCAGGAAGTGTGAGGACCCAACTGTCAGGTGTTGCATATCACCACAGTTAAGTATCTACTAATTTAGCCAGTCTGGTGATAAATATTTGGTTATCATTAAAATTACTACATGTAAATACATAAAATCATCTTTCAGATCATAGAAAAATGTACATATTTTCCCCTTTACTGAGATCCAATATTTGACCTGAATCCCTGCAATATATATGTTTTATGGTATATGTATAAAGAGATATTTACACATATGCACTGTAGAGAGATGCCTAAGTGTAAAGTGGAGCTGAAATGCTTCTCTTGTAGTAGTGCTATTTTTGGGGCATATTTTTTAAGCCATTGAGTGAAATGAAACACAAAGAATATGTTAGAAATGTATATACTATACGATTTTATGTCAAGTAATAGAACTGCAGCCTCTGCAGCCTGCACTCCTGTCGCTCACCCTTTCACAGTAAACAAAGAAAAATGTAATTCTTCTGTGTATTGACTTACTGTTGCCTGCAAAACATGGTAATCTCTGAAGTGCTAGCTGGCTTTTAAGAGAGATTTGGGTTTCTTTCTTAAATTTCATTTTATTAAAAAAAAAGTTATAGTATTTTTTTATGGTTCCTGATTGTTAGTATAGATTTTATATGTAGGGATGAAAAATAGGTAAGGAGGGCTGATGTTCTTTCTGGTACTCAATTAAAAGGGTAGCAAGATCTGGCCTTTCAAATTCCACTCTTAAAACAACCCATATGCATGTTGTTTCTTAAAAGGGGCAGGGAATGCCATGTAAGAGTTGCAACTGAGTTTTGGTATGTCCTGTTTTCTGTCAATTAACTTGGAGTTTGGAGCTTCTGTTTTTTGGGTAATCAAAGACCCCATGACTCATTGGCTTAACCATGAATGAAGCTATGATTAAACTACTCCTAAACTTGCCTTCCTCTCGCTTTTGTCTGATAGCTTAAAGTCAACTGGAGCTCAGCAGCCTAGACAGTGGGCTAGTCTCACTGCACCACATGGGAATTATTACAGTAAACTATCCACTAGAGAACTCTTTGGCTAAGTAGAGACAGTCAAAAAGCCCGAGGCTGAATCAATTCAGTCTTTGCAGGTTAGTCTAAGCTGCATAGATTGAACTGATAAGCAAGTGAACATTCACTTTTGATTTTGGAAATGCAGCCACATGCCTGCAGTGGCCCAGGCCAAAAGCTGGGGGATGCTAGGACGCACCTGCCTGGTCTGCTAGAGCAGACAGCTTGGGCCAACACTAGCCCACCCACCCTGTGATGGGGAGTTTGCGGGGAGGTGCAAAGTATCCTGGGCTGCTGAGGAACTGTGAGTTAACTTGAATCTGGAGGGGATCTGGAACAGAAGTTTAATAAAGTGATTTAACCTAAATTAGTTAAGTCTGATACTACAGCCCTCCAGGTTTATCTTAAACTGGTTTTGGCCATTTTGAAAATGGTTTACATGCCCTGACCTTCTGTTCTGTTACAGATTTGAACTGGTTTCTATCACTTATACCAGTTTATATGTCATTTCTGTCCCTAGCCTTTGGGAACAGAGCACTGACCATGCTGCACAAAACTATTGTAAATCTTGTGCATAAATAAGTCACTGTTACTGTCCGAGAGCCTCTGTGTATATTGCTGAGGAACAGCCATTGCATCATAATTACGAATGAGCACAAAACAGTAATGCTTGCTCCGTTGAGCCTCAACATGACTCTCACATGGCTTTGACAGTTCTATTTTGTCCATCCTGTATAGATAAAATTGTTATGCCTTCCCTGTGTTTTGACAGTTGTGAGCCTACCTGTTCCCTGGGGTGACCAGGGGGCCTGAAGTAGCAGGACTCTTGAGAAGGGTAAATATTTTATGTGATGCTTCTGCTACCAAAAGCACACTACAGGGAGCATTCTGTCAGCCATGTGCTGCTGCTGTGTCCCAGGCTGCCTGTAATATTGCTGGGTTGCAGGTGGGCTCCTTGGGGTCTATGCTAAGATGGAGGGATTGGGTCTAGTTTAGGTAAGGGAGGGAAAGTGGGCTGGGGGGGAGGGCACTGCACAGTGCAGAGTATAGTCAGGGATATAAGTCTGTGTGGGTGAGTAGAGGACCCTGGCAGTTCAGTGGGAGCATCACAGATTAAAACCATCAGGCAGTCAAGCAGGGTTGCCACCCCAAGAAAACTTTTTATATTGTAAGCTTTTTATTGACTGTAACAGGGAGCTAGAGGCTCCTGTTATTTTAAGGGGATGCCACAGCAAGCTAAGTATTCTGTGTGGGGCTGGCAGCTGGGCTAAGGCTAGCTGCTAGGAAGCAAGCAGGCCAGATACAATAAGGATAGGACCTACCCTCCTAGGACTGACTATCTGGGAGCTAGCTGCACCACAGTAAGCAGTTAAGGGGTAGACATCCCAGCACCCCAGAAGCAAAAGCTACAGGCTGGCCATCAAGCTAAAGCAGAAACCCCTGTGTGTGGCTGGAGAACCACCTAACAGGAACAGGTGGGGTTTTGGGGGCACATAAGACCAGTGCCTCAGAGCAAGCAGTCAGTCTGCCACTGCAGGCTCTAGCTAGAGTTGCTCATAAGGGAGATGGTTGCAAAAGATAGACTGGCAGGCACCTGAGGTGTCCCAGAGAGCTGCAAGGAAAGGGCAAAGGGGACTTATGGCCTGTGGTGAGGCAAGGACCCAGAGCTGGGTAAATTTTAGTTGTGAAACAGTCATTCGTATTTACGTTGTGATTTAAGCTTGAGATCAGAGGACTGGGTTGTGGCTCCAGAAGGGGCATGGAGGTCATAAGGGCCCCTAAGAGGCATTTTACACAGAACTCTGTAAGGGTCAGGGACTATAATGGGGCTGAATGGCACAGGGGTATCCCGAGAAAGGTGAGACAGAGATGAGGCCCAGAAGCCAAGGTCTAAGATAGTGGACCTAGGCTGAGGGGACGCAGCCAGAAAAAAGGGGCCGAATCTGGAAAGGCTGAAGCCCCAGTAAAGGTTTGAGCCTTGAGGAGGCCAAGTTGTCTATGGGGATCAGCAGCCCCTCTCCAAAATGATCTAGTACCATCTGCGAGGTATGGCTACAGGTTCAAATGGAGGCCACGGTAGCCCATAAGGCAACTGGTGCCCAGAGGCACTAATAGGTAGGGTGACCTTATGTCTTGGTTTAGCTGGAACAGTCCTGGATATCAGACAGTGGTTGCAGCCAGCTCTTAAGAATTATAATGGGTGCCCTGGAAATGCAGGGACGCAGGGTACAGTCTGGCCGGGAGCTGAAGCAGTGAGGAAAGCCTTGCAGGTAGGCAGGCAGACACCTCTGCCTACCCAGCAAGCAGCCCTGGCCCCACTGACTTGTGAGAGTGCAGGAGTGGGATCAGTGCCCCAGATTTCCTGGATGATATCCTGGATTTCCATATGGTCAACCTACTGATAGGGCCAGGAGGGCCACACCTTAGTATCTGAGGGGCAAGGCAAAGTGTCTGGGGCCCTGAAGGGGGCAGCCTCCCCAAACCTTATAGGTAACATCAAGGCATGGCAGATGAGATGAAAAGGGAGGGTACCCATAGGAGCTGGAGTACAGGCAGGGGTAAAGTGGCCACCAGAGCATAATAAATACCCCTGGGACTCTAGTCCTGTCACACTGATCACCAAACTTTTGTACTTGATGTTAAACCCCTAAATTTAAAACTTCTTAATTGGGGCCTGTAGGGCACATTTAACCACACGTTACACCAAGTTAAGCAGAACAGGGACTTGAACCTGGGTGTCCCACATCCCAAGCCTCTCTTGAAGTGCCTTAGATCTGAGACATTCCTAGTGAAAGTTTTGTGAAAACTAGCATCCATGTAGTGTACATGCAGGTTTAGCTTTGATGAAACCATACATCTCATCAAAATTTTCATTTTGGCAAAAATGCCTTAACTCACATTATTTTTACATTTTACAGGTTTATAGTTATAAGGCTTTATTCGGGTGTTGCTGCAGGCCCTGCAAGCCAAACTAACTTCCCTGCCTTTCAAAGATGTGTTTGGAAGAACAAACAGTTCTTTAGACCTGATATTCAAATTACTTTTGCACTGCACTCAGAATGCAATGGCCTTTGATTGTAAGCTTCACTATATCATCAGAGAGCTGGTACACGTGATCAAAGCCACAACACTCCAAGGACTGAACTTGAATGATGAATGTCACAAAATGCTGTTACACTGGCTCTCTCCAGGGAACGTAATACTGTGCCCAGTACGTGATCTGTGTCACCTGGAGTCTTTGTCATTTCTTTTGGTGATTTGCAGAATCCTTGCATATTTGCACTGGGAAAGGAGACACACTAGCTTAGAATCAGTGCACTTGAGGTTGAAGTGAATGTGACTCTTTAGGTTTTCTGTAAAGCACACATACCCTTTGAGAGAAGATCTGGCAAGTTTTCCAAACTCCTTCAGCTACCTTTAATTTTGGTCTGTTTTTATTTTCACATTATATGTTTCCATTTTACTGTAACTATTACACTCTTAAATAGTTTCCTGGACAATGTATTGTATGTATATTAAACCTTGAAATTACATAATAATTTTGCTGGTAAATGACATGCAAAACCATCAGCACTGTTTTTGGAGTACTTCACATTGTTGTTATTTCTTTGGAATTGTTGTGCACTGGAACCTAATTGGGGCAAAGAGCACATTGTTCTAGGAACTGTACAAACACAGAACAAAATGATTTCTCTGTCCCAAAGATCATACAAGCTTCAGAGTGTTGCAAGCTTATTAAAATGATCAGGGTTTCCTTCCCATGATTTTCCAGCAGGTCTTAGCCACTCCCCTACAAACTAGTTACCTCTGAGCAATGTACTCTCTCCCAACCCACAATCTTTACACAGTAGGAAATTGAATTTAATGAAAGGAATTGAGCCACACTCTAGGCTGTTGCTAGAGCTGGGCAGAAAAGATGTCTCTGAAAAATGCTACAGAAAACAAAAATAACTTTTATTGTCTCAGATTTTGTTTTTGGACTGTTTGTCAATAGATTAGACTAGAATGTCTAGTCCTGGGATAACAGAGACTTGGTGAGATAGCTCGCATGACTGGAGCACTGTCATGGATGGGTACAAACTGTTCAGGAAGGACAGGCAGCTGAGAAGAGGAGGAGGAGGAGGAGTTGCTCTTCATGTAAAAGAGCCATATGATTGCTCATAGCTTCAGTATGAAACTGGAGAGAGGCCTATTGAAAGTCTCTCTGGGTTAAGATTAGAGGGATGAACAACAAGGGTGATGTTGTGGTGGGTGTGTGCTATAGACCACCAGATGAGGAGGATAAGGAAGATGAGGCTTTTTTCAGACAACTAGCGAAAGCATCTGGATCACATGCTGGTTCTCATGGGGGACTTCAATCACCCTGACATCTGTTGGGAGGGCAATACAGCAGTGCACAAGCAATCCAGGAAGTTTTTGGAGAGTGTTAGCAGCAACTTCCTTGTGCAAGTGTTGGGGAGAGCAACTAGGGACCGTGTTCTTTTTGATCTACTGCTCACAAACAAGGAAGAATTGGTGGGGGATGTAGAAGTGGAGGGCAAGTTGGGCAGCAGTGACTATGAAATAATTGAGTTCAGGATCCTGACAAAAGGAAGAAAGGAGAGCAACAGAGTATGGACCCTGGACTTCAGAAAAGCAGATTTTGACTCTCTTAGGGAACTGATGGGCAGTTCCCCTGATTCCCTGGGAGGTCAGTCTGAGAGGGAAAGGAGGCCAGGAGAGTTGGTTATATTTTAAAGAAACCTTACTGAGGGCACAGGAACAAACCATCCTGATGTGCAGGAAGAATATCAATTGTGGCAAGTGACCAGCTTGGCTTAGCAGAGAACTCTTAAACCCAGAAAGGAAGCTTACAAGAAGTGGAAACTTGGACAAACAACTTGAGAGGAGCATAAGACTATTGCTTGGGCATTCAGGGATGAAGTCAGGAAGGCTAAAATGCAATTGGAGTTGCATCTAGAAATGTAAAGGATAACAAGATATATTCTATTAGATAGTAGGAAAAATTCAAATAGTTGTAAAAATTCTTCTTAGCAAGCTTTTGGGTTTAAAGCTTCTTGAATGGAATGGAGTTCTCTTCCTGGATGGAATGAATAGTAAAGAAGCCAGAGGCTGATATGCATGGAAGTAAGCCAGTCAGTGAAGATGAAAATTGAGGAGTGTGGCAGGGCACTGTTGTTGCCTGCCACTTTAAGGGCCTGGAGCTGGCAGCTGGCAGCTGGCAGGTGCCTGATGAGGGCAGCCATTTTGGATCTGGGGCTGCCCATATAAACAGGGCAGCTCTGCTACTGGAGGCCAGGCAACAAGACTGCCTGGCTAGAGAGTTGCTGGTATCACCTGAAGGTAAGGGCAGGAGCTGTAGGGGATGGTCAGGAGGCTCCTGGTATGACCTAAAACTGCACCCTACCGGGAGTGGGTGGCCTGGTGGGGCTCTCAGTGGCACAGGAGCCCCCAGGAAATACCAGGTCAGTTACCACCCTGGTGAAAGGTGGGTGGGGCACCTTAACCCCTAGCCCCCACAACTGGGTGGGTTACCGTTTTGTTGGAGGGTTGGGAAGGTGGGCCCCATGGTGAAAGAGAAAAGGGCCATGGACTCAGGCCTGTCTGAATTTCCCCTGACTGGTCAATGCTAGGGCCAGGACCAGAAGGATCGAAGGGCCAGGGGCCCACCACGAGGGACGCCCAAGAGCTGAGGGCCTGGGGTTCTGACTGGCTTGGAGGTGGGCCAGGGCTAGAAAGCTGAAGGTCCCAGTGGGGGGGAATCACACCTGAAGGGGGATCAGTTCAGGGAGCTATGTTGCCTGGTATGACGGCAGAAGAGACCGCCTGAAGGGAGGAATCCAGCTGGGGTTCAATAGTAGGGTTCTGGGGCTAAGTGTGGGGGCCAGTGATGATGAGAACTATAGATGCCATCTGCAAGGCTTGGGCTGCGGTATAGGGGAGGAATGGAGCTGCAGATCGCGCCCCCTGGCATCGGGGCAGGAAATGGGCAGCCTCCCGCTTATTAACATCTATTCAACTAATTAAAACAAGGCGTGGTGGGCGAGAATGCGGGCAGTTAGCCCAGGAACAGGTGGGTGGGCCACAGTGAGATCGGCCCTGAGCAGGCTCCCTGTTACAAGGAGTCAGTGAGAGAGAGACTGTCTATATTTAGTCCTCCCAAGAAATCTCTCTCTCTAATATCTCAGTTCTAATCCTCAAAGGGAATTTACAAAACACTTTTCATAGACAAGCCTATCAACTTCACTTCATGAGCCTCCTGGATACAAAAAATCATGAACTAAATATAAACATTGATTTTTAGGACACATTATAACCTGCCTGACATCCAACTCCCCGGGTACCTTTCCACTATTTACCTGCTACATTCATCCCCTTTCCATCCCTCTCCACACACACCCTCTCCTCAGCCTGTCTCTCACACACTGACTCCTCAATTTACATCTTCACTGACTGGCTTCCTTGTATGCAGACCAGCCTCTGGCTTCTTTACCATTCATTTCATCCAGGAAGAATACACACCGACTGCAGATGCTTCTTCAGCCTGACAAAGGGTATTTAAACCCGAAAGGTTGCTAAGAAGAATTTTGCCAATTCTTTGAGTTAGTCTAATAAAAGATATCAGATTTACCCTTGTCTGCCTGTGTCCTTAGACCAACATGGCTGTAACCTACACCTCTGTAAGGATAACAAGAAGGGTTTCTACAAATATGTTGGCAAGAAGAGTAAGGTCGCAGAAAGTGTGGGTCCCTTACTGAATGGGGGAGGCAACCTAGTGACAGATGAGGAGAAGGCTGAAGTGCTCAATGCCTTTTTAACCTTGGACTTCACAGGCAAGGTCAGCTTCCAGATTACTGTACCAGGCAGCACAGTTGGGAAGGAGGTGAGAAGCCCTCAGTGGTGAAATAACAGGTTAGGGACTATTTAAAAAAGCTGGATGTGTACAAGTTCATGAAACTGGGTGTGATGCATCTGAGGCTGCTGAGGGAGTTAGCTGATGTGATTGTAGAGCCACTGGGCATTATATTTGAAAACTTGTGGTGATCAGGGGAGGTCCCGGACAATTGGAAAAGGGCAAATATAGTGTCCATCTTTAAGAAAGGGAAGATCCAGGGAACTACAGACCAGTCAGCCTCACTTTAGTCCCTGGAAAAACCATGTAGCAGATCCTTAAGAATCCATTTCTAAGCACTTGGAGGAGAAGAAAGGGATTTGGAACAGTCAGCATGGATTCACCAAGGGCAAGTCATGCCTGACCAGCCTGAGTGCCTCTGTGTATGCAGGGAAAGCAGTGGACATAAAAGCCTTGCTTAAGTCAAGGTATATTGATACCATCTCCCACAACATTCTTGCAAGCAAGCTGAGGAAGTATGGGCTGTATGACTGGGCTGTAAGGTGGATAGAAAGCTGGATGGATTGTCAGGCTAAATGGGTAGCAGTCAATGTCTAGCTGGCAGCTGGTATCAAGTGGAGTGCCCCAGGGGTCAGTCCTGGGGCTGCTTTTGTTCAATATCTTCATTAATGATTTGAAAGATGGGATGGATTGCACCCTCAGCAAGTTCACAGATGACACCAAACAGAAGGGTGTAGCAGATATGCTGGAGGGTAGGGCTATAAAGTGGAGGATTAGGCCAAAAGAAATCTCATGAGATTCAACAAGGACAAGTGCAAAGTCCTACACTCAGTATTGGCAACTCTCATGATTTTTGGTGTTGTTCTTAAAGTCTACACTTCAGAAATGTAAAAAACTTAGTTCTTTCTTTATATATATAAAAGAAAGGACCCTGAGTCCTTTTCTGCAGAGCTGCTGCTTAGCCAGTCAGTCCCCAGGCTATAGCAGTGCATGGGATTCTTCTGTCCTAAGTGCATAGTGTTGCCAACTCATGACTTTTGCTGTTGTTCTTAAAGTCTATGCTTTGGGAATGTGAAAAACTTAGCCCTTTCTATATATATATTGCTGGCATGCTGGTAGTGCTCCTGATAATGCAGCCCAGTATGCTATGCCGTTAGCCTTTTGGCAACAAGGACACACTGCTGGCTCGTATCCAGCTTATTGTCCATGGTAATCCCCAGGTCCTTTTCTTCAGATATGTCTATATATCCTGGGGGTTACCATGGACAATAAGTTGGATATGAGCCAGCAGTGTGTCCTTGTTGCCAAAGGCTAACGGCATAGCATACTGGGCTGCATTATTAGGAGCACTACCAGCAGATCAAGAGAAATAATTATTCCACTCTATTCTGCTCTGGTGAGGTCACATCTGTGGCTAATTTTGGGGCCCTCACTATAGAAAGGATGTAGATAAGCTGGAAAGTACAGCAGAGAGCAACAAAAATGGTTTGGGGGCTGGGGCACATGACTTATGAGAAGAGGCTGAGGGAACTGGGTTTATTTAGTTTGGGGAAGAGGTGACTGGGAGAGGATTTAATAGCAGCCTTTGACTATCTGAAGTGGGGGGGGAGGGGGTTCCAAAGAGGATAGAACTAGACTGTTCTCTGGGGTGACAGACAGAACAAGGAGCAATGGTCTCAAGTTGCAGCAAGGAAGGTTTAGGTTGGATGTTAGGAAAAAAAATCTCTCTAGAAGGGTGGTGAAACACTGGAAGAAGTTACCTAGAGAGGTGGTAGACTCTCAATTCTTGGAGGTTTTTAAGGCCTGGCTTGACAAATCCCTGGCTGGAATGATCTAGTTGGGGCTGGTCCTGCTTTGGGTAGGGGGTGGGACTAAATGACCCCCTGAGGTCCCTTCCAACCCCAATTTCCTGTGATTCTTTGAATGTGCCAAAACAAAACAAAACAGAATTTGCTGAAAACCTTATGGTAGACAGAGCTTTGAGCAGAAGCTCACTTCATCAGATGCTGTGAAAGGACCTGAAGAAAGCAGAAAGAAGAAGAGAAAAATTAGAGCACAAAAGAGAAGGGAGAGTGGGGAGAGAGAAATTCAGGGGAGTGGGGCAGATAGAAGAGAAAAGCAAGCAAGCAGTAAACCTAGAGAAACAAAGAGGGTCACAAAAGCTAATCCAAGTAATGAGATACAAAACTATAGTCCCTGTTTAAATGATATTTAATACAATTCAGTTTGGGAAACTGCAGAAAAAGAAATCATCTATGTTTACACTGATTTCTAATTTTTTTTTTCCCCGAGAACAGCAATCCTGAGGTCAGAGCTTTGTCAAATGAAGCCATACTAGCGTCTATGTAGAGCCTCGCAGCTATACTACTAGTTTGTGTAGTCTGGGCAATTTGTGGGGAAAAAACTATTGCAAGGGTGTTGGAAGGGCAGCCAGGCCCTGTGGGAAAGTCAGGAGCAGCTTCAGCTATGCTATGCATTGGAACAGTATGAATTTAAAAACTGATGTTGGCTTGTTTAGACCTAGAATATCATTCTCCTTGAATATCTTCTTTCTATGCTGGAAGAATGAGTTTGCTGTATGTAAAACTATGTACATCCACTATCATTAGAGGTGGCGTTGCCCAAAGCTACCGTATTATGTATCCGTTTTACCCCAGATAGAAGAACTGAGAGCAGTCTGTGGCTCTGCCAACAGACCTAAACTCAGAAGAGTTTAGTTCCTGGCACTGCCATGGATATTTTGTACAGCCTCAGGCAACCAGTGAGGGCAAGATTCTTCAAAGTGCTTAGAACCTGGCAGCTCCAACTGTGAGCAGTGGATTCCCAGCATTGAGCATCTGGCCACCTCACTTAGGGGCCTAAATGCGAGATAAGCTGAGATGAGCTCTTTGAAAATATGGCCTCTGCTGTGGAGGCTTATATAGCCACAAGCTATAAAAGGATGTGAACCTTTATTTATCTGTGCTCTTTAAACTGTGAGTATTGCAGCCAAGTACTGCCTCTCACACTGTGAAGGTATATGGGCAGCATATAGCAAAACAAGACCCAGGTTTGCTTGGGCTAGATAGATTGTGCCATAATATAAATAAACCTTAGAATAGAGTAGAGTATCTTTTAGCAACCCCCAAATGTTGATTTATCAATTTCATCATATGTGCACAATGCATATAGTTGTAAAAGGAAGTTGGCTGTTGAGTGTCTCTTTCTTTTCTCTAGGTTATTTAAGGCAATGAAATGTAGGAAAAATGAGAAGTGTTCAGTGGTGTGCAAGCAAATACAGGCATGGGCTGTGCAGGTGAAGCATGTAGGGAAACTGCAGCCTGCACTCTGGATTGGGTAGAAAGCACTGGTGGTAGCCCAGAAGTAGGAGACATGAAATACTTGGCAATTCCTCCAGGCCCCTCCAAATTGAGCCTGAGGTCTCATCACCCAGGATGCATAGCAGGGAAGTGACATTGACAAGGTGGTTTTCCAGGACAGGGGTTGGAATAGCCAGGGAGTTCTTGGGGTGGGGGGAGGGGCCCAGAGATCCAGACCCCTGGAAACTATGAGCAAGGGACCACACAGCTCCCCCCCCCCCACCAAGCAGATGGCAGCCCCTCCACTCCAACCCTCTACCCCAGTTTGGGTCTTCTTCCCCCTGTAGGGGAATCCTGGGGAAACTCTAGGCACTGAAGGCTTAATGGTCTGACTACTCTACCACTCGCTGGTGACATTTTGGCAACAATACAATCCCTGAAGGGTGAGCATTCAGCTTAGATCCCTTAGCAGTGTACATGTGGACAGTTTCATCCAGGGACAGTTGGAACCCGTTCCCACTCAGTGATATTCCTGGAACAGTTTGAGTGTTTTATTTGTCGGCACCCTGTGGATAATGGCAATCCTCATAATGACCTTCAAAGTCCCCCTGACCTACCTTGGCCTTGATCATGAGAAAAAATATACTACCAGAAATTTCAAAGACTAATTCAGACCTGTAATCCAGGTATCATCAAGTGGTCTAAAACAGATGTGCTTTACACTTGGTATAGATATTTTGATAGTTGCTCAAAGGGTGGAGTCTCTCTTCTAGGATTTTGTTTTCTTTTTACAGTATAGAAAGAGAGAGGTTTGTTAACGGGGAATTTCAGACATCTTGCATATTTAAAGTTTGGTGAGATAAGAAGCATTTCATTTTGAATAAATCATGAAACATGGTCCAAATCCTGCAGTGCCTCTTTAGAAAGAAGTTTAGCCTGAGGAAGTGCTTTTAAAGTGTTTGTCTCATCTTCCTTTGGGGCAGGAGAGCCTACTATTGTTCCTAGCTAATTGAGTCACTTTCTTCTAGTTTAACTGGTAGAAGTAGAAGCTTGATACTGAAGATGCTGAGTTTGAACCTTGGTTTTACAACCTGTGTTGGGAAAAGTGTATTGCAGAAGGACTAATGCTTTGAATTTTGTGATTATAAATCATAGTTGGCATTTCTGAAAATCTCACAGAACTGGCAACTATATACCAGCTGACCCCAGTCAGGACTAGGACCATGTAGTACATGATCCTTGTCAACATATCAATGTGCAAAGAGATTTTAAGAAACATCACAGATTTAGTCATGAGCTTGAAGGAATAGTGAAGCCCCGAAGTCTGATAATAGAACTATAAGCTATGGTTTTACCAGTGTTGTGGGAAAGGTCAGGGGCTCTGTTTGGCTCTTGTCAGCTTAAGATGTCCACAACTTCTCTGAGGCCTGCTTACAGTTTCTTCAGGTTATGTTGTTTTTAGTACAGTAATCTGGTTTTAAAAGGACGGGCATCAGGGCCAACATTTTAAAGTCTATATAGCAGGCCCTAAATAAGTGGCCTGATTTTTAGAATTGGGAAGCACTCTGCAGCATGCTTTGAAGCAAGACTCTTTGAAATTAATGGGAGCTGCAGGGGGTCTTGGCACTTTTAAAAATCAGGGGCACTTGAAAATGGATTTCAGATCCTAACTTCAGTTGCTTATTTTTGAAAAGTTTGACCCATGGTTTGCTGCCATCTGGAAAAGTCTCTTAGATAAAGGAGCCTTTCATGGGAAGAGGCAACATGCTCCTTCATAGGTAAAAGGAGGAATCTTGGTATATTTAAAATATATATTCTATTTTAAGAATTACATAAAGACAGAACTGCAAGTTTCTTTCTTCTTGAAGACTTTTTCTTCCAATTCTTGTTTGTTAAGGCTTGTATTCTTAGCCTGTGGTTAGGTTTGTGTTCATGGTTTCTATTTCATGGCCTTGAAATTACTATGCTACTTCAGGGAACCTGTAAAATTCAGAAGGCAAGCAAAAGAGCTCACGAAAAAGTTACAATCAGTTTTTCAGCATGGGCCACAGTGCTTTGCACTGACCCTCACTTGCTAACTCAGTAATGATCAGGCCTTCTTCTATACCAGTCATTAACTGTATTATTATTTTAAAATGTATTTGCTTAAGTCAAGTCAAGTTATGTCAGTCCCAAGGCCACTGAGACCGCTGGGGTACCTTAGATGCTGTACATCATTGGTGATTCTTTGGGCAAAGTAACCTGGTGGCACCTATCTTCTCTCCAGGTATGGATGGCCACTGGTTCATGGGGAGCTCATCTGCCCTTTGGCAGGTTTTGTTTTTAGTCCTGGTGGGTGTTCACACACCCTTTTTACCCAGAGTAGTGTAGGTGGGGGGCACTGGTTTAGTCACCAACAACCTAACAATGGAACAGGCTATACTGGTTTACATGGAACCAGATAGCAGACCAAAAGAGGCCTGGCCAGACAGGAATTTGCTTATGGGTCTGTACTAAATTTTAGTCATTATTCCCTTTCTAGGGCGAACCATTCTGCCCTTGGTTCTATCACCAGGCTGCCCATCAGCTGGATAAAGATTGATCACTATTAATGAACAACCTCTGTGGACAATAGCAATAAACACCTGTGGCCATTTTGGTAGCAGGGAACAAAACCTGCCTCAAAGAAATGTTCTTATGTAGATTGCCAGAAAACAGGCTTTGCCTTCCACCCCAGACCAACAGGAAGTGCAGTTAACAGAAACGAGCTTTTCAGAGAAAATGGGACCTTCAGCTCAGAAGTGGTGGCACCAACCTATTAACTTCCTCAGAAGCTTGTGCACTCAATCCTTTCTACAATTTGGCATTTTTACTGTCTGTAACCTACTAGATTTGCTTCTGGTCCTTTAAAGGAAGCCAGTGTCCAGTTATTTGTACCTGATCCTCTCCAAATGTGCAGGTTTCTTTGGTTTTACCAGTAGAAACTTGCTCCCTTCCTTCCTTGCAAAAAACCCAGCAGTCTCTTTCTCCTGTTTTGATTCTCCCTTATCATTTCTTCTGCTGAATATCTTTCTTTAGCTGCTAGGATACAAAGAGCTGCCTCCTCTTGGTTGATAGCAAGCTTCAAGCATCTATATCAGCAGGGAGTGAAGCTTTTGTTTAGAGTTGCAAAGGAGATTAAAAAAAAAATCCTCAACATTGGTCTTTCCAGAGAAAGTAACATTTCAATATAAAAGAAAAATCTTAAAACTTAGACTAGGACTGAACTATAACTAAGCCTGACCACCACTCTTCTGCAAAGCTAAGGTCAGTGGGGAAATAATCT
This sequence comes from Alligator mississippiensis, assembly GCF_030867095.1. Taxonomy (NCBI): domain Eukaryota; kingdom Metazoa; phylum Chordata; order Crocodylia; family Alligatoridae; genus Alligator; species Alligator mississippiensis. The sequence goes on along the minus strand of NC_081824.1, from coordinate 219,009,484 downwards.
GCAGCTATTTAGAAAAAAGGGATTATAATAATTGGATTATACTAACTCATTTGGTTATCCTGTGAATAATTACAGGTTCCCCATCCCTGGTGTAAAGTCCTTTGGGCACTAACACTCTTCCTTCTGAGAGCCCCAAAATCACAAACCAAAGAAAAGCGTTTGTAAAAGTTCAAGGGAAAAAAAGAAATCTGCAATCCTGTCTTTATGTAACTCTTGCTGCGAGCTGATATAAAAGGAAGACAAATCAAAGAGTAACAATGGCACAGCACGTTTTATTTCACACCCTGTGATGCATATTAGTGTTGTTTCCTATTGTGCAGCAGAAAGAACATTTACAATTTTAGAAAATATTGCATAATAGCTTTCTCTCGTGAAAAGAAGCAAGCATATAACTTTGCCATATTAAAACTTGTTTTCCCTTGCCTTGCCATGTTGGATTTCTTGTTGCTTTACCAGGGGCAAAATTCACTTCCATTTCCTCATCCACATTGTGAATCATGGATTCTGCTCTAAAATTTTCTCTTTCATTTATAGCAAGTAAATTTTACCAGTTTGCTGATCTTATTAAGCTGATCTCTGTGCTCACCAGGAAGTAAGCAGCCAAGCCATTTGTTATGTTATGATTGAATGTAGAATTCATAAACCGTTAGGCACTCATCTTGCAAGTGCTTGGATAAATTCATGGATGATTTTATTTAGAAAGGGTCCCACTGAAATCTCTCTTTTGCTGCTGTGCTTGTTCTGTGAAAGGAAAATACTTTGGGGATGGAAGTACTTTGTGATTAAAATTTGAAACGCCAAGCCTACAAAAATGCTGTCTAAAGTTTAACTTTGCATTACTTATTGCTCCCATTCCCCAAGCTGTTCAAGACTGTGTGCGCAAAAATATAGCCCTAAATTGTGTGCACAGTACCACTAGGAAATTTCAGGTTGCTTCTACACGTAGCCCAAATGTATGCCTTTAAAAACTGACCTCCTGTATATAAAGCATCACCACAGAAATAACCCCAAGTTGCTTCATGTCCTAGAGAAACCCCTAAGGGCCATGTTTCCCTTCTGACTTTTTTGTTTCGGGGCAGTGGGAAGATGTAGAAATGTTCCTGGAGCACATGTACAGCAAATTTTATCACTGTCTGCACTCGTTCACCTGGACTAGGCAACTCCACCAGGAACCCAGTAGCAAGCACCTTCCAAATCTTTCTCAGCCCATCCTTAGCACCTTGTTCCAAAGTGAAGAGATGTAAGTAGTGCTAAGGAAATTCTTATGTTCCTTTGTACCCTGAGCAAATCCAAGACATAAATCTCCTGATCGTGGGTGCATCTGCCTGTTTTGCATATGCAAATGATCACATACTTTTTAAAACAAGGCTTCTGTATTTGTCCTCCTCTCAGGGTGAATTTAGCTTAAAATATCATAAAATATCACCTGTGTGTGTAAAAATAACCCTCTGGTTATAGTGAAAGTACTGCCAAATTAAACACTTAGTATAACAAGCTTCTTCAGAATGTGATTTTTGTGACAGGGTAATAAACCCCTGAAAATGAGGGCTGAAAAGAAAAGTGCTGACTGACTCTTAAGCTTTAGTGGCACTAGGTACTAGGCAACATTTATGAGCTGGCCTGGAGCCCTTAATTAGAAAAAGACAAGCAGCGTCATGTGTTTGTAATATTCCTGAACTTTAATATTGATTTGGGGGGGATCTTAATCAGGTTGTCTGAAAAGTTAGTTCCTTTAATCATTAAGCTACCGGTAGAAATTAAAATCTGCAATCATATTTAGAGAGTGGAGGATGTTCTGGCAACAGGGTTGCCTCCTAGCTTCCTCTGAGGCCAAGTGGTATTTGTTCAGTAATTGCTCTGCTGGAGGAAGCCAAAGGATGAAGTTGCACATTACACTTAGACCATACTAAGATCATTTAAAACGTGAGCATTTACATGTTAAAGCTTGTTAATTCATGCTAACTGCCCTCTGAGCATCTCAAAGTTATGTCACTTCAAGAAAGAGTTAACACGTGTAATTAATTTATAGACTTTGTTGCCACAGGAGGTAGTGGCATAGCCAGGTTCAAAAAGAGCTTGCCTAATTCATGGATGATATATCCATTAAGAGATATTGAATAGAATGGTTGGAGATGCTTCCTCTGGCATCTCTAAACCATTAACAGGGGAATGCTAGGGATTGTAATTGAATAGGGGATAGTTTGCTCTAGAGATACCCAGTTCAATGATCTCCCTTTATAGCATCAATTTCTGCCACTGTCAGAGAGGAGGGATAGAGGCCAGGTGACCTGGCCCCTAGCAACAACCCTGCTCTCTTGTGGCAAGTCAGAGATGCATAGGCAAGAACTTAACCCTTACTATATGACTGTTTACAGCACATTCTAACTTTAACACTGCCTCACATTCCACAGATTTAGTGTGTCTGGGTATAACATTTAATAACTTCACCCAGACTTTAGGGCTAGGGACAGAAGCTACAAATAAACCAGTTTAAGTGAGCAGAAACTGGTTTAAACCTGTAACAGAGCAGAAGTTCAGTGCACATAAACCAGTTTTGTAATAGCCAAAACCAGTTTGAGATAAACCTGGTTGAATGTAATAGCAGACTTAACTGATTGAGGTCAAACCAGCTTATGGAACTTTTGTCCCAGACCCCTTCCTGGTTTAAGTTAAACCAGAGTCCCCCAGCATCCCAGCATGCCCTGCAGCCTTGGGCTGGGCTGTGCTGTTTGCTCCAGTGGAGTGGAGCTGGCCGTGCTCCTCAGTTACCTAGCCAGAGCAGGGGTGGGGGTATGTCCAGACACCAGCCCCCCTAATGCAAAGGAGGCAGGGAAGAGGTTTATTCCTCCCCTTGCTCCGTCCCCTGTCCCATCAGCATGGACCTCAGCTGGGATGTGCCAGGCAGGGGTGTAGCAGCCCCTGCCAGGCATTCCTCCACTCACTGCTCCACTGGTGGGGGTGTGGCCAGCCCCAGCAGCAGAATGAAGTGAACGGAGATGGGGGTTTAATTCCCCCTTCCATCCCTATCCCAGAGTCATAGATCCCAGCCAGGGTCTGCAAGGCCAGGGTGCAGCAGCCTGTGTCAGGGTCCCAGCCCACCCCATCACCGCTGTAGGGGTGGGGGTGCAGTCAGGTGCCAGCTGGCATGTCCCCCTGAGGCAAAGGGGGAGGGAGTGGGTTTATTACCCCCCATCTCCTTTTCCACTGGGACCACAGGCAGGGTCCTCCTGGCCAGGGCAGAGCAGCCCATGTCAGTCATTTCGAACTCCATCGCCGCTGGAGTGGCATGGGGTGTTGCCAGCCCCAGCAGTAGCCTCAAGTGAAATGGCCAGGGAGGGGATTTATTTCCCTCTCCCCATCCCACTGGCACAGACCCAAGCTGGGATCTGCCTGGTGCTCCCCCCTTGCTGCTGCAGTGGCAGGGGTGGGGGCATGGCCAGATACCAGCTGGCATGGCCCCCTGACACAAAGGGGGCAGGGAGAGGGTTTATTTCCCCCTCCACTCCCTCTGCCCCCAGGGGACTGCAGCCAGGGCCTGCTAGCCCCAACCGCCACCTCCACTGATGCTCTCTGCACAGGACAAGTGGTAGAATAAGCCCCCACCCTGCCCCTTTCACCAGATGCTGGAGGGAATGGGGAAAATAAACTCCTTCCCTGCCCTGTTCACCTAAGGCAGCCATGCTGGCCAGCCTCTGGCCATGCCCTGGCCCTTGTCACTAGAGCAGTGAGGGGGCACGGACTCTGATGAGGCAGCAGCCCCTGTGATGGTGTCCCAAGAGTGCAAGCCTCTTCCTGGTGAGGGGGCTGCACTGGGAGTGGGAGTGGGGTGGGCAGACCTGCTGCAGGCTGTGCAGGGTGAGTGGCAGCAGTGTGCTAGCAAGGGATTGTGGGGGCTATGGCCACCCCTCTGAGCCCCGGTGTTGCCGCTTCCCACATGCAGCCTGCAGCAGCGCTGCCTGCCCTGCCCACCCCCCCACCCCAGCTCCTGCCAGGAAGAGGCTGGCACTCCCAGGACACCATCACAGGAGCTGCTGCCTCATTAGGGTCCCTCCTCCTACACCACTTCAGCAACAGAGGTGAGGGCATGGCCAGAGGCTGGCTGGCATATCCCCCTTAGGCAAAGGCAGGGCAGGAAGGGGGTTTATTTTCCCCTCCCTCTGGCATATGGTGAAGGGGGCGGCAGGGGCTTATTCCACCACTCGCCCCATGCAGGGAGTGATCGGTGGAGGCACTAGTTGGGGCTAGCAGACCCCCACTGTGGTCCCCTGGGGGCAGAGGGGGAAATAAACCCCTTCTGTGCCCCATTTGCCTGAGGTAACCATGCTGGCTGGTGTCTGGCCATGCCCCCACCCCTGCCATTGTGGCAGCGAGGGGGGAGCACCAGGCAGACCCCAGCTCAAGGCTGTGTTGGTGGGGCAGGGAGCAGGGAATTAAACCCCCACCCTGGCCAGTTCACTTAAGACTACTGCTGGAGCTGGTCATGCACCACCCCTCAAAATAGCTTCCCTGAAGCTGAGGATGTGCTTTAGCACCCCTCAGTTTCTGGCCTGAGCCACTGCAGGTATGTGCTTGCATTTCCAGAGTCAAAAGTGAATGCCTATTCACTTGCACATTGGTTCAATCTACACAGGTTAGACTAACCTGCAAAGATTAAATCAATTCAGGCTCCAGCTTTTTGACTGTCTGTCCCTAGCTTAAGTGAACTTACTAAAGCAGGAATCAGAACAAAGTATTACATCTGTGAAAGCAACACTATTTTTGAACAGCCAGAATTCAATTACTGCTTTTCTGTATGGGTCATTAAAAGTTTCCTCGAACAAGAGGATAACATCTTCTTCATTTGTTCATTTGTTGGGACCTTCCAACCTTTATCATTGAAATAGCTTAGTAAATGGACCTGAGGATTTTATCTATGTAGCATTCTAATAGTGCCCTTGAAACCCGTATTATAAAAAAAGTCTGGTCCATATAACACGAGAGCTAATTTTTTAATATGAATGTTATGTTTTAAATAATCCTAGGTCTGCAGTTAGATCTGCCCCTAAATAGATCCAACTGCCGGATCAGCATCATAAAAGCAAATATTCTGTATGTTGATTAACAGCAAATCTGTGTTTACCAGCTGCTTTGCATAACTAATAAAGCTAAAGCATAATTTAAAGCTAAGGGTTTGATTAGGTCAGAGCAGCGTCCTCTTATAAAAAGGTGCAGAATGTTCCTTGTTTTTTTTTTCAACTAATCATCATTGAACATGTGGAGGTTCTTGATTCTCAGTAGGGGAAAAAAGATATGAGAAATGTCACCTGCAAGGTCTTCCTTATTTAGCACTGCCAGTCACTGTTTCTTTTAAAGCAAGAGAGTGTTTTATCCTGTCCAGGTTTGCTCTGTGAACCTAATGTATTTAAAAGCCAGGAAACTGTGCATACTCTACCTAACCTGTCTAAAAATTAGAGCCTGGAATACCCTTTCTGTATACACAGAATCACTCTTACTTGGAACTATCAAGTTTATATCAGAAGATATTTCAGCATGGATTGTCCCATATACTAGTTCTGTTCAGTTTTTATTAAGATTTCTCTTTTTGGCTTTCACTTGCTGTTTGCTTTACCCTCGTATCAAAAAGTATTTTTAAACTATGGTATGCCTGAAAGGTTGCATCTATTTTTAGACCATCAGTGTTCTACCTTAAGCTGCTTCTGCCTACTGGATTATGTTATTCTCTTTTAATTTACAAAGTTTAGTTTTTCTATAATCTTGATCAACAATGATAATGTTTATCGTGGCACATACAGTACTATTTTTTTTTATTACTGTCCTTCCCACTAACCTCTACTGTCTCCCTATTTATCCTCCTCCATTTTGCTGCTCCTTCCTTTCACAAGTTTCTTATTACACCCAGTGATGGTCTTTTTAATGAGGTATCAAACTGAATATTTTCTGGTACCCTTGTTTGACCCAGCAGTAATCTCTCATTGAAAGCAATGACCCTAGAGATAAACTCTTGCAGTCATAATACCAGGCAGCCCTTTCTGTACAGCCAGGCATTCAGGCACAGCCTACCTATGCTGTGCATACAGTGCATGCTTTTGCACTATAACTGTTGCCCATGAGCCATGCCTCTCCACAGTTTCTCAATGAACAAGAGTGATGGATTCATTTAAAAAAATGTTGGATGTTTGTCCCAAGCTCAGTCTTCAGAGAACTTCACAGGACTAAATGTCAAATGCTGGTACAGCACTGCCTCATGAGAGAGGCAAGGAAGTACTTCTCCCTGTTTGTCTTAGAGCATTGTTGTGAGTAGATGGCATCACTTGGCTTATTTATGAGATCTGGGCCTGTATGAGACCCTGGGCTAAGTGTTGAAGAAGCATTAAAGGGAGAGTAAGGAAAGTGAAAATGAGGTCCTGACCTATTTGAAAAGTAGAGACCAGGTCCTAAATCCAGATTAAAGCAAGATTTGAGCAACTTCACTGGAAGACATTATCCAAAGAGAAGATAAGCCTGCCTTGAAGAAGCAACTACACCCTCATGAGTTGTAGACCAAATACTTGGCACAGAATGTAATGGAGATATAGCAAGATTAGGCTGTGCACTGGAAATCTCAAGTCACTAAAACTTATCCTAAGGGCCCATCCAAGTGAGCATAATTCTGAGCAGCTCTAAAACACATCAGAAACTACTTTGGTGTGCACCAGGGCCTTTGTACATGCCACATAATTGGCCTTTAAAGTGGCTTAAATGCCTTTTTGCACTGCTTTAATGGCGTTGCTGTTTGCATGCTCAGCGGTGTATTCCACTTAAATGACTTTGTAATGTAGCAAGATAAAACACCTTCAAGGTGTTTTAGCTTGCTACCTAACAAAGTGCAACATGGCTCTGGAAGCTGACGTGCTAGGGGTAGCTCACGCTTGGTGGGCTTCCAGCACCCCGTGCACTGTCCCTACTGCCTTCTTCTGCTGCCAGCACACCCAGCCACCCTCCTGCCACCTTGCTGCTCTGCCCCAGGGGCAAGGCAGCCATTCCCAGGTGATCCCAGATGGTGGGAAGGTGGCAGGGACAATGCAGGGGTGCTGGAGTTTACCTGCCTCTCCCATGGTGAGCTACTAGTGGATTGCACAGCCCCTGAGCTGCAGGGGACCCTAGTGCTTTCCTCCATGGTAGCAGGGGCCCCCAGGTGCCACCTCCCCACTGGCACCTGGCCCAAGCAGTCCCAGGGGGTACCACAGCCATAGAGGGAAGCACCAGGCCCCCTGCAGCTCAGGAGCTGTGAAACCAGCAGCAGCCTGTGCAGGTAGACTCAACTGAAAAAAAAGCAGCAAGGAGCCTGCCTGCCTGCCTGAGCTGTGCAGGAGCCTGGTGCTTCCCTCCTTGGCTGTGGGGGGAAGGGCAGGGGGCAGTGCTTCCCTTCACGGCTGTGGTACCCCCCGGGACTGCCTGGGCCAGGTGCCAGTGGGCAAGTGCAGCCTGGGGGTGCTGCCACCCCTGTGGAGGGAAGCACCTGCTCCCTCCCCCACCCCCTGCAATCAGAGGGAAGCACCAGGCCCCTGTGAAGCCCAGGGACTGTTCAGCCCGCTGGCAGCTCATCCTGTCCCCTCACTTCCCACCACTGGAAAGGCAGGTAAGCTCCAAGGATCGGGCTTCCACCCTTGTGTGCACACCACAGGGGTTTAGTTAGGTTTAATTCTCCCTAAATTGAAATGGTGGAAACAGTGGAGGGAGCAGCAAGTCAAAGATGCTTTTAAAGTAGCAGTGAACCTACCATATCAATTTAGGGGGAGCTAAGCCAAATTAAACTCTTGTGGCATGTACAAGCACCCCCAGAGACCAGTTTGGTGTTGTATGTCCTTGATTAGGCTTGTGAAAAGTTAGCTTAGAACCATGCATACCTCCGTCCATATTCATCAAACAAGTTCAGCACACATGAAAATTGAGCCTCAAATTGAAATTTGACCTAACCCCAGGTCTATGTGAAACTTGAGGTCTGTGTTTATTTTCCATGGCCTCTGAGTTTGTAACCATGGCTAGTTATACAAGTGCTGCATTTTGAACGTAAGTGTCCTCTGTCTCAGTCGCCACAGAGCTAATTTCTGTAGTAGAAGAAAATATAGTCTAGAAAGAACCTAGCACCTCTTTCAACTGAAAAAGACCAATCCTCAAACAGCTTACTTTGGGCATAGCTCTGTTGGCTTTTAAGATTAGGCTCTGGTCCAACATCTTAGAACTTAGCATATGCTCAAAAGTGCAAGAAAAATAAATGGAAGAAAGGTAAACTAGAATAGTGTTTTATAGTAGTTGTTCAAACACAAGTTTTCCTGGTGTTACTGAATCACAGGCAGTTTTAGAAACAGAGACGGAAAAGCACAAAAGTGGAATGGCTTACCGAAGGTCACACAGCCTACCAGTGACGAAGTTGGGGATAAAATCCAAGTCTGTCTACTCCAGTGGTTCTTAACTTTTCTAGGCTCAAGGTGCTCTTCAGTAGACTCCAGGCTACCCTCAGAAAATGCGAGCTCTTAGTTTTCACTTTTTTTGACTGAAGAAAAATAATACAGCAATTCTTCTGCTGCAAAGAACTCAGAAAGACCACAACAGGTCACAGAGGTTTTTTTTAACACTCTGGATTCCTATGTGAAAACTCTGGGTTTATCTTGTGAATCATATTGCTAATGGGGTAGCCTATAATAGGTAGCCTATTAAATCCAGTTAAATCATTGGGAATGCTCACAGGACTAAGGACTGTGACATCAAGTCCTTCAACTGAAAGCTCTTTGGGACAAATAATCTCCAGTTTTGACTGCTAACAGGCAACATTTTAGTAATGCTAAAAAACAAGCAGCATAAGCACACAGCAGAAGCATTGTAGTGTCCATTGTTAGATGAGAGATTTCATATAACTTTGACTCCTAAGAATCTGGCCAAGTAGAAACTCTAGAAGGACTTTTCTTAGTGAATATAGGGGCATATAATTTTAAGATTTTGCTCCCAACAGCAGTTGCTACAGAGAGACAAAAGGTGCAAAGCATTCCTGGTGGGCATGGGGGATTTTAGAGATAAAACAGCTTGCATGAATCCAGTAGGATCTTCTTGATGAGAGACAACCCTCTCTGTTCTCCTGTTTTTGCCACCACCTTGAGGAAAAGGAAGGGATAATGGGGGTTTCTAAGGACTGAAATAGGAGGAGGGAGCAGCAAGTCAAAGATGCTTTTAAAGTAGCAATGAAAAATGTGCTGTTCAGCTAGAGTTGGCAGTAACAGTGATTGGGAGCAGCAGCTGCCCCTTCCATAAATGTCAATGCAGTGCACTGGCTTTTAGATACATATGTATACACACGCACATGCATCGACCACAGAGCTGACATGATGCTTCAGCATGTTGGTTACCTTGAGGGACATAACCAGCCTCCTGAAAGGAAAGGTAAATACTCTGCTTCAGCATGAAGGAGCTGCTCCCTGACTTGACAGCCAAAGTATGACTCTGAGAGACAGTGCTTGGCTTCTTCGAAAGAACAAAAGAGTTCATGTCACTGGAAGTTCATGCTGCTCTGAAACCAACATCCCTTCCTTTCCTCTTTATCATATGGTACATGAGCACCAGGGGTTTTGATCATGGTAAAATGCTCCTGATTAAGTGGGTGGAGAAATTTGTCACTAATGAATCTGCATTTGATGGTGATATGCAAATGTGTGCTAGTTTTGCTCCTATATTTCTGTGGATTACTTGATCCATGGAACAGTAAAGGAAGAATGTCTGTCCAGAGAACTTTGAAAAATAAGAGCAAAAAAAGTATTGGGGCTTCCTCAGTCTCATTGAGGTTGCTTGTATATAAGCAGATATGTAAGTGGAAGTAGGAATCTTTTGTGAGTTATAATTTTGGCCTGGTTTAAAAAAAGGTAGGTCATCAGGATATATCGAACAGGAGTCAAACTGAGCAAAACAACTCTTGTGCCATGGAGAGCTTCAATCTCTAAGTGAGGCAGCATTTATAATGCTACTAAAAACACAGCAGTAAACAAAGTACATGAAGGCTTGACAGCAGCATTAGCAAAGAGCCATAGTGAAATGACGGGGAAAAAAAAAACCCCATCACTGCTTACTTGCCAAATAAGAAAAATGAAACTGTTCTTGACAGATAAGACAATGCAGCTGTGGGTCAGAAAAGCTTTGTCTTTTATTTCTTTGTCACTGTGGATGAAGAATGGTGCTATTAGCCAGAAGAGTAAAAGCCTCTTCCTTTCAGTGTTCCCCCCAATTAGGGGAAACATATTTATATCTGAAGTTAAGATGCTAAGTTTTATACAGTAGGGAGGGGAAGAAAATCTAGAACATTCAGACAAATGGGAACACATTTCTCTATTTTTGTCTACTGATTTTTGAGGTTTTAAAGATATCTAACAAGAATGTGCATGTGTGTGCTATTTCTAGACCTGGACAAACCGTTCATGGCAGTGGTTGAATTTTGCCTCATTTTGCTGTAAATCATCTATGAACAGAATATAATTTTCTCCAAATTACTGCAAAGATTGAAAATTGCTGGCCAAGTAGTATCGTAGTGCTTATGGTCAGAAGGGACCTAAACAGATCATCAGGTCCGACCTCCTGCCCTGGGCAGGAATGGGTGCCGGAATCATATCATGCCAGCCAAATATCTGTCCAGCCTCCTCTTGAAGACACCCAAGGTATGAGAGGGGACCACCTCACTTGGGAGTCCATTCCAGACCCTGGCAGCCCTAACTGTGTCTTTGAGATAAGTCTTTTTAGATAAGTAATTGTGCACTGGGCAAGTGCATTCAGTTGCAGGAAAGAATCCTTGGTCCACTGTTCAGCAGTAAGGGCTTTTTCTTGTAAATATTAATGGGGAAATCTTAGCCCCATTTGCCACTGACTTTAGCAGAGCCAGGGTTTCACCCTAAGTCATCCAGATTCTCAATGCAGAGCATTTGGACACACAAATCATGCTGTATCTTTCTATTATTGAGTTGATGGAATGCCACAAATCAGATTGGTTTTGTGCACATTTGTGATTATCACTTGGAAATTCATTTTCTACAAATATATCACACAATTTATTTCAGTTTTGCTGTTCCTAAAAAGATACTTGCCTGGAAACAAATTCTTAATTAAAATATTCATGGAAAGAAATCCCAAAAGGTGAGTAGATGCAGTCGTAGAGAATTAATTTAGAGATTTGAACAACTACTCATGGAAACATTCAGCAATATTCACTGGGTTTAGATAACCTATTTATGTATATGTTCATTGTATACCCAGATACACAGTGACTTTTCAGGATGTTTTTGTATGACAAATTAAGGCAATTAAAATATAGAAGAAACAATTTATTATACCAAACTTGTCCCATGCACCCATTTCACATATTTCCTTTTGATACACTTTTTCACCTACAAGTTCTGGATGTTTCTGCTGTTAAGTCAGAATATGGCAGTTCTAACTTTTTAATCTGCTGTGGTTTAGGCAATGTAAGATCATAAATTCACCTGTACACTCTCCATCATACCTCTTCCTTTAAGAATTGACTACAAATAGGTTCCTCACTTACCAGCACCTTGGAAGTGCTTGGCCTCCATTTATTCCTAGAGCATGCTCAAGCCAAGGAAGGAAGCTGGGGGTCAGAGACAGGGATGTTACACACCAAAGCACACAGGCTGTAACCCTATACCCTTAACTGGATGCCTGTCTATTGCCAGAGCTGCCAGTCTGCATTTGGGTGAGGCAGTATTAGAATGCTAAATTGTTAGTTAAAGGAGAATTGGGCCCCACTTCACCCCCAAAGTTTGAAGCTCTGAGAGAACGGATATACGAAAGAAGCAAGCAATTGTCAGAACATTTACCTTTGACAATTATTAGATGTGATTGGGGAAAAAAAGGCATATGAAGGGGCTGGTGGGTTAAGTTAATATTATTAAATATTTCTCCAAGATAAATATAAAAGGCTGTGCTTTCAAAAAAGTAGGTATTATGTTAGCAAATCTGATTCCTTTTATAAAGCAATGGGGGAAATGACCATGGGTTTTGAATAGGGTTTTTTGCTGCTTTGTTCGTTTTTAAATAATGGAAGCATCTTTCTTACTTCTCTTCCTTTTTTTTTTTTTTTTCTTAAGAAAAGATTTGCCTTATACTTTGCCCATTAATCTATAGTGAAAGGGACATAGGTAAAAGGGGTCACTTGAACAAAGCTCTGTGCAGCCCTGGGATTTTAACTTCTACTCCCTAACCCACCTGGGGAAGGATCCTGATGACTTCAGTGGCCTCTGGATTAAACCCACTGATTTTTGAGCAACTGGTACAACTCTTAGTTTGGCCCCATAAATTTGATTTTGTTTTAAAGCATCTCATCTAAATGTTGCTGAGGCAGAGGCCAAGTGCTCTAAGGCTTTGGAAGACATTAGGTCAAACACTCAGTCCAGCCTTTATGCTGAAGGCTTTCTCTAGTCAGCCCAACTCTATACGGGTACTTTCAGCCTGAGCAGTCAAAACGATGATGATGTTAGTCATGGTGCTCTTTCCTGTATTATTGGCTACACAGACTTGTGTGCCTTAACCACTAAGTTCATTAGCCATTAGGTTTGGATGGAACTGTGACTTTCTTGACACGTACTTTTTCTTCCACCTGTGCTGTGATCAATATCAATATAGCAGAGCTTTAATCTTCATCATAGCAGAGCCTACTTGACCTGTGAAGATCTGTCCAAAGATCTGTGTTTCACTGTTTAATGGGCTGTAAGACTATATAGTTGCCTTGTATCTTCAACATGTATAGATGTAAAATTATGTCTAAATTTTAATATTTTGGGAAAAGAGACCTATTTAGTTGCTTTTAATTATTAGATTATGAAAACGATATGGAACACAGACAGGCATCTCTTCTGTACATGAGAACTTACAAGAAGCATGCTACTGGGAGCTCTTCTTCAAGCATCTTATCTCCAGTTTAATTTTATGAACTACAGGTGAATTTAGGATTCCATCTCTTCAAAGAAAAAATTGTGTTTAACTACATCTGCTTGGAGCTATAGACAGATACCCACAAGCAAAAACTTTAAAATAACAGTTACAGGGCTTTCCAACTTTCAGCAAATATTTGTCATATGTATTTAAAATCAGGCTACAGGCATTTTGCATGCATTCTACTATCCCCTCTGCGCTGTATATGCCTGCCATCACTTGTGGCTCTGGTAGTCATATTACCAGCTTACAAAGGGTTATGATAATCAAGTCTGTCAGTGGTACAATTGGAAATGGTAATTGAAATTGAAAGTGGTATCTCCCAGGCTCCCTCTATTTCAGTATCTCTCGTCCCCTGCTAGGAGCCCTGAAATACACCTTGTGTTTGTGTTCCAAGGAAACACTCGACAATAAAGTGGTTGTCGAGCTGGCTTTTGTTTTGATCAGATTCTGCTGTTTATATGAAATGGACTCATTTCTCTGCGGCACTCAAGTTTTATTGCACAGCAGGTTAGAGCTGGTTGGGATAATATTTGTTCCACATGCATGTCAGCATAATGAATGCTATCATCCCCCTGGTCCCAGTACTTGCAAATATAAAAACACAGATTTATATAAACAGAGGTTCAAAGTTTCCTGGGAAACCTACTGATCTGATGGCTAGAGCCTCTTTATAAGGCCAGCAGTGGTACTGTGGTATGTGTTACAGTTTGGAACTCCCCTTGCCTTCTCCCCAGTGGACTCCCTGGTCCCTGCATTGCTTCGCATTAATTGCACCACTGACAATATACAGCAAAATGCCTTGAAAACTTTGTTGTGGAACCATGAGGTGAGAAAAACAATAATGTATGGCACTGGCTTTAAATAGGTGTTCTTTTTTTCACATTGTATCGGTTGCTGATTCTTCCATTGTCTCTCTCAAGGCCCAATCCTGGCCCTAATTAGCAAACATCTTTCTTTTAATTTAGCTCTATCTTTTCCTAGCACACTGCCAGAAATGCTGCACACCTGCCAGCTGCACAGGAGAATGTCTAAAATTCAAAGAGAGAAACCTTTCTTCAGTGTAGTGAAGCCAGGCATGCTGGCTAGTTAATGGGAGATCTTGGGATAGAACCTATGAACTTCATGCAGACATCTTTAGTGCCTGACGATACCAGAACAACTAGATATCTCTGAATGTGATAGAAATTGGGAGCCAAGACATATCCTGTCATATCATGCCTAGTCGATTTAGTTAATAGGCAGTGTTTTAAAGGAAGCAAAGCCTGATGCACCAGCCATCAGCTGTCAGTCAGAATGTTTCTGTATTTAACAGGGATCCCAAACATGTACATCAGGCATCCAGGATGCCTCAGCAGGAAGCCTCTGAAACGTCTGCCTGAGCCTTTCACTGCAGGATGGTTATTTTTCTGAGTTTGTTTCCCTCTTAGCCATTTCCCCCAGCTGTTCAAAAACATAGCCAGACCTGAATAAGCTTGTTTTGTGCATCTTCCTCGATTAGTCACTGCTTTTATAATAACCCAGATTTCAGAATGATTCTGTTACAGGAAATTGACTGCTGACTTTGAACCTGCGCTTTCAGTCTTTTGGTTGACAAATCCCAGCAAAAAATGCATATGTTTCAGCACTGAAGTGACATGATTTTGTCCTTCATGTGTGTAACAGACAGCAGTGGATGAAGTGTCTGGGAAGTTGAGGCCCATTGGTGTATAACAAACCTCAGGGGAAACTTGACTTGCTATTCTGAATTCTCAGGAGAAATTGCAAAAACTTAACATGCATGCAAAGTTGTCACTTCAGGAGTTCACCGAGATGCAAAATACAACATCACAGATGTTTACAGGCATTTTTTTTTTAATCTAGATGGGGAGATAATTTACACAAATATGAAAAAAGAGAATGTTTTTTAAATGATGGTTCACCAAAGGGTTTTGAAGTCAAGGGGGAGTCTGCTAAAGTAGTCTGTTGATAGCTCTGTTGTGTTCCAGGCTCATCTGTCACTTTGTCCCCCCCCCCGCCCAATGAAATGGGTAACTGAGTCAAGATTTTTACCAATTATTTTGTGTTTGTTGGCTCATTGTTTTCAGGGTTTTTTACTATTTATGGCCCTACCAGGAATAATAATAATATGTTTAAAGCTGCCTTTGAGACTACCATTATCATCAGGACTGCAGAGAAGATTAAAATCTCCATTACAATACATTGTCTGTACAGCAGGTACAATGACAAGGCAAATTCATTGCAGCAGCCTTAGTGGTAGATATATGCCTACGGACAGAATAAACACATAACCCTGCAGCTTATAAATACAAAAAAGCCTGGCCTGAACCTCTTTTGAAAGAAAAGGGTGGGTGGGGGGGGATGCATCTTAAAATGTTTTGTCTGCCTCTGTTGTTGAAGAGATAAATGGTTTTCGCTTAAAGGGGGATCCATTTTGAAATGTTTCAATCCTCACTCCCACTTTGCTGCCTCATAATAACAACCAAATTCTCTAGATTGCCTAGCAACCAATAGTTTGACATCCTGTAGCTCAGCCACAGGGTAGGTGTGACAGGCTTTATAGTGGCCACAAAAGTACAGAAGTGCCGTAATGGAAATTAACTAAAAATTGGCCTCTGAACAGCCCTGAATGGAAGAATGTTAAGAGAGCCATATATGGACTAGCACAAGCAGTTCTCCTGTGTTTCCCATTTATACTATTGCTAGGAGATTGAATTTAAGCTTCCAGACAAGCCTGAGGCAGACAAGATAAAAACGTTGAGTTCCAGCAACAAAATACATTTTCCTGCATTCAGATTCTAGGTTGTGTCTGACTGCTCCATATATCTGAACTCTTACTGTATCCGTTTTACTCCACTAGATAGCAAAACATTAGAAGTGTGATTAGGTCCCCAGCCTACACTGCATTTTATGAGCAGAAGGGATTCTTCAAAAATGATGAGAAAAGAATGGCAGGGAGGCAAATGTACACATTACAATGTGCTTTTAACATTCCCGCTTACAAAAGAACACAGATCACTATAGACATTCAGGCAATTTTTTAAAGGCAGGTTCCTCCTCCTCCTATCTCCTCTGCCCTTTCTTGCGTGGCTACCACTCTAACATCAGAGTCTTTAAATATAAGAACATACCAGAGGAAAAGGAAAAAAGGAGCACACTAGATCTAAGAATGCTATATTAATCACGTATTGGGTGTGTTGTTTTTCTCCTCTTTGTCTTTTTTAAAGGAGCAGCACCAGGGAAAGGGAAGCCGTCTGCAGAGCCTGTGAAAGCTGAAAATCCATGTGATACAGAAAACATCTCCAGTAATGATGGTATGGATCTTCATTTTACTGACTCTCCGGGCAAGTCAATCATGCTGGCTAATAGAACTGGTGGAGATACCCATTTTAAATCCAAGCACTGTCAGGTTAAGTTAGTCAAATATTAAAGAATAGATTTTTGCCCTAGGTGAATCCTTTCAATAAGTTAACATTTGAGAAATGCCAGAAAAAATGTTAATGCGACCCACACTTATTCCTTTGACTTCCTGTTGCCTGCTAGTGGCAAGACCACAGATAGTCCTATAAACCTGCACAGTCTTTTAGCTAACAGACCTGGGTTTGGTCCTGCAAGCTGCTAACCCCAGGACCCAGATCCTGAGAGTGGTAGTACTGAGTTCAAATGCGTAGCTAAGTGAGCTTAGTGTTAAATCAAAGTCCTTGTGCTCAGAACATTTTAGAGACAAGCCCTATAGATGGTATCAGGGTATTATTCTGGACTGGCTCTTGTAGCTTAATAAAAATATGTAATGGTTCTTTTCTAGCTGAGAGCTAATTAGACTCCTACACATGTAGTAGCGGCATTTTTGGAGTTGTAAGGCACTGAGCACTTGTCACCATTTATTTTGGTAGCCTCTCTATAGTTAAGACTGATTTGGATTCCCTGCTCCCCCACACACATTTATTTAATACACACAGTGGGTGCATCTACACATGCACATTTACTGCACAGTAATTTAAGTTACTGCATGGTAACCAAAAATTACTGTGCAGTATGGGCGCGCATCTACACATGCACACCTATACTGCACAGTAAATATGGCAACCTACACCAACTTGGGCATAAATTTGATACCTACATCATGCAGGTATCAAATTTACACCCAATTAGTTACTGCGCAGTAGTGCACATGTAGATGCCTTGCTTTAGGCCCAAGTCAGTGCTTTAATGGCTGAACGTATAGATGCTGGCTTAAAAAACATTTATTGCATGGTGAATGCACGTGTAGATATGCCCAGTATGTACTTCTTGACATTCAACATTTTTCCTTTTCAGGAAGGTTTAAAAAAAAAAAAAAAAATGGTTGCAAGGTATATAAGACTGGAAATAGATGCTGCCTTTGTGCCACTATAAACATTTTTATGGTGTCAGAAAAGCCAAGCAAAAAGACATCCATGCCCCTTGTCACATCATAAAAATTTGTGGACATGACATCGGCAGTATGAGTTTGTCACTGTTTTTCAGCAGATATCTTTAAGGTGAGAGAGTGCAGGCAGCCCAGAGATGCGCACACTCTCCAGCCTCCCTGGACAGGCAGCATCCCCTGCTTACAGAAACATACCTTTAGTGTTGTCTTGCAAGATTGGGCCCCAGCAGCTTCTGGGAGCAACACGGGCCTAACCCTGTGGGACAATGGGCGAGGTCCATGTGGCCCACTGAAGTGGATCGGCTGTGTTGGGATAAATCCCAGTGCTGATGTGCTTCATTTGGCAACATTGGTTTATACCCAAATGCTGCTTTGTGCCCTTCTCTCCACCCATGACAACGCATCCCACCACAACATTTGAAACGCTATCTGATTTTGATATCAGATGGTACAAGGGGCAAGTGTTCAGGAACAAAAAAAAAAGGTACAAGAAACTGCTATTATTTAAATACTAACTGTGATGCCGCAACCCTGGACCTATGGAACAAAAAAGAAAAACACGCAGTGATGGTAAGTGCTTTTATTGTCAGGCTTTTGGTTTATTTTCAAAAAGGAAAGGAAAACCAAGATCTGGAAAAAGAACATATACCCCTGTAGCATCTTTTCCTGGCATTTACCACTGGAGTGAAGTATGATCATGTAGCCAGTGTGTTACATGCTGTATCAGAAAACAACTGATTTAGCCATACGCTATCTATTGAAAGGTAGACTGAAGATGTATGTGAGCCCAGCATGAACCTTTGTTTAAACTCTTATCTTCGAAGTTGTTCTGCTCCTGTGTACTTCATGAGGTCTGCAGGAGAGAGAAGAGCAAAGCATTTCTGCACACATCCAAATGCTGTAGACAAGAATTATGATACTGGGAGAAATGGTTGCTTCTCCATAACTATAGTTTGTTCCGGGTGTTCCCAAATACAGACACAATTAACTTAAAAGACATCCAAACCTTTTGCTGTTTTAAGGATTAAGTCTCATTGATTTTTTTTAAGTTTGGATAAATCCAGTGCTATTTAAGATTAGAAATGGCTTCTTTTAATTATCCTGTAAAGTGTCTCGGCCCCATTCCACTAGCCCCAGGAGGGCTTATTACTTCCCAATGGACAATCTAAGAAAATTTTATTAGCTACCCCTTGGCAGCCTGACTCTCTTGTTTTTGTTTAATTTTCTGTAAGAGGCCACAGTGCTAAGAGCTTTATAAATGCAGATAGTTTAAACAGATGGATTAGATCTATTTAAATATTGGCTCATCTTGTGGGCAGTTTTCAAGGATGGCAATACTAATATATTTAATAAATTAACATTATTTGAAATCTGGGCATGATTTTCCTTCATTAAAGCTGACAGAAGCAGAGGGAAAGCTTGTCTGTGTTTGTGTATGTATATAGAGAGCTATATCCTACTGTTGCAAAATCTGTCAGCAACCAATGCAAAGAACCTGGGGTGATGCATTGCTTGTATCCAGCACATTCTCACTGATTAGTAGTTTTAATGATTCTGGAATACACCTCAGGTAATCTATTTCTCAGTCTGCTTTTCTGCTGGCAGATTTTTTTCCAGCAAAGTTTCAAAGCATACAAGGAGAATATGGATGTTGGTTCCCAGCCATTATTAGCTTTGTCACTCTGTTCACTTCTTTAAAAATAAATTCATTCATTCCTTTTATTTCAGTTTTTTAGAAGACTGCACAATATTATTGCCACAATAGAAAGAGGGCGGGGGGGGGGGGGAGATTAAAAGATACTTTAGGAAATTCCAGCGCCAAGAACCTTGTTTGAAAAATAGTTAGTGCTTCCAAGTAAAAACGGCATACTTAGCTGTCACATCACTTACAAAAAATCCTATAAAATTATAAAAGCAAGGAAGTGAGTTGTAAAGGATATCACAAATCTTATTCTTTCCATATAGTAAACTTTAACAAATAACTATCATGTAAAAAGGAATGCATATTTCATCACGGCAAAATTTTAACTCTAACCCAAAGTGAATATCATTCTTTCCACAATAACCTGGGAATGCATACAAATGTGTTATATAAAAAAAATCTGTATATGAAAAGAATTCAACATTGATTAGGAAAGGTCTGGCAAAACTAACTATGCTGGAGAATAATAGCCTGATCCTGCTCTCGTTGGAATCGAGATATCAATACCTTTCTTTCATTTCACCTCTCTCAGCACTGCCCTTTCCTTTTCCCTATCTTTTGTATTTAAATGACTTTATTTCTGTTCTTTGAGTACCCCTGTTCTCTGCATGTTCATTTATAGCATTTTTAGAATAGCCTACAAAAGCTGTACCTTTCTGAATGAGTTAGGCACTGAGGTGCCACCCTACCCTGTCTTCTGACTACAACAGACAATCTTTCAGAATAAAATTAAAAATCCCTTTCTCCCCTTATATCTGCCTTTCATGTTTATGTTGCAAGCTGTGATTCTGGCTGGCTGGCCTTCAGTAACTAATTTCACCTTCTCTTAAGGATGCACCCCATGGAGGTTGCCGTGCCATTAGTAACATACTCTCTATATAAGTTTAGTTACCCTATAGTTTTTTCTCTCTTCTTCTTCTTGTACATTCACCTGTAGGTCTAAATTTTTCTTTAGAGATGTTGAGAGCCACAAAAGAGCCCACAGCCAAAAGGAGAAAAGTCAGAGGAATGATAAAAAACTGTACAAATATAAAGGACCAATTTTGAAATAAATATATAGAGAGAAATCCAGAAGAGATCTGTATTCCATCTATATTAATAAAAAAATGCCATTCCTGACTAGGGAGTACATGGTTCAAGATATGTTGAGCTTCACTCAAATGCTCGAGTGTCCCAGAGATGCTGAGCCTTGGGTTTACAGTTTGGTACTTCTGGTAGGTGTTACAAGGCTCTTAACCTACCTCTTTGATAATGCTTCTAAAGAGCTGGTTTTAAAAGGCCTCCCAACTGGGGTGAAACCTTGAAACCACTGAATAATTTCACAAAATTCCTATTAAATTCAAGGGAGTTGAACATTATCCCAAACTCCCACCTACCAGAGCAGGATGTACTAACATCCGTAAGAGACTTCAATGAGACAGGCAAGTTCTTAGCTCTTCTCAGGATTTTCCCTGGAATCAGTATTTGTGCTGTGTCCTCTGTTGAGGGAATTTAAGATTTCTTCTTGGCAGTAATATTTACCCAATTTCAGGACCACCTATTTCCATGGGTTGGATTTCCTCCACCCACCAATGGGTAGTTATTCCATGACCCAGATGTAGCCCTGTGGACCTCCCAGATCACCCTGTGCTATAACCTGGAATATTTATTATAAATTTCAGTTTGTCTTAGGGAGGGTTGGCTAGAAGTATCTTCAGAGCCTGCATTTATTGATGTTCCATAAATGGCCACCTGGGTATAACTGTGCATTGCATGCATATGATTGGCTGCTTGTAACTTAAAAGGCATTACTTGTTTTTGATGCTTCACTCTGGCAGGTCTCAGCTTCTATTCATTCACAAATTCAATTTGTAAGCAGTTTGAAATATGAACCAGGTCCTTTGTTAACAACCAAATTAAGTTGGCTGACACTGAGGTTTTAAAACACTGCTAATGCCTGTGCACAAAGATCCCTTTCCTTAATTAAGCATTTCATATTTGCTATTCAAATACTTATAAAAATAATACCCAAAACATAGATAACACATTTTTGCAGTATAGCTCTATAATCTGGGCTGAATATTCTTCTTCAGACACATTCATGGTATACATCAAATGAGCAATTAACGTGTCCGCTCTGAATATATGTGATGAAATAATTCATCAAAATCCTAAAAGGTGTATTGACATGATATTGATTCAGAAGGATATTCATGCTGCTTGGGTCCAAGCAGTTGCACTTTCAGCTACACTCTTCCCCCCTCCCCTCTTGCAAAATTTTCAAGCAGGTCTCATGCTTTTCCAGAGAGATGCTTGCAAAAGGCCATGATCAATTTACAAAAATGTACCCATACCAAACAATTAGGGGTACCATCAGCTTCAAAAAGTGAATCCCATTTGAGACCCATAAAAATAAGGCAGTTAAAAAAAACAGCATAGAAAGTCTATCCTGAAATCGTTCCACTGTATTCAGGTGCAGCTCATATCTCATGTACTCATCTCCTGTACCATATGCTCTAGGATTGCTTTTAGCAGCTAAATATTTAGAGACAGTCCACAAAAGGCTCCAATTTTCTCATCAAGATCCAGACCCAAATTTAATTAAAAGCTTAAAGGTGTTTGAATCCAAGGTTTCAGTTTGGTCTGCTATGGAGATTTTGGAAATTCAGAGCTAGTCCCAAAGTCTGGAGGAATCTTGATGCAAAGCTGGTATCTTTAGTAGTTTTGAAATGTATCATGTTACTGATCTGTTCAAAATGGTTTAATTATTATTGTAAATTAGAGTGGTCTCATATAAGATACATCTTCACAGACTTACACTATTGAGTGTTTTTGTGTAAAGACTGAATGCTGTTCTTGTATTTTAGAAGCATCTCTCACTTGTCATGGTAAATTTTGACTGAAGTTTGACAGCCTTATTGTTTTATTTTCAGCTGAAATGAATAGCCAGGTTGAAAGTATAAATGAATCTACAGAAAGCCAGCCAGAAGATTAACTAATAGGTAAGTATCTAATGACAAGTGTTTTCACTGCAAGAATTCATATCCATAATGGGTCCATCTGGGGGAGGGGGGAAAGAAAGAAAGGTGTCACAACCATCATTAGAATATAGAAAACCGGAAAAAGAAACATAGACCAGAAGGAAAAAGATACATTTATTATTTTTCTTAGCTAACATGACTTACAGTCTACAAAGCGTAAAGCTATCTATTGGACTTTAATTGTCAAATAAATGTTATGATACCATGCTACAACTGTAACTGATTTAGACAGTGCACAGTCTCATATGATCAAAACCCTAGACAGCAGCAACATAAGTAATGGAAGAGTAACTGAGTGAACATTTTTTGTCATTGCTTAGGAAAATGACAAACATTTTATACTGGTTGGAATTTAGTTCAGTTCTCTGAGATCTATATTCTGGGAACAACAGGTCTGTGTCAGGAGGGTTTTATTGCCCTTGGCTCTACAATGCCTGAAGTCACTTCTAACTAGACTGCTGTAAAAACAAGGCTGAAGTCAGTGAGCTGCCTTTTTGAGCTTTACTGCTTTATATACTGAGTGATAGTGCCATTGCAGAAGTACATACGTGATGATTGTTATTGCAGCTGAAATGGGAGAGAATAGTTAGGCTTGTAGACATAAGCAGCCTGACGCATAGATAAAAATGAGTAAGCTGCAGGAGATACCAAATTCCATTGCACACCCCAATTACACAAAGCAATTTTGATCCCTAACAAAGATGTGAAGTTCTGAAGCATTAATGCACACCTCTCCCTCTTTGTAGGACTGTTATAAGATGCCAATATCATATACAGCAAGATGGGTTATTTATGCTTGTAATGGGATTTCATGTAGCTCAAGACCGAATATAGAAGCTTTACAACAGTGCCAGCTGTGTCACCAAGATTTAAAAAACAAGGTCTTATGTCTGTGTGTACCCCTTTGTCCTTGTCAGTATCTTGACAATACACTGCCATACTGCTGGAGAGAGAGAAATATGGCTGATAGGATCCCCATTAAAAACTACTGAAGCAAAAAATAAAGCACCTCAAAAATCAAAATATTACTTATGTAGGTCTTCCTTTTTCTCACCATTTATTAGTTTCTGATTATCCATTGCATTAAAAGGGTAGAATGCTTGTCATTAAACAATTGATCGAAAGGTTAATACCACCATTGATTTAAAAATATGTATATTTGACAGTCATAACAGCTTTCACCCAATCTGCAAGATGTTTCAGTCTTTCACACCATGTTTCTCACAAAATACATATACACCTCAATATATTTGGGGTGATGTCACCTAATTGTATTTGAGGTAGGTGAGATGGTGATGATGATGATGATAAAAAGATGTAGTACTTAGCCCTGCTTCTAGCTAATTAATCCTCTCATTTACAAGGTGAACCATGGCAGTATTACCTCCTTTCCACAAAGGGAAAATGCCGGTCAGAGAGCCAGAGTGGCTTGCCTAGTGCTACAGAGCATGGTTTCTCAACCTCTTTCTTCCTGAAGCCCCCCCCCCGCCACTTCCAGCATGCTATAGAAACACCATGGCCCAGCTCCCCAGCCCTGCCTGCACAGCCCCTGGTGTGGTGGGTATGGCTTAGCAGTGGGGAGCCCCAGGGCCCTATTCACCTGAGCAGCAGCAGTGCAGAGTCCGGTCCTCAGTGCCACCCACAAGCAGGACAGGTGGGGTGGGCTCACCCCTGCCCCTTCCTTGGCACTCACCTTAGCCCTGGGGGACCAAGGTGGCTCTTCCCCACGTGGGGCCAGGCAGACCCACTGAAACCTGCTCACAGTCCCTCAGGGGACCACAGACCCCTGGTTGAGAACCAGTGCTACAGAATATTTTAATGGCAGATCCAGGATTAGAACTAAGGACTCAGCTGCTCGCAACTTTGCGCAAGCCTCTAGACTATTCTGCCTCTTTGCTTTAATTACAAGCAGAGGGTCCATACAAAACCAGATTGATCAATTTGCTAAATTTCAAAGGTATGATCCTTTCTTGGGTCACTTAGAGCCAAGCAGATACCTCTGGCAGAGTTGCCGGGTATTATTTTCAGATTTTTCCAAGGACTGGTCACCAAAATGTGTACTAAAAATCCCAGCAAACCTGCTGTTGGTATCAAGAAACTGAAGGCTTGTTACTCAGCATTGTGGTGAAGAAAGAAATGATAATCTGTAGCATCCATCACAACCATGAGTTAAAATACAGCTGAGACTACAGCCTCAGGGCTCCTGTGGTTGGTTGGTGTCCTCCCATCCATTTTGTTATTGCCTTTATTTATGTTAGTGCCTTTATTTTATGTCCATTTGAGGAGCCAGGTTAGCAAATACCTACACGGCATTAACACTGGGGATCCGTGAAGTGGTGTTTGCAAAGGGAAAAGACAGTTTGTTCCTTGTGTAGAAAAGCCATGGTATTTTTCAGTGTATACAAACCAGCTGTTATATTTGCAGCCCTGTGGACTATGAATCTAAGGGCAGGAGAAGGGGACAAGTCCTGGCTTCAAAGAGAAAACAGTAAGCCCCTGTGTGAACAGTCAGTTGTGCCTCTGGGAATCGCAGGCAGACTCACTGTAACAGAGGAGGAGGAGAAGTGTGCTCATGGCTCATGGGCATTGCAAGCTGAAGAACAGAAATGTTGTGCTCTTTACCTGCGTGTACTCAGTGTAGTGGACGTAAATTGCAATCTTTAACTTTGTTGTGAAATACTTATGGAAGGGCAGAAAGGGCCATCATTCCCACAGTAGTGTCATGGCACAGATTTGAAAGATGAGCAAGAAAGACTGCTGAACAGCATTGGACCAGAGCTCTTCTTATCTAATAGCCTAGGCACAAAATGTAACACACAATATTTACGAGTATGGAGAGACATGTGGACTAATTTAGTAGTTAGTTCATGGGGCAGAAACCAGCATTAACCTTGTGAAGGTTTTCTTAGCATGAAGACTCCTGACTGGCTACACCACTCCGAAGAGCTCTCCATGTTGGAGACACTATAGAAATCATGACATCTTATTTCCCAGAGGTTATGTGATGCCTATGTTCTGTGTAGTTTTTGGAAGCCAGCATGTTAGACAACTGTGCTTAAAAGGACAAGAGTAGACATTTGGGTCTATGAAGATATTGGGTTTGTATTTAATTAGCCATGTGTTTTTTCTCCTCCTGTCACACAGGAACGATAGGAGAAGAGAACAATGGGGTGAAACTCGACCGGCAGTCATTGGCATCGTATGGCATCATTCTGACTATCAGCAGAAAGAGCACCAAAAATGTGCTCAGTGGGATGGATGGGAGGGGGAGGGAGGTCAGGGAAAATGAATCTTTGCTTTATTTCCTCTTAATTCTTGGTTGCATTTTGTTCTGTAAACCTGTTTAAAAGAAACGGAGCTTCCCAACTTTAGTTGTGGTGTCCCAGTTCTAACATTTTTTGCATTGTCTCTGCAATTATAGCAACTTCTTTTGAACCAGCAGACCAGATCAGAGCTAGTTTCCACCCCCACCCCCTCATTGTTAGCCTCCTGACTTGTTTCCCACTTATGGTGCATTATTCAGGGTGATCTATGGGAATGGGACTTCCCCCCACCCCCCCCCCCCCACCTGCTATTCTCTGGGATATGTTTGGGGGATTTGTTTTGAGAGCATGAACATTGCAAAGAAATGTTATAATCCACAGAGAACAGCTGATCTTAGGACTTTAAAGGAGCAACTGTTCCAGCCTACCCAAAAGAGCGAAGGTACTGCAGGCTGCCACCTCCTGCCACTTCCAGGACTGTCAGTAGGAACTTCTGACTGAATGTGCCAATGCAAAATATTTAGAGTTTGGGAGACCCTGATTACTGCCACCTTTGAGCTAAGAAAAAAGCTAACAGGATCTTTTTAGTGCATGATAGACTCAGACTTGTGCTTTAACTGTACAGGCTTGATGTTTTGGGACCTCGTTGCTCCTTTGTTCACTGAATGGAAATGTCTTTTGCCCACTCTAGATCTCTTTAAATCTAAAATACGATTAGCATCTACTTTGCAGTGGATCAGCTGGTGGTATAGACTGTGATTGAAACTGCTACCACATGACCTAGTGTAGTTTATAAAATAGATTATATTCTGACCTCTGCGAATTGAGGCTGCATGCCTAAAAATTAGTATTTCAGATAAATATTAAAGTACCTGTGGGCAGTTAATGTTTTGTTGAACTTGTGGGTAATGGAGGATAACAGGTATTAAGCATCCAACTTATCTTTAAATATGGCTTATGGCTTTAACAACTTCACTGTTCCTGCCCTCATTATATTTTCTTCTGCATATGCACGGTTTAAAAAAAATGCAATTAACAGTTATTTGGTTAAGAATGTTTCACCATATGTCATTTGTTCTGCCAGCAAGTGCTGCGTTCAAATAAAAGTGGGGGTTTTAATGTACACTTTTCAACTGTACTGTAAATTAAATTGATACACGGTACACAACACTGAGGGAGCTCACAGCATGGGTCCAGGGTTTGATGTTCTACAGACTACATTTCAGCTGCTTTTAAAGACAATTAGCCATTGAAAAAAATAGTCTGGGTTCTGTTCTTTTTTTCTTGAATATGAACAAACACTGAAATAATTATTTATTGGCTTGCAAAAAAATGAAGACTGGAAGATGTCAGCCCTGTTTTGATTATTAGTGATAATGGACTTACCTAGATGTAGCTGTGAGCAGACTATGCCCCTAAATGCATGCACTAGCAGCTATACAGTTTGATTGCTGCTGGCATGTGCAGGCTGATTGGAAATGGTGACAGGACAAACAAGGATTTGAGAGTAAAACAGGAGCCCCAGGCTTGTCCATATGAGCATGGCCTCTGGCAATGCTGCCTAGCATGTTCAAGCAAACTGTTCTTTTGTATTTCTCACACAGGAGCTATAAAGCTCCTTTAGGATCAGGGGGATATTGTCGACTGTCACTTCCTATAGTGTCTTGAACCCTTCATGACAATAGCATTAGGGAAGATGGGGAAGGGCTCATTTATAAAAGATTTCTGTTTGAAGACTAATGGATGTTTAACACGAGTGTTGATCAGTTTTGAAAGGAGCAAGAGCTCAGATGCAATGCATCCAGTTACTTCATTTTAATACGTCACCAGGGTCGTACTATACTTGCTATGTTGGACTTCTCATTCCCTTTGAAGCTCCTGTGCCTCTTGACTCTCCTGTCTCTGTTAGCTTGACAGAAGGTATCTCTTGCTATATGTCATTTTCCTGCTGTCTCCTCATTTGTTGTTTCTGGTTGATTAAAATTCGATAAGCAAAGGACTTGAGGCTGGGTATCAGCCGCATACAGCACATTTCATACAGCACATTTCCATATCAGATGTATTTTCTTCAAACAGCCTTTCATAAAGGAAGAATTAGTGGCTTGGAGGTGAGAGAATAAATTCA
Source organism: Alligator mississippiensis (assembly GCF_030867095.1). Taxonomy (NCBI): domain Eukaryota; kingdom Metazoa; phylum Chordata; order Crocodylia; family Alligatoridae; genus Alligator; species Alligator mississippiensis. The sequence continues at coordinate 218,982,003 of NC_081824.1, read as the reverse complement.
TTAGGTAACTAGCATTAATTCTCCTTTTTTGTATTCCCTTTAAAAAGAGAGAGATTGAAGGCCTTTACCTAGCAGAGGTAGGGCAACTCCTTCATAAAGCAGAAAATGTGTTTGGAAAATCAAACGCTTTATGCTTTTCAAATTCCTCTAGAATACAGAAGGGACCCGAACCCCAGCTGGTATACATTTGAGCTGAGGATCAGGCCCTATATGTTCGAGGCTTAGGCTGAACATGCATGCTGGTATCACACTCTCCCACGTACACTGTTTAAGAACCACAGTATATTCTCTACCCCTCTGACAAGCAAATTTTAGTTTCATCAAGGAGCAGAGAAAGAAGATTGACAAGAGACTGAATGGAGGGCAGCATTAAAATATTTAAAAAACGAGAAGAGAATCCTCATGCTTCTTGTGAAGACTGACTGATATTAAAAATAATTAACGACAAAAATACTTCACTAGCGTCTGTTCTAACCCGTGACTAATTTCATTGCCATTCTTGCTTAACCTTGGTCTGCTGGCAGCAACAATTCTTTGAAGTGGTAGAAGATTTGCCTGAGGATGCTGCAGCAAAGTGTGAAGCCAAGGCAGGTAGTGTAGAATAAGAAAATGTATGAGTTGATTAAATCTTAACAGTCCAATTTTCAGACATGACTGTGGCTTGGTTTTCCTCCCTCCCTCCCTCTCTCTTTCCCTTCCTTCCTTCCTTCCTTCCTTCCTTCCTTCCTTCCTTCATGTGGCTCTAGGGTAGAATTGGTTTAGCGTTTTTTAATAAATAAATAAATGATTTTTGTTCATTTGGGCAATGTGAGTTCTTCAACTTCTTTAAATACTGCTGGACCAGTGCACCCTGAATGCGGTACTATTGATTTTTTGCTAGAGCTACAGAAGTACAGGGAAGTAGTCTCTGCAAAGAATTAATAACAGAAATGGAGTAATTGCACCATAGCATAGATTTTAAGAACTCAAATTTTATCACAGCGTGTGGCAGGTAGAGAATAGAAGCCCTACATTAGTGGTGTTTGCATACATAGCATCAAAATATGCTTTTAATGTAATAGTTCCAATTTTTAAAAGTGCTCATTCTAGAGTTAGGAGCAACAATCTATTGTTCCTCCAGTGAGTGACTGCTTTGATGATGGACAAGTTTCCTTTCATAGAAGCTTACAAAGGAGACATCTGAGACTCTGTCTGTAATATTGGGTCACATATTCACTGCAGCTAATTGTAAATCTTTCTATGAAGCACTGAAAAGCCTCTTTGTGAATTAACACTGTTCTGCTTTATGCACTTGATTAAAAAAAAGACATTTCTCTATATGCAGTGCATGTCTGCTTTGCTTTTAAAATTACAAAGTTAGCAGAATATGTTGGATATATTTTCTTGGGAAATAGGGTTTTTATCATATGATTCATCAAGGATTTGCCTTACCCTAACATTTGTGATATACAGGAAAGTCAGAAAAATGAAATTTTTCTTGATCAAAAATATGTTTTTACTTAAATGCAAATAAATGTAGTCTGTTGCTTGCAAAATGTCTTCTGATATATGCTAGTGGCTAAATAGGTTAATACATGCCTCTTTTTGTTAATCTGCCATTTAAATGCTGAATTTGCTTATGGATCTGTTCTTTTCTCCTTTTGTCTGTGCCATACATTTGAAAACTTAAGGAAATGATGCCTTCATACTACAATGTTTGTTAAAGCAGAATATTAATAAAACTTGTTCAGAGGACAAGGCTGTGCAGCTTGTGTGTTTCCAGCTTTGCTGATTATGCAACAATCATTTTTGTGATTAATAATGCATATTTCAGATTGAAGTGTAAGAGTGCACTTCAGATTCTTTATTTAACTGGATCTTTCACCTGCTAGTTATTTCTTGTTAGAAATGGATACATCTGAGGGATTTTGAAAGACAGTAATCAGAGAGAGAATCAAAGCTTCTCAGCCTGAGGGAGAAAAGGTTGATCGGTTATCGCTAAACGAGAGACTTTATAAAAAACCTGGCAGTTATACTGATCCTATTTCTCCATCATGGTATACTTTGTATAGTCATTTATATCAATACAGACTGACTGTGAAGGGGATTCAAAGTGCTGTAAAATCAGAATGGTGATGTTTTACACCTATACATAATGCAAGACACAGACCTTCTCTTTCCCTCTCTAGTTTACTGCTACATATATGTTCCAGGTTTACAGCATTTACTGGAGGGGTTTAGGTTGCAGCCGTGTTGGTCTAAGGACATAGGCATGGTCTAATAAAAGATATCAAATTCACCGAAGGAACCTTGTCAGCATTTACTGGTGCTTTTAAGGGGGAGAGGAAGTCTGAGAGTGGTGTTTCTCAAAGCATTTAGTAAGCTAAACTATTTGAAGCCATGCAAGATGAGCACCAAAATTTCCAGGCAAGCATGTGGAAGTGGTTGCAAAGGAAATAGTTAATAATGGCTAAGTACAGATGTTCCAAAAGTCCAAGGAGGAATCAATCTAACTTTCGCAGCTTCCTGTAAGTGGCCTAGGTTAGATTGGTAGTAGACGGTATGAATGTTTGCACTTTGGTGGAAGAGGGCATGCAGGCTGCCTGCACTGGCTGAGGTCAGCAGGTTGGGGGTGCTCCTGCTCACTTCCCAGCATGCCCTGCAGGCATCCTGGGTTGCCAGAGGCTGCCGAGCACCTGGGCTACCCATGATTGGCTGCTGGGCACAGACGGGCATGTCCCCAACTCCCTGACACAGCAACACAGACTCTCCCTGTGCCCAGCTGTAGGCTTCCAGGAAAGCCCCAGAGCAAGTGTCCTCCATCATGACTTGCATGTTCCTCTGTGTCTCAGCATGCCCAAACCTTGCCATGGCACCCTACTGCCCATACCCAAGCAGGAGTTGCAGCATGTCTACTTGTTGCCCATTGTCATTATCACCAGAAGCTGCAGGACATCACACATGCCCACCTGGACATGAAGTGGCAGCTGGTCACCGTGGCACATGGCTTCATGCCTCTGAGCCAGTAGCCAGACATCCCACATGGGGCTACCTACCACACCCTGCACCCACTAAGCATCATGGCCAATGGGGACAAGGCCACCCAGGACTCGATGGACACTGGGGTGCTCTACCACCACCTCCAGACCATCAAGCACCAGTTCTGGACCAACACCACCAGTTCTGTTTGGTGACAGTGGCTTGTCCTGGGCACCTGGGACAATGAATAGTGGGTCTAGCACTAGTAGGCAAAACAAAACAGTTCATGGGCATTTCATAACACAACATTAAAGTACACAAGTGTACAGCAAAAAAACACAACTTACAGGCTACTCCATAGTATAAGGAATGAGGACAATCTTAAACAGTTACTTACACAGACAATGGTACAGCAATTGTGCCAAAAGGGAGGGAATAATATGAGGAAGCAAAACAGGTTAACATAAAGAAACATTATCACCCACAACTAGTCCACCTGACTAGAATGCCTCAATAACCACAAAGCCAGGGCCCACCTCCCCTGTGGAAACCCCTGTCTCTTCCTCTTCCTGGGACTGCAATCCCCTACCTGGGTAACTCATGACTCCCCAGAGCTCTGTTGGGCTTGGCTCATCTCTCTCGCTGTGGGGTTGGCTGCTAGGGTTTCCCCCCTTGCTGGGATGACTGCTTCATCTTGCTGCCGCTTGCTGCAGGAAGGCTGGAGCTGCCTCCTACAGCTACCCAGGCCTGTCAGCTCTCTCAGGCCCCACTTGTGAACTGTGGAAGGGCTCCTGCCTCTCACAAGGATGGGGTCCCATGCTGCCTTGTGCAGCCGTGGGGTTCCCTTCAGGTCCGTCCAGGCCCCATGCACCACTCTGTGCACTGTGAGGACTTCCACCTCCCACAGGGATGGGAACCTGTGCTGCCTCATGCAGCTGCAGGGTCCCTTCAGTTCCTTCCAAGCCCCGTTGACTGCTCTGTGCACCATGGGGCTCCTGCCCCTCACAGGGATGGGGACCTGCACTGCCTCATGCAGCTGCAGAGTCCCTCAGCTCCATCTAGGCCCAATGCACCTCTGTGCACTGTGGGTCTCCTGCCTCTCACAGGGATGGGGACCCACACTGCCTCATGCAGCCGCAGGCTCCCTTCAGGCCCCATGCACCACTCTGTGCACTGACACCACAGCTCCCTCAGTGGTGGGGCTGGGATGCACCCGCTTGCTACTTCCTGCTCGGTGGAGGCAGCTTCAGGGCGCTGCTGGGGCAATTTCTCCACCCTGCTGGTCAGCTCCACCAGCCCTTCTGCAGTCCTTTTTCATCATCCCTCATCAAAGCCACCCGTGTGCTGGGCATGTGGGCTTTTATCCCTTCTGGAGGCTCCACACCCCAGACTGAAAACTGACCAATAGGGAAGCCCAAGAAGTTAGTTCCCCCTCAGGTCCTCTTCTTCACCTTGCCTTTGTGTCAAGGTGGGGACGCCTTCCTCCTGCCTTCTCCTGATTGGTGGGGAAGGGAATTTCCCCCACCAATTGACCTGAACTATCTGGGCTCAATTAAACAAAACTTCCAAAACTCACGGTACTCCAGGGAGGTCCCCAAGGACTGAAAGAGGGCCAATGTTGTGCCCATCTTCAAGAAGGGGAGGAGGGAGGACCCAGGTTACTTTAGGCCAATTAACCTAACTTCTATCCCAGGGAAAATCCTGGAAAAATTCATTAAGGAGTCTATGTGCAATAGGCTTGCAGAAGGTAGGATTCTGAATGACAGCCAGCATGGCTTCATTGTGGGCAGGCCTTGTCTTACCAACCTCATCTCCTTTTACGATCAGGTGACTCACCACCTGGATAAGAGAGAGGAGGTTGACATTATATACCGCAACTTCCAAAAAGCTTTCGATCTAGTATCCCATGATGTTCTCATGAGAAAATTGGAGGATTGTGGGCTTAACTGTGAGGCAGGTGGATAGGAAGCTGGCTGTGGGGTAAGACCCAGATGGTGCAAATGAACGGATCTGTGTCATCTTGGCAGGAAGTGGCCAGTGGTTTCCTGCAGGGGTCAGTGCTTGGTCCAGTGCTATTCAACATCTTCATCAATGATTTGGATATAGGGGTGAAGAGCTCACTGGCCAAGTTTGTGGACGACACCAAGTTATGGGGAAGTGTGGTCATGCTTGAAGATAGGCTGCAGACATAGCTGGACCTAGACAGGCTTACAAGTTGGACGGACCAGAATCAGATGAAATTCATTGTCTAGAAATGTAAATTGCTCTACCTGGGAATGAACAATCCCCTGCACACCTACAGGCTTGGCAACGCCAACCTGACTAGTACTATGAATGAAATGGACCTGGGGTAAATAATAGACCACAGTATGAACATTAGCCAGCGGTGCAATGCTGTAACCAGCAGGGCTAACAATACCCTGGCATGCATCAATCGATGCATCTCCAGCAAAACCTAAGAAGTGATTCTCCCACTCTACTCGGCATTGGTGAGACCACAGCTGGAGTACTGCATCCAGTACTGGGCGCTGCACTTTAACAAAGATGTGGTAAAGGTTGAGAGAGTCCAGAGAAGTGCCATTTGTATGATCGGAACCTCACAAGGCAATCCATACAGGGAAAAGTTGAGGAATCTGGGACTCTTCCGCCTGAAAAAAAGGCTAAGAAGGGACTTGATAGCAGCTCACTGTTACCTCAGAGGTGTATATCAAGGGGTCGGTGAACAACTGCTCACCAGGGCACCTTTGGGGAAAATTAGTAGTAATGGTCACAAACTCCTGGAAGATTGTTTCAGGTTCAACATTAGGAAAAACTACTTCACAACAAGGGTGTCCAGACTGTGGAATAAGTTCCCTCCAGAGGTCATGCAATTGCCTACCCTGGAAATCTTCACAAAGAGTCTGGACAGTCACCTTGCTGGGGTCACCTGACCTCAGTTGTCTTTCCTGCTTGGTGCAGGGGACTGGACCTTATGATCTTCTGAGGTCCCTTCCAGGACCCTCATCTATGAACAAGCCAGGCTGCCAGGGAGCCCACTGGCTAGCCTGCCACATGAAGTATTATGGACCCCTCACCCCACCCAATGCAGTGACAGCAAACTAGCTATGGTAAGGCCTCTGTCTGGACCCTTACCTGCCTGGGGCCAGGAGCCACACCACTGAGCTCCACCCAGAACAGCAGAGACCAGGGTCCCAGCAGTTCTGTGGTTGGGCAGCAGGCCCTGCAGCAGTGCTGGGATGGATTGCTGAGCAGGGAGGGCCTGAGTCCTCTGTACGTACTGTGGTAGGCACCTGCTCTGCTCAGTCAGAGGGATCCAGGGACCCTGGATCCTGTGGGAACTTGAGCCATCCCCAGAATGGGCAGGGAATGACCACTCCGAGGAATGCTGGCAGAGCTCTTACACCACCCCCTACCCCCATCTTTGCCTTACAGGAGAGGTTTCAGCACTATGTCCATACAGAAGCGATACTTCACTCCTGACATTTCCCTGGCAACAGTTGGCCAGGCCCAGAGGGATGAGGTTTACCACTGCTCCCAGGGGGCCTGCCAGCCAATACACTATGCTCCTGCTGCAGAACATGGTCCCCTAGGAGATGCTTGAGACCTGGACTGGGGTCTTCTGCTTTGACAGCACACCTGGGAAGCCCAGGTTGCCATTCAGTATGAGAATCTGCCTCGTATGCTAGCTGTGGCTCTGCTATGATGTGCTGACACCCCCAAATGAGTTCACAATCACCACCACTATTGATGGTCACCACTGCTATTGATAATTCAATGGTTGCACTGTTGAACCCGTGACCTGACCCTGGGAGAGGTTCCCCAGGCCCTAGCTGCCTAAGAAGAGTCCGGCCATGTACCGCTCTTGGCTTTCCAGCACCATTCTTCTACTATTAATGCTATGGGAGGGCGTGGGGGTTACTTTGCTTTTAGGGGTTGGGATAGCAGGAATGGGTCATCTGGCACTGGGATGGTGCTGCCCGGTGGGTGCTGAGGGTCATGCTGCAGCAGCAACCACTGCACTGGTAGTGGGGGGCTGGGGTAGGGCGCTCTGCATGTCTGGAAGGTGGGGCAGCAAAGTGTTGGAGGACTGGATCTGAAACAACCTTGGCACCAGTGTGAGAAACAGCGTCCCAAGGCCTGAGTGTGGTCCATGGGGTCAAGGACCAGGGTTCAGGAGTCTCTTGTGAGGTGGAGGTCATAGGCTCAGGGTCCATGTCCTGGGTGATGACATTCATGGTATTGGAGCTTTTACCCCACTCCTGTGCTCTGTGTCTCCTGCTCTTGACTATGCCTGAGAGGATCTCAAGGGAGCTTAGGTCCAGCTGCAGGTGCACCTTGGCTCCCACATCCTATGATGATGTGGGGACCAACACCAGAGTGGTGGACTCCTTGTAGGCTGACTCCAGAGCTGACCTCTTGCCCTGTGCCCTGCCTTCCAGGGGCCTGCTCCTGGGCACCAAGCTGTCCCATTGTCTCGGGCCTCATCCTGCTCCTCCCCCGAGCTGTGCCATAGGTGTGCAGGGTCTTAAAGACCCTATTCTTGGCAAAGAAGTGGGACAGCTCTTCAGAGAAGGGCATGATCTACTTCTGGGCCCTGGATCTTTCATTGTCATCATGCATGTGCTTATACTGGATCTTCATCCATTTAGTCTTGGCACAGCACTGCACCCAGTCCCTTTTGTGGCCCTCACACCTGCACCTGCTGGGCATTGCACCTGAAAACATCCCTGTTCCAGTGCCCTTTCTGGAGCTGGTGCTGAGTGTTCTCCTCACCCCAGATGGTGATGAGATTCCCTCATCACCCCATAGTCCTAATTGTGTGGCGGGTTGGGCAGTGGAGGAGGATGGGATGGGGGACTTCCACGGTTTGAAGCAGTGCCTATGCGGTCTTGACACCTACCCATGGGTGGATAAGGATCAGGCTGTGAGGGAGGAGAAGAAAAGCTGGAAGGGTGGATGGATGGCAAGAGCAGGGGATGCACAAAGGTGCGAGTACTGATGTGTGGCTCTCCCTCTCACTGCAGCTGGGTGCAGCCCCTGCTCCAGAGTGACTGGGGCTCTACTGGTCAAGCTGTGTCCACAATTTCAAACTTTCCAGGGGCTTCCAGTAGACACCTTGTGATGCTGGCAATGCTCTTCACCCCAGCCTGGAAATTTCCAGTGTCCTCTACCTGCAACAGAAAGGCAGTTGGCCACCCCCAACCTGAAGTTTTCGGGGGCATCTGCCTGCTTGCCCTGGCATGGATGCTCAGTGCCCCCTCCCACCCTCCCTCCTACTCTAGTACTCCAGGACTTTGTAGCTGTGGGTCAAAAAAGCCTTGCAGCACCCCAGGTACACATGGCCTGGGTACCTGCTGGCAGTGACTGAGCCACAGAGGTCATAGTGTTGCCAACATGGAGGCCCAGTCCTAATGTTCTGCCTCTTGCCACCCTGATCCTCCAGAGGAGAGCTGCCCACATCAGCTCCTGCTTGGGGGTGTAGGAGGAGTCTGTGCTGGCATCCAGTTAGCAGCATACCTCACTCTGGTCTCTGAGATGTGGTGTGTGGAGCCAGTCTGGGTCCGTGGGGATGTGCCCAAGCACAGGAGCCTGGGGGGGGGGTCCCTGGTTGGCTGTGTGGGAGCCAGCTTTGAGGTTTCCTATGCCAGAGCATGGGAGCATGGGAGTCCCTGGCTGAGTATGTGTGCCAGGGTTGGGCTCTGTGGGGTTGTGCCTAAGTACAAGGGGTTTCTTGGGTTCAGTGTCAGGTGTGTGTGTATGTACATCCTGGGGTGTTTCATGATAGGGTGTGGGGGCATGGCCCAGGGATGTGGGTGCCCAGGTTCTAGGGCTCATGCAGGGGACACAGATGCCTCCCTTTCCCCTGCTGCTGACAGATTGGTAGATGGCTGGAGGCAGGAGGCAGCGATAGGGAGAAGGCTCACATCTGGGGAGAGGGCTGTGCTGGCTCACGTCTGTGAGTGCTTGGGTGCAGGACCCACTGGGCACTTGGCCAGAGCAGCTGAGTGCTAGTTCACCTCCTGACGGTGGGGTGGGAGGTGCAGGATGCAGGGCAGGGGGAGGAGTAGTGTAGGGGCTGCAAAGGGATCTGGGATGCTGAAGGACAGTGACCTAACTTGAATCATTAGGGGAACAGGGACAGAAGTTCAATGCACTGTTTTAACCTAGATTAATCTGATCTGTGTGTACCTCAAACCAGGTTGATTTTTAGACCTGCTTCTGCCATTTTTAGACTGGTCTATGTGCACCAAACTGCCGTACGGTTATGTATTTAGATTGATTTCCAGTCACTTGGGTTGGTCTAAGCGTAATATCTGTACCTGGCCAATGTGTATTTGGCAGTATTGTCCCTTTTGTGCCTTCTCCATGAACCATATATAGAAAAGAACTATTTTAGAAATGTTTTAGACATCTCTTTTACACATTGAAATTATTGTGTGCATCTCACCCCCTACAAGCATTATCTTGGCATCAGTTGGCCAAAATGAATAGATCACTGAGAGAAGAGCAATTGTCACAATGTTTTTAAAACATCTAACTGTTCAAGTACATCTATATGTCATTATGTTAACGTCCTTTGTCTCAGGAACTTTGAAGTTTAGAAGACAGTGGTGTTTGTCTTATTGTGAAGTTCTAAGTCCCACATTTTAATTATATAAATGAGGTATTCTTGCTATATAGTTATAGATTTATAAAAATAATATTCACAAAAAATCAGGCATTATGTTCGTCAGCCACATAGGCTCAAATATTGTCTATCCCATACCTCTGGCCAATGCACTGTTGAGAGAGAAGTTCCACTTTTGGAAGAGTGAGAAGAGTAACTCTTCCACCCAAAGAGGTGGATCCACCTGAAGAGTGGGGTCCACCTGAAGAGGACCCCCACAATAAGACTCCATAGACTGAAAAACTTTCTTCAGCCTACCCCCTCCACCATCGTGGACTATTGTACGGGTTTGTGTGCATCTATCTTCTTTCTCTCTCAGCATCGCAACCCCCATCCCTCCCCTGCCCCCTTCCTCCATCCCCAGGCTGGCTAACATTGTATTTTCTGTAACCTAGTTGCATTCTGCTCCTCACCCCCATCTCTCTTACATTAGTCCCTCACTCAGGCACTCTGTATTTCCCTTCTGGCTTTGTCATCTTTTTGCTTCATGATTCTTAACATCTACTAATAAAATTCATTTATCTTTTGAAAATGGTGGATGTTTGAAGCTCCTTAAAGTTTTAGAATGTTTCAGGTTTTTCCAGTGATGATCAGTTAGTCACATCGATCTGCAATTTGTTTGAAGATTGCCAACCTCATGCAAATTATTTTTGTGTAAGGAACAGCAAAATAGATTTCCTGCTTGGGCTAGTAAATTTCCATGGCAGTCTTTCCTGATTCACGTTCAAAATGTGGAGTTTACTATGGGTCTAAAAATGACCCATGAAAATGTGAGAAATTAAATGCTACTTGTGCAGAATGCCTTGACCTTGCATGCAAATTGAGGGTACTTAACATCTTCCAGGAGACTGTGGGCACACCTGTACATTGCCCTAGTGATGTTGTTACTGTCCTATGGTGATGCTGTCCTTTTGGAAGTACCAAACCACGGTGCAGTAACTGACCTAATGCATCGTACGTGAGGCGCACGTTCATTTTTAGCAACTACTTCACCGTAGTGGCAGGCTATAACAGGGGAGAATGCTATTGTGGTGAAGCAGCTGCTGGTCACATGTAGATGATACCTGTGGATGCTACATCACTGTAGCGTGTTGCTACAGTGAAATAGCGTTGCATGTGGATGCTCCCTGTATGTAGCTACCATGCAAGAGCTACAGATGTACATATAGTAGTCTATGCAAAAATCTATTTCTAAAAGGGCTGCATGTGTTTAAATACATGTTGATTTTTCCCTCATGTAGCAGAACTCTACACATACATAGATGCTTTTAAAGAAGACTTATTTAACCTTTCTCTGTTTCTTGAGGTGAAAATTGGACTTTGGGATTTTAATTAGCTTGTATCTCCTCTCTCTGGTGCATGGTCTCTCTTTCTCTCTCTCTTCCCTTAAGTAGAAGTGCTAGGAGACATTGAAATACCCTAATTTCTCATTCCATTAGAATTATCAGCAACCCTTTACAGTAAATGGCAAATCACTATTAATTCCTTTGAAAATCATTGATAAAACGTTAATCATAAAGAACTCCTCTGGTAAAAAGTGTCCTCATTAAAACACAGAAAAGGAGGGGCAAACCCAACTTCAGGTAAAGGCTGTGCTTACTGAGTATATTCCAAATGGGTATAGTCCTATGATTCTTATAAGTGGTTGCTATTGACTTCATTGGATATTGTGGGTGTGTAAAAAAAAAAAAAGTCAAGCCTTAGTTGGTTTGTCTCTGTTCAATGAGCAGCAATAGTCAGCTATACCTGTTTAGCATTGTCAGACATTACTGTGTACGTGCCTGATCCTGTATCAATGGAAACACTTTATTTTTGACTGCAAAGGACTTTGACTCAGGCCTCCACATTGCTTGCCTCCTTGTATAACACTACAGATTGCATATATTTATAGCTCTGGATGTGAAAGGATTTTTTTTAAGTCAAGGCATGCTTTTCTTACTGTCCCAGATGATTTATGCAGTGGTAATTGTAGCAAAGGCCATCAGTGAAGAAGACAGCTATGCTATAGCAACGTTTCAGAATCCTACTGGTGATACTTGACCCAGACAGAGTAAGGCTGCTTAACAGCCTTTTGTGAGGCTGTTGGTAGGTAGGGTAGGGATGGTGCATGAGAAGGGCCAGATGGCTAATACTTGGAAATGTAATTGTTTCAATTTGGGACTGTAGGCCCTGGAAACGATGCCTCAGGAATCAAGAGATTATTGCTGAATTAAACTTACATTTTCTTTTAGGTGATCATATGATGAATCTTTCTTTAGCCGGCAAGACTTGAGAGATGTTCCCTTCTAAATGAAAGTTACATTTTCAAGTCAACATGCTGCTCATGAAAAAAAAAACAATCCTGAATTTAGGATTCTGCCAGGCAAGGCGGCTGAATTCAGTCAGAGGTGACGAGCTGAGCTGTTCAGTCCTTACAGCACAGATACCAAGGTCCCTTACTGAATCACAGTAAAGGCAAGAGCTGTGCAAATATCTTATTAATGGGTTTCAATGCAGGCTTGGAAATGTCACCTCCAGAGCTGCGAATGATGCCCGCCCTCTCCAGTGAACAAAGGATACAGTAATTATAGTGGTTGTGTGATGTGGTCTTAAGCACCAACTCATTTCACATTAGATGGGAATGTCTTTTCTTCACTGCCCTGGGTTGGATTTTGAAATGACAACCTAAAGGGAAAAAGTTCTTCTCATCTCCCCCCCAGGAATTGTCTTTTTGAAATAGGATGGAAGTAATTTCCAGGTTTCAGAGTGAGGAAGCAAAGATTTATCCAACTCTAAGTCAGTAAAAGATGGACAAAAAAAAAATCCTTGTGCCAGTCAGCCAGCCCAAGGGGAGAGGGCTCTGTTCCTAATTTTTCTTCTCCTAACCTTCCAGTAGTGTCACGTCATCTGTGCACCAAAGATAGTCTTATTTTTATTTTAGAAAAGGAAAAGGAAATCAGAGAGGCCAGGTGCTGAAAGGAAGTAGATTACTGATTTCTCCCATCCAAAAAATTGCGATGATCATCATTTCAATTTTAAACAGTGAATGCTCTGATTTCATCTCTCCTCGTGCAGATAGTGCAGCGGCTGTGACTGACTCATATTTGTTGAAGGTGAATGCTGATGCGTTCCTTTAGTAATCAGAAGCTTCTGTGCTTTCAGCACATGTTTTTGTATGGTCCTTCCAGGATCAGGTGGGGGTGGGTCACTAGAGCGAGAATCCTCCTGTTCAAGAGACAAGAAGGAGTACATGATGTCTGTAGTTAGAGACAAAGAAAAAACCTTTGTTTAGTGGACTCCTCTAGCAGACACAGCAAGAAAAAAAATCTATTACTGTGACCACTGACGCAGTTCCCATTCCACTTGCTTTAACTCTGATTAAAGCACTATAGCATCTGCCACCGTGGATAATGCATCTGCCTCAGCCTTATCTCTGCCTCTTTTTAAACTGAAATAAACAGAGGAGCTTTGCTGCCAAGGGGTTTACTTTGGTATCACTCTCTCTTGGGCAGCCTGCCATGGCTACGCCTCTCCATCCTGCACTCGATCCACTTGTTCTCAAAGGAGGAAATGGCAGCACGTGTGGTATGTGTGTGTTTATGATGTGGCCATATGAGAGGGCCATATGACCCAGTCTCCAGTGAACAGAGATTAGCAGGAAATCCAGTTCCGTGTATTGCAGAAGTGGTTTGGGGAAGACTTCAGCTGATTGCCAGAGAGACACAGAAGGGAGTAATTACCTTTGGGAGACAGAAAAGGGAAAAAATGCCTTTGGGAAGCCTGCTGCTGCCTGCTGCTTCTCTTTTCTCCTGAGTTGTTTCACCAGCACACATGCCACTTTTTTATTAGGCTGAGTTCACCAAACTCACTTTCACTTGCAGCCCAAACCAGAATTAGAACCAAGTGCTTCTGGTATGAGACTACTCCATTAATTGATTGCATCTTCTGCCTGTCTCCTGTTGTTTTATTTTTACAGTCTTTCCCTGAGTCAAACCTTGGGAATATGCAAGGCACTGCTGAGAGAGAGAGAGAGAGAGAGCCTTACTGTACTTGGCACTAAGGGCAAAGGAACTATCATCTTGATTTTCAATGAAGCAAAATGTATTATGAATCCTGCCCCCAGCACAAGCAGAGGGGGACCTTGCAGAGTTATGAGAACAATACTAATGATGTTTGCTTTGATGGACAAGGCCAAGATGATGACCAGCACTCTCAGTATGAATTAGAGACACTATACCAATATATAGTTTCTCTCCCCTACCACATATTATAGCTGTTTGAAAACTTACCGCTCTACCTATTGTCAGAGACGTGGTAAACATGTGTGTGCCTATCATTTCTCCTTTATAACTTCCCCATATTTCTATGCTTTTGAACATCAAAGGAATTTAAGCTCTACCTTTGTTCTGAGATTTTTTTAAATTTTATTAATTTTTGTGCTGTGAAAAAATTATGTGATGGATAAAACTGCCAAGAAAATCAATCTGTGGCATGTAGAGCAAGCTCTTTTAAAAAAATATTACAAGGTTTCTTAGCTGTTCAAAAATGACTCTATAGCTAGTGAGATAAATTAATCTTCTATGAGTAAGTACTATTTAAATTAAAAGAGTAAAACAAAATGAGATGCAGAAGATGGATTTGACTGCACACAAATCAGCCTTTTTAATCAGGCAAAAATGCTTTGTTTTGCAGTAAAATAGGTATGGTGGAGTGGGAAGGGCAAAAGAGGCAAAGGGTGGGTAGATACATTTAGCTCTGTGAAGCCGCCTGGATATAAATTATATTACATTACGTTGCCAGGTTAGCAGCACAGCTGGGACTCTGGGCAGACATGAGAATCATGATTGGTTTTGTTTGTAAAGTAGCTGCTGCTTATTACATTCCTAAACCTTTGCTCTATGAATTTTATTTTTAAATTAAAAACAGTGGTTTTAGGCGGAGTGAGGGGGAGTCTTTCACTTCCCTTGGTTTAAAAAAAAGTTGCAATCCTATTTCCAAGAGAATATGACAATATCCTGAATAAACAATCTCTCAATTAGCAAGCAAGGGTCTGGTTATTTTAGACACTGCTCTCTCTCATAACCAGACACTATCAGCCTCTTACTCTTCCCAAAAGAAAATAAAAGCATTCACTACCTGGCTACAACTCTTGGAATTGTTATATTTTTATAGTATATAGCTACTGTGACCATATTTGGGCAACTGGGTCCTTTTCCAACAAAGCCTTTATCTGTTGTCAGACCACCTTACAGTTACTATTTAATATATATTTTCTGACATTTATCACGATAGCAGCTACAAGCCCCAAGAAAGGGTCAGGCTGTTCTAGATCCCAGTGGACTAGGCCCTGCACAAAAGCAGTCCCTGCCCCAGTCTCTTTGCTCCAATCTCATGCTCTGGATGCATTACAAACTGGAAAGTTCTTAAGAATACTCGTTGCAATTTTCTAAGCATTAAAAGCTAGGCTGTCACCTTATGCTTAGCTCCAAAAAGGCTGGGCTGGTGCATTAGCATGCTATACCAACCCAAGCTGTGCAATTCACATGTTCGTGCATCAAAGTATGCCCTATTTGCTATTGTCTGTGGACACCCATCTTTGAACATGCTCAGGGTGTGTGAATCTCCACAATGGGGAACTAGGCCTAAACAAGTAAACAGCCTTCCTGCTCGTTGTCTTATTTCAGTGAGGGTAATACTTCCTCAGGCAATAAAACCAGCTCCTAGAAGAGAGCACATTTTGACAGGTAGCAGAAGCCCATCAAAACATGTTGTTCTTTTCCCACCTGCCCCCCTCACCTATGCAGCTCACTGGTCCTCAAAAACTGCCTCCTCCTGGTTTTACTACTGGGAAGCATATTATAACACCCATTCCCCCTTGGGACAAGAGTTTAGTTAAGCAAACTTTGTTTAGAGAACAAGAGTTTAGATAATGCATACTTGGACTCACTCAAAGAACTGATGGGCAGGATCCCCTGGGAGGCCAGTCTCAGGATGAAAGGAGTCCAGGACAGCTGGCTATACTATTAACGTACCTTACTGACAGCACACAAATGAATCATCCCCATATGAAGGAAGACTAACAAGTATGGCAGAAGACCAGCTTAGCTTAGCAGGAAACTCTTCAATGAGCTAAAACACAAAAAGGAAGGTTATAGGAACTAGAAACTTAGACAAATGACTGGAGAAGAGTATAAGAGTATTGCTTGGGCATGCAGGGATGAAATCAGGAAGGCCAAAGTACAATTAGAGTTGCAGCTAGGCTCAAAGGGTAGTGATTAGATTAATTTAGGTATTTTTTTTAAGAAGAATTAATATTAAATGCAGTTTCTTGTAGGCTAAGTTGTTATTGAGCTAAACCTCTCCAGTTTTGTGCGAAACCTCTCCAGTTCAACTTAACTCTCTAGTTCTGTGTGAAAAATTATCATTAAAGACCTGCTACACCCATGGCTACAGGCTTGGGACCAATTGGCTAAGAAGCAGCTCTGCAGAAAAGGACCTGTAGGTTATAATGGACAATAAGCTGACTATAAGCCAACAGTGTGCTCTTTTTGCAAAAAAGGCTAACAGCATACTGGGCTGCATTAGTACGAGTGTTGCTGGCAAATCAATGGAAGTGATTATTCCCCTGTATTTGGCACTGGTGAAGTCACATCTGGAGTCCTGTGTCGTTTTGGGCCTCCGCACTACAGAAAGGATATGGAAAAACTGGAGAGAGTCAAGTGAAGGGCAACAAAAATGATTAGAGGGCTAGGTAACATGACTTATGAACAAAGACTGAGGGAATTTGAGATTATTTATTCTGGAGAAGAGAAGACTGACAGGGGATTTAATAACAGCTGTCAACTACCTGCTCTCAGTGGTGGCAGAGGATAGAACAAGTAACAATGGTCTCAAGTTGCAGCAAGGGAAGTTTAGGTTAGGTGTTAGGAAAAAAATTTTCTCACCAGGAGGGTAGTAATTCACTGGAACAGGCTACCCAGAGAGTTTGTGGAATCTCCATCCTTGGAGGTTTTTAAGACCTGGCTAGACAAAACCTTAGGTGGGATGATCTAGTTGGGGATGGGCCTGCTTTGAGCAGGGGGTTGGACTAAATCACCTTGTGAGGTCCCTTCCAACCCTAATTTTCTATGATTCTATATGCAGGGACACATATTAATGGGTTCCTTCTACCTGTTCTATGGAAACGCTGCCAGGGAATTATGGTTCTCAAAGGCTAAGATGATGGGTACACTTTGTATTAGGATGGATTAAGGTAACGGAGGACACATTCTGAGATAGCAACATGCCTTGAAGACACAATTCCATACTTTGCTTCTGTTTGAAAGAGGTAATAAGCCACATCAGTCTGAAGTTAGACAAAAGGCAGGGCAAGGTGACATCTTATAGGCTAATTTGCTTAGAGAGGCATGAGCTTTTGTAGGCTATGGAAACTCATGCCTATTGTGCCATCCTCCCATCCTGTCCTGCTGCTTAAAAGCAATTAACTCCTGGCCTATCCCACAATTAATTACTATACTGTTCCCACTGCTCTGACTAGCAGCTTTGTAGAGAAGGGACTAAGGCTCTATCTATATTGGGTCATCTTATATTTGAGTAAATAGAGTAAATGGATTTAAAACAGGAGATCAGATCACACAAAAGAAACCAAAAAAATGTGATAGTTTCCATTCATTTACGTGATTCTCAAAGGAAAAGAAAGAGGCAGAGACAGGGGATGGGATATAGGGTGTACAGGGTTATTTGTTCTGGAATAAGTATATAATATAAGGGTGGAAAGTGAGTAGGAGCCCCTTACTGGCTGCCCTGAAAACTACTTGACAGTGTGTCATGGGTCCCATAGTGTTAGCAGGCCAGTTGGTGTGGGGCTGCGTTTTTAGTGGGGAACGAGTTCTGGTTCTGCTTCTGTGCAGTTCTAAATGCTCACGGTATGCAGCATAGTGACAATCGTATGTGGTAAAGGCACATTAGAAAAACCTGGACCTCCTGATCATTGGAAAGCCTCATCATTTTCTTCTACTGCTGTTATTGCAATAGAATAGTTACGTTCCTTGGATGCTGTAGCAAGCTTTATGAAGTTAACCCCATGTTAAGATGACTTGTAAAAAAATGCTTGGGAATATTCCACACACACACATACATATCTCCAGTGCTTAAAAGATTTATAGTCCCCTCTTACCTACATAAGACTAACTATGTGAATGTCAGAGGATTTCCAATTCCTTCCAGCAATACTTCACACCGTGCTGAATTATGAAAGCTAAAATTCATTGGCAAATGATTTTTTTCTAAGAGCAAATTTTTTCATGACCACAGAACCCTGCTGGTGGGGAGCCCCTAAAACCTGGAGTTTCTCCTCATTTTTCTGCAGCTCATCTCAAGAAACAGGCTAAAGTTTGCCCCGGAACAACACCTCGACCCCGCAAGCTCTTGTTTTACCTGCTCACACACCAGACTTCTCAGCTACAACAGGGGACACTGCACCAGTTCCAGATGTGTCACCCTTGGTTTATATGAAATGGTAGGTCTCCCCTACTCTGAAGAAGAGGTAAACCTGAAGTTACCAGTTGCTCTAAATATCACCTTCAGCACAAGCAATCAATAAGGCAACAGACTTTACAAAGGCAAGATTTAGAGACAAATTGTACAAGAAAAAAGTAACCAGAGAGTTCAAAGACAAAAATAGCAAAAATCCCACTCACTATAGCACAGTCCTTCAGAGAGGCTTATCTGTGTTTTGGGAAACCAGCCTTCCTGCTGACTTTACCAGCTCTGGCAGCTAGGGACCAGGATTCCTTCAAGGCATGGAAGAGTCCAAAGACCACTTCTTCCCAACCAGCACCACCTAAATACCTTCAGGTCAGCACCCCACTCCCCGCCTCTCCCCATCTTTATCTATTCCCTGAGGTGCAGGAAGTTCTCTAGAACATCCCTTTCTGCTTGGAGGGCCTGGAATTCCTCTGCAAAGACCATCTGGAATGTCCTGGTTCTTGGACACAGGAAGTACCATATGGGTCAGACCAATGGTCCATCAAACCCAGTATCCTGTCCCCAACAGTGGCAGGAATGCATACTTTGGAGGGAGAGCATTGAACCATATATATCTAGAGTGATCTGTTCTCTGTTTATCACCCTCTCCAGCATATACCATCATTGTTTTGGAGATGCCAGAGGAAACCTCTCTGATGGCTCTATTTAATAGCTGTTATTTGTCCATGAATTTGTCTAGCCCTTTTTTAAACCTGGCTAGACTATCTGCTACTACAACCTCCTGCGGTAATGAATTTCGCAAGTTACCTACAGGTTGGATATAAAAGTACTTTCTCTTGTTAGCTTTAAACTTGTCTCTTACTAGTTTCAGTGGGTGCCCTCTGGGTGAATATGCAGTGAGTGAATAGTCACTTGATGAATAACAGTTCCCTATTCACGTGGTCCACATCCTTCATGATTTTGTAGATCTCTATCATATCCCTGCCTCAGCCTTCTCCTTTTCAAACTAAAGAGCCCTAGGCTTTTTAGTCTCCTGATATAGCAACTACTCCATACCACTGATCATTTTGGATGCCCTTCTCTAATTCTACTACCTCTTTTCTAAGACACAGGTACCAGAACTGCATATAGTATTCAAGATGGATTTGTAAAGTGGCATGATGTTCTCTGTTTTGTTTGCAATTCCTTTCTTAATATTTTCAATTATTTCAATTAAATCCTGAAAATGTTTATGAAAAGTGTTGACAAAAATACATTCCAATTTTCCATTAAAATAAAAATGTTGACAGTATAGTGGCTGACTCTAATAGAAGCCTCCTGCCCACTGCAAAGAGCGAATACATTTTTGTCTACAAGTGTGTGGACTTGATCATGTAAGGCTTGCATGACTCATTCTAGGTTTCCAGGAGTTGTAGGAGCCCTTTACAATGAGAATGGCTGTGTACATTTAATGCAATGTTACTTTTATCCAATTTCAAATTGGATACAGGGAAAAAGCACGGCTACATGGATTAATATGATTGCGACTAACTGAAAGGGAAAAAGAATCCTAATTATGTTCCAGGATTTTTGTAATACAAATAGCAAAATGCACTCAAAATGGCTCTAGATTCTATTGCAGTTTCAGGGGCTGTAAAAAAACAACCCAGGATACTTGGTTCTTTACATATAAATGTGTGGAAAGAACATTCAGCTGCTGTACTTTAGCATCCTCCTCAAAATCTGTTCATAGAGCATTTGCACAAATCAGCAACATAATCTGAATCTAAAATTGATACTTTTCCATGTCACATGGCCCAGCTGGAACTGGAAGAGAAAACAAAGTAACTGAGAGCAACTATCTTTTACTCACTAGAAGAGTGCCCTCTCCAAAGAGTTAATATATTTTGCATCAACAGTCACTGCTCTGACAGGAAATCCTGGTTCCACAAGCCAAGGATTTATCAGAACAAAACCAGCTAGGTAGAAGACATCCCAGTTCCAAGCCCTGTGCTGTTCCATTGTGCAGGGAGCTAATGAGTTCAAGTTTCTGTGAGAATGCTAACATGCCATCCAGTTGGGAACAGAATGCTTAGGCTAAGGCTGCTTGCCAAGGTGGCTCATTCAAAGTGCTCTCTGTGATCAAAGTGGGATTTAAAGGATGCCAAACCATATCATAAAATCTCACACCCATCCTCTAGCTTTTCAGCTGAGCACGTGCTTTGAGACAATAATGCTGCCTTGCCTGGGTGATAAAGTCCACAGCAATTTGTTTGCAGCATATGCCAAATGCATTTGTGGAGCCAGATGCTATGTGTGCATCCTTGTTCCAAATCAGTCGTCATGTACGGATACTTTGCTACAAGACCTTTTTACTCACCAGGCATATTTGATTTAGGTACATGTGTACATCCACACAAAGAGCGAATGACTCTATGGCCCTGGCCACAAATACATCAGAGGCTACTCTGCCCTTAACACTAAGAGACGCTTCAGTAACTCTGAGACACTGCACAGGCCTCAGAAAATACCAGTAGCTTTCTGACACAGAGGAAGTTCTGCACAGTGACAATCTGGAAACACAAAGGATTTGACAAATTATAATGGACTGGTGTCACTGGACAAATAAAATGTATACTGAGACAAGATTCCTACCTTGTGAACTTCACAGAAGCCTGCTGGCAGCAGACCCAGTAGAAACTTTTTCATCAATATCATACCACTTTCAAAGATGAATCCTTTAATATAGCCCTTGGCAAATAGTAATGGAGACTCTGACCCTGGAGATGCTTTGTTACGGTGTACAAACCCTTTCTGTAATGTTTCAAGAAGATCTTGTTGGACAATGTTCATCTTATCCTCTACAGCTGTTTTGCAGTTAGGATCCCATTAATTGATTTTAATCTGATATACAACCGGCTGTTCTGTTGTAGAATTCATTTTAGTTTCTCCATTTCTCACTGCAGCTGTGCCCATTGCAGGGACTTCCTTCACTTTGGCAAGGCAGCTTATTCACATTGTGGTGATCTTGGCTGGTCAAACCATCCTCATGCCTTCAACCCATATTATCTATCAGGATGATGATCTGTAGAGCATATGCAGAAATCAGTTCCTTTCAACTTTGCCCTCAAAGGTCAATCACTATCTTTTTTACTTGTTCCTTTTCCTTATAGAACAATAATTACTAGCTTCATATTATTCTCACTTCCTTTTTTACTGTAGGAGAAGACATGCAATATTAGCATTATGAGGAGCAATAAAGAGCCACAGTGGTCTAACTGCAGCATTCAGGTATAATCTAGACAATGTACATATTCTTTGTCCATTTCACTGACTAAATAAGAGAAGAAGAGCCAAATTCTGACCTCAACCTCATATAATCAGGGCTCTTAACTATGCTGTGCTTGCACTGAGTAGTCAATTAAATCAATAGAATTGCTTTTGATTCAGATCTGTGTAAATGAGATCTGAATCTGACTCTATGTGGTTAAGCTGATTTGTGCTGTCTCATAAGTAAGTATGAGAAACAAAAGTCAAGGATTTCAACCAACTTTGAGAGGCATTTATTTTAATGTTATTGTGTTTTTCAGTCAAATCTCTCAACATGTACAAGAAAATGGAAGTTTCATTTTCATTTGAAAGATTACTCTTTTTTATGGTATAACTGTCTAGAGGGGAGAGCATGGCCAGCAATTCCTACATTTTGTTCTATCTTTTATTATGGAAAGAGGGCAGAGAACACATTTTCCCTTGATAAATCCTATTTACCCAAGGTAAACCTGCGATAGGTTGAGGGGTTGGGGAAACCTCAGTGAAGCTGATGGGCATAGCAATCCTTTATTCAGAATAAATGTAAAAGAGATTGTACAAAAAAAAATAACTGGAACAACAGGAGCCACTGCTAAAAACATATGTCACATCCAGTAGCTGATGAAGTAGAGGTGGAAGGATTTCACTGGGAGTTGAATGTGAATTCAGGTCCTAGTTATTGGGCAATGTAACTCTGTGCAAAAGGACAGAAAGCAAAAGTAAAAACAGGACTGAAGGAGAGATGTTAACAAGGAAGCTGCAAGGATAATCATGGAAACACTGGCCATATGATGCAGTGAGCTTTTTTGGGCAGACTGCTAACTGAACAAAGCCTTGGGCCTGCAAGAGAAGTAACTGCCTCCTGCAGCTTGCTTCCTCTTGCGTTCAAGGAAACAGGGCTTTATCTGCATTCTTTGTATTAAGCAAGATTTCCTCAGAGAAATACCTGACTCCTCCTAATGCAAACAAATCTGTGCAGGCTTGAAAACTGGCTGACCACTCAAGTCAAAAGGAATAACAATATAACACATTTACCTCAGCAAATCAGTGAAGATACTGAATCCCAAAAGTAGAAAGGTTTATATATTTATATACTGTTAAGGCCAGGGGGGACTGATTAGATCATCTTGTCTCAGCTCTAGGCCATAAGGATTCATGCAGCTACATCCAGGATTTGAGCTTGAGTTATATCTGCGTCAGCAATCTATCATCAGTATTTTCCAAAAATTAAGTTGGCCCATTTTCACTGACTGTGAGCTGCTGTCAAGAAATTACAGGAATTCCTTTTTGGACAACTGGAGCAGAAACTTGACATAATTTCAGCAACTGTGCTTAAATTGCAATACCTTGGGCTATATTTCCCTTGCTGTACTCTGCCTTACCATGGCTCCTCTCAGGCCAAAATAACTTGGACAAAATACTGCCTTCTTAAATTATGATCACCTAAACAATGCATATGTATGGATTTGAAAAAGCGCTGAGCTCCCACAAATCACACAGAAGTCATGGGTGCTCAGCACTTTTGAAAAAAAGGCCATGTTGTACATAATTAGTGAGATGAAACCACTGTAGCTATGAAAAAATTGAATTCTCTCACTCAGACACTGTCTAATGAGATGTAGGGCTAAAGGATGTTTTTCTGTAACCTCTCATCTAAATTCTAGAATAGGAATATGTGGGTGTCCAGAATAAACATTCAGAGAGATGGAGGCTAGGAAAGGACAAAAGCCAGTGAAGGCTGTGATTTCAGACAGTTTATTTCACTCTAGAGAAGAAGTAGTAACTTGGAAATATAAATGTAATGGGCGTGCCAGCTGCAGCAGAGCTTGCACACAGCTAACTAACTCAAGCAGGATGCCGAGCCACTGGTGGAATTTCTTCCACCAATCAGGAGAGGGTGTCCCTCCTTCTCCTGATTGGCACATTTACGATCCGGGGGCAGAGCTCCCAGGAGAAGGGGTCCCGGCAAGTTTTTCGCCACCCCCTGTTTGATTGGACCTCTTACAATCCAGCTATAAAAGAACAGCCTGTTCTACTGGGAGACCAGACCAGCGAGGGACAAGAAGAGTGGAGCTGAGAAAAGCTGGGGAGAGCTTCCCCAGCTGGCAATAGCCCTCGGCTCCTGAAGATGCCACTGGAGAAGCCACCGCCAATTCCTTAGCCCTGGGAGCAAGGAGAGCCTGCTCTGGCCCCACATGGTGCACAAAGCCTTGGCCGCAGGAGCGGTGAGAGACTGCTTGGGCCTCATAAAGGGGCGTGTGCCCTAAAGCACTCTTGGAGCATCGCCAGTCCCTTTCCTTTGACAGGTACACTGGGCCTGAGCCCAGAAAAAGTGGGCTGAGCACCAACCGTCACCTCAACACAAGGTGGGGTCTTGGAGGTGCCCGGGGCCAGACCCCAGTCCACAAAGAGGGAACCCCCTGCAGCACACCAGAGCAGCAGCCAGGTCCACATGGGGGTGGGGAGGAAACAAGCCTACCACATTCCTGCTCAGAACAATCATGAGTTCAAGGACTAGGGGCTTTGCAGGGGAGGGGGCAGAGAAAAGCCCCCCCCCCCCCTTCTTTTAGAGAACTGGGTGAGTGTGCGCCCTACAAAATGGGGAGCTGGACCTACTTTTGTAAACTGGTTGTACTGTGTGAGTTATGTTATATTTTAGCTGGTTAGTAATTTTAAAATTGTTATTTTTCTATTGAAGTCTATTTTTCTTGTTGTTTAATTTGTTGAGTATTATATTGGGAATCTGGTACTTACCTGCTGGGGGCGCATACAGGATTGTCCTGTGGGCCTAGTGGCTTACCTTAAGGATCTCAGGGTCTTGGGTAAGGGGGCCACTCTCAAAGGAAACCCTGTACAACCCCATTCCCGAATATAGTTATAAGTATGAGTGTGTATAAGAGTGTATAGTGGTTAATTTTCTCTAATATTATCTATTGCTTTGGGATATATATATATATATATATATATATAACTATATATATATAGTTGTATATAATTCTTTCATGTTAAATAAATTCTGTACAGTGGCGATGCATAGGGGGTGCACAGGGGTGCACCTTGAGAGCACTGGTGCACCCCCTGACATCCAGGACTCCCTGCTTAGGCGATGGGCGGGGGGCAGGCGGGAACACTGGTGCCCCCCACCCCTGCAAGCGCCAGCCAGGGAGTGGGGGTGCCAGGAGAAGCTCTGCTGGCACTTCCAGGTGCCCTGCTCGCACTTACAGGTCATCACGATTGGCTGCGGGGGGACTCCCCTGGTCAGTGACTGGCCACTGTGGGGGCACGTGCCCCCCCTGACACAGGAGGCACCAGTTGCCCATGATTCTGTATGTAGTTAAGAACCCTTTGTGTGGTGTGGCTGTATAGAGAATAGAGGGATCTGTACCCAAGTCACAGCATCCCTCTCACAGCACTGTTGCCTGCCCACCTATCCCATCCAATTGAGGACAGGGCACACCTTTGGGTGTACCCGGGTTACATAAAATTCCTGCAGAACCAGTGAAATGACATTGCTGAAAGAGGAAGAAACAGAATTACATGAGATATTCATGCTTCCCTATCATACTCATTATGCCAAGCCTGTGCTTTTTAGTATCTCTTTTTTTGTCAGCATGAAAGTATGTGAATCTCTTTCCTACAGTTCGTTGATTGATATCAAATAACAAATGTGGGCCAAATCCACAGCTGGCATAAACAGACATAATTTTATTGAGATCACTGGTTTTATGCCACCTGAGGACCTGGCTTTGTTTTTTGATTTATCTGATATTGTTTTTGTATGCCTCTGATGTAATATAGCGTATTTCAAGGGCACAATATATACAGGAAACATAAAAGGGATCAGGTGCTTCACTTTGTCCTGGAAAGCTATAAACAAGGAACATTAGTAGTAACAGCATTGCAATCATTAAGGAAGCCATCCAAAGACACCCTTGTTATGGACAGATTAAGCACTTGCAGAAGACATTCATGACAGTCACGAAAAGTAAAAGCATTCATGCATGACTTTAAGAAAGTAAAAGGGCATATGGATACTCAGCACTATTGCTGAGGAACAAAAAAAGAGAAAACAGAGAGATGCCCTTCACTATTTCAGAGGCTTGGCAGAAACAGCTCCAGCAGCTAACTGGCAAAGGCTGAGGAACTCAAATTGCCTGCCTAATCCAGTCCTTGATACCCAGATCAGCAGTGGAGGGCTGGGACAGAGAAGAGAAGAGAAGAGAAGAGAAGAGAAGAGAAGAGAAGAGAAGAGAAGAGAAGAGAAGGCTGGAAGCCTGCCTGACATGCCAAATAGCCAGCAAGGCTAGGGACAGACAGTATACATAAATTAGTATAAATGATCAGAAACCAGTTTAAACCTGTAACAGAACAGAAGTTTCGTGCACACTGACTGATTTCAAAATGGCTGAAACTGGTATAAGATAGACCTGGATGGACATAGCATCGACTTAACTGATTTATTTATTCAATTTCTGCCCCAGATCCCCTCCTAACCCAAGTTAGATTTCAGTCCCCTGGCATCCCAGGATATATTACAACCCCTGCTAATTTTCTCATGGGAAAATTGGAAGATTGTGGGCTTAACTGCTCAATAGTTAGATGGGTAGGAAGCAGGCTGCAGGATAGGACCCAGAGGCTTCTAATGAACAGATCTGTGTTGTCCTGGTGAGAAGTGGCCAGTGGTGTCCCTCAGGGGTTGGTGCTTGGTTCAGTGCTTTTCAACATCTTTATCAATGATTTGGATGTGGGGGTGAAGAACTCACTGGCCAAGTTCATGGATGATGTCAAGTTATGGGGGACCGTGGTCACGCTTGAAAATAGGCTACAGATACAGATGAACCTAGACAGGCTAGCAAGTCGGGTGGATCAGAACCAGTTGCAATTCAACATTGAGAAGTATAAAGTGCTCCACCTGGGGATAAACAATCCCCAACACACTTACAGGCTCTGTCATACCAAACTGATTAGCACCAAGACTGAAAGGGACCTGGGGTAATAATAGACCATAGGATGAACATGAGCCATTAATATGATGCTGTAGCCAGCAAGGCAAACAATACTTTGGCATACATCAACTGATGCATCTCAAGCAAAACCAAGGAAGTGAGTCTTCCACCTTATTCAGCATCGGTTGAACTGCAGCTGTAGTACTGTGTCCAGTTCTGGGTACCACACTTCAACACGGATGCGGAAAAGCTTGAGTGAGTCCAGAGAAGAGCCACCCATATGATCAGAGACTTGCAAGGCAAGCCATACAAGGAAAGGCTGAGGGACTTGGGCCTCTTCAGCCTAAAAACAAGAAGGCTGAGAGGGGACTTGGTAGCAGCTTACCACTATATCATGGGAATACATCAAAGGGTCAGTGAACAGGGCACCCTTGAGGAAAACCAAGTGTAATGCCCACAAACTCTTGGAAGACCATTTCAGGCTCAACATTAGGACAAACTTCTTCACAGTCATGGTGTCTAGTCTGTGGAATAAATTCCCTTCAGAGGTGGTGCAGTCACCTACCCTGGAAATCTTCAAGAGATTGGATGGTCACCTTGTTGGGGTCACCTGACCCCAGTTGTTTTTCCTGCATAGGGCATGGGGGGGCTGGACCCAAAGATCTTGAGAGGTCCCTTTCAGCCCCTTACAATCTATGAATCTATTAACCCTGCCCTCATAGGCCGGGTGGGCTATCCTCCACCCCAGCTTGTCTGCTGCAACTGAGCTGGGTGGCCCCACCCCGAGATGTCACAGAGCTGAGGCAGCTTCCCCAGCCCCACCAGTAGCAGCATGGGGGCAGGCGAGGGAGAACGGTCTGGGTGGGAGCTGGGGTCTGCACAGTGAGGGGGGTGAAGCTCCCCAAGGCAGGGTCTTTCCTTCCCCCTCCCACCCTGAGCATGTCTCTGCCACCTAGCCCTGCCCCCTTGCCAGCCCCTGCCATGGGGCTGGAGGGTGGGCAGGGGGAGTGGAATGGCCCCCCACTCTGGTCCCAGGCCCCCCAGCTGGTGTCTACATAGTAGGTGAGGGGGGAAAACTCCCATGGTGGGAGCTTTCCCCCCTGCAGCATGGCTCTACCAGGTTGCAAATTCCCTAGCCCTGCCCCCTTACCAGCCCCTACCTGTCATCCTTGGGGGCTTCCTACCAACTCTAGAAATTCTGGCTGGGGGCTGAGGGAGGTCCATTCTCCCCTCCCCCCTACCTGGACCCCTGAGTCTTGCGGGGGCTGGAGGCCAGGAAGAGGGTGGGGCTGGAGCATTTGCAGCCTAGTGGAGCCAGGAGGCATGTGCTCCCCACCTTCTGGCCTTGGCCAGTGCAGGTATCTGCCTGCCTTGGCCAACTGATGAGTGAACATTATTCTGTTCATTAATAGAGAAAGCTGCATAGATTGGATTGATTCCACCTTGGGCTTTTTTACTGTCTTTCCTTAGCCCAAATGCCTGGAATCATTATGATATGTATGCTAGAATAAGTAGAGCCAATGTTTGTGCAGAGAAAACCAGCTGCAGGGAGTCTGACTATAGCTGCAGGACAGGATGCACATCCTAAATCATGATCTCTCAGCCTCAGAGAGCTGCCTTGCAGCTGACTCCTGCCCCTCCTCCCCCCAAAAGCCAGGAAACAGCCTGGGCTTAACACTGCCCAGGTGGCACCATTCCCCACAAAGCTCAAGTCCCCAGGCTTCATTTTTCCAGTCAGAGATGTTTGGCAGTTGTACCCAGGTATCTTTCTCTGCACCAGAAGCCAGGGAATAGTTAAGATTTGAAAGAAAGGGCATTAACCCTGTTAAGGACCTCTGGAAAGTCTCTGGGGAGCTTTCTTGTTTTTATCTTGTTATGAGTTTTAGAAGCATTGTTTAAATATTTCTGTTGGCTTAGTTGATGACACATTTCTTAAGTTTCCTTGCCTGTTTCCTTTTGTACCCCTTCCCCTTTCCTTTTATAAATTTGGCCCTATCTCTCCCAAGAATAATTGATTCCTTATTTCACTGGCATTTTGAAAAAAATAAATTGTTTAGGGATAGGGCTGAAGGAAAAAAATGAGGGTTTTTTTATTGCAGATTAAAAACATTTGAACTTTTATGTGTGCTTAAGGTTTTAGGAAAATGGGTAAACAAAACATCCTTTTTCAAATTGGAAAACTGAAACATTTTGCTTAAAAAATGTTGAAATACAATGTTTCATATTTTAAAAAATTTGGTGTCCACCCCCCCCAAAGAACAATTCAGCCAAACCAACAAAAGTTAGCAAAACGTTTCAGAGTTACTTTGTCTTCATTCATTCTAGAAAAAGAAAAAACATTGTCAGAATAATATCATCCAGCTCTATCTATAATATCCTTAATCCTTGACATAATGATAGTCTGCAATGTTCTATGGGTCATAAGAGCTATTTAATTGTTAATGCCCTTGCCATAAAGTGGAGGAAGGGAGTATAGAAATCCCAACACCAATTGGTCTTACAGTGTGTCGCCAGCAGCACAAACAGATATGCAGCTCTCTGCTGTAACTGAGAAGGCTTTGCAGGAAGTGCTCTGAGTTACAACAATCCCCCCTGGACCAGACAGAAGTTCACGGTTGGTTCCAGGGGGGGAATTTAGCTGCTGCCTGCCAGCCTGCAGCTGGCTTCTCCTAGCAACGGCCCCTCCTTCCTCCCAGCCTGTCCTTGTTTCAGAATAGGAGTGGGGAAAGGGAGATCATTCTAAGGCAGTGGTCTCCAGCCTTTTTAAGTAGGAGATCACCTTTGACATTTAAAAGCAACCCAAGATCTACTGTGTGCTGCTGCCCCCCTCCCTCCTCCGCATAGCAGGTAAATCTGTGGGGCAGGAAGGAAGGAGTCAGATTGAGGCAGAGGTAAAAAAAATATTTGGGGATGTGCCTCCCCAGCAGGTAAGTCCCACCTGGCCAGGGCCCCACTTAACTTACCCCTGCTCCTGCCTCTGCAGCACTGTCCCTTACCACAGGGGCCTCGACCTAACCCCCGCCCCTTCTCTCCCCCATAGACTGACCTGCTGGGCAGGGACACGTGAATGCATGCACACAGGCACTCAGCATCCCACTCCAGCCTTGGATAGACTCCAAGAGGCTCCGAGATCTACCGTAGGATTGAGATCCACTAGTTGGTGGCCACTGTTCTAGGGGTTCCCCAGTCAGTGCTGGAGAGTGGGGTGGGTGAATTGGAGCCAGGACTCCCGGTGACCCCCCCCTCAGTGGGGGGGCTCACTTACCCCACCCTCCAGCAGAGGCTGAAAAGAACTCCAGACTGAACTCCCTTCACTCCCTTTCCCCCCTCCCATTCTGAAAACAGCTCCAAGGCTGGCAGACGTGTTTGTGGCTCCACGCACCGCATGGCCACACTTGTCTGGATGTGCCCCAAGAGTCTAGATGTTCAGGCCATTTTAGACCAGTCTAAACTTCCTGGAATGTTTCAAAAGCACACGGGGAAAACCAAGTACTATTTTGAGCTGGTCTTCCTTGAACCATTTCAATGTTATGTGCAGACACAGAGCATTGTGCCTACTGTCTGCTCAATCCTCCATGCATTCCAAACTGCACTGCTCCTCAACCCCCCCCCCCCCAAACCAATGCAAAGGTGCTGCTCTGGGATGCAGCCAGGACTCTACTGCCCAAACACCTATTGGCTACAGAGACCACAGTCTGCAGGGGTGGGGAAGCAGAAAGCCTCTCTGGCAGGTTTGCTTCCCTGCTAGGGACTCTAAGGGCTGGGGATCCAGGCTTATTTGGAGTGTGTAGGGGGAGCCAGTTTCTGGGCCGGGGCGGCTGAAGTTGGTGGGGGAAAGGGGAACAAAGTTATCACACAATGGACACTTAATAGAAAAGAAGGGCTGCAGATTCTATGCTCAGTGGGTGCATGTACACAAAGTGCTAACTGCACAGTAGCCTAATAAACCTATTTAGTAGCGTGCCAGGCAAAACCTGTGCTTATAAGCTACTGCACGGTAGTATTAAGCTACTGTGCAGTTAGCACCAGTAAAAAGCTGTGCACTGGCTATTGTGCAGTAGTGCCAGTTACTGCACATTGATTTAATACTTGGTTATGCAAGTACTAAACTTAATGCATTGTAACTACGATGCATTAATGAATGTGTAGACACATCTAATGTGTAGTGAATAAGCCCATTAACTGTTATTTGTTCCTCATCTTCTCTGCTGTACTCTTGTAGCCACTGCTGCCCTGCAGGCTCCACCCTGCACACACCTCTCAATGAAAGGTACTTGAACAGCTTTCTCAGGAAAGTCCTTTTAAAGCCACAGTTGTGAAGTGGAGACTGTGGGAAGTCCCAGAGCTATGAGCTTTGAGAATGAAGAAGCAGGGGCCCCAACCCTCCCCCCACCATACACACACATACCTGATCACTCCCTGTCTGGCTACCACCACAAAGAGTTCAGTAGCATGCTGTCAAATACAGACATGGGATATGCAGGTGAAGCATGCGGAGAAGCTGAGGCGTGGGCTTTGGGTTCAGTGTACAGCAGCAATGGCAGCCTTGAAGCACGGGGCAAGAAACACCTGGCAACCCTTCCACTCCAACCCCCAGCCCTAATCCAGGTCTTCCTCCCCAGTAAGGGAAACCTGGGGAAACTCCTGCACTGATCCTGGAAGGCATGATGGTTTGGGTACTTTACCACCTCTTAGTGGTGTTTTGGTAGCACTGCAATCCCTAAAAGGTGACGGTACTATTTAAAACCCTTAACAGTATGTGCACACACTTCTGCCCAGGGACAATTGTGAACCAGTCCCAATCAGTGGTTGAAGTGTTATGTCTACCTGCACCATGTGTGTGGCACGCAGCAGATCAAGGTAAGGACAGGCAGCACAGCAGCAGCTGGGGCAAGAAGGAGATAAGGTGGGGGCGGGGGCAGAATAGGGAGCAAAAGGTAGAGTAGCACATGGGGAAGATGAAAGGGATCAGAGTGGCCCTCAAGGACGGTGTGCAGCTAATTTGCGGCCTGCCTGCTAAAAAGATTGGCCCCCCTGCCCTAAGCCATGAAGATCTATATCCCTCCCAAACCATTCTTAGTTTCTTTTTCTTTCTTTGAACACTTACTTTTATAACTCTGAATATTCTTGTTCTCCATATAAATACCTAATCCTTTTTTCTTCCTTTGAATACAACTAAGCACTTGGTCTCAATGCTCTCCTGTAGCCACAAGTTCCACAGGCTAATTGTACCTTGCATGAGAAAGCATTTTCTTTGTTCAGTGCTGGATTTGCCAGCTTTCGGCTTTATTGAATGTCTTGTATTATGTCCTCTTATGCTTGGTCTCTCTGGGCCATGTTCACCATTAATGTAAGCACATAAAAAGGGGGTGCCCTGGGAGTGAGGAAGCCATTATCCAGCTAGTATGCAAGGGGAGGGGTCACATAGGGAAAAATGGCAGCTGGAAATCACAGAAGAGAAGAAAACCTTAGAAACCTGCACACATCAACCTAGCTGCCTCTGAGAGGGGCACTGCCATGTGCCCTTCATTACAAAAGCATGCGAGTGGAAAAAAAAGAGCCTTTGCTCAGACGCCAGGAACTGCTACAAAAAATATAATTAGCAAAAGTGAGAATAATAGAGAAACCAGAGACTGGCTCTGCTCATTATTATTCATTCTTCTGGTGAAGAATGTGTTCCCTTCCTCAGGCATGAAATTGTACCTGAGTATTTGTTCCAGTCTGTGCAGAGGCTCTCTGTTCTGTGGAAGCCTTCATGTTATTCATTCAGCTCATTCTATAAAGGGCACTATAAACCTGCCGGATCCCAGCGCAGTTCCACCACAGCGCTTGAAAGTCCTCTGGGTCATTTCACAAAAGGCATAAATGCAATCCATTGAGGTCAAGTGTTCCTGGAGCTTAAATGGCATTTATTGGTCTCAGAACAGGACAACAAGAGGCTTAGAGGAGGCTGATAGCACAGGTGGAGAATGATATTAGCTCCTATTTGCTGTTCTTCTACTAGTCTCCTATCTGTTCCTCACCAGACCCCAGCACTCTAAGCAATCTTTTTTCTTTCTTTTTTTTTTTTTTTTGAAGTAGCTTTCGTTTGAGGGCAGCTTTCATTAAAAAGTCAGGTTTATGGTGTTGATAAGCAGTTCTGCAGTAAGGTCACCTACCAAAGGCAGCTTTTATTAAATATTTTAAATGGGGTGACAAGTACTGGGCTGCAACTGTCAGTTTCTATTGGAAGGGCTTTACCTCCTGGCTCCTAATCAAGTGTTTGGTGGCCCTGCATGCATGAGAGAGTGAGAGAGCTCTAGCCTATCTAAGAAAAGGCAATAAAGCATTTTTTCAGTAGCACTGGCATGTTCATTTTATCATATTCGATAAAGCTGAAGGTCACACCTGAAAACCTTAAAAACGTAACTGCCCTTCAGTAAACTGCAGTAAATGTTTGGCGGGGGCTTTTATGAGAATACTATGTTGCACTGTAAACTGCTCACAAAGGAAAGAAAACAGCTTTGGCGCTGCACAGAGGGGCAGAATGGTGATAGCACAGATGGTCTTGAGCTGGATTGGTGCGCATCCAAAATGTAAGGTGGCTTAGATCTGGAGGGTTTGGTTTGAGCCTCTTCTAGTTTGGACATGAGTAAGCAGCACAGCAGCCCCAAATTCCTCCTGCATGTGCTATATGATGCCAGTGTCACCTTTTCACACACACCCCTCTGCTGGTCTGCACCCAAAAGTCAGATCAGACAGAGCCTGAGAACTTCCCATTACTGTTCTATCTGATGCACCAGCTCTTCTCCTTTCATGTATTTATCCTCTCATTTCCCCTGGTGTCATTTCTGGTGAACAACTGACATCACTGGATTTCTCTTCTAGAGAACAGAAGCCCCCATTAGCATGAATCCCAGTGTGCCAACATGGAGTACTTGTGGAGCATAAATCTGGCCTTTTCCTCTGCATGTTCCAAAAGAATTTCAGATAAGTGGTCCTGAGGCCAGCCCTCTAGCTGGTCTCCACCATGACAGCATGCTGCATCATCCCCATGAGGCAAATTCACAACATTTCTTCATCAGCAGGGCAGCCAGGCACATTCAGCATGTTTGACTGTTTGTCTCCGAGGCAAAGGATTTCAGTGTCTCATCAGATCAGACTCCCTGAGCAAACATAATACTGCTGTAGTAATAGAATGGAATGTCCAGGGGTACAATATCCAGGTCACTTTAGAGAGTCTGTAATGAGAAAAGTCAACAGGGTCATATCACTGTTCTAAATAATGAAGGGGAAAATGATTTATTATCCTTTAAATCAACCTGATTAAATTCAGCAACACTAAAAATCGAATGCTGGGGGGGAGGGAGGGGTTCTTAGTCAAGAGCAACCAAAAGCATGCCGCAGGCTGAGAGAATGTCTGGATTCTATTTCTACAACAGGAAAAATTATTGAAATATGGAATACAATTCAACTTGATAATTTAGCTGGAAGCACTGCAGTAGTGTTGAAGGAGAGCCTCCCAAATGTTTAATGTACTTTTAGCAATGAGAGGGTCATAGATCTTGTAATAGTTATGAAAACCTATTTTTGCCATAGATGAGATAGATGTTCAGCTGGTGTTAACCATGGCAGCCATTGATTTTAACACACCATACACCAGGTGAAGAGGATCTACCATGGTAAACTAACATCTGATTGAAGATACTAGATGTTAGGAAACTGTCTTGATTTACTGGGCATGCCTACATTTGTATTTATGTGTGCCTAAACTGAATGCACTTTGCTTAAGGTGCATTAAGGCAATTTAGGTGTGCATCTACATATGGACATGCTAATATACATTATGGCACATTATGTTTTTTAGATATATAGGGAGTAAAAGGAAGGCCCAGGGAGGAATAGGACCGCTGCTAAATGGGCAGAAACAATTGGTGACAGATAGGGGGGACAAGGCTGAACTCCTCAACGAGTTCTTTGCCTCAGTGTTCCTAAGTGAGGGGCACGACAAGTCTCTCACTGGGGTTGTAGAGAGGCAGCAGCAAGGCGCCAGACTTCCATGCGTAGATCCTGAGGTGGTGCAGAGTCACTTGGAAGAACTGGATGCCTTTAAGTCGGCAGGCCCGGATGAGCTCCATCCGAGGGTGCTGAAGGCACTGGCCGACATCATTGCAGCGCCACTGACGGGAATATTTGAACGCTCGTGGCGCATGGGCCAAGTCCCGGAGGACTGGAAAAGGGCCAATGTGGTCCCCATTTTCAAGAAGGGGATGAAGGAGGACCCGGGCAACTATAGGCCAGTCAGTCTCACCTCCATCCTTGGCAAAGTCTTTGAAAAAATTATCAAGGCTCACATATGCGAGAGCCCGGCAGGACAAATTATGCTGAGGGGAAACCAGCACGGGTTCGTGGCAGGCAGATCGTGCCTGACCAATCTAGTCTCTTTTTATGACCAGGTTACGAAACGCCTGGACACAGGAGGAGGGGTGGATGTCGTATACTTAGACTTCAGGAAGGCCTTCGATACAGTATCCCACCCCATACTGGTGAACAAGTTAAGAGGCTATGACTTGGATGACTACACAGTCCGGTGGGTGGCGAATTGGCTGGAGGGTCGCACCCAGAGAGTCATGGTGGATGGATCAGCTTCGACCTGGAAGGGTGTGGGCAGTGGGGTCCCGCAGGGTTCGGTCCTTGGACTGATACTCTTTAATGTCTTCATCAGCGACTTGGACGAGGGAGTGAAATGTACTCTGTCCAAGTTTGCAGATGACACAAAGCTATGGGGAGAAGTGGACACGCCGGAGGGCAGGGAACAGCTGCAGGCAGACCTGGATAGGTTGGACAAGTGGGCAGAAAACAACAGGATGCAGTTCAACAAGGAGAAATGCAAAGTGCTGCACCTAGGGAGGGAAAATGTCCAGCACACCTACAGCCTAGGGAATGACCTGCTGGGTGGCATGGAAGTGGAAAGGGATCTTGGAGTCCTAGTGGACTCTAAGATGAACATGAGTCAGCAGTGTGACGAAGCCATCAGAAAAGCCAATGGCACTTTATCGTGCATCAGCAGATGCATGACGAATAGGTCCAAGGAGGTGATACTTCCCCTCTATCGGGTGCTGGTCAGACCGCAGTTGGAGTACTGCGTGCAGTTCTGGGCGCCACAATTCAAGAGGGATGCGGATAACCTGGAGAGGGTCCAGAGAAGGGCCACTCGTATGGTTAAGGGCCTGCAGACCAAGCCCTACGAGGAGAGACTAGAGAACCTGGACCTTTTCAGCCTCCGCAAGAGAAGGTTGAGAGGCGACCTTGTGGCTGCCTATAAGTTCATCACGGGGGCACAGAAGGGAATTGGTGAGCATTTATTCACCAAGGCGCCCCCGGGGGTTACAAGAAATAATGGCCACAAGCTAGCAGAGAGCAGATTTAGACTGGACATTAGGAAGAACTTCTTCACAGTTCGAGTGGCCAAGGTCTGGAACGCGCTCCCAAGGGAGGTGGTGCTCTCCCCTACCCTGGGGGTCTTCAAGAGGAGGTTAGATAAGCATCTAGCTGGGGTCATCTAGACCCAGCACTCTTTCCTGCCTATGCAGGGGTCGGACTCGATGATCTATTAAGGTCCCTTCCGACCCTAACATCTATGAATCTATGAATCTATTAATTAAATTTAGGCCTGAATAACTAAGTTGCATTAATGCTTGTGCAGATGTGCTAATGTGCATGAACACGTTGTCTATCCATTGGCCCACACTGCATTAATGTGCATTAGCACATCTACACATGCACTAATGCAACTTAGCTATTTGCACCTCAGTTTGATACCTGCTTTACGGCTAAATTTAGGCTCACATAGCCTTAAATCGCTATTTTTCAAGGTGCAGTAAGTGGGTGCACACGTAGACATGCACCCTTAATGTGCCCTAAAAATGGTGATTTTATGCTAAGCCTGCTTAAAAGAGGAACTTGTAGACACACCCAGCAAAACTCAGGACAGGCCTGAATTAGGATCCTTCTTACCTAACCCCATGACTATATTTCATGGTTACAAAAGCAAATGCTCACTGAAGAAATGTGGTTGACAGGAACAGAAAAATTAAGTGAAGTGGAATGACTCACTGTGTTAGGTTAATGACTAAGTGTTTGAGGAAAGCTGGAACAAATGGGACAAACTGATTGAAAACAAATCAGACGCATGGCATTTGTAATAGATCATGTACTTACTATCTCCTACAACTTACACTGTGCTCTCCCTACCTGGTACTTCTGACATTCTCACTCACTACCTATGAAAGAAAAATAATTGGTATGTGATCAGAAAGTCAACCTGTTGCATTTAGAGAAATATCAGTAACTCCAATGAAGTCAGTAAAGATCATGGAGTTTGACCCTGAGGTAACTGAGTAGAATTTGCCTACTAATAGCTAAAGTTGATCAAAAGTATGAACGTTCTTCAGAACGCCCCAAAGAAGACAGAGCTATTTTCTGTTCAGTGGAATTTACTCCCGAGTAAAGCTATTTGGGATCTTACTGGGGTATGCAACACTCGATCTCAGGCACTGAGCTGATAAAGCCATATTTTTAGTATCAGGTATTCTGGGCCCCTTCCCACCTTTTAGTTTTCTCCATGAAAGAGAACACTTCATATCTATTCACTGGGGCTCCCCAACTCACCACTCTGACTAAGCCAAAAGCTTATGCTTCCCTTCTACCTTACCAATTTGACAATTTTCTCTATCCTTTTTTTCTTCCTGCTACTGGACCTTGAGGATTCTGTCCTGCCTCCAGCCTTTCATAGCACTGTGATCTGGCCATCATCACTGGTTTCAAACTGAAGGATGGGTTGGAAACTAAAAGCAGGAAGAGCACAGGTGAAGGCAGAAGAGTAGTGTGGGACAGGCCCCTCCTAGGAGT
Organism: Alligator mississippiensis; assembly: GCF_030867095.1. Lineage (NCBI taxonomy): Eukaryota > Metazoa > Chordata > Crocodylia > Alligatoridae > Alligator > Alligator mississippiensis. Next base: position 218,944,788 of record NC_081824.1, on the reverse strand, counting down.
TCAGAAGTACTGTCTGCTGCACATAAAACCTGTGTAATGCACCAGTTCCCAGGTGACCCTATCTAATGATTACTTGGCATCCAAACATCTCAGGAATTTCTGGAACAGGAGACAGGATGTTTCTGCCTTAAGCACTGATTTTTCAACCAGCAGGAAAAGGCAACCTAGAGAAGCTGTGGGATTTCCGTCCCTGGAAATTTTCAAGATCAGATTAGAAAGACACTTGGCTGAAGTCATGTCAGGGATGAGCCTACCTTGAGCAGGGGGATGAACTATATGACCTTATGAGATCCCTTCCAGCCTCCCCATTTTTTCTCTCTCCAGGAACACTGGCTGGGATACAACTTGGCTTACTGGCCACTAGCTGATCTGCTGTCATCACCATTCAAGAAGGTGCAGTCACAGACCCTGCATGCAGATCTGGATCCAAACTTCCCTGAAGTTTGCTGCACTGTAGTGTTCAGTGCTCAGAGTTGCCTCCACTGTAGAGATTAAGCCAGACATCATTTTCATTCCCAGGTTGGACTGACATCTTCAGAATTTGGGGGCAGCTGGATTTGAAGAGGTTTGGACATATCTACCCTGCATCTCACCCTCTGGGAGCAAGATGATCAAGCATGGCCTGTCCACCCACTCCCACTCATCTTCCAGGCACTACACCCAGAAATAAAGTGGCAACCCTACTCCAGAAAGATGTCCCTCATGATTGCTCTGAAACACCCCGGAGATACAAATCTTGCGAGCAGCTGCATAGGGTACCCCTCAAGTGGCTTCACTGCCGTATTTCCAGATTTGGAGCACTGGAGTAGGAGATGAGGTAAGAGGGACATACTTAAGCTTGTCTTTCCCTGTGAGCACCAGGGATGCAATGTAGACTTCCATTTGTATCATTAGTGCTGTATCCCATCATTTTTCCTTAATAATTGCCTCTAAGCAGATGCAAGCACAAATACAATGGCAAGAAGGATTAAAATAATTACAGCTTTACTTGATTGCATCTGCTCAGGAGCAGATTAGAAAGGGCATATTGAAAAATCTTGACTCTCACCCCAGTCAGAGTCCACCTGCCACTTATGCTGTCTCCATTCTGCTTGCAGTCCTGCCCTCAGCTGGCTGTTCTTGGCTGTTCAGCCTTATTCTGTGGGTTTTTCTGAGAGCGATTGTTTTTTGGAGAATGAATCTATAGATGCTCTCTCACAAAAGCACAGCCTTCAGAAAGAGCAGGGATGAGATACTGTGACCAGAGGCTGTTTTGTTGGCAAGGCATTGGAGCTGGACAGGCGGGGAAGTCTGAAAAGACAGATGAGCCAAACATGAACCAAGCCAGAGAAGAATACCCGGGCATTGTTGTGCCAGCAGTGGGACCGTGCTGGGTCCCACAATGATTCAGAGAAGTCAGTTGACAACTGCAGTGCATGCCGCAGGAGCTCAGGTTTGTTCTGCAGCCAGCCCTGTAATGCCTTAATATTGTATCTGGCTCAGTTTGTCCTTGGCTGGCTGTCAGACAGGGACATAGCTGAGCCAAAAATAACCACAGGCTCTAATTTTTTCATGCACCTCCACAGCAGTAGCAGTGCAGGGTAAGGGACAGAGCTGGTGTTGGAGCGGGTGTGAGGGGGGGGGTGGGAATCTGGGTTAGAGTGAACATTTTAGGGTTTCCTAAAGTTCTGCTGAAGTACATAGAGTCCAGGGCCAACCTTTACAAATCTAGGTATCTAAAATTAGGCTTCATACATTTAGACACAAGTAACCTAATTTCAAAAATGTGGATTGGGCAGCAGCCTGCAAACCCATTACAGTTAAAAAACCCCAAAAAACAGCTTCTATGATTTTAATGGGCCCCAGTTTCACCAGGACACTAATTATTAGGGTGCCTAAATATGAATTGAGGAGCAAAATTGGAGAGCCATTTTGAAAAAAATGTCATCCCGGATCAGTACTGTGGTAATGAAGCATTGCCTTAAACCTCAGCACATATGTTGCAGTAATTAACAACGCGGACACCTTTTTGCAGGGCATAAAAGCTTTAGAAATTTTCAATAACCCAGGATGCACCGTTCAAGCCTCTGGTGTATGAGACAGGACTCAGATGAAAGTGGGCTCCATTGTACAGCCAAAGACTGGGACTATTATTGCATGAAAGGGCAAGGTTCCCAATATTTCAGACAGCTGACTAAATACCGGGGTTGGCCTGCGTTCCAAAGAATAAGAGCTGGTTAAAGATGTAGCTGTGTCAGGTGACTGTAAGAATGGTTGTTCTGTTGCCTTGGAAAAGAAAGTATGAGAAAAGCTTGCAGACTTCTCTTTGTTCACCTTTCTTTTGCACAGGCATTTTGGTCTGCTTTAATTTTATGCTGCTTTTTTTTTTACTAAGTCTTTCTCAGTAAAAATACGGCGAAATAGTTCTCAGCTGATTACAAGACAAAACGGCATATATGGCCCAGTGAGAAACTGTGGCTGACTCCTGGCATCTGCAGAGGTGGTAGAGTACATAACCAAGGGCAATTCTGCATTGCAGTCCCAGAAGTAACTATAGTGTAGTGTAGACATACCTGACCTAGCTTTAATAAACTAGCTAACTTGGATAAGTGTAGCTACAGCAGCACAGAGATCAATCCTGAGAGCCAGGGTTAATTTGTCCGTGTCGCGTTTCATATTGCAGTGCCTTAAGTGCTATCATACAAAAACTAGCTCATTTAGAGTTACATCCTGTGTGTCTGCACCACACTGCAATATCAGCATATCCTAAGAGAGGAACAAGGAATACATCTCATAGAGAAAAAAATGAGCAATGGAGAAGCTGAATTTTGTTTGCATTTTTGAGAGGGTTAGAAGTAATAAGAGTAATGTGATTGGGGGTTTTAAAATGCCAAAGGATATGTTTTAACATACAGAAACAGGAAAACTGCTCCAAATGGTGGGTGCGACATGGGAGAAGCATCTTTGGGGTCCAATGTTATATTTAAATGCACATGAGATGAGACGTTGTGTTCTTACTTTACCCACCTTCTCTCAGGCACCAGAAGATAGGGTGAGCTGAGCAGGGGTGTGCGCGCTGTGAAAGTATTTGGTCCCCAGAAGAAGGGTTGGGGCAAGAGTGTTCTGACACAAGAGTGGGTACTAAGTTGATAATAGAAAAGTTATGGCTAGAAGCTGAATGACCTTGGGGTACAGAAAGATTTTGGATGTGGGGATGGGTAGCGGAAATATTGAGTTTGCATCCAGGAATGGAGGAAGGTTTCGAATAATCAGAAATATGTAGATTTTGGCTGTGGGTATGGATGTGAGAGGTGAAAATCTGTGCTAGTAAAAGTCAACATAGAGTTAGGGAGTGTTCCTGGTATACCATACACATTTTGCTTCCCTCTTTAGAAACAGGAATCTTATTTTTACCAGCCTGCTCTTATCCCCGCTATGAGGGTGCTGCCTAGACTAATCTCTTTGCCACTTATTCAGCTGCTCACCATGACTAGTGGGACACTTATTCATTCCAGAGTTCATCAGCAATTCATGGTAAGCAATGGCACTGGTGTGTGTTAGCAGCAGTACATTATAGAAGGTCCCATATTCATCATTTGAGTGTGACTAAGGCAATCTCCCCACTGCTTTCCCAAAGGACAGCACTTCTGTACTTCTTAGTGCTGGGGATGTATAGTTTCAAGGGAAAGTGAGCATCATATTATTGCTTCCTCCTCTATGTTGGCATGTAAAATTACCTCCCACCTAGAATCAGCCCTGCAAAACAGTGAGTGAATCAGTAACAGTTTAATTAGACCATAATCTCTTTGCATAAAGGATCTTGCTTGGATTGTCTAGAATTGTGGTAATATATCTAACTGATGATAATGATAGCTTAGGTTCAATACTCTGTCTCTTAATTCAAACATGCTAAGAAAAGGCTGACCATGATAGAGTATGCTATTAAGGCATTACAGCACCAAGCAGTGGGTCAAATCTAAATCGGTGGGGAACAAAAGGAAGTCTGAAGATTGTTAGATATAAGTCAGAGTGAGGATTTTTGCACCAGCTTTTGAAAATGATGGAAGCAGGGAAAAGCTATTTTTGTTAATGCTAGCTTTTGTATTTGTATGAATGCATATTTTATGAAGAAACCAGCAAATTCTTATCCCTTTATGTCCCTTGGGGTTTGGTGCTCAGCTTGCTTCCAGTGCTCTCTTTTCCAAACAGGCCAACTTTTGCATCAGCATAAAAACAAACAGCAGACATGTATCTGCTTTTGCTGCCATATTGCAACTTTGTGCTCCTCTTTCCAAACATGGATAACAAAGGGACTCATAAAACCAGCTGATACCAGGAAAGGCAGTGCCCCGTCCTAAGTAGAGATGTAGGGGTACTTTCTACCATGTAAACTGAAGTCGGGGATATTGCAATAGGTGTATTTAAAATTTAATTATATATCTTTTCTAATGAAAACCAGAATCCCTGCACCACTTTCACCAAATGTGACAGAAAGATCTTGGATTGCCACAACATTTCCAAAGGTATCACTGATGTAGAAAGCCATCTAAAAAGGTTGGGTGAAGGTTAGACCCCATCTAAAAAGTGAGGCTGGAACAATAAGGTGTTTGGTATAATTCTCTGATTAATAAAACTGGAAAACATTTGAAAAATGGAAGGCAAAGCCTGGGGTTATATAAGGCTGCGCTTTCTCTTAGAGACCTCTGTCATCACCATTAATCAATTTTCACAAAGAGGCCATTAGCATTACGATGCTGTATGTTAGTGGAAAGCTTTAATGCTGCCATGAGTTTCAGCAAAACATGTTGCTTGATTAAAAGACATTGGGATTTAGGCAAATAATTAGTGGTAGATTCTTTATACTATGGGTCAAGAGTTAAAACAGTATTATTGCAAATTAAGTGACAAATAAGTAAGGCTGTGCAATTAATGGATTTTTAGTTGGCCGCCAAACCAAAAATCAGAGGAAAAAAAGTATTTCAAGATGATTAGAAAGCCATTTTTTCCAGGGTTTTCAGTGAACATTGACTCATTTGACACTATCTTCAGTAAAAAGAAATGTCTAGATTCATAAAGGCAGTGAGATGCAGGCACTGTTCCCCCTTATAATCTAGAGATTAAGGTGCTCACTTGAGATGTAAAAGGCATAGATTCCAGCCCACTCTAACAAAAGGAGTTGAGCCCAAGTCTTCTGAATCTTAGTACCTTAACCTACCACATCCCATCCCAGCAGAGCTTTAGGGCTGTAAGAAGGTGGCTTCTGAGTTTGTCCCTTGCCTCTCCTTGTCTTCTGGAACTTTTAATTCAGTTAGATCTATTCAATACATTTGTACTTTGTGAAAAGTTTTGGGGCTGACTGAAGTAACTTTTTTCAGTAACTAGTTTGCCAAAAAAAATATCCAAGTAGCCTTATTTATGACTACTCTTTCTGGTCCCCTGTGAGCTGTCACAGCTTCTACAGAAGTAGCCAAAATATTTTTCAGAGGAAAGTGTGTGATATTATCTGAACCATGCATTGCTTATAAGGGTTCATTTGGCTTTGAGGGGACAAACTGGCAGCTCCTACTGACCATGCACAGGGAAGCAGTGCCTGCCAAGGAGCCAAGGAAGAGCACCCAATCAAATGATGCTCATTTTGATGCTTCTTCCTTACTTAACCAGGCAAGTGGCTTTGTGGTTGCATTTCCTGTAGCCTCCAGTGCATGACAGCTGCATCTCAAGGCCTTTCCTTTCTGTGACACCTCTGGAGCAAGAAAGAACCTGAGACACCCCTGTTCTCCCACTGCTTCCAGTGCTCCCTTGCCCAGATGTGCCTAATACTTCAGTCTCCTTTTGCTGGTGGTCAGGAGCTTGAAAGCTGCCATTTATCCCAGGCATTTCCAGTGTCATCAATCCCAAGGGATCCCTCTCCCTCTGAAGACTCAGGTAGGAAATGGGATTTTAAAGCAGAAAGAACCAGTGGTCTCATCCAGTTTGGAAAATTCTATCTGCACATGGGCTACTCTTAATCTAGTAAAGGGAGAATAATCTAAAATCCTATGTTTGCAATGAAATCAACTGATATCCTGTATCCCTGCCATTTCACTCAGGGGGCCTTTATCAAAGCCACACCCCATTAATTATGATCCATTTCTGATTACTGCAGTAAATTCCTGGCAAAAATGCAGAGCCTCCTACTGTGGACTAAGTTCACAGATGACTCATTATACACTTTTATGCCGTCTACAGGAAGTTAAATGCATTCATTCATTGTAGCCAAGTTGCAGTCAAGTATAGGGTCAATGCAATAAGCTGTCAGACTTGGGAATCCAGTTTAGAGAAAACCTGGAAGGAAGTTAGATGATAATATAACAGTAAATGCCAGGGTATAAGCCAAGCTCTAGAGGCATCATTTATGAAGTATTTAGGCCAGCAGACAAACAGATTTTGTTGGCTTGAAACTTAATTGTGTCAATAGAGGTCCAATCTCTTGGTAGCATTTAAGAGAAGGCAATAGGCACGTCCTCTCCAACCTCTCACCTCTCCCAATCAGTTTGGAAAATAACTATAATGCCTTCTCTCTATAGAGTTTTCTTCAGGTGCATAAAGCAGTATGCATGTAAAAGTGCACTGCCTGTCTGTAATCAAGACTTCCACAGCTTTTCAGAGGGATGAAAGGAGTTTGGAGTGATGTCTAAATACCATCTATAAGGGAAGTCATTTAAAGACAGCATCTTAATGTGAGTTTATTGTGAAAGATCAAGCTTTCTTGTGAGGATAAAGAATGAGAATGTGATCCCTTTGATCCAAATTTTTTTCTGAAATAGGCCGGTAATTAGAGTGTATAAAATCTATATAAAGAGGTCAAGGGAACATCCTTCATATGCCAGCAACCTCCTTATCAGCGTTCCCTCTGAGCTGTGTGGCATGGGCGGCCACGCAGATGTGCCAGGCAGTGCGGCATGAGTGCGCTTGTGCAGCTGTGCACACCGCACAGCTTAGAGGGAATGCTGCTCCTTACTCAGTATAGTCAGCACATGTTGCGAAAAAGTATCTATTAATTTGGTCTGGCTAACTGTGGAAAATCCTGACCTAATTTTTAGGGATGTCCACAACTGCTAGGTGACCACAACAGGAGGTGCAGATTTTAGAGGTGACCACAACAGTATGTTCAGATTTTTACCACCTTTTATTAGGAGCTAAACCCAGGGTACCAATTTGGGGCTAGCCAAACTCAGAGGCCACTTCTAAAAATACTGACCCAAATGGTATGCTCTGAAGCCACCAAATGAGTCATTTCAAGTAGCTAAGAAGTGTTCGAAGAGTGCATGCCCTCAGCAGAGCTGGTAAACACAATAGCTAATTGAGCTTAAATTTCTGATTAATATATACATATTTATATTATATTATTATAATATACATTATATTATATATATGCATTGCCTTTGCTATGATAAGCTGCTCCCAATAAATAAAGGATAGGAGTCAGAGAAGGGGCTGAAGCTTATAGTTTCCCTAATGCTCTGAAGAGATATTAACAGTTTGTTCTAACATTTCTTTCTCAATTTCTAAAACCCTTTGGACTCTTTGAAGCTTTTCTCCCACCTCCTGTCCCTATATATCTCAAAGCCAGACAATAATTTGTGATCTCCTTCTTAGCACTTACAAGCTATTCCTGCTAGCAGACTGGTAAGCAGATGGCAGGTATTTTGGGGCAGCCATCTACAGGTTCTGTTACATGACAGCACCATAGTGTCCTACTTTCTAAAAACATAGGGAAGAAGAAGGTTGGATGTGTATTAACATGCCTCATATGCATCCCTGAAACAGTACATACAGTACATATCTGCCTCAGTAACAGCTGTAGATAGTCACAGGCTCTGTTACTCGATCAAGGAACAGTTAATTATTTAATACAAAATGGAACCGTTTCAAAAAGAGAAGCTGAGAAAGATTCATCAGAATATCATTCTCATCTGGTGGTAAGATGCTGTTTGGATTCCCTGCTCTCAATGGGACGGAGAGAGGATTTTAACCCAGGTCTGCCAAACCCTAAGCAAATGCCCCTAACCAAAAGGGGGCTGAAGAGCATGGCAAAAATGAAAGTTACTTCTCCTTCAGAGTTTTGTAAAGTCAGCCAGAAAAGTGAAACTGGTTTGTTTCAGGAATATGGAAATAAGCTTCTTAGACATTTACAGAATTTTCTTCATTTCCCAAAAATTTGTCTTGGGCTAAATTATGGGCTGAACTATAGGCTAAATTATACCTATGCTTGCAAGAAGTTTATATCCACCTGAAATAGAAAGTACAATTTTCACTGAAAAAAAAATTGGCTCAGCTCAGCTCCTGAGCCTACTGGCATCAGACCAAACTGGGTTTCTCCTGGAACCTGACCTCCCTCATTCAGTCCTGATCGGTTTATTACATGATAGTGAATGACAGTTCACTGAAGTCAGCAACTACGTTGGAGTCAGAAAATGGATTCTTGAATTCATGTCCGTTAAAAAAGGAGATATATCACTGGGGAGGAGAATTCGAAAAGTGGGTCCAAAAACTAGGATGGTAGCCTGAAGCTGCTGATCTAAGACTGGTTGGAGGCCCTGCATTTGAAGTAAAAAAAAAAAAAAGCTTGTCTGTCCTTGTGTTTACTAGTTCATTGAATATAATTCATATTTGTGTAAGAGTTTCAGGACGTTAACAGAAGTATGTGAGTGAAACCCTGGAAGTAATGTGAATGAGAAAGATTGGGACTGTCTTTGTTTTACACAGTGCTAAGTTTTCAGTGGGCACATCTACACATGCTTTAGCAAGTACTAAATGACTGTGTAGTAACCACCCACACTGCTTAGTCCTGGCAGCACATGAGTCGTTTCCATCCCTACTGTGCAGCAGCAATGAGCTACTGCTCAGTAACTCATGGCTACTGTGCAGTAGTGTTGGCATCATGGTTCATGCCCACTGACACTATGTTGCTGCAGCGATAAGCTACATCACTGCAGCTCATTGCTACAGTGATGTAGCATCTCATGTAGACACGCCCAGTGTCTTGCAAAGTGCCTCTTTGTCCTTTGTGACCTTCCCCCCTGGGGAATCAAGACCCACCACTGCAACAGAAGTGCTTATATTAATGATAACTAGGGATCCAAGTTTTCTGTTCACCATAGAAAAATTTGGATTTTCTCCTTCAGAGCAGAAAAATGTGGGGCACAGGATTCCTCTTGCAAGTTGGCAAAGTTCCAGCCAGCAAGGGGCTGCTTAGGGCTGGGGGAAGTGAGATGCAGGGCATGCCATGTGCACGTGGCCAGCAATACAGCTAGGCAATGGTGGAGAGCAGCCTCCGCAGCTGCCTGAAGGTAGGTCGGGGGGGAGGGGACACAGGCAACACAGGGAGGGGCAGATTGAGGCTCCCACAGTGAGGGAGAGAGTTGGGCAGGGTTGGTGGCTGGGGGTGCTGCTCAGCCAGGGCAGTTCATAGGGTCCAGGGCCTGGGGCCCAGGGCAAGGTGGGAATATGCATCTGTGGGGCCTGGCTGGAGGAGTAGGATGGAGCATTGGGCAGCTTGTCTGTGGGGGGGGGGTGACACACTCCCAGGGAAGGGGTAATGGGGGCATGTGTCCCCCCAGATTTGTGTGTGGGGTGGGGGAGGATCCAAGTTGCCTGCTGCACAGCTTGGGGCTCCCTGCCCTACTGCCCTCTCCCGAGGGGCCTCTGTGAGCTGGCAGGTGGGACCCAGTGCAGGTGGGTGGAGTAGGGTGAAGAGACTTGGTGCTGCCATCACCACCAGGACCCCCATGCCAGCTGAGCCACCATGGCAAGGCACACTCCAGGCCTTCCCAAAACTAAGCAACAAAATTGAACAGAAAGCCTTCTGTGGCACTGGGCAATGTGAGTGCTGTGATTAGTGTGCTACATAGTTTCTCAACCTGTGGTACGTGTACCCCTGGGGGTATGCGAGACACAGACAGGGTGTACACAGGTACTGCAACACTCTCTCTCTCTTGCCCTCTTTTCCTCTCAAAACTATGGCAAAAAGATTGGTGCACTGCGCACCAAGTAGCACTTTAAATTCCCCAGTAATAATTTGGCGTGCCGCACTTTGTGTGGCACTGGCTTCAGTCCTCCTAGCTTTGGCCTACATTATCTCTAGCCTAGGTACATACTTGAGTTGTGCACCCCTGATGTAAAAGGTGGCAACCCCACCCACACCAGATCAGACATCTGTCATCTCACAACCTTATATATACAGCTCTTCTTCCAACATATAGCACACATTAGTCTGTAATTATAAAATCCCATGGAAAATTGGTCCCATAGTCCTAGTAGCTGGGGCCCCACTCTGGCAGGGCTTTGGTAGTGCAGGGCACTGTGGGTTGGGAGTGAGGGGCACCAGCAGGGCCAGGGGGCTGCAGGTTGGGAGTGAGGGGAAATGGCATGGGCATAGGGAGGGGCAGGGCACCGGCATATCAGGGCTGCTCAGCACCACAATGCAGGGGGGAACAGCTGCAGAAGGACCTGAGTCTTGGTGAGCAAAGGAGGCAGGGGGAGCTCTGATTTTCCATGATAAAAAAACCCAAAATCAAATGCCAAAATATATAGGTATTTTGAATTTGTTTTATTATAATGATTGAGGCACTTATAGGCTTCCAAATTGTTTTAAAATTGTAAATATATCAATAAAACATTATGTTCAACTACTACCTATATATATATAGTGGCATTTCATTTTAATCATGGAAAAAAACATGGATTTGACGGGTTTTAATCAGGGAATTTTAGAATTTTTTTAAATCAGGCAATTTGGGATTTTTAAACAAAGAAAACCAGGATCTCTGGTGAGATAACAGAAGCAGTAGCACCATTGCTGGGCCAAATTCTTGTTACTTTAACATGGGCCTGAAAATATTTGGTGTTTTACTTATTGCACCACCTTCCAGGATGGTTGGAGTTGATACTTTCTTTCAGTCTCATGATTCTAAACAAATCTTTGGATTTTTGTATTCTGACTCCTGGGGTGAGAACACAGTGAAAGGTCAAAGTCTTTTTTGCATCTTGAGCTCCTGGATTGGGAGTGTCCGGTGTCAGCTACATGTAAATTCTCTGTTCCTCCCTGCCTTCTAAAGAGAGGTTACAAGAGGTGGAGGCAGTCTAAACAACTGTTACTTACTCTTTTTCTCCCTTTGGTCGATGTCCTGGCTCCTCGACTTCTGACTCTTTCTTGTCCTTACCCAGGGAAATCACCTTAGGTCTCAGTCCTCTAGCCATCATCTTTTTTTGCAATGACAGCCCATGTTTCTTTCCCTCCAGGCCAGGGACTTAGACTGCAGACCATTGTAGTTCACTGTGATTAACCTAGCAGGCCTGACTTCACCACCTGCAGAACTTTTTCCTCTTAAGAGAACAAGTGACCAGTTTCTTAAAGCAATGTATCATTTATTCAGAATAAAAGCAGTAGCAGAGAAAACATTAAACAATCAACAGCCTTCACACATTTAGCTCACCAGATAGTCTCCTGTTTTTTATATAAAAACTATGCTATGGCCTTCTTCACAGTGCCTGCCACTCTTGGTCACAGTTGAATGTCACTTCTTTGATTAAGCTAAGTGTCACCTCTCCCTGCAAGTCACGGTGGTACAGTTCCAGGCCCTTTGTCTTGCCATCTCTCCATAACCAGGACAAAGTCTGGATATCAATCAGCATTGCATCAGCATGGAAATTTGTATTAATTATCCCCTATTGACTTTAGTTCCTCTAGGTAGCATCTTACAGTCAGAAATACAATCATTAGGAAAGCGATAAAGAGACATATAACCTTTATATCATTGACACAAGAGTTCTTCAACATTCCATGTGTCCCTAGCATCTGTTACATCTCAATATAATAGTCTTTAAATATTCCATGATTCCAGGATATTGCATCTGTCACACTCCGCATCAACAGTGAGGAGAGGAAGTAAAATGCTTGCTCCCTCCCTCTATATTTGAGCTACATAATAAATTAGCAGCAAGGGCACATCTGTGTAGTGAATGGAGGCCCATAACAAAGCAATCATGACAACAACAACAAAAACCACTCAAAGCTGAATGTGGAACGTCTGAATTAACCATTCCAAGGGCTTATTCTTGAGTCCATTTCACTGTTCTTTCCTTCATACAGATTTTCTTCTAGGCTCTGAATGAGAAAAATGGATCTACCACATAATTAAAATCAAGTTTCATGCCCAAAATCAATTGACACAAGTTTGCCCTATTCTAGATCATTATTCTTGTTAAATTCACTCTTTGATTTATCCAAAAAATAATCAACCAAGGCCCTATTATGCCCCTTTCATCTCTCTTCCCTTTCCAATAACAATGAATGATACTTTGCACTTATACAGGATCTTTCATTATAGGATCTCAAGGAACTTTGCAATTGTGGGTAAATGTTAGTATCTCCAATTTAAAGGTGGTGGAATTGACACACACAGAAATCTATGGCTCCTTTTTCAAAGTGCTCAGCATCATCAAGCTCCACTGATGTATGGTGTTCAGTACTGTTGACAATCTGGTCCCTAATGAGCAGTTTATTCAAGACTACACAAAAGGTGGGTGAAGGGAAGGGAACCTGTCACTTAATTCTAATTGTACTATCAGACTGACACCCCTATATGGGCTGCCCCCACTTTGTTCCCTGGATGTTTGAAGGCATAAATATACCAGGAAGACATTCACCATGTGGCTGACCTGCTGCTCCTCTTGCCTGAGTTGTGCAGATGGAATTTAGTGGGCACACTATTATGAAAAGCAGGGGGACTTTTTGAAGTAGCAGTTTTCAATACAGATATTCCCTTGATAGCATCCTAGCTAAGGAGTGTAACATGGAAAGCTGTGGTTTGGGGGAGTACCATGCCAGACTGTTACAGCTCTTTATTTCATCCCATGTCCGTGCATACTTGTTGTGTGTTCTAAGACCCTTAAAGCTACATTTTATTTCAGCGGGCTTAGCAGATATAAACTTCATTAATTCCATACATTGACGAGTAATACTTCTACCACAATTATTTCTTCAGCATGGCATGCAGGAGAGATAAAGAAGTGTTAGACAGATACTAAGCTCAAGTGTCTGCATTACATATACCTTGCATCTGTGAAAGTCTCCTAGGGAGTTACATTAACATCAAAGTTACATTGCATAGGAGATGCCATAAAGCAGTTGGACTCTGTTTCCACCTGGTGTGGGATTATGTCTGCACATGAAAAAATGCTGGAATTTGTTTCTGAAAAGTCTTGAATCTGACAGATATTGAGATCAATTCTTTTCCCATGACATGTATTCCAAGAGAAAGAACAGATGCCTGTCAGACTATAACAAAGCAAGAGGCTCTTAAGTTACCATGGGGGTGATGATAGCTAAAAGAACAATAGCATGAGCAAATGGAAGAGAAAGAAAACATTTCAGCATTGATACTTATTTGGAAAAGCTTCAGTGGACTTTCATTTGTTAAAAAATTAATGAGACTTTGGGGGAACCTATAACTATTCACTCTGAAATCATGAAAGGTGTTTCAAAAACCACTTTGGTCATTTAAAGACGTAGTTTGATTTAACATAACTCTCGAGTCCTCTTAAGTCCTACCATGGGGCCCTGCACAGCACAGAACTCCTCCCTCAGACCTCCCTGTGTAAAGCAAAAAATGCAATTGCTTTCCTTTGATTACTTAGTTACATTCTTGTCCCAGGAAAAAAAATGCTCTTTGGTGTTCTTTGGTGCTTCTAGATAGGAAGGGAACTGTTTTCAGACTACAAAACACAAAAATGCTGCATATATTTGAATTGTGTGTATATCCCACCTTTGAATATATTATTCCAGTACTTATATACCAGACTAATGTATTTGAAAGTTTGATTTTCATTTGCACATATAATAAATTCCCACATACTTGCACATATATCATTTTGGGCTATCTATTTTATTCAAAATGGCAGGTGGATTTAACATGAAACAGGGAATCTGGAGGCCAGGGGCCTGTAGTGATCACTAGGTTCCATAAATACAAGCATACAATAAGTGAGAAGAACTAACAACAATACATTTCATTGTGGAGCAGTCGGCAACCTCTGCAGTCCCTTGGTCTCACTCCCAACTAGCTAGCTAGCAATTCGCTAACTGAAGGACAATCCCCCAGTTCCCAACTCCCTAAATCTCCCTGTTAGGGAGCATCTCTAAATTATAATTGCTATCACTACAGGGTCTGTCCTCAATCTTGACATTAATTCACATGACTTTAGGGAAATCACTTAAAATTTTTGCCACTTATTTAATCAAGCATGCTTACCTACATGCTCTGAGCTCTACAGCCAGATGATTGGAAAGTATCTAATATACTGTTGTCACAGTTCACATCACTTTCAGGTTCGGAAGTCCTGCCTTGGGACTCCCAAAAAACAGCCTTCTTTTATCTTCCTCCCAAAGGATCCCCAGCCCTGGTGTGGCTTCATACAGAGCAAGCCCCCAGCTTCGAGATCTTAGTTTTTTGTCCCTGGCTTCCCCAGCTATGCAAGCTCCCCACTTCACCAAGCTCTTTCTTTGCTCAGCTTTCAGAAAAGGGGGTGTTTTTCTTTTCGAAGTGGTGGGGGGATCAGAGTGCCAACATCCCAAATAGCAGAGCAGAGAGCTCCACTACAAACAAAAATCTTTATTGTGCCACCACCGTTCCCTGCGTCCTCCCTCAGACTCCTGCTTTCACTCCCCAATCCCCTCAGAGCATCTCTCGCCTCTGGCACAGTCAGTCACACTAGCAACAAAACTGTTATAAAACTATTATAGTATTAATCCAAGGCCTAAGGCTTACCCAGTCAAATAAAGCAATGTTATGGGGAACCAATCAGAGAGCAGTCTGTGGGTCCTATAACTATACCTAGTCTGCTGTCTTCCCTTAGAATGAAAAGGGTATCTAGATGTCCTACTTATGAAACTACTTACAGTAGGGTTGGCAAGCTGGTCAATTGACAATATCAGCTGACCAATATCAACTGACTTATTGATTGGTCAAAGATTATAGCAATTTTATTTAAAAAACTATGTTTAAATTTTTTTTTTAACAGATATATCTTTTTTATTGTTTTCTGACACATTTCTTAAAGGGATATTTGTACTTTTTCCTGTTTATTATTTGGAGCTATTGGCAATTTTTTGCAATCTTTGACCCATACTTAATTGGTCAATGGGCCGAACTTTATTTGAATGGTCAAACAATTTACAGCAAGTATTTACAGTAAAGCATGCTTACACTAAGCCCCTGCCCCCACCCCTACAAAGTGTTCCCCATCAAACTGCAGGCCAGAACTCAGCCCACTTAGCCTCTTTGGTCACAGCTGTCAAATAGAAAATTGCACAGAAATTGATTTTTTTCAATTCACACCCGAACCAAACAAACAAAAAAAACTTTCAATCAAAACTTGCTGAAATGAAAGCCTGAAAAAGAAATGTCTTGGGTCTAAATAAAAGTTTTGTGTGACCTTAGAAAAAGACAAATGCTTTGTTTTTGGATGCTCATATGAACAGCAAAGGAAGTGAAAGTTTTGGTGTCTCAGTGATTAGGCTACTTAGCTAAGATGTGGGCTACTCAGCTTCCGTCTTTTACATCTTCCTCCTCCCAAAACCCCATGCAGGGGTGGGGTTTGTAGGCAGTTGTTCCTAGTGAGGCTGGTCTACTCTATATAAAATACTTAAATGCATGAACTGTGGCAGGGACTAGAACCCTCATAGGAGAGGGGGTGATCTATGGAGCTCGCTCGCTCGCTCTCTCTCTGAATATTTTTGATACAAAATGCAACAGTGTAGACAAGGTAGACAAGAGAAACTCAGCTTGGAATAGCCTATAGCTCAGTGGCTAAGATCCTATGCTGGTAGGTGGGTGATATGGGTTCAAAGACCTTCAAGCACAAGAAGATTTCCTGTCCTCTTACATTTGAGGCATTGGATGAAAGGGGCACTCCTGCCTCCTTTTTCTAGGAACCTAGTTGTGTCTTTTTTTCCCCAGTACCTTCTCTTTATTGTCCACCTTCTTTGAATTCAGTCACCCCATTTATTTTCCAGTGTCATGGAGTGCCCTCTACAGAGGTGCTTGTTCAGGACTGCTGCAGCATTGTCTGGTCTCTGACAGTACCCCACCAGAAGTCAACTCAGGCAAGGCTTCTAGAGAGGCAAGAGGGGGAAGGGGCCAAGCTCCTTCCCACTTGGAGACCCTGGCCTCTCATCTGTCCTGGTTCTCTTTGGTGCTGACTCAAGGAGGTAGCTTCCAGTTCTGCCCCTGAGTGAGGGACTTCATCTCCCCTTGGGATGACCCAGGGCAACCCAGAGTTGCAAGCCATACAGTAGAAAGTCTCTTCAATAAAGACATGCATTGGGGCAAAGGCCACCCAACCAAAGGTTCTCTGTCCCTTCCAAAATGACCAAGCAGCCCCTCTATCCCCAAAACAACCTACACAGCCCTGGGCACTCCCAAGGATACTCAGCTATTCCCTTTCCGGTTTTTCCAGATCCCCAGAGTACCTTTTCTCTCAGTACTCAGACTCTTCCGGCCAGTTTGCTCTCCCATTGTTATGCTATGTTATGTTTCTCTCCTCTGTACATCTCCTGGGCACTAGGCAGCTCATCTTTGCTGATATGTCAACAAAGCCATTCAAGGATCTGCTAATGGTGCAATGCATCTGGTCTCCTCCAGCACAAGCCAGCCAAGGCACTTAACCCTTCATCCTCTGTGCACTGGCTAATGAGGAAAACTGAGGGCAATGTCACACGTTACACTTAAGACGTGTTACCTGCACTTAAAATGTGAGCATCTACACATTAAGGCAGTAAAACATATGCTACGTATGCTTGTGTTGTAGCAAAGTTGCTACTTTTTGTGGTAGGAGTACCTCCAGATCCCATTAAGTAATGCATGTTCAGCTATTGTTGGACTGCTCCATAGACGTAATACAAATTAAAGACTCCGGTACAGTGCAGGCGATGGGACCAACAAAGAGCTGATTGCTGAGTCCTGGCACAGCACCAGAGCCAGTTCAAGACAGCCAGCAGCAGAGACCATTCAGATACATATCTGCTGGTTGATTTTTCAAGGTACCCTTCTATTTTGGGGTAAATGGATTCCTACATGACCACACACATCTGGGCTGTGGAAACATGTGGTATTTGGTTGTTTGGATAGAATAAGGGAAAGGGAACTGGGCACCTTGAGTGCACAGCTAATTCCTTCTCAATGGCATTGCACACCTATTTTCCTCTTTATTTTGCTCTGGTTATCCAATTGAATTTAAGACGTTACTTTTGGTCTGTGTGGCTCTAGCAGTTTTGAGCCTTCCTACTTTGCAGACGATGTCTTTCCTTATGCCATACTTCCATGGCTGTGATCAGCAGAAAAGTTTGCACTCAACTACCCCATATTTGACAGAGAGGGGGCTGGGATAGAAGCTGCAGCTCTGGAACAAGTTTCACTTATTCTGAAACAGCCTGGGTCTGTTGACTTTCAGAATGGTTGTAAGAAGCATCTGTTAGCTTGGCCTGTTATGGAAGTGAGCTGTCATGCAGAATCAGGTTTATGGAAGAGAATGAGGGTTCTGTGCTCTGTTAGGTATTTGATTTTTTGGAGGGGGAGGAGGGTAATTTCTGGTGAAATATTTAGGGTCAGATCCCATGCCAGCTAGGTAGCATCTAGGTAGACTTAGGCACTGAAATGCGTTCCTATTCTGCTCTACTTGAACTCATGAAGAAATACTAATACATCTGTTTATATAATTTATTGTCTTATTAGCCTTAATGTTAAGTCACAAACAGACAGTGAGGAGGAGGAACAGAATGATCCATCCATGTACCTTTTGTATTTAATTTTTCAGGAATTAAAGTATGACAGAGTTGAAATACATGTAGGTGCCTAAGTCTGTAAGGTTTGACCTAGAAACTACTATGCAAAGCCTAAGCAAAAGTGAATGTTATGTGTCAAATGCCCATCTGCAATGATAAGGAGCAGACAGTCTTAGATAGAGGAAGCTTGAAAACAAAAAACAGAATCAGAGGTACTGGAACAAAGAGCTCATTATAATACTAAAAATCACACCCCGAGGCGGGGAAGATATATGCTAATGGAACATATATGTACGTTAATGAGATACATAGCTAAAACACAGGTATAGAGACATGCTCAGTAAAGAACTCCTTGCGTCACTCCTTTATAACCAATTAGCAAACAAGGATGCTTATGAAGATTCAACCTCTGGTATATAAGGGGCTCAGTATTGAATGTGTGTGTGCTTGTCTTGTGAAATTATTCAGCTTGCACCTTTTATTGCTAGCAATAAATCTTTTTTATACTTTCACCCCTGGTATCTTTATTGGCCTTTGCATACCGGGCACGAACCCAGACTTGAGCTGGGGCCTAACAGTTTTTGGCACCCCAGATAGGACTGCCGTAGATAGCTTTGCCCGGACTAACTGACGACCAGTTTATCTGCTTTTTCTTATCAAAAGTTGAGCGCTCCCCGGGATTTCTTTCCCGGTGAGACTTTTGTTTCAGGAGGAGCTGGATCGCTGAGGCGGCAGTAGCCTAACGGTGCAACGCCATAGAGTGAAAGTATCAGTAACAGGCACCTGGGTGAGAGGGTAGAAAGGGCATAAGGCCTACCGTCAGTACGTCTGCCTGGGATTATCTCTGTAAGTATTCTGTCTGGCCCGAGTCCAAGACCAGTGATTTTTTCCCCTGTGAGGACAAGGACTAAAAACAGATCCCTGGATCCCAGGTAAGTCGGACGGTCAGAACCGGGAAGGCAGTCCTGAAATGGGTACTATTAACAGTAAGGTTAGGAATTGTACCCCCCTCTCTTGTGTCTTGAGACATTGGGCAGAGTTTGGTGAGGATCCTATGACTAAGAAGAAAGCTAAATTCTTCTGTGAAACTGCATGGCCACGCTATCAGCTAGATGATAAAGAATATTGGCCTCGGGAGGGAAGTGTTAATTATAATACCATCTTACAATTGATTTTGTTCTGCCGGCAGAATGGTAAATGGGAGGAATTGATGTATGCGCAAGCGTTTATGTCTCTTTGTAGAGATAAAAAAGTTTTGGAGGAATGTGGATTGGGGGAGGGGGTTGGGATCTGTGAGATGGCTGTGGCTCGACCAACTGCAAATCCTGTCCTGGACTGTCCGGAGCCGGAGGCTCTTCCCCCTGTGTTGCCTTTACCTTATCCTCTTCCTCCTCCTCCTCCTCCTCCTCCTCCTCCTCCTGATTCATCTGATTCCTCGTTGGCATCTGCTCTTCCTGCTTTTTCCCCCCCTGAGGCAGAAGTTGTAAATACCCCCCGACATAGGGATCTGGAACAGCGCCAACCATGGCCGTCAGGTGTTTGGCAATCTCCAAACTCCCCGACTTCTCCTGATATAAGCCCGGGAGGAGGATGGAGAGTACAGTTAGAAGCAGACTCCGGGGTTAAGGGAAAACATCACGGAGAATCTGATTCTGGCCGTGGGAAGGGAAATGGGGTATTTCCCCTAAGAGAACAAGTGGTACCCGGGCCTCTCGAAGATGATGGTGAGCCAACCTACCGTTGAACCTTTGTGCACATTCGTTTTAATACCTCAGATTTGTATAATTGGAAGAACAATAACCCCAGCTTGAGAGAGAATCCTGAAAAGGTACAGAACCAGTTTAAAACGATTTTCAAAACCCATAACCCAACTTGGGCAGATGTTCAGTCTCTTCTAGATATCTTGTTGACACCAGAGGAAAGGAGAATGGTAGTGAACAAAGCTCGTGAGTACGTGGAAAAGGAAATTATTGCAGGGAACCTGCAAGGAAATAGAGACGATCATGTCCCCATCCAGGAGCCAGATTGGAAACCAGACCAAGGTATGACCTCCATCCGTGCCTATCAAGAATATATCCTCCGAGGATTGAGAGATGCTGTGAAAAAACCTCAAAATCTCAGTAAGGTGTATGAGATTCGACAGGAGACTAATGAGACCCCGAGTGCTTTTTTGGAAAGAATTTACAATACTTTCAGACAATACACTCATGAGGATCCGGAGGATGCATCGAATGCTCGCATGGTAAATATGATCTTTATGGGTCAGAGTGCACCAGACATTAGAAAGAAATTGCAGAAGGCAGACGGAGCAACAGGTATGCCTATTTCCCAACTAGTAGACATTGCTTACCAAGTATTTACTAACCAAGAAAGTGTTCAGGAAAAGAAACAGGACAAGAAAGAGGAGAGAAAGATGAAAATGCAGGCAGCCCTAGTGGCAGCTGCAATCACGAGAAAACCTAGAGATGAGGGATCCTGGAGACAGCCGCAGAGACGGGGTCCATTAGAGAAAGTTCAATGTGCCTTTTGCAAACGAAAAGGACATTGGAAGTGGGAATGCCCTTATCGAAAAGTTGGGGAAGGTGAAAAGAAGAAAGAGGAGAGCAGTGGATTGTTCGCTTTTGGAAGGGATTCAGATTGAAGGGGACCGGAGGCCCGGGAGGGAAAGATAACCCAGATCCCAGTGTCCCCTGACGAGCCTCTGGTTAAAATGCAACTAGGGGACAGAGATGAATTGGTAGATTTTCTCGTAGATACAGGTGCTGCCCATTCTGTCTTAACTCAAAAACTGAAACCTTTAAGTAAAAAGACTGTGCCGGTGGTAGGGGTTACAGGGAAGGCAGTAACACGATCCTTCCTACAGCCAATGACCTGTAAACTTGGGCAGGCCGAAGTTACCCATCAATTCTTGTACATGCCAAACTGCCCCGTTCCCCTTTTAGGGAGAGACCTCCTCTGTAAACTGCAAGCTACGTTGTCGTTCCAGGATGGGCAAATGTTTTTAACAGTGCCTCCTGAAAAGGGGTGGCATTTACAGGCTTGCCTTCTCGGCCTTCTCCAAGAGGAGAGTACACCGGATATTCCTCAACCCCTGCTCGATGCTGTTGTTCCATGGGTATGGGCAGGTCACTGACCCGGGAAGGCTAAAAATGCTGACCCTGTGAAGATTCAACTTTTGCCAGGGGCCCAGCCTCCATGTGTGAAACAATACCCAATGCGGATGGAAGCCAGGAAAGGACTGAAGCCGTTAGTTGAACGGTTCCTGGAGTATGGCCTTCTCCGTGAATGTACATCAGCTTTTAACACACCCATCTTGCCTGTGAAGAAGCCTAAGAGTAATGAATATTGTTTCGTCCAAGACTTGAGAGCTGTAAATAAAGTGGTTGTGAGTATATACCCGGCCGTGCCTAATCCGTACACCTTGCTATCTGCTTTGAACCCAGATCATAATTGGTTTACGGTTATTGATTTAAAAGATGCTTTCTTCTGTATACCGGTAGAGAAGGGATCTCAGGAAATATTTGCATTTGAATGGGAAGACCCAGATACTAGCATTAAGACTCAGTTGTGCTGGACTGTTTTACCCCAAGGATTTAAAAACAGCCCAACCTTATTCGGCAATGCATTAAGCAAGGATTTACGCAGGCTAGAATTGCCACTGTCCTGTGCTCTTTTGCAATATGTAGATGACTTGCTTTTAACAGCCACCACTGAAGCAAGCTGCCTGGAAGGAACAATTTGCCTCCTTAATTTTCTGGGTCAACAAGGGTATCGCGTTTCCAGGAAAAAGATGCAGCCCATATCCCAGAAAGTCACATATTTGGGATTTGAATTACAGCCTGGTCAGAGAGCCCTGTTGCCTGAAAGAAAAGAAGCTATATGCCGGCTGGCACCCCCAATAACAAAGAAACAACTACGAGGATTTTTAGGTACAGTAGGTTTTTGCAGGATTTGGATTCCAAATTTTGGGGTTATTGCAAAACCTCTATATGAAGCAACACACGGAGATGAAAAGGTACTCGAATGGACTGAAGAGTGTGAGCAAGCATTCTGCCAGTTAAAGCAGGCTGTCATTGAAGCACCCGCCTTAGGACTACCGGACATGAGTAAGCCTTTTTCCCTTTTTGTGCATGACCGAGGTGGGGTAGCCATGGGAGTCTTAACACAGAAATTGGGTAGCTGGCAACGACCAGTGGCATATTTTTCAAAAAAATTAGACTTTGTGTCATGTGGATGGCCTGCTTGTCTCCGGGCTGTTGCTGCTACCTGTCTGCTAATACAAGAAGCTGAAAAATTAACCGTAGGCCATGAAATGATTGTATATATTCCTCATGCAGTACTTACAGTCTTGGAACAGAAAGGAGGGAACTGGTTAACTCCAGGACGAATGGCTCGATATCAGGCCATCCTCCTAGATAAGCCTGAAATAAAATTAGCCATTTCTCGCAATGTAAATCCAGCAACACTGTTGCCATCTATGGGTGACACACCAGATCTTGTGCATGACTGTTTGCAAACATTGGAAAATGTTTATTCTTCAAGACCAAATTTGAGAGACAGACCTCTTGAAAAAGCTGACCTGGAGTTCTACACTGATGGCAGCTCGAGTATAGAGAATGGAATTCGAAAATCCGGATACGCTATTGTGACTGCACAAAATGTGATAGAAGCAGGACCTTTAAACCCATCTGTTTCAGCTCATAAAGCTGAACTCATTGCTATGACTCGGGCTTTGCAATTGGCGGCCAACAAAACTGTCAATATACTGACTCTAAATATGTTTTCCTTGTTTTACATGCTCACGGAGCGCTATGGAAAGAGCGAGGTCTACTTGATTCAAAAGGAACAGGCATTAAGCATAGCAAGAAGATAAAAGCCCTCCTTAAGGCAGTCTGGGAACCAAAAGAGGTAGCGATAATGCATTGCAAAGCTCATCAAAAGAAAAATGATGATTCATCCACAAAAGGTAATCGATTTGCTGACGCTACAGCAAAGAAAGCAGCTAAAAAACCTCAGACAGACTTGCTGCCCGAAGTAAGTAATTTGTTACCTCTCCTCCCAGACTTATACCAGCCTGTGACACCACAGTACGGGGAAAGAGACAAACAATTGATAAGAGAGTTTCAAGCAAAGAAGGGGGAGCACGGGTGGCTAGTAGCAAAGGATGGCCGCATTATCATCCCAGCTGCCTGGGTTCATGTGGTAGTGAAGAGAGCTCATCATGGCACCCACTATGGACCCAGGGCCCTGATAAGGTGGATCAGTCACTATGTAACTGGAGTGGGATTAAGAGAGGCTGCCAAGAAGGTATCAGAGACATGTGAGGTCTGCCAGAGAAATAACCCAAAAGGAGGGAGAAAAGAAACTTCAGGACATCAGAGAATAGGCAATGGGCCAGGAGAAGAATGGCAGGTGGATTTTACTGAGTTACCCCGGCAACAGGGGATGAGATATCTCCTTGTCTTTGTGGACACTTTCTCTAA
Organism: Alligator mississippiensis; assembly: GCF_030867095.1. NCBI lineage: Eukaryota > Metazoa > Chordata > Crocodylia > Alligatoridae > Alligator > Alligator mississippiensis. Next base: position 218,921,502 of record NC_081824.1, on the reverse strand, counting down.
TTGGGTTGAGTGCTTCCCATGTCGGACTGCCCAAGCCCGAGAGGTGGTCAAGGCACTCCTACGAGAAATCATACCTTGCTTCGGACTTCCAAAAGGAATAGGGTCAGACAATGGCCCACATTTCATTGCACAAATTACTCAAAAGGTTTCTGAGTTCCTGGGAATCAGCTGGCATTTACACACCCCTTGGAGACCCCAGTCCAGTGGAAAAGTGGAATGTATGAATCAGACCTTAAAAAGACACCTTGCAAAGATTTGCCAAGAAACTCGACTCAGATGGCCAGAGGCCCTACCCTTGGCCCTGTTGCGAGTAAGGGTCGCACAACATTCTAAATTGGGATTAAGCCCATTTGAGATAATGTATGGTAAGCCTTACCCTCTGAGTCTGCCCATGGGTACTGAACAACAGTTACATGTTTTAGGAGAGGGCATGATTAGAGAATATGTATGGTCTTTGGTTTCTGTTTTGTCTTCCATCCATCAGCAGGTACGGGACGTGCTGCAGACACAGAACCAGTCTCCTACCCCGGAAAATCGATTATTACCTGGAAGTTACGCTCTTGTGAAAGATTGGAACGAGGAACCACTTTGAGCCAGATGGAAGGGCCCGTATAGAGTACTTTTAACGACCCCGACGGCAGCAAAGCTCAAAGGAATCAAGACTTGGATACATTCCAGTCGCCTAAAGCTGGTGGCTGAACCAGAACAAGAAGAAACTCCTGCAAACTCCGGGACCGGAGGCAGAGAACAGTGGAAGGTGGAGCCAATAAGGGACTTAAAATTCCTATTCAAAAGAAAGGAACTTTGAATAATTTGTCAATCTTTGATCAAGTTTTACAAGCCTTATTATGAAATTGTTCAAGGTTTTAGTGTGGGGCACCCTGATTTGTCCACTCCTACTTATAGGAGGGGAAAATCTTTTACCACAAGAATTTGACCCTCAGGAAAATGTCTGGATTTATCTGGCCCGGGAAATATTAAATAGGACAGACTTCTGCTTGGCAGGAGGGATCAATGCTCATCTGGTTTTTACCTCATGCTTAATTGCAGTACCTACCCCTTTGAAAATTTTACAGAATTATACTATGCTGAAAGATGTAGAGAAGGAAAATACATTTCAGGATATATATAAGTGGGGGACTATTGTAAAAGAGAAAAGCAGAGACATGTTTTCTGTACGGGTTCAGGCAACAGCTAATGATTCTGAATGTTTCTTAATAGTGAATTGTACCAGTAATTGCTTTGAATTGAACCAAGGTAGAAAAATCTTCTGTAATAAGACCAGTCAAATATCCTATGTATATACACATACCATCCTTCCTCGAGGATGGTTTCTGGCCTGTGGGAGAATGATATATTCATACCTTCCAGCAAATGCTACTGGGGGACCATGCACCATTGCCCGGGTAACTGCAGCTCTTCCAAGGAAGTCTGACCTAATGCACACTGAACAAACCCCTCTTGGTGGGAGGTTTAAACGAGCATACACTACTCTCACTGCTGATTGTGACGAGAATGATTCCCCTGGACTATTATCTAAGGCAGAATACATAGCATTAGCTGCATCTATGGTGGGGGTTCTGGGTCTTGCTGTAAGTAATAGCAGAAATCTTAATGCAGTAGCCTGTGTTTTAGCAAAAGGACTAAATGCTACATCTCGAGCGCTCTCAGCCTTGAATGCTGAACAAAAACAACTAAGGGACGCTGTCTTAGAGAATAGAGCCGCTATTGATTATCTCTTGTTACGACACAATCTGGGGTGTGAAACCTTAAAAGGAATGTGCTGCTTCAACCTCACTGATAATTCTGTGCTAATTGAAGACAAAATTGGTGCCTTACAACGATTGACACAGACATTGAAAGAAACATCTGGCTTAGACTTTTCCTGGTTAACTTCCTGGCTTCCCAATTTTGGATGGTTGAAGCAGTTGTTTTGTATGGTTATTCTGTTTTGTTTTATAGGGATTATGATCTGTTTCTGTATCCACTGTATACCGGTTTGTATCGCATCTATCTTCAGGCCTAAGGTAAATCAAATGATTTTGCAAACAAAGAAAGCTGAGAATACTAGATTTGTGCTAAGTCAAATTGAATGGAGCAATCATAATTAATAATAATTATAAATGCTCCAGATGAGGGAAATGTAAGGTTTGACCTAGAAACTACTATGCAAAGCCTAAGCAAAAGTGAATGTTATGTGTCAAATGCCCACCTGCAATGATAAGGAGCAGACAGTCTTAGATAGAGGAAGCTTGAAAACAAAAAACAGAATCAGAGGTACTGGAACAAAGAGCTCATTATAATACTAAAAATCACACCCCGAGGCGGGAAAGATATATGCTAATGGAACATATATGTACGTTAATGAGATACATAGCTAAAACACAGGTATAGAGACATGCTCAGTAAAGAACTCCTTGCGTCACTCCTTTATAACCAATTAGCAAACAAGGATGCTTATGAAGATTCAACCTCTGGTATATAAGGGGCTCAGTATTGAATGTGTGTGTGCTTGTCTTGTGAAATTATTCAGCTTGCACCTTTTATTGCTAGCAATAAATCTTTTTTATACTTTCACCCCTGGTATCTTTATTGGCCTTTGCATACCGGGCACGAACCCAGACTTGAGCTGGGGCCTAACAAGTCTACCTAACAGCTGAAGCAGTTGCTTCCCACATGAATTTTTTTAGCTAAGTCCAATCATAACCACATTCTAGTAATGTTTCCCTTTGCAGCAACGTAGAAAATTAAATATGACCACTTGCCTGACTTGAAATGCTCTGTGAAATAGCCAAGTCACCTCTAATTAAGTGTAAAATGACTATATTCATTTAAAGGTGCCATATTGATTACAGCCTACTCCGTACCAATCAATCATCCCAGTTTAAACTTCCTGACTCTCACTGAATGAATACATTCAAATAAATATGTTAGTGAATTCAGATGAATTAATCCTAACCAAAAAATCTTAGGTGTCACTAAGATGCCAGGATCAGAAAGATCATTAGATGAAAGTGGAGCAAGGACTCACTTGAGACGCTTGCATTCACCTCTTGCTTTCATTGCTGCCAGTTTAAATTTTCATCAGGAATTTCTGATTCTTGAGTTTTCTGGCTGAATTGGTCTCTTGATATTAATAAGAGCAAGTCACTTACAATAGGTAGGAATATTAGATTTACTACTATTCTGTGATATACCTGCTTCAACTAACCCATTGAACATGGACAAGCACTAATTACGGGCAAGAACCATGGGGATTAAAGAAATGTTTGGGGATTATCAGCTTGTCATTGTTATCTTTCCCCATTGTTCATTGTTTTCAAATTCAGATCCACCAGTCTGAATGCAAAGTAATTCCACCATGAAAAGAGGAAAGACCCATTTCTACAACCTTCATTTCAGTGAATGATAGCTGCCCCCAACTTGATGCTAACCATACTTCTTGGTTTACTTGAAGAGAATTATTTCAAAGCATGATCAAGCTAACCAACAAAAGTAGGCCATTTCAACAATGCTTTTTAAAAATATGGTCCAATAAGAGAGATCATCCACAAAATTTTTTGCCTCTAAAACATTGTCTACTACATTTAAAAAAAAATATCCCTTATTTAGACTTAGTCAACATTTTTTTAATTTTGGAGAACAGAGGGCTACTTCTTAAAAAATGTTCAATGTTTTCCTTTTTTTGAAAGAGTTCTAGTGCTGACCACTGGAAACTGTTCTCCATTTGATGAGCAAACTTGAAAATCAAGCTTAATTGAGGAATCCATGGCTGGCCAATGAGACAGTGTGGGATAGCACCCAATAAATAGAATGGTAGATTGGAACTTCTGAATTCATTTTTCCATCCTTCTGAAATAGAAAGTAAGGTGTTACTAAGATGGCCTCAAACAGATTCTTGTTTCAACCAATAAGTGCTCTTCCCTCTGGCACCAGTCTTGGCAGAACAGCAATTTATTACTCTCTTGAGAGAAGTATTGAGTATGAGAGAGTGCTGAACAATCATTAGAGTTCCTGAAAGTCTAGTAGCACTCACCTGCTGGGCACTGTAGAAGCTGTTGTTACACACGCACATGGAGCTTAAAAATATCAAGACTTTATCATCAGATACAGGCATTACACATAAACCAGTCTAAGTGATTGGAAATCTAAACCTGTAAACATACAGCAGTTCGGTGCACATAGACGAGACTAAAAACGGTGAAACCTGATTGAAAATACACTTGGTTCAATGTGCACTCAGATCTAATCAGCTTAGGTTAGACCAGTGAATCAAACTTCTGTACCAATCCCCTATCAATTCAAACTAGATCAATGTCCTCTGGCATGCCAGCCTCCTTTGCACTTCCCTCCTCCCAATCCCACTTTCACAGGGAAGCATGCTAGAAATCGGCCCACACTCGGCTGCTCTGGCTGAGCACTTAGCGGGCCCCATCACTGAGCTCCCCAGAGTGCAGCCAGCATAGACCCTGTTCCCAGCCCTGCCTCCTGCCCCTGGCCATCTGTCAGCCACAGACAGGTAGTGGGGAGGGGGAGAAGGGGGGAAGGGAGATGCATGTGTCCCCTGCATGAGCCCTGGGACCTTGGCACCCACGTCCCTGAGCCATACCCCCAGCACCCCATTGTAAAGCACCCCATGATTTACACATACACCTGACACTGAGTCTAGGAGAACCCCCATGTCTGGGGACAGCCCTTCAGGGCCCAAACCTGGCTCCCAAACACCCAGTCAGGGATCTCCAGACACCCATACTTGGGTACAAGCCCATGAAGCCTGATCCTGGCTCCTACACACCACATACCAAAGAGGCCAGAGATAGGCAGCCTGCCACCCAGACCCCAGCATGGCCCCTCCCTTTGAAGCAAGAGCTGGTGTGGGAGGCTCACCTCTGGCAGGTGTCAGGGGGTAGAACATCAGGACTGGGCCTGCACATAGGCAACCCTGTGACCTCTGTGGCTTGGCCACTGCTGGCAGGGACCTGGCCCACAGGTACCTGGGGTGTTTCAAGTCTTTTATGGCCTGCAGCTACAGGGTCCTGGAGTACTGGGGGGGAGGGGGGTGCCATCTCAGATTATGCTTGCCTATGCCCAGCTACCAATCAGGGGTGGCCTAGGTGCTCAGCTGTGTTCAGCACTCTTCAGCAGCCTGGGGAGACTGCAGGACATGCTAGGAGGTATGCAGGATGCCCCCAACCTGCAGGTCTTGGCCAGTGCAGGCAGCCTGCATGCCCCATCCCTGCCAAAGGGCAAATCTAATGGGTTCACTGCCAATCCAACCTAGGCTACTTATGGAAAATGGCATAATTTAGATCCATTCTACCTCTAGCTCTTTGAACATTTGCACTTAGCCTGTAAGGTTTCACAGTCAGACAAGGGATGGATGGCCTTAGCTTACAACATGGGACAAAGTTGTTTTTGCAGCAAATCTAGTGTACTTGGGTGCATACTTAGAAGAACAAATGTCTTTATTTTGTGTGTTAACACAGCCTCAGAGAAATACAGCAGGTTAGGTAGACTGTACACAGGTCTGAAATCATAGCAAATGTTCACATGCTAAATAAATAAAGAATAAATAAATTTATATAAATAAGAGACCTCCTCTGACAATGATCAAATGTCTTCCAGACAGCAGATTGGCAGCTAATTGACAAGTGTCAACACTGAAGATCTTTATGACTAGCAAATTGAAATGGCATGGCATATACCTGCAACTATGTATAATACACACATTTTATTCACTCTTCTGTTTGGGTTTGGCCAGCTGCTGAGTACTGAAGTATATTGCATCTGACGCAGGTTAAACCATTCAGTAATATTGTTAAAGAGCAAAAAAGGTGAACAAAGCAAATGTTTATTGAACTCATTTATCTTTTTATGCTGTCATGGGTCCATTTGTCATTTGCTGTCTCACTGCTGGTATCTTTGGAAATGTGCCCTGAACTTGAACTAGGCACAGGAAAATTGACTTGACAGCTGGGAAGGAGCAATATTTGGCCACCCCCTCACCCACCAGCTACTAGTATTTATAAAATACCTTCTTCTTTTTCTTTTGGCTGTGTAAATTCTGGTCTGAAAAGGATGAAGAATGAAATTGCCACTGATATGAAATGGGTGTTTTGGTCATACTTGTAGTGGGTAATTCCACTGTCTGATTAATCAATTTGCCCATTACAGGCAAGTGGGCAAATCTGGATCAGTATTTTGTGCCTTTGATTTTATAACTATAGTTATAAAAATCACCAATGAATGTGAAGAAGTTGCTATATAGTGCATAATACCGAGCAGTGCTCTGTATTATGCACAACCTTTTGGCCTTGTGGGCCAGATAAATGGTGCAGGGCCCATCTGCAGGCCAGATCAGTCCCTGGTGCCCAGTACTGCCTCCTCCCTGCCCCACATGCTGGGATTGCATATTGAGGGCCTGGCACCGCCCCCTCCCATCTCCTGAATGGTAGGATTGGGTCCTGGGGGCCTAGTATTGCCCCCTCCTACCATCCACACACCAGGATTGGATCCTGGGGGACTAGCACCATCCTCTCCCACCTTCCTTGTGCTGGGATTGTGTTCTGGGGTGGTCTAGCATCACCCTCTCCTTCCCCCACACACTAGCATTGGGTTCTGGGGGCCTGGCACCACTCCCCATGTGTCAGGATCAGGGCCTGGGGCCTAGTGCTGCCCTCGCTTGGCCCTGTGTGCAGGGATCAGGTGTTGTATCCTACACACAGAGCTCAGGGTGTCATTGCTCCCCTGCCCCCAAATTTCCAGACCCATGGGGAGCCCCTTGGGCTAGATGACAGAACACTGCAGGCCAGATCTGGCTCACAGGCCTGAGGTTGAGCATCCCTGGTATAGAGCAAACAGTATGATTCCAGTGTGTAGCTTGTAGCTCTCAAGGTACAACATGCAGTTAAATACAGTACTTCTGAAGTAGGGATTCAGGTTTAGCTATAGTGCAAGTCATCATGTACTAGAATGAGCATATGTATTAAATGAATATAAAGGATAAAATCTACCTTCAGTCCATTGATTGTATCCACACTACTGCTTCCTGAAAAACCAAGGCAAGACTCCCTAGATGTTGAACAGGGTCCCATTGTTGAATTTAACCTGTGACAATGCTAACAAAGCCCTTTTTTAAGCATTAGAAAATCTCAAGGCAAACAGCCTTTTCTCTTATTCAGGTTGCTCTATAAATATGGCAGCTCTCTTTGTAAGCCCCATTCGTAGTCCCATACTCAGCTTACCATCTCTGTGTCACAGAATGTTCCTGCTAAAATAATCAGTAAAGAAATAGTAATACAGCTATGTAAGTTGTTGTTATTAGCCTTCAGAGATAATACACAACTGGAGTGTAATTGAGAGCTGAGAATGGCATAATCCCTATAGAGTAAGACAAAGTCAGTAGGAAATTGGCAAATCTGTGCACAAAGGAAATAACTTTTGTGCTCCACTGAGGATTAAAAACTTTTTTTGCTGTTTTTGAAAAGTTAGTTTAAATTCTAGTGCAACTCACACAATGACACCCTGAGAGATCAGGTAAAGCAGACTGGTCTTGTAGTAGTTCAAACTGACCTTTGGCCGTTACTTACAATTACAATGTAACATGCAGTTATCTTGTTCTCATTTTGTGTCCCTGCAAGTAAAAGGAAAAGTAAGCTTTTTTCAGCTGCAGATTAAGCTTTTATTTTAACTTTTCTCAAAGACAAATCTTGTTCAATCCTATGGTACAAAACCCAAAAAAGAATATTACCCTTTTCAGAATAAGCAAATATAGAAATCGAGATGCACAGGCATAAAATGAAACAAAGACCATGAAATGAGGTAGTATCTCCATTGTTAGCAAATTACAGAGTTGATCTTGCCCATTTTACTGACTTGCAATACTAAATAGGCAAGTCACCTCTAATTAAGTGTAAAGCTGCAATATTCATTCAGATCCACCATATTGATTACAGCTTGCTCTGAAACCAATCAATCATTCCATTTAAGTTACCAGCTGTTAGTGAAGCAGTGTGCACAGACAGTAATTCCTGAGAACTATTGATAAGTGTACAACATGTTTCTAAGAATCTTACAAATAAGCCAGCATGGGAAAGGATGCTAATGCTGTCATTTCTGTCTTCAGTCACCAGATGTTCCTGGGCAAATACCCTAATCTTCATGCTTTTTCATTGTTTTGGGGCTTCACAAAATCTGGAATGTTGTATCAGTTTCATTAAAGGTGAAGAGATAGAAAACATGCTCTTCATCTAGTTAATTGTCCTGTGAGGGTAAAAGAATGGCACTTTAACAGCTTATGAGTTATGAAAAGCTGGTGTTGTTTAACCTGTGGCATCAGTTAATTCCACTGAAGCTAAGTGCTTTGGGTCATTTCTGCAATGAGATGGAAGGGGTACACTAAAAACACTAAACAGCATTTCTGCAGCCATAGGAAGGCAAATAATTGAGAAGACCATTGCAGTGAAAAGGTCTTATACTCCACTTAAAATCTGAGGCAGTGCTGGAAAAGTTTGCATGGGTGCCCTTTCTGAATGTAATCAAGTAAATCCACTTCCTTGGTGATTATCACAGGGTTCCAATGGTTAGAAATTATAAATTAGCCAGGAAATTAGTTTTGACAGCGATAAACTGCCCTGTCATGGCCATGGAGGGCTCAAGGTGAGTAAGTAACAGCTGTATTAGGGCCTCCTGGATCTTCAGTTTGGGTCTTGGGTGCAGGGACCGTGACTAATGCTTCCTACAGTTACTTCACAGGCAAGTATGTGAAGAGGGGAGAGAAACAGCAGGCAATGGAAGAAAGCTTGGATCTAGCTTGAGCCACTGGAGGTGCTTGAGCTGAATAAGGAAGTACATTGCAGATTTTCAAAGACTACAATAAATAATTTTCCTCCTAAAATTGGATTATTTGAGTCATCATGTCCCCTTGGCCTCCCACTCCACTTTAACAACCCCTGTGCCTGTGGGCACAATCTTCTTGGAGGTCTTGGATGTGTACTGGAAGCTCTCTCACCCCTTATAAGGGAAAGGATTGCCAAAAGGGCAACGTATTTTTAAAGAGCATTTCACTTTAGCCATCATTAACACCAACACAGAAGATGGTTATAGTGTATAAAAAATGTAACAGTTCCTGTTTCAATCAATCAGGTTTTATTTGCTTGACATCTAGTTATACATCAAGTCTGCATGAGGAAAAGGCAGATAAGGCCTTCTAATGCAGGAAGGAGGCAGATTAAAAAACAAACAAACAAACAAACAATGAACACTTCTCACATTTTATTCTGATGTCATAAAGGAGGATTTGGGGGACTGTGAAAAAATCTGTTTCCTCCACACACATCAGCTTTCAAGTGAAAACAGAAAAGAGTTCCCACAGTAGGTGTCCTGTCCCAACAGTAATTCTCTTTTTACTTCACTTGTAGTCAATAGAATTACTTGTGGGAATTGATTTTCCTCTCAAGGTGTTGTTGCACATTAACTAAAATATGTGCTAAGGGCCCTTAAACCAAGAATGTCCACCCATTAGGGCAGAGAAACCCATGCTAAGGGCCCTCTGAGTGGCTCAGAAATAATCCTCTTCCATCTACATCTGGGGCTGCGGTGGCCAGTGGGGACCCACTTAGGGTAGGCCAGGGCTGGCAAGCCCAATGGGACCCTTGTCTGCCCACAGCCTGAGCCACTGGCCCTGCCCCTGAGAGCAGGCAAGCTGGGCAGGCACAGAGCCAGTTTGGCTCCTAGCCATACCCCTGCTCACGAGGGCTGTGCGAAGCTTCAGTTGCTGATTCAATTCAGAGGAGCTTCGGCACGATTTGGTGACCGGATCTCCGAATCCAAATTTAATCAGGAGACCCATTAATCTCTCCAAATTGAATTGGAAGCCTCCAATTCGATTCAGAGACATTTGGAGAGATTCAACAATTTGGACATAGACACAGCTTTATATGTTTTTTCTACATACCTCAAGGTACTAGGCACAGCTCATAAACGCTGAGATGGTGGGGCAGATGGAGTCCCATAATAGTGCAGGTGGAGGGGGGCAGTCCCCAGCGCACTTGGCAGTGGACCCAGAAGTGGACCAGAAGCACTTCCAGTCCACTTCTGGGTCCACCAGGGAGCACGTAGAGACCCCCCCCACACACATCTCCCCTGCTCAGCGACTGGTGCCTCCTGGGTCTGGGAGGGCACCCAGGGTCCCCCTGTGACTGATTGCTGAGCCAGAGGGGCACAGAGGGGTCCACTGCTGAGCACGTGGGGGGGGGGGCATGCTCCTGGGGGACTCTCCATCTGCCCCACCATCTCAGTGTTCACAAGCCACACCTGGTACATCAAGGTATGTAGAAAAAACATTTAAAGCTGTGTCTATGGCCAAACCACTGATTCTCCAAATCAGAATCAGATCTTAAGATTTGGATTCAGCTGAATCAAATCAGGACAGTGATCCAAAACAACTAATCAAATCACTGTCCCCTGAATCAGGCCGAATCCAAATTCAATTCAGCCCGCTTCACACACCCCTACTGCTCACCAGGCCTCTAAGGGCAGATCAGAGCAGTGCATGTTGCAGAGAGTATTAGATCCTAATGTGTGACGGCTCAAAGCAAGTGCAATTGCAGTTAGCATGTGCTAAGTGTAATATGTAACAAGGCCCTTGGTTTCATTGGTATAAATCAGGAATAACCCCATTGAACTCCATGGAGTTAAACTAGTATGAAGCAAGGAGAAAAGTCTTCTGTGATTAAGACATGCAGGATCAGGCCCTTCGGCTTCCTGTGAGTGGCTGCACACCATAAATGTCAATAGGAGCTGAAGTTGCTCAGGAGTGGTCCACAATGGGTAGATTTCATGGGGCTTTTCCCCAACCTCCTCATGAAAGGTGCCAGACTCTCAGCTTTAACATTAACTCATTGTAAGTTATGTTAAAGGTAGCACAGAAAGCTGCAGTGTGAGCTTCTCCCCACTTCCAACAGACCCGACATGGAGAGAAAGCATGGCCAGCACTTACCAACTGATCATGTGTTTCATGAGAGCTGTTGTTTCTTTTAAAGATCCAGATACAAGTCTTGACTACCTTCATTAAAATACCTGGAGCCATGAGAATTTAACTCAGCTGAGGATCTCTTCCTTCAGTTCCTGGAATGTTGTAATGCAGTAAGAATCTCCGTTTTCTCTTTTAAAGTACATTTACAGCACCTCTGTTTCCAGAGGAAAGGTTGAGAGCCTGTTCTGAGCACTCAGAAACCAGGAGGCAGTGGACAAAAATAAACTATTCTTTTAAACCAATCTAACGAATGAGGTAGAAAAAGGATTTTTAAAGGTCTAGGTTAGGGAATACCAGAGAAAGCATTTGCCAGCATCAGGCAGGAAAACAGCATTCATGCCTTTGCTGTACTTTGTTTCCCTAGGATCAACAACATTATTATTAATTACAACATTGCATTATAATGTGCCAGCGTTAAACATGGTTTGAAGTAAAATAAAAAAAAAGATCAGTTTGTAATGACTTCACTTAATAAACAGATTTCTGACTCAAGGATTTGTTTTCTCAGCACTGGAATTTGCTGATACATTTTAAGGAATTGTTTTGTGGTGCCACACAATAAAGTTATTTGGTGATAAACATTAATTAACTGTAGAAGAACAGCAAACGTTTTACTTGGAAGATATAAAGAACTTAGTGCTTTCATTCAAAGAGAGGATTTTAAAGAAGCATGTCCACAGTTAGAGATGAAATACACAAAAATCAATGTTAATGAGAAGCGGATAGTGAAAGAGCTATAAATCCCATAGCCCTGCCTGCCCTGTCTTCCTGCAACAGTGTAACTTATTTTTTTTTAATTTAAATAAATAACAAGAACTTTGCTCACAGATGGACCATTCTCTCTCTTGCAAACTTGGACGAGTCTGGAATGGCTGCATTTGCCAGGCTATGAACTTTTCAAACACTTACACCATATGTGTACTGTTGATTGGATGCTGCTTTCCAACAAAATGAATTACGGAGGCTCCCTCTGGTGCAAATTGGGCACATTTTCAATTTCCTTTAACTTTTAAGCTTCGTATTTGCAGCCAGAGCTAGTCCTTTAATATTTGGCTTGTGGGCCCATAACATAACTAGGAAGCAACAAGGCCAAATAGTGAAATGGCACCTCCCCAGAGAGACCTCCCTTTAAAGAACCCTTCTGGTTGAATTCGTGTGCATCTTGAGGAAGCAAAGATGACGAAATGGGGGTAGAGACTCTTTAAATTAACCAAGTGTAGGATCTGTGCAACAAATTTAAGAGACCTAGAGAAATCAAAAAGGAGAAGTAGAAATAAGTTTGTTTTGCTCAGATAAGGAGCTCAGAGACAATACTTACAATAAGTTTGTAAGTGCAGACCAAAAATTATCAGTCATTTTGATGTTCTCTGAAAACTGTTTTAAAAGACCAAGGACCTAATCCAACGTTTGTTGAAATCAATTGAAAGACTCTATTGACTTCAACAGGCTTTGCCTCAGACCCCTGGGAGAGCTCTTTTAAAATGCCAGTTCATTCAGGAAAGCTGCTGAGACTCATGAAAGGGTAGCAAAAGCTACCTGGCTAACGTGGAACTATAATAGGACATCATTGGTGGTCTATAAAGAATATTGTCAAGAATAAGAGCCTTTCCAGATGCTTCAATCAGGAAATGAGGAAAGAGCTTGAAGGTACTGATTCTACGCCCATTGAAATCAATTGCAAAACTCCCATTGGCTTCCCTGGTGTAGTATTAACCAGCACGCTATTTATTTAAAATATTCCAGAATGGGGTCTGTTCCTTTCAATGCTTTTGATTTTTTTTTTTTTTAAGGGTGAGAGCAACCTGTTAACAAGTCGCTCTCTATTCCTGACCCTTCTTCTAACTAGCTGTTCTACTTTGAAGAAATTATAATGGCCTGCAACAGAGGGATGTCATGTAGCTCAATTAATAAATATCCATAGAAGCCTTTTCAGATCCTTCTGTGAAAGGTGCTATAGAATAGCAAAGTATTATGATGATCCATCTCCAGGCAAGGCCCTCATAAGCCCTGAGGGCACCAACAATGTATTTCATCCATAAGACTTCAAAAGTCTAGCTCAAAAATATATTCACTGGTTCTACAGAGAGACATCTAAGGATTGAGGAATATATCTAGCCATCCAACTTGAACCAATTAACACTGCTTGCATCTACTGCTGCCTTTGTCATTTGACACCTTGTACATAAAGAAAACCATATTGAACAACACATGGACCATTTGCTAGCCCAAACCTTAGGCTACAGGGCTGGATCTTCAGTTGCTCTAAATGGACGTAGGCTCCACTGAGCCAACAAAGGTATGCCATAATACACCGACTGAAGATATGGTCTGTGGCATTTGGTTCTGGAGTTAATTATGGGGATAATTGGTTCCTTCAGTACTGTAAATACTTCAGACATATTCCATGTAAAGGCTTGTGGTGGGATCCTGGCTCCATTGAAGTCAGTGGCAAAACAATTATTGATTTCACTGGGGAGAGTCTTTCATCCTGGGAGATTCTTTAAATGTTTTGAGTTTAAACGAAATGTAGATTTTGCATAGCTACTCTTAAGCCTTTGTTTCCTGAGGGAGCTGCTTAGAAAAATCATCACTGCCTTTCCTGCTCACTTGGCTGTGGTATTTCCTTGAAGTCTGTACTGCAGTTATTTAGGACAGTCTGATCCTAGGGGTTTTGCTACATTGGGCAGTTAGTGCTGTGCATCCATTCCAACTTCTCACAAATAGTCAGGCAGCAGAAAGCTATTCAATCATTTGAAGCCTTCTCTAAGATCTTTGAAAGTACTCCAGTGGTATTCTTTCCATAGGCTTGGCTGGACTTTGGATCAATTCCTCCTGTCGACTGCTTTGTGGCCTTTCTGCTAGTTGCCTTCAATAGTTCTAACTGGATAAAAATTGGGCTTTCCACAGTTGCCATCTCCTTTCCACATCTGTCTAGAAGGTTTACCTTCATGTTGGTGGTATGTGTTTCAGCTTCTCCTTTCAGTAAAAAAAGAATTAATTCTAGCTCAGTGCAATATCATCTTCATTTATTACTAACTTCCTCTCTTTGTTCTATAATAGCCCCAAAGATATACTGTCTGGTATCTTATTTCTCATGTATTTTAAGTGTTCTGATCTTTCTTTATCTTTATTTATTTCTCTTTGTTCCATGTACTTCAGTAATCTTTATCAAATATTTATACTTCTTTATTTCTCTGCTGCAGCCGATTTAATGATTCAAACTCCTCTATGATGTATTATAATTCTGGTATATTTCTTTCTTTTTCTTAATTGCTACATGGAAATAGTCAATCTCTTATTTAATTCACACAAATGAAGCCTTTTATTCTCACTGTGCTCTTTTTTAGGCCCATACAATCTGCCCATAACGCAACATTTACAGATCAGAATCATAGACAATTAAGACTGCAATCAGGAAGTCAAGAGGTCATCAAGTCCAACCCCCTGCTCAGAATAGGACTATCCCCACCTAAATCATCCAAGCCAAGGCTTTGTCTACCTGGGCCTTAAAAACCTCCAAAAATGGAGATTCCACCACCTCTCTGGGTAACCTGTTCCAGTGCTTTACTACTCTCCTGGTGAGAGAGTTTTTCCTCATATCTCATTTAAACTTCCCTTGCTGCAGCTTGAAACCATTGCTCCTTGGTCTGTCATCTGCCACCACTAAGAACAGTCTAGATTCATTCACTTTGTAACCACTCTTCAGGTAGTTAAAGGCTGTTATTAAATCCCCCACCCTCCCTCAGTCTTCTCTTCTTCACTAAATAAGCCCAATTCCTTCAGTTTCTCCTCATAAGCCATGTGCCCCTGCCCATTAAGCATTTTTGTTGCTCTCTACTGGACTCTCTCCAATTTGTCCACACCATTTCTGTAGTGGAGGGAGTCCAAAACTGGACACAGGACTCCAGCTGTGGTCTCACCTGTGCCAAATGGAAGGAAATAATCACTTCCCTTCATCTGCTGGTGAAACTCTTACTAATGCAGCCAGATGTACTGTTGGTTCATATTCACCTTATTGTCCACAGTAAAACACAGGTCCTTTTCTACAGAGCTGCTACTTAGCCAGTCAGCCTCCAGCCTGTAGTGATGCATAAGATTGTTTCATCCTAAGTGCAGGACTTTGCACTTGTCCTCATTGAACCTCATGAGATTTCTTTTTGTGCAATCCTCCAATTTGTCGAGGTCTCTCTGAATATCAGCCATACCCTTCAGCAAATCTACTACTCCCCAGATTGGTGTCATCCACAGACTTGCTGAGAGTCACTCCATCCCATATTTCAGATTTTTGATAAAGATACTGAACAAAACCAGCCCCAGGACCAACCCTTGGGTCACTCCACTTGATAATGACTGCTAACTAGCCAATGAGCCATTGATTACAACCCTTTGAGCCTGACAATTCAGCTAGTTTTCTAATCACATTATGGTCCATTCATCCAACCCAGACTTAACTTGCTTGAAAGAATGTTGTGGGAGGCTGTGCCAAAAGCCTTGCTAAAGTCAAGGTATATCACATCCACTGCTCTCCCTGCATCCAAAGAGACAATTGTCTCATCATAGAAGGCAATCAGATTGGTCAGGCTGACTGTTCCTAAACACCTTCTTTTCCTTCAAGGGCTTAGAAATAGGATTCCCTAGCCTACTGCAAGATTTTTCCAGGAACTGAGGTGAGGCTGACTGGTTTGTAGTTCCCCAGATTCCTTTTTTATTTTTCTTAAAGATGGGCACTATATTTGCCCTTTCCCAATCATCCAGGACCTCTCCTGATCTTCATGTTCCTTCAAGGATAATGGCCAGTGGCTCTGCAGTCACATTGGCCAACTCTCTCAGCACTCTCGGGTGCATCGCGTCCAACCCCATAGACATACACATCCAGCTTTTCTAAATAGTCCCTAACATGTTCTCTCACCAGTGTTGTCTGCTCACCTCCTCCCCAAACTGTGCTGCCAAGGGCAGAAGCGTGGGAGCTGATTTTGGCTGTGAAAACTAAAGTAAAAGACATGAACACTGCATGCCCCCAGAGGCTGGGAAGGCATGGCGAGCTCCCACAGGCGGTGGTGCTGTTGGTGGTGGGAGCGTGGTCACGGCAAGTGGGGAGGGTGTTGGCAGCTCTAGGAGTGAGGAGGGTAGGAAGCGCTGATCGGTGGTCGGCAACCACCCGCAGATACTGTCAGCAGTGGCAGACCACCCGCAGATGCCTCCGGTGGTGTTGGCAGCGAGGTGGGGAGTGGCAGGTGGCAACCGCCCGCAGGCACTGCCAGCAGTGTCGACAGAACCTTTTTGCAGGGGGTGCACCACCACGTTCAGAGGGTGCATGTGCACCCACGTGCACCCCCTACACATCGCCAATGGTAAAAGAGGCATTGGCCATGTCTACATGAGATGCTGACTGTGCAGCAGTTTCCTGTTACTGTGCAGTAGTGTCAAGGGACATGAAGTGTAATGCGACGCTATGTTACTACTCAGTCATTTAGTATCTGTGTATGCAAGCACCAGATGACTTCGCAGTAACAACTGTGTATTCAGCATTTTGTGTAGATGCAGCCATTGAGTACTTCAGCCTTTTCCACATCATCCAGTCACTAGGTTTCCTCTCCCATTCAGTAAGGAACCCACATTTTCCCTGATTTTCCTTTTGTTGCTGACATACCTGTAGAAACCCTTCATGTTGCCCTTCACATCTCTTGCTAGCTGCAACTCCAATTGTACTTTGGCCATCCTGATTTCATCCCTGCACACCTGAGCAATACTCTTTGTTCCTGTGCCCTTTAAATACAACCAGCTCTCCTAGACTCCTTTCCTCTTCAGACTGCCATCCCAGGGGATCCTGCCCATCAGTTCCCTGAGTGAGTTTTTCTGTTTTTCTGATGTCCAGGGTCCTTACTCTGCTGCTCTCCATCCCCTTTCCTCAGGATCCTGAACTTGATCATCTCATGGTAACTGCTGCCCAAGTTGCCATCCAATTCTACATTCCCCACTAATTCTTCCCTGTTTGTCAGCACCAGGTCAAGAAAAGCATGGCCCAAAGTTGGTCTCTCCAACATGTGCACCAGGATCTTGCCCTCAGCACTCTACAAAAACTTCGTGGATTGCCTGTGCACTGCTGTATTGCCTGCCCAGCGTATGTCAAGGTGATATAAGTCCCCCATTAGAAGCAGGGCCTGGGATCTGGAAATTTCTGCCAGCTGTTTGAAGAAAGTCTCATCCACTTCATCCTCCTGGTCTGGTGGTCACCCATCACAATATCGTCCTTGTTGCTTTCTCCTCTGGCCATTACCAGAGTCTTTCAGCAGGCCTGTCTCCAGTTTCATACTGGAGCTCTAAGCAATCATACAGCTCTTTTGCATAAAGAGCAACTCCTCTTCTCCCCTGCCTGTTCTTCCTGAAAAGTTTGTACCCATTTATGACAGCACTCCAGTCATGTGAGCTATCCCGACAAGTCTGTTATTCAAATCGTGTCATAGTTCTGTAGCTGTGTGAGCACTTCTAATTCTTCCTGCTTGTTTCCCAGGCTCTGTGCATTTGTGTACAGACACCTGAGGTAACTAGCTAATTGTCCTACTTTCTCAGGAAGAATGAGAAGTCCCCTCAGCACCAAAGCAGGACCAGAATGGAAGCCTTGACAGTGAGCGGTCCTGCCTGGACAGACCTTACAGGTGTGAGTAGAGGAAGAGCTGGCAGTAGCAGTGGCTCTGGCATTGCAATGTCCTCCAGCCATCTCTCTGGGTCTCAAATCTGCTGCCTACCTCTTCCTGCCCTTCTCTTCAAGCAGACCTTCCCTAGTAAACTCCTCTGTAAGCTGGCCTCCTCACTGCTCCTTGGTCCTGAAAGTTTCCCTTTTCTCTGATAACCTGCTTCCTCTCACCAAGCTTACAGTGAGGGAAGGTAAGAGCGAGAGTTTCTGGCCAAACTCCCTAGTGAACTCCCCATTCACTCTGGTACCTAGTTAAACAAGAGATTTAAATACTGATCTGACTGCTGGGTTTTAGCCACTTACACTAAATATCTAGGTTAGTTACTCTTAATTAAAAAAAGACCCTTACATTAAAGGCTCCCCTTCGAAGAGGGGGCAACAAACTGCCTTGCTGTCCCTGTTTGGTCACTCCTTGGTCACTCAGGGAGTCTCCATTTATACCCTCCTGGGCCTGCTTTTAGGGCTGTACAAAATTTTTCTGGGTGTTTCATTTTGAAGCTGTTTCAATGCATTTCGAGTTCGAAACAGTGAATTCAAAATGAAACAAAAACCTTCAAAACAGCTTTGAAATGAAACAAGGGCACTTGAAACATTTCGAAACTTTCAAAACATTTTGAGTTTTGAAGTTGGGTTGTAGCAGCCTCCTGTCATCCCACACAGATCTGGGGGCCGCACCTGCCGGGAGGATTCTGGCACAGCCCCCAGCCCTCCCGGGCTCTGTGTACTGGATGACAGCATGCTGTTGCTGCTGGCTGGGGCCAGCGGCAGCACCAATCTTCCTGGTGCTGGGTGCAGGGAGGCAGATCCTGGGGTACGCACCCCCAAGAGGAGTCCAGCAGAGCCCACAAACCTCCCAGGAGTGCAGGCCCCCAATCTGCCTGCCAGATCACAGGAGGCAGCTCCTGCTGCCTGGGACGGGTGGCAGCACCAGCCTTCCCAGAGCTGGGCACTCCCTCACAGGTACCTCACCACATCTAATCCTGTGCCTTGTTTCCTGCCTACTACCCTGCTACTAGGTGCCTGGCTGGAGGCCTGAGGGGCTCCTGGACTGAGTAACAACAAACAAAGCCCCTCCACTGCTCCAGCCATCTTTTACATCTTCCTCAGCAGCCTCCCCTGTTTGTTTTGCCCTCATGTGGTAAGTCCTGTGATCCACTCCCCCTGCCCTGGTGTTTGTTGTGTGTCTGAGTAAGCCAGCTCGAGTCTCCACAGCCCTTGTGTGTGTGTGTCCCCTCCCCCACCTTCCCCTGCCATAGCCTGCCCAGTTTCCTGTGGGACAGTAGCTCAGTGAGCTTCTGCTCCCCCTCCTCCCTGCCCCACCCCCACAGCCCCAGCCTGCCCCTATTGGATTCACTAGCCCTTGCCTGTTTTTTCTTTTTCTTTTTTGGTTTCCTTCTCCCTTATGTGAAACAATGACAGGACAGGAGCCTTCAGGGGTGGGGGAGGGCAGACACTCCCACAGAAATTCCTGCAGCCCCTGTTGTAGGGGCAGATTGCAGCCAGGCCCCCAAGTGGGTGCATGTCACTACAACCCCCACCCTGGGGGCAGACTCCAAATGACTCCCTCAGGGGGGCAGACAAGCCTGTAACCTTCACTGTGGGGGCAAGTGGGAGTCTAATGGGGGGGTAGGGAGTCTCTCCCAGGCAGCTCTGCCCCCCCTGCAGAGGGGCTCCCAAGCCCCCACCACCAGCACCCTCAGGGACCCAGGGCAAGGGCGGTGGGAAGGGCTTCTCTTCAGCCTCCTCCACAGCTGGGGGTAGGAAGGGCAAGGGCTCCACCCCCCAGCCTAGACCATCAGCACCTGAGGGGACCAGCTGTGCTACACCAGACAGCACACCCACTCAGCCTGGCCCTGGCCCTAGCCCTGGCTCCACCAAGGCAGCCTCCCAGCAGGGGAGCCACAACTATGAGCAGGTGGCTGCGGAGCAACCAGCAGCTACAGAGCCTGGACCCTCCACCTCTGGCCCTTCCAGCTCAGGCAGTGGGGCCCCCTTTCTGACACTCACAGGCACGGGGTGAAGTGTGAACTACCCGAGCAAGAGGACCTGCACTTTGAGACCTGTGTGCAGGCCCTGGATTGAATTTAGAATTTTGTGGTGCTTCTACGTAAGCATCAAGGCTACTCCAATGCACTGTAATTACAATGCATTGGAACAGACTCGATAAATTGACTCCGTTGGACTGTGGTAATTACTGCACTCCAGCAGCTTCCATTGTCTCGTGTATCAGTGTCCCTGGGCTTCAAAATGGTGGTGGGGGCACTTTATCTAAATCTTGTTTGATAAGCTTTAGTTAAAGTGCCCCCACTGCCATTTTTAAGCTCGGGGATGGTAATATACAGGACGCTCCAGGTGCTTTAATTACAGCGGCTCTCAGAGCCACTCTATTAAAGTCCCCCCACCCAAGCACATGTATAAATGCTCTTGGTTCTCTTTCTCTTCAGCCAATAGGGCCAAATCTAAATCATGGTAGAGCTGATGTTTCATAGATTTCATAGACATTAGGGCAGGAAGGGACCTTGTAAGATCATAGAATCATAGAACCATAGAAGTAGGGTCGGAAGGGAACTTGCAGATCTTCAGGTCCGACCCCCTGCCTGGGCAGGAAGAAAACTGGGCTCAAATGACCCCAGCTAGGTAGGCATCAAGCCGCTTCTTAAAGACCCCTAGGATAGGAGCCAGATCATTGGGTCCAGCCCCCTACCCAAGGGGCAGAAAGTCAGCTAGGGTCCAAAGATCCCAGCAAGACAAGCGTCCAAATATTTCTTAAAAGTGTCCAGAGTAGGTGCTTGTACCACCTCTGGGGGAAGTCTGTTCCAGGCCTTGGGGGCTTGAAGTTTTTCCTTACGTCCAGCCTAAAAGAGTCTTGCAGGAGTTTGTGACCATTGGACCTTGTCATCCCCTGGGGTGCTCTGGTGAATAGGTGTTCCCCCAGATCCTGATGCACACCCATTATGTACTTATAGGCTGCCACCAAGTCACCCCTGAGCCTGCGCTTCTCCAGGCTGAAGAGTCCCATAGCTCACAGCCTCTCTCCATAAGGCCTGTTCTCTTGCCCTCTCATCATGTGTGTGGCTCTTCTCTGGACTCTTTCAAGCTTCTCCATGTCTTTCCTGAATTGTGGAACCCAGATTTGGATGCAGTACTCCAGCTGCGGCCTCACCAAGGCCAAGTACAACAGGAGGATGACAACCTGGGTCTTGCTCAAGATGCATCGGTAGATGCAGGCCAGAGATTTGTTTGCTTTGCCAGCTACAATATTGGTGGCTCATGTTCATTTTGTGGTCAGTCATGACCCCCAAGTCCCTTCCAGTCATGGTGCTAGCAAGTGTAGCATTGCTGAGCCTATAAGTGTGATGTGGGTTTTTTTTCCCCCGAGGTGGAGTACCTTGCATTTCTCTGTATTGAATGCCATTAGGTTTTCATCTGCAACACCTTACAAGCCTATCAAGGTTGGCCTGTATCACCAGCCTATCCTCAAGTGTGGATACTCTTCCCCAAAGCTTGGTGTTGTCAGTGAACTTAGCCAGTCCACTTCTGATACCAGTGTCCAGATCATTTATAAAGACCTTACAGAGTACAGGTCCAAGAACAGAGCCTTGAGGGACACCAATAGTCACAGAGTGCCATGTTGATTCCGTTCTGTCAACTACCACTCTCTGGGTCCAGCCTCGGAGCAGTTACCCAGCCATTGGACTGTGGAGTAGTCGAGGCAGCAGTTGCCCAATTTTTCCGTGAGAATGTCATGGGATACCAGGTCAAAGACTTTTTTAAAGTCCAAATGTTACTTTGCTCCTCTTAACACTATTGATGCCTGTTTAATAGATTCAGTATATTTTATAAGAAGATTTTAGGAGGGCTGGGGACTGATTTGGAATGGGAGAGAAGATCTCTGAAATCAAGCAAGTTGATACATGATTCAGGCACCAACCCTGTTCATCAGTGCTAAATCAGCTTTGCAAGATAGTGTTCATGGGCATTTTGTTGGGAAATGTGCCATCTTTTAGGTGAAAAATATAACTGAAGTCTTCATTATCGTTGGCAATTAAAGGTACCACTGGTACATTTAAGCTTGAGTAAGAGTTCTCCATTGTTCTTGTCAAATTTCAGATCAGGCTATTACATTTTCTCTTTCTAACTTTCCCATGTCCTGCCAATCAGCTAAATTAGTTCCCCCTATTTTTCCAAACTCACTGCAAGAGGACTATTTGTTAATACAGATTAGCTGTTACTTTCCTCTGCCAGGGAAAAATAGTATATATGTTCATCTGTAGGTCCCCATTGAATTTTCTGATAAAATCATTTTTGATTAAAATATTTCAGTTTTTAGTCCTGCTTTTAACAGAATTGTTTTAATGTGAAATGTCAAGGGAAATAACACAGCAAAAAATTGGTACAACATTCACCAGTCTCTCCCTCTCTCTCTCTCCCTCTCTTTCTCTCTCTGTCTCTATTTTGAAGCTGAGTGTAAAAAAAATGGTAGGAGCGAGACAACTGAGTAGCTTTGCACAGAAACAACCAGTGAAGGAAAGTGGAAAATAAAGTCATATAGGAAAATATGATGGATAAGGTATACAAGGGATGGCATAGGAACCAGTCAAGGAAAAATACAAAGGAAGGCATAGGAACCTGTCAGGAAAAAATGTGAAGGGTGAACAGATGGTTCTATAAAAAAATTAGAATATTGGAGAATGATTGAAAGAATAGAAGAAAATAAAAGTGCTTTCAAAGTATAAGAGAATGGTCTGGGGGTTCTCGGAAGGCTGAGGCAGTGGCACTGGTAAAATTATGTTCTTTTCAGCATCAGATTAGTCACAGTGTTACTATAGTAGATATTAGCTGAGGACATTTTAACAGGGCCCAGTTTTAAATGGGTGTAAACAGCCAGAACTTATTTGAAGTCAGTGAGGAGAAACTGTTATACACTACCTGAAGATAAGATCTATAGCAGGGGTGGGCAAATATGGCCCATGGACGAGATCTGGCCCATCAAGGGATTCTATCTGGCCCTCAGCAGGTCCCTCAGCTATGCCTGGCTTAGGAGCAGAAGGCAGCCTGGGTCATGGCATGTGTGGGCAGTCCCGCAGCCCCCAGGCATGGGGCAGGGCAGAGGCACTGCATTATCTGGCTGCAGACACTGTCTCAGCTGCTACTGGGCCTGGCCCCACTGCCTGGGCACCCTGGCCTGTCCACCACACATCCACTGCTGCGGGTGCTGGATGGAGTGGGCACGAAGGGTCTTCATGGAGACCAGCCCAAGACCCTCACAGGCTGAGCACGCTCAGCCAGGTGGGTGGCATGGGACCATGGGCAGATGGGGAGTGGCAGCCAAGAGCAGGACAGGTGGTTGAGGCTGGGATCACAGTGTGGTGACAGTGTGGGGCCAACACCTGGGACAGAGCTGCAATCCTCTCCCTGTACTCCTTGCACACAGAACTAGTGCCCATCACTAGTGTCCATCACTAGAGGGGAGCAGATTGCAGCTCTGCCCGGTCCTGGCCCCATGCTGTCACTGTCCCATGAACCCAGGCCCAACCCTGGCCCACCCCCACCCACCTGCCCACCCACCTGCCTGCCCACCCACCCACCTGCCCATCCCACTCCCAGATGCCATCCTACTCCCTGCCCAGCTGACCAGACCATGCCTATGGGGATCCAAAGACAATCTCCATGGAGACCTTGCCTGCCCACCCGCGCACTCCATCTGGTGCCCCGGCAGTGGGTGCAGGGTAGATGGGCTTAGGGTTGGATAGGATCTTTTGCTCCCCTCCAACCCCCCCACTTTCCCCTGCCACATCATGCCGAGCCAAGTCAATACCCCTCTTCAGCCTACAACAGCTCACCAAATCTTCTTAAGTTGCCCTCCAGTGCAAATAATTGCCCACCTCTCATCTATAGTATGTTCTTCACTGCAGCTATTTGCCCTTTAGGGCTGTGTGTAGGCAAAACGAGGGGGGGTGTGCACGACACTTTAAAGTGGGCTAAATGTTTTTGCACTGCTTTAATGGTGTTGTTGTTTGCACACCTCAGCGGTGTATTGTGCATTAATACAGCATTTCCAGCCGCTGTAGGAAATTTGGCTACATAATGCGCCTTAAATGACTTGGGGTGCAGCAAACTAAAACTCCTTCGAGGAGTTTTAGTTTGCTGCCCCTAGAGCTGCATAGTGAAGCACCGGGCTCTGTTCAGCTCCACAGCTCTGCAGAGAGTTTGGCAGCAGCCTGGGAAAGCAGCTCCACCCAAGAAAAGTGGCGAGCCTGATTGTTTTTTTTCCCCCCTGGAGCCTGCCTGCCTGCCTGAGCTGTGCAGGGGCCTGGTGCTTCCCTCTGCGACTGTGGTGCCCCCCCAGGATCACTTGAGACTACCCCACCCACTGGCAGCTTACCCTCCCCTCCCCGCTGGAGAGGCAGGTAAGTCAGCGGGGTGTGTGCATGACATGGGGGTTTAATTGGCGCTAAATTGAAGCAGTGTTTTTTAAAACCCACCACTTCAATTTAGGTCCCCCATTTTGTCTGCACATGCCCTAAGAGACGTGCTTAATCTGTATGAGGCAGGCAATGAAGACTTTACCACAGATAAGGATAGAGAAGCATCTATAAGCTGAAAGAGAAAGTGAGGAGGAAGAGAGGCAAAGGGCTTTGTTCTGAGGAAGGTTCAAGTGTTGGAGTATGTGAGGACTTTGATAGATGGAAAAGGACAGGAATGAAATGGAGCCCCCGAGATTAGTGGAGGTTTAAAGTCTCTTTGGCACAGGAGTTAATGAGAAATCCACTGAAGAGGACATTCATGACCAATAGGCAGAGTACAGTGAGCTAAGGAACATCTCTTTGAATCTGAACAGGCAGATAGGTTACCTAAAGGGAGATATGAATTTCCTAAAAGGAATTATAGTAGAATATGAAATGTATAAAGGTGCCAAAGTAACCAGGGAGGGTCTGAGCTGGCAGGAGTTGATGGGGTAGCCAATCAATATAGTCTGGTATTTGTCAGAAGGAGAGAGGAGAAGCCAAAGATGGAGCAGAGTCCTTAGAGGAGGAGAAACTGATCCCTCATTTCTTGGGGATTTATTGTTGTTGTTTTTAATAGTAACTTAGTGCAAATTCTTCCTGCATGGCAGAGGACCCAGGAAGTCCTTTCAGAGCTGGCTGTGCAGACTCATGCTCAATATCTTTATATTATTATTTTAATGGTGTTATATTGTTACCCACGATTTCCATATTTTTCTAGCATCTTGACTCATGTTTAAAATAACGGAAGAATTTTCCTAATCTCCTTTTGACCCCAGACATTTCAAGTGGGACAACTAAGTTTTAGTATGAATGTTTCCAAATGAGAAAACTGTTTTTGTAGGAGAAACCCTATCCATAAACTTACTGCCCACTAATCACACTAAATCTGTTATGTGTACAGGGCTGAATCCTTCCACAGTTTTTTTTTTTCTACCAGTGGATGAGGGATTAATTTGGCTTCTAGTCTTTCAAGTGTGGGGTGATAAGATACTTGTTTACCAATTAAAACCAACCTTTTCCCTACAAGTTTCAGTTCCTAAAAGGAAGTAATGATGGGCCTAAATGGCAATGTTTAAGCTGGATTCCAAGGTGTTCTTTTGGCATTGCCTCTGCCATGTGGATGGACAAATATGTATACATAGACTGAGCATGCATGTTGACCAGACACACACCTGACCATAAGCCTGGGGTGCGGATGGAGAACAAGAGGGTGAGTTGGTGGGTGGCCCTCCCATGTCTTAGCCCGAATAGCTGAGCCACTGACCCTTGCTTTTAAAATGTATTGGATACAATGGATGGAGATCAGAGCAAGTTTCTCTCCCACTGGGACCAAAATACTAGGCTAGAATTCAAGGTACCATCCTATCTAGGGCAGCTCAGAGCCACATACCCTCTCAAGTGCTCTTTTCCTCCTAGCTCCACATATCTCCCTTTGAGCTGCCCAAGGGTCAGCTTCAGAAGGAGTGCTGGTGATCAAACTATGGCAATGGTGGTTAGGACACTGCACTGGGAAGTCATAAAGATGCAGCTTAAAACTTTCTCCAGCACCTAGATTTCTGCTTGACTACGTTTTTAAGAATGGTACACTCTTGCACATCCACAATGGATGTAATCATGTACCTGTCCAGCCAATGTACAGCCCACTGTGCATGCTCACAAAAGGTAATAGAACTGTAACCTGTGTAGAAGTTCCAAAAATGCCATTTATATGCCCAGAAAGCTACCATTTAGGCACACAAAGGGAAATTGAATTTGACTCTATGAAGCTGATAAGGAACTGACTTAAATAGAGGTTTACTGGGCAGAAGAGATTCATTGTGTGGACAGTCACATATTAGTCTGAAGCAATGGACTTTAAAAGAAAAACAGTTTTAGCACACTAGCTCAGCAAGAGAATTATTGTTTATTCCAGCAAGCCCACTATAACCAGCCAGAGGCAGGAGAAAGTTGGGTTGAAGGAGTACAAATCAAAGGAAACAATTTTGTTACTTTGAAAGATACTGAGCTGAGCTACTCAAGAGTGCTATATACAATGTCAGTCACTATAGCTAAAGACAGGGAGTTCTCCCTTGAGAATACAGAAGAGATGAAAAATCACAAGGACAGTTCAGCACCTCCAGCTCAGAGCTTAAAGATATGTGGAACAGGGCGGGGGAAATTGGATTGCATCACTTTCTCAACAGGAAGCTCAGGGCATATGGAGTAGGTACTGAATTTTTTTTCTGTTTTCAATACGCTTTGTTTTTTTTTAATTAATATGTTTTTATTAAGACAATTTTAACCAAATTGCAAACATGCAGAAGCAATTTTAAGGGACAATTACAGCAACACAAAAAAGCCCATGAGGATAAATTGCCAGATCAATATCCTGCAAGTTAGAATGTTATTAGGATAAATCATTAACATGAGCTTGGTTTGCAGTGCTTACAAAAATTTAGTCTTGCTTAGATTGTGGAGGACAAAGGAAAACTTTTCCAAAAAAATATCCCAGTGGGCAAAAAGAACATAAGAAGGGGGATAAATATATAAAGGAATCAATATATGATTATGTCTTAAAGCTGTGCTCTTCAAAAGAGTTTTTAAGTTTTCTAAGGGACACCTCACCTCTATTGAATTTTAGTGTTTAAAAAATTAGCATAGCAGCACTGTGGAAATGAGAAAAATCTGAGATGTGTTTGAGAGGAGATGAATCGCTGAACAAAGGGCAAAGGAAAAAGCTGTATACAAAGAAAGCAAGAATCTAATAATGAGATAAAGGAAGAAATCAGACTTACTGAAGCGAATGGCTTTTTTCTCTGTATAGTGCTTTATGTTGTTGCTATAATTAATATGGACAATTAAAATATTTTAAGTTGAATAACTGCGTGACTTGAAATCCTTATCACCAATTCAGCCTATACCGAGCACAACTTAAATCAAGGGCTTCTCTATTCAGCAAATAATTTAAGCATGTGCTTAATTGTTTTACTATATGTGGCTTCTTTAAATCTATTTTGGTTCTTTGCTTTTGCAACAACAGGAAATCAGCACAAGATGTTTGTGAACATAGGCATAGTGTTGGGCAAATAATTTAGGGTGAAAAAATAGCCTCAGCAAAGTCAATGGGAATATTTCATTTGCTTTCAGTGGGGCCAGGATTTCATATTTATTCTTCTTTTGGCTCATTTCCCCATCTGTAAAATCCTGCATTTATTCTGCTCCTGATTTGTGTTGTCTAGTTAGTGTACAAGCTCTTTAGGGCAGGGACTGCCTTTGACTATTTGTCTCTACCAAGTATTGCAATATAGAGCCTTGATCTTGATGGGGGCAGTAGCAAAAGCTATCATAATACCAAAAAAAAAGAGAAAAAGAATAATATAAAATGTGGTGCTGTGTAAATACATCCTGGCACCTGCCATTTGTATCTGAACTAATACCCTATATGTCAAGCCATGGTATTTAGATATGACTCTGGAGAAATGGGGTATCGTATCCTTTATTTGTGTTATGAAAACATTATAATAGCTGATTTAAAAGAAATATGTCCATGTTGTTCCAAAGCCAAATCCTGGGGGATGTTATACATGCCAGGAGTTAATATACCTCAGGCAGGGGGTATAAAAGGGGACTCTGGTGACCTGCAGCTTCCTTCGCACTCTCCCCACACAGTCTTTGAATAATAAGTGGCATTGGAAACATTAATAGAGTATAGGAGTAGCCTGTCAGTTGACTCTATAGCTGCCATCTCTCAGAGGCTGGGGCTCCACTCCCTACCCCCAACCATGGAGTCTCCCTTTTCTGTTAGAGAGGTGTGAGTCCCCTGGCTCTGGCAGCAGGCACACAGCACCCATAGTGTCAGGAATGGCAGTGCCCTGAGCACCCACGGTGCCCCAGCTCCCTGAGCACCCAGAAGGATGGCATTGGCAGAGCCCAGAGTGCTGGGAGTAGGGGATACAGCAGTGACCAGGGCATGTGGAAAGACTGAGGCAAGTGAGAGATTATATTGCAGGAAGCTGGAGGACTGACCTAATGCACAGTAATAAGGTAGGATAAAACGGTACAAAATAGTGCTCCTTCCAGGTATATTGGTGTCACACTTGGAGTTATTTTGTCCCACCTGAATGTCTGCACCCTAGACTTGTGAAACCTTTCAAAAGCATTTCAAGGCCCTTTGAAATGTTAGTTCTGTCTGCACCAGTACTGAGCTCTTCCTACAAACATATTGGGACAGCAACTCAGCTGGCATAACCTGTGTAGCTTCATTTATTTCAAATGTGTGCTGATTGGAGACTACCATTAATCCAAAATGGATATTTCAGCAACTGGGTATCAACTGAGTGAAAAGACTCCCTTTGCCTTGTGCTTTGCACTTGGTGCTAGAAGTGTCAATGAATGGCCAATTTAAGGTCTTCCACTGACCCATTATATGTCTGCTTTACATCGTTAGATCCCATTGCAGGGGAAGACAGGAGGAGTCTTACAGTGCAGTTTAATGCTGCACTCTGATGCATTACAATTGTATGGATTTATTAGCATTAAGATGATAATATTCACAAATCATTAATTGCTCTTAGGGAATGAAACTTGTGGGAAAGGGATCAGCTTTAATTGATGGGTATGGCTCAGCAAATTCATTCAGACAAAGAACTTAGAGGAAGGCAGGATTACATCAGTGTTCAAGTTACCTTGCCTAGTTTTACTTCCACACTGAAGTCAACAGGAGTTATGTCAAATATTTGAACTGGACCAGGACTTTAAGCCTTTAGATATCACCCCATGCCAACTGAAGAATAAAAGAAAATGCCAAGAAGGGGTGGAGTCTAAGACCATGGACAAACGAACACATTTCAGCAAATTAAATGGAAATGGGGATTTACTACTCATTAGCTACTCTGCTGTAACTGTCCATGTGCCCACTCTTATTCCACAATAAGTGAAAGATAAACTGCAGTAATTTACACCTCATGGAAACAAGACTACGCCAATATGGTTTAACTTTTATTTACCATGGACAGAGAGTACAGGCACCTTGGTACCACAGAGTACCCCCCAAAAATTAGGTTGCATAGGCACGCACTCAGAAAGGCTCATAGCAGTTCTGAATGTGTGTTTGAAGCACACCTAAGGCAGGGATGGACTGTGCTAACCTACATTCACCGCATAATTTCTGGGCTTTGGTATATGTTGGGTATGTCTACACAAGACACTACTGCACAGTCGTTACTGCACATTTATTTAGTACTTGTATGAGCAGGTAGTAAAGAAATGTGCAGTAACCAGATGTCTTTTAAGCCGGCGAACATCTTTTAAGTGACACTTCTGTGCAGTAGCCTAATACTAAGGCAGAGTAGTGTATTATCAGTGTTAGGGCAGTGACCCGCTAGCACACAGTAATATTCGGCTACAGTGTGGTCAGCGTCTTGTATAGATGCACCTGCTGAGCCAGAGTGAGTGGGCAGGAAATGCTTCCCAGCAGTGCTCCTTGGCTAGCCAGAGGCAGTCTAGACCTACCCTGAAGCTTAACACCATTGTCAAATAGTTGAGTATGGTACAAAGACAGCATTAGGTTCATGACATGCACATCAGTCTTCAAATACAGCATTCCACTTCAGGATAAAGGCATACACATGGTTTCAGTCTGTCTTGGACCCTGAGGAAGAAGCAAAATTTAAAATAACAGTGATTTGAGGGAAAACAGACCATGGAACTCTATGGTAACAGCAGCAAAGAAAAATTGGTACCTAAGTGAAGCAGCAGGAGGGAATAACACAAGTAGCTAGGTTTAAGAGTTTCTGTTCAGGATCAAAAAATAAAATTATTAAGATGAGATGTGAAAGATTCTGGAATACAGACCAGATCTTCTTGTGCTAAAAAGTCCTCCATTTTATATCATCTACCATCAAGTCATTCTCATGGCAAAGAAGGAGTCTGCTTGACTGCGAAAACATCAATGGTCCTTGTTTAATCTGCCAGAAGTGTTACTGTAGTGTCACTTAATGTGTTACTTACCTCCATGAAGCTTTTACTGCCTTGAAAATGAGAGGTAGATTCCCCAAAACAAATGAAGAATATCCAATACGAGCGTCATCTCAAAGACACTCTAGGGATGTGAGACGTACACATAAAAACAAAGGCAGAAATAGGTTGAAATAACTTTGAAAACAAATGTTTGAAAAGGATCATGAAGATCAAGTAGAGAAGACAGAGTGAAAAATGAAACCGTCAAGGACATAATGAGGCATAAATGGCTGTCAGAGAATAGGAAGCTCCAGTGGTTGGATCAAACACTTATGACAGAAAAGTGAAAACAGCCAAAGCAGGGAGGCAGTGAATGTTAAGTCTTCAAAGGGGGCCATGATATTCAGTAGAGGACAAGATGTGCTTTGAAACAGAAGATGAAATCAAGAAGGTATTTGTAAAGGGGGGGAGGGGGGATGGGAAGGAAACATTCAGTAAAAGGCCAAAGTGAAGTGCCACAAGGAGTTGAACCAAAGGAAGCCAAAGTCAGGTTGCTGTTGCTAAGAGGGATTCTGCTAAAACACTGGGGACAGATTCTCAGCTGGTGTGAGTCAATGGGGTCATGCCAGTTGATTCTAGCCAGGCCTGTTGTTGAGGGAAGGATGGAGTAAAACAGAATAATGGAAGGATCATAAGATTGAAGAGAGTAATAAAGCAAAGCATCTTCATTACAGCAATTTTAAAGAATAAAAATACAGGGGAAAAAGCACTTCAGTCATTGCAATTAGCATACCCAGGCTTCTCCTATTATAATAGGCTTTTTGAAATGGACATGATAGGCCTGCCTGTGGTCATTAAAGATTTTATGGCTGATGTACAATAAACTGCTGGAGTTTTCACGGACCTATCCTGCCATCATTTTCTAATGAGGCAGTTTTACAAGTGTTGATTTTCTGTCTGCTAATTCTATCCAGGTTCAATTAAAAGCATCTAGCAAGAGGAAGGTAAAAAAGTTATTGGTCTTTTACATTTCAGAGGAACTGAGCAAACTGGCATCAAACTGTTTCTCTCACTCTCTCTCTCTCTTTTTTTTTTTTAGTAATAACAGGTCAAGCTAAGTGTATATTTATAGAGCTTCTGCTCTTTGATCCTGTCAATTATAAACAGGCTTATTAAAATTCTCATAGTATGTGGCCGTTAATACTAATTCCATAATGACAGTGGAGTACTGAAGTAAAATTTAACAGTTCCTCAGTTAATCATTAAAATTAGCCTATCTCAGTGGATAGTGGATCTTCTAATGTTTCAGCACAATTTAATTTCAGATAATAAATGAGATGATGAAGAGGGTTTTTAATGTATTATCAGACCACTGAGGGCAATAATGCTGCCTACATCCAGTTTTGAAAATATCTGAGAGGGCCAACCAAACTGACTCCTTTATGTAACCCATTACTAAGAGAAGTCTATTCTGTTACATGGGCTAGAGATCAAAAGGTCAAAGATGGTTAAACAAACCAAAGGTAGACAGAGAATGAACAGCTAACAAGTACATTGCATTTTCTGATGCACTTCCCTAAATGTTACTTGGAGAGAGGATTAAAAAAAGAATCCACAATGTCTATCAAATTGAAATGCAGTATGATTAACCAACCCCTGAAGGCACAAAATCTAGGACCTTTCCTCTGTCAAGGTTTTCTGAGATTCCCCACCCCCGCTTTTAAATTGCATGGCATTACCTACAAGATGAAATAATATGGCATGGCCCAGAGATTGAAATGATATCCTCAGAACCTGGGGGGACATTGTAAATGGCTCAGAAAAGGGACAGCTTTATTATCAGGTTAATGAGGAATTCCTGCTGATGAAGGCTTTTCACTGGAAAGAGACAGGACAAAAATAACTATTTTATCAGTATTTGAAAAAACAGGACTGACAACAGTAGAGGATGTGAATTTTGTTCTTTCTTCCAAGCTGATGGTAGGAAATCATTATTGCGAATATTCAGAAATAGCCACGCATTTCTCTTTTCTTTGATGATATTTATTTAAAATCGGCAGACTGAATTCCTTAAGTAGAGGATTCAGAATATAAGTTCATTTCCACAGAGAGTTGCTGATCTGATTCGTAGTTTAACTTTTGACCCTGTTCCTTTTTTATAAGCTATTAAAGTATTTGGGGTTTGAAGATCATAGTTTGCATTTGCAGCTGTGGTCACCCTGATACGTTGCTGCTCTGCAGAGAAAGGATTTTCTTTTCAAGAACTCAAGGAATCTTAAGGTAATTCATCCTGTAGGTCTCTAAGAAGTAATGACCACAACTGAATGTGGCAACTGTGGCAATTGTGGTCATATTTTCAGTGCACGGTATTCATCATAGGTGTTTTATACATATTTGGAAACAACTCTTTAAAATAAGATTCTCTACCAGATGCTAGGATGGTGCAAATTTGCTTAGATCCATTGAATTCATTTTTGTTTTCACCAACTGAAGATCTGATTCCTTAATTTTCTTTTCTTAACTTACAAAACGTGTGTAGGCTATAACTTACATTCCAGAATTTTAACCTCTATGTACATTACCCTATAATCAAACTCCAATATTACCAAAAGGCTCAAATAAACAGCCTAACTAAAAATCTCACCTTTTTAAAGCTAACCAGCAGGTCAGGCAAAAGCCAGAGCTGTAATAACACCTATCCCTTTGTATTATTGATCTAAAAGCCAAGTACAAAGGAGGTCAATATCAGTATCTCAATTTAGGAACTGAAAAACTAGTGACACAGACAGAAGTAGAGCCCAGGTCCCCTAAACCCCTTTCTGCCCTTTATTTACTAGCCTCTCTATATCTCAGGCTGAGAACACACATTCAAAAATTTGGGAGAATTCTCACGGGTTTTTTTTCCTGGTAGAGAAACTTACCTAGAGTCACATATACAAACATTTGAGTGCTGAGGAGTAGAGAGCCTGCAGTTCTGACACTGTGCAGCTGGGGAGGGAGAGGGCTGTGCAGCATGCTCTGTAGACTGTCTTAGTCCACCTGGTGACAGATCACAACAGCGTATAGGGCAGCCCTAATTGGCTGGCCTGGACTCTCCACGTGCTGCCCCCTGTGTTTCCCAGCAGCACAACTTAGGGATTGTGAAGGTTGTGCATTCTGCTCCTTGCTGGAACAGCAGAGGTCAGCAAGTGACACTCTGTCTCCAGAGTGGGCAGTGGGTGGGAGGCTCTTGGAGGACTCTGTTCTCCTCTGAGAGAAGCCACAGTATGTGGGTGTCCCATTAGAAACTCTCCTGGAAGTAATTTAACCCTTGTTGCCCCCATGTTTTTTTTTCTCCTGGAGCAGCCATTTTTACCTTGGGAGAAATAGCCTGAACATCTGTACACTTGTGGTTTCTCTTGGAACAGCAGCAACTATCCCAGAAGAAACTGAATATCCGCATGAGGCTTCAACCTACCCAGGCCTTACACCAAGTAGTTCTCTCATACCAATAGGAGAAGCTAGTTTCAGAGTCAGACCCCCTCCCCCTCCATCCCTAACTAAAAATGCCATTTCTCTAGTTCCCAGATGTACCAATCTGTACAAATATTAGGCTGCAATTCCCACCTGATATCAAGTACATAGAAAAATAGCTACCTACATCATGGATGTTAATACCTTGATTGAACATACTGTATTTGGAAACAAAATGGATGTCAGAATCAGCCTATTGTGTGTAGATGTAACATGGTCCCACCATAACAAATGCAACCATGGAGTAGCCAGAGTTGGCATTTGCTCAGATTGTATGCACTATTAAAGAGCAGGCCCATGCATAGGGTATTATATTATAGTAACCTAATCTAGAGCAATCTAATACAGTCACCTCACCTGAGAATCTTGTGGCACTATGGAAATATTTATTAAGTGAACCTTATAACGCTCTTAAACCATTAAATGTGGTTTTCCATCACATCTACAAGTCCTTGTCTTATGGTAGTGGAATCCTTAGCATCTGTCCTAAAGGCTAGAGACAGACATTCAAAAAGCCTGAGCCTGAATTGATTCAATCTTTGCATGTTAGTCTAACCTGATTAGGCTGAATTGGTTTGTAACGGTGCAGACAACCCAGAAATACAGGCACATGCCTGCAGTGGCTGAAGCTAGAAGCCGAGGAGTGCTAGAGCAGCCTTCCGTCCCCTTCTACAGTGCTGAGCTGAGGGATTAGGGGGCATGGCCAAGCCCCAGCAAAATGCTTTGATTAGGGCAGGGTTTCCCCCCCCATATCTTCCGACCAGCCCAGCAGGGAATTAATAACACAGTGTTTATCACCCCTAACTCAGTGTTTATCACCCTATTAAGAAAACAACAGAAAGACATGTCCAGCTACCTGCTGATTCTGCCTTTGTGCCACCTGCCACGGAACGGACTGTAGTCAGCATATGGTCTGCTAGCTAATGCTGAAATGTGTCTGTATAAGGCAGAGGGGATTGGGGAGGGAGGGCAGGGGGAAGCCAGGCAGATGCCTGCAGTCTCTGCCGAGCTCCAGCCAGGGAGCAGAGGGGAGGTCCAGTTCTTCTGTGGAGCAGAGAGCCCCGCCCAGCCCAGAGAGCATGCCAGGATGCTGGGGGAGTCTGGTTTAACTTAAACCAGCAAGGGGTCTGGGACAGACATTGCATAAACCGGTTTGACCCAAATCAGTTAAATCTGATACTACATTCAACTAGGTTTATCACAAACTGGTTTCAGCCATATTCAAACTGGATTATGTGCACTGAACATCTGTTCTGTTACAGGTTTAAACCAGTTTCTGATCACTTAAACCAGTCTATGTGTAATGCCTCTAGCCTTAAAGAGAGGATACCTACCCTTCAATATTTTTTTCTTAATAGCTGAAGAGTTTTCCACTCTGTAGGCTTTTCTGCATTAAATCCCCAAGCAAGCTAAGACTCAGGTGGTTTAATTAAACATAAGTTTCAGCCAAACAAGATAAGAGATCAGGTTAAAATAAGAGAACTAGCTAGCAGCAGAGAGCACATAGTCTGACTCTAAGGTGTCCAGATGCGTTCACCTTAGCTACAGCGACAGACGTTTTTAATGTCCTTTCTTCATCTCTGACCCTTAAAGCCTTTGTTGTACATAGCTGGTCAAGTTAACAAAAGGCAGCAAGGTAACAGAAATTCTACTCATACTATTACATAATATTGTTGATAAAACTCAGAAAATGTTTAAGATAGAAGGGCTGGGTTAGTCCAAACAGGAGGTCTAGTGACACAATCTCAGGATCATATTAATGTTATACTGGGTAACAAGAGGACTTTGAAACTTAAACTTAAGGAACCAGAACTAGTGAGATGGAAATAGAGGATAGGACTAATTTTACATGTGCGCTTTGATGTGCAGTAGCCTATTTTACTGTGAATTAGTGTGTCAGGTAAAAAAAGTGCAGTTACACTAATGAGCAGTAAAATAGGCTACTGCTCATTAAGCTTCACTTAAAAACCATACACATTCATTACTGCGCATTAAGGCAGCCTAATGCGTATTCCTTTAGTACCTCACATTGGAGGCACTAAATTTAATGCATGTTAGAAAAAGTGCTTTAATGCATGTGTAGGTATGTCCACTGTACCCAGAAGTTGGGAAGTCTGAAAGAACTGCATGTTATCATCATGGCCAGTTTTTCCCTCAATTTCTAGGCTGCCAGGATTCCTCATCACACCATTGTGCCCTGGTATCTTCATCCAAGGAGACACACTGACCAGACTGAGCAATAAGGAAAGATTCTATGGGCATTGCCAACTGTTTTCAGGCAAATCCCAAATGTGAGTTATTCACAACAACTGTCATCTTCCCTTCATGGGCTTGTCCAGACAAGTGTGCATGTGCCTCTTGCAGCATCTTAAACTCCTTTGAGACACTGCAAGATGCACACTGGAAACAAAAAAATGTTCCCCGCGCTGCATATTTTCAGTGTGGGGGCAAAACTTGATACCTGGAGATCCAGGTATGAAATAATACCCCAGGGGGGAAAAGCAGGGCAGGGCATGGTTCTGGACCATGCCCTGAGGTAACCAGAGGCTTGGGTCCTACACAGAGCCACTCTGGTAGCCGGCCAGAGCATTTTTATGGCCTTTGCCCCGGTGCTGAAGTACGTTGCCTGCCCATTCATGGCAAGCAGCAGTGCAGGCTGCAGGGACCTAGACCCGGGCTCTGTGATAGGTAAGTAGGGGGGGGTGCTGGAGGACAGGGGAACCAGGCCCTACCCAGCCCCAGCTTCCTGATTGCTCCCCTAGCTCCCCTACCTGGCTCCAGCTCCCCAATCACTCCCCCAGCTCCCCAATCACTTCCCCCCTGCCTGACTCCAGCTCCCCAATTGCTCTTCCAGTTCCCCATCACTTCCCAGCTCCCTGATCACTTCCCCTGCTTCCTGATGGCTCCCCCTACTCCCCGATCACTCCTCCACCCAGCCCCAGCTCCTTGATCACTCCTCCAGCTCCCTGATCACTCTCCCACCTGGTCCCAGCCGCCACCCCCACTACCCAACCTCAGTGTTCCTGCACTCACCAGCTGCAGCAGCGGCCATCAGGGCTGCTCAGGGCCTCATGGCACAGCCCCCCAAGTGGTGCAGGGCAGCGGGGATCGACTCCGGTCACCTGGCACCCGTGCTGCTGCTGCCACATCACAGGGGTGCAGCCTGGCTCGGCAGGGTGCCGCACAGCACTGCATGCTGTTGGGCAGCTTAGGGTTGCTTGGGCTGAACAGTGCCAAGCCCCAGGTGACAGCTGCAGCCACACAGGGGGACTGTGCCATGAGGTCCCAAGTGGCCCCAACAGCCACTGCTACTACCAGTGGGTGGGGCAGGCAGGGGCTGGGACCAGGCGGGGGAGTGAGTGGGGGCTGGAGCCAGGTGGGGTAGTGATTGGGGAGTGAGCAGGGAGCTGGGGGATTGGGGAGTGAGCGGGGAGCTGGAGGAGTGAGTAGGGAGCTGGGACCAGGCAGGGGAGTGAGTGGGGAGGTCAGGGGGGCGGGGGACACATGGGCCCTCTGAGGGGGGCTGTAGCCCCTGCAGGGAGGCATGTGGCCCCTGTTGAGGGTCTGTAGCCCCTGTGGAGGGAGCTGTGGCCCTGTGGGGGGAGCTGTGGCCCCTGTGGAGGTAGCAGTCTGTGAGCTGTGGGGGGGGCTGTGCCCTGCGGGGGGCAGGAGACCCACTTCTCTTGAGCAGCCCCTCCCATATGCCCCCCCACACCCAGAGTCCCCCCACAATCCACCCACAAAACCCCATACCCCCAAGCCACCCCACAAACCCCTCACCCACATATCTGGCCCTGTGGGTCAGGAATGAGGAGACTGGGGTGTGAGACTATGGATTGAGAGTGAGGGGCAAGTGCAGGGGCAGGGCACTGGCATGTCACTGCTGCTCAGCACTGCACATCCTGGTGAGTAAAGTGAGTAGGGGAAGCTCTAATTTTTCTATGACAAAAAGCCAAAAGTAAATGCCAAACTGTATACATATTTAGAATTTATTTTATTATGATGATAGAGGCACTGGTAGGCTTTGAAATTACTTTAAAATTGTAAATATATCAATAAAACATTGCCCAACTGATTTGATCTCTCTCTCTCTCTCTCTCTCTCTCTCTCTCTCTCTCTTTCTGTGTGTGTGTGTGTGTGTGTGTGTGTGTGTGTGTGTGTAGTGGTCTTTTGTTTTAATTATGGAAGAATATGGATTATGGGGTATTTTAAAGAGTAACTTCAGGATTTTTTTATCAGAGATTTTGCAGTTTTTAAATGAGGAACACCAGAATTCCTGCTAGTGTGGCGGGATCCAGACAGAGGAGCCTGCTCAGAGCTGGGACCTGGGACCCAGCTGGAAGTGGCTGACCTCCTGACCACTTGGGTGGGTGGTAGCATACATGGCATTAGTGCTGTACAAAGGCCAACTGTGCAGCCACAGCCCAATGGCAGCTGGCTCAGAGGTGCAGATTTTTCTAATGGCCATGCAGTCCCCATCTTGGTGTGGCTGGCATGCAGCCTTGGGACCACATGCTGTCACAGGTGCGCAGCAGGTCACAGCCAGGCAGCAGCCCTCACTGCCAGACTGCTGCAGTGGGTAGAGGGGCAGGGAACTCTCAGGGCTGCTTCAGCAGTCCAGCTGACACAAGGGGTTGTGTCCCCAGGTACCAATTGGCTGGGCCCCAGAAGCTCCTGAGAGTTAGTAGCCCTGAGCTACTTGACAGGGCAGCTTTTTATACTGCTGGGGACAGCACAGGTGCTGGCCCCGGACTCTAGCTCCCCCTGGCTGCAGATCCAGGAGGAGCCAGCCAGGGTTATTTTGCCCCAAGTGACACAATTTGCCTCACACCAAAATACATGTCTGGGCATGTGCGCTGAGGCAAAAAGCCCTGGTTCAAATTTGTGCCACTTCTAGTTGAGCTGCTGCAAGCACACATGCCTTCATGTGTGAATGAGCCCCATGAGGCTGTTTCTTTCCCCATCTTATTTCTTCTCTATTCTATTTCTCTCTCTCTGACTTTGATTCAAACCAATCCAGCGTTGTCAGCCAAAACTATACTCTCTCCAACACTGCTGTAAGTCTGGGACTTAAAAATGAGGCTTGCAATGTGTTAAGCAGCCTGATGTTGGTACAAATATGACAGGTCTTGAAGTCACCACTAAGACCCCATGTTCTATAGCCATCATTTCCCAGCAGGGAGGCAACAAACAAGAGTCAGTACCAGCACTGTCTTTGCTGTTCTTTTCTTTTCCTTTGTGTGTGTGCATTTATCTTTTTTATTTGTTTTTGTCTCTAAGGAAATCTTGGCTAACTTACTCTCTTTTCCCCAAGAAAGACTGTTAGAATCATCTTTAAAAACTGTCCCAAATACTGTCAACCAGGAGGGGTTCCAAATAAGACCTCTCTACAGTGAAATGTATGCTCTTAAAAGAAAAGTCTTATTTAACAGTTTACATTTCAAATGCCTTAGCTACTTTTTTCTTTTTTTCTGTATCTTTAATTAAAGGTTAAAAAGGTTTTCAGCAGTGATTGTTTACCAAGGGACTAAGGAATCTGGGGTCCCTGCACTCAAAACCTCAAACCGTGTTTCACTGTTTAATGTTGTACAGTGACAGGGTCATGTTAAAACCTTTGACTCCCGGGGGCCTTTTATTCCATGAAAATTAATACAGCACCTCAGAGGCTTTCCAACTCATATCTTTATGGGTTTAGGTCTCCAGATTTTTTTTCCCACAGACAGGCTAAATCTCTCAGGTGTCTTTGATATGCCTGGAATATTATCAAGCCAAACACTTTCCCCTCTCCAGGCTGGTTTGCAAATTCATTCAGCATTGTGTTTAGAGCTGGAGCTAAAGAGGGCTTTTCAGTACTGGGAGGGATTAGCTCAGATTTCAGCAAGCAGTGACCAGTATGGCTGCACTTTTTCAAGCCCCCTTAGGATAGAAGGAAAGCAGCGTTCACATTTACAACAGCTTTAAGTAGGGTTCAGCTCTGACTGGTGACATAAGTTTGCCCAGCTACACTAGGGAGCTATAGTAGCACAGCTACATGAGTTGCAGAACACAAGCTGCTGAAAGGCATGCTTATCCTAGAGAAGGCCTTCATTTTTGTTTGCTTGTTACTCAGTTATATTTTCCCATGTTAAATAGTACTTGGAGAGAAGCCCCAGGCAATCCTGTGATCCTAACTTCAGGGTGATTATTTGTTGCTGAAATAAATCCTTCTGGGATGCTAATTGTCTTCTTTTCTGATGTTTATTGCCCATTGCAAACTAAAGGACCTACAGTATGTCTGCTTTTTTCTCTTCAGTTTAAGGAGGCAAAGCTCCCATAATTCTTATTCCCCCTCCCCGCCTTCAACATCAGTTCTGCTTGTATCAAATACAGGCAACTTAGAGATTGAAACCAATGATGTGGCCCAATGAAAAAAGTAATATTATACTCAGCTGTCAAGAAGTTTAACAGAAACACAAAGAAAGAGTGATTTGACAAAGTCCATGCAATGAGACAGTGGAAAAAGGCAGTAGAGCCAAGCTGAAAATGGAAAACTGCCTGAAACCGGGTGTGTCTACATGTGCTATTAATTTGATTGAATACATTGCAGCACAGTTCACACCAGAATTTATTGGTCCTGGGCACCGTGTTTACATGTGCACCTTGGACCCCATCACATTAAGCCAAGTCAGTGCAGCCCTGGCTGGCAGAGGGAACAAGGGGTCAGCCTACCAGCTCAGAGCTGCTCTGACCCAGCTCAATGTGCTGTGGAGGGGCCAGATGGGGCACAAGGGTGCTTCAGTGTGGGGCTAGCCAACAGGTAGTCATACACTGAAGCACCCTCCTGCCCCAGCCAGCCCCATCAGCATCTACGCATGCATTACAGTGGAATAAATAATGCCACCACAGGATAGTACTTTTCTTGACAAGTACTATCCTATGGCAGTGTTTATTAGTTTACTGAGGCCTAATAGTGCTTCATGTTTAGACTCTGAGACTTTACTGCGGAGCTAATTGGGCAACTGTAGTAAACATCTCATGTAGACATGCCCACTGTGACTAGCTGCTATCTGTTAGCAGATTATGTTCTTGTGAAAACTGCTATAACCCTTTTTAAGAGCAAAATTTAAATGAAACAGAATTTAGTTTGTGACATGGTCACTATTCAAAGAGTTTAGGAAAAGGCAGTAAGATGCAAGCTGACAGTTCAGCTGTGAGGCCTTGGTTTGACAGTGAATGCAAAAAATATATAGAGAGAGTAAGGTTACTTAACTTTATCTAGCGTAATGAACATTATGAGGACAATATTCTGTTCACATTTACCCTTTCAGCAGTACGTTTAGTTTGTTAAGCCCAACTGGATTCATAAAGTAAGCCCCTTTATCTTCATTAAAACTGATGAGAATGAATTGCAAACTGGAACATTATTATTTTGGTTCATAGTGATTCATTCAGTATGTGAGCCTCTGAAGCGCTAAGGAGCATGAATGGCTGTAGCATGGCCATGTTTTGCTTTGCCCTTATTGCATTAACAAAGCTGAGCCATCTTCACCTCTGCTTCAGGATACAAAAAAGTAATAGCATTCCATTAGCAGTGACAAAAGAGCAAAAAAACTCCTCCTTTTAAGGAGGAATTAGAGAAATTTGTTTTCTGTCATTTCAGAATGTCACAAATCCGGCAATTGGAGTCCAAAACAGCTCTTTAGGCTTTGCCAAATATTATTTCTTGTCTTTCATTTGTATGATTAAAATATCTAGTTAATTTGTGAAGCCTCTTGTCTAGTAATATTGACAAAAAAATAATTAATACTGTTTTCATTAGAAAAAGGTCTGACTTTGTTGCTTCATGATATCAGATAGCCCATAGA
The DNA here is from genome assembly GCF_030867095.1 of Alligator mississippiensis. Taxonomy (NCBI): domain Eukaryota; kingdom Metazoa; phylum Chordata; order Crocodylia; family Alligatoridae; genus Alligator; species Alligator mississippiensis. The sequence continues at coordinate 218,879,970 of NC_081824.1, read as the reverse complement.
GCATGTTTGCCACTTGCTCCCTCCCTGAGACTCTGCTTCCTTCTCAGAATACAGGTGCACATTAAGCGTTAATACCATTACTTGTCTGCTCAACCACTGGAGGGCTGGTGATCAGGGGCATGGCTAGAAGCCAGGATATCTGGCCTCTATCCCTAAGCTGGGAAGGGGGAGGGAGTAGGAGCAGTGCATCCTGGGATGTTGGAGGACTGCAAGTTGTTCATTTTACCTTCATAGATCAGACTGAAGTTACAGTATAACAAGCTATGTAGCCTTATCCAGAGTTAACCCTCTCCTGAAGTGGTGCAACTTTGAGATGCTCAGAGAACACTTAGTAGGAGTTAAAAAGTTTAATGTACAGACGTTTATGTTTTAAGTGCCCTTAGTATGATTTAAATGTGTGCTCACCTATGGTTTAGGCTGTTTGAGTCCTCATGTTTCTTCATCTTATCTGATGCTTCTCATCTCCTGTTGATCTATTTTAGCTTCTGTTACTTTGATCAGGTTTCTGGAGAAAAAAGTGGTCAGATTAACATATTTTCTCAGAAATGGTTTCATCCATCTCTGACAATGGGTTTTTTTTCCAGCTCCCCAATGGTTTTGCGTAATATATTGATAATTTCCTAGATTCAGATGAAAAGCCTATAGGTACTAGTGGAAGTGATGCATCCAGGTTGCCTTTAAGATCTTGAATTGGTCACACAAAGAACCAGTGGTGGGCATAGACTTCTCATATGATGCACCTTTGAAGACTAGGCCAGATACATAGGCTGGCCACAGCATATTTCATGACTAAAAGTGTCTGAGAGTCTTTGAACATTAGTTTTAAGAATAAGGTGATACAGTAGTCCATCCTGGACTAAATCATAGATGTCCAGAGGACCAGGCTTATTCTCCTAAATGGAAGACAGAACGAGTGTTCCTGTTGCTACAGCATTCTCAGGCACAGAAAAGCAAACTGGGGGCTTTGGCCCTGGAACTTTGTATTATTTGTATTATGTTGATATTTGGAGGGAAGATGCCTCCAGTAGACTACAGTGGCCAGGTCTTAGCTAGTTCCTTTTCCTTCTTCCTTGGCTCTCTGAAGCTCCAAAGCATTGCTTATCCTTTATGAACACTTTAACATTTGTCTAATGTGCTGTGGAGTCTGCTGAGGAAAGGATGGGAAGAAGAATGATAGTAATGAGAAGCAGCATATTTTAATTCCTATTATGTTTTGAGATGCTGAATGTTTACAGTGCACTTGAAAGAAACAAGTAGAAAACTGTCCTTTCCCTGAAGAACCCTGATAACCCAGCAGTTCATGTTAAGTATTTGCACACCCTGATTCATGCTTTGCATTTGTAAATAAGCATGTGAATGCAGGCTAAGATTTTCAAGGATGTCTGTAACAGAATGAGTGCCTGAGGGCAGCCACGGTGCCCCGTAGTGCCAAACTAATACTGCCCAACACTCCAGCTCTTCAGTGTACTCTTTGTCACTGCCTCACCTGCTATACCATGTAACTGTTAATAACACATAGGGAAGCTATCCTAGAGTCTTGGAGTGATCCTGGTGGTGCTGCCCTGGTGGTTACTTTCCTGGACCCTTGGTTCTCCTCATCACCAGACCCTCTATCTGTTGATGGACTTACTGTTTGTTGCCTTGTATTACTTATGCCCTGCTGGCACCAAACTTGCCCCCTTTTTACTAATGATGACCCTACACACCCTTATCAGTCTGGGGTGCTAATCATGACTCTCATGGCCCTAACTTTTGCTTTAAGGCCTCTAACATGGCCTCCAGCTTCCCCACTAGCCATGCCCATGCCTCACAGGTCATACTCCAATTCTAACCAGCTGCTCAGGTGTCTGTCCCCAGAGCTTCAAGACCCCTCTGGCTTGAGCATCAATCCTCCCAGCCTCATTCCCTTCTGCTGCCTCTGCCCTCTGGGCATAGGCAGATGAATACCTGGGCCAGATGGGCAATTGCCCAGGGCCCTTCAGGAAATGGGGGCCTCCAGGAGGGAGAGACAGGCAGCCTATCATGCATATGTGCATATGCAGGCTGGCTGCAGGCATTCAGCTGGCAGAGAGCGGGGAGCAGAGCTGCACAGCTCACTTACTGCATGGCGATAAGTTTGTGGAAAGGAAAGTTTGGGGCTTGGGGATGGAAGCAAATTGAAGTTGGGGCTGGAACTGGGGCTGGGACAGCAGGGGCTGAGGTCGCTGCGCTGCCTAGCCCCAGCCAGGGCGGTGCATGCCTGGGGCAGGGAGCAGAGTGGAGGTGCAGGCAGACAGTTTGCCCAGGGCAGGGGGAAAGGAAGGGCAGCTACCTGTTGCTGACTGCACCCCAGGCCAGGAAACGCAGGGGGGGGTACATGCCCCCCAGATTTGTGCATAGGACAGGTAGGCTGCATGAAGTTTCCTTGAGTCTGTCTTCCTGCTGCCTAAAAGTGTGAGAGTATGTAGTGAAAATATAAATAGGTAGAAATAGGAAAACAAAAGGTAAAGCAGAGAAGGAAGGGGGAAGAAGGCGGGGGGAGGGAAGGCCAAAGGGAAACAGTACAGTGATAATAATGCAAGATAAAAATGAGGCTCTCAATGAAAAGGGAAATAGTTGGAAATCAGGAAAACAAAGGCATATGAGTGGGGAGCGGATAAAAGTTGCAGGAAAGGAAGAATGTAAGAGGTCAGGTCAGGCAGGTACCTGGTGAATCAGATGTCAGGCAAGTTGTAATGTGTCATAAATCTAATGTCTGTATTGAGTCCGTGATTTTTTGTATCCAGTAGGTTTTTAGCTTCTCTCATTCCTGTTTTCCTGATCTCCAACTATTCCCAATTTCACTGACAGCCTCTTTTCTACCTTGTATTCTATCATTGTAATGTCCCTTTGAACTTTTCCCCCTCCCCTCCCTGCTTTACCTTTCGTCTTTCTAATCTCTACCTATTTACATTCTCACTGATATCCTGCCACACTTTTAGCTTCTCTCATTCCTTGGAGTCTCAGACCAGCAGAGACTACCTATGCCTGAAGAAGGGTAGCTGCACCCGAAAGCTTGCCAAGAGCTCTTTTTCCAATTACTCAGTTGATCTAATAAAAGATATCTCATCTACTCAAAGAACCTTGCCTGCCTATGTCCTTAGACCAACACAGCTACAACCAAAAACCCAGCATTTAAGGGTCAGGCCACCTGGTCTGGGTCCTCTTCTTCCTCCTGGAGCTGCTGAAGCCTGAATGCTGATTTGGGAACCAGAAAAGCCTACTTCCCATGGTTGGGGGAGGTTACCTTTCCCCACCCACTCTTCACTGATGAAGCAAACTGAAGCTATGTGAAGGGAAATCCTCAGGTACAGGGAGAGAAAGTCTCTCTCAGGGCTTGTGACTTCTGTTCTCTCCCTCTCCTTTTCCCTTTTGTTTTCTGGGTTTTGAGTGGGATGATGCCATGTTTGCAGGCATCAATCCCCACAGCAAACTGGCCAAAGTTGGAGCATGGCATGCTCTGTTTTAGTTGCTGTTGCAACTTCTTTTGGGTTCAGCATAGCTGTGTTGCTGAACCCCAGCTATGTGTCTTGCTGGCAGTTTTGGCCACAGAGGCCTTGAGTGGGATGATGCCATGAGTGTATCATTCCCTAATGGAGACTGACCAGGAGACAGGGTCCTGGCAGTCACTGTGTTGGGGATTATAGTGTCTCAGCAGGGTGGTAAAGCTGAGACTACATGTCCAGGCTGCAGCCATAAGCCTGGGGCCTTTTTTTAAACTGTTTTACAGCCCTTGCATTTCAGCCCACCAGTGTGGGGCTGAACCCCAGCCATATGTTAGCTGGCAGATTTGGGCCAGAAGCCCTGGCATTTCTTGCTGTTTATCCAGTTATCAGTGGTGTATAGGTCTGGTTGGCTTTTTGCTGCCTAGTGAAATAGGCCTGGGCCTCCTTTTGTCCCTTTTGCAGTTTATGCCCCAACCAAGTGCTGTGGTTGGGTGCTAGTTCTAGTTTAGGCCCAAGTCAAAATAGGCCTGGCCCCCCTTTTGTTGTTTCATAGCTGTTAGGTGTCAGCCTAGTAGTGTGGCTGAAGCTATATGTCCAGGCCACAGCCAAGTAGGCCTGGCATTCTATTGTTGTATATTCAGGACCGGGTGCAGAACAGGCATGAGTCTCCCTTTTATTGTTTTACAGCAGCTGTATCTCAGCATAGTAGTATTGCTGAGTCCTGCTGTACATTTGCCTGCTATATGTCTGGGCCAGGCACGTTTTGGGTCTGGCACATGTTGCTTTCGTGGCTCTGTGTCCTGACCAATGCAGCACGATTGGTGCTGGTTGCTGGTTGCTGGTCAGGCTCTTGGCTGTTTGACTGGTTTTTCTCTGAGTTCTCTTGCAGTTTCCTGCCTCACCAGATCTGGGGTTAGGACTAGAAATTTTGGGATGTGATATGCTGATGAAGACTGCAGTTAACCCCTCAAATTCACCATGCAGAAGTGAGGATCAGCGTTACAGTTTCGCATGGAGCAATGAGGGGCCCTTTGCAATGCAGAATGACCAAGCTCTCTAACAGCTCCCTGTGGTGCAGTGGACCCCTGGAGCAGCTCATTGGACTCTCCAGTGTGGGCCTCTCTTCCAGTCCATTGCTGAAGGGCAGGTATTGGGGTGCAGGCCCAAGGAACTACCATTTGGGAAGTCCCAGACTGCCGGGACAGGGTAAAGACCCCCCATGGAGGGTGCCACCTAGAGACGTTGTTTTGTAGTTTGTAGTATTTTAAAATTATAATTACTGATTACTTTTGCTTTTCCTTATGCTTTGTAATAAATCTGTTTTTTGTGTTTACACTGCTTGTGAGAAAAGGGTTGTTGGTTTTATTGGACACCCGACTAATGAACTAATGAACACTAATCCATTTAGTGTTTCCCAGGTAGACTGGGTGGGGGGCTCAAGCTACGGTAAAATATATTTAGTATCCCCAAAACTGAACCTGGCCCTTGTTGCTGCTGACAGGTGCACAGCAGAAGGGTTATACAAATGCAGGCAGCCTGGTAAAACCACTACAATAAGCTATATTTTATTGGACCAACTAAATTAGCTGGAAAAATTATTTTGTAAGAACACAAAACACCTCCCTTTGCCTGAACAAGGGTGTTTGTACTTGAAAGTGTTAGGGTTACAATATTTGGATCTTGGGGAGCATTGAATCTGCAGTTGGATAAAAAGCTATAACCGGTGGCCTAGCAAAGCTGCTATCCACAAGGCAGAATGATATATTAAAAGTAACATTGCAAGATGCCTAGGCAAGCATTTTTTTTAACAATGCAGTAGTGTTGTAAGATATATAGCTCATTGTGTAAGAAGAACAGGATGCAGACTACCAGCTATCATTAGAGATAAAACAGAAGCAAGACCTTGAAAATGGTGAAGAAATCAGCAAGAAACCACAAATGACTGGAAGAGGCTGGCGTCAAAGTTTCAGGCATGCGCTCATAGCAAAAAGACATGCAGATAAGTAAAATGCATAGGTGATTTCATGTTAATTCATGAAATAAACAGTAAACAGAGGTGAAGCTCAAGATAGGAGGGAATATGGGTGGAACACATGAGAGACAAAGGTGGAGTAAATGTTAATGAGTATGAACCAAGGTGTATAAATATGGAAAGAACTAATGTTCATGGCAGCTCCCTGGTTTGGTGGAGCTTTGCCCGAAGCTGTCTCCATTTTGAATAAAGCTGTTAACAAGCAATGTGTACAGGTGATGTGTGATGGCATTGATCCGTTGTCTCCCTAGTCATTGGGCATTGCAGGGAGTTGGGGTCTAAGAGAAAGCTTGCAAAAAAAGATGTTTTCCAACTATTTCAGTTGGTCTAATAAAAGATAGCTTAAACTGGTGGTTTTACCAGTCTGACTGTATTTGCTAGGTACTGAGCTAGTATTTGCTAGGTACTGAGCTAACAAGCATGCTCCCTGGCCACTTTGATTCTTTTTTGAGAATGACTTATCCCAGAAGCCAATATGCAATATGCCAGTCAGTGAAAATTCAAATTCTGGCAGACAGTGGGTGAGAAACAAATAGGGATGGAGGAAGAGGAATGCTGACCTATAGCTAGAGTCTTTGGATAGAGGCGCTATCTTTTATTAGACCAACTACACAGTTGCAAAAAAAGTTGTTATTTGCAAGCTTTCGAACACACACAATCTTTCTCAGGGAAAAAAATTGACAAACAAGAGTCTACATGACCACTAAACTAAAACATCATTCCTTTCATGCTGTTATACATTTATGGTGATCCCATGCATCTGAGTAATTTTACTAGGGCAGTTGTTTTATTCAGTTTTTTGTGTGGCAAAATTAAAGTAGTTAATTTTGACATTGCATGTTGTGCTTTATTTATTAACGCACCGTGCAAACATTTAACAGGTCTATTTATTAATGCTTTGTTAAAGCTTCTTGATATTTTCATGTTTATAATGGGGTATGGGGGGCCTCCAATTTTATGTTTGCCCAGGGCCCCAATGAACCTTAATCTGCCTCTGCCTCTGGCTCAAACACATTGAACACAAAGTGCTCCTCAGGCCCCCCACCTTGTGACCTCCACACCACCCTTGCAGCCACAATCCAGTTCTCTAGTCACTTCAACACAAAATACAAACATAAACCCATCTCTTTCTTGTACTCTGCCTCAGGTTTCCGTGCACCACAAGCTCCTTTCTGTGCTGTCAGCTTCTTTGCAGCCACTCCTGCAGGCAGGAGCTCTTCTCCATCAGGAGATCAGAGCCTGACTGACTGCTCTGACTGAGGGCTCAGCCTGACTGACTACTCTGACCTTTTATCTCCCTGTGCTTCTCTGCTCTCTAGTCACATGGCTCTCCTTAGCTCCTTTACTGAGCCCAGGTATCCCCCCCTTAGCTCAATATGCAGCCTTTTTTATTTGCTGCATCTTGAAAAGCTGAGCTACTTGCTTAGTAGTTGGCCAAAGCTCAGCTGCTATCATCAGAAAGCAATTCAAGCCTGTGTTCTCCCTCTTAAAGTAACAGGGCCCAAAATGCAGAGGTGGGGTATTCAGAACAGAATGGAAATTTATAAAGGGTACCAAGAAAATCAGTAACCTATTTGGAAACTATTAGCTGTAGCATCTCTTCTCAGGGACTCCATTCACTTGCATCAAGGGCAAGTGTTCTCTGGGCAGCAGCGCTCAGGCATTTGTCAGAAGACCTAGTTTTAAAGAAGCTTTGTATGGGTAGTTGTATACGACGCTCCATGTGCATTGCCTACTTATAGGTGTGAGAGTGTTGCTCCCTGCCGATTGGGGCTTCTCTGGTGACCAATGACACTCTCTCCATCTCTGTCTCTGTGTGCCACCCTTCCATTCTTGCCTGCTATGGCTTGGTTTAATTAGTTAAGTGGAAGGCTCCCAATGGATCTGGGGTTGCACAGACGATACCACTGGTCATCTTCTCAGGGCTTCTGCCTCCCTATTACCGCATCCTTTCACCAACCAGGTGTTGCAAACACATACAAAATGGAAGTTCACAAAATCAAAATAAGTATTCTACTACCTAACCAATGGTCAGGACTGGCCCAGGGCCTTGGGACAGTATCTTATGGATAATCAGTCTACACTTCAAGGATTTAATGAACTCAAGGGTGAAAACATAAAATATTTAGAACACCAGTGTTCCAGCACTCATGGTTAGATACTCTCATCTCTCATGTCCCACTCAGCTTTCTGGGGCCTTTTACTGCTGCTGATCTCTATCTGGGGATGTCACTTTTAGGCCTCCATTGCCAGATACTCCTTTGAGTGTCCGGACTTCTTGAAATCTCTGGTTTTCCCTCTGGGGCTGGCTCTTTTTGGCCAGCAAGCTTTCACCGTTGGATCAGCTTTCTCCCATGTGCTGGCTCTTCCCAGTGTACTGGCTGCCTCTACTGGGCTAGCTCTCTTCCCCATGCCAGCTCTCCCCAGCATGCCGACACTCCCTGCTGGGCCAGCTCTTCCTTCTGGGCCAGCTCTTCCTGGTGTGCCAGCTCTCCCAGCTGTGTCGGCTTTCTCCAGGGACTAGCGTGGGGCTTCTGGTTATACCATAAGCTGCTGAGTGTCTGCCCATGTGCACTGACACACACTTCTAAAGCATGGCTGGGGCAGTGTCGGTATTGGCTGTTGCTCTTCTGGCTCAGCTGAGACTCCTCCCAAAAGGTAGGAGATTCCTTTGGACTTTCCCAGTCCCACCACTTTGCCCCCAGGGTCTAGGGCTTCTTCCCTGTTCTCTCCCTGTCCCATCTTCTTCAGGATGTTGGGAGGCACACTCCCACAGTGATCCAGGAGGATATTTAGAATGGGCAGTGCAAGGAAACCCTGAATGCATGATTCACACTTTGCATCTCCCCCACCCCCTCCGAGACAATAGTACAGGCAGACAGAACTCACTGGGATTGATGGGGAAATGGTCACAATCTGAGAAAGCCAGAACCCACCCAAACTAGACAGTGAACATATATGAAGTGGGCAACCTACCCCGAGTGGCTTTTGATAAATAATGGGGTGGTAGGACAATATAGCAAAAAAGTAGATAAGTAAATACAATACAAATAGTCCAAGAATGTAAATTCCCACTCCCTCCTCTAGACTATACCCTGATAGATCCTGCTGACTGACACATGACTAACTCTGAACTCATGTTAATGACTGATTTAAAACATATTCAGTTCAGACACGTTTGTTGGCTTGTAGACAAGGGGGATCCCTTGACAGAGGTAAGGGACTCAAGAGTTGGCTTAGGAAAGTACCAACATGCTAGGGATCTCCTGGAAACCACCGAGTCTCTGTGAAGTGAGACAGTGGAGCTTGTTCTAAACAAGCAGTTGTGAGATGTTAACCAAATCTCGTACCTATTTGTGGTGGTACAAGAAGGCCAGGATTAGTTAGACCCTTTCTCCCCCTAGAAGCAAAACTTTGAGTTGGAATTTGCAGAGAAAACTTTGCAGGTCTCTCTTACTGGATTCCCCTAATCACCTTCTCAAACTCAGGATTTCCTCTCTAGCTTGTATGTTCTGATTTGATGCCCTACAGGGGAATAGTGTAATTTTTTTTTGTTTCAAGAACTAACAAATTATTAGCATCTTATGAAGTAGGCTGTTGCCTACAAAAATTCATGGCACTCTGATCTAGTTCATTTCCAAGGTGCTACCCTATCCCACCTTCTGCTTGATTCAAAAAGTAATCTTTGGTAACCTTTCCTAGGCTCTGTTGATAGCTCTGTGAAGAGGGTGGTTGAATTTTTATGACAAGCAGAGCCAGAAATCAGTATTCCTATCAGAAAAGGTGAAGGGAGCTTTTTGTTTGTGTTGCAGTTGCTATGAAATCACTATGGCTAGGGGGACTAGCTTTGAACATTACCTCCCCTGCTTTGTGTGTGTGTTTAGATATAAAGCAGGCAGACACACATCCCCGGTCTTTTTGGGCATTGAAACTTGTGGCACTTCACAATTGCTGCAAGAAATAAGGAATGAAATGTTGTCCCGAAAGGTTTCACGCGGGCTTAGGTTCAAGAATAAGTTGTCCATGATATACTTGGGTCCACTCTGTTATAATTCATGTGTAGGTGAAATACTGTAAGAGTGATATTGTGGCCATAAGGGTCCAGAAATTTATGTGAGGGGCAAGGATTTGTTAGGGTCATATCTTTTATTGGGTTTGAGGGTCAATGTGTCGATCACTTGAAGTTGGTGGCAGCTATGTGCAAACTATGGCCCTTAGGGGCCTATGGCTGATCACTTTCTTCTATCCTACAGCATTCTGGAATGATGGCAGGTTCATGAGTCTCCAACAGTGATTGTGTGTGACTTAATCCTGTGTTGATTTTTACCCTTAGTATATATGTGTCATGAGAACTTAAGGGAAATCCATGGTGTAGAGAAGGCTGAATCAGGATTGTCCACTGCATGTGTATTGATTTTTTTCACAATGAAAAACTTTGAGGACATATTTCTTCTGCGAACACTGTGGATGTTTTCAGGTTGCAGATCATGGACACCAGCAGGGGACTGAGATTTCTTCCATTCCCTCAAGTTACTTGGAATGTGACTCTTGCCCAGAAATTCTGTGAGTATGGTAGGTCTCTTCCATGCCTCAGACGGGTAGGAAACGTGTCTGTAATAACTCTGCTTCCCTTTTCTTGGTTGGCCTCCTTGCTTTCTTCTTGGTCTGTGATCCACATGTTACACATGCTGCCAAGTCAGGAAAACTTTTAAATGATCAATTTTGAAGGGAGGGATAATTACCAGTTTTTAGCTTGCCCACTAACATCAATATTATCAAAGAAGGCTTAAATGCATACCCCATTTTCTAAGGAATTACCACCCAGTAATGCAATACCTTTGGTTCATATTGATCTACTCATGGAGGATTATGCACAGCTGTTGACAGATAAGACCGAAAATATGAAACAGACCACTCTAAGTGCTGGTATACAAAGCAGTTATTGAATAGCAATCTCAACATTCAGGCTGCTGCACTCAGATAACCTAATCTTTTTCCTGCATTAACACCTACACATTGAAAGGAATCAATTATGCCTATCAGTCCATATAGATTGGGTGTTTCGTTTTTGGAAGCTTATTCTTGCTCCTTCATTATTGGATGATCAATAAATCCTTTTACTAAGTAGTTTTATGGGTATGCTGTGGAAAAAACATCATATAAGTTTGGCTTTAGCTGATGCTCTTCTTTATTATTGTGAAATTAGCTCAGAGACAGGAGTCCAATCTGTCCTTTAGCAAATGGGATTAGGGTTTCCCTCGCATCATTATTTTTACTGCTAATAAGAAACAAGAAACCTAGCAATAACAAAACAAAAGTCAGGCATCAATATTTCATGCTTTCATTTTCATGCATTAATTGTTACTCTTCATTTATTAATAAGACAAAGAGGAATTGCCATAGTAACTGTTGTATATCGTTAAGGAAGATACAAACAAAATGCAGCAAACTATATTGTAGCTCCATTGCTTTAGATAAGGAGAATGTGCAGGGTGCATCATAAGGAGCTCCAAGAGAGACCCTGCTTATAGAAAGAGTCCCAGAAAAGTCAATAAGAGAGAGCAAGGGGCACCCATGTTTGGAAGACTGTAGTCTGCTCTCATTCTTCTACCACACCCTGTCTTTGGCTCTTGTGCAGGTTCCCCATGCTCTTTCCTCTCAAAAACAAAGGAGCCAGAAACAATCAAGCTCATAGAAGGACTAAATGTTCCACATATCTCCAGCTCATCCTTTAAAATCAATAGGAAGGACGTTTCTCTGTTTTTCAGAGGAAACCTATATTGACAAAAGTTCTGGTTTAAATACTACCAGGCACTGGAGCATGCATTTAAGGCTAAGCAAGACTTTGCTGTTGAAACTTCTTTCATTAGAAAATCAAACAGGTTTTTTATTTTTAGCTGTGACAAAATGAAAAGTTTCAGAGAAAGCTTTTCTTGACCTTTGCTTATTTTTTTTCAGTGAAAAAAACACAAAATTGAAAATTTTGGCTAAAAACTAAAGGGTTTACTTTTTATCAACAGTTTCTAGCTAATTTTTTTATCTTTGCTAGTAAATTACATTTTCCAAAACAAAATTTAAAAAATCAAATTTGCATAACAACCTTTGTTTTTATTTTGTCAAAATTTTCTGAAGAAAAATATTCCGACGGCTTCTGAGTGGGTGGATTCTACATTGTTTTAAATAAATTGGATTAATATCATACACGATTTTTTAGAAATAATAATTAGAAGGTGGTTGGTTTAATGGTTTCTGATCCTTAGGGTTCACTTGGGTCATATTTTTAGGCTTTTCCTGAACAATTATAAGAAAAAGAACCTTACTTAAAAAAGAAAACAGAAAACTAAGATCCTCATGTAACTACCTGGCTGCAGTGAGTGAGTCTTTTAGAGAACCATGATATAGTCCAAGCCCTGTGAAAAAAAAATGAAGAGTTGGCAACACTGAATATTACCAGACTTGGGGCTAGACAGTGATAAGGTTTGGAAGAACTCACTGCCTGGAGAAACATACCCAGAAACGTTTCCATTAGTTCTGCCTTATGACCATATGTACTTGAAAAAATATGTATTTATTAAAAAAAAATATCTTCAGCATCTCTGCCAAAATAGCTAAGGACAAGGTAAACATGGTAGTAGAGAAATGAAACATGGTTGCAAAGACGTGTTCCTTAATAGCCTCTCTTCCTCTGTGTTGTGGTAGGTTCTGCAGAGAGAACCGTTCCAGTACACATATTTGCAATTTGGAAAAAGGGTATTTACTGTAGCTTGCTTTTTTTTTTTTCTGGCTGGCTAGTAAACAGGCAGGCTTTTAGAGAGAATTGCCCATAATTTTCTAGCAGTTGGAGTTCATCTTTCTACCGCACTTTCTCCTTTTTCAGCTTCATTTTCTCTGGGGTGGGTTAGAAGAACAGATGTAAAATCTGGGAAATTTTCCAGATTAGTTTCCAGGTATGTGGGATGTTCAGTGCTGGCAGCATTAAACCATTGGCCTATGTCTGTAACAAGGCCATCAGCGGCACTGAGGAAGCACTTTGAACACATGCTGGAGACCGGCCAACTCAGGTGCTGTGAAGAGGAACCATTTAGTTCAACGCTTTTTTTTTCCAGATGCAGATAACTTGAGGGACTTTCTTAACACCTGTAGAAATTAATCTGCCTGGAACATCTTATACCACTGTAAGCTCATGAAAACTACTGATCCTTATGCTTAGTTTCCATTGTTCTGAGAGAACACCCAAATGTCTCTTTCTGTGAGACACTAAGTATGCTCACAGTCTACCACATTCAAAGGATGTTTTGTAAGATTTAGATTCCCCTCTTAGGTTTCCCCTCTGTTGCTCATAGAGTGGGGCTGCTGTAAAATGTTTGTTCTGATTCCAAAGATATTACTGGTTCCAAAGATATATTCCTCGTTTAAAGTACAGGGAACATTACTGGAAAAAGCAGAAGCTCTTTAAGCAGGGCAAACTGTTTACATGCTTCCACTTGCTGTTTCATTGGTATCTTGTCCTGTTCTCTGATGGTTTGGGAAATCAGGAAGTCTAGCTTTCCCTTTTTCTCCTGTAGAGCAGTGGTTTTCAAACTGGGGTATGTGTGTACGCAGCACTTTGTGAAGGGACACATACCTAAATTTTAGTAATGGTGGAAGAGCTGCTGATTGCTCAGCGCACAACAAGTATTGGCATGGCTACACAGTAATGACACTCTTCCTAAAGGGACATTGGGGGGGGGGGGGGTAGAAGGAGCAATATATTGCCGGTAAAGGGTACTTAGCCAAAACAGTCTGAAAACCATTGCTGTAGAGCACCCAGCAGCAGTAACTTTTGGATAAGCAGCTAAAAGCTGCTGCCAATTTGGCAGCATCTATGAGAGGATTAAACCTCTAGCTGTGGAGCTGCAGGGGAAGGGGGAGTGACCCTGAGGAATGAACTCTGCTCCGTGCTGCCTTCATTCAGCCATGGTGAGTTCATGCTATGGCAGGTGAGATCTGGAAAAATCTTAAAGCTTTATTTTCCATTCTGCCTTCTCAAAAAAGATGCATGTCTTATTTGAGGGGTGTGGTATGTGAGTAAATATGGCACATGGTTAGGTAAATGAACACAGGAATTTTCAGATAAATACTATATAGACAGCAGCACACTCAGTGACTGAAAGTAACTGAATTAATGGGTGGTCTCCCAGTTGTGTAAAGACCAGGTATGACATTTTTCATTGCCTTTGTACCAGGTCCCTGGTAAAGAGTTTAGAAAACCCTTTCTCCTGTGCTATGTGAATATACCATGGACATTTTGTTGACCTGAATGTTCTTTCGGACCTTCTTGCAGAAGGCCTTATGTCCCTAGTTTCAGCTTCATTTTTTGTGTGATTTGCATTTCAGATGCCCTCTGTCTGGGGGGAGGAAAAAGGAGGGGAGGGACCTGAATAGAGGCAAATGCGTGGTAGCTGCAACAGCAGTAGCAGCAGCAGCAGCAGCAGGAAGACCTAAGGTGTGTACATAAGTGCTCCATGCACATTTTACAGTGCTGTAATTTAGAGCAGTTTTTATAGTGCTATAAAGTTACAGTGCTCTTAAATATGACAAAAGTGCAGTGTTTGGTGAGTAGGGGCCTCTTAGCCTCTCTGCACTTTCCAGGCTAGGAGGCAGGGGGCACTCTGCAGCCTCCTGGGTCTTCTTCACTGGTCAGAAATTTGACCATCATACAGAAGTTATTTAAAGCTCTGTAGGTTGCTAAAATACCGTAAAATACAGCGCTTCAAATGTAATACCTGATTTAACAAGGGTTTATTTTAAGCACTGTACCCATTTCTTAAATGTTGTAAAGCCTTGCACTTCTGTTAAGTCATGGCACTAAAGTGTTTTAAATGGTGAAAAAAGCAACTTTTGTATGCACCTCTGTTTTTCTTGACCCAGCAGGAAAACAAGCTTCCTGGTTTTGTGCACATTGGTGAAGTCTAGCTGGCTGTGGGGTGAGTGCTTAGGCTCAGCTAAGACCTGCTTTTCTTGACCCAAACCCTATTCCCTTATTCCAAAACCAAATTGTGTCTTCCAAAAATAACAGTCCACCAACAAGCACTCTCTCTCACAGGTGCCCTGCTGGCTTCAAAGTTCATTGAAAAGCCCTGCCCCCTCACAGTCTCTGTCTCCTGGTGACACCATCATTTCTAATGCTGTGGCATTTTTCCCTCCCTTTCATGGTACAGAAGCTTTTTGATATGCAGATCACAGTCCTCCAATGGGAGACAGAGCCAGTTCTGGCAGGTAACTGGCTGTGTGAATCTTTGCTTAATGATGCCAGCAGATTCATGGCAAGTGAATAGTTCCTGAGTCAAGCCAGAAATCCTGGAGCTGAAGCTGCTGCTGTAACGGAACCACCCTCCTCTTCTGCTTGTCTGTCTCTTCATGCTGCTGCTCATGTGTCTTCATTTTCCCAACACCCACACAGAGATGGCTACACTTCACATTAAGGTACACTTGTAAATGATGATGAATGCCTCTTAAGATGTTTGTGCATGCTATTGGAATGAGCATCATGTGTGAGAGACTGCTGGACAGCTGCAAGCACATCAGCAGAAGATGCTAGACATGGATGTAAGCGATCATTAACAATTGAATAACCATTTATTGAAACAACATTCAGTAACCATTTACATATTAAGCATTCATTTAATATTTATAAGTGTATACTTATGTGTAATTTGCGACATCACATCTGAAACCAAGCTCATGGTTTATCACTCATGATCCCTACCTTACGGTACAGAGCTGAGATGTCAACGTACAGGAGATATCTCGAGTCACTGGAGAAGTAGCATCAATGCTGCCTGCAGAAGATCCTTTGGGAAGTCAGATGCACCAATGTTAGTGTCTTCTCACTGTCACAACCCAAAGTTGTGATTTTTGTTTTGTGTGTGCTTTGGCACAACTGAATTATTTCCCGCCAAATTGCAGCTTCTTTGCACAGTGGAGTTTTCCGCTGCAGAGGAGAACCCCGGGTGCAAAAGAAGTTCCCGCCGTTTTGTAGCTTTCTTTGCAGTATGCATTTCTTCTTTGCAGCACAGAAATGCTCGTTGCAAGGAGTTCCCGCCATTCGTATTCAAATTTATGCCCCACCATTGGCTAGTTCTAAATTATTCACACGTGGCGGCTAGTGATTGGCTTGCTAGCCGTATAAAAAGCTTGAGTGGTTTCCACCCAAGTTGGAGGACTCCACGAACACCAGGAGGAGGAGACTTCACGCTGTGTGAAGATCTCTAAGCGCTGCGGATCCTTACAGACCCAACGCGTTTCAAGCAGGCAACAGAGGTCTGATCAGCCTCTAGCCTCTCCCCGTCACCGAGCACAATCCCAACGATCCTTCTTCCCTGCGCGCAAAAAGGATCCATGGAGCCTAGCAAACTTCGTGTGAGTGAATTGTGAGTGAATCCAGGGCTCTTGTTTGTTTCGAGTACTTTCTTCGGTTGGCGCGACGGGCTCGCGGTTTAGAGCCTCCAACCGGATGGGCTAGAAGAGTGTTCACGGGAAGGAACTCTAGTCCGCCTCTCTTCTTTTCTATCTGCAACTGTAACTCAAGCAAGTTTTCCTGCCTACACCGCGACCATCTTGGGTGTAAGTAAATAATCTTTAAATCAACCATTACGCCTCTGTGACTAATTCTAGCCCGTGCGTGCCTTGCCGCCGCACGGTTCTCTCCAGCCCCGTGTGCCCGGGCTGCTGGCCACAGCCCGCATGCGCAAAGACGGGCCCGGCTCGCCCCCGGCCCGCACACTCACAAGTAAACACTATGAGCATTGAGGTGATGATTATCCAACATCAACTTTGCTGGGCCAGCCACATCATCCAGATGTCTGACTCCAGCAAGTCTTATTCTCTCACCTGTCAAGGCATATGCTTAAGGGGAGGGCAGAGAAAGCACTTCAAGGATGTCCTCAAGGCCAACTTGACAAATTGTAATTTAGGTTCCAACAAGTTGATGTCAATCTCCCAGAACCACCCCAAATGGATGAAGAGTCTGCTAAAAGGATCTCAGTTCTTTGAAACCTTATAGTGTCAGTAGATTCGTCCTTTGCAGGTGAAGACAACCATATCCAGCGGGGGTGAGGAGAAGAGAGAAAAGAAATGGGAATGAAACAGGGAAGGAGAAAAGAGAAAAGGAGAAAAAAAGAAAAAAGAGAAAGGAAAGAGGAAGGAGGGGAGTGGAGTGGAGGCTAGGTCACATGGGTACATAGGTGATTTATAAGCCTAGTCTTTGCCTTCAACAGTCTGATGCAGCAGGGTCAGGAAAGCGATGAGGACTGGGTATGAGAGGTTTTCGTTTTCCTGGCCATGCATTTTTTCATTGCTTCTGCTGTTCATTGCTGTTCAAAGGCAAGTGCTCTGTTCTGGATTGATGACCTCCAGGATGGATGGTCACAAGTAGTTTGCTCCCACAATTCCAGGCTGAAGCCAAAACTCTTTAGGGACACCTTTAGGATATCCTTGTACTGCTTCTTTGGTGCGCCGCAAGAGTGTACTCCATTTGACAGTTCACCGTAGAAGATTTTCTTTGGCAGGCATTCTTGAAAGGTGTAATTGTCAGGCATTCTTGAAAGGTGACCAGCCCACCTTAGCTGCGCCAGTCTCAGTAGTGTGTGAATACTAGAGAGAACTGATCTTCTGATCACCTTGGTGTCTGGAATCTTATTCATAGATTCATAGATTCATAGATGTTAGGGTCGGAAGGGACCTCAATAGATCATCGAGTCCGACCCCCTGCATAAGCAGGAAAGAGTGCTGGGTCTAGATGACCCCAGCTAGATACTCATCTAACCTCCTCTTGAAGACCCCCAGGGTAGGGGAGAGCACCACCTCCCTTGGGATCCCGTTCCAGACCTTGGCCACTCGAACTGTGAAGAAGTTCTTCCTAATGTCCAATCTAAATCTGCTCTCTGCTAGCTTGTGGCCATTGTATCTTGTAACCCCCGGGGGCGCCTTGGTGAATAAATACTCACCAATTCCCTTCTGTGCCCCCGTGATGAACTTAAAGGCAGCCACAAGGTCGCCTCTCAACCTTCTCTTGCGGAGGCTGAAAAGGTCCAGTTTTTCTAGTCTCTCCTCGTAGGGCTTGGTCTGCAGGCCCTTGACCATACGAGTTGCCCTTCTCTGGACCCTCTCCAGGTTATCCGCATCCTTCTTGAAGTGTGGCACCCAGAATTGCACGCCCTACTCCAACTGCTGTCTGACCAGCGCCCTATAGAGGGGAAGTATCACCTCCCTGGACCTATTCGTCATGCACCTACTGATGCACGATAAAGTGCCATTGGCTTTTCTGATGGCTTCATCACACTGCCGGCTCATGTTCATCTTGGAGTCCACTAGGACTCCAAGATCCCTTTCCACCTCTATGCCACCCAGCAGGTCATTCCCTAGGCTGTAGGTGTGCTGGACATTTTTCCTCCCTAGGTGCAGCACTTTGCATTTCTCCTTGTTGAACTGCATCCTGTTGTTTTCTGCCCACTTGACCAACCTATCCAGGTCGCCTGCAGCTGTTCCCTGCCCTCCGGCGTGTCCAGCCCCTTGATGTTTAGTATCTTTCACAGGCAGCACAGGTGAAAGTGGTTTAGTTTCTTGACATGACACTGGTAGACGGTCCAGTTTTTGCAGGTTTAGAGGCGGGTTGGGAGAATGCCTTTGTAGACCTTCAGTTTCATCAATATTCCAATGCTTCTGTGGTCCCAGACCAACTTAGAGAGTCGGCCAAAGGCCACGCTAACTTTCACTAGTCTTGCACTGACTTCATTGTCGATGTGGACAGCATGGGAAAGCGTGCTGCCAAGATAGACAAATTTGTCAACCACTGACAGTTGTTGGACTTTAACTGAGATGTATGTTCTGGGGAGTTGTGCCAGGCACAGGCTGAAACATCACTTCTGTCTTTTTCGTGTAAATACTTAAATGTTTCTTCTACATACCTTGAGGTACCAGGCGTGGCTTGTGAATACTGTGATGGTGGGGCAGATGGAGCATCCCACAGAAGCGTAGGGGGACCCTCTGCTTGCTCAGTGGCAAGCCAGGTCCACTGCCATGCACACAGGGGGCCCTCCTGCACCCTCCTAGCTCAGCAATCACCCATGGGGGGACCCCAGGTGTGCCCACAGACCCAGTAGGCACCAATTGCCGAGCCAGAGGGGACACAGGGGGGATGCAGGGGAGCCCCCCAGCATGCTCCCCAGAAGACCCAGAAGTGGACCTGAAGTGCTGCTGAGCATGCTGGGGACCTCCCTGCACCCCTGTGGGATACTCAATCTGCCCCGCTATCTCAGCGTTCATGAGCCGCCTGGTACCTTGAGGTATATAGAAAAACCACTTAAAGCTGTGTCTAGGTCCAAATCATTGAATCTTTCTGAATCTCTCTGAATTGATTCGAAGGGTTCTGATTCAGATAGATTAAAGGGTTTCCTGATTCTTTTTGGATTCAGAGATTCAGCCCCTGAATCAGGCCAAATCTTTGCTGAATTGAATCGGCAACTGAAGCGTCACACAGCCCTAATGCACAGACATCAGTGAAGCATGACTGTCTGGACTTTAGAGCTCACTTGGAGCCTGCACAAGTTGCAAATATCTCCATCAAAATGGTACCTGATCCCCATACCAAGGTGATAATATGATCTTAGTATGGGGATAATGATAACAGGAGATGGAAAAGCAGGAGTGGCGGAAACTGTGTGCTGCAGACTGAATCAAGAATCCAGAGCCACCTACTCCTCATGAAAACATGTGCTGGAGCTGCAACAGAGTCTGTCAATCCTGGATTGGCCTCATCAGCCATCTTTGGACCCACAGGTAAAAGCAATCATGGAAGACAATCATCCTCAACTGAGACGGATTGCTGATATATTACTATTATGTAATTTGGATTTTTTTTTTTACAAGGTCCAGTATGTATAATTTGGCTTTAAATTTAAAATAGGTGCGTATTTGAATATTATTCTTCTCCCAGATTGGATTGGTAAGATACCCATGGAAAGATAAATCAAAGGGTTCTAACATTAGAGTAAAAAGGAAATACTCTCTATGTATTCACCCAGCTGTACTTGTAATCCTCTATAAAAGACTTGGCATTAACCTGACCCTTTTCCTCAAGCCCTGTGTACTGTAAAGGTGGTCTCTCAGCCTAGTATCTCTTGAGGAAATATCAACTTTTACATGACAACCTTTACAATATACCCTGCATGTAAAAAAAAAAAAAAATCTGTGTAAATCAGCTATAAACCAGTTCAGCTGGATATACACAGAAGTTTGTAATGGCTTAATTAAATGGATTTAAAAAATGCTTTTAGTCGAATTGGGAAAACTTTTGGGTTTTTTTAGAGGCAAGGCCTCAGATACCATCACGTCACTTTTAAAGAATGCTACCCCAAGAATTCTTAAAGGCTGAAGCATTTCTTGGTGTACATTCAGGGGAACTTGATTATTGACTGAGTGACATTATTATGGCTTTTAATGCTGTTGGTGTACACTTGTCAAAGAGAAAAGACTAAATTGAATTATTAAACAAGTCAACAAGCTGAAAATTTAGCCTTTTCCCTAATGCTTTTGTCACTGGGTAAATGAACTAGTAAATCAAACCCATCATAAACAAATTAGCAAAATGCATTATAACAAAAGTGAAATTTAATGACATGCAGCACATTGCCAAGATTTTTAATCAATTCTTTTCAGTCTAGGTCCTTGTATGGTTAAAACTGGAGAAGCAATATAATACGACTAGCTCAGAAAACAAAGGGAAAATCTCCAGTGAAGGTAACAACACAGAAAAGAATGTTTTCCTTCAGGTCTTTCTTTACTGACATTTTCACAAATCAAATTCCTTTTGAGTTTTCACTATGAGTTGAATTAAATCACCAGAACAAAATAACATAACAAACAAACAAACTCCTCCCTCCACTTCTCACACGGTTCCCCAAGATATGAAACTCAGTGAAAAAAACACTAAAGTACATATAATCAAACAAATGGAATGTCCTTTCTCACTGACATAAGATTTTTGTATAAAATTAGCAGTTTTTTAACATACAAAAACCTAGGAAATACTTAATGCTCTTTAAGAATTTTCCATCAAAGTGATTTGTCATTGAAAAAAGTATTTTTCTGAAACTCAAAGTTTCTTCTTGGGAAAATATCAAATTTGCTTAAATGTTTCCATTTTCTATGGGCAAAACCAAAATGTTTTGTTCAGGGTTGGCTTGATGCCATTAAAGATATTTCATTTTGTTGAACTAACCAATGTATTATACAGACATTTGACTCAGTTCAACATTCAGCTCTGCCTTCTTTTGGGGACCACAATGCTTTGTGGGAGTTGTACTTTGGATGTTCTGTGAACCTCCTTTTCCCCATAGAGGCCATGCTCCTTCAGTAGACTGCATCTGCCAAAATGCCACCAAGATTGAATGTCATTGATTGACAGTTTCCTTGGAAAGTGGATGTATAGTAGACAGAAACAGTTCAGAGCTAGGTGAATAATTCATTTCAAGTTCTTTGATAGTTTAAAAAAGTTGTAGATGAATGAAAATGTCTTTGTTTTGGCAAAATAAAATGTTAAGTTTAAATTCTGACCCATTTTTCTCTTTTTTGATAAAATTTAAAGGAAAATTTTGAAACAAAAAGTTATCTAAAAAGTAAAACTTTTCATTTGACTTTTTACCTTTTTTTTTTTTTAAAAGATTTCCCCTCTCCTCAATTTGGCAAAATTTATGCAAGTTGTAACAGGGTGGCCTCTTCGCTGGGTCTCCACTGGCTGCCCACCTGTCTCTGAGGCAACTGCTCTCCTGCCATGCCTTGATAGAAAAATATGAAAGTTGTTACTAAAGCAGGAGGCTACTCATTTTATGATCACCAGGGCCTTAGTACATGCTCCAACCTTCCCTTTATGTGTCCCATGCCTCACAGATGTTTTACCTCCAGCTAGCTGGCACTGGGACCAGAGCCCCGGAGTCTCACATGGGACTGTCACTCCCCACCGGAGCTTGCAATCCCAGCAAACTTACTCTGGGCTTCCTCACACTACTCTCACCCCCCTCTCAGGACCACTACCATGAAGGCTCCTTTCTGGCTCCCCCTCTGCAGCCACAGGACTCTCAGCTGAGCCTGGGTGCTGCCCTAGGTCCCTCCTCCTGACCTGGGCCCTGCCTCAGAGCTCACCAGGAGCTGGGGCTCCCTCTGTCCAATCTCATCACCAGGGATATGTGGCTGGGGTTATAAGGCAACCTTACCTGTCTTTCACTGGAGAGGTAACTGGCATGGCATTTCCTGGGGGCTCCCATACCACCAGGAGCCCCACCAGGTCACCCATCCCCAGCAGGGTGCAGTATTAGGTCTTACCCAGGACAAGGAGCCTCCAAGCCACCCTGCTAGCTCCTGCCCTTGCCTCCAGAATGTTCCATGCTGCAAGGGAGCTGGATGGTGCTGCCCCCTTGGCTGCATGCAGCCAACTGCTGATTCTGCCTAGCTGACCTTTGTTTGAAAATGGCCGCCCTCATCGGGCACCTGGCAGCTGCCTGTCCAGCCCTTAAACTGGCAGATACCCAAAGGTGCCCTGCCACACAAGTTAACAAAACATTTCAGTGCTGCTAAATCTGCATTTGGTTGTAGGAAAAGTGTTTTGTGTGAAAAATATTACCTATTTCTCACAGAGAATCAGAGTGTTAGGGAAGGAAATAAGCAGGTGACAGGGGAAGGTGACTGACTGACTGGCGGACTCTCTTCATTTATCTGTCTATCTATCTGGCCTCAATCAATCTCATCTAATCTATCTTTTTCCACAACAAAGATGGTTTATGACAATTGCATTAATCAATAAGTATGGGCGTGTTACACTGCAAGATTGAGAATGATACCCATGACTGTAGACAGTATTTCTCTGGAAGATCAAATTACCATGGTCGTCAGAGTTTGCAGAAAAAAACTGATAATCTTTGATTTAATTTGGCTTTCTTTGGCTTAACTTCAAGACCGCAACAACCACAGCAGAAAAAGATGGAGGGGAAAAGAACAAACTGAAGTAGGGAAGGAACTGGAACAGACCATGTGCTGATCTGTACAACCTGAATTCTATGATTTTATGTCTTCCTCCTTTGATTCTTTTCTGATTTATACCAGTGTAAACCAGGAGTAATTCCATAAACGTCAATGGAGCCACATTGGTGTGAACAAAATGACAAGTAACAACTCTGATTAAATATAAATTTGGTAGGGAGATACAAAGCAAAAATTAGGATGGAGATAGAGGCATGTGTGGAGAGCTAGAGAAAGAGTGGGTGCATCTACATGAGACACTACATTGGTAGCTCATCGCTACAGCAATGTAGCATCGGTGGGCATGAACTGTGACTCATTGCTATTACACAGTATGGTCAGAAGTGACTGGTGCACTGGGTCAGCAGTATGTGTACACATGCCCAGTAGGGACTAGCCTAAGGGACAGGGTAAGTAGTGAAGACAAGTATTTTGTGAGGTTATCACAGAAAGGGGCAGTTTGCTGCACAGTCTGTATGAAAAAAGCATTTCCTGCTGTTAAGCAAGAACTAAAGTTCTTAGCTACAGCAAATGTGCAGCCTATTTGAAAGAAAGATAAATGTTTAAATCTTTTAACTAATTAAAATGATGCTTAGCAACCTGGTGGACGGACAGATTTATCAGATTCAGTAAAATTCAAATTGCCTAGTATTTTATCTACTTATATTGGCAATCTATCTTTTTAAATCTAATGAAGGAAATATGTGTTATAATGCAGCATGTTATCACAGGACAACTTGGTACCTAAATAAAAAGTCACCTGATAGACTAACATGTTCCCAGGAGAACAGACAAAAATGCCATCCATACAACTAGAGAAGATTCTGAAAACACAGTACAATAAATCTTGAACTGAAATGGCGTCACCTAACCATTGAAACACAGGCTGCATAGCACTTTCACTAAAAACTATTGAAAGCCCTGAAATGAGAAAGGGGGTGATATCTGCAGTGTGTTGCAAGCCACACTGATGTTTGTGGTCTTTTTTGTATAAGGAAGTGAATGTTTGTAGCTAGAGATAGGGACTAAAGTTCTGGTTTTCTATGCACAGACATTGGAGGAGGTTCATCAGGTTCAAGATGGCTGCCCAATTTAAATGTAGTTCATGACCTTACACTTACAGACTCAGTCTCAGTGACTGGAAATCAATCTGGACCTGTAACTGTACAGAAGTTTTATGCACACAATCTGGTCTAAAAAATTCAGAACCTGGTTTAAGATAAACCTGGATTAATATAATGTATGTTCTGTTACAGCTTTAAACCAGTTTCTGATAACTTAAACCAGTTTATGTGTAACTTCTGCCCTTAGCCATAGAAAAAGATGGCCCATGCCCCAAAGAGCTTACAGTATGAGTGGTTGTTCTCACTAAAGTATTTTGAAATGTCAGGTGGAAAGGCAATGTGAAAATATCAAAAATCTACTTTATTGTTGTTATTATTATTATGGCAATGCACCCCTACTTTAGCCACCACTAATGTACATCCTTAGCAACAACAATATTGTAAGACACCATTTTCTTGGATAATAGTTAAATTTCCTATGCCCATCCCTAACAGCATAGTTTTAACATCTTCAGTAGGATTTAATGTGGTTACCTGTAGGTGTCTCTCTGACACACAAATAACATATGTACCAAGACATTGTTTCTTATACGTGTTTCAAAAAGTGGGAAAACTGGGTTATGTTGTTAGAAATTCACCCCTCCCCCAACCTGCACAATGCTTTAAGACACTTCTTATTGTGCATGGTGTCTGTGGTTGGTAGTATGGATATCTCTAACTCTCAAACGAGAAGAATTAGCAAACATTAGCGCAATATTTCTACTTGTCTGAGTAGTTAAAACCTTGGTAGAATCCAAAGGTGGATCTAGGGAGTGGTGTAGTGGAACAGTTGCACTCCCACTTTGATTCCTGGTCCACCCAAAATTTAAAACCAACTGCCTGCTTGTGGCAGCAGCATGGCTCATTATAATCTACCTGATTCCTTCTAAGCTCTTCATTCCACAGGTTTTAACGACCCCCCCTTTCCTTTATGATAGCCTTGATGTTCCACTATTCAAGCTATCCTTTCTTTGTAACTCTGCTATCTATTCACTGCTTCTGGTAATGTAACTCCTGTGTCATAGTTCTGAAAACTGTTTTAACTCTAGCTAAAACTTTAGCTCAGGTATTGAAGCATTAACCCAAGTGAATTTAACTCAGGTTCAGAAATAACTTTCAGTGAAGTATTGGATGCTCTGTCAAAATGCTCAAGAAGGCTAGATTTTATTAATCTTAAAGAGATCTACATTTAATACCAATGACCACAGGACTAATCTAACAACACCTTTTGATTATTTTTGCCTAGTTTTTTGTGTTTTTATATATGATATATAATATAGCAAATTAATGTACAGTCCAATAAAGAAACACTTGTTTTTGCTTTGATCTTAACCTAAATAATATAGCCCTAGGCCCGTAGCATATTAGTTCTTGTTTCATTTTAACTAGAGAAAAGTGTGTTGTGTTATATGTGATAATGCATCACATGATTTTAACCCCCGTTTGAAAAACCTAGATCTATCCACAGTAGAATCTCACTCTTTTTTATCTCTCTCCTCCACCCCATCTGTGTAGTACAGTAGTTTTCCCAGCCTTATTGCTTATAAATGCGAAATACAGTGTATGCCAAGTAGCCTTTTTGTCTAATGAAACAAAAGAATTATTAAATCATAGAAAAGAGTCCAGAATCTAGTCCAGCCCTCTACATTCAAAGGCACTAGTTCACAGTCAGGGCGGCTAGGATCTGGAACCAACTTCCAAGAGAAGTGGTGATGGCTCCTGCCCTGGGGGTCTACCTGACTGGGGTCATTTGATCCCAGTTTTCTCTCCTGCCCAAGGCAGGGGGTTGGACTAGAAGATCTACAAGGTCCCTTCCAACCCTACTTCTATGAATCTATGAAAAGCCTTGCTAAAGTGAAGGTATATCACATTCACTACACCACTCCCTGCTCCCCGCCCTCCCCCCGCCCCCGCCAAAGGAAATCAAGTGGTTAGACATGGCTTGCTTTTGGTGAATCCATGCTAGCTGTTCCTGACCATCTTGTTCTTCTCCTGGTGCTTTGAAATGAATTTTTTGGAGACTTACTCCATGATCTTTCCAGATATCAACATCAAATTGACTGGCCTATAATTCCACAGATCTTCCAGCTTCCCTTTCTTAAAGATAAGCACTATGTTTGCCCTTTTCCAATCATCTTGGATTTCACATGGCTTCCATGATTTCTTAAAGAGGCTAACTAAGGCTCTGAAATTACCTCAGATCATTCCTTGAGCACTTTAAGATACATTATGCCTAGCTCTGCTGATTCAAAAATATCTGGCTTCTCTAAGGGTGCGTGTATGTGTCTATGCACTATGTTGCCATATGGCATGCTACAGAGACGTAGCAATCACGTGTGTCTACACATGGTCACCAGCTATGTCCCTGTAGCAACACACTCCCTGGGTGTAGTGCGCTGCTACAGTGATATAGTGGTGAAATTTGCCCATGTGCTGCATGCACAACATAGTAACCACCCGTACTGCACCATGCTTTAGTACTTCCAAAAGCAAGTACTAAAGCACAGAATCATAGCTTTGTTGCCATACAGTGATGTGTAGGCATGTCCTAAATTAACTTTAACCCATTCTTCCACTACTGTGACTGCTTAACTTGTCTCTATCCTTGCTTCCAACTCTGCTTGTCATCTGATAGCTGATCTTATTTCTAAAGACTAAAGAAAAAAGGCATGAATACCTCAACCTTTTTTTCATCATCAATGAATAGATTGCCCTCTGCATTTACTAAGGGACCTATTCTTTCTTCTCAGATTTTTCA
The DNA here is from genome assembly GCF_030867095.1 of Alligator mississippiensis. Lineage (NCBI taxonomy): Eukaryota > Metazoa > Chordata > Crocodylia > Alligatoridae > Alligator > Alligator mississippiensis. Next base: position 218,853,561 of record NC_081824.1, on the reverse strand, counting down.
TATACTTGCTGAATACATTTTGTTTACGTTTATATTGCGTGCTAGTTGCCTCTTAGTACATGGCTTGGCCTTCCAGATTTTCAACCTATATACCTGTTCATGTCCTCTCATGCTCATTCCTAGTAATATGGCCAAGTTTCCATTTGAAAGGGTTTTTTTTTTTAGTTTTAACTCATTGAAGAGGCCACTGTTTAGCCAAGCTAGTTTGTTGCTGCATTTCCAGTCCTGTCTTTTTCACACTTGTCTCCTATGCTGTCCTGTCCACCAGTTCCCTAAGTTTATTAAAGTCTGCTTTTCTGAACTCCAGTATCTTTACCCTGCTCCTCTCCTTCCTTAGGATCTTGAACTCTAACCATTTTTGGTTATTGTCATTCTTGACCAATTCCTTCCTCTTGTGAGCAGCAGAATTCCAGCCCCTGCCTCCCCCTCCCCCCTTTTCCCCCTGCCCCAGTTGACTGCTCTACAATCTGCAATGCATTCCAGGAACTTGCTCAACTGCCTGCCCACTGCTGTGTTATCCTCACAGTAGAGGTCATGGTAATTAAAGTACTCCATGAGCAGCAGGTCCAGTGAGTCAGTGCATCCAGTCTGGATGGCTGTCCAGCTGGAGAAGGGAAGAGAAAAATGGGTCAGTAGATAAATGTATGTAATCTACAAACACATCCATGCAAGTCCAGATCATCAGTACTAATAATACTGAGATACAGTTTGCAATAACTTCCAGGGACCCAGAGGAGAGGCAACGGAGGGAAAACATTAAGAAGAAGATCACAAAACTAGGTAAGTTTAACATCTGGGATTGTTGCACCAGAGGTTAATGTAATATAGGTACAAACTGATGTCTCCTTTGACCTAGGAACTGACCTGTATCAAAACAGGAATGGTTTGATCTTTCATACCGCACCATTCTATGCTGCACTGATGCTCCTTTGCTGGTAGGTGGACAGCATGGGCACACAGCTTGACCAACTTTTCCCTGAAATGACTAACAATAACCATACAGATGTACAACACTATCCCTTGTAGGGCAGAGAAGTCAGCCAGTAGGGCTGAGATGCTCAATTTCAGGAAGGCTGACTTCAATGAGCTTAGGAATATAGTGGGAGAGACCCTATCAGAAGAGGAACTGGCAAGGAAGGGAGTTCAGGAAGGATGGTCTTTTTTAAAGGAACAATCCTGAGAGTGCAGAAAAGGTCCATTCCTGTATGCAGGGAAGGTGGTAAAGGGGCCAGGAAGCCCTCTTGGCTTACCAGAGGAGTCAAGAAGTGCTTAAAAAAGAAAAAGGAGGCTTACAAACAGTGGAAAAAAGGGGTAGTCACCAAGGAAAAATACACCAGTATAGTCCATATTTGTAGGAAGAGGATAAGGAAGGCAAGGGCGGTGACTGATATCAGGTTGGGAACTGAAATCAAGGACAATAAGAAGTCCTTCTTTAGGGATATAGGGAGGAAGACCAAGGGAAATGTGGGGCCCTTACAGAATGGGATGGGACAGCTGATAACAGGCAATCAGGAGAACGCTGAACTCTTTCATGAATAATTTGCGTTGGTGTTCTTCCATATAAATGGCAGTCACCCTCCTGGTTGGATACTGGATGGATGTATGGGGGCGGGGTATGATTACCAACCAATGGTCAGTGTTGAACTAGTGAAGGAACATTTAGAGTGGCTGCATGTCTTCAAGTTGGCAGGATCCAGATGGACTGCACCCGAGAGTGCTGAATTGGCTGGAGTCATTGCAGGACTATTGGCAAAGGTAGTTGAAGACTTGTGGTGCTCAGGAGAGGTCCCAGAAGACTGGAAAAGGGCTAATGTGGCACCAATCTTTAAGAAGGGGAGGAAGGAGGATCAGGGAAACTATAGGCCAGTCAGTTTGACCTCAATACTGGGTAAAACTATGGAAAAATTATCAAGAAGTCCAATTGTGAGAGACTGGCAGAAGGCATGATGCTAAAGGATAACTACATGGTTTTGTTGCAGACAGGTTGTGTCTGACCAACCTGATCTCCTTCTATGTTCAAGTAATGAACCACTTAGATGTGGGAGACACAGTTTATATCATGTATTTGGATTTTAAAAAGGCCTTTGATAGTATCCCATGATACTCTTATAAAAAAAACTGGGGGATTGTGGGCTGGCAGAGTCTATAGTCAGGTGGGTTGGGAACTGGCTAAGGGGTTGAACCCAGAGAGTGTTAGTGAACAGGTCTGTATTGTCTTGTTAGGAAGTGGCCAGTGGTGTCCTGCAGGGTTTGGTTTTTGACCCCATGATCTTCAAAATCTTTATTAATGATTTAGATGAGGATGTGGAAAGCACACTGGCAAAGTTTGTGGACAATACTAAGTTATGGGGAAAAGCAGTCATGCTAGGGGATGGGATAGGGATCCAAGCAGACCTGGACAAGCTGGAAAGGTGGGCAGAGCAGAACCAGATGCAGTTCCATAAGGATAAATACTGAGTGCTTCATCTGGGGAGAAGTAACCAGCGACATGAATATAGGTTAGGAGGAGATATTCTGGCCAGCATGAGGGCTGAAAGGGACCTTGAGGTTATGGTTGATCACACAATGAACACGAGCGGCCAGTGTGACTCTGTAGTGGACAGAGATAATAGCATACTGGGTTGCATTGGCCAATGCATTGTGAGCAGGGCTAAGGAGGTGACTCGGTATTGGTGAGACCCCAGCTGGAGTACTATGTCCAGTTCTGGGTGCTGCACTTCAAAAAAGACATGGAGAATCTTGAGATGGTGCAGAGAAGGGACACGAGCATGATTGAGGGCCTGGAGAACAAACCTTATGAGGAAAGACTAAAGGATCTGGGACTGTTCAGCCTGGGGAAGAGAAGACTGAGGGGGGACCTGGTGGCCATCTATTATGTAAGGGATGAATATTGGAAGCTGGGAGAAAAAAACTGTTCACTTACGTGCCCCAGGGAAGGACAAGGAGCAATGGCCACAAGCTGTTAAAGGATGGTTTCAGGTTGGATGTAAGGAAGAACTTCTTTACAGTAAGCGTGACCAGAATCTGGAATAGACTTCCCAGAGAGGTGGTGCAGTCCCCAACCTTGGAAGTCTTCAAGAGGAGACTGGACAGACACCTTACTGGGATCATTTGATCTCAGCAGTATTCCTGCCAAGGGCAGGGGGCTTGGACTCAGTGATCTTTTGAGGCTCCTTCCAGCCCTTAATTTCTATGATTTCTATGAACAAGATGGTCCAGGAAAAAGTGTTAGTACACTTTATCTGGCATACTTCAGAGGGCCTTGAAGTAGGATGGTGGACATGTACATCTCTATGATCATAAGAGGAAACAGAACAAATATGATATCTGTTTACAGCCGATGGGTTCATCTCTTGCACAGAGGAATTTGCTTGTCTTAGCCACCAGTAGATTAACATTTGATTTCTACCAGTCTATAGTGGATGCTGGAAGAGGTGGTGTCATGAAATTAAAAGCACAGTTTAGCATGACTGAGGCCCCAATAGCATGAGCGACTGTAGGATAGAGCTGAGGTGCAGCTGCTGCACAGTAGAGCCCAGGGCTTTCATAAACCACTTATCTCTTGCCCTCAAATCCATGTGCATGTAAAAATAGATGACACAGATCATTTTTGCAGTGACTTGTGTCCATGCACTAAGAATAAATGAGAAGCTCGAAAAAAATGATTAAGTATGATAATTGAATATTCATCCAGCTTACCACTGTAACAAGCAAACACTGCCTCATTGATGCCAGAAGCTCTTCTAAGTTGATTGCAAGAATACAGGCAGAAAGGCCTTTCTTTTGGCCAAACCAAAATACTGCTCAAGCCTAGTGTCCTAGCTCTGTCTTGGTATGAATACTTTGCAGAGCAGCTGAGGGACAGGTGGAAGATAGCTCAGAAGGCAGCAAAACAATTGCCATTGGACTGTATGTGCTACATGGGTGACCTTGGCTCACTCTTACAAGTACAGCTAGTTCATATAGCCCTGTTAGAATTGGTCTCTTTTTCCAAGGAGATGAAAACCATTATAGTCTCAAAGGAAACAATGAACACCTTTGGGCTGCAGGGTTTAGGTAGGAGGATGTAATTGTTGTTGTTGAATAGGTTAGTGGCTTGGATTTTAAATTGGAAGATGACACATCTTGCTTCTTGAGAAAGTTTCTCTTATGGCACCAGCCTTTGATTGGCCTGGATGAGTGGGGGAGCTAGCACAAATGTTTCTATCCCTTTCTTTCCTTTCTCTTTCACAGTGCTGTTCATGGAGGTGCATGCCACAGCACTGATCTAATTGATGATGGCTGCAGCTGGTCCCTGAGCTCAGCAGGTGGTTGAAACATCTATTTACCTGACCCTGTTTCTGTTTCTTTTGCATCATAACAATGCGGGCTGTGCCAGCAAAATGATGGCTGTGTCAGAATTTCCATTATGAAACCTTATTCTCAGAGGTTTATTACTTGCCTGTAGAACCTCACTGTGGGCTGAAATTTACAGGGTGAGATTTCAGCTAAGGAACCTTTCCTTTTTTTTTCTTTTGTGTTAACATATCCGTTTTTCCAAAGAAAAGCGACTCGGGTGCATTGAAACTAAAGGAGAGTGGAGATACAAAAAATGTTTCAAGACAACTTGTAAAAACAACTTTTATCCTTATGGGCTTTTCTTTCATGTACCCAAGATTTAAAATGAACAAATAAATATGTTAATATTGGACGATACACAATGATCTTTTTTAGCAGATTAAAAAAACTACAGAAAGGCCAACTTTGATTACCTTGATCAGAAAAGTTGTGGCAATGAAGTCACCAAGTCATTCTAAGATAAGGCAAGCAATATTTGGGTGAAAGTTTGTAATGGTTTATATGGAGCCACAGGTTCACTTATTATCAAAGGCCATATCCAGCAGTCCCAGAATCAAACTGCATGATTCCATGATCTGCACTACAGATTGTTAGTGAGGGTCAGAAAATATGCATTTCATGCAGTATTTGGTTCGTCAGAGGTACTTGATATGTTTACCTTAATACAATGGAAGATTCATTCTGGCTACCATTTTAAACAGTAGAGAGACTTAGCTCTGCTAGTCTGAAGTCAAGTAGAAGGCAAGGTACATTTGAACCTTATAGGCTAACAAAGTGTGTGTGTGTGTGTGTGTGTGTGTGTGTGCGTGCACCCTACTGGTGTTGCACTGCATGCAGCAGCCAATCTAGCATGCATTCAGAAGCCCTGGAGTGCCTGCCCCATGCAGCATGGAGCTGTCACACACTGCTTCAGGACTGTGCTGTATGTAGTGGTTGCTCTGGGACCTCTGGAACAAAACAGCACATCCCCGTGGTGACTGCCATGTGCAATGCAATCTCAGAACAGCAGGGAGGCTGCTGCATGCACCACAGACCTGGAGCAGGACCACACATTATGTGGCACCCACTCCGGTTGCTCCAGGACACATGTAGAGCAGGTCTGAGTGTCCAGGCCAGCCCACAGACTGGCCTCGTACCACTCATCTGATGCATGGGCCTGAATGAATTTGACACCCCTGACTTAGACCAGCCATTGATTTCAGTGGGAGAGAGGTAGGCCAGGACTGATCATTTAAAAAATGTCATCCTCAAGTCTTTCCCTGTATGAGGCACTACCTAGATCCTCAAAGCATGAAGCATGTTATCAAACAGAATGTTTTTCTTGTTCATGTGAGTGATAAGAGACTTAGTTTCCAGGGATGTCAGTCCACCACCCTCTGAGAGTTGTAAATGAAGTTTAGTAGTATTTTAAAGCAGATCCATCTAGAAAAAGAAAATGCTACTCCCTGGAAAAGAAGAGTTCACACACAACTATGAGATATAAAATCTTTGGATGGTACAGAGTCCAACTTGGGCAGATTAATGGATTTTAATTTATATGTACCTAGCTATAGTTTTGAATTTCAATGCTGAATATATTTTGAAATATTTCAAAATGGCATTGAAAGTAACAGAAAGATTTTCTTATAAGTATTGAAGTAGACTTTAATTAGCAAGTTCCTAGTTCAAATCCAGTCACCAAGACCAAAATAAGACACAGCTGAGAATCCTGTGGGATATTCATAGAAAAACAAAGCCTCTCTGCTGTACCAGTATTCTACCTAGCTGGTTGGTATTATTGTTGTAAGCACCTTAATACTAGAGAACAATGGTGGTGGAAATCACTAGGGATACACTAAGTCCTCCATTATGCTAATACAATCCAACAGAATACAAAAGAATGGTGTTGCACAGGGGTGTCACTTTCACCTTGTCCCCCAGGCTGGATCCCCAGATGAACTCACCAGTTGAACCCTCATGTGACAGTAGTGGGACAAGACATGATGGCCATGGGGTGTGATGCAGCTGTTGCTTGCTGTCTGCCATTGACACATATCACAGTGGAGCTTCATACTCTGGGTTTTGTTACAGGAGGTATATGTGTGTGTTGGGGTGGGGGGTGCTGTGCCCCAGCCCTTCTAGGAGCTTCACAAATCAGGTAACATGTTTCTGCAAGTTGGATTGGACCTGCAGGCCATATACTTGACACCCTTGATGTGGAGCAAATGAAATATAAGGGGTGTGGAGAAATCCCCCTCTCTCTGCCACTCACTTTGGACAAACCAGGTGACCCCTGTATTTCCTGGGTTTCTTCATAGTACTGGTGGGTTATTCAGGTGACCTAGGCAGGTAAAATTCCTCGGGGGGGGTGGGGGGGGAACGAGCAATCAGGACTCATAATAGATATGATATCTTTTATTAGACTAAAAAGATTTTGCAACAACAACAACAAAATGTAATTGCAAGCTTTTGGGCACAAACACCCTTCATCAGGCATTGGAGAGAATATTGTAAAAGTTCTCCTGGGTAGAAATGAAAGTTCATAATACATAGGATTTCACAGAGGAGTTCATAGATGGAAAACTCCTCTGGGCAGGCAGTTCATAGCTGGTATGGAGTCTCTCACCTCTTGTGAGGATCTATGATGATGCAAATTACCTTGAAACAAAGGTGGAAGCAATGTCTCAGTTTCGGGTGGTCACAGTTGCTTCCAATGACATGCATACGTGCATGTCATTTGCTTCCAGACATGCAGTCTGCAGCTCCACATACCACACATGTGCTCATGTGGACACTCCCAAGATGGATTATAGCATAGTTTTAAGTATTTCTGCATTGTCTTCCAGACAAGCATTTCAAACCCTGACTTTTACCAGGTGAATGTATTCTAACTAAGGACCTGCAGAACTGGTATCTGTGGAGCTGATTCAATACTGCATTACAGATTCCCCTTGCTTTATGTAGAACTGTGCAAAGCGGCAAGTATTTTATTTGGATTCGGATTCGGCCAGTTCAGAGGGACAGTGATTCGATTTGGTCATTCAAGTCACTGTCCCATTTTGATTTGGCCAGATTGGACTCAAAGATTTGGTGCTGATTCAGAGGTTCGGCCATGAGTTAAACAGGCAGCAGTCCTCAACAATGCTGGACACAGCTGCCTCCAGCTGGTAAGTCTGTTGTGGTGGGCAGAGCGGGGAGGGAAGAAGCCTAGCCCAGCCCACCCCGTATAGATCTGGGGCACATGCCCTTTCCCATGCCCTCCCAGATGCACAGCAGCATGCAGTGGTGGGAGTCCACCTCCCCAAGTCCCATGCTCCCCTGCCTCGGTTGGGCAGCTTGCCTCTGCCCCAATCCCTCCCTCGCTGTGGAGGCGTTGATCTGCCCCCCCCCCACACCCCTTCCTTCTGCTCACCACAACAGACTTACCAGTTGGAGGCAGCTGCATCCAGTGTGGTCAAGGACTGGTGCCTGTTTAGTCTATGGCTGAATCTCTGAATTGGCGCCAAATCTCTCTGAATTAATTTGGAGGCTTCCAATTTGATCCAGACCTTTTAATGGGTCTCCCGATTCAATTCAGATTCAGAAATTCTGCCGCTAAATCAGGCCAAATCTCCTCTGAATCGAATCAACTACTGAAGCTTCACACTGCCCTACTGTACATACATTCCTGGAAAATGGTGCATAACTCAAATTCACATAAAGGAAACCCACCTTACAATGTAACAAATAGGGATACATTGAAAGGCCATGACTGTATTGACCCCCAGATCCATTTTTACCACTTTTACAAGATAATTTTGGTACTCGCCAACAGCAGACAGTACACACAAGCACAGGGTAGTGGTGAATGTTTAGTTGGTGTGAAGAGAGAGTGGTGAAGGGTCTTCACTGTCAGACTCCAGATCACTGGTAGGAGGTACAGGCACAGGAGAATCAACAGGCATGGGGCTCTCATCACCCTCTAACACCAGTGGGGTGGGACTGGAGGTTGCTGAGTGAGGCTTCAAGACTATTTTGGTGTGCATCACTCCCACAATGCACCACACAAAGCATCTGACTTTGAAAAGTCAGGAAGAAGCAGCCCGGGGAATGCCCTCCTCAGCAGAGTGGCAGACGGTCACAGCCAGGACCGGAGCAGCTCGCAGAAAATAGGTACCAGCTTCTCCAGTTCGACTGGAAAACAGGTACGAGGCCCTGGCGATCCTGCAGGAGATGGAAGGGGAGGAGGACACCCTTGGGCAGGAAGAAACACCACATTCTTCACACTCCAAACAGATCAAGAGATCCAAGAGGACCCAGAGGAGGAGGCGACGAGTGCTCATCATAGTCGACTCCATCCTGAGAGGTATGGAAGGGCCCATCTGTCGCCAGGACCCCTCAGCACGAGAGGTATGCTGCCTCCCTGGAGCAAAGATTCGGGATGTGACGGAGGTAATCCAGGCCAGGATCAAGCCCACCGATTACTACCCCATGGTCCTAGTCCATGTGGGTACTAATGATGCGGCCAGGAGAACCCCCGATCACCTGATGGCGGACTACAGTGCTCTGGGCGGCGTGCTGAAGGAGTTCGGTGCACAGGTGGTATTCTCTTCCATCCTACCAGTGAACGGACGCGGAAGACGGCAGGAGAACTGCATCTGAGAGACCAACTGGCAGCTTCGGCAGTGGTGTCTCGAGGCAGGCTTCGGCTTCCTGGACAACGACCTGCACATCACAACGAGGGACATGCTCAGCTGGGACGGGCTTCACCTGTCACCCAAAGGTAAGCGTGTGTTTTCTTCTAGGTTGGCAGATCTCCTCCGGCGGGCTTTAAACTAGGCTCGTTGGGGGGAGGGGAAGATGAGGGCGGGGGAAGCTGTGGACCACCAAACCATGTGGCACCCACAAGGACAGCCCAGCCTGAAGAAAGAGAGCATTGGGAACCTGAAAGCCATGGGGAGGCCAGCACTACAGCACAGGTAAGAAACGAGAAGGTAAGAAACAAAGGGACCCTTGGGACTCGGAGCGGGGGGGCAGCAAAGGCACCAGTCCCAGGGCTCAAGTGCCTATATACTAATGCTAGGAGCATGGGGAACAAGCAGGATGAACTAGCGCTCCTGCTTGCACTAAACACCTATGACTTAGTGGGGCTGACGGAAACCTGGTGGGATTCATCCCATGACTGGGCGGTACATATTGAGGGCTATAGACTGTACAGAAAGGACAGGGTGGGGAAGAAAGGGGGAGGGGTTGCGCTCTATGTCAGTGAGCAATATACATCAACCCTCATCAAGACGGAATCCAAGGATGAGGAAGTAGAAGGATTGTGGGTTAGGCTACATGGGGGGCAAGGAGAAAGGGATTTGGTGGTAGGGGTCTGCTACAGACCCCCACATCAAGGGGAAGAAAGAGATTCGGGGCTCCTGAGGCAACTCTCGGAGACCATAAAAGCTAAAGAGGCGGTAGTCATGGGGGACCTAAACTACCCGGACATCTGCTGGGAGACACAGACGGCAAAGTCCCACCGCTCACGCAGGTTTCTAACCTGTGTACAGGACCTCCACCTGACACAGGAGGTACACGGCCCCACTAGGGGGAATGCCATACTGGATCTGGTATTGGCAACGGGAGATGACATGGTAGCGGACCTCCAGATCGGTAACCATCTGGGGGACAGTGATCACCTAATAATAGAATTCACCATAAGACGGCGAGTGGGTAAGGTAACTAGTAGGATGAAAGTGCTAAACTTTAGGAAAGCTGATTTCAATGAACTCAGGCGATTAGTCAAGGACGCACTGCAGAGTAGGAGATTTGAAGAGATGGAAGCCCAAGAAGAGTGGCTGTGCCTTAAGGAAATGATCCTTCGGGCACAAAGCAAGATGATCCCCGAGTGAGGCAAAAGAGGGAAAGGGGCCAAGAGGCTTCCCTGGCTGACCAGAGAAATCCAGGGCAGCCTAAGGGACAAAAGGGGAGCGCATAAAAAGTGGAAACAGGGAGAGTTCACCAAAGATGAATATACCTCCTCTGCTCGTGCTTGTAGGGAGGCAGTTAGACGGGCCAAAGCTACCATGGAGCTGAGGATGGCAACCCAAGTAAAAGACAACAAGAAATTGTTTTTTACATATATAGGGAGTAAAAGGAAGGCCCAGGGAGGAATAGGACCCCTGCTAAATGGGCAGAAACAATTGGTGATGGACGGAGGGACAAGGCTGAACTCCTCATCGAGTTCTTTGCCTCAATGTTCCTAAGTGAGGGGCACGACAAGTCTCTCACTGGGGTTGTAGAGAGGCAGCAGCAAGGCGCCAGACTTCCATGCATAGACCCTGAAATGGTGCAGAGTCATTTGGAAGAACTGGATGCCTTTAAGTCAGCAGGCCCGGATGAGCTCCATCCAAGGGTGCTGAAAGCACTGGCCGACATCATTGCAGAGCCACTGGCGGGAATATTTGAAAGCTCGTGGCGCACGGGCCAAGTCCCGGAGGACTGGAAAAGGGCCAACGTGGTCCCCATTTTCAAAAAGGGGAGGAGGGAGGACCCGGGCAACTATAGACCTGTCAGTCTCACCTCCATCCTTGGCAAAGTCTTTGAAAAAAATTATCAAGGCTCACATTTGTGAGAGCCCGGCAGGACAAATTATGCTGAGGGGAAATCAGCATGGGTTCGTGGCAGGCAGATCATGCCTGACCAATCTAGTTTCTTTTTATGACCAGGTTACAAAACGCCTGGACACAGGAGGAGGGGTGGATGTCATATACTTAGACTTCAGGAAGGCCTTCGATACGGTATCCCACCCCATACTGGTGAACAAGTTAAGAGGCTGTGACTTGGATGACTACACAGTCCGGTGGGTGGCGAATTGGCTGGAGGGTTGCACCCAGAGAGTTGTGGTGGATGGGTTGGTTTCGACCTGGAAGGGTGTGGGCAGTGAGGTCCCGCAGGGCTCGGTCCTTGGACCGATACTCTTTAATGTCTTCATCAGTGACTTGGACAAGGGAGGGAAATGTACTCTGTCCAAGTTTGCAGATGACACAAAGCTATGGGGAGATGTGGACACGCCGGAGGGCAGGGAACAGCTGCAAGCAGATCTGGACAGGTTGGACAAGTGGGCAGAAAACAGAATGCAGTTCAACAAGGAGAAATGCAAAGTGCTGCACCTAGGGAGGAAGAACGTCCAGCACACCTACAGCCTAGGGAATGACCTGCTGAGTAGCACGGAAGTGGAAAGGGATCTTGGAGTCCTAGTGGACTCCAAGATGAACATGAGTCGGCAGTGTGACGAAGCCATCAAAAAAGCCAATCGCACTTTATCGTGCATCAGCAGATGCATGACGAATAGGTCCAAGGAGGTGATACTTCCCCTCTATTGGGCGCTGGTAAGACCGCAGTTGGAGTACTGCGTGCAATTCTGGGCGCCGCAATTCAAGAGGGATGCAGATAACCTGGAGAGGGTCCAGAGAAGGGCCACTTGTATGGTTAAGGGCCTGCAGACCAAGCCCTACAAGGAGAGACTAGAGAAACTGGATCTTTTCAGCCTCCGCAAGAGAAGGTTGAGAGGTGACCTTGTGGCTGCCTATAAGTTCATCACGGGAGCACAGAAGGGAATTGGTGAGCATTTATTCACCAAGGCGCCCCCGGGGGTTACAAGAAATAATGGCCACAAGCTAGCAGAGAGCAGATTTAGATTGGACATTAGGAGGAACTTCTTCACAGTTAGAGTGGCCAGGGTCTGGAACGGGCTCCCAAGGGAGGTGGTGCTCTCCCCTACCCTGGGGGTCTTCAAGAGTAGGTTAAATGAGCATCTAGCTGGGGTCGTCTAGACCCAGCACTCTTTCCTGCTTATGCCGGGGGTCGGACTCGATGATCTATTGAGGTCCCTTCCGACCCTAACATCTATGAATCTATGAAAGTCAAAAGACAAAAGAATTTTTGGTATAAAAAGGGTCACCGCATAAGAATGAACTTGCACATACAGAACCCGCATAAAGCAAGGGAAACCTGTATTTCAGTTTGACTCTTCTGTAACTCCACTGATTTCACAGAGATCAGGCAGACACTTTATTTTGTTATCTATTTTCTTGCAGTGCTGACCCTGAAAAACCATATGGAAATTCATTGTTTTGCAGTTTAAGAACCAAAGTTTCCTTGATTTACTACAGAGTTCTCTCTCTTGGTAAGTGTGTCCTGGGCAGGAGATAGGAGGAAGATATTGGTAAAGATCTTTGGACACTACACTTTGCTCAGTGTCTATATGCCAGAGGGTATATGAAAGCTGGTGGGAGAAGAAATGAACAAAGTATGTTTCTAGAGAAAAGGTGTGTTCACAGAGGAAGTCTTACAAATCTGACTACTGATGCATTATAACTGAGCTTAAATGGAGGGTGGGGAAAAGGAATATATTAGCCAGCATTTTGGGACCATATACCATGATGATAATTCTCCAGTTTTGTAAGTCTGCTTCATTCATCTACTTGATTGTTGCAGAAAGCAAATGGCCTTCTGCCTCCCTCCCATATTAGCCCCCATAAAAAGGGCATGGAAAAGAAGAGAAAAAATGCTGGGGTTACTTCTTCAACTGAAAGTATAACTGTTCCTCCTTTGGCTTTAATCAAAGTGGTAAAATAATTTACACTGTGGGGGTTATGGTCCAATATAGGCACAAAGTTAAGTGTGTCTTGATTTCACATGGAACATACAATAAAAGAATAAATTGGGGCTGTACATCTTTGGCAGCTTGCCTTCTTCTCAGGTTGAGGAAATCGTGTATTTTTATAAAGATCAGTGCTTCTAGGTGTAAAATGCCTTGGTTTTCAATGTGAAATACTAATCTTACAGTATATATAATAAAATTACAATTACAGTTATCATTATCAAAACGATGACAACAACAACGATAATAATAAATTCCACATTGCTAACATAGATAATAAAGCCAAAATAATAAAAAAAATCCCTGCTCTCATGGAAAATGTGTTTTTTGGCAAAAAAATGATATATTTTAATCACATACCAAATATTTTCAGTGAAAAACTTTTCAATCTGGACATGTAGCCGTGTTGCCTCATGGGAATAATGATTGGCCAGGGACCCTGGCCAGGCTTCAGCCCTCTTAATGAAGCATGATCCACATTCCAGCCAAGTTACTATGGTGCATCATGGAACTCTCCGAGAGGTATAATCCAGCTGGAGAATTCAGCCCATAAAGGAGAAAGGGGACAGGAGGTACTTGAACTCCAAATCCCTAGGAACACCAGGGCAGGTGTGTTCATTGCTGGAGAAAGAGCAGAAGCTGGGGGAAGCAGACACATATTCTTTCAATATTCAAAAATCCAATTTTTCCAAAGAAAACGATGCTTTGAAACATTCTTTTCAACCACTCCTAATTTATGACACCAAACTGGCAAATTTAGGCAGGTGCTGTTTCCTGGATGCAACATGTGTGCTTATTTAGGCACGCAAATTGGATGTTGAGCTGTGCAGCTTACCAGGCAAATACCCAATATGCATAATGCTCATTGGGTACTTAAATGTATGAGTCAAGCACATGTAATGGGTTGTTTCATTTAAAACAAAAATCTGGCCTGTCAGCGTGATTAACTTATACTTAATGTTTTGTTTTATGTTCGATGTAATGACATAGAATTCTGTGTAGTGCTCTTCTAAGCAATGCCTACAAGAAATGTCTTCTGGGTAGCAATACCATGCCTACCTCTCGTGTTTTCTCTGCTTGTGAACAGCTGCAATTAGGTGAAAAAGATTCTTATGGCATCACTTGATCACAAAGAAAGTGTCCGATTATAAAAGGGATGCAAGTTGCAGCATATTCTGGCTGCCTATCTAAACCCATTCTGGGATGGCATTTAGGCCCCTAATTAAATTGGCATACTGCTCCATGAGCAGGCATAATGCCATCCTAACAGATGGGACTGGGATGAAAGCAAGGCATGGACCCTGCACAACTATCAGGAGTGTTAGTTAAGGGCAGAGTTCCCAGTTATGAATGATGAAGTGACAATCCAGTCTGTGGTCACCAGCTTAAAATTTAAGGAGATCTGACACTCACTTCTGTCTAGAGATTGATTAATTTTGAAAGGAATACATAAATATGTAAATACATAAATAAAATAGACACCAATGATGATGTTCTGGGTGTGGTGAATCACAGACTGTACTCTGTAGGAGAGACAACAGGCAATGCATTCTCTAGTCATAAATGCTTTGATGCCAAAGGCCCCCATCTTGACTGCGTACAACAATAAAACCAATTAGTAGAGGCAAGCTTATAGCCCTGAAGGGAATTAATAACACTCACCATTGTTGGTATGTCAGTGGGTATGCTGACAGAGGAATCCTCTACCACAATGAGAGCAATACATGGTATAACATAGCAAACCTCCCACAATTCATTACAGATATGCATTTATTATACTGTGTAAAAGTGTTGGTCTGAAAATAAGAATCAGAATGATTTTGTTTGGACACTGCTTTACTTAGTAGACCCCTATTGACCTACACAAATTTTCCAGTTAAAGGAGCAAAAATGAAGAGCTTCTATGCTATCAGAATCCCATAAAGTGGGGGAAAGTGTATCGTTCTAAACTTTGTATAGATACAGTTAGTTTCCACCTGAACCCCACTTCACTCTCATTGCCCTTCAGGTCTGACCATCATGTGCTCTCTTTCAACATAATTCACCTGTCCCTACTTTTTTCCCGACTTCCTCCCAAAGTAGTCCTTCTGTGACTTCCAGTCTAGCAACACTTGGGACTTTGTGGCACCAAGTTCCTTTCTCATTACTTGAGAACATTCTCTAGAAGTTCCCTTATTAGAGCTGGCTGATTTTCAGTTTGGTGGACAAACCCCCAGAAATTGAGAGAAAAAAAAATTAGTTGAGATAAAACCAGAGTAACTTTTATTTGAGTCAAATTGAAATGTTTCATTTGACTTAAAACAAGTAATTTTATTTCCTTTTGTCAGGGCACTTAATGCTTTTTTTCAACTTTGTTTCTTTTTCCTTGGATAATTTTTAGAACAACAAAAGCTGTTTGGAAACAAAGGCAGGCAACGGTCTTTAAGTAGATGTGATATATTTTATCAGACCAACTGGGTAGTTGGAAAAAGTTCTTGGCAAGCTTTCAGGTGCAGTCACCCTTCATCAGGCATAGGGAGTCTCTGTTGGTCTGAGACTCCAAGGGATGAGAGAAGCTAAAAGTGTAACAGGATGTCAGTGAGAACATAAATAGGTAGAAATTAGGAAAACAAAAGGTAAAGCAAGGGAGGGAGTGGAGAAAAGCAGGGGAAAGAAAAGCCAAAGGTGAGTAAGGGAGACACTACAGTGGTAGTAATACAAGGTAGAAAAGAGGCTGTCTGTGAAAAAGGAAATAGCTGGAAATTAGGAAGACAAAGAGCAGAAAAGTAGGTGAAGGGAAAAGGGCAGGGGGAATGTAAGAGGTCAGGTCTGGCAGGTCCCTGGTGAATCAGATGTGAGGCAGGTTGTAATGTGTCATAAATCCAATGTCTATATTGAGTCCATGATTTTTTGTACCCAGTAGATTTATGAAATGAAGTTTGTAGGCTCATCTATGAAAGGTGTTTTGTAAGTTGCTTGGAAACAAAAAGTTTCATACTATTGTTATTGTGAAACCTCACATTGTGAGAATGATGAAACAAAATGTTATGACACTAGAAATATTTATCCTCCTCCCCCCTCAATATTTTGTCTGAGAGTAGTCATCAAGTTTAATCCAAATTCACAAACATTTTCATCTGATTTGCATGTACTTTTTGGGTGACTTTGGTATTCATCAAGAAGGTCCCCCCCCTGCTCTGATGTTTATTTTAGGGAAACTTCTGTGAACCCCATAGATTTTTAGGAAAATATCTCTATGACCTTGCCCTCCCTTCTCTTGTTATTGTCTTCCATGATCTGCTTGAATAGTTGTAACAGTGGCACAACTTGAGTGGGATGACCCAGGGTGCTGACAAGGGTGGGAAATAAAAAAAATACAGTTTTTGCCACAGCAGCATCCTTTCCTCAGAAAGCTCTTACAGACAATGGGCAGAAAGAGGCAAGCGGCCCCTACAGCTCCATGAGCTACATGCTGAACTCAGTAGGAAGAAGAGAGAGCTACATAACCCTGGACAGGGGAGCTGAGGAGGAGGCTCTTCCTCCTCTTTGCTACTAAGAAGGAGAAGACTTACTGCCATTATCACCTGGAAGTTCAGGGAAATGCCAGGGTTTGACTAATTGAGAGACCTGCCCCATTTCTGGTTGCTGGCTGTGGAATGTCACAACTAAATATTGTCTACACCACCAGTCAACAACCTGTGGGGCCTTTGAAGCTGGTCCACAGAGATGTATCTTCAACAGCATTTGGTGGCAGGGATACTGCCTGTGCCATGGCACAGCCAGGGGCCCAGGGTTTTGGCAGATGTGGAGCTCTACTTGTGCCAAGCCACTTGTGGGTAATGAGAAAAAACAGTGGAGGCAACTGGGTTCGACTGTCCCATGGGTCAATCCATCTGCCCACTAGAAAATGTTGCCAACCCCTGGTCTACACTTCTGTGAGATGTCTAAGACAGTGGTAAGTAAAGGCCTGGTCTTTGCATGCATGGATATTTGAATGTTTGAGTGCATCTTGTTGACCATCATATATGTGTGTGATTATTCATCGTAAGTGTCCTTTTCTTCAGGCCTGTAGAGCACCAGGGCCAAGGCCACACAACCAGCCAAAAATGATTCATTCTATCCAACCATAAATGAACATGCCAACTAATGTGTTGTATGAAAAACATAGGCAGAAAAGGTTCCTTGGGTGAATCTGATATCTTTTATTAGACCAACCCAAATAGTTGGAGAATAGTTATTAAGCAAGCTTTCGGGTTCAAAAGCCCTTCGTCAGGTATGAAAAACATGGCTTTTATATTTTGCAAGGGGATCTTTGTTTTCTTGACACTGAGATTAGTTACAAAGATATAAGTAAAAGATGGGTCCTACTGGCTGTTGACTTCAATGCCTCAAATATCACTGTCTAGATAGAAAACAAATCTAGCCATTGCAGTTCCTCTGAAACTCCCCCAAGCCCTGTCATGTTCCTGGAACAAAAGTACATCTGACAGGATCCTGCTGTACTCTTTTGTCCAATGTAATTTCTAATTAGAATGAAAGTTAAAAAAAAATAGAATGAGAGTTTTGAAAAAAAAGCTTAAAAAAGTTAATGAGCTTATTTTTTGACACCATTATAAATCAGTAAATAGAGTTTTATATGGGAGGAGGGCATTATTTTATTTCATTCTTATTTCCTCACTGCACAATGAAAGTCTTTGACACTTCATTGAGGCATATGGGAGCAGTTTCCTCTTACCACTCTACACTTCTTGACATAAGGCATTGCTCACACATATCCTGTTCTTTGGTCTAAGCTGTGGCATATGCCAGTTTACTTCATTTGAGGATCTGGTTGATACTTCCTTAAGTGAACCAGTTTTCTGCAGTTAGCTAAAAATATAAGGCCTCAGACTGATTGGATTTTTTCTACTTACATTTGTTTCTTTCTCTGGAATGGATACTGCAAAGACTGAAGCATAGGCTTATGTGAAAAATCTGTGTTATCCCACTGTAGCACATTTTAGGTCCCCAAACACCTTTCTTTCTAATGGAATTGAAAACTTTCCTTTATTAACGTTTATCTCAATATTAATTTTTTCAACAGATCCTTCATTATGTTTTCTAACTATGAATGATGATTCATGACTAACAGATGCCAGCTACAATGAGGGCAGAGTGGTTTTATTCACTGGATCAGTTTCAGGTGTCAGAACAACAGAACATATTAAAAAGCTGTACCGAGGATTAAAAGTGGGTTTTATTATTGGAGCCGTGAAAAACAGGCAAAACAATATTATTATTTACAAAATAAATGTTTAATCTTCTCCTTGGTACAGAAAAAAAAATGGAAGGAAGCTTCTTCATTATTATTTGTTTGGATTTGGGGACTTTTATTACAAATCTTAAGATATTTTTAAATCTATAAGGGATCCTTTGGTGCCTTTTTAAAAAAGAAGTTTTAAAGATATAATGGATGGCTTTCATATTCTCTCCAGGATGTAATTAAAAAAAATCAGAATTTAAAAAGGTCAGTGCTAAACAACATTGATTTTTGGAATATTGCTGATGAACATAATGATTTTTTTTAAATTAATGTCCGTGAATTTAAGTACCATGTCAGATATCCCTTAGTCACTAGGTATCTTTTCTAAATAAACCTGGCAGAGTAATTACAATGGAAAAGGGGTTTGAGATACAGTGTCCCTGGTTATATGAAAATTAGTCCAAATGTTAAAGCAAATGTACAGATACAGCAAGATATTTCCCTCTGTTTCAATCTTTGGACAGCAGGTTTGGTTGCAAAAGTAATTAGAGAGGAAGAGAGGCTCCCAGGGTGAAAGCATGGCCGTACTGGAGTTAATAGACATTTTGCCATTGATTTAAATAGAACTAGGTTACACCCCTGGATTTTAATTCAGGCTCTGCTATTGAATTATTGTATGACATTGGGCAAGTCATTTAACCTTCCCTGTAATTTAGTTTGCTCGACTGCAAAGTGTGGGAAATAATCCTTTTGCTTGCCTCACAGGGTTGTAATGCCTAATTAGGGCTTATCAAATTCCTCTGAATTAAAAGGGTATGTGTTTTAATTAAGATTTTTTTTCATGTTGTCTGCATTGAATATAAATGTGAAAATAGCTTGGTGCATGTAGCATATCTCTGCTAGATCTGTCCTACCAATTTGGCTTTTCTTAGCTGGCAGGAGAATCAGGATTAGCATGTAGCAGGGGTCAGTCAGAGGTATTAGGGTGAGCTCTTTCTCAGTGGTTTTGCAGAGCTTGCTTATAAGGACCAGTTGGATATCATTCAAAAACCTTTAATCTTGGACTTCTTAAACCTGCAGGCAGGGATAAATGGGTCAAAGTATTCTGACATTAATGGGCCTGCTTTAAAACCAGAACCAATAATTTACTAGTATTAAGGCAACCCTATAACCACAGTTGCCCATGTCTTGTATTTTCTTCCCAGCCCTTTTATTTTAGGGTTCATTTCAGTTATCCTCCATAATTACTCTATGGGATATACAGCTGGTGTCACATTTTGGGGGGATGGAGACTTACTTGTTCTAACAGTGAAGCAATATAAGTCTTTTAAACCAGAAGTGGCCATCACAGCAAAAGCATCTAGCTAGTAAATTTCCTTACCAAAAAACCAAAACGATGCATGTTCTCCTGTGATCTCGTGACTACCATTGCTTCTAAGAAGCAGCACCTCCTGTTCTGTGGAGTGTGATCTTGCAAAACTTTATTCATGTGAACATTCCCACTTAATGAGATTTATACTAGGAGGAACATCTCCATACATGACCAAAGGTTTGCAGGATTCTTTGCAAGACAAAAACAGAGATGCAGAGAACCATATCCTCAGAGCTATTTATGTCTTCTCCTTAAGTGCCAAAGTCTACTATTAAGAATCTTAAATGCATGGAATAAGAGAAGCGTTTGTTCAAATCCCTCCTCTAAATCAGGCAAAACAAGTATTCGAATCCATGTTTCTCATGTGAGTGTTTTCTGACTACTAGGGTCATTGACTGCTCAGGAATGGTGCATGATCTTGGGTTTTTTTGCAAATGAAACCTGGACACCTAATTTGACAATGTTGCTAATGACTACGGATCATGAATAGAAGGAGGCACTTACATGACAAAGGAAGGA
Organism: Alligator mississippiensis; assembly: GCF_030867095.1. Taxonomy (NCBI): domain Eukaryota; kingdom Metazoa; phylum Chordata; order Crocodylia; family Alligatoridae; genus Alligator; species Alligator mississippiensis. The sequence continues at coordinate 218,833,503 of NC_081824.1, read as the reverse complement.
GATACCTGGCCAGTCAGCTGCTAAAACAACTAAGCTCTTGCCACCTTTTCTGCATGTCATAGTTACTTTAGGCAGCTCTGCACTCAGCTTGCTTGCTTCTGAGTATCCCTTCCTTAGGTGCCTAAATCTTCCTATACATTGTGTGGGAGCCTGGAACTGAAAAGTTCCACTGGGTGGCTTCAGTGTTAACAGTTAACAGAGTTAACAGTTGCAAACCTAAGCAGGAAAAGACCAATGCACCTTTAAAGATCTGAGCCTTGGGAGACTAGGTCTGACTAAATCCCAGGGGGATTTGGACCTTAAGGGTGTGTCCACACATGCAAGCACATATGCTTGCAGCAGCTCAAATAAAAGTGGTGCAAATTTGAGCCGGGGCTTTTTGCCTCAGCACACGTGCTTGGACATGCACTTTGTTGTGGAGCAAATTGTGCCACTTGGGACAAAATAACCCTGCCTGGCTCCTCCTGGATCTGCAGCCAGGGGGAGCTAGAGCCCAGGGCCAGTACCTGTGCTGTCCCCAGCAGTATAAAAAGCCACCCTGGCAAGTAGCTCAGGGCTACTAGCTCTCAGGAGCTTCTGAGGCCCAGCCAATTGGTACCTGGGGACACTACCCCTTGTGCCAGCTGGACTGCTGCAGCACCCCTGAGAGTACCTTGCACCCCATTTGTCCAGGAGGTCAGCCACAGCCAGCTGGGTCCAAGGTCCCAGCTCTGAGCAGGCAGGGTCCTGCTACTGGCCTCCCTAGCAGGACTTCTGGTGTTCCCTATTGGAAAACTGAAAAATCCCTGATAAAAAAAAATCCCAAAGTTACTTTGTAAAATAACCCAAAATCCATGTTCCTCTACAAGTAAAACAAAAGACCACTATAAAGACAGAGAGAGAGTGAGACAGAGACAGCAGTCAGTTGGACAATGTTTTATTGATATATCTTACATTGTTAAAGCAAGTGTCTTATCATAATAATCAAGTGAGCTCTAAATACATGTTTCATGAATACATATTTTGCTGCCCTCCCACAGGGCGATGGTCCCCACACAGGGGTTACGGCCCCCCACACAGGGGTTATGGCCCCCCAACAGGGAGTTCGGCCCCCACATAAGGGCTACAGCCTCCCAACAGGGCTACAGCTCCCACACAAGGGGTATGGCCCCCCAACAGGGGCCAAATGAACCTCACAGGGGCTACCACCCTCCCTGCAAGGCCCACATGCCCCAGGCCCCCGATTGCTGCCTCACCCAGCCCCAACCCCGCTCCCCCAGACCCCCCAATGGCTGTCCCACCCAGCCTCATCCCCCAGCTTGCACCCCCAGGCCCCCATGGCTACCCCCACAATCCCAGGCACCATCACCTTTAAAAAAACCCAGAAAAAAAACAGGAAAAAAACGGGGGGAAAAGCCTCTACTTACACTAGGGTGGGGGTGGGCTCTCGGGCCTCCTGGCAGAGATCTGGGCTGGGGCTCCTGGGGTTGTTACCCTGCCCCCTACTGTGTGGGCAGGGCCACAGTCAGCCAGATGACAGCCAGACTGCTGGTAAGTGCTGGGGTTTTTGTTTGTTTGTTTTTTTAAAACTATGGGGTGGGAAGGCAGGGATTGGGGGGTTGGGGGAACTCATGGAGGAGAGGCCAAGCAGGGAAGTGATCAGGGGGGCAGGGGATAGGTGGGGGGTGGGGCTGGGCTGGGCAGGCCAGGGATCAGGGGGGCTGGGGGAGTGGGCAGGGCTGGCGGGGGTCCCCCCCACAGTCCCCTCCCCCAGCACCTCTGACTCCTTACTCACCAGCACTGGAGCTTTGGTGCTGAACATGCAGCCTGGCCAGCTGCACATTTCAGCACCAGGGTAAGGGGCCAACCACGGAGATGCTCTGCCAGTCAGAGCATCTCTGTGGAGGACCCAGCCTCTGGTTGCCTCTGGTTGCCGGTTTTTTTATCTTCATTGTTTTTAGACCCCTAGATATCCAGGGATATAATTTTCTCCCTGTGCTGCAAACTTGCAGCGCAGTTAATATTTTTCCATTCCTGCATGTGCCTCTTGCCCCGCCTCAAACCCCTCAAACCCCTTTAAGGTGGGGCAAGAGGCACATGTGTGCTTATCTGGACATGCCCTAAGGGTACATCCAGACAAGCACACACATATGGTTTGTGGTGCTGTAGGCCCATGTTAATTAGCAGCACAGTGGAGTTTTTTTGGCACCAGGAGATCCTGGTGTCAAAAAAACCTGTGTCAGAAAAAAGTGGGATGGGTCATGTGGCAGCAGCTGTACACTACCCAAAACCAGAGCCTGGCCAACCAGAGCCATGCTCTGGCTGCCAGCCAGACTCTGTGTGACCAGATCACTGCTGCTGGAGCCTTGGGAGGCCCCCAGGATCTGAGGTAAGACTGCTGGAGCCAGCCCAGGTGCTGTTCCTGGTTTTCCCTACCCTACCTGGAGCATTTTTCCCTGTGTTAGCCACATGCATGGGGATATGTGCCAGCACAAAAAGCAGCTGCACGAATTTGTGCCGCTGCTTTTTTTCCTGTGGCAACTCCACACCCCTGCTCATGGGGATGTGGCCGAAGGGTATGGTGATGGCACATGGTGATGGCAGTGTCCCCCCACTAGGATGCCTCAGGTATGCTCCATTCATGTGTTCCTGCTAAACCTAGAAAGAAGTAGTGAGGTTGCCCTCGGGCTGCAGGTTCTCTCAAAACTATGGTCTTGAGAGGGGGTTACAGAAAGAAACTTTGGAGCAGCATCAGCACTGCACTTCAGTTTGGAACATGGAAATGGGACATCCTTAGAAACAGAGTATTTTCTATGAAAGGGGTGGTCCCTTCCCTCCTGTGCTAGGGCCACATGAAAGCAAGCAAAGCTTACCATACAGGAAAAATGCCTTTTGTTGAAGGCGGCCAGCATGCTTATATTTTTATGGACCTGATGTTATTTAGGTGTGTTTGTGAGAAACCAATTACTGGTACAATCTATTCTGCTGAGAACTAAGTAAAATCAGCTCCCAGAGACACCTAGAAGATCAGATTGCACAAATTGCCTCAGGCTTGTTGAACCTAAACAGATGGGCAGTCGCATGTTATCCTTTCCCTACATTTAGCCTTTAAGCAAAGCCTCAGGGTAGAAACCGAACAGACGGTTAAGTGTGACATTTTAGAGTCAAGAAGCATTCCCTCTTTAGAGACAAATGTTGGCAAATATTAAAGAGACATCAGAGACACTGCTTTGCTCCAGATGGAAATCGCTAATAACCATGTGCTCTTAGCAATTCATGAGGGGCAGATGAAAAGTATGAAAAAATAACTGTAGGACACATTGTTTTACTCCTTGACACTCCCACAGTAAATTTAGAAATAATTCATATTCCACACGTGCTTGCATAAAGACATAAAATGTAGTTTTGAGTGTGGCATGTCTGCCTGCTTCACAAGCACCTGTCATTTTGAATTAGAGAACCTCCACTAAGTGTCAGACAGGAACTTAGGATAAAGAACACAGATCCCTGTTTTCAGTTCAGGAGGCGGAAAATATCATTGTAATTTATAACACATCATTTCCTGCCCATAAAAATGTAACCTTCTTAACATACCTGAACAATAAAGCAGAGCTCTGAGCTATATATTAGAAATAGTCAGCGAGAGGCTCTGCATCTGTACACAATTTATGCTAAGAGACAACAAAAGACTGTGTTGGATGGGGGAGGAGGGGATGTTCTCCCATGTGCTCTGAACCTACCTAAAGATCAAGTAATTCAGCTGAGGGACAGTGTGAATGATCATACCAAGCTCTTCATCTACAGGAAAGGTACAAGTAGTTGGCACTATCTCCATCTTGCAGACAAAGGTAAACCAAAGTAGAGATGTGAACAAACTTACCCAAAATCCAACAACAGGTCAGTGACAGGGGTAATCAGGGCCGGCCTGTCCTATTCTGCAAAGCCTGCGGCCACAGGGGGCCCCGTGGCCAAGGGCCCCCCCTGCAGCCGTGAACACTGCAAATCAGTGGTGTAGCCAGGGGTGTCGGTTGCCACCACTCTGCATTGCCACTGACACCGCCAGCTTCATGTCCACCCGCTTGCCATTCCCCCTCCCCCTGCCGGCTTCTTCAGCCTCTCACTACCTCCCCTTCCCACCCCCCCGTCACTGCCAGCTTCTTCACATCAGGGGGCCCCAAAAAATTGTGGGCTGGCTCTGGGGGAAGTAAAAGAAATCAAGGTCCCCTGACTCTCAGGTCAGTGCCCTCCCTATCCAGTGAGCCACAATGTATTATCTGTGACAATACTGGGACATAACCCCAAAGGGAGTCTCAAAGAGCTCACATGATGGATTGCTGACTCCTCAGTTCAATCTGGTCCCCATTCTAGACTGCCAGGCCCCATGACTGGAACATATAAGAGCAGGTAGGTACATATAATTTAGCCAAAGGACCATCATATATTTGCCTCTTAAAGTTAATAGATGCAGTCAGAACTGCTGATGTGTGTCATATGCCTTATACTGCTACTAGAGAGTCTCTTTTAGTCTAAGTGAGAGAAGCCTGTACTTTTGGAGCCAGAAGATCAACGTTTCAGTCTCATTGCATCTGGGAAGTTGTAAGTGCAGTTATCTGTTGCACTCTGAAGTCCCAGGTAGTCACTGAATTATTACACTGTACTTATTTCTCTTTCAAGAACAGAAGACGCAATGTTATGACATGCAGAGGGATGCACTGAGGCATTGTATCCTTTAGGAGTAGACACAGAATTCCCTTTGTTATCCATTTATTTTCATGGCTCATAAATACTGCAGTATAGAGTAACAGTTATATATTTAAGTTCATGGAAACTAATCAGAGTGTGTTAATGATCATTTCTATCTTCTAAACACGAGCTTTAACATAATACATAAGCCAAGAAGTTCTCTCTGTCCCTTGTTCTATACCAAATTGCAATAACTTGGTACTACATTAGTTCCATTCTCTTAGGATGGAAGAGAGGAAATCCCTCAGTCAGTCAAAGAATAATTCAAGCATAACTTGCTATGTATCTGCCAGAACATACTCTGCAACAGGTAAGCATTGTACATGTCTGTCTGTGATATTTACTAAACGGTTATTTGCAGTCACAGCTGTGTTTCATTATTACATATGCTGCACAAAATATAGTGATGCTGTATTACTCCTAGTGTTTTGGGGTGCTATGAAATAATAATCGACCTCATTGCAAGTAAGAAATAAGGACAATTTATGGAGCAAGCAGTATTTGTAAGGCAGGCAGAAATATGCCATAACTTGAGTTTCACATGAACAAGTATGTTGGATCTTCCTTTTGTCTCCCCATTGGAGCAACAGATCAGGAGCATATGTGCAACTGCTTTTCACTGGCAATAAAAATATGCTTTTGTATTAAGGCATTTTTGTATTATTGTATGAATTTTGTATCACAAGTGAAAAGCAACAGCCTATGCACTGCATAACAATATGGCAGTCTATGTTGTAATCAGTGGGGCTACTCATGGAGTGAGGTATTTGCCACTAGCTGGACGTGGTCCTAAATTTGGTCTGTAATGAGAATGGGCTGTTATGCTAACATTTTTTAATCTTTATTCAGGTGTGAGAGATGAGGAGTCTGTCATACGTAGCTTTCAGCACACCATTTTTTGAACAGAGTAGTTCAAAGAAAAATTAATCCTTTAAAAGATGGTTAATTCCAAAAAAAAATTAAATCTTTTTAAAGGTGGTTAATTCCTTAATTAAGTATTCATTTAAAATACATTTCCCTCTCCCGTCAGTAACAGTGAAAACATACCAAGATAAATTACCTATATGCAGATGCCTAGTAATGGCATCTTTTCTTCTTAAATCCCCTGGACAAATCTAGTTAACTGCAACGCTGAGTATAAGAGACAACACCTGAGCTCCACTCAGATTTTCATCAGGGAACAGAGATGTCAGCTCTTTTTGCAAAGTTTTCCATCTGTTGCCTTTGATCACAGAAAGCGGATTGTGAGAGAAATACAGACATAGCAAAGATGAACTGTAGCTTGCATGCTGAGAAAAGACCCCACTTCTAAATTAGGAAATGAAATGATAGAAAACCTGCAGTAAAGGATATCATCTTCATCTGACACCTCTTACAGAACAGAGGAATGCAAGGCAGCCATTACATTGTATCTAGTCAAGCATTAGTCCTGACGCTCAGAAAAGAAAAAGCTGGGAGAGGGTTGGCTTTTTAGGATCAACTTCTGTCACATTTGCTCACATCTGGCCTGGCTTTGCACCATTACAGTGACCTCAGTGATGGCTGTACAAATAATTAATATTTTGTTTCAGTGGCTAACCTGGGGAAAAAAAACCAGGGGGACTCCATTTTCTCCAGAATATTCAGCAAAACAAAAAAAAATCTGTATAGAGAATTTCTTTTTTCAGATTATTTAGTTTTGCTCTGGGGAGTTGTTTGGGGGAGTTGTTTTGCTTTTTGCTTTGTTTTGTTTTTTGGGGGGGTTTTGATGCACTAGGGGGTAGATTCAGTAAACTAAGGATATGCTGCAGGTGGTCTGACCCTACTTTGTACCCAGTAGCCCAATGGTCAGGCTGCTCCTGTAGCATCCAACAGATTCAGATTTGGGTTCAGTTCCTTTCTCTAATTCAGAGCAGGAATCTGAATGGTTTCCCACTAGGCCTGCCCCCTAACTGATATACACCAACAAGATTTGTTTGATAATATCTTTCATTGGACTGATTTGTGGTTAGAAGAGATATTAGACAAGCTTTTGGGCATGCAAAGTATTACCAAAACAAATGATGTTCTTTGCATATTCCCTGGACCATCCTTCCCTTGTTTTGCTTCTTATTAACAACAGCATTACAACATTCCTGCAACATGCCCTAGGAAATTCTGGGATGGGTTTTCTCAGCCTCTACTGTTGAAGTTGTTGTCCTCTGTATAAACAAATATGCATTGGAGCAGGAAAAAAGGAATGAAAACAACTGTCTCGCTCCTGGGAGTTTGGGCACACACATGGGAAATGGTGCACCTGGGCTCCCTGCTTCAAAGAAAATATAATTAAGTCATTCAGAATGGATCAGCTACCTGAGAGTTATCTGTAGCCCTGGAACTAGAACACTTACCTGGAGCTAGGAAGATGTAATTCAGGTCCTTGCTGTGAATCAGGATTTAAACCCAGGTCTATCATACGTGAAATAAGAAGTCCAACCTCCAGGCTACATTGCACAGAACACCCATGTTCATCTTCTTCTCATTATTGTTTTTGTGAATCTAGACATCAAAAGTATACAGAAGAACATTTATTTTTAAGCTGTCAGAACAAACTGTTCCAATGTTTCTGAATGTTCTTTTTCTTCCTTTCCACCAAAGTTGGCCCAAATAAAGTTAACCAGTAGCTGTTTACTGGGGGGGGCAGTATATGGTTTGTGCAGATGGGCATTGTAAGCAGGGCTGGAAGAGACCTCAAGAGGTCATGTAGTCCAAACCCTTGCCAAGACAGGATCATACCCAGTCATCTCTGGTCACATCTACATGGTAAACTGGGTGCATTGTGGAATGGTATCCCTTACGCATACCACTTGACATGGGCTGTCTTCCAAATCAGAGAGAGGAAGTTAACCATGTTAGTTTGAAGTCAGTCAGAAGGTAATATGTATATAAAATACACACACGTATAGAGCACAAGCTTTCAAGAACCCAAGTTCACTTCATCAGATGCTGTGAAAGAATGTGCAGACAGCAGAGTATAAGGAGAGAAAAATTAGAAAACAGAAGACAAGGGAGTAGGGAGAAAGAAATAGAGGGGAGGGGGCAGCGCTCGAAGAGAAAAGCAAGGAAAAGCAGGAAAGCCGTAGGAACAAAAGGGACCACAAAAACTAATCCATGTAATAAGGTAAGAATCCATAACTCCTGTTTAAACAATTCTTAACAGTCCAGTGCGTGGGTGATTTCTTGTTCTGCAGTTTCCCATTCAAATCGGCTTTAAATTTTTTCTGCCTGAGAACAGCAAACCTGAGGTGAGCGATGGAGTATCCAGGGAGGTTGAAGTGTTCTGCCACAGGCTTTTGTGTCTTTCTGCAGCTGATGGTAGATTGATGTTCAATCATTCTTACATGTAGAGATAGCCCTGCCTGTCCAATGTAGAGAGCAGATGGGTATTGTAAGCAGGTGATGGCATATATGACGTCGGTAGAGTCGGAGATGGATGAACCTTGGATGTTGTACTCCTTGTTTTCAGGTTCAGTGATAATGTGATCTGTACTGATGTGGGAACACAGCAGGCATTTCTATTCTAATTTCTCTGCTTTCTGCACATCCTTTCACAGCATCCGATGAAGTGAATTTGGGTTCATGGAAGCTTGTGCTCTCTCTCTCTCTATGTATAGATCTTATTTAGTCTGTTTATAAGGGTGCATATCTATCTACCCTGCCATCCAAATACGAGGCAACCTTGCTGCATCTGCAGAGCACTTTGGGTGGGTAAATGAGCACTGCTAAATGATAGCATTAATGAGCTTGCTTTACTTCCATGGTTGCAGGATCAGGACAATGAGGTTATACCTCACTCAGTGAGAAGACCCACTGAAAATAACAGGTCTTTTCACAGAATAAAAGTCCCGTGAGCAGAAGCATGGTTGTCAAAAACTGGTCCTCCAGGGCTTTGAATTTCTTTATTTACTTGAATATAAAATAACTCCCAATAGATTCTGTATATGGAAAACGTATACATTTGTTACATTTTTCCAGGTAGAGGATCTAATTTATTTGAGGTTTGCCTTGAATTTGTCCCCCTCCCACTGCTACAGCAGGGAAAATAAATCTGAGGGTGTGGCAGGGCACTATGGGTGCCTGCCATTTTAAGAACTGAGCCAAGAAGCCAGCAGGTGCTTAATTGCGTGGCCCTGTTAGATCTTTGGCTGCCTATATAAACAGAGAAGTTCACTGCTGGTAGGCAGGTGGTAACATTGCCTGGCTGCAAGGTTGCTTGGAGCATCCTAGAGGCAAGGGAGGAGCTGCAGGGGATGGTCAGGAGGCTCCTGGTTCTGGGCATGACCTAAAACTGCACCCTGCTGGGAGTGGGTGGCCTGGTGGGGCTCTCAGTGGTGTGGGAGCCCCCAGGAAATGCCAGGCCAGTTACCACCCTGGTGAAAGGTGGGTTGGGGTGCCTTAACCCTGGCTCCCACAACCAGGTGGGTTACCCCCTTTGTAGGGTTCAGAAAGTGGACCCAGGAGTGAGAGTGGGGCTATATACTCAGAAACCTGTCTTGAAATCCCTTGGCTAGTTGATGCTGGGGCCAGGACTGGAAGGGTCAAAGGGCCAGGGGCCCACTGCAGGGGATGTGCAGAGCTGAGGGCCTGGGTTTCTGACTGGCCTATAGGTGAGGCCAGGGCCAGGGTACTCAAAGGTCCCAGGGGGACCACACCTGTAAGGGGGAACACCTCAGGGAGCTAGGTAGCCTAGAATGAAAGTGGAGTAGGCTACCTGAGTGGAGGGACCCAGGTGGGGTCTGGACTGGAGGATTCTGGGGCCCAGAGTGGGTTCAGTGACATTAACATCTGTGGATGCCATCTGTGAGGCTTGGGCTACAGTGTAAGGGAGGAAGAGAGCCACAGATGGTGCCCCCTGGCATTGGGGCAAGGCCTTCCACCTAATTAACAACTTAATTAACTAACAAGCTGTGGCAGGTGAGAAGGTGGGCGGTTGGCCCAGAACAGGTGGGGTGGAGCATTGGTAGATCCCTGAGAAGGCCCCCATTACAGGGGCATCAGATGCCCCCTAGCACTCTTCTTCCCCCTACCCCCTGCCCACATCTTCTTTCCCCTGTAGCCCCTCCACAGACAGACACACCAGACCCAACTCTCCCTGAGCATGTGGAAGTGAGGGGCAAATTTGGAAGCACTGACTTTGTAAGAAACATGTCTGTATTAATTTACATATAGGTAAATTATAATGGATATCCATAAAGTTGCATCATCTAGAAGTGATGCATTTTATCTGTTTTTGAAACTGCTGCAAGTTTTAGTACACGTACTCCATAAGCATGCTTTTAAGCAGCACTTTTGTATCTAATTATATAGCACAAATTAAGTGTAGTATTAGTCCAAAGCTAAAGGTCTCATGATTTACCATACAGTTGATTGGGCTGGGCCGCAACAGAGTCAACAGCATTTCAAACTATGGTAACCCCATAGCTCAACACTGGTCAGTATGTGTGTGTATAGTCCAGGTACCTCCCCACCCCAAAAGGATCCATGTGCTATTTAGCACCCCCCTCCCTCCACTCATAACTGGAACCGAGTGTTCTTGTTATGAGTCCTGGGATCCTCCAAAAATAAATATGCTGATGAGACACAGAGCAGCCTGGTCCAGATCCACCTAATGGAGGGTGGGGCTATGCTAATCAGTAGGGACTAGTTTAAATTGTGGTTTTTGCATTTTTTTTCACGGAAAAATATGGTTTGCAACAAAATACCACAATATGGCTGCTTGCCAGGAAATTCCCCAGCTGGTGGACATAGCCATAGCATTTCACTGCAACAGTAGCAGCAGCAGTACATCACCAGGTAGGGCCAAGAGGGCAGGGGGAGGGAATTGCTCCCCCACACCTCCCTCTACTATCAGGGTACCCCCAAACCCTGCCAGCCTCCATGAAGTAGAGGCAGTGGCAGCAGCCACAAGGAAGGGGCTGGCTTGCTGCCTGCCCATCCTGACCCTGCACGTTGGCAACCAGGGAGGAAGCTGCTGCCACTTAGGGCCTCCACAGCCTGCAGGGGGAGGCGGCATGAGGGGGCCAGAGCCCCTGAGGTGGCAGTGGTGGTGGCCAGCAGGAAGGGGCCTGCTTGTTGCACCAGAAAAGCAAAAAAACTGCTAAGCTGGTATGGGCTAGGCCCTCCCTCAACACCCCCATCCCCTCTCTCATCCCCAGGGGGTATGCAGGGCAGGTGAAAGGGCTTCATGCTCTCCCACCTTGCCAAGGGGAACCTCCAGCTGTGGGGGATGACAGGGGATCCCTCCATCCCCTCAGCATCTGCCCCTGTTCAGCAGAGAGGTGGGGGAGAGCAGGGCTCTGCTGGCCCGTGGCACCAGAATCTAGGCGTGAAAATGGCAGCTTCTGCCAGGATCAGGCCGTGATAAGTGTAAGCTGGGCCTATGATTTAAACCAGGCCCTACTAATTGTATGTGATAGGCTGAGAGAGGGGGTGATAGAGGGATTCTGGGTGAACAGCTTAGGGCCCCACTTGGTGATATTTGCCAGACATTTAAGGCTGGTGAAGACACAAGAATCATTGGAAATAGAAAAGAAAGATGCAGCTCAGCTGTGGGATGAAGAGGAAGTTGAATTTTTTTTTCCCTGAAGTATTCAATTCAATTCATGACCTGAAAAAGAGTCGGTGCTAAGGGGGCCTGCATGCAATGGCCACTATCATATATCTTATTCAGATGGGCTGTGCCAACTATGGTCCTTGCAATATGGTTGCACATTATGGGCCATGTGTCTTAGAGTCATGCTCAGTGTTGGCTGTATTTAATCAACTTCATAGTTGGTTTCTATTACTGGGCACATGCTGCTTTTAGCAGCAGTTTAATGATAGACTGTGTATTTAACGAGATTTCCTTGTGTGCAAATGTAAGACAAGGAGCTTTTTCTCCCATGCTGGTTTGGGGGGGAAAACCTTTGGTAAAGTCTCTGTTTATGTATATGGGGAGACAGCCATTGAGATCTGTAGAATGTTTCCAGTTGATACCTACATAGACATTGTCCCTGTGTTTATCTGCTTGATTTATGCTGTGGAAATTTTATAGGTTTTTTTTGTGTAAATATTAGATTAATTTTTTACAGTGTAAACTTTTGCTGTCTCTTATAAGTCTGGCTCTTCTGCTATAGTACACGTTTAATATTACATTTTCTTATTTTATATGGTCTGGGATTTGAAACCAAAATATTCATAACTTTTTAAAATGAACAATATTAGGAAATCAGTAGGAAGCTTCAAACACCAGGCACTTTTCTCCAGCAAAAGTTAGTTTGCTTTGGCAGGGAGTGCAGGAGCACAGACGTGCCTCCTAATGAAAACAATTTGTGGTGTAGTTTACCAAAAAAAAAGAGGGCGGGGGCAGTGGTGAATGACAAAGGAGCTCTTGAATGTCTGTTTTGACTTTAAGATCAAATTCTGCTACTCTTACAGTGAATAATAACTTGCAGTTATCCCCTATTAACATCAGTGGACTATATGTTTCAAGAATATAATTTATTATAAATGAAAGTATAACAACCTGGTCCTTAATTATTTGTGGACATGCAACATTTGATTTTTTGTTTATTAAATATATTTACAAGTCCTCTACAAGAGTTGGGAACATAAGTAGTAAAATCCAATGATCAGGATATGTGTTTACATTCTTTTTTCAAAAATGGGTGTATTCTTTCAAGTTCCTTTCTTGATATTGTATGCATCTGGCCTTTTCTAAAGGCTTCACATATACACCCTCTCTCATGGACCACGATTCACAGGCAATTGATTCAGCAAACATTAATAGAAGTCAGTGCTTGATTGCAACCAGGGTTTCTAGTTTATTACATAAGACAAATACTGAGCTAAAGAAGCACTTCTGTTTAGTTAAACCTAAGAGATATTCACTCTCTCCTTCTCCATCCAGGACCCAGCCCTGACTTCCCTTATGGATCGAGCAGTGAAAACCATGTTGGTTTCTAATTCAACATATTTTGAAAGATATAAAACCCAGCTCTCCATGTCAAAGCCACTTGCATACATCTCTCTAATGAAGCTCAGTACAGAACAATCAATTGCATACAAGGAGAAAGAGGCCTGAATTTTAATACAAGCGGGACCCAAGATTGCCTAGGGAGTATTCTGCCATCAAAATGAGGCAGCTTCTTTTCAGCATTGATGGCAGGTATATCTAAAAATCATATTTTTATTTGGTTTCAAGAATTCCTCTCCCAGTCTTCTCTTTCCACCCCCTCTTCCCATTTTTACTGTGCAAGGAAGAGTTCAGCCAAAGGAGGTTGAAACTGTGTTACGTGAAAGGAAAAAACAAGATGAAAGAGTGGTCAAATTATTTCAATAATAAGCAAATAGTCCCTTATTATGGCTACAAAGGAGATCATAATCACATGCCAGCTGACATTTGGCTGCATCTCCTCTGTGCTGATGGACTATAGTTATTCATACTGAGGTACTAAGGTTGAGGAAGAAAAAATCTCACTGATTAATTAACATTTAAACAAGACCCAAAAGGATATTTTTTTGGCGAGCAGCCAGCATCATGGAGCTTGCTAAGAAAGTTCTGGAGGATGTGAAAAGAACCCCAGGCCCCAGAATTTAAACTGATTATTAAATTATAGCCAGGGAATTTGCAGGTTGATCCTGAACCTAACACACATCATGTAACAAAATGGCAGGTAGCCAACATTTGGCTGAATGTCAAGTACATGAGGACTATTAACAGTTTGAATAGCTTGATGCTCCACTAATGTTCATTAAGCATCTGAAACTGTCATCTAACTGAGGTAGGTGATGACTATTTTTAACAAATAGGTAACTAACTGAATTTCTGGGAAACAGTTATGCTGAGTTATTGGCCTTTTTGTCACCTCCTTTCACAAGGGATTTGGGGTGAGAACTATACCATTATTGGAGAGACTATGTGAGAAGGAAATGTCCCCTCCTTGGCATAGTGTTCCCTTTCCTAACCCCAAAGATCCCTTTTCCAATTTGGCTCCATAGGAATAGCATTGTGTTAGGGGACTGAAAGGGAGATGGGCATTCTCTGAGACATTATCTCCTCCAAACTCATGAAATCTTATTTGCTTGAAATGCTACCTATTCACTCCTATTGCGACTGGTTCTTTGCTGTACTGGGGTTGCTTGCAAGTGTGACCCAATGAGCTATTTCAGGTGTAGTTTTACTTTTGGAAAAGCCTCTTCTGATGCACAGATTAAAGGAGTGAGGCCAAATGAGTTTCCCATACTACCAGGTTGGTTGTGAAGCTGAAAATAGTCTTGTAATAAGAACAGAGGAAAAAGCTTGCCAATCAATTTTAGCCAGAGTAAACTAATCCCAACATCACTGGGAACACATCTACTGTGCAGCAGCAATACCATACAAAAAACTAGAACTCTTGATTCCAAAATGATACCTTTTATTAGACCAACTGGGAAATCGCAAGAAAAATGTCCTTTTCTTGTGATTTCCCAAGCAATACCAGACATTAATTGTGCAGCAATGATATTGCACAGTAGCGCTGGAAGAAAACCATGCAGTGACGGTACTATGTAATAATGTCGGTTACTGTACAGTCATTTTGTACTTGTTTCTGAGACATGGAGAGCTGGGTTTCATGTCTTGCACAAGTACTAAGTGACTGTGCAGTCTGTCACTTAGAGATGCGACCACTATCTATACATGTTTAAGTGCAGTAATTTACTGCACTGCTGGATACCACTTGTATCTGACAGGACTATCTGGCAGCGAAGTAAATTGGTCTACTGCACCCTAATTACCTAAGTGTAGACGGTGACACTTTCCTGTGCAGCAAATTGGTCTGCTGCCCAGTAAAGTGTCTCATGCACACATGCCCAGTGAGAAGTTCCAGAGTAAACCATATGACAGGAACCAAGCAAAACTTGCCTGGGTATTTTAAAATGTCCACTGCTTCAGATTTGTTCCACAGTATGTATGGTATTTGGGGATGTACTTATGATATTGCAGGCTGGAAGATTAGCTCAATTTATAGGAGAAATGGAAAATTACTCTCTGTTAATGAGTATAGATAGCCTGTAATAGGTGGGACCAAACTGGAATATAAGAAAATCATGACTCCAGCAGGAGGAAAAGAAGTGGTTGCCTTCTTCATTAGTGATTACTCTGAAGAAAGCTAGTTTAGACAGATAAAAGTAAATAACACACGTGATAGTCCAGGCATAATATATGAAGAGGCCAACTATCCAGTCCTTAGCAATTAACACAAGTTTGGTCAATCTTGCTATAGCATTCTTAACATGTCAAATTCATCCTTTTTATGTTTTGACTATATACCCTACTTTAATTCAGCCATAAAGTATTTTATCAGAAACATTAAAATCTAGATATAAATAATATTTGGAGGACTCTACACTATATTTAATTTTTCTTTTTCTTGATTTCCCATGAGTGACACAGAATTGAGATAATCAATGGTCTTTATAGGACTTCCCTTGCCTAAGTAAACCCACAGTGTTAAAAAGGAGAGTTTCTCCTTCACTCCATGCCTACTCAGGTGCTAATTCAGACAAACACGTTCTTTTCTTCAGTTGTGCTAGGCCCCGTGGTTGGTGATGATAACCTTTATGTTAATTTTGACCCACCACAATGTCTCAAGTCTTGGAGAAAGATAGATAGATTTCAGGTCAGCTCAGGGAAGACTGAATCGGAGATCAAAAAGAGTTTCCAACATGTGAATCTGAGGCGGGGTGAGTCTAGATTGGCATGTCTCCCCTCTTCTGTATAACTGATACCAACCACTGTCCAGCTGTTGGTACTTCATTTGCTGTGTGTATTTATGTTGCCATTCCCAATCAGTGCAGCATCTGACAGCTTCATCTTACTGCTGACACAGGGCAAACAAGGTGGCTTGACAGAGCACCTCCAGGAATGGTATGTGTTGGAAAACAGAGATGACTGAGCAAGAAGACCTGCAGATGGCAGCAGACTGGCAAGCAAGAGAAGGACCTAAAGGTGGTGTGCAGATTGTAGAGAAATTCTGTTGGGATAGGGAGCAGGGATTGAGTGGGAGGGGGTCTACAGTAAGGATCTGGCCTCTTCCTCTAGTCAAAGGTGAGCAGCAAAAAAGAACTGAATAAAAATGCATTCATTTTCTTCTTTAGTGGTTAGAGCCACCAATTTCACTGTTACTTAAGACCGCTACTCCTCCACTTCCTCATTCTTCTAACCCCAGAGAAATGGACATTTCATCTTTATCTTCTGCTGAGCATAGCAAAGAGCTGCATGGTAACAATGACACCCTTGTCTAGGTTCTTAACAATGAGGAAAGAAATCCCAGCAGAGCCTGCTTGTGATTATTGCTGCCTGAGGAGATGTATGTAAAATGTTTACCCAGCTAATAAATCTTCCCCTGAAACATAACACCTTGAGAGTACAGCAGCAAAATGGCAATTTGACCCTATTGAGAGCCTTTGCTGCAGCAGCAGACAGTAAAACATGAGGTGCTAGGCTTGCTTTTAACCCCTTGTTGCTCCTCTGCCCATAGGAAATTCAGCTGTTTCCTGATATCATTGGCTGGTCCTTGCAGGATAATATCTGCTGAGCCAGGATGAATAATTGATGGCAAACTCCTATCTAACCTAGTCACAAACATTTCTGTGAAGATATTGTACTGTGTCAATTTATCACTGCACTAGCTATGTTGCTCCTTCTCTTTACTGCCTGGTCTATATAGGGAGAAAAGACACCATGATGAGCAAATAGGAACATCCTCCCAAACACACACTCTAGATATGCTTTAGGAGAAGCAGTAGAGTCAATTAAAGTTAATTTTTGTGATGGGTTAAAGGACAGAAATAGGACAGCATTGAGAAAGGGAAAAGCAGTGCTAGTTACACACATAGCAGGGAAAACATTAAGATAAAAAGTAGGTCTATTCTAAGTGCAATGAGAGGTGATGAAATTATTGAGGACTCGAAAGTGTCCAACAGACTAAACCAGTTTTTATTAAAAGATTATCTGTAAGCATTAAAACTAAAGATGACTAAAAAGTTAGAAAACTAAGACTTGGTAACACCCTCCTTCAACTCTATTGCTTAAGAGTAGGTAAAGAAATACTTGGAAAACCTAAACATGTACAATTCAGGTACAGCTAGTAATAAATATCACACAGTGCACAGGGAATTATTTAATAAACTTACAGCACCGCTGACAATTAATTAACCTATGAACAATACCATGTGGACAGATAAGTGGTGGAAGCAGTGTGAATAAAGAGTAATGATAAATAATAGCATATCTAGCTAGGGGAGATACCTAGTGGGATACCACAGAGATAATTATTAGATCTATGTCATGTATCATGGCCTCCCTACCCTTCTCATACTAATGAATGGAAGAAGGGCCCTAGCCAGCTGGGAAGAGTGACCCAGGATTATCTCAGTCTGAAAATTTGAGAATTGCAGGTTTAGCCATACGTAGCAGATTCCTACCTATGAAACTGAAATCCATAAGTCATATTGACACAGATTCTGTGCTGTGATAGGGTTATTTAGTATGGTATTATCAGCCCAAAGTGACCTAAAAATGACATGGCCAAACACGGGGAGATCTCCCACATATAGTAGGATTCTGCTGGGTTGAGTTGGTCTTCCCTTTGCTCTAACAGTCCCCCAGCTGCTGTACTGGGCCATTGGTAGCTGAGGAAAGTGATAGCAGCCTCAGGTGCTAGCCTTTGAGCAGCAAAGGTACCTTTAAATACAAGCAGAAATCTAGGTTATATGTTTCTTTGGTACCAGAGCCTTCAGTGATATTACCAGATGGAATCAAGTTGTTCTATCATTCAAAATGATCTCTAAATTATTCATTACAAATAACTGTTTACCAAGGAGGAAGAATAGGTCCATGTCCAATCCTTTATGGAATTTAAGATATTTTCTTTCTTCTGAGCTGTATTCCTCAGTCCCTGAATAGCTAGGTTACCAAATCCACTCCTGAAATCTTTGCCCACTTCCACCTGACAACCTCATTTTTTTTAAATTCAGAACTTTAAGCATAACGTAACATAGCGATTTCTTCTGAGGGTGCAGAGACTTGACAAAATGCTGATTAGACTGTGCCTAGCATTCCTTGAAGATTCTGATGAGACTGTGACTAAGCAAACTATGTCTTTTATACTCCATCTCCAGTTAAATTCCTCCAGTTGTTTAACTCTGGAATTCAGGAATTACCCCCCTTATCCTTATATTATGTACCATAAGGCTACACTTTACTAAGACAGTAAGCAAATCTGTCTATTTAAGTACATCAGCATCTGTTCAGAATTGAGAATTTTGCTTTAAAACTCTGGATAACTTGTCAAGTAGATCATGCTTCTCTTGCCTTGGACGTTCATAGGTTTATTGGGAGTTTTGTCTGAAACTGCCAATGACATCCTTTGCTTAATGTTACAGGCTCTTTCAGAAGCTGCTATGACAAAGTTAGGTCAAAGTTTCAAAAGCACCCAAATTACTTTGCCACTGAAGGCAAATTCTTAGAACAAATCTATCATTTGGTTAAGAGCTATAAGAAGGAACCTCATAATTTCATTCCTCCCCTTATCTTTCCAACTTCTGATCTCATCAGCTCCTCCACTATATTCCCTATTGTAGGTGCTAATGTTCTTCAAAGTGTATCTGATTCTCATGGCAAGATATAGTTTAAGTTTCTAAGACATATTGCAATAATAAGGATTACATATGATTTTAAAAAATCAAATGCAAATACAGTCAATACAATCAGATGAGGGAAAAGCATCATCTGTCTCAAATCCTGGCATAGCAAATGCTGCTGTCCTGATTTACAGTTACATTGCATGAATCAAGGTCATCATTACATCCCTGGAGTTCAGTGATGCCAATATAACTATAACAAATCTTGTTTTCAGTTTGCAGACAGCAGCTTTGTGCTGTTTCTGTAAGCCCAGATTTCTATACAAACCATGTGAAATTATGCCTTTGCCTTTCATTCAACTTTTTAGGTATTTCTTCCACCTATAACTTAACCAGTGAAGAAAATATAAGAAACACTTTAGCAGAACAGGAGACTCGCACCACCATGCTTGCTACTAGCATTGATACTTGTTCAGATTGCCTGAGCAAACTGACACATTTTCCCTTTCTTGACTCAGTGTTTGCACAGGCTCTTTCAACCTTCAGCATAATATTGCTTATTTTTTGTTTCTTCCTGCTCTTTCTTTACTTTTTTTTTTTAAGATGAGAGGCTTGAATGACCTGTCAATCAAACTTTCCTTTGTGTGGTCCCAGTGGGTAATTTGCAGCATTTTAACAGGTTCAGGCAAACCTTCTGAAGTCTAAGGATTTTATCAGCTGTTGTGTTTCATCTGTTCACTGATATCCTTTCATCTGGATCTGCTACTGAATTTCCTCTGGGAGGGATGACTTCAGATATCGGAACAACCCTGCTCCAACTTTCTCTGTGGCTGTGCCCTTTTCTGCTTCTCTATCTAGTTCATCCGATTCGCAATACTCTTCACCTCCAATAGGTGTTCAAATTGCTGCTTTGTCATGGTGGGTTAAATGAGGGTTTGCTGGCACACACTAATGCTTTCCCACCTTTTTGTCCCAGAGGAGGTTTAGAGAAGAGCAGAAAGGTAATGACCTGAGTGCTTCCCTGAAGACTTGGAGAAAGAAATAGAATTAAATTTGATGGGGAAAAGTGCAATGTCATTTAGGGACTAACAACAAATATTTACACTAAAAGATGCAGATGTATGCATTGGAAAATGACAGAGAAGAAAGACCTGAAAGCATTAGTTGATCACAGGAAGGTTTTATGGTGTGTCCAAGGAAAATGCAAATATAATCCTATAAAATATCGGGCAAATTATTTCAATTAAGATAGAATGACATTAATACCATTGCATGAGGCATGAGTGAGCCCTAATATGGAACACCACGTACAGTTCTGGTCATTTCTGTTCAAGAAAGATTAACATAACCTGGGACAGGATTCCCAGGAACCAGGAGCTTTAGGGAACAGGCTGGCATAGATGCCCCTGCTATGGATGGGCTGCTGCAGCCTGGAGACAAAACAGCAGTTATGTACACTGTTTCTGTATCTTATCCAGTGACTGTTTAATGCAGAATGCATAAACATTCATGGGAACAGGGAGCAGAAACCAGGACTCTCTCCCTCCCTTTTCCCAGGTGACTGCTATAGTCATAAGGGTCATGTTCCCTTGTGATTTCTCTCTGCACAGCTCCCCAGCTTCAACAGAAGAAAGCCAGTTATTCTAAATGTTATTGATTGAGGGCAGGTGGTAGATACAATTTTGAACCTCCTCAAGCTAAGGAAGAAATTATACCCAGATCTTCCACTTCCTGGTTGAGTCCTATAACCCTTGGGTGTTTATCTATCCCTATGCCTCTTCTCATTCCTCCTCTATTTTTTATTTTAAAAAAGTAGCTGCAGCTACATTTTTGAGAAACCCTGATCGTGGTGGTGTGTCAAACGTGTTCTAAGAGCATCCCCTCCCTGCCTCTCCAGTGACTATAACTGGGGTTTGGCAGGAAGTAGGTGCTGAGCTGCTCAAACTGGGACAGTTCTGAGCATGCACACAAGGACAGCTCCAGCTACCTGAGATTTCAAGTCAAATCAGAATAATAGAAAATGAGGGTTGAAGGGACCTCAGGATGTCATCTAGTCCGACCCCCCCCTGCTCAAAGCAGGACCTTCCCCAACTATGTCATCCCAGTCAAGGCTTCATTTAGCAAGGTATTAAAAACCTCCACGGATGGAGATTCCACAACCTCTTTGGATAGCTTGTTCCAGTGCTTTACTATCCTCCTCATGAGAAAGTTTTTCCTAAACTTACAGTGCAGGGTGCTAGTCATCACTGGCAGGGGCTGGACTACAGCAGCAGGGCACTGGGCATTGCTAGCAGGGGCAGGGAAGCAGGGTGGGCAGGGAGGGAGCTAGTGTATGCTGCTTCTGCACTGGGCACATGGCTCCTGGGCAGGGAAGGGGCTGGCTAGGGATCAGAGCTTGCAAGATGGCTGGCAAGTGCTAGCAGCTGGCTCTGGCTTCAACATGGCTGCCAAGTGCTGGCAGTCATGTGGTCAGAGGTTGGAGCTCCCCCTGGTGGCGACAGGGGCACATGGCAGAGCTGAAGGGACTTGGGATGATCTATAGTGCCAAGTGCACTAACTTTGGTTCCAAGTCTCTGCACAGACAGACACCTGGCAAAAATTGCTTAATGCACATTAGCTTAGTGTGCAATAACTTCAGTCATGATTATTTGCACATATAGACATGCCCTAGCTTGCCTCTTCCTCCCTGTAAGATAGTAAACCTTTACGTCAGGAGTGGCACAAAGCATTCTGGAGCTGGCATAGATCTTGTTCTACTCTGAGGTAGATGAAGCAAAGAATCAGACCCATATCAGACCCCTGAGTCAGGAGAGCCACGACTACTTATATTGCTCTGACCTCTCCTGTCCTTGTAAAAAGATTGGCACCATACATTGCCTTTAGAACAGAGTTTAAATCTGCTGTTCCCTGACAGGTTGTAGGTCCTGGGTTTTGGTGCTGTACTCTAGTGGACTGAAGGAACATCTACACAAGATGTTTACTGCTAAGTGGACTAATTAGCTGTACAGTAAATGTAGTGTGTCTACACGTGCAACCCTATTAGGCTGAAGTAAACTAATTAACTCTGCAGCAGGATAGTACTTGTAAATACAAGTTACAAGTATCCACTACCTTTCTATTTAAAGGTAGTGGATACTTGTAAAGAAGTTCTGCTTTACTGCCAATAGCAGCAAGAGGGAACAGAGACATGTTGGGCTACTTTACCCTACATGCTGAGGACATGAAGAATGCAAGAACAGTCAAAAGATTCCAGGTACATCAGTACACTCACTTACAGTGGGAAGCACATAGCTAGCAACTCAAATCATAGAAAAGTAAGGCTGGAAGGGTCTTCCAGAGGTCATTGAGTCCAACCCCTTGCCTGAGGCAGGATCATCCCTATCCAAACCATCACATACAAACCATAATTCAGGAATTTCCTGATCCAGGGGAAAGAAGACATAGAGAACAGCATAGTAAAGACCCTGAACTTCAGAAAAGCAGACTTTGACTTGCACAGGGAACAAATGAGCAGGTTCCCCTGGGAAGCCAGTCTGAGGGGGACAGGAGTCCAGGGGAGCTGGCTGTACTTTAAAGAAGCCTTACTGAGAGTGCAGGAACAAACCATCCCAATGCACAGGAAGAGTAGCAAGTATGGAAGAAGACCAGTTTGGCTTAGGAGGGAACCCTTCAGTAAACTAAATCACAGAAAGGAAGCTTATAAGAAGTGGAAACTTGGACAAATAACTAGGGGGAGTATAAGAACATTGCTTGGGAATGCAGGGATGAAGGCTAAAGCACAATTGCTAGCTAGCAAGGGATGTGAAGGGTAACAAGAAAGGTTTCTACAAGTATGTTGGTACCAAGAGGTGGGTCAGGGAAAGTGGTCCTTTACTGAATGGGGAAGCTAACCTTGTGACACAGGATGAAGAAAAGGAGGAAGTGCTTAATGCTTTTTGCACCTCAGTCTTCACGGTCAAGGTCAGCTCCCAGACAACTGCACTGGGCAGCACAGTTTGGGGAGGAGGTGAGACTCCAACAGTGACAAATGAACAGGGTAGGGACTATTTTGAAAAGCTGGACATATCCAAGTCCATGGGGCCAGATGGGATGTACCCAAAGGTGCTGAGGGAGTTGGCTGATGAGACTGCAGAGCCACTGGCTCCCAGATGATTGGAAAAGAGCAAACATCATGCCCATAATTAAGAAAGGGAAAAAGGAGGATCCAGAGAACTACAGACCAGTCAGCCTCACCTCAGTCCCTGGAAAAATCGTGGACCAGGTCCTCAAGGAATTAATTTCTAAGCACTAGGAGGAGAAGAAGGTGATTAGGAACAATCAGCATGGACTGACTAAGGGAAAGTCATGCCTAACCAACCTGATTGCTTTCTATGATGTGATGACTGGCTCTATGGACACAGGGAGACTGGTGGATGTGGTATACCTTGACATTAGCAAGGCTTTTGATACAGTCTTTAACAACTTTCTCACAGTCAAGCTAAGGAAGTATGGGCTGGATGAATGGACTGCAAGTTGCACAGAAAACTGGCTAGAGCATTAGGCTCAGAGGGTAGTAATCAATGGCTTGATGTCTAGTTGGCAACTGGTATCAAGTGGCACACCCCAGGGGTTGATCCTGGGGCTGGGTTTTTTTCAGTGTCTTCATCAGTGACTTGGAAGATGGCACAGAGTGCACCCTTAGCAAGTTTGCAGAAGACATCAAGCTGTGGTAAATAGTAAATATGCTGAAGGGTAGGGCTAGGATTCAGTGTGACCTACACAAATTGGAGGATTGAGCCAAAAGAAATCTCATGAGGTTGAACAAGGACAAGTGCAAAGTCCTGCACTTAGGATGGAACAGCCCCATGCACCTGTACAGCCTGGGGGCTGGCTGGCTGGGCAGAAGCTCTGCAGAAAAGGATTTGGGGGTTATAGTGGAGAATAAGCTGAATATGAGCCAACAGTGTGCCTTTGTTAACAAAAAGGCTAATGGCATACACAGACCTGCATTGTTGCCAGCAGGTCAAGGGAAGTGATTCTTCCCCTCTATTCAGCACTGGTGAGGTCACAACTGGAGTACTGTGTTCAGTTTTGCGGCCACTATAGAAGGTGGCAAAACCCCTTAAGTTCATACCAGTCCGAATTTGGGATAAAATTCCTTCCTGGCCCCAAATATGGCTATTGGTCTGATCCTGAGTGGAGGGCCAAGATCCTCTAGCCAGAAATGTTCAGCTTTGGTTCCAGCAGGAGCATTGGCACACCCTAGTCAAAGTTCCCAGCCTTGGCTGTAGCCAACATCCAATGCCTCTGGGGAAGCTTAAAAACACCATGACGTGTAAAAGGGAGGTGAGGGAGGAGGGTTCTCTCCTCATATGATTTGTCTTCCAAGGCCTTGATCATCTTTGTTGCCCACCTCTGGACCCACTCTACCTTCTCCATGTCATTTTTAAAATGTGGAGCCCAGAATTGCACATAGTACTCCAGTGCTGAGTAAAGAGGTACTATTACCTCCTGTGTCTTGCATGTAATTATTCTATTGATGCAGCATTTGCCTTTTGAGCAGCTGCATCACACTGCAGATTCAGTACGAGTCTGTGGTCTGTCAAGACTCCCAAGTTCTTTTTCATAGTGCTGCCCTCCAGCCAGGCGTCATCCATTTATATTTGTGTTTTTGACTATTCCTCCCAAGGTGTAGCACCTTTGCATTTGTCTGCATTGAACTTCATCCTTTTATCTCTAGCCCACTTAACAGAAGAATAGGTATTTGGCCTACATGGATTGAAGGCATCAAGCCAAAGGCACATAATTTCAAAACTGTAATCTTTTGGCAGCTGACTCTGATATACGACTCCAGTCTATTAAGTTTGACACACAAGCCTAATTTTAACGTGGTCTCCAGAAAATGCAGCATTGTGGCTTTGACACTGAATTTGTAATGTTAACAGGAAAGATATAACTGCAGCAGTCCACAACAACCATTTTTAACTGTGGACATTACTGCATAACTGTGAGCAGCAACAGGGGACATATAAGGAGACATAATGCTTGTTTGTGGAACTTTTATTGCTAATTGACATTTTTTTCAGAGCTCCCTGGATAGCTGCAGTTAGTGCTGATTGGAAAGACCATGAAAAGCAATCTAACACAGAGTCATGTGTGATACTCAGATGGGGGCCATATTTCTAAGATATCATAGTTTAAAAAAAAAATGCAAATAAACACGCATAAAAGTGATAAATCTGAAATAAAGTGCTCTTTGCAGATCTTTGTTCAAACAGTACAATGTTAGGACAAATTGGCAATTTTCTTTATGGGTCTCCATGTTTATTGTGAAAGATACTAAGTTCCTTGGAGATTTTTCATACCATCAAAGCAGAAGTTCAGACCTGTATAAAAGCAGGCTCTTATATTATCAAAAACATAAGCTTTTACAGAATCCAGAAAGGTATCTTCTTTTCACTAGCCCCATCTACCCCAGTGGCGGACTGCGCAGTCATTGATCATGCAAGTGCTAAATGACTGTGCAGTACCGTTGCCACGTGGTTTTTTTCAGAAGCTACTGAGCAGTAGACATGAGCTACCATGCAGTAACTTGTTACTACTGCACAGTAGTGTCACATCACAGTTAATGCCCACCAACACTACTGCACAGTATTAATGAGATACTGTGCAGTAACTTATTGCCACTGCACAGTAACATCTCACGTAGACGCACCCACTGTGTACTAAACCCACTGATCTATTGTAGGAACTTGTCTGTATAGCACCTACATGTGAAGACAAACATCATGATCATGGTAGATTGCTGCTGCTGATCTTGCTTTCAACTGCTTGCTTAGCTCAGAGATTACCTGTTGCTGGCAACGGGTGTTGTCTCCACTTTGATTAGTTATACTCATATTAATCAAAAGGGCAGGCCAAAACAGACTATACATAGTATGATTTCACCCCACTTCACCCCCTTCCTTTCTTCACTGTGATGTCCTTCAGACATGTCATTGTGGACCAAGCCCGTTGCCTTGCACATGGGCAGGTCTACATTACTTTTCACCGCTTGTGCTATAGCATTCTGTATTCTAGGGTCTCCTTGTGAGAATGCTTCATTCCACTGAGTTGGAGTCTCCCTCTAACCTTTATCACAGGCCAGGTTGGATGACCTACAGTGAACCTACATAGAGGCAACAATAGCTGGGACCACATCCTCACCCTAGAGAAATGGGCTAGAGAAACAGATGAGAAGGAACATCTCACTACTTCCATTACATACAGGTTTAATGGGAAGTGTGCAACTGTACGTTTCAGCTGGTTTAGGTTATGCTTCATGAGAAATGAAAGAATATTAAAACTGAAGATCAAAAATCTAAAAGAAGCTAATCATAAGCAGTTCATTCCCTTACTGCTCAATTCACCGGTGCGTGTACATTACTTATATTAATCTGAAACTTGGAGAGAACAGGGAGAGCCAAATCTCTGCAAGAAACCTAAGAAGAACTTTGAGGTTAAAAAGAACATTTCAATTGCTTTCAAAATGTTTTTGGGGAGCTTGTGTGAGAAAAACTCTTTGTTTAAAAAGACTTTATAGATATTAGCTCCATATACAACCATAAAGTCTTCTAGAGTCCTGCTTCCAGGCATTTCCCTTTATTGATCTGATAATGCTCTAGCCAGCTCCCTTTCAAGCTGAGCTGCAAGGTTTCCTCAAAAGTTGGAGCAGTAAGTAACGTGATGGGCTATAACCTAAAAGGACATCTTGGAAAAGGTGAGGTTTTGTTAATCTATTACTTTATTTTTGGGGATTTATCTTATTAAATAGACATTGACATAGAAAAACAATAGACATCACAGTGCTTTTCTTCCTTTTACATGCATGAGATTTTATTATTTTAGCAGGAATTGTATAGTTGTTCCTCACTGATAATCTGCTTCTGTGAGTTTAAACCCAGTTTTACACCTAACACAACAAAGACACAAAAAGAAAAGTGGAGCAGAGCTGGGAAGGCCAAAGGGATGTCTCAGGCATGACTGGTTGCTCAGTAATGCCATGTAGCTATTATAAGACTCACTGTTTCTCATGAATAAGCTTTGTACATTTTTCTCTCTTTTTTGACTTTTTAACTGTAGATTCTTAACCCCTTTTTAATTTCCTCCTCTCTTCTTGTGAATGTTTTGTATTAATAAAAATGTTGGCAAAAAGTACAAGAACACATGATGGCTCTCATAGGGTGATACATCAGACTTGGTCAATTAATGTGTTGCTTTTATGAAAGCACAAATAGTTTTACAGAGAGTATACTCTTATTTGCTTGGAAGGGGGCATGCAGAGTTGCATAGCACTGAATCACAAAGGTATATCACTCTATTCTCTAAATAGCTGCAAAATGGTTTTCTGTAATTAGGTTAGTGGTTGGTTGTAAGGGTCATGTGCTTTATTTTAAGAAGACTACTGAAGAGAAATACTTGTATTGTATTTTCTTGCTAGGGATGCTGAATAAATCCAACTAGCTTACAGCATCTTCCACTTGCCTATTTCCCCTTTTCCTGGTTCAAGTCCAGCATTTTTAGTTGGTTCTCATTCAGGCACAAGTCTCATTAGAATCATCTGAGCCTACTGTATATACTGAAGGATTGAGGTCTTCCTGCAAAATGTTAAGTGTCTTTGCTTCTCATTCATGTCTACACATGCTCTTTAATGCACATTGGCCTATTTTAATGTGCATGAAAGTCTCATAAAAACCCGTACTTTTTACTTAATGCACATTAAAATAGGCTAGTTCACATTAAGCATCACTTTTACACATGGTGCAGGATGTGGTGCCAGGTGCTTTAATTAGCAAGCTGCACATCACATATATCAGTCTCCCTGCACTGAAAAAATTGTGGTGGGGCACTTTGAACTAAAGCTCATTGAACATGTTTTATTTCAAAGTGCCCTGGAACCATTTTTTCAGCGCAGAGATGCTCTGGGATGCTGATACAGCCAATGTGGAAGGCTTCTGCAGCACATCAATTTCTGTGCTCCAGCAGACTCGATTAATAAAGTCTGCTCTGATGTGCTGGATTTCCAGCATGTTGGAGCAGCTTCCATGCACATGTATAGGAGCCATTAAAAAGCATGCATCCCCACGTTGATGCATGAGATGCTGGGGTCTGCTGGAGCACAGAAATGACCACTCAATTAAATGAGTCTGCTCTGATGTGCTGTAAACACAGCAGCCTCTGTGCACATGTATAGGTGCCCTAGGGGTACTAGATTTAATGTGCACTAACTAAAAGGTATTAATGCATGTGTAAACATGCCCACTAAAAGGTATCAGTGGGAGCTGAAGAACCGTCAGTGACTGGATCTTGAGCTTGTTTTCTGATTTGAACAGTCACCCTTAAGCTTTTCTTATGGGCCACCTTGACTATCCCAATTTACACAGCCAGAAACTCTGGCCCAGAGAGGTCACATGTTTTGGAGAGGATGACCTTTAATTAGCATCTTGATTAATAAGTTATATTATTTAAAAAAATCTAGGCTCTGAGAAAACCCACACTGTAAATTGGAAGTTAATCCCTCTCCTCCCAACAATCAGGAAGTTGAGAGATTTCTTTTAAATCCACATAGTCCCATTAAGAATAGTTTTACCAATATGTACTCAGCAGCAAGATGAGTAAATTAGTTCTGTTCATACATATTTAAGTACCATGACCTGCATTATCAGACCCAGGCTCAAAATATTTGTAATGGTACAATTAGCTTTAGGCACATTATCTCACTGGTATCAGCTACAGTAGGTATTTATTTACAAATGACACAGAGGGGAATTAAATGTTGCCCTCTCTGTTGTCAGGGAAACAATCTACTTTTAAATTTTTAATTTTTTAATTTAAAATGTTGCATTCTAAGCAGGGGAAGTCATTAAAACTGTATGAGGCAAAAAGAAAATAAAACAAAGCCGGTGCATCTACTTACAGCAAAATTGATGTATGCTGTAATTACAGCAGGTTACAGAGAAAAAAATGTACCTCACATGTTTGACCATTGTTTTGAATGTTTCTGCACATTACTTATGATTGGTATTGCTTAGAAAGGAGAAAATAGTTTTTTCTGCATATGTAAATTCTGGCAAAAACGGCCGGTTGGGATATATGTTACCTAATGCACTGAATTTTTTATGTAAAGTACTGGAATGTCACTGTAAAATACTTGGTTGGTAAAGACAGATTTAGAGTGATATAAGTGGTTACTCATGTAGTAGAATTTCACAGTTTCACAGTCATTAGGGGCTGGAAGGGACCTTACAGATCACTGGGTCCAGCCCCCCTGCACTTGGGCAGGAAAGACTACTGGGATCAGATGATCCCAGCAAGGTGGGCATCAAGATGCTTTTTGAAGATTACCAGGGTGGATGACTGTTCCACCTCTGGGGGGAGCCTGTTCCAAACCCTCAGCACTCAACTTATAAATAAGTTTTTCCTTATGTCTAGTCTGAAGCGATCCTCAATCAGCTTGTGCCTATTATTTCTTGTCCTCCCCTGGGGGGGCTTGGTGAACAGATGCTCCCCAAGGCCCTGAAGTATGCCCTTGATATACATGTAGGCTGCCACCAAGTCCCCTCTGAGTCTTCTCTTCTCCAAGCTAAACAGCCCCAAGTCTTTCAGCCTTTCCTTGTATGACCTGGTCTCTAGGCCTCCAATCATGCACGTGGCCCTCCTTTGGACTCTCTTGAACTTCTCCACATCCTTCCTGAAGTGCAGCACCCAGAACTGGATGCAGAACTCCAGTTACAGTCTCACCAAGGCCGAGTAGAGAGGGAGGATGACATCCTTAGCCTTGCTCGAGATACCTCAGTAGATACATGCTAGTGTTTGGTTAGCTCTTCCAGCTACGGCATCACATTGGTGGCTCAAATTCATTTTGTTGTCTATCATAACACCCAGGTCTCATTCAGATGTGGTGCTAGCAAGCGGAGCACTGCTGAGCCTGTAAGTGTGTTGTGGAATATTTCTCCCCAGATGGAGCACTTTACATTTCCCCACACTAAAAAACATCTGGTTGAGGTCTGCCCACCACGTGAGCCTGTCCAGGTTGGCCTATATTGCCAACCTGTCTTCAAGTGTGACCACACTTCCCCATATTTTGGTGAACTTTGCTAGTTCACTTTTAATACCCGAATCCATATCGTTGATGAACATGTTGAAAAGCACTGGTCCAAGTACCGAACCCTGAGGGACTTCACTGGTAGCCCTCCACCATGATGATTCAGTTCAATTAATGAATACTCTCCAGGTCCTAAAACTTACCTACCCACCAGACCATAAATTAGTCGAGGCCGCATTAGTTTAATAACTAATATCCAAATTCAGTAATCCACAGAACTAATGTACATGTGCTAACTGGATTCTCCTTAAACAATTTCCTCCCGAAGCCTGAGCAGAGAAGAGACGAGACCCAATTTTCTGGGTATTGACTGTGATGCTGAATAAGGACATTTTAGAAGAACATTAATCAGGTGAAATTGAGAGGAACACAGCATAAATTAAACACTGTAAGAGAAGACTGACTAACTTCAGCCTTAAGAGGCTCAGAATTACTCACAGACAGTGGGTGCATCTACAAAAGATGCTTAATGCACAGTAGCCTAATAACACTTTGCAGTAGCATGCTGGGCAAAAACCATGCTAATACTTTACTGTGCAGTAGCATTAGGTTACAGCACAGTAAGCATCACTAAAAACTGTGCGTCAACACTACTGCACAGTAACTCTAGCTACTTAGTAACTAAAACTAGTACTTCATTAAGTAAGTACTAAATCAAATGTGCAGTAACTACTGTGCATTAATGAATAGGTAAGCATGCCCAACGCCTACCAAATATAATACAGTGCATCTAAACCCTTTTCAGTATTTCTTTCTAGATTTTAAGTGCCCTAGAGTTCTGAACCACAACATTTCCAGTCTCTTCCCTTCTTTCTGCTCCCATATCCTTCTCTTCCTTGTCCACCTGTCTGTAGTACTATGTTCATTTTTAAAACTAACTCATGTTTATGAGTCTAGATAATGGAGTTGCCCAGTTTAATCACATAGCCAGGTTCTGTGCAAGCTGAACCAACCAAGGGATGGTCAAACCAGTAGTGATTTATAGAATGAAGGAGATCCAAGTACGCTCTGTGGACTGTTTGAAGTAACTGGGCCTCATTTAAAATTAATTCCTTGTCATCCTGAAGAGCCTCCTCTACCCACTGTATGTCCAACAATTTACAGTGTGTGGGAGGAGGAAGGAATGGCAAGATCAAATGCCTTTTGCAGGTGTAATGGGACAATTGTTTTGGCCCTTTTTAATCTGTTCAGTCTCTTAAACCATCATTTGGTTGGAAAAGGGCCTTCCCAAGTTCGCTGCACTGTCTAGGGAAATGCTGCCCAGCTACAAGTAGAGACATTCAGTCACTGACCCTATTGCTGTAAGAAAGCTCAGTCCTGCTTAGATCTTGTCCATGTCTCTAATTGGTGGGGATCAACCATTTGGCAGGTGTGATACAAATTCACCCTGTGCCTTCCCCAGGTGCAACTCTGTTATCCTAACCAGTCCTATCTGCTACTCTGTCTTCTGCTTCCTGCTCTGTCTACCACTGTGGCTGCTTCCAGACATCGGGGAAAAAAACCCAAAATGCACTTTACTTTAAATTCGATGCACTCCCGCACTGAGTCAGCACATGCCCAGAAGAGGCAGGGTGTTATTTCAACCTGCTTCTTCAGCATCTCTGTATAGATCGGGTACTTTAATGGGGCTTTTTTGGTGCTTTTATCTAATATCTGATTGAATCAGCTTTAGATAAAAGCACCAAAAAAGCCCGGCTGAGCCAGACTGAAGTAATGTACTGCTTCCTCTGGCAAAGTGTAGGGGGTTTGTTTGGTTTTTTTTTTCTCATGTCTGCAAGCAGCCAGAATTGCCTGTCCCTTCCCCAATCTGCTGCATGCCACACACAGTGGCTACCCAAGAAACTTGTGTCATACATGCTGCATGTTGGCCCATCCTGCTTAGAGTATCTGCAAATCTGGAACTCAGTCCCACAATGCAGCTGCTGAGATCAACAGAGGCATTTATCCCAGAAGTGCTAGTGCACCATTTCCTCTCAGTTCTCATGAATATTGAGGGAGAAAAGGTTTCAAATATGCAGCAGCCAGGAGACTAGAATCCCACTGTATGGAAAGAATAGCTTAACTAAAAATGGGGGCTCTCCTAAATTAGTTACAGTTTATCATAGAATCATAGAAAATTAGGGTTGGAAGGGGCCTCAGGAGGTCATCTATTCCAACTGCTCAAAGCAGGACCATCCCCCCTGGCTTTTTTCAGCTTTGTCTGATTCCAGAATGATTTCAACTACATCATTCCAACCAGCTCTTTGTTGAGCCAGGCCTTAAACTCCTCCAAGGATTTAGTTTTGTGTTATCCAGCCACAAGTCAAAGGTCCACCCAAGCCACAGGGTGAGTGGGGTAAAGAGCAAAGAACAAAGTGACTAGCAACACCTCCATGACCTTTAAATTCCCAGCCTGAAAACCCAAGGCCCATGTAGAGGTGTCAAGTGAGGGTGTCCTCCAGCTCAGATCCAGGGGAAGGTTCAATTTGTCCCACTGTCACCAAAGCAAGGAGCCTTAACCCTAACTAGTCTTGGCAATATAATATTATAGCCCCATTTGTCTCTGAGGTCCTTGGCAGAAGTTACATTTATCACAGGATTAACATGTGAATCACGATAAATTGTAACATGGCACATGTTTAATCAATTTAAAGCACCATAAAATGGCAAACCAGCCACAAAGACATTCCACGTGTGCTTTATATCGAATGTGTGCATTTGCAGTTGCCTGTGGGTTTGTGCAAATTTGCAAGTGCTGGGCAGGGGAAGTCAATCCATCAGGATTTAATATGCACACAGCTTTAATCTTGCTGAATGGGAAAAAGCCATCAGCTTCCCCCAGATCATCACACACAAGGCTGCCCCACACATGAGTTTAAACTTGCTGAGCATGGGGAGCCCAGGATCATGATGACAGGTTCCACACATGCCAACAAGTTAAAAGAGACCCATGGAAAGCATAGCAGCAGGGACCAGTCTCTGATACTTGGCTCCCTGGACTGGAAATTGCATGATAGTGATCTGACAAATTTTATCCCTAACCTATTGTACCATTCATTAAATTATTATCTATAAGTGCCCTGAAGTACAGTCCATAATGTCCTGCAAATTGCTCTCAAGGGAAGTATCCTTTTCATCTCATTTAGCTAAAAGCCAGCTTGTATTCTAAAGCATTTTATCGTGGGAGGTTCCTTTTAATTGTCACTGGCTTGCACTAGGGCTCTCAAAATTCATTTTCTTTTACAAGGAACAAGGAAAAGACTGAGATACCAAGGCGTTTTTTTTTTAAGCATCTCCAAGAATAAGAGGTTTGAGAACAGGTATGTCTTAGCCATTTTGGGACAGCATTAACAGGTCAGTGATCCAGCTGCAAACTCTATTGAGCAACCGTAGAGGACATTAAAGAATGGGTAATGAGTTAACCTCTTGGCGTCAAGAGGTTCAGAGCAACAGCAACTTCCATTTGATGGAGTTAAGAACTCCTTGACATTTTTCACCAATGGGTTAATTTGAAATGGAATGAGAAGTCAGTTTCAGTTACAAGCAGGGGCTTAATAATAAGAGAATGAAAAATTTAGGTCATCTGGAGACCAGCCAGAGTGCAAAATTGTCCTTGAAGGTGCTTTTCTGCTCCAAGGTTGAGAACTGTGGGGTTTTAAACATAATTATATTGGAGAAACTGAGAAGAAATAATAAAACAGCAGACATTTAAATTATTTTGTGTGTGTCTACAAATAAATAAGGAGCTAGTTAGAGAATTACACCTTGGAATGAGAAATGATCAATGCAGAAATGTGCATTTAACCTCTAAACAACAGTGATTAAAAGGTTATGTACTTGTAAAAGGACTCGATAAAGGGACCAGAGAAACAAAGCATAATAAGGAATACACTGAAAAACCACAGACCAAGTACTTGTGTGTTGTCTCTGGGTAAGTCCTAGGAAGTGATTGGTGAGCTCATACAGATGAGCATTTAGAAAAGCAGAGGCTCATTAAGGGCATACCACAGAGAGGCTTGAGGAGAGAAAGAGGTGGCTCAAATTATCTGATGCTGTCAGGTTAAACTCGAGATGCAGTGAAAGCTTAGAGTTAATGTTTAGAATGACTAAAGAATATAGGCTGACTGTGTAATCAATCCTCCACAAATTTACCCATGTCCCAGTCTAACCTTTCAATCTAATTTCACATGCTCTAGCCCTCCCTTTTGAGCTTGCACTAGAGTCATGGAAAGAGGGTCCTTTGCACCTTGAGGAGAGTGCCAGCTACCTGCTTTCCAAGTTTGTTTCTTCAGTTCTGAGATACCCTGAGACAGTGCAAGTTCTGTACCAGTATGATAACCAGGATCAGCTCCCTTCCTGCTGCTACTCAGTTACTTCATTCAAGTAAATATCTTTTATTTGTCATTTTGCCTTCTAAAAACAAGATATGCATCCTATTCAGGACATGCTGTATGCAAGAAAATACAATACATAGCAGCAAGATCCAGTGCATGGAAGTTGAAATGTATCAAACTGAGATGAGAAAGAGGAAATCCCCCACCCCCACCACATACGCACATGCACACGCACTTCAAACAGTGAGATAACCAACAAGTGAAATGCCTTACCAAGCTTTGAAATGGGTTCTCCATCACTAAGAACTTTTAAATCTAGATTAGATGTTTTTTCTAAAAGAAAGACAGTAGCTGAAAAAAAAATAATTAATTTGGTGAATCCTTGCTTCACAAGGGGGTCACAATAATCACTTTAGATCATAAAAACTATGAATGTATGCCTCATCCTTTTTCCTGTATAAAACCCGATTCAAAATATTCAACTGATATGATAATGTTGTTCTTTTCCTGTCTTTGAATTTCAACCTTTTCTAATATTTTTAAAGATTGCAGTAAGGAAGTGGAGCTTAAGAACTGGAAGACAAACTAAAACCCACTCTTTAACCTTTTAAATACCTCATGATTTTTAGGTCTTCTTTGGGTTTCTGCAGACGGTACTTTATGTTCTTAGTGCAATGCAAATGTGACAGTTACAGTATGTAAAAATTATGGGTGTGCTGCAGGCTGGATACTGAGACCACCACCATTTAGTGTAGGTACATTTTAAACCTGTAATATACTATTGGTCCTGTGAGGATCACATATTACTAAGCTGAGAGGAGGTGTTTGGAAAATCTGCTAACTTCTGAACAGTGAATGAGGCCAACAACCCCCCCTCCCCCCCCCCTTCAAAAAACCCAAGGAAAGAATGGAACCTTATTAAGCCAAGTGTCATACTTAAGGTATGGACAGGCATTCATTTGAAGCAGTAGAAATTTATGGGAAATTTGTAGCAGCAAAAAAACATAGGACAAAATTCATGTGCAGCCAATCCAGTGTCTGGTTGTCTGGAGCCCTGCACAGCATGACAAGGATGCATACTACCAGCATACCACAGCTAGGGGCCAGCGTAATCTCACTATGCTTCGCGGGACTACTTCCCCACTTCCTCCCAACACACCCCCATCTCTGGAGGCTTATGAGGATAAACAAGTGCAGAGGAAAGTGCTGACTGGCTAGCTACCCAGGGAACCACACTCACCAGGGGTTTCTCCTCTCCCTCCCCTGTACTGGGAGTGTAGAGTCATAGCCCACTTTGTCAGTTTCCACTGCCAAAGGCTTGACAATTTCAGTCCTTGTCATCAAAAATGCTCTATGGCTCCCAATCTAGCAGCACAGAGAGGTGTACTGAGTGCTGGTCTCGTGCCAGGACACAGCCAAACTATAGCAGTCAGTCACCTAAGTACACACTAAATTCTTACACACTAAACCTAATGAGGATGGCTATAAACTAGGTTCACCAGGGGATGGAGACCAAAGTCCTGAGGTAAGTGGGGAAGTGGGAGACCTGGAGGAACAGCAAGCAGGAAGGGGCAACAGGGGAGGTGTTCTCATACTTCCTGAAAAATCAAGAGTGTTGACCTGTGGGGTCAGGCCAACTCTCAGGATCTCAGTATTGCACTGTTAGACAGGAGGGTGTGACACAATTGCATATATACAAACACACAAATAAATTAGGTGCGCGTGCGCGCACACACACACACACACACTCACTCACTCACTCACTCACTCACTCACTCACTCACTCACTCACTCACTCTACCAGCTCAGGCACATATACATCCAAACCAGCCTAGGCACATGCATACCTATCACCAATTCAAGCACATACACACTACACACTAAAAATTAGACAATCAATTGTCAATACCCAAACACTCACTACACATACACAGATCACTAATTTGTATATCATGCAATGATACACACACACAATCCACCTAAGTTCCTAACTTGGATGGTACAGTGTGTATGTGCATGCTTGGGGTACCTGGGGTACTTGGGGAAAGGTTAAGGTGAGAGAGAGAGAGAGAGAGAGTGTGTGTTAAAGTGTAAGGAGTGAAAGTTGCCAGAACTGGGATTAGAACCGGTGGACTAGTGAGACGCTGGCTGAGGAACTGAGGCTTGGGTTTACTTAAGATCAAGTGGCCCCAGGGTTACTTGAGGTCACTGGTGCAAGGGAAAAAAAAAAAAAAAAAGCCTGGTGGCAAGGAGGAGACAGCCAGAAAAGAGAGAGAGAGACATAAACCTGGGAGCCTTGGGGCTGAAAACTGAGGCAGACAGCTGAGATATTGGTGGGGGGGGAGGGGGGGCAGATAAGTGATGGCAAGGAGACAGCCAGGAAAGAAACTAAGGCAGAAACCTGGTTGCTCAGGGGAAAAGGAAAAGGCAGTGGGGATAAGACAGTGGCAAAGAAACAGGGGGTTTGGAGGCA
Organism: Alligator mississippiensis; assembly: GCF_030867095.1. Classification (NCBI taxonomy): domain Eukaryota; kingdom Metazoa; phylum Chordata; order Crocodylia; family Alligatoridae; genus Alligator; species Alligator mississippiensis. Next base: position 218,797,250 of record NC_081824.1, on the reverse strand, counting down.
GAGAGGAGCTCAGGACAGGTGTTGGAGGTGGCAGTGAGCCAGAAGCAGGAGGGGGAGAAATGAGACAGAAGTTAGAGGGGCGAGGAGCAGAGATTGGAGCAGGGCCAAACCATAGTAAAGCAAAACCCAACTTAGGGATCCAAATAACAGTTTTATTACACAGACAACACACTACACAGCCCCTTGAAGTTATTGGTTCACACACACACACACACACACACACACACACACACAATGGCAGGAGGAGAAAGAGACTCAGTGGCAGGGTTGAAGTCCAGGTACGAAAGAGAGGCGGAATCCAAGTCCTTGGTTGAAGAGGGGGTGGGGGTGATAGCTACCTAACCAGGCTGGAAAGGGGTCCTTGTCCAGTAGGTGTTGTCCAGAGGCGAGGGTCGCCAGCAGGGCCTTTGGGTGGATAGGTGGTGTGGCATGGTGCTGGTCCAGATGGAGAGGGCGTCCCAAAGAGTCAGTCTTCACTACCCCTTTTATGGGGCAGACTACCTCTGATCTCCTATGGGGAGGGCCTGTCCAAGCAATGTCAGTCCTGTCCCAGAGGGCTCCAGGTGTTCTTACTGAGCATGTGCAGCCTTGGCACAACAGTGGGTTGCCTCATCTTTTTTTTCCTGAATGCTGACTGTGGTTCCAATGGCTGGGTCCTTGGTCCAGGTATTGGTGTTGATGGTTCAGTCATTCAGAGGGAGCTATTTTTAGACCTACTGCCATTGTCTCTCAAGCACCCTCATTCATCCCCATTCATTCAGGAACCAAGTTGCATAGGAGGGGTAGGTGTTAGTCATGGGTTACAGAACTGGGCCTGGGGACAGGATGGAGGCTTGACAAACAAAATGGAAACTTGACATGACTTATGCTAACTTACATATGTAGGCCTAAATCATATAGTACCAGTAAAACAGTAACATAGAACAGTAAAAATCAATATAAACATAATAATTATACAATGTAAAGAAGGAAAAAAACCAAAACAAATACACCTTGCTACCAAAATAAAATGCTGAAGCTTATCCTATGTCTTGGCTCACTTATACTTATCCATAGGGAATAGAGAGGGAAAGAAAAAGTCAGAAATGGTTGGGGAAGGGGAGGGAATGCATTTTAAAAGAAAAACAAAAAAAAGAAAAACTGTGGGTTTTGCTACAAGAGCAATCAACTAGTTACTGGTGCCTGCACATGAAAGCACAGAGCCTGGGAAACAAGCAGGAAGAATTGGAAGTCCTTGTACAGTCATGGCACTATGACGTGATTGGAATAACGGAGGCTTGGTGGGATAGCTCGTATGACTGGAGCTCACATGACTGTCATGGATGGGTACAAACTGTTCAGGAAGGACAGGTAGGGGAGAAGAGAAGGAGGAGTTGCACTATAGGTAAAAGATCCATATGATTGCTCAGAGCTCCAGTATGAAACTGGAGATGGTCTGTTGAAAATCTCTGGGTTAGGGTCAGAAGGGAGAGCAACAAGGGTGATGTCATGGTGGGGGTAAGCTATGGATCACCAGGCCAGGAAGAAATGGTGGATGAGGCTTTCTTCAAACAGCTAGTGGAAGCTCCCTGGTAGCAGGCCCCGATTCTTGTGGGGGACTTCAATCACCCTGACATCTGCTGGGAGGGCAATACTGCAGTGCACAGGCAATCCAGGAAGTTTTTGGCGAGTACCGGGGACAACTTCCTGGTACAAGTGCTGGAGTAGCCAATTAGGAGCCATGCTCTTCTTGACCTGCTGTTCACAAACATGGAAGAATTGGTGGGGAATATAGTAGTGGATGGCAACTTGGGCAGCAGTGACCATGAGATGTTTGAATTCAAGATCCTGAGGAAAGGAAGGATGGAAAGCAGCAGAGTAAGGACCCTGGACTTCAGAAAAGCAGAAAATCTCACTCAGGGAACTAATAGGCAGGATCCCCTGGGAGGGCAGTCTGAAGAGGAAAGGAATCTAGGAGAGTTGGTTGCATTTAAAGGGGACAGGAACTAAAAGTATTGCTCAGGTGTGCAGGGATGAAATCAGAATGGCCAAGAATTGGAACTGAAGCTAGCAAGAGATGTGAAGGGTAACATGAAGGGTTTCTACAAGTATGTCAGCAACAAAAGGAAAATCAGGGAAAGTGTGGGTCCCTTACTGAATGGGATGCATCTCCAGTAAATCCAAAGAAATGATTCTCCCACTTTACTCAACACTGGTGCGGCTGCAGCTGGAGTATTGTGTCCAGTTCTGGGTGCTGCACTTCAACAAGGACATGCTAAAGCTCGAAAGGGTCCAGAGGAGGGCCACCCACATGATCAGGGACTTGCATGGCAAGCTCTATGAGGAGAGGATGGGGGGGGGTCTCAGACTCTTCAGCCTAGAGAAAAGAAGGCTGAGAGGGGACCTGATTGCGGCTTACCACTATATCAGAGGTGTACATCAGGAGATCGGTGAAAAAATGTTCACCAGGGTGCCCTGGGGGAAAACTAGAAACAACGGTCACAAACTCCTGGAAGATAGTTTCAGGCTGAACATTAGGAAAAACTTCTTTACAACTAGGGTGTCCAGACTACGGAACAAGCCTCCCCAAGAGGTGGTGTAATCATCTACCCTAGAGGTCTTCAAGAGAAGACTGGACAGTCACCTGGCTGGGGTCGTCTGACCCCAGATGTCTTTTCTGCTCATGCAGGGGTCTAGACCCGATGATCCTTCGGGGTCCCTTCCAACCCTATGATTCTATGGGAACTTATGGGCAGGATCCCCTGGGAAGCCAGATTGAGGGGCAGAGGAGCCTAGGAGATCTGGCTGTACTTTAAAGAAGCCTTACTGAGAGTGCAGGAACAAACCATCCTGATGCACAGGAAGTTTAGCAAATATGGCAGAAGACCAGCTTGGATTAGCAGGGAACCCTTCAATAAATTAAATCACAAAAAAGGAAGCTTATAAGAAGTGGAAACTTGGACAAATAACTACGGAAGAATATAAGAGCATTGCTCGGGCATTCAGGGATGAAGTCAGGAAGGCCAAAGCACAACTGGAGTTGCAGCTAGCAAGCAATGTGAAGAGTAACAAAAAGGGTTTCTATAAGTAAGTCAGTAGCAAGAGGAGGATCAGGGAAAGTATGGGTCTCTTACTGAATAGGGGAGGCAACCTTGTGACACAGGATGGAGAAAAGGCTGAAGTGCTCAATGCCTGTTTCACGTCAGTCTTCACTGGCAAGGTCAGCACCCAGACTACTGCACTGGGAGGAGGTGAGCAGCCAACAGTGACAAAAGAACAGGTTAGGGACTATTTAGAAAAGCTGGACATATACAAGTCCATGGGACTGGATGGGATGCACCTGAAGGTGCTGAGGGATTTGGCTGATATGATTGCAGAGACAATGGCCATCATCTTTGAAAACTCATGGTGATCAGGAGAGGTCCCAGATGACTGGAATAATGCCCATATTTAAGAAAGGGAAAAAGGAGGATCCAGGGAACTACGGCCCAATCAGCCTCACCGCAGTCCCCAGAAAAATCATAGAGAAGATCCTCAAGGAATCCATTTCTAAGCACTTGGAGGAGGAAGAGTTGATTGGGAACAGTCAGCATGGATTCACCAAGGGCAAGTCATGCCTGACCAACCTGTGTGCCTTCTATGATGAGGTGACTGGTTCTGTGGATGCGGGGAGACAAGTGAATGTGGTATACCTTGATTTTAGCAAGGCTTTTGATATGGTATCCTACAACAATCTCTCAGGCAAGCTAAGGAAGTACGGGCTGAATTAATGGACTGTAAGGCAGATAGAAAACTGGCTGGAGAATCAGGCTCAGAGAGTAGCAATCAATAGCTTGATGTCTAGTTGGCAGCCAGTATCAAGTGGAGTCCCCCAGGGGTCGGTCCTGGGACCAGTTTTGTTCAATGCCTTCTTCAACAACCTGGAAGATGGTATGGAGTCCACCCTCAGCAAGTTTGTAGATGATACCAACTTGAGGGAGTAGTAGATAGGTTGGAGGGTAGGCCTAGATTCAGAGTGACCTAAACAAATTGGAGAATTGGGCTAAAAGAAATCTCATGAGGTTCAACACGGACAAGTGCAAAGTCCTGCACTTAGGACGGAACAACCCCATGCACCAGCACAGGCTGGGGACTGACTGGCTGGGCAGCAGCTCTGCAGAAAAGGACCTTGGGGTTACAGCGGACAATAAACTGAAAATAAGCCAGAAATGTGCTCCTGTTGCCTAGAAGGCTAATGGCATACTGGGTTGCATTGGTAAGTGTGTTGCCAGTAGGTCAAGGGAAGTGATTCTTCCCTTCTATTCTGTACTGGTGAAGCCACATCTTGAGCACTGTGTTCAGTTTTGGGCTCCCCACTATGGAAAGGATGTAGACAAATTACAGAGAATCTATTGGAGGGCAACAAAAATGGTGAGGGGGCTGGGGCCCATGACTTATGAGGAGAGGCTGAGGGAACTGGGCTTATTTAGTCTGCAGAAGACTAGACTGAGGGGGGATTTAATAGCAGCCTTCAACTACTTGAAGGGAGGTTCCAATGAGGCCAGAGCTGGGCTGTTCTTAGTGATGGCAGATGATAGAACAAGAAGCAACAGTCTCAAGCTGCTGCAAGGGAAGTTTAGGTTAGATATTAGGAAGAATTTTCTCACTAGGAAAATTCCTAGTTTTTCCGGAGAGGTGGTAGAATCTCCAACCTTGAAGACTTAAAACCCGGCTAGACAAAGCTTTGGGTGGGATGATCTGGTTGGCGCTGGTCCTGGTTTGAGCACGAGGTTGGACTAGATGACCTCGTGACATCCCTTCTAACCTGAATTTTCTATGATTCTGACTCCTGTTCCGATTCTCCCTGTGCTTCAAGAGATGGGCTGATGGGTCTTCCCTTTGCCCCAGCCATGGTCTTTCTAAATTACAGCAGTTGGTCATTGGGCAAAACTCATGTTCAGCTTCTTTTCTTGCTCTTCCTCAGCTTCAGGAGGGGCTGATGGCTCTTCCCTTTGCTGTAGGCATGATTTTCATGAATTATAGCAGCTCACACAGACCTACCCATGGCATCACCCTGCAGAGCTCTGACACTGGCTCCACTTCAGGAAAGGTGCCAAAGAACCTCCTCTTCATGGCATTTTCCATGTGTAAAAGCCTAAAGCTGACTTCTTTTGAAGTCCTTGGACACAGTGTCAAACACCCACAAGTTCCTGCTGTGCGACCCTCCTTGGCTTGCAGATAGCATCAGAGATGCTCATGCAACAATAACAGGTTTTTTGGGTTTTTTTGCAAGGTAGGAGGGTTCGGGATGTTGAGTTCTTGTCATATTTTTAGGGGCAGGAGGGATTTTATTCTGTACACTAAGACAGAGCTCAGAAGCAGCTCCATATGGTAATCTATGAGACTAGCTCCATCTCTCTGGAGCAGCAGTTTGGTGTGACAGACAGACAGACTTCCTGGGACTGGGGTGGAGGTGCCAGGGTTACAGTTTCCTGGATTGCTGGAGGACCAAGCCACACCCTACAGTGCTACACATAACCATACAGGTGATTACAATGTGGTGGTAGAAATTATAATGCTGCTGAGAAGTTGCTGTTGGAAAACGTTAACATTTTGTTGTGGACAAACCAGCATATTTTCTCCATGACAAACTGCTTGAACAGTTGTATATTCACTTTTTGCAGTGCTAAAGGGCATATATTTCTTGCTACAAATATAGCACCAGCCTATCCATAGTCTTAGCAAACTCAAAGGACATTTTTTAATTCTCTCAATGCATGTCAAATGCCGAAAAATTCTCAACTTATTTTTCTAATGTGTCCTTCTATTATAGAAGCACAGCCTTGCCTAATAAAGTCACAATCTAGAATGCAGATACATGTTTTAAGACATATGGATAAGGCTACATTTGATTGCAAAAATGCATTCTCATTTACAGTTTCAGATGCCAGAACCAATCCACTTTGACAATTTGTGATCCTGTCTTTGGGTCTGATTTTACAAGTTGCCAAGCAACTCCTGGAGCCGGCTGGGCTCTCAACTCCCACTAGCTTCAAAGGGCACAGAGGCGGCATAGCACCCTTCATGAGGCACTCATGCTCTGGGCCAGATTCTTACATGCATAAGCATTTTATCACTTCTTTGATATGTTCCCAAATCATGTGCCTATAGATATTTTGAGAATCCCTGTTTATAAGCTATTTACAAAAGAAAAGTTGACTGGAAAACTTATTCTTCCAGGACTTGATCCATACTTTTTAAACAATGCCATCTATAACAACAAATGGAAACAATGAGAAAGAGATTTGGATATAGGTAGAATTTAGAAGCATAGGTTATTGGACACACTTGATAACATGTAATGGTATATCAAGTGTGTCCAATAACCTATGCTTCTAAATTCTGCCTATATCCAAATCTCTCTCTCTACATATATATATTGTTTAGAGTGTTTTAAAAATAATATCCACTTTATCCAGTGTACTAACCAGTTGGTCATACCACAGTGATAAGAGCCAGAGATACATGTAGACAGAAGTGTTGAGGCCTGATTTTCAGGACTAAAAACTTATCTCTTTCTGAAGTTGATGGGAATAGCAAGTCAACAGTGTTATAAATTTCCCACTACTTTCTCTGAGTACACCCTAAAGCAGGGGGATCAGACATATAGCCCCACAGGCTGGATACAGCCTGCAAAGCCTACCATCTGTCCCCTGGTGCTGCCCCTGGGTCTGATCAGACCCATGTGGAGCATGGTGCATGCTTGTGGTGTGAAGCCAGTCTGCAGACTGGATCAGGCCCAAAGACCCCCTCCCTTTCCTCTACCGCTTCCCCCTCTACCAGCATACCTGATCTGGCAGCTGCTTCAGCCAGTCTGGGACTGGCGCAGATACCAATGCGGCAAAAACAGGTGCCCTACATGGTGCAGTCCGACTAGGGTGTGCTGTGCACAGTGACCACCCTACCTGGACTGTGCCATGATGGCTCTGCATGTGGTACAGGTTCCAGACTGGCTGGAACAGGTGCCACATTCAACATGGTCCCAGAGCTGCCTCAGCCGGCATGTGTGGTATAATTTGGGCACGGAGGCAACATGCTATGGACGGACTACATTGCATGTGGTGTCAGTTCTGTTCAGGGATCTGCACTGATTCCTAACTGGCTGGAGTGGCCACCGGATCAGTTATGCTGGGGGGAGGGAAAGGAGAAGGAGGGTCTGTGGGCCCCATGCTATCCATCTAGTCCATGGGGCTGGATGAATTTGATACCCCAACCCTAAAGCCAGTCCAAGGTATAGCATCTAGAAGCCCTGGCTCCTTCCATCCAAGACCTTAGTGTTTTGGTCTCTAACCTTTGCTTGCTATCCATGGCCTTGCCTCAGAGAGCTACCATCCAGTGCAGCTCCTGGGAGAAGGACAGCTGCCTCAAAGGGGAAGGTAATACACCTCCAGTTCCAAGCAGCAGAACAGACAGGTCTTCTTCAATAAAAGCAGCTTGGGGAGTTGGGGGAGGGGAGCAGGGCTAGGAAGGGCTAGGAAGCAAAGGTCACAGAGCAAGAAGATTTGGCTCCCCTCCAAAGTTAAGCAGGCCCTCTGTTCCCAGCCCATTGTGCACAACCCTAGATAGTGGATACCCTAAAGGTAGCTCAGATGTTTTCTCTCCTGTCTGCACAGCTTTGAAGAACCACCCGGCTGTTCTCTTGCTTCAGGCTCGTTCACTTACGGCCCAATATCCCGCTTTTCAGGTTTTTGTATCCATTATGATGCTTATTTTCCTCAGCTCCATGGATGCCTCCTGGTGACATTCCAAATCCATGCAAGAGGTCCTGGAAGGGACCTCATAAGATCATCTTGTCCAGCTCATGCTCAAGGCAAGATCAGCCCTGACCAAACCATCCCAGTCAACTGTCAACAGGCCTATTTTCTTCCTTCATTACTGGACATACATCTCATCTCATCACCTCCTGTATGCAGGCAGCTCTGGGATCTGGCAGGGATTCCATTAATCCTTCTTTCCTTGTGCACCATCTGGTGAGGAAGTGAGGCATGTAACATGAATGCAACGTGAACACATAAAACAGAAACATCACAATAAAGCCCATAGTCTGTCATACATGGCACCTGTGAAAAATTAGTCTCAGGTTTTCATGGAAAAATTTATAAAGCTCTATTTTTACTAACTTCTATTGGGCCAAGAAAAGAAACTATGCTTCCAACCATAAAAACCAGCCTCTAATGGTCCAAATATGGTAAAGAAAAAGAATAACCCCACTCCCCACCCAAACAAACACTGAATTTGACGACTTGAAAACTCAGTGGGACTAATTTATTTACAACACATCTGCATCTTGTATGTCCTCATTTTTGAGATTCAGCTTTTGTGACGTAAATTAATTTGCAATATGGAAAGGTGAGAAAATGGATTTGTGCAGTACTCAAGTGTGCATCGAAACTATGGGATATAATTACACAGGAGTCACAGTGCTGACATATTGTTTGAGGAAAGGCTTCTGTCAGATGCTAAATGCAGTAGAGACACATTTCAGATGCTCATGAGAAAATACAATAATACATCTAGGAGCTTAAGCATCGGAGACTTATGGAGTCTCAGAGACTCCAAATGCAAAAAACAAGAAAATTATGTTCCCTTCTCTAGATCAGAAGGCCTTATTGCAACTGTTTTCTTCCACAAGTAATGATTTAAAAAAAAAAAGCATTCTAAATATTTTTTTCTAAATTGTACAAAACAAAAAACCAAAAGGCAATAGTATAAAAATTAGGAAGTGTGAGAATTGACTACTTGTGCTAGGCTGCCATGCTGAGATGGAAGGAACTATCCAATAGAACTGCAAAAACACTTTGAAAAAGTCTGTTGTGCTTTAGGAACTCCAGAAACTCCTGCCAATTCCTTTTAAAAAATACATTGCTGAGTCTCTGCATGAATGCACAAGCTACACTACAGAGAGTTGACACTTTTTAGCTGCCAGCATGGCATTTGAAGAAACTGTGGGTGTTTATAAAGAGAACAATATTATGTGGGAGAACATGGAAATAAAAAATAGGGACTGGTATATTTTGTGCATTACAAAGTACTACACATACCACTGCAAAATCTTTTAAAGGGATACCAGGGGACTTCAAGGGGATGCCCTTTTTCCCCACTCAGCTGGTTCTGGCTGGAGGGTTAAGACCTACACATGTTCTATCCACACCTGAAGAGTATCTTTATACACCTTAATAAAAGTGCAAGCCCAAGTTGGCTTACCATGTTTGGTTATTTACAACACGCAGCCTTTCCCAAAATATAGCTGCTGGAAACTGGGGTGCGCATTGTAAGCAAGGAAATGTGGGAATAGCAGTTCCAGCCTCCGCTGCCGGAAAGTGAAAGAAACACTGCACATGGGGCTCCCTGTCTGCTGTCTGGGCACACTTTCTCTCTTCCCCTGGCAAAAGCAAGGAAAGATCTTTTTTATTTCATTCAGTCTTTCAAACCCAGGTGCATATCTTATTTGGGGACATGGTATTTCTAAGATCAGGAAAATAAGAAATTTGTTAAGTTATAATACTTCGCTTGGTTCAATTTTTGGTCTTCAGCTAAAAGCCGAGAAGATGGCTAACACGAAAAAATTACAAGTCTTTTCATAAAGTAGGAGAACAGATTTTCTTATTCTTATATACAATAAGAGAGAAAAATGGCAAATACTTCACCGGTATTATTAAAGTGTCAATGATGTAAGTGGAAAATTGTGTGTTTGGCTCTCCTGAGCAACATTAGGAAAGAAGAACAGGCGAGGTTCTACCTTCAACACTTTCTTTTTCTTAATTTTTTTCCAACTGGCTCCAAGAGATTTAAAGGTAATCAGAAACTCTCCTATAGTATTTTGGGACAACTGAAAAAACCTTCATGTCAATAACCGAAGGGAAAAATTTCCTCCCAACAAAGAAATAAAAGTTCCAGTTTTAAGATGCATTCACAGAAAACAGGCTAGAGGCCTGCAGTATAGTTTAATGTCCCACTGCTTACAGGTTGAATCTTTTTCATACCCTTCCCAAATACCATCACTGGTTGGGTGGCCATGTGTGAAGGTTGCTCAGAAGCAATACCTTTTCTGTATCAAATCCAGATTATGCATTCTCCTTCAAGTGACACAGATGGGGTAGAGCAGATGAACATGGAGCAGCCATTAATAAGCAGGGTCACTCTCAGGTGACCATTTTGGAAATGTACCAGTCCTGTGAGGAAGCTGCTTATGGGCTTTCCTTAGTGCTTCTAGCACCTTGACTGAGCAGCTTTTGTCAGCCAATTCTCCAAAACCAATTTAAGCCAACTTTATTGCTCTTTTGTGCAGCGTTAGTGACAAAAATGGCAGCAGTGTTGGCCAGGATGTGATCCTTGTACAATACTGCAAAAAAATGGAGGCATACAACTTCAATTAACAAAAGTATAACTATGGTTCTTATTCAGAAAAGTAATTACACACATGCTTAGCTTAATACATACATCATAAATGGCTCCACTGAAACCAGTGGTACTTTTCACAATACGCACATGATTTAAAAGACAAGGATGCGATGAACAGGGGCCCAAGAGCTTAATCATAGAAAAAGCATGAAAACATAGCACCACTCCTGAGAGATTTCTTTCTGTGGTTTTTCAACTTGCACCATTATCCATGGAAAACAGATTCAGAGATTTTAAGACCATAAGAGTAACTATTGTGGATATCATAGTCCAGGGGTGGCCAACCTGCGGCACAAATGCCGCTAGTGGCATGGAAACTTCTGTCTATGGCATGAGCAGATTGGAGAGGGACTAGGCAACACACTGTCAGATAAGGCAGGGTGCAGAAAAGAGAGCTGCACATTGGGCAGGGAGCACAGAGCAGGAAGCAGAAACAAAGTAGAAAGCAAAGCAAGACTGAGCATGGAAAGGAGATCAATGGCACTCAGGAAGGGTGTGGGACTCATTTGGCCTGCCATAAATAGGTTGACCCCCACTCATATAGTCTGATATATTGCAGGCCACAGAAACTTGTGTCCAGCAATTTCTGCATCAAACCCATAATTTCTGTTTAAACTACAGCTTGCTATATTTTCTCACATAACTCACACCTTTTCCCCAAAAATCAGTGGAGGAAAACTGGGGTGCACATTATATGCGAAGAAAAGGCTCCCCACAGAAATTTGGAAGGAAAAAGGTGGGGGATGGGGGAGGAGGAGAGGGCAGAACAGTGGTGGCATTAATTGCGGTGACTTTGGGACCCATAGCAATTATCACTGCCACTGCTCCTTCCCTCTACCACCAAATTTCTGGATCTATGGAAAGCCCCGCTGCTGAAACACATCAAATCAGGTTGGCATACAGGGTTGGTCCTTGGCTGGAGCATAGGGTCCAACTCTATGCTGGTTCTGAAGCCATGTGCTATTGTCAAAATAAAAGTGATGGATCCATGAACTGCCTGCACCGGGTCAGCACCAGCATCCGGCCCGCAGCCCCCACCTCCAGTGCCCCACCCCTTAGTTACCTGTACTCTAAGGTACATCTTTTTTTTTTCATTCTTGAGGTTTAAAAAATTGGATGCCTGTACACCAATGACAGGAGCCTGGAGAACAAGCAGGAGGAGCTAGCCCTCCTGCTCTCTAGTGGGCAATATGACCTGGTAGGGATCACAGAGACGTGGTGGGACTCCTTGTATGATTGGAGTATAGCTGTAGAGGGCTACATCCTGCACAGAAGGGACCAAGCAGGGAGAAAAGGTGGATGTGTCACTCTCTATGTGAGGGAGTAGTACACCTCTCTGGAGGCTGACTTTGGCTTCAAAGATAAGCAGCTTTAAACCCTCTGGGTCAAGCTTTGGGAGGGGTGGGGGGCAGAGGCGAGGTGAGAGAGACCTAACTGTGGGGATTTTCTACAGGCCACCAAACCAAGGGGAAGAGCTTGATCTGGAGTTCTCTAAAGAACTGAGAGGCTGCACGTGCAAGGGACTTGGTTGTCATGGGCAACTTCAATTACCCAGACAGATTGGGAGGAACACTTGGCTAGGTCAGATTGGTCATGTAGCTTCTTAACTATAATTGAGGAGCTCTTTCAGACCAAGAAAGTGCAGGGACCAACCAGAGGTACCACTCTCCTAGACTTGGTCTTGGTCAAAGGAGATGATCTGATGCGTGGCTTGAACATTGCAGGTAGCCTAGGTGACAGTGACCATGAGCTCATCAGGTTCACTTTCCACCGCAAGGCTGACAAATCAACTAGCAGGATTAAAGTCCTGGACTTCAAAAACGCTGACTTCAACAGGCTCAGGGCATTAGTAGGGGGGGCAATGTGGGACCAGGGACAGAAGGTGAATGGGGTGCACAAAGATGGTCATTCCTCAAGGACAGTCCTCGAAGCATGAAAGAAAACTGCTCCCACGAAGAGGAAAGGTAGCAGAAGGGCTGGCCAGCCCTCCTGGCTCAGTAAGGACATCCTGGTCCTCTTGAAAAAGAAAGAAGAGACATACACACAGTGGAAGCTAGGGACAGTCCTCAAGGAGGACTATACAACAGTGGTCTGCACTTGTAGGGAAATGATTAAGAAAGCTAAGGCGGCGACTGAGTTTGAGTTAGCCAAGGGAGTCAGGGACAATAAGAAGTCCTTCTTTAGGTATATAGGGAGCAGCAGGAAAACAAATGGAAGCATGAGGCCCCTGCTCAACCCCTTGGGACAGCTGGTAACGGACACTCAGGAAAAAACTGAACTCTTGAATGCCCAATTTGCTTTGGTATTTCACCAAACCAAGGGGAAAGACAAGTGAAATAAGGATCACAGGGGGCCATGGTGGGAATGACAGCCTTCCCACTGTGGAAGTTGAGCTGGTGCAAAACCAACTAGAAAAGCTAGACATTTATAAGTCAGCAGGACCAGATGGACTTCACCCAAGGGTGCTGATGGAGCTGGCTGAGGTCATTGCAGAACCCCTGGCAAAACTCTTTAAAAAATCATGGCACACAGGGGAGATCCCTGAGGATTGGAAGAGGACCAACATTGTGCCCATCTTCAAGAAGGGGAAGAGGGAGGACCCGGGCAACTACAAGCCAATCAGCTTAACCTCTATCCCAGGGAAAATCCTGGAAAAACTCATTAGAGAATTAAAGAATCTATGTGCAATACGCTCGGTGAGGGTAAGATTCTGAATGACAGCCAGCATGGCTTCATCACTGGTAGATCTTGTTTTACCAATCTCATCTCCTTCTACAAACAGGTTTCTTGCCACCTGGACATGGGAGAGAAGGTTGACATTATATACCTAGACTTCCCAAAGGCTTTTGACTTAGTATCCCATGATATCCTTCTGGAAAAATTGGAAGATTGGGGGCTTAACTGCTCAACAGTTCAGCGGGTGGAAAACTGGCTGCATGGTAGGACCCAGAGAGTTCTCATGAAAGGATCTGTGTCATCCTGGAGAAAAGTGGCCAGTGGTATCCCTCAGGGGTCCATGCCTGAACTGCTGCTTTTCAACATCTTTATCAATGATTTGGATGTGGGGGTGAAAAGCTCCCTGGCCAAGTTTGTGGACAACACCAAGTTATGGGGGAACACGGTCATGCCAAAAAATAGGTTGCAGATACAGGTAGACCTGGACAGGCTGGAGAGTTGGGCGGACCGGAATCAGATAAAGTTCAACACTCAGAAGTGTAAGTTGCTCCATCTGGGGGCAAACAATCCCCAACATACTTACAGGCTTGGGGGCAACAGTTTGACTTGCACCATGGCGTAAAGGGACCTAGAGGTAGGGAGCGACCATCATGTGAATGAGCCGGCAGTGCAATGCTGTGGTCAGGAGGACAAACAACACTCTGGCATGAATTAGCCACTCCATCTCATGCAAAACTAAGGAAGTGATACTCCCACTGTACTCTGCACTCGTGAGACTGCAGCTGGAGTACTGCATCCAGTTCTGGGCGCCGCACTTCAACAAGGACGTAGAAAAACTTGAGGAGGTCCAAAGGAGAGCAGCCTGTATAATCAAGGGCTTGCAAGAGAAGCCTTACGAGGAGAAGCTGAGGAACCTGGGCCTCTTCAACGTACAGAAGAGAAGGCTGAGAGGGGACTTGGTAGCGGCTTACTGCTACATTGGGGAAAACATCAAGAACTCGGTGAACAGCTGTTCACCAGGGCACCCCTGGGGAAGACCAGGAGCAATGGATACAAACTCCTGGAAGGCCACTTCAGGCTCAGTTCCAGGAAAAACTCCTTCACAGTCAGGGTGATCAGACTGGAATACACTCCCTCCAGTGGTGCTGCAGTCACCTACCCTGGAAATCTTTAAAAGGAGACTGGATATTCACCTCACTGGGGTCACTTGACCCCAGTTGTCTTTTCCTGCCTATTGCAGGGGGACTGGATCCGATGATCTACAAGGTTCCTTCCAACCAATAACAATCTATGAATCTATATATGGGGTTGTACAATATACAACAAATATGGTATCTTTTAAATACACATCCACTTAGGATTCAAATGATGGAGAATCTACCATATCCTTAGATATATTTTTCTACTACCAATTAACTTCACTGGTAAAAAAACTGTATGTTTGAGGTGATCTGGCTTCAGCGTCTAACCACTGACCTCACTATCTTCTAAATAAAACATTTTAATAATTCATAACTCATGACTATTTGAAATTAAAATGATCTGATTTGCTGATAACAACAACAACAACATTTTTCTGAACTGGCATTCAGACTGCCACACTCCAGTTACTCCTACTTCCTTGCTACACTGATATAATTCAAACCTGTTTTTACAGTGTACTCAAAATCAAAAATGATGTGAAGCATGTGACTTGCTTCTCAGTCACATGTCTAATCTTTAGGCATATATTTTGTGTGGGGTACATTGCAACTTTATTTGGAATGCTTGACAAGTAATTCTTTATTGCTTTTTATGGGAAAGCACTCAGTTGAACCAAAACACCATAGGCAGTCTATGTGGTAAATTTGCAGAAACTGGTTTAACACAGCAAATAAAAATGATTCTTTGGTATACTGTTTCCTTTCATTTAAGAAGTATGCAAGAAATTATGCTCTTTAGATTGGCATTTAAAACCTCTTTAACTTTTCCAGCAGTAATTATCTATAAAAAAAGATTTAATTGCAGAGAGGAAAAAAAAAAAAGCAGAACTTCCTTCTTTTACAATGAGCTGTATGGTAAAATGTTCACAAGTGCTTATAACCTAGGTCCCAATTTCAAAAGTGATTTAGAAGTTTAAGTGTCTAAATGAGGTTAGAATTTTAAAAGGTACCTTGATTCCTAATGCCCACTGACATACATGCAAACATACATTAAAAAATCTAGCCCTATATCATTTTTAGAAATCAATGTAGGTGCTGTTGAAAATTCTACTTAAAAGGTATCTACTCTGTAATCAGAATATCCATTAAAAGATAAACAGACCTTATTAAAATAATTCTATTTATTTGCATTTTTTTTAGGCTGGAGTGTTCTCTTAGGCATAGTCTTGATGACTCAGTATAAGTATTTTAACTACTTCAGTATTTTAACTGTTTCAATTTATGTTTACCATAGTAACATCTTACTTATTTACATTGTCTATTTACATATTGCCAACTCTGTCAGGTCAGATTTAAAAGGTATGATTATTTTACATACTGACTAACAAATACAACTTTACTGTAGATTGATGGACACTCAAGCTTCAGTTCTAATGAACTGGGTGATACTTTCATGAGTACAAAGAATAAGGACACCAACAGTTTCATGATACGTTTTAATAAGTGAAAATTATTTGATTTCACTTTTTATACAATTGTTATATGTAACATGTATATGTACCATTCCAGTTGCAATGTTTTTGATCTATGGAATAACAAAATGAAACCTATACTTTATATACATGTGCAATTCTGAACAAGTCCTGAGTAATTTGAAAGCAGTATTAGTAAAATCTTGTATCTGTGCAACTAAAATTCAGGTAAGATAGAATTACACTACAGCAAAGAAATCACCTTTAAAAAATATACAGCATTTTGCATTAGGTTTGTGCATCACTGTGAGCTCAGTACAGTGCACAGTATACAGTTACATTCCACATCATTAGAATATGTGAAAATGCTGACCTCATTCTTGAATTACTATTGCTTCTTCTTTTTTTTTTTTAAATGAATGGTAAGTGATTCATTCTGCTTCTGTATAATCAAGCGTGGAAGACTTTTACAGGGTTGAAGTTAAAGTCCTCTGCAGTACATATTTTGTAAACATTCAACTCATAGGTCCTTTAATTCTTAGAAAAAAAAATTATGAAGCCAAATAGTTAATCTGTGTTTCCCTTGGACAAATACATAACAACAGAATGTAAGGATCAACTCAAATGCCACAATATGCAATGGAAAAAAGAAAAAGAAAAGAAAAGATGAAACAGTTTGGATAGAATCTAAAAAGAAACTGAATGCTACAAAAATTGCCCTCAGGAATCAGGAGATAATCTTGCACTACTGTAATGAATTGTCTGAGCAAATATAAAGGACAAACTTCCAAACACGGCATAAGAATTAGAATTTTTGTATGTCATTACTTGAGCAAGTAGCAGTAACAAATGTTTGCATATCCCATGCCAAGAAAAGGCAGGCACTAAAGATGAGAACTGTTAAAGGATGAGGGTTAGCTTTGTTGCATATCCGTTTTTAACTGGCAAAGTTTCTGATGAAACATTTCTAGGCAGGGAAACTATTTTTTTATTTGCATTTTTCTCACAGCACATAATGAAAGGCACCACTTTGGATTTTGCTCTGCTGATAAAGAATCCTTGGCACCACAGTTAGCCGGTCCCATGACTGCTGTAGTCAAACACTCCTTTCTTGAAGAAGGGTGAGAATTCACAGATGGTGTGTTTTGACAGGGTGAGTCCCACTTTATCAATGTGTAATGGAGAGGATGGAGACTTGAGCATTGCAGAAAAAAAGTTTCTGAGGTAATTCTGTGGAAAGAAAACCACAAGGTCATAATGTTTTCAAAAATTATTTTGCACCCTTTTCAACAACTGCTTTGAAGAGCCGATTAAAAGATAACATAACGGAAGACAGAATCTCAACTGGACTTTCCAAAGTTCAGTAATCAACAACGTTCAATCCCGTACCCATAAACTTGTGTCTGAAATGTTTGTGTTATGATCAGGCAATACAAAGGAAATGTATGATGCCTTTTTGCCAAACTCGATCAATATTTAACTCTACTCTTATAATAATACTTTCTGACAAGAATGGGCTACCAATATTCTGAAAGTAGATGCCTAAAACTACCAATATCAAACACTGCAACAGGTATACACAGTAGACAAACTCTGTAGGAATTTCACTGAATATGGCTAAAAAGGAACTTTATAAATCTTTTACTCCTCTGAGCTCTATAGTCATTCAACTGAAAGGGACATTTGGATCAGGATCAACTGCAAAAATGGCATATATTCCCTTATGTTGCTGTAAAACTGATGCCTTTCCAGTGCGGTACTCAAACTGCTAAAAGAAAATACAGAATGCAAGAAACATCCAAGAAGGTAATGACTAAGTGTTGTGCTTATTATGTCCATTTATATCTTAGGAAACTATGACTGGTGAACAGTAATGATATAAATAAAGGATTTTCACAAAACCAATGTGGTTTCCTTTAAGTATGGTTTTGTTGGGATCATTAGGAATATTCCTTACGAATTAACAGCATTTGCAACATTTGAATTGCTTCTGCATGAAAGAAAGGTGGAAGACAAAATATATACAAAATATCTATTGAGGCTATTAACCCAATTTAGGGGTTTAAGTTTGACCCATCTGGCTTACAGAGACACAAGACTACAGCTTGTTTATTAAAGCAGAGAATTTAACAACAGAGTAAGCTTGGGATCTAGATAACTGAAATCAGTTGCCTAAATGATTACCCCAATGGATCAACAATGACTTTGGTCAGAGGGCCAATCCACCCTCAGAGGACTAGGCATTGTGGGATGCTTTTCCTGAAGCTCCTGTTTTTTCTTAGAAGTTCAAATGAATTGTAATCCCTTCAGTCTGTGCTTTCCATTTACAAGCCTTTTACACATGTACCAACTCAACTTCAACTGTTCCTGTCTCACCGCAAAAAAACACTACTCTTACAAAATCAAACAACAGGAAGTACAGTTATCCTGATTTCTAGGAACTGATTCTTTTCCAAGCTTAACTACACAGCATTGCTTTAAAAATAGTATTGGTTAGGCTGAGGTTCAGGCCTACAAGACAGACACATACTAGAGCGACTAAAAGAAAAAAGATGCCGTGCAAGAAGCTAGTAGGAAAATTGTATCTACAGTAAAAGGATAAAGTCTTCTGCTCTGCTGCAGACTGGATAAAAGACATAACTCTAGACAATACACACTAATCATGCATTCAGGGGAAATACATATTTCCTACAATAGTACAATACTGCATGAGGAACATGCAGTTTAGTTTGTTCAGTGCAACATCCAGCTTTAAATTAGCAATTTTAGGAAACTCTAAATAAAATCTATGGTACCTGCTCTTCTCAAGAATTTCTCCATAATAAAACAACCTTCTTATCTAGATAAGAAATGAGCTGTATTAATGTTAAAGAAACCAAGACCCAAAAAACCAGGATAATGAAAAAGCAGCTGGCACATAAGCTATTCTCTTGGCAGGACTGGTGGGTTTTCTTTTTTATTCAAATCTCCCACAGGTTGTATTAGTGTTCAGAAAAAAAAAAGTCATTATGAAAATGCCTTCAAGATAAATTCCAACAGCCTAAGAGGTAATTTAAAGCAGGCAACAGATGTAGTATCAACATTTGTCATAATTAGTTCACAAAGTAGGGTCCTTAAAAAAATTCCAACCCAGCAAAGCCTGAAGGAGGAATATCAAGAAAATAAAGTAAAACCAAGTTCACTGCTAGCATTTTAGTACCATGCTGAAAAGTTACTGCAGTAATTCCACTTTACAGGGACTGAAACTCATAGAAGTACCTACATTTGTAGTCACAGTCATTAGAAAACAAAGTGCATTTACCTTGGTTTGTGCGAGCTAGATGATTGACTGCCATACCTATCTGTAAATACATTATTTTTGGTTCAAGCCAGGGAATTGTAACGGTGCTACACAAATATCCTTGCATCAGGTATATATATATTTGTGTGAAATGAAGCTATAGTGACTATAATTTTTTTCCAGATCTGTACAGGGATTGGTATATGAATACAAGAGAGCTGGAAAACAGAAACCAACATGTGAATATGTTAAATCTCCCTCCCACTATTTTTTGATAGAATTTGATTTTGAATAGAGATTTCCAGCAGTATCCACTGCACACCTCATACTGCATGTTAACATCCCAATCAATGGCCACTATGGCCAGAAATGCAATTTAAATCCCATCTCTACTTATGTGCTTGTCTGCAGTGCTGCTGCTGCACCACAGTATGAAGGTGTTGTGTGTTTCACACTTAAGATGCTGTTGCTTTAGTACAATTAAAACATCTCTGTCCAGATTTAAAATTGAAGATTCCATAGTATAGTGAAACATGTTTTGATGTCCCCCGTTACATGTGAATTAAGGCCGAGTATGTTGCCATTAGGTCCCAGTCACCATGGTATACCCCAAGTGTAGAATGCACACGATTAAAGAATATCTATTCTGGTCTTGTAAGGTTAGCTTTGAATATTCAAAACAGTTGACTACTACAAATATTCAAGGTGTGTTTTTATTACTTGTTTTATTTGTTAGGTCAGTAAATACTTTTAAAACAGTAAAGATTACAATATTAATTTGTTCTGGCTTATTTACTTTAGTAATCAGTTGTTTTCAACATGCACCTATGCATTCATAAGTCACAAAAATTATAGCCACTGTAGCTTCATTTCACACAAATACACACACCTGATGCAAGGATATTTGTGGAACACCATTTGAATTACCTACGAGAGTTCAAACTTTTATATTCTTGGTTTATAAAATCATCTTAATTATAGGTGTTTAAATGTTTCCCAGTGATAGCATGAGATCTTGGCATTGTAACCAGGACATCTTTTTTATTTTTACACCTTTAAATATATACTAGCCAACTGCCTGTCAAGAATGACCGGGGAGGGGAAGCGGCGGCTGGGATGGAGTGCCGTCACCTAATGCCCCATGCTGCTGCTGTTCTGCCTCTTGCAGGGAGCGGGGTGGGGGAGCCAAGGCCAGTGCTGCTGGCCTCCACTCCCCCACCCTCTGTCTGGTCTTTGGCATGGCTTTGGAATCATGGTGGCACTCCCCTACGCTTGGAGCATTCTGATTGGCTGTTTCCATCAGCCAATCAGAGTGCAAATAAAGCATTACAGACAGACAGACAGACGTAGGCTTTTATAACATTAGAATAATCAATCATTTGGTCTAAACACACTCAGCAAGATGGGACATTATTTTATAAAGGAACTTTATGACTAAGTACGAAAAAGTTAAGGCACTTTTTAAATACTCTTTGTTTAATGCACATTATAAGTCTGTGCCCATAATTTCAAAGGTAATAATTCAGAACTTTCAGGTTGTCCTACCCTGTCACAGCCTGAGACTGAAATTTGAAATTTGAAATCTGTATTGTGTGACCTATCTGTACTTAGGCCTCAAAGCTGTAACCTTATATTACCAGCACTTCTAGAGGAGAAAAAGTTGAGAAAGCTTTTGTAAGACTGAAAGTTTCTTCTTTATGGACAGGGTTGAGCAGTTTTCCTTCAATTTTAATTAGCTGAATGGTGCAATGGTAACCATTTAAAAAGTTATTAAAAATTATTATTTTTATAGGTTCACTTCTTTAACTGTAGACCAGTGTTCATCTTGTGCGCAATACATCAGCAGAGCAATGTCATTCTAATGATTTTTTGCACTGTTTCTCTGTGTGGGGACCTCATATTTTTATATATTTTAACATAAATCCATAACTTAATTTAAAGTTATTAGAAGTATTAAAATAAAAAAAGCTTTCTGGAATCTATAAGGGTTCTTATCATCTTTTCAGTTGTGACATATTATCAGGGAATACAGCTCAATGACATTGTTCTCATAATCTATTATAAATGGTGACAGCCTTGGAGACCAATATTAGAGCTTAGGAAGAGTAAGATTTTTCATTAAACTCTGTATTGTTTCAAAACTTACCAACCATAGTACTTAGAGAAGGTGAAAGAAACTTCCAGCCAAACTGGCTTGAGAACTTCGGGGTCGTTCTCATTCTTGCTAGGCATTTTTAAATAGTTTTTCTAGCATCATTTGGAATTCCTTAAAACGTCACAACCACTAATAAATATAGCATGCACCTGTATTTAAAGGTGCCAAAAGAACTTTGAGAATATTATTGAGTAATGAGTAATGCATTGGAGGACCCCAGTGATGTAAGAGGCAGTGGAGGAGGCATGTTAACAAACTAACCCATGGTTAAACAACAGAATTCTTGTCCCGCTCATCTGACAAAAGTCAGTGAACCGTCCCTGTCATTTAATGCAAGTGCCAGTGTTGCTCAGAACAGGATCACTGTATGTGATCTCTTGACAAGAGTGTTATATCTTTCAATGGCAAGATATAAATCAATTTTAGTTTGAACTATTCATACAACACAACATATAAAAGTATCTTGTTTTCTACAGGAAAGATAAAAATGTATTAGAAAAAAGGATAAACTGAAGCCCTCTCTCATTCTGAGTAACATATGACTCTGCGACCTGTCCCCGCTGGTTTTAGTGGAAGTACTCTCAACATTACAGCATTCCTATGTAGAAGCAAAGGCTATAGGAGTGTAAACTGCAATGAGCAGACATCAAGAATAGAGAGGCCACAGAAGCTTTTAAGCTACGACAATAAAAGGCAGATTTCTTAGATGATGATTCTTTCAGTTGTAAAGGCATTCAGCATAACTGAGGAAATCAGAATCCGTTAACTAGTTTATTCTCAAACTTGTCCAAGGGACGTAACTTCTGCCTTCCAGATGTTCCTCTTACCGTTTAATTTAAAGCAAAAACAAAAACACTGAACTTCCTTCTCCTTCCTTCCCAAAGACATCCTGAAGAGAAAGGTGGCATTTAGAAATGAAGACATATATTAATACATACTCTAGGGATGTGTTGAGAAGAACAGTCTTGTCTTCTATAAATGGCTCACAGGCAAGAAATAGTCTCCTCTGGAGACACTGCATTTGTTAAGTGCATATCTAAAAGTGGTCCCATAAAATGAATCATAAAGGTTTCACTGCTTTTCTCAAGAACTGAGGTCTGAAACACTTAGCTAATTTGGTTTCTTCTCTTGGCCCTCCATCCTTGTACATGAGCAGAAGTAAGAAGAAAGAAACACTCAGCAAACAGATGGTCCCAGATGGCACAGCCACTGGTATTGTGGAGAGATGAATGGAGAAAGTAACCATAAAGAAGAATGGAGCTAAAAGGTTACCAAGTGATCTAATTCTGAATCAAGACACTAACTATTCCTTAAGCAAATATAACATAAAAATGTCTCTGGGCCACATGTGGAAAGTGACAGTGGAAAGCAGTAAGAGTTACAATTACCTGGCTAACTGCTCATTTAATTTAGATTGGCTACATGTGCAAATTAACTACAGTGCCTTAAAAAGGTCCAATCAGCTATAAAGTTATAGCTGGAAAATGTGTAATAACGTTATAGCTGCTTTCTATCCAGCTTTAATTTGCATGCACAGCCCATGGCTCCACAGATGGCAGTCCTGTCAGCTGACTGAAATTCCCAGCTGGGGGAAGGCCGCATGTGCATCCCTGAGCCTGGGACCTCCCAACTGATACTGGTTCCCAGCCACGGGAACCCATGCTCCCTCAGCTGGAAGCCCCATCAGCTGACAGGGCTCCAAGCTGCTGGGGCACCCCATTTCCCAATGTACTTTTCACCAGTGCAGCAAGGCATGATGAAATATGATTTGTGATCCTACAATCACACATCCTGCCATACATCTGATGGCATGGCAGGAGGCACAATTGTGTGGCTTGCACATTAGATCCCATTGTGCCTTTATCTGCATGTACAGAGAGGTCCCAGGAGTCCCTGCAGGTGGGTTAGAATTATTGCTTTGAGTGACACTCGAGGGGTGAGGTCTTCTAGATGCCACAAAGCCTTCTTGATACGGAAGTGACTCCTCGTGTGATCTCCAGGGTACCCCTAAACACTCTGGTGCTATGCAGCATAAAAGAAGATTCATCCTCATTTCAGAAAATTTCCAATACAATATACAGACAGAAGATCTAGGCTAAACTATGGAAAAGTGGGCATGTCTACACATGCACTATAATGCACAGTAGCCTATTACTGCACATTAGTGTCAAAGCAAAAACCATGCTATTTCACTAATGCACGGTAAAATTAGGCTACTGCACATTAAGAGTTATTAAAAAAAGCATTCACTTTCACTACAGCGCATTAGGGCAACCTAATGCTCATTTAATTCTTACCTTACATTAGAGGTACTAAATTTAATGCGCAGTAGCAAAGGGGCATTAATGAATGTGTTTCTTGATGCAGTCCTTTCATAGCTAAATAGCACAGGGTAGGTAAGATAAACTAGTCTAAGGAGCAGGAAGAGAACTAGCAGATAGCCAGGAGACAGAAGAAAGGTGGAAGAATTCCAGGGTGCCAGGAGAGTGGTGGAAGGTGAGAGAAACCATATGCTCTGACTACTATCCCCACCCCACCTGCCTAAGATTTGGAAAGTCCTAACCACATTCAAGTTGCTTCTTACAGGAACTGGTTAACCCACATTTCTTTAAAATAAAAGACCCCACGCTGACATGACTTCTTTTTCACCTTACCTTGAAAAGCATTTCAAGATCTCATAAAGTAATTCCAAGTAAAGTATGTGTGGATTATGGTGGGTGACATTCAATATCTTGAGCTGTATTTCAGGTACCTAAGGAAGTAACTAGAATCACCTCTATACCCCTGAACATCTAGCTACTACACATACACTAAGATCACTGTAGGCAGTTGTGATTTCATATGAAATGGAACAAATCTTAGAGCTGCAAAGAATATAGTGGCAATAGGATGTTATTTCTAGGGCAAAAAAAAGTAAGCAGAAATGATCAACTCTTTTCTGAGCCCCTAGTTATAACAAAACTACAGAACTAGAAAGCATTGTCATTAATGGTCAATTTTATAAAAATAATGTTAAAGTCAATGATATGATACATACCTCTATGAATATTTGTTACATTTCTAAATACATACCTCAGAGCTGAGGTAAAACTTGCATAAGCACCAAGACACTGGTCAGGATATACTGGAGAATGAAAAGAGATTCCGACTTATAGGTATAGGCCACCCTTTTATTAGTTGTAATATTATGTGAAGGGTGATCCAGCCCAAATTAGTAGGCTTTAATTACATATAGTTACAATGCTTGGTTAAATAGCCCAACAAAATACAACCAAACAATATGGAATGGCTCCCTTTAGTGAAAACCCTGCTATTTAGTTCCTGATTAGGTCTAATCAGAGTTAAGGCTGCTTATACTTATTTCCCATCAATGCAATCACTGAAAATCATGAAAATTGCTGCTCAACCTAAATTTGTATTCCTTACCACTCTCACATTACGTGTACACAACATGTATTCACAGTGGCCTCCCTTCCATGACGCCCTTTCAATTCCACATGCAGCTGTGCACAACGGACATAACCAATTCCTCAGAATCCCCCACACAACCTTAACCCCTGACCCTTGCAAGATGAAGATCTCCTGGTAACAGACATGCTTCTTCTTCAGATGTTTATGATGTGCTATCACTAATAAAAAAAAGTAGCACTTTTAGTTATAGAGGCTGCACAGGAGGGCAAGAAGAGAGAGAAAAGCTTTTTGTGGAACAGGGTATATGTTGCAGAAAAGACATCACGGCTTCACTGCCTGTGCTGTAAGCTGCTTGTGTTGCCTAAGAAACCATTATCTGCTGGCTTCCCTTAGGTTGAATGCAACCATAATAATTAATAATGCTGTTTGAAAAAGAAACCCAGTCTCTGTCTCTAACATTCCTCCACAGTCACCACACAGACCTTAACTTTGACCCACTGGAAAAATTCCATTTCTTACTCAAGGGACCAGAAAGAAATATAAAATGAAAACCTAAAAAGAAGTAATAAAATGCCTTTCTTATGGAATACACTGACTTCCAATTCCCCCACATTTTAAGTCTCAAGAATTAATTTGAATGCTCAAATACTGTGACTCTGGATGCCTAATACAATATGATTTTTCTTAAGAGACAGTGGTTAACTCCAGTCTTCCACTAAAATTACAGGCCTCAGCATAACACAACAGGAGACTGTATTCTGCTCTTTTCATTTAGTACGGTTGCACAGAACTTTCCTTTACAGGATCTGGCCCAGAGCTGCTAGAGACATATACACCATTCATGTATGGTGCAGATTAGGGATGACATTTTCAGAAGTAAGGGACTTAAGTCCAATTTTCAGCAGTGACTTGGACACATAGGAGTCTAAGTCTTATTGAGAGTCCATGGATAATAACTTCTTAAGTGACCAAATCTCACATGAAGCTTACTTCTACTGCATTCAGACAGTGGGCGCATCTACACATTCATTAATGTGCCTTTGCTACCACGTGTTAAATTTAGTACCTCTAATATGAGATATTAATTAAATGGAATTGCCCTAATGCGCAGTATTAAAAGTGAATGCTTTTTTTTTTTTAGTAACTCTCAATGTGCGGTAGCTGAATTTTACTGTGCATTAGTGTAATAGCATGGTTTTTGCTGTGACACTCTGATGCACAGTAATAGGCTACTGGGCATTATACTGCATGTGTAGACGTGCCCACTTTTCCATAGTTTAGCCTAGATCTTCTGTCTGTATATTGTATTGGAAATTCTCTGAAATGAGGATGAATCTTCTTTTACGCTGCATAGCACCAGAGTGCTTGTGTTACTGCTTTTAATAGAAAGGACAACATTTCCAAAACAAAGAAAAAAGCTTGTCTTATTGAACCTGATTTTATCCACAGTGATAACATAATTTTCTCTGGCTCAATATGCTAATTTATTTTTTTTTAAACATACAAAGCATTCTGAGGGATTCTGGTTAAAATTCAAGGTGAAATTGCTATTCTACATTTGCAAAACCGAAACTATCCATTATAGCTATTTGGAAATTTTTTCTGTGGAAATCTAGTGTCATGAACTTATCATGTTGAATTAATATTGTGCCGTGTTAACTGAATTAACTTTTCAAGTCAGCCTACTTCACAAATAGCAAAGTTATTCTCCTGTATATTCAATAAATGAAATTAATTTAAAATCCAAGGGATTTAATTTTTCTTACAATGCCTCCCTGTTAAAACCTTACATTCATTGGCTTTAACTAGCTCCAATGAAAACCATACTGTAGTTTGTCACAGAACATCTCTGATTTATAGTTGCTGTATCTGTGAGTCTGCTTTTAGAAGTAAGAGGCCATATTAAAAAAAGATCAAAGCAGACCTGGCTAGTGAAGGAAATCAATCTTTCCTCCAGAGCACAAGTCAAAACAAGTTCTGTCAAAATCTATTCACAGACAACAACAAAGGAATTGAATTTACCACGCATCCCTGGGCCAGCAGCGACTGCATGTCCTGTTGGAGTGGCCTTGGCAAA
This sequence comes from Alligator mississippiensis, assembly GCF_030867095.1. Taxonomy (NCBI): domain Eukaryota; kingdom Metazoa; phylum Chordata; order Crocodylia; family Alligatoridae; genus Alligator; species Alligator mississippiensis. Next base: position 218,770,618 of record NC_081824.1, on the reverse strand, counting down.
CAACTACCTAAGTACTTGACATGCATCACCCTCAACTTCCTTTGGTGAAATCAAAAACTGGAGGATGACTGATAAGCTTGTTTTGAAAAAGGACAGCATTGAGTTCGACCCTCCGTCCTTGGTTGAACGCTCTCTTGATTCATACACTCAAGACCCAGAATATAGGGAGCGCATTATTGGAAAGCTATATAGGTGTGCAAGTACTGAACTCAATTTGTATGAGGATGGAGAGGAATCAGTCCTGAACTAGCAGCACAACATTTATGGAAATGAAGCTCTGAGTTTAAAAATCAATCACTTTGCAAATTTTGAATATCTTAATCAGCATTAATGATACTCCCCCCCGACTACTGGCTGGCACTGAAACATCTAAAGAGAAAAGTGTCTTTTATTTTCCTTTTGAAAAGAACAACATATTGGAGAAGAAAGAAAAACAAAGTTAATTTTGTACTTCAACATGAAAGTTCCAATTTTTAAACTAGGATGCCTGAAATTATAACGGAAATCATATATTGAAACCTAAAACCTATGTAAATGGGATTTTTACTAGATAAAAGTAATTTCAGATTTGTAAATCTGGCCCTAACTTTGAAAGAGCCAGTGAATACTAGTATAAACTGAATCAGTCCAATAAACTATTTATTGTTAACAATACATTCAAATCCAGTAGAGCCCAGGGGCTGGGAGAGGAAGGGGGAAGAAAGTAGATGGTGGTTACAGGAGGCTTCAATTGAACTTGTCTACAAAATAGCTTCTGGTTTTCATTCACAAACTATTACTATTCTCCCTACCAACACTATTTTGTATTTGTTTTGACTCCAGGCAAAGCTCAAAGGAATTTATTCCTGATACATTTCATAAACTGCATGCAAATTAATGTACAGGATCCAAATGTTTTGTATCTGGGTCTTATTTGGATCTACTAAATATAATCAATTGATAAAATTCATGGACTTTTTGAAGCCAACAGTGCCTGACACAAAAGACAGTGCCACCCATAAGTGTTAAATTGCTTAATCCCTTTACTGCTGACAGCTGCTACAAATCGCACTTTAAATGCTGCCACTTCAAAAGCATGTACCAGGTACTTTGGCCAACACTGTTGGAGCACTGAGAGTTATGAAGCTGGTAAGATAAACAGCTTCAAAATGGCTAACTTTATAGGGTTTATTTCCTGCATGCATGCCAGTACTAAAATATTTTTGGCTGAGAAACATTTCACATCAAACTACTATTTTTGTTTTAGAATACTTTTTTCAACATATTGCAAATATATTTATACAGCTAAAACAATCAATTATCCTTGACAGACTTAAACACTTGGTATACTTCAAGGGTCTATGATGACTTGGTATATCAGGAGTCTTTTGGAGTCTACTATCCTCTCTCTTTGTGCCCTATTACATAATTTTTCTTTTATCAGAAATATAAACCACGAGTCCTGAACTAGCAGCACAACATTTATGGAAATGAAGCTCTGAGTTTAAAAGGAGGTCTGAGACCAGTGCAACCAGCACTTTCACAGGAACAATCAAGCTTTAGAAAGTACCAAAGTTGTTTGCTTTTCTAATACCAAAAAAAAAAAAAAATCAGGTATATGTGCACATACATAATGAAAAAACAAACAAACCAGCTTTCATCTTTCTTTAACCTTTATACATTTCCATGGGGTAATTTCCTACCCCAGATGCATATTTTGTGCAGTATCTTAAAGTTATTTAATTCTAATTTTTTTTCTTTTTAGAACATTGGCCCTGGCACCGCAGTGCACAATATCCCCAAAGAACAGCCGGCTTACATTAATGGTTTGCTCTCTGTGGATGAAAAACTGCCCAGGGTAACATGTTAACCCAGGTTTGAATGTGTTTTTCCATATGGGGGAATAACTTAACCCAAGCCCATGTTAATATATTGGGGTAACTTGTTACCCCAATGCAATTTCTATATAAATGACAGGCCCACACCAGTTTGACCACTTCAGATGGATGCATCTGAAAGGTCAGCATTCATTCACACCTCATTCATGTCCACTTCAGGTATCCATGGTAACTAATGGATGGCCACCCTCCACTCTGCTTTTGCAGAAGATGTGGTAAGCTCTTTTGCTAATCATTTTGTTTGCAGGCTGCAAGGTTATCAAAACACCTTGCGCTTTGCCAAAACAACAACAACAACAGCTAGCTTTGTCACACCAAAATCCACCTTTGCTCTCTTTTCTCATGGCAAAACTCTACCTCACCTGCCCGTTTCATAATATACAAGCTAGTTTGCCCTGCCTTTGTTGGAAGTGAAGACAAGGAGCAAAGGAGCAGCAGAGAAGAAATAGAACAACATCATTCTGCAATACAGCATATGCTATGGTACGACTGCCCTAAATTACAAATTGCCGCAGCACACCCCAGTAGAACCTTCTACAAACATGAGTGGACATTGTGCTTTTTGTCCAAGGACAGATGACTACAAAACCTGGAAACGTGAATATTATAAGCAATTTGTTTGTGCTCACCACAGTATATCACTGCTGCTTTGTAAGGAATGCAATATTTATTTAAAAGTTAGGAAATGTTTTTGGAAGTAATTGTTAGTTTAAAAACAGTGTGAACTGCAGACTTAGCAAATTGTTCATTCATGTTTTGAAACTCTAAAAAAAGTTTAAATTTTGTTCATAGTTCTAGTTAAATAATATTCTGGGTTCAAATCATCATAAATACTCTTTCAAACAATCTGTATGTTTAATAAATAGTTTTTGGTACATTTGTACTGTTGTCACTGGTTCTGTTTTGTTTATGCGGGTGGGGTAACAAGTTACCCCATGAGAACAACAATGGTTATGGTTTCATGAGAATGGATGAGGGTTCAGAATAAATATAGAAATCTTTAAAAGTCCACCTGGTACAGCTACTTATAAGAGAAATAGTTACTTCCATGCTATCGCATGCTTCCATATTACATTCAAATTGGAAGAAACAGGTTAACGAGGAAGCTAGCTTTAAAGTTTTTCTTAAGAAGCTCTTATATTTGAAAGGTGCTGCAAGCTCATCACTGAAAATCTAACAATTTTCTTTTAATAATCACTTTCAACTGACTTTTAATCAGCAGTTTTGACAGCTCTTTGTAACTGCCTTCAGTGACATGAAAATCAAACAGAAAAAGGCAATTTTTATTTATCATACTTCACTTTGATTAACAAGTGTATTTGCTTTGTTTAATATTAAAATAGTCCTCCGTATTTACCTGTAAATAACATGAATTAGGTTGGCTCAATTAGCAAGCAGACAAGGGGTGGGAGGGTCGTGAATCAGTAGCCAATCTAATGGATCAGGGCAGGCTTCATCACAAGCTCAGATGCCACAGGATCTAACATTTCATTTTAAGATTTTGTAGTTCTCATAATTGCAAAGAAAATGTCAAAATGTTCACCGGGTGTGAAAAGACTCCATTGCAAACCTCTTCAGACAATGGCTTAGAGTTAACTCAGATGCCCTTATTTATACGATTGGGGCATTGACTCTAAAACCTAATGATGACATTTAAATGTCAGCATGAACTACTTCTTTGTTGATTAGAGCAGAATAAGGGATGCAGGAACAAAGAGATGCAGTTTTACCTTAGATTTATTTTTTTTAAGAATAAATAAATCTGCTTGGATATTCTAGGGTTGTCAATTATATTTTCCACAGGTCTCAGAGTGTTGGATGTTTTTTTTTCCTTGAAGTCATGCAACTTACATCAGAACTTCAGCTTTCCTTTATAAATAAGATTGAAGTGCCTGGCCTCATGGCTACATAGAAAAACTTTAAAGAATCAAAAACGGAAGACAGCACTCTCAACAGCTCTTCTTAATTATATTTTGGGAGGCAATATGACTGCTCAATCCGTTTGAGTAAATCTGATAATTTCTGTGGCCTTCAAAGAATATTGTAGGCATAATTTAATTAGGTAGTTACTGCCTTCCATAGAAAACCCATCAGCCTGCACCAAGAAGTCAGAAGGTTAAGAACAACTGTATTATTAATTTTAAGTAAATTGAGTCTCAATGTCTATTTTCTGAAGAGGTTTACAAAATAATAAAGCTGAAAAAAAAACCTGAAGAAAGATGGAAGCATGTACTCCTTCAGAGTTTAAAGGGACCTTCTTTGCTGCACTGGAACATTTTTGGCACTCGCTTATTTCCTTATCTCTTTGTAGAGGAAGCAAACAGATCCCTGCTGGCTGAAGTGCTGCCTGTAGGCGCTCCACTGATCGGGTATTTTTCTAGTTTTATTTTGCTCCAGATAAACAGAACTGAGAAACTGGAGCAATTAGAAAGGGAAAAGCATCCCAGTAAGAGAGAATAGCAGAATACAATTATTAACAGATGGTTGGAATGCTGCTACAATAATCGTCATGATCAATGAGTACCTGGGTCACAGCAGACGTAGAGAAGGTAGCCTGATGTAGTAAGCAGGATTTTGGACAGGGAGTCCAAATAAGAAGTTAGGATAAATATGCACCTTATAGACTAACAAAATAAGATCTACAGAAAACACAAGCTTTTGAAGTTGAGTCAAATTCTTCAAGAAACATGGGTTCCATCTGTGATTCTTATTAATTATCTATGGGTGAATCCACACAAGCTACTAATGTGGCTCAATAAATTCCAATGCGATTTGCACTGGAGTCAGCAGTTTGAGCTGGGGCAGAGCAGCCCGGGACTGGCAGCAGGCTTGGACGTCAGTCCTGGGCTCCAGGTGGTGGTGTTGGGCAGGAGGGGGGCTGGGTGGGGCACAAGAGTGCGAAAACTGTGGAGCTGTGTGGCTGATCCCTCCCCCCCCCCCCCCCCCCCAAGCCTGCTGCCAGGTTGGGGTTGCTCCACCCCAGCTCAAAATGCTATGGTCCCGGTTACTGTCCACGTGTTTCTTCCCAGCAAATGACTCCGCCGTAAGATAGTACTGTCCCTGACAGTAACATAGTCCTTGACAGGACTATCTTATGATGAAGGCAATTCATTTACTGCACCTTAATGTCAGCACATATGTAGATGGTGATGCTCCACTGCAGAGCTAATTAGTCAAGTCCACAGGAAAGCACATGTGTAGATGCACCCAATGTGATATAGGTTAGTCACTTATTCAAGTTTTCCTGCTTGCTCAATGGAATGAGGATACTAAATTCTCTTTGTAAAGTGCATTACAGAAACTGCATATCTAAAAGAAGAAAAAAAATAGGGGAATGTGGCATCTAGGGAACAGAGACATGTGGGGGCAGGAATATTTGGGAATTCAGGGAACTTTGATAACCAGAGTAAATTTAAACTACCTAAATAATTGAGCAACAGGATTCTACTAGTAACAGCTAAATATATTGAAAAACGTTTTGCTCAAACATTGGAGATTCTTTAAGTTTTCTTTAAAGAGGAAGAGTATATAACATCATTTGTAGTTTTATAAACAAAAACAGGAGAGTACAACTTTACTTACAGATGCCTAATTACATGAAAGGATAAATATATGCTAACTTCTATTCATTAACTTTAATCAACAGAATTCTTGGCTGGTTCAGTTAAGGCGGATTTAATCAAGCAAGGTTGGCTTGAAAGTGAAATTACTGTCTTTAAACTGCTGAACAATTAATTTAGAGTTTTACCCTGCAACAGGTCTCTGATGAAACACTGAATTAATAGACAGCAAATAGAGCATTTACTGTTAAAATCAAAAATTTAAGTCTACCGTAGGCAATTTTAAATACAATTAGGAGCTCCAGGTCTTTGGGAGTAAAAGGCAATTCTCTGTGGAAGCTTAAGTAATAGTAATTCAATATAGCCAAGTGAGTGGTGGAGGCTATTTGAGAAGTTCTGCATTTTATATTAGCAAAGTAAATGTCAAAACCCGTACATTACAATTATACAGCATGCCAAGGATTCCAAAACACATTCTCCAAATATACCAGTAAGTTACGCAGGACTTCCCTTCGTTTACATCTCTGGGCCTATGATATTCTAACACTGGTGAAATTTATGACAGTTTTGTGAACTTATCTAAATTAGTGTAAAGTACACTGGGATTTGGAGCAGACAGACAAGCAGTTATCACAGTAGGTGCTGCAGTTGGCACTCCTACAGGGACTTGCCACCAGAGGATCAGGTATACTATATACACTGGTTATTTAGATTGAACAAATGGCTTCCCCAGGGTGGCTGCAAATGCACAAAACCTACACTGGTTTAACTTATATCGGTGTACTTTACACTTGTTCTTGCCCAGGATACCCCAGATCCTAGAACATTACATCAGTGCAGTGCTAAATATCCTGTGTCCACTTTCCCCACTGCCCTAACACCAGTGGCTAGGAAGGTTGTCACATGTCTAGGCCCTAATTATCTTACCAATAAATGCCTGCAAAAATTCTGTACTTTTCAAGACCTGTGCATGTCTGGATAAATATGTAACTTCAAGTTATTTACATGCTGACCACATTTATACACGATCACAAGAACCTTAATTTGGTGGTGGCGGGAGAGGTATCTGGAGCCTTTTCAGTTACAAGAGAATGTGCAGGACCTTTATGCTCTTACCCAACCCCAAATGAAGGACTTTTATATTAAGTTTTCAAAGATCCAGGTTCCGGCAAAATAAGAGCAAAATGGTCTTCAGCTCTTTTCAAAAGTTCTGCTCTGCCTGGCAGTAGTCCGTAACAGCAGAAACACATACAAATTAAACAGCTGAAAAACTACCCCATGTTCTTGCAAAAGGATGGTTTTGGCAAATGCTGCTATCATCAAGCAGGAGGAAAATTTCCTTGACCACAGCCTTTCAAGGTGAGCCAATTAAACTAAGTGTTTAATGAATGAACAGCTTATACTACAGCATAATTAAAGTTGTACCTTTAGTTCATTTTGAAATTGCCCAGCGGAAAAATTCTACTCCTAAGACAGTTTCCACTTTGAGAAGTTTCACTGTTTTGGAACAGAGGTAAGCTTAAATCTTGCAAACAGTTGCTGATTGTTGATTCAAGAAAACAATTTTTGTTGGCAAATGAATGACCTTCGTTGGACATGATAGCTTAATTAAGACACAACACAATGATTTGTTGGACAGCAGTGAACTAAGATATTTAGATTTTTGTCATCAATTTAGTCAAAAAATGTAAGAAAAACCTAAAAACCCCCTCTAAAACTTGTGTTTCTTCTGGAAAGAAGCTGTTGCTGCTCACTGGAGACAGGATGCTAATTGAATCTGATTAATCACTGGAGTCTTACTATCCTGTCCTTGATGGAAATAGTCCAGGAAACAGTGACAGTCTCTGCAAGATTACAATACTACTGGAACTAAAGCATCTGAGTAATGAATAAGAACAGCAATCACTCTCTTACTAATCTTGCTATCCAATAAACAGGAGGGGTATTTGATCAGAATATAAATTTTGGTTTTGCTGGGAAACAATCTATGATCCTTCTAAAAAGCTTATATTAACTCTCAATTAGCCATGTGAAATGACATGCGCCTGTGGACATTTGTAACAATGCATGCTAGCAGGAAAACACCAGCCCTGCAGCCTCAATTTGCGATTTTGAAAAACTATGGAACGCAATCTCATCAATATGCTGAAAAATATCAGCTCTGTTTTGGTTTTTTTCCTTCCACTGAATTCAGGTATTGCTGGTCCTTTGCTCTCTGTAGATCCAGAAAGATGTATGCATATGGATGAAAGCTAGCTGAATATGGAAAAATGGAAGCTGATGATTGTCATGTGCCTCTTGATTATCAAGGCACTGTGCTCTCCAGTCTTTAGTCTCATTCAGTTCCCCTGTCAGAAATGCCTAGTCTTATGTTCAGATGGCCAAGAAACAGTAACCCTTGCCAAGACTATCCAAGCCATTTATCATTAAATTAGGCTACTGAAATGCGCTCTATCTGGGATTAGCCTTGAAGGTCACAAGAAAACGTCAACTGGTACATAATATAGCAGCCAACCTTTTAGATGAAGTAGGTGGCTCCTAGAACATTACATCATCATGTTTTGTGGATTGCCCATTTGTTTTCAGAAACTGTTTAATGTGCTGAGATTCATGAAAAGCCATAGAAACATCTAGCAAACAACTTAATAATGAATGAAATATAGTGTCATTGGTAGTCCAGAAGTTAGCCTACTTCTATGGAATAATACCAAGAATTTCTTTAGCCTGGTTCTTCCTGACAGGGTGCTGGTAACTGGTTGAAACTGGCTTCCATAGATTATTTCTCTCTGGCCGCTGAACTCCTTAGTTGCTCTGAGTTTGATGTCTCTCTTTACAGGGGTTTACTGAGTGATATGAGACTATGTACTTCTGGCATGTATTTATGCAAATAGTGTCAAGACATTACTGTAATGGCTGCACAATATATAAGTAGTGAACTTTGTATAACTTAACTGAAGTGAGTATAAATGCATACACACATAAAGATGCATGCATGTATAAATACTATAGGACTATGATGAAAATACCATGATGCAGCAGTTAGAACATGTAAATGTGCGGGTATAAACATCACAATAAAATCAGTTAATAAAATCAACGAAGGCTCTAAAAGATTAAAGGATTAAATTTCTGTTGTGACATAAGAATATGGAAATTGATTTTTGCACTGAGACTGGAATGCAACCACAGATTTAACATGAAAAGTATTTAATCCTCTTCTAGAAGAACATGAAACAGAAAACATTAAATTTTACAATCGCATATAGGGTAGTATCCTTCCTAAACTTAATGGGAAGATGCATTTGTTTGTGGTTTATAGAAAAATGCTGCAGGATGTAGGAAAAATATAAAGCAAATGGTACAGTAGGATGCAATTTTTTCTTTTTTTCCAAACTGAGTTTAATTTGATATTACTTTAATGAAAAAGATCTAACAAATAACCCCACTGGCAACCCCACGATCAGGATTGAAAAGTGATACCTAGTAATGCATATTTAAGTGCCAATTGCACCTTTTTCTTTTCCTTAGCACCACAAAGAAACCTGGTAACTAATGAGTTAATAATGAAATACAGACTCTCTGGTGCTGCCTGGTAGGACTGCTAGAAGACGCTGGCTGTTGGAATTGTACTGTATGCACAGCACAACAAATCAATACGAAAACCGTCATTAGCAGCCACTGATACAGCTATAATCAAACTTATTTCTAAAACTATGAATAAAGTACATTCAGAAACTCAGATTACAAATAAAGTTTAATGATGCCTAAAAACTGCTTGCCTTCTCATCTCCAGATATTCTGATGGATTAATTATGATGAAATATCGTAAGCCTTCAGTTAATGAATTGAGTTTAAAGGAGGAAGCTTCTTTACAGCCTCACCCTAAAATTCAGACCATCTGTCTACAATGAACACTTATCTCATCCATATCTTCCCGCTTAAATAAATGTATCTCCTATGATCAACTCCAAAGATGCAGGTTTTTTTTTTCAGAGAAGAAGGTTGGGTTGTTGTTTTTTTTTATAGGCATGTTTCATTACTTTGCAATCTACTGCTGCCATCTCCTGTGTTAAATGAAGCAATAAGTAACTTCACACAAGTAGGCTGTTTAGCTTCTACCATATGGAAATGGTTCCCATTGGTCGAAGAGACAGAACTCTACTTAAATATGCTTTCAAAAGTTTTTAAAAGGTACTGTTACCTCCAAGTGACTCCGTCGTTCTGCAATCACTCGGTCATCTTTGTTTCCAAAGAGTTTCTTTGGGGGGAATTCTAAGGTAGCAAGCTGGAATAGACACAAAAGATTGAATTGATACTGTAGATGACAAATTTAAATGAGAAACTTCTTTTTAAAGCATAAAGTGATTAGGGGGAGGAAAATACAATTATTCACAAGCTGCTGTACATTATTCATTTCTAGTGATATTAATACAATCTGGAGCAATACTAAGACAATAGGTGCATTGTCATGACTGAATATAGTAGTTAGAATGTCACTATTCACCAACATAAAATCAAAAGCTTGCAAAGTGAACTTGCATATTACACTGGGTACAAGTAGTATATAAGTGTTCAGCTCAGGTATTTTGTATAATATTGAAGTTCAGATCTGGTCTGTTAAAATCACAGTCAGCTTTTCCTCAGCTATGTGGCCATTTGTTCAGACTTGTCTTTGATATCCATGTTGTTTCTGTCACTGGATCTGAAAGTCTTTACTGAAGTCATGCTTTGGAGTACAACTATGTTGAGGTTTGGCCAATGGAAGCCTAGTTACTAAAAGTTACCATTAGCAAAACGTAACACCAATTCAAGCATTTCACTGAGTAACTGTAATGCCTGGGATCACATATTGGTAACGTCAGAGTCTCTATCCAGAAGCCACATGTAGCACACTGAAAATGAAAACTACTAAAAGAGTTGGTAGTAAAATTACTAAATATCACTATATAAATATGTCCTTTACTTATGCAACAGACACATTCCATGTAGATATTCAGAATTAAACCTCTTTAATTTCACTTCTTTCTAATCCTGTTGGACCTGCAGAAGTCAGCGCAACCAAGAGAATCAACAGGACTCTATTCCTTCTTGTGCATCATCAAATTGAATTGTTAACAAGTGCTAGTCAAGTTAAGTTGTTAACAAGTGTTGTACCTATGCAAACCCACAGAAAACGATGAGCCTGAACTAGTGTTAATGAAAGTGTAATTTGGCTGGCTCAATAATTCTTGATAGCAATGCCAAAGAAAGCAAGTTCACTCCCAGAGTACAGGCTCAGTTTGCTGGGATGACAGTTAAAATATTATTTTAGAACTAGGCCTATTAAACAGAGAAACTGCTGAGACACAAAAATGTAACCCTACAACCACACTGTTTTAGTCACTTATCTGGATAGAATCTCCCTTTACAAATCTCTCTTGTTGCACAAATTCCTGGATGCCTGAAGACGTGAAGAGAACAAAATAAATTGTTACCTAGCATGAATATGTATTATGATAGGTAGGGTAGGGGCTGTCAAAAGATATGGCCATTAGCTGGATCTCACTTGTGTGTTTCAAACCAACCCCAAGAACTGCATACCATGCCTATGGCCAGCCCAGCCCTGTGTGCTGGCTCCAGAGCCAGTCCAGGTTGGCCCCACAGACACACTGGCAGTGTACACTGGTGCTGGCATGTGCTGCATGTGATACTGGGGGTCAATTCAGGGCACACTGCATGTGGCACCCCACCAGACCAGCTCAAGGCTCACAGATCAGGCCCATGCACAGGATCCAGCATGTGGGGTGGTCCAGCATGGGTACGTCATGCTGCAGTGTGCGCCCCATGTGGCTCCATGCATGAGCCCCAGAGGAGGGCTGATGAACAATGCATACACCTAGTTTCAGGCATGCACTGAATGAGGTGTCATGCTGGACTGGCCCTGCATGCTGGCTCCAGCGTGCAAAGTTGGTCTGTGTCCCAGATCTGGCCTGCAGACCAGCCTTGTATTCATCATCCAGCCCCATCTGATATCCTGTGGTAGGGCATAAGGAATTTACAATTCAACATAACAGAAGCATCCTATATATTGAATTATGAGTTTCATTTTTAGCTTTGAATGTCAACCTTCTTCTGTAGTATTCTTTAGCACCAGTATTGAACCCTATTCACTTGTTAAATCTTAACATGGGTATCTTACAGAGATACATTCAGAAGAGTGATATCAAGTGGGCAAGCAGGAGATCAGTTTCTCTCCAGAACATCAATTTTCCCTCCGAGATTTCCCTGAGTTTCCCACACTATTTTCTGCCTGTTTTCTCATGCTAACAGGATAAACAGAACACTGCCAAACAACACAGCATATATCTAACAATGTCCTTTGGATATACTGTATCACTTATTTTTTCTTCTTCATTCATGCAAAAATATTGATGCTAATAGTCACTTTCCTTCAAGACCTTTAAAGCAGCTTTATTACGTAGCCTTGTATTATGCAACCACTATGTACAATGGCCAGGAAAACACATACCCATTTTTCTGGAGAGGGTGTGTGTACGCATGTGTATGTGTGTGCATATTCTTAGTATTTCACTATGTTTCAGAATTGTTCCTTTTTAAAAGGTAAAGGATAGGATTCCTGTTTTTTGAGCACTATCCTGTACACACACACACACACACACACACACACACACACACACACACACACTATATGTACACACACACATATATGTATTCAGTTTTCCATGTGTGTGTGTATATTAGTACTGTTGCAGCTTATAACATTTTTATATTACTGACAACCGTCCCATTACAGCTGCCAGTAAATCATGAAAACCTTTGTATAAAAGGGAAAATTCTTTTGCCTTTTCTGGGGAAAAATCCTTCGTGTATCTCCTATATTTAATGGCACCCTCTTACAAACATCAAACGTCTGAGTGGTTCTCAACGTTTTTAGATTCACTGCATGCCAGCTCTTACTTTTCACTTGTTTTTTGACTACAGAAAAATAATAGAGCAATTCTTCTGCTGCACAGAACTCAGAGATGACAACAGGTCTGAAAGTTTTTAACGCTATGAATTCCTATTTGAAATCTCTGGGTTTATCTTGCGAATCATGTTTGCACACCTTAGCAATGTTAACACTGTGTGACACCCCTCCTTGAAAGGATCTCAAGGCACCCCAAGGTGTCCTGGCACCTGGGTTATGAATTATTAATTTATCAGTTCCCATCCTATAATAATTGGGACTTGAACCTTAAAAGCCCTGCAACATGAAAATAACACTCCAATAATAAACATTTGCCACTTTTTTTAAAGCAACTTCTATTTTGATGCAACTTTTGATATGTCCACAAGGTTCTGAATAAATTTTAAAAAATGAATTCAATAGCTGGACAGTTCACCTGAAATGCCTCAGAAACTAAAAAGCTGTAAAATGTCATTGGTATTTGAGCCTACCATTAGTAGCAAATATTTTAATAATCAGTGAATGGCAAAGTTGTAATCTATGAAGACTTTAAGAAACTGTAAAATAACTTCAAATTGCATGACATTTACCAGAGATTAACATGCTCAACATGTATATGCACTTCCACCGAATTCATTTGTTCACACACCCAAATGCACAAGATGTCTGTAGGTGCTAGATTTTGCATACAAATTTCTGGTTTCACCAGAAACAAGTGTAAAATAATTACATAAGCATCCAGATACAAAGAGACTTCAGCTGTAAAAACGGTCCCTTTAAAAGTCAACTTACTTTTCAGGTAGCCTCTGATCCAACTGAGGGCACCTATACATGAACTGTGAGGCTGCTCCGACGCGCTGTAATTATGATTGTTCGAGTCTACTGGAGTGTGGTAATTACTGTGCTCCAGTGCCTTATCAGTGTCCCCGCACTTCAAAATGGCAGCAGAGGCACTTTATCTAAAGCTTGTTCAACAGGCTTCAGATAAAGTACCCCCGCTGCCATTCTGAAGCATATGGATGCTGATACATGAGATGCTCTAGGCACTTTAATTAGAGCGTCTCTTGGAGCTGCTGTAATTGAAGTGCCACCCCCCACACACTCCCAGAGCACGTGTATAAATGCCTTATGAATGCCTAAAGGGAGCCGCACCTTGAAAAAACAGAAGGAGCTTTTCTCACCAAAAATGTTAAATGATACCACATTAAAGATTTCTTCTTTTCTGCTGGTCTAGATTTGTTCAAACATGGCTTTTATCCCCTTGGTGCAGTACTGCTAAAAAGCAGTTGGCAGTTACTCTTCTACAGTTTAGCTGTTTTGTCATTTTCTTGGGCTGCTGATGAGGTGATGTGTTTTCTGTCAGGGGAAATTAACAGGCATATTCCCCTGTTTGACAGAAACAGTGAGTTAGAATGATTTCCTGGGAAGCTTCTGCATGTGGCGTGCAAGATTTCTAATTTTTATTTTGACTGCAGAATCATTTCTTTACAATGCTTAAAGATATTATCGCTCTGACAAATTTTGTTATACATACACACAGTGCTAAAATACTCAGAGCTTTTTCTGGCTCAACTGCAAAAAAAATGGTGTTTTTAAATAATCTAAGGAAATAGATAGAAGACTGCATAATAGGGATTTATTAATGCATTTTAGCATGTTCTTTGCAAAAAGTTTAGCAATGTTTTCCATATCTACCAACAGTTGCTATGAAATGGGAGATATATAAAGAAGCAAACAGTTATTTGCAACTTAGTTGTAATACCTTTGCAATACTAGGATAACAGTGTTTTTATTCCTGCTATAGATTTCTTCTGTTGCTATGGAACAAATCCTTTTACAGATGAAGCAGCTGAGGTACAGAAAAATGTGTTACACAGCAACCCCCCCCCCCAACTTATCTGTTTGGAAGGTAATGTTCATAAAGTGCTAAATCCTTAAATGGAAGGTGCTTTGTATGTAGTAGGGATTATTATTTTAGCAAGCTATGAATATATTAAAATATTCTCATAATATTGTCTCATTTATACTACAGTCTTAAGGCCACTCAGTGCAACTATTCTACTATATTTTCTCACATACAACATGCTCCAGAATAAGATATGCACCTTGTTTTTGAAAGGCAGAATGAAGAAAAAAATGTTCTTTCCTTGTAATAAGCAACTGAGTAGCAGTAGCTAGGGAGCTAAGCTTGCTCAATGTTTTGCTTTTTGTGGATCATAGCAGAGTTTACTTTTGTTTTCATCGGTAAGCAACAGAACCGCGGTGTTTAGATCATTACTAAAGAAAAAGCCTCGCCAAGTACTTTGCAGATTATCATTTGCAAATCTAGTACACCAAAGTAAAATATCATTAGGGTGAGCATACTTCCCAAATCTCACAATGGAAACCTCCACCTTCACCCTTTCCCCCAAATCTTCTGGCAAGCTCAACTGTCTCCAAACTCTGGTCTCAGGTGAATGTGTTGGAGACAAGGGTTGGGTACAAAGCCCAGCACCAGAGATGGCAGAGTAGACTAGCAAATCCCTAGTTCACTCTCCTCCCCGCACTTCTGGCTGAAGACTGCCACCACCACTGCATTCCCACTGAAAATGGGACAAAAGTGTTCATCTGACAAAACTCTCATGTGGATGTGTCACTTCTGAACTGTGAAACTGATCAAAGTTATGGTGTCAAAACATAAAAAATGTGTCATTTTCCTATACGTAGCAGAAAAGTCACAAGATTTGAAATATCACATTATACCTGAGGGCAAAGTCTATGATTTAGTACCCAGAGTACAGCTTTAAAATAATAAAAAACCCCAGGATGAGAGAAAGACGGGGGCAGCAAGGGGGTGGGGAGGAGAGGGAGAAGAGGGGGAGAAGGAGAGAGGGGAAAACGAGAAAGAGAAAGAGAGTCATCTCTGGTCTTTCATCCCAAGTTCTCTCTTTACTCTAATCTTTTGATACTCATATGTGGAAAAAAAAAGAAATTAAGCAAATACTAACTATTAAAGTCAGCTTTCTTTAACTGTCAGGTTGCATTTACAGCTCTGAATTCAGCATTTAAAGGGTGTGTCTCAGTTTTGATCTTTGTATCCAGTTTCATTGCCAGAGATAAGAAGAATTGCAGAGAAGAAAGTGAGGTGGTTTTGCAGCTGGCAAGGCTGCACCTGACTTGATTTCCTACGCAGTAATGAAAGAAAAATTTGTCCTAGTTTTCGTTTTTGAAGTTTAAACAAAGTAACTTAAGCCTTGTCTTCTCAAGATGTACTAAGACTACCAGAGTCTAAAGGAACTGGACAAAAGCCATGTTTTTAAATAGGAACTTGCACTGAATATTTAAGAATTTGACAACCAGGAAGAAAAAGCAGCTTCTCTTTATTTTGGAAGATTTCACCAGCAATTTATTTGAGAATAAAACATCTACACCTTATATTTACTATTCTCTACTTCTCTACATTAATCCCTTTTAAGAGAGGAAAAAAGTAAAACATAAGGAATAGCAGAAATTAATTTTTTCTTTATAGAAGTTTGCAAGGTAAAGATGAACAGAAGTCCCAGATGTTAAGTCACTTGAACACATACAAACTGGATAAATTCCATTTAATCTATAAAAGATAATAGAAACTGAAACCAATTTTTCAGTGTATGTATTCAAAAAACCGCACAGTTGAAGTGACATTTTCACAGATGGGAACAAGTGAACTTTTTCTGACTCAGTCCATCTTTTCCTAAATTAAAATCATACGGTACTTATATCATCTTCAATCTGATGATCAGATAGTGCTTTTTATCTATTTGTTAGGCAAGCATAGCCTTCAGAGGCAGGAGAGAAGCTAAGGACAACATTTTAGAGTATTCACTAAATTTTAGTGCACCAATTCTGTGTCCCCCACTTGTTGGGCAGAGGTGTTAAGCAGTCACAACTACAGTCACAATTTCTTTTGAAGTTGCAGTTATTCAGGACATCTTAATGTTGATATGGGGCCTCAAGTTGTACACCCAAGACAAGATAGACCCCAAATTAAAGCACACGTTAAAACCTGGGTCTGTATGAAATACCGCCAAGGATAGAGGGGGAAGAACTAGTAACAGAACCCTGACCTCCCAAAATCCCCATCTTGTATATCAGTCATACAGTCTTCCTTTGTTTCAATTTCAGTGTCTCTATTAACTTTTTTCATTTCAAGTATCTTTTCTCCACCGCTATCTGCCTCTTAGAGCATGTGCTCCTTTATACTACCAAAATACCTCTACTTTTTCTCCTTTTGAATGCTCTATGCTTCTCCACCCCCAGCCCTGCTTCATCTAAAACCAGGGTTGTCCAAAGAAGGGGAGGAAGGAGGATCCAGGGAACTATAGACCAAGTCAGCCTTACCTCTATCCCTGGGAAAATCCTAGAAAAAATTATCAAGGAACACATCTGTGGGAGCCCGCTGGCTAATGTGATGCGGAGGGGTAACCAACATGGGTTTATAACAGGCAGGTCCTGCCTGACTAACCGAGTTTCTTTTTACGACAAGGCCACCAAATGTTTAGATGCAGGAGTCGAGGTGGATGTTATCTATCTGGACTTCAAGAAGGCGTTTGACATGGTATCCCATACCATCCTTATTAATAAACTGAGATTTGCCTTGGATGGTTATACAGTAGAATGGGTAGCAAACTGGCTCAGGGGTGGCACTCAGAGGGTGGTGGTGGATGGGTCAGTGTCAACCTGGAAAGAAGTGTGCAGTGGAGTGCCTCAGGGCTCAGTTCTGGGCCCGATGCTGTTCAACATCTTCATCAGTGATCAGGATGAGGGGGTGGGAAGCACCCTGTCCAAATTCGTGGATGACACAAAAATATGGGGTGAAGCTAACACCCTGGAGAGGAGGAACCAGATCCAGGTGGACCTAGACAGGTTGGAGAAGTGGGCAGAGAGCAACAGGATGCAATTCAATAAGGACAAGTGCAAGGTGTTGCATCTAGGCAGAAAAAACTGCCATCATACCTATAGGCTGTGGGGGCGACTTTCTCATCATCACTGAGGCAGAAAGAGATCTTGGGAGTCACTGTAGACTCCAGGATGAATGTGAGTCATCAATGTGCTGAAGTAGTTGGCAGAGCCAATCGCACCTTGTTGTGCATCCATAGGTGCTTCACAAACAGGTCCAGGGAGGTGGTTCTACCTTTTTATGTGGCACTGGTCGGGCCACAGCTGAAGTACTGTGTCTGGTTCGGGACACCGCAGTTCAAGCGGGATGCAGACAACCAGGAGAGGGCCCAAAGAAGAGCTGCTCATCTGATTAGAGGCCTGCAGGGAAGGCCCTACGTGAAAAGGCTAAGGGACCTTAACCTCTTCAGCCTCTCCAAGAGAAGGCTGAGAGGAGACCTTGTGGCGGCGTACGAAGTTATAAGAGGAGAGCAACATGAAGTAGGCAATGATCTGTTTACCAGAGCACTACCTGGAACAACAAGGAACAATGGCCATAAGCTACTGGAGAGAAGGTTTAGACTGGACATTAGAAAAAAGTTTTTCATGGTCAGGGTTGCCACGCTCTGGAATGGTCTCCCAAGGGAGGTGGTGCTCGCCGCAGCCTTGGAGGTCTTCAAGAGGAGACTGGACAGGCACTTGGCTGGGATCACATGACCCCAGGTTTAGTGACCCTTTTCTTGCCTGCCAGGGGCAGGGGGTTAGGCTAGGTGGCCCACTGAGATCTCTTCCAACCCTAGAATCTATAAATCTATGAAACAGCTAAGCAGTCAGGGGCTGCACATCCTGCAGGTTGCACCAGTGAGGGCTGTACCAGTGGCAGCTGTACACTGCACAGACCACATCAGTGTGTGCCATGACTTCCCTATGCTACACACTAGGGCACCCCCTGCTGTACTGAATGCATGGGTTCCCCAGCCTTATCCTCAGATCTCCATCTACGGACTCCCCCACTGTACCGTGTCTGGCACCATGGGCTGCACCACACCTCACCACTCCCTGGGGAGAAGGCAGGAAATGAAAACCAGAGGTGGGAGGAGAAGCCCAACTGCTGCTGCAACCAGAGCAATGGGAGCGGGGGGGCAGAAAGCAGCAGCTGGGTGAGAGTCTAGGTTTTGCAAATAGGCCTCTTTTGGGCTGCCAACTGGAAAGACCTAGTCTAACACTTACTGTTCTCCTGCTGCTTGCATACCCATCCTCCTGTCACATTATACTCCTTTTCATACGTACATTTTACTGTTACACCCTCTGACTGGTGGTGGGAAGTGGCTCTGGTGTTCACATCTAGGAATCTTCTCTCCACTACTGCCTATCCCTTTGCAGTGTACTCAAAACCACAACAGTGGAAAGCGATCCAATAGAGGAAAGAGCAAGAAAAGGTTGGAGCAACCTCAACAGCTACCAGTGCGTGAGGAGACGTGTGTATGGTTGAAGGATTTGTCTGCTCTCCCTTCAACTCAGAGCTTGTTATTTATCCAGATTGCTAGAACACAAGCTCCAACAGAGCTGCCCACTTTCTCCAAAAGTGAATTTCTTTGGATGAAATGGATGAAAATATATGGGTAGCAATAACAAACTACTGGCTGTGTAGCAGCAAGAAAATAGGGGCAGGGGGAAACCCATCTTTCCTTCTGCTGCTGCAGGAAATACTCACCTGCTTGCAACAGGGAAGAAAGAGGACAGCTACTGAGAAACCTAAAATAGAAGCTGGTTTAATTTTGCAGAGCACATTTTCTCCTTTTAATATCAGCAAAAAAATGTAATTACTCCACGAACTTCCACTATCAAAAAGTATTTTGGTGAAAAAAATTCAGCATGGCCACACACTAGCCCAGTGCCTCGAACTGAGAGCAAAAGGTGGAAAAATTGAGGGGAAAAAGAACAGATGGAGACCCACTACAGTTCTCTTTGGAGACTGCTACAGATAATTCTCTCTTCTCCAGGACGCAGAAGCCTGCAGTCTATCTCCATACTGCGGACTACAGAGAATTCAGCAAAAAGAAAGCTTGCTTGGCACTGTAAAATAAACAAGATGAAGTTATGAGTTTTTAGCAGAAGCATCCACATGCCCTTTCCTAATTATGGATTATCCATCAACACAACCCTGAGTACTATTCAATTACCAAGTGACACTGCATCATTTTTAATTGTAAGTATCCAGGGCAGCATTCACTAGGGTTGCCTTTATGTGTACATATAGCCTGGATACTAAACACTGCTGCAGGCACAAATACTAGGGCTGTGCGAAGCTTCGGGTGGTGATTCGATTTGGAGGATATTTGGCTCAATTCGTTGGCTGAATCTCCGAATCAAATCAGGACCAAAAGGTCCGAATCAATCCAAGCTCTCCGAATAGATTTAGAGAGCTTTGGCAATCTGGGCACTTCCCGCTGGCTGCAGCAGAAAGCCCGGACTCCATCCTGGTTAGTAGGGGGCGGGGAAGCTGGAGGAGGGGGGAGAAGACCATGGGGGGGATCCCTGGCAGGCCCCATCCCCTGCCTGCTCCCCCAGCCCCCCTAAACGACCCCCCCTGACCCCTGCCCGCTCTCCCAGCCCCTCTCCCCCATGGCTACCCAGCCCTGGTTCTTCAGGGAAAAAAAGCCCCCACTCACCATCTCCTGCCTGGTGGGGGGCAATCCCCACTGCCCCACGCCAGGTGGTGGGCTCTGCCATGAGCCCCCCCAACCACTCTTCCATCTCCCCCATGGCTGCCCCACCCACCCCAGCTCCCGGCCCTTTAAAAAAACAAAACACAAACCCAGACTCCTGCAGCAGCTTTGGGGGGGCTCATGGCAGAGCCCCCCACACAGCGTAGGGCAGCAGGGATTGTCCCCCACTGGGCAGGAGCTGGTGAGTCAGGGCTTTTTTGTTTTTTAAAAAAGCTGGAGCTAGGATGGGCAGGGCAGCCGTGGTGGGGCTGGGAGAGCTGGTGGGGGTCAAGGGGGCTTATGGCAGAGCCCCCCACATGGCATGGGGCAGTGGGAAACAGCAGGGATCGCCCCCCACCATGCAGGAGCCAGTGACTGGGGGCTTTTTTCCCCCCCAAAGAACTGGGAGCTGGGGCTGGGCAGGCAGCCATTGAGAGCAGGTAGGGGATGGGGCCTGTGTGATTTGGGGATTCAGCTGGTTCAGCAGCAGCTGAATTTCCAAATCAGATTGAGCCAAATTGATTCGGGACAGTCACCGGGTCAAATCACTTTCCCCCAAATCGGCTGAATCTGAAGCGAATACTAGCCGATTCACACAGGCCTAACAAATACCATTATTTTCAGCTTGGCCCTTTTTGAAATAATTTGTCTACAGCAAAATCTTTCTGTAAAATTGAAACATTCTGAGAACTCTTCCTTTGATTAAAAACAATTATTGAGAAGATCAGCATCGTGCAGGGCTGGTAAGGACTCTTGGGGACTGATTTTCAACCAGGGTGCTAAGTTTATCATAAGAGAAACCCAGAATTTTCAAATAGGAATTCACAGTGTTAAGAACATGTCTTTTTGAGTTCTTTGAACAGAAAAAATGCTCAATTATTTTTCTGTAGTCCAAAATGAAGTGAGAACTAAGAGCTGGCATTTTCTGAGGGGTGCCTTGAATATAAAAAAGGTAGAGAACCATTGCTCTAGGGAAAGAGTTGTGACTTCTGGCAGTTCAGAATCAAAACTAGTAGTGTCATAGTACTGCATGGATAGACACTGTAACTCCTTCAAAGAACCTCCCTTGATTGCTTAGTCAATCAATTAACTGGCTGGGGGACAAGAACACACACTTGTATCTTGTCACTATGACATACAAAATCTTCATAAATACATAAGGAATTGATGATATCTCAGAAGATACTGCCTGGAAGGGCTGGTTATGAGACACATATGGCTAGATGTTTTTGCTTGTATCAATGGGAGCCAGAAAGCATTACTAGTTGCCTTTTTCTGGAAGAAGGATGCCTGTTTCTGCTCTCCAAACTTTTTTCACTGACACTCTCCAAACTTTTTTCACTGAAGAGAAACAAGAAATTCAAAAAGGCCATACATCTTCCTGCCTTTACGGATAACATGAAATATGAGAATTAAAAAGCCTCTTCTTTTGCCTGCAGGTGTGAAACTGCCAGATAAAGTTGAACGCTATGTAGTTACTCTGAATACTGTCACATTCCCTTTGAATTGTGACCAATACTCTCCCTTATGACTTGTATAATCATTTATTAATTATCCAAAAAGGGAGAATATTATTTTATTCACATTTTTATTTCTGCTTTTAAACATGCACACTGACCTAAATTTAATCTGCTTTCTCAATGGTGTCTAACAGGTCAAGACACCCCTCTTTATTGCACTATTTTACATCTGTCAGCTCACCTGCAGGTATTAAGACAAGTGTAACTGTAAGTTTCCCTAGGTTAAAGGATATTGTTTCTTTTGCCAAAAAGAATTTTAGACTAGCCAGGTGCCGTAACAGCCATATGTACTGCCTGAAATTATGGGTAACATCATAATTAAAAATTACCTTACCACTGTGTTCATTACACATCATAGTGCAGTAGCACTTAAACAGAATATTCATTCAAAGTAAGACACTACTTAGAAATTCATGCAAAACTTTCAAGGCTCTCTGAAAATTACACATTTTAACTGGATTTTAAAAATTCATAGATTTATAGATTGTAAGGCTGGAAGGGACCTTGGAAGATGATCGGGTCCAAGCCCCTGCACCAGGCAGGAAAGATGGTTGGGGCCAGGTGACCCCAGCAAGGTGACTGTCTAGTCTTCTCTTAAAGATTTCCAGGGTAGGCAATTGCACCACTGCTGGAGGGAGCTTATTCCACAGTCTGGACACTCTAATTGTGAAGAGGTTTTTCCTAATGTTGAGCCTGAAGCAGTCTTCCAGGAGTTTATGGCCATTACTCCTGGTTTTCCCCTCAGGTGCCCTAGCAAACAGTTGCTCACCGAGCCCTTGATGTACTCCCCTAGTGTAGCAGTAAGCTGCTACCAGGTCCTCTCTCGGCCTTCTCTTTTTCAGGCTGAAGAGTCCCAGGTCCCTCAGCCTTTCCTCTTCTGGCTTGCTGTGCAAGTATCTGATCATATGGGTGGCCCTTCTCTGGACTCTCTCAAGTTTTACCACATCCTTGTTGAAGTGCGGTGCCCAGAACTGGTTGCAGTACTCCAGCTGCAATCTCACCAATGCTGAGTGGAGTGGAAGAATCACTTCCTTGGTTTTGCTGGAGATGCATCGATTGGTGCATGCCAAAGTATTATTTTCCCTGCTGGCAACAGTGTCGCACTGACGGCTGATGTTCTTACTGTGGTCTATTATTACCCTCAGGTCCCTTTTGTTTGTGTTGCTGGTCAGTTTGGTGCCACCAAACCTATAGATGTGCAGGGGGTTGTTCGCCCTTGGGTTGGGCAATTTACATCTGTGAATGTTGAACTTTATCTGGTTTTGACTCACCCAACTTGCTAGCCTGTCTAGATCCACCTGTGTTTGTAGCCTATCTTCAAGTGTGCCCACGCTTCCCCATAACTTGGCCAGTGAGCTCTTCACCCCCTCATCCAAATCATTGATGAAGATGTTGAAAAGTACAGGATCAAGCACTGACCCCTGAGGGACACCACTGGCCACTTCTCACCAGGATGACACAGATCCATTCACTAGGACTCTCTGGGTCCTACCCTGCAGCCAGCTTCGTACCCAACTAACTAACAAACTAACAAACTAACTGTCTCACAGCAAAAAATAAAAAACAAAAAAACCAAAAGAATCAGTAAAGCCACAGCATTTTTTACAAATAAACCACTATTTGGGTACATTTGGAATGGTTAACTCTCCCCCTCATGGATATAGAAAAAGTTGAACTGAGTTGTGGATATAAATGGTACATTAAGATGTCACTGAGATATGATGTTCCAGCTCAGGTCTCTCTCTGAGGTGGAAGGACTAAACTAACCACCCCTTACCTTACTACAAAACCAGCTGAGAACATACTGAATAGCTAATTATAAACAATGTCCTACTTTAAAAGAATTCATTTAGGTTGAAAGATAAAGCATTCTCAAATCAGGAGCTGCCAGAATTTACTACTGCTTGTGCAAATTTGAATTTGCATCCCCCTTACCTTTCCGCTATCCGTCTGCCCTGTGGACAAAAAGCAGCAGGATTTCTGTGGAAAAATACTGTGTGATCATGGAACTGTCTGAAGTATAATGCTTACACATGAGGGAGCCATATTAAAGTTTGCACAGGTGGCTGTAAATCTGCCATTTCTTAACTTGCTGGTGCTTTACTTTACAATCTAATAACTTTTTAAAAATGCTTCCTTCTTTGCATCTAGTATACAGAGATATGGTTTTATAATTGTTGTGGAAGGAAAAAGTGCAAAACTGCTGGATCTACCAAAATCTGCATGTCTTGGCTGCAAAATCCAACATTTAGCCTCCTTTGCAGTGAAAGGCACAACCCCCATGCTGAAGGAATATTCTTGAGAGAACCTAGGGGGTTTAGCCATGTTGTAGGTGCCCACATACCTGTACTCACCATTTTCTTTTCAAGATATAGCAATAATAGGGCCTAATTTCATAATACTCCCATCCTACGTACACTATCAGGCCTGGATCAGTCTGTAGTTGTGCATTCACAGCTCACATTGAAGCTGATAGCATGATTGGGGCACTTGAGCCATACACTTACACAATACATTGCCATTTGACTAATGTACCAGATTTAAGTTCGGAGCAGAGAATTCTCTGTAGCAATTTTAACAGTTCATCGAGAAATGATTTGCCTGTTGCATACAAGCCCATCTAAGTGACATCTGGCAGCATTTATGAAACATCCTCATCTTGCATGACCAACTACTGCTGTAAATTGCAGTCACCCTTGCCTTTGAGAAATGCTAATAATGAAAACCCATCAAAGGGCTGCAATAAGTCTTACTGTTGACTAGATGGATACCTTTCTGACTACTCAAAATTAATGGCAGATCTCAGGGCCTTAACGAACAGCTGTCACTGAGAAATCTACCTGCAAACAAATAAGCGGTATTCCTCTATGTTTGATTTGTTATAGGAATAAAGCAGCAACTCTCACAATAAACTAGATTGATTAGGAAGAGAAATTAGCTATCTGCATTGTTTAAAATAATAAGAAAGGAAACATGCTCCAAATATGTAAATAAGAAACAAAAACACTTTAAATTCAGTTTAAATTAAATTAAATCCCGCACTTCAGGAGGGATGTGGACAGCATCAAGAGGGTCCAAAGGAGGGCCACTCACATGGTCAGGGGGCAGAAGGGCAAGTCCTACGAAGAGAGGCTATGGGACCTGAGCCCGTTCAGCCTCCACAAGAGAAGGCTGAGAAGGGATCTGGTGGCTGTCTATAAAGTTACCAAGGGGGACCAGCGGGGAACGGGAGAGGAATAACGGCTACAAGTTGACAGAGTAGGTTCAGGCTAGATATCAGGAAGCACTACTTCATAGTCAGGGTGCCTAGGATCTGGAGCCAACTTCCAAGGGAAGTGGTGCTCACTCCTCCCTGGGGGTCGTCAAAAGGAGACCAAAATAATCACCTACCCGGGATCATTTGACCCCACCATTCTTTCCTGCCCATGGCAGGGGGTAGGACTTGATGATCTGCTCAGGTCCCTTCCAACCCTAACAGCTATGAAACTATGAGAGGGAGAAGTTCAGTCCAGACTCTCCCTCTGCCTGAAGAAGGGTGTTTGTATCCAAAAGCTTGCAAAGACCAATTTTTCCAACTATTTAGTTGGTCTAAGAAAATATATTACACATACGCGACTGGTAGCAGGTACATTGGGGGGTACTTGTCTCCCCTGACGGGGCTGGTGCCCCCCCTGACGGCCGACACTGATGCCGGTGGCAGTGTTGGTGCCCCCCCTGATAGGGCAGCTGCCATTGGTACCTTCTGCGGGTGCCCCTCCAGATTTAGGAGGCACCAGTCACTCATGATATTACATTTATCCAAAGAACCCTGTCTGCCTAGTTTATGCTTAATCTTTAAACAGACAAGAAAATTAACCACTGTATTTAAGCAGTCAAACACCTGTTAAGACCTCATAATACACTGCCTTTTCTCCCAAAACCATCAATACTTACTTGTTTATTCAAAAGTCAAACTGAAAGAAGAGCAATATCTTCTTTACTGGACATCCAACTTATAAATAGATATACTTTCAACAACATTTTTCCAATAGAGAAAGTACATAAAGGTATAGGGATGAGTATTGTTGACTCTCAGTTTTGAACCTTGCAAAATTTCATGTTTTTCTGAAGACTCCAAATCATGGAGAGCCAAGAAAATAATCAAGAAACTATTTTTAATATGTATGAAAGCAGGTTTCTAGGCTGCCTCACTGCAGAGAAAAACATGGATGTATGGCATACATGCATTCTAGATGTGCCCTTATGTAAAACCTTTATTTAAAATGACTTTTTAATTCAAATCTCATGATTCAGAAGGCCTTATTTGAATGTTTGGTGTTTGCAAGATTGGGCCATTAGTCCATAATTAAACAAGCTTCATGACAATTAACTCGTTACAAACACATATTTTCTTTTAAAACAAATATTATACAGCTGAGGTGACATGAGAATGACAAACTGTTTTACTAATCCAGAGACAAATGAAGGAAATACAAAGCTGAAATCTCTTTAAAAAATCCTTCCCAAGCTACTTCATCCTCAAGACATACAAGTTTCCACATCACAATGAGATACGGGTACCTAGAAACCTTCTACTTCAATTGCACAACACAATTAGAATTGAGATTATGTTAATCTACACGTACAAACAATACATCTGTAATACTGAAACGGGTTTGTGTTCATCAATACTCTGACTTAAGTCTTAAAGACATGTAAATTAATTCCCAGATTAAAAAAATAAATCTACATTAAAATTGGAGTTAAAGCTGAGACAAATATGCAACTAAAGAGTCAAAATATTATAGGACTATTGGAATCAAGCATTACAAACCTTGGATATACAATGTTAAAATTAAACATAAAAGAAATCAAAACATTTTGTCTTGAAAATATATAGCTGAGGCACCCAAATAAACTCCCTCCTGTTGACACTGCCAGGCAACAAACATAATAATTAGAGCATAATAGTTTCCAGCTCAGATGAAACTGATCTATAAAGCGACACCAGATTCATTTTTTATTGCTCAGTTTCCTCCCTATTTAGAGATGTGAAACTCAAATGCAGAGAAGCTGAGGTCCTTATTCAGTGCCCAGTGAAGTGAATACGAAAGCTCTTTCATAGATTTCATAGACATTAGGGCTGGAAGGGACCTCAGAAGATCAGAGTCCAGCCCCCTGCCCCAGGGGCAGGAAGTCAGCTGGGGTCAAAGGATCCCAGCAAGGTATACATCCAAATGTCTCTTAAAGGAGTTCAGAGTAGGTGCTTGCACCACCTATGGTGGCAGTCTGTTCCAGGCCTTGGGGGCTCGGACAGTAAAGAAGGTTTTCCTTATGTCCAGCCTGAAACAGTCTTGGAGGAGTTTGTGACCATTTGACTTTGTTATCCCTTGGGGTGCTCTGGTGAACAGGCGTTCCATCAGATCCTGAGGTACACCCCTTATACACTTACAGGCAGTCACCAGGTCCCCCCTGAGCCTGCGCTTTTCCAGGCTGAAGAGTCCCATCCTTTCCAGCCTCTCATCATAAGGCCTGTTTTCCTGCCCTCTGATCATGTGCGTGGCTCTCCTCTGGACTCTCTCAAGCTTCTCCACATCCTTTTTGAAATGTGGAGCCCAGAACTGGATGCAGTACTCCAGCTATGGCCTCACCAAGGCTGAGTACAGTGGGAGGATGACATCCTGGGATTTGCTAGAGAAGCATCAATGGATGCAAGCCAGAGTTTTGCTTGCTTTACCAGCTGCAATATCGCATTGGGGGCTCATGTCAATCATGACCCCCAAGTCCTTTTCGGTCGTGGTGCTAGGAAGCGTAGCACTGCTGAGCCTATAAGCGTGCTGAGGGGTGTTTTCCCCCTCAAGGTGGAGTGCCTTGCGTTTTTCGGCCTTGAATGCCATCAGGTTTTCGTCCGCCCATTTTCTGAGCCTGTCAAAGTTGGCCTGGATCACCACCCTATCCTCAGGTCTGGACGTTTTACCCCAAAGTTTGGTGTCATCGGCAAACTTGGGCAGTCCGCTTCTGATACCAAAGTTCACATCATTACTAAAGATGTTGAAGAGTATAGGCCCAAGGACGGAGACTTGGGGGACACCACTGGTCACGGTGCACCATGATGATTTACTTCTCTCTATTATCACTCTCTGGGTCCGACCTCAGATGCAATTCCCCAGCCATTGGACTGCGATGTAGCTGAGGCCACAGTTGGCCAATCTTTCTATGAGATGATCATGGGACACAAGGTCAAAGGCTTTTTTAAAATCAAGATATATGACACCAATCTCTTCTCCCTCGTTTAGGTGATACGTCACTTGGTCATAGGAGTTGAGATTGGTCAGGCAAGACCTACCTGCAACAAAACCATGCTGGCTATCCCTCAGGACGTTGCCATCAGCCAGTTTGTCAAGAATGGTCTCTTTTATAATTGTTTCCAAAATCTTCCCCAAGACAGAGGTCAGGCAGATAGGCCTGTAGTTCCCCAGATCAACTTTCCTCCCTTTCTTGAAGATAGGCACCACACTGGCCTTTTTCCAATCTTCTGGCACTTCATCTGAGCGCCACAAGTTCTTGAAGGTCCGTATCAGTGGCTGAGCTATGATGCCTGCCAGCTCCTTAAGTACCCTGGGGTGTAAACTGTCTGGGCCAGCTGATTTGAAGGTGTCCAGCCTCTCAAGGTGTTCCTTCACATGGTCTACATTGATGAAGGCTAACAATTCTTCCTCACCCTGGCTGTCCCTTGGGGCTGGGGAAAAACCAACGCAAAATACCCATTAAGTAGGTTGGCTTTTTCCTGGGCATCTGTTGTCAGTTGTCCCATATGGTTTAGCAGGGGTACAATGTTACCCTTGCTTTTCCTCCGGCTCCCCACATATCTAAAAAAGGATTTTTTATTGTCTTTGATACGTATACCCGGTTGGAGTTCAGTCGCAGCCTTGGCTTTCCTGGTTCACTCCCTACAGGTCCAGACCAGTGCAGAGTACTCCTCCTTTGGGGTGGATCCAGCCTTCCATCCTTTATAGGTCTTTCTTTTTAGACACAGGAGGTCCACAAGTTCCCTGCAGTGCCAAGGGGACTGCTGTGCCCTTTTGCTGCCTTTCCTCCGAGACGGGATAGACATTTCAATTCACTTCAATGGGTGCAGACCAAGGCATATAGCAAGTCTGGAGAAGAGTGATGAATAGCATCAGATCTAATCATCATCATATGTAAAACAGATCCAAAAGCATTTCAAATGGCATTCTGATCATTTTCACCAAAAAACGGTATTTATTTTTCAAAGTTTTCCAGATACCTGCTCACTGCAGAAGAATTTCTGGCTATGATTTAATATATTCCAGTAAGGAAGAATGCCTAACTGGACTTGGTGTTGGCTACAGGGAATGAATGACCTCATAGGGGGAGCTGCAGATTTGTGGTCACCTTGGGGACAATGACCATCCATGATTAGAATTCACCATACGGCATAGGGTGGGTAAGATAACTAGTAGGGTGGAAGTGCTTGACTTTAGGAAGGCTAACTTCAGGGTGCTCAGGAGTTTAGCCAGTGGTGAACTGCATGATAGGAATATTAGCGAGATGGGAGTCCACGAAGGGTGGTCATTCCTAAAGGAAGCGATCCTTCGGGCGCAGAGGGAGACTATCCCATTGCAAGGGAAAGGGGGTAAAGGGGCCAAACAACCTTCTTAGCTAAACAGAGAAATCCAGGAAAGCCTAAAAGCAAAAAAGAGGCATATAGGCAGTGGAAGCAAGGGGAAACTACCAAGGAGGAGTATACCTGCTTGGCCCACACTTGCAGGGAGGCAGTTAGAAGGGCTAAAACAACCACAGAGCTGAGGCTGGCAACAGAAATTAAAGACAACAAAAAGTCCTTTTTTAGGTATGTAGGGAGTGAAAGAAAGGTGCAGGGCAGCATAGAACCCCTACTGAGCAAGCAGGAGCAATTAGTGACAGACAGTGATGACAAAGCTGAGCTTTTCAATTAGATATTTGCCTCAGTGCTCCTGAACAGGGGTCAAGACAAGTCTCCGAATAGGTTCTTAGATGGGTATCAGAGGGATACCAGCCCACCAACTGTTGATGCTGACTTGGTGTAGAGTCACTTGGATGGACTGGATATGTTTAAGTCAGCAGGCTGGGATGAGCTGCATCCCGAGCGTGCTAAAGGAATTGGCCAGTACCAGCAGAACCACTGACATGGCTGTTTGAGCACTCGTGGCACTTGGGTCAGGTCCCAGAGGACTGGAAAAGGGCCAATGTGGTCCCTATTTTCAAGAAAGGGAGGAAGGAGGATCTGAGTAATTATAGGTCAGTTAGTCTCACCTCTATCCCTGGAAAAGCCTTTGAAAAAATTATCAAGGATCATATTTGTGAGAGTCCAGTGGGAAAAATAATGCAGCAGGGCAACCAGCACAGGTTTGTAGCAGGTAGATCATGTCTGATCTGGTTTCTTTTTATGACCAGGTCACAAGACGTCTAGGCGCAAGAGTAGAAGTGGATATCGTTTACTTGGATTTTAGGAAGGTCTTTGATATGGTTTCTCATCCTATTCTCATAAATAAATTAAGGGGCTGTGACTTAGATGTTTACACAGTCCAGTGGGTGGCAAATTGGCTTGGGGGTTGCACCCAGAGAGTGGTGGTGGACAGGTTGGTATCAACCTGGAAGGATGTGAGCAGTGGGGTCCTGCAGGGCTCTGTTCTTGGACCTGTACTCTTCAATGTCTTCAGCAGTGACTTGGATGTGGGAGTGAGGTGTACTCTGTCCAAGTTTGTGGATGATACTAAATTATGGGATGAAGTGAACACATCAGAGGGTAGGGAACAACTGCAGGTGGACCTGTACAGGTTGGAGGAGTGGGCTGAACACAATAGGATGCAGTTCAACAAGGACAAATGCGGAGTAATGCACCTAGGGCGTAAAAATATCCAGCACACTTACCAGCTGGGGAATGACCCTCTCAGCAGCACAGAAGCGGAAAGGGATCTCAGAATCATAGTCGACTCCAAGATGAACATGAATCATTAGTGTGATGAAATCATCAGCAAAGCTAACTGCACTTTATCACACATTAGCAGATGCATTGATGAATAGATCCAAGGAGGTGATGATTCCCCTCTATGCGGCATTGGTCAGATCGCAGTTGGAGTACTCCATCCAGTTTTGGGAACCGTACTTCAAGAAGGATGAGGATAACCTAGAGGGGGCCCAGAGAAGGGTCACTCATATAGTTAAGGGTTTGCAGGCCAAGCCCTATGAGGAGAGACTAGGGGACTTGGATCTCTTTAGCCTCCAAAAGAGAAGGCTGAGGTGATCTCATGGCCTCCTATAAATTCATTAGATGGGGGCAGCAAGGAATTGGAGATGCTCTGTTCACCATGGCACTTCCTGGGGTAACAAGGCACAATGGTCACAAACTGACAGAGAGCAGATTTGGGCTGGACATCAGGAAGAACTTCTTCACGGTACAGGTGGCCAGAATTTGGAATGGGCTCCCAAGGGAGGTGGTGCTCTCCCCTACCTTGGGGGTCTTTAAGAGAAGGCTGGATAGGCATCTGGCTGGGGTCATCTGACCCCAACACTCTTTCCTGCCCCGGGCAGGGGGTTGGACTCGATGATCCGATGAGGTCCCTTCCAACCCTAGTATCTATGAATCTATATACCCTATTGCAAACTGGATAGGTCTGCTCATTTTTTAGTTTTTGGTTCTTCGTCTATGATTTTTTTGAATTCCATATCTAAAGCTCAATATTTTTCACTAGCACTAAACTATTTCTTTAACTTTATTTTCATATTAAGCCTTGGAAAATGTACTTTTGTTGATTTTGTCTTGCAATGATTCATAACTTTCAGTTTTGCTTTGGGCTGTATGGCAAGGTAAAAATTTCTGGCAGGCAAAGTTGTGCCTTTTGTATGTTCTGCACTGTAGCAACACATGGTAAAAGAGCTCCCTTTATTGCTTTTGTACTTACTTTACCACGGGCCAGACAATGTTCTGAGAACTCTGCAAGTAAGACCTTACTGCTGATACAAAATGAAAGATTTACCAATTTAGAAACTATAAATTGTGCTCTCAGCTTTTTTTTCCCCTCAGCTTATAAGTTAACTTGGTTTTATTTAAAAAAAGAAGCACAATGCTATTTTCTACAACCCAAATCTGAAAGGTCCTAGAAAGAAAGTTTCTCATCATGAATAAATCAATATTTACAAGATTTTTAAATATTATTTTAATGGAATAGGGACCTGAGAGTTATAATCATAAAGATATTTGTTATTCTATTACAAACTGGATAACATATCAAAAAATTATTGTCCAAAACCAGCTAGAAAAATTTTGCACAAGTATATGGGTTATATGGGTTATTCAAAATTAAAGATTTTAGTTACAACTATTATCTTTTGGTGTGTCTTTCTAGTGTTAGGTTGCTAAGTTTTTTGCTGGTGGTACACCCCTTGCTAAGTAAGGCATTTCAAGAGCTCTGTGTAACAGACAAGGCAAGGCATTCTGCAAAAAGACAGTATCACCTCAGTCAGGAAAAAAAAAAAGCAATGTGCATGTTATAAACTAACTGAACGTTTTCCAGGCATGTTCTAAAGCCGGTTAAGTGCATCTTGAGTCCTTCCTTCATTTCTGAGTGTGCATGGAGAGCTTTCTGAAAGGAAAAAAGCAGGAATTTCTGATGAAAGTATCTATTACCATAGTAAAGAAAGAATACTTTCAGTGTACAGTTTCTGCATGCTCTAAAGTATAACTAGGCTGTTGTAGCTCAGTTAAAAAAATAAGCAAGATATTGTCCAAGCTTCTGTGTAATGGCTTAGGTGCATTTCAGTGGATTCATAAAGTGTGCTAGTGTTTTAACAGAGCAATGTGTTACTCCCCATTTGAAAGGTTTTACTTCTTTAATTAGAAGATTGCTAGCCCTAGATTAACCTGTGAAGGAAGGCCCATAGCTGTTATTTCCCATACTGTGAAAGGAACGTCCCTTTCATGGTGATCATTCATAAAGGCTACCTAATCTGCATTTTCTCATATATTAAAAAGTCTCGTTATAAAAAAAGTCTCAAGTACTTTATAGATTGCCTGCTGCATTATTAGACTCAATCCTGGAAAGACTTCACTGAGGCTGCTTACCTGTATACCATGTATATAACCACGTGTCTAAGTGTCTGCATGAAACCTTATTTCGAAAACCATTCAATCATGTTCATGAAATATATACCATTAATGGGGTCCAAAAATAATCTAGCATTTTAAACTAAACTGAACTATGCTGTTATATGTTGCACTGAAGAGAGATTACAAATGATAAAACAACTATTTTGGTTGAAGATGTAATATCATCCTTCTTTAAGGAGCTGAGAGGAAGCTTTTTTGGAAATGTGTCTTAATCTTATTTTGGTTAAAAAATGCTTATGTGCAAAAAGCTATTTTGTTTCACTAAGAACACTTCCCCAATTTGGTATTACAACATACATAAAGTGATAAAAATCAGAGTAAAATATAATATACAGAGAGATACCTCTATAGTTAAGCAGTACATCTAACCAACAATGCCATAGAACTCATCTCGTATTTGCATATGAGTGTTTAGCAACAGATTTTGGTATTAGCTGTCTGCTAACACTTAGAGTTACTGACCTCCACAAAACCTAGTATTTTAAGTTTACAGTTATTATGCACTGGAGTTATAGACCAGTGTGTGTTAAATAATGCCACTTTCTAATAAGATACTATCAATATAGAAAGCTCAGACATACAAACTGAGTTGAAAGAAATGCTCACATTTACACTTTTCAAAAGTCATTATGCCTAAAGTTAAAAACTTACAATTATAGTTTACAATAAAGGTAAACCCTCCCCCCCAAATATAGACACTACTTGCACAAACCTTAACAACAGTTGCCCATGATACTTTCAATGCCAGATGAACAACCTCTATCAATCTACTTCTCGAGGACCCAAAACAAAACCAGGAACTTTGCATCTGATCCTGAAGGTTAACAAACTTGTATTTTGACACATTGAGGGTGAAAACAGACTCCAGAAGGAAGTACCCTTCACAGAAAGTATACTTCAAATAAATTTCTTTTTTTGAAATAAGAGTATGTAACTCAGTTATTCTAAACCATGAGAGAAAATCATCATCATAGGCAATCCCTCAAAATCAAGGATGATAGCCTTACATGACTGTGTTTTCTATGGGTCCGAATATGGCTGACAAGGCCTATCCAGGATTGACAGACACTGTTGCAGCTTGGGCACGTTTCCATGTGAAGTGAGTGGCTCTGGGTTCTTGATTTGGTCCACTGCATGTTGTTTCTTCCACTCCCATACTGAGATCCCTGCAACAGACTCTTCCTTCCTTTGGGGCTGTCCTGCATGATAGTTTCCCATGAGCTGACACTGCATTTTTTCAAGATGGCCTTGAGGACATCCTTGAAGCGCTTTTTCTGCCCTCCTTCTGACTGTATGTCTTGACTGAGCTGGGAGTATAAAACTTCCTTCGGGAATCTGGAGTCGGACATCCAGATGACGAGGCCAGCCCAGCGAAGTTGATGTTGGATAATCATCACTTCAGTGTTCATGGTGTTTGCTTGCAAGAGGATGCTAATGTTGGTGTGTATGCCTTTTCACTAAATTTGAAGCATCTCCTGCAGGCAGCATTGGTGGTACTTTTCCAGCACCTTGAGAGGTCTTCTGTAAGCCATCGACATCTCAGCTCTATACAGTAAGGTGGGGATTCCAACTGCATGATAAACCATGAGCTTCGTTTTGGATCTGATGTCGTGATCTTCAAACATCCATTTCCTCAGGTGTCCGAAGGCTACACTTCTATATTTGAGGCAGCATTGGATTTCTTCATCGATGCCAGCCCTCTGCAAGAGGTGGCTTCCGAGGTACAGGAATTAGTCAATGCCCTCCAGAATCTCACCATGAATCTGAATTACTGGAGCTGGGGGCTGCTTATTAAGAGCTTGTTGATAGAGTACCTTGGTCTTCTGAATGTTAAGCATCAGTCCCATTTTCTTTTACGTAAAGATGCATACAAAGTGGTAAAGGTGTCAACGACTGCATTAAGGTCTGCTTCCTAGTGAGCACACACTACACGATCATCCGCGTATAGAAGCTTGAAGATTGATTCAGGAGGGTTCTTGCAATGATCTTTCCTGTGGTAGACAGCAAAGCAATCCCTCTGCAGTTCCCACAGCTGGACTGGTCTCCTTTCTTGAAGACTGTCATGAGGTCACCCGTTATTCCAAATGGTGAGAGAAAATGCCTCTCAAGGAACCAGATGTTGCCCTTTATACATTTCATCAGGGGTATCCAACTGGTAGCATGCAGCCTGTAGCCTCCAGGCTCCCACATGGCCACGCCTCCCCCATATCACTTTGGCTGCAACAGTCTCCCCTCTCCTTCCTACTGCCTCTTCCTATCTCCGCCCCAAGGCGTAGCAGTGTGGTGCACTGTGCAGGCAGCTGAAGGTGAGTCTAGACTGCACATGGGTGGGGGTGGGGGAATTGCAAAACCCAAGGGACACCTGGAGAAGAAGTAGGGATGCTTCCATGCACATGCACAGTGCAGCAGTGGGGGAGCCTGCATGGATATGAGGTACAGTAGAGGCATAGGGGAGAATCTGTGTTGTGCACAGCCCAGTGGCCTGTGCCTCACCTGGTGCAGCCTGTATGGAATGTGGTCCCTACTAGTGCAGCCCTGGGGGCTTAGAAACTAGAGAGTCCTGCATTATACCAATATCTTCACTTCAATAGGGAAATGTATGAAAAAACACTACAGGCTTCAGAAAACAAACATGGTGTTCTTTGGCATAAAGTACTGTCCAATAAAGGGTTAAGAAATTTTTGCAATAGCTTCACCTTCTGGGGAACTGTAGGAAATACTTCCATGCCAAACACAATAGAGCTATTTCATCTTAAGATGATAAAGGCACAGGTGATTACAGTAAACTCGAAATCATGCCCAAAAGCACACATCTTGAGTGTCTAGAAAAAGCCAAAAATATAACAAGGTAGGCAGACCCACACCCTTGATCAGAGCTGAAGATATTTTTTTGCTTTGTTTGCTACCTTCAGCAATATTGCCAGAGTTGTTTCTTTTTGCTGGACTGAGGCTCAGCCAACTAATTATCCAAGTCCCAATTTCATTTATTTCTTGAGTCAAGTTGTAGCTGGCATAGTGAAAAAAGAGAGTTGGAGGATGTCAATATATTCACAACACTACAGCTTACATCTTATCTTCTCACTGGACCTCCCAAGAGCCTCATATCTACACCGAAGAGAGTGGAAACATGTGGTACCATGCATAACAATGCCTAGAAGACAGAAGAGTCATTGTTCCAAACCAAATTCAAGAAAGCCCCCCCAAAAAAGAAGAGGAACATCACAAATCCTATCTATACCTGCCAATGGTCAATAACACCTCACCACTAAATTTGCATAGGCTGCACAATCCATCTGAGTCAGTAAGTACACAGTCAAGCAGTTAGCCTGCACTAAGCTCTGACTACCAAGGCTACACTGCTGCTACCAATACCTAATAGCTGGTTTAAAGCTAAATAGAGTATGTCTACAGGAACTGCAGAATAAACATCTCTCAATTCAAGCAGTTTGATAAAAGAACTGACAAGGAGACTATTCCAGTGCTTCTCAAACTATCTGATGTGGCGGACCGGCAATTTTTTTTCCAGTGGGGCAGGGACTAATGGCTGGTTCAGCTGGTGGCAGCAACTGCATGTAACAGCGCTACACAAATGCGCGACCGGCTGTTTCTTTCTCTTTCCTCACCTTGCATGACGTGACGTCACCTGGAGTGTTGGAACGTACAAACTGTGGTGCTATGACATATCAATGTTATGCTTCTGAAAATATATTTCTTTCTTTCCTGGCAACTCGCTGCAGACTGGCGAATATATTTCTTTCTTTCCTGGCAACTCACTGTGGGCCGGCAACCGGTGGCTCACGGACCAGCACCGGTCCACGGACCACCACTTTGCGAAGCACTGCTCTACTCAGTCCATCACTAGATCACTGACTAATATCACCAACATAGTTTCTCTTCCAAACCAGAGTTGTAGTTTTATTGATGGAAGCAAATTAAATTCAAGGTTCTCATAGATGCCTTGAAACAACTCTCTCAAACATTCAGAAAAAATTATTTGACTTTGGATGACAGCTAGAAAGATTGTCAATAACAAGAAATCATAACTTGAGCAGGATATCAGTGTCCTTAAAAACAGCTGGCACTCTTCACTTTCTGACAGAAGGCAATGAATTAAAAAAAATCTGGCCCGCTGCCTCCTATCTGGCCTTTTCTAAATAAGCAGAAAATGTGAGCCAACTCACCAAATTGTTGCCTGAGGTACCCCAATACCAACAGATATTTGAAAGTTGGTACCAAGTACCTAAATTTCAATGAATGAGGGAAACATGAGTAAGGAGGACCTTGTCCTCTAAGATACTGTTTACTGTATGAGACCATTTGGTTTAGATTAGAACAATGTTAGTGATAAAAATAATGCAGAAATTCACCAGTGGAAGAAAAGATACTTCTAAGTTGATTAGTTAAATGATCAATTAACCAGAGCAGTTTTGAGAGATCATGTGGATGCTATAAAGGAACACAAGAGCATACTATGTAATTAACGAACAAGGTTTTAAGAACCATCATGTCACTATCAGTGAGAACTGGAATGAGATTTCTGCCATCAGAATTAGACCAGCCCCCACTGTTCGTTAATTTAACAGAGATTACCTGTAAACATGCAATACCCAAAGTCAGAAGGTATGATTAGGGGCTTCTGGGCTCACTTGAACTAGACTTTTATTATTGCCAGCTCTAGGACAGTAATGACCTTTATCAGAAAATCGTTACATTTTAATGCAACTACACATGGCTGCAAGCGTGGATAGAGAAATCATTAAAATGCACTGCTGTTCCAACAAGGATTGCTAGGAAGAGATGGGATCCACCTGATGAAGAGGGAAGAGCAACTTTGCATATAAGCTCACTAAGCCAGTGAGGGGGAGTTTAAACTAGGTTTACGGGGGATGGAGACCAAAGCCCTGAGGTTAGTGGGGAAGCAGGAGACCTGGAGGAAGCACAAGGAGGAGGGGGCAACACAGGAAGCCTCCTCATTCTTACTGAGAAAACAGGGCAATTGGCTAGTTACCTCAGGTGTCTGTACATGAATGCAGAGTGTGGAAAACAAAGAGAAAGAACTGGGAGTCCTCACATAGTCACGGAACTATGTGATTGGAATAACAGACTTGGTGGGATAGCTCGCATGACTGGAGTGCTGTCATGGATGGGTACAAACTATTCAGGAAGGACAGGCATGGGAGAAGAGGAGGAGGAGCTGCTCTTTATGTAAAAGAGCTGTACAATTGCTAAGAGTTCCAATATGAAACTGGAGACAGACCGGTCAAAAGTCTCTGCGTTAGGATGAGAGGGGAAAGTAACAAGGGTGATGACATGGTGGGTGTCTGCTTTAGACCACCAGATCAGGAGGATGAAGTGGATGAGGCTTTCTTCCAACAGCTAGCAGAAATTTCCAGATCACAGGCCTTGGTTCTCATCAGGGATGTCAATCACCCTGACAGCTGCTGGAAAGGAAAGAGAGCAGCTCACAGGCAATCCAGGAAGGTTTTGGAGAGTGTGGGGGGCAATATCCTGGTGCAAGTGTTGCAGAAGACAACTAGGGGCCATGATCTTCCTGATCAGCTGCTCACAAACAGGGAAGAACTGGTGGAAGGCAGAAATGAATGGCATCTTGGGCAGTACCAACCCCGAGATGATCGAGTTCAGGATCCTGAAGAAAGGAAGATAGGAGGGCAGCAGAGCAAGAACCCTGGACATCAGACAAGCAGAAAAACTCGCTCATGGGTAGGATCCCCTGGAAAGCCAATGTGAGGGGGAAACGTGTCCAGGAGAGTTGGTTGTACTTTAAAGAAACCTTACTAAGGGCACAGGAATGAACCACCCCGATGTGCAGGAAGAACAGCAAACATGGCAGGCAACCAGCTTAGCTTAGCAGAGTACCCTTCAGTGAGCGTAAACATAAAAAGGATGTTTACAAGAAGTGGAAGCTGGACAGATGCCTAGGGAGGTGTATAAGAATATCGCTTGGGCAAGCAGCGATGAAATCAGGAAGGTCAGAGTGCAATTAAGATCATAGCTCACAAGGGACTTGAAGGGCAACAAGAAAGGTTTCTACAAGTATATTAGCAATAAGAGGAAAGTCTGGGAAAGTGTGGGTCCCTTCCTGAATGGGGAAGGCAACCTAGTCACAGATGATGAAGAAAAGGCTGAAGTACTCGGTGCCTTTTTTACCTTGGCCTTCACAAGAAAGGTCAGCTCCCAGACTTCTGGCACTGGGCAGCACATTTTGGGGAGAAAGTGAGCAGCCCTCTGTGGTCAAAGAACAGGCCCAGCTTGACAAATCCCTGTCTGGAATGGTCTAATTGGGGATGGTCCTGCTTTGAGCAGGGGGTTGGACTAGATGACCTCCCAAGGTCCCTTCTAATCCTCATTTTCTATGATTCTATGAAAAATAGTTAACTCCAATAACTCAGTGCCACTACAGAACTGCTTGCCCACTGGTGATTTGCACTCTATCTTAACTATCGTGAAAGGCTCTCAGAAACCAGGATTCATTCAGTTCCAGCTTTTGCGTAGTACACATCTTGCACAGGAGATTAGATGTAAAATCCATCTTTCCAGTTCTCTTCCTAGACAACTGTATACTGTGCTAAGGTCAACTATGTTTTTACTTCTATAGTCTCATCTGCTCAGGTCCTGGTTACAGCTGGACTCTCCAAGTTCAGTGATTAGTGGTGATAACTTTACCATTATCAAATCATGTGTTGAGCAATGCAAAACAATTAATAGATTACTTGATGATTTTCCTGCTGGCTTGTGGGGAAAAAAATGCTCTTGTTAGTATTTATTTATTTTTAGATTAATTGGTTGAAGCAAGTGCTTTTAAGTAATAAGTAGGAGAAAAAAATTTCAGGCTGCAGAAAAAGGCCAGATGGAGCACTTACAGCCTATTTATCTAATTATTTCAGTAACCAATAGCAAATGAAAAGATATTCTATGAGGATCATGCAAACAAAATTAAAGATACTCAAATACATGCAGCAGTGGGGGCTAACTTTTTTAGCAGTTGTGACAAAAATCAGCCCAGCACACAGGTGGATCCAGGATTATGGAAAGTGGGGTTCAGAACCAGCAACCTGTGCTGCAGGGGTGGCTGCACCCAGGCTCCCAGGCTCTCCCCCCCACCACACACAGAAATAATTGAAAAATAGAAAATCAGGTTTGGATGGGACCTCAGGAGGTTATCTAGTCCAACCCCCTGCTCAAAGCATGACCATCCTCAACTAGATCATCCCAGTCAACACTCTGTCTAGCAGGGTCTTGAAAACCTCCAAGAATGGACCTTCCACCACCACTCTGGGTAACCTGTTCCACTGTTTTACTACTCTCCTAGTGAGAAAATTCTTCCTAATATCTAACCTGAACTTCCCTTGCTGCAACTTGAAACCATTGCTCCTCATTCTGTCATCTGCCATCACTGAGGACAGTCTAGCTCCATCATCTTTCAAACCTCTCTTCAGGTAGTTGAAGGCTGCTCTTAAATCCCTCCTCAGTCTTCTCTTCTGCAGACTAAATAAGCCCAGTTCCCTCAGCCTCTCAAGTCATGTGCCCCAGCCCCCAACCATTTTTTTCTGCCCTCTGCTAAACTCTCTCCAATTTGTCCACATCTTTTCTGTAGTAGGGAACCCAAAACTGAACACAGTACTCCAGCTGTGGCCTCACCAGTGCTGAATAGAGGGAAGAATCACTTCCCTTGACCTACTGGCAACACATCTACCAATACAGCCCAGTATGCCATTAGCCTTCTTGGCAACAAGGGTACATTGCTGGCTCAAATTCATCTTATTGTCTACTGTAGCCCCCAGGTCCTTTTCTGCAGACCTGCTGCCCAGCCAGTCAGCCCCCGGCCTGTACCAGTGCATGGGATTGTTCCATCTTAAGCGTAGGACTTTTCATTTGTTGAACCTCATGAGATTCCTTTTGGACTAATCCTCCAATTTGTCTATGTCACTCTGAATACTAGCCCTACCCTCCAGGGTATCTACTGTTCCCCCCCCCCCCCAGCTTGGTGTCTTCTGCAAACTTGCTGAAGGTGCACTCTATGACATCTTCCAGGTTGTTAGTAAAGACATTGTAGAAAACTGGCCCCAGGACCAACCCCTTGGGCACTCTACTTTATACCAGCTGCCAACTAGACATCAAGCCACTGATTAGTTGTCTCTGAGCCCAATGCTCCACCCAGTTTTCAATCCACCTTACAGTCCAATCATCAAGCTCTTACTTCCTTAGCTTGCCTGTGAAAATGCTGTGGGAGACTGTACCAAAAACTTGGCTAAAATCAAGGTATACCACATCCATCGGTCTCCCTGCATCCACAGAGCCAGTCACCTCATCATAGAAGGCAATCAGGTTGGTCAGGCATGACTTGCCCTTGGTGAATCCATGCTGACTGTTCCCAATCACTTTTACTCCTCCATTTGCTTAGAAATGGATTCCTTGAGGATCTTCTCCATGATTTTTCCAGGGACTGAGGCAAGGCTGACTGGGCTGTGGTTCCCTGGATCCTCCTTTTTCCCTTTCTTAATTATGTGCACTATGGGATTTTTTCCAATCACCCTGAGCCTCTCCCGATCACCATTAGTTTTCAAAGGAGATGGCCAGTGTCTCTGCAATCACATCAGGGCAGGCAGACTACACCACAGGGGAAGATGGGGAGAGGGAAGGGAAAGTGCCACTAAGCATGGAGAGGAAGCGAGGGGGTAAATTCTTAATAGCTTCAGGGACATTAAAAAAAACCTGCCTCCAGGAGCTTTGCCTGCAAAATAGTCAATGAAAAGGGAGAATGCATTCATGCCACTGCACTGCTTTGGATTCTCCCCTTGCCTTGCATCCTCCCCAAGTACCACTCTAATCCCCTTCCCCTGCCCAATGTGGTGCTTTAGTTTTTACTTCCTGACCTATCTCCCAGTGTGCTGCTTGTCCTTTCCCCAATCTACTGCATACTCCACATAGAGGCTTGTGGGGCCACAGGCTGGCCATCCCTGATATAGAGGAAGCCTTGTACACAAGGATAAATTGCCTGTAGGATTCCCAGAGGTATTAATATCATGTGGTCGGTTGGAAAAGTGTGTATAACAAAGTAATAATACAACTGTGTTCAGAAAGTGTTCCTCCATTGCTACCTGAAGGATATCGGAATATAAATGTAAAATTATATATGCTGTAATTACTGTAATTTGTACTGAAGGTGAAAACTATAATAATATGTTTTCATGAGAGTACTGTAACCTTTATAGACAGATATGGATTCTTAAAATTACTGTTTTATTTTACTTTCAATATTTATGGAAAGTGGGATTACTAAGGCTAAGTGCTAAGCAGCAAAGTAAAAATTAAATTATTTCACTGTTTTATGATCCATATTTTATAGATTTTGTTTCTTTTGTAGTTCAAATAAAGACATAGCCTACTCTTTATATGTCTTATACTATCAACAGGTCACAAGCTCTTAGTTCATGTTGTAAACAGTTTCATTCTATCCTCAAGTTCATACACAAGTTTTTCTGCAACCTTTGCTTGTTGACTAGAGTACTTTAGGTTTAGCTTTTGCCTTTAGGATATCAATATTAATTTTGGGAAGTGAACAATTTTTTCTATGTCTTTTTTAGTTATACAAAAATGAAGTAAGACTACGTATTTCCATTCTTAAAAAAATCTAAGTGTATTTAACAATCAGGAAATATTACTTGTTGTGAATCTGAAAGTAATTGTACACTATATTTACTTTTCAAATGCTAGAGTTTACCGTGATAATTGCCACCGGTAAAATTAGCAAAACCATTCCTGGGGATTGGGATATTTAGGTAGTTTTGAATCTGTTAAATCATTGTTAACAACTGAGTGGTATGAGGCTGTTTGAAATTAAAAGAATCTGGACAAAGAATTCATCTATAGAAATAATCTTTCCAAAATAATCGAAACAAATGGAAATTATAAAGAGATGTTAAATAATGTTTAATTACTTTGTATTGTTTTACTGACTAATGCAATCACCTAATTTAATATTTAATTTGATTTAATAGATTATCCTTAAATTTTGGTTTTTATTAAAAGATTGTGCAAATAAAATAAGCATCAATATGTATTCATTATGGCTCAATTCCTTTTATAAGTTCATTGAAGGCTCAGGGCCTTAGTATAAACACAAAGATTTTTTAAAAATCATGAGAAATACATCTGGCAATAAGTAAAAACATCCACAGTTCCAAACTTTGCCATTACTATGCACATGCTGAAAATGCCTATTAAGTTAGTTAAATGTGCATTTACTGGTGCCAGTATTTTACACAGTCCAGTGCTAAAACCAATGGAGCTCCAGGGTGAAAAGCTGTGAAGCAAGGAGTCTTCAAATTCTTCTGCAAAACAATTGATAAGACCCATAAGCTCAATGGCTGGATGACAATATGATTAGAAGTTTTGTAAGCCAAGTAGCTCATGGTTATTTCTATCCTCAACTGTTTCCCTTACAATAATCCCAGGAGATTACATGAAAACACTGTATTAAAGGAACTTTACAACTGCACAGCTAAAAGTTAAGATTCAATCTGAAATGTTGGCTTGGATACTAATGGTGTTTTATTTGTTAAATTCATTTATTTATATTCTCCAATAGGAGAGAGCTCTATACATCCATAACAATTTTAAAAAATATTAACTAAGTCAGTTGCCTAAATCAAAATCAGTAACCCTCTGGCAAAATAAATCAAAATTAACCTTCCCACCTGACTCTGCACAAATACTACAGATGCCAAACCCTCCTCCTCATGGGCACAGAAGAAGTAAATTATGAAAGCTAATACAGTCTAAGTATTGTTGACCAGGAGGAAAAAGAGCTTCATAACTCTAAGGCCACTTCCAGACGAGAAAAGCTGTGAGGTATGTGGTACTGTAGACCCGTCAGAGGCACCACACATTCAAGTGTTCCCTGCACTACCTTGTATCATAGAGAATTGGTGACATGTAGGCGATGCACGTGAACCCCCTAAGCTTGGCAGTGCATCCCCTGAAAAAGCACCGCTGACACTGCCAGTGGCTCCTGACGGCAGTCACCACTCGCCACAGCCCACCCCTCTGCTGGCACTGCAGTAGCCGCCTGCGAGAAACTCCCCACTCACTGCTGCCATGCCCCTGACACGATCGCCACCACCTGCAGGTGGGTCACTGTGCCCCCCCCAACTCCCCCCAGCCTCTGGAGGCATGCAGCACTCAAGGCAGGGAGGGTTTTTTTGACCCTGGGAGATCCCGGGGTCAAAAAAACAAAACAAAACGCACAGAAATAAAACAGGGTAGCACATGTGGTGGCAGTGCACGCTGCCCAAGACTGGAGCCTGGCTGGTCAGAGCCATGCTATGACTGATGGCCAAACTCCCAGCTGCAGAAGCGCCGTGGCTGC
The DNA here is from genome assembly GCF_030867095.1 of Alligator mississippiensis. Lineage (NCBI taxonomy): Eukaryota > Metazoa > Chordata > Crocodylia > Alligatoridae > Alligator > Alligator mississippiensis. The sequence continues at coordinate 218,726,573 of NC_081824.1, read as the reverse complement.
AGCTTTCCTGCCCCCACCCCAGGACCCGAGGTAAGGCTGCTAGGGACAGCACAACTGGGTCTAGGTCTAAGCCAGTTATTTTAAGGTCTTGCACTGGGAGAGAATGGTTTATTCTAAGTCACCTAGACCTAAACTGGAGTGGTTGTGCAGCAGTTCACTGTTGCTGGAATCAGCATACACAGTCATTGCGGTTCCCAGGTGGGGAGTCTGATGCAAGTAATCTGGGGTGGGGGGAGGGCCAGGCAGGATCAGGTATGTGGTGGAGGTTGATGGCAGAGATGTGGGGCAGAAAATTTTCAGTGCTTTATTTTTCCATGGGAAATTTTCCATTTCTAAAACTGCACTGTTTCAAAAAATTCATTAGCAACAATGAATGGATACCCATACAATATTAGGCAAGCTTGGCAATTTCAAAGTTGTAATTAATGTTTTTCAGATGATTATCCCTAAGAAGTCTGTGAGAGAGTACATGTATGTTTTATTAATTTGTAAAAAAAAAAAGGGGGGTAAATACACTCACATAACAATCCAAACAAAACAAATCAAGTTATGAATTCACCTAATTGGCTGTGCAGGTCAAACCAAAGCCAAAGCTAAAATTCTTATTTCATCTCAGATTGCAAGTGAAAGCAAAACCAAAACTGTGATTATTTTTTGTTTCACTTTCAGTTCAGCAAACACATAGAGCAGTGTCTTATTTCTTTTCTTGGGTTGGGGAAGATTAATAGATTTTATAGATGTTAGGGCTGGAAGGGACCTCAAGCATATAGATTCATAGATGTTAGGGTCGGAAGGGACCTCAATAGATCATCAAGTCCGACCCCCTGCATAAGCAGGAAAGAGTGCTGGGTCTAGGTGACCCCAACTAGATACTCGTCTAACCTCCTCTTGAAGACCCCCAGGGTAGGGGAGAGCACCACCTCCCTTGGGAGCCCGTTCCAGACCTTGGCCACTCGAACTGTGAAGAAGTTCTTCCTTATGTCCAGTCTAAATCTGCTCTCTACTAGCTTGTGGCCATTGTTTCTTGTAACACCTGGGGGCGCCTTGGTGAATAAATCCTCACCAATTCCCTTCTGTGCCCCCGTGATGAACTTATAGGCAGCCACAAGGTTGCCTCTCAACCTTCTCTTGCGGAGGCTGAAAAGGTCCAGTTTCTCTAGTCTCTCCTCGTAGGGCTTGGTCTGCAGGCCCTTGACCATACGAGTTGCCCTTCGCTGTACCCTCTCCAGGTTACCCGCATCCTTCTTGAAGTGTGGCGCCCAGAATTGCATGCAGTACTCCAACTGCGGTCTGACCAACGCCCTATAGAGGGGAAGTATCACCTCCCTGGACCTATTTGTCATGCATCTGCTGATGCACGATAAAGTGCCATTGGCTTTTCTGATGGCTTCGTCACACTGCCGGCTCATATTCATCTTGGAGTCCACTAGGACTCCAAGATCCCTTTCCACCTCTATGCCACCCAGCAGGTCATTCCCTAGGCTGTAGGTGTGCTGGACATTTTTCCTCCCTAGGTGCAGCACTTTGCATTTCTCCTTGTTGAACTGCATCCTGTTGTTTTCTGCCCACTTGTCCAACCTATCCAGGTCTGCCTGCAGCTGTTCCCTGCCCTCCGGCGTGTCCACTTCTCCCCATAGCTTTGTGTCATCCGCAAACTTGGACAGAGTACATTTCACTCCCATGTCCAAGTCACTGATGAAGACATTAAAGAGTATCGGTCCAAGGACCGAACCCTGCGGGACCCCACTGCCCACACCCTTCCAGGTCGAGACCGACCCTTCCAGGTCGAGACCGACAAAGATCAAAGATCATCAAGTCCAGCCCCCCTGCCCAGAGCCAGGAAGTCACCTAGGGTCAAAGGATCCCAGCAAGATAAGCATCCAAGCATTTCTTGAATGAGTCCAGAGTAGGTGCCTGCACCACTTCTGGAGGGAGTCTATTCCAGGTCTTGGGGGCTCGGACAGTAAAGACATTTTTTCTTATGTCCAGCCTAAAATGGTCTTGGAGGAGTTTATGATGATTGGCCCTTGTTTCTCCTTGGGCCGCTCTGGTGAACAGACATTCTCCCAAGTCCTCATGTACACCCCTTCTGTACTTATAAGCAGCCACCAGGTCCCCCTCCAGCCTGTGCTTTTCCAGGCCAAAGAGTCCCATGGCTCTCAGCCTGTCTTTATAAGGACTATTCTCTTGCCCTGTGATCATGAGCGTGGCTCTCCTCTGGAATTTCTCAAGCTTCTCAACATCCTTCTTGAATTGTGGAGCCCATAGCTGGATGCAGGACTCCAGCTGTGGCCTCACCAAGGCTGAGTACAGTGGATGAAATCCTGAGATTTACTTGAGAAGCATCTATGGATGCAAGCCAGAGTTTTGTTTGCTTTACCAGCAACAACATCGCATTGGTGGCTCATGTTCATCTTGTGGTCAATCATGACCCCTAAGTCTCTTTCAGCAGTGGTGCTAGCAGGCATAGCACTGCCAAGCCTATAAGTATGCTGCGGATTTCCCCCCCTCCGAGTTGGAGTACCTTACATTTATCGCTATTGAACGCCATCACGTTTGTATCTGCCCACTTACTAAGTTTATCCAAGTTAGCCTGGATCACTAGCCTGTCCTCAGGTGTGGGTGCTATGCCTCAAAGCTTAGTGTCATCGGTGAACTTAGTGTACTTCTGACATGAATGTCCACATTGTTGATAAAGATATTAAAGAGAACCAGTCCAAGGACAGAGCCTTGGGGGATGCCACTGGTCACGGAGCGCCATAATGATTCGCTACCATCGACCACTACTCTCTGGGTCCGACCTCAGAGCCAATTTCCCAGCCATCAGGCCGTGGTGTAGCTGAGGCCACAGTTGGCCAATTTTTCCATGAGGAGTTCATGGGATACCAGATCAAAGGCTTTTTTAAAGTCCAGATATATGACATCAATCTCTTCTTCCTTGTCCAGGTGATATGTCACCTGGTCATAGAAGGAGATGAGATTGGCCAGGCAAGACCTACCCATGACAAACCAATGCTGGCTATCCTTCAGGATATTGCCCTCAGCCAGCTTATCCAGAAGGGTCTCCTTGATAATTTTCTCCAGAATCTTACTGGGGATTGAGGTCAAGCTGATTAGCCTGTAATTCCTGGGATCTATTTTCCGCCCTTTCTTGAAGAAGGCCACTGTGGTACCCTTCGTCCAGTCTTCAGGTACTTCACCTGAGCGCCACGAGTTTTTGAATATTTTTGCCAATGGTTAGGCTGACACCTGCCAGCTCCTTGTGTACTCTAGTGTGTAATCTGTCAGGACCAGCTGACTTGAGGGTGTCCACCCTCTCAAGGTAATCCTTTACAAGGTCTACACCGATGCTGGGTATAAATATGCCCTCATCCTGGCCATCCCTTGCCTTGCTAGGCAGGGCAGTCCCACTGGACTGATGACAGACCGACTCGAAGTACCCATTAAGCAGATTGGCCTTTTCCTCGGTGTCGGTTATCAGCTGTCCCGTTTGGTTCAGCAGGGGTCCAGTGTTACCCTTGCTTTTTTCCACCCCGACTCCCTACATATCTGAAAAGGGACTTTTTGTTACCCTTGATATGTGAAGCCAGACGGAGCTTGGTTGCAGCCTTGGCTTTCCTGATCTGTACCCTGCAGGTACAGACCAGTGCTGAGTACTCCTCCTTGGTGGTAATTCCAGCCTTTCAGTCTTTATAAGTCTCTCTTTTGAGGCATAGGAGGTCTTCAAGTCCTCTGCTGAGCCAAGGGGGTTGCTGTGCCCTTTTGCTACCCTTCCTCCGAGATGGGATGGCCATCCCTTGTGGTGTCAGGATCGCTCCCTTGAGGAGCAACCACTCCTTTTGGACTCCTCTTCCTGTCGAGTCATGGTCCCTTAGGGCCTCGACAATGAGCCTCCTGAGCTTGTCAAAGTCAGCTTTCCTGAAGTCGAGTGTTTACATAAGATCTGTTATTTTTTTAGTGCTTTGGTTTGAAGAGTCAAATAATGCCTAATCAGAAAAAAAAGTGTGTGGCACCATTATAGTGAAGTTCAAGCCACTGAAGGAAGAAAGTGGGTAGATGTAAATATTGCGGGCAAGAGTATGCTAACAATGCAACAAGAATGAAGAAACATTTAATAACATGTAGAAACTGTCCTGAAAGAGTACAAGCTGTATACAGAAAGCTAATATAACCAAATGGTGGAACACTATCATCTGAGAAAAGTCTACTTTCGGAATCCTATCTAAGTAAATAAATGAATATGTTAATCAACACACAGTACAGACTAGCATCTATATTGTTTTAAAACATTATAATTTTAAAAGCTGTCAATGGAATTCTGGACTAGTATTTATTTAAAATATTTGTATCCTGCTTTTCTGCTTGCACTCAGCACCCAAACTGGCTTAGGCTTAACAATATATATATTTTAAATTACATAATAGATAAATAGTTAACTATTTCAACCCAGCAGATTGAGCTTAGTCCTCTGGCCAATGGCAGACTATACTTCCATTTGATTCTGCAGTCCCAGGACAACTGAGCAGCAAGTTGAGCAGCAGAGTGGTCTTTCTGGCAGGGAGGTGGGACGCAAGCTCCCTGATGCTTCTCCTTCTTCTGATGGATGAGGCCAGACTAGAATAAGGTTAAAAAAAAAAAAAATCTTTTCCCCCTTTTGTTGCAGGAACTTGGTAGCTCAAGTGAAATAGCAGATTTGCAAAAAATGGAAAATGAAAATGTTGAGCTGCCAGGTCTGGGGGAAGAAGCAGCAGGATCCTCGTTTTCAAGATCCCTGCCACCAGATATGTGATTCAGCATGAATAGCTGTTCAAGGCAGTCAAGCTTCTTATCAAGCTTTGTGGACAAAATGTCAAAAAAATAAATCAAGAAAAAGCAGATGAGACTTTAGCTTTAGCTATATTTGTGGTAACCTCTTTCCGTAACTGAAAATCAATAATGGAAGGAGAATTACAAACTAATTCGCCCATCATATAAGTTACCGCCACATTATAGCTTATCACATTCTCTTTTAGACAGAGTGTATGACAGAGTTCAAACAATGGTTATTCAAAGGATTGGTCAAGCAGAATCACTGACTGATGTCAGACAGATGGACTGATACACAAGGAAATCCTTTATTGAACATTATGTTAGCAACACCTGAACCAAAGCAATTGCTACACCAAATCTTCTCGTCATACAGATGAATACATAGCCAAATTACTGAATGAAAAGATTGAAAGTGCAAGTCCCCCCAGGGTACAAGCCCTTGTAATTGATAATATGAGTAACATGAAAGCTACATGGCAACTATTAAGGGCAAAGTATCTTCATTTAATAGAATTTGGCTGTCTTGATCATGGGTTGAATCTTCTGGCAAAGAACATAGTAAGTGTGAATACAATGAAGACAATATTGGCAAAGTTCAAAGCGACTGTGAAGGTATTCAACAATCACCATGTTGCTAATCAGACTTGGAAAAAATTACAGAAAGAGAAGCAGGGGAAGGAAAGTGCACTTTTACTGCCAGGAGAAACTAGATGGGGCTCGGCTACGAAGTGTTTACATAGTTTGCTGTGCACAAAGAACTGTTTGCGGTGTGCTTCAATAGATGGCACAGTATCCTACATTATTCCTGTGAACATTCAGAAGCAGATTCTCGACAATGATGTGTTCTGGGTTCAAGTTCAAGGAGCGTTCAATTTGCTACTACCAGTTTCAGTGGCTATCAAGAAGCTTGAAGGAGATACACCACCCCTTTCAAATATTCCAGAGATATTCAGACAACTGAATGAAAATCTAACTGAGCTTTTGCCTTCTTCACCGCTACCCAAAAAAGAAGTAAAACAAATGTTTACTAAGAGATCTGAGTTTTGCTCTTATCCAGTTCACCTGGCAGCAAATCTTTTGGATCCTCAACACAGAGGACAACATTTATCAAAAGATGAATTATCTACTGCTCTCAGTACGATTACAGAAGTAGCTAAGAACGTCCCCAACATCGACAAAATAGTCGTGATGACAGACATTGCCAAGTACCACGCAAAAGAAAAACTTTGGAGCAAAGACAATTTGGCGGGCAGCAAAAAAATATGTCTCCTCTCACATGGTGGGAAGGATACTGTAAACACCGGACTGTTGTCCAGGATTGCCCTAAGGATCCTAAGTATTCCACCAACAGCAGCTTCTTGTGAATGGATCTGAAAGGCTTTCAGCTCAATCAAGACAAAAAAAGAGGAATAGACTAACAAATGAATGCACCACTAAGCTTGTTTCTATTTCTCAAAATCTCTTGCTTCTGGAGAATCAGTCAGAAGCACAATTAGTGAAGAAGATGCAGTGTGATGATAGTATGCCCTTGCCCATACACTCATTGGTTAAATCATTCTTCAGTGAAAGAGAATGTGGTTCAAGCCATTCTGAATCAGATTTGCCTCAATCTGATTCTGAAATGGAACTAATAAGCAGTGCAAGTGATTCTATGGAGAGTGACAGTGAAACTGGAGGTGCCACAATGACCTCAGTAGAAGAGAGTTAAACTCTGTTGAAGTGGATGAGTGGACAACCACGGCATACCATGCACAGTTCTTTGGTTGTGCTAAAATTAGTGTGTCAACAGTTTTCAGTGCCCTCGCTTTCTTCTTAAATTTAAACAAACAATGTAAGGGAAGCATTGTGTATTGTCTTTACATTTTTACAAGTATTCCAATAAAAATAATTTCTTTCCACATAAAGCTTTGAATTTGTTTGAACATAACATTTAAACCACATTAAGTGTGCTGTATTAAATTTTTTTCCTAATCAAATATTTCAGTCCAAATACTTATGGCTATTGGGACATAAAATTAACGTGGGGGTACTTTTTTAGTTTTGTTTATTAAATACAAGTCAAATAAACATGCTAAATCAAATCATGCACTATATTTAGGACATTGGAAAATTTTCCCGAAGATTTCCCAGAAAACCCATGTCTCTGGCTGATGAGTACAAGGGGGTAGGGAGTGACACCTGTGGTAGGGGTTGGCGTATCCATGTGGGTGGGTGGAGGGTGAGTGTTGGCAGGTCAGGGGTTTGGGATTCGCTCAGACCTGGGTCTGGGGTGAGTGGCTGCACTTTCCCAGCATTTGGGAGATTGGGTTAATTCTTTCCTAGATCAGGTTAATCAGCTCGCGACCTCAGTTAAGGCACCTCCAGAGGTCCATTCACTTAAATAGGGTGTGTTATTTTTGGGGCAAATTGAACCTCCTGAATGCCTGCACAACTGGGCATGTAGATGGACCTAACCCTGCTGAGGTCAATCCAAATGTAATGTTTGTACATATCCAAAGGGTCTAACTAGAAATCTTGCTATAGGCTTCCTCTCTTACACTGAAGGAGTGTCCCCTTAAACACCACTACTAACCAAAACTGTAGCAGCGTACTCTGGAGACAGAGGTTTATTCCCCATATTGCTTGCCTAGTACCCTAAGTATGCATGTTACTTTACAGAAACAAAGAGAACGTCTGCCCTGTTTAAAAAACAGAAGTTAAAGCACAAATAAAGGGAAAGGGTGCATAGGGAAGGGTTAAGAGAATTAACATCAAGGCAGTAAAGTTATATGGCAATTCAACTAGTTCCTACATCTGCAGTCATTATTATATTTTGTTGTTACACAAAAATGACCTTTGTAAGAAGCAGGTTCCGAGAAGACCCCAAAACCTACAGCAAAACGCCTCATAAGCTACTGCCTTCAGCCTTTCGCATCAAGGTTTTAAATGCATAAAACTAGGTGGTCATGCATAATGCATTAAAAAATGGTGGTGGTTCATTTGTGCACAATATGCTTTAAGGATAAACATATGGCATAATAATTCCATAGCCTGCAGAGCCTTAATTTAATATGAATAAAGGTATTTGGGAATTTAAAAATCAGAAAAAAATTACTTCTCTGCAAACTATGACATGGTACCTCTGAACTATTTCAGAAGTATTTTCAGATGTTAGGGAAGAAATACTTCTTATATACAACAAGTAAAAATGCCTATTAACAACAAAAATAAGCAATGACATTAGCTTCAGTCAAAAAACATGATAATATGGCATTCAAAGATGTTTCTGGTAAGCAGAGGTTACTGACTTCAGCATTAAGAATGTGGCATCCCAGGAACATGACTATTATTCACACTGCTGGTAAGAGTTTTTCCTCTAATAGGCTAGATTAAAAAATAATTGGCAATACTGATATTGTAAAAGCATTTTCCTAGAGGCTATAGTTTGAAACATAATGCATGTTGAAAATGCATAGTATCCAAAGATTCTCTCTACAACAATGGTGCCCAATTCCAATTAACTAAGGTTCAGTAGACAGATTAATGGAATATGCTATATCTATGCAGTAAATCCCTCCCAATTCATTCGCCAGGATGGATTAAGGGGCCACATGCTAGTCAGACCTCTCCTTCAGACTGAAGTTTACATTCTGCACCCCACTGTTTCAGCCCTTGGACATTACATACCTAAACAATTGCGTAACCATATAAAGGGCAGCTTGGAAGTTTTTAATTTTTTTTTTTTTAATAAGACAGGAAGTATAGTCATTTGCTGCACAAAGTGCTTATACATTCAAAGACAAAGCTACAAAAATATTTTAGAAAACATGATGTTCCCAGAAGATTCACAGACTTGGGAATCATATAAAGGTAAAATTGATTTCTGCTAACCTTATTTAAAAAAATCCTGTAGCCACAAAGCTAAAATTGGATAAAATGCTGCAGTGTTCCTACCTGCACAGCTGGTGTCCTTATCTTTCATTGTGAATATGTAAATCCAAATATATATTTTCACTTCCCATGAGTGGACGCTGCATGTTTTTTCTTTGATATTTTTCAGAAAGTCCATTATTAGGAGTAAGAAATCCACCAACTTACTATTCAGTGCTTCCTTGAATACAGAGAGGTAAAGTATGCAAAAATATCCTCATGGAAAACTGACAGTACCCCTTCATAAGCAAACCCTATAACGGAAGAACTACAAGAAGAACTTCAGTCAATGGGTGCATTTACACGCTCATTAATGTACTTTTGCTACTGGGCATTAAATTTAGTACCTGTGGGTGCCTGCAGACAGGCTGGGAGGCTGCTCTGATGTGCTATAATTACAGCTTGTTGGAGCAGACTCAATTAATCGAACCTGCTGGAGTGTGCCAATTAGCATGGTCCAGCCAGACTCCGCATCTTGTGCATCAGCCTTCCTGCACTTCAAAATGGGGCCAGGGGTGCTTCAAGTAAAGCTCGCTTGATGAGCTTTAAGTGCCCCTGCCACCATTTTGAAGCACAGGGATGCCAATACATGACATGCCACAGTGCTTTAATTAGAGCAGCTCTCAGAGTTGTTCTAATTAAAGCGTCGTCGTTCTCCACCTCTTTTCCCCCTGGAGAATGTGTAATAAAAGCCCTGTAATGTGAGGTACTGAATAAAAGCACATTAGGCTGCTCTAATGCACAATAGTGAATACACATGCTTTTTTAGTGACGGTTAATGCACAGTAGCCTATTTTTACTGCTCATTAACATATTGGCATGATTTCTGACATGACGCTTTAATGCGCAGTAAAACAGGCTGCTGTGCACTAAAGCAGATATGTAGACATGCCCAGTGATGACTATAAGCTAGGCCAGTAGGGGCCAACTATTTTTGACAGGCATGCTACAAATTATGCCAGTGTCAGTTCCTCTCCTCTGCTTTCTGCTCCCTGCCCAATGTTCTGTGTGCCACACACATAGGCTGCCCGAGTCAATTATACCAGTCAAGCTGGCCAGCATATGGTTCAAATTGCTGCTGTCCTGGGTGCACACTGTGCCTGGGAGCAATTCGCTCCAGCAAAAAGTGCTCAGGAGTTTATTGCATCGCATTAATTGCACATGTAGATACACCCACTGATAACTACTCCACTCCCCTGTAATAGGCAGACAGGGTGGAGAGACAGAGGCAAAAAGCCAGCAGGCAGTGTGTTGGATTCATCACCCCAATATATCAGCCAATATTGTTGAGCTTTCAAAAGTAATAATTTGCCCAACAGAGGCAAGGTGGAGGAGCAGGGTGTTATCAAATCCATGATGCAGCACTATACAAAAAAAGGATGCTTTGAAAAGAAAAAGGATAGAGAGAGAGAACAAGAGCAAGAAAGAATCTGCTCTGAAAGTTTGTGCTTTGCAGCTAAAGGATCTGTCAATATTCCTTATCTAAAGACAAACAAAAAATATATTCATTATATTGCTTACAGCACCTGAAAGCCAAATACTGTCTGCATTAAAATTAAAAAGATAATTACAGAATCATTAGCCAACTAGCAATGTAAGAAAATGGAAATTGTCTATATGAGTATTGTGCAGACCTAATACAATATGCATTGTTAATACCTAAATACAGTATTTATAGCCTGCAGTATTTAATATTACACTGGTGCCATTTTAGTCCTTTAAAATTTGCATGCAGCACACTTCAATTACATAAATTTGGTTAGTTATCAACATCTACTTATTTATCGAATTTTAAATGTGCTACTAAGTAAAATAATATATGGCATATTTTGAGACTGTAGGATGTTAATCAGTTCCTCTTTCTGAAATGTTAGAGTTTTACCTTTCCAATAAATCAGGTTTTCAATACATTCCTTTTGGGAATTCAGTGGCAGTAAAACAAAATGCAAAATCAGCAAATTATTAAAATACTGATGTAATAACTCAGAGCTGAGCAACTAATGAGCTGTAAAGTTCACTTCTAAAAGCAGGATACTATATACATTAAACATACACACAATATTCTCTCTCTTCACTATGAGCATTAATTTAGATTTGGAAGCCAAGCCATGTGAAATATAAAAAAAACTCTCAGATTTGGAATGCGATGGTTTCAGGACCAGTTTTCTGGTGTAATACACAGTGTTCATGGATGCAACTTTGCCAAATTTTAAATTGAATGCATTTTTAGTATAATACTTCAATTATAAATGACATGACTAAGGGATAAACAGGACTTTGAGGGCTATTTTCAATTAAACACACACTGCTCCTTTTCACACTGTAAAGTACTTTCACACTGAAAATAATTTAATGCAAAAAATATTTTAAATAGAAGCAAGATATTGTAAAAGATAGAGAATTCACTTATTTAATGTTAGCAGTACTACTTCAGGAAAAAAAATTCCTATCTACCATGGTTGTATCATATTCATTATGGTTTGGTGAGTAGTAGGGGTGTGTGAAATTGGCCCAAATCAGGGACAATGATTCAATTCGTTGATTCGGATCACTGCCCCCAATTCGATTCGGCTGAATCCGATTCTGAAGATTCAATGTTGATTTGAAGAATCAGCGATTCGGACATAGACACAGCTTTAAATGTTTCCTCTACACACCTTGAGGTACCAGGCATGGCTCACGAATGCTGCAATGCTGGGGTGGATGGAACATCTCACAGGAGAGTGTTCGGCGGTGAACCCAGAAGTGGACTGGAAGTACTCGGCTGGGGAGTGCGCTGGGCCGCCCCCCTCCCCCCCCGGCTTGGCAGTCACTGGTCATGGGGGGACTCTAGGTGCCCTCCCAGACCCAGGAGGCACCAGTCACCGAGCCAGGGGTGAGGGCCCTGCCCTACCCGCACTCTACCATAGACTCGGAAGTGGACTGGAAGTGCTTCTGGTCCACTTCTGGATCTGCTGTCAAACACACTGGGGAGCCCCCCGCACTCCTGTGAGACACTCAATGGGCCCCAGCATCACAGCATTCATGAGCCGCCTGCTATCTAGAGGTATATAAGGAAAAACATTTAAAGCTGTGTCTATGTCTGAATCGCCGAATGTTTCCAAATCTCTCCGAATCAATTCGGAGGGTTTCAACTCCATTCGGAGGGATAAAAGGGTTCTCTGGTTCGATTCGGATTCGGAGATTGGGCCACCAAATCGGGCCGAATCTCCATCGAATCAAAATAAGGGACTGAAGCTTTGCACAGCCCTAGTGAGTAGCTTTTTAAATCCTCTCATTAAGCATAATTGGAAAAGATAAACACTGCAGTTTATGACTATAAATCAAGTGTAGATGCTAGCAAATGTCTTTTTTCCCCCATAAACTGGTCACTTATTTGTAGTGCCAAAAATTCTAAGCAGAATTGAATCTCAGTTGCGACGAGTGCCATATAAAATATACAAGCAGACATGGTTACTGACTCCAGGAGCATCAGCTTTTAGGTTTTATCTAGGGCTTTCTTCAAATGGAAACAACCACCTGTTTTTATTATATTGGTATCTAAGTGCTAAACCAAGATGCTGTTGAAAGGTATGGTATCATTTTTCAGACATAAGTGTAGTTATATATCTTTTAAAAATATAATTTTAAACTAAAACCTCTTAAACATGTCTCTACAATTAAGTAACGTACTTCGGGAAAATATCAAATTTCACAAGATACAGAAGTAGCAAAAATACTGCAAGGATATGAAAATAATTAAACAGTGAACAAAGAGCTAGGGAAAACATTTGTCAGTTTGTATAATGTGACTCCCCTTTAGCAATTACGTTGGGTGCATGCTTGAACAAACAGATTTTAAACAGGCCCCAACATTTTTAGTAGCACACCTCTATAAAAAATGGAAAGAAGAAAGACCTAGCAACAAGCCACACCTTAAAATAAAGAGTGTACTGATCTTGAAAGCAGTGTGAGGGGTGGGAGAGAGAGAGAAGAGGAAATCAGCCTTCTATTTTAGACGTATGTTGTCCAGATAAGAGATAATTACTTACCAGTAATTGCTGTTCTCTGAAGATATGCAATAACTTTAATACATCACTGTTGAGTCTATGTTCCCTGTTTACTACTGGCAGGAACACACACAGCTTAATATTCTAAAGACTGCCTCCAGCAAGGGGCATCACTTGCCAATCCAGTAGTGAAATCATAGTGACACTCAGGCCTTGGCCACTAAAAAGTGCCTCAGCACAAGTGCAGTCCTCTACCTGGATCACCACAAATTCACCTCAGGGGCCTATGTCCAGCTCATTTACTCCCGCTACACCCATGCTGCCATCACCAGCATCAGCTGGAGGCAGTAGTGACAGAGAGGCAGATGGAGCAAGCTCTCCTCATTCTTACCACTCTCATGGGCAGCAGAGAGCTGTGCTTGACTGACATGACTGCAGCTGTGGTTCTAACCCTTGGTCCTACAAAAGCAATATTCAAAGACAGCCTCCAGCCAGCAGTGAGAGTAGCAGAGCTGTTTCTCCTGCTGCTCATATCCAGAGCTCCTTCTGCTCCAGAGGGGAACAGAGGCAGCAGCAGGCAGGTTCTTCCTCTCTGCCTGGTTTCCCTGAGCATTCCCTGCCAACATAGGGAGGGGGAACCTGGCCACCACTGCCACCATTCCCTGCTTCCCTGGCTGGAGCATGGCAGAGGCAGCTCTGGAGTTCCCCGCTCTCCATCAGCTGGGGACAGCGGCAGCAGCAGGTGGTAGGGTGGGGAATTGGAGGGGATGGGACATGCTACTACGGATGAAGGTGGAAGAAAGGGGAGATATTATTATCTGCTTTGGGAACTGCTGTTCCAATGGTGTAGACATAACAGTACCACAGCATACCCGCAGGATCTGCCCCTGCCAGGTGCTGGGCGCTGTGTGGCCCCCAGGGGGCTTTGTGCTCTGGGGGCCTGCCAAGATTTCTGCAGCTTTTCAACTCCTGCTTTAAAAGCTGCACTGTCAACTTTACTTTCCTGCTAGAGACCCTGTGCTTCAGGGACCCAGGCTTGTTTGGGGCAAGGGAGAGGAATGGAGGGGTTGCAAAGGCCTGGGAGGCTTGCCTCCCCCTCTCTCCAAATGAGCCTGGCACCCCAGAGTACAGGGTCTCTAGCAGGGAAGTGAAACTAGCAGTGCAGTTTTTAAGGCAGGGGCTAAAAAGCGGTGGAAATCTTGGGGACCCCCTCGGAGCATACAGCCCCCTGGGAAACACAAGCAGAGAACCACAGCCCCCTAGCACTCCTCCACTCCTTTCTAGTGGCGTTTTAGCAGCAGTGCAGTCCTTAAAAGTTGAGGATTCTACGTGTGGGCACTTCTGCCCAGGGACAACTGTGAACAAGTTCTCAGATCAGGAACAACCTTGTTATGTCTGTCCACTCCTTAACCTCAGGACCTATCAGATAATATTTTGTTTTCCTAACAAATAGGAGAAAGCAATAATTTTCATACAGCCTTTATCATTTCAATGATATGAAGCTGAATTCTTCAAGGGCAGTGTGTATAAACTTTGGAATAACTCAGATCAGAATTGCGTGGCTAGGGATTATGCACTGATTACACTTCGTTCATAAATCAGATATTAAACCTTGAGACTAGAGCTGGACATGTCTCCTTTTCATCAGAACATGATGATTTTTCAAAAGTCAAAATATTCTTGCTCAAGTGTCAATTCTGATAAAAACTCCTGCAAATTGTAATTTTTGAATATTTCTTTGTGAACATCAGAACAGAAACGTGATTTTCTACCATGAAGCCATTGTTATATCTGTTTTTAAACATTCTAATGCAGTAAGTCAAAATCAGAATTAAATACTTTTTAAAAATCAAATACATTTTTTTTCAAAGTTTTGTTCTGTAGGAAATTTAACATAGAACATCATTTTAAAATCACTGCATTTTCCACAAGATGAAAAAGCAAGATGAATATTTGTTATTTTAAACTTCGAAGCTTTCCCCCACTGACTTAGTTACTGATTTACAGAATATATCAGTGGAGACCAAGACAGCCCTCAGCAACTCGCCCCATAACCAGTTAGCCTGCAGCAATTTCTAATAGGTGGCCTATTCTGAAATAGGCCGTGTATGTTTGCTTGTGATTATTATCACACAAGGGCACTGGAAGCTATTGGAATACTTTTTGTTTCTTTCTTTATATCCAGAAAAGAAAGGGATAAGAGAGAAAAAAAAGTGAGATGTTAAAACTTAAGACTAGAATTTTACAAACTATCACTTCAGCAAACTATGGCTTTGTGAGGCACCACTCTTCAATAAACCCCTCAGTGTTCAAAGTCTCTGAGGTGACTAGAAAGATCAATTTTCTATTTTACACCATCCTGGAAGGCACTATTATAAAAGGATATTTGTGGAGCAATGGATTTTTTAAAAAAAATGAGAAGTTGTCAAAGTGACACGACAAGACTGCAGGAACATTGCAGTGAATGGCAAAGTAGAAAAGAGTAGCCCCCAGGGAACATCTCTAGTCAGCAGTTAAGAAAGGAATTAATGGTTAGAGGCTGCATGGTTTGTTGCTGCTCCACTGTAGCAATGGTATGTAATGATTCATCCTGGACCCAGTGCCTTTGGAACTTCAAACCATTGCAAGAGACCACCAGTCTTATACTAGGAGTTCAGACCTGAGAGTCAGAATTTTGCACGTTATGTATCTTTGGAAAACCTTGTACTTTTCAGGCTTTCTACCACCTTACCCCCCAAAACGGTTTCCCAATAACTTACCTCTGGGTACTTTAATTTCAACGTTTTATGCATTTCTCGGAAACGGCTGTACCGCCTGAATACTGTCCACGTTTCATCCAAGACTGTTATCTACGGTATCCGGAAAAAATAAAACGACACGCACTCACATGATTTGTACCACTAAAAAGAATGCAGCAAAAAGATTTCTATATAACTATATAAAACAAGTAGCATTAATTTCTTTAAATGCAACACCATTTTGGTAGGGTTTACTTACTTTTTCTTTTATTAAAGTAGCAGAATAGATCAAATAAAAAAGCAAAAGATCACTAAATGAGATAATTACTTAGTTTCACAGTCAACAAGTCTTTAGCTGTGTTTAGTCAGTATCAAGGACCAAACACATTTATTCTATATTCCAGTGTGCTTTGAAAAATCTGCACACACAGTCATTCCACATGCAGTTGTAACATCATTTAGAAAATAATGAATGAAATATACTACAAAGCAGCAAAGAGCAGAAATTCTGTGTCAACAACATATTACATGCAGCAATGTACTGAACAAGTTTATTTCTCACACATTCTCACACTAAATCACATAGCAGTCCAGCATTCAGTACAACACATTTCTTCAAAATACCATGGCACTGTGCTGTCCCTGGGCACATCTACACAGGTGTTTACTGTGGAGTAGATTAACTGCTCCACAGAAAACGTTTCAGCATCTGTGTGTGCCTCTATTAGGCTGGAGTAAACTAGTTAAATAAATACAAGTACTATCATGCAGTGGCATTATTTACTGTGCAGCAACATATGAATAGATGCTGATGGGGCTGGCTGGGCACAAAAATGCTTCAGTGTCTCTGGCTGCAGGCTAGCTGTGCACTGGAGCACCCTCATGCTCCAGCCAGTCCCTCCACAGCATGTTAAGCTGCGGGGACAGCAGCCCTGGGCTGGCAGGCTAAGCCCTGGGGCCCCCTGCCAGCCAGGGCTGCTCCAACTTGGCTCAACTTGCTGTGGTCCCAGGTACATTTGCAAACGGTGTGCCGGTGGGCAACACACTCCAGAGCAATAAACCCTGGAGTTTATTGCTTCGCGTTAACTGTACATGTAGACGTGTCCAATAATGAGCACCCTACTTCTAGGAATACTTTCATTAAAAACAATGGAACTACTGCAGTGAGTGAATAACTATTTTGTTAAGTAGTGAAAAGCTTTCTATTCATGCAAAATAATTGTCCAGTTCAAATAGAGATTTCAGGTATATACCATCAAATAAAGTGGATTTTGTGGCCCTCAGTCATTGATAGATATTCCAAAATTCTTTACATATCTACATCTAGATATACGACACCGATATTCAATCTATTAAAGTGATTTGAAAGCTACATCAATACAACTTTTGTCTTCATGTAAGCACAGAAATCAAAAGCAGATATTTCAATACAATTTAATTGAAAAAGATCTGAGTTCGGCTTTTAGCAAAGGTGGATCCAGGATTTTGTAAAAGGAGTGACAACTGGTGCTACAAGGGTGGCTGCAACCCCACTTCCAGCCTCTCTTCCACCTCCAGGGTGGGCAGACTACACCTCAGGAGCAGTACTGGGGACATTTTTCAAATCCCTGAAGCAAATAAGAATATCCCCCCAGCTGACTTACTGCCTCCATTCTCCTCCATACTTAGTAACAGCTATCTTCCCCTGCACCCCTCTCCCTGTTTCTAATTATGCCTCTGGGTGCAGAGAGATATGACTACTGCCCTGGCTCCTCCTGCGCACTCTAGCTGGGGCAGTAAGGAGCAGCTATGTGAGAAGCTGAGTTCAGCCAAGTTCTTTCTTCTTCCTTTTATCCTAGGCTGGCAGGGAACACCGGGGATTGGACAGGAAGGAGGAACCTGCCCACTGCTGCTGCTTCTGTTGTTCCCAGTTGAGTCTGGCTTCCTGTGCAGTCCAGATGGAGCAGGGCAGAAGCAGCTCTGGGGTCCCCTGCCCCACCAGGTCAGCTGAGGACAAGGACAGCAGTAGGCAAGGGAGGGGGGAATGGGACAGGAGGGGAGGTGCTGCTGAGCATAGAAAAGAAAGCAGGCTGTACCAAAAATAGTAGTAGGGGGATCTGGGGAGGAGATTCTCACTTGCTTTGGGAACTTAAAATCCCTATCTGCTGCCCCCAGTGTAGTCCAAAAGATGATGTTTGACTGTGTCATTATACTGCCTCAAGATCAACCCCTGACTTCTAGTTTCCAGGTAAATGAATTGAGAATAGAAAGAAGTTATGAACATGTGTTGTACAATATTAGGGATGAGAAAAAAAAGTAAGTAAATATAAATACATTGATTTCCTCAAAGGTTCACCTCTTGTATTAATCAAGTTAAGAATCTGGGTTTCCAACTTTTAAGATGCAAATGTATTATCATACTGTCCTTTTTAAAGGTTTATTTGCTGTATTAATTATATTTTATAGTTCTTCGGAAATTACTTTTGCTTTTCAACATGTCAATTTAAAAAAACTGTAGTTTTGGAGGTGAATTCTAGCCCAAAGCATTCACAGCTTTTTACAAACATGACTAGTGAAACAGCATGGATGTCAATCTACCAAAGAATTCTGCTCTGCATCTGACAGGTGTATAGGTCCCAGGGCAATGCAAAGTTCATATAAAACTTACTTATCAACACTGTCCTGTGAGATTTAACCAAAGCTCAATGATTGTAATAACTGCCTCATTTGACACTAGATAGGGTTGAGTTGAATAGGATGAAAAAATAAAAAGCTACACAGGACAATGCTAAGAAATTGTCTCCAAAAGTACTTTAGTGGGTGAGGACAGTTTGGTCTCAGCCTTATAGCTGTTTTTTTTCCCCTGGTCAATCTCAAGAATAAACCCCGAGGCCAGCCAAAGTTCATAATTTTGGATCATTTCTACTTTAAAATCCTTTCTTGCCTAATTGCTGTTTTGTCAGCCAGACTATACTACATTCTCCACTTCCTGGACGATGACACTTTATATGGGTCAATTTCAAAGCTTGGCAAAATCCTTACATTCCCAAAAGTTCACAAACAGAAAAAGGATTGTAATGGAAAATGAAGCAGAGTTTAAATAGCCTCTAAAAAGGAAGACCTGATCCAACCATGTAGTCAATGGAAGCTGTTTCATTTATTTAAATGAATATGAATTGGCCTAAATTCCATGGCTATATATCCCTCAAACCTGCATACCTTCCCTTAAACAAGAGAGGGAAATTAAATTTGGGATTACCTTTTTTGAATTACTGTAAGAAATTAAAAATTATTTTTGACACCTATAGACTGAATCCATATGCAGAGGTTAGAAGTAAAATTTTCAAAATTAGCATAGAATGCTAGCATAGAATAGTTCTCACCTCCCTCTGGTGCTTTTTAAATATTACAGCTTGTTCCTCAGCAGTTTATTTTAAAACTATTTTATATTATGAGTGTTAATATCTGAATATAGACTATTGCACATAATGTATTTTTCTACAACATTTTAACACGTTTGTATTAACATTGTGACATTAATTCAATGCTAAATATGGATTTGATATGCAAAACAAAAGCTGTTACAGTATATCAAATCAAACATAATAAAAATATTCATGTTATCGAATAAACCAGAATTGTGTTTTCTTTCTTCTCTAAATTAAAAAGGGATGTTTCCTATCTTAAAAATTTAATTTCTGCAGTGAAGATACGGCAGTCTGGACCACTGAACTTTTTGTCTGCTCAGTGACTGATAAGATGATATAATCAACACATCCAACTGATATCCGCCTGAGGCACTCACAAGAAAACTCTAGTTAATATTTGAGTTTGTTCAGGGTTATATATATATATATATATCTGTGTGTGTTTCAGGGGTGTGTGTATGTGCAAATAACTGAAACACAAAATAAAATAACTGTGTTCTATCCTAAAATAATCAGAAAGGAAAGTAAATCTCTTGGTTATACTTGTTACCTCAAATACATATATACTTGAATACCTCAAACAGTCTCTCTCAAAAACAGACTAACAAACTCCCATCCTCACCAAGCCACAGGCTTTGCAATGAACCCAAATGCCTGCTGTGACCTCACTTCAATACAGCACGCATAATCACTGTACCCAATGTGCAGGCTGGGAGCAGTCCGAGGCCCTCGGGGGTTTTTCACGCAGCGGGCTGTGGCCAACAGCCCGGACACGCCGGGTTGGGGAAGACAGGCGGCACGCTAGAATTAGGCACAGACACTTAGTGGTTGTTTAAGATTGTTTACTTACACCGTAGATGGTTGCGGTGTAGGCTGGAAAGACTTCCAGGAAAAGCTTTGCTTAAGTCCCAGTTTCAAGGACTCGGAACCGGGTAGAGCTCTGGATTCACTCACATGAAGTTTGCTAGGCTCCGTGGAACTTGTGCGCAGGGAAGGGGTTCGTCGAGGGATCGTTCGGCGATGGGGGAGGCCAGAGGTTGATCAGACCTCTATAGCCAGCTCTAAGGCACACGCGTTGGGTCTGACAGGCTCCGCAGCGCGCCTAGAGTTCTCCTCAAGATGTTTACAGAGTTCCCCCTTGCAGGGTTATCCTCCGGAGATCTCCAACTTGGGCGGAAACCACTCAAGCCTCTTATACAGCTAGCAAGCCAATAGCTAGCCACCACGTAGGAATAATTTAGAACTGACCAATAGTGGGGCACGAATCTGAATACAAATGGCGGGAACTCCTTGCAATGTGCATTTCTATGTTGCAACGAAGAAATGCACCCTGCAAAGAACGCTATGAGTGGCGGGAAATAATTTAGCAGTGCCGAAGCACACACAAACAAAAAATCACACCCTTGGGTTGTAACACCCAATAACAAGGAGTACAACATTCAAGGTTCATTCACCTCCATCTCTACCAAGGTCATGTATGTTGTTGACATCTTACAATGCTCATCAGACAGAGTGATCTCTACATGTAAAAATGAATGAACCCTGATCTATCATCAGCTGCAGAAAGACACAAAAGCCTGTGGCAAAACACTCCAACCTCCCTGGATACACCATCGCTCACCTCAGGTTTGCTGTTCTCAGGCAGAAAAATTTGAAAAACCAGTGTGAGGGATGAATAGGAAATTGTGGAACAGGAAATCATCCACAAACTGGACTGTGTTAAGTATGGTTTAAACATGGACCACAGGTTCTTATCTCATGACCTGGATTAGCTTTTGTGACCCCTTTATTTCTATGGGTTTAACAAATTTTGCTTTCTGTTAGCATAGCCCCCTCCCCCCAAGCCTCCCTCCTTTGCCTTTTGTATTCTAATTTCTCTCTGCTTCTCATACTCTGCTTTCTGCATGGCCTTTCACAGCATCTGATGAAGTGAGCTTCAGCTCACAAAAGCTTGTGCTCTCTCTATACATATCTCATTTACTTAGTCTATAAAGGTGCATATCTACTTTGCTTTATACTTGTTAAACCACAGGGGAAGTACTGTCAGATGACACCATGCAAACAGCAGTTGTCAAATTACCCAATGTGCTCTCTTGCAGACTGTTTTTTGTTGTTGTTGTTGCAAAATTTAGTGATAAATAAGGTTTCACAAATGTTATGTCTGCTGGCATTCTAGAACCATGTCAGCTAGTTAGGGATGCTAAATCACTCAAAGAATTAGACTTACTTGGGGTTGCAAAATCTTTACAACTACTGATACTGCTTAGTTCGACTATCAAAACCAGCACAGCATTTTCAAAGCCGTTGGGGAAAAATATCTAAATATTTGAACTGACAAGCAATTGAATAGACATTTAATTTTGATTCTGGAAATGCAACCACATGCCTACAGTGGCTCAGGCTAAAAGCCAGGGGGTGCTAGAGGGAGCCTTCCTTCCCTTCTGCTGTGGTTGGAAGCTGGGCTGGGTGGGGAGGGGCATGGCCAGGCCCCAGCAGGCTGAGTATATCTGGGGAGGGGTTTAAACCCCTTGCCTGGCCTGCAGGGACTGCAGTCTGGGCGCGCCTGAAGAGGAAAGGGGGAAGCAGCCCTTGCCAGGCTTCTCCCCAAGAGGTGGGGCACATGGCCAGCCAGAAGCCCAGGCAGCATCTCAGGGAAAGGGTGTGTGGGGAGGGAGGGAGAATGATTAACACCCCCTGCCTTCCCTTGCCCGTAGGCACGGGACCCCAGCTGGGGTCTGCTTAACTTTTCCCCCCTACTTGCAGCTCAGAACAGTCCAGGACCCCCAGATCCCCCTCCCAGCCAGAGAGCGATCCCACTGCACCTTCCCAGCCACTCCAGTGGGGGTTTTGCTGGGGGCAGCCCAGGAGCAAAGGCCAGATTAGGGGGAGGGGAGAGAAACCAGCACAAGCCCAGGTGGGGGGATACAGAGTAGAGCACAGAGGGATTGAGGCAGCAGTGGCTCCATCCTGAATGTGAGCCATGCTGAACAGAGGGACCCAGGCTGGGAAGGGCAGGGAAGGAGCTGGAGTGTGTGTCTGCGTCAGCTCGGGGCAGAGCTGAGCCCAAATATGCAGCTGGGGGAGCAGCTCCTGTCCAACAGCTCCTTCTACTCACTGAAGAGTGGCACCCAGGCTGGTCCTGGCCCCGGCCCCAGCCCCAGCCTCCACAGTGGTGTGCATGGCACAGGCTCAACCCAGCTGGGCAAGGACTCCAAGAAGCTGGGTGGCATTATGCTGGATGCCAAGCCAGGCCAGGTACCGGGCTCCCTGAGGGGTTCCATGGCGGATGGGTGCAAGGGCTCCCCAGGTGGCAAGGAGATAGCTGTGCCTGTTTCCACTGAGTGGCACTTGTTGGATAGCCTCAGCCCTGACCAAGCCTCATCCCCTGGGCCACCAAGCTGGGTGCGCCATGCTCACTATTCATCTACCTGGCAACGGCAGCAGCACAGCACAGCCCTGTGTACCAGGCACCAGGTGTGGGGTGCTACCCTTACAGCTTCCCTGCTGCCGCTGTTAGGGGGGCCCATCTTGGCCATAATGGTGCACAATGTCCATCATAACGTCTTTTTTTTAATACTGTCCACAATATGATAGTATCAGCATGAGCATGGATTAAGTTTGGGACAAAAAGCAAGGAAATCTTGTATTCTAATCCCTGTTCTGGCAAAACCTTGCTGCCTAAACACTTGGTCAAGTCACTTACTACTTTTGATTTCTTTTTATTACTTGTATTAACATGACTAGTAATTTTAGATTCTTAAACAAAAGCATACAAAACTATTTGGCAGGCAGGAGTTTGTGTGTGTGTGCCCATGAGGGGCAGAGGCAGAGGGAGAATGATTAGCATTAATAACTGTCAGGAACTAGTACAGACAGTTGTTCCTGAGGCGAGAGAGACTGTTGTAGATCTAATGTTTCCCTAATGTTAAAACTTGAGTCTGTTACTGTGGCTTCTCAAAATCTCAAAATAGGCTATGCTCACAATGGGTTCTCATGGACACCAGTTAGGTATCACAGTTGAGGGACCATTGAAAATTTTTTTGAGAGACCCACTCCAAAATGTCATGTCTGGCCTCTGGATAAGCAACGTGCTGAGCTTGAATAGTGATTTTCTCTGCCAATAAAGAAGTCTGAAAGACTTACAGAAGAATGTTCAGACCAAAATATGAGTAAAATCCTTAGAAATGCTTGCCCTCCTTTGGCATAATTTATCCCATTCTGTGCCATCAAAAGACATATTTTTTCTTTATTTTCATTCTGTTTCTTCAGAATATGTCTGTATCTAGGGCTTTAGCCACACACACAGTGATTTAAATACAAAGTGATTGGCATTTGCAGGTATCTTTATTGTTACCTTTACTTGAAGATGCTGGGTGTTCTTTGCCAACTTAGCTCTATCTTTTCTGCACCTAGATGCAGAAAAGTCCTTGCCCTCTATATTCAGAGCACAAAAAACTTAAAAACGTGTTCAGAAACGAGCACAGTGGAAGCGGAACTAGCAAAAAAATCAGAAACAAAACCTAAACCATCTTCCATTGAAGAAAGAGATAACCTGGATCTAAATTTGAAAGAAAAAAAGAAACTTGAAAAAAGGAGTTATTTCAGTATCTGGTAGAACACGTAACATCTCCTTTGCCCTGTAATACAAACAAAGATTTCAAGTCCAAAAGTACCACTATATCATCTACTCTGATCTACTGCATAACACAATCCACAGAATCCCATGGGGTATGCTAGTACTCAGCAGAGTATGTACTCTACGACAGCAATGTACATAGTAGATCTCAAATCCTGCTGGACACTTCCTTAATTGGAAACCTGAGGCCCATAGGATCAGCAGGAAAGGGATGAGAAAACCTAGTCCCTATTCTGCCAAATAGTATGAGAACCCCTTTAAAAAAGGTCTATTCAAAACCTCTCTGGGGATTCTGCTCTGGCAGGAGCAAGAGGCAACCTGAGAGGAGGGAGGCTGGCAAAGAGAACAACAAGCAGAGAATTAGGCTGCTATTGGTAAGCCGTACAGTAGCAGGAGGATACTGCAAGCTGATAAGGAATGTGGAGGATGGGGAAGGAGCAAAGAAGGGCAATTCTGCAGCTAGACTGCTGAATAGAGGAAGACTTGGAGGCAGAAATGGTAAGGAGAAGACAGTCCTCTAGCTTTTTGTAGCAAGACAACTACAGATATATATGAAAGAATACAATACGCTTATAATATTTCTGGGGTGAATGCACTGAATTTTTTACAACTTCTATGATAATACTGCATGCCTCCACTTCCATGACTTTCTTGTACACTCTTATACAATGGAAAATAATGGATTAATGTTCCCTGAATTAGACCTGGGAGTGAAGTCGGTCTCTCCCACTTCAGCTACTAGAGAAAGGACAATCAAGAATACAATGGACTTATTTTTATATGAAGAAACACTTCAGCACTACTAAATTAAGGCCTTAGTACTTAGAGACTCTCAGCTGTCTCCCTTAGATGTCTTTGACACCCAAGAGAAACATCAAACATCACACATCCTCCAGTATGAGAGAGAGATGGGTTTGAAAAATAGAATCTTAGAGGCACAAGAAGTGGGGAGAAAACAGCAGGAGAAAGAAAGTCTTCTGAGAAGAGAGCCTGGCTGACTGGAACTGTGTCTGATATTTGGTCTAGTCATTCTGACACAAGGTTATTCTGGTTAATCAATAAATACTATCTTGCTTAAGAAGAGCTGCATATAACTCTTCACTCCTTTGCCTTGAAGAGGTATAGTTCCTCCCCAGAACCTGAGCCAGAAAGTAGCTTGGTGAGAGGGCGACATGTAGCGGGTAGGGGGGGGGGATGATACACCAGAAATCCTGGTGTCAGATTCCAAAGAACCAGGGGCTCACCCACTCTACAGCCTATGCCTGAGTTCTTAGAAAAACCATACTAATGGTGTGGGTCTCTTGAGAAACCATGACCAAACCTATACTGCAAACTGTGGGATGTGTCTTGGGATCACAATTCAACTGCAGGGAAATCAATCCTGGCTACAGAGGCCTCCAAGGGAATATTGGACTGTGAACAGAAGAAACAATCAGCTGCTTTGAACAAGAAAAGGATTATCAGACATCTACTAGTCCCTGAAGAACCATAAACCCTTGACTTGTCAACTAGAAGTTGTATTAGGAATCAGTCTTATTGCTGTAACTAATGTTGATAACTAAGGGATAAGAATGTAAGGAGGGGTGTACTCCATTCCATACACTAGTCGCTCCTTCACTTGCTATTTGCTGTCAGATGGACAGCAACTTGTTCTTTAGTGAATTCTTGCAGGAGGAATCCCTGAAAAAAGTACGGAGAAGGTGGATAATTTAGTATTATAAAATGGAATAGAAAAAAGAGCCTCTCCAAGTAATTTCTATTACTCACTTGTCAGAAGCAATTTCACTTTATACCACCAGAAAAGTAAGATCCTAAATCATACTCCTTACTGAAAAGAAACAAAACAAGACAGGATTTGACAAGCTCCAATTTACTGCTACAGACCAGGAATTACAAATGTGTGGAGGGGCTATATTTCTTTATATACCCTCCCCTGGAACATCCTCAGTACACATGAATGTATGGATTTGATGCAAAGTCCATACATTCTTCAAGAGCCAAAGATGAACAAGTGTATTTCAAGAATATGTTAATGTGAATAAGATGAGTTTGTTAAATGGATGATGGTTTTGTCTATTTCGTTATTTCGTTTTTATTATTGCATAGATTAGCAGTCACTTGAATGACAAGGGCTGTTAATCTGTGGTTAATACAATGGAGTATAAATTATATTCAAATTCTAGACATTAGTAACTGCACATTAAGGCTCTGATTTTGCAAAGGAATCCATTATTCCACACAGAGTTCCATCAAAGCACAGAGTTGTAACATACATCAACAAGAACTGGGAAATTCAAAACATGGGCCTTATGTCTTATGTGTGCTTTTTAAATTTTCCCCTATAACTAAGTGTGGCTACATATGGTCTGGCCCTCCTGTTCTGAGCAAATAATTTTAAGCACACAGCTGGTGCACAGCAACTTATTAGAGTGATGCTTACAATGCAGGTAGAATGGCAACATAGCTCAGAAGTGACCTGCATGTGGTTGTGAGAGCCCATTTACTTGCATTAACTATAGAAGCACCTGGCTAGCAGACTTGGCACACTGCAACAAAAGGCTGCCAATGCTCTCTTCTATCTCTGAAAGCTATCTCTGGCTTGCAAAGAAGGACCAGTGATACAGTTATGGACATACTATACTTTTACTGCACTAAATATTTTTCCACTCAGCTTCTCAGGTTTTGCTTTGAAGACAGACTGGAGCAGATGTGGGCTAGGAAAGGAACGCATAGAACATGCACTTACCCACAGGGCAAATATGAAACTATCTCAGGAAGAAACTGGGCTATGGGAGGTCATAATGAGAAGGAAGGTCATGGGAAAATAACAATCTGGAGCAGAAATAAGGCATTCAAATAACAGAGGATGGACAGAGACGAGCAACAGGGAGCGTGCAGGGACACAAATAGAACCTGAGCAGGAAGCTATGGGTATTTGCAAAATGCTTTAATTCTATCTTTATCAGCAATTATACTAATAATTTACTGACAGTTAGAATAACTGCTTCATTAGTAATTTCATAATCAAATATTAAAGTGATTTTTATACAACTCGTCTTAGAGCTAACTTCAACGGAGTTTCTCCATATTTACACTGGAGTAGCCACGATCAAGAGTCTGATCTCAGTGTGCATGACAGGTATGTTTCCAAGAAAAATCTGAGCTCGCTGTTGAGTAATGTTGAAAAAGACAGGTGAGGTCTCTCACAGAAAGAACATGGAAGTTACAAAATAGATTTACAGTGCTCTCTCAATCTGGACAAAGATGTACCAATGGCAGTTCCAATCACAAGTAAGAGTCTCTCTTTACTGCAGGGGTGGGCAAAACACAGCCCGCAGGCTGGATCTGGCTTAGCAGGCAGTTTCATCTGACCCACGGGCACCCACGAATTAATTGTACCCTACCCAGCCTGCATGCTTCACTCCCACCTTCCTGTGTGGGAGGGCCCCAGCCAGCATGCACAGCTTCCCAGCGAGACTACTGCTGCTGCAGCCACCAGGGGACCTGCTTGGTTTCCCTGGCCTCCAGTGGCTCCCCCTGTGTCCCTCCTACAGCTCTTACTCCAGGCACCAGGTAGGGAAGCTGCAGCTGGGAGGAAACATGGAGCATGGGGTTGGTGAGAGCAAAGAGCCCAGGGCCTGTGCCCAGTGGGGTGACAGGAGCGTGGAGCTCAGGTGAGCAGGGTGTGTGTGTGTGTGTGTGGGGGGGGGGGGGTTGTGAGGGAGTGTGCTCTCCCCCAAAAGTTCCCCCCCTGCCGTCGGTGGCAGCAGGAAGTAGACCCTCAGGGTGCTCATGGCCCACGCAGGCGCAGCTGCTTGGCGATGCACAGCTCCACCTACTTCCAGAAGCTGCATGTGGCAGCAAGGAGTGAAGCCAGGATGACCCGCCTCTATCATGTGGGGCTCACATGCATCTCCGGGGACTCGCACGCCACAGAGGGGAAGCCCCATGCAATGGAGCCAGCTGCCTTCCCTGCTCCTTGCCACCATGTGCAGCTCATGGGACTCTGCTGGAAAGCAGGGAGTGGGGCTCTCCACCATTTCCACTGGCATGCCGTGAGCGGCATGTGGCAAGAGGAAGTAGGAAAGGCAACCGGTTTCATCACGTGGGGCTTCCCCCCCTGGTGTGCAAGTCCCTGGAGTTGTATGTAAGCCCGGTGCAATAGAGGCTGGCCGGCCTGGCTCAGCTCCTTGCTGCCATGTACAGCTCACAGAACTAGCTAAAGCCATGTGTTGCCAGGTGGCTGCATCTGTGCAGGGCATAAGGACCTGGAGGGTCTGCTGCCTGCTGCTGCCACCAGCATCAGGAGCTGTGTGCCATGTGGGGAGTCCCCACACTCCCCACCCTCAAACCCCACAAACCCCAAACATACCCATTCCCTGCCCACCCCCCCGACAACCCTCCAACATGTACACACACTGACCCCCAACATAACCTACCCCCTCACACAACCACACCCCCTCACAAACCTCAAACACACACCCACACACACCCTCCCCCCCATACACACCTTCACCTCCCCCAACCACACCCCACACACAATACATAGGAGTAAGACTATTTTTGACCTATTTTGCAATCATCTCTATATAGACTATACAAACACATATAAATCAGGACAAAATATTTTTAAAAATAGTATTAAAATACATTATACTAGGTATTTCACTTTCAGTATACAATTTGGTTTTTTTCTGGTTCCAAGATGACACCCCCCAACCCCCAAAGGAGTTCTTCCAGGGGCAAGGGGAGGGACTTCTGATGGCAAATGTCAGGGGTTAGAGGGCGGGACTTCTGATTACAAAATGGCAACCCCGGGGCAGGGCACCTATCAAGGGGTGGGGTTACCATTCCAGCCCTCGACAGTTCACCAAAACTCATTAAGCAGCTCCCCAACCGAAATAAGTGCCCACCCCTGCTTTACTGAGACTAACACTTGGCCCAAGGCAAGACATAGCTTTGTGGGACTATTCTGCATTAAAAAGGCTTGCCTTCCATGTTTGGAGTAGGCTTACCATTTTCTCTGCTACTAACCATCATTTCTGAAATCCAGAATGATTTGGTTTGTTATCAAGACCTTGAGCAGTCAGCCAACTAAGGTAATACATTTCCTTGTGGGAATCACTAACTTGTTCTTTAACCTGTCATTTCTCTCTTCCAGCTGCTACCTGCACTGTTTGGCTCCCACATGGTCTGTGACATCATTGTTTCAAACCTGATTGTTTGACACAGCAAACTTGAAACCTCTGGCTTGTAAATAAGAGGCAGTTCCAGAGCAATGGTATAAAAAAGCAGCTCATGCACAAAAGGCCCATTAGCAAGAGACATTTGAAAAGTACTTACCTTTATCTCAAACTCATAGTGCTCATCCTTTCCCTGCCCACAAAGGACATAGCGTGGAATACTAATTTTAATTGGGTCCTTCAGGTCCTCTGGATTTGCTCCCAGAGAGCGACAGACCATCCGCTATCAAGTGAATATCAATTAAAGAGAACAAAGGAAAATCAGATCAATACATAAAAAATACCTCAGCTGGCCAGAAATGTGAAAGCACTCTTAGACGCTAAACAAACATAAAGGAAGTAAAGGTTGCTTATGAAAATAAAGAAATAATTCTTTGAGAGCAAAACTGTAATCTTCATGAAAGCAAACCTGTGCATTACTTTTGGACATGCATGAAAATGGAGGTAAAATGTCCTCAAAATATTATATATTCTTTGAAGCAGGGGTGGGCAAATGTTTAGGGGAGAGTGCTACTTAAGGACTTTTGGTGAGCTGTTGTGGGCTGGGGCCAGGACTGCAGGGTGGTGACAGTGAGGGGATGGGGTCCAGGACAGAGCCACAATACATGCTCCGCATGTCCGTGATGGGTGTTGGTTCCACGGGCAGAGGCCGGCCATTGCCCATGGAATCGAAACCTGTCACAGGGAAAAGAGGGAACAGATTATAGCTCTTCCAGGGGCCCCAACTCTGCAGTGTCCTGTGATCCTGGCCCTGCCCTGCTCCCACCCTCACCCACTTCTCCTGCTCCTGGATGCCATTCCCTGACCACCCAGGGCCCGGTCTCATGTCTGGGGGCAGCGGCGTTGGCTGTACACACCATGGCTCAGGCTGCACCCTGCACCTGGGCTAGGCAAGGCCAAGGGCCTGAGGAACCTGCTGAGAACCAGACAGAATCACTTGGCAGGACAGATCCGGCCTATGGGCCATATTTTGCCCACCCCTACTATGAAGGCATTTGCAGCTTCAATAGAAAGCATGAAACTGTTTTCAACTTCTCTGAAAATATATCATATATAAATTTATGCATCAGACCTTTACAGCTAAAATTAAAAGATTTCTTTTATTTTAACAGCAGACCTGTTTACAGACATTATGCAGAGCTTGTGGAAATCTAAAACATCAAAAAAATCTGAAAAGATGTTTGATGTTTAAAGTGTTTATAATTTAATAACATACAGATAACACTTTAATGCACTGCCAAAACAGCTTTCTAGCATTTCCTTTAAGCGTCATTTGATTAATAAAAAACTCAAATATGACAAATGTTCATGTTTGGGACAACAAGCTGCTGTAGATTATAGACTTCTATGCAAAGTTGTTTGTAATGAGAATATTTCTTTCACTGCAAGACATATACGATCTCCAATTGTAACCAACATCTTATTTCCAACATTATGTCAAAAACTAAAACAATGTTGTAGCTGAGTAGCTCCATGTTTTGCAATCTAAAAGTATCCAAAAAAGTGTCACGCTAATTTGTAATGAATACAGACACTTGGTTTATTAAGTTTGTCATTGTCTTAGTTGAAAGTGTTTGGTCTTAAAGGCTTGGTTAACTGTATTTTTATTCAAAAAAATAGCGCTGGGAAAAAGAGAACTGAAATATAGATTAAAAAACCTAACTTTATTTTTTTTGTCACTTTATACATTTGTATGGAATGAAGTTACAAAAGGACAAATTATATTTACATTCCAAATGATCAATGATCTTCAAAGCCTTACTGACAATTGTATGAGACTAGATGCAACTGTATTGTGTGTACTCTACTCCAGATCAAACCAAAAAACTATCTAGGGATCTAATTTCGGTGAAAATACTAAAAACACAGTAGAAACTGTTGCCGTTTCTCATTAAATATTGAAACCTGACTTTTTTTTGAAGCATGATAAATTTTCATTGAAAAAATCCCCAATATAATTATATCTCTGCATTTATATATAAACTGTTTAAAGACAAAGCTATCTTTTTATTTTAGTAGATGGAATTGGTATTCATGAGAAGTGCCAGATTGACAACCAGGAAAACCTAAGTTAAAAAGACAGGTAGGTGCAATATATTGTCAGCTAAGAGCTTTATCCCTGACCAGCACCAACTACATCAAAGGGCAAGCATTGTTCAACCTTCAGCTCAGTGATTTCTTGGTTTTTGCATTGCAATTGCTTATTGGCTACTTGCTTGCTTCAGGTTGACAATGTTATTTATGTTGTACATTTTCCTCTAATAGGAAATGAACAGAGACTATGAACTTTTTTCATTTAGGCTTCTTTTTATATAATCTGTCCATAGATAACTTTGGTTACTACCAGTTTTGTTTAACTAGTGGCCATCTTGAAAGTATCTTTACTAGTCTCAACCCCAATTTTTCTTACTATTACCTTTAAGAAGATAACTGTTCATCAAGTAGATTTTCAACACAAAAGTGAGTTTTCAACTAAATGAAAAATATATTTCTATAAAGTATTTGCTTTCGTTAAACCAATAGTTTTTATTTAATAGCCAAAATATATTTTGTGATTTTTGGTTGTCACAAACAAAAAAACCCCCCAAACCTAAATTTTTTTTTCAATGAAAACTTGAGTTTTACCATCAGAAAAAAGTTCCCCTCTCAACTGATAAGAATTAATATAATTTCTGAGAGGAAGAGCTGTTTATTTCCCTGATCGTGATACTGAAGTTTAATCTAGCAACAAAATACTACCACAAAAGCCACTCTCACAAATTGATTTTATTGTCACTCAGCTTCCTAGAAAAATGTTACTACTAAGATGTTAACAGTTTAGAGAAAAATATAATCTAAAAAATACTGTAAAGTATTGAACAAAAAATGCCCTGAGAGAGTTAATAGCACCTTTACAACTGCAAACCTGTATTATTTTAAACATAAAAGTGAAATATAAAGATACTTTAACAAAGAAAAACTTTTTCATAAAACTGTAGGATTTGTTACCTTTACAGACAAAAATACAGAAATTCTGTGATGCATTGGAATTAACAGATGTATATTCAATATTTTTGCATAATCTGAAAACCATTATATGTAGTCATAATCAGTCTTCATTAAGATAGCTCTCACAATTACTATCATATACTCAATACTGTTAACTTCCAATGAGGCTCACTAGAAATATCTTCATAGTCTCAGTAAATTGGTTATAGTGATTATATATGTAATTGAAATGCCACTGTGCTGTATTGAGAAAGCCCAGAAAAATACAATGCACCCCCATCTCCCAGGAAAGAAAACCACCCAAAAACAAACCCCGCCCCCACCATTTTGAGTACTGTAACTTTTCCCATGGCATTTTAAAAAAATATACTGATTTTTGTTCAAACAAGTAAAGAGGGATTTTTCCCCTTGTTGATTTGGAATTTCTTGGTGAGAGTTAGGGGTTTACTGAAGACTTGCTCAAACTATTCCTACCTTCTTCATCTTAAACCATCCTATTCCATTCTGGCTTTGACATCACCATACAAAGTTGTTTTTTTTAAATTTGAGTTAATAACATTTTCATGCTTTAACAGTTAGGACAAACCAAAGGGATGTATGTTTGTATTAATATAGAGATTACAGGTTAACTTCTATGGCTAGGGACAGACATTATACATAAACCAGTTTAAGTGATCAGAAACTGGTTTAAACCTGTAACAGAACAGATGTTCAGTGCACATAAACCAGACTGAAAGTGGTTGAAACCAGCTTGAGATAAACCTGGTTGAATGTAGTATCACACTTATCTGATCTGGTTCAAACTGGTTTATGCAATGTCTGCCCCAGACTCCTTGCTGGCTTAAGATAAACCAGACACCCCCAGCATCCCAGCATGCTTTCTGGGCTGGGTGGGACTCTCTGCTCCACAGCAGGGTTGGCCCCTCCCCTCTGCTCCCTTGCTGCAGCTCCAGAGACTGTGGGCTGCTTTCCCTCCCCACTCCCTGCTAAGCAGGAATTCCCTGCTTCCCTCTGTCTTGTTGAGGAGGTGTCTGTGTATTAGTTAGCAGACCTCATGCTGGCTGTGGTCTGTGCTGAATTAACAGGCAGAATCAACAAGTAGCTGGTAATGTCCCTCTGTTGTTTTCTTAATTGAATGAGAAACATTGTTGTCAATTCCCTACTGGGCTAAACAGAGCCCCTGCTGAAGCCTGGCCACGCCCCCCTCAGCTCCATGCTGTGGAAGTAAGGGGGGGAGGGTTGTTTTAGCACCCCCTGGCTTCTACCCTGAGCCACTGCAGGTATGTGCTTGAATTTCTGGGATGTCCGTCCGGTTACAGAACAGATTTAGCCTAGCCAGGTTAGACTAACCTAAAAAGATTGAATCAATTCAGGCTTTTTGAATGTCTGCCCCTAGCCTATAAGCCAGTGCACCAGAGCTGGCAATATGTTTTTAGACTTCAGAATTTCAGATTAGTTACCTGTTACTTTTGCCAAGGGCAGACAGCATTTTTAACTCAATGGAGTTCATGCTCATATTCCAGGAAATATTACCAATCCAAAGACATACACAGGAAGAAATAAAATTGGGGAAGAAGGTAAAGCTGTTGTACACTAAGAATATCTGATATCTGGAAGAGATGCAAGGGGAAGATATTAAGAAACAGGACTGCTTATGGATTAGTGAAGTTCTCATGCAACTTTTAAATCATTCTGCTAATGCTTGGTGTGTGATCTTAAAAGGAAGAGGCAAGAAGTAATTTAGAGCCGCAAAACATCAGAAACAGGGTCATGCTGCAAGTGCCCAAAAGATAACAGGATTCTCTGTAGACTTTCAAGCTAGACATCTGGCACATCTCATGGGGAGTCATCATCAAGGGCCAACTTATTCTGTTCTTGTTTGGAAGGGCTAAGGCAATGCTTCTAATTTCCCAGGTTGCTGACATATTAAATATGCCACATTAAAAATGTGAGGATCATATACAAAAGTCACATTTTATGAAACTGTTTTATCTTATATGCTATCATGGTTACTGTAGCATGACCACTACTCAGAGCACAAATTAAAAGCCTGCATCCATTACAAAACTCAAATATATTTGCATCTTACCTTCCTCTGCTTTCAAATCATATTTTCTTCATGTTAACATGCAAAGAAAAACCATGATTTATTACAAGAGGGTAAATTTAACTATTGAGACTAAAAATGATCTGCATATTTCCCCTTCTTAGAAGAGGGAGAGGAGCGGCATATCTGCATATTTCTCAGCAAACTAATGTCCTCTCTACATGTTACATTTGTGCTCTGATTAGCGCCTTAATTGCAGCATAAATGGGGAAGGAGCTACATGTACACACAATTTACGGCACCATAAATGACGAAACAAGCCATAAAAATGTTCCACATATAATATAGAACATTTTTATGGCTGGCTTGTATGGCATCTTAAACTGAATATATAGCTGGGGACTTTAAACTCTGCACCCAACATCTCTAACAGGAGGCCCAACTGTTAGAACTGGGTATCAGATCCCATTCATGCCATTAAATGATTGTGTACTGGGGTTTACAAGGTTTGCAAATAAACAGCCTACTTTTCAAGTCTGCTCTGGCTTCTTTGGATTGTTTCAGTGCTGAAAAAAAAGAGAATCTGCCTAATCATCTCATTCAGTGTCATAAAACTATTATGCCAACCTGTGTCTGGACCTAAAATAGTAGCCTATTCACAGAAGAAAGGGTTTATTGCAAGAGTAAAACCAAACTTCAGCAATCCATAGATGTTCTTGGGATCTAGATATAACTTAAAACAATCCTAAATTACATGGAGGATTAGGTAGGCTCCCTGGATCAAAAGAAGAAAACAGACATCTTACAGCTACTGTAGGCCCCATTTGCTAGCTCAGCCTAACATGAATAGCTGCAAGTGAAAATCTAATCCCTAAACTTGTCAAATCAACTTGAGAAAAATAGACTTCAATCAAATTTCAATTAGAATATTCTATCAAAATTCATTTTATTAAAACATGCCTAACCAACTCTAATCAATATTTTCTCCCTCTACAATGGATTACTGAATTTAAATTCTAGTTTTTCACCCATGAAAATATTTTCTAGAGCATCAAGCTTATCATTTAATAAATGAAAAGGTTCATTCCAAATACAGTTTGATTCTTTTTTGTGGTAGGCTGGAATTATCATCATATTTAATACAACTGGCTGCATTAGTAAAGGAATTAAAGTGACCAGAGATCTGGCAATGTATATCTCTGTACTGAAAATTAGCAGGAGGGCCTGACCAAGTTTCAGGGATTGCACATATAAAGATAAGACAATGGGTTATGATGACGTGGAAACTAAAACACTGAAGGGAGATTACTCCAAAATTAGTCTAGAGATTGATATTTTAAATATTTTCATTAGTAATGTTGGCATAAATAGAAGCAATAGTGAAATTGATAATACAAAATTAGGAAGCAATAGCAATGAAAGCGGATCAGAATATCATATAGAAAGAACTGGATAACTTTAAGGACTGTAATAAAATAATAAAGATGGGTTAAGCCTAAGAGTACAAATACAGTCATGAATCTTGGCACTATAGGAATTTCTGATGCAAACTGATAGGCTCAGCAAGTAAAAATGAGAGAGCAGGAAAAAGATACATGTGCAAGTCAACCAAAGCATGGTTATGAGATACCTTTTGTGATCTAACTGTGAAAAAGACAAGTGATATCTTAGAATTTTGAAGTCAATGTATTTCCAATAGAGATAGGAAACTACCAATGCCATTATCAAGGCACCAGGAAGATCTTATCCAGTTTACTTTGTTCCATTCTTGTCACCAATGTTAAAAAAAATAAATAAAAATAAGGAGAAATTCAAACTGGGCAGGTAAGTTGAGCAGCTACTAAAATGTTTGAGGGGATGGAAAGCCTGTTTTACAAGAAGGTACTACAAGAGCATTTCTTGTTAGCCCTAACAAAATGAAGGCTGAGAGGGAACATGGCTGATTTCTTTAAATACAATTGAGGATAAAGAAGTAAAAGAAATGGAAGAACTAATCACATTAAAGAATAACACTGGTACAAAAACAAATGGGTTTAAACTAGCCATGGATAAATTTAGGCTGGAAATTCGAAGAAGGTTTCTAATCATCCAAGAACTGAGGTTCTGAAATAGATTTCCAAAAGCAGTAGTGCAAGCAAACGTAAGGAATGGTTTGGTAGTGTTAGAAATATGAATATATTAAGTAGCTGCTTGTAATAGCAGGAGACTCATCTTCATAACTCAGGAGGTCATTTCCTGTAGCCTATGAATTACAAAGCATTCATAATGTGATAAAACCTTTTAGCCAAAGATCTAATGAAACTCTAAAGTAGTAGTACAGAGTTTTATGAAGCCATCCGAGTTCTCTCAACTAAGCTACAAAAATCCCCCCAAAACCCCAAACAAACCCAAGTATTACAATTTATAACATACATAACAGAGTTACAGGTTGTATCTGTTTATTTTCTGTAAGTTTATAATCTTGAACATGTACTACACCCTTATGAAATAAGTGCCTTCCATGAATTACATTCAAGTACTGTTATGGGATTGCACAGAGTCTTTTAACTTTTCAGAATTACAATTTTTATTTTCCTATAGAAAACATGGTGCCTGAACTGAGTGCAGAATAAGTACAGGAAAATACCCATGAAATTAGGTAGGTCCCCATACCACTTAGCATGAGAATACTTTAAAAATACTTTAAAATGAGGTTTCATGCAGCAAAGCAAGCACTATTAAGATTAATGAGGAAAACATGTTACCAATCAATAACTAGCATTTTAAAAGGGCCTACTTGACCACTAAATAAGCCAAGAATTAACTCAAAGTTCAGGCAATCTTCAGATTTCCAGCCTTATTATTTTTAGAATTTATTTGTATAAATGCACACCAATACCCTTGCTATCCTTAACCGGATAAAATGTCACATACTCTAGGATAATGATGCTCCCAAACCCATAAACAAAATTAGTGGGGATGAGGCATCTACATTTTGCATCTGAGCCAATAAACACACTGAATGGATGAGCACCATGGAATCCAGATATACAATGTATTCAAGGAATCAAAAAAAGAACTATTGAAGTAGGTAGTAATTGATTAAAGGTAGACAAGATGTCATCTAAAACAGCTGGCATAGCTAGGACAGGAGATGGAGGAGATCAGAATGAGTGGCAGAGGAAGCATTAATGTAGCTAACCGGGGGTGATCAGGAAGTAGCCCCTGGCACCCACTTCAGAGCAGCACAGAAAGAGCAGCTGTGGCAGCTGCCACTGACCCAGGCATCGTTGCTACCCAGGAGAAAAGGAAGAAAGCATTAGCCTATGAATGCGCTTATCCATTCAGCACGTGAAATATGAACATTTTATAAATTCTTTGTTTTTTCAAAAAGTATATTACAGACCTACACAAAGCAAACAATCAACTGCTACTAGGCGAAATACACAGGAGCCCTGTCATATCATCTTACATACACTTTTTATCATTATTTATTATTTATTCATTACTATTAGATAAGCAAAAGTGCTTTATTTAAATCCATTAGCCTGTACTTTTGTACTATCCAAAGTGCATTTGGAGTTCAACGCCCAGTCAAATACATAATTAACCCAATGGCGTCTTCATCTGAACTAAAAGTTAATTTCCAGATTTCTGATGGAACCTGTGAACCCTCTTGAAAAAATGGTAGTGTAACTGTTAGTGGGGTGTGTGTCTCTTTTAGGTGTGGTTTAGAAAAACTGCTTGCTGAATCAGATCCAACCTTTTTGTGTTTAGAAAAGACAAGCTCAATTTTTGTTAAATCCTCTTTATCTAGGATAGTTATACACCGGAGCTCTTTCAAAGAGTACACCTGAATTTCGCTAAACTGTGAGTTTGGAGGTGAAGTACGCAAAAAACTAGGAATAGGGTAAAACACACTGTCTTCCTTTATGAGTCCTATATGAGTAGGTGTGAGAACAAGTGATCTATAGGCTATTTCTTTAGAACAGTCTATTTTCACTGTGGTATAGAGCAGTACACAAATATCTCCTAAAGGGGGTTTATTGTTTTCCATATTTTCATGGAGTAAATAGACTAGATCAGCTAGCATAGTCCCAAATTGGCAGGACAACCGTAGGCCACACGAAAAGAGTATGTCTGTGACTTCACACGTCCAGTCTAGTGAAAGCTGCAACAAATCCTCTTTCAGCAGCTTGTGATTTAAATAATCAGGGTTGTCTGACATGGAAATCAAAATATTCAGTACGTCACGGCATATCCTCTGAGTGAGGTGCTTGTTATAAGTAAATATCGTGAGTAAATTATCTTCAGTAGAACACAGAAGCCTGATACTCTGTCCAGCAAAACCAACTTGAATCTCCCTTATCATGGCAATTGGGATGTTATGAAAAATTGCCAGTGAATCCTGGCAATAGTCTTGCTGGTTTACTGAAACAACAGCAGCGTACAGAGTGGAACTGAACAAAAGCAAACATGCAGGCACAGGATCAGGATGTTTGCAATTGCCAACAGCAAGCCAGTATATGCCTTTTAATTCCGCCATACTGACACAAATTTGGGGTAAGGCACAGATCACATGATCCACCTGTCTTTCCAGAGAACCAGCTTGAAGCTTCAGTAATTCCTCTGGAAAGTCAACAATTGTTTGCCTTAATACAAGAGTGTTTTCCGGTACTTCATTTTTAAACACCTTAACTGAGCCTTCAGATGCATCTTTTGTGTTTATGTTTAAGACTCTGGGGAAAACACACATCTTTGTATCCTTAGCTTCTGGGACATTTTCTGGCTCAGTGGTGTCATCACTATAAGCTTTGGCCTGCACAGTAGAGAGACACTTTGCTTGCTTTAAATCTGATTTGAAGGGCACATCTACCTGTAACTTTTTCATAAATGGCAAATTTTTAAGCAAAGTTATTATTTGTGTGCATCTCTCACTTTTTTCAAACTGAATGCTCATTTCTTTTATTTGGTTAATAAGCTGAGTACTCCTGTGCAGTTGATTACTAGCATCTTTGTAAAGACCAGAAAGTTTGCTGAAAAGGTATCCAAAACCATAGCTCTGTTCTGATCTTGTATCAGAATATGCTGCCTTTGATTTGGTGGCAATTATTGTGTTAATATCTAGGTCTTTATCCACTTGCAGATGAGAAACATAGGACTCATCTTGCATTGCCAGGTGCATTGTGTTAAATAAAATGTTCTCTTTGACAGCTACTTCAGAAAGTATATTGGACTGAGGCAGATTAAAGCTAGACAGGCTGTTAGAACTAGCTTTCTCATTAGCACAGGCTAAAGGTTGTAAGGCACACATATGTTGCAAGTAGGAATAATCAAATTCAGCCTTTGAGCTGTCTTGGTCCTTAGAAGAAAACTCTGCATGTTCAACATTCTTGAGATTTGTCATTTTAGGCTGTAAATGTTCCATGTTGACTATGTCTTGATTTTGCACAGAAGCATGTGTTAGGTTTTGAGAATTAATGTTCACCCTATTATAAATACTATTATTGTTACTGGGATTCACTTCGTATTCACTACCAAACTGGCAGGAAAAGCTTTCCTGTTCTAAATCGTTCTTTTCATTCCAAATTCTTGCTTGTGATGTGAAAGGGAAAAAGATTCTTTTAGTAACAGAAAATA
The DNA here is from genome assembly GCF_030867095.1 of Alligator mississippiensis. Classification (NCBI taxonomy): domain Eukaryota; kingdom Metazoa; phylum Chordata; order Crocodylia; family Alligatoridae; genus Alligator; species Alligator mississippiensis. The sequence goes on along the minus strand of NC_081824.1, from coordinate 218,687,188 downwards.
AATTCCACATCTCTAAACAGTCATCCTGTTTTTTGAGATCTGTCCTTGATTTTTCTCCAGTTGAATTAGAACCACTGGCGTCATCTTGAGAAATAACCGGGAGGCTACAATGTAGCTGCCAAGGTTGTCTTTTCTGTTTAAAGCGTTAAAAGAAAAAAAACAGAAGAGCTTGCTTTTTTTAAAAACAAAAACCGAAAAACAGAAAACAATTGATTTGAACTTTTGTTAAATTCATTTTTAATTTTGGTAAAGTTTGTGCATTCAGAGTATATTAGAATTGAGAGACAAAAGCTGATTAAGTTGATTTGAGATCTGATTCAGGAATATTCACCCTCTTTACCCACACCTTTTTTTTCTATTTTTATTTATTTATTTTTTTTTACAGTATCCATTTCACTTCTGTAACAATACTAGATTTCCTCAAGAGACGTAGGGAATTCAGGGAATACAAAAATCTGTATCATTTTTATATTCAGGGAATATAAAAATAATACATATATATACATATACACACACACACACACACACACACACACATCCATAGATACATATGCGTGTGTCTGTGTGTGTAATTTTTGTAAGCTGGAACAGATTATGAATCATGAGCTTCTAAAGCACGGAGGTTGGCGTGGAAGGAAGAGGAAAACGTAGTTTGCCAAATAAAACATTGTGTTCCTAAAACATTTGGTTTAGAAATACTTTTAGATTGTCTAAAATTAGCCCGTCAGAATATAATCATGTATACTACTTCTGCAAATATAATTCTGATAGTAGAGTCCACCAGACTTCAGAAGAGTTTAAGTACTTTGAATATGAATAATTTTTGTTTCTGTTCATAAAGCATTTTTGTTCTATAGATATGAGAAAGGGATACTGTTCCAAGTAAGACATTATGAAGATTCCTCCATTCCATGCCATTCAAATAAAGTCAAAATTTTACCCAACCTGCAGGAATAAGTTTAATTTTAAAGCCTGCAAAATACACTGACTTCCCCGTTAGTCATTAATCTTGCTGTGAATTTAAAATTTTAATTATGCCGCTAAACATTAAGAAATTTAATTACAGAGCATGCCATAATTTAAAACACTCAGTTCTTTCTGACAACTAACTTACCTCATACTTCAGCTTGCGTTGAACAGTACCGTTATGAAGTTTCTCATTATCCTAAGATCCAAAAGATTCATGCAATCAAAAAAGTTTCATTCTAGTAAAAGTTACTTCAGAACTATTGATAGCAAAAAAGATCTGAAGTAATCTGTTAGCTGCCAAAATATCCATTCCTATATTTGTATTTGTTAAAATGCAACTTCATAAATGAATAACACCTCTTGCATCACAGATCCTTGTCTTTCCTGGAGAAAACACTACCTCAGCACTCACCCAAAAAAGCTTTGTCCAATTTCCTTCCTGAAGGACACCCTGAAGCCAGATTCTGGACACCTAAGCCTCCACCTTTGAAACCCTGGCTTCCCCAGCTACAACCATTCGAAGGATGTTTTGTTGGAAATGGCAAGTATTATTTTTTCTATTCTAATTTTTTTTTCTCTGTCATGAACATAAGCATATTAAAGGCATCCGAAAACCTTCTGTATTATTTTGCAAAAGCTGAAGGCCTTTGCACCACTGATATTTTCATTTCAATATGAGAAGACAAGTTTTGCACCCAAGGTAAGATGCAACTCACAACCCTCCCTATCCCTGTGCAATACTTAAAAGATTATTTTCCATTCTACAAGAAAAATGTGGGTGAAATGGGTGAAATCTTGTCATCTGTTTAAATCCTGACAGTTCTAAAGCCATATGTAAAACGGGGATTTACCATTGATGATAATAGTCAGCATTTTATTCCTTGATTTTAATTCCCCACTTCCCCTCAGGATAACATGATGGGACATAACTTGGAATTTGAAACGTATTCTTCTACCCAAGTAAAATTATAACCGTTTACAGTACTGTAATTATTTAATAAATTAAAGTTATAATAACCCAGAAGACCATGGGATTTGGTCAAAGAAATTAAAGCAATGAGTATTTTTCCTGTCTAACTTGCTCACTTTTAGAACTTCTGTAGATTGGGATAGGCTCATACGGTTATCTTCATGGTGAATATTCTGCAGACGCCTCTGAACTTCTTCTTCAATAAATGCACTCAATCTTTAAGACAAAAGTAAAAGAAAAACAGGTTATTCTTAGACAGAAAACCAACAGTATTTAAAACTGTTCTTTGAACGCTTCATACACATCATGCACTTTTAAATGTAGAAAACATAGAAAATGGTGAACCAACTTTATAGGTCCCAAGCATTTATTCTTTAACCAGCTTTATTTAACTTAGAGATAAGAAAGGTAACAACTAATTAAATAAGAGATTCAGGCAAGTCAGGAGATCATGGTATGCCATTAATAAGTGTCCATCTCCAAAATGAAATACCAGTTTTATTTTTTGTTTCTATTTCCTAGCAGTTTCTTTCTGTAACATTCCCAACATCAGTACTTTAAACAAACTGTAATAAACTTACACAGAATGAAAGTTTCAAAAGTCTATATTAAATATTGTATTCATAAGTATAAAATTAAATGAAAGGGAAAGTAATTAAATCAGTGTGTTTAACATGATGTCAGGCTACTTTACTATAAAATAATACTTAATATAATTTAATTTACTTGGGTGCTTTCAGAATGCACAGGGGTAAATCAGGTAGCCACATAAGCAAATCTACACTTAGGTACAAATTTAAATCAATACAAGGCCAAGGAATCTCAAGGTCCTTACTGAATTCAGTATGTATACATAAAACAGAGTAACTTATTGATTACAAAAAATATTTAAAAATAACAAAAGCATTGTGATTCTGTGCAATTCTAGTATGGCTTGGTAATTGAAAAATAAACCCCAATCTTGATCACGCGTACACACACACGTATGCCTAAAATATTTGCTATGTTTTAACTGCACTGTTTAAAGTCATGTCAAGCCTAATTAAATTAATATATGTACCTGTCATCAACTGGTGGAATTAAATGGGACTGAGACTTTGAAGGGCTGGTAGGGGAACTGGTGAGAGAGATTCTTTCTTCTGTTGTTCCATAATAAGGTTTTTGAATACCATCACCTTCATAAATTTTCTGTTTCAGCTGCCGAATTTCCTGATCCAGCCTACAAATAGATCTTAAAATATAACTCAAATTGTATGTTCTAAAAAAAGTCTTTACTGTCTGAAATACTTAACTTAGCTGTTTTTAAAAATTAATTTCCAAGTTCATATACATACAACAAAGAGATGCTATAATTATATAAGGATATTATATAAGATCTTTGGAATTTCTGTAGCCATACAAATATTAATGAAAATTATATTATTATTGCATGTTTGGATAGTGAAGAATACATTCATCATCTGAAAACAACTACATTAAAATGTAGGCATTTTAGTTCAATAAATCAACTTCAATAACTTTCAATATTATTAATAGCTTACTTGACACATTAAAGTGTGATTCATAAGTCCAGCTCATTAAAACGTCTTGTGTATACACCTCATTTCAGAACTCTATACCTGATTTCAGTTCTATTTCCAGTCTGAGCGAACTGATTCAACTCAAAGGACATGACAGTAGAATCAAATAAACGCAGACATTGTAACAACATGCCAGGATATCTCGCTGATAAAATGTGTAAAATTGTTCACAAGATGCATAAATGAGATAATTTTTTCAGATGCGTCTTGTATATGAATTTGGAAATGCACCCTTAAAACAACGAGCTACAATTTGTTTTGTATACCTGAATACATCGTTTTACACTTTCTGTAACAAATGTATCAGTCATGTTCATTTATATGCATAATGGATTCCTTTTTGGACATCAATAATTTTAAAATTCAGCTCAAAAATGGGGGGAAAGATCATCATTGTAAACAAAAGAGAAATAATTTAAACAAGTAATATTTGCCTATACTACCTTGTCACAGATCCACATTTTTCAGCCATGTAACCTCCAACCTACACCATCACATTTGCTCTACCACTCTCAGAGTTCAAAAATGAATAACCGAAGAGATGAAAAACATGGTTTGCTGGGTAAGGGATAAAGAAGAACAGAAGCTGTAACTTTACTTTTTAAGTGAGGTACCCTATCAAACCACAGCCAAAACCCATGTGATTCTTTTGACCTATATAGATATTGTAGTAACAAGGTCTCAAATTATGAGAGAAAGTTGATGAGAGAGTGCATTCACAAAGATTATTGTAGTCACAGAATCACAACTACATTTACAGGAAATTGATCTATCTTTTGCCCAGTCAATAAGTGTTCTACAGAAAAATCTATTACTTCCTGAAATGACTCACTAGCTGTGAATTTATCCTTTTGGGTGATTATTTGCCACTTTGTGATTATTCTGACACTCTGCTGCTTTTTAGTGATATTGGCCCATTAATGCAACAATAAAACATGCTGTGTTGTGTTTTCTTTATTGTATTATGTAGTAAATGACAATACCTTGCCAATAAAAACAATTCTGTATGCAAAAGTTAACTTGTAGTCATTACTGTCTGGCACAACATTTTGTCCTAATATACTATCAGATGAAGTAATTTAAAAATTACAAAATTGGCAACAAACTATGAGAAGCTAGAGAATAATTGTATCCAGCTTTGAAGGACTGACAGCTCACTGCAAAGTCCTCACTTATCCTAGAATATTCTACCAGACCACTGGTTTTAGTAGTTTTGAGATAGCCAACAATTATTTAAGCTTTTCCTTCCAAGAAAGAACTACACAAACCATGTACAGAAAGATGTCATGAAATAGATAATATAAGAAGAGTTTACACAGTATCTTAAGATGTTAAAACATATTAGCAGGAAGAAAAAAACATTGTGTGCATATGCAGATGATTATTTATTGAATTTATCATGCATTAATGCCTAATTAATGCCTATATACAAGCGCGGAGGCTGCTCCAATGTGCTGGAATTATGTCATCTGCTCCGATTAAATGGAGTCTGTCGGAACGTGGCAATTGTCATGCTCCGGCAGCCTCCTGCATCTCGTGTATCAGCATGCCTGTGCTTAAAAATGGTGGTGGGGGTGCTTGAACTAAAGCTCATCAAACAAGCTTTAGTCCAAGCACCCCAATGTCTTTTTTAAGCACAGGGATGCTGATACAGGAAATGCAACAGCGTTTTAATTAGAGTGGCTCTTGGAGCCACTCTCCCCATTCCCAGAGCACATGTAAAAGTGCTCCAAGAGTCCCAATGAAGTTTGGGCCTCCATTCTGCTAGATATTATTCATTCCAAACCACATGGACAGGATGACCTAAGTGCACTGAAGAATTTACAGTCTTCATAAATATAATCTCTTCAGGATTATTTGGCCATGACACTCAGAAGAAGGCAGAAACTGTGCTTATCATCTAGGTATAAATTACTTCCACAGCTGTGCTACATAAGCTCACCCTGGAAAGTGCGAACCTGATTATTATTTTTACAAAACCCTCTTTCTGTAAAAGGGACCCACAGTAAATGATAAGACCTAACTTCACTGCTAGCATGCTTTAAAATATAGCACTATATCTGATGGCTGGTAAGAATCTATGCAAGTTAAATTTCATCATAAATCCGAGGAGAAAAACAAAACACATTTTAAAGGAGAGATGGAAAAGAAAAAAAAATACTAGTCTGAAATCAAGCAAATGTTCAATCCTCTATGCCTTTCCTAATTAACAAATTGCCTTGATTCAGCACTTAGTTACTATCAATTTCTTTTAATTAACAGACTGAATTATTTTGTTACTTGATATACTTACACAACTTCATTTAGAAGTCAGATACAGGAACACATTCTTATGTTAAATAGGTCGATCTCTAAACAGACATTTTGGTAGCACAGCATCCTAGATATTCAAGTATTTCTTCAGACAACAGAACACTGACATTTTTTTTCCCAGTTTTTATAGGCAGAGGATCAATATGTTTGTAGTTTTGAATCAAGTACTATAATTACCAATCACATCTTCAATATTGGTTACTGTTTTAGTAACCCTTTAGAATCCACAATGCAGTTTCACTGTGTCACCACCCATCATCACTAAGGAATTACGATTCTCACTGAGACCAGAAAAAAAAAAATGTTGCCCGGTTGATAAGGAGATCTCTTTCTCTTCTAAGAAATCTAGTTTTTATTGTCATCCTACATTAAACTACAAAGAAACAAACATTGTGTCTACCTACTCTTTAAAAGTACGCTGGTAGATGAAATGCATTGTCAGATCACTTGTGACCATCTTAAGTCTACCACAGATGTGAGTTCCAACCCTAGAACTATCTAACCCGTCACCCAATAAATAATACGTACTATTTCACACCAGGAAACAAGATCAAAGGAAAGAAGGGCTAGAAGAAATCTCACAAGGCCATCTAGACCAGCCCCCTGCTCAAATCAAGATCCTTGACTAAGCCATCCCATAACTTGACCTTGAAAACTTGTAAACATGGAGATTCCTATTGCTGCTCTGTTCTGGACTCTGTCCAACCTGTCCGCATCCTCCTTGAGTGTGGAGCCCAAAACTGGACACAGTACTTCAAGAGAGGCCTAACCAGTGTTGAACAGAGTGAAAGAATAATTTCCCTTGATTTGCAAGTGACACTCCTGTTAATACAGCTCAGTATACTATTGGCTTTTCTGAAACAAGAGCACCTGGTTGGCTCAGTCAGTTTATAGTCCACTGTAAACCTCAGGTCCTTTTCTGCAGTACTGCAACCTAGCCAGGCATTCCTCAGTCTGTATTAGTGCATGCAATATTCTATCCCAAGTGCACGACTTGGCATTTGTCCTTGTAGAATGTCATCTGATTGGCTGCAGACCTTTTTTCCAGTCTATCCAGGTATTTCTTTATCCTAGCCCTGACCTCCAGTGCATCTACAGTTCCACCCTACTTGGTGTTGTCCACAATTTTGCTATGTGTGCTGTCAATCCCACTGTGCTAATTATTAATGACTACATTAAATAATACCAGACCTTGGAGAAACCCACTTGACACATCCTTCCAACAAGCCATTGATGTTACTTGTTCACTACAAATAAGCCAAACAAATATGTATCTACCTTATAGGACCTTCACCTAGTCTGTTTTTCCATGGCTTGTTAATGAGAATGCTGTGGCAGACAGTGCCAAAACCTTGCTAAATTCTGTATGACAGTCCTCTAGTTTGCAGGTACCATGACAAAGAGTCTTTGATTAGTCAGCAATTATCCTTAATCTCACTGCAAAGACGTACTATAGTATCACCACCAAAATGCAGTTAAAGATGTAAAACAAAATCTATACACGCATCTTAACTACTGGTGAAGACTGCTTTTAAAAAGGTACAGCAGCATGTTACTCAACTGAATTATCAGAATAAGGGAAATTATGTTCAAATTGAGAATTTAAATATAGTGATACACACAAATATCACATTGATAGAGATGGGATAAAGAGCAGACACAGAACAAATACTGATTGGTGGGCAAGAAATAAAGACAGTGTTCAGAGATGTACATTCAGGGAAATGCTTTTAATGCAGTATGCAATATGAATACTGGTAAATGGAAGAGGTTTTTTTGTTGTAGCCACTGGTCTAAAGATATTCGCAGTCAAGGTTCTTTGAGTAGGTGTGACATCTTCTATTAGACCAACTGAGTAGTTGGAAACAAGTTCTTAGCAAGCTTTTGGGTGCAGTCACCCTTCTTCAGGCACAGGCTAAAGAAGGGTGACTGTGCCTAAAAGGTTGCTAAGAACTTTTCCCCAACTACTCAGTTGGTCTAATAAAAGATATCACACTTACTCAAAGAACCTTGCCTGGTAAATGAAAGAATCTCTCTTCCTATCCACCACACTGGGGGACAGGTGCACACATTTTTATACAAATTCAATTAAGCTGATGTTACCCATAATCCTCACCGTTCTCTATCTTGTTCCAAGGCTTTATGTTCAGCTTCTAGACTAGCTTGAAGACCTGCCTGTTCACTACAGCTGTTGTTCAAAGTTGCAAGTTTTTGTTTCTGCTCTTCAATTTCGTGGTCTATTGTGGAACGACGCTGCAAAGCTGAGTGCCTTCTTTCCAATTTGGCCACAGCTTGTTCTAGTGCCTCTCTCTGCTGTTTTTCCCTTGATTCAAGAATTTCTTTTTCTTTTTTCCGAACTTTTTCTTCCTGACGAGCTATGTTGGCAGTGAATTCAAATGTTTCTTGAAGCTGCTGGAGCTGGTTTGTGCTGGCTCTAAACTGAGAAAGCTGTTCTTCTTTTTCTTCTATTTCTTTCTCAATTTGATAAAGAGTATTATCTAATCCTAGTAAACCTCGATCAAGGACTTCAGAAGCTCTCTGCTTTTCTTCCAGCAAAGCTGGCAAATGATTATTGGTCAGGTACTGAAGTTGACGTTCTTTGTACTGTAGTGTGTATTCTGCTGGTCTTATCTTGTCAAATTCTTCAGCCAGCAGGGCAGCATCCAAGCCATTTTCTTCATCTTTCATGAAGAGATTTAACTGTTCTTCGTGTTTACATTTTAAATGGTCCAGAGCTTCATGTTCATCTGCTACTTCATTTTCCAGGTGATCTCTTTGTTGAACTAAATCTCTCTCAAAAAAAGTTAACTGCTCTAGCTGCTTTCTTTTAAAGTCCATGAACTTATGCTGTGCTTTTTCTAACTCTTCACAGTCTTCCTCACCTTCAGATCTGGCTTCCTTGACTCTTAAGAGAGATTCTCTAATATCTTCAAGGTCCTTTTTCTCTTCTTCAACCCTCTGCACATCTCCTCTCTTCAGCAGTTGTATCATGACCTGTTTTTCTCTAAGTTGTTCTTCTAAGTGAGCTACCAGCATCACTTGCTCCCTTTCTTGCTCTTCAAGCCTCTTTTTTTCCAATTCCAGCTTTATATATTGTTCATCCTTTTCCTTCTTAAGTCTTTCCAATTCTCTGAAAATCTGCATTTTCTCAGCTTTTTCATTGTGATTAAGTTCCTGCAGTCGCTGCAGCTCTTCCTTAACTTTAGAAAATATTTCTTCCTGTTGTTTCTTTTTCTGAAGTTCTATCTCCTGTTGTTCCCGTAGTCTTTCTTCTTCAAATTTTTCTTTTTCAGCCAACAAGTCCTTTAATCGGCTCTCAATATGAACACTTCGTCGTTTCAAGCTCTCTTCTTGTTTTTGGATCTGCCGCTGCACTATCTCCGTTTCTTTGCGCTGTGTCTCTACTTCTTGTTGCATCCTTTCCAGCTCTGCCTTGTTAGATCTTTGTTTTTCTTCCATTTCTTCTATCTGTTTCCTAAGATAAAAAGAATGTGTACATGTGAGGCTTCATTCCTTCAAAACATACTTTTCTTTCCTTAGAGTCATTATCTCCCTAAAAATTAACAGGGTTTTGAAGATGATCTTGAAGTATACATGAACTAGAACTCTTTAGTTTTAAGTAACTTTGATTTCAATAATATGCATTTTACCTCATATTAAGAGCATAATTTAGCACCTTATACCTGCTCAGTTTCCAGAGAGAAACTGAATCTGCATGACAAACAGATCCATTATAGTATTTAAATATTCTAAACCAACATTCAATTAACTTTAAATCATCATTGTATGAATTTACATGAAAGTGAATTCAAGCTATTTGAAATATATATTGACCCATACTAATGATGTCTTGTACAATAACTACATAAAACTTGCTTATACTGCAAAGAAATAATCCAACATCAGCATCATGATAGAATCAAAAGAACTGCATTGTTTAAACTAGAGGTGATGTTTTATTCCATCCACATTTCGCTATTAAAAACCTATTGTTACACATTGATGTATCTGGCTTTAAGTTTAGGACTAGCTACAGTATCTTTGGGAGAACATCATTCCCCGCCTCCCTTATTAAAATTACAATTCTCCTTCCAAAATTTCTAGTGGATCAAAATTCATTTAGAGCACGTGATAAAAAAGCCACGCTACAGATGTATGTAGCTGCATGCCTGCAGTATGAGGACTACATAGAGCCAATTGTTTAGCCTTCAATAAGAAAAGATGTTCCAATTCAGAAAAATAAGATCACAAAAGGGAATGCATAGAGAAAAGCCATAAAAATCTGCACTCAAATGTCACAGGTATCTTTAAAACAGGGAGATGTAAATAGATTATTTTCAGGGGAAATGGGATTTTTTCAATTAAACATATCTAAAATTAAATTTTAAATGTTGAGAACGTATACCAAGGCTCGATGATATCTCATCCAATACTCATAAATAAACTTAGTAGCTGTGACATAAATGATTACATGGTCAAGCGGGTGCAAATTGGCTAATGGGACGCACCCAGAGAGTGGTGGTGGACAGGTCAGCATTGACCTGGAAAGTGTGGGCAGTGGAGTTTCCCAAGGTTCGGTCCTTGGACCAATGCTGTTCAATGTCTTCATCAGTGACTTGAATGAGGGCATGGAGAGCACTATGTCCAAACTTGTGGATGACACCAAATTATGGGGTAAAGTAAACACACTATGAGGCAGGGAATGAATCCAGGAGGATCTGGACAGGTTGGAGAAGTGGGCAAAACTGAACAGGATGCAGTTCAACAAGGACAAATGCAAAGTGCTGCACCTATAGAGAAGGAATCACCAACACACTTACAGGCTGGGGGATTACCTTCTCAGCAGCACTGTAGCAGAAAGGGATCTCGGCATCATAGTTGACTCCAAGGCAAACATGAGTCGTCAATATGATGAAGTGATCAGTAAATCTAACCACACTTTATCATGCATTAGCAGATGCATCACAAACAGGTCCAGGGAGGTGATACTTCCCCTCTATGCGGCACTGGTGAGTTCGCAGCTTGAGTACTGTGTCCAGTTTCGGGGGATGTACTTCAAGACGGATGTGGATAACTTTGAGACAGTTCAGAGGAGGGACAATCATATAGTTAGGGGCCTGCAGGTAAGGCCCTATGAGGAGAGATTGAGGGACGTGAATCCCTTCAGCCTCCACAAGAGAAGGCTGAGATGTGCTCGTGGCCACCTACAAACTCATCGGGGAGGGGTGGGGGACAGCAAGGGATAGGAGATGCTCTGGGTTAGAGTACAAGGGGGTCGGGGAGAAAGGGACTTAACTGTGGGGGTCTACTACAGACCACACAACCAAGGAGAAGACTGAGACCAGGAATTCTTACGTCAGCTCACGGAAATAGCTGGTCCAAGGATGTGGTCGTCATGGGTGACCTAAACTTGCCAGACATCTGCTGGGAGGAGCAGCCAGGTCTGACCACTCACACAGGTTCTTAACTGACATACAGGACCTCCATCTAACCCAGGAGGTACACAGCCCCACCATGGGAGATGCCTTGTTGGATTTGGTCCTGGCCACAGGTGACGACCTGGTACGGGATCTGCGGGTGCTCGACCACGTAGGCGATAGTGATCATCGTCTGCTGGAATTCACCATCCAGTGCAAGGTGGCGAAAGCCTCCAGCAAGGCAGCAACCCTTGACTTCAGGAGGGCAGACTTTAATGAGGTAAGAAGACTAGTGGGGGAAGCACTGAGGACCCAGAGCTGGAGGGAGTTGAGTGTCCAGGAGGCGTGGTCGCTCCTTAAGGAGACGATCCTCCAAGCTCAAAGGGAAGTAATCCCTACACGAATCAAAGGGGGCAAGAGGGTGCAAAGGCCCCCATGGCTCACCAAAAGCATCCGGGAATGTCTCCAAATGAAAAAGGAGGAGTACACCCGTTGGAAGGGACGGGCCATCACAAGAGAGGACTATACCTCGGTAGCTCGGGAATATAGGGGGGCGGTCAGGAAGGCCAAGGCGGAAATGGAGCTGGGACTAGTGACCCAGATCAAGGACAACAAGAAGTCCTTTTTCAAATACATAGGGGGGCAAAAGAATGGTGCCAAGTAACATGGGGCCTCTGCAGGACACACTAGGAAATCTGGTCATCTCACCAGATGGTAAAGCTGACATATTCAACAATTTCTTTGCCTCCGTATTTCTGAGGAGGGACCTGGATATCTCCCCCACTGGCCCCCCGAGGGCCCTGTGGGTGGCACACCCAGGCCTAGGGTTAATGAGGACCTTGTCAGGGAACTTCTGGAGGGACTAGATGCATTTAAATCCACATGTCCTGATGATCTCCACCCCAGAGTGCTGAAGGAACTAGCAGGGGTCATTGCGAGACCTCTGGCACAGCTCTATGAGCACTCATGGCACTTAGGCGATGTGCTGGAGGACTGGAAAAGGGCCAATGTGGTCCCCATCTTCAAAAAAGGGAGGAAGGAGGACCCAGGAAACTACAGGCCCGTGAGTCTTACCTCGGTCCTGGGGAAGCTTTTCGAAAGAATTATACTGGCACATGTCCAGGAAGGGCCAGCAGGGTAGGTTATGCTCAGGGGCAACCAGCATGGGTTCATTAGGGGCAGGTCTTGTCAAACCAACTTGGTGGCCTTCTACGACCAGGTCACCAAGTCCTTGGATGCAGGTGTCGCAGTGGATGTAGTCTTTCTGGACTTCACAAAGGCCTTTGACACTGTCTCTCACCCCATTCTCAATAAGAAACTAAGTGACAGTGGTGCTGATGCCTACACGGTCAGATGGGTCGCTAACTGGCTGGAGGGCAGCACCCAGAGGGTGGTGGTGGACGGGTCTTATTCCACCTGGAGGGATGTGGGCAGTGGGGTTCCCCAGGGCTCAGTCTTCGGGCCCGCACTATTCAACATCTTCATCAGTGACTTGGGCGAGGGGGTAGAAAGCACCCTGTTCAAGTTCGCAGATGACACTAAGATGTGGGGGGAAGTGGGTACGCTAGTAGGAAGGAACAGGCTGCAAGCAGGTCTAGACAGGTTACAGGGGTGGGCCGAAGAGAACAGGATGGGGTTCAAAACTGACAAGTGCCGGGTAATGCACCTGGGGAGGAAGAACCAGCGGCACACCTACAGGCTGGGGAACTCCCTTCTTGCCGGTGTTGAGATAGAAAAGGATCTTAGAGTCATCACTGATGCCACAATGAACATGGGCCGACAGTGCGGGGATGCGGTCAGGAAGGCCAACCATATCTTGTCGTGCATCCACAGATGCATCTCAGGCAGGTCCAAGGAAGTGATCCTCCCCCTCTACACGACACTGGTCAGGCCACAGCTGGAGTACTGCGTTCAGTTCTGGGTGCCACACTTCAGGAGGGATGTGGCCAATATGGAGAGGGTCCAAAGGAGAGCCACCTGCATGATCAGGGGTCAGCAGGGCAGGCCCTACGAGGAGAGGCTGAGGGACCTGAACCTGTTCAGCCTCCAAAGGAGAAGGCTGAGAGGGGATCTAGGGCAGTCTACAAACTAGTCAAGGGTGACCAGCAGGCATTGGGAGAGTCCTTGTTCCCCCAAGCAATCCCGGGAGTTACAAGAAGCAACGGACACAAGCTAGCAGAGGGTAGTTTCAGGCTAGACATTAGGAAGCACTATTTCACTGTCAGGGCGGCTAGGACCTGGAACCAACTTCCAAAAGAAGTGGTGCTGGCTCCTACCTTGAGGGTCTTTAAAAGGAGGCTAGATGAACATCTGGCCGGGGTCATTTGACCCCAGTATTCTTTCCTGCCACGGCAGGGGGACAGACTAAATGATCTCCTCAGGTCCCTTCCGACCCTACCAACTATGACCCCAGTGCTCTTTCCTGCCTGGGGCGAGGGGCTGGACTCAGTGATCTGCTGAAGTCCCTTCTGACCCTAATAATATCTATGAATACCAAAATTATTTAAATTAAAAAAATCTAAGGAATATATATATATTTTTTTTACCAAAGTTGTATTAAAAGCTCAAAAAGAAAGGGAGAAGCCATTGGCTAGGCAATTGATTTAGTTTAAATGATAAACCAGCTTAACATTAGGGGTGCACCAATGAAGATATTCTTGACTGATAACAATAGCTGATTATTAACCAGCCATATCGGCTGATACCAATCCGATAGCTGATTTACAGGAAGGCAGCCGGGCAGCTTGAAGAGCAGTGCCCTGCTAGTAAGTCTGTGGGGGGAAGGGGTGTGGGGGATGGAAGGGACGTGGGGGGGTATAGATCAAGGCCCTCACAGTGATGGAGGTGAGTGGGGCAGGGGCTGGGGCAGGTGCTGCCCAGCCAGGGCAGTGAATGTGACCCCAGGGCCAGCAGTGGGATGGAGCTGCGGGCAGCTATCCAGGGGGCATGGCAGGGTGGGAAGTGGGGGGCAGCTCTTCACCACTGCATGCAACCCTAGGGGAGGCGTGGGGGGCATATGGCCCCCAGATATGTGCATGGGGCAAGGACAGGCTGCCCACTGTGGGCTTGGGGCCAGGAGCTGCACCAGCCTCTTCCTGGTGGGGAGCTGGGCTGGGGCTGCAGTCCGAATGGGTGGGGTGGGCTCAGTTGTACCCCCCAAGCCTCCCCTAGTGCCACCCCTGCTTGGTGCACCACACTCTGTGGCCTTTCCCTTGGGAAGGGTGGGCAAGGCACATGGCCCCCATGCCTCCCCTGGGGATGTACCTAGTGGTAGGGAGCTGTCCCCCCATTCCACATGGCCTGCGCACCTTGGATGACCTGTCTGCAGCTCCATCCAGCTCCCAGCCCCAGGGTTGCATTCACCACCCTGGCTGGGCAACACCTGCACCAGCCCCAGCCCCACTTGCTCCTTCACCATGGGGGCCTTGATCTGCCCCCCACAACCCCTTCCCCACCACAGACTTACTAGCAAGGCACTGCTCTCCAAGTTATCAGGCTGCATTCCTAGCCATGTGCATGCTGTGCCTGCATGCATGCACATGGCATTCATTGGTGACATTATTGGCTACACCAGCCAAAAAAAGCCAAAGGCCAATAACGTTAATTTTCCTTTTATTGGTGCTGATCCCATATGCTACCAATATATCAGTGCACTTCTACTTCACATACTTGTCTCTCTTCTACAGGTGCTTTGTACTTTTCAACATTTTATGTTTAGTTTAGTTAATTTTAGCAAGTATCCATTCCAAACTGAGAAAGCAACCAGGAAGTGCAAACAGAAGGAAAGCTTGTTTTCCTTTTACAATCTATGAATAAACAACTAGATGCAAAAGGATAAGAGCTACTCATTCTAAAAATCTTGAACCGCCTTCATTTAAAAACTGTCAGTTCAATGTACCAATGATTCTACAATAAACCAGTTATACTTACATGTAACATGCAAAAAAGTTTGATAGTTTTAAAAATGTTGTACCCAAGCAAAATTAGCATTTGTCTGTTCATAGTTAAATTCTTTTAAAACTCTGCATTTTGCTTTATTTCACATTTTATCAAAAAAGCAACTTAACACAAGTTTAAAAAAATCATCTAGCAAATAAAAATGTAATTTTCTAACACAGTATATAAAAATTAAGAATGTAACTAAATGTAGGACAAATGTTATAATGCCTTTTACACACACACACACACACACACACACACACACTATATCATATTAGTGAGCAAAAAGCAGCACTGTATTTAGTGTAAGGTTTATATTTACATTAAATTCATCATCTTAATAGCTAATATTCTATGAAAACCATAATGTGTTTAGGAAAAGAACTAAAGCATGCACATTTAAAAGAAAATGAATATCATTGTGTTAAAAATAATATTTCTTGCTCACTGATTTAAATCATGATTCAAAATCAATTATTTATTTCACACTGATTTTAAATCAGTTTATTCTCTCTCACACACACACACACACACACACACACACACACACACACACACACACACACACACACACACAAACCCGATGGGAATAAATTACCTTTTACATTCTAATTTTTCTAGCTCTTCTCGTTGCTGTCTCTCAAATTCTAGTCTAGTGAAAAGGAAGAGTTTGAAAAATGAGTATTATTTATTGAAAATTTTGACAGAAACTGAACATGGCAAATTATAAAAATTTCAAAATGAACAATAATTTTGACAAGTTTTACAAAAATTGACTATGTTCTACAATAACTGAAAAAGTTTCCTTAAATAAAGGTTACAAATTAGTTTTTGTGCTGCTTGGCACTTGCACAGAAGCTGAAAGAAGTAAATGAATTTATTGGAAGAAACTACTTAAATAGTAAAGTTAAACAAGACAGATAACTGATTAGCAAAGACCCTGCGAGTTAACTACATGCAGACAAGGCAATCAATATAGAAATTGAGTTTCTCTACCTTAAACAGATTGGTCCTTTTACAGGGAAAAGACTGCCACAGGAGGTAGAGAGAAACAAAGTGATCAATTAAGAAAGGGATTTATAGGAAAAAAAAAAAAAAAAGCACATTTAGAGAAAAGCAATAAAGACTATTTTAAAGCCACCAACATTTTGCTTTATGAAAGGTTAGGTTTGTTAGGTCTATGTAGTTCTAGTCACTCATGCTGTAACTCCAGGTTATAGTTAATTAGTATTTTTTTTTCCCTTATACAACATGTTTTTCCTATGCCAGTGAGAGTTACTTAATATTTGTGTTCTGCAATTTATCAACTGGTTCCTATCTTGATAGGAAGACTTTTTGAATTTCAAGGAGACCAAAGTGAAGTATGAATACAATTTTTTTTTTCAATGCATAAGCCAACAATAATTGTAATACTATTAACATAAAGCTGTGAGGCAGACATAAAAGATATTTAAATATAGGTTATGGTATAACCCTGTTTTTCTAAAGTATTTCAGGATAACAAAACATTTGAATTAGAATTTTTTTTTGAAGAACTAGAATGTTTAATTTTCTATATGCTAGAGGAGTATAATGTTACAACAAAAAATGGCAGGATCCTATAATTTTATCTACGGGACTCCTATGTATTTGAATTATTTAAAATTGAAGATTTAAAAAAAATTATTGGGTAATGAGTCATATGAAAGGTCATAACACACATTTTGATAAAACAGATTTTCAAATTAAAGGTCTGGTTTAACAGTTCATGTATCAGAGACATACATATGCACATATAGTTTCACTTATTTACTCATTGCATCTATGATATATAGATAAAACAAATAAACAAGTAAAAGTCTATATGTAGAATGCATAGCTATAACATATTGTTCAACCAAAGACCTTTAATTTGAAAATCCATACACACATATGTATAATGTGTGTGCTTGCATGTATATATATCAAATATACACACACACACACACACGTGTGTAGGGGGGCTGCATATATATAAAAACAAATGGATTATATAATACAAATAGGTGAAACAAGAAAACCAGTGAAAGTATATATATGTATTTTATAGGTATACATATATGTCTATGTCTAATACAGGATCACAGAAATGTAGGGCAGGAAAGGAGCTCATAATGTCATCTAGTTTTGCTCCCTGCTTGGGACAGGATCATCCCTGACTAAACCATCCCAGCCAGGTGTCTGTCTAACCTGCTTTTGAAAACTCCCAAGAATTCCTAGGAAATTCTACAATTTCTCTAGGTAGCCTGTTTCAATGCCTGACCACCCTCATAGTCAGAAAGTTCCTCCTAATCTCCAGCCTAAATTTCCCCTGCTTGAGGCCAACACTTCTAGTCTTGTTCTTTATGGCCACAGAGAAAAACCCATCTCTATCCTTTCTGTAATGTCCTTCAGGTATTTAAAGACTGTTAGCAAATCCCCACCATGATGCTCCTCCATATTAAATAATACTAGTTCTGTCAGCTTTTCCTCATAAGTCTTGCCTCCTAGGCCCCTAATCATTTTTACTGTTCTATCCTGGACTCGTTCCAAATTGTCTGCATCCTTGAAGTATGAGGCCCAAAACTGGATACAGTATTCCATGTGAAACTTCACCAGTGCTGAATAGAGTGGAAGAATCACTGCTTGATCTGTAAGTGACATTTCTGTTAATACAACCCAGTATGCTGCTGACTTTTTTTTTTTTGGCAACAAAATACACCGTTGACTCATAGTCATCTTATAGTCTATTATAACCCCCAGGTCCTTTTGTGTAGAAATGCAACCTAGCTAATCAATCCCTAATGTGTATTTGTGTGTGTGATTATTCTAGCTCAAGTACAGGACTTGACACTTGTCCTTGCTGAATCTCTGGATCCTAGGGCTACCCTCCTGAGTGTCTGCAACTCCACCCTGCTTGGTAGAATCCACAAATTTGCTAAATGTGCATTCAATACCATCATCTGAATCATTAATGATGATCTTAATACTGGATCCAAGACAAACCCGTGGGCAGCCCCACTTGATCCATCCTTCCAACTAGATCCTGAGCTACTGAAGACTTCTCATTGAGCATGATGATCCAGCCAGTTATGTATCCACGTAATAGTATTTTCTAAAGGTGCACCAACATATCGGCCAGGGCTGCACTTGGAGCAGGTGGGGGCGGGCCGGGTTGAGGTGCGTGAGGCCCACTAGTTTTAGAGGAGCATTCAAAGCTAAGAGTGAATTGATAAGACCAGTATAGAACACCAACCAAGATCAGTGACCTAGCCACAGGTGCCTATACCTGGTAGGAAGTTGCACTAATTGCTGAGAAGTAGGTTGTGGGAGGGATATGGGGGGCTAGTGCCCCCTCCCCCCTGAGATTGGCTGCCACTGACTTCTGTGGGCAGTCACTGCTCACCACCCTGTTGCCAACACTGCCACCCACAAACTGTGCCCCCCAGGCTTAGGAGGCACCAATCACCCATGATGTCAACTAAATATGTTTTAGTAACTGGTGAGAATTGAGATGTGTCTGCTGTAAAATGAAGTTCTTTTCATCAGTGTATAAAAAAAAACTAGGCCCAGGAACCCTGAATACTTAGGGTTATGTTCATGCCTGTACCATGCCATCAAAAGACCCGGCTACCAGCACGTACCAATTCACTTGGCCATGGATCCTAGTGCCTAGGCTTGTTTGTGGACAATAAACCATTCAAACTGAGGGAGACTGACATGACCAGTGACATCAAACACCCTAACAACACTGACAGAGTCCTACAGAGGGCACCTACTGAAATTAGCAGGAGACAGGTTTAAAACTAATAAGAGAAAGTACTTTTTTACCCAGCAAGTAGTTAAACTCATGGAACTCATTACCACAGGAGGTTGTAGAGGCAGATAGCATAGCCAGGTTCAAAAAGGGACTAGAAAAATTCACGGATGACAGATCCAGTAATAACAAATAAATATAACCAATGTATGCTCGTGCACCTCTAGGTCAATGATGATACATGTCAGGGAGGGATACACCATTGCTGATCACTCTGAAGATCCCCTGGTCAATGGTATCACTCTAAAGCAGGGTTTTCCAACTTCTGAGTGACCGGGGATTGTAGGCTTCCCAACTACAAACTGTGGGGGCCATACATCCCCAGACTGCATGCCACACTGCAATACCTAGGCCTTCCTATGCTGCAGGGCAGGCACCCAAGCACACCAGGTTGTGGGTGACTAGGTCTGAAGCCACTCAAGGATCAAGTTGCCAACAAAGGTCAAGAGAAGCAAGCAGAATCCAAGAACAAGCCAGGTCAAGAAGTTGAGTCAGAGTGCAAACTGGACGGAACAACAAAGCAATCTGGGATCAGATTGAGACATGTTGCCCAGACACTTAATGTTCCTGCACAAGGGTTTATGTGGAGGAAGTGCTGGCCAGACCAAAGCCCCAGATACAAGTCCACCGACTGACACTTGCCCTGACCCCTCTCACTCCCACAGTGTACTGGACTGAAATTCCCATTCTGTACCACATGGGGCCACACTGCAGCAGGCAACTGGCACTACATTACTAGGCTGCCACACAATATGGGATCCCTGGGTCTCCAAGCCCACCATCCAGAGGCTCCCTTAGCCCCATGGGCCATACCACCCTATCCTGCCCATAGGGAGGAAAGCCTGGAGACTCCGATGGCAGTAGCAGGAGAGATCTGTTCTAAAGCGTCCAGTTTTGGGCTCCACAATTCAAAAAGGATGTGGAGAAGCTTGAGAGAGTCCAGAGAAGAGCCACGCGCATGATCAGAGGTCAGGGAAGCAGACCTTACGATGACAGTCTGAGAGCCCTGGGGCTCTTTAGCCTGGAAAAGCGCAGGCTCAGGGGTGATCTGATGGCCACCTATAAGTTTATCAGGGGTGACCACCAGTATCTGGGGGAACGTTTGTTCACCAGAGCGCCCCTAGGGATGACGACTAGGTTGAATGGTCATAAACTACTACAAGACCATTTCAGGCTGGACATAAGGAAGAATTTCTTTACTGTCCGAGCCCCCAAGGTCTGGAACAGCCTGCCACCGGAGGTGGTTCAAGCGCCTACATTGAACACCTTCAAGAGCAAACTGGATGCTTATCTTGCTGGGATCCTATGACCCCAGCTGACTTCCTGCCCTTTGGGCAGGGGGCTGGACTCGATGATCTTCCGAGGTCCCTTCCAGCCCTAATGTCTATGAAATATATAAAGCTTCCACTCCTGCCACTGTCGGTGACTGAGTACTGGGCTATATTGACTACTGTCTTATGTCCTTATCTTCTTAAGTCATCCCAGACTAGTTCTTCCACTACTCCTGGCTGCTTATCTCCTTCCAGATCTTTGCCAACTGCATTCATGATCTGTCAGTTGACCTTATCAGTCAGGACTACAGTAAAAAAGACATTAAAAATAAACTAGCCTTCTGTGTACCATTTGCAACTAGGTTGCCTTCTGCATTTAGTATGGGACCTACACTTTCCATGGTCTTTCTCTTACATTTCTAACATACTTGGAGACTCCCTTTTTAATGCAGTTTACATCTCTTCCCAACTGCATCTTAAATTGTGCTTCAGCCTTCCTGATTTTCTCTCTGCACACCCATATAATACTCATCCCTAGCAATATGACCAAGGTTCCACTTTTTGTAGGTCCCCCTTTAAGTTTCAAATCTGGTTTTACTTGTTTCATATATTTTTGTAGTGTTATATAAAATGCCTATGAATAGGTATATAAAAAACAAATTAACTAACAATACAACCAAGTATATTAGAACATTTAATTCAGATCTGTTGCAACTTAGAATTTGTACATGTAAGTTCCTAAACAGTAAATAAGTAAAAATACTCTATATTAATTAGTGACAGTTGTAGTTAAATGTATTTTTAATGTAATATAACTGCAATTATGTAGACAGTTTGAATTTACATATATTTTAATATTTCTTTCTAAAAATAATAAAAATATTCACTACAGACAGTGAGCATACCATAAGTGTAGCATTTTTAGGATCATGAAACCACACCCTACATACCCTGTCTTAGTTAATAAATTAACAAATACCATAATCAAAAACATATTGAGAACAGAAGACATTTGACATTAGTTTTAAAATAAAAGATATAAATAACTCAGGATAAAGGCTGTCCTTTCTTCTTCTATACAATCCTCATAGTGGAATTTAATCTGATCATTATTTGGAATAAAATGGTCACCATCAGCTTAAAAAATATATTACACAAGAAAGGATAAATATTATGGATAAGCTACACAGAAAAGGAAGCCAATTTTACTAGGACAGTATCACAACAGCCTAATTTACACAACATGAAAGTGTGAGCTGCTACTGATGTACATCTATCTATGAAAAACTAAATGCTGGCAAGACTACAAAGATGTTACAATGCTATTTCAGCAACCCAATTTATATGGTTAATAAAAAAGCTAAATCCATGACAAGACCAAGGTTTCTCATGAGCAGTTTTAGAGTTACAGTAAAGAGCAACTTATACAAGGTCCACAAATGAAATCTTCAACATAAATCTATGAGCAAAAGCTCTATTTTATCCAAAGCTTATTAGCTGAAGTAGTGTTCCATGACACTGGATTAGAGACAGAAGCTGAGCACAAGCTGAGTATTTTGGATGTTAAGCCAAATTTTTATTCAACATAGAAATACTTTTGGCAGTTCAACAATCAAACTAAGAAAACACTGTTTGAAGACATAACTAAACTAACGATACCCAGGCATGACTTTCGCAGGGGACAAGGAAGTGTGAAATCTAGAGACATAAATAATTATACAAAAATGTATGGGTTATCAGCTTCTAAGGCACAACATTTTTATTGTGTAAAAAGTTAAAAGAAAAAGGCCCTTTACCAAAAAAATATATTGAAAGTACAGCAAACCCTATTAATTATCCAACATTTAGAAACTGTTACCACACAATGGTACCTGACATGGTGTGGTTATAGCCTCTTTCATATGCGGAATGATCTGCTTCAACTGAACAACAGACAGCAGTCATCAGTGCATACACCCTGACCCTTGATGCAGATGGTGAAGCAAAAGCAGAATTCTATTCTAAACTTGACTAAGTGCTGTCACCCATCCCCAAAGACAGTAAGATCACTCTTCTTGGTGACTTCAATGCTAGGGTGGGCAGGGAGTCTGAAATATGGAAAGGAAAGGGTGGGAAAAGTTAATTCAAATGAAATTCTCTTCCTGAGAAAGTATTCAGGATGTGCTCTCAATCATGGATGTGCTCCTACTCAAAACATGGGTACCGACTGACTACATGGGAGTGTTGTGGCATCCATATCACCAGCACAGATGACTGCTGAATGATCATGGTGTGATACTTCTATCCGATCCATTTGCATCACCCCAAAACAATGTAAACAAAAGAAGCAACCAAGGAAGAGTTCAATATCAGCTTCTTGAAAGACTGCTAAAAGCAATAAACTCCAGCACAGTCTCAGTGAGAAACTCTCCAACCCTGATTATCTTAACACCATTTATCACAAGGAGAGTCTCAAGAAAAGCAATCACAAGGCATGCAAAGAACCTTGAGACTTCTCCGCAAAGAAACATCAGCACTTGCTCAATGAGAAGGACAGAGAAAGACAAGCTCTTACTGACAGAAAAGGGAGAGCCTTCAAAGTTTGGCACAGTGGCATTAACTTCAAACAGAAGAAAGACACTTACCAGCACATTAAAACTGAGACACAGAGGAAAATTAGAGAGCAAAAGAACAAGTGGGGTGAGACAAGTGGACTTCCCCTGGACTAGTCACAGTGCTGGTCACCCACCTGTCTTTGGGCAAGCTGCCTGCCTTACTCGCCTGCCATGCCCTGTTGTAAAGTAATTCAGATGCTAATTAGGCAGGAGGTTGCCCTTTGTGTGCCCTGATGCCAAAGGGCGGTACACACATGACTCCAACCCCCCTTTATCATGTCCCATGCCTCGCAGATGACCCCCTGGAGCTGCTCTCTGCTCTGCCTTGAGGCTGGGCCAAACTCAGTTCGTTGTTAGACCTCTCACATACTGCCCTGTTCTGGGCCTCATTCATACCGCTCCACTCTCACTGGGGCCTCGATCACTCTGCCCTCCCTCACTGGGCCTCTTGCACTCATGCCCCCCACCAAGCCAAATTCACCCTAGCCTGCTCCCCTGAGCGACTGCGTAGGCCATCAGGCTTGTCTCTTTATTCCTTGCCCAGCCCTAGTGCAGCCTTTTGGGCCTCTCCCTTGACTCTCATCTGCACAGTCAATGGGCAATTTGCCAAACACTGGGATGACTCCACCCCTAACACTTCACTGGATAACTCAACCCACAGGTTCCCTACTTGAGGCCAATCACTTGCCTCATCTGCTTGTGGTTCCCTCTGAGCCACCTCACTCAGCCTCAGCCCCAGTTGCAGACTCAGGCATCCGAAGACCTGCCTGGGCCTCAACACTCACCCCCCCATCTCTGGGACCTCAACACTCACCCCGTCTCTGAGGCCTTGGGGTCCTACATCCCCCGCAAACTCAGGTGCCACTCCCATGGGCATGCCTGGCCCCACTATCCACTCTGGGCTCAGGTGCCTGTCCCTGGATGCGTCTGGCCCTACTCCCCTCCTATTTTAATAACCCACTGGCTGGTGGGTGTTGGGGTCCACCATGGACAGCCCCACCAGGCTACCCATACCTGGCAGGGTGCATTTTTCGGTCTTACCCAGGACCAGGAGCCTCCTGCTATACCCAGTAGCTCCTGCTCTTACTTCCAACATGTTCCATAAGCAGCAACTGAGCCGGGTGTTATTCCTTCGGCTGCTTGCAGTAAAATGTTGGATCAGCCCTGAGAGCCTGGATCTAAAGTGGCTGCCTCATCAGGGCTGGTCCGCACCTGCCAGCTGCCTGCTCCCAGCTCTTAAAGTGGCAGACACCAAAGGTGTTATGCTACCTACCTTCTCCCTTAAAATGGCTACTAAGTTGGGGGGAAACCTCACTGCTGCTTACCACGCAGGCTCCTCTGCAGTCTGCAATAGTCCTTAAGTGGCAAGCACCCCAATGGTGCTCTGCCACATGGGGAATGAACAAAACAGAAGAGATTCAGAAGTTTGCTGAAAGTGTAGTTTTTCAGTGTAACCAAAGCCACTTATGAGCACACAAGTGGTCATATCTCTGAGGTCCAAAGACTGAACAATGCTTTTTGAAGACACCTTCATTACCAATGCACAGTGGAAGAAGCACTTTCAAGAGCTCCTGAATGGAGATTCTAATGCTGAAGGCAATAAAGGTGAGGTCATTCCACAGCACCCCATCAAGAATTACCTTGCACCAGCTTATCGAGGCGCCTTGAAAACCATCAAGTAGATAAAGAACAAAAGTATGTGGTCCTGATAGAATACCAACTGAAATTTATCAGGAAGTTGGAAAATAGCTCTCTTACCAAATACACACTGCTATTATGAAAATCTGGAAACATGAACAGATTCCCAGTGACTAGAGACATAAAAATTGTTACCATATTGAAGAAAGGAGATAGATCAGATTGCAGCTATTACTGTTGTACTGCATTCCTGCCCATAGCTGGGAAAATCCTTGCCTGTATTCTCCTCAATAGACTCACTTTCCTCACTGAGCAGATTCCACCTGATTCTGTATGTGATTTCAGACCACAGAGGTACAGTACACATGATCTTTATTGCTAGACAGCTGCAGAAAAAGTGCTGAAAGCAACATCACGCTCTTCACATGGCCTTCACTGACCCAACTAAGGCCTTTAATTCAATTGACAGACAGGCCCTAATGAACATCCTGATGAGTTCTGGATGCCTGCCAAAATTTGTTATCATTATCAGACTCTTTCATGATGACATGACAGCAACCCTCCTAAGGAATGGCTTGGAAATGGACCCCTCCACAACTACAAGTGGAATCAAACAAGCATGTATAACTGCACCAACACTCATTTCCCACCTATATGTCAGCTATTTCGCATTTTGTTGCCGGTAGACTTCCATGGATTCAGCACCCAGTGTCACAAGGACAGGAATCTCTTTAATATCAACTGGTTACATTCCAAATCCTGGAAAGCTAACACCTCCATTACTGATCTTCAATACAATTAGAGGGCAATCCTTGAGAATATTGAGCAAATTGAGAATAGTCCCCTACCTGGGTCCCCTTATCTAAAATGTAAACACAGACAATAGTCAACACTGGAAAATCTGCCAGTACAGCCTGTGGAAGTCTCCAAACCTGTCTTTAATGATTATGACATCAGGACCAAAACCAATCTTCTCATATACCAGACTGCTGTCAGCCCTACCCCTGTCATATGGATATGAAACCTGGACATATTGGAAATACTTGAAAACTTTGGAACATGACTATCAGCAATGTCTTTGGGTAAGTCTCCAACTGGAAGGACAGAAGAATGAATGCCAGCATTCTGGCTCACGCAAACACCACCAACATTAAAGTCATGTGTATATGGCACCAGCTCTGTTAGACAGGGCATATCATGAGGAAGCCTGAAAACTAGCTCCCAAAACAGATCCTATACTCCCAACTCACTGATGGTCACCACTCTAGAGGTGGGCAAAATAAGAGATTCAAGGACACCTTGAAGGCAAAGCTAAAAAATGCAATATTAACATCAGTACCTGGGAGACTCAAGCACTGAATCACTCTCATTGGTGTCATGATGTACAACAAGGCACTTATTATTTGGAGCAAACTCATCTCACTGTGGATGTGGATAGATGAAAGAAACAAAAGGGAAAATGTTGTGACCTGACATCACCAGAATTTACTCCTTTCTTCCAGAACTATTTGCCACATCTCCAGTGGAATTTGCAGATCTTGAATCAGCTGCCTCGGTCATCTATGTACTCGCTGATGACTCCTCTGTTTACCAGAAGACTGTCATCCTCGCATTGAGGAACTGCTGACAATGATGACTTCAGCTCCAGTATCTTTCCTGACCTAAGAGGCTTCATGTCAGTGGACTGAGTTCTTGAGCAAAGTAGATACAAAGGTGGCCAGATGGCTTTGATGGTCCACAGATCATTTTCCACCTCTTTTGGCCATTAAGACAATAGAGGTAATTCCCCATTTTAATTATTTCTCCTTATTCTCTTACATGTCCCCTTTCATAAGGACATGCAAGAGAATATGGAGAAAGCTCATCAAATTCTCTTTTGCTTTTTTTTTTTTTTTTTACTTCACTTTATGTATATATTGTTCCCTATCTCATTCTTCTTTCATTCGTTCCTTAACATTTTCAACTGTTTACTTTTTCATGGATAAGTAACACCCGTTCAACACCAGGCAGCTTTTTCACACAAAGAAAAAGTGATGTGAGGTCACTCAAAAACCTTGGTTGCAGCAAAGTTCGGTTTTCAAAAGTGCTTAAGTTGTTTGTGGAGGGAAGGACTCATTATAGCCTTGAAGAACCCATATTCAAACATAAGTCTTTTGAACCCGTAAAACAAACACACACACACCTACTAAACTCAAGTACTTGTTTTAGAACTTGACTGAAAACTGGAAACAATAAGTGCTCTATAAGTAATGTAAATAAGTCGTATATTAGGGCCAAATACAATAATTGTCAAGCATTAAGGTGTCAGAAGCATTTTGAAGGTACATCAGGAGTAGAAAAACAAGTAACCTTACATACACCGGCAATAACTAAAGTTTAAACAAACTAGCCATTTGTTGCTCTCTATATTGCTAGGCTGAATTTACATAGTTAGAAAATAAAAGTAAGATGCACTTTCAAGTGATGTTTCTGTCAAGAAAGAAAGAGGACATGACAGGATTTATTGCATCTTCTTTCCATTCTTTTCCAAGGATTGCTTTACTTTCAAAGCAGTTTCATCTTCTTCCTACTATTTTGTACTCTTTTCATTATAATAAAGAAACTTTGCACGCACAGCTAGTGAATCCAGTTACAGGAAAGTGCTTTAACATCTATTTTGATCATTTCATTTGCCTTATAATTCAAATAGTTTTAAAAAGCACATGTGATTTTACATGGTATATATCACTTTCTGTTAGATTATTGCTTTCTCTTAGATTTTTTTAAATTAATCTGTAAACACAAGAGAAAACCTCTGGATTTCAGAAACAGGAATCCAGCATCATCAGAGGAGTCAGAAACTAACAGAATACAACTATCACTTACTTGCTATTGTAAAAAATGAAAATAATAATTCCCAGGCTTTTCTGCTACAGATTGTTCCAGATACTTAACCTTACAAGCAGTTTATTGCAAAATTACAGAAACTGTAAAGTTCGCTGCTGGTTCTTATGTTATCAAATCTGAGACAGCAGGAGAAGGACTCTAAAAGCAATAGATTTTAAAAATTAGGTCTACTTGAAGATAAGAGAAAAAGGGATACTTGAAGCAGAGAATGCAAACTATTTTGTTACCTTTTTGACAGGGTCGAGAGAATTGGACAAATACAGATAACATTTCCCACCTGAAAAAATTGTACTGAAAGTTATGAACTCGCTAAGCATATTCACATATCTTCTACGTATGATTTTGGAAATGTTTTCCCATATGCTACAAGCTGACTGCAGCTTGAAATATTGATAAAAGGAAGTTTTGAAGTCTTCTACGGAAGATACTAGGATCTAAGAAAATGTAATCGCCTCCTCTTCCTTGATTTGGTGACCTTTTAAGTCATATGCCACAGTTTCATACTCATGAACCAAAACCCTGCCAGGCTAGGCTCCTTAAGATCCTCCAACATTCTTTACATGTACCATGTTTTTAGCCTCCCCCTTAGCGGTCTTTCTTCCACTCTTGTTGAGAGACCCATCCTGTCAATATGTTAAGTCATGTCTTCACAGGACATGCCCATACCAACACAGGCTTCAGCTTGTCTCCAATTGGAAAAACCACCAACAAGCCCTCTTGCATTTCCTCACTTTTTTTTCTGTCATGCACTGTTCAAACATCTGACCACATCAAAATCTTCATCTCTGTGATGGACAGAAGACAGACTTCTTTTGTGGCTCACAAAGAAGTTTATACAGTACACTTTATTCTGTATGGTAGCATGGGGACAACTGACAACTTATACATATTACTTTTCACTGACATCTTTTTTTCCCCAGAGACAGTGTTTTTGCGATTTCCAAGATCACACAGGATGGCATGTTGTTCATAAGCACCAATCCAAATTTCTGCTGTCCACGGTTCCAAATGCTTCCAGAACATTGTAAAAAGAAAAGGTACAAATCCTTATACTAAAGCATATACTATGTATAAATCTGACAATGAAACTTTTTTTAATTACATCTCAGGTCATGAGATTCATAGCATTGGAAAAATCAAACACTGTTAAATTACCAATGCTATTCAACAAATACACACACAGATTAGTAAGGTGCATGTATCAACAGAAGTTACATGACTGGATATATTTCAATGGCCTTAAAATAGTCACATGAGACAATCTGGAGCAGGAGGGAACCCCGGAACCCAGAAGATACTGCCTAACCAAAACACAAAGGCACTTAAAGAGTGGTGAGATCTTAGAGGGAAAGCTATATATAGACCATTACTATTTTGTCTAAAACTGGATCTTTCTTGTGATTTGTTTACGAGTAAAGTGTGATTCTTTTAGAAATTCTTCTGCCAATCCATGGTTTAACTGCTTCAATTTCCTTTTCCCAGAAGGATTAAATCATAAACTAGAGTACCCATAAAGATGGAACATGGTGTACTTCTGAAACTGCAGTAGATTGGCTGGTAGAGAGACAGAAGGGTCACCACTAGTCTTAGTTAGCACAGGACAGTAGGACTATGGGCCTTATTCCCCAGAACAGGTATCAGAGAGAAAGCTTGAACACTAAACTAGTCAAGAAATTCTAGCTCATCCAACCCAGGTGACCTATAAAGTACAGCAATCCAGAATACGTAGGCTAGTGAGAACCCAGGATAAGGGATGCACAGCCAGAGCTATGATATCTCCCAAGTGTGGGGAATGAAACCATGCCTCTAAGCTCTTCCTCTCTACAGGATTAAGACACTGAAAAGCCAGCCTAAGAGAAGACAGAAGACATAACACCCTTGACTTTCAGAGGTCATCCTTACCATGTAAATTGAACAGACTGAAGGGAAAAAGACCGTTACAAGGAGGATAACATCTTGGAAGAGACCTACATTTCTCCTAACTATGCAAAAGCAAATTTAGCAGTGTCCATTAAAATCAAGGGATACTTTATGATTGTATGATCATCTTGATGCCATCAAGTGATCTCCCTTGAGTAGAAATATTGGTTGCTTTTTTTTTTAAACAATGATCTTCTGGCAAGCATCCCTTCTTTTACACTGACATTTTGTATCCACATTGTGGTTTTCTTGTCAGGATATCCATTATTAAATTTGATAAATTTTATAAAAAGAAATTACAGTAGATGCATGCACAGCTAAATATTGTAGCTGTTGCAAACACCTTAACAAGGCTCACTCAACTAATAAAGTTTCCACCACACATACATGCAGCCTAGAGGCAAATAGAGAAATGAACCCTAGTAATTTGGGGCACAATGTGTCCCAAGTAGGGTCATTCCTCCCACAGCATACCATAGGTCAAGAACTGATTAAGGGAACCTCTCTGGTGGGAGGGAGTCAGGGTGGCTGAAGTAGCATCATTTGGTGCGTCTCTGCTGCCCATATGTGGCACTGGGGGGAAAAAAGCTGCCAGACTCTAAGCTGCAAGAACTAGCAAAAGCAGCCAAAGTAGAGACCCACAGACCTCCAGAGAACTTTTTGACTATACTTTCCATGTTCTGATGCATTTTTTTCATCAGGCTGTTTGTTTCAAACACCTCTCTCCTTGCCTTTCCCGTCACCTTAATTTACCTTCTTACCTGACTTCTTCCC
This sequence comes from Alligator mississippiensis, assembly GCF_030867095.1. Taxonomy (NCBI): domain Eukaryota; kingdom Metazoa; phylum Chordata; order Crocodylia; family Alligatoridae; genus Alligator; species Alligator mississippiensis. The sequence goes on along the minus strand of NC_081824.1, from coordinate 218,657,103 downwards.
CCTTCTCCCTTGCCCTGTCCTTCTGCTTTTATGCTGCCTTTTCTTTCAGTTTAGCTTGCCTTCTCCTAAGAAACCCCCAAATAAGGTTGGTCACTATTGTATTGTTCCCTCCATTTGTGTGCATCTTTGTTACATCTCTTCCCCAACTCTGACTCTATCTTGTTAATCTAAACATAAGCTCTCTGCAGCAGTGATCATCTTCTACTCTGCATTTGTTTGCTGCATAGCCAAATGGGGCCCCATGTGGCTGGTCCACAGGCACAACAGTAATAAATATGATTAGCAATAAAAAAATGGATGCCAATGCATTTCCATTTCGGATGACTAGCCCTGATCAGGATGTAATAGATGCTCCCATCTTCCTCAAGCCTCTCTTTAGCCTAACTTCACTGCCTGAACATTTCCTTATCAGTTCTGAGTCTCCAGTGCTAGACTTTACAGGGAAACCATGCTTTGTCTGTAGAAGGGTTTTCAAGAATAAAACCTTGCATTAAAAATGTACATATTTTATATACAGAAAGACATAAAAAAAATGCATTAAAAGATAATTAAGTCTGAAATATCAAGGGCTTAAGAAATGTTGTATTTAAAATGGCCTTAACAATGAAACCCTGCATTTTCTGCATTATGATAGTGTCTTAAGTCACATGATCCCATGCTATTTTGTTATACTTCTCTGTCTCATTCGTTTACAGCGTGGGTGAACCTACTCTTAGAGTAAATGAGAGTTGGGGAACAAAGGAGACCATTGTCTGTAGCAGCCCTGCTTCAACTGTTGCAAAAATAGGAAGATGTGTAGGGATGTGTAGGATAACAAAGGGAAAAGCATGCTTAAGACAAGCAGGAGGCTGCCTTGGAGAACTGAATTCTTTCCCTGGCTCCACCCCAGAGTTCGTACAAGCTATCAGCATCGGGCAAATCACTTAAAACTTCTCATAGGCAATCATTCCTTGCCTTCCACCATTTTCTGTGTGCCTGACTTGACAATCCAAGGCCTGATTTGCAAAACTACCAACCACTAATAGCTACAACAGCAGTCAATGGAAAGTGAGCTCTGAAAGTGCTTTATTGCATTAAGTATTCTGAAAAATCAGATCCAATGCATCTCAAATCAGGCACACAAATACCTTTGATACCTTTGACTCTCTGTACCTCTGTTCCCTATCTGCAAATGGGATACTGCTCCCTCAGCTTACAGGTATGCTATGAAAATAATTAATATTTGTGAAGCACGGAGACACTCTAGCAGTTAGAAAGGAAATGAATCCTCAGAGCAGGCTTTTATTTATGCTATTCAAACCTGGGGTTGCACACTGGACAACAAAGAGAAAAACTATTGAATAGCTGCTCATCGATCCATTTTGTGGAATAAACAAGGGCCCTGTGGAAAAACAGTATGCAATCACATAATTAAGGCCAGGTATCCTAAAGCATGAATACAAGACAGCTGAATTAAAATTGCTTAATTTAAGTGCTTGATGCTACAACATTAACAATATTCTTTATTGGGGGGAGGTTTATACCTGTTGAGCTTGGATAATGTAGGGGCTTCAAGGAAAATCTTAAGAAACCTTAACATCCTGCTTTATAATACAATTGTTCAACCTGTCCTTTTACATGAATGTGAATCCTGGATGCTGACAGAGGCAAATGGAAAAAGAGAAATGGAAAAAGGTTTGAAAATGAAGTGCTAAAGAAAATATTGGTACAGTATAAGAAAATGGAAATATAAAGAAAACATAATCAAGAGTTTGTGGACCTTACAAAATACCTGATGTCTTGAGCAAGGTAAGACTGCAGAGAATGAAATGAGCAGGGCATATCATAAGAACTGATGAGAGAAGGCATGTGAGGCAGATTTTGGAAGCTGAGATGAAGGGTATCAAACCTCAAGGCAAACCAGGTCAATAATGGGAAGTTAAAAAAAACTGATCTGGAAGGGACAAGTGAAGATGTGGCAAGATGAAAGCATGTTGCACAAGATAAGGGGAGATGGAAGGCTGTATTTAAGGTGGTTATAGGCTCCTGAGGCTGTGAGACCAGAGAGCGAGAGAGAGGGAGAGAAAGAGAGAGAGAAGGAAACTTAAAAAATAAATAAATTTTTAATCATCATGTAGTATGCTGACACTGATGCAGGTCAAAAGGATTAGAACCTGCACAGATCTCTGCCACTTGAACTGGTATAGTAACTGATAACAGAAATAGGTTGTCATCCTATATGAACTAGCACCAGAGGGGAAAAGAACACATGCTACTGAGTCCCAACAGTAGTGAGCAGCAACAGAGGTTTAAGTATAGGTTAAACTAATGCTTGGTTGAGATGGTTTGGAGAGAGCTGACCTGACCTTGAGTAGCAGGTTGGACTAGACAACTTCCTAAGTTTCCTTTCTGTGAGTGTGGATAGACTGTTTTATTATATATGGCATTTGTTGTTGTTTTTTGTTGTTTTTTTTAAAAAGAGAAATTTAAAGCATCTATACCAAAGGATAAGCGTTTAAATTATAAACATGCTTAGCAGTCCCCTACCTCAGCTAAAAATCTCTCTCAAACAGTTACTATGGGGAAAATTAAAATAGCTTTTATTACTAACAACAAACAACAACTGCCCACAGGTTGACACTCTCCCACTAATGTAAAACATAAAAAATAATCCTTGCCTGTGTTTACAAATAGAGCAAAGCAAAACATTTGTTTCCAGAAGCCAGTTTCACAAAAACTTGATAGGAAAATAAGGATGACACTGTCAGTAACTTAGTCCATGGCCTATAATAAAACACATGCATACAGGTTTTTGCAGATATGAATAGTGAGAGGTTCTAGCACAGATCTATTTCACCTAATATTTCCCCCAGTCAGCAGCAAAAGCCACCACCAAGAGGGAAAACAGTGCTATTCAGAAAAAATATTTAAACTTACTTCCAGGAAAAATCCTGATATATTGATGACTTAAATACATTGTTCTATGTATACAGTCCCTAGGGCTTGAAGACCTTATAGAAAAGGCAGGAATTCTCTCTCTTCTTCAGGATACATTTCCAAAAAACGTGCTTTCCTTTTTTGTGCAGGCTGCTCTAACCTAAAGGCAAATATTTCTGAGAGGTTACAGAAGCCATATTCTTTGGGAAGCATGATTTCACAGCACATGGACATGGAACGAACTTTGGAGGCAGAAGCATCCTTCAATGCACTCTCCAACTGGGCCTTGTCTGTACTATAAAATGTTACTATAAATGTTATAACTGTGAGCAAGACAACGATGAGAAAATCTGTCCTAATCTACATTGATTGCTAAATCATGGTCAGTACTGTGCAATACAGTCTTATTATTCGTAGCGGTATTCAAACAGGATAACACTTTGTAGTCTGAAAAAAGCCTCAAGTGACAGGATAGTAGTAACGGGTGCCCAGGAGCATCCAAGACCCTCATCCAACCCTTTACAAAAATAATCTGAACATCTGTCAGCAGTAACTTTTGAACTTGTTTTGGGAGGCTAAAAAATATTTCTGCTTTTCAGGGCTTTTCTTTCATTCCTCTAGGAGAAAATAAATGCAAAATTGATAAGACAACTATTCAGTGTCTTAAGTTCTCTATGTGAACAGAGATTATTGCTAAGGATCCAATTCTCCAAATAAGAAATAGGGTACATCTCTTAATGCCTTTAAGATTTGAACATAATGAAACACAGAACTCCACTATTCAAGTGTCAAATCTATTTCTAGTTAAATTTTCAAAAGTACTAAACGATATAGGCATCCCAAACTTATTTACTAATGTGACTTCAACATTTCACCACTGTGTCCAAAGTACCCCTTCAATAAATGAGTGGATTTTCTTCAAACATTTCAATATAATATTAGCTTTTTCAGAAGAATTTTCAACTCTCTTTGGAACTACCCCATTTCTTTCCACTTTCGTGGCATTTTCCGATTAAATGCAAACAATTGCTAGGTTCTCCAGTCTCTTTCATTATCACACAGGCCTCTGCCACATGTTACATATATTACGCAACTAACTGGTTAAACCACGCAATAAATTTAGACTGGCCACACGTACAAAGTAATTGGGATGCCATAAGAAATACCAGCTATAAAGAGCTGATCAGCTACAAAGTTAGTGCTTGAAAATATATAACAACTTTACTGCTGGTTTCTATCCAGCTTTAATCTGAACATGTGGCAGGGCCCATCCTTTGATATCATCATCACTATAGGCTGCTTTTGACAGTTAATGTCTAACTTTCCCCCTTGCTCAGGGTAATCCAAATGAGTTATACCATAGTAGCCAATAGAATTCCCAAATTCCATCAGATACTTATTTCTTATAAGGCTGCAATCTGCCTCCCTCCAGCTACACTGCTCAGAGACCAGGGAAGCTAATGAGATAGATGGGGCAGCAGAGACTATGGGGCTGGTTTTGAGGTGGGGAGAGATAGTGGGTAGCAGACAAATCATCCCACTGAAAGGGACTTTAGAAAAATGTTAATTAGCAGAGATGTTTTGACAGGTTGTGGCAGGGATGCAGATAGTGGTGAGGTGAGCTCACAAAGAGGCTTGCACAGAATAAATGGAGTAGGGTGAAAAAAGAAAGGGGGGACTTCAAGACCAGTAGCCAAATGCAGGGGCCATGAAGAGTTACTTGTATTCCCTGGCATGCAAGCTATATGCAGAACAGCCATTCCCAAACGCAGTAATTTTCTCTTGCTTTTTCACCTCTGCCTCCAGCATAGATGTGACATTCTTGTTTGACTAAAATTTTCAATAGCACTGAAAAGCTAAGGACTTAGGTTCCTAAAATACAAATTGTATGGAATTTAGGTGCCTCAACCTAAATAGCTACCTAATGGTTTTCACTCATGAGAAGCCAAAATTGTCTAAGTTTGTGCCAGAAAACTGGATTGAAGTTGACAGTTCTTAGTTTTCACTTCTTTTTCAACAGGTTGAAGTTGCACATTACAATTATATATTATTAAGAGCACTTAAAAGTTAAATGATCACACATTTAGGCCCATTAGTTAGTGCTAAGTGCCTTTTAGACAGCAACTTAAAGTTACACCACTTTGGATATGGATTATCTTTAAGCTATTCTACCTAGCTTGAGTTCAATTAATTTCTGGGTGTTCACCAGAGATAAAGCCACCAATCTGCAGTCCTCCATTATTCCAGGAGGAACTGTTCCCAGGTGGACTAATTATCATCCAGGATGCTAAAGCCCAGGACTGACAACTGGAAACATATGGACAACAGGTGGGTGGGGATTGGGTGAGTAGGAAGAGAAGGAAAAGGGAGGATGGGATATATGGAAGTCAGAGAGGTAGGGGGTGGGTGGGAAGCTGCCAGACTGCTGTCCCCTTTCCCTGCAAATCGCCCCTCCAACCTTCAAATCACCCTCCACACTCCCCAGATCAAACCCTTGCCACCCTAATTGCCCCTCTGCCCACAGCGATCTGGGGATGGATGGGTCAGCTTGGGACTGGGGAGGTGATTTTGGGGTAGAGGGGCTGACTGTGGGGTAGAGAGGGAATCCAGGGGCTGAAGGGGCAGAGGGGTGATCCAAGTGGTATGGGGGGGCCCTTCCCCACTTCCTCCCATAGCCAACACTGTGGCTACAGCCTGCAAGCAGAGCAGGCATGGAGCAGACTTACAGCCCCAGCTCCCTGCTCACCAGCCCTCTAGCACTAGGTCTGAGCAGTAAACATTAGAGAAGGTATTAATCCTGAACATGTGACTGATCGCTAGCACTAGTTAACCTTAACAAAAACCAACATTCTTTAGAATTAGCACTTGCTACCTCTAATACGTATTCTCACCCTTACTTAGGTAACTACGTATGTGTGGTTACCCAGGACCCAAATTGCCATCAGCCTGGCTTAGCTGAGTGCCTCATTGCTTACCCCTTGCCTACAATTTCAGATTCACTAACTAGCCCTCTCTGCACCTCAATGGTTCTCACCCTTTTCAGGCTTGAGGCCCCCCTTTAGAAAATGACAGTTCTTAGTTTTCACTTCTTTTTTGACTACAGAAAAAATAATAGTGCAGTTATCTGTTGCAAAGAACTCAGAAAGACCACAACAGATCAAAATGCTTTTGATGCCATGGATTCTTATTTGAAATCTCTTGGTTTATCTTGTGTATCATGTCTGCACACCTAAGAGTGCTAACATTGTGTAGCACCCATAGTACCCTTAAAAGGATCCCAAGACACCCCAGGGTGCCACGAAACCCTGGTTGAGAATCCTGTACCTAAAACTCTGAGGGGTACATTACAGTACACATGTTCAGAGCATGCCTATCATAGCCCAGCAGCTCCAAGCACATCTGAAAACACAGCAGCCACCATCACATTTATTTAAAAAAAAACACAGGCAGAGCTGGAAAGCAGTACTGTACAACTTATTATATAGTGGCTTAGTGCAAGAGTCAGCAACATTTTGGGAGTGGGGGACCGCTTCCAATTCAGATGCATCACTGCTACCATAGCTGTAGTCACAACTTCCTTCCCTACTTGTCTCCATGGCTTCTCCCTGCCGCAGTTACAGCAGCATCTACAAAGTACCCTGCACCTGAAGCCCCTCACAGAAGACCTCTACTACTGAAATGCCACCAAAATTCCTCGCCTGACAATCAGGGCAAAAGCCCCCCAGTTTCCACGGGCTAGATAAAATGGCTGCACTGGATGGATCCAGCCTATGAACATTATGTTGCCCACCTCTGGCCTAGTGGTTGACACATCTGCCAGGACATAGAAAACCTTCTCAGCCTGAGGGGACTCCAACACTTTTCCTCCTTTCAACATCCTCACCACTAGGTTAGAATTAAGGCTATGATGAAGGGACCCTCCCAGCTCTCCTAATTAAACTGTGCAAGATTTATAGGGCCACAAAGAATGCAGGCAAGAGGAAGCCTGATTCAGCAGCTTAGTGGTGTAGGTACCCCACAAGAGCAGGGAATTCTGGGTGGTTTTGGTTCCTTCTTCCAGGCCCTTTTATGCATTTTTGCATTCAAGAGTTATTGGACATAGATGTCTAAATCCAGGAAGTGGTTTTGGATTGCAAATCCAAGTCTCACCTAGGAACCAAGTGGAGGAAAAAGGCAAAATTTGAGTCATACCCCTCTCTTCAGCCTTTTTTCTCAGCTCATTGCTGCTCAGCATGATGGTTTTGCAAAATCTCATTCCTACATGCCTAAATCAGCCTATTTACATTACAGAGAACTTAAATACCAAACTCATGCTTATATAGTCAACTCCTGGAGTTAGGAATGGTAGAGATGTTGAGCATTACCCTTTTTGGAACTGGCTATAGATGACTTAACAACCGAAGTCCCATACCCAAATGTATTTGTAAGCCTGCGGCCACTTAGAAGACTTTTGAAAATTTCAACTTGCATCTTCTGGCATATACCGAGTTAGTATAGGAACAAATTATTTCATTTAAAGTTGGTAACATTTAAAAATAAATTTAAACCAAACTTTAAAAAAAAGGGATTATGACTTTTGCATAATTGTTGTTCTCGGTATACTTACCCAGGATTATAAAGCATGACAGCTGAGAGGTTCTCACAAGATTTTGAAAGATCTGTCATGGACAAGCTGAAGGAAGACAGCAGTCCACTCTAACAACAGAGAACATAATGAAAATATTAAATAGCCATTGCTATGCTTACATACATATAATTATTCCCACTTGACAAACATGAACTATTTTGATATGAAACAGGGCAAAAAAAAAAAAGCTAAAGCAGTCAAGATATAGATATTTTAGATATAAAATTGTGAAAAGATTTAAATTCCCCAAGTACTCATTTAATCTTACCTTTCTTTTTTCCCTCAGTTTGGCAGCTTCTTTGGGATGATTAAAGCGGAACATATTGGTTCTCCCAAGTAATATAACAGCACCTGGCAAGATAAAACGCATGCGCGCACACTATGTTATTGACAGCATACTGTACCAGGAGATGCCAAATAATTTTCTCAGTCACTGACATGAAAGTATCGGCTTCTATAAAGATGAGCAAAAAATTGAAAAACCATATTTTGACAACTAAGCTTTATAAAGATCCATAGTTAGGTCTGCATTAAAGAAGGGTTATAAGTATATAGCTTATTCCTCTTTGCTATTATATAGAATACATACATTTTTTAGAAATGTATAATCTAATCATGACTGGATGCTTTTAGCCAGTGATAAGTAGTGGAAGCTGTAGTAGGAGATTCCTCACACTGCTTTACCTATATATGACCCAAATCTCTTTTGGAAAGACTAGTTCTGTAGATAGAGGGCTTCCTTCCTGAAAGGTGCCAGTGCCTGTCTAACTCAAAAAGTCAGCACTTAAATGTCACAGCAACGTCCTTCAAACACCAGTGACCTGAGCCAAATTTTTATCACCTACTTTGAAGTTAAAGGCTAGGGACAGACATTCAAAAAGCCCAAGCCTGAATTGATCAAATCTTTGCAGGTTAGTCTAACTTGCAGAGATTGAACTGATTTGCAAGTGGATAGACATTCACTTTTGAATCAAGAAATGCAGGCACATGTCTGCAGTGGCTCAGGCTAGAAGCTGGGGGGCACAAGAGCCAGGCCTCGGCAGGACACTATGATTAGGGAGGGGCTAACACTCCCACCCTGCCCTGCACAGTCCCTAGCCAGAATGTGCCTGAAAGGGAGGGGGAAGCAGCTGTTGCCAAGCTTCCCCACACTCCTCAGGAGGCAGGGAATGTTCAGCCCACAGCCCCTGGCTACCACTCTGAGGTCAAGTGGGGATGGGGAGAGGGAGGACTGCTTATGTGGACTGTATGCATCTGTTGATGATGCTGAGTTTTTCAATCTCCCTCACCCTGTTTCTTCATCCTGTCTCCAGCAAACTGAAAGGCACTGTATTCATTGCAAACCAGGTCATTTCTCACACCTCTCTGTCCCCTCTTGAATGCTGACCAATTGCAGCCTTTGAAGCAAGCAGCAGGCAGCTTATCAAAACACAAAACTTATCAAGCTCATCAAGAAAATAAAAGCCTCTCTCATTAGTTCAAGCTCTTCTTAAACAGCTTTTTCCAAGACAATTATAAGGAAGACATTACCATTTGACCTGTTGATTAATTCCAAAAAGCTCTAAACAGACACCATTCTGCCTGCCTTTGTTTCAGTGAAATTAGAGATATACACACACAGACACCTCTCAGCATTAGCTAGCATGGGGGTGGCGTGGCGATGATGGCAGGGGTCCAGGCCACTGAGGTCCCTGCTGTGGGAGAGCAGGGGGATCCCTGCTTGAGCAGCAAGCAAGGGGAGCATGGGGCAGGGGGCAGCCAGGCAGACTAACTACCGTGCCTGCAGTTTCCACCCCCTCCTCAGCCGGCCGAAACTCTGGCTAGGGAGGAGAGGGGAGGGGCCAGTCCTGCTCTCTAGAGCAGATAGCGCAGCCCAGGGCTGAAAAGCATGCCGGGATGCTGGGGGACTCTGATTTAAGTTAAATCAGGAAGTGGTCTGGGACAGAAGTTTATCTTAAACCAGTTTTGGCCACTTTGAAACTGGTTTATGTGCACAGAACTTAGGTTCCGTTACAGGTTTAAACCAGTTTCTGTTCACTTAAACCAATTTATGTGTAACTTCTGTCCCTAGCCAAAAGGCCTACTATCCCATCATTTCTGCCCTTTGCCATTGTGACTTTGGAGGAAAGAACACCTAATACTGAAACTCAGCATTATCCAAAACTGAATCATTTCGCAAAATATGTTTCAAAAACTGTAAAGTGAAACACTCCAAATTATTCAGTAAATAATTAAACTCATAAAATGCAACTTGTACTTAAGCAATTAGAAATGAAAAAGAATGTACTTTCTGGGCAATTATATAGTGGCAGGATGATAATACCAGGTTTAATCCTACCATAATAAAAAATATATTAGCATTCTTCATCTTACAGACATGGTAAAATAGCGTTTTCTTAGATAAGCATGAGTACTACACATTTAACAGGGAAGTACCTACTATAGTTCTCCTGGGGAAGGCTAGAACCAATGGATGCAACCTCCTGTAAGGCCGCTACAGGCTGAATACCAGGAAAAACTCCTTCACAGTCAAGGTGTCCAGACTGTGGAATAAACTCCTTCCAGAGGTGGTGCATTCAACTACCCTGGAGGTTTTCAAGAGGAGACTAGACAGTCACTTCGCTGGGGTCAAATAACCTGAGGTGTCTTCCTGCCTACAGTGGGAGGTGGGGGGGGGGGTGGAGGGAAGGGGCTGGACCCAATGATCTGCAAGGTCCCTTTCAGCCCCTAACAATCTATGAATCTACTAAAGGGTTCCACATTAAAACTTGTTGAATTCTGTTATACACTTCACCCAAACAAGGCTTTGTCAGGATGAAATTCTTCTTTTGGATGTGAAATTTCCATTTTATTAGCTTAATTAAAAACACGCACCGAACTGAAGATACAATTTGGTTTCTATTACAATCACAATTGATCCACTTTCTTAATAATTATAAATAAAAATCTAGGCTCAGTTAAATCAAAGGCACAACTCTCATTGACTCCAAAAGTCCCTTACTGGTGTCTTCCCTGCATCCAAAATGGCTCTATCCTCATTCTACATTAAATCCATGGTTACAGTATTTAAATTAGATGATCTGGACTTGAAATGTGAATATACACTGATAATGGTTAACATAGTTATACAATTAAAATAAGATCTTGACACTGGATATGCTGATCTGAACTGGTCTTTTAATTTGCATAAGTTTCTTTCCAGACTATTAAGAAATGTTTTATTATGCCTGGCTACTTAGAAGATCATGGGTATCATAACTTGTAGAATTTCCATGTATTATTAAAGCAAGCATTCATAACAGGGTTTTAACTTGCCATTTATTATCTACACTGCATGCCAGGGGTTGTCAACCAGGGGTACACACATCCCCGGGGGTACCTGGAAAGGGGGTAAGGGGTATGTGCAGGCAGGTGGGGATGGAGCACCACTCCCCTCTGTGGGCCACACAGGCACTGCTCAGCTGGCTGGACGCAGTGTGGGAGAAGCTCACAGGCAGTGGCTGTGACTGCCATCCACCACCCCGTGCCATCATGTGTAAGCCCCAGCCCGCTCCGTATCCAGTCGTCACCCTCTCCCCCCCACCACAAGGGGTACACTCCTTAAAAAAGGTTGAAAACCCCTGCTATATACAATGGGCGCATTCTTTGACTATAATATGTTCTCCTTTAAACAAGCTTTGTAAAAAAACTTTTTAAAAGGTATTTGGTCAATAGTATTTCTTTCTTGGTAATGCCTAGAGACTGAGTCAAAGTCTAGCCCTCCAGGATGCTAATATATCCCCAAGTATACACCTTCTACACACCCCAGCATACCTCAGTATGCTGCATGGGCAGTATGACAATCTCTGCTCCAAAAGAGATTTTCAACCTGCATAAATTAAACAGAAAGCCAGCATGAAGAAAGAGGTATTAACATCTTTTTCCCCCATGTAGAACATGGTACATCTTTCAAGTATTTTGGCCAAGGTTACCTAAGAAGGCTTCAACCAACCTGGGCATAAAATACAGAACTCCTTAGACCTGGCCAATAACATAACAAAACACTATCTCCCTGTCACATGTTAATTTGTTACATTATTGTTACAGTAAATGTACATTATATCCTTACTACACTGGTTTTGTTTTAGAGCTGCTGTTGAAATTAATAAGAAAAAGCTTAGACTATGTAAGCACCCTTTACAGGCTATGCCAAATATTGCCCTCATCTCACAGAAAGCTGAAGTCAAGCATCTTTGCTTTCACTTCTGTTTTAGCACACCATTGTCTATTGCACTTCATTTCAGTCTAATCTTAAAAAGATTTACTGTTCATAAATCTTTATGTAGGTTTATGTTGCAAAGTCATTTTGATACCATTGCTGTAATTTATGGGAAGCGGTGGGCTGGCCTTCCCCTCATGAAATGTACTGGGTACACTTTTTATGAAAGCATATTAAAAGGGGGCTCTGCTGGTCATGACCACAGCAGTTTAAGCTGTAAAACTGCTCCCATTTCACCACTATTTCATATGCCCATAACTTTCCTGAACATTTATCTTTTCTATTCTTGGGCTCTGCCTAAAGGGGATTTTAAGAAAGTGGAAGGAGTGACCATTTCAGCAAAACTCCTTCAGCTAATTTCAAATGAGGATAAAAATTCTTTTTAAAAAAATACTTCCCAACATCCCCAGATGGAAATAACTCAGACAAGTGAGCTCACACTTCAGAATTATATGCGACAGAACACTCTGGCCCAAACTGAAAAAAAAATAGTCTCATAAACAAAAGTTATGAACATGAAAGAAGACAACTAAGAATACAAAGCAGAATACTCATCGTTAGCTGCACCACCAGACTCCTGTCTTATGTACTTATATGATCACAGTAGTGCATCTCACAATCTTTATCTTTACAACATGCTTGCCAGGTTGAGAAGTATTACCCCTGTTTTCCAAATATGGATTTCCTTTCTACATATTAACATTTTCTATTATAGTAGAGAAATAAATCTCATATGGCCCCGCGGGCTAAATGACTGGTGCAGGACCAGTCCACGGACCAGATGAACTGTGTGCAGTTGACCCCACAGTCCAAATCAGGCCAATGTGCCCCCTCCCCACTGCCACATGCCAAATCAAATGCCCCAAGTGTTTGCTGCAGCCAGTTTGGGACTGCATTGCAGATGACACCCACTCTGACCAGATCAAGACATGAACCACAAGCGTTACCCACTCTCACTGGTCTGGGGTGTATGCCACATGTAAAATGGGTCCCAGACTTGCTGGAGCAGGCTCTGTGTGCAGCACATCTCAGACCAGCCAGAGTGGAGAACCCACAGACCACCTCCGCATACCTGATCCAGCACCCGCTCTGGTCAGTCTAGAACTGTGCTGCACATAGCACCCTCCCCACACCATGTGAAGTAGGTACTGTGTGCAGCTTGAATCCTGGACCAGCAAGATCAGGGATGCATGCGGTATGTGGAAGAGTCCTGGACTGGCTCTTCACTAGACCAGCACCAGGGGCAAGATGAAATGGCTCCACGGGCTGGATCTGGCCAGCAAGCTGTAACTTTAACATCCCTGACTTAGACCATACAACTTTTGTTCCTACTTGAGAGTGCTCACTCAGATCAATGGAAATATTAAGAGCAGAACAAGAAAAAAAAAAAGGAAAACCCCCAAAACAAAAAGAAACCCCCACATATTTGGATCAAAACAATATCTGTAAAATATCTGCTAAGCAGCAAGTCACATTGTTCAATGTTATGTGACTGTATAATACATTGCACGAATACACTTTTCCCATTGTATTCCAATGGGGAAAGTGTAGCGTTAATGTTGTCATGGAAACATAACTGGATTTGCTATGGGATTTACTTTTATTTATTTCTCTTCCTGAATGTAAACCTGCAAAGCAAAAGGTTTATCAGACATTTCAATAGTGAAAAACATGTTCCTACCATTTGTGTAAAGCGTATCTGGTAATGTAACTGATTTCTCCCTATTCATATCCAGTATCAACAGCAAGAAAAGATCTGGATGAAAATGGAATGCTCATACTCAGCTTGTCACCAAGCAGATCCACACAACACTGAAAAATCTTTTGGAACTATGAAAATATGATGATCCAGACTGAGGATCCAACTGGATTTAAACAGTTATTTTTATTCAAATGCCATAAAAATAATTGTTTTAACAAAAAACTATACACGAGATGAGAGTTTACCCTTAAACTATGTCCAGACTGAGAATAGCTTGATATTTGGACTGAAGACAAAAGGCAGACTTGAGGATTCAGTGGTAGGGAAAGCTTGAGAGATGCTTTTATTAGAAGGCAAAAATACTGTAGTAGGCTATATTTACATACAAAAGGCAAATTAGCTGGAATTTTGTAAATATTTGAAGTGATCTGGAGAGAAGGTGGTAATTAATTGCTATATGTGTTTTTACTTGGGAACTTAGCACATTTTCAAATTAATAGTAATTAATAAGTAAAGGAAACATTTAAATATATAATAAGTTAATTAGGAATAGCTAAAGCAGATACTTAGAAGTGCTGGGATTCCATGTCAGTACTGATAATGTTGAATCTCCTAAGATATGCATATTACAGAACAGCATGATAACTAGCTAGCTCATCCATTGCACTGCTACGTTCAGATACTTGCCATCTGTCTATTTATCCATGGTCTTGCTACACAGTGGGCACATCTACACATTCATTAATGCACTTTTGCTAATGTGCATTAAATTTAGTACTGCCATTGTGAGGCACATTAGCCTATTTTAATGCACATTAACAAAAATGCATGGGTTTTTTGTTGCATTTAATGCATATTAAAATAGACGAATACGTATTAAAGTGCATGTTCAGATACAGCCAGTATACAGCATATTGCTTTCTATTTCCAGAAGATCTTTGATGAGGGGTAGTACTGAAGGACATGAACCTTTGATCAGAATCTCTCTCCTTTTCTCTGATCTTAGACATGGCAAACAAAACCAAACTTGGTAGTATTGTGTGTGCTTGGAGGGAAGTATATGCTCTACAATAAACATGACTTGTTTTGAGTTTTCAGACTGAACACCTAACAAGTCACAAAGCAGTATTCGAAAAATAAATGTCTGATAGCACAGGAAAGGACATTCCCAGGAGCAGGACCCAGATGACAGAACTTCTACGAGAGAAGAACAATGCCAGAACTAACAACCCATTTTAGGACTCAATGAAAAAAAATGATAGTTTCTTCACAAACAGACAAGCACTTACAGAAAAAAACCCACCACATATTCATTCTTCATTTCATGTCCTACTTTTCCTCAAGAAGTTTGCCTGTTGCTTATATGCCTGGATTTTCACACACTTTTCTACAGCTCAGTCTCTGCCTGCAAATGTTGCTTGGCTCCCAAACTTCATTGCATCCTGTCTACTTCTCTCTGCAGGCACATCCTATCCAAGTTAACCGGTACCTTTGTCTATGTCCCCAGGACTTTTCCCTGCCTCTGGTGGTTTCAGTCTGTGAAAACAGTTCCCATTTCTTCACCTGTCTCTCTACAGCAGCAAATCCCATAGAGGCAGCTACGTTCCTCCACATTTCAACTTCTTTACAGTAAAGTGTTGGGATTTCTGCAGAAGTAGCTAAGGACAAAACAAGAGATGCACCGAGTAACCTGCTAGCTCTTTAAAAAACTATTGACAGGCATCTTGTACTTCATCTTTATGCTCAAGAGTGGGATGTGTTCTAGCACCAAAATTTCACAGCAATCTACCAACACCTGTCCATATAAACTTAAAATAAAATATTCAGATATTTATAGACAATGCAGTTGTTTATCAAAAACCTAAGCAAAAACAACCTATAAGACACAAAGCGCAGCAATATCTAACAAACACTCAGGTTAAAGATAAGGACTCAAGTAATTACACTACACAATCTACAACATAGGAAAAAATCCTTTCCACGGTCAGATGGAAACCATCAGCCAAGCCTTACAGTATACTAAAAGCGTCTCTACAGCAGCCTGTACAACCCCATTCAATCACATTATCTATACCATTAGTACTCTCCTACCGCCTTCCCCTCACACACGAAACAGTAATTCAGGGGAGCTGAGGAAGCATAGACTTTTTTGTGGCCTCGGGTAAGAAGAATTTATTTTGATTTAGAAGTTATTTGATTTAGAATAAAGACCCAGTCTCCCCAAACAGGCAAATTTAGGTGTTTGATAAATTGACAAAGCATGTGCAAATAATTTTTAAAATGTTATGAGAGTAATAAAAAAAAATACAGTACTTCTTGATATTTTAGCAGTGATAAAGGGAAGCTACCAGGAACTAGTTTTCTGAGAACATATTCCCTGCACTGTTCCAGAAAGAAGCAGCAGAGCATTTGCAACCTTATCACTTCTTCCTTCACTTATGAATAACTCTCATTTGCAGTCTGATTTTCCTCTTCAACTGACCCAGACCAAAGTATGCACCTGAATGCTTGCCAGGCATCATGATATACACAGGAATTATCACAGCAATTGAAGCATGCATATAGCCATTAAGGGAAGGAGCTCTGTAATATTTTGAAACCAGTACTCATTTTACAAAACAAACCCATTGGTTTTTTCAAGCAAAAACTTCTGGTTTTACAAAATCAGAAGTTATTAAATAGCAATGCCATAAATGTAAAAACATTCATTCGTATCTGGATGTCAATGAATGTTACCAAGACTTAGAATTTGAGAACCACTGTACCTTGTCAATATGTTTATGATGGAACATGCTGCTGCCACTCAAATAAAAAGCAATTCCTTTTCTAGGATAGTGCTGGCTGAAAAATTCCTGACATTGCTATAGATATTCAGGAAAAGATATTAGGGATATTCAAGACAGCCCATAGTTCTGTATCAAAATACAGATGTGTCTTCTGCAAACTTTTTTCCTGTGTAAATGTAGCCCTCCCCCCAACTACAGAATTTGTTTTTCTGTCCAATGTTTGCAGGGTGGTGGGGGGTGGGCTTGGAAATCAATCCTTAACAGTGAATTGGAGTGACATCATTGTATAAGAAGGAAAAACTTTCTGGCTTTATGACTAGCATTCTATTTAAGGTATCCCAAGACATTTGGGCTTTTTCTGCCACCGACAAAAAAAAATGTCAGTAGATTTCAGCTCCTCCTTCAATGGGAAGGCCATCAATGATGCCTCTTCATTATTTTACTTGAAGAAATGGCATTCAACAGCAGTAACACCTCTTCCAAACCAAAGCTAATTAGCTTACACATGGCAGAGTACTGAATCTTTTGTCTAGGGTAAGAGGAAACCCAGGATTTTCCTCATTCCATGTGGCTGTCATGATCAGTGTTTTCATAGGTCAGCACTGATGTGATGGGCTAAGTAGGTGACATGGGCTCCCAGCATGGGGGCTGATTCCAAAAGGTACTGCATGTAGCATCAAGGCTGTTCTGAGTTTCTCACGAAAAGGTTGAAAACCTGTTTCAAGTCAATCTCGAAATGTGTATGGAAATAGCATGCATCAGCTTGCTAATGAATGCATCTGCAACTGTACAAGTTAATAACCTAGTTCAAGACAAAAGTATTTCTTAGGGTGATATCTTTTATTAGACCAGCTATGTAGTTGGTATAAAGTTATACAAGCTTTTGAATGCAAGCCACCTGAGGAAGAATGTCTTGCACTGGAAAACTTGTCTAATTGTATCCCACTGCATAGTTTGTCCAATAAAAAAGATCATCCTAAGGAAACCTTGCCTCTCACATATTTTCTAGACCGTAGTGGCTAAAAGAACATGCCTCTTACACTTCCATTAATGAACTAGCACAGGGGTTTTCAACCTTTTTTAATAAGTGTACTCCCAGCAGCCCCCTTTTTAATAAGTGTACCCCTGGGAGGGGGTGGTGAGTGACCGGACATGGAGCGGAGGGGGTTGGAGGGAAACAAGCAGCTGCCACACTGTCTATGCAGTCCTGCTCTCACCCTGCCCGGGCCCTGCTTCTGTGAGGCAGTGGCACAGGGTGGTGGCACTCCATCCCCACCCGTTCCCGCGTACCCCCTAGGACCTTTCAAAGTACCACCAGGGGTATGCGCACCCCGGTTGACAACCTGTGAACTAGCATATTCGGAAATAACCTGTGCTCCATGACCTACACAGGCTGCTTTTTGGATACAAGATTTTAAAAGGTTTTCTTTTAAATCTTCATAGATTAAAAAAAAAAAAAAAATCTCTCTCTAAACAGCTTGGGACCTTCCTACATCAGACAGCCTCTGTTCCACATGTCCCATGGCTACAACTGCAATTAGCAAACTGTCTTTCTGTACAAGAGAGGCTCACAGTAAAACATTCTGCACAAAAGGGCTTCAGCTCCTGAAGAGCTGTTGCAAAACAAGTAATTAATTCAGGGATCTTGGTTTTCTGTGTTTTAAAATTGCAAATTCTCAGATAAAAATACCAATTTCTCTGATTTAAAAACTAAAAATCCAAGTTTTTCCATTAGTAAAATGCAACGCCACTATATTTATGTATCAATTTAACACAATGTTTTATTGCTATATTTACAATTTTAAAGCAATTTGGAAGCCTACCAGTACCTCAATCCGTATAATAAAATAAATTATAAATACCTATATATTTTGTCAGTTGATTTTGGGTTTTTTTTTTTTATCATGGAAAAATCAGAGCTCCCCTGGCCACCTTCACTCACCAGGATGTGGGTCCAGCTGTGGCTGTCCCCCCTGCTACTTTGTGGTGCTGAGCAACTCTGATATGCTGGTGCCCTGCTCCTGCCCCTGACTCCCAAGCCACAGCCCCTCCCCCCCAGCCCTGCTGGCGCCCATGACACTCAGCCCACAGCCCCCACCCCTGGGCCACGCTGGTACGCATCCCTCCCAGGGCTCAGCCCCCCCCATCCCTGCCAGTGCTCCTCACTGCCGACCCACAAGCTCTCCCCTCCGGTTCCCCTCACTCACAAACCACAGCCCCCCAACCTTGCCAGTGCCCCTCACTCCTGACCCACTGCCCCCTGTCCCCCCCCCCCCGGCCCAGCCAAAGGGGTCCCCCAGCTGCCCCATCCCACACAGGCCAGAGTGCAGTGGCTGCAGCTGCTCCAACTCATGCGGGTGGCGATGGAGCGAGCCCGGGCCTGGTGTGGGATGGAAAGAAGAGGAAGAGAGGCCTATGGCACCTTCTCCACCCTGAGCTGGGGCTTGTGCACCGCACCAGACAGCGTGCCTCCCATCTCCTCCCCCGGAAAGCAACTCCCTGCTGTCCCACCTTTACCCAAGAGCATGAGCACCAGCCTTGGTGCCTCCGGCCTGGCCACGTAGTTCCCTGCTGCTTCCAAAGAGCCCCTCATTTTCTGCATCACACACACACAGAGTAAATTTTCTTTCCGCTATAAAATATTTTTCTAGTTTAAGGATAAAACCAAAGGCTCAACTGATAACTTTGGGCTGTGATAGGAAATAAGTGAAAGGGTAAAATTAAAATTATATTATATTTAACAATTGCACCCTGATCATCCAAAGATCTCATTAGAAAGAGGCATAACATCACTGCACAGAAAAAGGTACATATTTCCAGACAAATACCTTGGTTTAGTTGCGTAGCCTCTGTAATCTGAATTCCATTCACAGAACACTGTGCTCCATGCAGTGGTATTAGTGTCACTGTCCCATTGAGATTTTCAAAGATGCAATGCTCACTTTCCAAATCAAGGCCATGAAGAACTAGAACACCCAAGAGCAAAGAAATATACTTAGTTCCTTAGCAACTAATAAGACCAGCATTTTGAATTTTTATTTATTTTGGGTATATGCCATCAAGCTTTGAGTATTTATTTATTTTTATTCTTGTTAAAGTATTATGTCTTTTCCTTCTACAAATATCTTTGGGCATCTGATTTACCTTTTACATAGGGACATTTATTAACTGTCTCCACTAGAAAGCAAAGCAAGTCATGCAGGGAAGAGCATGGCTTTCTTCCTTGGATCATCTTGGGTATATTTTAACAACCCTTGATGAGCAGAACATTATACACCATGGTCCCCCTGCTTTAACTGTGGCAGGTTAGGATGATGTGACTGTGTCAGGGTTGGCTTTATAGTTTTGCTAAGAGATTAGACAATAGATTTGTATAGGATGGTTTGGAGAGTGAATGATCTTCCCTCAGGTTGGGGTTGGACTAGAAGACCTCTGGAGGTCCCTTTCCAGTGGCAGATCCAGAAGGGATGCAGTGGTATGGCTGGATCATTCCACAGGAACCTCTGGAGATTTTTTGAAGTCTCCGAAGCAGGTGAGAACCTCCCCCAACCTTCCTCTCCATGCTCAGAGGCATATACCTTGCCCTCCGTTTCCCTCTCTCCTCCTCTTGCTTCTGTTTTCCTGCTGTCTCAGAGGTGTGGTAAGTTTCAGAGTAATTTTTGTCCTCTACAGCCTGGCTGCATGGGTATTGGGCTCAGCTGGGACAGAGAGCAGCAGCAATAGCAAGGGCAGGGGGTGAAGTCCCCCCTCCCCAGGCCTGCTCCCAGGGGGACTGGTCAAGTGGCAGAACCCACCCCCCTTACCCATCACCACTGCCACTGTCCTGTCCGATTCCCAACTGAGCTTAGCCCCTTGTCTGTATGTTCCATTCTCCCCCCACCCCCCCAGCCAGGCTGAAGTGGGCAAAAGCGACTCTGAAGCTTTTCCCACCCCTGAGACAGCAAAAACAGCAGTGGCTGGTGGAGCGGGGTGGGGGGAAAGGTAATGCAACTCTAGTGATGGGGGGGTGGGGGGGGTCTTTCCTGCTTTGGGGATTTTGAGAAGTTCCCAGAGGCTCCCCCAATCTGGTCTGCCCACACCACTGGTTGGGGTGAAACTGTTGGGGGGGCAAGGCAGGGCTAATAAGATGCAACCATCCCTGCAGTACAGGTTGCTACTCCCACACCCCCTTTTGCCAAATCCTGGATCCATCCCTGTCCCTTCCGACCCAACCTTTCTATGATTTATTTAAAATTCGGGGCAAAAGATACAATGTGGTCACTGGGACTCCTATTATGGACCATGCATACAACATATACTAAGAGGCTTAGCTCTCATTTGTTCAAACACCAAGAGAATAAACAAGTCAGTACAAACATGCCTAAGTTTCCATCAGGGTGGAGACTGCTGATCCAATGTTTACTTTAGGGAAGGCAATAAAATAAAACTGACATGCAACAGACTAAGAAAACGATCATCTCCTGACCACAGCAAGTAGCTACACAAAGGCTATGGACAGAAGTTCATTTGTAGTGCTACAAAGTGTCCATCCCTACCTGAAGCAGCTTTTACTGCAGCTTGGCAGTGGGGTGATGGCGGGGAAAGGAAGGGCAGGGGGAGAGCAGGTTTAGAACCTTGTAGTGCTACATGTAACTGTGCAAACAACATAGTACTACAAAATGTCTCACTACAAAGAAGTTGCTCTTTGAAAGTAGGGGTACAGTTCGTAACCATATTGGTTTACAGGCAATTTTAAGAGCCACATTGGAAGACTCTGAACTAAGTCCGACCTAATTATGAAAATGTAAATCAAGCGCTGAAATGCACTTCTCTTGTGTATCTTGTTTATTAAAAGATTAATAAAAATGTACACTTATCAACAATATGTAACATTTTCATTAAAGAAGAGGGGAAATTTTAAATATGTAATGTGCTTGGGTGCTGGACATAAGAGGGAACATCAGAAGGATGGATGGATGCGACTAATGCCACAGCTTTCTCACCAATATTCTGCTCTGTTGCAGCATCTTCCCTACCAACATAGGTTTGGCCCTCCTAGATATCAAAAAGAAATTGTTAAATTTAACACCTCAAAAGAAGAAAAGATTATTTTATTTCATAAAGCCAGCATTATGAATTACACAGATGTTTAACCATAGTAGTTTGTATAGCTAGTAATATTTTTAGGTTGCTTTATTAGACAATCTTTATTATATAAAATTGTTAACCAATTCAAATTCGACTTGTACTGTGCAAAACCACCTTGGTAGTTCTTGGGCAATTAATCTATATTTGGATTTCAATTCAAGCTTTACAACAAGATGAATGTAAAACCAATATACTTGGCAGTAATGTCATACATCTATCATTAGTTAAACAGTTGACCCGCAGGATAGACTTAAGCTGAAAATTGATTGATATTTTAATTTGAACAAGTTATAGCCTCTTAACAGCTGATGTCACAGTACTGGAGAAATATAATGAACATTTACTATATTTAGATAGCAAATTAATACTTTCATTTAAGTTGTCCATTTAAGAATCATGAGGCAGATAAAGACTATGGAAGCAAAGACGTGTGTTTACCTTCAAGTGATACAAAATGATACCAGTACTGAGAAGATCATCGTCAATGCCAATTAAGTGAGGGAGTTCAGAATCTAAAACAACACCAATTCCTTCTTTTCTAAGAGCTAAGGTTTGTTCCTGCAATAAAAAAAATGAAACTGTATACTTTCTGAAAAGGACGAACATATGAAATTACTATTCATTCTCTAAAGAGCACTTTTTTAATGAATCTGTAAGTTGCACATTGTACAAAGGACAATAAAAATACAAGTTATTAAAAATGCTATTTTGCTTTTCAAATGGGAATTTTATGCTTATAGAATTTCATCCAGGAATTCTACAAAGGTGATATTCAGGAATAACCAGAGAAGCAGCTGAATTCCAGAAGATAAGGAAGATTAGTCTAAGAACAATATTTGAACACTGGCTGAAAGAAAGATACATACCACCTTGTGTGTGGTAGGAAGAATTTGGAAATTCATATGGAATTAAGTAAGGATAAGGGACGTAAAACTGAGTTATCTATGGCCACACTTAAATTAAACTACTTGCTCAAATAATAAGCCTGAAAAACTAAAAAAAACAGTAAGCTTAAGTAGTTATAAGTAATCTTCAATGTAACAGAAGTATGGTGTATTAAATAAACATATCACAGTTGCTGCCATAATTTCAATTCTACAATGTTTGAAAGGGCCAGGATTCCATTGAAGAAAGTGTTGCTTAGTAGACCTGTGCAAAGCAACAAGTATTCACTTCAGATTTGGATTCGGATTTGGTCAATTTGAAGGGACAGTGATTTGATTTGAATCTCTGTCCCGATTTGATTAGGCAGATTTGGAGCTTCGGCAGATTCGGAGCTTCTAATTCGATTTGGACCTTTTAATGGGTGTCCCAATTCGATTTGGATTCAGAGATTCGGCCACCAAATCCAAATCTCCTCGGAATCGAATCAGCTACCAAAGCTTTGCACAGCCCTATTGCTTAGCATGAGAAAGTGACAGAATCCCTTTTTTAGCAAAAAAATATTTTTACAAGTATTTTTGATACATCAGTGACTGTATTTTAATATATATAACAATTGAGATACATCTGGCTTTGAAATAAAAAACTTTAGTCTACAATTTAAGAAAGATAAAATCAGGGTTTAAATATAAGAAGAGTACAGTTATGGATCATAAAAAGGACTTCCAAATGTGTCAGGAGTTTTAACTTAATTGTCTAAACCAGCATCAGATCAGTGAGGTCAACAACAGTGAAAAAGAGAAAGCAGTACATTTCACAGCTACATATCACAATGCATACACTTTTGTAGTGGCCCTTCTAAAACGCATAAGAAAAAACTTCTAACAATGGAACGACTGCTGTTTTTTCACTTTACAAGACCTTACATTTCTGTATGCGGTTAGTTTTTTTGCATGTTTCTTTAAATACATCAAGTTAACAAATATGAGAGTGTAAGGTCCAGTATTTCAGATATTCCTTCTCGCATAAAAATAACAACAGAGCTAATTTGGTCTAAATTTCATTTTATTCTTCATTTTCACCACTACAGATTTTGTGGGAATACGTAAAGTTAATGCTACCTGTTAAGAACACTTTCTAATGCTGAGTACTTCAAGCCAAAATGTCACAATGATGAGATGAACAAACTACTATCCCCTCCAAGAAAGGTCCCCACAACAGTAAAATCTAAAAGAAAGTTTTCCAGCATTCAGAACAAAATGAATATGATTAATGCTGCCCTGCAGGTCTCTGACATTCAAACTGCATCCAGCTACTCCTTGATATTATAAAAGTGTCACCTCATAAAACTAAGAAGTAGAGCTTAAATCATTCTTCAAGTGAAAAAGTAATTTCAGACAAAAATATCTATCACATATTAAATATTTACTGAGTGGCATCTCCTGTTATGCATAATTTATAATGCTCTTATATGACAAGGCTGAACACTTAAAACACTACAGGCTGGTGGCCATTTGCACAAGTGCTGGCACTTTTGGCCCAATGCAACAAATTAAATATTTAGAGATGAACATCTTTTTTTCCAATAGAACAAAGCATTTACCAACATCCCTGACTGAGGAAAAAATTGGCTCACTAGGATGTAAAGAAATCATGAGCAAGGAAGAAAATCAATCACAAACAATTAAGAACAAGGAAAAATACTACCGCATTTACTGGCTCACATGTAAGTGGGAAAAGGTATCAGCAGGGTTCCCCAGGGATCAGTCCTGGGTCCAGTATTGTTTAATATCTTATTAATGATCTGGACAATGGCATCAAGTGCAAGCTTAGCAAATCTGCAGATGATACCAAGTTGAGCAGAGTAGCATATACTCCAGAGGGCAGGGCTAGGATCCAGAAAGACAGGACAGACTGGAAAAAAAATGATCTGCAATCAATAAGATAAGATTCAACAAGAAGAGTGCACAGTCCTGCACCTGGGGTGGAATAACTGCATGTACAAATACTTACTGGGGAATGACTGGCTAGGCTGCAATACTGCAGAGAAGGACCTGGGAGTTACAGTGGACCATAAACTGAATATGAGCCAGCAGTGTGCTCTTGCTGCAAAAAAGCCAAAAGCATATTGAGTTGTGTTAATAGGAAACCAAGGGAAGTGATTCTTGCAAACAAGCAAAGTGATTCTACTGGTTTATTCAGCATTGGCGAGGTCTCACCTGGAGTACTGTGTCCAGTTTTGAGTCCCATACTTCAAGACACATGTGGAAAGATTGGAAAGAATCCAGCACAGAGCAACAAAAATGATTAAGAGCCTGGGAGGCAAGATTTACTGAGGAAAGGCTGAAAGAACTATGATTATTTAGTCTGCGGAAGAGAAGGCTGAGTGGGGATTTGCTAACAGTCTTCAAATACCTGAAGTGTGATTACAAAGAGAATGGAGATGGGTTTTTCTCTGTGACAGGACTGTAGTGGACAGGACTAGAAGCAACAGCCTCAATCTGAAGCAGGGGAACTATAGGTTAGGGATTAGGAGGAACTTTCCGACTATAAGAGGAGTCAAGCATTGGAAGAGGAAACCTAGAGAAACTGTAGAATCGCCATCCTTGGAAGTTTTCAAGAGCATGTTAGATAGGCATTTACCTGGAATGGTTTTGTGAAGGGACTGATGGGATGACCTTGTGAGGTTCCATCCAGCCCTGCTTTCCATGATCCTATGATCCAGTTTCTTTATATTAATATGATTAGAATGCAATGTCTTCTATTGATATAAAAAGAGTGCAATTATGATTTGAAATGGATGCTATAGATGCCTCACTTCTTGTTTACTCATATCTAACACTGAAAAATACAACCAAATTCTATTGGAAAGACCTTATTTTGGAAGCCTACCATTTCTAGTAACTAGGTACACAGTGTATCCCACTGACATGAGGATTACAGCCGCAACAGAAAGAATCTCTCTCACAGTACACACGTATTTCTCACTTAAGACCTTGCTTTTAGGTGCTTACAACTAAGCTTTAACCATTTGACTGAAACTGTGTTGAATAGCTGACTACTTTGGAGAAGTTTCAGCTAAACCATTTAGCTATTTTTTATAGTGAGATAAGGAGAAAATAAATTATCCCCAGGGATCAGGTTTTCCATTTGTGATGGAACAATGTGGTAGAACATGGATTTTCTCACTGAAAAGAGAAAAATGCAGGAAATGGTGGGTTTTCCCTGCAGGCTGGCACAGTTCCAACCTGCAAGGGGCTGGGGGGTGCAGGGGGAAGGTAATCAGCAGGGGGCACCATTTGCACATGGCTGCCAGGCAGTCTGGAAAGCAGCTCCCATAGGTAAGTCTGGTGGGTGGCGTGGGGTGGGGGGATTGAGGCCCCCATAGTGAGGAAGAAAGTTGGATAGGCCTTGTGCTGCCTGGCCCATAGCCAGAATGTGCAGCCGTAGGGCCAAACGAGGAGCAGTACAGGGGCACGGTGCGGGACTGGCTCCCTACCCCTGCAAGCAGTGCCAGGGAGGGAGTGGGGGGCACATGGTTCTCAGATTTGTGCGTGGGGCAGGGGCAGGTGTGAGATGCCCACTGCAGGCTCGGGCTCCCTGCTCTACTGCCCTTCCCCTTCCACAGCCCAGAAGGCAAGATTCAGCACAGCAGGGCAGAGCAGGGTAGGGAAGCTTGATGACTTCTCCGATTAAAAACCCCCAAAAGCCACAAGCCCCATGCCGCCATGACCAAGCGCTTCCTGCCGGCCCAGCAGCAGCGAGGGGCACAACAACACCCCTGCTACTGCATCATGGCAGCAGCATTGAGCTTAGCCGCCCTGCTCTGCCCTGCTACGCTAGGTCCTGCCCACTGGGCCGTGGAGGCCCTGGGGGAAGGGCTGCAGGGCACGGAGCCCCAAGCCTCCAGTGGGCAGCCCACATCTGCCCCCTGCCACGTGGGCTCTGCTCAGCCTGTCCTGCCTATGGGAGAGGGGGAGCCAGCCTCCATGCTCCTCTCTACCACAGCAGCCACCATCTCCCACAGGTAGCCAGGGCTTGGGCACTGCTGTGGAGGGAAAGGGGGCTGCAGACCTGGGTCCTTGGCCCCATAGCCCTGGAGGCTGGGGGCCCCCTCTGGCAGGGTTGGGAGTAAGGGGCACCAGCAGGGTCAGGGGGCTGTGGGTGGGGAGTGCAGGGCAATGGCATGGGCAGGGCACTGGCGTATCAGGGATACCCAAGGACACAAAGCAGTGAGGGGGGATAACCGGAGCTGGATCCGCAACCTGGTGAGCAAACGGGGTAGGAGGACATCTGATTTTCCATAATAAAGAACACCAAATCAAATGCCAAAATGCATAGGTATTTAGAATTAATTTTATTATAATGACTGAGGCACTGGTAGGCTTCCAAATTGGTTTAATATTATAAATATATCAATAAATCATTGTGTTCAACTGATACCTGATCTATATATAGTGGCTTTTTATTTTAATTGCAGAAAAAAACATGGATTTCGAGGGGTTTAATTAGAGAACTCGTGGTTTGTTTGTTTTTTTTATCAGAGAATGTGTGATATTTAAACAGAGAAAACCAGGATCCCCGATTATCACCCGTGAGATGACATTCTTTCAGTCATTCCCTTGAGAAGTTTTAGCACCTTAAGTTTGAGAACAGAGACCTGAAGTTTGACATGGGTTGTCTTACTGATAGGGGTGTGGCTCTATACTGTCTTCACAAAAATTCACCTAAATTTACCAATGAAATGTGCTTCTGAGAAATATCAATATTCTCGAATACTTCTTAGATGACTTAGGCAGAATTCGGCAAGTAATTTAATTTGAAATTTCATCTGCACAGAGTATGTTTCATCCCTATACAGCACTATGCTCACAAGAAAACGCAAACCCTATTCTCCTATACACAGTAGCTGAGCATGCTCCCTCCTGGGACTTCAGCAACTAAGATGAACTTTCCAGGCAATTGCTCTTCCTCTCTGACAGTGGCTCCTCTAGTACTAAACACTGTCTTATGATCACAGTGATCTGCCTGCTACCAACCAGGAGAAGGAAGCAACTGCCTGACTCGAACATAAAAGTATGAATATAAGAGTGGAGACAGCAGAGTAGAATGTCTTATAACCACTATGGCACGCTGCACTCCAGAAGCTGGAATGGGTCTAAACATCCTCAAGTGTCTACATAGTCCTGCTATCAAGAAATAATTGTGTCAGTCTCCCCCTGTCTAATGGCTGGTTCACAGAAAATAAACAACCTATTCCAGAAATGCATTATTTTATTTGGATATGGCAAGGTTCTCCACCATGTCAAGGCCATTCTATACAATTCCATGCCAGTAAATAGACTCAGAAACATAGACAGTTCTGAAAAACAGTGGAGTAACATCCTCCCTATAAAACTGGATTTTTTTTTTTAACAAGTGCACCACAGAAGGGACCTTCCTCTGAACTCTTAAAACAGCATGTACACACTCCACTCACAGCTATTGTGGGAAGCATACTCTTGGAGTCTTCCTCCCTTGGCTCCAACAAGGTAAATCTTTGAACAAGCTCCAAGGAACAGTAAAAAAAATCTGTAAATACAGCGATCATTTTCACCTGAGCATGTGAGCAAGGATTACGCTCAACCACTTAAGTAGAAGTCACACAAAAAATACTTCTGTCAACACAAGAAATGCAATCCCAACCAGAAGAAGAAATACAGAGTGTACTTCACAATGCTCAGTTTGAGCTGGGATAAGCTGATTCCTACAAGTAGTTTCTTTTAATTCATTAACTTCTCTTTAATTCTTGTTATAGACAAAGATCTAGAAAAAAATCCTATCAAGATCTGCTGTCTAGACTCCCCTTGCCCCCCATTATGACTGGCAGGCCACTAGAATTCTATTACTACAAAAGTCAACTTTTTCTTTATGAAGAAAAATGAAGGAAGAGGTAGTAGAAGAAAGAAATCCAGTCCAGTATAAATAGCTCCTGCAAGATGTCACAAGTCACAGCAAGATCATTTCCCAAGGAGGCAGGATCCTCAACTAAGAGAAGTCAAATGTCCATATGGAGGCTATATTTGAGACACAAATAAATGCTCAGACTTGATCTATGGCTTGATTTAGTTCATAGTTTTCAACAGCTGTGGATCAACAACTTAAATTATCAGTGAAAGCAAACAAACAAAACAAGTCAGTCACTGTAAAAAAATACTAATTGTAAAGTTTCACAATCCTAAGGGTATGTTTTTAAAACTGAGTGACAATACATATCTTATCTTGCATTATCCATAAACAGAAAAAAATATTCAGTGTATTCATAGCTTGGTGAAAATTAAACAAACTGGGCAATAAAACATACCATACAGTAATAGTCATAAAAAAAGAAATTGTGGGGTTCACTTCTTTTGGAAACTAGTTTCTAGATTGAATGAACTCAAGTAAATCCCTTGATTCAGAAAAGAATCCTGATTCAGCAAATGAATAAGCACTTTTCTGAACCAAAGCCAAAATAATAGCTCTTTATTTGTTTTTTAAGTGCTGGTCTTGCAAATTCAGCCTGAGTTTTTTCTGGCTCTGAGAATCTATTTCTGATTACAAAGTGGTAAATTCATTAACATTTCTGTAAAGATGTGAGAGCAAGAATAAAGTACCACTCATTCTCCCACAACTATATTATCCTACTACATTAATCAAGAGTAATGCTTTCAGTCTCCAATCCTGTAATTAAGATCTGCTCATGTTGGTTTTTATTTTTTTAAATATTAATATAACGTACTTATGCCATCTTAGGTTAGGCATATTCAACAATGTAAAGCACATTCAGTAAAGTGTACAGTAACTGTAATGAGAAATAAATTAAAAGACTTTTTTTTTTTTTTTTTTTTTTACCTGCATGGAAAAAAAAAATCAAATCAGATCATATTCATTTTTTAAACCACCAATATTCCAGGTTGCATAAAAAAAATTAGTGAGACCTCAAGGCCATTTCAAATGTTTCCCAAAGGATTTACCAGTACAGGAAGCTTCCAATTAATCAATTTATTTCCTAGCAAAACCAGAAGTTTTCTAATGCTATTGGCAGAGAACATATTGAAGGGTAAATATAATTATTACACTGCCCTTTTAACGAGCAGAACCTCTCGGAGCAGTTTAATTTCCATTATACTTGCTATTGCTTAAACTTAATTCTTTATTTAAATATTGAACAGTTAACTGCAGGTGCACAGTTCAGAGAATACACTATGCAGACATTTCCAGTAAAACAGAACATTATGTTGGCTGAGTAAATTGTCCAGATGTCTATATTTAAATTATGCAAAAATTCATAATACCAAATTAAAGAAATTATGTGTAAAAATATGCAATAGCAAACATCTCTGCATTAATATTTAACCAGACTCCACAGCTATAGCAGACTTTTATGGTAACAGGTACTTTGGGTACATTTGATTTGATTGAAAATATGCTATAATATCCTGGGCTCATAACGTTTGAAAATCTTCTATGGTAAGGCACTAACACTGAACTCTCTATAAAACATACATATGTAAACTGCACACAAAGGAAGTTCTTAATTCATAACTGATTTTCTTCAAACTGTATATTGAATATTTAACATATTCTCTTTTAAATCCTTGGAATATAGCAAATAATGTGTTTCACTAGTAAAGCAAACACTCTCCCTCTCTCTGCACATTATAGGAATGCTTGTGAAAGCCAGTTCCTAAAAACAGACATTATGTAAACGGAGAAACTAAGAAATGCAAATGGACTGCTGGCCTCAGCAACCTCTTGTTTACAGCTAAGGTGAAAGTGAACCAAAAAGTAGTAAATACATGTTGAGGATGTGGATAATCTCAATCCAGAACTGTGAAGCAACTGAAACAAGAAATCCAGGTCAAAAGCAAGGGCTTTTTACCTATTACTTGGTGGTGGTACTATATGTAAAGGTGCTGACGGGTTTGCTCAGGGCTTGCAAGGGCAAGCAGGGTGTTCAGATGCAGTGGTGGCGTGTAGGGGGTGCACACGCATCCCCTGTTAGGCTGTGCTCCCTGCTCAGGCAACAGGCGGGGTGGGCAGGCGGGTGCCTACCTCTGCGAGTGCCAGCCAGGGAGTGCGAGCACCGGATGTAGGCTGCAGCCACTTCTGGGAGTGCTGTACCCGCTCACCGATCAGTAAGTTTTGCTGTGGGGGACCACCCCACCCCCAACCAGTGAGATGGGCCGCAGGGGGAAAGTTGCTAGGGGGGCATGTGCCCCCTCTGACTGAGGTGGCACTAGTCACCCATGTTGGGATGTGCACCATTAGGATGTGGATTTGCAGCAGGCTGTGCACACAGATATAGCAGCGAGATAACTAGCTGAAGCTTGAAGCTGAAGGCTGTAGAATGCACGGACCCAAATGGACAGCTGCAACTCCGGGGTGGGAAGCCCAGGAAAAAAGGGAGAAGTCTGGGAGAGAGAGAAGCTGAGGGCTGCGAGGAGAAGGTCTGCTTCTGAAGGAGGCTGCTGCTAGGACAACTGCTTCTGAGAGAACGACTGGCAGAAGAACTGTTGCTGAGTGAGCTGCTACCGAGGGCAGAGGAGCCATAAGCTACTGAGTACCCAGGATCTCCTGGTATCCCTTACTAAAGGAGCAGGGCTTGTGCAAAATAGCTCCTCTCCCCACTCTAGATCCCTCGGTGCAGGGACTCCCTGGAAGGGAATCAGGGACAGGGTTTGCTAGAGAAGGTTATTTGGGAGAGCTAAAGAAAGTAGCAGGGAATCTTGGTTTTGTGGGAGCTCCAGCAGAAAGCTCAGTAAAGTACAGCCAAGAAGGGGAACTCCAGGTGCCAAACACAGGGGAGCTGCCTTGGGGAAGTGCTTGAGGACGGTGTGATTGTTTGCACGTATCCAGGAAAGACTGGAAAAGGGAAGAAACCCTGGTCTCAGGAGCAGCGCACCCATGGTCCTGACACAACTCCATCTTCTGACCAGATGACAACATTGCCACACCTCTTTTGAGGCAGAACAAGCACAGCTCCACGGGTGCTCAACTGCAACCATCTACAGTCGATTGCTTTGCTCCGTGATTCTATGGGGATCTTGGTGATTAGGTGTATATACCTGTTATAAGTTGCCTGAGCACTAAATTTGATAACATAATTGCTTTTGGATATATAGCAAATACTTAAATAAGTATATATTTGCATATATAGCAAATACTTATATAAGTATTTGCTTCTGTTTGCTTGTATAGATTATTATTGAGCTCATTTAAAATATTGTTTGTTATCTACGTGATGTTGAATCTGTTAATTTAATAGATTTCATAGATTTTTAGGTTTGGAAGGGACCTCAGTAGATCATCGAGTCTGACTTCCTGCCCTAGGCAGGAAAGAGTGCTGGGGTCAGATGACCCCAGCCAGATGCTTATCCAGTCTCCTCTTAAAGACCACCTCCCTTGGAAGCCCATTCCAGATTCTGGTAACCTTTACTGTGAAAAAGTTCTTCCTGATGTCCAATCTAAATCTGCTCTCTGTCAGTTTGTGGCCGCTGTTTCTATTCACCCTAAGGGGCACCCTGGTAAACAGAGTATCTCCTATTCCTTGCTGCCCCCTCTTGATGAATTTGTAGATGGCCACAAGATCACCTCTCATCCAACTCTTGCGGACGCTGAAGGGATCCAAGTCCCTCAATCTCTCCTGGTAGGGCCTTACCTGCAGGCCCCTAACCATACGAGTAGCCCTTGTCTGGACCCTCTCAAGGTTATCCACATCCTTCTTGAAGTGTGGTGCCCAAAGCTGGATGCAGTACTCTGATTGTGGCCTTAACAATGCCACATAAAGGGGAAGTATCACCTCCTTAGACCTGTTTGTGATGCACCTCCTAATGCATGAGAGTACGGTTAGTTTACTTATCACTTGGTCACATTGACGACTCATGCTCATCTTGGAGTCTACTATGACTCTGAGATGCCTTTCCGCCGCTGTGCTACTTAGGTCACCCCCCGATCTGTATGCATGTTGGTGATTTTTTCTCCCTAGGTGCACTTTGCACTTATCTTCATTAAACTGCATCCTGTTCTGTTCTGCCCACTTTTTAGCAATACAAGGGTGCAAGGTCACTACACTTAGGGACTACAAAGTATTTCTACTATAAGCTGGGAGCTCACCATCTGAGAACAACTGAGGAAGAAAAGGACCTGCATGTACACGTGATCCTAATATGCAACAAGCAAAATCCATATTTTTTAATATAAAACACACCCCTAAATAAAACATTCACCTTAGTTTTGGAAGGCAGGATGTAGCAAAATTTTTTTTTTCCAGAGTTATGGCTGACTGTGTGACAAAGGCCACATCCCCACAAGCAGGGACATGCAGTTGGCATAGGAAAAAAAGCAGCAGCACAAATTTATGCTGCTCCTTTTTGCCTCAGTGCACGCCCTTGCACACAAGGTTAGAACAGGGAAAAATGTTCCAGGTGTGGTAGGGAAGCAGCCTGGAAGCACCCATGCTGGCCTCAGCAGCTTCACCTGGGGTCCTGGGGCCTCTTAGGGCTTCAGTGGCTGCAATTCAGGTGCACAAAGCCTGGCCAGCAGCCAGAGTGTGGCTCTAGCTGGGCAGGCTCTGGTTTTAGGCAATGCATGCTGCTTCCACATATGCCACCCTGCTTATTTTCTGTTGGTTTGTTTTTTTGTTTTGTTTTGGTTTTTTTGATACTGGGATTTCCCAGTATCCACATTTGGTTCCGCACCACAAATATGCAGCATGGAGAACCAAGTCACATGCATAGGGCATGTTTTACAGCACCTCAGAAGCTTCTGAGGTGCTGCAAAATGCACGTGCATGCTAGTGTGGACGCAGCCAAAGCGTCCAGGAACTGTGGCATCCAAGAAGCTCCTGCTACCTCACCCAGGCTGTCTCTTGGGATATCACACTTCCTACACACACTATGGGCATGTACTGACATGACATTTAAACCAGTCTAAGTGAACATAGATCTAAACCTGTAACTAGTTCAAAGCACATAAACTGGTCTAAAAATGGAGCAAGTGACCTAGAACAAACTTCATCTGAAGTACACTCTATTGAGAGAAATTTAGGTTAGACTGATGTATCGAACTGGTGTACTGTTCCTATGTTAGTACAGGAACTTAGATAGTATAAAATATGATTAGGTCCCACGACCCTTGCAAAGCCAGAGCAAGACGGATACTTCTTTACCAAACAGTTCCTTATAGAAGTTCCTGTAAATAAAATGTTGTTTCCACATCACGTGTCTCAACAAGACACTACCAGCAGATCACTTGTTGCTTCAGGAACAAGATACAGTGCTCAGCTAATAAGCAGGGCTGTGAGAGGTTTAACACAGGACTCCTCCCCTTCAGTTTACTGAACCAGACACAAGCAGTTGTCATCCTGGCAGCTGCATGACCTACACAGTATCTCCAAGCATGCTTCCTTTCTAGTGAGAAAAACAGCTTCCCTGCTTAAAAGACACACCGCAAACTGGGGGGGGGTAGGATCGACCTGAGAGGATGAGGGGGGAAAGATGCTTATTTTATGGGATAAAAT
Source organism: Alligator mississippiensis (assembly GCF_030867095.1). Taxonomy (NCBI): domain Eukaryota; kingdom Metazoa; phylum Chordata; order Crocodylia; family Alligatoridae; genus Alligator; species Alligator mississippiensis. The sequence goes on along the minus strand of NC_081824.1, from coordinate 218,623,263 downwards.
ATGATATTTACAAAAGGAACAGAGAGGAAATAATGCCACTGTATAAGCTAATGATGATATCTCACCTGGAATGCTGTGTAACATTGGTGTTCAAGAAGGATGAATCTAGACTGGAGCAGGTGAACAGAGGGGGCAGAAAAATAATCAGGGGAGTGGAAACCCCATCTCAAGGGCAGAAACAGTAATAGAAGCAGGGCCATCCGGGGGGGGGGGGGGGGGGGGAAGCGGCAAATTGGGGCAACTTCCCCATGCCCCATGGAGCTGGGCAGAGCGGCTGTGGTGATTCCGCGCTGCTGCCAGCTTTGTGTCCGGCTGCTCAGCACTCCGCCACCGAATCTGGAATTAATTTGCCCCGGGCCCCGCACCCTGCTCAAATTGTCTCTGAATAGAAGGTACTTGCAAAGTGAGGCTGCAAGTGGATACCTTTGCTATTTATAAATGTACTCAGGCAATAATCAGTAGTTTTTTTCTAGGAGGAAAAACGTGCTAAAGATTAATATTGGCACAAGAGTAAATGGGCATGAACTGGCCATGAATAAATTTAGGCTGGAAATTAAAAGGAGTAACCTAACCAACGAGGAAGTGAGGTTCTGAGGTTCTTTAAGTTGGAACACGGTAAGTTTATAAACAGAAGCACATAACTGGAGCCTGTGAAAGCAGGGAAGAGAACCTGGTGACCTAGTAATTCCCTTCAGTTTTATGTTCCTAAGTAAGTGGAGCATTTATACAACCTCAAATGAGCTAAAAGTCCTGCAATTTTAGACAGAAAAAAGAAGAATCAGCCAGCTAAGTTTTCTTTACTTTCGTAAGTTTTAATGGCAACTTTATAAAATCTTAATCAGGGGTGCACTGATAAAGATTTTTTAGGACGATATTGATGACTGATTATTAACGAGCCATATCAGCTGATACTGATACAATTGCCAATATACAGCCTAGCAGCTTGGAGAGTCGTGTCCGGCTGGTAAGTCTGTGGTGGGGAGAAGAGGCATAGGGGAGGGAAGGGACGTGGGGGAGATCAAGGCCCCGATGGTGAGGGAGGGAGTGGGGTTGGGGCAGGCATTGCCCCGCCAGGACAGGACAGGGTTGCGGGACAGAGTTGCGAGTGGCTATTCTGGGGAGACGCAGGGAGGGGGAGGGTGGATCCCGCTGCTGCGTGCACCCCCAGGGAAGGCATAGGGGGCACATTCCCCCCCCAGATCTGTGCGTAGGGCAAGGGGAGGCTGCCATTGCAGGCTGGAGGCAGGGGTGATGCCAGGCTCTTCCCAGTGTGGGGGCTGGACTGGGGCTGTGCTCGGGGCAGGAGGCAGCGGTATGGGAAGGGGGGCTACGGTGAATTTTGGGGTGGCTGTAGCCCCTTCCCAGTGTAACCCCCTCCCAGCACTGCCACCCACAGCCTGCCCCAAGCACAGCCCCAGCCCAGCTGCTTGTGGCTTCATCCTGTGCCATGCCCCATCCCACCCCACCCCGGCTGGGCAGCACCTGCCCCAGCCCCACTCCCTCTCTCACTGCAAGGGCCAGAATCTGCCTCCCCACACCCCTTCCCTCCATCGCGCTTTCCATCCACATACTTACCAGCTGGATGCTGCTCTGCAAGCTGCCGGGCTGGCCGTGTGCATACTGTGGTTGCGCCTATGCATGCAGTATTTATCGGCGACATTATCGGCCACAGCAGCCAAAAAAAGCCAATTGCCGATAATGTCAATTTTCCTTTTACCGGTGCCAATACAATATGGACCAATGTATCAGTGAACCTCTAATCTTAATGCATGTCTTAATTTTTGAAGAGTAACCTTTAGTGCCTATTGTGTAATTAAGATATCAAATGTCAAACTTTAAAAATATTCCTAACTAAAAATGTGACTGAAAAAATGCACATAAAAGGGATAGGATTTTGTTACTACGCTGTAGCAATAGTTCACCTTGATCTAGAAGTGTAAAAATGCAACTAAGTGCCTGGAGCGGCTTAAAAGCCACTTTTCTTGCCCCCATATCCACATTACCACCTGGGGTGTTGCCCCTGTCACCCTGCCCTAGTTATACCACTACTATGATACATCTCCATATGTATTTATTTTACAGGTAGGCCACATTACTCTAACAATTTCTTGACTTACAAATATAAGGCCTGATTCTGCTTCAGAATTAGGCCCACTAATCCTACTAATTTAAAGGTATTAAAAATTTCTATGGGAAAATGAGTACTCCCTAAAAAGGGTCAAAGTAAAGAATGTGCATGTGTGAGGGGAGAACAAGTGCCAGAAAAATTATGTTTGATTTTAGAAGAGGAAAGCAAGTGATATGGAGGCAAAACTGGCCAGGCCAGGGCTCACAAATGCATAGATCTATCCAATGCAAATCCTTTTGTCATATACACATGTTTACCACCCCAGTGTTAACATATCTATTTTGTAGATAATCTCGGCAACAGATGGGATGTTAGCTGGTCATTCCATCCAAAATACTCTGCAGTCAATGGGGGTCTTTTAATCAACTTCAGTGGGTTTTGGATGAATTTAGGTTAACAGTGGAAGTGGTTTGACTTCTGGGGTCCTTTAAAAATAGCATGTGCGTCCAAGTGACAGGACACATGGAGACATTTTCATGAAGGAGAAAAGCTTGTTATCATCATACCTGGAATTTAACATTCCATGAATAGTACTTTGAAAACTAACAGAAGAAAATAAACAGCGATCTAATACAAAACTCCTTTATCTAGATTAGCCAAAATGTTTTGCTGTTTTAATTAAATAGGAATCAAACAAATGAAAACAGAACATTTTTATTTCTAAACTAATTTGCATTAAAAGGTCTTTTCTCTTTCAAAAAACCCGGTGAACATGGATTGATAAACATGTCATTATATGGAGAATAATATAGAAAAATAGAGTTAGAGATCCCACTGACAAGCCTAAATTAAGTATGCAAATTTCCTAACTCTAAAGATAATTTAAAATATTGTTGAATATGCAGATTGTTCATACAAATATACAAGAATAGAGTTTGTTGATTTGAAATCATGTTTGTTTGATAATTTAGTTAGGCTTTCAAAAACAATATATTAATATGAAAGTCTACAGAATAATCTAGCTTGTGTATTTCAATTGTTTTTATGAAAGCTCTAGTAATTTATCCAGCAAAGCAATTCCAATCTTTGGTACTATAAAACTTCACTGATCTATAATTCAGCTTGTTTGTTTTTATGACTGGCTGGCAACATTCAGCTAAATACAGAAAGGATTTGAAAGTCAACAAAGTATACATGAAAAATGGCCTAAGATGGTAAAATTAGGGATCCTCATTGTTTAATTTGCTCAGACAATGAGCCTGTGCATGATTTTACTTTATTGTATTATGCAAATTAAATAGTGATTTTGTTTTCCATTAATAAACAAGAAATTTTCTATTGATTTGCAACTTGGTTGTGTGATTATATATTTCAACAAATATATACTTTTATGAATATAAATAAAACTAACAACATTATTCAATGAGTCAGAAACTGGCATTTGTACTTTTTTTAAAAGAACTGAATTGAACAGTGAAGCTAGAACACAAACAGATGCCTAGAGCTCTAGGCAATCTTAAAAACATCCATGGAGGAAAAGAGAAGACTATAGTAAGAGAAAGGGAAGAAGGAAGAAAACAGAACACCGCTCCTTTTTCTTCTGTAAAAACTTGAGACATTATAACAAATTTCCAAGATCAGGGAATCAATGAGGTGGTATGAGGAACAGCTGTTTCTCTTCATTAAAAAGTGCTACTTTCACATTTGTCACTTCAGCAGAGATCACTCGAGAGGCAACTTTCCGAAAGCAGAATACCTTGAATACTGAGCTGCAATACCAAAGGCATAGTTTAAAGTGATAAATTTTAAAAGAATTTATTTTCTAAAACTATGTGCATATGCTTCTGGTATTCTATGCTTAAAAACCTTGGAGGGTGATCGGCATTACTTCTCATAACACAAGAATACAGAATAATTCTTCCATACCAATAAATGGTAAATCTGAAACCAATGAAAGGAAATACTTGTTCACATACAGCCTACCAATTGCAGAATTCACTGCCAGAAGATGCAATCAAGGACAGAATTTTAGCAGGATTCAAAATGGAGCTGGATAGTTAATGGATAACAGAGTATTGAGAGCTATGGTAACAAATTTGAAAACACATTAATCATTATTCAGGGTTTCAGTCAAACTGTGACTACTAAGGAAGGACAGGGATCTTATTTTACACTTTCCTTGAGCATGTAGTACTGGTCATTATCAGGCCACGCCAGACCAGACAGACCATAGGGCTAATCTAGTATAGTAGCTGGAATATTCTATTCAACCATTAGTAGTAGACTCTAGAAATTACACAATACAGAAAGCCTAATAAATATTAACTAAATAGGAAGGTCGAAGACTAAAGAGGGAAGGAGAAGATATTCAGAAAAGTCAGTGATCAGCTTTCCAACTTAGTGACTGACTTGTATTAGCCAAGATGTAAATTCCAAAGGCTTCACAAGGAAGTTAAGTGTCCTCACTGCTCCCATATATATATTACAGTCCATTTAGTAAGTATTATTAAGCATGATTTTGAGACCTTCTACAATTCACCTAGGTACAATGAAGCGAGGTCAGAGCAGCAGTTCTGAATATAACATTTTTATGTAGCCTTTAAGGTTTAGTTCCACTAGGCAGTATTTTAATGGTAGTTTTAACAGATTTTTTTCCCTTAATTTTGTGTGGGGAATAGAGCTTTAATGGTTTTTCTGGTCCTTGATGAAGGTATTATCATCTTAACTTTTTCCCAGAAATAATCTGTTCATTTTTACCAGGTCACTGACATAAAAAATAAGTTGTAATTTATGGGAAGTTTTTAATGTAAATTAAAAGACTATTAAAAGGTCAAAAACAGGAAATAATATATTCCATTTGATCTCAAGTCAAACATTTGTAGTTACTGCAAGGACAGAATAAAATGCCCTTTCAGAACTATCAATTTGATTTGTGTAGCCAACGCATGAAATAATTGGTGCTCTGCCTGTCACAAATGTCATTAGTAATTGGTTGTGTGTCATAAAATGGCTATGGGTTTTTGATACTTTTCTTTTATAAACTTGGCTGATTCAGGTCAGGAAGAGTAAACTCTTATGACATATGAAAACCTACCCTTAATTATTTATTCTAATAAAATGAACAGTATCTAGACACAACTTACATTGTATTACTAACGATACATAAATTATATAGCATCCTCTCCACTTGGTAATTGCCCAAATTAAAGTACTTACTATGTCTATTAGAAGCCATGAGAAAAGACACAGGGAAAAATCTATTAACCAATATAAACAAGAAAACTAAAGATGAACAAGTCATTCTATTTATCTGATGAGAACAACATTCTGAAATGATATAATAGCAGCCACTTTGCTCCTTTAGAAGGACACCACAAGAGCTTTAATGGCCCCTCACTCTGAGCATCTCAATTGAAACCATAATAGGAAGGCCTCCATTTCAATTATGGATAATAATGAACCACACAGATATATGTGCCAAACAAAATAAAGGCACACATAAAATACAGCAAGACAAACAAGAGCAAGTGTATGAAGGGACAGAAGAAGTATGATCACAAGGTTAGAAGACAAATGTATTTGTTTTAATATAGTCATAGGGAAAATTATGCTAAATCTAGCAAGCCCAACTGTCTTAGAGGGTCAGTCATTAATCTGGCATTAATTTAAACAAAACAGCCATCAGAAGCCTTTCTAATAAACAGACCAACTAAACCAGATTACATAGTCTAGATGTCACACCAAAATCCTGAGTACTATGAAGAGTTTTGATTATACTTTGCTGATAAGATTAATCTAATGGAACCAATCAGAAATGAAAGTTTCTATTGTAGTCTAGACTGTATTTGTAACAGTGTTAGACCTCACCAAAGATCAAAACATTAAAAAAAAAAATTAGATCCTCCAGGTCTGGGAACAAACTATACCCACTACTATTAGAATTTAAGGCTTCCTTCTATGGTAAACCTATGAAATTCATTGAAAAAAAATGCAAGAATCAGACTACTTTTGACCCTGAAAATCTTCACAACTGCTACCTCTTCTGTAACTGAAATTAAATCATTCCAGATTCAAGCAATCCCTCTTCTTCTTTTTCTTTTTTTTAAGCATTCTATTTGAGATTTCAAAAATGTCCTTATTTTCAGAAGCGCTACTCAACAGAATTTTCTGAAGTTCAAGAGCTTTTTAAAATATTGCAAATGGGCACCAAAAACTGGAGCAGGCAAAACTGGTAACTATTTCATAAAGTCCATACATTAATTCACATGCATATTTCCATTGACTATGAGAGGTCTTTTTTTTATTTTAAATTCCTCAGTATGAACTCGGTTTGGTGTCTTGGAAATTGTTCTCAAATTGTAATGGTTGGAATTGTAAAGCAAGCCTTAACAGCAAGAATCCAATAATGCTTCAATTCACCACAAAAATGAATTTTCCTTCACACTTTACTAAATATCATTTTTGTTCGAGCTGGGAACCAGTAAGCATTTGAGTATCCCCAGGAGTCCTTTTACTTTGCACCAGCCAACAAACAGTAGGTAAACATACCCATCAATATAGTATATTTACCTACTGTATACAAACAAAGATAGTCTTCTTTATGCCATAGAAATGTTATGCTCATAAAATAATCCTGATTTTTGACATACGAGAACAAGTTTCCATGCATATCATGGTAAATTCTTACCCTCCTTCCCTAAATCTCACTGATTTTGGACAAAAGTTACCATATCTCAAAATCAGGTAAGTTCCTCTATTACATAACTGAAAGAAACGTAAAAAAAATAATAATAAAAATAACAAGGAGGAATATGAAGTTGGATGTAAAATCTTAGTTACTTTTAATTACTTGCAATTAATGCCACTAACAATACACAGAATTTAAAAGGAAAACAAAAACAAACAAAAAAACCCTCTTCCTTCATGGCACGAAGGGTTGCTTTAAACTTTTTATTTCCTGACCGAGATTGTATTGCACTTCTAGCTTTATTTCTGGAGAAAAAGATAGTAAAGTCATTAGCGTGTAAAGGCAGCGTTTTACAAAAATAAAGACATGATACAACAACCAGGACTGTAGGGCTAGGGACAGACATTACACAAACTGGTTTAAGTGATCAGAAACTGGTTTAAACCTGTAACAGAACAGATGTTCAGTGCACATAAACCAGTTTGAAAATGGCTGAAACCAGTATGAGATAATGAATGTAGTATCAGACTTAACTGATTTGGCTCAAACCCGTTTATGCAATGTCTGCCCCAGAACCCTTCCTGGTTAAACTTACACCAGAGTCCCCCAGCATCCCAAATGCTTTGCAGCTCTGGGCTGGGCTGTCTGCTTCAGAGCAGAACTGACCCCACCCCTCTGCTCCCTGGCTGGAGCTCCGGCAGAGAAGGCAGACACAGCAGTGTCTGTCTAGCTTCTTCCTGCCCCCCGCCCCCACCCCAGCTCACTCCCAGCTCGAGCAGGGATCCCTCCCTCCCCTCTCCCATAGCACAGACAGTAGCCAGCATGTGGTATGCTAGCTAATCCTGAGAGGTGTCTGTGTAAGGCAGACAGGACAGTGTTGGCTTAGGGCTTTTTGGGGCTAATCAACAGACCAGCTGGTAATGCCTCTCCATTCCTTCCTTTAAAAAAATTGTTTAAGAAGAGCTTGAACTAATGAGGGAGGCTTTTGTTTTCTTGATGGGGTGCTAAACTATGAGTTATCAACTCCCTGTTGGCTCCCTCCCTGGTCAGCAGCAGTTGGGGGGGGGGGGGGAACAAACCCCTCCCTAATCAGAAAGTCCTGCTGGGGCCTGGTCATGCCCCGCTCAGCTCAGCACTGTAGAAGGGAAGGGAAGGGAAGGGAAGGGAAGGGAAGGGAAGGGAAGGGAAGGGAAGGGAGGGCTGCTCTAGTGCCCCCCAGCCTGAATCACTGCAGGCATGTGCCTGCGTTTTCTCAGTCCGGAGATAATGTCTGTGCACCTGCAAACCAGTTGAGCCTAGCCAGGTTAGACTAACCTGAAAAGACTGAATCAATTCAGGCTCAGTCTTTTTGAATGTCTGTCCCTAGCCTACATCACTGACTTTAAAATGTGTGAAAACCTTCTTAATGAGAAGAAGTTGAGGGGTGGGAGCAAGAAAAAAATCTCAGGAAACAAAAAGTAGAATTTCTAGCTACTATATTCAAAGTTTAGCACACAAATTTAACACCATTTTACCAGGAGCAATGTACAGCAAGAATGTCAAACATCCAGCTCATGAACATGGGTCAGCTGTCCCATGGGTTCTCATGGGCTGGACAACCCACATCTAGGTGGTTAATGGCACCACTCTGCCCCTCATACCTTCCCTTACCCGTCACTGTATTTGTGTTCTTCAGTCACCCTTGGCAACTAAAATTAACAGCCGCAGGCAACAGGAAAACATAGGGCAAGCAGCTACAGAGGCATTAACCCCTGGGTGCTGGGTCATACCAACACAACACCTCTGGCAGTCAGGGTGAGAAACACTGTGGCCCAAATCTGAAGAAGCCTCACCAGCTGAATGACACCTTCCCCCCCCACCCCCGCCACGCTGCCCCTGCTCCTTCCCCCCAGCACCCGGTGGCTGTTGGCAGGGAATATAGCCCACCAGCTCATCTGAATTTGACACCCCAACCTAAAGTATTAAATCATTGTAAAAAAATTAAATATTTTAAAAGAGAACTTTCTGACTCCTTACCTTAGATCAGCACATATTTACATAAAACCAGAATGATTAAAAGATATGCAAAAATGTAACCTCATTCTTCCCAAGGATATTTCAATCAAGTTCATTTAAAACATTTCATGCTCTTAGCAAAGAAAGCACAATTTAACTAATCAATCCAGGACTTCAACCAATTAAAAGGGACTTTCAACTTTATAGCCAAATGGCCGACTGAAACTTGTAGCTTATATCATTTGCCCAGTCTCACACAGGAAAGCAGAATCCAATTCTCTAGGGTGGCATTCAACTTCTTTAACCTTTTGGTCATCCCTTCTCTTCATTAAATCCTGTTTTATTCATTGTACACCATTCATCTTTACAACAAATGAGAAAGGGCCCTACAGACTACTATCTCTTTCACTACACAGTCAAATTCATTCCTATATATCATCCATCTTGCATATTCATTGAGACAGAGGTACAATTGAAAAACTCCATGTGATCATGTAATTAAACACCAATGTTATGCCTATACATATGGAAGTTAAATTATGGTACAGGAGCAACCTTAGTTCTAGCATTTACTTCCTGCACTTCATTCTGCAATCTGGTATATTCTTTTAGCACAGGTGTTTTTAAGGTAACAAAAAAACAAACAACCCCCCCCCCCCAAAAAAAAAACCCCTCCAGAAAGAAAGAAAAGTCGCACAGAACATGCTACAATAGCTTGTGTCAGAACAAACAGAAGCTTGGTCCTCTAGGGAGATGCTCTGGCTGCTTCAACATGCCAGGAGCTGGGATGAGCTGGGCAAGGGCAGTTTGCCCCAAACTGCAAACAGCATCCTGCAACGAAGTGCATGTGCAGCAGAAATTTGTGGTACTGCAGGTACACATCCCTGCACATCTGGAAACGGTCATACTGTCAGCAAGGAAAGCACAGGAGAGAGTTTTCCTGTTCTGGCTTCTCACCACAGACAACTCTGACAGCCAACAGCCAAATCTTCTTGGCCAAATTTCTAACAAGCTTGCAAAATCTCCTTTTGAGAGAGTACAGGGTTGGACAAGACCACCATACTCCCCAGAGCCAATTTTCAACCTTTAAGGCTTGAAGGTATCATTAAAAGACTATAAAAAAATATTTTTAATAGTCTGAAAGTTTTTAAGAAAAATCAGCCTGAGCTAAAGTTTGTAAAGGTATAAGTCACTTATTTTAGTGGCTTATACTAGATATTGTTGAGCAACTAATTATTGGGAACACTACCAGCCTTACCCTACTGAACGTCAAATATTTTTGTTCTCAGTACAGGAAAATGCGGTACACATTGGATATTTGAGAAGCCTAGAAATATAATTTGTTTAAGGCTCTAATGAGTCTCAAGACAGAATATGATTAAAGGAAAAAATGAGAAAATGCTTTAAAGTATTTGAAATTTTTAATATTTTTCTTGTCTTGTCATTAATGGTAAACTTAATGGTAACAAGGGTAACATAGAAGACTAAAAACAATTTAAATCTAAACTTTCAAATTACCAAGTTTGCTCAAATACCATTTCTAAAATACAAAAAGAATAAGATTAATGAATTGGTGTGACCTTTTTATATGCAATTGTTTGAGCTCATTTCCATTATTACTCACAAGATCTGTAAAGTTACAAGTTTATGATATGCATTTGGCTGCATCGCATAATGTTTTTAATAAACTTTTCACTCATACACGTACACACCATATATAGGAACTCTTTCCCTCGCAAAAGAATAAATGCAGCACCATAACCATCAGTTAAAATTCACAAGTGTCAGAACATTCAGTTACAGGTCCCACAGAAACTTTAATCTTACTTGTCATTCATCAACTTGCCTCCCTTAAGTCATATTCTTCATCATCTGAACTAAACTTGCATCTGGGGAGGACTTATGAACCAGCTGGTAGTTTGAAATTCATATACTGCAGCTGCCCACTAAAAGTAAATTTTTGCACATACCACAGTCAGCTCTAATTTCTAATGGAAAAGCTTCTCTTTGCAAGCATCAGGTGAGTGGATATATGTAACAGGAGGATACGGTGCTCATTGAGGCAGACAAAGAGGATACTTGTTTCCTGTGACCAATAAATAGCTTGTTTGGACATCGGAAAAATGAAACCAAATTCTTTGCTTCCCTATTCACTCCAAGACAGTTAGCTATTGGCTGTATGCTACTGATGTTGTCTGGGTAATTGAAATAAAAAAAATATAGTTTTAACAGAATAAGAATGCCTGTATGTCTGGAATTAGGAATTAAATTAAGACAAATAATACTGCCATAAAACCATTACACTGCTGTCCAAGATTTTATTTTCTCACAGTTCCCTTTTAAAAAACAATGTCACCAATAAGGCTGCTATAATCTAGATATATTAATAGTATGTTGCAGTTTCCAATAGAAAAGCCAGCCTCATCAGTCTGGCCCAATCATTCATGGCTGAAGTTAGTCAGCTAAGAGTAAGAATTTTTGTCTTGGTGTTGGGATTTATTGTGCACTTTTTGACAGTGACTGCCTGGAAGAAAGCTTGGGCTCATGGGCAGAAAACCAGACTTGGGACAATAAGACTTAGCCACGCTTAATGAAAATAAGTTTCCAGTTAAGAGGCAATTTTTTATTTATTTATTTTGCAAATTTTACAGTAATAGCCTTCACTCTGAATGCAATTTAGAAATGAGACGAGGCTGGTCATTAGGACCTTCACCCAGGATTCAAATGAGGATGGTTCCATGTGTCAGCTAGGCACCTCCCTAAGCCTGTCCCATCCTATTAACCCATCTCCCCTACCAGTATCAATGTCACAGACCTATCAGGACCAGTGGGTTTAATCTTTCAAATTGCAGCCGCCTGGGCTTAGAAAATCCTGCCCAACTCAGCTGCAGCCCCGCACTGTGCCAAGCAGCCACCAGCAGAAGGCAGCAGTACTACTTAGATAAAGGTTATATATATGAGCAGGCACTACCACATGGCAGAAAGCAGTGAGATCTGCGAGAATCTTTCAATGCCCTGCCCTCAAGGCTGAGGAAAGCAATGTCAGGATCCCCTAGCAGAGAAGGTTCAAGGAGCTGTTGTATTAGCAGCTCAAAAGACCGCAGTACCTTTTGTGTCCAAAAAGTGGAGAGGCAACCACACTACATCTCAGGACCAAAATCCCAGTTTCTTCCAGCATAGTTGGCTCTTAGAGATGCAGTAGTGCTTACTACAGAGGAACCTGCAGCTGAGCCATCTGAATCAGTTCAAATGGTAAGTAAATGGCCACCAATTTATCTTTGTATAACTGTTTTCCTTTCTTTAGAGCATCTCTATCATCAGCTTGCTGGAGAAGTGAACTGAGTGACAGAAAGATGAGCTAACACAACATTCAGATCTGCTCCTCCTCATGGCTCCCAGCAATGCCTTCCCCTACTTGGTCTCAGGGAGATGAAGGTCTGATGGCTCCTGCTGCTTTGGTCTCCCAGAGTGGTGGTCATATATAAGCAGCTGCCACCACCACCACTGGGGTAAGGGTGCCCTCTACTGGGAGCTGTTGCTAGCTCAATGAACTTTCGCACCACTTTTGGTGGAAGGTCCAAGCTCAGATAGCTGTAGTTTGGAAAGATTATGTTGTAACCCAAAGAACGATTGCCCTGGTGTATCAGATCAAAGTTACTCCTTGTCACATCAGCTCTGACTGCACTTTTAGAAATCACAAGAAGGGCAGACCCTCTACATGTTCAAAAGTGAAGGGTTGAGAATCAAGTATGGCTGGTTACAGAGTGGAAAAACGGAAGTATCTAAATTTGGTGAAATGAAATACAAGCCAGTGCAGTAGGTATTGCTGCCACAGAACATTCAGAACTTGAAAACCATAAATCCTGAAAAGCTGGTTTCCTAACGACAATGTTTTCTATGAAGAGAAGTTAAGAAATTGCTATAGGAACTTCAGACAATAATTCATACAAAAGATCTGAATAGAGAGGCATCGTTAAGGTCCTATGGTACTACAGTAATTCATACAAAGCCAAAAAGACTGAAATGGTCAATAATAGCAATATCCAGAGCTGAATGAGTGTGTGTTTATATCAAAGACAAGATATGGTGACAATATGGGTCCATTAAAGGAAGAAGGAAGAACTGCATGAGATACCAAAGTCATAAGCAACTGTTTTACTGACAGTACTTCTGAAGAAGTGGAAAGAAACTCCTCAGTTCCTAAGTTTGTGCAGATGACCAGACATCTAAAAGAGGTCAGACAGACATTATCAGAGAAAGAGACCTTAAAAAATATCAACAAGTTTGGGGAAAACAGAGGGGAGTGGCGGGAAAGTGAGAGAAAGTTTGATTGCCTTTGCAACAATTTAGTAAAACCAGTCAAGACAAAGCACTGAACAACAGTTGAGAGAAATTCAATTGTGTCTAATTGTGACTGACAAGACAATTACAGAGAAAAAAAACTGTTTCAGGAAAGTGACTTTGACAAATCTGAAATTCCCATTAAAGTGACAGAACACATATTAAATAGGGCAAATGATTCACTATGTCTTGTACCAATGAAGCTGTTTTCCTCATTACCATTGTCTTCTGAGGATGCTTTGTCTGTATTGCATAATATTGTTTATATGCCATCAAGTTTATGCCCTACCTACTTGATATATCCAGTCTCACTGAGTTCTGATTTCCAAAATAGCAGTAACTCTGAATTTTCTATCTTTTTACATTTAAATTGCTACCAGCGTTAGAAACTTGTTAGAACTTTGCTGTTATTTTTTGTGATGAAAATGGAACGCCATTAATTATGCTTCAGTGTGTGCTTTGTAATATCTAAAAATCCAGTCATTTGAATGATGTACCACAATAAGCTTTTGTTGTGCTTCAGAAAATTAAGAAACTGTTTTTGTCCTTTAAAAAGTAAAAGGATTAAAAATATGGGTTCATTTAATCTGAAAGATGGTGTTGGTACTCTCATTACACACATGTCAAATGAACCACAAAACTACCACCACATCCTTTTCTCTCAGTCAAGAGGCCAAAGAAATAAGAGTACAGTTTTTGGCTAGAAGATTCAGTTTCATTGTAAAAAGTTCCACTATAATTAAAACACTTTACTCTTCTGAAAGAAACAAACTTCCACCATTCAAAGCCACAAAGAAAACCACAACTGAGAAGAAACTTCCTAATCAGATTTTTCACTGTCTCTTAGTGCCTTAGGCGATACCACCCTCATCAATCAAGAAAACCCATTAAAGAGTCTGCAGCAACCAAGATCAGAAAATTGTAGTTTTGTTGTGAACAGCTTACTGTGAAAATGCAGGTGCTGCGGCAGCAGCCCACACAGGCATCAATAGCACTCTGAAATGAATGTCAATTAAAAAGGCAGATGCAGAATGGAGAAATGTTTAAATGATCAAGTACTGGCATAGTGGAGCTAAAATGATGGGAAATTAATGATGCTATTCTTTTAAAGAATAAGGGAATTACAGGACTAGTTACAAAGTCTCATAAGGTCAGCTTACCTTTTCCATTATTCATTGTTTCCCTCCCCCCAAAAATTGGTTGCCAACTGTTAGCCATAGAAATGCAGCTGTTTATTAACACTTAGAAACCTCATTATCCTAGTGACACCCAAGAGCGCCACTGTAATTAATGCCTGTGAGCATTTCCATTATAAACCTTAACAGATACAAATCATTTTTTTCAGGAAACTTGGCCTCTGTTCCTAGAATTATGTGGACAAAAAGCTAAAATGTTTTATCCTTGAAATGAGACTACAGACCTTGCAGAGAACTTCCACTGATTTTGGTGGAAATTTTGCCCACATACTACAGGAGGAGTTTGGTAATTATAAGCAGAACAGAGACCTTACATGGCAAGATATCATTTTCCAGTTGCTTTATGGATTATGGATGAAACACTCCAGGATGGCCATCTGCCTCAGGCCGATGTCCACCTCCAATCCTTCTTCCCCCTCTAAGTTTCAGGTAAAACAGTTAATCTATTTCAGGGAACTTGATGATGGTGGGTTACAGCCATTCTGGTGAAAAATTCTTTCATGTGCTCCCTATGAAAATCCACTCAAATTTGGTCAAGCAGCAAGCCTCAAATAAAGTCCAGTTTATACATGTGAAGACTTACATTTTGTACCTAAATTCTCCAAGGATTCTGTGCGGAGGGTGCATGCTCCAGTCCAGACCCTCACAGCTCCCATCTGAGACAAGGTCATACATGTGCCACCACCCAGAGAAACAGAGTATGTTCCACCCTGGGGCCACAGGTGCAGATCAGAATTTCCCATGCACCTGCTCTTCCTGACTTGTGGGGATTGCTATGGGAAAAGAGGCTTCACCACTGTTTAAGCCTACACAAGGAGGATAAAAAGCCAGGCTTGAATGAGGGTGAGGATGATGGAAATGAGCTGCAAGAAGGAGGGATAGGAGAAGTAGCCGGGAGAAATAAGATCTGAAGAAGTAAGAAGAATTAAGAGGAACTGATTGAGATAAAAGCACGGGCAGTAGTTCTGGGTAGAAAGAGGAGTTGAAAGGAACATAGGAAAATGAATGGAAGGGAACAGGATCAAACAGGTCTCTAAACATGACGAGCACATTCACACGTTCCCCCACACTACCTTGAACTGAACCCAAGACAACTATCTCTGCTCTCTAGCAAATTACCAAAAGGTTTAACAACTAAACTTATGCACCTATCTTTCTAGTGACAAAAACTCATATAGAAGATAAAATCATCTACTACAGGAGTGTCAAAGATACAGGCTCCAGGTTGGATCCAGCCTGTGAAGCCACGTCATTCAACCCCAAGTGCTGGCCCTGGGTCTCGAGTTGACCCACATGTTAGACCGGGACCAGACTGGCCCCACACACCGGTCCTGGGACACACGAGAACCTCCCCCCACATCAGATCCAGTACTCACAGTGCCTGCTTTAGCTGGTCCAGGACACAAGTCACAAGCAGCACCTGCTTCAGCTGGGCCCTAGAATGGGTACCACATGCGGTGCAGTCCTGAACCAGCCAGAGCAAGCGCTGGATCTGAAAGCACTGAGCAGGCGCTGTGCGTGGTGCAGCCCCAGACTAGACGGATCAAACACCACAGGTACTGGATCCAGTTTTGTGGGAGGTGGGGAGGTCTGGCCCTGCAGGCCGGATTGGGCCGGACTGGGCTCACAGCTAAGTGCCAATTATCAGTGTCAGAGAGCCATATGATTCTCCAGGATTAATTCCATGTTTTCTTAAGAAACATTTGCACTAAAAGAATGTTGAAGCTGCAAAGTAAAATGCTCCAAAACATAAAACAGAATTAAGGGTGCCTGTGCAATCCTAAATTTATCCCCCTTGTCCACAAGCATTATGATACAGTCTAATTATACAATCATATATTTTCCTCAGAACCACTTCCTAATTAAGTGTTCAATTCAGACTGTATTCTAGGGATAAAACAGGGTTATATAGTGAATGAGACTGTTGCATGCAAGACTCCAGCCTTATTTGTTGCAAAAGTTTGTTATGACTGAAGCATGGGATTGTTGGAAGAGAAAAGTAGGGTCAGGTAGCTGCTCATTTTAACAAGGAGAATTTAGTAAATATATAACTAAACTCATATTTTGGTCCCATTTATTTAGTCTAGAAATTCACTGCTATGCTTGTACAGTTGTGTTATCTTTAACTTCTCACATCAGTCCCTATTTTTGCCTACAGGCTCTGAATGCAACAGACACATTGCCATCTAGTATGCTTACATTCTATATTGTAATCTCTGTAGGTAGCAAAGTAGGCCTCACAGATAGAGTCAGAAAACCATCAGCAAAACTCCCTGCAGAGGGCAGTGGTAGGAGGAACTTCTACTCACTCAATCCCCACCCTCAAAATACTCATTTCTCATAAACAGTCAATTTAAGGCACAAATTAAGGACAGGTCTACACTGACTCCACAGCAAACCCAGGAGCATACCCAGACAACTCAGGCCTACTCCAAGCATGCCAACATTTGGAAATCAGACAGCATAGTGCAGAGGTGTCAAACTCATTAGGCTTCATGGGCCAAATGAGGGGCACAGGGCCAGGCTGCAGGACAGATCTTGCCCATAGGTAAATCTGAATTGCTGGGCTGGTCCAAAGTGGGCACTGCATGCAGCATGTGTTCTGGACTGGCCCAGCGCACTGCTTGCAATGCACACAGAAGCCCCAAGCACTGTATGCAGCATGTGCTGCCCTAGGCCCACATACAGCATGCAGAGTATAGGGTCAGCCCAGGGCACATGCTATATGCAGTGTGTAGGGCCAGTCTGGGGCGCATGATGCATGTGGTGCCAATGTTGGACTGGTCCTGCATGTCGGATTCAGACCACCCCAGGATCTAGCGCACAGGGATGGCCCAACACAGGCAACACATCCAGTGTGTGCACCTCACCGGCCCAATACACTCTGTGTGTGTGTGTGTGTGTGTGTGTGTGTGTGTGTGTGTGTGTGTGTGTGTGTGTGTAATGGTCTGGCACCAGGTCCAAGGGGTACACAGCACATAGGGCCAGTCCAGGGTGCGTGACAAACAGTGCCAGATTTAGGCTTAACCTACAGCTTAGAGCCTCACAATATGAGGGGCCTCTAAATAAGAAAAAAAACCTGGACATTTTCATTCTAATATGACAAAAATATACATATATATGGCTCCACAGTTATTATTCATATTGAGTTCATACAATAATTCATCTTAAAATTTCATGAAAATCCATTTTCTTGGATTTCGTAGATGAATTTTTATTGAATGGGGCCTCTTAAGCTGGACATGGTTTAGGGCCTCAGCATGTCATAATTCAGCAGTGATGCCAAATGTGGCACTGTAGAGGGACTCAAGCTGAGCAGACACACCCAGGTGAAGCCCAAGGGTTGCACACTCAACAGGTGTCTAATTCCCTTGTTTTTGTATCTTGACCGCCATGACTTGGTATAACTGAAAAAGATGTGAGGAGATGGTACCTGGTAATCTAGGGTTTGTTGAGACGGTATGGGTCACAATGTCCGAGAGTCTTTTGTGGGGCTCCACCTCCCCTACATCTCACCCATGTGTTTTGTCAGTAATTGGAGTAGGTGCCTGATCTCATTAGGCATCTGGTTTCAGTTGTTAGGCGGAAGAGTCCGTGGTTAAAGGAAATGAACAAACAAATATAATTTAAATAATGTTGTCCATGCCTGTTTTAGGCCTTGCTCTGGACCAGCAGCATACCCTGGCTGCCTTTCCCAAGGCGGTTAGGGCTATTCAGGGTTTGCCCCCTTCTATGAGCCCAGACCAAATGGGCCCTGTGATCCTCATTTGGCCTGTTCCGGGGCAAGACCTTTGGGTAATCTGAGGCCACAGGTATTATAAACCCCAGTGGGGCCCCTAAAGGCACCTGACCTCCAACAGCTATGACAGTCAGGGTTCCACAGGGAGAGCCAATGTCTCACTGGTCCTCGATTCCAGGTCCTTGGTTCTGGTGGGGGAATGTGGCATGGGCCAGTGCCTCTGCTAGTGTTCCCCTTCTTCTGGGGCTGGCACTGTCTTATATAAGAAGTTCTGGAATGGCCCACCCCCAGGCGCCCTGTGATTGTTGCCAAGTGTTGAGACCCTAGGAGGGCTCATCAGTCCTTGCACATGTGGCTTCCGGGCTCTAGGTAGCACTGTCTGCTCCGGCCACTTGCCCACTTCTTGGACTGGACCCTGCATCCATGCAGAGCCTGGGTTCCAGCTTTCACTCTGGCCCAGGGAAGAGGCCCACTGAGAGCACATTCCCTGCCAGTTACTCATCCCACCCCGGGAGCAGGGTTCTGGCAGAGTGCCCTGTCATCCCACAGGCTCGCTGCTTTTCCTCTGAGCCAGCTGCGAGTCTGCCAGTGGTCATTGTCCGGTAAGTACAGGGCTCGGTTGAGTCCCTGCTATAGGTACCCATGCCAGACCAGCCCTGCGTACTGGATCCAGCAAAAGCAGCTGGTCTGTGGGGCCCAAACCACACCAACCCCAGATCAAGCATGGAGGTGGTCAGAGACCCACAGACAGCACTGCAGGCTGGACAATATGACTCCAAGGACCGGATCCAGCCCATAAGCTAGATCTTTGACACCCTTGGTGTAACAAGTCTAAAATGGCCCTGAGCACATGCCAGGCACACCCACAACAAAGACTCTGAGAGGCTACAGTGCCTAATTTCAAAGCCTTAGCATACACTGATCAAATAAGCAGGCATGTGTGCAGGCCAGGAGTGATCTGGGCCCTTTTTTCGCGCCGCGGGCTGTGGCCAGCAGCCTGGGCACGCTGGGTCGGAGAAAGCAGGTGACACGCTAGAATTAGGCACGGACACGTAATGGTTGATTCAAGATTGTTTACTTACACCATAGATGGTCGCGGTGTAGGCTGGACAGTTTCCCAGGTAAAGCTCCACTTAAATCCCCGTTTGAGGACTCGGACAAAACTCTCACTCTCACGGAGTTGTCGAGGCTCCGTGGATTCTTGTTTGTGCGCAGGGAAGAGGGATACGTCGAGGATTGCGCTCGGCAACGGGGAGAGGCTAGAGGCTGATCAGACCCCTGTAGCCTTCTTGATATTCACGCTGGGTCCAATAGGCTCCACAGCACTTAGAGATCTTCACGAGACATGAAGTCTCCTCCTCCTGATGTTCATGGAGTCCTCCAACTTGGGCGGAAACCACTCAAGCCTCTTATACGGCTAGCTAGCCAATCGCTAGCTGCCACATGGGAATAATTTAGAACTGGCCAATAGTGGGGCACGAATTTAAATACAAATGGCAGGAACTCCTTGCAACGTGCATTTCTATGCTGCAAAGAAGAAATGCACCCTGCAAAGAAAGCTTCAAACAGTGGGAAAATAATTCAGTGGTGCCAAAGCGCACACAAAAACAAAATCACACCTTTGGGTTGTGACAGCATGGAGTGTTTCCAGATGGCATTCAAAAGCTCAATGCAGAGGTGGTGCAGTCAAACCCAAAGTGGCTTGACTCAAGTCAGAAAGGATGATAGTGAAGAACTGAGCCTAAATCTCTTAAAATCCAGTGGTTTAACTATCAGCTCTCAACTTCCTCTGTTTGGGAATAATCCCAGACTGGAATAATGGCCAGTGCAGTTGTGTTGCCACCTGTATTTCAAGGGGAGGATTTCAGGCCCCAGTGGATTTTCTATAAACATAAATTAAGTTCTTAGGCAGTGTCTAAGGACCAAGGACTTGGCCTTAAATGCATTAACATTGCAATACGGCTGCATAAATCCAGGATGTGGTTAGTTGCCAATGAATACATGCATTAGGTACACAACAGTATAATGTATTCAAGGTACCCATGTTATATACTTATGAACCACTAAATACACAGCCTTGGAATGTCAACATAATACAACGGCTCTGGTATTTTATTTTAAACAGATATTTCCACACAACTACTAGAAATAACTCCTTTGGAGAGAGAAAGGGAAATGCACATTTACATTTTTTCTCTTGAAACATCAGTATATAAAATGTTTCTTTTTCTTCTTCCCAACCCCCACCCTAAAAAGGAGCCCAGATTCTGCCATGTCCTTTACCAACTTTTCTCTGTTGATTCACAGTTTAGCAAAGGGTTTATTCCTTCTTTTAAAAAGGCTAAAGCAGAGTTTATTCTGCTTTTAATTTAGCCTTTCTTCACAAGAAAATGAATGGAAAAGCAGTCCAGATGCCCAGGAAGAATTGCTGAACAAGTGGCATCTGGGCTGTAAAAGGAATTTCAAAAGCAACTCTCTCTCTCTCTCTCTCTCTCTCTCCATCTAAAAACTGCATGCAAGCCCCAGGGATGGATTAAGGCTAAGCATGGTCTGGATAATCTACAAAAGCAGGGCCCCAATTGTAAGTGGGAGGGTGGCAGCAAAACACTTGGGAGCCTGGACATTCCCAGAAACTTAAGGGCCCTCTTTGGAATGCAGAGCCTGAATTGACAAATCTATTCAATCCTGCCTTAATCCACAGCTGGAGAGCTCAGTAGCTGCTGCCCCCAACTGTGCTTCTGTGATGGCCCAGGTGGTTTCAAGTTAGAAAAACTCTTTAAACTGAAATAAAAACAATCCAAAGCATTAGACACCTCTTGATTTAGACTTTCTAGTAAAAACTGGGAGTTAAAAGTGGTCAGACCACCATGGAGACACAGCAGACAGCTAAAGGAGACAAGAGAGAGAAGGGAGGTTGCCTAATAAAGGTGAGCACAGGTGGTAGGGGGAGACCTGGAATCAGGCAACTATTTCCTTTGAAATCTACTTTTGATGACTGCACTCACGGTTCCCCAGGTGGCCAGGCCACTTTCAATAGTGTTTCTATTAGGGGAAAAAACTACAGTAGATCAGTAGCATCAGTTCCCAATTTAGCTTTCCTTCTTTCCTTTACAACAGCAAGTCAATGGTAAAAGTAGACAAAGCACCAAGAAATCATTGTTGAGTGCAGTGGAAAGAAAGAAAACTGTTTTGCTGGAGGAAAATATACTGTGTGCCAGGAGACAGAATTACAACCCTATAGAACTATTATTTGGAAATGATTAATAGAAAAGGGTTTTTCACTATATTAACCCCGCCCCACTTACTATATAGCCAGTATCATCATGAATCCATGGCGACATGATGGAAAAACCTCAATATTAGTTTCATAATTTGCATGTTATCAGCAAAAATGCTTAGTTGGAGTATGAGAATACTATTTTGGATGGCTGATGAGTGTTCAAACTTTAAGTCAAAGTCAAAATCGGCATAGCATGCGATTGGCATGCTAAATACCAGGCTAGTAGAACACTTATTGCATCACACATCTTCCATTCATGCTGCATTAAAAAACTATTTCAGAAGTGCTTCTCTAGTTCTTTAGGTATAATGTTCCTATTCTGTAAACCCAGACTCCAGAGCATCACAAACCCAGCAGCAACAAAGACTTTGCAGGAGACATTAATGGCCACATCTTATCTTGTAAAATGAGGTAAGTGGGACCACAATACTGGGGTTTTTTGTAAGTAAAAATAAACCAATAATGGCTAACAAAGAACAGAACAGAACAGAAAAGAAAAAAGACGCGCTAAAAATGGAGAATTAAAACATGAAGAAAAAGTTATCAGTGGAAAAAACAGTACTGCGCAAGGTTTTTCAATGATCAATTTTTCATTGTTATATAAGCTACCTTTTTCAAAAAACAAGCATTCAAAGGAGTAGGCAAAAAATTAAAATTTGAGTGTAATTATAGACCTGCCTATGCTGACTGATGAAAAGAACCATTGTTGCAGGAGAGTTATAAATAAAAGCTACACATCCTTGCCATTAGCATTTCCAACCACAAGAACCTTTAAAATGAGAGAAAATAAACATTTGGTTTAAAGTTTTCAGCTCAAGTAGTGTTAGTCAAACATTTCTGCTCTTGTAGTAATTTTAAGAAAAGAGATAGCTGAAAAAGACAATGAAAAGTAACTGCAATAATCCTGAATTTTGTTTAATCATTTTCCTCAGCACCCAACTTAAAAACTGTGGTTCAGAGAGCATTTCTTTTAATACAGTAACTCAGATTCTCCAGGGTTCTCTCCTACAGTGATGTTTTAGCATTCTTATATTCTGATTTAAGTATGCCTGCACAGCAATAAAAGTCACAATATTGTAAATCATTTTATCTTGAAGTGTCTGAATTAAACTTAGAGGCAACTGATTTTTATATCTGCAGTGACATCTAGTGTTCAGAAACAAAAAATGCAGTGAAATAGGCTTTTAGAAATAAAGAGAAGTTATGGTATTTATGTTTAAGATTCAAACAGAAGATACTAACTATAAAAAAGGGAATGGTGAAACTGGTAGTATATAATATGCTGTCCTACACAGGAAGGAAGTTGAAAATAGTAGAAAGAATCAGCCAGTTAAAGTAACAAACAACAGCTGACGTGCTCAGGAAAAAAAAGTATGTGGAGTTACGTGAATTGTATCTTATAAAAAGCATATATTTATTAATCTAATAAAACTATCTAGTTCTCAATAGGAAGATAATCAATATTTTAACCAGTGTAATAATTAATATATGTCTAGCCAACAGCATTTTCAGAGAAATAAGATTCACTAGAATAGTCTTCAAAAACAATTTAAGCTTTAACTCGCGTATTTATTTCTTTTAAAACAAGTACACATGCATGCCTAAAATAGTTTAAAATTTTATGCTGTTTAAAATACAGAATAATACACATACCCATTTGTATATAAAAAATGTACTCTACCACACCTCCCATTTTTCATTCAGCTTGTAAATATTTGCAATTTAGGCCCTGTGTCTTCCACTGCCCTTAATGGAACTTTCTGAAATTTCTGCACTTATCTGGGTGTTTATAGGATCAGAGAATTACACTATATATTTTAAGCTTCAGCACTTCAACAACTTTGTTATGGAACACGTACTGAAAAACGGTGCTTTTCTGGTTGCTAAAAATGCTCACAAAGCGTTGCTCTACTTACACTGCAATCCATGAAGGATTATCACCAGTTTGTGATGGGAGATGCACATTACCAGCTTTACTGCTAATGTTTTAAAAAGTTTATCGTTTGTACTACTTCTGTACTAGAAGTCTTTCTTACATAGATCTCTAATTTTTTGGCTAAAATGGATGCGAAAGCTTTCTATAAGCATACAGGATATTGTCTGATGGGGTGGTGCTTCTTAACTGAGAAGCAATTAAAAGAGTTAAAAGAAAATAGAGCAGGAAGAGATTTAAGGCTGTGTTTCATTCTTGGTTGTTGTTTCTATTGTTATCCCAGTTATTGCTGCTATTGTTGAGGAATAAAGGAAGAACAAGTGTGTGCTGTAAAAGTGAAGCAAGAATATAGGCTGGTGGCGCTCTGAACAGAGACATGAGAGCAGGGATCAGGATGAGTAGACATCCTAAGTCCAGGAAGAAAAGAATGAGGATAACAAGAGGAAATTAGAACTCAGACTGGCAAAATGAGATAAGCTCAAAAAAAAAAAAAAAAAAAGGAGAAAAGAAAAGCAAATAGGAAAAAGAAAAGATTGGAAAATAACTGAATAAGGAATAGAAATATGCCTTGAAATGACAATGGACAAATTCAGGAAGTAATGTAACAAAGGAAGTGAGAGAGTAAATTAGTGTTCAGAGACAGATACAGTATTATGGTGGAACAGAAAATTAACGGGGAAAGTAGAAAAACAAAGAACTGGATACAAATATTAAGGGACTCACAATCCCAGTGAAAGGAAGAAAAGTAGCAATGTGTAATATGGAAGATCTATTGGCAAAAGAACTGATGTTTTAGTACTATAATCGTAGCTGTGGTTTAAAAATTCGATATATATAAATGTGGTTAGGCAAAATCTGTGGATCACTGTAAAGTTGTCGTGCCAGGGTTTATTATGCAACTATTATCAAAGGGATGAGACGGGATATTATTAACATAATGAATACCCTATTGAAAATGTAGTGTTCTATGATCAAAGTCAAAATAGCTTTGGCTTGTTGTCCTGCTATCCTGTTTGGGTAGGACTGAGGGTTATAAAAAGGTAGTTTCCCTGTGCTTAGGTTCAACAACTCTAGGAGAGGGAGAAAAAAAAGTTGAGTGTGTTTTGTACAAGTCTACTTCCACATGGGGGATGACTGTCTACACAGCAGCGCATCTGAGAAGGACCTGCAGGTTATAAGGCATTACAAACTCAACCTAAGTCAGCAACATGAAGCTGTTGTAGAGCATCAAATGCAGTTTTTGGATTGCACTGATAGAAACAGCAAGACACGGAAGGTGGAAGTATCACTCTTCTTCTCAGTACTGGTTAAGCTTCAACTGAAATATTATATCCAGCTTTGGGCACCATATTTTCAAGAAGGATACAGAGAAATTGCCGGGGATTCAGAGGGAACCAGAAAAAAAAGAAAAAAAAAGGAGAGCTGGAATGCAAGCCATATGAGCAAAGGTTTAAGGAGTGAAGGATTTTTTAAATTCCAAGAAATGGAGATAAGGATGGGGACATGATAGCAGATATCAAATATTTGGAAGAAGATGGAGAACAGAATATAGGGAAGTACACAAGACAGTGGATTTAAACTACAGCAAAGCAAATGTAGATTAACCAGAAGAGAAATTTCCTAACTGTTAAACAGAATACATGGGTTAGGAAAGTTGTGTAATCTCTTTCATTGGAGAGTTTCAAAAAGAGGCTGGATAGGCATTTATCTGGGATAGTTTACAAATAGATAATATTGTATTTAAAGCCTTTCCATACCTTCCAACCATAGGATCCTATTACAATATTTACTCAAATCTAAGACAACCCTGAATTTAAGACAACCCTCAGTAATTAGATTTCTATACATAGAAAATTATAAATCCGTTATAATTTTCCATGTATAGACTCTAATTATTGGGCAGTCATCTTTAATTTATCCATCCCACTGTTACAGGGGAGCAGGCAGTGAGGAAGCAGGTAGTGTAGGTCAAACACCTTGCCCCCTGTTTGTTCCTGCCCTCCACCACCTTTGCCCCCTGCCTGCCCCCCTGCAGCCTTAGGCCCCCCATCCCCTCAGCTTCTGCTCCCCCTTCTCCCCACACTTGCTTCCCCACTCTCCTCCAAGTCTCTGCTCCATGTCAGCAGGCTTTGTCCCTGTACTAGCCTGGGGCACTCAGCAGGGCCCCAGTCTGGCCCTGTAGCAGCCATGCAGCTGTGCAATGCTGCTATGGGTTGAGCTGAGACCATAATTAAGTGCCCCAGGCTGCAGCATGGGCATAGCCTGTCAATGCAGAGCAAGGATGGTTACGGAGGGGTGGAAGGAAAGGGAGAGGGGCAGGTGCGGGAGCAGAGGCTGCATGTGAGGAGGGGAAGATGGGAGAAAGAGGCTGCAGAGGGAAGATGGCAGGGTAGCGGGGAAGGTGGGTGGGAGGCACACAGCAGCTATGGCTATGGCCCTGACCCCTGGTAGGGGCTGGAACCCAAGCCACAGCAGCGGTCTTCTCCCCTCCCTCCCTCCCTCCACCCAACCCAACCCAACCCAACCCAACCCAACCCTCTCTCTGCCTCATCCTAAGATGATGGGCTTTTCCCCACCATGTTAAATGGGGGGGGGAGGGGCAGAAATCTCATCTTAGAATCAATAAAATATGATAATCATGCTGACTTATGAGTGGATTTAATTGTTTCTAAGGTGCATCTCATCTACTGTGACAAAGAATTATTCATAATAAAAAACAAACCTGTTGCATCTTGGTATTTTGGGGGGAAGAGAGAGAGACAATGCATTTCTCCCACTTAATCCTCAAAAAGAAAAGTGGAAAAAATATGGATTTTTGGACTAACATGTAAACAAAAGACACAAAAGGAAAAATGGGATGTAGAGACCAGGTGCTCCACATCTCGTTTGCACAGCATGTGATCAAGTGCTAAAGCAGAATTACTATTGATAAAAATAAAGCTATAATCACTAAATTCAACAGGGCAGACTCAGAAAATGGAACATGTAATTAAACTACTGAGTGGGATAATTACATGAGAAATCAAGGTACAGGTCTCAAGTTCTTTAAAGACTATCTGTAAGTAAACCACTGTACCTCAATGTAAGTCATCTAAATTCTCCCGCATTGAGTTCACTGCGTAAATCAGAATCCAAGGCAGGGAAATGAACTAAAAGGTTATTAAAACATTTTATGAATGTTCAGAAAGGTGCGTCTGATTTAGATATAGATATGCCAGAAAATTAAAAAATGACATGGAACACAAAAGGAAAAACTGAGCATGTAACTGACTTGCAACACAAAGAATCAAGTTATTTTTTTAATTTCAATCAATGCTGAAAAAGTGAAAAAGGAAAAAAAATCTCAGAATATATTCCTCAATATGTATTTAAAGAAGTTTAAGATAAGATTGAGTTGTTAGGTTACTAAAGGTTAGTGGAAGAAATTTGAAACAAGAGGACAATAGTCAAATGCCTGAAACGGAAAAGATCTCTAGAAGAATGACAACATATTTTGTCAAATGCAGAAGCTACATCAGAAGTAGTATTGTACCAATTAAAGGAGAGAGACAGATACAAATTCATACTTGGATGGTTATACTAATAATCTGAGCATTTCAGAATGAGAATGGGGCACAGCCAAAATAAATCACAGAACTACAATTCTAACTTCGGAATTAACAAAATCCTAAAGTTAATTAGGGATGAAATCATAAAATGCTTAAGCATTACATTGAAGGCAGCATTGTTTTATAATATGGATATCTTCTTTTGACAATTCTGTTGACATTTGGGAAGATACCCTAAAACAATAGGGTTTAAGCAGTCAAATTCATTTCAGAGTAACATTTAATAGAATATTGAACACACAAAAGGTTTCCTTAAATAAACAGTACTAAGGGTAGAGTCTAACACCTAGATTATGTAAATCAGATTGTTATGCTAAATAACTGCAAGCTGGTCAAGTTCAAGTATGACAGCGAGTGGAAAAGCCACAATGATCTAAATCAGAAAAATACTCCTCAGTTTATACATATGAATAATACTAAGAAGTCAACATGCTTCAAGGGTAACAGATGCTCTTTAAGGGAAAGAAATAATCTCAAAAACAATTTATGGACTGTCCTCTTAATCTTAACATTATGGAAAATGGTATGGAGTTTGACATGATACACCAGAAGCTAAAACGGTGGCTATATGGAGTTTTTTGTTTGATTTCTTTTAAATTAATGCTGTATTTGTTGAGGGAATCGTGGATTTATGCATGTTACTGAACAGACACTGTGTAAGAGAAGGGTGTGGGATTGGGAGACGGAGGGAGAAGCAGAGGCAGAGCTGGAAACGGAGGCCTCTTGCTATCTACCTGCAGAGGCAATTCTTCAGAATTAAGAGAAGGGAACACACTCCATATCTACCATTTTTCAGGATTCAGCATCTATTGACAGAAGGTACAGGAGGATCCCTTGTACATGGGCAGATGATGTCAGTCGGATACAGTACCAAACTCAACAAGATCAGAACCAAATCCAGAAAGATCAAGAAAGAATGTGAACACCACTGATAATATATATGAGTCAGATGGTCAAAGCAGCAAATGAAACAAATATCAACAGTTTACAGAGCTGCATACAGGATAGAGACTGAGCACTACAAAACCTATTTAAAGTTGAACACACACAACCACAGAAACTTGCGCACACGATTTTCTATCCATTCCAACTGCCATGCTTTGAGCTGAAAACCATTTTCCATTGAAGTATGATCTTTACAAGCTAAAAACTTAATAAAGCAATCACCATTTGGAATAAAGCTTTCCATGCCCAAATACTGAATCAGTTTGGAAGGTCTGAATGTATTCTCTTCAATTATTTTAGAATTAAATATGAATAAATGTAACCACTGTATTATGAACACAATTAAAAAATACCCAAACTATAACATTTTGAACCCGTTATGTAAATATGTCTTTAAAGTGTTATAATGTATTTGCTAAAGCTGAAAAAAGTGATTCTTTATCAAATTTCACCTTTGAAAATGCATATTCAAGTATAATAAAAGTAGGAAATTCTAAAGTGCTGTTACCTGAATTTGCATGTGGTGGACACATGTGAGAAGCTAGTGAACAACTTGGCTGCTTAACAGTTTTGGAACAAGAGGAAGATGGGTCTTAGAAGTGCAAAGAAAATTTAGTTCTACAAACTTCCTAGGAAAGTAGAGTGGAATAGAGCAAAAGATTCACTTCTCTTGGTTTGCAAGCAATGCTCCTGTTGATACAACGCAGCATGCTGTTGGGGTTTGTTTTTTGGGGGTTTTTTTTTGGGGGGGGGGGGGAGGGGGGTTGCAACAAAAGCACACTGTTGGCTCATATTCAGTTCATTGTCCACT
Organism: Alligator mississippiensis; assembly: GCF_030867095.1. Classification (NCBI taxonomy): domain Eukaryota; kingdom Metazoa; phylum Chordata; order Crocodylia; family Alligatoridae; genus Alligator; species Alligator mississippiensis. Next base: position 218,594,660 of record NC_081824.1, on the reverse strand, counting down.
GTAACCTCCAGGTCCTTATCTGCAGTACTGCAGCCCAGCCAGTCATTCCCCAGTCTGTATTTGTACATATAGTTATACTGTCCTAAGTGCAGGACTTTGCACAGGTCCTTGTTGAATCTCTCTGAATGATTGCGAACCATTTTTTCAGTCTATCCAGGTCATTCTGAATCCTAGTCCTGCCCTCTGGAGTATCTGCAACTCTGCCCAACTTGGTCTTGTCTACAGATTTCCTAATCATGAGGTCAATCCCATTGTCTGCATCATTAATGACTATATTAAACAATACGAAACACAGGCCGAAGCCCTGGGGAACCCCACTTGATACCTCCTCCCAAACAGATATTGATCCTTAAATGACTATTCGTTGGGTGTAATGATCCAACCAGTTATGTATCCACCTTACTACTTTCATCTAGTCTGTATTTCCTGAGATTGTTAATAGGAATGTCATGGGAACAACAGCTTCATGTTGCTGACTTAGGTTGGGTTTGTAATTCCTTTAACCAGATCACCCCTAAGCCTGCGCTTTTCCAGGCTGAAGAGTCCCATATCTCTCAGCCTCTCATCATAAGGTCTGTTTTCCTGACCTCTGATCATGCACATAGTTCTCCTCTGGACTCTCTCAAGCTTCTCCACATCCTTTTTGAATTGTGGGGCCCAAAACTGGAGGCAGTACTCCAGCTGTGGCCTCACCAAGGCCTAGTACAACAGGAGAATGACGTCCTGGGATCTGATTGAGAAGCATCTATGGATGCAAGCCAGTGTTTTGCTCGCTTTACTAGCCGCAGCATCACATTGAAGGCTCATGTTCATCTTGTGGTCAATCATGACCCCCAAGTCCCTTTCGTCTGTAGTGCTAGCCAGCGAAGATCTGCCAAGCCTATAAGCATGTTGTGGGTTTTTCTTTCTAAGGTGGAGAACCTTGCATTTTTCAGTGTTAAACACCATCAGGTTCTCGTCCACCCATTTCCTGAGCCTGTCAAGGTCAGCCTGGATCGCCCTCCCGTCCTCAGGTGTGGATGCTTTACCCGAAAGTTTGGTGTCATTGGTGAACTTGGCCAGTCTGCTTCTGATGCCAATGTCCACATCATTAACGAAGATGTTGAACAATATAGGCCCAAGGACAAAGCCGAGGGACCTCACTGGTCACAGCACACCATGATGATTGACTTCCGTCAACCACCACCCTCTGGGTCCGACCACAGAGCCAATTTCCTAGCAAGTGGACCATGGTGAAGCTGAGGCCACAGTTGGCCAGTTTTGCTAAAAGGTCATCATGGGATACCAGACTGAAGGCTTTTTTAAAGTCAAGATATATGACATCAATCTCTTTCCCCTTGTCCAGGTGATAGGTCACCTGTCTGTAAAAGGAAATAAGATTGGTCAAGCAAGACCTACCTGTGACAAACCCGGGGTATAGTTTCATGATCACTGGAAACTACTGCATAGGTTCTTTTCTCCCCTGCTCTCCATAGAGGCAGCACTCCCCAAACTCCTATTTTCCCTCCCAGGATATCCCCGCTGGCTACTGGGGAAGAACTGAAGGCGCCCAATTCCCTGAAGACTCTACTGACAAGAAAAATTTTCCCAGTTCCCCCATTCTTGCCAACCACAGTCAGGCTGCCAAAGAGCATGAAACTTAATAAACAAAAAACTCATGACTTCGTAACATTTTGCATTCCATTTGCAAAATGTACATTCACTTGTGATAGTACTAATGCAGCCCATGACATCTGTAACCAAGTTAAAGCTGTAAGAGAAATGTAAACCTGGCCAATTATCCAAAGCCAAAGTCAAATAGTCCAGAAATTATGTAAAGGTAACAAGCTAATAAACTTCCATGCACTGTCCACAACAGAATTCATTATCGTGAGTCTCCTTTACTCAGCAATGGAAAAGAGGTAGGCCTAGAAGGCTGAAGACTAAGAAATTTGGACTTCTACAGACATAGGAAGAAATAAGCTTCCAAATCTGTACTGGAGAATGCCCCTGTCAATCACGTCTCTAATACTGATAAGCCTTGAGCTCAGGCATCAATCTTGCCTGCAATTACAGCACGATGTGCAGAACAAAAGCCCATCTCTTAGACAGAAAAGGTCCCAGGACATTTAAGGCTCTATAGGTCATCAAAAACAGTATTTGAAAAAAAAGAAAAATCAATCCAGAAACTAAAAAGCAGTTCAGAGACTTCATGACAAGAAACATCTCTTAGCACACAGACCACTGAACTCCGTGCCAGCTGCTATTTCCAAACTACATTTGGATCAAATATATAGATTTCAGACTACTCCTTTAGATAAACTTATGAAACGTCCCCTTCTCACCCAAATCCTAGCAAAGTAACTTAAGAACACCATAAAGACAAGACAGGAAAAAGAAATATGCACCAAGCGGTGTAAAACACAGCAGATAAGAGAGCATGCCTCTTACTGATTTCCATTTTTCCAGGACAAGGTGAGAGTTTTACTGACTGCTTATGGCCAGACACTAAAATATAAAATGGCTAAATGTATGCAAGTGTAGAATACAAAGGCAGCCAGGAATTAATCTAATAAAGGTTTAGAACCACTAGAATGAACAGAAATCTGGCTCTGTGTTTTGTAGTCTTGTGTATTCAGCTGTGTAGCAAGCACAGTTTTCCATAGTTTAGGCAAGTTGTTCAATTAATGACTTTTTATAATTCTGTACTTTCTGCCGAGATAACTGAAGACTCAGTGCAATTCCTACATAACCGTATAAAATGACAGACATTCCATATGCTACGCCATACCAATTTCATGTAGTCAACTATCACACTCTTCTATGTGACAATGAAAAAAAGCTAAGTTAAAAGCAAGAGGATAATGAAAGAATCCCAGTTTAACTAATGCATAGAACACCATGCGAAAAGCTAATAATGGAAAATTGAACCAAAAGTCTCTGAGGAATATGCAAATATTAATTCCCAGCTCAATCTCTGGACAGACATTAAACAAAATCACTCCATTCTGTCATGCCATCTGCCAGGCAGATTCCAATTCTGCACTGCACTCCAAACTACTTATTATTTATTTTGAAGCATAGAGCTATCAGAGTTATTTGGAAATCAGCTAATTCACTCCTGAGCCTCTTATTTCTTATGATGTAAAATTAAAAGTATTAAAAAGTGATGCAAGTTAAATGAGGAGATTGAGTTCTGGTATCAGTTCCTTGCTTGAGTTACACTCAGAACTTTCCAGCAACTGCACATTCAGCATATGCAGTAATATAGTATAAATGACTTATAATAAACTTTGTTTATAACAAACCATTGTTTCTACCAACTCTAACAGCAGAAAGTGACTTCATTACGATGCACCAAACTGTCTAACCCTATTAGAAAAAGCACCCTCTTTTAACTTTTCTCCCAGTCCCTTGGGTTTTTATTATTATGAGGTTATACTGTCTATCCAGAAATAAAATGAAATTTAATGTCACACAACAATATTTCACAAGAAACATTATGTTAGATTCTATAAGAGATAAGATGGATATAGATTCTTAAGCTTAAATCTGAAAATACAGGAAGGGTAGTTTGTTAAAGTATCCAACCAGACCATCACTATCACCAATAGAAAGAGCAGCAGAAACATCTAGCAAAGAAGAATGAGACAAAAGTTTACATTAAGGTTTCCCAGCTCTGATTATAAACAACAGTTATGATGATATTCACAGAGGCCAAGAGAAACTAGGTGATGCATTAAAAGTCTCCTGTCAAGCTTACAAAACTTTTTTTGAATTCAAGTGAATAGAATGGATGTGACTCTTCAGATATGTTATCAAATGCAAAATAATTTCAAAACACTTGCAAGACCATCACTTCAAGCGGCAAAGGCTTTCATATAAATCTTGATCGTTAATCTTTATGTAGTCTGTCATGGAGTAGGCAATAGAAACAAAATGAAAAATATTAAAAAATTAAGCTTGGAAAGTCAGATAATGGTAGACTATAGTGCAAGTCTCCATTGTAATGACTGCTACTGAATACTTCCAGATTCATACATAAAAAAAATCCAGAGACAAATCCAAAAGTCTGTCACAGCATCTACTAACATAACACAAAGTAAAATGTGCCAGCTGCTGTCATGGAACAAGTCAGCAAAAAGGGAGATAGATGAAGCTTTTTCTTCAGATTTGTTTTCATAGGCAACACAGTAAAAGATTCAGCATTTGAAACAGTCAAGTAGACTCACCCCTTTTGCAAGGTCCAAAATGGAAATGATCCAGCATAATCAGAAAAGTGTTTGTTTGCTTTTTGTTGTTTTTTTTAACTGAAAAATCTAAATCCCAAATAAATGCATCAGATTTAGGACCAGTAAGTTTTGTTTAGTAAGAAAGAATAGCATTAAAGAAAAACTCCATATCTGCAAGACTAGTTAAATATTATCAAATAAGAAAATCCTTACTTTTAGGATGTTCTGAGTTTCATTCCACTTATTTGTCCACTCTTTGGTAAGCTCCTGTACCTATAAAAATAAAATTAAAAAGATAATTTTCTATATTAAAATAAGGCTTTTCTTTGGAATACCAGTAACTTTCAAAGTTTTACATAAAAAAAACAACTAAGGGCATTAATGGATATTTTTCCAACTTGTTGCAAGATTCTCTAGTAAAGCAAATTATCAAACTGAGAGGAGGCCTTCATATGTAGAAGTATTCTTCCTGTTGTAACTTATTCTAGTTCAGATAATATTGGGCTAATAGTCCAGCTCAAAATATTTCACAGTGGTCACATAACTTCTACAAAACAAAATAAGGTCTATGTTACTCCCATACTTGTTTTTAACTGTTTATTTCTACAATATACAAGATGATGAAAAACAGTATCAGTGGTCTCTCATACTTCTGATTTGTATTTTTTTTAGCGTGGAAAAGATATTTAGATTATGAAAACTCTGATTTGCAGTGTTACATAAAAACAAGGAACTAGGGACATAGTCATTTAAAACAATGGCAGGTGTTTTCAGAACAAATGAAAGAATTTCATACGGTACTTAAATCAACCCTATGAATTCTTGCAGTGACAGAGAGAGTCAAACACTGCAGCTAGATTTAGAAATGAGCAGAGAATTACGATCAATTGTAATCATGATAATGTACATTCATATACAGGGTATAATTCATTTTAAAAAGGTTCTTTAAAGGTCATACATTTGTACAAACATTTTCACAATATTTTTATATACATCTTGTACAATAGGGTATGGGATTTATAGTCATTTAATACATAAGTACTATACAAAATAAAGAATATACACATACCAGCTTTTTAGATGCATGACTCAACAAATCAGGAGTTTACTCTGCATCTCTGTATAAGAATATGCCTGTTCTACATTTTACTATGTTCTTTACCTCATAAATTTAATTCATAACCAATACTCCAAGTGAAGGTTATATTCAATATTTTTATTTAGATAGCCTTCATCCCAGGCTCCAAAAATTGCTGCCATAATATATGAAAGGTTGTAGATATTATAAATTGTTCACAGACCTGGAGCACAGCTGTTATTCCCAGACAACAGAAATATCTGTAATATACTTACCCCCAGTTTTTTCTGGAGTTCAACATATTGCTGGAATTCAAGGGTTTATATACATCTTTTCCCACTTGAACCTACCTTAGCGATGAACTGCTTAAACACAAGACCAAACGGTTATGCCTTCCAAAACTCATATGTATATTGGTTATGAAATAGTAATGGTTCCCTACTCATTTCTGCCAAATGGACCTTCTCTTGACATGCAACCCCCTCCCGCTAGTCCACTGCTAGGGCCTTTGAAGCTAGACTACCAATTAAACTGCACTGTATGGAAGTTATACAATTATGTCCAACTGCCCTTGTCAAGGGAATAAACTGAAATCACCTGGTGTATTTTCACTTGTAACTCAGGATTTGAGAGACAAATGTATTATCTTTTCCGCTCTATGTGCCTTGTGGGTCTTCAGTACTGACAATCAGACTAATACTCTTGTCAACAATTTTCTAATTTTTTTAAAGAAACTATTAACAAGTGATTATGTTCATCACCTCTGTATTCAAATGCTTTTGGAGAATTTTTAATGCATAGAAGTTATTTAAAACTGGTACTATAAAACAGCAGTCAACTCATTAAATCAAAGAAACCTACCATACATTTGTCAGTTAATTTAAATATGGTAATAAAGTCTTTAGATCTGTAGAAACAAATCCATTATTATAACCATTCAACTATAAAAAAAAAGCTGTAACCATTGTAATATCTGCTAAGAATTTTCAGTAATCCAGTAATTATGCTTGTAGCAATTATCTTAAATAGTAATCACATAACGTGCTAATGAGGTTGACAAAGGATAATAAAATATGCTCCATATACTTCCCACGCAGAGAGGACAACATTTCTGAGCAGGACAAGCAATGATTACTGCCAGAGCATGAATAATATATTATAATTAGCTTACATTCAGCAGTTTCTACTATCCAGCTAAATATTCACAAGAAATATAAATACTCCAAGAATATGCACCACACACACATGCATGCACACACCCAGCCAACAGCAAACTGGTTTGTATTAACATGAATGTCACTTGGGGCCTGAGAAGCAAGACTTACAAAGAAAGGCTGAAATAACTAGGGTTATTTGGAGAAAAGAAGACTGAGGTCAGATTTGATAACAGTGTTCAAATACGTAAAGGGCAATTACAGAAAGGATGGAGATGGGTTTTTTCTGGGGCTGTATGGAACAGAACTAGGAGAAATGGCCTCAGACTTCAGAAGAAGAAATCAGGCCAGAAATTAGAAGGAACTTTCTGACTGTAAGGGTGGTCGAGCACTGGAAGAAGCTATCTAGAGAAATTGTAAAATCTCCATCCTTCAACATTTTCAAGAGCAGGTTAGACAGACATTTGTCTGGGATAGTTTTGTCAGAAATGATCCTGCCTTGATCAGAGGGTTGAACTAGATGACCCTGTGAGGTCTCTTCCAGCCCTACTTTCTTATGAGCCTATGTATGCGCTCTACTTTCCTATATAGTTTCATAGTAGGTAGGGTTGGAAGGGACCCGAGCAGATCATCAAGTCCGACCCCCTCCCATGGGCAGGAAAGAATGCTGGGGTCAAATGACCCCAGCTAGGTGTCTATCTAGCCTCCTTTTGAAGACCACCAGGGTAGAAGCAAGCACCACTTCCCTTGGAAGTTGGTTCTAGATCCTAGCCGTCTTGACTGTGAAGTAGCGCTTCCTGATGTCTAGCCTGAACCTACTCTCCATCAACTTATGGCCGTTATTCCTTGTTATTCCCAGTAGTGCTTGGGGGAACAGGGACTCTCCCACTGCCTGCTGGTCTCCCTTGGCCAGTTTATAGATGGCCACCAAATCCCCTCTCAGCCTTCTCTTGTGGAAGCTGAACAGGTTCAGGTCCCTCAGCCTCTCCTTGTAGGGCCTGCCCTGCTGCCCCCTGATCATGCGAGTGGCCCTGCTCTGGACCCTCTCCATGTTGTCCACATTCCTTCTGAAGTGCGGCGCCCAGAACTGGATGCAGTACTCCAACTGCAGTCTGACCAATGTCATATAGAGGGGGAGGATCACCTCCTTGGACCTGCTCATGATGCATCTCTGGATGCATGACAAGGTACAGTTGGCCTTCCTGACTGCATCCCCACATTGGCAGCCCATGTTCATCTTGGAGTCTATAATAACTCCAAGATCCTTTTCTGCCTCTGTGCTGACAAGAAGGGAGTTCCCCAGCCTGTAGGTCTGCTGCTGGTTCTTTCTCCCTAGGTGCAGTACCCTGCACTTATCAGTATTGAATCCCATCTTATTCTCATCCGCCCACCCCTGTAACCTGTCCAGATCCAATAGCAGCCTCTCCCTCCCTTCTAGCGTGCCCACTTCTCCTCACATCTTAGTGTCACCTGCGAATTTGAGCAAGGTGCTTTTCACCCTCTCGTCCAAGTCACTGATGAGGACCGAGCCCTGGGGGACCCCACTGCCCACATTTCTCCAAGTTGAAAATTACCCATCTACCATCACTATCTGGGTGCAGCCATCCAGCCAATTGGCAACCCATCTGACTGTGTAGGCATCGACACCGCAATCTCCTAATTTTTTTAACAAGAATGAGGTGAGAGATAGTGTCAAAGGCCTTCCTAAAGTCCAGAAAGACTATGTCCACCGCGACACCTGCATCCAAGGATTTTGTGACCTGGTCATAGAAGGCCACCAGGTTGGTCTGACAGGACCTGCCTCTAATGAACCCATGTTGGTTGCCCCTAAGCATACGCTCCCCTGCTTGCCCCTCGCAGATGTGCACCTGGATGATTTTCTCAAAGAGCTTCCCCAGGATCAAGGTAAGACTAACAGGCCTATTATTTCCTGGGTCCTCCTTCCTCCCTTTTTCGAAAATGGGGACCACCTTGGCCCTTTTCCAGTCCTCTGGCACCTCACCAGAGTACCACGAGTGCTTGTAAAGCTGTGCCACGGGTCCCGCAATGACCTCTGCTAATTCCCTCAGCACTCTGGGGTAGAGATTGTCAGGACCTGCTGATTTGAACACATCCAGTCCCACCAGAAAGAAGTTCCCTGACTCTGACCCTGGGCATGGCTGCACCTCCCCTGGGAACACCGGGGATCCTGGTGAGGGGGATGACCTGGTCCCTGCTCAGAAAAATGGAGGCAAAGAAATTGTTAAATATATTTTCAAATGTGATTCCATTCTACAAACCAAATACTGTTATGAGGAAAATCACTACAAAAAAGTGAACAGCTAACACTCAAGCTTTACCATAAGTTTTGAACAGAGTACGGAAAGCAGGTGTTTGATACTACATCTATTGTAAAATGTGTTCCAGATAGAAACTTTGCTACTAATAGGCGTTAATGCATACTTCATTGTTTTGCACTGCTACATTAATTATACCAAGTCTATTATTTTATCCATTTAATTATGAAATTTACCTTGCTTTGTTAAAAGATCTTAAAAACTACTGATTCCAAGACGAGGTTTCCCCCTCTCCATTTAACAGAGGGAAAGAAGCCCCTCATCTTGGATGTGAGTATGAGGTGGTACAGAAGGAAGGCAGCTGTACTTCTTTACAAGAGATGAAATATCAACTTGAAGGATTTTCAGGCTAGATGAATTTAAGAAAGTGAAGTTTAGTAAAAGATAACACCAAAATATATATGCCATGAAACTCCTGATGAGTTGTTGCCACTCCAGTATCCAGACTGCACTTTATTTCTAAAATAGCAAATACAATTATAACTTACTCTTGCTTCATTCTGTTGAAGCTTCTCCTCCATACTTAAAGCTGTAGGAGAATCCAAGAGTGCAATCTAAAATTGTAAAAAATAAATAGTTATTTGCAAAATATATAGCATAATATACTTAAATACTCAAAAGAAATTAAAGGCTATGTGGAAAAATTTTAATTAACTACCAAAGCAAGACCTGATATAGGCTAATTTATGGCAGTCCATCTTGCACCCTAGGAAGCATTCACATTGCTGGTAATCTTATCAAAATATAAATTTAAAATAAAAATAATAGCACACACACATGCATACATCCATGACACCTACACGTTTCAGAAACCAGACAGAATTTTACAAGCATTTGTCTTTTCAAAATATATCCAGTTAAATTTGATTAAACAATAAAACACATAAAACATTTAAGCAATGTTCTTTGTTACATAAACCTCCAAATAGACCCTAGTGTTGGGTTTTGGGTAACTAATACTCTCAGTGAGCCATGGTGACATTTGCAATACAATATTCTGGGAATATAAAGACTATCCTTAGAAGAAATTATACAAGGATTTATATTCTATTGTGCGTATCTAACACCACCTGCTGTTTTACCAAGCATCACAAATTCAATTAATCTAGGTTGGCTCTGCACTCTTTCTATCACAGCCATCTTTAACATCATGAACAAAGACTCTCTGGAATTCTCCACAGCATAACCAGATTTATTTTGTGATAGCTACTACTTTGCAACTTGGAACCATGTCAAAGTACTAGTTCTTCAAATGAGTCTAAAATGTACGCTTAAGAGCACATTAAGTCAAACAGTATGCAAGAAAGAAAAGACCTGACAATCTGAAGTGTTTTTTATTATTTATAGTAAAATAGCAATACAATAATACTCACTTTGGATATTTTGTGAGAAATACAAGATTTGAAAATTACCAGTCATCTCATCCTATTTTTCAACAAATATTGAACAACATAATAATATGAAACTTAACTATAGCAGCAAGTCAGTATTCCTGTTTGTCAAGTAATATGCTGTCCTGATTATCATTTCATAGCATGATTAAAGCTCAATTGTACAAAAGAAAAAAACCCCCAAGGATTTGGATGCAGTTTGTTTCCTCCTGCCGAAATCATGTTCATTTGATTAAAAAAAATTAGTAATCTATAATGGCACAATGAGGGAGACTCAATTAACTGGATTCTACTATAGTTTTTCAACTACATGCCTTAATTTCAAGCACCACCATCAGCTTATCATACCATCTTGCAGTTGGAGACCTGCTTCATTTTACATATGATAGCTATAAATGATGTGATATACACCTGTGCATTTAATGAAACAAGCACTGCACAGTTGAGTAAGATTGTCAGGACGTGCACACACGTGACCCTTATGGCGTTAACTATAATTTACAGTATTTTGAAGTCTTATCTCTTTGATAAGAGCTTTCATGAGCTTAAACAAAAAGGTTCCTTTCAATGAATCAAACTTCACTGAGAAGATTTAAGAAAGGATAATACTTATTTAATTAGTCATTTTTATTAGAGTTTGGTTTGATTATTCAAATGGCAGGTTGTAAAACTAGAAGATATTTTGACAATTCCCTTGAGTTTGTTCCAAGTACAGTCCAAATAATTAAAAGTTTAATTCAGTCCCCAAACTAAAAAGTTAAGCAGAATTTCTTGTCCTAACAAAAACGTAAAATATACTTCAAGTCACTGGCATTTCCTGACATTAGGTCAAGAACCTAACAAACCCTTTGACAAAAATATGGTATCACTTGAAAGACTGGCAGTATCAAAAACTATTGTTAGATGGTCCTTTAAAAAAGATATATAAAAAATACGTTAAATAAATAAATAACCAACCCCCGAAATGTCTTCTGATTCTTGCCAGTCTTACCATTTGCTATTAGGTACCCCAAGATCACCTTCTACAATATAAGCCACTAAAAGCCATTGGCTAATTTAAAAAAAAAATGAGTTTACCTTTTAAATGTTCAGATTAGATTGAGCAAACGTGCAAAAATGCTTGTCTTAACTTTAACAGACAGCTGATCTCTTTTATTCAGTTTTTAACCCACTCATCATTACATAAGGTATCACAAGGCACATATACACATGCGCTTTACTGCGCAGTAGACTAATCTATTGCACAGGAAAGCATCACAGTTTACACATGTGCAGTGTAGGCCAATATAGACTAATTAACTGAGCCACTGGATAGTCCCATCAGACACTAGTACTATCCGACAACAGAGTATACTGCTGTGCTTAACTGCATGTGTAGATGGTGACATCCAGATTAGTTTACAATGGCTCAAACTGCACCAGATCTTATTCAGTCACATTAATTGCATGTGTAGACACACCCACAGCTACTTTTAAATATTTGCTAAGCGTGCTTTTTGTTTTCTTGATACCATGCAGCCAAATAAGTTGCTTTTGCTTTTACAAAACTTAGCAAACACCCTAAAGTTCCTTATGATATAAATACCTACAAATCTCAAATCCAATTCAATCTGTATTTGCAAACTATGTCTTAAAATATTTTATTATACCTAGCATAATAGAACAGTATCAATACTTAACAAAGGCATCTTTTCCACCACTCTAGCTAGCAATAAATATTTCTTTAATGCTAGTTGGTGGATGCTGCATTAAACATTTATCTGCAACATATTATAATGAAAGCTCTGAGTACATCCAGGCAAACTAACTTTTTTTTTTTTTTTTTAAAACACATTGAAGAGATGGCATAGTAGCCAAATAGATACCAGTCCTAAAAAGAAAGACAACTCACTCCTTCATATACAGTTTGTTTATTAATATTAACATAACAAAAAATAATTCTGTTTATGATCTAGAAAGATGTTATTACTCAGAAACAATTATACTTAAATAGCAAGTTAAACTAACCTGATTCCCTTGAGCAAGCAAGGTTTTCAATCGGGCTATTTCAGCTCGCAGCTCACGAATTAGTTTGACGTTAGGATCCTCATTAATAGTAGGCTTGTTGATGATGTTTTTGGCTCTGTTTGCATATCGCAGTGTACTTAAGGTTTCTCCATAATTGACATCAGCAGGTGAAATAGCTGAGAAGAATGAATTCAGAAATAATTCATACAGTACCATAAGTTGCATTTACTAAAGTCAGTTTATATTTTAAAGGTTAGATAAACTTTATGTGCATGGGGACAAACCATGCTAAATTTTAATACCATGGCTATAGTCCTAATTCTTCACTTTCCTCCACAATTATGTCAACATAACTCTACTAAAGTTAAGGGTTACGCTGATGTATAATCAGAGCAGTCAGGCCCATTGAATATAGAAACATGAAGTCTTGTTATCAACCAAACTAACATTTTTATAACTCAGATGATAATCAACTTTATATTGAGTATAACATGTTCCTTAAAATGTACAAGTTTTCAAATGTTTACAATAATGGGAAGAAACAGTGCTTTCCCACCCCGCACCCCAAGTCTCAAAGCCATCTTCAAGTGTGAAATTTAAGCAAAAGCAACACAGTATGGTAGTCCTTCGGTTTGAAAATAAATTCTACTACTTCCTTGGCAGAAAGTAAACAAAAGGTATTTCTATACTGCTTTCTTAGGAGTCTGAAAAACTACTAAAAAGCACACTTCACACATTTGCTCCCACACAGTGCATACATTTACATGTGCCCCTACAAAGCCATTGTTACTGCATGGCACAGTAATAGTCCATACTGCATCATGCCGGTGGTACACAGTTATTTTTAGCCACTACCTTGCCATAGCAATGCATTATAACAAAGAAGTGCATTGCTTCGACGACATAGCTGCGGAATCATGTGCCGGCCAACCTTACATCGCCGTAGTGCATTACTACCACTATGTAGCGTCTCATGTACATGCACCCAGTGTGTGCCAAGCCCCAGATATCAGACCTGGTGGCTAGTTTTGCATGGCACTGGGTAACAGCACTCAAGATAAGGAGTCCAAGAGCAGTTCTGGGCTTTGCTAAACCAAATACACTGCCTAATTCTGGGGTCTGGTGCACACTGAGCAGGAATAGGTAAGCAGAACATGTTTCTTGAACACACAGTGGATACAATGTAGGCATGCCAATAAAAGAAACAGAAAGAAATAGGAGAGAGAAGAAACACACCTACTTATAAAAATGGTCTTTGTATTACACTTGTGTGTCTGGAGACCACAATACCACAACCACTGCTGGCTGCTTTCAAACACTTCAACAAGGGTCTCCAACTGCGCTTTTTTAAGGAGGTAATTTAATGAAGAACAAGATCTTGTAATTGAAAGCTTCAGTACATTCATTCTTTCACATATTTTTCTAGTAAGGCAGACATGCATTTTGGTTTGCAAAAGGAAGTACCGCACAATTTGCAAAAGTTTTAAAATTACTGAATTCTTAAACACATGAATATAGTAAAATGTGTGAAAAATTTTACACTAAACCATCTTTGGGTAGAATTCAACACCCAAGCATGTGAGAAGAGGACACAATCAGAAGAAATGAGATAATGACTTCACTAGGAGACTATCTTATTTATGAAATACCAAATAGAACAGCAGAATGAGACCATAAGTCCAAGAGATAAATAAACAATCATTAATACGAAAACAATGCACGGGGGAGCCCACAATGGCAGGGAGCCTTGCAAAAAATCTTGTTCTGTTTCTAACCTAAAAACCTGCCATGTTAGGTAACTATATAAATCATCTAAAAGCATATAAAGTCAAATTAGGTAACTATATAAAGCATGGAAGAAAGGTAGCTCTCTATGTGAGGGAGCAATATACCTCCTTGGAGGCCAACATTGGCTCCAAAGAAGAGCAACTCGAAACTCTCTGGGTCAAACTACTGGGTGTGGAGCATGATGAGAGAGACCTAACTGTAGGTGTATACTACATACCAGCAAACCATGGGAAGGAGCTCGATCTGGAGTTCTCTCAAGAACTGGCAAAGGCCATGCATGCACAAGACATGGTCATCATGTGTGACTTCAATTACCCAGACATCTCTTGGGAGGAACACTCAGCTAAGTCAGACTGGTTGTGTTGCTCCCTGACCTGTATCGAAGAGCTCTACCTGACTTAGGAAGTGCACAGGCCAACCAGAGGTAATGCTCTCCTAGACTTGTTCTTGGCCAAAGGAGACAATCTGGTGAGTGACCTGGATATAGATGGTAGCCTGGGTGACAGCAACCACAAAACCATAATGTTCACTGTCCATAACAAGGTAGGCAAATCAGCTAGCAGGGTTGAAGTTTTTGGACTTCAAAAAAGTTAATTTCAACAGGCTCAGGGCAATAGCAGGGGAAGCGCTGCAGGACCAGGGACCAATGATGAAAGGAGTGCATGAAGAGTAGTCGTTCCTCAAGGACATGACCCTCAAAGCGCAAAAGAAGTCCATTACCATGTGGAGGAAGTGTAATAGAAGGGCTGGTAAGCCCTCTTGGCTCAATAGGGATATCATGGTCCTCTTGAAAAAGAAGAAAGAGACATACAAACAATGGAAGCTTGGGACAGTCTGCAAGGAGGACTATACAACAATGGCCTGCAAATTAGAAAAGCTAAGGAGGCCACTGAATTTAAACTAGCGACAGAAATCAAGGACAATAAGAAGTCCTTCTTTAGGCATGTAGGAAAGAGGCAGAAAACAAATGGAAGAGTGGGGTCATTGCTTAACAACTCAGGACAGCTTGTTACTGACACTCAGGAGAAAACTGAATTCCTGCATGACTACTTTGCTTCAGTATTTCACCGAACTAAGAGGAAAATCATACAAGATAGGTTCAGAATGGGCATGGTGGGAATGACCACCTTCCTACTGTTGATGTTGAGCTGATGCATGATCAGTTAGAAAAGTTAGACATTTATATGTCAGGATGACCAGATGAACTTCATCCGAGAGTGCTGAAGGAGCTGGCCGAAGTCATCGCAGAACCTCTAGTGAAACTCTTCCAAAATTCGTGGCACTCGGAGGAGGTCCCTGAAGACTGGAAGAGGGCCAATGTTGTGCCCATCTTCAAGAAGGGGAGCAGAGAGGACCCAGGCAACTATAGGCCAATTAGCTTAACGTCTATCCCAGGGAAAATCCTGGAAAAATTCATCAAGGAGTTTCTATGCAATACACTTGCAGAAGGTAGGATTCTGAATGACAACAAGCATGGCTTTGTCACGGGCAGGTCTTGTTTTACCAATCTCAACTCCTTCTATGACCAGGTAACTCACCACCTGGATAAGAGAGAGGAGATCGACACTGTATACCTGGATTTCCAAAAGGTCTTTGATCTGGTATCCCATGATGTTCTCATGGGAAAATTGGAGGATTGTGGGCTTAACTGCTTGACAGTTAGATGGGTAGGAAGTTGGCTGCAGGGTAGGACCCAGAGAGTTCTAATGAACGGATCTGTGTTGGCCTGGCGAGAAGTGGCCAGCTATGTCCCTCAGGGGTCCATGCTTGGTCCAGTGCTTTTCAGCATCTTTATCAATGATTTGGATGTGGTGGTGAAGAGCTCACTGGCCAAGTTCTCAGACATCAACAAGTTATGGGGAGCATGGTCACACTTGACAAGCTGCAGATACAGGTGAACCTAGACAATCGAGAAGTTGGGTGGACTGGAACCGAGGTTCCCTCTAAGGCATGCGCATGCACAGCCACACACAACTAGAAGTGTGGCCATGCACAGTCTTTTGAAGGCCACACGCCAGGAGAGGCCAGCCTCCATCCCTGCCTTGCCTCACCTCAGGGAGGAGCCGCTGCCTGCCCCGAGTAAGGCTCCACCGGCTCTGGGACACTGCTCCACTCCCCCGCATGGCCTCGGGGGCGTGTCCCACTGTGTCCCGGAGCCAGTGGAGCCTCACTCAGGGCAGGCAGTGGCTTCTCCCCAAGGTGAGGCAAGACAGGGATGGAGGCTGGGGCGGGGGGCTGGCGCAGGCTCCGCCGGCTCCAGGAAAGTGCTCCACTCCCCAGCCCTGATGTGGGGCAGCTGAGCACTTCCTTGGAGCCCGTGCCAGCCCCCGACTCCAGCCCCTGGCTCCGGCCCCAGCCTCCGGCCCCCCGGCTGCAGCCTCCAGACCCCAGCCCCCCAGCCTCAGCCCCCAGCCCCAGCCTCCAGCCCCAGACCCCGGCCTCCAGCCCCAGACCCCGGCCTCCAGCCCCAGACCCCGGCTTCTCAGCTCCAGCCCCCTTCGATAAGCATCCCACGCTGGACCAAGGTAGCGCGCTCACAGACCGAGGCAGTGCACTCACAGCCCACTAACTCCTTAGAGGAAACATTGACTGGAACCAGATGAAGTTCAACAATGAGAAGTGTAAAGTGCTCCACCCAGGGACGAACAATCCCCAACATACTTACAGGCTTGGCAGCACCAAACTGACTAGCACCATGACGGAAAGGGACCTAGGGGTAATAATAGACCATAGGACAAATGTGAACCATCAGTGTGATGCTGTAGCCAGCAGGCAAACAATACTCTGGCATCATCAACCAGTGCATCTCAAGCAAAACCAAGGAAGTGATTCTTCTACTTTACTCAGCATTGGTGAGACCGCAGCTGTAGTACTGTGTCCAGTTCTGGGAACCACGCTTCAACAAGGATGTGGAAAAGCATGACAGAGTCCAGAGAAGAGCCACCCATATGATCAGAGACTTCCAAGATAAGCCATACGAGGAAAGGCTGAAGGACTTGGGTCTCTTTAGCCTAAAAAAAGAGAAGGCTGATACAGGACTTGGTAGCAGCTTATTGATACATCAGGGGAAAACATCAAGGGCTCAGAAAACAACTGTTTACCAGGGCACCCTGGGGGAAAACCAGGAGTAATGGCCACAAACTCCTGGAAGAGTTTCAAGCTTGACACTGAGGAAAAACGTCTTCACATTTAGGGTGTCCACACTGTGGAATAAACTCCCTCCAGAGGTGGTGCAATCGCCTACCCTGGAAATCTTTCAGCGGAAACTGGACTGTCACCTCACTGGGGTCACCTGACCCCAGTTGTCTTGCCTGCCTAGTGAAGGGGTGCTGGACCCGATGATCTTGCAAGGTCCCTTCAAGCCCCTTACAATCTATGAATCTATCTAAGAGGAGGCAACAAGAAAAAAAGCTGTGAGCTCTCTATGACTGTCAGAGGATGCATTATGAAAGATGTTTACTGAGGAACTGACTAATTAGCTTCACAATAAAGTCTCAGCATCTACACATGCAGCCCTCTTAGGCTGCATTAAACTAATAAATGCCGCCATAGATTAGTACCTGTAAACATAAGCATTTAGTGAGTTGCAACACATCTGTAGATGCTAGCAAGGTTGGCAGGGGCATGAGGATGCTTCAGTGTGGGGGGCTGCCTACTGGCTAGCCCTGCACTGGATAACACTTGTGCTCCAGCCAGCCCCTTCATAGCACACTGAGCTGGGTTGGAGCAGCCTGGGGCTAGCAGGCTGACTCCCCCAGACCTCCTGCCAGCTGAGGCTGCTCTGACCCAGCTCACCATGCTGTGGTCCCAGGCACAAGTGTAAACAGTGTGTAGGAGCAATAAACGGGTGCAAATTGCACTGGAGTTCATTCAATCACATTAATAGCATGTGCAGATGCACCCAGAAAGAACTAACTAAAGCCTGCGGCTGTGCTCCTGAAGCTGGCACATGGAAAATTCCAAGCTCATGCATACAGAAGCATTTACTCTGGGAACGTGCTTCTTTCAGGCAATTCAGAACAAAGAACCAGCATCTTATTGGTTACACACCACTCATTCAAACTGCTCCTCACCAACCAAAATCCCAAAAGGTAACTAAGGGTAGGCTACATGACACTTATGTGAATAGAGAGTAAAAAAGACTTAATAACTTTGAACTGTCCAGTGCACCTCAGCACTTCTACTCCTGAACGTGCCAATATTTAACCTTATCCTGGCTTTATTTCTTTAGCTTGCTGTTTCCCCTCCCTCCCTCCCCCAACAGGCTGACAAAATTGTGGAATGAGAAGGGTTGTGAACACGGTTAAAAGAACTGAGTATAAAAGATAAAGTTTAGCACAACTTAAAATGCTCAGTGTCCATAAAGAGAACCTGGCATCTTATATAAAAATACACATTTTCAATCAGTGCTGCCTCCTAAGTATATTCTTAATTTAAATGGTTCAAACTGTCATATTTACTCCAATCCAAGACAATGGCTCCCCCTCCCAAAACAAGGAAGGGAAAAGGGCTCATTTTAGATTTGCATACTGGCCTGGGGCTCAGCTCTGGCTTCACCAAAGCCCAAAACCACAACTGGCCCCACTGCCTGCCCTGGGCCAAAGTGGCATGGGAGTGAGCACACAGCTAGGGAAGTGTGGGAGAGACCCTACAGGGCATAGCGGGAGGTACAAAGAGCCCCAGCTTGCCCTTCCCACCACTTACCTTCTGCTACTTTTTTTACTCTCCAACCTGGTCGAACCTAGAGCTGCCACTGCTTTCAACTGCCCTTGAGGCAGAGGAGAGCTGCAAGCAAAGGTAAACACAGAGAGGGATGGGGGAGGGAGGTGGCAGGGGTCAGGCAGAGACAGAGGTTGGGGACAGGTGACAGGGATCAGGCACAGGCACATGTGGGTGGGTGCAAAGAGCATGGAGCACAGGCAGTAAGGGGCACATGGCAGGGGGCAAGCAGCAGGACAGGTGGCAGGCCCTGGCACAGGTGGAAGGGCAAGGGGCAGAGAGACAGGCAAGGAAGGTAAGGAACAGGGTCCTTCACATCCTGCTGCTGCTTTCCCTACCATAGCAGCTGGGGGATGAATTTAAAACAACTCTCCAAAAGTGACATTCTATACATGAAAAAATATAACAAATTTATAATATTCCATGTATAGAGTTTAATTATTGGGTGGGGGGGATCATCTTAAATTTCAAGCTGTCTATGATTCCGGTAAATAAGGAACTATTTTCCCATATTAATACTGCAGAAACAGTCTTGAGAAATTTTCTCCATCAACAAAATTACTGACTAGATTAGTAATGTAAGATCTTTATTACTGGTGATAATTCAGACTAGGAAAAACGAAAAACAAGATTTCATTTAGACTGGTGATTGAATGCATCAGGTTGAATATTTATTCTGTGTCTGGAATGTATATGTACTGGATGGACCTTTGATTTGAGGGTCTATTGATCAGCTTAGCTAATTACTACAGATTCACAACTACATATACACACAAAAAATGAACAATGGAGAATGGAAGAGGTAAAGCCAGATATTTTTCAGAGTGGGTTCATAGTTATGCACGCACTACTCAGGGAAGTGAAAAAGTAATGAATGCATGCACACTCATGACCAGTCAGACAAGCCACATACAGCTGTTCCCATTGCTAGAAGTGATTCCAGGAGAAGGAGCAGTACAGACATTCAGCTTGCAACCATCCCCTCCCCCCTGTTCTCTGCACCTTCTTGAGACCAGGGTGTTCCCAGTGTGGGGAAAGAATGGGCTAATCCAGTCCTTTCATTACCAGGGGGACTCACACCAAGGACTCGAGACTGAGAAGCAAGCAGGGGTTGGCACTAGTCCCTCACTCAGGTCCCAGGGAGCCCACTGGACAAAATCCTGAAAATCAGGATCCCTTGGTGCAAGCACAATTCTTTATGCCTTCAGTTTACTGTTGGAAGTACACACTATCTCTCTCCAACTTCTTTAAGATAATATGCACCACACACATTAAGAGAAACAGTATGGTTAAAGAGTGGATATTTGAAAAGTGTTCCCTTCAAAGAGATCACTGAAGAGTATCAATAGTGTCATTTCCTAATGAAGTATTTAGCATCTAAATATTTACAACTAATCCTTTTAAGGATGTAGAAAAGTAATTTAAACACTTACTGGCAATCATTATAGTTTTTGAGTTTCCTCCTAGGCTGTCTTTCAACAGCCAAGTCAACACAGAGTCCCTGTAAGGCACAAATACTTGCTTCTTCTTTGCAAGAGGATTTGTTACATCCTGAGATAAATCAGCTGATAGAAGAAATAAAAGTGATATGTTTTCATTAATTTTCTTAAAAAATTAAAATACTGGTATAAAACCAATGCAGATAGATATGAGGGCACTTTAAAAAAAGAGAGAGAGGGAGAGAGACATACCTAAGGCAGAAATGACATTTCCCAGAGTAACTAAAGATTTGTTAATATTCCCTCCTTCTTTTAATCTAACCCCTGTAGCACCAGTGGCATCTGCTCTCTCACTTCCAGCAAGATCTACCAAATGAATCTTGCTAACAGTCTCACAAGGCATTTCAGAATCAAATTTAGCCTAAAGAAAAATACAAAAAAAAAATCATTTTCAAAAATTGTTAAGCTATAAAGCTCTGAACTCTTACTGAATACAGATCGATTGCCTTTCCTTTGTCATGTCTTAATGTAATTTGCTTAGACTAACAGGACTTCAGAGAACAAGTATACAAGAAACAGGCTAGAAAGGAGCTTGAATGATCACAGACCGCTACAAGATATTCATTTAAGTAACTTATTCTACAAAATAGGTACAAATAACCATATCCCTTAAACATACATTCAAACTTAAGTACCACATATACTGAGCTGTATACCATAACCCACATATAGAATTTATATTAAGCTATTAGCAATAAATCTAGATGTTACCTAACACAGTTTTTATTCATATTTCCAAAAGCCCTATTTTGCAGGAGCACCCTCATGATTTTACATTTCTACCCCTAAGATCTTAACCACAACTTCCTCCTATTTCTAAAATTTAATATGAATCTGTTAATACAAATTTAAATTCACAGAATCCCCACAATACTCAATACATTAAGAAAATGTGTTGGCTAGCTTCTTATCCTTCTCCATAAGATTTCAGCTGAATAATTCATTGGGGCACACAGTTTTGACAAAATGAAGAAGAAAATCGTACATTCAGGCCAGCATCTTTCCTCCCGGGCCATGGACAGACATGCTGTTTGAAGAGCTCCAACTGCCTCTGAAGCATTACAAACAGCCAGGGTATAGACATTCACACCCCACTAAGTGCTTCAAAAATGACCCATGAAAAAAAGAGAGCATTTTTAGCACATGCCTAAATAGTTGTACCTTCCATCAGAGCCCTATAGGTGTTTGCACAGTCCTCCCACAACCAATAATACTCCACTTCCCACTTATCCCTACAGGGGGAAAATGTGACAGAAGGTTCTTGGAAACCTCCAGATATGGAAGACAAAGACATGTATGAATTCCTGTTCTCTATCCCCCTGCCTGAAAAGCACTAGCCCTACCTGCACAACCATTTTGAAATGCTCAAGAAAGGATTGGGGAGGGAGTTGGGGGAAAGGGACTGTGCATCTGCACAAAGCTGAAGTGCAAACTGGAGTACTTCACCTGTCCATACCTGATAAAGTGACTCTCAAGTCCAAGTTTCCAAACAGACAATAATTGGTAAAAGCCTACTTTCAACAGTCGACTACTGCTTTAACTTTTCTCTGCTACAGTCAACAATAGAGGTAACTAGCCCTCCTCAAGCTGTTGATCTGACAACTATATATTCCATTTAGTAAGTTAAGCTGTTCCATGGAACTGAGCATTCAAGTCAGAGCAAGTCTCTATACCTGAGTGAAGTTGATCGTGAAAATGGCATGAGACCTGCTGCTAACATCGTTCATTCCAGTTGCAGCAGTGGTTCGGTTTATATTTCCTGCTTCCATAAGTTCCTCTACATCCGTATAATTCTGTACTAAATGTTTGGACAAATCTGAACAGAAGCAAGAGTGATTAAAGGACATTTATGAATGTATGGCAACAAAATTCAACTCTGCCACAATGCTATACAGCAGTGCTGCAATTTCACAGCCAGCATTTATAATAAGATTTCCTTTATCTCTCTTAAAGGAAGGCATAAGGCCTTGCATGAAAAATACCAGAAAGTCCTTCGTAATACATTGCATATAATATTATATTGAACAATATATTTATTATAAATACACTGCAGTGGATTACCCTACAGAGAAAAACCCAAACCTCGTTAAGTATATAAAGCAGGTAGATGTGTACTCTTTCAAGGGACACAAACCTGCATTTCTAAATTAGATCCAATATTGATTTGAAATCACAGATTTCCTATGGCATAGATTTCCTACTGCAAAATACTGCTTTACAGGTTTCCCTCACTTTATGCAGGCTCTGTATGTGTGAATTCGCTTTTATGTGATGACCTCTTTTATGCCAAAAATTTGTTATATGCAAGGTAAATTCACTCTTATGGGATCAGTGTGGTGGAAGCCCGCGGTCAGCTGCTTTGTCTGCGGCACTGTGGAAGTGACACGCACCAAAATATACTCTCCCGTGTGGATCTGTGCTCCTCACTCCTTGCCTGCAACGCGTTTCTGTAGTTGCCATCCTAATTATGGCTTCTAAACATCCCACTAACTTATCTCTTATCCCTCTCTCTGGTTCTGTACCTCCTACCAGTGATGCAAAGTCTGCAACTGAAGATCCTTCACCACCCTCTCTTCACACCAACTAAACATTCACTACCACCCTGTGCTTGTGTGCACCGACTGCTGTTGGTGAGTAGCAAAATTGTCTTGTAAAAGTGGTAGAAATGGGTCTGCGAGTCAATACAGTTGAGGTCTTGGAATGTATCCCTATTTGTTGCATTGTAAAGTGGGTTCCCTTTATGCGAATTCGAGTTATGCGCCGTTTTCCAGGAACAGCATAAAGCAAGGGAAACCTATACTTTAAAAGGGTTCAGAATAAAATAAACCCCATTCCCCATTATGGTCTTAGGATGATGATCCATGTTATTCTTCATTTTCACATCTATTTACAACTTAAAAATAAGAAAAGGTTATATAATTAAACATAGAAACTGAAAGTATCACGGAAGTTCAAAGGACTTCGTTTTTTACCCTCAACATAAGGCCCTTCTTTTGGATGTTCTCGTATTCTTAAATTATATGTTTTTGAAGACTTCCGCCTAAGAAGATCTCTCACACGTTCATTATAGATTTCCAAATAACTGAAAAAAAAATTGGAATTCAGAAAAGTATCAAATTATACACATTTTAAAAGCAAAAATTACTGGCAGAATAAGTTTGTAATGAACTAACAGAAGGGAGATAGAGGGGCACTAAAAAAGCAAATCAGGTTAAGACTGGCTATTTATTTATTTTTAACATAATAAAGATTAAAATATGCTAGACCTGTGAGAAGAAAAGAGGCAGAAAAATAAGAGTGAGGATGCGAGTGAACATGTGAAAGAGCAGGACATTGGCTGGGAAAAGGCAATTGGGACAAAGATGCTTTTTAACAGAAAATTATTTTCACATCATAAATAGCAGCAGATGCAATAGGGGAATAGAGAACTACTGCACACATTTGATGACCGCATTCAACAAAAATCTGTTTTGGGGATAAACATAAAAAGATGCATTAAAACAAAACACATTTTTCCGAGAGATACTAAAAAGCGAAAATAGAGGTTTGTAATAAAAATGGCTTTGTTAATCAGCAATTGACATAACAACCACAAGACCTACCTGACTTCTGTTCGAAAGGACGCCTCATTCCATCTTGTCTTTTCATTTATTCTATTGAATAATCCTTCACAAATTCGAGGTATTAAACCAACATCTCCCTGCAACATAATTTTTATATGCACATATACTTAAACATACTGCGTATTTTAAAAGAAACAAACTCCCCAAATCATAAGATGCAAGTGACAATATCCAGAGTCAGAGAACTCGATATACAACAAGCGAATTTTTAATAGCTGTATTCTTATTCTATTTCACTTGAAAAACAAATTAGAAATTAACAATGTTGCAATTTGAATCCTAGCACTAACTCGATGGTTTTGCCTATACTTTATAGCCTTCCTGCCCACACACATTCCAACCATTTGAAGCAAAAATGCAACCCAACAAATAAAAACAGTTTTTCCAAAGCATCATTCACCCATCTTAACCATGAGTCCATTGCTCATCTATAACGCCACCCATTCACTACACGCCATCCATTGTTTGCAGTAAGAGGTTCAAGCCCTCCAGATAATGGCCCTCTTCTCTACATAATCCTTAGTCATCCCTGAAATGTGGTTTTTTCTGTACACTACGTGAGGCTGGAGTTTTGTAGGTAAGAGTATGTAACACCATACTTAAGACATATCTACAAGGGGGACAACCTAAAACAACCATAATTTTGATGTCTTTACTTCTGAGTGCTTGAGTTTCCAACTTGTTTTCAATAGTTGTGTGTGTGCAGTTTCCTTGAATTTTAAAAAGCAAGGAAACTCCATCACAGGGAATCATGCTATAACCCACGTGACTCATCAACATAGTGGTAACCTTCATATCCACTGCACAGACCTCTGCCGCTTGAACTAACAGAGGAACCCATCATCTTTTATATAGAACAGCTACTAAAGGGGTATGAGACATACCCTGCCAGAGGGTGTCACAACAGAAGACCGCTGAGATACCAGGCACATGACACAGCCCTTTTGTTCTCCTTTTCTTTTCAAACCTGATGCTTTCTGCCTACTTCCTTTCCAGTCTATCCTATGCTAGTCCTGCCTCTTCTAAGATGCCACCTACTCATGCCAGACTGTCCTCCCACCAATCTCTTCCCACTCTCAGCCAGCTTCAATTCTTCTCAGGCCTCCTTATTCTTCCTTCCTTCCTCAGCTAGACCCAACCCACTCCCCCTGTCTAGTTCCCCCAGAAGTATAGCAGGGTAACACCACAAACAAAGTAGCTTCAGCCCACTAGGCACCACCGCCTGCTGTGCCATCAGCACTGGCCCGGCCAGCTGCAATTATTTTTTACGTGTGATGCATTTTAAAAATGTGATACCCCAGGGCTGCTGCCCCAGATATCCCTCCTCAGGTACATTACTAGGTACCCATATAATTTGTCTTTGCTGCCCACCTCCCACTCTCAAATTTCCACTGTCTGAATTTTCTCCCTGTACTTGCAGTCATGGCCTTTCCATCCTGCCCATTCCAGAGTGACCTCTCTCCTTGATGCAATCTAGTCCCTCCTCTCTTTAGCCCACCTCCTCATCCCTCTGTATTTCAGTCAGGGAGCCATGCCTCTTTTCCTTTCTCAGAGATTTTTTACAGACTTAAAACTGAGTCATATCTAGCTAACAGAAAGGCTGCCATGCCCTGCCAAATGCCTAACTCCCACTCCAAAACTTCTTTCCATCTTGTTTTTAAACATGACTTAAAAGTGTTGTCTCTTTCTTAGCAAATAGTAAGCGGCTTTAAGTAAATCTTTCAAGAGAAGTTTAGCCTGAAGCAAATGATGAATATGGAAAGAACCAGCCCATCTAATTTAGATTTAATATAGTTATAAGCAACTAAAACAGGGTCTTAAAGCAAGAAATGCTAGGCAAGCAGAAACACAGACAGCTCTACTACATTTAAAATAAGTATAAAATCAAGGAAGAATGAAAATGTATGCATCAGGTAGCCATAAATTTATTTTCTTATGTTTTCCTGTCAGTCATATAGATATATTTCTTATTAAAATTAACTAACCATTTACACAGAAGTCTAAACCAGCAGGCAACCTACAAGCAATTACAGTAACACATTACCGCAGTCTTTAATCCACAGCTTTTAATTTTGCAAATTAAACAGACTATTGTAATTCTGCACTGTGGCTCCTCCCATGGATCACAACCTTAGAATCATAGAAAATTAGGGATGGACAGGACCTCAGGAGGTCATCTAGTTCATCCCTCTGCTCAAAGCAGGACAATCCTCAACTAGATCATCCCACCTAAGGCTTTGTCTAGCTGGGTCTTAAAAACCTCCAAGAATGAAGATTTCACAACTTCTCTGGGTAACCTGTTCCAGTGTTTTACTACCCTCCTAGTGAGAAAATGTATCTTAATATCTAACCTAAACTTCCCTTGCTGCAATTTGAAACTGCTGCTCCTTGCTCTGTCATCTGCCACCAATGAGAACAGTCTAGCTCCATCCTCTTTCAACCCCCCTTGAGATAGTTGAAAGCTGCTATTCAATCTCCTCTCAGTCTTCTCTTCTCCAGACTAAATAAGCCCAGGTCCCTCAGCCTCTCCTCAGAAGTCATGTGCCCCATCCCGCTAACCATTTTTTTGCCCTCTGCTGAACTGTCTCCCATTTGTCCGTATCCTTTTTGTAGCGGGGGGCCTAAAACTGGACACATTACTCCATATATGGCCTTATCAGTGCTAAATAGAAGGGAATAATCATTTTGATGTGGTAGAGAGTTTTGTGTGTCTTGTACTGGAGTCTTGTACTCCTGGTACAGTCACCCATGGTGGCAAGATCAAGGGCACAGTTTCTAAACTAATAGCAATCCAAGAACAAATATTATGAAAATGAAAGAAGCAACCAAGGAAGAGGTTCAATTATCAGTTGCTTGAAAGACCCTGGTAAAAGCAATCATCTTCTGCAGAGCTTCAATGAGAAACTTTCCCACCTCCCTAATGATCTCAACACCACTTATCAGTGGAAGAGCCTCAAGAAACGCATCCACAATGCATGCAAAGAACCTCAAGGCTTGTCCACAAAGAAACATCAGGAATGGTTCAATGAGAATGACAGAGAAATACAAGCTTCGACAGAAAAGGGACAGCCTTCAAAGCTTGGCACAATGACATCAACTCCAAACAGAAGCAAGACATTTGTTGCCACCTAAACTGAGATGCAGAGGAAAATTTGAGAGCCAAAGAATAAGTGGTGGGAGGAAAAGCCAAAAAGAGATTCAAGTTTACCCATAGCCAGGACCAGTTTGCTCAGTACAATCAAAGCTATCTGTGGTCCAAATAAACAAGACACCACTCCTCTGAGGTCCAAGGACAGAACAACATGCTTTCAAGACTGCTCAACCACCAACACACAGTGGAAGAAGCACTTTTGAGAGCTCCTGAACTGAGATTCTAATGTTGAAGACAATAACACTGAGACCATTCCACGGCACCCCATTATGGATTATGTTGCACCAGCTTATCAAGAGGCCTTGAAAGCCATCAAGCAGATAAAAAACAACAAAGCACAGCGGTCCTGATGGAATACCAGCTGAAATTTATAAGCAAAGTGGAAAAAAGCTCCCACCTAATACACTGTTATTATGAAGAACAGATTCCCAGTGACTTGAGAGATGCCAAAATCATTACCATATTCAAGAAAGGAGACCTATCAGATTGCAGCTATTACTATGGTATTGCACTTTTGTCCATAGCTGTGGAAGTCCTTGCCTGTATTCTCCTTAATACACTCACTTTCGTCATTGAGGAGCTTTCATCCAAGTCCCAATGTGGTTTCAGGACACTAAGAGGTACAGAAAACATGATTTGCTGCAGAAGGGCTGCAAGCAACACCAAGATCTTTATACAGCCTTCACTGACCTAACTAAAGCTTTTGATTCAATCAAAAGAGAGGTCCTGTAGAGGATCCTGATGAGATCTGTATGTTCAAGAAAATGTGTTACCATCACATCAGACTCCATGATGACATGACAGAAAGCATCTAAGGAATGGCTTGAAATGGATCCTTCCACTATTAGAACTGGTGTCAAGAAAGAATGTGCGATTGCACGAACATTCATTTCCGTCTGTATGACAGCTCTTCTGCATCTTATTGCTCAAGACTTCCACCTGGAATCAGCATCCAATCACATGGACATATCTTTAGAATTAACTGGTTACATTCCAGATCCAATATAACCAACACCTCCATTACTGATCTTCAATACATGAATGTCTCTCTTCTGTGAGCCCACTCAACTGAAGAACTCCAGGTCACTCTTGGTTGTTTCTGTGAAGCACATGAAATGCTTGGACTTGTTGTCAGCTTCATGAAAACCAAGATTCTTTACTGACCCACCCCAAACCATCCAGCTGCTTGTTCACATATTACAATTAAAGAATCATCCTTGGAGAATATTGAGCATTTCTCCTCCTGGTGTAGCCACTTTCCCAAAAAGTTAACATAGAAAACAACATTCAATACTGTACTGGATAAAATCTGCCAGTGCTGCCTTTGGACATCTCCAAAATCATATCTTCAGTGATCATAATCCAGATCAATCTTCTCAGTTACCAGGCTATTGTCAGCCCAACACTGGAAAAGGGTGTGAAACTTGGATGGCACATTGAAACACATGGGAACTTTGGAACATTGCCATCAGCACTGTCTTTGGAAAACCCTCAGTATCAACTGGAAGGACAGAAAAACAAATGCCAGCATTCTGGCTCAAGCAAACACCACCAGTATTGAAGCCATGGCACCAGCTCCATTGGACAGGATACGTCTTAAGGATGTCTGAAAACCGGTTCCCAAAATAGGTCCTATATTCCCAACTCACTGATGGTTAGTACTCTAGAAGTGGGCAAAAGAAGAGATTCAAAACACCATGAAGGCCAATCTGAAGAAATGTCATATTAACATCAATACCTGAGAAACTTGATCACTGAATTGTCCCCAATGGTGCCACAATGTACAACAAGGCATTGCCATTTCAAGCAAACTCATCTCACTATGGAGGCAGACAAAAGAGATAAAGGGAGAGAGCTGTGCCCTGTATGTACTCCCTCCTGACAAAAAATATTCTTCTGCAACTGAACTAAACATGCAGATCTAAGATTGACCTCCTCAGTCATTTATGGACTCACCATTGACTTCCCGATTTTACTGGAAGATTATCAGCCTCTTATCAAGGGATTTCCACTAACACTGTGGCAGCTGAGTGCTCAGTCATACCATCAAGAAAATAAGCTCTGCCTGCTCACGACACACATAACAATGCTGAAAATGTAGTAGTAAGGACAAACTCAGGACACCCCTAGAGCACTGGGAGATGCTCAAATAATGATGGTTTGGGATCTCATCCCCAATCCCAACAATCATGCTTCCTGCAGTGCTGTATATCACAGGACATGCCATTTTCAGGATCAGGGACCAATATGAACTGCACCTTATTTGAACAGGAACCTTGCAAACCAATTGTGCTTGAAAGATTCCTAGTGAGGGGCTCTCCATGACTGGGCTTGTTGTCTGCCTTGCCCCCCCAACTCCTATCTTTAAAATACGAGATTAAGGGAAGTTCTCAGCTCCCCCTACTAGGAACCTTGCAACCCTTGCACTTAGCAGCCCATTTTCAGTATCGGGACTAGGGCTGTCCCAGTCCCGATGCCAATGCTGACAATTAGCTGTCTGTCAGCATCAGGATGGGGATGTGTCACATGTTCCATTTATGGTGCCATACAAACCAGGTATGACCAAGTTCCACATTTTATGCAGAATATCACTGTGGCTGGTTTGCCACTACATAGCACCATAAATTGGCCAAATGCATGGCAATGTTACTACTTCTGGTGCTATTAATGTGTTAATCATGCCATAAATGTAATGTGTGCCAGGACCCCAGAAATACACTCATGTTCTATTTTTCTGGTGCTCTCAAGAGTGACAGTATCTTCACTACCCACTTTCTGGAGTTAATGTATGTAGATTGGGAGCAATTTACTGAGACTTATTTCCTCAGCAGTGAGGCTGAGCACTCTACAGCCACAGTAGAGACATACCTTTTCTGTAAGTTCTTCCAAATGCAATTAGGGCACCTTCATGAAGTTGACAGCCATTGCATATTTGTTAACAGCACTTTAAACCCAAAGGCAGTGATAACTCCCTCAAATAGTTTATGTTTAAGGAAACACATGAAAAAATGTACTTTTAAACACACGTTTTCTTTAAGTGCTGTCTAGCTAAAAGCGCCAGTCATTTAAAAACATCTGACCTGAGACTCTGGGAGGCAAGTAGATTATATAACCTAAATGTTCAGAGCAAAATTAAAGCATTTATGATGCACAACCAAAACTATTCTCAACAGGGTTAAAAGTAACATTGCCACTTACACCTTTACACAATCTCTTGTGCATAATAGTCCCTAAATTTACAGGAAGTCTCACATGTTCTACATGTTCCTTAGCACTCTATTTTCATCATTTTAGATACCCAAGTCATAATTTTTTTTCTGGCCTCTACATTTCACTCTGTTAATTCACCATAATGGAGACTCCTCATAACATTATACATAAAGCTTATTCTGTGTGTACCAGAGGTATAAAAATGAAGCCAAGTTTGCTCTTAGCAGCTCAGGAAGGTTCAAATTAGCTGGCCCCACTATAGCTCAAAGACAGATTTATCCAAAGTAGGGTAAGTGGCAATATTTTCTCCCTGGCTTCTGCTAGAGGATGGCAGCTTTTATTTAACCAGGGTTAAAAGGGAGCATTGCTGCAAGGACTACCTCTTAGATGTACTCAATCAGCAGGCTTTGGCTGCTCCCTTCACCACCTTCCTCAGCCACTTCCTTCTTTCTTTAAGCAAGTATTTCATACAATAGAGGCAACAATCTGGTACTGGACATTCCCCTGTTAGGAGCCCAAAGCTACAGTTTACCTGAATGTTAGCCCTTACAGTAAGGTCTGCATAATATTTCATAATGACTGAGTCAGAGCTTCAACCCACTACCCTCATTCTTATTTCAATTCTCAACCTGAAATTCTTGTCCAAATAGGAATCAAGGAACCATCTTTATTTTTCTTAACCCCACTGAATGAGGGAGGAACAAATAGGCTTTTATAGAAAGCACTGACTCAGTACCAGTATCATAAAAAAAATATATATTAGGGTCACTTCAAGTTAGCCACCTGAAATCGGTCACTGAACTAAAAACCGAGTTCTGATCTGTGCTGCACAAAGGAGGGTTTATTATTAGATATAATAGGACAACATTTAAATGCATTTCTTCCCATTTAAAATTTCTTCTACAAAAATTAAAAGGAAATGTCTAAAACTCAGGTTATTATTTACAAGTTAGTCATAAAATAAAATCCGCAGTTTGCAGACCAGATATGGAATAATAGAATTCCTTTTGGAATGCTACATAATAAAACTAAAAGTTTGAAAATACAACATACTGTGTTTCCCATCATAGTGTAGGACTTCCCAGATCCAGTCTGTCCATATGCAAAAATACAGGCATTATAACCTTCAAAAGCAGATCTGAGAACATCTGTGCCAAGATTTTTGAAAACCTAAAAGGAAAAAAAGGCTTTTTAAGGGGATCATGCAGTTTTGAAGAAAAGAAACAGGTATACGTTTATTATATTATTCCATTCAATTAATAATTGTAAATATTATATAATACCATGGCTCTATTAGCACATACCACCTTTGACCAAAGATATTTGCTCTAAATGAATAAGCATCAAGGAGTCTAATGTAATACAAAATGTTAGTGGTGCATTCAACTTTCAGTAGTGCCACAGTCTTTTTTCCCCACTTTTGGTCCTGTCAACTGCATAACTTGCTGACATACACAATTGGAAAGAAACTTTTAATTATGTCAGACTTCCCCCTCTTCAATTTTTTCATCTGATCTCAGACGCTGTATTGACCATCTTTCTATCTTACTATTGTAAATATCTACTTAACTCTGGTATCTTCTCCAACTATAAGGACTCTGCTCTGCAAGTGTCTACTCACTTCCTAAAAAGAAAATCCTTCCTTGATCCTGTCAGCACATTTCATATTTAATGGCTTTGTTCCGCCAAGACTATGAAGCAAGTAGTCTTTTTTTCCTCTCTCACCAACAGCACCTTTGAATTCAGTCTTAGTTTCCGTGTGTTTAGAAGTACAAAAATTGGTTTTCTATGTAGTCAGTGACCTTCTCTCAGACAGTCCCTCCTCTATCCCATTCTCTGAATTATGTGCACAGAAATACAGGTGTTCCCAGCTCCTTTCAGCTATGGTACCAGTCCTATTTAGCTCATCCTAAACCCTCTTGCCCTGAAGTTTGATAGCAATGCAAAAGAGTATCCAAAACACTGTCCTCTGAATCTGATACAAGTAAAAGAGAAGCAGAGGATCAACTATTATCATGATTATAACAAACATGTTGGCTAGGATTAAAAATTAACATTGATGATACTTAACTATAACTTCTTTTGACACCTTCATAACTCTACCTGCACCTTAACAAAAAATCTGTAGCTCTGTTGTAGTCCTCTTTAATTACATAGCTCAGACCAAAGGGCTATTCTTAGATAATCTTAAACATAATTCACGCCCCCTGCTATTTTATTTGACAAGTACTTCCTCGGTTAACTAAACTCCTGCTCCCCCCCTACCTCAATATCATCCTGAATTTTATTTTTCCATCCTTCAAGAGTGCTAGGCTATGCTCCATCTCACCATCTCTGCAATGCCTGTTGAAATTCTCGTCTCTACTTAATGCTTCCTGTAGCCTTGGCTGGTCCTCGAATATCAGCTTTCTAGCTTATGCAAATTGTCACTAACCATTTTCCCACATTCTCACAAAGGAGCAAGTACATTACTCTCAAAACTATTCCACCGACATATCTTTCATTTTAGAATCTAGTTAACAACTATTCCTTTTCAGAAACCCTCTGTGGGTTTGTTCAAACCTGCCTCATTCTTTTATTCACACTCTTTCTATTAATTTTTCTCCCACCTTTTATTTTTCACTAGACAACCTGGCTACTGCAAAAGGTAAAATGTCTTCCTTCCAATTCCTACCAAAGAGAGACTTTCAGTAGCTCTGTCCTTTGCAAATCAAATCAAGCCCAATTAAAATCTGAGCAGAAAGCAACCATTTTGCTCTATATGTTCTTCTTACTGTGTATATTCCTGTTTAAAAATCTCTCATGTTAAATTATTAGTTAAGTTTATAGGAAAGAAGATATTGAATATTATACTAATTACGCATCCCTTGACAATATTAAAATCAAGGTTAAGGTCAATCACATCTAGACACAAGGAATAGGAGGTTACCATTCTGGACTATTCCTCAAAATGTAAGCTTTAACAAAATACACCACTTAGCTTAAATTGTTGGTCATTTCTAAGGACCAGTATACGTGATCAAAAAACTCCCTCCAATTTTGCTGCAGAAATATCTAGTTAGAAATTTGCAGGTAAATTGCAGCTCATGGTCTGTTTGAGTCAGTGTAGCACAATTTATGGCCACAAGAGGGCACTAAGAAGACATATAAAACTAGACACCTTTTCATTTATCACTCAGCTGCCTAACTATGAACCAAATGTGCTACTAATACAAGTAGCTAGGAGGCAGGATCCACTGTGCTTCACAGCAATATGAATCCAAACTGTAAAGGAAGATACCCAGCTTTTATGATGCTGATGCAGTAAACTGGAAATTCTGCAGTAGTTTGATAAAAGCTAAAATATGAATGTTTTCAATTAACAAACTATGAAAATGAATAATATAAGCAAGAAATTGGCCTCCACCTTATTTATTTTGAAACTTAATTTGATATAGTTTCTATGTGCTACGCACATTTTAATTAACAAAATGCAAGATTGTGGAGGGAGGTTTTGGCAGCTGGTCAGATAAGAGTTGGGAGTTTTGGTGCCCAAA
Organism: Alligator mississippiensis; assembly: GCF_030867095.1. Taxonomy (NCBI): domain Eukaryota; kingdom Metazoa; phylum Chordata; order Crocodylia; family Alligatoridae; genus Alligator; species Alligator mississippiensis. Next base: position 218,560,957 of record NC_081824.1, on the reverse strand, counting down.
AATGCTGGGATGCAGGCCGTGATTATGAGATACCAACATCAGATGGAAGTAGTTGAATAAAGACTGTGGATAAAATGCCACATGTAGAATTCTGAGTTAACACATTATTGCTGTAAATGGAAGACTCCACGCCTCTAAAACTTATTGTTCCAGGATACTCTATACTCACATCGCAACTTTGTTTGCAATTTTTTTAGGTACTACAAAGAAGCCTAGTGTAGGACAGGGCTTATGCATCATTTCACATTCAGTTCATGTTGAAAGATTTTCTTTTGCAAGGGAGGGTTTAAAAAAAAAAAATCAATATGTTATTATACTGGTAAAAACCCAGATTCTGAAGGTCAGACACAGCAGCAGGTAATGGCTCTGGTGAAAAAAAACCAGCTACCACAGAATCCAAGAATGTATCACTACTCAATATTTTTTTTTATTTCTGTAAAATTATTACATGCACATGTGTGAATATGTGCACATCCATCCATGAATTAATGTATGTACACATACACATTTCTTAGGCGTACTGGAATAATACTATTGAATCTACATAAGCAGCTTACCTATTAAAATCAAGAACATTTGGCAAGGGCATATTTCATAAAGCATTTACACTATCAAATATATCAATTTGTGAGGATGGGCAGAGAAAAACAAAGGAAATGGAGAAGGTGCACAGACATAAAAGTTAATGAATACTTATCATCAAAACCTTAAGATATTGTAATTATCTCTATGCAAATCTTCTCCAATGTGTACCAGTAAAAAGATTTTATTCCACATACAATTAGGTATTTTAGGAGCAGAAATTGAACAGCAAGATAATTAGTTATCATTGCTCATGTAACCACATAATCACAGACTAAAGCACTAATAAGCACCTAAATGAGCTAGTTCCATTCATCCCAATGGACTTAAACATTTCTTAAACCTATGTTGTGTTTGCCAGACCAGAGCCAAAACCTCAGGCCTCAATTTGGAAAAGACCCAAAATACATCATTAAATCCATTCTATTTCTGGCAAAACACTCCCCTAACTTAAAGCATTTGCTAGAGCATCAATGAAGACAATTAGATTTAAATACCCTATCTGAACAGGGATGATTTCCAGAATAAGGCACCTATATTTTTATGGTTATGTTCACTTAATTTGTTTCTCAAATTTCCCTCATTATCCTGAACTGTAACATAATATTTTTGAACAGAAACAAAACATCTGAAAAAAATTAAGAACTGGAGAACAGAGATAACTACTGTACAATAAAAGTTTCAGGAGCTTATAAGTAATCAAGCTTTAGATTAAATTGCACTTGTACATGTTCATTAGTCTATAAAATGAGCATGGAAGTTTTAAAAAAGAATCCAGTTCTTTGTATTAAATAGTTCAGGTGAAACTATAGATGGAAATTCTCTATCAGACAGCTATGTAAGTTAGAATTACCAATAAAAAGAGCCTTTATTACAATAAAACAATTTATTCTCAGCTTCAAATCCCTGCCCCCCCCACCTTTTTTTTTTACTGTGGAAAGTTATATATTCTTTTTAAAGCTTTAAATCCCATACCATAATTACTGCCTGCCAACATTCCCAAATGTTACACTCAAAGAGTCCAAAGGACCTTTCAATTACCAATGGAAATTCCTAGGGTGCACTGATTAAGATTTTTTTGGCCAATACAGATGGCCAATTATTAACCAGCCATATGCCAGCCAACACCAATCCAATAGCTGACATGCATCCCGGCAGCTTGGAATGAAGCATCCAGCTGGTAAGTCTGTGGGGGGGGGAAGGGGCATGGGGGAGGGAAGGGGTTGGAAGCGGCAGATCGAGGCCTCCACAGTGAGGGAGGGAGTGGGGCTGTGGCAAGCACTGAGCAGTCGGGGCAGGGCGCAGCTACAGACGACTTATCCGGGGGTATAGGGAGGGGCAGCTCCCTGCCAGTGAGCACATCCCTGGGCATGTGCCCCCCAGATTTGTGCGTGGGGCAAAGATGGGCTGCCTGCTGTAGGCTTAGGACCAGGGGCTGCGCCAGCCTGTTCCTGGCAGGGGGGCTGAGCCAGGGCTGCATTTGGGGCAGGCAGTGGTGGTGCTGGAAGGGGGTGCTACAGCAACCACCCCATAAACCCACCTCCCAACGCCACTGACACCCATCCCGCCCACCCCGAGTGCAGCTTCAGCCCAGGCCCACCACCAGGAAGAGACCAGCACAGCTCCTGGCCCTGAGCCCACAGCAGGCAGCTGGCCCTCGTCCCATGCACAGCAGTGCACACAGCAGCAGGGAGCCGACCCCTCTCCTCCCACCCACAGCCCCTGCATGAGCCGCCTGCAGCTCTACTCTGAGCCCTGCCCCACCCCAGCTGGGAAGCGCCTGTCCCTACCTCAGCCCCACTCCCTCCCTCACCATAAGTAAGGGCTTCAATCATACCCCCCACCATGCTCCTTGCCACCTACAGTCTCCAAGCTGCTGAGCTGCATTCCTAGCTGCATACATGCTTGTGGCTGCACACATGCATGTGGCATTTATTGGTGACATTATCAGCTACACCAGCCAAAAAAAGCCAATTGCTGATAATGTCAACTTTCCTTTTATTGGTGCCAATCCAATATGGACCAATGCATCAGTGCACCTCTAGAAATTCCTGCTGGAGAAGAGTATTAGGAAACTGTTGCAAACAAAATCTCAAATGCTTAAACCTTGTTTGCATGGGAGGGAGGCAGGGCAGGAGAGGGAAAGACTCACCTGGATAAGCAAAATGTTTCCATCCACCTAAATTAAATAGATATCTGCTCTTCAAGAAACCATGTTTTTTTGTTTTTAAATAAAAAGCTATGGGGACCCTAACAGGCACTACATTTGTCACATGATTAATGTGGGTTGGAGACAAGACAAGAAATGTGTGTGTCAGATATAGGGGAGCCAATTGTCTCCCCAGGCTCCAGCACTTTTAAATGTCTTTCTTCATCCCCTCACGTGGCCTAGAGGACAAGGCTGGAAACATGCAGCCACACTGCTTTTAGGGTCAGGCAAAGGGCAGCCCCCTGGTCCAGGATGCAGTTGTCCCATGGCCAATCCCCAGGATCAGGGAGGGGCAGCCCTGTCCCCTTGTTCATCTTATTATGAGGGTTGGGAAGGGGGCAGATTCAGGTCCCTGATGATAGGTTTGCCATTCATCATCAATTATAGTTGCCATCCAAAGAATTTTTCATGCATGTCAGGCATAGCAGGCTGCACAATTTTTGGGCTTGGGCACAAAATTTCTCAGGTCCCAATTTGCCAGGGACCGAGTGACAAATGTAGCCTTCACAAAAATGGCTCTGGATTTTTCCAATCTAACTCACAAGATATAGCAGAAGAGAGAATCAGGTGAAAAGCATTTTTGTCGGTCCTGTAAGAAAACATAGAACTTACAATGTTAGTTATGCTACAGTGCAACTCTCAAACATCTAGGGAATTTCCAAATTGTACAGGTAGAACTGTAAGAGGAAAAACATTTCATATAATCTTTTCAGTCAAAAGAAAAAAATATCAATACTTAAAGTTTAGAAATCCTACCATTTCTTGAGATGTATAGTTTGGGCTTTTACTGTCTGCTGAGAAATAGGAAAAGTCATAGGTAAATGTTTTAGTCCGTTCCCTTCCTGTGTCTCCAGTTACACCTTCCGGAATCTACCAAAACAAGAAAATGTGTTTGTATGATATGAAATGATAAAGTAATTAATGCAAAGGATACTTGTACCATAATTTGATTAGAATACAAACTTAATACAAAAGCACATACAGTGAGAGAATCCTGAATTGCTTGCCCTGTTATTCTAACAAATATTTAATAATGAAACAATTAGCTATTAATATCAGAAAATATGGCCTTCATATGCTATATTAACATAGTGTAAACATAAAGCTCTTTAGATTTTATCTTTGAACTGTTCATTTTTATGTTGCTACTACATAATATTTAAGCATGATTAGTTATTAAAATGTGAATTTCATATACACAATTTAAGGGATTACCCCACGCATTTACTCAATGAAAAACACTTCACTGTGTATAAACCAAATAGTATTTGAAAGGCGAGATGTAATTAAAATGGTCTTACATGCTGCAGATAAGCAATATGTAATAGGCTCTGTCTCAGCCTAAACAATTTTCCCTCAAGGGAGGGAGTATAACCTAGCTGGGATAACAGGGGATTGTGCAGTCATAATGGATGCTATTCTCACAGTTCTGCCACCCGTATCATCATTTGATCTTGGGGAAAATAATTTAGCATCTGTGCCTCAGTTTAATCACCTGTAATTTTTTTTTAATAATTATGTACGTGTCACAGGCGGATCAGCTTAATGCTTATAAAATACTAAGCCAGCCTCAAATAAAAAGGTGCAATAAAACCCAAAAAGAACAGCAACAGAATGTCAGATTATGTGACAACATTTACTATTTAAAAATAGTAAGAGTTTAAAGAACTGCTTTTTTTGTGAAACAGATGAAAGACGCATTAACTTGCTGATTTCCCCAAGTTAAAAAAACAAGGTTATTTGGCATAATGTCAAATTCCAAACCAAACCATTCAATTCTTATTTTTTTCCAGCTGTGCTTCTCTACTGCATGCCATGCTGCGAAATCACATATATCACTCTTACTTGCCTACTGGTGAAGATAACAAGAGATTATGCTTGAAGTAGCATTTTAAAGCAAGTTTTCACCAAAAAAAACCAAAACCAAACCTAAGACATGCTTTCATATTTATTAAATGTTATACATTTATCTTCCATCTCAAAAGGAATGTGTATTAAAGACAATCTTCATATAGCCACTCCATATATAGCTAATAGTAACCTACCCAGTCCACTTTCTATACTATTTCTCCACTCTGAATAGCTGATGTGACAGCATGATTTACACTGGAACAGGACATTAGTGCAGAAGATGGTAAACACAACTGGGACATAGACCCAGAATTACAACAAGTGTTGTGTATAAAAATAGTTATGTGCTGAAAGTCCTTTTTACAATTGTCACTGGGAGCTTCTGGAACAGAAACATACCCTTATTCTTTAAGTGTTCTCAAATCTGTCAACATTCTACTTGCCTGACCTGATCTGTTTTCCTTTACCAAGAGAGAGAAATTGAACTGGGTGATTGCATCATCATAGAAAACAATAGGAGAGTGGATTTTGCACCTGATGTAGTAAATTTTTGTAACTGTTTTCGAAGGTTCCTTTTACATTAAAACAGTATTAATTTATTTTCTACTCTTAAGATTCAGCTACGTGAATGGCTAGAACCAGACAACTTGAAAACACCTACAAGATGGATCCTATGGAATAGCTTCCAGAGAACTAGAAACTAGTGCACCAATAAAGATTTTTTTTAGGCCGATACCAAAGGCCGATTATTAACCAGACATCGGCCGATACAGATCTGCTTGCCAATATGCAGGCCAGCATCTTGGAGAGCAGTATCCAGCTGGTAAATCTCTTGGGGAGAAGGGGTAGGGGAGGGAAGGAGCATGGGGGGCAGATCAAGGTCCCCATGGCGAGGGAGTGGGGCTGAAGCAGGGGCTGCACAGCTGGGGTTGGGTGGGGTGCAGGATGGAGCCACAGCTCGTCCAGGGGCGCCAGAGGGGCAGGTGACTCCTGCCGCTGTACGCAACCTTGGGGGTGGCATGGGGGTACATGCCCCCTGGATTTGTGCACAGGGCGGGGGTGGGCTGCTGCTGCTGCACGCTCAGGGTCAGAAGCTGCACCACCCTCTTCCTGGCAGGGGTGGGGGTTGGGCCCAGGCAGGAGGGGGTGGCACTGGGAGGGGGGGGCTGCAGCCACCCCCAAATTCACTGTAACCTCCTCCTTAACACCCCTCCCAGCACTGCTGCTGCCCACCCCAAGCACAGCCCCCACACAGAGCCAGGGAGCTGCCCCCCTCCCTACCCCTCACCCCCCGAACGAGCCATGGCTCCGTCCTGCACCCCACCCCACCCCATGCCATCCTGGCTGTGCAGCATCTGCCTCTGCCTCAGCCACACTCCTTCCTTCGTGGCAGTGGCCTCAAGCGTCCCTACTATACCCCTCCCCCAACAGACTTACTACCTGGATGCTGCTCTCCAACTTGTCAGGCTGAACTCCTGGCCATGTGCATACTGCGGCTGTGCACATGCAAGTAGCATTTATTGGCGATGTTATTGGCCACATCAGCCAAAAGAAGCCGACTGCCAATAATGTAAATTTTCCTTTTATCAGTGCCAATATGATATGGACCGATATACTGGTGCAACTCTACACAGACCATTTATATATCGAACTGCTTCCCTATCTTGCTCTTCTGCATCCATATTTCACCACTGTAAACACTCCAGAAAACAAATGCTTCTCTCAGTATCAAACGGACATCAAAATAGGATAAGCAGGAATCCTGGTTTTCTCTATTAAAAATCCAAAATTCTCTAGTAAATTAAAGACAGAATTGTTTGATTAAAAACTCTCAAATCTGTATTTTTTCCCCCCACGATTAAAATGAAATGTCACTATAACCGCAAACATAGGTATCAGTTGAGCACACTGGGCATCTAATCTATAACGTGCTCTGGGGTAGGGAGGGGCACTTTAATTAGAATGGCTCCCAGGAGTTGCTGTAATTAAAATGCTTGCAGCATCTTATGCATTCAGCATCCTGCACTTCAAAATAGCAGCAGGGATGCTTTAACTAAAGCTCAAATGAGCTTTACTTAAAGTACCCCCAACACCATTTTAAAATACAAGGATGATGAATATGTGTGGAGGCTGCTGGAACGTTCCAATTAGTTTATTAATTCGATTAATTGAATCTGCTCTGGCACATTACAATTACAACACATTGGAGCAGGTGTCCCACACATGTACAGGCGCCCAGTGTTTTATTGATATATTTACAATTTTAAAGCAATCATTATAATAAAATACATTCTAAATGCCTAAATGTTTTGGCATTTGATTTTTCTTTTTTTTTATCATAGAAAAATCAGAGCTCCCCCTGCCCCCTTCACTCACCAGGACATGGATCCAGCTGCGGCTGTCCACCCTGCTGCTTTGTGGCACTGAGAAACCTTGATATGCTGATGCCCCTCACTCCCAAGCCACAGCCCTCCTCAGTCCTACCACTGCCCCTCACTCCCACAACCCCCCATTCCCCACCAGCACCCCTCACTCCAAACCCATAGCCCCCATCCCACCAGTGCCTCCCACTCCCAAACCAACCCCCTACCCCTGCTGGTGCCTTTCACTCCCAACTTGCTGCCCCTTGCCCCCAGTATATGTAGAGCTAGGGTAGGGAGGCCAGGGGGAGTACCTGACCATAGGCAACACACTGTGGGGGCATATGCCCTCCCAGGTTTGCTGCAGCCTGGCTGGACCTGCACCAGGCAGGGGTTGCTTCCACAGTCCAGCAGGAGGAACCCAGTGCGGAAGGGTGGAGCAGGGTGGTGAGACTCATTGCTGCTGCCACTGCAATCCCCACCATAGGTGCACTGCCATGGTAAGGCTGTAGTGGAGGTGGGGCACAAGCCTGCCCAGCAGCAGGCAGGAGGCACCTCACCTTGGCAGCACCTAGCAAAGCTGGTGCGGGGCTTCGTGGCAGCAGCAATGAGTCTCCCTGCCCAATTCTGTCCTCCCATCCAAGTGTACCATGGAGGCAGCTCCTGCCTGGTGCAGATCTAGCCAGGCTGCAGCCCTGTGCCCTGCTGTGGACGCAGAAATCTGGGGGGCACATCCCCCCCATACCCTCCCGACATATGACTCTGGTGCTCAAGCTCTTCCCATGAGGGTATGCAGCAGCAGGGAACTCCCTGCCACCCCCCTACCTCCCTCCAACAAGCTCCCCATGGCTCCAAGCTGATCTCCAGCCTGGCTCCATGGCCATTCATTCCCATCCCTAGCCCCAGGCCCTGCGCACCACCCTGGCTGCGCAGCACCCGCATCCCGAGCTGCCAACCCTGCCACATTCCCTCCCTCACCGTGGGGGCTCAGTGTGAGCGCCTGCCTCAATCTCCCCACAGGTTGTGCCTTTCCCAACGCTGCCATGTGTAACATATGCCACTCCCCACACTAGACATACCCGCAGGCAGCTGCGGGAGGTGCTCTCCACCACCCTGTCTGGAGCTGTATTGCCAGCCACATGCATGTGTGCATACGCACACATGCACATTGTGTTCCCTGCTTGTGATCACCCTCCTCCCGCTCCCCTCAGCCCTAAGCAGCCCCTGGCAAGCTGGAACTCTGCCAGCCTGCAAGGGTAAACCCACAGTTTCCCACATTTTTCTCCTTTAAAGGAGAAAATCCATGTTTTTCCACGGCAAATGGAAAACCCAGACCCCTGATGATAAGATATCAAACCAAAATTCTGTTAACTTATTTAGAATTTTTCCTTCTCCAATGAATATACTCACTTTTAAATTTGTGATTGTCGTTTTATTTTTTTCCATTGAAATAATAAATTTAGCATCCAGGTCTTTTTCCCTGAAAAGAGCAAAAACATGGTTTCAGTATACTAAAGAAAAATTCATACTGCTATCAGAATTATCAAAGGTTCTGCCTTTGTAAGAAACTTGTTATGGCTGCTGAACATTCAAAATAACCAGTTTCTTCTATCATTGTAGCCAGTTGTTTATATTTGATTTTTTTTTTTCCCTTTACCAGGTCTTGCTTTCAAAACCCTACTTATCTGGCAGTAAGAGTAAGGACTAAGGGGGAAAAAAGTCTTAGAAATTTGACCAAGATGCTTACTTTAAATAGCTTGTTTTCAAATGGTAAATCTGATCCAGGACACTCAAACAAGGATTTCAGCTTTCAAGTGAAAACACATGTACACCTCTCTCTGCTGGTATCAAGAACCAGAAATGTGTTACCTTCACAAATACCCAACACTGCAGCAGAGTTGGAGTGCTGTTATAGTCATGATGGTCAGGGAGTACATGAGAGGCAAGAAATCTCTGTGGTATCTTTCACTGTACCAGCTGTAGAGTTGGGAGATCATCTGAACAAGCTGTTGGCATTAAGCAGCGGCCTTCCTCGAGTCAGAAGCCTGAGATCTGAGGAAGGGCATCTGATATCCGAAATTTTATCCAATAGCTCTTCCAACTATACAGTTTGTTCAATAAAAGTTATACAAAGAATCCTTGCCTCTTGCTTTAAAAATAGCATAGCTTTGAGGTTCCTCATTTTCAAATGCTTGTGATGGCACTCCTGAAGACACTGACTACAGAAAACATGTTCCTTTCCTTTACCGTCTCACTGCTACATTTACTGCAGCTGTTCCCCAAAAACTGTTCGATTTTGGAGCAGCAGGAGAAGGCAAAAAGGAGATCCATGCATAAAGACGACAGAAAAGGTCTGGGACATATAAAAGGTTCGCGTTCCTGTATGCCGCAGTCGGCAACCCTAGGCATGTGTGCCACAGCATGTCATGTGAAAGCATTTTGTTTGGCACAGGACAGATGGCAGGGAAGGGGCCAGGGCTGCACTTTCTCAACAAAGATCAGGTCCCTTGCAGCTCCCCCACTATCCACCTGGTTGTGCACATGCACCCACTGCCAGCAACAAGCCAGGCTGGGGCTCCACAGACCCTGGTTCAGCTGCTTGAAGCCTCCCCGCTGCCTGCCATGAGCAGCCTGGGCTCTATGGTGGGTGGCAGGGGCCTGCCCAGAGCCTGAGCCGGCTGTGGCAGTCAGCCAGGAAGCTGCAAGCAGCTACACCAGGGTCCACAGAGCCCTGGCCCAACTTGTTGCTGGCAGTAGGTATGCACACACCTGGGGTGGATGGTGGGGGAACGGCAGGGGGCCAAATCCTTGTTGTGGCAGTGCAGCCCAGGCCCCTTCCCTGCCATCCAGCTTGAGGAGAGTGTGCACTATACAGTTACCCTGTGTGTCTCAGGGCAGACAGTGGGGAAGGGACCTATGCTATACTGCCACAAGGATCAAGCCCCTCGCAGCTCCCCTGCCATCTGCCCCCAGCACACCAACATCTTCCAAGTAGAGGTTGGTTGTGGGTGTTTTTGGTATTCTGCCCAAAAACACTGCTGACCCTTGCTGTATGCCCTTCCATAAATGCCTGAGGACAACATTGCAAAATCAAACCTATCAACTACCCAGAATTAGTTTATTAGAATTACAATATTAAAGTTTCTTCACCTACAGCTGTCTAATGCAGTGATGAACCAAGGGTTCTAACCCAAAACAGGATCAGTGCACTCAAAAGTTCCATAGAAATGAGACTTGCATGAAAAATAGGGTCACAAGCCCAAAACTAGGATTTCTGCACTGAAAAACAGGAAAATACTAGTCTAGTGGCCAAAGATTTGGAAGATTACTTGAGAAAATGTTTCCCAGGAACAAGTGTCAAGTGTTGGCAACCACATCATATCAGCCATTCCTGTTTGTCTTGAAGTATCAGCAAAAAGCCAATTCAGTGCCTGGGAACAGCATGTACCAACCTGTTCCAGAGATTTAATATTATTATACCCAACTATAAAATATAAGTAATGCATATGGATATTTGTAAGTTGATTCATTTTAATAAAGCTGCCATAGGAAAAAAAAGAGTATTGCACACAAAATCATGTACATGAAAAAACGTGCGTATAAAATAAAAATAAAAAATCTAGGAGAGCAAGTAGTGGTAATCACCAGGGAAAATTATATTCATAGCATTGCTAATGTCTGAACCTGTAAAGTCACCTCCATTCAGACTCCTTCTAGCAGTAATTATGAAGGAAAGGGGAACCATGTACCCCAAATTGAAAGCTTCCAAAGAAAATTTATTGATGTAATTATAAAGATGGTATGAAAAAAGAACATCTTTATACTTCCAGACTGAAGCAAATATTTTGGTATTGATTATGGATGAGAGGCCAGGGAAGGGGATGCAAAAGGGGGAAAGAGAGGGAGATTCAGTGTTCCTGTTACCAGGAGATAGTTTCTTACGCAACCATACAACAGTGCAACAAGTGTCATGATTAGAGGCGCACCGATAGAGATTTTGGGAGATGATACCAATAGCCAATTTTAAAGGAGGCATATTGGCCAACACCAATCCAATTTCCGAGGCAGCTGCGTGCAGCTGGTAAATCCATTGTGGTGGAAGGGGAGGGGGCATTGAAGGGGAGGGGGGCCAGATCAATGCCACCCACAGTGAGGGAGGGGGCAGGGGCAGGCGCTGCCCAGCCAGGGTGGGGTGGGGTGTGGGACGGAGCCACAGCTCATGGAGGGGGGGGCACTCCCTCTGCTGCTTGCACCCCCAGAGGGCATGGGGAAGACGTGTGCCCCTGGATTTGCACGAGGCAGGGCGGGTGACACTCAGCGCAGTCCCAGCTCAATGCCCCACTTCCACCCATGCACAGCAAGAGCCAGGGCTGTGCTGGGCGGGTGGCAGCAGTGCTGGGAGTGAGAATACGGTGAAATCTGGGGTGGCTGCAGCCTGCTCTGTAGCGCCTGCCCCAAGGCCAGCCCACAACAAGAAAAGCCTGGTGCAGCCCACCCACCCGCCTTGTGCAGACCCAGGGGGCACACACCCCACCCATGCCCTCCCAGGGTTCACGCAACAGTGGGAGCTGCCCTCCCTCCCCCTGACGAACCCCAAACCCCACCCCACCCCAGCTGGGCAGCATCTGCCCCTGCCCCCTCCCTCACTGTGGGGGACACTGATCTGCCCCCCCCATGCCCCTTTCCTTCCCCGCCCCCTTCACCACAACGGACTTACCAGCTGCACTCAGCTCTCCACGCTGCCAGGCACTGCTCCTCACTGCCTGAGTACTGCACTACAGCTGCGCACACATACAAGCATTTAATCGGCCAAATTATCAGCTGCATCGTGCTGATTTCTGATACAGCCAATTTTCTTTATATTGGTACCGATCTGATATGGGCCCAATGTATCAGTGCACCCCTAGTCATGACCATCTTACTTGGACATACTTGTACTTGTTCAAGGGGAAAAGAGTAGCAAAGAATGGGGAAGAGAGAAAGAAGCGTTTGTCACCCTTTAGCACCCCATGAGTTTGCCAATTAATCTATTCAACTCTACACAACCTCCCCACCACCCCGTAAATGTACTGTGGTAATAAAAAAAAAAATATAATAATAATAATAATGTGCAATAATCAGGAAACATTGTGAAAAAGAGCTTGAAAATAACTTTATTGCATACTGTTTTAGAAACCTCCAGTCACTTTTGTGACAAAACTAAAGGTTTCGGTTTACTCTATCACAGGGGCAGGGGTGGAGGGCTGCTTAAGGAGGTCTGGCAAACCTTCAAGGGCCACGTGGGTAGCCCTGCCCCTTGACAGTTGCCCTGCCTCCTGGTCACCATCTTAGGACCGGAAGCCCCACCTCCTAACCCCTGACTTTTGCCACCGGACGTCCCTCCCCTTGCCCCCCAGAAATACTCCTTTTGGGAGGGAGAACTGCCATCTTAGAACCAGAAAAAAACCAAATCATACACTAAAAGTCAAACACCTACTAAGACATATTTTATTACAAAAAATATTTTTGTCATAATTTGTCTTTGCATAAGGTATCTAGAGATGACTGCATAACTCAAAAATAAAGTCTTAGTCTTGTATATTGTGTGGGGGGCATGGTTGTGGATGTGTGAGGGGGTTGTGAGCGGGTGTGGTGTTTGTGGAGAGTGAGGAACAGTGGGGGAGGTGAGGGATGGTGTGGGGTATGGGGTCCCCTCCCACTCCTCCCTTGGTGCAGCAGCAGGCAGGGGCACTCATGCCTGGCGAGGCATGGCTCTGCCCAGCGCTGCACATCATGGCAAGTGGCACAGCCCCCACTGGGCAGTCTCTATCAGTGGGGCTTCCCGCTGTGCCTATGCAGCCCCCATGCTCACGCAGCACAGGACGGAAGTCCCACGCACTGGAGCCGGCTGCCTGCATTGCTCCCTGCCACACACGCGCAGCCCCTGCACTTGCGCAGCACAGGTGGGAAGCTCTGTGTGCAGCGCTGGTTGGAGCTGCGCCCCGCCCAGAAGCTGCATGCTGGCCAAGCCAGGCCCTTCCACCCACAGCAAGGAGTAATAAAGTATGTGGCAAGTCTATGTATGCATGGGCGCCTCGCTCCCACCCTCATAGGCAGAAGGACTGGGCAGGGCACAATTCATTGGTGTGAACCGAGGCCCAGATGGAAGTGCCCAGCAGGCTGGATCCTGACCCCTGCTGCATCGTCATATGAAAGGATTGATTACAGAACTATGGTTCAGAGCTTTTAAAATGGTAGCCAAAAAATATTTTTTTTAATGTTTTTGTTGTTGTTTTGGGAGAGATTTTTCTGAGGGCCTTAAAAAGGAACATAAGATTATGACCATTCATTGCTGAATATACAGCAAAATGTAATTAAAATACAAACAAAAATGAAAAATGATTTTTAAAAAATATTAATACTGGGAACACAAATAAACAGTTTTAGGTTTACAAAATATATATTTTAATGGTACAAGATCCCTTAAAAACTAGTCACATTGTGCAGTCTTTATACAAAAGTATTTTTAAGGTTGAAAAGATTTAAACATTTTTGGAGCACAAGTATCTTTTTAAATACCAAGACACTGAAATTCAAATGAAAAGTTTCTACATTCTACTGTTCACTCACTTTTGGAGAGCACTCAGAAACTCATTCAATTAGCTACTTCTACTATGCTTATATACAATATGAACAATAGCTCAGTTCACAATTGCACCAATGCTACCTAAAAACATTACTGCCTCAAATAAAATACAAGCTTCTATTGCTGCTGCCTTCATTAGAACATAAAATAAGTAGATAGGCTGCCCAAACAAGTTCACAATTAACAGTTTGGTAATTTACTACGTTGGAAAAACTTGTTTCCTCTGAAACCAGATCTATTGGCCAACTAATGCTCTACCCAATCTTCAGCTTTTCCCTGCTGCTATTTCATACATAATGTTGAATTCATAATCACTGGTAAACAAAGCTTGCAATCCATGACCTCTTGGCTCAGAACCAGTGTTATAAAGTAATCAAAGCAGGCAAGTTCTTTGGCAAGGACATCAGGAAATGCTTCTACTGGGTACCTCAGAATTAACCCTTTAGCACTATTAACTTTGTATATTGGCTCAGACAGTAAGGTGGGGAAAAGTCTGGAGAACTCCTTGAGATCATATTGGCCACTTAATTCAACATCAACTGTACAAGCCCTAAGCAACCACAGTCACTACCACTAGTTTGTGTGTCTGAGCAGTGAATTACCTGACCAACGTTTTATGATTCTCTTTGCTTGTAAAGGGGACAGATTGTGTCATTAAGTACTGTCCTGAGCCAAGACAATCGGAGAAGCTGCACCAACCCAGGATCAGGATGGAGAAAAGTTATGATTCAAACACCTAAGTCATTTTTTCCACTTATCCTTCCCTTGCTCTGCATTACTCCTCACTCCAACTAGTAAAATTCTGTCTATTTTGTTACCCACCTGTGTCAGGCAGGGAGTAGGGAGCAGTAGTCCTTTTTTACTTCAAGTCTAGACAAAAGAGCTGAGCAATCCATATAAGGAGAGTTTTCTCCATTCCGTGGGCAGCTACCTGGTGCAAATGACAATCTATCCTTTGTTGACAACACATAATGTTATTAATATTCCCTCATTTCAGGAGAATACATACTAAACCACAGATTATATCCTCTCTTGACATCACTATTCTGGTCCTCAAGGACTTTTCAATGTCTGATCCATAACTGAGAACAGGAAAGCCCTGTTATTTCTAACTTAAAAAAGAAACAGTGGGAGTCTTGGAAGGTCATATTTATGCTCATTAATGAACAGAGAGCAACAAACTAGGATACGATTCACAGTTCAACTTTAATATTTTGTTTTTCAATGTCAATTGTTATGAAACATCTACAAATAATTCAATATAGGTTTTTTATTACTCTATGTTCTATATTGCTTAGCTGCTACTTAAGCATTCATCAGCTGTTGATTTTTGTTCCAATAAGGAAGTCATAAACTTTCATTTTCTGATGAAGTAATTTAATGGCAAATCAATTATAATTTCAAAGAGGTGAATTTCAAGAAGAGAACTAACAAGAACAAAATGCACTTCATTTGGGGGCAGGCATGTGGAGGCAGAGATGGAGTGACAAAAATGCATGGAAACAATCAAAATTCTTTCTAGATATGGTGTTTTAAAGGTTATTGTATTACACTTCCAAGAGCGACAACAGAGACACTATTCAATCTGCCTGCTGAGCCTCGTCTGAAATGTGCTATTCATTTTTCTTCAAAGTTTGCTACAATAAAAAGGAAAAGACTGTAGCAAGTTTCCAAAAGCTATTTTAAACTGCAGACAAGCAATGTAGCGCCAGTGAGGATTGTTTTTTATTGATGGACATGTGTATGATTTGTACTTTTAACTATTCAGGAAAAAAACTGAACATTTGTTACAGGATTCAAACATACATAATGGTTTTTCCTTACAGTAAAATGTTTCTTTTTTTTTTTTTTTTTCAATATTTTCTCCAGGCTTTATTTTATTTTGTTGTCCAAGTGTACTACGGAAAAGTAGCAATTTGAAAGCATGAGGGGCATATAATACCTAAAACAATTCACAATACATTTAAATGGAAACTGTACAACATGAATTAGACCAACACGGCTACAACCTAAATCCCTTTAACTACATGAAGAATTTACATTAATTTTGTACCTTTGGGGATTCACTTGAGAATTACCAACAGGTAATGGTCCAATGTCTTACCATGTTATTTAGACAGTGCGTTCTGCATTCTTTGACCATCTCTAAAAGGAGCAAGTTCAGTCTAACTGATTTCTTTTAAAACACTGAACAGGGAACATTTCACTTTGCTAGCCAGTACAGAAAATAACCAAAACAATAGCTTTCAAAACAGAACTAATGCACTGTTTCTTCACGGGACAATTATTGGCTCATGAAACAAGGAAGCTAGCAAATTAGCCACAATGCCATATAATTTTAGTCACTCAGAGTTTTCAAACCCCTTGGGGCTTGCTAAATTAATTTAGAAACAACCGTTTTCAAATATTCAGTCCCCAATTCAAAGACATCCACATAGATCTATAGGTTTTTTTTAAAGTTTCTTTCTTTAAAAATGCAAAAAATGTGAGAAATGTCTATAAAATGTGAGGTTCATGTGTTGAGGGACTTTGCCTGTAAGGTATATGAAAGGAAATGTGATGTCTGTGGAAGAGATATCTGTAACAAATACGGATTTTACTACCATGTCAAATTTAAGACGGGGGGGGGGGGGTGTTTCTTTTCCATTCAACAAAGGAAAATAAGCCTTTCATCTTAGATTCGAGTAAAAGTGGGGGGGGGGGGGCAGGGGAGTGCAGCTGTGGCTGCAACTCCGACCCCAAGCTCAGGGCTTGAATTGGGACCGCAGCTGCTGCACACACACCCCTACAACCTCTGCTCTCCCTCAACTTTGCTCCCCGTTGCTTACCTTCCCCTTGAAGCTCCCAGCTACTGTTGGGATGCCACTACAGCTGGAAGCAAGGAGCACATGCTGCCTCTGGACCCAGCCTGCAGACACAGCAGTCACAGCAAGTCTGGCCCTGGCCCTGGAGCACTGGTTGAAGCCTGATGTTGCTGCAGCAACAACCACTGTGTGGCCAGGCTAGGGTGGAGGCAGCACATGCTCTGTGTTCCCTGCCCTGGGCCAGAGTGGGGCCCCAGCAGGACCCAGAGCTTCAAGGAGAAGGTAAGCGGTGGCAGGGGGGACAGCAGGGAGGCAGGCAATATGTGGACAAGGAGGGTAGCAGGGACAGACACCCAAGGGTACCAGCACTGCAGGGAGAGGCAGGTATCAGGAGCCCCAGACATAGGTAGGAAGAGGGGGAGATGGTGGGAGGGAAGGCAAATGGCAGGAGGGGTAAAATGGGGGGCAGGCACTAAGGAGGGCAGGTGGAAGGAGTGCAAGTATGGGGGGTAGGCAGCAGGGTGTACAGACACCACAGGGGCAGGCATGGGACCTGCAGGCACTGTGTTGGAGCTTAGCGGGGCAGGCAGCTGGTGAAAGCAAATGGTGGGGGGATAAGAAGCAAGGGGCATGCGTCACTTGATTCCCCTGCTACCTGCCCCACCACCATCTATCCCCCTACAACAGAGAGGGAATGAATTCAACACAATTCTCAAAAAAACAGATTCTAGACATGGAAAATTATAACAAATTCATACTTTTTCCATGCATAGAATCTACAACTGGGGGCTCATCTTAAATTCAGAGTTACCTTGGATTCAGGTAAATACGGTATCTAAAATTATAACATTTAAAGAATGGGAACCCACCAGTAAAACTACACAGTAAGTGTAATAGTTAAGACACACAGAAGTTAAAGATGCTCAGTAACACCGACATGACCTTACTGCATGTGTGACACCTCCTATTTTTTAATGTAGAAACAAATGCATCTAATAGTGAAATCCTAGAACCACACATATTGATGGGAAAAATTGAGGACACCCTAGAATAGAACTTACAGTACTTTGGAACATAACTGGAAAGGGCCTTTTGGGTCACAAAATAAAGGCCCCACAATAGCTTGCAGTGGGAAAATTCTTTCCTCTCCTCTAATTTTCGCAGGGTCTCATTGTTTTAGGAGATTCTGCTAAAGGTTTCTAAAACACTGTCTAAAATTCCAGGCTGCAGTGGAACTCTGTCCTGCAAATGATTTTAAGATTAAGATTAAGATAAAACTTTCTCCAATTACGATGAACAACAAAATGTTGAAATTTTATATAAAATGAAATTTAAAAAGGGAACATGGGGTTGCCCATTTGTAGAGATTCACACCCAGGGAATCCAGATTGGAGTGCAACTCTGAAAATGATGGAACTCAGAGTTTCCCTTGTTGCAGAGGTACACCCAGGGATTCCCCAGGCTCCTCTGCTACTGAGGAAACCTAGGGTTCCCTCATTTGCAAAGGCCTGCCCTGAGTTTTGTCTTGCAGGATTGGGCTCCAACCACTCATGGGAGGCAGGGGCCCAACCCAAACAAAGTCTGTTTCACCCAATGAAGTGGATCAGCTGTGCAGAACACATCCCAGAACAACTGATCTGCTTCATTTGACAGCATCTGTTTATACCCTAAGAGATCAACTGCTGAAGAATAAAATGTTTTCCCTGATGAACCAAATTGCCTGGACATGGAGAGGGATTTTGTTCTTTAAGGTATAGCACCGTTAAGGTACATTTTAGGTTCAAAGGAGTAAGAATAGGAATATTTATGTTGGAACAGAGGAATGTTTAAATAAGTTGCATCAGACCGCATTAAAGGGCCTCCGTGGAATGAAGGCATGCAAGTCTACACTAGACCCAATTAAATAACTGCTTATGTTAAGGGCCATGTTTTAGAACAGGGATGGGCAAAATACAGCCTACCAGGCCATTCTATCCCGTCTGCGGGGCACCTAAAAATTTTTGAAAATTAATATGTATCTGCTCCTGGCTGCCTGTCAAAGATGACAGGAGCTAGGGGCAGTAGGACCCATGAGCAAGACCGGCCCAGCTCTGCCGCACCACCAGCCCCCTCCCAGCCCTGCAACCTCAGCCAGAAGCCTCTGCTTGCTGCAGCTTTCACTGCTTCCCTGCACGCTCGCCGGCTGCTCCAGCACCACATAGCCATCAGCTGCATCACTGGACCATGGGAGCACAGGGCCACGCTGGTACCCTGGGGCCCCACCACATTACACAGCCCCCACCACCAGCAGCAGCAGCACAGAGCCAGTCCGGCCCAATGACTTGGAGACTGGGAGCCACGGGGAGTTGCATGCCATCGGGCCGGGCAGGCTCCATGCCTCCACGTGGGGTTCCCCACTGGAATGCTGGAAGCTCCAGGTGGAGGCACAGAGCCAGCCTAGCCCAATGATGTGCAGATCCCACCTGCAGTGCCAGGAGCCCCATGTGCTGGCATGGGGCCAGCCTGGTCTATTTTGAAGGACTGTGCCAGTGGGCCAGGCTAGGTGGGCTCCATGCCACCATGTGCAGCTGCTGGGATTCAGCTGGAGCCGCACCCCGACAGGGGAGTCTGCCTGCTGTGGGACAACAGTGCCCTGAGGGCCCGCCACCTGCTGCTGCTCCTGGCAACAAGGGCTGTGCGCCATGGGGGGGGGCGTGTGGCAGGGGGCCCACACCCAACCACAAACCGCACACCCCTTCACAACCCCCCCAAAAAATCCCACACACACCCCCACACCCCTTCATAAACCCTACATACATACCACCCTTCTCAACAGCTGACCAAAAGTGGTTAAGTGACCCTCCAGCTGAAATAATTGCCCACCCCGGCTTAGAGCATGTTTAGTAATTACAGATGCCCCAGGCAATGCATACCAAAGGTTGGCAACATTTTCCGGCAGGGAGCGAGCAGGACCCAGCTTTAGGCATAGGTGGGCAGGTTTTTTATACCCAGCTGTCACCATCGCTTGTCCCCATTGCTCAGCTGCAGTCTGGCACAGCACAAGTCACCCACTGCTGCAGCCACATGTGGCTGACCTTGGCACGCTGCAAAGAGAGCTTGGCTAGAGCGCCAAGGGGCTGACTGCAGTGCAGTTCAAAGACAGGTTCCCTTCACTGGAGCCACAAGCAGCTGACTGTAGTGCCCTACAGAGAGGGATCCCCTGTACTGAGGCAGCTGCCAACAGCACAACACAGGGAGAGCCTCCCTTCTCCTCCCCCATCCATAGTTTTGAGTGTTGCAGAAGCCACAACTCCTCAGGCCAGATCCAAAGGCTCTCCCTGTGCCAATCCCGAAGTATATTTTTCCATGGAGGTGCCTCTGTACGAAGGCTGTCTGCCCTTTCTTTGAACATAGTCACCAAATAGCTTTCATCTATTTGCTCATTGAGTAATAAAGCCATAACTCCTCAGGCTAGATCCAAAGGCTCTCCCTATGCCAACCCCAATGTATACTTTTCCATGGAGGTGCCTCTGTACAAAGGCTGTCTGCCCTTTACACATAGTCACCAAATAGCTTTCTTTCATCTATTTGCTCTCTGAGTAATAAAGTCACCTGAGTAGAAATGTAGCGCATGAACACATTCAGTAAGCTAAAGAGGTCATTCTCAAATTGGACGCCACGTAATCCCAGTCAAGATTTTTTTTGGTCAGGGATTTGATCCTGCTTTCATTTGAAACCATGGAAAAACCTCCACAATCTTAAATGATGCAGGATTAAGTCCTAAGCAAGTATCAAACCTATCTCCTAAAAGGCAAATCCTTTTCTCCTTTTGTAATGAAATTCAGAAGATGCTACTTAAATTGTTTTACCTGTCAGAACTTCAATTATGTCAGTTCACATCATAAGGCTTCTTCAATGTCTACAAGAAGTTCACTGAGGAATATTACTTTATTTTGAGGAACGTTCATTTTATTGATCAATTGGATATTGATTTTATTGAAGAACTTATACAGTCTTGTGACAAAACTTTAACCCTTCAGTTTAATATTTTCACAAGGATCAGAAACTGCATTGAAAGTAACTATTTCCTTCCTTTGCTGTTGTGAAAATACATATACACGCACACATGCACACACACGGCCCTGACATGCTGGTCCACCCTTAAGTTTGTCTGTATATAGATAAGGGCCTTTTAAAGTTATACCACTTTAAGAAAGAAGTATTCTTATTATGCATGGTTATGTTGGTACAAAACCCACAGTTAATCCAATTTAATCCTGGTTCTGCGTACTGAGTGTATATGCATAGCAAATAGGTGCATAATTCACATAACTGCGTAAAACACTGTCCATCCAGGTTTGTTGTCTATCAATTATCATGTAACAAACAAGTTGGCGATATTATCAGCCAAATGCATAAACTGTGTTAAAGCACAACATCTTTCAAACCCATAATCTACTTTATAACTCACTTGTACTCTTTATCTGCACCATAACTGTGCCCCTCAACTTTGTAACAGAACTGTAATCCCTTGAACTGTGCCAGAAAGAGCGAAGGAGAGGCAGCTGTCAAAAGCCTGCTTACTAGAAGCCTTGAAAATAAGGGGAGATGGTCGGTTTCCAGGCTGCTAATACAATGGTACTGACAAGTCACAGTGTACTTAATGAACATGCCATACATATAGTTTGCATAAACACATACTCTAGGTAAATAAATAACCTCTTCTTGGTTCCAAGTCAATGCACTTAGACAAAGTACATACCCTGCAGTAATTCCAGGAAGGATCTACTTTAACTAACTTGATATCCACGCTTAAAATTCAATTAAGAGACTCCATGATATTTTGTACCACCTTAAATTATTTTAAAATGCATTTAAGATTAAACTAGCGCAACTTTGGATATAACACAATGCCGTATGTCATCTAATTAGTATTAAACGCAAAGATGTGGTTGCTCAAACTGTTGACTTTTTATGCATAAAGTCTGTCTCTCAAAAGACCTTCAATGAATTTCAAGTAACTGAGGAAATTTAACACCCTGACATGAATTTTAAAAATAAAACAAAATAAAACAATGTGTTACTGACTGCAGGGGGTTTTTTTTCTTTCAAATCTTCAGTAGGACTTTACTGCAATCCTGACCACTCAAAGTGTTCAAAATGATAAGCAAAACACGCAAAGTCAGGAAACAGTTTAAAAAATGAATAAATAAAAAGGGGCTTTTACCATCTGAGCTTTGAGTATTTGGTATTTATGTTTTTAGATGCTCTATAACCCTTTGGACTAGATAGAAAAGCTGTTTAGTTGACACCTAAGGAGCAGCTGGAAGCTCTCTGCACCAACACTTAATACGTGTTCTTTTTGTTAAATTTAATCTCAGTGGTATCTTCTAATGAAAGGCTTTCAATGGAGACCAAAAGTATCTTCCTCTATGAACTTCTGACTCAGTGAGCCAGTCAAATGACATTCAAATTAGATGGCATGCAAAACAAAATATTTTAATCTCATGATTTGGGGTGGGGTGGGGTGGGGAGGGGAAGAAGAAGGCACGGGCAGGTTTGTGAACTTTGGAGTTGCCAAAATTAAAGAGATCTTTCAAAGTTTAAAATTAATTCTCTCCCAACAGAAGTAAAAACTCAAATCAGCAGTAGCACAGTAGTAGTATTGTACTCCTGACGGACAGAACAGGAACCTCTTGTTTACTTAACTTGCTGTATTAGCATAAAATGCATAAGCATTGAAGACTGCACATTCCTCAACAACTGGGAGAACAGCATTAAGTGTTGTGCAGACACTATTATGAGCCATACATGCAAATCACCATCTTCCATGGAATAAGTTTAATTGCTTATTTAAACATTCGTACTAGTCTTCACCTTCTTTGCAGGCTTCCAACATGCCCACTAGAAAACCATCATATCCTCTTCAGATTATTACTCTGAAAAGCTGTACAGAACTCCCACCAGCAAACGAGTTGGGGCCCAGGAGCGGTGGGGAGAACAGCAGTTTCACAGGCACAGCTCCATCCCAAGGCTTGACAGAACAAATAAAGAAAAGTAGATTTATGTAGCCCTGGTTTGATATGACAACAGAGATAATGTATATATATATATCCTTGATACCCCGAAAAGAAGTCAGCTGAGCCTAAGGTACATACATTGAAGCTTCACATTTTGTAAGAACAATAAACATTTTCTGATGACAAAACAGCTTTAATAAATTGCCTGCATTGGCCACTAACTTGTAATTATATTTCAGCATCCCCTCACATGCTACTGCTTGGCAAACTTCAAAAAGTACTGAAATGCCAAATTTATGAGGCTCGCCCACAGCATACATTTTTCCACTTGTAATTTAAATTATGAATTCCACACAATAACGTTCCAAGTTTCTGTCACTTCGCAGGAAAATAAAACCTTCCTCTGGTTGTTCATTAATGCACAGATATGAGCTTCTTTCTGAAGGGCAACAAAGAGTAAGTGCTTTTAACCACAATATTACATTTTACCAATGTTGCGAGGGAGCAGATTAAATTATGATGGTTGGTCTCTTCTTGGAAATGTTAATAGGCAACTGTCCTTGTGCTGTTCCATATCAAGCAATGCCAAAGCTTTTGATGGGCCTCATACATGTTCCTAATAACATCTTAAAAACTGTCACTGTACTAAATTTCCTTCAATTTACTTTCTAACGAGTATTTCGAAACAGCAGTTATTAGACTCCATATCTAGCCCAGTCCGATTAAAGTGTTAGTTAATTACTACTTGAAGTTGGAGAAACATGGCCACAGAAATGCATGAGGCACCAACTATTTAAATATTAACTTACCCTTAGTCTGCTTTGATGAGTCCTAAGCATTACCGGAACAAGATAAACTCTTGGGTAATGGGAACAGATATAAATTAAAATTATTCAAATATGGAAAGGTTATCAAGTCCCTGTTTACAATTTTAACCACACACAGAAAGACTTATTGATAGCTGGGTTGTGAGTTATGTCCTCAAAAGGCCACAGTCTCTCTTCAGTTAGCAACTAATAGTTTTCAAGTTTGGGGTGGGTTTTTTTGGCTACACAGAGGCAACCCCAATTATATCTGTGTTACCCATGCAGCCAATCTTATCCCTGTACTAGTTTGTGGTATAGGATGTATTACTTACACTGATGCCAGTGTCAGTTTATAAACTATCGGGGTGGGCAAAATGAGACCCGCGCACTGCGCCAGGCCATTCTAGCCGGCCTGCAGGGCCCCTAAAATATTTAGAAAATTTATATTTATCTGCCCCTGGCTGCCTGTCATGCAGTCCTCGATGGCTTGCCAAACTCAGTAAGCGGCCCTCCGCCTGAAATAATTGCACACCCCTGGTTTATATGCATTTCCTCCTTAAGTCTACGTCCTGTTCAGGAGCCAGAGTACAATAGAGAAGCTTTTGCTGAACAATGATTTCAATGAGAAACTACAACAAAGCAGCTGACAAACTTCATACTTAAGCTCCTTCAATGCTCTGGATAAATATCCTCTAGTCCTTGTGGCTTATCAATGTGTTCCAAGTCAGGGCTTTCCAACTTTAAACTGCTCAGGGCCACATGCCACGCAGACTGTGCCAGGAGAGTCATGGGCTATGTACACAGATACTCACCCCCCACCCCCGTTCCACAAAAGCACATCGCCACCACCACAACTGTACCATGCCTCACTGCTGCACTGGTACCTCCCCCACCCACTACTGCACCACAGGTACAATCCCAGCCCCACCCCCCTACAATACGCACCCATGTGGGCACCCCACCACTGTGGCCCCACATGGGTACAGGTGCAGTCTCCTCACCACACATGGCCCCAGTTCACCCCCCTGTGAACACAGCCCTGATCTTCACCCCCACTTCTTACAGATGGCCCATCGCTTTTAATATGCTTAAATAATTTCAGATTTGTCATTTATAATTATTTGCTCAAGTCTACTTTTATTAATGTGAGACACCCAACTTCCTATAACAATGCTATTGATTAAAAACAAGCAAACAAAAACCCTTGAATACATGTACTAACATTTATAATGCTTTTAAATAGGAATGATTAAAAAATAAATTGTTTTGAATTTTCAGTTGACACCGCTGGTTTAAAACATGGCCTACACACTAGATTTAAAGGCTACGAACTGGACACCAGAAGTTGGAGAGAGGCAGCATGATTAAGGTGAAGGACCTGCCTCTGAATCCAAAACCCTTGGGCCCAAGTGGACATTGAAATCGGTGGCAGGAGACCAAATGAGGGTTGACAACCCCAGTCACCCTCCAGTCACTTTGCCTGTCACCACCACTATGGCCCCAGCTCCTCAGGCACTGGCCCCACCACTGCTGCCACCATGCCCTGTGCTGGACCTGGAGCTGGCACCAGCACTGTGTGTCCCATGCTCTGCAGTATTATCATGTTCCCATGCTCTGTGCTAGAGACTGCCAGAGCTAGTACCCCATGCCCCATGCTGCCACTGCATGTCTTATTGCTAGAGCTGGAGCCAGCACTCTGCCACCTGCTCCATGCCAGAGACACAGCTGCCACCCACTGTGTATTCCATGCCAAGGCCACAGCCCTAGCATGAAATGTGCCAGCGGCAGCAGCTCCAGCTCCAGCATGGGGCATACAGCAGGAGCTGAAGCTTCAGCATGTGGCACACAGCACGGGGCACATGACACACAGCAGGAGCTGAAGCTGCTGCTGCCAAAGCCACCCTATGCCCTGGCCTGAATCTGACCCGCAAACAGCCCTGTGGTCCAGATCTGGCCCAAGGCAGAAGGCAAGTCTGACACTATTTTAAACAGTTTGGGTTGAAAAAAATTCTAAAACATAAACTTAGTTAATTCTGCTCCACATATACCCACACTGCCACTTTGCTGAAGCCACAATGGAACTGCAAGCTTTGTTTTTCAGTGCTACTACAAGAGTGGGGAAAACAGGGCAGTCATTATAATAACCTTTTCTGCTTAGAAAATATGAACCATTTGCATCAAAAACTCAGGGAAATGAGTTTGTGTAACTGGAGACTTCACAAGAACATCTTGTACAAGCATTTTATCCAGTTTAATTGTCAGTCCCAGCCAGTCAATTAAAAGGATGCAATATCTAGGCAATAAGCCTAAGAACTCCATTCTGTATCATTCAAATAAAAAAGGCAAGATCTTTCAGAAGGCCTCACATTCACACTCAAAAATAGTGAGTAGTTTTTTTAAAATGTCCTATACATGCAAGTCAAAGAAAGGATGCTACCTATATGTCTATTTTTTTGTAGTGCCACATCCCTATTCATGTAATATTGTTTCCTACAGTTAGTTTTCAGTTTTTTTCCAAAGAGTTCTAGATCTCCCCAATCACTGAGCCACTAGCATTTCTTTTCAAAGACTATTCCACAGCCCAAAAATTCTTATTTAGTAGAATTTTTTTAGATATAGTTTAATTTTCCATTATGAATTTTATCACATTGTTCCTAGCAATGTTAAAGTGTTATAATTAATTCTTCTGTATTCATACTCTTCAAATAATTTTTAGATTTGTGTATCAAATCTTCATTGCCTGTGAAAATATATTTATAAAAAGCAGCACATATATTTATAAAAAAGGAACCAGCAGGCATCACAAGGACACGTGGGGAGCAGATCACAGCTTTGTCCCGGGCCCCAGCCTTGCACTGTCATGATCCTGGCCTTGGTCTCAGCCCTGCCTGCCTGTCCTATACTGGATGCCCACCTGTGGCCCCATCCCATCTGCCCAGCCAACTGTGACCTGCCCACAGTGGTCCCTCCCCACCCACCTGCTCCATCAGATGCCCTGATGGTAGATGCAGGGCAGACAGGCCTGGGACTGGATAAAATCAGATAGTGTCACCTTGCATCCCACCCAGCTGTGCTGGGCAGCATAAACAGCCACGACGGGAGGGACCGAGGCCAGGTCGGCACTTCCCTCCTCCTTGACCCTGAACAGCTTACCAAAACTCCTTAAGTGGCCTCCAGCCCAAATAATTGCCCACCCCTGAGATGCACTACATCCACAACATTCTCTCCATCCACCCAAGTACTTACTTTGTCAAAGAAGAAAATCAAGCTTGTCTGACACTATTTGTTTTTCAGTAATCCATACTGGCTGCTTACGATCAGCCTTTCCTACTCCAGATGTTTGCAAATGGCCTTCCTTAGGATATGTTCCAGTAACTTCCCAGGTATTGAAAAAGTAACTTTCCAGGTATTTTCCATTTATGGAAAGCAAAACTGCATTGCACTGTTCTCTGGGCATATCATTTTGGCAAGATCAAAACCACACGTTAGTGCTTGTCAGATAAGAGACAAAGAAGACAGTGCATGAACTACATCAACCACCCTCCTTGACCCCAGCTCCAGCTTGTTACAGACCTACTGATACTCCTTGTTTTGAAGCCCAGTGACAGTCCCTTACTTTCACAGCCCACTTTCCTTGGGACAATTAACCTGTTGCTTCTCTAATTCTCAGCCTTCTATCCTACTTCATGCTCTCCTTGGCTTTGGTCCAGCTTCCTATTGCAAATCCTACCCTTACCACGACTACCACCCCAGTCATTTCTTGATGCAGCTTTTCAACAGCCCATTAATGTCTGTGAATAAATTTTATCTTGAATATAGTATCTCTCTAAAAGGGATTTAAACTCTTCAAGCTACAAACTATTACTTGTGTTTACAACATTCCATGCATAGCATTTCAGAAACATGAATTAAAATGCTGATTGTAAAATCATTTGTGCTTTTAACTTAGAATGGTGAAAACAAGCTGTTTTCTCCATAAATGAATGTTCACTAGAATTAAGTAAAATGTCCTTAGAGAGGCAACTGACAAGGCAGGAATTCAATTTACACAAGCAAAAAAAGAAAGTTTCACCAAATGTCCTGTTTACAAAATTAGCTCCTTTCCCATTTTTTAAATTCTCGTGTTACATCAAAATCCATGAATCTCAGTAAAAAACAACAATATTATTTGTAGTTAGCAAGAGTAACACATTTAATAGTTATTCAGTGTGGCATCTCTTTAAATAAAAACAAATAATTATAAGAAAATCAATCCCAAATATCAAGAAATAGTTTGAAAGGACTCTTTAAATTCCCATAATCTGACCTCATCCAAAATCAGCATAATCTTTAAAGGGAACTATTTAAAGCTAGTTTGTTAGCCTGGTGTGTGAGAAAATGCAACTAGTTTCCCTACTTATCAAAAATTGCTTCTTTAATTCAAAGAATTCTGCTTTCCCGACTTGTACAATGTAAGCACTTCTCTCTATGGACCAGATCTGAGGTAATTACTGCTTTAGCAAGTTACAGAATATTTCCTTCCATTTGAGAGGTGCTCAAATGTTCTGTTCATTTTAAAAGAAAAAAAGAAAAAAAAAGCCTGTTTGGCACCTTCCTATTTTACACTGCCAGCTTGTAGAGCTAAACAAATCACAGTGAATTATGAGACATTATTTAGTATCACTTCTAAAAGTGATGTTAGCTTCCAATATAAACAAATGGTAGGAGGACAATATGTTTAAATCACAGCTTGTAGCATTAGGCTGCACTGTCCCTGCACACACCATCTCCCAAATAGACAAGTGCTAGCCATGCACAGATTATCTTCCAACCCAGAAGCAGACTAGCTGGGCTAACATTCAGTACACTGCTGTCAGGTCTCAAGCATAGAAATTCCTCCATTACCACATTTAATTGAATTTCTGGTTGTCTGAAAACAGAAGGCTAATGCCTAGCTTCCTGATGATACATGGGAGAAGTTCTCCAAGTTTTACCTCTACATTTCCATCCAGCTCTGTACAGCGCGTAAAGTTTGCTTTGACCAAGAGGAAAACTTAGAGCAAAATGTGGCAAACATTAGAGTCTCTTGGTATGCACAAAGACAGGTACCAAATTTCAAAAAGCAACTAAGGAGGAACTAGAGGATTTTACAGTAGTTCATCAATATATATATATATATATATATATATATATATATATATATATGACTTGATATAATTAGCAAACAATACAAGTGCATAAAGTACAAATAAAAAAAACAGAAAAGAACTCTACCAGAACAGCTTTGGTACATTTTACCTATAATTCATATAACTAATTACAACTGCAAAGTACAATTAAGCTCAGAAAATGAACCAGAGGCTGAAACACGGCTGATGAAACAACTCTATTGAGCTCTTTCCTCCCACCTTCTACCCAAATCTGTTTCTAAAGCAAAACTGTGCCATGGCTCATTAAACAAAGTTGATACATACTTGTGGATGTAAAAGAGTGGAAGGCAGATGAACTGAATTCAGAACTGTTGGTTTGTACAAGGCCTACACTCCTGTCAAACTAACCCAGCAACCCATAGATTTTTAGCATGTTCAGATACAAGTTTTTGACCAAACCTAATAAAACAGGTTGTGAACAGCAGGTTGAAAGCAACATATCAAAAGCTGAAAGCAGACTCAAGAGAGACCAGTGCCTGCACAGTTAGACCAGGGACTCAAAAATACTCTTCCTCTGACAAATATATCTGCACATATATTACTGTACATATGGAAAAGCTCATGCTTACAAAGTAAATTACAAAGGGCAACCTCATTATAACAAATTCCTATCGTTAACAATCTTAATAGCAGGAATATTTTTTTATAAGGATGATACAGAAAACTGACAAACACTATTAGATCAAACACCCCCTTTATATGAACTTTTTTCTCCCAGTCCTATGGAGGTTCATTATAATCAGGTTGTACTGTTTGTGCTTTGTAATTGTTGTATAATACATTTTTCCCCCATTTTGCCCATACTTTCCTTTTTCTCTTGAAAAGAAATGGAAAATGACCAAACATAATCCTGGCTACACACCCAGCTTAAATGGCTGACATAAGTAAAACTGACCCAAACAGGCTGAATAATAATCCATACTCGGACAGGGAGGTTAGAAAGTGCGAGAAACCAGCACTGCAGTCCATGCTCGAGCAGAAGGAATGTTCTGCTTTACCAAGTTTTGTGTTACCTTGGTCTTACTGTACTTGATCCATCTTTTAAATCAGAGTTGTCCAACTTCTAAGCAGGTGGGAGGCATGCCGCATGGGCCACACTAGCAGGGGCTGCCCTAGTGGGGCCCACAGTGCCCTGGGTTCAACGCACCATATGCCTTCTTCCCCCATCCACCTCCCACCTCACCCTAAACTCCCCAAATGTGAGCTACCCCACTAAATCGCACCTCTGAAGCACCTTAATCATGGGTTCCCCCAGGGTAGCGCTGCAGGCTGTGCAGTGCTGTACAACCCAGTTCACTGCAAGCTGCCCAGCTCCCTGGGGTGGAGAAAGGAAGCCAGAGAGAGCCGGGGACCCAGGCTACCTGTACAACAAGAGCAATGGGGGAAGCAATGCCCAGGTGGGAACCTGGGGGTGGCAATTTTACCCCTTCTGGGTCACATGTGTCCTGCTTTAGTTCTCACAAAATACAATGTAGTTAAAAGAAAATGGGTGTAAGAGGCATCATTAAAACAACTAAGCTGTTGTTGTTTTGCATGGTGAAAATATTTTCCTTAGTCTGATGCTTAATTTGAAGTTGTTACTTTTAATGGCAAACATGGCATTCTTTCTAAACTGTACAGTGGTACATACAACAACTTTGCAATGGTAGCATTATGTAACTGAGACAATGCATGCTGAACACAGGGAAGAAAGAAACTCAGATCTACTGAAATGACTAAAAACCCTAACTTTATGCCTGATAGCTTGTGGATATGACCTGCAATTTTGAATTATTAATATTAAAACAGTATATATTAGTCAAGCCAAAACCTAAAGTCACCAAACAGCCTGAAGGTTGTTTTGAAAGAGGATGGAGCTAAATTGTTGTCAGTGGTGGCAGATGACAGAACTAGGAGCAACAGTCTCAAGTTGCAGCAAGGGAAGTTTAGGTTAGATATTAGGAAAAACTCTCACTAGGAGGGAAGTAAAGCACTGAAACAGGTTACCCCGGGAGGTGGTAGAAGTTCCATCCTTGGGGGTTTTCAAAACCCGGCTAGACAGACAAAGCTTTGACTGGGATGAGCTAGTTGGGGCTGGTCCTGTTTTGAGCAGGGGGTTGGACTAGATGACCTCTTGAGGTCCCTTCCAACCCTAACTTTCTATGATTCTATGATCCCTTCACCACTAAGATTTAGAAGCTATGTAATAAATCAGTTTTACCTTCACAATTGTAAATGACTAGATAGTTGCACAGCCTAACCTCTACAGTGTATCATCCCTTTAGCTGGTTTGCTCTAAAGAGCAGATTTTAAGGACATGCAGAAGACCAGAGTTAATAAAACTTAATTTAAAAATAAAAACTGAAATCATATTTTAAATACATTTTTCTTTTTTAATTTAACAACTAACCTGTATTAGGGCCTAAACTTTAATGCATAAATATTAAGCCATACATATTTGTTGCTGAAGTTCTAAAAAAAACAAAAACAAAAACATACACTTGAACTGGGAAACGCACCTGCAATGAGATTTGTTTAAACACTAAACTTCCTTTTTCCAACAGTAGCCTCTTCTGTAGGTGCCAGGAGAACAATATCTTCATTCTGCTTTATTTAAGTAGTTCAGTGGACAGGCTAATTCATTCAAAACTGAGAAACCACCTGAGAGTTGAAAAGGCAAGGAAGCTTTTTTCCCCTCTTCTAATCTATGACCTAGGTGTGAAAGGAAGGGACCTACTTTTCTAGCATCTTAAGAGAGACAGTAACCAAGAACAATCAGTTCAGTTCTTTCACTACAGAGAATACCTTCTTCGTTTAATAAATCCGTTTTAAAAAGCAAAACACAATGAGAAGTGGTGGAACCTTTCTCATGCATCAAACACATTTATGGTCATTTTATTTAACAATCATAATAATGCTACTTTTGTGAATTTTAATTTAACCCCATCTTCAAGCAAACCTCAACACAAATCATGAATAAAATAAGTAGTATATAATTATTCTTCTTGGTACATGGTGGACATGTCTACATGTGTGCTTTACTGCAGGGTTGACTAATTAACTCAACTGAAAAGTGTCACTGTTTACACATGCCCCAGTATATGGGCATGGTAGATCAATTAACTGCACCTTAAGATAGTACTGTTGGGGAGAGCGCTATCTTACAGTGCAGTTGCTTACTCTGCCAAAGCGCACAGGTAGATGGTGACCAAGGCTAGCTGGGGCATGAGGGTGCAAAAGTGTGGAGTCTGCCTGCTGCCCAGCCCTCACTTTAGCACCTTGTGCCCCAGCCAGACCCTCTGCCACCCACTGTTGGCACCCAGAGCCCAGGGCTGACTCCCCCCTCCCCCAAAGCACCCTGCCAGCCTGGGCCTGCTGTGCCCCGGCTCAAACCACTGTGGTCCTGGGTGCAACATCTGCATGCATGTCTTGGGCCACACAGTTTGAGCATCTACATGTGCTACTGAGGCACCGTGATAATGGTGAAAACTGTGCCAGAGTTTATCACATCAACTTAATGGCACATGCAGATGCACCCTGTGTGGGCTACCATAATTCTCCATCCCTCGAGATCAACGGCAAGGTGGACAGACACTTGACTGGGATGGTTTAGTCAGGGATGATCCTGCCTTGAGCAGGGGGCTGACTAGATGGCTTTAAGATGTACCTTCCAGTCCTACTTTCCTATGATCTTATTCACTATTTTCTACCATAAAAATAAAATCTAAAACTTAAAATCTAAAATGAAAGAATTAATTGATGTATTTTAAGGCACACAACTGCTTAAATAAATTGCAGGCAATGTATAATGAAAAACAGAATGTCTCATTTAGTAAATTGGTTACATTGATAAATAGAGCTTATGAGAAAAATAAAACTGCAAACACAATACAAAATTAAAATGCATTTGAATCAAAATTTCCTGTTGATGAAGTAGATCATGACTAAAATCAGCAATTTCAATAAATCCTCCCTGTGAACAATACAAACATTGAGGAAGAAATTAAAACAGCTATTTTTATTTCTTTCTTTCTTTCTTTATTTAAATTTGACAGTAGTTTCTAATTCACCTTTAATAATTCAATTTTCACTTCTAATTTCATGACTCACATCTGTATTCAATGTAAAACATTTTTATAATTTAACTAATTTAATTTAAAACATTTAATTACAATATATTTAAAGCTTGCTGAAGAAAGTATTTGCTGAAGAATCAGCCTTAATACGTGCAAGTCAAAACCTTTTTTTCTTCCTCATCCTACAGCTGTCATTGCTGGACCCATCCTTTAATCTGTCAGAAATCAGCAATTGTAAAGCATCACTCCAAAGCCTTAATGATAAAAGGAGGTATGCATGTGGAGCCCATCAGAATAGCCAGTTATGTCTTCCTTCAGGTCTCCAGTAAGGAAACTGGCCATAGATTTCAGAAATCAGTTAGAGGGGGCAAATTACGTACACAGACATGCACACAAAAAACAGAGCTGGTGGCAAGGACAGGAAAAGACTCTATTAGAGACCTTGATTCAGTGATGCTAGACAGCCTTGTATTGCTCAAAGAAAGGGCCTAAGGAGTCAGCAGAGATTTGCCAGTGAGGAAAAAAAATAGCTCACACCATTCACAGATAACACTACTTTTGGCGTTGGCCCAAATGGCAACTTCTCAGACCATAAGGTTGACCAGTAAATGGGAAACAAGTAAATAAAAATGTCAAAGGAAAAACAGAATCAAACTCCCGAAAAGAGGCTTTGGTGGAGGCTAAAAGGAGACTCTAAGCTGGAGGATACAGACTGACCACCATTTGTTTTCAACATCGCCTTTCCTTATCACCTCCCAACCAAGTCTTCCAACCTACACATTACACTGACATTTTAATACTCATTTCTAAACAAATCATAGCTAACTGTAAAACTAAGTGATACCCAAAATCACTCTGTCAGCCAGCATCATACTTCAGCTAACACTGAACTCCCAGAGAGCTTTATTCTGTAAAAATGAATAACACGTCTCTTTGTCTCTTCACTAACCATTTGTCTATTACTTAAAAAAATTAAGAAGTATTTCTTAATCATTTTATATTGCCATTAAAAACTTGAACCACACACCTAAAGATGGTTGTTACTGTGTTGTGTTAGCCAAATCAGCCATCTCCATATCCACAGATTTCCATTCACAGTTGAAAGGATACACCAAAAGTTCCGAATCACCAGGCTCTGGTCCAGTACTGGGCCATGAAGAGTTGGCCAACAGGTCATGGCACAAGCCCCCCACATGGCTGCCACTCACTCAGGTGAACAGATGAGGGTCCATGTGCTGGGTGGTGAGGCAGCCCTGGGACGGAGGCAGCCAGCTCTGTGTGCCCCATCCCACACCCGTGCTGGTCAGCAAAAAAAAAAAAAGTTTGGGAACCACTGGGATACATAGACACTTAACATGAGGTTACACTGTTTTGTAACTACATGTACTTGTATTTGTAGTTTAGCTTCAAAGTGACTGCAATAGATTTATTAATTACTCCTATCAAGAGATCTGACGCACTGAAATATCACAAAATCATTGCTTGACACTGACTCCTTAGCCAGTTGTCACCCTGTCGCCAACTTCACCTTTTTGGGGAGAAGGTTACAGAACAGCTCCAGCCCATCTAGATAACTATGATTAACAAAGTTCAGCCCCCTCTTGTCAGTCAGGTTCACAGCCTGGGGGTGCTCCTGGATCTTCTGCTGTACCTGGATCTTCAAGGGACAATGGTGGCTAAGAGTGCCTTTCAAAACTGCAAACACTTCCTTCAGTTTCAGATCTGCCCTCTCCAGCATCATCAACGCCTTTATCACTTCAAGGTTGGACTACTGCAATGTGTTCTACGTGGGGCTGCCCTTGCAAACCAGCCAGAATCTGCAGCTGGTGCAGACCACAGTGGTCCGCCTTCTGATGGAGCTGAGTCACCAGAAGCACATAACTCCAGTACTCCAGAGTCTGCACTGGCTCCCAACAGCTTTCTAAGAACAATTCAAGGTGCTGGTTTTGACTAATAAGACCGTAAATGATCTGGGCCCTACATACCTAAGGGATGGCCTTCTTTATATCCCATTGTGATCCTTAAGGTCAGCCAAGAACAACCTCCTGCAAGTACCATCAACGCACAAAATTTTCTTAGCAAACACTTGTAGGAAGCTGTTCTCTGAAGATACCTTGCAGCTCTGGACCTCTCTCCTTCTAGAGACCCTCCAGACCCCAAGCCTGGACATCTTTCAAAAGCACTGTAAGACCTATCCATCTGGGCAGACATTTAGGAAAAAAATGGACTGGGTTAGGTGGGCTTCTGCTGTGTTTTCTCCTCTTCTGTAAGCATTTTCAGTTTATAAATTTATACTGTTCTCCGGATGTAAGCTACGCAAAGCCTCTGCTGGGAATGGTGGCATATAAATCAAATAAATAAACAAATGCCTCTTGTAGGTGATATAATATTTTTAGAGGCTATGGTGGTCTAATGAATTTACCCCATTCAGACCAAATCAGAGAAAAGAAAATGACACATACAAACACAACTCTTAAATTTTGTCATGTATCTGATGTAATAGCTGGAAAAATAATAAGCTCTTTCCTACTGCATGACTCAGTCCAAAATGCATATGTACATCTTACTATGTATTTAATGGTGTTGCTGTGCTAGATAGTGCAACATCTTGAAAACTGAGGCCTTAACAATAAGGATTTTTAAACCACGAAGTAAGCTGCATAATATAATTAAACTTAAAATAAAGCATATTTATCAAAGCCACAGATACAGAAGAGTTTACTAGTAAATTAAAAGTATGTTTTTATTTTATGTACTACAGTTTTTATGGCTTAAAGACAGTACAAACTGGATACAGTGAGACTTCACACACAAATTTAAATTTTTAAAGCTTTTGCTCATCCACAAAGCACACCTCAATGCTACACAACAACTTAGAAAAAGAAATAAAGAATTTCTGGATACAGCAAAGGGAAACCTACACAAGAAAAATACAGTTATTGAATTTAGAGTATGATTAATACAGAAGAACTAATGGCACTACACTCAAGAGAAGCACAGTTTGATCCTCTAAGGTTTCACAAACTTCAGCGTACTTCTCATTTGATGGACACCTGGAGCAACCCTAAAAAGATCAAGTACTTCAAAGAGAAGAGTTCTATTTGCTTTCAGCAGAACCCTAGCTTCACAGAAGCCATCTCCCATCAAAGTACAGAGTAGGCTCAAAACTACAACATGGCGTGAGATCACCATATAATCAGTCTTTTTGCTGACAAAAGTGCTCAGCTTACATTATAAACTTTTAAGGACCAGCTCTGCCATTTATAATGTTAACAAAGTACATCAGCCACTCAGAGGGGAGCGACGACAGCCACTTCCATGTAGTGATCCCTGGTAACATCTCTGATGGCCAAGAGCTCCCAAATAGACAAAAACACCAAAGCGCACAAAGATAAAGATGTGGACACTGTTTGTCATTCGAAAGAAGCCATTCAGGCAAAAAAAATCAGGTGCCATGGTTTGCATCCAGTTACTGGAATGATTGGCAGAAAATAGCTTTGTCTGTCCACATGCATCAGGGTAGTACATAGTAGCTACTGCATAGGCTGTTCTACCATTAACTTGGAAAAACCCCACTGTCTTCCCATAAATAAATTCAAAACTGTTGAAGAGAGGCCACAAATCCTTAACCACAGTTTTATGAACTGAATTGCTTGTTCTCCTTCCCCTGTGTTCTCTGAACCCTAACATCACTGTGTGTGCAAGCGTAGTAAGTTTCTTGACCCTTGCCACAGCCTTATATGATATTTAGCTGCTCATATCTTTCCCAAATGCATTGACAAGCGATTAATTAGGCAGTGTCCTGCGTATCAATGAACAAGTGCAGTGCCCAGCTACATAAGGAAAACATGCTATTTGTGTGGCTGCAGTTCAACTGTGAATGTATCTATACCACACAC
This sequence comes from Alligator mississippiensis, assembly GCF_030867095.1. NCBI lineage: Eukaryota > Metazoa > Chordata > Crocodylia > Alligatoridae > Alligator > Alligator mississippiensis. The sequence goes on along the minus strand of NC_081824.1, from coordinate 218,524,578 downwards.
CGCAACACACGGCTGGATGCTGTAGGTAGTTTGGGTACAGAAGCAGTACAGAATGGCAGTAAACTCTCTAAACAGACTTCTCAACAGGGTAAATGAGCCATTGTGGAGCTCCATGCTGCTCTGACTTCGCTGTTTGATATTGAAGCTGGCTTATTTAAAGTTAGACTGACTGTCCTCACACTGCAGTGAAGTGGCCTATGTAGACAAACTCTGTTTATTATAAGATCAGATAAATGTCACAACCTGGTTAAATAAAAATAATCAATGGGATGGGAAGAGGCTAGGAAACCTTCACTGAGTGCTTACAGTTTTTTATTTATTATATTACATTTTTCTAAAGGAAATTAACACCATAGGTCTACTTAGCCTAGTGCACCATTTCCCACATTGATAGAGTGGATACTAAGATTGCTTATGCATCTTATAAATGCGGAGTGGATGCTTAGTCAGGGCCTATCCTGCCTGCCCTTTCCCACACACTAGCTTCCAGCATCCAGAGGTCTAGTCTGTCCTAATTCGGAGGTTGCACCCTTAACTATCATGTTTAATACCTATGGATGGATTTATTCTCCATGAATTTGTCAGATCCCCTTTTGAACCTTATCAAATGATCAAAATCCACTATAGCTTGTGGCAGTGAGATCTTTTCAAATGTATTTCAACCTCTGGCAGAATAAAATAGGTAGAAAAAATTAAGCCTGTAAGTATGTAGTTATCTTTCTTAGGAGGGACCATCAAAACAATCTTGAGAACATTATGCTCGGGTCAAACTGCAGTTACACATAGTGTTAAATATTTTTTAAACATAACAAAAAAGTGCTTAGCTTTAAAAATAGCATAGAGCTAGTTTCCTGAACGTTTTCAACTCAGCCTTCCTTCTATATCTTCACATCTAAATCGGGTTTAAGGGTACTAACTAACAGGAGCGACATTTGTTGCACAATCAGCCCCCTGGAAGCACACTACAGCTGCGCCGTGACAGAAGTGCACAGCTCCACTTTAAAAGTGCCCAATCATGCAACAAATTAACCTTCATCTAATGAGGGTTCGAATGAAGATGCTCCAAAGTGAAGCGCCTTCATTAACTTTCGTCAGTCACTGCATGCGATGAGGGCTGGGCTGATGCAGCCTCAGTGCTGTTTGCAGGATGGGAGTGGGGAGAAGAGAGAAGAGGGAACTCCCGGCTAGGGTTTGCCCAGCCTGATCTGGGCTGGGAAGGCAGATGGATTGGAGCCCCCCTGTCTTGTGTCACACCCCTCCAGCCCTCTTCCCATCAAGCTCAGCCTGGGCAAACCTCAGCCTAGAGCCCAATCCCTTCCCTTCTCCCCCCTCCCATCCCGCAGACAGCGGGAGAGTTGGGGGGAGGAGGGAGCTAAAGGAGAGAGGCTGCAGGCAGGCAGCCTTTCTCTGGATCAGCTCCAAAGCGGAGTTTGATTCCCACCCATCCCCAAACAGCAAACATTTGGGGGTTGGGGGGGGTCACTAACTCACAGTGCTTTCTGTTAAGCGCCATGAGTTAGATCAGGGAGCTGCACATCTGTCAGTGCTCTCAATATTGCTGAATGCTCTGTGTAACATAGGGGTGGGCAAAATATGGCCTGCGGGCTGGATCCGGCCCATGAGGCCGTTCTATCCAGTCTGTGGGGCCCCTAAAAAAATTTAGAAAATTAAAATTTATCTGTCCTTGGTTCCTGTCAAAGATGACAGGAACCAAGGGCAGTAGGACCCAGGGGAAGCCCTGGAGAACTCCTTCAACAGCAGGGCCTGCCTGGCCCCGCCCCCCCAGCTGGTAGCCCCAGCAGGGGCTTCTGGACTGGGACCATGTGGCTGCCCTGGCGCAGGAATCTCAGGTAAGGGGGGGAAGGGCAGGGAACGAGCGGTGCTGAGCATGGGGAAAAGCTGCCCCTCCCCCTTCCCCGTGGTTGGTGCTCCCTGCTGCAGCTGTTTGCAGCCCACACGGGGCTGTCCTGAGCAGGCACAGGCAGCCCCACGTGGGCTGGAAGCAGCTGCAGCGCGGGGCACAGGGTGGGCGAAAGGCCATTTCACCACCGTTCAGCACCAGCTTGTAACCCACCCCCGCTGCCTGTCTGGGCCCCGTGCCAGCTCCGAGCTCACCCATCGGGGTTGTGCCAGCAGCTGTGGCCCCCACACTTGCCACACCGGGTAGTATTTGCCACCACCCCCCCTGTGCTGCTCAGCGTGAGAGCTCCAGGCAGCCAGTAGCAGCAAACACTGCCCGGCGTGGCAAGCGGGGGGGGCTGCAGCTGCTGCCGCCACGCGCAGCCCCGACGGGCAAGCCCAGAGCTGCGCGGGGCCCAGGCTGGCAGCAGGGGCGTGTTACAAGCTGGTGTTGAGTGCGGGAGTGGGGAAGCGGCCCCTCATCCACCCCGTGGCTGGCGCCCCGCACTGAAGCCGCACTGGCGCCCCACAAAGGCAGCCTGCATAGGGCTGCCTGTGTCTGCTCAGGACAGCTCCACACAGGCTGCGAGCAGCTGCAACGTGGGGCATCGGCCACGGGGGGGGCGAGGGGCCAAATTTCCCCCATGCTCAGCATCAGCTCCTTCCTTGCCAGTGAGCAGGGGGTTAGGGCTGTGCGCTGCCCCCCGCCTGTACCATGGGGCTGGGGGGCAATGGGAGTGAGCGGGAGCACGGGGCCCACACCAGTGTCCTGGGGCCAGTGTCAGTGGGACCCAGAGAAAGACGGCAGGGGTACAGGGTCTTGGCCAGCAGGGGCTCTATGGAGCCGGGCCGGTTCCCGCCTCTCCCTGCTGGTGTAGCCCAGCCTGGCTCCACAGACCTCTGCCAGCCTGCGCCCTGCTCTGGGCCTCACTGGTGCTGGCCTTGGGACACTGGTCTCAAGACATTGGTCCCAAGATGGTGACCAGGGGGCAGGGCACCTGTCAAGGGGTGGGGCTACTCATGTGGCCCTCGACAGCTTGCCACAACTTGGTAAGCGGCCCTCTGCCCGAAATAATTGCATGCCCCTGGTGTAACATCTGAAAGACCTTTTTCCACTCTATCCACCCAGATACAACTCATCCAGGACCACATCACTTTGCAACTGATTAACTGCAACATACTCTTCTAAAACAAAACATTGCTACAAAGGTAACTACTGCTTTAATTGCAATATTCTTTTCTCTGTCTTTATTCATCAGCTTCCTCTTCTCCAGGACAAACACACCTGCTTGTCTTCATTGTCAAGTCCCTTCCCAGTCAAAAGGAGAAACAGTAATGCTAATGTAAAAGAGACAAAATTAAAGTACTGTGGACACATTCTAAGAACAGGAAGAAAAAGCCTACAAAAGAATATAATAGAAGGTTGTATGCCAGGAAAGAGAAAGAAGGATGGACTAAGGAAGAGTTGGCAGGAAAACATGGAAGACTGCAATATAGATTACATACAAATGCAGTGCCAAGACTGCCAACGAACAGCCAAGTGGAAAGCATTTGTCCATTGTGGCACAACTGCTCTTGACAAACATGGCACTTAATCCCGCTATGCCCATCATTTCTCACATGCTATCTGGATGGTAATTCCTGACTCAACTCAACCAACAATGCCTGCTTTCAGTGCTCACTATCTCCCAGGATACCACTGAGACAATGGAGAAGGTCAGTTAAGGTCTGCATAGCCACTCTCTTTTGCCACCGTATCTGCAAAAATGTGATCATGCTCAAGCATATGTCAGCATTCCCCTTTTTCTACCTTGTCTGGTCTATTCATTTGTTGATTCTTGTTTCATATTCTGAATGCCAGCTTTTTGGGACAGGGATATATATTTTTTACTATGCATTTGTACAGTGAGTTGGCACAAGAATGCCTTGACTGGATCACCTGGGTGTTACCACAGTACAATTACTAAAAAGCTTTAATAATACTTAGCAAGTTCACAGGACCTTTCATCAGAGAATCTCAAGGTACTTGTCAAACTATAGTTAAGTAAGGTGCAACACACCCATGTGGGTGAAGTCATTCCTGTTTCACAGATGGGGAAACAGAAGAGTAAAAAACATTTTAAAAACTTGCTGAGGATCACGTGTTAAGCAGAAAACTCCTGCCAGTAGTCTAACCACTCAAATACCTGCACAAGCACTACTTGAAAAAAAGACCTTGCAACTCAGTGCTGATCTACACCAATTTTTATACACCATGCACTACTGTTTTCACAAGCAGACTTTTTTCTTAAACAATATCAGGGGTGTGAGAAAAAAATACAGTGACACATTTATAGTTTTAAGAACTCTGCAGAAAACAAGGAAAAAAATGATGCCTGAAATAGATTAAAAGTGAGCATCAGTAGAGGCCTGGCTGGCAGCTTGGACTTTTTCATGTACAAGGCAGTTTCATTGAGAAGGAATGTGTTCTGCTGCTCTGGAAAGATGCAGATCAGCAGATCTCCACCTTTTCAGACTCAAGGCACCCCTCAATTGGCTCAGGACACCCCTTGCAAACTGCCAGCTCTGAAGTTTTTTTCCTTTTTTTTTTTTTTTTACTTCAGAAAAAAACCACAACAGAGCAATTCTTCTACAGCAAGTAAAGCTCAAGTAACACAACAGCTCAGAATATCTCCAGGACCATGAATTCCTATGGAAAATCCCTGGGTTCACCCTACAAAGCAGGTCAGTGCTGCTCACAATACTACCACCAGTGGGTACCCCACAGAACCCTCGAAAGGCTCTTGAATCAGTCCCTGGTTGAGTACCATTGATGCAAACAGGCAGAAGAGCCGAAAAGAGCACACCCACCTACGCAGGCTGGCTAGTGACAAATGAAAGCATCCATGCCTCCTCCTCCTCCAGACTAAATAAACCCAGGTCCCTCAGCCTCTCCTAAGACATATTCCTCAGCTCTCTAACCATTGTCGCTGCCTGCTACTGGAGTCTCTCCAGTTTGTCTCTCTCCATATATATATCTATCTCTATATAAACGTACATCCATCCATATCTATGCCTAATATTAAACACACACACATACATGTGTGCACATAGATGTGTTTATATGTACATCTTTATGTCAACACACACAGTGTGCATAGACAGACAGATGTACATATAGTTAAACACACAGATATATGTTTATCTCTATGTACATTGGTCAATAATATAGCTATATTAGATCTACTGATCTATACACACACACGTGTGTATATATCTACTAATCCTGATTGATCCATCTATACACACACAATACACCCTTGTGTGCATAGATCAATTGCGATCAGTAGATATATACACATGGGTGTGTAAACTTCTCAATCGTAACTGATCTATGTATACACACAATCGTGACTGATATATTTTGTCTATACACACAAGTGTGTGTGTGTGTATACCTCTATTGATCTCAATTGATCTGTCTGTACACACACACACACTTGTGGCGAATCAGTCGCAACTGATAAACATACGGACACAGTTGTGTGTACAGACCGATGGATAGATCAAATATAGCTATATTAGATACAGACAGATGTACATGTAGATGTACATATAGATACATACGTGTATGTGACATATGTATCTAGATCTACCCATATCAATAGAGGTTTCTCTCTGCAGGTGTGTGCGCACACTTGTGGCCCTGGCTCAGGCACCCAGACGATTTCCCTCCCTCTGTTCTGATCCTGGCGCTGACCGGGCACCCACCATGCACAGGTCCAGCACTCAGTGCTTGGGGGGGGGGGGGGCTTTAAAGAGGCCGCCACCCCCCTCCTCCCTCTTTGGTTGTGCCCACCCCGAACTTTCACAACTGCGGTCGGAAGGTTCCAACGGGAGGCGGAGGGTCCCCTCCCTTGGAAGGTTCCAACGCGAGGGGGGGGGAGACGGGGGCCCCCTGCCTTGGGAGGTTCCAACGCGAGGCGGGGGGGGGGGGAAACGGGGGTCCCCTGCCTTGGGAGGTTCCATGTGACGCATAACGGGGGGGGTGACGCGCAAACACTCACCTGCGGTTCATTGGTCGGAGCCGCACGGCCACCTTTACCGAGGCCATGGCGCGTCCGCCGCCACCTCCTGCCGGCGCGCGGCCGGGTCTGCCCACCCCGCCGGCCTCCACGCCCTACCCGCCCCCTTGTTGCGCAGCCTAGTCCATGATCTCCCCCCCACCCAGCCCCGCTCGGCGCCGCCACCCCCCGGAGCGCGGGCAGCCCGCTATGGGGGCGCTGCAGGGACAAATCCCTGCCGAACGCGTTTGGCTGCGCTACCGCCGGCCCCGCCCACCAGGGAACCCGGCAACCTGTGGGTGGGGGCGGGGCAGCAGCCTGGGCATGGCGGAGGTGGTTGCCACAAGGGGCCTTTGCTGAGAAGAGGCCGCCCCTGGGGGAACTGACTAGTCAGCCCCAAGGTCCTTGCTGCCAGCTTGCCTGTGTGTATACATATTTATATGTGTGTGTGTGTGTATATATATATATATATAAAAGAGATAAGTCTTTCGCAGTCCGAAGTGCAGACTTTAAGAACAATGCCAAAAATCATGAGAGTTGGCAATACCTCCCGTGCAGTAGTGCTGTGGCTGCTTCCAGGCGGGGAGGAGAAAGGGAGAGGGGGGTGGATTTTAGGTGATCTCTTTATATGAGATGGTTTGAGAGAGGTTTTTGGCACACACCATGGTGCCCTTCCTCAGGTCTGGGAGAGCAGCAGCGGTGAGGAAAAGTGGCTTGTGTTTAGCTGCATAAGGTCCTAGTGGGGGATTGACGGGAGCCACTTCAGCGTAGTGATCCCTGGTAACATCTCTGACAGCCAAGAGCTCCCAAATTGACAAAAACACCAAAGAGCACAAAGAGAAAGATATGGATGTTGTTTTTGTCACACGAAAGAAGAAGAAGAAAGTCCTAGGAAACAAGGCTGGCCTATATGATGCATATGGGAGAAGGCAAGTAAGGCTGGAAGGGACCTCATAAGGTCACCAAGTCCAGGCCTTGGCTGCAAGCAGGATCATCCCTGATTAAAAAGCATCTCAACCGAGTGTCTGCCCAACCCACTCTTGAAAACTTCCAAGGATATGTAAATATATGTCAGATAAATATGTAAATACAAAACAAAGTAGGAAAAAGGTCCAATACAAGATTCCACCAAAAAGAAAAAAAAGTCATTGCTTCTCACATGTTTCCCAGACCCACACAGCTATGCTGCAACCCTGCCGTGATGTCTAGGCTGGGAAGCAACAGGGGGCTAGTGCTGAACTGGAAGAAACAGCCACATCCATGCAGGGCTGTGCTCTGCCTCTCAGCACTGCCGGAATGTAACCTAATGGTACAGAGTAGGTCTGCTGAGAGATGCAGCAGATCATCCTGGAAGCATTGCCCTGTGAACATGCTGGGCTCCATTCTAGAGGTAACCCATGGCCAGGGACCTACCGAATTCATGGCAGAAGTGGAGTGCACGGCAACTCCTTTAATCTTTCATGTTCCCCCACATGCCCCTCCCCCTCGCTGCTGATTGGCAGAGAGGCCCCACCGCTCCCTCCTGATCACCAGGGAAGCAAAAACCACGGTTTTAAACATGGTGTGGTTTTTGCCTCCCCAAAGGCAAACAGCATGGAGTGGTTTTTGCCTTCCCAACAACAAGCATCCGGGCCACCAGGGCCCCTCAGCCAATGAGCGGCGGGAGGCAAAAAAGCATCATATTTAAAACCACAGTCTTCGCCTCTGTGCCGATCAGAAGCGAGCTGCAAGCATGGCCCCCCCACCAATCAGTGGTGGAGGGGCACACGGGGGGACCTGCAAGATTAAAGGAGCTGCCACACACCCCACTTCTAAGGAGGCTTTCCTACTTGCAGGGGAAAACCACTTTTCTGGCAGGGGGATAGTACTCTGGCCAAAGTAATGCCTCCCACTTTCACTTCCAGTGGGAAGATCTTGGCTATATGCTGACTCTATGGAAATGGGATATTCCTTCCTAGCTTGCTCCTGTGGCCATACAGCTGAGGGTAAGTGAAACTCAGGGCCATCTGAATCCCAAGCCTCTGGGTTTGGGCCTGCACCTAGGATTCCTGCCAAAAGATTTGGAAGCATCTGAAGCACCAGGCGGGGGTGGAGGATATTTGCTGGTAGCGGGGGCACATATGGTTCTTGAATGACTCATGGATTTGAAATTGATCTGGCTGATTTGGCTTGGAACACAGTTTTTTTAAGGAAAAAAGCACTTCTGCCATGAATTTGGTAGAATACCCATGGCACTTCCATATGACACTATGCTGAAACACCTTAGTTCTGTTTCTCAGCAAACTATGGCAAGTACTGTCATAACAATGGCATAAAGTACTGCGAGAATACATTTGTTGGTATTGGCCCCAACAAATGTTTGCTACATACTACGGGAATACAGCAACCAGAACTGGAAGTGCTGCAAACTGCTGCTAGTCCCAAGGTGCATGGAGTGCTAGGGGCTGTTACACATTTTGTTCACTGAAAACTGGCACTGTAACTCCCCTGCCATTTGTTGTCTGTCTGTTTTAATAACGTCAGGAAGAACTCAGCAGCATCACAAACATAAACAAAACTACAGGGCAGATATAATCCCAGGAAGGCTAAATCCTGCAAAGGATTAAATTAAAACTATGACAAGCACCACAGCGGAATTATAATACTGCAGAGTTAAAAAGTAGTATATTCTATCCCAGATTATGACTTCAGTACGAAACATCTTAAATTGGAGAATGTGGTGAGAAGCTGTCAGTTTAAGGTCTGATCCATCTTTTTGCTTTACAGCACAACGGATCCGGCCTTTAATACACTAATTTGCGTAAAAGTCCTGGAAGTGAGTGAATGAAGAAAACTTCCAACCTGCTCCCAGTGTGGATGATGAGAAATTTCCATCTAACTCAGTGTCATCAGTTTTTGCTAGTTTATTGTGAAAATTATGCTCTTTGGCAGTTGCCGCAGGCAGGTTTACAAAACATGGGGAAAAAAGTTCCAAAAGACTTCAGCTTTGCACAGAGTTCAGCACACTGGAGCTGTTGTAGCTACTACCATAACACAAATAAAAAAGAATGATTAATAGTAGATCAAAACTAATACCCAGACCACACAAAGGAAAAATGGGACCCTGCTGGAATTGAGGAGCTGTGATGTCAGAATTGGAGTGTGAAACTGGACACTGATTTTACTGGCTTGTTTTTAAATGCTGCCTATTTGGTTTCAAGGCTTATTCTCCCATTCAGAGGATTTAGAGAGGTATCTCATCAGTGCATGTAAAAATTAATTACTTAATTTTCTCTCACACATAAAAGAAAATTGACTCATTTTATAGTAGCGGAATAAATCAGTGAAGTTCTCACTGCTTTGGATTTGCAACTTTAAATCTGCCTGACTGCCAATACAATAAAACAGGGTGTATTGGTGTATTAATTTATAGACCAAAGTTATCACAAAGTTGAAGGCAAAAAACTTTTTTCAAGATACTAAGTTTGATCAGTGATTCTTAGCCAGAGTATTAGGGCACCCTGGGATATTGTGAGATCCTTCTAAGGGTGTTGCAAAGTGCTGTGCAGAATTATCAGGGTTAGGTATGCAAATATCTATGTAGCAAAACCCCCAGGTTTTTCTTTTTTTTTACTTAAAAATGCATTCCCTCCCCTTCCCCAACCATTTCTAACTTTCTCTCTGCCTTCTCTATCCCTTATAAGTGATTACAAATAGTACTAGGTAATCTAAGCTAAATTCTTATACTCCCTTATAGTAACAAACCCCTTTATATTGTAAATAGTGTTCTATTATGTTTGTATTGATTTTTACTTTCATGTTGTATTATATTATGTTTTGTATTGATTTTTACTGTTTTATATTGAATTTATATGATTTAAGCCTATGTCTATAAAGTAATGTCAAGTTCCCATTTTGTATGTCAAGCTTGTGTCCTCCACGCCACCTGTCCACTGATCTTGTGTCCTCTGCCCGGGTGTAACTTATGTTATAACTGTGACTCATGTCTAGCCAGTCTCATAAATTGGTTCCTGAATTAATGGAATGAGTGAGGGTGCTTGAGATACAATGGTAGCAGGCCTCTACTGAGTGATCAACTCAGTGACTGGACCATCAACTCAACAACCGGACCATTGCCTGGCATTGACTCACTCAGGAACCGCAGACCTCACCCAGGAACAAAACAGAAACCCAGTTTTTGGAAGACAAAGACCCTACAGAAAGCAGCAACCCTACCATTGTATCCCACCAGACAATGAGGACACCGGGATCTGCACCTATGCATTTGAGCAGGACTGGCCCTTGCCTGGGCATGTCCTTCCCATAGGAGACACAGGTAACCCACCCTTATAAAAGGGGTGGTAGAGTGTGACCTCCTTGGGACATGCTCTCCATCTGGACCAGCACTACGCCACACCACCTATCTACCCAGAAGCCCTGCTGGCAACTCCCCTCTGGACAGCACCTTACTGGAGAAGACCCTGACTGGCCATCGAGGATCAACTCACAGCCCAGGATAGGTAGCTATCACCCACTTTCCTTCCCCAAGCAAAGGACCTGGACTCTGTCCCCCTACACCTTGACTCCAATCCCTCCACTAAGCCTTTTCTCTCCTGCTACCATTGTGTAGGTGTGCATGTGAGTGCTTTTGTGTGTGTGTGTGTGTGTGTGTGTAGGAATCAATAACTTTGTGGGGCTGTGTAGTGTGTTGTCTGTTTAATTAGCCTGTTATTTTGAAACCCCACGTTGGATTTTTCTCTTATTGACCTCCCAACCCTCCTCCTTGATTTCCAGGCTTTCTCCCTTGGTTCTTTCTGCCTCATTTCCAGCCCCAATCTCCCAGCTTTCTGCCTCTCAGTTTCCAGCCCCCATCTCCCAGCTTTCTGCCTTTGTTTTCTGGACCACTTATTTGCTTCCAACCTCCCAGCTTTCTGCTTCTCAGTTTCCAGCCCTGATCTCCCAGCTTTCTGCCCCTCCTTTCAGCCCCACTCCCAGGTTTCTGCCTCTCTGTTTCCTGGCTGTCTCCTCCTTGCCACCGGGCTTTTTCCCTCTCTTCCACCCTGGCACCAGGTGGCCCCGAGTAACCCCAGGGCATATTAACCCTAAGGAATCCCAAGCCCCAGTGACCTCGAGTAACCCCAGGGGTCACAATGACCTTAAGTAACTTCAACCCCAAGTGACGTCAAGTAACCTAGGGGCACATTGACCCCAAGTAACCCCAAGCACCAAGTTACCCCAAATGCCCCCTAGTGTTAACACAGAGCCATGAAAGTGCATGTTTGTGTATGTGTACATATATGTGTGAACTCATAGTGGTGTTTCTGTAGTTTGTGTGTATATAATTTTGTATTGCACCCTCCTGTCTAACTGCGCCATATTGGGATCCCAAGTGTTGATCTGGCGCATGTCAAGTCAACATCTACACATGATCCGCAAGATAAATGCAGAGATTTCAAACAGGAATCTGTAGTGTTAAAACATTATTTTTCTTTAATTAAAAAAAAACAACAACAACTGAAAATGAAGAGCTGACATTTTCTGAGGGGTGCCTGGAGTCCAATGAAGTTGAGAACTACTGAGTTAGATAGATGCTAACAGGACAGAATCTACAGAAAACTCATAGATTCATAGTTGTTAGGGTCGGAAGGGACCTCAATCGATCATCAAGTCCGACCCCCTGCATAGGCAGGAAAGAGTGCTGGGTTCAGATGACCCCAGCTAGATGCTTATCTAACCTCCTCTTGAAGACCCCCAGGGTAGGGGAGAGCACCACCTCCCTTGGGAGCCCATTCCAGACCTTGGCCACTCTAACTGTGAAGAAGTTCTTCCTAATGTCTAGTCTAAATCTGCTCAAGGCTAGCTTGTGGCCATTATTTCTTGTAACCCCCGGGGGCGCCTTGGTGAATAAAACCTCACCAATTCCCTTCTGTGCCCCCGTGATGAACTTATAGGCAGCCACAAGGTCGCCTCTCAACCTTCTCTTGCGGAGGCTGAAGAGGTCCAGGTGCCCCAGTCTCTCCTCATAGGGCTTGGCCTGCAAGCCCTTAACCATACGAGTGGCCCTTCTCTGGACCCTCTCCAGGTTATCCACATCCCTCTTGAAGTGCAGCACCCAAAATTGCATGCAGTATTCCAACTGCGGTCTGACCAGCACCCGATAGAGGGGAAGTATCACCTCCTTGGATCTGTTCATCATGCATCTGCTGATGCATGATAAAGTGCCATTAGCTTTTCTGATGGCTTCGTCACACTGCCGGCTCATGTTCATCTTGGAGTCCACTAGGACTCCAAGATCCCTTTCCGATTCTGTTCCACCAAGCAGGTCATTTCCTAGGCAGTAGGTATGCTGGACATTTTTCCTCCCTAGATGCAGCACTTTGCATTTCTCCTTGTTGAATTGCATTCTGTTGTTTTCTGCCCATATGTCCAACCTGTCCAGGTCTGCTTGTAGTCATAGTCAGTTTGCATTCTTTATAGATTTAGATTTCCCTAAAACAATTTAAAATGGTATTTGACTCACTTTATTTTCTGTATCACATATATATTAGTCATATAATTACCAGAAATGCAAATTGTATAAGAACAAGAAGCATAAACCGTAAATAAGGTAGTTCATCTTAATAAAGTAGTTTCATAAAAACATGAATGCATAACATTGTATGATATCCTGCCCACATAAAGTCAATGGGAGTTTTGTCACTGATTTTAATAGGGCCAGAATTCCACTCTGTATATATTTCATGTACATATGTGATCACAAAATGTACAGGTTGAAAAGGGTTTGGTTTTAAATGGCCAAGCAGGAACTATATCAGGATAAAATCATTTACTGGAAAAAAATTCTTAATACCGTGGATGTTTCAAGATAAAATATTTTTAACCAACTAACTTGTTTATTTATCCTACTTACCTTTTAGGTTTTACTGAGCTTGCCTAATAAAACTTGAATTAGTTTCTGGTTCCAAAACACAAATAAATGTTGTTGTATTTTGGAAAAAAGATTTGTTAGGTAATATCTTTTATTGCCCCAAATAAATAGTTGGAAGAAATGTCAGACAAGCTTTTAGACAAAAAAAAAAAAAGCCTTTCCTTAAATCTGAGAAAGAAGCAGAAACAGCCTAAGCTAAATTAGGTTGGTCAGTAAATTTAGTTGAGCAGTAAAAGATATTGCCAAACAAATCTTACTTCTCACATGCTCCCTGGACCGTCAGAACTACAGCAGCACTGCACGATTACATAACATGGTTGTATTTGGATCAGAGGAAACACTTTACCAAAAATATTTAAATTAAAAAAGGAAAACTTTAAAGACAAATTAATAAAAAACATTTGTACTTGTATGTTGTAAAATTACCCCTCCACTTTGCATAACCTTAATATAAGGCTTGAAATAAATTCACAGCATTAATTTGAAAGAAGCAGAAAGATACTGGTAACTTTACATCTTGGTATCTTTTCCAATAAACAGCTAGTTCATAGTTCTGCAGAAGATTTTTCTCAAAGTCCAACCTATAATCATTATTAGACTGCCACAAGAAAGATAATCTGTCAGCCTACAGGTAACACATATGCACAAACACATTTTCCCCCGAACATAGAAGGGAAGAAGTTTTCCAGTTTAGATCTGGAGAAGAGAAAGGGGTAAAACAAGTGGAATATTAGAGTTAAAATTATTTACGTTGTTAGTATTATAACTTTTTATATTAGCTTTTGCTAATGAGACCCCACAATTTTTATATATTTACTCTTTAATATATTCTGAGTTACAGAGAGATGCTTCATGGACAGATCAAAAAAATTAATCCAGTGCTGTTCACTCCTGGCAGACAATTCTCAAAAAGTTGCTTTACATTCTTAGATGTATCTTTTGAAGTCATCCAGAATATCACAAGACAACTATCAACTATTGTACATAGTAAATTGGCACAGGCTCCTTAATGCAGAAATTGTGTTGATCACTAGATGAAGTAATAAAATTGATAATTTGGAAAAACTGACTAAAACAATTTCTTTTGCTGAAATATCTTGCAAAGACCCATTTGTTTTGTAGCTCTAAACACTCCAGAGTGTTTCTGTAGTTGCCATCCCCATTATAGTAACATTCACCACCATCCTGTGCTTGTGTGCACTGTCTGCAGTTGGTGAGTACCAAAATTGTCTTGTAAAAGTGGTAGAAATGGGTCTGGGGGTCAGTACAGTCGAGGTCTTGGAACGTATCCCTATTTGTTATATTGTAAAGTGGGTTTCCTTTATGCCTTTATGCGAATTGCATGTACAGCATAAAGTGAGGGAAACCTGTACTAAGATACACGAGCAGTAAAATAGGAACACACTATGTTTTGAAGGGGTTAAAGGCCAAAAGCTTGTATTCAATGTGGTAGAGAAGTGCTCAGGTAGTGGGGTGGCATCATCAGAATGGTGGGCCAGGCAGACTGTCTTAAAAGCAGTGTTTTGCATGGACCTGAGGGAAGCATTGTGGGTGTCATAAAACACAAAAAGTTGCCAGGATGGGAGATCTTTATGGCCAGAATAAAATTTTGCTGTGTGACAAGAAAAAGATTTTGTAAGAGCAACTGAAACTATGAACAGAAGAGGTGACAGAAAAAAAGTGAGGGTAAAAAAAGAAACACTATAGGATGTTGGAGGAACAGAAGAACCAAATAAAAGAAAAACAGAGGGTTTGACCAGAGAGTTAGGAAGAGGACTAGAAACATAATCAGTTATGTCATTGATGGTCCTGAGGTCAAAGAAAATGGTATAAATACCCCATGACATGAACTTGAACACATCTTTAAAAACCCTGATAAGGAGTTTTATAGAGTGGAAAGAATCCAGGATGACGATAAGAAGGAGGAACCTGATGCAACAGTGGAGCATGAATTTAGGTGTGAAGGGAAGAAGGTATGGTAGGTGGCAAAGGAGTTTGCGTCAGAAATGTGTTTTTCTATCAAATGAGACTATTATGTGCTTTATTTGTTAGAGAAAAAAATCTGGTAAGAGCAGAGGTTGAAAAACAGTAAGAGAAGGTAGGAAAGCAAGACCAAGTGAGGTCAAGAGGTAAGTTGTCATGGGGTTATTGAAGCAGATGGGGGACTTAAAGGAAAAGAGAAAATGAGAAAATGAAGTGCCAGTGGCAGAGGAGTAAAAGGAAAAACTGGTACCTTAAGACAGAAGAGGGTACATGTTACGAGGGCTTTAAGAAGCAGTCAAAGTAGGAAATAACTACCCAAAGATTGGATTGTGGGTGTGAGATTCAGAGATAAAGATAAAGAGGTGGAAAGCGTAGGAGAAAAGATATTTTTGATAAGATTTACTCCAGAGCTGCCCAACCATGTGAAAAGACAAACTGAGGAATAGGTTCCTGAGAGTAAGCCAGGATTTGGATTTTGTGGTACAGACTTTGCTGTGGAAAGACTGAAGCAGTCCAGAGGGATAGAGAAGGTACAGTGAATTTACCACTGAGCCTAAGCAAGAGAGAGTGGACAGAAAGTGGTGCTAAAGTCTTTGTATGGGAGAACCAGAAAGAAGGGATCAAATAAGCAATGCCAAAGGATGGGATATGGCCAGAGGAAGGAAGGCAGCCACTGAGGGAAATAAATTGAGTGAAAAAAAGATCAAGCAAGTAAGGGTTCATGTTGGTGAGATAGGACTGGAAAGCAAATGAGATAAAGGCTGTCTCGGCCGGGCTGAGCCGACTCGAGGTGATTTAGAAACTGCTCGTTCGTCAGGGCGGGCTGGTGAATGGAGAGGCTGACAAGGCTTAATGGTTGTAAAAAACTTTACTTGCGTCGCGGGTGGCTGCGACGGAAACGGTTCGGTTGTCTGGACAACAATGTGAGTTGCTCCAGCTGGCGAGGCCAAAGCCAGTAAATCCGTCCGTAACTCAAGCCGGCGGGAAAAGGGTACGTCTGGGATTGCGTTCGGCGACGGGAAGAAGGATCGATAGGTGATCAGTCTATCGATCAGCTAGCCACAAGTCGGATTTCTTTCGAGGCACTCTGCAGCGTGCTCAAAGTTCTTCGACTTGAGCGGAAGTCGCGCTAGTTTTTAAACGCCCAGCAAGCCAATTACCAGCCGCCACATGTGAATAATTTAGCACTAGCCAATAGCGGGACACAAATTTACATCCGAATGGCGGGAACTCTTTGCACCGTGCACTTCTGTGCTGCAAAGGGAAAATGCATCCTGCAAAGACAGCTGCAAATTGGCGGGAACTCTCTTCTGCACGCAGGTTCTTTAGGCAGCAAAAACCCTCGCTGTGCAAGAGGCTCTCATGTGACAAGAAAATTCCATAGTGCCGAGGCACCAAAATCACTGGGTTATGACATGCCCCCTTGCCGACGGCACAACTGGAATTTTCGACACATGAGCACATCATACGGCATCTTTGTTAGAGGATTCACTGACTTGGCAAAGCCTTCACAACCAATATATATATATATATATATATATATATATATATATATATATATATATATAACATAAACAAATAACTTGACAAATCGGTCTTTTCAACAAGTTACGAAATACAATAACTTTGAATGTATAGCAACAATTGTTGATCATCGTCTGATCGGAGAACATCCGCTTCGATCCGTCTTCTCCTATAACAGACAATGTCAGTCAACACTTAACGAATGAAAATAGTGTCATAACAAGTCCTGAGCCAATGGACGTTTGCCATCTCAGTGCCTCCCTCACAACCATCACTCTTTGGCTTCGAATGGATTGCAGTCTGGTCTCATAATCAGGTGGTTGTGGATTACCGCTTTTGCTGGGGTCAAACCTGTGAAGAAAACAGAATAACAAGACAAAACAAAACGAGAAGGAATCATAATTGGTTTCACTGTAAGGATACTGGGTGAACGTCGGAACGGTGAGTCATCCAGTTGTGATGAACAATAATAGGGGGACAATCAGGCTTCTCTTCCAGTTGGACAGAATAGGTATTGGGATACTGTCCTGACTGTCGAACTGTCCCTTTGTGAACTTGTGGATGAGACTGATGGGGGTGCGGTATTGAGATCCACACTAACTCGTCAGGTTGGAACTTGGGCTCCCAAGGTGGGGGTTTCCGGACATTAGCTTCATCCCATAATGGTTTAGCAGTGTTTAGTGAAATAAGGACATCGTGATTAAATTTAGTCCAATTTTTAAACGTCCCTCCTCCTCTAAGACGAAGTTGCTCTTTGTACAGACCTATGTGTCTCTCCACAACGCCGTTGGACTGCGGATGGTACAGCAAATGAAGATGCCATGCCACATTGTGAAGACGAGCAAACTTATCCAGAGCGTTAGAGTTAAACGGAGGTCCTCCATCAGACTGAATTTCATGAGGGGGTTGCCAGGTGGCAAATACAGCAGTCAAAGCAGCAATAACAGCAGTGGCATTGCTTTTCCGTAAGGGAATAACCTGCAACTGCCTGGTCCCCAAATCAACCACAACTAGTCCTTTATTTGGTGGTTTAGACCCTGGGAGGGGTCCCAGTAAATCTACCTGCCAAACTTTTCCTGCCTGAAACTGTGAAGAATCGAAAGCTCCGATCTGATGCTTGGTTTTATGACACTTTTCTTTAGCACATGTCTCACAGGCCTGAGCTACCTTTTCCCAATCCTGCCGGGCTCCATATGAGGCCGGTTCTGTAATGGTTCGGCACCAATGTTGATGACAAGCCCGTGGTCCTGGGTGACCCCAATTTTCGTGAAGCCACGCGAGAAATGGATTTGCTTCAGGATCAGTGGTAGATGTGACAGGCAAAGCTATGTCGGTCCGGAGTGGATCCTCCAAGAGCTTATCAGTTACCTCATGCACTGGATCAGTATCTGGACGATGGGACTTAGTGTGCCTAATCAACGGAAGGCGTACAAATTTAGTTAACGTCTCCCAAACATCTTGCCAATCATTCAAATTCTCGGAGGGAAAAGCTGTGCCCATAAGGATTTTGTAGATATACTGCGAATCAATGGCGATAATTGGAACGGGGAGCGTATCGTCATGATGTGTTAGACAATGCTCCAGTACCTTAAGGAATCCTAATAATTCACATTTTTGGGACGAATTATCATCTGGGTCAGCTTGAAAAATTTCTTTATCGTTACAAGCTTTACAATAATATCCATAGCCTCCGCCATGTCGGGAGGTTCCATCCGAGGCCATCCACGCTGGGGCTGAAGTTCCATACAGTGTAGGAAGCTTTTTCTCATCTTCTGGGCTTGGATCAGGTACCGTGTCTTCCAACCTCCAACAATGCCAATTATAATGGTGGGTAAGTACTAGCGTATTCCAGGTCTTAGACTCCCCTTGAAAATATGGGTCGATTCTTCCCGCGTCCAGCAAGGGTAACAATGTGGCACCAGGAGCGCGTAACGTCCCATGCCCCCTTGCTAACGGCTCCACCAGTTTTTCGGCTAGGAGAATCTTTCCTATAGCTCCATATCGATGTTGTGCCACTTGAAGCGTCTTATGGGCCGTGTATACTAGCTCATTGCGGGGGTTGTGCACGACAGCCCACATGTGGTTGATGGTGAGTTAGTGACTCACCCAAATCGATGGCATGGAGTTGTGTACCTTTAACCGTGGTTAGCAGGCGAAGCAGATTCTGCTGATCCTTTTCCGTCCAAGGCGTGGACTTTCGGGACTTGTCATGAATCTGTCACTGTAATTTAGTGAGGAGTGCCAAATCGCTGGGTTCAACATAATGTCGATACCAATTTAAATGACCCAAAAGCTGTTGAAAATGCCTCTTAGTGACAGGGTGGAATGTTTTTAGCGGATCAATGTTAGGACCCTCATGCGAGACTCCGTGGCGGATGGAACCGGTATATCAAGTGCCAAGGAACGTAATGTCATTTACAGGATGTAGGCTTGACTTTTCCTCATTGATGGTCCATCCCTCACTTTGAAGGTGAGCAACTAGTTGGTTTACTACACTGGCAACTACAGAGCTATCGCGACCCATGATGGCAATATCATCAACATAACTCCAAATTTTTAATTCCTTTTCTGGGGGAAGAGAGTGCAAGGCTCGAAAATTCTTCAGGGTGTTATTCATGGCAACAGTGGCTAATGATGGAGCGTTGCGATATCCTTGTGGACAAACTGTCCACCTGTACATGATGCCGTCAATACACATATTTAATATTCCCTCCGGGTCAGTTATTGGAATGGAAAAGAACATATTTTTCAGATCTAATGCGACTCCGACCCACTGACTTCGCTGGAACTGTGCCATCTCAAACATACACTGTGGCAAAGTAGACAGATTAGGTTGTTGAAGTACTTGGCATCTTTTATTGACTTCTCGATAGTCTACAACCAACCGGGCTTCATTAGGCTTCCCAGGTTTCGCAACTCCCCATCCTGATGATAGGTAGGTGCTGGCTGTTACGGTCTTAATAGAGCCTCGTCGCTCGAGTCGCTGCAGAAGGTCAGTAAGGGACTGTTTTAGAGAATCCTTAGTTGGGATTGGCCGATATCGCCAGGTGGAAGTGTCACAAAGCTCTGGGATAATTACGGGTAATGCCTGTAGCACCTGTTCCCTGAGGTCAAGCGTTTTTATCCCCGGGATTCCTAAAATGTTGATGCCCCCTAGAACAGCCTCTAGGGGATATCGGTGATCCTGAACCCAAAACTTGACCTTCGTTGTGATGGTGATAGCGTTAAGCCCTTGTACCTTGATTGTCTTGGTGGTCTTTTCATGAGGTATAATGGAGGTAATCACGTTGGTCTGAGCTCCAGTATCGAGAAGGAAGAATGCCTGTTGTTGGTCATCCGGATTGGTAGGGTTGTAAACAGTGAGTTCAGTGTATGGACGAGAATCAGTAGGATCGGGTTTGAATTGGTGAAGGCCGCCGGCAGAGCCGACGGCCGTTACTCATTTTTTGATGAATCCTCGAAATTAAATCCCAATGCTTCAGCCATACTGGCCTGGGCCTTGTCTCCCAAAAGTCTCAATTGAGCCTTTGTTAGTCCGGAGTAAGCGAGAAGAAATCTGAACGTAGTCCTTTCCTTCACAGTTCTTTCCTTTGAAGTTCTTTCTTTTGGGGTCCTTGGAGGTGACCCCCATGGCTCTCGCTGAGGGGTATACCCTTGACGCCTATGCCTCAATGTTGCAGCCAGGTACGCTGAAGGTCGATCCCTTGTGTCATTAGAAGCTTCCTCACCTTGCTTCATAACTTCCTGTAACCGTGGGAGATGGCCTAAAAGATTTCCTACTGGTTGACCTGCCATTGGGTTCAAGAAGAGTCGGAGTGTAACAGCATTCGCTCCTCCGTATACCTCCACGCAGGCATCTATAGCTTCTAGGGGCGTTGGAATTGCCCCGGGCTCCGATAGATGACGATGAGCCCATCTCTCTTTACACTGGACTGCTGTTAATCCCATTGGATTTGTTCTTGAGCTCCATGAGAGATACGACACTCCAACTATAGCCAGGAGAAGTTGTTCTGCAGTAGCCTTCTTCGGGCAACCCTCATGCCAGTTGTGAAATTTGTGGGTTACCTGTCCTACCACAAGCGTCGGGAGCGGGATGGGCCAGTGGGCACTGTCCGTGACCACATTCAAATCAGTAGCGCGCCCTCCGCTCCACGCTGCTTGTCATGTCAGGGCACTCGCTTCTTCCTTATCCAGAGTGTCGGATCCAAATTCCACTATCAGTCTTCCTAACCACATGGCCAAGGTTTCTTCCGGCCTTATATTGGATTCTTTGCAAAGCTCTTGTATCTCTGGTCTGGTGCGTGTGCGAGAGATAACAGTGGTAGGCATGGTACCTTCTTCATCCTCAACATGCTTTGTCACAGCTATCGGGTAAGCTGCGGCAGAGAGAGGGTTAAATTCTGTATCTGGGAGCGTTGGGTATATCCCTCCTCCCATTGCCCCCTCCCCGTGGTAAAGAGGCGTGGTTGCAGGGAATGATGTCACCTCAGGAGGTGGAGTCACCAGGGGGATCCCCGGGTCTTCCAAAACTCCGCCCCTCCTTTCCGGGTTCCCCGGGTAGCTCGGGCTTCTTTTGGCTCCATTTTCTGCTAACAGCATCATGCAGCTGGCACCGTTAACAAACGCTGCTCCGGAGCCCTTTGCTGTCCGCTCCAGCGACTCTTTACCCGCAGTATGCATCTGAGCCTCCAGATTCGCGTATTCCCTTAGTAGGCCCGTTACTGCACGGGACAGCACATTTATCATCTTTCCCTTTTTCCATTTAATTAGACCCCACTTCGGCTTGTGACGGCCCTTAGTTTCCAAATCCTCCCGGAGCTGAACGAGGAGCTCATGGCCCCGCGACTCAGGCACCAAATCCGGACAATTGAACCAGTCTATGGGGGTGGGTTCCCCCCGTTCCTTTAAGTATCGGGTGAATTGGGCGAACTCCTGAGCGGGGGTCAGCTTTTCTGCTTTCAGTGCTTTCACCCCGGCTAGGGATATGGTTGATGTTTCCTCTGGGGGCCGATAGTAAACCCGGTCGCTCCCCATTATGCATCTGAACTCCCTAAGGGATAGCTTTGTTCTCCATTCTTTCACTACGGCCTCTTCTCTTTTTACGGAGAAGTAACCATCAATACTTCTTTCCTCCCCTTCTACCGCCTGGTGGTAAGCGATATGCGCCCATAGATCGTTAGCATTCTCTACGTGGCGGGTCCCGGTGCGCCGGGGCAGCACCCAATTAAGTTCTTCTCCATCACCGTGCCCTTTAATCCCATCCTCATCGCCATGTCTCGGCTGGGCTGAGCCGACTCGAGGTGATTTAGAAACTGCTCGTTCGTCAGGGCGGGCTGGTGAATGGAGAGGCTGACAAGGCTTAATGGTTGTAAAAAACTTTACTTATGTCGCGGGTGGCTGCGACGGAAACGGTTCGGTTGTCTGGACAACAATGTGAGTTGCTCCAGCTGGCGAGGACAAAGCCAGTAAATCCGTCCGTAACTCAAGCCGGCGGGAAAAGGGTATGTCTGGGATTGCATTCGGCGACGGGAAGAAGGATCGATAGGTGATCAGTCTATCGACCAGCTAGCCGCAAGTCAGATCTCTTTCGAAGCACTCTGCAGCATGCTCAAAGTTCTTTGACTTGGGCGGAAGTCGCGCTAGTTTTTAAACGGCCAGCAAGCCAATTACCAGCCGCCACGTGTGAATAATTTAGCACTAGCCAATAGCAGGACACAAATTTACATCCGAATGGCGGGAACTCTTTGCACCGTGCACTTCTGTGCTGCAAAGGGAAAATGCATCCTGCAAAGACAGCTGCAAATTGGCGGGAACTCTCTTCTGCACGCGGGTTCTTTAGGCAGCAAAAACCCTCGCTGTGCAAGAGGCTCTCATATGACAAGAAAATTCCATAGTGCCGAGGCACCAAAATCACTGGGTTATGACAAAGGCAAGGCGGAAACCATTCAGAACATTGATGTGTGCATTTTGTCATATATGAGGTGAGAGATGGTAAAGGGAAGTAGAGGAGAAATATGTCAAAATCAGAGAGGAAACTAGAGAGGGAAGATTCGAAAAAGCAATTGAGTACAAGAAATGTGAGAGGAAAATCAAGTTTAAGAAAGTGTTGTTTTAAGAGGAGGAAGAAAGAATAGGAATGAGGGACAGAAAGCAGCATAAGCAGACAATAAAAGGCCCAACCCATACCCCAGACCAACTTCTTTGCACCCATATGAAACAAAACAATAAAGTTGTGGTAAAACCAGATACGATGAAAGAAAACAATTCCGAGCACCCATTATGTTTCTTCACATCAATAAGACTAATAATCTATATCATAGATTATAGCACATTTGCTAATATTGTTCACAGACAAAAATATGCCTAGTCCTAGTTACCAGCAAAACCGTTGTGCTTTGTACGAACTCATACTAACATGACTAACGCTTTTTTTTATATGAAACATTGGAGGGCTTGATGGTGTCATAACCCAGTGAGTTTGGTACCTCGGCACTATGGAATTTTCTTGAAACCTGAGAGCCTCTTGCACAGCGAGGGTTTTTGTTGCATAAAGAACCCGCATGCAGGAGAGTGTTCCCGCCAGTTTTGCAGCTGCTTTTACAGGATGCATTTTCTCTTTGCAGCACGGAGGTGCACGGTGCAAAGAGTTCCCGCCATTCGGATATAAATTTGTGTCCCGCAATTGGCTAGTGCTAAATTATTCACACGTGGCGGCTGGTAATTGGCTTGCTGGCCGTTTAAAAACTAGCGCAACTTCCGCCCAAGTCGAAGAACTTTGAGCACGCTGCAGAGTGCCTCTTAGAGATCCGACTTGCGGCTAGCTGATCGATAGACTGATCACCTATCGATCCTTCTTCCCGTCACCGAACGCAGTCCCAGACGTACCCTTTTCCCGCCGGCTTGAATTACGGACGAGTTTACTGGCATTGGCCTCGCCAGCTGGAGCAACTCACATTGTTGTCCAGACGACCGAACCGTTTCCGTCGCAGCCACCCACGATGTAAGTAAAGTTTTTTGCAACCATTAAGCTTGTCAGCCTCTCTATTCACCAGCCCGCCGTGACGAAAGGGTAAATTCTGAATCACCTCGAGTCGGTTCAGCCCGGCCGAGACATGGCGACGAGGGTGGGATCGGGATCACCGCGGTACATGCCGATGGGATCAAAGGGCACGGTGATGGAGAAGAACTTAATTGGGTGCTGCCCCTGGCGCACCGGGAACCGCCACGTAGAGAATGCTAACGATCTATGGGCGCATATCGCTTACCACCAGGCGGTAGAAGGGGAGGAAAGAAGTATTGACAGTTACTTCTCCGTAAAAAGAGAAGAGACCATAATAAAAGAATGGAGAACAAAACTATCCCTAGGGGAGTTCAGATGCATAATGGGGAGCGACCGGGTTTACTATCGGCCCCCGGAAGAAACATCAACAATATCCCTAGCCGGGGTGAAAGCACGGAAGGCAGAAAAGCTGACCCCCGCTCAGGAGTTCGCCCAATGCACCCGATACTTGAAGGAGGTGGGGGAACCCACCCCCGCGGACTGGTTCAACTGTCCGGATTTGGTGCCTGAGTCGCGGGGCCATGAGCTCCTTGTTCAGCTGCAGGAGGATTTAGAAACTAAGGTCCGTCACAAGCCGAAGTGGGGTCTAATTAAATGGAAAAAGGGAAAGATGATGAATGTGCTGTTCCGTGCAGTAACGGGCCTATTGAAGGAATACGTGAATCTGGAGGCTCAGATGTATACTACGGGTAAGGAGTCGCTGGAGCGGACAGCAAAGGGCTCCGGAGCAGCGTTTCTTAACAGAGCCAGCCGCATGATGTTGCTAGCAGAAAATGGTGGCGAAAGAAGCCCGAGCTACCCGGGGAACCCGGAAAGGAGGGGCGGAGTTTTGGAAGACCTGGTGGGGATTCCCTTGGTGACTCCACCCCCTGAGGTGACATCATTCCCTGCAACCACGCCTCTTTACCACAGGGAGGGGGCAATGGGAGGAGGGATGTACCCAATGCTCCCAGACACAGAATTTAACCCTTTCTCTGCCACAGCTTACCCGATAGCTGTGACAAAGCATGTTGAGGATGAAGAAGGTACCACGCGTACCACCACTATCTCTCGTACATGCACCAAACCAGAGATTCAAGAGCTTTGCAAAGACTCTAAAATTAGGCCAGAAGAAACCTTGGCCATATGGTTAGGAAGACTGATAGTGGAATTTGGATCCGACACTCTAGATAAAGAAGAAGCGAGTGCCCTGACACGGCAAGCAGCGTGGAGCGGAGGACGCGCTACTGATTTGAATGTGGTCACGGACAGTGCCCACTGGCCCATCCCGCTCCCGGCGCTAGTGGTAGGACAGGTGACCCACAAATTTCACACCTGGCATGAGGGTTGCCCGAAGAAGGCTACTGCAGAACAACTTCTCCTGGCTATAGTTGGAGTGTCGTATCTCTCATGGAGCCCAAGAACAAATCCAATGGGACTAACAGCAGTCCAGCGTAAAGAGAGATGGGCTCATTGTCACCTATCGGATCCCGGGGCAATTCCAACGCCCTTGGAAGGTATAGATGCCTGTGTGGAGGTGTACGGAGGAGTGAATGCTGTTACACTCCGACTCTTCTTGAACCTGATAGCAAGACAACCAGTGGGAAGTCTTTTAGGCCATCTCCCACGATTACAGGCACTTATGAAGCAAGGTGAGGAAGCTTCTAATGACACAAGGGATTGACCTTCAGCGTACCTGGCTGCAACATTGAGGCCTAGGCGTCCAGGGTATATCCCTCAGCGAGAGCCATGGGGGTTGCCTCCAAGGACCCCAAAAGAAAGAATCTCAAAGGAAAGGACTCTGAAGGAAAGGACTATGTTTGGATTTCTTCTTGCTCACTCCGGACTAACAAAGGCCCAGTTGAGACTTTTGGGAGACAAGGCCCAGGCTAGTATGGCTGAAGCAATGGGATTTAATTTTGAGGATCCGTCAAAAAACGAGTAATGGTCGGCGGCTCTGCCGGCGGCCTTCCTCAACTCAGACCTGATCCTATTGATTCTCGACCATATGCTGAACTCACTGTTTACAACCCTACCGATCCGGATGACAAACAACAGGTATCCTTCCTTCTTGACACTGGAGCTCAGACCAATGTGATTACCTCGATGATACCTCATCAAAAGACCACCAAGACGATCAAGGTACAAGGGCTTAACGCTATCGCTGTCACAACGAAGGTCAAGTTTTGCGTTCAGGATCACCGATATCCCCTAGAAGCTGTTCTAGGGGGCATCAACATTTTAGGAATCCCGGGGATAAAGACGCTTGACCTCAGGGCACAAGTGCTACAGGCATTACCTGTAATTATCCCAGAGCAGGACTGGCATCGACCAACGCTTCGTGACATTTCCACCTGGCGATATCGGCCAATCCCAACTAAGGATTCTCTGAAACAGTCCCTTACTAACCTTCTGCAACAACTTGAGCGACAAGGCTGTATTAAGACCGTAACAGCCAGCACCTACCTATCATCAGGATGGGGAGTTGCGAAACATGGAAAGCCTAATGAAGCTCGGTCGGTCGTGGACTATCAAGAAGTCAATAAAAGATGCCAAGTACTGCAACAACCTAATCCGTCTACTCTGCCACAGTGTATGCTTGAAATGGCACAGTTCCAGCAAAGTCCGTGGGTCGGAGTTACATTAGATCTGAAAAACATGTTCTTTTCTATCCCAATAACTGACCCGGAAGGAATACTGAATATGTGTATTGATGGCATCATGTACAGGTGGACAGTTTGTCCGCAAGGATATCGCAACGCTCCATCATTAGCCACTGGTGCCATGAATAACACCCTGAAGAATTTTCGAGCCTTGCACTCTCTTCCCCCAGAAAAGGAATTAAAAATTTGGAGTTATGTTGATGATATTGCCATCATGGGTCGCGATAGCTCTGTAGTTGCCGGTGTAGTAAATCAACTGGTTGCTCACCTTGAAAGTGAGGGATGGACCATCAACGAGGAAAAGTCAAGCCTACATCCTGTAGATGACATTACGTTCCTTGGCACTCGATACACTGGTTCCATCCGCCACGGAGTTTCGCATGAGGGTCCTAACATTGATCCGCTAAAAACATTCCACCCTGTCACTAAGAGGCATTTTCAACAGCTTTTGGGTCATTTAAATTGGTATCGACATTATATTGGACCTAGTGATTTGGCACTCCTTACTAAATTGCAGCGACAGATTAGTGACAAGTCCCGAAAGTCCACACCTTGGACGGAAAAGGATAAGCAGAATCTGCTTCACCTGCTAACCACGGTTAAAGGTACACAACTCCATGCCATCGATCTGGGTGAGTCACTGACCGTAACCCTTGGATTCACCATCAACCACGTGTGGGCTGTCGTGCATAACCCCCGCAATGAGTTAGTATACACAGCCCATAAGACGCTTCAAGTGGCGCAACATCGATATGGAGCTATGGGAAAGATTCTCCTAGCCGAAAAACTGGTGGAGCCGTTAGCAAGGGGGCATGGGACGTTATGCGCTCCTGGTGCCACATTGTTACCCTTGCTGAACGCGGGAAGAATCGACCCACATTTTCAAGGGGAATCTAAGACCTGGAATACGCTAGTACTAACCCACCATTATAATTGGCATTGTTGGAGGTTGGAAGACACGGTACCTGATTCAAGCCCAGAAGATGAGGAAAACGTTCCTACGCTGTATGGAACTTCAGCCCCAGCGTGGATGGCCTCGGACGGAACCTCCCAACATGAAGGAGCCTATGGGTACTACTGTAAAGCTTGTCATGATAAGGACATTTTCCAAGCCGACCCAGATGATAATTCGTCCCAAAAATGTGAATTATTAGGATTCCTGAAGGTACTGGAACATTGTTTGATGTATCATAACGATACACTCCCAGTTCCAATCATTGCGATTGATTTGCAGTATGTCTACAAAATTCTTACGGGCACAGCTTTTCCCACCGAGAACTTGGATGATTGGCGAGACATCTGGAGGACGTTAATTAGATTTGTACGCCTTCCGTTGATTAGGCACACTAAGTCCCATCGTTCAGTTACTGATCCAGTGCATGAGGTAACTGATAAGCTCTTGAAGGATCCACTCCGGACCGACATAGCTTTGCCTGTCACATCTACCACTGATCCTGAAGCAAATCCATTCCTTGCGTGGCTTCACGAAAATTGGGGTCACCCGGGACCACAGGCTTGTCATCAACGTTGGTGCCGAACCATTACAGAACCGACCTCATATGGAGCCAGGCAGGATTGGGAAAAGGTAGCTCAGGCCTGTGAAACGTGTGCTAAAGAAAAGTGTCATAAAACCAAGTATCAGATCGGAGCTTTCGATCCTTCTCAGTTTCAGGCAGGAAAAGTTTGGCAGGTAGTTTTACTTGGGCCCCTCCCAGGGTCTAAACCGCCAAATAAAGGACTAGTTGTGGTTGATTTGGGGACCAGACAGTAGCAGGTTATTCCCTTGTGAAAAAGCAATGCCACTGCTGTTATAGCTGCCTTGGCTGCTGTGTTTGCCACCTGGCAGCCTCCTCATGAAATTCAGTCTGATGGAGGACCTCCGTTCAACTCTAATGCTCTGGATAAGTTTGCTCGTCTTCACAATGTGGCATGGCATCTTCATCTGCCGTACCATCCGCAGTCCAACGGCATTGTGGAGAGACACATAGGTCTATATAAGGAGCAGCTTCGCCTTAGAGGAGGAGGGACGTTTAAAAATTGGACTAAATTTAATCACGATGTCCTTATTTCACTAAACACTACTAAGCCGTTATGGGATGAAGCTAATGTCCAGAAACCCTCACCTTGGGAGCCCAAGTTCCAACCTGACGAGTTGGTGTGGATTTCAATACCTCACCCTCATCAGTCTCACCCACAAGTTCACAAAGGGACAGTTCAACGGCCAGGACAATATCCCAATACCTATTCTGTCCAACTGGAAGAGAAGCCTGATTGTCCCCCTATTATTGTTCATCACAACTGGATGACTCGCCGTTCCGATGTTCACCCAGTATCCTTACAGTGAAACCAATTATGATTCTTTCTATTTGTGTTTTGTCTTGTTATTCTGTTTTCTTCACAGGTTTGACCCCAGCAAAAGCGGTAATCCACAACCACCTGATTGTGAGACCAAACTGCAATCCATTCGAAGCTAGAAAGTGATAATTGTGAGGGAGGCACTGAGACGACAAAAAACCCATCTACTCAGGACTTGTTATGGCATTATTTTATTTTGTTAAGTGTTTACTGACATTGTCTGTTATAGGAGAAGACGGACCGAAGCGGAATGTTCTCCAATCAGACGATGATCAGCAGTTGTTGTTATGTGTTCAAAGTTATTTGTTTATGTATTTATATATATATTGGTTGCGAAGGCTTTGCCAAGTCAGTAAATTCCGTATAATGTGCTCATGTGTCGAAAGTTCCAGTTGTGCCGTCGGCAAGGGGGCATATCATAACCCAGTGAGTTTGGTGCCTCGGCACTATGGAATTTTCTTGACACCTGAGAGCCTCTTGCACAGCGAGGGTTTTTGTTGCATAAAGAACCCGCGTGCAGGAGAGTGTTCCCGCCAGTTTTGCAGCTGCTTTTGCAGGATGCATTTTCTCTTTGCAGCACGGAGGTGCACGGTGCAAAGAGTTCCCGCCATTTGGATGTAAATTTGTGTCCCCCAGTTAGCTAGTCCTAAATTATTCACACGTGGCGGCTGGTAATTGGCTTGCTGGCCATTTAAAAACTAGCGCGACTTCCGCCCAAGTCGAAGAACTTTGAGCACGCTGCAGAGTGCCTCTTAGAAATCCGACTTGCGGCTAGCTGATCGATAGACTGATCACCTATCGATCCTTCTTCCTGTCACCGAACGCAGTCCCAGACGTACCCTTTTCCCGCCGGCTTGAATTACGGACGAGTTTACTGGCATTGGCCTCGCCAGCTGGAGCAACTCACATTGTTGTCCAGACGACCGAACTGTTTCCGTCGCAGCCACCCGCGACGTAAGTAAAGTTTTTTGCAACCATTAAGCTTGTCAGCCTCTCTATTCACCAGCCCGCCCTGACGAATGGGTACATTCTGAATCACCTCGAATCGGTTCAGCCCGGCCGAGACAGATGGCATGGAAAGCAGTGCCTCCACCTTTGCACATCACTCCATGGAATAGAATGGAAAACATCTTTTCTACTTCATAGTATATTTGTGTTGTAGATGGTAATCAGCCATCTATTGCATTTGTATTATGTGTCCATCCTTACTGCATCTATGTGTCCCAGAGCTGTTAAAGTTCACTGCAATACAGGTTTCCTTCTTGCTCTTTCCAAAATTTCTTTAGGTAGGCCAAGATATGAATGTTACAGCGGATCTATTGATACTAATGTCAAGGTTGTTTTCTGTCCAGCTGAATTCATTAACTCTGTAATTAACACTGAATAGCATAGGCAAGTAGTGCACAGCAAATCAGCGCTTTCAAAGTGCTGATTGTATTCTTATTGCTAATTCAATACAATACAAATTATAGCCAGGAAAGCAAAAGTAAGCCCTATGTGGGCCAAATTAATTTACTCAAGAAATAAAACTAAGGGCTTTGTTACACACTACAGTTAGCACATACTAATTTTAATTGGCTTTAAAACTAGCACGTGCTTTGAGCAGTCGCAAATTAAGGGTTAATACTCTTGTGAAGTGTTGACAGTGTGCTTTCATTATAAACCTACGACCCTCGCTCCTTTTCCTTGTTTCTTTTTTACTTGTCCCAAGAAATCAGTTCTTATGTTCTCAGTGGCCTTCTTCCTCAGGAAGGTTTATAGTTTTATTTGGTGGACTTAGGTCCATGTTTTCCAATGGCGTAGAAATAGGCCTGTAATGTGTGCTGCTCTGACCTGCCCTTAAACAACTGGCCAGCAGGGGTGGGGCTAGCAGCCAAGTTGGCTCTGTGCCTGCCCAGCTCACCTGTTCTCATGGGCAGGGCAGGTGTCCCAGATACTGGGCAGCTGGGATCTGTCAATTTCCCATCCAGGCTGCTAGTCCCTGCCTGCCCTTACTGGGTCCCCACTGTTCCCCATACCCCCAAATCTAGCCCTCCACCCTCAATACCACCAGCCTGGACTGAACCAGCAGCTGCCCTCACAGACCCCCACCCTTAGGGCTCTCCTTTTGCCCCCCTGCTCCTTGGTGCTCTCCCACCCTATGCCCCAGCTCACCTACACTGCTGGCACTCTGCCAGGGGAGGAGGCACAGAAGGGCAAACCCCCTGTCCCACCACTTCCACCAATACCACCACTACCCCTACCACCGCCCAACTGCTACTGCTCCCCAGCCCAGAGAGTGGAGGCACCAGTGGTAGATGGGTTCCTCTTTCCCGCTTGCTTTGCTGGGACACCACTGAGAGTTCCTGATGGGGTGGTGAGTGGGGATCTGGGAGACTGGAGGGTGGGTCTGATATGAGGATGCAGCGGGGCCAGGCCCAATTCAGGCCAGACAGGGGATATGGGGGTGGGGGAGGGACGTGCAGTGCAGCGGGTTTAATCCAGGCAGGCAGACAGGAAGGAGTGGGAGGAGTAATGGGCACTGTGGTGGGCCCAATCTGGGCAGGGGAGGAGGGCCCAATCTGGGGACTGTCCCAATTCAGGCCTGCAAAGTGGGCAATGGGTGAGCCTTAGGGGCCTGGAAGAGCCCCAGAATGAGAAGGGAGGTGGACAGAAAACTGACTGGATCATCAGGCTCAGAGGGTCAATGGAGTCAATGGTCAATGGTAGTCAATGGTTCGATGCCTAGTTCACATCCAGTATCAAGTGGAGTGCCCCAGGAGTTGGTCCTGGGACTGGTTTTGTTCAATATCTTCATCAATGACCTAGAAGATGGCATAGAGCATAGGCGAAGCATAGAGGAGGCACGGGGGGCACATGCCTCCCTGGCAGGGCTGTCCCTGCTGCCGATGCCACCCTGGGTCTGTGGCATCTGTGGGTGCTCAATGTGCCCCGCCGACGGGGCCATCCTCACCAACAATGATGTCGGGGGCATCTGCGGATGCTTGCCGATGCCGGCAGTCGCGTCTGCAGGAGCTCACCAGCTCCACCCCCAATGCTGGCATCTGCGGGAGCTTGGCAGCTTCTGTGGGTACCACTCCCAGACTCAGGAGGGACCAGTTGCCCATGGCACAGAGTGCACCTTCAGCAAGTTTGCAGATGATACCAAGCTGGGGGGAGTAGTAGATATGCTGGAGGGTAGGGCTAGGATTCAGAGACCTCAACAAATTGGTAGATTGATCCAAAATAAATCTCATGAGGTTCAACATGGACAACTGCAAAGTCCTGCACTTAGGACAGAACAATCCCATGCATCAGTACAGGCGGGGGACTGACTGGCTGGGCAGCAGCTCTGCAGAAAAGGACATAGGGGTTGAACATGAGCCAACAGTGTGCTTGTGTTGCCAAGAAGGCTAAAAACATTCTGAGCTGAGTTTGAGCACCATTGGAAGTTTGACAACCCATTTAATTTGGTTTGTTTCTTTGGTTTTCTGTTGATTCTGCCTTGATTTTGTTATGTGAAGAAATATCCACAGAAATGCTTGTCAGTGGAACAGATTCTCTTTGCCGCTGATTATTTGTCATCGATTCATTTTGTATCTCATTGCTCATCCCATCTACTTACATGGTAGAGATATCCCAGATTTTATTCTGTGAAAGGTTTCCGTGTGACATTATTTTCATTATTGCTTTTGTCCCAAACTGTATTAGTGGAAGTTTCTTTTTCATCACTGACTCAGCAGTTCCGGAGAGCAAAAATTGCAAATGCTTGCCCTTCAACTGCAGCCTCATATATCCTACTTTAAGAGCCTAGCTATTCTCTTTCAAATCCATTTTCTAAACTTCCCTCTTCTGTAATGCTCTTCTGTAACCCATTTTCTAAACTAAGTTCAACCTGATAGTAAGCAAGCAAGTGACAAGTTGTGCTTATAGTTCCTGACTCGCTCCCATTCTTTCCCATCACAATTTCTGTTGCTCCATCTCTTCTTTGCCTTCACTCTGATT
Organism: Alligator mississippiensis; assembly: GCF_030867095.1. Lineage (NCBI taxonomy): Eukaryota > Metazoa > Chordata > Crocodylia > Alligatoridae > Alligator > Alligator mississippiensis. The sequence goes on along the minus strand of NC_081824.1, from coordinate 218,492,181 downwards.
CCTGTTATATCTTAGCTGTTCAGCTGTATGCTCTTTCATGCAGGTGAAGATGTTTTCTGTGTTAGAATAGTACCAAATACAGTGGGTCCCAATCTGGCTGAAGCCCAAATGTGAATATAATAAAAATAAATAAATCACGCTTATCAAAATGTGCTTCATCACAAACATTGTGCTTCTATTTCACATGCCCGTTATTGAGAGCCTTAATTGACATTCAGGTGTAAATGGATTGAAAGTCCTGGAATTAGCATGTATCCAGCATTTGAATCTTACTTTTTGTACTGCTCTATATAAAGCCCCTTCTTGCAAATTTTGACCTAAATATGGGAGCTGGGGGTAGTGATTATGATGAATAGTCTTCTGTTCAAGCATTGAGCACACAGATGGTTATTTTCACTTGGTGAATAAATGATGAGGGAAAAAATCCCCCCTGCTGTACAGTTATCTTACTTCATAGCAAGCAATGGTTTGAATGAGCACTCTGAGTTTGTATTCGTCAATTTGGTTCACAGAGTGGAACTGTCATCTCTGCAAAAAGACTGATCTCTAGTTCATGCAAAAAAAAACAACCCAAGAAGCTTTTCTACAGCCAAAGCATTAGAAACAGTGCCACCTCATAATAGTCATAGATCAGTTCATCACAAAAATTATATTTTTCTTTGATTCCTTTCAATTCTTTTGGAGAGAAAACTAGTGCAGCTTTATCAGCTGATCTCCCCTTCCTCAGCCTGGTGTCTGCAAGTTGTGTGGTGACATATTTAAAATATGTCTTGACATGCAAAATTAGATGTCATTTCTGCATTACCCACTGTGGTGTATGGTGAGCTTCATCTAATGTATCAGAATAGTCCTGCTGATAGGCTGCCTTTATTTCCTCTTCTATGAAAACCACAGGGAATGAACAACCTTTCCACTTCTGAGTTCTTTGTTGTATGTTCACATTATCCTTGGGTGGCATTAGTTTTACAGAGTGGTAATTTATTTTCAAGATGGATTCAAGTTGTAGATTGATATCAGCTTTATTTGAAACAGGCATTTATGTACCTCCATTCTGAACTCTCTCCTTTGCAAGAACACAAGTACCCGGCATGCATACAGCACACACATACAACCTATAATTAGATATGCAGAGAGCATGCTGGGTCCTAGCTGCTTTTCTGTTTCTGTAGACATCTATAGCTGTCACCTTCAATGAAATACATGCATTCTTTGCAGTTGGCTCCTAAACGTGACAACTGCACCTCGGCTTACCTAACAGAGATCTAAGTGCAATTATTTCTTCCTGGTACAAATTACAAACAGAACTAACTAAAAAACAAAAAGGCTTGCTCCATTAAGGAATAAACATTCACTACAACGGATCCAAGTCCTATGGGAGTCTGCATTCAGGAAGAAGACTTGCACCATTACCACTGTAAGTCAGCAGGCAGTTTCCAGGAAGCGCATGTTGTGTTGTCAGTTTGATATTGTACATTTTTAATGAGCTATCATGAGACTTTGAGTTTAGGGATTTCCTCGCCCCCTTCTCCCCTTGCTTCCCCGCCTCCCCAGTATTTGCTTTTCTTTATAATCAAATGTGACAACTAGTCACTGTCTAAAACCAGAATGGCTAATGAGTAGCCAGCCAATCTCTGGGTGCTTTTTAGGCATAAGGGCAGGCCATGTTAAGACTGGGTATGACTAACCTCCTAGCTCATAATTTAAGGTAACTTTCACTCCTTAGCCAGCCAGTCAGAAAAGTCATTTGCACTAAAAGTTTGTTTTATGTGTCATACTTAAACAATCACCTGATTAATTATAATAATTGAAAACCCAAACACTGGCTTTTGCACTTGGCAAGCCTGTTTGGGCAGATGATTAGGACTTAATCTGGCACTTGGAGATTATCTCATGTTGATTATGGTTCTCTCCATGTGTATCACTTCCTAGAAAAGTATGCCTGACCAATACTTGGAAGTTAGATCACAGAATCATTACACAAGAGATTGCTTGTGCTTCTAGCCTAGAGTCTCCTTCCAAGGCAAAATAGCTCTTTTTCCAATTACAGGAATGGGTTGGGTTTCCGTGGGAGGATAAATGGGAGCAGACAATTGACATAAATTTGTAATTTAATTTGGAGAAAAGTGGGATGGAAAGGGTTAAGAGCTAAAAGGAATGTAAACTAGTTATCTATGTTACTAGACAAAGGGGAAAGTAGGGTAAGAACTAAGGAGAATGCATAAAGCCCTTCTCCTGCCTTAGCCAATTCAGTCCCCCTCGCTTAACTCTTTACACGCCTGCCAGTACAGCCTCAAACATAACTCCAAGCTTATCCATGCTGTAGTGTTGTTCCTCTTTCTTTTCTCTGTGGGTGCATTTGGTAACTGTAGAAGATGAGCCACTGTACTACACACTTTCCTTGGTGACCTGGCCTAAACAGGGACAACAAATCCCTTCGCTATTCTTCTTGCAGCCTCCCCTAGATCTTACAGCCAAGGCAGCAGCAGGCCAGGTACAGAGGCTGCCTTTTCCTCTCTGATTCACAGTTCAGGCAACGAACTATCAGGGCACTACTGGGTAGCTGTAGATCAAAGCATGATGAAGCAGCTGTAGAGAGATGCATTGGTGGGGATGCAGAAGAGGGATCAGAGGTGAAGGTGGAGACAGGGCTTTCTTTCTATGGCTTCCCAGTGGGTGATGCACTGGTCTTTGTACTATAACAGGGGTGGCCAGCTTCAGGCACACGAGTAGCACAGATGGCTTCTGTGTGTGGTATGTAACAAACTGGGGAAGGGATAGGCAGCATAGCAGCAGACAGGGCAGGAAGCTGAAAGCAGAGAAGCAGGCAGGGAATACAGGGCAAGAAGCATGTCAAGGAGGGAGCATAAAGCAGAAAACAGAGCAACAGATTGGGCAGAGGAAAAGTTTGGAGAGGCACTTGGGTACCGTACATGCTCATTTTTGGCACTGCTGCCGAAGTTGATGTTGCTTTTCACCCAGTCCTTGATAAACTCTGCTGGAATTCTGCACCTCCAGTAACTCAGTACTGTACTAGTGACTGCGTACCAATGGTCTTCCTTAACAGCTTTTTGGATATATTAGTGGCCAGGGACACAGAGCTGGGCTATATTTTTACAATAGCAATACAAATCCTTAGTTCTGTTCACCTAACTGGGAAAAGAACATTCCATTTTAAGAGTTTTCTAGAGTCTTTTACTGCCTCTTTTTATTTTAAAGCAAAATATGGCAAAAAAATTCCTTAGGACTGGCAAGAAAGAAGAAATAATAAGTAGCTGCTGTTCTTTTCATTAGTGGAGGAAGCTTACATGTCATGTCAGTCTTTACCTCTGACCTACCATTAAAGTAATTAACTCCTTTAGGTAGAGGCTTAATTCTTCTTGAAACAAATAAATTGGGGACTCATTCTCCCTTGTACAATCATATACCCACTTGGCAGTTGTGTAAAAGATGGTGTATTCTGATTTGGTAGCTTTTTGAACTCTGGTTAATGGCTATACAAAATGCAGTACAATAAAATAATCAGGCACACCATTTCTAAGCATGCATACACATGTACTTTTCTCTTTGGCCAAAGAGTAACTGCAACATACAACTTCTGCAAACATACTTACCCATCTGTTTTAATTCCCATTTATGATATGAAAGTGAGTAATGCTTACACAATGAGAAAATATTAAGTTTTTGGAGGTCTTTCCTTTACTGTGTGAAATATTTGCCATCTTCAGGAACATGTACTAGCCCTTTAAATATAACAATACTGGTTTGCTCAAAATAAGGTTGTTTTTCTCTCCTGCTTCAGTTTCAGTTGAGGATCCTGACAAGAAAATATATGATGCCTAGGAATGGAAATGAAGAATAAGTGGTTGTAGTTGACATTTAATTTCTGCACGTTAGGAGAGAGAAATGAGGTTGTCTGTTGTTCAATTCATTATTTCTCCCAATCATCCAGGAATGTAGCAAATTGTTGTTTCTTTATTAAATATAATAGGGAGATGTTTTGATAACTTTTCTTGGTAGAGTTCTCATTATTCACAATTCATATGCAGCAGCAGCCTGCAATCTCTATTGTTCATTGTGTTTTTGTTATATCATTCAATTAACATGAAGGCAATTTGTTATGTCAAAAAGGTAATATGACAGAACTTGATAAGCTAGCAAGCTGCAGAAAGATCTAATAACATTTAATGAGTTACCACAATATTATTGACAATATTCTTAAATGCACTTTTGATAGTACTGGGAAGACCTATACCAGGCATGCAGTCACAGTCCTTTCTCTCTCATTAATTATTTTTCTTTTGACTATTCTTAGGAGATATCGGAATTTGGAAATGTTGCCTCAACACAGGGTCAGAAACAAGTATATTTATTTATTTCTTTAATGAGATTCTGAACACTTGAGTTTAAACAATCAATTTACCCTCACTACTCCTGTGGGGTAGAGAAGTACGATTATCTCTATTATGCAGATAGGGAAAGGAGTTACCCAGGACATCTGTGGAAAGACCAGTCAAGGTCCAGACCCTAAATCATGACACAAAAGTCCCAGCAACTTGATATCTTATCTTACTGTGGCAATGGATACTAATTGTGAAACTGGATTGGGTGGTGGGGGACAAGTACGTTCTAGGGTACGTTTTCACTGCCTTTCTTTCCAGTAGCTCTGAACCATATAGTTGTATGTAGCTCCCTCTCAACTGGTCAAATGAAACCTGGCTTTTAATCTGAGATGGCAAGAGGAAAAAATTGAAGCCCATGTTGTAGCAGAAGAATTCAGGAGCCTTATTGAATGCTCTGCTACTGTTTGTGCATTCAGAAAGACACGGGAGATTATGATGCTGGCAAAGCTAATCAGCAGTGGCTAACAGATGTTGTAGCAGAACATCTGCCTGCCATTATAGATTCACAGCTGGGTTGTGATTGCTGGCACGGGTTTTGTTGTTGTCAGGTAGAGTAAATTATCCTACAGGGGTAGCTGTGCTTGCTTAAGCATCAGAGTGAATACCTGATACAATTCTTAATCAAAAAGGTGAAACACACAATTGCTAAACTACACACATACCACTGCATTTTTTCGTCTGTCTTTCTAGTATTCAGCCTTGAAATGTTATGACCAGTTCTTTAAACCCTCCAGTGGAGAGTTGATGGTTATGGCATGGCATTTTTGCATTTCTTTTTGACATTTTGGGGGTTGATTGATAAGTCATGGGTAATAACTCCTCTGTGCATCTTAGGATTTTCTACCATGGAAAAGAGAATAGGGAACAGTCCTGGAAATATTGCATGGAAGCTTCATTCTCATTCTTCTTTGTGGCATCAAGCAAATGCTTTCAGCCTACAGGCCAGATGTGGCCCCCAGCACTAGGTCATCCAGTCCACAAGGTTTCCTTGCTGCCAAATTTCTGCACCCATGGAGACCCCTGCAGACCAGGTAGCATGGCTCTGCAGGTTGGATTAAGTACACAGGGGTAGTGTGGGACTCTGGCCTTGATCCTGGGGGCCAGAAGATTGAGCACTATTGTTCTAGGACAAATCAAGAGAGGTCTAAAAATATCCCCCAAACTCCTGAAACCATCTGCTAATGCTATAGCTTTCTTTCAGATCAATGATGCAAAAAGGAGTTTCAAACTGTCAATAAGTATTGACAGTCTTGGAAAAGAAACACACCGAACAACCAGATTCACGTAATTTTTAGCATGTTTTATGAACACTATAGGTTTCTGAAAAGTATGGGGAGAATTTGATATGAAACCAAACATATCCAGAAAAATATCTTCTTCCAAGATGCCAGTCACCATTTAACTGGAATACCTTGTAGTAACAATCCCTAAACTTCTGCTGATTTATTTAAGCAGTCCTTAAACCTAAAAAACTATTTAATTCATAGCAAGACCTCCTAAAGGGAATACATTACACAGTGGTTTCAGTTGTTTTCCTTGTATTAAACCAAATAATGCATTTTTAATAAGACTACAACTTGTAATTCATACCTCACTGTGGTTCTGCAATAAGATAAAATTATATTGTGATCACACAAACCACTACAAGAAAAACAGTCTTTACTTGTCAGTAATTGCATTTTGAGGATCTCATTAACTCAGAATATGCATTTTTAAAACAAAGGCATAACCTCTTCTCCCTCTAGTGGTAAGCATTTATAAAAGAAATGAACAGGAAGGAGACTAAATTGTACCTTGGAGGAAGACTACAGTTAAGAACAAGAGGGAATTTCTAAAGGCTGAGATAAGTCTTGCACTTTTGTTTCTGCGATATATGTAGTGTTAGCATTTTAATTATACCCAGAGAGTTTGGACAACAGATGTACCACCTAAGTACTCCACAATTTGTTAAATGTACAGTGTGCATTTGATAGAGTGGTCAGCAATAATTGTTTTTAAAACTCAGACTGGGATTTTCAATATGCTAACACAAGCATCCAATTCCCGTTTGCTTTCAGTTGGACACCTGCCTCCCTTTGCACTTTTTCAAAACCTAACTTCAACTCTTTCCCTTCCTATGGCAAAACACCATATTACATAATATGGGGTCAGCTTCTGTGAACACCCAATTGCTTCTCCATCAGTTTCTCTTTGCCCACCAAGATAACAAAATGTCCTTGAAAAAGCTGTTGCAGAGTTGGGGCCTCATTCAGTCACAATTATTGTCATTTACTTCACTGAAAGCCCTTAATTATTTTCTTTTTATGGATATATGTGGATTCTGTCCCCATATCAAAACACCTCATAATTTTTAATGTAGTTATACTTAAAAGATCCCTATCAGGTAGGTAAGTGCTATGATCTCTAAATTATGCGCAGGATACTAAAGGAGAGAGAAGCTAAGAGACTTGCATAAGGCCATGGAGAAAATCTGTGGTAAAGAAAATTGAGCCTGGCTCTCTCAAGTATTAGCCTAGCCTTTTAGCCATTCAACCATCTTTCTTCCCAGGGTAAGCTTCTGCAATTTTGCAGAAGAGCTGACAACTGCTATAAGTAATGACTATGATTGCTATAAATAAAGGAGGTCATATAAAACAGTTCTTTTAGAAAGTCTCTGCATGCTTTCCCTTACTTCCTTTACAGCAGTCAATTGGTATGTTTCCCTGATGTTCACTTGGTTTTATCAGATGATTTCCCTATCCAGTTTCCAAAAACAGGGAATGTATCGTGGATAAGAGCAAAAAATCATTCATTTCCAGAACTGACTTTATTTAAAAATAATGCATAATCATTCCACTCATATCTCCGAGTTTGGCTTCTCCTCAGGTTTCTTATTAGGAACATTCAACCCAGAATCTGAAATCTCTTTACCATACTACCAACTCTGCAATATTCATGATGCAGTTCAGGAGTGGCCAGCCTATAGCACAAGTGCACAGGCAGTCTTCTGGTGTGGCATGCAGCAGATCAAGGAAGAGGCAGGCAGCAGTAGCAGGTAGGTCAGGGAGCAGAAAAGAGAGCAGCAAATTGCGTAGGGAGCACAAGGCAGGGAGCAGAAAGCAGAGCAGCAGATAGTCAAGAGAAGGAGATCAGAGTGGCACTTGAGGAGGATATGGGGCTTAATTTGTGGCCAAAAAGTTTAGCCCTCCCTAATGTAATTGAAGACCCACATCTGCAGCAGTGGGAGTATCAGCTGTCTTCAGGAACCAGGCCAAGTGGGTCAGCAAAAGAAACACTGAATAAGGAAAGTCACAAGGATTGGCAAAGAGTAGAACAGCACCTGAAACTGCTTTTAATGAAAAACATTAAATTTCCATTTCCCAGTGTCCCTTTAACATACATATCATTGCTAGCCAAAGGTCAGAAGAAATATATTTGTACATTGCAATATTTTCAGTTCTGCTGCATGAATTAGAGGTAATTTTTATCTATATTTAAACTCACATTCAAATTGATTCAAGGAATGGAGCAGGGGAATTTAGCTTTTCAGTTGCTTAAATTATTGATTTGGCTGAACAGAACAAAATGCAATAGTGCTCTGGGTTGTAATATAATGATCACTTAGAAAAAATCATTATTAAAGCGTGAACAAGAAATTATTGTTAATGGAGTTTGGAGTATTAGAGACATTGAAATTAAAAATTGTTTCTATCAGGAAAGCATTTAATAGGTATAATTCCCTGCCTCCCTGTATCTGGTAATGTTTAACCCCTACTAGAATTATTTTTAAGCAATGGCACTTTGTGTAATGACATAGGGATGTGTATATAGAAGTGGAAAGCCAGGGATTTTAAGGATTGTGCTTAATTAATACTTGGATGAGGGAATCTAAATACTTGTGCCCATTCAATGTAAACCAGTGATAGCATTGGTTTGCATGTGAGGAACACCTTTAACAATTTATAGATAAAGGCATGTAGAGGGAGTGTACAGCAACATATTGTATGCATATTTTCAGATGGCAGTGGTTACCATGCAGAAAAAAAAATACTTTGTGCCTCAGAGCAAATATGGTAGTAGTATTAATAATGATTATTTGCATTACGCTAGTGTCCAGAGCCATGATTCCCAAATTATGGTCCATACATCATCCTGCCCCTTTTCAATTAACAGGAACAAACACCAGACAGTAATTCTCCCTACTTCAGAGACTTTCCAGTTAAAATAGATGTGATATATAAAAGCAGGAAGGGAAACAAACAAAAGTGAATTGTTTGAACTCACACAGCAGGTCAGTGGTACATCTGGCAAGAGAACACAGATCTCTGGGAGTCCAGCCCAGGGCCTTAACTGGGCTTTCTGTGTTCTTTAAAAAGAAATGAACACTATTTGGTTTGTATTATAATATCAAAAACATTTCTGTAGATTAAAAATGAATGAAAGAGGAACAGATAATGGTGCATACATTTCATCTATACAGCTACTAACTGAATTTGGTCTAATGCATGAAGCCTCTAGGGGCGTGTGTAGACAAAACGCGGGCTCTAAATTGAAGCGATGTATTTAAAAACCCACCACTTCAATTTAGGGCAAAGTAAACCCCCATGTCGTGCACACACCCCACACTTACCTGCCTCTCCAGGGGCGAGGTGCCAATGGGTGGAGCAGTCTCTGGACTGGGGGAGTGGGGGCGGGGGAAGGTTGATGCTTCCCTCCGCGGCAGCAGTGGCCCTCACCCTGGCGGCATTCGCCTGCAGGCACTGGGCTCAGGTGGTCCTGGGGGATACTGCAGTGGCAGAGGGAAGCATGGGACCTTGGTGCAGCTCAAGCAGGCAGGCGGGCTCCAGGAGGGTGGGGAATCAGGCTCGCCACTTTTCTTGAGTGGAGCCTGTCTTCCCGGGCTGCTGCCAGGTTGCCTGCAGGGCTTCCTGCAGAGCTGTGGAGCTGCACGGAGCCCGGTGCTTTGCTCCACGGCTGTAAACTCCTCCAAGGAGTTTTAGTTTGCTGCGCCCCAAGTCATTTAAGGTGCATTAGGCCGCTGAACTTCCTATAGTGGCTGAAATTAATGCACAATATGCTGCCGAGGTGTGCAAACACTGACACTATTAAAGCAATGCAAACGCATTTAGCCTGCTTTGAAGTGTCACGCACACATGCCCCTTGTTTCATCTACACACGGTCTAAGAGAAAAATAACATTTTTATATATAGGTATGACATTTATTTTAGGAAATCAATAAAATACAGAAATGTAAATTGATGCAGTTTTAAGGCATATTACAATTAAAAGCCAGGAAATTAAAAAAAATAAATTCGTCATAATGTGAATTCAACCACACTTTTAATCCTATATGATAAAAGCAATAGGAAGCAGTAACTTTTTGAATTCCAGTACCAAATTGCAAAGCAGAAGCAAGCTGACATCCTGGACATGTCACAACCCAAGGGTGTGATTTTTGTTTGTGTGTGCTTCGGCACTGCTAAATTATTTCCCGCCATTTGTAGCTTTCTTTGCAGGGTGCATTTCTTCGTTGCAACACAGAAATGCACGTTGCAAGGAGTTCCCACCATTTGTATTCAGATTCGTGCCCCACTATTGGTCAGTTCTAAATTATTCCTACGTGGCGGCTAGCGATTGGCTTGCTAGCCATATAAGAGGCTTGAGTGGTTTCCGCCCAAGTTGGAGATCTCCGGAGGATAACCCTGCAAGGGGGGACTCCGTAAACATCTTGAGGAGAACTCTAGGCGCGCTGCGGAGCCTGTCAGACCCAACGCGTGTGCCTTAGAGCTGGCTATAGAGGTCTGATCAACCTCTGGCCTCTCCCCGTCGCCGAACGATCCCTCGACGAACCCCTTCCCTGCGCGCAAGTTCCACGGAGCCTAGCAAACTTCGTGTGAATGAATCCAGAGCTCTACCCGGGTCCGAGTCCTTGAAATTGGGACTTAAACGAAGCTTTTCCTGGAAGTCTTTCCAGCCTACACCGCGACCATCTATGGTGTAAGTAAACAATCTTAAACAACCACTAAGCGTCCGTGCCTAATTCTAGCGTGCCGCCTGCCTTCCCCGACCCGGCGTGTCCGGACTGCTGGCCACAGCCCGCCGTGCGGAAAAAGGGCCTCGGACTGCTCCCAGCCCGCACAGGACACACTCCAGATTGTGAGAGTTCTTCTACTTCAACAGCTTTCTCCTCTCACCTTGTGTCTTCTTTGTATAACAGTATATTGTTAATGTTGAAACAGACAAGACAAGAACCAGAACCAGAGGACTAGCAAGGTTTAATATGAGCACTAACACAAGAAAATGTCAGTCTGAGGGAACCTAAGCTGTGGAAAGTGTGTCTTCTTAAAGAAAATAACTCTACATATTCTAACTTATTATTGATTGTGAGAGTAACATTTATAACAATGGTTGGCTTATTAAAATGATGATCAAAGCAGATAGAATCTGGCCTCCTTATGTTCTAAATACCTTTCTCATAATTTGGCTTCTTTGTGGACAGCAAAAGGGTTGAAATGCTGATTTTCACTCTCCTCCAGCAAGGAGTGCTTTTACACAACTACTACCCCTTGCTGATCCCAGATGGGCAGAAAGTAGGGCAGGGTTGCACCTTAGAGAGTAACTGGTTCAAGGAGCTATGAGCATTCAGAGGCAATAACCTACGGATTAGGTAGGCAATAACCTTGTGGGTTAGGCTACATGGAGGGCAAGGAGAAAGGGATTTGGTGGTAGGGGTCTGCTACAGACCCCCACACCAAGGGGAAGAAATAGATGCGGGGCTCCTGAGGCAACTCTCGGAGACCATAAAAGCTAAAGAGGTGGTAGTCATGGGGGACCTAAACTACCTGGACATCTGCTGGGAGACGCAGACAGCAAGGTCCCATCGCTCATGCAGGTTTCTAACCTGTATACAGGACCTCCACCTGACACAGGAGGTGCATGGTCCCACTAGGGGGAATGCCATACTGGATCTGGTATTGGCAACAGGAGATGACATGATAGGGGACCTCCAGATCGGTAGCCATTTGGGAGACAGTGATCACCTTATAATAGAATTCAACATAAGACGGCGAGTGGGTAAGGTAACTAGTAGGGTGAAAGTGCTAGACTTCAGGAAAGCTGATCTCAATGCACTCAGGCAATTAGTCAAGGAAGCACTGCAGAGTAGGAGTTTTGATGGGATGGGAGCCCAAGAAGGGTGGCTGTGCCTAAAGGAAACGATCCTTCGGGCACAAAGCAAGACAATCCCCGAGCGAGGCAAAAAAGGGAAAGGGGCCAGGAGGCTTCCATGGCTGACCAGAGAAATCCAGGGCAGCCTAAGGGCCAAAAGGGGAGCACATAAAAAGTGGAAACAGGGAGAGATCACTAAAGATGAATATACCTCCTCTGCTCGTGCTTGTAGGGAGGCAGTTAGGCGGGCCAAAGCTACCATGGAGCTGAGGATGGCAACCCAAGTAAAAGACAACAAGAAATTGTTTTTTAGATATATTGGGAGTAAAAGGAAGGCCCAGGGAGGAATAGGACCTCTGCTAAATGGGCAGAAACAATTGGTGACAGACAGGGGGGACAAGGCTGAACTCCTCAACGAGTTCTTTGCCTCAGTGTTCCTAAGTGAGGGGCACGACAAGTCTCTCACTGGGGTTGTAGAGAGGCAGCAGCAAGGCGCCAGACTTCCATACGTAGATCCTGAGGTGGTGCAGAGTCATTTGGAAGAACTGGATGCCTTTAAATAGGCAGGTCCGGATGGGCTCCATCCGAGGGTGCTGAAAGCACTGGCCGACATCATTGCAGAGCCACTGGCGGGAATATTCGAACGCTCGTGGCGCACGGGCCAAGTCCCAGAGGACTGGAAAAGGGCTAACGTGGTCCCCATTTTCAAAAAGGGGAGGAAGGAGGACCCGGGCAACTATAGGCCAGTCAGTCTCACCTCCATCCTTGGTAAAGTCTTTGAAAAAATTATCAAGGCTCACATTTGTGAGAGCCCGGCAGGGCAAATTATGCTGAGGGGAAACCAGCACGGGTTCGTGGCGAGCAGATCGTGCCTGACCAATCTAGTCTCTTTCTATGACCAGGTTACGAAACGCCTGGACACAGGAGGAGGGGTGGATGTCGTATACTTAGACTTCAGGAAGGCCTTCGATACGGTATCCCACCCCATACTGGTGAACAAGTTAAGAGGCTGTGATGTGGATGACTGCACAGTCCGGTGGGTGGCGAATTGGCTAGAGGGTCGTACCCAAAGAGTCGTGGTAGATGGGTCGGTCTCGACCTGGAAGGGTGTGGGCAGTGGGGTCCCGCAGGGCTCGGTCCTTGGACCGATACTCTTTAATGTCTTCATCAGCGACTTGGACGAGGGAGTCAAATGTACTCTGTCCAAGTTTGCAGATGACACAAAGCTATGGGGAGAAGTGGACACGCCGGAGGGCAGGGAACAGCTGCAGGCAGACCTGGATAGGTTGGACAAGTGGGCAGAAAACAACAGGATGCAGTTAAACAAGGAGAAATGCAAAGTGCTGCACCTAGGGAGGAAAAATGTCCAGCACACCTACAGCCTAGGGAATGACCTGCTGGGTGGCACAGAGGTGGAAAGGGATCTTGGAGTCCTAGTGGACTCCAAGATGAACATGAGCCGGCAGTGTGACGAAGCCATCAGAAAAGCCAATGGCACTTTATTGTGCATCAGCAGATGCATGACGAATAGGTCCAGGGAGGTGATACTTCCCTTCTACAGGGCGCTAGTCAGATCGCAGTTGGAGTACTGCGTGCAATTCTGGGCACCACACTTCAAGAAGGATGCGGATAACCTGGAGAGGGTCCAGAGAAGGGCAACTCGAATGGTCAAGGGCCTGCAGACCAAGCCCTACGAGGAGAGACTAGAGAAACTGGACCTTTTCAGCCTCCGCAAGAGAAGGTTGAGAGGCGACCTTGTGGCTGCCTTTAAGTTCATCACGGGGGCACAGAAGGGAATTGGTGAGTATTTATTCACCAAGGCGCCCCCGGGGGTTACAAGAAACAATGGCCACAAGCTAGCAGAGAGCAGATTTAGACTGGACATTAGGAAGAACTTCTTCACAGTTCGAGTGGCCAAGGTCTGGAACGGGCTCCCAAGGGAGGTGGTGCTCTCCCCTACCCTGGGGGTTTTCAAGAGGAGGTTAGATGAGTATCTAGCTGGGGTCATGTAGACCCAGCACTCTTTCCTGCTTATGGAGGGGGTCGGACTCGATGATCTATTGAGGTCCCTTCCGACCCTAACATCTATGAATCTATGAAAACCTTGTCAGCTTATTCCTAACACCCAAGTAGGTTGCTGTCTATGAAAGCTCATATGTAAGTCTGTAAAATGCTACCCTTCCATAGCTTCTGCAGATTAGAATGGCTAATTGAGCCCAGCAAGGAAGGAAGTTTGGTGCTATGAAGAAGGGAAGCCCAGTGTGAGGCTATATGGCCAGAGCCACAATTTATCCCACATAGAGTTTTAGCAGAAATGCAGTTCTTATGATTAGGGTGCCCATACATCCCAGTCTGGCCAGGACAGTCCTAGATTTTGTAGGCTATCCTGGCGTCCTAGCTAATTGGTGAAAACTGGAAGAAAAAAAAAAAATGTCCTGGAATTGCCAACCTAACATGATCCCTTCTTTCTCTGCTGACTTTACTGTGCATGAGCATGTGGCTCCAGAGCTGGCCTTAGGGAAAACGGCACCCTGAGTGAATTTGTATTTTGGTGCCCTCCCCCACCCCTGCCCCCAAGTCAGCAGCATTCCTGAAGGCACAGGCAAGCGGGCAAGGGCATGGTTCACAGTCTGCTGGGGAGCCAGAGTAGCATGATGTGCCAGGCAGGCAGGTGGGTGGGCAGGCACTTTTGCAGCTGTGCAGGAACAAGGTGGGTGGAATAGAGCAGGTGCCACCCTGCTCACACGTGCCCAACCCAGCTCCTGAGCAGCAGCTGGAGGCAGGGGGCAGGCTGAGCTGGGCACTGTTCCAGTCTGCCCACCTTGCTCCCACACAGCAGCAGCAGTACCTGCCCACCCACCTTCCTGCCTGGCACGCTATACCACTCTGCCTTCACTTGAAATAAAGTGTCCTGGATTTCTTAAAAAAAATATGGTCACCATACTTATGGCGACCTTTAGCAATCAGTGTAGTTTAAAGCAATGGGCTGGCTGTTCTACCAGAGGCTGGGGTTAAAGATAGAAAAGGGTCTCTAATGACCCTTCCCCCCCTTGTCTGTATCATCTGGATCTCAGTCAAGGAGGGGACCTGTCTCAGAGAGTGGTTACTTGCCACTGGAAAACTTTACCTTATATGCTGTTATCTTGCTAATTTTCTGTATCTTTATTTTAACACACTCTTATGAGGAATAGGTCAAATGGACACAAGCACGCTAGAATGTCGTACATGAAAAATGAATAACTAACCACAATCAAAATGAAAAAATAAACACTGTGTATCTACTGCTCAGGACATTGCTAGTTTCCATAGCTGAATCATTCATAGTTCACCACATATTGTTGTTCTCCCTCCATTCTGTTCCATAATTTTCTGTGAAAAACCTTTTAAGTTTGTTCAGCATATAGTGTGGATGTCACCAATTAGAAAAAAAAAATGATGAAAAGATTTGTAGAAGTCTGAATCTCAGTTTCATCTCTTGTATTCAATTTTAGGCCGTTGGACAGCTGACCAGAGTTTCTAAAAATTTTAGCACATTGATGTTAATATTGATCTTGGTGGAAAATATTGGCTGCTTAACAATCTGTGCACATATTCTGGAGTTTTTTGCAGATTTATAATCCTAGCCTAAGGTTTCTACTTTTAAAAGTCGATGCCTAAATGAACTGTTAGCTAACGCGGTCTTAAAATGGCATTTTAAGTGCAATGCTGTTTGCCTGCATTGTCTATGCAGCACTGCTTCTCATCTGATATATCCCTTCAGTTTTCTGCCTAGTTTAAAGTTACCTCAAGGTCAGAGCATGTCTCACTTATGAAAGCAATCTTCCGTAGGATAAGGAGGGAATTATGTATGATGGGAAGTTACTCACAAATGAGTGAATCTTTTATATGCCAGAAGGAAGGCATGTCTATTACATTTCTTTTTGCAGACAGCTGTTTTTTTCAAGATGGAGCCATCTCACCACTCATTTTCTCCCAGAGTCCAGTCAGGTCAGATCTCTAATGCATAAGTAAATACAATGTTTTGGGTGGCTGGTAGTTCTTTTTGTTTCAAAGGCTCCCATCTCTGCAATTCTCCCCAAAGCCTTGCTCATTTAGCCTCCTGTTTTCAAGTTATGAGTGGAAGGATCAGCAATGGCTAATGCATTTGTTAAGGCTCCTTCCTGAGTAATAACTTTCACAAAATTGGTCTTGATTCTGTCGAAGTGCGCTTAGCAGAACTTAGTGTGCTTTTTTTCTCCTCAGATGATTGCTATCAACTCGAAGAATTTTCCAACAAGAGAGCTGTATATAAAATTTCTTTTTAGTAATCTCATTTCTGAAGTTGGTGTAAATATAATCATAATTGGAGGCCCAACTGCTTCTGTTCATTGCAGTGTTCTGGGATTTTGCATTGCCTTTTAGAGAGTTTTACATGAAAAAGAAGAGCTATATATGCCTCTCAGCAAAGGGTCGGGATGTTATTATCAATATATAAACAATCTAAAGGATGCTGTCTATCATTTGCCTGATATTAGCCACAATTTAGATCTCTTTTTGTAGTTTAGAAATCATTATAACTGACAATTTGTAAGCGACATGGCCTGATGACAGAAAAGAGAGAGCTTTGTAGGATAAAGGGCTTTGTCAGCAATAAAGACATCTGTCACTTTTAGAACAATGTACATGTTCTCTTCTTTGTCTCAACACAACCACACTTTCCTGTCAGAGTATTATAAAGGATGGATGGGGTCATTTTAAGCAAGACACATACCTAAAGACTTTTTTTCTCAAAGATTAGAAAACAGAACAACTAATAGCAGACTTAGACCTTCATTATATGAATGCACAAGACTTTCTGGAAAAAAAACTCTGGCATTTCTTTTCAGTATATTTTCTATATATTTTTTTTAAACTCCCAACCTAACGAGAGGAATTAAGTGAAGCAGAAAGATTGCTGCTCTATTTGCTTAATATTTCTTCTCAGCTTACTTTTCTGAAGTTCTGAAGGCTTTTGTCTCTTCCCAGTTTCAAACTAGTCCTGTTGCTGGTATTACAGCACAAATTGAGAATAAATATTTTAAAAACTGAGGAAGTGTAAATATGATTATAACCCTTCTGCTGGACACTGGTCAGCAGCAACAAGGGCTAAGTTCAAATTTCAGGGTACCTGAATAATTTTCACTGTGACTCAAGCTCACTGAATTTGGCTGGGCTGTTCTGCATTAACAAAACCCCATCCTTCTAAGCAGTATAAACACAAAAGACAGATTTATTATAGAAAACTAAGACAAGGAAAAGAAAGGAAAACACCAAATGCAAGTTTAAACACTACCAAACTCAAGGCATAGTCTATAGGTTGCACCCTTTTAGGGAGGCTTCACCCATGCCCAGGCAGCCTGGGGCTTGGGAGCTCCCCAAAGGGTAGTTTCAGGGGCCTGTACTCCTATACCTGCCCTTCAGAAGTAGCCTGGACAGGATGGCCCATACTGGAGAATGTTATGAGCTGTTTCTTGGGGTTTTCTGCATCTCAGGGAGTTGCTAGTGAGTGAAGATCCTTCTGCAGTGCAAGTGGCACCAATCTCCTGGAGGCGGCAGCGGCATGGGGTGCTGGCTGAGGGGGGCGGAGGGGATGGGAGGGCATGCCTCCACCCTGGTCCTGGGAGGCAGTGGTGGTGTGGGGTGGTGGGTGATGGTGCTCTGTCCCTGTCTGCTCCCCAACCCCCCATCATTCCTGACAGGCAATTGGCTAATAATCTTAATAAGAGGCCTAACTCTTCCAGTTTATTGAAGTGTTCTGGGATTCGGCACCACATTTAGGCTGATGCCATGCTCCAACCCTGGTCAGTGTGCTCCAGGGATTAATAACCCCATAGTGCAGGCAGTTCTCAACTTACAACGTTTTGAGTTACAACATTGCGCACTTACAACATTTATAAATTAACTCCCTGTTTCAACTTTATGACCTCAGTTTTGACTTTACAACGCTTGATCTGATGTGATGCTATGCCAGCGAAAAAGTTTTCTGTATCACTCATCTCCCTGGAGAACATCTGTCCAAACTTCCTTGGACACTTTCTTTAAGAAAGCAGACAAGACTCCAGAAAAACCTGCAGTCAAGACGCTTGAGAAGACTCCAGCCAAGAACCCTTCAAAAAGTCCAACCAAGAGCCTTTCAAAAAGTCCAGCAAAGTCACCTTGAAGAAGTTCTTCCAAATCAATATGATTGCTATTTACAATATAAATACATTAATATAGCTACATTACTCATCTATAATTGATCAAGTACAAAATTCTGGGGTATTTTTAGTGAAAATAGGGCATCGGGCCTTGGTTCAGGAACCAATCCCCCATTTATAACATTGTTTCTTATAAGAAAATTGTTTCCGAGTGATAATGTTTTGACTTAAGACGTGGTTTTCAGGAACCAATTGTGTCATAAGTCCAAGGACTGCCTGTATTATCCCACTCACAACCCAAGAAAAACAGAAGAGAACATATGGTGAGGCTCAGCTACACAGCTATACTGAGACAAAAGAAGTTGTGAGAGCAACAAAAAATGCCAGGCCCTCATCATGGTCCAAACACTTCAGGCCTGTCAATAAGTGAAAATGCATACTGGCAGAAAGTTTTTAAATTACTAAGATGATCATACCATTTGCCCATCGGACATTCTTTGAGCAAGCCTCTTTTAGAGTCAGAATATGGACGAGTAATGCAAGCTGTGCAAGGAAAAATCAACAAAGCACTGTGTCTTGCAGTACTTACAGATGGGTGGACAAACTAGTGGGGAAAAGGAATCATAAACTTTGTGAGAACAACACCTCAACCAGTTTTTTTACAGAAGCATTGAAACAGGAGAGAACAGGCATACTACAGTGTATATCAGTAGTAAAATATGTTAAGTCCTACAGAAGATTGGGAGTGGTAAAGTATTTGCTTTGCTGACTGACAGTGCAAGTAACATAAAGCAGCATGGGAGTTCATAATGGATAAATATCTACATATTGCTGCAATAGGATGTGCATCTCATGGGCTAAACCTGCTTCTTAATGACATAATGAAGTTGGACACTCTGCAAAAGATCTATAGAAGAGCAAAATAAGTTATAAAACATGTAAGCTACTCATATTGTAGCTGCAGTCTTTAAGAAGAAGCAGGAAGAAAAGAGTGCAAGGAACAAAACAGTGACACTCAAACTCTGTAGTAAAACTAAATGAGGTGGAGTGGTGATCTCATTTGAAAGTTTACTAAAAAACAAAGAAGCTTTTCAAGAAACAGTAATAACTGAGGATCTTAAAGTACCCAGAATTGTAAGGAATGCTGTATTTGATGAGGATGTCTTCTGGTTTCAGCTGCAGAACTCCCTGAAGATTCTAAAGGCCAATTTCTTCAGCAATTGCTGCATCTGAATCAGATGGCACCCTTTGTCAGACATTCCTTACCAAATGGCCCAGATAAAAATCAACTGTTTTTGGAATCTAAGTGTATCTCCACTTACAAGAATACAGAAGAAAGAAAAGTGAAAGACTTTATTAACAGACAGGAAGAATTTTATTGCCAATCGATTCATGCTGCTGCAAATCTCTTAGATATAAGTTTCAAAAGCAGAAATGTTAGTGATGATAGAACTGCTACTGTACCTGACTGGATTACAAAACAAGAAATACACTTAGGATTTGATGTTGGAAAGGTACTTTCAAATGTTGCAGAATACAGAACATCTTCAGGTATTTGTTCCAGGAATGCAGGTTGGGACTCTGCCAAGCATATCCCTCCTGCAACATGGCGGCAAGGCCTTTGCACAACAGCCTCTGACTCATTTTGCTTCTTGACTGATTCAGATTTCTTCATCTTCTGCAGCATGTAAAAGAAACTGGTCTATGTTTAAAAATACTCGTACCAAATAGAAAAAATAAACTAACATGTCAAAGGAATAGAGAAGCTTGTCTCAATTCAGGGAAATTCAGAAGTCCATAAGAATGATCAAAATGAAGGCGCAAAAGAAGCAGAAACTGCTGATAGTGATAGCTCAGAATATGAGACTGATTAAACAAAGTTTCATGTAGCAAAATTTGTATTGAACAAGTCTTGGTTTTTTCCCCCTTTTTTCCTCAGCTCTTTTTCTAAAAATGAGTGCTTTCTGTATCTGCTTGACACTGGAGGAGGCTAAATCCAGAATACATAATAACTTTCTTTGTTTTACTATAATGTTGATGGTTTCTTCTTCTATTTTCAACTTTAATTTTTGCCTGCTTCTCAAAAACTGGCAAAAAATAAGAGACACTAGGTTCCTTAGAGTTCAGCAGCTTATAGCTCCTTTTGTAACAAAAATTAAAAACATTTTAAAGTACATTCAATTAGTAAATTTGTAATTATTGTCTGAATAAACTATACTTTTAAATTTAATAAATACACCAAACACGATAGTTTTATGAGCAAACCAAGTTATACATAATAAATTTTATGTTCTTAAAGTAGCAAAGTAAATTTAGATCTGTAAAGGGTGCTGAGAAAATAAGTGTTACATATATTTCAATTTTCCCAAATTTTCCATTTTTTTTTCTGGAAAAAAAATGTCTTTTTTGCCAAGGCTTCAAAATTTCCAGAAATTTTAAATCTCTAGTTAGCCACTCAGATGAGGGGTCCGATTTCCCTTGCTTCTGTGCCCCCTGGGAAACTGAAGGACACTGATCTCCACATCTATAGGGGCTCTGAGGGGATGACTTGCAGCTTTAGTCAGCATATTGCACCCCCCAGTATTCCTAGTTGAATCCCCAGCCCTGCATAAAACTGCAAAAGACCCAAAAGAAGGGAAACCAGGCCATCCTGGCCCAGACCTGACATACAGCAGTGCTTTGCTACAGACTTAGGCTGTGACACCACATGCTCTTATATTTACAGTAAACAGCAGGGGTATCCCCAGAGCAGGAGTGGGCAAAATGGCAGATCTGGCCAGCAGCTGGCAGCCGGACTCCATTTCCCAGTATCCCCTGCTCACATCACTGCAGCCAGTTTCCATAGAGACCCCAGCAGCGGCAGTGCCATGACAGTATGGGACCAGGGTTTCCATGGAGGAAAGGAGGCAAGGAATGCAGCTGAGTGGGAGGTGCTCTGTGGCATGCGGGCAGTGGATCACAGCTCTGCCCAGCTCCAGACTATGCTGTCACAGCTGCAAGATCCCAGCCCCAGAGCAGCTCCCTACCCAGTCATACGCTTTGCCAGAGCTACTGAGGTGGGTCTCTGTGGAAACCCTGGCCCCACTCTGTCACAGCACTGCCACTGCTGGGTTCTTCATAGAAACTGGCTGCAGCAGTGTGGGCAGGGGCACTGGGAAATGGAGTCTGCCATGGGCCTAATCCAGCCCACGGGCTGGACTTTGTCCGCCCCTGCCCTAGACAATAGGCCTAACAAAAGCCAAAGGTATCTGCTTAAGTGAAGTATCTCCTGCTTCTTTCTAGCTCATCCAAGCAGGGGAGAGAAAACAAGATGCTCAAATATATAAAACACAGGTACTAACTAAATCGATATGCAACAACACACTTTGCAACACAAAATAGCTTGGACGTTTTGTGTGGGTTACTAGGCCTGTGCAAAGCAGCAAGTTTTTGATTAGGATTCAGATTTGGCTGATTCAGAGGGACAGTGATTCAATTCGGTGATTCGAGTCACTGTCCTGATTCAATTCGGCCGAATCAGATTCGAAGATTCGCCGCCAATTCAGAGATTCAGCCATAGACTAAACAGGCAGCAGTCCTCAACCACGCTGGACGCAGCTGCCTCCAGTTTGTAAGTCTGTTGTGGTGGGTGGAGGAGGGAGGGAAGGGGCATGGTGGGGGAAGATCAATGCCCCCACAGGGGGAGTAGGGGTTGGGGCTGGGGCTGGGACAAGCTGCCCAGCCAGGGTGGGAAGGCATGGGACTCGGGGAGGAGGTTCCTGCCACTGCACGCCACTGCATGGGAAGGGAAGGGCATGGGAGCGGGCATGTGCCCCCGGATCTGCATGGGGCAGGCTGGACTGGGCTGCACTCTAGACGGGCGGTGGAAGATGTTAGGAGCGGGGGCTCTGCCCTGCCATTGCTTGTCCAACTAGGGCAGGGGGGCACAGGGTGTAGGCATGGCAGTGCTGGAAGCGGGGGCTATGCCCTGCTGCTGCTTGCCCAACCAGGGTGGAGCGGGGCATGATGCAGGCGTGGCTCACTCCAGAAGGAAGGTGCTGGGAGCAGGGGCCATGCCCTCGCACCGCTCGCCCAACTGGGGGCGGGGAGGCGTGGGACAGTGCCACCGTGCTGCCTCAGACAAGCGGTGCACAGCAGCAGAAGCCGCTCCAGCCTCCCCGTGCCTCCTGGACAAGCTGTGGCTTTGCCCTGCCATGCCCTGGCTGGGTGAGCAGCAGCAGGGCATGAGGGCGGGCGCGTACACCTGGATTGGGGAGGGGCCAGCGGCAGGGGCTATGGGGAATTTTAGTGTGTCTGCAGCGCCCCCATAGTCCCCACTCCACTGCGCTCTGCAGGGCAGGCAGAGCCAGGACTACACTCCAGGCTGCAGTTGGGGCTAGCCACCCAGAGCACAGCCCTGGATCCACCCGCCCTGCAGAGCACACCCAGCAGCGGCAGCCAGCTGGAGCTAGTATCCTGGAGTGCAGCCCGGCCCAGCCTGCCCTGCACAGATCCGGGGGCACACACCCACTCCCATGCCCTCCTGAACTGGCAGTGCATGGTGGTGCTCGGTGGCAGCAGCCCCACTCCCCCAGTTTCGTGCCCCTCCACCTTGGCTGGGCAGCTTGTGCCAGCCCCAATCCCTCCCTCGCTGTGGAGGCATTGATCTGCCCCCAACACCCCTTCTCTCCCCCCACAACAGACTTACCAGCTGGAGGCAGCTATGTGCAGCGTGGTCAAGGACTGCTGCCTTCATAGATTTAGTCTATGGCTGAATCTTCGAATCAGCACTGATCTCTCCGAATTCATTTGGAAGCTTCTGATTCAATTTGGACCTTTTAATGGGTCTCCCAATTTGATTCGAATTCAGAGATTTGGCCACCGAATTAGACTGAATCTCCTCCAAATCGAATCAGCTACTGAAGCTTTGCGCAGCCCTATGGGTTACATGACACCTGAAATTTCATTACCCCAATCTATGGAATGATACAAAGCCCGTCTGAAATCCAAAGCCATAGCTGAACATTTGCCTATGTAACCTGAGCAGTGATTGGGACTAGGAATTTTGGGGGTGCCAGTGTAATCTAGGCAGTGGTGGCACATGGGGCCACAGCTGCAGCCAGATAGGCCACAGCTGCAGCCAGATAGCTGGCAACGGCAGCTGGACCAGCAGAACAGTGACTGCTATTTTTATGTCCCTTCAATTCAGTGCCTGGGGCTGGTGTTTTTGTTCCCCCTTCCTTAGTTATGCTACTGTTGGAATCAAATGGCAAGCACTGTATGGAACAAGCTATTGTGTGGAACAGCACTTCTGCTCATCCCCTTTTCCCTGGAAACAGCTGGGAAAAAGGAAAGCAGCAGCTCATAAGGGCCTACCTGGTAGCAGCACAGAAACAGATAAAAACTATCAAGTACCAGTGAGTGTAGTGATCACCCGGTTCAACAAACACAAGCATACATGAGTAAAAAGAACTACACAACAGGTTTTATTTTGGAGAAGTAAGCAACCCCTGCAGACCCTGTGTCTTTCTCTGACTTACTGACTGGTTAGCTACTTAACTGAAGTACCATCTCCTAATTACCAACTCAGTCTACTTAGGGAGTATCTTTAAATTATAACTTCTATCACTACAATGTGATCCGACACTTCCTGTACATCTTGTGCTCTGCTGCTTTCCCATGCATCTGTGCAAACGGATGATGTAGCTTTCAAAAGCTGACATGTCATTATTTCCGTGTATTTTTATGCAAAAGACATGCTGTTACTCATAACAATATAATTATTTGTTATGTAGATTATGAAGCCATATGCAGGTATTTCCATCAACAATTAAGTGTTGCAAGGATAATTATATCATTGATGCTTTCTTGGAAATAATAACTCTTCACAGACAGTGAAGTGTAGCATCACCATCTACTTTTCTGGAGAACTGTATTCTAAAGATAGTCAGTCATCTTTCTCCAGGATTCAGTTTGGTATCTTTTCTCTCCTATATATCTATTAGCAACGTGACCTTCCCGAATTCCTGCCACACTGCACAAGTATTCATATTTGCAAATGATACAGATCTTGTATCTGCAAAATGCAGGATTAATGTAGTAGCCTGCTATCCATATCATCCGACCTGGGCATTGCTATAGTCTCATTGTGGTTTCCTGGCAACAAAGTGCTACAGCACTTTCATGAATGTTAACAATTTTTATTCATATAGCCTTTAGTGACTTCCTTAGAGTCTTGCAGAAATGAATGAGTGTATCATTGTTATCTGCTTCTTGAATATCAGCCTCAAACACAAATCTTTTTCTGTTCGGGGAAAGAATTATTAATGTGATTTCATCTAGAAATATCACTTCTATTTTTCTCAGTAGACATTTAGTTCTGGGATCTTACCCTATTATTTCTCCTCAAAATATAACAATAATTGCATTTCTGGTCATATTGTCTGGAACAACTCTGACTGATTTTATCAGGTTTTAGTTTTACAGGAGGAACATGTGACAATGTAACTAATATATTGCTGGGTATATAGCTGTTTCTTTTAGAAAGAATAAAATAATTAAAATTGCAATTTAAAAATATTAATATATATATATTTTTTTAATTATAACTAGGAAAACCAAAACAAAGAGCTGTCACAGATATGTTATATTCCCTAGTCTATATTTCTTCTTCGAGTAGAAACTGAAACTGTGGTGGGGACCAATTTGTACTGGGCATATACATATAGTAAAGGAAGGTCCCTTCCCTGAAGAACTTAAAGCTGAATCCTAATTCATTTTATGCATCTAAATGCAGTTATGCAGTTACATTATTCTGACTTTGGGCACTTATATGCAGTTTTTTTATTCCATTTTCCCTGTGATGGAATAGGATCAACCTATGTGAGTACCTGCCAG
Organism: Alligator mississippiensis; assembly: GCF_030867095.1. NCBI lineage: Eukaryota > Metazoa > Chordata > Crocodylia > Alligatoridae > Alligator > Alligator mississippiensis. Next base: position 218,467,604 of record NC_081824.1, on the reverse strand, counting down.
AAGCAAAATGGAAAAAGAGAAGGATACATGGTCCAGTACATTTGATCAGGTATATGCAAAAGGCCAGGTAAGTCCTGAAACTATAAGCTGGACAAAAACTTGAGACTAGCAGGTGTTAGGCATCATAGGATATCTAATATTTAGCTGCTTTCCACCTGCGTTCCCATGGGAGTTTGAACTTATATCTTCTGCTTCCTAACAAAGTAGTCTAACCATAAGGCCACAGGATAGACATTAAATGGGTAGCTTCCCAGTCCTCTGCATCTTGCATTTAATGTCCATTGGATGAAAAGGACAGAAAAAAGTCAGGAAGTTTCTGCCCCATTGAGACCAGGCCAAAACCCAGGACATTCTCCTATCCAGGATAGTAACTATCTCCCTGAACTCAACAACCTTTAGTTTGTATTCTTCATCCTGGCCCCACATATCTTCCTCTCTTGGTTGTCTAGAGGCCAGCTTCAAGGGGAGGGCTAAAAAGGATCTGGATAATACCTAGCCTGTGGCCTGGTGATTACAGCACTATACTAAAATGCAGGTCCAGGTGTCATCTGGATGACGGGGATGTAGGATTAAGGTCTCCTGCTCCCTGCTAATATATGGGAGGGATCTAACATTCTGGCATCTAACACCCAGAAGTCATGAATTTTTGCCTGGTGACCATTTTGGGACTTACCAAGCTTACGTGTGTACCTGAGTAAAGGTAGAGCACTGTGTACCTGCCCAGCAAAAGCACAATTCAACTGAACATATTCAGTGAGACTGGGGATTGCTGGCATTTTCTGCAGGGTGCTTGGAATCTAAAAAGTTTGAGAATCAGTGGAATAGATACAGAGTTATTCATACTTCCTGAGGTGACCTAGGTTCTGCTACATTACCAGGACAGCGAGAAAGCTTGTCTTGCCACTGCTTTTGTTGAATTTGTTGTATAAGGGACTAAGTTAGAGTCCCATCAAATCAATGGAGAAATCACTGTTTTAATGAGCTCTGTGTCAGGTTCAACAGAACTTGCAGCTTTCAGTCCCTGTCACTGTCAGTTTAGACCTTGATCTTGAAAACACTTGAACCCTAAGCACAAGCTTGCTCCTACTGATTCAATGTCAATTTAAGCATATGAATAAGTGATTGCAGAATCATTTCCCCCATCGCTTGAGGGAAAATTAATAAGCCACAACCTATTCAGCTTTCCACATTACAATTATTTTAGCTCTTTCTGGTTTACTTAGATCTTATATAGCACTTCTCACCTGAATAACTCAAGCCATTCAGTAATGAAGTAAATACTATTTTAATGTTATCCATGCCACTTTATTCCTCCATTCAGAAAGAATCCTGGAGGAAAGCATCCCTGAAAATTGACCAGAGAATACTGGCCTCAAAATGTTCTCACAGCATAATATGAGACTTCATCAAACATGTGCTCATGGGATTATATTCCGTTATGTTAGATTATTTTGTCTATTATGAATAATGTCATATGCACCTACTCTCATTAAATTCTGTATTCAGTTAGTAGGCTGGAATGCAAAGCCCTGGCAGATAAGACAAAGTACTGAACAGAAAAGGTTTCAATGCTCAAATAACACAAGGAGAATTTTAGTTGTGATTCAGCCTGGCCAAGTTAAAATCATCATCTATTTCATCAGGAATCATCAGCAAGACAACATCTGTAAATAATGTCATGCAGGTTTCTGCCCAAGGAATAGCTCATGGTTCAAAGAGGAAAGCTAGCTTCCATGACCTATATTCTTCTCTTGAGAAGCAGGACACAGAAGGCCTGGAAAAAGCTGGATTTATACTACATTTGTGTCACCCAGATTCTGGCCTATCACATGGGCCAAAGTAGTTTATTGCTTGAGTTAGAGGGAGATTTTCTTTTTCTATTCCTACCAGTCTGCCACCTATGCTGAAGTCTATGAAATGAAAGCAGTGAAGGACTGTAGCAAACAAGAACAAAAGATAGAGTTCAAAGCAGAAGCCAGGATTCAGCTTTAATATGTTGCAGTTTTCCCATTTGTCTTACATCAGAAGTAGTCCTAGGATATGCAATTAATCTAAAATGGTGTCCACCAGCAAGCAGTGCTGGATAATATTGGTACCAGAGGAAATTTGGACTGATTAAAAAACCCAACCAGACATAAATCCCTCTTCTTTCCATGAGTTATATAAGCCTGAAGTATTAGCTTATATGAAAAGAAAAACAAAGCAGTGCCTTTATCTATAGCCATGGTAGTTTTATGTAAGGTTTCGGTGGTGGCTTAATAATTTAATTTCCTTTTACAGAATAATTTAATATTAGCTTTCCCCACTGGGTTATTTTTCCCCACCATATTGCTGGGGGTGGAGGGGCTTTGTCAGCTGTGGATTTAAATAAGATACAGTGAAGAAGGACTCTTGGCAGCAAGCAGAACTAGTTTCTCAGTTAACAATCAATGCACAGGCTTGCATTGCTGTCACAAATATTGATACACTGTTTTGTGTCCCAAGTCAAATTGCTGTTTAGCTTGGTGGAACAATCAATCATATCCCAGGATAAAAGTTCTTTGAAAGATCATGCTTAACTCTCTGGCAGCCCTAGTTTGAAGATGGGGCCAAGAAACCCTTTTGATTATTAACATTGTTCTATGACAGATTGTATAGGGATATTCTTTCCCAGATTGTTTTCCTGGATAAAAGAGTCCTGGGAGCGAGGAAGTGTGTGAGTAATGTATTTCAATCACATTTAGCTGATATAAGGGGTTAGTGGCCTCTTTGGGTAATATATAGCTTGGACTGAGTTAGCCTAAAATGAGTTTAAGATGAATTCCCTGCAGAAATGGTTCACATCGTGTGATCTGGCTGCTGAGTAGTATTTCTTAAGCGACAGTGTTCCAATCTGACTTTCTCAAAGGTCATGATTACTGAGCAAGGTTAATATGGGAACACTTCTTTCCTACAAGCAAGGTCCTTAAGGCATCAGGTTTTTCAAAGAATTTACTAAAAAGAGGTTAGGAAGCATTTAATGTATAAACTCTAAAGCTGATACTTCACTGCCCTGCTGCTTGTGTAGTCATTTGTGTAAGTGCAAAGGGGTACAAAATGTTGCCATGTCAGAGTAGCAACATGTTACAGTCAGTTTGTGCTGGTGAATATTACTTTCTAGGGTGTGTCAGAACCCATTAATTAGATGCCTATAGCACAGAGGAGAATTGGTATAGCCCAGAGGAGAAATGACATAGCACAGAGGAAAATTCCATGGGTTCGATACATATGGCATAGTTTTGCTGTCAATCATTCTGGTGGCAGTAACTAGGTCATGGAGGAAAATTCCGCTATGCCTGAACCCAGTAACCAAATGCTACAATAGTGGAAAATTACAGTTTAGAAAAAAGTTCCCGCCACTCATATGCAAATTCACATTATTATTGGCCAGTTTTAAATTATTCCTACGTGGCGACTAGCGATTGGCTTGCTAGCCATATAAGAGGTTGAAGCAGTTTCTGCCCAAGTTGGAGAACTCCACATACATCTCGTGGAGAGCTCTGAGCACGCTGTGGAGCCTAGCAAACTCCGCGTGTGTCTTAGAGAAGGACTTAGGGGCCTGATCAACCTCTAATCGCTCCCCGTCACCGACCTAGACCTAGACGTAACCCGACAACTGCCGGCTCGACACATTTGCAGACCGAATGAACTTTGTAATTTCTGCCCGACCCAAGTTTTGTTTACAACTGTAATCGAAGCAAGCTTCTGGCCTGCACTGTACGAGCAGTGTAAGTAAACAACCTTTTTGTTTAATCAAAACGCGTCAGTACCTGATTCCACTCCAAGCATCACAAGTGCCCGCCCGCCGACTAGGGCTCCCAAGGCCCCGAACCCCGCGCCGCGGCTCTTGGCGGTGACAGGGTGCAGGGTGATAAAGGTCTACAAAGAATATTCGCTTTTAACACATGCAGTCAGATTAAAGTATGGATTGCTTCAGAGCCTGGATTTTATGTGGTGTATTCAGACAACACCACTGTTAGCTGAAATGTGAAAAAGGACAGGAAACAATAGGAAAGAAAACCCAAGCAGTTTGTGCATTTTTATTGTTGCTGTTAACATTTGAAAGGGCAAACTAGGCTGCATCATGATGGAATCTAAGTAATTAGATGGTTTTCTTCAAGGATAATTTTGTATTTGAATAGTTGGCCAGTTTCCCAGTAGAATCCTAGTAAGTTTGTCACAATTTAGTTTTGACTATGCCCCAGTCTGTTCCTGAAACAAAGAAACTATGAACTATATTTTACTTAAGAGTCGTTTATAAATCCACAATCTAGTCTAGTGCTTCCAGTGACAGCTCTGCTATCCAGAGACTGTCTTTATTCTATGCCTGTATGTAAAGGGAACAATCATCCTGGACTTTTTGGGACAGTTCTGAATTTGGGGGCTGTGTCCTGGTGTCCCCAAAGCTTCTTTGAAATTGAATTTTTATTCCAAATTTGAAAAATTGGTCCTGATTTGGTGACTGAGATTCACAAATTATTCAAAACTGACTATCCACCATCAGTTTCAAGGGTGCTAACAGTTGCCTGTAAGGTCTCTGGGCACATACCCGAGATTTTACTTCCTTGAAAATGGTTGCTTTCTCTGTATAGTGCATAGCAGAATGGGATTTAGATCTTTGTTTGGCTTTTAGTTGTTCCTGTAAAGAATGATATTGTGTAGGTCAGTCCATATAAAAATCCTTACATTTCCAGGAACACAATTTAGATTTATCATTTCTGGTAAGCCTTTATCAGTACTTTAAAATACAGTGATTGAAGCCTGAATATTAGCAATAACTGATGTTCTATCAGTAATTAAACCAGTTTGGTCATTAATTATTAGGAATGTTGCCATCTCGTTTTAAAAGTGAAATAGGACAACTCCAAACATATCTGTAGGGCTTGGGGGAGAGATGGATACTATAAGGTAAAGGAAGAAGAAATTGTACTCTGAGGATAGGTGTACAGTCAGAGGTGCTGCTGTCAATCTGTGAGTACAGAACACAGAATCATATTGTGATAGCTTTAATCCAAGTAGAAGGGGTAGCAACATGGGTTAACAACACGAGTATCTATCTACCCAGATGGCTTCTGTAGTCCATGGTGAAACCTGAGATATTATGTTAGCACGCTGCCTCATGCTGCAATGGTACCTTCAACTGCAACTATGTACAGACCCTGAGAAAATTAGTTATAATGGCATCAAATTCATCTTGGAATTTTTAGATATCTGTCCAAAGCAAACATAACAAACCTGGATACACAGTTTTCCAGGATATACTGTAACCTCAGAGAAGAGTTGAAGAGACAAAAGTTGAACAAAAAGGAGGTTCTGATCCTATTCTGGCAGGAAAAGAACAGAGAACTAAGTGCCTTTTTTCGGATTTAGACATGGGAGGAGATGTCTTCCTACCTACTCTTGAAAATTCAGGAGCAAGCCAGGGAGCCTCAGCATAAAGAAGTCAAGAAGTAAGAGCCTAAAAGTTCACCTGGCCTGCTGCACACAAACTATGGTGAAGTAGGAAGGTTCAGAAAAGCCTTCCTGAAAGTGTATGCAAACATTTCCTGATTTTCATTAGAAGTTCATGGAAGCTTTGCAACACAGAGGTTGAAAAATATCTGTTTTTCAAGGAATGTTGAAAAATTGCTTTAATTTTATGTCAGTTTTCATGGCAAACACTGGTTTCAGTTTCAGCAAAATGAAACTACTTATATTATTTTTTGAAAAATACAGGTTTTAAAAACTATTTTAAAAAATGTATTTAAGTGATATATTTTTAGAATTTAGAAATGTTGTTTAAAATGTGTTTTGTATTTCACTTAAGGAAACAGAAAAATTAATAAAAAGTAATGTTGGCTCAAAAAAAATCTATTCTCAATGGAAAAGTAAGTTTGACAAAAATAAACCTTTTCTCAAACAAATGCTTTGACAAGCTCTACTTGGCACTTTCTCCTTTCAAGCTTAAAGCAGGACAGTTTTATTTGTTTTGTGTGATAGCTGAAAAGTATTGCAGATGTTAGTGTGCACAAAAGCAAGGTGAAAAGTATAGTCCCAAGCCACACTTGGAGTTAAGAATACACCACTGGAGTCAATCAGAATTTTTCTGTTGGGTTGTTTGGGAGTAAAACTGAACTTCTTACTATTAGGATCAGAGACTTGCGCACCAAGCCATTTGAGGAAAGGCTGAAGCAGCTGGGATTCTTCAGCCTGAAAAAGAGAAGGCTGAGAGGAGACTTGGTAGCAGCTTATATCAGGGGAGTACATCAAGAGGTTGGTGAACAACTGTTCACCAGGGCACCCTTGGGGAAAACCAGGAGTAATGGCTACAAACTCTTGGAAGACCATTTGAGGCTCAACATTAGGAAAAACTTCTTCATAATTAGAGTGTCCAGACTGTGGGATAAGCTCCCTCCAGAGGTGGTGCAATTGCCTACCCTGGAAATCTTCAAGAGGAGGTTGGACGGTCATCTTGCTGGGGTCACCTGATCCTAGCTGTCTTTCCTGCCTGGTACAGGGGGATGGACCCGATGATCTTCTGAGGTCCATTTCAGCCTTACAATCTATGAATCTAAATCCTTCCCCATAAATCAAATACCTCCACACTTGCATAGTTTTTGTTCACTTGACTGAAGGATATTTTAAAAGCTCTTGTGCTGGAAGAGAGATATTTTAGATTTCTCTGAAGACTAAAGAATATGAAAGCTAGTGGTAATTTTAAATTGTTTGAGTGTGTGTTCTTGCCTTACTGCAGTGACATATTCACATAAGCCAGGGTATGCTTAGTCTCTGGCCTGTGGGACAGACCTGGCCTGTGGAGTCATGTCATCTGTCCTGGGCTGCCCATACGTCTGAAATTTTGGCAGCAGGAGAGTGGTGGTAGCATTAATTCACACTCCCCTGCTGCCAAAATTTCAGACCAGTGGGGAGTCTCACGGGCTGGGTAACATGGCCGTACACACTAGATCACAGGGCTGAGCTAGTGTGGTGCCTGATCCCAGCATGTGAGTCTGGATCCAGCCAGTGTGGATCCTGATCCAGGGTCTCAGAGCATGGCAAGTCCCAATCCATGCACAAAGGGCTGCATCTAGATGCATAGGGCTGGATCCAGCTAGCCTACAAACTGACCCACCCTAGACATCTGGCCTCTGGGCCCAAAGGTTGGTGCCACTGACATAAGCAATAGTTTTCAGCTTGGAACATATATGTTCAAACACCTATTTTCATCTTACTATTGGGGAAGGGGAATTTACAAAACCAGAGGTGGGGTCTCATATTACATGAAGTAGATGATTCATATACTTTAGGATCTATTTTCACCAGTCATGGAGTCACTTCACATAGTTTAGGAAGCGGTGGTAAAGAGGCACAGACCTGTTCCATGCTTACACTGAAGACTTTCACTCCTTCTTTATAGTCTTTGGGAGACAAGTGGTGTAACCCCAGTATTGGTGAACCTGAGAAAGGGTGTGTACTGTGCTGAGGCTAAAGAGCAATGGGCATAAGTCATTCTGAAGAGCTGCCTGCTGAGTCCTGCCATGGCTGCAAGCATAAGGCAGCACAACATGATCAACCTTTTCTGCAACCGGTCTAGCAGTAGGAGTAGTGAGAGAATTTACAGCTAGCTTGAAACTACCAATGATGGCAAATTTATAGCCAGCCCAAGTTCCAGAGATGGTGTGACATACCTCCAGCGCTCCAGTGTCTTCTGTGACTGAGAACTAAATGATTTAAACTGATAAATGGTTGAGGGAAGGAGAAGCAATCAAAATAATTCAAGAGGCTTTATTAGTATCCATACAGGGAGCTGGCAGAGCCTCAGACAAGGCCAGACAGAACTTGTTAGAACAGCTTAAAACCACTGTTAGCTCTAGCTGTTGTAATCATTAAACACAAGACTCTTAGTAAGCACGCTTATTTATAGCTTCATAGCTTGATGCTGCCATTGCCCTGAAAAAGAGACTTGGATAATATGAGAAAGTGTCTACAGCTCCCTATAGGTAGTTATCATTGGCCAGGTCCCACATTATACTGACCATAAGTTCCTAATAGGCAACTATGATGAGCGCATAATATTTCATTGAGTGTCACGCATGTTCTCTTGAATTTGTTTTATTGATATGGTGTGAGTGGTCTCTATGACTAGAGAGTTTGGAGATGCATGTACCATTGTTATTCTTATATTTGTATGAATTATGGCATTTTATATTAATGTATTTTGATGTCCCCTATTCTGGCCAGGATTGGTTAATAGAGCAATAGTTATCTTAAGTGTTCCTCCCCTCTTCACCCTCAAGAGAAGCAATCACTGAATTAGCATTTGACAGGGACATTTTTAAGGGCTAGTCAAGTAGGCCCTTCCAGACAATCATGAAAATTAAATTTTCAAGTTATTTCTAACAGTAGGGAGAATAAGTAAAAGACTATATTTAAGGTATTGAATTAGTCATCTTTGTCTGAAAGAATGAAAACAGTTGCCTGGTCATAATTAGATCAGGAAAGACTTCTGATCTGGTAAACATGTACATCTGGGGGCAGGAAGTTACACAAATATTATGGACTCCCCAGGAATTCAGTGGATGATATATGCAAACGGCCAGATAAGAAACTATACTTAAACCTTGTCATGAGGCCAAGTGTTTGTCTAAAGTGAAGTGAGCAGGGAGCAGAGTGTGGGGGAAGAGTCTGGGAGGGCTTCCGTCCTTCCCTCTCCATACTCATCCCCCACCTCCCTGCCAGGCAGATCCCAGCTGGGATCCAGTGCCCAGGTTTTCCTCCCCACCCCTTTCTCAGCTGGCCGAAGGAGTGATAGTGCTCCAGTTAGGGAACAGAGGAGCGGGGCTAGCCTTGCTCTGCTGGAGCAGACAGCACAGCCCAGGGCTGGGATCACTTAAACTGGTTTATGTGTAACTTCTGTCCCTAGCCATAAGGGCTCATGGCTGACCCTCAAACCGATTCCCCTCCAAGGACACACATTGCTCAATTATAAATAATAGAAAAAACAGTACAAAAAACCCAACTCTTTCCTCTGTCTCTGCCAAAGGAAATGTCATCCTTTGGCAGCACCTGCCTCAGGGCAGGCAGCCTCCCATACTTTTAAAGATCCTGGGCTGGCTATCCCCATCTCTTTCCAGCTTGGCTGGCTATGCATTTTTCTTGGTTCATGGCCCAATCTTTCCCCTGATCCAGTCTTATAATACAGAACTGGGGAGCAGCACTGTTAGCAGCTCCTGCCACCCTGGGGGCTGATGTAGTTTGCAGGGGCCTGTGGGGCCAGAAGCAGGAACAGTCTTCAGCTCAGGGCAGCCTCCAGTCCTTTTAAACGAGGTCCCTTTGGGTCCCAATGTCTATGAAATCTATTATATCTAAAGGCCGCATCTGTTTTGTCTTTTAGATGCTACATCTTCCTAAAGTGACATACCTTACAGTGAAAGAAGCCTCCCTCTATTTTGAGACAGCAGCCCTCATGGACTGCCCCTGATTTTTTACACTAATCCATTTATCACTGATCCTGTCCCTCTCTGATCCTGGAGTAACAGCCACAGATAAGACCCAGCTGGAAGCAACAGAACTATATTACTTCCCATATTGAAATCCAGGAGCAGAGCCAAGAGAATGTCATATAGAAAGCAACAGTTTCCCTGATCTATTGTCTTCCAAATCTGGCTCTCTGTCCTGAAGTAAGGGAAGCTTCATTTGGTATGACACTTGGGCATGGTTGCAATTTTAGGGCCTAGAACTAGAATGTCTCAACATGGGAAAGTTGGCTTGCAAATGGGATCCCAGCCGACGTGTAAGATAAAATAGAGAATGTGAGAAAACAGGTTTTAGGTGGCATGCATATAGTTAATATTAAGAGAGAAAGAGGAAAAGCCAGAGAGTAAATCTTAATTTCCCTAACACAAAGCCTTGATTTCATCCAAGCAAAATGTAATACATAAACATACATATATATTCCAATATTCTTATATGAGTATGTATAAGAGTATTAGAATTAAAATACCAGAGCAGTATAAATTCCATTATCTATAGTATACTAGCATAGTATGGCATTTGGAATTGCTGATCCTAATAAAACTGAAGATAATTATCCCAAACTGGTATACAACTCAGAGAGGAATGCATGTACATTACCCACAACAATAAATCAAACTGGTGTTCTACTTATCTCCCCAATGAGAAACTACAATGGGGACAGATGGTACTGTCACTAATCAATAATAATAAAGGGAAAAGCCCAAACATCCAGAACTAATTTGGAACCATCTGCATGAAATTAAAAACACTGCCACATTTCAACCCTTTCAGCATGTTAGCACATGAAAATTACTAAATGATCAGGAATTACCATAATGATAAACATACCGAACCTGAAGAATTCTCATGTCTTATTGTAATGGCATTGTTAAACGTAAATGTAAACAACAAAGGGCTTTTATTTCAGATAGCTAAGTAGCGGTTCTCAGTAAAAGACACAGCACCTTCATGACTGATGATGCTGAAAACATTAATCTGTGGATAAAAACCCTTCAACAAAATAAAAGGAAAGAAAAAGCTACTTCTGGTAGGGAAAGAAAGTGAACACAGGAGGAACAGGGCAAGAAATTAGCAAATGATTAAAGAAATACCATAACTCCATTATACTGAGGTTTCTTAGGCATTAGATGAGGGACCCTCTAAGTTTAAAGAGGACCATGGTAAGATTTTTTTAGATGAATCTGATTCATCAGACAAACTACTTTGAAAAGAACTAAAACAGTAAAGTACAGAGAAAAATGAACTGCCTCATTATTAACTGAGTGTTCATCCTCATGGAGCAAGCAGTTTGCCTTGAAAATGGTATGGGCAAGGCAGATGAGAGTGCTGAGAATGGCATTTGGGAGGGAGAGGAAGTGAGAGCACTGGAAATTAATAGAGGCAGTATTGCAGATATAAGTGATTTTACACTTGGCTTCTGCTGGGAAAATGAAGGATCAGACAAAACCGTGTAGCAAGTGATATGAAATCAGTAACTTAAGTGTATATCTGATACGGGAACCTGCAGAAGGGATTAGCACCTAGCTCTATAATGATTTGGGTGAGGACAATAGTTGTCTTTGAATTGATGGGCTAGTTAGAACAGACAGTTTAATCCATTGACCAAATTCAGACCTCCTGTGATTCCTCTAGGATTTGATCTTTAATTTAAGATGAGGGAGAGTGTTGTTGAATTCAGGAAGACTACCTTTTGTGTTGCAAACCAGTCAAGACTGTATGAGGGTGGAGATGGAGTGACAGCCCCAGCAGGATCCAATATCAAAGGATTTCTGTAAGTTTGAAGCTGGTTCCACACAACCAGACTCTTTTGTGGAAACCTCCTACCATTTCTGAGCACCAATGTAGCTGCCCTGCTGGAAGTGATAGTATGGACAAACTGCTGTAATTCTGACCAATTTCAGGTACAAAAAGGCTAGGGCAGACAAAGCCAAAGGACACAGAGCAGGGGAAGCAATGTTTGGGGAACAGCAGCAATAGCAAGGACCCAGGCAGGCTGTGAGCTTAAATGCAGATCTTCCTCATGTTCTCTTCACAAATAGTTCCTTTCCTTTTGCATGGCACCTATTGACAGCAAACAGATCAAATCTTAATCTGATTGTGCAGCATTTTTCAGCTTTGTGCACACACAATGAAAACCCTATGCTGGAAAAAGAGAGAAGATCATATCAGAAAAATTGAACTCTGTGATGTGATAATTTGAACAATTCTCTTTCAGGTGAAATTGTAAGGGCTAAATTTCCCCAGCTGATGTGCAGCCCTCTTAGGGCCTGAACTAGCAGCCAGTTTACCTGTTTACAAATTTATGTATAATACAGTTTCTCTCCACCAACTAGGAGCTGCACTGGTTTCCATCTCCAGGCACACGTCTCCCCATTGCCTCCTCCTACAGTCTGAGGGAAAGCCCATAGACCAGAGTTGTCAACCGGGGGTACACGTATCCCTGGGGCTACTTAGGAATGCCCCAAGGGGTACTTGGGAATCGCTGTGCACTGCCACTGCCACCATCACTGCTGCATGCCTGTAAACTTGCGTGCTGCCATGCTGCCGCCGCTGCTTCACATTTGGCTGCTGAGAGGGACCCCGCACCCTGCTCCATGTCTGGAAGGAGGAACCTACCAGGAGGAGTACCCACCAGAAGGGGTGCTCTCCTTAAAAAAGTTGAAACCCCCTGCTACAGACCCCCTTTAATGTGGATAAAACAGTACAGAGAATCTGTGGTTTGTATCTGATATAAAGGGATGGTACCACTCTTCCAGTCTAGAGGCTGGTATATCAGCTCTGGGAGAGCATGAGTAATGAACAGCACACCCTCTTCATACCTTGGCCCTATATCATAGGTGTGTGTATGAGAATTCATCATGCCAACCACTGATGGCATTCAGGTGAAAAGAGATCTACAGCAGTAGTTTTAAGTGGCAGGCAGCAAGTTTATGTACTAGGCACTTAAGGAATCCAGTGCAAGATTTCCCTTAACAAGATCCAAAACTTGGAGGGAGATTCTTCTTAGGCTTACATGTAGGATTAAGCGCAGGTATTTGATTCTCTCCTACTTCTTTCTTTGAAGGGAACAGAAGGCATAAAGGGGAGAAGCTTTGTCTGCAAAAGATTTCAGAGAGGCACAAAGGGACACTAACAGACTTTCAAATGCCTTCATCTGATCTCTCATTAGATGAGGATTAATTTGTCACACGATTGGCCACTTTTAAAATGCTCTTCAGCCATTCATGTGTATCATAGCACAACAGTAGAGCGCTTTCAGGGGGCTGATCATGTGACAAATGTCACTTCTGTCAGTGCCCAAGGTCTACTAGTGAAATCCTAGGTCTTTTTAATTTTTAGGAGTTGGCCCTTTGTTCTTCCATCTACATTGGACAGCAGCTTCAATTTGCAGTGAATTAAGCAGGCTAAGAAACTACTAAATCAGGGGTTTTTAACCTTTTTAAATAAGTGTACCCCTGGCAGCCCCCTTTTTAATAAGTGTACCCCCAGGGGGCATGGTGAGTGGTTAGACACAAAGCAGTTGGTGGTGGGGAGTGGCAAGTGGCCAGGTTCGGAGGGTGGGGGGTTTGACAAGTGGCCAGACGTGGAACAGGGACGTGGCGAGCAGCAGAGCACCAGCAGCGCAGTGTCTGCGCGGCCCTGCTCTTGCCCCACCCTGGCCCTACTCCTGTGAGGCAGCAGCGTAGGGTGGTGGCACTCTGTCCCCACTCACCCCTATGTACTCCCTGGGACCTTTCAAAGTACCCCCAGGGGTACGCATACCCCCCTGTTGACAATCCCTGTACTAAATATTCATTTCTAAATCCTAGGCTTATTAACCTGACTTTGCCACCATAATGCTGTGGGCGAGGTGAAAAAACTGCCACCAAACAGTTTGGCCCCGATGAGAAAAATCACTTGCCGATCCAAAAAATAACTGATTGGTCAGAGCCACAGAACCCTAGAAAATACGGAGAAAGGGAAATTCTCTCTCCCTGACTGGCCAATAGAGGTCAGAGAAATCTTGCAAGTAAAAGCATTCTCTATTCCATTCCCTAGCCTGTGCTCTTCTCTTCTTCTGGGAATTTTTTTTATCGCACACAAATAAAAGAAGTCATCCGCTCAGTGATGGATGATGTTTTGCATTGCAGAGGTATAGAACCTTGATGATTTACATCAATGGTGCTCAACCTTTTTGACCAGATGGCTGGATGGAAAGTGTCAGATCCCTTCATGGTCCACATCTGGTGGGAGCCCATCTGGCCATGCAGAGAGGGAGTGGGGCAGCTTGGCCCTGATCTAGCTATGTAGTAGAAGTGGGCCTGGGCTGGTGCCAACCTGGCCCTTCAGGGGGGAAAGGCTGTGACTCAGCCCTGATCCAGCTTCATGGTAGGAGGGGCCATGGCCCTGCTCCAACCTGGCTGGGAGAGGGAACGGGGTGTGGCCTGGCTCTGATCTGGCTGTGCTGGAGGTGGGGGAGAGTCATGGCTCAGCTCTGCCCTGCTGTGCCCTGCAGGGCTTGGGTGTTTGGCAACAGGAAGGGGTGGCAGTACTGCCACGGCTTCCCCACCGCCAAATTTCCCAACATGTGGGAAGCCCAAATTTCCCAACATGTGGGTTGGATTCCAAGGCTCCACAGGCCACATATGGCTCACAGGCTAGCGGTTGAGCACCTGTGATTTAGGTTGTTGCAGGTGGATATTGTCTTTTGGTTGTGTATTTAAAATGGCAGATTAAAAAGAAGACAAATACAGGTTTCTCTCACTTTATGCTGTACTGCACATGTGTTCCTGGAAAACGGTGCACAACTCGAATTTGCATAAAGGGAACCCACTTTACAATGTAACAAATAGGGATACGTTCCAAGACCTCGACTGTATTGGCCCACAAACCCATTTCTACCACTTTTACAAGACAATTTTGGTACTCACCGACTGCAGACAGTGCATACAGGAGAGAATATTTTGGTGCGCGTCACTCCCACAATGCACCGGACAAAGCAGCTGACTGCAGGCTTCCACCACACCGATCACAGAAGAGTGAATTTACCTCGTATATAATGAATTTTTGGTATAAAAAGGGTCATCGCATAAGAGCTAATTCGCACATACAGACCCCCATAAAGCGAAGGAAACCTGTAGATATTGTTGATTCTGTGAAAAAAAAATGTGTTTTAAAATGATCCAAAGAATCAAGTTATGCATATTGTTGGATTATACAACTGGATTTTCTATTTACTGGTGCCCTTTCACTCACTGCTCCTCCATCTGACTGCATGTTTCATTCACTTATTTCGTCATTGTAAGCTCTTTGGAGCCACGTCCCAATCTTTCTATATTCTGACATTGTGCAAAGCACAGTGGGGCCCTGATGTGACTGAGGCTTTTGGGGATTCATAACAATCATCTTCTGACAAAATGAATTGAAGAGATAAAGTAGCTCTGGGAACCATATTCCTTCATTAGCACAATCGAATGGGTTTTGTGGAACAAGATGTTTGTGTGACCCTGTCCAGATTCCTCCTTTAAGTTCTATTGATTTTCAGCTTGGTTGTTGAAATGCAAAGACCAACAATACGTATTTCACAGTTTATGCTAGATATAACTAATTAACTACAAATGTCAAGTATCTATAATTTAATTAATTCTGCTTCATTTAACCACAGTAATTAGAATTTTTAAAACAATGCAACTGTTTGTTTTTCTTCTGTCATTAACAAGCGGTTTATAAAATTCTGTATCGGGGAACTGTGACATGGCGGGGGGAAAGAGCAAGCAGTAATAAAGACACTCAGGACATAATGATTTAGCCCTGAAAGAATAATAGTTAATAATATTAATATAAACAAAGGGCCTAATTGTATATTCTTCTATCATTGGAGTAGCTCCATTGACAGGCTTACCATAGTGTAACTGAAATGTTCTAGCTGGCACTAGAGATTATTAAAATTAAGACGTGTAAATACTAAAACTTTGAATGAACTTTAGGCCAAATCATCCAAGCATCTTTTGTGATTATCCAACAGCCCTCCTCACTAAGAGTTTCAGTAGTATTTTATTATTGTCTCCCTTTTTATCTGTCAGTTTACATTTAGGAATGGCTCCCATTGAGCTATCTATAATGACATCTAGATCACTTTCCTGAGCAGTCACAGGGTAATTTGGAATCTCTTATAAGTGTTCAAGTTATTTTTTTCAGGGTGCATTGCTGTGCATTTTTTGATAGTGGATTTTTTTTCTACCATCACTTGCCCCTTCACCTTGTTCTGTTAGCATAGAGAGATTATGTAGCCTGAGCCTTTGAACACTAATCAGTAAACCACTGCTGCCACCTCTGCCCCAACTTGCAATTTACACTCTCTGATGGTCATCAGTTTAACTGCCCAACACCTGATGAATCTTGGAGCGTATCACCTTCCTATTTGCACCCACAGATTGGTTAAGTTGTCCAACTTTCAAGACCTTTTCTGTCTTAAATTCTAGACCTGATGCATATTGATTTTGCTATTAAAGTGCCTTCACAAACTGATAGATACATTTGATTTGCTGAGAGGCTTCTACATTATTTAAGTTGAAATGCTGAGTGCTAAACGACTGAAAACAGATGGGGAAATTCTGACACATTACCCTACCTCTTCCTACATTAGAGAAAATCAGACCAAATGTGGAAGCAAAATAACAATGTCACTATATATGAAGCCAGCAGGTAATGACAAGTTCCCAATCCATCAAAACACTTAGCCCCTTCCTCCCTTTCTTTTAAGCACATGAGTAGTCCCACCAATAATGTGGAAATAATATCATACTAATGAGTAAAGAGATCCCATTTTACATCATTTTACATCAGCTACATTTTACATCAGTTTTGCACATCTGAGGGGTCTGGATGGCAGAAGTGAAAAGTGGAATGCACCAATATATGCATGTGGAACCAAAGAAGAGCTGCCAAGATTAAACAATGCTACAAAACATCCATGAGTGATATCTTCACCAAACAGAGCTTATGGTTATGATTTTATTTTGTTGCAATTACCTTTTTTTAAAAAGGGTGGTAAGAGAGTTCCAGAACTGACATTATTACAGGCTTCATAACTAACCACAGGAAGGAGGGAAGCTGCGTTAATTAATGTTGAATATTTGAAAAGGAATGAAGAGGGCAGGGAATAATGACTAAATATAGAAGTCTAAGAATCTTATCCTCTTCTGCTTTGTTTTCTGAGCCATTTGAGTCTCTCACAAAGATACCTGTCTATTAAAAGTTGGAAGTACATTTTCAGCACACTTTGTGGGTGATACTCTGTGATTGCTTAATAAGCAGTTGCAGGCATTCTGGTTAAATAGTTTGAAAAATGTGCCCCTAGAATCCTTTATAACAGCTGAAGCTTTAAGAGACTTTTAAACAAAACAGTATCATGGTGAATAGAAGAACACTGGAACATTGTAAAGCTCTTTGTTCTGGGATTAAGAAAACTAAAAATAATCAAAATAAATTTGAAAAAAATACTGAGGAATAAATGTCACTCGTAACAAGCTGGCAGGCAGACCATGAAATCCCATCTGAAGAGGAGGAAAGCCACAGTTTTTCTGCTTTATCTTCATTCAGATTCATGGAAGAATAAATCAGCAGTGTTTGAAGTGCCTCTAAGCAAGCCTGAGTGTGACATGCTGTACAGGACAAATTATGGAAGCCATGAATTCTTTCTTACTTTATATATCAGATTTACTGAAAGTGTATATTTGTTTATTTTAAATTGTTCAGACCGAGCAAAACAAAGTAGATGTTCCTTTTACAGGTCATTTCTAATAAGCCAACTGAGATAAATGCTTGTTTATAGGGAAAAGTCAAATTGCTTCACCTATGTTGATTAAATTATAAATCAGGTGTTTTGTTTTGAATGTTGTTACCTAGCTACCAGTTATATGGACTCTCCTACTAATCAGCACATAAAACGGTACATATGCAGCCTTGATTGACAAGATCGCTTTAATGGGTAATGTTTCTTGGATTTCAAGGCATGGTTTATTCCAAAACTACTTATTGCTTTGTAAACAAGGGACAAAAATCATAAAGACAGTTCTTACAATAAAAAAATATATATGCTGAAATGTATATGGGGCAGCTGTCTGGCATTATTTCAACTTGTGCTATGTCTGCTTTGCAGATGGCATCATGTTGGCACAGTCTCTCACATATCACACAAAGCTATAAACAAATGGAGATCAAATGGCTCCATTCTGACCATAAATAATAGCTCAATCAAGGGTTTGGTTTGGGGGTTTTTTGTTTGTTTGTTTTTGCATTCAACACACTCTTGTAACCTTTAGACATTGATTTTTAGAAGCTGACTAAATCAGTTATTCTATTTCCATCCAGGAAAACTCAAAATAGTTTCTGAATCTGAAATAATGCAAACCTTTTCTAAAATGTAATAGGAAGCAGCAGCTCTGTTTACATAATCTTCCCAAATCCCTGAGAAGAGATGAGTTTCACAGTGCTCCTATCCAAATACAACACAGCATTTTAAACAACAAGTGCCTTATTAATGATTTTTTTTCTTCCATGGCCTTGCTTTTGTTATATAGCCAGATTGAACCCTCACAACAGCATAAAATCCCTTTTGAAAAGGACTTCATAATCATTCATTCATAGAATCTAAGGCATTCTGCCTGCAAAATTATTCCAAACATTCAAAGGTTGCAGCCTGAGAAACTCTTCAGTTTGTTTGTTCCTGAGCTACTGTTGCCACAGGTATTTCAACAGTAACTCCAAAAAAATTGAAAGTTTCAGATAAATTGTATTTTTAGTCTCTCAAAGTCCAAACAAATCTTGATTGTTATTTGATTAGTATGTTTCCTTTATCAGGATTTGCTGTGTCCGAAGAGATAAAAATGTTTCTTAACCTTGTTAGTATGTATGTACGTATACCAAGAAATATCACAGTTAAAAACTGAAGAAGGTAGCCAGTTAAATACACACAAAAATAAAGGCAAATAATGGCCCCATTGAAATCAACATTTAAACTCGTAGCCATTTCAGTGGTGCCAATACTTCCTTCATGGCTCATTATGGGATTGATCCAAATATAAATAGAGTTAATAGGAATGTCCCCAGAGATTTCAGTGAATGTTGGATCAGGCACATAAGAACATGTAAAGCTAGATTAGCTGGTTCATTAAGGTCACTTGAAGGCAAAGTAGCATTAAAACAAACAGAGGGCTAATGGAAGAATTTCCCTGACCAAGGGAATTCATTGGTTATACAAAATGGGCAGTGTCCTTTATGTCACCTCTTAGGCCATCTATCTCTCCCACCACTAGTATAATGGGAAAAATTGGATACTGTCTATGCCAGAGTGAATTTTATTTGGAGGGTATAAACTAACTCTAGACTTCTAATGTAGGAAGCATTTAGTGTGAGATTATTCCTCAAATTGAAGGGAAGCTAGAAGTGCCAATAAAATAGTATCCATTCTCCTCTTGAGGTATACAATACCATCCTATGAATTGGGGTACTGTATCATCAAGGATTGGATGGCTGTCTTTTGTTTTTTGCAACTAAGCTTTTAATTACAGTGTTATAAGAAAAATAGATGGCTGCATCATGATAGAATTAATTAATTGTAAGGCTAGGGACAGCGGCTCCATGTGATCATAAATGGGTTTAAACCTGTAGCAGTGCACATAAACCTGGCTGAAAGTAGTATCAGACTTAACTGATTTGGGGCAAACCAGTCTATGGAACTTCTGTCCCAGACCCATTCCTGATTTAAGTTAAACCAGAGTCCTCCAACATCCCAGAATGCTCTGCAGCCCTGGGCTGGGCTGTGTTCTCTGCTTCAGAGAGCAGGGCTGGCCCCGCCCCTCTGCTCTCTAGCTGGAGCAGGGGCAGGGGCAGGGGCATGGCCAGACATTTCCCTTCATCGCCCCATTAAGGTAAAGTGGGTATGGAGGGGATTCATTCTTTACTCCTTCCCTTCCTTCCCCTGCACCACAGCTGGGGTCTGCCTGTCTGTGGGAGAGTGGCAGAAGCAGAGGCAGAGGCAACAGCTGGGGCTGGCAGACCCCAGCTATGGCATGAAAAGTAAATGTCTGTCCACTTGCAAATCGGTTCAATCTCTGCAGGTTAGATTAACCTGCAAAGATTGAATCAATTCAGGCTCAGGCTTTTTGAATGTCTGTCACTAGCCAAAGTGATTTTTGAGAGAGAGAATTTTATTGAGCTTTAAACCTTTAACACAATATAATCAGTTGAGTCTGGTTCAATAACTTGAACTAATACTTTTGTTTGTTTAACATTTGCTAAATAATATGTAGAAAATAACTGCATACATTTCTTATTGCTACCTCTGCTGGAGAGGAGGAAGGAAACACAGTAGAAAAAATACCTGATATATAGTTTGCTAATCTTTCTTAGGTAAACCAAAATATTTATCTAAGACACTTTTAGGGTGCTCTTTTCCGTTTAGCCCATTACCTTTAGAAAATGAGTACACCAATAAAGTGGAAAACTTTAAGGAGACAAATAAACAGTGTGTAAAGAATAGAGGACATAACTTCTGCAACTCCTGAGCTAGCCATAATTTATCGTTTTCTTCAGTGTGGTGGCTCTGCAAAGCAAATTGCCTATTCCACACTAATCAAGTCCATAAAAAACAGTTAACACAACAGGTGATGGCTTCTCCTCCTGTTGCTGCCTTTTCTGATTCAGTCTTCATTGGTGACGTGTAGGGGGTGCACATGAGTGCATGCGCACCCCCTGAACACGGCGGGGCATCCCCTGCAAAAAGCGCTGCTGGCACTGCTGGTGGCACCTGTGGGTGGTCACCGCTCACCGCCCCCCCCCTTCCGCCAACACTGCTGGCGGCATCTGTGGGTAGTCCTCAATCATCATTGGCCGCTGCTGCTGGTGGCATCTGCTGGTGGTCACTGACCTCTGGTTGGCGCTCGCCAGCCTGCCCCGCACCGCTGACACTGCTGCGGCTGGCTGTGGGAGCTCCCCGCTCAGCCTGCCCCCACCACCGACACTGCTGTGGATGCCTGTGGGAGCTCCCTGCTCGCCACTGACACCACTGCTGCCTGCAGGCAGTTGCCATGCCCCCCCCCCCCCCAGTCTCTGGGGGAATGTGGCTTTCATATCAGTTTTAATGCTAAAATGATGATGTATTGTAAAACTAGGTGCATGAACATTTTTTCAGAAACTTCAGGTGGATAGAATAAAATCACTTTGGTATCTAAGGGCGTGTGTAGACAAAACAGGGGCCCTAAATTGAAGCAGTGGGTTTTTAAAAACACTGCTTCAATTTAGGGCCCTTTAAACCCCCATGTCAGCAGAGCAGTCCTTGGGCTGTGGGGGGGAGGGAGCTGTTGCTTCCCTCCATGGCAGTGGTGCCCCACCCCAAGGCAGCACTTGCCCGTAGGCACCTGGCTCATGTGGTCCTGGGGGGGCAGCGAACCTGCAGAGGGAAGCACTGGGCCCCCGTGCAGCTCAGGCAGGCAGGCAGGCAGGCTCCAGGGGAAAAAAAAAAGATCAGGCTCGCTGCTTTTCTTGGGCTGAGCCTGCCTTCCCAGGCTGCTGCCAGGCTGCCTGCACCGGCTTCCTGCAGATCCCCTCAGCTGCATGGAGCCCAGTGCTTTGCTCTGTGATTGTAGGGCAGCAAACTAAAACTCCTCGGAGGTGTTTTAGTTTGCTGTGCGCCAAGTCGTTTAAGGCGCATTATGCCGCCAGATTTGCTACAGCAGCTGGAATTACTGCGCAATATGCCGCCGGCACATGCAAACACCAACACCATTAAAGCGGTGCAAAAGCATTTAACCTGCTTTAAAGTGTCATATACACATGCCCCTCGTTTCATCTACATACAGCCTAAGTCCACTTAGATACACAATGGGTGGAATAGGATTGTGTCCTATGTCTTCACTGTGGCTTTTAACATTGAACAAGTTATCTAGAGACAAAAATCTAGTGGAAATGCATACAATTAGTTTGCACCTTGATGGAGCAAATTTAGACTCAAAGCACCTCTTGGAAAATGCCAGCTTAGTTTTCCTTGTTTTTTTGGCTACAGAGAAATAACAGCCCAATTCTGATTTAAAGAACTCAGGAAAACAACAGGGTCCAGAATGATTTTGATACTCTAGAGTCCTATTTGAAATCTCTGGGTTTCTCTTGAAATATCTGGGTTTCTCTAGTGAATTGTATGTAGGTGTCTGCACACTTATCTGTGCAAGGACTGAGTGCTACCCCTATGGCACCCTTAAAAGGATCTCTTTAGTTGAGAATCACTGAATTAAGGCCATCCTTGTGTCCTAACCTTAAATTTAATCAACTACATAAACTGGCTAAAAAACAAACAAATAATTTACGAGAAATGAAATGTACTGTGTGTGACAAGGACATGGCCACAACCCATCTACTTACTGGGCCTCACCAGATCCTGTGACTGGGAATGGTGAAGCTTTTAGGCTTGCAACAGTAGTATCCTTTCTGACTGGTATAGGCCTGCTTGCAGAGAAATGGATCCCACTGTAATGTGAATATAACAGCAGGAGGAACCAGGGGCTGGGGGGCAAGGGAAAAAAAGAAGAGGAAGTTCGAGGTTGGAGTAAACGGAAGAGAGAGCAGCAAGCAGGTGTTACCTGGTCAGCCCTACACAGAGCTACGTAGCCAGCACAGCGGAGCTGTATCTCCCAGCACAGTGAAGCTGGAAATCTCACTCGCTCTGTCAACCAGGACTGTGGCCTGAAGGAGCTGGACTCAGATTTGGGGGCAGCTGAAGCCTGCTGTTTGAGTGCTCTAGGAACTAAAGGCTTGTTTGGGGACGCAGGGAGCGGGTCCAGGGGGAGAAGGATTAAGGTGCTGTTACCACACTGTTGATGTCTTTACCTTTTACCTGTTCCCTCACGTTGGCTTGTGACCCTAATTTTCTGTATAAAAGTGGGAACTCCTCCTTGCTTCCTGTGTCAGTTTCTGGGGCTGTGGGGTTGGCACACCACACTTTGGCATAGCTCTTTTTCTCTCTCCCTTCTGAGCCCTTTGCTGGGGCAAAAAAAAAAAAAAAAAGACCTAAAAGAGAGACAGAGAGGGGAGGCAGGGGTATTATCAGCTGGTGGGCTGCAGAAACAGGCTGCAAAATCTGTTCTTGTAGGAAACTGGGGAGGCTGAAATGTTTCAGGGGCTTTAGGGATATTGGTTTTAGTTGTGTTGGTCTAAAAGCATAGGCAAACAAAATTCCTGCTTCTGCCTATTGTCTATGCCTCTCTTGCTTACAGCTTTCCCTTTGCCAACCCCTGCAGGTTTCAGGTTAGGTTCCTGAAAGTTCCCATGCTTGGCAAAACCGTGGCTGGCAAGGCAAAAGGCTTATGGGAAAAATGGCAGGTGGCAGGCCATGGAAAACTGTGATTACTCAAAACTATATACTGTGGTAGCCAAAATGGTATATAGAATATTAAGCATGGATACTCAAAACTGTGGTTGGCAGGGGAAACCTGTACTCAGAGCAGCCCTTTTAAAAATGGACTGTTATACCCAGGGAAAACCTACCATCTTTTAACTCCCCTGTGCAAGACGAAGTCAGATTTCTACCTGGGAAAACTTTTGCAATCTTTGAATTCTCCTTTGCTTGAGGAAGGACATCTGGGCCCAAAAGCTTGCAAAGAAAGACCTTTTCTTGCTACTATTTAGTTGGTGTAATAAAAGACAAGTTTTGTTGCAGGTCTTAGGTGCCCTGCCACCAAGGCCTTTTTACACACGTATTTGTCGCAGGGCCGGGCGCTTTGAAAAACATCCAGCACTGCGACACACAGTTGTACAAGTGGTGAAATGCACGTTAGCACTGAGAAAATGGTGGCGGCATGCTTTTGAACAACTGCACGTGGCACAGTGCAGGTTGCCTCAACTCCCATGCGCAGATCTATGTTGTGTTGCTGAAAAAAAGTATATATATAACCCCCCCAGTGCACTGAAGTGCTCTGCATGGAGAGGGGGCACATGGTGCGCTAATGCCACAGAGCCTGTGGAGGAAGGGGCACACAGCCCAGCACCCTGCCCCCCCACCCTGCTGGTCTGATCCCACCCACGCACTGCTCCACAGAGGGACCTCTAGACCTTCTCTGGCGCTCCTAGCATGGCGCATGCGTAAGCGTGTGCCCCGGGGGGGGGGGGGGGGGGGGGGGGGGAAAAGCATCCATCGATGATTCGGTGATCGGGTCATCGACGCTCTCGGGAGCGGCTGCTCTCGCCTGCTCGCCGCCATCTTGGAAGAGGACGGCGGTAGCAGCAGTGCGGGTCCCAGGTGACTGAGTGGGTGCGGAGTGCCCCGGGAACGGGAGGGATCCCGGGTAGGGCAAATGGACTACGGTCCCCACATTGGGTCTTGCTTCTGTCCGGCATGACCTTAACTGCGGGGGTGGGAGGAGAGAATTAATGGGTATTGTGCGCATGTGCGGTGGGTGTCTGGGGAGGGGGTTATTCCCTTCCATTGCCCAGCAACTGGGGAGTTGCGCGCGCCGCCGAACCAGGCGGGAGGGGCGAGGTTGCGGCCTCGAGGGGCGCCTGCGGGGGCGGCACCGAGCGGCTGGGGGCGGGGCTGGGCCTGGTCCCGCCCCTCCGCGAGTCCCTTGCTGCAGGCCCGGGACCACGTGTTTGTGCTCCATGTCCGCAGGGGCAGCGGGGATGGACATCAGGCCCAACCACACCATCTACATTAACAACATCAACGACAAGGTCAAGAAGGAAGGTAGGTGGGCCTGGGGAGGGTGATTGCTGGCCCTTCCATTGCCCTTCGCACTTTTCCTCCCCCCTTGTGGTGTAGTGGCCGGGTGTGACCAGGTGGATTGTAATTATCGTATTTGTAGGATCATTTCAACCCTTGGAAGATGCATGCTCCTAATTGTAATAGCGTTCAAAATGTGCAATCATTTTCAAGTGTCAGGTATCCAGGTTGTAGCTGAATTTGTCTAGAAGCAAAAGGAATCAACTCTGGTGGTAGAGGTGATATCTTTTATTAGACCAACTAGATTTGAGTTGGTTTAATAAAAGATATTACCTCTGCCACCAGATCTGATTATTTTTGAGGCAGCTTTTTGAAGTAGCAGGCACAAAACCCAAGTCCCTCTTGGGGGGCCATCACCGACTTTTGGGTCTGCTGTCAGTACTTTTCTGATGACAGCTTGCATTGAAATAAAGAAATGCTTCAACTTTGGATGACCCAGTTCTCACTTGCTCACTGATGACTTACAGTGAGCAATAGAAAGTAAGTAAGAAGACTTATTTGCATAATTTCTAAGTGTACGATGGTAGTTTTTCAGCAAATACGATTTTGAGCTTCTGATACAATAATTTCATATTTAAGACCTGGTAATGCTGTCATGGCCCATCCCACACTGGGATGAGAGAGGTCCCTTTCTGCACCGCGTCAAGTTGAAAGCAGAGCGTCAGGTCCACCAGCGATTTTTTTTTTTCAGCTGGGGTGCCAGGGCCCCTGGGGTGTTGCCATAGCCTTTGGAAGGGTGTCACAAGGGGGGCGAGGACATGAAGCAGGTAAGAGAAGGCTCAGGCTTGCAGCATTTCTGCTCCCTCATCCAGGTGCCTGTCTCCTGGGATGCCTGGACTGTTTCTAGGAGATCTCACTGTGTGACCCAGTCAGCCATTATTCTGCAAAAATATTTTTTCTACTTTCTGCCTTCAAAAAGAAAAAGTGTCTTATTGGGGGCACACGATATGTGAGATAATGCAGTAGTAGGAAATACTGTCTCTTGGGCTTGCTGCTTTGACTCTGTGTAAATAAGATTATGCAGTTTTCAATTTTTTTTCATCTAAAAAATTTGCAAATTAAGGTGCATGTTTTTTTTAAGTATTTTTTGTCTGAGTTTATATGTAAAAAATGCAGTTGGTGAAAGTGACACGTATCTCAAGCTGTGATGCACCATACACATCCTTTCGCTGAACAAAGGGGATATAATGCATGATCCACATTCTTCAGTGTTATAACTAATTTCCTGCTGCCATTCTAGGATAGTATAGTTCAGTCTGGAGGGGTGGGGCAGGTTAGCCTTTAAAATTAGCCCTCCACCCTCCCCAGGTGCCTCTGCCCATACCCTTTCTGATCTGCTCTTCTGCTTTCCGATTCCTGCCTCATATGCCACACAGACTGCCTGTGCCACTTGTAGCATCTGTGCCCCAGGTAGACCACCCCAGTATAGCTTATTGAAGCAGTTGTTGACACAACATATTAACAGTTTTTACTGTTTTCAACAGAACTGAAGAGATCCTTGTATGCACTGTTCTCGCAGTTTGGTCATGTCGTTGACATTGTGGCTTTAAAAACTATGAAAATGAGAGGACAAGCTTTTGTTATATATAAGGAACTTGGGTCATCCACCAATGCTTTGAGACAGTTGCAAGGTTTTCCATTTTATGGTAAACCTATGGTAAGTTTTTTAATTCTTCTAGTTTAGTAAAGTAACTTGGCACTGGGAATCCTGACCTGACCCTAATTTTATCCTGCTTCAGTTTTCATATACCTCCTAGTTGTATCGTGTGGTTATGCTATTTATTCCTCAGTGATGTTCATTTTTTTTTTTTCCTAAGCATCTCTGAGAGACAGCGTTTAGATAAGAACTTTATTCAATCAGCCTGTTTCTTCACTTGTTTTGAAATTTGAGTCTAATGTAGTTGTCTTAAGCTTTTTAAAGCTTTGCAGACTTATTTGTGGATTAAAATCTTCATGGTATTTCAATATTCTACATCTACTTCGTTTTTCATTTCTTGACTTAACATAACTTTGAATATCATTGAATTCAAAGTTAGGCAGTCTTAATTGATTATTTTAATTACTTTAATCACAGTAATTATGCTTTAGAATTTATCTAGAATGTCCCGTTGTTCTGTTTTTGAAGAGATTGCTTGACTGAAGAGAATAAAGTACCTTTGTTCTCTAATGCAGGGCTGTTCAACTTCTGGGCAGTTGGGGGCTGCATGCCACATAGGCCACAGACCTAGAGATTCACTTGTTGTGCAGGTGCCCTCTGTCACCATGTGGGCAGTCCAGTGTCTCTTCTTTCACCCGCCGTCCTCTACCTCCACCTCTGCCATGCACACAGCTTAGACAGTCTGGCTTCTCCTTGCCATTGTAGCACAGACATCCTGACTTTCCCCTGCAGCACATACAGCACTGCCTCTTCTGGTCACACTTGCCAGTTACTTGCAGTGCTGGGAGCCTGGTTCCTTCCTTCGTTGTATGCAACACAAGCAGCCTGGCCTCCTTCCCATGCCACATGGGCACCCTGGCCCTTCTGTCATGTGCACAGCTCAGGGAGTGGTGGCTAGACAAGAGCCTTTGGTTCTGGGGCTGCATGTGAGCTGTAGGCCACTAGTTGGACAGCCCTGCTCTAATGCAACAGGCATGCTCATCTTTGGCTTGGAACCAGTGTTTGTGGCAACTCTTTAATCTGGTAGCCATTTCACTTCTTAACTTCATCAGACATGAGTGATTGAGGCAGGAAGGTGTTATACCAACTAAAGAGAAAATAATAAAATTTTATTTAAAGAAAAGTATGGTAGGCAGGTATAAGATAACTTAGCATTTCTGGGATTGGGAGTAAAGTTAAAAATGCAATGTTTGACATAAAATAGTAATGCGGTGGTGATGAGGCCTGGGTCTAGTGTCTCTGAGAACTTTGAGAAGGGGTGAGGGGGGGGTACCTAAGGTCCTGAATGCCAGAGCACTTGAACATTAAAAAGAACAACTCCAGATGTGTAGATTTTTTTATCTGTTTGGGGGTATAGAAATCTTGTTTTGTATGAAACATAGAATCATAGAAATTAAGGGCATCTTCAAATTTAATGATAAATATCATTAATGCAGAATTGAGGTTGTTCAGTAATAGGTTGTGCTTTTCCGGAATAGCGAGTTCAGCAGAATGCTAGCATTTGACACTCAGAAACTTAAAACTTACTGTAGATTTCTCTTTCTTTGAGTAGTAGTCTTGCAACATGTCTTCCCCACATCTGAAGCATACTACTCAGAAGGAGTATCACATCTGTTAAATCTGTAGTCTTCAAGGGTGGGAAAATTATTCCCATTCTAACATTTTACTTTTGCTTACCTACTGGCACACCTACACGCTATTCTCATCTTCCTTGTCATTGCTGATAATCTTTATAATAACAATCAGTCAGTGCCAGGCTGTTGACAGTCTACACAAATGCAGCAGTAAAATGAGGCAAAGGATTGCTGCTTGTGTCCCCCCTCCCTGCATTACTTACATGGGGATCAGGCAGAAAATATCAGAAGCCAGGCTTGGCCTTCCCAGATCATCTCCTATCAAAACCATAGCTTAGTCAACCAACTAATCCCTCCATTTATCACAGTTTTATAGCATAGATCTGTGGCTTAGTGCCTAAAAATAATTCTCATTATTCCATGGAATTGAAAGTAATCATAAATACATGGTCTAATATCTTGATTATTAACTAAAGCTTCTGAAAACTAGTAATATTGCTAAACCGTGCACTGAAAGGATATGGGATACTGCTAAGACGCATATTGACAGTAGCGAAGTTTTATTGCTGTCATCTTTCTTAGTTGTGTCGGGTTTGGTTTTGTTCTCTCTGTTTTTCTTCTTTAAAAAAAAGATAAATAACAGCTTTGTGGCTGAAATGCTAGTTGGCTAGATGTTTTGTGATTATTAATGAAGTGGGGAGAAGTGTGTGTGCATGCTTGCATGTATGTATGGTGATGTTTGGAGTTTTCAGTTTTCTTCCCCCAAAGGAATATGGTAGTCATCCTTCTCTAAATGGGGCCAAGGTTGAGTTATTTGAGACTTTTTTTTTGTGGTTTGATCTCTAACTGTCCAAAAAAAGTTGCTGCTTTTGGCAGCTGTACCTCAGGAACCCCTGGCTCAAATGATGCTCAGTCTATGAAATTGGATTCTGTGGTGTACTCTCTTGAGACGTACCAAATTTCAGGGCATTTCAAGTAAGCAGGGAGAATTTGGAGCACTTGGTCATCCTTTAACTAGGAAGAGGCTGTCTTGATACAGTGTGGAGCTGATGTTCTACTTTATTGGGAGAATTAATGCATATGTCTACATGTGATGCTACATCGCTGTACCAACATGCTACAGTGATGTAGTGTCGTGATGTAGTGTCCTTTTGGGCAAAAACAGTGACATCATGATAGCAATGTGCTACAGTGCAGTAACAACGGTGCCGTAGGGGCACGTGTTGATGTGCCCTCTGTTAACTGGAAACATAGCTGGAAAGAATGAATTAAAACTGGATTCAGATGCTATATTTGCTCCTTGGTGAATATTTCATGCTGAAATATAATGGGCTTGTAGCTGCACTTTCTCAATATTGCCCTCCCACTTTGTAATTAGGAAGAGCCCACATAGTGAAGGAGATTTGACTATACACATGTTAAATAGCTTACTCTACTTTAAATTCAGTAACCGGTATAATGAATATCCCTGGTAACAATACAGTAGTAAAAATCTTTCAGAGGAACATTGCTTTAATAATTTCAAGTTTCTGCTGTCACTTCAGTGGAGGGCCTCTTGCTTCTCTCTGCGTTGCTGCTATGCCTGCTCTAGGAAGAGTGCAGTATGAATGCTTGAGTATTCAGGAAATTTTTAATAGGATAGCAGGCAGATAGAGATGCACCACAGGCATCTGGCATTAGCTAAAGTTTTTTTTTTTTTTTTTTATTTTTCCTAGGTTAGGAAGGAAAGCTTTGATCCAAGCTGTCTTTGCTTCATGTCCCAACTCTTTTTATTTTAAAGAAAAAAAAGTTATACATTAACAAAATACACTGCGGATTCTGTCCTAATAGTACTTCAATAGATCTCTTCCAAAGTCGGGCCTCTAAGGGATATTGGACACTGTCATCTGAGCACCTTGTACATCCAGGTGTTAATCCCAGGTTGGCTTTCATTATATGCATTTTAAAAATTCAGCCTATCTAAGCCAAAGTTACGTAGTGTTTCAGCAGTAAAAAATGAAAGTACTTGTAGATTAATGGATTAAGAGTTTAATGAGGAGGTTGCCATTTCTTGCTTGTGAACAGAAAGCACCTTGATCATTTTACTGATACTGTATCTTTCCACAACTTTTGAGTAAATAACTATTTATTTGAGTAAATAGCTATCTATTTTCTCCAAAAAAGTTTTCTGCATTTTATCTTTCAAATAGGCTGTTGCTGATATGGCTTTCTTTTCTTCTAGCAGTTTTCAGTTTATGGTCTAAGGGAAAAAAGTAGGTCACGCATACTACACTTAGATGGATTGTGTGGTCCTGGTTTTTCTTTGCTGATTTCTGTTTCTAATACAGATATCCTGATGCCTCAATACAAATAGGAAGGAGCTCATCTATTTGACAAAGCAGCCCAAAATAATAAAGCATGGCTATCTTCACAGGAGGCTGCTGGTTAAGGAGTATAGGGGCTGTTCACTAAAACTTAAGCTCTAGGTATAAGCTTGAGCTGCTGGGGCAGAAGAGGCAGAAACTGCTAATGGGACTTGAAGGTTCCAGTGGAAATATGCATTTAAGATGAGTGGAATATGCTAGCAGGGAGCATAGGAAGACCAGGCAACAGGGAAATTGAGTAAAAGCAGTTAGCAGAGATGCATTAGGCAGGTGAGGCTAACCAAAGAAAAGAGTAGGAAACGAGCAGAAGGCTTCATAAAACTCTTCTCAAAAAAAAAAAAAAAATCCTGCCTCAGAGCAGTTACTAGGAAAATAGTTCTGTATTCACCTGCCACAGGGATATTGGGAAATTGGAACCCATGGGCAAGTTCTAGCTTGCAGAGCCATATCATTTGACCTGCAGGGCTCCCCACTGGTCTGAAAATTTGGTTGCAGGGGAGAGGTGACAGCATTAATTGCTGCTCCGCAGATGCCAAATTTCTGGACCTGTGGGGAGCCCTGCAGGTGGATTTTACAGTCCTTCAGATTGGATCAAGCGTGTAGGACTAAATCTGGGTGGCCTGGGGCCTGACCCTATAAGGGATCCTGCCTGTGGACTAGCCCTGCACCACTCGTCCAACCTGCTGGGCTGAAATGTTGAGCACTACTGCCCTAGAGCATTCTGTTTAATCAAAGGAAGAAGAAACAAAAAGCCCTTTTACCTTACTAAGTCAACCTGATTAGTGTACAGTGCACTTCACTTACTTGTTCATCAGGTAATACATAATTTACTTAACTGAATAGCACAGGGGTGGGCAGTTATTTCTGCTGGAGGGCCACTCAATCAGTTTTTGTGAGCTGTTGATGGCTGCACATGTAAAATCTTTCAGAAGAAATCATTTTAACAAATTATAGATTAACCCCCCCCCCCCCCCCAACAAATTGTATACTAAAAATCAAACATCTACTATAACTTTGGACAAAAAATATTTTTTTAATAGACTTGTGTATTCTTTTAAAATAGCATATATAGAGGCAATTGCATCATGGCTCAAAATAAAGTCTTACTCTTGTATATTGTGTTTGGGGGGTGAATACCTGTGTGCTAGGTCCTGGGAGCTGGTAGTGGTTGGGGGAGGGAAAGGGAAAGGAGATACCTGGAGCAGAGTTTACCTGAGGGGTGGGGTGCAGATGCAGTCTGCCCTCCCCCAACCCCCATCCGGCCCACTGCTGCTCCTTGGAGCAGTCCATATCACGCTTCCACCTGCTGGCCCCAATCTTGGCCCGGGCCATTGTGCATGGCTTCCTGGTGGGGCTGATCCTGGTGCAGCTACAGCTGCCAGGGAGTTGCTCAGCTTTTTCCCCCGCCCCCACAGGCCCTCTGGCCACAGCTGTGCTGCTTCAGGTTGTGGGGAGCTGCAGCTGGGTGGCTCCTGCCCCAGTGTGCAGTGCTCCTGCCCCAGCTCCAGCTTCTGGCCACCTTCCACATGCTCAGTCTACATGTGACTGCTCGCTGCAGCCAAGTGAGCGGATAGTGGCCTGGAGCCAGAGCCCTTACATGTTGAGGCAGGAGCCACCTGGCTGTAGCTTCCACTGGTCCGGAGTGACGCAGCAGGGCTAGGAGGAGGAGGAGCCATTGGAGGCAGGGGGAGCTCAGCAGCACCTGGGGGGCTGCAGGTGCTCTGAGAGCTACCTTGCTGAGAAGTGTATGCTGGCTAGGGCCAGGCCAGCGGGCATGGATTGGAGTGCTGTGCGGGCTGCCCCAGGCAGGGCTTGGCCCCACGTGCAGCGCTGCTCAAGACTAGCTGTGGGCCAGATCTAATTAGTAGGTGGGCATCTGCCTGGGGGCCAGATCTAGTCCATGGGCCATATTTTGCCCACCCCTGGCATAGCATGATGCCAGTACCAATTCGTTCCCTATTGCTTACATTGTAACAAATGCCAGTTAGCTTCATACTGGTTTGTTGTGGAGGGGCAGGGTATTAAGTCCTGAAGCTATGCACTTCAACAGAGTACGCTTTATTGAGTATAATTTGCCATTCCCACTCGGAATGAATCAATGATGATTACTAAGCGTGTTGTGGGTTAAACTCAGGATAGAATGGTTTTTTAGGCAAGAAACTCCTGTAAGCATTATGAGGGTCAGTCAAAGTAATATTTCCTCTTCCCAGCCTAATATTTTTTTTTTTCAGTAATTAAACTTGCATATAAAATAAGTACATCCTTGCTGAACTCATATGTATTATTCGACATGGCCATTGACAGAGAAGTAGACCTTCTCACTGGTGAACTGGGGCAAGTTTCACAGTGTCATAAAAATTATTGTCCTTGCTCAACAACTCCTTCACAGCTTCCATCATTTCGCTATCATCTTGAAAATGTCACCTTCAATGTCTGCCTTTCATGCTCTGCCCAGCATGGAGGATGGGGCCATACTGTCCATCCAACCAGTGAAGTTGCTTCTGTGGTGTGTAAGCTGGTGTGCAGGCAAGTGTCTTCCAGAAACAGTACCTCAGACGTGTCTCTGTTGCGATGAGCTTTTGAATGCAGTGTTTCAGTTTCTCCAGGGTCTTGGCATAGGAGTTTACTGAGGCCTCCTTGAGAAAATAGACAATAAGGATAACATCTTCCCTGTCTGTGGCTTACTTAGGAGATTAAAAAGTAGGAGACATTACTTTGACTGACCCTTACATTTCAGCATTCCCTGTTTCAGCATTCCTTATAAAATATTCTTGGCTTGTTTAAACAGCGGATCCAATATGCAAAAACAGATTCCGATGTGATCTCCAAAATGCGTGGTACGTTTGCTGATAAAGAAAAGAGGAAAGAGAAAAAGAAAGCCAAATCCCTGGAACAATCAGCTAATGCAGCAAATAAAAAGGTTGCTCAGGTAAGTTGATTGTGTAAACACAACAAAACTCCTATTCTCCAAAACTAATTTGAAAGCTACCTTCTCTTATGGAGTAAACTCTTTTAATGTGGTATTTTTAGAGGGAGATTTTTGAGCATTGACTGCCTATATTTTTAAGGGGAAATACTTAGAAGACTAATGCCTTTTGGTATACTGTACTAAACTTCTCAAAAGATTTTTACATATGCAATTTGTCTTCAAAGCAATTTAGCTGCAATGTCTTCTAAAGGAGCAAAAGTCTCTTAAGGGAATTGTGTTAAGATAAAAGTTCAGTTTGTTTACTGAAAGGCACCAGCAATGTCTACTCATTCTGCCTTTCCACATAGGGTATATGTATCAGTTGGTTAGGAGTGCTTTTATTTCCATAAAGGTTTTTTGATCTTTTTTTAGAAATAAATATTAGCTGTTGGCAATACTCTTGCAAAGTATCAAGGCATTCCAAACAGTGAAAACTTTTAAGGGAGTTCCTTGCTGAGAGCATCAGTAGCTGGCTTTGTTTTAGTGCAGATGTGAATATTAATTTTTTACCAGAATCTCTATGAAGAGATTCAGTTGCAAGAATTGCTTTGCGGAAAAGGTTAAGATTAGCAAACTTAGAGAATTGATCACCCTTCTACATAATGCAGTGTATATGAAGAGCTTTATTCTGCTCAGTCTGAAACTAGGCTGTCAAGACAAGTTCTAAAGGATTCATTTCTTTAACATGGTGTTCACCTTATCAGATCAGCAATGCAAGTCGGAATCTTTTCTCTGTTATAATTGATGGAGACAACAGACAAGTAACCTTTCTTTCCCTAGTTCCCAAATATTTAAGCAGTGCTTAGACTTTTTAAAGACACCAGTCTTTAGCTTAAGGTGTGCAGACTTCTGATAATTACAGAGTACTCCCTGGCAGCTTTGGGACAGGTGGTTGACCATACAGTGCAATTTGCCATTGTTTCCAGTTGAGAGAAACTGTGTGAGGGGCAGGAGCACTGAATAGAAGTAGAAAGCATAGAATTTTTGCAGACACTGCTTCCTTATCATTGATGTCAGCTTTAAAAGTGCCTAAATGCCTTCACAATACTATACATCCATGTGTAAAAATGGTGACATGTCCCAATGATGTGATATGGTAAGTGGGAATGGGTTTGAAACAAAAGACCTCTCCGTTAAGACCTCTCCTTTAAGATGTGGTCTACATTAACGAGTGTGAGAACTTCTGTACCAAGGTCCACTGGGAAAAACTAAAGTTGTTTCTGCTCCATATGTGGGAGACTTGGTAAATAGAGCTGTAGTTACTTTGGTTTAAAAGAAAGGAGAGGCATTATTTAAATAATTCAAATCTGTATTTGCAAGTTTTTTGGGGGAGTATTTGAATTTGTCTGTAACTCGCATACAAAGCATTTAATGCTGCCTTAAAATTGTGATCCTTAAAATGCACACCAGTTTTCCAGGAAGCTAATAAAATACAGAGAGAGAGTAAATACTGATTTTATTTATTTATTTATTTTTTAAATATGCTGACCCTAACATTCAGATTCACTATGACCTGACCAGTAGCTGTTTCCCAACAGTTTGCTTATGGGTAGGTTGCTTGGCTTTTTTAACTAAGCAGCTTCCTATTTACTTCCAGCGGGTGTTCCACAAACCTTGACTAATGTTTGGACCCTGCCCCCCACCCCCCTTGCCATTATAATGCTGTCTCAGATATCAAGAGATCTGAGCCGACGTTCAGATATCTTTTTTCTTATTGAAAGCTATGCAAAATAAGTGTTGAATTTTGGTAAAACAGTATTCTTTCACTAATGTTTAATTTTGTAGGGAGCAACACAGA
Source organism: Alligator mississippiensis (assembly GCF_030867095.1). NCBI lineage: Eukaryota > Metazoa > Chordata > Crocodylia > Alligatoridae > Alligator > Alligator mississippiensis. The sequence goes on along the minus strand of NC_081824.1, from coordinate 218,432,961 downwards.
ACTCAACAAATGTCCAAGGGACTTCATCACAGAACCAGCAGGTAATTTTTGAAACTTTTCCTTATCAAAGAAAAGAGGCAAAATAAAACAAAAAAATTAACTAATATTGCAGGCTATGTATGTACTATACATAGTTTTCCCCACTTTTGGTAGCATTTCTTCTGGGATGCTAATACTAAACTGTACTAACATACAGTATTTATATGAATTCAAGACAACTCCCCCTCAGTTATTAGATTCTATATGTAGAAAATTTCTTGGTAATTTTCCATGTATAGAATCTAACTATTGGAGGGCAGTCTTAAATTGGTCCTCACCAACCCTGGCACGGGGAAAACAGTGGTAGCAGAGCAGGTAGTGGAGGTCAGTTAGTCAGGGAGGCAATAAAGGAATGGGGCTGGGGCCAAGGCTGTGACCGGGAGAAGCAGGGTGTGCAGAGTGCGTAAGGGAGGCTGGGCAACAACAGCAGCTCTGACCTGGGGCTGGGGCTCGTGGCCTGCTGCCTCATACTCTATTCCAAGATAAGGGGCTCCCCCCCATGTTAAATTTGAGGAGGGGAGTGAGTTGGGGGAAACTTGTCTTGGAATCAAATAAATGTGATAGGCTTATTACTTATTACATTGTATGTTTTAGTTTTAACTAATACAAGTGGCTTAAAATTTGGTGGACAGCAGATGGTGGAGGAAAGAACCTTTGTTGCAGTTGACCGAACAGATTGCATGTTTTGTACACTTTCTGAATTTTATGTTCTGGGGTTATATTATCTTCATTATTCTCAGCTGCTAAGTGACCTTGAGAATAACCCTAAACAGTTTAGTCCAAATAGTTCTAACTCACGATTAGAGGGTGAGTAGGTCTGTCAGGCTGAGAATTTAGAGAGGCCAAAAAGTCTGTCATCACAAGCAAGTTCTTCTGTCAGATGTAGGGATTGAGAATGGGATTTAGGTTTTGAGAATTGCTATCTGCTATTGAGGATTATTTTTATGTATCATATGCAGCATGGCCAAGAAAAAGTTAAACTATTTGCTTTGTCTGGAAAATGTTGAGCCGCCCCCCCCCGGTCGCCCCCCTCAATTACTTAAAGTTATTTTTTTGACATGACGACAATTTAGTGTAAAGCAAGGGTCACCAGACCTGTGGTATGAGTGCCATAAGTGGCATGTGTCAGATGACAGAGGGGGCAGACCACACAGCAGCAGGTAGGGTAGGGAGCAGAAAACAGCAGATCAAGCAAGAAGCAAAGGGCAGGAAGTGGAAAGCAGAGGAGACTGGACAGGGTGCACTGAGTAAGGAGCAGAAAGAGCCGGAGGTTGGGGAGAGGAAAGGGATCAAAGTGCCACTTGGAGTTATGGGGCTAATTTGTGGCATGCCTGGCAAAAAGGTTGCCCCCCAGTGGTCTAGAGCAGCATTTCTCAACCCATGGGTCATGACCCAGAAGCATGTCGCAAGTAAATATGAAAGGGTCGCAAACAAACTTTTTAAAATGGATTCTCCGTTAAAGGAGAAAAACATGGGAAACTGTGGCTTTTCCCTGTGAAGGTCTGCTTGGGAGCCTCCGTGCCCCATACACTGAGACACTGGGTTGGGGGCACTGGGTGAGGGGCACTGGATTGGGACTGGCTAATACTTACAAATGGGTCCTGGTACAAAAAAAGTTGAGAACCACTGGTCTAGAGTACTGGGCTACTGACGGTTGACTTTGTGTTTAGATATTTGTTTTAAATTTGGAATATCTACATATTTATAATGAATGGCTTGGAAATAGTCATGTTCCTGGAAATGACTGTATATCTTAAAGATGTACTAATAGCGAAGCAAACCAACCAATTAAAAATGCATACTAAATGAACTGTGTAGTTCAACCAAGAAGTAACTGGAGGTATTTTGAAGAACAGTAAAAGTTCATTAACTCTTTAATTCTAACAGATGTTGCAAGTCGGAGATCAGTAGCAACCATCTATTTTAATTGTATATGCTCTCTTTTTGTTTTTTCCAGGTGCCTGATAATCCACCAAACTATATACTCTTCCTTAATAACTTGCCCGAGGAGACAAATGAGATGATGCTATCCATGCTGTTTAATCAGTAAGTCATGTATAGAAAACAACGTTCCCTTCACCACTTCACATTGCATTTACAAACGCACATTTTTTCTCAGTACGTTAGGCAGTAGCTGGGGATAGGTCTGTTCAGTGCTTGGCCATGCTGTTAAAACTAAAGTTAACTTTGATGGGTTTGACTTGGCCATGTGCCATTGTGAAATAGTTAATTTCATATACGTTGTTTATAGCCATTAGATGACACATTCAGTTACCTGGTGATGAATTGAAGTTGATGACTTGAAGATAGTGCTGGATTTAGGCTTAAGCTACTTAAGCTACTGTTTAGGGCTTCACAATATGGGGGGCATCTAAATAAATAAAACCTGACTCAATATCAAGTTTTTATAATAATCAGTTGGTAAGTAAAGGAGATATGGGAAAATGACTCTCTAAACATGGACATTTTTGTTCTAATATGACAAAAATATACATACAGTGGATCATTTTTATTGTATAGGCACTGCTTAAGTTTACGGCACTGCTTGAAGATGAAAGATTTCACGATTGCAGGAAGTTTTAGAACTCTAATTACTTTGCAGAGATCCAATTAAACTGTTTAATGATCTTAGATTGTTTTGGCTTTTTTTTTTTACTTTTGATACAGTTCTTAGGGCAAGGGATGTGAAATGTGGTGTGACCTAGAGCTTTATTTTCACAAGCTTTGAAAACCGAGCTGCTGCTTGTAGTGTCCCATCCCTACTACCCCCCCCCCCCCCAATAAAAGGCTTCCTTTTCTTATAATATGCATCTCATACCCTGGTTAATCCTTTGTTTGACCCCTGAAATATACAGCTTTGGATATTAGGCAAACTGTTTCATATATTACTGCTGCTTTTTAAACATGGTTTAAACATGAGCAGTGAATACTGTATGTCACATTTTAATCTATCTTTCATGGCATTTTGAGGCTTCACTCATTGAAAAAAATGGGGAAAATGCATCTTGGGGCACTTCTAGGCTCCCTCTGCAAACTGAGGCTAATACGTTTCTATTAGTCAGGTTACTTTTCCTTTGCTAGGCATTTAGGGGGGTTTGTTTGCTTTTTAAAAAAAGCATAATTCTGACTCAGCTAAGAGTAGGCAGAAGATGTGTCCCTAATTCTGTCATACACTAGTTTAAATGATCTACAATCAGACACTTTTTCTATTCAGTAACTCTTTTCCCCTGCCCCTGAAACTTTCTCACATTTTAAAAATATTAACAGCTGCATGAATTTGTTCCAGGTGTTCAAATTCATCTTGGGGTTGAAACTGAATTTGGAAAGTTTACGAAATTCAAGGATAACTACTAAAGCTATAAGCACCTAAATAGGGCTATAATCTACTACAGCAGTTTTGCAACAGTTTTCTGCTTTAGGCAGAAAGCATCTCAAATCCTTGGATTTCAGTGGAGTGTCCCTTGCTTGGTCCCTGCCAAAACTGCCTAGAAAGCAAGTGGAGGGTTTGTGTTCTATCCAAAGCTGGAAGTGTTGGAGAGGAAAGCACCCCTCCCAAATTTCAGGTTTCATGGGGAGAGGATTCTCAAATGGAATTGCCATCTGATGAGTTTTGTTTGCTCAGTAATTCTTTGCAAATATTCACCCCCAATAGAGAAATGACCCTGCAGCTTCATACTACAGACATGACAACTGCAGTGTGAGAAGCTTTTGATTATTTGACTTTCAGCAACTTCCTTCACATAACTTCTCACTTCTCAGATGAGAACTACTGCAGTATTTTTGTTCCTATTGGTTGACTGTTGTTTTAGTGAGCTTTTATAATAAATTTTAGCACCTAGCTGGGAGACTTCCTGTCAGGCATAGTGAATGTTCTTTTACTGATTTGTTTTTTTTTGGTTTTGTGTTTGTTTGTTTGTTTGTTTTTGTTTTCTTCAAAAGGTTTCCTGGCTTCAAAGAAGTACGCTTAGTGCCTGGGAGACATGACATTGCATTTGTGGAGTTTGAAAATGAGGGACAGGCCGGAGCTGCTCGTGATGCTCTCCAGGGGTTCAAGATCACTCCATCCCATGCCATGAAAATCACTTATGCTAAGAAATAACATCAGTGGACATTATTTAAAAGGACTTTTAGGTTTTTGTTTTTTTTTTAGTATCATACCTTGTTTTTGCCCAACTAAAGTGTCTTTATTTTTTTGAGGAAGAGTAAGGAGCCATTTGTTGTAAAGCTACAAGTAAGAGAGCTGTCAAATTTCTTTATATTTGATAGTAACTTTTTGTGTGCTAAAATTTTGTAAAATAAATGCAACTTTTATTTGTGTTTAAGCTATGATGGTGTTACTTGAATCTTTCTTACTGGATTGTTATATTTAACAGGGTTTTTTTAAAGCAAATCTATGCCTAACTCCTTTAGTGGTGATCTGCTGTCCTAGGAAAGACCGTCAGAAGCTGCTGTATTTCAGACAAGAAAGATTAAGGTGGCAATGCCAAATACTGGTATATTCAGATTAAATGCAGCATCATTATTTATGATCTTTACAACTTGAAAAACAACTGTCTCTGTAGCCAGAGAAAGCAAAGTGTAAACCAACAGACTAGTTTTCCGGTGCCGTGGAGTAGCTTTAGATTAGAGAGTGAAGCATAATACTTATGTGGCTTGATCTCCTGGAGTCTTACCTAGTAGAAAAGGGGTTGAGGTGGATGCAAAAGGCACGCGGACAACATGTATAGTTCTCTTGTTCATCTTCTATTCTTGCATCCAGTGATCCTGGTGTTTTTGATGAATGGTTTAGGGAACTCTCTTCTACAAAGTTACTGCAGGGAAATGTGATGGTGTATGGCTTCTGTCCAGAGTAGGATTTAAATTAATTCATTTTTTTTCAAACTGCTTTGATTTAAAATTGGAAGTTGGAACAGAATGCTTTTCAAAACATTTTTAGACCCTGCAGATAACTGCCGCTGTATGTCATCAGTTTTACTTTGGGGAATTAACCGGGACTTGGCAGACCCGTGTTGAATTCTTTGGTTTGCTTCGAACTTCCTGCAGGACCTGGTACAAATCACTTAATTCCTCTATAGCTCAGTTCTGCATTGTAAAATGAGATTAATAGTTTGCAAGGAATTTTGGCATAAATATATGATGATATTGGGGCACTTCAGTTTTTATGCCTCTGGTACTTAAGCAGTTTTGATGTTAAAACTGTAAATCAGTAGGTCCTAACAAAGCTTAGGCTTTTTCTATACCAAGGAAATAATATAATCCAATTACATTCTCGGTGAGACCTGCGCTGGACTGAAAATAATGCATCTTTTCCTGGGTCCTTTACCCTGGATCGTTTTTAAGTGAGGACATGCCAGTAGCAGATTTGTCTTTATCTGTTTTTACCATTCTCTGCAATCTACAGTAAACTCCCCTTACCCCCATGCTTGTAAAATATTTTGAACAAGGGAAAGATGCCGGGCTGTGACTTTTTCATGATTTATTTCTTTCCCTCGGGAAGACCGTTAGAATCGTAGTATCTGATGGCTAGATCAGAAAGTACGTCAGAGACTAATCATGTTTGTTTTGATTTTAGCGAAATAGGTTTTGTGCAAAATGAGTCTTCCTGCTCCCAAAAGTAGATTGGAGCATAAGTGTTATTTTTGAGCAAAGCTCAGTGCTTTCTGGAGAATCTGATAATATTTCAGGGCAAAGTGCCTTTGTTTTTTTGTGTGTTTCTGATTTGATACTGGGTCCAGCTTGTAGTTCTTAAACTTCTTGGATCAGTGGACCACTATCAGCTGTCATGATCAGGGATCTGGATTTTCCATTTCCCTGCGGAAAAATGAAGTAAACCACAGATTTTCCCCCCCTTACTAGAGTAAAATGTGTACTTCTCATTTTAGCAGAGAAACCCACGGATTTTGTAGTTTTTCAGCAAGCCCTCTGCAGGCTGGCACAGTTCCAGCCAGCAGGGGGCTGGGGGGAGCAGGGCGGTCAGGCAGGGGGTGCTGTGTGCATGTACATGCACATGGCCCCAGGCAGCCGGACAGCAGCTGCTGCAGGTAAGTGAGGTGGGTAAGTGCAAATAAGTAAGGTGAGGCTCCCATAGGGAGGGAGTTGGCCGGGGCTGGGACTAGAGCTGGGGATGCTGCCATGCTGGGCAGTTTGTAGAGCTTAGGGCCCAGGGCTGCAATGTGTGGCCTCGGAGCCTGGGTGTGGAACAGGACGAGGCCACGGGTAGCTTGTTTGGGGGCAAGGGATGGGGCCAGCTCCCTGCCACAGCATGCATTCCCGGGGGGCAGGGGAGACCTATGTCCCCTGGACTTCCCCTGCTCACGGGGAAGTGAGCACCCCCACTGCCTCCCATGCACACAAGGGAAGTGTTGCTGGGGCAGCATGGAGCTTGCAGGGGCAAGCAGCTTTCCTGCACGTCCCCGTTGTGGCCTGGCATGGCAGGGCACATGTGCTGCACTGTGGAGGCCCCGGGTGAGGTTAGCAGGGTGGGGAGCACAAGCCTGCAGCACGCCCCTGCCCCTGCACAGATCTGGGGGCGTGTTGTGGAGGAAGTGAGAGGCACCAGCAGGGTGGGCGGAGGGGGAGAGGGAAGGGGGGGGGGAAAGCTGTGAGGGGCCTTTCATTTTAATTACAGATTTCGGGGTTTTATCAGAGAACTTGTGGTCGGTCTGTTTGTTTGTTTGTTTGTTTTTAATCACAGTTGTAACTGAATGGGAACAGGGAGTATAGCCCAGTGATATCCTAAACTGTGGTGATGAGTCATTGGGAAGTGGTTTGTGGAACTGCTGTACTATGTAATGACAGAGCAAGTGCTATATAAAATGACAAGGGTTTTCCTTTTTTATGGTGCATGTTGGTCTTCAGAATATTCCTATTTCCCCATTGTCAGCCTCACATTGAGGGACTGCTGCCATTGATGGCATTTCCTAATATCTTTTAAAATTTTATTTTGGTGTATGAGAGTTAGAAAGTTCCATTTCATAATTGCTGCCCTAAGGCAACCGGTAGAGTACAAATCCAAGATGACTGGGGTTACTCTTCCACTGGCCTTCATTTGTCTTTGCAGCCGGTGAGAAGTATGCCTTCTTCATCCATCTGCTCCATCATTGAGGTCTTTGTAGTGCTGGACTGCTCGTTATATGATACCTCACCTTTGGCCCTACCAGGATGTCACAACCCAAAGTTGTGGTTTTTGTTTGTGTGTGCTTCGGCACCGCTAAATTATTGTTCCCGTCCAAATTGTAGCTTTCTTTGCACGGTAGAGTTCTCTGCTGCGGGAGAGAACTCTGGTGCAAAAGGCTTTCCCGCCGTTTTGTAGCTTCTTTGCAGGGTGCATTTCTTTGCTGCATACTTGTGATGCACGTTGCAAGGGAGTTCCTGCCATTTGTATTTAGATTCGCGCCACATTATTGGCTGGTTCTAAATGTAGGCACACGTGGTGGCTAGCTATTGGCTTGCTAGCCGTACAAAAGGCTTGGGTAGCTTCCGCCCAAGCCGGAGAGAGAGGAAAACTGGAGGACTTTATGAACCCCAGGAGGAGGAGACTTCGCGCTGTGTGAAGATCTCTAAGCGATGTGGACCCTTGCGGACCCAACGCGCCTCTCTTAAGCAGGCAATAGAGGCTTAATAACCGAACCCAGGGAGCTTTAACAACTCCAGAGGGGAGAACAAAAGAACGAACCGCCTCTAGCCTCTCCCCGTCGCCGAGCGCAATCCTAGACGTATCCCTTTCCTGTAAACCCAATTTTCGAACCCACGGAGTCTTAAACAACTCCGGGGCCTAGGAACCGGACGGCCCACGGAGTTTTGACAACTCCGTGGGAAAGAATTGCTGAACCCGCGGAGCCTAAACAACTCCGTGGGAAAGAATTTGTCGTAGTCCTCCAACGAGGATGTAAGCAGAGCTGCACCTGGAAAACTGTCCAGCCTACACCACTACCATCTTTGGGTGTAAGTAAATAATCTTTTAATCAACCACTACGCCTTTGTGACTAATTCTAGCTCGCCACCGGTTTTCTCCGACCCCGCGTGCCTGGGCTGCTGGCCACAGCCTGCGTGTGCAAAGATGGGCCGCAGATCGCCCCCTCCCGACTCGCACTTGGTGGGATCGGGGCCCGGCCCGCACACAGGAGTACAAGACTCCCAGCCATGTTGCTTTTGGGGTCATCAGTACTTCTTCACCTCATCAAGGTGGCAGTCCATGGAGAGGGATACAGGTTGTCTTTGCCATTGGATACAAGCTTCTCTGAAGATCCATGTGGCTGCTGATGAGTAACGGCCTCTTCACATAAAACAAGTCACGCACAGGCTTCTTCCACTGGATCCAACAATAACCAATCATCAATACCCATAACCTCTACCAAGTCCTGAGGTAGTGGAGGAGCGGGAACAGGGACAGATGAAGTGATTGCCTAGAGTCCCTGGTCACAGATCCATATGCAGGTGGTGGTTACCTGTTGGTCGCTTCATCCTTGGAATTGGACAGGAGGGTGATTTAGTAGCTATGATTGTGACGTGAGCAGTCCTTAGGATCCCCTCTGCTCACCCCGCACAGGGAGGGGCCTAGAAACAGTGCCCCAAACAGGCTGTGTCACTTTATTTTACCTGATTGGATAGCTGCTTCCAGGTGGATTGCTCAAATTGCAATTGAAATGCAAATGTCCTTTGTGTCCTGGAATGTACGAACCCTACTGGATGATGACCCAAGCAGTGATAGACCTGGATGTAGAACAGCCATTGTATTGCAAGAGTTCTCGGGTGATGACATTGATATTGCTGCTTTCAGCAAGACCAAACATGCAGACGAAAGCCATGCGAGGGAGGAGAGGGGTGGCTATTCATTCTTTTGGAGAGGGAAGCTTGCAAACAGTGGGAATATATAGCATTAGTTTTGCCATTAAGAACCAAATTATCAGCTGAATGACCAAATCTCCTGTTGGCATTAACGAGTGCCTCATGACTCAGCAAACAAGTTGTTGGTCAGTTGAGGGCAATGTCATCAGTGCAACTGCCCCAGCACTTCTTGCTGAGAAAGAACAGAGACGACAGTTTTATGCTGACCTTGATGAAATCCTATCATCCTGAAAGAGGATACAGTCATTCTTCTTGGAGATTTCTATGCGAGAGTCAGCTGGGACGTTAACATGTGCAGGGGCACCATGGGGAAGGGAGGAGTGGGCAAGGTGATTTCCAATGGCGTCCTCTTACTCAGTAAATGTGCAGAGCATGACTTTTGTCATTACTAACACTATCTTCAGACAACGTGACGGATACAAAACAACATGGCAACACCCCTGCTTGAAGCAATGGAATCTGCTTGACTATGTCATCGTAAGAATGTGTGATCTAAAACAGGGGTCCCCAACCCCTAGGCTGTGGGTTGCTACCAGGCCACGAATGGTTGGCCACCAGACCGGAAGTGACCGCGGACCAGCAAACTGGACTGGAAGTGACCAGCATACTGCGGACCAGCAGCCAACCCTCTTTTATACTGAGTATATAAAAGGGTTGGCTGCCTGCCCGTTCATATCGCGTGTGTTATGAGGGAAGCCAATGTCTGCTGGACTGATCATTGCTTAGATCAATTGCATCTATTAGTGTTGTATTGAAACGTTGAAAGCAACCCAAATCAGTCTGAATATGGTACAACTTCAAATGCCTTCAGGCATTTGGTACCGATATAAAAAAAAAAAATAGGCTGTATTGGAAATCGGCCCCATTCAGCTGATAAATGCCCCTGTATGCAAACATGCGGCTAGGAGCACAGCCCGGCAGCATGGAGAGCTGTGTGCAGCTGTTAAATCTGTTGTGGAAGAAGAAGGGAAGGGAAGGGAAGGGGGGGAGGGGCAGACCAAAGCCTCCTGCTGGGAGGGAGGGGCAGATGCTGCCCAGCCAGGGCGGGACAGGGCATGGGACAGAGCTGCACCTTGTTGGGGGCAGTGGTGGCTCTGAAAGCGGGGCTACAGGGGGCCTATGGTGAAATTTGGGGTGGCTGTAGCCCTCTTCCTGAGCCCAGCCACTGCCAACAAGAGCCTGGTGCAGCCCCAGCTCCAACCCACAGCAGCAGCCTGCCTGCCCCACCCTGCACAGATCCAGGGGTACACACCCTTCCCCTTCTGGGGTGCATGCAGCAGAAGTAGCTGCCCCTCACCCCATGACGAGCTGTGGCTCCATCCTGCTCTTGCCCCACCCCGGCTGGGCAGTGCCTGCCCCTGCCCCTTCCCTCCCCGTCCAGCACAACAGTTTTACGAGTTGCGTGTGGCTGTACTGGCAATCAGATCAGTATCGGCCAATATGTCACCTTAAAAATCAGCTACTGGTATTGGCCCCCAAAATCTCTATCTCTGCACCCCTAGTACGCATCGGAACCTTCCATACGCTCTGGAATTTTGGACCACTTCATTGTGCATACTTGATTTAGAAAGGGGTTATCTTTTTGGACATTGTTCCGAATAGCAACCAGATACAAAGTTAGCTTGTAAGGAAAAGTGAGTGTCAATAGGCTGGACCAACTAGAAAGGATGTAATTAACCTAATTGTAATGTGCACTGGGTTGGCATTCCTGTTACATTTACAAAAATGGCTATAACATTTATAATAGAAGACAGTCTGTTCTATTCCTTATCTGAAAGATGGCATGTCTATCAGCACTAGAAGTTCCCTGGGCCATTGCTTTCAAGAGTGCCACTTGGTAACTTGTCACACTGCTATCTGATGCACCTAGGTCACATGGTCACATACAAGTACTGAACTGGCTTAGCTTTCCATAACTTAAGAACTGCTTGCTCCCAGGAGTCAGCGCTATGACATCAAGTATTTCATCCCTCACCCCCTTTTCCTGAACTATCCCCTGCCTTTTCTTCCCATGCGGTGGCTGGGTGATGACTTAAAATGTCATCTTCTGAAGATAAAGTGGTGTTTACAAGTCTGCTTGCGAGGCTGTTCAGTGCCTTAGGCTGAAGAGATTTTGAACACGAGTCAGGCTGCGTAAACTAGACTTACATGGAAGGAATCTTTGCATAACGTGAATAATATGTTTGCTCTCTAACAAGGCATTAAAACCCAGGTTGTGCTACAAGTGTGCAGTGCCTGAACTGTAAACTTCACAGTTTAATTTGTTGACTTGCAAAGCATTTCGCTGGGGCTCAGCTATACGAGACTCCTGCTTGGTCTGTGTACATTTGCAGAAGCACCTTAGGATGTTCGTGTCCTCTATAAACAACACTGGAGCAGTGTCTGCCCCAGAGAACTCATAATCTAGGATGGTTTGTTATGCTTTCTGCATTTCATGAGAATCCAGATTTTAAAAGAATGTGACTTCATTTGCTGCATAGTGGGACTGGTCTGTTTTTCATTCTCAGATGATTTTGCCTGAGGTCATGTTCAGAATATTACACTTAATGGAAGATTACAGGAAAACGTAGAATGTCTGGGTAATACAGCAGTTTATTGAAGCAGTGCTACAAAGGGGCTTTGGAAAGAAAGGTAAATACAACCTGAGCATCCCCTGGAGCCCATGGTTTCTCTTAAAGCAGTGGAATGTTGCCCTAATCTATTCCTATTGGTCAGGGATGTTTTTCCAGATGGTTAGCTTTTTCCATAAAAGATAAGGATTACTGGACCTGACACACATTTGTGAGAGAAGTCTCAGAAAGAGCTTTGCAAGAAAATGGCACCCACTGTTTATGTAGTCATACTGCTTTTATGCCTCGGATTTACGTATCCTGTTGTGACTGGGACTTTTATGGACAAACTTGCGAGCAAGAAGCTATGCGCTGATGATGACTGTGTCTGTAAGTATTTATATTTATACTCTAGTAAAGTATGTCAGCAGAGGTAAATGAGCCATTTGTGTAAAGTAGTATGGAAAAATGCAAGAATAAGCTGAGTGTTAACCTTTTTTTGTCTAAAATCGGTCTTGCACCTTAAAAAAAAAAAAGCCCCAAACCCTCATGAAATTGGGAATTAGTTTTGCATGTGGGTTTTCCACAGTGAATCTTTTTTTTTTTTTTAAGGGCTTTGTTCCAAAATTCACTCAAATATTACTTTTCAAGGAAAAGTAATAAAAAACTTTTACTACTCACCATTGCAGCAAACATTTTGATGAAGTGAAATAGTCTCTAGTATAGATTTAATCTCTGTTTGCAGTCTGGCAGGCTTTTCTGTGATTACTTGCAGCATACTGTGGTTGTATTTGTACAGTTATTGTAATATATACCCTTCTAAAATTCATCTGCTTTTTTCTTTCTTTACAGACACTATTTCCCTTGCCAGAGCAGAAGATGATTACAATGCACCAGACTGCAGGTTCATTAATATTAAAAAAGGGCAGTTGATTTATGTTTATTCAAAGCTAGTGAAAGAAAAAGGAGCTGGAGAATTCTGGGCTGGCAGTGTAAGATTCTTCTGTATAAAAGTATTAATCTACCTCTGGGTAGCTTGTAGTGTATGTGTGTGTGGTTTGTTTTTGTTTTTACATTTTGTTTTGCTTAGTTTTATTAAGTGAATTTTAATATTGAAAATAATTCAAGCCATTACATCTGAGATCTTTTTTTAAAATGCTTGTATAAAATGCAGGAATCCAAGTTCTGCAGTGTTCAGAATGTTTCTGGCGAGGAGAAAGCATATAAAAATTAGATAAATACTTGAGGAAAAACTTCTTCACAGTTCGTGTGACCAGACTCTGGAATAGACTGTGAATCTGTGATAGAATGGATATGGTGAAGTAATTACACCAAGTTCTGTTCTTTTTGCTGCCAGCTATTGGGATACACAGATGAGAATGTAGTTATATAAATCTGTGAATAGACACCTTGATCACAGTGGGTCATTGTCTTAATGCTAACTTAACATTTTAAGGAGAATAAAACAGCATTTCACCTTTTATAAGGAAGATTTGAGAAATAATGTATTCTAAGTACAATCTATTGGAGCCTTTTGCATGCACATTTTGGCTTGTATTTGCTCTTATCACATCATGTGCCAGCTCATCAAGTAGTTCAAAATCCAAAGGCCCCAAAAACCCAAAGTAAGGAAGAGCATCTATAGTTCTTTTTGATAAACGCATAAATGAGTTCTAACTAGATATGGGCTGCTTTAATGCATCTAATTATGCCTTGCCTTGCTCTAAAGGTTTACGGTGAGCAGTATGAAGACCAGATGGGGACTGTTGGTTACTTCCCTAGCAGTTTAGTCTCGGAGCAACACGTCTATCAAAAAGCAAATAAAACCATTCTTACAACGGTAAGGGGTCTGTGAAAGGCCAGCTGGTTCTATAAATACACTCAGGTATGAGATGCAACTTCGTTATAACAGGAAATCATGGCTGTGGCAGTACAACAAAGGTGTGTTGGCTGTAACAGTAATGTTACACAGATGTTTGGGTATCTGATCCTGCTGTGTCCTTACTCAGGTGAGTAGTTCCATTGAAATCATAACTTAAACTCTGATCCTACAAGCATTTAAGCACTGTTAAATGCTCCAGATGGGGCTTGTCAACAGGAGTTCTTCTATTGACTTGAATGGCTGTAGGTTTGCACAAAGAACTCCATACAAAGCATTGCTAGTGTATAGAAGGATCTTTATTGTTCCTGCAAACCAAAGGAGACTTGCTTGCAGCATAGCAGGAGGTTCTGACCATTCTGCCTTAACAAGGTATACAGAGGGCATCTGTCTTATAAAGTATTTCTGCTCTGTTGTAGAGTATTTCTCCTGATAAGTAGTGAGGAGTATAGAAATCAGAATGACTTTTGTCACTTCCTTCAATAGGAGCATGAATAGGCCCCTAACACCTACTTGTGAAATGTCACCTTTTTTACAATTCAAGCATTTCAAAATTTTTACCATTGAAGGGGATTTTTTCCTTATTTGTTTTAAACTAAGGGCTGTTCTGTTTAGTCAAACCAAAAAGGAAAGTCCTGGTTAATTTTAAAGACTTCATATAATCTGCTTCCTCGGTAGTGTTTACTTGCTTATACAAGGAAGTTATTGGCACATCTTTTAAATGGAAAATTAAAAAGTAATTGGAAACATATTCAGGTGTTTGTTTTGAAATGGCCAAACTGTTTTTTAAACATTTCTTTCTGTCTTGTTAAAATCTGAGAACTGTAGCATTTCATGATTTCTAGTTCATTATGTTTTGCTCTATTAAAGACCTGAAATCTGCTTATATAAAGTGGGGAGGAGCAGGGGGCTTTCTCAGTAGCCAGTGTGTTAGCTTCAAGAGGCTACCTGTCCAATAATCAGTCAGTCTCTTGTGCTCATGCTCTCTTTCTCTTGCTTGAATACCTTGGAATGTCCTTCAGTGGACAGGTTTCTAGTCATTACTTTCCTTAATTCTGAATATCAGAATGTGTTCTGTTTTAGTGCATGACTCCATTTACATAGTAAAGTAGTTGAAAATCCTCTTCAAACATGCATAGTTTTAATCTTTTATGTTTTTGTTATTGGACACACTTCATTAACAAATGTACTCCTGTGCAAAGACACAGGAACTATTTTTATAGGTAGATTCTTTGACTAGGTGCACTACAATTCTGATCTTGATAGCAGATGCATTCTGTAGGAATTTATAAAGGAGCACACTCCTGTTTAGCAAAACAATGACCTCTCCAGTAGCACTACACTAAGGTTAGACTAGGGCAGAGTTTAGCTTGATACCTTGAAACCACTATTGAGTCATAGTGAACAAAAGAGAAGCAGGCCCAGAAAGTCTTAGAAGAAGCAAATCTAGTCCTTGTTTACTATAGGAAGCATCTGAAATACTCAGTACCTGTAGGTTAAAATTTTGCCAGAACACTTGTGTTGAATCAGGTATTGATCCACAGTGGTCTACATGTGGCAGGGCGGGCCTTGAATTGATTGGCAGAAGCTATGATATAGGAGTATCCTTCAGCCCTTTAACTCTCCAAGTGGCACCAGTTGCCATGTTGATGTTGTGCACATGGGATGACTAAGTGCCTGGTGTTGGTTAAGTGTTGGAAAAACAGCCAAGCCTGATCTATGTAGGGTCGTGTCAATGCAGCACTCCCAGGTAGCTGTTCCCTCCCAAGAGGAGGACATTTTTTAGGGGGTTAATGCTATCTACACCCTCAGCCCTCCTCCCCTTTATATAAGCAGATTTCAGGTCTTTAATAGAGCTAAAAATAATGAAGAACTAAAAATCATGATTTCTTATAGGAGTAGCAAATAAGGGCATATAGGAAGTCATTTTACTATTGCTGCTATTCCCTTACTGTAATTGACAGAGCTCTTGAAAACCATTAGTAGTCAAGTACATCTAATTCATCTTATTACAAGTAAAGGTATTGAGTCCCCGTTTCAAAACTACACTGCAGAAAATACCAGACAAATATGGCAACTAGTAAGCCCCAGTGCAAAACAGCAAGTACATGCTTGGGGTTTGGATTCGGCTGATTCGGAGGGACAGTGATTCAATTTGGTCATTCGAATCACTGTCCCGATTCGGCCATAGACTAAACAGGCAGCAGTCCTTGACAATGCTGGACACAGCTGCCTCCAGCTGGTCTGTTGTGGTGGGCAGAGAGGGGAGGGAAATGGCATGGTGGGGCAGATCAGTGCCGCCACAGCGAGGGAGGGATTGGGGCTGGAGCTGGAACAAGCTGCCCAGCTGGGGCGGGGGGACATGGAACTCGGGGAGGGGGACTCTCGCCACTGCGCGCCACTGGTCCAGGAGCTGCTCTTCCGGTGGCTCCTCTGGCAGCTCTTGCCACCAGTCTGGGAGGGCGTGGGAGCAGGCGTGTGCCCCCAGATCTGTGCAGGGTGGGCTGGGCCAGGCTGTGCTTTGGACAGGCAGCAGAAGGCACTGGGAGCAGGGGCTCTGCCCTGCTGCTGCTTGTCCAGTTGGGACGGGGGGGCGGGATGCAGGGGGGAAATTTCTGGGAGTGGGGGCTATTCCCTGGTGCCGCTTGCCCAGCTGGGGTGGAGGGGGTGGGGTGCAATGCAGGCGCGGCTTGCTCCAGGTGGAAGGTGCTGGGAGTGGGGGCTATGCCTTCCCACCGCTCATCCTGCCGCAGCAGGGAGGTGCGGGACGGTGCCACTGCATTGCCTCAGACAAGAGGTGTCCAGCGGTGGAAGCCGCTCCAGTCTCCCTGCACCTCTAGGACAAGCTGCAGCTTCGCTCCACCCACCCTGCCCCGTCTGGGCAAGCAGCAGCAGGGCATGTGGGGGAGTGTGTGCATGTGGATCGGTGCGGGGCCGGCAGCAGGGGCTATGGGGAATTTTAGGGTGACTGCAGCCCCCCATAGCTCCTGCTCCACTGTGCTCTGCAGGGCAGGTGGAGCCAGGGCTGCGGCTGGGGCTTGCCACCCAAAGTGCAGCCCAGGCTCCTTCTGCCCTGAGGAGCGCAGCCCAGTGGTGGGCAGTTAGGGCTAGTGCAGCCTGGCCCAGCCCGCCCCGCGCAGATCAGGGGCACGTGCCCATTCCCATGCCCTGTCAGACCAGTAGCGAGAGCTGCCGGAGGAGCCACTGGAAGAGCAGCTCCCAGACTGGTGGCACGTAGCAGTGTGCAGTGGCAGAAGCCCCCCTCCCAGAGTCCCATGCTCCCTTGCCCCAGCTGGGCAGCTTGTCCCAGCTCCAATTGCTCCCTCATTGTGGGGGGTGTTGATCTGCTTCCCCTTGCCACGCCCCTTCCCTACCCCCTCCATCCACCACAACAGGCTTACCAGTTGGAGGCAACTGTGTCCAGTATCATTGAGGACCGCTGCCAAGCCTATGGCTGAATCTCCGCATCAGTACCAAATCTCTCCGAATTGATTTGGAGGCTTCCGATTCAATTCAGACCTTTTAATGGGTCTCCCAATTCGATTCCGATTCAGCTGCAAAATCGGACCAAATCTGCTCTGAATTGAATCAGCTACCAAAGTTTTGCGCAGCCCAAGCAACTAGTTATGCAGCATTATAACTTAGTGCAGCAATATATTTAGGGATTGTGCATCTAACCTTACATTGACTACCCAGCAAATAGTTGGCTTTCCCACGTGTGATACAAGACATCTGCTCAGAAGTAACTTGGTGCCTCCTGCCCTTAGAAATGCATCTGTATTGGATCTGCCTTATTTTGAATGCAAAGTAAGGATTAGTCCAGCTACATTGTACAGTTTGAGCTTTGCGCTTATTGTTTCCCAAAAGGAACCAACTTAACTTCACATCTCCCATGCAGATCTCATCACAAAGAAGGGTAAAAGGAATATTCTCTATTTCTGTAATAGTCTCCCCAATGCTGGAAGAATGAAGGGACTTCAGCTTTCAAATTTAATCTTGAGCATTTGCCTTCCAAAACCCATGCTGTTTTTCCCTATTAGAAATTAACCTAATTCTTAACCCATTTGAAACCTTATTTCCCTGTAGAGCATGATAATTTTAACAGCAAGGATCAGGTGTTTAATCAAGATTTTGTATTAATTCCATTTATCAACACAAAGATACAGACCAAAAAGAAAACTAGGGACCTGACATGTAAATGAATTTGAGAGAGAATCCTGTATTGTGTAATTCATTTTAAAAGTTGGAGATAAGAGATTTAATCATTCCAACAGCAGTGCTGAATTTCGGCTCTGGTGTCAGTGGTGGTGTAGCAAAGGTCCTTTCTCCAAGTAGCATAGTATTGGGAACAGTTGTATTATGCATGCAGTAGATATCCAACACTTATTTTCTTCCTTGTAATAACTTCCTTGAAAAATATATTTTGCATTCTGATTGTATGGAGTTAAATTGTATGGTTGTGTGGCTAAAGGTCCACTTATTTTTCTAACAACTGTATTTTTCAGGACATTGACTTTTTCTGTGAGTAGTGCTTTATATGGATGGGTCACCTCCAGGCTGCTACCAAGACAAACTGATGGATAGACAGCTGGAAACTGTGACTGAACACAGAGAATCTTTCTTCTTTCTTATTGTAGTTGTTTTTACAATAAGTTGTGGGGTTTTTTTCACTGAGAACCTGCTTGGGTAAAGGGCATGATTGCCAAGGGGCTGGAGAGGGATTGAAATATTTAGAGATAACATGGCATATGCTTTGAAATTTTTTCTACCTGAAATTACATTTATACTTGCTGGTAACATTAATAGCCTTTGAACTACTGTGTAGTCTTATTCAAAGTTATAAATATGTAATGCATGGGGTAAGACTTCCGATCTTGGGTTGCATTTATTTTTCTCACTATAAGAGTATGCTGTATCCTGTTAAATAAAAATGAAGAGAAAAGATGTTTCTTTTAAGAGTCATCCATAACTGCCTCCATAAATCATTTTTATGCCAACTGTTTCTACAATAATGAAATTTATGGTAACCAAAAAAACTCAACACAAATAATATCACTGCTTTCTGAAACTATTTAATATCTGTTCAGTATCTCATCTGTTGGCTAATAGTTGGTCACTTAGGGTACATCTAGAGTGAAATATGGCTTTAATCACAGTCAACAGTGGAAAGAGTAGGTCAGATGAAGAGTTCCTGCACAGTGCTTCTGGTAGCTCTGAGGGAATCGCCGTCAAAACCCACCTGCTTTTGCAGTGTAAACCACCTTTGCCATCCCAGCACCAGTGGCCATGCAGAAGGCAGGGTCATTGACTTGACTTCAGTCTGCACACTCCTGGAAATTAAGCACCACAGCTAGTGTGAGGATTTCCTGGGTCAGTGAAGCTTGAAAATATCTTGCTACCTTGGTTTGGCGATTCTTACATTTTTATCTCAAATGTTATGAAATGTAATATGTTATTTTAAAACTCCAGCACACGAATAGGTGAAAATCTCAGCTTTAGTTTTTTTAATATCTTTCCTAATGCACAGGGTTATGAGGAAAAACTTACAAATATGACACTGAGGGCACCTTGGCTCAGAAACTGGAAGGCAATAAAACCCAGCTAAATGCATTCTTTGCAAAATCTCACATCTTTTGGGGGCCTGACTTGTTTGTCTGTACCTAGCCTCAAGGAAGTCAAAAAGCTCGAGACCGAATCGATTCAGTCTTTGCAAGTTAGTCTAAACTGCACAGATTAAATTGAAACAGAAGTGAAAGACATTTACCTGGGCCACTGCACACATGCCTGCAGTGGCTCAGGCCAGAAGCCAGGAGACACTAGAGCATGGCTCTTTGGCTGTGTGTTTATTTCTTCTTCCTGCTGCCCACCCAAAGGTCTCTGGGATTTGCAGTCCAGAATTATAGCAGCAGGACTCTAGGGTTGTTCATGACTTCCTCTTCCTGCATCTAGATGCCTCTGGGATTCGTAGTCCACAGCTGCAGCCAGCAGTAAGTTTGTGCAGGGCAAGGGGTGTTTAACGCCCCCACCCTGGCCCCAGACCCCAGCTGGGGTTTGCCTGGCAGGGATAGTGCTCCCCCTTCCCCCCCCCCCATAGACTGAGCTGCATCCCCAGCTCGGCTTGCCCTATCCCCTTGCCAGCCAGCCCTCACTGCTCCAGCTAGGAAGCAGAGAGCAAGGGCCAGCCCTGCTCTGTGGAGCAGATAGCCCAGCCCAGCCCAGCCCAGGGCTGGAAAGCATGCTGGAATGCTGGGGGACTCTAATTAAACTTGAACCAGAAACCTGGGACAGAAGACCCATAAACCGGTTTGACCCAAATCAGTTGAGTCTGATACTACATTCAGCCAGGTTTATCTTAAACTAGTTTCTGCCATTTTGAAGCTGGCTTATGTGCACTGAACTTCTGTTCTGCTACAGGTTTAAAACCAGTTTCTGATCACTTAAACTGGCTTATGTGTAACTTCTGGCCCTAGCCTGAATGTTTAGAAATAACACTTCTTCTGACTGCCCAGAACACTTTCAATGCAATTTCTCAAGAGAAGCCTAATGAACTTTGCTTTCCTGTGCCCCATTCATAACAAACTAAATAGTTATCATCTAGCTAGTGCAACTATGTCCACTAGGCTGACCATAAGTACACAATTCTCATATGCTGTACAGCATGTATTTCAGTGTTGAGTATGTGCTATTGCACATATACTTTAAAACAGGCCTACCTTTTGCATGTGTTAAATACACATCAGGCATTTAAATTAGGTATGTGCAAATAACTGGTTGAATGTCTGGCCTGGACTACTTTAAAGGCACACTTTTTGTGCGTCATGGATATAAAGGCAAGGAACATAGTTTATGGGGGGAACACATACCCTGATATTTGTGTTCACTGGTGTTAAAGTCCTTAACTTGCTTCGGTAGGGCTGCTGGCATACCTAGTTCTGTGTCAGTGTGTAAAGAGAAGAGTGCACAGAACTTGATGCACATTTCTGCATAAAGACTCCCCAAATTTCAGTTTCATCACTTTCTGAGTTGAGGTTTATGAGGGAAAAAACTCAGACTAGCCTTCCACAATACCAAGAGGCAGGGATAAAGGGAGTAGTTGTGGATCCAGCCTTTTGTTTAAAACAAGTAACTTCTAGCCTATATAGTTGCAGAGAAAAGCTTTTAAACACGACCCACTCCAGCCTCTATGCACCAGTCTATTTTCCAGAAAAATCTGGAGGCAAATTGTGCAGAATCTATCTAAAACCAGTAGACAGGACTGTATGTAGCTCCCACTGGGAGCAGAACAGGAAGCATTCATAAAACTAGTGATTGTGAGCTGTAGAGAAGCCCTTCAAAAGATGTAGGGAATCTGGGGTTGCTCTGGTAGTAACTGGGTAATGTATATCAAACCCACTTAGTTGTGGGGCAATGACTTCTCTCAGAAAAGAAGAAAATCTTTGTACTCAAGGGTTGGCTCTATGTCTGGATAAAATTAAGCTTGGAGCTCATCCTTTATTTATTTATAGGAGTTTTTTCCATACTGTGATTTGTGCTAATTACTATACTTATGGTTAAATGCTAACTAAGCAACACAGGACTCAGAAGCACAAGATACAACGAATGCCAGGACTCCTTATTTTGAAGGCTGGCTGCACTGTAGAAACATGGGATGGAATTGCTTTTCCAGGGTAGGGATTGGCAGCCTCTTAATCAGAGAGGACCTGGGGGCTAGAATAGGGATTCACACTAGAAGAAATGCCTGGGGTGTTTCCCTTGATACTGAATCAGTTGTGTGTTCAGCACTCATTTCAGTGTGCTGAGTTGGTTTTATTGAAAATCTTGTGATTTTTGGTTGTTTTGTCAGGGTCCTACACCTGGGAATAGGCTATTAGCTGTGATTCACAGTTTTCATTATAAAAAACGAAGTTCCTAACCTTCATGGGTGCAGAGAAAACCCTGCCTGGATAGTAGCTGTGTTGGTACCAGCAAATAAGAACCCAAAAGATGTTAGTTTTTTTAGAACTTGTGATTTTTTTTTCAACATCCAACTGATGATTCTTGAATGCTGTGGGTTGGCACTGTGGCTAACTTAATAGTCAGAAAACAGTAAGTTCAATCATTTAATATTAAATGTAGCCCTATTTTCTGTAGAAGCTGCCCACTTCATGTTCTTCATAACAGCGCCACTTGGCATTCAGACTTCAAAGCCTGTGTTAACCCCCTAGTACAGTGTTTCTCAACCTGTGGGTCGTGACCCAAAAGTGGGTCACAAGAATACAGGTTTCCCTTGCTTTATGCTGTACATGCATTCCTGGAAAATGGCGCATCACTCAAATTTGTATAAAGGGAGCCCACTTTACAATGTAACAAATAGGGATACGTTCCAAGACCTCAACTGTACTGACCTCCGGACCCATTTCTACCACTTTTTCAAGACAATTTTGCTACTCATCAACAGCAGACAGTACACATAAGCACGGGTGGTGGTGAATGTTACCATAATGGGGATGGCAACTACAGAGACACATGTCACAGACAATGAGCAAGGAGCACAGATCCACACAGGAGACCATATTTTATGCATATCACTCCCACAATGCACTGCACAAAGCAGCTGACTGCGGGCTTCCACCGCACCAATTGCATAAGAGTGAATTTACCATGCATATAATGAATTTTTGGTATGAACAGGGACAATAATTCACATAAGAGTGAATTCTCACATACAGAGCCCACATAAAGTGAGGGAAACCTGTATCTGAAAGAGTTGTGAACAAACTTTAAAAATGGATTCTCCTTTAAAGGAGAAAAACATGGGAAACCATGGCTTTTCCTTTGCAGGCTGACAAAGTTCCAGTCTGCAAAGGGCTGTTTGGGACCGCTTTCTGCCCCACACACTGCTGGGCTGGGGCCTGGGAGCAGTGGGTCGAGAGGGAGGGGCACTGGGTCGGGACTGGCCATTGATGTTATAAATGGGTTCTGGTACAAAAAAGGTTGAGAACCATTGCCCTAGTAAACAGGAGCTGACTCTCTGAGAAGGGAGAAGAGAACCAACAGACCACTAGCAGGCAGTGGGCTTTTCCAGTTCCTACCTTTACTAAGCATTGTTATCTCCAAGTTGTAAACTGTAGAATGAAAATAGTTTTACAACAAAGTTATGATGCAGACACTATACAATTACTTGTCAATGCCTTTCTCACCTGTCATATACATTCAGTATGTGGCTATCTTTAAAGCATGATGGACACTCAGTATACGTTTACTGAACTGCTGTTGTCTTAGAACTGCTGTCTTTTTGGCAAGTATGCCACCAATTAGCCCTATGCTTTCCCAAAGTGACACTCTAAACTGTGCTCTCTGCCCAGTCTGTTGTTCTGAGTTTTGCTTCCTGCCCTGTGCTTCCTGCCTGATCTCCTTTGCTTTCTTCACCCTGCCCTATCTGCTGCTGTGCTGCTAGTCCTTCCTGATCTGCTGCTTGTTACACTCAGGCTGCTGGTGCCATCCCTGTCTTAGGATGTAGAGAAAATGTTTTTAGCTAGTTTAAGAATTAAACTTTAAATTCAAATAGCTGGGATGGGATTCTGGAGAAGCCTGGTTCCTTCTTTCTGAAACCCTGATATCTATTTGAATGCCACCAGAACTGTAAGCACTGATAATATGAGGCAAGACTCTAGGGGTGCATCCCTCACAAGTGAGTGGGAACATGTGTTTTCTGGGGATGAACAGCAATACGTGCCAGCCACTCCTGCTTGTTCCTGGGAAATGCCTATGCATGCATGCTCTGGCATGTGGTACGTTGCCCCAGGTGGGGTAGGGGAGGCTGGGGCCAGCACCTGGGCCATCCCCAGCAGCCTTACTTGGAGTCCTGGGAGCTTCCGGGTGCTGCAGCTGCAGCAATCTGGCAGCACGGAGCCTGGCTGGCAGCCAGTGTGGCTCCATCCAGCCAAACTCCAGTTTCCAGCAGTGCACGCCACCATGTGCGCCAACCCGCTTTTCTAAGGTGCAGGTTTTTTTGACACTGGTATCTCCCAGTGTCAAAAACCCTCCTGTACTGCAAATGAGCAGTACTGGAAATGCCTACATGTGCAGCGTGTGCAGTATGTAGCGCTGCAGACAGGTTTGTGGCACCTCATACTGCACATCTGTGCTTGGCTGGACACTCCCTAGAAGTTTGAGAGTTAAAAATCTCTGTGTATTATTGTTTAGCGGTTTGGCAGTGACTGCTTTGGAAAAATGTTAAATTTGCCTAAGAGGCCCATTTTATTTCCTCTCCCTTTCCCTGAAAGCATGCAGTTAAGAGAATGAAGGTGTTAAAGGAGTTCAGAGTTTGCCTTTGCTGGTCATATGCAATTTTTTTAGTAGGGTTGTGGTGACCTCCAGTGGTTGTTTTGTGTTCTAGACTTGTAATGGCATTTTAAATTATTCAGCACTATTCCAGGTTTCTAAGCCTCCATTTTTTAAGAATGGAAAGCTTATAAAAGCTTTATAAATGCCTACTTAATTTTTCCCTAACCTCCATGCAGACATCTGAGGAAGGCAGTATTTCTTGTTAATAACACATGCTTCTGTGTATATTCTATTACCTATTTTACAAGAAATAAACACTGATATGTATTAGGAATTACTAAAGATGACAAGGGGTGATACTTTTGATTGGACTACATCACCTATAAGGCTTTCATGTTTAGATGTTTTTTTCCCTGCAATGCTTTTACAAACGCCATCTTTTCTAGTTTGTAGATTTCTTGCATTAACTTTTTCACTCTGAAGGATTAAGACCCATACTGTCTTCTGGACTCGAAAGCTAAGGCTGCTCAGGACTGGAAAGAACTTAGGTGCAAACTTGAGTACTGAAGGAAATGAGCCACCAGTTGAGTCTATCAGCTCAGTTAGTGGCACTCTTTCCTTCTTTCCTACAGAACCAAGTTCCTAACTATTTGTGGTCCTGTTGCTCATCATCCCAATGCAGAGGGCAGAGTGAGGGATCCAATGTGTTAAATTTTTTAATTTAATGTTTCTTTTGCATTTTCAATGTCTGCCTTTGCTTCCTCTCCTAACCTCTTGTACAGTACTCCTAAGCTCTTGTACAGGTAGATTTGTGATGGGGCATGTAGACTCTATATTGGAGCAGTCTGGAAAGAGTTAATTAAGGGCTTTATTAACTTTTTTTCTGGTGGACCCCAGCTGCTACCGACAGAGCAACTGAACAGAAATAGCTTTGACTACAGCCCAGGCAGAAGGCCTCAAAGAGGAAGTTGTGGGAGGAGTAAAGTGGAGGGAGTTAACAATATGTTAGCTAGCAAACAAGCAAGCTAGCTGTTCATGGCATTGGCACAGGGCCCTGAAGGAAAAGGGAAGGGGGATAGGAATGGCTCGGTTTCTTTCATTCTTTTCTGTGCCCCATGGAAAGGGAAGCAATGGCTCTGCAGGTAAAGGGGTTGGGAACAGCTTAAACCCTAGGGCTGGAGTTAGCTTCTGGGATGTGACTTTGAACTTTCAACTCCTTTAGCCTATGGGATGTGACTGAACTTTCAGTTTAGAGGCCTGAGCACAGAGGGTTGCAGGTGACAGATAGACTACTGTGCCAGACTTGGCCACGTAGCCTGTTGATTGCATTGCATCACAGCATGCACCAGAAGAGCAATAAATCTCTTTGCTAGATGGAGAGGAGGTAGCTGTGGTTTAATAGTTGCTTTGGGCTGTAAGATCATTTGGAAAAGCTCAGCAGCTGTCTCTTGTTTGAGGGGAAGGAATGGGCTGGAGGAGCCAGCAAAGTGGAGGTTGGGGGTCTAGCCTGCGCCTGATGCCTGGGAGCTCCTGACTGAAAAAGTCCACAGGGGAGCTTGCCACTTACCCAAAAGGGGGTTGGGTCAGCAAATGGCACTTCCTGTTCAACTGCTTCTACTTCCACTTATTTAGTATGGACATTTGGATTAGGTTGAAGGGAGCTTCCCGCCTCTGTGTTGTTTCCTTGGGGCTTGCAGCTGGAGAGAGATGTTTTGCTGTTTTTCAGTGGCTGATGCTGAAGGATGTGCTGATGTGTGCGTGTGCTTTCTGAGCTTGCTTGCTTAAGGCTGCAGTAACCCCTATCAATTCCTAGGGGTGACTGGTGATCCTGTCTAGCTATTATTTTGTATTTGGAAATGGCTACATTTCAGTAAAATGGGCAAAGTGACTCCCTTCAAGTGTTTTGGGATAAATGCTGTTATATAAATGCAAATCACAGTGAACTGATGTGATGCTGATTGCTCTCTTTCAAATGGAAATTATATTGCTATTTTATTAAACTTGGAGATTAAAATGTATAGCATCGAGTAAAATGACATACATGTCTACTTTAGAGGTGCCGTATTCATCTAACGCCGGAAACTCCCAAAACAGATCAAATGAGAGTGTGAATTCCAAACATCATTATTTTAAAGGAACTCTTAATTGATGGTCATGGTCACGGTCAGCAGGGCTAACCGGACCCTATCGTACATCCACAGGTGCTCAAGTAGGGCCAAGGAGGTGATCCTCCCCCTCTACGTGACACTGGTCAGGCCACAGCTGGAGTACTGTGTCCAGTTCTGGGCACCGCACTTCAAGAGGGATGTGGACAACATTGAGAGGGTCCAGAGGAGGTCCACCCGCATGATCCAGGGACAGCAGGGCAGGCCCTACGAGGAGAAGCTGAGGGACCTGAACCTGTTCAGCCTCCACAAGAGAAGGCTGAGGGGGGACCAGAAGGGTTTGGGGGAGACCTTGTTTCCCCTAGCGCCCCCCCGGGATAACAAGGAATAACAGCCACAAGTTGTTGGAGAGTAGGTTCAGATTAGACATCCGTAGGAACTACTTCACAGTCAGGGCGGCTAGGATCTGGAACCAACTTCCAAGGGAAGTGGTGCTGGCTCCTACCCTGGGGGTCTTTAAGAAGTGGCTCGATGCCTACCTGGCTGGGGTCACTTGAGCCCAGTTTCCCTCCTGCCCAGGCAGGGGGTCAGACTTGAAGATCTACAAGGTCCCTTCCGACCCTACTTCTATGATTCTATGGATAAAAACAGGACACGAGATCTTCTCTGAGCAGTGATTTCTATGAGAGCATGGGGAGGGGGGGGGGCTACTCTGAAGTTAATATTCCTGGTCTTAATTTGGCAAAGGTGGATTTTGAACTTGGCTTACATGCGTCTCAGCTGAGTCGTGCTCAAGGCAAGTTAGTGGCTATGCTGTGATGCTGTTTTCTGTGGCTCTTGTCTCATGGAAAGCCTCTCTAACAGGGGCGGGCAATTATGCCACTTACAGAGTTTTAAGGAGTTTTGGTAAGCTGTTGCAGACAGGTCAACAGCCCCTGCCCTCCCCACCTATCAATTCACCAAAACTCCCTAAGTGGCTCTGCTCTGCATTGGGTTGAGTTGGGTGGCTGGCTTGGGGTGGCTGGTGGGTGGGGAGCAGCATCTGGGAGCAGGATGGGTGGATGGGGCCAGAGCTGGGATTGCAGGGCTGTGACACCAGGGAGCCAGGGCCCAGAGCAGAGCTGCGATCCACTCTCCACATGCCCCTGAGATGGGTGCCAGTTCCACGCATAGGAGTGGATTGCAGCTCTGCCCTGGGCCTAGGACCTGGCCCCACACTGTCCCTGCCCTGCGATCCCAGGGTCTCCATGGAGACTGACTGGGACCCTTGTGGGCAAGGTGCATGGGCAAGTGGGCAGGATGGGGCTACAGGAGGGCAGGGAGCTGTGTTTGACAGAATGAACAGGTGGGGCGAGGGTTGGGATTTTGGGGTGGTCACAACATGGGGCAGGGGCACGGAGCAGAGCTGTGATCTGTCCACATGCCTCTGTGATGGGCACCATTTCCGTGGACAGGAACATGTGGGGAGCTTGCAGTCCCAGCCCCGCCTGTCCATCCCACTTCTAGATGCAGTTCCCACCTACCTGTGGCTCCATCCTGTGCACTTGGCCGTGCATCCTGTCTGTGCAGGCCCTGTCTGGTCTCTACGGTGACCCCGGGATCACGGGGGTGGTGATAGCATGGGGCTGGGGAAGAACTGTGATCTATCCCTGCACGCCCCTGCCCATGGAACTGGCACTTGTTGCAGGAGTAGGCACCCTATGATTCCAGCCCTGGTCCTGCCTGCCCATCCTGCTCTTGGGCACTGTTTCCCACCTTCCTTCAGCCCCATCACAGCTGCCTGGCCATGCATCCTGCCATGCAGGCCGTGCCCCCAGTGGTGGGTCTGGGTTGTGATGGTGGTTCCCAGGCAGCAGGGCCAGGTCTGGTGGCTGCAGCAGCCAAGAAGCAAGTCCAGCTGCCACGATGCCCCAGCCTTTCTGCATGCCTGGGGGCAGCAGGACTGGCTGCACGCATCACGGCCCAGGCTGCCCCCTGCATCTGGGTTGGCTGGGGTTGAGGGACATGCTGTGGATCAGACAAAATCCCTTGGTCAGCTGGATCTGGTGTGCAGGCTGTATTTTGCCCATGTCTGCCTGCTCTAAAAGGACAGTCTCTCTCTCTCCCTGATGCAGAATGGGAAAACCCCTGTAGTCTGTGGAAAGTTTAGCAGGACAGGAAATCCTTTCCCAGACAACTCTAGTTCAGAATGGCTGAGGTGTATAATAAGAACAGAGGCCAATTTAACCATAGGAAACTAATGGATGGATTGCTCTCTAATGTCATTTTGGAAATATGCCTTGCTCTTACATGATGGTAATTCTCAGAAGAAAAGCAGGCTTGCACTAAACAAATCTAGGCCACATCACTTTAGTAATTCCCGCTTTATGTAGGGCTGTTGCTCTAACTTTCTGGTGCTC
This sequence comes from Alligator mississippiensis, assembly GCF_030867095.1. Lineage (NCBI taxonomy): Eukaryota > Metazoa > Chordata > Crocodylia > Alligatoridae > Alligator > Alligator mississippiensis. Next base: position 218,404,877 of record NC_081824.1, on the reverse strand, counting down.
ATTTGAGTACTAAAAACCTTATCTGAAGAACAGTTCCATTTCTAATATTATGACTGATTTTTATGCTGGCAAAAGTATTATGTTTCCTTTCATCATCACAGGCAAATGATTGTGCACAACATGCCACAAATTATGCATTAGAGGATGCAGGAGGAAATACTGTAGACAAGCAATTATGCCTGTTATGGAGACTATCAGGACCATCCCCTCACAATTTGTTGCGTCCTAGGGAAAAAAATGTTACAGAAACTGCAGTTAGTTTACAGAGGAGGAATGACAAAGCGAGGGAGCCACATGATTAGCTTTATGCTATATATTCCTGCTTTTAATCTTTCCTTATAAATTAATCCTTCTATCTCCTAAATTAGAAGTAATCTAGGACATAAGCGTCTAAAATGTTTTGGAGTGTATACTGCAGGGATGTCACTCACCAGCTGGATCGGGAGCGCAGGACCAGTCCACAGGGCTGTAAATTTAATAGTGGCAACAGTGTTGAATGACCATGACTCCGAGAACCACAGCAGCTTCCACCTTTACACTGCCAAGTTTCTGGCCCCAGAGCAGGTCAAATGACACAATTCTGCAGGCTGCGTATTTGACACCTCTGGTGTACTGCATAGTATTATGACGAGGAAGGAAAATGGCTTAGCATAGTACACAGATAGTTGGGTTGAAATTTAAAATAGGAAAATGTAGACTTTTAGGAAAGACATACTGAACTGGGACTCCATGTAGCTTCTCCTGTGACAGTTATGGGGGTAGGGGAATGAGGGGCTCCTGGGGGACAAGGCTGGTCAAGAAAAGATGGTCTTGAGCTAAAGGCACAAAGTAGCAACCTCCGTGTGTGTTAAGTTCCCACTGCTGCCCCAGACTTGCAGTGTGTATGTCCATGGGTGATTGGTGCTTCCCGAGTCTGGGAGGGCACCAGATCACCTACTAGGGGGAGGATCACCAACCTGTGGAGGAGATCTTCCAGTGGCTGATCACTGAGCCAGAAATCACCAGTGATGAAACTGGAAATGCACTTTTGCCGGCACTTCGGGTTTTGCAGCTGGCATTTCCAGGGGGTGCATGACCAATCTCAGGGGGCACACGTGCACCCGCATGTACCCTCTACGCATTGCCAATGGGTATATCTTTACTGCAAAGGTACTCCAACTCTTACTCTAGTATTGCCTCCATCTCCCATTCACATGCAGCCCAGTTACCCCAGTCTGTACTTTAAGTCCAAGGTAGCTGGCCAGGTTCAGGGTGTGTTGCAGAGCCCTATCATATTTTCATGTAGACTGGCAGCCAGCCCACTTGAAAGTGGTGGTGGTGGCAGCTGAGACTGTTGAAGCCAGCAGCCCTGGAGGCTTTTGTTGTATCTCTGGGACTGTGTATGATGCTGGCAGGGAAAAGGGGGATGTTTGTGGCTGCCTATGGCCCCTTCTTGCAGGGCACAGGGCCGTCTGCCAAGGGTTGGAATGTTATTTATTTATTTATTTATTTATACTGTGGGGTGGTGGTGGGTAATCATATGTATGCGAGTGTGGTTCTGGGGTATGTGAGTGTGGTTCTGGGATGTGGGAAAGGCCTTTGGGTTGGCTTGGCTCACCTCTCTGGTTTAGGGGGTTGTATGTAGAGTGCTAGGTCAGAAGGTTGTGAGTTCAAGGGTCTGGCCTCAGAATACCCCCTAGACCAGGGTAGACAAGACCTTTTTTTCACCATGACACATGGAAGCTGCCATGGGCCCCAGAACCAACCAATGTATTTGTCTCTCTTGGGTTGAGCATCATTCTTGCAGGGAAAAGTGGGATATTTGTGCTTGCCTGTGGCCTCTTCTTGATAGGCACAGGGCCCTCACTAAGGGTATTGAATTTTTGGGGGGCGGGTTGGTGGTTTGCATATGTATGCATGTATGTGGGTGTCATGCTGGTCTGCGCAGGGATGTTGGGAAGGCCTATGAGCTTGTCTTCTTGTCTGCCTAAAGGGGTTGCATGATGGACTGGTATCTGGAAGGTTTTGAATTTAAGTCTTGGTGTCTTCCCAGAGATTTAGATACAAGCAGCTATGCTGGTTAATCTGGTAAAACAAAGGCAGCAAGAATTATATACTCACCCTCTTCCCCCTGGTGAGCTAGAAAAGAACCATCTCCATTTGCTAGAGCTGAACATATGTCCAGGGTCAAGTTACTCACAAGGCAGTTCAAGTAGTAAACCATTTATTTCTGAAGAAATAAATTCTATAAGATCATTCCTGTTGGCTGCTCAATAGCAACCAGCTATAAAGTTAGTACACATTTTCAAGGTTTAACTTTATTGCTGGTTGGAGCTTTTTATGGCATAATAGGTACTTTGCACATGAACCTTGTCTCAGTTAATTGCTCAATTGATTAGTTAATTGTGGAATACCTGTAGTGTGTAGAGGGGGCCTTGGAAATCCAATTGTCTCACCTGTAGGGATTACAAATTTGGTATTTTTGCCAGTTTTCTTTTTCCTGAGAAATGAAAGAAAAAACATAGGAACATTCCACAATTTTCCATGTGACCTGCTCAAAGTGTCTTGTATTAGTAATAAGTATTACTCCCTTTTTAGGGAGAGGCACATTTAGTCTCTAGGCCTCTGCTGTTCAAAGGAGTTGGATACCTAGGGTTACCATACATCCGGATTTTCCCAGACACCTCCTCTTTTTGGATCCTCCAATCTCCATCCAGGCGTTTTTATGAAATCTGAACCAACGTCCAGGATTTTGCTCTGCTCCACTGGTGGGAGTGTGGGGGTGGAGGGCGGCGGCTATTGGAGGCAGGGGGCGTCACATGTGTGCATATGCATATGCACATAGCCTACATACAGCCAGACAGGGTGGTGGGAGCAGCCCTGGCAGCTGCATGCAGGTAAATCTATGGGGGATGGGGAGGATTGGAGGGCCAGGGGCTTGGGGATTGTCCTGGGGAGGGGTGTGCATGTGTGTGTGTGGAGGGGATGGATATCTCATGGGGGCCAGTGCCTGTCAGTGCTGGAGGAATCTGGCTGGGCAGGGTAGGAGGAGTGGGGGGCAGGTGCCTGTTCCTCCAGCAGGGGAAGGGGGCAGGTGGGGGTGCTCTTTGAGGGCAGCAGGGAACTCCATGGCTGGGCCAGTGGCACAGGGGCTGGTGCCTTTGATCGTGGGGCTGGACTGGCCAGGAGATGCTGTCTGAGTGGGGCCAGGCCAGGCCGTCTGGCATGAAACTAGGGCCCCAGCCCAGGGGGAGGAAGGGCCTCCCATCCTCCTCCCTCCTGCCTGCGCCAGGGCTGGACTCATTCCACTGCAGCCCACATGAATCAGTGTCACCATGGTCCATCCCAGTTGGGATGGGGGTAGCTGAGGGCCCCTTCCAGCAGGTCTGGGAGGAGCAAGTGGCTGCAGGTCAGGAGTTAGGTGCATTGGCAGAGCTAGGGGGCTGTGGGTTGGGAGTGAGGGGCACAATCATAGCCTGGGGGGTGAGGGACTGTGGGTCCAGAGTGAGGGACACTGGCAGGGCCAGGGGTCTGTGAGTCAGGAGTGAGGGGCAGCAGCAGGGATGGGGGGAAGGGGGGTGCAGGGTTGGAGTGAGGGGCACTGGCAGGGACAGGGAGCTGTGGGTTGGGAGTGAGGTGTGCACTGACAGGTGTCCTCATTTTTGGAACTGGAAATATGGTAATCCTATGCACACACCTTTTATGAAGTTATGCTGCTGCCATTCAGTGTTACAGTTATTAATAACAGCAACATCAATAGTAATAAAAGCAGTAATAAAAAGCCACACTGTAGTGTTCCCAGTTAGCTTAGGGAGGTTGTAAAGTTGTTTCCTTCATTCCTTCCTTTCCCTGCTGATTTTCCATTCTTTTCTGTTGACAGATTCCTAGAGGGTGCCCGTGCTTCTCAGTCTGAGGGAGACTGTTTAGACAGTGGAGTGACACAACAGATTCAGACATGCTGAAAAAGAAAACTCTCACAAGGATCAGACAGATCTAGTACTTCATGACACCTCTAGATGTCCTTCTTGAGTAGCAAATGGATACTCAATTTTTTTCATTCCTGCTAGTGATGATTGAGCCTTAGAGTTTCCCAGTTTGTTTGGATTAGTGCAATAGTTCAGATGTATTTTGCAAAATGTTGGAAGACTTGCAGCTTGGAAGGACATGAGACCAGGCCAGTAACATAACTAGGGTAGGATGAGCAGGGCGCCAATTCAGTGGCAGCTTTCAAGTGCTTAGTGTCAGGTCTTTCAGTGCCAGGGGCTTTCAAGTGCTTAGTGTAGGGTGCCAAAGTGGCTAGTTATGCCTCTGAGCCAGGCTCTCTCATAGCATGTGTTACTTCAACTTCAGATTCCATCAAGGACCAGGAGGAACTGGGGGATGTACAAAAATTTTAGTTAAGCAGGATTCTTTTAATCTTAAAGAAGATATCCCTGAAGCATGGCAAAAAGTTTTGTGTTGGTTCTAACTCCTGAACTGACTCACGAATCATTAGTATAGTCACAATCCATGCTTCATGTGCAGGGCCAAGTTTCCCTTCAGTGGGACGGAGATGCATATTGTTTCTATTTGTGCTATCCTTAGGGGCATTAGAGAGGAACTGCCATCTGGGGCTTCACCACATAAGGGCAGCATTCACATTCATAGCAAATGACACAGGCGCTGCATTGGTATAGGCTGCTTTGGAAATGCCATTTGCCCAGCCACGGTCTGAGCCATCTGAGCCAGTGTTACGTATTTCTTTACCTGTCCTGGTAGCATGTGAGCAGAAACGTAACTAACTCCTCTGATGCCCTTGGAAAAGTGGAGGGGAGAAGGCAGGATGCTATGTGGGAAAAGCAAGTCTTACCTCACTGGGAGACTTGAGGACTGTGGTGGCTACTTCTGTGATGTGATGTCACCACACTCTGGATGCAGCACCTGATGCACTGGGGGTGAAGGATGGTGGTGGCTGCTGCTGTGGTGGACTTAGACTGTTCCTGCTGCTGTAGTATAGTGTCCCAAACAGCAGTTTCAGCAGCCTCTCCCCCTCCATTCTGGTACTCAACCCCTCCATCTGCACCTAGGGCTGATGCCTCATCAGCCATCATCCACCCCTACCGTTTCCACTGCCTGTGAGCTGCTTCTATAGCACAACCTCACTTAGCCTATGGTGGCATTTCTAACTCCAAGGGCCCCTGCCAGCTACACTGGCAAAATATACCCTCCAGTCAAGTGAATCTGCCTTTCGGTGCCTCCTGTGTAATTCCATGAGTGAAAGCGAGTGATGATAAGCATGTGCATCAATTTAAGCTCTACTTAGGCCTGTCTGTTAATATTGGACATGTCTCTTGGAAGATCTTCCTGTCTCCATTTTTTTGCCTTCATTTACACTAATGCAATCTCTGCTTCAGCAGCATTTCATGGAAATGAGCAAAGAATTTCTCCCAAAGGGAAATAATATTGTTGGTGATTGGCCCTTCAGGCTTCCCCTCTTTAGGTTGTCCTTCAGGTTTCCCTGCTTTGCTGCCAGTAAAGATGTGATAATTTTTGGTTACCCGTTCCAAGCTGTTAACTAGCTGCTACTATAATATACAGTTAACCATGAAGGGCCTAGAAAATTGTCTTGGATAAACATAGAGGTGCTTTCAGGCCCTTGTATTAACTTCCCCTTTTCATTCAGACAGGGTGTTGGCTGCCATGGTTTTCCTGGTTTACCTGAGACAGGTTAGGGTATTTGCTCTGTCTTGCATTGTGTCAGGGTTGATGATAGTATTATAAAAAGTTTAGATTATGAATTTATGAAGCATGGTTTGGATAGGAATGATTCTGCCTGAGGTAGGGGTTTGGACTAGATGACCCTGGAGGTTCCTTGCCTGCTGATTATTGCGCCCCCCCGTCAGGAGGGAACAGCACGAGAGAGAAAGGGGGTGAGTCTGGCAGTGCGGGGGGGGGGGGGACACAAGGCCAGCACTGGTGGTCCTGCCCCACCCCGCACGATGTCCTGACCCCTCCCCACCCTGTGTTGCCACCACCACCTCCCAGGAGGAAGGGGGTGCCCCCATTTTGTCTGCTCTGTTGCCACTGTCCCTCACCCCCTGCTCTGTCCCCTGTGTCCCCATCATCATGGCAGCACTCCACTGCACCACCACCTCCTGTCCGAATGCTGTATTCACACTCTGATTGGTTGTTTCCATCAGCCAATCAGAGTGTGAATAAAGCATTATAGACAGACAGACAGATAGACAGACAGACTATGGCTTTTATCATATTAGACCGATACTAACCTGGTTAGCATTTTCCATCCCCTGTTTAGTATACTCTTCAGTGAGGTCCATTATATTATAGCCTTTCCTCTTTTTTGGGCCCTCTCTCACTTCTTCCTTTCCAGCTTCATACAACTCTTCTCATGTTGTGCAGCCTTTTTCTTTCCATGCTTTGTGACTTCAGGGTCCTACAACTAAGGACGCGCCAAATTGGGGCGAGATGAAGGGAGCCAATTTTGCGGTCTTTCTGCCGTAGCCCCGCCCCCCAATGCCAATTGGCCAATGGGCCCTGGCAGCCCTGCCCCTCACCCAAGAGGCCGATCACTCATCTTCAGACTTCAGAATTGCTGCAGCTTTGCATCTGGCTTCTTAAAATATGGCACTTAAATGGTTTTTGCTTTCCTGTCTAGCACCTTCACTAAGTCTATGGTAGTAGCTCAGCCTCTCAGTAGCTCTTTCTCAAATCAGGTGCTATATAGCTGCAGGAATTGCTGTGCTTTCTTTGTATTCTGGTAAGCTTTTATTTTTCTTGGGCAATTCCATGCAAATCGCAGGAAACTCCATTTCTCGTGGTGATCGCAGAAACTGCTGTTTTTCATTTTCCGTGAAAATCACAGAAGCATGATTTAAGTAGGTCCCTACCTATAACTTTTCTTCCTTTGAGGGTCCTGCAGTAAATTCCCTCACTTCTGCCAAAAAATAAGGATCCACTCTTTAGTCTCTCAACATGTATTTCTCTCGCTTGGTTTGTGTGTGGTTCATACATACCATGAGGCATAGTAGCTGGTAACTAGTTGAGCTGTGTTTCTGCCCATGATTCACAAGTACCTAAAGCAGACTGTACAAGGTTGTCCAGAAGTGATTCTACAAGGGTATCCAATTTACACATCTGCTTGTGTATTCCTGAGGGCCTCAATTTGAAATTATTTGGCTAAGGAGCATTCATCAGTTCCCTGAAGTGTGTTCCACAATCTGATATTCACAGTAAGGAAACATCCTTATATTCAGCCTGCATTTTCCTTTACTCAATGCTATTGCATTAATCCTGGCTTTAGCCTGTGGCTAACCCAAGGGGATTAATTAGGAAGGGATTACGAGCAGATACTGTTGCACAGCCTTATCAGATATCTCTTAGGAAAAAAATCTGTTAAAGAATATGCTGGAAACAAAGGATAAATTTGAGCAAAACTCCCTGTCATAGGATGAGCTGGCCCAGGATGAGGCCCTGGAAAGAGAGGAAGGGCAAGAGTGTAGTCAGACCTGATAACCTATTTCATTGTTCAGTTCCACAAAATTTGAACATTTGATAGTGTTCTAGTTTTCTTTGACTTGCAGTGATGAGCGGGGCACAATGATGTAGTAGGGAGTGGGAGGAGGTCCTTGTTTGAAAAAGGCCTTTTTAAAATAGGACTTAAATTTTGACTAACTCCATTGACTACCAGCATCATGGAAACTTAGGGCCATGTTACACGATCACTTTGGGTGGCTTCTGGAGCTCTTAGGACCTGGACTATCTGCACATTAACACCTGAAAGTAATTTTAATTCATTTAACTCACTATGCAGCTCAAAGTTATCACTCCAGAGCAGGATTATCTCTGATCTGTATTACCCAGCTTGTGTTCCATTAATGTGTAACCACTCCCCACAGATGGGCCACCCAGGTTGCAGTCCTCCAGTGTCTGAGCATGCGGTGGTCCTTCCCCAACCCTCTGTTCTGTGTGGACAGACTTTCCATTCCCTGCATTTTACTACATAGGGGGCAGTTCTGGCACCAAGCCAACTTCCCCTTCTGCCCCTGGAGGTGCAACCCCATGCAAAGAGCCTGCAGATTACATGCTAGCTAGCAACACACATACTTTTTGTTGATTAATGTCCAACTCACTTGGCAGGCATGAGCCAAAGGATTCCACCCTGGACTCTGTAAGGCAGACATCTAATTTAAACTGTGGAGAGGACTATTGCAACTACAGTGAAGGAAACTAAAAGGAATCAGCAGAATCGGGCCCTTTATGAGAGGACTGTGGCGCAGATAGTGACACAGGGGCATCAGCAGGCCCTGGCTCCAAGTCAGGATCAAGATAAAGTCCCTGAAATCCCTCCACATGAAGGGCAGGGACTCCAACAGGGGATCAGGGTCCTGACTGCCCCAGACATCCTTCTGCAATTGAGCTCGCAGAGATCCTTGAGAAGGATCATGCTGTGGCTCCTCACCACACAGTCCGATGCACAGCCTCAGGGCCAGTCTGCTGTGACAAGCAAGAAAGGGACAGCAGTGAAGCAGCAGCCAACTTCCCCCCCCCCCCCCCCCCAAAAAAAAAAAAAAAAAAAAGTTCTGAGGACCTGGTGTTCTCTGTGATCCTCTTCCTGAGCCCCATTGCTGAACTTGGAACTCAGGAGACCCAGGAGATGGACCTGGGACAGGATGGTGGCATCTCAAATGATGTGGAACTCTACATGAAACCTTTCTGGTAAGTCAGGGTTTGGGTTGGGGAACAAGTGGCTGGTCTTCAACTGGTGTTGTTGTGTTTGGCACCTTTGGAAGGTGGTGGGTGGGAGCTTGGGCAGGGGGGCTTCAGGCTTTGGTCAGGGCTTAGCTTGGGGTATTTCTGGGCCCTAGCAGGGGTGTGGGCAACTTTGCACACTGGGCTAGCTAAGTGCTGGGGTTGCAGGCAATGCTGATTGCTGGGGTGGAGGGGAAATCAATTGACCAGGGAGGCACAATCAGTGGCACACCCATGTATTCCATGGTCATCCAGCCAGGCTTGTTCAAGCATTAATGATTTAATTCTTGGGCCATCCCCATTCCTATCCCCATCCACCTCCCCTGACCATGGTCCAGCATGGCCCAATCTCTCCCAATACAGCAAGCCCTGCCTGTGGGCTCTACCCTGTCCCACTGGCCTCCAGTCTTGTTTATCCTGGCCCCTCCTTCTGACTGGTTCCTGCCCTGTGACCTTGCCAGCTAGCCTCCATGCTGCCTGGAGCAGTTGTGGGAAAATTTCAAATAACCATGGGCAACTGCAGTGTATTGAAATGGACATGACTGCCTGCTGCTGGGAGCTCATTGCTTTGCCAGAGCCCTGCTAGGCCTGGAGGCTATTTGGGACCTGCCATAACTTTCCCCTGCTCCCTGGGGCTTGGGGGGAGGGAGGGGGTGTTGGGACTGGCTCATCTGGATGGACTTGGTGCTGGTGGGGAAAGGTGCTTTGCCAGCTGTTCCCTGACTGGACAGCTGTGGGACAAAAGCCCTGATATTGGGCTCTTCCCCACTTCCCAGGGCTCAGGGGTGATGGCCAATGACCCCTACTTGGATGGGCTTGGCACTAGTAGGGAGAGGTGCCCCCACCAGCTGGGAACAGGGGAAGGGAAAAGCTGTGGCTGCAGTCTCTAGATCACTGCACTGAGCAGCCTGGAGTGGGAAAGTCCAAACTGGCCCCCAGCCTTGTTCCATTTCCCCCCATGCCAGCCCCCCCCCCCCCGGACAGATCCCTAGCCTGCAACCTGGCCAGCCAGCCTCCACACCAACTGGGTGGCTATGGGAAATTACAATGAACTGTGGATTCAAGGCCTTCCCCTACCTCCCCCCTTCCCCCCACCTTTCACCCCTTCTCACAACTATAACCGTCTCCAGCTGATCTGAGCTACCAGGGAGATTGGCCACATGCTCTCTGCTTCCCCACTTCCATCCCTGGCCAGCAGTTGCCACCTGGTGTTCACTGGGACTATCAGGATGCTCCACAGGTGCAATGTGTACATGCCTTCTCATGTTACAGCCCTCACAATCCCTGTTATGCTGCCATCCCCCAAGGATGATAAAATAGCAAGTAGGAAGTGTGGGTCTGAGTGGCATGTCCAGAAGGGGCAGCCCTTCTTCCCTTTCCAGGGGGGCAGGGAATGCCACTGGCATCCCTGATGCCTGCACCCCAACAGGGATGGAGTGCCGTCAAAAGATGGCTGTTAAGCTTTGGTGATGACCTGACTCAGCTCCCCAGCTTGCAGAGCCAGAACACCCCACCATGCAGATGCACCTCTCAAACCCTGAGAAGCCCCTCATGTCAGGCTGGGGTGAGGTGCAGCCAGTGTGCCACAGAACTCAGACACCAGGGGAAACAGAAGCCAGCCCATTCTCTGTGTCATGGTTTTGTTTTGCAGTTTGCACTGTGTTTTGCTGTTTGCATATATGCAGGTTTGTTTATGATTATTGGGGGTTTGCAGTTTTTGTACACGTCTACACTGAACTATTTGTGCTTCTTGCCCATGTGCCCTCTCCAGCTCAAGGCCCCAAATATGCCTTATAGGTTCCCCACACGCTTCCCTCCAGCCTGAAGCTGGGTAGGTTTTGGGAGGGGGCACAAGATGAGCTGACAACTGTGTACCTCAGTTTCCCCTCAAACTTGAGGCCACAAATGCACCCTGTGCTATTCTCCAAATTCTCCCCTCCAGCTTGCATGTGTCACCTCCATGCCCCACCCTGGCGTCTCAAGACCTTCACTCCCACCTATGGAAGCTTCACTGCTAGGCTGGCTTCTTTCCCAGGAGACATGTCCTGTCCTGTACATGCACCCTCCTTCCACACTGTGGGGCAGTTGTTATGGGGGCATGAACTGCAAGCACAATGCTGCAATACATAAGTCTTCCATGATGTATCTGGAGAGAGAGCCCTCGCCAGTCTTAGGACAGGAATGCACCAGTGAGCACATTGACCACTGCCAGTCAATCCTCATGCCCCCTGCCCGTGCCAGGCCAGACTAGCTCCCAAAGCCTTGTGTTCCACTCCTGTCATAGAACCCTGGAAACCCTGCTTCCTGCCCCCACCTGAAACACCCAAAATGGGGAACATCATGTTCTGCTACTGAAATAAAAGGCATTTATTGAGAGGAAAGTTTCAATGCTCAGTTCAGTTGACCCTCCTGCCCCTCCCCTGAAGCATCACATTCTTGCAAAAAGTAGTTGGCCAGGGCTTCCCTATGAAGTGTCCCCATGGTAGGCCTGCTTGTGGAACTTGTCTGGGGGCCCCCCTTTACTGGGGCCACCATGTGTCCTTGGCTCAGGAGGCTGCCCAGAAGGACCAGTACCCAGCGCCCTGATGTCTGGAAAGGCTTCCCCCTATAACTTGAACACATTATATAAGATGCATGCTGCAGCCATGAAGGTGGGAACTGCAGCTGGATCTCAGGGCAGACACCCAGGGACTTCCAGTGTGCCTTTAATTGCTCTAATTGACCACCATCGAAGTAGCTGCTCAGGCTGTAGTTAAAGTTCTTCTTCCTGGGGTCCAGCTGGGCACTGTACAGTTTCATGAGCCATGGAAGGAGCAGGTAGGCTGGATCTCAGATGATTGGGGGTGGGATGGACTAACCAGCCAACTCCGTGGTGGGAGCCCCAGGAATGAATTCTTCCCATTCTCTCATGTCTGGGAACCCAGAGTTCCTAAATACATGGGCATCATGGACCTATCCTGACTACTCAACATTTATATCGGTGAGCCAGGCCCAGCGGTCCATGACATCCTGAAGAATGACAGAGAAGAAGCTCTTTCTGTTGATGTAATCTGAGGCATGGTGAGAGGGGTGCAGAATGGGGGTGGGGGTCCCATTAATGGCCCCCACACAGTTTGGCAAACCCATCTGCTCCAATCCAGCAATCGCTTCTTCCGGATCCCCGAGCCGGAGCATCCAAGGCCCCAACTACTGCAGAATTGCCTTGCACACTTCATTCTTGACAAGCTTCATTGTTATCTGCCCCACACCAACTGGTTGGCTATGCATTGGGGGCTGTCAGAATTTGTTGGCTTCCAGATTACCATTGTAGCCCAATTCTTCATACTCACAGGGCACTGGGGCCCAATGACCCAGGACAGGGGGATGAGCTTGGAGCAAAGGTCTGTGAATGTGCCAGAGGACATTCTGAAATTCTGTATCCATTGATCGTGGTCCCAGGTCCTGAGCATGAACTGCTTCCACCAGTTTGAGCTCACAGGTAGAGCCCAGCATCCTAGTAGGATCTGAAATTAGGCACACAGAGCTGTGGCTTCAAGGTAGTGATCCTGTGCCAGCAGGACACCCACAGAAACATTGTTGTTCCTAGCTATCCAGGTCAGGCAGCAGGCAAGGATGGTGCTTTTTTTGTCTGAAAAGTTTAGCCAAGGCTATGATTTCTGCAGCTCCACTGGCTGCTGTCTCAAGGATCCAAAGCTTGTTAGAGTAGTCAGCTTGGTCAGGGAGATTATGATTGGACCAAACCAGTGCCTGACCATGGGGTTTGAATGCTCAGCTATCAGTGGTTGACCAATCAGTGCATTTTGGTTCTCTCATATGTCTGGGTTTTCCTGGACATGTCCTCTTTTTTGGACCCCCGTCCGGGTGGGTTTTTAAAATGCGAGCAAATGTCTGGGTTTTTGTTTTGCCTCAGCTTTCCCAGGCTGGCTGCTTGGTGCTGGGAGCAGCAGACAAGGTGATTGGCTGTTAGGGGTCACATGGTCTCTGTGTGGGCCCCGGTGAACTGCTCCCAGGTGTTTGTGTGCACGTGTGATGTGTGGACAGCAGGGTTGGGGTGGCAGGGGCTGCAGGTTGGAAGTGAAGTGCACTAGCAGGGCTGGGGGGGGCTGTGGGTCAGGAGTGTGAGGCACCAGCAGCCCTGGGGGTACAGGGGCTTGGGAGTGAGGGGCAGAGGCAGGGCACAGGAAAATCACTGCCCCCCACATCATATACCCCTACCCCCTCTCCTTCTCCCCCTCCCCTCCCTGCTGCCCGCAGGTGTCCACTTTTTTGGTACTGGAAATATGGTAACCCTACCTCAGCCAGCCCAGCCAGGCAAAAGATAGCTCACACAAAGAGCCTGGTGTCTGTTTTCCTCTGTGAGCTTGGCAGGGGGGAGACAGCACAGCAAAACAGTTTTGAAAGCATCTCTTATATTTATCTCAGAGGACCCCATCATACTGTACTGTATATTCAATTCCATTAAAAAAAATAGCACCATTTTCTAATGGTTTTGCTTTCTTTAAAAGGGCAAACAGCATTTACATTTCCACCTCTCAGCCCATCCTGGTGACTGATCAGTGCCTGCCCTCCCAACCCCAAGCTCTGGGGTGCAGGAAAGAGCCCTGACGAGCAGCAGTCAGTCAGTCTTATAAGTTTCAAAAGAACAGTGTTTACAAGCGGTTAAATTAAACTTTCCCACAGCCGCTGAGGCAGCTGCCAGTCTGGTCGCAGGGCACTGGCCAATCAGAGTGCGAGGAGGCTGCTGGGAGGGGAGCAGGGGTCAAAACTGGGGGAACAGGACACAGGGTTGTATCAGACTTTCCCTTCCCAGGCAGGTCAGTGGAATGGTGGGTACTCTGCTCACGGCTCCCTCCCTCCCCAACCCATACTAGGTGTGTGGGATGGAAGCCATCACCAGCCCTCTAGTGGCAAGTTACAGCTGTGCAGGTGGGGGACAGTCAGGGAAGGTTTTTAGCCTTAAGGTGTGACTGCTCCAAACTCCAGCTAGCACTAATACTGATCAATGTTTGTGTGGCTCAAAGTACCGCGTGTAACAAGGCCCTCAGGTAGCAGCCTCTTCGTAACAGAGACTCAGGCTATTGCAATGGTTGAGGAAATCACTTGTAATCAGTGCTGCTTGATCATAGCCATGCTGTTTATGAAACAGAAAGCTCCCCAAATTAGTAATGTGCACAGAGGTCAAATATCCACATTGTAGGAGCAGCTTGAATTCTAAAAGGGATGTTGGTGCCAAAATTGGTCAGTCAAACTTTATTTGGCTTTAATTAGTTCTCCCTGTACCACCCTCACTGCTTATAAAAAAACAGAGAAATTGTCATTGGAAGCACTAGCAATCATTTTCTAACACACTTATGTGTGTGGGAGGGGGTTGTGGAAATGTATCTTTGCAATAGACATGGGGACCAAATTCATCTCTGGCATAAAACCAAATAATAAAAAATGTTATCCAAAGGTTGAAGCAACATAGCTGACCATTGCAAAGAATAAGCAGTAAGACTGAATCCATGGTGTCATCCATCATACAATATAATGCTTTACTTTTGAACAGGCTTCTGAGAATTAGGTTTCACAATCCTTTCTGCATTTCCAGTTGACATTAGTATTCTGCAAACAAGCAACTTGATTTGTTGTGTGTTACTTGGACAAATTGCTTTCCCCAAATGGATAAATTGTGGATCTTTAAGGAGGAAAAAGCAGAGGAGGAAAAAATCGCTGAAGCCATCTTATAAATAGCTTTAGTTCCTGTGTTTTAGAAGCTTCTAATTTAAAGTTCAACAAAGAAGATCATTTATATTTACAGATAGTGATATATATACGTCAGTCCTAGATTAGGCTATATTCAGGAACCAAATTAAGACATAATGCAATGTCTCTTACTAACTTCAGTGATTGAATGGCTTGTGTCTTTAGCAACTATTTTTCCTGCTTAAAAAAAATATTGGAGTAATAGTGAATAAAAATCAACTGTTGCCTTCATACATTCATTGCATGCTCAATGGATAATGTATGCAAAGAGGAACTGAAGTGAATGGGAAAATGAGCCCCAGGGATATAGTAGAAGGAAAATGGCAAGTTCAAAAGATTAGAAAAATGTGAGGGGACAAGTAGGGATGAGAACTACAGGAAGTTCTTGGTCTTCTTTGTGTCTGTGCGTCTTATAGCCTTTTCTCAAAATACAGCAGAACTCTGGAGAGGATGGGCTTTCAAGGCAGCCATAGTGAAATGTCTAGGATGATCCTTAGAGACTACAAAGGCACCCCTTTCTGGAATGTAAAACACTATTTTTGCATATGCACGTGGAGAGGAGGAGGAGGATGGCCTACAGAGGGATGAAGGCCTCACCACAAATATAGGCTAAGCACTTGTGTTCTTGAAGTTTGAAGGATTAGAGCTCTGCTTCCTTATGGACATGATACGCCCTGTATATAAACTGAAATCATAATAGTAGTATGTGGGTATTACAAAGCCATAAGCTGACATGTGTAACAACTACTGTATACAACAACAAAGAGCACATCGTTTTATAAATCCAAGGAAAGTAGGGAGAGAGAACTTTTTTTCTCTACTGGTTCTCAGGTTGTCTTTTCTTAACGGGGAAAAAGCTGCAGTTTAGAACAATGTGTCTTTATTGGCTTAACAGAAAAAGCTTTAATGTTGTGGGCCAATGTCATGAAATAATACAGAATCCAGGAAAGCCTTGGAGTTCTTATCCTGTATTGAGGCATTGTAATGACATGGCTAGTATGCATGTTCTCGTTTGGGTGGAATCAGAGTTGTGTAGGTGGGTATGTAAGACTCCAAGTGCAGAGAATTATGAATGATTGTCCTTTAGTTCTAAGGTGAGTACCTGAAATGGGAGGATATAATTCTGCTGATGCTGTGAAGTTCCAAGTGGCAACATAGGCCAGCCTAGTGCTACCCTGTCATGTCTAAGATTGTTTAGGTACAAGCACGTTCTACCGAATGCCTTGCACCATTCACCTTGTAAGGCTCTTGTTAGCACACTCCAAGTTCTGCAGACTGCTGGTTAAAAAAATTATAAGGTGAGATCTAATTATAAGCAATAGTAGCTTCAGGCAGTGTGGCACTCTTAACACTAGACTTGAAGACTCTTTCCAAGCAGAAAGCAAATCAATACGTTTTAACATTTAAAACTACTTTAGTTCTTCACAAGGAAGAATTGGCTAGCTCTAAAGCTAGGGCTGGGTGAAAGTTTTAATACCTGTGCAGCTCCCAGCATGTAGACTAAGGAGCATCTGTGGCATGAACACTTCATAGAGACTACTAGATCTGTTAATTTGATGGAAAGGAAGTCTTGAATTTCATGCTCATCCTAATTGTTCTCTCTCTCATTGAACTGACAGTTGTGTTTTGTCTAAACACAGCAGCTGTCCTCACTGTTATTATTTGGTACTTTGTTTTATATCTTCCTGCCTGTCAATATGCTCTTGCTTTTCATAGCTGTCAAGATAAAGTTGGGTCTTATGCTTGACCTGACGTGTTAAATGGATATATTATCTTGCTGTGCATATCTTTCAACCTTCTTCCTGATGTTTGCTTTGCAATAAATTTATAGTTATAGCTATAGAAATATATAAATATAG
This sequence comes from Alligator mississippiensis, assembly GCF_030867095.1. NCBI lineage: Eukaryota > Metazoa > Chordata > Crocodylia > Alligatoridae > Alligator > Alligator mississippiensis. Next base: position 218,388,546 of record NC_081824.1, on the reverse strand, counting down.
ATAGTCTCCTTATTTTCTCTCTTGGTTGGCACTAAACAAACCACCTGACAATACTGAGTAAATAAAAAGCACATTAGTGGTGCCATGGTGCATGAATAAGGAAGCACGTACTTCTGAAGAAATGGGTTCCTGTCAGTACCTTGAAAATGGCTACCCAAGACTGCTGTAGGTCTTTGGCTAATCATTGTGGCAGAGGTTCATGGTTAGGGACCTACTCAATTTGTGATTTTTGTGGAAATCAGGAAACTGGGCAATGTCTGCAAAGTCTGAGGAAAAAAATAACTTACTAAAAATAAAATGTTGGCTCCCCAGAGGGAGCCAGCAATCCTCATGGCCAGTGTGGCCCAGTTGTGCAACCCACTGGGGGAGGCGGGGTGAGGGGGGACAGCCAAAATGGCTGTTGTCCCTGGTCCTTGCCACTGACTGACTGAGAGGGCTGTCTGTTGTACAGCCCTGCCCCTCTCCACCAATCAGGGCTGAGGGGCAGGGCCACATGACGGAAAGCCCCCTCAGCCAGTCAGTGGTGAGGGGTGGGGCCATATGACGGACAACCTGTTAGCCTATCAGTGGCAAGGGGCAGGCCATCAGGCTCCCTCATCCAGAGGTTGGGGGGCACTGTGATAAGCCCATGAAAATGGTAGCCAGCCCCGTGATCTGCCAATGAAAGCAGCTGCCTGCTTCCTTGATTTGGATAGGTCCCCATTCATGATGTTATTCTGAAAGGTTTTGATACCTTGGTTAGGTGGTAGCAGAAAAACGCCTGAAAGTCAGCTGCTACTCCAGAGACTGAAGTTTCTAAACTGTCTTGGTGCCACTGGTGAACATATGTGCTATTGTTTGTCCACTGAAGTAGCCAGAAAATATGTGAACACCACACCCTGAGTCTTTAGGCCTTTGTGGACTGGAAGCCAGGCACAGGAACTTCACTGCGGGAAGCATAGGGAAGATGCACGACAGAAGGTTTCTGGAGAGTTCTGGCATTACATACTTGGACAAGCTGGAATTTCATTTCATCCCAGTGATCTTGTCCTCAGTGAGGGCTGCTAAACTCATTATAACTTTTTGAGGTGTCTTCCTGTAGCTTCTCACATGGGAACCCACAAAATTCAGTTCAACTCTTTGCAGTTGTAGAATGGTGCTGGAGTGAGCATTTTGAAGGCTGAGGGCAAGTAGTTATTGCCTCCAAAATAGCCTGGATGCCAGTCTTGTATTTGCTGTGTGCATACTTGTGGCCTGACATTTCTCATATGGCATCTGAAGCTAGAAAAGTGTATCTTGGCATAGAGCTCTGGACTCCTGAACCAATTTGCATAAGCAGAAAATGCTTCTATAGATAACAGCAGGCAAAATAAAACTAGGCATGCACCAAGTGGCAATATTAATGAGTAATCCATTTGATAATGCACATGCTGTTTTGTGGATAGCAAAATCCCATGGGCATGTTGTTGTAGTAATATGTTGCAGGGCTTCAAAATGCCTGTTGTGCTGACTTTTTAAAATTTCCTCCTGGGATTTGGGAGCTGCTAATCTCCCTGGAATAGTTTGTGCCTGATGAATGTTATAGATTGCATTAAGCAAGGGCTGATTAATTTGCCAAGCAAACAATTCTGCTTGTTTGGGGAAAAGGAGTGCCAATAGATTAACCTATGTAGACTCTCCATCTCTCATAATTTAAGTAAACCTTCTTAGCCTAGATGTGATTTCCTGTTTCCTTACTGTTAAGTGGACAAGTGCTTTGATTAAACAACTTTCCTATTCCAAGTAAAATTTGAGGACAATGCAATCAGACTACTAATCAGTGTATGCTTCTTTTATAATGATCAAAGTGCAAACTCAAACTGAAGAACAAAGAGAAATGCAAATGGCTTCAATGGTATATGATGCTTGCAGTGCTCCTGATGTTTGTTTTTTGTTTTTCTCGTTCCCTCCACAACTGTTTTGTGTGATATGCATAGTTTGAAGGAGAGAAGACTCTGCTTCTGAGTTGTTGGTAGTACCTCTAGGATTTGGGCAGCTCCAACAGTTCCACACCCTGAGCAGTGAAGGGGCAAGGGCTTGCAGTGTGCCTGAGTAAGGCCTATACATCCCTTCAGGAAACCAAGGCTAGACCTCTGTACAAACATGGACTATTGGTGGTGCCTGGCCCATGTGCAAGGGCCTGCACAGGACTGTGGGATTATGTACAGCCTGGGGATGCTCAATGCTCTGAACGGGTGCTTCATGAGTTCTAGGCTACTTCCTTTCAGTGGTTCTCTAGGTTTCTCTGCCCCGTTCTGTGGTGCTGACAGTAGCTTCTGGGCTTCTGTAGCTCTGGCTACAAATTGATGTTGCATTTGTCCTGGGAGAAACCATTTTATGCTGGGACAAAGTGCAGTTGTTCAGACGCCCATGCCAGTTGTCCTGGGACAAACCTTAAAAGGGTTCACAGGATAAGAAGTGCTAACAGTTTGTCCCAGGACATCATAAAGTATATCTGAATGGTTGTCCCAGGATTATATCATTGAATCAATGGCAGAAAAGTGGCAGTGCAGTCAGTTGCTCACTAAACCCTTATTGGAAGGACGATGTGGGTACATGCCAATCCCAGGATTTTTCTGTTCTGAGACAAATACAGGCACAACTTGTTCTAGGACAAATGCAATGTCTGTTCCTAGCCTTTGTGCAAGATCATTGGCCATCCAGATCTCAAAGTGCCAAGTCTCTTTTGGCTTTCTGGAGGGATTTCTTCAGACTTCATGGCTAGGTTTTTTTTGGTTTCTTTTTAAACTCCTCTCCCCTCTCAAAGGTCATTCTTAAAATAGATATCATGTTACCTGTCCAGAGAACAATGTTGCAGGGTATATGAATCAGAGCCTCTTGGACCAACTTGGGTTCCTGTGTGTTTTATATATGCAGAGAAGCCCATAGAGGACAAAAACACTGCAAGTACCTGAATGAAAAAGAGGTGACCTTTTAGTCGTGGAGGGTTCTCTCAATCTACAAAAAGGTGGTAAAGGGCCAGGTGGCAGGCAGGACTATACACCAGTGACTAGAGGGGTTTTGTTAACTTCAGAAGTGTATCAGCAAAGCTTATCCTACCAGATGAGCAAAATTTGACAGACTGACAGTCCTGTGCCATGACAAACCTTGTAACGATCACTTTCCCTAGGAGTGAGACACTAGGGTTGTGTCCAGATGAGCATGAACGTGTTGTATGTGGCACTGCAGACCCGTCAGTGGTGCCATATGTTGCACATGCTACACATGCAGGCATTCTCCATGCTGCTACTTTGCAGCACAAAGCTTTTTTTACCTCAGGAGATCCCAGGGTCAAAAAAATCCACACCAAAAAAAGCGGGGCAGCACACATGGCAGCAGCGTGTGCTGTCCAAAACTGGAGCTTGGCCAGCTGGAGCCACGCTCTGGCTACCAGCCAGGATCCCTGCTGCAGGAGTGCTGTGGCTACAGCTCCCAGAGATCCCCAGGACCCCAGGTAAGGCTGCTAAGGTCAGAATAGCTGCTGGCCCCAGCCTCCCCTATCCCACCCAGGCCAATGAGCCACGTGCCAGAGTGCGCATGGCATAGGTGTTCCCTGGGGACAAGTCTCATGGGGACATGCCCCCAGGCTAAGTACAGACAGTCCAAGGCTGAGTTTATTCAGTCTTTACAGGTTAGTCTAAACTTCAGAGATTAAATTGAAACAGAAGCGAACAGACATTTACCTTTGATTCAGGAAATGCAGCCACATGCCTGCAGTGGCTTAGGCCAGAAGCCAGGGGCGCTAAAGCATGGCTTTCTGGCATGTAGGCAGCATGGGCTGTGTGTTCACTTCCTCTTCCTGCTGTTCCCAAGGTCTCTGGGATTTGCAGTCCAGAGTCACAACAGGAGGACTCTGTAGGGTTGCTTATCACTTCCGCTTCCAGGTGCCTCTGGCATTTGTTGTCCACAGCTGCAGCCAGCAGTAAGTTTGAGTGGGGCAAGGGGTACTTACTACTTCTCCCTGGCCCCAAACCTTAGCCGGAGTTTGCCTTGGGGGCACAGCCCCCCTGTAGGCTGGGCTGCATCCTCAGCCAGGCTTACCTTGCCCCCTACCCTTTTGTCAGCCAGCCCTCATTGCTCCAGCTAGGGAGCAGAGGGCCAGGGCCAGCCTTGTTCTCTGGAGCAGACAGCACAGCCCAGGACTGCAAGCATTTTGGGGGACTGTGATTTAACTTGAACCAGGAAGGGTTCTGGGACAGAAGTTTCATAAACTGTTTTGATCCAAATCAGTTGTGTCTGATACTATATTCAACTAGGTTTATCTTAATCAGTTTTAGCCATTTTGAAACTGGCTTATGTGCACTGAACTTCTATTCTGTTACAGGTTTAAAACAGTTTCTGATCACTTAAACCAGTTTATGTGTAACTTCTGGCTCTGTCCCTAACCCTCTCTGTTTTAAGAATTGCCAAGGGAGATGGGAGGACAAAATTTGAGTTGTATGCTAAAAAATGATTTAGTAATTAATTGCCAGAGAGCCTGGGTGGTCACTAGAACCTTTGCCAAAACTTAATCTACTCCCTCCATCCATGACAGGCTTCTATGGAGAGATTTGCCAGGGCAGAACTGACTTCTCATAACATATATCAGTGGTAAGTCAATTGAATTTAACCCAATGAATTCAAATGCGTTTTCAAGTCTGAGTTCAATGTCAGATAAGAGGACAATTAAATGAATTCTTACTCGAAGCCTGAGAGATTGATAAAGTAGTTGCATTAAAGGAAGCAACCAGGCAATGTCTAGCTAGGTTTTCAAATTGCAGAGAATGTGATACAGGACTCTTGTTTCAATCATAACTGGCCAAACTCATCTCTAGCAGAGCTCAGCTGAGCCTTGTTGTGGCAGGGAAGAACTTGTTCACTGTTCAGTTTCTGCCCTTTTAACTAGCCAGGAGTAGGGTTAAGAATGTTATGGTCATGGAGGGTGTAATGTAGTGTTGGCACAGCTGCTCTGTATAATATGGCTTCTAGAGGGTTTTTAGTATTGCATGCTGATCTCTTTGACTCTACTTCTCCTCACACTTACTAATTGGCTACTTGAGGAACTCTGCTGAAATGGTTCAAAAGAGATTAATATTTTCAGAGTCTTATTTCAGAGGAAAATATTTTTTGGTTTCAGAGGAGTCTGTTTCTACTTCCCATTAGGACTAGAAATAATTATGTATGAAATGTCTCAATTAGAAGTTTGAAGGTCAGATCCTATAGTGCTGACGCTTTATTGATTTGAAAGAAACTACACTGCTTTCACAAGCTGTGGATATGGCCCTTAGAGAAACAAGTGAAACTGGGAAGTTAAGAGTTGAAGCTTGTTGTTTGCAGAAAATGGTCTGCCAAGTCCTAGTTCAGAGCTATTTGCTTGAACTGCATCTTGCCTGTGGGGAAAAAGTAAAGAGCTTCTGCCTCCAGTGCTGTCAAGACGTGTTAGAGGAGCTAATGCCAGATATACCAGCAATATAAATGTGAGTGGGTGGCTAGATGCTTTCCATCCAGTAGTGATGGGCCATGACAGCTGGTGCAATCTTATGTAAACAGACCTGAAAATTAAAATGTGCTTATTGATGTAGTCAGGAGAGATGCTGTCCTGCATTGGTTTCTGGAGCCTGGAAGAATTTCTCTAAGCAAATGTTTTCTTGGAGGTGCATCCTGAATTAGGAATTAAAACCATTAGTCTGTGTTAGTGATTCTCAACCAGGGTGCTGTGACACCTTGGGGTGTCTTGAGATCCTTGTAAGGGTGCTGTGGGGTGCCACACAGTGTTAGCACTGTTAGGTATGCAAACATGATTCACAAAATTAAATCCAGAGATTTCATATAGGACTCCATAGTATTAAAAACATTTGGACCTGTTGTGATATTTCTGAGTTCTTTGCAACAGAAGAGTTGCTCTATTATTCCATAGTCAAAAAAAAGAATGAAAATGAAGAACTGGTATTTTCTGAGGGATGCCTTGAGCTCGTAAAGGTTGAGAACCAGTGGTCTATACATTCTTCCTCAGAAAGAACATAATTATACATATATAGCACATTGTCCATCATAAATTCATATGACTTAACATCTTATGTAAAGGAATACATTAGTTTCAGATCCAGTTTTCCTTCTAGAAACATTGTGCAGAATTCTGGCTCAGAGAAGAAGCATGACTAATCCACTCTGGAGTCTTTTATGGCAATCTCTTACAATAGATTACAATAGTTCCATGGGAATGTGGGTTGCTGAGCTTAAATGAGAAAGGTACTGTGACTACTCTAAGTTGTTCCAAAGGGCAAATTTATGTCCCATAATGACAGAGTTGGATGGGGGTAAAATCACCTTTGTTTTCTCCTTCCCTACTCAGATTTCTGTGTGAAGAGTTTAGACTCTTGCAAAAGGATTTATTTCCCTGAGACTGGGCTCCATTTTGATTCAACAAACATGAAACACTTGGGCTAGGGATAGCTGACATCTGGCTCTGGCATCTGGTGGAGGGGACAGCAGGGTCTGCCCCACCTGGCCACAGCAGCCTCTCAGTCTACACTCAGGGCAGCATCTGGTGGAATAAGCCTCCTTCTGCCAGGGGAGCAGCAAGGGGGAAGACACCATAATGGGGGCAGCAACCCCTATCTCTGTTTCCCTAAGAGCGAGCTTCTTCCCGGCAGGGGCTGCACTGTTGAGCTGGCAGAGCTGCTGTGGGGTGTGGCGGTGCTGGTGGAGGGGGGAAGTTTGGGAGGGCTCTGGCCCATGCTGGATGCCAGTGCTGCCATGTGCAGCCCATGGTAAATCTCCCCACCTCGCAGCGCAGCACAGCACCGCGCCCCCACTGGAAAGGGGCTCACACTCCCTGACATTATGATAGGGGCTGCTGACCCCCAAGAAGGGCCCTGCCCCCTCCCGCTGCAGTGGTGGGGCAGAGGCATGGCTAGACAAGGCCCTTTGGAAGGGGGGAGGCAGGGACGGGGGTTATTCCCCCTCCCTCTGGCGTCCAGAGGAGGAGATAGCAGGGGGCTAGTCCGTCACAGGGAGTGAGCGCAGTGGCGATGGCAGACAGATCCAGCTGCCAGTAGAGTGGAGACTAACCCTCCTCCCTGCCCCCACTGCTTCAGGGGCCATGGTGCCCCGCTGCTGCAGCAGTGAGGGGGGAGCACCTGGCAGACCCAGCTCGGGTCCCTGTTGGTGGGACAGAGAGGGGGGAATGAAACCCTTCTCTGGCCAGACCCTTGCCTCTGTCTGTTCCTCTTCTGGCTGGGGAGCAGAGGGGTGGGGCTAGCCTGGCTGGGCTGGATCAGAGAGCCTAGCCCAGAAAGCATGCTGGGATGCTGGGGGAGTCTGGTTTACCTTAAATCAGGAAGGGGTCTGGGACAGACATTGCATAAACTGGTTTGAGCCAAATCAGTTAAGTATGATACTACATTCAGCCAGGTTTATCTCAAACCAGTTTCATCCCTTCTGTAAACTGGTTTATGTGCACTGAATGCCTGTTCTGTTACAGGTTTAAACCAGTTTCTGATCACTTAAACCATGTTATGTATAATGTCTGTCTCTAGCCTTAACCTACAATCCTACATAATGCCATTCTCACTGAGAGAAATCCCAAATAGGCTTTATTCAGTTTGAACAAACATTATGTCTGACTGTTCACTGTCTTTTCTCCTTATGAAGTTATTTCCTCCTATACATAGTGGGAGTCAAATACTCCCTTGTTGTAGGTGAACTGTTATTTGGCATCATCATACCACTTCTACAACACTAAGTACAAGGCACCTGAAATGTCATGTAACTTGAATTAAGCATTTTTCCCTAATAACTGAACCAGAGCAATCATAAAGTCATTAGAAGCTGTAAGACCAAACCTTTGTGATAACACTCCAGCTACTTCACAGTTTTCTTAAGGCAACCCCTGTCTGTCTCCATGCAGCCACATGTTTCTTCAGTGTAGTGACATCCATGTTCTTTATTTAGTAATACAACGACTCCTTCAATCACCAGTCTGCTTTATTCAGCAATGGAATCTAGCCATAAGCAGGAATGGGAGAAGTTTTCAGTTTAGAAGATTTAATTTTACATGTTGTATGCAAGGGACATGGGTGTGATCATCCCTACAGATACCAATAGCTTCTCTTTATGTGAAGCAGAATTTTGGGCCACATATTCAAAATTGAAGTGTAAGCAATGTGCATGTACCTATACATACTGAAAACTACCACAGGTACATATCCTATATTTACATACATCATATGTTTGTGTCTAGTTGTGTTCCTGACTGGCCATGTGCACATAAGTGTGCACATACCTCATTTATGTTTGAGCATGGTTTATTAGCACATCTAGATAGGGTGCATGTGAATAATGTTTTTAGATTGCATTTTCAAGATAGATATATTGACCTTAAGCTTAATTAAAGAATCTACATAATACTTGGCATAACTTTCTGTGGGCTGGCTTTTCACAAGTTGGAAATCCTAGTTTGAAGTTTTAAATCAGCTTTTATATATAGCAGCAAAATTCACTAATATGCGATACACCCTCTGCTAATCTGGGAATTCAGGCAAGTGCTTGAGTCTGTAGCAGATGACTTCATCTGCTAACTTTTTTTTCCCCTCTGCCTCATTATTTTAAAATTGCAATAGGTCGTGTCTCTCCTGATTTCAAAAGTCAGAATAGTTTTTGTTCAACAGAATTGGCAACCTCCATCCCTCCACAACACCCCCTTTGTGTCTCATTAGGAGTGAAGCAGGCTATTTTCACCCACAAGCAGTAATTTCTTTTTTGGTACCGCAGTTTGCAATGCATGAGCTTGAAGGGCGAAGCCTTTCTGTTTAAGGAACCAAGGCTGTAGCAAGGGCCTATGCAACTGCTTCATTAGCACAGTAAAAATAAGTTTTGTTGGTGTCTTTACCACAGAGGAGGCGGCTTTTAGGTTTTACATGCAATTTTTGTTATCCCCAAATTACTTTAGTTTTGCATCCAAAATTTAACAAACTCTCAAAGTATCCGGGTGGTTAACCACTGGAAGAGATGATCTAGAGAGGCTAAGGAATCTTCATTGGAAGTTTTTAATGACAGGTTAGATTAATATAGCTAGGGGCTTTGATTAGATGACCTCTTGAAATCCAGGCCAGCCCCATCTTGTTTATTTTGTTTTGTTTCTTCCTCTTTCCCCACCCATCTACAGATGTTTTTATAGTGTGCTCATCACAGCAGTCTCTGGACACGATCAGGTTGTGCATTAAAGTGTTGTAAGTAATGCTTGCCATAAGGTGTGCTCACCCTCACTCCTCCTAGGGGAGAAATGTGCTGTGTCCAATGCTGTGTCCCACATTGTTTAGGAAAAACAGAGCCAAAGAAGTGTCGCGCTTTGAGCAGGTGTTGATGAGATCTGTGAGAGCCTTTAGTCTTTGGGGGAGTTTGTTGCATGGTCTCCAATCTGCTTTGGGGGATGCGTGTGTGTAAATTTTGCTGTTTGGGACAATGGTCCAGTCTAGTGCAGCGATGTCAAACATAGAACCCACAGGGATAGATCATCTGGCCCACTGTGCTTCTGACTGTGGACAGAACCTCTGTCAATCCAGCTGTGAAGGAGCTAACACTGCTTCCATTTAAACCCCGCTGTATCAGCTGCTGTTGCAGCATGCAGTGGCTCTTTATTGCTGTGGCCCCTGGGGGAGTGGGAGGATGTTAACACTTTGCCTGCTTTTGCCAATACTCTGGCTCTGGCAGCTGCAGGCTGGGGTTGGATGTGGGTTGCCTTGCTCACGAGGCCAAATGAGTTTGACACCCCTGGTCTGGTGCAAGCTGTTATGCTGCATAAGCATTATGCTGCTCTCCATGAAGCCAACAGTCATACTGCTGATGTCATGCCCAGCCGAAATAGCACTAATTAAATTTTTGTTCCAGACTTCTTCTAGGTCACGTCAGAGAGTAGGATAGTACTAGTAAATGTCTGGCCTCTAAATTTAATGTATCACTTGCTAATTGGCACTGAAACCACACTTGTTTGTTTTCTTGTTTGTTTATTTATTTTAACATAAATTCCCCATCTTGCACGGCCTGTTGGGTAATACCTTGTGCTGGCGTGACTATGTAGGCCAGCACAAACTGAGGAATGACTTTGTGCCCATCCTCAGGTTGTCTAATATCTTCCCCCAAATACACATGCAGTCAGTCCAATGAAAAGGTGTGAGAAGCGAAATGTACTTGTTAACATAAGACTACCACAACAACACCGCTATGGCTCTACTACATCCATTTTTCAGAATGTTAAGTCAAAGTCAGCCATTCAGATGGATTACCAATAGAATGGGTACGTGTTTTGTTAGCATTCAAAATCATTTCTGTAATATTAAGGATCATATGTTTAAAGGAGAACTGTGATAGGTTTTTATAGAGCCCTTTCAGGAGCTGTCACCATATCTTTCTTGTATACAACATGTCCTGGAAAATAGCGTGCACCTTGTTTTATGAACAACTGAATGAAGAAAAAAAAGATCTTTACGTGTAGAAAGTAACTGGATAGTAGCAGCTAGGGAGCGGAGCCTGCTTACTGTCCTGCTCCCTGTGAGTCCATGCAGATTTTACCTTTGGTTTTAGCCAGCAAGCAGCAGAACCTGGTCTTACCATATTTTTTGCATATAGTGCATATAATGCAATTCCAAGCAGCTGGTTACTGGGTAGAAAAAGATATGTGTTGTTTTAAAGAAAATATGATAACAGGCTTTAAATTTGTGTTGGTTCACGGTAAACTGAAGACACTTTTGGGATCCAGTGTTTTTTTTTTTTTAATATTAGCCAGGAATTACTTTGTTACAGTGATTCTCTCCATTTGTCCCCCACCTGCCCTGGACTGAGTACCGATTTTGCAAAATAAGTTTTGCCACAGGAGGAGATCCCAAAAGGTAAAACAAACAAACGTATTTTAGTTGCTGAAGGAACTGAAATGGAACCTCTCCAGCTTCCCCCTCGCAGAACTTTTTCTCCTTCCTAGATGGGGAACTTGTATGTTGAATAAGGAAGAAAGGTGATATTTTTGTTTTCAAATATATGAAGTGTAAGGAGTTGCTGGCAAATATGGGATTAGATTTTTGTGGGGAAGGGAAGAGAAGAAAAATAGATTTCCCAAGACTAAAAAAAATCCTTCTTGGAGCAGGATGAAATAAAGACCTTTGGTTTAATATTGGGAGTTGGATGATTTCAAGAGACCATTCCAAAAGAGCCATTTGCCTGGTAATCAAGAATATCATCTCATAGGTGGATAGTATGGGTTCAAGTTAATGATTTCCCCCCTCCCTCCCTTCTGGATTCAAGGCTTGAATAAGAGTGTCACGTACTATAGGATACTTTGTCTATCAGGCTATTGGCTCTTTTGGGATGGTCAGCGTGTCTGACCAGAAATTCATCCTCAGTCTGCTGAAAAGTTTAATGAAAATTGGCATGTTCCTGTGACAAGCTTTTTGGTTGGATGAAGTGGTATGTTGGTGATGAAAAATTGTTTTAATCAAAAACATCCTGAGCAGGAACAGAAAAAAGCAATCTTCACTCTTAACTCAATTCTGGGTCACCTCTGGTGTGGACATTCTCTGATTGATTTCCTTCCCCCCAACATCTAATTCAAGTAATTGCCCCTTTTATAAGCTAGACCTCTGACATGCACGTGAGGGCTCAAGTAGTATTTGTCCCATAGGACATTCCTGCTATTTCAGTGAGCAGATGCAGGCATCGTTTCAAGGGAGAATGTGCTGGCAGTACTTGCACTGAGAAGGATTCCATTAGCTGTCCTTGTCTGCCTGCAGACTCGCCTCTTCACAAATTCAGGGTAAAGCAACTGACAAGCATTGTGGGAAGTTCTCAGAGTCATTTTTAAGAAGTGACACATTTTAACTGGGTAACTGGAAAGTGCAAGAACAGTTCTGGGGTTGGAATTTTTTTTTGAGTTGTGATTAGATTTTATCAGGCACACTCAGAGAAATGGGCTTAAAAGAGCCCCAACGATATCCTTCATTACTTCTCAGTCCTATACTTGCTGTAGACCAGGCCCTATGCACCTTAATAGAGCAATCTTTGAGTGTCTCTAATTTAACACAAGCTGAAATATGCGGCACAGAAACAGTGTACGGCAGAGGAGTCTGACTGCCCCATTTTCCTTACTTGTGATCCCTCTACTCTATGTCACCAATTGTGCTTTATGTAAGCAGTTGCACTGACAAGTTCTGCAGCTCCCTTGCTTTTTTAGCTTGTAAATTAACACTATTCTCCCATCAAATTCCCAATGCATGCACTTTTAGAGTCTATAGTAATTTTTGTACCATCTCCTGACTTGAATGATGAACTTATAACAGTTTGGCAAGGACTTGATACATAGGTGACTGGTAGGGGGTGCACAGGGGTGAACGTGCCCCCTGATGGCTGACACTGATGCTGTAGGTAGGGCTGGTGCCCCCCCTGACAGGGCCACTGCCATTAGCGGCATCTGCAGGTGCCCCCTGGATTCAGGAGGCACCAGTCACTCATGACTTGAAATGATGGTTTGAGTTCAGGGAAGGGTCAAAGCACCTGGAGGTATTTCAGAGACACTATCAGAACAGGCTGAAATGAGACTGTTATTATTTTAAGCACAGTAGCACAAGTGAACTTAGTGCTAGTTATTGGGCCTCATAAGGGTTCTAGTGAGTTAGAAACAAATAGATACCAAGGAAGCAACGTGGAGCAAGACAGCTAGTGAAGATAAAGAGCTTCTGAGAGGGAGCAGCTGGCTTAGTGGAATCAGTCTTCAGGCATGTGAGTCACCTGTATGCCTCTTCTGACACTGGGCCAGCCAGAGGCCAAACTTGTTCTAAGGGGTTTGTTTAATGTAATGTATACTTGGCAATTCCTAGAAGACTGAACTGTCTTCTGACCAGGGATTAGTAGAGTCTTCTGTTTTGGCACTTTAGTACTAGCTGGTTCTGATCTGCCTCCCCGTCTGATGCAAACAGAAGTCTCCCATTCCTTCCTATCCCTAGCAGTTGGTCAAAGACTCTTGTGCCATTCTTCCCAAGGTCTCACACATGGGTGGACTGAGAAATCTGGCTCAATGATTTAGCAACATGAAAGTAAACCCTTTCACGTTGCTTGATTACTAAAAATTATTGCATTTTTAGGTATCCCAATGAAAAGTGCTACCTTGTTTGCTGAATAAATGTCTGTTGGTGCTTAGTGTACCACTTTAAAAAAAGCAGGCTCCCCAGCTCGCATCTCTGACAAAGCTAATGAGTTTGGTTTTGTTAGCCAAGCTGAAAGTCCCTTGGAGCTGTGCTATATTAATAAAGCTGACAGATCATCTACTGAGCATTGTTGTCACTGTGCTCTGAGAGATGTTGCTGTCCACTGCTTTCCCACAGCAGATGCCATGAATGCTTTGGCAAGTGGAGAAACAGGATTTCAACCATTCATGAGTCACTGATGCATTTTCAGCATAGGGGGAAAAGACTCTGCCATCCCATTGGGCTCAGGAAGAGTCCTTGTGGCAGAGACAATGAGAAGCAATGGCTGCTCCAGCCCAGGTTATGCTTCTGTAAATAAGGCAGTAAAGACAGAATGATAAGGAGATGAGATGCATGGGGGTATTCCCAGATACTGCCCTGCTGGATAGGAGCACCTGTGTTTCTTATTTTGCTCTCAAGGTCCTGCTTCTAGATAGTGGTGATTCGAGGAGTGATGGAACGTGGCAGTGATGCTGAAGCTGCTGTTGATGTAGGAGCCCTCAACAGGGGAAAGACAAGCTTCATTTTTCTAGTGTATGTCTAGTTAGTATGCTGAATCCTAGGGCCAAAATCCTGCCCCACAATGAAAGTTCTGATGTCACCACTCCATGTCGCAACCTATGAACTGGAGGGGAGAGTGCTAGCAAAGAGCTTAGGCATTTGCCTTGACCAGCTGATGCTTGTTGAAAATGTGCAACTGCATGATTCTCAGTAAAATTTTAACATGCCTTAAGGTGTAAGACAGAATAAGAGACCAACTGGGAGATGAGGGGTCTGAGCATGATGGCAGATTGCACTAATGGCAAGGGTGCATCTACACAAGATGCTTACTGCGCATTGGCCTAATAACACTGCGCAGTAGCATGTCATGGCAAAAACCATACTAATAGCCTACCGTGCAGTGTTATTAGGCGAATGTGCAGTAAGCACTGCTAAATAACCGTGTCAGTGCTACTGTGCAGCAAGGTTAGGTACAGTGCATTCAGTTAGTACTTTATTAAGGAAGTACTAAACTAAATGCACCGTATCTAAGGTACATTAGTGAACGTAGACGTGTCCCATGATGCATTTTATTGGGGTTGACTTAAGCTCTTACATTCATATTGGCAGGTAAATGGTGGGGATGAGGATGGACTTTTGTAGTGCTGGTGATTGGATAGGGAAATCTAAAACAACTACACAATGTCTAAATTGGATCCCAAAGAATCCTCCCGAGGATGGAGCATTCCTCTGATTCATTTATTAATGGTGCTCTGGTTAAGCCTTATTCTGATGTTGGGCAGCCCCCAAGCGTTCAATGGATTAGTCTAAAAATTTGAATTGAAACACCCCTGAATCAGGAGGTGACATTTTTGTCACCTTCAGAGTTTCTGATCTGAATTCTTCAGTTTTCTAATCTAGTGTTGTTCCTGCCCCTAGCACAGACTCCTGCTGCAGCACAGGCAGAGATGCACAAACAATGCTGTTTTCAGGCTGTGGATTTTTTAAACAGATGGCACTGCTGCCCAGCACCATAGAAAACCAGTTCATATAAAGAAGCTAGCTCATATTAGCATGTAAAGTATAATCTGGATGTAATGCCCCCTTGAGTTTGTATGCTACACTACTGGGGAAATCTTAATATAGTGTTGGGGTTGGAAGCCACAGCAGTCCCTGAAATTTATGTAGACTTATATGAGCTAGTTTAGGTACTACGGGTCACAGCAACCCTTTGGGGAAATATTTTGGGGAGTTAACCTGCGTTAGGCTCTTTGCTACTACATTGTCATCACCAAAACCAGCTCCAGGATGCCTATAAGCTGTAGGTACTGCAATGTTGGATCTATCCTTAAAAAGTAAACACACAGTAGACTTTTTCTCTTCAGGGATCTGTTGTTGCTGTTTTAAAATGGCAGATACTAAGGATTTTGTTTCTGTGTTTGCCCAGTATGGGAATGCTGCTTCCTGCCACTGAGAAACATCCTAGGGCTGCTGCAGAATCCATTTGCGTAGTAAAAGCAGGTGACCCTTCTGCCCCATCCCCTACTCCATCTGCACGCAATACTGACACGATGCCTCTGGGTGGCAGATGGGAATAAAGCCTGTTACAGTTCAGCAAGTTTTTGGCTGAAACAAACCATCCAGGTCACCTGCCCAAAACCTAAGACAGGGTAAATGTGCCTGGGCTTTTCTGTTGGTAGTTGCCACTGGATTCCCTTAGTAGCAGGAAGGGAGCACATGTACAAAATTAATCCCTGGTGTGACTTTACTGAAAAAAGATGGAGTGTTGTATGGGGTGATAGTGACTCAGAACACAAATGGCTAATAAAAGATAGCATTTCCTGATGACCAGTCACAGAAAAATGTGGATTTTAGGTTACTTTTTTTAATCCAGAAATTGTGGATTTATTTTTATTAGAGAAAACCAGGATCCCTGATAACATTCGGAAGCTTTCCCCTGTAGCTAAATCTTTCACCTGACCATATACCTCTAGATAGAGATGTTTTATGGAAAGCACCTTTAAGACTTCAGATAAACAAAAGAAAAATCATGCTTACATAACCACAGGGTGTAAGGAAACTATTCTCCTTTTTTGTGCTGTCCTGCTCCTCTAAATGTTTGCTTTTTCTTTGTTCTTTGTATACCTTGCATGTTAATTACCGCTCACACTGACTAGCACAAATGTGTGTAACTGACACTGCTAATTATGACCTCTCTGAATTTGGCCCACCATGATAACCATAGTGCTTTTTCAGAGGACTTGCATTTCCAAAGATTATTGTGCCCTTTTCCAATTTCTAATGATAATGAAGTCCTCTAAAGTCATGGGAATACAGTACCACTCCATTTAGCTTGTTAAGTTGGGTCCATTTTAATGATTTAAAGTTTAATCTTAGTTTGTGGACTATGGCTACCTTAAGGTCATGGGACCTGAACTAACCTTAAACCTTCCCCCACATGCTTTTCCCCCACACCCCCTGTACTGTGTTGAGTATGAATTGCTCTATGTTTTCTATTAGTGATAGAAGCTGGAACACATACACACTGTTGGAAAAACATCCATACTTATGGACAAGACTGTTCTCTGTTTCCATAAGGAATAGGGAAACCATTCATTTAAGGCCAGAATATTTTTTATCGTGTGATTCCTTTAATTTCTAGTGTAAAGCTTATCTGATGTTTGCTAACTCGTTTTCTGTCTATGCAGCAAATTAAAATAATTAGCAAACAAAAGCCAGCTTGTAGACTTTCCATTGAAACTGCAAAAGTACAAACAGACGCAGCAAATACCCAGGCACTTTTTCTTCTTGTTTAAACATTACAAATGGCATTGCTCATTCTACAGAATGTAACTTGGATGGGAAAGGGGGATCTAATAGCAAAGTCAAGTTGGCAGAGGATGGTGAAAAGCCATTAGAGCACATGTTAACTCTGGTACTCCAGTTCCCACTACCAGTGACTCAAGCAAACAAGATTCTTTGTGATAGCAAATAATGAAGAATATTTGTCTAGTTCAGAGAAATGAACTGCACGGTACAGCAAACAGACCCTGAAAGACATATTCTGAAAGCCATTTTTGTTTGCCCTATAACCTTGTCACTAAGTTAAGTTACTGCCTCATGGTGGAATTCTGTCTGTTTCTCATGATAAACAGGGCAGTGTTAGGTTAGTATCCAAAGAATATATATGATACTTCAGGAAGTAAAAGCAATGGTATATTTTCAGTTAATATAGTTACGTGGTAGATGGGGAGGCTGGAAAAAAATTCTGATTACTTGTCTGTTGGTAACTAGGGCCCCAAATGTGGTTGTCTAACAAGAAAACCCAGTAGTTTCTCAGTCACGTGAGACTTTTTTGGGGAGGAAACTGAGTGCGGGGCACAGTAGATGCTTTTTTTCCAAGAAAAGTGAAACATTGTCTAAAGGCATCTCTGCCTTCTGCTCTCAGTGTTCAGATTGATGATCTTTCTGTCTCTCTTCCCTATGGCCAGAGCTGAGTTGGTATAACAGACTAGATCCTTAGTCATGCTGAGCTCCTATTACCTGCAGGTCAGGTGGCTGAAGGCAAAAGAGAATTAGCTGCCTTTTCACCTTTTTATAATTCTGGCCAGACCCTGACATGGCCTCTGGATAAAATTAGAGCAGGTAGACAATGGAGTGAACCTCATTTGGAATGATCTGCAAAGAAAAATGCCATCAGTTCAGGCTTGCCTGAATGTAGTATGTTCTGTACTTGTGACACAATCTAAAGACACAGGATATAGTTAATACTGGCTGGCTGTCCACAAATAAAACATGGACTTCTCTGTTACCATGGCTGAAACTGAATTTGTCTTTACAAATCAGTCTTACAAATATCTCAGGAATGGATGTTGCACAATTTCTATATAACTCAATGGGTAGCCCATTTCCCAATCCATTTATTTCTTTTCCATAAGATACTAAATGTGTCCATAAAACATGTGTTTTCAGGGGGAATAGGAATTCTTATATTTGCACTTGGTGTCAAATGACTCATACAATCAGTCAGTGGGTAAGAAAGTGTTAGAGAGATGGAGGCAGACATATTTTCCTGAACTGCAGCTCCTACTTTCGTTAAATGAGTCACGACACAAAAATATATGAAACTCTTGCTTTCACATCTTGTGATAAATGTTTTCAGTATGAAGAAAATAATTTTTAAATTGAAGATTTTAAAAGAAAAACCATAGATGCAAAGTTTATATCCAAATATTGGTAAACTCTAAACTGACCTCTTTTGAATTGTGCTTAACAACTTGAATTGCATTTTTTCTTCCTAAGTATAGAGATGGCTCAGTTGTGAAATGTGGGTGATGCTTGGATCCACCTATCTTGTATTCCCAGGACTTCTTTTATTTCTAAAATCCTCTTGAGCAATATTTAATAAAGAACTACTGAGAAGCATTTGATCAGATATAACATATAAGCCAAGTTCTCAGCTGGTACAAACTGGCATATTGCCATTACCTCAAAATATTTTTAGAAATAAGTAGGGAGATTACAAGGAATAGGAAAAAGGACCTCTCTGTATAATAATCCATATCTTAGAGGTCATGAAGAATAGTTTTTTTTTGCATTGCTGCAAAAAGTCAGGATGAGTTAAGTCCCATGAAACATAATGAAGCACATAGCATATTCCCTTGTTATAAATGGAGAGTAAAGAAAGAAGTAAAGCTGTAAAGCAGTGAAGATGGGCTAGAAATTAAGGATAATTGAGGTACAAACCACAAAATAAATACATGTTTTCCCTTTTTGATGCGTGTGTGTGGTGATGTTGAGTGTGTGCTGAGTGTGTGTGGTGATGTTGACCATATGACAAAGGTTAATGAGAGTGAGGGTATGGGAATAGAAATTACCACAAATAAAGTAGAGGCAAAACTCCAAGCATAGGGTACTTAAATCTAGGATGAGAAGCCACATGCTTCTGTTGAGCTATGAAAATACAGGCCTGGTAGGTTTGACCAATAGCTAGTATTGACCTGGTGATTGCTATCAGGTTGTATTTCTGTCTTGCATTTAAGGAATAGGGTGGGCAGAGGGTGATCTAAGAAACTACAGGCCCATTAGTCTGTGAGGCCTTTTAGCAAATTTTGAAAGGGTGCCTAGTTAAAGACATGGAGATGGATGGGGAATGGGATAAAATGCAGCAACGGTAAAGATTTTTCTAGGCAGAGGAAAACTGTCTGGACTTCAGTTCTGCATTTAGAATGGAACCATTTGGTAACTATTATGTAAGCCTGAGAAGATGGGAGCATCTTGAAGGTCTGTTGGACAAGTCAAACTTCAAATAAAGATATTTTGTTAAGAGCAGGCTACAGGAGGAAGCTGCTGATTAGCATCAGAAAGAGACAGTTGGAGTTTCTCAGACACATTATGAGGAAAGAGGAAATTGAAAGTCTGGTCGTAATTGGAAAGACTGAAGGAAAGAGAGATGGTGGAAGACAGAGGTTGACTTATGTCAGGAGTTTATCTAAATGGATGAATGCATTGACACTGGAAATTCTGTATGCCTCAAAGAGAAGGGATCTGTGGAAGACCAGGGTCACCAAAGGCCTGTTTGGATATGGTACCTAGAGAGAAAGAGTAAAGATGGGAACTAGTGGAACTGTGAAGTGAGTAAGGACCTGGCAAGAGGGGAAAATAAGTGTTGTGGAAAGGGGAAGGATTGGGTCAGAGGCACTTTATTGGTAGTGTCCCTCAAGGCTCAGTCTTAGGTCATGTTTTTAAAAATATTTTCATTCATGTTCTTGGCCCAAAAAGTAGAAAGCAGGCATTGAAACTTCATGTGGTGCTAAGTGAGACAACATTATCACAGGAGCATCAAGAAGAAATGGGTGACCTTGAGGATTGGAGTAATAGAACTAGAGTGAATCCAACAGGAAAAAGTGCAAGACCATACACTTAAAGGGCTACAATAAGACTTTCTGCTGGGAGGGAATGACTGAGGAGGAGAGAGAATCATGTGTGCTGGCTGACCAGAGGGTGACAAAAAGCCTCTAATGTGATTTAGATATGAAACAGGTGAGCAGGACTCTAGGCTAGCCATTTTTAAGGTGGACCTTAATCAGTTTATGAAAAGTCTTCTGTGATGTGGTCATGTGACTGGATTAGACCTAGGAGGCTCCTTCCTGTCCCATGTTCCACACTGGGGTTCTGCTGACTTACAGAGCCAAAGTCCCAGTGGCAGTAATCTTTAAAGTTGTAGCGTATCTGAAGACAAATGTAGCATTTTACACATCATGAAATGCTTTCCTTTAGAATAAACTTCATCCTCTGTGTGTGTTTTCAGGTGGTTGTTCTTGCTGTCTTCATATGCAGGGATTTTCTTCTGGATGTATCTCCATGAATAACAAGAGCTGTTCCTATTTCTGTCATTTGTGCTGCAGAAGAAGTTTAAAATAACAGTAGCCATTTATTACTTGACAATCACTAAATGAGTCATAAAATTGACAATTGCTACTTGTATTGACAAAGTTCCATCCACAGATATCAAAGCACCATTCAAAAGTCCCAAGCCATCACAGGTCCCCAGTGAGTGCTATGTGGGTCACTAGTGATCTGAAGATGACTATTTCAGAACTGATAGCAAAATGTATAAATGCCCAGTTAGCAACCAAATAACACATTTTTTTTCAGCATTTTTTTCACTTTGTGGGACATAGATTTGCATCAAACTCACTGTGTTGCACTAATACTGTGATTGGTATGAAACACTAGTACATGATGCTCAAATGGGTAGCCCCATTGAAATGTAAGAGTCTTGCTGGGAATATTGACTCCTTGGCTTTGTAAGAGGGAGGAAGGGAAGAGAAAGCTACACACCTTTCCAAAATTATCAGCTGGGAGTGTAGCTGTTCTTTCTCTTGGCAAGATGCTCATTCAGGTAAAGCCTGAATGAAATGAATGACACTTTCCTGACTGCTAAGACCTAGCAGTAGGTCTACTACTGCTAAGACCTAACAGTAGTATATTTAGGAATGAGGTAACAGAGGTGCAGACATCTGCAATGTGGATGTGCCATGCATGTACAGTGCACTCTGTGCTCACCAGCTGAGTGGGGTGGTGTCTGGCTGAAGGGGAAAGGAGGGGATGAACAACAGTGGTGATAACACTCGCCCCCTAGGTTCCAATGTTATGCAAAGACATGGTTTCAAACTAGATCTCGTGATGAGAGCTCACGTGTAGCATAGCCAAAGGGTAGTGCACCTGCCCCCATGGATCCATCTCTGAACCCTAGTCTTGGTTAAATATTTAAATAAAACTAAACAACAGGAGTCTCTTCAGGAATCTGTTCAGTCTTGAAGTTTAAGAGCAGTTTTAGATACCTCTGATCACAACTGTCATCTTAGATATGTGCATGAGGGATCACAAAATGAGTGGAAGAGGTAATGAAACCTTCTGCATGTAGACTTTTAAGGCAGATGGTTAGAAATTGTGCACATCAATGTGAATTTTCTATTACAAATGATTGCAACAGAGAGGTGGGGGATGGATATTACAAGAGTTTCTTTAGTGTGGGCGGATGGTTAACTTGTTTATGTGATGAATGCCCTTAGTGCCTTGACTTGTACGTGCTGTTGAAGGTGATGTAGTAATTTCCATATTTTCTCTGCAGTCCCCTATTCATCTTGACAAAGTGCACTGCAGCCTAAACTCCAATGCAATAACAATTCTGCCCCAGGTTGAGGTGCCCTGAAAACTGAACTTTTCTAGTGAACTAGAATAAAGAGAAGTATTTGCACATAGTCAGCAGACATTATGGAGGGCTAGATAGCAGAGCCCTGTGGCTTCAGATGCCAGACAGTGCTTCATAAGATAGTCAGGATCTGTGCCCTTAATAGCTAAGTTATGTGCCTGGTTTTGCAGTGATTTTAAGTTTCCTCCCCAGCACCAGGGTCTGATTTTGTCTCTAATGGGGGAAGGTGTTCCTCCTTTTTTTTACCCCATCCTCCAAATATCATGAGGGAACCAAGCAGTCCCCAGTTTAAAGAGCCAACTGCTATCTCTAGAATAGAGTTGTTAGCCTGAAAGAGCCCTTTAAAGCCAAAGAGTCCCCCCACCCCAATCTTTCCTCTTTAAGAACTTATTACTGATGAAACTAACATTTATTTATAATAGTAGTTGCATATCTTTGTAAAGCAGGCCATGTGTTCTGGGACCCTTGGGCATTGGGTAGCTTTGGAAGCAGGTATCTAAGAGAAGAGTGGTGGCCTGTCTTGGAACTTGTCACCTCCTTTGGATCTGAACAGCAGCATACTGGAGGGGAGGAAGCAGGAATTGCTGGGCAGTGAAGCAGAAGCAAGTGAAGGAGATGATGCCTCCTCCAGGGGAGCAATGCTGGCCCCAGCTTCTATCCCTGGTACTCCCATGGGCCACCTACTGATGGTTCATATCAAGCACAACTACACAACAGCCAGAGTAGGCTATCCCAGAGCAGAGCACTGGGGGTTGGAGGGATCTGTCCCTATGTTAAATTTTGTTGTGGAAAAACTTCCCATGACAAAAAAAAGCTTATTTTTGGAACAGCAACTTTTGTCCTGGATCCACCGTTTTGTGGTGGATCGTTCTTTTCTTAGAAAGACAAATGTCTTGAACATGTGAACAGATGTCTTTCGGCATGCTGGCAATATGCAAAATGACATATGTTTAGGACAGGGCGGGCAATTATTTTGGCTGGAGGGCCGATTAATGAGTTTTGGTGAGCTGCCAAAGGCCACAAAGGTAGCCCCACCCCTTGGTAGGTGCTCTGTCCCCTGGTTGCCATCTTGGGACTCCTGCCCCAAACCTCTGACCTTTGCCACTGGAAGTCCCTCCCCTTGCCTCCCAGAAATATTCCTTTTGGGAGGGAGGGTTGCCATCTTGGAACCAGAAAAAAGCCAAATCATATACTAAAAGTCTAACATCTATTATATAATATGTCACCGGTTAGGGTGACTATTGGCCCACTCCCTGAAGGGGCTGGATGTGCCTATTCCAGGCAGCCCATAATCCCCACTGAAGAACAGGGCTATTAATGGATTAAATTTACCTGCAGAGTCTGGAGCAGAGAGACAGGAGTGGCATGTGTCTATCTCACACCGTTTTAAAAGCACATACTCCCTGCTTATTGGAGGATGCGCAGAGAGCAATGTCATTAGAACACGCCCAGAGACAGAGAAAAGCCGGGTGCTGGAGTCAGCAAAGGGCTGCCGGGAGCCAGAACAGGATGGAAGCTCTGAAGCTCCAATCCTAACCCAAGCCTGGAGAGCTGAGCCGGGGCAAGAGTGCTGAGAGCAAGAGGAACTCCAGTAAGCCAAGCAACCAAAGGTTCTGGAGTGTGACTTCAGGAGAACCTGTATGGAGAAAACTCGGAAGAGTTTTCAATCTTAAAGAAACAGGCACAGAGAGCGGGACACCAACTGATGATCAACAGGACCGCAGATAGTCACTGAGTCGGTCATGTGAGTCAGATGGACAGCACCAAGCTGCAAGGTGACAAATCTATTTCATGTCCCTTATTTCCTATGTTATACATTTTGCTCCAAAATTAAGAGGTGTGCAAGCTAGCTGTGGCACAGCATAAGTCATTTATTATTTGGACAATATACTAAGTCGCAAGTGTGATAAGCCTGTTATGTTTTATCTATAAGTTAATCATTTGAATTCAGCAGCTTTAAAGTAATAGCATCACAAAATTACATGCATGACAAGAGACTGCCTATTGTGATCTCATACCGGGATGACACCACTATTTCACCACCATGGTTGGCAGGTGGAAGGGGTGTAGGGGAGGTGGAACCCCAAGAAACATGCTACGAGGTAACTCTTACCTAAAGGGGGGGGGGGGTGCAAAACCATATAAGTCTGGGGCCTCCTTTCTTCTTTCCAATACATAATTAAGTGATCAAATTGTGGCAGGCGAGTAAAGAGGGACTTCGTGCCCCCCACTTTTTCAGGCTAGATGCCCAGAGGGTGACGATATATTTTTGCTTTATTACAGAAAAACATTTTTGTCATGATTTGTGTTTGTATAGTGTATCTAGAGATGATTTCACAATAACTCAAAAATAGTTTTACTCTTGTATATTGTGTGTGGGGTTTGGGGTGTGGTTGGGTATATGTGTGTATTGTGGGGGTGTGTGGAGGCACCATACCTGTGTGGTGTGGCTGTGTGTGTGTGTGGGGGGGGTAATAGGGTGAGTTGGATTGTGTGTGTATATGAGGGGGTTGTGTGGACAAGGTGTGCGTGTGGGGTTTGTGGGGTGTGAGGGAGGGTGAGGGGCTGTGGGGACCCCACACACACTCCCCACTGCCATGGTGCACCACCACTGCAACTGTCAGCAGAAGCAGATGGGGATGCTTGGGGTGCTCATGCCCGGTGCAAGCTCTTCTGCCTGGCAGCTTGCAGCTCTGGCCAGTGCTGCACATAGGGGCAAGAAGCACAGCCAGGCTAGCCCAGCCCAGCTCTATCACACGGGGCTCTCCCAGTGCATGTGCAGCTCCCACAGTCATGCACCACTGTGGGAAGCCCCACGATAGAGCCAGCTGCCTTTGCTGCTCCCTGCCACACAGGTCCTGGGACTGTGCTAGAAGTGAAGGGGACCTCTGGCCCCTGCTTCCCTATGGAGTCCTGGAACCTGTGTGGTAAGGAGCAGTGAAGGCAGCCAGCTCCATCACTGGGGCTTCCCTCAGTGGTGCATGAGTATGGGAGTGCACATGTGCTGCAGGGAGCCCTGCATGATAGAGGTGGTCCAGCCTGGGTGTGCTCCTCGCTCCCATGTGCAGTGTTGGCAGGAGCCAAACATCACCACCTGTAGCATGAGTGCCCCAAGCACCCCTGCCTGCTGCTGCTGCTGCTGGCAGCAGGGCCTGTGTGCCATGGGGGGAATGTGTGGAGAGTCCCCATGCTTCCCCACCCTCCCTCACCCCCACACCCTGATCACCTAAGCTCTATGTTCCCGCCACCCCACCATGAGTGTGGGCTCTTCATTGTCACCAGCTCCAGCCCCATGCTCTGCAGCTCCCCCCTGCCTCTGCCTCCACTGCTTCCCTACCTGGTGCCTGGAGTGAGTGGGATGCTTGGGAAGTCAAGCAGGTCCCCAGGAAGCTGCAACAGTGGCAGCACCAGCCCTGCTCAGAAGCTGCATGCTGGCTTGGCCAGGCCTTTCTGTGCACAAGGGTGAGAGCAAGGAGCACAACTGTATGTGTATGTGTTGGGGGGGGGGTCGGGTCGTGTATAGCAATAGCATGCCAGGGAGGTGTATTCCTCCTTGGTGGCTGCCCCCTGCTTCTACCGTCTATAAATCTCTTTCTTTGCCCTCAGGCTTTTCTGGAGTTCCCTGTTCAGCCAAGGGGGCTTTTTTGTCCCTGCACCCCCTTTCCTGTGTAAGGGGCTATACTCCTTTTGTGCCCCAAGGATCACCTCCTTGAGAAACCTCCAACCCTCCGGGACCCCTATTTGCTCAATGCTCTTGAGTTCCACCACCTCACTAACTAGCCTTCCAAGTTTACTAAAATTGGCCCTTCTGAAGTCTAACACTTTAGCCTCACTGGATATTTTTCCCACCCTTTGCTGGATAGTGAAATCTACCAAGTGATGGTCACTATCTCCCAGGTTACTGTGAACTTGCAGGTTCCCCACAAGATCATCCCTTGTTGCTAAGACCAGGTCTAGCAAGGTGTTACCCCTGGTGGGACTAGACACCACCTGGGTTAGGTGGAGGTCCTGCACACAGCATAAGAACCTATGTGAGCGGTTTGTTTTGGCCGTGTTTTGGCCATCTGCTCCTCCCAGCATATGTCTGGGTAACTTAGATCCCCCATGACCACCGCCTCCCTCGCCTGAATGGCCTCTGAGAGCTGCCTGGAGAATACCTCGTCTAGCTCATCGTCCTGATGAGGAGGTCTGTAGTAGACCCCCACTACCAAGTCCTTTTCCCCTGGCCCCCCCTGAATCCTAACCCACAATGCCTCAGTATTCCCTTCCACTATCCCTGCCTTGATGATGCAAGATGTGTACTGCTCCCTAACATAGAGAGCTACACCCCCGCCTTTTTTCCCCACTCTGTCTCGCCTATACAACCTGTACCCCTCAATGCCTACTGCCCAGTCATGCATAGAATGACTGGGCAGTAGGCCCACCATGGTTCAGTTAAGCCGACTAGATCATACTGTGTGCTAGCAAGTAAGAGCGTGAGCTCCTCCTGCTTAATCCCCATACTCTTGGCATTTGTGTATAGACACTTTAGCCTCCCAACTTTAGCCCCTCACATTTTGCCAGCTGGAATCACATCTTTGTCTGGTGATATACTCAGAAAAGATGGATCCCCCTTTCTGTCAATTGGGAAAGCCTGTACTGTCAAATCCTTGGGAATCACAGATATCGTTGACACTAAGTGGTTTATAAAAAGATAAGAAAAATGATTTATTATAAGAAGCAAGAATGAGCATAAGAGATCTGTAACCATACGCTGAGATACAAAAGAAAATATTAGAACAGTAACCTGTTCTTAACTGCACTTTAAATTCAAGGATGCAGTCTGTAGCCAGCGTCAACAGGTTAAAAATCAGCTTTTTCTTCTGCCCTCACTGCCAAGGCCTCCTGCAGTTTGTTCTGTCAG
This sequence comes from Alligator mississippiensis, assembly GCF_030867095.1. Classification (NCBI taxonomy): domain Eukaryota; kingdom Metazoa; phylum Chordata; order Crocodylia; family Alligatoridae; genus Alligator; species Alligator mississippiensis. The sequence continues at coordinate 218,362,220 of NC_081824.1, read as the reverse complement.
CTTCTTTACTCAGCTTGTTTTGCTCCGGCTAAGACTCCAGTATCTCCATCTACCCAAGGGAGACAAAGCCATCCTCTGGAGGGAGGCTTAAGTAAAGTTGCTTCTCTGCCTGTTCGCATATGTCATCTCTTGGATTCTTGGGGATCCAACACCATGTATAACTTCCACCCCCCCCTCAAAGGTGCGTGCTTGCCAGAGCAGAAATCTTTCCTGATCTAATTAAGACCAAGAGCATACGTGCTTCCTTTCAGACACTGAGATTTTCTAGTCTGTTGTGCTGTCTCTCGTCCCCCAATAGTATGACTAGCTAGGTGTTATTTCTTTTAAAATGTAAATTTCAGGGAGTAAGTAACCAATCTAAGTCAAATGCTAATTCTAAGCCATCTGCTCTTCAGCGTGTGAATAGATGAGAGCCAGGTATGTAAATCACTGCCTCACTAAAACAGCTGTGCTTATAGTATAAAGATATATCAAAATTTACACTTGTATCAAATACTACAGTGCATAGAAGCATAAGGTTGATAAGGTTACATACAGCTTGATATTACCTTTACGTAGAGATTACACATGCCATGCTAGTAAAATAACCTTAAGAAATCATTCAAGACACCCTGTAGACCCCCAGTTTGCTGCATTTTCCTAATATGCAGATTTACTGACAACATTCTCCACATATGCTAATAAATACTGTTAGAGACAAGTAGAAGGAAAATATCTTACCTTATGGCAATTGTCTCTGAAATGAAACTAATTTAAGCATTTTTAAGTTAAACTAATTTTATTCTTGCACTGTTATTTTGGGCTTTTAAAGATAACTTTTCAGATTACACTACAAAAAATATATACAAAAAGGAGGATTTTTCTGGTGCTTTTTGGTGACAGCAGCAATTCTAGGCACTTAGCTTTGTAACATAGAGGACAAGCTGTAGTATGTACATTTGAGGAAAAACAAGCAACCCATGACAATGGTTGGTTGTATCTGATCTGTCTCCTTTGCCCTGTGTTACTGGAATGTATGTATGTTTTTACTTATCACATTAAAATTGAGCAAATGACTTCTAAATGCATAATTTGTTCAGATTTTACTTTATATGAGTCTTTTTGTATCCTGTTTCTGGGCAAATTGTACTATTATATTTGTTAGTGCCTTAGACTGGTTATAGATCATTCTGAATATAAAAATAGAAACTTGAATGTGTGTAAATATGTGCTGTGAATTCTGATGTTGAATATCCAACTAACCTTTGTACACCAGACTTTATGCTATTTCACTATGTGCAGAATAGAAGTAATGTGTGTTTCACTGTAACAAGCTGAAAATAAGATTGACTATTCTTGTGCAAAACTGACAATCTGAAAATTGATTTCTGCACATATTCAGATGTGCAATCACGTAACTTATTTCTTGCTAGTAGTCATGAATGCTCATAGGAAGCTCATGAACAGAGTCACAAACAGTTAGAATTTATAGGAGGCTGGGATCTGGTCTGTCATGAACAGTAGATTCTACTACTGCAAGATACAGCATGTTTTGTTAACAGGGCTGGATTAATGCATAGGCAAACTGGGCAAATGCCTAAGGTCCTGAACTGCAGGGGAGCCTGGTTATTCCCTCCATGGTGGTGGGATGAATGGCCCCATCTGCTTCCCTTCCCTTCCCTTTCCCTCTCCACTTCTGGCTTCGCTACAGCTGTGGCTACTTCCTAGTGGCGGCTCTGAGCCTCGTTCCCCCAGGGGTGGGGAGGGTGTCTTGATCGGCTCAGAGCCCACAAGTTTGCTTGCCTAGGACCCACTAAAGAGTTAATTTGGCCCTGTTTGTTATGTGCCTGCATACTACATCAGACTTAATCTTAGTTTAGACTTCCATGAGCAAATGAAAAATGAAGGTTTAAAGGAAGAATGGAGGTTGCAGTTTTCTAGTCTTGGTACAGGTCTACTATTATACTTCCTACTAGCCTGAAATACAGGGCAACAAGAACCCTTTTATCTCATTTTTCTGAGTGAAGGTTGTTAGGGTGACAATATTTGGATCTTGGGGAACATTGAATTTGCAGCTGAATACAAGGCTTTAGCCTGTGGCCAGCAAAGCTGCTAACCACAAGGCAAAATGAGATATTAAAAGTAACATTGCAAGATGCTTAGGCAAGCATTTTCCTAACAATGGAGTAGTGTTGTAAAGATATATAGCTAATTGTGTAAGAAAAACAAGATGCAGTCCATCAGCTATCATCAGGAGACAGAGCAGAAGTAAGACCTTGGAGATGAAGAAGGAGTCAGCAAGAAACAGCAAGTGACCAGGAAGCTGGGTTCACAGTCTTGAGCATGTACTCATAGCAAAAAGTCATGTAAATAAATGAAATGCATAGGCAATTCCATGCTAATGAAGTAAACAGTAAACAGAGGCGGAGATTGAGATAGGAGGAGCATTTTTCATCTGCATTATTGTTCCAGGTGACAACATATTAAACTTGGTTTGAGGATTATTGTTTCAGTGTTACAAGCAACAATGTTTTACATAGCCTTATGCTTTTAGAACAGGCGGGGTTGGAAGGGAAATGTGAATGGTAGCAGTTTCTCCTTTTGTGCTTAATTTTTCCCTTCCAAGGTACAACATAAGGCTGCAGCCATTACTGGGGGATCATCATTCTGATGCATTCTCTTTGACCATCCCTCCTCTCCATAACTATTGGCTGGTACTTTTAAAAGCTGTAGACAAATGACTTTCCAGGTAAAAAAAAATGGATTTGAGCTTCAGTCGGGCATTTTTCTGTCCCCTTATCTAATCTTCAAAGAAACTGTGATTGTGTAATTTATCTAAAATTTATTTTCCTGTGTAAGAACTAAAAAGACTGTCTAACTATTTAAGCTACAGCTAATGAACTATGTTGCAGTGAGATTACCTTTCAGTCTCCAGTTATAAGACATCAAGTGTAGAATTAAATAGAAAAGCTGAAATATGAGGGAAAAGCAAAAATATTCATAAAAGCTTTAAATATTTTTCAGATCAATAATCTGACACTTTGAGAACCTCAGTGCACCATACTCTGAACAGTGAAGTGTCAAGAAAGCGGAGAGAAGTCTTAGATTGCTGAGTGTGCCAGGGGACACTCTCTCACCATTCAGTTCTTTGTTTGGCTTTGATAGTGGTGATTCTTGTAACCACTCTTGTAACAACACTTATTGGAAAGGAAAAAGCCCTGGTCTAACTGAAGTCAATAGGAATATTTGACAGGTTTTCACTGTGTGTCTATTATTAGTTCTATAAATGGACTGGATTCCTTGGGTAACACAATATGGTGTGATTATCCTGGTTCATTTGATGTTGTTTTAAAAAATAATGCCTTCCCACAACACCAAAAAAATTGCCAGAGCTGTGTGGCTACAAGTCCATGTGAAGCCCAGATGAGAATCTGATCAGATTATCAGCCTTGTAGGTGCTGTGTTTAGACCAGGTTCTCCCAAACATAATTAAAACTCCAAGCTTAATATGTAGAATACATTTTCATTGTTTTGCTGCAAATTCAAAAGACAGCTTTTAAAAAAAACCAAAACACCTTTAAATAATTCCAGTTGAAAGTGGCGTGTGGGGAGTATGGATAAATTCTTTTAGATAGAAAAGTGTTTTATGTAAATTTCTGTGTTATATCACTGTCTGGTACAAAACTGCAGGCAATATTTATCACTCTTGGTAAGTCCACCATACACTGAGTGGAATGAAAGGTGATTGGGTATTTGTTTGTTGTTTTGCACTGATGGCCTCTTATCTAATATCTTCTATTAAGTAATGTACTCACTGCAGTAATATCTGGGAACTGTATGTACAGTGAAACTAACTATCAATTCCATCTTCCAGTTTCCCATCACCATATAGTTTCACAGAATCATAGAAAATTAGGGTTGTAAGGGGCCTCAGGAGGTCATCTAGTCCCACCCCCTGCTCAAAGCAGGACCAGCCCCATGTAGATCATTCCAGCCAGGGATTTGTCAAGCAAGGTCTTAAACCTCCAAGCATGAAGATTCCACCACCTCCCTAGGTAACCCATTCCAGTGCTTCACCCCCCTCCTAGTGAGAAAGTTTCCTAATATACAACCTAAACCTTCCTTGCTGCAACTTGAGACCATTGCTCCTTATTCTGTCATCTACTCCTACTGAGAAAAGTTTAGCTCCATCCTCTTTGGAACCACCTTTAGGCAGTTAAAGGCTGCTATCAAATCCCCACTTTGGTCTTTTCTTCTCCAGCCTGAGAAGCCCAGTTCCCCCATCCTCTCCTCAGAAATCATGTTCCCCAGCCCCTTAATCATTTTTGTTGCGCTTCACTGGACTTTCTCCAACTTGTTCATACCCTTTCTGTAATGGGGTCCCAAAACTGGAGACAGTACTCCAAATGTGATCTCACTAATGCAGAACAGAAGGCAATAATTATTTCCCTTGATCTGCTGGCAATGCTCCTATTAATGCAGCCCAGTATGGTGTTAGCTTTCTTGGCAACAAGGACACATTGCTGACTCATGCCCAGCTTATTGCCCACTGTAACCCCAAGTCCTTTTTGTAGAGCTGCTGCTTAGCCAGTTGGTCCCAAGCCTGTAGCAGCATGTGGGATTGTTCCATCCTAAATTCAGGACTTTGCACTTGTCCTTATTGAACCTCATGAGATTGCTTTTGGCCCAATCCTCCATTTTGTCTAGGTTGCTCTGAATTCTAGACCTACCTTCCGTTGTATCTACTACATCCTCCAGCTTGGTGTTATCCATGAATTTGCTGAGGATGCACTTCATCCCATCTTCCAGATCGTTAATGAAGATAGTGAACAAAACCGGCCCCAAAACTTACTCCTGGGGCACTCCACTTGATACCGCCTAGCAACTAGACCTCAAGCCATTGATCACAACCCAAAGAGTTTGACGATCCAGCCAGCTTTCTATCCACATGGCAGTATGGGTTGGATGAATGGACTGCATCCGGTTGCTTGCAAGAATGCTGTGGGAGGCTGTATCAAAAGCCTTGCTAAAATCAAGGTAAATCACATCCATTGCTTTCCCTACATCTACAGAGCCAGTTATGTCATCATAGAAGGCAGTCAGGTTGGTCAGGCATGACTTGCCCTTGGTGAATCCATGCTGACTGTTCATAATCACTTTCTTCTCCTCCAAGTGCTTAAAAATGGATTCCTTGGGGACCTGCTACATGATTTTTCTGGGGACTGAGATGAGGCTGACTGGTCTGTGGCTCCCCAGATCTTCATTCTTCCCTTTCTTAAAGATGGGAACTCTATTTCCCCTTTTCCAATTGTCCAGGACCTATCCCAATCACCATGAATTTTCAAAGAAAATGGCCAGCAGCTCTGCAATCACATCAGTCAATTCCCTCACCACCCTCAAATACATTGTATCTGGACTTGAACATGTCCAACTTCTCTAAATAGTCCCAAACCTGTGCTTTCACCACTGAGGGCTGTTCACCTTCTCCTCAAACTGTGCTGCCTGGTGCAATAGCTTGGGAGTTGACCTGTTTGTGAAGACTGAGGTAAAAATGGCCTTGAGTACATCACATAAGCATTTTCCTCCTCATCTGTCACTAGGTTGCCTCCCCCATTCAGTAAGTGTCCCACATTTCTCTGACCTTCCTCTTGTTGCTATCATATTTGTAGAAATCCTTCTTGTTACCCTTCATGTCCCTTGCTAGCTGCAACTCCAATTGCACTTTGCTGTCCTTATTTCACCTCCTTTCTCAAAGGGGATACTCACAAGTATCCTTTCAACTGAGTTTTCTGGGTCTTTTTATTCTGTTACTTTTCTTGGGATCTGTCTGCAAACTTCAGTAAAAATAAAAGTAACAGTGGGGAATTTATGTGTGCTCCCTACTTTTGAGGACTTTTTGGAGCAGTCTGCTAAGATAGGAGATTTCTGATAGGGGCAGTTTCTTGAATAGGCTTGATTATAGTTTGGAAAGGGATTTTTCGGTTGTTCCCATAGCTTGAATCTGTGTCTCTGAACCCCCTAGGCTGTTCTAAGGAGTGAACATAAAGACTAGTTTATCTTGCTTCTGATATTTTCATGCTCTGCTCTTTGGACAACATATTAATAGCAGTTTTCACACAGGAACTGCCACAATTCCTGTTCTGAGACTTAGGGAACCCAAATCTAAACCTGTCTTTAGACCTGGAGAAAAAATGCTAGTGCAGCAAATGCTGCTACATCTATATACTCTGAAATCTAACATGATGAAGTGCTCAGTCCAGAACTGTTGATACCACTATTGAGAAACTCTTGCTACTCCTTATATTCAGCTGCTAGCTCATCTATGTCCAATATCTACATTTATCTCCCTTATAGTGTTGGTTACCTGGGCAATGCTTGGATGTTGGGTGCCAGAGTCTATTTTGTGTTAAGACTTTCTGAAGCATACATCTGATTGTAGACATTAAACAAAGGTACTGACTTCAGGAACAAGACAGAGACTAGAAAAATGTGCCTAAAATTAACATCCTGCTTTCATCTATAATGGACCAGTTTGAGAGGTGATATATTTTTACTCTAGCTTAGACTTCCATGCACTGGTGCTATGAGGGTGTGAGATTGCTTAAGTTGCTGTAATGGATATGCCAGCAGAAGATGCAAGAAGGTAGAAGTTGAAGTAGCGCTCCTTAGTTTTTAGTGTATACTTCTGTGTACCCTTCAGTTCCTTGGCATGTAAATGAGACCAGTGTTGGCTGTGCATATGTTGTGCAAGTGGATATGTAGGGTTCAGCAGAAGTGTAAAGTATGCTCACTTGCACATCATCTCACCTCAGAATTTGCTCCATAATTAATAATAATAATAATAATAATAATAATAATGTCTTCCTCTATCATGGTAATCTAGAAACAGCTAGAACCTTTTTGTCAAGCATGCCACAGACTAACTCCAATACCCTCCTGGATTTTCACTCCAATCGCTTTCCTGCTGTCCAGTCCACAGCTTTGCTTTCTGCTCCCTGCTGTGTCTGTTGCTGTGTTATCTGCTTCTTCCCTGATATGCCACATGGCCACAGACCACCCCTGGCTTAGAATAAACTGCCTGTCTTCCTAGTTTAACAGCAGTTTGTATCCAAAATGGTAGTCTGGTTAGGGATTAAATACCAGTCACATCTTTGATGTGGCTGTAGGCAAATGGTTCCTTTTCAGTTGTAAGATGAAGATTCATTATTAAAGCCTCATTTAATTTGCCTCAGTTAATGTCAAGCTATAGTCTTGTTTAGATTCCCACGTGAGTCTTGTACAGATTGTATAAATAGTGCTTTCAAAATGTGGCTGCTGTTCAATGTTCTTCTGCACAGTTTAGTTGTGACAAATTGGCACAATGCAAAATACCTGCCAGGCATCATCAAATTATCCTGCACAGACAGTCTAGACCAGTGTCCCAGCTTTGCATTACACATTCTATAGGTGTAGCTTCACACTTTCTTTTTCAGAGCTCCCAGGGATACTGAAATTCAGAGGCTTATTAAGGGCACTTTGATCTGACTCCCTTATTAAATCCTGCGGCAGTGTGTGATGCTTTAAAAGAGCGAAAAGGTCTGTCTCAGCTGCTTCAAGAGAAAGATGTCCTCATTAGTCAAAACTAACAGGCTGCTTCCCAGGTAAATTTCATGCATTCATTGCATCAAAGAATTCCCCAAAGACACTGTCCTTGCTGTAATCAGACTAAGCCAGGATGGTAGATTTCATGCTGTTGAGATGCAGTGCATTTTGTGCACGACTAAACTAACAAAAGAATAATACTCAATTTATTCACCACCTCAGGGAAAATTTGGGAAAGAGTCTGATGTGATTTGGCCTTCACAATAGGGAGGATCAAGTTTAAATTTCATTGCCTCCAATTCTTGGCTCAGTGATGTGCGTGGAAAGCTTTGATGAAAGCGAAATGTCCTATGAGGCAAGGCTTTGTTTGAGACACTGTTGTGTGGATTTCTGGGAACTGGAAAACGGAAATTAAAATCAAAACTAGACAAATGGTAGACAAGTAAGGACCTCAGGGGGTCATCTAGTTCACTACCCCTGCTCAAGACATGAAAAAAAATTGGTTTCTGTTAACCAATCCCTTTTTCCCATTTAAGAAAAGGACTAGTCTCTGAACTAGTCCGCTACTCCAGATTGGTTGGTTGGATTACCTTCAGTATCTCCAAGTTCATGGATGGGCACTACATTTGTAGTCCTTTTAAGTGCTACGAAAAGTGAGTGTTTGAGTGACTTGAACAGCTGTTCGAGTGGCTTGTTGTGGGGAAAAACACATGATGGTGCCATGAAGCAATGTTAACTCTTTCCAGCAGCATCTTCTCACCTGTGCTCAATTTTTACCAACACATGTAACTTCTGTAGAGCTATGTGTAGTGCCACAGGGCATGGCTCTGCCAACATCCCAGAAGGCTCCTTGAGCCCTACCCCAACCCCAGTGCTCCCGGGAGTCTGTCTGTCTCAGCAAATTCTACTGCTCCATGGAGGTGGGAGCTAGGTTCACAGGTAGCCATGTGAATTTTCTGCTCAGCACCATCTTTCTTTACAAACAGGATAAAATCCTTCCTGCTCAAAAAACGCAATAGGAATCTGTCCTCAAACTTCATGCTATGCAGAAAAAAAACATATTCATGTTGCATCAGAATTCCTGGTATTGTCTTTGAGCCAAGGAAAAGTAATGAACAGCAACTCATGTGTGGAACCTGTGTATGGGTACTTCAGAAAGTCAGCTTTCAGCTTTTATCAGGGTAAATACCACTGCTGGGGTGAAGGGGGACTCTTCAGTGCCTCATCTGAAGCAGAGGTCATGTCAGACCCCTGTGGGGAAGTGCCATAGGTGTTGAATAGCTGATTTAATTTATAAAAGCTACAACTGGGGGAAGTGCCAGTGCATCTCCTGAATTGGAGCTAGTGTCAGAACCCTGCCCCTGCTGCTGACCGCTGTGAGTTGACAACATAGGTGAATCATAGTGCCAGCATCCACTGGATAACCAAGGATGCCTCTTGCACTGCATTTCCCATGGTAGACTCACCTACACTGAGCTAGTTGGCAAACCAGAGATCATGGCCAGGGTCTCAATTTTGTTTGCATAGAGGTACATGGCACTGAGTGCCAGCCCTCACAGGAGCTTATTGAGCTCTCTGAAGAAGTGATGTCAGGCCTTGACTTTGTGCTGACGGAAGTACAGCACATGCGGGACCTGTTGGTGTTGGATTGGAAAGCCTAGGTCACGCAAGAAGTAGGGATTCATTGCAGGCTGGAAGTGAAATTTATGAGCCTTTGGCAGTGGAATCTGAATAGGTGCATGTTGCCTCTGCACCACAGCACAAGGGTGGGCATAGCAGGGACACCTGTGGGGTATCCTGGGTGGCCAGGTAATCAGCACTTTCATTTGTGCTCTGCTCTCCTAAGGGTAGAAACAGGCAGTAGAAAGCCAGAGGAGGGAGGCAACAGCAGCAGGAGAGCAATGGAGGGGGCCTGGGTGGCTGCAGATGAACTTGTCAGGGGCCAGGTGTGGCTGGTTGGCTGCCAGTTTGGACACCCCTGATTTAAGAAGTATAAAGTCAGCTACTGGCAGAGGGTAGCAGTTGAGGGAGCCAGAGCCCAGGCTGAGTGTGGTGGGAGCTCCCTGGACATTGGCCCACCGTTGAAGGTGGTTTCATAACACACTCATACTGACACTAATCCATATTAATGAGTGGTTGCTTACTGCATGATATACCTTGTACAACTTGCAGGGCTTACTATAGGTTTAGCTGGAATAAATTTTCATGAGTGGTTTGAGAGAGTAGAGTGATGGATTGCTCCTCTGGTCTGCTAATATTATACTTTTAAAACCTGGGACATTCTACAAGATTGGAAGGAATGGTAAAGTTCTGACAATATTCAAAATGGCAAGTGGGGTGCCCAGTTAATTATAGGTCATCAGCTCTACATGAATCCTAAGCAAAACCACAGAACAACAGATGGAATTCAGTTGATCAAGAATTAACAAATGGGCATGTTATCAGGGGAAGCTGAGTTGGTTTTATGGGAAGCAAGTTTTGTCAAACAAGCCTGACTTCCTTATTGATTATAGATCTGGTTGGTAAAGGTAAATGAGTAGATTAAATTTGTTTTGTGTTTTGCTTAATACCACATGACATTTTGATTACAGAACTAATAACGCTATGTAGTATTGATAAAACATGCTTTAAGTGGACTAAGAATGGGCTAACGTACCACTTAGAAAATGCAAAAAACAGTCAGTAATGTGGATGATAGTTATCACTGGGAAAGAAAACATGCAAAATACAGGAATCCTGATAAGTAGGAATAAGGACATAGATGCATCATGGCTAATGATGATCTCTGTGGAACACTATTTATTCCTTGCTAATTTTCTGTCATTGAAACCACTTCAAGCAAATGTAAATGAGTATAATTTGCTCCAATAGATCTTCCAAGTCTCTCTCACTTGAAGGGAGGCACCCTCCTTCTGCAATAATTTTAAGGAGTATAAATGCCCCATGCTTTACCACCAGCTTGTGCAATGAGTTTTAATGACCCACTTAGAATCTTACTTTGAAGTTCTTTTCTGCAATCTCTTGCATTCAGTATGCCCCAGCTTGATAAACAAAATCTGCTCCAGTACATCATGCATAAACCCTGAATGTTTTTTACATCCCTGGTTAACCCAACATTTAATAGAACTCCATTTTAATAGAACAGACATTCAAAAAGCCTGATGAGGAATCAGTCTGTTACACAGCTTTCTCTAAGTGGTGTAGTTTAGATTGGTAGTGAACAGAATACACGTTCACCCTTGGTGGTGGGGTAGGGGAAGGCAAATCTTACACTGTGTAGTGGTAACACCATTTTTAAAGCAGTCTGTGTATGCTGAACTTCTGTTCTGTTATGGGTATAGACCAGTTTTATATACTGAACTTCTGTTCTGTTATTGTATAGACTGGAGCAGGCAAAATACGGCTCGTGGGCCAGATCTGGCCTACCAGGCCATTCTATCCGGCCCGCAGGGCCCCTAAAATTTTTAGAAAACTAATTTTTATCTACTCCTGTGTGCCTGTCAAAGATGACAGGCAGCCAGTGAGTAGTAGGACCCAGGGGGAGCCTAAGGTAGGACTCAGCTGCTGAGGAGCAAGTCTAGCCCGGTTCCACCCCACCCCTACTCCCCCACTCCCACCCCGAGTCCCAACCAGAAGCCTCTGTGGCTTGTGACCTTGAGACCCTGGCACTATTCCCTGCCTCCCTCCATCTGAGTGGAAAGTAAGATAAGATTGGACAGAGAGAGGGGTGGGGGACACCGTGATGACCCACCCAGCAGCTGGGAGCTGGATGGTGCTTGCTGGGCCAGTTCGGAGCTGGAGTGGGAAGCAGTGGCTGGGGGGATGGAGGGAAGCAACAGTGGCAGGGGGGCCATGGGGAGTGGCAGGGACTGCAGGAACCAGCACGGGGACTGGCGGGGACTGTGGTAAGTGGTGCAGGGAGAAGCAGGGGGTATGGTCATGGCAGCAGTGAGCAGTGGGGGCTGCGGCCATGGGGAGCATTGTGGCAAGAAGCAGGGGCTGTGGCCGCAGTGAGCAGCTGGGGCAGCAGTGAGTGGGGTGGGCTGTGGGGATGGGAGCCATGGGGAGCAGAGTGGCAAGCAGCAGAGGCTACAGCCATGGCAAGCTGCAGGGGCCATGGTGAACAGCAGGGGCTGTGGCTGCAGAGAGCAGTGCGGTGAGCAGCGGAAGCTGCGGCTGCAGCAAGTAGTGGGGGCGGAGGTTGCAGCTGCAGGAAACAGTGGGGGCTGTGGCAGCAGGGGCTGCAGAGAGCAGCGTGGCAAGCAGTAGGGGCTGCAGGGAGTGGCAGGGGCCATGGAGAGTGGCATGGCAAGCAGCAGGGACTCTGGCCTGGGTGGAGTGGCACAGCAAACAGTGGGGGCTGTGGCCACAGTGAACAGCGGGGGCGGGGTTTGCAGCAGTGGAGGCCATGGCAGCGGGGGTCTCAGGGAGCAGTGCAGCAAGCAGCAGGGACTGCAGCTGTGGTGAGCAGCGGGGGCAGCGGCATGGGGAGTGGCGGGGGCTGTCGCAGCGGTGAGTGGTGGGGGCTGCAGCAGTAGGGAGTGGTGGGGGCTGTGAAGAGTGGTATGGGGAGTGGCGGAGGCTGTGGGGTGTGGTGGCAGTTGGGGAAGTGGCAGGCAAGCGTGCGGGAGGGAAATGGTGGCAATGAGCGGGTGCAGAGCCCATGTAGGTGCACCGGCAGGAGTGTAGAATCTGTGTATGGGGTCTGCCTGGCTGCATTGTGTGAGGCTCATATGTAGTCCGCAAAAGCCTCATGTAGTGGAGTCGGCAGCCCAGCCCTGTCTCTCTTTCTCTCCCAGCCCGCCCACCATACCGACACCCTACCACACACACACATGCACGCACACACACTCCCCAACCACACCCCGCCATATACACCCTCCTTACCACCCACACACAACATACTGTAGGTCTGTTTTTGAGCTATTATGCGGTGACTTCTAGATACACTTTGTAAACACACAAATCAGTACAAAAATATTTTAAAATAAAATTAAAATAAGATATACAAAAAAATAAAACATCTATTATATGATTTGGGTTTTTTTTTTTCTGGTTTCAAGATTGCAGCACCTTTCCTCCCATAAGGAGTACTTCTAGGGCAAGGGGAGGGACTTCTCATGGTAAAGGTCAGGGGTCGGGGGTAGGACTTCCAGTTCCGGTATGGCGAAGGGGGGCAACTCATGTGGCCCTTGACATCTCCCCAAAACTTGGTAAGCAGCCCTTCACCCAAAATAATTGCCCGCCTCTGGTATAGACCCATTTCTAATCACTTATACTGGCAAAAGTGTAATGTCTGTACCTGGCCTTTGAGACCTTCAGTGCCCTGTGGAATAACTTGCTATAATGTGGAGGTTTGATAGACTGCACCATATATATTTTTTAGCACTCTGCAGTACTTTCCCAGTTGCTGACTATGCTGCATAATTTTAATTTAGCAAATATTGGTAAGCAAATATTTTTGCTCAATTTGGGGGAGTGGGGGAGGAGGGGGTTGGGAGGAGTGGAGGTCTAGATACTTTTCAACCCTGAATTTGGAAGGAACCAGAGCATGAAGTAAAAAATATGGTAGAAAGGATTTTAATTAAAAAAAGCAAAAAAAAAAAAGCTAGGAAATCATGGTTGGTTTGTTAACAGCAAATGTAGGGCCTACATTTAAGAGGGGAAGAGGGAAAAATGATTTGTGAAACTACAGACCAAACAGCACATTATTGAAATCAGACTGAAGTCTTTATTTGAAGTATGTTTTTGAGTTTTTTCTTTCACCTTGGTGGCCAACCTCCATTTCCATTCTTTATGTCCTAAAAGCTTTATTAAACTAAAGCAAGTTATTGATTTTAGTTTTTAGGTAAGACTTAGATTACTTCCAATCTGTATCTTCTCTTCACTACATAGCACCATACTATCTACATATTCTTACTTATATGCCTAAAGGACCTTTTCCTATTTGTTTTCAACGCTCCCTGCCAAGGTCTAAGCAAGCTAGACTTTCAGAAACTTGTCACTTTTACTCCTACTCTTCCTGTCCTGCACTGCAAGATGGCTTTTATTTGCTAATTAACCCCTTTTCTATTCCTGGTTAACTCTCTCTCTCTCTCTGTCTCATATATATCAGGGAAGAGGTGGGGGGTCTCAAGCAAAAAACAGATCTAACATAATCAACAAATTTCTCCACCAATTCCCATTTCATTTAAGAATAGCTGTGCCCTACCATTATTAATAGCATTTGCTATCCTATCTATATCTGGGAAGTTAGTCTACCATCATAACTCAATTTCCTGGAATCTCTCTCTCTCTGGGGGCTCCAAAACACTCTTAGTGCTCTCCTATTAGAACTGCTAACCATCCTCCCCAAACATATTTAATTCTGTTTTAATTCTCATTTCATAGTCTTCAGTTGTTAAGGTACAATACTATCCTGTCACCTTACCTTTTACTTTTCTCTTTTATGAACAGTTCAAGCCTTTAATGCTTGTGTTCCAATCATGGTTGCTATTCAGCTTTGTTAATTATCCTTATCCCTTGTGGCATAATAAAAAAACAGAGTCTTTCTATTGACTTCAGTGAAATTTGTGTGTCAAGTCTGAAAAGCCCACAAAAAAGAATAGGTTTTGCTTAAGGCAAGTGAGATGTAATAGGATGACACCAAGACCTCACAACCATTAAGTCTTACTGGAAGTGTGACTAAAACTTTTCCATATAGCAAATGACTTTTCTTTAGAACAAAAAACTCTTCCACTCAGCAGGAGAAACTGATTCCCAGATGCATCTTGGGACCTCTTATAAATTACCTGCATGAAATGAAAATGACTTGCTCTCAATTAGTTTCAGTTATTTTGAACACACGGATCCAAACAAATGGCCAGATGTTTAGACAAGTCCCATCTGCTCTGGATTCATTGGCTAAGGAGAAGTATTTCAGGTAGTACAGTATTTCCATTCATTACATATAAACAGCATTATTCATTCCAAGAATCTGCTTAATATTTTTTCCTACACATCTTTTTTATTATTCTGCTGAAACCCTTTTGTATAAGCTTGATGTCATGTGGGCTGTCATCACTGCAATACTTCTACCATGGCAACCCATTACTTTACAGAGTTGCAAAGTGTGGATGAATGTGGCACTGTCCCTGTGCATATTAAGTTTTAATTTAGGTCAGTAGTCAATGTTGCCAACTAACAAAGTGCAGTGGCAGACTGGCACTGACATTTATACTGGAGGGACATGAGCTTGCACCAAGGCATTTATGTAGGTATTGTGTTGGAAATCGGTATGCATACTTTTATTTTAAGTTGTATTTTAACATTGTGGATTTTAACTTTAGGTTTGTTCTATTATTTTTTATTGTCACTTATAATGTAATTGTGGGTGAGCTCAGTTTAAAAAAAACAAAAGAAGAACATCCAGGTTTTTAAAAGAGCCTGGATTCCTATAGCAGGGCTGGATTGGATGCAGATGGTGGCAGAGCATTCTGAAAAATCTGGCTATTTCATTTAGGTGCCTTAATGGGAATTAAATAAATCTGTATAATATGATCTGGGCTTATTTTCTTTCATAGTATAAAACAAATTTTGGCAATGGAGCAGAAGATACACAGGGGTTTATGCTCTCCTCTGTGCAGAGTTTACTTGTTTTTTTACATAATGGCCTAGTACAGAACTCTCTAACAGAGCAGTTGTGAAGGTCTGAGATTCCCTGGGCATGTCTACACATTACCCTATGGTGACGTAATGATGCACTACATTGCCATATGGAGTGCTACAGCAAAGTAGTGATCACATAGGTCTACATGTGATTGGCAGCTACATAACCATAGCAGCATGCTCCCCAATTATAGCGCACTGCTATGGTGATGTAGCAGTGAAATCTAACTGTGCGCTGCATGCATGGTGCACTATAGGCAGTTACTACGCTGTGCTTTAGCATTTTTGAAAGGAAGTACTAAAGCACAGCCCCGTAGCAACATCACCACATGGCAACATGTATATGCACCCCCTGTGGTGTTCAGAGTGGTTGCTAAGTTCCCTTGAACAAGGTCAAACCTGATGGGCTTTCAAGTTTTAAAATTGTATCTGAGGCTGGAAGTAAATTCTGTGGATTGGATTGGTTGCCCTAGTGTTATTGGAAGTCAGAACTGAACCTAAAGACTTGCAAGATACTCTGTGAGTAAGTAGAACTTGTCATAATCACTGAAAGGGTAGTACAGGGTTTCTTAAAGGCATTAATTACAATTGTCAGTTATCAATTATATTCCTTTTTACTAAAAGACTGCAATGACACATTACACTTAGATCATACTAAGGGCACTTAAAATGCAAGTGTCTGCATATTAAAGCTCATTAACTCACATTAAGTCTCCTCTTGAGTGTCTCCAAAGTTATGCCACTTCGGGTGAGGGGTATCTCTGGGCTGTGCTACCTAGCTCACATTAAGGTAACTTCGTCTGCTCCATGGAGATAAAATGAGAAATTTGCAATCCTTTAGCATCCCAGGATGCCATGCTCCCCAAAGTAGCCAGGATAGAGCCTAGGTGTCCTGGCTCCTAGCCATGTCTCTGCTTTCTAACCCTTTAGTGGCAAGTCAGAGTTATGCATGCAAGAAATGGTGTTAACACTCAGCATGCAACTGCTCACAGCGAGCATGTCTACACGTGTCATTTAATGCGCAATAGCCCAATTTAAGATGCATTAAGGGTGCACATCTACATGTGCAAGCTATCACAGAGTTGTTTGTATGTCACTTAGAAGTTTGTTGGCTCAGTATGACTATTGTTTAAGAAATCCTTTGCAAAATTAGCAAGAACATTTCCATCCCAGATACAAACATTGTGCCAACTTATACCACAATGATTGTAGTGTTGGCAAAAATGGTTTTTTTTGCCCCACATTAAAAGAAAAACAAAATAAAACTCAAGCTTCCAACAGTACTAAAAATACCTTAAGTGAGCTGAATTTAAGAAGCCTGGGTTATAGGAACATGAAACTCTCAAGTGTGTGCGTGCGTGCGTGCGTGCACGCCCTTTTGCATTTCTGCCTCATAGATCTAGCAAAGAAGTTAAGCCCTATAGCAGTGGTTTTAAATTTTTATAGACTCCAGGCATCCTTCACTAGCCTCAAGACACCCCTTAGAAAATGCCAGCTCTTAGCTTTCACTCTTGTCTTCACTATAGAAAATATATAGAGTGATTTTTCTGTTGCAAAGACCTCAGAAAGACCACAACAGGTCAGAATATTTTAATAGTATGGATGCCTATTTCAAACTGACACATGATTTGCAAGATAAGCCCAGATGTGTTTGCACACATAGGATTCCATGGCACCTTGCAACACCCTTAAAAGGATCTCAAGGTATCCCATGGTGTCACAGGACCCTGGATGGGAATTACTATCCTGTTGTATTGGTCATCTATACCTATTCAAATATTGTCTCCCCCATATTGCTCCAAATTTTGAGCTTTAAAATAACAATATAAGCAGACTTGAACTGCTTCCTAGAGCTATTTTGATTTTGTTTTGTTTTTATTATTTTTTCCATGTTCTGTGGAAAGTGGGTCAACACCAGTTTGTGTGGGAACATCTCAGGTCAGCCTCAAATAAATATGTAAATACATCCACTGCTCTGAGGATCTCCACTTACCTTTTTCTATGCCACTTCCCCTCCACCCTTTCTCCCTCAGCCTTCTCTCTGTTGTGGGAAAGTACTATTCCACCTGCCTTCCCTGAACAGATCGTATAGGTAGATGTCCAGATCATGTTCTCTTTGTTTAACATCTAGCCCTTTATGAGTCACTACATGTTGCCCCTAAGTCATCAGCTTTGTGCCCTATTGCACACACAATCTCCTTCCTAGTACCTCCTTATTCTCCTCTGCCCAACATAGGCTGCTTACCATGACTCAGGGGTTACCATCTTCCCTAAAGCCAGCCTGACCTCAGGAACAAAAGAGAGAGAAGCCTTAACTAACCAGGTTGCATACTGACTTTTTAACAGGTTAGCTGTCTTTGGAGGCAAGGCTAGGCATCAGACAAGGGTGATCCCTTTGTGACAGTGAATTGAGCACCAAACTGATGTCAGCTGCAAAAAGACCTGCAGACCTGTGGCAGAACACTTCAGCCTCCCTTGGACACTCCATTGATGACTTGAGGTGGCTGTTCTCAGTCAACGTATCAAGCTGAATGGGAAATTGCAGAAAAAGAAATTATCCACAGACTGGATTGTGTTAAATATGGTTTAAACAAGTACTGTGGATTCTTACCCAATTACCTGCATTAGCTTTTGTGACTCCATTGTTCCTATGGGTTTACTGCATGTTTGCCTCTCCCAGCACTGCCTTCTTCCCTCTCTGCCCCAGCTTCTGCTTTTGTATTCAAATTTCTCTCTCCTTATACACAGCTTTATGTATGTCCTTTCACAGCATCTGATGAAGTGAGCTTAAGCCCATAAACGCTCATGCTACATATGTCTGCTATACATATCTACACATACATATTGTATATCTACTTTATTAGTCTATCCATGCCTTCTACTTGACTTCAGGCTAACACAGCTAGCTACATCTAAAACTTTTATTGACAGTAAGAAGGAACAGGATGAATTCAAAATTCCACAAGATTGAAAGTAAAAATTTCAAAATACTGAATAGCCTCAACAAATGGATACTTTTATTATAAAGCTCATGCTAAAACCATGAAATCTGACAACACTGGAGCACATGAGCAACCCCCTGGGTTCCAATACATACAGTAAAACTCAAAAAGTCAGTGTGGGACACTTTTCTGTGCGTTCTTCATTGAATATTCAGGGGATTGAATTTCACACAAATTGTTTTAAGGGTTAATTTAATCTTGTCCAACTGACTGCTTGTGCCATACATAGTAAAACTTTATGTGAATGTGATACAGAGTTAATATTAACTTTGTACCCAACAAACATTTTGTATTTACTCAAGTCTTCTAAGAATGGGACTTCATATTTTGATTTTGTTTGTGTCTCATGGTGATAATGAAAAGGTCTAAAATGAGCTGTGAAGCCTATGGTATTTTATTCTAGAACTGATTATCTATAACAAGCATTCTTGTTCCACAAATACGATGTAGCCTTGGGAAACTGTACAGATGAGGGAGCAAGGATATTATGGCTTTTGGTATCTCTTTTACTGAGTACAGTGCAGATCTGTTTGCACTTCACTGTCTTTACCGCTGAACAATAGGGCTGTGTGAAACACCATCATTTCATTTTGACATCCATTTTGCCATTTTGAAAGGACAGTGCTTTGTTTTGTCCTTTTGTTTTGTTTCGAAGCACTGTCCCATTTCACTTCGCCAAAACTGTTTCTCTGTTTCAATGTTTCGCCCATAGGCTATAATGGGGAATCATGAAAATGCCTAAAACCTTGTCATTTCTTGCACAATTTGGATGAAAACTGTGGGGATGGTATCCCATTCTGAGGGCATGAAGACTGCAAAGTTTCAAGGAGATAGGTGAAGAGGTTTCTGGGAAACTGCACCTCAAACTGTTCAAACCAAAAGTCCTGACACTTGCCGGCAGCAGCAGCCTTCTCTCATCCAGCATGCAGATCCAGGGGCTTGCACCCCTGGGAGAAATCCAGCACAGCCCAGCAGCCCTCTTGGGGGTGTGAGCCCCCAGATCTGTGCCCTGGTTGAGAGGAGGCTCAGGCTGCTTCCACCTGGGACCGGGGTGGGTGCGGGCTGTGCCCAGCACCAGAGAAGATTGCTGCAGCCTAAGCCTCCTCTCATCCAGTACAGAGTGGGGGCTTGCACCCATGGGAGGACTCCAGCACAGCCCAGCAGCCCTCCAGGGGGTGTGAACCCCTGGATCTGCTCTAGATAAGAGGAGGCTCAGGCTGCTTTTTCCACCTGGGACTGGCGCTGGGCGTGGGCTGTGCCCAGCACCAGTCCCAGGTTGCAGCAGCAGTCTCCTGTCATCCAACATGCAGATCCAGGGGCTTGCACCCCTGGGAGGAGTCTGGCACAGCTGGCAGCCCTCCCAGGGGTGCAAGCCCCTGGATCTGTGCCCTGGATGAGAGGAAGCTCAGGCTGCCTCTCCCACCAGGGACCAGAGCCCCCCACTTGCCTCTCTGCTCCGCTACAGCTCCCCACTTGGCCAGCACCTGGCTCCAGTCCCCCTGCATGGACCCCGTTGCCCCTTGTGGCCCCCAGTCTGCTGCAGTCCACCCCCCTGCAGCTTACCAGCAACAGCAGCCATGCTCTTGGCCTTGTGGCACAGCCCCCCTGCATGGTGGAGGGCAGCACGCCCCCAGCCACCAGGCATCTACACAGCCTCTGCCCTGGTGCACTGCTGCAGCCTATGACAGTGTGGCACGGTGTGAGGCCATATGCTTTCAGGCATCTCTGAGCTGTCACCTGGGGCTGCGTGCTGCTTGTGGGGACCGCTGGCCACACCAGCCCAGGTCCTGCATGCAGAGAAGTGGCCCAGCCAGACAGTGCAGGGCTCATGGATGCAGGACCCTGGCCCATGTGGCCGGCGGTCCCCGCAAGCAGCATGCATCCCCAGGTGACAGCCTGGAGCTACCCAAAACCACACAGCCCCGCGCCACGCTGTGCCATGCCAAGCTGGGCCACAGCAGCATGTTGTGGTAAGGGCTGTGAGGATACCTGGCGGCTGAGGCCGAGATGTGCTGCCCCCTGCCATGCAGGGGAGCTGTGCTACAAGGCCAAGAGTGCAGATGCTGTTGCTGGTAAGCTGCAGGAGGGCTGCAGCCAGGCAGGGGCTGTGCAGAGGGGCCTGGGATGGGAGTGGGTGGGGGAGCTGCAGGTGGGTGGGGGAATGTATGGGTGGGCTGGAGTCAGGCGCAGGCCAAGCAGGGGCCTGGAGCCAAGCCAGGAGGCAAGCCAGGGGAGAGGCAGTCCCTGGTCCCTGGTGGGAGAGGCAGCCTCCAGTCCCTCATGGGAGAAGCCGCCTGAGCTTCCTCTAGTCCAGGGCACAGATCCAGCAGCTTTCACCCCCCAGAGGGCTGCCAGGCTGTGCCATATTCTGCCTGGGGGTGAGGGCCCCCAATCTGCGTGCTTGATGACAGGAGGATGCTGCTGCAACCTGGGACTGGCGCTGGGTGCAGCCCACACCCAGAGCTGGGAAGATTGGTGCTGTCACTGGCTTGAGGCCACCTCATCCTGTCATCTGGCATGCAGATCCAGGGACCTGCACCCCCCCGGGAGGAGTCTGGCACAGCCCCGCAGTCCTCTTGGGGGCGTGAGCCCCTGGATTTGCGTTCAGGTTGACAGCATACTGTTGCTGCTGTTTGTGGCCAGCATCAGCACAAATCTTCCCAGCACTTGGCGTGGGCTGCACCCAGGACCGGTCAGGCGGCAGCAGCCTCCTGTCATTTGGCACATAGATTGGGGGCCTGCACACCTGGGAGGAGTCTGGCTGCTATGTCTTTTATGCTCGACTCCCACATAGTCTTGTGTTCTTCTCGCTCTGCTGGAGACTAATATGCATCATCTATCTGCCCTGCTGTCCACTATTACAGTCTTTTCTTTATTGTGAAATAATGCATAATAAACTGTTCACATGGTAAAAACCACCTTCGCTGCCTGGTACCAGACTGTATGTCCAAAAAGTTTCTGTATTCTTGATAAGTAAGTCTGTTTTCTTGATAAGTAGCTGCATAAACATGGGATGCATTTCTAATCTAGAGGTAAATCATCTGGGACAGTGACCTGTAGAATCTGTGCTTTATTATAATTATGAATCTCATCCAGTGCCTGTTGAAGGCAAGGCATTCCGCTTGACTTCAGTGAGCTTTGGATCGAGTTTTGGGTGAGCGAATTGAGAGGGGAAGCAATCTTTGAAATTCAGTGACGTTTCTAAACATGCTGTGTAATGTAATCTTAATTTTTTGTCTTAAACTCTAGCTATATAGATTATTTTATTTATAAATGCATTTTCCCAGTTATATTTCATATCTATAATCCCATTTTGCTAGTCATCTCTTGTGTGGGAGTTCAGAGGTAGGAGAAAAAAAGGAATGTATACATTGTAAATGACTGCTTAGATACGGTGTTGGAAATTTTCAGTTCATTGTAACTTTCTAGGTATCTGTTTCTGCAGCTCTCAGGTTTTTTTCCCCAAAGTAATTTGCAATTTTTGATCATGTGTTTGTATGATGGTTTTTCCTTCTTCAGTTCTGACAGACATTATGATGATTGGATATTTAACAGGGGGAGGGGGACAGTTTTTATATGTGGATCATATAAGCCATTTTACTTATTCCTATTTTCTGTAGCAAGAACCCTTTCTTTGTTTACATTGACATCAAACTGGGTCATTGAAAATCACAATATGTGAACCCGTACTGCTTGTATTTTGAAAGAAAATGCCTTGTGCTTTTTCTGTTTTGGAAGGACTAATAAGCCAGTTCCAGATTGAATTTATTTAATATGAGTTTTCTTTTGTTCTTTAATGTTAAAATAAACTACTTTTGCTAAAGCAAACAGATATTGAATTGAGCATTGTGTTTAGTAATTCATTAAGTGTGGCAGCTAGAGTAGGAGACTCATGGTTTTTGTCAGCTTCTTTGAAAAATGTATGTTTGCTTTCTTAATGGAGTTGGAATAGAGGTGGGTGCATGAGATGGGGTGCTGGGTTATTTTTTTGTTGTTTTACTGTAAAGAAAATGTTCTTAAGGGAAAAATGTTGATATGTACATAATTAATTAGTAAGTGTGGCAATTACTAGAAGAGGAAAAACAGGCCAATAAAACAGAAAGGGCTGCAGAGTTTTTTTTTTTTCTTCCCTAGCAAGACATTGGCCAGTTATAGTGACTAAAATAAAATATAGTTTTCTGTTGTTCATTAGCTATGACAGTGGGGGGCTAACTTTTGTTGCAGACATGCTACAATTACTCTCTACCCTCCACAACTGCCACTTTGATCCTCTTCTTCTATCCAGTCTGCTGCTCTGTTTCCTGCTCTCTGTCCTGTCTGTGACTGTGCTGCCTGTCCCCTCCCTTGTCTGGTGCACTGCCTGGGCTACTTGTGGCACATGTGGCTATTATATGCAATACTGTTTCTTTAACTGTTATAAATTTATGTGCCTCCCAAGGCACTGTGTTAGCTTCCAGTTTGGGTTCCTGTTTAGAACTATAAAGCCATAGCCATGATAGTTGTTTTCTCTTCCTGGGCTGTGGAGTCCCAAATATATAATAAGTTTAATAGTAGTTCATGTAAGAACTGTCATGAATAATAGGTGTATTATTCATATTTAAAATGGGAGGCTAAGGCTGAGGTCCTCAGCTGGTGTAAATCAGTCTACTGTATTTTATTTCATACAGCATACACCAGAATATAATACATACCTTATATCTGAAAGGAAAAATGAAGAAAGAAAAAAAATCTTTCCTTGTAGTAACTGAGGAGCAGCAACTAGGCAGTTGAACTTGCTTATTGTTCGGCTCCCAGTAGATCACTGCAGATTTTATTTTGTTTAATCTCTAAGGGGTAGAAGCTGCTCTTCATGTATTTCTTGCTTATAATATGCACTCCAATTTTCAGCAGCTCATATTTGGGAGAACAAAGCGCATATGATAAGTAAGGACATATGATAATACCATAGGCCTCAGTGAAACTGCATTAATTCACACTAGACAAGGCTCTGTTCTAAAAGAGACATGACATGCTTTTAGAGCATTTTGTAATTTAGGAGTTCTTGTAGCAGAGCCAGGTGGGCCAAGAATATAATAAAATATTGCTCTTCCTAAATTAAAATAGAAATTTGTTACTATTAATTTGTATTTGGTGGAAGAGAAGGATATGGTAATTCTCCATTTTACTAAAAGCATTGAGGTATTTAGGAAAATACAGTAAGTTTTAGCACAGTGAGGCTAACTGTGAAGGAGCGAGCATGGGCAAGAGAGCGAGCACGGGTGAGACGATGGGGAACAGGGAGCATCGCTTTTGGAGCTGCTGCCTTTTTAGGATAGAAGCTCTGAGAGATAGAAAGCAGCGGGACATGAGGTCAGAAGAAACTGGGAGAAAAGGGAGAGGAGCCTAAGAAAGAAAAAGGAACATTGAGGGATCCTTCAACAGAACCATGAGGAAGCGAGTTGAGCTTATTTGATTTCAGAGGGGACGGGGGAGGATTCCCGGAAAAGCTCCGAACAGCGTGGGAACATCAGTCTATAACTAAAGAAAAAGGAGAAACAAAAAATAGTCTGGTTTTAAAACAGTGAATAAGAAAAGACAAGGATTTATATTTAAAATGCTCTGTTTATACTAAGAGACTGGGGGTTTCTTGATCATCGAGAAATGCAAGGTTACGTATAAGAGACATCTGATGGAAGACTACTCTATTAGTGTAAATGAACAAATTATGCAGAGAGATCTAAGGAGATAAGTTCTCTGCTAAAGTTGAAAAAGAAAAGGAAAGGAAAAAAGCAAGAAGGCTTCTAGGATTGAGATAGCTCATTAATACTAAGTTTAGTAAATTTATGATGTGTCTGTTAAATAGCAACAGTGTTTTGTGTATGAAGAGTTATGAAATAAGAGATATTTGAAAGGCATGCAATTAACGTCTTCTGCCTGACTTTGTGTAGAATTTGAACAAATCTGTAAAAGAAAAATAAAGAAAAGTAATTGATCTTAACCAAACTGCATTTGAATGTCTACTTCAAGTTCTGGTGTCTATACGAGTAAGTGGATTGAATGATATACAGGCACGTCTCATCTTACACAGGGGTTAGGTTCTGAACTCAGCGCGTAAGGTGAAAATTGCGTATAGTCAAATCGTATATTACCTGCCAGTGATTTGACTAGCGGTGACTGCCTCTGCCTCCAAAACCACCTGCCACTGCCGCGGAGCCATGCTTAGAGCTGCACGGCTGGCGGCAGTAGTGCAGCATGGGGTGGTGGTGGGGATGGCTGCGTGCCGCCCGGCCACCACCATGCTGCCAAAACCTGCCACCGCCACCGCAAACTCAAGCCCTGCCCCCTCCCACCCTGTGTATAGTTGAATTTGCACAAGTTAAAAGCATGTATGATGCGACTGTACTGTATGTAGCCTGCATGTGAGTCCCATTAAAAACTTGCGATAAAAGAAAACTAAAGAAAAATAACCCTCCCTATTAATAACATCTAAAATTAAGATGAATAATAATAACATCAAAGACATGGCGGGTGAGAAAGTCGGGGCATACTGCCAGGTCAGAAAATAGTGGCAGGCACATACAAGGACATCATAAACCGTCACAACACTAACCTTTTCAGCACATGTACAGCAATTAGGTCTGAATCCTCCCAGCATACCACTCTGATCCCTTTCCCTTACCTGGTCTGCTATCTAGCTTTCTGCTCTTGTCATTGGCAATCCCTTGAGTCAGAGATGTTGGCATCAGTTTTCTTGAGGTATGCCTTCAGCCCGTCTTTGTAGCAGTTTCTTTATCCCCCTCAAAACCTTGGGCTGTAACTAATCTGCGAGCTGAGAAACAGGGCATCTGCAATAGTGTCTGGTCCAGCAAAGTTGATGCTTGAGGATCGCTGACTCAACATTGTTAACATTGGCTTCAGCAAGGATGCTGGCATTTGTGTGGCAACCTCCGCATCAAATGGGAAGAGTTTTCTGGAGACAGCATTGGTGAAACCTGTCCAAGCTCTTGATTTCACCATGGTAGGTCACCCACATTTTACATCCATAGAGGAGAGTGAGGATGATGACTGCATTGTAAACCTGGATCTTGGTGTCTTTCCAGAAATCATGATGAATAAAGACATGCCAAAGCAATTTCCCAAAGGAGGTACTTATGCACAAGATCTTGTGCTGGATCTCCTCATTAATGTTCACTTTGAATGAGGTGTCTACCAAGGTAGAGGAAGTGCTCAACTCAGTGAGCACAAGGATGACTGTCAGTATATTGAAGGTAAAGGATGATTGTTTTGAATAATTTGATCTACAAGCAAAAATGTTCCAGATTGAATAATGAACAGATGGAGGGTTTTTCAGTATCAATTCTGGAAGGAAGGTGGTCTTTAAAGAGAACCAGGATGATGGCCAAAATAAATGGAAAACAGAGTTGGGGCCATGATGCATCCTTGCTTGACCCCTGTTTGTATGACAAATGGATCTGTTTGTGATCTGCTACAAAAACTGGCCACAGTCATCTGGTTGTGGTGAAGCCTCAGAACCTTGATGTGATTTTTAGGGCATCCAAATCTGTCCACTACTTTCCACAAGGCTTCATGATTGATGGAATTAAAGGCCTTTGTAAAGTCAATAAAGGTCATATTCAGGTCCAGATCTTGTTCCTAACACTTTTCTTGGACTCTGTGGGCAACAAAGATCATGTCAATTGCCCTATGAGATGGTCTGAAATCACACTGAGATGCCATCAGGACTTCCTCAGCAAGAAGTAGAAGACTGTTCAGGACAATGAGGGCAAGGATTGTCCCTGCTGTGGAAAGGAGGGTGGTACCTTCATAGTCCCTGCACACAGATTTATCTCCTTTCTTGAAGGTAGCCACAGTGTTGGTGTTCCTTGGGTCCCCAGGGATTTCTTCATCATTGCAAATTCAGAGAATAAAATGATGGAATCTCAATACCAGTTACTCACCTCCAGCACTATACAATTCAGCAGGTATGCCATCTTGTCCAGTAGCCTTGTTGTTCCTCATTTCCTTGATGGCACACCAGACTTCTAGGATAGGAGGGTTGGCAAAGGATACCTTTTTGGTGTGTTGGGGGATAGACTTGAGGGTGGCATCCATCACCATTGACTCACTATTCAGGAGTGCCTCAAAGTAGTCTTTCCATCTAGTTTGAATAGATTCATTAGGCGCCTATACACATGCGTACAGACTGCTCTGATATGCTGTAATTACAATGCATTGGAAGAGACTCAATCAAGTCTGCCGGAGCATGGTAATTACTGTGCTCCAGCAGGCTCCAGTGTTACATGTATTAGTGCCCCTGCACTGAAAAGTGGTGGCGGGGTCACTTTAACTAAAGCTCATATGATGATCTTTAGTTAAAACGCCCCCACTGCCATTTGGGATGCTGATACATGTCCAGACACTTTAATTAGAGCATCCACTCCTAGAGCACATCTATAAATGCCCATTGTCTCTGAGGACTGTCAAGCCATTTTGCAATTGCAGAAAGTAGGACTGTGAGAAGTTGGGCTGTAGATGACTTTCATTGCATGGAAAAAATATGCATTTCATATTTGTCAGCATAGAGTTGAATCTCCTTGGCTTTATCTTGCCACCATTGGTTTTTCATTTCCTAGATCTTCCTTTGGCCTTTAGCTTTGAGAAACTGATATGTCTTCTTCTGGTGAGATGAGATGACCTCTTGCAAAACAGGACGATCCCTTCTCTTCTGGTCAAGGAGAGCTTGGATCTCAATGTCACTCTCATCAAATGATTCTTTGTATCAATGAGTGGTATAGCCAATGGGTTCAGCACAGGCCATATGGATGGTTGTTTTGAACCTGTTCCAGACTTCCTCAATGTTGCCTTCATTTGTGGGCAAAGCAGAGAGCTTTTCATTAAGACACGGTAGGGGATCCTTGCAGACCTTCAGGTCTTAAAGAGGTTTGGTGTTGAGAGCCCCTCACATTGCTGTTGGCTATTCTTGGTGTTTTGGAGCAAGCCAGATGTTTATAATGGATCTGACAAGACAGCTATCTGCCCAGCAGTCACTGGTTCCTCACATGGCTCATGTGATATGGACATCCATTTAATCACAGGCTCTAACAATAAAGTAGTTGAAGAAGACTCTATGAACTGAGACCTTGTAGTGGTAAAGAGACTTATATCCCCCAGTGATCCCCAGAACTGTGTTGCCTGAAGTTTCACACTCCTGGCAGGGTCACCAACGGTGAACAGACCTGAAGGCAAGTTCCACACAAACTATGGTACAATCCCAAGTCTTCAGTGGCAGATCAGGTGGAAGAAGATGTTAGGATCTTAAAAGCTGTAAAAACAGAAAAAGTCTGCAGTAAGATTGAGGTTCCTGTTGTCTAAGGTTCTCCCATGCTACTGGGCTCAGATCTCTACCTTTCCAGGATTGTGTGGTTACTGTTTCCATGCATCAGCTTCTTCATGTTAAACCAAGTCATGCACAGGTTTCTACTACAGGGAAAAAACATGCAGTCTTGTACCAACTTTCAAAAGCCCTGCAGTGATGGACCAGTGGTGATGGAGACAGGACTAGTGAATCTGAGTTTTCAGCCATGACTGCATATAGGTGGTGTGTAGGCCATATGTGTATCATAGGCCTGTGCAGCATGGGCTATGGGTAATAGTCTGTGTCATGTTATAACCTAACCTGACCTTGAGCTATGTAGAGATGATATAGGTTAAGCATGCACTGTAGACGGTGATTGATAAGGTGCATTAACATAACACAAGGAAGTGGAAAAGGGTTAGCATATCCCCAAAACATAACCAAATATCAAAAACTCTGTGTTAAGCATGAACCCTGGTTAAACAGCTTTGGACTTCTCCAAAGCTCAGCAAAAAAGGAGAAAACAAATTAGTGAAAGTACTCAAGGAAACAGAGAAGTCTGGCCAGCGGACCTGTTTTTCCCCTTGAATCCAAGGCTACGTAAGCACTGTCTTTATTAATACAAATAAGACTTTGCTATTGTGTATCCTAATAAAGTTTTGGAGTTGTGATTGGAAGAGTCTCACTAGTCACCAGTCTCACTCCCAACTCCAGTTAAATTTTGGAGTAACCAGTTGGTGTCCCTGGGTGGTCATAAGAGCAAGATGATCAGTGTCAAAAGCTTTAAGGGAACTCCAAAAAAGGGTTGCAACCTGGTTTGTGGGGTAGGGTGCTGAGACTCAGTTAGGTTCAGGGCAACCTAGGGTGTATTCCCCCTTGGATTAGTGAGTTTAATGGTAGTCTCAGTGAGAAAAGTGCTGCCAGAGATAGAAAAGTGGATGGTAAACAAAACCACTCCCAAATTTCTGGGATAAGGATGTGTTCTGTGGACTGGATGTGCTTGTGCAGTTGTGTAACCAGTGGTCTTCTTGGATAGTCTCTGGATGTAAACCCTGGGTGGATAAGAAGGAAAAGAAATGAGCCACCCTTCAGGGGATGTTGGTGTTATGTAAAGCCTTAACTAAAATGCAGCAAAAGGAGCAACAGTTACAGAATGCAAAGGATGAGGCATGGAAACTGCAGTAAAAGGCAGCTGTTTCAAATGCACAAATGAATGCATTACAAGGGACATCCTTAAAGGATGCAGTAGAAATTGCAAAGTTAGAAAAATAAGTGGAACCTTTACAAGACCAAAAGGAGGATGCAGATAAGGAAACAGCATTGTGGAAACAAAGAACAGGATGCAGAAGACACTATGAGACTGGTCTTGAAAGATTCTCGAAGTAGAACTGGGTCTGATCCTAGTTAGTGCCACCAGAATATAAGAGAGCTCCTATCTCAACAGGAGGCAATTTCCATTGCTAAAAATTTGAGACTCATAAAAGGGGATAATTCTGGGATTTGTTATATTCCCTAAATCAGCTATGGGAGTCAGATATGCTAACAGTAGGAGATGTATCAAAAATTGTAAAGGTGGCCTTGGGAGAAAACAGTTCCTTACTGTCTGAAAAGTTTTGTTAGGGCATAGGAACAACAGAGATGATAATCATTCTGAGGGGTGTTGCAAGAATATTTGTGGGAAATAATGAGGTACTGGCCATGTACATGCAGAAACCAGGTGAGGATGTGCAAATATTTTAGATAAGTTATGACTAGCTGTCCAGACTGATGATTGATTTAAACTTGTCTCAACAAGGTTGAGATCAGAGGGATGCTAACCCATTGCATAAGCAGCATCTGCTAGGAGTGTTCAACAGGGAAACAAGTAAGCTCCCATTGCTGTGTGATTCAGTGTCAGACTGGAATGAGATCCAAGCTGAAGTATAGCAGGTATGGTATAGCAACAAGCTTACCAGAAAGGGAAAGGAAAGGGCATAGCTGTCACCTTTAGCAATAACATGCCAAAGTGGACAGAGCAGTCTGTGGGAGTGAAAGGGAAGGCAATAAAGAAGGCTTTCAGGGAGAATAAAGGAAGCCAGACCCCTGGAAAGCAGAGGTCTGGCACTGGCTGTTCAGTTATGAAAAGAAAGAAGAGATTGATGGCCTGTCTACTGTAGAGATACTCTGACAGTTAGTCCACCATGAAGGAAGGGTAATGCCAGAACCTGATGCTCCGCCTCTATGGTGTTAGGGTTGCCTGGCCCTTTTTCCTAGCACCCATGCAATATGACAGCTGAGGGCAACCAATGATTATGCAGTTTGTGAGTGATCTTACTGGCAGACAGTGCTAATAGACATGGGTGCTTCATTTTCAATTGTGAGTATAGAGGAAGCTCCATTCTCACACTGGAAGTGAGGATGGGAAAAGTGACTTGAAGGGTTAAATGGAAAAGAATAATTAGCACCCTTCTCACTAGGGAAGCAACTTGGAATGGGGAATCAATGGGCCCACAACACATTTGGAATGATGAGATTGGGACAGCAAGGAGTATTGTTTAAGGAGGACATAGTTTAAGGAAATTATGAGTAACCTGGCCAATAATGCAATGCTTTGTCAAATGGCAGGTAACATGGGAAAGCTATTTGGAAACCTGGATGAGCTCCACTATGTAGTTGTGACAAGGGACAGATGCACTGCTCTTAAAGCTAAAACAAAGCATAATAATACTCAAATGGTGAAAAAATGTACAGGCAGACTGATAAACACCCATAAGTGGGGGCACAGCACAAATAAGTGTGGGTGAATTAATGCTCAGGTGTTACTTACCAAGCCTGATCCCCCCCCACTCCTAAATAAATACAAATATGCAACAGAGGCAGAACAGAGCCAGCAAGAAACCATTAATGTCTTAATTGAACAGGGGGTGGTGGTAGAAACCCAAAGTGTAAAGAATGCCCCAATTTGGCCAGTAAGAAAAGCAGATGGAAAAACGTGGAGACTGATGATAGACTGTAGGGTTTTAAACAAAACAATGCCTATGACAGCTCCCATAGTGACAAAGTATCCAGAAGTAATAGTAGCCATTGCTGGAGGGTCACAGTAGTTTTCAGTATTAGATCTATCAAATGGTTTCTTTGCCATACCACTGTGCCCTGACTCCTGGTACAAACTAGCATTAACCTTTAAAGGGAGACTGTACACTTTTACACAAGTGCTGCAAAGGTTTCATAATACTCCTGCAATCTGCCACATGCATGTAATGAGGATGTGGGATAAATTACTGAATAAAGTTATTTCTTATGTAGATGACATCCTGATACACACCAAAACTAAGGAGGAAAATTTAAAAATGTTAGATCAAGTACTGGATTTGATTTAGTATACAGAATTTAAGATAAGCCCACTCAAAGTGCAGCTGTGTAAACAGGAAGTGTCTTTCTTAGGAATTATCTTATGGAAAAGAGGAAGAAGTCCCAACCAGCAGAGAATAGATTTGATCAGTAAATTTCCTGCCCTCACAGATATTATGAATTTAAGGTCCTTTTTAGGACTGACAGTATTCTCAAGAGATGTTATCAAAGGATATGCAAAGAAGGCTGCCCCTTTGTATAGGCTGTTAAAGAAAGGAGTGCCCTGGGAATGGGAATGTCCTGGATTGGGTAAACCCTTTGGGTTACATCTGTAGCAAAACCCCCACTTTTTCTTTTTTTATTTATTTTAAAATGCATTCCCTCCCCTTCCCCAACCATTTCTGACTTTTTCTCTCCCTCTCTATTCCCTATAGATAAGTATAAGTAAGCTAAGATGCAGGATAAGCTTTAACATTTTAATTTAGGTAGTAAGTTTTATTTTTCTCTCCCCTCTTTGCAAATAAGTTCCCTGCTATTTTGATATCGATACCCACTGTTTTATAAGTGATAATTATTATGTTTGTACTGCTTTTATATTGCGTGATTACTGTTTTAGGCCTATATATGTAAGTTAGCGTAAGTCATGTCAAGTTTACATTTTGTATGTCAAGCCTCCATCCTGTGTCCTCTGCCTGCGTTGCAGCTGTATGATTCATGTACCCCTCCCATGTAAATTGGTTCCTGGATGAATGAGAGTGATTGGGGATGACTGAAATACAATGGTAGCAGGCCTCTACTGAAAGGCCTGTAACGACCAGACCATCACCTTGCATTGATTCATCCAGGAACAACGGACCTCATCCAGGAACAGAGACAAGAACCCAGCATTTGAAAGACAAAAGACCCTGCAAAACCAGCAACTCTACCATTGTACCCCACCATTACAGACACCCGAAACTGCACATCCCTGCATGGATCACACATGATCAGTACACCAGGGGCTGACCCTTGCCTGGGCATGCCTCCTGTCACACAAGGTCTGCCCCTATAAAAAGGGGCAGTGAAGACAGACCCAGTGGGATGCCCTCTCCATCTGGACCAGTACCATGCCACACCACCTATCTACCCAGAGGCCCTGCCGGTGACTCCCTTCTAGACAACACCTACTGGACAAGGACCCCTTTCCAGCCTGGATAGGTAGCTATCACCCCCACCCCTTCTTCAACCAAGGACTTGGACTCTGCTTCTCTTCCCTACCTGGACTCTAGCCCTTCCACTGAGTCTCTTTCTCCTGCTGCCATTGTGAGTGCTTGTGTGTGTGTGTGTGTGTGTGTGTGTGTGTGTGTGTGAACCAATAACTTCATGGGGCTGTGTAGTGTGTTGTCTGTGTAATAAAACTGTTATTTGGATCCCTAAGTTGGGTTTTGCTTTACTATGGTTTGGCCCTGCTCCAATTTCTGCTCCTCGCCCCTCTAACTTCTGTCTCATTTCTCCCCCTCCTGCTTCTGACTCACTGCCACCTCCAACACCTGTCCTGAGCTCCTCTCTGCCTCCAAACCCCCTGTTTCTTTGCCACTGTCTTATCCCCACTGCCTTTTCCTTTTCCCCTGAGCAATCAGGTTTCTGCCTTAGTTTCTTTCCTGGCTGTCTCCTCCTTGCCACCACTTATCTGCCCCCCCCCCGCCAATATCGCAGCTGTCTGAATCAGTTTCCAGCCCGTCTTCCTTAAGTAAACCCAAGCCTCAGTTCCTCAGCCAGGTTCTCTGGAGTCTACCGGTTCTAATCCTGGTTCTGGCAACTTTCACTCCTTACACTTTAACTCTCTCTCTCTCTCACCTGAACCTTCCCCCAAGTATCCCAGGTACCCCAAGCATACACATACACACGGTACCATCCAAGTTAGGAAATTACCTGTGTGTGTGTGTAGGTGGGTTGTATGTGTATGAACTGGTGAGTGTATGTGTGTATATATATATGTCATTGTGTGCATGATATACGAATTGGTGATCTGTGTCTGACTTTTTGGGTGTATAGTGTATGTGCTTGAATTGGTGATAGGTTTGGATGTGTATATGCCAGAGCTGGTAGTGTGTATGTGTATGTACCTAATTGATGTGTGTGTTTGTGTATGTTCAATTGTGTCACACCCTCTTGTCTAACAGTGCAATATTGAGATCCTGAGAGTTGGCCTGACCCCACAGGGCAACACAGCTAGCTGCCACAGAGAACATTTTAAGTGGGGTCCTGCCCAAGATCAAGGATCAGGGGTTAGACACATAGCATAAGCTTCTTGACTACTGACAGAAGTGGAAAAAATATTGTCTTACTGTGAAAAAGAAGTTCTGGTATTAGTCTGGTCACTGCAGCATTGGGAATATTTAGTTGGAATTTCCCCTGTAGTCCTTCACACAACTTGCACACCTGTCAAATATGTTTTAACTGGACAGATTAATGATGGCCATATCTCCAACCCCATATTAGCTAAAAGGACCCAAGCACTGTTAAATAAAAATGTGCAGGTAACGATTTGTAATTAATTTTCTCTGGTCCCATAAAGCCTTCTTACTGAAAGAGAAACACTTGAATGCCCCAAGAGAGGTAGACCCCAGGGAAAAGTTGTTTGAAAGTGGGGAGCCTTTTGGAAAATAAACGAGGAACCCAGGTGGATATGGTTTGTTGATGGATCCGCCTATTATGAAACAACAAAAGAGAATAAATACTGTCCAGTAATAGTGGACAGCTTTACTAAGAGGGTTGACACAGTCCCTACCAAGAATAATACTGCCAAGACCACTGTCAGAGTTTTGGTAGGGCAGGTATTTTTCTGCTGGGGAACCCCTCAAGAAATTGACTCACGTAAAGGCTCTTATTTCACTGCAGACATTATCAAAGAAGTGTGCCAGGCACTGGGCATAAAACAAACATTGCTGGCAATCCCCAGAGTTCTGGGCAGGTGGAACAATCAAATTGGACCATAAAAACTGCCTTGTCTAATGTAGTCAATCAACAAGGTGAAGATTGGGATAGTAAGTCACTTTTAATTTTAATGGTAACAGAGGAGCCCCAGCAGTGCACGAGATCACACCTTACCATACAATGTTGAGAAGAGAAATGACACTCCAAGAGCATTGGTAGGTAGAAAGTCCACCTGATGAGATGCAGCACAGAATTCTTATGGATGAATGGATTAAAAGCCATGTAAAGTCATGTCAGTTGTAATAGTTAACAGGCAAGTGGTGGTACCCTTGAAAGCAAAAATAAAAAAGATGAACAAAAGAATGAGACCTTTACTACATCCTCAGAAATGGGAAGTAGGCGAGCAGGTAATATATAGGTCACTTGAAGAGAAAGACCACTCATTAAGTCCTTTATGTGTGGACCTGTCAGATTGTAAACAAAGCCAGCCCCACTGAGTATCAAGTGGAGAGCCAACAAAATTAATGATCTGTACATAAATGGTTTCACTCTTTGCAAATGAAGGCATGGAAAGGTTAATTATTAGAGTGATGAGCTCCTCTTTGTTTTACAGGAATGACAGAGTCAAGACAAGATATGAGAATCCTCCTGATGATGATAGGAGCTGTGGGACTGTTTAGAATAATCCAGACACAACTAGTAGTGGGAATCACCGCTTCAGAGCCAAGGCTGATGTCAAATAAGAACATGGTATAAAGACAGAATAGCAATGAATTCATAGCCATTGAAAGTAATGGGCAATGTGTCTTTGTGTTGTAATGTAATGATGACATGCAATTACACTGGACAGTGGAGGTGGAATTTGCAGCAGTTGGCCTCATGGTTTGAAAGCTTTGTTATAGTTAGCAACTTTACATGGGAAGAAGACCATGTGTAACAAAAAACTCTTCAGCATACTATGTGTTCTACAGGCCAGTGACAGATAAAAAATTATGGGAAAATATGCCATGATGTTTCCCTCAGCTCCAAAGCCAGTTCCTAATTTTGAAGGAATTAGTTTTGTCAAATCCCAGCAAATTGAGGTGAACTGTAACCAACTGCACATTTTTGAAGTTACATAAATATATGAATTTAAGTAGTGTTAATGTTAACAATATTATAAAATCATAGAAAATTATGGTTAAAAGGAACCTTAGAAGGAACCCACACCCCAGGACCTGAGAGTGGCAGGGTGGAGTTGTGGAGCCAGTTAAGCTCAGGGAGGAGCAGCTGAATCCCAAGAGGGTGGAAGACCTCAGGCCCCAGTGTAAGGGGTGGAGTTGTGGCCCAAGAGAGGGTCCTAGTGGTCTGGTGAGGGGCCGGGGGGAAGTAGCCCCATAGTTGACCAATCACTGAGTCCTGTTTGGGTGAGGGTCACAGGAGAGGCCCTAAAGACCATGCCAGGGCTAACCAAGGGGTGGAGAGTAAAGCCCGAGGATCTCTGTGAGTAGGATGGTGTGAATGTGGCCTGGATAGGCAGTATGCAAGAGACCGGGTGAGAGCCAGTGGAGTATACGAGACCCTAGTGAAAGGGTGGTGGTGTGTGTGTGGCCTAAGAAGGCAGCGTGGGAGACACACAACTATGTGTCCAGTTGAACCTGGCTTTGAACCAGAGATGGAACACACTGTGAAATATCAGCGAGGCAAGGGACATGTATAGGGATGGTAGAAATGTGTACTTATCACCCATGGTCATTTGGGTGCACAAAGGGCAGCCTCCTGCCTATTTAACAATACAATCATTTATCAACAAGGCGTGACAAGTGAACAAGGTGGGTGGTTTGCCCAAAGACAGGGGCGGGCCCATACTAGCACTGGGCCTAGAAGTTGCCCTTGTCACAATGGAGATTCTACCACCTCTCTGGGTAACCTGTTCCAATGCTTTACTACCCTCCACATGAGAGTTTCTCCTCCAATCTAAGCTAAATTTCCCCATACTGGAACTTGAGACCATTGCTCCTTGTTATGTCATCTGCCACCACTGAGAACAATCTAGCTCCATCCTCTTTGGAACTGTCCTCCAGGTAAATGTAGATTGATATTAAATCCCCTCTCAGTCTTCTTTTACCTCCAGACAAAATAAGCCCAGTTCCCTCAGCCTCTCCTCAGAAGTCAAGTGCGTCAGCTCCCTAACTATCTTCATTGACCTCTGCTGGACTCTCTCCAATTTGTCTACATCCTTTCTGGGGGGGGGGGTCCAAAACTGGACACACTACTCCAAATGTGGCCAAACCAGTGCTGAAAGAGGGGAAGAATCACTTCCCTTGACCTGCTGGCAACACTCTTACTAATGCAGCCCAGTATGTCATTAGCCTTCTTTGCAGCAAGTGTGCACAATTGGCTCATATTCAGCTTACTATGGGGGTTGCAGTTCACCCACTGCAACCTCCAGGTGTTTTTTTGCAGAGCTGTTGCTTAGCCAGGACTTTGCACTTGTCCTTATTGAACCTCATGAGATTGCTTTTGGCCCAATCCTTCATTTTGTCTAGGTCACTCTAAATCCTTGACTTACCCTCCAGCTTGGTGTAATCTGTGAATTTGTTGAGCGTATACTTCATCCCATCTTCTAGATTGTTAATGAAAATATTGAACAAAACCGGCCCCAGGATTGACTTCTGGAGCACTCCAGTTGATACCGCCTGGCAACTAGACCTCAAGCCATTGATCACTACCTAGAGACTCTGATGATCCAGCCAACTTTCTATCCACATTGCAGTCCATTCATCCAACCCAATACTCCCTCAGGTTGCTTGCAAGAATGTGGTGGGAAGCTGTATCAAAAGCCTTGCTAAAATCAAGGTACATCATATCCATTGCTTTTGCCATATCTACAGAGCCAGTTATGTTATCATAGAAGGCAGCCAGGTTGGTCAGGCATGACTTGCCCTTGGTGAATCCATGCTGACTGTTCCTAATCACTTTCTTCTCCTGACAGTACTTAGAAATGGATTCCTTGAGGACTTGAGCCATGATTTTTCCATAGAATGAGGTGAAGCTGACTAGTCGGTAGTCACCTGGATCCTCTTCCTTCCTTTTCTTAAAGATGGGCACTATATCTGCCCTTTTCCAATCATCCAGGACCTCTCCTGATTACCATGAGTTTTCGAAGATGATGAACAGTGGCTCTGCAATCACACCAGCCGATATTCTGGTCTCTAAAGTTACTGGCTATAGCTATATTTGTAATGTTGGTTTTATGTTGGTGTGTGTATATATATGGCTGTGCGAAACAGCACCGTTTCATTTTGACTTCCATTTTGCTGTTTTGACAGGACAGTGTTTTGTTTCAAATTTCATTTAGTTTCAAAGCACTGTTCCATTTTGTTTAGTCAAAACTGTTTTGCTGTTTCAATGTTTTGCCCGTAGGCTATAGTGGGGAAGCACAAAACTGCCTATAACTTTGTCATGTTTTGGCAGATTTGGATGAATACAGGGTTGGTAGCCCCTTCTGAGGGCATGAAGCCTGCCAAGTTTCAAGGAGATAGGTACAGGAGTTTCTGGGAAACTGCATCTGAAGCTGCTGACAAGCAAAACTTGTGATATGTGTGACTATGTGTGTATGTTAAGGAGCTGGGGCCTCTACACAATGTGGTAGTGTGCCCCAGTGAGGTCTCCTCCTCCCCTACGATTTATGGCATAAGACCCATGCCATAAGTTGGTAACAGTCTGATTCTGAAAAAGCCAACTTAAGGAAAGGATTGTAGGCCATACATGCATCATAGGCCTGTGCAGCATGGGCTACAGGTAATAGGCTATGTCATGTTACAACTTTACCTAAGTTTGACCTATGTAGAAATGACATAGATTAAGCATGCACTGTAGACAGTGATTAATAAGGTGTATTAGCATAACTCAAGGAAATGAAAAGGGTTAGTATAGCCCCAAAGTATAACCCAATATGGAAAACTCCATGTTAAGTATATACCTGTGGTTAAATTACACAACTTTGGACTTCTCCAAGGCTCAGCAAAAGAAGAGGAATCAAATCAGTGAAAGTACTCAAGAGGACAGAGAAGCCTGGCTGGTGGACCTGTTTTCCCCTTGAATCCAAGGCTATGTAAGCACTGTCTTTATTAATACAAATAAGTCTCTGCTTTCGTGTATCCTAATAAAGTTTTGAGTTGTAACTGGAATAGTCTCCTTGTTATCAGTCTCACTCTCAATCCCAGTTCAAATTTGGAGTAATAGTGGCCATAACCTGATTTCTGTCTTGTACCTGGGTTGAGATGGGTACAGTTCAGCAGCTGCCACTGTGACTGAGCAGCCCTATTTAGGATCTCCTCTGCTTACCCTACCTGAGGAAGGGGATTGAAAAGGTGCCCAAAACCTAGGCTGTCTCATCTGCTCATGGCCGGATAACTGTGTCCATGAAGATCACTTTCTGCGCAGTCAAAAACATCATAAGAACAATGATTTTTGCACCATGGAGCATTCAGACCTTGAATGACTGGAAAGAATTTCCATCGTCTCCAGGGAACCAGTGAGATGCAATATCAGCATTGCAGCTGAGTGAGACGAGATGATCAGATGAGGGTCAGCTAAATGAAGAGGGTGGAGGCTACAACTTCTGGAAGGAGAAATCAGTCCAGGATATATGTATTTATGGTGTGGCTTAATCATCAAGAATCAGCTCATCAGTCAACTTACAGAGCTCCCTGTGGACATTAAGAAGCATTTTATGATCCTTCATCTTAAGCTCAGTAAGAACCAGTATGCCACAGTCACCAGTGCGTATGCCACAATCCTTGATGATGAAAATGATGTCAAAGAACAGTTCTGCTCCAACCTTAGATATTCTGATTAATGCTTGCAAGGAGGACAAGACAATTCTCCTCAGTGACTTCGACACCAGTCTGGTGTGACTTGGAGCTCTGGAATGGGAAGGAAGGAGTAGGGAAAGCCAACTGCAGCAGTATACTTCTCCTGAGCAAATGTGTGGACCATGGTCTTGTCATCACGAACACCATCTTCAGACAGAGCGACAAATACAAGACCACCCAAAGACGCCCTCACCTTAAGCACTGGTTCTCTGCCCTATCTGCTGCTCTGCTTGCTACTGTTGCCCTATTTGCCACCTGTTGCCTCCCCAGTCTTTGAGTGCCACACAGAGGCTACCCATGGCACTCATGGCATCCATGCTGCAGATTGGTTATCTCTATTTCTGCATATATTATCATGTCAGATTAGAGTGTATGCTGCAGATCTGCTGTGTGCAGTGACCTACAGAGCATCTACATTCACCTAGATATAGATAGCAGGCTGCTATATTTATCACTATGTCATTATTGTTGCAACTGCTGCTTTGTCCCCACTCCCATCCACCCTGTTTCTCTCCTGTAGTCTCTTGCATTTCCTTGCACACCTTGTCTTAAATTAGGCTCTGATCCTGTAAACACTTATGGATGAAACTCTATGCAAGTAGTCCTTGCAACAATGTTGCAGCAGTGGGGAGCAAAACTATACTGTAGCTGGAACTGCAATGGGCTTTGTGGCGTGTGTAGTAACTATTTATTGGAACAGACCCTTGGAATATTTATTTATGAATATCTATTCATTCCATTTATATGCTGCCCTTCCCAACAAAGGCCTATGGTGTCTTACAAAAAGAGAGCAGAATGACTTATAAAACAAGAGAGTGATAATAGAACAAAACAAGGGAACTAGAATATTAGCATCAAACAGAGACCCCCCCCACCCAAACAAGATGTCTGTCTAGTGTTGTTTGCTAAGTGCCTGTACAGACAGGAAGGTCTTACAGCATTTCTGAAAGATGTCCACGCTCAGGTTCTAGTAGACCTCAAGAGGTAAGGAGTTTCAGAGCTATAGAACGATTGCGGAGAATGACTTCCCATGTGGTTTTGCCAAGTGGACTCAGCATATTGATGGCACTTGCAGGAGATTGATCTTGGCTGAGATGGGGTGTTGGTGAGATCATGATGGGGTGTAAGGGAGAAGGCAGTCCCATAGGTATGTTGGGCCCAGACTATTTAGGGCCTTCTAGGTCAAAACAGATACTTTGAATTGTGCCTGGAAAGCTATTGAGACTCAGTGCTGACTTTGGCTCCCAATACGTTCTAACCTATTATGGACTTCAGAAAAAAAAAAGGGGGTGGGGAGATGAGGGGCCTTTTGGAAACTTCTTGTCTCTTAGTTATGTTGCTATCAGATGGGGAATGACTGACTTTGACTTTTATTTTGACTGAAGTTGAGGTGCAGGTAGTATAGTAAGAAGGAAGAAATATATGTTTTTATTTTCACATAACTTTTTAAATTAAAGCTTGAATGTGCCTTTAGGCACAGTCCTTAGCAAGTGGGTAGTGCCTGAGCCATGCCGAATACAGGAGGTATGGTGCCCAGGGAAAGTCTCAGCTGGTCCCTACTATGGGGTCTATTTCTATATTGTACCCAGTGAGTGTGGGAGTAGAGGGGGTGAAGAAAGGGGAAGAAGTTTGAGTTCTGAAAATATCCAGCAAAGTAAAAATTGTAGTGTGCCATTGGTTCATATCTCCCCCACTTAGGCAGCCTCCATGACTAATAAATAGATAGTCCCTGAATTAAAGCATCAGCTCAGCATTTTAGACTTCTGTATCAGGAATCCATGAAAAACTTTAATAAGATCATTGAATCTATTGGTGATTGCATTTCTTTCACTAATTGGCTCATAAGTCATTTTAACAAGTTTAAGTCCCACTGAAACCACTTCATTGCTTATAATGAATAAGGAGAAAAAAAAGTTGATTTAATCTACTGCAAGAATCTGAGCTTGCTCCCAGTGAAATTAATTTCCAACAGGAGCCAGTTTAGGGATGGTTTTGTGGTAATAGTTAAAAATAAGGGGCCAGACTGGATGAGTTAGCTCCAGAGTTTCCGTGTTATTGCTCCCATGAGGCTGTTAGCTCCAACAGCAGCATGCTTTGAGCAGACAGATACAGTTAGAATTAGTTCACTGTATCTGGTTAGGTTCATTCACTGTTGAGCAGGTGATCAGGCTGGACAACAGCTAGGTGCAAGGGCACACAGATCCAAAGTCTTTTGTAATTATGTGTCTTTTTACATACACAAATGCACTGTTTGTTCAATTATGTAACTAACTGTGCATTGTCTGATAGGTGCATTCCCTGGCCATACATTTACTAACCAGCAGTGGATCAATCTGTAGGATAAAACTCTT
Source organism: Alligator mississippiensis (assembly GCF_030867095.1). Lineage (NCBI taxonomy): Eukaryota > Metazoa > Chordata > Crocodylia > Alligatoridae > Alligator > Alligator mississippiensis. The sequence goes on along the minus strand of NC_081824.1, from coordinate 218,321,221 downwards.
GGTGTCATTAACAATTTTTGCTACTTGGGTTCTACGAACAGGAAGAATCTTGACCTTCAGACTGAACTGACTAATAGAATCAGAGAAGCAGCTAAGAATTTGGGCTATTACAGAAACATGCATGAAATAACAGCAATCTGTCAGCTAAGGTGAAGATGCAAATCTATGAGACTTATGTGCCATCACCTCTGCTTTACAGTTCAGAAATATGAACTACATATCCTAGGCACATCAAGAAACTGAACAGCTTTCACATGAGATGACTGCGTAAGATCTTGAAAATAAAGTGGGAAGACAGAATACACAACACAGAGGTTCTGGAACGCACAGGACGGATACACTTAGAAACCACTTTTAAGAAGAGGAGGTTGTGATGGATCAGCCATATCAGAAGAATGGGAGACGACCATATCCCCAAGCATATTTTGTATTGTGGGATTTGAGATAGCTCTAGAAAGCATTGTTGCCCTCTTTGGCAGTACCAGAATGTATGCAAAAATTATATAAATTTGTTCAACATCCATGTAGAAAGCTGGGAAGAGTGAGCAGAATCCGGTCCAATCTGGAGGGAACTTCTGATATTGGGTGAAGCTGAACATGAAGTGACTTTGATCTAGAGGGAAGAAGCAAAGTGAGAAAGATGAAAGCAGCATGCTGTAAATTTAGATTACAACTCAGACAACATATCGATCTCTGAAACTTGTAACAAGCTGTGTCGCTCTCAAACTGGACTTGTCAGTCAGATTCATCAAGCATTTGATTAGACTTCTTATGTGTACACCATGATCCAGAGGATTGCCAGTTGCTTACTATATTCCACAGTCATAAATTTACTAACCTGCAGTGGATCAAGGAATGGGCAAGAAGGATGTGGGTCCCTGCTCCCCACTTTGGCTGTGCCACACGTGCGCAGCAAGCTCCGAGCTCATGCCTGGTAAGCACAGGTTCCTGTTGGAGCTCTGTGTGAGCAGTGAGCTCCAAGCTTAGCAGCTGATCAGAGCACAGCCATAGCCTCTGCTGTTATGGGGCTCCAGACCCCAGGGGTGAGCACAGCTGCCGCTGCTTTCCCCTTCCCTTCCCTTTCCCTTTCCCTTCTCACAGAATTCAGCAACAGGGGAGAAGAGGGGAAGAATGGCGGCTGGATTGGGTTTGCCACCACATGTACACTGGATTAGTCCTACTGCTCCATGCTACCCCAATCCAGTCCATGGGGCTATGTCATCTGATCTTCATGGCTGGGAAGGTTGGTGGAGGGAGTGTTGGCAGTGTTAATTGCTTGTGCAATCTTGTGCCAAAATTATGGACCTATGGGGAGCCATGCAGTCTGGATGACATGGACCTGTGGATGGGATTTGGCCTGTGTACTGGAAGTTGAGCACTACTGATTGATTGACCTAGGTAATCTTGCATACCATCTCTTCAGGAAGTTTTCCTGATTTAATCCTTCAAATGCTGTCCAAGAAAGGCTGTAGTCTGTTTACTCAATATTTGCAAGGACAAAGCTTCTCTTTAGCTTCAGACAGTGATAGTCAAGGGCAGAAGCAGGGGTTTTGTTGGTGTAGCCACACCCCGTTTGGCTATGTGCTGCATACACAACAAGCTCTCCAAGCTCACCAGCTGGTTATTGTGGACTCTGGAGTTGCCTGAAAGCAGTGACTCCAGCCAAAGCACGTGCTGACCAGCTGGTGAGCTCAGAGAGCTCATCACATATGTGCTGCACAGCTAACGGGGGTTTGGCCAACCCTCCCTCATGCTTCTCCTGGATCCACCAATGGTGATTGTCATGAGTATGACCTAGATATGTGGGATCAGGGATCAGGAGTGTCTACAATACTGAAGGTTCAGAGGCCAAGCCAAAAGTCACAGTACCAGGTATCAGTCCAAGTCCAGTGGTTTGTGCCAAGGGACTGGGACAGGGTAGGTGAATACTCTACAGCTTGGGAACCCGCACTAAAAACACAGGCATTCTCTGTGGTGGTGTTTTCAGTCAGTAGGGCTGGTATGAGGTAATCTCAAATCTTCCTGTAATGACTTCTTAAAGGGTGGTGGACCAGGGCAGCCAATATCTACCACTTACTACTAAAATTCAGTGGCCTAATTAGTGGCTGAGCCTGGGGTTTGGCAGAGCCTCCTCAGAGCTGACTCTGCTGTCTTAGCCCTATATGGATCATTGAACTTGGAAGCAAATGTTTGTAAGAAAGTTTCCCAGTTTGTGAGAGGAGGATGACTCTGTTCTAACAGTGGGGAGGCCCAAGCTAGGGCTCTTCCCTTGAAGAGACTCAAAACCAGTCCTGTTTTGGCTTGGTCCATGGAATACTCTTGGGAATGTATCTGGAAACATAAGTGGCATTAATTAATAAAGCCTTGGAAGACTTCTCTTGGGCCATTGTTCCACTCTGTCAGGAGAACTGAGGTGCTTCACTCAAAGAGAGGCAAGAAAGGGCATTCCTGACAGTCTCAGACTCCATGAGCTGGGATTGCAAATCTCTATTTTCCTCCAGCAGTTAGACAACCAGGTTATGGGGCTGCTGCAGAAAGGCAATCTGTTCCTGAGGCCCCAAATGGGTAGGGGATCTGCAATGGTGGGGTGAGGTGTATCACTTCAGCACCTGGGAAGAGGTTGTGTGTTGTCCCTGAAAACTGTCATGGGTATGACCCAGACAAGGGGCAGGGGCAGGGCCAGGGCTCAGAAACCCTGCTGAAGGTCCAGAGGCCAAGCCAAAGGTCACAGTACCAGGTGCAGTCCAAATCCAGTTGTTTATGCTAGCAAATCTATGGTCAAGGTCAGGAATACAACACACAGGAGGCAGGTAGGTAGGTCTGAGGCAGCAACAAGGCAGGAGGAAGACACAGGCGAGGAGGCAGGAGGGTCCAAGACGGGGGTAGGAGACCAGAATCAGGCACCCAGGTCCACCACTGAGATATTGGGAGTGTTGTTGTAGGGACAAGGCCCTGCAGGAAGTGGGAAGGTTTTATAGCCCTCCCATCAGAGACTCGTGGTTCCAAATGGCACCCCTGGGACACCTGATTCCCCCACTGAGAGCCTTATGGGAGGGTCCAGGCTCAGCTGGGTCCAGCATCCAAGCAGCTACTTGGTGGTGCTACAGCTCAGGTCTTTGCCCACAAGCTTAGAAAGACCTGAGTTTGAACCTCAGGGGTCCTAAGACTTCTAGCTTATGGTTAACATATCGCACTTTACACATTAGAATAACATCAACTGATCTGATTTCTTGGTTTTTGTTCTATGTTTACATGGACAAATTTCTTGTAGTTTACAAACAGTATATATATATATATATATATATATATATATATATATATATATATATAAAGTTATTGTGACTATCTGTACATGCTAGAAGGATCAAGTTTTGCCCTCTGAAATGACCATATTTACTGGAATCCAAGATGAGGTTTTTTCCTCATTCAGCAAAGGGAGAGAAGTCCTTCATCTTGGATTCAAGTACAAGGTGAGGGAGAGATGTGGGAGTGGGTGAAAGACAGCTGCTTTAGCTCTAACTCTGGCTCTAACCAAAACCTGGGTTGGGGCCAGAGTCAGAGCTGCATCTGCCTGCCCACACCATAGCCTCTATCCCCTTTCCTTCCCCTTACTGTCAGGTGTGGCTTTGGCTCTGGCTCTGGCTCCAGTCCCTCCCAGGGCACAGAGCACATGGAAGCTCCAATCACTGCCTGCCAATCAGCAGCAGCTCTGCCCCCTGCTACTGCTTTCCCTGCTGTAGCAGTGTGGGGAATGAATTAAAGACAGCCCTCCAGTACTTAGATTGTATACATAGAAAATCATACCAAATTCATATTTTTTCATACATAGAATCTAATTATTGGGGGATTATCTCAAATATAGAGTAATCTTGGATTTGGGAAAATACAGTACTCAGCTTGGTCAGTTTCTGTATCCTTCAAGATTATGATAAACTCCAGTGCACTTCAGGAGAAGAAAAAATAGGGATTTTGCTAGTATAAAAGTGAAAGAATGTATGCCAAGGCAGCACTTGACTGTAAAAATATAAAAGTAATAGAATGATGTTTGAAAAGTAGATCTTTTTTCTAAATTTCTAAATCTACTTTCCATTGGGTCTTACTGAATTTTAAACTTTACATTCCAAAAATTGTTGGAGTAATGAAGAACCAATCGATAAAAACATGTGTAACCAGGTGAACCTAGGCAGGCTGCAGCCGGGAAGGAAAAAGCCTGGACCCAGGAGAGGAATAGAGGTGGCTTGAAGCTGGGCTGGGGCCAGAAGCTGGAGTCCAGAACAATGGACCTTCGGCCAGGGGACCCTGCCAAAGGAAAGGGACTAAAGCTGGGAAAGCTGAAGTGCCGACAAAGTTTTTGTGGCTAGAGGGCTGAGCAGCACAGAGGGACGAGGCCTTGCTCAAATGATAACTTGTACCACCTGCAAAGTGAGCGAGCAGGTTGTGATCTGGTGAGACTTGAATGGGGCCAGACAAGACAGAGGGGCAACAGGAGAGATTCATAGATTCGTAGATGCTAGGGTCAGAAGGGACCTCAATAGATCATCGAGTCCGACCCCCTGCATAGGCAGGAAAGAGTGCTGGGTCTAGATGACTCCAGCTAGATGCTCATCTAACCTCCTCTTGAAGACCCCCAGGGTAGGGGAGAGCACCACTTCCCTTGGGAGCCCGTTCCAGACCTTGGCCACTCGAACTGTGAAGAAGTTCTTTCTAATGTCCAGTCTAAATCTGCTCTCTGCTAGCTTGTGGCCATTATTTTTTGTAACCCCCAGGGGCGCCTTGGTGAATAAATACTCACCAATTCCCTTCTGTGCCCTCGTGATGAACTTATAGGCAGCCACAAGGTCGCCTCTCAACCTTCTCTTGCTGAGGCTGAAGAGGTCCAGGTGCCCCAGTCTCTCCCCATAGGGCTTGGCCTGTAAGCCCTTAACCATACGAGTGGCCCTTCTCTGGACCCTCTCCAGGTTATCCACATCCCTCTTGAAGTGCGGCGCCCAAAACTGCACGCAGTACTCCAACTGCGGTCTGACCAGCGCCCGATAGAGGGGAAGTATCACCTCCTTGGATCTGTTCGTCATGCATCTGCTGATGCACGATAAAGTGCCATTAGCTTTCCTGATGACTTCGTCAGACTGATGACTTATGTTCATCTTGGAGCCCAGTAGGACTCCAAGATCCCTTTCCCCTTCCGTGCCACCAAGCAGGTCATTTCCTAGGCAGTAGGTGTGCTGGACATTTTTCCTCCCTAGGTGCAGCACTTGGCATTTCTCTTTGTTGAATTGCATTCTGTTGTTTTCTGCCCATATGTCCAACCCGTCCAACCTGTCGAAGATGTCATGGTGGTCCTCGGGAACCATCTAGTCACAGCAACACAGTAACTGGGAGGGAATACTTCCTTTTATTTAGAAGAATTTCATCTTAGTTTGATTTTCGGTATGGGGTCTTTTTCTGTCTCTGTTCTTGCTGAATTTAGCTATAGGTCATTATGACACAGCTTGCAGAAAAACAAAAAAGGTGTTATCCTGACTGGCATCCCACATACCTTAAATGACAGTGACATTTTCCAGATTATTTACAGTTATGAATTCTTTAGAGCAAGTCTTTATGGGAGCTGCAATAACATAAGGTGAGTAGGAAGAAGCACAGTAGCAGAGAGATTTTGAAAAAAAAAGAACTTGTGTAAAGCATTTAAACTCTATGACACAACATATATGAGTTTCTTGGACTGAAGTGGTTGATGATATCCGGCTCCACTTTGCCGGTTTGCTTAGAAGCATTATTAGTGCAGGTTGCTGTGTACCTGGATTGCTAAATCACATGGTTTCACTTGATTCCAGCTTAGATCCCCAACTGCTGAATGTAGCACTATAATCCTGGAAGGCACCATTTACTTCTCATTGTCATTTGGTTGATTGTAGCTAGTTAACCCCACCTGCATGCCCTTTCTCCCTGCACAGAAAAGAATAATCTTTTTATTCCTAGAGGTATGCAAGCAGCATCTCTCTTGGACCCCTCCACTTTGAGGTTAAGTAGTATACAGTATCATTTAGAAAGAAATGAAATAAATAGCATAGTCCAGGTATACCCAAGAGTGTGCCCTGTCCTCAGTTGGATGGGATAGGTGGACGGGCAATAGTGCTGTGAGAGGGAGGCTGCCACTTGGGTTCAGATCCCTATATCCTCTATAGAGCCAGGCCAGGAAAATGTTACTTAACTATATACAGTTTATTGATTCATAATATAAATATAAAAATACACCTGACATATTAGAATAACTATTTACAAAGGATAGACAATAAACAATACTCAAAAATAAATGATGGTCTGGGAACTGTCCCTCCACTGGGGTGTCGCACCCAGCACCAACACCTGAGAACCCTATAAGCAACAAGCAAGGTGACTCCCCTAGTCACCCCAGGCACAGAGGAGTGATGGATCCTGAAACAGGGAAGCATGGGTAGGTTAAGGTATCACTTCAGTAAACATATACAGGCAACCCAGTAGGTAAGCACAGTCAAGTCAGGTAACAATACAGTAGGCACATACAGACAACAAAATGAATAAACACAGGTAAGTCAAGGTACCATTTCAGTAAGCATATACAGGCAGCAACCAGGTAACTCAATATGACCATCTTAAAGAATACCCATAATTGTATTAACATCAACATTACATCAATCACAAAATATGAGGCACATTCAACACCCCATGGGGTGTCCTGTGAAGTCCCTCTCCTTTTGAGTCTGGGCTTGGGTTCGCCTCCCAGGAGAGGAGGAGGAAGACTCCAGAATCCCCCTCTCTCTGTGACAGCACTGGGCTCCCATCCCACAACCCAGGACCCTGTATAACTAGATCCCACAGGGGCCCTTCCCAGGGTGCCTCCCCTGTGGGACCCGCTCCTGCTGTCCAGAGCAGTCAGGGCTCATCCCCTGGACATTGGCTCCCCATGGCCTCTCCCCAGTGGTGCCTCCAGCTCCTCTAATGGCCTGGCACCCTGCTCTGGGCACCCAGGCTGAGCCATGCTGCCTCCTCTGGCTATCCAGCCTCATGCCAAGGGTTGTCCTCTCTCTATGGCCCTGTGCTCTGCTCTAGGCACTGAGGGCTCTGTTGGCTACACAAAGCCATGCTGCTGCTGGCTCTGGCCATCCAGCCTCATGCCAGGGCTTCCCTGGGCCCCGCTCTGGGCACTGAGAGCTCTTTTAGATATGCTGAGCTGTGCTGCCAGCTCCGGCTGCCTGGCCTTATGCCAGGATCCCAGGCCCGAACTGCCCTAAGTGACTCCCAGGGCCGAAGCTCTGTGCACTGGTCCATGCACTGCAAGGTGATCCGAGCGGTCTCAAACAACTCCCAGGGCCAAGGCTCTGTGCACCGGGTTGTGCACCACGGGAGCCTCCTGCCATTTGAATCCCCGAGCCGTGTCTTCAGAGGTTCTTCTGGGTAATCGCCCACTGGGTATGTCTCCGCAGCTCTTCTGGACCCCACTCTTCTTGAGTCTCTGGACACATCTGCCCTGTGTGCTGAGCATGATGTCCTTTTATTCTCTCCGGAGTCTCCACCCCCAAAGTCTGCTGGACCTGCAAGGTGCAGTTCTCAATCAGGTCCAGGGCTCTTCACCTCCCCTTTGCCCCCCGCTATCCAGGCAGGGGCAGGGCAGCCTCTCTTTCATTGCCTCCTGATTGGTGGGAAAGTCCCACCAATGGCTCAAAGCCCTTTCGAGCCTGCAAGCTGAGCTGCTACCTGCATGCCTGCCACACTGGGAAGGGAGGGGGCAAGAAAGTAATTTTACTTCCTTATTCCTTAACAGGCAAAAACTTTACCTGGAAGTATTTTCAAATCTGTCCCTGTTGTTTGTGAAAGATCTGCGCTGTGTCTGGTCAACCATTAATATTAGTGGATTGAGGCTCATTCGTTCTTATTCACTTGTGAACGCACATTTAGCAAATAGTGCAACTAGGCTTGGGAAAGATTTACTTAAAAGAGAACAAAAATTGGCAACTGTCGTTTAATTACCAGAACTGATTACCAGTATCTCAGTTCATAATTTTACCATGAAGTTACCAAATTTTCTCTTGTTCACACCAGAGTTTACATTCTTCCCCCTTTAGGAAATGACTCAATTGTAATGCATTTTTGCAATACATAATTTGTTCTTTACCTCCATTCCCCTCCTACACTGGTATTTTTAATGTACTCTAATGGTTTGCAGAAAGCATTCAGGTAGGCTGCTTGTTTTGTCTATTCTCTTGATTTCTAGGCCAGAGACTCTTAGCTAGTTATTTGGGTGCTTTGGCAAATCTTCCAAGTGTTTTTTTTCAAATGAATATCAACAGTATGGATTGGGTAAGTGAATACAGGCTTGCAAAGCAAGGCTTCCAGCTACACTGTAGAAAGTCCTGAAGTGGGTAAATGCAGAATTACAGCTGTGTGGTATGTTGAGATAATAGACAGTGCAGTGGGAAAGGGTCTGTTTTTCCAGTGCAGTTAAAACATGTTTAGTTCCTCCCACCCTCCCCTGAATTCAATTGTTGAAAACTTAGTGTGGTTAAAAGATTCTGCTTTTCCCTTTTTCTTTCCATAGCCATTCCCACACCCTCCTCAGCTCTCTTTTTCATCTTCCACCTTCTTTTTCATCTGCCTAATACCTTTTCCATGTGTTCTGGTCTCCAGCCCTGTTCCATGCAGAACTTCCTACTTCTACTCTGAGACAATCTGGTACCACTTCATTTTCGACCTGTAGTTTGAATCACTTCTGCTTTGCTATTCCTTTCGCCAGCTTCCCCTAACCTACATATTCTGCATCTTCATTTCTTCCCAACTCCTTGTGGTCCATCCATTCCTGGAATTATGACATGTCAGATCATACTTATCAGTTTTTAAACCTGGTCTTTAACTTGTTTTTTATTCAGCTAGAAAGAGTTTTTCTGAAGTGAAATTTTAGTCATATAGTGTAACTTGAGCTACCTGTCTCTCCATTAACTGAAGTAAACAAATGTGATTTCTAAGGTCTAAAGTGGATGGTCCACAAACATTTATTCCTGGTTGTGTTTCACCATAGTTTTATAAATTAATATTTTAGTTAATTTAAGAGACCTTGTAATCTAATTAAGGAAAAAGAATAACTATGTTTGTATGAAAAAAATCCCGTCTCCCAGTACCTATGAAGTTTGGCGTTATAGACATTTATAGATGCTCCAGGAGTAGGGGGGGTGGGGCGGGGGAGGGAGGGCCCTTTAATTAGAGCGGGTCTGAGGGCCACTCTAATTAAAGCGCCTGGAGCGTCACAGGTATCAGCATCCCTGCACTAGAAAATGGGGATGCTTTAACAATTAATTTAGTCTGCTCCGACGCACTATAATTACAGGGCATGGGAGCAGCCTCCCTGCACATGTAAAGGTGCTAAAGTTCAAATCTTAGTAACACATCAAGAAATTCAGAGTAGAAAGAAAGCCTCACGTAGTTGTAACTTTGCCCCATGCACCAGATATGTTACAATATGTTCCATGTAGTGTGCCAAATTCTGCCATTTGTTCTGAGCATAGAGATCCCACTGGAATTAGAACATAAAGCTCAGTGAGAGTGCCTTTAAATTATAGTGTGCTGATGGCTACATGGTTTTGCTCTGGGTTTTATTTTATGAGAGCATCGGGCAACAAAATTGAATGTATAAGATGGAGCAGAGTTGGATGGGGAGTGATACAACTCTTAAGGCATTCTTTGTGGGTATGAAAAAGCACAGTAGCCTTTGTTGAAAGCCTTTGTGTTCCATGTGAACACTAATACATACTGTATTTACCCAAATCTAAGATGAATTTGAGTTTAAGTCAACTCCCCAATATTTAAATTCCATACATAAAAATATATTTTAAAATAATTTTCCATATACATAATCTAATTATTGAAGGGTTGATTTAAATTTGTTCCCCCCACCCCACCACCACCATGGCAGGGGGGCAAGTGCTAAGGAATCAAGTGGCCTGATTCCTGCACTGTGCCCCCTGTCACCTGCCACCCACAACCACTTGCTCCCCTATGCCTGCTTCTCATGGTGCCTGTGCCATCTTGGTTCCTGCCCCCCTGGCACCTGCCCCCCCACCTCCATTTGGCCCCCACTTCTGCTTAACCTCCCTTGTGGCTCTGGTCCAGAGCATGAAGATCAGGGTCACTCTAGCCTCCACCCAGGCAGGCAGCAGTGATGATGGCAGCACCATCTCTGGTCATAACTCTGGTCTGGGTCATACCTAGAGCTGCTATTGCTATCAGCATTGCTGCATGGCTGGGCAGGAGCCAAGCAGAACTGGAGCCAAAGCCATGATGGTGGTTGGACAGAGGCAGTGGCATGGGGAAGTGGGGGATCTGGTGGGGCAAACAGAGGATGGAGAGGGTGGGAGAGGACAATGACTCTGACTCTGACCCCAAGCCTGGTCAGGGCTGGAATGAGAGCTGCTGCAGCTACCTGTCCCCTTTCTCTCACTTGTACGTGGATTCAAGACAAAGGACTTTCCCCCTCATGTTGAATGGAGAAAAAACCTAGTCTTGGATTTGAGAAAATACAGTAATATTTTGTGTGTCTGAATGCACCTGTATGTATAGGTTAGTCACACTTTTTATATTATATCCTATAAAAGGGCCACATTCATACTAATAATACTGATCTCATATTTGTCATGTTCCTTTGGTAGATCTGAAAGTGTTTTAACAAAGAGGTCAGGATCATTATTGCATTTGTTACAGATGGGGAAACTGAGACACAAAAGAGAGAACTGACTTGCCCAAAGTGAGCTACGAATAGCTCCTAAATCTCCTGAGGCCCCATCCCATGTTCTATGCAGTAAGCCACCCACTTAAGTCTAATTGTATACAGCAGGGGTGCTCAACCTCTGAGCCAAATGCATCACATGGAGCCATCTCATCTGGGCTGCAGAGCTCCCTATGCGTCCAGAAATTTGACAGTGTGGAAGAGATGGCCAATAATACAGCCATCCTCCTCCCTGCCATATTCCCCAACCCTAAGCCCTGCACACCCAGTCAGAGCCTGACCATGCCCCCTTCATCCCACAAGGCTGGGCCATGGCCCTTCACCTCTGGGGCCTGGCCACATCCCATCCATGCTCCTCTCTACAGTGCCAAGCCATTCCCCTTCCTCAGGCAGGCTGGATCAAGCTCCTATCCCTTGCAGGGCCATGTTGGGACTGACCTGTAGCTCCCACCCCATCCTCCACAGTGCCTGCCCTGGGTGCTGGATTGGGATCACCGGTCATATCCAGTCCACAGATGGACCAGCCACTGCCTGTCCAGCCTGCAGGGGAAAAAAGTTGAGCATCACTGGTATACAGCACATGCTACATGTGACAGCTGCATATTCCATACATTCAACAGAACAAATTTATTCTTTTACAAGGAGGTAAAAGACATTGGAAACAGGAGGGTAAAAATGAGAGCGCCTGACACAATAGTCCAAATTGGAATAGGCAGTGTGCAAAGAAATGCCTTTAGACAATTACAGCAACAATTGTATTTCATTTAGATTTATTTCAGAGAATGTGACTACAGCCTGGCAATTGGGACTCTCCTGCTTTTCATCAAACTACACGTAATTGAAGTCTGAATTGCCTTTGGATTAACATTCAAAATTCCCTCGTGCCTGCCCCCAGCCTGTGGGGTGTTCAGACACTCTCCAGTGGTTTGCTTTGTCTGAATAATTACAGCACCTTGTGAGAGGATCTGCATTGCCCTCCATTCCCCTAATGGATCTCCACTGATAACAGGGTGGCTAGAGGACTGTCTGACCTAAGTCCTTATTTTACTGTGCTGTCAATCTGCTCTGTAAAATCTGATGTGAGAGAGACATGCCAGAGAATATGGGGCAGTGGGGAGGAGGGGGCTTGTAGGGAAAGGAATGAATTTGAAAGGTCTTTCATGAAGATTGTTGCCATGGGAACCACCTCCTTTTCTTTGTGTGCACAGAACATTGGTCTCTGTCTCTTTAGAAAGTGCGGTTTGCATCATAAATTTGTGTCTGAAGTGGGGAGGAGGAGAAAATGTCTCAGAGGCACTCAGGGCCAGATCTGCAGCTGCTAAGAGCTGACATTGCTCCACTGCAATTACCCTAGTGTCCTGCAGCAGAGGATCTGGCCTGTAGTTTGAGGCTAAGTACAGAAGTTCAAAAAGCCTGTGGCGGAAGTGCTCTTCAGTATCGTGCTTTACTCAAAACGCTCTAGATTAGGTTGGGAGTGAACAGAAGAGATGTTCGCTGTTTGGTGGTCTGGGCTTGGAGACTGGCTGCACTGGCTGAAACCAGCAGGCTGGGGGCACTCCCACACACTTCCCAGGAGGCTGCTAGAGCATGCTGAGCTCAGCCAAGTTCAGCCAAGCAGCCGGCCACCCCTGATTGGCCAGCATGGCCCTCCCAGCCCCCCCGACCCCCCCCCCCCCCCCAGCCAGTTGGTTGCTGTCAGTGGTAGTATCTGAGGAGTGAGGTGGGGAGGGGGATAGGGATGGAGTCTCCCTACCATGCAGGAACCCCTCTCCCTCCAGCTTGCTGGCTCACATCTTTTGGGGGTGGGGATGGGAGCTGGGCCAGACCTGCACAGTGTGGGGGTGCTCCTTTCCTCCCCACACAGTTCCCCATACAGTGCTGCAGCCATCAGGAGGCTGGGGCATGGATGGAGCCTACCTATGACATGGGCTTTCTCCAGCTTGGTGGCTTGGGTTTTGGGAGGGAGGGCTAGGTTGGGCCCACATGGCAGGGAGGCCCCATTCCCCCCTGCCAGCCCCAGCCAACTGAGGACTGCAGCTTGGAGCCGCATGCAGATTTTTGCTGCACTGGGAACTGGGGGCAGGTGGGTGGGGGAATGGACCCTCCTGCCACATTGACCTGGCCTGGCTCACCCCCAAGACCCAAGCTAGCAAACTGGGGTATGCCGATATGTAGGGGGGCTCCATTCCTCCATCTGCTAGTCCACAGCTCCCAGTGCAGTGAAAATCTGCATGTAGCTCTGAGCTGCAGCCATCAGGAGGGAGGGGAATGGAGCCCCTCTGCTGCACAACCTCCTCCCACCCAGCTTGCTGGTTCAGGTCTTGGGCAGGGGTGGGCTAGGCTAGGTCCATACATCGGGCAGGCTGTTTCCACCCCCCTGCCCAGTTGTACAGGAAAGAGTCTGAGCCTTTTTTGTCTCTAATCTGTGACAGTCTGGGGGTGGCGCTGGGTCAGTGCTTGCCCAAAGCAGACCAGCACCAGCCAAGGCTAGAAGGCCACCCAGCGAGGGGTCCCTGGGATGCCAGTGGAATGTGGCCTACCTTGACTTGTGATGGGATCTGGTACAGACATTTGATAAAGCACTCTAGCCTAAAGTACTTTAGTCTGATACAGCATCCATCTAGGGTTAATGAAGAGTGGGACCTGCTCTATGTAACATGCAAATCTGTTTGGTTATGGCTGTAGAGCATTTTCTGTGTGTTTATTGAACACTTGCGCAGTAAGTGTAATGTTTGTACCCAGCCTAAGATTCTAACTGATATTTTCATAAGTTTTTATAGGCCTTTGGGAAGGATTTGAGGGCAACAGAGGTGAGAAAATTGTGCCTTTTTACTTCTTTTTCAGGATGCTAGTAAAATATTGGCATATTTTTCTTCATGTCTGTCGTGTTCCCTTGAGGAAGGAAACTGAGCGAGTGGTTAGACTTTGGGATAAGGGAATTGCCAGTCCTGTAGTTGGAAACAGAGCTCCTATTTCTAGGTCTCTAGTTACCTATGTACAAAAGTCATGTGGGGCCAGCCATGCCATTTGACCCCAATGAAGAGAAGCCCCTCAGCTCACCAAACACTGTCTTTCCCAACAGAACAGGCAGATTCCGCTCTGTTGCCACTGAGAGAATGGAGGGGCTGCTGAACCTTTGGGAGGGTTGAGTGGAGGATACTCATTGTCTCTGTGTGCCTAGTAGACTTCGCAGTGGTAATGTAATATGCTCCCAATGGCTTTTTTTTTGTCATGCCTCTTTACTGTGAGGAAATTTGGAAGCAGCTCTTGCTTGTATCAGTGGTTGGTATGGGAAGACAGCAAGTTGGGCCCCAAAAGCAGTGACAGAGGCCTTGAGTCTGCACAATTTGCCTTCACCAGCTGCTGGTCCTAGAGCTTTGCAGACCTTTTGGGTGGATGGGTGTGGACTTTGTTGGCTGGCAAATACTGTGCCCAAGCAGGACACTTGAGGCATGCCTTTCTCAGTCAAAATCATCAGCCAGACAATTGGAGGCTGAGTAATCCCAAAAGACCAACAAGAATGCTTGAGAAAATGATAGCTCTGGGGTATGATGCACAGTATTATTGGACAGTAACCTCTAGAGGATCTGCCCCTCTCATGTGTCCATTTTCTTTTGTTCTCCATCATCATCATTAGCATAACTGTAGCAACAGGACTAACCCTAGCTGTGAAATGTGAGGCAAAGACAGGCAAGATTTCCTCCTGTACTTAAGCTTTTCATTATCGCTATGCTGAACGCAGACTCGGTCTCTCAAAATGTCAGGTCCCTTTTCCCTCTCTTGTTCACTAGCACTCTACAATCTGTAAATGCAAACATTGATTTGACCACATAAATGAATAAAACTGGCATTTCAATCTATTCTCTGCTGCTCCACCTAAAATGTTCATAGTGTCAGTGCTAGGAGAACCAAGCTATGTGCTGCTTTTACGGGTTTTGGAGGAGCTGAGGGATACTAGTCCTTATGGAAAGCATGAACTTAATAGTGATGGCCAGCCAGTGCCTATGGTGTTGACGTACATGTCTCTTATTTTAGCACCATGTTTATCCCTTCTGTATGTAATAGCGATTCTGTTTTGCGTGTGATGCAGAATTATATTTTAGGGGGCCTGATTCTTCTCTCATTTACATGAGGGACAAATTGGACTTCCTTTGAACCACTTATAAGATGTAAATCCAGCCCTTGTCAGGCTATGAGATTTTATCAAATGTGAGAGGCACATTGGTTTTTCTGTCGTGGAGCCATTACATTTGTATGTACAGTGTGTACATGCATGTGTGCACACCCTGGGGGGCCCTTTTAACCTAAAATAAGTTAGTTTGGAAAAGTAAATGTGGTTTTCTGTTTTCCCTACACCTCTTCGTTAACTGTTTTGAATATGGCAGCCTTCTCATATAAAATACCAGTTATGTGTCATGAGGCCTGACTTGTATATGTATATCCAGTCCTAACCATGCCCATAAATTTGGCCTGAAAAATCATGAGATTGAAAAGGGATCTCTTGTGGTTCTTTGAAGGTTTCCATGCCTTCAATCTGCACTTGGGTCACATTTTCAAGCTTTTCTCCCTAATCCTCAGGGCTAGAAACTGATTTAAAAAAATTGAGATACTGAAGTACTTTCTTTAAAGTCCCAAGCAGTTTCAAGGGAAACTGCTTTCCTTTCTACATGTCAGTCCTGTGGGCATCGGGCATCCAGTCAAAGGAGACAAGGCAGTAAGGCGCTCCGATCTAGCTTGCTCAGTGTTAACAGAATTGTTAACTAAGTTCCCATTCAAAACTCTCTCTGTTGCTGATGATGCTTGAGGAAAAATACATTTTAGGTCCCAGAGTGAGTTTCCAGAAGAGCAAATTGTTACAAATAAATAAATAAAAACTGCTTGTAAACTGAGCACACTGGGGTTGGAAGTCAAATAGAGATGAACAATGAGAGAAACTGGATGTCCTTTATACAGCATAATTTTTGAAGAGTGATATATCTGTGGCCTATTTCCTGCATACATCAACCCCAAGTCAGAGGGTAGTAAGTGCTCTGCATAATAGAAATGAAGAAAGCTCAGCATTTTTGCAAGTAAAAGCACAATTTTGTACTATATGTACACAAAGAATTAACATGGAAGGCCACGGTGCTTAAGACATGGAGATAAAGAGATGGAAAACTGACATGAGAAGGTACACAGGAACAAAAGTGGAGAGAGAAAGACATTTGAGTGTTTTGACATCTACTACCAGTGCCTTCAATTTGCATTAATGTGTATAAGAATAACAAGAGGGAGCCAAACATGCTTAACAAAGCATTGTAGTACTGCAGCATTGCAGTGATTAGATATCTAATCACAAGATTACAGCAGTGTTTCATGATGAAAAGGTATCACATGTATGTCATAGAGAGAAGGATTCTCATTGAAAATAAGACCAAATGCCAGAGGAATCATTTCTGTTTTCAGGAATTGTTAAGATACAAAATGCTGAGGAAGCAGAGATATAACAACACGGCCGGGTGCCTGGGGCAGCTGTTGCACAGGCAGTGTCAGCTTCCGGTTGTCACTAGCATGACTGCGTGTCATAATTTTTTTTCTGCTCGACCAAGCCAGCACCCAGGAAAGCTTCTCCAGTCACCCTGCCCTGGTTATGTCTCTGTCAGAAAGTGACTGCTTTGTGTAGCAGAGATTGTTCACAGCCTTGAGTTCATACAGGACTCTGGAGCGGTACTGAATTGTAGCTGTCAATACAGGCACCTTCTATCCAGAGGACTTCTTTCTCTTACCTGGCAATAATAATTCATGAATGTATCAGCTCTAGCTATTACTCTTATAGTTATTTCAACATTGGTCTAGTAAAAACAATTACAGTCATCACATAAGAGTGTCTACTGAGTGAGATGAGACAAAGATAACTTAGTGCTTAGATTGCACTATGCACTTGACTTTCAGTACAAGATCAGTTTCAAAATGCAGTCACTGATCAATAAATCCTTCAGTAGGCTGGAGCCAGGGTTTCTCAAGAGCCATCTCTCTGAGAGAAAGAGAGAGAGAGAGTTGCTCATATGACTGCCAGGACTTTCTGTACTACAGCACTTTTGTGTAAGAGGGAGCCAGTGGCCAGAGCAGAAAGGACAAAACGTTGCAAGGTTGTCTTCCTGATATCCAAAAGCAGAGCTGTCTTTGCTCTCTCTTTCTTCAAACATGTGTCTTTAGTGAAATGCTCCTCAAAGAATCGAACACAGGAGCCACTGGCAGGCAGGAGAAGTTTAGGAGAAAAAATTAGGTGAACTGCAGACAATCTGGATAGCTGCAAAAGGTTGTCTAGTTTTTTAACCTCCCAGCTAACGAGCACTACTCTCTGGTTCTGTTTTTTTGTGATATTTTTTGTTTTGTTCTTCCCCCCACCACTTGTTTTAAAGAAATACAACCCTTCCCCCAACTTTTCATTTTGTGTTGATTTTTGTTTTATTCCCCTCATTGATGTAGGGCAGTCATTCACAAACCTTGCAGGGCTAGGGAGGGAACACAATTAATTACTATTCTGTTTTATATATACCTTTTTTGCCCTTCAGCTGTTCTTAATGTTTTAGCATTAATTTCCAACAGTTCATTAGCTATTTGTGACCCCGTATGGTCCCTTGCTGTCAGATGGAGTTAATTACACACATGCAAAGCTTGGAGGTAAAATCAAGTGGCCAGAAAAGGTTGATTTAAAAAAAAAAAGATCTAGAGTGAGCAGGGAACTTAGCAAAGCAGTTCTTGGCAACTGACATTTACAATAAGCCCCAAACCACAAATGTCGTTGCTCTCCCAGCTTCTTGGTTTAGTGTAGGTGTAAATGAGAACAGCATGACAAATATGAGGGATTTTTTTTTCATCTGTTAATACCCTTAAATGATCTTTGGGAAATCTATCATGAAATATTCCAGGTTGAAGTTAAATGAAAAAAAAGCAGCAACTTGTATGTTAATGTGAGATATGTGTGCACTGTGTTGGAAATTTAGAAGCAGTATGTTCCTTTTAATGGGAATCATCCTATTTATGTGCTACTCTTGGGAAGAATATGAGAAGAAATAAGAATTTGCTCAGAGTTTATGGATAGCCATATATTTAGAGATTAAATATTTATTATATTTACATCTATAATGCGTGCTACATTCCTGTAGGAAATCAGTCAGAGGATTTGCTGCAGAGAGAATATGAAAGTATAATTAGCCAGCATAGAATTAATTGTTGGGGAATATGATAGGGGCTCAGATGGGAGCTTCAGCCTGAAATAAGATACTCTTATTCTGGGAAAGAACAAAGCTTTGCAAGAGCTGATAGTTAACATCAAGGTTTTCATTGTCTGGGTAGAGATAAGGATATTATGTAAAAGTGAAACTGCAGTGGAAAAGAATAAGCTGACTGATGTGTTGCTATTGTTAAGTACAGAGATGCTTTTTAATAAAGGGAACAGGAAACAAATGTGTTATCAGGGTGGTGGTTGCTGGTAATTGTGCTAGATAGCAGAGCGAGTTTCATTTTGTTCAGATTTAATAATGCAGCATAGGAAATTTGATGGAGGAGAGAGCTAGTGACTAATTAATCTGTTGAGGTCAGAGCATGAGGATTGCCTATGCTGTGAGTGTGTGTTGTCCAAACTTCAGTGGGGGATATAGGGCTAGATGTTGCTGGAAGGTATTGTGTGTAACAATTGGAAACAGGGAAGAATAATTTTGCTGGTCTCTTGTGGGAAGCATTTTAATACATGGATGAGCCGGAAAGCTAAAATGGATTTAAGTAAACATTGTGACTTCAGGGACAGGAGGTATTCTGCTCTCTCTTCTGATGCCAGCTCTGACCTTTATGTTGCCTTTTGCCAAGCAGTAGCAGATGTCAAGGGCCTTACAGATCTGCTTGCCAGGGCAACAGTGATTAGCAGCAGGCGTCTGGGAATACCATAAGGGAGTGTCTAGATGACACTGGGCAGTGCTATGCAGAGAACACGGAAGCAGTATAGCCTTATTAGTTCAGTTCTGATGAGAAGCAGGGCTTAGTAGCCCAGGCGTAGTTATACTGCTTTCATGTTCACAGGCATCTTACATGGTGCTGCCTTACACCCTATTCTATGTGTAACTTAGACTGATGTGTGTACAAACAAACCTATAACAAGCATGGAGGGCAATTACTTCTTCCAGCTCGGTAACAATGCCCATCAATGTTGCTTTGAAAACTGACATGAATCAGAGACCAAGACACAAAGCAAACTCTCTCCTGTGTAATATTTCCACAGCTCCTAGTAGTGCCTGCCATAACAGGAAAACTGTGCTGAAGAAGAAAAGCATAGTGTAGCAATGTGTGTAGTAGCAGCAATTAAAAAAAGTTCACCCTGTTCAAGAGTCTCCAAGAAGGGATACCCCACCCAAAATTCTGCACTGTCTTGGATCTATTTTTGAAGGCCTACCTCAGCAGACTTAGTGAAAATAGTACATCAAGTCCTTGTTCTGTGTCCATGAGCTAATCTTTATGGGGTGCCTGTAGATGTGTGGGCTGCCTGCTCTCATGCACTGTAATTACAGCAAGTTGGAGCTGACTCGATTAATCAAGTCTACTGGAGCATGGCTAATTAGTCAAATGAGCTTTCGTTAAAGTGCCTCTGCTGCCATTTTGAAGTGCGGGACACTGAATACATGAGATGCTGTGAGCCACTCTAATTAAAGCACTCCCTTCCCCCTTGTATGAAGACGCCCTTTGTGTCTCAGTAATTGGGAACACATAGAGTGGAATCCCACTCTCTTGGTTTATACTCATAGATATGCTTCATCCTGAAGCACTCCTGTTGATCTGTTAACAAGAAAAACAATGGGAGATTAAAGAACTTTGCATACTAAGAAATCTAACAATAGCAAACTAAAGTACTGCAGTCTATAAAGACCTACCTGTTCAGGAAAACTGGATCATCCAGTCAGTGGCATTAGAGAAATAGAGAGCTTAATAACGGCATCAATTTACAGAGAAAAAGCATTTGGCTCAGGATGGACTCTGGTAGGGAAGAGGGTTGGAAGAGACCCCAAGAGTCATTATGTCCAACCCTGAACATAGGTGGAATAAAGAGAGCTGATAGTTCTCCCCCTTGTCAAAATCTCTGTGACAAGAGCACTTTCACAGGATACGGGAAGTTGAGATTCAAATCCTCTCCGGCAGAAGAGAGAATTTGAAGCCAAGTCTCCCACCTCCCAGAATGGTGACATAACTATTGGGCTCTTTAGGGCCATTCTTTCTATTTCAGGAATGCTTGCAAAGGCATAACTAGAGTGGGACAACTGGGGTAGCTGCCTTGGTGCCGACTTGAGAGGGAATGGTGGGGGACTCAGAAAAAAAAAACAGCTGCTGCATCAGGTACACAATCACAGCAGTAGAGAGACAGCAACTGGAAATCACCAGTACCTCTGTATGTGGCAGCTGCCTGGAGCACCTGACTACACCATTACACCTCTGAATGCTTGTAAGAAAGGGAAGAAACAGTCACTTCCTTTTTCATTCAGGACTCTGGTATAAATAATCAAGCACAAAACTGAGAGCTTGCCAGCAGATTTTCTATCTATTTTCTTTACATATAATACTGCAGTAACAGTACCTTGTTCTTCTTGTATCCAAGTATGAAACGCTTAGCAGAACATGGGTCTATGATGCGTTACACCTATAAACACAGGGAAGCATCTCTACAAGGCCCCGGATATCTTGATAACTAGAAGGGCAACATTGTAGCTTCAGTAAAGGTAGGACTGCTGTGCTGATTTATACCTGCTGAAAAGCTATGACAATAATTGGTTAAAAGCTTTGGCCCTGCACAGTTAGACAGAAAGTGAGTGGCAGCATGAGTTAAAATTTTTACATACTCCCATCATAACCATTGTGTTTATCTTTTTCCAGATGCCTTCACATATGTTGTTGGAATAGACAGTACTAGACACTGGCCTGAAAACTCCACAATGTGTCTATGGATTCAGTATCATCAATGTGTCTCTATCATCCTATTTCTTTTAGTAGCTCTGTTGGCACATATAATTTGATTCCATCAGTACAGTTAGCCTGTTTTTAAATATCTATATAATTTATTCTAGTTATGGTTTTAGAAAGATACCATGGATTTGCATAGATTTGTTTTTTTTTCATTTCTTTTATTGTTAATCACTGACCTTTTGCCTCAATAGAAGAGGAACTAGAGAAAGAAAATGATAAAATTCAATAAATGCTTTCTGAAATTCAGTAGGGAGACTTGATACTATTGGGTTTACAGTAGACGTGGGCTACAGCTACTCTAATATTTGGCCATGCATATCTTGGAAATACTACCGATGTCATGGGAAGGAGGGGGATCATAATTTGCTGTATTAAACAGGAATGGTAAAGGGCACTGACTTGGGGTGAGATTTTTATAGAAGCCTAAGCAGTTTAGACACTTGATTCCCATTGGCCCTTAATACCCCAACCTTAGAGAATATTTTGAGTCTGTCTATGGTAAAACATTAAATAGTGAGAAGTTATCAAAAGTGTGTGCTTTTTCAGGAATGGCACACTTGGAAGGAACAGTATCCTGTGTTGCCAAAACTGTTGGTTTGGTCCTCACTGAAAGGAGCCTTCTTTTCCTAAACAGCCTAAAGACCCATACAGAAGTGTTCTGAGTAGCCCTAAGTTCATGGACTACTCAAACTGTTTTGGGATAGGGAGGAAGATTTGGACTTCGAACATTGAATTGGATGGAAGTTTCATCATGGTTTTAATGGCAGTAGAATAGGATGCACAGTTAAGTGATATGCTGGCATCCCTAAAACCCAACACATTTGAAAACCACCATTCACCCTCACAGAGTAATCATTGTTTATCACTAATAACTTGAGCCTATTTAGAAGTGGGTGGTGTTCCAGTAGGGAAAAGTTGTTTCAAATTACATGAACCATCCAGTCACCTACCAATTAAAATTCATAGAGTTCATGGCAGTTATCACAATGAACATATAGTCCATGGAAAACTAAGGATGTACCAGACTTCCCAATCCAACGTAGGGATTAATATAACTACAGAGAGCATAAGGCACTAGGGACTATAGAACGAATGCAGAAAAGGACTGACCAGGAGATTTTTACTGGAAGAGGAAATGTTGTTCAGCACTTTATCACAATAATGCTTCAATCTGCAAAAGGAAAGTCTTCACAGTCCTTAACACCAGGGTATGAGAGAGGTCTAGCTTTCAGCAGTAGCAAAATATACTGGAATGAAGACAGCAAGCAAGAAAAAAAATCTCTGTCTTGCTTCTCTTTTTTTTTCTTTCTTCCTAATGCTGCCGACACTTGCTTCAGCAACAGGGATTCTGACACACACACACACACACACACACACGGAAAATTGAATTTCCTGTAGCTCATCTGTTTAACCTATAACATTTCCCATGATAGTATACAACAAATTACATTTCTCCACAAAAAGCTGCGATAAAATGGGGTGGGGGAAAACAATCCCTTTTAGTATCAAAGGATTCCAGCTTCTATAGCATGTTGTAGACGTTAATGTGAGCATGGGTAATTCTCTGGGTGAATATCTTATATGCCACATTGGCACTGGGCTGAGGAAGGGGGTGGAAAATAATGTATCCTAATGGTGTCATTCAGCCTTTACTCTGACAGGTGGTGAAGTATTTCATATTGGATATTTTTTTCAGTGGTGGGTGGAAGACAGGTTTCCCCACTCCCTCTAAACTCATTACCTTGTCAGCTAGTGAGTCATGTTCATTCTTGCATATTCTTGTTCTAGTCCACTGAAGGGTTTTTTTATTATGCAAAGCATAGCAGCAGGAGCAGTGGAGAGCACCAAGCACTAGTAGCATAATGTGGTATGGGCTAGTGGGGCTCATGCCCTGGGTGCCACCAGAAGAACAAGGAGAGCAGTGCCTTACCATCCTGTCTTTGATCCATTTGTATTTTCCAGCTGCAGGAGGCAGCTGGGACTGGCAGTGTGCATCATGGGTTGCAAGGCATTCTGGGACTCATAGAACTGCAATGGAGTTTGCTGTTGCTGAGGGGAGAATTGAACCTATTTTTTTTGTCGCTGGAATTTTTTTTTTTTTTTTTTTTTTTTTTTACCTTTTCAACATAGGCTTTGGTGACAAAAATAGGGTGAATTTTCCCCTCAGCAGCAAGGAAATCTACTGCCACTCTGGAGAGTTACAATTTCCAGAAAACCATGCACTCCACAACTCGTGCCACTCTCACTTCCTGCTGCTCCTGTGTGCTGCCACATGCTGAAGCCAGGATGTAAGGGGTAGGAGCAAGAAGGGAAGAGAATAGTGCCCTTGATGCATTCTTCCCAAGTTACACCTCTGCTGAGCTCCCTACAGTCTGGTGATTGGGGCATGTTCTTGGAATGTGGGAGGTAAGGGCTCAAGCCATCTCAGTCAGACAAGGTTGAATACTCTAACCATGAGCTATTGGAAAGAGTGGCACCCTGTTTCCTCCTGTGTAACTTGTCTGAAAGGACTGCTATGATACAGGTATCCAACTGTGGTGAGTGCCAAAAGGTGATATAAGTGCCTCTCAGCAACTCCAAGTACCTTCTGTTGATGAATTGGGCTCAAGGTATACTCCTGTCCAAAGTGTTTCCTATTAGCTAGATTAGTAGGCTTTGCTCCATATGCTGACTTTTGTGGATCCCATTCTCAAGCACCAAACTCTCTTCCTGCATTGTACAGGGAGGACAAGTACCTTTCTCAAAGCCATAGATTTTCAGTAGCTAGACCCCTAGGCTAGGGACAGAAGTTACACATAAAATTGGCTTATATGATCAGAAACTGGTTTGAAGCTGTAACAGAACAGAAGCTCAGTGCACATAAACCAGTTTCAAAATGGCTGAAACTGGTTTAAGATAAACCTGGTTGAATGTAGTATTGGACTTAACTGATTTCGGTCAGACTGGTTTATGAAACTTCTGTCCAAGTCGCCTTGCAGTTTAAGTTAAATCAGAGTCCCCCAGCATGCTTTTTGGCCCTGGGCTGGGCTGTCTGCTCCAGCAGAGAAGGGCCAGAGGGGGGGGGAAAGAGACAGGGACTGCCCCCTCCTGGCAAACCTTGGCTGGGTCTGGGGTCTTGGGCCAGGGAGGGGAGGGTTCAACTCTGTACTTGGGGGAAGGGGAGTGTATCTGCCTTGCTAAACTTACTGAAAGTTACTGCAGGCTGTGACTGTGGACTACAAATCCCAGAGGTTTCTGGAAGCAGGAAGAGGAAGTGATGAGCAAACCTGTGGAGTCCTGCTTCTGTGAGGCTGAACTGCAAATCCCAGAGAGCTCTGGGGTAGCAGGAAGAAGAAATGCTGCAGAGCCCAGCTGTAGCACTCCCCTGGCTTCTGGCCTGAGCAACTGCAGGCATTTGGCTGCATTACCTGAATCAAAGGTAAATGCCTGTCCAGTTATTTCTCAGTTTAATCTTTGCAGCTTAGACTAACTTGCAAATACTGAATGGATTCAGCCTGAGGCTTTTTGACTGCCTGTACTTAGCCCTAAACATTAGGTAATTCACTACAAAGCCTGTTCTTTCCTTGGTGCAGTTGCAGTGGAGCTGTGATGTAGAACTGTGGGGCTGCGTATTGTGGCCAAAGGGCAATCCTGATCCCTTCACTCAAGTCCAGAACGTTCATTAGGAAATAGACGTACAATAGATTCGAACTTTTGTAGCAGTAAAAGTTCCTCTGTTCTGTTATTAGACTTTGGAGTCCTCCAATTCAGCACATCTTTCTAATGGTTAACTCACTGGAGTACCCTGACCTAATTCCATAGCCTTGGAACAAAAATGCTGAGACTTTTGATTCCCACAGACACAGGAACACCGAGTAAAACCTAGGGAATTGCTTGTTTTAGACTGTGAGTCCATAAGAAAATCTGGAGAGAGAAGATTGGTTAAATATGCAGGGACCACAGCCTTTCAGTGACCTTCAGATTATGCAAAGGAATATTACAATCAATACCAAACTTTGCAGGAAATTATCCAGTGTCAGGAGCATGAGGTGGGAGGAATATGCTGAGACAGCTGGATACCTGAAAGGAGGCGAGCTGCAAAGCTGTCAGCTGCATCCAAGAAATACTAATATCATTAAGAACCCTAGGGAAATAAAGAACTACAGTAATTTGGCTTTGAGGGTGAAAAATGACATTTCCCAGCAATTGTAAATCCTTCATGCTGAGGAGCAATTCTTCTAGGCAGTGTTGTGTAAATGATAAAATTCTGCTTTGCAAATTGGTTTGCAGGCCAGTGTCCCTTTAAACAGATACTGCACTCCAGGCATTTGTATATTTCCACAGAAGTATAGCTCATACAAATAAGCAGACTTTTGCTTTTATGGCAGAACCAGGGGAACCTGATCTTAGGCAGAATTAATACATTTTGGAATCCTTTACACAAGCAGGTTTTGCTACCTTGTATAAAACTCTGTCACTCCCACACAAGTGTTGGGCGTGGAGAGGTCTCTAGTGCTTCACTGAAATCCCCATTTGCCTGTAGTGAGAGGATAAATTATTTTAAAGGTTCAGGTGCTTGTCTAAGAGCTAGAAAATCTGCCATAGACTTCCTCTGAGGCCTTGGGGAAAGACATTTCTCTCTGTGCCTCATTAAGCTATCTGTAAAATAATAATGATCATACTTCCCTGCTTCACCAGGGTGTTGTAAAGATGAATGGTTATGAAATGTCTGTGCATGATGGTGAGGTGGGCTGCCAAAGAAGATGGAAAGTCACTGGTCTGAAATGCACTGTTTCATCCACTGAATTGTGCCATTAGTAGGTTTGTTGAAGCATAGTGTAGAAAGGACCTGTAAAATTAACACATTGAATTACTTATGCAACTCTGACTTTCTCCCCTACCTTCACTATTCTTAATCAAAAAGGAATAAGAATAGTGAGGGTTGGGGGGAAGGTCAGAATTATTTCTTTTACACATTCTAGTCTTGGAGCTCTAGAGAAAGAGACCCAGGGTATTGCATGGTTAATGGTATACTTTCAATGAATTATTTAACACACTTTATCAGGAGCAGGACAAGAGCTCTAAGCAACCTGCAGATTCAAACTCACATGACTTTTGGGGCACTTGTAATCAATAGGAATCTATTGTACCCCCAAAATTATAGAGTTACAGACAGAGTCCCTTTGCAGGAAGGGGAGAGAGAGTCTACTCTGGGGTACTGGAGGACTTGGCCAAACACTACAACCCTGTGTGTGACATGCCACATGTTCAAATTAAAGCTTGATAGAAACCAGCTATAAAAATGTTTTACATTTTTCAAGCAACAAGTGTGCTTTTTGGCTATTTTTATTGTGTGACAACTACTTTCCATGTGTAGGATGACAACATTTATTGTGCAATTAATTAGCTCCATAGGCTGTAGGGTTCTTTTTAAATGCGGGGTTTAAAAGCTTAAGCTCTGATCTACTCTGTAAAAGTTTTGCTGGCACAGCTATGCTGGCAAGCAGTGAAGTGAAGCTGATGAAACCCTGCCTTTATAGGGGGCTCTGCTGCCAAGGCTCTGCTCTGCTGGGGATTCTGTGCTGATGCCACATAATATAGTCAAGCACACAGTCCCTTGGGCACTGTTGAAAATACGATCCTTGCTCTTGATTGAACTTTACCAAAGTGTGCAGTGGTGTTCAGGTCCAGAGCTTAGATTAGATGCATCTGTATTTGTCCCTCCTTGCTCCAGAAGAGGAGAGGGAGCTGTGAGGTATGGCTGTTCACCTGAGCAAGGACAAGTGCTTTAATCCTTGTACCTAATCCACGTGATACTCTTATAGCCAGCACACTGTACTGAGGTTTTCATTTTAGTGACATAATATAAGTCATTTCATTCTCAAGTTTTGCAAGCAAAAAGATTTAGGGCCAGATCCTACTCACCTTTTAGGCATCTAAATGGTACTTAGGGGTATTTATAGACATACATTTATGTCCCACAACGTGCCAGAGATCCGCTGCTTTGGAACAGACTCGATTTAATTGAGTCTGCTCTGCACATGAGGTGATGCGAATGGCGCTGCGCCATGTGCAGTTGCATAAGTGGCGAAATGTGTGTCAGTGCTGAGAAAATGGCTGATGTGTGCTTTTGAACTAAAACACTTTCAATGTGTTTTATTTCAAAAGCACACCACTGCCATTTTCTCAGTGCTGACATGCATTTCGCTGCTTATACAACTGGAAGCGACGCAGTGCCTAGTGCAGCTTTTCAAAGCACTCGGTGCTGCGGCGCTTACATCTGTAAAAATGCCCTAGGTGCCCAAGTGGGATGCTATTCCACTTTGCTCAAGTTCCTGAAAATCAATTAATGCAAAAAAATCTTCTTCTCACTGCTTGTGGGCTAAGTACAGACAGTCAAAAAGCCCAAAACTGAATCAATTCAATCTTTGCATATTAGTCTAAACTGTGTAGATTGAACCAATAAACAAGTGAACAGACATTCACTTTTGATTCCAGAAATGGAGCCACATGCCTGCAGTGTCCCAAGCCACTGTGGGGGTGCTAAAGCATGCTTCCCTGCTTGGCTGGAGCTGACAACTTGAATCTGGAGGGGTCCTGGGACAGAAGTTTATTAAACCAATTTAAACTAAATCAGTTAAGTCTGATGTTACGTCCATCCAGGTTTATCTTAAACTGGTTTTGGCCATTTTGAAAAGCAGTTTACATGCACTGGAGTTCTGTTGTGTTACAGATCTGAACCAGTTTCTGATCACCTGTACCAGTTTGTGTATAATTTCTGTCCCTAGCCTTTGTGATTTGACTTTAAGGCTCAGATGACAGAGCATAAAAAAGTGTGGGCACACTAATACATTTTCA
The DNA here is from genome assembly GCF_030867095.1 of Alligator mississippiensis. Taxonomy (NCBI): domain Eukaryota; kingdom Metazoa; phylum Chordata; order Crocodylia; family Alligatoridae; genus Alligator; species Alligator mississippiensis. The sequence continues at coordinate 218,293,647 of NC_081824.1, read as the reverse complement.
GGGATTTGAGCATGGTGAAATTGGATCACACTTAGACACATTAAGCATCTAAATAGACTCATATTTGGAAAAGGATCTGGCCCCTTTTCTTTCAGTCATATTGTATTTTCAGATTTTGTTAAATTTAGGTATTTAATTGAATCCCTGAAAGGGGACATCATGACCTGACTCAATTAAGTAGAAATTTTGGAATGGATTTGAAAAGGACCAGGATTTTACCCCTAGGACAGAACTGGCTGACATTGAAGAAAATTCCACAATTAATTGAAAGCTTTGTTTAATTTTTGGTTGTGAATTAAAAAATTGCAATGGGTTTTGCTGGCACTAGCATTTTTTTACTAGACCAAGGTCTGCTTTTAGTTATACCAGGGTAAATTTCTTCTAATCTGGTGCATGTAAAAACAGAAGGAGACCTATAAATATGCTTGGTGATGATAGGGAATTGGAAGCAAAAATGAAGAATGACTTGAATAGCATTGATTTCTTACCTTAAGTGAACTATGGGCTCAAACTCTGGACTCCATGGTTTGGGTGTACTTTTCTGAATTTTCAGAGTGCTCTCATGAGAGAGATTGAATCTCTTATATAGATGGACATTTTTTTTAATTGTCCAACTACATTTGGACAACTACACTTTAGCTAATGAATGAAACAAACCAGTAATACAGAGTGCTTCTACACGAGATACTAACTGCACATTAGCCTATTTTACTGTGGAGTAGCGTGCAGGGCAAAACCTGTGCTAATAGCTATTGTGCAGCAGTATTAGACTACTGCACAGTTAGCGTCACTAAAAAGCCATTGATTGATTTAGTACTTGGCTATCCAAGTACTAAACAATGCACCATAACTACAGCGCATTAATGAATGTGTAGATACACCCACAGAGACTTGTTTTATATATAGAAAATATATCCCATCTTATTAGAGGTTAATTGAAATACTTCAGTGGGCACATCTACATGTATAGCGCTGTTGTTACTGCACTGTCATTTAGTACTTCCTTTTGTAATTTCATTGTACTTCCATTTAGTGCTTCCTAGTGCGTGGCTACAATGATGTAGCATCACATGTAGATACACCTACTGAAAAGATATTAAAGCTATAAATTCATCCATCTTCTTGGACCTCTTACTCTCCTCCCTTTTAACTCAGCATTTCCAATCCTCACTATAATCCAGCTTCTATTCCCCTTCAACATCTTCTGCTCCCTTCTCCTTCTGCCTTAGCCTCCCCATTCTGCATGTTTTCCCTCTTCTGTACCTTCCTTGCTTATTGATCTGTATTTGATTTGGGCAACTTCTTTTTTTCCTATCATGCTACTGGGATACCAGCAGTGGGGCACTGACACTGAGCCATAGCAGTCAGGACTAGCTATCTCAGGTAAAGTCCAGCAAAGGCCTACAGGATCCCCACTGCTTGGACATTTCCTGTTCTTGCTCAGGAGCTTATATTGGGGAACTGGAGGGTCAGGTGACCTGAACTGGCCACTCTGGTGACAAGGAGTGGGTGGAAGGCTAGACTATTAAGGAGGCTTCAGGCCATCTTTGCCCAGCCTGGGTGGTCAGCAGTAGGGTAGAGGCTGTGCTGGTCAGGCTAAGGCCCCAGGTTTGAGACTGTGGCCTGGCAGCATGTAAAATTTATCAGGTGTCCTGAATGAAGGTGAAGGGAAAGACTATGGCATTCTGAACCCTATAAAAGCAGCACAGAAAAGGAAGCCTTAAGAATTTAATCAGTAAATGAAAGTTTGTTCTAGTCCATAACATGTGGATAAGACTCTATGGGAAGCTGAGGAAACCACCTCTGTCAGCCTACACAGTTTTATTATTACACTGCATATTATACTTGGAGGCTGTTTTTCTAATTAGCTTGTGGCTACTAAATTACTGTTAATCCTAATCTGAGACTTTACTTCCTCCCTGGAAGATTAGCTGACAAACAATTTGGGCATAAACATAACATAAACCATTGGCAGGTGTTGATAACCTTCACAGCTCATTCTTATTAATATTCATTGTGTTAAATATTTTGGTACATATTATTATGCAACAAATAATCCAGCGGGACTACTGTTCTCAAACTGAACATTGATATTGGTCAATGATATCTTGTGGACTGTTGAAAGTAGGCAGTCTTGTAATCCAAATGATAATACTATAATATAGATATGTATTTTATCAGTTTTAATAAATGTTAATTAAAAAATTCAGTTTCCTCATGCCCTCACCAACTTTGTTCAAAATAACTGGAATTTGATGCTGATTTGGCATGTTTAGGGGGAAGTTGAAGATATATTCCTACTGGGGTTGTTAGGGAGTTGAACAGGTTTATGATTTAATGGGTAGTTGAGTTGGGTAGTTTTTTTCTATGATTATCCGTTGCTGCTGGTTTTTCATTAGTCATCTTTCCGGTTCAAAACTATAATTACAAAAAGTTTTAGATACCTTGGCATCTGAACTTGGAGACACAATATAAATCTTCAGCAATTGGCAACTGAAGTTCTCTAAACACTTTATAAAATTACAATAAAAGGTGAATGTGGCTACTTGATTGTTCTGAGAAAAAAAATGTTTGCTCTAAACAGATACTTTTAAAGATCTTTCTGTGTCTTTATTATTCCAGATGTAGAATTCTTTTTTTTCCTGTTTATTAAAGTAAATAGCAGGCTGATGTTTATATTACACTCTAAGTAACTGGCGGCACTGACCTTTAAATGCATTGTTAACCTGCAAGAGTAATTTTTAAAAGTAACACGGTATTGCTTTCCCTTTTGACCTTATAAAGGACTTACTGACATCCTTTTTTGAGCCACTTCAGGATTGCTTGCCCAGGGGGAGACAAAGGGCACTGTGGATTGAAACAGCTGTTTAAATAACAGGCTCCTACTATTTTGCACTAATTTTGGCTACTTTCAGTTGTTAAAATTTGTCAAACCCTTACAGAAATTATACTTGGGTCTACTATAGATTCTTCTTTATGTCTGGGGAAAAAGCTCTCAACTCCCCTGTGTTGTTTGGGGCCAACAAAAAACTGCAAAGATCAAGAAGCCCCTTGGTTTGAAGATGGAGGTCTCCGAGATGAGATCTGAGAAGATAGAGGACCTGGCTTGCCTGACCAACCTGGTTTTGTTTTATTACAGGGTCACAAAATGCTTAGATGCAGGAGTACAGGTGGATGTCATTTTCTTGGATTATAGTAAGGCTGTCAAGACAGTATCTCATCCCATTCTCATAAATAAATTAAGAGGCTGTGACATAGATATTTACATGGTCCAGTGGTGGCAAATTGGCTTAGTGGTTGCACCCAGAGAATGGTAATAGACAGGTCGGTATCGACCTGGAAGGATGTGGGTAGTGGGGTCCTGCAAGGTTTGGTCCTTGACCCTGTACTCTTCAATATCTTCATCAGTGACTTGGATGTGGGTGTGAAGTGTACTCTCTCCAAGTTTGCATACGATACTAAATTGTGGGGTGAAGTGCACACTCTGGAGGGTAGAGAACAATTGCAGGCAGACCTGGACAGGTTGGAAAAGTGGGCATTACACAATAGGATGCAGTACAACAAAGACAATTGTGGAGTGTTGCACCTAGGGTGCAAAAATATCCAGCGCACCTACTGGCTGGGAAGTGACCCTCTCAGCAGCATGGAAGTGGAAAGGGATCTTGGAGTCATAGTGGATTCCAAGATGAACACGAGTTCTCAGTGTGACAAAATCATCAGCAAAACTAACTGCACTTTATCATGCCTCAGCAGATGCATGACCAATAGATCCAAGGAGGTGATACTTCACCTCTATGAGGCATTGGTCAGACTGCAGTTGGTGTACTGCATCCAGTTCTGGGCGCCGTACTTCAAGAAGGATGTTGATAGATTTGAGAGGGTCCAGAGGAGGGCCACTCGTATGGTTAGGGGCTTACAGGACAAGCGCTATGAGGAGAGACTGATGGACCTGGACCTCTTTAACCTCCGCAAGAGAAGGCTGAGAGGTGATCTTGTGGCCATCTACAAATTCATTAGGGGAGGTGCAGCAAGGGATCGGAGATGCTGTGTTCACCAGGGCATCTCTTGGGGTAACAAGGAACAATGTTCACAAACTGACAGAGAGCAGATTTAGGCTGGATATCAGGAAAAACTTCTTCATGGTAAGGGTGGCTAACATTTGGATTGGGCTTCCAAAGGAGGTGGTGCTCTTTCCTACTCTGGGGGTCTTTAAGAGAAGGCTGGATAGGCATCTGGCTGCGGTCATCTGACCCCAGCACTCTTTCCTGCCTATGCAGGGGGGTCAGACTTGATGATCTGTTGAGGTCCCTTCTGACCCTAGCATCTATGAATATGTGAACCTATTCAGGGCATATCTAGAGAGATACTGAGCATTAAAATTACATTGAACAAGACTCAGAAATTTGTAATGAATATTTACGCTTCATTGGATGCTGTGGTGAAGCAGGGGCAGTGAGTGGAGGACAGGCTTTGGGCCTTAGAAGTGGCTAGGAAGATGGCATCTCGCAGTTTTGAGAGAAAGTGCTGGACTTGGAAGGCGATATAGAAGATACAGCATCCACATTGTTGGAATGTTTGAAGGGTCTGAAAAAGGCACATCTACCAAGTATGTAACAAAGCTCCTTGTCAGTGTTTTAAAACTCTGCAGACACTGATTTGGAACTAGTGAGGAGCCACAGGTCTCACTGGAGGAAACCTGAGCTAGGAGAAAAGCCTAGGGCCTTAATAACCAAGCTCCTGCCATTTTCCACCACACAGAATGCTCAGACATGCCAGAGAACTCAGAACTAAAGCAGGTGAGCCTGGTGTTCGTATACTGTTGTTTACTGATCTTCCATTTGAGGTGGCCATTTTAAAACCAGCAAATCTAAAGACCAAACAGCTGAGATACTTTATGATGTATCCCAACATCCTGAATGGAAAACCTACACTTTCTCTGGCCCCAAGGAAGCAGAAACCTTTATTATATGAAGACCAGCTGGAGAAAGCAGATTTATAGAGTAATGTGAGTTGTATGAAAAGAAAAAAAACAAAAACCAAAACTCTAAAACAGAAAACAAAGGAAAAAAAAGTGAGGGATTGTTTGGATTGTTAAGCACTGATCATTGAGTGGCAGTCCTAAGAGTTTTTTAATGGCTTTGTCTTTATTATTCTAGAGTGGGAAAGAACTTTGAGTCCCATCTGCCCAAATCTTCCTGGCAGACATAGTATGTCATATATTAAATGTTACTGTTAGTATTGTACTTGATATTTATTTTATTTTACCATTTTTCTGTTTCTTTTCTCCCTCATAATCTTTTCAAAAGTGTGCTTGTATGTGTATGCTGTTATAAGTTCTAAATATATGGGAGAATATTAATATTACAAACTATGGCAGTATACAGATATATGCAGTACATTTGATTTAAGGAAATGCAAACCTGCTGCTATATACAAAGTTGAAATAGGAAATAAAGTCCCTAACAGACCAATTAAAAGGATTTTTTAAAATCTTTTCTTAGAAGAGAGAGGGTTGATATTGATGCTCTAAGAAACCCATCTGTTGGTAGGGGTATCTCAAAAATTTGAGCATGGTTGGGTTAGTTATCTCCAGTGTAGGTACCAATCACATGAAGTTCCTATTTTAGTGCATAAAACCCCATTTAACTGACACAGTTGATGATCCAGAGGGTAGATTTGTTCTTGCAAATTTTAAAACTATGGATTTCATTTTTACTTTGAAATGTATCTTTTTTCCCAGAGCAGACATCCTTCATTTGATCATTTTTTTTCTAAAGCTCTCTGAATTTGGAAAATACCCTTATATTGTGTGTTGGGGGAAGGGGGGGGGGAGGGGAAGGAGGGACTGGAATGAATATCTGAATCTTGTCATTGATATGTCTTGTGCCCCTGTATCTGCAGAATCTATTCCTAGGGAAGTTATTAAAAACTATATGACAGATCTATGGTTAGTAAATATGCCAGGAATGAGGGATTTTAGTTTTTTTCAATGCCTCTTTTAGTATATTCTAAAACTGACTACTTTTTAATTTCTCAAAGCATAATTGACACTGTGGTCAATACCTCTATGGTCTCTATAGCTGTCTGGGACCATGCTGAGGCAGAGCTTCAGGTCTTACTCACAGACAGACCAAATAATTACTAGCAACTCAACACCTCCCTTTTTCAATTATTATAAATTTGAAGCATTCATTCTGGAGAAGTTCAAAAATGTTATGGAGCTTAATCAACCTACTGCTTCTTCCACATAGATATTAATGGAAACTATTAAAGCCACCTTATGCAGATGTATAATATCATATATGCTTCTGCAAGAAAAAGAAAAAAATGGGATACAGAAATAGATACTTTAATAAGAAAAATTAAGTCTTTAGATGAGGATTATGTCACGAATCCATTGCCTGATAAACTACACATTATTACCAATATGAGATACAAATTAAATAAATTACTGTTTGAGAAGGCGGAGTATGCTTTATATAGATTATGTCAAGATTATTTGCAATGGAGGGAACATGAAGGAAGATTACTAACATAGGCTGCTTGCAGACATCAAAAAAACAAAATGCATTTTACCAGAAGAAGCAGTGCGTTACTTTGACCCCATTCTGCAGCATTTGTATAGATCGGGCACTTCAATGGGTTTTTTTGGCACTTTTAGCTAATGCTGATTCAATCAGCTATTTTAGATAAAAGCACCAAAAAAGCCCCACTAAAGCACTCAATCTTTACAAACGTTGGGTGAACTGGGTCCAACTAAGGCACTGCCTCTTCTGGGCATGCACAGGGTTTGGCGTGGGAATATGCCAAGTTTAAAGTGGCATAGATTCATAGATGTTAGATGTTAGGGTCGGAAGGGACCTCAATAGATCATCAAGTCCGACCCCCTGCATAAGCAGGAAAGAGTGCTGGGTCTAAATGACCCCAGCTAGATACTCGTCTAACCTCCTCTTGAAGACCCCCAGGGTAGGGGAGAGCACCACCTCCCTTGGGAGCCCGTTCCAGACCTTGGCCACTCGAACTGTGAAGAAGTTCTTCCTAATGTCCAGTCTAAATCTGCTCTCTGCTAGCTTGTGGCCATTGTTTCTTGTAACCCCCGGGGGCGCCTTGGTGAATAAATCCTCACCAATTCCCTTCTGTGCCCCCGTGATGAACTTATAGGCAGCCACAAGGTCGCCTCTCAACCTTCTCTTGCGGAGGCTGAAAAGGTCCAGTTTCTCTAGTCTCTCCTCGTAGGGCTTGGTCTGCAGGCCCTTGACCATACGAGTTGCCCTTCGCTGTACCCTCTCCAGGTTATCCGCGTCCTTCTTGAAGTGTGGCGCCCAGAATTGCACGCAGTACTCCAACTGCGGTCTGACCAACGCCCTATAGAGGGGAAGTATCACCTCCCTGGACCTATTTGTCATGCATCTGCTGATGCACGATAAAGTGCCATTGGCTTTTCTGATGGCTTCGTCACACTGCCGGCTCATGTTCAACTTGGAGTCCACTAGGACTCCAAGATCCCTTTCCACCTCCGTGCCACCCAGCAGGTCATTCCCTAGGCTGTAGGTGTGCTGGACATTTTTCCTCCCTAGGTGCAGCACTTTGCATTTCTCCTTGTTGAACTGCATCCTGTTGTTTTCCTGTTGCCCACTTGTCCAGCCTATCCAGGTCTGCCTGCAGCTGTTCCCTGCCCTCCGGCGTGTCCACTTCTCCCCATAGCTTTGTGTCATCTGCAAACTTGGACAGAGTACATTTCACTCCCACGTCCAAGTCGCTGATGAAGACATTAAAGAGTATCGGTCCAAGGACCGAACCCTGCGGGACCCCATTGCTCACACCCTTCCAGGTCGAGACCGACCCATCTACCACGACTCTTTGGGTGCGACCCTCTAGCCAATTCGCCACCCACCGGACTGTGCAGTCATCCACATCACAGCCTCTTAATTTGTTCACCAGTATGGGGTGGGATACCGTATCGAAGGCCTTCCTGAAGTCCAAGTATACGACATCCACCCCTCCTCCTGTGTCCAGGCGTTTCGTAACCTGGTCATAGAAAGAGACTAGGTTGGTCAGGCACGATCTGCCCTCCACAAACCCATGCTGGTTTCCCCTCGGCATTTTGTTTTTGTTTTTTTTTTAACATCTGCAAGCAGCCATATAGACTAATAAGTAAATCCAACCATAATAAAATATCAGCTATAAGAGATTCTCTTGGGAATATGCATATGACAAAAGACAAATCAACCAACAGTTCAGTCAATTCTATTCCACTTTTACACTGAGAATCTGAATGTGACTAGTGAGGAAATAGAGACGTTTCTGGACTTTATAAATGCAATAATTTTCATAGATGGAAGAAGAAATTTTAGAGGCTCTTTTGATATTAGATGAAATAACTTTGGATTGAAAAGACATGATGTGACAGGTTCCGCTCGGGGCCGCCCTTAATGTGGCCCACACACCTATCTCTGGGGCAACCGCCTGCCTACTCTCCTGCCATGCCTTGTTCTTGATTAATTAATTAGTAATAATTAGCAGGAGGCTGCCCTTATACTGCCCCGCTGCTAGGGGGTGCTATCTGCGGCTCCGTTTCCTCCCCTACACCACAGTCCACACCTCGCCGATGGAATCGTCGTTGTCTCACTTCTCTCACTATTTTGGCCCCTTCCTTTTCTCCCTGGGCCTTCCTTCTCCGTGCCCACCCTCGGGCTTCCTACTAATGCTGCCCCCCTTCTCTGGGGCTCGCCGTGCCCAACTTAGGCTTCCCAATTATGCTGCCTCCTATCTGGGCTCACCGCGCTCACACTTGGGCTTCCTAATTCTGCTGCCCCCCCCTATCTGGGGCTCGCCATGCCCAACTTGGGCTTCCCAATAATGCTGCTCCCTTTCTAGGGCTCACCGTGCCCAACTTGGGCTTCTTAAAAATGCTGCCCCCTTTCTCTAGGGCTCACCGTGCCCAACTTGGGCTTCCCAATAATGTTCTCCCCTCTCTGGGGCTTGCTGCACCCAACTTGGGCTTCTCAAACGCCCCTCTCTGGGGCTGGGGTCTATGCACCCCATGTGCTGCGCCCTCACTGGCCCTGGGGCCTTCACACTCCGCTGTGATTCCCCTATGAGGCCTCCTCCAACCCCTAACAGCCTCACCCAAACCACCGGTGTGTGCTGCGCCCGCTGGCGCTGGGGTCCTCACACTCCGCTGTGAGTCCCCTATGAGGCTGTAACATAAATTAAAGCTGCCTGGCTACCACAACATTACTCAAGCATCTTAGAGCTGCCATAAGCTGTACCTACAGTCAGGCTTCTTCCTGCATCTTGGGTTAGAGAGCTCTTGCCTCTCTGTCTGCTGGCAGGGAACTCCCCTTGGCCTCAGCTCCTTGGGTTTATAAAGGGAGCCAGGCCCGGCCCCTTCCGGTCAGCTGGCCTTCATTGGTTGCCCTGGCAACCCACAGCTGGGCTCCTTAGTCACTGCTAGGGCTCCCTCCCTAGCAGTTTTCCCCTCTTCAGGAACAGGGCACCACTGTGCTCTGTGACACATGAACAATAACAAAACCATGGACAGTGATGGATTTCCTGTTGAGTTTTATAAAAAAAATTAAAGATATAATGTTATCTTAATTATTGACTGTATTTAATATAGTAAAAACGAAGGTACATTGCCACCTATTTTATGTGAAGCTATTATTTCTGTGATTCCTAAACCCGGCAAAGATTCTGTGGATTGTTCTAACTACAGACCAACTTTTTAAATTAATGTGAACACCAGAATCCTAGCTAAAGCTTTATCACCCAAATTGGAACAGGTCCTCCCTAAGTTAATTCACAAAAATCAAGTAGGATTTATTAAAAAAGGCATGTTTTAGATAATGTATGTCAGGTTATTGATATAGTAGCAGTGGTACAAAGTTCCAAAGTCCCTCAGGCTCTTTTAGCACTTCATGCAGAAACAGTCTTAGATTATGTTTCTTCTCTGTATCTTTTTAGTGTATAATAAAAGAAAGTTGCTTTATACAAATTCCAATTCAAGAGTTGTGGCTAATAAAATGCTATCTGATCCATGTCCCTTGCAAGGGGGGGGGGGCACTCAACAGTTTCCCATTATCTCTCCCTCCCCACCTCTATTTGATTTAGCACTGGAATTATTGGTTATAGCTAGAAAGAGTAAGGGTGATATAAAAGGCGTTAAGGTAGGAGATTGTAGATGCACCTACAGAAGAAATCCATATGATGCAATAAACTCTATTGCAGCTCGTGCCGGAGTCAACTGTTCCCAGGAGGAGTGTTTACATGTGTGCCTGGGACCTCAGCACTGAGCCAGGGCAGAGTGGCCTTATGCTGGCAGGGGTCTTCGGGGATGGAGAGGGGTCAGCCCCAGGCTCTGGGGCATCAGGTGGTAGATGAGCTGGTGAGGACATGAGGGTGCTACAGTGTGAGGGCTAGCTGGCAGGCAGCCCCCTCACTGTAGCACCCTTATGCCCCAGCCAGCCCTGGTCACTGTCTACACATGCACTGCAGCAGCATAAATTACTCTGCCACAGGATAGTACTTGTCCTGGAGAGTACTATCCTATGGCAGAGTTAATTAATTTACTGCGCCCTAGTATGGGCCCATGTGTAGAGTGTAATGCTTTACCGCGGAGCTAATTAGTCTACTCTGCAGCAAAGCACACATGCAGATGCACCCAATGAACACAAGATCCTATAGTATGCAGATGACAAACTTACATTTTTGTCACAGCTTAAGAGATCAATTCCTGCCCTTTCATTCTAACCGGTTATAAAATTAATTGAACTAAATCTGAGTTACTTGGCATGACAGGCAGTCAGAACATATAACTTATTAGGGCATTAAAATGCCCTAGAATATTAACTCTATTTTCTGCCAAAACTTTCAGAAACATCTCCATTATGTATTACAGGTTCTGAAATGGAGCAGTTTGGCAATATTCGTGTGGGGGTGTGTTAATATTAAAAAAAATGAATGTTATTCATCACCTAATTTACCTATTATATAACTTTACCCAATGTCATCCTTCAATTCTATTTTGTTAAAATCAACTGACTATTCAGCGGTTTTTCATGGGGAGAGGATAAAAGGACTTGCCTTACATTACAATTGGTAGTTGCATCTTTTTGATGAATGTCTTTCATCTTCCAAACCTTCAACAATATCACAATGACTTCTTAGTAAGCCAGGCTATATACTAGATCATAGATATAATTGATAACTCTCCTGTATGAGCGGAAATGGAACAGGCACTTATGTTTTCCCTTTATTATCAACCATCATAAGCTGTATTTGTAAGTGGCTTTCTAACTCTCTAATCCCTACAATTTTTACGCCCAAGAAGCTTGGAAAAAATTGGGCAAATTTACAGGAGTTTCATCCCTCATTACATCAGAAGACCTTTACTTGGGGCAATCCCTTCTTGAAGTCTGGGTCCCACAAAGTGATATGGAGAAAATGCATGTGTAAGGATATGATGCATGTAGAACAACTTGTAGTAGGGCATCATATTAAATCCATTTCTGACTTATGTGATAAATCTGACTTTCTGAAAATTGTTGAATGGCAATATATGTGATGGCATCAAGGATTAGAAAATCAGTTTGGACCCTGAGGCTTTAGATATAACATATATTACAGATAATATTACTTTTGCCTTGAAATCTGCCTCTCTTCCCCATCCTGTGCCCTTCATTCTATGAATCTATAATGTCACATAACAGACCTGGTATGTTTAGGATTGAAATGGAATGGAGACCTAGGTATCTAGATTCATAGATTGTGAGGCTGGAAGGGACCTTGGAAGATCATTGGGTCCAGCCTTCTGCACTAGGCAGGAAAGACAATTGTGGTCAGGTGATCCCAGCAAGGTGACCGTCCAGTCTCCTTTTGAAGTGACCACCAATCAATTGAATTCACCATATGGCGTAAGGTGGGTAAGATAACTAGCAGGGTGGAAGTGCTTGACTTTAGGAAGGCTAACTTCAGTGTGCTTAAGAGTCGAGTCAATGATGCACTGCAGGAGAAGAGTATTGGCAAGATGGGAGTCCAGGAAGGGTGGCCATTTCAAAAGGAAGCAATCCTTCAGGCACAGAGGGAGACTACCCGAGTATGAGGGAAAAGAGGGAAAGGAGCCAAAAAACTTCCTTGGCTAAACAGGGAAATCCAGGGGAGCCTAAGGGCAAAAAAGAAGGCATTTGGCAGTGGAAGGAGGGGGAAGCTACCAAGGAGGAGTATACCTACTTGGCCCGCACTTGCAGGGAGGCAGTTAGAAAGGTCAAAGCAACTACAGAGCTCAGGCTGGCAGCACAAATTAAAGACAACAAAAAGTCTTTTTTTAGGTATGTAGGGAGTAAAAGGAAGGCGCAGGGCAGCATAGGACCCCTACTGAACAAGGAGGAGAAATTAGTGACAGAGAGGGGGGACAAGGCTGAGCTATTCAATGAGTTTTTTGCCTCAGTATTCCTGAACAGGGCTCAAGTTAAGTTTCCTAATGGGTTCTTAGATGAGCAAAGGGACACCAGTTTACCAATTGTCGACACTGACTTGGTGCAAAGTCACTTGGATGGACTGGATCTGTTCAAGTCAGCATGCCCAGATGAGCTGCATCCGAGCATACTGAAGGAATTGGCCAGTACCAGCAGAACCACTGGCATCGCTGTTTGAGTGCTCATGGCACACAGGTCAGGTCCCAGAGGACTGGAAAAGAGCCAATGTGGTCCCTATTTTCAAGAAGGGGAGGAAGGAAGATTCAAGTAATTATAGGCCAGTCAGTCTCACCTCCATTCTTGGAAAGGTCTTTGAAAAGACTATGGCGGATCATATTTCTGGGAGGCTAGTGGAAAGCATAATGCAGCAGGGAAACCAGCATGGATTTGTAGCAGGTAGATCATGCCTGACCAATCTGGTTTTGTTTTATGACAGGGTCACAAAATGCTTAGACGCAGGAGTAGAGGTAGATGTCATTTTCTTGGATTTTAGCAAGGCCTTCAATACAGTATCTCATCCCATTCTCATAAATAAATTAAGAGGCTGTGACATAGATGTTTACATGGTCCAGTGGGTGGCAAATTGGCTTAGCAGTCGTACCCAGAGAATGGTAGTATACGGGTCGGTATTGACCTGGAAGTATGTGGGTAGTGGGGTCCCGCAGGTCCGTCACATGTGTAGGTGCCCATATCTGTCTGCCCTGGCTGTTTAATTTTTTTCTGTCTTCTGTTTGTGTTGTTTGCTTTCATCTTCCCCCTCTTCATTTCTGTCAGGGTGCCTCAGCTGCCAGTCTTACTCGCTGTCTGCCGTCTATGCTCTAGTACATACCAGAGGCAAAAAATTGATAAAGTGCTCTCAGATGCATAAGGCAACCACTGGAGAAAGAAGAATGTGCATGGGATGAGGGCAGGTTGAGGAAAAAGCAAAGAAAAATGTTGCTTCATCATCATTGCTTTCTCTCTAGTTATCCTTGGGCTTTCTTGTAATGATTGCCAGTACAGAAATTTCATCTTGAAAAATTCCATCCAGGTCAAAATTAATACAAATTGAAACTAAGCATCTCCAACAAGATCACTCAGCTCTTATGCCACGTTCTTTTCATCCTGTCCACTGACTTTTAGTTGAGAAAATGGTTGTTTTTAGAAGAGAAAATTCAAAGGACATAACGTACTCTGCTTTTCTCTCAGTTTTTCTTTACTAATAATGTAGTGAAATTCACAAATCATTACTGAATACTGTAAGCTGTTGCCACCTTTTAAAATATCCATGTTGTATATTTCACCAGCTAAATGCTGTCTAGTCATTACCAGTGCCCGGTGTTCATTGGCAGCTCTTCGTCTGACTTGATTTGTCTGCATTGCAAATTAAACTAATTTTCTGTGAATGGGCTATACATTTGAAACAAGCTGAATTATTCATATGCAAATTATCTTCTGGTAAACTTATCCTTACTTGCTAATGCTATAAAGCACCTGTTTGTTATATAATAGGTTTTGTACTAGACATTTCAGCTATGTAGCATTTTATTTCAGTTGCTACAAAATCTTTTATGGAGATCTTATTAAAAATGAATCACCCAGCACTTCCTGGGGCCAAAGGAAATGATTCCAAGTCAGGTTTATATGCCATTTGTTAAAAAACGGAACACTTAAAATTTTTCATTTCCTGATTAAAATTAAACTTTTGAAAGCTGAGATAAGGACAAAGGTTTTTGGATTCTGAAGAGAGAAGTTTTTATTCCTGTCCCCTCCCCCACAATTCTTTCATTAACCAGCTTTCAGGTATATAGACTAAGGGTTCCAAAAAGACTATAAAATGGGTTGTAAAATATTAGTGCTATTTTTGTCTTTATAACTTCTAAGTTAAAGAAAGCAGATGACTTAAAGGCCTCAGAAGCAGCACCTAAGTGATCAATGCCAGTTTTTCCATTGACTTTAATATGAGCTGCATATCTCTCTCTGTTGACCTTCATTGTGGGTGCATGCATGTGTAAATGGGAAAGGTTGTGAAGCAATATATGGTCCAGTGTGAGAGCCTTGTGAGAGCCTTGAGAACGAACTGTAGATAAGCAATATTATTGTACCCAAAGCACAAAAAAGGGGGTTGATTATGACTGTGACTGGACACAGATTTATACCAATGTAACTGAGAGCAAAATTAGGCCTAGAATATCATTGAGAGTGTTATTTGATTAGAAAAAGGCCAGATGTGTGTGTTTGATTTCTATGGGTGTGTGTAGATGAAATGGGGGCCATAAATTGAAGCAGTGGGTCTTAAAAAACACCACTTCAATTTAGGGATGATTAAACCCCTGTGTTGTGAATACACCCTGCTGACTTACCTGCCTCTCTGGCAGGGACGGGAGGGATTGCTGCTGGTGGTGGAGCAGTCCCTGGGCTGTGGGGGGGGAAGTGGGGACAGGTGCTTCCCTCTGCAGCAGCTGTGGGCCCCCCCAAGTGGCACCCACCCATAGCTACCCAGCTTGGGCAGTCCCGGGGAGGCACCGCAGCCACAGAGGGAAGCACCTGGCCCCAATGCAGCTCAGGCAGGCTCGGGCGTGTGTGTGTGTGTGTGTGTGTGTGTGAGAGAGAGAGAGAGAGAGAGAGAGAGAGAGAGAGAGAGAGAGAGAGAGAAGAATCAGGCTCACTGCTTTTCTTGGGTGGAACTGCCTTCCCAGGCTGCTGTCAGGCTGCCTGCAGGGCTTCCTGCAGAGCTGTGGAGCTGCACAGAGCCTGGTGCTTGAGAACGAACAGCTCCGCAGCTGAAAGGGCAGCAAACTAAAACTCCTCAAAGGAGGAGTTTAAAACTCAAAGGAGTTTTAGTTTGCTGCACCCCAAGTCATTTAAGGTGCATTACACTGCTAAATTTCTTACAGCAGCTGGAATTAATGCGCAATATGCCACCGAGGCATGGAAACACCAACGTCATTAAAGTAGTGCAAAAGCATTTAGCCTGCTTTAAAGTGTCATGCATACACGCCTCTCATTTTGTCTGCACACAGCCTATACTAATAAGTCTCTTCTGCATTAACGGTTGGTCCAATCTACCCATGAAATGTGAAGGAGAAGGTACAGTCAGAATTAACAGTTTTGTCTCTCTGTATAGGGTCCCCTACCCTGTTACTAGAATGGGAGGAGAATCCAGGGGTACCTGGCCCTTTTTCCCTCCTTCACCCCCTCCGCCCACCTCTTTCTCTCTTACTGTTTGTGTGTTTGCCTGTACATCCTGTCCCTGGTAGAGGTTCCTTCCCCCTGGTTTCCCAGTTATGAGATTCTGATCCCCCCTTCCCTCTTACTTCTTTCCACTTCACTTTGGATTCACTTCTGCCTGTGCTCTGGTGGTACCCCAGAAGCAAACTCACAAGCAGGGGAACCTGAAGCAAGATAGTCACTGGGTATGAGTGCAGGCAGACCATGATGACTCAGGGAGGGGGAAGTATAGGGGTCCTGTGATCCAGGGAGCCTTGTATAAGCCAAAGTCTCAGGCCAGGGCAAGGGTCTGCCTTCTCTGAGAGGTGTGAGTACTGGAGCCCAGACTGTGGAGAGAGGACTCCAGAGGCAGCCCTAAGTAAAGAGAAGCTGGGAGCCTGCATAGAAAGCAAGCTAAGTACCCTGGGCACTTTCTATTTTGCTTTTTTTTTTTTTACTTGGAGCTTGCCAACAAAGGGGTGTGGTGAGCCCTGTGTGGGACATTCCTTTGAACCAGGACTTCTGCTTGCATTTTGGAGGGCTGGGTTGTGGCTGTAGGGGCTAGGGAGGCCACAGAAAGGGGGAGACCAATGGGGGCAGCCCAAACTTGAAATTATGCAGTGACAAACTTGAGGTCACAAAGTATGATGAGAGTGTAATCTGTGGCTGATTGAAGTGTGAGACTTTTAGTTAGCAGTGGTAGCAGGGGTTCTCTAGCTGCTAACATGATGGATGTTGCAGGTGCTGGAGGTCACGGGGAGTGACCAGAGCTGAGCTAGGAGCTTGCAGCTCTGAACAGTGGGCCTCAAGGTGGAAGTCCTAAGCAATATGCCTGTGCATGCCTGTGCATGCCAGGCTCTAGCACAGGCTGGGGGTTACCTATTCCTGGTGTAGGCACTAGTAGATCTCTAGAGGTGGGTACTCTGTTGCAGCACTCATAAGCTGCCTACACACTTGTACTGAATTCATTTTAGCAGGAAGTTTCACATGTGGAGATTTTCCAAAGTATAGTTAATCACCAGACTCCTATTGATGGTCAGGGTGATGTAGGTGTCCAATTTCCATAAAGAAATCAAATGAACAAGCAAACAAAAACCTTTTCTTACCTTCCATTTCCACCATGGTATGTTTCTCACTCACGTTATCCAAAAAGGAGTAAGGTTATGCTATAAGAAAACTCCTCTATGAACATACTAAGTATGGTACTTATGCATAATCATTATACATTTTTACAGTGGTAGGAAACAATATCTTGTTGTACAAATTAGACAGTAATGACTGAATCTAATTTTGGTGCTCTGTGCTTCAGAATTTCTACTGTTCAGTGGATAGCATGCCAGGCAATGACATTCTGGTTTGTTAAAACAAGCAGCAAATGTTCAGAAAGAAGGAACACCTGCAGACTCCAATTGTGTAGAGGAGCATACAGTGTATTCCATGACACACGTGCATAAAGCCTCTTCCAGCTCAGCCTTGGGCTCAGTCACTTCTAACAGAGACATCAGACCCAAGGATGAAATACCAGGCATGACATCATTTGCAAATTATTTAAGTAAGTTAAGACCAGAACAGACTGGAAGGAACGTCAAGTAGATTTGACCAAGCTAGGTGAATGAGTGGAAAAATGAGAGACGCAATCAATGTTGTCAAATATAGGGCATACACATTGGAAAGAATTACTTGAACTTGTGGGTGGATCTGTGTTAGGGGGGTTGCTGTCACCCCCACTTTGATTCCTCTTTCATTTAAAAATTTAAACAACAGGGACAGCCATGTGTATAGTCAGGCAGACCTAACAGATTCAATTGACTTAATTGCTAACTATTATCTACATGATTCCTCTAATCTCTTCACTCCATAGGTGCTAACAATATTAATTTTCTATTAATCAAAGTATTCTTTCCATATGCAGCCACGCACATGCACAGGGGTAGTGCTAAAGGAGGGCTTGGGGAGGCTATAGTCACCCCAAACTTCACCTCAGCCCCCCCCGTAGCCACCCCCCTCAGCTCTGCCACCCACCCAGCCTGCTCCTGCCTGCAGAAGTGTGGTGCTTCTGGCCTGGCTGAACCTAGCACCAGCCTAGCCCCGCAGTGGGAAGAGGCTGGCATCACCCTTGCATCTCCCAAGCAGGACCCCTTGTAGGCTGGACTATTGCCTGCCTGCAAGGGGAAACCCACCATTTCCCATGGGAATCCAGACATCCGGGGGCCCCTGATTGGCAGGGGTCCCTGGACATGGGTCCTGCTGGCCCATGTGTTAATCCACCTATGTGGGTAGGAGTGCTACAAGCAGCTGAAGTGAGTCCTTCCCTGGCCTCAAATGTTTGTTTCTGTATGAGGAGGGTAGAGGGCAGTAGAGTCTAGTTATGGGTGTGCTGTGGGGAGGGGAGGAAGTGGAGGAATGGGGGGCTATTGCAGGCCTGCCCCAACATGCCTCATGGTTGAGGATCATGAAGGGTGGAGGGAGCTGTTTGAGAGAGGTTGTGAGGGACTGGAGGGATTGTGGATGAGGGGCTCCAAAGGGATGTGAGGGACTGCAGTGAGACTTGGGTGCTCAGAAGAAAAAGGGAAGGCCCAGGGGGATGTAAGAGATGGTGGGATCTAATGAGGCTTGGTGCATAATGGAGTGATGCTGACCATGGGGAGGGATATGTGGGATAACAGGGAACAGACTGGAGCCTGAGGCATTTGGGGGGGGCAGGACAATGCATAAGAACAACGAGGGGTACTTTGGGGAAATGGTGGAGTGTCTATGGGGATGCAGGGAGCAATTCTGTCTATGACCAGGCTGTGGTGGTGGTGGTCGTGGAGGTAACAGCTGGCTCTAGCTGGGAGCTGGCAGTTAGTTATATTTGGTTTTGCTTGGACTTTAAGCTCAACCATCTAGCCCTAGCCCCCTAAAATATTAGTAAAGCCCCTAGTTTCTATTTAGTTGGAGAAAAATGTTCTTTGTGTTACGATGCAGCACACCACCTGCATTCACCTTTTCAAAATTCTAGATCCACCCATGCTTGAACTTCTCATGTATGCTCTAATTGGACCTCAGTGGCCTAGGAAAAGGTGTTGCTATAATTGTGGAGAGCTGAATAAAAATAGCACACACATTGACAGGATGGCAAAAACAATAAGAAGGGCAGGGGACTTGCACAGAACAATCCGGGTTGTTTGGTAACTTGGGTCCATTCAAACAACAACTACTACCTGCAGCTGGAGGAAACGGTACACATCTAGGGACAAGAAATTCTGGCTATACAGAAAGGAGAGCTTGATCCTGGAAAGCAGTAATGCTGATAAGAATTTAGGGGTCATTGTAGGCACGTAATGGTATGCAGTATAGAGGAGATACCTGGAACTCCTTTTTATCTTTTGTATAGTACAAACACAAATTTAATCAAATGGTAGTGACCAATTTAAAACTGATGCAAACGAAGGGTTTTTGTTTTGTTTTACAAATTACTGATTACCTATGTAATCCTTTGCCAGAAGCTATTGGTACCTCATAGAGATTAAGGAATGAAGTTTTACAATATCCCAACAAAGTGAAATTTGTTTCCTCCCTTATAGAGCAGGAACTGAGGCAGAAACTTGTAACTGTAAGGTCATTTGAGGTCACATAGGAAAATTGGGTATTGCTGACTTGTTTTTTTTACTAATTTTTTACTGATTTTTCCAGCCAATGCTTTCAGCATAAGACCTTGTTCTCATGAAAGAATGAGAGAAACATTCCAAAACTTTCAAATGAATCTGCTAACTAAGGGTGACTCAGGTTTTGGATGCCTAGCATGAAACAAGAAGTTTTAAGTAAATACATAACAACAGAAATGGAAACCATTTCCAAAATATCTATCTACGTTCTAGTAAGACCAAGGACACATTGGGACTAGAGTTTTGGCTTTCAGTTAGAGTTTGGTAAATGTTTAATGTGAACATTTGTAGACCAGTCTTCCAGGAAATGGATTATCTCCAGATCCTACAACTGCTGAGTATGTTCTCTTCATAAACAGATGGAAGATTATAAGAAAGGGGGGAAGATTATAAGTAAGGGAAAAGTGGCATCATGATGTCTTAACTATCTATTTATCCTTACATAACTTTCTTAGAGATTCATGTAGCCATTTTTTTTAAATCACACATACTGATTGTGACATTTATAAAACTATTCTGCAGCCATGTTCTGTGTGTCCATATTTTGTAAAGGAATGAATTAATTATAATGAAAACTAGTTATTTAAATTCTGAAAGATTGGAAAAAGGATTTGTTCATGTCATGGATAATTGATAGTACTTCATTCAAATACTAAGTGTTTAAAATATGTAGCACTTCTTACTTGGTAGATGAATTACTTACTTTTTATTTATAGGAATTATTAAGGGCTAGATTACACCATTCGAAGAAAAAGAAATAGCTCCAGGCACCATTGATTATAACCTATTTCTTATTCCTTTAACCCCCAAGGGAGTTTGTCTCTGATTATAATAATTATAGTAACTTTAAATAATTATGATAAAATTTTGGCAAGGTCATTAAGCCTCATGCTTCAGATTTAAACTAATCTCCTATTCCTGGATTTCAAGAGGAGACCAGATGTGGAAGGCTGGTCATCCGACAGATGCTACTGATCCAATCTTGCACTTCCTTTTGAAATATCTGGTTCTGGTTGCTGTCAGAAGGCCTGTTTATACAAGCATGGTGGGCCTTGGCCCACCAAAAAATAACAAGTCTCCTTCAGTGGTTAGAGGGATCCTACTAATTGTATGAAAATGGAATGCTAGGGACAAGAATCAAACAAAAATAGGATTGGGAGTGTAGGTTTCTGAGGGAGAACACGAAGCACAGAACACCTATGTAAGGAGCCTGCCTGTGCTGCTGTAAGATAACTGACTGGGCTAGCTGGACCTTAGGTCTGATCCAACATATGGCAGTTCTGTGGTTCTTTCTGGGGCTCTATTGTGTGAAGTACAAACATGGCATCAGCCAATCCCTGTCCTGAAGAGTTTCTAGTCCAACTGTGCTTAGGGAACATCGTCTTTTCAGTCTACGCTAGTCTGTCTGGTGGAAAGAGATGGAATGCAGATAGATGTTTCTGACTTTCAGTCTGCAACTGTGCAGGGGGTTGGAATAGTTGCTCCCTGAATTTTCATTACACAGAATGGGGACCAAAGCCTACAGAGGTTAAATGACCTTCTGTAAGGCACACCAGAAATTTGTGATGAAAAAAGGGCTTGAACAGGTTAAACCAAGCCAAATCAAGGCAAATGCTTGCTCACTCTCTGGCATTTAAGTCAGGGTCTACCCAAGCCTTATATCTAGATCAGGGGTTAGCAACCTATGGCTGAAGGTTGGATCTGGCCAATGGAACCTTTGGATCTGGCCTGTACGTGCGAGGCATTGGTGGTATTTAATGGTAAAGGACACCCTCGATGGGTACTCTCTCCACATTGTAAGGGAGACAAGCCGTGGTGGCAGTGCTGTCTTAGCACCTGCCCACCTGCCTGTGTCTGACCCAGGGTGGGTCATTCCAGTCCAAAGCTGGAAAAAATTGTCTACTTGTGGACTAAATGGTTAATGGCACACCACTTTATGTAGCTAACAACACAGAAGGAACATAGGTGACTGGTAGGGGGTACACAGGGGTGCATGTGCCCCCCCTGAAGGGGCTGGTGCCCCCCCGATGGCCAACACTGATGCTGTTGGTAGGGCTGGTGCCCCCCCGACAGGGCCACTGCCATCGGCGGCTTCTGCAAGTGCCCCCCAGATTCAGAAGGCACCAGTCACTCATGGAAACAAATGATGTGTTTGGCATCACATCTGGCTGCCTTTGGCTCCCAGTCAGAATGACCAGGTACCTGCTTCCCCCTGGGTCAAGTGGGAATGGTTTTTGGCATCAGTGTTCCCAAAGAGACACCCCCACACCCTCCCACCCCTATTTCATGGCTGCTTTCTAAAACAAAATATACCAGTTGCATCAAAAGAAGGTGCAAGGATGGATCAGTAGACATATCTTGGGTATACAGAGTACATAGTAGTATAACATTCAAAGGTAAATCTGTATTTAATGTATTTGCATAATAGTCAAAATAATTGACTTAGGCTTCTGAAACAAGCCAAGACCCCAGTTCTTAATGTCTCTTTGCTAGTATATGCTCAGAACATTTGAAAAGTTTAACAATATTTGCAGCACAGGAACTTATAAAATGCTTATTTGTACCTTTTGTTCATGAGGATCTTCAAGAGAATAAGAATAGAACATTTTTCTCCTGTTAGCTGAAGATAACATCCTAATTTTTCCTTTCAAAGTAGTAGAGCTAGGTAGCTTCACATAGTGCCAACCCATTCCCCAGTGTGATTTAGTGTAGGTAATGTTACCTTGTATTTCAAGCTATCTTAGAGCACCTCTGACACTATACAAAAAAAATCTTCCCCTGTTAAAAGGTACTAGGTTAGCTATAGGTAATGATCAGTTTATAACTAAAGAAGAGAAGCCGCATGAATATTGTTTAAAAACATTTTTTGTGTGCAAAATGCCCTTAAGAGGGCGCTTACTCACCACATCATCAGTTTCACATGTCTTCTTTTAAGATAATAGGATTTGAAAAGAATTCTCTGCCGTCTCAATGCACCATCTGACTCTTGAGTTTGGAGGACCCAGTATTACCATCATTGACGGGTACAAACTATGGAACCAAATTACTTTTAAATGAGTTTAACGATATCATTATTCCATTAACTTATAGGAATTTGATTCCATCTGAAACCACAGGTGCAAAGTAGATCTAGCATTTCATTTTTTTTAAAGCTTGCTTCTAAATAATTGGAGTCTACCTCTCTTCCTCCTCCCCCATTTTCTGTTTCTATCTCTACAGCTGTCATCAAATTGCATAGAAGCAGGGGGAAGAGGAGGAGGGGGGAGCAAGAGACAAGAAAAGTAAAACACCTGTAATAAAGTCATTTCAACTTGCTTTACTCTCTGTGACTTCCTTTGTGAATAGATAATAGGGTTACCATACGTCTGGGTTTTCTTGGACATGTCCTTTTTTTTGGACCCGTGACATGGTGCCTTGTCCCATCTGCTGATCTGGTGGACCAATGGGTGATGTGTTCCCCATTTACAGATATGCTCTGCAGAGATTCCCCAGGGTGCATCTTGGCAAGAGGGGAAAGCTAGGCAGACACTCCCAGGGCTTGAAAGGCCCAACCCTGAACAAGAATTCCCAGGGTGTACAGGATTGGGCCCCATGTTCCCTGTGGGTGCCTGCCTGGGGTGGCTGGAGCTGCCTGTGCTCTAGTGCCTTAAAGCAAACAGGTGTCGATTGCTAAATAGCACCAGAAATTGTTACCATGTCCATCACAGCCACACATTTGGGGGCATTTCTGGTGCAAAAAGGGCCATGGATGTCTATTTGCTTGGCCTTTTATGCCTCCATAAAAATTCTTTAAGTCTGTGCATTGTCCTGATCTGGGCTGCACCAGCATAGTTTAACATGGTCCTCGAGGCTTACTTAAATTAAGACAGCCTGTCCTCAGCCACCTTCAGCAATGTGGCTGTGCTGTGACTTCCCTTGTCTCTAGCACATCCTTCCTACCACTGGCATGCTCCCTAAGCGAAGGTTTGAGAGTAGCCTCAGCAATTCCTCATGGTGGAGGCGTCAGAGTTCCATCCAGCATAAAGCAGCAGACCTGAGCCGAGAATATTTTGTATTTTGCTACCATGATTAACACTAGCTTAAGGTCTGGTGCAAAATTCATGAGGTCACTTTTCTGTAAGGCTTATTTTTAGCAAATGGATGCAGATCTCACAGTATCATCTCTAACTCAGACACATAGATAACATATTGCCTCTAATGTTGCTCATGGCCATAGCAGATTAAAAGTCAAAACAAGTTAAATATGATGGTGCCCAGAGCACACTGATTGGTACATATTGATGCTTATGGGCACGTGACAGTTGAGGAGTCACTTCCTTACAAGACAGAGTAGTGGTAACCTCAATAATATGCATCTCCTGGGGTTTGGAGAGATTGTACTGACTCAAATCTCATTTTTTTAAATGTAACTAAAATGAATTTTAATTTTTATGCAATAGTGATCTACGATTTTCTTTAAGGTAAAAGTATTGGTTTTCCTGTGTTTAACTCAATCTACTATGACTCTTATAAAACAAATGATATTGTTTGTGCTGAAGGTTAAACTAATTAATTCAGATTTTAAAATTGCTTTTCCCATCATAATGTCAGAATACGTAGGAGGAGGTTTTGCTTATTTTTTTTTTATCTTGATCAGCAACATTTCCTGTTTTTTAATGGCTTGAGTCTAGGTGTAAGGACAAATTCAAAATATGAACATGGTTTTTAATAAAGCATTTGATTTACAAGTAGAGAACTTATTGTGTCTTTATGGCTGCATATTCCAAGTTGGTGGAGATGGTTTTTAAAGTTTTATGTCTTTCCTCAATAACCTAGTAAGTTTGAGATAACTTGCTTTGGTATTTTAGAGCGGTTACTTTTTGCTCTATTGTTTTGTGCGTTTTATATTCGGAGGCCTTTGTTTCTAGTGAGTGATCTGTAAATGCTTCAAGGTTCCTGGATGTGTATGTAGTAAGTTCTTGGAAAAGGAGGTACTAAATGAATTAGTTCTTATAAAAAAAATTACAGTTAATTTTGGAATAACATTTCCTTCCTGTAAATAAAGAGCAGCTGGCAATAAATCTGGGGATCTGCTGTTTTTATTAGTTCAGTGAATACAGTGGATTCTAGCATCCCAGGCATTCCTCTGTTGACAAAATAAGTATTAACACCCTGCATGAATGTCTTATATTGCCAGCTTCTGCCTTTTTGCAGATCAGCCATGCAAGAAGTAAGGGAAAAAGCTAAATCAGTATTAAAAACAGATGCTACAGGGGGTATGGTGACCATCCCAATATTTTCTATTATGAAACACTGTTTTCAGTTCTAACAATTCTGCAATGCTTTGGAAAGTCAAGCATTATATTTGTAATGCTATCTGTGCCCTGTAGCACTACAAAAAGTGAGTAAATGGCCATTCAAGCAGGTAGTAGTAGGGCTGTGCCAAATGTCAACGGGTGTTTCGCTTCGAAGCTGTTTCAACATGTTTCAACATGTTGAAAAAATGAAATCGAAATGAAACAAAAAGCTTTAAAACATCTTCAAAATGAAATGAGGGCACTCGAAACATTTCAACAGTTTCGAAAAGTTTAGAGTTTCAAAGCAACCTGGTGGCGGTAAGCGGGGGAGAGCCAGGGCTGAGCTCCGAGCAGCTCCGCCAGCCCCATGAAGCTGAGCCTGGTAGCAGGAGAGGCAGTGGTGGAGCCACTCTGAGTGCAGCCCTGGCTCCAAACTCAGCCCTGGCCAGTGGCTCTCTGCTGCCTCCCGCCGCCAGGCTCAGCTCCTTGGGGCTGCAGAGCCTCCTGCCGCTGGTCTGTGCTTGCCAGGGCTGTGCCACTGGCTCTCCCACCAGTGGGCTGAGCTCTATGGGGCTGGCGGAGCTTTTTGGAGCACAGCCCTGGTAAGCACACCCCAGCGGCTGGAGGCTCCACAGCCCCACAGAGCTGAGCTTGGTGATGGGAGGTGGCAGAGAGCCAATGGTGGAGCCACTCAGAGTGCAGCCCTGGCTCTGAGTGGAGCACTGGCCAGTAACTTTCCTCCACCTGCTGCTGCCAGGTTCAGCTCTGTGAGGCTGTGGAGCCTCCGGCTGTTGGGCTGTGCTCACTAGGGCTGTGCTCCATGTGGCTCTGCCACTAGCTCTCCTGCCACCGGACTGAGCTCCATGGGGGTGGCAGAGCCACTTGGAGTGCAGCTCGTAGGCAGGAGGTGGGGAGAGCCAGCTCCACCAGCCCCACGGAGCTCAGCTGGCCCTCCCAGTGCTGTCACCAAGAGCCGAGATGAGCCCGGTGCAGCCCCTGCTGTAGCTGCAGGAACAGTGCTTCGAAATGAAATGAAATGAAACACTGTCCCTTCAAAATGGTGAAATGGAAGTTGAAACAAAAGAGTGCTATTTTGCACAGCCCTAATTTGTAGCACCATTAAGGGGGGCAAAAGTACTATAAAATAGTACCTCTTTCAAAGAGGAACTTCTCAATAGGGGTTATGTTTTATAGTGCTATGTGTAACTCCCATGCAGAATCCATCCCCTCCTCCAAGTCTACTTTGGAGCCCTACAAATTAATGCCCATAATTACTTAATGTTGAATTTCTCTAAACGGTTTGGTTGGTCAGTTGATTTATCTTTTACATTTCAGCCATGATGGTCCAAGTATTTTTGCGAATATCTTACTCAAGTAAAGATATTACTATTACCATGAAATCTCATAATGAATGTGAAATGAAGCCATGTAACTGCTATAACAGCCTCTTATAATTACCCTAGTTTTGCAGTTTATTCATTCCAATTTAGCAGCATTTGTTTTTGAAGGGCAAAAAATCATATATTCTTTGACACACTGGCATAGATTTTAGGATCTCAAGTATGCCCTGACCTTCCTAATTCTATACCGAATGTGTTATATAGGAGCTACTTCAATTTAAAAATAGGTTTTGTGATAAAGAAAAGAAAGAAAAATGACCAAATGCCAAACGTAGAAGCAAGTTGTGCTCATGGCATGGGGAAGGCAATGGGCGCGGCCTGACAGCGGCGGTCCTGGCCTGCGCTGATTGGCAGGGGGCATGCAGATGCAGCCCGTTTAAAAGGCAAGCATGCCAAAAGAAAGGGGGACCCGTGCAATATCGGAGAGGCCTGATCACCCTCACCGGAGGTCCTGCGTCCACAAAATCCCTTCCCCCCAGACGCCCCCATCACGACTGGGTATACTATCCAAACGTGTTTAAGAGCTCTCGAGTTATCAGCAACTTTAATCTTGAAACAGCTGTTAAGAAGTTTTTTTTCTGCCTAAACTGTGAGTAAAGCATTTACTTATCTCACCGCCTCCTTGGTGTTTTTCTCTCGATGGAAGGAGGAACAGAAGAGGGAGGAATAAGGCCCCGAAACCCTTTTGTCCCCGGCCTGCTCGCATAATCTGGGTCCAACCACCCATTGTCAGGTTGAACATGGTGTCACGAACAGGATCCCCGGGGCAAAGGGGGAAAGAAGGAGATGTTGACGAGTTAGTCAGGCATTGCCCGTGGGGAAACCGTCACCGGCCCCCGACCACGAACGCCGATGATTTATGGGCCCATGTGGCGTATCATCAAGCTGGGCAGGACGGAAAGATGGGAGTCTATGTTTCCATCCACCTGACTGAGGGCAGCGAGGAGCCGCTTAAAGAATGGGTCGTGTCCGGCCTCAGCCCCGCAGCCTTAGGATGCCTCCTTTCCAGTCCCGTGGTTCTTTACCACCCGCCTGACAAAAAACCAGAGGCATTACTTAGCCGCGTCAAGCCCACAGGAATAGATGACTGTACTCCCGCAAAAGAGTACGCTAGGTGCATCCAGTACCTAAAAGAGGGGAACGGCTGCGAAATCCCTCCCGATAAATTCAAATGCCCCGATCTCAATCCCGGAGGCACCGAAGATGAAATTCTAACGGCACTCCATGACAGCCTTGAGACCAATGGACGGGATGCCACAGGGTGGACAGGGTAAAAGTGGAATAAGGGAAAAATGATTAATATCCTGTTTCGCTCGGTGACCACTTTGCTACGACATGCAGCAAAACAAGCCAGCATAATAGATACACTGACTAGAACGGCCGCGCAGCAGAGTGCCGCACAACCTGAGCTACCGCTTAAAAATGGCACCGTGGGTAAAGAAGAGGGCGTGGCCAAAGGGTGCCGGGCGGCAAACCCCGACGTTAGAGAAACCCCGTTGGCCCCGCCCGAGGAACCGCCTCTGTGTAACATCCCACTGGAGCTATGTTCCGCCCTCCCCGCCGACGCAGGCTCACCCATTCTGCATGCAAACCCTGTAGCCTTAGTGAAAACTGTCATCGATGGCACGGGCACCCGCACCCTCACTACCTTCCGTACGCGCACCAGAGGGGAACTCCAAGAGCTGACAAGAGATACCTGACTGAATCCAGGTGAAACACTGGCAATATGGCTAGGACGACTGATATTAGAGCACGGGTCAGATTTAGTAGACCTGGAGGAGCGTGCTATCCTAATGCGCCAACCCGCATGGAGTGGAGGAGCGTGTAGCGACACGACTCAAGTACTGCGCAACCAGGCTTGGCCAATCCCTCTGTGTGCTGCCGCGGTCCCAGCGCTGTTGAACCGAGCTCACGCTTGGCATGCGGATCCGCCCGATGATCCATCACCCGCACAGATCCTGTATGCAATAGCAGGAGCCAGTTACTTAATCTGGGATGCCGGACGGTATCCACTGACCCTGACTCCACACCAGGCAAACAGTGTTTGGCCGCATCGCTGGTGTAACGATCCTGGCAAGGTCCCTGTATCTGCGTCAGCAGTGGAGGCCAGCGTTGAGGTTTATGGAGGTATGAATACACCCATGTTCCGCTTGTTATTACACCCACTGGTAGGGGGGCTGATAGGGAACGTTCTAAGTAGTCTGGGAAAGCTCACCACAGCACGCAAAGTAGAATCCAAGCCCACCCCGCCAGTGGTGGTACAGGTGGCAGGAGTGTGGAAAGCAACGCCTAGAAAACCCCGAACTGATTGCTCACCGCATGGACGACCACTGGACCACACACTTAGCAGAAAGCCAAACATAGCACACTCCCTAAGCAAAAGCAGCCTGACAAAGAATCAGCTTCGTTGGTTAGGGGATGAGGGGCAAAAAATACTGGTGCTGAACCTAGGCTTTAAGCTTAAAGAGCAGGAGCCAGACAAAGAAAAAAACGAGTAGCGGCCGTCGATACGGGTGACGATGGCCGACCCACTAATGACGAATGCCCGTACGCAACTTATGATGTGAGCACAACTGCAGACTCTACCCCTATCCCTACACGCTTTTTGCTAGACACGGGAGCTCAAGTAAATGTGCTGAGATCTGAAACACCCCATGTTAAGACATCCAAAGTCATCTTTGTACAAGGGCTAAATGCCATGACATCTGCGCCCGCGGTCAAGTTTTGGATCAACAAAAGGGTACTGCATGGAGTCTTAGGGGGCATAAATATCTTGGGTATCCCTGCAATAAAGGCGTTAGCTTTAAAGAACGCCATATACCTAGCACTCCCACTGACTGTGACATCAGGCGAAAAACACCAGCCAGTGCTAGCAAACCCTACATCCTGGCGGTACCAGCCAATCCTGACGTGCACTAACCTGCAGTCCCAAATCCGAAACCTCTTAGCTGACTTGTGCAAGCGAGAGTGCATTCAGCCTGTAAAATCCTCCACCTACCTTTCGGCTGGATGGGGAATCCCTAAACCAGGAAAGCCGACGAAAGCTCGTCTAGTGGTGGACTACCGACAAGTGAATCATCGCTGTAAACCGCTCCAAATGCCCGCTGCACAAACCGTCTCAGACATCCTCGATGGCATGACTGAAATACAGAGGGGCGGAGAATGGTTTGCCACCACATTAGACTTAAAGGACATGTTTTATTCAATCCCTATACACGACCCACAAGGGATCCTTAATGTGTGTGTAGGCGGACAAATATTTTCCTGGAAGGTTTGTCCACAAGGTTATCGCAACGCACCAGCCCTAGCAGTCACAGCGACGAATGGGACGATCGACAGTTTTGTTCGTCCCTGCCCAAAGACCGCAGACGTTCACATCTGGACCTATGTCAACGACATTGTCATCATGGGGCACGACCGTGCCGCGATCCGCACCACCACTGGGGACCTAAAGGACCACTTGAGCAATCAAGGATGGACAGTAAACCTGGCTAAGTCCATGAGCGAGCCATCCTCGGACATTAAGTTTTTGGGGACATGATTCACAGGACAATGGCGATTGGGGACGGCACACAATGCCACCCCTGAGTTGTCCTCACTTTGGCCGACCATGCAGGCGGACTTTCAAGGCCTGCTAGGCCAGCTAAATTGGTTCCGCAATTTTATGACGCCATCACATTTAAAAGTTATCCAGCGTCTGCAACACCAAATTCGCAAGAAAACACGACGCAGAGTCCCATGGAGTGAGCATGACCAAGCCGCATTGGAAAAGGTTATGACAGAGGTTAAAAAGATACGCCTGATCGCACCCCCTGCTGGCAGTCTCCTGACAATTCATGTAGGCTACACCACAGAGCATATCTGGTTTACAGCCAATGACACCGAAACGGGGGAACTCGCGTACACTGGTCACCGCACACTCAAAAGCCACCAACATCGGTATGGTTGTCTAAGGAAGATTATGCTCACGGCTCAACTAGGGGAACACCTCGCGGCAAGCCCAGGTGTACTTGTTGCACCCGGCAGCACCACACTAGGATTGCTTAATCCTAGCAGAATCCACCTGGAGTATCAGGGCACGGAGAAAACTTGGAGCGCCCTGGTCCTTCGTTACCAGTATCACTGGTCGGCGTGGCAAGTCGCTGACGGAGAACTGATTCCAGCCGCTGAAGAGGATGATCCCATTGTACTGCAATTGTATGGGACCACATCCCCGGCATGGATAGCCTCAGATGGTACATCTCGTGATGGCGGAGGATATGGATAGTACTGTGACCCTTGTCACGACTATGAGCTCAAAACGTCCCATCCAGGAGAGTCAGTTCAAGCATCTGAACTACAAGGTTTTCAACTAGCTCTTGAACACGCTTACCATCACCACGACGGGACGCTTCCGGTACCTGTCATAGCCGTAGACTCAGAATATATATACAGGATTGTTACTGGAAAGGCACAAGTTACAGAACACACAACGCTCTGGGACGATGTCAAGACCATTTTATCACATTTCTCTGTTCGCCCCTTAATCAAGCACACGCGCTCTCACCAACCTGATATGGACCCCATACATGCCATCATAGATCAGCTACTGGCACATCGAGGATCCATAGATGAAAAGGACATACCCCAGTTACATGTCACTGACGTTATAGACACCGACCCCTTTCTCACTTGGCTCCACGAACGTTGAGGACACCTCAGAGCAAAAAGAGCGCAAGCTCGTTGGAGGGAACAAGGCAACAAAGGACCAAGCGTAGAACAGT
The DNA here is from genome assembly GCF_030867095.1 of Alligator mississippiensis. Taxonomy (NCBI): domain Eukaryota; kingdom Metazoa; phylum Chordata; order Crocodylia; family Alligatoridae; genus Alligator; species Alligator mississippiensis. The sequence goes on along the minus strand of NC_081824.1, from coordinate 218,262,896 downwards.
GGAAGAGAATAATCCAAGCCTGCTTTGCCTGTGCGCAAGAAAAACCGGTGCACCACAAGCACCAAAAGGGCGTCTATGACCCAGCGCACTTTGCTCCAGTGAAGGTGTGGCAAGTGGACCTGCTCGGGCCACTCCCAGGAGCCAAGGCACCGAACAAGGGGCTAGTAATTGTAGACCTTGGAACCCATCAAATCCTTGTCCTCCCCACAAGGAAGACCACTGCTCCCGTGATTCAAGGATGTCTACAGCTTGCTTTCGCCCGTTGGCAAGCGCCCCACGTCATACACTCCGATGGAGGACCACCCTTCAACTCAAAAGGCTTAGAACGGTTCGCGGTAGAGCATGATGTTCAGTGGCATCACCATCTACCCTATCACCTGCAGTCCAATGGCGTTGTGGAGCGCCAAATAGCATTATACAAGGAACAGTTAAGGCTGAGGGAAAACAGATCGTTCAAGAACTGGACCAAGTACAACAACGATGTACTAATTGCCATGAATGCCACTAAAGCTTTATGGGATGAACGCAGTCCGGTGCCACGTCTGCCTTGGAAGCCATGTTACTCATCCCAAGAAACAGTGTGGCTAGCCATTCCCACAGCCACCAGCAAATGCCCAACTCCAGCTCCCGGTGTTGTACTTAAACCCGGCGAGTACCCGAACACCTATTTTGTCTCCCTTGAAACAGTCTCACCCGTATGCACCGTCTTGGCCCATCATAATTGGCTAAGTTGACGCAGCACAGTTTAGTACATATTACTAATGAACCCCAAGTTTTGTTTTTCAGCCCGAAACGGCATGAAGTTGCCGATGCATGACGTGGTGTGAAACTCGTCGCCACAAGTGAATCTATTGGTGATGGCCCCAGCAAAAACGTCGTGCTGCATCCGGACAGACACAGTTGGACTTACCCTTAATATCATAGTTTAATGTTTTATTATGTATTTGTATTAGATGTTGTATTTTGGCTTTGTATACATATATATATATATATATGTATATATATATATATATGGGGAAGGAAGTTTTCGAGCCTAAACATGTTCGAGATTGGCATTCGGTCAAGGGGGCATGTGATAAAGAAAAGAAAGAAAAATGACCAAATGCCAAACGTAGGAGCAAGTCGTGCTCATGGCATGGGGAAGGCGATGGGCGCGGCCTGACAGCGGCGGTCCCGGCCCGCGTTGATTGGCAGGGGGCGTGCAGATGCAGCCTGTTTAAAAGGCGAGCGTGCCAAAAGAAAGGGGGACCCGCGCAATATCGGAGAGGCCTGATCACCCTCACCGGAGGTCCTGCGTCCACGAAATCCCTTCCCCCCAGACGCCCCCATCACGACTGGGTATACCATCCGAACGTGTTTAAGAGCTCTCGAGTTATCAGCGAGTTTAATCTTGAAACAGCTGTTAAGAAGTTTTTTTTCTGCCTAAACTGTGAGTAAAGCATTTACTTATCTCACCGCCTCCTTGGTGTTTTTCTGTCGACAGAAAGAGAGACAGAAGAGGGAGGAATAAGGCCCCGAAACCTTTTGTCCCCGGCCTGCTCGCATAATCTGGGTCTAACCACCCATTGTCAGGTTGAACAGGTTTCATGCCATGTCTGTAAGTAATATAGTTTCGCATATGTAAATTATGCTTTTAAAGACTATTTTGTTAAAGAGTTTTGAACAAATAAATAATATCATTTTACTAATGACGGAGTTGCATGCTCAGCCATTGATTACAGGTTCATTAAGAAAGATTACTCACTGTGATCTCTGCACTTGAAACTGGGTTTTCATCATTTGAACCATTCTCTATTTTCATTTAGTGAATTAAAAAAAAAATCCTGAGAGAGCAAAACATGTTTTTCCAATATTTTTTAAAATGTGTTTACTTAAAAATGAAATTACCCATGTCCCCTGGTTTATTAATGATGGCAGGCTTGCTGATTTTTAAATCACTTTCAATAGAACACTCTAATTAAAATTTTCAAATGAAAGTGAATTAATAATTATAATAGTAATAAGAAAAAAACTATAACCCAACAAGTCTTCCAATCCAGAATGTTCTTTCATAGTGTAAATTAAAAGAATATGTTGGGCTAAAATAATTTCTCATTTAACAACAGTGGCTCACGGAACTATAAGACGAAACTTGTCACTATGTATTTTTATAAATAAGTGAAATTGAAGTTCCAGTCCTATAATCAGCTCTATACTGATGAGCCAATTTGCCCACAAAGGGAACTTCAGTGCGTCTTTATGCAGGTAGAGAAGACAATTTACACACAGATTGCTTACAAAATGAGGGTATCACATATCACATTAAATCAGGTGTGTGTGTATGTGTGTGCACGTGTGTGTGTTCACTGCCAAGGATCAAAAGGTATAGTTTACAAGAGCAACAGGAATGAAGGCTTTCAGTTTTAAATATGCACCCTAAAGCCTGAAAACAAATTTAAGGCATTGAAAAATGTCTGGGTCTGCAAAACCTTTCTATAAATATTACAGAAATGCTAGCTTTTCTTCTACAAATCTTTTGCATACTGGAAGACAATTGCTACAATTCCATGCCCAGCACCATTAGTTATTGTTGACTTTGGTGCTGTTTTGTACTTGTAAAGCACTCAAAAGTGAAGGTAGTATTTGTATTCAAGAAAAGTCTCAATAATCATGTTTAGTAGACCAGCATTTCAGATGGCTTGGCACTAGAGAATCCTGGCACTTGTGATGGTGAAGCTGTATTTTGATGAGCTAAGTAAAATTTCTTGTAGTTTATTATATGGAACAATCCAAATGCTAACTTCCTTTGTATTACATATAGGCAGGGGCTGCAACGGGCTCTTCTCAGCGCTCGGTGACAGTGCTAGGAGGGCAGGCTGAGCTCTGTGGGGCTGGTGTCATATTTCTTACATGTGCATATATACATATTGTTGTCTTTAACAGGCTCTTCTGAATGAGATATTTGACACAACTCTAGCAGATCAATTATAATCTTTTCAGTGAGTTAAGACACTTTGATGTAGTTTAATATGTTTATCATTAAGTGTAATGAAGAGTGCTCAAGTGAACCTTTATTTATGATTGGCTGGAGGGTTGATATATAACTTTAAACTTCTTTTTTTGTATCTCTTACAGGCTGAGGTACATTCCCTGTCTCCCATAAAGAATGAATGCTCTTTCTTTCTCCTTTTCTCAAATAGGTCATGTGTTTCAAGTTTCTTGATATTTAAATATGTTGATCACTGAGTCTGCACCAACATGGTTCTTCACATTTTTGGCTATGATATAATGTGTAGGTAGCAGAAACCAGTAAAATGTCCTACCTAACATCAAGAAATGCAGAACTCTAAATCTCTTGTGTCACTGGTAGGTGGTGTACAGCTTTGGGGACCTCTTCATTGGTGCCCTGCCCCACAGCGATGTCAGGGTGAAACTCTATTTTGGTGCCCTCTAGATGGTCTGGGTGCTGCCCCTTTTCTCGCCTGCTATGTCTTTGGTGTTATTATTGGGGAGGCAGTTCCCTGTCAGGGGACCCAGAAGGGTCTTGACACAATGGGTGTCTTCATGGGGCTCCAAACCTCCCCTTTTCCCCATCCTTACCACGTCCTTGGCCTGGGTAGATGCTGCTCCCTGCAGGTCTTCCCACCTGCCCCATCCGGGGTCAAACTGTAACTGAAGAAACTCAACTGAAAACAACTGGCATCTGCTGGCGGGCTCCCGAGAATTTCTCTCTCTGGGCCCTCATTTCCTTGGGGAAGACTTGTCTGTCCCCTTTATCTTATTTAGATGTGTGTACAGGCAATTGCCCTGTGTCCAGCCTTTGCCGGCTCTTCTGGCGTCACCTCCCTGGGGCCCGGCTGACCTATGGTCCCATTGTCAGGGTCCCTCCAGCCAGTGCCGTCTGCTTCCCCCTACTGGGGGCTCATGATTCTCCATGATTTTCCTGCTGTAGGGCTGTCTGGGGATGCCTGCAGGCCTGAGGAGCTATCCGCAGGCCTGAGGAGCTGTCCGCAGCCCCGGTGTCTGAGCTCCTGGTCGGAGCCCCTCTGCTTTCCGGCAGCATCCCTTGAGGCTGCTGCTTCTCAGTGGGGCTCCCTTACCCCCTTCAGCCCTTGAGGCTGCCCTCTGCCTCACCTGTCTGGGTCCTTCGGCAGGCACCTAGCTCCTTCTTGGGGCAGCTGGAGCTGGAGCCTACCAGCTCTGCAGCTGATGTGTCCCAGCTGGTGTTCTGCTCTGCCGTGCCACTGCCGCTGGATCCCTGGCTGCCTTTTGATCAGCCCATGCTGCTCTGGGGGCATGCCCCCAGCTCTCACTGATATGCAGGCTCAAGCAGCTGCAAAACTGCTGAGCCTGCGTTTGTGTCAGCATTTGGATCTCTTTCCAGCTGCTGCCCATCTCTTTTCCTGAGGTAAATGTCGGGGCATGCTGATCAGGGTCTGGGCCACGCTGGGGGGGGGAGGGGGGGCAGGGGCTCCTGCCTCCCCTCTTACATCTTGATTCAGAGATGATGCCTTTTATTAGACCATCTAAGAAATTGCAAAAAAAAAAAAATAAAAAAATCTTTCTTTGCAAGCTTTCAGGTATACATGCGCCCTTCTTCAGGCTGAGGAAACATTAAAGATGGTAAAAGTCCCCTTAGATTGCAATCAGCTCTGAACCAAGAGTTTTAGAGTTTTACATTACTTTTTGTCTCAGACCAACACAGCTACCAAATACTACCTAACATCATATCTTTCAGAATAGAGCCCTGGCTCAGTTAGAGTAAATCAAAAAGCTCCCCTTAGGCACAGTAAGGCTAGGATTTTGGCCTTTGTGTTCCAGGAACGCTAAGAAGAAGATTTGAGTCCCAGTATGCTCAGCATTGCACACACTCATAAGTGCCTATCCTCCACATAATTTCAGTTTAACTATCCAGAATAGAATTGGGAGGAGAAAGGGATTTATTTCTTGAAAGAAGCTCAGCAAGAAAAAGTCTGAGGTCACACAAAGAGTCTGTAGTCAAACTGTAGCCAATTGAGCCTTGGGCCAGCACTGTAAATAGACCATCTATCTTCTGTGTAGCCATCTACCTGAATTATGTTTTTTGAAAATGTTAAGAGGTTTAGAAAGGCAGAAATTAGAGGTGTTGCAAGGATCAAGAGATATTTAGAATTCCAGTTTTCCTATTTTTGTGGACTAAGAACTTAGCCATAAATTGCTTGCATTTCATTTAGTGTATTTTCATTGCCCTTAATTAAACTTGCCTTAGCATTGCAGGCCTGAATAAATTGCTTTTCCCAAGAGAAGTTAGAAAAACCACCCTGTCACAACAAGAGCAGATTTATGGCATCTGTAGAATGCAACCAGTGTGAACCACTTCAAACCAGTCTTTGTTTACAGCACCTATCTACTTAGCCAGTGCTACAAGCTTTTGAGTGTCAGCATGTAAATCTAGCTGCTGTATTAATAGAAAAATTGTAGTAAAAACTGTCACAAAGGTGATAAACACCTCCACTTCCTCCTCCACACAAATTACTTCTGCACTAATCACTTATGCTTTGTGTGAAACAATATACCTGAATATTCTGGGAACAATCTTATTCTACCTTCAGCTTCTTGAAAATAGCCCCCAAAATATGCATAAATGTAAGATGCAGGGAAGATGCATTTCCTGAAAACACTTTCTAGTGTTCAGGTTTGTAACACTTGCTGGCTGTCTCTAAATGCTGGTATATTTCCACTTCTTGCTGGCCATTTTCAAAGTAAGATAGCTTGTAAATTTTACATTAGCTCTGGCCATCTCTCCCTTTCAGTGTTTTGGGTCTTTAATAATTCAGATCTTCCTTCTCAAATGTGTCATTCTTGTAAGAGATCACCAGTTCCTTTTGTTCTTTCTGAATTTTCTGGCTTTATTTAACATTATTTACACATTTGAAAGGTATGTAGAGGGAGATATGTTCCTGGAGGGATTTCCAAATCTCTAGCAGGGTATTTACATCTTTAGGTCTCTAAAGACCTTTATAAATCTGACATGTGAATACTTTCTCCTCTAGATTCCAAACAGGCTCTCACTTTGAAGATCTGGGGGTGGGGAGAACTAGAGGTTGAATGAAAGAGTCAGTGGGATATCTCTCAAGATATTTTGCATGGGGAAAACTAGGGCTTGGCTGGGCTGGGGGGATATGAATTCAGAGGAATGTAGAAGTTCAGAGCAGAAAGGTCAGTTTTACATGAAGGTAGGACATCTGTCAGGGAACAGGAGGGGATGCATTGGTAGCTGTCCCCAGCCAGCTCTGAGACAAAATGTCTGAGCACTAAAGTTCAGCCTTTTTTCTTCCTGGCTGCTGGATGGAGCCCCTGGCTGACAGACTTCATTGTTGTAGTGGTCCAGTTGGCTTGCCTTCTTCAAGATATGGGGTGAATGAGAAAGAGTGATCTGAATGCAGGTTTTCATGGTAGACAAATGTAGAAGCCCATACAGTGGGCTGGACTAGAGGGTCTCATCTGTGTCAGCTAGCTTCCTTCTCAGAGGCAGGGAGAGGGACCCAGTGGATTGCACAAACAGTTGAGGGTGTGGAGAAGGCTCACCCGGAAATTTGGATGTGAGACTTTCACTCCTTATATGGGCACCAGATCATTTAAAGAAATAACTTGGGCAGAGAGGAAGGGGACCAAACCATTTTATTTCTAAAATGTAGTAATGTTGTTTTAGTCCCCACAATACTACTTCAGAACTATGTTCCCTAGGCTCAAACTAGGTTCAGCACAGATCATGGCAATACTCTTCTTCCAGTGCATACTCTTCATTCAGTCCTTACTCTCTGGTCTGGAAGGGCACTGACAGGTAACTTTTGTGAAGCTGACACATGCCCTCTGGGAACCTGTCTGAAACTACCAATTAATTTTACTCCCATAAGGCCACTGGTAGCCAGCAAGGTAATAACTGGCTACTACCTGGCTTGGATTTGAAGTTGAAGGTGAAAGGTGTATACCAGCAGTGGCCAACCTGCTGCTCTGGAGCCACATGTGGCTCTTCAGAAGTTAATATGCATATCCTTGAATCTTTATACAAGCACATGGTGACCAGTGCCTTGTGCAAAGATTCAAGGAGAAGCAAATTAACTTCTGAAGAGCTGCATGTGGCTCCAGAGCTGCAGGTTGGCAATCCATGGTGTATACAGTTCTCCATGCTAATGTAAAGCACTGCAGAGTGGAAACCAGCAGTTTCCAGCACTCAGTAAAAAGTGCTCTTGGTCTGCGTAAACCAGGAGATAATTTACATTCATCACGGCCATCTACTAACACCTCATGTATTAATATGCATACAGGTTCAGAATTTTTTCAAATCATACAGCACACATCCTCAGAGTAAGTGACATTCTATGCTGTAAAAGGCTTATAACATAATGAACAAAGATAATGTTAGTTTGCGCATTAGACAGATGGAGAAATGAGGATTAGAGAGCAAGTGACTTGTCCAAGGTATCCAGCTGTGTCCCCCAATCCGATACTTTAAATACAAAACCACCCTTCTTTACTGCTGCAACTGATTCTTTGAACATTTCAGCCCAATTCTTGCACTCTTTTTTTGGCATACCCTACATTATTGCAGAGACCTCATGCTAGCAAAATGCAGTTGTTTTCAAATAAAAGCATGTTCTGTGACAGGCTGTAAAGAAAGGTATTGACATAAATCAGGAAGCTTTTGACATAAGTCAATTGAAATGAAGATTTGCAGGTAGTCACCAGCTGTTTAGGGAATGCTACCACAACCACTATACCTTCTTGAGAGCCTGTTTGCATTCAGTTGTATCATCCTAGGAGTTTCCTCTAAGAACTGAAATGCTGATTCCGTGTCGTTTACAGGCTAATCAGAACTACAGCAGACAAACATTTAAAAATGACATTTATGATGTTGCACTAAACAGCAGATGTGTTTTGCTCAAGCATGCAAATGTCAAGGAGCAGAGCACCTAGCAACCAGTTTGCAAGATGTTTTCACCATGCAGAGAGGGTTTTTGGAGCAGAACAGCAAGCATACCTCCATGTCCTTTAAAGCACCCTCAGACATCACTCTGAGCAGCTGAGAGGCGTTACCTAACCTTTTGTTAATTAGCACATTAGCAATCTACCCCTGAAAAATTAAAGACATGGCACATGATAACTGAGGAATCCTTCCATCCATGTTCATTCTAGTTTTCTGTTGGTCTCTGAAACTTGGGGTCAGTCCAGAAGCTTTTTACACAGGAAGACTGTTTTTTTATTAACAATTTAATAATAAACACAACTTGTTTATCCATTAGATTCCCTTTTGCTCCTCAATCCCTTACCTGACCCTTTAACAACATCATGAATTTTATGGATGGGAGGTAAAATTACTTTATAAGGAGTTTTGCTCCTAATCTTTGGTAATGTCCAACTCTTCATTTCTCATTAAATTGATGTTAAGGTTCTCAGCAGATTCCAGGGCCTGAGCTGTGCTTATAATAGCAGACAGTAATATAGAGTCTCCTTTGGCATGCATAAAACGTGACTCTATTCCCACTGAGGTTGGGTTCTGTCCCGTGAACAAGACAGAGGCCACTAAATCAGTTTATATCCACTCATATTTCTTACATGTGTGTATTTTTCACTTTAGACAAGTGTAGTTCTTCACCAGAAAACAGTATTTTTATAAGTCATCATTTGGTATGTTCTATTGTCTTTGGGTAAATTGGACTAAGATTCTCAGAAGTATTTAGGCACCTAACCCATGAGGGATCAATCAACGCAATCGATGTGAATTAGGCATCAAATAGGAGAGCTGCTTTGCAGCTCTTGGTCTTGTTGTCTAACTTAAGTCTATCAAGTGGGGAGAACCCCAGTTGCCCAGACAGCATAGAAATATGAGGTATGTGTCGCATGACAGCTGGACACTGTGAGTATATCAATTTAGTTGCAGGTTGACCGAGTACTGCAACTTTATCAGCCACCGGGCTTTTTGGTTTGGGATTGAGGAGGTGATATTGGGAGGAAAGCAATGACAAGTTTTACTTATAAAAAAGAATGAATTTTACTTATAACAACAAAATTTATAGTTTGCACATATGACAGTTAGTAAAAAGGTTAAGCTAATAAACAGACAACATAACAATACAAGTTAAATTTGACAGTGATAATAAAAACAGATAGAGAAATCAACGAAGAGTTCCCACTTGGTTAATAACTTATTGATAGTCCCTCAGTCAGATACACGTCAAGTTGATTCAGTGAAGTCAGGTGTCCCCGATCCACGCTGTCGGAGGGTTGTGTCGGAGGCTTGTACCGGGGGGGAGGACCCTCTGTCAGGGTCTGGTCCTCGCTCACACAGGGAGTAAGAGAGATCCGGGGGAATGGGACAGCAATGACCCTTCTGTTCCATCCTTCCTGTGGGTTACTTAACATGCGTGTTCTTTTATATCCTCTTTACGCTAATTTGCTTGCTATATAGCCATTCATAATCTTATTTTATAGCTATTATCCTATGGGGTTAAAAGGTGTTAGAAATCATTACAATAAGTTACTGCCCAAGCTTGGGTTTACCCAATAAGCAAATCACACTACATCACTTTGGGGTTTGAGATTAACATGTCCCCACCCAAGTTCAAACCCACTATGTTAATTATACCTTGTGATTACGTTCGCTAATTTTTACTGACTCTAAGTGAAAATTATTAAGTCAGCTAGGGTTGCAATTTTATTTTTCAGTGCTTTTTAAGGCTTATGCTGTGTGAAGATTAGTGTAAACAGCTATATATATATAATTCTTATGGGTTATACTCCAGACAGACAGGAAACAGTTTCATAAGCTCTGTTTTAGATATCTTCAAAGAGCATTTTCTTTTTGCTATAAGTTGCTCATTAACCCTTCTGGTTCTGGCCATCACAGACATGGTATATTGAGTCACATCACTAGTCCGCCTAGTCCAGTATCCTGTTTTTCTTTGTGGCAAAACATGGATACTAAAGGTAAGAGTGTTTAATCAAGGAAACCCAGAATGATTCATACTCTGCTTCTCTCTGCTCTGCATCTTCCTGTATTCAAAGCTCTAGGAAGTCCTCATTTTGAGGTTGGCTTCTTAACTACTTATGTTTAATACTCCCTGATAGACCTCTTTTCCTGAATTTGTCCAATCCCTTTTTGAATGTTAGACTGAAGTGGAAAACTAAAGTATAAAGGACATACTCAGAAATGTTGATAGGCTCTAAATTAGGAGAAAAATCCAAACAATCTGTGTGTGGACAGATCAGTCAAAAACAATTTAAATAATCCAAGATACAGACAAGGCCAAGCAAGTGAACAAGATATTTGATTGTATTTAAAAAAAGAATAACGCTGAAAGATATTATAGTGCTATCACTTTCTGGATAGAGAGCAAGACAATCAGTCAGTGTGCAAGAGGCAATATCTTTTATTAGACCAACTAGACTAGACAGTTACAAAAAAACCCTCTTTATTTGCAAGCTTTTGGGCACATGTGCTCTTCCTCAGGCATAGGAGAATGCAAAGATTATAAAATTTCTCCCAGGTAGAAATGAAAATTCATATTTCAAAGGACAGTGGTGTAATATCTCCTGGCTAGAAAAGTTCATTTTTCATTTTTTGCAAATTAGGCTTAGATAAAAATTGGAGCAGTCTGTTTAACTCAAAGGTGTCTGATGGCAAGCAAGATGTTGAATTATGCTTCTTCCTTGTTATGATGCTTAATATTTCACAGGAGGATTGGTGATAGAAGGGTCTCCTGGGGAAGGAATTTCTCTTATGTTGAGATTGTTTTGTAGGTATGCAAATTTGGCTAACCAGCCTATCCTAGAAGAAGTCTGGCTTGCTGTCAAGGAAACCAAGAACAACAAGGCTACTGGATAGGATGGCATCCGCTGAAATCTTCAAGGCTGATGGTGAGGAACTGGTTCAGACATGCCATGACTTTATTCTTTGATTTTTGGAACAATGAGGAGATCTGAGGCCTGAGGAATGCCAATATCATGACTATCATCAAGAAAAGATATAAGTCTATATGTGGGAGCTAATCAAGGTACCACCCTCCTTCCCACAGTAGGGAGAAGCCTGACCTGCATCCTTCTGAACTAACTTCTACCTCTTGTTGAGGAAGTCCTGCTGGATTCTCTGGGTGGTTTCAGACCATCCCAAGGGGCAGTTGACATGATCTTTGTTGCCTGACAGGTCCAAGAAAAGCGTTGGGAACAACATCTGATCCTGTATATGGCCTTCATTGACCTTACTAAGGCCTTTGTCTCCATCAACCCCAATGCCTTGTGGAAAGGACTGGTCAGATTTGGATACTCTGAAATACATCAAGGTCCTGACACTGTTCCATGACAAGGTGACTAACCATTCTTTGTAGTGGATCAGAGTCAGGTCCATTTATCATCTGAACTGGGGTCAAACAAGGATGCCCCATTGCTCCAATTCTGTTCTCCATTTTTTTTGACTGTCATCCTAGTTCTCATTAAGGACTGCCTCCTTTCTAGAATTGACATTGAATCCTGGAGGGCTTTCAACTTGAGACATTTTTGCTTCAAGACCAAAATATTCAAACCAACCATCCCCAACTATCAACATGCTGATGCCTGTGCCATACTTCTCCACACTGAGGGTAACTTCCAGACCACAGTGGAAATCTTTTGGAGAAGCCTACAAATTTTGGGCCTCTCTCTGAAAATAAAGAAGACTAAAGTGCTTTATTAGCCTGCTCCAGGCTACAAATATGACCCCTCCCCTTTCCAAATTGCTACTGGGGGAAAAACCCTGGAAGTAGTTGAGTAGCCCTTGCCTCAGTAGCCACCTGTCTCAGTGAATGTTGATGAGGAGAACCAGCATAGGATCTAGTATGGAAGTGCCTCCTTCAAGAAATTGCTTCATTGTGTTTTTATTGATCACAATCTCTAGAATGACACCAAAATCCAGGTCTACAATGCGGTCATCATCCCCACTAGTCTCTACAGATATCAAAATTGGGTGACCTACTGTTGTCATCTCAAGACCCTGGTGAGTTACCACTAATGATGGCCCAGAAAAATCCTTTGCATCAAATAGGAAGATGGCCACACAAATGCCATCCATGGTGAAGCCAATTTCACCAGTGTTGAGATGATGACTCTCAAGGATTAATCCTTAAGCACCAATTTTGCTGGACTGGACTTTGTGTGTGGATGCTCAACTCGACTTTGAAACAAGTGTTTTACTTCCAGCTTAGTTGCTACCTGAGATCTTGTGGCAGCCAAAGAAAATGCTACAAGCACACATTGAAGGACTTCTATGATAAGATGACTAACACTGTGGATGTGGTGAGACCAACAGATGTGATATACCTTGACTTCAGCAAGGCTTTTGATATAGTCTCCTACAACATTCTCACAAGCAAGCTTAGGAAGTCCAGGTTGGAAGAATGGATAGTAAGGTAGACAGAAAACTGGCTGGATCATTGAGAAGGTAGTAGTTAATGGCTCAATGTTTAGTTGGCAGACGGTTTTAAGTGGAATGCCCCAGCGGTCGGTCCTGGGGCTAGTTTTGTTCTGTATCTTCATCAATGACCTTGAAGTTGAGAGAGAGAGGGCACCCTCAGCATGTTTGTAGATGACACTAAGTGGTGGGGCTTATTAGATAAACAGGAGAGTGAGGCCAGGATTCAGAGAGACATTGAGAAATTGGAGGACTGGACCAAAAAGAAATCTCATGAGGTTCAACAAGGACAAGTGCAAAGTCCTGCACTTAAGATGGAACAATCCCATGCACTGGTACATAGATTCATAGATGTTAGGGTCGGAAGGGACCTCAATAGATCATTGAGTCCGACCCCCTGCATAGGCAGGAAAGAGTGCTGGGTCTAGATGACCCCAGCTAGATGCTTATCTAACCTCCTCTTGAAGACCCCCAGGGTAGGGGAGAGCACCACCTCCCTTGGGAGCCCATTCCAGACCTTGGCCACTCTAACTGTGAAGAAGTTCTTCCTAATGTCTAGTCTAAATCTGCTCTCTGCTAGCTTGTGGCCATTATTTCTTGTAACACCTGGAGGCGCCTTGGTGAATAAAACCTCACCAATTCCCTTTTGTGCCCCCATGATGAACTTATAGGCAGCCACAAGGTTGCCTCTCAACCTTCTCTTGCGGAGGCTGAAGAGGTCCAGGTTCCCCAGTCTCTCCTCATAGGGCTTGGCCTGCAAGCCTTTAACCATACGAGTGGCCCTTCTCTGGACCCTCTCCAGGTTATCCACATTCCTCTTGAAGTGCGGCACCCAAAATTGCACGCAGTATTCCAACTGCGGTCTGACCAGCGCCCGATAGAGGGGATGTATCACCTCCTTGGATCTGTTTGTCATGCATCTGCTGATGCACGATAAAGTGCCATTAGCTTTTCTGATGGCTTCATCACACTGCCGACTCATGTTCATCTTGGAGTCCACTAGGACTCCAAGATCCCTTTCCACTTCCGTGCCAACAAACAGATCATTCCCTAGGCAGTAGGTGTGCTGGACATTTTTCCTCCCTAGGTGCAGCACTTTGCATTTCTCCCTGTTGAATTGCATTCTGTTGTTTTCTGCCCATTTGTCCAACCTGTCCAGGTCTGCTTGTAGTTGTTCCCTGCCCTCCGGCGTGTCCACTTCTCCCCACAGTTTTGTGTCATCTGCAAACTTGGACAGAGTACACTTCACTCCCTTGTCCAAGTCGCTGATGAAGACATTGAAGAGTATCGGTCCAAGGACCGAGCCCTGTGGGACTCCACTGCCCACACCCTTCTAGGTCGATACCGATCCATCCACTACGACTTTCTGGGTGCGACCCTCTAGCCAATTCACCACCCACCGGACTGTGTAGTCATCCATGTCTCAGCCTCTTAACTTGTTCACCAGTATGGTGTGGGATACTGTATCAAAGGCCTTCCTGAAGTCTAAGTAAACAACGTCAACCCCTACTCCTGCATCCAGGCATTTTGTAACCTGGTCATAAAAAGAGACTAGATTAGTCAGGCATGATCTACCTGCTACGAACCCGTGCTGGTTTCCCCTCAGCATAATTTTTCCTGCCGGGCTATCGCAAATGTGAGCCTTGATAATTTTTTCAAAGACTTTGCCAAGGATGGAGGTGAGACTGACTGGCTTATAGTTGCCTGGATCCTCCTTCCTCGCCTTCTTGAAAATGGGGACCACATTGGCCCTTTTCCAGTCCTCTGGGACCTGGCCCGTGCGCCACGAGTGTTCAAATATTCCCGCCAGTGGCTGTGCAATGACATCAGCCAGTGCCTTCAGTACCCTCGGATGGAGCTCATCCGGGCCTGCTGGTACAGGCTTTGATTGCCTGAGCATCAGCTCTACAGAGAAGCACCTGGAGGTTATAGTGGACTGTAAGCTGAATATGAGCCAACAGTGTGCCTTTTTTGCAAAGAATGCTAACTGGGCTGCATTGGTAGGAGCATTGCCAGCAGATCAAGGGAAGTGATTCTTTCCCTTTATTTGGTACTGGTGAAGCCACATCTTGAGTACTGTGCCCAGTTTTGGGCCCCCCACTGCAGAAACAATGTGGATAAATTGGAGAGAGCCCAGTGGAGGGCAACAAAAATGATTAGGGGGCTGGGGCACATGACTTCTGAGGAGAGGCTGAGGGAACAGGTTTTATTTATTTTGGAGAAGAAAAGACTGAGAGGGGGGATTTAATAACAACCTTTAACTACATGAAAGATGGTTCCAAAGAGGATGGAACTGGACTTTTCTCAATGGCAGCAGATAACAGAATAAGGAGCAATGGTTTTATGTTGCAACAAGGGAAGTTTAGGTTGGATATTAGGAAAAACTTTCTCACTAGCAGGGTAGAAAAACTCTGGAACAGGCTACCCAGAGAGGTTGTGGAATCTCCATCCTTGGAGGTTTTTAAGATCCAGCTAGACAAAGCCTTAGGTAGGATGATCTATTTGGGGCTGGTCCTACTTTGAGCAGGGCATTGGACTAGATGACCTTCTAGGCTAGGGACAGACATTCAAAAAGCCTGAGCCTGAATTGATTCAATCTTTGCAGGTTAGTCTAACCTGGCTAGGCTGAACTGGTTTGCACGTGCACAGACATTCCCTCTGGACTGAAAAAATGCAGGCACATGCCTGCAGTGGCTCCGCTTAGAAGCTGGGGGCGCTAGAGCAGCCCTCACTTCCCTTCCACAGTGCTGAGCTGAGGCGGGTGTGGCCAGGCCCCGGCAGGATGCTTTGAGCCAAGCAGGGAATTGATAACAGTGTTTATCACCCCATTAAACTCTACTGTGAAGCAGAGAGCTCCCCCCAGCCCAGAGAGCATGCCAGGATGCTGGGGGAGTCTAGTTTATCTTAAACGAGAAAGTGGTCTGGGACAGACGTTGCATAAACCAGTTTGACCCAAATCAGTTAAGTCTTATACTACATTTAACCAGGTTTATCTCAAGCTGGTTTCAGTGCACTGAACATCTGTTCTGTTACAGGTTTAAACCAGTTTCTGATCATTTAAACTGGTTTGTGCATAATGTCTGTCCCTAGCCCTAAGGTCCCTTCCAACCCTAATTTTCTTTGGTTCTATGATTCTAAGGCATACCTCAAGACAGTGGAGAGCAACTTCAAAAGTTAGGAGGAACTAGCTGCTAACTCACTTGAATGGCACTGCAACTTCAACCAAACAGTAGCTTTTGAGGTAAAGCCTCTTGCTGTCAAACAGAGAAGAGAGCACAGAGGAAGGAAAGGAGAGAAATCCTGGCCTTTGGTCTACTCTCTCCTGCAGAAAGGTCTGCAACTTCTGAGGACAGATCTGTGGCTCAAAGATTGGTTTCTTAAGTCACTTTTGGACCCATCAATAAAGCCATGGTAGAGATCATCCTTGAATCAAAGGATTGCCACTGGCAATGAAGAATAAGATCCAAGTGCAGCTTACTCAGGTAGGGGGCAGGGGACAAGACTTCTCATCTACCAACTTCAGAGTTCTTGTATGTTCCCCCTGAAACCTTCGGGAGTTTATACACATGCCAGGGGGAGGGGGGATTGCTTTAATTAGAGTGGTTCTGAGAGTTGCTCTAATTAAAGTGCCTGGAGTGTCTCATGTATCAGCATCCCTGTGCTTAAACATGGCAATGGGGGTCGCTTTAACTACAGCTCATTGAACGTGTTTTAGTTAAAACACTTCTGCTGCCATTTTTAAGTGCGGGGATGCTAATACACAAGATGCTGAAGTCTGCTGGAGTGCAGTAATTGCCACGCTCCAGCAGACTTGATTAATTGAGTCTGCTCTAATGCTATAACGTGTCATAGTTACAATGTACATAGTTACAATGTGTCAAAGCAGCCTCACTGCTTGTGTATAAGGCACCCTTTGGTGCTGGCCACTGTCACCTATTTGCTATACCACATGGACCTCAAGTCTGAGTAATATGGTAATTTCCAGGATCCTAAAATAATTAATAATTTGTAAAGGTCATTTTGTCATCTCTGGTTTGTGCTATCATAAAACAAGGGAATTAATAGCCAAGACACAGCTGATAAAAGGAAGTTCTTTTTAAACACAAAGAATTATTACCTCTTAGAACTCAGTAACAAAAAGCTATTATTGTGTCTGAGTTCAGCTGGATTTTTTAAAAGGATTAGACTTATGTGGATGATGAAATTATCCACAGTTACAGCTGTAACAATAAATGGGTTTTATTTAAATAGAGTTGCAGGCTTCAAGCAATAGTCAAGCAAAATAAGTCTTCATGATTTTTAAGGTTTACCTGACAAGGGCTAGCAAGAAATTTTCCCTATTTATATATTCTTGAATGTATAGTGATTTTTCCTAATCCTTGTATAGTTGTATGTCTCCCCTTGATGTATTTGCCAGTGGTCTGGAAATCAAATAGTTGGGGGTCAAATACTGGATTAAATGCTTTATTAGCAATTCCATAATCTAATATAACATTCTATGGACATTTCTATGCCCATAGAAATGTGGAGGAAGATTATAAACAAAGCTTCTTCTCGCCTCTGATTTCCAGCAATGTTTCCTATTCTCTAACTGATGAATAAATGTGGAAGTCTCTTTTATTTTGCAAGCCTGTATGGAGGTCATGATTGATAAGGCTTGTATCTTAGAAGCCTTTTGAGAGGCCTGAGAACAATGACTTGTATGGCTGTATCTGGCAATCAGGTCTTCATTGCTGTTACAAGAAAGAGGCTGAGTTGTTCAGTGGGTAGAGGGCTAACCAGAGATTTCATACACCTGGGATTCAATTCCCTACTCCACCATGGAGACCTTAGGGGTGCAGACAGAAGTGCAGCTCTCTGCTGTAACTGAGAAGGCTTTACAGGAAGTGTTCTGAGTTACAATGATCCCCCGGACCAAACAGAAGTTCACTGTTGGTTCTAGGGGGAAGGGGAATCTAGCTGCTGGCTGCAGTCTGCAGCTGGTTTCCCATAGAAATGGCCTATCCTCTCTTCCAGCCTGTTCCTGTTTTAGAATGGGAGTGGGGAAAGGGAGCAGAGGAACCTCATTCTAGGGGTTCCTCAGCTGGCTCTGGAGGGTGGAGTCAGTAAATTGGAGGTCCCCCACCTCAGGTGAGCTCCCATACACGCACCTCACCCTCCAGCAGGGGCTGAAAAACCCCTAACCAAACTCCCTCTGCTCCCTTTCCCTGCTCCCATTTTGAAAACAGCTCAAGGCTCGCAGACGGTGAAGACAGAAGTTACAGAGGATATCCTGTTTTGAAATGATTTGATCTGAACACTCAAGCAATGAGGACTCAGATTTTTACCCAATTGGCCATTTTTAAGCTGTCCGTAGCTGTGAATTGGTTTGGTCATAGCTATAGACTGCTTTCTGTAGCCAGATCGGGTAAAATTTGTCACTTCTGTCTGCACCCTAGGTGACTTCAGACAATTTGCTTAGGACCAGATTTTAGAAGGTATTTTGCATCTAAAGTGAGCAATACACATCAACCCTCATCAAGACAGAATCCGAGGCTGAGGAAGTAGAAGGATTGTGGGTTAGGCTACATGGGGGGCAAGGAGCAAGGGATTTGGTGGTAGGGGTCTGTTACAGACCCCCACACCAAGGGGAAGAAATAGATGCGGGGCTCCTGAGGCAACTCTCGGAGACCATAAAAGCTAAAGAGGCGGTAGTCATGGGGGACCTAAACTACCCGGACATCTGCTGGGAGACGCAGACAGCAAGGTCCCATCGCTCACGCAGGTTTCTAACTTGTGTACAGGACCTCCACCTGACACAGGAGGTGCATGGTCCCACTAGGGGGAATGCCATACTGGATCTGGTATTGGCAACGGGAGATGACATGATAGGGGACCTCCAGATCGGTAGCTATCTGGGAGACAGTGATCACCTTATAATAGAATTCAACATAAGACGGCGAGTGGGTAAGGTAACTAGTAGGGTGAAAGTGCTAGACTTTAGGAAAGCTGATCTCATTGCACTCAGGCGATTAGTCAAGGAAGCACTGCAGAGTAGGAGTTTTGATGGGATGGGTGCCCAAGAAGGGTGGCTGTGCCTAAAGGAAACGATCCTTTGGGCACAAAGCAAGACGATCCCCGAGCGAGGCAAAAGAGGGAAAGGGGCCAGGAGGCTTCCATGGCTGACCAGAGAAATCCAGGGCAGCCTAAGGGCCAAAAGGGGAGCACATAAAAAGTGGAAACAGGGTGAGATCACTAAAGATGAATATACCTCCTCTGCTCGTGCTTGTAGGGAGGCAGTTAGGCGGGCCAAAGCTACCATGGAGCTGAGGATGGCAACCCAAGTAAAAGACAACAAGAAATTGTTTTTTAGATATATAGGGAGTAAAAGGAAGGCCCAGGGAGGAATAGGACCTCTGCTAAATGGGCAGAAGCAATTGGTGACAGACAGGGGGGACAAGGCTGAACTCCTCAACGAGTTCTTTGCCTCAGTGTTCCTAAGTGAGGGGCACGACAAGTCTCTCACTGGGGTTGTAGAGAGGCAGCTGCAAGGCGCCAGACTTCCATGCGTAGATCCTGAGGTGGTGCAGAGTCACTTGGAAGAACTGGATGCCTTTAAGTCGGCAGGCCCGGATGGGCTCCATCCGAGGGTGCCGAAGGCACTGGCCGACGTCATTGCAGAGCCACTGGCGGGAATATTCGAATGCTCGTGGCGCACGGGCCAAGTCCCGGAGGACTGGAAAAGGGCTAACGGGGTCCCCATTTTCAAAAAGGGGAGGAAGGAGGACCCGGGCAACTATAGGCCGGTCAGTCTCACCTCCATCCTTGGTAAAGTATTTGAAAAAATTATCAAGGCTCACATTTGTGAGAGCCCGGCAGGACAAATTATGCTGAGGGGAAACCAGCATGGGTTTGTGGCAGGCAGATCGTGCCTGACCAACCTAGTCTCTTTCTATGACCAGGTTACGAAACGCCTGGACACAGGAGGAGGGGTGGATGTCGTATACTTGGACTTCAGGAAGGCCTTCGATACGGTATCCCACCCCATACTGGTGAACAAGCTAAGAGGCTGTGATGTGGATGACTGCACAGTCCAGTGGGTGGCGAATTGGCTAGAGGGTCGCACCCAAAGAGTTGTGGTAGATGGGTCAGTCTCGACCTGGAAGGGTGTGGGCAGTGGGGTCCCGCAGGGTTCGGTCCTTGGACCGATACTCTTTAATGTCTTCATCAGCGACTTGGACGTGGGAGTGAAATGTACTCTGTCCAAGTTTGCAGATGACACAAAGCTATGGGGAGAAGTGGACACGCCGGAGGGCAGGGAACAGCTGCAGGCAGACCTGGATAGGTTGGACAAGTGGGCAGAAAACAACAGGATGCAGTTAAACAAGGAGAAATGCAAAGTGCTGCACCTAGGGAGGAAAAATGTCCAGCACACCTACAGCCTAGGGAATGACCTGCTGGGTGGCACAGAAGTCGAAAGGGATCTTGGAGTCCTAGTGGACTCCAAGATGAACATGAGCCGGCAGTGTGACGAAGCCATCAGAAAAGCCAATGGCACTTTATCGTGCATCAGCAGATGCATGACAAATAGGTCCAGGGAGGTGATACTTCCCCTCTATAGGGCGTTGGTCAGACCGCAGTTGGAGTACTGCGTGCAATTCTGGGCGCCACACTTCAAGAAGGATGCGGATAACCTGGAGAGGGTACAGCGAAGGGCAACTCATATGGTCAAGGGCCTGCAGACCAAGCCCTACGAGGAGAGACTATAGAAACTGGACCTTTTCAGCCTCCGCAAGAGAAGGTTGAGAGGTGACCTTGTGGCTGCCTATAAGTTCATCACGGGGGCACAGAAGGGAATTGGTGAGGATTTATTCACCAAGGCGCCCCCGGGGGTTACAAGAAACAATGGCCACAAGCTAGTAGAGAGCAGATTTAGACTGGACATAAGGAAGAACTTCTTCACAGTTCGAGTGGCCAAGGTCTGGAACGGGCTCCCAAGGGTGGTGGTGCTCTCCCCTACCCTGGGGGTCTTCAAGAGGAGGTTAGACGAGTATCTAGCTGGGGTCATCTAGACCCAGCACTCTTTCCTGCTTATGCAGGGGGTCGGACTTGATGATCTATTGAGGTCCCTTCCGACCCTAACATCTATGAATCTATGAATCTATAAAGGATGTACACAGAGACATAACCGGCAGGTTTGGCCTGCTAAGTAAACCCTAAGGACGAGCAAGGGAGGGAGGGCATCAGAAGGGCATAGATTCTTAGAGCAGGAGGAGAGGGGGCATGCAGGAATCTAACCTATGTTAGGGACTCTCAAACAGTCCCTGCCTGTTCCTGCAGTTGCATGGTCTTCCCACCCCAGATGTTGCTCTTCCAGCAACAGCAGCACAGTGCCCACATCCTCAGATGCTGCTACAACATGGAATGGCTACTTTTGCTACTAGAGCACAGACTCTGTAGGGGTGGGGGAGAACTCTGGCCACCCCCCTTGTGTTGGTGACCGGGGCTGGTCTCTCCCTGCCTCAGTTCCCCATCTGTAAAACTACACAATCTCACCTCACTACAAAAAGTATGCAATAAAGATTATAAAGCATAGTAGTGCCTGGGTGGAATATGTAAATGGCATTGCTAGATGGAAACATTGGAAAGATCCATGGGTTCAGTCCTGCCTGATGCAGAGCACCTTGGCTTAGTCCTTTAACCAAGTGTTTAAGCATATGGTTAGTGTTTACCCAGTGATCTGATTCTCTGCTGGGATAGCTTTTCATAGCCACACTGAAGCCAGTGGAGCTGTGTTGATTCTACTAGCTGAGGTTCTGCCTTGTGGGTATGAAGCAATCTTTATCATTTCCCCTTTCCAACATAACCTTGGTTTATTTAATTTGTATGGCAGGGACACTTACCCCGATAAAGCCTCTGGGCTGCAGATGTGTTTTCATGTTAGTTGGATGGACCAAAATGTCTTTAATTTCCGTTTTGCATCAAGCTTGAGGAAACATGCAAAGAGCAATTTCCTCAAAACACAGTATCACAAGAAAACGCATCTCTTTCTGAGGAGAAAAAAACCCAACCTTGTCTAGATAGATGACAGTCATTCTCTGCCTTGATGCTCTGAAACAGAACTTGAAATATGAAATACTTCAATATGCTTAATATTCTAGAGTGAATTTCATACAAGAAAGCTGAATTGTTGTTGTTAAAGATGGATTGAAAAAGCAGGCAGGAGTGCTTTAATCTTCTGGCTATTAAAGCCCTTTATTAAAGGACCTACTTAATCTGTAATCCTAATTTCTCTACCCAATTTCTATAAATGAATTGTTTATCTCCCTTGGTCATCATAGTTTCTTGCAGGCTCTGCCTTCCTCTGTTCCTAATTCCAAACCAGTTTTGTAACTGCTGATCTTTAATCAGTGAACAGTCCCTCATGGCAACTCATTCACTGCCATTTGTTTTTTGCCTTTCCTTCAGGTGATTACAAGCTTTGTGTTCCTTAACTCTGGTATCCTGTACAGAATTCTCAGGCTTCTCCTAAAGCATTAGATTTAGGTATCTTGCCAATGCTTTTTACTTGTTTTTCTGAAATACATTACTCTTGCACTGCTGTACTCTTTGAGGCCAAATCTTAATATGCTTTGCACAAGATTTGTGATGTGAGGTAATATCTTTCACTGGGAAAGGTATCAAACTTCTGTGAGAGGAGCTATCCAATGCCCATAGAACAGCAGTCAATGACATTTTTGAGTGGAGGGCAGGAATGACCCAATTTGGGTTTGAGGTGGGTTGGAACTAGGATCTGGACACTGCCACCACCACTCCCCCCTGCTACCTGGCTGTGGCATGGGTGAAGGTGGCTGATCTCTGCCTTAAAGTAATAGAATAATAGGACCTCAGGAAGCAGGTTCATCCTTGCCTAAGCCATTCCAGATCATGTTTGAGTAACCTGCTCTTAAACTTCCATGAAGTTTGCAGTTTCCCTTATTAAACTGTATTGGATTCATTTTGGACTGTCTTTCCCTGGTTATGAGGGAATTCTGGGCATGACTACATGTGTACATTTACTGCGTAGTAACAAAAATTATGCACTGACATGTATCATGTAGGTATCAAATTTACACCCAATTAGTTACTGCACTGTAATGCACATGTAGATGCCTTGCTGTGCAATAACACTGTGTGTGTGGACTGACTTGGGACTAACTTTAGTCCCAAGTCAGTCCGCACATAATGCTAATGCACTTCAATGCCTGCACATGTAGGCGCTGGCCTATTCCTGCTTACTGTGCAGTAATTTACTGCATAGTATATTTAAACCAGTATAAATGCATGTGTAGACATGCCCTCTGAGTCCCAGTCCTGTCTGCTGGGCTAGCGGTGCCTGACCTTTTTGCTCTACAGGCTGAACGACTGGTGCAGGGTGGGTCAATTGATTGGGCCCTGATCCTGCACACCATGTGGTGGCCATGGCTCCACATGGGATTAGGCCCATTGCCCCAGCCTATACCACTATGAATCAGGCCTCAACACTCTGTGTTATTCAGTCCCTGGGGCTGGAAATTTGGTGGTGCAGGGGTGGTGGCAGTGTTAATAGCCACTGCTTCCCTGCTGCCAAATTTCTGTACCTTTGGGGAGCTCCATGGCCTGGATCACATGGCTCCTTAGTCTGGTGTTTGAGGACCTCTGCTCTAGACTGTGTACACCTCTAACCAGCTTGCTATCATCCACATATTTGCTAACTGTGTACTAAATGTCATCCTCCAAATCATTAGTGAAGATACTGAGCAGGGCCAAGAACAAACCCCCTGGGGAGCTCTTCTCAAACCTCTTCCCCATTGGGCATTTGAGTCATTGCTGAATAATTCTTTGAGCATGCAGTACTCTTGAAATACTCTTATATTCATCCCTAGTAATAATGCCAAGTTTCCATCTTACAGTACTTTTTACCTAGACTGTATTTCACTAACTAATAAGAATGTCGTGGGAGACAGTATTGAAAGCCTTGCAATAGTTGACGTATATCACATCCACTACACTCCCTATCCATAAAGCCTGTCACCTTTTCGTAGCAGGAAAGCAGTTTGGTAAAGCTTGATTTGCTCCTGATGAATCCATGTTGGCTGTTCCCGATCCCCTTGTTCTCCTCTATATGCTAAAAATAGATTCCTTGACATTGTGGTCCGTAATGGTTTTGGGCATGTTTTGAGGTGGCTGGTCTGTAATTCCCTGGATCCTCCTTCTTCCCTTTCTTAAAGATGGGCACTTTGTTTGCCCCTTTCCCCATTGTCTAGGGCCTCATCCAACACTCAGATTCTCAAAGATTCTGCAGTTACCACAACCAATTTCTTGAGTACTTGAGGATGTCCATCCTGCCCCACTGACTGAAAACATCTGGATGCTGTGAGTAATTTCTGCTCTTTCCCTACCCTGATTGATAGGCTCATTGTTCTGTCTTAACTGTGCTTCCAACTGCACTCATCATCTGATAGCTCCCCTTATTTGCAAAGACTGAAGTAAAAACACACTAAATATTTCAGCATTCTTTGTATAATCCACAGAAGGGAATTGGTGAGGTTTTATTCACCAAGGTGCCCCCGGGGGTTACAAGAAATAATGGTCACAAGCTAGCAGAGAGCAGATTTAGACTGGACATTAGGAAGAACTTCTTCACAGTTAGAGTGGCCAAGGTCTGGAATGGGCTCCCAAGGGAGGTGGTGCTCTCCCCTACCCTGGGGGTCTTCAAGAGGAGGTTGGATATGCATCTAGCTGGGGTCATCTAGACCCAGCACTCTTTTCTGCCTGTGCAGGGGGTTGGACTTGATGATCTATTGAGGTCCCTTCCGACCCTAACATCTATGAATCTATGAATTATTCAGTTGCCCTCCATGTTCAGTAAGGTACCTCCACTCTCTTCAGTTGCCTTCTTACTTCTGACATACTTGCAGAATGATTTTCTGTTGCCTTTTATGTCACTTGCTACCTGCATCTCATTTTGTGCCTTGGTCTTCCCAATTCCCTCCCTGTGTGCTTGTGCAGTACTTTTATATTTATCCCTATATGGCCAAGTTCTCACTTTTTGTAAGATTTTTTCTTTTGAGTTTCAGTTTACTGAAGATGCCAGCCTCTTGCTGTACTTCTTATACATTTTACATAATGGGGTATCCTGCTCTTGTGCTCTTAATATGATCTCCTGAATATATAACCATTTTTCCTAGACTCCTTTTTTGTTAAAGCTTTCCACTATGAGAAGCAGACTGACTGTTCCCCAGTTTGTTAAAATTTGCTTTTTTTTAAGTCTGGTGTTTTTAGCCCACTGCTTTTCCTTCCTTTTCTTAGGATCTTGAACTATTTCATTTCATGGGCACTGTCATCCAAGTTACCTTCCACCTTTGTATCCTTGACCAATGACTCCCTATTTGTGAGCAGTAAATCAAAAGCATTTGTCTGTAGTTGACCTCTTCACCACCTGTACCAAAAAGTTATCCCTGAAACTCCAGAAACTTGCTGAACTGTTTGTTCACTGTTTGTGTTACCTTTCCAGCAGACATGATGGTGATTAAAGTCTCTTGTGAGCATCAGGTCCTCGTTCAGCTGCTTCCACTGGCTTGGTAGCCTATAGAATACACCTACCATGACATCTCCCTTGCTGTTCTCTTTACTTTGATCCAGAGATTTTCAACAGCCTACTTCCCACTTCATACTGAACCTCAGAACAAGTATGTGTCTGTTTTACATGAAAAACAATGCCACCACCTCTTTGTCCCCAACTGCTGAAGCCCCCCAGTGGCAAGCAGTGAAAGGGAGAAGAAACCTGGTGCCTGCAATTGCTAGTAGCCCTGCCCCAGGGGGACTGAATTGAGAAGTAATTGCAGGTAAAGGGTAAGCAGTTGTCAGGGCTGCAAGGACTAAGGAGAAACCCCTGTACTGGGGCTGGGCAATAAACTTGGCTGGGCAGAAGGAGAGGGAATAAAAATCTTGCCCTTAGGCTAATGAAGGTACTCTATCTCTGGCTGGGAAGGAGGCAGAGCTCCCAGGCAGGCCACAATAGTACATGGAGGTACAGAGTAAGGGGAACTGTGCTGTGTAAAGGTGGTGGGAAAGTTTTTATCTTTTTTTCACCTGAGCAGACCCAGAAGAAGGAAAATTTAAGTTCATGTTGTTTTTGGTTGAGTGCCCAGAGGGGTGGTGCTTTCATTGGGATCAGGCTATTAAGAAGTGAACCAGAGGACCAAGAACAGTAGTGAGGGGACGTTTAAAGGCTGCATTGCCTTACATTGCTCTGCAAGTTTTATCCCCCTTTAGGCCTGAGTCCCAGAGAGAGAAAGAGGTGGACACTGTGGGCTGAGAAGACCCAGGAAGAAGGGGAGTAGTTTAACCCATTTGAGGCCACCTGGATGGGGGTCTTGAAGCTAGGACTTAAACCAGGACTGTGGAGGCCTAAAGCCCAGCCAAGTGAGACACCAGCTGGCTGGAAAGGGATTAAGCTACCTGACTGCTGGGCACTGCTGCTATCCAGCAGGACTAATCCTGACACACACATCACTCCCACTCACCCTCTCCCCACTTAATAGCAGCCCTTGGAGGGTGGTTGTCCAATCTTTTCTGGATGGCCATCTTTGAACCTCTTTAATAGATCAGGGCATGGATGTTGCTTGCTGGTTCCCATGTATGTTCCTTCAGCTTATAACTCTTCCAGTCCACTAAGTAATATAATTTTCTTTGCTTCCATTCTGAGTCTAAAATCTCCTGGACCAAGTATTCTTCTTGACTAGGAACTATTAGGGTAGTGGAGAAGGTTGGGATCTATGTGAGAGCAAGTTTTCTATATAGAGCCACCAGCCTCTTATTTCTTTCCTGGGGCTCTTTGTTGTTGTTTTCTCCTTTGTCATAACTTGGGCAACTTTCCATCTTTGACTTACTCCAAGTTAGGGGGTGTTTCTGCCACCTGTCAAATATCTGTTTGCTGGTTACATAGGTTGTAAACCTCCAACCTCATCTTCTGATGTTCTGGGTTGTTCCTTGCTAACTGGTTGAAGAAACAGCTTCCTTATATTCTTCCTTATATTCTTCATCTGTTGTCCTTTACAACTGCTTTCTGAGTCCCTGCTACAGTCTTGGATACTATGGTAATTAGATAGCATGAAGAGTCACTTGGCTAAAAAGTGCCAAATAGACATATTTCTTCTGAAAGAAAACTGGCTCACACTTGGTGTTTAATGTCCTTTTTTTGACCCTCATTTAGTAAGGGATCAGCATATACCTTCCTCACATGAGCCTCTTAGTTTATATTGCATTGTCTTTATCTGCAGTTGCGTCCAAACAGCCTTTTCATTTGCTTGGACATAGCAGATACTTCCTAGGAGGAGGATTTTGGAGCTGCTTGTCCCATTCTTATCTCTGCCCATGAGTTACTGAATTGCATGTATTTATACTTGTCTAGGCTATGCCTCCATTCTAATATAATAAAAGTCATAGTCTGTCCATCTGTCTGTCTGTCTTTCTGTCCATAACGCTCCAGGCCAACTGTGCATGCACTGCCGAGAGGGCGGGTGATGATTGACTGGTCAATGTGGGCTGCACGGGACCAAGTTTGAGCTGCTGGTAGGGAAGTTCGGTGGTTGGGAACACGCCCCGGCCACCCGAGCAGTAGGGCTGCCCCCCAGAACAGCCGGGAGGGAGGGAAAGGGAAGG
This sequence comes from Alligator mississippiensis, assembly GCF_030867095.1. Taxonomy (NCBI): domain Eukaryota; kingdom Metazoa; phylum Chordata; order Crocodylia; family Alligatoridae; genus Alligator; species Alligator mississippiensis. Next base: position 218,235,832 of record NC_081824.1, on the reverse strand, counting down.
GTGTCAGGCAGACAAGGGCCAGGTGGACACAGAGTGGTTGTGAGGGGGTGGAGTGGGGTCAGATCGGGGGGGAGGGTGTAGGGCCCATAGGTGGAGGGAGGAAAAGTAATAGGGGGAGAAAGTCTGTGGTGGGGAGGGGGAGAGCGTAGCTGGGAGTGGGCAGGGATTGGGAGGGAGCAGAGCAGACCTGGGATCAAGCTCCATTGTGCCTGTGCAGCTGCCTCTTACCCTGAGCTCTGGGCCATTGTTCTGGTGAGCCCCATGAAACCACTGGCCCTTGCTGCCTTCCCTCACTGCCCAGGGTGTAGAGGGGCCTGGAGCCAGAGGCCAAAGCAGAGACAGCCTCGGCTGCACAGGAGGGGATGGAGGCCCCAGGATCCCTGTGCCCACCCTGAGTTGTCCCTAAGAAGAGCCCGGTGTAGCCCGGTGGCTCCTTCAGAGGCACGGACCTGGGAGGACACGGGGCAAGAGCAGCTGCAGCTGGGGCTGGGTTCTGCTTGCTCCCTGCCTGCATGTCCCACTCCTGCCTTTGATGGCAGCGTAGCACCACGTGCATCAAAAGAGCAGCAGCGAGGCATGCAGGTAGGAAGCAGGCAGAGCCCAGCCCGCCGCTGCAGCTGACCTTGCCCCATGGACAAAACAGGGGCCACATGCCCCCCCACCCTTGGCTTCCTGGTGCCGTGACTCTGGAAGAGCCACTGAGCTGTGCCAGGATCTTCCCAGGAATGACAGGAGGGAGAGTGTGTTTGTGTCTGTGTGTTCATGTGCAGAAAGTGCGTGAATATAGTGCACACCCATCTGTGTGTGCATGTGTGTGTGAGTGTGTGTTCATGTGTCTGTGTTCATGGCAGGGAGAGTGTATTTGTGCCTGTGTGTCCATGTGCAGAGTGAATGAGAGTGCATGCCCATCTGCGTGTGTGCATCCGTGTGTCGGTATGTGCATGTGCACGCGTGTGTTAGGGCTGTGTGAAGCTTCAGGTGTTGATTCGATTTGGAGGACATTTGGCCCAATTCAGTGGCTGAATCTCTGAATCTGAATCGAACTGGGAGACCAAGAAAAAGTTCTGAATTGATTTGAAGCCTCCAAATTGATTCAGGAAAGATTCAGAGATTCAGGCAGTTCACATTTGCCGCTGTAGAGAGCTGGACCCGGACTCCTTGACAGTAAGTAGGGGGATGGGGGGGGGGCTGATGGAGAGGGACCCCTGCCAGGCCCCAGCCCCCCTGTGTGCCCCCTGACCACTGCCCACTCTCCCAGCCACATCAATGACTGCCCACCCAGCCCCAGCATCCCAGCACTTAGAAAAAAAAAAAAAAAAAGTCCCACATTCACTGGCTCCTGCCAGTTGGTGGTGGTGGTGGGGGGGGGTTATCCCTGCTGTCCTGTGCTGCGGGGGGGTGGGGCTCTGCCATGAGCCCTATTCCCCGCCCACTCTCTGAGCCCTGTTAATGGCTGCCCTGCCTGGCCCCAGTGTTCTGACTCTTTAAAAAAAAAAAAAAAGCCCCACACTCACTGGATGCTGCTAGGTGGGGGGGGGGGGCGATCCCTGCTGCCCCCCGCTGCCCCAGACTGTGTGGAGGGGCTCTGCCATGAGCCCCCAGAAGCCCAAATGGCCTCTGCAGCATCTGGTAAGTGCAGGGCTTTTTTTTTCCCCCAAAGAGTTAGGAGCTGGGCAGGCAAGGCAGCCATTGATGGAGCTGGGAGAGTGAGTTGGGGGATGGGGCCTGTTTGATTCGGAGATTTGGGTGATTCAGTGCTGGTTGAATCTCCGAATCAGATTCAGCCAAATCAATTCGGGACAGTGATTCAAATCACCGAATCAAATAATTGTCCAAATAATTGTCCCCTGAATCTGCCAGATTTGAAGTGAATACTAGCCGCTTCACACAGATCTAGTTTGTGTGTGTGTGTATGTGTGTGTGTGTGTGTGTGTGTGTGCGTGTGCACTGAGTGTGTGTCCATGTGCAGTGAGCGAGTAGAGTGTGGAGTAGAGTGTGCCCCTGTCTGCATGTGTGTGCGCATGCATGTGTCTGTGTTCCTGGCAGGGAGAGTATGTTTGTGTCTGTGTCCATGTGCAGACAGCGAGTGAGAATACCATGCACCTGTCTGTGTGAATGCGTGTGTGTGTGTGTGTGTCTGTATTTGGCCATAGTGGGACAGGAGGGGCAGGGAGCAAGGAGAAGAAGGGGGCATGTGTCCCCCCACCCCCAGTTCAGCAGGGTCCCCTCATCCTCCCTTGTCAGCACCAGGAGGGGGAGAGGCCCTGCCCCCCCGCCACATCCCAGCTCCCATGGGGGGAAGGGGCCTCCAATTTTGTGTTTGCCCAGGGCCGCAGTACACATTAATCCACCTCTGGATGTGGAGCCAGACACAGACTGGTGTGGCGGGGGGGGGGGGGGGGGGCGGAAGGGGAGTCGTGGAGCCAGACAGAGAATGGCAGGAGGCAGCGGGGTTGGCTTGGGGCCAGATGTGGGGCGGCGGCAGCGTGGGACAGTGGGTGTTGGCCACTGCGTGCAAGTTTCCTGCCCCTGTTCCTGGGAGGCAGCAGTGGCATGGGGTGGTAGGTGTTGGTGCTCTGTCCCTGCCTGCTCCCCTCTCATTCTTGATGGGCAATTGGCTAGTATTTTTAGTAATGGCTGTTGGGCCCTCTGTTCTCCTAAAACTTATTGGCAAAGGCTTGAGAGAGAAAGATAGAGAGAGAATCATGGATGCAATTACTCTTGGTCACTGCAGTCTATACTGAGAATATGCTCAGTTTTTCTTTTTTTGTTTTTTTATTTTTATTTTTGCTTATCTCCTTCTATTAGAATCACTCCTGTCAAGATAGGAACTGCCATACCATATCAAGCCAAATATCCATCTAGTCATCTTTGACCCTAGCCTATACTTGATGCTTCAGGTAGATGGTATAATGCACAGTTATACAATTACACCTTCATGAGGAAGGACCTTTCTAACCTCTGCGTAGTTACAATTGACTTACACATTTCTATCCCAGGCTGTGTAAAAGTAGATGTTCTTTTCTTACTATTCATTCCTATTTATTCTTACATGCAAATGTTTAATCTTTTTTTGAATCATGTAAGGTTCTTGACTAAGAAATAGCTTGGGGAACCAAGTCTCATAGGCAAATTAGGAAATATGTAAAGTATATATCTTTTAGTAGCTGTTTTTAATGCAGTTCCTTTTTTAAATTTTCCTTTTTATGGAAAAAGTGACCTTTTATATTTGCATTATGAGAAGGGGTAAATTGGAGTGCCTGATTGAAAGTTCATTATTACATGCTCCTCCTCTCAAATCTGAGTAATTTCCTTTCCAAATCAAACAGCCCTAATCTTTTACATCTCTCCTCATATCCACGTAAGGTCTTTGCATAGCTCTAATTATTTTTTGTGTCCTCTTCTGAATATTTATGATTTATTTCTTCAGATGAGTGTCCCAAACTGCCCCAGTCATCAAGGTGATGGCTTAGTATCGTTAAAAAAATACTACAATATTTGAAAAAAGAATATTATTCTTTCTCCATTATAATGCAGGTGGACACTGGATTTGTTTTATTGTCTGCCTCTTCAGATTGAAAAGATGTTTTGATTGAATTGTCCTCATTGGTGCGTATGAGCCACTTTTTTGTGAATGGCTACATTTAATATAGAACTCATGATTTTTTGCAAATAATTCAGATTGTTCTTTCCAATCTGCAGAGAAGGCAAGGGCTGAATGAGCTTTGGATTTAGACCACCTTCTCACCCTTTGAAGTGGCCTTGCAGATTTTTACTGACAACCCAGCAGGGTAAGGTAGAAGGGAAGAAAGAATGGAGGAAGTTTTGCAGTGCCAACATTTTTTCTTGTTCTGTTAATAAACAGAGGTGTTCATTCATCTGGGCTAAGAGTGTGCTGCTTTGTTTGTGTAGATCTGGGGACATTTTTTTGGCAAATAGTAAATTCACTAAAAATACAGTTTCTGTCATCCCAAACTCTCTGAAAAGTAAGACCAAATTTGCTGAATGGTGGAGACCTGAGGAAGGGTGGTACTTCATATTCAAATGGCTGTTTGTAACCCTCCCAACTGTAGTTAATTCAATAAAAGAGATCACCCACAACATGGTTGGCTGGAAAAAATTTCTCAGGCAGGGCTAGATTTGTTATGCTCGGGTTGTCAGTAGTTAGGGTGCTTGCACAGTATGAGGAAGATTAGGGTTGAATTTTTCTTGCTACCTGAGGGGATGGAACCAACCTACATGTCGTACCCACCAGAAGAATGTCTTAACAACCAGACCACAGAGTACTTGGCAGGCTGGTAGGATCCTTTTGGCTCTTGCCACTGTTCTACTATTGTATAATACAAATAGTTACTGAGAGAGATGGCAAAAGAAAGAGACAATGTGTAAGTTCAAATCCCTTCTGGCAAAAAATTGAAACCAGGTGTTCCTGGGAGGATCCAGGACTTGGCAAAGGGGAATGGAGGAGCAGTCAACTGTGCTGCAGGGGTGGTTGCACCTGTACTCCCAGCCTCTTTCCCCCCACCTCCCAAGTGCAGGTAGACTGGGTGGTGGGAGCCCCTGGAGACTTTTTTGAAGTCCTGAAAGCACATAAGAATTCCCCCTCTTCCTCTCTATGCACACCCCCTGTCCATCTGCCCACCTTTGCTGCTGCTTCCCTTCCTGTCCCAGGGGATGGGGGAGCTCCTACGCCACTCCTGTATGATACAGCCAGGCTGTGCAAGGCCGGGCTCAGCTGGGAACAATGACAGTGGCAGCAGCAATGAGTGGGGGTTTCTCTTCCTCCCTCCTGATCTTGGGGGACCAGGCAGAATGGAGTGGAGGGGGCGGGGAAGAAAGGGGAGAGGATTTAGGTGCTTTGTAGACTTTAAGAAAAGTCCCTAGAAGCTCCCACGGTGTGGTCCAGTCCAGTAGGAGGGTTAGCTGCATCAATGCATCCCTTCTGGATCTTCCCTTTCAGGTTTCCACATCCTAAGTAATTGCCCTAAAGTCTTACCTATTGGATAACAGAGAGACACAAACTCCTCTTCTCAGTTTTGAGTCACACTTTTCCTTTCCCTTGCTTACCTTACTGGTACCAATTTGTCATGTTTTATTTCAGGTCAAATGGTACATTTTTGTATTTAAATGAAATGAATTGTTTTGGCTTTTCATTTTGGTTAAAAAAGATACAAAAAATCTGACTTGATTTGAACAAAAATATTTCATTTTTGGTTTTGACAGCTGACCTGCAAAATCAATTACTCACATTATCCTATTCCAAAGGATGAAATACAAAACAGAACAAGCCCCTCTCACCCCATTAGAAGTAGGAAACCCTTGAGTATCAGCTAAATATAGAGAATGTAGAATTATCACTTGTGACCACTAGTGGCCTCAGGTTGTCAAGGCCCCTATTGAAAATGCCTGCCACTTAAATCAGGAAAACAAATCCTGTTTTTGTTTTAATGTCATACGTCTGCAGCCCATTTTCCTAAGAGGAAGGTTTTTTTCTTTTTCTTGAAGAAAGAAGGTTTTTTATATAAGAAAAGAAGTTGCATGACTCACCTTCGGGCACTTACAATCACTAGGGGCACGTTCCACATGCCAAGTGCTGACTTCTTAATTAGTCTGTATTAGCTACTCCATCCTAGAGCGTGCCCTTTCACACACAGGATTGTGGCATGTACTTAATTATACTTTGTGTAGTAAAGGATTTTTTTTTGATGAATTAGACTAATTTTTAAACAGCCAAAAGATTCACTAATCCATCCTTGTAAAGGAAACTTCTGAACATAGTATAATCAACAATATCTGAGGGTGGACATCTTGGTACTGACAAATTACAAACACAACTTTGGCAACAACTTTCCTTTAAAAGAAAAAAGGGTTATTGAAATGATGCATATTGGAACATATTCACTGAATGTGTAAATGGGAATGACTAGGTGAACGACATGAAAGATCTTTGTCAAATCTTTGATTCTTACCAGTTAGTTCTTCATTCTCCATGTTGACCTATTATACCTTTTACCAAATTCAAGTATAAATGTTCAAATAATATTTAGCTATCAATAATTATGAGAGCAATATCCTGATGCAATTTGTTTAATGATTCTTCTGTATTGCTATATAGGATAAATGAGTTGATATGACAATTGGGATCTGATTCTGATTCTAAAATGACTTAGGGAAACATTACTTTTCTTTCTTCCTCACCTGGCACTGGAAAGGCCACAAAACGCTGGGAGTATTCCTGGGGCTGCCCACCTTCGCAGCCCGCAACTGGGAGGACCTGGCGGAGGGAGTGGCATCCCGCCTGCAGCGCTGGCACTGGCACTTGCCTGCCCTCTCCTACTGTGGCTGGGTCCTCATCACCAACAACCTGGCGACGGTGACCCTGTGGCACTGCTGCACTGTGCTGGACCCTCTGCTGGAGCTACTCAAGAGACTGCAATGGCTCCTAGTAGACTTCCTCTGGGATGGACGCCACTGGCTCCCGTGAGCTACCCTTTACCTGCCCACCACCGAGGGGGGCCAGAGCCTGATCGACCTGGCCAGCAGGGTGGCTGCCTACCACCTGCAAGCCCTCCAGAGGCTCCTGTATGCCGAGAGCCACCTTCTATGGCGGCAGCTGGTGTGCCGGTTCCTGCAGCGAGTGGGGGGGGTCTTGGCTTTGACTGGGAACTGTTTATGCTGGACCTCACTTTCCTGAATGGGGTGGTCCTTCCCCCATTCTACTGCAGCATGGTGCGGGCCTGGCGAGCTGCCTTCCATCTCTGTCCCCAGGCCAGGCACCTGCGGTTCCCACAAATGCTTTGGGAGCCCCTGGTCTACAACCCAGCCCTACAGCATGTTGTGCCGAGCCTGGTTTCCACCAGCCTCATGGCTGCTCTCATCGAAGTGCACACCACCTGCCTGGGGCACCTCCTGGACCCTGCTCATTTGGACTGGCTATCACCCGAAGCCCTGGTTGCCTGGCTGGCACTGCGCTCCGTCCGCACTGCAGGCCAGCTTCTGCGGGCCATTAGGGCCGTCCTCCTGATGGAAGCAGCGACCACCCTGGAAGGCTATCTCCAGGCTCACCAGACCCTCCCCACCATGGACGCCACAGGTGACGCCTTCCCACCACTGCTGGTTATCCCAGCAGTGCCCAGCAAACTGGCTGAGTGGCCCAACACTCTGCTTAGGCTCCCTGTGCCTCCCAGCAGCAATACAGGCTGCCCTTTTGGCGCACTGGCTTGGAAGGGCCTCTACATGTGGGTAGTGCGCACCCGGCACATCCAGGTGCTGGCTGACCTCCCTGACACCGTGTGGAGGCGGTGCCTGACATGGTCCGGGACCCCAGTGTGGTGCATGCTGTACAAGGCATGCTGTCCAATGACAACTAGTGCATGGCATCCTGGCCACTGGCACCTTTGTGCACCACCTGGACCCGGTGGCCTCAGCAGCCTGCCCCTTCTGCCCGGGGGTGCTGGATGAGGACATTTTCTATGCTTTCCTCAATTTTGCCACCCTTGGAGTGCTGCTTCGGGCACTGGGCCAGGAATTCTCGGAGGACATCTACATCCACTCCTTCCCATACCGGGTGGCCGAGCGGGCCACAGTCAGCCTGGCCAACTTCCTGCTGGGCCAGGCCAAGATGGCCACCCTGAAGAGCCGGCGAAACTGGCTCACCGGGACCGGGATGGTCTACACCCTGCAGCTCTTCTGCCTGCTGGTGCGGGCCCGCCTCTCGCTTGAGTTCGAGCACGCGGTCCTCCGGCGGACGGTGTCCACCTTTGAGGAATGCTGGGCCCTCGAGGGGGCACTGTGCCGAGTCAAGGCAGGATTCCTGCTCCTTGCCCTGTGACGCCACCAGCTGCTCAAGGTGCAGAGATACGTCCAGCAAGCTGAGATCTTGGACTTTGTTCATGCGGGTCGACCCCTGATGCCCCGAGGACCCCCTGGGCATCCCCACTGGCAGAACTGTATATATGTACATACTTCTTTTGTTCTTTGGGTGGTGGGGGGGTTGTTTGTTTTTTTTGTCTAGAATGTACGGGCAGGCCTTGCAGGCCATGAGAGCCAGGCCTTGTCCATGAGGCCCAGATCTTTGGGCCAACCTGTACATAATCTCTACTGGCCCTGATTTGTCACCCTCCCTGGAATAAATGCCTCTTAAAAGTCAAAAGTCTTTCTTTCTTTCTCAGTTTTTAGGTCTGATCATCTATTGTTTAAAAATGTGAATGGCCTGTTCACAAGAGCCATCAAAAGACCTTATATTTTATTTAGGTTTCTGTGGCATTTTTCTTTTTTCCCCCAATAAGAAACACCCTATTTCACTCTTTCTTCTTATTACTGTTCTTTTTTATTGTTATTTTATTTATTTATATGAAAAGGCAATTTAGTTTGACAAAGTAGCTTGTAGCTTGATGCCTACAAAAATGTATGCTTCTTTGAACCAGTTAGTCTCCAAGGTGTAATTTCTTCTTTGGTAAGATTGTTCCATAATTGCCTCCTTCAGGGTTGGTTATAAATTCTTTTTTGTAAGGAAATGGCTGATTTAAAAAATCTCACACTCAGCAAAAAAAATGTCACCTGGAGGTTTAGAATTTGTTTGTTTGTTTGTTCATTTGTTTGATTTATATGGTGCCCTTCCCAACAACAGTTGAGGAAGGTTTACAATAAGAGAACAAAACAGCTTCTGAAACAGTAGAAGGAACAAGACAACTTAATAGGCACCTGGAATATCAACATAAAACAGAAACCTCTTACACAATATCTCAGCCTGGTATTGTCATGTTGAGGTGGAGGATATTAGGAAGGTCCCTTGTAAAGGTCAAAATATAATATCCTTGTTATTTTTTACTTCTATTCTACAGATTTCTATAGGTCCATGCATTTTGACCATTAGCCTTTTTCCCCAAGAAAGGTATTTTTCCCATGACTATAGTCACTGAAGCTACAATTTAAGTACAGAATTTTTTTTTCTTTTATTATCTGGGTACTTCCTGATTTTTAGCTTAGACCAGGAATGAAAGTATCAACATATATGACGCACACATAAAAATGACATGGGAACCTATTAAAATGTTGCAATGAAGTAGGAGTTAAGGAAGTTTATCACCTTTTCCAGAGGCTAGAATCCATACTTCTTGAAGCGTATTCAGTGTTTTACATCTCTAAAACTTGTCTGCTCATAAAAATTTTGGGTTTAAGCCCTATTTAAAGACTACTTGGTAAGAAGGATACATATGCCTGAAAGCTTGTCTTACATGTCTCCTAACTTTACAGTTGGTTCAATTAAAAATATCACCAAAAAACCCTGCTTCTTGCACGTTTGGTATAAAGAGTTTGGAAACTTGTGGGATTCAGTTTAAATCAGTGATTTACCCGGTTTGGATTCATTCTGTGAAGTTTTCACAAACATGACTTTTGCTTTGTGGTTATCAATTTCTCTCTCTCTCTCTCTCTCTCTCTCTCTTTTTCCTGTTTAATGTAGCAAATTGGACTTGCCAACTTCACAGGACTTTTCATATTAGCTTGTAATGAATCACTGCTGGAGGGCAGTATTGTTTCAAGATCAAAGAAGCACACCCAACATCCTCTGCAAAAGACCTCTCTCTCTCCAGTATTACTCTTTTTACTAGGTTACCTTTTTGTTCAAAACAGCCCACCAAGTAATTATCTGAGCTCTTCATGAGCCAAGTTGAAGAAAGGCTATCTCTTTCAACATATTACCAAGCTACTGTATACAGCCTAACACCCTTCATTTAAATATAAATAAACTAATGAATAACATTTATTTGTAAGATACAGATCAATTCATATCCATTATTTGCTGCTACATCAAAGCCACAGACATTTAGCAAAACCACACTGGAATATGATTTTAAAAAGAGCAAAGATTATGCTTTTGCTCAAAAGCCCTGCTAATTATTAGGAGATGCTATGTTTTATTTGACATGCTAATAAGCTTTTACACACACAGCAGAACCTCAGAGGGCTGGAAATTACCCCAGAGAAGTCTTAATCTCTCTTTCCAGTGCAGTTTTAATAGATCTGTATTTTTACTTGGAAAACAAGAGGATGGATTCTAGACCATAAAGAACAATGTAATCCAAATCTTACTCCAAACTGAGATGACCACAGAGAGGAGTAATGGCAAGTGTAGTAGGGCTGGTCCTGCATGAAGTAGCAGAGTAAGATTGCTGATCGGGAGCAAAGTTAGTTCATGCGACAGCACAGGGCACCTCAGGGACTTAACTGAACATTGCTAATCCAGCGCACTTAATGGATGGGTTGTAACTGATCTGAAAATATGAGTATCTGGAAGAGCAACCAGTTTATCCAAAGGATGTTCAACAACTTTCATTGTGGACAATTGTGCTGGATATTCAGAGTGAAGTGTTTAGATGGAAAAAAGTAATACTGAGATCATGGAAAAGCCACAGTACTAGAAGCTGGACAAATAGTACAGGTATGGAGGTTTACCATGTCGGCTCCCTAAACAAGAATAGGCTCCCTAAACAAGTCTTGTTTTGGCAATCTCTATGTGAAAGAGATAAGTTAACACCAAGGGACTCTACACAGTGACTAAAAGAGTCAACACTTTACAGATCAATGACTTGAAGAAATTAAAGGAACCAGTGAAGAAGGGTGGGATTGTTCAGTGACTGGCTTCTGCCTTGTGTAGTTGAGAATTGGATTGGACTGATACCAATTTAACATGGGAACACAGGACTGAAAAGTTAACAAACATTAAAAACCTATTATGCTTGGATATGAAAGGAAGATGTGTGGAACTGTACTTTTTAAAGGGAAAGTTGGAATGGGTTATGTTATTCAGAAGCTCACGCTACACAGTGCTGCCCATTACAACTCAGACACCAAACACAGTAGATCCCTGTCAGATGCCTTGACTCTGAGTGATTACAGAACAAAATGCACCGGATCATGTCTCCTCACTAAGGCTGAGTAGGTATATTTTCTTGACTCCTTCCTACCACACTGAACACAAAGTACTAATAGGTGCTCAGTCCTACTAATGCTGGCGCAGACAGGTGGGTGATAGAGGCTGCATGTCTGCTTTCCTGTCCTCCTCTTCCTCAAGGCCAAAATTGCTGTTATTTCCCCCGGTCTACAAAGTGTTTTGCCAGCCTCTCAGTTCTATAAGTTGTAGGTTCTTGTCCTTTCTCACAATCACTTATCTCCATTTTCAGACCTGGCATAGCTTGTTGAACAGCATAATGATTTCTTCCAGGTTTGTAACATCTTCAGACTGGCCAGCAGAAATGGCTCCTGGAGGGGAGCAGGGAGGTTTCTTCTTTTAATGATAGGGCTGTTTTAATGCTGTGTGTTTTGAAACTTCTAGTCTGAATCACTGAAGGCATAAGCTTCTCTTGATGTTCTTTTCTATAGGGCTGGAAACTAGAGCCCTAGTTTCTTTTCTAGAGGGGTGGAAAGTTACCTCACCATTGGTGTGCAGAGCATGAATTGCATCACAGATACAAAAAAGGATGAGAGGAGGGAGAAAAGAATAAACCTCCAGTTTCTACCTTGTGTAGCTCAATAAATCTTCATTCTGCTTTCTCACACTATTATGAGGCCAGGGTCTGACTTTAGCAAAAGGTATTTAATTCACTTGGTACTCGCTCTTCCTACTGAGGGTGCCATCCTACCATGGCTTTGCTGGGATTTTGATATAGTGTTTCTAGCATGACCAAGTTCCAGTGACATTAACTGAAAATAGCACAAGTTAGCAGTAGAAAGAAACATGGGCAAGCATTGTTGTTGTTTGTCCTTCAAATTTGAAGATGACCATGACATCACTGGTTGGTTTAGTTTCTGTGAGCACACGGGTGGCTGATCAGGCCAATCTGTGCTTTGAACTGTCCGTGGCACACTGAGCAAGAGATGCCTCTTCAGGTTGCTTGATCAACAGTGGATGTGCTGCTGCTGTTGCTAGATTTATGTTGTTTGTGCTTCTGCTCTCTCTCGACACTTCACTGTAGCTCCAATATGGATGAGGCTTCACAAGGTGGAATGATCATGAGCGAGATCTTCCCAAGACTTCAGGTCAATGTTGAAACATTTCAAGGATGAATTTAGGGTGTTCTTGAAACATTTCTTCTGGCCTCCCTGAAAGCTCTTGCCCTCCTGTAGCTTGCCATAGATCTTTGGCAGCTGCTCATCTGACATCCTGGTGATGTGGCCTGCCAGTCCCATCTGTGATTTCATCAACAAAGGGTGGATACTTGGAATATCTGTGCATGTGAGAACCTTAGTATCTGAGACCTTGTCTTGTCATCTTCTCCTCATCAGTTTCTTTAGACAGCCCATGTGAAAGTGGTTCAGCTTCATAGCATGGCATTTGTACACTGTTCAGGTTTCACATGCATACATCAGGGCTGGCAACACAATGGCTTTGTAGACCTTCAATGTTGTTTGTTGATTAATGCTTCTGTGCTCCCACACATTTATATGTAGTCTGCTGAAGGCCATGCTTACTTTGGCAATTCTGGCATTGGTTTCATCATCAATATGAACTGCACTTGGCAATGTACTGCTGAGGTAGGTAAACTTGTCCACTGCCTGGAGGGTTTGGTCATTCACTGTGAGGGTAGGCTCTACATAAAACTTTCCTGATGCAGGCTGGTGCATCACTTCTGTCATCTTAGTGTTGATTGTGAGACCAGAGTTGTTGCAAAATGAAGAGAAATTGCCCATACTCTGCTGCATGTTGGACTCAGATTTGGCATTCAGGGAACAATCATCAACAAATAGAAGATCATGAACAGTCCCTTCCTGTAATTGTGTCTTTGCTTATAGTCTTCTCAAATTAAAGAGCTTGCCATCAGTCTGGTATCTGATGTCAATCCCAGTGTCAGTCATGGAATGCATCTGCAAGCATGGCAGAGAACATCATACTGAAGAGGGTTGGGGCCAACACACTGCACTGCTTGACTCCATTGGTGACTGGGAATGGTTCAGATGACTCACCATCATCCACAATGCGAGTGAGCATGCTATCATGGAATTGCCAAACTGTTACAATGAATTTCTCCAGCAACTGAATTTTGCCATGATCCTCCAAAGGCCCTCCCGACTGAGAAAGTATTTCTCCCATTGGGAGAAATGCTTTTGTCGGGTCAATGAAAGTCACATACAGGTTGGAGTTCTGTTCCTGGCATTTCTCCTGAAGTTGATGAGCTGCAAACATCATGTCTATGGTTCTGCGTCATTTCCTGAAGCCACACTGACTTTCAGGCAGGAGCCCTTGTTCAATGTGTGTTGCACAAGGTGATTCAGCAGAATTCTGGTGAGGATTTTGCTGGCTATTGACAGCAAAGAGATACCCCAATGGTTGTCACAGGATTGTCTATTGCCTTTCCGCTTGTACAAGTGGATGATGGATGCATCCTTGTACTCCTGGGGTATAGTTCCTTGAGTTCACATTGACTGGAAGAGTCCAGATCCATGTGTGAACCTCTGGCCTTGTAGACCTCTGCTGGTATAGCATCTGCTCCAGGTGCTTTACCATTTGACAGCAGGTTAATTTCTTTCACAATCTCAGTCAGTGTTGGAGGCTCAACAAGAGATAAATAAATATCTACCTGGGGCAACTGATCAATCCTCACTAATAGATGATTGTTGATTGAGGATTTGTTGAAGTGTTCTGCCCATCTTTTCAGTATCTTTCCTTTGTCAATGAGCAGGGTGCCATCAGGACTCAGTATTGGAGATGTTCCTGATGAACGTGGCTCATACATTGTCCTCAGAGGATCATAGAAGTTCTTGATATCATTCCTGTCTGAGTAGGACTGAATCTCATCTACCTTGTTCATCATCCATTAGTTTTGCATCTTTCTGAGTTTGCGTTGGACAATTCTCTTGACGTTGTTGAAGGCTGCTGCCTTAGATGTTGAAGTGCTGTCTTTTAAGCAGGTCTTCCAGCAGACAGACACCTACGGTAAAAGAGGATTTCTCTTTCCTCTCTGTAAAAAAACCCAAAAAACTTGTCATTAGAGCCAAAATCATGTAAGGATGGCCCCCTTGATATTAAGAAATATGTAAGAGGTTTCAGTTTAGGTTTCTAATATTATTTTCCCCCATCCATTGCATGCTACCTATATAATCATGTTATTTTCTCAGCCTTCAGCTGTTTCCTATAAACTCTTTCTAACTCTCTTTTCTAACTATAAACTTTACTGGAAGCATCATGTGACAGCTTGTGCCATTTCCTTTCTATTTCCTCCGGCAAAGTGGAACTGATATGATTAACTGGCCATCGCATATAAAGAAACAAGAGAATTTACTGTGATATTAGAGGAAGAAATTGAGATTTTTTTTCTTGCTTGACTTAAAATGTCTTTGAGTGATAATGCTATCATTTCAGAGCTGACACATTTCCAAAGAGAAAGTGTAATCTGCACTGCTGAAACAAGACACTGCTAATTTCCTCAGCAATGATAGCACACTCATGAGTCTGACATACATATAGCGCTTCTCTGACACTTGGAACTCACAATATTTCTCACCTTTGTTTGATAACAGAAAGCTGGAATTAGTTTCATATTTTTTCTCACTTCCCTCATTCTGTCCTGGGGGGTTTTTTCTCTGGTGGCCTCACCCGAACCTTCTGAGAGTCTTTTTCTGACTGCAGAGCTCAGCTGGTTGTTTGCATTTAATTTTCAAATCTGTTGGCTCTTTTATCACTCTCCTCCTAGACAAATCACTCCCAGCATTAAACCATTTCATCCCCTTTCCACTGGATATCTGCTTGCTTACTATTTAAATTCTTCCAAATATGTGCATCTGTTGTAAGTTGATCAAAATGCATATATCTTCATTAAATTGTCTTTAATAGTATTATTTTCCAGGTAGATGCAGTTATTTTTCTGAAAGAATTGGGCAACTTTAATTTCATTTACCTTTCTTTGCTATTTATTGTCTCTGTTTCCACTTGCCTTTGCTTTTTTATGTTGCCTCTAATTGTATTTCAGAAAAGGAAACCCTGCCCTCAGTTGCACACAAGTATCTCCAATAAAATTTCTCAGGTGAAACTAAGGGGCCTTAAGCCTTCAGTATGGCTCATTGTATTGCAATTTATCTTGAAGCCAGTGTAGTTTAAGAGATTAAATAAAGGGTTATATTAGGATGGCGGAGCAGACTTTGGTTAATCAAGTGACAGGCTATGGCTTCCTTTTATTATTTTGTCTACAATCACAGGTTTTTTCCACCAGAGATATAGGAAAACATTTTTAAAGTAGAATCCCAGTTTTACTTACAGCTGTGTTGTAAATACAACTGCATGGCTGTATTAAAAGCCATGTATCATTGGCTTGAATAGTATTGTTTTACATTTAGTGAAACGTAATTGGACATTTGCTTTTTTCTAATTTTAGATCCCATTTTTACCACTGAAGTCATTCTAAGTGGAGCTGCCAAACCTTATTGCGTTTGAGCATTAACATGCAAAATATTCCCAGATAACTACTTAGAGAAGAGCACTAAGTGCACATTCTTCTAGCTGGCAAACCTACAGTGCATTTTCTTTGCTGTGCCCATACTGAGGATGTGAATCTGAAGGGATGTCAGCCTGACACTTTATATAAGCAATACATTTGCTTGCCAATTAAAAAATAGGCATAAAAATAGAAGGAAGGGCATCAGCCACATTTTATATAATACAAGTAATAATTCTGTTTTTAATGCCTATTCATTCCTTGGTCTTTCTGTGAATGTCACCTAAATTGCCATTTAGGTTCTATATTGTCTTGGAGTATTTCTGTGATTAGGACAACTATATATTTGGAAACTAGACTGATACCATCAGCTCAAGCTAGATAGACCCACATGCTTATAGAGGTGAATCAACAGACACTAGATATTTTGGGAACATCTGGAAATCTGCACTGTAGGCTATACTAAGGTCTAGCTGGCTGAGAATTTTTCAATAAAACTTTTTTGCTTTTTGTCGGGACCCAGGGCAGCCGGCCAGCAGGTCTCCCTGACTCCCACCCGGGCAGATAAGGGTCCGGGGCCTTAGAAGGCCGTCAGGCGGGTACTTGTGACGCGTGGAGTGGAATTAATTAGGCAGACGCTTATCGGTTGCAAAGCAAGATTATTTACTCACGCTGTCAAGGTGCTGAATAGTGGAGGTCAGAGATACTTGGTTAGTTACAGCTTAAGGTTCGAAGGTTGTATGTCGGTCTGCATAAAAGTCTTTGATCGGGCAGATAAACGGAGAAAAAATTGGGCCGGCAGGTCTTTGATTTACGTCTGATAAGGTCGAGACGGGGGAGACTGACAAGCGATCAATTTGTCAGTTATTCTCACGGATACGTTCAGAGGTTTTTTCAGGTGTGTGTGCGGAGGTCTCCCGTTCTTCACGGAAGTGAAGACGGGTTTTATTTGTGTAATAGCCAATTGCTTTTCGCCACGTCATAAATTTAATTAGAATCGCCAATTATCTAGCGGTCTTCGCTAGGGTTCTATCTCACAGGGTTATTCCCTGTTTTCTTTGACCAGTTATAATGATTTATGTACAGCACAGAAGGCTAAGTTTCATTTCTACTTAGTGTCGCAGTTATAAATCTCTTTTTGACATGCGCAGCAAAAAAAAAAACCGGTTACTATCATTATTGTTAACCCTTAGTTAACCTAGTGCAGAAAAAAACTGTTTTGAATGGTTTTACTTGTTTGTGACATGGGCACTACTTAATTTGGTTGTGACACTTTTGTCAGAAGATTTTGACTTGATAAGGCAAACTTTCATAGATTTCATAGATTTCATAGACATTAGGGCTGGAAGGGACCTCGGAAGATCATCGAGTCCAGCCCCCCGCCCAAAGGGCAGGACGTCAGCTGGGGTCATAGGATCCCAGCAAGATAAGCATCCAGTTTCATCTTGAAGGTGTTCAATGAAGGCGCTTGAACAACCTCCGGTGGCAGGCTGTTCCAGACCTTGGGGGCTCGGACAGTAAAGAAATTCTTCCTTATGTCCAGCCTGAAACGATCTTGTAGTAGTTTGTGACCATTCGTCCTCATCATCCCTTGGGGCGCTCTGGTGAACAAACGTTCCCCTAGATACTGGTGGTCACCCCTGATAAACTTGTAGGTGGCCATCAGATCACCCCTGAGCCTGTGTTTTTCCAGGCTAAAGAGCCCCAGGGCTCTCAGCCTGTCATCGTAGGGTCTGCTTCCCTGACCTCTGATCATGCGCGTGGCTCTTCTCTGGACTCTCTCAAGCTTCTCCACATCCTTTTTGAATTGTGGAGCCCAAAACTGGACGCAGTACTCCAGCTGCGGCCTCACTAAGGCCGAGTACAGGGGGAGAATGACGTCCCGGGATTTGCTTGAGAAGCATCTATGGATGCAAGCCAGCGTTTTGGTCGCTTTACTAGCCGCAGCATCGCATTGCAGGCTCATGTTCATCTTGTGTTCAATGCTGACCCCCAAGTCTCTTTCTTCCATAGCGCTAACCAACATAGCACTGCCGAGCCTATAAGGATGCTGCGGGTTTTTTTTCCCAAGGTGGAGAACCTTGCATTTATTGGCGTTGAACACCATCAGATTCTCATCCGCCCACTTGCTGAGCCTGTCCAGGTCAGCCTGGATCACCCGCCTGTCTTCTGGTGTGGATGCTTTGCCCCAAAGTTTGGTGTCATCGGCGAACTTGGCCAGTCCGCTTCTGACTCCAGTGTCCACATCATTAATGAAGATGTTGAACAGTATGGGTCCAAGGACAGAGCCCTGGGGGACCCCACTGGTCACAGGACACCACGATGAGTGACTTCCATTAATTACTACCCTCTGGGTCCGACCCTGGAGCCAATTTTCCAGCCAGTGAATCGTGGGGGACCCAAGGCGACAATTGGCCAGTTTCTCCAAGAGACGATCATGGGACACCAGATCGAAGGCTTTTTTGAAGTCAAGATATATGACATCAATCTCATCTCCCTTGTCCAGGTGATAGGTCACCTGGTCGTAGAAGGAAACTACGACCAGGTGACCAGGTCACCTATTTTGGTGACTATATGTAAGTTTAGATGGAACTTTTAGCAGGAAAGTTTCCTAGGTAATGGTATAATTTCTGATCAAAGCTGGAAAGTAATACCAAGAATGATCCATCCCAGAACAAGTGTGGTGGGGAGAATGTTCATGTTTATGTCAGATGATGAGACTCAGGTTCAAGGATCCGCTTTGTATCACTCAATGAAGGAAATTGTATGCAGGTATTTTCCATCCTAAATTAATTCTCCAGCCACTGAGCTGCTGCCACATGCTTTTTAATTGATGCAAAGGCAGTAGCAACTCAGTTGATCAGAACTGTTACATGAAACTTGATAGGTGGCTAGCTTTGTTAGTCTGAAGTCAAGCAGACAATAGGGCAGGGTGGTACCTAAAGGGTGTGTACTGCTGTCGCTGGTAGGTATTGTATGGTTTAGGTCCCTTCTTGGCCTTCCTTCCCAATGTCGTCAGGGTGAGACCACTCCCTAGGGCCATCTAGATGTTCCTGGGCACTGCCCCTACTCTCCTGCCACGACTTTGATGTTAAATAGATGGGGAGGCAGTTCCTAGTCGGTGGGCCCAGTGGGGTCACTGTCCTGGGTCTTTCTTCATGGGGGTCCAAACCTCCCCTTTACCCCACCCTTAACACATCCGCAGCTTAGGAGAGTCCAGCCTTCCTTGGACCATTCCTCGGGGTGATCTCTCTTCACCCTGGAGCCCGCCCCAGGTGGGGTAAGGTGTCCAGCCTTAAATCTCCATGGGGATGGTCCTTACGTTTCAGGCCAACCTGCACGCCAACTAAACATGCCCCAGCCTGGGGTAACAATAACTCGAAAAGGCCCTTCACACCCTGTGAGGGCACTAGTTGTCTCTCATCCAAATACAGGGGAGTCTGGCTCCCTAGACCCTTCTGCCTCCCTAAGGAACAGGGGAGGACTCGGCATTGATCCCTTTAGTCACTCTTTTCAAGAGAGAGAAAAAAAGGGAGGGAGGGGCCACTGATTCTAGGAAATGATCATTCTTGCTCCCACCAACGCATGGCAGCCACCTCTTCTTCACCGGGTGCCAGATCAGTTGCCGCGTGCCTCTCTTTCTTCACCCAGCTGCCCATCAAACCTTGGTATCACTCGCCACCCCTCTCTACCAGAGTTCCTGGCTGTTCCTGCAGGGCTTGATTTTTGCCTGCGACTGTGGGGACCACCTCGTCTCCCTACTGTCCATCTCTAGCCAACTCTGGCTCCTTGAGCTCTGCCCCAGGTCTTTCCTGTTGAGTGGCCCCATTGACTGCTGGAGTTTCTCACCCTGAGACCTGCTCCATGATTCTTACCCAGTTCTGCCTCCTGTGGCCCCCTGCTGACGTCCTGCTCTTCCCTGCTGGTGTTCTGCCTCCTTCTGCTTGGCTCCGCTGCCTGAAGCTCCCTGCCAGCATCTTGCCTTTTTCTGTTGGTGTTCTGCCTCCCTCCATCTGGCTTCTCTGCCTGAGGCTCCCTGCCGGTGTCCTGGTCTTCTCCAACAGCATTCTGCCTCCCTCTGCCTGGCTCTGCTGTCCGAGGATCTGTGTTGGCATTCTGCTGCTCCTCCCTCTGCTCCCGCACTCCCCGCATGTCGGCAGCCTTTGCCTCTCCTCTTCCTCCGCCGCTGGGTGTCTCCTCAGCTGCCTTTTGAGGAGCCCGCACTGCTCCCAGGCTCTGCCCACAGGGATCACCAATCTACAGGCTCAGGCATCTGTGGAGCTGCCAAGCCTACATCAGTGTCTTTCCCTCACTGCTGCTCATCCCGGCCCATGTGGTAAGCACTGGGGCTCATCAGAAGGGGTCCCGGGATGTGCTAGGAGGCGGGCTTTTGCCTCCGCTCCCACAACTGCCATTTCCTGCACGAAGTCTACATTCACATGGCTTACTTTGAGCCACATGAATGTAGACTGGAGCACCATGTACAGCCTTGTTGATACCAGGAGCTGTGCCGAGAACCCAGTGAAAGCAACTTGGGATAGGGGGGCTAGTGGGTCTGGGAGTGGGTAACTGGCAGGATGGGGGGTGGGGGTGGGTCTGCAGGGATGTAGTCCATCCTGGGAGGTGTCAGGGGGCTAAGAATAGCTGAGTCAGGTTCTAGGGGGATAGGAAGAGCACACCCCAGGGCTGAGGCTGCGCTTCAAACATGGGTGACCGGTGCCTCCTGAGTCTGGGGAGGGGCACCAGATTGCCAAGGTGGGGAGGGTCCCCCAGTGGCCGATCACTGAGCCAGCAGTGAAACTGGAAGTGCATTTCCACTGCCACTTCTGGTTTCATGGATGGCGCTTGCAGGGGGTGCACAGCTGATGTCAGGGGGTGCACGTGCACCCACGTACACCCCTTATGCGTCGTCGATGGTTCCAAATGTTTGATAGATTGAATTAACCCATTCCCAATCGAAATTAGTGCACCTCCTTAGGTGAAGAAATGTAGATTGGGCTGGCCATTGTTTTGCCTGATTTAAACTCCTCTGAACATCTGTACAAGTAGCCTTTAGACTGATCCAACCCTTGTTAGGTTGATCTAAATGTAACAGCTGTACATACCCTGAGAGATTAACTGGTTCGGGCAGGGGACATGAGCTTTCTTAGGCTTTCATAGCACCTAGTTTATCAGGTGCTATGAATGAACTTGCAAAAGGAAAGGGTTTTTAAAATATAAAGAAAACAGACAAGGGGAGGGGACACTATTTCTCTCTCTCAGAAGAGACCCACTGTGGACAGCCACTCAGAAGTTGGACAACCCTATCCTGTGACAAAGTGATCAGAGCAGTTTCTCTGGGGAACTGGGAAGTTTGGTTTCAAGTCCCCTTAGCAGGATAAGGTAACTGCAGTATTTCATGTCCTGGATGGCTGCTCCTAACTATCATATTGTTTGAAAAAGGGTCTTTCCCTTATCTGACATTGTGAATGCAGCCTAAATCTAGCTTTTCATCTTGTCATTCCCAAACAAGGTTCTGCTTGTGTAAAAAAATAGCCAAAATGAAGCAGGTGTGTGTGTGTGTGTGTGTGTGTAGCTTTTTTGGAAGGGAGTGTAAGGAATAAATTAATGTTTGGTGTGTGACCCAATATGATTTTTTTTGTTAGCTCTGACAAAGGAAACCTGCAAATTAGATTCTGTTCCTGGAACATTATATTAAATTTATAAATTTTCCATATATACAATGTAATTATTGGGGGGGGGGGATCATCTTATATTTGAGTATAGACTGTAATTTCCATTAGGAATTACAGCGCATGCTTAATATTTACTTTATTCTTCCAATTCAAGCTTAAACTAAGTCGGTATTTGCCTTCTTTGCCATTACTTCTTCAATTTGCCATTTGTATTATTTACCAGTCCTATTCCTGACATTTACATTTCTGATGTTTCAGTGTTATTTTTCATATTCCCTCTTTGTTGCTCTCCTGTGGCTGTCCCATCTGCCCATTTGCTGAGTCTGAAAATACATATCTGGCAAGAGAAGAGAGAGAAACATGTGTTACTCAATCAGTTCTAGAGAAATATAAGCCCTTTAGCCTTTCTTCAGCATAATTACTTTATTTTTCTCTCAGGAAAATAAAAAATGGTTTAAATTAAAAATGCATTTTTGTGTGTGAAAATGACAGTATTTTGTTTAAAGTGTATGTAAATATTCCTTATATTTATATGCTGCCCGTCCCAAAAAGGCTCAGGGCAGCTTGCAAGAAAAGAGGAAAAGACTTATGGGCTAAGTACAGACAGTCAAAAAGCCTGAGGCTGAATTGATTCAGTCTTTGTAGGTTAGTCTAAGCTGTATAGATTAAATTGAAACAGAAGTGAATAGTCATTTACTTTTGATTCAAGAAATGCAACCACATGCCTGCAGTGGCTCAGGCCACAAGCCAGGGAACACTAGATCATGGCTGTGTGTTCACTTCCTCTTCCTGCTGCCCCCTGAGGTCTCTGGAATTTGCCGTCCAGAATTACAGCAGCAGGACTCTTCAGGGTTGCTCATCACTTTCTCGTCCTGATTCCACGTGCTTCTGGGATTTGTAGCCCACAGCTGCAGCCAGCAGTAAGTTTGAGCAGGGGAAAGGGTGATAACCTCCCTCCCTGGCCCCAGACTCCAGCTAGGATTACCTGGGGATGAGGACAGTTCCCCCGGGCTGTAGACTGGGCTTCATCCCTAGTTGGGCTTGCCCTCTATCCCCTTGTCAGCCTGCCCTCACTGCTTCAGCTAGGGAACAAAGAGGCAGGGCCAGCCCTGCTCTCTGAAACAGACAGCATAGCACAGCCCAGGGCTGCAAAGCATGCTGGGATGCTGGGGGACTGTGATTTAACTTGAACCAGGAAGGGCTCTGGGACAGAAGTTTCACAAACTGGTTTGACCCAAATCAGTTAAGTCTGATACTACATTCAACCAGGTTTATCTTAAACCAGTTTCAGCCATTTTGAAACTGGTTTATGTGCACGGAGCTTCTGTTCTGTTACAGGTTTAAAACCAGTTTGTGGTCACTTGAACTAGTTTGTGTGTAACTTCTGTCCCTAGCCATAGAAACACAATTAAATATTAAAATAAGAACAAACTCCTTCCCCAGTTGTCCAGAATAAAAAAAACCCAGATTCAAAAGCAAACCAGACAACCCCACCTGCTCCTGCTCTTTGCTTTCCTGTCTTGAACCATGTAGAGAATCCTTTTTTCCCTCCTCCCCCCCACTTCCCAACCTCCATTCAATAAAAACAGTTTTCTCCACCTGTATTCCCTAGCATCTGTAATATAACATAAATTTTTTAAAAAAGAGGCTTTTGTTGCCAAAGACTGGAGAAAATAGTTTATTGGAAGAAAACCTAAAATGTTTTGTGGAAATGTTTTCTATAGAAATGAAGATTTTTGAGTGGTGGGGGGGATCAGTAAGAAAGGATTTCCCAAATAGTTCTAGGCATTGCTATATTCTTACAAGGAGAAATGTATTATATCCTGAGGAACATGGGCAGGCTCTTCATATCTCTCCTTCTGCCTGCAGTATTCCTACACAGAGGGATAGCATGGTGGAGTGGCCCAGCTCTTTGTGGAACTCTGCAGCATGTGACCCCACAACAGCCCAAAAATGGTGAACATGGAGGAGGGCTCCCCACTTAGGGCACCAGTGATTAAAGTTTCCTCCCTCCTTGCCTTCTAGAAGTAGTGACTGATGCAAAAAAGGATTACATTTCAGCTATACACACAGATGTGGGCAGTGAGTGAATTCCCTACCTCTGGTATATGCAGCATTCACTGCCCAAAGTGGGCTTCTTTGGCATTTAAGGGTGAATTTCATAATCTGCAGCTGACAGCAAGTATTCCTACAGGTTTCCTAAAAAGAGTTTTCTTTATACATTCTACTGCAACTTCCTTTCAATGGCTTCTATTTTATCATTTTATGAATAGCAGAGAACACCTGAGCTTCTGTCTTTCTATAGCAAACCACACAGCTGGTGTGTAAATTACCACATATACTCAAATTGAAATGGACCTCAAATTTAAGATGATCCCCCGTTACTTAGATTCTATATATGGACAATTTATAAATTTATTATAATTTTCCAGGTATATGGCATCCATTCATTACTGAGTGATGTTGGATATTGTAGCTATTCTCTTCTGGTGGTGCATTTTCTTTCGTGGCTCTAGATTTGCAGGTCTTGTCACAGTGGTCACAGGTGTACATGGGGCTACTGTACTGATAGGCTGTTTCCTT
The DNA here is from genome assembly GCF_030867095.1 of Alligator mississippiensis. Taxonomy (NCBI): domain Eukaryota; kingdom Metazoa; phylum Chordata; order Crocodylia; family Alligatoridae; genus Alligator; species Alligator mississippiensis. The sequence continues at coordinate 218,212,146 of NC_081824.1, read as the reverse complement.
CAGTAGGGTTACCATATTTCCAGGTCCAAAAAAGAGGACTTTGGGGGCAGGGAGGGGCAGGGGGAATATGATGATTGGGGAGGCAGGGAGAATATGATGGTAGTGGGGGTCAGCAACATGCCAGTGCCCTGCCCCTGTCCATTCTGTTGCCCCTCACTGACAAGCCCCTCCCCCTAGCCCTGCTGTTGCCCCTCACTCTGGACCCACGGACCCCAGCCCTGCCAGCTTCCCTCACTCCCAAACAGCAGTACCCTGCCCCCCACCCCTTGCAGGCTCCCAACCTGCAGCCCCCTGGTGCTGCCAGTGCTCTGCACACCCAACCCACAGTCACCTGTCCCATCCCCTATGCCCCTCACTCCTGAGCCCCTGCCTCCCTGCCAGCCCTGCCGGTGGCTCTCACTCCCAACCTGCAGCCCCCTGCCCTGCTCCACAGCCCTGCTGGTGCCCCTCACTCCCGACCTACAGTCTCTGTCCCCCCAGTACTGCGTGTGTCCTGCACTCTGGACCTGCAGGCTCTGCCCCCCAGCCCTGCTGGTGCCCCTCATTCCTGACCCGCAGACCCCTGCCCCCTCCCCAGCCCTGCACAGTCTCTCTCTCTTTGTCCCTCTACCTAGCTTGCCAGAGCCTATACAGGGAGCTAGTGACCCCTGACAGTCAATCACCTTGCCCACTGCTCCCAGCCCAAAGCAGCCAGCCTGGGAGAGCAGAAAACCTGGACATTTCCTTATTTTAAAAACCTGCCCAGATGCAGTGCAGGGGTCCAAAAAAGAGGACATGTCTGGGAAAACCTGGATGTGTGGTAATGCTTCAGTCATGTTTCTGTTGTAATTTGAGTGACCATTTCTTGTTGTGATGTTAGTCTCCATGATTGCGAAGGGAGTACCACTTTGTCCTGTCTACTGCTAAGGCCTTCCAAAGGTTTGGGCCGATTCTAAAAGCCTTCATATCCTGCTTGAAGATGTCTTTGAAGTGCAGTTTTGTGCACCCTATTCTTCTCTCCCCACCAGCAATTTGACCATACAGGATATCCATCAGAATGCACCCATTTTCCATCCTGCAGAGATAGCCAAGCCAGCATAGGCACCACTGTTTTAGTAGTGTTTTTCAGGTATAGAATTCAATTTTCAGAGGGTTGTTTTAAATTCAGCCTTTTCCCACTGCTACAGCAGGGAAATAAGTGGCTGGGGGGGAAGGGGAGGGAGGTCAGGTCACTCCCTTGCCTTCTGCCTTCCCTTCCTCCTCCTGTAGCCTTCCAGCCCCCCCGCCCTCCAGCCTTTGCCTTTCCCTACAATCTCTGTCCCTTCCCTCCCACTCCCAACAGTCTCTGATCACCTCCTCCATCCCCAACATCACTGTCAGATGCAGCTTGGGCTGTCCCCTCCTGGCCCACAGCACATGGAAGCACGGCCCTTGCTGGGCCATGCAACTGTGGTGACTCAGCTGCTTAGATGGGCAGGGGATGGAGCTTATGTGTGCTCTGTGTCTGGGACGGAATCAAGCCCCAGCTGGAGCCGAGCGGCCTCTGATGGTAAAGGAGAGGGAAGTGTGGGGCAGAAGCTGCTGAGGGCAAATGGAAGCAGGGGGCAGGAAGCTGCTGTGGTCTGACTCTGGCCCTAACCCAGGCCTAGGACCAAAGTCTGAGCTACAGCAGCCACTTTCCTGCATCCCCGCTTCTGCTTTGTACATGAATCTAAGACAAGGGGCTTTTCCCTCCTGTGCTGATTGAAGGAAAAAGCCTTGTCTTAGATTCAAGTAAATGCAGTAATAGAATACCATTGATTTCTGTGGAGCTAGGTAGATTTCCATAAGTTTAGCATCCACCTGTAATAGTTTTGTCATTGACTTTAATTGGTGTAAGACTGGCATAGTGAGCAGTAAAATACAAAGTGCTGAACCTACAGCCTCTCATACTAGACGTTAGAGTTGGGGAAGTCTTGTGATCCATGAACTAATCTATGTGTGAACCTTAATGGATTATCTGTCTGCAATTCATTATTGTTTTACAAACAGAAGATCAGTAAAGTGATGCTGCCTTGTTGAAGCAAATCATCGGTGTACCTGACACATACCACACATGGAAGGACTGCTGAGGTACATTTGTACTTCTGCTAGTAGATGACTGCAAATTTATAAACACAGTGTTCTCACCTTTTCATGGAAATCCTCATAGCATATTGCACTCATAACAGACTTCTTTTTTCCTGGAATGCTCTGTTTTTTTCTTAGTGTTTTGGCTTTGTCGAATATATTAGATCAAGAAAGATATGCTATGAAAGATGGGGCACTTAAATTATTTTTACCTTTTATGTCTTGTAATACCAGTGTAAAGTGCACAGTCACTTTCACTGCAGGCATTATAAAGAAAAAGCAGCATTAATACAATTTTATTGAAGTTGTGCAGAAACTTTGCCAAAAAAAACCAGTTTTAAATCTAAAAGAAGAATTTTTGAGTGCCTGACTGTGATGTGCCAATGGCAATGGATAAAAGCACAACCTCACAACTGTTATTTTCCAAACTTCTTCAAAATTGGGGTGGTATTTTGGTACCTAAGATGAGAGCTTGAGTTCCATTTCTAATGCAGTATCTGAGCCCTCCCAACACATGGTTTCATCTGTTGTAATCTTGTATACAATCAGTTATTGCAATTTAGTTGATAGAGCAATGCATTTCAACTCCAGAAGTCCTACATGTTATTCCTAATTCTTCCAATAGTCTCTTGAGGGACGCTGACAAGTTGCAGTTTATTGTTCTGTGCTTAAAGTTTCTTTAAGCTGCAATAAAGTTGGTGACCTCTCTGTGAAAAGTTCTTTTAGGTCTACTGATGAAAAATGCTACCTAACAGTGAGGCACTGTTGTTAACACCTTTTGATGTTATTTCTAAATTTCAATGATTCTCTTTACTAGCTGTACTTAATAAGGCCAGTCATTGCTTGGTGGTTCCATAAGGAAAATGTGCTTCAGTGGATAAGGGTTCTTTTACCCCATCTCCTCCAATCTGCCCTTGTCTTCCCCACTCCTGGCTGCTTGTCCCAGGAGGTTTCCTATCCAAATTCTAGTCTCATGCCCCTGGTCCTGGTTTCCTTGCCCTTCCTTCCTCAGGCAGTCCTCACCTCCAGTTGGCTACTAGGTCCACCCCCATCCAGGCTCCCTGTCTTTAATAGCTCATGGTCCCAATTTCCCACCCTGGGCTCCTTGTCCAGCCTCAGTTGTCCGTTCCATTCCAGCTACATCTCTCAGTTTCTTTGTCCAGCTGGTTGCATTCCCCTGTGCCCTCCCACCCCATGGGCTCTTGATGCATCTATCTCTTTTCTCTTCAGCCTTCTTCAGTCTTCTTGCCTAGTGTTCCCCAGTTCTGTCATTTGAGCATAGCATTTCTCCAGCTACAGGCTCCAAGCCCAGCAAGTTCTAGTCTCTCCTCTTGATACAGTCTCAGCCTTCCCCTTCTCATTCCTTGCCAACCCTTATTCCCAGTTTTTGCCCCACTCCTGCCAGTCTCCTTGTCACAATCTACTGTCCTTTAGCAGGTCTGACTCTTTTCCCCCTCCATATTTGAATTGGGCTCTTTCTCTACACTGGCTGGGTGCAGTAGGGGATCATTGGGAGTGTGACAAGCAGCCTTCGTGCTATGAGTTCAAATGTTGGATTCCAGCCCAGCCTGCAGCAGCCCTAGGGGCGAATGGAGAGGGGGTGCAGTGGTGTAGCTGCACCCCTCTTTTGGACTGCACTGGGGCTAGGCTCAGCTGGGAACAGTGACAGCAGCAGCAGCTGGGATGGGCAGGGCAGCAGGTTCCCCCACTCTGCCCAGTCCCCCTGGACCAGGAGTGGGAAGGGGGAACACCCTTATTCATCATTTCTACCTCATCACTATTCCCAGTTGAGCTCAGCCCCCATACAGCCTCTCTTTGGCAGGCAGGAGACATTATGAGGCTTCCCTCTGGGACAGCAGATGGAAGAGGCGGTAGGGGAGAGGAGTGCCTTTGAGTACAGAGGAGAAGAAGTGGGTGGGTAGGTCAGGGGAGGAGAGGAGGAACAGGGTGCAGCCATCCCTGCACCCTGGCTAGTTGCTCCCAAGCCCCCCACCCCCAGTGCCAAATCCTGGATCTGCCCCTGAGCAGCCCATATGTGCTGCTCTGCCCCAGACTGCAACATGGTTGGTATGGATGGACATTTCCTAGGGAACCTAGCTGCTAAAGTGATGAGTCTTTAGTGAGCATATGCAAAGTGATTTCTCAAAAGCTTGTAGCTTTGGCCAAATGTAGGTGAGTTATCAAAAGGGAAGCAAAAGGGAAATTCCTAACAAAGAACAGGGACAGCGTTCAGAAGAGAGTGTTCCATCAATGCTTCAATGTGGGGAAAACAACCTATTTTCCCCTAGCCTGGAAATGAATGAATCATTTTGACTGGAAATTTCCAATGGAAAAAAAAATCAGCCTCAGGCAGATGTATAACAATGAAAAATTTGGCTCCAAATAATTAGCAGTTGGGAAAAGTGTTATAAGCAACTGAAAGCAAGGGGTTTTGTAATGGGAAATGTCAAGTAACTTTAGTAAACAAGAGGCAGTGCTACCAGCATGACCTATAATAATTATAAAGGTGCATTGTGTATAATGAGGTGGGAGATTAACACTATCATTTCAGCTGTTGAAGAATGCATGTGTAATCAGCTCAATTTAAAATATTTTATTACCTGCACTGTGGTAGAATCAACTGTTACATTCAGGTTGGTATCTCCAGTACTGTGCATAGACTACAACTCAGGAAATAAGGAGTTTGTGTGTGTGTGTGGTGTGTGGTGGGGAAAATAAAATTTTCTTTTAAATGATTCATTAACTCATAGGGAATTATTTAATGTCTGCACTTTCATGGATTTTAAAGGCAGAAGGTAGAATGAAAGCAAAGCAATTTTTCTGTTGTTTGAGACCTGCTTTTATCATATCAGGATTTCTTTTCACAATGAGTTTTCCCCCTTATTAGACGCATCTACACATCGCCCTATGGTGATGTAGTGATGTGCTACATTGCCCTAGTGCACTGCTACGGCAATGTAGTTGCGAAATCTAACTGTGCACTGCATGAACGGTGCAGTAACTGCCCACATTGCACTGTGCTTTAAGTACTTTGAAAAGGAAGTACTAAAGTACGGCGATGTGTAGATGTACCCATAGAGTTTGTGCATTCTGACACCCACTCATTTCAATACAACTTGTTTGCGTTTGATTCATAGATTCATAGATGTTAGGGTCGGAAGGGACCTCAATAGATCATCAAGTCCGACCCCCTGCATAAGCAGGAAAGAGTGCTGGGTCTAGATGACCCCAGCTAGATACTCATCTAACCTCCTCTTGAAGACCCCCAGGGTAGGGGAGAGCACCACCTCCCTTGGGAGCCCGTTCCAGACCCTGGCCACTCGAACTGTGAAGAAGTTCTTCCTAATGTCCAATCTAAATCTGCTCTCTGCTAGCTTGTGGCCATTATTTCTTGTAACCCCTGGGGGCGCCTTGGTGAATAAATACTCACCAATTCCCTTCTGTGCCCCCGTGATGAACTTATAGGCAGCCACAAGGTCGCCTCTCAACCTTCTCTTGTGGAGGCTGAAAAGATCCAGTTTCTCTAGTCTCTCCTCGTAGGGCTTGGTCTGCAGGCCCTTGACCATACGAATTGTCCTTCTCTGGACCCTCTCCAGGTTATCCGCATCCTTCTTGAAGTGTGGCACCCAGAATTGCACGCAGTACTCCAACTGCGGTCTGACCAGCGCCCGATAGAGGGGAAGTATCACCTCCTTGGACCTATTCATCATGCATCTGCTGATGCACGATAAAGTGCCATTGGCTTTTCTGATGGCTTCGTCACACTGCCAACTCATGTTCATCTTGGAGTCTGCTAGGACTCCAAGATCCCTTTCCACCTCTGTGCCACCCAGCAGGTCATTCCCTAGGCTGTAGGTGTGCTGGACATTTTTCCTCCCTAGGTGCAGCACTTTGCATTTCTCCTTGTTGAACTGCATCCTGTTGTTTTCTGCCCACTTGTCCAACCTATCCAGGTCTGCCTGCAGCTGTTCCCTGCCCTCCGGCGTGTCCACTTCTCCCCATAGCTTTGTGTCATCTGCAAACTTGGACAGAGTACATTTGACTCCCTCGTCCAAGTCACTGATGAAGACATTAAAGAGTATCGGTCCAAGGACCGAGCCCTGCGGGACCCCACTGCCCACACCCTTCCAGGTTGAGACCGACCCATCCACCACGACTCTTTGGGTGCGACTCTCTAGCCAATTCGCCACCCACCAGACTGTGTAGTCATCTACATCACAGCCTCTTAGCTTATTCACCAGTATGGGGTGGGATACCGTATCGAAGGCCTTCCTGAAGTCTAAGTATACGACATCCACCCCTCCTCCTGTGTCCAGGCGTTTCGTAACCTGGTCATAGAAAGAGACTAGATTGGTCAGGCACGATCTGCCCGCCACAAATCCATGCTGGTTTCCCCTCAGCATAATTTGCCCTGCCGGGCTCTCACAAATGTGAGCCTTGATAATTTTTTCAAAGACTTTACCAAGGATGGAGGTGAGACTGACCGGCCTATAGTTGCCCAGGTCCTCCTTCCTCCCCTTTTTGAAAATGGGGACCACATTGGCCCTTTTCCAGTCCTCCGGGACTTGGCCTGTGCGCCATGAGCGTTCGAATATTCCCGCCAGTGGCTCTGCAATGATGTCGGCCAGTGCCTTCAGCACCCTCGGATGGAGCCCATCCGGGCCTGCCAATTTAAAGGCATCCAGTTCATCCAAATGACTCTGCACCACCTCAGGATTTACGTATGGAAGTCTGGTGCCTTGCTGCTGCCTCTCTACAACCCCAGTGAGAGACTTGTCGTGCCCCTCACTTAGGAACACTGAGGCAAAGAACTCGTTGAGGAGTTCAGCCTTGTCCCCCCTATCTGTCACCAATTGTTTCTGCCCATTTAGCAGAGGTCCTATTCCTCCCTGGGCCTTCCTTTTACTCCCAATATATCTAAAAAACAATTTCTTGTTGTCTTTTACTTGGGTTGCCATCCTCAGCTCCATGGTAGCTTTGGCCCTCCTAACTGCCTCCCTACAAGCACGAGCAGAGGAGGTATATTCATCTTTAGTGATCTCTCCCTGTTTCCACTTTTTATGTGCTCCCCTTTTGGCCCTTAGGCTGCCCTGGATTTTTCTGGTCAGCCATGGAAGCCTCCTGGCCCCTTTCCCTCTTTTGCCTCGCTCGGGGATCGTCTTGCTTTGTGCCCGAAGGATCGTTTCCTTTAGGCACAGCCACCCTTCTTGGGCTCCCATCCCTTCAAAACTCCTACTCTGCAGTGCTTCTTTGACTAATCGCCTGAGTGCATTGAGATCAGCTTTCCTAAAGTCTAGCACTTTCACCCTACTAGTTACCTTACCCACTCAACGTCTTATGTTGAATTCTATTATTAGGTGATCACTGTCTCCCAAATGGCTACCGATCTGGAGGTCCCCTATCATGTCATCCCCTGTTGCCAATACCAGATCCAGTATGGCATTCCCCCTGGTGGGACCATGCACCTCCTGTGTCAGGTGGAGGTCCTGTATACACGTTAGAAACCTGCGTGAGCGATGGGACCTTGCTGTCTGCATCTCCCAGCAGACGTCCGGGTAGTTTAGGTCCCCCATGACTACCGTCTCTTTAGCTTTTATGGTCTCCAAGAGTTGCCTCAGAAGCCCCGCATCTATTTCTTCCCCTTGGTGTGGGGGTCTGTAGCAGACCCCTACCACCAAATCCCTTTCTCCTTGCCCCCCATGTAGCCTAACCCACAATCCTTTTACTTCCTCAACCTTGGATTCTGTCTTGATGAGGGTTGATGTATGTTGCTCACTGACATAAAGTGCAACCCCCCCCCCTTTCTTCCCCGACCTGTCCTTTCTATACAATCTATAGCCCTCAATATGTACCGCCCAGTCATGGGATGAATCCCACCAGGTTTCCGTTAGCCCCACCAAGTCATAGGTGTTTAGTGCAAGCAGGAGCGCTAATTCATCCTGCTTGTTCCCCATGCTCCTAGCATTAGTATATAGGCACTTGAGCCCTGCGACTGGTGCCTTTGCTGCCCCCCCGCTCCGAGTCCCAAGGGGCCCATTGTTTCTTACCTTCTTGTTTCTTACCTATTCTGTAGTGCTGGTCTCCCCATGGCTTTCAGGTTTCCAATGTTCTCCTTCTTCAGACTGGGCTGTCCTTGTGGGTGCCACATGGTTTGGTGGTCTACAGCTTCCCCTGCCCTTGTACTCCCCTCCCCCCGACGAGCCTAGTTTAAAGCCCGCCGGAGGAGATCCACCAACCTAGTAGAAAACACACGCTTACCTTTGGGGGACAGGTGAAGCCCATCCCAGCTGAGCATGTCCCTGCTTTAGTTTTCTTTCATTAATAATTTAAAGACTGGATTAGTAAAAGCTGTCACAGAGCAAAGGACTTGAAATATCCATCTTCCTATCTCATGGGGCATATCTACTGTCTCCCCGTAATCAAGCCTTTTTTTCTTCTGCTACTTGTTTTTCTGTTACGCCTGAGTATTTCTCCTCCCTCCAGTTTCACTGCTGTACCCCTGTTCTTAAAATTATCTGTGCTTGCTTTCCTTCTCAGACCTGAAGATGAATGCTTGGCATTCAAGAGCTTGTCTAACTTTATCTCAACTACACACTTGGTCCAATAAAAGATACTACCCCCAAAAAAATCCTTCCCTCTCACATAATTCTTGGACCTCTATCAGTATAATATCGCTCTACCACTAGCATTACTTGGTAGCTCTTTTGCAAATCCCCCTACCCACTTTCAACATCCTTTGCTGTCCTTATTCAGGAAAAATTCAATGGGACTGGTTGAGTCAATGACTAAAGAGCTTGGTTAAATCTTAGTCCTGTTGGAGTTAATGGAGGTTTTGTCACTGACTTCAATAAGATCAGAATTTTATGAGGGGGACTGGTGTTCATTGATTGGTTCAAGTTTAATTATAATCTTCATAATTTGGGCACCCTCTCTTTATTTTGCCTTTGCATAGTACTTAGCCCATTGGTTCATCCAGGTTTGAGGAAGAGAGGGAGAGAGGGGTTGGGAGAGAGCTTTAAGGTGCTGCTGTAATATAAATATGAAATCCTGACTATCCTGTGGCAGTGAATTTCCCAGCACTTTATGCAAGTGCATTTTCATGGCAAATGTTATCAATTGTACAAAGTGTGTTTATATCTGTATGTGTTTTACTTTGCTCACTACTGAAATCTCTCCCTCTCTCTCTGAAATATATGTATGACTTTTTCATGCAGCTCACCAGTATTATGTTAAAAAAATCCACAGAAAGGTAAGGAATGTTGAATCAAGAATTACAGGAAAATGTAAATAAGAACACTGTAGTTGTCTTTGCAATGTGGCCAGTAACCCTATCCTATCAATATCTCTGCAGTTGTGCCTTGCAACCTGACATTTGTCAAGTGATCACTGAATTTGTGAAGGTCTAAAGGCTGACAAGGTTCTTTGGGTAAATGTGATATATTTTATTAGACCAGCTAAATATTTGGAAAAAATTGTTCTTTGCAAGCTTTTGGGCACAAACATCCTCCTTCAGGCATGGGGAGAGAATGCAAGCATGTCTAGCTGTACACGTCCTCTCTCCTTAGTGATTCACAATTGTCTGACAGCTTTGTGGAACTGGATCCTTACACTCTCTCTCTCTCTCTCTGCTTACCTACCTGAGTAATACCATTCACATTGGGATTTACAGTTACTTGCTGGGCTGGCTATGGCTAATAAGAATTAGGGTGCTGAACTGGCCCTTTGAGGGAAGGATATTGAACTACTGTACTGAACTGCATCTGGTCTTCACCTTGTCCTTGAATGACGAACTTCATAGAACTGACTCTGTAGCAAAAGACACTCTCCATCCTTATTAGTGTGCCCAGGATTATGCAAACTGCTACTGGCTGAAAAGGCATAGAGCCAGCTATGCTGACTTCAGTGGAGCTCCAACAATTTACAACCACTGGGGTTTTGGCTCCGAGTATTTGATTCTATAGAAAAAGAAACTCCTGTGTTCCTGTGCAGTACTATTGTAGGTTTCTGTAGCTTTAGCAGGCTTATTCTGAAGTGCTTTACTTTGTATAGTTACCAAATAAGGTTGTCTTGGAAACAAAAACCAAAAACCTTTATTCAGTTCCAGGGGGCAGAAGAAGGTCATGTGCCCAGCCAGGGGAGCTGCATCGCAGGTAGAAACCGAGGAAGGGAAGGTTTATTTGGAGATATTTTTTGTTTAAATGGGAAGAAAATTGAAAGCTAGGTGAAAAGTAAATGATGAATTTTCTGTGCTGAAAGTAATGAGTGGAACAAGTGCTCCGTCTTCTGTGAGAAATGAGAAGCCAAGTTACCAGACAATTACATTTTCTGCATTTTTATCATTGAATCATTAGAAAACAGTTCACATTTTAATTGTACAGATTCTGGGCCCTGATGAACCATTAGGGCAAAGCGTAGGGCATGAGGTACTGCAGAGCAGCACTGTGGGGATCTCTCCTAGGCAAAATACTGAGGAGTGTTGCTCCAAAGGAAGATGCAAGCAACCTCTGTCTCTTCAGCCAACCAATTCCAGATAGCCGGTGTGGACTCAGCATCATGACACATCCTTAACTGATGTAAACTGGCATCAACTGAGACATGAGTTATGAGCCATGAATCAGTGGCTCCCAGTACGGAGGAGGGGTGACAGAGGCAGCAGCTCTGAGCACCCGCTTTGAGATGCCTAGGGTGAGGAGCTGCCCTGTTGTGCCCCTGGTTCCCTCAGACTCTTCACTGGTGGAAAGGCAGTAACTCCACTGTAGTCAGTAGGGTACCAGGATACACAGCAGCTAATGACCTAGCCCCATTTCTTTGAATGATTCTTGCTGCACGTGTTGTCCCCCCAGGAGAAGTTCATTTCCGAAATGTGATAGCAAGATTTTAAAGCCTGTTTTCTTTAACTGTAGCTGCCTAAAAAAAAAAGCAGCAAATTGACAATGCACAGAGTGCTAAAGAGTTATTGCTGGGGAGAAAAACATGACCATCTCAGACCCAGGCAACTTAGTAGGGGACTTGGATTCAGTGGCATGACAAAGAGCAGATGGTTTTGTTCACATTGCCGCACTGGCATTGTCTCTGCTGCTTGTCACTGTATTTAAGCCAGCAGGGGAAGCAGCAGCCAAGGGCTAGGGAACTGGCACAGCCAGGCTGTGAAACATAATATCCTTGTATAACATGACCAAGCTGCAGCTAGCAGGAGCTTGAATGAGTGGGGAGGGCTTAAACATGTAGGAACACCCAGGAAGTCAGTAGCTGTGCCAAATTACTGCCTGCCCCCATCATGGCCATTTTCTTCAGCAAAGAAATTATCTTACAGCTGCTGTCCAACCTGCCTGCCATGAAAAGAACAAGGAGGAGGTAAAGGGGGAAATGGACTATACCATGAGTTCTCTGCAATATTGTCAGCTTATATGAAGGAGCTACGTTTTTCACATTCCCAAAGTGTAAACTTTAAAAACAATGCCAAAAATCATGACAGCTGGCAATACTGCCTCTGTTCAGGGTGGCTCAGACTTGTCCCAGATCACATTGGGCCCTGCTACATGTTCAAGTTAAAGCTGGTTAGAAACCAGGTACAGAGTTGTTAGTGCATTTTCAAGCACTAACTTTGTAGCTAGTTGGCTCTTTTTATAGTTCAATAGTCATTTTTTGTGATGTGATAATTACTTTGCACTTGCAGACAGTCTTACTTTGCATGTGTGACAGGTCTAAATTTATTGGGTGATGAACCAGTTAATTATATATGTAATATGTAGCGAGGCACTCAAGCTGCCACCTTGACACCATAGTCAGGTGGCTAGGGCAAAAGCAGCAATTTCTTGGCTTAATGGGTCCAACGTGACTTTGCTGTAATATTTAGCCTATAACAGTTCATCTAGCGGTGACCTTTCTAGAGTTGTGCATGTTCCTGCTGTGTGTTCACAGATTATGATGCATAGCTAAGAGGCAAACTCCTTGTGTAAAGAGAGAATGCAGTGAAGGGAAAAATGAATTGGGGCCCATCAAAGATAGGCGGTTAAACTGTGAATAACTGTCCCTGCTTAACAATGTCTCCTAACACTACCTGTTGAGCCTGATGATCCAGCCAGCTTTCTATCCACCTGCTGTGTTTCCTCTTAAAGGTGGTACATGGGGAAGGAATGGATTAGGGAGACAGTGAAGCAAGAGATCTGCCTAGCATGAGAAAAGATGTCATGAACCTCTAGCATCCACAGAGAACCTGACTACCTTTGTTGACAAATCAACACAGGCAAGGCAGCAACCACCTGGGAAGTAGACTGAGATAAATACAGCAATGGGAAGAGCAGGCTAAAGGAGGAGAGTGCCTGGGAGAGAGGATTTGAGAGGGAGAAACAAGGAATGAGCTTTGGGGTTTGAGGGGCCTGGAAAGACTAAAATTGAGCAGATGAGTGTCTTTGGGGGTGCTCAGGGCAGTGCAGGCTGGATTGGGGACAGGGATTGCTTAGTCCCTTTGAAGTGGGACAGACAACCTCTGGCTGGGTGAACTTTGTCCCAGAAAATGTCTTTACTAAAGAGACTTTCTGCTTTCTTGCTTGAAATATTGGGTTGCCCTAGGTCTTCCCAACAGGAAGTGAAGCCCCTCTGTCAGGAGCAGAGCTGGAAGTTAAATCCTTGAGGCAAGGACATGGAGAACCAGGGAGGGTGAGGGACTGAAAGGCTGGGGTCTCAGAAAAGGAAGGAGCTAGAACCCCCTTGGCTGTAGAAGCCACACCTGGTTTGACTTCAGGGGACTCTCGGGGACTGGATAAAGTTGCAGTGGTCCTGAGCCTCCTGTGACAACAAGTATTTGCAAAAGGATCTTTCCAAACTTGCTTCTGGTCCCACTGTGCTGCTAAAGCAACATAGAGAGGCCTTAGAATAATGGGATACTTAATAATAGCTGGGTCCACTAAATTTTGTGACATGGGGACCCATAGATCCATTTTTTCAAATTACTGAGACTTTCATAAACAAGACTTCATTCTAAGCTGGAGGGTGGGAGCAAGCAGGGTGGAGAATGAGAGAAAGAAAAACAAGGTAAGAAGAAAAATATCTGAGCAGTGTCCTTATTTATCACATTTTAAGTGCTGTTGTCAAAACAGACCTAATGGAGAACTATCACTAGGCAAAAAGGAACTGACAGATGCTAGATCTCTGACATTTTAAACTTCTTTTAATACTGCTGTATTTTGGAGATTCATATCTCATAAAATACTTCTACCACTGCTGCTTATTATTTCATGCACATTTTGCTTTGGAAATGCCAAATAAAATGCACCAGTTTCTACTTAGCATATTCTTTCTTTTTGCAAAAAATAAAAAAGAGAATGTGGCTGTAATTGTCTTCCTGGATCTCAGACAGGAGTACTATGTTAACTTAATTTTTTATATCTTTAATTAGATGATTTTGTGTATCACAAAATTATACTTGGAAAGCATTTTAATTCAGCTTGATTGGAGTATCATGGAGATCTTGGACTCTCATAAATAGACAGAACTGGAAGCAAGAATTATCCAGTAGCACTATCTTTTAATGGCTCTTTCTATTTTTGTCCCAAATTCATTTTCTTAGCATAATAGCTAAAATCTTACAGGGGAAAAGCTTTACTGATGGTTCAGTTAGCAGAGAAAGAAAAGTACAAATGAAAGTGCCTAATTTCATGGAATCTTTGCTTGATGGGTTTAGTATGGTGCCAAATGAACATTTATTTGAATATACACATATTACTAGAATTAAACAGGAAAGTTGATTAGCAATAGATGTTCACTGGCCAGCGAGTGAAACAGAACCAAGTTTATTGCCATGTACTTTTAATTTCCCCAAGTGATCGCTTACTTACCTCCTGAGGTACTCCCCCCACTTTTTTCTTTTAGATTTTATTTTTTTTGGCAAGATGAGATTGAATATTCATGCTATTAAATTGCAAGACTGAAGTTATCTCTCTAAGGGCTACATTTAAAAAAAATGCCTACACCTTGCTCAGATACATATGAAAACTTTGCATTTTCCTAGTGTCTAATTTATGGATGCATCTGCAACTGCCTATAGCTGTTTGCATACAAATGCACCTTCTATGTGTGAAAGTTAATAAATGACTTTTTAAAACTTACTTGACATTTAATAAAGCTGCCTTGATGGTCTTTGGGAGCTCCCAGGTTCTGGCTACTTCTATACATCAGGTGAAATATGTAAGTCAGATACTTCTAAAATGTGTCTAGGAGGGTACTTTTCTTGGCATAAGCACTGCAGAATACCTTCTGAGGACCATTTTGAAAGCTGGCACAGGGACATGCCATGGTGGGAGTAGGAAGGGGAGGGGAGAAAAGTGCTAGGGACAGAAGTGCAGCAAACAGTAGTGCATTATTTTTAGGTGGCCTTTGGGCAGCCCAGGGAAGCTGAAGTCATTTAGCAGTGAGGATCTGTTAAAGTCATGGGTGAGACTCCCCAGGCAGTGCTGTGTCTCTTTGGTGATCTCACCCGTATCGCCCTAGTGTTAGTTTGGGACTAAACTCAGCTTTGAGTTTGAGGAAATAACTCACTGAACCCTGTGTCATTTGAGTCTGGGTTTTTATCATGCACAAACCATCAACTTGTGCAAAGGGGTTTTGCTCTGAGCCTTTCCTTAAGAGCTGCTAATAATTAGATCTGGTTGGAAAGCAGATTTGTTTCCCACCATGGGCAGCTTTCTACTGTGTTATGTCACAAATTTTGCCTCTTCTGCTACTTGCAATAAGGCTAGCAACAGACACTGCATTTCTCCGTGGACAAGTTGTGTCTTTGTCTCAGAACAGAAATACCATCCCAGGACTGGCGTGTAGACCCTTCTAACTGGGGTTTAGTGTGCAGCTGAAAACACTGCCACTTTTCTGCCATCAACTCAATGATGCAATCCCAGGATAAGTGTTCAACCGTATTTTGTGATGTTCCAAGATACATCCTGTGAACCTTTTGAGGAGTTATCCCAGGACAATGGACATGGCTATCTAAATAATTGCACTTTGTCCTGTGATAAAATTGTTTATCTTGGAGTAAATGTAATGTCTGTTTGTAGCCTTAGAGACGAGTCTGATTGTGTTGGTAGAATGATATAAGGATGGCTACAGGTGATTGAGAAAAACAAGATATCAAAAACATGAAGCATTTTTTTCCTTGTGATTTTGAAATGTCACTGCTTAAATTTGTTGTAATTCCTTTCAGGATGAATTGTTTTGAGAACTTGGACTGCTGGTCATCTATACACATGGGGGGGTGGCATTTTAGTTACAGGGCAGGGCTGTTGGGAGGCACTCTAATTGATGCGCCTGCAGCATCTTACACATTCAGCATGCTGTGTTTCAAAATGGCAGTGGAGGCACTTTTACTAAAACTTGTCAAATGAGCTTTAAAGTACCCTTGCTGCTATTTTGAAATGCACTGAATACATGAGGCGAGACACTGCAGCACATTGGAGCACTCTGATTAATCGAGTCTGTTCTGATGCAGAATGTGTCGGAGGACATGTAAAAGTGCCCAGAGACTTCTGGTTAAAACTCCTTCACCAAACTCAAGGGGGGATTTAGGTTATTTCATCACCTCTTATAGAAACCAGCCCTGACTGGATACTGCTAAAGAACCACTCACTCTGTGACTAGGTATATTTGAGATCATAATATTTTTGAATATCAAATCACCTGCATTTGCAGCAGACCAACAGGAGACAGGTAGCGCTCCATTTTCAGTGTGGAAAACCCACAGTTCCCTTCGGCTTAACTTGGAATTGTGCGTTGTATGCCACCTATGAAAATTAGGTATTGGAGATGCTATAAATGATTAGATACACAAGAGTTACCCCATCTAGAGGCTGATATGCTTATGTTTCCTAAAAAGACCACATCTGGGATTGAAACTGGGAAACTTTCAAGGTGAAGAGTCAAAAATCTCTTTATTCAACTCAGTAAGGCAAAGCCAGGAAGGCAAACGATGAAAGCCTGGTTCTCTGCTACAGCCCTTTATGTCACTCCAGTCACATAGAAAAGCCACACAATTGTATAGAATTTTAGTCTGGAACATAGAAATAAAGGTGAGGACACCACTGCTCACATTTATTCTTAAGAAATAAGGTGCACATAAACACAGGGGGCTTAGCTGGTCAGTCTAATAGATCATTGGCAATACAAAGCTTTGTGAATGCTTCAGTGCACCCTGTGTGCTGTATGTTTGGAGGAGGGAAACGTATTCCCGTAGCAAACCTGATTGAGTTACAGGAGCCATCAAAGGAATAGGTAGCTTGCCTTTTCAATTTTAGCCAGAGAAGTAGGTAATGCATTGTAGCAAACCAACAGCTTACAGAGAAAGCTTTCATTGAAAAGCATGATTAAAGGCATGGTTATTAAGTAACCTTTCAGCAATAGACCCTCTCAGTTCTCAGGGGAAAGTGTTAGGTTATACACATGTGTGTGAATGATGGAAAATGAATTGTGAAAAGGTCATCTATGCTTTTTGGCAATTTTAGCACAGAAGTGGTCTGCGTCTATACGGAGGCTTCAGGAGATAAAATGTAGTGAAGGATATCCAACTACAAAATAATTGTTGTACTTTAATTGCACAGTGGCAATGGATTTAACAATTAGAAGAGAAAGTAATTTACTGAAGCAGAAAGGAATCATTATCCTTCAACTTATAAGTAAGCAGACAGAGTACAAAGACGTGATTTTCCAAAACTGAACATGCAGAGCTGGAGGGGAAGAAGCTAGGTCTTATGATTCCCACTTTAACATTTTGTCCTTTGACCTAAGCTGTCTGCCAGGATATCTACACACCTGCTTTTTCAAAATATTTAAAATCCCATGCAAAGCTTCAAGACACAGCTCAGTGATCTTTGTTAATATTGTTCAGAATTACCCAGCTGAACAGAAGACATTTATTTAGTAACTAGCAGCAGGTTAACTCTGGATAGAAAATATCTTTCATTGAAAAATCAG
This sequence comes from Alligator mississippiensis, assembly GCF_030867095.1. NCBI lineage: Eukaryota > Metazoa > Chordata > Crocodylia > Alligatoridae > Alligator > Alligator mississippiensis. The sequence continues at coordinate 218,195,100 of NC_081824.1, read as the reverse complement.
CCCGGCATTTATAGCGGATTTAAAATGTATCCTGCTCTGAAACATGTTTTAGTAGTGAAAAGTACTCCATTACTGACAGAATTGCAGTCTGCAATTGCACGCTGTCCAACTGCAATGCTGTGGGCCACATTGTTAGTTGGGGAAATTCATGGAGCTATGCACATTTACATAAGTCAAGGATTTGTACCCATGATATCTGTTTCATCCTTGTCATTACTGAACTGCTGAATTTGACAGTCTGAACTGTCTTTTTCTTGTAGATATGGACCCAGTTTCTCTGTGCAGTTTTTCTCTTAATTGGAGTTTTCCCATTTTAACTGAAGCATTAGTGATGGTAGATCAGAAAGGTTTTATACTTGAATTGGGGGATTCAGGTGTTGACACATTTGAAAATCAAGTCACATTTAGGTGCTTAAATATGGATATTGGTGCCTGAGTGAAAGTATCCAAATTTAAAAATCCAATTGTAGATTTTATTTAAATCATTTTTGATTTCCCACACCCAAAGTTAGTATATGCCTAGTTTGATGCTTTTGTAGTGGACAGATGGTTAGTAAGTGACTGCCTAATGGGTTGTTCAGATTCAGAGCACCTAGGTGACCACAGTGCAGCACTGCAGGCAGTTGCTGCATGAAAGCCAACTGTGCCAGAAGGATAAGTTTCAGAACTTCCTACCCTGGGGGGTTTTTATATTTCTAATATTTATGTGAAATTAAAAGCACAGAAGTTCATAGCCTTGGTTACTCTACACTGCTAGATGCTTTATGACACACAAGTTAACAAAAAGATCCAAAAACAACCTCAGGCAACATTTTACAGAGGCACGGGGACCATGGATTCATTTAATGGTATTGCCTAAAGTTGGGCTATGCTGGAGGGTGCTTAGTTTGTAATTTAGCAGTAATGTTGAAATGGCATTTTTATGTAAATCCATCAGCTGGTAAAGAGAGATCCAAACTTTGTTGAGCTGTAATAATTCAGGCTTGGTTGGTTTTCAGAAATGAGTCTGCAGCAAAATATGTTTTACCAATAATTAAAAAGAAAAATGGACATGTTCTATTATCCTCACCCTTTGTACTAAGAACTTCTGTTTTGAGGGGGCTGGCCTTTGTGTTGAGGATGTTTCTATTGATATCCCTGTGAAAATGTTGTGTAAATCTAGCCAAAGAGGGAATGACCTGTTCCAAATGCAGAAGAGCCAAGAATAGTATTGGAGGGAATGAGTGAGAACTGAGCGTTGGAGGGAGAAAATGAGACTAAATAGGCAAGGGGGACTGGAATCAGGGGACTGGTAGAAGTCGGGGCAGCTGAGAGGGCCTGGGTGCCCACTGCTTACTTCCAGATGTTCCCTGTTGTTTGCATGGGGATGGCTGACTGCAGATAAGCATCAGCCCACTCATTATTAGGTAGCTACTCCACAACAAAGGCCCTTCCCTTGGTAGGGCCAACCTAAACCCCTGTCTGGTTCTGATCTTACTTGAACCTCTGATTCCTGATCTGCCTGCTCCTGACCTGGCTTGTAGGCCTGTGCAAATAGGGAAGTATTCAAATTGGCTGAATCTGAATCTGAATTGGAGGACAGTGATTTGATTCAGATCACTGTCCCAAATCAATATGGCCAAATCAGCTTTGGAAGATTTGGCACTGATTTGGAGAGATTTGATGATTCAGATAGGCCAGGGAGAGGCAGGCACAGATGGGCAGCTGCAGGTTCTTCTGCAGTTCCTCCAGTTGTGCCTGCCTCTCCCCAGCATAGCTGCCCTGCCAAGCCCCATCCCCCACCCAGCCCCAGCCTAGTCCTAGCACTTAAAAAAAAAAAAAAAAGCCCCGCACTCACTGAGTGCAGCAGTGGCAATTGGGGCCCTTGGGTGCTCATGGCAGAGCCTCCCCACACAGTGTGGGGCAGTGGGAGGCAATAGGGGGCAGCGGGGATCACCCCTCCCACCTGGCAGCCATGCAGCAGCTGCCCCATGGCATGGGGGCAGCACAGCTCAGCAGGGTGCCTCATGCTGTCTGGGAGCTGGGGCAGCTCCACATGTCAGCCGGAGTGCTCAGCCCAAGTGTCCCCAGCTCCTAGACAGTGCACAGCACCCTGCCGAGCTGCGCTGCACCCACACCATGGGGCAGCTGCTGTATGGGCACCAGATGGGGGGCAATCCCCACTGCCCCACACTTTGTGGGGGTGGGGCTCTGCTGTCAGCACCCAGAGGCCCCAATCACTGGTGAGTGTAGGACTTTTTTTTTTTTAAAGCTCCATACTCAATGGCTACAGCAGCAGTGATTGGGGCCTCTGGGTGCTCATGGCAGAGCCCCCCCCATGCAGAGGGGGGCAGTAGGGATCGCCCCTTCTGCTTGGCACCTGCATTGCAGCTGCCCCATGGCACAGACACAGTATGGCTTGGCAGGGTGCCTCACGCTGTCTGGGAGCTGGGGTTGCTGCAGCTGAGCAGTGTCAGGCTCCAGCTGACAGGTGGAGCCTCCCCAGCTCCATGACAGCACATGGCACCCTGCTGAGCCATGTTGCACCTGTGCCATGGGGCAGCTGCTGCGTGGGTGCCAAGTGGGGGGGTTGATCCCCACTGCCCGCCACTGACCCGCACTGCATGGGGGGGGGCTCTGCTATGAGCCATCAGAGGCCCCAATTGCCACTGCCACAACTGGTGAGTATCAGGCTTTTTTTTTTTTTTTTTTTTTAAGTGCTGGGAGGCTGGGCTGGGTGGGGGATGGGGCTGGGCAGGGCAGCCATGGGGGCTTCTCCTGTGGCTCCTGTGGCTGTGCCTGCCTCTCCCTGCATGGGGGGAGCTGCGGGGGCTATGTTCTGTTGCCACTTGCCCAGCCAGCGTGGGTGGGGAGGGGTGTGATACAGGCACGGCTCACTCCGGGCAGCAGCAGGGCATAGTCCCCGCTCCCAGCAGTGCTGTGCCTGTATCAGCACTGGGAGTGGGGGATCTGCCCTGCCACCATTTATCAGCCGGCGTGGAATGTGGGCACAGCAGCACTGGGAGTTGGGGCTACGGCCTGCTGCCCCCTTCTGCCTAGAGTGAGCTGCGCCCGCATCCTGCCCCCCCCCCCACCCCAGCTGGGCAGGCCACAGCAGGGCATAGTCCCTGCTCCCAGTGCTGCTGCACCCACATCCCGCCCCCACTCCCTCTCCCTGAGTAACATGCCTGCCCACCCCAGCTGGGCAGCTTGTCCCAGTCCTAACACCAATCCCCCCCTTCCCCACACCCTTTCTCTCCCCCCTCCCCCAACCTCAGTAGACTTACCAGCTGGAGGCAGCTGTGTCAGCTGTCTGTTTAGTCTATGGCCAAATCTCTGAAGCAGCTGAATCTTTTCCAAAGCTTTTCTGAATCAATTCAGATGCTTCAAATCAATTTAGAGCTTTTAATTGGTCTCCCAATTTGCTTTGGATTCAGAGATTTGGTCCCCAAATCAGGCTGAATCTCCTCCAAATCGAATACCGAAGCTTCGCACAGCTCTACTGGCCCGTGGGTTGAGTTTGGAGCCTTGGCTTCTGATTTTGGTATGGCTCCTGGATCCTGACCTTGACTCCAGATATGAAGGAAGGGTGTATGCAACTGGGAAAAAGAGAAGAAAAAGCAGAGAGACAGGTTGGATCGGAAGTCAAGAGTAGATAACTCACAGTGGCCAAGTAAGACAGGGCCAAGGGCCACTGGGAGTTTAGAATTTACTGTACTCAGAGATTGGGGGAAACACTGAGTTATCAAGTTTGGGATTGGAGTAAGAAGGGATTGAACTATGGAGTAGAAGGGGACTCAGGGTATTGGACTCAGTGGCCCAGGAGGCCCCTTCCAATCCTGTGTTCATAGAAGATTCTGTCTTTTTTCCCCTTTCCCTGCTAGCAAGTGATCCTATGATAGGTTGTGTGCCAGCTCTCCACCGTGCTGCTAGCACCCACCTCCCCTGCAGTGTTGTGGGTTCTGTGGGTCCTGTGTGCCAGGCTGCCCCTGCTCCCAGGAGCAAATTCCCCCACTCCCTTGCAAGCTGACTGTGGCCTGTGGACCAGACTGTGGCCTGTGGACCATAAGTTGGACAGCTCTGGTCTAACTTAAGGCACAGGCATGCACTGGAGCCAGTGGAAGGGACATTATCTCACCACAAGCATCCTGGAAGTGTCACACCTCTGAAGCATACGCTACTTTAGGAGTCCCACCCTGCAAGAGGTTGCCTGAAAAGAGAAAGTCCTTCTCCCATCCTTGCACTCTGTGGTGAGACAAGTGGGCAGCATCCAAGGACAGTTGCTGTAGCTGTCCTCAACTGAGGGCTGGATCTGAAGCCTGCACCTTCACAGGAGTTGGAAGATTCCTGTGCTATACGTGCCCATTCCCTATGTGTACTTGTACAGGGCCTGAATATAATCAGGCTTTTGTGTGGACTATGGCAATTATTTAAGTGGTATTCCGACATAGATAAACCTAAGCATTATAACCAAAAAAGTGGGAGTGATGAGGCACTGGGCTTAAGATATGCTGCCTTGCATAAAACAATAAAATGTGTCATAATAATTTAAATGTCTATAGGACACAGCTGTGCATGAAGAACAGGGTGTGGCTTCAACCTTTTCTGTACCAGGACTCATTTGTACACATCTATGGCCAGTCCTGACCCAGTGCCCCTCAATCCCAACCGGCTGCCAACAGGCCCCAGCCCCCTAGTCTGTGGGGCAAGGGGGGGCCCAAGCAGCCCCTCACAGGCTGGAACTCTGCCAGCCTGCAAGAGAAAAGTCACGGTTTCCCATGTTTTTCTCCTTTAAAGAAGAATCCATTTTTAAAGCTTTTTTCGTAAACTTTTCATATATTCTTGTGAGCCATTTTTGGGTTGCGACCCATGGGTTGAGTAACGCTGGCCTAGGGATACAGACTAGGAAAGGAAGATCTTAAGTTTCTTACATGTCTCTTACATGAGCCTTATGTTAAACCTCAGTTTGCCTATCTGTAAAGTGGGGTGATATGACGGCTCTCCATTGTAAAAATGGTTCCTACTGGTGAAGCTAGATAGAGTTCTAGCTAGAGCTAGATAAAAGCTGGGTGTTGTTGTTTGGGGATTAATCCCTGCTTGCATTCATAAACTGTCACAAGTCTTCCTTGAACTACAATAATCTGTTCTGTCCTATACAGAACAGAAAAGAAACTCGCATAGTAATCAAACAAATACAGTACAAGTATACTGTGGGTCTGCTGTAGAGAAATTGTCTAATGCCCACACCTTTGTTTGTTGGCAGAAATAATTACAATTTAAGGGCATTACAGAGGATGTACGTTTAGAAGAATGGGAGTATGGAGGTAGTAAAACCCTAGTGTACCAGATGGAGAAGGATATTCCAAGCATAGGAAGAGCTTGTTAATGAAAGCATGGTGGCAAAAGAAAGAGACAGAAAGAAAACTCTCTGACTCCTCTGCAAATTGATTATTTTATTCGTTAAAGCTAAAGTTTCCATCTCTTTTTTCTTTCTTCTTAAACACAAACACTATTTACAATTGACTGGAGGTGGGAAAATTCTAAGCCTTTCATTATTTTCTGCAATCCATCACCAAAACATGTCCCTTGGCTGATATGTCTGCAAAACAGAATTGCTTTGATGATGCATTTAAGCACAGAGATGCTCCCATGATTAACATACATCATTACAAATATAATTCTTTGTTTTTTTATGTAAACAGCATTCTTGGCATACTTGAATGAAAAGTGTAGGTGGTAAATGATGCTGTAAGTTTAAGTAGGTATATAATATAAACAGTATGGTATGAATAACAATATCTACCCCTTCTGATCTTGTATAACAAAGCCATGCTTATTCTTATCCATATGAATGGAAAAACTCTGATGACATGTTTAAAGGGAGATAAAGATACAAATCTGATAAAATATACTAGTTGATTTTTCAGTTCCAGTGTCCTATGCTATAGACCCTGGCCCTACTTCTGTGCCTGTCAAGATCTCCAGGCTCTCTGACTCTGGAAATCCCTGACATTGGTCTCTCTTAGACCTTTAGTCCCCCCTGGGCTGTGGCCCCACTCTCAGGCCAGTTGAGACCTCTAGGCTTTCTGGCCCAACTTGTCCCCCTGGACTCAGTCTCTGGCAGTGGCCCTGCAGTGTCTCTTGGGCTACCAGCTCTCTGAGTAGGCCATGCTGCTTTGCTGCCAGGAACTGCTATCTTCATGGCTCTCGGGGCTGGAGTGCCCAACCTGCTCAGGCTCTGGGCTTATAAGGCTCAGGTCCATCCCATTCCCATCAAGTAAGTCCTTAATCAGCCACCCCTCTACACCTATAAGATGCCTCTCAGGCAGCTTCTCTTCTAAAGGGACAGGTGAGCCCTTGCGCCCTGTCACAGATGCCAGTTTATGGCAAGTGAAGGTCTACTCTGCCATTTTTAGTCCAAACTCTTCTCTCTCTCTCTCTCTCTGTAGGCTTGATTAGGAAACAATGGATACAATTAATTAACTCATCTATTCAGGGAAAAGTTTTCAAAGGGTACATAAGATTCAGAAGTGCTCAGAATATCAGAATCTTTCTAAGTTTATTCACACTTGCTCAAAAATACCTCAAAGCCAAAGACATTGATGCTGGAAATGTTCTTACACACAATCCCACTTTAGTTTGCTTTTGCCAGTTTCTGAGAGACTGGAATTGGATATCTGAAGTTGCACAGGAACCTTAAATGTGTTGATGGCTCCTAAACAGAAGGAGACAGGCAATTAAGTGCAACAGAAACACTTTTGTGGCAGAAAACCTTTTCTGATTCACCTACTAGGAACTGTAATTCAAGCAGCATAACAAATTAATATTAATTTCATTTATGAGTTTTCTGTTATGGGGGCGTATTGACTAAAAGCTGTTGTGCAAGCCTGAAGAAAAAAAAGTGCATTTTCATGGAACAGCTAAGAGCCTTGCAGTGTTTATGTCAGAGCCCTGGAAGCTCAGGTAATTGAAACCTAAATGCTGAGATGCAGTCATCCCACCTTTGGGAGCTAAGTGATTAGCCAAACAAACCTTTATATAGTCTTTGCCTAAAAACCAAGGACATTTTAGGTCAGATTGTGGTCTTGCAGTAAAAACCCAAGCAAAAGAGCTTTGTCCGGGAAAAGTGGCACTGGAAAATTGCTGCATTGTTAAGCCTGAAACTTTTTCTCTGAAACGTGTTTGTTGCTGAATCTGTGGCTGCATTCCCATGATTCCCCAGGGTTTATGACGCTTCATCTCTGTGGCTTCCAGGTTCCCTGCTCCTGAATCAGTCAGACATGTAAGGCCTTTCACTCGGCCTTCTGAAAAACCAGGATCCTGAGAGCTCTGACTAGCTACAGTCATGAGCCCTAGGATCCCAGTGAATTGACCATGACTGATATGACAAAGAAGGTCCATCTTCCTGAACTGCTGCAGAATCTGGGGGAATATTTTATTCTGGAAATTTTGTGTTTTGTTCTTCCCTAAAGGAAATGTTCTTGGAATTTCCACTTCAAGGGAAATGTAAAAATGTTTAGTTTTAGTCAGACTCTTACTGTCTATGTTTGACACCCCGTTTCTCAGCCAGCTCTAAAAATGATGTATTGTTACTGGGAGTAAAATATCTAGGCCATGATAGATATACTTTACAACCCAAAAATGTGTTACAACCAGTAACATAATAGACATGCATGGAGTTAAATTTTGTTTAGGGTCCTGATCATCATGTGATAACTAAAGCTGGATGGATGTAGTTTAGCTGAACCAGGTGTAGTTGAACCAAGTTCTGCATCTGGTTTTGTAACATCTATCACACAAATGTGATTTAGGGTCTGTCATCATTGAGAGCTGTGTTGTTTGTCCACCAGGTGTAGCTCTAGAGCCTGTACTTCCTTATCTCCATGCTTCCTTGTTGTGGGTAGGTGTACTGGGGAGGCTGTGCACCTGAGGGAGGGGGGGCGTGTGGCAGAGGGACTGTGCACAGGGGGAGGATGTGGCAGGGAAGCCCACACTCTCCCACTAACTCCATACACTCCCATACCCACATCAGGGAATCTCCAAGGAATTCATAGATTCATAGATTCCTAACATCTATGAATCTATGAATTCCTTGGAGATTCCCTGATGTGCACTAGCTTTGTCCATGATCTTAAAAGGGGCTTGCTTGACCACAATTCCAGCTCAGTAGGTAGAAGCTGTCCTCCAGATTCAGGTGGAAACATGTCACTTATTGCTGTACGTGTTTCTGCTTTCATGTTGCTATTTTGCTTCTCCACTTGTGCATGTTCATGCATACTATTTCACTTGCATACTCACGTGCTGCTCGACACCTTGCCTGACATCTGACATTTTCAGATAAGCAGACTGCTTCAGCCATTATTTCCTCCTAATTTACACAAATTGATCTTTCCACTCAGGAGAAACCCCAACATCTCTGGTCTCTCCTCTGCAAGATCATAAAGTTTCCTTTCTACCTGGGAGAACTCTTAACATCTTTGATTTCACCTTTGCCTGATGAGGGCATCTGAGCCTGAAAGTTTGCAAAGAAAAAACATTTTTTGCAACCAATTAGTTAGTCTAATAAAAGATAACACCTCAAGAATTTTGTTTGCCTATGCCCTTAGACCAATAAGACTACAACCCTCTTTCCCCATTCAGAACTTTTCTACATCAGTTCTGCATTGCTGTCTTCTATTGACACATTACTGTTTTTACTTAAGTTTTATCTACTCATCTATGTTGGAGAACTTGTGTTGGAAGGTAGGTGAAGATAAACCGAGTCAGACTGTACCCGCCTCCGCTCGACCAGGAGTTCACACACTGCCTTCGCCCGGGCCCAAGATCTCGCACACCCGGGCTTTGCTAATGCGCCCCGGAGTTTACCCCGACTGGTATCAAGGGGGACCCCAGAACTCGTCTGCCACGACTTTGATGACGCCTTCAGTGGGGGGTCTTCCCTTGGGGTATCCCCCGGTGCCGGCGTGTTCCTCCACGAGTAATCTCGGGGCTCCGTCCTCCCCTACATCCCGGCCATTCACCACCTTAGGGTCTTCCTATTCTGGCCTCTACTCCGTTCTTGCCTCGCCCTTTCTTGCCTCAATCCACTGGCCATCAACAGCGGTCTTCAGACCAGGCATACCCCCAGTAGGGACGCCGACTTGGTCCCTCCTTCCCCGGGATGCGGCTGGCCTCTCTGCTGCTCGGAGCTGGCTCTTCCCCTCCTCATGCTGCTTCCAGCTGCCATCATTCCGCCGCATTGCTCGCAGCCGTCTTTGTCTCCTTCTCCCTCCTCATGCTCGCGCTCGGCGGGTGGCGGCTGATTCCCTGCTTGCTGGGGCTCCGTGCTCCAGCACTCTTCTCTCAGCTGCCCCGTTGCCTCGGCGGGGCCGCCTTTTGTTTCTCCCGGCCAGCATGCCCCGCCCCCGCCGCTCAGCCGAAGCCGGATAAATGTCCGGCTGATGACCCGCGCCGGCACGTGGACTTCCTTTGGCTCCTCCAGCCCTGCGGGAGGTAAGCAGAACCCTTTGCCACCGCGGGGGTCTCCTGGCGTCCCTGCTCCCCTGGGACACAGACCTTTCTAAGATTCCCTCTTCAGTCCACAAAATAAAGTTTGAGGAGCAAATGGATAGAAACTGGAAGGCTAACAGGTAGGAGCAATTAGTGAGCAATCAACTTGGTAATTGCTACCATTGTGAAGTCAAGTAGCCTCTTCACCACAAACAATGGTGGGATGGCCATCCTCCCTCCCTCCACCCAAAAGAAGAAACCAGACACAGAATAGTAAGTAAATACATTTTATTCTTTACAGAGAGAAAAACTTTAATTTACTTTATGTACATACATATATATTATTAATTACAGCTAAATTAAAGCTAAGTGATTAAAGCTATTTCAATCTTAAATATTTAAGCTTTTAATATTCATTTATTTAAGGTTAAATATTTAAGCTTTCAGAGCATTTAAACTAAAGCTAAGTCATTAAAGCTAAATTAAAGTTAAAGAGGCATATTTTCTGTCTAGAACAGCACCACCCAAAGCATAAAGATTTGAACTACATGAATCTGGAAAAAACATCATGCCATATAAGCGCCATCCAGTAATGCTGCAAGGTACATAACACACATAACTGAATGAATATGTACCACCCCTGCAGGCAGTGGGTGCATCTAAATTGGATGCAGTTGAATCCACAGTGTCTGATTTTCTACCATGGAAAACTTTGTCTATAGGTATTAATAAAAGGGGCAATGTGGTACGCATTTTCAAGAAGGGGAGGAAGGAGGACCCGGGCAACTATTGGCCAGTAAGTCTCACCTCCATCCTTGGCAAAGTCTTTGAAAAAATTATCAAGGCTCAAATATGCGAGAGCCCAGCAGGACAAATTATGCTGAGGGGAAACCAGCACGGGTTCGTGGCAGGCAGATCGTGCCTGACCAATCTAGTCTCTTTTTATGACCAGGTTACGAAACGCCTGGACACAGGAAGAGGGGTGGATGTCGTATACTTAAACTTCAGGAAGGCCTTCGATACAGTATCCCACCCCATACTGGTGAACAAGTGAAAAGGCTGTGACTTGGATGACTACACAGTCCGGTGGGTGGCGAATTGGCTGGAGGGTCACACCCAGAGAGTCGTGGTGGATGGGTTGGCTTCAACCTGGAAGGGTGTGGGCAGTGGGGCCCCGCAGGGCTCTGTCCTTGGACTGATACTCTTTAATGTCTTCATCAGCGACTTGGACAAGGGAGTGAAATGTACTCTGTCCAAGTTTGCAAATGACACAAAACTGTGGGGAGAAGTGGACATGCCGGAGGGCAGGGAACAGCTGCAAGCAGACCGGGACAGGTTAGACAAGTGGGCAGAAAACAACAGAATGCAATTCAACAAGGAGAAATGCAAAGTGCTGCACCTAGGGAGGAAAAATGTCCAGCACACCTACAGCCTAGGGAATGACCTGCTGGGTGGCACAGAGGTGGAAAGGAATCTTGGGGTCCTAGTGGACTCTAAGATGAACATGAGTCGGCAGTGTGACGAAGCCATCAGAAAAGCCAATGGCACTTTATCGTGCATCAGCAGATGCATGACAAATAGGTCCAAGGAGGTGATACTTCCCCTCTATCGGGCGCTGGTCAGACTGCAGTTGGAGTACTGCGTGCAATTCTGGGCGCCACAATTCAAGAGGGATGCAGATAACCTGGAGAGGGTCCAGAGAAGGGCCATTTGTATGGTTAAGGGCCTGCAGACCAAGCCCTACGACGAGAGACTAGAGAACCTGGACCTTTTCAGCCTCCGCAAGAGAAGGTTGAGAGGCGACCTTGTGGCTGCCTATAAGTTTATCATGGGGGCACAGAAGGGAATTGGTGAGTTATTTATTCACCAAGGCGCCTCCGGGGGTTACAAGAAATAATGGCCACAAGCTAGCAGAGAGCAGATTTAGACTAGACATTAGGAGGAACTTCTTCACAGTTCGAGTGGCCAAGGTCTGGAACGGGCTCCCAAGGGAGGTGGTGTTCTCCCTTACCCTGGGGGTCTTCAAGAGGAGGTTAGATGAGCATCTAGCTGGGGTCATCTAGACCCAGCACTCTTTCCTGCCTATGCAGGGGGTCAGACTCGATGATCTATTGAGGTCCCTTCTGACCCTAACATCTATGAATTTATAATTCCTTGGATTAAGACTGCATTAGATCCTATAAGCAAGGTAGACTTGGGCATTCCAAGTACTAGGATGAGATCTTTAAGAAAATATTTAGTGTGCTGTAGGAGGAAGTTTTGTGATACAGTGGGTATAGCAATTGAAATTATAATTTAGAGATGTTACATAACAGGAGAGGTGAGGAAGTTGGGAATTAGGAGATAGTCCCTGAGGGTAGGGAGCAGATAGTTAATGAGTTAGAGAGAAACAGTCTTCAGTGGTTATGCACTGCTCCACAATTAAAGATTGTTATTTAATTCTTTTCATTCATTGTATGCCTGTATTTACTGAACCCAGTGACCACTATGCTGGGAACTGGCCTGAAATAATATTCATTGTGGTGTTAGGAAGGAGCTGTCACTTTATAGACAAAATAAAGCTTTAGGGTGTCTGTAGGTCAAATAATGCCTTTTGTAAAAGGTGTTAGTTACATTGTTGCCAATGTCCAGTTTAAGAAGCTAAATGCTGCCTACTTTAAGTAAATATTGAGCCAAACCCAAATAAACAAATAAATAAAGTCCAACCTTCCCTCCCCAGACCAACTGGTTTCAGTAAGATGTGATCATATTTTCTAGTTCCTTTCTCAAATGGTTGCGCTGAGTTATGTTGCATGTCATTAAACAGGTGCCAAGTTTCCCATATGTTAAGATGTAAGGCCTCTGATAGAGTGAGAGTACATTCTCATTGTGCTGTTGGATGTTTTGCTAGCAATAAATCTTCTTGATAAGTTAAGAGAGTCCGTATTTACTGGATACCATGTTTAACATGGCATTGGTGAGCATGCCCTCTGGATGGTGTACTGAACAGCTAAAAAGAGACCCAACTAACCTTTAGAAACTAGCTACCTTGGTTTTGTTAGAGTATTAATATGCTACCATCCCATGGCTTGGTTTTAAAAGTAAGTTACAATAGTGTTATAGGAAGCTCCAGGCACTATCATCTTATGATATAGAACCCCACCATGGTAACCTTTTGTTGTGAGAAATGAGAAGAGAAGGCATTTTGAATGATGCCATTGTAAGTTGGCATAGAGTTACTGAAGTCATTGGAGCTACAGCATATCACCACAACTCAATATAGCTCAGTCTGTATACCAGAATCAGCATTTTGAGATTGTGTTCTCAAAGGGGAAAAAAACCCCTCATTTATCATTTCTGGCATATGCTGGTTTTACTTCAGCTTCCCAGAAAACAAGGTACCAATCCAATGGATGACAGAAGCATGTGTTTAATGTGAAGCATTTTGGTACACCTGTTGAAGTGTATAGGGTAGGTCATGCCCTTGAAGAAAAGCTTCTGCCTAAGTGCTTTGTTGGGTCCAGGGCTCTGAGTTCAAATGGAAGATTTTTGTTACAAAACCACTGTTCCAGCCACACCTTGTTTACTTTCATAACCAATGTAATTTTATCACTTATTGGATCAATAATACAATCTTAAAAGGAAACATTGCAGCATTTTCAACAATTTTCTATCTTATCACGCCAGTGAAATAAGTTTCATTAGTTATAAACACAACTGAGAGACTGTCAAAGTTTTTGACTGTTCATAAGATTAATTGCATCTCCCCGAAACCTGCACTGTTTTGTCTAAACTTAGTTGGACACAAATTGAATAAAAGCTATGGCACCTTTGTTGCCTGAACATAACCTAACAGAAACAGCTCTATCACATCAGGGTAATGTGGTTTGATAAAGGGCTGCGCAGACTTAAAGCTTCTCAAGAAGGACATAATTCTTATAAATTCTAATCCATTTCGGACAGGGAAAGGAACCTACTGTGTTTCGTATCTTTTAGAATAAAATAATTCAGATTCCATGGTGCATGCTCAAACAGGAAACCAATTTTTCAAGCAGACTCAAGCAATGAAAGTGGCACTTATTTTATTGGTTTTAATTTAGAGGTTGGGTAACCATAGGAAAAGCCAGAAAAATGCAATATTTTATATCAGAAATTTTACCTCCGTGAATTCAAGTGCACAGGCCTGTTGCAGATGTTTCCATAATTGCTAAACATGCCATACAAATGTTTGCAAAAGCATCTACATGATTTAGGAAGACAGGACTCACTGGGCAGGTCTACATGTCTGCTTTAATGTGCAGTAGCCTATTCACTGCACATTAAAGCGTCACATCAAAAACAGTTTCTACTGTGCATTAGAGTATTAGCATAGGCTACTGTGCATTAGGCATTACTAAAAAGGTGTGCACTTTTACTACTGTGCATTAGGGCAGCCCAATGCACATTTATGGAGTACCTCGTATTAGTGATACTAAACTTAACGCGCAGTAGCAAAAGTGCATTAATGCACATTTAGACATGCCCACTGATGGTCAGTAGGAAAGATTTGCAGATGCAGAAAGGACAATTTGAGAGCCTAACTCTCTAGAAAGTTAAGAGGTATGCCACAGAAAATCTTCAGTGAGATTCTCACACTTGGTCATCTTCTCAAAATAATGCATTTTTCTTTCTCTCTAGGTATTGTAGTTTTTAATCCAATCCTTCTGTGTGTCTCGGTAGGGATTGGGGGTGGAAGTATATGGAATACTTCCCTTAGGGCTAGATGCAGTAATGATAAGTAAAAGTAAAGTGGGCCAATACTGAACTTCTAGGGGCCTAACAGCCAGGTGTAAATGCAGCCAGATGTAAATCATGGCAGTGGTTGCCTGGGCTGTCCATATAGCATGGAAGAGTTGGGTGCTCTAGAACGGTATTGAAACCAGCTAGCATACTGAGCTTGGCACCACCTCCAGCCAGCTGAAAAGCAAGGAGCTGCCTAGACCAATCTAACAGAAAATGCTGAACATGGTGGTACATCTTAAATCTTGCTCATCTTTGGCACCTTAGGCACCTCTCTTAAAACTACAAAAAGCTAATCCCCTAAGATTGATAGCCCAGAATTCCCACTATGCATTTTTCTTAATTAAATACCTTTTCAGAGGCATTTTGTTGGCTGTAGGCTTGCCTCTTAAATAATAGCATAGTGGTTATAGCATTGACCAGGGTAGGAGATCTAGATTCTATAACCAGTGGGAAAAATAAACCATCTTAGGATCAGACACTGGACTCCCGGTCTCTCTTTTTCCAGGGGAGCAAGAGAACCACTCGCCACAGAGTTATCCTGTTTGTTCCTCTCTTTGTGGTCCAATGAATCTTGAATCTTGCACAGTGACCCAACTTCAGCAGGATTACTGGAGGGTGCCCCCACCCAGACTAGCCCTACATCTTCAGGAGAGGGTTTTGGGCTTTGAAGCCTGAGCAGGTAAGTTTCTATTTCTGCCCTCTTGTATAAGGTAACTAAGCACACAGAAGAGCAGGATCTAGGTGCCTATTAGGGCTGTGCAAAACAGCACTGTTCTGCTTCTACATCTGTTTCAGCGTTTCAACAGAACAGTGTTTCGTTTTGAGTTTCATTTAATTTCAAAAGTACTGTTCCATTTCTTTTCATCGAAACTGTTTCGCTGTTTTGACGTTTTGCCCATAGGCTATAATGGGGAAGCACAAAACTGCCTATAACTTTGTCATTTCTATCCTGATCCAGATGAAACTTGCAGGGATGCTGGCCCCTTCTGAGGGCATGAAGCCAGACAAGTTTCAAGAATACAGGTCCAGAAACCTCTGTACTTGAAACTGCACCTCAAGCTGCTGACAAGCAAAACTGTCACAGCGTCAGTGTCCTGTGATCTGGCAGGCAGATCTGGGGGCCTGCACTCCCGGGAGGGCTGCGGGGCTGTGCTGGACTTCTCCTGGGGGTGCAGCCCCCAGATCTGCATGCCAGATGACAGGAGGATGCCGCTGCTGCCTCAGGCCAGTGGCAGCACCAATCTTTCCGGCACTGGGTGTGGGCTGCTATCTATTCTGAGATATCTACTTCTTGAACTTGTATATAGAGCCTCAGTGCATAACTCACAGTTCTGCATTCCACTCTGGAGCCCCAGGAACCTGAAAGACTCAACATGCATCACCTAAACCCCTTTTAGGATCTGCCCTTACATGCTCTGGATACTTTTAACATTCATTGCCTGTTTTCCATCATGGTGTTGCACAGGTTTATTTAAGGACAACTGACTCATCATGCCGTGTACCTCACCATGTCACTGGATGGTAGCTAAAATGAAGCTTTCAGGATTCCAGACCTCCTTGGAAACATCTTTTAGCAGTTAATAGCAAATGATACTTTTTTAGAGGTGTTTTAACCATTCTATGGAGTATTATTGTAGAATTTTATCAATAGGATATAATTAAGAAGATTGGTTAAAAAGACCAATAGAAACAATCATTATTTAACTCCTTTGGGGTAATTCATTGCTGCTTTATACCACCCTATTGCATTTATGTAGAACAGCGTCAGCTTAACTCTGTCAGTTCTATTTTACTTTCTAGAAAGGAAAAGCAGGCATGGATATTGGCTCATTTGAGGAACAAATCCCATAAGGCAGCTGTTTCTAGTCTTAATGCTTAAAACCTGGCTTTTCACTTGGGACAAATCTTAACATCTATAAAGGTATATCCAGTAATGGCTTCAAGAGAGTGGTGAATGGATATTTGGGAAGCAGACCAACAACTGGAGGCCTACCCACCACTTGAAAGGAACAGCACTATAAGAATGCATTCCTTGTTTTGGTAAAGCTCCTTCAGAAGCCAAGATGGGTTTTTAGTGTGTGTATTTTTTCTCCCATGGCTTTAGCATATTAGCTTAGTAAAGTCAGTAGTGATCCTGTGACACCTCAGCAGGATCATAGGAAGGTCAGGCTGGAAATGACCCCAAGAGGTCATTTAGTTTGGTCCACTGCTCAGGATAGGATCATCCCTGACAAAACAATCCCAGCCAACTGTTTGCCTAACTTGCTCTTGAAAATATCCAGGGATGCATCTTCCACTACTTTCCTCTTCAGTAGCCTGTTCCAATGCTTGACTATCCTCACAGTTAAAAGGTTCTTCCAAATCTCCAGCTTAAATTTCTTCTCCTGCTGTTTGTCATGGTTGTCATGACCAATGACCAGTCATTGTCATTAATGTAATGTGAGTATGACTTTGTCTTTGTTGTTTCTTGAAACAGCTATGATGTGTTCATTATGGCATACACAGTAACCAGGCCTGCATTAGCTTTACAAGAAGAGTTATAATCCAGACTAGGTAATATAATTTAAAAAATGGCAGATTGAATTGTGAACTCATTCTGTGGTTAAAACAACAGCAAACCAAGCTTTCAAGTGTATACTTTCATGGGAACTATTTTAAGTCTCTGTTGAACAGAATGTTCATTTCCTGCTACTTTGCTTTGGTACATATATGTTTCTTTTTTCATGACGGAGCTGCAAATTTCAAATGAAAGCAGTCTGTAATTGATTAAGGGTGGTACAGTTGGCAGTTTCCTGCTAATCTCTCTTATTGTGCCCTTCATAAAAGGGACAGTCACGGTATTAATCCTAGTTTAAATCAATACCTGTAAGTGATAATCTCTGAAGACGCAAATGTCAAATACCTCCTGTTGTGTGACAGAACTCAAAGTCTATAGTGTCAGGAATTAAAGCCTATCTAAATTGTTTGTCTTTCCTCCTTCTAATGCTTTTTTTCCCTTTCTTTGTTTGATATTCTTTATAGTATTAAACAATTACATATTTACTGCCTTCATTTAAGAAGGCAGTAGGTTAATGGCTTGCACAATGATAAAGCCACAAGGAAAACTGTAGGGCAGCAATACTCTCTTGCACTCTTCACTGTAATCCCAGACAATCTTAGTGTCTTGCACAGAACCCACGTCTCTTGACCACCCTAGAACAGCAGTTCCCAAACTGTGGATCATGGCCTCAAATGCGGTCACAACATCATCAGATGGGGTCACAACATCAGCAGATGGGGTGGCGGGCTGTGAGTTGGGAGAGAGGGGGGACACTGAGGAAATGGGGCCATAAATGGGGTCATGCCAAACAACAGTTTGGGAAGCACTACCTTAGAAGCTTAATCAAAATGCTTGCTTATTCAGGGTGCTGCTTTAGAAAAATGTGGGTCAGCCTTGTTTGGCTTTGTAATGTAGGAGGCATGCATACGTAATGTCAATTGGGAGATCAAAATTGGGATTCCAAGAGCTGAATCAAAAGGCAAATTGATCTTTTGGTCTGACCATAAAAACTAAGTGTGATTAAAAGCTCAAGACCAGTGGTCACCAACCAGTGGATCTCGATCCAGTGGTAGATCTCAGAGCCTCTTGGAGTCAGTTCAAGGCTGGGGTGGGGGCTGAGTGCCCGCGTGCATGCACGCGCATGCCTCAGCCCAGCCGGTCAGTCAGTCCATGGGGAAGGGAAGGGATGGGGGCTAGATCAAGGCCCCTGTGGTGAGGGACAGTGCTGCAGAGGTAGAAGCAGGGGTAAGTTGAGTGGGGCCCCGGCCGGGTGGGACTTACCTGATTGGGAGGCGCATCCCCAATTAATTTTTTCTGCCTCTGCCTTGATCTGCTTCCCCACCTTTCCTCCCCACAGACTTACCTTCTGTTGCTTTTAAATATCAAAGATGATCTACTTAAAAAGGTTGGCGACCACTGTTCAAGACTATGGAAGCATGAAACAAGGCTCTCTCGTCCCCAGTACTGCCATTCTTAATGAAGAATTGAGTGTATCTACCCAGAAGTTTGCTTCAGGTGAGCTTCCTACACTGTAGGGTGTTTCTCAGGAAAAAAGTATATGCACATCTACCATCATTGTATCCAAATGACTATGATGTAAGGAAGCTACTGAGCCTCAGTTCTTCCACCCCAAACTAGTGACTATTTTTTCTTTCCATTTGTGACAGCATTTGGACACAAACATAGAATTGGTGTGGTTGGTTGGGTAATAATAACATCAGTTCAGAAGTAAGTTGGCTCCTTTATGACTATAACAGTTCCATGTTCTTTTCACAAATATAGTCTTGCCAGGGACATGAGCAGCCTCTGATAGCAGAGTCTGAACTGCGGTTTCTTAGGAAATATTCGCTCTCATGTGCACTTACATCACAGCGACCTGTTACATCAGTGTAATTTCCATTGTCCTCAGTAGGAGCTGTGTCTGGGACAGAATTGTTCCCTAGGATGGAAGTAGCCTGAACTTCAACTGTTACTTATTGCAACAAAGATTAAATGTAATTCAAGCTACTTCTCCTCAATCCATGTGGTGAATATAATAGGAACATTTTTCCTCCATTTGGCTGGAGAGAATTGCACAATAAATCAACCAGTATATCTACCTGTTAGACTTGCTTAAAAAGCTGAAAAGTGCCTCTTTCCGGTTTTCAGCTTTCAGCCTTGCAGAGGGAACTGTAGACAAACAGTGACATCACTGTTGGTCACTGTTAAAGTTGTTTCTCATTTCTTGTGCAACACATTACAAAGAAATATAATTGTGCTGAATACTGGAAATATGGGACTAGCAATATTTAGTCTAGACAAATTACCATGCGACTACACTAGCAGTGTAAAATCTAGCAAAGCAGCATTAGAACGGAAATCCTGGCCCCAGTGAGGTCATTGGGAGTTTTGCCAGAGACTTTTAGGCTCCACTGAAATTGGGAATGGAGAAACCCCCCCCCCCTGCTTTTCTTTTATAATCTCCTGTTCAACGCCTTCCCACTAACCTTTGTCTTGGTAGTACTAAAAATATTTATTTTCCTCCCTGACGCCAGATAACCTTTGCAAAATTTATTTCCTTCTGTTCCTTTGCCTGGTAATTTTACATATATTTTTATTTATTTTAACATTGTTTTTAAAAATGCGTTATATAGGCTGAGCAGTTTAGAAAACCAAAACAAATAACTAAACATGTATCTACATAAAATGGGAAAGACAAATTGGTCAAATCCCCTGACTTTAGCAGGGAGTGCAGTTGAATGTGTTGGATCTTTCTCCTTTGCATTCTTTATTCATTACAAAGGTGGTAGTTTCCAATTCAGGCTTTCTTGAATTTTGTGGTATTTTTCAGTCAGTGTTATTTAGGGTTATTACATGTCTCCAGTTTAGTAACTCATCCCATTATTTAAACTAGTAGTATGTCTTCCTCCTTTCCTATTTCTTTACCCTTTGTATCTCACATGCATTCCTTGATCTACCTGCCAGTAGTATAGGATGGGTGGACAAGTGAGGCACAAGCCCTAGGTGCTGTCCCTGTTCCCCCAAGCACTACCAGGAGTGACAAGAAATAACAGTCACAAGCTGGCAGAGGGTAGATTCAGGCAAGATATCAGGAGGCGCTACTTCACTGTCAGGGCGGCTGGGATCTGGAACCAACTTCCAAGAAAAGTGGTGCTGGCTCCTACTCTGGGGAGTCTTTAAAAGGAGGCTGGATGAACACCTTGCCGGGGTCGTTTGACCCCAGTACTCTTTCCTGCCATGGCAGGGGGCCAGACTTGATGATCTGCTCAGTTCCCTTCCGACCCTACCAACTATGAAACAACTATGAAACTATGAAACTTGGGAGCTCCAGGCAGGGAGGACAGGCTGCTGCTCAGCTGAGCCAGATGCAGTTGAGGAGAGCAGGCCACCTCTTGAGCAGATGGGCCATACCCAGGGCATGTGATGGGCCATAACCAGGGCACACCAGAAGGGGTGTGTCCCAGAGAGATATCACCCTGGTCAGGGAGCTTCAGCAGGGAGTTTGGCTCAGACTGTGCTAGGAGAAAGAGCTCCTGGCACTGATCTGTGAGGAGGTGGGAACCATGAGTAGGCCCAGTAGGGCCTGAGCTGAGGGAAAAACAGCCTAGCAGAATAGGATCCTGGGAGAGCCTGGAGTGAGGCAAACAGCAGAGACTGAGAAGGGTCAGGGTTTTGGCTACTAGGTACTGTTCAATGCTGGAAGACCAGATTGTGGCTGCAGGGGAGATATAAGACCATGGGAGGGATGCCTGGGAGGCACTCCCCACTATCAGAGGGTGAGATCTTGCTAGGATCTGAGACCTGTGTGTTGCATAGTCCAGAGCAAGGCTGTGAAAGGGATGTGAGTGAACCACTCTCCGAGGAGGGCCAGGGGACCTAGAGCCAGAGAGGCAAGGCCAGGGTCTCAGTGTAAAGAGGCAAGCCCAGAGAGGTTGAGTGAGCTGAAGCTGACTGAGTGGGGTTAGGGGCCTGAGCAACTGGAAATGAATACAGGACCACAGGATCTAATGAAGAAGGTCCTAGTGAAATCATCAAGGCATAGGTTTGGCTGTGGGGGTGGTTGGAGTCTATGGTTAGGCAAGTTACTGCCCTAAGGCATGGATAGGGTCATTAGGGCCATAAGCATTGCCTAGAGGGCAGGACAGGTGCTAGCAGTGGTGGTATTGGAGTGTGGGTCCAGAGAGAGAGAAATAGAACCAAGCATCCAGCTCAGTCAGTTGGGGGTATCCAGGAGCAATCCAGGGCAGCCTTCTTATATATATCAAGGCATGGCAGGCAATATAACGAGGGGGTACACTAAGCAGCTGGAGTGGGAACAGGATCATGGTGGCCACTGAGGGGTGCCACAGCCAGCTTCAGGATCTATGCCTGCCACACCGCTGCTGAGGGGAGATTTACCCCATTGTTTGATGCTGAAAACAGCTATTTTTTAGGGCATTTGACATGAGTATCTGCAACAAAAAAATGAGGTGATGCTTTCTCTCAGCAGCAGTGGCTTCTGCACATTGTCCACTGCCAAAGGAAGAAAGGAGAGCAGCAAAGGACCCTGGACTTCAGAAAAGCAGGCTTTGACTCCCTCAGGGAACTTACGGGCAGGATTCCCTGGGAGGCCAGTTTGTGGGGAAAAAGAGTCCAGAAGAGCTGGTTGTATTTTAAGGAAATCTTACTGTGGGTGCAGGAACAAACCATACCAATGTGCAGGAAGAATTGCAAATATGTCAAACAACCAGCTTGGCTTAGTAGAGAATGCTTTGGTGAGCTTAAACATAACAAGGAAGCTTACAAGAAGTGGAAGTTTGGACAGATGACTAGGGAGGAATATAATAATATTGCTAAAGCATGCAGAGATGAAATTAGGAAGGCCAAAACAGGATTGGCGTTGCAGCTAGCAAGGGAAGAGAAGGGTAACAAGAAGGATTTCTACAAATATGTTAGCAACCAGAGGGACATATGGGAAAGTATGGGCCCCTTACTGAATGGGGGAGGTAACCTAGTGACAAATGAAGAGGAAAAGTCTGAAGTAATTGATGCCTTTTTTTACTCTATCTTCACAGGCAAGGTCAGCTCCCAGACTACTGCACCAGGCAGCACAGTTTGAAGTGAAGGTGAATCACCCCCAGTGGTGAAAGAACAGGTTAGGGACTATTTAGAGAAGCTGGACATGTACAGATCCATGGGGCCAGACATGATGCATCCAAGGATGCTGAGAGAGTTGGCTGATGTGACTGCAGAGCCGCTGTCCTTTATTTTTGAAAACTCATGGTGATTGAAGCAGGTCCTGGATGATTGGTAAAAGGCAAATATAGTACCCATCTTTAAGAAAGGGAAGAAGAATAGATACACTAGAGGGTAGGGCTAGGATTCAGAGTAACACAGACAAATTGGAGGATTGGACCAAAAGAAATTTTGACCTGGGGGAAGTGGGCAATGGGGGGTCCTCCAGGGCTCAGCCCTTGGGCCCACGGTGTTCAATTTCTTTATTAGTGACTTGGACGACAGGGTGAAGAGCAGCCTGTTTAAATTTGCAGACGACACCAAGATTTGGGGTGAGGTGGGCACGCTAGAAAGGAAGAACAGATTACAGCAGGACTTGGACAGGTTACAGGGGTGGGCAAATGAAAATAGGATTGGATTCAATACTGACAAGTGCAGGGTGCCAACAGCATACCTATAGGCTGGGTAACTCCCTTCTTGAAAGCATGGTGGTAGAAAGAGATCTTGGAGTCATTATTGACTTCAAGATGAGTATGGGCTGACAATGCAAGAACATGGTCAATAGGGCTAACCGTACCTTGTCGTGCATCCACAGATGCATCACAAGCAGGGCCAAGGAGGTGATCCTCCCCCTTTGTGCGACACTGGTCAGGCCGCAACTGGAGTACTGTGTTCAGTTCTGGGCGCCACACTTCAGGAGGGATGTGGACAGCACTGAGAGGGTCCAAAGGAGGGCCACTTGCATGATCCGGGGACAGCAGGGCAGACCCTATGAGAAGAGGCTACGGGACCTTAAACTGTTCAGTCTTCTCAAGAGAAAGCTGAGCAGGGACCTGGGGGCCATCTATAAATTTACTGGGGGGACCAGCGGGGAATGGGAGAGACCTTGTTCCCCCGAGTGCCTCCCGGAGTAACAAGGAATAACGGTGATAAGCTGCTAAAGAGTAGGTTTAGACTATACATTAGAAGGCACTACTTCACAGTCAGGGCAGCTAGGATCTGGAACCAACTTCCAAGGGAAGGGAGGGTCATTTGAGCCCAGTTTTCTCTCCTGCCCGTTGCAGGGGGTCAGACTAGAAGCTCTACAAGGTCCCTTCTGACCCTTCATCTATGAAATCTCATGAGGTTCAACAAGGACAAGTGCAAAGTCCTGCACTTAGGATGGAACAATCCCATGCATCAGTACAGGCAGGCTTGGGACCAACTGACTAAGCAGCAGCTCTGCAGAAAAGGACCTGGGGGTTACAGTGGATAATAAGCTGAATATGAGCCAACACTGTGCCCTTGTTGCCAAGAAGGCTAACCGCATACTGGGCTGCATTAGTAGAAGCATTGCCAGCAAATCAAGGGAAGTAATTATTCTCTTCTATTTGGCACTCGGAGGCCACATCTGGAGTACAGTGTCCAGTTTTGGGTTTCTTGCTGCAGAAAGGAAGTGGACAAGATTGAGAGAGTCCAGCAGAGGGCAACAAAAATGGTTAGGGGGCTGGGGCACATGACTTCTGAGGAGAGCCTGAGGGAAGTGGTCTTATTTAGTCTGGAGAATAGGAGACTTGAAGGAGGATTTGATAGCAGCCTTTAACTGAAAGATGGTTCCAAAGAGGACAGAGCTAGACAGTTCTCAGTGCTGGCTGATGCCAGAACAAGGAGCAATGGTCTCAGGTTGCAGCAAGGGAAGTTTAGGTTGGATATTAGGAAATATGTTTTCACTAAAAGGGTGGTGAAGCACAGGAGCATGTTACCTAGAGAGGTGGTGGAATCTCCATCCTTGGAGGTTTTTAATGCCTGGTACAAGAAATCCCTAGCTGGAATGATCTAATTGGGGCTGATCGTGCTTTGAGTAGGGGCCTGAGCTAGATGAGCTCCTGAGGTCCCTTCCAACCCTCATTTTCTATGATTCTATGAAAGTCTCAGGAGCTGGAGCCCTGCAAAAAGATACAGAGGGAGGTGGATGGGGGAAAGCCCTGATGCTGTTCTGGCTGATATGACAAGCTAGCTGGTAATGATTTGGCCCAGGGGTTTTGAAAGTGCAAAAGATGATTGGGGGGCTTGGGATTCCCTTTCCTCACCAATCAGGCCCAGAGACTCACCCTCCATGTCCCCTGATTGGCCCCTTGGGTCACCTGGAGGGGGATAAAAGGAACAGTGCAGCTGACTCAGGGGAGAGACCAGCGAGGGACCACAAGGAAGAAGTTTCAAAGAGCTGGCAAGAGCTGGGCCAGCAGGGCAGGAGCAGTTGCCCCAGAAGCACCTGAAGGAGTGGGACCTGCAGGCAGCATTTGGACCCTCAGCAGCACAGCATGTGGCTGGCAGGAGAGGCTCTCCGCTGGGCTCCAGGATTCCCCTACGAGAGTCTGAGGCCAGCAGGAGGGGTTCCCCAGCTCCAGCAAGGATCTGAGCAGCGACCTGAGAGGTTCCCAGCTCTGCTTCCAGCTCCTCCAGCAAGAGGCTAGGAAGCTTGATGTGAGGCAGGGGCTCCTGGAAAGTCAAAACCCCTCACAGCTTGGTACAGTACTAGCACTGGCAGCTCTGTGGTAGAGTTTCTGTCTACTGTATGGGAGATCTCAGTTCAAGTCCCAGCTGGGATGAATTGGGGTGAGTGAAATGAAAGGGAGAAATTCTTGTTGCAGTGGAAAAGGGGTCATTGTGTTTTCCCTCTTTCCCCTATCCAGGTACCTAGGCCCTATACTTCTTGTTATTTGACATTTTGTATTTTGTGCATTTTATATTTCGCCAACCAGTATTGTTTGTTCTGCTGTTTGTGTTTTATATTTTGTTAAACCTGTCTTTTGTCAACTGGATGAATATGTGTAAGATTATAAGTGCCTAACCTTTATTAAATCCTGCCCCCTTGGGGCATTGTAGTGTCCCCTATACCTGCTGGTTTATACATGTTGTGTTCCCACTACTGTTTTCTCATTAAAAGCTATATGGTTAAATCCCCATCGGTGATCTGGCTCTGCTCTATAGGGGAAGGAGGGTCCCTATACCTCCCACAGTGCTTGTGCACCTGCTCTGATCCCTTCAGTTGGAGAGGGGGTACATCTTGGAGTACTGCCCAGGTTATACCTGTTATGCCTCTGCTATCTCCATCTCCACCTCTTTTCAGGCATCAGCTCTGCTGGCCAGAGATGTTTCCATCCTTGTCTCCCTGTGGGCTTTGCCTTCCTTCACTGCTATGGCCAGCTCCCTTCCTCTGGCCTGGGGAGAGTTTATATCTCAGTCAGCCAGGCCCACCTGGTTAGCTGACTAGGTTTCCTGCTCCCTGGGTGCAGGTGTGCTTTATTTCTTGCTCTCCTCCCTATGCTAGGTCCTGCAGATGCTTGCCTGTGAGCTGTGCTTTGCAAGTGTGAGCCCTGGCTCAGGGCCTTTTTCCTTCTCTGGGTCCCTGCTCCCCCTCTCTGCTGCAAGCTGCTCAACCCCACCGTCCATCTGGGGCTTCCCTTGACAGTTGAGATCTTCTCTGCCCTCTCCATTATAATTACTGGATCCTTCCTTACAGTAATTGTTCCCTTCTCTGGGCTACAAAGTTTCAGGCCTTAAAGGGGCCCCATTGTCTTTCCTTCTCTGGTCCCCTCCTCTCTGTAACAGGCTGGGGTCCCCTGTTATACTGTCTTCTTTCCATTTCCTTTCTTTTATCTCTTCCTTTACCCCCAGTTCATACATGTGTATATTTTCTGTTCCATCCAACCTGCTTAACAGTCTGTAGTTGCTGGATTAAGAGCGCCATTAGAAGAGCATTCTAACTATGGGTCCCTGCAGAGCAATAGGTGGTCTACAGATAGTGCGAAGGGACAGCATTTACACAAGTGCCTAAGGAGGTGCAGGGATTTCTCTTTCTTTTCTTAACTACCTACCTACCTCTGCACTCTTCTCCCCCGCCCTGTGTAGAGATACTGGGGGTGACCTTAAATGAAGTTCCACTGCCCAAGTTCAACATGAGGCATTAAAGTCAGTTACCAGAAACCATTGCATGCTTCCAACAACTGCTTGCCTCCATTTTTCTGAGCAAGGACTGGTCATCTGCCTCACTGGGACCCCTGTAGGTCCCAGGGGAGGCACACCCAGGCCTAGGGTCAGTAAGGATCTAGTCAGGGAACTTCTGGAGGGACGGGACGTATTCAAATCAGCAGGTCCTGATGATCTCCACCCCAGAGTGCTGAGCGAATTAGCAGAGGTCATTGTGGGACCCCTGGCATGGCTTTACAAGAACTCATGGTGCTCTGGTGTGGTGCCAGAGGACTGGAAGAGGGCCAATGTGGTTCCCATTTTCAAAAAAGGGAGGAAGGAGGACCCAGGAAACTATAGGCCTGTTAGTCTTACCTTGGTCCTGGGTAAGCTTTTTGAGAGAATTATCCTGGCACATGTCTGCAAAGGGCCAGCAGGGGAGATTATGCTTAGGGGCAACCAACATGGGTTCATTAGAGGCAGGTCCTGTCAGACCAACCTGGTGGCCTTCTATAACCAGGTCACAAAATCCTTAGACTCAGGGTTAGCAGTGGACGTAGTCTTTATGGACTTTAGGAAGGCCTTCGACACTGTCTCTCACCCCATTCTCATTAAAAAACTAGGAGACTGTGGTGTCAATACCTACACAGTCAAATGGGTCGCTAGTTGGCTGCAGGGCCGCACCCAGAGAGTGGTGGTGGACACGTCTTATTCGACTTGGAGGGATGTGGGCAGTGGGGTTCCCCAGGGCTCAGTCCTTGGGCCTGCACTATTCAACATCTTCATCAGCGACTTGGACGAGGGGGTAAAAACCACCCTGTTCAAATTCACAGATGACACTAAGATGTGGGGGGAAGTGGGCACGCTAGAAGGGAGGAATAGGCTGCAATCGGACCTAGACAGGTTACAGGGGTGGGTGGATGAGAACAGGATGGGTTTCAACACTGACAAGTACAGGGTACTGCACCTGGGGAGGAAGCACCAGCAGCAGACCTACAGGCTGGGGAACTCCCTTCTCATCAGTGCAGAGGCAGAAAAGGATCTTGGAGTCATTATTGATGCCAAAATGAACATGGGTCGACAGTGTGGGGACATGGTCAGGAAGGCCAACCACACCTTGTGTCCACAGATGCATCTCAAGCAGGTCCAAGGAAGTGATCCTCCCCCTCTATGCGGCACTGGTCAGACCGCAGTTGGAGTACTGCGTCCAGTTCTGGATGCCGCACTTCAGGAGGGATGTGGACAACATGGAGAGGGTCCAGAGTAGGGCCACCCACATGATCAGGGGGCAGCAGGGCAGGCCCTACGAGGAGAGGCTGAGGGACCTGAACCTGTTCAGTCTCCACAAGAGAAGGCTGAGGGGGGATCTAGTGGCCGTCTACAAGCTAGTCAGGGGGGACCAGCAGGCATTGGGGGAGTCCCTGTTCCCCCGAGCACTACCAGGAGTGACTAGAAATAACAGTCACAAGCTGGCAGAGGGTAGATTCAGGCTAGACATCAGGAGGAGCTACTTCACAGTCAGGGCGGCTAGGATCTGGAACCAACTTCCAAGAGAAGTGGTGCTGGCTTCTACCCTGGGGGGTCTTTAAGAGGAGACTTAATGAACACCTTGCCAGGGTCGTTTGACCCCAGTGCTCTTTCCTGCCATGGCAGGGGGTCAGACTTGATGATCTGCTCAGGTCCCTTCTGACTCTACCAACTATGAAACTCTGAAGGCCAGGAGTGGGGCACAGTTCCTCCTTCCTTAAATCCTATAGTGGCTGATGTTGGGCTGTACAATTCCCTACAAAAACCTGGGCAAGTTTTCTTTGTCTGAAAGCCTTGTCAGCTGTCTCCTCAAAAAGCAGGGCCATGATAGCACCGGGGGCTGTGTCAGACTGATTGATCCCCCACACACTGTACAACATCTGTGCCAAATTCAGCAGTACCACTGCAATAACAAATGAATCCTCCAGCCCTTGTATGGTTTATTAAAACAAATCAAATCAGAGCTTTCTCACCCAGTGGATGTTTCCACACCATGTTCATTCTAACTTTGTCAAAAGTGAGAGGTAAGTCTTATCACACATAATGGCAATGATGTCCTGCCAGGAATCTGAATGCCACGTAACAAGATTAGTAGCAGTGGTACAGAATAGGAGGGATACTAAAGGAGATTGTTACAGAGGCCATTCACATTTGGGAGGATTCTGGGATTCTAAAATATCTGCTGCCAACTTTGTTATTTACTCAACCCACAAAACTTAGTTATTGCCCAGCAGGGGTTTGGGTGCTATAATTTACCTGCTAGCTGTCATGCCTTCCTGATAGCCTTTTCAGAAAAATGTCAGCTTTTGATAAAATGCTTACTCTGAAATCTCTGCTTTTATCCACTGCAAAGCTATAGCAAATGCCAGTGTGTTAATAGCATAAATAAATAAAAATGTAATTTGACAAACTGTTTTGGTATTTGCCAAATTAAATCTCCCTTGTAAACACTTTACTTGATCTACATATTTAAAGAGAAATAAAGTATCCATCACACCACGTGTTCTTCTGTCAAATGTTTTATTCACAAATTATTCACTGAAGAAAACTCAGCTTATAAGGATGTAGAACTGGCAAGGATGTTGTAGATCATAGAGGCAGGAGACCATGTAATCTAATCCCTTTTATAAATTTATCAAGCTTCCATTTAAAACTAGTGAGGACTTTTGCCCCAACTGTTCTAAAATCATTCCAGAACTATGCTTAGAAACCTTCTTTTCAGCTTAAATTTGGTCACAAGTGGTTTATACCCATTTATTTTTATGCCAACATTATACCTAAGCCTAGAGACCACTTCTGCCTCCTTGCTTTTTATCCCCTTCCTATGTTTATTGACTGGTCCCATATTCTTTTTCAGTTTTCATTTCGCTAGGACAAACCAAGGTCTTCTCGTGTGCTCTCTTGTATGTTAATCTCTTGTGGCAGGACTAGACCTGCCAGGCAGCATCAACACCCCCCATCCCAGCTAGCCTGCTTCACACCAGCTGTTTTGTTCTGGCGCCTGATGTCTCACCTACCACACCTTGCTGGAATAATTACTTCTGTGGAAGGTGCCCTGAGCCTTGGAGTAATATTTCTTTGGGGCTACCTTTGCTCTACCCTTTTTATTTGACTAGGTCAGTGGTTTTCAACCTTCTTCCATTTGTGGACCCCTAAAATGTTGAATGGAGGAGTGGACCCCCTTGAATTGTAATTGTGATTATTCACATACTTTTGATTGATCATAGTCGTCTTTTGTGGACCCCTTAGACATAGTCTGCAGACCCTCGGGGGTCTGCGGCCACAAGTTGAAAACCACTGGTCTAGGTTGACCCTCTTGATCTTGGCTTTCTTATTTTGACTGCTACCTTCAGCCCTAGGTCCCTTCTTTTGGCCTTAGTTTCTTGGCAGCAGCTGCACATCTTGTGCTTTAAATTCCACAGTCTAGGTCTTTGACCCCCTGGCCTAAGGAGTTAAATGCTCTCCTATCTTGGGGCCTTCTCAACCTTCACAACACTCCTCTCTCTCTCTTTCCCTGGCCCTTAGAGTGAGTCAAAATTCATAGGGTGCTTTAAGTCAGTGGTTCTCAACCTTTTTTGGACCCATTTGTAGACATCAATGGCCATTTCTGACCCAGTACCCCTTACTCCTAACCTTCTGCCCCCCACAAAAAGGCCCCAGCCCCCCAGTGTGTGTGTGGGGGGGAGGGGGGGGAGTGGCAAGCAGCCCCTGGCAGGCTGGAACTCTGCCAGCCTGTAAGAGAAAACACATGATTTCCCATGTTTTTCTCCTTTAAAGGAGAATCCATTTTTAAAGTTTGTTCATGACTCTTTCATATATTCTTGTGACCGGCTTTTGGGTCATGACCCACAGACTGAGAAACGCTGCTTGAAGGCACCTGCAACACTGGCTCCAAAACTCCCTTCCCAGCTGTTCCTGGTCCTCTGGGTCTTACTAGCTTAAACCCAACAAAAATATTGCCCCTCCGGCACTTGGAATCTAAAGTTAGATCTTTTCCCTCTGGGTCTGCTTGAAAGAATAATAAAATCCTTCACCCCTACACTGCAGGGCTTCCATTACTGCACCTCCTGGGGCAGGGTTACTGGTGACTACAGACTCCTTGTTTCTTCCTCCTTTCACTGCTTGCCACCTGGGGGTTCTCCCTAGAGGTACTTGTAACTGTCTCTTCCCTGCTTAAGTGCTCATTCTTTTGAGCCACAAACCCCCTGTTCTTAGAGAGCCATTGCTGCTTCTACTGACCCCATAGCCTTCCCATAGTAATGGTAAGGGTCTCCAGTTACGCTCTCCATTCCCAGGTTCATCCTTCCAGCTCTTCTCTGCACTTAACTCAGTTGGATGATTTTTTTTCCAACATGGATGGCCACAAATGAGCACAGTATTCAAATAAGTCAATTGTTCTCCTCAATTCATTGTTCAAAAATATTGCATCAAACACAATGTAAAATTAGGTCCTACTTTTATCCTAAACTTTCAGAGGGCTGACTGAGGAGATGCTCAATGATTTACCCAAGGCAATATAGTAGCCAGTTGGCTAGCTGCTATGAAATTCAGAATTCTGGGCTTTCTGCCTTTCTTTAACTACAGGAGCAAATATTGAGTACAAGATGCAAATTCAATCTTTAGATATGGCTGGGTGTTTTCCTTGACATTAATAATTATATTTTCTTTCCTGCACATACATCTTTCCTTCCAGTATTTGCTTGTTTCCATAAATTTGGTGTTGCATTTAAATGGCCAAATCCTGTGTATAGCACATACTAGATTACATGGGCGACTGGTGCCTCCTGACTCTGTGGGGGCACCAGCAGTCAATCGCCGACTGGAGGGTGGGAGGTGTTGACCCCAGAAGTGCCACCAGCAAAACCAGAAGTGCTGCTGGTGTTTCTCAGGGGGAGCACCAGCCAGCGCTCCCCACTGCCTGGCCAGCAAGGGCCAATCTTGCAGGGAGGGGGGGCAAGCACATGCCCCCTGTACTCCCCCTATATGTTGCCTATGCTAGATGATACTCCTGCATTCAAGGAAGGGAACTTTACAGTAGGCAGTGCAGCATCTAGCCCCTGCTTTTAGTCTCAAAGCCACTAGAGAAAAATGGACCCACATATAACTATTACATTGACTTTTGTGAGTTTGGGCAAATCATTTATGCTCTCCATGGTATTGAAAATCTCATGAAAGGTGCTATATAAAATGAAGAGAGTAGGGGATTAATTCATTGGATGGAGAAGCATCTGGCTGGAATAGATGATATTTCAGAATGGCTGCCTCTCACTGTAACAAAGGTGATGGCTCTGCAGGCTACATTTGGCTCATAGGCCAGAGGTTGAGCACCCAGATTTAGTTAAACTCTGGAAAGAACAGCTAGATGACTCACTTCCATACAAGAATCCTTAAGAATTGTATAATTATTCATGAACGAAGCACCACAAAACCATTGGTCTGTTCACCTTGCCAAAAATGAGAGCAGTCAGTGGCGGATCGGGCAGAGGATTCAGATCTTTTGATTCATGTACTTTGCCTCTAGAGCAGTGATTCTCAACCAGGATATCTTGAGATCTTTTCAAGGGTGCCACACAATGATAGCACTATTAGGGTTGCAAACATAAGTCACAAGATAAACCTAGAGGTTTCAAATAGAAATCTGTAGCTATGGTTCTTCTGAGTTCTTTGCTACAGAAAAACTTGCTCTGTAATTTTTTCATAGTCAGAAAAAGACTGTTCTACCCAGGGGTACCTCAAGTCTAAAAACACTGAGACTCATTACTCTGGAGAATGCTTCCTTTTGCTCCTGATTGGGTAAAATATTGTCACACTGGTCTTTTTGATGAACCCCATAGTCACAGTAATTGTCTGTAATGTATAGGTGAGTAATTTTAATAATATTCTAATATCAGTCACTGTCAGTTTTAAGGCTATTAGCAGATTACTAGCATTATTCCTTAATAATGACACATGTACACTCAATCCTCACATATGTAATAGCACCAGACTTTGATAGTCACAAAACATTGAAAACCTATTTTAACTGTGTTTGTTCTTAATCATGGCTTTCAGTATCTATGATGATGGAGGTTGAACAACCTATGCTGGACACATTAAGTGGGAATGGTATATACCAGCAGTTCCCAATCTGCATACCACCAGTGGTACGCAGACAACTTGTCAGAGGTACACATTAACAGATTTATTATAATTACTTTATATGACAAAAATTTGCTGGTGGTACTTAAGATTGAACTGAAAAAATTGTTGGTGGTACTTAAGGCTGTATCATTTTAAATTAGTTGTGCACAATTTGTCAGAGTTTGGTATATACCAAGGGAAGAGGAAGGTGGAATTGCTGTTCTGTAAACAAGGATGAGGAAGAGAGATTAACTCTATTAGGGCTCTATCCACAAGCTAGAAAAGAAGTCATATTCCACTTGAACTGTCGCCTAAGACGGGGGGCTCTGTTCCCTGTATGTAGAATCTCGTGGAGGGAAATAGATCACATAGGTGAAGATCATTGTCCAGGGACTTGTTCAGGATGGGAGGAAAAGAGGAAAGTCGGACCTCCCCCTTCCCTTTTGTCAGAAGCCAGTGGATTGCCCTGTGTTGTGGGCCTTCAATACATTGGTAATTTGTGATTTCCCTACGTGGTATAGAATATACTTAAATCAATTTAAGAGTATCCATGTGAAAGAGTTGCACTGATTTATCTATATCTGTTTCCAAATCAATTTAATGAATTTCATAAAAATTCTGTGTATTCAAGGTTTTAATTGGCTAAAGGCAATGCTTTATACTTACAAAGAGCCTTTTTTCATCCATAGAGCTTGAGTACTTTGCAGAGATGAGGAGGTACCATCAGCCAGTTTGTACAATTGCAGTTATCCAATTACAAAGAGAAGAAACAATTTTCACAAGAGGCACCGTGGCCTGGTGAATGAAACCCAGGCTTCAAGGGCACAGAGATCAGCTTTAAACTTCCTCAGTAAACTTAGGCAATTCTCCTACTGTTTCTCACTCACCTAAATTACAAACTGGGGACCCCTGAAATGCTGAGAGGTTACTTTAATAGAAGGAACAAAAGAGGCAAAGGAGTTATTTAACCAGAACCTACAGTATCCTTTCCTTTTGAAAAGTATCCCAGGCTAGTTTGGAGATTTAAACAGAAACTCTTTTCCATTGCTTTGTTTGTTTTATTGAAAAGCTCCCATTTTAACTTTGAAATGATAAAGTAGATTAAAAGCATCTGGAACAGCCAGAAAAGCAT
Organism: Alligator mississippiensis; assembly: GCF_030867095.1. Taxonomy (NCBI): domain Eukaryota; kingdom Metazoa; phylum Chordata; order Crocodylia; family Alligatoridae; genus Alligator; species Alligator mississippiensis. The sequence continues at coordinate 218,161,891 of NC_081824.1, read as the reverse complement.
GCAAAAAGACAGGTTTTTTTGCTTAGTTTTTTAGATAAAAGTTGCTGAATATGAGGCCAGTCACTCAAACAGATGTTCTGAGGGCTGGTGTTTGTCTGTTTGGGTGAAAATCTTCATTGTTGAAGTGGAGGCTGGGTCTGGATGTGAAGGCTGTTCATATTGTCAATTGGTTCAATGAGCTGAGTGGATCCACATGCCTGGTACTTAAATATAACACAAGGAGCTGCATCTCAAAGATTCAGTCTGGGAGGAAAAATTATTCAGCTGTGCTCTGTATGAAGGTGCTTATTGCATAGGCGTCTCTTGTGACAATCTTACATCACAATTATGTTGCCTGTAGAAGCAAATAGTTCACAGACCAGTTCTCACGAGATCCATAATAGAACCTTGATTACATGTTATTTCTGTCCTTGAAAAAAAGGGAGAAGCAGCACTAAGTGGGTGTCTTTGGTGCAGGCTATTATTTATGATGTCGATGAACAAGGGTAGATTATTTAGTTGAAGCTGGTTGAGAATAATCTAAGGCTCAGCTCTAAACATTATAGATGTACTCTAAAAGTTGCTAAATTGCTACTGTGAACTTTGCCAGACTGGGTCTCTTTGTGGCTTTGTTCCTAAGGCACATTTAATAGTGGGTCATAAGGATACAATTTCCAGAAGAGGTTCAGATGTGTAAGCCTCGCTGCAATCACTTTTCAAAATGGGGGTTGGGCTCCTGTATCGCTGATGTGCTGTTGAATATTCTGCCTATTATTAGAAATAACACAAAAAGTTTCTGCCTTTCCATCTCACCTTTTCATGCTATCAGATTTAAAGTCAATAGATTTAATGTGGTACAGCATTTCAAGAGGAAATTTGAAAAATGAATTTGTTAACATCACTTTTCTTCAACTGTCATGGACCTGTAATTCAATAGAAAGAGTGGTGCAGTGAATCAGGGAAAACAGTATTTAATATACTGCTGGGCAAAATTTGAATGTGGGCTATACTCTTCTTTTTCTTTCTCTGGTTCATGAGTAATGCCTTACTTGTGGGGGGTGGGGGTGGAGGAAGGAGATGCTTTTGGGAAGGTGTTTGACGCAAACAGGCTTCTACAAATGACTGTTGTGGTTAACAAATAGGGTTAATTGAATGTTCAGCCATTTGTTTTTTACCTTGTAGCTGTAAAATAAGCTGGGGTGACAGCTCTTTCTGTATATAGTAACATTTGAAAGAATAAAGTAAATGTATCACTAGTGAGGTTTCAGTTCAATTTTGTGCAGCTTTCTGAAGCAAAATGGTTGACGACTACAGAACATAGGTGCATATTTTACTGGGTATTAGAGTATGTCCAAGGGTAGTATTGAGGTGTACTGAGGTGTATTGAGACACTTTGAACAGCACCACCTTGTGACAAAACATTATCTTGTACATTATCATTCACCTGTGTCAAAAGCTATAAAATGCTGATTTTCTTTTCTTATTTTTAAAGGTGATCCTACTTACAAGCACTAGCTCTGGACAAGTAACTGTGGGGAGGCATGTAAATGTTTGTTCAAAGCCAATTAATAGCAGTGGGTAAGACTCATACCAACACAACTGAGTAAGCAGAAGCTATCTTGGAAGTTTCCAGGTTTCCCTTTCCCCCTTCTGTCTTATCATTCCATGCCTCAGTATGAGGAGGCAGCTCTGAATTTGGCCCTTGTTGGCACTGAATGTCTGATGGTGAATCATTTTTTTCTTAACAGATGTCTGAATTAGGTGCCCATCTGTTCCTTATTTAAAAAAAAATCCTTTGTTAAGGATGCACTTTGTCCCATATTTCAACAGTAATCCTGTGGAGGATCATACAGTAATACAAATGCATGTTTTTTATAAGAGGTATAATTGTTGTACTGGAAGCACAGTGCTGCAGGGTGCTGCAGCTTTTTTTCCAGGTGCATTTGTCTTCTATTTTTCATGTATTTCTTTGTTTACTTGAAATGCAGGTGGTTGAACAATGCCTATGATGTATTACAATAACCTTTTTTACCTAAAAGTATTTGAGATACTCTATATTGTGCATTGTGATTATCACTTGAAGTGATAATTTTCGTATTTAGAAGCTTCTCAGCTTCTGAGGCTCTCTGCATGTAATGTTGTACTGGAGGCCATGCAGAGCCCACTGGAAATCTTGAATACCTTTTAGCTAAGTTTTGCTCACCTTATCACAGGAATAATGACAGTGATTTCAAAGGGATGACTCTAGTGAGTTAGGTGAGGAGGATTTGGCCATAAGGACCAACCAAAACAATTCTACTGGACCACTATTTAAGTCAACAACAACGTATTATTTGTTATTATTATTTACTGCAATTTGCAATACCACTTAATGACTTCAACCAAGACTGGTCCTTTAGGTCAGTGGAGACCAACCTTTCTGGCAGACATAATACAAATATGTTCTGCACCCTCCCTGAGTGTCACTTGGATTGCTTTCCCCTCCCAAATCTGCTGCTCCGCTTTATGTTCCCTGTCCTGTGCTTGCTCTTTTTTCTGCTTCCTGTCCTGTGCACCTTGCTGGCTCTGACACTCTGCTTTCTGCTCTCTACTCTATCTGCCACTGTGCTGCCTGTCTCCCCCCAGTATGCCCTGTACAACACACAGAGGCTACCAATGCCACTTGTGGTACCTATGTTGCAGGTTAGCCACCCCTGTGCTAGATACCGCACATATGCACAGAGGGGCAGCATTTACAATGAAAAATGACAAGAGAAACAAACAGTAGGAAGGGAAACAAAAGTCACGTGGCAAGTCAATGGCAGAACAGGGAAAAGAAATCTGGTTCTCCTTCTCAAAGTGTTCTTTCCTTTAAATCATGCTGCTTTAAGTTTGCATGTGTTGTAGGGGGAGGAGGGTTGGCATACACAGTCAGGCTTCTTCTTCCCTTTTCCTGGCCCTATTCTGAGATCTCTGAATGACAGTATAACCAGAGAATTGCTTGGCTACCTTTGAATATGCTAGTGCTGAATAGTATGTAGCTTTGTTCCCACTTAACACTGAGTGCAATGGAGATGGTTATTATGACCCTTTAAATGACAAAGGTCTGAGAAATTATTCTGAAGGCTCTTGAAGGATGCCCTCTAGACCAGCCCTCCAGTTTTCATGGCTAAAGCTTCCAGCTCCTTGGAAATCTAATTAGATAGTAAGTTGTAGAAAAATCTAAGACTTTGTCACCACAAGGTTTTTTTGAAGAATCCTTTTATCTGTTTTTCTTGCTCCTGACTTGGCTGCTAGTTTTCTATCAAGAATGCCCTGATATGGGGAAACACTTGCAATTAAATTATTTTTAATGACTGGTACTGACTACACAAGTTAGACCTGCTTCAACAGTTTTTGAGATGTTTTAAATATTCTCCAGATGAACGTACAGCTTTGGGGGAGGATTTTCAAAGCCAAATATAGGATTTTGTATCTGACTCCCCATTGATTTTCAGTAGGGTTTGAATATCTGTTTTCAAGGGGCTGTTTAATTGTTCTTCCTATTTCCACTGCTGGACCTCAAACAGGAATTAGAGCATCATTGCACTAGACACTAGGGCTGTGCAAAATTTCGCCGGGTGTTTCGTTTTGACACTATTTTGACCCATTTCGAGCTTGAAACAGTGAAATTGAAATGAAATGAAATGTTTCAAAACAGTCTCAGAACGAAATGAGGTCAGTCAAAATGTTTCAAAAGTTTCAAAACATTTCGAGTTTTGAAGCTGGGCTTGCTTGGAGGGGAACAGAAAGTAAGGAGAGGGAGGGGAAGAGGGGGGAAGGACTGCTCTGATATTGACTGTGTAGCTGACCAGTGACTGTGATCTGGGAGAGGTCTTTGGCAGCTGCTGGAGAAGAAGCTCCTGCAGGAGAGGAAAGAAAGGCTCTGTCACAGGTTGGCTGCCCGAGATGCTGCTGGTGCTACTGTGCTGCTTAGTTACTTGTTGTTACTTAAAGTGGTGGACTGCACTGGGGCTGTAGGGAAGAAGGAGACCTCATTGGGGCACACTACCATGTCATGTAGAGGCCCCGGTGCCAATGAGGGCGTACCTTAACACACACACACACAAAGTCACACCTGTCACGAGTTTTGCTTGTCAGTAGCTTGAGGTACAGTTTCCCCAGAACCCCTGCACCTATCTCCTTGAAACCTGGCAGGCTCCATGGCCTCATAAGGGGCTACCATACCTGCTATTTTCAACCCCCTGTGCCTTCACACTTACAAGTGACATGAGTTTTGCTTTCAAGAAACCCAGGAACCCCTGCACCGATCTCCTTGAAACTTGATAGGCTTTGTGCCCTCCACAGGAGCTACCATCTCTGCTGTTTTCATTCATATCACACAATAAATGACAAAGGTATAGGCAGTTTTGTGATTTCCCATTATAGCCTATGGGCGAAATGTCGAAACAGCAAAACAGCTTTGATGAAACAAAATGGAACAGTGCTTTGAAACTAAACGAAACATCATAACGAAACACTGTCCCTTTGAAATGGCAAAATGGAAGTCAAAACAAAGTGATGCTGTTTTGCGCAGCCCTACTAGCACTGTCCAGATAAATAACACAAGGACAGAGAATGCTAAACAGGAAAATGAACAGGCAGACAGGGAGGGAGACAGACCTGCTACAGATATGTGTATTTACATAATTTAGTAGTTACTTTATGCAGTCCCCATAAACAGATCTTCCCCTGATGCATATGGGTGTACCTTTTCCTCTTCAGTTACTCTCTTCCTGGGGGAGACTTTAGCTTGCAGAGTCTGCTCTGTAAGGGCCACAGGATTCAGAGACTGAATGTGTGACAATAATCGCTGTGGTTGTCATAAAACAAGTCCCAATCTAACCCTTACAGATTTGATCATGTATTTGCAGAAAATCTTTTACGGCATTTACCAAACTCTACCTCTCACTCTCTCACACGCTCGTGTTCCTAACTGAGGAGTCCCTAAACAGACCATTTGAAATGCTAATCAATTAAAAGGGAGGATGGACTTGCTGAGCAGAATGCTATAAATGCTAAAGACAGCTGCTCAGGCATAATGGTCACTGAGTTCAATGAACACAAACATACGTGAATGAGAAGAACTCAACTATTGTGGAGCGATAGGTAACCTCTACAGACCCTTTCTCTGGTTCTAACTAGCTAGCTTAACTGAGGCACCATCTGCAAATTTCTGACTTCTGTAGTATAAGTGAGAGTGTCTCTAAATTATAACCTCTAACACTACATCTTCCCTCTTAACAATAACTACAAAATCAATTAATACAAAAATCTATTAATGGCTATCTACATAGGAGAGGTTACCAGTCTGTCACTCTGAAATGAATCTTTACCATTCACTTTTCTATACCCTTTTTCTGCAGCTCATTTAACATGTCTCTGTGAGCCTTTCAGGAGATTCCACTTTCTTCTCAGACTGAAAAAGTATCAGATCCATTTTCTGATTCATTTTTGGTTGGAAGCTTTTCCTCCAAGTCTTAATAGACTTGGGTTTTTGTCCTGGGATTCAGCTGACTTGCATTTCTTGTCAACTGTTCATTAGCTACAACCCACTGGCTGAGGCTGATTTCTTTGTTCTTCAAGATAGTATTCGCATTTGTATCTGTAGGTATGTTTCGTTCCATAAGGACATGGTTGCTTCTTGTATTCTGAAACAATCGGTTTCTTCCTAAAACGACTGTCCAAATTTGTACTGTGATGGCCAAGAAGATTATCAGGAGGCCTGAATGTTGTGTCTTTTTGTACAGCAAGCATACACTTAACTAGACTTAGTTTTTCATGAGCTGGAAGACCTAAAATTGGTGTTACCTCCCAAGGTATCACAATGAATGTGAGTTTATATACTTTAGTTTTAATTGGATGCTGGCAATATATCTCTTTCGCTGGTATCTTTCTGAATAGCCAGTTATTTTGATGTTACTTGGATTCACTTTTAATTTTCTATATTTATGATCTGGCAAAATATTAACCTGTTCTCTGGTGTCTGATTTAAATTAAACTGTTGCTCCTTGCACTTTCAATGGCAAAATCCAGTCCCCTTCATTGTTTTTGCTTGATTCAGTGATAGCAAAAAAGTTCTCAAATACAAACAGTATGACAATGACCTTGTGTTACAAACAGTAACCTGGTGGCTTTTGTCACTCATGATATGCAAGAAGTTTGAGTATTTGATTTTGTCATTTTTCTCTTCTGCCTTGGTGGCTGCTATGTACCACTCATACCTCTATCTGATTGCCTTCCAATTCTCTGCTATATTGCCTGACAACAGAAGGGCAAGAAGAATTCGCAAAACTATACTGGAAAAGTGTGAAATTGGTACAAGAAAGAATACAGTACAGTCGAGTCATACTCACATTTAACTTGCGTGAATTCAACTATATGCAGGGTGGGAGGGGGTGGGATTTGAGGGGTGGGAGGTTTTGGCAGCATGGTGGTGGCCCAGTGGCAAGCAGCCACCCCCCCCCCCCCAACGCTGCGCCCTTGCCGCCGGCTGCACAGTCCACGCATGGCTCCGTGGCGGCAGCGGGAAGTTTTGGAGGCAGAGGCAGTTGCCGCTAGTCAAATCACTGGTGATTTGACTATATGTGATTTTCGCCTTACACGGTGACCTCAGAACCTAACCCCTGCGTAAGAGACGACATGCCTGTGCCAACAAACTCACCTCAGTTGTGCAGCAGCCCATCTAAAGGTTTCTTAATCCTGTATCCCTTCAGATAGTCCCTGAAAGCTGAATCATAGGAACAGAAACAATTAAGGAAGTCTAGCAGAGATGAAGAAAACTTCATTTTCCCTCCACTGACCTTTGCCTTTTGGTGGGCTGCAGAACTTGTATTCAAAGTAGAAAACATTGTACTTCAAGGATCTGTTTCTGTTAAAACAATATTCACATGAAAAAGCTTTTTAAAATCTCAGTTGCTCTATTAACATTTATAGTAAAAGGTGGCATTGGAACACTTTACCTCATGGATTTGAACATTAGGAAGTTCTAGTTCAAGATAAACTTGAAAGAAACCTGAAATCTGGTGAATGCATGTCATTTCATGCAAACTTAATTTTGCCCTCTTATTGCTCCCAGGCTCCCATCTTCCCTGCTTCAGTTCCACTCCTGTTTGTTTTGTAGGTAGGTAGTTATTTGGTCAGTAGTTCTTTCTAGCTCTTAGTAAAGAAGCCATATCAAATGGCTACAGATCCCTTAAACATGAAGACAGCCTACACATGTACTTGGAGGTGGTGGTGGGAGTGGGGTTTAATTTGGATGGTTCCCGAGCAGTGGTCTAATTAAAACACTGCAGTCTCAGGTGTATTTAGCCCCTGCACATTTAAAAATGACTGTGGGATGCTTTGTCTAAACCTCATTCAATAAAGTTTAGTTAAAGCACCTGGTGACCATTTTTAAATGTGCAGAGATGTAATACATATGACGCTGCAGTGACGCCACAGCATCCTTATTAGAATGAGGAGCAGCCTTGATTAATCAAATCTGCTCCAACGCATTCGAATTAAAATGCCAATGAGCATGTGTATAGGCAGCAAGAATACCTGCCTTCCTCTGATTGCCCTGGTTCATCCTTTTCCAATAAATCTTTTTTCTCCGTGAAATCTGTAACAATGGACTGCAGTCCATTTTCCTCCAGTATACTCCAGTATAACTGGTTTTGTATGTTCCAGTATAACTAGTAGGTTAAAGTATCAGAAATGTGCAGCGTATAGTATTGGTTTGCTGACAGGTTTAATTCATAGATGTCTCAAACACTAGGACTCAGCTGAACTTTTATGATCTAGGCTGAGAAATTTTACATGCAAAGAATATATTCTGGGTAAAACATTCTCCTTTCCCCGCTTACCCTGGAATCTTTATAGTCATTTAAAAAGTCTGGGCTATTGAAAAGAGACTCTAAATTCCCTGTATCCAGCAGGATGAGTATTCCCTTAGCACAGATACTATGAAAGACATTAATGAGGCTGCCTTATCAGAACTCACTTGTAGTCTTTGGCACAGGGAGCATACTGAGGTTGGTCAGAGAGAGCCACAACAGAGCTCTGTGCAGATTCTCAGCAAGGCTATGGTCCTTGATCCACAAGTCCCAAACATTGCCCAGATTATGCTGGGGACATCTCAGGTCCCTAGAGCAACCCTGAATCTGGAAGATGAAATTGTGGTTAAAGCCACTTCTCTAGGAGGTGCACACAGATTCTTATCCCCACTGTTTAAGCTGACAGCGCTATAACTGAGCATGCAGAAACTTAATGAAGTGTTCAAGAAGTTCTCTCAAACTCAGCTGTTGTTTGACCCAGTTTATACCTGGGACCAGTGTATACTGTATGTTGTAATAAGCAGCATATAGTAACTACTAGGTATTGTACTGATGGTTAGATGGGTATTGCTGGAGGGGGAGGGGAAGCATATCCACTTAGTGTTAGAGCAGGGGTGGGTAAAATATGGCTGGCAGGTTGGATCTGGCCTGCCAACTGATTGTATCTGGCCTGCAAGCAGGCGGTCACCAAGTCATGGGATCCAGCCCACGGAGAGCTGGTGGCTCTGGCTGCTGGGTCATGCCGGGCATGTCCTGGCCCCTCCTGCCACTTTCAGCTTCCACCCTGTGCACCAGAAGCAGCGCTGGGCAGGGGCCAGCATCTGCTATGGACATGGCTGGCACGTTCCAGGTGGGGATTGGAGTGTTTGCTGGGCTTTCCGGCTCATGCTGCTGCATCAGCACATCAACTGCAGTCCCAGGGAGACAACCCAAAGCCACTAGGAACTTGGCAGTATCCACAGCTGATGCTGGTGCCTGCCCAGTGCTGCTTCTGGCTTGCAGGGCAGGAGCTGGTGTAAGCTGTGGAAGGGGCTCAGATGTTGTGGATCAGGGTGTGCTGTCATTGCCAGGATGGTTTGGGTGGGAAGGGGAGAAAGAGGGAGATATGACATGCTGTAGCTTCAGGGACAGTTTGGGCAGGAAGTGCAGGAAGGGAACTGAGAGAGAGGAAGAGGGAGAGTGTGGTGTGCTGTAGCTGCAGGGATGGTTCAGGCTGGGGCCTGAGGGAGAGCCCACTGAAGAGGTGCCTGTTGCAGGGGCATGTAGGTTGCAGATCCTGGCTCCAGTCATGCTTGGCTGGGATTGAGCCTGGTTTGGGACCCGGGGGAGTGCCATCTGGGAGCAGGACAGGTGGGGCTGGGATCACAGGGTGGTGATACCTTGGGGCCGTTGTCCAGCCCCAGCCCTGCCTGCTCACCTGTCCCACTCCCAGACGCCATTCCTCAGGATCCCAGCCCTGGTCCCTTTCCAGCAGGACACGAAGCCAGGCAGACAGGATGGAGCCACTTATGTAGTCTTGGTGAGCTGCTGCGCGGCAGGGGGTGGAGAAGAAGTGCTGACCCGGCTCATGACAGCTTACAAAAACACCCTATGTGGCCCATGGGCCCAAATAATTTCCCACTCTTGTATTAGAGCCTACAGTTTCCTTTTTTCCTCCTCAAGTGTGACCTCTGTCTGTTTGCTCTACTCTTCTCCACTGATGGTGAGAGTTATTCTGGCTGGAAATACCTGCTTCTGTGTTTTACAGATAACACCTGCTGTACAGTCCTCTTACTCACTTTTCAAAATGTTTTCCTTGTTGCGGGGTTTGGAAGGTGGGAAGAACAGTGCAGTACAACCTATCAAATGCTTGCCTCTCACAGGTCCATTACCCCCCCAGGTGAACTTAGAACAGTATTTCCCAGCCATAACCTGATGTGCCAGCTATCTCAAAAAATGGCTTCTAAACAGACAGGCAAGACCATCCCTGACAAACCATCCCAGCCCAGTGTCTATTCAACTTGCTCTTGAAAATTTTGAGGGCTGTAAATTTCACAGCTTCTCTAGGTAGCCCATTCCAGTGCCTTACCACCCTCATAGTCAATTTCTCCTAGTCCTGGCCCCTACAGTTTTGGAGAAAAGCCCATCTCCTTCCTTCCTAAAATTGTTCTTCAGGTATTTGAAGACTGTTATCAGCTCTTCATTTAAGCTTATATTCTCCTGACTAAATGACCCTAGTTCTTTCCATCCTTCCTTATAAAGCATCCTTCCTAGATCTCTAATCATTTTGGTTGCTCTCCTTTGGATGCTTTCCAACCTGTGCACATCCTTCTTGAAGTGTTGGGCCCAAAAATAGACACAGTAATCCAGAAGAGGCCTCACCAGTGCTGAATATAGTGGAAAAATACTTTTCTTGAAAGTGACACTTCTGTTAATGTTGGAGTGGAACATTCTGCAAGGAAACCAGATGTAATTAGATAACAAAAGTTCTCAAACATGAATTGAAACTGGAATGAACAATGGTGATTTATTAAGCACAACAATGACAACAACTGGAAAAATCTATGAAATCTATTATACTATACAAACAACTTACTATGCTAAAACAGTTCCCCAATTCCTATTATTTACACTGTAATACAAAGGTACATACAAGACTTACAAATGTATAACAATGAAAGGGAAGGAGGAACTATATTTACTGTGAGTTAGTTCAACTGAGGACAAGGAAGGGCAATTCAGGACTAAGCTCCAGCCGTCTCCTGGCACAGCGTGTCTATGATGTGGTCTTCTAGGATGCAGTAGGTCAACCGAGCTTCTAACAACACCAGGTACCTTTAGGCTCACAATAAACTACCCTTCAGGCACACTCCCTTTTACTACCTCACAGGCATACACACAAGCTCAAGCACACACTGCGACTCTCTTTCTCTCTCTCTCTCTCACACACACACACACACACACACACACACACACACACACACACACACAGAGTGAGGTAAAGGATCCTTTTATATCTTGATTGCACATGGCACTCTGGTTTTTTGCACGGCTCTCTATTTTCTTCATGCAGCCTACTACATTCCCGCACAACCCACTACTTTTCACTATCTGCAGGCCGCAGGGTCACCAAAAGGTCACTGCAGTCATAAGTCTATATAAAGACAACCCAGTATACTGTTGGCCTTTTCTGCAACAAGTGCACACTGTTGGCTCATATTCATCTTATGGTCTACTGTAATCCCTTCGTCCTTCTGTGCAGTCTTGTAGCCTCTCCAGTTACTCCCAAATCTGTATTTGTGTATACAATTATTCTGTTCCAAATGCAGGATTTTGCACTTGTCCTTGTGGTATCTCATCTGATTGAGTGCACACATTTTTCCCAGTATATCCAGGTCATTTTGAGTCCTAGCCTTTCCCTCCAGAGGATCTGCAATGCTACCCAAGTTGGTATTATCCACAAATCTGCTTAATGTGTGTTCAATCTCATCATCCAAATAATTATTGAAGATAATAAACTATATCAGACCCCAGGCCAAACTCTGGGGAACTGCACTTCCTACCTCCTCCCAATAACATGTTGAGCCACTGATGATTTCTCATTGAATACAGTGGTCCAACCAGTTATGTATACACCTTATAGTACTTTCATCTAGTCTGTATTTCCCTAGCTTGTTAATAAGAATGTCATGGGAGACCATGTCAAAAGCCTTGCTAAAGTCAAGGTACATTACATCTGCTGCTCCTCCCATCTATAGAGCCTGTCACATTATCATAAAAGGAAATCAGGTTGGTTAGACATAACTTGCTTTTGGAAAATCCATGCTGGCTTCTTTCTGACCACCTGGTTCTCCTCTAGGTGCCTCATAGTAGATTCCTTGAGGACCTGCTTTATGATCTTTCCAGGTATCAAGGTCAGGCTGACTGGTCTGTAATTCCCCAGATTCTCCTTCTTCCCTTTCTTAAAGATGGGCACTATATTTGCCCTCTTCCAATCATCCAGGACTTCACTAGACCTCCATGAATTCTTAAAGAGGATAGTTAATGGCTCTGAAGTTACTTCAACCAATTCCTTCAGTACCCTAGGTGTATCCCATCCAGTTGTGCCAACTTGGAAGCATCTAGCTTCTCTAATTCTGAAGATTCAGAAAACTGCAACATGTTACTATTCTTGTAGTAAGTAAACTGGTGGAGGGAGGGGTTAAGAAGAAAAGGAGTGACTAGGGCAGCAGTCCTGGACACCCTCTTTGGGAGAATGCAAAAATAACTGCTACTGCAGTGTAGTGGCCGGCCATGTCACTGCTGTCCAGGGTGCAGAGTGGTACCGTTATGACTCTGTGTTCCTGCCCCCATCTCTCCCAGTTCTGTCACTCACATTCCTTTCCCAAAGTGGCTTGAACATTAAGTAACTCTTGAATGTTTTGCCCTCTGATAGTCGGATTTTCCAGAAGGCCAGATTTCTGGGCCTCTCTGATTCCCCTTGCTGAGGTCCACATTGAATTGCCTTGAAATCTTTCTAGTATGTGACCTTTTCAACTGTGATCTTGTTCTGTATGTTCTCCAATTTTCCCCTCACCCGGCTGTGCCCATTGTGACCAAGAATTTTCTTTTTCCCTTTTCTTTTTCTCCTGTTATTTTTCTGTTGAGTTGTTTCTGATAATTTCCACAGCCTTTCCAGTCCCATTTATGAGTTGCCTTTTCATCCATTGCTATCTTCTAAAATGTCATTGAGATGCCATCTGCTCCGTGCCTTGCTGATTTCTCTGAGCAATTTTAGGTCTCTAAAATCTCTCATAGAAATTTCCCTTCCCGACAGATTCTCTCTCTGCCTCCACCCATACACAGAAGAAAAAAAAAATCCTACCAGCACACTGGAGCTAGCAAGTTTATCTTATGCTATAAAGGAGCCATATTTTCTTTTCATTTAAATTCCCTGTTTTTAAGTAACTCTCTGCACTGGTTGATTAAGTTGAAGCATTGGGCTATGGGGATATTAAACAGTAGCTAGGGGCCAGATTCAGCACTGCACTTAAGCACACACATTCCTATTAAGCATATGCTTAAGTCCCAGTGAAATCAGAGACTTAAATATGGGTTTAACCCTGGGTAGAAGTGCTTTGCTGAATCAGGATGTTAATACAGAGCTCCTGTCTGATTTTATTTTGTGAACCTGTAATTTAAGAATGTAAATCATGTTTCTGTATCCTCTTAGGACTACTTGGAGACATATTTTTAAAACCATCTTTCAAATGTCTTGATTATGTGCATGCATAAGTAAATATAGTAAGAATGGGAAACTGCTTTCACTGATTACATTAATCATTTTCCACTATGTACTTTGCCATGTCATTGTGTTGATACTTTTAATTCTGTGCTTACTCAGATAACTGACACCATGGCACCTGTATGCTGTATGTACTTGTATGTGATTGATGCTCCGAAGAAGTCTGCAATAAGAAAGCTAAAAAAATAGATTGGAAAATTGTTGGAAGCTGTCTGTTCTTCTAAGCTACAAAGAATTATTCAGTCCTATACAATAATCTTATAAAACCTTATTATTTTATTGTAATTCTGGAACCAGCCAAGGGCCAACTCCTCTTAAATTCATACAACTTCAATGCAAAGCAGTTCCAACTTTTAGCTTTCCATAAACAGTACACTTGCTGCTTACTTTAAGAAAAGTCACATAGACTATGAGAAATCAGTGCCTTTATACAATGCTGCATCCACTAATACTTCTCTAGGTAAAAAACCCAATTACATAAAACAATGGAGCCTATACAAATTGTTACACCATCAGCTGTTCCAAACTGATATTTTCAAACACTGGAAGCTGGGCTTGAAATCATACAGAGTATGTGTATACAGAACTGATCTACTGTCCCTGACCCACAGAAAATCTTAGGACTTGATTGATCAATTTGCTCTGATTGCTCTGATGATTACTCTCTATTCTTGTGATTGAGTGTCCCACATGGTTTTTGAAAAACAGGACCATTTCATTGTCAGGTTTCAAAGGCTAGTTTCCTTTCTGTAGGCGTAAATTGTACAGTCAAACAAATGTCTGCCCCTCGATGCAGACACCTGAGTACAGGCCAGTTCTAATAGGCATCCTGCTCTGGCATGCAAAGAAGTGTTTATAGTGTATCCCTGCAAGATTCATTCACCTCAGTGAAACCAAACACTTGTACAGATATTTAACCATTTAATGAGTGCCTGCAAACCTGTGCAAGTGTGCTGCAGATGCAAGTATACAAGTAAGCATTTTTCCCATGCCAAAGTAGAGTCTGGCTGTACACATAGTGGAAACTCACCCCCCATTGTTGCATTATAAGCAAAAATCATTGCCAGCTTTAAGACTTTGCTGAGTAGTGTTACTGCAGGCTTCATATATTTTCTAGATTTTTCCTGTATTAGTACTGCAGGTACCCTGGTTTCATTATTTAGTTATGTAAAACAAAGTATGGAAGATTTTACAGGTGACCTTTAATAGGAATTGCACTGGCCTCTTTCGAATTAGCACAGCATATAGCACATTGAGATCCTATCTTTTTCAGGCTTGTAGGCACTACTACAATGTTAATGTTTAATATTACAGTGAATCAGATCCATATAATTTTATGATTAGTGAATCATAAATAGACCCAGCTAAACAAAGCATTGGCTGGGATGATCTAGCTGGGGCTGGTCCTGCTTTGAGCAGGGGGTTGGACTAGATGACCTCTTGAGGTCCTTTCCAATCCTGATTTTATATGATTCTAGGAACACAGCGTTGAAACAGTATGCAAGGGGCTTCAAAAACCTTAAGGTTGTTTCTGAGATGGACTCCTTTTTATTTTTACTTTCATGAGATAAGCATGAAGGAGTAAGATGGGAAAAAATATATGTAATTGTCTAACAAACATATCCTCTGTGTGAAGACTATTATTGACAAGAACCTAAGAGCACATCCACAATACTTAATTACTGTGCCAGGCAGCAGTGCTCTGAAATACACCTCACAGGTTTGTGTGGGCTACCTCCTGACCTGGTAGCAAGTAGCTGCTTAAGGGTGCCATTGTAGGTGGATTAATTAGCACCCTCACTCAGCAGTTCTAATTAGTTTGGGTGCAGTGGCACACAAACATGGTTACACTGCTTCTGGTTAGGGAGACAGCATAGTAAGTTTGAGGTACAGACTCACAGAGAGGCCAGTTTTTGAAAAGGTAGGGATGTGGCCTTCCTGCAGTCAGGGCCTCTCTCGTAGAAATATCCGTGCTAGCTTTAAATGAGATGGCCTGTGTCGTGCTAGCATTATCATCATGATAGGATTAAGCTCAGATCTCTAATGTTAAACAACATGCAGCTAACTGCTAAAATGATCTAGCTTCCTTCCTTTAAATTTCCCCATATAACCTTTTATCTCAAGTTTTGTTGCTCCAAATATAGGTATTATCTTTGAATCTGCTTCAGCTTCCAGTGAAAAATACTGTTATTTTCTCATTTGGCAACTTCAGAAAAAAAGGGAAACCCAATCTTGTTCAAAAGGATGCTTGGATGATGATTCATTCTTTCATAACCATGAAATCTGATTATTGTAATGCTCTGTTTCCAGCTCTTCAGAATGCCACTGCTCACATGCTTACTAGAACTATTAAAGATTTAAGCAATTTAAATCTTGTTCTTGGAACTCCAGTAGCTTCTATTTTCAGAAAAGCACCTGAAGTTCTCTTTGACATACTGGGACTTTTTTTGGAAAGGCACCATCAAATTCAACTCCCACAGAGAACCTGAAATACATGTTTGATGGCATTCTCATTTCAAATAAGTTCTTGCAAAGCCATAATGTTGGTTTTTGGATGCCAATCCTTTGGGAATTGGACAGACATTTTGTCAAACCACTAATATCATCTTCTGATGATGTTACAAGCTGCTAATGCTACCAGAGTTGATGTAATAGGCTTCCATAAGGCATTTGACTTTTTACCACATGACATCTTGATTAATACAGTAAAAAGGTAGAAAAGCAACACAACACATATTAAATGGATTAAAAACTGATTGAATGCTGGGTGTGTCTACATGTGCATTAATGTGTTTTAGTTAAAGCACATTACATCTAGTACCTCAGGGCACTTTTACATGTGCTCTAGGGGTGGGTGGGGGGTGCTTTAATTAGAGTGGTTCTGAGAACTTAAATGCTGATACATGAGACATTGCAGTGCTTTAATTAACGTGGTTCTCAGAACCACGCTAATTAAAGCACAGCAGTGTCTCATGTATCAGCATTCCCACACTTGAGCTTTAATTCAAGTGCCCCCACCACCATTTTAAAGCACAGGGACACTAATACATGAGATACAGCGGCTGGCTGGAGTGTGCTTATTATCACACATTGGAGCAGCCTCGCAGCACATCTACAGGAACCCTCCATGGTGAGGAACTATGAAAATATTAATTAGCCCGTCTTAATGCATATTAACTAAAGAGCATGGGGTGCCTGTATATGATCTGGAAGGTTGCTCCAATGTGCTGTAATTATAGTGTCAGAGCAGACTCGATTAATCGAGTCTGCTTTAGCGTGGTAATTACTGTACTCCAGCCCATCTCCATGTCTCATGCATCAGTAACCCTGTGCTTCAAAATGGTGGTGGGGGCATTTTATTTAAAGCTCGTTCGATGAGCTTTAGATAAAACACCCCCATCACCATTTTGAAGCATGGGCATGCTTATAAATGAAACACTCCAGAGCATGTGTAAAAATGCCCATGGTTTTTAACTGACACTTAATGCACATTATCCTATTTTAATGTCTATAAATTAAAGAGCATTTTTTAAGTGACGCTTTAATGTACATTTAAATGGGGTAATGTGCATTATAGTGCATGTGTAGATGCACCCAATAAATCTCAAAATCTAATTTCAAAGGGAAATTAATCCTCATCAAGATTCTGTGTTTCTTGTGGGGCCTCACTAGAAACACTTTTATCTATGACCTTAGTAAAAAAAAAAAGAAAATCATTGCTGTTAAAGTAGATTATGGAAAGATTAGCAATTAATGAAGTTAATTTAGTACCATTTCATTCAGGGATTTTGATCTAGTTTAGTTTTCATTTACTGTAGGTGACTGCAGGCATGTGAACAGTTATTGTTGGCTATCTGTTCTGTGATAAATCCCCACACACCGTCAATTCACTTTATTTGATTGATTGCCCATACCCCAAACCCTGTGCCATAATCACAAAGCTGTACTGTCTTTGGGCCCTCTTCCTTAAGCTCTTTCTGCATTCCTCCCTTTCTCTCTAACATTATTCTCTCTCCTCTCTCTCTGGTGCTTCTCAATTCAAACAAACTCTTTAGAGGCATCCAGTTATAGTAGGAAGCCATATTTCCTTGCTTCTGAGCATATGTTGGGAGCCATTGTGTTAGTCTAATTGAGGCAAACGCATCCCTACCTCTTTACAATTGTAATTAATGCTCCACTTCCTACATGCTTAGAAAAGAGTGGGCATGTCTAAGTGCATTTACGCTGGCTTAAATTTAGTGAGAATAGGCTGGTGTCTACACATGCAGGTGCTAAAGTGCATTAACGCTAAAGTTAGTCCCAAGTCAGTCCACACACACAGTGTTACTGTAAGGTGTAAGGTGTTACTGTAAGGTGTCTATACATGTGTTATGGCTCAGTAACTAATTGGGCGTAAATTTGATACCTGCATGGTGCAGGTATTAAATTTATGCTCAAGTCAGTGTAAATCACCATATTTACTGCATAGTACAGATGTGCATGTGTACATGTGCACCTGTACTATGTAGTTATTTCAGTTACTGTGCAGCAAATGTGCATGTGTCAATGCACCCAGTGCGTTTCAGTTATAGGAAGGGATTTAGTTGCATATGCATGATTAGAGGAATGGGATCTTACAAGAATTCTCATAGAGTCCTGTAGGGAAGAGAGATCCCAGAAATATTGCCTTCTGATCCTGAGATGCCCCTGTGCTTGGAAGGCATCATAGTCTTTTTCAAATGTCCGGCAGACTCTAGCCACCACTATTCATCCTAACATTTCACAGGCACAAAATTCCCCAGTAATATGTCAAATGCATCAATAGAAAAAGAGGTTTTACAATAAGGGTGTCACAGGATTCATGAAAATAAAGATGGGTGCTTTTTTAAAATAACATATAACATTATTTTCAGTAACTACCTGCTCTTTAAGAAGACATTTAAAAGTTTTATTTCATTGACATAATCTTTTAAATAGGCTGTGGAGATTTATTTTTTGCCTGATATCCCATCTATAATATTTTGTATTTATTTCTTTCAGTATGAGTAATTAATTTGGAAGCCTTTGCTTTGATTTAAACAGAATTTGGATCAGGCCCTGGGTCTCAATTTTTCTTGCTTGAAATAGAGGGGGGTTTTAATCTAGGAAAAGGAAATAAAACATGTGTCACAACAAATCAAGTCCTATTTGGCTTCTTGTGCTGTCAAAGAGGTTATCTATCCCTTTCTACTTTTTAGAGTATTTTAGGGCAATAAAAATAAACAGCCCATATATCTATAACCTTTATTGTTTCCTTTGTGTTTACACACATCTGCTTTAACCTTTGTACTCCATTATGACTATTTGTAGAATGGATTACTGTAAATTTGCCATTCTGTTTATTTCAAAGTTAGTAACTGCTTTATATGCATTATGTTAAAAAAATTGTCAAAAGACATGCGTGTGTGCTATTCTGTGGCCTCATGTGTCTTTCTTCTCCACTAAAATATCAAAGGACATTTATAGACTTTTTGAGTGACTCATTAAAAAATTCTGCCCCAAAGTCTGCAATCTAAGGATACTATCATAGGATTAATTCTGCTGTGCTATTTATTCCTGGTAAAGTTTGGAAAAATGATGGTGAGGCTTGTTTCCTAAAAACTGTGCTTCTACCCCTTCAAATGCTTATCCCAGATGTGAAACCCTATTAATGCATTGCGTGTGTGTCCTTCACCCACTGCTTCTGTCCTTGGCTTAGTGAAATAAGACCATAAAACATAGTCATAGAGAAGCAGGCCTGGAAGAGACACCCAGAGGTCATCTAATCCAACCCCCAGCTTGAGGCAAGATCATTTCTGTCAAAACCATCCCATGCAATGCTTACAACCTCATCCATGAATAGCGGAATAAGCCTGAATGCCTGCGTTTACCTGCTCAGCTGAGTTGCATGTGCTGTTGCTAGACAGTGGGGATGGGACTGAACATATCTGGGTTCTTTCTGTTCCTGGTTCTTCTCTGGAACCCAAGGGTGACATTGGGCAAATCAGTTTCCCTCTCTGTGGTTCAGTTGTAAAAGTGAGGATGATGCTGATCCTAAACTTCCTTTGTAAGGCCCTTTGGTCTCTAATGTTGAAAAGCAATGGACAAGAGCCAGCTGTTACTGTTTGCCTCTCTTGCTCTCAGTGGACTAGAGGGGTGTGTGTGTGTGCCTGACAAGTAGTATGTGGGGGTGTGCTTGTCAAGTGTGTATGTGTGTCAAGAAATGTGTGTGTGTGCGTGCACCTATCAAGAAGTGTGTGCATGTGTGTGTGTCTGTGCTTGTCAAGGGTATGTGTGTGTGAGTGTGCCTGTCAAGTGTGTGTGTCCATGCTTGTGTGTGTGTATGAGTGTGCATGTCAAGTGTGTGTCTGTCAAGAAATGTGTGTAAGAGTGTGCTTGTCAGGTGTCTGCGTGCACGTGTGCTTGTCAAGAAGTATGTGTGTTTGTGCTTGTCAAGGATATGTGTATATGAGTGCACTTGTCAAGTGTGTGTGTGTGCATGTGCATCAAGAAATGTGTGTGTGTGGTTGTCAAGCATGTGTGTGTGCACGTCAAGAAATGTGTGCGCGCACCTGTCAAGAAATGTGTGTGTGTGTGCTTGTCAAAGGTATGTGTATGTGAGTGTGCCTGTCAAGCTTGTGTCCCTGCTTGTGTGTGTGTATGAGTGCATGTATCGTGTGTGTCTGTCAAGAAATGTGTGTAAGAGTGTGCTTGTCAAGTGTATGTGCACATGTGGTTGTCAAGAAGTGTGTGAGTGTGTGCGTGCTTGTCAAGGATATGCGTGTGCGAGTGTGCTTAAGTGTGTGTGTGTGTGTCCATGTGTGCCAAGAAATGTGTGTGCGCGCTTGTCAAGTGTATATGTGCTTGTCAAGAAATGTGTGGGTGTGCGTGTGTGAGCGTGCTTGTCAAGAGTGTGACGCCTGTTAGGACGCCTGGGCGGAGAAGGCGGCGTGGGGAGGCATCCCCTGGGGCTGGCCCACGTCCAAGGCCGGGCTGGGCCGTGGCGCTGCGGCGCTCCCCGGCCCGGGTGCCTGGACTCGGCGGGGCGGGCGCGGGAGCTGTCCAGGGTGCTGAATGGGGTGGGCGGCGGGCGGAGCCGGCTCGCACCCTCCTCCTCGCCACCCATTGGCCCCGCCCGGCTGGGCTCGCCTTCAGCCGCCGCTGAGCGATAGATGAGGAGGAGCTGAGCATGCAGATCTGGCAGGCAGCACACACACACACGCGCGCACACACACGCATACTCACACACGCGCACACACGCCCCAGGATCGGCTCCGGGGCAGCCCAGCCCGCAGGCAGGGCAGATCGCGCTCAGCCCTTCTCTCCGCTCCCTGCCTGCCCTCCCGCTGGATCCCCCTCGGGGTGGTCCCTCAGCCCCCAGCCCCATCTCGCCGCCACGGAGCCATGAAGACCGCTCAGTGGAAGACCGCCGGGCTCCTCTTCTTGCTGGGGGTCCTTCTGTTTGCCTCTGCCGACAGGGCCATGTACACGAATCAGTTCTGGGTTGAGTTGCATCAAGGGGGAGAGGCAGAAGCCAAGCAACTTGCTGCAGAATATGGCTTTAGTGGGGTCCGGAAGGTAAGATCCTCTCCGTTTTTCATTGCATTTGCCGCGCCCGGGTGCCTTGTTTTTGATGGCAGGCTCTGCAAGTTCCTGGGATCCGTGCCTGCATTTCGTAACGCAAGCAGGGGACAAGTGAAGGCAGAGCCCCCTCCATCCCCCCTCCCCTCCTTATGCACTGTGGAATTAGGATGCCCTTCAGCTTTTATAAAGGTCATGCTTGAGCCCGGTGTGTGTCTATGTGTGTGTGTGTCCCTGGGTAAGTTGATGGCTTTAGAAAGAATGGGAAATCAACTGTTTAAACAGACACCTCTGCTTGCCCAACTAGCAAGCAAATGCAAAAGAATGGGGTGACAGGACACATTTCCTTGCTGTTTGCAAATTATCCCCCAAGTCCTGAGATGCAGCATATTTACTCAGAGTCTGTACAAAGATCCACTACAGCAGCCCTCTCCCTGGGATTCAGATCACTGCTTCTTGGATGAAAAACAAGGAGTTTCCCCACATGCTTAGCTGAGTACTTAGCAATTGCTGGGTAAACATCCTCCCATTTAACTTCCATCCTGAAATATTAGGAAGCAGTTTCTGAACAATAGAAGGCTAGGTGTAGACCCACTGGCTTGCTAAAACCTTCCCATGGTAGATCAGAAAGGATTTGAAACTGCTGACACTTAAAAAAAAGGCTGCTCCAGATCCAGAGCTGAGGGAGCTTTAAACGTAACTTAAAATGTTAAGATTTCACATTTGTTTCAACATGATGCCTCTGTAGTCATGATATTCCCCGAGAGCAGTATGAAAGTTTCAGGCAAGAGAAGCTGCTTGATAAAATGTAATCTATTGACTATTAACAGCTCATTGATCAGGAGAACTTGGAGCAGGTTTTGAGGTTCGTTTCTTTCTGGTTCCCAGGAAACTCAGGCAGTCTTACCTAGATTGGGTAACACGTCCAATTCAAATAGCAATTCATCCTAGGAAGGGCTCAGTTAGTACAGGGTACAATAAAAATCCAGGGTAGATAAAAAGGATGAGCAGGCCTAGTAGAATATTGATGGCCAATATACTTTGCTGACAGATTGCTCTAGGAACAGGGCCAATGATCAACTGAGGATGGGCTGAGGAAGAGGGACGTGTATAAGCACCACTGCTAGTTGTTTTCAGTGGTTATGCAATGCCATGCCTGATCTATGCCCCATTAAAGTGAGTGGGAGTCATGTTAACTTCAGTGAGAGTTGGATTGGGTCCTTGAAATGTTAGACACAAAACAATAGCCAGCTCCAGAACAGCTGCTGCCTCTGGTCTGCACTGGTTCAACTCCACTGGGGTTTTATTAGAGAAATGAAGGCAAAATACATTACTGCTTTGGCCTCATTCCACTCCTGACTGAATGTGTGCTGTTTGATTCTGCTGAAATCCTTGCTTTGGTAGTAACAGGCTGGTATTGCTGGTGCCCTGTTGGAAGTATCTTGCTGCGGGGACATCTGCATAAAGATGGGTTTTGGTATTTAAAGCTCCCTGGATGTGGCTGTTTGGCCATCTCCCCTCTATCCATCTCCCCTCTATCCAGGACACCTCTGTGCTTTGGGACCATTGGTTGTGACCAGTGAGTTTGGAAGGGAAGTTCTGCAAAGTGTTTATTTCTTCACCTTTAATTTTTAAATTGGCATAAACTTTCATAAGACCATTTGTTTTGGGTAGAGGAAAAAGCAAGAGATGAGACGAGAGAGTAGAGGCTGAGGCTGGAGAAGTGCTACTATCCAGGTGACCTGGGGAAAGGAGTCTGAGGTCTGTTCATGCCATTCCTTTGCCTCCCCACACATATTAAAAATGGTCCCATTAGTTTACCTCAAGAGACAGTTTGTCTCCTAATATCACATCTTATCACAATGGAGCGTTGAGAGAAACCTCTTTTTTTCCTTGTGTCCATCAAGGGACCACTTGCTTTCCATATTTTTATGCAGAGAGAACTGTGCTCTGTGGACTGCTTTTTGGGAGCAAAAACAAAAAAAGATAACCTAGCCCACAGACTAGCCCATAGCATACACCAGAATCACATTGACATACTGCCTCTGCTCTGGTTTGGATACCCCTGCTTGTGCTACATGGAGAGATTTCTAGGTTACATTATGTCATTCACAGCCAAGCTGTTTTGCTTCCTTTCCCGCCACACACACATCCATGCACACTATCAAATGCCTTCGCTGGGGTGGTCATTTCACTTGAGAGGAAATATCAGTGCAGGGTTTACCAAAAAATTTTCATGGGCTGTACCAGAGGATAATGCAAAGGAGAGAGAGATAGCTCTTACTTTGAAGAGGAAATCTGCACCACCTCTGGCTCAGAGTTTGATGATTCTCATGGCTGCTTTCTCTTTTGCATTAGTAAAAGCATGTGCCAGATGCTCTGGTGTCTTTTAAATATTGCAGAACCAAGGAGACTTCTATTTGTCTTGTGTTCCCTGATCTAGTTGCTTTATTGCAACCCTACAGTCACCTTCAGTGACACTAGTTAACAGTGCAAGAAAGTTAAACATGAGCACAAATGTATGTAGAATCTGGATTTTAATGGTACCCTTAGCTGTGAATCCATGCTGTACAAATAATAACTGGAGCTATTTTTTTTGTTAAACGCATGTTTTTAACCTTGAGATCTGTGTTGTATAATGAAAAACAGAAAAAATAAAAAAATGCAGGCGTGCCACAAGGAGCAGTGACATTTGTTTGCATTCTTTAAATACAAATAGTCTCTTGACAATCTGACAGATTATTGATTTAAGTCAAATTCCCCCACCCTTATTATATTAAACTTGAATAATACCTTATTGCGAAAATAATCATATTATTAAACTGTGGTGTCCTGTCATGCAAATTCTATGCAACCTGAATAAAGTAGGCAGATCCAAGCTTTTATTTTGTAATGCATTCTATTTGAGTGGCCTCTCCTTCACAGGTACAAGCACTTTACTTGCATGCAAGTATAGGATTCATATAGAAGAGGGCTCTTTATATAACTCTTTATATAACTTAGGCAACACCATTCACTATTTAAGAGACTCAGTTTTTTTAGAAGACTTTTAAAGCATATTTTTGGTGTTGAGGGGTTTCATTACTAGCAATGAGATATTATGAGTCTATATAGCATGGGGTGGTTCAACAGCAGATTTCAAGAGAAATAGAATGAAAACATTTGTTTTGAACACTGCTGTTAGGAAATGCTCCACATGCATTTGACTTGTTCTCTTAACAGCCAGACTCCTTTAGTCACACTGCAGTGTATACAAATCTGCAGCTGAGTTAACTGCTCAGCAAACTTAATTAAAACGGCCATAGCAAGACTCTGAGTCCACCATTAAAAAAAAAGGGGGGGTACTTAAAATCACACTAGATATTTCTGCATAAATAAGTAATTTAATTGTAATTATGGGATTTAAGCAGGAGCTGCTTCTCATTTAACAGTCAGATGCTTAAAAATACATCTGATAGATCTCCGATTCTTCCATTTTTTAATTTCATATAAACTTGAACCTAAGTTCTCTTTTTCACTTTACTTTGCATGCTTTGTTTTGTAAGGTTTAGAGTTTTTGTTTGAAGTTTTCCAATTTATCTGTGCCTCCTTAAAACAATTCAGTATAGTCTTCATTTAAATGGACGATCTTATAAATCAGGCTTATTTGCTTTTTGGCTTTTGATCCTTTTAAACATTCTCAGGTCATACTAAAATGAATGCGTTTGCTAACTATCTTTGTGTCTCTAAGCCTTAGTCTATATGTCTGTTGAAGATCATTCTGTATTATGCATTTCATAATGTTCTGTCCAATTTATTTTGTTTTAAAAAAAAACCTTGAATTTATTACATGAAGTACTATTCACAAATTTGAATGAAACGTTTTTCTTGGTGCAGACTGCAAAACCAATTTTTTAAATCTACATACTGAGTTTGGCATCCTCAGTTTGTACTTGCTGCCTGAAAGAGGCTGTCAGCCATTGGAATATAGCATCTCCATGCTTCTATTCCAGCACAGAAAAAGCAGTCCCCCTCTTAAGTCATGACAATTTTGGAGAGCTGTTTTTTGGGGGAACTGGTGGTATGCAAGTACATTTAAAAACAATTTCAGTGAAACTTGAGGTGAAACTTTTTTCTGCATTGTGATTCTATAACATTTTCAAGATCTTGACTTTTGTTGCTATTCAGGATGGAGAAAAAATAATTCATCAATGTCGATGGGTTTGTACAACTTTCCTACCGGGTTCTGACATTTTTATTTATTCTTATATTTTATTTATTCTGCACGCCAGAATTTGGGCTCCTGAAGAGAATGCAAGCAGGCCTTTTCAATAATACTTTGCACTTTTTGCAGCAGATACCTTTTTCTTTATTACAGCCCATGGTGGAAACTTGGGGAGTGTAGAGGAATTTACATGGTATAGAAATCAGTATGGAAGACAAACGGATGTGTCTGTATTTATGGAGGCTCTTTATAACCTACCAAAATGCTCTCAAGTCCCTCTTCTACAGTGTTTAGACATTGAATGAGTCTCTAGATCTTAATCGAAAGCCTTTTAAAAATGTGCTGATATTTAAAATGCAGCCCTACATTTTTATGGACCTAAATGAGTGGGATGTCAGGGAGTATCTGGAATGAGTAATGGATGGAGGTGTTAGCTCTTAACATCCTTTAAATGCTACTCAGAGGTTCAGGGGCAGTTTTCGGGGGTGGTTTTTAACTGGCATCTATGAGCATACCTGTGCCTGTATTTTGCAACCAGGAACATCTTTGCAAAATCTATATGCATTTCTTAGTGTAGCATCAATGCAAGTGCTGGCTTTGGCTACAAGCAAAGAGTGTGTATAGATAATAGATTTTCTCTGGTGCATAAACAGATCTTTGCATCCGCAAGTGCAGGTGGAAATGTAAAAAGAAAAAAAGGAGGAGGTCTTTGTATGTATAATTTAGGTCTGTATTTTTTTAAAAGATAGGATCAATTTATGCTCCCACTGAAGTCAACAGGATCAAGCTGAGGCCTCAAATGAAAGTGCTTCTGCACACTAACGCATGTTCAATAATTAATTACCCATCTGTTTATGTAATCTTAGAAGATAAGGACATTCATTCACACAAAGTATTCCTTCATTATGACACTAAAAGAACCTTTTTAGAAATTTAATATATATTAATGCTTTCATTTACTGGTAAAATAAAAGGTTAGTATATAGAACAGACTTTTAAGGCTATATGTGATACTAAAGCAAGAAATTCCTTACATATTAATTGCTGAAGCAGCTAGAGTTTGTTGACTCTCTTAGGCACATAAGTGCACGGTACATGTATATTGATGAGGGCCTAAGCTATGCAATTAAGTAGTAGAAAAGGTTGATCTGGCTGCTAGAGCTGCATACTGTTGGGCTCTGATGAGTTTTCTGTGATTAAAATGAAATGCCGCTAATATATAGATATATATCATGTTTCATTTTAATCATAGAAAAATGTGGATTTGGGCTTATTTTTTTTAAGCCAAAAAGTGGGGATTTTTTTAAATCACAGAAAACCAAGATCCCTGCTGATGAGTGGCTCCCCGTTTCAGAAAAGCCTAAAAGATTGGAAGCAGAACTATCTGGATTTTGAGGGATCCATACTAGTTAGAAAGGCCATTCTTAGTAGGTGGGATCCACCATTTCATTGGACCATAGAGGGTTATCTGCTCTTATTTATGTTTGTGAATAATTCCATCAATATTAGTGGGCTTACTCCAGAATTACACTGGTATGGCTGAGAAAAGAAAATTACAAATAATGAGTGGCTGGAAAATGTGAAAGGAGCCTTTTATTGTCATTTCCTTTAATTTCCTTTTGCATGCTGCCAAAGATGAAGATATTGTCCCGGTATAGTAGGAAACACCCTAAATTGCTATTCAGCAATGAAGAAACACAGCCCAGTTAAACACACGCACTTGCAGAAGGCATAAAAACATAATCAGGAAGATGAATCTATGACATGAGATAAGGAACATTTATGAATCAAGTATTCAACAGCTCTTTATTTGGAAGAGACCTGAGTGCTGCGGCATTTACTGGCAATGAACTTGGTAGTTATATTTGAAATAATTATCTATTCATCTGTAGCTTTTCAGATAATTTGTTACTTAATAGCATAGAATGTCAAATGAGAAGTTCAGACTTTCCTGGTGCTATTCCCTACAGTAATTGCTGTATTACTATTTAGAAGCTATTTTGTTGTTAAACACATACATTTAAACGTTGCTTTTAGAAATAAGTCCATCAGACTTGGTTATTGTTTGTGTAATTTGTAGGAATTATGTAGATACAAAATTCTGATTCTGTATAAAGTTGCCTACAATTATACTTTTATTTACTGCACATTACCCAAACTCTTGGTTTTGCCTCATTTATAATAGCTCTTTCAAAATATAGGAAAACTGAGAAGATGTAGAGAACCAGGAAAACTTCTTTCTTTTTAAGTTGTGTTTTAGATCTTACAAACATGACTGGAAATGTAGAATTATATATTTTTGTTTAAAAGTAGGTTTAGTTATCTCAGTGACAAACAGAACATTTCAAGGAAAGAAACAAACACATGCAAACAACTTTTCCAAGAAACAGAGGGCTGGAAAGCAATAAAGCAGATTTGCGATCAGTATATCTTGATTTAGTTCCATTCATACCAGGCAAGGAACTTCTCTCGTAACGATTGCCTAAAACAGTGGCTCTCAACTTCTTTAGACTCAGGGCACCCCTCGTTAGATTCAAGGTACTCTTCAGAAAATGCCAGCTCTTCGTTTCACTCATTTCTTTGCTATGGAAAAATAATAAAGGAATTCTTCTGTTGCAAAGAAAGATCACAACAGGTCAGAATGTCTTTGATGTTATTATTGCTATTTGAAATCTTTCGGTTTTAACTTGTGAATCCCGTGTAGGTGTTTGAACACTTGACAGTGCTAATATTGAATGGCACTCTTAAAAGGATCTTGAAGCAGCATAAACTGTCATGGTACCCTGGTTTCCTAAAAATATGTTATGCAGCAGTACTTCTCAAGAAGCAGAGACTTCCTCGAGGGTACGGCCCAGTTCAGCAACTAGGCACTGCTCTGAGAGTTAGGAATTCTTCCATAGAGGCAGATCTGCTCAGAACTGAGGCTCTGCTACCTCTGCACGTGGGCTAATGGGTTGATGGATCCCTACAGAAGTGGATCTATTAGAACAGCTCCCACTGATGAAGGGAGATCAGGAGAGCCCCTTATTTTAGAGGTGCTTTTTCCTGTTTCAAAGGAGTATTTTCTAAAAGCACTACTATCCCTTTCCCTTATGAAGATGGTCTTGAAAATGTCAGTGATATAGACCCACTGTAGAAGCTTTTGGGAAGAAGGCTACAGGGTCCTGCCCGCATACTCAACACAAAGCAGACCAGGTAAATCTGGACTGTATCCTAAAGATCAGTTGAGCAATGCTCCCCAGAGCCCTTCAGCTGGTCTCATGTGTAGTAATACACCCTTGGTGTACAGGAGTTAGTTATGTTTACAAACAAGGGTCTTTGCCACCTACTCCAAAGTGCAAAGGCTAGGTCTGCTTGTTTAAATTTCCAGCTCTCACTGGGGCTTCGCCTGGGGCCCCTGACATGCGTTACTTTTAAGATGAGATTAACAGTTAATTGTGCCTTAAATAGTAACCCAGCTACACATGCAAGTTAACTTAACGCAAGGTAATACAGTAGATGAGCCGCAGAATTATTCCACATATAATGTATAGAAACTTTGTGGCTCA
The DNA here is from genome assembly GCF_030867095.1 of Alligator mississippiensis. Classification (NCBI taxonomy): domain Eukaryota; kingdom Metazoa; phylum Chordata; order Crocodylia; family Alligatoridae; genus Alligator; species Alligator mississippiensis. The sequence continues at coordinate 218,133,484 of NC_081824.1, read as the reverse complement.
TTTGTTTCACACTTTAAATGGAACATCTGGCCAAGACCTCTCAGTAGCTTGTGTGACACCCAGCTGGTACACTTCTTGCAATAGTAGTAAAGATACATAGGGTTGCCACAGTTCAGTGTCAGGCTCCTCATGTGCGGGGCACCGCATAAGCCTTGTGCTTGGTTTCTGGCCCCAAGTGACAATCAGCTGATCAGGTCATTTTGCTGGTGTAGGGGGAGCCCAGGCTCATGGGTCTGGGCTCCTCCTGCACCAGCAAGTAAGGCTTGATATAGATCTAATCCCTGATCCCAAAATTGTGCCTCTTGCCATGCATGTATGGCATGGCAGTAGATGCGATTGTTGGAACCAGGGATCAGTTCCTATTATGTCTTAAAGTTAACATCTGTCAGGGGCCTGAGAGGACAGCTACTCATACAGATAGCTGCCAAGCTGCAAGTTGCCAGTAGAGGCCACACTGCTTACCCACTAGAGCTGCTGCTGTGAGGGGCATTTGTGAGACACTTAAATAAGCTCCTATGAGGAGATGGTGGGCTGAGAAGCACAGAGCAAGGAGAAGAGATGCAACATTGACATGCTAACTGAAATGGGGCAAAGACAACATGGAGAAAGTAGGTTGTGAGGAAGAGTAACTGCGGAATTTTTTGTGGGGGAGGGAAAGCAAGAGTGAGACCTTGTTTATGGATTTCTTTGGGATAAGGCAGCATCAGGAAGGACATCTTAACTAGGAAATGTTACATTTGTTACCAGCAGAGGTTGATTAGTTAATTAACTTGTTTTAAGGGCACTTTCAGCATTATCTGGCACATGGCCCATTCATCTCTTGCATGTCCTACCCACCACACTTCCCCTCATAGATTCATGTTAGCTGGAGCCTTTCCAGAGGTTTAATCTACTGCATGCACTGAGCGGAGGCTCTGCCTAGCCTTCCCAAATCCTTCCCCTCCTCTTCATGTGACAGAACCAGAACTGTTCTGTGCTCTCATGAATGAGTTGAATTGCATCAGGATTTGCTGCTGAGGTGGCAGAGTATGAAACAACTCTCTTTCCCTCTCACAGTCTCTGTTTCCTTTACTTTTTAATTTTATTTCAATCTGTGCTGTTGGCTTGAAAATCAAGATTTCAACATGAGAAGTAGATAGACAGTCTGACATCAATGCAGTTACATGAGGACTGAAACAGCACTAGTGCTGTGAATTAGACCCAGTGGAAGTTAAAGATCCCATCACACTGAAAAAAATGCAGAATAACAGAACTGGCTCATTCAGGCTATTGCAAGTGAGCTAGGGTCTTTCATTTCTAGGTCAGGAGCTCCTTTTGCAAGGGGCATTTGTGAGACACTTAAATAAGCTCCTATGGGGAGATGGTGGGCTGAGAAGCACAGAGCAAGGAGAGGTGATGCACCATTGACAGGGGTTCAAGTCTAGTCTTGGTCAACAGATACAAATAATTTGACAATCTCAGCCCAGTTCCTAAGTATGTGTCTTAATTTCAGAACCAGAATTATCTGGGTGATTAATTTGTTAACAGCGGGCACATCTACATGAGACATTTACTGTGGCATAGACTAATTAGCTCTGAAGTAAACATCTCACATTTACATGTGTGGCTCTAGTAAACTGGAATAAACTAATTAACTCTGCAGCAGAGTAGTACTGGTAAATACAAGTACTATTCTGCTGCAGAGTTTTTTACTCCACAGTAGGACTTGTGTAGCTGGCTGGGGGCACAAGGGTGTTTCAGTGTGGGGGCTGTCTTCTGGCTAGCCCTGCACTGGAACATCCTTGTGCCCCAGTCAGCATGTTGAGTCAGGTTGGAGCAGTTTTGGGCTGGCAGGCTGACCCCTCAGATCATCTGCCAGTTGGGGCTACTCTGCCCTGGCTCAATGTGCTGCAGTAGATGCAAGGTAGATGCAATGTAGATGTGATGCCTGGGAGCAATAAACTCTGATGTAACAAGCCCAGAGTTTGTGCCACCTTAATAAGCACATGTAGACACCCTCAGCAAAGATTAATGGATTTGGGGGGTGGATATTGTGACATTAGTCTCAATCCTTTCAGAACTGGACTGAGGTAAATTGTGGGGATGCTTGAATTTTTGTTGTACCTGTTCAGTATCCAGAGCTGCCAGCCCATCACTTTTTAGGGGAACCAACTCTTTTGAAAATGCAGAAGATAACACTGTTATCCTACAGATTTTCTCCTTGCTCCATAAATTCTAAGGTAGAAGTTTTTACATACACCTGAAAATCTTATTGCTGTAACTGTGAGGCATAATTGTTAAAGTGAGAAAATGTCATAGTGTAGGTGCAGTTAAATTGGTATGAAAGTGCTAACGTGCCTAGCTTAGTTCAGTTTAGCAAAGCAAAATAAAATATGACTGTATTTATCCTTGGGCTTTTACCAGTATAATTACCCAAGTAAAAAAAAACAAACTGTAATTAACATAGTTATACTGGTAAAAAATTTTAAGTGCAGATTATGTTTGAATACAACATATTTCTGTTCCATACTTCTGTCCTTTTTTGTTCAGGCACCCAGAGATAATTCTGGTAAACAAACCCACTTCCAACAAAATGCTTGTCAAGGAGTTGTTGGATTATGGATAGAAATTATTTGGGGAATCATTTCAAGTATCAAATCCTGAGAAAATTAAAAGTTCACTGACAATTTTGTGCACTGAGAAATGAAGCTAAATGAATAAAATAAATGATTAGTTATGATTCACTCAGCTCATTCACTCAGCTCTAATTAAAAATATCATACATAAAAAAACCCACTTGTGCAGTTTCTATTTGTAAAATATTTGTCTAATTCTTGAAAGAATTTCAATTGCAAAATAAAGCACAGGATTTTATGGATATAATATTTATCTTTTTCATTCACTGTTATCCTTGTGATAGGCAGATCATATTAATTTTTGTGCATGTGTGTGTATGTATATATATACATTTGTGTGAGTGTGCATATATGTATCTGTATATGCATATATATATATACACACGTGTATATATTGTGTTAGGTATATGCAGGCTGCATCTACACGAGATGCTAACTGCACATTAGGCTAATAACACTGTGCACTAGTGTGTCATGGCAAAAATCATACTCATAGCCTACTGCACAGTTTTTTAGGCTAATGCGCAGTAAGCATCACTAACCGTTCACTGATGCTACTGCACAGTTACTCTAAGTATTACATATTTAGTTAGTACTTAATTAAGGAAGTACTAAACTAAATGTGCAGTATCTAAGGCACATTAATGAATGGGCAGACACACTGACATACATATATATATATATATATATATATATATATATATATATATATATGTTAGGTGTGTATGTATATTGTGTTAGGTATGTATGTACATTGTGTTAGGTATGTATGTACAGTTCATTATATATACACATGTTCATTAGGGCTGTGCGACGCTTTGGGTGGTGATTCGATTTGGAGGAGATTTGGCTTGATTCAGTGGCCAAATCTATGAATCCAAATCGAATCAGGGGACCAATTTATAGGTCTGAATCGATTTGAAGTTCTCCAAATCTTCAGAAAAGATTTGGAGAGCTTTGATGATTCAGGAAGTCCCTGGTGGCTGCAGCAGGGAGCTGGAGTCGGACTTGCAGCTGGTAAGTACTGGGGCAGGGGAGGGGACCATGGAGGGACCCCTGCCAGCCCCCCCGACCCCTCCCCACTTCCCCAGTCACCCCAACCTCTGCCCCGGTACTCACTGGATGTTGCCGTGTGGAGGGGCAATTCCCGTTGCCCCCCACTGGCCCATGCTGTATGGGGGGCTCTGCATGACCCCCCTGATGCCCCCCCACTCCTCCAGCCCCACCACAGCTGTCCTGCCTACCCCAGCTCTGACCTTTTAAAAAAAAAAAAAAACAGAGAAAAGCCTGGGGACTCACTGGCTCCTGCCATAGCCTCAGGGCTTTGAGGGCTTGTGCAAAGCTCCCCACACAGTGTGGGGCAGTGTGGGGCAGTGGAGATCATACCCCCATAGGCATGGTGAGTGCAGGGCTTTTCTTGGTTTTTTTTCTGCTGGGGGGGCACAGGGGGACCTCCCGGCGCACTCCCTGGAGGACATAGAAGAGGAACAGAAGTGCTTCTGGTCCACTTCTGGGTCTGCTGCCAAGCACGCTGGGGAGCTCCCTGCGCTCCTGTGGGACAGTCCAGGCACCCAGCATCCAGCATTCATGAGCCACCTGCTACCTAGAAGTATATAAAAAAAACCATTTAAACCTGTGTCTATGTCCAAATCGCCAAATCTTTCTGAATCTCTCTGAATCGATTCAGAGGGTTCTGATTCAATTTGCAGAGATTCAAGAGTCCTCTGATTTGATTCAGATTCGGAGATTTGGCCACAGAATTGGGCTGAATCTCCACCGAATTGAATCAGGGGCCGGAGCTTTGCACAGCCCTAGTGAGCATGTCTGCCACTGCTCTTTTAAAGTTGCCAAAGAGAATTTGATGTGCTTATTGTAAGTCAATGTGAAACAGATGTTGAAAAATCTGACCCTATGTTGCTAAAATTAATGTAGATTTTATGATAGTCTAAATGGCGGGGGTCTGTTTTGGGGAACAAGAGGATCACAATTCTTGCTTTGGTGCTGTTTGAAAATCTCCATGGCCATCACATGTCATATAGCAGCAATTGGATAAGTACTTGGCTTCCATTATTATGAAGCCAGATCCTGAGGTTCTAATTCACATGAACTTCATTCCTATTCAGTGTCTGCTGGGGGGCTTACTAATTACACTGGATAAGGAAATCTGGGTATGGCCCACCATTACTATTTTTCATTCTGGGTGCATTTGGATTGTGTGTGCATAAAGTGGATGATGATGTAGCTCATGCACCCACAGGAAAAAAAGGACGCAACTAGCTATGTCAGATATTATTTACCTTTCCAATTAAATCTTCAACATAGATGTTGCAGTCCTAACTTAGTTCTCTATAGGCACATCTACACATGCCCCTGTTTTACTACTAAAAGCATGCCCCTAATGCTTTAGTACTAAAAACATTGCTAAAAACAACTTGTACTAAATGACTACGCAGTAATCACCAGTAGTGTGCAGTTCCAGTGGTGCACGGGTTGTTTTCAACCCTGTTGCGCAGTAGCAACAAACCACTGTGCAGTAGGTCATTGCTACTGCACAGTAGACATGGTGTAATGGTTAGTGCCCGGTGAAGTTATGTTACTGTAGTGATAAACTACATCACTGTAGCACATTACTATGGTGATGTAGCATCTCATGTAGATGCTCCCAGTGTACGTAAAAGAAATGGAAAGAATGACCTAAATGTTTGTGTAGGACCCAGTCAGCAATTGTGTGTTCCAGCTACCCATGACTGGCCTAGCATACTTACTCACCTGTTCCTTATGAGTGGATAATTTTGCTAGAGCACCATTCCCTGATTGCTAGCATATATAAACATAAAAGCCTGAAAAATAATGTTTATACATATGTTTTTGTGTGCGTGCAAATGTTTTTCAGTATGAAGAGAAATAGGGCTATTTGAATGTCAAACGAGAGCTACATGATTTTTCTGGTAACTAAGAAAACACATAGAATGCCTTAAAACCCTACTCTGTCTTCTCAGGCATCGTTTTATTTTCCCCTACAGTGTTTGTGGAAGCGCATGAGTGAAATTAACAAACCTCTTCATGGTTGTGATTCCTAGGCCATGAGCTCTCTGGAGTAGAGACGGTTTTTTGTCTTAATTATTTGTCTGGCACAATAGCAATCCCTGGTTGGGGCTTTGAGCATAACCACAATCCAGACAATTAATTGTAAATTTCTATACTGTGGACACTTCACTCTTTCATTGATCACCTAAGAAATACGGTTGAACTAGTCCCTCACCCCATCTGAACAACCTTGAGATTCTTGTGTGCCTGTGGTGAGGGTATATCGAACATCAGAGCCCAGCATTAGATTCTGTTTTTCTAAGGCCCCTCATGTTAAAATGCCTGGGACTATGGAACCAGATCCTAACATCTGAAATTTGACGTCTGAAATTCAGATCTACATTTTCCACCGTGATCCATTCTTGAAATAATTGTGCTTCTTCTCTCTCACACATGTATCCATTCAAGCACTTTGATACAATTCCAGATCCTTTGGGGCTACTACTCAGGAAAAGATTAAAATAACCAAACCAAAAATATTCAGATCTTTCTTTTATTCTTTCTTTTGTTTTCCCCCCACAGTATCCAGTCTTTAATCTGTCATTTTTTTCTTTTCCCAATGCATCCAAAATATATGGCATATCAGTAAACAAGCCAGTATCCCAGGATATAAAGGAAGGAAAACACTGAGCAACTAATTCAAAATGTACACGTGCCTTGCTTGATTGATGTAATAAAAGAAAGATAACATATCAGCACACAGTTGTTTAACCTCAATTTATGCTGGCAATAAATTGCTGGCATGTATTAATTGGTATTAACAACCACAAAGAGCTTTATTTTGAAGCTGCCTAAAGGTTCAGTGAGCTTGGGCTCTGGGTGATAGCCTATTGATTTCCTCCCCCGCTTTCAGCGCTGCCACTCATGTGATGGTTGGTTTCATCTTCCCTGTCCCCTTGTATCTGGAACTCAGTTATCTATAGCATTAGACAGGCTGCTGTCTCATGCTGGGTGAACATAGAATATTCCCTTGGGTTCTGCTGGATTACTTTAGACTTAACAGCCTCATAAAGGAGAGCTGAATTTGACCCAGAAATGGTCATGTGACAATGCCGAAACTCCTAACGAGAATGTGTTTTGTCAACCACTAAAGAAAGAACTTAAAGGGAATGAGGAAAACTGTGCTATCCTTGATATTTCTGTCAATTTCCTCTCTCCTTTTTCTGTTCTGTATTTTACAGTACACCTCCGCCCCACCTTTGTCCTAGCTTCCAAATACTGATTTGTTAAAAATAAAAACATACAAAGGACATGCCTAGATGTGCACGCACATGCCAGGGTGCACATTTCCTGTGGCACAAAAAGCAGTGGCATATATTTGTGCTCACATACTCTGGCATGTGGCAAATTGACCTGGGTGGGGTAGGCAAGGCTGAGGCCAGCCAAGAGCTTTACTTGGGGTCCTGGGGGACTTCTGAGGCAGCAGAAGCATCTATCTGGCTGTTAGGAGCCTGGCCTATAGCCAGAGCGTGAATATATCAGGCCTGACTCCATTTCTGGTGGCTCATGTTGCTGCTGTATGTGCCACAATGCTTTTTGTAGTGGTGGATTTTTTTACACCAAGACTACCAAGTGTTGAATTTTGGTGCTGCACTGCAAATTAGCAGTGTGGCAAACAGGTGCATGTGTGCCACGTGCAGTGTGCAGCACCTCAGACAGCTTTGAAGTGCTGCAAACTGCACATGTACACTTATCTTGACGTGCCTAAAGGGTTCATTTTTGTCTCTGGTTGTCCTTGATACCTTGCCTCAAAAATCTTAAAACCTCTTCTCTTTTACTGTTATCACATGTGCACCTGTGAACTAGAAAACACACTCACTGTGGTTCAATAGCAGAGACATCTGCATGGAGAGTTTTATCCCAAGTGCTTATTACTAGGAAGCTGCTGTTATGGAGGTGTGAAAAAAAGCAAAAGTTTTTGTCACAAAAAGAGTCCAAATATTTGCACAGATATTGATAAACCCAGATTTAGCACTTGTACATGGCGATCTACCTATTATCTGCTTTCTGGGATATTTGTGTTGATGTAACCAACAATTTTATTCTATCTCAACTCTTTTTATTTATAGAGCTCCCTGATTTAGACCTTAAACTTGTGATTGAACTTCTGTGTTCCAAATCAATAAAGCATTTAAGTGCATGTTAATGAGACATTGAGGCTGAGGGTACTTTAAGCACATGATTTGCTGAACAGAGATGGAATTAAATCATTCTTGAGTGCTTTGGTGAACTGAAGATTCAATAACCATGTCTTGTCAGCTCAGACTTTTCTACCTCATCAGAGCTTAGTAAGAGTCTTCACCAGGGAGCTAACTTTCTGCTTGTTGGTGCTAGCGATGGGGGCTCTGCCTTATTTACAAACTAGTCAGAGGGGACCAGCAAGCATTGGGGGAGTCCCTGTTCCCCCAAGCACTACCTGGAGTGACTAGAAATAATGGTCACAAGCTGGCCGAGGGTAGATTTAGATTAGACATCAGGAGGCACTACTTCACAGTCAGGGCGGCTAGGATCTGGAACCAGCTTCCAAGAGAAGTGGTGCTGGCTCCTACCCTGGGGGTCTTTAAAAGGAGGCTGGATGAAAACCTCGCTGGGGTTGTTTGAACCCAATCCTCTTTCCTGCCATGGCAGGGGGTCGGCCTTGATGATCTGCTCAGGTTCCTTCCTACCCTACCAACTACGAAACTATTAAACTATGTTTCAAGATACTCAAGTGACTTCTACTTGAAGTTTTGAGCTAAAATGTCCCACATTGCAGCATACCTATTCTCTTTGCTGAGAAAACACTCGATTTTGTTTCTTGTAGCAACAAAAAGAAGGGAGGAAAGGCCAAAAATCTCATTGCACTGCCTCTATTAGTAGCATCAGTTGTTTTCAGAAATACTTGTCCTGTTTAGTTAAAAAATATACTCTTTTCCTTAAATTCTGAGATGGTAAATGTATAGGGATATTTTTCAGCCTTAGTAACATGATTTTTCCTTTAGGCAGATATACTGATATGAAGAGGAAATTGCTACCATATATTATTTCAATAGTTATTGAGTGTCAGATAGGCACCCCTATATGAACATATAATAATTACATTGAGCAGTTCATATTTTCAAAACACTGTACAAACATTAATTAATGAATCCCAATTAAATACAAGGTGAGTAAACAAGTGAAACACAAAGGTGATGTGGTCTAAGCACCTGCATTACCTGTTAAAATGGAGCAGAGTTTTATAGATTTATTTAATAGATTTCATAGACATTAGGGCTGGAAGGACCTCAGAAAATCATTGAGTCTAGCCCTCTGCCCCAGGGTCAGGAAATCAGCAGGGGTCATAGGAGCCAGCACCACTTCCCTTGGAAGTTGGTTCCAGATCCTAGCCACCCTAACTGTGAAGTAGTTCTTATGGATGTCTAATCTCAACCTACTCTCCAACAACTTGTGGCCGTTATTCCTTGTTATCCCGGGGGGCGCTAGGGGAAACAAGGTCTCCCCCAAACCCTTCTGGTTCCCCCTAGTGAGTTTATAGATGGTCACCAGGTTCCCCCTCAGCCTTCTCTTGTGAAGGCTGAACAGGTTCAGGTCCCGTAGCCTCTCATTGTAGGGTCTGCCCTGCTGTCCCCGGATCATGTGGGTGGCCCTCCTCTGGACCCTCTCAATGTTGTCCACATCCCTCTTGAAGTGGGGTGCCCAGAACTGGACACCGTACTCCAGTTGTGGCCTGACCAGTGTTGCGTAGAGGGGGAGGATCACCTCCTTGGCCCTACTTGAGATGCACCTGTGGATGCACGATAGGGTTCGGTTAGCCCTGCCGACCGTGACCTCGCATTGTTGGCTCATGTTCATCTTGGAGTCAATGATGACTCCAAGATCCCTTTCTGCCTCTGTGCTCTCAAGAAGGGAGTTTCCCATCTTATAAGTGTGCTGCTGGTTACTACTGCCCAAGTGCAGCACCCTGCACTTGTCCGTATTGAAACGCATCCTGTTTTTGTTAGCCCACCCCTGCAACCTATCCAGGTCTTTCTGCAGTATTTTCAATTGATCTGAAAAATTAGATAGTAAGTACCTTGGCCTCGCCCAAACTGCAGATAAGGATCAGAGCTATAGCTCCCAATCCATTGCCCTGTTCAGGAAAGACTGCAGTCTTTCTCAGATAATGTTAATAATTGATCAAGCTATTTAGCCTTCTGACCCTCCCACTCCCAGACAGACAACCCTGCCCATGGACCAACCAACCCCCTTCCCGCAGACCCACCAACCTCCCCCACAGATCCCATGAAAAACCCCTTTGGACCCACTAAGCCCCCTCCCCCCCATGGACCCGCTAGCCCTTCTTGATCTTATCTACCCCTTGCCCTAGCCCAGCTTTCTTAGATCACATTCTCAATGCAGCTACCAGAACCAGTGAATATGTGCATAAGTGGGGACCTGATCTAGGAGCACATGGCTTAAAGCAAGCCATGTGATCATAGACTGGGTGCTGCAAATGTGTGCACATGCCCTTAGAGACTAACTAGTTCAGAGAGGCATCAGCTTTTGTGGTGACAACCTACTTTGTCAGTGGGTTTGCAGAAAGCAGGGGTTTGAAATATTTACAATCTAAATTATGTGTGTCTTGATTTCGCACCCTTGATCTCTGTTTAAGAGAACTGTATGGATTTCAGCTTCTAATGAATTTCTATTTACTTTATTAATTCAAATAATGTAGTATGTTTATCTATTTCTGTAGTTGTTAGGGAGCTATTAGAAGAGCCATTTAGAACCTCTGGGTGTCTGTACATGTGCTCTGGGATGGGGGTGGGTGTTTTAATTAGAGTGGCTCTCTGACAGCTGCTCTAATTAAATTGTCACAGCGTCATGTATATTCAGTGTCCCATGTTTCAAAATGGCTGTGGGGGTACTTTGACTAAAGCTTGTTTGATGAGTTTTAGTTAAAATGCCCCTGCTGGCATTTTGAAATGTGGGATGTTGAATCCACATGATGGTGAGGCCTTGATTAATTAAATCTGCTCTGATGCATTTGAATTAGAATGCATTGGAGCACATGTATAGGCACCCTCTGGTTTCTGCAGTTCTTTCCCTAGCATCTGATTACATAGGCTGTCACCTACAAAAGCTGATGCCTCTCTGAACAAGTTAGGTGCTAACCTGCCCTGCCTTCTGTGTTTCAGGCACTTGTAATAAACACCAATGAAACAAAGAGTCAGAATGACAAAACTATTAAGGAAGAAGGAGATGGTTCCTCTTTTTCCCAGTTGTTTAGTTGTTACAGCACTCACCAGTCATGTTGGAAATCCATGTTATTTTTTCCTTTGCCTACAGGGGTTTGATTCCTTCTCCCACAGGGGTGCCTATTAGTATGCTGTGTATTCTAGAATGGGCTGCTGGCTGTTTCCTCTGTTGAACCTGTTCTCCTTGAGTAGACTTCTTGAGCCAGAGAGAAAGCGAGAGCAAGAGTGAGAGATTCTTTAGTCCAGTGTTTTGGACATCTAAACTCCCTGAATGTATGTACTTAGATTGACCTAACCCTAGTTAACTTGATTTAAATGTGATCTAAGTATAATGTCTGCATGCACCCTAAGTTGCCGTGCTTCCTGTCTTTTACCTGACTTCAGGGCATGGTTTTGAGGGAGATTTCCCTTGTTAGCAATCCAACACAGGCAGTCCTCTACTTACAATGTTTTGAATTACAACATTTCATACTTACAACATTTATAAATTGACACCCTGTTTCAACTTTACAATGCCAGTTTCGACTTACAATGTTTGATCCGATGCAATGCCATACCAGCGAACAACTTCGCTGCGTCACTCATCTCCCTGGAGAACACCTGTCCACGCTTCCTTGGACACTTTCTTTAAGAAAGCAGACAAGACTTCAGAACAAGTTTCAGCCAAGACTCCTGAGAAGACTCCAGCCAAGGACCCTTCAAAAAGTCCAACCAACAGCCCTTCAAAAAGTCCAGCAAAGTCATCTCAAAGAAGTCCTTCCAAATCAATATGATTGCTATTTACAATATAAATATATTAATGTAGATATATTACTCATCTATAATTGATCAAGTATAAAATTCTGAGGTATTTTTGGTGAAAATAAGGTATCAGGCCTTGGTTCAGGAACCAATCTCTCATTTATAACATTGTTTCTTATGAGAAAATTGGTTCCAAGTTCCAATGTTTTGACTTAAGATGCGGTTTTCTGGAACTAATTGTGTCGTAGGTCTGAGGACTGCCTGTAGTCACCACCAGCAGTCTAACAAATCCAGAACTTTGGTTTTCCTGGCATTCATTATGAGTATACAAAGCCCAAATGCTCAATATTGGTTAATACAAACGGTTCAATCTGAAATTAAATTTTTAATTGTTTTTTATGTGATGAGAAAATCAATTTTTGGCTCTCAGTGCTTTTTTTTTGTCCATTCATCTGCCAAACTGAAAAAATAAATCTATTCTATGCTTAGTGCTATTTGAGATATATTATGCTTACTGGCAGCCACTAAACATTGTATAAAATTGACAGAACTCAGTTCCACCTGTTTTTGCCTGTAAGGCCAGTTCCACCCCCCATTCCTGCTGTATGGTATGCTCAGTTGAGACTGTCACTCAGAGGCAGCTGAGTGGGCTGGAGAGCAGAAGGAGAGGGTTCTGGAGGTTGTCTCTTTTTGACACTCAGAAAATATAGTTACTCTCCTAATGCAGGGAAGATGTGAACAACAACATGCTTCATTTACTTCTGCATTAAAGTTAGAGAGTGTCTAACAGAGACAGAACCTCATGGGCATATTTAGAATTTTGAAAAGGGAGGCTGATGGTGCAGTGTATCATCACATATAAAAACAATACATATTTCTCCAATTAAAAGTAAACTAGAAGCTCAGCTAATATACTGGGAGACTAGAGCTGTATTATTCAGTTGAAGATTAAAGCAAAAAAACATAACTTCATTGAAATGAGTTAAACCAATCTGTAGGACTGTTGAAGAGGAGCTTCATTACCAGGAGCAGCAGATAGACAGCAGAATGGCAGAACAATGGATAGCTTGATTGGTGGATATAAAGGCCATTCAAAAGAAGAGAGGGGTAGAGAAGGGAATGAAGAGTTGAGAAGGGATCAGGCAGATTACTATGAGCCATGAGGTCAAGTGACTCCCTCTGCACTGCCTGACTTGAAATTATGCTGCCACTTCCAGGCAGTTGGGTTTAAACTTTGGATAGACCAGAAATTAAAGGGGGATGTAAGGGCACCAATATATCCCCCCGTAAATCTGCCCCTGGAGAACATGATTTTTTTCTCTCAGGTTTGAAAGATGTGTATCATGAGCTCCGTATTTGAGAGGAATTGACAGACTTTGCTGAAAGCAATAATCATATTGAACTGTTCCTGGAGTATTGGTTCTTATGTCCAGAATAGCACTCAACTTATTGAAATCATTACTGGTCTCTGAATGATGAGCTCATACTGAAAGATGTTTCTCTATAGGGGCTCAGCGCTGGCATTCACCAGGTGAAAGTCTTGAACAAAATTCTAGAAATAGGAAGAAGGAACAAATGGGACTGATTACAGGGATTGTGCAGGCAGAGGAGAAGAAATCTAGTTAGTTTTGGGTAACCTTAAAAACATAAAAACTGCAAAAGAGTAGTGGTACTCTGAGAGAAGTATGCAGATGTCAGATTCTGGTGTCATTTACACTACTCCCCTGAAAGCTTCATCAGGGTAAATGGTATAAGAATCATGACCTTGTTAGCTAGAGACTGATTTTCATTAACTGTCTTTTAAAGTTTGAAGGCTGAGTAACATGCACCAAAACTGTCAGTCTCAATTTTGCATCCTTGCACTCTCTGTTTAAGAAAACTGCTTGGATTTCAGTTTCTTGTGAATTCCTATTTTCTTTCTTTCTTTAAATAATATAACATGTTTATCTGTGTGGGGCTGTCACAGAACCATTTAGCTGAATGATTCTGTGAGGCTGCATTTCATTTTCTTAGCGGCCATATCTAGCAGTAAAGAAAGGAAGAAACTGCTGTCAGAAATTCACAATGAGTATACATTTTTCTATGTTACGTGATTCTTTTGTTTCTCAGCATGGATACAACATTCTTATAGCATTGTTGGCACTAATGTGCAGAGAAGTAACCATAGGTCAGGTTCTCAGTTGCATGATAATGGTGCTTCATGCAACACAAAGATAGGGGAAACTTCCTGAATCACTGTGTAGGAACAATTAAGAAGGAACTTGAGATTCTTTTAAAGGTGTCATGGGGTGCTGCACAATCCTAGGTGTGTGAACCCTTACATATGATTTACAAGATAAACCAAGAGATTTCAAATAGGAGTCCATAGGGTGCTGACGGAAGTGATGCTTTGTCACATAATTGGCCCCCTGAAAGTGCTCTACAGCCATGCCCTGGCATAAGTGCACGGCTGCAGAGCATTTTAAAAGTGCCTGATTCTGTGACAAACCCCAGACCAAGCTCCCTCCTCTCCCTCCCCCCCCCCCCAATCCTGAAGACAGCACCAGAGCTGGGGGCAGGGGGGAGCTAGGGGAGAGAGACTGCAGACATGCAGCCAGCTCCAAAGTGGAGCTCAATCCACCACCACCCTGGAGCCAAGAGAGAACGTCTATTGGGTTAGAGGTGGGAGTGGGGAGGAATTGTTGTAACTCATGGTACTTTCTGTGAAGTGCAATGAGTTACAGTGTGGGAGCTGCACATCTGCCAACACCCTCAGTGTCAAAAACATTCTGACCTCTTGTGGTCTTCCCAAGTTCTTTTCAACAGAAGAATAGCTCTATTATTTTTCTGTAGTCAAGAAACAAGTGAAAGCTAAGAGCTGGCATTTTCTGAGGGGTGTTTGGAGTCAAATAAAGTTGGGATCGAAGGCTTACAAGCACTCTATCACCCAACCATAAACTAATAAAAATGATCCCTAAAGCAGCATATTTGGTCTGATTGTTGATACTAGCCTTTGGCAGGGTAGAGTCAGACTCTTAAAATACCAAGCTACCTGCTGCAAAAATGCACTTCACCTTAGAAATTTAAAAAAAAATCAGACCCATGTGATTCATGATAGTGAAATTTAAATTCTAACAATTTTAATTCAGAAGCAAATTAATTCTGGCAGTGTTTTACAGGAACTTTGCACTGGTTACACAGTGGTTACACAATGGCTACACAAATGGTTACACAAATTACAGAGCACAGTAGAATTAGGTCTTAACTATCTATCAAAAGTATCTAGTATATAGATGCTGTATACTATGTAGATAAATATTTCATGGCTTTATTTCCTTCCCTGGCCCTACATTTATTAAACTTATGTCCAACAACCAGTCCAGGCATTTGATTTTATCTAGCATGGTAGATACAGAGATGGATGGTGGCACAGATGTGACTATTTAAAAATCCACAGGTAAAGATTCTGGCCCATCCAGGGTTTCATATCCAAATGTATCCGTTAGCCTTTTCTTTGGAGATTCAATTTCATTGTCAGGATAGAATCATTCAACACCTATTGAGGTCAGTGGCAATATTTCTATCAACTGCAGTTGGCTTTTGATGGACACAAAGTTCATTAAGCCAGGCCACCAGTGTTTTACAGGGATAATCATTACCATAAATAATCACATCCAAGGTTCTCATTATGGGATATATTACAAAATTTCTATTGAGTTATTATGTAAAAAGAATAGAAGAACAGCTCTCTTAGGTCTAAATGTAAGAAGAAAAGAACAGACTCTCTTAGGTCTAAATAAGTGGGTTGTCATCCTCTTACATTTCTGTTTGAAACCATTCCATTTAATAGAACATGGTTAGCTAATGCATATGAAATAAGGCTGAATATGCAGATGAGCAACCAATGCAGAGACCTATGAATTATTCTGAGAGATCAATATTAGAAAATGTATTAGTGCAATTGAAAGCATTGTACAAGAACTACCTTCTGTCGTGGAATCTCAGTAATAGGTTTGAGGCTTCATTTTATATACTTGCTCTGGGTGTGGGGCGAGGGGAAGCACTTTAATTAGAATGCTCTGAGAGCTACTGTAATTAAAGTGCCTGGAGTGTCTAGTGTATCCCCATGCTGAAAAATGGCACTGGGAGCACTTTAATTAAAGCTCATTCAACAAGTTTTAGTTTAAGTGTCCCTGCCACCACATTTCAGTGTGGGGACACTGATACGTGAGATGCTGGAGTCTGCTGGAGCACAGTAATTACCAGGCTCCAGCAGACTCGATAAACCACTAGATCAGTCGAGTCTGCCCCAACACACTGTAATTACAGTGCGTCAGAGCAGCCTCACTGCACGTGTATAGGCACCTCATATGTGGCTGAAATCTTAAAGCTGTTGAAGCCTCAGCCTAGCACTTTAACATGTTAGATAAGCAAGGTTCAGCCTCATTAATACATGAACAGGGGTTGCCAAAGAACAGATTGCAGAAATTGAGTGAAAAAGCTTAGACCTGGATCTGACCGCTACCAGGGTTCAGGAAGATTTGAATCTGAACCATCATAGAATTTAAGACTCTTTTCCCTCTCAGCCAATAGTATACCAGTGGCAAAGTGTGGTGCTGGGAAACTTTGGGCATTCAGGAGTGCTCTGCTTTGAATAAAGTATAAAAATAAGGTCCAAACTTGGTGTGTTGGGCAGATACCAAAGGAGATTTCAGGTAGGTTCCATGCAACCCTATGGTACAGCCTCAACCCTAATTAGCATTTCCCATTTTTTCCAAGAACATTTTTTTCCTAGTTCTTTCTTAGGTTAGCTTTGTTCTGTGTGATTTCTGTATCTTAAGCTGCCTTTCCTTTCTAGCCATCTTCACACTTACATGTCCCTCATCACTATAGTGATTGAGTGCCTTTGACTTCAGACTTGGCTTCCATCTGTGGATTTAAAACATAAAGTGATTTCTTATGCTAATTGAGGTGAGAGAGAATTTTAAAATGCACTTTGAATATTTATAAGCATCCTCAGTGCAACTCAGTGAAACTGGGATGAAAAGGTTGCTAATTTCTGCTGCAAGGCAACGCTTGGTTCTCAGACTGTAACAGCAACAGAGCAAGTCAGGCCAGTGGGGGCACTTGCAGGTTTTGAATACACTACTATTAGAAGGCATAGTTTTTTTGATTTCTCGGATGTAAATATTGACCAAGTAAGGGGTGAAAGATTTAGGGCCCCTTAAAATTATGGATTGGAGATTTAGGGAACATCTGAGAACATTTGGGCTGCTACATGTTATCTATGCTTTTCTCTCTTAATCATCAAAGCACAGAAAGATTTCCTTTCACACCTGGATGGTTGAATAGCACATTTGTTTATTGGGGTCCCAATTTAGCAAAGCATTTAAATATATCCTTAAAGTTAATCCTGCAGGTAGTTTAAATGAAGCTCCCATTCAGCTTTAAGTGATCTGCTCAGTTGGGGCATCTTGTGAGCCTCTTTTGTCACTGATGCATTTCAATAGATTCAGTGGAGAAGTATCAGCATAACACTAGTAAAATGCTGGGGTGAACTGTAGGATCACTGAGTTAGAAGGGATCTTAAAGGTTTTCTGGTCCAACCCTTTGCTCAAATGCAATTTCAAATGCCTGCCAGTCTGTTCTTGAAAACCTCCAATTTATTATTTATTTAGTTAGTTTATACACTACCTTTCCCAACAAAGGCTCAGGTCAGCTTACAGTAAGAGAACAGAATAACTTATAAAACAGAACAAGAGAACCAAAAAAATTAAAAGTGAAGGGATTTCCACAACTTCCCTATGCAGCTTTTTCTTACAGTTTGGAGAGTAAGAAACTCTTTCTGAGATTTAATATAAAATCAGCCTTGGTGAAATTTAAAGTCATTGTTTCATATCCTACCTTCTGTGGCAAGGGAGATTAGGTACCTTTCATCCATTTTGTGACAGCCTTTCAAATATTTGAAAACTGTTATCAAATTCCCCCTTATTTTTTTTCCCCTCAAACTAAACATATCTAGATCATTCAACCTTTCCTCATGTATCTCACATTCCAATCCCTTTATCATCTTCGTTGCTTGCCTCTGAATCCTCCCCAGTTTCTTTACAGCCTTCAGAAAATGTGGAACATGGAGCTGATCACCATATCCCAGGTGAGGCTTAACCAGGGACAAATAGAGTGGCATTCTTCTGCTACTACTTTTGTTAATGCAGCTAAAAATTGTATTTGGGGTTTTTTTTGCAACTGGATCACAAGGTTGACTCACGCTAAGTTTATGATCCACCATGACCTTCAGATATTTCTCAGAAATATAGTTGTCTGTTCATTTAATTGAATACTGTAGCAGCTTTTATGTGTGTGTATCTTAACAGGCAAAGCAGATTTTTATCTGGTTAACTAAGGGTGCATCTACATGTCGCCCTACGACAATGTAGCAACGCACTATGTCTCCATATGGCACACTATGGTGACATAGCAATCATGTATGTCTATACATGTTCGCCAGTTTTGTCACCATAGTAGTGTTCTCCTCAGGTATAGCACGCCACTAAGGCAATGTAGTGGTGAAATTTAACTGTGCTCCACATGCATAGTGCAATAATCACCCATACTGCACCATGCTTTAGTACTTCCAAAAGGAAATACTAAATCATGGTGCCATAGCACCATGCAACCTTAAGGATTACAAACCTATCAAATGTACAAGAGCCCAGTACTCTGTGTCACATTCGGCCATGACTCTGGAAAAATCTTTTCTCTACATTCTTCCTTTGAAAAATAAAATGTGTCTTATTTTGGGGTGTGCCTGTCTGGCCTGGAACATCCAGTCACGTGCCACTCTGGTCCAGATGTTTGGTGGCATTCATCCGTCCGTCCCTGATGTTCCGTCGAGTAGATCTTATCCTCCGGTGTAGTCTTTTCCAATCTCGCCTGCCATGACTTTGAATCTTGATCTAGTGGAGAGTCCGACCACTGGGGAGTCCCTTGATGGTGGGATGTCTATCTGGCGTTCTTCTGCGAGGCTCCACCTCCCCTCTACCTCGCCTTTACACCCAGCCTTGGAGGGTCACGACTGTTCTCTTGGCCAGATCCCCGACTGTTGAGCCACTGACTATGTTAGTTAGGACAGGCCACTCAGCCTACGTGTTACCAACCTACAATAGCCTATCTGTGCCCTGAGGCCGCCTTCCTTTCCCTGAGGCTGCCAGCCACCTAGAGGCTTAAACACCTATCTGGCTCACTGAGCCTTATACTCCAACCCCTCCAACCGTGGGAAATGAAAAATACCAACAAAAATTGCAGAAATACTCTAAAGGGGCCCAGCCGCCCCTTTTCCCTGGCTCCCTAGTCCTTATTACTAAGGCCAATGTTTATACACGAACGGACTCTGTTTGGCCGTGTATGTGGTCATAGTAGCCTGCAAGCTTCCCCGCTCTCCTTCTCCCTCGTCACCCAGCCTTTTGTTCCGCTGCACCCTCTGTGCTCCTCTTGCGGGTGTTTTCCTAGCCCTACCTATGGAAAGGGCTCAATGCCCCAGAGGCCATGCTTCGCAGCCCTTCCCTCTGCTCTTTGCTTCCGGCTCCCTCCCGGTGTGTGTCGTCAGTTCTCCCAGGGCCCTCAACGGTCCCACCTGGTCAGGTGTCTGGGGTGTGTTGGGCTCTCCCACTTCTCTCTGGTGGCTGTTGGCGCTGGGATCTTCCTGATCCCCCCTGATCTTCGGTCCAGGTGCCCGGCCTTGAGGAGCCGCCTCCGACTTGTGGTTCCCTTCCCCGCGGCCAGCAGCGTCTGTCTTGCTGTAGGCTCCGCAGCTTCCTCTCCCACTGGGAGAAGTAGCTTCCGGCTCCTCTCTGCTCTGCAGGAGCTCGGGGAAACCTTCTCCTGCCAGTGCACTCACCGGCGTTGGTCTCCCCCTCTCCTCCATGCCGGCAGCCCTCTTTATTTCCGATGGCCAGCAATTGCGGCTGACGTCAGCTGCCGGCCACAGCTGTATAAAGGTGCGACTAACGAGCCGCATGGGTCCCTCCTCTGTCTCTGGCTCCACTGTGGGTCCCGCTGTAGGTAAATATTTTTCTTTTTCTTTTTTTTCATTTCTTTTTGGGGTTTCCTGGTCCCCGGGTTCCCCCCTGGCTTTTTGGGGACCTCCCTTCTGTTCCTCCCTGCAACATGGGGCATGTGGTATTAGAGAAAATATGGTATTCTTGTGTGGTAATTGCTCAGCTCAACATATAATCTTACTTTTTAGCAAAATGGCTATCTCGAACAGTAAGCTCAGAATGGCTGCTAGTAATTAAAGGTGATAATGTATATATTTCACAGGTTATCTATGTTGACAAATACTTCTTGTCTTATGAAGTTTTATGCTGTTGAGGAGATCTGAATTTTACACCAAAACATTGCAGAGTGATGCTGTGTTTCTTGATTTGGGTTTACCTCCTCAGGCATAGCACCTTATATCCTTTTGAATTCTAACACTACACCACAAGTGTTTGCAAGTCCTCCACTTTTGTGTCATAGGAGAGTAGGGCTGGAAAGGACCTAACAAGATCATCTAGTTCAGCCACCACACTGAAGGCAGAATCATCTCTGACTAAACTGGCCCAGCCAAGCGTCTGTCTAACTTGCTCTTGAAAATTTGCAGAGATGGAGATTCCACCACTCTCCAGGTAACCTGTTCCAATGCTTGACCAGCTTCATAGTTAGAAAGTTTCTAAATTTCCTGTGCTGCAGCTTAAGTTCATTGCTCCTAGTTTTGTCCCCTACAGCCATTGAGAAAAGCCCATCTTCATTCTTTCTATACTTGCCTTTCAGATCCTTGAACCCTCAGTCTTCTCTTCCCCAGACTAAATACCCCAACCTCTTTCAGTCTTTCCTCATCTGCAAACTTGATCAGGAAGCTCTCTATTTCTGCATCCATCCAAGTCATTAATAAAAATATCAGAAGGGACCTCTGTGGAACCCCACTTGAAATCTCCTGTCATGACATAGATCATTTATAGTTACCCTTTGCTTGTAAGTATTCAGCTGATAATGTAACCACCTAATAGTAATTCTTTCTAGCTCACATTTCTCCATTTCTTCATTTTTATTTTATAATTGTTCTGTTCTGAAGACAAGTAGTTGCTTTGCTAGGTCTCCATTGGTAGCCTACGAGAGGCACAATTGCACTAAGCTCAGGCAACCCCATTTAAGGCTGACGTACTATCAAGGAATAAAAAATAGAATGGCTAAAAATGGTGGGAGAGAAGCAGCAACATGAAATGGGGACATGGTGTTATATGATATAGTAGGAGAACGGAAATGTTAAATTATGCAGAGAGTAGACATGAATCAAAACAGCAGATATGGGAAAGGTTGATTTAATATGTTCTTGGCTTTTTGTGTACTCTATAATTTATATAGAAATTTTTGTGTCATGGATAAAACATGGGGGTGAACCATTACAATTCAATAAAGATAAGCTTGAAGCCCAACCCCCATTTTGTTTTTTAATAGCATTATTTTTGTCACTTCTTAAAACTGGTGACAGATTTTGAATGTTGTATCTTTTGTTGAGCCACAAATAATACTGATCCTACTCTGAGCTCCTTTCAGCTGCTTAGATGCATTTACTGTTTTTCCATAATATACTTTGTATACACATTTTTCCATTCTGATTACAATGAATTTTCTTCTGTAGTTCTTTCCATTAATGTTCAAGGTCAAGGCCAAGTGCCGGAATACAAAAACTACCAAGAGAATGTCTCATATACCATCTCATCCTGGCATACCTCACAAAATCTGCTATAACGTGTCTACATTTGAATAACCCTTCTTTAGCAGTTGCATTGAGATCTATGAGATCATGATGTCTTTAGGCCTTTTTGAAAAACTGTGATATCAAAGGTTGTTTCATTCAAATAAAGAGAAAATAAGAATTAAAGGCTAGATCATAACTTGGACATCCCAGGTATGGCAAGCGAACATGGAAGAGTAGCATCCCCTCTTCCTCCCTCACATCTTGAATCTAGACACAAGTGAGTAAGTGCATGCCATACACCCATTTCCTTGTTCCTCGGAGCAGGTTGGCATTGAGTGATTAAGGAATGGGTTGTGGCTGGCTCCATTACTCCTCTCTGCTTCTCACAGTGGAACAGCTGAGGCAACATCAAGGATACAGATGGGGGTAATCATTTGCAACTGGTATTGCAAATTACCTTCCAGGAGCAGTGTAGGAACAGAGAGGAAACTGTAGCTGCCTATTTAGAATCCTTTTCATGGGATGCTTCTGTGGCAGGTCAGTCATTTACTGTAGGCTCTTTTCAACTGTGCTTTTGCAGTAAATTTCTCTCTTTATTTTACCCATCTGGTGAAGATGGAATTGCAGGGCAGGTACAAAGTTTGCCAGCAAATTAAAAAAGTAGTTTGAATCAAAGATCATTTTCTCTGAGAGTCTGGATACAGAAGGGGCAGGCAGTGAAAACGAGAGACAGGTGTAACTTATGTACTTGCCTCCTATGCAGAATTTAATTAAATAATTGTTCTTTGCCTTCATAGTTGGAACAGAAGCCTGAGAAGCAACAAAGATATCTCAGAGTCACACACATGCAGAAACCGTTCTTGGTTTAAAAATTCTCACTGCCCTAAAATGCAATTTGTTTCTATAGATAATAATATGTTCTAGGCATTCCTACCATTTGCAAATCCTCTGCCATTTCAATTGTCTTCCTTTCCTCCTTTCTTATGGAGATTTTTTAAAATTTTATTTTCTGGTCTACTGCTTTCCAGTAAAAAAAAATATGAAACAAGATTTTGCACATAGCAGCATCAGTAGCAGTAATAAAGAAAGGAAGAGAAAGATTTTGAAGAAGTGTTGTCTTACAAAGAGTACGGATAAGTTAAAGGGAGATATAGTCTTTTTTAGGGATCAGTGAAAGACAAATATAGTAGTCTTCCTTAGACTGACTTTACAAATTTTTTTTTTGCTTCATCATTGTATTAAATACCAGCTACATAAAAATATGTATTTTAAGGAAGTTTTGAAAATAACTAACATAAAATATCCTAAAGCCATTAAAGAGTTACCCACCCATTTTAATATATATAGGAAGCACTCAGCGGTGCTACTCTATATTTGCATATCAACGAAAGAATAGACCCATTTCTGTTCTTGTCTCAGTACTTTTATGATCCTCATTACCATAATTTTCACTACCTCATAATAATTAATTATCTTAATCAGTAATTCATCTGTGAGGAAGGATAATTATAATCCCTGTGCTCCTGAGCTGTGGGGTAGAGTAAGAGATTTGTCCAAGTTCACGTGTGAAGTTTGTGACTAAACCAGGAACTGAGTTCAGGTAGAGTCCAGGCCTCTCTACCACTACCGCCTTTGGGCTATAGAATAAATATTACATAGGTACATGTCTGCATATTTAAATTAGCAGAGCTACAGACAAGAGTAAATCCCAAATCACAAGATTACACCATTATGGGAAAGAGTTGCTGAATCACTACTGAGCTATTGGATAGCTTCCTAGAGGCAAAGCAGCCCATGGGTTTACTTCTCATGGCTGTACAGTGGATTAAGCAGTAGCTTGTAAAAAAATTGGATATTTTAGACCCTTTGGTGGTGCATGTTCTTCTCCCAGTTTGTTTATATTCTTGCAAATTGTTTCTGTTTCACTATTACTTCCCTACAATTCTTAGACTGGTCATCTGGCATTTTCCCCCTAAACAGTGATTGAATAGCTGAAGCTTTTCATTAAGGGAATATGAAATGATCAATAACAATGAATATTTCCAAACTACATTCCCAAACCTTGTGAGATTCACAAATATCATCATCAAAACTGATAATTCCATGAATTTCCTGAGGAATATGCGGTATCTTTGTATGAACTGTAATGAGTCAACTTTAAGTAGCTTGCTTCTGTTCTTGAACTTACCTGCTTTTGCTTAAAATCAGTCCAACTGATGCTAAAGAAAGAGTGCACACAGGAAAATGAGCTACAAATACCCAGAGGTGGATCCAGGCAGTGTACGGGTGCACTTGTACCCTACTTTGGTACTTTGGTCCATCCAAAGTTTAAAACCAACTGCCTGGCAAAGGCAGCAGCATTTCTAGTCAGGCAGAGCTGAAAAAGTTGCTTGACTTCATGCTTCATTATAATCTACCTGATCCCTTCTAAATTCTTCCATAGGTGCTAATGTCCCTCTCATCTTTTCAATGGTCTTGACATTCCGCCAGCCAAGGTATCCTTTGTTCTGCAATTCTGTTGCCCATTGACTGTTCCTGGTAATGAAGCTCCTATTTCACCGCATTACAGATTGTTTTTAACTCATTCAAATGAAGTTATATATTTTTTGCGTCAATATTAAACTGAATAGTGCAGCCTTAGGTCCTTAGCATATTAGTAAAGCTTCTAGTTTATTTTTAACTAGAGAAAAATATGTGGGGGGGGGGTTATACATGATGGTACATCTCACCATCTGTACCCCCCTTTTCAAAATTCTATATCCACCCATAAAAATACCTATTCTTTCTTTCTAGATATGTCAACAATTGCTAAAAGGTTATATGGGTCTCTTAGCAAGAGACTATAAGAGGCTGTATGAGAGACTATAAAAGTCAGTCCCTGATTGCATTTATTTAGATGCTTCATAGTAAAACAAAAGGAACAGAAGTAACCTGACTTCCCTGGGGGAAAGTAAGGGAGAGGTGGGAGCTGGATCACAAGTCTACAATGGATGGGATAATCCTTCTAATAATCCTTCATTGAAGAGATGTGTGCATGGTCAACACATAACAATTTCCCCTCTCTGGGGTGTCAGCAGAACCTTTGCCACAAAACCTTTGCCACAGGCCATTATCCTTTAAGCTAAAGAAGTAACTCTGTTATCTAGCAGCAGTAGCCAGCCCTTATCCACCAGGGAGGCCTGACATACTTAGTTTGTTACTCTTGGATTTATTTATTACTTTTAGTACTGTAACACCATTTCCCTCCTTCATAGTGATCTTGTCACTTGAGGAAATAGTTCTGTCTACTGGTGCTCTCTTTTGGAATAAATTGTCCATACATAGAGTTTCATCTCTCAGCCACAGCACTGTACTAGCAATAGTGTGGAACCACTTTATTTCAGAGGGATAATTGAGTGAAATCCACATGGAGGAGGAAGATTTCCTCTCTGGGCTTGCAGTCTGCTGGGGAAAGGGAACTGCTGTTACATCCTTTATGGGGTATCACCTCCTCTTCTTCTGTGTCAGTCCTGTTCAGATGGTTTATGCAAAGGAGAGAAAAAATCCACTTCTTCCCTGTACCTTGTGGGATGCTGTGCCCCAATAGGGGCATATGTAGGATAGCATAGAGGGAGTGTAATCAAGTGCACTTATGGAATATGTACTAGGAGAAAACATTCCTTGAATCTTTTCTGTCTTCACCCTTGCACATATAGTGCAGGAGTAACTGGACCAGGCACAAGCTAGCTGCAAACTCACACTAAAGGAACTGCAATATTAGCTAGACCTGTTTCAACCTGTTACAGACCTTTTAGTTTTCCTCTATACATCTTTGAGATATACACAAATACACTCTTGTCTACACATTCATTAATGCACCATAATTATGGCATAGATGTTCAGTGCACATAAACCAGTTTGAAAATGGCTGAAACTGGTTTGAGATAAACCAGGTTGAATGGTAGTATCAGACTTAACTGATTTGGGTCAAACCCATTTATGCAATGTCTGCCCCAGACCCCTTGTTGATTTAAGATAAATCAGATTCCCCCAGCATCCCGGCATACTATCTAGGCTGGGTGGGGTTCTCTACTGTACAGAAGGGCTGGCCCCTCCCCTGTGCTCCTTGGCCAGAGCTTCGGTAGAGACTTGCAGGCACAGAGTGTCTGCCTGACTTCTCCCTGCTAAGCAGGGATAATTCCTCCTACACCTCTGCCTTATGCAGACACCTCTGCATGAGCTAGCAGGCCATATGCTGGTTACAGTGTGTGCTGTGGGAGACGACAAAGGCAGACAGGCTTTTTGGAGCTAATGTCCTTCCTTGGAAGAGCTGTTTAAGAAGAGCTCCATTAGTTAATGGAGAGAGGCTTTGTTTTCTTAATGGGTTGATAAACACTGAGTTAGGAGTGATAAATGTTACCTGCTGGGCTGCTCAGGAGGAGGGGCGGGGAAATTATCAGAGTGTCCTGCCAGAGCTTGGCCACATCCCCTCAGCTCAGCCCTGTGGAAGTGAATGGAGGGCTGCTCTAGCACCCCCTGGCTTCTAACCTTAGCCATTGCTGGCATGTGCCTGAATTTTTTCAGTCCAGAGGGGATGTCTGTGCAGTTACAAAGTGATTTAGTCTAGCCAGGTTAGACTAACCTGCAAAGTTGAATCAATTCAGGCTCAGGCTTTTTGAATGTCTGTCCCAAGCCTATGTGGTTAGTTCAAGGTGTTGTCTCAAGGTTTCAGATGCATGCCTGTTCTCTGGCTGCTTGATCTTACTATGAGAATTGACTGTCTGCTTTGCAAAGTGATGCATTTAGGCTGCTTTCTACTTTACTATGAAAGTAGTTTGTTAGACGACAAACAGTATGTGGGTCTTGAGAGCTGCTGTTTTGATGTTGCCTGTAAGTAGAGTAGACATCCACATACTAGATCTCTATCTTTTCCCAATCTCATTTATACTTATATCCTTATATATAATATATTTAACATATTATGGAATTGGTAGAACGTATTCTGATAAAGTATTTTTTCTTTGGAATACTTCAGTTTATCAAAAAAGGAAAAAATCTATGGTGATATTGATTTTGACAAAATTTGGTATAAAGGAATCATTTCACTAAATTTACACAAAACATTTTGATCTTTTGGGGAAGGTTTGTTTTAAAATGTATTTGAAGTTATATTACAAAGTAAAACATACAATTTTTGAAATGTCAAAATGAAATGGTTTGCTATTCTTGACATGAAAAAAATCAATTAACTTAAAATGATATTTTTTTCAAAAATGTAATTTGCAGGAAGCTTTAAAGTTCTTTTATTCCTATTTGGAACAAAAACACACTTTTATTAAACAAATTTTAGTTCTTGGACAGTTCTACACTTATACCAGAATATGCTTGAAAATATAATAGGCAAGATCACTAGTATGAATAAGAACTAATTTCTTAAAAGGAAATGAATAGATATCTAGGTATAATAATGTGAATTCTCAGTTCACATAGAATATTATATTCATGAAGAGTAAAATTCAGCTCCCTTGTGCTAAGCAATAGTTTTTCTCTATAAGCAGGTCCATTGCTCTCAATTACCAGTCAGACTGATCAATGTTACAAATGTCCATGCTTAAATTTTCATTAAGTAAAGGAGACTTTACTTGGAAAGAAATCTTTAATTTCCTTTTATATGAAGTATTAAAAAAAAAAAAGAATTCACTCTGTTTTGTCACTTGTCCCCTTACCATTTGGTTAAAAATACTGCCAGATTAAGTCCCTGCAACTAAAAAATGTTCGAAGCATTGAAATACAACATATTTTGAGAGGTACCAATGTTCAGCTTTTACAAGAGACTTTCAAGTGAAAAATATTTGCTTGATTTGATGTAAATTATTGACTGGAATTTGGCTGTGAAGATAAAATTACCAGAAGTTTTCAGAAATCGAGACACAAATGAAGTTTTTAGACTGAAAGTTAGAAACGTTATACCATGTTAATAATACACAGCAAGTATATGAAACTATCTGTTTTCCTTATTTTTCCTTATAAAATAAATTCCATGGTATTCAGTAGACCTTCCAGACATTGCATCTCAGGCAATGAAAATTGTTCTTTTTTCTGCCTTCATTCTCGTAACATCATCTTAGGTTCATTATATCCCTCCTATTGCTGATGTACAGTATGTGGCAATTTTAATTTATTTGCAGCTCATTCTATCTTTTTATTTTGGATGTTTCAGCATGTAGGAAATAATCCTGATGTAATTTGGTAAATTCTTCAGAAGAGCTGGTACTGTTTGCTGTGAATGCAGGGGGACTTAATATCACATGCAAGTGAAGTGATATATTTTATGCTCATGGCAACTAACCTTTGTGCTAGAGTAACATTTTCAACCCTCTAAGGCTAAGTGCAGACATTCAGGGATGGGGTCAAGAGGCTAGAGAGCGTTAAAAAGGGCAACCTGACCCAAGGTAAGTTGGGATGGGGGGCTCACTGAGGGAAATAGGGGGGTGGCAAGCAGGCTTGAGAGGGGTCAGGGGTCTGTGAGGGGAATCGGAGAGGAGGGGGACAGGCAGGATCCATAAGAGCGATTGAGGGGCTGGTGGTGTCCACAGGAGGGATTGGGGCATCTGATGGTGTCCACAGGGGTTGCTGGGGTCCAGGAGGGTTTGGTGGAAACAAGGAGACTTGCAGGGTCTGTGGGGGGTTGGGGGGCTTGGGGAGAACCAGGAGCCATTTTTAGCCCCCTGACCCTTCCTCCTGGCCAACGTTACCTCCCCATCCCTCCCACCATTCTCCCCATCAATACTTATTTTTTTGGCTCCTGGCAGAGGTGAACACTGAGAAAACTGGAACCTGGAGAAGCTTGCAGAATGGAGTGGTTGTGGGGAGGGTAGATGGCCTACATGGGGAGGAGGCAGGGGTGGAGGGCTAAAAATATCTCAGTGCCAAGGGGTTGAGTAGGAAAAGCACAGCCTTGGGGTAGGGCCAGTGGCTGGGCTTTCCCAGCCCTGGGGCTTTGCAGGTAACTGTACTAAAGTTTGATGCGCTGGTCTAACCTTGATTGATTATGTCTGAGTGTACATTGATCCAGGTCTGTCTTAGACTGGGTTCCACCATATTTAGGTCAGTTTATGTGCACCGAACTTCCTTACAGTTATGGGCGTAGATTGATTTCTGATTACTGAGACCAGGTCTGAGTATAAGGGCCATATCTTGGTGAACTAAGTTAGATCAGGTGGCTATTTTAAACCTGATCTAACCTGTCTCTAACCTCCCTAGATGGCAGCACTTAGCGTAAGTGACTAATTTCCTAAATTCATACTTGCATCGTTTCATAGCTATTAGGGGCTGGAAGGGACCTTACAAATCATTGGGTCCAGCCCCCTCCTGCATTTGGGCAGGAAAGACTGTTGAATTCCAGTGTCAAAAAGCAGTTAAGGGCCTTTAGGCTCCTAAATCATGTAGAGTAACTTGTTTGAAAACTGTACTATTCAATAACACCTAAATGTCTTTTTAAAAATTTGCTCTTTCCTTTCCCCAGCTTCCCTTTTTAGATGACGGGTACTATTTTTATCATAATGGCATCGCGAAGGCCAGGAGAAGACGCAGTCTTCAGCACAAGCTACTTTTGGAAAAGGACATTAGGGTAAGCCTTTCCCAATTATTTACTCGCCAGCATAATTTCTGTCTCAGCAAATTTCGCCGTATGGGATCAGATCACTAAGAAGTCTAAACACAATTAATTCCACGTATAACTCAAGTCCCTGCAACTAAATCACAGCTGTGTGATTGCTTTATAAAAATTAAAACAAATTTAGTCTTGATTTTAATCTAACTCCAAGAAACTCAGTTAATCTTCCCAAGCCTGATTGTATCACCTTTACTTACATTGGGTGCATCTACACATGCCCTTTAATGTTGACTAATTAGCTCTGCAGTAAATCATCACAGTCTACATGTACAACCCTATAAGAGTGTAATAAACTAATTAACTCTGCTGTAGGATAGTACTGCCTGACACAAGTACTATTCTATGGTGGAGCACTTATGTATGTTCAAATGCACGTGTTGACTGTGACCAGGGATGGCTGGGGCATGAGGGTGCTATAGTGCAGGGGCTGCCTGTCAGCTAGCCCTACACCGTAGCACCCTCATACCCTAGACAACCTCTCTGCCCCGCCAGTGCCATCACCTGGAGCTTGGGGCTGACCCACTCTGGGCTTCCTGCTCTGGGCAAGCTGCTCCTGGTCACAGCATCATCATATGCACCCAGGACTTCCCTGGTTTGAATTGCTGCGCTCCTGGGCACGTGTGAAGACACTGCGCCTGGGAGCAGCTGACACCAGTGTGAACTGCATTGGAGTTTAATTAGGTGCATTAATATTATGTGTCAATGTGCCCACTGAGGAATACTTTATTCCATTAGCTGTCTCAGTGCAGATGGTGAGCTCCAAATATCACATTTCCAACATGAACAAAGGTAGGTGCACCCTCAGCCTATTTTACCTTTTTCTGAGAAATTCTGGTCCCATTTGCAAATGAATGGTTGATTTTTAAGGAGCAGCCCCCCTTTCTAATCATGTCATGGGTCAAATGAAAATATCCTTTCCATAAGGTGGTGGCAGCAGCAGCTTCTTCCTTAATTCCTCTTCACAGTTTATCCTCTGTGTAAAGGAGGAGTACCTGAGACCCAGCTTCAGGTAGCCTGGCTGAAAGGCTGGCAGCAGCTGCAACTGGTGAGTGAATTAGGATGTCACAAAGAGGCTTAAAGCTCCAGAACCAGAGAGCAAAGGGAGGAAAGGGGAGGTCGTGTTGAGGGAGAAGTACAGAACATTGATTGCTCTCTCAGGGCCTAAGGACAGACTGCAGGGTTGGTTTATCTGTCTGTTGTCTGGTTTGTTTTTGTTTCTATGGGGCCAAATTTGAGATGGAAGCTGGGTGAGCGACCTCTAAAACAAAATTATTGCCAGCCTAGAGTGGAACCAGACAGTACGGAAAAATCTTTGCTGACCAAAGAAAATAGCACCTCTCAGCAATCATGTTATGAAAGCAAATCAATGAGAAATGTATTCCCTTATGTGCTGCAAACTATCCCCATGGGTGTGGGAAAGAGAAGTAGACAATTAACTTCCCCCTGGTTATTTTTATTGTCTTGTTCAGCACTAGCAATAGAGCACCTATGAACATTTGAAGTGAACAGGATTGGGGGGGGGGAGGGGATAAGTTAAATAAAGCAGAATCTGCCTGCTGCTGCTGCTGCTGCTGAAGTGGGAAGCAAGGTTAGAGGATTCTCAGCTTATTCTTCACATCTCCAGGAGAGTTTTTGAAAGTGATCTGTAGTTCAGATAAACCAAAAATTTGGCACTCCTTCCAAATGTAGTCAGCCTCTGACAGCTGGCAGGGACTGCTACATGTAACGCTTTTGTTAAAATCATGCCACTCTTAACTGTGTTCCCTGTAAATGGGAGCTCTCTTGCAGCATCAGTCAGCTGTGCAGCATGGCCCAAATTTAGATGGGTGAATAGCACTTGTGAAGAGAGCATACTGTCCTTCTCAGCATGCTCAGATCAGTCTGTTCTGGCCACTCTTGCTCTGGTATGATCTTGTTCCATCTGGGTAGGTGTATCATTTCCTTGAAAGTCTGAAATGTTAGTTGTACTAAAAAAATGATTACTGAAGGCCATCTGTGCTCCTGCTGGGTTGGCCCCACTCCCCAGGATGTCAGGGAGGGGGAAAGGAGGCAGAAAAGCCCTGGACCAAAGAGCAGGTAAACTCTCCACCCTCAGAGGTGTTTAAGACCTGGGTAGACAAAATGTTGGCTGAGATGATGGAGTTGGGGATGTTCCTGCTTGGAGCAGGGGGTTGGACAAGATGTGATCTCCTGAGCATTCTTCCCACCCTCATTTTCTGTGAAGGAAGGTCTCCGCAGCGACCCAGCAGCCTGCATGCACTGTTGCCTCCCGGAGAAAGAGTGGGATCGTGCTCTTCTTAGCACTTGTGAGACCGCAGCTGGAGTACTGCATCCAGTACTGTGTCCCCTTCTCCTGTGCCCCCACCCCCCCTTTTAGCACAATAGCTTGGTAATTAGGGAACTTGCCCAGGGAATGGGAGACCGAAGTCCTAGCTCTGCTCCCTCTACCCAGTGGGAGTTTGAATTTACATCTCCCACTTTCCAGAAAAGAACAGGAACAGGGACCAGAACCCAGGATACTTTCCCTTCCAGGGCAGTGCTTGTGTCACTGAGCCACATTCCCTCTGGTCTGCTCATTTTCTGGCCCCACATACCTTCCCACTTGGCTACCCAGTGAGCAGAAGAGTGGACAATGCTCTTTGTACTGCCTAGTGGTTAGAGTAGTTTTTTGGGAAGCAGGGAAATGCAGGTTCAAATCACCTGTGGGTGATGAGAGAACCAAAAAGTGAAATGGCTCTCATCTTCATCCTTCTTTCTCCTTACATCATGTACCTTTGGGGGATGGAGGGGGTGTGTTTACATGTGCATATTAATGGAATGCAATAAACTCTGGTGCATATTGCACCGGAGTTTATTGCTCTCAGGTGCCATGTTTACACATGTACCTGGGACCACAGCACTTTGAACTGGGTT
Organism: Alligator mississippiensis; assembly: GCF_030867095.1. NCBI lineage: Eukaryota > Metazoa > Chordata > Crocodylia > Alligatoridae > Alligator > Alligator mississippiensis. Next base: position 218,101,537 of record NC_081824.1, on the reverse strand, counting down.
GGAGCAGCCCCAGCTGGCAGGGGCCTGGGGGCTAGCTTGCCATCCCAGGACTGCTCCAGCTCGGCTCATCATGCTGCAGAGGGACTGGAGCACAAGGTTGCTCCAGTGTGGGGCTAGCCAGCAGGTAGCCCCCGCATGCCCTAGAGCACCCTCATGCCCCAGCCAACTGTGTCAGCATCTACATATGTGGTGCTGTGGAGTAAAAAACTCTATAGCAGGATAATAGTGTATTTGTATTTGCAAGTACTACCCTTCTGTGGAGTTAATTCATTTCCTGTGACTTAATAGCCCTGCACATGTAGGTGTGAGACATTTACTGCAGAGGTAATTAGTCTACTCTGCAGTAAACATCTCATGTAGATGCGCTTGTGGTGTAGGAACTAAAATCTGCATACATGACCAGCAATTCCATTACTTTCCCATCTAAAGGTTCCTGATATTCTGGGGATCTCTTAGTATTCAAGCATCATGTCCACTTGCTCCTGGACTGCTTTTCTAAGACTGCCACCTGGGACACATGTTAGTATTTGGATATTTGTGACCCAACTCCCTGTCTGCCCACTTTGTGAGTTACCTTTCCACTCTGCAGTTAACTGAGATTCCACAACTCATTTCATATAACCTACTGAACAGTCATCAGACAGCAACAACTTTCACCCCCTACCCCCATTCCTAAGACTAATGGAAAGAAAAATCCTCAATTTATATCTAAACTGTCCACTATTTATATGCACATGCATTAAAAATAAAGATATAATATACAGGATTCATCTGTTAATAGGCAAGACAATGGCTGTGTAGCTCTATAGTTGATACTTGTATTTCTTAAAGCATTTGTTTAAATCTCTGTTCCTCTCAAGTTGATGCTACTGCCCTTAGTGCCACAAAGGTGGACAAAACAGCTTTATACTTGTTGCACTGACTACCTTTAAACTGTTAGACTTCGTAATGTGACTATAGGTCAGTAGGGATAGTTGAATCAGATTTAAGCTACATCTCTGAGCGGCTCCATTGTGTGTAAGATCTTTGGGGTTCTCAGTGTGGGACCTTTCCTGAGCATTTTTTGACTTCCACTGCCTCCTGACTGCTGTTATTCCTGGCACAGTCTATGGAGCATAATGACGACAACTGTACAAACAGCTAGCTTGCTCTATCCCACTGAATTGTAGTAATGTAGGGCTATCAATAAGGCCTGACCTTTTTAGAATTCTTGGTTTTCTTTCATTTTCAAAACTGAAACACATTCTGACATTATTTTGCTATGTCTCATTCTTTCCCATCTCTTAGTCATGTTTGATAGAGTCGTTGACATTTCCCCTGCTGGCCCTCCTAGCTATATTTTTTCTTTTGTCTGGGCTAGTATCCCAGCTCTTCCAACATTGCAAAATAGCTATATAAGTTAGTCACTTTTTATTATACATTTTGAATGCAAATAAAATGAGCATGCTTTTATATCAGGGTCAGAAGAACATTAAGTCTCGAGCCATTCTCATATCTAAGAGCAAATATGAATAGCACTTTACGTTTGAACTTCAACAATAATTTCTGCTGCAGATAATATACCTAAATGTAATGGTGCCTTCATAGGCCATTCACCCTCACTTTTACATTGGCACAAATGTCAGTGCTGTCACGGTTAATAAATTCAACACATGAAACCAAAAATAAAATGCTAATGTTGTCAGTGTAGCCAGAAAGCAAAGCAACTGCATCTCAAATGCCCTAGGTCCGCTGAATCTCTGATGAGCCATTCTGATTAATTCTATAATTGTTTGTCTTCTTACCTAAATTTTGTAACGAAGAGTCTCTCAGTCTGAGCTGCAGCAATATTAGGTATCTTTATCAGTTTAAAGAGATTACAATTCCTAACTAATTTTAATTATTAGTTGAAATGCAGTACAGATGCTCATTCAATTAATTAACATTCTTTAATCAAGAAGGTCCCTTGAGAAACTATGTCAGTTTTTCAAGAGTCCTTGGAGACAGGCAGTAGTATGCTACTGGAAACAGGTTACTGCATAATCTCCATATCCTGCATGCAACATGTCTTTAAATCACTTGGAAAAGATCTGTTGTGTGAAATGAGCTGTATGTTTGGCACACAATAATTTTGAAAGATGCTGAATATATTCAATGTTTAAATGAGAGCAGTCCCTGCTGACAAGTCAGTGAAGATCAAATGTGTACTAGGATGCTTTCACAGAGTTCCAGTAAAAATTGAATCTCTGTTCTAAGCAACAAACTCAATGTCATTAATTTGGGATTAGTTATATTAGTATTGAGCAACTTTGAAGCAGTAGCTTCTCTAGCAACTGACAATATATCTAACATTGTCAAATAATGTGTTACAGCAGCAGACTAATAAAGATAAAAAGTATACACATGAATCCCCAAAGCATTTACCTTCATCATGATATTTTCAATATTCCTTGTTCTTAGAATAATAAGTACCACAATAAATGTGATGGTAATGGTGTGGTTTCATGTGTTGAAGGGTAATGGTAGTTTCCAACGGTAAATTTTCAAATACTGTTTCTTAGAGAGAAAATACTATTTCCTAGAGAATAATAAAGATTTCAGGACGATTCTTCTTATGATCCACTATCTTGACATGATTTAAATTTCCATCAATCTCCCTTTGGAACCAGGAAACTTGATTCCTGCTCAAATGCAGCTTTGGATCAAGGGGGATTTGTAAACAAGTCCATTCAACCCTTTTCCATGTATGCAAGAGAAAAAAAAATCTTGTATTACACGACTGGAATCCTCATTTTGGCCTAGTGCCTTGGCTTTGTGAGTTAACTTTAGACATTATAGACAACTGAAGCATGACTTTTAAGCATGCTTATTTAGAGTCTGGTGAAGTTAAGATACCCCCAGTGCATTGCCTTTGCCAAAACTGAAGGGGTCACTGCTTCCAGGCTGCTCCAAGGGAGACAGTTGGCAGGAAGGAATGTATACTTCCTTAATGTTAGCATGTGTGAAATGCAGATGAGTAAACTTTGCTTAGAAAGCCTTAGTTCTTGAATGGCTTGTCTTCCTGTGTGTGGCAGGACACTGTTGGTGCCTGCTACTTGAAGGGCCGAGCCAAGCAGCCAGCAGGTGATTGATTGTGGCATCCATTTTAGATCCCTGGCTGCCTATATAAACAGGACAGTTCATTGCTGGCAGGCCAGGCAGTAATGTTGCCTGGCTGCTAGGCTGAATACAATATCCTGGAGGTAAGGGATGAGCTGCAGGGGAAGGATAGGAGGCTCTTGGTCCTGGGCATGACCTAAAACTGCACCCTGCTGGGAGTGGGTGGCCTGGTGGGGCTCTCAGTGGTGTGGGAGCCCCCAGGAAATGCCAGGCCAGTTATCACCCTGGTGAAAGGCAGGTTGGGGTGCCTTAACCCCAGTCCTCACCTTTGGGTGGGCCATATACCATAAGAGCAGGGTAGGCCAGGTAAGCTTCAGGAGGTGCCTAAGCCTGCTGAGGGAGTAACCCCGCAGGGCCAAACACACCTCCAGGAGCACCTGAGCCAGGAATGGGGGACCCTGATCCCTAAGTGCAGGCAGGAGGCATAAACCCAACTGAGGGACTCAACTGCCTGAGATGCCATCTGCGAGGCTTGGGCTGTGGTGTAGGGGTGAAACGAAGCTGTGGATAGCCGTCCCCCACCCCCCATATTGGGGTGTAAAATGGGCAGCCTCCTGCCTTAATTAATAACATAATTAATTACAACCAGGAGTTGCAGGTGAGACAGGTGGGTGGTATGCCCAGAGGCCGGTGGGAAACTAGCTCTGTGGCTAGTCAGGGACCCCTACTTTGCCACACTGATTTTTTTTAAAAATTAGCTGTTCACCTTTAATATAGCAATAGCAGTGTGTGTGTCATTATATCACAGGTGGTACAGGTAGCAACATCTATAGTTAAGGTGGTCTAGCATTTTGTATTATCAATAACTGGCTTCAGGTACTTATAATTTCACTGTCTGGGCTGAAACTTTCCATGCCAGGTGTCTTCCTCAGGCTCTGGGGGTTATAAAAAATCAGTAGAAACGCTCTTCCCTCCTACTAAAGTACACTGGAACAGAGAGTGTAGAAAAATTGTTCTTTCTATGCTCTGAATGTCCATCCTGCAAAGTCAAAAAATGGATGAAGAAGTAGCTTGGCTTAGAATGCCTGGGGATGAGGCAGTTTAGATCCTTGAATAAGAGCTGGGTAAAATTCCCCAAGTGAACATCTTGGTTGCAAAAATGTGGACTTGGCAACACAGACATAACTGGTAAGATGTGCACCCTGGATGCAAACCCCAGTAGCCCTGTGGAAGGTATCATTGCAGCAGTCATGGAGTTAATGTACCTTATAGCAGCTGCCATTGCCCAATGCTGCTGAATCTCATCACCACCAGGATGTGGCAACACTGAATTTGATAGCACCCTCAAGATGACACCAATTCCTGCTCCCTTCCTAAATACTGCTCTGACTCCGAGCACCTCCCAGGTTCCTGTCTCTAGCACTCCCTTAAACCTGGTGCCGAGGGCTTATGGCCTGGTTACCCACCTCTAGTTGTGCTACTGTGATAACACTGATGTTTGTTTGTTTGTTTTAATTTAGCAGAATTTTTCATTCTAAAAAAAGTTAAAATTTCAAGAAATGTCAAACATTTCCTTAACAAAGTGTTGTTGTTTTTTTAAATGGAAAACTATTTGATAGTGAAGTTTCTTTTTAATTAAAAAAAATTTGCTTGAAATCAAAATGAAATGTTTTGTTTGGGAACAAATAAAACATTTTAAAATTTGTATCAAACTTGAAAGCAAAGCAAACCTCACTCCTGAGCATTGTTCTGCTGTCACCAGATAATTGTGAATCCCACTGCAAAATATGTACTCCATCTTCTACTAACAGCTTGTCCTTATAGAAGAGATCAGTCTGCTTTACCAATGAACCAGGTGACAGTCAGTGTTGCTCCACATAATTAAATTCTGTTTCTCTAGTTTTCACTTTCAGAAACCTAGAAAAGTGTGCATATGTATGTATAATATATTAAACATACACAATGCAAAGTAAAAAATGCCAAAATAAATTTGCCTGTTTATTAACTTTTCTGACCTGTCCTTACTTTGAGTGTTTGACTTTCCAGTGTAAATGTTTCTGTATTGTAGTTTTTGTTTATGATAAAATACAGGATGCTTTCTCTGATGTTGTCTCCACAATTAAAATACACTTTAATTATGAGTAAGACTAAAATGGGAGTTACATTTGTAATGCATGCTTTCTGCTGTGCAGAATTAGGTCCTCGATGAATTATATTAAAAACTAAGTGACCATTTGCCTTTTACCCCCAAATAATTAACAAGACTGCAATTAAAGTGTGTAAATTAGAAATATATTTCATGAACTGGAAACAAATTATTTTTACCCAAGATGCTTTTCTGCTATAAAATGCTTACTAATCCTTTTATCAGGTGAAAGTCTGACTTGGCTTCTTATGTGTTTCAAAAAACCCTTGACATCCTGTCACACTTTAGCTTCTTTCATTCCTTGGAGTCTCAGAACAGCAGATATTCCCTATGCCTGAAGCAGGGTGACTGCTCCTGAAAGCTTGCAAAGAACTTTTTTCCAACTACTGAGTTGGCCTAATAAAAGATATCACATCTACCCAAAGAACCTTGCCTGGCAAAAAAACCTTTGCATTTACAGTATGGAAGAAGTGAGGATTAAGTAGCATGCAGTACCTTCATGAAAAGAATGCTGAGGCTGAAGGGAAGGGATGGGGGTGGGAAAGCAAAGGAAAGGTTTCACATAACTATGTTCCTCTAGTAGTAAGGCAAACCAGGAGCAGCAATTTAATGGTGCTTTTAATATTTTGCCTGCATCAATATTTTAAAATACTGGAAGCCCTCATTTTTAAGCAAAGAGCTAAATATTAGCTAGAGTTTCTCGGGTTTTGCTGTTGTTAGAGAAATCGGAGAAAATAATCAGTTATACCTAGAGAAACATGCTTCCACAGAAGTTTCTTGGCAAGGGTGTTGCTATTTTGCTTCCAAACTATTGTTTTCCAGATGTACTTACAGGAAAGCAACAATCCTGATTGCTTTTGCTCCCTCTCTCTCTGATATTTCTTGCTCTCCTTTCTTTCTTTTCAAGGGAAGTCTTTGCCTTATTATTCTGCTCTATCTCTTGTTTTTTCTTATGGAGGATTTTTCTGGAGAGGAGCAGGCTATCTTGGGATGGCCTTATTATGTTGCAGACACACAGTCCTCTACAAAAGATCATAAATAATTAAGCAAGGTAAAGCCATTTAGGTCTCTCTTTCACTGATCACAGTATGATGCATCCAGATAGCTGGAGAGCATGGTTCGTGCAAAAGGCAGCTATGTTAGAGGAGATGCATTAATAACTCACTATATTTTCCATGCCAAAAATCTATTATTATGCTAACAGCAAGTTGATGAGTTGCTTTCCAAAAGTCCAGCCAGTTGCATGGCTCAAATCCTCTGCTTGTGGTATCGTTGGGTGAGTGTATCAACACTTGTCAACAGGTTTAGATGGCTTCCTTACTTCTGTCCACAATAATGTCTGTTGGATGAAGAAGCCACGGATCTCTACCTCTGGCAATATCTAGCCCTCCCCTAGAGCTGCAAAGGCATGGTTACAGGACAGATGTAGGGTGACTGGAAACAAGACTGTTTGTGGAAGCAGGCACACCCTTCAAAAGTACATCAACCTGCTGGTGAAAGATTAGCACACTCCCATATGGGATATCAAACCTCTCTAGTAGATAATATCATGATATGGGCAGGAGAAGAATCATGTGGCTTTTAGCGTGCAAACACAGCAAACAAAATCCATCTTTCCTCTCGGCCTGTGTTACTCCCTAAATTTGTTTTAATTGTTTTGTTTGCTTGAGTGCCCGTCCCATTATCATGCAAGTTACTTGGCATTCAGATAATGACTAAAACACAGATGTTCCCATCTACCTAATTGCTACAAGAAAACAATGGGATTTCCTTTGTTTTAAGAATTAAAAAGAAAGCTTAAATTCAGCCTTCCACTGTGAGACCTTACTGTTTTGTTAACAAATGTTTTAAAAGTGAACACAAGTTTGAAACATACCTGGCTCTTACTCCATTTCTTAGATACATGCATTTTTTGGTTAGTGGGGTTTTTTTATTGTTTTTTTTCTTGTTGTTGTTGCTTTTGATGGTGGTAAATAGAGCCTTTAATTTAAGGACCAGGAGTTGAAACTCAATTTATTCTCTTAAAGATTATTTTGTTTTCTCTCAAGTTTCAGATGAAACCATTTTCCTCCCACACAGTCTCTCCTGTCAGACAGCTGCCAAGATTAATACCACTCAGGAAGGAGGCTTTAACATAGAGAAGAGAATTGGGTCCATCTTCTGACATGTGTATAAAGGTGACATTGAGTTATGAATGTGGTGCCTAGATGCTGAGTGCTTTAGCAGTAAACAACCAGATCAATAACCACACAGTAGTGGTTATTGTAATGCCTTCTCTAATAGTTTAAAGGGGAGACTTCAACTGGCAAAGATGTGGAGGAAAATGGAGGGTAGGCAGAGAACTTCATGCATACATTGTCTCTTGGGGGACCTACAGATTTTGGGCACAATTTAGAGCATCCCTCAAGTTTTCCTAAACAAAGCCAGGGTTGAGGCTCAGCTGGAAAATGAGAAAGCTTTAAATGTAGAGAATCTGACCTGAGCCCTCAAGATAACCTCTCTTCAACATACTTCTATACTTAAGAACTAGCCCCTAATACTACAGTAAACTCACTCAATGATTCCCTGCCCAGTTTGGTAGATCCCTGCCTGGTGGAATGACAGCTGGTTTCCCTGGCTCCCCAAAGGCTGCCTTGTGCTATGTGCCAGTGAAATCATCACCTTTTGTTCTTATCTCCTTTTCTGTCAATAAAAAAATATATTAATTCATTTGGTGCTTGCTACTTGGCTGTAGTTGTTCTTCCCCATTTTCACCACTGCTTAGGAGCAGGAGAATCATTTGTTGCTACAAATATCTTACATGAGGGCTGCAAGAGAAGTGGGAGAGAAGCTCAGGATGGCAGGTTTGAGCAACTTTACATGTGTTCTGATGCATTCTGATTAGAACATGTCAGAGCAGGCTCGATTAATCAAGTCTGCTGGAGCATTCAAATAAGACACGTTTCAAAATGGTGGCAGGGGTTGAACAAGCTTTTGTCAAATAAGCTTCAGTTAAAGTGCCTCTGCCACCATTTTGAAATGCAGAGTGCTGAATACATGAGATGTTGTGGGTGTTTTAATTAGCGTGGCTCCTGAGAGCCAGTGTAATTAAAGCACCCCTTCCCTCTGACCCCAGAGCACATGTACAGACCCCTTTAGTACCTGAATCTGAGACATGGTATTTGAATTATAAAATCATAGAAAGTTAGGTTGGAAGGGACCTCAGGAGGTCATCTAGTCCACCCCCCTGCTCAAAGCAGGACCATCCCCAACTGGATCATCCCAGCTAAAGCTTAGTCTAGCCAGGCTTTGAAAACCTCCAAGGATGGAGCTTCTACCACCTCACTGGGTAACCTGTTCCAGTGTTTTACTACTCTCCTAGTTAGAAAATTCTTCCTTTAAAGCTGTCATATGACCCCAGCACTCTTTCCTGTCCAGGGCAGGGGGTTGGACTCAATGATCTATTGAGGTACCTTCTGACCCAACCAACTATGAAACTATGAATCTATGAAACTATAAGCTATGACTGCACTTGAAAAGGGAAAGTACTCAAAAGCACTCAAAAGCTCCTTGAAAACTTTATCTGCAAGGGCACATTTGTAATGTGAGAGTAGGATGGATCTTGAGTCATGTGGCTTCTGTGTTTTCATGGCTCTTCTCTTACCCTGCTCTTGTACATGCATGCATAGGCATGTATACACTGTAGGGAGCCAGAGGCTCCTGTTACTTTAAAGGGAAAGTGTGGCTGACTAAATTTGTTGTGGGAAGATAGTTGCACTGCAATAAGTTGCCACACAGGGCAGGAGTAAAGACTGCAAGCAGGTGGGCTGAGCTGCAGCACAAGAGAGCAGGCTGGCCATTAAACCAAACAGAAACATTTGTGTGTAGCTGGACAGCTACCTGACAGGAAGAGGTGGGTCTTTGGGGCACAAAATACCAGTGTCTGAGATCAAGTGGGCAGTGTAGCCCTGTGGGCTGCAGGAAGAGGAGTTCCTGAGGGAGGTGGCTGGAGACAAAATGGCAGACACCCAAGCACCTGAAAGAGCTTGAAGATGAAAGCTAAGAGAGGAAGCATGGCTTGCGGTGTGGCATTAACCCAGAGGAAGGGGGAACTTTAATTTGGGAGTGATTTGCTTGGGTTTCTGTTACATTTAAGGTTGACATTGGAGGACTGGGTTGTGGCTACAGGGGTGGTTAAAAGGCTGTCGGAGAGGCAGCTAGAATAATCCTGCAAGGGTCAGGCACCCCAGGGGACTGAGAAGCAAGAGAGCAGCCTTGCCTCGGTTGCTGACCCCAAGGGCCTGGAGCCCAAGAAAGGCACGGCCAGGTCCAGGGGCCCAGAGCTTGAGAAGGATGAGGCAGTGGACCTCGGTTGAGAGGCCATAGTCAGAGAGAAGGGGCTGAAGCCAGGAAGGCTGAAGCGTCAACATAGGTTTGAGGCCTGAGGGGGCCAAGTGTTGCTTTGGGGCCAGGAGGCCCCTCCAAAGTGATACCAAGTACCATCTGGAAGGCATGGTCATGATTAAAGGGGAGGATGGAGGCCATAAATACCACCCATAAGGTGACTAGTGCCCTGATGCACTATTAAGGCCAGGAGAGCCACAGTTTAGTGCCCAAGGGAGAAGGCTAAGGTGAACTGGGGTGCATGCATGCACACATACACAAACACATGCGCATCTAGCATCCCATATGTGGCCAGATCCCTAGGCTTGAGGGCTTGATTCATATGCCACTGAAGTAGACTGATCCATACCGATTGAAAGGCCTGATTCTTCTGTAGGCTTTGGATCAAGGTCTTAGTGCATTGGCCTGGTCAACATATTTTATCTAATATGTCTGTTTGCCTTCAAGGCACTTTAGAAACATTAAGGACCAAACAGCACAAGCAAAAGCAATTTCTCAAAACACAAAGCCATTGAGGTTACACTGTCCCCTCAAAACACACTCTGTATTAAAATGGGCAGATATATCAGAATATAATTAGCCAAGGAAGAGTTCCTGTATATGTAATCTTCCAAGATTACATATACAGGATAACAATCTTTCAAGATCCACCAAGTCCTCTTTGAGCCTTCTGTTCTCCAGCCTGAACAGTTACAAGTCTTTCGCCTCTCATTGTATGACCTGGTCTCTAGGCCTCTAATCGTGCTCTCTTGAGTTTCTCTACATCATTCCCCTTAAAGCCCTTTAAAATTCCTGGCTGGCAGGCAGCTGAAGCTTGAAGAATGCCACCAGGTTCCCAGGTATTCTCTGGTCTCTGACTGCCTACTACCCAAACGTTTAAAAAGTCCTGAGGCAATCTGGGACTTGAAAGGGGTATTAGGAAGTCTGAGCCAATTGCTCGTTCCCTCCCTTCCTCTTGAGAATATCCTCCCATGACAAGGAAGTTGCAGTATTAAATTCACCATTTTGGGGCTGGATCAGCCTTCTTTTTTTTTTCAATAGGACCAAAAGCTTGACTGTGTTTAAATTCCAAATGGTTTGAAATAATCTGTGAGAATACATTGAAAGAGGTCAAAGGTGGACTATAGCCTGCATATCCATATATGAAAAATCTGCCAGTCTCTCTCTCTTAATTAAGAAAGCAAATAGTCATAAAATACTCTATAACTGCCAGTGCATTTGTAAATGAATAACTTGGTTACAACATATGAAGTATATTGTCCCTTTTAGGAGGCTTTCTATTGCAAAGTAGCTGCAATATAAGGTTAATGTAGTCTGACTGCCAACACAATTGAAATCTATTCTAAACTCATTTCTTCATATATTTTCTCTCTTTTTTATGTCCTTGTGACAAGGCATTTTAGCAGAATTTGCAGATTCATTGGAATCTGACAGGCCATGCTATGAGCACTTCTGCTATGGCCTCAACATTGCAACCTCTGGGGTGTGAGCTGTGTGCCTTAGCACCCACAGCAACCCAGCCCTCTCTCCATAATAAGAAAGTGAAAATGGTTTAATAGAGCCTTGTTTCACACTTCTCCAGACTCCAGTCCAGATCTGAGCCATCCCCAAGTTTGCAAAGATCAGGAGATAACTGACAGGGTCTTCACACCTAAAAAGCTAGCATGCTCAGCACATTTCCATAAGCATGTAACTGGAATCTAAAACTAAAAAAACTTAATGGACTATAAAATATTAGTTTTGGACCAGTAAAATGGTTGTTTTGCATTTGCATGTCTCTTCTGGGGATTCCATCTCAGACATGTGTTAGAAGCCAGGAACAATGTAGACATCTTACAAACAGAGCTAGGCATAAAATGGTTTTCCCAACCTGCAAACATTTTTTAAGGTTTTGAAGAATCCTTTCCATTCCAAATCAGGATATTAAGTTGAAATCTTAAACAATATCTGAAATAAAACCAAAAGTCTGAAATAAAATTGGCACAAGTCAGTTAAAATGCTTCATTATAATAATTCTGAAATGTTTTGTTTGGATTTTGAACTTTTGTTTAAAAACAGGACTTTATATAACATTTTTAAACAATGTTATTTTGAACTAGAAATAGGAGTTTTTCATTTCAAAAGTTTCAAAATACTTCATTAAAAATTTCAAAAATGTCAATTTATTTTCATTTTGAAATTCACTGAGATGTCTTTTCTCTATTAAATGTTGATTTTTTTTAAATACATGATGGTTTTCCAACAAAAAAGAGGTTTTGGGATGTGCATGTGTGTGTGTATCTGCATGCTCTAATCTGTTCTACTTTATGTTCTATTGTCCTTAACCCAATTCCAACTGCAGCCTGGTCAAGGCACAGCTGTCCAATGAAGCCATATGGCTGCAGAATTTTTTCTGGCTGTGATAGAGACTGATTTTTCTTTTGGGAGATGCTAGTGTTAACAGTTTTTCCCAGAAAATTAAAATCTAATATTGTGACCTGATACATCTAAAAGTCCATGTTACATTTTAAACCAAAGTTCTTAAAAGGTCCATTGAGGCTGCATGGCAAATATCCTAGATTCTTCCTTAGCTGAGCACATGGATGGAAGAAGTTGTCACCCAGAACCTCATAGTTCTTCTATGCTGAATGGCACCTAAAGAGAAGGAGAACCTAGTTTGGAACCTCAGAGGGGCAAAGGAGCTTTTAATTTTATTTAAATTCCTCTGGTCCCAAGTGATATTATATAAATTGTGTAACAGGTGGAAGACGGGTTCAATACCTGGGAACAGATAGGTGGCAAATAGTTTTAGTCAGTTTTCATCAGCAATAATAGACTTTTATAAAGCCACTGTGTATACCTCTGTGGAAATGTCAATTTATTTTGCTTTCTGTGACACTAATATTTTTTGCAGATACATAGCATTCCCCATGACTTCCTGAGTGGCCTTGTGGCAGTGAACAAGATAAAATATTTCATTAATCACTGCGGTCCATCTCTAGGACTGGAGCCAGGAGGGTGAAATGTCATGAAAGGAGGTTGCTACAGTAGTCCAGGGGCCATGCCCATCTGAGGGCAGATTGTGCCGAACTGTTCCTCTGTTGCTCATTGTTTGCTGTGCAGTGTGCAAAAGAAAAATTGTGCAAAATACTTTACTCTGGACATGCCTGCTGGTTATTCAGAGCAGAGCTTAAAGATGTTCCACGGTGCTCCTGCCTGACAAGGAAACTGGTACCCACAGTGAAATTCATCCCTCTGCAAAGGACCAGCACTGAGCGAATGCATGTTGCTAAAGCCTTGGGATGTTCAGTAGGCACAGTCCTGGGGTTGGCTTTTCTGCACAGAAGAGAATTTCTCTTACAATGAAATGTGTTGTTTATTCAGATTCTATTAAATTATTCAGTACCATTCAGTGTCTATTGGGAGCTTTATTTGAAATGAATTCAGACCCAAGATTGACAATCTTTCATTCTTGAGTCTTTGGAGCAATAATTTGCCAGCTAACTACTAGTTACTTGTCCAAAGCCAAGGACTTTACTGGCCTGCTATTATCAAAAATCAGGACAAAAGGCCCTCCCCATTTTTTGATCTTTTATGTAATTATGAAGAAAATTCATGTTCTGGGTTGTGAAGGTGACAAACTTCCCTAATTAAGACTGTTTAGTGTAGGGTGTGAAGAACAATTTAATTGTGGTGACAGACTGATAGGATCATGCATATGCAAGGTTTGCAGCTCTCGTAAGTTTTCTAGCACTGTATGATACCAAGGAGAGAAGGCAAGCATACTCCTTTTAAAAGGAAATGAAATATTAAACAAACAAAGTCCTTTATTACTTAAGTAGTTGTAATAAATAATGAACAAGCAAGGCAAACTCATTAGTGGCTGTTTGTCTTTTCCTATATTAAGAAGCAAAAACCCATACCACTTGATAAAATTTATGTCTGGCTTGTTCATCAGACAAGAACAGAAATTTTTTTCTCATTATTTGCTTTTACAAAGCGTAGTGTATTCTGCAGGATGCAAGCAATGCATTGATTGTAGCAAAACCCTGTTTTTATCATAGTTTCTTTTTTGGGGCAAATACTTTTTTCACCCTAAGAAATGCAAAACTCTAGAACTCTTGGTTCAGAGATGATACCTTTTATTAGACCGCCTAAGAAATCACAAAAAAAAATATCTTTCTTTGTAAGTTTTCGGGCACATGCACCCTTCTTCAGGCTGGGAACAAATCCAAGATGTTAAAAATCCTTTTAGATAGAAAATAAACTTCATTTTGCACAGGGGATCTTTGAGACTGAAAGTCTGTTCCCCTGGGTTTGTCTTGGATTTGTTCTCAGCCTGAAGAAGGGTGCATGTGCTTGAAAGCTTGCAAAGAACGATAATTTTTTGCAATTTCTTAGTTGGTCTAATAAAAGGTATTATCTCTGAACCAAGAGTCCTAGAATTTTGCATTTATTTTTGTCTCAGACCAACATGGCTACTAAATACATCTCTTTTTCACCCTAAGAAATGTTTTTTAGGAGTTTGTCCCAGAATATGGCACCACACCTGATTATTGTATTTATAGCTTCATCAGATTTATTTGATGTAGAATATCACATTTTCAACTGTAGCTCTGTTTAGAGTTTCCTTCCAGTGTTTTTTTTTTCCCTCTGGTGCTTTATCCTGTCAATCAGCCAGCATTGCAGGAAAAAAGATTTTCTTGAAAATAAACTTGTCAGTCCTACATACCTGACCAGGTTAGAAATGAACAAATCATTTTTCTACGGGAGGAGAGAAGCATGTCAAAGTTTTATCTAAAACATTTTGCTTTCATTATATTTCTCAGTATTGGTATGGTTATAAGTATGACTAATACTTCGGTGTACATGTTCAGAATTTGTTTTACCTGAGAGGATCAAAAAGCAACAGTCACAGGTTTGACTGAAGAGTTAAAAGAGTGTGAAGTAGTCAGAATCACCATGTGAAAAGACAAAATGTAATCTTCACCTTAAATAAGGAGGGGAAAAAGGGTCACGGATGATAGAACAAAAATGAGAACGTATCAAGCAGTACCTCTGCTTGAGTCATCTGATGCATGTCATTCCAAATAAGGGAAATGAAGTGGAGGAAAATAAACAAGGCAGAAGGGAAAAGCTTTAGGTACTGAACAATGAAAAGAGTTTTATCATGGCTTTAAAAAGTTCTGTCACTGCCACTTTTATAGTGCTTTCAGTGATAAGAGGAGCAGAAACATTTTGACAAGATAGATCAGAAACCAAACTCTAGGTTTGGTTGACATGGGGTTGTGCTTGATTTGAATCACAGTGAAAGAAAGGGCTGGGGCTGAGGGTGAGGAGAAGGAAGGAGGGGATAATGGAGAAACATCAAGTAGATCGGGGTTGTCAACTGGGGATATGCGTACTCCTAGGGTACTTGGAAAGATCCTAATGGGTACGCATGGGTGGGCGGGGATGGAGCACTGCCACCCACCACCTTTTGCTGCCGCCTCCCAAGAGCAGGGCCGGGGGCGGGGGGGGGCAGGGAGATGAGGGCAGCTGCACCCCTCTGTGGGCTGCACAGGTGCCATCTGGCTGGCTGGATGCAGGGGGATGATTGGGGGACAGGAGCAAGCACATGGAGTGGCTGCTGCCATGCAGCATCTTGAACCACCTCCATGTGCCACTTTCCCATGGCCGGTCACACACGTGGCTCCGTAGGCTGCTGACAGGCAGTACCCAATTGGTTCGGCATGAGGCCTGTCAACAGCCCGTGAAGCCACATGTGTGACTGCCCTTGGGAAAGCAGGATGCTGTGGCAGCACGGGGTGGTAGTGGGCAGCAGTGGCCACCATGTGCTAGCCACCCCCCCCCCCAAACACTCCGTGTCCAGCCGCCACCACCAGAAGGGGTACACTTCTTTTAAAAAGTTGAAAACCCCTGCAGTAGATGTTTAGGAAACCAAAATAATGAAGGTACAGAGGCATATGAGGGAGCGTATGCTGCACAGCAGCACCTTTCTTTGACATTGCACGGGCTACATTGCTTCTCCTGCTCTAGGGTTGTCATGTGTTTAGTATCTATCCTAGCTTTTTTAAGTCAGGCCCTTCGGGTCTAGCAAAGCCAAGCAGCTACAGTCCTAAAGCCTGATTGCAAACCCTCTGAAGTCAACAGATTGTTTCTGTTGGATTCAGTAGGTCCCTAATGCATCTGTTTTTCAGCTGTCTACTTGTTCTGCTGCTTTTCCAGCTAGCACATATTCTGACCCCTTATTGCTGAAGGAAGGGCATTTTCTCACAATCTGTAAGAAAAGGAAACTGCAGATGGACTAATATATATTTACTTCTGGAAAAGAGTATCACTATTTTCTTCCAAATGTACACAGACTTTGACTAACTTTGCATATGTAGATCCACTGCTTGTATGTGCTGAAAACATGTGTATGCCACTGTTTTAGCTTCCCTTGTCATTTGCAGATATTGTACGTGTAAATAGAGGGCCACTGAAAATGAACTTCTTACAAAAATTACTGTTCAAGTTACATATTTTTCATAGGACTAACACTCATGCCCATAAGAAAACACTATTTAAAAAAAAATTAGATGTGGATCATAATGCACAGATGCCAATTTCTACATTAAGTATTCACAATGATACAATTTTAAATAAGAATGAAGCCAAAACATTTAAATTCATGCCTAGCTTTAGGCACCTGACTAGCTTAATGTTAAGCACATGCTTAAATACTTTCCTGAAACAGCTTGACTCCCCAGGATTGAGTGGAGTAAAACTCCTAATGTTTGCATTGAATGCTTGTTTAGATTGTGTTCATGATATACAAAAGTGCTCTAGTACAGAGTATGATGTCACTATTGAATATAGAAAATAAGTACTTTAAACAATTGCTGCAATTCTATCCTGTATACTCAAAGAGCTGTGCTGAAATGCAGCAATTGACTATAGAGACACAGAATACAGAAATATAGAAATTTACTATAGAAAAAAAAATAGCACTTAATATTGGGCTCTCTGTATGATAGAATTGTCCAAAAAAGTGAGGATAACAATTAATGCTGCATATTTTACTAGACAAATTGAAATGTATATAATTTCTAATCTCAGGAATAAGATGTATATTAATCTCAAGCATATAAGTATAACCTCAAGCATTCAGTGTAAATTAATAAGTGTATTGATAGCATTAATTAAAACTAATGCTGCAGAATGAGCTACAATCACTTTATGCTGTTGTGATCTATACTTGAAAAGTTGGCATTTAAACTGCAGGATAAAACTAGGAAAATGATTAATTTTAACGAAATTCAACCCCTACCCTGCAAAAAGGCCCAATGTTCAAATAATGATTTATTCATATAATTTAAATCATGTACTTAACTTCCACATTATTGAACCATGACCCCCCAGGGTTCCCGGGGTTGATTCCCCCAGGACCCCTGCCAGCTTGGGCTGCTCTGTCCTGGTTCAACATGCTGTGGTCCTAGGCACACATGCAAATGCTGTACCCAGGACTGTGCTGGAGTTCATTGCTCTGTCCTAATTGCACATGTAAATGTACCCACTGTTTGCCAAAGGCCTGAGCTGAAGCCAACTGAAGAAAATGATTCCAGTAGGTTTTGAATTAGGTCTTGGGAGCCTGAGGAGATATTTCTATGTTTGTGGATGCTAGTACTAATGTGTCATTTATTGCTACTTTTCCATAAATTCAAATTACATACTACCACTACTGGAGATCAAAGTAAGTGGAAGTCCTAAGTGCAGCTCCTTGAAATGCAGCTCCCTATATTGCAGTGTAACACATTCCTCAGCCCCACTCTACTGTGGTCATCCTTGTCATACACACTTTCCTTACCCCTTACTAAAGCTCCACAATGTGCCATTCACACTGCTGACATTGACTCAAAGTAATTTTTCATGTATGCTCTGAGAGCACTTATACATCCTAACTGGAGAATCCATAATGATTCATATTCATATTCAAGTGAATGGTCTCACTGAACCATTACTCTTGTAGAGATAGATTTTTCTAAGTCCTTATTACCCCTTTAGAGTTTTATCTTACACCAAGTTTGTGCATGGGTTGTTACCTCCATTTGTCTCTATCTATTAAAATATTAAATTCTAGTACATTGGAAACTGTATTACAGAGCTTTGGAGAAAGAGAATGTGTGTCAGTTTGACAAGGCTTAATATTTGAGTTTTGGCAAATCTCTAACTGTAACAGACAATGTGGTATAGCAAAGGACTGTATAACTACTTAAATTAGTCCCTTTTAAAAGATTACTAATGTATCAAACAAGGTGCATTACAGGTATACCACACTTATAGCAATATGGAAGAAAATGAAATGATTGGATTGTTATGCTAGGTATGCTAGATTGCAGCATAATAGATTTACAACAGCATATTCCTATTCCAGCGGCTGAAACAGTGGTGAACTGTATAATTTATTTCATGTTTAGTTTGATCCAAAATTTGCCAGCAATTATCTGAATTAAAAGAACACATTGCTGCCTGACAATAAAGAAGAGGGAACACAGCTGGGCTGTACAATTTTATCTAGAACAGAGGTTCCCAAACTATGATACATGTACCCCTGGGGGTACATGAGATTTCTCTAGGGGGTGCATGGGGACAACTGTGTAATGGCAGATTTAATTTTCATTATAATAAAAATTGACATTTAATGGTTTAAAATATAAAATGTATGCTGGTAGGGGTACACAAGCAGCTGGTAAATCTGGAAGGGAGTACACAATAAGAAAAACTTTGGGGACCTCTGGTCTAGAATAAAAGAAGTGATGTCTTGGACACACATCTCATTTATACCTGTATAGGCTTTTATGCTGGTATAAAAATGAAATCGGCACATACAAATTCTTACACCAGTGTATCTTATTAAAATCTTGCATAGAATTACCCTGGAGAAACTCAAAGGTACAACTATGCTGGTATAAATTGCACTGGTGTGTTTGTTGTGTGTCTACAGCTTATCCTGAGGTAGCCATTTACTTTATGCTGGAGGTACCCCTGGCATAGTGGGCACTACTCCCCTGCTGCAGAATCTCCAGACCTGTAGGAAGCATCACACCCCCCACCCCGCCTTGCTTGATTGGGTGCAGTGCAATAGCTGGGCGGCGGGGGGGGGGGGGTACAGCTGGGGTGACTGCCCTGGGCATCAAAGCAAAGGGGCACCAACAGGAACTGTGCCCAGTCTGAGTGGGGTGCAGGACAGAGCCGCAAGCCACTCATCTGGGAGGGGGCACTGGGATGGGGGGAGGGCAGCTCCCACTGCCACCTGTGGGTGGCTGTGGAGAGATGTCGGGGGCCATGGGGAGGGGTGGGTCCCTTGCCCCCTGCAGGGTGAAGCCACCCTACACAGCTCACAGTCTTCTCCCTACAGAGCTACAGCCCCCCCATGCAGGGGCCACAGACCCACACAGTGGCTAGAGCCCCCCAACAGGGGTTAGAGCCCCCCCAACAGGGGGCACATGGCCCCCACCGAGGCTACTCCCCCTGCAAGGCCCACATGCCTCACCCTTGCTTGCTCCCCCGGCCCCCCAGATTGCTGCCTTGCCTGGCCCCATCCCTCACCCGCTCCTGTAGCCTGCCGATGTCTGCTCCACCCAGCCCCACCCCCCACTTGTACCCGCATCCCCCAATGGCCGCCCCACCAAGCCCTACAGCCTGCCCACTCCCCCAGGCCCCCAATGGCTGCCCTGCCCAGCCCCATCCCTTGCGTGCACCCCCAGTCCCCCTGATGGCTCTCCCCCCCCAGCCCTAGCCTCCCAGCACATAAAAAAAAAAAGCTTCACACTCACTGGCAGTAGCAGGGGCTCTGGGGGCTCTGGGGCCATGTGGCAGAGCCCCTCTGTGTAGCATGGAGCAGCGGGGGGCAGTGGGACTCTGGGGCAGTGATTGGGGGGGCTGGGGGAGCGCGTGGTGGATGGGCCCAGCAGGGGTCCCCTCATGGTCCCCTGCCCCCTCCTCCAGTCCCCCTATCCCCCACTTACTGGCAGGAGCCCAGGTCCAGCTCCCTGTGGCTGGCCTGGTGCCTGCCCTGCATGGGCAGGCAGTATGCTTTAGCACTGGGGCAAGGGCCAGCCATAGAGATGCTCTGGCTGGCTACCAGAGTATCTCTGTGGGGGACTGAGCCTCCGGTTGCCTCAGGGTATGGTCTGGAACCATGGGACTCAGTTCTTTTCCCCTGTGTTTTTTTTTTTTTTTTGACTCCTGAGTATCCTGGGGTCTAATTTTGACCCCGAGCTGCAAATTTGCAGTGCAGGGAATGTATTTCGTTCCCACACGTGCCTCTTGCAGCATCTCAAAGGACTCAGGCTGGCGTCTGCAGATGCAGATGTTAAAGTGCGTCAACACTGTGTGGACTGACTAGGGACTAAAGTTAGTCCCATGTCAGTCCACACACACAGTGTTACTGCACAGTAAGGCATCTACATGTGTTTTACTGTGCAGTAACTAATCAAGTTGCCATAAGCTGCCATATTTATTATGGAGTATGTGCATGCATGTGTAGACGTGTGCCCGGACTGTGCAGCAATTTTGGGTACAATGCAGTAAATGCGCACATGTAGATACATCCACTGAGCATTATAGTTTGTGCCTGAAGCAGCAAGTAAGCTTTTGGGTACAATCTGTTCTATTTTGACGAGGCTTGTGGTGCAGAAACCATACTTCATTTTTTTATTGGAACTTATATCAAGAACTCTGTACAATAAATGTCATAGATTTCATAGACATTAGGGCTTGAAGGGGTCCTTGGAAGATCATCGAGTCCAGCACCATGCCCCAGGAGCAGGAAGTCAGCTGGGGTCAAAGGATCCCAATAAGATAAGAGTCCAGCTGTTTCTTAAATAGTCCAGAGTAGGTGCTTGTATCACCTCCGGAGGGAGTCTGTTCCAGGCCTTGGGGGCTCGGACAGTAAAGAAGTTTTTCCTTATGTCCAGCTTAAAATGGTCTTGGAGGAGTTTGTGACTGTTAGACCTTGTCATCCTTTGGGGCACTCTGGTGAACAGGCGTTCCCTCAGATCCTGATGCATACCTCTTATATACTTATAAGCTGCCACCAGGTTCCCCCTGAGCCTGTGCTTTTCCAGGCTGAAGAGTCCCATGGCTCTCAGCCTCTCTTCATAAGGCCTAATCTCTTGCCCTCTGATCATGAACTAAAGAAGTAATAGTGTTAGAGTAATAAAGAAGTAATAATCTTCCTATTGGCCTGGCAAGAGTTTGGTGTCAAGCCTTATTGCTGTTCTACCATACCAAGAAGTTCGTAGTGCCTCATCCAGACTGTCTCCTAGGATGCCACACTTCCTGGACACTCTTGGTGCATCCAGGCATAGGGTTTGTGGCATCTCAGACTGTCTGTGGTGCTGCAAACTGCACATGCCACACATGCAAGCATTCACAGTGCTGCTAATTTGCAGTGAAGTGGGTGGGGTTTTTTTAAACCAGAAGATCCCAGTGGAAAAAAAACCTGTGCCAGCAGCATGTGCCGCTCTAAACCAGAGTGCGCTTGGATTGTCACTGCTGGAGACCTGGGAAGCTCCCAGGATCCCAGGTAAAGCTGCTGGGGCCAGCTCAAGTGCTGGCCTCAGCTTCTTCTGCCCCACCCAGGGCAACTTTCTGCTCACCAAAGCATACATGTGTGGGCGTTCCCCAGAGACAACTAGCAGTGGCACAATTATGTGGGTATGTGCCCTCTGTGTTTCCAGAAGAACTTACTCTGTATCACACAGTCAGTCATGACTTCGGAAAAGTCTCTTTTCTGCATTCTGCCTTCTAAAAACAAGGTATCTCTCTCTTTGTGGGGCATATGGTGTGTAAAAAAATGTAGTACTCTTCTGTGGTAATTGCTCAGCTCAATATATAATATTACCTTTCAGCAAAATGGCTGTCTTCAGTGTTAAGTTCAGAATGGCTGCTAATAATGAAAGGTGAATACATATATATTTCGCAGGTTATCTGACTTGACAAATGCCTCTTATCTCATGAAGTTTTATATTGTTGAGAAGATCTGAATTGTTCATGAAAATATTGGAGAGTGATTCTCTAATGGATAACTTAAAACTTCTGTGGGAATAGGTTTATTCTAATTAAGAGTGCATTTCAGCTCCCTGCCATCATAAAATAGATCCTAATATAGCCTTATCTGCTTGCATGAAGTGGTAGCAGAATAGGCACATTGCTATTAAGTAATTGCTTCATGCTTTATGTTTGCACTCAACTTCTTACTGAATGCTGAAAAGAATTATTTTTATATGCACATATAATCTTATAGGTGCAGGCTGAATATTTAATTGAGATAGGCTTCCTCTGTTCAGTCTGACTCCATTTATTCTGAGTACTATTCCTTAGTAATGAAGAATATGTTAGAATGTATCTACGAGCTGTTGCAAACCTGAAATCCCCACAGAATAAACCATTGCCAGATCTAATTATGTCTTTTATACGACAGGTCTTACAGCAAAATCACTAAGCTGATTACTGCTTGACTGTAGCTTATGTAACACTGTAATGCTCTTCTGAATATTAATAATCGGTGCTCTTTCTTCCCTCGCCACCATCCCAGTTTTGCAAGCTTTATTTGTAGAAAGCTCAGACAGTTGGGTTATATTCCCCTCAATAATTTGAGAACTAAATCAAGCCTGTGCATTCAAAAAGTGTCATGCATTTGGTTCAGAACTGGGGTTTGTGATTTATTAAATGTAGTACCTCTCCATATGGACTTCACCATTCAACTATGACCAGATTATAATAGGCCATATCTTCATTTTATTTTACGTTACTCCATTGATTTCAATGAAGTTATGTCAGTTTTCACCACCAGCTGTGGATCTGGTTCTTTGGACTAAATTTACTCTTTGCGTAGTTCCACTGAAGTAAATCACGTTATGCACAGGATGAATTTGTCTTGAGGAAATTGTGTATCACCATTGCATCTACCTCATATTCATCATGCCTGCACACACAACCTTTCAGCAAATCCAAACACAATTTCCGAGTCAATATCTGCAAAATGACTTGAAGCTGGAAAACATCTATGTACTATTATTATTGTTGTAGCACAGAGCAAAAAGACACCACCCTTTAACTTCTTTTAAAAGCTGCCTTACCATGTTTCAGGCACCTGATAGAGCAGGACCAAGCAGTCTCTGTCAGGATTTTGGACAAGAGCTCTGTTTTGCCTAACTGAGAGAAGATAACATAATTGAACACAGCTTTTTCATTTCTGAGCAATTACCCTTTTTGGGGGGGAAAACAAGCATTAGAATCAGTTTTATTTCTTTTTGAACAAGAGCTTTTATTTGAAAAATTCCCATTTCACTACAATAAAATGCCTTTTGTCTTTGGCTTACCCGTCTTCTGGACAAGAAGTACTCAGTGATGACTCCCATTCCTTAAGTCTCTGGATTTCAGATCTGTTCATGTTAATTCCTTATGTCACCTCTGTGGTTCTTTTTTCCATTTTGGGATGATATACTTTAAGAAGAGTTGATTTTAAATTTTTCAACAGGAAATTTAAAATAGAAAAGTCAAGGTTAACATTTTTCCTGAAGAATAATTCTGAGTTTAATAAAACCACATGTTTCCTAGGCAAATACCAATTGTGACTACCATTTTTTTAAATTCAAACTGTTTAAAAAATAGAAATAATATGAAAACAAAATAAAATTTAAATTTGAAAATGTCAATTCAGAATTAAACTAATTTCATTGAAGCAAATATGTCCATTTTCTGTTTCAACATTTCCAGTTTGAAACATTTTGAAAACTTTTGGAATGGGAAATAATTTCAGTGCCAGTATTTCCTGCCAAAGGTAAATTCAATTTTTCAAGCATTTTTCATTTTAAATCTCTGTTCTTTGTATCAATCTCAAACCTATGGCTAGTGCAAAAGAATGGGTAGCCGGTGGGAGAGAGAAGGCATAAGCATCTAACATTTCATAGATTCACAGATGTTTGGGTTGGAAGGGACCTCTTGCCCTGGGCAGGAAAAAGAGCTGTGGTCAGATGACCCCAGCTAGGTGCATTTGTAGCCTCCTTTTAAAGACCCTCAAGCTAGGGGCGAGTACCACCTTTGGAAGCCCATTCCAGATTCTGGCAACCCTTACCATAAAGAAGTTCTCCTGTTGTCTAACCTAAATCAGTTCTCTGTCAGTTTGTGGCCGTTGTTCCTAGTTACTCCAAGGGGTGCCCTGGTAAACAGAGCATCTCCTATTCCTTTCTGCCCCTCCTCCCCCCGATTAATTTGTAAGCAGCCACAAGATCACCTCTCAGCCTTCTCTTGTGGAGGCTGAAGAGATCCAGGTCCCTCAATCTCTCCTCGTAGGGCTTTGCTTGAAGGCCCCTAACCATATGAGTGGCCCTCCTCTGAACCCTCTCGAGGTTGTACACATCCCTCTTGAAGTGCAGCGCCCAAAACTGAATGAAGTA
Source organism: Alligator mississippiensis (assembly GCF_030867095.1). Classification (NCBI taxonomy): domain Eukaryota; kingdom Metazoa; phylum Chordata; order Crocodylia; family Alligatoridae; genus Alligator; species Alligator mississippiensis. The sequence continues at coordinate 218,077,504 of NC_081824.1, read as the reverse complement.
CTCCAACTGTGATCTGACCAATGCCACATAGAGGGGAAGTATTACCTCCCTCGACCTGTTTGTGATACACCTGCTAATGCATGATAAGGTGCGGTTAGCTTTACTGATCACTTCATCACATTGACTACTCATGTTCATCTTGATGTCAGCAACGACTCCAAGATCCCTTTCCACTGCTGTGCTGCTGAGAAGGTCATCCCCCAGCCTGTAAGTGTGTCAGTGATTTCTTCTCCCTAGGTACAGGAAGCTTTAAGCATCCTCATATTATTAGTAGGAGTGGATGAATCAGTTCTCATTTTTGTTCCTTCATTTAACTGAAACATTTTAAGGTTTGAGATTACTTTGGTTTAGGGCACATTTCTTCTCACCAAAAAAATCTCCAGCAGCCTCATTGCAAACCCAATGTCCACTGTTATCACAAGTGGCCTCTCAGGACTTCCTTTGGCCTCTACTTTTCTTCTTGGAACCTTCCTTTTCAGCCAAATGTTTCCCTCTACCCTGCTGCCTAAACTCAGCCAAACTCAGCAGTGCCTTTCCCCTTGTATTCTAAAACAGATTATAAAGATTTAGAACCCATCTGCTGAGTCCTAAGAGCTTCCAGTTCAATTTTTGTTATACACTGATGTTTTGCAGACTCTGAGAATAAGCTAAACCTCGTTATGTAGCAAATCTGAAGAGATTGGGGGTGTCTACACATTCATTAATGCATTTTAGGTAACATGCATTAAAACTAGTACCTCCATTGTACAGTACTAGAAAAATGCACGTTAGCCTATTTTAATGTGCATTAGCTGAAGATTAGGCCTGTGCGCAGTGACTAGTATTCATTTTGGATTCAGCCAAATCGAGGGATAGTGATATGATTCATGGATTTGAATCACTGTCCTGAATCACACAGGCCCATCCCCCACCTGCTGTCCCAGCCCCGGCAATGGCTGCCCCGCCCGCCCCAGCTCTTGGCCTCCCCAGCTCCCAGCTCTCATGGTGCCCTCCCCCTTCCTCCAGCCCCCCTCCCCCAACCCCTACTTACCAACTCCGAGTCTGGGTCCAGCTCCCTGCTGCAGAGGGCGGGGACTCCTTGAATCATGGAAGCTCTCTGAATCTTTTCTGAATTGATTTGGAGAGCTTTGAATTGATTCAGACCTTATTATAGGTCCCCTGATTTGATTTGGATTTGGAGATTCAGCCACTGAATCTGGCCAAATCTCCTCCTAATCGAATCAGCATCCAAAGCTTCGCACTGCCCTAGTAAAGACCATGGGCATTTATACACATACCTTTTTGTCCCGCAGCATACCGGAGATCCACCTTAATTTGGTCAGCCTTCTCTTTCTACTTTTGTCTAAGAGGGGTCATAGAAGATCAGGGACCCTCAGTAGGTTCAAGTATTTAGCTAAACGTTCCGTTTCTTTGAATTTATTCAAAACCAATGCTTCAATAATTATTATGCAAACTGGATGATCAATTCTGTTTGATGTGGGAGAAATAGCTCATGCGTTTGAGTGTTAGTGTAGATGTTATTGTAGATATTCCCCCAAGAACAATTTGACAAGGTGTATCCAATCAGATCTCAAAGCACAAAAGGAGGCAAGCAAGTTTACAAGTTTAGATCTTCCTTGTGACAAGTGTCTTTTTGGAAGCTCCATTTGATATTAGAACTTCTCCAGAGCCTTAATTTGATCTTCCAAGGGATAAGTAAATGTATTTCTTCTGCTTTGAAACAATTCTTTTCTAATTTATCTTCTCAATGTAGTTACTGAGAGCTAAACTCATATTCATTGATAACCTAATAGCATCTTGTTATGCCCTAACCAACACAAACCCACATTCCTCTTTCCCTCTGGCTATCATTAATCTGATGGGGTTTTTTTCTTGTTGTTGAGTCTGGTGTAGACAGGATATATGTAGGAAACAGAAGAAATGCCATCGCCTACTCACACTTTATATCATTACCTACCAAAGCAACACTACTGGAAAGGCCGTTTTTCCTTACTTCAAAGATTTTTGTGATTCAATATATTAAATTTATTGAACGTAGAAATTATTATTCTTGGACTACAGGTAAGAGGGGGTACATCTACACATGTTTTTATGGCGCCATTGTTATTGTGCTTTTGGAAGTACTAAATGACAGCACAGTAACAGCCCAAACCGTACCATGCCCGTGGCAACACAATTATTTTTAGCCGCTGCGTCACCCTACCAACACACTGTACTGAGGAAGCATGTTGCTATGGCTATGTAGCAGCAGTGTCACAGTTTTTGCCTGCAGATGCTACATTGCCGTAGCATGTTGCGTTATGTGTAAATGCACCCGGATATGATTGTTCCATAGGTAAGTGTACCTGAACCAGCCTTAATCAAGTGAGCTCACATGTCAATAGCTGTGTATGTACAGCAGCATGATCTTCAGCCCAGGCTGGGAAATAATCCACCTGGGACCCTGGTATGTACTTGGTAACTGAAACTCATGTCACTGAACTTTCATTATTGAAATTATTTAACGTAGCAAGATTAAAGTGAGCTCAGGTATGTATACTCGAGCTTCAATTGCAACTCTGTTTATAGCATAGACAACCCCTTTGTTACTATGGTAGTGTTGGTCCAGGCAATATGCGAGAGGTAAGAGCTTTTATAGGTGATAGTTTTTATTGGGCCAACTGCACGGTTAAGGTGAGATTTAGACAAGTATTTAGGTATCATAGTACCCTTCCTTGGGTCTCTGGGAGAAAATAAGGCACAGCAGCGCTAAATAGCAGATGGAACATATGGAGTTATATAAAACTCCATATGTAAATAAAAACAGGATACAAGAGAAATTATCAGGTAGCCCAACAGGAAAGGGTACTTTGATACCTGAAAGTTTGTCTAGATCTATCGCAGCCATGTAATTGGGCCAATAAAAGATATCACCCATAAAAACTCATCCTGCTTCTTTATTGTTTTATGTCTTCAATAAAAGTTGATAAATCACAATAACCATAGTCACACACAATTAGATGTTGTAGCACGGGAATCATGCATTGGCCAGTAGGAATCCTAGAAACAGGAACCTAATGGTTTAGTTAGATTATATTTCTGAACTATTAGACTACTACTAGAGCTAGTTTTGCATGCAGCCTTGAAAATTGGTAAGTTATATTGCATATTGGCCTTAGTAGCTTCTCTTGTTCTCTTTGCCCAAGAACTTTATCTAAGAATTTGAAACAAAAGAGGCTTGGTACTGGCAAATCATTTTCTATTAATAATTTGTTAGGCACTGACATTTGAATGGGGAACTTTGGTTCCACCTTAAATAGATGTCAATCTAGGAGAGCATTTCTATTCATAATTGTCTGAAGACTTTACAAACAAAATCCTGAGCTACCTCAGCTCAGATAACCTTTGTTAAATACGGAAGGACAAAGGATCAAATTTACCCCATGCAACTAATCCTGCTTATTTTGCAAGTTGCAGTTGGACTTGAGTAATATGGCCCTCAGCATAAGGATGATCTGCATTCGTAGGCTGTGTCTGTGCTGCAAAAAGTTGTATGATTACATGGAGATAACTAACTTCACAGAGGTATTTAATGGAAAATCCTAGGCTAAAAACAAATGTCAGATTTCTCTTGGGATCCTGCAGATGTTCCAGGTCATTGTCTCACTTTAAGAACCTGTGAAGTATTGAGATATTAACTATTTTCCCTAGGGCAATCAGGGCGTGTACAGACATAACACTTGAACCATTCCAGGAATTTCACTGATTGGGAACTGGTTCACAAATGTCCCTGGATAGAAGTGTCCACACATATGCTACTGAAGGTTTTAAGTGGAACTCTCACCTTTTAGGGATTGCATGCTGCTAAAACATGGCAAGGAGGTGGCAGAGTACCCAGACAATCGTGTCTTTTGGAGATCCGTGCCTGGAGTTTTTCCCAAGATTCTCTTAGAGGGAGAGGAAGACCTGGGAGGTGGTGGGTAGTGTTGAAGTAAAGTGGGGCTGGGCAGGAATTGCTTACTCCTGGTGGTTCCCAGACGGCTGGGTACTCGGATCTCTCCTCCCCCCCGGCCCCACAAGAACTCCCCAGCTTTTCCAACCCATGTGTTCAGGGTGGAGCCTGCAGGGCAGGGCTGACTATAGGAGGGCAGGACAGAGGGTGAGGAATAATTTACTGTTAATGGGTTGATTCACTTCACATTGAACATGGAATTGACAGCCATTCTGTTCTATTAAGTGCCCATTGTGCATTGTCTCTGGTGTCCCCGCCCCGCGCTACCACCTAGCAATTGTCAGGTGTTTGCACAATCACCTACACACCACAGGTAGGGGACCACAAAGTCCCCTGCCTCTGATCCTGGCTACCCCCTCCCCTCCCCAAATGAGCCTGGGACCCAAGCCCAGTGTTTTTAGCAGGGAAATGCTAAGGCTTTCTACTTTCCCCTGTGGACTGTGGTCTCCATAGGCAATAGATTGTCAGGCTGTAGAGTCCTGGTTGTATCCCAGAGCAGCCCCATTATTCTGCATGGGTTTAGTGGGGTTGAGGGACAGCGTAGTTTGGGATGCTTGGAGGACTGAGCAGATACTAGGCACAACTGCTTTGTGTCTGTACAAAACACTGAACTGGTTCAAAGAAGACTGTCACAAAATAGTACTTGATTTTCCTGGTGTGCTTTTGAAACATTCCAGGAAGTTTAAACCAGTCTAAAGTAGCATGTACATTTAGATTCTTGGGCTTCCTGCAAAGGTTTAAAAAAACCCAACAAAGCAGCACTTTAAACTCAGTGCTCTCTCGCCAAGCCAACTACATGCCCTGGCATTGTGTTAGTTGAACCTGGCTTGCCTATTGTCTGTATAGATTGGATGATTTAGTGGGGCTTGTTTGGTGCTTTTATCTAATAGTTGATTGAATCAGCCCCACTGAAGCGCCTGATCTATATAGACACTGTGGATCTGAGTTGAAGTAATGCGCTGCTTCTTCCAGTAAAGCGCAGGAGCTTTTTGTGGGTTGGTTTTTTTGTTTTTTGGTTTTTTTTAGGGGGGGGTTGGGGGAAGGGGTTGTTAGTGTTTTTTTTTAACATGTGCAAGTAGCCCTGCTTAAAGTATAGTTAGAATGTTTTAAGTGTTACATCTATCTGCACCCACAAGGGCTCATTTGAGTTAATTGCTGTTCAAGCTGAGTGTGTAAATGACTGTCCTGTGCCTATTTTGATGTGAGTCAAAGCATAGGACAATCAGACCCAGGATAAACCCCAAATCTGTTTTTACCTATAGAGGAAAAAAAGTGCAGGTAGCTTTTACCTCTGTATAATGAAGTGGAGACTAAAGGGTTTATGACAACTAGCTGTTTTGATGGAAAATAGAGACCCTTTTTTGCATTGTAGACTTCGGAAAAGGCAAAAAACTGAAATATATACTATTTATTTTTCAAACATGTTTTCCGTGTAAAAGGGTCAGATAATCATTAACTGAAATAACATGCTTTGCAGTTATTTGCAGAACATTTCCAGGATTCTGTGTCTGCTTTCTTGCTTGTCTAAATATACAAAAAATATTCGCAAAATTTTTGTGACTCACTCTCTTCATGCACACAGCCTTTTAGTTTATTTAACTATAGACACCTCAGTCTTCAGCCATGTATAGAGAACCCGTGTATTATCAAGAGAAATCAGGGTAGAGTTACACCTTATAGACTAACTAAATCAGAGCTGCATAAGCTTTTGTGAGTGAGAGTTCACTTCATCAGATGCTATGAATTATTATGATTCTCTCTCCCCATTATCAAGAAAATAATGCTTGAAGGTCTATGAACACAAACATCAGAACTCTAGTTACAAGAAATGATCCAAAGGGCAATTCAAGATTTCATGTAGGCACAGGCCCCCCTGTTCCTGAGCACTTATTTTTTCAGCAGCGCTTAAAGTATATCACAGATTTGTTCCATGAATCAGTGTCATTTCTTTATTCTTTGCCAGGTCATGGCCTGCTATGTAGAGAAGTAAAAGGGTATACTTTTCCCCTACTTCTTGTGTAAGGAGGTGCCTTACCTTCTATTTGTGTGTAAGCTGCTTGAATTGAAAGGGTCATCAGGCAGTGACAGCAAAACAGCTGCTCAGGGGGAAGAGGAATGGACAGCTTATTTTGGGACCCCATTATACCAACTAATTCAGCATGGAAGAAAGTAGCTATGCCAGGTAACGTGTTGGCACAAATGAAAATGTACTATATGACATTAACTTGCATAAAAAGAAGCATAGCAGCAGAAGTGATTGTATTGACCACAAAGTTACCACTTTTTTCATAAGAGAAGGTGTTATTTCATGGAAGAAACTTTTACTCTAAATTTTCCTTCTGTAGGGAATCATTAGAGGAGTAAACTTTGCCTACAGTACATAGAAGATCTGAAATCCTAGTCATAAAAAGTGACATTAACTCTTCACAACATTTGATGAATATTTTTTGGTCATGTATTATGTGAAACTTAAGCATGCATGACTTCAATGCATGACAGGTTAAACTTTCTCTCATTCGAAATATTCTATGAAAGGCAAGAAGTGTATGATAGGTAAGAAAGATTACAGGGTTTATGCGAGTCTTCAACAAGAAGCAAAAGTCCACTTATAATTGAGTCTCACCACCTCGAAGCACTTTTCTGCTTTTAAGGGTTGTGAATATTATTTTACGATAATAGCTGAGCAGAAAATGTAATCCTATACTCTAGGTGAAAAATATCATAATGAGTTCAAAGAGCCACTGTCACAATGACCATTTTGCCATCCTATTTAAGTTAAAAGTGGCTCACACTACTCAAAGAAGACAAGGGACACATGCATCATCAAATTCTATGGTAATTTTGGGAGTGTATCTTCTTGATGCATGTATGCATACATCTGTCCCTTTAAGTTCCGTTTATGTCAAAGACTAAATTCCTGTTGACCTCAGTGGGCCAGGTTTTTGAACTTGCATTTGTGTAGAACAATACTGAAGATGCCCATGTAGTGAGTGTGCCTATTTTCTGCAAAGCTCAGTTAGTTTTATAGGGTTTGGAACTGTTGGCCTTGACTGTGTTCCAGTTGTTTCATGTATTTCCACCAGAAAAATGCATCTATATATTTACAGGTCCTGGACCCTGAAAAATGGCTTTTGGGTAGAAAGGCCATTCAGTGGCATAGAAAGAAAAAGTGTTTTTTATACCAACCTCTCTCCTGGCTGGTGACATACACTTGTGGCTGGGGACATACAAGTTCATACAACACTTCTTATGAACCAGGATCTCTGATGGCTAGAGTTCTTACTACAGAACATTGTCACGGAGTGCAATTTCTGGCAGTTAGGTGCTCTAATTGTATCAGAGATTGTCCAGGATCAAGAGACTACAAAACTGTTCAGAAGCACTTGCCCACTGCCTCTTGTGTGCTGCATTGACCATTCCTAGGTCATAGTGCAGGGTCTACTCCCAGTTACCTTATCCCCAGACAACTACAATCTTTTCTTATAATCAGCTTTCATAGCAACAATTTATAAATCCACATCATTCTTCCATGGACTACTAGAGAGGTTCAGGATTATTAAAAGTGAAGAAGACTTGTTCAGGAGCAGGTTGGACAAAATACCAAAGAACATGACCAATTACAAAGAAAGACCTAACTGGAAATGATTTTGTCAAGAAACCCCAACTATAGCAAACATACAATCTGAATTTTGCCTTCTGTGGTACTGGCTCAGTAGCAGTGAATGAAATAAGGAAAGGTTTGGTTAAAATTCTTCAAATGTTAATACTTATCTGAACTTACAGAGGTTTTACTTTTCCCTTCCTTCACTTTGGAGACTTGCCTTATTCCAAAATCTGCTCTCAGCCCAGTATAATTATTCTTCCTTCCCTGGTGATGACCCAACACTTCTCCAGGCCTTTATCTACTACCCCTTCCTTCTTTGTGACTCCCAACATGTCACCTGCCAATATTAAGTTTCATACCTGCTACCTCATTGTTGGGTCAGCTGTTTTCTTCAAGTTTCAAGTATTCATCTGTCTACCTTGTCAGATAACAAATTGTGAATCACCAGCTATAAGATGAGGTCCCATACACTGAATATGGCTGAGAAACATCTGAGGAAGAGAAGGAGCTGGGTGTATTGGACAGTTGTAGGATGATCATGATCTTCCAGTGTAATGCAGGTATGAAAAAGACTAATGTTAGGCAGATGTCATGGATTCCCCCAATGGAACATTTTCTTGAGGTGCCCTGGCTTTGTCTGGTCTTTCTGAGTACCCCCTGAAGCCAACCCAGGCACGGCTTCTAGAGTAGGAGATAGCCCTGGGTTCTTCAGCCTCTGAAACCATGGCCTTTCAGTCCCTGACCCTCCCTGACTATCTTTACCTTGCTTCAGGGAACTACTTTCTAGCTCAATTCCTGAGAGAGGGACTCTCCCTGGTCAAGGGGGAAAGGAATATGCCCCAGGCTCCAAGCAGCAAAAGAAGAGCTCATCTTTGATAAAGGTTTTAATTAGGGGCAAAGGCTACAGAGCAAAAGGGCCCTGACTCCCCTCCAAAGGGTTAAGCAGTTTCTTTGTAAGTGGGGAAAGCCGGGCAAGCACTCCCAGGCCTTGGGAGGCCCAACCCTGCACAGGAATTCCAGGCGTGTTCTGGACCAGGCCCTTCAAACCTCAGGAGTACATGCCTCCCATTGTCCTACAGCATAAATGGGCATTACAGATGGCCAAGTGGATTAGCTGTGCCAAGCCATATCCTGGAAAAGCTGATCTACTTCATTTGGCGATGCCTGTTTCTAGCTTAAAGATGGGTGTTTGACTTCCTCAGAAGCATTAATATGTTGACCACAAGAAAGGCTAAGGGGTTTGACTGGGGCACACTGATGCTGCCAGTACTTAGAAAACTCAGAACTCTTCTACTCTGGGTAATACTAAAGGAACCCTTCTGCTCTGGCTTATAATAATTGCCCAATTTGGATTCTGGAAGGAATATTTCTCTTGCATCAAACTGGCATGAACATGCAGGGTTTTGCCTTCTGTAGTAGTTTGGGGCTTGTTTCTTTTTCCTAAAATCTTCTGAGAACTTATTAACCAATTATTTTCCTGTCTTTGCAGTGGCAGGGCATTGGCAGTGTTCTTGTCCCCCTCTGTTTTACCTGTGGCATTTTTTAGGATATTCTTAGTATTGTGGGTATTTTGCCTTTGGGTTATTTGTCAGGGTTTAAGTGGTAATACAGGTGATCCTTTGAGTAAAGGACTAGCTGTGAATTCAGGGATTAGATTTGATGACCCAGGTTGACATCGTATACCTTGACTTCTGAAAAGTCTTTGATCTGGTATACCACGATGTTCTCGTGACAAAATTGGAAGATTGTAGGCTTAACTGCAAGACAGTTAGGTGGGTATGAAGCTGACTGTGGGGTGGCAAGTTACCTAATCGTAAAAGGAGATGAGGTTGGTAAGGCAAGATCTGCCCACGATGAAGCCATGCTGGCTGTCATTCAGAATCCTACCTTCTGCAAGCCTATCACATATAAACTTCTTAATGAATGTTTCCAGGATTTTTCCTGGGATAGAAGTTAGGCTAATTGGTCTATAGGTACCCAGGTCCTCTCTCTTCCCATTCTTGAAGATGGGCACAACATTGACCTTCTTCCAGTCCTCAGGGACCGCTCTGGAGTGCCATGAGTTTGGGAAGAATGATGAGAATGATGAATGAGAAAAGATTGTAATGTAAGCAGCAGTGCGTTGTGTTTTCCCTTTATCACAAGATCAGCTTTGGTTTTGTTACTGACTTCTCCTTATGGAGCTTCCTGAGAAGAAAACATTGTCAATCCCAGTGAACACCTAAGGGATAATACTTTACAAAGACCATCACATTGAGCTTCCACGTTTCATTTGCAATGGGCAACAAAGTTCTGAAAGTATTGAAAATCCAGCTTTGCCATGTTCACTATTTCTGATATGAAACATGAAGAGAGATGTGATTTTAAATAGTAAAAGAAGCTTTAGGCTTTTTAAAAATAAAGATAGCAGATGTTAGCATATTAACACTCAAGCAGGCAGGTTTAATAAAAATAGGGATAAATTTTAATTAATTAAATCATGTGGGAGACCCCTGTCAAAAAAAAGGAAAAACAAAACCATCTGGCTTGAAACGAGTTGTTCACAGCAGTAAAATTAATCAATATCTTATTGCAGCTAAGTGCTTGCATGGTTCAGAGGAGAGCTGAACCTGCACACCACCTGCTGGAGGTGCCAGGAGGTGGAGGAAGAAGTAGCTTTGTTGGGAGGCTCAATCCCCCACCTTGGAAGCTGGCCTGTTTTACATCAAATGACAACAAATTACTCTCTGTGTGTGGGGTTTCCCTAAATCCCCAGTGAGAAACAAAAGTAATGCTTTGTTCAGGTTTCCTAACCTTCTGCAGATGAGCTGCAGTCATCCCCATACTTTCTCACCTTCCCCCTGAAAGGCTGATAGAATTTTTGGATAGTTTGGCTTTTAGATCTACATCCAAATTCATAAGGCGAGCTGTTTGTTTTGGGGGTTTTTTTTGTGTTTATAACACAGAAAAAAAAGAGGAAAGTAATTTTACCTACTATCTTGGTAGGAGAGCCAATAAAGATACTGATGTTCTAACTTAGAATGAGCCAAATGGTAGACTCCAAACTTCCACTGACAAGCAGCTAGATACTCACTTCTTTTTTACTTTAGGGGCTCTTTTCACGTGGCTCGCAGGTCACTGGTGGGAGTACAGGATTAGCTATATGTATTTTAAATCTACTTTTGGGTGTGTTTGGGTCTGTCATTTCCCATTTTCCAAGAAAACAAGAAGTTTTGACCATTGGTTCTTAAGTGTTTCCCATACCACGATTCCAAATTAGAACAGAAGAGGGTTTCAGGATAATCCTCTCCCCCTGCCCTCCCTCACAAAAAAAACCCCAACAACCAAACAAACCCCCAAAGACCCCTAACCCATAAACCCAAACATACAAAAGAAAATAGGCAGGTGTGACCTTTTTAGGTCATTCATGATTCTTAGGGTAAATACTGGTTGGTGGACATCATTGCTCAGCATTAAGGGGCTGATTCAACTTTTACAGAAGTCACACAGACACCCGCATGTTGATAGCAATTACAGTTGCATATGGTCCTAAACTACTATCTTAATTTACATTTTGATTCAATTATGTATACTTCATTCGAATGATTACTGCCATCTTAGTTTAGCTCATGCCCTTTATCTAATGAGACAATGGCTCCACTCTGGGTGAGTGGGCAAATGGAGCCTGCATGGCCGACCTCTTTTTAAGTGCTGCTTTTATTTTCTGAAGCATTTGCAAGCTGATATTCTAGAAAATATGAGTCTGAACCCATCTGTGCTTGATAATTTTTCACTGCCATAGGACCTCTGACCCAGCAGACACCATCTGCTTGGCAAAGTTAAAAATGTCAGCATTCAGCATAAGCTTTTACTGTCAACAATATGCCCCCTCCAAATGATTTAATGCTATTGTTATTTCTTCAGGTAGCTATACAAAGCTACATTTGTCTCTCTTAATGGGAAGCCATTTAGGTATGCATGGATAAAGCAAAATCAAGACATCATAAAAAAAGAGCTAATGTGAAGTTATTAAATGAATGAGGTAATACAGCAGGGTCCTATGCTTCTTTCAGATTGCTGTTCTGGCGAGGAAGAGGGTAAACCATGTTAGGGACTTCATGGATAAAGTACATCTATTTTTCCAAGAATATGTTTCAAGGTGAATGATGGGCTGTTAAACGATAGCAAAGTGGGAAGAATTATGTACAGAGCTAAGTGGAAATATTGAGAGCCATCATAATGACTAGAAGCCAGACTGAAAGTACCAGACTCAGAAAATGTTTGAGCTTGTTTTCTGCATTTACTACAGATTCCCTTTTAGACCACATTCCCCACGTGCCTAAATTTCCCAAATTATACTTGTTCACAAATGAGTGCTGTGAGGCTACTCTCAGAGACCTTCTGCACTCTTGTTGGTAAAGTCTTTGGCTATCCTTTGATGGAAAATGCAAGAAATTCAATGTCTTAGTGTCATCCTTGCAACCATTACATGAGTGAACATGGATGTAATAAATGCTTTAGAGCTGGGTCATGAGGTAACTGTTGGTAACTGTTTACCAAGGGGAAATGGGAGTGACATTTTGTACTTCTGACATTTTGGAAATGCTGTTCCCTAGTACACCAGTGCACTGTATATGCCCCCTAAGATCCCAGCTTTCTGTTCCTGCACTGCTGAGATAATAGTGCCTTGGGACTTTTGGCACATTAGACCTCAGGACATGTGAGATCATGTGTCTTACTCAGATTAAGTGAACAGACGGGCTGAACACAACCTATGGACAAGAAAGCAGAAAGTTAATATTAAGCTATCTTTACTCCCAGCATATCTCTGAGTATTTCTGAGCACTCCTTGGGCACAGTTCAGAATCTGGCCTATGTCTTTTATTTCAGCTGTCAAACACCAACTATAATTTAGGCACGGTATAGCTAATAAGGAACCAGGTCTCTTGTCCCAGCAATCACGAACCCCAGTGTTCATTATGGTACCATGGTCCATTAGCATAACACAGTACATAAAAATAATTTTCTGTGCTAGGAGAAATGTGTGGCTGACTTACAGGAAAAATGTTGCAGGTGAAGAGTAAGTGCAGATAAAGAAAATAACAACTTTGGACAATTTCAGTCTTTTTTTGTATTCCTGCTCTATTCTACAAGTATTCCCAGTACTGCACTGTACTATCAGAATTTTCAATGTATTGCCTATCTATTAAGGGCCTGGATTTACAACATATTTTTACAGATCTTTCCTTCCATTTTGAGTCGTAGTGAGAAGGTATTTAGCAGAATTCTCAGATTTGTTCAAATCTGATAGGATGTGCCATGGGTGCTTCTGCTGTGACCTCAAACTTGTCATCTCTGAGCTGTCAGCCACACACCTTAGTGCCTGCACCACCCCAGCCCCATTTATACAGGTGTGCTTTTGTATACCAACCCTTATCTGGAGCAGACATGAACAGCCCTCCTGGTGTAGCTGCTACAGTAGGCACTATTACAGTGTTTCAGCATTAGGTATGAGGGGATTGGAATAGTCTTCCTTGTTTGAGTCACTACCCTGAGATAGTTGCAGACACACAGTCCTTATAGTGGTATAACTTAAACTAGCTTTGTTTCACTTTTGATTTTTCCAGGGTTTTTCCACACTGGCATAAAGAAAAATACAATTATGTAGGGCCCTATATCTCATGTCTGTCCCTTGTTTGTACTGATGTAAAGTCTGATAACATTGATGTAAATGTGTCATGTGTCCAAGCTCTAAGAACTTGACAGAGAACACTGTAGTAATTTCAGATGTGACAGACCACTGAATGCCCATTGCATTATGAGGAAAACATTTTGTCTCTGCCAGCTTGAACAGGTGCTCTGGAGATTTTAGTTTAGCAGCAAAACCCAGTAAATAAAATCTGCTGTTTTTCAAATGTTGCATAAAATGTTGCATAAAGGTTTCTCTGTGAATGAAGAGACCAGGCTTCAACATTCAGGTGTTATGGTAATAGAAATAATGATAGAGTCATAGCAGCTTCAAAGAGGATCAGGATATAAGTGAATGACTCCCCAGGAAGGTCCCCTATTTACACTCAAAATGGTTTACATCACTTAGACAAAGTAAAAGTGCCTTACACTGCCAAAGTGGGGTAAGGTTACTTTAGTGCAAATGGCTCAGTATGAGGCAAACAGGTGGATGAGGGAATTGGACAAAGTACCATTACCACACAGGGCACAGTACTGTCCAGTTACACCTCGGGTAAGTAGTGAAGTCCTGTGAATCATGGAAAAATCGACAAATATTGGGCTCAGCTTTTGGTTGTCCCACAGTGACTGAGGTCATCTGGGCCAAGTGCTTGTAAAAGTTACAGTTCTGATTGGAAGTAAAAACTCATTATTTCAATGATCTGACAGAAGAGAAGAAACAGTGCAAGGGAGATATCAGTTGTCTGTTTTCAACATGTCCTTGTTTACTCTTGTCCCAAACTTTGATGCAACCAGTGTATTCAGTTATCTCCTATCTCCAAAGAATTATATTCCCTCTGAAGGGAACTACCAATCTTTGTCTTGAAAGTACCAGTTGCTCTAAGCCACCTACGATTATATGTGTGAAAATATAGAGTGAAATTCTTTATTAGAACTGTGTGGAAAATGGTTTTTGCTTTCTCTGAGACTTTTCCAGAATCAGGAATTCCCCGACAATGAATTTTGAATTGTTTCATGGAAGAAAAAACAGAGAGGCAGCATGTGAAGGATAGAGACCCTAGAATAGTTGATAGCCCGATGGCCATCATGCTCAGTTTTAATATAGGGAATGCAAGTTCAAATCCCTGCTCCAAATGAGTCCCACAGCCTGGGCAAGTGCCCTAGTTACCAAGATATTTAGGGCTTTTCTCTCTCTTTCCATCTTGGAGCAGAGGAACTCTTGTCAAAACTAGTAGGCTCTTGTGAACAGTTTCAGTTTCAAGAAAGTGGTATTTTTTTACTGAACAGTCCCCAAACAGATCTACTCTGCATTCATCCTGTTGGTATGACATAACCAATTCATTCGAATTTCAAAGTATAATCTAGCAGAGCACTATTGATTGCCTAGCTGAACTAGTTGAGTATGATCCACAGCCCCCTCATACGCATTGATTCCTTGTCTCTTTACTCAACACTGCCTGAATGTTGCTGAACTGAGAGGCCTGCTAAATGGACAAAAATATTGATTTCTTTCCCCTTTTTTATTTTTGAAAGCTTCTCCTTTACCAGGCACTGAGCTAATATCAGGCAAATGAAAGGTCACAAAGTGAGATAGAGGCAAGTCAGTAGTTAAACTTTTAATTTAAAACTGGTTAAAATTGAGCTCATTAAATCACACAATTAACATTCCTGGTAGAAACACAAGCTCAGATCAGGCACCTTTTGGTATTTTATTAGGGTCTGATCAAAGCTAAAATTGTATCATAATTCCATATACGTCCATACTGTCCCAGAGCAGTGTGGGTTGAGGTGGGGGCATATCATCATGGAAGCCAGACTCGGGCACCTTGCTGCTGTGATACAGCAACCTGCCTCACTCTGCTCTGCTCTGGGTCAGCAGGGCAGCAAGGAGATGTCAGGAACTTGGAGCTGGGCTTGGGGAAAGTCTCCAAATGGTAGGCTCCAGTCCCTCTCGCTTTTCAATTGCCCCTTAGCTGAGTAGCAGAGGGAGGCAAGGAGAAGTTAGATGAGCCAAGAGCTAAGTTTGCAAACTTGGTTCGCTGCAACCACCACTCAGCTGAATGAGGAGGGGTGGTGGCAAAGGGAAGCAGGCAGGTCAAAGTGCTCCCTGAACTTGACTCCTAGAGCCTGGGAGATGAGTAGGGGAAGTGATGTGGAAAAGCCTTTACCTGCTTCTCACACTGGGAACTTCAGCTGAGCCAGGAGAAAGTGGGCAGACATTTAGTCACCTGGGAGAAACTTCCTAGGAGCACTTCAACCACATTTATTCCCAAGTTATTTTCCTCATGGAGCAGCCATTTTTGTTCCAGGGGAAAAAGCTTAAATATCTGCATACTTTTGCTTTCTACTGGGAGAACAGCAGCTCACATCCCCTTATAAAAGATATAGCTTGATACACTTTGTTTCACAGGGTGTGTGCACCCAAGAATGTTTCATCATTGCTTTAGAATTTCTGCGGAGGAAATGATTTCATATATCTAGGAAGAGCTGGTTAGCTCAAGAAGAGAACATTATTACAACAGGTTCCCCATTGATAAAGGAACACAGCTTGAGTGAAGTACTTGCAGCTTCTGCAGCATGAATAGGACACCAGAGACATGCCCTTAACAATGGAGACTCATTGGTATATATGGAGAAATTGATGAGACTCCTTGAAATTTATTAACTCAACTAAAATTGTGAGTGCTAGAAGAATATTTATCTTGAGCTAGGTACGTTTTCAGTCATTAGGCATAACTGAAAGCCCAATGAAGTCCTTATGAGTCCTTCTGTGGCCTTCAGTGGGGGCTTTGAATCAGGCTGAAAAAGTCTGGATGAATAGTTGGCATGCAGCTAGAAATGAGGGTACATCTTATTGTCTTCTCTTGAAACAGTGCCACAAAATCCTTGGTAGAAGCCCATCAGTTTTATTGGGAACCCCATTATTCAGTGGTTGTAAGGAATAGAGCTGGGAAATAGTAGGTTTGATGTTAGAAAGTAGCTATTATCAAGAACATTCAGCAGCACAAATCCTTCCAGATGTTAGCAGTGTGTCTTATGCATGTGCTTAGCAGCTCCACTATACTGGGGGGGGCATATCCCAAGCAGTCCTACCTGTGGTGTGAGAGTCATTTTAAACACTGTAAGTCACAGATAATAGACAGCATTGTCAGCTGGACTTATCAGTTGCCAATTTGAAATAGCCTGATAGCCAGACTGTCCAATATCCCCTCTCCAACATAGCTTTCTATAAGAAGACTTAAGTTTTGCAGTCTGACAGCACATTTACATTACTGTTGAGAGTTTTCATCTAATCAGTAGCTGAAGATTCCTCACCTCTCCTATGGGATTCATTTGATTAGATAGAAGGTTGCATTAAAAGAAGTATTTAATATTTTTAATGGAACATTTTGTATTTTCTAATGAAAATCTGTACATATATAACATATTCATTACATAAAACTAGAGCTGGGTATTGATTCCTCAACATAGGTTCTATATGACTAGTTTCTGGAAGAGGTATGAATTTTTAAAATATGTTCAAATTCTTTTCCAGCAGAGATAAGAGCATTCAGTAATGTTTTTATTGTTTTTAGTCTGTTCTTAGTAAGATAAAAAGGCTATAGCGAACTTAAAAAATGAAATAGTAAAATGCTTGCGTGTGAGTCTCAACAGTTTTTAGAACAATCTATGTTTTAGACAACCCCTCTTGAGACCTAAGGATGGAAGATACCTGATCAAGGAAAGAAGAGCCATCAGTGCTCATTGGAAGGAGCACTTTGAAGACCTTCTCTATTGAGACTCTGTTGTTGATAAGAATCCTTTCAACTCCATCTTGCAATGCCCACTCAAATGCGATCTTGGAATCCCTCCAAACTTTGATGAGGTGAAGAAAGCCATCGAGCCCATAAAGAATGACAAAGCATCTGGACCTGACAGAATCCCTGATGAAATCTTCAAGCAGAGGGCAGAGAAGCTCATTTCACAGCTCTAAGCCCTCATAAAAAGTATATCCTATCTTTAAATGAAGGAGAAAGGTCTTGACTGTGGCCAGTTTAGTAATTTCGTTTAAAATGAATAATTTGCTGAAACTGACATTACCAGGGATTAGAGAACATTATCAGAAAATGACTGATATTTCTTAATTTCATAGAATGATAGAAATATAAGGCTGGAAGGGACCTTACCTATCTTCTACTTCAACTTCCTGCTCAAGGAAGGTTTATTCTTGTCTAAGTCATCCCAGACAAATATTTGTCTAACGTGCAATTATCTTCCAATGTCAGGGCTTCACAACCTCTAGGTTGTCATAGTATCTGATGAAGTAGGCTGTTGCCTATGATAGCTCATGCCTCTCTGAACAAGTTGCTCTCTAAGGTGCTGCCCTACTCTACCTTTTGCATAACCTCTCTAGGTAATCTGTTCCAGTGATTAGCCATCCTCTCAGTTAGAAAGTTCATACAAATATCCAACCTACACTTCCTTCTTTAAACCCATTAAAAGAAACATAGTCCATGTACAGACATTACACTTTTACCAGTATAAGTGATCAGAAACTTGTACAAAACAGAACAGAAGTTCGGAAATCCAGGCTAAGATTTACCCCTAGCCCACCAAAGGACAAACGCGTGTCTATGTCCAAATTGCCAAATCTTTTTGAATCTCTCCAAATCAATTTGGAGGGTTCTGATTCGATTTGGAGAGATTAAAGGGTTTCCTGATTTGATTAAAGGGTCTCCATCGAATTGAATCATGGACCAAAGCTTCATACTGCCCTATTTCTAAAGCCTCTGTATCATTCTTTAATCGGTTAAAGTCACAGTTTTAGCACAGTTCAGGACCTGATATTGAAAAAAGTTCAGTACACTTGCCACAGCTTTATGAAAACTGACACAAAGCAACAGGTGCAATAAGAATAACTGTTTTACAAACCCGGTCCCATCTGCAGATGCCAAACCTTTGATAAACAATCCAACCCTGTGGGTTGATTTGTGCATTTGTTATGCTCCCATATACCGGTAACCATCTTTAGTTGTACCACTCCAGAAAGAGTGTTGGCTATGCTGAAATTTGATTTAGCTGTTCAGTGCCTAATTATTGGAAGTAGGAGTTACAGGCTTAAATCTTATGAGATCCTGCCCCAGGCAAAGTGTTAGAAGAGTCTGATTTCCATGAAGCAGACACAACTGCAGGCTTTTTGCCTCTTCCCTCTTTCTTCTTAGCTGCCAGGTTTTTTTTTAATGTTCTTTATCTGTCAGGCTCTTTGCCCCTGACAGAAGACCAAGGGCCAACCTAAGCACTCCTAAATTATGAATTGGCACCCCAGGATAAAAAAAATATTGGCTTAAAAATAGTGAAATTTGAACTTATGCATCCATGCCTTGTTCTTTTTGATAGCTTCCTGAGTTTGAGCTGTTCACTCAATGTGCAGATCAGGTTTTCTCTGTAAAGAACAGGGCTGGAAACTTATTTTTTGTTATAAATGAAAGTTGAAATTCTCACAGAACATGATTAGTGAAGTAAGGGCTTTCAAAAAAAAATAGCAAGTCATCTGAGACTAGTGTTTATCTTCAACCCTTTCTAGCACTTTAACAGCAGAGAGCGCTTCTGCAATTCCACTGATGTGCACTGCAAATAGCCAATCTGTGAAGTGTGGGTGGGTTCAGCATTTCCTTACAAAAGATCTTTCTGTTCTTTTACGCAAAGGACGTGGTCAAAAGAAGTAAATGTGTATGCCTGCGATGACTCAGAAGTTAACAAAATTTGGAGATGGAAAAGATGCATCAGATCATCATGTACACTGTCTACAATTTAGGACAGTCTTCTCTGGCTGAGATTTTGAAAGCACCCTGGGAGATTTTTTACCTAATTCCCATTAATGTTAATGGAAATTGAATGTTCAGATCTCTTAGATTGCTCTGAAAAAAATCAGACGTATGAATTGCCCACATCATGCTATTCGGAAGTATGAAATAACTTTAGCAATAGTAAGAATCAGGACCATCTCTCACCAAATCCAGGGGGAGAGGTTTCCCCAACAACAGAAATTTTGTCCAGACTGTTCTGTATAGTTCCATAAGATTCAGTCATTTTTCTTGGGAAACTATTCCACTGTATAATTAGTAGATTTTAAGACCAGAAGGAATCATTTAATCATTTAGTCTGACCTCTTTATAACAAAGGCCATTGACTTTCACCCAGTTAGACCTGTACTGAGGCCAGTAACTTGTGCCTCAGAAAGTCATCCAGCCCTGACTTGAAGAGATGGATAATCCATCATTTCTGTTGATGGTAGTTTGTTCTGATATTTAAAAAAAAGTACCTTATAGGTCTCAGTAGCAAAAAGTTTCTTTTTCTTGGAATTCAACTTGGACTCCTTTATTTTTTTTCACATGCAAAGACCACTTCTGATTCTTGAAGCCAGGGCTGCATGTGCTGTTCGGCTTCTCTTCACCCGCTGGAATAATTTTAGTAAATTTGTCATTTATGCTCAATATAACACATAGTCATTTAACTGCGGGAACTTGACAGCGCAATTAACCCCATTCTTTCAAAATGAGGACCTGATTTCCTTGGCATTTTTGGGAGCAAGGTTACAGTGCTGTGGTTTTTGGCCCTCCTGGAGCAGTGCTGCAGTCAATTGAGTTTTTGTTAATTTGTTCTGCATCAGTCTCCTGCTGGTTTATTATCATCCAAGTTACTTTATGCACCATGCATAAGTGGAAGTATATTAAAAATCAATGCTTGATCCTTTTCTTCCTTGTAGCTGTTTTATCATCCATGGTCTACCTTCTCTGATATATGACCCTTTTCTCTAATTAGAACACAGCTAGGAACTCGTAAATGACTTAGTCACATGCTAATAAAAACTGAAATGTTCCAACTTCGTTCATCATTTAAACTGTGTGCTTACCAGAAGAGTATAAGAAAAAAAGAAACAAAAGGCCATTACTGTTGACAAATGATCCAGGCTATGAAAAGAGGAAAATTATATGCCTTCTTAGAAAGAAAATCTTGTTTCTCAATTGATTAGTAATAAGTGCCATGCTTCACAAAACTAACCCTATAAAGATGCTATTTTCCACAGCTTAAGGCCCTGACATTGCAAATGCTGTCCTACTTATGTTATTTTGAAGACATGTTTGCAGGCTAATAAGGCCACGTGTGCAAGTGTTTGCAGGATTGAAGCCCAATCCATGAAATTAATGGAGTTTCTTTGTCTTCACAGATGGCAAAAAGGAGATCAGCATATGCCCCAAAAGACTTTTTAAATTCTCTATCATAAAAAGAGTTGAAACTTCAAGATCCTTCATGAGAAAATGTTTTTAGCTAAAATGTTATAGTTTAACTGCTTAAAATCATAATGTAGATGGGACAGCTGGCTCTGTTTTAATATGATAGCTCATCAAAGGGAACCCTAGGTCACCCACCCCACACCCATCTATCCAAGGATTTTAAAACCTGTTTTATTTTACATAACATATGAAATATATTCTAGGGAATTTTTGAAAGAGAAGATACCATTTGAACCTGAGATTAGTACATGTTTTGGTTACCACTTCACTAAATAATAGGTAGAAGGTAGGACATAATGGCATGAACTGGTTCAGAGAGGCATGAGCTTTCCTAGGCAACAATCTACTTAGTCAGATGTTATGAAGGGACTAGCAGAAAGAAAGGGATTTATACAGAATGGAAAGGGGTGGAGAAAGGAGACACTGCTAAGAGAGGTAAAGAGCAGGTTGATTGTATCACTTGAGAGGAACAAGTCAGTTAACACTTTAAAGGAGGTTGGAGTTAGCACCTAGTCCAGGCAACAGAATAAGAAACCACAGTTCCTGTTGAGACCATGGTTGACACAATCCTGTCTGTGGATACAAGTTAGATTTTAAAGTGTTTTGGTTTAGGGATGGCTACTCTGAGGTCAGTGATAGAATATCTAGTTAGTCTTTAAGGTGCCACCCTGCTCTACCTTCTGCCTACTTTAAGACTAATACATTAAGAGTAACACAGCTAATCACCTGTCTAAAAGAAAAGGTGTATTCTTATCTCATAGAAAGACAAGGCAATTCATAGCTTTCTTAAGGTTTGGGGGAGCTGAAGGATAACCTGGATGTACTAACTCATGCAAAAACTACAACTACACATGCCCTATCTTCCCTAGGATTTTATGTGCTAATAATTACAGCAGCATGAGGTAAGAACACGCTTATCTTATATTTGGGTTTCACTTCACTGGATGCATCTTATTTATGTACAATTTTCAGAAAGCTTCCTGTACAATGGTCTTTGTTAAAGGAATATATCTCCATTTTTGTTATATCTTTTCAGAGTATAATGACTAATAATTCAAAACTAGGTGAACTGGATGATGCTGGATAATCAAAGCAGTTGGGACCAATTTTGATGTGTCCTGTATCATCTCTTTTCCAAGCCATTTTAAAGAAAAAACATACAGAAGCAAATCATTGCTGTTTAATGACTAGAGCTCCTATTATACTGGATCCTTAATGCAATAGGTCCTATAGAGACAGCAGGCTTGTGTGGGAGTACAAACACTTGAGCTCTTTTTCACTGGCAGTCTTCTGAAGTAAAGGTTGATTTTGGTTGTTTAATTATTTTATGTGATGACAGCTTGCTGGTCGGAATAGCAAGAGTAGAGGCAGAGGTGGTAGCTGACAAAGGCGTAATCATAGGAGACCTTTCTGTTGTCTCCATGACATCACCAACACATATTTTAGAGACGTCAAACAATCTGCTCAACCCTGGGTGCATCTACACATACCCTGACTGCGCAGTTAGTACTGCACAGTCATTCAGTACTTGCTTTAGCTTTAGCAAGTACTAAATGGTTGTGCAGTACTCACCAGTACTGTGCAGTTCTGGTGGCGCATGAATCATTTTTAACCCCACAGTAGCAGCAGTATCACAGTTAATGCCTGCCAATACTATGTCGCTGTAGCGATGAGTTACATTGCATAGCTCATAGCTACAGTGATGTAGTGTCTAAGGTAGATGTGCCCCAGTCTCTCTCCCTCAGGAAAAATATCTGATATAAGTAAGTATTCACGGGGTGCATCTACATGAGAGACCTTAATGTTCAGTGGTCTGTTCTACTGTACATTAGCATTTCATGGCAAAAACCATGCTAATGCCCAGTAGAATTAGTCTATTGCTTATTAAATGTTACAAATAAAAAGTTCACCTTTGTTATTCCACATTAGCACATCTACTGCTCCTTTGTCTGGTACTTCATAATAAAGGTACTAAACTTAATGCGCAGTAGCAAAGGTGCATTAACAAATCTGTAGATATGCCCACATGTGGTTCCTACTTAATCCCTGTCCTCTTTTTCATTTACTTAGTATTGTTTCTTTTCTTCACTTTCAATGAAACTTCACAAATAAATACAAGCAAATAACATCCTTATGAAGGGAACATCACTCTTCTTCTACTTTTAGTCAAAGCAGTAGACTTAATGCAATTGGTTTTCAGGACTATCAAAATGGTCATACTAAAAAACACCAGTAGTCCATACCTTTTAGTATTCTGTCTCTGATGCAGGCTAGTACTAGGTGTTTCAGAGTACTGTCATTATAAGTAAAGGTGAAGTAGCTTATAGGGGAAATAGCTTTTTAATTTTTGTGAATTAGTGGCTGGCCTGTTAAATGCAACAGGGTTCATGTGCTCTTTCCTATTTTATTATACCTTCTGATAGCCTCACACATTTAAAAAGTATGTATTGGAGCCAAAAGTCTTGCAAATGACTTAATAATAATTTGTAATCTTTTTTTGGTAAAAACGTATGTTATAGGTTCTTGTTCTTTGCCAGTTTTTTTTCTGAGCCTTTCTGGTGCTCATAATTTTTAAGCTTTTCCTTGTAAGCATGGGAAACCTAGAAAGCATAAGAAAACCTAGATCCTTGGGGGGGGGGGTTTATGAAAGCTGTGATCCTCATAAAGTTTTAAATCTTTTAAGATGGGCCTTTAAGAAATATACCAAAAATCATAATTAAAACAAACTGTCAATGTTTCTGTATACTAAACTAAAGAAATTTCAGATCCAATATTGAATTTTCTCTGTTAGATCCTTTTTTAGAAACTTCTTAAGCATTCTGCTTCAACAGTTTCACCTAGTAGACAGTTCCTCAAGTTAATTATGTATGGTGTAAAGTATTTCGTTTTAGTAGCTTAAAAGTGCAACACAGGCTTTAATGCTCATCTTTCCCGGTCTAATGGGGGATGAGTGGAACACTCCATTTCTAGAACATTGTATAATGGTCTCATTCTGTTCCAGTACAGCCTTCCTCATCATTTGGGGTATTGTGTGTTTTCACTGACACACAGAGAGTATAGTCACTGAAATAGCTCTGGAATATTTTCCTGGGGCCTCACCATCTGCAGTGATTTATACTAGTTGAGTATTTGATGCTGGTTCTGTCACCATGTGAACAGTAGTCTCCCATCCCATATTGCTGCACAGAAGTTCATTATGACCCGGCATTAATACTAGATCCACAAAGGTACGTGTGCACCAAATGCCCATTGATTTAAATGGGAACTCAGTGACTAAACACCTTTGTGGATCTGGGCCTTAATGTCTAGTTGTATACTTCAAAAAATGATTTATCTCTCTCATGTTTGTGACTTGATCTGTTCTATTTAAACATAATATTTTCGTATATTCTAACCTCAGTGACAATTTTAGCTGCTTCTTACAGCTAATCTTTCTTGGCATTATATGCATTTTACTACAATATATTTATTATAACAATGTTCATAACAATTGATTCCTTACTAATAAAACATTGAGATGTTCAACTGCACAGGTGATGGCCCATAAATCATATAATATTTATTTGGTATCAATGTATTTTGGAAGAAAGATGTTACAAACTGTGTGTCTCATTCAATGCAGAAAACAGGGGCTGACTTTAGAAATGTATTGTTTGAAAGTCTAAAAAAATGAAAGCTAAGGTTAGTTCACCTCCATGTAATCCAAAATCATATAATCCATAACCCAGTGATCCTTAATCAGGGTACTGTGGCACCCTGGGGTCCCTTAAGGTCCTTTTAAAGGTGCCTAAGAGTGCCAAACATTGTTAGCATTGCTAAATATGCAAGCATGAGTCAAAAGGTAAACCCAGAGATTTCAAATAGGAATTCATACTGTTAAAAACATTTTGAACTGCTTTGGTGTTTGTGGCCACATCCAGATGAGCATGAACATTTGGTTCCCTGGGGACAAGTGGCAGTGGTACACTTTGCATTGCAGCTACTCGTCCCCAGAGAATGCAGGTGCCATGCACGCTTTGGTGTTGACCGCACCAGCCTTACCTGGGGTCTAGGGCCTCCTGGGGCTGCAGCAGTGGTGATCCTGGTGATCCTGCTGAGCAGAGCCTGGCTGGCAGCTGCAGTGTGGCTGCAGGTGGCTCCACACCACTTTTCAGCAGCACACACTTGCCCATGTGTGCGGTGCTCTGCTTTTTCTTTCCATGGTTTTTTTTGACCCCTGGATATCCAGAAAAAAACCACAGCAGCTGCATGTATGGTCAGCATACCATTACAACGTGGAGGACACCTGAGTGTGTGGTATGTGGTGCTGCAGATGTGTTTGCAGCACCACATACTACATGGTTGCGCTCATCTGGATGCGCCCTCTAATATCTTTACTACAGAAGAATTGCTTTAGTATTTTCTGTTGTCAAAAACCAAGAGAAAACTAAGAACTAGCATTTTACAAGGAGTGCATTGAGTCTAAAAAGGTCAAGACCCACTGCCATAGCCTCATGTTAGGAGGGCTAAACTATGAAGAACTATGAAGAGGACTTAATTTTTTTGCTAAGAAAAAACAATATAGCAGAAACAAAACCCTCTGATATTACAAATGTTGTGTTAATATTGTAAACATTGCTATTCCAGGTTAAGAAGGCTGTGCAGCAGGAAGGCTTTAACAGAAAAAAGCGAGGCTATAGAGATATCAATGAAATCGACATTAACATGAACGATCCTTTATTTACAAAACAGTGGTACCTGGTAAGCAATTCAATTTTAGTTCTTAAGTGAGATCTTGAGTAATAATATATAACCAATTTGCTTCCATGTTATTCCTTCTTGTTTCATTGTTCTGTGAGCATGTCTTCCAGATTTCTCACTAGAACTTCGAAATTATTCCAAGAGACTCCTCATGAATGCTGGGACCTGACTTTGGCTCAGTGAAATCAAAAGAAGGACTCGCTGGGCTATGAAACAAAGTTATAACTTGGTGTTGTGTGAGAACTTGTGCAGTGCAGACATGATTACTAAAGCTGATTATGTATGTCCCCATCAGATCTCCATGTTGTGTCTTAAGGAGCTCCCTGTTATATAGAATAGGACAAATATCTCACTATGGAATCATAGTACTGTGTTATGCTGAACTGATCTGAAAAATGCTGCAGGGGGAAGGGGGACACTCTTGCAAAAAAATTCATTTTAGGGGTCAAAAAAGCTACATTTTGGCCTGAACTGCAAAATTAAAACAAAAAAGTCAATTTTGGCATGTAGCCAAGGTGATTTTGGAGATGCCACAGGGTCTGCATGCATATCCTCTGGCTGAAGTGTTGTTCTTTTGAAATGTTTTACAGCCAGAAACATGTTAAATGGTACATCTACCACCTTTAATGTTGGTTTAAGAAGATGACTTGTTGGGCTACCCAGCTCTCCTGCAATCATATCCATCACTCTTACATTATTCTTGGTATTTGTGACTGCATCTACATGAGACACTGACTGTGTAATTGTTACTGAACAGTCATTTAGTACTTGTATGCACATATGTATACACAAGTACTAAATGACTATGGAGTAACCGGAGTTACAGTGCAGTAGCATCACCCAACAGCTTTTAGGTGATGCTGATGCACAGTAGCTCATTACTACTGTGCAGTAGTGCCACATCATGCTTTGTGCCACGCAACGCTACTGCACGCTAGTAATGAGCTACAGCGCAGTCAGCATCTCATGTAGATGCAGCCCATGAGAATGTATTTGAATGTGAATATATCTGAGAATATATTTAAGATAAGCTTGTACACTCCATCATCAGACCAACAAGGTGGTATCTAAGCTCCCTATCTGAGGTCCCTGATCCAACAAAGGAATTAAACATGTTTTTTTTAAGGTTAGGAGTGCTTCATTTGGACTTGTAGATAAGTGCATTTCATTTGGACTTGTAGATAAGTGCATTTTTGGAATGGAGCCTAAACCTAGTCCTGACTTCAGTGAAAATTCTGCCCATGCTTGTGAGATCAGGTCCTAAGTAAGGATTGTACTTTATGCTTGTTCTTAATTCTTCTGCTGTTGTGAATTCTCCTGCTTCTGAGTTTATTGTTCTATTTTATATTTTATACTAATGTGAGATATATTTCACTAGTGTATATACACACTAGGTATTGGGCAGAAGTTCAATGACTGTAGAAATTTGACTACGCATAGAATAAATAAGGATTTTCTACTTTTCACTTGACGTATTAGATCAACACTGGTCAAGCAGATGGGACTCCTGGACTTGATCTTAATGTAGCTGAAGCCTGGGAGCTGGGATATACAGGGAAAGGAGTTACTATAGGAATTATGGATGATGGTAAGTGAAGATTCCAAGGTGTATAAAATAATCTGATAACTAAAATAGCTTTCTTCATGTATTCTAATGAATAATAATAATAATAATAAAGTATGTTGGATTGATGACCATGGCAAAAATGTCTACCAGCCTCTTTAAAGTCCTTTCATTCTACAAGGAAAGATGTTTTAAGTGTAGTGTTGCACAATAGCCACTGAAGTGCCAATGCCTGTACCTATAAAAGTAACCCCTAATTGTCACACACACAGTTCTTTGTAGGAATCAATCCAAAGGCCATTAAACCAATAGGACTTGCTTCAGTGGGAATTGGCTAGGAAGTTTATTGCCTCGCAGAGAATAGATATGAGAGCATTTTTCCTGGTTAACGTATTTTCGAAGTGCACATGGGGCTGAAATAATTTAACACTTCCCTAGTGAATGCCCATAGAGACCTGCATGTTATATAAATTAATAGTTTAGGGCTAGGTGTAAGGGATACAGAAGATACAATCCATGGTTGAAAACACAGGTGTGCTTTGCATGGATTGGTTAGATTGTCCAAATACAAGAAGTCTGTAGAATTCTTTCTTCAGTTTTTTGCTAGCTAAATTTTGTAGTATGCTTTCCATAGTGACTGAATAGTGCTAAAAAAAAATTTAAAAAAATGAAGCCAGCTGTATTTTCAGGGATCTGTTGAGATCTGTCCTTGTTCTAGTCTGTCACCCTCCTGTTAAAAATTGAAATGAGGCTGCTGGGTACATAGTTAACCAGACTGCATTGTGGTATGTGAATGAGACAGTATGTGAATTGTTTTAAGCCTAGTGTCTCATTTTTGTTAGTCCAACGTGGCAAAAATTTCACCTTCAGTGACTAGGCACAATATTTACCAGGATGACAATAAGATGATTGAAGTTCAGGCCAAATTAGGCTGGGACCTGGGGGTGAGTGGGGGGAGGGAACTGGTTCATTGGATGAAGCATTTAGAGTGGAGTGTGGAAGGAGAGTTGGCTCCGTACATTGACTAGTGCTCTGTGGGCATGTCTACACAAGACATTTACTGTGAAGCTGCCTATTTAGCTCCACAGTAAAGTGTCCATATTTACATATTCAGTCCTATTAGACCACAGTAAGCAAATTCACTCCACCATAGGTTAGTACTTGTAAATACAAGTACTGTCCTGTGGTAGGGTTCCTTAGCACAAAAGCAATGCATGTGTAGATGCTGCTGGGACTGGCTGGAGTAAGAATATGCTTCAGTATGGGGGCTGCCCGCTACCTAGCCCTGCACTGAAGCACCCTTGTGCCCCAGCCACCTCCTCTGCAGCATGTTGAGCCAGGTTGGAGCAGCCCTGGGCTGGCAGCGTAACCCCCTGGCCTCCTGCCAGCTGGGGCTGCTCTGACCTGGCTCAACATGCTGAGGTCCCAGATGCACATGTAAATGTGGTACCCAGGAGGAATAAATTATGGTGTGCTATGCGCCAGAGTTTATTGCTTTGCATTAATGTAATGTGTAGACATGCCCTGTGACTATACCAACATACCCCTTGCAGACATTTTCACTAACTCTACAGACCTTAAGCAAATGCTGTATAAAGTCAGTTCTGAATTCATAAACAGGAATAACTGTTCCTGGGCTCATCCAGTTAAAAACAGAAATGTTCTGTTTGACTTCCATATCCAGTAAAGGCTAATCGAACTCAAGTCAAATTACAGTAGTCAGAATAAACTGTTTGCAAACCAAGAATTGTTCATATTGTTTGGTAAATAATTTCCTAAGCGAATACATGCTCAGGGAGCTGTCTACTGTTGAAATATAGATGAATGCTATCGAGCAAAATATTTCTAATGAATTATTTGTTTTGCTCCAGTAGTTATTTCTAGTAACTCTTGAGCTACCTAATGAATCTCTCAGATTTTGAATCTGCACAGTGCTCCTAGTATTGGGAGACCCTGTATCCAGGTGGCTTCTTATTGGGATTATCAAAGCTGCAGGTGCAGAGGTCCCCCTGCACACAGCTATCTGCAGGAATCACAGGACCCAAAGCACTAAATAGAAGAAGTAACACTTATAAGATCAACAGCATGTGCAGAGCAACCATATATTTTTCACTCTTGTAGTGTTACATCCAGTTCACATTAAAAAATATTCATGATCTTTATTTGATTTGTAGGGGATTGCTGGCTTGTGACTAGATTTAAAAGCAAACAGATGAATTTCATATATCATATTTTGGTATTTTTGCAAGTGTTACACACAAGTCTAGTGTTAACCTCAGCAAGTACCATGCTATATACTCAGGAGGCTGATTGTTCAGTCTTCCGAGAATGTTCTGAGATTTTGTAACCAGTCTGATCTATCATTAAAAACTTCCCAGAGTGGACATTCACAGGAGCAGACCTGCTTGCCCCAGTAATTTCCTCATTTCTGCCTTCTTAATTTGCCTTTGCAGTTTCCATTTGCAGTGATATTCTTTTCTTATACCCGACACTGTTGTATAGTACCATTTTACACTATTAGGGTATGTACAGAAGTTGCTTTTAAATCGACCTACCTGTAGGATCAAAACAAGATATAGTGATGTTTGGGGAGCCTTTCAGATGACAGTTATTATGTGGAGGTAAAATGTTACTACAGCTTCTGCTTCTCAATGTATATGATCCCATTTACAAACTAGGCTCCTAAATTTTGTGGCTCAGTTCTACTTCTGGTTATTCAAATTGCCACTTTGACATATTCTATTAAGACCTCCTAAATTGGCCTGCAGCAGAAATGATACCCTAATTTAAAAGCCTACTTTTGAAAATTGGTGTTTAATTCCAGACAAGCTTTGAGATTAGCATTATTCCTCACTATCATTTCTTATAGTAGCAGTTGAAAATGTTTGTGTTTGGCGGTCATTGTGAAATTTTTTTTTGAAACTCTTAACCTTTGGGTTATATGTTTGTTTCATTGTCTTATTACAGGAATTGATTATCTTCATCCTGATCTTGCCTCAAATTATGTAAGTATACACTGACCTTTTCTGGAAAATGTGAAGTCCCTATTGGTTTTGTTTTATTTTTCTTACAAAATAATTATGCAAGATTTGAAATGTTAGCATGACTGAGCTACTGATCTTGCAGGTGATAAAGTGGGACCTTGCAAATTGCTGGCCAGGATCTTTTGGTGTAGGGGATAAACTAGTGACAAGACAGGGGAATGGTGGTGTTGGCTTGTTTTAAAAAAGCTGTAGTTGGCAATATTAGATTTAAGGCAGAAATGAGCAACCTGGGAATTGGCTCTAAACTTGCTGTTAAAATATAAAGTTCCATCTGTCATGTGGAGAATAGCAGTGCTACAGGCTGAAGAGACTGGTCTGCTGTTTGCTTACAACAGCTGGACCATATGTTAGACCTTGCAATTAGGGCTGTGAGAAACAGCACCATTTTGTTTTGACTTCTGTTTCACCATTTTGAAGGGACAGTGTTTTGTTTTGCTGTTTTGAAGCACTGTTCTGTTTCATTTTGTCGAAGCTGCTTTGCTGTTTCAATGCTGTGTCTGTGCATTTCAACGTTTTACCCATAGGCTATAATGGGGAATCATGAAAATGCCTATAACTTTGTCATTTCTTGCCTGATTAAAACAAAAACAGTAGAAAAGATAGCCCTTGCTGAGGCCACAAAGTCTGTCAAGTTTCAAGGAGATAGGTGCAGGGGTTTCTGGGAAACTTCATCTCTAACTGTTCAGAGCAAAACTCATGTCACTTGTAAGTGTGAAGGCACACAGGACTGAAAACTGCAGGGATGGTAGCCCCTGCTGAGGCCATGAAGCCTGCCAAGTTTCAAGGAGACAGGTGCAGGGGTTTCTGGGAAACTGCACCTCAAACTGTTCAGAGCAAAACTCATGTCACTTGTAAGTGTGAAGGTATAGAGAAAGCTCATTTCAAACAATGCTTTTTATGCTGTTTATCTGCCCCCCTCCTCCCCCCACCCCCCAAGCACTGGGATTGGAAGGGGCCTCAAGGAAGGATCACAGTCACTGGTCAGCTACACTGTCAATATCAGAGCAGTCCTTCCCCCCCTTGTCCCTCTCCCACTCCTTAGTTTCTCTTTAGCTTCAAGGAAGCCTGGCTTCAAAACTCAAAATGTTTCAACACTTTCAAAACTGTTTCAAAACCTTTTGTTTTGTTTTGATTTCACTGCTTTGAGCTCAAAACACGTCAAAACAGCTTTGAAATGAAACACCCATTGAAATGACACACAGCTAGCCCTACTTGCAATGTGCAGACACTGTATGCTTCATTTACAACAGGTGCTTTAATTAAAAGCATACACAGACCTGAACAGTGAGACACTGTACAGTTTCAAATGATTGTTTCTTCAGATGTATCTTTGATTTACCTTTGATTTATTTTCATCTCTATTCCCATTATCCTCTTATTTTTAACTGTCTGTTTATTTGCATCTGCTGACACTCTCAACTGCCACTACCTAGGTTTTATTATTTTTTTCCATGGGAAATGATTCCTGTGGTAACAGGTTATTTATGGTACAGTGGGATGCAGAGAGCTGAAACTTATGGTGCTCCTGTAGTTTATAAGTAGTAAGTATGATTTCTGTTGAAATCAATCTACTTTGGTTGCAGCTGTGGAAGCTGATAGCCAACAGTAGGCTACAAGGTGGATTGTTATGGAGCTAGCCATGGGAGGAGACCAGGTGAAGGAAATCCTATGTTCAGCTGAAACACAGATTTTAATTTTCATAGATTTCATGTATTTCATAGATTTCATAGACATTAGGGCTGGAAGAGACCATGCAAGATCATCGGGTCCAGCCCCTTGCCCAAAGGGCAGGCAGTCAGCAGGGGTCAAATGATGCCTGCAAGATAGGCATCCAATTTTGAGCAATTGCTGTTCCCCAATAGAAAAATGCTGTGTTGGAGAATTACCCAGCATACCCAAAATTACCCAACATATGCTTTGATGAACAACTGCAAGAAGTGCTTGGCATCCTCTTCTTCTGTTAGACAAAAACTAGCTCCGTGCTTCTTGTTGGATTTACTCCTATAACAACAAGGCCTTTCTTGCTGCTTTTTTAATACTATAAGATGTGGCTTCAAATTTTATGAATGTAAAGTTCCTAACAACAAAAGTAAAACAAACTTGGTTTATAAGTGTAATTAAATGCAAAAAAGCAACAAAGAAAACTACAATACACTGCTCAGATGCACTGGCTCAATAAGAGACGGAGAGGAGAATTGTACGTTTACTCTTGCAAAGGAGTTTTGTCCTTCCCCCCTTTTAAAAGAGTTTCATAATCCATCACACAGTTTGTAGAATAATAGGCACATGTAGAAGTTAAAATCTTGTTATCACTGAATCAATAGCAAAGCTTCCACAGGCCATGATAGAACCAGGATTTCATTCTAAATACAGAAAACTAGGAGATGTACATATACAAGTACTTAGAAAATAGGTAAACAAAGAAGATGGTCATTTTCACACTTTATTAATCTACTCAATGACTTGATTACAAGTAATTAAATCCTGTTCTTTAACTACAATGTTCTCACTTCAGAGGAATGACTCAGTAGGATATTTATTTAAATTGAAATAGTTTACACAAAGACAATCTTTACTTTGGATGGGCAGGTTGTATCTAGAGCTAGGTGATTAGTATATAGTTGTTTTTGTTGCTGAATTAAAGTAGTGGCATGATCATTTCTGGATAAAAGGTTAAAAGAAAAACCTGGCTCTAAAAATCTAAGTTCTGAATTGACTCCACGTACATACAGTGTGTTCTGAAGTCAAATGGGAATACTTCTGTTGACATCTGTGGACCTTGAATCAGTTCTGCAATATATTCTGGACCTAAAGGTTGATGTGTAACAGTGATGCTGTGTTTTCTCTCTTATGGGCAATAGTATGACAGAATCTAAGAATATGAGGGATACATGGAAATAAACTATTTTGTTTCAGAGGTGTCACTCTGCTTCCAGCAGAAATATAATCAAAGCAGGTGGCATCTATATTGCTAATCCATGGATCTAAAATTTACTTTAATTGCAATCTGTACTACACAGCAGAGTAATATTCCAGTCTACACTAATAATTGTATTTAAGGCAAGTAACATAAAAGTAAATTTAAATGCTATCATCTGGAGCAAAACATGCTTTATCTGAAAATTGGGTTTATTTTTTCACTGAGTGGGTGGAAACAATAAGCACATATCAAAGAAGATTATTTGATTTAAGATGAATTTAAGGGAAAGATTGTGAACACATTGGAGGATGGGAGTATAATTCAGAAGGATCTTGACAGATTGGAAAGCTGGGTTGGAGCTAACAAAATGGAATTCAGTACTGACAAATGCAAGGTGCTACATGTGAGGAAGAATGATCATAAATACAAATAAAAAATGTGTGACATATGGCTAGATGGCCTCACTGTGGAGAAGGACCTGGAAGTCTTGGTAGATCACAGATGTGATACAAGTCTGTAGTGTGATGCAGGTCCACAAAAGGCAAATGTGCTTTTGGGGATGCGTCAATAAAAGCATTAGGTGTAGGACATGGGAGATAATAGTACCTCTCTACCCAACACTGGTTAGGCCTCATCTGGAGTACAGCATGCAGTTTTGGGCTCCACATTTCAAAAAGGGCATGGAGAAGTTAGAGTGGGTCCAGAGGCAAGTGCCAAAAATGATACAGGGCTTGGAAGGCAAATTATAGGAGGAGAGGTTGAAGAATGTTCAGTTGGGGAACAGGCATTTAAGAGGATATGACAGCAATCTTCAAATACTTGACAGGCTTCCATAAAGAAGAGGGAAGCACCTTTATTCTCTTGAAGCAGAGAGTAGGACATGGACTAATGGCTTGAAGTTGCCACAAAGTAGGTTTAGCTTGAATATCAGGAAAAACTCTGTCACTGTTAAAATGAGGGGGAGTTGGGGGGTGGGGAGGGCAGTAGAATAGACTGTCTTAAATAGCTGTGGACTCTTCATCATTGGAAGTGTTGGACCTCCTTGAGAAGAGGTTGAACAGACATTGGTCAGGATGATCTAGGCATAGCTGTGCCTATGTTCTAGTATGACTTTTTCTGATTGTTTCTAGGCTTTGCTGTTTGCTGCAGAGGGCCAGGGGGGAATTCATTTTCCATGCAGCCCTTCCCTTCCCCCCCCACCCCCTTCCCCCTCTGCTACCTGTGTTCTTAAGCTTTCTTCAGATGTATTAGGTGTTGGCTGCTGCTATGGCTGAGGATTTTGACTGGGGTGTGCCCATGCTCCTGCTGGGATTTAAATCCAGAGGTTCTTGTTCCTCTAGTCAGGGTCAGCCCAATCCCCATAATTAGGGTCTGGAAGGAATTTTACCCTGTGGTCATATTGGTATGGACTGTGGGTATTTACTTTCCTCCATAGCAGGAGGCATGGCAATCTTCCTGGGATCTGTTGAGTGTATATTAACAACGATTACAGCAGCAGGACTTTGACTGCTGTGGTCCTGTGCTTTACCTGTGACAGGTTAGGGTGTTGGGTCAGTGTTGCCTATATTATTTTGCTGATAGGTTAGACAATAGATTTGTAGCAGATAGTTTGGATAGAGAAGATCCTGCCTCAGACAGGGGGTTGGTCTGGATGACCTCTCAAGGTCCCTTCAACTCTACTTCTCTAAGATTCTATGAATTTAAGACCACATATACATCCAGAAAACAGAATTAAATCACTCTGTCAGGATCAGATCACTCACTCTATTGGGCCTACACAGCACCGATAGTCACTTTTTTGTTAATCTTATGAGTTCTTACAAGCTAGCTCACAGAGTTTCATGTGACAATA
Organism: Alligator mississippiensis; assembly: GCF_030867095.1. Lineage (NCBI taxonomy): Eukaryota > Metazoa > Chordata > Crocodylia > Alligatoridae > Alligator > Alligator mississippiensis. The sequence continues at coordinate 218,042,848 of NC_081824.1, read as the reverse complement.
TATCAGTATATCATTTGCACAGTAAGGTATCTCTGGGTCATGGTGAGATGTATATCCTTGGGAGGAATACAGATCATCTTAGCCTTCCATATAAAATCAAGGAAGGTTATTCTTAAGGGGAAAGATCTTTTTGGAGGGAAAGGTTTTGCATCATTTCCTAAGAATGGCCAGGCTCTGGCATTCTCTGATCTCTTCTGGACGTAAAAGAATCCTTTGGTAATTACCTGCCCCCAATAAATGCCCGTACAAAACAGTGTTGAGCAAGAAGGAAATGTAATGTCACCCAAGTGAGCTGCTAAACTAGTTCATAAGATAGGGTTCAGAAAAAGAACCCTGCTCATATTCTAAATGATGGGGCTACCCCTTTGGCTTGTGTAAATTGGCTTTGTACCATTTCCCTTAATATCAGTGGAGTCATGCCAGTTTATACCAGCTGAGTATCTGTTTATAAATGAGGAAGAGGGGGTAATTAGTCAAAGGCTGCATAGTGTGCATCAGTGATTGTGATGGAGACAGTGGGAATATGTTTTTCACAATTAAGCATTCACATGATAACTCCCCCAGAAGCAACAAATCATTTAATGTTTTATATTTTGACATTATTTCTACTTTGTTGGCACTGTCAGAGAAATGCTTTCCCTTCCTACTCCATATGATTTTTGTTAAGGTTATGCTAGTCCTGCACTTTTAGGCTAAGACCTAGAGCAAGGTAGGGTTGAATGCAAGCCCTAGTGACATAAGGGACCTTGGATAACAGGTTGACAAAGGGAAGAAGGAAAAAGTCATCAAAGGAGGAACAGACTGGTGCAATGAAATTCAGAATTGTATGCTTATGACAGTAAAAATGCTACGGGTATGAATATCGTAATTAGATGGCCACACAGTGGCTTACGCACTATAACAAATTTATCTCTACTACTTGCATGGCTTTTGGGTCATTAATATTTCAGCTGGAGCATGCATATTGTATGTGAACTTTTGGTTTGAATCATCATTATTTCTATTCTCCATTGTATATATTTTTACCTTTAACTGAACCCTTACTGTTTAGCTTGACATTAAGAGAAATAGTTACAGGTGTGTCCCCAGTGATACTTTCTGCCTTCATCATTTTATAAAAGCGATTGCACCATTTTTAAGTGAGAATGGAAGAAATTAGTTTAACTGTCTCAAGGCTAAATGTAGGTGTAAACCATATTCCCTGTGGGTGAAAAACTGCAGACAACAACCTGCTGTGGAAATTCTCTCCTACAAAAGAAGCAAGTTTGTGCTTCTGTTGCTTGACTTTAAATGATGTTTGCCAGTAACAGCACTCTGCAAAAACAAAATTCACAATAGATATTTCTTTATATTGATTTCTTCACATCTGCATTCTTCAATCATTTATAAGCTGGATTTTCCAAGTCATTTTTATGCTTTCCATTTCAGGTCACCTTCATGTGTAGGAAGGGACAGGATCAGGTCATGCTGAGATCAGTTTTTAAAGGCAAATATACACTAGATTGCTGTAGTAGGGTCATGATATTGCTACAGTTGTGATGTTCCAGGGAATATATGTACAATATAAAGAGGTTAGCAATGAGAGCAGAAACATTGTAATGAACCATAAAATCATTGGTATTCAGTCATTAATTTTTAATGAACAAAAAGTCATAGCTATACTGAACACTGACCTCTGCTGACCCTTTGTACTTTGCAGGTAATGATGGCATCAGTCTTTGGCATAACTAGGTTTGTCTATTTCAACTGCCTTTGACTTGGTTTATCTTTTGGATAAGGGGACACATGTATTTGGAGCTGTTTCCGAAGGGAACCTGTCAAAAGGCAGCATTTGTTACATTCTCATTGTTATGTGTATTTGTACTTTGAGTACCAAAGTACTCAAAACAACCTTCATTGACCTTCAATACATGGATGACTGTGCCACCCTTGCTCACATTGAAGAAAACCTTCAGTCTTCATTGGATTTCTTCAGAGAAGCCCACTAAACGTTAGTCCCCTCTCTGAACTTCTAGAAGACTGAAGTGCTCTATCAGTCTGCCCCAGTCCATGAATATGACCCCCCTCACCAGGTTACTATCAAGAGAAAGACCCTGGGGATTGTAAAGCAATTCCCCTACCACAGTAACTACCTCTCTCAGAGAGTGAACACTGATGAAGAGATCTAGCACAGGATCCATTGTGCAAGTGCTTCCTTTGGGAAATTGCTTTAGCATGTATATATTCATCACGATTTTCAGAAAGACAGCAAGATCCAGTTCTACAATGCTACTACCATCATCCCCACTCCCCTCTACAGATGTGAAATGTGGGTGACCTACTATTGTCATCCCTAGAGCTGGGAGAGGCACCTCCTGCTCTGCACTCAGAAAGTCCTTTACATCAAATGGAGAGAACACCACACAAACACCAAGATCCTTGCTGAAGCCAATACTACGAGCATTAAGTTGGTGGTCTTCAAGCACCAACTTCTCTGAACCAGACATTGTGTTCAGATGTCCAACACTTGACTCCCAAAACAAGTGCTCTGTTCCCAAAAAGGTCATAGAGTGGCCTGAGGTTTTGCGGTGGCCAGAGGAAATGCTACAAGGACATGTTGAGGGCATACCTCAAAAAATGGATGCTGGCATCAAGAGCTGCGAGAGAAATGAGGAACAATAGAAATATAGCAAAAGCACTTCATCTAAGCACTGGATGTGCTTAAGTTTGATTTGGGTCATATTGACTTGAAGTTCAATTTCATTTTCAAATTTCTCAAAAGAAAAATCAAACTTGCCATATTTTATTTTCCTCGGGGGAGACTGTAATTTTGTGGGAACTGCAGTAGGCTTAGGATCAAAGAAAACTCAGGATCATTTGCTTCTGCATCCTTAAAAGGGCCTCATTAAAATATAGACAACTCATTTTCCCCCCAAATCCCCGCCCCACCAGTTTTCTGAGTTTGTTAAATTCTGCTTTTCTGAAATCCATTGTCCTTATTTGTCTGCACTCTTTCCTTCTGCCTCTTAGGATCCTGAACTCTTTCATTTTTCATTGTCACCAAGTTACTTTCCACCTTCACATTCTCAATCAATCCTTTCTTGTTTGTAAGTCAAGACGAACTTCCTGCCTAGTTGACCCCTACCATTTATATAAAAAAGTTTTCCCCAACACACTACAGGAATTTGCTGGACTGCTTTGCCTTCTTGAAATATTTCCAGGAGAATGTTCTTGACCAGCTCCAGTCTAGATAAAGGCAGAGGTACATAAAGCCAGGGATGAGAGAGAGACAGAATTCAGGGGGTATGAGGAAAAGGAATATGGGAGCAGAGAGATGGGTAAGAGTTAAGTGGTACAGGACCTTAAAAGCACTGAAACTTGCTGAGGGAGGGGGAGAAAAAGCTACAGTCAGAACAGAGACTAAGGGCATTACTTTTACAGCTGCATTTTTATTGACTAAAAAGAAAGAGAAACAGGAACCTGTGAGTTGATACATGAGCCACAGTTCAGAATAGAAATGATCAGGTTGTGGACAATTGTTTTGACTTGTGGGACTGAGGAGGAATAGCAGGATTCTAGATGAGGCAGTATGTCACATCCTTTTCTTTCAAATACATAATGCTTTTAAATAGCTATATAGAAAATGATCAAACAACAAGTTAATGAATATACTGAGTCTCTCTATGTTACTTAAGTACCTTCCCTGGGGAAAAGGCTGCTTCTCCTTCAGGAACAAGCATTTATGAAAGAAGAATTGCAAAACTGCGCTTCCCTTTAAGGCTGATCAACTGCAACAGCTTCCTGTATTAGTTTCTCAAAGCCTTTCCATATGCACAAAGATTAATTTTCTGTTCATGCACTGAACAGCTGGCCTTTCCTGTACAGCTGGGTATAATGGGTATAGTTACTTGCTTTCCAAAAGTCAGGGAGCTATGACAAAGCTGGAATTTTCCATCCTGCAAAATGAACGCAGAGACACTCTTTGATATAGGATCAGTTTTTTCTTCCAATCCTTGCAAACCCTGTAGAGGCTGAGCCATCAGGAAATTATTATTTTTTCCCCATAATGAGAACCCTTAATTAAGAAGTGATAATTAAAATACGAAGCCTAATGTACTCTCTGGTTTGCTTTCAGTTCAGACTATGCATCCAAAGCCAATGATTTTCAGGGGAAACTTCTCCAAGACAGATGATCTGTGAGAAAGAGAAATGAGGTATATAATACAACATATAAGATATGGTTATTAAAAGAAGAGAACAGCAGCTGCAGGCTTTGTGTTCATAATTTTCAGTAAATTGCTTGAGGAAAAGCCTGCATGAGAGAATGGGGGATGGGAGGTTTGGTTGACAAGAGGACAGAAAGAAGGAGATAAATTGATTCTTACCTCACAATGGTTATGGTTCTAGTACACCTGCATTGAGCCAGTTCCTTAGTGGCATGTAGTACATCTGGGGCAATGGAGAACTAAACCAGCTGAGGCTCTGACCCACTTACCAATTTATAGCAGCATAAGTGTGATGAGAATCTGCTCTGGTTCTGGTTTGGTAGAAGGTAATTAGACTCAAAACAGAAAAAAAAATCAGATCGCTAGTTTAAAAAAAACAGATATGATTAGAGAATGCAAATGTGAAGCTGACTGCTAGCTCAGGTGTCTGAGAGACCTGTTTTGTCCAGATGTGTCTGAACCTGAATGCACATTAAAAAAAGCCAAATCACACGGCAGGAAAAAAAAGCCGGAGTGACTGGTTATGGGCATATTTACCCCTTCTCTTCTTTCCCCCAAATTTACCACCTTACACTAATTTTACTTGCACCTGTGTGCAAAAAACCCACAACACAACTGAAGTCCATAGCATTGTGTCAGTATAAAGTGAGCATGGTTTCTCTCTCTCTCAGCACTAACTTGACCTTTGTTTTTTTAACATGATCCTTCCATACTATTTTTTTGTGATATAGACCCATAGGAAATATCTTGATGGCTTTAATTTTATTACATTTAGGAACACTTCTACTGACTGGATATTTAACTGTGTTAAGAATGAGGCAGGGTTTTAAGGACATAGCCCTGTGTCAAAGTTGTCAGTGATCCAACATTTCTTATTCGAATGTGCAGGGCATGTCAATTTCTCCGTTTTTCTTGCTCTAGTTGGACATGACCCCAAACACAAGGCAGTCAAGTAAGTCTCTCTCTCAACATTTAGTTCCTCACTAGCAGCTCACATAATAAAAAGTCCCTCACTGGGAGGCAAACATGACTATAGTGCTGGAAATTTTTCCATTCCACATGACAATAGTGTTGAAAAATTTCCATTGTTTGCTATTGGAGTAAACTTGCCACTGAGTAAATTTTTAACTCATGAAAGATGTAAAGAATATCATATTTACTTGAATCCATCATGAGGCTCCCCCCCCCCCCCCATTCACCATGGGGAAAGAAAGGCTCAGCATAGATCTGATTACTGGCCCGGAGCAGGTGGCAGCTTAGCTCTGGCTTCAACCCTGGGTGAGGAGCCAGTTGGAGAATGGCCCCTTGCCCTCTGTTGCTGCTTTCCCTGCCACAGCAATGGGGGGGACACAGGACAGATGAATTTAAGATGACCTTCCACCAATTAGATATTATACATGGAAAATATAACACATTTATAAATCTCCATGTATAGAATCTAATTACTGGGAAGGGAGGTTGTCTTAAATTTGAAGTTATCTTGGATTTGAGTAAGGATGGCATTATGAGTAATAAATGATATACAATAATATATGAAATGAGGCTTGGTAACAGGAGAAAAGAGATCTTGAATAACACTTTTTTGTTTCTTTCTCCATGATAAACCCTTTAGTATGTTTAAACCGACCTTCTCTGTAGCCTGTTGAAAGCACCAGCTTACCAACCATGGATGTAACTCTGCTGATATACCAATATAAATCAAAACTGATTATATTAAAGACACTGGGCCAGATCCTAGCATAGCTTCCCTGAAGTGAGTAAAACTGAGGATTTGGTGCAATGAAAGTGTAAGCTGAGGTGTAATCACTATCAGGCTATATATCCAACACCCCAAGCCAATCATTCAGTAGTTTAAATAAAAACTCCTTCTGAATTATCCACCATAAAGCTAAACACAGCCTGATTTTGTCCATACAGTAAACCAAAAGCCTTCTGGTGCACTATTTTTAGGTAAAAGAACAAGTCTTTCACAAGTCTTTGTGTTAAGGTAATAGAATGTTGTTTGTTTGTCCCTGTAGGAAGGTAATACTATAGCTGGCATATAGCAGTCTGAGCAATATTTAGACACTTTGCTTTCTGCTTAATTTTATTATGGAATCACCCCATGTTGTCAAATGTCCTGCCTTCTCCTGTGCCCTTCAGAATGGTTGCAGGGGCCATTTGGATTCTGTTGGATCCTCAGTAGTTCTGGTGTTTGATGAGAATCCCACAATTACTTTGTGGTGAGAAAATCCTACTCCTGAGTAAGCAATCAGTTGGAAACCCCATGAAACCCTTGCACAATTCCCAGCTCATTGAAGCATTTCCCACATTGGATCATGAGTACAGCCAAAGGCAGCTTACAAAAGAACCACCTAAGGGTTGAATCCTGCACCAACTGAGTGAAGTCAATGACAAAACTTCCATTTACTTCTGGAGGAACAGATTCCTTTGGTGGGATTTTCAACTCAGTCTGAGGGAAGCAGGCATCCATTTCCCATGGAAACTTTAAGGGTTTTGGACACCTCATTTACCTTGGTCACATTGGAATACTTTAGCCATACTACTGATGGGTAATAAGTTTAAATATATTTTAATGGGGAATTCTACATGCTGGTCATTAGAGTCACTACTCACTAGCTAATTCTTGCTTTTAATGACGAAATAACATTTCCATAATCAGAAAATAAAGTATAGGGTGAAACTGTTTTGGATGGCTTGAAGCATTACTAATTGGATTTTAGATTGTTTGGTTTCTCTTGGGGTTTTTGTTTTGTTTTGTTTTGTGTTTTGTCCTCTACTAATAGGTTTTCTCACATAAATACTGGTATAGCAATTAAACACAATCAACAGAAATATTAAGAGGAATTGCCTGTACATCTTCAATACAAGAACTCTAGGCATTCAGGGGGTATGTATTCTGCCTGTTTGGTCTGATCTGTGGCTTTGGTAAACTATAGATCACCTATTTAGCTGGCACACAGCTATATACTGAAGTATGGCAAAATGTTGTGAACTTATTGGAATTTACACCAAATGCTGTATATAGTGTGTGTCCTTTTAAAAAAAACCCTATTCAGTCCTGCACCATTCCACAAACTCTACTGTAGGCGAGAGGTAAAATGTGTTTTAAGATCCCATGATTGGAGTATTTGGTATGTTTCTGACAGGGTCTCTGCTAGGTTGCCATAAATCCCAGCAACGAAAGGACCTTTTCTTCAAGAAGCTGGTGTGGGACAAACTGGCTAAATTCCCCTTTGTCCAGGTAGATAGATAGATGGATCAGTGTTGAAATACCAGGTTGATCAATACTTTAATAGTAGGAACAGACGACGTTCTCTGTGCCTAGCAACGGGGAAACCACCCTTAGCTTAGTGATAAGCTAATTGTTTCAATAATTCAGACTTATTCCTGATTTCAGTATGTTGAAGAAAAGGAAATTTCACCCAGGTAAAATTGAGGAAGCTGTGAAGAGAATCAAACCTTTTGTTTTGGATTAAGCAAAAATGAAATGTATTTTACATTGTTCAAGATTTTTTTCCAGGGTTCATTCCTTCAAGAGAGTCTGTTTTCTCTATTCCACCTTGTCCTGAACAAGGGCAAGGAAGAATAGAAAATAACATTTTTCCTCTGATAAGGCTGGCCAGCTACATAGAAGTCTCTGCCTCTTTTGAAGCATGAAGATTTTGTTTGCTAGAGTGTCTCTGATCATATATTATAATGGAAAATATTCCTCATCCTGGAAAAGCACATCTGTTGTCCCAGTAAACAGAAGTGTTTTCTCCAGGACACCTGTTTTTGCAGGTGCTAGTTATTGTGTATTGTGTCATGGTTATGATGACTGTGCAGTTCTTCTTTTCTGTCTCATTAGCAACTTAATATGTGCACAATTAATGAGATAGAAAATGGAAGTTGTGACACTATGAAGAAGGTAGCTATGAAGTTACATTGTAATCATAAATGCTCTCAGAACTTTTTAGCTTTAAATCCATTAAAAAAAATGAATAGTTAGAAATGGCAGAGGACTGTATTGTATGTCTTCTGCATAACAGTGGGAGACTAGTCTTTATCAATCCTGCTTCATGTGTCTGGAAGCATAAAACAAAGCTGGCCCAGCATAAAAACCTGCTACTTACAAGTAGGATGGGATTGTCTCAAATGGTATATTTTCCCAGGCATACACAGCTGTGCTTGCAGCTGAAACCAAAATTATTTCTTTCAGCAAAAACTACAGTTCTAACTGCATGGGTGAAATATAGATGTTAGCACAATCTGAGAGAGACTGTTCCCAAATCACTTGGCTCTTTCAGGACTTGGAGCAATGGACCAGATATTCAGCTGGTGTTGATTAGCATTGCTCCATTGACTGTAATAGTTCTAATGGAGCTCTAATGATTCATACCAGCATAAGATTTGCCATAAAATATTCTCAATATACACTGTAAACCACTCAGGATCAGGCAGGTACCTAGATATCACCATTGCTGTTAACAAATATTATCCTGACAACATAGGTGCACACAAAATGTTTTCATCCCTCTTCCCTATTGCATCCATATGATAAGAAGATCGAAATTCAATGTGTGTTTTAAAAGAAAAAGAAAAGTAGCTCAGTACAAAGAATGCTAGTTTTGTAAGCTAAAGGCCACAGAATGTGTGTGTCTTGTTCATTTTTTCCCCAATAATCCATGTACTTCATTAATCAACTGCATGCTGAGGAAACTCAAGGTTGCTTGCCCTTTTAATCATTACCCAGTGTTATTCATTTTCACTGGAGGCTTCTCCCATGGAGCACAGGTTAACTATAGATTGTTATAATGAGAAGTGCACATATGTGAAAAGTGCAGATAAGGGTATTATTGCTTCATCTCTGGGCAAACACTTTGCTGGGTGAGTTTTTATTAGACTCTATTTTTGCAGAATACCTTGGTTTTCAATATGAGTTAAAAAATAATAAAGGAGAGATGTTCAAACTTGATCTTTACCATATCTAAAGGGAGACATAGCACTGGGGGTTTGTTTCTAGTTTGTATCTATCTCTGCTGACTAATTTTAATTCAGTTTTTGATAGCTAGCACTCATCTGGAGTTTTACATTCCAATAATATTCTGCTAGCAAATTCTGTCTCTGCTAAATCACAATTTTCAGGAGAAAAATCTGATCTTTCCATAGTAGGGTTGGAAGGTTGTTGCATTGTTGTAGCTGCAATGGTTCAGAAAATACTGTATGTAAGATAATTTTTTTTGGTGGCATCTTTTATTGGTCCAACTGTATAGTTGGGAGAGATTTTAGACAAGCTTTTGGGCACAAAGTGCCCTTCTGCATATCTTGTAGAAGAATGGCACAAAAAAGCATTTTGTGCCTTAAACCTTTCTAACATCTCTCCAAGCCAGTTGGTCCAATAAAAGTTACCCCCCCACACACATTATTTTTTGCTGTTTTGTTTCCAATTATTTTCAGTTTCCTTACTAACTAAGTATTTGGAGGAGGAAAGGCTGATCACAAGCACCCAGCATGGTTAAGAATAAATCATGTAAAACAAACTTGATCTCCTTCTTTGACAAAGTAACTACTTGACTGGATGGAGGGAAGGCTGGGGGCATAATATACAATGCCCCCAGCATAATATATCTGGCTTCAGGAAGGCTTCTGACACATGACCATCTCAAAATCAGAGAAATGTGGACTAGACAAAACTACTATAAGATGGATAGACATCTGGCTCAATAGCCACAAGCAAAGGATAATTATAAATCCATGGATCCACGTAACAGTGGCAGGAGGCTTTGAATGGAATCCCACAAGGGTCTGTCCTGAGCCCAGTATTGTTCAATGTGTATCTTAGGGACCTGCTACATGTTCATATTAAAGCTGGATAGAAACCAGCTGTAGAGTTGTTACACATTTTCAAGAATTAACTTTATAGTAGGCGGCTTTGTCTGGCTTTTTATAGCAGGTGGCTTTTTCTGTAGCTGGATTTTTATTATTATTATTTTACTGTGTAATAATTACTTTGCATGTGTGGTTGATCTAAATCTATTGTACGATTAATAATCAGTTAAGCATATGATAATTACTTTGCACGTGTGGCTGGTCTAAATTTATTGCACAATTAACCAGTTCATTGAGTAATATATGTAATGTGTAGCATGGGGCTTAATAATTTGGATGCTGGCATAGAAAGATTCTTGAGCAAGTTTGCAGATGACACAAAACTGAGAAGGACTGCAAACATGGAGGAACACAGTTCAGAAGGATCTTGGGAGATTGGAAGGTTGGACTAAAGCTAACAGGATGAAATTCAGTATTGACCGATGCAAGGTGCAACACCTCGGGAAGAAGTCACAAATACAAATACAAAATGGGTCATGAATGCTGTATGCCCCTGGAGGCTGGGGGGGAGGGGGGCATGACGACTGCCTGCAGGCAGTGGTGGTGGTGTCAGCGAGTGGTGTTGGCGGTGAAGAGAGAGTGGATGACGAGTGACAACTGCCCGCAGGCACTGCTGGCCACATCGGCAGCGCTTTTTGCAGGGGGTACAATGCCAAGCTCAGGGGGTGCATGTGCACCCATGTGCACTCCCTACATGTCACCGATGAAATGGGTGACACCTCCCTGGATGGCAGCACTACAGAAAAAGAATCTGTGAGTCTTGTTCAATCACAGACTCAATATGAGTCTGCAGTGTGTTACAGCTGCACAAAAAGTGAATGCGGTTTTGGGATGCATCAGTAGAAGCAAGATACAGGAGGTGAGGTGATAGTGCATCTCTGCTTGTCACTGGTTAGGCCTCATCTGGAGTACTGTGTGTAGTTTTGGGCTCCACATTTTAAAAAGGAAGTGAAGAAGTTAGAGGCAGTCCAGAAGTGGGCAACAAAAATAATAAAGGGCTTGGAAGGCAAGTCATAGGGGGAGAGGTTGAAGAAAGTAGGTATGTTCAGCTTGTAGAAAAGGTGCTTAGGAGGAGACATGGTAGCAATTTTCAAATACCTGAAGGGCTGACATAAAGAGGAGCCAAAATACCTTTTCTCCCTTGCAGCAGAGAATAGGACATAGACCAATAGCTTGAAATTGCAGCAAAGTAGGTTTAGATTAGATATCAGGAAAAAACTTCTTTGAAGTTAGACCAGTGAGGCAGTGGAATAGATTGCCTAGTGAAGTTGTGGACTCTCCATCATTGGAGGTGCTCAAGAAGAAGTCAGACAGGCATTGGTTAGGGATGATCTAAGAGTAGCTATTCCTATGTTCTACTATGGGCTTTCCTATGTGTCTGAACTTTGCTGATTGCCTTATGGGCTCAGGAGGGAATTTTCCCCACTCCTGCTACTATACGTGTCAGGGTTTGGGTTTTTTTTTTGTGGTTTTCTTTGTTTTTTAAAAAGCCTTCCGCAGAAGGGACTAGATGTTGGCTGCCACTAAGGCTGGGGGTTTTGACTGGGGTGTGCCAATACTCCTGGTGGGACTTAAACCTGGAGGATCCTAGTTAGGGGGTCTTGCCCCTCCACTTAGGATCTGGCTGATCTTCACCATGTTTGGGGTTAGTAAGGAATTTCACCCCATTCATATGGAGTATGGGGGATTTTGCCTTGTTTTGTAGTGGGGGGAATGGCCCTCTTCCTGGGATCTGTCAAGAATATTTTAACAGCCTTTCCAGCAGCAGGCTCTTGGCCACTGTGGGCATCTATATTAGAGCAGACTCGATTAGTTAGCATGCCTCAGCATTATGTGTATTCAGCATTCCATGCTTCAAAATGGAGGCAGAGGCACTTTATCTAAAGCGTGTTGAATGAATTTTAAAATGCTCCCGCTGCCATTTTGAAGCATGGGAAGCTGAATACATGAGACACTGCAGGCGCTTTAATTAGAGAGGCTCCTGAGAGCCACTGTAATTAAAGCACCTCTCCCTCTCCATCCCAAACATGTAAAAGGATGCCCTATGGCCCTCCTGCTTCACCTGTGGCAGTTTAGGGTGTTGTGTCTTATGTTGGATCAGGGTTGACTGTGTAGTTTTGGTAATAGGTTAGGCAATGGATTTGTATAGTTTCATAGGTTCATAGTCGTTATGGTCAGAAGAGACCTCAATAGATCAATGAGTTTGAACCTCTGCCCTGTGCGGGAAAGAGTGCTGGGGTCAGATGACCCCAGCCAGGTGCTTGTCCAGTTTCCTCTTGAAGACCCCCAAGGTAGAGGAGAACACCACCTCCCTGGGAAGTCCATTCCAGATTCTGGCACCCTTACCATAAAAAAGTTATTTCTGATGTCTAACCTAAATCTGCTCTCTGTCAGCTTGTGGCTGTTGTTCCTGGTTATTCCAAGGGGTGCCCTGGTAAACACAGCATCTCCAATTTCTTGCTGCTCCACCCCTGATGAATTTGTAAATGGCCACAAGATCCCTTCTCAGCCTTCTCTTGTGGAGGCTGAAGAAATCCAGGTCCCTCAGTCTGTCTTCATAGGGCCTTACCTGTAAGCCCCTAACCATACGAGTGGCCCTCCTCTGGACCCTCTCAAGGTTATCCACATCCCTCTTGAAGTGCAGCACCCAGAGCTGGATGCAGTACTCCAACTGCAGCCTGACCAATGCTGCATAGAGGAGAAGTATCACCTTCATGGACCTGTTCGTGATGTCCCTGTTAATGCATGATAGAGAGCAATTAGCTTTACTGATCGCTTCATCACATTGATGGCTCATATTCATCTTGGAGTCAACTATGAGTCCAAGATCCCTTTCTGCTGCTGTACAACTGAGAAGGTTATCCCCTAGCCTATAGGTGTGTTGGTGATTCCTTCTCCCAAGATGTAGCACTTTGCACTTGTCTTTGTTGAGCTGCATCCTATTCTTTTCTGTCCACTTTTCCAACCTGCCCAGGTCTGCCTGAATTCGATCCCTTCCCACTGTGTTTGTTAACTTTACCCCGTAATTTTGTGTCATCTGCGATGGTTTGGATAGGGATGATCCTGCTTCAGGCAGGGGGTTGAACTAGATGACCTGTCAAGGTCCTTTCCAGGCTTACTTTAAGCTCATTGGCACTTGAATCAGTTGCCAAATTGGTCAACAGTAATATTAATTCTGATTAATGCAATTTTGAAGCTCTTGCTCAGTCAAGAAATGGCATCTAGGACAACTTTTTAATGTATACAGCGAAAATGTTGGCTGTGGTAAAATCTATTAATCTTTCAGAGACTTGCCTGTTGATAAAATATAAATGATAATGTGCTCTTCATAAGAACATACGCAATTGAAAAAAAGTTCTATGAGTAGTTCTTGTATGCAAATCTCTATGCAATCATTCCCTAGAATCTATCTATTCCAAATCAAGTTCCCAATTAAGCCTTCACCTCGATGAGCATGTATGGTTTCCGTATTGTCTGAGCATGCAACATTTAAGTCATTGTGACAACTCTAACTACAATTAGGTTTGTCATGTATGACCTCAATTTTGAGGATTTTCTACTACTGATGAACAAAAAAGTGTCTCAATTCCAGTTTGCAAAAGGTAAGGATTTTTTGGGAGTGATATATTTTATTGGGCAAAATGCATATTTGGGAGATATTTTAGACAAGCTTTTGAACTTAACCTCAAGACCTGAGGAAAGGTTCCTTGTATCCACAAAGTGTGTCTAAAATCATTCTCAACTATGTTGTTGTTCCAATAAAATATACCATCCTAAAAAATCCATTGCTCTTGCATTTTTGCTGGAATATCATGGCTACAACATCAGTTCTACGCTATCTCAGTTTGACATTTAAGAAAAAAAATCTCCTTGGACTTGATCCAAAACCTACTAAAGTCAATGGGTTTTGGATTAGGCCTATTGAAAATAAATATATAGTGGATAATGGACTGGTCTCTCTTCTCTTCCAAATGTGTCCATTTACATTATATAATGGTTAATTCATCCATTAAAACCCAGAAGCAACCACAGCTCAATATCCGTGATATCACAGCTATTTCCTATTCTGACTCTAGGAATACAATTAAGAATAATGGACTTGAACTGTAGTGTTTTTCACTTCAGCTTCATTATCTGTGTTGCTCCCTCGCCTTCAATGGGGTTACACTGGTAGAATATCCATGTGACATAGGAGAAGCTCAGGCCCCATTTCTTATTTAAAATGAGGATTTTTTAATGCTAGCTGCTGTATAAGCACCTAATGTTTCCCAGAGAAATTCATTGGCATCTCTTCTTGCTAATAAAATACAGCCTATCACTATAAAAACTATGAACTTTATGCCTGTAAATAGCCAGCTCCTGATGGGTTTTTTTCTTTCAATCTCGAAAAATCCTCAAAGAGCACATTCTGGATTTAGAATCTTGAAATGTGTTGCTTGCTATGAAGGTGGATAACAATAAACCCTTTAATTTTCAAAACCATGTGTAGCTCTATAGCCATTCAATTCCCTTTATCTTATGGTAGGCACACCTCAAAGACTTATGAACTACTTAAAAATTAAAGGGTAGCTGGCTAAGTACATGTATATTTAAAAGCTTCTGAAATTTAGCTTTCTTTTGCCATCAAAATGTTCAACCAGTTAAGTAATTAGGTATTCATATCCTGTTAACAACAGGAGTCGTACTTCTGATTTCCCACGTATCACACTGGAAATTATGGAGCCATGACAAGAACACCACAGGGTACATTGTTAGGTAATCTCTGTTAGAAACCCACTTCTGTTACTTTCCCATTCCAAAATTATTGTACTTTTTTAAAGTCCATTTGTGTTAAAATCTTTTACGTTTCTTGCCTAAGCCAAATGAATATTTGTGGGAAGGGAAGCCAGAGCCTAATTAGGTAGGCTATTTTTTGATTTAAGGGACTTATAAAAACAGGTAAGCTTTCACTTTTTAAAAACTCTTCTCATTTTGTTGTTGCTGCTGTTGCAAAAGCCAACTGTAAAATATCTTGATCTAGAAATCTCTAAAAGTGTTTTATTTGTTATGGTTCATTTTGGAGCTAGTTGGTCAACTTTTATATTTGAATATCCCCAAATTCCTTGAGGACTTATAAACTTTTGGTGGCTTTTTCAGAGTCTGAAAATCTGTAGGCCAATTAGTTATAATACAAGGAGATTACAAACTTGGCCAGCTTTGCCTGAATGTTTCATAAACTGTCCCAAAGTTATTTATTACTGTTATTGCCTCTTTACAAACTTAGAAAGCATCTCTTCTGGTGCCACTGTTCTGACAACAGTGTGTATTCCAATCTGAATTTTATCTCCCTCACCAAATAGTAGCAAATATCTTGGCCTTGCAAGGCAGTTTCTTAGTGGTGAAATCATCAGTAATGTAATGCCTGGTGTATGCTCCGTGTATGCTCCATGTTAAGTGTAACAAACAAACACCTGGTCTTGGAACAGAAAGGCAAATGGCATGCATGGCAATCTCTTCTTTCAGCATTCTTGTCCCGTCACTTATGCCTGGAGATCCTTATGCCTCAAGAAAGGGTGCTAATTAGAGACCTGGAAGAGAACAAAACCTTCTGTTGCTCACCCAACTTTCTGTTACCTGAAGAATGAATAAAACTAAACTAAGAACTTCTCAGTATGTTTTCCCAAGACTGAACATTTTTTCACATGCCAAGAAAGGGATCTTGGTTTGAAGTCCAGGAATAAAAGCATTATCTAACAACAGCTACTGTAACATCTTATTATTTATTTTATGTATTAGGCTGGATTCTTTTACCTTTGTTTAAGGAGTAAAGCATTACGTACTCTGAGTCTCTATGCAAGATGATATATTATCCAGCCCACATATAACAAACTTTTGGGTGTTGGAATTACAGTACTCTGTCAATTTATTTTTCATCACAATGGAAATATAGACTCCTAATTTCTTAAATTTCTGGATATTTCCGTTTTTATGTACCCAGGATTCCTTAAAGGGACTTGGTTTTCACAGGGTGCATCTACATGTGCAATTAATGCTATAAAGGCTTACTACACAGTAAAATACCTGATGGGAGCAAATCTACTCCTAGTGGGATCAGCCTGGCATAGGACTGCTCCTACTTTGCTCTGGCCCCCTGCAGCAGCCAGGGGGAGCTCTAGGCTCCCCCTGGATGTTAGCTTGGAGGCTGGCAGGGAGCATGGTGCTGGTCCCCATGTGCATGGGGCCAGGAAAACTCTTCCAGCTGCAGCGGCAGCTGTCTCCTGGCCCAGTGTACGTTGGTAAGGTCCAGATGTTCCTGCACAGCTCTCTTGGCTCCCTGCACATGGGGACAAACCCTGTGCCCAATGGGACTTCTCCACATAGCTGGGGACTGGCTCAGAGCTGGCCCACTTCCAGGGCAGCTCCCAGCAAGCTCCTGGGCAGCTCCCAGCAAGGGCTATGTGGGGATTTCCCTGTCCACCCTGAAGCTAGCTGGGAACTGCTATTGCCTGGGCTGGCCATGCCCCACCCCTCCCCCCGAACAGCTTCCCTGTAGCTGAGGGCATGCTTTAGCACCCCCTGGATCCTAGCCTGAATGACTGCAGGCAGGTGCCTGCATTTCCTCAGTCTAGAGGGAATGTCTGTACGTTTGTAAATTGGTTCAACCTAGGCAGGTTAGACTGACCTTGAATCAATGCAGGCTCTGGCTTTTTGAACGTATGTCCTTAGCCCTAAAGTATAAATGAAGAGCTGGATCAGCATTTTAGAGAAACTTACAAACCTGTGAGCTATAATACACTGTTACATTAACCTTTTGAATGACTTTCTGATCTATTATGGCCCGGTTCATTTTCCAAAAAAGATAGACTGTAGAAATTGTGCTGCCATCTCATTATTAAAGGTCAGAGTACTTTTGTCTGGCTGAGCTTTTTCCCTTTTTATGATGGACCCTTAAATATTGAATACAAAGACTTCTAATATTCCTAGAAAAAAAAACTATTATATTTACAATCAGTAGGTAGTTTACATTTTGAAGAGATTTTGAAGATGACTTGCCACCAAATGGACATGTTCAGGGTGTCAGTAATTTCAAGATATCATTTATTTCCAGATATCATATTCCAACCATAAGCCATTACAATCACATCCCTGCTTAGCCTAAATGAGGGTATAGCACGTACTGCAGATGTGGTTTTGCTCACTACTTGGCATGCTGGAGAAGTATTGGCAGAGCTCATATAAAGCATAAGGGGGATTGCCTGTGCAAATCATTGGGTTTAATGGTAACTGAGTTAAATTCCAGGGCCTGTGATATCCAGAATGTCAGGTTCAACAATCTAATGGGTCCTTTTGGTTTTGACATCTGTGAAAGTAAGTGACTGTCACCACAAGGCGTCTTCAATACTTTGAGGTCTGAATCAAATTATCATAATGATTGGGTAATTTTTCTCTGCCACCAAAGAGTATTATATTTCCTCTGTCCCTTTCGATTTATGACATCAATATTAGGCATACTCCTTCTCTTTGTAGATGTAATGGTAGTGCATGTTGTTCTCAGGAAGGAGCCAGATTGTGCTAAAGTGCAAAGTCTTCATGCTGGCCAGCAGCAGCAATAACCATGAAGATCCCCTTTCATGCCTCCCCATTTGTTGAAGGGAATGCTCTTAGTGAAAAGAGGATAATTTACTTTTAGGACCTCCTCAGTCCTAGACCTTATTTGTTTGAGACTGCTAAGAAGGGTGCCAGTTACTAGGAAGGGTGCCAGTTACTGATATGCAGAATTCTCTCTGACCTGGGACTGAGATCCACAACCTGTTTTACACAGACCACCAGAGGGCATGTCTATATGTTCATTAATGCACATTCAGTGAGGTGCATTAAAGCTAGTACCTCCACTGTGAAGAACTAGAAAAATGCACATTAGTCCATTTGAATGCATATTAGCTAAAGAGCACTTTTTTGTGATTGTGGTAGGGCACTGTGGGTGCCTGCCACTTTAAGACCGGAGCAAAGCAGCCAGCAGGTGCTTGATTAAGGCAGCCATTTTAGATTTTTGGCTGCCTATATAAAGATCTCAGTTCCCTGCTGGCTGGGAAGGCAGCAACATTGCCTGGCTGTAAGGCTCCATAACAACTTGGAGGTAAGGGCAGGAGCTGTAGGGGATGGTTAGGAGGCTCCTGGTCCTGGGCATGACCTAAAACTGCACCCTGCTGGGAGTGGGTGGCCTGGTGGGGCTCTCAGTGTTGTGGGAGCCCCCAGGAAATGCCAGGCCAGTTATCACCCTGGTGAAAGGCAGGTAGGGGCACCTTAACCCTAGCCCTCACCTTCAGGTGGGTTTACATAACACTGGAGGCAGTTGGGGCCATAGTTTCATAGTTGGTAGGGTCAGAAGGGACCTACGCAGGTCATCAAGTCCAACCCCCTGCCATGGGCAGGAAAGAATGCTGGGGTCAAACGACCCCAGTTAGGTGATTGTCTAGCCTCCTTTTGAAGATCCCCAGGGTCAGGGCAAGCACCACTTCCCTAGGAAGTTGGTTCCAGCTCCTAGCCACCCTGACTGTGAAGTATCGTATTTTCATGCATATACCGTACTTTTGTGCATATAGCAGCGGTGGCACAGCCCAGCCTGCCCGGGCCCAGCAGGGAGGCAGCACAGCCCAGCCTGCCCGGGCCGAGCGGGGAGGCAGCACAGCCCACCCCAGCCCCGGTCTCTGTGGCGGCGGTGGCACAGCCTGGCCCTGGTCCCTGCGGCAGCGGCAGTGCAGCCCGGCCTGCCCGGGCCCAGAGGGGAGGCGGCACAGCCCGCCCCGGCCCTGGTGGTAGTGGCAGTGGTGGCGCAGCCTGGCCCCGGCCCCTGTGGCAGTGGCAGCGCAGCCCGGCCTGTCCGGGCCCAGTGGGGAGGTGGTGCAGCCCACCCCAGCCTCCACAGAAAAAAAGTCCGTCGATAGCCCACACCCCCGTATAGCCCACACCCATCCATTTTTTTTTGTAAAATCGTATATACCCTGCAGGATATATGCGTAAAAATATGGTAGTGCCTCCTGATGTCTATCCTGAACCTACTGTCAGTCAGCTTCTGGCCGTTATTCCTTGTAACTCCTGGTAGTGCTCAAGGGAACATGGACTCTCCCATTGCCTGCTGGTCCCCCTTGGCAAGTTTGTAGTTGGCCACCAGATCCCCTCTCAGCCTTCTTTTGTGTAGGCTGAACAGGTTCAGGTCCTGTAGTCTCTCCTCTGATCATGTGAGTGGCCGTCCTCTGGACCCTCTCTATGCTATCCACATCCCTCCTGAAGTGCAGCCCCCAGAAATGAACACAGTACTCCAACTGCAGTCTGATCAATGTCACATAGAGGGGGAGGATCACCTCCTTGGACCTGCTCATGATGCATCTGTGGATGCATGACAAGTTGTGGTTAGCCTTCCTGACTGCGTCCCCACATTGGCGGCCCATGTTCATCTGGGAATCAATAGTGACTCCAAGGCCAGGCATGTCTGTGGCCACCTGAGCCCTGTGTGGTGCAATGCAAGACCCAGAGGAGGGAGAGTGGGGGCCAGGCACAGCTGCGGCCACCTGTGGGGGATGCAAGACCCTGAGAAAAGGTAGATGGGGCCAGGCATGGATGCGGCCACCTGAGCCCACCAGGAAGGGAAGCGCCCATGGCCCCAAGTGAGGAGGCGGTGTGGAGCCCCAAGTGAGGGGGCAATGTGTAGCCCCAGTGAGGGGGTGGCCCCAGAAAGGGGTGGAAATAAAGTCCCCCAGTGTGGGGGAAGGAAAACCAGAGGGCTGAGATCCCTATATGTTTATGTATATAGAGTTGCCCCCAGAAGGGGCCAGAGTAAGCTTAGACCTGGTCAGGTAATTGGCTGGCCACTACCCTGGAGAGAGTCATGGGAGAGGCCCAAAAGACAGTATGTCTGCCACCCAAGGGATGGACTAGCTAAGCCTAAGGGGCCCGCTTCAAGAGGGAGCAAGGCAGAATAAGTTGTTGATGGATGAAAGAGACCCTGTGAGAGAGGGTGGAGTGTGTGAGGCCCGAGTGAGAGGCAGGTGGTATGAATGTGTGTGTGACTGAGGCCTGACGGTGTGGCCTAAGCTTGCTCCGGTGGTAGGCCGGGAGCACGGTAACATCGGGAAGCCATCTGTGAGGCATGGGCTGCGGTGTAGGGGAGGTACGGAGCCACAGATAGTGCTCCCTGGCATCGGGGCAGTAAATGGGCAGCCTCCCACCTAATTAAGATTGATTAATTAATAACAAGGCATGGCAGGAAAGTCAGGTGGGGGGCATGCCCAAAGGCAGGTGGGGCAACTAGCACTGTGGCTAGTTGGGGAATCCGCCACTTCACCAGAGTGATGCTTTAATGTGCATTAAAATAGGCTAAAGCACATTAAAGTGCACATGCAGATGTGGCCAGAGACTTCAGGCAGCCCATTTAAAAAAATACCTTATTTACTAAATTCTGGATTTCCTTCTTACAATGTATCTATTCATGGACTGTTTTTGGTATTTCTCTGAGATCACCATCCTTTGTCATTCTGTGCTGCAGTCAAACTAACACTGAGGTTAAAAATGAGATTTTGTAAAGTGTTGAGAGAGGAAGAGAGAAAAAAAGAAAGAAGTCTCTTTCTCAGCTAACCATGATGTCATGAGTGCCAGACTTTGCTTCTAGTGGAAAAATAAGTGGGTGGAAAAAAAGAGATGTGAATCACTCAAGAAAGTTCTTTCAGACCTGAAATCATATCAGCAATTGATTGATTAGTTCATATAAAGTCAGAATCAGAATTTTAACAATTCCTCTAGGTAATAAATTGAGCCAGATTGTAAACTAATGGAACTATATCATTTTCTGCCATATGACAATCAGACCCATGCCAAACAGGGCAGACACACAGCAAGATATTTCTAACTCTTCAGGTACATGCACATATCCAGTGACCTGAACCTTTAATTAGCCAGGTTACTGTGCAACTTCTTGTAAATGCTTTTAAAAACACAAATGAAAAGCTGCTGCATAGTCCTGGCACTGAGAAATTTAAGGTTAGAACTGCTGCTGCATATCTGTGGAATTTTTGGGCAAACCTAAAGAACAGCTCAAGGCAAATAGACCACACACTTTAGGCGACGCGTAGTGTGAACCTTACTTAAGTCACTTTTGTCTAAGTGATAGCACCTGTGTAGTTATTATTAATGTTTCCTTGAACTCTGATGGTATCCTCATTGGCAAAGGTTATGTTGTTTCCTTTTTAAACTCAAATATGAGTTTATTCCCTCTCCTCAATAGCTCACGTGAAACAACCAAATTATTTATTTCCCCCGTCTGACTTTGAGCCGTGCTCAAGCCCAATTTATCAAAGAAATTACATGATATAATTTGGGCCTATGTTTTCTTCTTGCCTTTTGATCGGTAAAGAAATTAAGGGAGAAAAATGTACGTTAGCAGGCACAAATCCGTAGGGGGCTGCTTCTGCAGAACTGGATGCTACATTTATATATTAAAACTGTTTTTAAAAAGCTCTAAACACTAGGGCTAAGTACAGACAGTCAAAAGCCTAAGGCAGAATTGATTCAGTCTTTGCAGGTTTCTCTAAGCTGTGTAGATGGGACTGATAATGAATGGAACTCATGTTCATTCTTCAGTTGGGGACAGCAGGCAGATGCCTGCCCTGGCCTAGGCAAAAGGCAGTGGATGCTCCTGACTATTGCTGAGCCCAGCTGACCTGGGACCATTACTCTTTGGCTGCTTGCCACATGCCTCCAATCCCTTGCTGTCCCCTTGCAGGGGGGAATGGAGCCCCCCACCCTGGTCCCAACCTCCCCCCCCCACCCCAGCTTGGGTCTGCCCACATGGGGAGAGTCCTGCACCATGGTGGTTTCACTACTCCCCCCCCACATGGCCAGGCTGGCTGCTCAACCCCACCCCCTGTGAGTCTATGTCTCTGACCCACAGTGGGAAGAGGGGAAGGAGCACCCCCCCCGCCCCGAGCTGGGGTCTGCCTAACCGTGGGGAGCCACCCACCATGGGAGATTTTCCCTTGCCTGGCTGGGCCAGCTATTCAGCCTCACCCCCTGCAAGTCTATGATTCTGATCTGCAGAGGGGGAGGGAGAACAAGCCCCCTGCCACAGTCTGGGCTCCTCTGTGCTGGGGTCTGCCCAGCTGTGGGGAGCCCTGCACAGTGGAGACTTTCCACCACACTGGTCCTGGGTTCCCCCAAGACCCTGGCTCAGGGGCAGACCAGGACCAGAGCGTGGGGCTCCCCTCAGCTAGATAGACCCCAGCTTGGGGGGCTGGGACCAGGGCAGGGGGCTCTGCCCCCCCCACCTTTGTGGGTAGGTGGGGTTCTGGAACAGAAGTTTGATAGACCAGTCTAACCTGAACTGATTAAATCTGATATTATATTGATCCAAGTCTATCTTAAACCAGGTTCTGCCATTTTGAAACCTGTCTATGTGGACTGGACTTCTCTTCTGGTACAGGTTTAGACCAGTTTCCAATCACTTATATTGGTTTATGTGTAATTTCTGTCTCTACCCCAAGGGACAAACTAATCCAGGCTCTACCGTCAAAACTGAAACTATTCAATATTTGAGCATCTCTTTTTGTAATGGAAAAAAAAAAAATTGTCCATGGGTTTTTGGGCAAAATTATTTTGGTTTTTATGTCAGAAATATTTTGTTTGCTACTTTTCGCATTAGGAAGCTCAAATATTTCATGATTATGTCTCATCCCATTTTATGACTAGGTTTAATATGAAGTAGCTTGGTTAGGGTGAGAAGGACTTTCTTAAAGCTGAAGCTGGCTTATTATTTTCAGGGGAGGATCTGAAGAAAATTAATATTGAAATCAGTGATTGTCTTTCTATATGGGTTGGTCTTCTTAGTGACTCTTCTGAGTGTATCTTAAACAACTAGCAGTTTCTGTGCAGTCGGTACTCTAGTCTAATCTACCAAACTCAGAAAGATAAATGAGATGTGCAGTTTTCTTGGAGGGAATTTTTTGAGAGGTTGATATTTGATTTGCTTGAATGCACAGTAGGGCACAGCCTACTTATGGCACGGTGGGCTGGATTGCTTTCTGAATCCATTTACCCATCCCTACTCTGATACATGGGACCAGAGGGGATAAGCTTAAATTAGGTATATGCATGTTTGCTTCCTTCCTACAAAAATTGCCACGTCTAACTTGCTTTGGTTTTAGTGGCCTATCAGTGGTCTGAACACTGCTGCATTTCTTCCAGGTGAGAAATGGACTGAGTCTGTTCCTCTTCTGGATTTAAATTGGGAGAAAAACATTCCACAAGCATTAGAATATTATAGGAAGAATACCAGAAATTCTGCACCAATGAGACACCTTCAAACAGCCCAAAACACATTACATTTGGCTTTGAGTGTGAGCATGCTCACATAACTAGTTAAGAGATGAGATTTGAATAAGTTATAACTAGTTTACTTTCCTCCAGTCTGCTTAACATCAATGCCTGCATAATCCATGGCAATGGTATTAGACACTTTAATTCTTTATTAAAATGCATTTCTCTTTGGAGTAAACAAACCTAGGAATTGGGACAGAATGTACTTTATTTCCTAATTAAATTATCAGTAGACACAGTCAACATGATTTCCACTTTGACTTTACCATGTTGTCGTCCAGCTTGTCTTGCTATAAGTGGACACAACATGTTAATAAATTAAAGACCTTTATCTTCTGTTGATTCATTCACTTTTCTTCAGTGCCTTACACTGTGTAATAGGGTGAGGGTGAAATCATGGGCTTTCTGAAGTCATTGACTTTATAGCACCAGGATTTTACTCAGAGACAGTGTTTGTGCTAGGTAACAGATGTCATTGCTTTTTGACTTCAAAAAAATCTTATGCAACACATCTGCTACCTGCTATTTGAAATCAGACTGTTTGCGAAGTTGTTGACATTTCCTTCTGAAATTCACAATAGTGAAGCGTTTCTGCCAATTAAAAATGAGACTAGGTTTTTAACCTGAATCAACCTCTCCCCTTGAAAGAAAACATTGCTTGTGGGAAGTTCCTGACACTGCCATTGAAATTCATTGTGGCCTTGGGTGCATAAATTCACCTTTAGTGATTGTGTTTCTGTTTCCACTCTTATGTGCCCTGTCTTTTTAGAGTGTAAGGTCTGTAGGGCAGGGACCATCTCTTGTTATTCAGTGATCTTTATGCTGGAGAACAGTAGACAACCACAAGATAGACAGGTAACACACTGAAAACCTCAACTCACTTAAAAGTATCAAGATCTTTATTGTCCATACAGGTTAGATAGGACCTTTCTTTCTTCAATTCTCACCCAAACAATCCTTGAAGCGGGAATTGCATGGTATTTAGTTTAATTACCGCAGAAGGTTGAGGGGCTGTCATCTCTGTTTTATATTGGTGCAGTGTTCCAGGGCACCTGAAAGTTTTAGATCTAGGCAGTTTTGAGACTTTAGTTATACTGATGGACTTCCTATTTCCTTAGCCTATGAAGTTGGAATTTGCTGATAGGGAATGCTGAGCACAGCTATTCATATGCAAGCCTCAAATTATCCTCAGTAGTATAATCAGCCAAATATTTTTTAAAAATACAAATACATATTAATTAAGAACTAATATAATTTCATTCCTTATGTAAGGGATTTATTAAACTAGGCTCAGTGAACATACACCAGGAAGAGAGCTTTAGGTAAAAGCTTGGTTCCTGGTCACCCTTTGTTTTTGGCTGGCAGAAAGGGGTTACGGTACTTGCCTGTTCTAAAACTTTGAATTTAGACATCCACAAAGGGAGATATGGTGGATTGTCAAAATGTAATTGGGAGTCATTGGGATATAAGACTCCCAGACTTGCTTATGAATAGCTGCACTTCTCAAAAGCAGCTAGGTGCTGAATTCCTAATGATCCTGAATTTAACTTGGAAAAACCCATGGGGTTCCTATCTGTATTTTGAACTAAATACATCCTGCAATTTGGCTGTAAATGACCTCAGCCCCTGAGGAGCTGACTGCAGCCAATCAGCATTTATCCACTGGGAGTAATGCTCCTGAACACCTTACCAGCTGTGGCACTGGGATACCTCCTTGGAATTGTTGGCATTCTGCCAAAACATCCTTGCCTAAGTAAGCAATATCCCTTGTGAGTGAAACAACAAAGGAAATGTGTTTTATCAAGCCTGGCAGGTATAGTAGATTACTCTCACATGGATAAAATAGGGTATTTAGTAACATTTAAAAGACTACCTCATTCCATGTTCTGTTTTGCTTTGTGTACTTGCTTTTCTGTTGATTTTCTGTACTATTTGTGTTTTTCAGAATGCCAAAGCCAGCTACGATTTCAGCAGCAATGATCCCTACCCATATCCCCGTTACACAGACGACTGGTTTAACAGGTAATACCAGGCTCAGTCAGCCAGCTGTTCACTTCAGCAGGGAAATTAGAAGGCTCTGTTGATACTTGTATCTGTCTCCCCATGAAATTATATGGTTTTCAACACAGAAGCTACTGTCATGCTCTTGTCTGAAGATTAGAGGTTACTGCTTTTAGTTTTCACTTAGTATTCTGTTACAAACATGCTAGTTCACTCTGATCAGTTGAGTCAGAATTCACTCTGGAGCTGTATGCTTTAATACAACACTCTGTAAGATTGGCTTCAAGGACAGTGCAATATGCGTCTGTGGTGATGCACCACAGACTGCTGACCACTCCTCATGTGTGCAGCAGACCCACGCACCCAGGATGAGGACCTGGCAAACATCAACAATAAAGCTTTGTCACATTAATGATATGGGAAGAAATGAAGTATACAAGAGGAGGAGGAGAAGCAGCAGCAGCAGCAGTAGTATGGTTTGCTACTCCAGAAAAGTGAAGTGTTTGAGCTGGTGATGACAGCATATAAAAATTCTATCTGCTCATCAAAAAAACCCAGCCAAACTTACATTTCAGAGAAAGTTGTTCTAGTCTTACTTCTTCTAACATCATTTCTCATTTAGTACAATATTCTGTTCATTCTAAAGGGAACATCTTGGAGGGTACTACCATGGGGCTGAGGGGAAAACCAGCACGGGTTTGTGGCAGGCAGATCGTGCCTGACCAATCTAGTCTCCTTCTATGACCAGGTTACGAAACACCTGGACACAGGAGGAGGGGTGGATGTCATATACTTAGACTTCAGGAAGGCCTTCGATACGGTATCCCACCCCATACTGGTGAACAAGTTAAGAAGCTGTGATGTGGATGACTACACAGTCCGGTGGGTGACGAATTGGCTAGAGGGTCGCACCCAAAGAGTCGTGGTGGATGGGTCGGTCTCGACCTGGAAGGGTGTGGGCAGTGGGGTCCCGCAGGGCTCGGTCCTTGGACCGATACTCTTTAATGTCTTCATCAGTGACTTGGACGAGGGAGTCAAATGTACTCTGTCCAAGTTTGCAGATGACACAAAGCTATGGGGAGAAGTGGACACGCCGGAGGTCAGGGAACAGCTGCAGGCAGACCTGGATAGGTTGGACAAGTGGGCAGAAAACAACAGGATGCAGTTCAACAAGGAGAAATGCAAAGTGCTGCACCTAGGGAGGAAAAATGTCCAGCACACCTACAGCCTAGGGAATGACCTGCTGGGTGGCACAGAGGTCGAAAGGGATCTTGGAGTCCTAGTGGACTCCAAGATGAACATGAGCCGGCAGTGTGACGAAGCCATCAGAAAAGCCAATGGCACTTTATCGTGCATCAGCAGATGCATGACGAATAGGTCCAGGGAGGTGATACTTCCCCTCTATAGGGCGTTGGTCAGACCGCAGTTGGAGTACTGCGTGCAATTCTGGGCGCCACACTTCAAGAAGGATGCGGATAACCTGGAGAGGGTCCAGAGAAAGGCAACTCGTATGGTCAAGGGCCTGCAGACCAAGCCCTACGAGGAGAGACTAGAGAAACTGGATCTTTTCAGCCTCCGCAAGAGAAGGTTGAGAGGTGACCTTGTGGCTGCCTTTAAGTTCATCATGGGGGCACAGAAGGGAATTGGCGAGTATTTATTCACCAAGGCGCCCCCGGGGGTTACAAGAAACAATGGCCACAAGCTAGCAGAGAGCAGATTTAGATTGGACATTAGGAAGAACTTCTTCACAGTTCGAGTGGCCAGGGTCTGGAACGGGCTCCCAAGGGAGGTGGTGCTCTCCCCTACCCTGGGGGTCTTCAAGAGGAGGTTAGACGAGTATCTAGCTGGGGTCATCTAAACCCAGCACTCTTTCCTGCTTATGCAGGGGGTCGGACTCGATGATCTATTGAGGTCCCTTCCTACCCTAACATCTATGAATCTATGGGGCATCTGGCAGGAAGAAAATGACAGAAATAAATGAAAATACATGTAAAGGGACCAGAAAGGTCATTTGATTTTTCTTGAGACCCTGAAGGCTCAAAACACATTTTGCAAAATATTTGCATCCTGTTTTGAAAAGCCAATGGTCAGACCGTCGATTTGACTTACACTTGAGCTTTCCTTGTTTTCACCTTGATTTAAGAGCTCATGAGTAACATTTTGGGGCAGGTCTTCAGCTGGCGTACATTGTCACTGCACCACTGAAGTCAGTTTTTGCCAGCTGGAGATCTGTGGGTCACATGTACTAAACCTGGACAAGACTAGGAATGTGCATTGTTTACGGTTTGCTACAACCTGTGGTCCTTACAGATACCAGCATTTCACATAGTCGGAGCTATGCCAATTTACTTCAGCTAGAGATCTGGCCCTTAAGGCATAGTGTAAATGTCAGTGACTGTGAAGCAGGGTTTCCAATTTGCAGCTAATTTTTCCAAAATTCAGTTTTGGTTTAAACTGGATTGAAAATAATTCTCCCTCCACAAAAAAATCTTGAGAATTAGAAGATCCCCAAACCCAGCAACTTCTCAGTAAAAATGGCATTCTTGCCAGTGTCACACCTATCGTTTCACAGCTCTCTTAAGGCACTGTCCCTGGATCAAAAATCCAGTGGCTGCCAGTATCCTCTGGCTCTGGGACAGAAACCTAAGAAAGTTTCTACTGGAAACCTGTCTTGGATTTGGTGACAACTTAGTGACCTTGAGATGTTTTAAAGGAAGATTTACAGTAAGTTATAGGTAAGATTCTGCCACTAGCACTTAAACAGGAATGGCACTAAGAATCTGAACATTTGGGAAGTGTCCTGGGCTCTGATAAGATGCTCCTTATCAGTATTTCAGAAATAGCATAAATGCTCATTGTTTCTAACTCAGTAGTCATCTAACTGACATTTTGTCAGGTGTGATTTTTTTTTTTTTTAAATGCTCTTTAGTTTTGAAGGCTTTGATTGCAAAGGTACATAGCAACTGCCTTTTGCCCTTAAACATGGGCCTTTTGACATGGATCAAAATGATTTATGGGTTCTAAATCCTCATTTGTCGTCCTGCCATGTTTCAATTACAGAAAGATGCAAAACACATTGCCCTTTCTTACTATGAAAGGTCATCTTGACATTATTTTAAAACTAGCATGAATCTAATTTGAATATAATAAAGGGCTAAGTCTGTCTCTCTGCCTGTCTGTAATGCTCTTGGAGCATTCTGATTGGTTACTGAAACAATCAATCAGTGCTCTAAGAGCATTATGGACAGGAGGCGGTGTCAGTGCACCAACCCCTGCCCCACCCCCACTCCCTGAAGGTAGTAGAGCACTGTCATGATGGTGGGGATAGAGGGGATGGAGCAGGGTGGTGAGGCCAGCACTGCTGGTCTTGCCCTCCCCTGCCCTGCCCTGGTCCTTGGAGGTGGCGCAGGGTGCTGGCAGAGGAGAATGGAGGAGATGGCAGGGCAAGCTCCCCCCCACCCTGTGGGAAACTGCGGTGGCGAGGGGGGGGGTGGTGGGGCAATGCTAGGGTTAGGGTTAGCAAGCTTCCCCCCCTCCCTCTGCTCCCCCCGCATCATTCTTGATGGGCAATTCGCTAGTACATGAATAAAAAGCCAGAAAAGGCCTAGGGTTTTCTATTATGAATGTCTCTGGCCTTTCTTGCCTTATTTATGCAAAGGTCCTTTCTAGCAGAAAGACCAATTAGGTCTGTAGTGATACAGATTAGTAACATTTCATTACTAATGCCAGGTTACATCCTTTTCAATAGGGAAAATCATAATGCAAAGCATGCCTAGCCAAATGTCTTTTAAACTGATTGTGTTCTCAAGTTCTCTAAAATGTTTCATAGTGGGATGCAGTTTATACCAATGTCCTTTTTCAGAAGGGTTGCTTTTGAGGCACTATCTCTTCGACCACACAACATTGTCTTCCTGCAATACTAGACTTAGAGAAGCTCTAATAGTATTACACAAAAGAAAACCCATGACTTTCCATGACATCACTCTCCTTTTTTCACCCTAATGAGAATAAGAATAGCATATCATGAGAATAAATCTTCCCTAGAAATTGTTCTTCTAGATTCAGAATTCTCCACAGCAGCCTCCAGCTTTTCAGAAAAATGGTGATTTCTTGAGAACACAAGATTCTCTGCTACAACCCTAAGGCTCCTCCTGTGCTGCAAGTGTTTTTTCTGTCCTGCAAGATGAATACTATTGAATAATATTATGTTTCAGTAAAGAATACACTTCCTGCCTGAGGAATCAGATAAGCTTTATAGAGCCAGGATTTCATGTGTGCAAGCTAAGAAAAATTCCTGTAAAAGACTGTTCAAAGAATATATAAAAATATATTTTTCTGTGTTCAGTTATTAATATATTGGGTGGTCTTGCAACTTACTTTGTATTTTCATAACTGCTTCTGTATAAAATATTATTGCTTGGAGATGGCAGCTTCTTAGCTATAATAACATGTCCAGTCATATGTATGTGTGTTGCCTGGTGCGTGCACCCGGATATAAAAGAATTATACAACACTAACTTTTCAAAGACTGTGTTATCAAACAGAGCCCAACTGCAGTCATAAAACTCCCATTGACTTTAATACATGCAGGATCAGATGCAAAGTGAAATATCACTCGTACATAAAGGAAATATTTCTATATGAGCAAGAAAAGAAGAACCAGGAGGCTTTTGTGAGCAGACAGCTGCATTAGATTTTTAAAAGAATCTGAGAGAGGTTTGTATGCTCAGTGTATGATATGAATCACAGCTTCATTGCCCATAAATGGAGATCACCCTTTCCAATTTGTGTTACTGAAGACTCAAAATCTCTTTGTCTCTATGTTTTCCAAAAGCACTGGTTTCTGTACCAAAGGAAATATGTTATTGGATAAATTAAGCGTGTTATTTAGCTAGGGCACTGGACTGGGAATCAAGAGATTTGCGTTCTATCCTTAGCTCTGCCCCAGCTTGCTGCTGGATGCTGAGAAAGATACTTTACCTTCATGTATCCCTTCTTAGCTTCTGCCTGCTTTGACCTTTAAGCAGACCCTGTGGGCGTGTTAGCACTGCCAAAGGCTCTATAGTACTGCTCAAAGCCATACTCTGTAGTATGGCTACAGAGTAGAGTAGCATGCCTGCTCCAAGGGCACCACACCCTGATATGGAGGGAATGTACTTGCCTTAAAATGCCAGTGGGCATGTGCCATCAGCTGTCTTAAGCACACTCATTGCTGCATAAACACTGCCACTTTGTGGTAGCTATATTACCAGGGAAGGGGAGAATTATATGCATGCCACGTTTCATTGCAGCACATCCTAACCTCCTTAGCAGTGTAGAAATGCCTGTTTTCCTGCTATATGGGTCTAGCACACTGGGGCTCCATCATACTTGGGGCTTGCTATGTAAATATTAACATTTTATATTCTTCAAGGTATCATCCCTCTCCCCCTCCCATGCATACAGTTATATGTTTCTTTCAGTAACTTGGAAATCCTTATTGCTTAAAGTTAAAACTACCTGTCCTCTCTATTTATCATGAGCCTGATTTGAGGCCCATTATATAAGCAGAAGTAGAAGAACAGGCTAATGGAAGGCAACATTCTGAGAGAGAGCCAACATGGCTTCATTGTGGGTAGGTCTTGCCTGACCAATCTCATTTCCTTCTATGACCAGGCAATGCATCACCTGGACAAAGAAGAAGAGGTTGATGTTACATATTTAGCTTTCAAAAAAGCCTTTGGCTTACTCTCCCACAATGTTCTCATGGTAAAATTGGGGAACTGTGGCCTCCACAACCTTACAGTCCAATGGCTTGGGAACTGTCTCTCTGGTCAGATCCAGAGAGTGATAGTCAATGGAACCAAGTCAACATGGCACATGGTGACCAGTGGCATCCCCCAGGTCTCAGAACTGAGACCTGCGCTCTTTAAAATATTAATAAATTATCTGGATTTGGGTATCAGAAGTGGACTGGCTAAGTTCGTGGGCAACACTAAATTATGGGGAAGTGTGGTCACTCTAGGGGATAGGCTGGTGATTCAGGCTAACGTGGACAGGCTCACAAGATGGGCAGATAAAAACCTGATGACGTTCAGCATGGAGAAATGCAAGGTGCTCCACCTCAGGAGAGAAAACCCACATCATACCTATAAGCTGAGCAGTGCTACACTCACTAACACCATGACCAAAAGAGGCTTAGGGGTCATGATTGATCACAAGATGAACATGAGCTACCAATGCAATGCTGCAGCTGGCAAAGCAAATAAAACCCTGGCTTGCATCTACCAATCCATCTCAAGCAAGACCCAAGAAGTCATCCTTTCACTTTACTCAGCTTTGGTCAGGCTGCAGTTGGAGTACTGTATCCATTTCTGAGCTCCACACTTTAGAAAGGATGTGGAGAAACTTGACAGAGTCCAGAGGAGAGACATGTGCATGATTAAAGGTCAAGAGAACAGGCCTTATGAGGAGAGGCTGAGAGATATGGAACTGTTCAGCATGGAGAAGTAAAGGCTCAAGGGGGACTTGGTGGCAGCCTATAAGTATATAAGGGGTGTGCATCAGGAACTGGAAGACCATCAGTTCACCAGGCCACCCCAAGGGAAGACAAGGTCTAATGGTCACAAACTGCTGGAAGACTGTTTTAGGCTGGACTTAAGGAAAACCTTCTTTATTGTCTGAGTCTCTAGGGTCTGGAATAGACTTCCTCCAGGTAGCCAACATAGACTCCCCCCAGAAGTGGTGCAAGCACCTATTCTGGATAACTTTAAGAAATGCTTGGATGCTTATCCTGCTGGGGTGATCTGACCCCATCTGACTTCCTGCTCCTGATCTCACAAGGTTACTTCCAGCCCTAATGCCTATGGAATCCATGAAATCTATGAACTGCCACTCCCATAAATGGGCTGTGAAACCAGTGTCCATAATGCACATATATCTTTACATATGTAAAACTAATTCACCTCTATACTCTGCACAGTAGTCTCTCATATCAGATGAACAGCTCATGTGATAATGTCAGCAATCTTCAAACTGCAGCATTAGTTGAGAAAAATCTTTAAACAAAACAATTTCCCTTCATCTTACATGTGAGCTTATAGCTAGCCTACAGGTGACTAGATAATGAATGCCTAGCAACGCTATAATTTTTACACAGTTCTTTGAATGAGGACATCAAGGAAAACCTGCTGAGTTATTGAAAGAAAGATGTACAAAAACCTATAACAGTCTTGTTTCTGTCCCCTTCATAAAAGGTATCTTGGACCTTATGAGATCTTATTCTTTTGTGTGGAAGAAACCCGAACCCAGGCATTTTTGTACAATGGCTCTATTTTAAAAAACATAAGATGGAAAATATTACAGAAAAAAGAATGTTACTTCTCTCCCTCTGTTAATGTTACTCCTGCTAGGCGGAAGAGGGAGAAAAAAGATGGAGGATGAATTTAAAAAATCCAGTAATTTTTAAAGGATGGAGCATCTGAGATTATATTTGGCCTTTATAGGACAGTACTACTAATTTTTTTGAGGTGCCAACATACTGTAGTACTGAGCACAATATAAATTCATAGAGAAGATATATCTATCTATCTGTATATGTGTATATATAGATAAATAATCTTCTGGGTATTATAGATCTTTTCTATGCATATACAGTATAAGTAATATAATCTAGTTATAAGAAATGCTAAAATATAGTACTCTTAAAGCAACTTTCTCAACATGAATATATATATTTACTAGAGAGTGCGGAAAAGAACCAGATGCTCCAACCCAGGCCTTCAAGCTTAGCCTTTATGGCATTTTCAGGAGCAATTAATTTCTTAACAGTTGTAAAACACTAAGCATTATTGAAGCAGCAGGTGCTGGGTTGAACCTGGACCTGCAGTGCCACAGCACAGACCTTCACCACTTGAGCTGAAAGAAGTAACTTCATGAACTTGCCATTGGGTTGAGCCAGTCTCTTCTGTAGACTTGTCACTGAAGGAGAATGAAGCATATCAGTGGTCATGCAGCTGGTGTGTCAGAGCGGCTACTAAAGATGCTGATCCATTTTGCCTTGTGTTTAATTTTTTCTTCCCCTGTTTTTGCTGCACCCACTGCTGTCTTTTAGATGGCAACCTCTTTGAGGAATAGGCGGTCTTGTTTCACTTATGTGTTTGTGCAGCATTAGCACAATGGAGCTCTGACCCATGGAGCCCTTGGACCCATGGAGCTACCATAAAACAAATGGAACCTAATGATAAATGTGTCATCACATTATGTAAGTGCTAAGCATTATCATTTAGACCACTCTATTGTGGTGCATTAAATTTCTTTTGTCCATCAAAGACAAAACTTATTTGAAAGTCCAGATTTTACCAAGGACTGAATAACTTTGCAACCAATTGCATAGCCATGTAAGGTACTATTAACCATTATTCAAGCTGCAGATGATAAACGCACTCAAGAAGGAATCTTTTTGCCTAAATGCGTCACAATACAGTGTAGTACAGTCAGGAATTAATTTTCATTTTTCCTCTGAGCTATCTGTTGTGGACTGTACAAAGACAATGATGAATCGATTATATGATCCAGCATATTTTTAAGGGCACACGATGCTGTGCACTAAAGTTGGCATAGAAGCTTCTGTTGACATGAAAAGTCTGTTTTTTATCTTTGCAGCCATGGAACCAGATGTGCAGGCGAAGTGTCAGCTGCGGCAAACAATAACGTCTGTGGAGTGGGTGTGGCATACAACTCAAAGGTGGCAGGTATGGTCCCAGTACACTTACAGCACCAAATCCTGTACTCCTTACTCAAGTCTTTTCCTTAGACAAACCTTGTCCCATAGACAATGGAAGCCTTGACTGAATAAGAGTGGCAGGATTTGGTCTAGACTGTATACTTTAATCACAGAAGTTTTAGTACTCCCTTTTTGTGTTCACATATACATATATGTATATGTATATATTTAAGGCAGGGAAGAACATTCCTTCTAGCTCCTTCCCCTATCACTTGCAGTTTGCATATTGTTTCCCTATAAACCAGCCTGTTTCTCCTGATCTATACCATTTCAGAACTCATTTGAAGTACATCTAAGCTTGCAGCAGAAGACATGCAAATTTAACTGTTCTTAGCATTTTGCAAAAATGGCTTCTGAAAAAGCAACCTCCTAGCATTTATTCTCCAGGTTTAGTAGGGGCAAGGTCCTCAGCTGGTCCTGTTAATCTATGTGGAGCTGTTGCCATGGATAGCTATTGACAGCAGTTGAAGGTCTGGTTCTTGGAATGTATGCAGCACAGTTAATTTTATTTTGACAGCTTGGCTCATTTGCCTTTTGATTGTTGTATCTGAAATACCACCATGGCCACAATAACTTCCCAAATCAGATCCAGACTCAGAAGAAAACTCACTATAAGAGATGTCCAGAGCAATTTGTATCTGGTGATTAACACTGAGACACTTTTAGCACTTCCTAATTGATTTAAACTGACACCAGGCATCACCCCAAATGGTGCCTATGAGGAAAACTAAAGAAAGATCAAATAAATGTTTTCCACTGAGCTTTGGAAGGGCAGACTTCACTAATATCTAAATCATTCTTGATCAGGGTTACATTAATAACGAATAAAATTAAACAAACAGAGAAATACAACAAATCAAGTTTTGTGAACCATTTAAAAACTGACGCAAGTTTCTAATTAATGAGAATAAAGAAGAATCCATCTGTGGTTAAATTACCTTAATTATTATTAGGCTGACAAGATTTCTTGCACCTGCCTTTTACCAAGTAGTATCAGGTTCTATTAATGAAAAGACAGCTGGAGAGCTGGCCTGATCCTGACTGACAAGTGTTTCGTTCTTGCGGTAAAGGAAGATTTCCTCCACATAAGCAAGTTAGCACTATCAATTGTGGCCAGCAATACTGTTTTAAACTGTGTTATGTGTTCCAAAAGTATAAATGGCATTTGTTGGTACATGTTTGGAGGTTGAGACTGGTTAGATCCAAGAGGCACATGTATGCATGTAAGGACAACAAGAACTTGGATTCCTGCATCTGTACAAATTGGGTTGGAAACTTTGTAATAACAGACTTCCTCGTGAGATATCCACCACTCCCTTCTTCCTTTCAGAACCATTTCTTTAAAGTGTGCAAGTTCTTATGACTGCTGGTTATGCTTTGTACTGCAGGATGCATCCTCCCTAGAATATATGAAGGGAAGAATGGACTGAAAGCAGCTTTTCAGTTTCTACAATCCATGAGATATAACATCCAAAAACATAGTTGCCTGAGAAACTTAATGCAAGTCACCATGGTTCATTGCTAGTACACACAGATCAGCAGTCTGCATGAGTTACAAAATCTGGTTCCATATCTGGAACAATTGGATTTGCAGGTATTCAGATATGGGATTTTGGTTCAGGCCCATATGTATTATGCCAGTCAGTTATTTAGAAAGTACTTGAACTGAGGGATCTTGCTTGTGCATTTCCTAAGAAATTTCTCTGTCGAAGTAAATTTATTTGAATGGAAACAGCATTTCATTCTCTCTGGACTGAGAAAAGCACAGGTTTATTACTGAGGCCTGTAGCACCACCACCTGGCCAGTGCCTGACTCCATCAAACCTCTGGCTGAAGCTGTGTGTCTGTTTATAACATGTCTCTGAGCCACATCCTCACATGATGTAAAGTGGCATTGAAAGAAAACAGATCAGAATCTATCCCCTAGTAGTTTTCCCTTTAATCCCACTTTTCTGTACTAAGGTGAAATGTGATGGCCCAGTTCAGAGTTCTGGCTCTGCCTGAAGAGTTTAGTGCCAGTGTCAGGGAGATCCAGCACTTTCAGTTCAGAGACATTTGTCCATTGCTTTTTTCACCTTGTGCGGGAATGTCTTGTTCCCCAAGTCTCACTCTGACTTCCTAGCTTGAATTTGAAAATCTGAGACACGCAATCCTACTGTTTTCATTTTAAAATAGTATTTGGTTTGAGCTGCATAATTCATATCCTAATTTGGAGGCTTGCCACATTTCTTTGTGTTTGGATCAGGAACTTGATTTTTGATCCAGTAAAATTCTGCCTCTAAATTCTCCAGGTTTTACAAGGTTCAAACCTATGGTTTCAATTTCAGCCCATCTTTACCCTGCAAAAATTGTCATTTCAGCTCCGAGTAATAAATGGAGTCAGTTAGCTTGAAAATCATTCTTGGAAACTGTGATCTCAGGAATCTTCACCTTAAAAGTCCTGTCTGTCAGCAAAGCTGACCTGTGTTTTGGGCATAATGAAGTGTTTACCCACAGAATGCTGGCACTTCTCCAAATGTCACCCTCTTTGACTTGCTCAGGGCTGGAGTTCAGAGACCAAATTAAATCAGTATATATTGGATGTTTACTGTTAATGTTTTAATGTCATGTATATTATATTATACTTTAAAGGGAATATTTTCCCAAACAATACGCATGCCTCCCTATTTTATATGCCTACCAGTAGACTGTAAATCATTAGTCCCATATAAGTCATTTGTCATTTTCCTTCTTTCTGATTATTTAACATGGAAAACAACAGCAAGAGAAACAGACATGCTGGGAAACAAATGAAATGTATTAGTTGTGAGTTATTAAGATTTGTAGTTTGCTTGGTAGCTTTTATTCTAGTCCTCTATTTTTTCAAACAACTCTCTACATGACCTTGGTAAAATTACACAGCCTCCCTGTCTTTCAGTTCCCACATCAATGAAACAAGTGCAATGATTTATTTACAGGGTTTTATGTAGCATAATTGCTCTAATAGTGTATTCAAATTTTCCATGAAAGGAGACATGTACTTACAAAGTTCAGAATATGTAATAAAATGCTCCTTTATGTGTTAGCCCAATGCTGTTTTATATTGGAAACAGTTCTATTGTGCTGTACAAACACTTACCAGAATGTGAAGTTTCAGTCCAAAATTATTGTGGGATTGAAACTGTAAATAGGCTGGAATGCCAGAAACTGCAGGTATTAATCAGTTATTGAGGTTTTGCTTTGTCTTTGGTGATCTGTAATCCGTATTTGTGTTGATTAAATCCACAGGTATCCGAATGCTGGACCAGCCATTTATGACAGACATTATTGAGGCTTCCTCCATCAGTCACATGCCTCAAGTCATAGATATATATAGTGCCAGCTGGGGTCCAACTGATAATGGAAAGACTGTGGATGGACCCAGAGAACTAACTTTGCAAGCAATGGCAGATGGTGTTAACAAGGTAATATTTCTATTAAAACATCTAGTCATTGTGACATCATAAATCTTATGCTACTTGCACTGATTTGATGCATGCCCAAATTCCACAAAACAGCTATGAACACTGCCAAACATGGTAGGATTGTATCAGTCTATCCCAGTTACTGATGGGATTACCCCAGATTATCTACAAATTCTGACTATGACATCTTGCATTGCAGTGTAGTTCTTGTAGGCTTCTTCACTTAGGCATTGAAGAAATCAGGTGTCTTAACTTAGGAGGGTGATCCAAATCAACAGGGTTGGGCACTTTGGATCTTACATGGTCAATGTCCAAATCGCCTGGGAAGTGAATTGGGAGGTGAGCCAGTTGGAAATGCTAGATACAAGAGTATGTCTGACATTGTCTGGCTAACCCAGTGAGAAGGACTTTAAATTAGGTTTTGTGGGAATGGGTGATAGAAATTCAATGCACAGTTAGGGTCAAGGAATAAGGACCAGGATAAGGAGCAGAATTCTGGAGGTGGAATGGAAAGGTATTGTAGGGTTAGAAAAGATGGAGGAAAATTAGCAGGCCAGTCTGCAAAATATCTTTGATTCCTGTGTACCAAGCAGAATGAACTGAAAGTCAGAGTGTGTATGGAAAATTATGACTTGATTTGCTTTAAGGAGTATAGCTAGTCCTGGAAGGTTAGGTATGAAACAAAGAAGGAGATGTTGTGAGGTATGTCAAAAATATATACATTTCCCTGGTGGTCCAAGAGAAAGTGAATAGCAGATCTGTGGATTATATCCAGGAGAAGATAGAGGGTGGGAAAAGAACAGGACCAATGGTATGATGTTTGCTGTGTTTGGTACAGTCCTTGTGAGTTGTATGTTCTGTGTGTGCCTAATAGGTTGAGGATTTAAGAAGACCCCCTACCTCTGACCTGGATTGATGAGCACATCTACATGTGCCACCATGGCAATGTTATTACTGCTCTGTGATTTAGTACTTCCTTTGGGAAGTACTGAATCACGGCGCAGTAACAGCCTGTACTGTGCCATACACGTGGTACACAATTATTTTTAGCAGCTACTTCACCTTAGTGGCATGTTATACAGGGGGAGTGTATACTATGGCAATGTAGCTGCTGGTCACATGTAGATGCCCACGGATGCTGTGTCACTATAGCATGTTGCTATGGCACAGTAGTGTCACATGTAGATGCGCCCCCAGTGAAGCTCAGGGAGGAGTTAGGTAATTAGCTCTTCTAGCAAAATCACTTCTTAATATGCCTAGAAGCCCAGGTGCAGGGATCTCTCAAGGCAAAATGAAGGCACCTAATGAATCAAGATGCCTAAAGAGGTGCTGGAGCTTGGTCTAGCTGGATTGCTTTTTGTCACTTATGGGTCTAAATTGTACCTGGATCCCATTTAGGCACCTGCTATCTGACCCCAATGTAGTGCTCAACACTGAACTGCTGAATTGTCTCCATATCTCTCTTTCTCTCTGTTCATCTCAAACAATTTACATGTGTCTCTGTACATGTGGAGACATGAGGGAATTAGGGTCAAATGGAAAAAAAAATCTGAATCTTGGTTTCAGATGCCTGTAAATAGACCCCAGTGTTACTGGGATATAAAACTGGCATTAGCCTGTGGCTCTTTATATATATTACCACTTTAATTACCACTTTGAAACTGCATCATCTTTCAGGTCATTTATACATGACCCTTGCTTCAGATATGAGGCACAATAATTGCAGTATTGCCATTTTGGTTTTCATAAAATGCTATGATTTCCCACTCTCAGAAACCTCTTATATTCTCCAGTCTTTCAGTCTCTACTCATAACCCTTCTGCCAGAAACTCTGTACTTCTTCTCCAGGTTTTTACCAAGCTATGAGTTTGGGAACCAGAGGCAGAGCAGTGCAACTCTGTTTCCTGACAGCAGCTCCATGTGGGATAGCTCTGACCAGCCACCTGGTATAGCAATAGCTATTTTTGCACCCTCTCCAAAAAGACAGTGCCTGGGGAAGCTGCCCCAGTTGCTCCCCCTTCCCCACACTCCCAGTTACACTACTGCTGGGAACCAGCCAGGGGTGAAGCACAGAGGTAGCTGCAGAAGGGAGAGGAACTGGTGGCAAAAGAAAGCTGGGCACAGAGTAGTAGGAATGGGCTGTAGGCTTTTTTTCCCCCTTCAAATAAATTGCTGTGGGAGGGAAGGGGCCACGGTGGAAGAGAAGGAAAAAATGGTCCCAAGGTAGAGGAAGAGGAAAGGAGAGCTAGAAAAGCTGGTAAGAGTTCAGAACACAAGGGGAAAGAGAGAGGGGGTCAGGTCGTTCTGTAAGGTTCAGAAAGTCTTTGTTCTGGTAGAGCAGAGAGTAAAATATATTGTCTTCATCTCCTCAGTGTAGACCAGTCAGGATGAAAACACTTCCTTTCAGTGCTGTATGGAGTGACTCCTCTCTGTTGTATTGATTGTACACTGTATTTTTCTAATAAAACTCTGAATTTCTCCAGTACATCTTGGACGCTTTTGTGTGGGAGCTCTGCAATTACTCATTTTCCACCTGAATGATTTCCTGTTCTTCTTTTTGCCAATTCCTCCCCCTCTGCACCACCACCTCCTCGTGAACAGTACATTCAGTTTACCCTGTTTTGTGACATGATAATTAAATCTACTGTTGTAGGTGGTAAAGTCTCTAAAGCTTTCTGGGATCCTTAGCTTTAAATGTTGGCCCATAGTAAATGAATTGTAAGCACCATCTCACTCTTGTCTGTAAATTTAGGAGCATGCTTAGGTAATCCAGGAAAGCTTGCCAGGGATTTCCTTTGCGTCCATTCTGTATACATTACAAATATTACAGAACTCTGTTGGCCTGATCCTGACCTGGTGTGAGCTCTGTTGCAGTCAATTTGAATTACATCCTGCATTTTTATTGCTTTTTAATGTATTTATGATATCCATGTATGTATGTACAAGCACACATTATTATGTATAATTCATATGCAATATACATATAGTGATATGTATAGATAGATCAGTGGATGCTATTATATTCACAGTGGGTGTGTCTAAACGAGATGCTTTACTGTGCAGTAAACTGATCCATTGTGCAGTAAAATGTCACTGTCTACACGTGCTCAGCATTTACTGTGCAATAGATTAGTCTACTGTGTGGTTGCCTACTACCTTTAAATATTGGTAATAGATTAACTGCACA
Organism: Alligator mississippiensis; assembly: GCF_030867095.1. Taxonomy (NCBI): domain Eukaryota; kingdom Metazoa; phylum Chordata; order Crocodylia; family Alligatoridae; genus Alligator; species Alligator mississippiensis. Next base: position 218,002,033 of record NC_081824.1, on the reverse strand, counting down.
GTAACTAGTGCACAGTGGCTCACATGTAGACTGCTGACTTGGGAGCAAATTGCTCCTGCTCAGCCCAGACAGTAGGGGACAGGAAAACTGTGTCTTTTCCCAGTCAGCTGCTTCTCAGCCTATGCCCCCCTGATCAGCAGATTGGAGCATAGGGCTGGGAAAATGCCCACTCCCTCAGGTGCTGTTTTCTAGCCCCATGCCCCAAGTGGCAGATTGGCAGATCAAGGAATGGGGCTGGGAAGCAGCAGCCCAGCAGAGGGGGCATTTCCCCAATCCCATGCCCCAATCCGTAGATTGGGGCATGAGGCTTGGAGGCAGATGCCCTGGAAGTGAGACAGCTTCCCTTACCTCTCCAGAGACCAGGGCCTGACTCCAGTGCTCCCTGCTAGCCCAAGTCTGGCACCTGCAAGAGCCTGGAGCTCCCTCTGGTCCTGCACTGAACTGTTCCTCTCAGGAGCAAATTTGCTCCTGTTTGGAGCAAATGTGCTTCCAACAGGTGCATGTGAAGATGCCCCACCTGGGAAAGCTTACTGTACAGTATTTTACTGTGCATTAAGCTTACAACACGTTAATAGTATGTGTAGATATGTCCAGTGTCTATGAAGGCAGGCTATTGCCAGTCTGGCATCTTTCTTTTTTTCATCCTTTTTCATTTCTATCTATTAATATTTTAGAAAATAAATATGAAAGTAATGTACACAGCACAAGAAATAAATATCAATGTGTAAGTGATGAACTCCACTTATATTCTGTTGTTGTACTATAGTCGTTGTTCCTTAACCTTAAGAATAGCTGGCCAGTTTTTCCCAAAATGTTACTAATCCCTCACAATCCTACTTTTTGGCGATAAGACTGTTTATGTGTGTTACATCATTTAACAATTTGAAAAAACTGATATTTGAATAATGCAGTAATATCTTAAAGTCAGTCATGACATACTGATTCTCCAGCAGACCCTCACTAGACAATGATGGTACTGGATGTTTTCCATCGTTTTGTTCAGGTGTACAACCAGACTAGAAGTGACAAAACAGGCTCTACTAATCCTGGCAGGATGACATGAGCTAGTCTAAACAGAAATATTTTACTGTCTTATGGGATATGGTTTGCAATTTGTACTCTCAGTTTGTGCAATCATGGTTTTAAAGAGGTCTTAATTAACTTGTTATATCACAATATGCCTTAGTTTGTTCTATGGAATCATACTAGCATTATACCTGCTTTATGACTCTTTAGTTTACGTGAGCAGATTTTTCTCTTCTGACTGTATCTCAGTGCATTTGAAGCATAAGAACATGGGTCATATCTGATTCTTGTATAATAGGTTTCCCTCTAAGGCAGGGTTACAGCTCCATTTAAAATTGAATTAGCTGCCTAGGCTGGGGGATTCTTCCTGGGTCACTGAGTCCAATCTCCTGAAATCACAAGGAACCACATCAAATAGTCTTTTTCATAAACTTGCTAATGAAGGGAAAGGAAAGGCGTACTGCAACTTTTGAATAACTTACCTTTTGAGATTTATGCTGAAGTAAAAAGAACCACAGACATTCATGCAGTAAGAAAGTATATATCTGTCTAGAAGCCCATAGAATTACAGAAAATAAAGAATAAATTGGGGCACTATATAGAAGCTCTGTTGTTGCTTAACATTAGTATTATATAAGAATCACACCTCATATATTCTCAACATTGTATACACACAAAGGAGGTCACAATCCTGACTCCAGGGATCTTACAATCTGGAATCAGTAGGCATGTTTCTAAGCACTCTTACTTGAGGAAAAAAAAGAACAGGATATATCTACTTGTATGACATATGCTATTAGACTGTTTAATTGGTTAATAAGTGAAGCTAAATGGGTCACTTTCAAAGCAAATCAATTGCCAAATTCAACAGCTAATATATTACCAAATACTCATAGGTAGGCTTAGCAGATTTTGATTTTTTTTTGTTTATAATTTTGACAGATAATATCAATGTTTATTTTTAAATATTTATTTTGATTTAAATTTTCAGAATTGCATGAAATAAGCAGTGTAGGACTACTGCCAGCTGAGTGGTAAGGCTGCCATCAGTCCCAGCGCCACTTGCTCATAGCTCTGTCATCCACGTTGTCACTTTCCCTTCATTTTTTTTCAGTTCCATGGGATTTCTGGGAGGTGCAATTGAAACTAGTCAGTATGGTTTTGCTCCACCTGTTCTCACATGCTCCATCAGACATAATTTTTCTTACATTTCCTTCTATACATTTCAATTATTAATGTTGGAAATATTTTCCTCAGTCTGTGAGTGTGAAGTGAAATTGACATTTATTGATGTTTACCGGTTAATGCCAAGCCTACTCATAAGTGTGATGTGCTGACCTGAGTATATTAGGGTAGAGATCCTTATTGGCCCTCTTTGGACCCTTCCATAAAAAATGCTACTGCTTTTATCCTCCTTACTTGCCATTCCTATCCCATTGCTTCTTGCTTTGAGGCCTCTGTTCAGTAAAACACTTAAGCTCTTCAGTGCAGACTACCATCCTATTGCAGTCAACATTTTGGCAGCTGAGACTGCAGTGTGTTGTAGTGGATTAGGTTGTACACAATAGTAGCATCTCATTGTTTTCTTGTACTATCCGATCTGTAGCCACCTGCTGCCTCTTAACCTAAATTATAAGCTTGTTAGGGCAGGGAACACATTATTTTGGCCTAAGTTTGATTGTGTCAAGTACCTGGGGTGGGCCCAGAGGGAGTGCAGTGGTACAGATGCACCCCCTCTTTTGGACAGTGTGGGGAATGGGCTCAGCTCGGAACAGCAACAGTGAGCACATCTACACATGCCTCTTCTAAGCAGTTTTAGGCTAAAATTACCACTTTTAAGGTGCATTAATGGTGCATGTCTACGTGTGCGCAACTTTATTGTGCCTTAAAAATGGTGATTTAAGGCTGCGTGAGCCTAAATTTGATACCTGCATAAAGCAAGTATCAAATTAGGTGCAAATGGCTAAGTCACATTAGCACACATGCTAATGTGATGTGTGTCAATGGACACACACCATGTTAATGGACATTAGCACATCTGCACATGCATTACTTTGACTTAGCTATTTATGCCTAAATTTAATGCGCCTTAATGTGCATTAGTGCATCCACGTGTAGATGCATGCCTAAATTGCCTTAATGTATCTTAAGCAAAGATGCATTAAGTTTAGGTGCATGTAAATACACATGTAGACATGACCAGTGGCAGTAGCAGGGATGGGCAGAGTGGTCAGTTGTCCCACCCTGCCCAGTCTTGCAGGGATAGGCAGGGGAAAGCCATCACTGTTCCCAGATGATTTCAGCCTCCATGTAGACTGTTTGGGGTGGGCCAGAGCAGCTCTGAAGCTTGCAGGAAAGCAGCAGAAGCAGGTGGGAAAGTAGGGAGGAGGAGGAGATATATCAGAGGGGATGGGCAGGGGATTCTTCTGTACTTTGGGGACTTAAAAAAAGTTGCCAGAGGCTCCTTGAGTACAGTCTGCCCAAACTGGTGGGTGAAAGGGGTGGATGGGAGGAGGCTGGGAGTGGGGTGCAGCCACCCCTGCAGTATGGGTGGCTGCTCCTTCACCCCGCTTTGCCCAGTCCTGGATTCACCCCTGTCTAATACAATACCAGTACTGCACCATTAAAAAAAACCAATATGGTTGTATTGCGGCCTGAATCTCTTTACTGGCTTCCTCTTCTCCATCTCGGGAGACTTATCAATTGTTTGTCATTCTTCAACTTTCATGCCCTGTTTCTTCCTTACCTGCCTTCCTCTTATTTCCATTGTCCCTGGAATGTGCTTCAGGAGTTCGTCTATCTAAACACTACTGAATCTGCATTCAGATCCTTGTTTGAGACTCATACCTTCTGTGATGTCTACAAATAAATTACTTGACTCCTAAATGACAAATCTGAGGAGGACTTGGGAATTATTTATTAAAGCTATTGGTACATTATTTAGAGTAAGAAGGATGTTTTTGTGCATACAGAACAGAATGTTCCCAAGCCATGCACAATCTTTGCCACTTTATATTGTTACCTTTCCCCCTACCTCTGCTTGATGCTTCTGTTTGAATTTCAATTGACAGGTCTTTAGAACAGTGACTGTGCCTTCTTCTCTGCTGAGAAGCACACCGTGGTTTCTATCAGAAATATATAATATATAATATTTCATATTATGATTATTATGTAGGCATAACAAATAATAATAATTATTCCCACTAAGCCCTTGTGAGAATATGTTTTTTGTAACACTAAATGTACAAGCAAGGGGAATATTTTAATGAGGTTGAAGCTGACTGACCTTCAGTTTTGTTTTGTTTTTTCTCTGCTGTTTTGGAGTAGACTGAGAGAAAAAGTAAGGAACATGACTTTGAGTATCTTTGGTGAAGTTACTTCATGCAGTGTAATCTCTTGCTCGTTTTTCTGTAATGGCCAAGGGTACTTGTACATGTGATGGGGGTTTAGTCCCCTAAACTGAAATGGTGGGTTTTTGATTGTGACAATTAAAAACCCACTATTTCAGTTTAGGGGCTTCTGGCGCTGTTACGGAGAGGGGCCCGATCCTAGTTTTGGGGTTTTTTTGCGGCGCCTGCCTGCCTCTCCTGCAGCCAGAGCGGGGGTGAGCTGCTGGCAGGCTGAGTGGCCCCAAGCTGCAAGGGGCCCTGGTCCTTCCCTCCACAGCAGCAGTGGCCCCCCCCAGGGCTGCCTGGGCAGGCTACTAGTAGGCTGGGGGCTGCACCAGCTTGAACTTGGGGAGGAGTTTAATTGGGCTGGGTGCTGCCTCAGCGCTGGGGCAGCCAGGGCCCACTAGCAGCCCACCTGAGCAGCCCCAGGGGCCCTGCCACTGCAGATGGAAGGACCAGCACCCTCTGCAGCTCAGGGCCCACCGCCCACTGGCAGCTCACCCTGCAGCTGCAGGCAGGCTCGGGTTAAAAAAAAGAAGATAGGATCGGGCCCCTCACTGCTTCTACCTTCAATTCACCTCTCCCGCAGCCAGGGGGGAGCTGTCAGATTAAAGGCTGCAGTATTACAAGTAGTTATATTGCAAATGAAACTTCATGGGGATGCGGTTTAGTTTGCAACATAGACTCATTTAAATTGCAAAAAGCAAAAAAACCCCCAACCCCATAAGTGTAAAGTGTAAAGCAATTACACTGCAAAAATGGGCAATTTCATCACGTGTAGAAGCACCCAAAGAAATTAAGGCAGCAGATGTTATGCTGTCAATGGATACTTAAGTTGCTAGGGCTTGGGGGGTAAACATTCAATATTAACCAGTCTTGTGTTGTACACTGACATGACATTTAAATGTGGGTGTGATAATTATGCGGAGTTGGACTGCAGTCACCTTTTCTTGTGTTGTACTGGAGCTTCAAAGATTACCATGTTAGTCTCTCACAGTGATGCAGTCACACTTGCAAGAGAGCTGAAAGGCTCTTTGCTGCTTCACTGTTAATATTAGTATCCTCAAGTGTTGGGCAAAGAATGGTGCAGTAACTATACTGGAACAGCTTTACAGCTAATCTCTAAGGAAAGGAGCTGTTGTTATGGTGCTTTGGTAGTGAAATGATAGAGTTAAGAAATGGTTTTCATTATAGAACTTTTCTGGGCTCATTATTTTTAAGAGGGCAAAAATGCTCTGTGCTCTGAAATCTCCTATTTCTTTCCCAAGGTGAAATAATCTTTAGTTAGTTTAGTACAACTAAATTAGATCTTTAGTTAATTGTGTAAAACTCTTGCTCTTCTGAGTAAAAACCATGTTTTTTTCACACTGTTTTCATTTAGTTTTGTTTGTAGCCTAAGAACTCAGAAACAGATGAGCAGGATTTATCATTGCCCAGAAATATAATCACTGACTTCAGAATAGGCATGGAGAATTTATGCTCAAAGGGTAGGTAAGTACAAGGGGACCAGGCCTCTTGGTGGAGGGCTGGATTTTTCCATCTGTTAAATTTATGTTCTCTTGCTTATATAGTGTTACTTTGATACAAGATGGGCAAATGATAGATTCCTTTTTTGGTTCAATTGCTGGATTGATCCAGGGTCAGCTGAATTGTTTTGTGGGAAAAAAGTTTTGTTTCATTTTTGGCTAATATAACCTTTTTGTTTATCTTTTTATTTTAATTGAAGTAAAGTTTAAAACAAAAAATGTTGCATAAAAATGGCAAGTTGAAAATCTGCATTTAGAAAAGCTTGAAACAAAACACTCAGGAATTTTCAAAATGAAATATGGCTTTCCAAAAAGGTCACTGTGCAATATCTCAACCTTTTTAAAAACTGTCCCCTTATTTTTTCAACCTAAAAAATTTGCTAGTTTGGATCTCAATTCATGAATGGTTCTTTCCTTATGAACCCTCATCTCTTGGCAAATTTGCTTTATATTGAAAAACATAATTGCCAAATTCTGCTTGAACATAGCAGAGGATTGAATTCTTGGGCTCATGTAAAACTAGAATGGGCCCAGGATTGGCCTGTCTGCTGGGCATCCTGCCAGTGAATTTCAAAGCTCACAAATTCTTTGAAGCTTCTTTTGCGTGTAGGACCTTTTCTATCCAGGGTCCCCTGAAGGATGAGGAGGATTGTTCAGAGGTTAAGGAATTCGGACTAGACTGGAATTGGTATACCTACCTTGAATTCCCTGCTTTGCCACAGACTTCCTGCTCAAAGTCAGATGGGCCCAGCTACTCAGAGGCCTTTAGGCCATTGAAATCACATGGGAACCAGGGGCATAGCTGTAATGTTGGATGTCTGCATTCCTTTCCAGTTTTGGCCCTTAGCATTGCTATACTTCAGTTCTCCATGCATAATAAAATAGCACTTCCCAACTTCATAGAGTTGATCTGGGAATAAAGTCACTAAAACCTGTGGCCCATTGGGATGCTTTGCTGGAAGTCTTCCTGAGGGAATCAGTAGTCTTTAGATCAGGATCAGAAAAATTGTTTTAAAAGCAGATACTAGGTATTATCTCACTGCATGAAGGCTATTTAAATGCCCTCTGGTGCATTGCTCCCGGAAGCTTTTAATATGTGTTTAAACTGTGATCAAAGTGTGCATAGCAAAAAGTTTTATTAAGCCAACTATTTGCTATAAGAAGGCAAAGGCCCCAAAATGAGAAAATGTAAAGCTCCTGTTTCTGTAGGTGTAATTTGAGCATCATGGGTAAAGACATTCATTTGCACAGGAGAAAATTACTGCTCTGGTGCTCAGTTGCAGTCAGATCACTTAGCACTGGACTGCTGAACAAAGCAGCCCCCAGTGCCTGTGCCTGGATCCCCCAGTGTAAGGTGTTCATCAGTGTAATGGATTGAGATGAGGGGAGAGGGACACAGATCACACTACCCTTCCTGCCAATGGCCTGTGGTTACTATCCTGGTCTCTAGGGACATTTGGAGGCTGACATAAGCTAAATATATGGGTGCGCATCCAGCACCATGGTCAGTGGACCATAACAGTAGTTTAAAACTACTTATTCACACATTCCTGAGTTGTTCTGTACATCTGAGGATCGAGCCCTGTGTTGCGATTGAGCACCATTATTTCCCATATCCTGACTTAGGTTCCTTCCAATTCTTGGTTGCAACATTTCCATCATTTTAGGATTATTTTTGATTGGTTTTGCTTTGGATTTTTTTTCCCATTGAGAATCAGATTTGCAAAGATATTCAGTCATCTTTAGATGATAACAGTATCTGCTAGATGCTTAGCTCACTGAGATGTTTTTGAAAATGCCACTCCATGCTTCTCTGCATTTCTTAGTACTTAAACTACTTTGAAAATCTGGTCCCAAATCTATTCATTTTCCTTTGTAACCTGCAGCTTGCAGTGTACACTGAATACATAAATGTGTATCTAATTTATGACTATTTTAAGACTAGCAAAATACTTATTAAAAAGAAAAGTCATGTATCTTTTATAAGTGCAAAGATGAATAAACATGTGGATTTCTCAGTCCAGGGCTTGCTTCTCATACACCAGGGTGACTATTCATGAATAAATGATGAGAGCTGAAATATTGGCAGGGAGAAGGAAACATGTTGAGAATTTAAATGTGTTATTCTGAAAGCAATACTTCCAAATGTCCTAAATAATAAAGCCTTTGCACACAGCAAGTTTAATATGCTTGTCTCTAATGCAATAAACTACAAATAAATAATTGGGAGGGATATGGAGTGTGAAGGTTTTATGTAGAATATGCAATTAAATGAACTGACAAGCACAAGTAACATTCACCTTGTTGTTACTGCAACTTGGAAATCAATTCAAGGGGAAAAGTATTTCTGAGAATTCCCCCCACATGCACTGTCATGTCTTCCTTAAAGTTTGTCCTCCAAACCTACTTCTGTGCTGGCATCTGCAGTAAATTGTCACCTGATAATTGTTAGGTAGAGACAATGGTTGGAATTTTTTAGATATATCTTTTATAATGTATTAGTTCTATTTGATCTTTAAAACCAATGAGCACATCCAGACATGCAGGCATGTGTGGTTTGTGGTGCTACAAACCTCTTTGTGGTGCCACAAACTGCATGTGTTACATGTTAAACCATGCATGGCACTACTAAGTTGTGGCAATACCCCTCACCTGAAAAAAGTGATGCAAAGGACACAAAAATAGCATGCACTGGGACAAATGTGGAAACCCTGTGCTGAAGCATATTGCACCCCCGACAGCCACTCTGTGTGGCTCAACTTGAGGGCTCCACTGTGGAGCCCTCACATTGGGTAACATGGAGAGAGGGGAGTACCAGCCCAGGGCTGCCTGCTCCCTTGCCTCCATGTGTCAATCCTGAGCTGATTGTGGCTCAAGTTGCCATAGCACAGGGGCTGCCTCCTAGCTATCCCTGTGCTGAGACACCCTGTGGCCCAGCCAGCCCCCCTTGCAGCACATGGAGCCCACCTGGGAGGATCTGAGCAAAGCCTGCAACAAAGCACATGTGCAGGGGCATGCGCTGCAACACAAAGAATTTGTGCTGCTACTATTTGTGCCACTGCAAGTGCATGGCCCTGCTCATCTGGATGCAGCCCATGACTCAAACCCACATAATTGTGCTCTTAGTTGGCCAAAATTAACTCACATTCTAATTGCAACCTTCATTCTACCTTCCTCTTGTTATATGTTTTATGAATTTTTGCATCCTGTCTAAAAAAAGGGCCCCATTCTGGTACCTTTGTTCCCATTAAGTGGCTCATTGCAACTCAAATGAGGGAATATACAGTATAAACCAGGGTAGCACAGTCTGTCCTTTTAACTGAATCTATGCATTCTGCTGTTCATATGTTTGTACAATATCTAGGCTGGTCAGTTCTTCACTCTTGAGTAAGATTCTTAGGTGCTACAGAATGTAATAATAATACCAGCACTGATTTAAATGGGCTAGCGTTGCTCTATAATATGAAGGTGTGACCTCCTTATTCTTTGCTGCAATCAGCTTCTCTCTGCAGTACTTGAAGACACTTACTTGAAATCAGTAGATGATTGAAAGATGAGATCAACTATCCTTATTAGTTTCAGCACAAACTTATATTGTAAAATGATAATGATACTAATGGATCAGTTGACCAGACATACATTTGGTATAGTTTAATGCATTTAAACATCAAGAAACTGTATGACAATTCAAAGTTCTAATTGCATACAAATAAATAGATGAGAAGGTAGAGTGTCATGTGCAGGGCTTGTTACACTGTGAGCCACACAAATGTAGCCTGGTGTTAGAGCTAGCTTGAGTTGGGAGTAGTCACAGGTTCAGGCTACCAGGGGTTTGGAAGACTGAAAAGTAAGAATCCCTTCCCCCTGCCCTCCAATTCTGAGCTTTCCCTCTGCCTCCTGGGGCTCCCCTGGTTCCCCTCCATCCTAGGGGCTCCCCCCTGTCCCTTGGGGTCCCGTCCCACCCTGCTCCTCCCTTGCGGCTCCCACCTGCTTACTTGTTGCTGCCCCTGCTGTCTGTCCCAGGAGAGCAGGCAGGGAAGGGTTAACCTGACTGTCCAGCCCTTGCCACTGCCACTGCCAGGCTGCAGCTCTTCTCCAGGATGAGCCTGGCCCAGAAAGCAGGAGCAGCAGTGGCAGGGAGGCAGGTCAACCTGTCCCTGCTTGCTCCCCCAGAACAGATTGCACTGACAGTTAAGTAAATCAGGGGATGGGGAAACTGGGGGGGGGCTCTGAGCAGGGATCTGAGGTGCTGGGGAGGGTGTGTGGGGGGGAGTCCAACCCAGGCAGCAGGAGAAGTGGGGGACAGATGGGGTGCTTACACTAAGGTGTAGCCTAGAGTGTACTAAGTTGTACACCTTAGTGTTATTTGAGCTGGGCAACACAGATCAGAGATAATCCTGCCCTGGAGTGGTGTAACTTTAATCATCTAACCAGTGCTTAAAAGTAATTTTAGGTGTTAATGTGCAGACAAACCAGGTGTTAGGAGCTCTAGAAGCCACCCAAAATTACTGTATAAGAAGGCCCTAAATCACACTGTCTAAAGCGCTGTCTGAAGCAGGCACAGCATGACTGGAGAGAAAAGATGCTTAAGGTATAAAGCCTATCTTAGAGTCTTAGGGTGCCTATACATGTTCTCGAGGGTGGGGAGGGGCCATTTTAATTACAGCAGTTCCCTGACAGGCATTTTAATTAAAACAGCTCACCAGCACATCTATAGAAAGACTTGGAACCAAAATGAAGCCTCTGTGAGGAACGTATGGCCCAACTTTGTCTGCTGATGGATTCTTATTTCTGCCTTTAAATCATCTGGTGCTGGCTGCTCTCTGAGACAAGTTGGACTTCAGCCCCAGTCTAGATTATTAGGGTATCAAACTCATTTAGCCTTGGGGCTGGATCTGGACCCACCTCCAGTGGTAAGGAGAGACTCCAATGGGACCTGTACCCAGGATTCCATCAGCTGTGTGAGCAACAGCATCTCAGAAACAAGTCCCCAATGGGGATCCATACCTGGGATTTTGATGGCAGGGCAAGCAATGGTAGAAAGCAATAGCAGTGTTAACCTATGTGGCTGTGTCAGCTCAGGAAAACACAGAGATTTTTGCCACCACCCTTTGCCCAGCTACCAAAATCCTAGCCTCTCCAGGAATACTATAGATCAAATAACATGGCTCCATGGGCCAGATCTGGCCTGTAGGCCAGATTCTTGACACTCTTGCAGTATAGTAATTCTGAGGTTCCTATGTTAAACTCAGTGCCTTGGGTTGGGGGAGCTTTCTCTCTCCAAACACATTTGACAGGAGCAAAAGCTCCTGCATTTTCTTGAGCAGAGGTTACTATATCTGCTCTCTGCAGGCTCCAAAGGTCTTCTGCCTTATACTGCATGCCCCTACTTGCTGATAGTCATACTGAATTAGCAGAATCCTAGCTGGTGGAAGAACACTGCAGCTTACTGTACCTTGGGTTGTAAGTAACTTGCAGTAGCTATAGATATCATAGATGAGTACAGAGGTGCTGTTTGGCTAGATATTTTTCAAGCTAAGAATCTCTTCACAGCCAGTATTTTCCATGCTTGAGGCTTCACTGCTTGGCAGCGAGTCAGCTAGGACTGTGTTGTATGTCAAGTCCTCCTTGGCTAAAGTTGTCTTAGTGGGGCTGCATGTAACCTGACATATACTGTAGTTTAAACCTAGCCATATTATAATATATCCCCATTTTAAGAGTATATCTAGTAAGCTGTCTTCCTTGCTGTTTTAGTTCTTCAGCCTTCCATCTTTCTAACTTCAGCTGTTTGAATTTAAGAAACTAGACCCCCCCCCCCAAAAAAAAATTAAATTAGCTGGCATCTCTTTATAGCATTTTTATGATGCAGGCTTTTTATATGGATATTCATGGATCTAATTAATTTATTTAGCTTTGGCCAGCATCATCAGAATGCACAAAATGTAATCTCTGCCTGCCTGTACCACTGGTGAATATTATATTGTCCTGTAATATGGTTTTACCTAAGAAAATACTGTGCAAATAGAAAGCACCAGGGGAGAAATATTAAGAATTTATAATCTAATCATGGCTTTGTAATTGGGTTCTCCAGGGAAAGAAAGCAATGAGGTTGATACAGATGAAAGGTATTATCCTCCAACGAATGCTGTAGAAATGGCACTTTTGTTGTTGGAACCTGAAGTCTAAAGGTAATATACTACTAGGGTGTAAACTAACATAGGGTTTAGAATGCTAAATATAATTTAAATCCCAAGGGCATGCTCTGGGGTGGGGGAAGGGGTGCTTCAATTAGAGCAGGTCCTAGGAACCACTCTAATTAAAGCACCCACAGCATCTCATGTATTCAGCCTGTGCTTCAAAATGGCTGTGGGGGTGTTTTAACTAAAGCTGATTTAATTAGCTGTAGTTAAAGTGCCCTCACCACCATACTAAAGTGCAGGGATGCTGAATACATGTGACACCAGGGCTGCTGGAGCATGTTCCAGCAAATTCAATCAAGTCTACTCAAAGTGCTAATTAGCATGCATTGCAGCAGACATCAGGCATGTGGATAAGTGCCCCGAGAGTCTAGATGTGCAGGCCACTTTAGATCAGTTTAAACCTCCTGGAATGTTTTAAAAGCACAGTGGGAAAATCAAGTAGTATTTTGAACCAGTCCTCATAGTTTATTTTAACTTTATCAAACTATGCTGCATCCTTGAAGCCATCTCCTCTCAGTGACACTCTTGTAAATGTGAAGATTCTATATTTAGCTCAGTGGAGTTTCTCTGAATAAACAGCTATGTTACTGACATAAGAATTTGGGCACTTTTAAAATTATTCATAGCCTATGGCTGTAACAAGGGTGCTAACTGTTCTTTTCCCCAAAAGCAAGACCAACCTACTTGTATAACAAGGATAGAATTCAACTATATTACACTGCATTTTCCCCACATATGTTTTGTAATACTAAGAAGTCCTTATTTGAAATTTTTTACTTGTTCAGTTTTAAATGATTGTTTTTAAAGAGACAGAGACAACTCAGTTTAAACTCAAGATGTAGGTATATAATTGCTTTTATGAGAGTTTCCCAAAACCTAATACAGAAAGAGTTAATTCCTTGCAGGTTTGCAGGTTTTGTCTTTATTAAGTGCAAACATTGGAGTGAAGGTAACAGTCCTGGAAACTCAGAATAGCACTGTAGTTCATGGAAACCAGAAAATGAAACTGACAGGCCTATATTCATTGTACAATTAGAATACAATGCAAAAAGTAAACTAGCATTGTGAATGGTGAAAAGTAAATTAGATGTTTAAAATCCTTTTGCTTTTAATAATCTAAATATGGAATATGGAGAAAGGATTTATTGTTTAAATATGAAATGTATCTCATCAAAATGTCAAGTGGATATGATAAATTTAACTAATATTAGAGCAATGGAAATTATCTGATAAAAAGTAGGGCCAGATTCAAATAGCCTTACTAATGTTAAACACCTCTTTATTCCTTTGGAGGCCTCATTGAAGTAAAAGGGAATTATTTAATAGATTTCAAGGACATTAGGGCTGAAAGGGACCTTGGAAGATCATTGAGTCCAGCCCCCTGCCCCAGGAGCAGGAAGTCAGCTGGGGTCATAGGATCCCAGGAAGATAAACATCCACATTTCTCTTGAAGGTGTTCAATGTAGGTGCTTGAACTGCCTCCGATGGCAGGCTATTCTAGACCTTGGGGGCTTGGACAGTAAAGAAGTTCTTCCTTATGTCCAAGCTGAAATGGTCTCACAGGAGTTTATAACCATTCAACCTTGTCATTCCTTGGGGCGCTCTGGTGAACAAACGTTCCCCCAGATCTTGGTGAACACTCCTTATAAACTTATAGGTGGCCATCAGATCGCCCCTGAGCCTGCGCTTTTCCATAGCTCTCAGCCTCTCATCATAAGGTCTGTTTTCCTGACCTCTGATCATGCGCGTGGCTCTTCTCTGGACTCTCTCAAGTTTCTCCACATCCTTCTTGAATTGTGGAGCCCAAAACTGGACACAGTACTCCAGCTGTGGCCTCACCAAGGCCAAGTACAAGGGGAGAATGACGTCCTGGGATTTGCTTGAGAAGCATTTATGGATGCAAGCCAGCATTTTGCTTGCTTTACTAGCCACAGCATCACATTGAAGGCTCATGTTCATCTTGTGGTCAATCATGACCCCCCATAATAAGCTATGCCAGTGGTTTTCAACCTTTTTTCATTTGCGGACCCCTAAATAATTTTGAATAGAGGTGCGGATCCCTTTGGATATTTTGAATGAAGATGAAGATCCCCTGGAATTATAAATGTGGGTATTCACATACTTTTGATTGATCATAATCATCTTTCACAGACCCCAGCTTAAACATAGTCTGCAGAACTCCAGGGGTCCGTGGACCACAGGCTGCAAATCACTGAGCTATGCAATGTAAGTAAGGGTCAGTGGAACTCTACCAGTTTTCATTAGCAGAAAAGTGCACTGGCCCATGAGGATGGGTAACTGTTGTGAGCAAACATTATCTGAACCTTTTTGAACCTCAGAATCTTGATTCAGTCTTTGAACTAAAGTTTAGTTCTAGTCATGGTTCATTCAGACTATTTCACTCATCTTTGTATTGCACATGACCCTCCCTGATTGTAAAACGACTGAGGGAAAATGTATGACTTGTTTCTGTATATGTGAATTAAACGGTAATTTCTTTTCATCTCTGTAAATTAGAATTGTATCCAGATTGGATTTTTCAGTTCAGTGTCTGAACTCAAAACCTTAATAAAATAAAATAAAATAAAATAAAATAAAATAAAATAAAAAGTCCAGGTTTACCTAAAATAGTTAATTGGAACTCAAAGTGGTTTAGATTATTAATATTCAAGTTATTTATGTAAAAAGGTCAGATTTGAAATGTAAACATCATGTCAGCATGGAAAGGTAAAATGTTTTATTTTGCACATGTTGAAATCCAACATTTTGACTCATTTAAAACAAAAGGTTTTCTTTCAATTTGTGCCAAGCTCCTACCTGCTTTACAGCCAAAATCGTTCACTAAATTTTACCCACATTTGCAAATATTTTGGGTTTTCCCAAAATAACATTTTTGCTGACTTTACTATTTTAAATAGTAAACATGCCTCTTAAATAGAGCATTGCTTGATCATTAATTATATTACAGAAAATTAATAGTTAAAGGTAAATGGAACATGCAAGTCCAGTTACAAGAAAGGACTGCAAATTATAGGAAGTCACTTGTTATGATTTAAATACATGAAGAACAGCTCTATGCTAAGGTAATTTACTGGAGGCCTGGATACACAGTCCTTTTATAGCTATGTCATTTACATCAGTTTTGTACATCAGTGTAAATTACATTACAATTTTGAGCAGACAGATGAACTATTTGTCTGTAGCTGCTCTCAGTCAGTGGCTACATACAGACATTCAGTTTCTCCTGGGAGAGTCACTGCTGTCTCAGGAGAAACCATGAGTGCACAGATGTTGTGGAATTTTTTCCAACAGCATAGATAGACCCTCCAAGAGAAAAATAATCCAAGACCAACCAGGGTTAAATCACTCTTGTGAGAGTGTCTCCTGGGAGAGTGAATGCCTATGCAACTTATCTTTCTGAGAGAAGCTCCAGCACAGTCCTTTAATATCTGGGGGTGATTTGCTCCCTACCTCCAGTAACAGTGGATGTGTCTACATGTTCATTAATGCGCAGTGCCTACTGCACATTAAATTTAGTACTGGCAAAAGGAAATACTAAATGAATATGCAGTAGGCTGTCCTACCGCACATTAGCACAATAGCATGCTTTTTCCATAATGATTAATACGTGGTCAACTAATACTACTGCATACTAGCCTAATAGCACAGTTTTTGCCGTTACTCTGTAATGCACAGTCATCAGTCTACTATGCATTAAGCATCTCATGTAGATGTGCCCAGTGTGTTACTTGGGCTGGGCTCTACTACTGCAGCTGAACAGGGAGTAGCATGTTCCCCCTTCACAATCCCACATTATGCTACAGGCTGACTCTGATCAGTCTGGGTCAGCCATTCAGGCTTCCTTATGCACTGCTGCCATTTGTCACAAAGTGTACTGACTAGAGCATGCTGAGAGATGTGTAGAGGGCCCCCCTGGCTGTGCAACATCAACACTACAAGCTTTGCTCTTCAGGGATTCAGCATTCAAATGTCTGTTCAGATGTCTTTGTGTAAGCTTTTTCCACCAGAAGAACAAACCCAGGAGAATTCTCCCAGATCATGCTGTTATGTACCACAACCTGAGCAGGCAGGAGAATTGGTAGTAGTCTCCTTGCTTTTATCAACCAGCTATCCTAAGATAGCCATGAGCACATGATGCTTACATCAACGTAACTTACACTAGTGTACTTTTACCCCTGACTTTTTTCCAAGTAAAATTCTAGATGTAGGGCTAAACATTATGTGCCAGCTCCTTGTTTACACTACAGAAAGTCTGGTTATACCAGTTTACATGTAGCGTGTGTCAAAACACTAGAATTCAGTTACTCCCAGAAAAAACAAAACTACAGTTAAAACTACCATAGTTTAATATGTGCCAGTTTAATTGTTGTTTGTGGGTTCATCTACATGTTGCTGTATGGCAACATTGCTACAGCACCATGCTCTAGTACTTCCTTTTGGAAATACTAAAGCACAGCATAGTAACTGTCTGTACTGTGCCATGCTCATAGTGCACAGTTAGATTTCCCCACTACATTGCCTCAGAGGCACAATAAAATAGGAGAGTGTGCCACTACAGAGACATAGCTGCTGATCATATGTAGACCCATGCAATTGCTATGTTGCCATAGCATGCTGTATGGTGACATAGTGCATTGCTATGGCAATGTGGGGTGATATGTATCTGCACACTGTAGTTTTTTCTGGAGTAGCCTTTTGCTCCAAGGAAATAGGCTATTGCCTGTTCTGTACCACATGGTAGCAAGGCACTATAATAGTGCCTACTGGAGTGGTTAGCTCAGGGTAACTGGTTATCTGTCCACTCTGGGTCCATGTGTAATTTACACTGATGTAAATTATACAGCTGTTAATGTGCTGTATGTCCAGGCTGTGGGATTAGAGCTAAATACCATAGTAACAGAGATTTAGTAACCAAGGACATTTGACTAACCAGCGTTCAAATATGAACTGATAGCTATGTAGCTGTTCTGAAAAGATGCAGACATCTAGATTGCACTTGGCAGATAAGGCTGATGGATTTCAATGTTTATTTGAGGAATGACAGGAAGATGCCTTATTTGTCACCTGCACAGGCTAATCTGGTAAAATGGCTCCAGGCAGTATATTCCGGCCACACCATCTCCTTTGCAACAGTCCATACCTGTTTAATGTCATTAATAATTTCTATTGAAAGATTAATTTAGTAATTATGAGCATTTACATTTTTCAGATAATTGAATATGAAAGAATTAATTTTAATACTAGAAGATTGGGAAATGAATTTTCTCTTATGGGGAATATATTGTAGGATTTAACAGAAATGAAATCAATTGATTTCCAGCAAAAGGTTGGGAAGGTTCAGAGTAAAAACTGTAAAAACTAAAAGCTATGGAATTTTTCTCTGGATTTTTTAATGAGCTCTAACTCCATAGCAGGGACATTCATTGTTATTAAATTAAACAGGCAATTTTGAAACTTTTTTTTATTTCTCAAGGGGGAAAAAGAAGAAAATCTATATAAAGAACTATAATAGATAATGCCAAAAGAGACAGAAGCTCCCCTGATGCTGTGTGTTTTGGGCTTATGGTAGAAATGGTGTAAATTTTTAATAGTTTTTCAAAGAAGCCCTTTGTACTTTCTCCCATGCTGCCTAGAGGGATGAAGCACTCCATAAACATTTCAACATCATCTGGCATTTCTCCTTTAAGTCCCTTCTTATATTCTTTTGTCCCTGTCCCTAAAAAAATACTTCACAGATTGACAGCCTATCTACTGAGACCACTGCCCGTCATTAACTTTGGTGTCAACAGAGGCTATGGTGTTTTTACCCCAGTGTCCTTCCAGGAATTAACTGTCCTGTTCATCTTAATTGGTCTATACCATGGGTGACTAACATGACTTGGGAGCCCCCGATGGGTCTGGGAATTTGTCAATGGGGGAATTATAGCAGTGTTAATTGCCTGCAGACAGACCCTGTGCCACTTATTTGATCTGTAGGATGAGTTGCGCACCACTGAGCAAAGCTACTGATTACCTCTCTTAGCAGCCTCCCCTCCTTTTGTCCCTTTCCCTACTATATATAGGTTTTTTTCTTTCTCCCTTCCATTTCCAAACTCTGACAGAATAGATTGTTGCTATGAAACCTTATGCCTCTTTGAACCAGTTAGTCTTTAAGGGCAGTTTTACACATGGGGGGGCTGGGAGAAAGTGCCTGTCTAATTCAAGTGCCACAGCATCACATGTATCAGCATCTCCACATTTCAAAACGGCAGTGGGGGCACTTGAACTAAAGCTTGTGTGATGAAATTTAGTTTAAGTGCCCCTGCCACCATTTTGAAGTGTGGGGACACTGATACAAGGAGGTTGCTGAAGTGGGTCTGCTCTAATGCGCTGTAATTACAGTATGTCAGAGCAGCCTCCTAGGACATCTACAGGCCCCCCACAAGTTCCACCCTTCTCTACCTTCTGCCTGGCTTCAGACTAACACAGCTAACCTCCTCTGCATACAACACTAAGTTGACGCTGCAGAGGTTGTGCAGCACTTCTTTTCCCTCTCTGGTTAGAACGGAGAAGTGAATTTTGGGAAATGGAGAATTTTGGGAAATGGAGAATAATGGAGAATGTTAGTGGTGGGAAGGGGTTAAACATTTTTTCAATCCTAGCCATTGGTGATTTAGTTTGAATGAAGATGGTAACCAAAAGCAGTTCTTACTTTATATTACTCAGTTGTTTTAAAAAAGCCTGTCCCAACCAGTAATATGTAGCCTGAAGTCTGTAGCCAATAGGAAATGCCAAGGCAAGGGGTCAGCTTTAAATCCCAGTTCTCTCCATGATTTGGATACCTTACTCCAAGAGGAAGAGAGAGTTTTCCTCTCCTTGGAATGTATAGCCTTGAGCCTGCACTTAGAATTTGGGCCTACAGCCTTTATTTAAAAAAATAATGAAATATTTTTTTCAATACAATGGAAAACAATGCTATTGTTGCTAATGACATAAAGACTGGGGAAGAAAGGACAGTGTCATCTCCCCTTTTATCCAATTGCTTCATGGTAGAACTGTCCCATATTAACTCTCCCAACATCAAAAACAATAAATTCTGCCAGGCAACATCATAGAATAAGGGGAAAACAGTACTGTGCCATCTTCTGTTCCGGGCCTAGGTCTCACTATCTACCTTCATAAGATCACGTGGGAAGTGGTTTGGTGAGAATACCAGCCACTCTTATCCACTTACAAGGGCAGTCCCATAAATAAAGGTGAGAGGGGTTTGATAGGGCACTGCAACTCCTCTTTCTCTTTTCCCAATGCCTACTGCTACATTAATGCAGCCACTTATGTTCTAAACATAATTTGTTGGACTGACAAAAACCCCATGTTCCTTAGCTTTTATTAATACAATATGTATTCTTACAAAAAATTACCCCGTACCCTAAATCTGAAATGACTGACTAAATGGCAGTCTGGGCACCCTTATATTGACTTAAATCAGCTCTTTATAGCCATCATCATCATTATGAAAGTCTTGATCCTAAAAAGATGCACATCCTAGTGGCAGCCAACTTGCTGTGAGATTCAGCATGGTATAATACGACTTGCTAGCGTGATTAAAAAGTAAGGTTGTGCCTGTGAGAAAAATGAGGCACTGTTGTGAAGGTGGATTTGGGATAAATAACAGCTAGAAAAGCACCCTATTAAAATGACATTGAGGCTTACTTTACATAGATGCTCCATATCTTTCATATATCTGCTCATTAACAGGTTAGAAGATATTTTTTTTCTATCCCTCAGCACTTTGCCCATAACTTGAGAATCATGTTATGGTCTTACATCCTCTAAGCATTATTGTTTAATGGGTGCATGGCTTATTGCTCTTGTTATGGTATTAGTTCTACTGTGTTTACAGTTGTATAGGCTGGTTTATTAGTAAAGACTAAAGCAAACAGATAGGTTGCTATGATGCCCAGATTGCAAATCTACTTGAGAAAAAAAGGTGGCACTTGTATAGGATTTTTTAGCCATTGGCCCTGAAATGTTTCTTACAATCCCAATACATTTGGTGAGCTGTGTCCATTTTAAGAGGATGACTTTCCCATGTTGCCAAATACCTGGCACGAATTCCAGCTTCTAATGAATCCATAAAATATCTTAGTATGTGGCAGCAAAGCTGTGGGTATACCGGGCAGTCAAGGAGACAGGTGGGAACCCTCCTCACATGCAAGACTGCAGGATTGGTTGCTGTTAACAGGAAACTACTAAGTTCAAAAGTCTGCAGTGCTCCCAGCAACTTCATATTGGGATTGATGTATGTTTACCTAGTACCAGTTTTATTCCAGACAGATGGGTGCCTGGTTCCATAGTTAAAACTGTAATTTAACCTGACATATTCAATTCCCTTTTTCCACAGGGACGTAGTGGCAAGGGAAGCATTTATGTCTGGGCCTCTGGGGATGGGGGCAGCTATGATGATTGTAACTGTGATGGCTATGCATCAAGTATGTGGACGATCTCCATCAATTCTGCTATTAATGATGGCCGGACTGCTCTGTACGATGAAAGCTGCTCTTCAACCTTGGCCTCCACATTCAGCAATGGAAGGAAGAGGAACCCTGAAGCTGGTGTGGTGAGTGCAGATATTATTGTGTAGTTTCTCTCCTTGAACTCACCCACATTTGTCCATATCATTTTCTGCTTAGGAGCAGCAGATGTTCTTTTGTTGAACTAATATTTCCAATGCACGATACCTGTTGGTGCCAAAACTGTCAGCTGAGATAGACTGTTAATATTGAAAGCAGCAATAAGCCTCCATGCTTTATAGCTTCATGTAGGTGGTGTTCCCTATTTATCAGAATCCAGTGTGGAAAGTGAAGCTGAGGTCCATTTATTCATATACATGTCCTCAGAATTTTTAATTCCTGAGCTGACTTTCTCTGTATAATTGGATGATAATGAAGAGTTGAAACACCCAAGGTAACATATCATATTGTGTTTGAGCATGTTACCAGTTTAATGCAGCCATTGCTAATTTGTCTATACTTATGTGTATATCTGGCAGGATAAGGTTGATGAAAAACATATTGAGGGCAAAGTAATGTTGAATACTATCAAGCTTATTGGGCCATCTCTGCAAATCCTTGCTCTTTGCTCAACTGTTTGTTTTTCTGAGTTTGATCTAAGAGTGTGGTTACAGAAGTGGTTGATTATTTAAGAACCATCTAAGAGGGGTCCTTTTTAATAAATGTTTGGAAAAATCTCAGTATAGAATCTTAACATTTTGCAGTTATCTCAGAGGGGGAGGTGTTATACTACTATGGTAGCACTGAAGCACCCTTTAGGATTAGGACTCCTTTGTGTTACGTATTGCAGAAACACAGAACAGTCCCTGAGCCAAAGATGAAGCACTGGGGTGAGATTGGTACCCAACATGTTCAGATCTGTGTTGAGGGCAAAACACAATTTCATACTGGAGGGACATGGTTCCTAGAACAAGAGTTCCAGTATTACAGTGGGAATATGCCACCTGTATAGTATGAGTATATTTTAGTATGTTGATGTGTAATGAGGTAGCCTTGAGATCATCCACCATGATCACTGGTAACCTTGAGATTATCCACCATGGATCCAGTTCTCAGGGTGTCATACTTAAATATCAGCAATTGCCAAGAGATGTTTTCCAGAGTTATCTAACTGTAGACTTACATTATAGCATCCCATATACATTCTCACATGTCACAGAATTCTCTCAGAATGTCACATATACATTCCCTGGTGACTCTTGCCAGCTGTATGCATTGAGGTGACCTACATTACTTTCATGATTATCACTATGTAGTTTGCTTGCAGAGTGTGAATCATGTGTCCTGTGAGTGGCCAGTCCAAATAGAAGATAGCAGCCTGTTACTACTCCCAAGTATTGGCATGCTCCTGTAACTCTAGTATTAGAGGTCTGCTGATGTGCAAAAGGGTTCAAATCCTTCGAATAACTAAGAAGGGGTCTCAATACACATATGTTTATACAAGAATCATCTGCCTGGGTTTTATATATTAATGGATATTTGTTTCTTACCATTATTATTTAATCATCTTTCTCCCCCTTCCATGCATATATTCAATGTATTTTTATAGGTGATATGTTATTATCCGAAGAAAATAACTACTTTGATCATAGTGACAAGTAAAAAAATTACTCCAAGGATTTAATTTAACAAACATTGCCTTCCATGGACTCCACATCTGCAGCCCTAAGGAGAATGAAATAGTTAGAGTTATTAATTTGCTTATATTGTTACAGGCTACTACAGATTTATATGGCAACTGTACTCTGCGTCATTCTGGAACATCTGCAGCTGCACCAGAGGCAGCTGGAGTGTTTGCACTAGCCCTGGAGGCTAAGTATGTTTCTTTTAAAATCTCTAATATGGGCTTGAGGGAGGCATGGGTGTTGGCTGCTGCTGCTGTTTGTTTTTTAAATTATTTCCATGTTACAGTAAAATTAAGCTGTGGGATCCTGATATATGATGCACTGGAATAAATGAAAACTCATACTGACTTGAATGGAGTTGGAATTAAGCCCTAAGTAAAGGACTGGGGGAGTGTCTACACAAGATATTTACTGTATAGTCGATTAATTAACAGTGCAGTAAATGTCTTCGTGTCTACACATATGCCCTTATTAGGGCACACAAAACTAATAAACTGTGCAGAAGGTAGGACTTGTAAATGCAAGTCCTAACCTGCTGTGTAGTTCTTTTGTGTGCAGCAGTTCATGTGTAGATGCTTGTGCCCCATATAGCACATGGAGCCCTGGGCTGGCAGCTTGATCCCTGGGGTCCCCTGCCAGCCTGGGCTGTTCTGACTGGGCCCCACATGCTGTGCATAAACTCCAGAGCAATATACTCCAGAGTTTTTTGCTCCTGGGCACATGTTCAAGCAGCACTCCTGGGAGCAAAAAACTCCAGAGCAATAAGCACCGGAGTTTATTCAGGTGCATTAATCACATGTGTAAACGGGCCCTGGATGACTTTATGCTAGTGAAGCATTATCTCATTTTGCACAAATCCTCTTCTCTTACATAGTTTTCCTCTTCCATTTCCCTCTTCTGTCTGTCTTCTTTTTTTAAGTTGTCCCCAAGCCTCTGTTTCTAGTTGGCTTCCCCTCTAACTCCTATTACTGCCTGTCTCCACCAAAGTGAGACAAACATTGTTTCAGCCATCTCCGTACTCCTTTTATCATATCTCCCTTTTGGTCTAGCTCCTCCCCCAGATCCCTTCTCATGTAAGTTTGCCTGCCCCACCTACAGCAAGGTTCCCAGTCCATTCCTTAAGCTGTAGAGATATGGTGAAAGTGATTAAGCACATAGAATAATTCTCTCTATGATATTGCTCTGAACTTTAACCATATCTGTATGTGTTGGTTCTATGCTCTTGAGGGTTCTAGGTTTCTATATCCTAGGGATATAGATATCTTGGGGATCCTAGAACAGTTCTGGAAGAATATAACTATAGAGACACAACTTAGTGTCCAAAATGTAGAATGTTATTGGATTGGGTTTCATGCTTGAGCCTTCCATTGGCCCCCTTACAAAAAGGTATATTTCAATCAACGAGGACTATTCCAAATATGCCAACTATTCACTAACTTTAGCCACTGCGGCTGTCCACTCTGAGAAATGCATTATTGACAAGGGTGGGTGTACAAAGCATGTAAATCAGACTCTGGAAATCAGAAGAGAATCAGAAACATTGTGCAATATATTTTTTAATATGCAACTACAAAGCACAGAAACTTTTATAAAACTGAAAAGTAAGAGTCTCACGGAAGCATATGAATCCTGGAGCTGGGGCTTTTAGGGAGTTATAGAATATTGCAATATTTATGATGAATTAATGAGAACCAGTGGTGTTCAATACAAGATTTTGCAGGCTGTGGTCTGCTGTTAAGAGTTGCATTCAGGAGGCCATCTGCAACATGTAACAAAAACTTTATTGGACTTGTTACTGTTGTTAATTAATGCAATTTTATCACAAAAAGTTTCAAGCCCCATGGCCTTTTAAAATCCTCAAAGGTTAGAGATATGCATACATGTTAATCTGAGATTTAGTTAAAAGAAGAAGAAGAAGAAAATGCTTCTGGCCCTCGTATCTGTGGTGGGAGGAACGTGGAAAACATTGAAAATTAAACTCAAAAGGCTCATATGGCCTGAAGGCAAATGAGAAGAACATCACATTCATTATTTTTTAAAATGTCATGAATGTCAAGCCAGTCTCATCAAGAATTTTGACATACACATTTAAATCTTTCATAAAACAGTCCTATAAATGTATTTTTCTGCTTAACATCCTTTCATACTTGTCCTTCCCATTTCGTAAATAGCCTATTTAGTCTCTGAATCCAAATTGTTTGGAAAATGTTACTTTGGATACAAGTAAGTCTTTGCCATCCCTGTCAATGTTGGTCCAGTTATTATATGACATTTATGGCCACATCCAGACAAGTGCAAAGGTGCGGTATTGCCCATCTGCGGCACCACATGTGAAGGTGTTCCCTGCACTGCTAGCTTGTAGTGCATGGGTGGGTTTCTGACCCTGGGATATCCCAGAGTCAAGAAAACCCATGCCAAAAAAGTGGGGCAGCACACATGGCAGAAGCCTGAAACCAGAGCCTGGCTGGCTAGAATCATGCTCTGGCTGTCAGTTAGGCTTTCTGCCATGGCTACAGCCCTGGGAGGCCCCCAGGACCCCAGGTAAAGCTGCTGATACCAGCATAGTGGCTGACCCTAGCTTCCCCTACTCCGCTGGGGGTAACCAGCTGCACGCCAGAGAGCACGTGGGACGGGCGTTCCCTGGGGACAAATAGCAATGGTACAAGGTGTACCACTATTACTTGTCCCTGGGAAGACAAACATCCACGCTTGTCTGGATGTGCCCTATGGGGGGCAAGGAGCTGATAAGCTCTAAACTGTTGCATGGAGGGATTTATCTATTCATCAATTCCCCTGCCCATTGGGAATATCTCATTTGTTTTCTATTGATTAGACATACTTCCTTTTGTGGTAATTTTTACTGTGCCTTTTCTTTTACATTGCTTTATTTTTCCATGTAGCAAGTTTACCCCAACTTATACAGCGTTAAAAGTTGGGCAACTATTCTGTGAAGAATGTGTGAGAGATTAGCTTTTCCACTGGTCATGGCAGAAGCATGAAGAATGAACACAATATACTATGACATTTGGCACTGAAATCTATTTCTGCAGTAGAATAATTATTATTAGTATACTGAGAAGGAATGTGAATAAGGGCAAATTTTATAGCTTGGGTTTTATAATTTTAAGAAAACAATGACAAATACCAACTTTTGGATGAACAATGCAGTTGTTAGCAACTTTGTATCAAGCTCTCAAACTGTAAAGTAATCTAAATATTAAATCTGCCAAGTCATAAAAATATAAAGGAGTCATGTACTTTCTGAACATGTTGTGCTATCAGTCTGGTCTGAATGCTGTGTGTCTCTAGAAGATGCATCTTTCATTTTCATTAGTGCTGTGGGTGAAGACTTAAATGAAACAATTCAACCATATAGTCACTTGTCAAAAATGTGACTGATACATGAAGGGTTTCTTTCCCCGTTTATTAAATAGTGACTTTTCATGAACATGGAGTTAAAATTTTTAAACTTTCACATGCAAATTTAGGCATCTAAATAAAGCAGGTATCTATTTTAATCCTTTCCCATTTCATGTCCTTGTTACAAAATATGTAGCAGAATTTGAAGATTTGTTGGAGTCTGACAAGCTGCACCAAGAGTACACCTTCTGTGGTCTTGAACTGGCAATCTCTGGGCTGTCAACCACATACCTTAGTGCCCATGCTCTGGAGCTAACTGCTGGTGGACACCTGTCTGTATGTGAACCTGAGCCACAGCACATTGAGCTAGGTTGCAACAGTCCCAGCTGGCAGGAGGCTGTAGGGGGTCAGTCTGGCAGCCCAGGGCTGCTCTGACCTGGCTCAGTGTGCTGTGGAGGCACCGGCAGGTGCACAAGCATACTTCAGTGCAGGGCTACCTGGCAGCCGGCCTCTGCACTGAAACAACGTCGTGCCTCAGACAGTCAGGTCAGCATCTACATGTGTCCTGCTGTGCACAAAAAAAGCCCTGGTACAGGATAGTACTTGTATTTACAAGTCCTAACCTGCTGCGGAGTTTAGCTGTTTTGTGTGCCCTAATATGCACATGTAGATGCTGAGTCATTTACTGTGCAATTAATTAGGAAACTGCACAGTAAATGTCTCATGTGGATGGCCCAGAGAGATCCAGTTTGGTGCTATCCCTGTAAAACATCCACTTCTGCTACTGTCAAAGACAGGATACTGGGCTAGATAGACCAGGGGTCTGATCCAGTATGGAATGTGTTATGTTCTTAACATACCAGTTGGCTTATCAAATATGTGCAATAAGACACACTTGCAAGATAATGAGTAGTGAAGGAAGTGTGCACACAGATGTGTGTTACTAAGGCATTTGGTGAATTGTAATGCAGATAATGCCATATACAAGAGTGCTTTAGAAACTAACAGCAATTTTAAAATAAAACCATTTTGTATGCAATGATCATTTATTTACTAGACCTCCTCACTTCTCTACATAGTTATACAGGATGGCAGTGTTTGACAGTGCCTCCATCAGTGTTCCTTGCTGCTGTGTAGTTTCCCATTTTGTCACAGATATACAATGTGGACAGCCATTTTGCCGTTAGTTTCTGAAACAGCTTTGTAAGATATCACCCTGAGAAAGAGGAAATAACTGTTTTCCCTACTCAACATGGGATATATGCTTATATTCAGGATACAAAGCTAGAAATGAACTTTTTTTATGCTTACAGCTAATCCTACTGTACTGCAGTAAGAGCCCAGCCATAAAATGGCTAAAATATTTTTCCGTATTCACAGTTATTTTCAGAATTCTAAAGAAAACTCACAGAACAGTATTAATGATTTTTAATTAAGGGGATTCAAATGCCCTAATTAATTATGAAAATATATTATTTGAAACATGCAAATCCTGTCTTTCTTATTCATCCGGTACAATTTTTCTCATATGGCAGTTCCGTACCTGACCTTCCAGTACAATCTTTCAGTTACAGATCCAGTTATTCACAATCCAGTGGACTTGTTTTGTGACCCAGTGAGCAGCCCTGTCATGACAGAATTTACACAGTCTGTCAGTCTGGAGAATTAGAAAGTCCCTGGAGGACAGAAGGAGATCAAAGGGAAGGTTGAAGTTTTCTTTATATCCCTTTAAAGCAGGGGTGGGCAAAATGCAGCCCACCAGGCCATTCTGTCTGGCCCACGGGGCCCATAAAAAATTTAGAAAATTAATATTTATCTGCCCCTGGATGCCTCTCATGCAGCCCTCGATGGCTTGCCAAAACTCAGTAAGCAGCCCTCCACCCAAAATAATTGCCTGCCCCTGCTTTAAAGCCAGGGAGAAATAATAATAAGCCTATGACTGCTAGCCATCAGACAATCCCTGTTATAGCAATATTATGAGATTTGTAATCGTTTTGTAAGAACAGAAAAGTACACAAAGTTTGATTTTGTAAATTTAGGGACTGTGTGATATTTCCTTAAGTTAGAGCCTTATCGTGCTCCCATTGACATGAGCAGATGGTTTGGTACTGGCAACAAGAGCCAGCTCATTGTATGTGCACATCAGTATATTTTCTATGGAACATGCAGCATCAAACTTTACCAAAAAGACTGCTCAAACCACACTGCCTTTCTTTAAAATCTGTTTTTTTTTGAGGACCAAACCCAGTTTCTCTGCTTTTTCCATAGCCTGGATCTAACATGGAGAGACATGCAGCATCTGACTGTGCTCACCTCCAAAAGGAACCAACTGCATGATGAGGTTCATCAGTGGCGTAGAAATGGTGTTGGTCTGGAATTCAACCATTTGTTTGGCTATGGAGTCCTTGATGCTGGGGCAATGGTTAAAATGGCGAAAGACTGGAAAACTGTTCCAGAGAGATTCCACTGTGTTGGGGGATCAATACAAGAACCAGAGTAAGTGATGACATCACTGTCTTTTTGAACTTTGAAGTTTGTTTTATTCTACGCTCTTAAGTGACCAGAAACACCCAACTATTGTGAAAAAAGTCCTAGAAACTTGCTATACCATTTCTAAAGAAATGTAGTCTTAATGCTTACTTCGTACAAAGCAAGTTGATAAAATTTCAGTCTATTAATTTTTGGAAGAAAATGCTAAAGATTATGTGTTATGCCTAATCCATAGAGTCCATTCTTAATGGGAGTAGTATTACTACAAGCCCCCAAGAATCTCTAAATGTACAAGTGTTACATATAGATTGACCTAACTAGAGTTAGATCAATCTAAATACCTAATTATGTAGGTGTTCGGAGAACCTAAATCACCCCCAAAATGATGTGCCCAATCAACATTAATTCACTTCAGGAGGTACACTAATGTAGATCGATGTGTTTTGGCAGGATCAGGAGGGGCCCACCAGCCCCACCGAATCCCACCAGAGCCCCCCACACCTGCCAACCCCTCCTGCAGACCCCCTAACCCCCCACCCCACAATCCTGCCCACCCTTTCCCTCACCCAAGGTTCTTACACTGGTTTTCCCTCATGGCTCCTCAGAGCAGCTAATGGCTGTACATACCACTCCCAGTTTATTTTTATGTGGCTTAAAGTAAGCTATGTGAATGTAGACTGGGTGCAGTGAATGACTGTATGCACTCATTATTACTTGCATGTACCTGAATGTTTTGCTAGAAAGCCATATCTACATGGCCTCATTATTTCTCTCTCCTTTCTCAACTTTGGCAGAAAGTCTGACAGTGTGGTTATATCGGATCATTTGGGGAAAGAAATTCAGTAAAAAGAGTTCATAGATATGTTTACATAGCAAAATAAAAGAGCGATTGTAGCATGTAGGAGTATACTCATGCTGCATTAATCTAGTGAATACCAGCAAGGACACAATGGCTTTACTACATGCTATAACCAGAACACAAACTGTGCAGGGATAGTGCAAGCTAAAACCCAACTTGCTCCATTTTCATATCATACTTTTATTTTGCTGTGTTGATTTTTACTGCATGTCTATAAGAATATCACTTGATTATAACTTGTGTCCCAACCTGAGTAGGGCTTATCCCCATAAATAGTCCCATTTATGTTAATACCATTATTTACATGAATAAAAAGTACAGGTATGCATAATGATTTGCAGTACCTGGACCCAAACAATTTATATAAAGCATATGCAGCCATGTGTAATATATTTGTGATACATTTAAGCAGTTTTACCTCTGAAAAATTAAGTCACCTACAGGTATCAAAGATTCAGTCTGAACATTACAACATTTAATTGAGTTTGTTTTATGTTCTCCACATCTCTAATTGCAGACTAGGTAGTCAAATTATTTTCTGATTACCTTCATGTGCTAAACAGAATGAGTCAACAAGTGAATGAATTAATACTAATTGACTACAACAGCTAAAGTTCAATTTAATTATTTGAAATACTAACCTAATGATGGTCAATTTATGCCTCTAAGATCTGCAATTTGGCTTTCAGTGCCATTATTTAAAGGCATTATTATTTTATAGGAAAAGGAAAACAAAGCAATGCACCACCATGCAAAGAGAGGAGGTAGGCCTGTGTTCTGCACTTGAGAACCAAAGCCAGATGGTGACTGGGATATGCATTCAACTTTATGTGGCTGCAGTACCATACCAAGGGAGGGGTGAGCAGGGCAACTGCTCTGGGTGCCGAAGTGAAGGGGCACCAACAGGCACTGCCCAGCTGGGGCAAGGTGTGGGGAGGAGCTGTGAGTGACTTGTTTGGAGGTGCGCGGGGATGGGGGAAGGCCAGCTTCCGCTGCTGAGTGCACTCCCAGGCAAGCATGGGGGGCTGTGCTCTCTGGATCTATGCACAGGGCAAGTGTGGGCAGCTGCTGCGGGCTTTGCCCCAGGTGCCAAACTTTGTTCCTACAGCATTGTGTGGCTGATATATAGGGACAGAAGTGAGGACATTTTTATTTGTTTCCCATTCATTCTCTGAAACAGTGCAGAATAATGGAATTTACCAAAACAAATCTAATCTAATCTAAACCTACTTTTCTGCCGTTTCAAATCAATGGCCCATGTTCTAGTCTCTACTACTAGGGAGAAAAGGTGTTTTGCCTCTTTTTATGGCAATTCTTCAGGTATTTGAGACTGCTATCATGCTTCCTCCTAAGTACTTTTTCCACAAGCTGAACATGCCTATTTCCTTCAACCTATCCTATGACTTGCCTTCCAAGCCTTTTATCATTTTTGTTGCTTACTTCTGGACCATCTCTAACTTTTCCACCTCCTTTTTAAAATGTGGAGCCTAGAACTGCACACAGTACTCTGTAGGAAGACAAACATACAGATGCACCAATGTTAACTTCCTTTCACAAGCAATCACCAAGAGCACTGAGGTGATGATCATCCAACATCAATTTTTCTGGGTGAGCCATGTCATCCAAACATCTGACTCCAGACTCTGAAAGCAAGTTTTATTCTTCCAGTTCAGTCAAGGCATACACTCAAGAGTAGGGCAGAGAAAGCACTTCTCGGATCTCCTCAAAACCAACTTTAAAAAATGCATCAACATCAACTTGTGGGAAACTATCTCCCAGGACTGCAGCAAATGAAGGAAGAGTCTGTTGCAAGGATGTCAGTACTGTGAAACCTCAAAGTGACAACAGGAGATGGAAAATCGAGAGCAGCAGAAACAGCGTGTCAAACCAAGAATCCAGTAGGCTGTAAGATTTCCCCTGCCAGGTCCTTCAGTATTCTGGGATGAAGTTCATCAGACCTTGATGGCTTGAATTCATTCAGACTCATTAAAAGCTCTCTGATTGTCTCTTTTGCTATTCCATCCCTTCCCTATCCAAATAATCTTTATTAGGTGTCTAGTTGAAGCTTAATTTTTAATGAAGACTGGGGCAAAGTACTGGTTGAGTAGTTCTGTCTTTGCATCTCCTGTTGAAAGATCTCTGTGGCTGTTTAACAGTGGACCCACAGCTTCCTTGTTTTTTCTTTTCTTGCCAGCATATTTATAGAAACTCTTCTTGGTGTCTTGAACCTCCCTTGCCTGGAACAGTTTATTCTTTATCTCTACCTTCCTGATTTTGTTCCTGCAGGGTCTTGCTCTTTCCTGGTAAGCTTTCTTGGTGACCTTGCTGTAAGCTTTAGTTTGGCATTTGAGGCATCCTAGAAGCTCTTTGTGCAGCCACATTTGTTTCTTGTCATTCTTTCTAGGCTTCCATTGTGTTAGAACAGTTTTTCTTGGGTTACCAATACTATGCCTTTTAGAAAATCCCAGCCCTCCTGGGTGCCATTATCTTTTAGTCTGTCTTCCCTTTTATGCCTATTAACTCCTTGAGTCAGTTGATATGTGCCTTCCTGAAATCTAGAATCCTAGTTTTGTTGATCCTCAATCTTTTCCTGTCTCAGGAGCTGGAATTTTGTTATATCATGATCGCTTCCTCTCATCCTTCACATTTTCCATCAATTCTTCTCCATTGGTCAAGAGAGGTTCCAAGATGAATGATCCTCTAGTTGTATCCTCAGCCTTCTGGAACAGAAAGCTATCCCCACATAGGTTAGGAACTGGCTCAACATTTTATGTTTGGCTGTAGTGTTCTTCCAGCAGATGTCCAGAAAATTAAAGTCTTCAATTAGTATCATCTCATAGCTCTTGAATAATTTTGTTGCCTCCTTAAAGAGTCTACCTCCTCTTCCTGATTTGATGACTTATAACATTATATCAGTGTTACATCTTTCACCTTTTATCTGTGCCCAAATGAATTCTGATCTGCTAACTACTTCCTCCTCAACCAGGGAATAGGTGTATGTGTTTTTGACATACAAGTTGACACCAATATCTTTTCTCTCAAGCCTGTCCTTCTGAAACAAAGTGTAATCTTCAATGTTGAAAGTCCAGCCATAAGAGCTATCTGACTAGGACCCTTTGATGTCACTTAGATCATAGTTTTTTTTTCACAGGCTGAAGCTTCCAGCTTTGGACTGGGCCAGTTCAACAAGGACCCCCAGCTGGACACTGAATTAAAGGAAAAATGGCATTCTGTCACATAAAGAACCTTTTAAGAGAGTTGTTTTGCTCTGGTACAAATTTTCAGGGAAAAGGAGGACTAAAATGATCCAGATCTTCAGGTATTCCCAACTATAGGAAATGCTTTGTGGGATCTCCATTTGCCACCTAGCACTGAAGAATGGTGGCTGGAAGCCATATTTTTATTCCTTTCCTGGGCTCCATCCAGCATAACTTGGGCAAATTCTAGGATATGGATTTCTAAGGAGGAGATTTCAATGACTGAAATAGCAGTTACATCATTTAAGTGGCAATCAGGCAACTAATTGTTAATTGTGTCCCCTAAATCTGTTTTTAGCAGGACTGTCAAAAAAATTGCCTGCAGGCCAGATCTGGCCTACAGAGCCCTATCATCAGGCCCCTGCTGCTGCCCATGGATCTCAGATTGGATGTACTCACTACTGTGGCATGGGCAAAACAGGCTCCATGCTCTGCCAAGGGAGTTTGAGGCCTTTCTGGTGTATGGTGGGGGTTGTATTTGGGCCTAGTCTGGGATGCACACTGCCAGCTGTGCTCAGGGCCTGTACAGAGCTCATGCAGCCTTTGAGCTTCAAACTGATCTGGGGCACACGCTGCTGCTGCTCTGGGACCAGTCCAGGGAACATGCTACCTGCAGTAACCTGCCAAACCAGCCCCATATACTGGATCCAACATAAGGGGCTGGTCTGTAGGCCCGATGAGTTTGATACTACCATGTTATAGGCTCAAAAAGCATCTATTTTATATTCAATGGGTGCATCTACACAGGATGCTTTACTGCGCAGTAGCATAGTTTACTGTTCAGTAAGTACGTGCCTCTACATATGTGCATGCTTACTGCACAGTAAATGATGTTACTCATGGGTAAATTTGCAACAAATTGAGGTACACCTGCAGGAAGTGGCACCAGTTTGATGCTAAGACCAGCAAATCTGCTGCCAATTCCCTGCATGTGTAAACACTTGCCCGGGAGCATTTACTTACAAGTAGTTTACTTGCAAGTAAACTGATCTCAGATCAAATTCATGTGTAGACGAGCCTAATATGCACCTGAAACTATTTGATTGTATTGCATTCTAATATTACGCTATCATTGCTACACAGTGAAAATGTCTCTCACATGGCTAATAACATTCATGATTTTCAATGCCTTTATATTTTTTATATCATAAGAAAAAGAAAACCAATATCAGGATCCAATCTCTCTCCAGAGCTTCTATAGAAATAATAATTGTATTTGACATTTTGTTTCAGCCACTGATAATTGTTTTATTTTTCCAATTGGACATTACTGTAGCAAGGTTTTCTATATTTAGGTTGGTGAGAGGCTGATATACTGTAGCGTGCCATAGTAACATTGTCAATTAGCAGAAACAAGCTAGGAAAGAATCTACAGCCCTGGGCATGTGGCATGATGAAAAGGCATCAATATTTAAAAGGTAGCATTTCCAAGTGGCTTAAGTAAACATATGTTGGTAGCAAGATACCTTGCACAATTATTTTTGTTGGTTAGGTGGAAAGAAGAGGCAACTGGTCTATGATTTTCAATTAACTCAGAATAAATACAAATGTAATTAAGTCACTCCAATTTGTATCATCCACAAATAAAGATATCAGGTGCATTGCTGAAGAATAGCTTAGTCACTGGGGGCATTTACACACATGTGAAGAGCCTGCTCTGATGCACTGGAAATCCTCACATGTCACTCCTCTGGCAGCCTCACATGTCACTTGTAGAGCTTATTGCTCTGGAGTTAATTGCTCCTGGGCACATACTCAAATGGTGTGCCCAGAAGCAATAAACTCTGGAGCAATAAGCTCCACAGTTTATTCAAGCACTGTAATTGCACATGTAGATGTGCTTAATTTGTACTGTTAATCTGAATTGTTAACTATCTGAAGAAGCATTTTACATTTTTACCAACATAGTAATGTTCCTTTGGAGCACTTTAAACTTCTAGTTGACATTAAAATACTTTGAGATAGTGACCCCAACATCTGCATCTACATTCTGTGAAGTGCATTTTGTATGGTTAATATGATATTGAATATAAAATAAACCTTCCAAGCCCTATGTCCTTACTTTTCAAGTCTTTTATTAGTATTATGTATGTTTAAAATGGACTATATTCTACTCCTAGGCACACTCAGACTCAAAGCTTACTCTGCCATGTAGGTGCTTAAGAAACGTTGAGTATGTGGATCTGTGTATATAACTCTCTTCTCAAAAAGTCACAGGAAAGCACAAACATATGCATAAGGGGAGAATAGAATCTGGCCTGAAGCTATTTATAATATGCTATATTAATATCTGAGTGGTTAAAAGTAGGGCTGTACGAAACAGCACCATTCTGCTTTGACTTCCATTTCAAAGTTTTAATGGAACAGTGTTTCGTTTTGAGTTTTGTTTAATTTTGAAAGCATAGTTCTGTTTCATTTCATCGAAACTGTTTCGCTGTTTCAATGTTTTGCCCATAAATTATTCTGCAGCCACTGCCAGGAAGATCGGTGCTACTGTTAGCCACAGCCAGCAGCACCAGCCTCCTGTGATCTGGCAGGCAGATTGGGGGCCTGCACCCCTGGGAGGAGCCTAGCACAGCCCCTGCAGCCCTCCTGCGGGGTGCGGGCAAGCCCCCAGTCTGCCTGCTGGATGACAGGAGGCTGATGCTGCTGGTTGGGCCATAGGCAGCGCCAATCTTCCTGGCATGGGTTGCACCCAGCACCAGTCCCAGCTGGCAGCACCAGCCTCCTGTCATCCTGCAGGCAGATCAGGGGCTTGCATGCAGCTACTGAATACAATCTGTGATGTGATGGCCCTTGTACAGAGGCACCAGTGCAGGGAAGCATCTTCACATGCTTTGTTATATAAGGCAATGTCCCAACAGCTAAAATTAGAGAACCAAGCTCAAGACTGACAGGGTTCTGTGGATCAACCTACAGAGCAACAATCACAAGGTCTGGGCACAGATGAGCAGCTCTGACTGGTGGGAATGCATTGTAAAAGAGGGTGGTCATGGCCATCATGAAACTGGCCACCCCTACCAGCCTCTGCTTCATTGGAAACCAGTTTGGCATGGCTTCCTGAACAGCTTGGGTGGTGGTGCATGAGATATGCCAGCTGTTGTGGCGCACAATTTTATCTCCCTCCAAAACCCATGGGAAGTTGTTGAAGACTTTCAGACCATGGGATCTCTACCTTTGTGGGTGCACACCCTTGAACAGCACATGCATTCAGGTCCTGTCCCCATCCCAGGAGAGACGGTCATTCATCAACAGAAAGGGATTTGCCTCCGTGATCCTCCAAGCTGTAGCTGATCACTGAGGATGCTTCGCTAACACTTATATAGGCCAGGCAAGAAGTGCTTATGATGCACGTGTCTTTTGAAACTCACCTCTGCTTGGCATGATGGAAAAAGAACTATATGTGCCCAGGGTCCCTGATACAGTGATCCAGGGTGTTCTCATGCCCCCGCTTATTGTAGCAGATGCGGCTTACCCCCTCCTGCCCTGGCTGATGAAGCCATATGGAGAACAAGTTACTGACCAGCAAAAGTCCACTTTCAACTACCACCTCAGCAAATGCTGTATGATTGTTGAATGTGCTTTTGTCCATCTGAAAATAAGGTGGAAGTCATTGAACTACAGCCTCAAGGCAGAGCCAGAAAACATTACCGCTTTCATTGTGGCATCCTGTGTGCTCCACAATATTTGGGAGACCAGGGGGAGGCTTTCAACAACTTATGACCTGAGCAAGTGCAGGAAGTGAGGGAGGCAGTGGCCAAACACAGATGTGGGCAGGCAGGGCATGGTGCTCCTTAGGCCAGTGAACAAATGGTGGTTGGGGAGTTATTGTGCAGAGTCTGGCTGCACACATTCTATCTGCTGCAGACAGAGAGGGTGCTCTGTTGGCCACTGATCAATCAGTGCTGGATGCTTAAAAAAATCAGCAGTTAGCAGTTACCATTGAGTGATTCTGTAAATAAAATTTTAAAATGTGTTGCAA
The DNA here is from genome assembly GCF_030867095.1 of Alligator mississippiensis. Taxonomy (NCBI): domain Eukaryota; kingdom Metazoa; phylum Chordata; order Crocodylia; family Alligatoridae; genus Alligator; species Alligator mississippiensis. Next base: position 217,965,746 of record NC_081824.1, on the reverse strand, counting down.
CACTTCTGTCTGTCTCATAAGTACTTTGTCTCTAGTGGGGGGGGGTCAGGCTGTGGTAATGGGTGGAGGGGGGGGGGGACCTGGGGGTGGCTGAATTCTAAAGGTTTTCCTTTGCTTTGTGGCTGGAGAGAGGGGAAGAGCCAGCCCTCAGGTCTGCAGTGATGGGGCGGGAGGGGGTGGGAAGCCAGAGATTTCTGAAAAGGTTTTCCTTTCCTTTGCTTGATTGGGGGGGGGGGGGGCAGGGGGAAAGGGGAGAACCCTTACTTCAGGGTGCTCCTGACGTTGTCCCCTTTTTTCATGGTCCCGCTCCTTTAGGCTCATAATTGGGTTCACAAAACTCCACTTGGAGTGGGGTGGGGGGCAGGGGGAGGCAAAGGACTTTCTCATGTTTGTTGACTTGAAAAGTCTGGGTGGTTTTGCTGTGTGCACAAAATGTAGGGCTGTCCAACTGGTGGGCTGTGGGTTTTCTCATGGTTTCGCATGGTTATTGGAAGGAAAAGTGTGGGTGCTTTCGCTGTGCGTGCAAGACCTAGGGTTGTCCAACTGGTGGTTTCTTGGTTGTCCAGCAGAGTTGTCCAACTGGTGGCCTGTGGGGTTAAGTTGCAGCCCATAAGCTTCCACCCAGTCAGCGCTCTGTATGTGGCAGAGTATACTGGAGGAAGTTGTGGCTGGGAATTTGAGGGTGGGGGCTGGGGCACCTGTGGGCATGGTGGTGTGGAGGAGCATCCATGTGCACATTACAACAGGCAGGCACCTGCATGACATTCAGCTCAGAGGGGGCAATGGCTGGTGATAGTACAGCCTGCACGACATGTGGCCCCACTTGTACTGCCATTGGTAGATATGTCCTCTCAACTGGTCAGAAGTTGGACAACCCCAACTACAGAAACTAGTGTGCCTTAATGAAGCTAGATCAATGGGCCATTATACTGAGAAATAACTTTGCATCTAATATAAAATACTCAAGTTTTGTTTCCTGATCACCATTGTCACTCCTAGAGGGGATAATGGCTTCTAGATGTACTTACTTTTCTGCTCTTTTAAGATTTGTGCTATTGCATTATTATTGTAAAAGGGTTAGATGGTTGGCTATAACAGTCTGTACTCATTTTTCGTAAAAAAAGAAGACGTGAGTAAACATTGTGACCATGCTGTGGTAATAAATTATTTTAAAAAAACCCTGGCTGGAGGAGAACGTATTTCTCTTCAAGAAATGCATTTGGATGCAGTTCTGCATTTCAAGCTGCTTTAATAAACTTCATTGTAAATGACTGAAGTAAAGAAAAGGTCACCTTTTCACATAAACTTCACAATGTTTTAACAAAACCTAGTTCCGACCTGGGAAGTGCACAGTGGTCCTAGGAAAGATTGTAAATGATGCTGTTTTCCAGGCCGCAACATTCCTAATTCAAATTAATTTTGTTTATGATTAGTAGTGGATAACAATTCTTGTTGTACATGTCCAACAGGGACTTTTATTAGGATTAAAGGCATTGTTGGACATGTACAAAAAGAATTGTTATCTATTACTGATCATATCCCAAGATATATCCCAGGATATATTACAAACCCAATATAATATTAAAACAATTTGCCTCAGTGTACAAAAATGTTCTGGTGACTTCAATCATTCCAAATTGTCTAAAGTTTAGTTTTAACTTTTTCCCTGGAAAGATGACAGCAACTTTAGTATTTTAGTGCGTTTAACATCGTGTCAGAAAATGAATGTTGATTCAGCAATAAGATGGCCAAATGCTAAGCCACAAGTAACAACTTTCTATAATCCCCAGGTGCTTACAAAAGTTTTCTCAACCAAGCATTGATCAAGGCCAACCCTGATTAACTTAAGAGCTGGAAAAAAAATCATAACTGAGAACAGTATACATTCAGGGGTTCTCACCTAAACTACAGGATGTATAGACTCTGAGTAAATTAATTATTTAGACTTTTTGATCTTTACGGTGCAATGCAGTAAATTAACCAAGATGTCCATATAACTATTATGTTATGTAATTTGGTAATGGCTAAAACTGCAAACTTCTTTAGCAGAGAGCCATATTCAGGACTTTATAATTGGGAATATATTTGCTGCCAGGAGCAAAAGTATGATTGACAACATTTACACAGCTAACCCAGTTTAGAAAGTAAAGTATTCCAAAGGCCAGGTAAAGTGCTGCTTTTCTCATGAAGTGCTCCAAGAAAGTGGCATTCCTCTCTAATCTGCACCCTGTCGTGTATTTTGAAAAGCATTTTTAGGAACATTTAAAAATAAAACTCATAAAAGCTGCAATCTAGCCCTACTCTGTAAATTTAGCAGTTCATAAAATGTCAACTTTTATGTTTTTATGTAGCATACACTTTACTTTTGAAAGGAAACTGGTATTTCTTCCTTTCCAAATGACTAATGACACACTTTTGAGAAGCATGATACATCCAGTCAGTCTCACCTCCATCCTTGGTAAAGTCTTTGAAAAAATTATCAAGGCTCACATTTGTGAGAGCCCGGCAGGGCAAATTATGCTGAGGGGAAACCAGCACGGGTTTGTGGTGGGCAGATCGTGCCTGACCAATCTAGTCTCTTCCTATGACCAGGTTACGAAATGCCTGGACACAGGAGGAGGGGTGGATGTCGTATACTTAGACTTCAGGAAGGCCTTCGATACGGTATCCCACCCCATACTGGTGAACAAGCTAAGAGGCTGTGATGTGGATGAATGCACAGTCTGGTGGGTGGAGAATTGGCTAGAGGGTCGCACCCAAAGAGTCGTGGTAGATGGGTCGGTCTCGACCTGGAAGGGTGTGGGCAGTGGGGTCCCGCAGGGCTCGGTCCTTGGACCGATACTCTTTAATGTCTTCATCAGCGACTTGGACGAGGGAGTCAAATGTACTCTGTCCAAGTTTGCAGATGACACAAAGCTATGGGGACAAGTGGACACGCCGGAGGGCAGGGAACAGCTGCAGGCAGACCTGGATAGGTTGGACAAGTGGGCAGAAAACAACAGGATGCAATTCAACAAGGAGAAATGCAAAGTGCTGCACCTAGGGAGGAAAAATGTCCAGCACACCTACAGCCTAGGGAATGACCTGCTGGGTGGCACAGAGGTGGAAAGGAATCTTGGGGTCCTAGTGGACTCTAAGATGAACATGAGTCGGCAGTGTGACGAAGCCATCAGAAAAGCCAATGGCACTTTATCGTGCATCAGCAGATGCATGACAAACAGATCCAAGGAGGTAATACTTCCCCTCTATCGGGCGCTGGTCAGACCACAGTCGGAGTACTGCATGCAATTCTGGGCGCCGCAATTCAAGAAGGATGCGGATGACCTGGAGAGGGTCCAGAGAAAGGCAACTCGTATGGTCAAGGGCCTGCAGACCAAGCCCTACAAGGAGAGACTAGAGAAACTGAACCTTTTCAGCCTCCGCAAGAGAAGGTTGAGAGGCGACCTTGTGGCTGCCTTTAAATTCATCACGGGGGCTCAGAAGGGAATTGGTGAGTATTTATTCACCAAGGCGCCCCCGGGGGTTACAAGAAACAATGGCCACAAGCTAGCAGAGAGCAGATTTAGATTGGACATTAGGAAGAACTTCTTCACAGTTCGAGTGGCCAAGGTCTGGAACGGGCTCCCAAGGGAGGTGGTGCTCTCCCCTACCCTGGGGGTCTTCAAGAGGAGGTTAGATGAGCATCTAGCTGGGGTCATCTAGACCCAGCACTCTTTCCTGCTTATGCAGGGGGTCGGACTCGATGATCTATTGAGGTCCCTTTCGACCCTAACATCTATGAATCTATGAATCCAATGTCATATACTTATGAACAATTGCACAGCCAACACCATAGAACATATAGATGGGTAAGACAGATTGAACATTTTGGGAAGTTAAAAAATAAACATAGCTTGTTATTATATTTATTGTTTTCAGTGACTGTGGTAGGTCTTATGTCTTTCAACCGTTTCTTTCATTCAGAGGGAACATTTTACTCTGTTCACAGCATGTTACTGGGAAGGGCATTTCCCACCTATGTAGTGAATATTACTTATGAGTCAATTCCTGAGGTAATTTTTTTTGGTTGCAGCCATGCCTATTAGGCATGAATTAGCATGTTTTGATGGCAATGTGCAATCGTGTGGCTTCAGAATAAGCTGTGTTAGCATTATGTCTGTAAGGGTTTGTCTACAGGGGGAAGTTACTTCTCAATAAGGTAGGATGTGATTTCACTGCCCACTATTTACTTTGTGTTAACTCCCTCCATGGATTTTCTTAGGACCCCTCCAGATGTGCAGGTAAAGGTGCCTTGGGATCTGATGTGCAATCCACACAATCCCACATCAGTTCCCATCACATCTTATTTGCCGGTATAGGAGGACCCTGGGATCAAGATCCTGGGCCTCTCCTGCACTGGCAAATAGCAGGCTTCCCTAACTGAAAGCCCCATCAGCTGACTGGGCTCCTAACTATGAGAGCACATGATGCTGGGAGCCCCATCAGCTGTGGGCTCCTAGTTTTGGGGGTGCATGACATGTTCCCATGGCTGAAATCCCTATTAGAAATAAAACACCTGATGGGGCTTCCAGCCACAGGGGTGTACCTGGCCACATGTTCAATTAATGACCTCATACAGCAACACAGTTACTACATATTTTTATGGAATAACTCTGGCTTATTCCTTGTTTTATGAAGCCATTAATTGCTTTAATGTGTGGCCAGATTACAATGTAACACATGATTAACTGGTTAATAATGCTTTAAGTGTAATGTGTGATAGGGGTCTTAGTACACACAGGTGTCAGCTACATGTGTGCTGTACTGAGGAGTTGACTAATTAGATCCTTAGTAAAGCATCACCATCTATACTGGCAGTGATATTAGACTGAAGTAAACTAATTAACTTTGCCATAGGTTAGTACTGCCCAACACAAATACTATCCTATGGTGGAGTTATTGACTCACCATTTACACATTCAGAGCTATTAGGCCCAAGTAAACTAATTAACTCTGCCATAAATTAGTACTGCCCAACACAAGTACTATCCTACAGTGGAGTTATTTACTTCACTGTAACATACATAAAAGGTGACCAAGGCTGGGTGTGTTGAGGACAGGTTATTCATTATTCTAACGAGGGGCATTAGTCCTCTAAGAATCTGTCACAATGAAAGGGGTAGTCAGCCTGATGTCTCTAGCTCACCTAAAATTACAGCCTGGCTCTAGTTAGCAAATTTAAGTAATTAGTAACAAATGAACAAAACAAACACATGGATAAAGGGGTAACAACAAAGTGTATTAAACAACAAACTACAATAACCAATTAATACCAAATATAGAGAGCAAGCAGGGGAGGGGCATTGGTGGGACAGCCATGGGGGGCTGGGGGTGCAAGCAGGGGATGGGCATGGGTGGGACAGCCATGGGGGGGCTAGGGGTGCAAGCAGGGGCTGGAGCTGGGTGGAGCAGCCATTGGGGGGGGTCTGAGGATACAAGTGGGGAGTGGGGCCAGGTGGGGCAGCAATCCAGGGGGCTGGGGGAGCAAGCAGGATTAGAGCACATGAGCCCTACAGGGGGGGCGATAGCCCCTGTGGGGGCCATGTGGCCTCTGTTGGGGTGTTGTATCCCTGTGGGGGAGTGGTCTGTAAGCTGTACAGGGGGGGATGACCCACCGCTCCTGAGCAGCCCCCCCCAGACCTACCCACACACCCCACATCCCTCCACAACCACCCATATCCCCCCCACCCCTCTTCCCACCCTGCTTCTGCAAACCTCATATCCCTCCAGCACACACCCTGCATGCCTAGCTGCTAGAGAGGATAAGACCTGCTGTTAGGAGCTGTGTCTGCAGGGGCAGCTGACCCCCAACCTAGTTAGTGAAGGGGTCAGAGGGAGCTCTAACTGCCCTATGGTAAGAAAACCAAAGACAAACAGCAAAACATATAGATATTTATAAATCATTTCATTATGATAATAGAGACACTGGTAGGCTTCCAAACTGATTTAACACTATAGATATATCAATAAAACATGCCCAACTGATTGCTCTCTCTCTCTCTTTTGCTCTCTCTCTATATAGTGGTCTTTTGTTTTAATTGTGGACGAACATGGATTTGGGGGTATTTTACAGAGTGACTTTGGGATTTTTTATCAGAGATTTTTCAGTTTTCAGATAGGTGACACCAGAATTCCTGCTAGGGAGGCAAGTGGCAGGACCCAGGCAGAGGAGCCTGCTCAGAACTGGCACCTTGGACCCAGCTGGAGGTGGCTGATCTCCTGGCCAATTGGGGCCAGGAGGACATGCTTTGACAGTTCAAAGCAGGCCACCACACTGGGAACATCTTCCAGGCAATAGCTGCCCAGATGGCTGGGCAGGGGCACACATGGCAATAGTGCCACACAGAGGCCAGCTCTGCAGCCACAGTCCACTGGCAGCTGGCCTAGAGGAGAAGATGCTTCTATTGGCTCTGCAGCCCCCATCTGGGTCTGGCAGCTGTGCAGCAGGTCACAGCAAGGCAGTAGCCCCCACTGCCAGACTGCTCTGAGAGTTCCCTGCACCCTCAACCCAGAGGGTGCAGGGAACTCTCAGGGCTGCTTCAGCAGTCCAGCTGGCACAAGGGGTAGTGTCCCCAGGTACCAATTGGCTGGGCCCCAGAAGCTCCTGAGAGTGAGTAGCCCTGAACTACTTGCCTGGGCAACTTTTTGTACTGATGGGGCCAGGACAGGGAAGCTTTTTACACTGCTGGGGCAAGCACAAGTTCTGTCCCCAGGCTTTAGCTCCCCCTGGCTGCAGATCCGGGAGGACCCAGGCAGGGTTATTTTGCCCTGAGTGGCACAACTTGCTTCACACCAAAGTACATGTCTGGGAACATGCACTGAGGCAAAAAGTCCTGGCTCAAATTTGCACTGCTTCTATTTGAGCTGCTGCAAGCGCGCATGACTGCATGAGTGGATGCACCCACACAGCTCAACCAGCCACTGATTTCCCACCACTCATTCACCATGAGTACGGGATACCCACATGCACTGGTCCACATTGGCTGTTGGCCACCCCAGGGCCCTTCAGCACAATGATCCAGGCATGCACCCAGTAGTTGCATAGCAAGATGTGCTGTATTAGTCTCCCAGGCTTCTCACTCTCTTTCAGGCAAACCTCAGGGAACAAGATCCACATACAGATCACAGATACCTCAGACCTTCTCCCTCATTCCTCACTGGCACCTGCCAGTCATCCATACATCCAATCAGATATTTGTGCACATGATACTCATGCCCTTTCACATGGTACTCTCTCATGCACACGGTACTCAGCTGGCACTCAAATAACATGCTTACTTTTCACCTCACACTTTCCTGTCAAGTGTGGGCTACTCAACTACGCATACTCAGGACCAGCTATGTAGGTTAGAGTTGAAAAGTTCAGCCCTTCTAGAAGCTGCACTTCATTGACCATACTCAAACAAAACTATATCACAAATAATTTACTAACCAGGCCAGGGGATGCTACCATTTTCTCCATCTACAGGTCGGACATGGGGATGATACTGTGCCAGTTAGCCACATACTGTAGCACCCTCATGCACCATCCAGACCCTCCACAGCATGTTGCGCTATGGCAGAGTAGCTCTGGGCTGGCAGGCTGATCCCCCAGGCCTCTGCCCACTGTGGCTGCTCTGCCCCAGTTCAATGTGCTGCAGTCCTGGGCGCACATGTAAATGCTGTGTCCAGGAGCAATAAACTCCAGTTTATTCATCCATGCCAATCGCACGTATAAATTTACTTGAAGAGAGTGAAATAGATTTGTCCACTTCTAAGATACCCTGTAAATTTAAACTGTAGCTTACTGTGCAACTTCTTCATTGAGACAAGCTCCCCAAAATATGATGTTTCCAAGAGTTCCCAGGCACAGAGGGAGTGAATTCCTTGCTACTGCTCTTCATTTGCCAGCATCTGAGGTAGTGGTAATATGGCTTAGCCTCCTGCCTGCCAGGGTTTGGAAACATCTGAAGGCCACTAATGGGGGGCAACTGTTGTGCTTACACAAAGTCTATAATTGTGGGCCCAGTGGTGGCCTCCACTGACTTGAGCTGCAACTGTAAAATATTAATTGGGTCATGGGAAGGGGGATTGGTTCCAGAGCCCAATGGTTAAGGCAGCCCCTGGAAGGTGGAAAAGTAAGAGTCAAGTTCTTCCTATAAACGTTTAGGTATTTTAAGCAAGAAAAAGGAAAGTTCCAACAGAAGAGATTGAGAAATACCCCACCAACAAATACACAGCCCCTGGTTAGGGGACTTTGGTGGGAGACCTAGGTTCAATCAGTCAGAGCAAGGACTTGGACCAGTACTCTGTATATCTTCAGTGAGTGCTCTAGCTAATTAGGTGTAAAGGGAAACACCTCCTCTTCTTTTGTGGGTGTGGGGAGCATCTGGCTAACTTAGGCAACCCCTTGCCCCATGCACTAGCTTTTGTGGGCCCATTCTTAAATGCCTTGCTTGCTCCATATAAAGGTGGTTAGACACCTAACTCAGGATTGTGAATTCCACTCAGCAGTGAGACATCTGAGATTTAAGTATTGCAGCTCTGTGCCCACATCCCCTTAGAGTACCAGTCCCCAGTCTTTTCATGTTGTCTTAGTTGAAGCAAATCTGCGGGCCCTGGTGCCCTCTACCCACGGGTGTTGAGAGAGCTGGCGGGGGTCATTGCTGTGCCCTTGGACCGGCTGTATGAGCGATCATGGTCCACAGGCCAGGTGCCTGGAGATTGGAAACTAGCTAATGTGGTCCCCATTTATAAGAAAGGGAGAAAGGAGGACCCAGGAAACTATAGGCCCATAAGCCTCACATCGGTCTTGGGGAAAATCCTTGAAATAATTATCAAGGATCACATCTGTAAGGGACCAGCAGGGGAGATCATGCCTAGGGGAAATCAACATGGGTTCATCAAAGGCAGATTCTGCCAGACCAACCTGATTGCCTTTTATGACCAAGTAACTAAATCCCTGGATGATGGTGTTGCTGTGGACGTAGTCTTTCTGGACTTTAAGAAGGCCTTTGACACTGTCTCTCACCCCATTCTTATTAATAAACTGAGTGACTGTGGCATTGATGCCTACACAGTTAGAGGGGTCAAAAATTGGCTGATGAGGTGCACCCAGAGAGTGGTGGTGGACGAGTCATACTCGACCTGACAGGATGTGAATAGTGGGGTCCCCCAGGGCTCGGTCCTGGGGCCTACACTGTTCAACATCTTTATCAACAACTTGGACGAGGGGGTGGAAAACACGTTGTCCAAGTTTGCTGGTATCACCAAGATATGGGGAGAGGTAGGCACGCTCGAATGGAGAGAGAGGCTGCAATTAGACCTAGACAGACTACAGAAGTGGGCGGATGGTAATAGGATGGGCTTCAATGTAGATAAATGCAGGGTGCTTCACCTGAGGAGAAGGAATCCACAGCATACATACAAGCTGGGGAGCTCCCCCCTTGGGAGCACAGAGGTGGAAAGGGATCTTGGAGTCATTATTGACTCCAAGATGAACATGAGCCGCCAATGCCAGACAGCAGCCAGCAAAGCCAGCCGCACCTTGTCGTGCATCCAAAGATGCATCTCATGCCGGTCCAGAGAGGTGATACTCCCCCTCTACGCGACATCGGTCAGGCCACAATTGGAGTACTGCATCCAGTTCTAGGCACTGCACTTCAAGATGTGGCCTGCCTTGAGAGGGTTCAGAGGAGGGCCACCCGCTTTGTTGGAGGGCAACAGTGCAGGCCCTATGAGAAGAGTCTGAGGGACCTGAACCTGCTCAGCCTCAGCAAGCGGAGGCTGAGGGGGGATTTGGTGGCTGCCTACAAACTCATTAGGGGAGATCAGCAGCAAATAGGAAGGACCCTATTCCCCCCAGGTTCAGAGAATAGGTTCAGGTTAGAGATTAGGAGGCACTATTTCACTATTAGGGTAGCTAGGATCTGGAATCAACTTCCTAGGGAAGTGATCCTCACTCCTACCTTGGGTAAATTCAAAAAGAAGTTGGATGAACACCTGTCTGGGGTTGTGTGATCCCAGCGTGTGCTCCTGCCAGTGGTGGGGGGTCAGACTTGATGATCTATAAAGGTCTCTTCTGACCCCAAACTACTATGAAACTATGAAATTTTCTGGAGGTCACTAGCCAAGGACTGGGTTACAACCAAGGAATGAACAACCTCAGGATTTAAACCTCTTGTTGCATCCAGACGAGTGTGGATGTTTCGTTCCCCAGGGACAACTAGCAGTGGCACACCTTGTGTTGTTACTAGTTGTCTCCAGAGAATGCCCATGCTACGTGCCCTCTGGCACATGGCAGGTTACCCTGGGTGGGGAAGGGGAGTCTGGGGCCAGCAACTGTGCTGGACCTAACAGCCTTACCTAGGGCCCTGGGGGCCAGGTAGGCTGCAGCCATGTTGCTTCTGAAGCTGGGAGCCTGGACAGCAGATGGAGTGTGACTCTAGCTGGCCAGACTCGTTTTGGACGGTGCACGCTGCCTCCACGTGCACCACCCTTCTTTTTTTCGGCATGGGCTTTTTGATCCCAGGATCTCCTGGAGTCAACTGCACCCTGCACTGCAAGGTAGCATGGAAATGCCTGAATGGGCAGTGTGTGGCACCGCAGATGGGTCTGTGGCGCCACATATCTCATGGCCATGCTCATCTACACACAGCCTTTGAGGCTATCATAACTTGGATTTTGCAAGATGTATGTTATGTGGAAAAGCCTCCAGTTCCTAGCCGTTAACCAAGAATTCCAGTCTTGTAGACTGAAAATTACAATGCAATATATTTTGTGGTCATTCATATGGTCACACACTGATGTGTAGTTGATAAGTTGATGTTTACATTGATAGGTGTATTATTCGGTTTAGATGTTGCTTTATTCTGTTTTTATTTAACCCTCAGAAAAATATCATCGGCTGGCAAATTAGTACTGACCCTTACAACTGATGCTTGTGAAGGGAAAGAAAACTTTGTCCGCTACCTTGAACATGTACAAGCAGTCATAACTGTGAACTCTACTAGGCGAGGAGACCTCAACATCAACATGACATCACCTATGGGGACTAAATCCATTTTACTGAGCCGACGTCCAAGGGATGATGACTCCAAGGTGGGGTTTGATAAATGGCCTTTCATGACAACACACACTTGGGGAGAAGACCCCAGGGGCACTTGGGTCCTGGAGATTGGGTTTGTTGGTAGCGTGCCACAGAGGGGAGTACTGAAGGAATGGACATTAATGCTACATGGGACACAAAGCGCACCATATATAGACCAAATAGTAAGAGATTACCAGTCCAAACTGGCCATGTCCAAGAAGGAAGAGCTGGAAGAAGAATTAGATGAAGCAGTAGAGAGAAGTCTGAAGAGTATACTGAGCAAAAACTAGCATTGGTCTGCATGTTTGTCTCTTTCTTTTCCCAGTCCTCTCTTCTCACCTTTCTACTATCCAATCTTCTGTGTTAGGCATATTACAATGGTTGTCTCTGTAGCCAAATTATCATACTTTCTTGATTTTAAAGTCTTCTATCTTGTTGATGATTATTTTAATTACAACTGAAGCAATCCTTGTTTTTTACTCTAAATGACAAATCTATTGTTCCTTACCAACTATTATGTACAGTTTGTGACAATAAATTATCTTTTGTGTCATACAAATAAGTAATAACTTGCAAACAAAACCATAATAGCTTTTCCCTACATATTTTTGTGGTAAACATTGTTTGTACTTTAAAAAAAAGGTAAAGGATTATAAAATTGGCACTTGGTGAGAATGAGCCTATTTTTTTTCAACTATCTTGAAAGAGGTAATAGTAGTAATACAATAGTTTATGATGCCTTTGGTTGTCTACAGCCCAATTCCGCATCATTAACTTTAATGGGAGTTTTCCCATTGGTGACGATTGGATTAGGAATATGCCCCAAAAGACAAAAATATCCAGAGATCAAAAAACAATAATCCTTACAGAAACAATTGTCTTGTTCAGTTTCCTTTAAAACACAGACATAGACACATGCGTTGAGACACACACACAGGGAAAATTATTTTTGATGAAAAGATGGTTGAATTGTAGGCAATAAAACCAAATAATCTTAAAATGTCTAATATAGGAAGTACATTGTGAAACAGGGTTAAGACATTCTGCAAGCACAAGTATTTTTTAAATTTTGGTAATTCAAATAAAATGTACCATATTACACCAAAATCATCACATTGGGATTGTAAATTATGATGTCTGGCTACCCTTTTGCAAGGCGCACCTGCTTACCTTTGTACTGAAAGTATTATAGCAATGTAAGATAAGGCTGTGTCAGCATATCTATTACAGACCCCTATTTTCTGGGGTTCATGAGTTGGCTGATGGTAATTTTGTTATCAGAGAAACTTGATGTGAAGTTTCAGTCCAGAAGCAATTTTTAATTCCAATTTCCTTCTTAACATAGAGATTGGTTATTTTTGTGTTGTAGAAGTATATTTAAGAAAAATGTTTAAGTTATTTATGTACAATGCAGAATTAGGGTTTTGACAAAACATACAAGCCTGTAAACACTGATCTTTACTGTTTAAAGAACCCAGTCTTACAGTCTGTTACATGTGTGAGTGTATATATAGGATAAGGCCTTAAAAATCCAAAACATCTCAGACCCTGATCTAGCTATTACCAGCAACTTCAGCAGAAATCATAGCAAGCATTACACCCAGTAGTGTTTGCAACAGTGAGATCTCTAATGGTAAACTTTTAATGATAACTTTTAAATGGTCCTGATCTAGTTCTTGCTTAACTTAAAGTACATGCACTGGCCTCAATGGATATGCTCAAATGCTTACAGTGAAATGGTCTAATATGTGTTCACAAGGCTGGGACCTACAATGATAACAGTAAGCAGTTTTAGACTTTATTCATGCACTTTTAATAAGAAGAGTATGTATTTCAAATATATTTTAAAAAGAGCTAGTCTGGTCAATCAGGTGCAAAGTGAAACTAAAAATAAAAACAAATAGATATTTACCTGGGAGATTAAAAATATAACCCAGAAGTTTTTAAATTATCTATTTTTCACTTAAGAATGTATTATTTATCTTGTTGTCACAAGTATAAATTTATATTTTAAGAGTTCATGACAAGCCTTTTCTTTTCCTTACAAATTTAAAATAAATTATTGACTTTATGTGTAAATCAGACTGTAAGTGTTCATAAGATCTCCATTGCCTTACACCAGTGTCAATTGGGAGTTGCTTCACTGGGGACTATGGAATCACACCTGGGTAAAACAGGTTTCAGTGAGATGAGAACCAGACTCTTGGGTTTGTTTGATGTGGGTGTTTAAAAAAATTAAAAATATATATCAGCTAGACTGGTAACTTTTAAAGTCAGACTGTTGTTTATTTAGTCTAATAGATGGAAAGTATCAGATACTTTTAATTAAGTGGGCTTTATATAAACCAAAGGATACTATGGGCCCACTAATACACATGTATAGGGCATAAGCCAAAGCTCATTGCAGTAAGGGAGTGTCTTTGAAACATAAAAGACACCCATTGGCTTCAGTGGGTTGTGCATTGGGCCTATGATTCCCTTTAACAGATGAGCACTTCACATACATATCTGAGGGAAGAATTGTCCTCTATTACATGTATATGTGTGTCTGAATACACACAAGCACACACCTGTGATAAATAGATATGCATACAGGATATAGCATATGCATGCATATATATATTGCTATGTATATTACATATACTTTATGCAATATATATATGTATATATAATGTGAGTGTGTTTGTGTGTATGTATATATATATATATATATAGCATGACTTATGTAATATACATGCACATACACAATGTTTGTGTGTATGTATTTACCAAAAATAGTAATCATTCAAACATATTAAAGGGACCTTCTAAAATATGGGAAAAGTGTTTGAACTACAAAGCATCCTTGTGAAATTTTTAAATGAAAGTGTATATTAATTCTTATTGCATTCATGTAATTTTGCAATTCTCTGTTTAAACATTAAATATCTTCTATAGCAGCAAAATAACTAAATGCTTGTTCATATTTTCATAATGTTGACTTAATTTATTAACTGAAAGATGACTATAAGGAGGTATTAGCAGAACTGGTGAGTTTTAATACAAGTATATATAAGTGTGTATATAATATATATAGATATAGACATCAACATTTCTAGAGTTTTTGCTTCAGAGCAAGCACTTTAAAATGTCCAGTTAGAATATGTTTTTATGGTATTGCTGATGAGAAATAAAGTTAATCTATTAGCATTTATAACAAAGAAGTAATGGATTTCATGATTTAAAGCAGGTAAATGTTGTTAATATAAAGCCCTGTGATGATGTTTTATAATCTGAGTAAAATAAAGAGATGTTGTAAACTGGCAGGTCCTATGATCATTGCCTATCACAAGTTATGTGGGAGGTGATATGGATTCAGTGAAACCGCTTCAAGAGTCTATTTTTTTAGAGTCTTATAGGGTAGATCATATTCTATATAAGTTTGATACAGAGGAAGTAATCATGCCCCTGCAAAATTGTTAATACCATCATAGAAAATATAAACTTAAAGCTGTTAACTGTTAAGTGATTAGTTTCTTTTACTTGTGTGTGATATGATGGGGCATTCCACTTAAAATTTAGAAAAGTTCTTAGTACATATGAGTATTTGACAATGTGCTGGATCTCATTGCTTTCAAAGGAGGTTAAGCAAATGCCTGAGGTTAAGGGCTTAAGTGCTTTCCTAAGTCAGAACTTGAATGATCAAGAATGCCATGGAACATCAGATCATTATGTACCATGTCTGGTAAGTAGTGTATTCACAGTTCCAGCATCACAGAAAATGGAAGTGCTATCCAGTGTTCACTTCTGCATGCAGCACTGAAGATGAAATACATGGGAATTTCCTTTGAAAAATATTTTTTCTCTCTTTCCTCAAACACCTATTTGGATCCTTCATGTAGTTTAGTGCTCTTTTATTTCCATGGTACAGGAATCACATGTTAGATAACTGGCTTTGTAGCCTTCCAACCAACATGTCTGCAATTATAAATGATGCCAAGAAACCTAATTGCCTCATTCTTATTAGGGAGGGGGCCAGTATCGAGATAAGATATTTTATAGTAATATAGAGATCGCATCTTAATCTCCATATTAACCCACTTTTTCAAAGATGTATCAGTCCATTGGAGTTCGTGTATAATGACATTTAAGGATTTGGGGGCAAAGAAAAAGGGTTAATTCCCAAAGCATTTGATTTAATATCCATTTCAGAATATAATAAATACTGGACATAATACTGGATATTATATGGATATACATATTGGATAGCCTATTGGATAATCAGTTAGATAGCCATTGGATATCCAATATACCCATGTATTGGACAAATATGGGTCTGGGTATATATTTACTAGTTACAGCACTTTTCATTCTATACTGCTTCACTGCCTACAGCATTAATAGTCTGACTTTGTCTATCCCAAGTTGCTACTTTGTTATCTGATTTTCTTATTTCTGGAGCATGAGCCACAACTTAGGAAGGGAACTTAGCACCCAGTTCTGAAACGTCTGTTGTGTCCTCAGATTCTGCTTATGTCCATAGCAATTATTGGAACTTGGAAGCTTGTTAGAGGCTCTCAGCACTGCACAAGTTCATGGCTTTAGCAAATGCCAAAGTGCAGTCCTTACCATGAAATAGGGCTGTGCAAAATTTCGATGGGTGTTTCATTTTGAAGCTGTTTTGATGCATTTTGAGCTCGAAACAGCAAACTTGAAATAAAACAAAAGGCTTTGAAATGAAATAACGGTACTTGAAACATTTAAAAAGTTTTGAAATGTTTTGAAAGTTTCAAAAGTTTTGAAACATTTTGAGTTTCGAAGCTGGGCATGCTGCAGCTAAATAGAAACTGAGAGGGAGGTGGAAAAGGTGGGAAGGACTGCTCTCTGATATTGACATCTAGCTCCCTGTTCAATTCCCCAGCTCTCTGATCGCTTCCCCCAGCTCTCTGATCATATCCCTGGCTCTTCCTGGGGGGGTGCGGGCCCCCAATCTGCACATGGGGTTTCAGCAGGCTGCCACTGAAACTGCAGTAGTAGCCCGCTGAACATTCCCCTAGCTCCTGATTGGATTCCCCAGCTCTCCAATCTTTCCCCCAGCTCTCTGATTGCTTCCTCCAGCTCTTAACGGGGGCCACCAGCACGAGCTGCAATGGGAGGGCTGCGGGCTGGGAAGTTGTGCCAGGGTCTTCCCTATGGAGCTCAGCCTGGCAGCGGGACAGCTGGTGGTGGAACCACTCAGAGCACAGCCTTGGCTGCAAGCACAGCCCTGGCCAGTGGCTTGCCTCTGCCTCCTGCCATCTCCTGCTGCTAGGCTCAGTTCTGTTGGGCTGGTGGAGCCACTTAGAGTGCAGCCCAGTGGCAGGAGGCGGGGAAAAGCCAGGGCTGTGCTCCGAGCAGCTCCACCAGCCCCACGGAGCTCAGCTCAGTGGTGGGAGGCAGTGGGAGATCAAGTGGCAGAGCTCCTCTGAGTGCAGTCCTGGCTCCAAGCACAGCCCCAGCCAGTGCTTTCCCCCACCTCATGCCACCAGGCTCATCTCTGTTGGGGGTGTGGAGCCTCCCGCTGCTGGGCTGTGCTCATCAGGGCTGCCCTCCGAGCAGCTCTGCCCCTGGCTCTCCCGCTGCTGGGCTGAGCTCCATGAGGTTGGTGGAGCTGCTTGGAGCACAGCCTTGGCTCCAAGCACAGCCCTGGCCAATGGCTCTCCCCCACCACCAGGCTCAGCTCTGTGGGGCTGACAGAGCCGTTTGGAGTGCAGCCCAGTGGCAGGAGGTGGGAAGAGCCAGGGCTGTGCTCCGAGCGGCTCCGCCAGCCCCATGGGGCATAACCTGCCCTCCCAGCATTGCCACTGAGCACTGGGGAGAGCCCAGTGCTTCCCCAATGAAGCCCCAGGACTGGTGGACACCACCTGCCTACAGCCACTGGACTGCACTGTGCCCTGAACCCCCTGGTGCGGCACAGCCCAGCAGCTGCAAACAGGCAGCATCTGCCACTTCCAGGGCTGCAGCAGGGGTGGCACTGGGCTGTCCCCAGCACTCAGGGCAGGCTGCAGTGATGGAAGAGGGGCTGCTGCCACCCGAAAATTCTCTGTAGCCCCACCCCACCTGCCCTCCCAGTGCTGCCACTGAGCGTGGGCCTCCCAGGGGGCACAGGCTCCCAGAGCTGCATGCAGGATGACAGGAGGTAGCCACTGCTGCCTAAGGCCAGTGACAGCAGCAGTCTTCCCTGCCCTGGACGCAGGCTGTGCCCAGCGCCAGTCCCAGGTAGCAGCCTCCTGTCATCCTGCACACAGATCTGGGGCCCCACACCCCTGGGATGAGTCCAGCACAGCCTACCTGGGGGGTGCAGGCCCCCAGATCTGTGCACGGGATGACAGCAGACTGCTGCTTCTGACAAGTGGTATGAGTTTTGCTTTCAATTGTTTGAGGTGCAGTTTCACAAAAACCCCTACAGTTATCTCCTTGAAACTTGGCAAGCTTCATGCCCTTGAAAGGGGCTACCAGCCCTGCAATTTTCATCTGGAGCAGGCAAGAAATGACAAAGTTATAGGCATTTTCATGATTCCACATTATCACCTATGGGTGAAATGTTGAAACAGCGAAACAGTTTCAACAAAACAAAGTGGAATAGTGCTTTGAAATGGAACAAAATGATGAAATGAAATACTGTCCCTTTGAAATGGCAAAATGGAAGTCAAAATGAAACAGTGCTGTTTCGCACAGCCCTACTGTTTAAGTATAGTATACTGCTTGCCCTGTAATTTCTGATGCATAACTTATTTCATTAGGTGTATTATGATCCAGCAAAGCTTCCTAATCAAACCTATTGTAATCAAAGTAAGGAGGGAAGATATTGACTCCTGTGCCTGGTGACCCAATATCTACAACAAATTTGATCCACTTAAGCCCTGAGGGTTTACATGTTTACCTAAATGGGATTTTACTTAAAGGCAAAAGCTCAAATTCAGAAAAGCACTTAAGCACATGAATGTATTTAGGCATGTGATCATTCCATTACACTTGTATGCTTAAATTCTTTGCTGGATTGGGACATAAGGGCTGCTTATACACATGTTCAGAGGTGTGTGTGGCGGTGGGGGAGAGGGGAGGTGTTTTAATTAAACCACTTCCTGGGCAGCTACTCTAATCAGAACATTGCAGTGTCACATGTATTAAGCCACCAGCCATTTAAAAATGGCCACTGGATGCTTTATTTAAACCTCATTTTATGAGGTTTAGTTAAAGCACCCTGTGGCCATTTTTAAATGGGTGGGGGCTTAATACATGTGACACTGCGATGATGCTGCAGTGTTCTAATTAGAACGCAGTGCATATTCATTTAATCATTCTAATTAGAACACCAACAAGTATGTGTATAGGCAGCCTAAGTTCTGAGGACATCAGTTAAATTTAAGTAACATTTCATAGATTTCATAGACGTTAGGACTGGAAGGGACCTTGGAAGATCATCGAGTCCAGCCCCCTGCCCCAGGGGCAGGAAGTCATCTAGGGTCAAAGGATCCCAGCAAGATAAACATCCAAACATTTCTTGAATGAGTCCAGAATAGGTGCATGCACCACTTCTGAAGGGAGTCTATTCCAGGCCTGGGGGGCTCGGACAGTAAAGAAGTTTTTCCTTATGTCCAGCCTAGAATGGTCTTGGAGGAGTTTGTGACCATTGCACCTTGTCATCCCTTGGGGCGCTGTGGTCAACAGATGTTCCCCCAGATCCTGATGCACACCCCCTATGTACTTGTAGGCAGCCACCAGGTCCCCCCTGAGCCTGCACTTTTCCAGGCTGAAGAGTCCCATAGCTCTCAGCCTCTTTTCATAAGGCCTGTTCTCTTGCCCTCTGATCATGCATGTGGCTCTCCTCTGGACTTTCTCAAGCTTCTCCATATCCTTCTTGAATTGTGAAGCCCAGAACTGGATGCAGTACTCCCACTGTGGTCTCACCAAGGCCGAGTACAGCAGGAGGATGACATCATGGGTTTTACCTGAGAAGCATCTATGGATGCAAGCCAGAGTTTTGTTTGCTTTACCAGTTGCGATGTTGCATGGGTGGCTCATATTCATCTTGTGGTCAGTCATGACCCCCCAAGTCCCTTTCGGCTGTTATGCTAACGAGTGTAGCCCTGCCATACCTATAAGCATGCTGTGGGTTTTTTTCCCCCGAGGTGGAGCACCTTGCATTTGTTGGTATTGAATGTCATCAGGTTTATATCTGCCCACTTTCTAAGTGCACATTAACTCCGCTTAAGTGAGACTGAAGTAAGTGATAGACTTTGTGCACAGAACTACATAGAAGAAATATTTTCACCCATTCCCCATAACACCTAGAGAACTAGAAATTTTTAGAAAACTAGGATCTGACTGAATATATGCATTTAAATATTCCTTGCCTACAATTACTTTCAGTTTTCATATAAAGAGATGAAAAACAATGAACCACAATGGAAAAGGAGCTTATGACATTTAGTTTTATAGCATTTCAGTAACACAAGATAAATTCCTTCAGTATAACTTGCCTTGTAAATATGTATATGACACCAAAAATATCCCAGTCATAATTCAGCAGAACTAAGGAAGCAGTTCTGGTTCTGTAAAATTGCTTATAATAATGCTTGACTAGTTTACATGGCCTCTGAGTCCAGAAATATTTTTCAGTATCCCATCTGTTAATTAATTAATTAAGATCTCTAGATATGAACATGTGGGTTACCTATCTCTGTTTAAGTGAACACTATACCACTTTCTATAATCTACCAATCGGAATCTGAATTTAGATCAGATAATAAAATGCATCAAAAGCTTCAAAGATAGTTTCTCATTCCATTCTGTTGGCCAAGAAAAATCTTATTTCTATTCTATATATGGTTCTTCTTGACCAACAGAATGAAATGATGAGCAGATGATTAGGCACCTGATTATGTTCACATTGGTCGTGTCTACACGAGACACTGACTGTGCCATAGCTCATTCCTACTGCACCGTAGCATTGTGAGGCATGAAGCACAGCGCTACTACACAGTAGTAATGAGCTACTGCACAGTCAGCATCAACTAAAAGCCATTTGGCAATGTTACTGCACAGTAACTCCAGTTGCCAAAAGTCATTTAGTATTTGTGTATGTAGACAAGGCCATTGAAACTGAAAGGACTCTTTGCCACTGCACAGCCCTGCAGTTGGAGTAGGATTACACTCAACCTAAAACAGACAAGCCTGGATAACTGTAATAACAGCTTTGTTAGAGGTTGTTCATATCCTTAAGGAACGTCCTAAATCATGGAGATTCCTTCATCAGGCTTTATTCAGCCATTTTAATAGATGATTTGCTTGAATAAAAAATGAATCAAGACTCATAACATTTAGGTAGGTCCTGATCTAAGGATTTAAATACACATTTAATTGTAATGGGATTATCCACATGCTTAAATATAAGCACCTGGTTAAGGGCAGACATGTTTCTTGGGTAAATGTGATATCTTTTATTAGACCAAGTAAATAGTTGGAAATATTGTTCCTGGCAAGCTTTCAGGCAAAAGCATCCTTCTTCAGGCATAGAGAGAGTTTGTACCTGGTTAAGTACTTTCCTGAATTCTAGCTTTTGCCTTTAAGTAAAATACCACTTATGTAAACATCTTTATAGATCTAAATAGATCTAAATGATCATAATGTCTTTCTGGGTGAGGTCATTGAAAATACTCACATGGAAAGGAGTTGGCGTGTGTGTGTGTGTGTGTGTGTGTGTGTGTGTGTGTGTGTGTGTGTGAAAACAAACATTAGGGAAGCAATATGAAGATGGTAGTATTATCCGACAAGAAAATTAAGTTGCCTCATGTTCCTATGGAAAATTTCACTTTTTCTCCCTCCAATATGTTGTTTCAGATCAGGTCAGAGTACATAGCTGTCCACCTGATGGCTCCAGTAGTTCACGAGGATTAGAATCCAAATGGCTCATTTCCTGATTTTCCTGTATAGGTTTTGGATCCATGACTGCACTACCTTTTCCAAGTACAGTGTAACCCTCCCCCCCCCCCCACATACACACACACAGACACACACACATTTATTGACTTATTGCTGCACAGTAGGGTTTGGCAAACATATAGCCCACAAGCCAAATCCAGCATTCAGAGCCCCTCTATCTGCCTTGTTGGACCACTGATGGGAAGCTGGATGTTTGGGGATGTGGCTAGGGGGATAGTGGCTTACCACAGAATCTGAGGCATTTGGCGGTCATAGCATTTAGTGGCAGCAGGTTGAAAGAGCACTGTTGCGGTCACCTTGTGGCCACTTGGCCCATTGCCACTGCCATGCTTCACTTTCTTTACCGTCAGCCCTGGTGATGCCACATGCTGGAGCTAGAGCTGGAGCTGAAGCCAGAGCTGCCATGTGCCCTGAGCTCAAGGTGGAGCCACTGTCACCTATCCTGAACTAGTCAGGGCTGCTGCTGTGTGCCCTGGGCCAGAGCTACTGCTGCATGCCCCAGGCCAGAGCCACCCCATTCCCCAGATATATATAGTTTGCAAGGAGCTCCGCAGTCCCAATCCAACCCAGGACACAAGGTGAATTTGATGCTTCTGCTGCACCCCATAGGCATTCTGTGTCTCAAGTACATTGTGAGAAGTGTAGTCTGGCTATTGAGTCAATGGAAAGCCCAGCCATAAGATAGCACTTGAACTACAGGTCCCTTGAAGCACTGTCACTGCTCAAACAGTTGATAGTCAGTAAAAATAAGTGCTTAAGTAGAAAAACAGCTAAAGTTTCTTTTGGCAAGTAATCTAAAACTTTTTTCTGTGTGTGTTAAACACTTTTCTCTATGTACAGGTTATGAACAAGGACTATTTGAAATAAGCTACTACTAAAGTGCCCAGTATCTCATCTTGAAATGCACACAGGACAGTCTTGAAACTGTCGCTTTATTAGCATTTATTAGCATTACTGTGTCCTGTTAAATGTAATACACATTCACTATCACTGTTGTTTTTAGAAGTCAAAGCTTTATTAAAGGAACCAGATGTCATAAGTTAACATTGCAGTTGATGGAGAAACAGGGAAACTTGTAGAAGCATCATTAGAGGAATATACATTTTAAGTAGCTAACTTGTACTGGGTACATATCACCTACTTCTGGCCTAGCCAGGCAACTTAATAACAATTACTTTTAACTTGATCCAATCCTCAATAACGCTGCATAAAATGAGCCTAATACTAGTTTCTTGCAGAAGTTGATCATTGCATCAAAGGTGAACCTACATCAGATAGAATTGTCATCCATGTTTCAATCAATTTCATATCAAACAGCAAAAATCTCACTATTTTATCATTTGCTCAGGGAAAAAAAGAAAGATGTCAATGAATAACTGTGCCAGACAAATCAACTATAAGAAGTATCACGAAATTTAAGAGCCTTTGTCTCCCAGCTTCTTTTTGCTTGTTTTCTCAATTGTTGTCTCCACAATCATAGCTGTCTCTTCATAAGTCTGAATCCTGTCATCAGAAAATTTCTCTATGGATTCCACCACTTCCACCTTCTCATAGCTCATGGACCCAGGCAAGCTCGCTTCTCCAAAAGGAAGGCCACTGCGTCTGTCTTCATCATGCTGTAGGTTTTTTGAGTCTCCTGGCTCAGGTAGGTCAGTAGGACTTGGGGGAGGTAAAGCCTCAGGCTCAGTGGAATCTGGATGCTTTGTGGGTTCTTCATCTTCTCCTTCTGACTTTCTTTCCTCTTCTGGCATTTCTTCTTTCTCTTTCTCTCTTAAGTCTTCAGGCTCAGACACAATCTGCACTTCATCCTCTCTCTTTTCTTCTTCTGATGGTTCAGGGGATTCAGGCAACTCTGGTATTGGTTCCACCTCACTGACACTTGGTGTTTGTTCACTGCCAGTGGAAACTGTGATCCCACCCCCAACAGGGACGGAGGAAGATTGGAAGCAAGGGTCCTCATAGCTGCCTTCCCCTGAAACAAGTACATAGCGCCCTTTGGTGTAGAAATCACTTTTAGGCTCTGGTTTCTGGTAGCCTCTTATTCTTTGTTTTACAATGTTACTCAATTTATCAAAAGCTTTACTTAGTTGAGCTCCATCAGGCACATCCTCTGGGGCAGGTTCTTGCTCAGCTATCTTTAATCCTTCCTGTTCAGCTTCACATGTTACTGAACGTTGGCGTTTAAATTCTAACTGCTCCTCATCAAAGCTTTCCTGAGTTCTTTCAGGCATTTTTTCTGTTGCAAGATTATCTGCTATTTCTTTAGGCATGATCTTTTTCCTTGAAATTTTCTTTGGTGGACCTTTTTGTCTTGGTTTTACACTTGCAATGTCTTGAATAACACGTGTGATATCTACAGAAAACCAAAACAAAGCAACAACAAACAATATTGAATGCAGTTGCCTCAAATGATAAAGCAGTGTACTGACCACCAAGGGCCACAATGTCCTGTCCTGGAGTCTGATATTTCATGCAGAGTTAACTGGAACTGCAAAAGTTGCCACATGTCCTGCTCAGTGTATAAAAATAGCGGTTATGACTGTATGGCTTTGGCTGTGAATCCATTATGCATATACAGACATGTTCATAACCAAATGGAAACAGGGTCACTTTACAGGTAGAAAACCAGGAGCACCAAATCACCATCTCTAAAGACTATCCTAATCCTCTGTGGGCACATTTAGGTCTCATCATTGTAGTACATTACAGCACTGCACCACTATTTTGTACAAACAAAAGTCACTTATCCCTGAAGGGATTAATCCTGGCCAATTTGAAATGGCTTTTATGATCATTACATGGGACTCCTAGATGTGCCAGTCACAGAAGCTTCTCCCAAATCTGATGGGGAATATACATGGGTGCCTCAAAACATTCCCCTTGCCCCTTTCCTTGCAGAGGAATTACAGACAACACATTTGCAGATAGCTGTTGTTACATGTGTCTTTTCTACAAGGTACTTGAAGGAGGGGCAGAGCCCTCACAGCATATATAGCTGCTTGACCTAGTAGAAGGCTCTTGTGTACTGTTGTTGTCAACAAACTGGACTCTGGCTCTGATTTGTTGATCAAGCTACTAAACAACATGCCACTCAGCTGTCATCATGAATTCTGACAGGAGACTTGCTCACATCCTGAACACAAGATTGCGTTGTCTTACGCTTTCTATATATTCACCCCAAAAGGATTTGCAAGCCCCTGGACACCAAGCTTTTCCCAGAAATTTACTCAGCCCTCCAAAGCAGAGATCAGAGAATATGGAAATTTGCTATATGATGATAATGGGGAAATATGCTTCTGTGGAGCCCTTCCTTCCCTCAAAAGAAGGAGACTGCCTGTGAGGATGGACCCCAGCCTTCAGGACACACTGGTGAAAATGGACTAGAGCCACAAAAGGACTTAACAATTTGAAGTTATGACTACTGAATAGGCAATGAGGCTACAGTGTCATGTATTTGTACTTGATTCCCTCCTGCATTTGCACTTGTTTTCCTTCCAGACCTCTAATGAATGTTTGATTATTCCATGCAGAGTTAAATGGCACTCATATGAGGGGAAGAAACACCTCTGTCAGTAGCCCATTATCAGGGCACTCTCTCTAGAGGTGGATTCACAGTGGCTGGGCTTATTCCTTTGAAAGGACTGCAGTAGAAAGATCCACAGCCCTCCTTTTATAAAATATTTTAGGAGTTAGAGATCCTCCCATGTCTCACTTCCTGGGTGAATGCTTTTA
Organism: Alligator mississippiensis; assembly: GCF_030867095.1. Taxonomy (NCBI): domain Eukaryota; kingdom Metazoa; phylum Chordata; order Crocodylia; family Alligatoridae; genus Alligator; species Alligator mississippiensis. The sequence continues at coordinate 217,940,944 of NC_081824.1, read as the reverse complement.
CCACTGGGAACCTACATGAAAGGTTATCATTTCCTCCTGCTGATGTGTTTTGAATGGAAGTGACTGGCTGGTGTGTTTTACACTGGACTGGTGATGTTGGTGGTCATCCTGCACACCGCATCAGACCTCTCCAGGTTCTCAGGTAGACCTTTGGCTCTTCTTAACTTGAATTTTGGACTGCAAAAAAGCTTAGGAGGAAGTGAGTGGCCTAGTTGTTTATTGCAAAGGGACAATACGCAGCTTGACACTAGAAACCACAGGAACAAGGGGAAAGATATATACAGATATACCTTTCAGGAGGTATACCTTGTCCAGTGTCACAGAAGTGAAAATATATTTAGTGAAAAACCTGATAGCCCTACATGTACAATCAGAGGTACACTTTAATACCAGGGCCAACTCCTCAGCTGGTACATAGTCTAGTTCCACTGACTTCAGAGAAACTCCACCTTTTGCAACAACTAGGGTCTGGCTCCATTTGTTATATGCCAATCATTTATTTCACAAAATACTAGGTAAACATCCCATTTGGACTATGAAAAAATAACTTAAGTTGGAGCCAGGAAAATACATCTTCATTTTTAATCCTGTCTTTTCAACCAAACATCCAATTACCCATGGATTTATGATGCTTCTTAGACGTCTATTAGCTTTGTGTGTAAAATATCCATCATGCATCCCCTTTGTTAACAAAACCCTTGTTATTTTAGCCCCTGCCAGTTACCTATGCCAGTCACTGTTCTGACAAGTTTGAAATGTACTGAGAAGTCATGCAGTACTGAGAAGTGCTATAAACCACCCCATTCATGGCAAACTAGATCACAGCACTTAAACAAGACAAGTATTCCTTGTGCCTGTTATTGGGGCTAAGTTTAATGAAAGAATATATTCAGTTCTTGATTTGAGCAGCATTTTCAGACTTGAGACAGTTATTAAAGACATCCATTGATACTATGAAAATTTTTGCATCAAAAAAGCTTCCTTTTCTTTCCATTATCTTTGTGGATTTTAATTATTCACTATCAGTTATTTTTGCTATGCCACTGGTACAGGAAGGAAACAGTTTTGTTAGGCGAGCAGGATCTCAAGCTCTTGATCCAAAGCCAACTGGATTCACCTGAAAGTCTCCCATTGGATCAGGCCCAATATATAATTGGTTCCAGTAAGGACAAATGCAAGCACTGTTACTTAAATGGGCAAAGAATAGAAGCTTACCTCTTCCCCTTGAGACTGAAGCTTGGGTGGGTCTGTAGCTCTGCATTAAGAGTGTAACTGGGGTTCCAGCAATGGCAGAATTTAACCTGGCAGGGAAGATCAGCACAAGTCATACTTCTCAGAATATCTTGAAGAAGCAAAGCCATTTAAAAGACCTCATTACTAATGTGTCTACATTGCTTCAAATCAAAATGGAGAGCAGTTCAAGATATTTGATTTATGAAATGACTATTTTACTGAATCTAGTACAGTGCATCAGTGTCATAGATCAGCTCCTTTGTTGGTGAAAACCAGCAGAGCTGCATTATTGTCAGGGGGTTATTCTAGCTTATACCAAGAGGGGCTCTCATACAGAGGTGGAACTATCATTCTGGGCATCCTGGGCTGGAGTAGGAGGGAGGTGGTGCTGAGAGTTTACCTCCTTGCACAGAGGCTGCTGTTGCTCTGGTGCAAGCTTTCCAAACTCAAGCTGCTGCTGAGGTGGTAACAGCAGCATGGGCTCCCAAGAACTCCCATTCTGGTGCCCCATCCAAGTTGACACCTATGGGTTGCATTCTGCTTGCCCAACCCTAGTTACACTAGTGATGTGGTCTCTTGTTTTTTACTTCGGTCAAAGGGCATAGGTGTTCCCAGGTACCTTGCCACTCTGGCTCAATTTACCTTCAGTGCAGCTCAAAAAGATGTCTCAGAGAGATCAATGGCACATGAAGTCAGGTAGGAACAAAACCTCATTTAAAGTAGAGGGCTAAAGGTGACTACCATCAGGTCCAGAAACATTAAGAACAGCTCACTTTTCAAGTTCCACTCCCAAAAGTTTTCCCAGTGGTACAGTGGGTAGGGGCAGAATAGTTGCATCCAAGCTCTGTTTACAAATTAGTTACTGTAATTGGCCCCAAAGCCTTTAAAATTAGACCCAAAACTTTTAAGTGCTAAGAAATTGGATGCCATAAGAGGTACTAGTTTATACAACGGCCTTATGTTGTGCTAAACATGCTTAAAGAACACAGGTATTCACCAACTGATGATAAGCTAATTCCATTTGACTGCCTGAATGGGTATTATAGCTTTGGTGAGGGCAGTCTATTCTCTTCCATTTGTACCTGTCATTTGGGCATGGAAATAAAAAGAAGGCAGTTAAATGGTGCCTAAAAATGGTGGCTTACACACACATAGACCCCAAGTCTGGGTTCTGGCAGAACAAGGAGGAAGCATGTTTTAAAACTGTGTCTACAATAGGCAGGAAATCTGGGTTCTTCTACTCCTAGCTCTCCTGCAAACTTCTTATGTGATTCCACAGCAAATGGAGTTCTGCTGTTGATTTCAATGGGCTTTGATCTAAGCCCATTATGCTTCAGTTCCTTTACTTGGATCCCAGTGGATTCACATGAGTTTTGTCTGGATAAAACACCCATTTTTGAATACTATAACAATAACCCATCAGAATACAGAACAGGCCTTACCGGTTGTCTTCAGTCTCAATAATACGTTTGTACCTCTCCAGCTCATTCTCTAAGGACTGCTGGTAGATCACCAGCTGGCGGCAGTCATTGGTGTACTTCTCTAAGGTCTTCTCAGCTTCTTCTATCTCCTTCCTCAGGTTTTCAATCTGCTCGTTGTACAGCTGAATCTCATCATCATAACTCACCTGGGTGTTCTTAATAGCTTGTTCCAGCATGGTTGTCTGTTAAGGAAGGATGAAAGTTGAGAGCAATTCTGTACAGTAACTTAATTGCAATGGAAGAGGACAATGGTAAGAAGTGACAGGCAGTGAAGCTATCTGTCACCGGAAAACTGAAAAAAAACCCCAGACTGGGCCTCAACTGAGCAGCTCCAAAGAGTCCTATATTCACTGTCCATCTGATGCTTTGCTACTGAAGCTAATGGGTGTTTTAATTATGTTTGTTTATTTATTTATTCCTTCAATTACAAATATATCTAGGTATTCTTATCCAAGACTCTGGATACCTGCACCATAAATTAAAAAGTTACAACAGAAACATAGGTCAAGAAATCTCATAAATATGTTCACCTGTGTCTGCTCCCCCCTTGCTAGTTCTACGAAAAATAATAAGAAGCTGAGCTTTGTAATGGGCCCAAAAGGCTGAAAAAATCTAGGTTCAGTGTACTAAAAGGGGGAGAATAAGGATGGCCTTGAGGCATAGTCAGAAGATCTGGGTTCAGCTGCTGGTTCTGCTGCTGGCCACTGGGTGGTCACTCCAAGCTCTGTTACTGACATAGCAGCAATTCTGCAGCTGCATTTGCAGGGACAAGATTGCTTCCCACTTCTCCTTTTCAGAGATTCAGCACATACTGTCCTTGTACCATCTGTTTATCAGATATGTAACTGTAGCTAATTTGCAATCCACCTACCCAATACCCACTAGGTTATACAGCACTAGTGAAAATACTAGCACCTTTGGCATTTTGTGCTCAAACAGCAGCAGAACATGGATGGTAGCTGGTGATATCATGGAATTTCAAGGCGAAAGTGGTGTGATCTCTTCTTCTTTGCTTGCAAGCCCAGCTGCAGGTGGCCGAAGTCTGACTTTGAATCTCTCTCAACCTCAGTCTTCCTATTGGCTGGTTAGGGACAATACTACTTACTTATCTCGTTTATTTAATGTGATGCTGTCCTCAGATAGAAAAGTGCTAAAAATCCAAAAGTCTTAAAACTATTATTTTTAAGACTGCTACTAATACAATCATTTTACTAAGAGATGGCTGGTAAGGCTAGTGCAACAGAAATCCAGAGTAAATATCAGCAAACCAAGTTACAGCCATGCGTGAGTAACAGTGAAACAGTCAAAAGGATTGTTACAGTTTTTATCTTGCCCTTGATACAGTTATATACTCAGGGGAAGTCACATGGAAAAAAAGAAGTCTCTAAAGTTTTTTTATTCCAATGGCATACAAGAATTAACTTGGAAGTTGTATGGGGCAGAAAACCAATTTATTCCCTGTCCATGGTGCTGATTCAAACCCACCAAGGTCAGTGTGACTGTTAGGGCTGTGTGAAACAGCACCATTTAGTTTCGACTTCTGTTTCTCCATTTTGAAGGGACAGTGTTTCACTTTGTCATTTTATTTCATTTTGTTTTGATGCACAGTTCTGTTTTGTTTTGGCAAAACTGTTTCGGTTTTTCAACTTTTCGCCCATAGGCTATAATGGGGAATCATGAAAATGCCTATAACTTTGTCATTTCTTGCTTGGTTGGGGTGAAAATTGCAGAGATTGTAGACCTTTCTGAGGGTATGAAGCCTGCCAGGTTTCAAGGAGATAGGTGCTGGGGTTTCTGGGAGACTGCACCTCAAGCTGCTAAAAGCAATTCTTGTGTCACTTGCCGGCAGCGGCAGCCTCCTGCCATCCTGCCCGCACCCCTGGGAGGACTGTGGGCTGTACTGGACTCCTCCTGGGGTGTGAGACACTGGATCTATGCTTGGGATGACAGAAGGATGCCGCTGATGCCTGGGACTGGTGCTGGACACAGCCCACCACTGGGAAGACTGGAGCTGCCACTGGCCCTAGGCAGCAGCAGCAGCCTTCTGGTTTCCCATGCACAGATTTGGGGGCCTGCACCCCTGGGAGGAGTCCAGCAGTGCTGGGGGAGCAGGTTGAGCTCCATGGGGCTGGCAGAACTGCTCAAAGTGCAGCCCTGGCTCTCCCAACCTCCTTCTGCTAGGATGCACTCTGAGTAGCTCTGCCAGCCCCATGGAGCTCAGCCTGGCAGCGGGAGGCAGCAAGAGAGCCAGTGGCAGAGCCACTTGGAGTGCAGCCCTGGTGAGCACAGCCCAGTAGTGGGAGGCTCTGCAGCCCCACAGAGCTGAGCTTGGCAGTGCAAAACAGGGGAGAGCCACTGGCAGGTCTGCACTCTGAGTGGCTCCACCACTGGCTCTCCTGCTGCCTCCTGCCACCAGGATGAGCTCTGTGGAGCTGGTGGAGCTGCTCTGAGCAAAGCCCTGGCTTTTCCCTGGCTCCTGCCACTGGGCTGCACTCTGAGTGGCCCTGCCAGCCCCATGCTGCTGAGCCTGGTGGTAGGAGGTAGGGGAGAGCCACTGGCCAGGGCTACACTCAGAGCCAGGGCTGCACCCTGAGTGGCTCCACTACTGGCTCTCCCTCTGCCTCCCAACACTGGGCTGAACTCCATGGGCTGGAGGAGCCACTCGGAGTGTAGCCCTGGTGAGCACACCTCAGCAGGTGTAGGCTCCACAGCCCCATGGAGCTGAACTTGGTGGTGGGAGGTGGCAGGAGAGCCAGTGGTGGAGCTGCTCAGAGCGCAGCCCTGGCCAGTGGCTTTCCCCCACCTCTTGCCACCAGGCTCAGCTCTGTGGGGCTGCAGAGACTTCAGCCACTGGGCTGTGTTTGCCAGGGCATATTTGGCCAGCAAGCTGGTTGGACAGTGCAGTGGACCTGACCCTGGCCCTGTTCGGAGTGCAGCCCTGACTGTCCCCCGCTTCTTGCCATGGGGCTGCTTTGAAATGTGAAACATTTTGAAACTTTTGCAATGTTATGAGTGCCCTCATTTCATTTCAAAGCTGTTTTGAAGCCTTTTGTTTCATTTTGATTTTGCTTTTTTGACCTCAAAACACATCAAAACAGCTTCAAAATTAAACACTCATTAAAATTTCTCACAGCCCTAGTGACTGTTCCTTTTAGAAGTTAATATCCAAGTAGCCTGTAAGTAGCTTCATTTCCTGTGCAGCAGCTCCTAGTATACAAATGAAATTTCATTAAATACAACTGGAAATAAGACTGACCACAAGATGGCACCAAGCTCTTGGAAAAGAAAGGCTGCCTTTTCAAGAGTAGAGCACATACTTCTGCTCCCTTCTGCTTTTCTTTGGCTAGTTGGTGATATAGTATTTTTACCATCCAATGTTTCTTTTAGTCTTTTAGAAACATTCACACTTTATTAAAAATTGCCCTCATAAACAGTCTATAAGGAGCTAATGACTGATTAATAGATTGTTTTAATAAATACCTATGCAGTCAATTCTTCTATGGTGTTAACAGGGAAAAATGCTTACAAAGGAATGAGCATTGGTAATTCAGGAACACAAGTCACATTGCCATTTATTTGGGAAAAATTCCACTCTTAAAGTCTTGCAGGTCAGTAGGATACTTATAATTATGGTTTATGGATACCTAATGGTGCCTGTGACTTGCATATAATACCTAGAAACATAGGAGAATAAGGGAGTAGCTGGGCCATTGATTACAGTACATGGTTCTTGCAGAAAGCCACATGATATATCCCTTTATTAAACTGATCAAGTTCTATTGATTTTTTATTAATCCATTATAACTTGAATTTTAATATAAAATATGACCTTGAAAAGTAAGCTTTTATCTTGAAATTCACCATCTTATACCTTTGCCTTTTTGGATGAACCAGATGAAGGCAGATTCTGCACTTATGACCAGAACTATAATAGTTCCTGATTTTCTTTGAGTATAAGATCTCTTCCTACCCAGGCTACTAGATATCTCTAGTAGCCAGGCTACTAAGTGACTGGCTTTCACCCAACCCCACTAATCACTAGCTAAAAGATGCACTAGCCAAAAGATGCTCAGACTCAAGAGGGTGGATAAGACCTCCTATTACGGTGGTCTAATGGCTAAGCTGCTGAAGATCTCCAGAAGAAGTTATGTGCCAGCACACCACCCTCAGAATGGTTCAAGCATTCAAGAGACAAAGGAGCCTTTACTTGCCAGGTTAAGATAATTTTTCACCTTATCCACTACCAGTAGGGTCCTCATATAGGTGGACTGAGGTCCTTACATCCATGGCTATGGTTGTAGCTGTGCTTGCAGATGAAACAATTGCTGTTCAGTTTGAGCCTGTCAGAAAGCACAAGCTGCATTTGGAAGTGTTGGATGACAAGTTCTTAGCTGGGAACAAGGTAGGAGCTGCAGGATGTGTCTTGGTAATTAATTCCCTTTGAATCAGTGCTATATAAGTGCACATATCTTGGTTGCTAGTAAACTCTTAAGTTCATCTACAAATTCATTAATGCATCGTAGTTACTGCACATGAAGTTTAGTAAATGAATAATCAAGTACTAAATCAATGTGCAGTAATCGGGGTTACTGCCCAGTAGCATCAGGGCATGCCTTTTTAGTGTTTCATGTAGATGTGCTCTCTGTGTACCTTTGGAAGGGCTAATTAATTTATTATTAGTAATAGAGATGCACACAGGCTGCTGTGATCAGCTTCAAATGTATTTTTGATGGATGTTCATGAAGTTTATTTCAATTGCCTAGTTCGATCTCCCTAGTTAACACAAGCAATAGATCCTCACCCAGTAATACCCACAGTAGTCCAATAATTTGTGAAGCAAGTTTAATGATTGCGTAAAATGCTGGATTCTCTTCTGATGGAAGATCTCTAGTTTCTCATTCCATGATTCAGGCTTCTGAATCATGGAATATGTTTCATACTTGATCCAAGTTGGTAAGGGTCAGTTGCCATGCATCTGCCTGCTTAGACTCCACTTCCAACTGTAATATGAGTCTCTTGCTTACTTAGGCAAACAACTCCTTTTACTAAGAAGCCACCACAATTATGACTGACCAGCAAAAGTAACTACTTTAATCTGGACTTCATGATATAAGGCTTCTTAGAAACAGGGACATTAAAGTAGCTAGAGATAAAACCTGAACAGTAAACAAACACAAACACCACTACTTTCCCAGCCTCCATGGTACATATTGAGTATACATACTTTATGTCCCCGTTAAATACCAGCCATGATGAGTTTTTTAATGGGAGGTTTTGAGACATTCAAGTTGCATTAGATTGAATCATTAAGATTCACTGGGCACATCCACACATGCCACTATGGAGCTGTTGTTACTGTGTCATCATTTAGTACCTCCTTGTGGAAGTACTAAAAGATGGTGCAATTACATGGTTATTTTTAAGCTATAACAGGGGAGTGCATCAACATAGCTGTGGCATATGGGTTTTGCCCAAGGATGCTACGTTGCCATAGCTTGTTGCTATGACAACATAGTATCACAAGTAGACATGCCCACTGTAGAGTTTCTGGTTAGCCATATAGTACCTCATTCTGCAATTTTGATTTCTGAGCCTGTAGCTGACAAAGAATGCTTTTGTACTCCTCCAGCTGACTCTGCAGGATGGGAATTCGCCTCTCTGCTAGCTGTTTCTCCTGAAAGAAAACCAGAAAAAGCATTTGATTGTGTAAATGTGTCACCACAGATTTTATTATCAGCAGTAACTCTGAAAAGAAAAGGGAATATATCCCTTATAGAAACCATATCCCACCTTGTTATACGCTTAATCATTAGTGTTGGCTTAGAAATGGTATTTAAAGGTCTGTTTTGGGGGAATTGGCTTATAAGTATAGATATATGCATTATAAGGTTTCAAGATGAGCAGTAGGGGTTAAATGGATTTCTAAAGAGCTTGGGAGACACACACACAGCTTCTCATGGCCCTGAAAATAGATGGGCAGTCTAGCACAACAAGGCCAATGGATGGACACAGCCTGAGAACTGAGGGGGGCATGCCATAACACGAGATCACAGCCTTCAAGGCAGACAAGTTGTCTAAGACAAGGACACACAGCCTGGGAGCCAAAGAAGTATGTACCATACTGTCCCATCACACAAGATAAGTGACACCAGCAACAAGGCCTCAAAGAGCAGGGGGGCCTAAGTCCCAGTTTTGGGGGAACAGACCAAATTAGGAGAAGGCCCAGAAGGCTATGTGGATGTGTGACCACACAGAGACAACCAACCAGAGATAGCCATGGATAACCAGAGATAGTCATTAGGAGTCATCAAGGGGGAAGGAGAATACAAAAGCAGAGACTTGAGATTAACAAAGGTCCTTCCCTTTGTCTCATCCATCCCTCCCTTTGTCCCATCCCTCCCTATCTCTCCTTGCTGTCCCTTCCCCTTCTCCTCCCTGAGAGGAGTCCCCATCCCTGCCCCTTTCCCTGGGAAGAGTCCCTGAGTCCCCCATGGACCAAGGGAATACCAGCAGCCTGTCTCATGCACCCCACTGGAGGGGGGGCTGTGGGCGTCGGCATCGCACCTCCAGACTGCTGCCACCTACGAGACAGAGCCTTAGAGTGGAGCCTGTATCCTGACCAGATGTACTTTGACTCTGGTGACAGCCCTAGGATTGGTAGATATAGAATTGTTTGATTGTTTGTATTGTTGCTTTTCTGTTCTTACTCTGTATCAATAAATCAACTGACAGGTGTTGTGGTCGGTCTGAGGGTTGTGTTCGCCCAGAACAAAGGTATAAGGGCTGGGTTCTGTACATCAGGTGTCAACAATCAGAAGTCTCCAATGGAGACAGTGTAAAAGCAGCAATTTTCGTTGAAAATATTTCACTTATTTTGAAATGTGAAATACCCGCTCTTGTAGTTTGCACACAAACAAGAGTTTCTGGTGTGTATCACAGTGGTATGAAAGTGAACCCATCTTGTGTCCTCCCACCTCCTTTTTGTCTTATGTGGTTTTATCTAGTCAACACCAATCTCTGTGATGCATAAGGGTTTCTTGTTCTTGCCGCCACTGTCTTTTCCTGGGGAAAAGAAGATCTTTGAAGCTTCAAATTTCCACTCCTCTTTTTCAGGAGGTGGAAAGCATACCTACTTCTGCTGGACTTGTCTTTTAATATGGCATCTGCTGCACATTTCAGAATATACTTGGATAAACAAAATCTCTGCTCGAGGTTTTTATGACTCAATCTCTTAAGGATGATACCTTCTTTCAAACCTATAGTTGAATTTTCTGCCATTGTCATTTAGGATTCAATATTTATTCAGAAACACCACTTTCCTTCCTATACTACAAAACTAGCATGCGTATCTCAGACTCTTTGGGCCAGTATGGACTGTTCATTGAGTGTTCATAATATAAAGCTTTTTTGACTATTTGCAATACTTACCTCACTTACGCCAGCTGTTACAGAGGACACACGAGGGGTTTTTTGGATGATCTGCTGTAAAATGTTGACATAGGTTTGTACCTCCATGAGATTCTGTGGTGGGGTAAAATCATTGTCATTAGAAATTGGCATTGCATGCTTTTCAATTCAAAGACCTGCACTTCTGTGAAGATTTCTTTCTTTCTGATAACTTCTTTCACCTTGTAAAAATGTAATTTACAGAACTGCTGATAAGTAGATGCACACCTGCATTTAGTGGACTTGACCCCCTCTGAATTTGATGCCCAGTATGCAGTTGAATTACTAAATCAGCACAATCAGATATTTCTTTGCTATAGATGTGGTAGTACTGATGACACATAACACATTCTTTATGAAAGGTTATGTTACTTGTGTTCTTCTAGAAGCAAATGGGAATACCATCTGATTGTGCATGGAGACAGAAGGAGAAGGTACTGGTAAAATGAAGACCTGTAGAAAAAGCTTATTTGTGTGGCCAATGTCTTGGACTTGGACTCCTTCCAGTTGATATTTTGTGAAGAATCTCAGAATAGTTCCATTCAGTTTCAGCATTGGATTTGAATCCCCAGTGTTATTTTGCTTTTCATTCCTACAGAGCTAACCCAGATCTCATGGATATCATTGGAACATGTCTATGAAACTATGGAAAGTGTTAGTTTCTTTTTACCAAACCCATCCCCATGGAGTAAATACAACACTTAAGGCCAAAAAAAAGGTCAAAGTTAGGCCTATGCGAAGCTTTGGGTGGTGATTTGATTCAGAGGAGATTCGACTGGATTTGGTGGCCAAATCTCTGAATCTGAATAGAATCAGAGGGCCAATTAAAAGGTCTGAATTGATTCAATTGATCTTTGGAAAAGATTTGGAGAGCTTTGATGATTCAGACAGTCCCTGCCTACTGCACCAGGGAGCTCCAGGACTCCTAGCTGGTAAGGGGCAGCAGGGGAGGGGGCCTGGGGGAGGAGGGAGGGGACCATGGGGGGACCCCTGACAGCCCCCATCCTCTCCCTGCTCCCTCAGCCCCTACCTGACCCCTGCCCACTCCCCCAGCCCCCCCCCCCATCTGCCCCAGCTCCCAGCCCTTTAAAGAAAAGCCCTGGTGCTCACTGGATGCTACTGAATGGGGGGCAATCTGCGCTGCCCCATGCTGCATGGGGTGCTCTGCTTGAACTCCCCGACTCCCCCACTCCCTCAGCCCCGCCCCCCATGGCTGGCCCCCCACCATGGCTCCAGACCTTTAAGAAAAAAAAAACAGAGAAAAGCCCTGAACTCACTGCTCCTGCAGAAGCCACGGGTCTTATGGGGCTCGTACACCCCCCACATGGTGTGGGGCAGCGAGGATCACCCCCCACTGATAGGAGCAGTGAGCCCAGGGTTTTCTTGTTTTTTTTTTTTCTTAAAGGGCCATAACCATAGCTGGCAGGGCAGCCATGGGGGGCTGGGGGGCTCATGAAGAGCCTCCCATGCAGCGTGGGGCAGTGGGGGGCAATGAGGATCACCCCCCCCCCCCCACACACACACACACACAGCAGCAGCACCTGGTGAACTGAGGCTTTTATTTTCAAAGTGCTGGGAGCTCGGGCAGGTGGAGCAGCCATTGCCAAGCTGGGGGGGATGGACCAGGCTGATTCAGAGATTCAGCCAAATCAATTTAGGGCTGTGATTTGAATTACCAAATCGAATCACCGTTCCCCAAATCAGCTGAATCCAAAGCGAATACTAGCCGCTTCGCACAGGCCTAGTCAAAGTTTTTCTCATGCCTAGTGACCTATAAGGCTATGGTGTAATCAGGTGGCTATCATCACATTCAGCAAGCTTTGACTTCTCAGCCTGTATGACCAGCAACCCATTAATAGAGGGACCAGGTAGGCGCAACTTTCAGCATGAATTCAGCATGGATCAAACTCATATCTCTGGCAATACACTGAGACGTTTTAACTGCTTTTACCACTGGGATCCTTAGTTTGTCTGTGGAATCCTCATCCTGCAATCCTCTAATTATTCTATTTACAGAAATGGAATCTAGAAACACTTTATACTGCTGCACAACAAAATAAATAGTAAGGCACATGAGTAAAGCAGTATCTACTTAGTAGAGTACCAAGGATGATCCTTGTGGCAGAAGGCCACCTCTGTTTCTCCCTAAAAATGCTGCTCTGTGACAATTTGGTTAGGACGGGCCCTACAGAGGGTACACACCTTACCCTATCTCTTTAGGTAACCTGAGCTGGATACATTCCTGAGGGAGGGGGGAAACCTGCTCCCTCTGCCTAGGTGACTGGCATCACATACCTGGGTGAGGGGCTTGGGCTCCCTGGTGGGCTAGAGACTGCCAGTCTGCCCAGCAACCAGTGATGCATTTCAAATTGGTTGGCTGACAGCCAACAAGTGCTGGCCTCCATTGGACCAGGTAAATGAGGTCATAAGGGCTATATAAGTTAAGGACTGCCCAGGAGGTGGGGGCAACAGCCATGAGGAAAACTCGGAGAGAGAGAAGAGCTGGACCATCTGAAACTTGCTCTCTGATTCAAAACTCATGATCAAGGAACTGCCTGCCTCCAGAGGGAATCTCCACCTGCCTCTGGATGATACTTGTGAGTAAGCTACCTGAGATCTAACTAGATATATAGCTTGCAGTAACTCAGATGCATGATCAAAGGCTACTCCAGCTACCTTGTTTGCTCTATGGGGTTTCTCTGATACTATTCACCTCTGTACCCTATTCCAAACCTACTCCTTGTAACTAATAAAGTTCTCCTTTGTACCTAACATGGGAGACTTATTAGGAGTGGGTCTAGATTATGCCTTGGGGTCCCCTTGGTCTGACTAACTAAGGGAAACCACTACTTGTGCTTCCAACTGAGGGAAGCACCCCAAGTTCTTGCAGTCAGTCACATACCCTCAAGGGCTACTAGGCCTGTGTTTCCTAGGGGGTGTAATGCCAGGTTCAAGCCCGTCCCTGGGTGGTGGCAGCTCTACCCCCAGGCTAGCGGGTGTGCTCCAGGAAGGGGGTCAGCCAGATGTGAGGTGCCCCCAGGGAGGCACTCAGAGCCTGGAAAGTGGTCAGATACAGTGAGGTGGGTGGCTTAGTGCAGGAGCACCCCGTACTGGCCTGCCACAGTCCTAAGACCATTTGGTAAGTTAAATGATAATAAAAGATTCATGAAGATACAAATAATCATGTTAATGACTCTGGCCTGCTGACTTCATATGGATTAATTTGGACAAAAGTCTATCTGTTGGTCATGGATAATGAACTGAATGTATTTTATTCACTAAATGATCCAGACTTATCTGGAGTCATGTTGTTTATTTGAACCATTTCAAAATTCTGTAATACCTAAAAATGCAGTGGTGGGTGGGGGAGAGAAGCAGGGCATGGAGAAACCAGCAGACCCTGCTGTGACTGCAAGTCTCTTCTGGAGCTCCAGCTATGGAGCAGAGAAGAGGGGCCAGCTCTGCTGTGGAGCAGAGAGCCCCGCCCACCCCACAGATCATGCCGGGATGCTGGGGGAATCTGATTTAACTTAAACCAACAAGGGGTCTGGGACAGACATTGCATAAACTGGTTTGACCCAAATCAGTTAAGTCTGATACTACATTCAACCAGGTTTATCTCAAACTGGTTTTAGCCATTTTGAAACTGCTTTATGTGCACTGAACATCTGTTCTGTTACAAGTTTAAACCAGTTTCTAATCACTTAAACCTGTTTTTTGTGTAATGTCTGTCCCTAGTCTAACAAACTCCTCCCTAGGGAGATGCTCTAAAAGGGGTGGGGAGTTCCTTGCAATTACCTTCTTGTGCCTCTCCTTTGTGGCATTAACATCATCCTGCAGGAACTGTGATTCAATTTGAAGCTCCAGATTGCACAATAATGCTTCATCTGCTTCCTATAATACAGATGAACATGATGCTGTTAGTATTTGCTTCTAGATCACTAAGAGCAAAGGAGTCACTTGTCCAGAAGATGAATCATTTCACATTCTTAGCCACCTGTTCTGAGATTTAAAGATTATTGGGAGAAATAAAGGTGTTATGAAACCAGCACACAATATGCTCTTTAATCCTTTGTCTTCTATGGTGCATGGTGTGGAGATAATTTCTGAAGAAAAGCAATGTATATATTTCAGCACTGTGGCACTGTCAAAATGTGTTCACCATATGCTGAAAAGTGGCTGGCAGCCAAGGAACGGACACTTACTTTGATGCTAAATGCTTACAATTATGCTTGAATTCTAAACAGGGGGAATCAAAAGAACAAAGTATTGATTTCTCTACTATTTATGACATTATTTGAAACACTTTTTTAATATCCCTGGAAAAATATGCACTATAATTCTGTGTCAAGCTATTTCTCACCACTTTGTAGAACTATACCATTGCAAATTTGTTTTCTCTTTTTGTTGATTTTTTAAAACAATTCTAGCACCAAAAATTATTGATGTGTTAGTATAGAAACACTTAAAATTTGGGGGAAAACCTGTAATAATATATTATACAGGAGGAAGATAATTCCCAAGTCAATTTAATCTAAAAGAAGAAGAAATAATTACTGAGAACTGCACATGTGTAGCTGAGATTAGGATATGGCCCAATCTGACCCCAATTGTTATTGTGTCATATTATTTTAAAAAATACAAACTGAGGTGTCAAACTTATCCTGTGCCCCAGGCTGAATCCAGACCACAGGGTTTCTTGCAGGCCAGATCCACAGAAGCAGCAGCAACAGCAATAGTAATGATGGTGGGGGTAACTACAGCCACCATGGCAGTGGAGCAAGCAGTTTCAGGCTAGGCAGCTACTTGTTGTAGTGGAGGCAGTGCAAACAACAGCAGGCCAAGTGGCAATGGGGCAAATTGGGCTCTATTGGCAATGCCCTCATTTGCCACCTGTGATTTATAGCCATGTCCACCAGAATACCAGGTCTACAGCAGGCCAGCACCACTGTTAGCTACTCCCACAAATTTCCTAGCCCATTGGTAGTGTGACAGGCCAGATGGAGCAGATCCATGGGCCAGAAGCAGCCCATGGGCCATGTGTCTGACAGCTTTGATAAAAAGTAATTTCCAGTAAATTTAACAACATACAGTACAAAATAACAAGTTCTAAAGTGAGTTTTAGACTCAGGCTGACCTCCACCCCCCCCTGGAAAATGTCATCTTTTTGTTTTGCTTTCACTTTTTTGACTGCAGAATAATAATAGAGTACTTCTTCTGTTGTAAAGACCCCCCAAAAGCCATAACAGATCAGAAACTTTTTGAGACTGTGGATTCCTATGGCCCCCTCTACACTTGCAAATAAAGGCACAATTGGATCTAATGCGTAATTCACACAGTTGTACCTCCTGCCATGCCACACGTGCATGGCAGGAGGTGCAATTGTGGGATAGTGCATTAGATCCCATCACACCTTATTGCTGGAACAGGAAGGAGCCCAATCCCAGGCTCCCCCTGCACCAGCAAGAAGTAATCTTCTGCACCTGGGAGCCCCATGCACCCCCCCCCCCCCCACTACCACCATCCCGCATTCTTGGTATGGGAAAACCCTAGGGCTGGAGGATCCTGCACCCACAGGGATCACTCACAGTGATCCTCCTACTGCAGGGGTTTCTCACACCCCCAGGTCCATGAGATCCCAATCCTCTCACCCTGGATGTTTGCTGGGAGGCATGCTGTGGGGACCCAGGATCTGCAACTGTGGGACTCTGCATCCCCACAGCTGCAGGGTGCTGCCAGGACCCAGAATCTGCAGCTGCTGGGACTGAGAGTCCCCATCAGTCTGGTCTGGGCAAGGTACACCCCTGCAGCTGGGAGCCTTGTCACCTGACAGGACTCCCAGCCTTAGGGGACTCCCTGCTATGCATGCACATGGTGCACATTAAAGCTTGATAGCAACTAGCTATAAAGTTAGTACACATTTTCAAGGTTTAACTTTTTAGTGAGTTAGAGCTGTTTATTGTGTGAAAACTACTTTGCATGTGTAACTGCACAGCTAATCAATTAATTGTGCAGTATCTGTAATGTGTAGAGGGGACCTCGGTCAAATTCCTGCGTTCACCTAGTGAATTATGTTTGCACATGTAATAGGGTTAACATTGCTGTCATGGCCTCTGGCCAATCAGGCACAGCTGAGCTGAGCTCTTGAACTGCCATGCCTGAATTTGATCCCTGGCTAATGTGATTGCCCCAGTACCGGCTGATGAGAGCATCACCTAGCCCTTTTTAGCACACTGACAGCCTCAGGATGCAGACATGCCTTGACAACAGCCTCAGTCTTCTCTGAAAGCTGTCCATAGCTGTCTTATTCTGGAACTAAGAAGAGTGAATGGGACTGAATTCCTCTACTGACCCATCTAGGGAAGGGAGTTGACAATCATTTGAAATAATCTGTTGGGTGTTAGTATTGGGTGCTAGTCTGAGAAGGAGGAGTTACTGCTACAGACTTCATTGGAGGGCTGGGCTTGTGAACAGAGCACAAAATGGGGAACTCTAGTAGACTCCCTGCACTCCTTCTACAACAGATTGGGGATGTCAAGGGATGTCGAGGATGTGCTGACATGTGGAATCAGGAGAGGGATTTTTTTTACCCCTTCACATAAGGGTTATCAGTTTGATGAGGTTAAGGATTTGTTAGGGTGTTTGTGTATTTGGACTGAATGACTTTTAATCTGGAACCTCTCACTCAGACCTCTAAAGCCCCTGAGAAAGAGGCTAAATTGGAGAGATGGTAGTATCCAGGTCTCTCCAGGAGGAGGAGGACTCCAGGCTGGCATGTATTCTCCAAGCACGCAACAAGCAATTGGACGCAAGACATTCTTTCCCCCTTAGTTTCCTTTAGTCAGAGCAACCCTAGATGTTTCTTGTTACAAGAGGCTAAAAATAACTTCTAAATGTCTGATGCCTTTTTTAAAATTCAACGCTTTCAATTAGCAGCTGTAAATATCCCTCACATTGGTACAGTCATGTGTTGCAAAGTAAATGCTTCCAGCTACAGGCAGAACATATGACTGGTGAAAGAGAATTTTCCTTTTTTCTACATGCACAGAAAATTAGTCACAAGCAGTGCCCTGCTATTCAGAAATGTGTAGATGCTAGCTCTTTCCATTATGCTATTGATTTTTCTCAGCCAAGTATGCTGGTCCTCCAATAAAACAACAGTGGACTCATTGTTAACCAGCTCAACAGCAAATGCAGCTAATTAAAATAGACCACATACAGAATATTCTAAACCAGTCATCAAGAATATATATCACTTTTCTGCAGTCTTTATAATTTCCTATTGATAGAAAGATCAATATAACAATGAAAATGTTATTAGGCTTGTGGAAGGAAGGCTGACTACCAATTACCAAATGTTTTTGTATGTAATGGGTAAAACTAGTTTTCAGCCTTTTAAATGTGGATGGAGAATATGCATTTGCAGTTTTTTCCTTCCAAACAAGCTGGTTTTAGTTCTGACTTGATATATCATGTATCAAAACACAGAGCACAATTGTTTTTCTTCAAAAATTTGAATTATCACTTTAAACATATTATACAAATCACTCTGTCCAATTATTTTTTTTAATCTTCAGCTTCATATAAAACTCCAGCAGTGATCTAAGTGAATTAAATTGCATTTTTATTCAATAGCAGTGAGAAAGGAATCTGCCAGATCCAGTACTGTAGAATTTGTGCATAGTGACTGACCAAATGGATGCATCTACATGAGACATCTACTGAGGAGTTGCCTAATTCGCTCTGCAGTAAATACCTTGGCACCTACATGTCCAGCCCTATTAGGCCAAAGGAAACTAATAAACTCTGCAGCAAGGTAGTACTTGTAAATGCACGTACTACCCTGCTGCAGAGTTTTTTACTCCACAGCACCACACATGTAGATGCTGATGGGGCTGGCTGGGTCACAAAGGTGCTTGTGTGTCAGGCCTGCCTGACAGCTAGCCCCCCACACAGCCAGCCCTTCCACAACATATTGAGCCAGGTTGGAGCAGCCCTGGGCTGGCAGGCTGACTTCTGCAGCCCCCCGTCAGCCAGGACTGTTCCAACCCAGCTCTGGCCCATGGTCCTAGGCATGCATTTAAGCAGTGCACCCAGAGCAATAAACTCCAGTACCGTATGTACCAGAGCTTATTGCTGCATGCTAATAGCATGTACAGGTGCTCCCAGTAGTTATTAATTACAACAAAGAGGAAACCTGAAATATCTTGAAAGGGATATGCTAAACACGAAAACAGAAAGAAAAGCAGAAATCATAAAAATTACCTCGATCAAGCAGAACAACTTCTGCTGTTGGCAGAGGAAAATAAAGATTGTTTAATTGCAACAGGTTATAAGCACAAAAGCTGAAGGATTAGCAATGGAAACGAGCTGGGGACAGATGAGTTATCTAGCTTTTCACAAAATAAAGCAAACAACAAAGGAGTGTAATTCAGATTTATTACCATATTTTTAAAAGCCAGTCTTGAATAGTTTTTAAAGATGCCCAGGGATTATTAAATCCTTTTCTTGAAGCAATAATCCTGGGGCTGGGCATGGGCACTTTGCTGCACGGTTAATAGCTCAGAGGTTGCAAGTTCAAGGACACAGCAAAAGTGATCACAGCACAGCCTTGCTAAATTCTAATGAATCTATACATTCTGCTAAATACCTTGTCACAAGGACACAGAAAAGGAATAACCCTCTCTCCTTATGCTACTGGCTTAATTGTGTATAGTTTACATTGAGAGGAGCATAGAAACTGTTTCAAAGAAGCCAACTTCCCTTGTCTGGGAAACTAGACTTACAGTTAGGAATGAATCCTGTGAGGGGCCAAGTACTCTCGGTTCCCAGGAGAGTTCACAAGATTTAAAGGTTCTTGGCATTTTATAGGATTGAGACCTTGATGCTGTTAAAAAATCTTCCAGTGCAACAACACACTTTTCCTTTCACCTTCTAGGAACATTTGGATGTTTGATATTAACCTGAGGGAGTGATGAGCATGTTGATGGACTTTCACTGACTATTTCTGCATAGTGTTCAAGCAGTCAGAAGAACTCCAGTCCTGGGCATAGAATGGAGTATTAAGGGTACTATAGGCAACTAAACATGTTGGGACACACATCCTCAGCTGGTATAAATTGGCAGAGCTACATCGACTTTGAAGATGATGCTCCAGTTCAGCTACAAGTTGGAAGGCTTGATGCAGAAATTGATGGTTAAATCTACAGATGTATTTTGCTGAAGGACAGAGTAGGTAATCATAATAGGTCCTCCTGGTCTTAATTTTTTTTAATATATTGGCTGAGGATCTGGCCTGTGACTTTACTCTGAGTAATGTCACTGACATTAATGAGAACCTTCAGAGAAAGGAAGTCATACATGCAGGTGACAGAATCCAGCCAATTACACGGGCATCAGAGAGGGGGAAGTATATGCACCACGGCATAATGAACAGATGATCCCTTTTGCTCAAACAAAGTAGGGAGAACTGAGGAAGAGACTACTTGATCTTTGTCACTTCTGATCCTTCATTATTCCCATTTTTTATCTCTAGGTCAGGGGTTGACAACTTATTGCCCATGAGCCAGATCCAGCCTGGAGAGCCATGGGATCCAGCCCACAATTTTGTCAATGTTCTGGTGTCAGCATTCAATGGCAGGATCCCACACCATATAGTGAGTAGCTTTGCCTGTGCCATGGCCAGGCAACAGGGAGAAGAAGCAGCAGTAGCAGTGTCCAGGTTCTAACTCAGGCCCACCTTGGACCCAAGCCAGGTCAGTCCAGCCTGCCATTGCAAAAAGGTTGACAGCTGCTGTACTAGGTGATATAGGTGATGGATATATAGAACAAACATACACTAATAGCAGACAAATTAAATATATATGGGAGAAAGTATGTGAAGATTGCTTAGAAAAGCACTATTGTGTATCACATGTCTCATTGTCACATCTCTTAAAGGCCACGTCGGAATATATATATCCCCCACCCCTTTTTTTCCAGTGGGGTGGGTTGCAGTGGTGTGTGATCTAGAGATTCTACATTCACTCCTGCATCACATGAGAATACCCCTGACCAAGGCACTCACAGCTGGTCCCATTCTCTCACTTTATAGCCCTTCTACACTGGAAAACAATAAAAAGGAGCTAACAAACTTGAACTGTTTATTATGAAGTTTCCCTTGAGATTCATGAAAAGGGTTTAAATACAGGAGCAGATGGGACAGCACTGCAGATTTAATCACTCCATTTATTGTCATACCAGGCATCTGCTTTGCAACATTCTCCATATTTCTCAGCTAATGTGGACCACTTATACTCAGTGCAGAGTACAAGGATATTTCCATATCTCCTGGATGGTGATTCAAACAGTAACCCTTCTGTTACAATGCTGTATGACTATATTTCATATTTTCATAATTCATATTTTAAGTGGAATGATCTTTACACTATTGGCAAACATTGCCAGGTCTGACTTGCTAACAGATATTCTATTCCGCCTAATTAGGCTCCATTTCTGAGATAAATCCATAATATGTACCTTCGCCATCAACATAGGAGTTTGGCTCCTGTAAGCCGGCATGTTGTATAATTCATGTAAAATTGCTGGTGTTCCTCCATGGCTTAAACAGTTGTGTGTGCATGTATGTAAAGAGGGAGATGGGAAATATCTCTGTTATCCTACATAATCTGCTATATCTCTTTCAAACTCACTAGGTCTGAATAGGATACTTTAAAGATGTAGAAGCTCAAGCATGGTATCTCATGAATGAAATTCATTCAATGAAATTAAATATGAAGTGTATAGTATTAGTATATACTTGCCTATAGACTAATACTAAGAGCCTAGATAACCATCTAGAGGGCTGGAGAATTCTCCATTGAGAAGTCTGGTATAATTAGCACAACTTAAACCTGATGGGAGAGCTTGCATGATGGGAATATTAAATCCTGGGTACCATGGAGCCAGGTTGAGTTGGGAGCATAGCAGCTGTTTTGGTAAACATACATCAGGCATCTGCACACAGTGCCCTTTCCACTGCAGCTGATGTTGAATAATCAACACTTCTATGCTGGTGGTGTTAGCATTGGTAAGGAGACTGGCATTTGTGCCACCTTCCTCCTACTTTATGCTGATGCCAAGGATCTTCTGGAGGTAGTGCTGCTGAAGGTGTTCCAGACATTTTAGGCGGTTCCTGTAGCTCACCCAAGCTTCACAGCCATAGAGAAGAGGTGGGATTACCACAGCCTTATGTAATAGAAGCTTTGTTTGATTCCTGATGTTGTGATCATTGAACACATGATGATACAGTTTTCTGAAGGCAGAGCTGGGGTATCGGATCCTATACTGGATCTCCTCATCAATGTTGGCTGATGAGGTATGCAAAGTTATCTTTGCTAGGGGAATTAATTGGCTTGGAGCAGGATGGTGAAGCACTTTTGTTTTTCCACTGTCAAGGGTCAGTCCCAGGCACTGGTATATTTGAGAGAAGCAGCTAAAGGTAATTTATAGGTCCTGCTCAGTATGTGCAACAACAGCACAGTTATCAGTGAACTGAAGTTCCACAATCAAGGCTGATATAACTTTGGTTTTGGCACAGAAGCAAGAAAGATTGAAAAGGTTCCCATCCACCCTGTACTCGATGCTGATGCCAGGTGACAAACAGTCACATAACATCCTTTTGCAACAGTTCTTCATGAGGTGTTGGGGCAATGCTGTGGCAAAAGGACTAATGAGATCCTTGTTTATATCATGGTAGGGGTTCAGAGGGGTGTGTGTGTGTGTGTGTTGGTGGGGGGCAGCTGACATTTTAAACCCACACAAACAGCATTGCTGAGACAGATGTATAAGTATTCTGGAAAGTTCTGGTATCAAAGTGTCTACAAGATATCAAAAATAGCCAAAAATGTGAAGGAAGGTGGGAGTGCTTAATGAGCTCCATTTGAACTTCTCAACAAAGAGTACAAGGGGTACCTGTAGATGTATGGGAACACTGCTCTGATGCACAGTAATTATAGTGCATCGGAGCAGACTCGATTAACGAAATCTGCTGGAGCGTGCTAATTAGCATGCTCCAGCCGCCTCTGTGTCTCATGTATTCAAAATCCCTGCACTTCAAAATAGCAGCAGGGGTTCTTTAACTAAAGTTCATTGAACTAAAGCTTCCCCACCACCATCTTGAAGCACGGGATGCTGAATACATGAGATGCTGGGGGCACTTCAATGAGAGCGGTTTTCAGAGCCATTCTAATTAAAGCACTCCTGCCCCCCACCCCCAGAGCATGTGTAAAGATGCCCAAAGTGACTTACAGTGAAGAAGAGACTAAATACTAGAGGTTCTAGTACAGCATAGAAAGGCATAACAAGAATCAATGGCTAGAAGCTGAAACCAGACTTAGTCAGAATAAGGCAGTGAGAGTACTTAATCACAGCAAAGGAAGCATGGATTTTATATCTCTAGATTCCTTCAAATGTGAGCCAGGTGCTTTTCTGAAAAACAGGCTTCATCCAAGTACAATTTGGTTCATGGACAAGTGACAGGGTGAATCCTAGGGAACTTCTACACTAAGGAGACCAGACTGTGCTAGGTAGCATTGCTAAACCCAATGTAAAGTGTCATTAGGCATATGCCAATGGCTCTTCTGACTGGGTACATTGTTAATGCCTGCTCAGTGCTGTTGTAAGCTGTCTCTACTCCCATCTCTGCCTGGGTTTAGCAGGCATGCTGTGCTGCAGTAGGCTGCCCCTTAGTATGGTTTAAAAGACCATCTTGTCTTGCATGGCCCTTGAGAAAGGTAGCGAGACTACATGGTGTAATGGCTCTTCTGGTCTTAAACACCATGGATTTATAAAATGCACTTGCACGTGATTAAAGAGCTTACATTTTCAAGGTAATACATATGTAGTAGATAGGTCCAAGGTCTGAATATGACACACATCAAAACTGATGGGTCTGCTATTTAATTGTCTCTTAAGCTTAGTCTGTTTAGCAATACAAACATTGCTGTCACAAATAAGGTCAGACTGGACCATCTCCAAAAGACATGGGATTGAAGCTACAGTACAGCTAGCAACACAGCAGTGTTCTTAAGCATTCGTTAACCATTGGATCAGCATTAGCAACCAAACAAGCTTGATGTTCCCTGTGAACAAATACCCACTTAATTATGTTAACCATATTAAGGGCCAAGCTTGGGGACAAAGCAAATAGTCACTCGTTCCTTTTTTCAGTGGTACAGCAAAGACTGTCAGGACTGTTAAGACTGCCCTACAAGCAAAACTGTTCCTAATTAATGGAGCTCTTTGCACTAAGTCTTCTGTATACCCTGTGCTTTTCCTCAAAACTCCATTTTTTTGTCATTTGGCTAAAGTACACTACTGATGAAATAGCCTCAGCACATCTGTATCCTGCATAGATCATGTTTTTTTTCTAGCACAGTTTGAGGCTCATATGATCTTGCAGTGTATTGTTCTTTGCCATGGAAACAAGAGGACACTGGTATGGAGCCAGGCTAGGAAATTATTTCAGACTTCTGAAATACTGATACCCCTGCACTCTAGAAACAAAACCATGTTAGAATTGGGGATAGCCTAAGAGTAGGGCTAAGCATGTGATTAAGTGCTCGGCCTATAGTAAAATCTATGGTATGCATGAGTTCAAGCCCTTCAAAATTATTTCTGGTCTGTGGGAAGGAAGTGTTTGATGTATGTTTCTATTCCTTTTCTAAGCCAACATTTTGGTGTTAATAATACTGATCCCACAAGGCAACGCATGCCCTGCAGAATAGGATAAAATCTTCAATCCTTAATAGGGCTGCTTGAAATTTCTTTTGACATTTTTTAAAATCAGAAAAGAGACTCTTCAAAACAGAAGCCAAATTGGAAGGAAAACTGTCAAACTGGCTTTGACAGTTTCCCACTTTGAAAAGGTTTCGAGCAGTCAGTGTCCCACTTTGACGCTTCGGAAATGGGACATGTCTATTTTCAGGGGTTCAACTATTTGTTCTGAAATATACGCTCCTTTTATAGTAAGATTTCAGAAAGTAACACTCTGAAGTTATATTTCATTAATATTTTGACCTGACCCAATCACTTAGGGTTCTCATTAGCAGTCCAAGCCAAAGTTTAGTTCATTTGACTTTAGTCCAACCCCTGATCAAGGCAAGATCATCCCTATCTAAACCAAACCTGACAAGTGTTTAGGTAATCTGCTTTTAAAAAGCTTCCAGTAATGAAGTTTCTACAGTTTCTCTAGGTAACTGTTCTGGTTACTGATTTTGGATTTAAACTTCATTGTTGAACAACAAGAAACATTTCTATACCTCCATGCCTTTTTCCATCTGACACCACCAGGGAAGGAATCTAGACTGATCTGCACAAGAAAGAGCAATTCACAAAGACACTGTCCTGCGCCCAGAGGAACAGACTACCATCTTCAGCTTCCTCTCTGCAAAAATGAAGTTTATTTCCTACCTATGTTGACTTTTTACCATTTTTCATTTTCCCTGAGCCTGTTGAAGGGTGTGTGAGCCTGAAAGCTTGCAGAAAAAGATTTTTTTGGGGTGCAATTTCTTAGTTGGTCTAATAGAAGATATCACCTCTGAACCAAGAGTTATTGAGTTTTTGCATTTCTTTTTCTCTCAGATCAACACAGCTACCAAATACATCCCTGGTTGCTTAGCTATACTCATAGGTTAGATATTAGAAAAACTTTTTAAATCTCCCTACAATTTAAGTCCATTACTTCTTGCTCTGTCCTTACAGGCACAGAGGATAAATGATCTCACACCTCTTTTTTAAACTCCCCTTTGCATCCAAAGACTATGACCAAATCAGCACTCAGACTTTTCTAGACTGAATAATTCCAGTTCTTTCAGTCTTTCCTCATATGTCATGTCTTCCAAACCTCTGATATTTTTTTCTGTTTTTTTCTGGACTTTTTTCAATGTGTCTACATCTTTCTTGAAGTGCGATGCCCAGAA
This sequence comes from Alligator mississippiensis, assembly GCF_030867095.1. Lineage (NCBI taxonomy): Eukaryota > Metazoa > Chordata > Crocodylia > Alligatoridae > Alligator > Alligator mississippiensis. The sequence goes on along the minus strand of NC_081824.1, from coordinate 217,915,824 downwards.
CTGGACGTAGTACTCCAGGGGAAGCCTTCACAGTGCTGAAGAGAGTGGAGCAGTCATTTCCCAGGACCTGCATATGCCATTCTTGCTAACATATCCTAGTATGCTTTTTGCTTTTTCCAGCAATATTACTCTCTTGACTCAAATTTAGCTTGGGATCCACTATAATGCTCAGATCTTTTTTCTGCAGTGCTGCAGCATATTCATCCATGTGCCATTTTGTAACTGTGCATTTGATGGACCTTAGTTTTAATATCACTGTTTACTTCAGACCATTTTGCGGATTTATCAGGGTCACTTTGGAGGATGAGATTTAGATTTGAAAAACTGCTATCTGACTTGGTTTCATCTGCAGTTCTTCTCAATTGTGTCCTTCAAGTCATTAATGAAGATATTGAACAGTACCAGTCCAGGACAGCCTCTGGAAACCCCCTCTTTGATATTTCTTTACAGATAAAATTTGAACTATTAAGAACTATCTTTGAACACGAGCATCCAACGGGAGAGTTCAAGCTGTCCTGAACACACCTTTAAGCAGTTTAATCTAGATCAGATGTTCTCAAACTTTTTCTTATTCCGTACCCCCTTCTAGATTTACCAGCTTCATGCATACCCCTACCAGCATACGTTTTATATTTTAACACAGTAAATGCCAATTTTATTATAATGAAAATTAAATCTGCAATTACACAATTTCTCCCATGTACCCCTCCCCCCCCATGGAAACCCCTGATCTAAGCCATATTTCCTTGGTTTATTTATGAGAATGTCGAGAGACAGTGTCAAGAGCTTTGTTAAGGTCCAGGTTTATCAGATCTACTCTCCTCCCTCCTTCACAAGGCCCATTACTTCATTATAGGAAGTATTTGGTCTTGACAAATTCATGCTAACTGTTCCTTATGACTCTGTTATCCACTAAATGATTACACACTGATTGGTCTATTAGCAGTCTACACAGAATTTACATGAAAATGCCCATGATTGAAAAAACAAGAAAAGGTTCCAAATTCTCAAATTTGATTCTAATTTCTGAATGTTGCTGAGACTCGGATTGCATTAGATATGTGTACTAATAATTTATAACCAGAAATAAAAGGTAGGATGAAATAGTTCTTTCATTAGTTTAGGGATGGGAATTCCAGTAAATGTGAAGGAGGAGGAGAAAATTATATTGTATTACCAAGATAAACTGCATCAGAAGGGAGAGAAATGCTTAAAGTGGATTTGGCATCAACTGGAAATGGCCTCAAAGTGAATTTGCCTAATAAATGATGCAGATTGCATACTTGTCATTGTAATTGGCTCACCTTATTCAGGCGTCCAAGAGTCTCTTTTAGCTTCTGCTGAAATTCACATTCATTTCTGTACCTGCAGATAGGAAGAAGTTGAATTGGTTATCTTTTTACAGACTGCATTTTCATCTCTAATATGCAGGATATAAGCTTCACATCTTAAGTAGAATATGTACTTTGACAGGGCCTATCAAGTTTATTCATATTTATATTATTTGCTCTGCTTCAGGTAGTGAGATCAATTCTTTATTGTATTAGTTCCCTATATTCTCCTTCTTGCAATTCATAATGAGATGGGTGGGCATGTGTTATGAGTTCTCCAAAGTCCAAGGCTAGATCATTTACAATAAAATGTCAGTGATACACATGGCACAAAACTATATTAGACTACACTGCCAGCAATTTAAAAGTTACCATTTTTACAGTTACCCCACTGATATTTGAAGTATTTGTATTTCACTGTACTTAACAATTATAGTTAACCCCAAGATGAAGAAGATGTACTGAAGTAACCACTGATAAATGTTACAACTTGTGATGGCTGGTTGTTCAAAGGAAATTTCATCTATGTATAGAATCAGGGCTTTTTTATTATTATTTTATAAGTTTTGAGTCCTTTTTTTCACACCATGTTAGGTTATTTATCTATACATAATTACATGTAAAAAAAATCTCTTCTATTTGATTAGGAAATGTTAATTAAGCAATGTGCACATAAAGTTTACAAATGAAGTTTATAAATTAAATATAATGATTACATCAACAATAACAACAAACAACAATAGCAACAATAATAATGGTGTAGCATAAAATGCTAATCACCAGGATTTCAGTTTTATATTGAAATGTGTGCATCATTCTGTCTAAAGCATTTTTTTTTTCCTTTGTGGAAAGCAAGGGAAAAACATCTAATAAAGGTCGGCTTTATTGATTCTGTCCTGTTCTTTGGAGGTGACACAAAAGAAACCTGCTGAAGAGTACAAACAAGACTGTAAATGATCTTGCTTAATAGGAAACATAATTTAATTAACTAGTGTAATTAAAAAAAGGAATTATAAATGTATTACAGTACTGAGCAACAAGATTTGATCATCAAATACTGAACTAATGGCTCATCCAAGACAGGCAACTGATGTTGGCTGAAGAGCAGGATGATGTTGTCTGATTGTCCATTGCTTTCCCTTTCTAATACAGAAGTATATAAAATTGCTATCTTCTCCCCATCCACTAAAATCTGTCAGGTAATGGGCGGAAAAAACCTGGCAGCAGCTGCCCTCTATCTACTATATTTTTCATTACAGAGTAAGTATAGCATAATGAAGATTTTTCCATATCACCTGAGGCTTGCACAAAAGGAAATATAGTCAAACCTGAAGACTTTGCAGGGTTAGGTTCCTTACTGCCCTGCAAAATGGGTGTTTGTGAAGTTTCAAGGGGTATATAGAGCTGTAGCAAAGAGCTGAGAAGCTTGTCATTTAGTTTGGTAGCCTGCTGCTGCAATAAGTGGCTTGCAGATTACTCTGAAAAGAATGACCCAGATTCCATTGCAATTTAAGATTGAAAAGCAAGTTCACTTTGGGAGCATCTACACATCGTCGTACCATGATGTTGGTACGGTGCCAAGCGTTAGTACTTCATTTTGGAAATACTAAAGCATGGCAGTGCAGGCAATTACTGTGCCATATGGGTGGCACACATTTAGATTTCCTAGCTATGTTGCCATAGCAGCACACTATATCCAGGGAGCATGCTGCTATGGCGATGTAGCTGGTGATCAAATGTAGACTCACGTGATCATTATGTCGCCATAGCACACCGTATGGTGACGTAGTATGCTGCTATGTTGCCATAGAGTGATGTGTAGATGCACCTTCTTTTTACTAAAGTTAATACTTTGTCTCTGTCCTGATTCAGAAATTAATTCCAGGGCTATTAATGGTTGTGAGGTACCTGTCATATGAAAAAATAATTTCTGTTCAAAGCTAATAGTAAGCTTAGCCATGAATAGAGCAGGGGACATGCACAATTGTTTCAGTGTATAGAGAAACATATATTTTAGCTGCTTTTAAGAGGATGAGGAGTTGTTATTTGGGAATGTGAACAGGCTACCATGATCTAAATGTGACAACTGCATGAGCCCATTTTCAGTCAGTCAGTCAGTCAGGGTGTATGTAATTGCTGAGCCATGTGATAGCATCATCGGTGGCCATGTGCAATTCCTGTAGTCCACCACTGAACTTAGTCAGTGGGCAGTATCGACAATATGCGACCTGGTGTGTGTTTTGCCACATGTACAGTCTGGGTTGCTGTGAAGTTCCCAACTGTAGCAGTTGGCCATGCACAAAACCTATTCAGCAAGGCCCACTGATGGTCTTGCAGGTTGAAGCCAGGTGGGAAGACTGTAGGATCTGTGATAAGGAACTTGTTTGGTGGTGATGTTGACCTCCATTCTTCACACCAGAGGGTCTCTTCTGTGTGGCCCTGGTGTGGCGGTTTGGACCACAGTGAGTATCATGATGGTATCTTTTGGTCCACATGCAGGAGGTGGATTTAAGAGATCGTCACACCTCAGCAAGCATGGTTTGGAATAGATATTTTCCAGTAGCTTGCTTGTTGCAACTTCCCATCAGATATGGGGGGAACAATGTTGTTCAGGACTGGGAGCCATGGTAGAGTGGTTGGTCAAAGAGTTCCTGAGATGATATGTATCACTGAATGTAGCTGCACATCAATGAGTTTGGTGTGTGAGGACCAATTCCAGACAGGTGTGCAGTATTCTGCTGCAGAGTATGAACAGGCAAGAGCTGACATCCTTAGGATTGAGGCTCTTGCACCCCATGATGACCCAGCCAGCTTAAGGTGGTTGTTGCATGTCTTAATTTTCATTACTGTCTTTTTCAAGTGTTCATAATAGACCTTTGCCCATAGCCCTAGTGTCACACCCAGGTAGATGGGTTCTGCTTAAAAGTTAACTAAATTGCCCTAACTTTGACCCTGAAGTAAGCAGGGCTAAATCTGGAGTGATTTTGCTACACTTCTATCACTGCAGAATCATGCAGATATTACAGTTGTAATAGCTTCTACCATTATCAAAAGGTATTGTTACAAATAATACATCCATCTATTCCCTCACATTGCTCCCAGATCTCTCACTTGCTTTGGGAGAAAGCAACATAATGCCATATATTTTAATATTTCATTGAATCCATATTTATTCTATTACACTTGTTCGGTTGTACTTCATGAGATTTCTTTTGGTCCAATCCTCCAATTTATCAAGGTTTCTCTGAATCCTAGCCCTAATCTCTAGTGTATCTACTATTCCCCCTACCTAGTTTCATCCAAAAACTTGTTGAGGGTAAATTCCATCCCATCTTTCAGATCATTGGTGGAGATATTGAACAAAACTGGCCCCAGAACTGGCCCCTGGGGCACTCTGCTTAATACTGGCTGCATACAAATCCTTCATCCAGCCACTAACATGGGCTCAGTGCTGTCTAGCAGCTGATGCTCCTGTTTTAACGGCCTAGTTCTGTGTGTGTGCACATCCAGTAAGCCAAAAGTAACATGCCAGGGAAAACATTGGAGCCAGGACATGTGTTCTGACCTGCTGGTGTTGCACTTTCAGATAGTTGTAAAAAGCATTGCTCTAGCAGATGGGGTCTATCAGGTGGCTTTGCAGGTGGCTATTGGTATGGATTCCCTCCTACCTTATGTATTCCAGCTGTTCTACTGCATCTGCACTCACTACCTGATACAGCTACTACTGCTAAACAAAATATTCCAGTTTGGGAACAATATTATTTGGTTTTTATCATAACCAGAGTCATGCATATTGCCTAGCTTCATACCTAGTTTTATTATCTAGCAATTATATGCTGCATACAAACCCTATGCATTTTATCTTTGGACATACTTTAGATAAAAGAATACATTATGAGTAATTCTCATAATTTTTAACATTAATTACTTTTGCTCACTTGTTGGCATTCAGCTGATTTGTACTAACTTTTGGGATATCATGGAAAGAGAAATAAATGCTTGATTTTGAGGTTTCCTGCAGCCAAATATAATAGTGCTATGATAACAATGCTCAATGCAATTAACATAATTACATTATGTGCAGAGACTCCCCAGGAATGTTTTCTGTGAGTTTTAGAGAAAGAAAGCTCTATCCATTGATAAAAAGTCTAAGTTATTCATGCTAATGTGAAGAGCTGTGAAGCTGGCTACAAAGGACTGAAAAATAAATTTGATAATAAAATCTGATTTCAACTGTTTCATAGAGCTTTACTTCTGCAAATAGCGTCATAGTACTTTGGCATTTAAAATGTAACCTCAGAAGTATTTGGGGCCCATTTAAAGATGCAAATCAATTGGATATGTATGTATATGAAGAAATGGAGTGTAAGGCTAAATGATTTGTGTGTTAGAGGCAGGCCTGGGTGCTTTGTAAATACATGCATACTAAAAACTAGAACTCTTGGTTCCAAAATGATACCCTTTATTAGACCAACTGGACTAATTGGTCAAGTTGCTCTAATAAAAATCATTTTGAAACCAGGAATTCTAGTTTTTTGGATGTCTTTTTGTCTCAGACCAACACATCTACCAAGTACACCCTTGTAAATACATACTGTACTTAACAAATTCCCTGCTACTGCAGAGGCACAAGATGTTGATAATGCCCTTGTTTTACATGCTTTGCCTAGCAGGAAAACTAGACAGACCTCCTAAATATCTGTCAGAGGTAGACAGGATTCATTCAAGATCAGGCTGTGCAGGCTTGATTCCCAGCAGTGATGTCAGCCATGTCCCTTGCTGATCAGTCAGTGGATAGCTGTGTAGCATAGCACATTGCTGTATCTATGGCTGTGTTCCATTTTCAGAGTGCTAGGTTTCGTTTTGTCTGTATTGTTCTATGCAAAATTTTAGGGCACTTCTCTGATAGTATGATGTAATCTCTTCCTTGCACACTATTACACTTTGCACACTGGAGCAAAAAGCACAATCTCTCCTCTGCCTCAATGGCTAAACAGTTGCTTCTCCCTAGATTTGTACCTTCTGGTTTCATCAGCTAGATTGTGGTTGCTGGTTTGATATTTGGTAAGACTGTTTTACCTCATTCTAGTGAGAAGGCAACATAAGAATTTTTCTGTGCAGGGATCCATGGCAATATGGCTCTTTGCTAGATTTGATTTGTTTGTGCCAGTGTTTTGTGTCCTGGTGCTTTGGATAATGGTTTAAATCCTGAAGCCGTTCTTCACTTGTTTACCAGAATTACAGCTGCAATATCATAAAAAATATCTTGCAGAGCCTTTGTCTGATATGGAACCCAGTCTGAATTTCTGCAGTGAGTTGTTTATGATAATGCTCAAACAGGTAATATTTTGAGTATGATTAATCTCCATGTCACCAAGACACTATTACTTTGATTGTTTCATGAAATATCTTGGTTTTTGCTTTCCCCTGATTGACCTCTTGAACCTATATAAGATAATGAATTTCTATATGGTTTCTCTAGAGACCAACTTGCATAGATAGTGGTATGATTAGGTAACAGAAAACACCAATAATTTTATTAGAGTCCCTTTGTGAAAATATTGGGTTTAGAAACTGTCACAGTAAAGACAGTAGGGAACTGTGGGGTTTTTTTGTTGAGGGTTGCTCTAAGTCTACATCTGTATATAGCTACCTCTTTCTTAAAGGCCCCTTTTGGCATATTTACTTTGATCTTTTTTCTACTCCTTATTTTGGTATAGGTATTTATTAAAATCATGTTTTCTTAACAGTTTCAGTTTGTTCCAATTAGCACTCTATGCTAAAAGCAAGACTAAATTCAAAACCCTCAAAAAGCCCCTAAAAACAAATATAATATAGGCAAAAATCTTACCACATTTTTTTTGCATATTTGAAAATGTAGAATCAAGATGTGGCCTTGGTTCATTGCTCTAGAATAGTAGTCACCAACCAGTCGATTGTGAAAAGAGCACATGCATGCACATGTGCCCACCCTCCCCAGCCCAGCAAATCAGTTGGTGTGGGAGAGATGGAGAGGAGGCCCAGGGGACACATGCAGCAGGGCTTGGGGTGCAAAGCCCAGTCCACAGCCATAGCCGCCTCTGCTGTGCACAGATTGGGGAGGCACGTGACCCTCCAAATGCGGGGCAGTGCCGGTGGCCATAGGTAGGAAGTGGGGGCAAGCCCTGCACAGCTGGGGTGGGGTGGGGTGGGCAACAGGGACGCAAATGGCTCATCTTGGGGGTGCGGTGAGGGGAGGCATGCAGCCCAGGAAGGCAGGGGGGGTATGTGCCCCCAGATCTGCACATGGGGCAAAGCGGGCTGGGGCTGAGGCAGTGCTGGGCTCATCCTGGCTGGGATGCACTCAGGCCAGGCAGCTGCAGCAGTGGCACTGGGGGCAAGACCATGGGGGGGGGCGTAGCCCCTCCAACCCTCACTCCCAGCACCACTGCCAAGTGCAGCATGGGCCAAGCCCAATGGGAAAACCCCAACACAGCCTTTCCCTCCCCTCGAGGACATGAGGGCTGGGGGCTGGTGTGCGTGGGTGAGGGTGAACTGCAGCTGCAGGCTGGAAGGCTGATTTGGGCTTTTCCCAGTGGGCCTGGCCTGTGCTGACCTCAGCACAGATGGTGGTGGCACTGGGAGTGGAGATGCCTCCCTCCCTGTGGCCCTGCTCCCAGAGCCACAGACACCCAGCCTAAGTGCAGCCCAGCTGGGAAAAGCCCAGCACTGCCCCAGCCTCAGCCTGCCCCATATGCAGATGTGGGGGTACACATCCCCTTCCTGCACCCCCCAGATGAGCCGCTCATGACTCTTTCCCCTGCCCCGTCCCATCTGTGCAGGGCTTGCCCCTCCCACACCACCATTGGGGGGGAGGCAGTCATCGAGGCCCCAGTGGTGAGGGAGGGAGTAGGGTAGGGCTGGGGCCTCGATCTTCCCCTCACCACAGACTTACCTGCTGGGTGGGGGGGGGTAGGTCTTTGGTTCCTCTTAAATTCTAAAAGTGATCTCTGACTTAAAAATGTTGGAGACCACTGCTCTAGAAGAAAGTTTAGTTTTCATGGACCATACTTTGATTTATCAGATACCATATAAGTCTTTGGTTGAAGATGCCATGAAGTTTGCCAGTGTTGCTAGTGTAAAGATACCTCTTTGGCTTGAAAGGTATTTGCCCAATTGTGTATAGTGTAGTTATTCCCACTAAACAAGGAAGTATCCATGTTGGAGGATGAGGTTATTTAATGGAGAAAGGTCTCTTTGAATATATTCAGGTTTGTGTTTTAGTATCCAATCTGATGTCTTATTTGGCTACATGGTTTACTAGACATGTGTGTGAGTTTATGAAAGTTTTCCTTTTTTTGATTCTGGATTATAATGGAAGGGATAGTAGTTTTTAATGGTTCCTTCAAGAGCTGCTGCTTTTTCTAATGATGCTTTTTTGGGTCTTTTGTCAGATACCTGGGTTAGGTTTCTTTCTATAAACCATAGAAATATTCTGACTAGATTTCACCATCCTTTGTTGCTGGGATTTGTCTCTGATTATTTGGCCAAAGTTCCTTCCAGAAAGAACTGGCACAAATAGAGGACATGATGGACACTAATTTTCCCCCATATGTACTCTTATTTTATATGGGAGGATTGACTTGCTGTTCCTGGCAGGTCATGGGTGGGAGGAAAAATTGAGGCTAAATTGAAAGGAACTGAAACAAAAGGAGAAAAAGCAATCCCTGTTGCCATTGCCAAGAGAGGCAATCACTGCCGCCTAATAAATACATCTGCAAAACTGCTACATCTCTAAACTCAAAGGAATCTGCTAACTGAGTGGAAGACTGTTCTTGCCTAACCAAATTGTATAGAATCAGCCTTTTGCCTGCTAAAATCTGCTGTCTTCCTCAATGGGCAAAGATCACTCTTATACAGGAGGTCAAAGGCAAACTGTCCCTTGAACCTCATTTAAAGGAATTTAATGGTGCATAAAGTTACTTTGGGATGTGAATGGCCATGTGTGATCATGGCCTAACTAGTCATTAAGCACTACTCACAACTTTTATTTATCTAACTGATGGGTTTGTGTCAGTGGCGATGCATAGGGATGCATGGGGGTGCACATGCACTCCCTGAGAGCACTACTGCACCCCCTCACAGCCAGCATCCCCTGCTTAGATGGCAGGTGGTAGGGGCAGGTAGAAGTACTGTACTCCCCCTGTGAGTTCTAGCCGGGGTGGAAAGGGCACCAGGAGAAGTGCCACTGGTACTTCCAGATGCGTCCCTGGCCCTTCTGGGCATGCCACTGGCACTTCCAGGCAGCATTCCTTCTTAGAGTGAGCTTAGAGGGAATGCTGCTTCTGGGTTGGCACATGCGACCGGCTGTGGGGGGACTCTCCCCCGCCCCCCCCCTCCCCGTTGCTGACTGGCCACTGAGGGGGGCAAGTGCCCCCTCTGAATCAGGAGGCACCAGTCACCCATGGTTTGTATAGATTAGAAGTTGTAACAATAACCACCAACTTGGTTATGAGCGTGAAAGATAGAGCCTTATTAATTCAGAAGTCAAAATCTCAGACTGAGTCATTTGAATGACCTGTAATTCAAAAACAATTTATCCCACTTCCTTAAAAACAGATCCAATACTTGTCTGCCCAGATTCATTTTTCCTAAGGTATGCATACACACACACACACACACACACGCACACACACAATATATATATAGAGAGAGAGAGAGAGAGCAGAAACCAACATTCCATAGTAATGGCCCAATGTATCTTTAATCATCATTTCATTATTAATATTGGTTACCGTTGTTGGCTTGGAGATGGCTGCCAGACATATGTATTGCTACTTTCATTTACTGCTGCTGCTTAATAATGTACCTCATACAATTAGAATGATAATCAGTGATTTGTGGCAGTTCTGTTCTCATTGATCTTGCTTGTTGAGGAGTTTATAGAAGTAACAATATTAACAAATTAATTGTATGCTGAATGAGCTAAAGAGATTATTAAGCATCTGGGGGGTTTTTAATCCAATGATAGCTGTATTCCATAGTGCACATTACCACAATTGTCTATAGCTGAAGAAAGCTTTGGAGTCTTGCACTTGCAGCACATCTTTAAAGGCTGGTCCCAATCCCTCTTTGCTTCTGCAACCCTATTACTACTGGAAGGAGGTCTATATCTTTAAAACATAGCATCCCTTTATACTTTTTCACATCATTTCTCCCACCTGGTCTTATCTATATCCTGATGTTTACTCAGTTGTTCACAGCTTGTATAAGCTCCCCTACTTTTCATTAAGTTAAATCAATTCCTAAGTATTTATCCCTTTAATGGGAAAGCACAAGCATAATTAATCCAGAAACTACTCACATAGACATAAGAATCTGTTAAATGGCTCCTGTCAGTTTCAGGATGATTTTTAAATGGGATTTAGGGAGAGATTTCTGCATTTCATTTCCTTGGATCTGTTTTCTAAATTGTTCAGATTAAGCCAGCACACGTTTACCCAGGTCCATAATAATTAGGGTAGTTTGAAAGCTCTTCCTTTGATTTTATAGACAAGGAATATGCTTTGAAGGCATTCTGATCTGATTTATGATTGGTATTTAAGATAATTGTTCTGTGCACTTAATTTTTATGATCATGCATGGTAAAATGTACTGAGCACACACCATAGTAAATGTTTATATCATTCTATTAGTCCATATTTTTAATGCTCAAAATTATTAGACTGCAAACTGCAAAGCTGTTTACCAAGATGCACAAGCACCTCACAAACATTAATTTATCAATTTCTTTGGCACTTCAGTGTGGTAGGGAACTGCTATTGCTGTTTGCAAGTGAGAAACTAAGTTGCACATGGCTTTAGACTTCACTACTTTGCACCTTATTTGGCCATTTCCAGATGTGCAAAGTGGTTGTATACGCTGTCTCTAGGTAATATTTTACACCCACAGTTGCAAGAGGGGAAAGGCAGTGGAGGAAGACCCAGGAATTCACATGATTTGCTCCATGTCACTCAGATAGCCTCTTGTAAAGCCAGAAGTTATACCAGAGTTTCCTGATTCCCAGCCAGATATTTTGACCATAAGCCAATTCTTCACATGGAGCCCCTTCTGAAATTCTAAGCTAACTGTGTTTTAGATGAGAACAACAAAGATCACTCAAGAGTCACTGCATTTTTAAAAGGGTGTGGTTATTTTTCCATTTTGTGGTAGTAGAGATCAGTTCTAAGGTAAGATATTTCCAAAATTCATATAAACTCCTATAAAGCCAGTTCTACAATTACAAACTTTTGCTGAAATAGCTGTCAGTCAAGCATGTGAAAAAAAATCATATCTTAACTGACATTACCTCTGCTAGGGAGAACCTCCCCTCTGTTTCTTCTCCCTCCCCCTGGCCATGCAAACTCAATTTACACCGGCAAAACCCCCAGTCCTTTAGCTATACCAATACTTGCAAAGCCTTTTTGACTGACTTGAGTGACCTGAGCAATTCTGGATTACAACCTAATGATACTGTTCCTGAAAAACATGATAGAATGTGTAATAATTAAGAGCTAGAGCTATTTATAGTTGCAAATAGGGATAAGTGTTGGGTGTCATACCCTTCACTAAGTTTGAGTGAACCTCAAGACCATTCTTGTAGCACATGGAGAGACAGGATGAGACTATTCTTATTCCAGCCCACTTGCACTGGTCCAGGTGCAGACAATGAAGGAGAACTGGAGAGGAGCCCTGAGTCTCATCCCAGGAGTTCTCCATGGACCCTTCACTGCATGCCTTGACAGAGCAAATATACCAGTGACAGAAGGGGAAGGTGCCTTAGGGCAGTGGTTTGCAAATTTCCAAAAGTCACGGAACCCTTTTATATCACTTCTGTCATAGACCCCTGTATCCCTGGCTTTGCAGGCCATATGAGTAGATTCAGAGCCAAGTGACCTGGCCTGGCAATGGAGGTGTACTTCCTCCTGGCACACTCAAGCATTACTCGTAATCTCTTTGCCAAACCCCTGATGACCTGTCATGGAACTCTGCGATTCTGCAGAGCACAGCTTGAAAACCACTGCTGTAGGGCTGACTGCTGTGAATGCCCAAGCAAGTGAGAAGAATGAATGCAAGCTGCCTCCAGGGCTGCTCCAATTCAGCCCAGGAGATGCTCCTGTTCTCAGCCAGGCTCTATTGTAATGCCCACTCTGACCACCCCCTGCACCTCCCCAAATATCTCTAACTGGATTGCACCTACTCTGCTGTGGTTCTTGGAGACATGAACACAATGTTCATAAAGACAACAGGCTGTGTACCTCTGCGTACTTTCCTTTCAAAGCTCATCCTACATGCTAACTGGTAGGAATAACTGTGCTCCTACAAAGTACAGTAAAAGCTGTGTTATTCAGCACTTCATTAACTGGCATGCTCTATTAACTGGCATGCCGGTCAATGGGGCAAAAGTGAAACCAGAAGTCCCACTTCTCGTTTCACCGAGTCCCACTTTGGGCCATGGCTAGAGCAAAGCAGCCTGCGTGGCCCCCCCCCCGTCCCCTGGCATACTGACACCAGGGGAGGGTGGGGTGGTGCAATGCCTGTCCCCCAGCACACTGATACACTGGACATGGTGGGAGAGGCAGCGACCCAACCAGTCAAAGACACCTCTCAGGTAACCAACATGTTTGGTTATCTGGTGCCCCCCAGCCCCCATGGGTGCCAGATAACAGAGCTTTTGCTGTAGCACAGTTTTGAAATGCAGTCAGGGCTTCCTTTTCCTCAACCCTTGCCCAGAACTTGTCACCATGTGCTCACCCTCCACCCCAGTGATTTTGCCAGGTCAGGTCTGATATGCATGAAGGCAAAGGAGCAGCAAATCATCCTACATCAATTTGCCTCCAACAATTACCACAGTTAGTGGCTCAATGTCCTGTACAGCAAAAGCGGTGTTAACCAGCATCTTACAAGCCAGCATGCTCTGTTAACTGACATGCTGGCTTGTAAGGGCTTGTAAGAGAAAAGTGAAACTGGAAGTGCCCACCGTGGCCCTTCTGGTTTTGCAGGACCTCTATGGCCTGGAGGAAAGCAGAATGTGCTGCCAAGCCCCCATGGCCTGGGGCATAGCTGGCTGTGTGAGTCCCCCCTCCCTGTCCCTCGGGGCCCATGGGCCCGCAGGAGGAGTGGCGATGTGGCGGGAAGCGCGGCAACACCCCAGATGCGGTGGGACACGCAGCAGCCCGATCAGGCAAAGACGCCTGTTCAGGCCACTCCGTTATCCAGCATATTTTATTATCTGGCACCCTCCATTCCCCATGGGTGCTGAATAACAAACCTTTTAGTATGTTGCCATGAATAGAGAAACCATGCATAAGCATCCCAGACAAATCCTGACCCTCTGGGCTTCATCTTGCTGTCCTCTCACCTAACAGCTACTAAGAGCATATGGCTGTCAGTGGGACTTTCCTACAGAAGACAGCAATCCCATCACTGACCTGCCAGCATTTGAAAGCAGGGTCTGTGGAGGTTAGAGAAAAGAAATGGGACTTGCCCACTCTCCATAAAAAAAATCAACCAGCTAACAGGATTCTAGAGCTGGGACTTGGGGAAGTTAACACATAAGGGAATTAAGTTGTTGCCTCTCTTTGTTACCAGAGGTGATGTGTGTCCCCAACAGACTGCAGTGGACAAACACCCCATGGCTCTGGCTGGCTTACTTGTAGCGGAACTCATCGAGCATGCGCTGCGCATCCTTCTCCTCACGCTCCAGTTTGGCCCGGTCAGTTGACAGCTCACGAATGCGCTGGCGATTGAACTCGATCTGTCCGGCAAATGCCTCCTCCAAGCCCGCTAGCTCGTCTATGCGTTGAAAGGTCTCCAGCTGCTTGCGTAACATGGAATTGCGCTGTTCAAGCACCCGGGCCCGATTGATATAGTTAGCAAATCTCTCATTGAGATCCTGTAGGTTTTCCAGGCCTTGGGCCTGAGCCAGGCTGTCAAAGTCTGAGGAGCCTGGTAGTTCATCATAGGCATCTGATCGTTCGTACTTCTCCTTCCGCACTTCACGCAGGTAGCTGCTCCTGTACATGGTTTTGGAGATCTGCAGTTCCAAGGTCCCCACTTGTGTATGTCCCTGTGTCTTCGATTTGGATCTGGAATATGTTTGGGGGATTTGAGGAAGAGAAACAGAAGATAATCCCCCTGCACAAACTATTATGACTTATCTCTGTGGAGGCTTGTGGAACTGCCTGCCACCCAACTGCAGCAAATTAAATTAAATCATATAGCCCCGCCTCACCCTGCCCTCTTTCCAGACACTGTCAGCAGTTTGGGGGTTTGCTTTCTTTCATTCTGCGCATTGTGATTCTGTGTGTCCAGAATAAAAGAGAGCAATATCCAGCTTTCGCTCAGCAGATTAAAACATTATACAGAGAGAACAAAACAAATTCAAGGATAAGCTCAAAGCATTTAATAGGGGGGTTGTTTTTTTTGTTGGCTATTGACAGTACACGGAATCCTTTTGCCAACTCAGGGTTTTGACATGAGAGGATGAAAAAGAGTCATTTTTGCCCGTTTTAATTTTTTTCCTGTCATTGCTTGTGAATGAGCATGTAGGTATGTATGGCATGGTAGAGGAAGAAAGCCCCATATCAGCTAGTTATCCTTCCATGAGGGATGAATAGATTTGTCCCATTTCTTTTCTCTCTTTCCTGTTGAAAAGGACTCTGGGCTTCCAGAAACATTCTTGATACTACAACAAAGGCTTCTGATACAGCAGAACTGTCAGTAACACTTCAGATGGAAGCCACTCTTTCATATGTGGGAAAATCTACTTTAGATACTCAGACCACACACATGAGGTCTGTAATCAACAATTAGGTATCCTAATAACTGTACCTATGGCTAAGTACATGTATGAGCACTCAGGTGGATGGAAGTAACATGGGTTCTAAAATATTCCTATTTCTATATGAATAAACACATTTGATTTTATAGTTAGAAGCATCAGGTCTTCAGGGTTTTGCTTAGACATGTAGAACACTCCAAACGTATTATATTTGATTAGTTCCTTTGTTCCTCTCTCTCGCTAATGTATCACACCTCTGTTCTTGGGTGCTGAGCACTTCAAAATCTGTCTACACATGAGGGCAAGTGTAACCCTTCTGCCAGGCAATTTGAGGCCTGGCTTCAAATGCTGGAAGTTTAGGCTCAAGCCCCCACCCAGATACCTGGCAAATAATTACCTTACTGGATGTCCTAAAAGAATAAGTTCCACATGCACAAGCAATTTTGTATATATATCTCCATTTATTAAAAGTAGGGTACCCCAAGGGAAGACAAAATCTAATGGTCACAAACTGCTGAAAGACCATTTTAGACTGGATATAAGGAAAAACTTCTTTACTGTCTGAGTCTCCAGAGTCTGGAATAAACTCCCCCCAGAAGTGGTGCAAGCACCTACTCTGAATACCTTTAAGAAATACTTGGATGCTTATCTTGCTGGGGTGATTTGACTCCAGCTGACTTCCTGCCCCTTGGGCAGGGGCTGGACCTGATGATCTTGCAAGGTCCCTTCCAGTCACGGTTCCCTCTAAGCTGCGCACATGTGCGCACAATCAAAAATGTTGCTGCGCAGTAACTTTTTAATGCTGTGCACCAGGGCTGGTGCCAGACACTTACTGCTTGGCTGCATAGAGGCTGCTCCATTCCACTTTGCTCCTCACCGGCATTTCCGCAGGGAGAGAGAACACAGCCCCGACCAGAGCAGCCCATGAGGGGCTGAGCCACTGATCAGTGGGCAATCATTGCCCTTGCCCCTTCCTCCTCCATGCCTGCAATGTGGAGCAGGCAGCGGCTCCTCCCTGAGGCAAGGCAGGGGCGGGGACCAAGTTGGGCACCGCACGGGCTCCACTGGCTCCAGGGTCCCCAGTCCCTTCAGGCAAGCTTCACCCCAAGCCCTGCTGGCTTCACCCTAATCTTAGCTTTCATCCCCGTGCTGCAAGCCCCACAGGTCCCATGCCAAAGCCCGGCAGTCCCACAGGTCTTCTGCACTCTGCCACTCCCTGCCTCCTGCTGATCGCTGCAGCCTTTGAAAGCGATGCCATGTGCCTCGCTGCCTGATCTGCCCATCGGAGGGATGCACATGGTGCCATGCCACTTTCAAAGGCTGCAGTGAGGCACAGAGGTGGGGAGCAGGCAGTGCAACCTGCATGTGGGTCCAAGAGACATGACAGGGAGGTACACACACTTCATGTAACAAAGGTACTGGAGATGAAGTCAGCTCTTTGGTAACTGAAGACAGAGAACTCAAATGCTTGCCCATATTTAAGTATTAATTAAGTCTTAATCCTGGCCACACTGACATGATTACAAGGTAGCATGTAGGTATTACAGCTAGTTTCTTCTATTATTTACAACAATGCAAATTAAAAGCAGAATTGGGCCTTTAAAGAAAAATATCTAACAAGATAATAAATAGACTGAGATGAATATTAAAGAATGCATTTGGTACGCAGTGTAATATTAAACATTAAAGGAGGAAGCAGGACCAATTCCGGAATGGACCGAAGCAGCATGCTCACAGACCAAAGCAGCGCGCTCACGGGCTGAAGCGGGGCGCTCATGGATCGCTACACATTACAGGGAACATTGCTTCCAATCCTAATGTCTATGATATCTTTGAAATCTCTCTCTCTCTCTAAATATATATATCTATATAGATATAGATATATATATAAATATAAAGATATAAATATATCTAAATACATAGCTATATATATATCTATATATATCTATATATCTCCCCAAGTCGTCCTCTCAAAGGAATATGTGTGTGTGTGTATGTGTGTGTATTTATTTATTTATTTATAAATAAATAAACACACACACACACACAAACTAGCAAATTGCCGGTCAAGAATGATGGGGGGCAGGGGGAGCTGCTGCCGCTGCCACCCACTGCCCTGTGCTGCCACCACTCCATGTCCGGTCCTGTGCCACGCCCCCTGCTCTTCATCCAGCCCTGTGCCACCCTCCACCCCTGCTCCATGTCTGGCCCTACACTGCCACTGCTCTGTGCCGCCACCACCTCCCAGAGTGGGGGAAGGGAGAGTTTGCATGCAGCTGCATGCGGAGCAGCAGCAGCACAGGGAAGTGGATGGCAGCAGCGTCTGCTGTGTGCAAGTTTCACCCCTGCCTCCCCACTCCTGGGAGGTGGCAGCGGCACAGGGTGGTGGGTTGTGGTACTCCATCCCCATCCGCCTCGCCTGTCATTCTTGATGGGTGTTCTAGATGCAGCATTGGCTGGAGCCATGCCCCTCATGGAACACCTAAATCAGAGAGAGATTTTCACAACTGCTTTGAAGCCAAAATGCAGCTGGGGTGCTGAGTTCTCCAGGACAGCTGGCTGGGTTATTCTTATGTGAAAGCAGAAGCTGATCACTTCTGAAAATATGCTCGTTAGTTTGTAAGCACCTTGCAGGAAGGGTGTGCTCTTTGATTGCTGCAGCACACATATTGTACAGCACCATATACACTATTGATCAGACATGGGAATTAACTAGCTAATTGACTAGTTAACTTTAACTAGTTAAATTTTTCAGCTGTCAACTTTTAACTTTAACTAGTTAAAAAAAAGGGTTAACATTATTTTTTTTTAAAGTATAAGTTAAAAGTTTTAAAAAATTGAAATCTGGCTTTCCCAGAGATTTTCCTGACGCAGCCACTCTCTAGGACTTGAATGGTATGATATTTTATTTATTTATTGAAACTCTAGGACTTCTTTTTTTGAGAGCCAAAGAGTAGTGTGCCTTCCTATGAAATATGGTCTCTGAAGAACTACAAGTCTCAGAGTTCCTTAGTTCATGCTGGCATTTTCTGAGCTTTCACAGAAGTCAACAGGGCAGCCAGTTGGCTGCAGGAGAGGGAACAAGCACAAGCAAGCAGAGACATTGATCCCAGTAAGAGTGGGAGCAAGTAGTGAGGGTGAAGCAGGTGATGACTTTTTTAATTTTAATGAAGATCAGACCCAGCAGTCCAGGGCCCAAGAAATTGAGCATTACTTCTCATCTGTGAAAAACTTATCTGAAATGTCACCTACTATGAAACACCTATTAATCCATTATAACACAAGCATTCCCTCATCTGTCCATGTACAGTGATTGTTCAGTAGTGCGGGCATAGTTTTGCAAGACAGAAGAGGAAAATTGTCAGATGTAAATTTTGAAATGCAGGTTTTGCTGAAGTTCAATAAGCATGTTTAAACAGTTTCTGCTATGCAACTGAACTTTCTTTTTCTTATTGAAACTGATTTTCTCATTTCAGTCTAATTTTGATTTTCAGACACTTTCATTATTTCTAATTTAAATGTATATCATACCCTGTTGTTACCTTTTGAGCAATAAAAAATGTAGCAATGGAGGTTTTCTTTGAAAACAGCTTTCATTTGTCACCTGGCTATGAATACCTTCTTTCTGTTATTCTGGTATACCTATATGATGCATTGACTTTTACAAACTACTTCACATAGAGAGGGTGAGAAGGATCTAACATTACATAGGTATTGGTAAATTGTTATTCTGAAAGCTGTATTACAAGTATAACATTGTTCTCAGGTAAAGCAGGGTGAGTTCTGAGTAAATTAGTGTGCTTCTGTGGGCTTATGAAAAAGAAACCCACTCATTGCATTTGAAAATGAAAAATGATGCTAAGAGGCAATTCACCGTGTTTCACACATTTCTCACGAATCAACTGAATTTTTAATTAGGTACTCTCTTTTTAACTTACCTTTTAACTAGTTGAAAGTAGAAATATTTAACTTTTAACTTAACTCAAGTTAATTTTAAAGGCTGCTAACTTTTAACTTTAACTAGTTACACGTTTCATAAGCTTTTCCCATGACTGCTATTGATATTATGTAAACAATTACACAGGCCATGATTTTCAGAAAGGCCAAACAAAGGGAGCAGTCACTCGTTGGCATCTTTAAACACCGGGCTCATTTGTTAATGCTGAGCACCAGGCATTGATTTCTCTGCAGCGCCAGCATGCTGCAGGTGTCTTTTATATACATTTATTTGAGCTGGACAAGGATTTCTAGAAGATCCGTTAGGTACTCCCTGAGCTGCTGTGGAGGTGGGTCTTTGGGAGAGATCACAACAAGTGGAGTTTGGTGTTTTGTGGACTATATCATTTTGTTGTTGTAACTTTATAGTAGGGGGTTGTTGTAGTAGCATTAGACTGTGGGTGGATGGTCCTTTTATTTTATTTTGTTTCAACAACAATAACAGCAAATGTTCAGTAATACATGCCCACTGGCTCCGTGGGCAGACAATTCACTAAAATGTGCCATTAGAAGAAGTGCTGATTCTGTACCAAAGAGGAGTTATCTGCCCTTCATGTTAATACAAAAAAAAGAGATCACTAGGGTATTTTTGACTGTCATAGGCACATCGGATAGAGGTGAATTTTTCAACTGAATCTATTTATTCCAAAAAGAGGGCTATCTCCAGGAGGTACCATTGCAGTACTGATTGTTCAAAGCAATTTTTTGTGGTATAAACCTCTACAACATGTTTAACTACAGACATCAGATTTCATCTTTGCGTATGTAAGTTAATTTAATTGATTGATTTTCAAACAAATTTCCTGAATACAAAGGACATAGTATAGACCAGACTCAAAAGGACAGTTCTGTGCTGGTTGAATTTCACAAAGCTTCTAGTTTGAAGTGAAAGCCAGTTTACATGATCAAGGACCTGCCTCTGTGGATTCAATCTTCACTTATATAAGTGACTCCATTCTGCTTTATAACCAAGGAACACTTAGCTGTCTAGAGACATGCAGGTACATAAGTAGATGCATAAGAAATGGGGTGCAAAGGGCAGAGCGTGATCATTTCACACACAAATTGGTATAACTCTAGAACAGGTAATGGAGCAATGTACACAATATACACAAGTTGAGGATCTGCCTCTCTCTGTGTTACAGTATTTCATGTTGCTACAGTTCTAGAATTCCCTCTATTTAAAACAGGTAGCAACACAAAGGCCATGGAGAATTAGTCAGCACTTCATGTGATGCCTTGTTTTTAACAGTACTTCTTGTTAGTCCCTAACAAAGGCATCATCCACCCTGCTCTTCTTTTTCATAGAAGACTCTAAAACTCTGAAAGGTCATTGTATACGTGGTCCTGAATAAAACATGTGACAAGTAGCCACCTAAATGCTTGTAAAACCTGACTCTGCTGGGTAGTAATGCATTACATCTCTATCTTTTTTGATCAATCACTTGTAGAATTCTACAGGGTAGAATTCTAAAGACAAGCTACTTGTATCTTTCCTTTGTCCCCAAATTATTCATTCTGAGTCCCCTAATGAAAGCTGTAAGCAAACTGCTTTATAAGGTAAAATGCTACATGAGTTCATTATAATGGCCCCAAAACAAGTGTATAACAAGTGCTGTCCATTCCAATAAATACCTTTTGAACCTGTATGTAATGTTTGAACTCTTGAACTCTAACACTGCCTTTGTCTTTAACTCTACATTAGCATTTTCTTTACAGAAACATCTATCTGCCTGCAAGCCTTCTCACTCAGTAAAGCCAACACAATTTCTTCTGCTAAATGAAACAATTATTTTTAATTTAGTTTATGTTACAAAATCTTGCTGGTGCAAGCTGTCCCATCCTGTACTCAAGATTTGTATTTTCTTCAGTACTGAGGCTCATGACAAAAGCCAGTCAAGCCATATTTCATCCTTTGAGCAATTTATACTGCTTCTGCATTAAAGTGCATTGGAAATTTTCCACAAGGAGTCTGAAGTGCACTGGGCTTTTGCTATGCTACAAAATACAGCAGGACAAACTGTAACATGATTTATATCCTCTGCATTCTCAGTGGAATCAAGCAAACCTAATCAGTACAGAATTGGGCCCTGTGTATCAGTTAACAGCAGATACTATCAAAGACTGGGCCTGGAAAGGACTGCTTTGCATTTAGGCTGCAGAGACTGGCTCCTGGGGAAGTGCAGCGGGGGATGGCTCAGTGGTTTTGGACTTTCTGTAGCCTGCACCAGGGAGAGAAGAACAAACAGGTGGGTAAGCACCCATCCCACTCAGGCATCAAGTGGAGAGCCACATGTCCCAAGCACAGCAGCGGTGACTCCCAGTGCACTGGTTATGGTTGTACTGATGTGTAGCTATTAGCAAAATATGTTACATAAATACCACCAGAGGGCTGTAGTACTACAGTAAGGGTTTGCTAAAATGTTGTTAAAGACTAAGAACCAGAGGTCTTTCACCTACACAAGGCATATGTACAACTCCACTGATGCAGTGAAGTTACTCCTGACTTACACCAGTTGCAGAAGAGGGACCCCCTACCCTGTCATCAGCATGATGTAAAGTAGAGATACTTACATGTTATCACTAAATCTCACAGAATATATATTTGCTCTGTAAATAAACCAGGTACGTTCCTTCATATTTATGATGCCTTGGAGGCATAACTCACCTGACTCTGAAGTAATTTTATAAAGCTCAACAGAGGAGTGAAATAGATATATGAATTTTCCATATAGGGCATAATAGAGTTAATAGCAGGGTCACCTCCAGCTTGCTTTATCTAGGACCAAATTAAGTGAATGTCACTATGGTTTTGCATATCAAAAGGGGAGTAGGGATGAAGACTATTGAATACTCTGTACAGATCACCACCTACTGTCAATTGAGACTGGTGTGGTGAAGCTGACCTACATTTCCTGATGAGAAGGACAAGGACTAGACAAGGACTACCCTCTTTATAGCAGGAATTTGTTTATGTGATGGTAATGCATGGGTGGTCTAGACTAATTATTTAGTGGTCTAGATTAATTATTTCTGTAGACTAATTATTTAGTCTAGAGAAGAGAAGACTGAGAGGGGATTTAGCAGCAAGCTTCAATTACCTGAAGGGTGGCTCCAAAGAGGATGGAGCTGGACTGTTCTCAGTGGTGGCAATTGACAAAACTAGGAGCAATGGTCTCAAGTTGCAGCAAGGGAAGTTTAGGTTAGATATTAGGGAAAACTTTCTCACTAGGAGGGTAGTAAAACACTGGAACAGGTGATCCAGAGAGATTGTGGAATCTCCACCCTTGGAGGTTTTGAAGACCCAGCTAGACAAAGCCTTGGCTGGGATGACATAGTTGGGAATGGTCCTGCTTTGAGCAGGGGTTGGACTAGATGATCTCCTGAGGTCCCTTCAACCCTAATTTTCTATGATGGCTACAACTGCACAAGTAAAAATATATTTGGGCATAAGAATTGAAAGCTAACCTACACCAGCAATATAAAAGATGAAACAGAGAGCTGCCTCCAATGCCTGCATTAAACTGACACCTTCCATTATACCTTGTAGGAAGCCCTCAGCATCTTCCAGAACTGTAGTCCAAATCACATAAGAACAGCAGAATTCAGTGCTGTACTGTAGGACTACATTGTGGCTTTGCCATGAGTCTCTTGTACTGGGCAATTCCCCTTGGTGCCAGGTCCTGCAGTCCATAGCATCTTGAGCTGGCATGGCTTCTCTAATTAGCATACGGTGACCCCTTTTCAGGT
The DNA here is from genome assembly GCF_030867095.1 of Alligator mississippiensis. Taxonomy (NCBI): domain Eukaryota; kingdom Metazoa; phylum Chordata; order Crocodylia; family Alligatoridae; genus Alligator; species Alligator mississippiensis. The sequence continues at coordinate 217,892,946 of NC_081824.1, read as the reverse complement.
CTACCATCCACCTGTGGGGGGGGAGGGGGGCACTACTATGCATCTTCTACCCAATTATATCTGAGCAGGTTTAAGGATCAGATACTCTATGCAAGAGGAAAAGAAGGTTATATGCCCATTTTTACACACACAGATGCATTAACTTGATTTAAATTTGGCCCACAGATAGCAGCATATGTTTTCCTGTCATTGCAGGCCACTCTACAATCAATTTAGCTCGCAGATGGCACCATATATTTTTGATCATCGCAGAAGGTTCCATGAGGAATTATTTTATAGCAAAGCTTGGATGAGGAAGATAAAACATGAACAATTTCCAAAATCCTGAGTTCAATAAGCTGCTATTTGATAACTTCATTGACCATGCTGTGTTGAGATCTAAACCTTAACTGTATGTTGTTCAGTAAGCCACTCAGTCATTTGACCGCACAGCTGGGATTTTCTGCTTTAAAAATCTGTGCCAGAAAAAAAAATTATATTGAAGATGCTCACAGTATGATGTACTGTGTTCTTCAGGAAGAAAACTGCTATCAAGCTCTGAAGAACTGTGGGCTTCCACTGAAACTTTCTTTGCCTTCTCCCAACTCTGTGAAGTAAGTATCCCCAGTCCTTGCTGGGTATGTCTGGAAAAAAGCAAAACTGGCAATGTGAGAAGCAGGCTATGGTAACTGCCATGATTTTTTTTGTTTGTTGTTTGTTTCCTAAGGGCATTTGTACATGCCACAAGATTTCTCATTTTTGCCGCTGCAACTTCATTTGTACTTGCATGAGTGGGATTTCCCACCACTTTAAAAGTCTTTTCAGTGCGTTAAAGTAAAACTCCTTGGGCATGTTTTATTTTGTGGTGCCTCCACTTACGTCGCCCTACCTATGGATTTGTGGCATGCAAACACTAACCGACTCAAAGACTTGTAATTACTTTCTTTCATCACCAGGTGGCGGTGTGCTATTTCTGTAGTTCAGGCCTTTAGTCAGTAGGTGCCACTGTGCTGTTATTTGTTATTTGCTGGCTGCAGGCAGCCAGAAGGCAAGGTCCAAGGAGCATCTGTAGTAAAGTTACTCAGGTAGCAGAGAATAAAGACAATAAAGAGAAAGAAAGAAAGAGAGGAGCAACCATTCCCAGTTGTTTATTACCCTCTGCTATTGGTACCACCACCACTCCCAGCAATAGTCCTGTATGTGCTCCCCTCTCCCTGCACTCCACCAACACCTGCGCCCCCTGCCTGCTGTGCCCACCACAGTGTTCACCACTGCTGATGAGCACAGCAGCATCACCACTGCCAGCAGCATGGTAAGTTTGCAACTTGTTGGATTTGTGTTTGGAGTGTGACACCTTTTCTTAATACTTCAATATTTCTTATAATTGACTATTTCCGTTCATTCCAGAAACACGAGCAATAGTGCAGGTGGACGCTGCATGCCAGACCCATCCCCCTGGCTATGCAGTGTCCTGGGTGATATATAAGTAATATCAGAAATGTCCCACCGGCTGGGGGTATGGGGGGCTCTGGTCCAAAACCCTGTCCTCTTCTTTTTTCCTCTCCCTGTGAAGACTTTCCAGATTGGAAATCAAGAAGGATGAGTAAGGAAAAAAGCATCCAGAGTCCACCTACCCACCAGTAGAAGCAAGTTTGTTAAATAGTGCCTAGATATTGTAGAGATAGTGTATAGATATTCTATACGTATATAGGTATTGTATAGGTATTGTATAGGTGTATCGTAGGCCTGTGCGAATAGGCAGCTATTTGATTTGGCTTTGGATCTGGCTGATTCGGGTGCCAGTAATCTGATTCAGAGCTCCGGACAGGGTTTCCCGCTTCGATTTGGCCAAATCGGCTCCGATGCTTTGGAGCTGCTTCGGAGATTCAGCCATAAGATATAATGGGGAATCAATTAAATATCTACAACTTTGTTGGTTTTTTGTCTGATTTAGATGAAACTTTCAGGGTGCTCTGCTGAGAGCATACAGTCTTCCAAGCTTTAAGATGATAGGTACAGGGGCTTGGGGGAAACTGCACCCCAAATTCTTGAAAGCAAAACTCATGTCACTTGTATGTGTTACATCATGGGGGGTAAAAACTGCAGGCCTGGTAGCCCCTTGTGGGGCCACAAAGTCTTCCAAATTTTAAGGAGATAGGTGTGGGTGGGTAGGTCAGGAAAACTGCACCTCAAGCTGCTAACAGGAAAAATTTGTGACATAGATGATCCTGTGTGTGTTAATGTGCAGTGGGATGAAAGTTGCAGGGATGGTAGCCCCTGGTGAGGCCACAAAGCCTACTAAGTTTCAAGGTGATAGGTGCAGGGGGAGTCTGGCTTCTGGGGTCCCTGCGCCTCTGGCTGCTAACAGGCAAAACTCGTGACATGGGTGACACTGTGTGTGTTAAGGTGCAGTGGGGTGAAAACTGCACTCCTGCTAGCCCCTGCTGAGGCCACAAAGCCTGCCAGCTGTTAAGCAGATAGGTGCAGGGGGGTTCTGGGGCCCTGTACTGCTAGCTGCTGACAGACAAAACTCATGACAGGGGTGCTTGTGCAACTGACTGTCTGTCTTTGGACAGTTCATTGTCTGTATTGATTATTTCCTCTCCTTAGTCTGTGGTTTTGTAGGTGTTTATCCTTGCTAATTAACTCGTTACATTAGCTAGATACTGTGTATTGAGCTGGTCCCTGAGTGAATCATGATTGATTGGTAACTAGTAACACAGTAGTTTAGCAGCCAGGCCTGTAGTATTCCTATCCCTCCCTCCCCCCGTGCCCCAAGATAGACACAGTTGCACAAGCACCCATGTCATGAGTTTTGCCTGTCAGCAGCTAGAGGTGCAGGGCCCCAGAACCCAGAAGCCCTGCACCGATCTCCTCAACAGCTGGCAGGCTTTGTGGCCTTAGCAGGGGCCACCATCCCTGCAGCTTTCAACAGGCTGCGCCTTAACACACACAGTGTCACCCATGTCATGAGTTTTGCTTGTCCACAGCTTGAGGTGCAGTTTCCTCAAACTCCTGCTTCTATATCCTTGAAATTTGGCAGGCTTTGTGGCCTATGTAGGGGTTAGCATCCCTGCAGTTTTTACCCCTCTGTGGCTTAACACATACACGTGACATGAGTTTTGCTTTCAAGATTTTGGGGAAAATTTTCCCCAAACCCCTGCACCTATCTCCTTGAAATTTGTCAGGCTTTGTGTCCTTACCAGGGGCTAGCATCCCTGCAGTTTTCACCCCACTGTAGCTTAACACGTACACGTGACGTGAGTTCTGCTTTCAGGACTTTGAGGTGCAGTTTCCCAGAAACCCCTGCACATATCATGTTGAAGCTTGGCACAGGTCATGTTCTTAGCAGGGGCTACCACCTCTACAAGCTTCGTCCAAATCAGCCAAAAGACAACAAAATTATAGATATTTCATTGATTCCCCATTATACTCTATGGCTAAATCGCCGAATTGGCTCCGAATCTCTTCTGAAGCAGTTTGGAAGCTCTGAATTGATTCAGAAAGCCTAAAGCTTCCATCAATTTAATTCAGATTTGTAGATTTATCATCTGAATCATCTCCGAATCTGAATCATGATCCGAAGCTTTGCACAGCCCTAGTGCATCAGGATTGTAAATAAACAATGCTGGATAGTCACTGGGGAGGCAAATCCCAATTTATTTTACTTTTTGTCTATTTTCCTATTTTTACATTTTATTTATTCATAATTTTTAAAATTATTCCTTTTTTGATTTAAAAAAATCATATAAGTGCACCACATTTTTGCAATAAACATTTGAAATTGCATCTATATGTGTGGCATGCTTTCTTACATAGGCAGATTGGCATGCATGCCAGTCCATGCGGTTTGTGGGTGGGTGGGTTGGGAGACAATGTGATGACTGCACCCCTGCCTTCCGCCTCCCACCTCAGCGTGGGGATCCTTTGCTTGGGGACTTGAGTGATGGCAGTACTGAAAAGAGTTGAGGGTAGACTGTTATGGGAGGTCCAATGCTTTTTTTAGCCCAATTCCAATGTACAGCCATCCACCCCAGAACCCAACAGACCAGAAGAAAAAGGAACAAGCAGTAATATTAGGCCAGGCAGAGAAGAGCCTTCCTTAACATTTGGATGAAGGCAATTAGCAACTGTTTCTTGTGTAATGTTTGGCTTTTGTTTTTGCATCACCTCCAAAACACCCTCCCCCACAAAATGGGTGTCCCCACCACCAACATACAGTGTAGGTGGAGCAGTGCCCTTGGGGTCCCCATTGGGTGGGATCCCCAGTACACAATGAATACTAATCCACCTCGACACCACAAAGGCAACACCCACCCACCTGCCCAGTACTGGTGCTATTTTGCAAAAAGCTCCTCTGTGCTCAGGCTTTGCTAATAGTTTCATAAAAGACAGCAGTGAGTGAGACAATTCATTGTCTTTTACATAACAATCCATTAATGTTTTGACTGACCCTTTTATTTTTTTTCATTAAAAAATAAAACCAGGAGTAAAACCAGGAGTGTGAAAATTCACAGTCCATTCACAGTGCATTTCAGAGTATTCACTCTGAGAACCAAGACACCCACCCACCCACCCCTACAAGTCAAGGACAAAAAATAAAGCAGGGTGGGGTGCATCTGCCTTGGGCATGGACATATTGGGGGAAGGGAATGCAAACAAGTCAATAAAATTTTCATTAAATGACCGTATCTGGTGAATACTTTGCAAATGCAGCAAAAATAGTTTAAATCAATTGAAATGCTATTCAGATTGGTGAATCACAATAAATTGCAATGCTCTTTCCATTGGTAAATCACCATAATTTGAAATGTTATTCATGCAGAGCCAGGCCCTGGCCCTGAGACCTGACAGATTTTTTTGATTGGTGAATCACAATAAATTGGAATGCTATTCATGCATGTATGTGTATGAGAAAAGGTGGGACCTCCCTCACCTAAACTGTAATAAGCAGGCAGGCCCAGGCCCCAGCCCTGAGACCAAGCAAGAGCAAGTACAAATTCACAGATTTTTCAATTAGTCAATCACAATAAATTGAAATACTATTCCCATTGGTGAATCACAATAAATTGCAATGCTATTCATTATTCATGGATGTATGTACATGAGAAAAGGTGGGACCTCCCTCACCTGAACTCTAATAAGTAGGCAGGCCCAGGCCCTGGCTCTAACACCAAGCACAGTTGGTCCTTGGTGTCACAATAAACTCAAATGTTATTTTCATTGGATAATCACAATAGATTAAAATGAAGGGTTTGTGGCCAGTTATTTTTATTGGAAAATAACAATAGATTTAAATCTCATTAGGGAGGGTTGGAAGGCCCACCATGCAGTGAGTGGGGAAGCCAGGATGCGGCTTTTCATACATTTGAGCAAATGTTACAAGGTGGAGGGCTTGTTCATTTGCTGAGATGTGCTGAGTACCATTGGTAGTCAAGTGGTGAAGCATGAATGTAGTGTGAGTATGTGTGCATGCATGTATGTATGAATGTATGTATGTCTGTTGGTATGTTTTCAAACACTTAACCTGCTGAGGTTGCTTTGCTATCACAAAGCATGGAGGTATCAGTGTCTTGGAGAAACAAGGCCAAGAGTGTAGGTCTCACTCTGGCATACAAAACAAGCACTGCACCCTGAAATAAAATGCAGGACAGCTCTTTTTTTTCCTCAAACAGGACAAAGATAAAGACATTTGCAGTGCAGGAAAGAAAGTGGATCCTGACACCTGGCAAAGAAATGAGATGTGTAGTGCCTATCTATATAATAGATATTGTATAGATAGCATATACTTATTGTATGGGTATATAGGTATTGTACAGTTGTGTGGGTATTGTATAGATAGTTTTGATTCATAAATTTTGATTCACAGATTTTTGATTGGCAGATTTTTTATTGCTAAATCACAATAAATTATAGATTCATAGATGTAGGGTCAGAAGGCACCTAAGTAGATCTTCAAATCCGACCCCCTGACCTGGGCAGGAGAGAATACTGGGCTCATATGACCCAAGCTAGGTAATTGTCAAGCCTCCTCTTAAAGACCGCCAGGGTAGGAGCCAGCACCACTTCCCTTGGAAGTTGGTTGCAGATCCTAGCCGCCCTGACTGTGAAGTAGTGTCTTCTAATGTCCAGCCTGAACCTCAAACAACTTATGGCCATTATTCCTTGTTACTCTGGGAGGTGCTCGGGTGAACGGGGTCTCTCCCATTCCCCGCTGGTCCCTCCTGGTAAGTTTATAGACAGCCACCAGGTCCCCCCTCAGCCTTCTCTTGTGAAGGCTGAACAGGTTCAGGTCCCATAGCCTCTCCTCATAGGGTCTGCTCTGCTGTCCCCGGATCATGTGAGTGGCCCTCCTCTGGAGCCTCTTGATGCTGGCCACATTTCTCCTAAAGTACAGCACCCAGAACTGGATACAGTACTCCAACTGTGGACTGACCAGTAACATATAGAGGGGGAGGATCACCTTCTTGGCCCTACTTGTGATGCATCTGTGGATGCATGACAAAGTGCAGTTGGCCTTACTGACCGCATTGGTGGCCCATGTTCATTTTGGAATCAATAATGACTCCAAGATCTTTTTCTGCCACTGTGCTTTCGAGAAGGGAGTTTCCCAGCCTATACGTATGCTGCTGGTTCTTCCTGCCCAAGTGCAGTACCCTGCACTTGTCAGTATTGAATCCCATCCTATTCTCATTCACCCACCCCTGTAACCTGTCCAGGTCCAGCTGTATCCTGTCCCTCCCTTCTAGCATGCCCACCTCACCCCAAATCTTGGTGTTGTCAGTGAATTTGAACGGGGTGCTTTTTACCCCCTCGTCCAAGTCGCTAATAAAGAAATTGAATGGTGCGGGCCTGAGGACTGAGCCCTGGGGGACACCACTGTCCACATGCCTCCAGGTTGAATATGACCCATCCACCACCACTCTCTGGGTGTGGCCCTCCAGCCAGTTAGTGACCCATCTGACTGTGTAGGCATCAATGCTACAGTTGCCTACCTTTTTAATGATAATGGGGTGGTAGACAGCGTCAAAGGCCTGTCTGAAGTCCAGAAAAACTACATCCACCATGATATCTGCATCCAATGATTTTGTGACTTGATCGTAGAAGGCAATCAGGTTAGTCTGACAGGACCTGTCCCTAATGAACCCATGCTGGTTGCCCCTAAGCATCATCCACCTTGCTGATCCTTCCCATATGTGCTCCTGGATAATCTTCTCAAAGAGCTTCCCCAGGATCAAAGTAAGACTAATGGGCCTATGGTTGCCCAGGTCCTCCCTCCTCCCTTTTTTGAAAATGAGGACCACATTGGCCTTCTTCCAGTCATCTGGCACTTGGCCAGAGCATCACGAGTGCTCTTAAAGATGTGCCAGGGGCCCCTCGATAACCCCTGCCAATTCCCTTAGAACCCTGGGGTGGAGAGCATCTAGACGTGCTGATTTGAATACATCTAGCCCCTCAAGAAATTCCCTAACTCAGTCCTCCCTCACCCTAGGCCTGGCAAAGTCTCTTCTGAGTCCATCCTGAATGCCAGTGGGGGAGTCCCGGTCCCTGCACAAAAAAATGGAGGCAAAGAAATTGTTAAAAAAAGTCTGCCTTTTCCTCTGGTGTAACCACTAGATTGCCAAGGTTCCTCTAGTGTAACCACTAGATTGCCAATTCCCACAGGGGCCCCACATTACCTGGTGCTTTCTTCATACTCCCTATGTATTTAAAAAAGGACTTTTTGTTGTCCTTGATCCTTGATGCTAGCCCTAGTTTCATATCTGCCTTAGCTTTCCTAACAGCCCCCCTACAGACCTGAGTGATGGAGGTATACTCCTCTTTGGTGATAGCCCCTCCCTTCCACTGGATGTACACCTCCTTTTTGGCTTTCAGGCATTCCTGAATGCCTTTGGTGAACCAGGGGGGCTTTTGAGCACTCTTACCCGCTTTGATTCTCATTGGGACTGTCACCCGTTGGGCTCAGAAGATCATCTCCTTAAGGAACGACCACTTGTCTTGGACATCCAGTTCCCCTACCCTCCAGGACCCCAGTGCCTCTCCTACCAATCTCCTTGAAGTCAAGGGCTGCTGCCTTGCTGCAGGCCCTTAACACCCTGCGCTGGATGGTGAATTCCAGTAGGCGATGATCACTTGCCCAGGTGGTCAAGAACCTGGAGTCCCCTCACCAGGTCATCACCTGTGGCCAGGACCAAGTCCAGGAGGCCATTCCCCCTGGTGGGACTGTGCACCTCCTGGGGTAAGTGGAGGTCCTGTATCTCAGCAAGGAACTTTCGTGAGTGGCCCAACCTGGCTGACTGCTCCTCCCAGCAGATGTCTGGGTAATTTAGATCACCCATGATGACTACATCCCTTGCCTTAAGTGCCTCTGCAAGCTGATCTGAGAATTCAAGGTCCAGCTCTTCCCCTTGGTTGGGTGGTCTGTAGTAGACCCCCACCATTAAGTCCCTTTCCCCATGACCCCCCTGCATTCTGAGCCAGAGCACTTCAGCCTGACTCTCCTCTGACCCCATCCTGTTACTTGAGGACGTGTATCGCTCTTTGACATAGAGTGCCACACCTCATTCCTCCCCATTCTATGCCACCTGTATAGTCTGTGCCCCTAATGTTTACTGCCCAGTCATGGGATGAATCCCACCAGGTTTCTGTGAGCCCTAATTTGTCCAGGTTTGTGCTAGCTATCCGGAGGGTGAGTTCCTCCTGCTTATTTCCCATGCTATGAGGATTAGTGTAGAGGCATTTAAGGCCTTGTATTGGTGCATGCAATTAGATGCCCTCAAGGGAGGCTCACTCAACAGTAGGCTTGGTTTCCCTTGATCGCAATCAAAATTGAAATGTTAGTTAGGTACCCTTGCCCTTAAGAACAGTAGGAGCAACCCATATTGCAAAGGGGGCGGGGGGTAGGAGAAGTGCCGTTGGTAGTCAAGTAGTGATTAAAACCAGACCAGAGATGGTTGTGCTTTACAAGCTACAAAGAAGCGCAATCATTACTAAGACACAATGGTGCCCAAAATATTGTTATTATAAGTTACAATTATTAATATTATAATAATACTATAATATATAATATTAATATATACTAATAAGCCTACTGTATTTATTATAAGTCTACATAATATAAATCTATATTATATACAGAGGATATATAATATAAGACTTTATATAAGTCTATATAAGTCTACTATAAGTATAATGCATACTATAACATAGAATAGTATAATAGTTGAGAGAATGCTGAAGGAAGTGGCATCAGGTTCTTCCTTTTCATCTTCTCTTCTTCGTCTCTTCTGCCTGTTGTCAACACCAGTGAGAGCAATGTGCAGCTAGCAATGTGAGCTAAAAATCAGAGGGAGGGAGCATAGAAGGAGCATAGGAATTTTTATTGGAAAACCAACATACAGTGCCTCTTGTGCACCTTGTGTACCTGCCTTCATGACAAAAAAATTCCACAAACCCGATTTACAAGAAAGGTGAAGTAAACAATGCATCCCTGCACCCTCATGGCACAGATACATTCTGGTGCCCCCTAGGGGCAACTCTCCCCACTGGGCTGAATCCTTCTGTCTCTGGTGTGCTGCTGTCTCTCATCCATCTCAAACCTCTCTTGTCAATACAGTGAATGTGCACCCTGGCTGCTCCCCCAATTTATAGGCCTTGAGCGAGGCATGACCCCCCTGCCCCACCCTCCAGCCTCATTTTGGTGTAAAAACCCCCCAGAAAGTCTGGTACTGGGCTGGAAAAGAGCATGAAAAGAAGGCAGGAAAAGTGTCTTTGCAAAGGTTCTGGCTTTGCAAAATGCTTGTGTGCAAGCCAGGCTTGTGAGGGGTGACCCAGCTACGCCCCCCCCCCCCCCAATAGACAGAAAAGACTGGGCAGGCATGAGCCCCTGTGGGCGCCTTTGCAAAGTGTGTCTGGCTTGTCAAAATGCAAGCAAGGCTTGTGAGGGGTGATATACCACTTACACTTGATGAGAATGTTAGTATGATGCTTCCCTTCTCGAAACTGAGGAAGGTCAAATCAGAAACAAAGTGGCCTCAAAAGTGACTTTGCAGAGTGGCTGCTGCCTTGGCAAACTGCTGATATGCAAGCCTGCAGGCCACCTAGACTTGTGAGGGGCAACCCACCCAAGCAGCCCCCCTGTGTACCTGTGCATGAGAGATTGCCAGCCCCTCCCTCCCATGCCCCATGTAGCAAGCACCCAGGAAAAGTTCCAGGAAGAAAAATGAAAAAAGAATTTTTATTTTTTTTTAAGAAATTAAATTAAAAAATGAACAAAATCCCCCTTCAATACCCAGCAGTGTGAGGGGGGATTTTGCCAGTCCTTGAAAGACATGGAGCCAGATGCAGAAAGCCAAGATAACATGAGGTTTTATTGTAAGGAACACAATATTGTAAGCAGTCCATTACTTGGGCTTCTTTTCCTTCACCCCACCGTCACCCTGAACCAGCCCTGGCTCCCTGAACTGTAATGGTGGCAGCCTAGCCCTGCTGGCAGTCGTATGCCCCTCCCCTGACTCCACTGCATTTGGGCAAATGGGATCAGCTATAATGCTCCTGGCTACCTCCAGGACAGAGGAAAGCCAAGTGGAGCTACTTTTCCCTTTCTGGGGTGGTACCCACTTTTTAAAGAGGTGCTTTGGCTATTTCTGCAGGACATCACTTATCAAGTCCTGTGACCTCTGGTAATCAACACAGGACTCCGCAGCCATGTGTGGTCTTCTGTGCCTGACACTCTGACTCATGACAACTCTGTCAAAGCCTCCATTGAGCTTTCTTGGGAGCGTCACTGCCTGTGGTGCATATCCCTTGAGTGCTCTACTGTAGCGCAAGCTGGGGGTCAAGGTTGAGGGGCACATTCCCAGCCACCATCAGATGCAATAGCTTGTAAACAAACAAAAAAAGTCTTCCTGGTTTTATGACATTTCCTTGCAGATTGTGAAGTCATCACCTGTGTCTAACAAAACCCACAGGTGATGAAGCACCCATTTACCAACAAAGACATGGTGATGGGCTTAAGAATGGGCTAAATAAGGTCATTGCCTGTTGGGATGGCTGCTTAATGCTCTGGAATGTTGCAAAAATTGATCACACCTGCCTAACTTGTGTTTGTACCTGTTTACCCCTGGTCCTACAATGAAGGCCATTTTTTTTATGCTGCGACTGCAGAAGCACAGTCTGTTTTCACTGACCTTGCAAAAGTATTCAGCTGACACTGACCCAGTTTGGCTGGTCCTACATTAACAGGAGAGGACTACGGCAAAATCTTACCTCTCCCATTGCATACTTAAATGTTTGCAAGCTGATTACAGTTGTCTTGAACAAGGACTTGATACATCAGAACGTCAAAGTTTCTTCTTGTCTCAGGACCAAACAAAGGCTGCACAAACGCCCAGTGCCCCGGGGTTACTTGTTGAAAATGCAGTGGCCATGTATTGAATGCAGCTAGACAGAGCTCCAGACCACAACCCCTGCCCCCCTGCCCCACCCCTGCTTGTTGCAAGGGATGGTATAGATCTTAGAAACGGACGAGATATGAGAAATGGCTGATGATGTAGAAGGGCTTGAATGGAGATTCAGGATGAAATGTGTGTGGAATGGGAAGTGGATAACGGAGAACAATGAAGTGAATACTCCTCTGACGGAGAATCTAGAGGACATGGGTGAACAGGAGGAGGAGGAGGTAACAGTGCTGCTGATTGAGCTACTACTGGCCTTCAGATTAATACAAGACATGCAGCACCACTGTTTAACGATGATAGCATATGCATCATTAGCATTTCTGCAAGTTTTACATGAGGACACAGCTACTGGTGCCTCACGAAAAAGAAAATGGAGATTTTCCAAGGAGTGGGAAAACCAAGAGGCACGCGAAGAAATGGAAGCTGACTGGGCTCTGTTGAGAAACCTCAGCAGCAGCATCTGCATGGTCTGGGCCCACAAGAGCAGCTTGGACTTGTGGGAATGAATCGTGCTGACTGTTTGGAATGATCAGCAGTGGCTGAAGACATTCTGAATGACAAGGGAGATGTTTTATCATATTGTCTTGATGCTGGGGCCACAAATTGAGAGTCAGGACACTAACATGCATTGGGCCATCCCGCCAGACAAGAAGGTGGCAATGGCTGTCATGAAACTGGACACCCTGTCCAGCCTCCACTATATCGTGAACCAGTTCAGTGTGGCTCCCTGCATGGCCGGGATGGCAACTCACAAGGTATGGCAGCTGCTGCAGGACATCACTGCAAACAACTTAATTTGCCTGGGGAATCCTCAGGAAGTCATAGATGGCTTCAATGCCATGGGGCTCCCTAACTGTGTAGGGGGTTTAGACAGCACTCGCATCCCAGTTCAGTCCCCTTCAGGGAGGGGGAGGTCTTTCACAAACAGGAAAGGATTTACCTCCATGATCCTGCAAGCCATGGTGGACCATCAGGGCTGGTTCACGAACATCTTTAAGGAGTGGGCTGGCAGCATGCATGATGCACGTATTTTCAGAAACTCTCCCCTGAGAAAGGACACTATGCACCTCCATGGGGCTAAATTGGCTTGTTTTCCCTAGGAAATGGCTCATTGAAAATACCTCAGATCAAGCAATCTAAACCAAGTACAGTTCAATATAACATAATGACATTTTTTTACCTCTGATTTCTCATGTCAGTTATTAACTAATATATTCTACAGTCTCTATGTGAATAGAATTTGAATGGCCTTCAGTGAATATTGAGAAAGTTTATTCAAAGAACAGGACACTGGTATCAAGAGAAACTAACCACAAGTGTTAATCTCGGGAAACCAGTGACATTCCTAAGGGCTCAAAGAAAACTAATGTTATAAAGGGGTCATCTAAATAACTGTAGCCTGAGTGGTTAGCCTAAAAACAAGACCAGGCAAAATAGTAAAATGGGTAATATAGGGTTTCAATTATTTATTGAAAAATGGTTCTTCTCAAGCACATTTGATATGGCCCTTTTACAGCATGAGAAATAGGTTTGATAAAGATAACTGTGATGAGGTAGTATACAGGGACTCCTGTAAGGTAGTGACATAGCATGGCCTGATATTCTGTTTAGAAAAAAATGGCCCATATGGCCCATACACTGATTTTAAAATGCAGTTGTTGATGATAAGTCATCAGTGAACTGGGGTGTTTGTGGTAATACACTGCATGGAATAACTTGTGGAGAAGTTGCCATAGTATATTTAATTGACTTGGAAGAAAAGGATAACTGGAAAGTGTGGGCATGATGTCAAGATTGGTGGAGTGGAAAATAATAATGGGACAGGTTGCCAATGCAGTATTATTTGGATTGGTTGCTTGGTAAGCTGGGTGCAATTAAACAAAGTGCATTTTAACACATTCAAACATATATTCATACACTGAGGAATAAACAGTTTAGGCCAGGAAAACAAGAAGGGGAAAGGTGTTCTGAAATTCAGTGGCTCAGGAGAAAGGCTCTGAAGGGAAATATCTGTAACAAGGAACCCTTTTCCTGTTACTGGGAGAAGGCTGGGAGATGAGCAAAACCTGAAAGGGTGCTTTATGAGTAGGGTCTTTGTGGCCTGAAGAGATAAGAATGCAGACAAAGACAATACAATAAGGAAGATAGACAATAATGCCCCAAGAGGCAAGCAGCCATATGGAAAAAGGTGACAGACTATCAACAATCATCAACAGCCCAGCCATGGGTGTAGTGAAACCAAGAAGGGCTGAAAGGACTAATGAGAGACCTCTGTGGTTGCACCCAATTATAGGACAGGAAGGGTGTTACAGGTGTGAGAGACTTGCCCTTATGTCAGAAGGATCACTCCAGCCCTTTCTGGGGAAGGACAAAGAGTTCCCAAGCAGGCTGCTGGAGACCCTGGAGTTACAGCAAGGGGAGCTCTGTTGTGCAAAGATGAAGAAGCCTCTTTTTGCATTCTGAGTTCACCCTGACTGAGGGTGGGGTGTGATTTTGGTTTGGTTGTTCTTTGCATTTTGAGTATATTAATGGACTGCATTTTTGTTGTGATTGTGATAGTAACAATTGGAGGACTAGGAGCAACTATGAGGGGAGGTTTGGAGGCCACATTACAGATTTTTAAAGTGCCCAGTGAGGTCTTAACCCTGCGTGCAGCTAAAAATCCAATGAGGGGTTTGACCATTTTTCATGGGTCAGGATATCCCAGTTGGAGAGGCTGTAGTCCCTCTGTGATCTGAAGGCCAGAAAAGGAGAAGTTTAGTTTGGTGAGAGTCAGAGCCCAGGGAAGAGTGATATGGGGCTTGGGGGCCCAGAGGGAAACCAGGCCATGGCTTAGAGCCCCAATTAAGCAGCTGTTGCTATAAGAGCCAAGGTCAAAATGAGGGGGCCCAGGCTAAAGACAGCAGCAAGAGCAAATAGGCAAAAACCCATCAGTGCCTAGACAGATGTGACCTATTGAGCCAGGTGACTGTAAGAAAAGATTATGACTCATTGACACCTGCAAGGTAGAGTGCATCTATAGCGGAGGCTGCAAATAAAACCCTCTGGCAAATTAGCACCAGCTGGGTCATAGCTGGGCTTCCTGAGATTACTGGAATTTTGCCATTCTAGCCAAGTAGGCCCAGATCAAGATAGGATAAGATAAAAAAAACCATTCCAGGGTTCTGGGCACTTCCTGCAGGACTATTTATTGCATCTGGCCAAGGCATGTGAGACACCAGATTGTGATACAGAGGAGCAAGAGTGCAGCAGGCTAGCCCAGCTGCTAGGGGTGCTGTTAGTGCCCACTGAGCCTAGGCCTGCCACATGACTTTAGAGACCTTGATAGATAAAAGGCAGAGTAGATTGGCACCTTATAGACTAAATAAATCATAGATGCATAAGCTTTTGTAAGCAGTGGCTTATTTCATCAGATGCTATGAAGGGATGGATAACCAACTGAATCAACTGGTCGATAACCAACTGAATAGAAGCTCTTACTACATGGCTTTGAGGATAAAGAGACTGCCAAGATCTCTAGGGCTAAGTACAGACATTAAAAAAAAACATTTTCTGTTAAGCGGGGGAGGGGGGGTCTCACACTGCCCAAAGCCAACAGGTACGGGAAGCTCTTGCTTGCTTTTCAGCATGCCCTGCAGACTCCCCAGGCTTCTGGAGACTCCAGAGTGCAGCTGAATGGGCAAGCCATCCCAAATTGGCTGCCCAGTGTGGAGGAGCAGTCGCCCTCCCCCCAGTGCTCTGTCAGTGACAGGAATGCTCTACCAGAGAGAGTCACAGAGGAGCCAGTCTGGAAAGGACCTCCAGGCTGGGCTGGGGACACCCAGGGGCTGGGATCCAGGCAGGGGAGCCCATCTGTTGAGAGCTGGAAGGGGCAGGCTGGGTACTGACAACAGCCCAGAGCGGGGGGGGGAGGCGCACCTGTCTCACCTGGATCTGTTATGGATTGGGGATGGGGGGAGGTGCAGGGTAGGATCACCCAGAAGCAGGCTGGACATAGACACACCCAAGCCCTGTGCCCTATGCCCTACCGAATGCCAGTCAGCAGCAACAGCAGCTCCACTCGCTGCTCTGCTGTGCTATGACCCCAGCCAGGCTGGACACACACACACACACACACACACACACACACACACATGTACACATACAAGGTGAAGGGGGAGGTGGCCTGGCACTCAGGCAGAGCAGATGAGCTCTGCCTGAGGAGACCATGCCATAGTGCAAGTAGTCCCTGGGATGCCAGTGAATGTGACTTACATTAATGCCCAATGGGACATGCCACAGATGTTCAAAGAAGTGCTCTCACATAAAGTGCTTTATTCTGATAGCACATGGTATGCCATTTTTAAAGGGCTCTATAAGCTATGAATATCTGTTTTGTTATGGCTATAGAGTGCTTTGTGCATGCTTATAGTGCAATAGGTGTAATGGCTGTACCTAGCCTAGATGTGTAAAAGAAGAAAGTAAACAATATCTATTCATCAACATTATGACTCCATGTGACATTGGTAGAACCAAACCTAATGTACTGAGTCAAACTCTGACATTTACATATTAAGTAGGATGTGGAAAAATCAGAACTGATGTAGAAAAGAACTGGGAAAACTAAAGGCATTTTTATCTCTTTAGTATACCAGAAGAAACATAAGAAGGAACTTGATCAGTCTACTAATGCCTGTTCAAACTAAAGAAGTATGATTATAGGAGGTTTATTTAGCCCAGCAGAAAAAAAGGATGCCAAGATCTAATGACTAGAAGTTCAGGTTTGAAAATGTCAAATAGGAAACAACACACTTAACACTGAGAGGGTTTAAATTATAGAAGATAATTGGAGAAAATGAAAAAATTAGCAATGCTTGGAATCTTTAAATCAAGAGTAGATGCCTTTCTAAGTTACAGACAAGTAAGTAATTGGACTCAAAGGGCGCGTCCAGATGAGCATGCACGTGCCTCTTGCCCCATCTCAAACCCCTTTGAGGCGGGGCCAGAAGCATGTGTGGGAATGAAAAAATGTTCCCTGTGCTGCAATCTTGCAGCACAGGGATAAAATTAGACCCCTGGATATCCAGGGGTCAAAAAAAACTACTCCGCAGAACAGTGGAGCAAGGCATGGTCCCAGACCGTGCCTGGAGCCAGCAGGGAGTCAGTCCTCCAAAAGAGACACTCTGGTTTCGGCCAGAGCATCTTTTTGGTGCTTCTGCTGCCCCCGGCCCCCAGCACTGTCTGAGGTAAGTGGGGGGGCCTTCATGGGTGTGGGTGGGTAAGGGGTGGCAGGGGGATGTGAGGGGGTTTGGGGAGTGGTGGGGGGCATGTCCCTGGGGCTGCGGGGGGTGAGGACCTGGCCCAGACCAGTGCGACTCACTAGTCTGGCTTTGCACCGGAGCAGGTCTCCCGGCTCCAGGAGGCATGCACAGGAGCCACACCTCCTGGAGCCATGTGACCCACTCTGGTCCAAAGCCAGACTAGCGAGCCACACGAGGCTGGGCCAGGTCCTGCTGTGTGCCACCTCCCTGCAGGTACAGCAGGGCAGAGGCAGGACCTGGTGCAGCATGCGGGGCACACATGCTGAGCCCAGCTGGGTCCTGCTGGCCCTGGGGCTGCTCGTGCTGCCTGGCCAGGCCAGTCCCACGGGGCGTCGTCCTGTGCACTGTGGGACTGGCCTAGTCAGGCAGCATGAGCAAATCCAGGGCCAGCAGAACCCAGCTGGGCCCAGCACACGGTCCCCAAGAGCTGGGAGCTGGCAGCAGCAGGCTCAGAGAGCCCCACTCCTGCTGCTGCTGCAAAAAGTAAGTTATGGACCTTGGGCGTGGGGGCGGGGGCCCTCCAGGGGGGTAGATGCAACCCTGGGCAGGGGGACTGGAGCTCTGTGTGGGATAGGGGCTGTGGCACTTCATGGGGGAGCTGGGGCCCTGTGGGGGAGGGGAATTCCATGTGCTGTGTGGGGGGCCTGCACCCTGTGGGGGTCAGGGGACCCATCCCTCCTGAGCAGCCCCTCCACAAGGTCTCCCACACCCACAGTCCCCCCAGAAATTGCCACAAACGAACCCACATCCTTTCACACACACCCACCCACCTTCCCCCACACCCATTCCCACACCCTTCCTGCAAACACCACATCCCCCCATCACACATCCATCATGTGCAAAGAAAACCAAAAGCACACATCAAAACATATAGGTATTTAGAATTTATTTTATCATGATGATAGAGACACTGGTAGGCTTCCACGTTGCTATAACATTGTAAATATACCAATAAAGAATTGCCCAACTGATCACTGTCTCTCTGTTTCTGTCTCTGTCTCTCTCTAGATATATGTGCGTGCGTGCGTGTGTGTGTGTGTGTGTAGAGTGGTCTTTTGTTTTAATTGTGGAAGAACATGAATTTTGGGGTATTTTTAAAAATGGATTTGAGATGCTGCTGCAGCAGTCCAGATGGCACAAGGGGTAGTAGTATCTCCAGGTACCAATTGGCTGGGCCCCAGAAGCTCCTGACAGCACACATCCCTGAGCTGCTTTCCAGGGCAGCTTTTTGTACAGATGGGGCCAAGACAGGGCAGCTTTTTATACTGCTGGGGAGAGCGCAGGTGCTGGCCTCAGGCTCTAGCTCCCCCTGGCTACAGATCCAGGAGGAGCCAGGCAAGGTTATTTTGCCCCATTTGGCACAATTTGCTCCACAACAAAGTGAATATCCGAGCATGTGTGCTTATGGCAAAAAGCCCTGGCTCAAATTTGCACTGCTTCTATTTGAGCTGCTGCAAGAGCACACGACTGCATGTGTGGATGCACCCACACAGCTCAACCAGCCACTGATTCCCTGCCACACATAGTTTCATAGTTCCATAGTTCGTAGGGTCGGAAGGGAACTTGACAGATCATCAAGTCCGACCCCCTGCCATGGCAGGAAAGAGCACTGGAGTCAAACGACCCCAGCAAGGTGTTTATCTAGCCTCCTCTTAAAGACCCCCAGGGTAGGAGCCAGGACCACTTCTCTTGGAAGTTGGTTCCAGATCCTAGCCACCCTGACAGTGAAGTAGCATCTTCTGATGTCTAGTCTGAATCTACCCTCTGCTAGCTCGTGACCATTATTTCCAGTCACTCCTGGTAGTGCTCGGGGGAATAGGGACTCCCCCAATGCCTGCTGGTCCCCTCTGACTAGTTTGTAACAGGCCACTAGATCCCCTCTCAGCCTTCTCTTGTGAAGGCTTACCAGGTTCAGGTTCCTCAGCCTCTCCTCGTGGGGTCTGCCCTGCTGCCCCCTGATCATGCGGGTGGCCCTCCTTTGAACCCTCTCAATGCTATCCACATCCCTCCTGAAGTGCGGCACAGTACTCCATCTGCTGCATAGACAGGGAGGATCACCTCCTTGGACCTGCTCGAGATGCATCTGTGGATGCATGACAAGGTGTGGTTGGCCTTCCTGACCACGTCCCCACACTGTCGGCCCATGTTCATTTTGGCATCAATAATGACTCCAAGATCCTTTTCTGCCTCTGCTCTGACAAGAAGGGAGTTCCCCAGCCTGTAGGTATGCTGCTGGTTCTTCCTCCCCAGGTGCAGCACCTTGCACTTGTCAGTGTTGAAACCAATCCTGTTCTCATCTGCCCACCCCTGTAACCTGTCTAGGTCCAATTGCAGCCTATTCCTCCCTTCTAGCATGCCCACATCCTCCCGCATCTTAGTGTCATCAGCAAATTTGAATAGGGTGCTTTTTACCCCCTCATCCAAGTCACTGATGAAGATGTTGAACAGCGAGGGTCCAAGGACTGAGCCCTGGGGGACCCCACTGCCCACATCCCTCCAGGTTGAAAATGACCCATCCACCACCACTCTCTGGGTGCGGCCCTCCAGCTAGTTAGCGACCCATCTGACTGTGTAGGCATTGACACCACAGTCCCCTAGCTCTTTAATGAGAATGGGGTGAAAGACAGCGTCGAAGGCCTACCTGAAGTCCAGAAAGACTATGTCCACTGCTACCCCTGCATCTAAGGATTTTGTGACCTGGTCATAGAAGGCCACCAGGTTGGTCTGACAGGACCTGCCTCTAATGAACCCGTGTTGGTTGCCCCTAAGCATAACCTCCCCTGCTGGCCCTTTGTGGACATGTGCCAGGATAATTCTCTCAAAAAGCTTACCCAGGATCAAGGTAAGACTAACTGGCCTACAGTTTCCTGGGTCCTCCTTCCTCCCTTTTTTGAAAATGGGAACCACATTGGCCCTTTTCCAGTCCTCTGGCACCACACCAGAGCACCACAAGTGCTCGTAAAGCCGTGCCAGGGGTCCCACAATGACCTCTGCTAATTCCCTCAGCACTCTGGGGTGGAGGTCATCAGGACCAGCTGATTTAAATATGTCCAGTCCCTCCAGAAGTTCCCTGACTAGATCCTTACTGACCCTAGGCCCGGGTGCGCCTCCCCTGGGGCCTGAGGGGATCCTGGCGGATGGGCTGATCTGGTCTTTGCTCTGGAAAATGGAGGCAAAGAATTCATTAAATAGGTTAGCCTTGTCATCTGGTGCGACAACCAGATTTCCTAGCATGTCTTGCAGAGGCCCCAAGTTACCGGGTACCTTCTTTTTGCCCCCTATGTATTTAAAAAAGGACTTCTTGTTGTCCTTAATCCAGGCAGCTAGTCCCAGTTCCATCTCTGCCTTGGCCTTCCTGACCACACCCCTGCAGCCCCAAGCAACCAAGGTATAGTCCTCCCTGGTGATGGCCCCTCCCTGACATTGGGTGTACACCTCCCTTTTAGCTAGGAGATGTTCCCGTATGCCTTTGGTGAGCCATGGGGGCTGTTGCACCCTCTTTCCCCCTTTGACCTTTTTTGGGATTACCTCCCTTTGGGCACGGAGGATTGTCTCCTTAAGGAACGACCACTCTTCTTGGACACCTGACTCCCCTCCCCTCTGGGACCTCAGTACTTCCCCAACTATTCTTCTCACCTCATTGAAATCCGCCCTCCTGAAGTCCAGGGCTGCTGCCTTGCTGCTTGCTTTTGCCACCTTGCGCTGGATGGTGAATTCCAGGAGGCAATGATCACTGTCGCCCAGGTGGTCGAGCACCCGCAGCCCCCTCACAAGGTCGTCGCCTGTGGCCAGCACCAGATCCAACAAGGTGTCTCCCCTGGTGGGGCTGTACACCTCCTGAGTTAGATGGAGGTCCTGTATCTCAGCTAGGAACCTACGTGAGCGGTCAGACCTGGCTGACTGCTCTTCCCAGTAGACATCTGGAAAGTTCAGGTCATCCGTGATGACCACGTTTTTTGACCTAACTACCTCCGTGAGCTGACTTAAGAATTCCCAGTCTAGCTCTTCCCCTTGGTTGGGTGGCCTGTAGTAGACCCCCACCGTTAAGTCCCTTTCCCCTCGCTTTCCTTGTATTCTAACTCACTTCTCATGAGTATGGCATACCCACATGCACTGGTCCACATTGGCTGTTGGCCACCGCAGAGCCCTTCAGGCATAATGATCCACGCATGCACCACCAGTTGCACAGCAAGATGTGCAGTATTAGTCTATAGCCCCCACACAAGGGCTACAGTCACCACACAAGGACTACGGTCCCCCAACAGGGGTTACAGCCCCTCAATGGGGGTTACAGTCCCCCAACAGGGGCCAAATGGCCCCCGCAGGGGCTACCACCCCCCTGCAAGCCCCACATACCCCACCTCAGCCCCCTGATTGCTGCCCCACCTGGCCTCATCCCCTGCTCCCCAGACCCCTTCAATGGCTGCCCTGCCCAGCCCCATCCCCCACTTCCATCCCCAGGCCCCCATGGCTGCCTGCCTCAACCTCAGGGACCATCACTTTAAAAAAAAAGAAAAGAAAAGAAAAAAATGGGAAAAAAAAGTCTCTACTTACCTTAGAAGCAAGGGCTGGGGGAGAGTCCCCCCAGGCAGCACAAGGTAGCAGGGGGCAGGAGGGCCCCAGCTGGGGCTGTTGGGGCTGTCCCTCTGCCCTGCATTGTGTGAGCAGTGCCTCAGTGATAGAGACAGCAGCTGAACTGCTGGTAAGTGCCAGGGGGAGGTTGGGTTTTTTTGGTATGGGGATGCTGGGGTGGGGAGGCAGGGATCAGGGGGGCTTGGGAGGCTGGGGGTGTGGGGCCAGGCAGAGCAGGGCTGGGGGGCTGGGGGAGTGGACAGGGCCAGCAGGGGTCCCCCCCATAGTCCTCTCCCCCTTCCTCCAACCCCCCCCCGACCCCTTATGGCTTTGGAGCCCTGGTGCTGCACTGTCTGGCAGGCCATGTGGTTCAGCACAAGGGTGAGGGGCCAACCATAGAGACACTCTGGCAGCCAAAGCATCTCCATGGAGGACCCCGCTTTTTTAAACTTCAGATTTTTTAGACCCCTGGATATCCAGGGGTCTAATTTTCTCCCCATGCTGCAAACTTGTAGCATGGGGAACACTGCGCATACCTCTTGCCCCATCTCAAAGGGGTTTGAGACAGGGCAAGAGGCATGTGCGCACTCGTCTGGATGCACCCAAAGGGTGCATCCAGATGAGTGTTCATGTGCAGTGTGCAGCACCTCAGACCTGTCTGAGGCACCATAAACTGCATGCAGTCCACGTGCAACTGTTGGAGTAAATGTAAGCTGCGTGTTGGAGTAAGTGGAAGCTGGGTCCTCGAGGAAGATGCTCTGGCTGGTGACCAGAGTATCCCCACTGCTTTATGTGTCCCCTGGCTCTTCCAGCATGCTGGGAAGTGGGAGGAGTGGGGAAACAGCCATTTCCTCAAAGTGGGGCATTTTGCTCTGCACAAAACCCCATGTGCAGGGGTATGCTCAGTGGCAAAAAGCAGAAGCACAAATTTGTGCTGCTGCTGTTTTTGCTGTGGCAAATGCATGCCCCTGCATGTGGGGAGGTGCCCAAAAGTGTTTAATGCACCCATAAAAATTGCCAAGATGCACCTGTTTTGATAAACCTTTGTGCCTTTGGAAATATGTTGAATTTAGTCGATTCAGACTTTAAAATACCAAAAATGTTTTTCACAGTATTGAACAGAAATCACAAAATAAAACTCTATTCCTAAACAGTTTGTAACAGAGATGTGGGTTTTCTGGAAAATTTTGAATTGGAAAATTTCTGG
Source organism: Alligator mississippiensis (assembly GCF_030867095.1). NCBI lineage: Eukaryota > Metazoa > Chordata > Crocodylia > Alligatoridae > Alligator > Alligator mississippiensis. The sequence continues at coordinate 217,870,429 of NC_081824.1, read as the reverse complement.
AAAATTTTCTAATGCCATAAATAGAGCATGGTCTGATTTAGCATACTCATTTGACTTACATTTAGAAAACAAAACTAAAAAAGTACCCCCATGTTAATTTTATGTCCCAATAGCCACAAGTATTTGAAATGAAATATTTTATTAGGAAAAAAAATTAAATACAGTACACTTAATGTGGTTTAAATGTTATATTCAAACAAACTCAAAACTTTAATGTGGAAAGAAATTATTTTTATTTGAATACTTGTAAAAATGTAAAGACAATACACAATAGCATTTACTTCCCTTACACTGTTTGTTTAAATTTAAGAAGAAAACAAGGGCACTGAAAACTGCTGACATACTAATTTTAGTGCACCCAAAGAACTGTGCATGATATGCCATGGTTGTCCACTCATCCACTTCAACAGAGTTTAACTCTCTTCTACTGAGGTCATTGCAGCACCTCCACTGTCACTATCTTTAGAATCACTTGCACTACTTTTTAGTTCCATTTCAGAATCAGATTGAGGCAAATCTGATTCAGAACTGCTTGAACCACATTCTCTTTTGCTAAAGGATGGTTTTACCAATGAGTCTATGGGCAAGGGCAACTTATCACACGGCATCTTCTTCACTAATTGTGCTTCTGACTGATTCTCCAGAAGCAAGAGATTTTGAGAAATAGAAACAAGCTTAGTGGAGCGTTCAGTTGTTAGTCTATTCCTCCTTTTTTGTCTTGATTGAGCTGAAAGCCTTTTAGTTCCGTTCACAAGGAGCTGCTGTTGGCGGAATACTTAGGATCCTTAGGGCAATCCTGGACAACAGTCTGGTGTTACAGCATCCCATCCACCATGTAGGAGGAGACATATGTTCTGCTGTTGCCAAATGATGTCTTTGCTCCAAAGTTTTTCTTTTGTGCAGTACTCAGCAATGCCTGTCATCACGGCTATTTCATCAATGTTGGGGATGTTCTTGTTCTCTATGTTGAGGATCCATAAGGTTTGCTGCCAGATGAATGGGATGGGAGCAAAACTCAGATCTCTTAGTACATATTTGTTTTACATCTTTTTTGGATAACAGTGAAGAAGGCAAAAGCTCAGTTAGATTTTCATTCAGTTGTCTGAATATCTCTGAATATTTGAAAGGGGTGGTGTATCTCCTGCAAGTTTCTTGATAACCACTGAAACTGGTGATAGCAAATTGAACACTCCTTGAACTCAAACCCAAAACACATCATTGTCGAGAATCTGCTTCTGAATGTTGACTGGAATAATCTGGAATATCGTGTCATCCATTGAAGCACTCTGCAAACAGTTTTTTGTGTGCAGCAAACTATGTAAACACTTTGTAGTCGAGCTCCATCTAGTTTCTCCTGGCAAAAAAAAGTGCACTTTCCTTCCCCCTACTTCTCTTTCTGTAATTTCTTCAAAGTCTGATTAGCAACATGATGATTGTTGAATACCTTCACAGTCACTTCGCAGTTTGCCAATACTGTCTTCATTGTATTTACACTTACAATGTCCTTTGCCAGAAGATTCAACCCATTGTCTCTAGTGGGTTATGGAATAGAGAAAATCCCACACAATTTACTGATTTGTTTGATGCAGTGGCTGGGGGAGTATCTACTTGATTGCACGATTTCACAATGATTGCACACTTAATTCATACAACACAATTTTTATTTTAAATTTCTTTGCTACGCATATAACACTGCTTAGCTTTAAGAAATACCACAAACATTAAGAACACAATAACTACGTATATCAGAAACAATACTCTAAATGCACTTCTTTCCCAAACAACTACAATTACAACTCAAAGTTAAATTTGAATCAATACTATTATTTTTCATAATATACTTACAATCCTAGAATTCCGAGAAGCCAAACACCTAGATATGCTTTTGTTCTTCAGTAGTACAATTTAATGGGTTGGCCTCAGTAGTACAGTTCAATGGGTTGGCCTCAATACTGATAGGACTAAGTCCCCTTCCTTCAGTCCCTTTCGAGCGCTCCGCAGCTTCAGCGTGAACTAAGAGATTCGTGTTCACGGACAGGGTGGTTCAGGTGATCAGTCTGATCCGGCCTACACTTGCGATTCTTCCTTCGTTGTTCTGCAAGTGAGGTTACCTCCAAATTGGGAGAGTAGGTTACAGTTTTTATTGAGGGAGTTGCCATCTTGGGCCCCTCCTACCCAAACCTGTCACTACTCCCAAATTTGGGCTCGGATCTTTCTTAACAGATTTCTGCTGGGTTCAGTTTCTTTTGTTGATCATTTAATTACTTTGAGGAATTTCCTTTCTTTCCAATCTTTCAAAGGCCCTAGGGTTTGATCTCTCGGAATGTGGGATTTTTGCTTAAGGGTCATTTTTATGTTAACTTTGTTAAAGGCCTCTAAAGATAAAATTCAAGAGTTAAGACTTTGAGCAAAGTCAGGACCTTCCACACGTAGACCAAAACAATGGCCTAGATAAGAAGATGAATCTTGTCTTCTTCCTAAACTGGCTAATGGGCAACTATTACAAACATTCAAACTATTACATTCAATATGACACCCATGAGCAAGACAGCCAAATACTATTACATGAGGATACTTTGCCATTAATATTTACCATGCAGCTTTTATGTTACTCACATTATCAGTTACAAGGGCCTGTACCCTGGGGGGACCTGCACTTTCAATCTGTTCACTCAGTAATTTGGCTATGTATCCACCTGTATGACACAAAGATTTGGTAGCAATTGCTTTCAGGAATATTGGTTCAGATGTTGCTAAAATAATGTTCAATAAAGGACTTCCTTGTATATCAGTCCATCCATCTGACATCAGTCAGTGATTCTGCTTAACCAATCCTTTGAATAACCATTGTTTGAACTCAGTCATATGCTCTAAGAGAGAATGTGATAAGCGATAATGTGACAGTAACTTATATGATGGGCAAATTAGTTTGTAATGTTCCTTCCAGTATTGATTTTCAGTTATGGAAAGAGGTGTACCACTTGCAAATATAGCTTGAGTTAATGTCTCATCTGCCTTTTCTTTATCTTCTTTTGACATTTTGTCCATGAAGCTTGATAAAAAGCTTGACTGTCTTGAACAACTACTCATGGTGAATCGCATGTCTGGTGACAGTGATCTTGAAAGTGAAGATCCTACTTCTTCTTCCCCCAGACCTGGCAGCTCAACATATTCATTTTTCATTTTTTGCAAAGCTGCTATTTCACTTGAGCTTCCAAGTTCCTTCAACAAAAGGGGGAAATGATTTTTATTTTAGCCTATTCTAGTCTGGTTTCATCCATCAGAAGGAGAAGGACAAGTGGCAGGGAGCTTGCTTCCCCACTCCCTGCCAGAAAGACCGCTGTGCTGCTCAACGTGCTGCTCAGATGCCCTGGGACTGCAGAGCCAAAGGGAAGTATAGTCTGGCCTCCGCTGGGTTGAAATAGTTAACAATTTATCTATTATGTAATTTAAAAAATATATATTGTTAAGCCTAAGCAACTTTAGGTGCTTAGTGCAAGCAGAAAAGCAGGATACAAATATTTTAAATAAATAAATACATAGTAGTCCAGAGTTACATTAACAACTTTTGTTTAACATATTAATTTGGTTACTTACATAGGATTCCTGAAGTAGACTTTTCTCAGATGATGTTGTTCCACCACTTGCTTGTATTAGCTTTCTGTATATGGCTTGTACTCTTTCAGGACAGTTTCTACATGTTATTAAATGTTTCTTCATTCTTGTTATGTTGTTAGCATACTCCTGCCTGCAATATTTATATCTACCAACTTCCTTCCTTCCTTCAGTGGCTTGAACTTCACTATAATGATGCCACACACTAGTTTTTTTCTGATTAGGCACTATGATGACTGCTTCAAACCAAAATCACTAAAAAAAATAACAGATCTTATGCAAACACTTCCAATTTCCCCATCTCAAGAAAAGAAATGAGACACTGCTCTGTGTGTTTGCTGAACTGAAAGTGAAACAAAAATTAATCAAAGTTTTAATTCTGGTTTTGCTTTCACTTGCAGTCTGAGATGAAATAAGAATTTTAGCTTTGGTTTTGATTTAACCTGCACAGCAAATTAGGTGAATTCATAACTTGATTTTTGGTTTGGATTATTATATGAGTGTATATACCCTCCTGTTTACAAATCAATAAAACATAAATGTACTCTCTCTCACACTTCCTAGGGATAATCACCTGAAAAACATTAATTACAACTTTGAAACTGCCAAACCTTTGAAAGTGCTTCCTTAATATTGTATTGACATCCACTCATTGTTACTAATGATTTTTATGAAACAATTAATTGTTAGAAATGGAAAATTTCCTACGGTAAAATAAAACCATATCTCTGGTTTGTAATCTAAAAGCAAGATGCAGTTGGACATGCATATATGGGAACTGGAAGTTGGTGGGTTGCTTTGGGCAGAGTGTCATTTAATTTTCCAAGAATAAATGGAAAAGGGATTAGAAGACCGAAGTGTTTTATGTAGAGGTAAAAGCAATTAACCATCATGAGAAACTTGAAGCATCATATAATAGTCTATACAAACCTAATCATTTCTCATCAACCCAAGAGACTGATTTACTTTATCAGATGCCATGAAGCAATAATGAGCAAAGAGCACTGAGGATATTTACTAGCAGTTCATGAGACCGTACAGAATCAGTATACCCTGCTTTGATTACAGGTAAATCCAAATAAAACTTTCTCTCCACATTCAATCTATAGCTGTTATGACAAATGGAGTTTTTTTGAAGTTGGAAATGAAAAAGTGACAAATAATGGACCAAGTGCTGCTGACTCCTAACGAGTTCCAGAATGTAGCAGTTTTTCTGTAGAAAGTGAAGAGCAGAGCTGAGCACCTTTGCTTGCAAGGTCAGCCTCACATTCTGCATGCACACCTGCTAATTTTCAAGCACATATCATTTTATTGTTTAAAGTCCCCTAACATGATTGGCCATGTAAGTGTGGGTGAACTTATTTTTGCTTAATTTTGATTACAATTTACACCTCTAAGCTTACTTCGGGGAGCCTGAGATTGAGGAGCTGCAGAAGGAGATGCAAAATCCAAGGGGAACAAACTGTAGCAGAGAACAAGCAGAACTAAATAGAGAAAACCTAGGACAAGTTTCAAATATTTCCAGGCTCTTTATTACACAGGAAGTGAACAGTTCTGTTTATGTTAGGCATTTACAAAACTAACATCAACACCTTTACCAAATTTCCCTAATCCTCAGATTTTCTGCCATCACCAGATTTTTTTCTAGACTCTTTAGCACAGCCCGTATTAACTTTGACATACACTATAACATTCTGGTATTTTTATTTCAAGCAAGAGGAAAAGGAAAAGGGACTCCTTTATTTGTATTTTATTTCAAGATTCAGAAACCTTGTGGCCATACCATTGCAAGGACTCCTTTACTGATCCCAGACCTGCTCCTAGCATGCCGAAACTCATGTGGAGGCCTCTGCAGGCCTACCCATTGCAGTTATTTGCTTCACATGCCAAAATAATCCTTTCCCATCTGATCTTGAAGATTTTTTACTTTGTCTATTCACTGAGGATATGTCTCATAAGATATAGTCCCTTGGTTAAAAAAGTAGATCTTACTTTATATGTTTCTGGGGATGTTATAAAAGGAAGTGTTAGGAAGACTACTAGAGCCCTTTTAGATCTTGATCCTGTAAGGTGCCGGACTCTTGAAAACAAAGCAGAGGGAGGCAAAGTAGTTTCTAATTTTTCAACTCAGCCTATTCTTATCACCACCAGAAATAAAATTGTTTTGCATATCTAACAAAAAATGATGCATTGATCTGCTGCAGTGGTGCTCAACCTTTTTTCCCTGGGGACTGGAAGGGCAGTACCTGGTTCTTCTGTAGGCTGGATCCCACGAGTGGCACCAATCCAGCATCCAGGGTGGGCATGGTAGGCACCATTCTGCTGTGCAGAGGGGTGTGGAGAGGAAGTGGAAGGGGGCATGACCTAGCCCCAACACAGCCTTGTGGGGGATGGGGTGTGGTCTGGCCCTGATCCAGACATGGGGTGAGGGGCATGGCCTAGCTCCAACCAGCTGCACAGGACTTGGGGTTTGGGAATTTGGCCAGGGGGAAAGTGGCCACTGTTCTCCCACCCCCATATTTCCCAACCTGTGGGAAGCTCCACAGGCCAGATGTTGAGTACTCTTGAGCAGCTGACTTATACCTCTTCTCCAACACTGATGTGAGCACTAGTGATTAGTGCAGAGCGTGGGCATGCTGAGAATTGAGATGGGTTGCTGTTTAATTATAATTCTGCACTGGCTTCTGCCTTTTTATTCAATTGTATATCTAGTCAATAGGCCCAAAGGAGGAAGGGCCTTTAATATTTTACTCTTAAGTGATAAAAAAATAAGTCTGCCCTTTCCTCTGATGTCAGACACTTAACAATACTTGACAGCTAGAACAACACTTACTACCTAATTAGGCTTGCCTATATAGAGTCTGTCATAGTAGCAGTAAAAAAATTCATCCAAGCAGCTTTTCCTGCTGAGTAAAATAATTACATGTACCCCTTCTAATTAGACAAATAGAATTACAGACAAAGCTGCTGTATGGCTACATGAAGCTCAAAGTCTTAAAAAATATAAAAATATGTCCATAATGTTAAAACACAAGCTATTCTTATCATAACAAATCATCCAAGTTGAGCACATAAACAAATAATAAACATTGCTTATTATCTGCATTTATAAAGTTAGGATATTTCTACAATTTAGGACTTAACTATTGGGTTGGAGCTTTATAAACATTTTTCCTAATTCTTTGTATGTCAGCTTTTTCTCCTTGGTTCTGTGCTTACTTGAGTCTCTCTTACCATTTTGAAGCCATTCAAGGTTGAATGCATTAACCTGTGCACTGTTCTGAGTTGAGGTAGAAATTGAAATTGGGAAGCTGTGGATATTGTTTTCATAAAAATGTGAAAAATGCATCCTGTTTTTTGACCAACTTTTGTTTTTAACAATCTACAATCTGTCCATCTCAATTTGGTCATGTCATCATTTGCTAATCCTATTTATAGATTGTATATTTCCAGAATTATTCTTTTATTTTCACCCTAAACACAATTGTAGCCCTTGCTTTCTATATAGCAAATGTAACATGAAGGTGGCACGATGGCATGCTAGATGTAAATTAGGGCTGTGTAAAGCGTCAGTCACTGATTTGATTCGGCAGAGATTCAGCTCGATTCGGCAGCCAAATCTCCGAATCTGAATCAAATCAGGAGAGCCTTTAATCTCTCTGAATCGAATCGGAACCCTCTGAATCAATATGGAAAGATTCAATGATTTGGATATAGACACAGTTTTAAATGTTTTTTTTCTGCATACAGTAAAAGCTCTGTTAACTGCCATCCATGGAGAACAGGGGGTGCCAGTTAATCAAATATGCCAGTTATCTGAGAGTTATACTCATGGGGTTTTTTTCAAGAAAGAAACTAAGCCTTAATTTTAACTGTGATATAATAACTTGCCTTTTTTCAGGAAATTGTTGTGAACATCATGAAGTTACATCACTTCCTGAGCAGAATAAGAAGACTGCTGCTCAGCAAATTTCAAGAATGTTACCGGTCATTGTGCAGCAGTAGCCCAAGCCATTTTAGTTTCTTCACTGTGGTCTTCTTTTTCTGAGTCTTGTTCAGGTGCAGTAGATCTGTCAGGATGCACAACCTTTTATATAATTTCAGCATCAGTAAGGGTTTGTGCAACATCAAGGTCTTGATCAATGTTCACCCACTCTTCAAGTTCAGTATCTTTGAGTTTAATGAGTGGGTTAGTGGGGTCAGCATTTTGAAGGACATCAAGAATCTCTTTTAATGATTCTTTTTTTCTGTCTCACATTGAAACTGGAAAATTCTTCTTCATCAGAAGATCCCTCTGCAAACGTCACTGCTGCCCACAATTTTCTCCAAGCCTTCCTTAAAGTTGTACTCCTCACAGCACATCAGGTACATGCCACATTGAAAATTGCATCCTTAATGGTATATTGTGGCTAAAATTCTTGGAGACTGCCTTCATAGTTGAGTAACTTTCTCATAAAATCCCTTCTGTAGATGGATTTTAGGTTTTCGATAATTCCCTGATCTATAGGCTGTATCAGTGAGGTGACATTTGCAGACAGGAAGATGGTAAAAATACTTCCAGACACTAACTCTGCTTCAGGAGGGTGATCTCAACAATTATTTAAAATCAGAATAACTTTTGTGTCTTCTGGCTTTCCAGGTTTCTTCAGATGCTCTTTAACTGTGGGTACACAGTGAAACCAGTGCAAAAATATTTCCTTGACCATCCATGCATTAGGTTGTGCCTTGTACTCAGCAGGTAGGTGAACGACACCCTCAAATGCTCTTGGTCGCCTGAATTTTCCCACCACTAGCAATCTGATTCTGTGTGCCCGCTGCATTTGCACACCTAAGTACAGTCAGGCAGTCCTTGCTCTGCTTAAAACCAGCTGCAGCAACTTCACCTGCACCAGCCAGAGTAGAAGTTGGCAAACAACGACAAAAAAGGCCAGTTTCATCAGCATTGTAGATCTGCTCTGGGGTTATGCCATGCTCCACAACCAATTTCTGGAAAAATCCACAATATTTTTCAGCAGCCTCATGATCAGCAGATTTTTTTTCTCCAAACACATCAAAGCTTCTGATACCATGGTGAAGTTTGAAGCAAGAGAACCATCCATCTGAAAAAACACAGGCCTCCGTCATTCTCATTTGTTGATAGAAGTCTTTTGCTTTTTTGATCAGCATTGGGCCAGAAATTGGAACTCCCTCCAAACGTTTTAAAGCAAAGCATTCAGGCAATATCTTGTCTAATTGTTCCAATTTCAGTTTGTGCAGAGTACGGCATTGCTCAATTGCTTTACTTGTCTCAGAATTTGTCACAAACTGGGGTAACTCTGCTCTCTATGCCTTGATGTTGTAGATCGTAGATGAGCCAACATTGAATTCCTGCATCAACCTGTTCCTGTTTTCTCCTTTTCCACGAGCTTAATTATGTCCAATTTCTGCATAATCGTCAAAACAACATGCTTTTGCTTCTGTCCTCTGCTTGTTGATGGAGCATTGGTAGCCACAGTTGCAGGATGGGCGAGATATTCAGCAATATTCAGCAAAGTCACAGCAAAAGAACAGGCACAAGCTCAACATGATCACAACGTGATTAAAAGCACAAGCACAAGCTCAATGCGATCACGATGTGATCAAAAGCACAGGCAAAAGCTCAATGCGATCACAATGTGATCACAGTGGCAGATGGTGGATGAGACTGCTGCTAATAACACCACTTGGCTACGTCCTGAACAGCAAGATGGTATCTATGACAGATGCCAGTTAATAGAGAATTCTGGATAGTAAAGTGCCAGACATAGACACACCTTTAAATGTTTTTTCTACATACCTCTAGGTACCAGGTGGCTCATGAATGCTGAGATGGTGGGGAAGATGGAGTGTCCCACAGGGGCGTGGGGAGGTGTCCCCAGCATGCTTAGCAGTGGACCCAGAAGTGGACCAGTAGCACTTCTGGTCCACTTCCAGGTCCATCACAGTGCTTGCGGATGACCACACCCCCTGGCTTGGCGACTGGTGCCTCCTGGGTCTGGGGGGTGTTACCAAATTTGCCCATTACTTTGGGGTGTGCTCATTTATTAGGGATAGTTTCTAGGGTCCTGGTGATTCTGTCAATGTGCTGCTTGTGTTACTATACGGAGCTGTATTTCTCCCTTCTGCAAGCCCTCACCCCCAGTGGAGCTATCTTGCAGGACTCAGTCTCAATGGGACTGGGTTCCTCCAGTCACCAAAAGTCATACACACAAACACACATAAATTAACGTGACACACCTGATCTGGCCGGGCTGATCAGCATGGACAGGCTGACACCCTCATATGCCAAGAATCAGTTCATAAGAGCAACAATAAACTGTAGTCAGACGCAAGCACACAGGTGAACAGAATCCCTCTGAATCCGGCTGGGTGTCCAGCTGACACCCTCATGGGCCAGCATTCAGTTCATAAGGGCACGTCTGAGTCAAACAGGGTCAATCAGCCTGTACAAGCTGATCCCCTTATGTGTTTCAAACTCAGCACGTCCCAATCTTTGGCCTCTTGATGAGCAGACCCCACAATATTTTTGGGCTTCACAGGGATCTTTAGCATAGGTAAAAGAAGCGTTGCTGCAGAGCACCGGAGGAAAAAGAAGCAGAGAAGGAAAAATATACCCAATTACTACCAGTTTGACTATAAAAGTTATGTATTGCTAAGCATATGAAATATATAATAGTACTAGTAGTAATAGACATGCAAAAGAAAAACAAACACAAACAATGACAATACTACCCTGGTTTCACTAATTATTTGGGGAAACTTAGCTCAAGCTTAACTAATACAGTTCAGGTTCAGAAGTTTATGCCTGGAGAGAAGAGAGAGAGAGCGAGCGCTGAGATCTCATCTAGTCCACGGTACTCGGGCTGCAAAGCTGACAGGTGTAGCACAATCCTTGAAGAGAGAGATGATCTGTTCTTCCAGCGTCCCAAGAACGACAGGGGATGGTGTCAGCACAGGGGTTTTCTTCTTCTTTCTTCTTCTCCTTCTTTCCTCCTGCTTCTACTTCTTTTTTTTTCAGCACACACAGTTTCAGCACATTTACAGATTTTTATACCCTCAGTTCAGCTGCTTCGAAGCACCCTCAGTAGTGTAAATCATTGTCTTTTCTATTGACAAGGGGTTATCTGGTTTGGACCATCTCAGGAAACTGATTGATAATCAGGAAACACTTAAGATTAGGGAGTAACCCAAATACTTGGGAGCCAGCTTGAAATTCCTATGGATGGCAGATATACTGATGGGATATCTCATGGTTTCTTCAGGAACAATAGATAGCTTGCAGCATCAGGATTTTGGATTTTTACTTGTTGTGCACAAGCCTCAGCTTAGCATGACTTTTCCAGATCTTACTATAGTCTTTTAACAAACTTAAGGCAATTATTGGGGTGCTCATAACCTTTTGTGGAGAGGACTCCCACCAGTCATCTCGGGAAAGATATGACAACACCTGGGATTAGGGCTCCAGCAGGCTGGATGCTGTGATGAACCCTTAACCATTGTTCAAATGTTGCCCATACCCCCTCTGACTCGGTCTCTTGCCTCAGCATTCCCTAACCCGGCAACTGAGTTTTAGTCAATCAAGTTTAAATAGGCCTCCCATAGTGGGACCGGGGAATGTACGGCCCGAGATGCCTATTAAACTTAGAGCTGTGTGTGTGTGTCTGGGGGGGGGAAAGTCCTTAGTAAATCCAGATTAGAACTGGTCTGATAAATGCTGAGCTGGGTGTGTGTGAACATGGGTTGATTAACATTTGAAGCACAGATTCCCCATCATGCAGTGCTCCCCTGCTTCTCTGGTCCCAGAATTCACTGCAGTCTCTGCTTCAGGCTTTCTGTTCTCCATCTCTCATGTAAATGAATGGTCATCCGGTTCCATCTCGGATGTAAATGAGACCTAGGGCAGTTGTTTCACTCTTATCACCCTTATCTGGTGAGGGTCTTAGGTGCGTCTCTCACTGCATCTTAATCAGTTTCATTTAGGTAGAGGAGGGGAGGGAGGGGGGTGAGTCCTTTGTGAGTTAGACAGACTGCATCCTGTGCCAGGGTTGCCCAAGAACACAGAGCTGAGACGTAACAGGGGGCACCTGGAGTCCCCCCATGGTCAATCGCCAAGCCTGGGGAGTGCAGGGAGGATCCATCACCAAGCAACTGCCCCCCCCCCCCGCTCCTGTGGGAATGCTCCATCTGCCACACCATCTCAGTATTCACGAGCCACGCCTGATACCTTCAGGTATGTAGAAAACACATTTAAAGCTGTGTCTATGGCCGAATCACTGATTCTCCAAATTAGCATTGAATCTTTAGGTTCGGATTCAGCTGAATCGAATCGAGAGAATTGAATCACTGTCCCCTGAATCAGGCCATATCTGAATCTGAATTGAATATGGCCTGCTTCACACACAACTAGTGTAAATAACTGCATTTACTAACATGATACAACATGAAAGGTCAAGATACATGCATATATTGCTGCCCTGTATTCTGCGATATTAGCATGGTGTCTTCCATTTGACAATGCCCCGTGCAGGTCTACTACAGGCAACAAGTGTTGAACTCAGTTTCCTGTACTGTGCATTCTTACCCTTTCCCAATTCTGCTTCCACATCCCTCCAGAGAAATAAATGGACAGCCACTCAGTTTTATCTCAGGCTCCATTTCTTTGGCTCCTCATAGAACCTAAAGGGGTATTGAGCTCTGTACATCTCAGTTTCATCAACAAGTTACACCCTATCTTAATTTTATTCAGACATCTATGTCTACCTGCTGGAAATAACACAGTTAAGTTATTGCCTTTCATTTATAAAAGGGGAGAAGCACCTCCAGTTGAGGTTGCCTAAAATTTTCCATGAGGAGACCTTGTGTTCAGTCACTTATACTTTTTGCCAAACTTTGTCTATTTAAGATGAAACTTCCTGTGTTCAGTGTCTGTTTTTGGAAAATTTTAGCAAAAGTGGTTTTAACTATGTCTCAGAATAAGGTTAGAAAATATTAATTCTTTTTTCCAAGTTAAAAAATCCTTATGTTTAGCTAAGAAGTTCTAGCACAGGGATATGAAATTTAGAAGGGAGTAGGCCCTTGAATTCAGTGGAAGGAGCAGGATCCAAATACGCAAGTACCCAAGTTAGGATTATCTTGGGAATTTTGATAGTTTGCAAGTCCCGTGGCTGTCCTCATCAGACACTAACTGAACAATTTAAAATTAGTACTTCAAATAAGGAATTCCAAGGTCTTTGAATGCTGGAACCTGGTAGGAACAAGGGACAGGAGACAAATAAGTTTGGACAGGCCCTGTATTAATATTATTCCCCTTAGTATCCTCTCTCAGCCACTGTGAGATACAGGACATTGGACTAGATGGACATGTTATCTGATTCAGTATTTTACTTCTTACTTTCTACCTGTCAGCCCTGCAAACTCAGCCTAGGCCCCAGAAGCAAAGATGGGCTCTTTCTTATGTATCCTCCCAACAGTAAAAGGGTCTCTAGAACAAAAGTATACTCATGGTTAAAGATATATAACCCCATTGCTTTCCCATTTTCATCATGGCAACACACATAGGAGTATATTGTCTTTAGACACATGTAGAAGTATTTTGTCTTCACTGAGCTTGCTGAAGTACCCTTACAACTGTCTGTTGAGATAAGTAATATATTCTCTCCATTTTACAGATGGGAGAACTAAGATACTATATATCAGTTTCTACACCAAGGCTACTCAGCAGGTCAGTTGTAAAGTCAGGATTAGAACTCCATTTTTGCAGCCATATGTTGGGTAGCAAATGTTCCCATCTTTTCACAATCTTTCTCCTATGGTAAGTCATCTATGTCAGACTGTGGCCTTTAAACTGCAACAGAAGTAGTTGTTATATTTTACTGATTTTATTGCTAACAGCTGAGGATAATGTGCCAGCTAGCTCTTCTCCCAGTGCTAAATTTAATTAATTTCTTGACTGCTTTGACTAAAACTAGCACTGATCCAAAAGCTAATGGGTCTCACCTGAACTGGACAACCAAACCCTTGTACATGTGATGGGGGTTTAGTCCTTCAGGTTTGCATTCTATGCCCTCTAAATTGAAACAGTGGGCTTTATTTTTTCCATCACTCATCCATCTTAAATGTCATGAAATGCTCAGTGTGCTATTCACAGGAAGTTATTGCAGGGGAAACTGCATAACAATCCACCCTGCTGATCTCTTTGTACTGAATTACAGCAAGGGGCTCTGCATACCGCTAATCCCGGCTACAGACTGGTGATGTCTATAGCCCACAGCTCACTGATATGTACAGATGACCAAAAGTAGTGCAATTCAATTAATTTAATTAATTTAATTGTCATTTAATTAATTGAATTAATTTTACACATATTTTTGCACATATTTCTTAATTTTTTAAACTTTTTTACACCAATATTTTTTAATTTTTATGTTTTTATTTTAGTCTTATTCTTTTGATTTCTACCTTTATTTTTAGTCTTACCTTATTTTTTATTTTCCTATTTCTATGTCATCAAAGAAACTTTATTTTGTGTGTAAATCCACTTGTTTTTTTATTGCACTTAAACAACCACCCCTATAAACAGGGTGCTGGAATTCTCTGAGTGCTTATAATATGCGCACAAATCTGCAACCTGTGAATTTCTTAGATATATCTTTGTGTGCATATTGAAGTGTTGTGTTACGCTAATTGGAACTCTGATAATGAGCTCCCTGCATTATCTCACAAGGGGTCCCAATGCTGGACGATGCCTGAAACCCCCTTTACTGCACCCACATTTCTGCATTCACATTCCTGCACTGTTGGGGGTCATTGTTTTGTTCAATGTTTCCCTTCCATCCCCAGACACTGCATGCCGCATCTTTGTTCAGGTCTCTGTTTCCATAGGCCCCCAAGTCCTGGTTTCCTTGAGCTGTCCCACATGCTCTGCCCACCAAATTCAAATCCACATACCAACCATCCAAGCTCCCCCGCAGGCTGACAAGAGACCCTGGCCTTCTGACTGGACATAACCCTCTCCTTCCCCAAAGACAGAAACAGAGAGCCTCTTCATTATCACCTGGCCCCCCTCTGAATAGGGCATTTAAATTCTCTGAGTGCTTATAATATGTGCACGAATTAATTTCTTATTTCTTCGTGCACATATTGGGTGTTAAGTTAATGTGACCACCAACAGGTAATGCATTTTAATGTCCTTGCTGCATTTCACCTGACATACACACAAAGCAAAGGAAAACCTGTAGACGTCAACCCTCTCTGTCTCCTCTACTTCCCCCACCATCACCACAGACCCCCCCCCCCCCCACTAGAGGCAATGTGCCTGTGAGACAGACAGAAATGTTGCAATGAAATGCTTTATTTATAGAAACACTCAACAGTAACTGCTAAACAGTTTAGCATTCAGTGCTGATTGATCAGTGGTCTACAGAGCACCCTCTCCATCTGTAGCAGCCAGAATGTGTGCGACTAGGCAATTCCGGACAATAGCTCCCTGACCAGCATCTGCATGCTGATCATAGGGGGCACTGTGCCCTGCCTGCCCACATCTCTGTCTAGGCACTGCCTTCCACATTTCCTCAGACCAGGACTTGGTGAATACCTCTCTCCTGGTCTCCCAAATATTGAGGAGCACACATGCTGCCACAATGAACACCATAATGTTTTCTGGCTCCACCTCAAGCCTGTACTTCAGTGACCTCCACCGTGCCCTCAGATGGCCAAAGGCACATTCAATAGTCATCTGGCAATTGCTGAGTTAGTAGCTAAATACCGTCTTCTGCTGGTCAGTAACTTGTCCTCCATATGGCTTTATAAGCCAGGGTAGGAGGGGGTAATCTGGATCTGCTATGATAAACAGAGACATGGCAACACCCTGAGTCACTGCATTGAGGACCCCGGATGCATATTATCCTTTCTGCATTAAACCAAGCAGCAGCAAGACACCCACATTATGCGTGCTACCTGCCCAACCTGTATAAATGTTAGTGAACAATCCTCAGTGCTTAACTATGGCCTGGAAGATCAGTAAGGCAAATCCCTCCCTGTTAGTGAATGACCAGCTACCCTGGGATGGGGATAGGACTGGGATGTGAATGCTGTCCAATGCACCTACACAGTTAGGGAACCCCATGGCCTTGAAGCCTTCATCAACTTCCCTGGAGTTTTGGAGGCAGATGCAGTTGTTCACCATGATGTCCTGCAGCTGCAGGCATGCCTCATGTATTGCCACCCTGTCTGTACAGGGAGCCATGCCATTGAAGTGGAGGCTGGCAGGGATAGCCTGTTTCATAATGGCCATGGCCACCTTCTTTTCTGGTTCCTGCACTCTTTTTGAATAGGTCCCATTAGTACAACAAGATCTATGCCAGACATCGAGGTGCCAGAGCCACTGAGCAATATCACATTTATAAGTGTCCAAAATCTCCCTACACCCTGTTTTCGATGACATGCACTCAGTAGAAAAAAGGCGGGTGCTTAGCAGAACGCTGAAATGGCTGAACCCTGAATTAAGGTTTGTTGAATAGGGACATTAGCATTAACAGCCCTACCCTTTACATTTTCATTCCTGCACACCCCAGGTTTCTGTAACCACCCCTCCTCTAAAAACTTGGGGTTTTAGTTTTTTGGAGGATTATCCCTGAAATACATCAAGTGCTCAGCAGAAAAAAGGCAGGTGCTGAGCAGAAAATGGAATGGACAAATTTTCCCCACCCCCCCAGACTAAATAGACCCCCCCCCCAAAGGAGCACAGAACGTGTTGAGTGATTGATAGGTTGAACAGTGTTGCTGGGGGAAAGAGGGTGTGTGCTTGAAGGGACAGCTGCAGTCCCTTCAAGCTGCATTGGAAGCTGCCAGGCAAAGAATTTTGGGTGTGTGCAATGGCAAGCCATTAATAACTATCCTTCTGGACAATGGGGGATATGGGGGACAATTTGGGGAAGGCTATGGATATCACAGGTATTCCATTAGGAAAAGTCACATGAGTAGGTTTCCATGAGTGCCAGTACTGAGACACAGTTCACACCTGCATAGTTATGCATATGTGGAAACTCAGACCTGCACAAAAACGTTCACTACACACGTCTATATAACTGCTCTTAGTTGGGGGCAGAAAGCATCTTGTGACTCTGGTCAGGACATAGCAACCTCTCTCTCAGTGACTCATTTGGGCCCTGAAAATATACTCAATGGAGGTGGCGAAGAACAAGCCATGTCTGCTGGGCTTGAAGCAGGAGCTGGATTGGATACATCCCTAAGCCATGGTCCCAACTGGGCCTAGGAACAATTAGCAGATTTGATTGATATTTCAGGGGAAAAAGGGTTCTGGAGAAGCTGGAAAATTGAGGAAATAAGCCAGTCTATGAAGCCATTGCCCAGGAAATGAAGATGTATGGCCAGAACCAGGACTGGGCAAAGTGCCACAGCAAGATGAAGGCCATGAAATATACTTTCCATCGGGCCAAGGACCAGAATTCTTGTTCAGGGGCAGGACACACAATAGCCTCATTCTATGAGCAGCTGTCCTACATTATTACGAAGGATGTAGGCAAAGCTTGCCTCTGATCCTTTGGGACAATGGGGATGCAGGAGGCCACAGCATCTCCTAGGCCACAAGAGTCCACGGACTGTCCTGCCACTGCATCAGGCAGTGATATATGCATTGTACAGCCTCCAGGCAAGCAATCAGAGGCAGGGGGCAAGTGCTTGCAGCAGCTGGAGGACAGCTGAGACAAAGTTGTCTTGACCATGACCCCACTATCCCTGATGCCTTGCCCACATAATCCAGAGGAGAAGGACACATTGGATTCCATGATGGTACTGTCCCCGGAATTGTGAGATATGCCAGAAATTCCAGAGACTTAAAGTGTAAGTGCTGGAGATGCCTGAGGATCCATGCCTGGGGACTTGTACATTACAGGAAAGGGGAATTAGATCAATTCGGGTGACTAGGGCTTACATGGATCTTATTCATAGATTCATAGATTCATAGATGTTAGGGTCGGAAGGGACCTCAATAGATCATCGAGTCCGACCCCCTGCATAAGCAGGAAAAAGTGCTGGGTCTAGATGACCCCAGCTAGATACTCATCTAACCTCCTCTTGAAGACCTCCAGGGTAAGGGAGAGCACCACCTCTCTCCACTTGTGCACCAAGGTCAAGCACAGCAAGGTGGGAGGGAGGGTGTTAACTTTATAAGGAGCAAATATGTTCGCTGCTTGCAGTCACACAATGTTTCACTTACATGGGGGTGGACATGCTATGCCCTCTCTTAAAGTTGATTGTGGGGAGAAGCATGAATTCATTTAGCCACAGGAATTTGTGCTGCTGAGAGATGTACAATGAATTCCTTAGTTTACTGGGGAGACATCTGGGTTCCTGCATAATCATTCTTTGCAGGTGGCTGCGTTAATTCACCAAGTAGCAGGGATGCTACAGGAACCAGGGATAAGCTCTTTGACCATGAACACCATTTCCCACCGCACCCCCCAACCCCCCATTCCTGTTACCAGCTACTGCATCCACTGGAAGGTGAGGGCATGCACCCAAAGTGTGGACACCAGCATGAACCAGACCTGAGCAAATGCGTGAACACCGCCACAGGCAGCAATGGTCAAGAGAAAACATAATAAAGGCTTTAGTGGCAGCCTTGGAATCACGAGTATGGTCCATGAATGAATGGTGGGATAAACTCTGGGAAGCGTATAGAAAAGTTGAAGAGTGAGAGGCAGCAGCTCACTGGGACATCACGGCCAGCACAAAGGAATTCCTTGACCTGGCCAGACAGTGCCGTCAGGATATTGTGGAGAGCTGGCAAATGGAGGGCATATTTAGAAAGAAGCTCTATATGCATGACCCTGGCCCAATTCATGAGCTGCATTCCACCCCGCCCCCCACCCAGGACCACCCAATCACCCATATGACATCCACTGTGCTCGCCTTTATCCATGACTTGACCCTCAAAGAGAACCCATCCATGCTCTGCTCCCCATAGTGACAACCTCAGTGACAGCCACTGTGCCTGCAAGTGAGGGGTGCCCCTAATCTAGCAGGCAAGTGAGAGTGCCACTATGCTTTAGGGATGAAGGAGAGTGTGAGACAGGGGAAACTGCCGGGGGAAGAAGAGCCTATGACAGGTGATGGGTTTTTAGCCATTAGTGCTGTTGCTTCTGCAGGAAATTGGACAGTGGGCATTAGGGCTGTGAGAAGCTTTGGTCACTGATTCAATTCAGCAGAGATTTGGCTTGATTCAGTGGCTGAATCTCTGAATCTGAATCGAATCAGGAGACCCTTTAATCTGTCCGAATCAAATTGGAACCCTCCGAATCAATTCAGAGAGATTCGGAAACATTTGATGATTCAGACATAGACACCACTTTAAATGTTTTTTCTACATACCTCAAGGTACCAGGTGGCTCCCACAGGGGCGCAGGGAGGTCCCCAGCACACTTGGCAGCAGACCCGGAAGTGAAACAGAAGTATTTCCAGGCCACTTCCAGCTCTGTTGGGGAGTGTGCTCGGGGGCCCCCCTGTGCCCCCCTGTGCCCCCTCAGCTCAGCAACTGGTGCCTTCTGGGTCTGGGGGCTACTCAGGGTCTCCCCACAGCCAATTACTGAGCCAAGAGGGTACGGGGGTGGGGAGGGGGCAGCGCTGGTTGCAGACATAGAAGTAGACCGGAAGTACTTCTGGTCCACTTCTGGGTTTGCCGCCAAGCACTCCCCCCCACCCCCCCCCGTGTTCCTGTGGGACACTCCATTCACCCCACCATTGCAGTGTTCATGAGCCATGCCTGGTACCTCAAGGTATGTAGAAAAAACATTTAATGCTGTGTCTGTGGCTGAATTATTGATTCTCTGAATCATCATCAAATCTTCAGATTGGGATTTGGCCAAATCAAATCAGGGACAGTGATCCGAATCAATGAATCAAATCACTGTCCCCAATTCATACCGAATCCTAATCTGAATTGAATAGGCCTGTTTTGCACACCCCTAGTGGGCATTGTGTTCCTGCATTTTTTCAGTTCTGTTTCAGTTACTGACAATGAAACAAATGCTTTGGCGAAATTAAAACGAATTTTCATCCATGTCTATCTGCTAATGGGAAGGGTGGTAGAGGTGTGATTTTTGTGGGGAGGTAAGCCTAACCAAAGAAAACCAGGCTTATTTCAGACACATTGCACTAATGAATGAGGACACACACACCTCTGGCCTGAGGCGGGGTAGATGTTTGCCCAGAACGTGGGTACTATGTGGTATAGTGGTGAGCAGTAATCAGGAGTGCTGCACAGTTCCCATAATATTTCCTCTGAGCATATGCAGCTTCTCAGGGATCAGGAGTTCAGCTGGTGATTGATAGTGGAGAAGAACAAAGCAAATTCAAAACCAGGCAGGCAGGCTTGACTAACTGCTAGCTGCCACTATTGAAAGACAGGAGTGCCCATCAGTAGCTCATGTAAGTCCCTCACCCTATGAACTAGCAAATCCCCTCCCCTCACCCTTCTACACATCCTCATGTTTCTCAAACCAGGCATCCAAAGTATAAGGTGTTACAAATGTCTCAATCATTCATTGTCTGTCTGGAGTTTTGTAATAAAACATCACCGGTACAAGCTATTGCAAATTTGCCTCATTGTTAAACAAATACCCAAAGACAGGTCTGGTAACCAGTGCCTCTAGGTATCCTCTCAAAACCCATTACATGTAATTGCTGAGCTTGTCACTGGCTTTAAGAAACACATGTCTTCACACCTGGACAAATCCATAAACAGGAGCCAGGCAGTTTAACAATTGTAATGTAATGGTGCCCTTTTACATCCTGTTTTGTTCAGACTTTAATTGACCAGCCATCAAGGAAAAATGCTTTGAAGCTACACAATTAAAACAGTATAAAAAGCAAGACAGAACTGCCAGCAAGGTGTGCAGTCCAGAAAAGATCAAGAAGTCATTTTGTACCTAGCCCACAAATGAAGGACCCACGCTCTGTAAAAGCTGCAAGACTAGACCAGCTTCCTCCACTGGTGAGAAAGTACTCTGGCAGCTAAATATATACTAGGACTTTCTGTAATAGCTTATTTTATATTGAGAAAGAGCCTTTTTCTGTCATTTAGTTTTATAGCTTTTTGGCAGTTGTTATAGCAAGCCTTTCTGCTATTTATCAACTGAGTGTTGTGTCAATTCTTAAAGCACTAGGTTTAAAAATCCGCTTTACGTGCAACAAGTTATGAAAAAAATCCATTTAAGCAATAATAATTTCTAACTAAAAGACCTTGGGTCTAAGGTAGACTTTCTGAGCTTGTCTGTGAACTGTTGGATAGCAGAGTATGGATCTGTACCAGCCTGTTCCACTCCCAGGCAGGAGCAGGGCTGACGACCAACAGGCATAAAATCATTGCAAGGAGCCCAGGCATTATTTGCCGGTCATCCTGGGTCTGGGAATGCCTCCTGGTCTTGGAGTGATTCCTGTTGTGTTGGACAGTCATGAATCTGCCAGACAGATCCATCTGACCATCTCCCACAGCCAATGCTCACAATCCCTGTGGGCATTCACAATCCTGCCTGTGCATGCGTTGGGAACAGTCTGCCTCAGTAGCCTGCATGTCCCTGGAGGCAGTGTTGCAAGTGGAGCTGAAAATCAAGAAATGCAGGAAATACAGTGAATTAAGGATGCTTGGTGCTCTAAAAAGACAGACTCAGTGAATTTTGCAAGTGGATAAGAAGCGGTCAGCCCAAAATGACTAAGAAGGGGTGCCCGGTCATGGGTGAAAGGTGGCCCTGAGTGGCTGCAAACAAGTGCCCATCTGCTTTGGTCACCAATGTGCCTCCCTACCGTGCATTGCCCTGTACATCTCTGTACTGCCCACTAACTCCCTGAATTTTAATCTACGGTCCTATGCTGTCCCCCTCCCCCTTTTACCCCACAACCTAATTGCAGCTGTCAGTTCAGATGACAGGTGACTTAAAGGGTCCCCAGGGCTGGAGGTGAAACTCCATGGTCTACCCTCCTCAAAGGAAGCAGCAGGTGATGGGATTGGGACCCTGCTGCTATCTTCTCCACTGAAGCTCCCGCTTGCAGTGGTGGTTGGCAATGTCTCAGCAGGTGAGGATGCCCTGGAGGCCTCTGTCCCTGTGTGTTCATGGTGACCCAGTACCTCTATTAGCAACTGGAGGTATCTGTAATGGGCCATGTCATGCAGTAAGGTGCCCTGCTGCTGTGCTTTGGCAACACCCTGGTGAAAAGCAGCCCACAGCATCTTTGCTTTGGCTTGGCACTGGACTGCTGTCCTGTTGTGCCTCCGCTCACCCATTCTCCTGGCAACATCAAGGTAGATGTGCCAGTTGGCCTGTGGGCCAAAGACAAAACTGGTGCATGACCTCAGGGTCCCCCAGCACCCACACCAGGCTCTTTCTTTCAGTGAAAATCCAATTGGACCTAGACCTACACACTCTGTTCTGCTCTATTCTTCCCTGAACATGTCATCTCAGATCAATCAGAGAATCCCCAGGGAGCTGTGCACTTAGTTTATAAGTCTTGAGGTGACAGGGCCAAGGGAAGTTCACCCCCCTCCCACCCTATTGTTGCTGGGCAAAGTTTGGAGATGTGTACAAATACCCTTCATCAGGTGTACAATTGCCTGATGTTCCTGTTATACAATTTGTATTATTGAAAATTGTTTTATGAAACACCCTGAGTCTAAAAGAACATGATGAGATAAGTACAGTTTTTCACATAATATTACAAAATCAGTGAGTCAAATCCTGTTTCCTGGACTCTTGTCAGCGCTCTCAGTGAAGACAGAGACAGAGTTAAGGTGAGAGATGGAAAGGATAGAATAGTCCCTGAGATTTAGACCCAAAGTACTTTATGACATGGCTCAAGAGAGTAGTTAATTAAATGTTCTACCATAATGGTTTTAATTTTTCTCTATGATTTGCAAAATGTGACAATTAATTATTTTGGATTTTTTAAATGAATAAATGGAAGTATGACTTACATAACATTAAAAAATAAGAATGTAAAACAGTTTTTAATACACATCATTTCTAATTACTAATTTCCAACCATGCTGAATATATTCAGGACCATTTTTCAGAACAATATGTTCATTTAATAATGTAAGAATGAAGAAGGTAACTTGGAGACTACTTGTTTTAGGTCAATTCCTGCTCATAAATCATCTTTTAAATAAGCAGCATCAAAGCATCTTAGGAAATGAATTTGTATTATCAAATTTAATTGACAGGTTGTTTTTCCCTCCATTCAAGGCTCTTGAGTTCAGTATCCAATGCTAAGACTAAATTAAGGCAAAATTATGCTGGGGTTAGCTATGTGAATCTGAAAGCAGGAAATGAAGTGATGATTTTTGTGTTGTTTCTTGAAGCTATTTAATGCAGGCTTTAGCTGTAGCTGTTTCCTGTTCTAATACATTGCACTACAGGACTGCACATCACAATTATTGTAAATGGCATACTGAGGCCATTTAAGTTTCTTCTTCATTTAAATTTTTTTTAAATGTTAAAAGATTTACATAGTTTGACATTCAGCAAAATAATGAAAGGAAGTATTGACTATGTCTATATATACACGCAAAAGGAAAACTGCCCAAAGCTATATTTAACTGTCAACTTAGGTCTGGCTAAATGAAACATTAACTTATAATGCAGCCATTCAAAACAGATTAATCCCCAAGACAGAAAAACTTGCTTGAACATATATGTTTGGTTTGATGTACATTATCTCAGTCTATATTCTCAGGTGAAGTTAGGATGTATGCAGCCAGTAGCCCTCAGTCATGGGCAGCAGGAAGAAGCAGACCAAGAGCTGAATTGTGATTATGTGAGAGTAGTTTGATTTCTGGTTCTCCCTGGGAGAACCTTTGGGAGGAAGTAAAATGCAGTAGCACCTTACTGGTCAGAGGGGATTTCTCCCTCTGTTTGAGGTCACAGAGATACTGTAACATACTGTAGGGGGAAGACTTTTAGCCTACTCCACTCCATCTACTCAGGAAGGGAAGTAGCTAACCCCCAAGGCTGCTCTCCCAGCTGAGCCATAGCCATACCAGGGTCCCAGAAGTTATATTTCATTGCATTTCTGCCCTTTGGGGTCATCTCACCCTGAATGAATAAAACCTCACCCTGAATGAATAAATAATGTTCAGATGCTTAGCTGTAGCTCAATTTCCAATGTGTCAGTTTTGAACAGAGAAAGGGAGGAGGTGGCAAAGCTAGAATGTTAGCATATGGCAGTTTCATTGAACAAAATGAAACGCCAGCATCAACTTTGGCTTTAACTCTAGACTTCTAAAAAGGAAGTATTACGGTGAGGAAACGTAACTACAGCCTCAGCTGCACAGGATGTAAATCTGGGGAGTAGAGTCTGGTAGAGTCTGGTAGTCTATCAGAACAGGTTGAATCAAGAGTTGATCTAAAGCCTACAGAAATCAATGGGAATCTTTTCATTGAGTTCAGAGAGCTCTGGATTAGGGCCTTCAGAACACCCTTCAGCAGCTTCTGTCAGGAAGTCTTGAGAAGAGATCCCAACCCATAGAGGAAGTACAGCAATATTAACACCCACAGCTGGCTTAAATGTCTCATTTATAAAGGGGCAAGGTTTTTTTCAATTTGCAAAGAAATGGGAAGTGTTAATTTTCATCAACTTTTTGTTTTTTACAAATCCAGTAACTAAATAATTTGCTTCTCAGTAAATGAAGAAAATTAAAAGTTTTGCTTTTCAATTTTTTTATACAGAAAACCCCAAAACTTCATCTAAATGTCCATGGGAGCTAAATCCCTTGAAATCACTTGATTTCATTGTGAAGGGTCTTTCTAGTGCAGGGAGTTGTAGTGCATAACTTTTTTGCAACAACATGAGTCTTGCCCATTAAATCTGCAGAAGATGAAATAAACTGAGTTCTGGTTCTAGCTATTGTTGAAACAGTTCTGGCAAAAACCTGAAATGATCAGATGAAGGTTCAGCTGTGATGTCAGTACAATTATTACACTTATGTTAGTACAGGTACTCCTCACTTAACCACCGAGTTCCTTTCCTGCAACTCGGTCATTAAGCGAATTGGTCGATAAGCGAGGAGCTGCTCTGAACAGCAAAGTGCTCCCCGCAGGACCGTGTGCTGGCAGCCGCGTCCCTGGGGCGGGGGGCCGAGCTGCTCCCTCCCCCCCTCTTGCCAGCACCAGGGCAGCATTTGGCCCTGAAGCCAGGGCTGGTGGGAAGAGGATGCTGAGAGAGGGAAGGAGCTGGCACCAGGGAGCAGGAGGGAAGCTCGGCCCCGGCAGGCAGAACTAACCACCGCCCTTAAACCCACCCTCCAGACCCGCACGCGGGGCTGCTCTGCGCCCTGCCGGCTGTTGTCACATGGGGCCGGGGGCATCGTGCCTGCAGACAGGTGGGAGTCGGCGGAGCTGCCCCGGCCCCGGCCCCAGCCCCGGCCCCGGCCCTGGCCCCGGCGAGGAAAGCCCGCTCTGTGTGCCCTGCCCCGCCCGGGCCGCGAGCGCAGGATCTGTCCACCCTGCCATGCTGAACCTGCGGCACGCCGTTTCCACAATACAGGTACTCCTCACTTAACGACCACCTGCTCGGAGTACCGACTGCTCGGAGAGCTGGTCGTAAGTCCGCGCGGTCGTTAAATAGATAGGTTGTTAAGTGAGGAGTACCTGTATATCTATGCACAGTATATATTCTGTAGGGGTGTCTAAAGCGGGCCATATTCGATTCGGATTCAGATTTGGCCTGATTCAGGGGACAGTGATTCAATTAATTGATTTGGATCACTGTCTCGATTTGATTTGGCCAAATCTGAATCTGAAGATTCAGTGTTGATTTGGAGAATCAGCGATTCGGCCATAGAGACAGCTTTAAATGTTTTTTCTACATACCTCAAGGTACCAGGCATGGCTTGTGAATGCTGTGATGGTGGGGTGGATGGAGCATCCCACAGGAGTGTAGGGGAGGGGGGGTCCGCTGTTGAGCATGCAGAAGACCCTCCCCCCCCGCACCCTCCTGGCTCAGCGATCAGCCATGGAGGGGGGCAGGTACCCCCCCTGACCCAGAAGGCACCAGTCGCCGAGCCGGGGGGAACCGGCGGACCCAGGCAGGCTCAGCACTCCGTGGTGCACTCTATGGTGGACCCAGAAGTGGACCAGAAGTGCTTCTGGTCCACTTCTGGGTCCACTACCAAGTGCACTGGGAACCCACCTTCACTCCTGTGGGATGCTCCATCCACCCCAGCATCTCAGCATTCACAAGCTGCCTGGTACCTTGAAGTATGTAAAAAAAATAATTTAAAGCTGTGTCTGTGTCTGAATCATCAAATCGCTTTGAATCTCTCTGCATCAATTCAGAGGGTTCTGATTCAATCCAGAGAGATTAAAGGGTCTCCTGATTTGATTCAGATTCAGAGACTTGGCCACCGAATTGAATCAAATCTCCACCAAATCAAATCAGTGACCAAAGCTTCACACAGCCCTAATATTCTGTATGTATAACAGGAGTGTAACAGGTTTTATAATGTGCATATATGAGTAGGGACTTACCTAAATTGCAACAAGACAGGGTTTGCATGGCCCACTTGCAATATGCAGATCCAATTTTGTAGGCATTTTGCAGTGTTCCCACCCCTCAGTACTGACTGGCAGAGGCCCCAGTGGGCAGGGGGAGGGACATGGGGCAGCAGCCATCTTGAATGATGGCTGTCCTTCATGTGGCTCTGCCCATTGGAGCTGATTGGTGGAGAGATCCTGGTGGGGGGAAGGAAGGAGGAGGGATGAGGGGCCAGCAACCATCTTAATTCCTGGCTGCCTTTCATGTGGCCCCATCCCTTAGTACTGATTGGTAGAGAGGCCCCAGTGGGAAGCTAGCATTTTATTTTATGGGGGTTTTTTTGGTTATTGATTATATGGACAATCCCAGATTTTCCATTTCCGCAAAACTGCAAATTAAGGCTCCTATTATGAGGGAGATGTATCCTGGGTGGGCAACATTTTATGAAAGAGATGGTAGCTAAATGCTTACCTTCATAGGCCATGTCTACAGGTAAGGCTACTGTGCCTGGTGACTCCCCCAAGTAGGCTGTGTGGCTCTTGGCAGGCTGCCTCTAAAACCAGAACAAGTATAGATTTGTTTGTGCTTTTCCAAGAGCAGGCTAAATGGTGGTGTTAGTCAGCCATGTTAATTAGTCCTCTAAATATGCCACCTAGCCATACTGCCTCTGGTTGACCAGGCAGTCACCCAGAGCGAAAGGGTTCTATTGTTGCTGTGATAATTATACTGTACAGATATAACCAATTCCCGGAACAAAGACCTGGAATAGATGAGCCTCTGATTTAATCTGGTAATTCCTATATCCTGATATCAACTCAGCCTCCTGATCTCCAGCATGCAATTCATCACAATGGCAGGCTAATTAACAGTCTAATTTCTTACAGGTATTTATGGTACCATTTCTACATCCACTAAACCTCAGTCCACAGCCTGATATATTTGAAACATATGGCACATACATTAAAGGCTATGTTTATCCTGCATTTCAGTTCTTAGCAATTACTTGGCCTAGAGCTGTTAGCCGCATTGAGAGATGAAGCTAAATTCAGTCCTTGCATAAATGTTCAATTCCCAAAATTACATGAAAAGGGAATATGGCCTGAACTGAATAATGAGAGGCATTGGCGATGTTTAGGGGGTGCACGTGGGTGCTTGTGCACCCCTTGAGATGGATAGTGCATCCCCTGAGATTGGCCACTGCTGACACTGCCGATGCTGCTGGCAGCACCTGTGGGTGGTCATTGCTCACCACCCCTCCTTGCCCGCTGCCAACACTGCTGCGGCCACCTGTGGGAGTTTCCTGCTCACTGCTGCCATGCCCCCAGCCACTTACACCACTGCCACCGCCTGTGCCTGTGGGCAGTCACTGTGCCCTCCCAGCCTCGGGAGGCATGTAACGTTCATGATGAGAGGGGCCAAATGGGTCTGGATATACACACAGTCTTAAGTACAGAATGAGGTATATTGTAATTCAGGCAAATCAAACAAATAATAAATTAGAAGGCTTTTATGACCCATTTGGTGACAAAGGCAAAGGAGAGAGAAGCATGTTGCTAAATAAAAGTGAAGAAGAGTGACTAGGGAGAAAAATAAGCTGTTTGCTTTTACAATTTTAAACCTTCGAGAATCTCTTTTGTATTTGAGACCCTATAAACTAGAATCAGAATGGTCTTCTGTGCTTTGCCATCCATAATGGCAGCTCCACTCTGTCAGCTGCTGGAGAGTCTGACTTGTATTTTTTTGTATTTTCTTTTGATAAATTAATTTCTACTACTATATTCCTCTTCAGTATGAGTGACCTGAAGGTTTTTTTGCAGGGGGCGGGTTAAATGTATTTTGGCACATGTTTTTGATTCCTTTTAGGAACACAGAATTGGAAGGGGACTCCTAAACCTTTAGAAATGAACACTCCTCCCTTTCTACACCCTCCCACATTCCCCCCACCCCCCACCACACACTTTCAGTATTTTGAGTTTTCCTTTTGTGTCAGTCTCTCTGGTTGCATACAGACATTTAGGGAGGTTAGACTGAGTGAAAAATGACCACCCAATCTAACGTGATTCAGGATGAGGGGGGTAGTGAAGGGGTTATAGGGATTGGGGATGTAAGTAGGCCCTAGGAGGGGGTACTGGAGGGTCTGAAGGGGGATTGGGGGTAGGTAGGTAGGGGGATCAGGGGGATTGGGGAAGCAGGTGGGTTCTGTGGGGTGGATTGGCTGGTGCATGTGGGGGTCTTGTCCATTTGGGAGTGGGGGAAAGTGCTGGGGTGGGGGGCTAAAAATAGGCCAATGCCATGGGGGTGGGTAGGAAAAGTGAAGCCCTAGAGCTGGACTCAGTGTCTGGGCTTTCCCAGCCCTGGGGTTGCACTGGGAAGTGTATAGAAATTCAGGACAGTTTAGTCTAAAAATGGCCAACCCAATCTAAATTAGACATCCTCAGAGGTAGGGTTAACTTAGATCAGGATGATTATATTTTAGTCTGATCTAACCTTCCTGGAACTTCTGTATAGTTCATACTTAGATCAACCTAACTAGGGATCTAAGTGTAATATCTGCACATGGGCAAACTAAGTGGCCATTTTTAACATGCTCTAACCTCACCCTAATCTTCCCAAATGTATGCACCTCTTTCCTATAAGAGTCCATCTTTTCTCTTTCCTAGGTATTACTAATATGACACAAGGCTACATCAGCTGTAATGAGGATGAGGTGAGGCAGGACATCTACAAGTTGTGAGGTGAGTCATGACTTGTAAATATTGTCATTTGGAGTCTGCCTTTGTAGCAATATCAAGACTTCTGCCAATAAACCAGCCCTACCTGCCTATTCCTGATTAACTGAAAAAAATGTCATGTGTATCTATTATGGCCACCAACCAATGGATTTTGATCCACCAGATCTCAGAGCCTCTTGAGGTAGATCTTGGAGCCTCCTGGAGTCAATCTGAGGCTGGAGTGGGGGGCTGAGTGCCATTGTGTATGCACGCACATGCCCTAGCTCAGCAGGTCAGTCCATGGGGGAGGGAAAGGGTGGGGGCTAGATTGAGGCCCCCACAGTGAGGAACAGTGCCACAGAAGCAGAAGCAGGGGTAGGTTGAGTGGGGCCCTGGCCGGGTGGGACTTACCTGCTGGGGAGGTGCACCCCCAAATAATTTTTTCTCCCTCTGCCTTGATCTGCCCCCTCCTCCTTCCCTCCCCACAGACTTACCTGATGGGCGAGGGGGTGACAGTGGTGCACAGTAGATCTTGGGTTGCTTTTAAATGCCAAAGGTGATCTCCTACTTAAAAAGGTTGGACACCATTGCATTATGGGGTATTATCAGGGATGCTATTAGTTTAGGGTATCAATCATGGAAGACAGTAATCCTTGACTGCATGGGATTGCTGCCTGTGCTGATGGTCTTTGGTATGTTCTTGATAGTGGTGCTGGAAGCACCTGTTGTTACCCTAGCATGTGGCACATGCCAACCAAGAATGAGAGGGCAGGGTTTCTTGGCATCAAATTTAAGGTTGCCATGGAAATGGTGTAGACCTACCCTCAGATGCTCAAATTTTACTGGTGGATAAGAGAGGCAGAGGTTACGAGATGAAGAACAAAAGATATACTACCCATTTCTGTTTTTATTTACCCAAATTCCCTACAATATTACATTAAATAGGCAAATCACCTATTTAAAATTATAGTATAGCTCACAACTCCCAGATCTCCAGAAAGAGGATATTTCTTTCCATCACCATTCCACAGTACTATAAGATAGTGTAGGCCAATCTTTTTGCCCTTTCTCCTGTCTGACCTGCTGCTCTGCATTCTGCTCCCTGCCTAATCTACTGCTTTGCTTTCTGCTCCTATCCCATCCGCTACTGCATTCTCTGCTCCTTCTCCAATCTGCCATATGCATGCAGTGGCTGCCTGTGCCACTTGTGGCACATATGCCATGGGTCAGCCACACTAAAGCAAATTTAAAGGTAAGTTTAAAATGGACAATGCAAATCTTTACAAAAATCTTGCGGGGAAAATGTATGTCTGTTCACTCAGGACTTTTTTATGGACATATTAATTAGCACATATGTATCTGTGTAATTGCAGTTTTTTGCCCATTAACTTGCTCTGTGCTTCCCTGCTGAGCATGTTCTGTAGTTGCCCCAGGCAGGGATTAATGCTGACACACAAGTAATGTTGTTTAAGTTGCCAAAAAGCCAGTGGGTATGTGATGCCATAGAAAAAAGGGTTTTCACACCTTTTATCTTAGGCACATAGCTTAGTGCCTAGGTCACTTACTAGGGAGCAAAAGAACAGGATGGCTGAGCCAATGGCAGGCTAAGCCTCTATCTTCTGCTTCCAGTAAAGTACTATGCTCACTAGGAGCTGCCTGGAAAACCCTCTTGGCCTCCTCTGCAAACTGGCTCATTGGTCAGCTGGGAAGGGAAGATATGTAGGGCCTGCAGGAGTGAAGCTGGTGAGAGTTAATGTGGCACAGTGATATGAAAGTTTCCCTGAGTGGGAGGAGGCTTAGTTTTAAGTCTGTGCCTCTGCACACAGCCTAGAGTGGGGCAGCAGCAACAGTATTGGTATTTTAGCCACTGAATATCAAAGGTAAGGTGGGGCATCCCACTTTTAAAAGGAAAGCTTGGTTGAGACAATATTTAGTTACATCATATTAATAACTTACAAACACCAAAACTGTTTCCTATTTTAATAAAGCTGCCACATATCTTCCAGAATGCCACGAATGTTATCAAAGCTCATGTTAGCAATGTACA
This sequence comes from Alligator mississippiensis, assembly GCF_030867095.1. Taxonomy (NCBI): domain Eukaryota; kingdom Metazoa; phylum Chordata; order Crocodylia; family Alligatoridae; genus Alligator; species Alligator mississippiensis. Next base: position 217,839,493 of record NC_081824.1, on the reverse strand, counting down.
AATCTCTGAGCTGTAACCTGATCTAGTAGTGATAAGCAGAATGGGCTGCTTGTTTGTAAGTGAGGCAATATGAGTAATGCATTTATCAACCTAAACCAAGGCTAAATTTGATCCTCTACTCTGATTATTCTGCAGACACCTCTGGCACTTTGCTTCCTACTTTTCATCAATAAAGTGGATATTTCAGATTCAATATTTCAGATTGTATTTGCTCCTATAAAGCACTAATTCCATGTGGCAATTCAACCCTGCAAATACCCTGTGGAAATATTCCCCATCAAAAAATAATTCCTGTTACAAAAGATAAACAGAGCAAATGAAACTCTCCTAGTTAGACAATTAGATCTCATGGTTACTAAGACCCCTGACACGTGTTACATTAAAGATGTGATGAACTTGTTAATTATATCTCAAGTAGTGACCTGGCCACATGTTTAATCAATTAATGGCCTGATAAAACCAGGAATGAGTGGCAAAGTTATTACACAATATATATATATAATAACATTATTGCTGATTCCTATTACAGCATTAATTGAATGAGCAGTCAGTGCTCCCACACTCTGGAGCACATGCTCCCCCAACCACCTCCCCCAGCCACCACTACAGAGAAAGCCAAAAACCTTCACACCCCTCTAAATATTGACAGGGCTCCCAGGCATAGGAACAAAGATTGCCAGTGCAGAGAGAGCACAGGATAGGGCTCCCATCTGTGCCAGCAATATGGCATGATGGGATCTGATGCCCAATCCCACAGTCATGCTTCCTGCCATGCATCTCTACAAATTTAATCTGTACTTCACATTAAATATGTTTCTTAACCCAAATCAGGTAAATAGTATTACACAAACATTATGTGTAACTTAAATTGCTTAAACAAAGCTTAAGTCTTAGAGTGCTTATGTAGGTAGCATGAAATGAAAATAACATTCACTACTTAGCTGGATTGCTGCTGGGTCAAGGTTAAAAATAAATTTAAAAATGGAGTCACATTAATTTATTCCAGCTCAGATTAGGCGCCTGCAAGAAACATTTACTATATTGTTGTTAAGCAGTGTGGCACTAAAAGTTTCAGCCTTTGCTATTGGCTGCTTTAAACTTTCATTTGTTAACATCTACCTGGGATGACATGCAAAATGAATTATTGGAGAAACATATTTCCATTAATCAAATATACTTGGCATGGCTTTCACTGAAATAAACTTAGCACATGTAAGGTCTTAGAGGCCAGCATAAGTTCTTCAGAACATTCCCGTGATTTATTATCATATTCAAGTAACCTATACTCAGAGGAAAACCTGACCTTATGACACCAGATTTACTATTGTGTGGATGAGTGGGTGAGGAGAATTATGAACTAAAAACAGCAAAAAGTCTTGTTTAAATTTTCCAGATGTATTCACGTCTGGATGTACACTAAGTGGTCACATCTACATGTGTAATTAATGCTATTTGGGTTCATTGTGTAGTAATTTGCTGCTCAGTAAGCCAGCCTTGGACAGGCATCTACACATGCAGGCATTATGGAGCAGATTTGTTGCTTATAGAAGCAGCCTGTTCCAGGCCTTCTCCTGCCCTGCTCTGTCCCCCTGCACTAGCCATGGGGAACTGGAGGCTCTGACCACAGCTGCCTAGGTGACAGGGGCACACTTTAGATGGTAGCTTCACATGGTGCTCCCTGGCCACCTGCTTTTCTGGCCTAGAACAGTCTGCAGCGTGCTGGCACCGCCTGCTACCACACTGTATACAGAGCTTGTGCCCACCATGCAATGTCTACTTGACCTCCAGGCCCTGGCAGTGATGACCCATGCTGTGGATTCTGTTTGCCACTGTGCTTGCTGCACTTCATCACTGTGATCACCATCTGGCCCAGGTCAATCTTAACCCTGTCTGCCCCCTTGTCCTGTGCAGCCACATGGCTTGGCTCACTGCTTTGCCTGTGGCCCTCTGCTCCCTGGCTAATGCTGGCCAGCCCCTGGGTCACCACCCAGAATCCAGCAGGGATACCAATGACATGCACTTGGATGCACTACTGTGGGTGTGGACCCCATGGTGAGACCAGTGGATGGGGATGCTCACCCAGGAGTGAGCATAGCTGATGCTCTGCCTGTGCAACTTGCTGCCCCTTCTTCAGTGTGGGGCATGGGCCAGCAGGCCCATGTGTGTTGCTGACCCTGGTCCAGGCAGGTCCTGCACAGGGACTTAATGGAGCTTGGGTGAGCAGGAGGCTTGGGAGAGAACATGCAGGGGGCCTGGTTGCTGGGGGACTCAAGGGAGGTGCAGGGGCAGGGAGACCTGGCTGCTGGAAGCAAGCACAAGGTTGACCCCTGGTGGTGGGGCTAGTTAATGCCTGCACATGCGCTAATGTACAGTAATTACTGCATTGTTAATTTACTACCTGAATTTGCAAATAGTAAACTAACAGCACAGTAGATTAATTTACTGTGCAGTAAGAGCCTGCACATGTAGACGGTGATGCTTTAGAGTGCAGTAAATTAGTCTTCTGCACAGTAAAGCGTCTTGTGTAGATATACCCAGTATGAACAATTTCAATTGGAACAGCGAATACCTCAAAAAAGGATGTGTCAGCACTTAAGCACTGTTTGTAATCCTATTCTATATACAGGGTGGTTATTTTCTAAGCAAATTCAAAGTAAGCTTACAAACCGTACCTGATTTTCCACTCACTTACACTGATTTTACATGTATGTAACTGCTGAAATGGAATTGTTCTTGCTTCTAACCAGTCGAGAGGAGAATCAGATCCAACTTCTGACAGCCAACCTGCCCTGCTAGCTGCAGCACCAAAGAAAGCAGAAGGTGACTGCTGCTAGCAGGCCAGAAAAGGCTGCATCTGCCGATCCATTTATGTGACTATGGCACCTCTGCTCGATCAGTTCTGGTGCCCATTAAAGGCATCCGGAATTGTCTTATTATTTATTTCCTTTCAAGGAAGATCTGGCCACCATGATCCCATGAGGTGTGACTTCTGTGTGCCTCCTTGGATCCCTCCCACTAATAAATACTTTCATCAAAAGCTGGCACATAAAGGTAAAAAGGCCTGAAGTATAGTGCCCAGGTAAGAAAATGTAATGCTTCCCCCCATGGGTGCTTAATAATCACTACATGATTCCTCTTTAGGTACTCTAAATATTATGCAACACACGGCATGTTCTTTTCCTCTTGAAACACTCACAGCGTTACCTGCTTTGTTCCTTTTTTATGCCTAAGATGCTGTAAGAGCATGATAAAGTAAGATCAAGATAAAGTACACTACTTATTCTAATCAAGTGAAACTTGGGAGAACACTTAATGAACACATTCCTGAAGAGCAAAAATCTAGATGATGAGGGAAAAAATAAAGCTGAATAGAAAAACTTGGCAGGAACTGCTGCATTAGAAAAGTTTTGATATTTATTTGAAAATGTTAACCTCATAGTCATATTGAAACAGAAAATAAAAATGCTTGATTTTGGTTAAAAAACCGCAACATGTCCTTGTGTGATAAAACCATACCTTATTTTGTACTTCTGAAGGTAATTTCAAAAGTACAAAATACAAAGTGGCTGTGATGATGAAGTCCAAAGGAAAGCATTTATAAGGCATGAATCAGTTTCACAAAACACTATGAAGAGAATGACAGTTGGATTTAAAGGGGGTGTCATCACTTATGCAGGGATTATTTGTCAAATTTGGGATTTAATGTTCTTTAAATGGTTACTTCATTTTATTTTCAAACCATAAAACAAGAAAATCATGTGTTATTGCTAAGATTAATTTCCATCATAGCTGCCACGATGACCTTATTAAAGAATCAGCGACATTACCTATGGTAAATGTATATTGAGGGAGGCAACTGACTCTTCTGCCATTTCAAAATTGTTGCCTACATTCCCTTTGGTTAAATTAAGCCTAGATTTTAAATGAATAATGTGATGGAACTTCCAGCACATCTCAACCTAATAGATCTCACCAGGCCTACTACTTTTCTCTGGCTCTGTTTGTAAACAGACAGAAAAGGGTAAGTTTGGCTTTAAGAGGGTGCAAAAGATTTATTCACTACAACAGAACATTTTGGTGAGACAGTTGAAAAAAAAATGTATGTTAATTTTTTCCCCCTAAAAATTACTTTTATACAGTTTATTCTGGCAGTAATTCATTCCAGGATATATACTGACCCATCACTCCGTTGCCCAATTGGTGACCATTGTTGTCCAGAGAGGTAGTAAGATGTAGTTAACTACATGAGTCTGAAGTTAGGCAGAAGGCAGAGCTGCAGGAGCCACAGGCCATGTCTACATGAGCAGCCAACTGTGCAGTTGTTACAGCACAGTCATTTAGTTGCTTAAGCAAGTACTACATGACTGTACAGTAACCAGCATTACCATGCAGTCCCATCCCTGCATGGTTATTTTTAGAAGTTACTGCACAGTAGCGATGAGCTACTGTGCAGTATCTCATTACTACTGTGCAGTAGCATTGCCATCCGGTTTCATGCCCAGCAATGTTACGGCTCCATAACAATTAGCTATGATGCAGCAACTCATTGCTACTGTGCTGTAGTGTCTCATGTAGACACCACCGGTGACAATGAATTATTTTTAATCCTGCCTCAAAAACAAGTCTTCTCCAGTTTTCATCATTGTCCCAAATATATTTATTTCTCAGAACATCCTCCATTTTGCTAGTGCTGTTTGGCAAGCACCTATCCCAAAGCTTGTGCTTTATCCCAGAGACAACTTCACTAAAGTTATACAGATACAGATTTTGTCAGTCCTTGCTCCATGACACAAAACTACTGTTTCATCAGCCTAGCTTTCTTTTTTGCTACCGCCTGGCATTTTTATTTTATATGTTCATTGATTTATTTGCTTTAAACAAATATTCAGAAAAAAAAAGAACAGCCATCTCTTACTTTAGATGTTCCTTGACCTATTTTAGAACCATAGTTATGCAGCGATAATTAACTCTACAAACTTGTATCTCAACTGCCTTCTAGCACTCATGCCATAGGACTCTCCTGCTTTCTCCTTATCTGTAAGTAAAAGCATTTTCCCCCAGATGTCTTACATGTTTCCAAATTGAATCTCATTTGACTTTCTGTTTATCTTTATCTCCTTTGGGGCTATATTTTGTGCCTTTCCCTAACAATTTCATTAGCATTCTGTTAACTTCCGATTCCAGATAATTGAGAGAGATGAAATATGAACAGAGTAATACTAATTCCTGTGCTGTCCCACTGGAAACTCTCAGTGAAGTATTTAGCAATTTGTTATCCTTTGTTAACAGTTTCAACCAGTTGTGAGCATACGTGATATTCTCATGTGAACCAAACATGAGTGCTTCGTGAGACATTTCAACATATGATTCTCCAAAATTCAGTTATAAGTGGTACAGATAGAAAGGGCTATAGTTTAAGTTGTCTGAAAAGTCTCATCATAAGACTTGGTTTTCAGTTGTTTTTAACATTTGCCAAACACTAACTGTTTGAGCTGCAATAGTAACTGTTGGGTGTTAGCACTTTCTGGCCATAAGAGTAGGGAAAATAGGTGTTTTTGTCCAAGTTGAAAAATTCTGTTCAGGTGACCTTTTCTTTGAGAGTCTCTGCACAGCCATAGCTATGAAGTAGGCCTGTGTGAATAGGGAACTATTCGATTTGGATTTGGCCAATTCAGATGCCAGAGATTTGATTCAGAGACCCAAATCATTTTTCTGATTTGATTCGGCCAAATCGCTTCGGAAGATTCGGAGCTGATTTGGAGATTCGTCCATAGAGTGCAATGGGGAATCAATGAAATATCTATAACTTTGTTGTATTTTGGATGATTTGGATGAACCTTATAGGGGTGGTAGGTAGCCTCTGCTGAGAGCATGGCACGTGCCAAGTTTCAAGGTGTTAGGTGCAGGGGTTTCTGGGAAACTGCACCCCAAATTCTTGAAAGCAAAACTCACGTCACGTGTATGTATTAAGCTACAGTGTGGTGAAAACTGACAAGATGATAGCTCTTGCTCAGGCCACAAAGCCTGGCAAGTTTCAAAGAGATAGGTGCAGGGGTTTCTGGGAAACTTCACCTCAAAGCATGGATGTGAAATTTGGCTGAGGAGTCATGTTGGTGTTAGAGGTATCTTCAAATTCAAATTCACCCATGTCTATGGGTTCCATCCAGGAAGAGCACACACCAACTGCTGAAACTTCCTTAGCCTGACGAAGGGTTTTTGAACCCGAAAGTTTGCTTAATAACTATTCTTCAACTATTTGGGTTGGTCTAATAAAAGATATCAAATTCACCCAAGGAACCTTGTCTGCCTATGTCCTTAGACCAACACGGCTACAACCTACACCCATGTCTATAAGCATTTCAGGAGTCAGTTTGCACATGTTCAAAAGACACTTGTTAGAGTTTGGCAGCACAAGCACCCCAAAGATTCGACCTACACTGAGCATGCTTCAGCACTTCACAGTTCCCACCTGCAAAACAATGTATGCTCCACTCACGTGGAATGAGTGCACTTCCTTCATCTCCTCACAACTGTTATTGCTTACTGGATTAGCCATGTGGCACAGCATAGACAGAGCCCCAGACAGCTGACCACAGCACAGGGCAAGGAGAGCTCCCCAATGCCAAATGTTGCCAAAGCCACACCTCTACAGGCCAGATCCAAAGGCTGCATGGACCAAAGGCTCTGTGGGATGGATCCAGCCCATGGGTTGCCAATCCCTGGCTAAGTAATTTTTCATCCCTTGAAAATCTCAGCCTTAAATAAATCTTCACTCTTAGTCTTGTCACGTTTCAAAGCCAACACATCTATGAGAAAATAAGCGTAGACTCTGTTCTGGCTTGTACATTGTAAACATTATTGTAAACTAAGCACCAGCTGTGGAATCTGAAGTAGTTGAGATGTTGCACCAGCTTTCCTTCCCCAGCTTAGTAGCAGTAGTAATGAGATTGCATGTGACCAAAGCCACAATTTGAACGCTATTGGAAAATAACCTTCAATCAAATTTTACCTGTGGTAAGTATTATAGGTGATGATGCCAAAAATAATATAGGAATTGCTAAGCAGTAATAAAAAATTAAAGTTAAATGCAGGCTTAAGTGTCCTGCTGCATAAGACTTAAGGGCCTGCACTTGGCTCACCAGTGTCTCAGTTCATGTCCAAGAACAATCACATTCTTTACCAATCACTGAGGGAATTACAGCTATTACAAGGCTGGTAGAAGTTAAACAGCTTCCATGTATGTCTTCAATGGCAATGTTAAGCTGAACACCCATAAACTGAGGCACCCAGACTCAGCGACCTTTTTCACTAAGAGATAACTTTCTACTCTATCTTGTTCATGCAGAATTACATTCACTACTTCACTTCCCACAAATTCTAACTAAAGTTCATTTTGAGGCATTTCTGGGTTTGAAAGGAAACTTCACATTGCTTTTGTTCTTCATAAGTGTGTACGTATAAGCATGCAATGATGAAAGGAATATTTGACTTCAGACAACAGCCCTTTTCTTTTATGTATTCATGAATCAAAAATGTCCTGTGTTAGATGTATCTAGTAAGAACATAACATATACAGATAAATGTCAGTGTCTTAGTCTTTAATCTACTGGAACCCGGCATTAGGAGCTTCCAGTACTGAGTGATCTAACAATAGCTTCTTTTGTTTATAGTTCCTTTACAGTCATTTTTGCTGTAATATTCTGTGACAGTTGAATATTTTATTTTGTAATTTAAAAATACCTCGTAGAGATTTTTCTGATAATTGAAAAAGAGAGTGTCCTTAAAAAGAACTAAAGGCAATCTTTCACAAATATTTGATCCTGGAGATGTTATTACATCAGTTGACATACAAGACCAAGATGAAAATAAAACATAGATTCATAGATTCATAGATGTTAGGGTCAGAAGGGACCTCAATAGATCATCGAGTCCGACCCCCCGCATAAGCAGGAAAGAGTGCTGGGTCTAAATGACCCCAGCTAGATACTCATCTAACCTCCTCTTGAAGACCCCCAGGGTAGGGGAGAGCACCACCTCCCTTGGGAGCCCGTTCCAGACCTTGGCCACTTGAACTGTGAAGAAGTTCTTCCTAATGTCCAATCTAAATCTGCTCTCTGCTAGCTTGTGGCCATTGTTTCTTGTAACCCCCGGGGGCACCTTGGTGAATAAATACTCGCCTATTCCCTTCTGTGCCCCCGTGATGAACTTATAGGCAGCCACAAGGTTGCCTCTCAACCTTCTCTTGCGGAGGCTGAAAAGGTCCAGTTTCTCTAGTCTCTCCTCGTAGGGCTTGGTGTGCAGGCCCTTGACCATACGAGTTGCCCTTCTCTGGACCCTCTCCAGGTTTTCCGCATCCTTCTTGAAGTGTGGCGCCCAGAATTGCACGCAGTACTCCAACTGCAGTCTGACCAGCGCCCTATAGAGGGGAAGTATCACCTCCCTGGACCTATTCGTCATGCATCTGCTGATGCACGATAAAGTGCCATTGGCTTTTCTGATGGCTTCGTCACACTGCCGGCTCATGTTCATCTTGGAGTCCACTAAGACTCCAAGATCCCTTTCCACCTCTGTGCCACCCAGCAGGTCATTCCCTAGGCTGTAGGTGTGCTGGACATTTTTCCTCCCTAGGTGCAGCACTTTGCATTTCTCCTTGTTGAACTGCATCCTGTTGTTTTCTGCCCACTTGTCCAACCTATCCAGGTCTGCCTGCAGCTGTTCCCTGCCCTCTGGCGTGTCCACTTCTCCCCATAGCTTTGTGTCATCTGCAAACTTGGACAGAGTACATTTGACTCCCTCATCCAAGTCACTGATGAAGACATTAAAGAGTATCAGTCCAAGGACCAAGCCCTGCGGGACCCCACTGCCCACACCCTTCCAGGTCAAGACCGACCCATCCACCACGACTCTTTGGGTGCGACCCTCTAGCCAATTCGCTTCTTGCTTACATCTTGTAATACGACATATAAGAATGTCTAGACAGTATTTTTAACATGGACACAATGTAGCATGCCTACATTCACAAAAATGCTCAGCTATACAAATGCAGATAAGACGTTTTTCCTATGATATATTACACAATCAAAAAGTTAAATGAGTGAGAAAACAGTGAGTCTTTTTAAATGGCTGGTAATGGGACAGTTTCGACTACCTATCCAATTTACTTAAGGATGTCGTGGGACAAAGGTACTTAATAGCAGATTATTTTTGGAGGTCAATGCAAAATAAATGACAGTTTCAAATTAACTCATGTAGATATATATGCATCAACATCATAAAAGAGCCAGTGGGAATTAACAGATTTTTTTGACATCTTTAATCATTCCTAGCTCTTATATAGCACTCTTTACCAGTGGACCTCCCAGTGGTTAAGGTTTCAAAGGCCAGTCATTCAATAGGCTACAAGATGGCCACTTTGGCTTTAAGGCAAGCTAAGGAGGGACTGTTTTGCAGTTAGAAATGCTACTGTCTAGATTTTTAACTTCAAATTTAATTCTAACTTCAAATGTCTAGGCCACGCTTATCTGTTAATCTCTGGGGCTGATATTCTTGCTCATTTTTTGACTATTCAGTGAAGGAATGCAGATGTAAAGTAGCAAGGAAAATTGTTATGAGATGTCTTCCCTGCACAGGACATTTGTATCTTTGTAAATTCTTTGTAAATGTAAACGTAAATTTAACTGGTAATAATAGCTCAAAAAACAATGAAGCTTCTGCAAGTATTCATGGAAGCTTATAAGTAGCCTGAAAGGGATCACTGCAAAAATATTTCCCTTTCTCCATACAAATCCAATGTAAAGTTTATAACTGGCTTGGATGAAAACATACAACTCCATTAGTCTAAGTGTTTCATCTGTCTTAAGACATTATGGGACTCTACGATGAATTCTGTAGCTATGCTATTTTTCATAATGAGGTCTCATGAATAAAAAATGATTGAACTGAGACTGAACTTGGATGGAAGGATCACTCAAGGATTGTTCAAGAGTATATCTGCATTGTAGACACATCTTAATTAATGATCCACACCTGCACAAGGAAAAAGGACAGTACAAGGAAACATAACTTTAGTATTAAAATTAATTGAGCTTATGATTATACACAGATTGAGCTTCCAAGAGAAATGACTGAAGTGTCTCGATATGGCCTTTTGAAATTAGATTTATCAAGACGCTAGAAAATGTTCCATATAGCAGAGTTCTATGCACAATTAACCCTTTAGGACCAAATGGATGAATAAAATAGGTCTTTCCCAGTTGTTTGTGTTTTGTCTACATGTTCACATCTAGTGCCACATCTACCTTCTATAAGCTATACTTTTATTGCATTTTTTAATTATAATGCGAGGTCTTCCTGCAGGACTCTGTCCTAGATTTTAGAAGATTGTTGCCCACCAATAAGCTTCTAAATCCATGTCTAAGTGCTGAAACATAAATGGCCTGATGTTCAAAGTGCTGAACTCCCAGCCCCTCCAATAGAAGTCCGCTGGAGCTGTTGAATGTTCAGCACTTCTGAAGGCACCCAAACTTAACTGGAGATTCAGAAGCCCAAGTTTAGGTGTTAGTTGTTGAAAAGCTTGACCTTCGACCCTTTATGTCTTTCCAAAATACTGTGTATGTCAGTGATGCTCACCCTGGGGTGCCACAACATCCTTTGGAGAGTGCTGCAAAGTACCACTCCATATTAGCACTGCTAGGTGTCCAAATACCTATATATAATTCAAAAGATAAAGTGAGGGATTTCAAATAGGAATCCAGAGTATCAAAAATATTATGTCCTGTTGTGGTCTTTCTGAGTTTTTTGCAACAGAAGAATTACTCTATTATTTTTTCTGTAGTCAAAAAAAGAATGAAAGCTAAGAGCTGGCATTTTCCAAGCCTTAAATCTAATAAGGGACCTTTGAACTTAATGTGGACGGTGAGGGAGTTGAGTCTAAATCAGTTAAGAACCACTGGTGTGTGCCATAATGCTCTATTGAACAAATAATCCATCTTAATAAGAATCTCAACAGTCAGCACTTCCTTATTCTGTTATTAGGCTTCCCTGATAGGCCTGTGCAAGTCGGCAGTGATTGGATCCAGCTTTGGATCTGGCCACTTCGGATGCCAGGGATCCAATCCAGATCTCTGGACCAGGTTTCTGCTTCGATCCGGCTGAAGCAGCTCCGAAGCTTCGGAGCCGCCTCGGAGATCCGGCCATAGGGTATAATGGGGAATCAATTAAATATCTATAACTTTGTAGTTTTTTGTCTGATTTGGATGAAATTTGCAGAGGTGGTAGACTCTGCAGAGAGCATGGAGTCTGCCAAGTTTCAAGAAGATCAGTGCAGGGATTTGTGGGGAACTGTACCTCAAGCTACGGACAAGCAAAACTCGTGACATGGGTGATACTGTGTGTGTTAAGGCACAGCGGGGTGAAGCTGCAAGGATGGTGGCCCCTGCTGTGGCCCCAAAGCCTGCCAGCTGTCGAGAAGACTGGTGCAGGGGCTTCTGGGTTCTGGGGCCCTACACTGCTAGCTGCTGACAGACAAAACTCGTGTCATGGGTGCTTGTGCAGCTGACTGTCTCTGTCTTGGGGCAGTTGATTGTCTGTATTGAATATTTTCTCTCCTTAGGCTCTGCTTTTGTAGGTGTTAATTGATGATAATTAACTGGTTACATTAGCTAGGTACTGAATATTGAGCTGGTCCCTGAGTGAATCATAACTGATTGGTAACTGGTAACACAGTAGCTTAGCAGCCAGGCCTGCAGTGGTGTTTCCCATCCCCCAAGACAGACACAGTTGCACAAGCACCCATGTCACGAGTTTTGCCTGTCAGCAGCCAGGGGTGCAGGGCCCCCGAACCCAGAACCCCTGCACTGATCTCCTCGACAGCTGGCATGCTTTGTGGCCGCAGCAGGGGCTACCATCCCTGCAGCTTTCCCTCTGCTGCACCTTAACACACACAGTGTCACCCATGGGACAAGTTTTGCTTGTCCGTAGCTTGAGGTACAGTTCCCCCTAAATGCCTGCACTGATCTTCTTGAAACTTGGCAGACTTTGTGGTCTCAGCCAGGGGCACCACCCCTGCAATTTTCACTCCCCCTGTGATGTAACATATACACGTGACATCAGTTTTGCTTTCAAGATTTTGGGGTGCAATTACCCCTGAACCCCTGCACCAATCTTCTTGAAACTTGGTATTCTTTATGCTCCCAGCAGAGACTATAATTCCTGAAAATTTCATATAAATCAGATAAATAACAACAAAGTTATAGTTATTTCATTTTTTCCCCATTATACCCTATGGCTGGATATCCGAAGTGGCTCCGAAGCTTTTCCGAAGAGCTTCAGAAGCTCCGAACCGCTTCAGAAACCCTAAAGAAGCCAGCCATTTGATCCAGACATGCTGCTTCAGATGCCAAAGTGTTGGAAGCTTCTCCGGATCCAAAATTCTGTCCGAAGCCTTCCACAGCCCTATTTCCTGATATAATATGATCACTGTATTCATAGTGATTATTTGACTATTTGTAAATGTTATACTTTTTTCTCCCTGTGCATATGTCCCAGTCCATCATTTGTCCCTTTGAAAGAACCTGGAAAGCCTTTTAACTCCTCTTAACATCCTGCAATTAAGTGTCTTCTAGTCTAGTCACCACTTGCTATTTTAGTATATAATAACCATCACCCAGATTTTCAAAAGCAAGTAATGGTTTGGGTGTCACATTTTGCAACACTCAGCATGAGACACTCCCAAAGGGCCCGGTTTTAGAGTGTCAGCATTCAGCTCTACAGAAAGATGAGCAAGGCCTGCACCTGAAACCAATACAGAAGATCCTGTGATCAGAAATATTTATTATTTCAAACTTAAGCCCATCATCCTCACACTGAATGCAGTGTGGACTCAGGAGACAGTCAAACTCCCTTAGAAATGGAATGTGGCTACATTCCTCTCAGTTCTGTTGAAAACTGGATAAATACTCAAGGGTGCCTGTCCACAAGCACAGAGGCTGATCTGACATGCTGTAATTACAGTGTGTCAGAGTAGACTCAATTAATTGAGTTTGCTGAAGCATGGTAAATACTGCATTCCAGCAGTCTCCCATATCTTGTATATCAGTATCCCTTCACTTCAAAAAGGCAGTGGGGATGTTTGAACCAAAGCTCATTCAGTGAGCTTTAGTTCAGGCACCCCTGCTGCCATTTTGAAGTGCGTGGACATGATACATGAGATGCTACAATGCTTTAATTAGAGCAGCTCTTAAAGCTGCTCTAATTAAATTGCAGGCCCTGACACCCCCAGAGCACATGTAAAACTACCCTCAGAGTCTAATCCAAAGCCCACTGACTTCAATGAAAAAGCACCAGCTTTAATGGACTTTGGATCAGGCCCATGTCCATTGGATGTTCAACTTGAAGATGATAGGCTTGAATTTAGAAATAACAACAGGCTCATATTGACTTCAGTGAACAAGGTTTGGCCTTAAGGTACTTAAATTATATGGATATAACTGTACGGAAGATTACATTAACGTGCGTTGTTGCTGTGACTATCACAGGTAAGGAAAGAAGACATTGCATAGTAATATTTTATGCAGTTCCAGGACCAATCTTACTGTAAATTGCTGCTCTGGCAGTGGCAAGAGAAGCACAGGAGGAATCCTATCATGCCCCCACAAGCCCAGGACCCTCACAGCAACCCCCAGCACATGCAGCAGACCCCAGACTTGACTCCCAGCACAGCCAGGAGGTAAGTGGGGTCCACAGTGGGAGGGCAGTAGCCAGCAGCAGGAGGCAGCTGAAAGGAGCCAAGGAGGGTCAAGCTCCGAACTGGCTCCTACTTGGCCCAGCCCCCCAGAGAGCCATGCAACAGGAGCCATGTAAACAGAACACGCAAACAGGCACACTTCCGGGCCCGGTGCATGAGTTAGCATGGGAGTTCGTGCAGGAGGGTTAGCAGGAGGGGCTCAAGGCTCTAGGCAGTGAGCCTGAAGAGAAGAGTCATCACAGTAGTACCCTAGACTATTATGTAGACCATAATAGTGGGGGTGTGCTCCACCCCAAAGATTCCCTCTGTGAATGGACCCCTCCCCTCTGGTACCCAAACAGAGCCTGTGGTCCCTGCCCACACCTGGGCAGAACCTACAGCCCCAGCCTCCACCCAGGTGGAGCCCCTGGCTTCCTGTCGAGGCTGCCTGGCAGGGATGCAGGAAGCTGGGTTTAGGAGCATTGACAAATCCCTTTGTGGGGTGTGCTCAGTGGTGGAGGTCCTGGAGTGCCAGATAAGGGAACTCCAGGCAACAGTGCAGTGGCTGCACACCATTAGAGATGTAGAGCAGGAACTGGATGCCTACTTCCAGGCTTTCTACCAGAAGAATGAAGTGGAAGGAGTAAAAACAGCTGGCAATGCCACGGCAGAAATGAAGAACTGCCATGAAATCCAGCCAGGGGCTGCCTCGATGAAGGTGGTCTTTGGTCCAAGGAGGCACTGCACCAGGGTGACCACCCCCTTGGAGCTGCGTGACTGATTCAAACCCCTTACATCAGCAGAGCCAGCCAAGCTGCCAGCTCCAGCATTGGAGGATGGAGGGCCACCAGCAACCACGCCCAAGAGAAGGCACAGAGTAATCATGGTGGGTAACTCCTTCCTGAGGGGGACAAAGGGAGAGATCTGTCACCCTGACCCCTTAGCCCATGCTGCCTCCCAGAGGCTTGTGTATGGGATGTGACTGAGAGGTTCCCCAAACTCATATGGCCCTCTGACCACCATCCCAGGCTACTCATTCATATGGGCATGAGTAATATGGCTCAGAACAATCCCGGCTGAGTCATGCGTGACTACAGGGCTCAAGGGTCTGGGGGTGCAGATAGATTTTTCCTCAGTCCTCCCAGTCATGGGTCATGGGCCTCAGTGGGAAAGGTGCATTGGAGAGGTTAACAGAAGACTCTGGTGATGGTGCCATTGTGAGGGATTCAGCTTCTTTGACAACGGCCTGCACTTCAGTGAGAGAGGCAGCGGTATGTTGGAAAGGGATGGCCTCTGCCTCACCTGGAAAGGGAAGAAGCTCTTCTCAGCCAGAATGGCTGACCTTCTTGACAGGGCTTTAAACTAGGATCACTGGGGAATGGGCGGTCAACTAATAGTTCTAGCCCAGGTCATGTCAACCACATTATTAACAGGTTAGGTAGCCCAAGGGAACCTAATTTGATGACAGTCCAAGGAAAGATCACATCCCAGCACACAGGGAAGCCCAGGGTTTCCCATGGCAGACTCAACTGTCTGTACACAAATGCCAGAAGTTTGGGAAAAAAGCAAGAGGAACAGCCCTTCTCTTGAATGAAGATATAGCATGAGCATTAAAATAATATATAAGGTGAATTGTATGCAGGTATTTATGTGGAGGAGCAGTACACTTCCCTTCAAACCAAGTTCAGTAACCAATGAGGGGATCCTGAGACCCTCTGGGTTAAAATATGGGGAGAACATGGGGAAGGGGATATAATTGTAGGAGTCTATTACAGACCCCTTGTGACAAGGGGCTGTCTCGGGACCAAGTCTCATGTTGGCCCACCCACCATCTAGGGCAGTCTGCCCTATCTCACCTGCCATGATTTGAATGGTTCTATAGTATATTAAGTTCCTGGCTTCAGGGCGGGCCTGACTCAGTCCATTGTTGGGCCTCTTCCTCATTCACACTTACTCCACCCCACTCTCTTAGGGGCCTCTTGCACACCACACCTTGCTGGGCCACATACAACCTAATGGTGGGCCCTTAAGTGGCTGCTTGGCTGTCAGGCTTGCCTACTAACTCTCTGGCACAGCCCATGCAGCAACTTGGGTTCGATCATCCTTCCCTACTCCACGTGGTGTCATGTTGTGCCAAACACTGGCCTGATTCTACCTCTGGCTCTTCACCAAGCACCTTGCTCCTGTTTTAACATTTGGGATTGGCCCATATACTGCCCTTCAACCCACTCTTGCAGCTCTACTCAGTACACCCCTGGCACAGCACTTCAGGCCACCCTCAGCAGCCCTACATGCTCAGTCCTTCAGGTGCCTCTCATTGTGCCCTACTTTGAGCAGGCCCCCATATCACCACTGCCCCCTCCAGGATCTCTAGGGTCGCACACCCCTGTTGAGCTCAGGTCCCTCTCTAGGCATGCCTAGCTCTTCTCACTCTCAACACTCACCCACCAGATGGCAGGGGATGGGGTTAAGAAACCCCTACCTGCCTTTCACCAGGGGAAGTAATCAGTCTGGTATTTCTTGGGGGCTGCCCCACCACAGACAGCCCTGCCAAACCCCCGTTCCCCAGCAGGGTGCAGTTTTAGGTCATGCCTAGGACCAGGAGACTCCAAGCATCCCCATAGCTCCTGCCCTTACCTCCAAGATGTTGGAGCAGTAGCTCGGCCAGCTGATGTTACTGCCATAGCAGCTGGCAGCCCACTGCTTTCTCTGCCTGTCTTACCTAAGTTTGAAAATAGCTGCCTTAATAATCAAGCACCTGTTGTCTGCCTGCCTCCAGCCCTTAAAGTGGCAGGAACCCAAAGGTGCACTACCACACCTCCCAACCAAGAAGAAGAGCTGGATCATGAATTCAATAGGGAACTGGCTGAGGCTGCATGTTCCTGATGCATGGTCATCATGGGGGACTTCAACCTCCCTGACATCTTGTGGGAAGAGCACACGCCCATATCTGACCAGTTGCATAGCTTTCTCACTTGCATTGAGACCTCTACATAATGCAAGAGGTCTGTGGGCTGACTAGGGGAGAGGCACTGCTGGATCTGGTTCTGGCCAAAGGGGATGATCTGGTGAGCAATCTGAGGATCAAGGGGAAGCTTGGTGACAGCAACCATAAACTTATCACTTTCTCTGTTCAATGCAGGGCGGGCAAATCCCCCAGTAAACAGAAATCCTCAACTTTGGAAAGTCTGACTTTCACAAACTCAGGAGACTGGTCAGTCAGGCACTCCTTTATAAAGGGGAGTCCACAAGGAATGGTTGTTCCTTAGGAATACAATACTCAAAGCACAAGGAAAATCCATCCCATCCTGCAGAAAATGCAGTCAGAGGGCTGGGAAACCCTTTTGGGTAAATAGGGAACTTTTGGACCTCATGAAACTTAAAAGAGAAGCCTATACCAGATGGAAAATGGGAATCATCACCAAGGAGGACTACACAGCTCTAACCTGCACCTGTAGAAAGCAGTCCAGAAAAGCCAAGGCAGAAACCGAACTCAGGCCAGCCACCAGAATCAAAGATAACAAAAAGTCCTTTTTCAGCTATATGGGAAGGCAGAGAAAGAACAAAGGCAACATTGGACCCCTGCTAGATCAAATGGGGCAGCTGATGTCTGACTCTCAAGAATAGGCCAGTCTCCTAAATGATTACTTTGCATTAATCTTCCACCTACCCAAGGTGGTCACCCTGTTGGACAGGACACAAAACATCCAAGGGGTGGGAGATGGGCCCACAATTGATGTAGATCAAGTGAGGGAACACCTTGAGAAGCTAAACATCCATAAGTCTGTGGGCCCAGACGGAATAGACCTGAGGGTCTTGAAGGAGCTGGTGGACATCATAGCATGCCCTATGGCAAAGATATTTGAGAACTCGTGGCGCTCAGGAGAGGTACCAAAAGACTGGGAAAGAGCCAGCATGGTCCCAATCTTCAAGAAAGGAAGATCCAGGGAATTACATGCCAATCAGTCTGACTTCCATCCCTGGAAAGATCCTGAAGGAAATTATCAAGGGATCCATCAGCAACAGGCTAATGGAAGGCTACCTTCTGAATGCCAACCAACATGGCTTTGTGGCTGGAAGGTCTTACCTGACCAACTTTGTGTCCTTCTATGACCAGGTGATGCATTGCCTGGACAAGGGAGATGAGGTTGATATATCTGGATTTCAAGAAAGCCTTTGACTTGGTCTCCCATGATGTCCTCATGGTTAATTTGGAGAACTGTAGCCTCAATCATCTCATGGTCCGATGGCTGGGGAACTGGCTCCGGGGTCAGACCCAAAGAGTATTAGTTGATGGGAGCAAATCAACAAGGCACAAGGTGACCAGTGGAGTCCCTTAGCGCTCGGTACTCAGGCCAGTACTCTTCAACATCTTCATTAAACATCTGGATTTGGGTGTTATATCCAGACTGGCAAAGCTTGCGGATGACACTAAGCTTTGGAGGAAGGCAGTCACACTGGAGGACAGGCTGGGGATACTGGCTGACCTGGACACACTTGCAAGGTGGATAGACCAAAACCTGATGGCATTCAATGTAGTAAAGTGCAGGGTGTTCCACCTTGGGAGGAAAAACCAGCATCATACATATAGGCTTGGCAGTGCTATGCTTACTAGCACCATGATCGAAAGAGACTTGGGGGTCTTGATTGACCACAAGATGAACATGAGCCACCAATGTGATGCTGTAGCTGGCAAGGCAAACCAAACTCTGGCGTGCATCCACCAGTGCATCTCAAGCAAAACCAAGGACACTATCCTTCCACTTCACTCAGTCTTAGTGAGGCCACAGTTGGAGTACTGAGTCCAATTTTGCCCCTCCCCCGCAAGCACCCAGAAGGGACATGGATAAGCTTGACAGAGTCCAAAGGAGAGCCACCCACATGATCAAAGAGCGAGAGAGCAAGCCATACAAGGTGAGGCTGAGGGACGTGGGACTCTTCAGCCTGGAGAATAGAAGGCTCAGGGGAGACTTGGTGGCAGCCTATAAGTGTATAAGGCAGGTACACCAGGATCTGGGAGGTTCACCAGGGCTCCCCAAGGGATAACAAGGTCCAACGGCCACAAAATTTTGGAAGACCGATTTAGACTGGACATAGGAAAAACTTCTTTACCGTCCGAATGTCCAGGGTCTGGAACAGACTTCCCCCAGCGGTGGTGCAAGCACATACTCTGGACTCTTTCAAAAGGCATTTGGATGCTTGTCTTGCTGGGATCATTTGACCTCAGCAGAATTCCTGCCTATGGCAGGGGAGCTGGACTTGATGATCTCATGAGGTCCCTTCTAGCCCCTAATGTCTATGAATCTGAATGTTATTTTCTTAGCAGTATCATGTTCACACAAGAAAAATTTTAATGAGGCATTGCAAAGACTGATACTACTTTACTTACGTTTTTAATGATTCACTGATACTGAGTTGATTTGTTTTCTTTTGTTTAATTCTTCTGGATTTCAGCCCTTTTTGATGCAGCAGATCATAGCATCTTGCTGAGCTAATGCTCAAACTGCAAGGTTGGTTAGCAGAAAAAGAAACAGCTTTGCTTTTCACTTGGTAAATGTCAGTTTGTATTAGAAGATTTTCAGTTCCTTGGTTGCACTGGTCCTACTGCTCTTTGTGTGGGATCTCCAAGGGACTATATTCTGATCTGTTGCTGTTGTTTGTAGTAAATTTCAGCACAGCTATCTCTCTGTTGTCATCAACTAGATATAAAAATATGCCTGCAAGGTAATTTCTTTCTTCGCATAAGTGCAGATAAACTAAAATCCCTTCATATAAGACTTTCAAAACCTTTTTTATGCTGTCTTCTGTTAAGTGACACCATCTCACCTTGCAAATAAAGACTAGATAAATGCTATAAATGTGGGTGTCACCTTTCATTCTGTTAGGCTGATCCTAGATATGATAAAGGTTCCTACCACCCCCACATCTCATAAGGTCATTAGGATTATTTGCAAAAATGTAAGAATACTCAGTTGGTGCAATGTTGAATCATGCTTTTGTCTCACTGAAACTCTCCTGTTTGTCTATACACAAGTTAGGGTAGTACCTTAACCGTATCGCTTTGGTCTAGAGAGAGTTGCCACACTTCTCCTTTCTAGGAATATGGGGGTACATAAAGCATGACCAGAATTTTATTCAAAAGGTCACTTCATCTTCAGGTACTAATTCAATTAGGAGGAGATTCGGCCCGATTCGGTGGCCGAACCTCCGAATCCAACTCAAATCAGCGGACCAGTTCAAAGGTCCAAATTGGTTCAAAACTCCGAATCTTCAGCAGAGAGCTGCAGCCACTCTGAGCTGGTAAGTACTAGGGGAGAGGAAGTGGGGGGCTGAGGGAGGAAGGAAGGAACCATGGGGGGACCCCTACCAGCTCCCCAACCCCCCCTGCTAGCCCAGCCTCCCATGGGTGCCCCATCTGCCCCAGCTCCTGGCCCTTTAAAGAAAAGCCCCAGTGCTCACCAGGTGCTGCTGGGC
The DNA here is from genome assembly GCF_030867095.1 of Alligator mississippiensis. Taxonomy (NCBI): domain Eukaryota; kingdom Metazoa; phylum Chordata; order Crocodylia; family Alligatoridae; genus Alligator; species Alligator mississippiensis. The sequence goes on along the minus strand of NC_081824.1, from coordinate 217,819,296 downwards.
AGGGGGGTGATCCCTGCTGCCCCACACTGCCCCGCACTGCTCCGTACTGCCCCACACTGCATGGGGTACTGTGCACAAGCCCTCTGACTGCCCCCACTCCCCCAACCCCACCACGGGTGCCCTTCCCGGGCTAGCTCCAGCTCTTTAAGAAAAAAAAAAGCTGAGGAAAGCCCTGGGACTCACCGCTCCTGAATTGGCCTTGGGGATTTGGGGTCTCATGCAGAGCCCCCCACTTGGTACAGGGCAGCAGAGGGCAGCTGGGATCGCCCCTGCTGGCAGGAGCAGTGAGTCTGGGGATTTTTTTGTTTTGTTTTTTTCTTAAAGGGCTGGAGCTGGCTCAGGAGAGGCACCCATGGGGGGGCTGGGGGAGCAAGGGGTGGACAGGGGGCTCATGCAGAGCCCCATATGCAGCATGGGTCAGTGCGGGGAAGTGGGGGTCATCCCCTGCCCGGCAGCACCCACTGAGTCGGGGCTTTTTTTCCTCAAAGAGCTGGGAGCTGAGGTGGGTAAAGCAGCCATTGCCGGGCTGGTAGAGCGGGTGGGGGATAGGATTGGACTTTAGGTTAGAGACCAGTGGGTCTATGTTTGTGTTTTATTTGACCAGAGGTTTGGGTTGTGGCTGTACAGGTGGCTAGGAGGTGGGCAGCAGGGTGCCTGCAGCACTCTAGGACCTGCACAGGGTAGGGGTTCTGGGCAGATTATGACCAACAAGATTGGAGCCCAGGCAGAAGGTCTGAAGCCTGGGAGGGCTGAAGTCATGACAGGGCCAGGGGTCTTGAGATGGGATAAAGCCTGGGATGGGCTGAAGCCCAAGAGGGGGTGAAGCCATGATAAGACCCCAGGGTCTAGGGAATAAAGGAGTAGAAGCTAAGAAGCAAAAGCCTGGAAAGATGGGTAGGAGTCCAAGAAGGGCTGAAGTCAGTACAGGACCAGAGGGTCCAGTGAAGAATGATTGAGTGAAACCTGCGAGGCATGGGCATGGGCATGGCTATAGGTGCAGCTAGAGGCCACAATTAATATCTCTAAGGCACAAGTAAGGCCTGTAGGCCACAAATGAGATAGGAAAAACAGGGTTTAGGAATAAGTGATTGAGGCCAATCAGAGAGGAGCACCCAGTATTAGGGACCAGGATGCAGGCAGTCTGGCCTAGTGGCTAGGCCACTGAGTGAAAGTAGAGTCCTGGGGCTGGGTCAGAGGACAGGTGGCACTCCTAACATCCAATCAAGATGCTTGCTGTTCCTAAACTGGAGCAGAGTTCATTAGCTGAGGCATACTTCAGGGTGGCTGCTGAGGTACTTAGCCCAGCCTGGCCTGCTTGATCAGAGTCCCTGACACCCAGAGCTCACACTGAGTCTCTAAGGGGCAGCCTCCCGAATATACACAGGACCTCTAAAGAAATGTGGCAAGAAAGGAAGAGGTGGTAGAAGCCTTGGGAGACTGGGTAAGACGGAGAAGGATCAGTTTGGTCACCAGCAGGCATTGTGGCTGCCCTCTGAAATAGGTCCTGCTAGACTCACACATCCACATTGCTCATAGTAACACACTCCTAGTTATTTTATTCTGAGCTTCAGAGAATATCTCATACCCTAATCAATACTGTCCATGCCTTTATACCATCCATGACAATATAAAATCTAATCAAAGCCTTGCCAAAGCTGATTTATTTTCTAACTTAAGTATTATGGGCTGGGGTTTCCAAGCACTGTCATCCAATAGCTTCTAAACAAAGTGTTCCGATTTCATGAAGTATGTCAGTACTTAATACCTTCTATTGAGAGGACTGGAGCAGCTAGCCACTGATCTCTGAAACATCTTGTCATATCATTCAGCCAGCTATTTGAGAGATTAGGAATTTTGAAAATCTGGTGCCAAGCACTTTGGATAATTTAGTTCTATTAGAATAGTGGGGTGAAAACAAAAGTGTTAGATATAATACATTTTGAGTCTAGCAAGAAGCATTTTTGGCCTGAAGAAAAATGTATTAAAGCTAACAGCAAGCCTATCACTGATTTCAAAGGGCCTTGGACCAGGCCCTTGATATACTACCTTAATAAAGTTTCAACTCATAAATATAATATGAAAGGCATATGGGCTGATTAGAAAAAGAAAATGGATGGAGGGAGAATAAAAACAGTTTCTTGATGACAGACAATATATTTAGATATGGGAAACTGTCTCATGGGAAAAACCCTGCCAGAATCAGTATCAGACTATCGGACACATAAAGGGCCAGTTCCTCAGCTTGTATAAATCAACACAGCATCATCAATGGTAATAGAGTTGTGCTGAATTAGGCAAGCCAAGGACCTGCTCCATACGTGGACCATCTTTTAAAATGTAAAGGCAGGACACATGTCTGTCTCCCCCACCCCCTCCTCCCTACCTCCTGTGGTCGCACACCCAGAGCAGAGCCAAGCAGAGCATGGGCTGATGTAGGTTGCCTGCTTTGGACTTGGGGCTCCCTGCCATCCTGCCCTTCCCCCAGGAGCCCCAGCAGCAGGGGGTACAACTCTACACTGCCAGTGCCCCCACTCCTTCTAGGTGGACAAGGGGCACATCACAATGGCAGCACAGGGCTCCGGGCAAAGGGCAGCAGAGTGGGGAGCCCCAAGCCCAGTGGGCAGCCTGCATCCACCCCACCCCACCCCACCCCACATGCAAATATGGGGGGCTATGTGTCCCCCAGGTCCCACCTGGAGGGGTGCATGAAGCAGTGGGGAGCCCCCCCCCCCATGCCTCATGCCCCCTGGACAAGCTGCCCATGGCTCCATCTCACTTCACGCCCTGGCCCCATGCACTGCCATGGTGAGGCAGTGCCCCCAGCCCTTTCCCCACTCCCTCCCGCTCTGTGAGGGCCTCAATCTGCCCTGCTTTCCTTCCCCCACTTCAACATACCTGCAGGGAGCTGCACTCCATGCTGCCTGGCTGTATTCCTGGCCACGTGCATGTGTGAGAGCACACACATGCATGTGGCGCCCCCTGTGTCCCATTCGCAGCAGCCCCAAGCAGCTCCTTGCAGGCTGGAACTCTGCCAGCCTGCAAGGGGAAACCCTCAGTTTCCCGATTCCTGCATGATGCTGCAAATCTGGGACAAATGCTGTCCTGGAGTCATGCAGCCCAGGACTGGGACTTGTGGTTCCCATTCCAGGACAATCCTGCCCAGTTAGGGATAGGTGGTCACCTTACTGCTCCGCATATAACTGGCATGAAACTGGGTGCAAGGCTCTGTGCCGTAGCTCCACAAAGGGCCTCAAGACATTTTTGCACACGTCCAGTCATATGGTCTTTAGGAGACTGAAAAGGCACTGACATAATTAGACAGTTCCTGCCTGTGTCCTAGGAGGTTCCCAAGGATTAACCTACAGGCTGCAGCTTGGAGACTGTCCACTGTGGTCTCCCTTACACACCAGTCGTTCCTCTAGCTCCACACCCTTTGAACACTGAAAATTGTGAGAGGGTATTTGGGTGCCAGTCCTTTGGCTGTCTCCACTAGGAGAGACAAGGCTGAACTCCTCAACGAGTTCTTTGCCTCAGTGTTCCTAAGTGAGGGGCACGACAAGTCTCTCACTGGGATTGTAGAGAGACAGCAGCAAGGCGCCAGACTTCCATACATAGATCCTGAGGTGGTGCAGAGTCACTTGGAAGAACTGGATGCCTTTAAGTCGGCAGGCCCGGATGAGCTCCATCCGAGGGTGCTGAAGGCACTGGCCGACATCATTGCAGAGCCACTGGCGGGAATATTCGAACGCTCGTGGCGCACGGGCCAAGTCCTGGAGGACTGGAAAAGGGCTAACGTGGTCCCCATTTTCAAAAAGGGGAGGAAGGAGGACCCAGGCAACTATAGGCCAGTCAGTCTCACCTCCATCCTTGGTAAAGTCTTTGAAAAAATTATCAAGGCTCACATTTGTGAGAGCCCGGCAGGGCAAATTATGCTGAGGGGAAACCAGCATGGGTTTGTGGCGGGCAGATCGTGCCTGACCAATCTAGTCTCTTTCTATGACCAGGTTACAAAACGCCTGGACACAGGAGGAGGGGTGGATGTCGTATACTTAGACTTCAGGAAGGCCTTCGATACGGTATCCCACCCCATACTGGTGAACAAGTTAAGAGGCTGTGATTTGGATGACTACACAGTCCGGTGGGTGGCAAATTGGCTAGAGGGTCGCACCCAGAGAGTCGTGGTGGATGGGTTGGTCTCGACCTGGAAGGGTGTGGGCAGTGGGGTCCCGCAGGGCTCGGTCCTTGGACCGATACTCTTTAATGTCTTCATCAGTGACTTGGACGAGGGGGTCAAATGTACTCTGTCCAAGTTTGCAGATGACACAAAGCTATGGGGAGAAGTGGACACGTTGGAGGGCAGGGAACAGCTGCAGGCAGACCTGGACAGGTTGGACAAGTGGGCAGAAAACAACAGGATGCAGTTCAACAAGGAGAAATGCAAAGTGCTGCACCTAGGGAGGAAAAATGTCCAGCACACCTACAGCCTAGGGAATGACCTGCTGGGTGGCACAGAGGTGGAAAGGGATCTTGAAGTCCTAGTGGACTCCAAGATGAACATGAGCCGGCAGTGTGACGAAGCCATCAGAAAAGCCAATGGCACTTTATCGTGCATCAGCAGATGCATGACGAATAGGTCCAGGGAGGTGATACTTCCCCTCTATCGGGCGCTGGTCAGACCGCAGTTGGAGTACTGCGTGCAATTCTGGGCGCCACACTTCAAGAAGGATGCGGATAACCTGGAGAGGGTCCAGAGAAGGGCAACTCGTATGGTCAAGGGCCTGCACACCAAGCCCTACGAGGAGAGACTAGAGAAACTGGACCTTTTCAGCCTCCGCAAGAGAAGGTTGAGAGACGACCTTGTGGCTGCCTATAAGTTCATCATGGGGGGCACAGAAGGGAATTGGTGAGTATTTATTCACCGAGGCGCCCCCGGGGGTTACAAGAAACAATGGCCACAAGCTAGCAGAGAGCAGATTTAGATTGGACATTAGGAAGAACTTCTTCACAGTTCAAGTGGCCATGGTCTGGAACGGGCTCCCAAGGGAGGTGGTGCTCTCCCCTACCCTGGGGGTCTTCAAGAGGAGGTTAGATGAGTATCTAGCTGGGGTCATCTAGACCCAGCACTCTTTCCTGCTTATGCGGGGGGTCGGACTCGATGATCTATTGAGGTCCCTTCCGACCCTAACATCTATGCATCTATGAATCTAGGAAAATCCTTTCATTAGCAAATACAGAACTTTAGATCCCCTTAATGCTGCTCTGAATCTTTAACTTGGTATGGACAAGTTAGAGAGGGAGAGAATCTCACCTGCAGCATGAAAGAACTGCAAACCCCAAATAAGACAGCTGTAGCTTGTGTGATGCATTTTCTATCACCTTGGAGTGTGATTGCTGATCTTGAGGTTCCTACTAAATGTAACCACTTTCTGAAGCTGAAGCTATTTAAGTGATTTGTTTTACTAAGGGAATGTGCAGCATCTGTTTAAGAGGAGAGCCAATAGAAAAGTCTTGAAAAGATTTAGGAGGTAGTAGTGAGATTTAAGTGCCATGGCAATTAAATATGATTTTGCATAGGTTAAGTTTCACTTTCATATACTGTCAAATTAGAGCAGATAAGCAGGCTACCTAAATAGAAAGACCTTTTTAATTGAAATGAAAGGTTGCCCGTGAGGGAGGAACCGCCAGCTGGGATTTTATTTTGCTGGGTTGTTTGTCACGAATGTTTCCTTTGAAATCTTCAGTTCTATACCACGTGCACAATTACTGTCACTGTGCAGTGAATCTCACTCAGCTTTAGAAAAGTTGAAAGTGCCTGTCAATTAGACTTTGAATGACTACCCTTACAAAGCATTTCCCACATGTTCATTGAGGTAACATCACTGTTCTTTTTCCAGATATTCTGACAGTAGCATTTAAAGCACAAAACAGACATAAAGCATAATGACCAGGAATGAAAAACAGTAGGATGAAGGGTTTCTTTGGAATGCTTACTCAGTCCAGCCTTTCATGTGTTAATATGCAGGTGCAAAAAAGAGCTAAAGTTTTAAATCATATATCAGGAGACATTAACATTTTTGTTGCAAATGAATAAGTAGATCAGTAATGATATGGCTTTAGATGGACAATGTAACATTTACAAGATGCTTCAGAAGGAATTTCAAGGCGCTGGTCCATTACATCTGTCCAGACTTAGCAGTATTGCATAATAGGGATATCATAGTCCTCTTGAAAAAGAAAGAGGCATACAAACAATGGAAGCTTGGGACAGTCCCCAAGGAGGACTATACAACAACAGCCTGCACTTGTAGGAAGCAGACTAGAAAGGTTAAGGCGGCAATTGAATTTAATCTAGCAACAAAAATCAAGGACAATAAGAAGTCCTTCTTTAGGTATGTAGGGTACAGGAGGAAAACAAATGGAAGTGTGGGGCCACTGCTTAACAACTCAGGACAGCTGGTTACCGACACTCAAGAGAAAATTGAACTCCTGCATGACTACTTTGCTTCAGTATTTCACCAGACTAAAAGGAAAATCATACTAGATAAGGTTCAGAATGGCCATGGTGGGAATGACTGCCTTCCTACTGTTGATGTTGAGCTGGTGTTTGATCAGTTAGAAAAGTTAGACATTTATAAGTCAGCAGGACTGGATGAACTTCCTCCAAGAGTGCTGAAGGAACTCACCAAAGCCATTGTGGGACCTCTGGCAAAACTCTTTTAAAACTTGCAGCACTCAGGGGAGGTCCCTGAAGACTGGAAGAGGGCCAATATTGTGCCCATCTTTAAGAAGGGGAGGAGAGAGGACCCAGGCAACTACAGCCCAATTAGCCTAATGTCTATCCCAGGGAAATTCTGGAAAAATTCATCAAGAAGTCTAGGTGCCTGCAGAAGTAGCATTCTGAATGATAGCCAGCATGGCTTTGTCACGGGCAGGTCTTGTCTTACCAATCTCATCTCCTATGATCAGGTAACTCACCACCTGGATAAGAGAGAGAAGGTCAATATTGTATACCTAGACTTCCAAAAGGCCTTTGATCTGTTATCCCATGATGTTCTCACAGGAAAATTAGAGGGTTGTGGACTTAACTGCTCGACAGTTATGTGGGTAGGAAGCTGGCTGCAGGGTAGCACCCAGAGAGTACTAATGAACAGATCTGTGTCGACCTGGCGAGAAGTGGGCAGTGGTGTCCCTCTGGGGCCACTACTTGTTCCAGTGCTTTTCAACATCTTTATCAATGATTTGGATGTGGGGGTGAAGAGCTCATTGGCAAAGTTTGAGGATAACACCAAGTTATGGGGGAGCGTGGTCACGCTTGAAAATAGGCTGCAGATACAGGTGGGCCTAAACAGGCTGGCAATTTGGGCAGACCGGAAACAGATGAAGTTCAACATTGGGAAGTGTAAAGTGCTCCAACTGGGGAAGAATAATCCCAACATAATTACTGGCTCAGTGGTGCCAAACTGACTAGCATCACAACTGAAAGGGATCTAGAGGTAATAATAGACCTTGTATGACTAGTATATCCATATTTTCTAACTTCTAGTTTAATAATCCAGTCAAATGGTGTAATAGTATTCTCTTCATTAACTTCATTTTGAATAGTATAATGTATAGTATGAACATGAGCTGCCAATGCGATGCTGTAGCCAGCAGGGCAAACAATACTCTGGTATGCATCAACTGATGCATCTCAAGCAAAACCAAGGAAGTGATTCTTCCAATTTACTCAGCATTGGTGAGACTGCAGCTGTAGTATTGTGTCCAGTTCCGGACACCGCACTTCAACAAGGACGTGGAAAAACTTGAGAGAGTCCAGAGAAGAGCCACCCACATGATTAGAGCCTTGCAAGGCAAGCCATTTGAGGAAAGGCTGAGGAACTTGGGTCTCATAAGCCTAAAAAAGAGAAGGCTGAGAGGGGACCTGGTAGCAGCTTACCACTATATCAGAGGAATATATCAAAGGCTCGGCAAACAACTGTTCACCAGGGCACCCTTGGGGAAAACCAGGAGTAATGGCCACAAACTCCTGGAAGACTGTTTCAGACTTAACACTAGCAAAAAATTCTTCACAGTTAGGGTGTCCAGAATGCGGAATAAACTCCTTCCACAGGTGCTGGAAATCTTCAAGAGGAGACTGGATGGTCACCTTGCTGGGTCACCTGACCCCAATTGTCTTTCCTGCCTACTGCAGGGGGACTGGACCTGATGATCTTGCGAGGTCCCTGCCAGCCCCTTACAATCTAAGAATCTATGGTTTCCTTGTGGTTCCTGTCTATTGTCTTTCATCTTATACTAGCACAACAGGAAGAAGAACCATTTTTAGGAGAAGAACCACTTAATTTTTTTTCCCTGGGTTTCTATTTGGGCTTCTGGGCACTATGGAAATACAAATACTACCTAATAAACATTTTAGTAGCTGTTTCCATTATAAGTCATGTGTGACTGCTTAACCGTGAGGATACTTACAAAAGAGGATGGTGGTAGAATAGTCAGTGGCCCTGCTACACGTTACAGGTATTGCACAATTAACTGGTTAGTCACTCGTGCAATTACCTTGAGACCAGCTACACATGCAAAGTAGCTATAATGGTACAAAAAGCTACAATCAGGTATAAAGTTAGATCTCAAAAATGTACTAACTTTATAGCCATTTGCTATCAAGCCTTGATTTGCGCATGTAGTGGATTCTTCCCTGCGACTGGAAGCCCTATCAGCTGGGACTCCCAGCCACAGGGGTGCACCATGAGCAGCTGGGGCTAGGAGATCCACACCTGAGGGGACTCAGTCTCAGCAGCTGCCCACTCAGCAGAACCCTGAAGCTGCCAGGACCCAGAGTCCTGCAGCTGTGGATGCTGGGACCCTGGAGCATGTTACCAAATTTGCCCATTACTTTGGGGTGTGCTCATTTATTAGGGATAGTTTCTAGGGTCTTGGTGATTCTGTCAATGTGCTGCTTGTGTTACTATATGGAGCTGTATTTCTCCCTTCTGCAAGCCCTCACCCCCAGCAGAGCTATCTTGCAGGACTCAATCTCAATGGGACTGGGTTCCTCCAGTCACCGAATCAGTCATACACACAAACACACACAAATTAACGTGACACGCCTGATCTGGCCGGGCTGATCAGCATGGACAGGCTGACACCCTCATATGCCAAGAATCAGTTCATAAGAGCAACAATAAAATGCAGTCAAACACAAGCACACAGGTAAACAGAATCCCTCTGAATCCGGCTGGGTGTCCAGCTGACACCCTCATGGGCCAGCATTCAGTTCATAAGGGCACGTCTGAGTCAAACTGGGTCAATCAGCCTGTACAAGCTGATCCCCTTATGAGTTTCAAACTCAGCACGTCCCAATCTTTGGCCTCTTGATGAGCAGACCCCACAATAATTTAGGCTTCACAGGGATCTTTAGCATAGGTAAAAGAAGCGTTGCTGCAGAGCACAGAAGGAAAAAGAAGCAGAGAAGGAAAAATATACCCAATTACTACCAGTTTGCCTATAAAAGTTATTTATTGCTAAGCATATGAAATATATAATAGTACTAGTAGTAATAGACATGCAAAAGAAAAACAAACACAAACAATGACAATACTACCCTGGTTTCACTAAGTATTTGGGGAAACTTAGCTCAAGCTTAACTGATACAGGTCAGGTTCAGAAGTTTATGCCTAGAAAGAAGAGAGAACGCTGGGAATCTCACCGAGTCCACGGTACCCAGGCTGCAAAGCTGACAGGCACAGTCCGTAGCACAATCCTTGAAGAGAGAGACGATCTGTTCTTCCAGCGTCCCAAGAACAACAGGGGATGGTGTCAGCACAGGAGTTTTCTTCTTCTTCTTTCTTTCTCCTTCCTCCTGCTTCTTCTTCTTCTTTCTTTTTTCTCCTTTTTTTTAAGCACACACACTTACAGATTTTTATACCCTCAGTTGAGCTGCTTTGAAGCACCCTCAGTAGTGTAAATCATTGTCTTTTCTATTGACAAGGGGTTATCTGGTTTGGACCATCTCAGGAAACTGATTGATAATCAGGAAACACTTAAGATTAGGGAGTAACCCAAATACTTGGGAGCCAGCTTGAGATTCCTATGGATGGCAGATATCCTGATGGGATATCTCATGGTTTCTTCAGGAACAATAGATAGCTTGCAGTATCAGGATTTTGGATTTTTACTTGTTGTGCACAAGCCTCAGCTTAGCATGACTTTTCCAGATTTTACTATAGTCTTTTAACAGACTTAAAGCAATTATTGGGGTGCTCATAACCTTTTGTGGAGAGGACTCCCACCAGTCGTCTCGGGAAAGATACGACAACACCTGGGATTAGGGCTCCAGCAGGCTGGATGCTGTGATGAACCCTTAACCATTGTTCAAATGTTGCCCATACCCCCTCAGACTCGGTCTCTTGCCTCAGCATTCCCTAACCCGGCAACCGAGTTTTAGTCAATCAAGTTTAAATAGGCCTCCCATAGTGGGACCGGGGAATGTATGGCCCGAGATGCCTATTAAACTTAGAGCTGTGTGTGTGTGTCTGGGGGGGAGAAAAGTCCTTAGCAAATCCAGATTAGAACTGGTCTGATAAATGCTGAGCTGTGTGTATGTGAACATGGGTTAATTAACATTGGAAGCACAGATTCCCCATCATGCAGCGCTCTCCTGCTTCTCTGGTCCCAGAATTCACTGCAGTCTCTGCTTCAGGCTTTCTGTTTTCCATCTCTCATGTAAATGAATGGTCATCTGGTTCCATCTCAGATGCAGATGAGACCGAGGGCAGTTGTTCACTCTTATCACCCTTATCTGGAGAGTTTTAGGTGCGTCTCTCACTGCATCTTAATCAGTTTCGTTTAGGTAGAGGAGGGGAGGGAGGGAGGGGGGGGGAGTTCTTTGTGAGTCAGACAGACTGCATCCTGTGCCAGGGTTGCCCAAGAATACAGAGCTGAGGCGTAACAAGCATGCCTCCCAGCAACTGGACCCAGCAGCCCTGGAGGGCAGCTGTGATCTCTGTGATGGCCAGAACCAGAGAGATTAATAAGCAGTAAATATGTGCTTCTTGGAGGCATTTGGAATTTTTGTCTAATATAAAGCTTGTAAGTTTGTAACCCACAAATGTAACTTGCCTGTCATAAGTTTAACCAAAATGATAAAACTAACTGTTTGTGGAACTGACTGAACCTCAAAGACAAAGCTATAGCTGTAAGATTAGCTGACCTAATGGTTTTTGCTCAGAGTTCAGCCTTGATGATAAAAACTGGATTCAACTGCCTGGCATACCCAGCACATTCCAGGAAAGCACATCTCAAGAAAGCATTGTCAGAGAAATCTAAAGGGGTTGGATTTAGGTGGAGTAATGTTAATATCAAACCTGAAGATGCTGCATTGTAATTTGCTTATTGGATAAACCCGAGTCTGGGTGGTAAACTTTTATAATAATTTTTAACACCTTTTAATCCCATAGGGTAACAGCTATAGGGCAAGATTGTGAGTGGCTCTAAAGCCAACAGATTAGCATAAAACTAGGTACAAAAAGTGCATGCGTCAGGTAACCAGCAGGAAGGAGGACTGCAGCAGAACCGTAATTGCTTTTCCAAGCCCGGATCCCAAACTCCTGGTGTGAGCGAGGATCGGATCCTGATCAAGGGAGTTTCCCCAGTAATCCCTCCGACAGCATCGATCAGGGACACCTGACTTCGCTGGAATCACTTGGCGTGCACCTGACATTGAGGGACTATCAATAAATTGCCAACCCATGTCTGTCTATGTGTTGTTTTAAACAGCCCAGTGGCTGATACCCTTGCAGTGCCCAGTTGGCCTGTGAGAGATTGATCTATCTGTTGTTATTATCTGTTGTTATTATTTATTATTAGCTCTTTAATATTGCATTATCTGCTTATCGCATTTATCTTTCTGTTAGCTGTTGTGTGTGTGTGAGCTATAATAAATTTGCCATTGCTTCACTCCCAACTGCCTCCTTAATCCCGAACCAAACAGCCCAGTGGCTGATACAGTTGCAGCACCCAGTCAGCCTGCAACTAAATTGATACACTCCCAGTGCCCAGCTGGCCTGTGACAAAATTGGCATCACAAACAGGATCGAGGATGGAGCGTTCGGAGGGGAATAACAGTGCAGAGGGGGAAGAGGGGTAGACCCCGCTGATTGCTTTAATAGAAGAGGTTATGGGTATTAAGAATCCGGGGTGGAATAAAGAGAGGTTGAGACCCACCTGGAGCAATCCCACCACAGTACCCTGCCAGTGGGCTGTGTTCACTGCCGTGCAGAAGGGCAGACCTAAGAAAGAATGCCTGTCCTGGCTGCTGGCAACCTGCAGAAGACTGGAAGCAGAGGAAGCCACTCAGCTCCATCAAGAGAACCAATCCCTTAAAGACCAAGTAACCCAGCTTGAGAGGGAATTAAGGGAAGAAAAGGATTCTAACAGCGTGGCATGCAAGGCTGTGTGAGCTACACAGAGCTGTTTAGAGACTTTAGAATAGAGGGAAGGAAAAATTATGATCGCGTGCGTGGCCACTTCCCTCCAGAAGGGAGTGCAGTTATCACAGGCTGTGGAGACGTCCTTCTACAAGTATCTGTATAGAGATAAACCAGAAGTTGAGTTCTGGGAAGATCCAAGGGATAAGATTGATAATGAGCCTGGTGCTGAAACACCCCCATATGTTCCTGCCCAGAGGGAAGAACTTAGCCAGGCCTTCCCCACCCCGAGGGAGAAACTCAGCCAAGTTTTTCCCATGGTGATAACTCGTTCAAGGCCTCAAGGAGAGAATCCCCAAACAGAGCTGAATTCCTTTACCCGTGTGGAGATTTACAATATTCAAAAGCAGCATGAGTTCAAGCCAGAAGAGCCAGTAATAGACTGGCTAGTTCAAATGAAGGGGCTAGTTCAAGTGAAGGGGCATTTGCAATTTCAGTGAATAGAGCTGAAGCCGCAAAAATGGTTCTGCGTCCTGAGTTCCAGTTAAATCAGTTTGCAGAAGGTAATAAAAATGTTACTTTGTTTTCTGTTGTGCTACAAGCCACTGCAGCCAGTTATGGTAATATGGAAGAAAAGCTTAAACCTGCTCCTCAGGCATGGGCCAATTTAGAGGAGGCTGTCTGCTGTTTGTATCAGTAGCACTAACTAAAATCATTCATGCAGCACTTTGGACTCGTACGTCAGATGCAGAAATTGTGACAGCACCGTTGTGGAGGAGGTTTTGCCAACAAGCACCCACAAAGTGCACCTCAGCCCTGTTTTCCTTGGAGCCAGAGGCAATGAATCACCCAGTAAGAGATGCAATCCAGTGATTAGTGCAGCTTTTACCCATTTTGCGGAAGCCAAGGCTTACCAAGCTGACGAAAACTGCCAAGGCCATGGCAGTGGCCTCAGTGAAAGATAAACCCCCTAACCTCGCCGAATTGTTGACAAAAGCTGAGAAAGGCCCCCCCCCCCCCCCCAGGCTCCACAAGCAAAAATGTGGAAAGACTTGTTAGCTGCCTGTTTCAATAAGGTGCAAATCAATAGACTGCCCACCAATGTCTTGCAAGGACTGTGGGCTAAGCACTGTACCAAGAGGGCAAACCCAAAAGTGGAGCCTTCTGCGCCACCAACAGTGTCACCGGAGAGATTCTCTGCCCTGACAGCAAAACTGTCAACATTTTCCTAGGCACATGCAGGGCTGCCAGCCTTTACCCTGCCTAATCAAGTGGCCTAGGGAGTCCAGCCAGCCCAACCCCCAAAGAAAGAGGCCACAGTGGGGGCAGCAGCAAGTCAGAGACCAGTATCTGTTAATATTAATATTAATAATAATAAAGTTAATATTAGCCCCTTAATTTGAATACCTGTACAGATTTAATTAAATGGAAAGAAAAAGTCAACTAACATGCTACTAAACACTGGTATGCGTTTTGAACTGTGCAGAATGAAAAGGGGCATGGGGAACCCCCTAGCAGGTAGTAGGAGTGGGAGGCACCAAACAACCAGGACATCTGGTCCGACCCATGTTCACCTTACCTAATGGTTCCATAGTAACAGCAGCCACTGTAATGCTCTGGGGAGGGCCAAATTTGCTGGGTCTGAATGTGTTGCAGGGGTAGCAGTTTATCCTTAAGCAGGAAACATGGCATTTTGGCTGCGCCATGGCCCAGAAGAGTGAGCAGGAAGACATGATGACGGCAGTAGCCCGATGTTCTATAACCCCACTTACTCTGCCAACCATGAAGGAGGTACACCAACCTCAATACCACACACCTCCCGAAGCAACGCAACCCATTCAAGACATTATCAACTGGCAGCTGGAGGATGGAACCATTATTCAAACTCATTCTCCATACAACAATCCGGTGTGGCCGGTACGTAAACCAAATGGGGACTGGCTATTGACTGTTGATTATAGGCTTTGAATGCCAACACCGACCATCTGACGGCCACAGTCTCATCCATGCCTGCAATGATGGAAAGCATTAGGTGCTATGTCCCTCAGTGGATGGGATCCATAGACATTAAGAACATGTTCTTTGCTATCCCCATCCATAAAAATCACTGGCCTTTGTTTGCCTTCACGTGACTGGGACAGCAGTACACCTACATAGTCCTACCCCAGGGATGGGTGCACAGCCCCACCCTGGCCCCTAGAGTGCTAGCTGAAGAATGGCTGCATCAGCAGCATAGGCACCATGGCTGCAATGGCACTGCTCACCTAGCAGCCACTTGCGGCATGCACCTAACTAAAAGGGAAGTGCAGGAATTAGTCAACTCCTGCATCACCTGCCAAGAAGTCAAGGCCTGACTAAACCCTGCCTCGACTACCCCTTTGTCATTACACAATGGGAAGGTAATATGGCAAGTTTGGCAATGCAACTTTATAGGCCCGCTTCCCCACACCCCCAGAAAGTGGCAATTTGTATTCATAGCAGTGGAAACAGTCACCGGAATGATTTTCACTTGGGCCTCTGCCAAGGCCACTGCACAGGACACCTGTGCAGCACTGGGAAACCTGTTAGCCATCTACCCACCTCCCGTAGAGCTGCAAAGTAACAACAGTTCACATTTTTGCAACCACCTTGTCTATGAGTAGGCCGCAAAACATCATGTGCTGTGGACCTATCACATTCCCTATCACCTGCAATCTAATGGTTTGGTAGAACAAGCCAACAGTATCTTAAAGTGCAACCTGTGAATGGCCGCTAGTTCAGCCCTCAAGAACTGGGACCTGACCTGGATCGCTCAGTCAACTGGGCCAACAATCGACCCTGTGCTGGAAGAAGCCCCATGCAGCAGGCCTTTGGTCAAAGCGGGCCCCATGAGATGGCAGTGGAATGGCCAAGGGGTGGCTGGGGGAAACTCCAGGTGGGAGACCAGGTAGTAGTTAGGCATCCGCTGGGGGACAAATGGGAAGGGGTACTAATGGCATGGGACACGTATAACTCGTGGTGGGCGTCAAGGTCAGATCCATCTAATGGGAACCAGACTCCATTTTTCCTTGTTCCTGCAGATTGGGTCCATCTGCAGGCACAGCTATAGCAGCCTTGGGGTGCTCTGGAGTCATCATCCTGCTCCAGAGCAACGCCGCCACCCTCATCCAGCAATGAAGGGGTGGAACGCCATCATGACAGGACTGCTAGTCATTTGCTATTGTTTGACTAATGTGGGGAATTCCCATGCTCCCACACCCCAGATCGCACCCACTGCCAAGGCCTCAGACACACTGGGATACTGGGAGCATCCAGCTGCAATTGAAGAAGTGTGAAACTGGTGCCTCAGTCATTGGCGATGGATTGTGGACTGGTAAGGGGGAGATTGTTGTGGTTTCTTCCAATGGCCCTGGTGCTGTTATATTCTGCCTGCAGGTACGCTGCCCACTCTGGGTCCCGATGTGACCACTGCCACAACCCCACCTGCAGCTCGAAATTCTACAACCACCCAGAGCCCGAAGAGGCGACCAAACCCTCTGACCCCACCTTCATGGGAAACAATAGCTCCAGCAGTTCCCCTGCCTGATGATACTTTGGCACAATGGTGTACAGCTCACCAAATACACCGGTCCTCCAGGTATAACAAGGTACTTTGGTGGTTTAAAAACAGTTCTTATGTTGTCAAGTGGTGGTCCACCGAATGGGAGGCCAACAGATCCCAAGTTCCGGGTATTTTGTGGTTTTGCCATATGGATGAAGGGGGGCATGCTCATGGAATTGAATATACCATAGCTGCATATTGCCAAACAGTCTGAGAAAGTCTGCAGGGCACAGCCCTAGTCAACCCAGAACAACTGGCTGAGCCCATGGCAGGCACCATGCCAAAATCATTTCTGTAAGATACCCATGCCAAAGTAAATGTTGTTGCTTCTGCCAACCATGTATACGCCACCTGGCAAAAATCATATTTCTAGGCCTTACCAAATGCTCCAAAGAAGCAAGGGGTGGATTGTGAAATCTAAAAGGGTTGGATTTAGGCAGAATAATGTTAATTTCAAACCTGAAGATGCTGCATTGTAATTTACTTATTGGATAAACCTGAGTCTGGGTAGTAACCTTTTATAATAATTTTTAACACCTTTTAATCCCATAGGGTAACAGCTATAGGGCAAGATTGTGAGTGGCTCTAAAACCAACAGATTAGCATAAGACTAGGTACAAAAAGCGCATGCATCAGGTAACCAGCAGGAAGGAGGGAACAAAACTGTAATTGCTTTTCCAAGCCCAGACCCCAAACTCCTAGTGTGAGTGAGGATCGGATCCTGATCAAGGGATCTTCCCCGGGAATCCCTTCGACAGCTTCGATCAGGGATGCCTGACTTCGCTGGAATCACTTGGTGCACACCAGGCATTGAGGGACTATCGATAAGTTGCCAACCCATGTCTGTCTATGTGTTGTTTTAAACAGCTCAGTGTCTGATACCCTCACAGTGCCCAGTTGGCCTGCGACAGATTGATCCATCTATCTGTTCTTATTATCTGTTGTTATTATTTATTATTAGCTCTTTAATATTGCATTATCTGCTTATCGCATTTATCTTTCTGTTAACTGTTGTGTGTGTGTAAACTATAATAAATTTTCCATTGCTTCACTCCCAGTTCTGCCTCCTGGATCCCAAACCAAACAGCCCAGTGGCTGATACAGTTGCAGCACCTAGTCAGCCTGTACCTAAATTGATACACTCACAGTGCCCAGCTGGCCTGTGACAGATCTGCCAGCCTCAAGGGTGTGTGGAGCCCCAATCCCTGGGGATGGGAGATTGTAACTGAGGAAGCTCCTAGCTGCTGGAGCTTGCTCCTTGCCAGTGTAGAGGGAGACCAGAATCAGACTTGCTTCCAGTTTACTTCCACGCACAAGACAGGATGGAGCAAAAAGTGAAGGACTTCATTCATAACCAGGAAGAAGGTTTTCTGCCAGGCAATACACACTGTTGCAAATGTCTTAGATACACAATTCAAAATGAAGTTAATGAAGAGAACACTATTACACCATTTGACTGGATTAGTTAACTAGAAGTTAGAAAAGCACTTCCAAATGGTGGACTTTACAGAACCTCTTCATGTATGTGATCCAGGAGTACA
This sequence comes from Alligator mississippiensis, assembly GCF_030867095.1. Lineage (NCBI taxonomy): Eukaryota > Metazoa > Chordata > Crocodylia > Alligatoridae > Alligator > Alligator mississippiensis. The sequence goes on along the minus strand of NC_081824.1, from coordinate 217,801,753 downwards.
GTAAAAATTGTCTATTGCTCCTGTAACACAACAAGTCTTTCATACAATATACCTGTTGACTCCCCCTGCTTCTCAGCTGCTTCATATTCCCCCATCGTCTTCAGCATGCGAAAGAAACTGGTTAGTGTTTGGAAAGATATGTTCAAAATCAAGAAATAGATTAATATGTGAAGGAATTGAGAAGTCTGTTAAATATATGAAAATCTTCTATTTAATGGAAGCATAAAGTATAAAATGATCAGATTGAAATTTTAGCATCAGAAGACATTGCTCCTTCAGACACAGTTTTTGATCACAAAAATCCCAAGGGAAACCATTAGCTATGCTCAGTGGCATAACAATGGGTAGGCGAGTGGGGCATAAATCCTGGGAGCTGCCTAAAGTGTGTGTATGCATGTGTGGAACAGTGGAGCTAAGAGGGTCCCCCACTCTCTCATCCCAACTATCGCCCTCTACATATGCACCCTGAGCCTTTCCTACAACAGCTGTGGCTCTGACTTCAGCAGCCTAGAGGACAAAGCAGCAGTGACAGTGCCTGGTACCCTGGGTGGCAGCATCCAAAGTTTCACTGATGCCAGGAGATTTCACCACCTCCTTTTTTCACCATGAAAAATTGGTGTTTACATTGGCTGCATATTTATGTCGTTTGAATCCCTTAAACTGGTATTATATTGTTTCAGTAGGCCTTAGCCTTTGTTATATTTAAGTTAGGCTAAGTTAGCAAAAGTGAGGTTGAAGGAAGTGATATAAAAGGAACTGAGTCACAAGGGGGAGAACTTCCTAAGAAAGGCTAGCTCATTTAGCCTTTCTTGACAAGTAAAGGTCAGCATGTTCCAGCCTCACCATAATATGACACAAGACCACTGCTTTTCTGACCAGACTTGGCTCATTTTGATTAAATAACAGTGCAGGCCTCTATTTGAGGAAGGGGGTTGTAAGCAGGTGGCTTGGCCTAATAAATTCCCTCAGGCTAGCATTACTCCTGAGATTGCTCCTCATCCAGGTCTTCGTATAAAGAAACACAGCCTTTGCACACCAAACAAGCCAAGAAACAAAACCCCTTGGCCCTGTTCTGCACTGTAGGAGGGGCCCTTTGGCTCTGGCTCCTGCATAGTAGCATGGCCTTTCCTGGTAGCAAGGCTTGTTTGGGTCAGTTTGCTCATTTACCCTGTTTGGCTCTCTCCTTTGGGATTTTAAGCTTCTCTCTCATTATCTAAATGCCCACAACTGGGCTTTTTCAACAGGGCTGCCTACTTCCTCTTAGAGGGTCAGATCTGCTTATTACAGAGATAAAAGGGGGCTCAATGCTTTGAAAGGGATCTCTGGATTATTTTGCTGAGGTCCCCCTCTATGGATATAATGAAGATCTAATATCTCTCAAAACTTAGTCTCTGATTTTTGGGTAGGCCTTCTAACAGACTGGCCATCTGCTAAGAATTCTTAGGATTTTAAAGATGAATTATTCTAAGTTTTAAATTGTAAGATTGCTGATTTCTGTTGAATTGTAGAAGGCTACCAAGATATCCTGTGTTATTCTTTATGGCTAGCAATATTAATCTTTAGAAAAATTTTAATAAAGTTTGCTTTTGAATTCACTCCACTGGAGTGAATGAAGAACAGGGGTTATCAAAGGCCCTCTGAACTTCCTCCAGGAAGATCTCAACAGATCTCAATTGAGATACTATTTCTGAGCCTGGGATATAGCCTCCCTTTCTACTTACAAGTGAACGACATTTAATATTTTTCTGTTTCAACATTTAACTTTTTTTGTATTTTAGATATATATCAATACTAAAAAAATACACTGAAGCACTTCAGTGTGTGTAGCTCCATCTCTAAGATGGCATAGATTTATCAGTTTTCAAAAGTAAAGGTTTTAGACTTATTTATTCCATAAATATACTACCTGTACCACAGTATAAACCACTTATGATGTAGGTAGCTTGGGCTGCCTGATAAACTCTGCTAATAACACTAGCTATTTACCCAGTCTCATTGATTTAATTATTAGAGGCACCACTAAACCTGAATTAAGTGTGCCAGCTAATTCATATGGGAACAGCATTTGTGCATATGTTTGCACCTCATTACATTAATTACCTTGTTACTTAGAGCTCCTCATGCCTTCAATAGCACCCTTGAAACTGATGGGATCAAGTTGGTTTCAGAAACACTAATACAGAGCACAAGGCTGACTGCAATTGAGATAGGTGAGAAGGATTAATTGCTCCCTGCATGTCAGGCAATTTTCTGATATTCATTAAAATTTACTGTATGTGGCTTAGAATGTACTTTTAATGTGCTAACTAGTCACAATGCATTTCTCATTCTTAAAGAAGTAGATAAAATTGAGGTTTTGTAAGCAAGCAACTACTGCAGTGCTTTAAAATGTTTTTTTTTCCAAAATTTGCATCAACATCTAGTACATTTATGCAAACTTTTTGTTTTTATTGATTATGAGAGTTGAAAGCTTTAAAGCAGAGTAGCTGCTACAAACAATCCACACTGAACAAATTACTCCGGGTTTTTAAAAGAAAGAAAAATGGGGAAGCATTGAAAAAAATCTGACCTATTATCAAATTACAAATCAGCTGCTGAAAAGATATATAGCACAGGAGTGTTATGAGGAATGGGCAACTAGGACACCAGCCCCCAGCACACACTTAGAGGGAGCATAAGCTTGGCAGCTACTGCTGGCTGCTGCCATAACTGACCCAGGCCCTGTTACCAGGCATCCCCCCAAGGCTCAATACTCAGTATAGTATTCATGACATACTTAATATATTATTTAATATATTCATAAATGATCTGGATCCGGGTGTCAGAAGCAGACTGGCTAAGGTCACAGATTACATCAAATTATGTGGGAGTGCAACACTGCTCAAGAGACCCACAGATGACCAGTAGTCTTTACTCAATGATTTCAATGAGAGTTTTGCTTGAACAGGGACAGGGAGGATAAGGTCCTATGTCAACAAATTTGATATGTCCCTGTTGGGTGGTAAGAAACACCTTTACCATCTATTTTCACAGGTCCAGATTTCAGTCAGCGTAAGGAGAACTGGTCCATGCTTTTGAAGATGCTCACTCAGTTGCAACCACAGGAAGGGTTTAGGTTTTAACAAGCACAGCATGTTGGGTGAGCTTTTTGTACTAGATAAGGATGTTGTTATACACATTTAATTAGCTTGTAAACCCTCATTTCAGGAGCCAGGAGCCTGGCAGTGCAGCAGTACAGATATATAAATTATGAATGCCTTGCAAGTTGCATACCGCCAGCAAACATCTGTCAATATGACCCTGCCCTGCCTGTGCAATTCATTCACCTCATGCATAAATTTTTTTTGTCACCCCATCTCTACAAATGTAACAGATTCCCACTTACAATTATTATACTATTAAGGAGAAGGCACAAGGACCTTATTTACAAAGGTGTTTAGAATTCTGAAGGTGTATGTGTGTGGATGATTCTTTTATTAGGCCAACTGTATAGTTGGGATCAAGTTTGACAAGTTTTTGAATTTTTCTTCAGGTCTCAAACCAGGTCTCAGATCTAAAGAAGAATGTCTTGCATTTGGAAGCTTGTCTAACTGTAACAGGGGGCCACCCCAGGGCCAGGTCTCACAACAGCCCACCCACCTGTCTAGGGCAGTCTGCCCCATTTCTCCTGCCACGACTTGATGCACCACTAGATATTATAAGTGGGAGGCTGCCCATTCACTGCCCTGATGTAATGGCGTGCTATCCACAACTCTGTGCCTCCCCTACACCATGGCCTATTCCTCTCAGATGACATCCATGAGTTCTTCTATGCTCCAGCTTGAAGCCGGGCCCAACTCAGCACACTATTAGGCCTCTCTCACACTGCCCTGTTCTGGGCCTCACACATACAGCCCCCCCTCTCACTGGGGTCTCTACCACTCTGCCTGCCCTCACCAGGCCTCTCATACTCTTGCCCTTTACCATGCCTCTTTCATATCACCCTGCTCCCTTGAGCAACCACGTAGGCCATCAGGCTTCTCTTTTCACTCCTTGGCTGGCCCTGGCGCAGCCTTTTGGGGCTCTCCTGTGACCCTTATCTGCATGGTGGTCAGGCAATTCACCAAACAGTGGGCTGACTTTGCCCTGGCCCCTGATTGGGTAACTCAATCCATAGGTTACCTAATTAGGGCCAATTACTTGCCCCTTTTACTCATGACTCTCTCTAAGTTGCCTCACTCAACACTCACCCCCTCTCTGGGGTCAAACTCTCCCCCTTCATGGGGCTCAGGTGCCATTATAAGCAGGCCTGGACTCTTTACCTCATAATTACCCACTGAGGAGTGGGGGCCAGGGTTACAAGGCACCCTTACCTGCCTTTCACTGCAGAGGTAACTAGCCTGGCATTTCGGGGGGACTGTTCTGCCACAAACAGCCCCACCAGGCCACCCATCCTTAGCAGGGTGAAGTTTTCATTCATACCCAGAACCAGGAGTCTCCTGCTATCCCCATAGATCCTGCCCTTACCTCCAAAATGTTCCAAGCAGCAGCTCAGCCGGGTGCTGCCAGCAGCAGACTGCTGCCTCTGCCCTGTGGCCTAGCATTAAAAAGACTAGGGCTGCCATAAGGGCTGGCCTGAATCTGGTAGCAGGCACCAAAGGTGCACTGCTACACTAACTTTAACCCAATTGTACAGCTGAGCTAATAAAAGCATATCACCCCTGCAAAAATCCTTACTTCTTACATAATTGCTGGACCATCATGGCTAACACTACCAAGGATATATATGTTGGCACCTGGTTACCAAGGATATATATGTTTACAAAACTGCTGTGAGTCAGGTTCCTAACTCCTATTGATTTCCACTCTGATTAGACACCTAACAGGCATACATGCTTTAATAAATTCCACCAAGTGTCTGTCTATAGAGACCTAAATGCCTCTGCAAATCTGGCTTATAAAGTTTTTAGGGAGGGCTAGAAATATATTTTTGTCTGATAAAATGCACAATTAATTAACTTTTCATTCCATCCAGGAAGAGCACACACCAACTGCTACAGCTTCCTTAGCCTGACGAAGGGTTTTTGAACCCGAAAGCTTGCTTAATAACTATTCTCCAACCATTTGGGTTGGTCTAATAAAAGATATCAAATTCACCCAAGGAACCTTGTCTGCCAATTAATTAACCTACTTTATGTAAACTGAGATGAAATAAAGGCTTTTTAGAGCCCTTCCTCAAGTCCCTGCCTCAGAAATGGAACCCAGCTTGTTTCTATCATCCTTTACTTATATTGTTTTATATTGTTACATAGTTTGAACTGGTTCTCAGTCAAGGTTGTCTGTGCAAGGAAACAGGGCTAGAAAAGTCATGATTTAAATGAAGGTTCAGATTGTCCTTCACAGACCCCCAAAGGCAATTTATCCTTCAGCAATTTTCCCTGTTAGAGCAAATTTGTTACTCTGAGTGTTAACAGGAGCAGATCATTCAGTAAGATGTTATCAGTAACATAGGAGTGATTTTCAGCCTACCATTTGCTAAACAGCAACATCCTGGGAAATCAGTAGAGTAACAGGTTGCTAGCAGTTCCCGAGAAAAACATGAAAACATTTGAAGATGGATTTGCAGCCAAGTGTATAGAATGCTTGCCACCTTTAATCAGGGGCAGAAGCCTGCTAAAACCAATTAAAAAGTGGGGAAAGAAACCAAGAAATACATGCTGTTGAGAATAATGGATTTGTCTCCTGGGCTCAGCCTCTTGGTCTCAGTAGCCTTCAAGATCAAGAGAATATTTGGATTTGCAACTAAAGCCATACAAAATACTTGGCCATGAGTGAACATAGAAGAAGTAAATGCCTTCTTACCAGCTTTGTATTTTTAAAAATTATAGTTAGCTTAACAGGATAGCAGCTCTCCTGTAACAGTCCAAAGTCTTACTCTGCTGTCTGCAAACATTATCATGAGCCCAACTGAAACCTACCATACTGTTCTGCATGTAATTTGACTTCATATTTTCAGTTTCAATTTTAGGCAAAACAGCTTATCTCTTGATTATGAGTTGATAACTAATGATAAGGACATTGAAATACTATTGCCCTTAAAAAATCCTGCAGGGGAATCAAATAAGCAAGGGAAAGAGCTAAAGGATTAAACACACTTAAATTTTTGAACTAAAATCTTCGCTGAAAATATTTGTGACTTGGTATTTTTCTTGTATGCATAAAAATACTACAAATACAAAGATTGAGACTATAGAAGTGTCCATTACAGGTAGACCCTGTGGCCTATTGTTATGATCCATATAGGTGGACCATTTTTATACTTTGTTTGCAAGAAAGAAAAGGTAGACTTATAATAGTGTATATATAATATGTTATTAAGGAGAAAATTGGGAGTGATTTCAATAAACAGTGATAAGAAAATTATCCAGGAATTCAGAAGTATGCTTTGTTTTGCAGATGGATTAAGAAAGAAACATGCAGGTACAACTGACTGAATTTTCAAATGGATTCATATTACAATCTACAAATCCACCATTCTATATAGGTAAAAATGCTAGTATGAGGATTTGTAAATCCTATAGGGCAGGTTCTTAGATCCTGTTAAATTAAATGGTATTAGGAGGACTCATACCAGTTGAAAAACTGGGCCCAAATGAGAATTTTAATTAATATTGGCAAAATTGCTTGCTGGCTTTCTTTCCCCCTTCCTCCATCTACTCAGTATCTTGTAATCCTGGAAGATAGTCTGCTTCTTAAATTGTTTTTGAAAATCTAGTCAAGTAATGGCAGATTTTGCATTCCAGGTAACAACATTTGATAGTACTGGTTTTAATTTGAGGTCAACAATTTTTGCTACTGATGTCTGTAGAAATTGTTTTTCAACAAATAATTGGGATTCCAACCAACTTTTCATGGAAAATATAGGCTTTTTTGTGAAAAAACCTAATACCCACAAACTGAAAAGTTTTCAGCTGAAAACCTATCCAAATTTCCACTCAGAACCTTCTCTAAGGGTGCATCCACACCTGTAAATAAGCATGCTTAAATTTAATGCACATTAAGCAAATGCGCATTGACTAATTTTTGGCAGATGTCTACGTGTGCTAGGATTTTGAACTAAAGTTAGTCCTAAACCCCTCCAGCCCTGCCATGTGCCCCTGTAGCCACTGAGTGGAGCTCCAACCTCCAGCCACAGTGCTGGAAGCCATGTTGGAGCCAGACCCAGCTGCCAGGACCCAGCAGCCATATTGGAAGCTCTGATCCCTTGTAAGCCCCTTCCCTGCCCAGAAGCTGCACAGGGGCACTATGCGCCAGCTCCCTCCTTGCCCACCCAGCCTCCCCTGTGCCAAGGCTGCCCCTGCCAGCACTGCTCAGCGCCCCACTGGTCCAGCCTGGTCCCTGCCAATGGTGGTCAGCACCCCATGCTGCTGCTGGCCATGGTGCTGGCCCTGCTGGCCCCAGAATCCTTCCCCCCTCTCCACCCTGGCACCAGGACAGCCACATACCTACCAGCAGGGGCCAGAGCACTGTCTGTGGGAGGCACTAGCTTATCCCCTCTTCCTGCACCCCCTGTTCCAGCCCACCTGCCCTGCTGCCCACACACCCCCTACTCCCTTCCCACCACCAGCACCACTCTCAGTATACACACATGGTTGAAACAAAACACATTTCTTACCCTCACAACACCCATACCCATCCCTATTCCCTCCCTCCCCAACACACAATGCCCCTCCACTGCTCTCCCCACCCACCAACAGTAAAAAACCCTCTTCCCAAAGTGAAAACTACTTATAACAGTCTTTATCTCAGTCCTGGAATGGAGGGTCATGGGGTAGAGGCACCGAGGGGACAGGGCCTGGGCACAGGCACCCAGCATGCTGGCCTTGGCCAGTTCCCCCATGGGTCTGGGGGCTGCAGTGACCACAGTAGGTGACGGGTTCATCTGTCTGCAATGCCAGACAGACATCCTTGTGATGCTGTGTCTGGCACCTCTTAGTTCAGCAGGTACATGACCTTGAGGAAAGTGGTGGGGCTGGGCCCAGGCAGGTGCCGGGGGACCTGGGGTGGGGGCTGGGCCAGGGGCTGCAGCAGCCAGGAGGCACTGGAGAGCCTCCTCCTAGGGGTGGGCGGGGGTTGACTGCAGACCCCCCCACCCTGCCCATGCATCACCTATGGGGCTTACCATAGCTACTTTGCTGTCTCTGCGTGAGTGCCCAGGCAAGTGCTGGGAGGGTCTGAGATGGCTGCCCTTATACTTCATTTTATCTGCAAAAGTTGTAAATTCACTCAAAGGTTCTGTGTCTCCCCTGTCAAACTGCAGAAACACCACCTGTGTGAGGGGGAAAAGGGGAGTCCTATAGGATAACCCATACATTTGTGGGTGAATGGTCCCCACCATGCCCTGACTGAGAGCTACCAGAGTAGGAGGCAGAACCAGGATGGGAGGAGTGGTATGAGGGAGCCATTGACCCATAATCCAGAAAAGCAGGCAGGCCCCTGGTGGGGACTGCTCTGGCAGACAGCAGTGGATGAAGAGAGTGGGACCAGAGTGCCTGGGCCCTGATGCCAGGGCCATTCATGACACCACCGCCTCCCAGAGTCAATCCATGTCACTCCTAGCTCTGGTGGTCACACAGGCCCCCCAACCAGTTCCAGGAGTGTCTAGCAGGATGGAGGGGTGCTCATAAATGGGGGGAGAGAACAGCCCACAAGGCCAGGTTGTTGCTGGGACTTTGGCTGGCATTGGAGCCCATCTGCCTCAGCTCATCTGCTCACCAGGTGGAAGGGCTCAGGGGATCTATTCTACTCCCTGCAACCCCTCTTCTGGTTCTGCTGTGGGACAGCGCCTCAGCCATGGCCGGGATGGGCAGCCCACAGGCTTGGTCTTGCCACATGACATGTGGTGTGTCCCAGGTGTGACTGAAGGTTACAGAGTTGGAGTCCCTGCAGAAGGAAATTGGGCCCTGGGGGTGGGAGAAAGGGGCTAAGAGGTCCCATAAGGGACCACCAGGAGTCCACAACCCCTGCTAGGATGATGCTTCCCATCCCACAGCCTCCTTCCTGTGGCACTAGAGCCACCTCCTGCTCCCTCCCTGCAGCCTTCTCAGGCAGACAGTGGGTCTGGGATCACCAACCTGTCCAGCTCCTACATGAAGAAGTCCCTGGTCTTCACTCCCAGGTCTAGGTAACAGTGTTCCAGGTCTAAAAGCCCTGTGCCTCCTCTCCAAGTTTTTGACCCTGCAGCATTCCCACCAACCCCCTCCCTGTTCCCTACCCTAACTACTCCTCCAGGTTATTTCACCCCTTTCAGAAACCTTCTCCTCCCCCTTCAAAGGTTTGCTCGTTTGCATCAATGGAAAGAGGGACCAGGTTGAGACATGGCAACCATTCAACAGGGTTTCTTTATCAAAAACAAGGAAAGTTTGGAAACTGCAACTTTGTAAACTGAGGCATGTCTCTTCCTTGCACCAGATTTCCCCACATCCTGGTGTGTGCCCCTCAAGGGATTGGGGGAGAGTGGGGGATGGTGTCCAGGCAGCCAAGGTTGTGGGCAGCACTGTCTAGGATGCCGGACCAGAAGAGCCTGGGGTAGGACATCCATTGCCTGGTGCCAGAGCATGAACACTCAAAGCCCTCTGCCCTGCTCATCCACGGAGAGCTCCCAGTCCCCAAGGGTGAGGAGGCAGTCAGCCAGAGCTTCACAGACCCAGACTCCCTGCTGCTGTGTGGTACTGGTGCCCCCAACATCAGTGGTGGGCTCACTGTCTCCAGTATCCCTGCACTGCACATGCACAGAATTCAAAAGAATAAGCTTTCTGTCCACTAGCATATTTAGCTCCTACATAGAAAAACAGATACTAGCAAGAGGTTAAAAAAGTCCTACCCTTCTCACTTGTACCCTTCAGCCTCAGCTAGCCAAATGTCTTCAACACCAAATGGTCATTACAGTATATAATTAATCCTCATTATTAGTCCTTAGTCATCTAGAATAAATTTCCTAATAATGAGAAGTTACAAGGAATTGCTTTGAAAGATTCAAGATGCAAATTTTCTATGACCTGTGAATTCTTTCTAGGCAAATGTAATTCCACCTCAGTTATATTTTGACAGGGTGTCTTGATTATTGCATGTTCACTATAAACAAAATGCTGCATACAGAGATAGCCTCAGCTGTTTTGAACCAAGTGACTAAAAACTTGCAGAGCAATTAAAATGGAAATAGACAGGAAGAGCATTATAGACTCAAGTTTAGTAGCATTTAAAGATAATTGAAACATCTGCATTTTATAAGAAAAATTAAACTAAAAGCAGCATGATGGGACAGGAAGAAACCTTCCCCTTGATCATTAGAAAGTGTTTCAATCTGTCTGAAACACTAATATATATTATATATACACAAAATAATCAGTAGTAGCCTTGCTATATATAGTAAAGAACATTTGTGTACCTCCTAGGCTGAAAGACACTGAATAACAGAGGGCTTGTCTATACTACCACTATGTCTAAACCACCTCCATGTTGTGCCAGGCACCACAGCCAAGAAGCATTACCCACATATTCAGCATGCACAAGGAACCCTGAGCAGTGGCTAAGAGTGGTGCTGAGCACATGCCCCAGTGCCACTCTCAGGCTCTGCATCTCAGGCTTACTCCTTGGATATCCTCAGGGCCACTGTAAAGGGATGCTGCCTCCTTTCTGAGAACTGGTGTACGAGAGCAGTGCCTGGACAAGGCATGCCTCTGGGTGGTGGTCCCAGGCAGACTGCGGATCTGATGTTGACATTCCCCAGGTGTCCTGATCTCCCTCTATATCTGGCCAAGTCACACAAGGCAAATACAAGCAGCATAAGGCCCTCTGAATATCTGGAAAAAGTAACATTAATATGCAAAGAAAGTATTTAGCTTAATTTTATTTTCAAAAGTGAACAAATGAAAGAGCAGCCTAGTGGAGGACTCATACTGTGCTAAATACCAATCAATTTAGTGGAAACCTCCAATTAGCTTCAGCCCATAGTCCTCTGCCCCACAAAGTGCTGAAAGCTTCCTCTCTCTCTCTCTCTCTCTCTCTCTCTCTCTCTCTCACTCCTATTTAGCATCCAAGGGCTCCAGATTCCTTCCGTGGTGCCTCAATGTATTTTCAATACAAAATTCCAAAACATATTGAAAATACAGGCACAGTCCATAAGGAAATAACTGTAATATTCCATCAAACAGCACAAGGGACAGTGTTCAGCATCTGATTCCTTTTCATGTTTTAATTCATTCTTTAAAATGTTTGGGTTTTGATCTACTTTCCAGCTTGCTGGGACACCGCAAAACCCATAGGCTTTAAGTCACAGCAGCCCTGTAAAGTTGTAACTAGGTCAGGAAAGTACTCTGTTAGCTCCCTGGAAATCTGAGTCTGCTCTGTGGCAATCTCTGGAGCCCTGCTATCATAGCTGGCCTGTGTAGTCCCTCATCCTCATTCCTCCTCTACCTCTCCTTTTGTCTCTGACTGGTAGAAGTGTTTAGTTCCCAGCCAGCACTCTGACCCTGGATGATATAGTGCTGCTGTAGTGATCACATCATCTCTCTATAATTGATCTGAATTCATGTCACCCAAAAAAACATCTTTTTCAGCAAATAAATCATGCATGAAAAATATTGCCTGGCTCAAAGTTCAAATTTGACGAACCTGAAGCCAGAATTTTCCCATCACTTCCTTTTTATACCACTTGTATGAATCTGCTTCTCTCTTCTCTACTCTCTAGAAAGATCTTCCAGCCAATGGGCCTGTCTAAATGTTGCGCTAAATTGCCGTAGCAATGCACTACAGCAACGTAGCAATCACATGTGTCTACATGTCACCAGCAGGTACTTCACCATAATGGCACACTCCCCCATTTTAGTGTGCCGCTACAGCAAAGTAGCCACTAAAAATAGCTGTGGGGAGCATGTAGAGCACAGTACAAAAATAAATAGTAATAATGTTGCCATAGGGCGACATGTATATGTGCCCGTTGTGAAGTGCTGGCTGGATACACAGGGCTTGTATTGAGTAGCCAGGAGCATGCAGGCTAGCCATTGCAACAGCAGCAGCGTGGTTTCCATGCCAGCAGCAGATGGACACTATGATAAAGTGTAACACATGCTGGATTCTCTTAGAGCAAGACTTTTAGAGCATTTCAAGACAGGTGCCACTCTCCTCTTTACAAAACAGAAGGCATTCCACAAGCTTGCTTTTCAATTGTGACATGCCATCTAGGAAGCAGAATGCATCAATTAAGAAAGTGATATACTTGTCACGTAACGAGGAGACATAGTATTACATTCTGCAGTACTTGTTTGGCTTTGGAGTGCTACCTGTTCATGGGAGATGAACCCACCAAATAAAATAAAGATGATAACTAAGCCAGAGTGATTACACTGGATTATATTTGGAGCTTTATTTAATCAGAGGCTTATCAATATTGTATTTGTTACAGTCAAAAATAAAAACTATGACCTTTGAGGGGTACAAATTATTAAACTTATTTTACAGTTCCAATATTACAATGCCAGTATAATCAACTGCCATAGGAGGCTGCTAGGGTTTCTTGTTAGGCTACTTGTTTCCCTCTCTCTTTCCTTTCGGGTTTAGTTACAGGTCTGGCTCAACCTTGGGAAGCAGGTACTATGACCAACAACCAGTAATAACTGCAGCAACTGGTTGGCCCATCAAAACAACAAGAAATAATTCAAGAAGTTAGGAATAATCAAATGGTTAATGATGGAACTCCTTGGATTGCTGGCTGACTGCCTGTGTGAAGAGCCAGCTCTGGATTTTTTTCCCACTACCAAGTTGATAAAAGAGCAGGATCAGTAAATTTGTTCTGTGAAAAGTGTTTTACTACTGTGTATTTCTGTCATTTATCTTTCTTCTGTGAGAATTCATTCTGCAGTATAGTCTTTGTTTTGTGTCACCCCCCATGAGCGCTTTTGGTGCATTGGATGAGATACAACAGATATGTAGGATGTAGGATCTATGGATGCTGATGGTGATGGGGGGCGGGGTGTTGATGGTGGTGGCAGTCAACACATCCCCAGCACTGCAAACACTGTAACCACAAGCACTGCAAGCACTGCAACCACAACAGGTCAGAATAGTTTTGGTGCTGCAAATTCCTATTTGAAATCTCTGCCCCGACTGCCTTACCTGGGGTCCTGGGGGCCTCCCAGAGCTCCAGCAGTGGCAATCCAGGTATACAAAGCCTGGCTGGCAGCTGGAGCTTGGCCAGGCTCCAGTTCTGGGTGGCACATGCTACCACCACATGCACTATCCAGCTCTTTTCTGCCATAGGTTTTTTAGACCCTGGGATTTCCCGGTGCCAAAAAACCCCTGCTGCACTCCAAATTAGCAGCAAGGGAAATGCATGTATGTAAGGCGCTTTCAGTGTGCAGCATGTATGTAAGGCGCTTTCAGTGTGCAGCGCCTCAGACTGGTCTGCAGTGCTGCAAACAGCACATGAGCACTCATCTGGATATGCCCTCTGGGTTTATCTTGTGACTCATGTAGATGTTGATACACTGAACAGTGCTAATATTGCATAGCACATGACGACATGCTTAAAAAGATCTTGTAGTACAGTGGTTGAGAATCACTGCTCTATAACTTAGTGATCAGAATGCTCACCAGAGAGGATGGAGGCCTGGCTTCAAGACCCTATCATAAGGGATTCTTGATTATTTAAATTTAGTATTAATCAGACCAAGGATTGTACCTTATGTCTTCCTGTTTCCCAGTGTATGCCCTACTGCTAGTCTATAGAGTCCTATGACCATGCATATATGCACACTCATTCAGTCTTCCTGTCTCCCCTGTCAATATGCTATGTGGAACAGCTTTACTGGAGGTCGTAAGAGAACTCTACCCCAAAATACCCCATAGCCTAGTGATTAAGGGCACTCTGGTAGGCAGGAGAAGGAACTGAGCCATTCTTCATGTGTCATTTTTGTTCCAGTGTCTTTCCTTATTACACACCAGTTAGAAATAAAGCTGCAAAATTCTGTTTGGGCATCTTCATTCATATTTCCTCCTTACTTATTAATACCACATCCTGTCAATCTTAAAGGGGTCCAATTACCTTTGATTTGTGTAAAGGCAAGGGTAATGTGCTTCAGTCAGGGTTCTGCATTAGCTTGGCAAGCATTTAGCATGTTGGGCTTTGAAGCTTGATGTTTTTATAGATCTTTCTTCATGCTGTCAGTTGCAAGCTGCAAGCTCCTTTCCTTTTCCTTCTTTTTCTGTTTCTTCTTTCCCAGAGATACAGGCTTCCCTCCCCTCAAAAATCATTAAGCTTAGATTTATGGTGCTGAATTCTTCAAGATGATTTTCACAGTCCACATGAGATATTACTTTTGGAAACCTCAGACATTCACATGTTAGTGTTTTCTTCAGGCTTGTATTTCATGGCCAACCTAATGAATACATTCGAGATCAGTACAAATGGGATCTTACTATAAACTCGGCAAAATATTTTTGGCAAGTTACCTGCCCTGCTTTAAAGAAGTTGCTTAAAATTCCTTTAGGTGGTTCAGCACCACTGCAAGAAAACATCTCTTTTTTTTATAGCTGGTTTGATTTTGACTTAGAACCCAATTTTATTTGGGCTTTTTCAGTCATACTCCTAACTCATTAATACTACTTTCCTGCTAAGCTTAAAAGGGTAAAATAACTCATGTAAAGGTAAGGGAGATACCACTTTAAAGAACTACTCATGGGGGTAAGGATTACTCATTCAGATGGATGAAGCCCCATCTGAATATCAGTGAAGTACTAAGGGATTTAGCTGCACAGCATACCTCTATGTTAAGAAGTATTATTCCCATTTTACAGAGGGAAGGTGAGCCACAGGACAATGGAGCAACTTCTAAAGATTGCATTTAAACTTCAGAATTAAACCTAGATCTTCCAAATCCTAATCTGTATGATTACTTTTTTATTTTCACACATTTGTTTTTGATCTGCAAGGTTGCATTGCACATTCTTCTGGTAGGTTTTAGTGTCCCAGGAAAGGGAAAAGGTTACAACAAAGATGAGATGACTGCGTAGACCTTGACCCAATACAGCTATCACATATTAGAACTCCTTGAAGGGAAGACAGTCATAACCTGGAATCAGATTTACAACTTTACAATATACAAGAGATGCTTTACTGCACAGGAGACAAAATTACTGTGCAGTAAATTTCACCATCTACATGTGCACATGTTTACTAGGCAGTAATTTGTAGGGCTGTGCGAAACGGTACTATTCCATTTCAATTTGCATTGTGACAGAACAGCGTTTCATTTTGAATTCCATTTCAATTTGAAACTGATGTTCCATTTCCTTTCATCGAAACAATTTCGCTGTTTCGACATTTTGTCCATAGGCTATAATGGGAAAGCTTGAAACAGACTACAACTTTGCCATTTCTAGCCTGATTTGGATTAAACTTGCAGGAATGGTAGCCCCTTCTGAGGGCATGAAACCTGTTAAGGTTCAGGGAGATAGGTGCAGGGGTTTCAGGGAAACTCTACCTCAGATTCTTGAAAGCAACACTCATGTCACATGTATGTGTTAAGCCACAGTTGGGTCAAAACTGCAGGCATGCTAGCCCCTGATGAGGCCACAAAGTCTGCCAGCTTTCAAGGAGACAGGTGCAGGGGTTTTGGGGAAACTGCACCACAAGCTGTGGACATACAAAATTCATGACATGGGTGACACTGTGTGTGTTAAAGCAAAGCAGAGTGAAAGCTGCAGGCTTGCTAGCCCCTGCTGAGACCACAAAGCCTGCCAGCTGTCAAGGAGATAAGTGCAGGGGCTTTGGGGTTCTGAGGCCCTGCACCTCTGGCTGCTGACAGGCAAAACTCATGACATGGGTGGGTGACACTGTGTGTGTGTTAAGGTATCCCCTCACTCAACTGACGCCAAGGCAGAAAGTAGGGCAGTTCAAACAATGCTGCGTTTTATGCATTTTTCCATCCCTCCCCCAGAGCACTGGGATTGGAAGGGACCTCAGGAAAGGATGACAGTCACTGGCCAGCTACACAGTCAATATGAGAGTAGTCCTTCCCCCTGCTCCTCCTCCCTCTCCTTACTTTAGTTTCTGTTTCCCTGCAGGCAAGCCAGCTTGAGCTTTGAAACTTTAAACATTTCAAAATTTTTGAAAAGTTTCGACTTGCCTTGTTTCATTTTGAAGCTCTCTGTTTCATTTCGATTTTGCTGTTTTGAGCTTGAAATGAGTTGAAACAGCATCAAAATGAAACTGCTGGTGGAATTTTGCACAGCCCTAGTAATTTGGTCTACTCTGCGTTTAATTTGCTACCTGCAAATGCAGGTAGCAAATTAACTGTGACGTAGTTACTATACAATAATTCATGTGTAGATGCTGAGAGGGAACAAATTTGCTCCCAGTCAGCCCCATCACCAGTGGGCTACCTTCAGGCTAGCCACAGGCCCACGTGGCTGGGAGCTTCTTTTGTCCCAGGCTTTTAAAAGGCTGCAGGGATGCTGGGGCCCTGGGCCACCTGCAGCCAACCTCTGTCCATTGGGTCACGCAGCAGGGGCCCTTGCATGGACCCTGGCACTGTTACCTGGCACAGCATTGCCCTGTGCCTGCTTGTCCTGCATTGTATCCCTCCACTGGGCACTGCAGGCACCTACCCAGGCCTGGCAGCATCTGGACTGTTGCACCTGGCATTCCAACGTGCAGGTGTGTGAAGAAACATGGGAACAAGCAGTCAGCATGCCAGTGCCATGTAAAGGTCAAAGCCTTGTGGTCACAGTGGGTCAATGTCACCGACCACAACTGCCAGTCAGGGGCTGCCCACAAATGCATGCCCTTTATGCAGCAGCTGGACTACATTCCTGTGCCCTGGGACCCTGGCTGGAGCTGTGCAGTATACTCCAGAACAGGCAGCCTGCCCAAGCCTCCACTGTGGCCTGGCAGCCACAACTAGGCATCAGCAGGGCATGGCCCCTGGAGGAGCCAGGAGCCCATCCCACTGTGGTCCCCGCCCCTTGTCTTGTTGAACAGCACCAGCAGCATGGGCCACCACCTGCCCCACTAGCCCCAGGTGTGCAACCATGCCCAGGAGGCCAGCCCAGCCACGACACCACCGTCTGTCAGCAGATCCAGCTCCTCCCCAGAGGGGAACTCTGCCCAGGCAGCCAGGTGCTCTACCCACCCCTGCACACCAGGACACAACCGGGAGCTGCACATCCTAGCCACCAGTGGGGATGGACTTGGGCCACTAGGCACACCTACCACAATCACATAATAAGCCCAGCACTGGGGGGAGGACCCTCCCTGCCCTGCCTCCCCACCCAGCCTGGCCATGCTCCCTTCACTCCTGGAGTTCTCCACCACAGCATGCAGGGAGGCAGGAAGGAGTAAACAATGTTATTGTGCCCACTCAGCTAGTTAGGCATGGGCCTTTCACGCATAAAGGAACATGTTGATGTGGCAGTAATGTTATCCTTAGCTTTGGCAGGCAGAGATGTGTACCACAGCCACAGGTAGCCCTCCAGGCAGCAGACATTGTGAGGCAGTGTAGGCTTGCCCTCCGCACTGCTGAAGCTTGGGTCCCATGCCAGGTTCTCAGGTGTGCCTGGGGCACCATGGCAAGCAGCAGGAGCAGGGTGTAGTGGGTCAGGCACCCCTTAATTCATTCAACCAGCTCTTCATGGTGCTCCCAGGACACTGTCAGTAGGAGCAAGCTCAGGGTGCACAGGGGTGCTGGCCCTAGGGTGCCTCTCTGGAGAGGCCCCCTGTGGGGAGGGCAGGGGTGCCACCAGCTCCATGTTCCAGTCATCTAGGAGCCTCTTGCCCCACAAGCCCAGGTGCTATGGGCTTAGTGGCAGTGGAGGAGATGGCCTCACTTGCAGGAGGTGAAGGTGCGGAGTGGGACTGGAGTCACAGCAGCAAGTGCTGCCAGAAGCCAGGTCTGTCCCTGCCTGGGAAGAGCAGCACCCAGCAGAAATGTTGCAAACTCTCACAAACAGGCTCTTTCTCCTGGCTTTGCAGGTCCTGGCTGCACAGTTGCCAGCCAGGATTCTCTGTCAGCCCCCGCCCTGGGTCCCCTGCCACTCAGGCCCCCTGCCTGAGCCCTGGCCTGCCACTCATCCCAACTCCATGTAGCCCTGGAGCATGATATGCCTGCAGTGGGGCCAGCACCATGTATGAGCCCTGGTGGCCCAGCCCACTGGCTGCAGAATGGGGGAGTGAGAGTGAGAGTGAGCAGTGCCCACCACCACCCCCAGGCAAGCCCCCTGCTCACTGGCCTCCTCATAATGTGCACACTTGCGGAGGTGTAGCCAGAGGCTAGTGCTTCGAACTTGTCCCTGGGCCCCACCCTGTTCATGCCCCCACCCCACAGCCCATGGCCCTGGGAGGGCACACAGCATGCACAGTACATAGTCTGCAACAGGAAGAGGGTGCTTTATTGGTTGGGGGTGGTGTGGGTGATGGAGGGACTCTGTGGGTTAGGAGTGGAGGGATGGGGTCTATTGTGAGTGTGGGGAAGGGCTCTCTTGTTGGGGCGGTAGGGGGAGGGCGCGATCTGTGTTTATGGAGGGAAATAAAGTGCTTTTCTGAGAACTGTCCACAGTAAGTACAGTGCTGGGGGTGTCCAGTGCAGCTGGGGTCCATGCACAGCTGTTCAGGTGGCCTACAGTGGGGAGTGCAGGAGGAGGTGGTCCACCAGTGCCTCTTGCACCATAGTGCCTGGGCCCCCACTAGTGGGTATGCAGCTTGCCCAGTGCTTCAGTTGGGTAGGGGTGGAGGGGGACATCATTGCCACTGCCACCACAGCTAGCACTCTTGGTGCCAGGAGTCCTCCACCACCTGCACTTCCTCCACCCAGGTCTCATGGAAGAGCTCCCTCTGGGCCTCACAGATGGTATGCAGCATACAGGCTATGATGATGACTCAGGGGATGCTGGCCTTGGTGACCTCAAGGTGGGCAGTGAGAGTGAATCAGAAACTCTTCAGGTAGTTAAAGGCACACTCCACCAGCCTTCAGGTCCAGCCCAGGCACCAGTTAAAGTGTGCCTGGCAGGGAAAAAGCTGACTTATGTTGGGCCGCATGAGCCAGGGGAGGAGTGGGTACACAAGGTCCCCGAGGAGGGGTGGGACCGCAACCATGCCCAGCTGGCAGTCTCAGACCCCTGGCGTGAAGCACCTCCTCTCCACAAGGGCTGGCAGGGAAGGGTTGCAGAAGATGCAGGAATCATGGGCACTGCCCACCCAGCCAGCGCTCATGTTGGTGGAGGCACCATGGTGGTCAACAATGGCTTGTGTAGCAAACCACTGCAGTATCAGGCACAATCACTACAGCCAATGAGGAATTTACTTTATATTGAGTATCCTAGGGGTTAGGGTCACGGGCCAACAGGCCAATGGGAAAGAATAAATACAGGTAAATAGGCATTTACAGTATAAAAACATACACTTAGAGGGCAAGTAAACAGGTAGTGATCAGTACCATTGGGGTACATATATTCAGCATATAGGGTCCCCTGCCCATCTCCAGAGGTATTCTCAGGAACCAGCCTTTAATCCAGAGTCACTGTGTGCACATCTGTAGGTTGGGGACCATGTGCAGTCAGTCTGTGGTTCATCTGTGCTGTGCAGAGGCTCCTCTCTCCTTTGGCCCATCCAACAGCAGCACCATCACCCCAGGAATTCTGGCACATAGCCAGCAAGGGCTCAGAGGTCACCACCTCTTCCTGCCCCTGCTTTAACCAGTTTAAGTCATCAGAAACTGGTCTATACCCATACAGAAGTTTGACATGCATAGGGAGTATCTACATGTCCATTGATGCACAGTGGTTACTGTACATTTAGTACTTGTATAATCGAGTAATAAATGTGCAGTAACTATCATTACTGTGCAGTTGTGCCAACACCTTTTTAGTGATACTACTGCACAGGAGTCTAATAATACTGTGCAATAGTGTATTAACACTGCTTGTGCCATGACACACTACTGCACAGTATTATTAGGCTAGCGCGTAGTTAGCATCTCATGTAGACAAGCCCACAGCCTAGTTTCAAAATGGCAGAACCCAATCTAAGATTTGCTCTCCCCCAGCCCCCAGCAAAGGGCAAATGTGTGTTCTGTTCACTACAAATCTAAACTATACTCATTACAGAAAACAGTGTAATTTAGATCAATTCTGTCTCAGGCTTTTTGAATGTCAGTACCTAACATAACAAATGCTCACACTTTTTCTGTGGCAGTTTGTTCCTTCCTGTGCATAGCACCAGCTGATTAGATTCCACTAGAAGGATTTAAAAATATATTCCATAAGACAAGTCTTAAGTGAGCATTAACAATTAATGCAATTCATTATCACAATATTGTGCAATAAATGCAACCTCTGGTTTTCCAAGGGCACCTATAAAAGCATATTAAAATGAGGTGCTAGAAGCAAGTTCAATTTTTTAAATGTTCCTTGGGATTCAT
Source organism: Alligator mississippiensis (assembly GCF_030867095.1). Classification (NCBI taxonomy): domain Eukaryota; kingdom Metazoa; phylum Chordata; order Crocodylia; family Alligatoridae; genus Alligator; species Alligator mississippiensis. Next base: position 217,781,303 of record NC_081824.1, on the reverse strand, counting down.
TGAAATAAAGCCTCAAGTATTTTCAAAAGTTTTGAGTGTTAGTTTGAGTTTTTATGAAGTTTTCAGGAACAGTTAATGCCCTAGGGAAGCTGTTCAGGACCAGATTCCAATGTTTTTATTCACACTGAGTAAAAGCAGATTATCCCAGATATAGCTATAAAGTCAACTGAACTAATTCAGCCTACCTCTGGAACAGGATGAATTCAACGTAAGTATAGATATCAGAATGTGGCCCTTAGAAGTTATTCCTCAGGTTCTGGAAACTTCTCTGTTAACATGCTAGAGCAAAACCTTTCCTACCTCTGATATAAGTTTGCAACCTCTCAATCAACTAGTGTATCATTAGTGGCTAATGTAATAATTAAAGAAAAGTAATAATAATAAACAAAAATAAGGAGTACACAGTTAGTCAAAGTTCCTTACTTGATAATTTTGGGGGTGTTGGTTGTAACCATGTTGGTCTAAGGACATCGGCAGACAAGGTACTTGGGGAATACATGCTATCTTTTACTAGACCAACTAAATAATCAGAAAAATTGTTCTTTGCAAGCTTTTGGGTACAAACACCCTTCTTCAGGCAGAGAGATAGTCTACAGTTGTGTTGTGATCTCCTAGTTAGGATAGAAGCCAGTATGCAGGAATGCAGGTCACTGAAGATGCAAATGTGTGGCAGTGAGGAATCAGAGGGTTGAGAAATGGGTGGGGATGAGGAGGGGAAATGGTGACCTGGTGATGGAATATAGCTGGTAAACTGTAGAGAGGTTACCTGGGGTTATCAGATGGTAGGCAGGTTATAATGTGCCATGGAATCCAATGTCTATATTTAGTCTGTGACATTTTGTATACAGTAGGTTGATGAAGTCTGTAGCCTCATCTACAAAAGGTGTTTTGTAAATTCCCTTTGAGGATTAGACCTGAGAGACTGACAAGAGAGTGGTTGTCTTGTGAGAAGTGTGCACCCATAGGTAATTGGGTATTTTTGTCTTTGATAGATTTCGGTGTGCATTCTGGTACCTCCATACCAGAAAACTGCAGGTAATCTCTCTACAATTTACCAGCTACATTCCATCACCAGGTCACCATTTTCCCTCCCCACCCCACTATCTCTTACCTATTGTCTCTCACCCCCTCTGATTCCTTACTGCCACATATTTGCATTTTCAGTGATCTGCATTCCTGCATACTGGCTTCTATCCTAACTAGGAGAGCACAATACAACTGTAGGCTCTCCCTCTGCCTGAAGAAGGGTGTTTTTACCCAAAAGCTTGCAAAGAACAATTTTTCCAACTATTTAGTTGGTTTAAAAAAGATATTGCATTTACCCAATGAACCTTGTCTGCCTAACTTGATAATTGCACTTTCTAATTAAACACAAAGGGATGAAAAATTCTCCCTGTAATTCCCTAACCAGAATGCTGTTAGAAAGTAAACCAATATATTATCTCATACAGGCAAGTAGTTTCAAGTAAGAAAACAGCCAAATGAAACAATCTCTTTATAGTCTGCTGAATGAGGTAAATGAAAGAAAGCGTCAAAACATGAGTCAAAACTTTGACCACAGTTTATGCCATCGTAAACAAAGAATAATTTCCTATAAACCTGCAGAGAGCTAGATCTGACAAACTTAAAACTTTGAGGTGAACCTATTTCTCCATCAAAGTCAATAGGCTTGTCACAAAGTAAACCTATTTTCTTGCTCAGACTTTAATCTTACAGAAGATGGTACCAGTTTGCTAGCACAGAAAACCCCAAATGCATCTATGATACACTATCCATTTGAACTTTCCTGGGGAGATTAAATATACTAGCTAAAAATCAATTTAATCAACTCTGCACTAAGAAGAAAGAAAACTAATTGAGCCTTTTATTTTTAATAGTGACAGTTTTCTTGGCAGGACAGCATGTATGGACATATCTCTCAAATCTATGATTGTAAAAAAAGGAGGGGGGGAAATGATGGGAAGAAGAAAAGAGAGAGAAGCTAGTAGTCATTGCAACAATTAGATCAGCATCTAATCATGTTCTAAATGGGCATTTGGATATTCTTTATTCGCTAAGTCTTGGTTAATAGCAGTTTTTAAATCTTATAATTTTACTTAGGAGATCCTCTTGGACATTACCCTTTTTTACTATGGAAGTGAATTCTTATTGTACGTTTCCTTGGTTACTAAAAAATCATGGTAGATCATTTACATGTTACAATAAAAAACAGTTTAATTTATGCTTCTGAATACTAAAAAAAATATTGCTGAATAGCTGTAAGGTAGGGCAATGTCCCATTTTAGTCTGAATAATTTCTAATTTAAATAACAGCTTTACAACTTGAGCATATCAGCATTTAGGCAAGGGCCAACTATTAGGGCTGTGCAAAACAGCATTGTTCCAATTCGACTTCGGTTTCAGTGATTCAACAGAACAGTGTTTTGTTTTGAGTTTCGTTTAATTTTGAAAGCACTTTTCTGTTTTGTTTTGTTTCGTTTCGTTTCATCGAAACTGTTTTCCTGTTTTGATGTTTCAGCCATAGGTTTTTATGAGGAAACATAAAATGCAGAAGGCAGGCAGATTAGGGACTTACCTGCACCCCCAGGAGGGCTGTCGGGCCTGTGCCAGAGTCCTCCCAGGGGTGTGAGCCCCCGATCTGCCTGCCAGATGAGAGAAGCTGAGTGCTGCCACCTGGGACCAGCACCTGCCTTGAGCCAGCTCCAGTACAGGGCTGGAGCAGATCAGCTCATGCGGGGACCTGCCACCGCAATCCTGGGGCAGGGGAGGGTCCCTGAACCAGCTGATTTTGTCCAGGCCCAGCAGCCCTCCTGGGGGTGCAGGAGCCCCTGATCTGCCTGCTGGATGACAGGAGGCAGGTGATGCCAGCTGGGACTGGCGCTGAAGCCAGTAAGTCTGGCTTTGAAACTCAAAACATTTTGAAACTTTCAAAATGTTTTCAGCTCCCTTGTTTCATTTTGAAGCTGTTTCAAAGGCTTTTGTTTCATTTCAATTTCACTATTTCAAGCTTGAAACAGCTTCGAAATGAAATACTGGGTGAAATTTTGCACAGCCCTACCAACTATTGCACAAGCAGTCCCTTTAGAATTGGTGAAAAGATCAAGTGAACATGTTCCTCAACCATTTGGATTTGGGTATTAAAAGTGAAGTTTGTAGATGACACCAAAATATAAGGGAGAGTGGTCATACTCAAAGGCAGGCTGGCAATGCACGCCAACCTGGATAGGCTTGTGAGGTGAGCAGACCTCAACCTGATGACATTTAATACAGAGAAATGGAAAGTGTTCCCTCTGGAGAAAAATACCCGGCAAAACACTTACAGGTTTGGCAGTGCTCCACTTGCCAGCACCACAAATGAACGAGACCTAGGTGTTGTAATAGACCGCAAAATAAACATGAGCCACCAATGCGATGCCATAGCTGGCAGAGCTAATCAAACATTGGCGTGCATCCACCAAGGCATCTTGAGCAAATTTAAGGATGTCATCCTCCCATTCTACTCAGCCTTGGTGAGACTGCAAATGGAGTACTGTGTCCAGTTTTGGACACCGCACTTCAAAAAGGATGTGGAGAAGCTCGAGAGAGTTGAAAGGAGGGCCATGCGCATGATTAGAGGCCTAGAGAGCGGGTCATATGAGGAGAGGCTGAAAGGCTTGGGACTGTTCAGTGTGGAGAAGAGAAGACTCAGAGGGGACTTGGTGGCAGCCTATAAGTATATTAGGGGTGTACACCAGGGCCTGAGGGAGCATCTGTTCACCAAGGCCCCCAGGGGAGGACAAGAAATAATGGTCACAACCTGACTGAAGATTGCTTCAGACTGGACATAAGGAAAAAATTATTTACAAATCGAGTGCTGAGGGTTTGGAACAGGTTCCCTGCAGAGGTGGTACAATCATGTACCCTGGCAATCTTCAAAAAGCATCTTGATGCCCACCTTGCTGTGGTCATCTGATCCCAGAAGTTTTTCCTGTCCAAGTACAGGGGGGCTGGACCCAGTGATCTGTAAGTTCCCTTCTAGCCCCTAACATCTATGAAACTATAAAAACAAATTTAATACAAGTATTTAAAGAATCTGGCTTGTAGTTATTAGAGAGAGATTGCTTCATTAAACAGGGAGAAAACTTTATCCAATCCTGCAGTATTCATTTAAAAAAAAAACAGTTGAACTCTCAACCTTTTATAAAAAAGAATCCAAAATATCTTTTCATTTAAATTCTCTTTCTTAGCTGAGCTTGAATTTCTAGGAGAAAAACTGTTCTTGTGGCATTTCTGGGTGTGAGCAGAAAAGGAAAAAATAATCCTGTTGGATGTGTGATGGTATTGGTAGGGGAGATCTGTTCCAACCACATTTCAAGCATTTCAGTCTCAGCATCTTTGATTTGGCATCCAAACTTTTGGATGTTTACACAAAAAGAAACTGAAAAAGTGACTATCAAACAAACCTTGGACTACATCTGATCTGATTTAGGTCAAGAATAAGCTTCCACTTTTTCTAGTGCAAAGGAGTTCAAGGCCCTTGTACCCCTTTGCTCTTAAGATGCGGCTGCTCTTGAATTCTGTTCAAAAGGCAGTGGGAGATGAGGGCATTCAGCACATGCCACAAGGCACTCTCTGTCCTAGACTGCAAGACCTTTTCAGTGTTAAAGACATTGTGTTCCAAACAGCCACTTTCTACATGTGCTTCAGCATAAGATGCTGTTGCTGTGATACAACATTGCCCTGCTTGCATTTTGACAACAGGCAGAATGTTATTATCCAGTATAGAGAAACTGTAACAGGCCATTTGCTTGCTCTTGGCATAATAAATACAAATAGACAAGTGTACTTCTGTGACTGCTATTTTTTCTGTGCATTCTGGATGATCCCTGGCTGAACAGTTAGGGGAGTGGAAACATAGCCCTGCTTCTGCCTTTCCTCATTTGAGTGGTGGAATTGCCTATGTTATAACAGGAAGTAGTTTCTTGTGGCCAAGGAAGTGTATATAATACACTCCAGATGAGGTTCCCCACTGCATAGGAGATGAATGATGCTTCTTCCCCTTCCCTTACACATCAGTGCAAGAACCAGCCATCATCAGGCTCCTGACAGCTAGCCACCTGTCCTCTAAGAAATCAGAACTGAAACCTTGAAAATAAACCTTTTCTTCCCTCAGGGCTTTGTGGCAAAAGTTTGCATCACCGAACAGCTATCAAAATGTTCTGTTTAAAGTGAGTGCACTTTCTACTTTGCCCAGAGATATGAAATCCTTAGAGGCAGTTTTGCTCAGTAAAACTACAATGAAAGATACTATGATACTGAAATGCAAGACCAAGGAATAAATCCTACAAATTTCATTTTTTCCCTCTTCTTACAGTCAAGTCATTTGACTGCAAACTTTGTTGCAGCTAATTGCCAATGTCTTTGGCTAAGTACAGATGTTCAAAAAGCTGGAGGCAGAATCAATGTAAATTATGTATTTTTTTGTAAGTAGCCTAGGTTAGATTGATAGCAAACAGTATACATGTTCACTCTTTGGTGTGGACAGGAGCCACACAGGCTGCCTGCACTGGCTGAGGCCTGCAAGTTGGGTGTGTTCCTGCGTGCCTTCTGGCATGCCCTGTGGGCTTCCTGGGCTGCTGGAGATTGCCGAGTGCAGCCAAGTACCAGAGCCATCCCGGATTGGCTGCTGGGCATGGGCAAGCATGTCTTGACACCCCCTTCCCCACCCTCCCACCTCTGAGACCCTGCAGCTGCAAGCTAAAAAAAGGCCAATGGTCTGGATAGCCAAACCGTGGAGGTCACAGGATTGATTCGGTGCAGACCAGATCCTGATGTTCTGCCCCCTGCCACCCTGATCCATCACAGCTACCCACACTGGCTCCTTCTCAGGGGGTTGGGTAGGCCAGCTGAGGTCTGGGTGGCAGGGCACCTGTCTCTGGCCTCTGAGATGTGATGTGCGGGAGCCAGAATCAGGCTCTGTGGGGCTGTGCCTAAGTGTGGGGTTTCTCCTGGACTCAGTGTCAGGTGTATGTATACATTGTGGGGTGCTTCCTCATGGGGTGTGGGGGCAATGGCTTGCAGACTCAAGTGCTCATGTCCCGGGGCTCATGCTGAGGACCAAGATGCCTCCCTTTTCCCTGCTGCCTGCCTGTGGCTGACATATGGCCAGAGGTAGGATATGGGGCTGAAGAGAGGAGCTGTGTTGGTTCGGCTCTCGGAGAGCTCAGGGGTAGGGACTGCTAGGTGCTTGACTCCCTGTGAGTGGGAGTTGCGCAGGATTGCAAAGAAGACTGCGATGCCAGAGGACAGAGAGCTAACTTGAATCAATAGGGGATCAGGTACAAAAGTTTGATTTACCAGTCTAACCTAAATTGATTAGATTTGAGTGCACATCGAACCAGCTCTATCTTAGACCAGAGTCCACGATTTTTAGATCAGCCTGTGGACACTGAGCTGTACAATTATAGGTTTAGATCAATTTCCGATCACTTAGACCAGTTAATGTATAATGTCTGTACTGCCTTTGTAATAGTGCAACCTTACATAAGAGACCAAGTTTAAAAATGCGGTTAGAATGGTTCTCAGTAGAATCAGAGCAAGCTAAGAAAGACAGATTTTGTAATGTGCAAAATACAGCTGAGGACTGCAAATGCTTGTCTGTGCAAATAGTTGATCCTCAATAGCAAATCAAAGTACTGTACTGAAGGCAAGGCCTAACATTTTGATCAGCTGCTAGGTATTACACATTTAATTTGCAAATGCAGTGCTCCCAAATTCAACATTGTATATGGTTAACATTTTGATTTTTGCTAATTAAAAGTGTCAGTCGGGGAAGGGCAACCTTTTTGGCAGGCACACCACAAATTAGTGTCACTCTGATGCCTTTCTGCTGTCTGGTCTGCTCCTCTGCTTTCTGCTCCCTACCCTATCTGCTGCTCTGCTTTCTGCTTCCTGCTCTAATTGCTGTCGTGCTATCCGTCCACCTCCCTGATCTGTTGCATGCCACACATAGAGGCTGTGCATGTTGCTTGTGGCTTGTGTGCCACAGGTTGTCCATCCTTGTTTTAGGCTATGAACTTGGACATTGAGGTCTTTAAATGGTTTTGAGTTCTGGCAAAGACTTCCTATGTGACCTTGGGCAGGTCAGCCATTAAAGACTAGATCCACAAAGGGTATTAGGCACTGAATCATTAAGTTAGTTGCTTAAGTTCAACATCTCAATCCTCTAAACCCCAGTTTGCCACCTACTGCCTAAGTCTTCAGTTAAAGTTCCCTTTGGGGCTAAATTTATGCTATTTAGTATGCACATAAGTCCACCCAAATCCTAAGGCAGCAGCAATTTTACTTCTGCTTATATACAACCATCCAGTGCTCATAGAATCATAGAATCATACAAGTAGGGTTGAAAGGGACCTTGTAGATCTTCAAGTCCGACCCCCTGCTTGGGCAGGAAGAAAACTGGGCTCAAATGACCCCAGCCAGGTAGGCATCAAGCCACTTCTTAAAGACCCCCAGGGTAGGAGCCAGCACCACTTCCCTTGGAAGCTGGTTCCAGATCCTAGCTGCCCTGACTGTGAAGTAGTTCTTATGGATGTCTAATCCGAACCTACTCTCCAACAACTTGTGGCTGTTATTCCTTGTTATCCCGGGGGGTGCTAGGGGAAACAAGGTCTCCCCCAAACCCTTCTGGTCCCCCCTAATGAGTTTATACATGGTCACCAGGTCCCCCCTCAGCCTTGTCTCGTGAAGGCTGAACAGGTTCAGGTCCCGTAACCTCTCACTGTAGGGTCTGCCCTGCTGTCCCCGGATCATGCGGGTGGCCCTCCTCTGGACCCTCTCAATGTTGTCCACACCCCTCTTGAAGTGGGGTGCCCAGAACTGGACACAGTACTCCAGCTAAGGCCTGACCAGCGCCGCTTAGAGGGGGAGGATCACCTCCTTGGCCCTGCTTGAGATGCAGTCAGTTGCACAGAGGTCAGGCAGTGGGGATGGGGAATTGGTCAAGCAAAGAAAGGCCTGTGCCTACATTTACTTGCTTACCTCCTCACTTGTCATTTATCTCCTCATAACATGTGGCACCTCTCAAATGATTTGATGGTACCCCAAGGTGCCCTGACACCCTAGGTGACAATCACTGGCTAGAGCAACAAAATAAGAATTACTCTGTAGCCAGCTGATTAGGAAACCCACCAGAGAGACTTCAGTTCCCATCCTTCCTCTGTGAGAATTGCAGTATTTCATAAAATGTAGAACAACTTCAAATGGAGGGACTGAAAGATACTCACATCAAAAGACCCTCTAGCTCACTGGGTACAGCACTTCCATGTGAGATCTGTGTTCAAATCCCAACTTCAAACTAGGTAAAGAAGGGATTTAATCCACATCTGAGATTTGTGCTCTAATCATAGTTCAATCATCAATAAGGGTGACAGCAGAAGTAGCTCGTAAGCTAAGCTGGAGGGCACCTATTTTGACCAATGCAAGGCATAAAAGAAAAACATTGTGTCTGGAATTCCACTTCTTTCCCAGGCTGTCACATGAATCAGGAAAACAGGTAGGTAGGTAGGTATCTTGGTGAATCTGGGATTCAAAGCCTGAAACCTAGACTTCCAAAAGAGCGGAGAAGGAACCCATCTTCTGCCCAGTAGCTGAGGGATTGGTACACCTGCCCAGGAAGTGGAAGACCAGGATTGTAGTCCCTCCTCACTCTGAGGAGATCTGAACTCACATTTTCCAATTCCAATGACAGTTTCTGGGATTTACACTGGAGTAAGATGGCATTTTCTACCTGACAAAGCTGGCCTACAATGGGGAGAGAAATGCTAATTCATGAGACCAGAATGAGAGAAAGCTGGAGACAGCCTGGTTCTGTATCCTAGTGAGTAGTGGGAAGACCTGGAACTGCTTATATATTGGGCATTAACTAGACATTGAACAAAATGCATACAGCTGGATTTGCAGCTGGTATTGGACCCCAGGATTTCTCCCCTCATTGGGCACATCTACATGTGACACTACTTAGCTGTAGCAACATGCTATGGTGATGCAGCATTGACGGGCAAAAACTGTGATGCTGCAGCTACATCACCATAGCAACATGCTCCCTCAGTATAGCACATCTCTATGGCAAACTAGTGACTAAAAATAACCATGCACCACACGGATGGTGCAGTATGGCTGTTATTGAACCATCATTTAGTACTTTCACACCAATAACAATGGTGTTGTAGGGGCATGTGTAGATGCACCCACTGGGTGCATCCAGATGAGTGCGCACGTGCCTCTTGCCCTGTCTCAAACCCCTTTCAGGTGGGGCAACAGGCACGTGTGGGAACGAAAAAATGTTCCCCGTGCTGCAAGTTTGCAGTGCAGGGAGAAAATTAGACCCCTGGATATCCACAGGTCTAAAAAAATCAAAGTTTAAAAAAGCAGAGCAGGGCATGGTCCCGGACCATGCCCTGAGGCAACTGGAGGCTGGGTCTTCCACGGAGACACTCTGGCTGCCAGAGCATCTCTGTGGTTGGCCCCTTGCCCTGGTGCTGAAACATGTGGCTGGCCAGGCCACGTGTTCAGCACCAGGGCTCCAGTGCTGGTGAGTAAGGGGTCAAAAGGGGTGGAAGATGGGGGAGGGGACCATGGGGGAGACCCCCAATGATCCTGCCCACTCCCCCAGGCCCCTGGACCCCTGCTCTGGCTGGCCCCAGCCCCCACCAGGCCCCCTGAGGCCCCCAACCCCTGCCCTGGCTGGCCCCTCCCCCTGCCAGCCCCCCTGAGAACCCCTCCCCCTGCCCTGGCTGGCCCATCCCCCGCTAGCACCTCCGAGCCCCCCGAACCCTGCCCTGGCTGGTCCCTCCCCCTGCCAGCTCCCCTGAGGCCCCCAACCCCTGCCCTGCCTGGCCCCACCCCTCCCAGCCCCCCAAGCCCTGTCCTCCCACCCCATAGTTTAAAAAAAAACAACAAACCCTGGCACTTACTGGCAGTTGGAGCTGCCGTCTAGCTGCCTGGGGCCCCACCCACAAAGAGCAGGGCAGGGTGACAGCCCCGGTGGCCCCAGCCCGGGCCCTGCTGCACCCCTGCTGCCCTGTGCTGCCTGAGGGGCTCTGTCAGGAGGCCCTGGAGCCCCCCCACCCCTGCTTCTAAGGTAAGCAAAGGCTTTTTTTCCATTTATTTTCTGGGATTTTTTTCTGTTTTTCTTTTTAAAGTTATGGTGCCTGGGGTTGTGGGCTTTGCCATGGGGGCCTGGGGGTGCAAGTTGGGGGGTGAGGCTGGGTGGGACAACCATTGGGGGGTCTGGGGGAGCAGGAGGTGGGGCTGGGTGGGGCAGCCATGGGGAGGGCTGCAACAGCTGGTGGGGGATGAGGCCAGGTGGGTCAGCAATCAGGGGGCTGGGGTGGGGCATGTGGGCCTTGCAGGGGGCATGGTAGCCCCTGCAGAGGCCATTTGGCCCCTGTTGGGGGGCTATACCCCCCTTGTGTGGGGGCTGTAGCCTTGTTTGGAGGCCATAGCCCTTGTGTGGGGGCTGTAGCTCTGTTTGGGGGCCATACACCTTGTGTGGGGGTTGTAGCCCTGTTTGGAGGCCATAGCCCTTGTGTAGGGGCTGTAGCCCTGTTTGGGGGCCGTAGCCCTTGTGTGGGGGCTGAATCCCCTGTTGGGGGGCCATAACTCCTGTGTGAGGGCCATCATCCCTGTGGGAGGGCAGCAAAATATATAGTCATGAATTCATGAAACATGTATTTAGAGTTCACTTTATTATTATGATCAGAGACTTGCTTTAACACTGCAGATATATCAATAAAACATTGTCCAACTGATCGCTGTCTCTGTCTCACTCTCTCTCTTTATATTGGTCTTTTGTATTACTTGTGGAGGAACATGGATTTGGGGGTATTTTACAGAGTGACTTTGGGATTATTTTTATCAGGGATTATTCAGTTTTCCAATAGGGAACACCAGAATTCCTGCTAGGGAGGCCAGTGGCAGGACCCTGCCTGCTCAGAGCTAGCACCTTGGACCCAGCTGGCTGTGGCTGACCTCCTGGCCAAATGGGGCCAGGAGGACATGATTTGACAGTTCAAAGCAAGCCACCACACCCGGAGCATCTTCTGGGTGCTAGCTGCGCAGATGGCCAGGCAGGGGGCACACATGGCAGTAGTGCCACATAGAGGCCAACCCTGCAACCACAGTCCACTGGCAGCTAACCCAGAGGGGCAGATCCCTGTGCAGTCCCCATCAGGGTCTGGCAGGTGCGCAGCAGGTCACAGCCAGGCAGCAGCCCCCACTGCCAGACTGCTGCAGTGGGTAGAGGGGCAGGGAACTCTCAGGGCTGCTTCAGCAGTCCAGCTGGCACAAGGAGTAGTCTCCCCAGGTACCAGTTGGCTAAGCTCCTGAGAGCTAGTAGCCCTGAACTACTTGCCAGGGTGGCTTTTTATACTGCCGGGGCCAGGACAGGGCAGCTTTTTATACTGCTGCAGACAGCACAGGTTCTGGCCCCAGGCTCTAGCTCCCCCTGGCTGCAGATCTGGGAGGAGCCAGCCAGGGTTATTTTGCCCCAAGTGGCACAATTTGCTTCACAGCAAAGTGCATATCCAAGCACATGCGCTGAGGCAAAAAGTCCTGGCTCAAATTTGCACTGCTTCTATTTGAGCTGCTGAAAGCGCACATGCTTGCATGTGTGGACACGCCCACTTTGTCCCAGGGGAGCTAGAGTCCAGAACTGGACTTGCTCTCCTCTTGAGCCTATGAAACTTGTATGCCTTTCCAAAAGGTGGACCAGTTTCAACAGAAAAAATGAGAGATGTGAGTCCAAATCCATCAGAATGAAGAGTGAGTGGTCTAAGCATTAGGCTATTAGTCAAAGGTGAAAACAAACCCCAGCTTGCCCAATAGACCCAGTGGAGCCAAGTAGGGAACGTCGCAGTCCAAAATAGACGTGTCTAAAGATTTTAGGCACTAAGTATGGTTTGACCCTACTGGCTCATGGCGAATTTGAATTTGTGTTTGAAAATTCAGCAAGTGAACACAACCTAGGTTCTGTCCTTGAGGAAACAAATTTGAATTGTGGCCCTCATGCCAAATTGTTTGGGTGTTTAGGATGCAGATATGCATCTAGTGGGATTTTCAAAAGCACCTATTTATTTCAGTGGGAAATAGGTGCCTAAATTGCTTGGAAGCATTTGAAATTCTCACTAGGTGCTTTTTTGCATCTGTACAGGTCTTTGCTAATGTAATCCTACATGTCTGTCTTTTAAAATTTGGCCCTTGATTTCAGCAAGTTTAACTGTTAAATCTCTCTTACACCTCAACTCCCTAGCTGTAAAACAAGGATAACATTTCCTTTTTGAGTCTCCTTCTGTCTTGCCTATTTAAATAATCAGTTCTTCAGGACAGGCACTGTTTCTTCATATGCATATATTTATATACAAAACCTAGCCTTGTTGGCTACCTTAATAAAAATTATAGTAATACATTTATTATGGCTTGAAGGATTATCCCCTGTTTCATAGACTGGGGTTGACTCCTGCAATTGAACTAATTTCTTTTTTACCTAGAGAAAAGGAAAAATTAGCCAGTGTTCTCTGCTGTAGAAATATAATCAAGAACATTTTATTTTCCTTTAAAAAAATATGAGGTATAAAATCTATTTCTCCTCAAAGCTGTTTTGGTTGTTTTTCTGAGCTTTGCTATGCCCTGTTACTCAGTGGCATGTTTTCCAGCTATGTTAAACTAGCTGATATCATCAGGCATACTTAATCTTACTGCTATGTCAAGCCTGGGAAATTGGAAAAAGATACTGTTAGGTTTTCTAAGGTTATTTTACTCCAGTGAAATGGAGGAAGAAAAATACTTTCTTTTGTTTCCTGGGCTCAGTAGATCAATAAATCAGGCCACTAATCTCTACCACTTTCTGAGTAAAAGCAGATAGTATAACTGATATTATGAATTGCTAGCACTAAGAAATTCAATTCTGTAAGTCATGAGTGTGACTTTTCAGTCATATTTCATGACATGGAGTCAATAAGCAATTCCTTCAGGTGGCTAAAGATATGCATTTATAATTCGTTCATGGAATTTAGTGCTGGATTATCAGACCAAGAGACTGAGCCAGAGAGCAGGTACAGAAAACACAGCAATATGTAATATTATCTTCCCCCACTGCTCTGCATTTCCTCCAGTTTTATCATAAAAGAATTTTAGTCTACAGGTTCCTTCAGCATTTGCTGTCTTAGACTGTGAACAAAATATTGTACTTCTGACAATTGTACTTTGAAGACCCATCCACTGGGAAATCGGCACCCATTGGATAACTCTTATGGTACCAAATTGGGTTGAATTTAAACTGGCTCTTTATCTTGTTTATTTTTCCCTGGACACATTTAATCATTTAAGTTCATAAAGCTTTATTTCTAAAAGTTGTCCTCTTTGCTATTCTACAGCACAGTATATCCTGCTGGTTGTTAGCAGTGGTGGATGAAGGAGCTTCCTTTCAGTCCACGATCCCTGAATGTTTCCCTTAAATATGGCCCTATGGAAAGTTCTTGGACTATGCCAGTTTGTCTCACCCAAAGAGCTATTTTGAGCTTGTTCTAATCTTTTGATCCACTGTCCTATCTTTTGTAGATTTCAAAAAGTTTGCTTTTTAGTAGAGTTACACAGAACATAGAGGTTCTGTTTCATGCAGGACTTTAAAATTTGCTTTTATTCCAAATCAGAACAAAAACTGAAAATCTTTTCATTCTCCCCAAAGGAAAATTCAGGATGAATGGGAAAAAGGGCTATGTGGGGACATTTAAAATGTTTTGATTCTGTTTTGTATCAGTAATGTTTCATGATTTTTTTCTTATGCCATATATATCATGACAAATCAAAGATATAACAAAGTCATTTCAAAGCAAAACATAACAGTACTTCATGGAATGGGATGCTGCAACATTCTTGGAGGTTTGTTTCTTACCTTTTCTTCCAAAATGAAAGTGTAGCAAAATGTACTTGATTTTGCAAGTATTTAGATTTTAACAGAACTACACATAGGAAATGTATACATGGGCTCTGGGGTGGAGGGTGGGGGGGAAGGGGCTCTGAAGGGGCCCTAATTAAAGTGTCACTGCATCACATGTATTCAGCGTCCCATGATTCAAAATGGCAGCAGAGGGCCCTTTAACTAAAGCTCATTCAATGAACTTTAGTTAAAGTGCCCCCACCACCATTTTGAAATGGGGGCATGCTGAATACACATCATATGGAGGCTGCTGGAGTGAGCTAATTAGCACGCTCCAGCAGACTCGATTAATTGATTTTGCTCTGATGAATACTAATTAGCATACTAATTAAACCTGTAACAGAACAGATGTTCAGTACACATAAACCAGTTTGAAAATGCATGAAACCGGTTTGAAATAAACCTGGTTGAACATAGTATCATATTTAACTGATTCAATTGATTCAAATTTAACTGCTCAAACCAGTTTATGCAATGTCTGTCCTGGGCCTCTTGCTGGTTTAAGATACATCAGACTTCTCCAGCATCCAGGCATACTCTGTGGCTGGGTGGGGCTTTCTGCTCCACAGCAGGGCTGGCCCCTCCCTTCTGGAGCTCAGCAGTCTCTGCAGGCATCTACCTAGCTTCTGCTCCCCCTCTTTGCTCCCCACTCTGTGCTAAGCAGGCATTCCCTCATCCCTCACAGACACCTCAGCATTAGCTAGTAGACCACATGCTGGCTACAGTCCCTGCTGTGGGAGACAACAGAGGCAGACAGACTTTTTAGAGCTATTCAGCAAGTAGCTTAATGTCCTTCCTTGGAAAAGCTGTTTGCTCCCCCCGCCCCTTCACCACTCCCTGCTAAGCAGGAATTCCCCCCTCCCCTCTGACTTGCGGAGAAGGTATCTGTATATTAGCTGCAGGCCACATGCTGGGTCCATGCTGAAACAACAGGCAGAATCAACAGGTAGCTGGTAATGTCCCTCTGTTTTCTTAATGGGGCAATAAACACTGAGATAGGGATGACACTGTTATCAGCCCCCCCAACCCCCAGCTTGCTTTCCTGTCAGTTTGCTGTAGACAGTATACAGAAGCAGGGAGGGAGATTGAAAAGCTTTAGATCAGCAACAGATGTATGCACTGGACACACACCCTAGCTGGGGCCTGGCAACACTCCCTTGAGCAGTGATTTGGGAAAAGCCTGGGACTGTAGGCAGTCTGGGGGCTTACACCCCTCCCTAATCAGAGCCTCCTGCTGGGACCTGGCCATACCCCCCTTCAGCTCAGCTCTGCGAGGGAAGGGAGGGCTGCTTTAGCATCCCCCAGCTTTCAGTCTGAGCCACTGCAGGCATGTGCCTGAATTTCCTCAGTCCAGAGGGATTGTCTGTATGGCTGGAAACCAGTTCAGCCTAGCCAGGTTAGACTAACCTGCAAAGGTTGAATCAATTCAGGCTCAGGCTTTTTGAATGTCTGTCCCTAGCCTGAGAGTTGTTATAAACTGGTCACTTAAACTATATCTGCAATTGTGCTGAGGAGAACAGGATGTTGATATGGGTCTGGGAACAAAGAGGCTAAGTGGACTGAGTTCAGGCTTGGAGCTCTTGTGGTGTATACTTTGGGTGGCTCAATGTGAGCTTCTTTTGCTGTAGACAGTTTTGTAGTAGGACATCTAGATACTGTTTTCACCCTTGGGTAAGATAACAATCTTGGCCTAGCAGCATGCCTCATCAACTGCTCTCTGGTTCACAATAACATTGTTTCATTTTATTGGGGGAGTGTTTGTCCCTGGGTTAACTACCTAAGTTTCAAGAAAGGTAGTTGGCCATGGTCTGGAGTTAGGTAGAAGACAGGGCAGCATGGCACCTTATAAACCAGGGGTCGGCAAAAACAGTCAAAAACAACCCAACCCTGACCCATACTTTGACTTGATGTGGCAAAGGCAGACAGTGGGGGGACCCACAAGGGCTCCAGTCTTCATTGTTGGCAGTAGCTGCATGTGCACCTCTGGGCAGACAGTGGGTGAAGGGGAGGGGCCAGCACTGTATAGCCCTAGTCTCTTCCCTGCCCTGTGCCCCATAGCGTGCTTTCAGTCAGTGCTGGCACAGAGCCTGCCTGTTGCCTGCTGCAGATGCCCAGCATCTGGGCCAGCTATAGTAGACAGCCAGGAAGCTGCAAACAGCCAGTAGCACTGGGTTTAAGAGCCTCAGCTAGGATTCATGGTGGCAGTGGATGCGGGCACACCTCTGAGTGGATGGCAAGGGAGGGACCTGGGGCAATGCAACCAGCCAAGGGCTTCAGAGCCCAGTGCAGCCATTTTCAGCCTCGCAGCTGCAGCTGGCCTGGGCTATGGGTAGCTGTTGCCTGCCACAGATACCCGGGCTGCTTGCAGCAGGACTTGCTATCTCCTGGCTGCCTGCTGCAAGCAGCCCAAGCTCCATGGTCAGTGGCAGCTGCCTATAGCCTAGGCCATCTGTGGCATGCTGAGCAAAATGGCTTCATGTGCTATGCTCTGGCAGGCATGCCGGGCTTTACTGACCCCTATTATAGATTAACTCATTGAGAGAGACATAAGCATTCATAGGCTACAGCCGACATCATAAGATGCCATTTCACATTTGGATACATTTGTAATGGATTCTGTGATACACTCATAGATTCATAGCATCTGACAAAGGAGTCTACAACAGCTCATGTCCCTCTGAATGAGTTAGTCTCATCTTTAGCATTAGTTTTGCTCTTCCTATGGCAGATAAAACAGTGGTGTTTTCCAGCTACACAGGAAAAACTGTTGCACCCCAGTAAGCATAGGCAGATTAACATATGGGCCAGCTGGACCCAGGCCCAGGGGCCCTTGGCTCAACACAGACAAAACTGGCAGGCAGGCCAGGCCAGGCAAGTATGGCACAGTGGGCCATGGATGCTGGGTACCAGGCAGAGCGCAACTGTGCTAGAGCTCTGGGAGCAGCTGGAGCCACTGGCAGCAGGAAGTGCAGCTGGGCATGGTGTGTGAATGGGACCTGCCGGCAGTAGGGCAGCCCCAGCATAACCAGGTCCTGGCCTGGTCCAGCCACAATCCTGTGCGTTGGCCAGGTGCCACTGCAGCAGGACTGACCTGCAATGGAGCAAGGGGCCACCTCCAGAGCTCAGTCATTGCCTCACACACCCAATGGGCAGAGGCTCCAAACCCCTGGCACTGGCTCCATCACGTACCTGCAGGTGGGGACAGCTGCGGCTCCTGCCCTGGGTCTGGGGGGGCAGCACATCCCACTGTGGCTGCTGCTCCCACTGCACCAGCCATGGACAGAGCTCGCGGCTGTGAGACAGGGTGCAGATTACGGGAGCCCCAGGTCTAGGGCCCCAGTTAATCTTAATCCACCCCTGCCAGTAAATCATGTAGCTGAATATTAGTTGGCAAGATATTGGGACATTCAATGTTGAGGTGATATTCCTCATGGCTTTCTATTAAGGGGGAATATGCAGTTTGCACAAGCAAATCCTATTTGTTCCACTTTATGTTGTTAACTTGGTGTTAATGAATGTTTATAACTGTCTGAAAAAAGAAGGGATCGGTGAGATGCCCAAGGAAGAGAGAGAAATTCTCCTGCCTTGAGGCATAAACTAATCTCTTGTGGGGAGTTAGGAGAAAATTTTCCCTGGGAGCTAGTTTTTCATAATTTCCAACTACTGGGTATTTTATCCTGCCCCTAACCAAACAGTAGCAAAGGCATAATAGAGCAGCTCTATGCCCAGCAAATGCCTCATCTGCTATTTTTGCATTGTGCCCCCACAGTGGAAGCCTTGGGTTTCTGGCTCAGTTTTCCCTCCCTTAGTTACACTACTGCCTAAAAGACTCATTAGTCTGAAATAATTCTGTTGGCTGCTTTAATTTTAAAACCTTTGTTGCATAACTAAAGCGCAAGGTTAATTTTGGGGGGGAAAACAGGAAAACATCTATAGAATAGTTATCTATACAATAGTTAAAGAAAAAAAAATCATTCTAGGTAATTTAATATAGCAATTCCTACAGGCAAATTTGCTTACTTGAAGCACCAGTGACAAAAACAGATCTGAATGAAGAGATCCTGTTTGTATCCTAAGGACCCATACAAGGCAATATACCAAGTATATGAACAAAATATGAACTAGAACCTGTGTCTATAATGGATGCCCTCTGGAAGTGCTCAGAGATACTGTATGAATATTTATACTGAGATTATTATTTAATGTATTTCTGCCACAGTATGTAATATACATGGAGCTGTCTGCTAAGTAGACAGCCAATGGACATGGTATACAACACTGGAATAGTATTGTCTTAATTTTAAGGATATATATTAAATCTGTGAATTAATGAAATGAGACCAACAACTGAAATAATACTTGGAAGAGAAAGTTTCCTTGGGAAGAAAAAAATATAATGTCAGTCAGAGAGGAAAGTCTTATTGGGAGGTCTTGGTGTTCTGTATCTATGAAAATCAGGCTACTTTTTTCAGTGCCTGTGTTCTGAATTAGAACTCAAGACCTTCCCCATTAAAAATATTCAAGGATCTGAACAAGTTTCTGTGGGAGCTGCCCAGGCAATCTGATGCTTTAGTGAACAGGAATGGATCTAGGCAGGTGGTTAAATTCAATGTGAACAGCTCCAAAAATGAAGCTATCAGAAAAGCTTTAACTTAAACTTCTTGATTGGCATCCCTAGTTAATTTTGGCCAGACAACAGCTTTGACTTAATTCTATTGAAACTGAGTGACGGTTGAATAATAGAAGATACCAGTTAACAGGAATTTCATAAATGAAATACATATCCAATCATGAAAAAAAATGTTATATGGAATCTTACACAGAGCCTTTATTTCCCACATTATGTCATTGTAATAAACCTGTTTGGTACCCTGCCACTGAAAAATATGGGAAATAGTTCAATAAAAGTTCTTAGCATAAATTTATTTAGAGCTTCACTACAAACAATGTCACCCTTAACTTGCATAAGAAGGTTGTTATCGGGATTGTGCAATACCTCCCATTTCCTCTGGTACTCGCTTGCCATGACTTTGATCTTATGAGGGGAGGAAAGAGATTGGTATGATGTTAATTGGTATTCACAGAATAACTTCCCCCGACATGTTAAGTCATTCCATGTATTTTTATTCTCTTTTTCTTTTACAGCAGCCCAGGTTGCAGGCAGCAGCCCCCTCAACTTTCTCCCCGAACCACTTGTCCGCTCTGGAGAGGATCCCCGCCTTCAGGAACCTCAAGGTAAGTCCTCATTGGTGCTCCACGGCACTTATTAACTCATTAGCAAGTGCAGTTACCGTCTCTTTTCCCTCTTGCTGGAGTAAAACCCCGGGCAACCTTTCTTCTTAGTTACCCTTCCAGGTTTGGCTGGGGCTGGGCAGTATAGCCTGTGCTCAGCCTCCCTCATGTTACTGAGACTTTCCCCAATTTTCTCTTCTTTCCCTGCGCTGCCACTCCCTGCCGGTAATTGATCAGTTTCGCAGCTGCGCTTGTTAGCCCTGCTTCCCAATTCCCTCCTCAGGGATGGAGGGCTAGAAGCATCCCTGGCTGTTGCTTGCAGCCAAGCCTGGTCTTTCCCAAGCTGGGGTTCTCCTTATTATCACTGGATTCCCCCTCGATCGTGATGAGGAGCCTCAGCCCCTTTGAACTCACTGCCGCAGTTACGTCCTTGGGTGAGTGTCAGACCCACGCCATCCTGCCATTCTTCACATGCCCAAAGGCATTCTCTCTGGGTCCTGCTTCTGATTTTATCCCCGGGTGTTAAATCCATTGGCCAATCTTGAGTTAGGCGGGGAATTCTCCCCCACCTGGCTCGATGTCATCATTAACAGCCCCCAGGTGTTCCTCCAAGTAACAGGGCTCCTGACAGAGACCCTATTACAAAGGTAAACAGAATTCAGTCCTTTATCTGTATTCAACAATTATCCTACATCTGGCTGTAGACAATACTTTACAACAACTGTCTGCATCTACAAGAGCAGCAGAGTGTATAGCAACCAGCATTACTATACAGTATTGCCACTGCACATTTTTTTCCTGATGCTACTGAGCAGTAGCAATGAGCTACTGCACAGTAGTTCATTACTGCACAGTATCGTTGCTGCACAGTTAGTGCCCAGCAACTCTACTGCACAGTAGCAATGAGCTACACTGCAGTAGCTTGTTACTACTGTACTGTACTGCCCATGGAGTAATACAGGTTTGAGAAAGACTAATGGATATAACCTTTTAAAATAAGTGAGGAAATATTATAGATATCTTTTAGCGCAACTATGCAGATGGATCACAAAACACAACATTCTGATCAAGGTTCAGGGCCTGATTTTGGATGCCTCCAAAACTCAGGACAAAGGGCCCCATTCCTGGCCCATTTCCTTCCTTGAGGCTGACAGTAGCTAATTGTAAGTATTTTTGCAACATACATAAACCCCTAGGTTCCCAAAGTCACTTAAGAAAATCCTCCCGCCCCCCCCCCCGCCCCCCCCAACTTAAGACTGAATTATTTTTTTCAAAATTGAAGGATATGCTATTCTCAAATATACAGATACTAGCCTGGAACAACTCGGCTAAAGGCAACAGAATTACCTCAGGTTGAATTTTGATTATACCCACGAGACTATCATAGCCTCCATACATTGAATAAAGTTGGATATGATGTAAACTAGGATACATCTTGGACTTCATGGACCAAATCCTGTTTGGATGCTGAAGGAAGCTTGTTTCTACTTTTCTACCCACAACAAAACTCCACACAAACTTACCATTAGAAGTCATACTGACAGGACATGGAGCAATGGTCTCAAGTTGCAGCAAGGGAAGTTTAGGTTAGGTATTAGGAAGAATTTTCTCACTAGAGTAAAACACTGGAACAGGTTACCCAGAGTGGTGGTTGAAGCTCCATTGTTGGATGCTTTTAAAACCCAGCTAGACAAAGCTTTGACTGGGATGATCTAGTTGGGGATGGTCCTGCTTTGAGCAGGGGGTTGGACTAGATGACTTCCTGAGGTCCTTCCCAATCCTAACTTTCTATGAGTCTATGACAAGATGTACTGGTTTGGGGATATGCACAATTACTTTCATTCCTTGATCATATGCTTCAAGATAAACTAAATGAGACCGTGAATAAAAATGTAATTTAAGAAGTATTAAGCCAGTGGACTTTCTTTATATTTTGCTCAACCTTAAAATAAGCAGAAAACCAAAACTCACAACAAAGTCAAAGATAATAGAGAAGGCTTAATGAATATTGCATAATCAAGAGCACATACAGAAATTTTTATCCCACATACCATGGTTATTTTCTTATAAACTGAACATGTTTGCTACATCTTCGTCTAAGTGTTGAATTTGTTTATCATCTCATTCTTTGCTCCTTTCTAGACTTCTGTGGTAGCCAGAACCAGAGGGGTTACTATCATGAGCAATAAATATATGCTCTGGGAGGCATTCAGGCAATGGTTTAAGCAGTTAAGATTAGCTAATACAAAGCTTGTAAGTTTACAACCTGCAAGTGGAATTTGTCTGTCACAATTTAACCAAAGTGTTGAATCTAACTGTTCACACTGATCATGGGACTGACTGAGCCCCCAAAATAAGCAGAGCTACAAGATTAGCTGATCTAACAGGTTTTTTAAAGGTCAAGCCATAACAAGATCTGACCACCTAATATTAGCACATTCCAAGGAATCCAGGAATAAGAAACTAAGGGCAGAGTAATGCTAATTTCAAAACTCAAAGTAATGTGGTGTAATTTGCTTATTGGTTGAACCCGAGTTTGGGGGGTAACTTTCATGATAATTTCTAACACTTTTTTATCCCATAGGGTAACAGCTATAGGGCAAGATTGTGAGTGGCTCTAAAGCCAACAGCTTAGCATAAGATAAGGTATAAAGAAGCATGTATGTCAGGTGACCAACAGGAAGGATAGGACAGAAGGACCATTGCTGTACCAAGCCTGGACCCTGGACTCCCAGTGTGAGTGAGGACCGGATCCTGACCAACGGATCTTCCCGGTGACCCCTCGGACAGCGTTGATCGGGGACGCCTGACTTCGCTGAAACAACTTGGCATAGAGGGACTGCCAATAAGTTGCCAACCCCATGTGGGAACTCTTTGTCATTCTGTCTATCTGTGGTTATCATTCACTATTAGCTCTTTATTACTGTACTATCTGTTTGTTGCATTAACCTTTCTGTTAACTGTTGTATGCTAAGCTATAAGTAAATTTGCCTTTACTTCACTCCCAACTCGCCTCCTCGATCCTGAACACAGCAGCCTCATGGCTGATACACTCACAGTTCTTAGCCGGCCTGTGACAGATTTCATTTTTTTTTTCTATCTCTGCTTTGTTGCTGACCAAATTATCTCCCTTCAAAATTTGCCAGAATCTTTCAGGTGGGACAGGATTAATTTCTGTGAACTCAAAACTTTCACTGCATGTAGCGAATAGTGTTAGATATTTTCAAAGGAAAGGATATGCAATACATGTGTCATGTTTAGGGTAATACTCTTTAAACTTGATTTATTTCAAGTTATGCTTTAAAAGAAAAAATAAAATGTGTAAGAATCTTCCACTTGCCATGACAAAAGGGGAATCAGATGCCTTAACCCTGGAATTTTAGGTTTACAAAACAGGATTAAGAAAAGATCCTCAAAGATGGAGAGCAAAAGGAAACATTCTACAACAACCAGGTACAAACTTCTATATAAATTAAGGGTAAAGCAATAAGAAGCTGTGCATATACTGGACATATACAGGACATATACTGAAAAAAATTACCAAAGAAGCTGAAGTGGCAGGGAGAAGAGGACAAAAAACAATGTTAAATGGTTTTTATATGAAGCTCTGAAGATTGAAAGAATGGTTTAATATAGGCAGTGGCATCAACCAAGGACACCTCCTCTGTTTGATGTATCCCTACAATTTCTTAAGAGGAAATGCACACATAAATACCAGTTTCGTACAATGTATTGACAACATCTTTCTATCTCAAGAACAAAGACCAAAAGACTTCTTAGCATTACAAAGGCATAATGTTAATAAGTAAATATGAAAAATCAAAAATGGAAACCTCAGCAATTCTCAACTTGAACATTACAATAGAAGCAAGGGAATACATGAGGTGAATCAGTTCACTTAGGGTCATAGAAATCATAGTATCATAGAAAATTAGGGTTGGAAGGGACCTCAGGAGCTCATCAGGTCCAACCCCCTGCTCAAAGTAGGATCTTTCCCAACTATATCACCCCAGCCAAGGCTTAATGTAGTATATTTGTGCAGCTTACCTTACATTGTAAGCTGCACAAACGTTGATCTGTGCTAATTTGAATTTGGAGCAGTCACACTTTAGGCTTGCCCCCTTGGGCTCCCCTGGTTCCCTCTGTTCCCAGGGCTCCTCTCTCCCTCCCCCCGCCTACTTGTAGCTGCCCAGCTATCTATCCCAGGGGATCAGGCAGGGAAGAGTTGACTTGGCTGCCCAGCCACCACTGCCAGGGTGCTGCTCTTCTCAGGGCTGAGCCCACCCAGAAAACAACAGAAGCAGTAG
Organism: Alligator mississippiensis; assembly: GCF_030867095.1. Lineage (NCBI taxonomy): Eukaryota > Metazoa > Chordata > Crocodylia > Alligatoridae > Alligator > Alligator mississippiensis. The sequence continues at coordinate 217,757,789 of NC_081824.1, read as the reverse complement.
CTGGGCAGGCAGGTTAACCTTTCATTCCCTGCTCCCCCAGGAAAGACAGCAGAGGCTGCCACAAGTAAAGGGTGGCAGTGACCAGGGATCTGGAGTGCTGGGGAGGGTAGGCATGGGATAGTGGGCCCAATCTCGGCTAGCAGGGGAGCTGGGGCGTTTATACTAAGATGAGGCCTAGAGTGGCTACGACTTAGTGTATGATGATGGGCAATCGCTCACAAATGAGTAAAATTGTCTTCCAAGGATCTTAAAAGTGAGTCCACAGGTGACCCCATGGCCTAGTTCTAGATCTACATATCTTGTTGTAGTGAGGACAGGTGTTTCCAGGAGGGATGGGCATTGTGTTGCTGCGTTGGATGTTCTGATGTTCTTTTTGCCTGTTCCTCTTTTCCTCTACTGTCTGTTGATGAGCTGTTTCAAAGTGTTGAGGTCCCTCCCAAAAAGCCTTCTTCCATTTTGGTCAGTCCTGAGCAAGGGTCTCCCACGTGTTGATGTCAATGTTACACCTCTTCATGTTTGCCTTCATAGTGTCTTGGAAGTGCTTTCTTTGCCCTCCACTACTTTGCTGACCTTCTTTCAGCTGTGAGAAAAAGATTCTCTTTAGAAAGCGGGAGTCAGGCATGCAAACAACCAAGCAAAGTTGGTTTTGAGTGATCGTGGTCTCAATGCTTTTCGAATTTGCTTTGGCCAAGATGCTGATTTTGTGTCTATCCTCCTAGCTAATCTGAAGGATCTTGTGAAGGCACCATTGGTGGTAATTTTCCAAGCTCTGGAGATGTCTTCTGTATGTGGTCCAAGTTTCTGAGCCATACAGCAGAGCTGGAATGGCAATAGCTCAATAAACCAAGAACTTCATTTCAGCAAGGATGTCATGATTTAAGAAGACTCTTTTACTCAGAAGTCCAAAGGCTGAGCTTGCACATTTCAAGTAGTGTTGTATTTCCACGTTGATGTCTGCCTTTGATGAAAGATGGCTTCCAAGATAGGTGAAGTGATCCACGTTCTCCAGCAATTCTCTGTTAATTTGAATTGGGTCGGGGGGGTTGTTTCTCCATTTGGAGCAGGTTGATAAACATTTTCCTGATGTTTAGATTTAGGTCAATACTCTCATAGAACATGAGCTGGGTATCATGGATCAAAGATAATCCTGACCTGAAGTGGTGTAACTTTGAGTCACATAATGGACATGTCTACATGTGTGTTTACATGAGTCTAGATTTTCTGTGCAGTAAATGATTTTGGCTAGGGCTAAGTACAGACAGTCAAAAAGTCCAAGGCTGAATCGATTCAATCTTTGCAGGTTAGTCTAAACTGAACAGATTAAATTGAAACAGAAGTGAACAGACATTTACCTTTGACTCAGGGAATACAACCCCATGCCTGCAGTGGCTCAAGCCAAAAGCTGGGAGGCACTAGAGCACGGCTCTCTGGCTGTGTGTTCACTTCCTCTTCCTACTGCCCCTGCGGTCTCTAGGATTTGCAGTCCAGAATTATAGCAGCAGGACTCTGCAGGGTTGCTCAGCACTTCCTCTTCCTGTTTCCAGGTGTCTCTGGGATTTGTAGTCTACAGTTGTAGCCAACAGTAAGTTTCTGGGGGTGGGTTAACCCCCACCTCCCTGGCCCTTCCTCCAACAGTCTTGTTAGCCAGCTCTCACTGCTTCAGCTAGGGAGCAAAAGGGCAGGGCCAGCCCTGCTCTCTGGAACAGACAGCACAGCACAGTCCAGGGCTGGAAAGCATGCTGAGGGACTGTGATTTAACTTGAATCAGGAAGGGGTCTGGGGCAGAAGTTTCATAACCTGGTTAGACCCAAATCAATTCAGTCTGATACTACATTCAACCAGGTCTATCTTAACCCTCATCCATCCTCATGAAACCATAACCATTTTTGTTCTCATGGGGTAACTTGTTACCCCACAATTCAACATAGTTGGTCTCATGGGGTAACTTGTTACCCCACCCACATGAACAAAATGGAACCAGTGACAACAGTATAAATGTACCAAAAACTATTTATTAAACATACAGATTGCTTGAAAGAGTATTTATAATTATTTAAATCCAAAATATTAACAGAACTATGAACAAAATTTAAACTTTTTTTAGAATTTCAAAACATGAATGAACAATTTGCTAAGTCCGCAGTTCACACTGTTTTCAAACTTACAATTAGTTCCAAAAACATATCCTAATTGTTTTAACTAAATATTGCATTCCTTACAAGGCAGCAGTGATGTACTATGGTGCACACAAGCAAATTGCTTACAATCTTTGCATTGTTTCTGGGTTTTGCGGTCATTTGTACTTAGACAAAAAGCACAACATCCAATGATACTTGCAGAAGGTTCTACTAGGGTGCGTTGTGGCAATTTGTAATTTACGGCAGTCATACCAGACTTGATGGACTTAGATTACATGTATCCATCATTCTTCTTTTATTTGCCCATCAATCAATTGTTCTCCAAATTCCTGCAAAAAAAGTGCTGTCTTCTTAAATGTGATCTTTGCTTCCAGTTTGCATTATGGCCTAGCCAAATGATGAGGCTGGCAATGGCAGCCACATCCAGCATATTGAAAAATAGTGTCATTGGCCACCTGTTGATTTTCTATCTGCAGGTGGTCATACAGACTAAATGGTCATGGTTATCCACCCCACCCTTGTTTTTATTGTAGTCATGGATGATGTCTGACTTTCTTTGCTCTCCACCCACTGACAGGTCATGGTTCATGCTTGACAGCAACAGCACAACTTTGGACTTCTTTGGAACATAGGGAATTAGAGTGAATTCCCCATCAAAAGCAAAAATGAATGAAAAAGTTTCCCTCCTTCAATTTGCTTGCATTTCTTTTGAGATATCAGCCCTTTTTTTCCAAATCATACCCACATAGGTCAAGTCCTGCTGTAGTAGTCTTTCTGCCAGGTCAGCACTTGTGAAGAAATTGTCACCCACAATATTCCTTCCTGTCTTGTACCAGGGATGAGCCAATTTTTCAATGACCTGGATACCAAGATTACCTTGGCATGGAGCTTCTGGTTGCTTGCGCAGGCAGATGTCTCCACACAGGGGGGGAATGATGTTTGCTGCATCACAGTACCACCAAATTTTCAAGCCATATTTGGCAGGTTGCTAGGCATATACTGTCTGAAGGTACAGCAACCCCTGAATGCAATGATCTGCTCATCAGTGATCATGTGTATTCCTGGAATATACCATTTCCTGAGCTGCTCCATAAATTGTGTCCAAATATATCAGAAGGTAGCAAGCTTGTCCATGGCTCTCCTTTCCTCACATGTCAGTTTGTTTTCAAATTACAGGTAGTTGGTGATTTGACACAAACATTTTTAGCTCATGGTGGCATGGAAGCAAAGCTGCCTGATCCGATGCTCCCACAACTCCTCCAGTGCTTCGTGACCAGTGTGGTATAGATCACTCAGCATTATGAGGCCAATGTAGGCTTTCAGCTCTGTTTTGTCCAGATTTTTCCACTCCTTTCTATTTTCAAGATGGCTATCATTCCACTTTCTGAATCTTCCTTGTGCCTCTCTGTTTGTTTCTCTTATGATAACAGTCAGGATATCTTGTGAGAGAAACAGATGGAATGTTTCCACCACTGTGTCTTTATTACTTTCTCTTGTTGGTCCAGCACTTTCATGAACTATGTCCTTGGCTGTTCTCCAATGATGTATTAGCTGTGGAGTTCTTTCCACACTCTGCCATTCCTTCCTCTAAAGGTGTCATCATCTGCAATGTTTTGTGGGGGTGGTAGCAGTGGTTCTGCTCCACATCCTGCTGTAGCTGTCCTTGATCTTCCACAACAGCCCTGGGCTGGTCTTCTTCCCTTTCCCACTGGAAGTGTTGGCATCACTTCTGCTTGTGGCACCAACTCCTCCTCATCTGAGCTAGATGAAGTTTCCATAGATACATGGTCTTCTTGCTCTGAACAGTCTCCCATGTCTGGAACAAAGTCAAGATCCTCACTGCCTTGGGATAAAATTTCATCAGTGGATGTGTCTCTGTCATCCCTGGTTCGATGTGTCTCTGTCATCCCTGGTTACCTGTGCAAGACAAGCTTCAGCACTGAATATGTGCTGCCTTCTCATCCTGGACTCCAGGAAAAGAAGAAAAAATTGATTACTGCTGAATGCATATAAATAATAATCAAAGACAAGCCTGTCTACCTATGCTGTCACAGAAGCAATTCTGCCCTGCCCTATGGCAGCACAGGTAGAGCTCCTGGGCACAGAAGCCAGAGACCAGCATCCACCCTTTGCAGGCAATCCAAATGTGGGTGGATTCTGGTTGGAAACCACATGTGCAGGGGCTTTTTGAAAGCAGGTAAAAGGGGCATGGGGGGTGTCAAGTCCTTACCATTGAAGGGGACTCCATAATGTATGCTGTATTTCAGTATGATGCTGTTCTATTTCTTATCTGCTGTCCCTTTGCTCCTTATGCTCACTTCCAAAAAAGGCAGGGAAACTAGCTTGTATATTATGAAAGGGGCAGGTGAGGCGGAGTTTTGCCATGAGAAAAGAGAGCAGAGGTGGATTTGGGTGTGACAAAGGTTTTTTGTTTTGTTTTGTTTTGTTTTGTTTTTGTTTTGATGACTCTGCAGTCTGCAAACAAAGTGGTTAGCAAAAGGGATTACCTCATCTTCGGCAAAAGCAGAGTGGAGGATGGCCATCCATTAGTTACTATGGATACCTGAAGTGGACACGAATGAGGCGTGAATGAATGCTGACCTTTCAAATGCATCCAGCCAAAGTGGCCAAACAGGTCTAGATCTGTCATTTGTATAGCAATCGTGTCTTCCATGGCAGCCCTGGGTTAGTCCTCTTCCCTTTCCCACTGAAAGTGTTGGTATCACTTCTGCTTGTGGCACCAACTCCTCCTCATCTGAGCTGGATGAAGATTCCATAGACACATGGTCTTTTTGCTCCGAACAGTCTCCCATGTCTGGAACAAAATCAGCATCCTCAGTGCCTTGGGATAAGATTTCATCAGTGAATGTGTCTGAACAAGTTACCCCAATGCATTAACATGGGCTTGGGTTAAGTTGTTACCCCATATGGAAAAACACATTCACACCTGGGGTAACATGTTATCCTGGGTGCTTTTTCATCCACAGAGAGCAAACCATTCCTGTAAGCTGGCTGCTCTTTGGAGATACTGTGCACTGTGGTGCAAGTCACAATGTCCTAAAAATAAATTTTTTTAGAATTAATTAACTTTAAGATACTGCACAAAATATGCATCTGGGATAGGAAATTACCCCATGGGAATGTATGAAGTTTAAACCAGTTTCAGACATTTTGTAACTGGTTTATGTACACTGAAATTCTGTTCTGTTATAGGCTTAAGCCTGTTTATGATCACTTCCGGCTGCGACGGAACTCCAACTGGCTACTAGTATCATGGAAAATAAAAAGTCCTTTTTTAGATATGTGGGAAGCTGGAGAAAAAGCAAGGGCAACATTGGACCCCTGCTAAACCAGATGGGACAACTGACGTCTGATGCCCAGGAAAAAAAACAACCTAATAAATGGGTACTTTGCATCGTTCTTTCACTGGTCCCATGGGACGCCCCTGCCCATTTTGGGACAGGGATGCCCAGGTGAGGGAGATTCCTTGCTCTCCATCAATGCTAACCCCATGAAGGAACACCTTGAGAGGCTGGACACCTTCAAGTCAGCCAGCCCTGATAGTCTACACCCTAGGGTACTCAAGGAGCTGGCAAGCATCATAGCTCAGCCCCTTGCATGGATCTTTGAGAACTCCTGGTGCTCTGGTGAAGTGCCCAATGATTGGAAGAAGGCCAGTGTGGTGCCTATCTTCAAGAAAGAGAGGAAAGTAGATCTGGCAAACTACAGGCCCATCAGCCTGACCTCTATCCTAGAGAAGGTCTTGGAAAAGATTATCAAAGAGGCCATCCTTAACAGACTAGCTGATGGCAATATCCTGAGGGATACCCAGCATGGGTTTGTTGTGGGTAGGTCTTGCTTGACCAATCTCATCTCCTTTTACGACCAGGTGACCTATCACCTGGACAAGGAGGAAGAGATTGATGTCATATATCTTAACTTTAAAAAAACCTTCGATCTGGTATCCCATGATCACCTCTTGGCAAAACTGGCTAACTGTGGCCTCGACCTCACTACGATCTGCTGGATGGGGAATTGGCTCCGTGGTAGGACCCAGAGGGTGGTGGTTGATGGAAGTCAATCGTTGTGGTGTGCGGTGACTAGAGGGATCCCTCAAGGCTCTGTCCTAGGGCATATAGTTTTTAACATCTTCATCAATGATGTTGACATTGGTGTCAGAAGCGGGCTGGCCAAGTTCACCAACAACACCAAACTCTGGGGTAAAGCATCCACACCTGAGGACAGGAGGGTGATCCAGGCAGATCTTGACAGGCTCAGGAAATGGGCAGATGAGGACATGATGGTGTTTAACACCGAAAAGTGCAAGGTTCTCCACCTTGGGAGGAAAAAACTGCAGCATGCTTATAGGCTCAGCAGTGCTATGCTACTTAGCACTACAGATGAAAAGGACTTGGGGGTCATGATTGACCACAAAATGAACATGAGCCTTCAATGTGATGCTGTGGCTAGTAAAGTGAGCAAAACACTGGCTTGCATCCATAGATGCTTCTCAAGCAAATCCCAGGACGTCATTCTCCCATTGTACTCAGCCTTGGTGAGGCTGCAGCTGGAGTATTGCGTCCAGTTTTGGGTTCCACAATTCAAAAAGGATGTGGAGAAGCTTGAGAGAGTGCAGAGGAGAGCCACACACATGAGGCTCCAGAGGTCAGGAAAACAGACCTTATGATGAGAGGCTGAGAGCCATGGGACTCTTCAGCCTGGAAAAGTGCAGGCCCAGGGGTGATCTGGTAGCCACCTATAAGTTTATCAGGGGTGTTCACCAGGATCTGGGGGAAAGTCTGTTCACCAGAGCACCCCAAGGGATGACAAGATCAAATGGTCACAAACTCTGCCATGACCGATTTAGGCTGGACATAAGGAAGAACTTCTTCACTGTCCAAGCCCCCCAAGGTTTGGAATAGACTGCCACTGGAGGTGGTTCAAGCACCCACTTTGAACACCTTCAAGACACATTAGAATGTTTATCTTGCTGGGATCCTATGATCCTTGCTGACTTCCTGCCCCTGGGACAGGGGGCTGGACTCAATGATCCTCCAGGGTCACTTCCAGCCTGAATGTCTATGAAATCTATGAATTCTTCTGTTGCAAAGAATTCAGAAAGACCACAACAGGTCAAAATATTTTTGACACTATGGATTCCTATTTGAAATCTCTGGGCTTCTCTTGTGAATTACACACAGGTGTTTGCACAATTAATATTGTGATACACCTGTGGCACCCTTAATTGGATTTTGTGGAACCCCATGGCACCAAATCACCCTGGTTGAGAATCAAGGATCTAAGACAACTCAGTATATATATGAGCATTAAAGCCCCTATCAGCCTTAGTCTCTCCAGTGCTGTGATAGTGAGAAGCCTGATTATTTCAGCTACTATTTCTGCAAACTGATTTGCACAAAGATATTGAGCTGACCTTATTTCCATCTTGAGACTGAAAATCAAACGTAAATTTTCACCAGGTAAACTCCTATATTTGAATCCCAAAGCCAGAACTACTACCATCATGTTACACCTACACAACATCTTCCCCAGAGAGATCTCAAAACACATGAATACGCCATTTCATGAATGCAGTTAGCTGATAGCAAGTTGAGCTGTCAAAAATCAGAGGAAGTTATTGGATTCTATCTAGGCAACAGACTTGGTGTCCCACTTTTTCTGGGGTTATCACTACTGCTTTCTTTTCTCCCACCCTTAAAATATACATGGCCCTAGTCTTAGGTGGTCCACATTCAGCTGTATGCTCTATTCAAACTTCAAGTTACAGAGCATGAAGAAGCCAATGTTCTTATTCCTGGCTGAAAAAAAAAAAGATTGAAATAAAGTAAAAGACCACCATATCTATTACTGTAGATACTTATGGCACACTATCAGAATGGCTGATTTCTATAAAAACTTCTGAACAGTAAGGACCTCTAGTAATCATGATCAGAATAAAATTATTTTTCTTGTAATAATAAGCTCAATATATCATATTTTCTCACATACAACATGCCTCCCAAATACGCCCTTTGTTTCTGAAAGGCAGAATAAAAAGAAAAAAGATCTTTCCTAGAGAGCCTCTGCCCAGAGGAAAGACAGTGTCCACAGCCAGCATTTAGGGAGGCCTGTGTGTAGCACATGCAGTTTTACTTTCCCTGTTACTGCACTTCCTTGATTACAATGCTCAACAAAATTACCAGCTGATGAATTTTGAGGAAAAAGGAGCAAAGCACATTTTATATTAGTATAAACTACTGTAAGCTATGCAATTTTGTAAAATAAAAGCTTTACAATAATTAACATATATGTGTAAATCAACACCTCATAGAAATATTGCAATTTCACCTTGATTTAGAGGTCACAGATATATGCTACATCTGTAGCGCTAAATAAGCCTGTATCCCTATGGCCACTGGAGAGAACTCCAAGCATCGGACTCAGCTGCCAGCACCTGGCAGTCATCTTTAAAACCCAGCTCCACTCTGTGCTCTCTTGGCAGCCAGTATGTATGTTCAGAGGAGCAGTGTGGCATGCACAGAGGCAGCATACAGCAGCTGTGTTAGTGCCCACTGTGCCTCCCTGCACTATGCTGTCCCAGTCCCTGGCAGTGAGGAACAGAGTCCAACCTGGTGGCCACCTTGGCAACCCTGCTGGCCCACTGTGCTAACCATTGCCTGGCCCATGGCTGGCTCACCCCACCCAGCTCCCCCACATGCCTCCCCAATAAACAGAGCCCCTCTACCACCCTCCCCACCCACCAACAATAAAAAACTCTCTTCCCAGTGTGAAAACTATGTACAGAGTTTGTGGTTTCAGAGTGGAGGACCATGGAGTGGGGGCACCTAGGAGGTAGAGCCCAGGGCAGGTGGCCAGCACCCTGGCCTCAGGCTGTTCTCCTGTGGGTGTGCATGCCATGGTGTGATGGTGCCCAGTGCTCCACTGGGGCAGGTGACTCCCACTCCGACTGGCAGAGTCCAGGTAAACCAGTGCCTATGTCAATTCCTGGTGCCACTCCAGGCTGCTCCAACTTTGCACCCACGTAGAGCCAGGGTAAGTGGTGGGCCCAGGTCCAGGTGGGTGGTGGTAGACCTGGGGCAGGGGCCAGGCCAGAGGCTCCTGCAGGCAGAAGGTAGGGAAGAACTTCTGACTAGGCCCAGGTGGAGGCCTCCTGAGGGGCAGCAGGTGGTTTACAGGGGCCCTGCAGGGCTAGGACCAGGGGCCAAGAAGTGGTGAGCATGCATGAGACTGCCAGGCCCAGGATGGTGTCCAGGGTCCAGTGGTCATTGTCCATGGGCTCCGTGGCCTGGACCAGGATGTTATATTGGGCCTGCAGCATCTGGAGGCACTCCTGCTCCGGGGCCAGGAGCTCAACCTGGAACACCCTCTCCTGGGCAATATCCTCCTGCTGCCACATCTCGTGGCAGGTCAGGTATTGCTCCCACCACCTCTTGTCCTGGGCCAGGTCCTCCTGCCACAAGGCCTGGGTGTCATCCACCCTTTCCTCTGCCACTGCCACCAGTCTCTGGAGGAGGCAGGTCTGGTCCTGTGTGCACCTCTTGCGTAGTAGCTGAATAAGGAGGGCTCCAGCAGTGGGTGGCGGTGTCCCTGAGCCTGCATCCTCACTTGGCTCTGTGGCTTATCCCCCTTGTCCAGATGCTGGCCCTACAGAGGCAAGAGACAGAAACCTTTTTTTTGAGAGTTTGCAACATTTCAAAGATAAGAGCCTTTGCACCAGGGGCCATGTGCTGCCCGGCCTCAGATTGGGTGTTAGTCATGCAGTGGCTGGGACAATGGTAAGTCGGGCTGGCAGGCCTGTGCCCAGGCAGTTTCCATCCAAGTGCCCTGTCCCTGTGTGCTCCCCTGGAGCTGGCAGCCTGCTGGGTGCTGGCCGCAGTTAGCCTGCCTCCCCCACCCCTTTCCCAGGGTGGGACAGGCCAGGCTGTTGCAGTATCTGCTGCTGTGACTCCAAACCCTACTCCCCCCTCCACCTGCAGGCCAACCACTCTGCTGCATTTACACCCAGCCCACAATGCCCAGGCTCAGGGTACACAGGGCTCCTCAAAAACTGGGGTGAGGATCTGGGCACACCTTCCCAACAGGGGGCTTTTCTGGGGAGGCAACCCAGGGCCAGCCCCCCACCATGCTGTTATTGCACTCAGAACATGCCCCTCCTGTGAGTGGCCTGGATGGTGCACAATGAGAAGTTTCTGCAGGCTGAGAGGTATCCAAACCACTATGCCCTGCTGTGGTTGATCCTCCTCATACCCTGGGTGAACTTGGGCTCCTGGTTTGAGACCCTGAGCTACAATGGCATGGGAGGCAATCCTGGGATGCCTTGCAACCTCTGCCACCACTTGGAGAGCTACATGTGACAGCACTACATGTCCCTGCCCCCCACTATTGAGGAGGACATCGCTGCTAGCACTAATGCCTTCCTCAGCATGTAAGAGGCCCATGGCTATCCAACGGCAGGGGAACAGGCTGCTCACTAACATTTTGAACTGTCCCCAACCTCTCTGTGTGTTGTGGGTGGGAACCCAGGGCCAGGGGAGTGCAAACAGGCCAGGGAAGTAGGGGCAGGGGCAGAGGCAGGGGCTGGGAGTGCCCATACTCCTACATCCTGCCCAACAAGGCCTCATAAAGGTGGGTGTTCAAGCACCCACCCTGATCGAACTGCCTCTGCAGCTCTGCATTGCCCCAGAATGCCACATCACCAACCTCCTCCTGGCTCCAGTTGGGGCCCCAGGGCATGGGTATGTCCATATGTGTGGTGCCTGGACTGGAAGGATGAGGCCATGCTGCTGGGTCCCACACCAGCTCTCTGGGCCCCTGCATGGCTGTCCCTCTAGTGCTGGCCCTGGGCAGCTGCCAGCAGCACCCAACACAGGGGAATAGTAAGGGACTAACAGCCATGCAGTAGAGGCTATGACCCGCTGCAGGTGCAGGGCAGGCTGTTGGGGTCTGCAGCAGGCAGGTGTTGTTGGCCCTTCTGCCAGATGCAGCCTGCAGGCAGCCCTGGGATACTGACCGGGCTGGCAAGAGCTACAGCAGCCTGCAGCAAGTGGTTTCCACCCTGCAGACCAGACATCAGTGCCCAGGCAGCTGCAAGGCTGAGCAGGGCCAAGCTACAGTACAGAGCTCCAGGAAAGCAGGGACAATAGGTCTGTGGCCTGCCCAGAGAGGGCACACAGGGCCTGCACTACCCTCAGGCTGCTTGTGGTGTGTGTCCCAGGGCACAAAATGGCTGCAAGCTTGAATCTAGAGGCTGCCACAGATGCAGCCCAGCTCTGGGCCAGAAAAGGCTTCCTAGTCTGCAGCCCTGGGACTGGCCTCTGGCCAGCCCCCTAGTGGCTGGGCAGACTCAGCAGAAAATTTGCTGCCGAGTTGCATCTATACATGTGCTACTGCACAGTAGCTAATTGGAATTAAATTTCCTACCTACATTTGCAGGTAGCAAATTTAATTGTGATTAGCCATTTTTATTGCACAGTAAGGGCGCGCATATGTAGACACTCTCCAATACTGTGCAGTAAACTAGGTTACTGTGCAGTAATGTGTCTTGTGTAGATATAACCAATGACTGCTTAAAACCAGTTCTAGGTGTTAATATGCATGGAATCCAGGTGTTAAGAGCTCCAGAAGCCACCCAAAACTACCATGTAACAAGGGCCCTAATGTACCTCACAGCATGAATGTTGCTATCTAGAAAGATATTATGTAATGAGACAGTAAGGAGGCTGATCAGAGAATTCAGCAACTTCTTATCTCTGATTTATCCAAAAATAAGATGGAAAAATATAGGCCATTGTAAGAGCAAAGGAGCCTCTGCTATTGAAGGTTTGTCAATGGGCCACTGCAGGAACATATAAAAAGGACTGACTGGAAGAATTCTGGTACTTAAAGAAGGCAACATGTATGTGACAACACACAGGAGACAAAAGAGTCCAGGTCAGGTTAAGCAGAGATCAAACAGTAGAAGCCTAACAAACAGGGTTTGCTCCCTGGGCACTGTAGGAGAGCAGGGGTGGAGATATGGAGTCAGAGAGAGTGCCAGAGGAGTGAGGAATCTGAGAATGGGGTTGAAAGTGCTGAGCGGGATCACAGTCACCAGCTGCTGCTGCCAGTGCAGCACTGTCTGCTCTTACAGCAACAGCAGGGTATCAGTGCACTCAGCTGCCATTGTGAAGCAATGCCATGGAACTACTCTCACTACTGGGGTGAAGAAGCCACCAGGGTGTGGGACAATTCTGGTGCCCCTTATAAGTTGGGGCCCAGGGTCAGTGACCTGCTCCCCCACCCCTACCTAGACTACATTGAAATAGCCTTCTATTTGTCCAATGCACCATTTGATGGTATGGGAAGTATTCACAGTTTCATAGTTTGTAGGGTCGGAAGGGACCTAAGTAGATCATCAAGTCTGACCCTCTGCCATGGCAGGAAAGAGTACTGGGGTCAGATGACCCTGGCAAGGTGTTTGTCTAGCCTCCTCTTAAAGACCCCCGGGGTAGGAGCCAGCACCACTTCTCTTAGAAGTTGGTTCCAGATCGTAGCCGCCCTGACAGTGAAGTAGCGCCTCCTGATATCTAGCCTGAATCTACCCTCTGCCAGCTTGTGACCATTATTTCTAGTCACTCCTGGTAGTGCTCAGGGGAATAGGGACTCCTCCAATGCCTGCTGGTCCCCTCTGACTAGTTTGTAAATGGCCACTAGATCCCCCCTCAGCCTTCTCTTGTGGAGGCTGAACAGTTTCAGGTCCCTTAGCCTCTATCTCGTAGAGCCTGCCCTGCTGCTCCCTGATCATGCGGGTGGCCCTCCTCTGGATCCTCTCCATGTTGTTCACATCCCTCCTGAAGTGCGGCGCCCAGAACTGGATGCAGTACTCCAACTGTGGCCTGACCAGTGTCGCATAGAGGGGGAGGATCACCTCCTTGGACCTCCCTCAAGGGGAGGTAATAGAAAAATTTTAAAATTATACAAGCCTTCCTGATGTCTTTCTTATTATAATTTATCATCCATAAAACAGTTTCACAATCAATATTTAAATCTATAGGTCACATGAAACAATGAAGATGCCAAGGAGTATCTCTTAACCACTATACTCTGGTAATTCTTAATATATCAGTAGTTCATTAGCTGTTTGGCATAAGAAAATCATGAAATTAAATATTATTTACACTTGTTTTCTCAGTGCCCAAGTAAATGGAGCTTTAATTACTGTAGTTAGTTAAGTCAGTAGTTAAGTTAAAAAAATGTTAATTAGAAAACAGAGTCCTTTGTCAACTGACCACCATTCAATATATAGACTTGGCTATCTAAATAAAGGGACTGTGCATTTAGACAGTGATTTTTAAGGCTCACATACGGATGCCTTGCTTTTGAATTAATTAGAGACTAAATGCAAATATATCTGTATTCTGCATCCATCCCATTCTGCTTCTAATGTAATTTATAACTAGGACGTGTGTGAAAGGAAGACAGATAAAGAGATTTTTTTTTAATTCCTAAGGCTTATTCTCCATTCCTTACATGAATTTCTTAGCCCCAGTTGAAGAATCATAATGCTGAAGCAAGTGTAACCTTGACCAGCATACTTTTGTTCCAGGGCAGCTAATTAAAGTAAGCTAATTAACAAAAGAAATTCAATTGTATGAGAGTGTTTTAGTTACATTTATCTAAATGTATTCCTTTCTTTTTAGTGAAGAGCTGCAGCAAACATTGGCTACATTCTTGGGGTAGCACCTAGCATTTCAGGGGCCTCTAATGGAGAAGACTCCAGCAACCTGGGCAGTTTCCCTTCTATCCTTAACAATGCCCAGAGGATAATTAATTTCCTCATGAGTGGTTCTGTACATTAATATGGGGTGCCACAGCTGAGACCTGAAATTTCAAACTACTTAGTATTTTCATAGGACTTCATGGATATATCTACACCATGCTGCTGCCATGTCCCAAGAAGGCTGTTCCTGAGCATGAGCCATCCACTCATATGCATCAAATCTAATCGTGCAGATGTTGCTGTTCCAGGGTATCCCATACAACTGCTCTTGAGAGAAGCTGCATCATTTTTATTTTTCTGTGACTGGTGCATATAAGTGGGTATAGTTGGGCTGAAAAGCCTTCCAGCCCTGATAGTCCCTTGGACTTAATAAAGGTACCCAGTACCAGCCTTTCATCTGCCACCTGCATGAAAAAGGTTTGGAGGAAACAGTGGGAGAAACCAGGAGACGTTTGTGACTCAATGGGCATATCTACATAAGATGCTTTACTGGGCATTAGACTAATCTAATGTGCAGTAAAGTGCACCATGTACATCTGCGCAGCATTTAGTCTACTGCATGGGCAGGTAATTATTTTGCCTGGAGGGCTGCTTAATGAGTTTTGGTTAGCTGTTGAGGGCTGCAAGGGTAGCCCTGCCCCTTGACTGGTGCCCCACCCCCTGGTCACCATTTGGGACCAGAAGGCCTACTCCCTAACCTTTGACCTTTGCTCCTTTGCTACCAGAAGTCCCTCCCTTTGCCCCCAGAAGTATTTCTTTTGGGAAGTGGTGTTTGCCATCTTGGAACCAGAAAAAAACAACAAGTTATATACTAAAAATCAACTGTTGGCAATAACATATTTTAATTTTTTTTAATTGTCCTGATTTGTGTGTGTTTGCATTGCATGTATAGAGGTGGGTGATTGTATAATACAGCTCTTTTATGCTGTGGGGGGTGTAGAAGGGTGTGGGGAGGTATGGGTGGGTGTGTGCATATGGGGTTTGTGGGGGACTCTAGGCTGTGTGTGTATGTGGGCGTATGTGTGGATGTAGGTGGGTGAGTATGGGGATTTGTGGCGGTGTTTGTGGGGATGTGTGGGTGTGTGTGTGGATGGGTATGAGGTTTGTAGGGTGTGTAGAGGGGGAGGGTGGCTGGGGCATATGGGGGAAGAGGTGTGGGGAGTGTCTGAGAGAATGTGGGTGCATGTCATGATGGGGTGTGTGTGTGTAGCAGTGAACAGGGCTCCCACCAGAGGTGTGCAGGTGTGTATGTGTGGGGGAGGTGAATGTGGGGAGAGGTGTGGGAAGTGTGGGGTTTGTGAGGGATGTGGAAGAGGGTGTGGGTGGGTGAGATGTTTGTGGGGTGTGTGATTATGTGTGGGGTAGGGTGTGGTTGTAGGATTTGGAAGGAGGGTTTGTGGGTACGGTACAGTGTGCATGGGAACCCCTTGTGTGTGCCCTCCTGAGCTGGTAAGCACTTGCCCCCACCCCACAGAAGCCCAGAGCCTCCATGCCCTGCAGCACCTGCCCATCACCACGAACACCACACAGCCCCAGCTTCACCCCACACCCACTCCAGACTCACCCTGATGGGGGCGGATCAGCTAGAACCCACGTACACAGCCCCAACTTGGCCCACCTCACACCTGCTCCGCACCACCTGACATGGTGCATCCTGCTATGCCCTCAGCATACTGTAGGGCTGGGGCAGCTCCATGTCTGGACTGCTTTTCTAGGCAGCCCTGGCAGTGGTTGCTCCTTCCAACTGCTGCTGATGCTGACTCCAGCCCCCAGTACTGGCATGGACCCATATTCATAGCCCCGCCCTGGCCCGCCCCACCACTGCTGTGGACTTGCCTGCACTGAGCAGCAGCCAGCCAGAAGCTGTTGCTCAGCAAGGGGGAAAATCAGCCCCTTCCCCTTGCCACTGCCAGGACCTTCCTGCTGCAGCTGCCGGGAGCCCATGCCAGGCTGTCCTGTTTCATAGTTTCATAGCAGGTAGGGTTAGAAGGGACCTGAGCAGATCATCAAGTCCAACCCCCTGCCATGGCAGGAAAGAATTGTGAGGTCAAATGACCCCGGCTGGGTGATCATCTAGCCTCCTTTTGAAGACCCCCAGGGTAGCAGTGAGCACCACTTCCCTTGGAAGTTGTTCCCAGATCCTAGCCGCCCTGACTGTGAAGTAGTGCCTCCTGATATCTAGCCTGAATCTACTCTCAGTCAACTTATGGCCGTTATTTCTTGTTACTCCCGGTAGTGCTTGGGGAACAGGGATTCTCCCATTGCCTGCTGGTCCCCCTTGGCCAGTTTATAAATGGCCACTAGATCCCCTCTCAGCCATCTCTCGTGAAGGCTGAACAGGTAACCTCCCTTCATAGGGCCTGCCTTGCTGCCCCCTGATCATGTGAGTGGCCCTCCTCTGGACCCTCTCAATGCTGGCCACATCCTTCCTGAAGTGCGGCGCCCAGAACTGGACACAGTACTCCAACTGCGGTGTGATCAGTGTCTCATAGAGGGGGAGGATCACCTCCTTGGACCTGCTTGTGATGCATCTGTGGATGCATGACAAGGTGCGGTTAGCCTTCCTGACTGCATCCCCACATTGGCGGTCCATGTTCATCTTGGAATTGATAATGACTCCAAGATCCTTTTTTGGCTCTGCACTGATAAGAAGGGAGTTCCCCAGCCTGTAGGTATGCTGCTGGTTCTTCCACCCCAGGTGCAATACCTTCCACTTGTCAGTATTGAAACCCATCCTGTTCTCATCTGCCCACACCTGTAACCTGTCCAGATCTAGTTGCAGCCTGTCCCTCTCCTCTAGTGTGCCCACTTCTCTCCACATCTTAGTGTCATCCACAAATTTGAACAAGGTACTTTTTACCCCCTCATCCAAGTCACTGATGAAGATGTTGCTAGAAGGGAGGAATAGGCTGCAATCAGACCTGGACAGGTTATAGGGGTGGGTGAATGAGAATAGGATATGTTTCAACACTGACAAGTCCAAGGTACTGCACCTTGGGGGGAAGAACCAGCAGCATACCTACAGGCTGGGGCATCTCAAGCAGGTCCAAGGAGGTGATCCTCCCCCTCTATGCGACACTGGTCAGGCCGCAGCTGGAGTACTGCATCCAGTTCTGGGTGCCGCACTTCAGGAGGGAAGTGGACAACATGGAGAGGGTCCAGAGGAGGGCCACTTGTATGATCAGGGGGCAGCAGGGCAGGCCCTATGAGGAGAGGCTAAGGGACCTAAACTTACTCAGCCTCCACAAGAGAAGGCTGAGGGGGGATCTAGTGGCCATTTACAAACTAGTCAGAGGGGACCAGTAGGCATTGGGGGAGTCCCTGTTCCCCTGAGCACTACCTGGAGTGATTAGAAATAATGGTCACAAGCTGGCAGAGGGTAGATTCAGACTAGACATCAGGAGGTGCTACTTCACTGTCAGGGCGGCTGGGATCTAGAACCAACTTCCGAGAGAAGTGATGCTGGCTCCTACCCTGGGGGTCTTTAAGAGGAGGCTAGATGAATGCCTTGCCAGGGTCGTTTGACCCCAGTACTTTTTCCTGCCATGGCAGGGGGTCGGACTTGATGATTTGTTTAGGTCCTTTCCGACCCTACCCTACCAACTAGGTTGAACAGTGAGGGCCTGTGGACCGAGCCCTGGGGAACCCCACTGCCCACATCCCTCCAGGTCAAAAATGACCCATCCACCACCACTCTCTGGGTGTGGCCCTCCAGCCAATTTGCAACCCATCTGACTGTGTAGGCATCGACACCACAGTCGCCTAATTTTTTAATGAGTATGGGGTGAGAAACAAGGCCTTCCTAAAGTCCAGAAAGACTACATCCACTGCGACACCTGTATCCAAGGATTTTGTCACCTGGTCGTAGAAGGCAACCAGGTTGGTCTGACAGGACCTGCTTCTAATGAACCCATGTTGGTTACCCCTAAGCATAATCTCCCCTGCTGGTCCCTCGCAGATGTGCTCCTGGATAATTTTCTCAAAGAACTTCCCCAGGACTGAGGTAAAATCTAACGGGCCTATAGTTTCCTGGGTCCTCCTTCCTCCCTTTTTTGAAAATGGGGACCACACTGGCCCTTTTCCAGGCCTCTGGCATCTAGCCAGAGCACCATGAGTGCTCGTAAAGCTGTGCCAGGGGTCCTGCAATTACCTCTACTAATTCCCTCAGCACTCTGGGGTGGAGATCATCAGGACCTGCTGATTTGAATATGTCTAGTCCCACCAGAAGTTCCTTGACTAGGTCCTCACTGACCCTGGGCCTGGCTGTGCTTCCATCTGAGATCCCAGTCGGGGGGGATGACCTGGTCCCTGCTTAGAAAAATGGAGGCAAAGAAATTGTTAAAGAGATTAGCTTTGTCATCTGGTGCAACCACCAGATTTCCTAGCATGTCCTGCAGAGGCCCCACGTTACCAGGTACCTTCTTTTTACCCCCTATGTATTTAAAAAAGGACTTCTTGTTATCTTTGATCTGGGTCACTAGTCCCAGTTCCATCTCTGCTTTAGCCTTCCTAACAGCCCCCTTACGATCTTTAGCAATGGAAATATAATCCTCCTTGGTGATGGCTCCTCCCTTCCATTGGCTGTACGCTTCTTTTTTAGCTTTGAGACATTCCTGGATGCTTTTAGTGAGCCATGGGGTCTTTTCAGCACTCTTGCCCCCTTTGATCTGCATTGGGATTGTCACCCTTTGGGCTTGGAGGATCATCTCCTTAAGGAACGACTCTTCCTGGACTCCCAACTCCCCTCCCCTACAGGACCTCAGTGCCTCCCTGACTAGTCTCCTTACCTCATTGAAATTAGCCCTCCTGAAGTCCAGGGATGCTGCCTTGCTGCAGGCCTTTGACACCCTGCGCTGGATGGTGAATTCCAGTAGGCGATGATTGCGATCACCCAGGTGGTTGAGAACCCGCAGTCCCCTCACCAGGCCATCGCCCATGGCCAGGACCAGGTCCAACAAGGCATTTCCTCTGGTGGGACTATGCACCTCCTGGGTTATATGGAGGTCCTGTAAGTCAGCTAGGAACCTATGTGAGCAGTCATTCATGGCTGACTGCTCTTCCCAGCAGATGTCTGGGTAGTTTAGGTCACCCATGAGGACCAGGTCCCTTGACTTAACTGTGTCTCTGCTGACATCACTGCCATCTCAGGGCTGCCCAGCAGGGTAGCAGTGGTAGTGCAGAGTAGCCACAGGGAAGCCCAGCACTGACTCCAGGCACCTTTAGCAGGAAGGGCCCAGCAGTGGCAAGGGGGAAGAGTTGCTTTCCCCACCTGCTGAGCAACAGTTTCTGCCTGGCCACCACTGCTGCTCAGTGCAGGCGAGTCCAGAGCAGGCATGGGGCGAACCGGGTCAGGGCTATGCACATGGGTACCCACCAGTACTGTGGGGCTGGGGCCAGTGGTGGCAGCAACTGGAAGGAGGCACCATTGCCTGGCCTGCCTAAAAAGGCAGTCCAGCCACAGAGCCACCCCAGCCCCGCTGTGTGCCAAGGGGGTAGCAGGACACACCATGGCTGGATGATGCCTGGTCCAGGCAGGACTGAGGAACCTGTCACAGGCTGGACAAAGACAGTCTGTGGGCTGGATCTAGCCCATGGGTCATATTTTGCCCACCCCTGGTCCACTGTGTGGTTTGCTAGTACTTCATAGATTTCATAGACATTAGGGCTGGAAGGGACCTCGGAAGATCATCGAGTCCAGCCCTCCGCCCAAAGGGCAGGAAGTAAGCTGGGGTCATAGGATCCCAGCAAGATAAGCATCCAATTTACTCTTGAAGGTGTTCAATGTAGGTGCTTGAATCACCTCCAATGGCAGGCTGTTCCAGACCTTGGGGGCTCAGACAGTAAAGAAATTCTTCCTTATGTCCAGACTGAAACGGTCTTGCAGTAGTTTATAACTGTTCAACCTTGTCATCCCTTAGGGTGCTCTGTTGAACAAACATTCCCTCAGATACTGATGGTCACCCCTGATAAACTTATAGGTGGCCATCAAATCACCCCTGAGCCTGTGCTTTTCCAGGCTAAAGAGCCTCATAAATCTCAGCCTGTCATCGTAAGGTCTGTTTATGTCTGTTTAAGGTCTACTTGTATATATATGTAGTAGATTAGGTGCACAGTATCTATTGCACAGTAACACGTGTAGAAGCTGACTGGGAGCAATTTTTCTCCCAGTCAGCCCAGGCAGCAGGGGCCACTGTTGCCTGGCTAAGCCCCCATGCAGGGAGAGCTATGCCAGCTGCAGAAGCAGCTGTCTCCCAGCCCCATGCACATGGAAACCTATCCCCATGTGAACAGGGCTGGGAGACAACTGCCCTTGCAGCTGCATAGTTCTCCCAGGCCTGTGTGCATGTGCATCAGTCCCCATGCCCCTGCCAGCCCACGGATTGGCATCCAGGGTTGGAACTCCCTGGGTGGTGCAGGGGGGCAGAGCAGGGCAGGAGCAGCCCTGGACCAGGCTGCTCCCATTGGGCGCAAATCTGCATCCAATAGGGCACATGTGTAGACACTTTCCTGGGGACAGTTTACTGCCCTTATTTTACTGTGCAGTAACCTTACTTCACATTAATTGCACATGTAGACACATCCAATCTCAGATTGTTTCCCAGGCTGTTTCAATGTGGGAAAACAGTGAGCTGCCCCTACACAACCTTGCCCCTATACAACTTCAATTAATGCTAAAGCAATAGATTTGCATAGGCATCCATTTACACATGACTTTCAAAATGAGTCTTATGCCTACCTGGCCCATACACTGTTGAAACTCTTCCCTAGTAAGTTTTATTAGAAATGTTTGTCTACTTGGGACAGAATCCCTCTATTGTGACATAAAACCCAGTGAAAGGTACTTTGAAAATGCTTTTAAATATTTCCAATTCTTTTTCAGATTTAAACATATTATAATTAAAATAAGAAACATGAGTGTAGGGGCCATGGCTTTATGATGCTGACTCACTCAAGCAGTAAATAATACTCCAAACTCATACCTAAACACTGTGAATGGTTAAAAAATTTTTCATGTAATTTCCCTTTTTCTATGCCCTCTTTTTCTATTCCCTCCCCTAATCATTTTGTATAAGGAGAGGGATGAAGTAGAAGTGGGGAAGACGAAGTAGGATTAATGAATAAGCATAGAATTAATGAGACCCTTAATGAAAAAGTATGTCCAGTTTTGGTATCCACACATCAAGGTTGTTCAAAAATTGGAAAGAACTTTATAAAAGGGCTATAAAATTATTCATATTTCAGAAAACATGTCTTTATCATGTGGGACAGGAGAAATTCATTCTATTTATAGTGTTGAAGAGAAGGTTAAATATAACTTGATTATTAAGTTGATCAATACCATTACTGGTATTGAAGGTGTGTCATTACTAACTTGATAAACAACTTATTTTTAACCTGCTCTTCACTATAATGACTGTGACTGTGGTGCCATAGCTGTACTAGCTTAACCTACCTGTATAGCCATGGAACCATGGAGCTTGGAGTGGCTCCAAATTGACTTGTTAGATGTGTTTTCCAGCTGATAGTAAGGTCCCTGCCACTGCAGGTACATTGCTAGCTGTAACAAAGGTAGTGATTTTGAAATCCTAACCTCCCGCCCCGCCCCCGCCCAGTTTAATTAGAATAATTCAGTTATTATTTGGGACAATACCCTCAGTTGCTATATCAAGACCAGTCAAAGTTTCCCATTAAGGATATTGTCTACAAGTATCTCCATAGTGAAAAGAAAGCTGATAGTAGGCAGCTCTTTAATTCATAGATTCATAGATTTTAGGTTCAGAAGGGACCTATTAGATCATCGAGTCTGACCCCCTGCCCTGGACAGGAAAGAGTACTGGGGTCAAATGACCCCAGCCAGTTGTGTATCCAATCTCCTCTTAAAAACCGCCAAGGAAGGGGATAGCACCACCTCCCTTGGAAGCATATTCCATATATTGGCAACCCTCACAGTAAAGAATTTTTTCCTTATGTCCAATATAAATTTGCTCTCCTTCAGTTTGTAGCCATTGTTTCTAGTTACCCCGATGAGTGCCCTGGTATTTCCTGCTGTCCCCCATGATGAGTTTGTAGATGGCCACAAGATCACCTCTCAGCCTTCTCTTGCATAGGCTGAAGAGATTCAGGTTCCTCAGCTGGTCCTCGGAGGGTTTTTCCTGTAGGCCTTTCACCAGATGGGTGGCCCTCTTCTGAACCCTTTCCAGGTTATCTACATCCCTCCTGAAGTGCAGCGCCCAAAACTAGATGCAGTACTCCAGCTGTAGCCTGACCAATGCAGCATAGAGGGGAAATATCACCTCCCTAGACCTGTTTGTGATGCACCTACCTATGCACGAAAGAGTGCAGTTAGCTTTAATTATTACGTCATCACATTGGCGACTTATGTTCATCTTGGAGTCAACTGTGACTCCAAGATCCCTTTCCACAGTTGTGCTACTTAGAACGGTACCTCCCAGGCTATAGGAGTGTTGATGATTCTTCCTCCCTAGGTGCAACACATGGCACTTATCTTTGTTAAAATGCATCCTATTCTGTTCCACCCACTTCACCAGCCTGTCCAAATCTGCCCGGATTTGCTCCCTGCCCACTAGTTTGTTTACCTCACCTGATATTTTTGTGTCATCTGCAAACTTGGTCAGAGTGCTTTCTACTCCCTCATCCAAGTCACTAATGAAGATTTTGAACAATACTGGTCCCAGAACAGAGCCTTGGGGGACTCCGCTGCTCACATTTCTCCAGGTAGAAACCAACCCGTTCACCACCACTCTCTGGGTGTGTCCCATAAGCCAATTTCACACCCATCGGACTGTGTAATAATCTACATTGCAACTGTTTAGTTTATTTATAAGAATTGGGTGAGACACTGTGTCAAAGGCCTTTTTAAAATCTAAGTAAATAACATCTACCTCTATTGCTTCATCCAAGCATTTTGTGACCCGGTTGTAAAAAGAAACCAGGTTAGTCAGGCAGGATCTGCCTGCTATGAACCCATGCTGGTTGCCCCTTAGCATTATTTTACCTGCTTAGTGGGGCCCTTGATACTTACCTGAACTGTTCCACCACCTGGCTCATGGTTTGTTGTTCCTGGCCTCACTCTGTCATCAACATCTCCATCCCCCAACAAAGCTAGTTTAAAGCCCCACGTAGGAGATCAGCCAACCTGTAAGAGAACAGACTCTTAATTTAGCAGAACAGTGAGGTGTCACTCACACATCCTTGATATAGAAATTATTGTATGAGATTCTTTGGCAGGTGATCAGAATAGAAAATCCTAGAAAGGAACATTAATCTTTCTCTACATTCCTCCTTGTAGGTAGGAAGTAGGGCTCTTCTAAATATTTTATCATTAATTTTGTTTTAGCAATGATTTGAGATCAAGGGACTGGAATTCTCCCAATATAAACACAAACCCTGAAAATCATTCATGTAAGAGTATGTGGTATTGTATGGGTATGGTTACATGGCATGCCCTTAGAATATGTATCCACTGCAGTGGTAGTATATCCTATCCTGGAGACCCCAAAGCATGCTCTTATTTGTGTGCTCCACATCTGGAAATGCACTGGAGAGGACACTTCTGGGCATTCAGCTGCTGTCATATGTAAAACACCAGTCTTCAATGTGTTTCAGAGCAGTCTGGAACATGTAATTAGGGGTGGACAGCCTGGGAGAGTCCATGCTGAGATAAGCTTGTTGCTATGGTTAGCTATACACTCAATAGTCACTGTAATTCATTCTTCACTCAGACAGGTTATTCCATTTAGAATAGATCACAGCCTCTTACAAGAGGGGTTATTGCTCAATTTTAGATTCTTAGATCTGTGTAAAATAGTACTGTTTCATCTGTGGAAGTGTAAAGATGTTTCCTCTTGCAAATAGTGACATGGCTGAGCTTCTGAATGCAGACAGATACCTCTCCCACAGTGCCTTCAACTTTTACTAGTAGTGGGGGGCTGTTTTCTCATTAACAACTATTGCAGATATTTTACCAAAATGCTCTCTTGGGTATAACAACTGATCTGTGTGGACAACTTTTAGCATTTCTTTGATTCACGGGAATTGTTGTTTCCTTTGGTTCTGTCACAATGCAATGTTATTGCTTTGGACAGAGAGAGAGAGAGAGATTTAAATTATTTGCTGTATAATGTTCAATGCCCAGTGCTAAGGAAGCAAGGCTATCATGACTTATTTCCTATTAAATGTTTTGGCAGCATGATGTACATGTACTGTGTACTTCATCCTCTCAGGTACAGTGGAAAGACAAGGCATGTTAAAGAGGTGTCAGAGCTGTTCCACTATGATATAACTTAAAGTACTGGGGCTTGATGGAGGGAGTTTTAACTGGCACCCCTACATAACATTCCCCTAACTTTTCTCTGCTACCTTTCTCCTGATACACAACTTCTTTCCCTATGGGCACAATGAAGGAGGTGGCTTTGGTACTCTGCCAGCATTGCACTGCAGAAGAAGCCTGCATATTAATCATTGGCTTCTTTTGATTAATTTTGAACTACAGGGACTAAACCTACAGTCAGAAGTTTCAACTGAGCTATGTGGTATTGGATTGTATCCACTTAACCCAAAACACATTTGACAAACACATCCCAGGACTCAGGAGGAGAGGCAAAGGAAAAGAGCTAACAGAAAAGTAGTCAAGTGAATAACTAGTGCAAATGTAACTCTACAGAGTATATAGAATTAGCATATCATGTTTCAGCAGTTGGAAGATACCTTGTTATAGAAGCTACAATCCAGGGGTGGCCACCCTATGGCACAGGCAACTGCTGTGTGGGGCATACAATTCCTGGGCAGTCAGTAAAGAGAGGGGCTATAATGGAAGTGGGAAGTGTAACACTCTGTGGAGCAGAGCAGGTGCAGGATCCTGCGGCAAGAGCCTCCTCCAAAAGGTCACCACCAAAAGGTAAGTTAACTCTTCCTTGGTCCTGCAGCCACCACCAAATTTAGGGCTTTGACTCTTCACTCAACATCCTGCCCCTGCTCCAGTTAGCTGAAGCCTGGCGCTTGACCCCTATCCCCCACCTCCATTTTGGTACCCCAGCACACAGACTATCAGTTATGTCTTTGCAGTATGGGAATCAGAGTGGCACTCCAGGAGAAGCGGGGTTTAACTTGTGGCAAGCCTGCCAAAAAGGCTGTTCCTCACTGCAATAGACATTTACCTTAACACAGGAGTGACAAGTTAGACTTCTTACTCCACCAGAGGTTCCATATATGGTCTTTGTATGACACTGGGCAGGTCAACACAGCACAATGCATTTCTATCTAGAGATACTTGAGCTAGCCAAGTCAGGTACTATAAGCAATCTAGCCATTTGAGAATGGCATATATTAGCCTGGGCAGGGCACTGCTCCAATATAACTATACTCGTGTTTCTGGTATATGAGCTAGCTAAGGCAACTCTACTTGGCGCACCAGGGATTTACAACAATATGTAAGTAAATAAGTACAGAGGTAGTTAGCCATGTTAATCTGAAGACAGACAGAAGGCAGGGTAGGGTGGCACCTTAGAATGATGTCACATGTTCATCTTAACACTTACTAAGTACAAGTAAAATGTGAGCAGACACCTTTTAACATGCTAACATGTTCAAGCAGTTTAGCACACGTTAAATGCCCTTGTGGCATCGCAAATTTGTTTTGTTAAGGCATGGGCTACCTCCTAACACACATAAACATTAATAGGTCACTACCTGCAGTGATTTGCAACTGTAGTCCCCCTTAGAGACTAACTAGTTCAGAAAGGCATGAGCTTTGATGGGCAACAACCCACTTCATCAGATACTATGAATTGACTGGCAGAAAGAAAAATCTTTATATAAGGGAAAACTATAAGGAGAAGCTAGTAAGCTAGTAATCCCTCTCCCCCTGCCTGTCCATTACGTCTCTGACCTTGTACCTTTCTCTTCTATAGTTATCCACCCCACATTCTGCCAGTCCAGTCATAGCATCTGATGAAGTAGGTTGTTGCCCATGAAAGCTCCTACTTCTCTGAACCAGTTTGTCTCCAAAGGCCTTGTCACACATTACACTTAGGACATGTTTTATTTAGATCATAACGACCATTATGAGTTAGAAAGTTTTCTGAGCAGTTGCAAGGTGATGCTTACTATAATCTAAATAAAGCACATCTTAGGCATAGAAGCAGTTGAAGACTCTGGTGTGCTGCAGCAGCTTTGGAGAGACAAAAAGCTGCTTTTTGTTCCCAGTCCCAACACTGGCACCAGCGCCAGTTTAAGGCTCTGGTGCAGTTTGGGAGGTAGGAGTGACACACAGCTGTTTGCTGGTCTGCACTGCATGGGAACCAGTTTGAGACTCTGGTGTCATCCCAGGCCTCATATTGCACTGGAGGAGGTTCAAGACCCTACTGAGGTGAGGAGCCTAGAACAGTCAAACAGCTGTCAGTCCTACACGTTTTTCAGTCCCAGCCCTGCCACTGCAATGGAGCTGGTTCAAGACTCTGGTACAATGTGGAGTCTAGAAGCAACAAACAGCTATTTTTGAATCCCAGTTCCTTCCTGACTCCGGAGTCTCCTGATTATATTGCCTTCATGCAGCAGTCAGATGTTAGCTCAACATGTTAGGCAATAAAACCTGGAGATACCCCTCACCCGAAAAGTCCTAACTTTGTTCTGCTGTGATGGCACTTAGCACGTGTTTTTACTGCTTGAACACTTGGACGCTATCATTTTAAGAACAGTTAAAACATCCTAATTTGTGTAATATGCAAAAATGCCCTAAGACACCACCCTACCCTACCCATAAGTGAATAAGTTAAACAGTCTGGCAATGACTGAAGGAAAGAACCTTGTGTGTCATTAATAGGGTAAAGTTTGGAACAATGTTCAGTCCTCTCACTTGGAATTTGAGGGAAAAATATTGAAGATGGACTTATTAATAAGCTGGAATGATAAGAAAGTTGCTGAGTTCCCTTTGATAAGCGGAAGTCAGCAGAAAAATGAAGGTATTTGACCTCAGGATTGGTTATACTGATGGACAATGTTGAACATTATGCAGATTCAGATAAGACATCCCTAACATGATATTGTGGAATGTCAACAATAATGAAAATTGAGAGGGGAACAGCTGGCAAATCTGAAATTTAGGAATATATAATAAAGAATCAAAGTATGAAGTGAATGGTCATTTATTGAAGCTAACAGCTTAATACAAAAAATGTGAATTCAAGGAGGTCAAGAAATATTCTGGGAGAGGCAATTTATGTAATGTAACAGAAGTAGGTGACATCTGGCTAGTGTAAGAAATAAGACTGCGTGAGTGATAGCTATTTTTCCAATTTAATTTTAAGATATGACTGTGAAGCTGTGTAAGAAAACAGGAAAGAGCACAAAGTGTACCCAAATCTGTTTCTTAGTTTTGTTAGGTAACAATGAACTGCATAACTGCAAAAGCAAATACACTACACAGATTATTAAGGATATAGTGATAGTTTGCAATTCAACCACATTGTCTTATTCATGTAATCGATTCAAATACCAAAATAAAGGTAATTACTTGCAAATGCCAACAATAAAGGAGTTAAAGACACAAATTAGAAACAATGCATTTCTGCTTGATTAATGTTATCCCCTTGAATCTCATATCACAAATGGCACAAGTAAAACTCTTAAAGCAGAACTGGGGCTTTGGTGATTATTGTAATTTCATTCACTGCCCTCCCTGGTCACCATGAGTAGCATTTTTCAGCATACATTAAATAAGTAATTCCTCTGGATCTTACTCAAATAACTTCAGGGACAAGTGGAGAAAGAGCAAAATGCTACATTCTGGGCACACCTACACAAAATGCTTAGCTGTGCAGTAGACTAATCTACTCTGCAATAAAGTGTCACTGTCTACATAATTAGAGCATTTACTGAGCAGTAATTTAGGCTACTATGCAGTTAGCTAGTACCTGTAAACACAGCAATAGCTACTGCACAGTAGCAGTTGTGTAGACATTGGGGAGAAAATTTGCCCCGGTCAACCTAGGCAGCAGGGTGCCACAGGGGACAGGCAGCTCTCTGTTCCTTATCCTGGCACTGCTTACCTCCCAGATCCCCCCAGGATCCAGAAGCCAGGAGCCAATCAGCGCTGGGACTGGGGAGCTCTCTGCTCCCTGTTCCAGCTCCCAGAGCAGAGTTGGGTGCCCCAGAGCGTGAGCAGGGACTGGAACCCAGCTCCCACCCGCCCCCTGGAGAAGCTTTGTTTGGCACAGAGCTGGCTGCACTGGAGGGTGGGTGGGGGCTCTGCACCATGCAAAACAGCCAGCTCCATGCCAAGCAGAGCTGCTCCAGAGGGCGGGTGGGAGTTGGGTTCCCAGGCTCCCCTCCCCCAGAGCAGCCAGCTCTGGGCCAAGCAGGGCAGCTGCCAGTGAGCCCCATGCCCCCTGCCCAGTACAACTCTTACTGGCAGCTGCCTCACACCTGGGACAGCTCCTGGTGAAGCCCTGCCAGGCAGAGAAGCCCCACCTGGCAGAGGCCTCGCTGGCAACTGCCTCCCCCAATGAGCTTGGCACCAGGAGACAGCTGCCGCAGGGTGGAAGCATCCCTGTACCAAGCTTCTCCCTTTGGAAGCAAATCTGCTCCCAACAGGAAGCAAATGTAGATGTGCTCCCAGGAAGACTCACTGCACAGTATTTTCCTGTGCAGAAAGCCTAATGCAAATTAGTAGCATGTGTAGACATGCACTCTGTTGCATTAATTCTGAGACAAAAAGGCAGTAAAAAATGTAGCTCTAAATATTCAACAGAAGGGTGTGCTACAGGACATTACATTTTAAGGACAAGAGGGACTACGATAATCTAATCTGAGACCTTGTCATTAAATTCATTTTGTCTGGATCATTCGTGTTTCATCTGTAGTGCTGTGACTGCCCAAACAACATTTTTCTTTGACAGTGTGTATGTATGAGGAGAAGGTCTGTTAGAAACTTACTGGAGTGCTGCAAGTTAACATGTGATACTTTTAGCTTCATATAAAAGGGGTCTGGAGGAAATGAGAATTCTTGCTAACAGAATGGATTTGGATCTTGCCATTAATAGCGATGATAGGACTCTTGGATCTGACTGGTACTTTGCCAGTTCATACATTCTAAGGCTGACTAAAGAATACTGGACACTTGGACAAGAAGGGGACTACTTACAAGCTATTGAGCTTCCCATCTTTGTGTGGTAGAAAGCTAGCTACAGGTCATCCCGAGTAGAATGATTTGCCAGAATCAGACTAGTTGCTAATTGACAGATTATAAAAGTCATCATCATAAATGTACCTTTAACTAGCAATTACAGCAAAAAGGTCAAGAACTTTATATGCAGTATTAGGCATTAGCCTATCCATGCAGTAACTTTTAAGACTGCAGAACAGTGCTGAGGCCTACTGGCAAAAGACTGGCTCCGCTGATGTCTATAAAGTGCCTATTTTGTGCATCAGTAAAGGGACTTCTTTCTACTATAAAGTCAAATCTATTTCCTATGCTAAACTGTGGACAAAAAAAAAAAAACATTTTCAAGGTTGATAACAGAGAAGTAGGTTTCATATTATATGCATCAATGCACACATGTATTTTGTAGTAGAAATAAGCCCAAAGATAGTAAGTAAATTTATTTTGCTCTGATTTGTAACTATCCAATCTTCAATACCAAATGAAAGGCATACAAGTAAGTAGGGAAACTAGTGGGGACTTCTTGACTAAATGTGAAATTCTACCACATTTATTTGTTAAAAAAACTTTCTCCATTTGCAACATTAAGGACACTAAATTAAACCTCCTTAAAATTTTATATTTACAGCATTTTTCATTCTTTTTCCAGTGGAAAAAAAATATGCTGTTTTATTAACATTTGTGTATATATATATATATATATATATATATATATATATATATATTATGGAGAGCAAAATTCAAAGCCATTTCAAGTTCATGGAATTATTTTACAGCCTCTGATATAAGTGAAGGCACAAGGCTCCTGGTGGAAGGAAGTCCTCATTTACAATAAGGGATATGCACCTAAGCCATGGACTAGCAATACCTCCTTCATTTGAAGCACACTGACCACTCAGTCAGTGCCATTCCGAATATATGGAACTTGCCAGGGCTGGGGTAGCTGGGGCAAGCTAGAAAATACCCTGTTTTAACACTAGATTTGGGGGGAAAATATTTTTTCCAGCCTGATAATTTTGCTTTTTGCAATAATATGAAAAAAGTTTAAAACACCCCCTTTCTTTCCTTCTCCCCCCCCCTTCCCCCTCGCACACACACATATACACAGAGCACATTCATTTTCTGGATAATTTTACTTTATAAAAAAATCAGTTCAGGAAAATTTCTAACACCATTTAATGTCATTCCGGGTTTTTCAAAAAATTTGGTTCCTCTTTTTTTGGCCAATGGAATTTGATACATTACACACAAATTTCCAGATACTTTTTGTTCAAATTAAATATGCATTTGGAATAGAATAAAATAAAAATAAATGCTTTTGCTTGGTTGCGTGCAGTGCATATTCTATATGCCCCAGGAGCCACTGAGTCTGCCACTAATCTGCAGAGCCCTATGACTCTATCCCCTAAATTTAGCTTTGCGATATATCCCAGCCCTAAACATAAACATATCCCAAAACCTTGCTCAATCTCTAATCATAACCATGGGCATTTATAAACCTGCTCTGGGAGGTGGGAGCAGGGAGGCTCTTTAATTAACGCAGCTCTGAGAGCCACGCTAATTAAAGCACCCAGAGCATCACATGTATCAGCATCCCTGTGCTGAACCATGGTGTCAGGGTGCTTTGAACTGAAATGAGCTTTAGTTTAAAGTGCCCCGCAACCATCTTTTCAGTGTGGGGATGCTGATACATGTGACGCTGGAGTCTGCTGGAGCACAGTAATTACCATGCTTCAGGACACTTGATTAATCGAGTCTGTTCCAACATGCTGTATTTATAGTGCATTGGAGCAGACTCCTTGCACATGTATAGGAGCCCCATAAATCCAACCTTAACCTTAAACTGGGGTGCTCCAGGAACCTCTATCCTAGTCCCAGTCTACCAACATGGAGAGCCCACCATGGCCATGCCTGAATGTT
Organism: Alligator mississippiensis; assembly: GCF_030867095.1. NCBI lineage: Eukaryota > Metazoa > Chordata > Crocodylia > Alligatoridae > Alligator > Alligator mississippiensis. The sequence goes on along the minus strand of NC_081824.1, from coordinate 217,726,774 downwards.
TTTGGGAGATGCCTAAGCACAGGAACCTTCATTGTTACAAGGTGTTACCATCCCTGAACTTAACCCTACCACTGAGAGCCCTCCTCCCATCCTAACTCCACCTAGCCCCAGAATGCACCCCACATACCATTAGCCTGTTGAGATCTTTAAGCACAGTCTGAAACCTTGTCTCTAACCCTAATGTTTTTTAAGGTTCCAGGGGGATGGTAAATGTAGCAGGACTGGCCCCAAAGGTGGCAGTGATGTCCCTAGTAGCCAGGCTACTCCTGCCCCACTCCAGCTCCTCAAGGTACCCTCCCTGTTCTACCTTGCCTGCCACAGTTCGAAGGATATTATAGGATTTAGGGAGGCTGTTCCAGGGTCTGAGATTGAACTTCAGGTCACCTCAGCTGGCTAGTACCTCTTTTACCTGGCAGGCACCCACCTTGTCCCTCAAGCACTATATCATAGCCCTCCTGGCCCTATCCATGACTCAGGACATGATCTGTCTTATGGGCAGTAATCATAGCCTCCTGCCAACCCCATGTTTTGCAGGTGTTTCTTTGGTTTCATTCATTGGGCCCTATGGCCCTGTCCTTCACACACTTTACTCAGCCTGCCAGGCCCCTGGTCCTGGCAAGGCTCTTCCCTTTTCCTGGACCTTTGCCCCTAGTTTGGCTTCTGCCCTTCCTGAACCTTAGTCCCTTTTGCCTCCTCAGCCTACACTTATTCTGGCTTCAGCCCCTCCCAGCCCAGTTCATAAGTAGCAGCTTGAAGAGCACACAAATGACATCCCTAAACCAAACTGGGAGACCCTAGCTACCACAACCCCAGCTATAGCAAAGAGAAACCTCTCATGCCATATTTTAACTCTATGGCTGGGACCCCTACCACGCCCACCACTTGAGTCTTAAATCAGATTTATATCATAAAAATTCATATATTTTCATGGACTATTCTGGATTGTGCCTTAACAGCCCTAAGTCTGGGGAGACCACTCAGTGATGCACCTCTTAGAGGATGCACAGTCACTGTGTTGCCATGATCCATCCCACCATAGGCAGTGAAGGGCCAGGGTTAATGGGGCTTATCCCCCCTCCCAACTAATTTTGCAGAGGCTGGTGACAGCAGTAGCACCTGGTACCAAGCAACTCCACTGCTCCGGCATCACTGCCATGCCCCGCCACCATAGCGCCATGCCCAGCGCCCCCGCTATGTACTCCTCTGCTGCCACCTACAGCACCAGTGCATGCCAACCCTGCAAATCAGTCCCCTCAAATAATATTTTCTCCTGCCACTTCTGCATCCCACTGGTCACTGTCAAGTGTTCTGGGGCTTACTCCTTATGAAGAAATGTGCTATAATAATTCATGAATCCTTTATGTAATCTGTTTATTGGGATAATCTATGCTGCCTAGACTTGGAACAAACAGTTCAAAAGGTTTGTAAAAGGTTAAAAACTCATATTCTGTCCAGAGATAGGATCAGTTGTGAGGAAGCTGCCTATGGGGATAGATGAGAACACCTGCAGATATCCACCTAGGAGCCTGAAGTTGGGCCTTTTTAAGTTTCCAAGAAGGTGGTGAGGTATATGTGGCAGAAGGCCACCTCTGTTTCTCCCCAAAAACTCTGCTCTGTGACAATTTGGTTAAGATGGGCCCTGCAGAGGGTACACACCTTACCCTATCTCTTTAGATAACCTGAGCTGGATACATTCCTGAGGGAGGGGGAAACCTGCTCCCTCTGCCTAGGTGACTGGCATCACATACCTGGGTGAGGGGCTTGGGCTCCCTGGGGAGCTAGGAACTGCCAGTCTGCCCAGCAACTAGTGATGCATTTCAAATTGGTCAGCTGACAGCCAACAGGTGCTGGCCTCCATTGGACCAGATAAATGAGGTCATAAGGGCTATCTATATAAGTTAAGGACTGCCCAGGAGATGGGGGCAACAGCCATGAGGAAGACTCAGAGAGAGAGAAGAACTGGACCATCTGAAACTTGCTCTCTGTCTCAAAACTCATGATCAAGGAACTGCCTGCCTCCAGAGGGAATCTCCACCTGCCTCTGGATGATACTTGTGAGTAAGCTACTTGAGATCTAGATACATAGCTTGCAGTAACTCAGATGCATGATCAAAGGCTACCCAACCATGCCAGTTTGCTCTATGGGATTTCTCCGATATTGCTCTACCCCGTACCCTATTTCAACCCTACTCCTTGTAACCAATAAAGTTCTCCTTTGTACCTAGCATGGGAGACTTAATGGGAGTGGGTCTAGATTATGCCTTGGGGTCCCTTTGGTTCGGCTGACTAAGGGAGACCACTACTTGTGCTTCCGACTGAGGGAAGCATCCCCAGTTCTTGAAGTTAGTCAAGTACCCTCGAGGGCTACCTCGAGGTGCACAGAGCCAGAATCAAGCCCATCCCTGGGTGGTGGCAGTGTTACTCCCAGGCGAGCGGGTGAGCTCCAGGAAGGGGGTTGGCCAGACGTGAAGTGCCCCCAGGGAGGCACTCGTAGCCTGGAAGGTGGTTGGGTGCAGTGAGGTGGGTGGCTCAATGCAGGAGCACCCCGTACTGGCCCGCCACAGTATATATGGATCCTTTTACTGTTTTAGAACCATTTTCTTTCATAACTTGTTCCTATTACTAAAATTAAACAACATTTAGGTTTGAGAAAGACTTTGGGTCATCTATATTAACCACTAGTCACAAGCTCCTGGGGGAGGACCCTCAGGTACCCAAGCCCCTTGAGTTCTGTGATTATTGTAGTCTAAGATCTGAGACTTGGTTCAAGAATGGAAGAATTGAATTACTGTATTGTGTGAGAAGTGAAGCCTGAAACCTCTCATTTGGGAAGAGTACACTCAAGAGAAATGACAGAAGGAGTGAGAGGCAGGGCCTCAAAGAGAAATTTCAGGAACTAGCACATCCTGATTGGGTAGGGAAAGGAGGTGGGGAGGTCCCACTTCCCATTCTGGGAACAGGAAATGGGGAGAGATCTGATTTGAAGGGGCTTAAAACAACTATGCCCCCATTCCATCTCTCTCATAGGCCTTGGTTAGAGGTTCCCCTAACCCTGTAACTGTGACCCTCCTTGACAGTTTGCAGGGCAGATTAATTTTAAATATTACTGGTGGTGACTAAAGGCCTTAGGCAGAACTGAAGCCCCATTTTGCTGGGCAACATATAAACATGGCAAGACAATCCATGCCCGGAAGGGCTCTCTACCTAAACAGCATGACCCTCACTTGAGAGGATGATGGGGATTAGATTGTGCCCTGCCTTTACATGGATGCATGGAGTAGCTGCCCTCACATGCACATATAAACAGGGATGATGCATCGCTGCATGTTTTGACTTCCTTCAGCCCAAAAGAAGCATAGACTCGGGGCATATCTAGAATCTTACTGAGCCAGGGAGCCATGCAGTCAGACTGGCTACACTGCTTTATCTCCACTTGTTCCCAAATAAAAAGTGGTGCAGTTAAAACTTTCACTGATTTCAACAGGACAGGGATTTCACCATAGCTTCTGTAGGGTTATGTAGGTAAATAGAATTTAAGAAGCCAAATTAGACCAACAGGCTACTAAAGGCTTGTTCCAGTGTCCACTAAAGAGACTACCATTGACTTCAGCAGGATTTGGATGAAGAGTTTCTCAGTATCTTCTCTCTGCAGACTTGTCTCTACTGTAATGGTGACCAGTCCCAGGGACAAGAGAAGAGAGTACTCCATACCCATGCCTTGCCTATTAGAGTCCACTAATGCACTCTAAACCCAGAAGTTCACCAGTGAAGTGGCTCTGAGCTCATCCTACAGGGCCCAGCCTAAAACAGCCTCCCTGTAAAACATCTAGCTCTGAAGTATATCAGCAAACTCAGGTGGGCAAAGTGCTCAGCAGCATGCTCCCTAGAACATGCTGCTGCTGTGGATTCATTGATGCAACATTGGGATGCAATTATGTTGTAAAGTGTTGTTCATCATAACAGTAAATAAACAACACCCAAAACAGATAGGTGGGCAATCAAACTGTCAGGCACCTACAGACCCTTTGATACTTTTGATGCATGACAGAATACTAACAAACTGAACTGCAGCAAACCTGTTATAAGCATTTAGATCATTGTTTTGCATAGCAGACTCATGGCAGTGATTTACTGGAAGAGCTAATTACCAATGATCACAAACAAAACAGAAAATCAATATCAATTAAATTACCAGGGAAAAAAATGCCTCTCTGCACACTCATGCATTGATAAATAACCAACCTTGCACAAGCTGAAGGATCTCATTATAAAATGAACCTCTATGGTACTGAAAATATTGCTTTCAATAAATTATACCAGCTTTCTTAAAATGATAGAGAATGTAATTTCACCTTTTATTCCTTCCTGACAGTTTTATATATTTTATATATATTTACCATCAGAGACCAAAAGGTGAAGCTACAATATGCTCAGGATTATTAACTCTCACTTCCTTTATCTTACCCAGGATGCTTTGTGTAGAAATGATTAATTGCTGGCATGTTCCTTGAGATTTTGATAAATGGCTTCTTTACTTCCAGCCATTTCTTTTCATTTCTTTCTCATGTGTCTATCTTAAATGGCCTAATTGCTCCCTGGACATTCTTTCTCTATTGATACCTCATTACTTCCTGTTTCCTGGCAATATATGAGGCAATTGTAATTGAGAATCTATATATTTAGTTATGATTATATGTGACAAAAATAGTAAAGAGAAATATTTTTCCCTCTTAAGGGCAAGAAGCTAAAGAATCAAGGGACTAGGAATGAAAAAAAGGAAAAAAAACCCCCAGAAATGTAAATGAATTGTCTTCTTCATATCTCATATATTAGCTTCTGATTCCCTCTGTATGATTGTTGACATTTTTGACAGAACATTGCCCCTGACACGGTAGCACATTATATTTTGAAATTACAATGGGTGCATCTACACGTGTCACAATGGAGCCATTGTTACTATGCCATCATTTAGTTCTTCCTTTTGGAAGTACTAAAAGACAGTGCAGTAACAGCCAGTACTGCGCCATGTGCACTGCGCATGGTTATTTTTAGGCACTCTGTTGCCATAGCGATGTGCTATAACTGGGGAGGGCGTCACTATGGTGACATAGCTGTGGCATCATGGGTTTTGCCCACAGAGGCTACGGCAATGTAGTGCTTTCCTATAGCAATGTAGCATCACGTGTAGATGTGCCCAATAAGTAGCGATATAACTTATCATTTCCAATATAAATGGAATTAGAATTCTCTGACCATAGCATCTTAAATGCACAGGGCACTAGATCCCAAACCCAAACTCAAGAGAGAAATCTTGACCCCATGGAAGTCAAGGTAAAACTCCTGTTGGCTTCTCTGGGACTCTTTCATACAATATGGAGTTTCAGTGTGCCATGTCTGAACAGCCCTCAAGACTAGTCAGTGTCAAATTTATTTCACTTTCCTTGTATAAACAAAACACAAACATCAATAATTTCCCTTCTACAACCTTTCTTTAATCACTGCTGCTCAGTAGAAACATGTGCAGAATGAAGGTTTGTTCTGTTTTTTTTAAGAAAAAACTTCTTTACAAGTTGAGTGCTGAGGGTTTGGAACAGGCTCTCCCAGAGGTGGTACAGTCATCCACCCTGGCGATCTTCAAAAAGTGTCTTGATGCCCACCTTGCTGGGGTCCTCTGAACCCAGCAGTGTTTCCTGCCCATGTGCAGGGGGACTGGACCTGATGATCTGTAAGGTCCTTTCCAGCCCCCAAAACTATGAAACTATATGTGCAACTCAGAAATCTGCTTCCAGGCATAGAGCGGATTCTCAACTGGTGCTGTGACAGGCAAAGTATGGGCATTATTCAGCCAGGAAACAATAACACAGCTTTGACTAGAGAAAAATTGGAAGTATCTACAGTGCTCTACTGCATGCAAAACAGTGACATTTAAGCCACAACTCTGCACATGAGGCAGTATGGAGTTGATAGATCTAGGAGGAGCACTCCTCAAGGTTGACCCTTTCACATGAGTTATGGGAATAAAATCATCTCTTTCCACTGGGACAGAGAAGACTGACTGCTGCCTGAGCTACTGCCGGCCTCTTTTAGTACCTTGCTCCACACCAAGTGGAGAGAAGTTTCCCTTTTCCCTCCATAATAATAAATTCCTAAATGTCTGCTTATGACAATAGGGACAAGTTATCTCACTGTAACAAAAGCTGAATGGGTACTCAAATTGCAGAAATTCTGCACTGGTAAAATATCCAAGAGTACTGTGCTTGACTAGTTTGGGCTATATCCTGCTCAAATGTTTGGCAAGGAATGGGAATCCAAAAACATTTAATGCTACATTTTAAAAATGACAGTGACAGATTGCTATTTGTCCAATAGCCTAGAAGAAAGTTGCTTCAGCTGTCAAAATCATCATCCATGAACATCCTGCAGGAGCAAGCAGAGCCAGGATGAGGAGTTACCCTCAAAGGAGTGCTTAAATCCCACACCAGGAAGATGGGAAACCCACATTTTAATCCCTCTTTCTCTCTATGGAACTTAGGCCAAGATCTCTCACTTCCCATGGAGTCACCAGAGTACTCAAGATTGCACTCAGTTCATCTCTCTTGCTAAAGAGTTAACACTAAGCATGCACACTTAAAGATCTATTCAAGCAGGAAGTAGAACACCCTTGGTTGCCCTACATGCGTATGTTAAGCATTAGGCTACAGAGTCATTCTTGTGCGTTCAAACCCACTTAGTCTCCTGGCAAAGACTATTTCTATAGGAAGGACTAAGACAGACACTCTCTGGACTACCCTATTGCCTGGTGGTCAAGGTAGTCTCCAGAAGTGGAGGGCTATTAGTGCATGCTGCTCCAAAAAGGAGCTGGGCTGCCCAGAGCTGTGCTGCAGCTGCCAACCAGGCTCCACGTGGCAGAATCGCTGCTGCAGCATCCCCGGGAGGCCACCAGGACCCCACATAATGCTGCTGGGGCCAGCGCAATGCTGGCCCCAGCCTCTCCTACCCCACTCAGGGTAACTTTCCACACACCAAAGCATAGGTGTTCCCCAGGGACAAGTAGCAGCGCTGCACCATGTGTGGAGGTGATCTTTGTGTTGGACTTAAATTTAGTTTTCCACAAGAAAAACAGCATGGAGTGCCAGTTCATCAGCAAGTTCCTTAGTATCAGTCAGGATGCTTGTGAATTCCTTCTCAAAATAATAGTGTGCAAAGAAATCCTTAAAGAGTTGTCTGATGCACAGTTTGTTCAATATACACTTCCAACTCCTAAAGCATTTTACTTGCAGTGTTAATATATATCTTGCCAAAGTACCACAGAGAACAAGTTTGTGGAGTTGCAGATTTGTGAGCCAGCAATCTAATATTGCTTCAAGATTTGTTTCTTTTGGGTTCCTTCAAGGTTGCACCTTTGGCAGTTACAGAAACAGCATTGTAGACTTCTGAAGCTTGCTGCAAAAATGCATGTGATCAATCAAATTTGCCTTTTCCACCTCATTTCACATAAGGGTTCTGGAAACAGATTGGTCACATGTTGGGGCATTACAGTCACAGTCAAGGGCAGGAGTGAGGCTGCAAAGAAGGTATGAATATTCTGAATTGCCTCAAGAACTCTCTCAGCTTCAGGGCAATATCATATTGCATCCCTGATTCTAAGATTGTGAGAATCCAAATTTCATGGGATAAAAAATAAAAGCCTCCCTTGTTAAGGCCCTGAACTCCACTATGCTTGCATATTGACTCCTTTAGTTGTAGCCTTGATCTCCCAAATCACCAGTACAATTCCAAGTTCTTGTAACTGTCCAAAGAGGGCTTTTGCCACCATAATAATTTGTTAGATTCAAAAATCCAACCAGACCTTTTTTGATTATAATGGTATGTTCTCTTGCCTCAATTTCTCCTTCAATATATCTGGCAGATATTGCCTTCTATTCTTGTTTGTTAATGTCTTGGCTAGTGTCAACAATAATAAAACAATACTTGGCAATTTTTAGGGCAGATATAATTTCCTTCTTGAACATGCTCCCAAAAAATTAGGAAATTTGTATTTGAATATTTTTGTCCAGGTGATGATCATAAACTTCCTCTTAGGTAATTTATTGAACATGTTCTTCAATAAGAAGGTCATATTTCTCAACAAACTCCACAAATTGAAGAAAATATGCATTCTCGGCTATACAGACTCCATCTGTTAAACATCATAGGAGAATGTTTTCCATTTCAAGCAGCCTGGTTAACTGAAAAAACCTTTCCAAAACAGATTGCTATATGTTTTGTTGCAGAATTGATTCATGATGGTTTTATTTATCTATTATAAATCTTGTTTCAGATAACTTTTAAGTCTTTGATAACTGTTCACTGTTCATGTTTTGACAGGATATTCAATATGTTTTTCTCACTCTTAAACACCGTTCCTGGTTAAAACACAACCTGTGGAGTTAAACAAGCTGCAACAGAACAGGAGCTGCTGACATAAAATAATGAAGTTAATCTTGCTTTCCATGTTCTACATCTGTAATGACATGAAAGATGGAGAACTGAGAATTTTCTTCTTAGCCAAAAAAAAAAATCCTTGTACCTTTGTTTGTACTGGCATAGAATTCACAAGCAAAAGACAAACTTTCTCATTGATTGTTAACTATTTGGCAGAATCTTTGAGAATCTCAGTTCTTAGCATTTCCTCTTCTGTACATAACCTCCCAATGCCTTGAATAATTGTGCAATTGCATTGAGTTGTTATTGCTCAAATATATCCATATCCAGAGATGGAGGTTTCTTACCAGTGACATTTTCCACACATTTTCTTGCTTTCAGACCTCTTAAAACTATCAGAGGAAGCAAAACTTAATATATTAAGACTGTTATTTTCAGAAGCACTGGTTGGACAAACATTTGTAAATACAATAAGCCAGTGCACTGACTGGAAGCTAAATAGATGTTTTCAGAAAATGGAAACTACTTGATAAGAGGCAAGGCATTTGTGGGTGATAACTTTTGTTGGAAAACTACGTGTTTGGGTTAGTTTTAGACAAGCTTTCTGAAAAAGGATGCCCTGAATTTGAAAGCTTGTCTAAAACTATGGCAACCAAGTACTTGGTCTAATAAGATATATTGCCCACAAAAATAGTTTCCTCTTGCATATTTCCCAGACCGTTATGGCTAAAATATCACTCCAAAGGCCTTTACTTTGTTTCACCTGATTGGCTTGTCTTTCATGATATTCAACTGCCAAAAAATAATTCAATTTCATAAAAGACAGTCACTATCCCTTTTAGATCTGCCATGATGATGTACACCACTTCTGAAGACTAATAATTAATGCACGCATACACAAAAACAAGCTAATTTTCAGCTTCAGAACAACTAAGTGTGATTTGATAAATCCAAACGGAAAGTGCCATGTCATTTCTTCTTGTGTTCTTCTCATAAATTAGATGTTTTTTCAGAATCGTGCAAAAGCGATGACTCTTTCCATTGCTGCAGCTAGGTACTCCTTCATACAGGTCTCACCAAGGAGTCGGCGAATGAGCACGCGCTCCATAATCTGCACTTCACCACTTGTTATATTCATGTCATTAGAGTAACCCTGTTTGATCATGTTTGTTTTTGATCTTCCAGTTTATGTATGCAAACTGGAAGATCAAAATCTTCAAATCATTTTTCAAATCATATTTGAGTTGCTTAGGATGAAATTTAGAGGCCTGGGAATCACCCTTCTAATTTTGGTACTGGGCTGGCATCTTTAAAATGGTAGCCATGACTAACAAGATGAAGAAATGTCTTGGTACCTATAAGGCCGATTTTGATTTTCTAAATGACTTTAAATAGGCATTGCAATAACCTACAAACTTTCTTTGTTTTTTTAGTAATGGCCCATTGTTTGGCAGCTCTAAGCCATTAAATGCAAAAAAACAACAATACTGACCATTTTTGGCAATACAATAAGACTATTTCTTTCAAGTGGAAGGTTTTATCATTTATTTCTTCAAGTCACATTTAATATTATTAATAACAAAGGTAAAAATGATTGTGGAACATATTTAAGTAAAATAAAATGCTTCAACTCAAATTTGAAATCAAGTCTGTGACATGGTGTACATTGGATATTCTTAATCTAGGTATTCCTCTGTATCACTATCTTCTTCAGATGACTGTAGAACAGTAGCTTTAATTGGCTCATCTGAATGTCCATTTTAATTGTTGACAGACAGTTTCACTCCAACTAGCAGTCCACTTTTAGTATGAATCACAAGTTTCAACACATCCTGCACCAACGTCCACCTAAAATTTGTTGGATCAAGAGTTTGTGCATGTTGTGTGCTTGAAGGCAGTGCTATTTGGAGGAGTCATAGTCCAAAGGAAGTCTTGCAGCATTGTAGTTTGCCATTTGCCACTATTTATATGCATGAGCAGTGGACAAACTGTCGTTCACAGCAGCATTTCCCAACCTTTTTTGCCCCATGGCACACTTACCTAAATAAAAAGCACTGTAGCACACTGGATGCAGAATGCGAGCAGGAGGATGGAGAGGGTGGTGTGTGGCCAGCCAGACACCAACAGGGAGGGGTGGCATGCAGCCAACTGAACGGCATTTTGGGCTGGAGCAACACCCCCTGCCTAGCTGGAGCCATGCTCCCCATCTGTCTGTGTCCACAGCAGCAGCAGGCAGGGGGTGTGGCTCCAGGCCAAAATGCTGCTGCACACCTGAACATGTCTCACGGTACACCAGTGTACCACAACACACCAGGTGGGAAACGCTGGCTTATAGGATCATTGTAAAGTATTCTGACAGTGAATAAAGTCAGTTTATTGAATAGATCTTCAGTGGCCTCTTCATTTTTTCCAAGTTGTTGCATAGTCTCCATGTACATCAGATCTTTTGAATGTAAGATTCACTTCATTGATGTCACTTTACCATGGCAAAAGAAACTTCCTCTGTGTCTACCCCAGTGAGTTCATAAACTCCAAGAGCAGCATACACTACATCATGATATGGAAATAATGAACAGCAGTAGTAGTATGATAGTGTGTCTCCTGGTTTATTCTTATACATGTACATATCTTGATCAGTCATGTGACTGATGTAGGAAGCAATAACCAAAGCATCAGTTTCTTCAAAATCAAAAAAGTGGTGCAGGAATTATTCATTTGAGCTGCATGGAAGAATATCCTTGTGTCAGTCTTACATAGAGATTTTAATACAAAGCACTCATCATGTTCTCCAAATTTTAAGTCATAGCAGACAAGATTCATTGTGAAGTACAGGCCATCACAATGGAAGTAAGGAAGCCATTCATTCAAGAGGAAACATAGTCTCATTTTGTTAGAATGCTTTGATAAAAATGAGCGCCAGAATGGTCCAGTAGGCATTTGCTGGTCAGTAGTAGGGTAGATGTTAGGAATAAACCTGAATGATTTTGAGCAAAGCTGCTGCTCATGCTGTTTTGTACTAGTCTTCAACAGGTTTTCATCATAAATATCATTAATAAAGTGAAATGCCATTGCTTGTGGGTATTGGCCAGCAACAAACTTGAAGAGTCTGAAGACATATTCAGACCACGTCTTACTTGGTGGGACTTTAGTCCATATCATTCCAACATCTGTTAATGCATGATAATGTGATGGTGGTGAGATCAACTGGAGATTCATCAGTGTTACAAACTTTGATTTGACAGGTTTGTGGAATGTCCCATCTGCTGTGAAGACTGAAAGGCTCACAGAAGTAATTCTGTATTGCATGATTTCTTCTAAAGTCATAGTAGTCGCCTTTCCACTGGTTAAAAAGTCAATGACTTGTTTCATTGCAGTACATTCAACCATTTTCCTACACTCTTGATTGCTCTTGGTTGCAGTTGTCTTTTTTGCAAAGGTCTTGCTTTTCCTTGTGGTGATAGTGTCATGTATTGACTGAGTTCTGGAATAAAGTCACTCTAGAATGGTTTTCTACCATGATATTATCCTCATCATGGGCTGTGTGGAGACTCTTCCTTACCTCTTCTGTTGATGGCTCTCCAGAGCAAAGGGAACAAAGAATTGATTGATTCAGATCCCATGCAATTGCATCCCATTTTCCAGAGCTGTCTTCACTGCATGAACAGCCTTGCAGTCCTTCTCCATTCTTGATGGACCCAGTTCTGGATGATGATACAAGGGCTGCTTGAAATGAACCACCTGTTTTAGTTGTTCCCTTAACTGCATAATAACTGGCCTACTGAGTATGTTGACTGCAACCATGGATAGATTCTTAGTAAATCTAATCTAGCCACTACTTCTTCTGTTCTTGGATTCTTTGTTCATGGTCATTTCAATGACCTGGTTTGGAGGCAGTTTACTGTAATTCTAGTCAATTTTATTCTAGTCAATAAAAATGAAAACATTGTAGCCATATGCACATTTTCATCTTCTCCCAATCTTTTCACTCATCAGTAATACAAGAACAGGTATCTTAGATAGTTGACATTTCCATAAACTGCTAACAGTGGAAGCATTGTACAGTAGGTCAATAAGGACTCTTCAAAATTCATTTAACTCCTCAGACAATGGTAATATTGAAAGAGGATTTCAACATCAATGATATGAGACAGAAAATACTTGGCCATAGCTGATTCGTGACTGAGCACTTCTTCAAACATTAAACCTACCGATTCCTGAAAAGCAGCTGAAATGAAGAATTCATCTTGTCCATTTTCTGTAATTACATCTACCAACTGTTTCAAGTGGTAAATTGCTTGAGGAATCCTGGAGGTATCTATGGATTAATATATGCAGTAAACCTTCTGTTACTAGTTTGTGGAGGCTCATCCTTCATAGATTCATAGATTCATAGATGCTAGGGTCGAAAGGGACCTTGTCGCAGGGCGCTAAGGTGCCTGCTCCTTTAAGGGGTGAAACTGCCTAGGGAGAGAGCCCTAGCAATCAGTCAGGAACCCCTCAGCTGCAAGTTACCATGGCAGCAGGAATGAGGGAATTAGCCCACACCTGCAGGTGGTCAGCTGACTGGAAGAGGCAGGGCCTGGGGTATACATAAACACCAGGCCCTGGGACCAGAGAGTCAGTTCCCTGCTAGTAGCCAAAGGGGAAGGAGCCTCCAGGGAGGAATTGGCCACAGATGCTGCAGCTGCCTGGTATGTGGCACTTAGGGCTAATGGGGATCCAGGAGCTCACCAGGTACCCTTGACTACTAGGCACTTAGTGCCAGGGAAGAAGTTTGACTCTTTTAAAGGGGCAGAGCACACCCTGAACTTTTTGTGTTGTTATAGCCCAGGGGCTCATATTTTGGTTGCTGTCTTAAAACTCCAGTGGATTGGGCTGAGACCAGTGTGGGTGCAGTATTTGGGGAGCACAGACCCTGACACCAATGTGGGCACAGTATTTGGGGAGCACAGACCCCAGCAGCAGTGTGGGCACAGTATTCGGGGAGCACAGACCCCAGCGGCAGTGTAGGTGCAGCATTCAGGGAGCACAGACCCCAGCAGCAGTGTAGGTGCAGCATTTGGGGAGCACAGACCCCAGCACCAGTGTGGGCACAGTGTTCGGGGGGCACAGACCCCTTTGCCAGTGTGCGTACAGAGAGAGAGAGAGAGACAGGGCTGCAGAGAGCCCAGAGCTGAAGGGTGCAGAGAGAGAAAGCTGTGAAGAGCACAGCGCCGAGGGGTGCAGAGAGAGAGACAGGGCTATGGAGAGCCCAGTGAAAACCAGAGGCCAAGTGAAGCTAAAGCCTCGGAGGGACACTGTGTGAATGCCATCTGTGAGGTTTGGGGTGTGGTAAAGGGGCAGTTTGGAGCCACACATCTAGCCCATAAGGCTGAGGGTGTCCCGAGAGACATCCATTTTGGAGTGGGACCCAAAAGGGGTCCGAGAACCCACAGGGTTCAGTGGGGTCCATCAGAACTGTGTCCAAACAAACTTGAGGGCAGCCCCACTATTTATTATAGTTACACCAAGACATGGCAGGAAAGAAAGAGGGCGCCCATTAGGCAGAATTGGCACAGTCAAGGAGTCCTAGGGGTATCATGGCCATCCTTGGGGACCCCATACCATGACAGACCTCAACAGATCATCAAGTCCAATCCCCTGCCTAGGCAGGAAAGAGTGCTGGAGTCAGATGACCCCAGCCAGATGCTTATCCAGCCTTCCCTTGAAGACCCCCAAGGTAGGGGAGAGCACCACCTCTCTTGGAAGCCCATTCCATATTTTGGCCACCCTTACCATGAAGAAGTTTTTCCTAATATGTAGCCTAAATCTACTCTCTGTCAGTTTGTGACCAGTGTTCCTTGTTACGCCAGTAGGTGCCCTGGTGAACAGAGCATCTCTGACCCCTTGCTGCACCCCCCCTAATGAATTTGTAGGTGACTACGAGATCACTTGTCAGCCTGCTCTTGTGGAAGCTGAAGAGGTCCAGGTCCCTCAGTCTCTCCTCATAGGGCTTGTCCTGTAAGCCCTTAACCATACGAGTGGCTCTCCTCTGGGCCCTCTTGAGTCTATCAACATCCTTCTTGAAGTATGGCGCCCAAAACTGAACGCAGTCAGTCCAATGCAACTGCAGTCTGACCAATGCCACATAGAGGGGAAGTATCACTTCTTGGGGTCTATCTGTCATACATCTGCTGATGCATGATAAAGTGTAATTAGCTTTGCTGATGATTTCATCACACTGACGACTCATGTTCATCTTGGAGTCCACTATGACTCCAAGATCCCTTTCTGCTTCTGTGCTGCTGAGAGGGCCACTTCCCAACCAGTAGGTGTGCTGGATATTTTTGCACCCTAGATACAGCACTCTGCACTTGTCCTTGTTGTACTGCATCCTATTGTGTACTGCCCACTTTTCTAACCTGTCCAGGTCTGCCTGCAATTGTTCCATAGATTCATAGATGCTAGGGTCGGAAGGGACCTGAATAGATCATCGAGTCTGACCCCCTGCATAGGCAGGAAAGAGTGCTGGGTTTAGATGACCCCAGCTAGATGCCTATCTAACCTCCTCTTGAAGACCCCCAGGGTAGGGGAGAGCACCACCTCCCTTGGGAGCCCGTTCCAGACCTTGGCCACTCTAACTGTGAAGAAGTTCTTCCTAATGTCCAGTCTAAATCTGCTCTCTGC
Source organism: Alligator mississippiensis (assembly GCF_030867095.1). Classification (NCBI taxonomy): domain Eukaryota; kingdom Metazoa; phylum Chordata; order Crocodylia; family Alligatoridae; genus Alligator; species Alligator mississippiensis. Next base: position 217,711,684 of record NC_081824.1, on the reverse strand, counting down.
TAGCTTGTGGCCATTATTTCTTGTAACCCCCGGGGTCGCCTTGGTGAGTAAAGCCTCACCAATTCCCTTCTGTGCCCCCATGATGAACTTATAGGCAGCCACAAGGTCGCCTCTCAACCTTCTCTTGTGGAGGCTGAAGAGGTCCAGGTGCCCTAGTCTCTCCTCATAGGGCTTGGCCTGCAAGCCCTTAACCATATGAGTGGCCCTTCTCTGGACCCTCTCCAGGTTATCCACATCCCTCTTGAAGTGCGGCGCCCAAAACTGCACGCAGTATTCCAACTGCGGTCTGACCAGCGCCCGATAGAGGGGAATTATCACCTCCTTGGAGCTGTTCGTCATGCATCTGCTGATGCACGATAAAGTGCCATTAGCTTTTCTGATGACTTCATCACACTGACAACTCATGTTCATCTTGGAGTCCACTAGGACTCCAAGATCCCTCTCTGCCTCTGTGCCTCCAAGCAGGTTATTTCCCAGGCAGTAGGTATGCTGGACATTTTTCCTCCCTAGGTGTAGCATTTTGCTTTTCTGCTTGTTGAATTGCATTCTGTTGTTTTCTGCCTATATGTCCAACCTGTCCAGGTCTGCTTGTAGTTGTTCCCTGCCCTCCGGAGTGTCCACTTCTCCCCACAGTTTTGTGTCATCCGCAAACTTGGACAGAGTACACTTCACTCCCTCGTCCAAGTCGCTGATGAAGACATTGAAGAGTATTGGTCCAAGGATTGAGCCCTGCGGGACACCACCGCCCACACCCTTTCAGGTCGACACCGGCCCATCCACTACGACTCTCTGGGTGCGACCCTCCAGCCAATTTGCCACCCACCGGACTGTGTAGTCATCCAAGTCACAGCCTCTTAATTTGTTCACCAGTATGGGGTGGGATACCGTATCGAAGACCTTCCTGAAGTCTAAGTAAACCACGTCACCCCCTACTCCTGCGTCCAGGTGTTTTGTAATCTGGTCATAAAAAGAGACTAGATTAGTCAGGCATGATCTACCTGCTACGAACCCATGCTGGTTTCCCCTCAGCATAATACCTACCCTCCGGAGTGTGTACTTCACCCCACAATTTAGTATCGTCCAGAAACTTGGACAGAGTACACTTCACACCCACATCCAAATCACTGATGAAGATATTGAAGAGTACAGGTGCAAGGACCAAACCCTGCAGGACCCCACTATCCACATCCTTCCAGGTCAATACTAACCCATCTACTATCACTCTCTGGGTGTGACCACAAAGCCAATTTGACCCACTGGACTGTGTAATCATCTAAGTCACAGCCTCTTAATTTATTTATGAGAATAGGATGAGATACCATATCAAAAGCCTTGCTAAAATCCAAGAAAACGACATCCATCTCTACTCCCATGTGTAAGCATTTTGTGACCCTGTCATAGACAAAAATGTACCTGTCTGGCTTCGAACATTCGGTCACGTGTAGCCTTGGTCCGGGCGGCCAGTAGCGGATGTCCTACGGTCTCTTGTAGGCCAGTGGGCAGATGTTTATCACCTGGGTGGCCTCCCCCAATCTCACCTGCTATGACTTTGAATGTTATAACAGTGGGGGGGGGAGGGGCAACCACCCAGGGCTCCTCTGTGGGGGGGAGTCCACCCGGCGGTCATCCGTGGGGCTCCACCTCCCCTACACCTCAATCTCATGCCAACCTCCAGTGGGTCACCAGATCTTCCCAGCTGTACCCTTGATGATGGTTGTATCTCTGGAACTCAATGGCCTTCATAGCCCTATCATGCCTTAGGCCCTGCCTCCTGGGATAACTCACTCGGTTAGCCATAGGGCTTCAGAAATCACTCCCTCCTGTCTCAAGGCAGTCCCTGCCCAGGACTCTAAGTTTAATCTGCGCTCAAAATAAAAGATGGAGGACAAAGGAAAATACGATACAGAGCTATCCTGCCTGCATCGCCTACCTCTCAACCCCTCCAAAAGGGGGAAACTAAAAAGAAAACCAACACAAACTAAGTCAGGAAGGACCTGTCCGGTCCCTTCCCCAGCCCTTCTGCTAGGGTAACAGAGCAACCTTTGCTCCCTATGATCCCACTGGGGTTTGGCCCATCATATGGTCAGGGTAGATGGCAGCCCTTCGCCTTGGGTCATTTCTCCCCTCACTCTACCACAGGCGGTATGTGACACTGTCTTTCTCCACTGTCGGAAACGTCCCGCTTCTGGCGTCCTGTGATAGCTCCACAAGTGCTTGGCTGCTTCTTATGTTATGAACCGGCACCCAGCCTCTTGTCGTTCTGCCCCGCAGCTCCCCTTGCTGCTCCCTTCTGTTTCCACCTGGAGGGGGAGCCTCCTTTGCCTCCCACGTTCCCCCACACTCCCACCTCTGTTGGTGTAGAGAGCCTCTTCTGGCTCTCCCATCCCCCCAACTTTCCTGTCTTTGGCAGTGTGGAGAGCCTCCTCTGGCTCCCCTGGCTCCTCTCCATGCTGTTCCCCACTGGTGCAGAGAGCCCCTGCCGGCTCTCTCTCCCTCCGGGTATCCCGGATGGCATCCAGCCTCGGAATCTTCCCCGACTCTGTTCCCCTCCATCTGCCATCTTCCCCGGTGGTCCATCTTATCCCTGCCAGCCAGTGATTGCCGATGATGTCACCGGCCGGTTTCAGCCGGATAAAGGCGCGGCTTATGACTCGCGCAGATTTCCTTTCTTGCTCCAGCTGCGCTGCAGGTCCTGCTGACGGTAAGTATTTTCCTCGAGTTATTCTAGTATTTTTTTCTCTTTTAACACATGATCCCCACCCCAGGGGGTCCATGCTCATTGTTTGGGGTTCTTTCCACCCCTCTCCCCTGGGACACAAAACCAGATTGGTCAAGCACGATCTGCCTGCTACAAATCTATGCTGGTTGGTTTTCTGCATTATTTTTCCTGCTGGAATCCCACAGATATAATCCTTCATAATCTTTTCAAAGACCATTCCAAGGATGAAAGTGAGACTGATTGGCCTATAATTACTCGGATCCTCCTTCCTCCCTTTCTTGAAAATAGGGACTACATTGGCCCTTTTCCAGTCCTCTGGGGCCTGACCCGAACACCATGGGCACTCAAACAACCATGCCAGTAGTTCTGCTATGACACTGGCCAATTCCTACTGTGACCGCTGACTGGGAGAATCATCCCTCCTTGTAATGGTTACCTGAAAACATTCTATGTGCACTGTCTGCAGCCACAACCCCTGCAGCAACAGCTAATCCTTCAAGACTACTGTAATAAGACATTTCTGAGAGCATTGAGACAAAACATTTCTGTGTGAAACTCAACAAGTATCCCTTTCACATGAGACCATCTCTTCTCATCTTCACAAAGGAACTCTTCAATATATCTATACACTGCTTGATCTTCAACCAACTGAATCACTGGCATCTTCTTCAGATCAGCAATTTTTTTGGCACCAATCCATCACACCTCTAGTAACTTCTTTGCTTGGAGGTTGTGCATAACATTGAACGTTGTATGTTTCCCACTTCGTGACATTGCTTCAAGAGATCAATGATATCCAGTAAATGCTGGAACCAGTCGACATGGTTGAATCACTCAGAGAAATTCATGGGTGATTAGCTGCTGCACCAGTATTCCCTCAGAACTAACCTCCAATCCTCATGGTTGCAGGTGAGCACGTAATTTGCCACTCCCGTAATTTTCTAAACGTGGACTGCCAGATGGAGAGAAACTGCATCTAAACAATGAAAATGGACATTCAGATGAGTGTGACAACTGTATGTGTTGTAGGGCTTGCTACCACTGCCCTGAGCTCATCTGCCTACGGATGGCGACAGGGTGGACCTCAGCTTTGGATCACCTGGACTGCCAGGAAGTTGTTCTTATGTTTTCTCACCTGCCTCAACTTCCCAGGAGGCGTTGCCCATGGTGATCCTGCCTGGTCTCAATCCCTGTTTCTTCTGTGGGGCTCCAAACCTCCCCTTTACCCCAGCCTAGCCTCTCCAGATGGTACTCACAAAATCCTTCTGCAGCCAGGTCGCAGTGCTGCCTGTTCTGGTATTGTTTGGCCCTCTACCTCCAGGGTGAACTTTTGGTCTCAATTAGGTACCCCTTCCAGGGGTGGTCTTGGCCCGTGCTCAAATCTCAAAAGAAAAGGCAAAAAAAAACCCAAGGAAAACTCCGGCTGCTCTCAGCCTCCTTGTCAGGCTCAGTCTATGTCCCCTTTTACCCAGGATCAGGTTCTCAAAATCCCAACCGCAACAATCAAGAAAATCCGTTAGTCCAGTCTTTGTTATGCGCCGGCCTGCCCTGCTCCCCTATGAATGTTCACAGTCTCCTTGGGGTCTCCCCCATGTGCAGGGAGGCTCTACCTGTAACTGTAGTTTTGCTCAGGCCCCTCCTGCAGATCTTCTATTGACACTTTGCTCTGGATACTATCACAGACCTTGTAGATTCCCTCTCTCTGGATACTCAGTTAAGGCTCCACTCTGGAGATTATCACCAGTCGCGTATGTGCAGGCCTCCACCTGCCTCCTGCTCAGGGTCACTCCCTCAACATTTCTCTGGTGAGTTCCACATCCCTTGCCTGCTGAGACACTCAGCTGCTCCTCTCTCCCTGTGGCCTGCAGGGAACGGACCCCTCTCTACCCCTTTCTGGGGCTAGACATACCTATGGGCAGCTTCTGTCCTCCAATCCTGAGCCAGATGCTGCTCCGGAAGTGTGGTGAGTATTTTACTTCCCTTCTGGTCTCCAGCTGCAGCCCTGCCGGCCCTCCATGCTGTGAGTTTTGTCTCACTCCTTCACATACCCCACCCCCTTAAGACGCCATCAGGTGCTCATCTTTGTTCATAAGGGGAATTTTCTTCCTGGACTGTCACCTACTCTCCTGATGCCTGCTGTGTTTCAAGGGAGTCCCCTGAGTGGCAATGAGAAAGAAAATCAGCCACCACATTGTCTTTGCCTGGTCGATATTCAACTGTAAACTGAAATGGCTGCAAAGCCAAGGCCCACCTTGTTATGTGTGTATTGTCTGTCTTGGTGGATTTCAGCCATTTCAGTGGTGTGTGATCTGTTATAACTGTGAATTCCCACCCCAACAGGTAGTACCGAAAATACTCCACACCCCACTTTACCGCTAGACACTCCCTTTCTACTGCATTGTACCTTCTTTCATGGTCGTTTAATCTCCTACTGGCGTAGACTATTGATCTTTCTTGTCCCTTAATCCTTTGGGAAAGCACAGCTTCTAACACCTGTCCCGAGGCATCTACCTGAAGGATGAAGGGCAGTTCAAAATTTGGTGTGTGTAGTATAACATCCTTAGTTAAAGCCTGCTTAACTGCCTCAAAGGCTCATTGCTGTACCTCTGTCCACCATATGGGGCCATTCCCCTTACCCTTTATCATGTTAGTAAGTGGGGCTGCTAATTCTGCAAATTTCAGCATACATTTTTGATAATATCCTGCTAAACTGAGAAAACCTCTCATTTGTCTCTTGGTTCAAGGGACCTGATAATTAAAAGTTATCTCAGCCTTATCCACTAATGGCTTGATCCATCCTTGCCCCACATGGGAACCCAAATAATCCATTTCGCACTGTTCTAACACACATTTCCTAGGATTCACCCTCAATCCCAATCGCTTTAAATCCTGCAAAACTGCCTGGACAGCTGTTAGATATTGCTCCCAGGTCTTGGTATATACGACTATATCATCAATATATGCAACAGCATAATACGTGATGAGGGGTTAGTAACCAGTCCATCAGCCTTTGAAATGTTGCAGCTGCACCATTTAAGCCAAAAGGCATTCTACAGGACTCATAGAATCCCCATGGCATTCTGATTGCTGTTTTAGCTTGATCTTCTGGTTTTACCAGAATCTGCCAATATCCTTTGGCTAGATCAAAGGTGAAGATAAATTTGGACTGCCCTATTCTTTCCAGCAGTTCCCCAACTGATGGCTTGGGAAATGTGTCAAACTGGGTGATGGCATTAAGCTTACGATATACACAAGCGGAGCGACCCATCCTTTTTGGGGACAGTCACTATAGGGCTTCTCCATGGACTTCTGGAGGGCTTAATTAGGATGAGGTAGGAAAGCATTTTTCCTACCTCATCCTTTACTGCCTGATAATGGTGGTGTGGTATCCTTCTCCATCTTTCCCACATGATAGCCTCTTCTGGTGTTTTGATTCCATGCATCCCTTGTTCTTCCTGGAACTTCACTGAATGCATCGGCAAATTTCTTTAGTACTTGGTTTAGCTGTCTTAGCTGCCTCTCCATCAAGCTAGATCCTGTAGCTATTGCCTCAAAGTTGAACCTGTCTACTCCCACATCTCCCAACTCCCTTCCAAACTCCTCTTTCTCTGGGATAGGAGTGGCCAACAATCCCTCAGGTTCCTGCCACAACTTTAACAGGTTAACATGAAATATCTGCCTGTCTCTCTGATGTCCCAGCTGTAATACTTCATAATCTACCAGACCAACCCAGCGTACTATCTGGAATGGCCCCTGCCAACAGGTCAGAAACTTACTAGTTGAACTGGGTAACAGGACTGTTATTGTGTTGCCAAAGAAGTGGTCAATATTGATGAGTTTTGCATTTAAAGGCTTAGAGCTGCCAAACAATGGGCCATTACTCATTAAAAAACAAAGGAAGTTCGTAAGTTATTATAATACCTATTTAAAGTCATTTATAAAATCAAAATTGGTTTCACAAGTACTGAAATATTGACATTTATTCATCTTGTTATTCATGGCTGCCAATTTTAGAGATCATGACCAAACACCAACATTAGAAAAGTGACTCTCCCCAGGCTAAATTTCATCCTAAGCAAGTAAAAACATATTTGAAGTCATAAAAAAGTTCCCCTAAAAAACACATGGACTTTATATATATGACTGAACTATTGAAGATAGTAGGCTAATTGTGTTATGCATAGTGATTTCTTTAGATTAGGTAACATTATGTTTTTAAGGCTGATGAATATTTTGTAAAGAGTAGTGTTACAATGCATTCCTTCCCATTCCTGAGCCAAAAAACCCCCAAACAAACCATATGACAGGCCAAAAAAATACTAAATATGTAATGTTTGTATTTTTCTCTGAAGCCAAATGGTCAAAACACTTACCTTTTACTTTGCTCTTATTACAAAATGTTGAGAATTAGCAATGCTCTTTGTGTTTGCCTTTTTGTTCTGTTTTCCTCCTACTTTCTAACCTTTTATGTGTCTAGCTAGCTTACCCACTGAGTCTCTCACAATTGAGCTGAATAGATTTTCAAAAGCATTTGGTGTTGGAACTTGAATGCATTTGAAGATCCCACTCTATATCTGGATTCATGATAAATGGATGATGTTTGGGGAAAGTTCCTAATTGTAATGGATAGCTCTTAGTTTAAAAAAGGAGCAACTGCAGCAATAGCTGTGCAGAAGCTCTTATGAAACACCAGGTTTTTTTTAATGGAAATTTCCATATCGGATAAGATTGGATAATTCAGGTTTGCACGGTGCACTGGAAACTTAAGCTGCTTTCTATGTGATGACCTGTGGTACTCTTCTCTCAGTTAAATTTAGTGTGGCCACATGCAGTTTCATTCTGATAGCTGCAGTCATTTCCTTTTTCTAAGCATTTAACTGAATTTGTGACTTAAGACACTGTGGTTACATGGGATTTATCCAGTCAGAGTTTATAAACTATTCAGTTAGCACATCTATACGTGAATTTTAATGCACAGCAGCCTATTTTACTGCACATTAGAGTGTCAGAGCAAAAACCATGCTACTACATTAATGCACAGTAAAATTAAGCTACTATACATTAAGCATTACTAAAAAAGTGTGCACTTTCACTACTGCACATTAGAGAAGCCTAATGCACATGTAGTAAGTACCTCACATTAGAGGTACTAAATTTAATGCTCAGTAGCAAAAGCACATTAATGAATGTGTAGACACACCCGGTATCAAGCATATTGCTCACATCTCTTTATCTGGCTGTGTGCACTCTGCTTAACACAGCAGCACTCGCACCACTGCACCCTAGAGTTTTGGGGCATTTATATGCATACATCTGTCTGCTCCAATGTACTGGAGATCCAGTGCGTCGGAGCAGACTCGATTAATCTATGTGACCAGCTCTGCGTCACATTCATTTGCATAAACAGCGAAATGTGCATCAGCACTGAGAAAATAGCATCAATGAACTTTGGAACTAAAACACCTTCAATCTGTTTTTGTTCAAAAGCGCACCATCACCCTTTTCTCAGTGCTGACTCGCATTTTGCCATTTATACAAATGCATGCACAACAGCACTGGGTGTTTTAAAAGCACCTGGCGTTGTGGCACAAACATGTGTACAAATGCCCTTTATGTCTAATAAGAGTACTGCCCGAAGTCTTCAAAGGTTTATAGTTTTTATTCAGAAAGTACTTGGTTAATGTTACCCTCACTGTACAGTACTCTGCAGCATGTAGGCTTAGTGATCTCAATACCATGGTTTATGGAAACAGGTTGTTGTTAGGTACAAAGGGCATAAAAATCTCAATAGATACAATGAAAACAATCAGAATTCAGTCATTCTGTATCTAGTTACTTTGGGCCCAGTCCTCTTATCTTTACTCATATCAAAGTCCTATTGAAGCTAAATGGAGCTTTCTTCCTACTGCATGCAACTACATGTGACGCTACATCACTGTAGCAACATGATACAGTGATGTAGCATCCACAGATGTCTACATGCGACCAGGTGCTATTTCACCATAGTGGCATGCTGTCCCATTATAGCGCACTCCTACTGCGAAGTAGTTGCTAAAAATAACTGTGTGCTGCATGTACAGCACAGTATGGGCTGTTAAAGGAAGTATTAAAGCACGGTGCAGTAACAACATCACTGTAGGGCAACGTGTAGACACGCCCAGTAAGGACTACAGAATTCAGTTCCTTTACCTCCTTTCTCTAACATTTTCTCCAGGTTTCTGTTTTCTGACTGTCTCCTTTCTCATTGCCACATATTGTTCAGAACAAACGACACAGATGAAGTGCCTTGAAACAAAGTAAGACCATGATGCAGCAAGCTGTGGAGCTTGTGCTTGACTGTCGGTATGTGAGCAGTTGCACGGAAGTGAAAAAATAGTATGCACACTTATGGTAAAGCATTACAGTTGCTGTGGAAAGTTCACAAAACATTTTTAATGAAAAAATGCAAACCCTTCAAATCCAAAACTATTGGCAAGAAAGGGACAGTTTAAAAAAAATTCTTTTTTTCTAAAAACTTTTTAACAAGAGTTTTGAAATTGTCAAGATGTTTTATTTTGCCACTTTTCAACAAAAAACAAAAACTGGTTTTCTGACCTGAAATTCCTTTTTTGGTTTTGACATTTAAGTGAATTGGGAAAATAAAAGGTTAAAATCAAAACCAGGTGCTTTAAAATACACGGAACAAAACATTTTGGTTGTCCTCAACAGGGTTTTTTTATATTGAATTAGTGATTTTTTTTTTGAGAAGCAGGGATTTCTTAAGGTGGTATCTTTTACTAAACCACCTGCATAGTCAGGACAGAGTTAGACAGGACATTCTTCATCAGGTCTGAGCAACAGAAGCTAGCACAGCATAGTAAAAACAGGTGGAAGAGAGAGGAAAGAAATTCCCAGACGAATTTTTTTTTGAAGCAAAAAATGGTGTGACACAGGACTGCCACTTCCCAGTCTAAGCTATGGCAAGTATTAGCTAAAGTAGAAGCTAATACAGCAACTGTTCTCCAAATATACCCTCTTCCTTTTTGATTTTCAGAAGAGACAATGTGTTTAATAGGATTTCAATGACACATGATCTTTACAACAAATAAGGGTGTAACAGGGTCCTGACTGAAACCCTGTTACCTAAGAGATTTGGCAGCTGTAAGTGATTATTGCCCAGTGGAAGGAGGAGACGCCCCATGCCCATCATGAGCCAATGGGACTCAGGGCCGGGGGATATGAGGAGGAGGAGGTTGGAGGAAGGGTGCCTTCGGGCATCACCAGTGAAAGAGACGCCATCAAGGACCCCCCGCTAAGAAGGATCCGGAGGAAGGATCCCAGGCACAAAGGACAACATGGGTTAAGTGATGACAGAACCCAGGACTGTTAACTCATTCCCCACTACACACCTGGAGTCCATGGCAGCGGCGGTGAGTCAGAGGGAAATGGAGCCACAGCACGGGGAAAAGCCGAGGCTTCACGCTGGGATGCAGCGAAGCAACAAAGGAGCCAAAGAGTGGTGGAGGTCATCCACCCAGCCCCTTAAGTGACCAGGACCCAGCACCACTAACTTGAATGAGAAAGGGGAGTTGGGGTAGAGGGCAGATAAACGTCCGGATCCACACGCCAGCACAGAGCATGGCAGGAGAAACCGGGTGCCGCCCGCAATAGGCCGCTAATAAGATAATTAGCAGCGGGAAGTTAAGACATTCCTCAAACACTTACTAGTACAATTAAGTTGGCAGGGACTCTCCTGGGAGTGCAGGGGTGATCCCGGGGATGACTCAGACAAACTGCTGCCCCTCCGGGCTTTCCTATAAGAGACCAAGTAATAAAAGCACCTCACTTGTAGTTCGACCAAGTGTGGTCCTTCCACGGGTACTAACCAGGGCAACATCTCTTCCCCCCCTATTTCTTTATTAGATCAAAGTCGTGGCCGTCGAGAATCAAAGGGATTTAGGTGGTACCCTGCGTGGACACGCTAACAAAGGGGAAAGCACTTATTTTAAAAATGGACATACAATCTATCAACTAAAAATGACTCTGAAACAGATCTCCTAATTATGTTCAGTAGTGATTTACTGCAACATTGCAAGAAGCCTGTTTGACAAACTCAGCTTCTTCCACAGAGAAGATGATCAGTGCTTAAAGTTGGATTATGATCTGGGAAGTGATTTTACATAAATGCCATTGTGGAGTTTATCTTGAGAATGTCAAGGAAATGTCAACTTCAGCAAACTTGGGGAATGGGTGGTCAGGCTCCCCTGGGAAGCAAGTCTGAGGTTAGGCAAAAGGAGTAAATCTGGCTATACTATATGGATCCCTTTTAAAGGTGTAGAAGGGACAGAAGATAGAGTCCCATTCTTCTGGAGATATGACAGAAGAATGGAAGTGCTAGCCTGTGTAGACAGAAAATCTCTTCCATGAGTGGAAACTCAAAAAGGGAACTTCTAATAAGTTGAAGCTTGGTCACAGAACTAGGGAAAAGTATAAGAATATTGCATAGGGATACAAAGAGAAAATTAGGAAAGTCAAGGCACAATTTGACATGCAACTGGCAAGGAACATAAAGGCAATAGAAAGGGATGCCACAAGTTTATCAAAAGTAAGAGGAAAACCAAAGAAATCATAGGTCCCTTACAGAATGCAGATAGCAATCTAGTTATAGATGATACAGAGAAGGCTAAAGTATTTAATGCCTTTTTTGTTTCAGTCATCATAAACATGGGCAGCTACCACATAACAAGTGCAGTTGGCAGCAAAGATAGGAAAGAAGACAAATAGCCTAGAGTAATGGCAGCACAGGTTAAAAATTACTTAGACAAGCTAGAGGGTGTAGGTTGTAGCTGTATTGGTCTAAGAACATAGGTAGACAAAGTTTTTTGGGTGAATCTGATATCTTTTATTAAAGTTGATCTAATAAAAGATATCAGATTCACCCAAGAACCTTATCTGCCTAAGACAAGGTAGTTGCTTTCAAATCATCAGGGTGAGATGGGGATGTGCTCTCAGATACTGAAAGAATTGGCTGAGATAATTTCAGAGCCATTAGATATCCCCTTTGAGAATCTGTGGAGTTTGGATGAGATCCAGATGACTGGAAAAGAGCAAATATAGTGCCCATCTTTAAGAAAGGGAAGAAGGAGTATGTGGGGAATTACAGACCAGTCAGCCTAACCTCAATAGCTGGAAAGATCATGGAGCAGGTCAGCAGAGAATCTGTTGTGAATTACTAGAGGAGAACAAGGTGATCAGGAACAGCCAGCCCAGATTCAGCAAGAACAAACCATGCCTGACCAACCTGATTTTCTTGATAAAGGCTCTGTGGAATGTGGGGAGAGAAGTGGGTATCACGAAAGTACTGTAAGGTGGATACTTAACTAGCTGGATCATTGTGTTTAAAAGAAGCCATCAACAGCTCAATGTATAATAAGGAGGAGGTATCAAGTAGGGTTCCCCAGAGGTTTGTCTTGGGTCTGGCACAGAGATACTCCATGGAAGATCCTACTGAGATTTGGATGCCCACAAAAATTTGTTACCATGATTAGACTTCTTCGTGATAACATAACAACAACCGAACTAAGCAATGGCTCAGAAATGGATCCCTTCACATTTAAAATTGGAGTCAAGCAAGGGTGTCTGATTCCATTGATACTTTTTCTATCTATATCACTGCTGTTCTACATCTCAGTGCTGATTAACTTCTATCTGGAGTCACGATCTGATATCTCATGGATAGGAATCTCTTTAACATCAACTGGTTATGTTCCAAATTCAAGATAACCAAAAACTCCATTACTGATCTTCAGTATGCTGCCAATCTTGTCATGTGTGCCTACTCAGCTGAAGAGTCCCATGTCATTCTTGACTGCTTCTGTGCAGTATATGACATTCTTGGACTCACTGGGTGCATCTACACATTCATTAATGTGCCATAATTACTGCACATTAAGTTTAGTACTTGGATAATCAAGTACTAAATGCACAGTAACGCGCTACTGTGCAGTAGCACCAGCATACAGGTTTTTGGGGATGCTAACTGTGCAGTAGCTGAATACTACTGCACAGTAGTATATTAACATGGGTTTTGCCTGGCACATTACTGCACAGTGTTATTAGCCTACTGCGCAATTAGCATCTTGTGTAGATGCACCCACTGTCTACTTGACAAAAAAAAAAGGACACTTTACTGACCAACCCCACATATTATAATTAGAGGGCAGGCCTTGGAGATTGTTGAGCATTTCCTCTACCTGGATAGTCATCTTTCCCAAAAAGCTAACATAGAAGATGATATTCAACACCAAATAAAATCTGCCAATGCTGCCTTTGGAGATCTCCACAACTGTGTCTTTGATATTCATGACATCAGGACCCAAACCAAACGGCTTGTCTACCAGGTTGTTGTCATCTCTACCCTATTATATGAGTGTGAAATCCGGACAACGTATCTGAAACACCTGAAAGCCTTGGAATGTTACCATCAGTGATGTCTTTGGAAAATCTGCCATATCAACTGGAAAGATAGAAGAACAAATGCCATCATTCTGGCTCAAGCAAACATCATCAGCACTGAAGCCATTTTTATATAGCACCTGCTCCTGCATAGCACCTGCTCCATATTTATACAGCACCTGCTACCAGCAGCCTCATGCAGTGTTGCTGTGGCTGCTGCCAAGGCCTGGGTAGTGTGTGGCAGCCCCAGAAGGCTGCTGGTGGCATAGGGGAGGCACCATGCAGCCATGCAGTGCAAGCTGGCAAAGCCTGGTGGAGGGGAATCACAGAAAGGCCACTCCCAGCTGGATCCAGCCTCTTCCCAGACACAGACCTCTGCACTGCAGGATTGGGTGCATATGTGTGTGTGTGTGTGTATGTTCATGGGAGTGTGTATGTGTGTCTGCACACACACCCATGTGCATGTGTGTGTGGCATCCCCCATCCTGGATTGGATAAGATGTGTTTTAAGTAGAGGTGCACTGATACATCATCCCCATATTGAATCAATACCAATATGAGGAAAACTGACAGTATTTGTAATCAGCTTTTTTTGGCTAATGTGGCCAATAATGTGGCTGATAAATGCCCTATGCATGCGTGCAGCCTCAGCACAGCATGCAGGTGGCCAGGAGCACTGCCCAGCAGCATGGAGAGCAACCAGGTCTAGCTGGTAAGTCTGTTGCAAGGGAAGGGGCATGGGGGGTTGGCATATCTAGGCCCCAGCAGTGAGGGAGGGAGTGGGGCTAGGACAGGGGCAGGGAAATGTGCTGCACAGCTGGGGCAGGGTGCGAGATGGAGCCACGAGCAGCTTGTCTGGGAGGTGTGGGGAGGGGGTGGCAGCCGAACTCCCTGCTGGGATGAGCCCAGTACTACCCCCAGCCTCAGCTCACTCCTGGCCAAACTCCCGCCTCTGCCTGTGGTGACTCAGGCTGGGGAGCAGAGAGATGGGGCCAACCCAGCTGGGCTGGAGCAGAGAGCCTAGCCCAGAGAGCATGCTGGGATGCTGGGGAACTCTGGTTTAAGTTAAACCAGGAAGGGGTCTCAGATAGACATTGCATAAACCTGTTTGAGCCAAATCAGTTAAGTCTGTTACTACATTCAACCAGGTTTATCTCAAACTGGTTCTGGCCATTTTGAAATTGGTTTATGTTCACAGAATGTCTGTTCTGTTACTGGTTTAAACCAGTTTCTGATCACTTAAATGGGTTTATGTGTAATGTCTGTCCCTAGCCCATGTCCTCTCCAGTACTATGGTATAGCCAATCATTCCCCAGTCTGTACTTGTTCATAAAATTATTCCACCCCAAGTGCATAACTTTGCACTTGTCCTTGATTAATCCTATCCAATTTATTGTGAACCATTTTCCCAGTCTATCCATGTCATTCTGGATACTAGCTCTACCCTCCAAAATGTCTGCAAATCCAACCAACTTGGTGTCATCCACAAATTTGCTAAATGTGCACTGAATCCCATCATCCAAACCATGTTGAACAGTCATCATTGTCTTTAGCAGTCCTTCAATAGGAGGATGACAGTCTTCCAGTAGACTGAGTTTGAAGATGACTGAAGAGGTCAATCTGAGACCTGCATTTTCAACTACAACATGGCATACAATTCCAGAAGAAAGGACAGGATCCTGGTGATATCAGGTCACAGCTCTCTCTCTTTGTCTCGCTCATCTATTTCCCTCCAAAGCAAGACACGTTTACTTAAAACAGTTGATACCTCTTGTACTTCACAGTGCCATTGAAAATGATTCAGTACTCAGGTGTTTTGGGTATGATGTTAATATCACATTTCTTCAGGTTGGCCTTTAAGGTGCTCTTTTGGATCTTTGTTTTTTCCCACCTCTAGAGCAGTGACTATTGGCAAGTTGGGTGTACAGGACCTTTCTTCGGGAGCTGGTTGTCAGGCACCCTTAAGACTATGGGTGCATCAATATTGTTTGCTCTGATACTGATGGCTGATTTTTAACAAGCCATATCAGCCATATCAATCCAATTGCCAATATGCAGCCGGGCAGCATGGAGAGCAGCATCCAGCTGGTAAGTCTGTTGTGGGAGAAGGGGCAAGGGGCAGGGAAGGGGCATGGAGTGGGGGGAAGAGTGAGGCCCCAGCAGCAGCCCGTCCTCATCCCATGTGCAGATCTGGGGCACACATCCCCATGCCCTCCCAGGGTGCACATAGCAGTGGGAGCTGCTACTCCCTCCCCATGCCACCTGGATGAGTCATTCATGGCTCCATCCTGAGCCCCACCCTGGCTGTGCAGTGCCTGCCCCTACCCCTGCCTCTGCCCCACTCCTTCCCTCACCACTCTGTCTGTGCTCAGGGCAGGGTCCAGTGGAATAAGCCCCCTACTGCTGGAAGGGGGCTGGCTGGCCCCAAGCACAGACCGAGTGGTGGCTGTGGCCAAGCCGGGGAGACCTGGCTGCAGTGCCACAGGGAATAACCCTGCTCCCTGCCCCCTAGCCCTCCAGGTACCCCACCAGTGGCCTCTGGCCCCATCCACCACCCCTGCCCGGCCACTGTAGCAGCAAGGGGGGAGTGATCATGATGGTGACAGCAGCCCCTGTCATGGGTTTCCCAATTGCAAGCCTCCTCCCAGCAGGGGACCATGCTGCAGAGTGGGCAGAGCTGCTGTGGAGCATGGCAGCACTGCAGGGGGCTTGGAGGAATCTGGCCCCTTCTGAACCCCAATGCTGCTGCGCATAGCCTGCTGAAACTCTGCCTGCTCCGCAGCACAGTGCTCCTACCAGGAAGGGGCTCGCACTCCCTGACATTATGACAGGGGTTGCTGCCCCCATCAAGGGCCCTTCCTCCTCCCATTGCAGCAATGGAGTGGGGGCATGGCTAGATGCCAGCTGGCAGGGCCCCTTGGGGTGGGCAGGGATGAAGGTGATTCCCCCTCCCTCTGGTATCTGGTGGAGGGGACAGCAGGGGGCTTATTCCACTACATGGAGTGAAAAAGGCAGTGACAGTGGGCAGACCCAGCTGCCAGTGGGGGCAGAGGGAAAACTAAGCCTCCTTCCTCCCCCACTCTGCCTCAGGGACCATGGTGCCCCACTGCTGCAGCAGCGATGGGGAAGCGCCCAGCAGACCTGGCTTGGGTCCCTGCCAATGGGACAGAGAGGGGGGAATTAAACGCCTCCATGACCAGTTCAGCCCAGACTGGCCACACCCTCCCAGCAAAGCTTCCCTACTACTGAGGGCACACTCTAGCAGCACCCCCCGGCTCCTGGCCTGAGCAACTGCAAGCATGTGCCCATATTGCCTCAGTCCAGAGGAAATGTTTGTCCTGTTACAAAACAGTTCAACCTAGGCAGGTTAACTTAGTAGTTTTTTTAATGTCTGTCCTGTGCAGGCCAGGTCAGACCCCGGGCCCTTTTCGTCGCTCTGCACACGGGCTGTGGCTGGCAGCCCAGGCAGGCTGGGTCGGAGAGGGCGGGCGCCGAGCTAGAATTAGGAACAGACACTTAACGGTTGATTTTAAGATTGTTTACTTATACCGAGATGGTCGCGGTGCAGGCTGAGAACTTGCTTGAGTTGCGGTTACAACAGAAAACACGAACACACGTGGAGTTTGCTAGGCTCCACGTAGACAGAACACGAACAATCACGTGGAGTTTGCTAGGCTCCACGCAGACAGAACTCCGGATGTCCAGGACAAGCGCGCATAAAATTTGTCGGTACGTCTTATAGTAGGCTCCGTTCGAAGATGGGAAGAGGTGGGCGGTGGATCAGGCCGCCAAACTCCTCTGAGCAACACACAGGGTTTCTATTACCCTGCCGCGCACACCCAGAGACCCCACGAGATGGATGCGGAGTCCTCTTCGGCTTGGGCGGAAACTGCTCAAGCCTCTTATACGGCTAGCAGGCCAATCGCTAGCCGCCACATGTGAATAATTTAGCACTAGCCAATTGCAGGGCATGAATTTGTATACGAAGAGCAGGAACTCCTTTGCACCGTGCATTTCTGTGTTGCAAAGAAAATGCACCCTGCAAAGACCGCTGCAAAGTGGCGGGAACTCTCCTTTGCATGCGGGTTCTCTGCGCAGCAGAACTCCTCCGTGCAATGAAGCTGTAAACCCACGGGGATAATTCTTAGTGCCGAAGCACACAAAAAAAATCAGACCTTTGGGTCATGACATCCCCCCTTGCTGAAGGCACAACAGAATTATACTTCAAACCTATCATCCAGGTTATTAACAGCTCTGTCAATGGTTCGCGAAACTAAACGAGCAAAAACAAAATCAGTCAACAATAAAAGTTCGTCCTCAAGGGATCGAATCAAATAATAACCGACACACACACACATACATAAAATCACATTTATAACAAAAAACTGAATGATCATGACTTTGGTGGGCGTCATGGTGGAATCGCACGTCAGGCCTTCGTTCATTTTAGTGATGTTGTCCCTCTCGGGGCCTCTCTTCACCACGCACTCCGAATCTCTGATCTGTAAAAGAACTCTCTTAAAATGGTTATTTCACTATTATTTATAAAATCACACAGGACCGCACGATAATGCAGTCGATTAAACTTATCATCACTATTAAATACAAATATGTAAACACGATTCTATATTGGACAGCTCTCTCTCTTTTCTGACTCAGCAACTCGATGAAATCGTCGAGAAGTCATCATCGCCTTCTTCTAGATAGTGAAAACCTAACTTGTAGGCTAGCTGCCATTGTCCCGCGTCTCCCAAAATCCAAAGCTGTCTCTTATTAAGTCCAGAATGCTGCAGGAGGAAACCAAACATGTATCGCTCCTCTTGCGTTCGCTGGCGTAATACTGGACGCTCGGATTCGCGGTGTTTCATGTTCTAAGCCTCAGTCGGGCGTTGACACTCCCGATCACTGGATAGTCTTGGCTCCATTAGGACGCGCAGTCTGGACAACTGATAAAGGAGACTACTCACAGGATGATCGACCAGTGGGTTCAGCACAATCCGCAAAACCACGATGTTTCTTTGCCGGTAAACCTTAAGACAACTATCTATGTTGTCAAGGGTCACCTGAACGGTTCCAGGGTCTCGCAGGTGACGGTGAGGCCACGGTTGCATTCGTTGGAGCGGTGTTAGTCCCAACGTGCATATTTGTGGGTTTCAGGCGCAATACGAAACTCCGATAATAGCCAGTACAAGCTGTTCTGCACCGGTGTGCTCTGGTCGTCTGTCGTACCATGCATGGGCCTTCTGTTCGATCACTCCTGCCACAAGCGCTGGAATCGGAATAGGCCAGTGGACGCTAAACGCCACCATGTCGATGTCGGTGACATGTCCCCTACTCCATGAAGCTTGTCTCACCAAGAAGCTTGCTTCTTCCTGGTCCAGGAGGTCAGACCCAAGTTCCACGACCAGACGTCCTAACCACACAGCCAGAGTTTCTTCGGATCGGATCCTGGATTTCCTACACAAATTTTGTAATTCGGCTCTGGAAAGAGCGTAATAGGTGGTAGCTTGAACTGCACTCTGCGGACCGATGACTGAGCTGCTTGATACTGTAGGCTGATCAATTTTTTCGCGAGTTGTTGTTGCTGTTGTTATTTTTGTCGGAGCTGTAGTCATTGTTACAGTGGGGGTTGTTGTTGTTTCAGACGGGAGGGGCGGATGCACTCCTCCACTTGACTCCCCCTCCCTTCGGCAGAGGGGCGTGGTCGATAGAATCGACGCTGCGTCGCTGGGTGGAGTCACCGGCCGAACCCTCGCGGGCTCTCCCGAAGCTCCATCCCTCTCTTCCGGCTTCTCCACGCGGTCTTCCCTCTGCTCGGCGCCATCTTGTCGGGGCAGTTTAAGATCCCCCTTTTTAGCCGCTTTTCCGACCGCCCGAATGGCCATACGCAGCTGGGTCTTTAAGCTTAAAGTTTCACTCATCAAATCAGTCATAGTTTGAAAGGTTGCATTTAGTTTTCCCCCCTTGTAGCACCGTAGGACCACTCTCTCGTTTACGGCGCGGTCCTCCGTCTCCGGGTCTTTGCGGAGCTTGGACGGACACTCTCGACTCCTTAGTCTAGGCACCACCATGCAAGGGGAGAACCAGCCGATTGGCATCGTCTCTCCCATCTCTCAGGCACACAGTGAGCAACAGACACGCTCCTGGGTGGGTGTTGGGCTTACTGCGCTCGCCGGGTCGACTTCGGCAAGGGTTACAGCATCGAGGGGCCTATATAGGGCCCGCTCGTCGCTCATAATACACCCGAATGCCGCAGGGTGAAGACACACTTCTTTCCCTTCTAGGGCTCTGACTTCAGAAGCTCCTTCTTCTCCCCTTAGCGAAAGGTGTCCACGGACACATCTCCTGCCTGTTCTGCCCACCTGGTGGTACGCGATGTGCGCCTCTAATTCTGTGACGCTTGTTACGCTGCGTCTCCCACTTCTCCAAGGGCAGTTTTCAACTAATTCTAACTCTAGCGAGCCCTCTCCTGATCCCATCCTTCTCGCCATGTGCAGGCCAGGTCAGACCCCGGGCCCTTTTCGTCGCTCTGCACGCGGGCTGTGGCCGGCAGCCCGGGCAGGCCGGGTCAGAGAGGGCGGGCGCCTAGCTAGAATTAGGAACAGACACTTAACGGTTGATTTTAAGATTGTTTACTTATACCGAGATGGTCGCGGTGCAGGCTGAGAACTTGCTTGAGTTGCGGTTACAACAGAAAACACGAACACACGTGGAGTTTGCTAGGCTCCACGTAGACAGAACACGAACAATCACGTGGAGTTTGCTAGGCTCCACGCAGACAGAACTCCGGATGTCCAGGACAAGCGCGCATAAAATTTGTCGGTACGTCTTATAGTAGGCTCCGTTCGAAGACGGGAAGAGGTGGGCGGTGGATCAGGCCGCCAAACTCCTCTGAGCAACACACAGGGTTTCTATTATCCTGCCGCGCACACCCAGAGTCCCCACGAGATGGATGCGGAGTCCTCTTTGGCTTGGGCGGAAACTGTTCAAGCCTCTTATACGGCTAGCAGGCCAATCGCTAGCCGCCATGTGTGGATAATTTAGCACTAGCCAATTGCGGGGCACGAATTTGTATGCGAAGAGCGGGAACTCCTTTGCACCGTGCATTTCTGTGTTGCAAAGAAAATGCACCCTGCAAAGACCGTTGCAAAGTGGCAGGAACTCTCCTTTGCACGCAGGTTCTCTGCGCAGCAGAACTCCTCCGTGCAATGAAGCTGTACACCCACGGGGATAATTCTTAGTGCCGAAGCACACACAAAAAAAATCAGACCTTTGGGTCATGACATGTCCCTAGCCCTGGAGGCTATAGTTAGGGTGACCATACTTCCTGGTTTGGTCAGGACAGTTCTGGATTTCATAGGCCATCCTTGAGTCCTGGTTTGTGGGCTAAAATTGAAGCAAAAGTCCCAGACTAGTGGTGCGGCATTACTCTGACCATCCCAGCTCCTCCTGAACAGCAGCTGGAGGCTGGGATGGTGGACTGGGCTATTCACTACCCCTCCTGCCTGGGGTGGGGATCAGCCAGTGTAGGGTGGGGAGGGGTCCAGGGCTGGGGCTTGGGCACCTGTGCTAGGCAAGCCAGTATGGCTGGCTGCTACTAGCAGCCTCATGTACTGCTGCTGTGGCTGCTGCCAAGGCCTGGGCAAGGTGTGGCAGCCCCCGAAGGCTGATAGCGGTATAGGGGAGGCACCATGCAGCCATGCAGTGCAGCCTGGCAGAGCCTGGGAGGGCATCACAGAGGGGCCACTCCCAGCTGGATCCAGCCTCTGCCCAGCCATGGACCTCCACACTGCAGGGTAGGGTGCAGGCATGTGTGTATTAGGGCTGTGTGAAGTTTCGCTGGCTGTTTCATTTTGACACTATTTCAACTCATTTTGAGCTCGAAAGAGCTAAATCAAAATGAAACAAAGGGCTTCAACACAGCCTCAAAACAAAATGAGGGCAGTCAAAATGTTTCAAAAGTTGCTAAACAATTCGAGTTTTGAAGCAGCCCAGCTGAGCTCCCCTCCCCAACTCTAGGATTTGACTGGGGAAGGGAACTCAGCCAATCCTAGTGCTGGGGAGGGGAACTCAGCTGGGTGGAGTTCCTTTCCCCAGCCTGATTGAAACATCAAAACAGTGTCAAAACAGCAAATCCATTTCAACAAATCAAAACAAAACAGTGTTTTCAAATCAAAACAAAACTTGAAATAAAACTGTTCCATTGAAACGTCAAAACAGGTGTCGAAAAGGAATGCTGCTGTTTCGCACAGCATGTGGACAGGTTGGAAAGAGTGCAATGCAGAGCAACAAATATGATTAGGGGCTTGAGAAGCATGACTTTTGAGGAAAGGCTGAAAGAAATAAGGTTATGTAATGTGGAGACGAGATGACAGAAGGAATTTGATAACAGTCGTCAAATACCTGAAAGGCAATTACAGAGATGATGGAGATGGACTTTTCTCTTCGCCTGTAGGAGACAGGCCTAGGAGCAATCAACTCAAGCTGTAGCAGAGGAAATTTAGGCTGGAGATAAAAAGGAACTTTCTGACTATGGCTAGGTACAGGCATTCAAACTGTTTAAGGTGGACTCGATCTAAGTTGCATGTTTTTCTGTAAGCTGCATAGTTTAGATCAGTAGCAAACATTCACCCTTTGGTGGGAGAACAAATCTTAAACCTTAAACAACTTCCCAGGGAAGTGGTCCTCATCCCTACCTTGGGCAAATTCAAGAGGAGGTTGGATGATCACCTGTCTGGGGTCTTGTGAACCCAGCATTATTCCTGCCTGTGGCAGGGGGTCAGGCTAGATGATCTGTTCAGGTCCCTCCTGACCCTAGCTACTATGAAACTATGAAACCGGGTTCTGCCATTTTTAAACCAGTCTATGTGTGCCAAACTTCTATTCATTTATGGGGATAGACCATTTTCTGACCATTTATATCAGTAAAAATATAATGGTTATACCCAGCCTATGAGGGTGATCAAGCATTGGAAAAGGATATGTTGAGAATGTGTGGAACCTCCATTTGGGAAATTTTCAAGAGCAGGTTAGACAGACACTTAGCTGAGATGGTTTACTCATGATGATCATGCTTTGATCAGGAGGCTGGACTGGATGATGTTGTGAGGTCTTCTCCAGCCCTACTTTCCTATGATGCTATGACATTTCAGAGATCTCCAAAGCAAACAGTCTCAAGTTTGTGAGTATAACAGAATGGTTTTCTCATTGCCCAGTCTGGAATCTGAGACATTGGCATAATCCCTATTACAGGTTCCTTACAGTGTTGGATTAAGATAAACTGAGTTATTTCTAATACATTATACTTTACTTCCTGTTTTTGGGTGGTATTTTCAAAAGCATCAAAAGTGCAATAGCTTTCAAAGTACATTAGCAACATAAATAGCCAGAGGTGAAGAATGGCCCAGTGGTTACAGTCTTAACTTAACATTTGGGTATCTAGGTTCAAATTTTATCTGAGTCAGCTCCCTCATTACACTGATTTTGTGGGGATTTGTGTGTAAATGAATAGCAAAGAGTTATTTGGCGCACTGCTTTTGGAACCAAAGGGTTGGATAGAAATAGATTCCAAAACTCTTGGCTTTTTCTTCGTGATTTTTCTCTCTGTCCTTTCTCTTCAAAATACTGCAGAAATTCATACATTGCTATTTGAGGCAACTGTTTTAAATTAATTGTGAGTGGGGATGCCACAACCTGCTCTACCCCTTGCAGTGGCAATGGCAGAGGATCTACCAAGCCTTCCTTCGAGGCAGTGGTAGCAGCAGCAGTTACCTATCCCTTTGGGAGTAGTATGGGCATCAGTAGTTGTCCTCCACCCAGACCCCATCAGAAAAGAAGAGGTGGCAACAGGGTGACCATACTTTCCTTTTTAGTCTGGTTACTGGATTAACTGCTCAGTTAGGTGCAATTTCACCTCTTCTCCTACCCCACACAGAGTCCTCTCCCAAGATGTTATTGGCAGGTACCATGCTGTCAGGTCCAAGACACCTTGACAGTAGGTCTTGACATTATCATTCCATTGCAACAAATATGGTAGTTCACGCCTTCAAGAGCTATTGTTTTAGGCTTTCTGCAGACTCAGACAGACACTGTTGCTTTGGTTACATTCAGCCATTGCTTTTTCTAAGGTTTTCTTTACAACCACAAAATATAGAGACTGACTAAAGTAAAATGAAGAAAGCAAGCTGAGATCATGATGGGACTCCAAGACCCCTGTTCATAGGCAAAGCTGACTGTTCCCTATTCCTTAACTTTTCCCTGTTCTGCAGGTGAAATTAGGCCCATAATCACAAACTGCCTTTATTTTTAGATTCTGCCCTCAGCAAGACAGGTGCACCATTTGCTCTTGTGTAACTGCCTGAACTCATAAAGAGTTCTCTTCATACTTCAAAGGGTGAACTATCACCCTGATAACTCTCCCTAATGATAGTCTCTGTAGTACTGCTAATAAGAAAACCTAGTAAACACTTATATCTAAGAGCAAATAATAACACAGGAGGAACAAATCTATTGAGAAATGCCATGTTAAAGACAACTACATTTCAAAGAACTGGTGAGAAATGTCCCTTCCCCTCAACCCCTTTCATACAAAATACCTTCAAAACACCCGATTTCTTGAGAGAGATCCACTGTTGATACTTTTTTTACTAAATAATGGCTTATTTAGGTTTCCACTGAATTACAATGGTCATGTATATCATTTTACAATCAGGTCCTGAAAAGAATCTCTCATATTTTTCAGAATTGTTCAGTCAGCATCTTAAAAAATGTTATTTCCAATTTCAGCAAACATTTTTCAATGGAAAATCTTTTAACAAAGAAATTGTTGCTCACATCTAGACCTGGACTGGAAGGAGTACATCCACACTGGTGCTCCAACTGAGGTCAGATATAAAGCTCCTTGTGTTTCTGAGGGGGTGAGGAGAGTGGGGAACTGTGTAAGCAGAAATGAATTATGTGGGTGCAAATAACATGGTTCTTTCATTAGCAAAAAGTACCAGAAAAATTTTCACATTCCTCTTGCTGGCTACGTCACTTAAGCAAGCTAGTAAAAGCTGTTGTCATTTCAGAAGAAACGTTGGCTTTCCTGGTTAAATGTACACATACACACACATATTCCAGTAACTCAATGCTGAAGTTGGAACAACACCATTTCTTTCACACTGTGAAAATACATTTCAGCTCATACATGTGCACTTAGTTTGTTTGCCTGCTGTGGTAGCTTTCAGCATATGATGAAAAATAAATAAGGAACGCTTCAGATAGCACCTGACTCTTTGTACATAATTGGCCAAGTGGAATCATCACTCACAATGAATTTAAAACACTGCTTTCTCAAATAGCAATGCATGAATTTCTGCACCATTGATAACTGTTTACATACTCAAGTGACCTTTAGAAACTGAAGTACTTTAAAGGGAAAGGACAGAGAAAAAAAAAAAGAAGAAGAAAAAGCCAAGAGCCTAGAAATCTGGGTTTTTTTTCCAATCCTTGGGTTCCAAAGCAGTGTGTCAAGTAGCTCTTTGTTATTCATTTACATGAAAATCCCCACAAAATCACATGCAGTGAGAGAGCTGGCTCAAATAAAATTTGAACCCATATACTCAAGTGCTACGTTAAAACTGTAACTACTGGGC
Source organism: Alligator mississippiensis (assembly GCF_030867095.1). Taxonomy (NCBI): domain Eukaryota; kingdom Metazoa; phylum Chordata; order Crocodylia; family Alligatoridae; genus Alligator; species Alligator mississippiensis. Next base: position 217,686,895 of record NC_081824.1, on the reverse strand, counting down.
TATCATTCCCCTCTGTGGATTTATGTTGCTAATGTGCTTTGAAAGCTTTTTGCACTTACGATGCTTTTGAAAATACCACCCAAAAGAAGGAAGTTAAGTGTAACATGTTAAGGATCTCACAAAGAAACCTACTCCTACAAGAGCTTCATGTTATTCCTTCAAAAATTTCATTGACTTTCGCAGTTCAACTTTAGCAGAACTCCTTTGCTGGCGCAGGGGTCTGTATGTAGGAAGAGGGTCCACATTTGCTTGTTCAGGTACTATAGAGAAGTCAAGTAAGGGAATTGAGAAACTGCAAATGTGGGGATGCTTATTCAAACTAAATCCAAGCTGTATGCCTTGCCAATGCTTTGTGAAGCTTAAATATGAAGTTGCTAAGAATCATAAGAAGAATGCAAGAAGACAGAGTGTACAAGCTAGCATTCTTCACCAACCTCTTTAACCACTGACAGTGAGAGAATTATGCCGCATCACCATAACAGCTACTTTGATTATCAGTGTATATATAGATGTGCATGCAAGTTTTCTTTCCAGTATTCCTTTTCTACCTACAAACACAGATGAATACCAGAAGGAAGAAAATATAGTGGTGGTTAAATGTTCACATTCCCTTAAAAGGAATGCAAAATAATTAGGATCAAACCTGATAAAAGCTTCATGAGCAATGCATCACATGTGGTCTAGTGGTACTTTGCTGGAAAGTACTTTGGTGCAGTGGGCTAGGCCCCCAGGGCTCCTACTCCCTGGTACATGTCATAACCACTAAGCTTCTGGGACAAAAGATGAGAGGACTGCCCTTCACTTCTACCTCCTCCTCCAATTTATTTCTGATGGGTATGTGTGCAGGGCAATACTATTCACCATAGGTGGAAACAGAATTCAACTATGCATAACTGCCTCTTACATTTGCAAAGGTGAAATAGGATTTCACAGAGTCCATTCCTTTCCCAAAGAGCTTACAACCTGAATTGCAAAACAGGTGAGAGAGAGAAAGTTTTGTATCTTTAGTCTACAAATAAGGTGCTGAGGCATGATGACATGAGGCATGTCTATACCACCTCCAACTATCTACAGAGGTTCTGGTCATGCTAGGGTGCAATGTCATGAAATAATGCCCCACCCACTCATGTGCCATGTATGCCAAGGGCCATAAAAGATAGCACTGTTTAGCATGTACTCAGTGCTGCTTTCAGACTCAGGTATGGTTATTCATGTATGCTGAGTGCTGCTCTGCTGGAAGCTATAATGGCATTTTTCCTCACTGACATACAACGTGGGAGGAAGGGAGCAAGTAGGTAGGATGTATTTTCAGAGCAGTGCTCCCTAGCAGTGTTGGAGGCGACAGAGGTGTGTCCTAAACAATTTGTCTAAGGTCACAGGAGAAATCTAGTGCAGACTCACACTAAGAAACAGGGTCTCTTGATTCCCAATAATTAAATTTGCTTAAAATTGTTGCCTTGCTGCACTAGCCACAAAACTGGGAGAGAGAAAAATCCTGTTGCATTGGCCCTGCAATGAATAACAGAGCAAAACCCATGGAACATATATTCCTTTTAAAGTTGTTTAATTAGCATTGGCATTTGCAAACTTAGTGCACGCCATAGCTACACTGCAGAGAAGTCATAGCCTCTGCAGTACTGACTGAGTAGAAGTTCAAACAGAAGACTGCAAACAAGTTCATAACCCAGGGGCTTCCCCCAGCTGCTCAGGCCAGCTCCTGAGCAATTTGCATTGAATAGTTTCCAAGTCTCCAGGAACACAGAGTGGGTTTAGCTAATTTCTCATGGGTTATCACAGTTTCATTTCTGAGGCTGAATAGACAGAGCCTTAGACTCCAAAATACCTTAATTGCAAATAACAACTAAGGAACCTAGGTTTTTTTGAGAATGTTAATCTATAAAAGACTTACCCTGGAACCTCAGACAGATTAACAGTTATTGGCTAAAACACTTCACAGCTAACAGGATTTGTGCAAACTAGCTTTTGAAGGACTGGCCATATTTTTAGATGTGCTAATCAGTCAAATACCCTTCTTTGTGGTTTTGGCACGGTGCTGTCAGCGATTTTTCACTTCTGGACATACCTATGATAGGAGAACTCATAAAACACAGCACCTGGGGAGATAAAAGCGCTCTCTCTCTCTCTCTCAGATTTTTTTTTGTAATTTGGAAAATTGCAGGGGTTTATTTTCATACAACTTTTTAAGGTCAATGTCCTTGATAATGTTGGCATTGGTCATCTACATTCACACAGATATATTCAGAAACTTACAAACAGCTTCATGCAATATTGCTGTCTGGTGGATGATCCAGGAATAACAGACCAACACCACAGGTGTGTATTACCTACTGATTTATTCTCCACAGAAAAGGAAAAAATATCAGGAGCATGGGGCATGGTGTTATTTAATAAAGACAACTGGGAAAATGTTACAGAAGTAATAACTTCTGGCAGGTTTCCTCAAACACATTAAAATATCCTTAAATCAGTTGAATATCCTTGACCATGCTATTCACAATTCAGCTCAAGACTGAGGAAGTAGATAATCCAGTTGCAAGTGTTACTGGTTTGGCTGCCTGGGCTAAATTGAAAGGTGATAGGAATGATGATGTTAGCTAAAATAGGCTAAGCCTTCAGTGAGGGTGACCTGATATGCAGCCACTAAACTTAATGAAGCAACACTGATCCCTGTAGTCAGAGGTGGATCCAGAGGGGATGCAGTCACACCCTCCTTTCAGACTGGCCCACGGGAGCAGCAGCCAGGGACTTTATGTCCCCAAAGCAGGTAAGATATTCACCCCTTTGCTCTTAGCACCCTCTACATTTCCCTCCATGCCCAGCATCATGTCCTCTTCTCTCCCCCTCCCACTGCTGCCACTGTCCCTGGCTAAATCAGGGTTGGGGGGCTCCAGAGCCACTTCTGCCCTGCTCCAGCTGTCCTTCACTGGAAGCTGGGATCAGCCAGGGGCTGAAAATACCTTCTCTCTGCCTGGTCCCTGCCCCTCTTTCCCCCAGGTGTTTCCTGCTAACTTGGATGTAAATGCAGGGAGGGGAAGCCAACCCACCACCACCACTGTCCCCAGGTGTCCCCAGCAGCTTCATGTAGCTGCTGCCCATAGTCCCAGCAGGTCCCACTGAGTACAGAGGGTGCCAAGAGCAGAGCAGGGGGCAGAGAAGATTCTTACCTGAATCAGGGACTTAAAAAAGTTCCCATTTGCTGCACCTGTGGCATAGTCTGCCATCTTGGAAGAGAGGCTGGGACTGGGGGAAGTGCAGCAACCCCTCCAGTGTTGATTGCTGCTCCCACAATCCCCTTTTTAAAAATTCTGCATCTGCCCATGGGCCATATTTAGAATATTAGCAGGAGGTTAACTGGATGTCAGTTCATTTAATTCAAGTTCTTGGGCGAGGGGGAGGTCTGTAGGAGAAAATAAAAGCAAAAGAAGAAAGGTATGAAATATATAAAGGTATAAAAAGTATTTTAAAAAGTCTCCGCAGAGGGTTTTTGTAGAGGAAAGTCTTTTTTTTAAATAATCGTCCTCTTACATCTTCTTGCATTCTATGCAAATGTTTGCTATTGCCCCTTAACTCATAATTTACTCCTTTTTATGGTGATTTGCTATTGTAAAAATCAAAGCATTGTGTACATCCTTTCTGAGTCAGGTTCTATGCTTACAGCCTTAGGACATCTCACTAGATCATGTTATCTCTGCAAACCAAAACAGGGTATGGTGGATTAACTGTACTGGATTTTGAGACTTTGAAGCACTATTTGATTATGCATGGAGTCATATCAGCCCAACTTGCAAGGTGCATAGACCATGCCCATACCACCTCTCTGTCAAGCGTAGAACTGCCACCAAGAAACCATCCCTGCCCGCTTGCTCCACCTCTCTGACCAACCAAGCCCAGGAAATTAGGCAAAGTAGATAGCTTAGGGGAGTCCTAAGCAAGTGTCCTAGTACCTTGGTCAGTTTATTCTGAGACACCATGACAGTACCTGATGATGCACTAGCTGCTACACACACGCACAAATTTGTATGTATGTATACACACACACACACACACACATATATATATATACACATATACACACACACACAAAGTATATATATCTACTTTCGTTAATTTGTAAAGTGCAAATCTACCTTGCCTTATCCTGAAACAGCAGCACTGAAATGAGCATTCAGGTCCCCTTTACAACATTTACTCTGCCTGATTGCCTAGCATGGCAGGGGCAAAGCAGGAGTGAGTGGATAAGGCTTGCCTCTCAGCAACTATCCCAGGTCCAGTGAAGTGCATTAATGAGATGGTGGGACCATGAGAATCCTTACTGGGGGAGCCCTTAGGACACCTGTTCAGCAAACTTCTCTAAATTTGCACCAAGAAGTAGACCTCTATTTGCAGCACAGCTGTAGTCAAGATGACCTCACTATGCTTATGGATTTTGGAGTGTGTTGAAAATCAACAAAGGTACGGGAGGGCTATGTATTGATCAAATGACACCAGTCTGCACCACCAACTCCACCCCAGCCTTGAGCATAGTACATCACTTGCTCAGAAGTCAGGAGTCTGAGAAGCAAGTAGACAAGCAGCTCTAGATGACATTGACAGTCTAGGTGACACTGAGTGAGGGGCCCTGTGAGGGGCTCTGTTAAAGTGCTTGAGTGTGGCTGTTGTATATAATGCCCCTGCCAAACGCTACATTAAGCAATTAAGTTGTTAATTGTGCAATAAATTTAGACCATGCAAAATAAGACTGGTCACATGTTGAAGGTAATTATCACAAATTAACTGGTTAATTGTACAATAAATTTATACCAGCCACACTGCAAAGTAATCATCACACTATAAAAATGTCCATCCAGCTATAAGAAGAGCCAACCACCTATAAACTTAGCACTTGAAAATGTAAAACAACTCAGTGGCTGGTTTCTATCCAGCTTTAATTTGAATGTGTGGCAGCAGCCCGTGCAATGCTCTGTGGACTTGCAACAAGAGAAGTTCTTTTTCTGGCTAGCCCCACTGCTCCGGATTCCTTGCTCCTAGTCCAGGTTCCTGATCCTTGACTTCCTGTTCCCTCTGTCTTGCTTCTACCTGAGTCCTTGCCTAATCTTCATCCTAGTTTTGGCTCTTGGATCTTGAATTCCTAGTACTGTGACCCCCAGCTCTTGGACTTCCCAGGCTTGTGCCCTTACCCCTGAATCCCAACCCCACCTCCCTGACCCCAATCTGGGTCACACCCGTGAATAGGGAAAAACCTTCATTTGAAGGTTGCCTAGACTGTTTTTAAAAGGCTATTTTTTCTAGAATATGACATCTCCTTTGGATTAATAATTACTTTTCCCAAATAATTACAGCATTTTGAAAGGTGAAATTGATTCAAGAGGAGCCATAGGTTTTCACAGATAGGCACATTATTGGAAGCAGTTGACATTTGTTCCCTGTGGTTATTTATTATTCCAAACATAAATTACTGGTTTGATAGGTAACAGGATCCTGACACTGGTCGATGCCAACCTCATGACCTTCCTTAGAATTAGGTTCTCAATTTTGGATGGATTTTTCTAAGCTACCCATTTGAACATGCAAACACCGATGAGAGATGCAGCGATCTGCTTTTCTCTAGTCAGGCCCAGTTCCATTGTTGAGGGAATGGGTGAAGAGAATCTAGCATTATACTGTTCTGATGCTGCCCTCTGCTAGAGTGTTTCATCTTCCTGCTATGAGGTTTGACAGCTCTCTTAAAGCAAAAGCTGACTCTGCCTGTGCATTTCAGAGCACACAGAAATGTCTGTTCTCAAACCAAAAAAGCTTTTCTGGCAAGGCAAAACTTACCCCCCTGCAGGCTATGAACAGTAAATAACTAATATGAACAACATGAATCAGAAAGCTCAAATGAACAGAACTACAGTACAAACTTAACCGTCTCGAGGCTCTGCTCAGGCTCAGAGCCCACAGAAGACCACTGTGAGCTACCCACTTATTCTGATGTGACATGGCTCACAACAGAGGCCTGCCTTGCTATACAAGTCCAAATGACCTTCTGCTGTTCATCTTGGCTTGAATCACATTGCAGTTCAAAACTATCCTGAATAGGTTTGCATCCCTAAAGGGGAAGTTGGTGTAGAACAGTAACATAGTGAGCTGTGGGTGATGGAGGCACCCACTTAGACGGGTGAAGAATGGCAGCCTTCACCACTGCTAGCCCAGCCCATGCTGCCACTTCTTCCCAAGGTGAAAACCCTGCTTGTTACTGTCATACACGAGTCCTCTAAATAGTTAAGTGCTCCTGTCACAATAGATTGAGCGAGCAGCATACCCCACCCCGAGTAACTGACGTTGCCACCAAGTATGGGCGTGCCCCATATCACTATCCGGCACCTTACTTGCCAGTCCCTCTTTTGATCAGCCCACAGTATAAAAGCTCGTTCAACTTCCGCCCAAGTCGGAGACCTCAGAGAACACCTCAGAGGCAAGTTGGTGGCCTGATCACCCTCCAACGTCTCCCTGTCGTCAACCTTCCAGACGTACCCCGTTCCTGTTGCATGCTCGCTGCGTTCACGAACTGTCGACTCGTCGCGTTACGCTACCTATTACGCTACCTGTTACCTGTTACGTTTTCTGTCAAGTTGCCTGTTATCTGTTACCTGTAACCAGGCAATCATTCACCACCTACGCCAGTGTCATCAGAGGCATAAGTAAAATATTCTTGTTACCAATACGCTGTCTCGGCCTTCTCCATCCACCCGCCTGCCTGACGATCCCATTACCGAACCACTCTTCTGGACCAGCTTGACCGGCACCCCAGAACATGGCATCATGAACAGGATCAAAAGGCAATGTGCTGGAGAAGAATTTAATCAGGTGCTGCCCATGGCACACGGGGGGGGGGCGCTGCGTGGATAACGCAGAGGAACTTTGGGCGCATATCGCCTACCATCGGGCGGCTGGAGGGGAAGGAGAGAACCTCCTCAGAGGCTATTTCTCGGTCAGGGGAGAAGGGCCGATCGTGAAGGAGTGGAAAGTAAGCATGTCCCCTGAGGCGTTCGGCTGTGTAATGGCCAGCGACCGGATCCACTTTAGGCCCATGGACACAGTATCGTCCCTGTCCCTAGCGGAGGTGAAGACTAAGAAGGTGGAAGGCCCGACTCCTGCCCAGGAGTTCGTCCAGTGCATGCGGTACCTGCGGGAAGGAGGGGAGCCCACCCCGCCAGACCGGTTTAATTGTCCGGCCCTAGCGCCCGGATCGCGTGGTCATGAACTTCTAGGCCAGCTCTGGGAAGGCCTAGAAACCGAGGGCTGCCAAGCAGCAAAATGGGGGGGCAACAAAATGGAATAAAGGAAAGATGATAAACATGTTATTCCGCACTGTAACGGGTTTACTATGAGAAAACGCCAACCTAGAGGCTCAGTTGCGCACAGTGGGCATGGAGTCACTGGAGCAGGCGGCGGGGGGCTCCGAGCCACCGTTAGAAAATGGCGCCGGCGAAAATGAGAAAGGGCGCAATAATGCAGAACCACCCCAAGGGGGATGGTCGGCCGCATCACCACCCTTGGCCCCGCCCCCAGGAAAAGGCGCCAAGGAGGAAAAAGGGCGCGAAAAAATGGGAGCCGCCCAAGGGGAGTGGCTAGCCACGCCCCCGACCCTGGCTCCACCCCATGATGTAATGCCAGCAGTGAAATCGCCCCCTTACGAGGGAGAAAAATTGTATCCAGTGCTCCCATCTGACACGGAATGCCCCTCTCCAACTGCAGCTCACCCCATAGCATTAGTAAAACATGTTGCAGATGCAGAAGGCCCCACACGCACTACCATTACATATCGCACGTGCACCTTACCAGAGATACAAGAACTTTGTCGGGAATCAAAAGTGAAACCTGAAGAAACTCTAGCCATATGTCTGGGACGACTGATTGTAGAATTCGGATCTGACATATTAGACTCAGAAGAAGCAAGTGCCTTGACCCAACAAGCAGTGTGGACATGATCACGGAAAACACTCATTGGCCCATTCCACTCCCAGCGCTTGTGGTGGGACAAGTGGCCCATAAATCCCACACCTGGCATGAGGGTCACCCGCAGAAGGCCAGTGCGGAACAACTTCTCTTGGCCATAATCGGAGTATCATACCTTTCGTGGAATCCAAGGGTACATCCACTAGGACTGGCACAGGCCCAATGCAAGGAAAGATGGGCTCATTGCCACTTACCAAACCCTGGAGCAATTCCAACAACTCTGGAGGCCATAGACGCCTGTGTAGAGGTGTACAGAGGGACAGACGCTATCACAACCCAACTCTTTCTTAACCCAATGGCGGGTTAGCCAGCAGGGAACCTCTTAAGTCACCTCCCGCAACTGCAGGCACTCATGAAGCATAGTGAGGAAACTCCTATCGATGCGAACACCTGACCTTCAGCGTACCTAGTCGAGACCCCGAAGCCAAAACGACCGGAACTTAATTTTCAACGAGAGTCACGCCAGTTGCCGTCAAGAACGCCCGAGGAGAGAGCCATGTTTGGGTTCTTACTTAACCATACAAAGCTCACGAAGCAACAGCTGCGTACCCTCGGGGATGAAGGCCAACATCATCTAGCCGACGCAATGGGATTCAAGTTCGAGGACAAGCCAAAAAACCAATAACGGCCATCAGCTCCACCGGCGGCCCCCTCCATCCGGACTCTGTCAACCCCCGTCCCTACGCCGAATTCATAGTGCAACATCCAAGGAACCCGAATGATCAGAGATGAGTATCTTTTCTTTTAGACACCGGGTCCCAGGTCCACGTCGTTACCAGTACCACCCCACACATGCTGACTTCGAAAACGATCCAAGTCCAAGGACTCAACGCTGTGGCCACGACCCCCAAAGTTCGAATTATGATCCAAGGCAATATACTAGAAGCAGTGTTGGGAAATATCAACATTCTAGGTATCCCAGGACTAAGAGCACTGCATCTCAAGAGACGTATACTGCAGGCACTTCCAATTACCGTGCCCGAATCTGACCGCCACAAACCCACGCTCCGTCTGGCGATACCGTCTTATTCCAACAAAAGAAACCTTAAAAGGATCGCTTACCAGCCTCCTCCAACGACTCGAAAACCAGGGTTGCATTACACGGGTTATGGCCAGCACCTACCTGTCTCCAGGGTGGGGAGTAGCCAAGCCTGGCAGGCCCAACGAAGCCCGCCTGGTTGTGGACTACCGCGAAGTTAATAAGCGATGTCAACCGCTTGCACAGCCCACTCAGTCAACCCTGCTGCAATGCATGCTAGAGATGGCACGGGACCAAGCATACCCATGGGTCAGAGTTACGCTGGACTTGAAGAACATGTTCTTCTCAATCCCACTCACCAACCCCAACGGAGTGCTGAATATGTGTGTTGAGGAAATAATGTATAAATGGACGGTATGCCCACAAGGGTATCGTAATTCTCCGTCATTAGCCACCGGCGCTATGAATCGCACACTAGAGACATTTGCAGCAACGAATGATAACCTATGGAATGAAGAGTGTAAGATTTGGAACTACATCGATGATATCTCCATCATGGGTCGAAATACCACGGTCGTCAGAGAGACTGCTACTCATCTCGTCAACCACCTTCAAAAGGACGGATGGACCGTCAACTCGGAAAAATCGCATTTACATCCCACCGCGAATATCACGTTTTTGGGTACAACCTTCGACGGCACCACAAGACGTGGTGCTACTCATGGGCCCCCAGATTTGGAGCCCCTAATACACTCTTTACCAACAGACAAAAGATCACTCCAACGACTCCTGGGCCACCTCAGCTGGTATCCGCATTATGTCCCTCCTCGGCACCTGCCCATCGTTGCAAAGTTACAGCGTCAACTCCGTGAGAAGACCCAAAAATCCACACCATGGACGGCAAGAGATGATGACCATCTCCGACGCCTCTTGCCAGCTATCAAAAACACCTCACTTGCTGCTATTAATTTGAACGAACCTTTAGTTGTCACTCTCGGATACGCCGCCACCCACGTATGAGCCACGGCGCATAACAGCCGTGATGAAGTCATCTTCACTGTGCATAAGACCTTGCAAGCCGCACAAAATCATTACGGACATTTAGCGAAGACACTTCTTGCAGGCCAGCTTGCCGAATCACTGTCATCGGGTCACGGGACCCTTCGAGCCCCTCTTGCAACGTTAATACCTTCAGTGAACCCAGAAAGAATTGACCCACATTTCCAAGGGGAGCCCAAAACATGGACTACGTTGGTGCTTAACCACCATTATCAATGGCAATGTTGGAAACATGAGGACGCCATGCCCACCCCTGACCCAGTCGACGACCACCCACCTGTCCTATACGGAACTACAGCTCCAGCGTGGATTGGGTCTGACGGAACATCCCGGAATGGGGGGGGTTATGGATATTATTGTAAGCCGTGCCATGATGCCGAAATGTTCAATCCGACCCCGGGAGAAGACTCGCCTCAACTTCGTGAGCTCTTGGGATTCAAAGCGGCCATGCAACACTGCCTCGATCATCACGATGGCACACTCCCCGTTCCAGTCATAACGATTGATTCCCTTTACATCTATAAGATCGTGGTGGGTACAGCAACGGAGATGGAAAATCAATCCGTTTGGAAGGATATTAGGAAGGCGATTTCTACTTTCATGACCCCTCCGCTCGTAAAGCATATGCGCTCACACAGGTCTGACACCGACCCAGTGCATTCAACTATCGATAAGCTACTAGAAGACCCTCTGCGGTGCGATGTGGTTCTAACGGTATCAGCTCAAGGAGCATCACCCAAAGCCGATCCGTTTTTAGTATGGCTCCACGAATGACGGGGACACCCAGGACCCCAAGCCAGCTGTCGACGATGGAAATTAAAAGCTCAAGAATCGGGTCTGTATGCTTCCCAAGCCGACTGGAGGCGAATCGCCAAGAGTTGCGAGGCATGCGCGAAAGAGAAATGCCATCGTACCAATCACCATGCGGGTGCACTAAACCCAGAACACTTTTCGCCTGGGAAGACGTGGCAGGTGGATCTACTAGGACCTCTACCGGGGGTAAAACCGCCAAATAAGGGACTAGTCATCGTCGATTTAGGAATGCGTCAGTTACTAGTTGTCCCTTTGCGAAAGAGCAAAGCGACCGCTGTCATCACCGCATTGACCGCGGTGTTTGCAGTCTGGAAAACTCCTCATGAAATTCAATCGGACGGAGGGCCCCCGTTTAACTCTAATGCCCTTGATAGATTTGCCCGCCTCCATGACGTTACATGGCACCTTCATTTGCCTTACCACCCGCAATCCAACGGTGTCGTGGAAAGGCACGTCGGCATGTATAAGGAACAACTTCATCTCAGGGGAGGGGGGACGTACAAAAATTGAACTAAATACAATCATGATGTCCTCATCGCACTAAACATTACAAAACCTCTATGAGACGAGGCGGCCCCCAAAAAACCCTTACCCTGGGAACCTAAGTTCCAACCTGACGAGTTGGTGTGGGTCTCGATACTCCACCCTCGCCAATCCCGTCCAGTGGTCCATAAGGGGATGATTTGTAAATCCAAGCCGTATCCAAACACTTATTCTGTTTTATTAGAAGAAAAGCCCGACAGCCCCCTCATTATAGCACACCATAATTGGTTAACTCGGTGCACCCCACCAACGAATGTTTCAGATAACTAAATACTGTTATAAGTCTTATCTCCCACAGGTTCTTAGGTGAGGAAATCGACGACGACGAGAAGTAAAAGGAACTACCCCGGCTCTACAGGACGTCCGCCTGCGTTCACGATCGGTCCCTCGTTCCGACGAGATGGGAGAAGACAAGAAATTTCCTCCTAGAGGAATACAGGCAGTACTCGGGGTAATCTTCATCTGCCATGTCACGAGTGTTTCAGCCCAAGACTCAAACACTGTGCTAACTATGCTATCTACTTGGGCTGAGGCAACCAACACCGAGGATGGACTAACTGCATGCATACACTTACCTATTTCAGTTACCAGTCCAGTGTTGAGCCCCTATGTATATGCCTATAATGTTAGTGAGTGGTTTGTAGCCAGGAATAGTGACAAACCCCGTTATATGATTGTGGATACCCGGGTGCACCAGCAATCACTCGTAGAGCACAATTACACGTGGGCCGAAAATCTAACGATAAGGAGTATGGCGACCTCAACTTGCACAAAAACAGTTGCAAGTCTCCTGGGTGACCCAGTAGATGACTCTCCAGTTTTAATAAACTGTTCTGAGGTTCCGTGGGGAATTAACCCTAGGGGGGTCCACTGGGCCAGGCCCGATAATTCTTTAGCGTGGGACCCGACAAACTCCAATCCACCGTGCTTCCTAAAACTTCCGCCCGGGCCACTAACCAAAGCTACTAAGACCCCCGTTATCGGTGCTGCCCTTAATCACCACGCCTTGTTAGTTACGTGGGACGCCACCCTGGCCGTTAATATCTCCGACCCATTAAAATGGTCCTCATTCTTTTATCCCATGCAGAGAGCCGCTACCCTTAGCCAGTGGTGTCATGGGTACAACCAACCGCCCCACACTACTAAACTACCCAGCGAGTTAGCCCCCGACAGGTGGAAGAAGCAAAGTTGTGCTGACATCAACACCCCCGCCCCGGTTGGTTTACTATGGGCCTGTTCAGACGGGCACCTATATGCTACCCTTCCAGCCACGATAACAAATGTTAATTGTTTCTTAGCTACTGTATTACTCTGTCCTCCCTTAAGCATTAATACTTCTCACCCGGATAGCCCGACCGTGCTTCGTCACCCTAGGCGCCACGCCCCGGTTTGGAGTTCACTCCCTCGGGCCGAAAAGATTGCCGAAACAAGGCAATGGGCGGTTGAAGGTTATTTTTTCCGGGGAATAGGCATCGCTAAGGCAAGGATAGCTATAGCTGAATTAGCGGAACAAGTTGAAGGCCTAGCTAATTCTACCTCGGAAGCTTTTAGCTTACTCAATCAGCAGTTACAAAGTACGTCCGCTATGACCATGCAAAACTGGCTAGCCCTAGATGCCATGCTACTTCACCACGGTGGGCTATGCCAATACCTTAATCTATCTACAACTAACTGTTGCATTAGTATCCCTAACGTCTCCGTTCCATTAGAACAGCAAATTGAAACAATAAAAAAAGATTGCAGCGGATACAAATAAGATCTCCGGATTGGGAAAAGGGTGGTTGGCTAATATCTTTGGTTGGCTAGGATGGGATACGTCTTCTTGGCTTATGCATTTGTTAACTCCCCTTATCACTGTATTGTTGCCGTTTGTTACAATTGCGGTGGTTGTCTGTATGGGATGTTGTGTTTTACAAGTTATCAAAGACCGTTTTGTAAAGTTATCTGCTTTTGTATATACCCGTTTGCCTGAACCCCTTGACACTGATGAGTTCGTGGACGAAGTAGTCGTCTGAGCAAAACCGTGTATCCATTGTGCCATGAGCAAGGGGGCATGTCATACACGAGTCCTGTAAATAGTTAAGTGCTCCTGTCACAATAGATTGAGCAAGCAGCATACCCCACCCCAAGTAACTGACGTTGCCACCAAGTATGGGCGTGCCCCATGTCACTATCTGGCACCTTACTTAGCAGTCCCTCTTTTGATCAGCCCACAGTATAAAAGTTCATTCAACTTCTGCCCAAGTCGGAGACCTCAGAGAACACCTCAGAGGCAAGTCGGTGGCCTGATCACCCTCCAACGTCTCCCCATCGTCGACCTTCCAGACGTACCCTGTTCCTGTTGCATGCTCGCTGCGTTCACGAACTGTCGACTCGTCGCATTACGCTACCTATTACGCTACCTGTTACCTGTTACGTTTTCTGTCAAGTTGCCTGTTATCCGTTACCTGTAACCAAGCAATTGTTCACCACCTACACCAGTGTCATCAGAGGCGTAAGTAAAATATTCTTGTTACCAATACGCTGTCTCGGCCTTCTCCATCCACCCGCCTGCCTGACGATCCCATTACTGAACCGCTCTTCTGGACCAGCTTGACCGGCACCCCAGAACAGTTACACCTCAAATGTGAATTTGGAGAGGATGAGCACACCATAGTGTCCACTCCAGTTGTGCTTCCAAAAGACTTATGAGAACCCTAAATGTTCATCATGTCATTCCGTTTGGGAAGGGATTCTATTCTCACTCAACCTTAAATGAGGATAACTAAATCTAACCAGATCTTCGTGAGACTTAGCAATTTAGGACTATCAGGTTAAGCATGTGGATTATACAGCAGTCACTAAAATCAGCTGCTAACCAATGAATTCATCTCTGCCTTCTTGGTACTGGTCATTCTAGACATTAATTAATCCTTTCCTGAGTTGATGAATCAAGGATTTGGACTGGGGTTATTTTAAGCATCTGTCATAGGACTGGCTCTAGTCCCATAAGAGACAATGATTAAAAAAAAGAAAAAATTACACTTCAGAAATTCCTACACTGTGCTTTGGTATAATCCTGTTACTTTCCATTTTTTTCCATTTTGGATCACCAGTAAAAATCTTGGTAATATTTGAATTCACATACCAATAATTGAAGAAATAATCTGAAACTGCCAAGTGTAAAGGGTAGCAGGTTTTTAGTAGCAGATGCTCACAAGTACTTGTTTGCTGACCTTTTCAGCATAGTCACTCATTCCTTGTCCCTTGTTCTGTTAAGACTAATATTAGAGCACTCTTGCTTATTGGGACATTAGGTTCTATTTCATCCATGCAGAGTTCATTGTAAAATTGGGAAATTAGAGGACAAAAGTGGCTTCTTTAGAATCCATTTACCATTTCACAGACTAAGCACAGAGAGCTCTTTACCACTAGGAGCCAGAAGTACCATCTCTTCCAACACCTCCATAGTTATCCCCAAAGTACTGCAAATTGTTTTATAAGTAGATGTACTCTGAGCATTTGGCCTGCTCAAAACACCACTGTCAACATCAGATAAAATAGGTAAAATAAAATAGATACGTCTATTTTTTAAAGGTGAATTTGAAAATTAGATCAACAGTATACAGAGCTCTCATATCTGTTAAAGACAATATATTAGTTGCTACTTGAGTATTTGCAACTAGAAAAGTTGATTAATGTCGTTTTAGAGTAAAACTTGCACACCTGAATGCTGGGGTTTGGCATTCAGAGACCATAATGGAAACTCATAAATAAATATTCAGGTCCAAGCAAACACTATTGATATACCACTTAAAAACACTTTAAAACAAAGATTTTAAATCAGTAGCTAGAAGAAGTATCCTTTCTGAAGTTAGAAGTTGGCATGTAGAAGGGTAGGATTCAGTATGCTAATGATATTTACCCATCTCAAATGTAAAAAACCCAGACACCCAATACTCAGAGTACAGAAATTGCATGATAAATATTCAATGTCTTCTGCATTCCATAAGAGACGTATGGTTTCTTTGGTCTTCCTCATAGTTTTGACATCCTTGCTGCATACCTTTCTATTGCCTTTATGTCCCTTGCCAGCTGCATCTGAAATCATGCCTTGGCTTTCCTAAAATCTCCCTGCATGTCCATGACATACTCTTACACTGTTCTCTAATTCTATGACCAACTTTCCACTCTTCATAGATTTCCTTTTTAAGTTTCAAGTCATTGAAAGGTTTACTATGTAACCAAAAGTCACCCATTAGA
Organism: Alligator mississippiensis; assembly: GCF_030867095.1. Lineage (NCBI taxonomy): Eukaryota > Metazoa > Chordata > Crocodylia > Alligatoridae > Alligator > Alligator mississippiensis. The sequence continues at coordinate 217,671,240 of NC_081824.1, read as the reverse complement.
CCAGGTCCTGTGATTTGGAAGCTTCCATCAATTATTTAAAGAAGGCTTCATCCACCTCCTTCTCTTGATTGGTAGCCTGCAGCAGAAAGCACCATGGGCCCTGATGCCCTCCCCCTTTATCCAGAAGCTTTCAATGGGCCTATCTTTCACTTTATACTGCACCTCCAAACACGTGCATTGACTTTATATACAGGGCAATACCTCCTCCATTTTTCCCTGTCTAGCCTTCCAAAAGAATCTACATCCATTCATGACTATACTCAAGTCATGTGAACTATTATACCACATATCCATAACCCCAACTGCATCAAAATTCTATGATTGTACTAGGACTTCCAATTCTTCCTGTTTGTTCTCTATGCTTCTTGCATTAGTATTTAAACACAGAGATTGTTAAATTTATCTGATTGCCCTATCTTTTCCATGAGAACACTGCAAAGGTTTTTGCTGTTGCTTTTCATTACTTAGATTTTTATCCAGATTACCTGATTCTTTACTTACCTCTGGGCTTTTGTCTTCATCCCCTGGTGAACTAGCTTAAACTACTCCTCACATGGGTAACAAGCCTGGATGTGAAGACACTCTTCCCTCTCTTCATCAGATGGACCTCCATCTCTTCCCAGTAGTCCATCTTCTTGGAACACTGCTCCATGATTTAAAAGGCCAAGGCCCTGCTGGCAACACCATCTATGTAGCCAAGTGCTGACCTCCAAGGTGTGTCTGCCCCTAGTCAGCCATTTACCCTTGACTGGAAGGATTAATGAAAACACCACCTGGGTCCTCTTCTCTTCACTTTTGCCCCAGAGACATGTAGTTATTTTTGATCAGCTCAAGGTCACCCCTAGCAGTGTCATTAGTGCCCACATGGTGGAGCAGCATGAGATAGTAGTCAGATGGCCAGATGAGTCTGGACAACCTTTCCATGACATATGTGACATCTTGCCCAGCAGGCAGCAGACCTCCTGGCCAGTAGATCAGGCCAGCAGATGAATGCGTCTGTCCCCCACAGGAGGGAACCACCAACCACCACTGCAGCAGAGGTCTTAGCACCAAAGGTCTTGATTTTTCCCCCCAGGAGAGCATGGCTTGGCCTCTCCTGCCACTGGGCTGGGTTCCTTCTAATCTGATGATATGGCTTCATACCTGTGCTCCAGCTGGACAGTCACAGGGTCAGAAAGGTGTGCTATGTATTGCCAGAGCTGACAAGCTACTGACTTCCACCTTCCAGGGAGCCTGTCTTTTGTGTCTTCCAGTGCCGTCTCTGACTGTCCTTTTTCCATGATGCTGGAGATCTCTTTGTGCATCTAGTTAATGAAGGCCTCATGCTCATGGTTGCTTCTAAGTCTATCCACCTCCTCCTACAGCTCTCTAACCTGATTCCCGAGATAATCCACCAGGAGACACCTCTCACACCGAAAATACTCCCTACCTGGATGTTCCTGACAGCGACATGCAGGCAGCAGACAAAGCCTTGGGTGGGATGATGTAATTGGGGACGATCCTGCTTTGAGCAGGGAGTTGAATTAGATGACTTCCTGAGGTCCCTTCCAACCCTCATTTTCTATGATTCTATGATGCTATACAAAGCCAGATCAGAACCTGGTTGGAAGCTTTGATGGTCAGTGGCCATGTCTGGACAGAACCCACACAGGTACAAGCAGAGGAAAGGTGGCAGTGGCAGGAGCTTTTCATCTTCCAGATATCCTGTTGATTCTCCTGCTAGCAGCTTCTTCCTCTTCTGCTGGTACTCCTCAAAAAAATTCCTCTTCCCTCTTCCTCATTTACACGCTTCCACTCAGCAAGCTTACAATGAGGAAAGAAAATGTCTGGCCAAACTGCCCAGTGAATCCCCACCCACTCCCCTGTTTGCTGGTCCTGTGTCACTCCCTCTACATGATACTACTGCTCGCTACTACAGGCTGAGAAGCTCTAGATGAAGCAAAATCTGACAGGTTTAATCTTTCTATTTTGTACATAAATTGTGCAACACAATTTACAGGTTTCCCCTTTCCTTCCCTTGATTGGCATATTTACCTTCCCCATTAAGCTTTTTGATGATACGGGACCTCAGCAGAAATAATGAAAATTGCTGTTTTGCCTGATGTACTGTGAATCCTTTTTTCTATTTCAAGCATGTTAAAGGCTGGCTTTCATCCACTGTAAATGAGTTTCAGGATCTTGATACCACATTTTGTGAACTCCCATCAGATCATTCCTTAGAGGCCTGACTGCATTTCTTGTATCAGAAACAAGGATAATTATTCTGATTTAGTACACCTGGTATTCTGGGGGGAAAGAATTGCTTAACAATTGCATATGCTCGCAAACTCCATTTAAAATCAAAAGCTTCTAAACAGTATAATGTAGATAAATGCAATACTGATTTATTTCTTAATAGCCAGATAAGTTCCCTTCGGTTGATTAAATTTTTCTGAGCGTATTCTATAAAGTACATGGTGCCCACTATTCACGTAGATTGGCATTAAAATCCCACCTTGAGACCAGCAATTAAATTGAGTCTGGTGGCATCAGCCCTGTCAGCTTTGTAAAGTACAGCACCACTTAGCAAAACTGACAGACTTCACCCAAATGGGACTAAGGCTGTAGGAGAGGTGTTGCAGGCGAAGACTGAGCTGCACTAGCAAAACCAAACAGGAGAATCTCTAAATTGCCCAGTTTTAACATCAAGCCAGTGTCATTAGCCACCTTCAGCCATGAGTACTAAAATCAACTCAGACATTTAATTAACAAATTGGCTTGGCAATAGACAAGGCCTTAGCTGTAAATGTACTGCAAACATTAAGAAAATGAACCCCTTTCATGTTTTGCAGCTGCTGGCTCCTCATCTATTCTGGAGATCTGACCTCTCACAAGATATGGTCTATATACTGTCAAACAATCTGCAGTCTTCCCAAGACTTGGTATATTCAGAGCTGGAGGTTAAACTAAAAACCCTGTTTAAAGATAAGCTATAAATAAGTTTCTGACCTTCCCCCCTCTTCCCCAACCTGGATTCCTGCTTCACTAAAATTAAAGCAAACTGCTAGCCATAGACAGCCAGATTGTGGATGAGGAGGCCCAGGGGCTCTGAAATTCAAAGGCTCAGAGGGGCAAGGAGGGGCTCCATGGGATGTGAGGGGTTGGGGAAGATGAGGCATGATGGGAATGGGTCTGTGCAGGTGCAGTGGGTTCACTGGAGCAGTGAGAGAGCTGGGTAGGACTTAATGAGGATCGAGGGGCGTGCTGGACTCTGATGGAGCTTGGGACATGGTGGGATGAGACTCGGTGTGGGGAGTATACATGATAACAGGGGATGGAGTTGAGCCAGGTATCATTTGAGGGAGCAGGGGCAATGCATAAATGGCAGTGATGGGCACTTTGGGGCCCTGATGGAGTATCTAGGGGACCACATGTGGGGTGTGGGGAGCAGTTCTGTCCACGGCTAAGCCAGGAGTAACAGCTGTACCCATTTGGCACCAGGTGTCTGCCCTGCTCTGCCCTCCCCCAACCTCAATTATATTTGTTTTCCTTGATTCTTAAACTGAACAATATAACCCTGGACCTCTAGCTCTTAGTAAAGCTTCAGAGAAAAAGTATGCACTGCATCAGGTGGTGTTGTGCGACACTACCTGCACCGCTTTTTCAACATCCTAGATCCACCCATGATTCCATCATACTTAGCCACAATAAAAATAGTATTGTTGGCAGCAAAGACACATTTTTGTTGCTGCAGAAGAGTCAAACATTTAGATAGCATCTTGGATTGATTCAGACACTTTGCTAAGCATCAACAAAAAATTAAATCCTCTGCAGAAAGTGTTGTGAGGGAATATTGTACATGACAGTCTAATGCCAGAAGCTGCATAAAATGTTATTTATTCCACGGTCAGGAAAGAGCTACCTCAACTCATTTGGAACAGCTAGTGAAAGTTGGTGCTCCATAATACAGCAGCACAGAATGCAAGATCTGTCAACTTCAAGAGCCCCAACAAGACAGATACCACCAGGACAGTTCCCTGTCCTTCCTGACTGCATTTCTGCCAGATGCATTTTGCATAGAGACACATACCAAAAATCCAGAAATGCTGTCTTTACTTCTACCTATCTTTTCCAGTACATAAATAAGCTTCATGATGCTAGCAGTCGACAGTGAAACCAAGCATTGCAAAGTTTATTATGCTATTTCCTTTTTCCCTAGAAGCTCCCTTTTTTTCTGGTGAAAAGTACACTTCAGAGTGGTTAGGGTCCTATTTGTCCCACAAAGCTCTCCATGCACTTAAAGTCAATAGGACAACTGCCCCACTGCTTCCCTGTGACTGTACAAACTTGTGCTACAACATTCAAACCTTATCTTCATAAATTTTGACAAGAATGTAGATTGTGGTAATTTCTACAGAGCCAATTCACATGTAGAAGAGCCAACTGGAGTCTACACAAGCTGGCAGCAGAGCTGTGCTGCTATCCAGTGCATCCACAAATGACAGATAGAGGAATGACCTTCAGGGAAGGTTAGCTGTGAAATAACTAGCGGTAACTCTGATCAATTAGTTGTAGACCAAGCAGTGGCAGCACCACTGGATGTAGAAGGGAAGCAAATGGCAATGCTTTCCCTTCTGAAAAGCCACATATATCCTCTGATGGTGCTGTGATGTGGTGAGTACAGGTCTCTGCTATAAGAAGTCTGCCCAACCCCCAGGCCTGGGTCTACAAATGGCAGAGCAAGCTAAAATCTCAATGACTGCAAAGGCAGATGAAGGCTGCAGAGGAATGAGATCTCCAATTGTCTTGGCCTCCTTGCCATTGGATTAAGGTCCCATTCTGTCAAGAACCATCTAGAAGCTGACGTGCAGCAGCTTCTCCATGATAAAAGAAATCACGCACAGGCATCTTCCATGAAAATGCCTTTTCCAGAACAGGGGCCTTGTCAGCCATCTTCAGACCCACAGATAAGACAGCCATGGAAGACAATCATACCCAACTGCAAGAGATTGCTGAAGAAGTATTCAAGCTGACACACAGCCTTATCCATATATGAAAATTAAGATAGAGGTCTTGCGGTGTCACTCCACTGCTATTCCATCAGTGCACCTGCTTCCTTCCTATAGTGAGACATCAGGCCAATGGATTAATGTGGTGAGAAGATGACTGAGTGCATGTGGGCAGACAGGTAATTTACTGAATTATGGGAGGTTAATACACTTGTGGGGGTTGTGTAGTGGGGCACTCACATCTGGCCTTTAAAATCTACAGAGAATCACAGAATTAGCTCATCAGCTGGACACTATTCAAAGTCTCTGAGCAAGAGTTTGCTGTCAACTTATGGGGTACAAAGATAGTATCTGTTGCTACTTCCAAGCCACTGTTGCTGTCGTTATTAACACCCACACTTGAGCCACAGCCACTGCCCCATGCGCTGCTGCTACCCAGTAAAAAGTGCTGCCCAGCTATGCCTCTGCAAAGCTCAGAGCACCGAGAAGGCCAGCTGGGCAGGAGGTGAAATATTGTTCAAGAGGCTCTGAAGGTGCCCTATCCTGACTTCCAGTTGGAGTTAGAAACATTGGCCACACATTGTTTTTTTTTTTTAATATTAATGTGCTATATAAGGTATGATTTATAAATATAGGAAATGCCTATTATTTTGTTAGGGCCTTTGACAGGACAGAAGTTTAGGTAAACGCAATTTAAGCTTACATTTAGGTCAATTTGTGATGCTGGAACAGTATCACAGGGATCTTTTTATCATTGGAAAATTAGGCCCAGGGTATTTCTCAAGCTAAAAGAAGGGTAATAGCCTGGAAAGCTCTGAGGACTTGATGCCCCCAGAAATAGTGTATTCCACTGCTGTTCTTATCCCTGGGTTATTACGAACAAAACATTTACTTCTTTACCAGCACGTGTCCCTGTCTCTTGCATGCACTGCCACATGAAACAGTCACATATATCCACTGTTGTGCTTTAGATTCCTGCAGGGTAAACAGGAGACCCCTGCCCCAGGTAGTGTAATTAACACCAGGAGTGAATGCAGAATATTTTAAGACCCATTACAGGAGAGCCCATTATATCCAGTCCCAAGACCTAATCCTACCCCTCAATACTCACAGAGTGCATCATGCCAGCAGCATTCAGCTGAGTTTACATGCCATTAAAGCTCTTTGCTTTGTACAACTCTGCAGTGAGGTCATCAATTGGCTTTTCCTGCACATGAAAAGAAATGACTAGAGCATTAACAGGAATAGGCTAAAGGAATAAGGCTCTGTAGGACTGATTTGTTACCAACAAAAGGTAAGGAACTAGCACTTTGCCACCATATTTTAATTATCTGTCTTGCCCTTGAGCCTCAGCAACAGTGGTCAAAAACCTCTCTTGTTCTGCTGTACAGAAAGTGGTAATTGAAGCAATTTCCATTGCACTGTTTAGTCTCATTGCAGTGGTGCCATGCTGCTTACAATAGAATTCAAACAATAGACGAACCTTTGGGCACTAAACAGAAAATCAGGATTTAAAGGCCACATTGTTTTATTTGAAAGACATTGCTGCAGGTTGCTCTTTCTGTTTCCTGCATTTTAATGATACCTCATAACAGGTTGAAGACGAAAACATTTTAGATTAAAAATAGCCCATTTCAGACTATACATTTGTATTGAAAAAAGTCACAGTGCTTGGAAATGAGTGAGAGGTAAATACCATGTACATATTTGTAATGGAAATAAAAATTGGCCATGGGCTTTTTAAACACAAAATATTGCTTTTAGACAGCAAAGCACCTCTGTTTCATATACAGTTTACCATCAAGCTTCAATTGCTAAGAACTGTGTAGAGAAGTATTCAATAGAAGGTCAATCCTTGTCAAGGAAGCTTCTTTATTTCAGTGGCTCAACTTCTGTATGGTGGGAAGATGCTTTGCTGAGCATTTAAATTAAAAGTTTTGATCACTTCCTAACTTCAGCGACAGTTCCATTCCTATACCCTTACAGATGGCATCTGCTCTGGACATCCGCCCAGCCTGCTTTTACATGGCTTAAAATAAAATATATTATTGAAAAACATCCGGCAGATTTTTCTGAAGTCTTAAAAATTACATTACAAGAAAACCTGCCTTAAAGTTGACAAGTACAGAATAGCTGTATGGAAATGGGACAGAGAAGAGCGAAGGGAAACTGAAGAGCAGGTTCACTACTTCAAAGAGACAAAAAAATGTTGTCCAGTTACAGCACTGGCCTACTAAAGTGTTTTGAAGATGATACACAATAAAGATTCAGGGACATAGGTGCCTTAGACAGATCAATAGAAAGGGGCACTATAGTGAGTGGCAAGAAGGGTAGGAAACCTTCTAAGAGAACAAATAGACTTGCGTGTCTATATTTTCCATTGCGCATAAATAAACCTAGCTCTGCTGTGGAACAGAAGCTAGAACACTTTGTACATGAATCACCAAAGGTTCAGGCCTGATAAAATTAACTCAGTTGTATATATTTAGAGTTTGATGCCTTAGGCCTCATGATTCTGAGGTACTTGGAAAACCTTATGCTTCAGGCTGCAGAAGTGACATTTTAGAGGTGTTGAGAAGAGACTTGACTGTCAGGAAGCAATAGCTGCTAAATTGTATGTAGATTAGAGACAGGTTTAAGCTGCCAAATTCTCAACTGCAATCTGACCATAAAGTTGAAGTATTTTATATCTAAGAGTAAAAAATAAAGATAATACAATTGCCTCGTGATTTTTAAAGCTTCTCACATAGCAAATATTATCCTTTAAATAAAAATTGGGAATCCTTCTGACCCTTCATAAACATGTTGAATTGCGTTCAACCTGTACACATTTTTTATTCAATTTTTCAGCTCAGCTACTGGAGGAAAATGAAGAAAAGCGTGGCAACAACAGGGTCCCCAGCACACAGCAGATAGCAGAATCCTTCAAAACTGAAAAAAAGGAACACACATTCACACTATTTTACACTCAGTGGAACACAGCCAGAGGATGTCATTGAGGCCAACCAGGTAATCCTTTAATCAAAGAGGAATCGGGAAAACAATACTAGACAGCCTTAGTTGTTGTTATTGTTAAATGGGTGGGCCTCCATGGACCACACAAATCAGCCAGCCCAAGGTGAGCTTCATTCACCACAGATATTCTCGATGCAGAAAACGTCTGGATTGTGCTCTCATTTTTCCATATTTATCTGGATTTTGTTCCATATTTACATCAAGGAACCTGCCAGCCTACTACTTTGCGAGATATTTTGACAAGGGTGGCCCCAATTCTCTTACCCTTATTCATGTCAAGCAGCTTTATGCCATAAGTATTGCCACTGATTTCAGCATGCATCATCCAATCTCGACAATGGGGCCCAATCCATCGCCATTAGTAAAAAGTCTCTCTAGATCAGGTGCAGCGAAACACAGTTAGTATGGAAAGTCATCTTCCCGTGAGGCCGAAATGTGCAAAGCATTATACACATAGCCAAGAGATGAAACACAGCTCTTCAAAGCTACTTTGAGCAATGTTTCAATATGCTTAACAGTTTAGTCTTTGCAATAGATTTTGACATCAAACACAATGAAAGGGGAGACAGAGCCTGGAGACAGATCAAAAGGCACAGCCATGAGCTCTGGATGTCTTTCTTTTTATTCTTGTCAGCAGGAACCCACATTCCTTTGTGCCACAGCTCCAAATGACAGAAGTACCTGCTCCACAGAGCTCACCATAAAAGATTAAACACATAACAAAAAGATCTGGGAATCTCCAAGGAAGAATCAACTAACACTGAGTTATAGGTAGGGTAACCATAATAATTTTAGGGAAATCCAGGACAGGGTAAGGAAATCTGGAACTGGGGCCACTGGGGTGTGACAGCACATGTGCATGCATGCAAATACCCTGACCCCATAGCTCCAAGGAGCAGGGCCAGGCAGGACAGTGTGGCACACACCCAAACACAGCCCTGACCCCATGGCTCCTAGGAGTGTGACCAGGAGGACCAATGCAGGACACACATGTGCATGCAAGCATGCACCCCCAACGTCACGGGTCCCAGAAGCGGGTCAGGCAAGAGTGCAGAAGCACATGGCTGAGCTCCATTCCCCACATGCAGAGACTGGACCCGGCTAGGAGCAGCTCCTGTGTGGCACCCCCTGAGCTCCTCAAGCCCACACTGGATGGCCACATGGCTCCTCTCACTGCTGCTGACACCTGGCTGGTGTCACAGTCCCAGGGCAGAGCCCAGAGCCTGGAGCTGTCCCCCAAGCAGGCATCCCCAGCAGCCAGGTGGATGGGCGGGGGAGAGAGAAATCTGTACCCTTAAAGGCAGGGCTCTGAGCTGCCCCCACCCCCAGGAAATCCCCATCCTCACCTGGGCTCTGAGTGGTGACAGTAGTAGGTCTTCCCTGGTCCCAACTCTGCTGGGCTGTAAGCCGGGAGTCACTTGCCCAGTAAAGTCAATCAGGAGCTGGACATGTGCACGCAGGTTTACGCCAATCTGGGATTTTTGCTCCAGTTTTCTCCAGTGGCTGGGACTCTGAGACAGCCTATGAAATCCAGGACTGTCCCAGCCAATCTAGAATGTATGGTCACTCTAGTTATAGGGGTTGTTGTTGCTGGCTTCACTTTGGCATTTTAGTAGAAATTTGTCTTTCAAATAACTTTAAAGCAGAAAACAGGGTTGCTTGTCCAGCTGCCTCTCTCAGCGATTCCATGCATAAGAGCTAACTTGGAAAGAAGCAGTGGCTTTATGGCCCTTCCAGTCCGACATTCCTAAGATGCAACTGAAAAGCTAATGGACACAAGGAAAGAATTATATAGCTAAGCCAACACTGGTCCCATCTCTAAGGAGACATGTGGAACCAATCTCAAGAGACATCAAGTTTCAAGTGTAATTTTATGAATCCGAGAGTTTACATACATAATTTTGCACAACCATAGCTCTTGCCCACACCGATTTCCTACATGTAGTTTGCATGTGTGTGCAACAACTCACATTGTCCACCTGCATTTTTACAGCTAAACTAGAGACTTCGATTTGTAAACCATAGAGGAAACAAGAGACTAGATACTCAGCAGAGGGAAAAAGTAAAATCCTTGGAATTTAACAGATCTATGCCAATTAACACCAGCTGAGGGTCATCGGGTCCAATATGCACAAATCTGAGTCTGTGTACAGGCACTCAAAAGTGCATACCTTGTATGTAGTGGTCAAGCAGAAGCTCACAAATCTGTAAAATGGTGTCACTTCTTTACTGCACAGGGACATGATGAGGTGTTCAGAGACTATGATAAGTGGGGCCATATTTAGTACACTGATAGTATTTGAATGTGTCTCTCGTATCTATGAAAGGGATGTGAACATAGTATTAGCCAAGATTAACAGTATTAACACTGTTTTTCTAGTGTTCAGAGTTACTGATGTAAGTAATCCACAGTAGCAAAAGAACTGTCAGGAAACGGTATATTTGGTTAAGCAAGCAGAAACTTCCCCTTCAGTAAAACAGTAAGAATCAGTAGCTTAGTATGTGGATGGACATCAATTCTTAGTATGTGGGTCAATAGGAAAAAAGCCTCCAGTATAAGCTTTGGAGAAAGAACAGTTTCTGTACTGACTATGAAGCGATAGGGCCTGCAGCTGCATAGCAAAGATGCATGTTTTCATTTTGGCAAGTAAGGGAGAGTTATGGGGGATGACAATATATTAGGCAATATTTCCAAGTGGAAACATTAATTTCTAGCTGAGACTGCAGGAGTTGAGAATTGGGAGACTGGACAATCACTACAAACCCCACGGATTTTCTCCCTCCCATCTCAGTGATATGGGGCTTAGTTCTGCAGTTGAATTTGTGCTATAGTCCAGATTCTCTTTTCATTGCAGGGGCTGGGGAATTTAATTTTAAGTACTGGAAGTGTATTTTTAAAAATACATAGAGCAGAAATTAAGAGAAACCTAATGCCCATTAAATAGCCTCAGACCAAATTCTCATTCTGACAAGTCATTTTATGCCACACTGATAATGGAAAGGAGTGGATTAAAATAAGACAAAACATAAATCATTCCCACTAAACAAACTTTCACTAGGGCTGTGCAAAGCTTCAGTACCTGATTCGATTCTGCAGAGATTCGGCCTGATTCGGTGGCTGAATCTCTGAATCCGAATTGAATCACGGGACACTTTAATCTCTCTGAATCGATTTGGAGAGATTTGGACAGATTCAGAGATCCAGACGTAGATACAGCTTTAAATGATTTTTCTACATACCTCTAGGTAGCAGGGCCTCTGAACGCTGTGGTGCTGGAGCAGATGCAGTGTCCCACAGTAGCATGGGGGGCTTCCCACTGTGCTTGGCAGCAGACCTGGAAGTGGACCAGAAGCACTTCTGGGTCCACCAAGGAGTGTTTCTCCCCCCTCCCCCCCACAACCCCCAGCTCAGTGACTGGTGGTTCCTGGATCTAGGGGGGCACCCAGGGTCCCCCTGCAGTCGGTCGCTGAGCCAGGGAGGCATGGGGAGACCCACAGCGCACTCCCCAGCAGACCCGGAAGTGGGCCGGAATTACTTCCGATCCACTTCCAGGTTCGCTGCCAAGAACACTGGAGAGCCCCCCTGCGTTGCTGTGGGGCGCTCCATCCACCCCACCACCACAGCAACCATAAGCTGCACTGCTACCTCAAGGTATGTAGAAAAAACTTTTAAAGCTGTGCCTGTGTACAAATCGCAGATTCACCGAATCAACATCAAATCGTCAGATTCAGATTCAGCCGAATCAAATCAGGGACAGTGATCCGAATCAACAGATCAAATCACTGTCCCTGATTTAGGCCAAATCCAAATCTGAATTGAATAGGGCCCATTTCACACACCTACTTTACACTACTAGGAATGTCAAGGGCTTAAAGGAGCATTGGAATGATGTAGCTTTGATGGTCCAGAAATTATGTGACAATCAAGGGTTTTATTTCAATGATATCTTTTACTGGACCAGCTGTATGGTTGAGATAAACTTATACAAGCTTTTGAAGACCTGATTAAGAATGCTTTGCATTTGAAAGTTTGCCTAACTTTATCCCAACCATGCAGTTGGTTGAATCAAGAAAGATATCACTGAAAAAACCCTTGCCTCTTACAAGGGTTTAAAGGGCTCTTAGTATAAATAAGAATCCTATCCTGTGTATGTAAAGGAAATAGAAATAAATGAAATTCAAGTCTACATAGATTTTTATCATCCATGTAAAACTATATCTAAACTGCTGCAAGGCTAAATAAAAACAACACACTGTGGAGGATTATCATTTTCAATCTCTTTCACAATCACAGTTCTTGATCTAACAGGCCAACCAAAGGGCTGTGTAGAGAGAGGATTAAGATGTGTAGAGAGGTGATTCTGTATATTGTACAACTATTATTAGATTTTCAGAATCACTGGCAAGTGTGTCAACACAATCCATGGGAAGCATATACTCAAAACAAAACAAAAAACTAGACTCTGTGGCACAGTAGAGCTTTAGAGACAGTGACTGTCCCACAGTTTCTAATATTTCATATTCAGAGAACCAGGTTCCTACGTACATGCAGGAAGAAACTGAGGTTTAACTCATCCCAAAGGTGGCCATTTGTATATGCTAATATCAATACTGTTTTTTAGTGGAGATAACTAGAGAAAAAGCATAATAATTTTATCCATTTGGGAGCTACAATTAGCAAGCTGCATTCAAGTCTGCTCTGAATACTATTATATCATAAAAAACCCAAAGCACTTCTCCTAAGCATTTCTAATTAGCAATATTCTTTTTTATGTGATTTCTCTTGTCCATTTTCTCACTGTTCATTCATTGTATCTGTAAAGTGTTTGGGTTAGTACACATGACACAATTACCATGGACTAATTTACTCTGGATTTTAATCTGTGGTAAATATACTCCATAATAAAGGATGGACATTTGGGCCAGCTTTCCCAAGCTGGCTACCTTCAGTAGGCACTGTGATGGCACCTGGCCATTAGTTGAAAGGGTTGGCATTAAGCCAGTGGCAGCCTTAGGATGAATCTGATTAGAGGAATGTATACTGGACTCTTACATCAGTGAAACTTATACCAGCATTTAGTTACTCCTCATTTACTTAGGAGTGGAATGATTTACACTGCTGTAAGGCAGTGCATCATGTACCTATTTCACTTTTATATATTTTGGAGGGGTGGACAAACTATGACCTGTGGGCCATATCCAGTCTGCCAATTGATCCTATCTGGCCTGCCAGCTGCCGCTCAGAGCCTGAGGAGGGAGGGCTGCACCCCATGCTGCTCCGTTCTACCGCAGCTGGAGCCAGCCCAGGCTGCACAGTGTGAAGACTCCTCCACACTCTCTCCCCCCACCCCAGCTTCCTGTTGGCACTGTGACTACCCACCAGCAGCCATGCCCGCATGGAACACGGTGCAATGCAGCACGCCAACTAGCCATCCCACCTGCCTGCTTGCCTGCCATGTTCAGCCGCTGCCGCCACAGTGCCACTAGTCTTTGATGGCCACAAGGGGCACGTGGCCCAGGACAGCCACCCCTGACTTTCCCAGTGTGGTGTGGCAAGGGCAGCAGCTGTTTGCAGTGGGTGGGTAGTGGGACAGCTACTTGTTATGCTGCATTGCACCCCATCCTGTGAGGGTCTGGTTACTATAGCTACAGAGCCAGGACGGCACAGTCCCAACAGGAAGCTGGTGGGGGGAAAGCATGTGGGGGGTATGGAGGAGTCTGCATACTGTATGGCCTGGCACCAGTTGTGACAGAGCAAAGCAGTGCAGTGTTTAGCCTTCCTTCCTCAGGCTCCTGGCACTAGCCAGTGGGCTGGACAGGGTCAGTTTCTCCCCCCCCCAGGGCATTCTGGGAACCATGGTTTTGGGAAATGTAGTTTCTGCTGATGGGTGAGATGTCACCTCATTTTTTTTCCACCAAAAACTGGTGGGGGTTTTATGGCTGCTTGACATATGTGTCAGACTCAGAAAAATGAAGTGACATCTTTCCTCATCAGCAGTGAACTCCAGCTGCTGCTCCTGTAACACCACTGTTGCTCTGCTGTCCAACCTGCTGGAGACTCCATAGCCAGGGTGCTGTGCAGGCTACGTATGCCCCTGACCTCTATATTCTCTTGCAGTCTGCAGTGTAAACATGCTATAAATGACTTGGTAGCACAAATCTCACCCAAAAGACAGGAGGAGGAGAAACAGTGCCACAGAGCAGTGAAGTGACTTTCTCAAAGCCACAAAGCAGGTCAGTAGATGATTAGGGAATGGAACCCAGGCATACCACCTACCAGGGCAAAACTCTGCCTTTTGCTACTGTTGCCACTTCCAGAGACATTTCTTCTAGCCCCTCTGCTGCTGGTTCACCAGTATAAAGAAAGATTTGTAAATGAAACACAAAAATCAGAAATACATACCATATTTCATAGTGTATAGGGCGACATATTGTAAAAGTCGACCCCATATTTCTGTAAAAAAAAAAGTTAGGCTTTTTGTATGTCTGGTGTTTAATTTAACCCTGCTTCAGTGTGTGAGGCACTAGAAGCCCAGGTGGGCTTCTGGGAGAGGTGGCATGCTGGTGGGCTTCCAGGAAGTTAGATTGGGCTCCTGGGAGCTTGGGAAGCACCTGGCCTGCTAGCAGCCCACCTGGGCAGCCCTAGGGGATGCTGCCACCATGGAGGTAAGAACCAGCCCTCCCCACAGCTCAGGGGCTGCCCGGTCCAGCATCAGCTTGCCCCCTGGCCCAGGGCAGGTGGGGAGACTCCACTGAAAGTAGGATTGGGTCGCTGCTTCTGCCTTCAGCAGGCACCTGTGGCTGGCAGGACACCAAAGTAACAATGCCCAGGCATTCCCTATGAACTGCTCAGAAGCAGATGAAATGCCAAAAGGGAATTGATTATAGAAGTATAATTCTTTTTGAGTGTTTATTGTGAGGTATTTGCAAGATGCAGGATCCATTTTAATTTGGAGGGCATTACTCAAATCCAATTTACCAAAGCATTTTCCTTTAGTAAGAGCCGCAAACAAATTTTCAGCGCAAGGCAAAAGATACTGGACAGCATGTAATACTGGATTCAGTGTCATTTTGAAGTCACCACAAATTCAGATGATATGAAGAGCCATCCTGCTAGACCACTGGAACAATGGGTATAGTCCATTCACTGTGTGCAACTGGTGACAACACCCTACTGCTTACCGAACGGTCTAAATGAGCTTCCACTAGGGGTCACAGAGCATAAAGTATAACTCTGGACTTACAATATTTTGTTTGGCTTCCAGGCTTGATTCTGAGCTGCACTAGGATGGTGCTCATCTGCCCAAGGTCCATTTCAAAAACCTTGAAATGGTCTTTCAGAATTTCTTGAAGGCCCTGAAGTGTCTTTCTGAATGAATTGGACTGAAATCAAGTCACTCTCAGCTTCTCAAGTCAAGATCTGCCAAACAACGTTGGAGAGCTTCCTTCAGTCGAGTACAAGGGTAAATGGGCTCACTGCCTATCTAGTTGAACAATCACTCAAAGTACCCATTTTGGGTTAACTTTGTCCAGTGTAAGTGCATATACTTTTATTTAGTATCAGTTTGCTATTCTTATTTCTCTGCAAAGACTTTGGCTGTGACTATAGCAGCCATTGTAACCCCAACTGGGTGCTCATATTGGGCCTCTTAAGTGCATATAATAATAAAGTTTTTCTTACTGTTCTGGATCATTTAGGCTGTGGCTCCAAGCATCAAGACAAATGAAGATCCCATCCTCATTGCCAAATAGTAATGGCTTGTGGCTTGACTGTGGTGGGCAGATTAGACTAGCAGCATGTACCACACAGTTCAGATCACTGGTAACTTTACTGTTCTGAACAGAAACCAAAATGGAAAGTAAAAATGGTGCCTAGGAGGCACACAGGCTAACCACATTTTAAAAAGCAGTACCATATATAATGACTAATGCACTATGTATCACATTTACTGAAGTATTTCTCAATATTTTTTTCATAAAATAGAGGGTGGTTATTTCAGAGATCTGATTTTATAATGATGGGTTGTCTACTTTAGGAAGGGTGATGTACTCATACAACAGGTTTAGAGAACTTGTGGCTTGCTGTGTCGCTATTAAACAGGAAATAAATTATTAAAAAAACATGAATCCTATAATTAAGTTTACATGGAGTAAGAATAATTGACAGTTCAGGCTGTGAACAAGTGTTCAAAACACCCAACTCAGGTTAGGCAGCTTGCTTTGAGCTGCCTGAATCTGAATCAGGTTCTGCCACATGCCAGGATTTGTGTGGGAAGCTCAAAGTAAGTAAGTGGGGCATGGGGAGAGGGTACTTCCCAGTTGGGGGAAGTAGTTGGTGAGGGGGCGCGTAGCTAGTAGGTGGGCTCTCTCAGCCCTGGGGCTGCGCTGTGAATGCTTACAGGATGTTTCATTAGGATGGATTAACCCATTTTAGATCTGGCTAACCCAGGCCAATCTAAAATTAGTTCATTTCTGAGGTGAACTAACTTTAGATTGGGAGCCCCGTTCTTTAGGACAATTTAAGCCCTGTGAATGCTTGCATGCTCATCCATTTAGATTGCCCTAAGCTCATTTAGGGTGATCTAAATGTAATGCTAGTATATACCTTCATCTGCTTAATTCTGCCCCAGAAGTGTACAGTGTGTGGTGGGAGATGCAAATGCAGCTGTAGGGACAGTTAAGCCCAGGCTCTGTAGTGACTCTTCCAAGGAATCAGAATGCACAGGCCTAGCAGAAGCACCTGCACATATGAGGACAAAACTGTCAGTGTTGCTCCTGTCTGGATGCATACAGTATAAATCATAGGGATTTTCCACGTAGTTCAATAATAATCCCTTTATTCATGGAACCTATAACAGCTCTCATTGCATAAAAAAGAGATAGGACTCAGGTGGGTCAGACATAAGGGATTCTTTATTTATAACCCTAAACCCAGAGGGCATGTCTACACATGCACTTTAATGTGCATTAGACTATTTTAATGCACATTAAAGCTTCACTAAAAACTGTGGTGTACCTATATATGAGGACTGAGGCTGCTCCAACATACTGGAATTCCACTGTGTCAGAGCAGACTTGCTTAAATCGAGACTGCTGGAGCATGGCAATTGCCGTACTCCAGCAGCCTCCTGCATCTCATGTATCAGCATCCCCATGCTTAAAAATGGCGGCAAGGGTGCTTGAACCAAAGCTTGTTGAATGAGGTTTAGTTCATGTACCCCCACTGCCATTTTTAAGCACAGGGATGCTAATACAGGAGACATGGTGGTGCTTTAATTAGGGTGGCTCTTGGAGCTTAAAGCATCACCTCCTCCCCAACCCATGTAAAAGTGCCTGTGCTTTTTAATTAGTGTGCATTAAAATAGGTTAATGCGCATTAGGTGTCACTTTAAAACCATGCTCTTTAGTTAATGTTCATTAAGACAAGCTACTGTGCATTTTCCTAGTACTTCACAATGGAGGTACTAGATTTAATGTGTGTTAACTAAAGCATGATAATGCACATGTCAGTGTGCCCAGAAACAAAGCATATCTCCCTCTACCTTGAACACTGAAGCACGCAGTTTGCAATACAAAGTGGAATGCAAACTGTCTAAGTCTTGGACTAAATCAAGCTATCAAGGAATGGACTGTGGACTGCACTGGTAGTGTAACTAGGGGTGGGCAAGTGGAGCATCAGCCTCAGGTGCCAACTTAGAAAGGGTGAAAGATTGATGGCTGCCAGGGTGCGCAAACTGCTTGTCAAGCCTAATCAATTATGTCTAGCAAATAATTTGTGCCCATTTAAAACAAAGAAAGTATTTTCTTTTAGGAACATTTGAATGTCTGACTTCACCAGTCTAGAGCCTACCTTTGAAAGGGATGTGAAAGAGAAGCCTCTAGTAGCTACATATTATAAATATGCACGAACTCTAATCCTCAACAGCGACATATATTTTCTAAGTCTTTGCAAGAAACACAACTTAATTCCCCGAGGACTAAACGTCTACAATCCCCTGACTACTACACACAACTCCAAATATGCTTCACAGCTATGCGGGAGAACTTCAGAGAAAATTAGAAATCATCTACTTCACCTACTCTACTCCAAAAGAGACCAACTCAGGAAGGAAATCACCATATACTACAACAACTTAAGACAAAAATTCCATTCATGTTCCCTGACAATATACAGTGGATACAAAGAGACTACGAAAAACTTTCTACAGCATTCATCCTACATAAAAAGAAGAAATGGAACAAATTACTCCAAGAACAAGCTCCCCAGCCACAAAACAACCATCAGAGGAACAACACCAACACCTTACGACCTTCCAACCTCAAACTCGATGAAACTGAAAGCAGCAACCAACCCACAAATATTATCAATCTCTCCACACACACACACACTTACCAAAACTGAAAAATCTGTCCTTTCTAAAGGCCTAAATTTCTGTCCAGAAAAATACCCTAATAAAATACTTCAATGTGGAGAACTAGAAGAATTCTTCCGACGCCTGCGCCTCAAGGAATATTTCCACGACCAAACTGAACCCACTCCCAACAACAACTCATCCTCTGACAACATTCAGGAAAGGATCAATGCCAACAAGCCCAAAAAAAATCAGATTGGACACCTCACAGTGGACGAAACCCTAACCTTGACTGCTACATTGACTGCTTCAGGGAAAGAATGAACAATGAAATAATCAGCAACACACGCCACCACAACAACCTCTCTCTACCAGAGAAAAAGGCCATAGAATCTCTAAGATCTAACCACCAAATAGTAATAAAACCAGCAGATAAAGGAGCCATAGTCATCCTAAACCTTGAGAATTACATAAAGGAAGCCAACAGACAGCTCTCTGACACCACCTACTACAAAGAACTACAAGAAGATCCTACTCCCCTTTTCACCAAAAAAACTCAACAATACCATCAAATCATTTCCATCAAGACTACAAGAAAAACTACAGACCTTTATCCCCCCACTACCTAACCCAGGGACTTTTTACATGCTCCCTAAAATCCACAAACAAGGGAACCCTGGCAGACCTATCATATCCAACCACAGGACCCTAACCGAGGAAATATCAGGTTTCGTTGAATCAATCCTAAAACCACTTGTCACCCACAGAGCAAGTTTTGTACAAGACACCACAGACTTTCTACGGAAACTTAAAAACGTAGACCACCTTCCCAGCAACACACTCCTAGCCACCATGGACGTTACCAACCTATATACCAACATCCCACACCAGGATGGCATCCATGCCTGCCTTACATATCTACAGGAACAAGATTACAACACAGAATACAGGCCCAAAGATATTACTGACCTTATACACTTCATCCTCACACACAATTTCACTTTTAATAACCAACACTTCCTCCAGATGATGGGAACAGCTATGGGCACTAAAATGGCCCCACAGTATGCCAACCTTTTTATGAGCCACCTGGAAGAAGACTTCCTCAAGAACTGCACCATCAAACCCTTGCTATACTTAAGATACATCGATGACATCTTCATCATTTGGAGTGAGAACCTGCAATCTCTGATTGAATTCCATCAGAAATTCAACAGTCACCATCCCTCCATCCGACTTTCTTTAGAATACTGCAGCACCAACATCCCCTTTTTAGATACACTGATCAGTATCCAGAAGGGTAAAATACAGACTACAGTATACAAGAAACCCACAGACCAACATACATATCTGCACAGAACCAGCAATCACCCGAAACACACCAAAAAAGCTGTGATATACAGCCAAGCCCTCAGATACCACCGCATCTGTACTAAAGAGAACACCCAGGATTGCCACCTCACCAATCTTAAAAAGGCTTTCACCCAGCAAGGACACTCCTCCAGAGAGGTAGATCGCACGTTTGAAAGAGCCACCTGGATACCACGTGAAGAACTGCTGCAGTATGTCGCAGGGCACCTCGGTACCCTGCTCCTGGAAAGGAGAAACTGCCAGGGAGCGAGTGAGTGCGCCCTGGCCTGACATAACGAGCCCAGCTGAGGCTTGCTCAGGTAATGAGCGCAGCTGCGGGTTGCCGGAGCAACCAAGGGGAGCCAGCTGGCCAGAAGGGGGCAGGGCCTGGCCCTTATAAAGCCCAGGGCCGAAGCCAGGCTGGCAGTTCTCTGCCAGCAGCTGGAGAGGCAGGAGCTCACTCAGCCAAGCTATGGGGAGAAGTCTGAGGGGCAAGTACAGCTCATGATAGCCCTGAGAGGATTGGGCACTAAAGGTTTAGCCAGGGGGCTTTATGTTTGCGTTACAGCCAAGAGGCTTGAGTTTGTTTGGCTCTGTTATTACACCCGGAGGCTTGGGTGAGGCTGTAGGGGTTGGAGGAGGCCTCAATCACAGGGACCCCAGAGAGTGTGGGGTGCCCTAGCGCCAAGAGGGCGCATTATTTTCATAGCACCAGGGAAGGCGCAGCTCACACGCCAGTGCGTGAGCAACTGGCAGCGAGGAGCGCGGCCAGTGGGTCGCGGGCGCAACCAGTAGGTTGCAGACGGGGGACCGAGACCCCGGATTGCGTGCGGGGTACATAGACCCCAGCCCCAGGGAGAGGGGCGATCTGATTGAGAAGCCCTGTGGGGGCACGGTGAGCCCCAAAGAGGGGGAGCGCCATTGTATATGATTGAGAAGCCCCGTGGGGGTGCGGCGAGCCCCAAAGAGGGGGAGCGCCATACTGAGGAGCCCTAGAGAGAGGGGCAATTACTGAGGAGCCCGAGACAGGCATAGCGAGCCCGGCCGCAGGCTAGTGCGGTAACACCCCTCAGACCGAGGCCCGGCGCTGCGGTTGCCCCAAGAAGACAGGGAGTAGCAGTGTGGTGAGCCGGGGTCAGAGAGGGTACCCGTGCGGTTGGCCGGAAGGGCCGGGGCCCGCTAGGGAGTCCCTGAGCGGGACCACACCATCGGGAGAGTCCCAGTGAGAGGCTGGGTACGAGAGAGAGAGCCCAGAGTGGGCTACACTTTAGAGGAGGCCCGGGAAGCGGGCGTACAGACCTAACAACGTCCATTACATCTGCGAGGCTTGGGGCGTGGTATTAGGGGCTGGTAGGAGCCACGCATAGCCCATAAGGCTAGGGTGTCCGGGGAACACCCACCATATCGGGAGACCCCCAGGGGGTCCGGAAGAACCGCGGGGACAGAGGTCCCGAGTAGCCGTGCCCAGGGAAGACACAAGGCAGCCTCCCAACATTACATTGACCAACAAGACGTGGCGGGCGTGAATTAGAGGGTGTCTTGGGCCGGCCTGACATGGAGCGAGGGACCTCAAAGGAGATCACGGCCCTCCGCAAGGACCTCGCCGTGACACAGTACAGAAGAAAACCCCCCACAAATCACACACCGCTTGTTATGACATATCACCCCTCCCTTGAACCTGTACGGAAAATCCTCAAAAAATTGCAACCCATACTAGACAGAGTCCCTATTCTTAAAAAGATCTTCCCAGAGCCACCCATCCTAGCCTTTAAACAAGCATTGAACCTCGCCAACCTCATCACCAGAAGCAAACTTCCTCAAGCCCAGAACACACCAAAAGGATCCAGACGGTGCCAGGACAAGAAATGCAAAACCTGCCAACACATCTCCACCACCCCCACTATTGCTACACCCCACAACAGAGCCATCAGCATCCCAGGATCTTACAGCTGCACCTCCAGGAATGTAGTATACCTCATCCAATGTACCAGATGCCCTGATAGAAGATATGTAGGAGAGACCAGACAACAGCTGCGCACCAGAATAAACGCACACCGAAAATCCATCAAAGACAGAAACACCCAATTACGGGTGGGAGCACATTTCTCACAGGAGGGCCTGCTGGATACTAGAGATCATGGACTAAACATAGACACTGGATTTTTGATACATTATAATCTGCCTGGCAACTGACTCCCCAGCCCCTGGCTTCTTTACTTTTCATTCCATCCAGGAAGAGCACACACCAACTGCTGACACTTCCTTAGCCTGACAAAGGGTTTTTGAACCCGAAACCTTGCTTCATAACTATTCTCCAACCATTTGGGTTGGTCTAATAAAAGATATCAAATTCACCCAAGGAACCTTGTCTGCCTATGTCCTTAGACCAACACGGCTACAACCTAAACCCCTGAACTCTAATCCCACACTCAGGCTCAGTCTTTGGGTATTTTGTATTCACTGAATGCAAAGGACAGGGTGTCACCTGGTGATTCTGAGCAAATAGTTTCCATAGTTTTTATAGTTCTCCTGATTACTTCCTGGCTTATTTTTTTTAAAAAATACCACCCTCAAATTGCCCAGAAAACAATCAAAATCACTGAAGGCCAGCTCCTATTCCACTTACCAGATGCTTAAGTGTGATCCTCTTTACTGTTTCAGCTCTAAAAAATACAAAATGCAAAAGATGGATGAGTCCTTACACACCTTTTCACTGTCTTCTGTGACTTAGGCCCCCTCTACATGTTACACTTAAGATGTGATTAATCAGGTAATTCTGCCTTAAGATGTGACCCAGCTACACAGTCAACCAAATAATGGTGTGATAAAACAAGCAATAAGATACAAAGTTATTCCACAAAAAATGTAATAACTTTGTAGCTTGTTCTAATTAGGCCATTAATTGAATGTGTGGCCAAGTGCTCCCCTGTGGGTCTCCCAGCATTCTCCACCACTGCAAGATTTGTGAGGTACAGGGCTTGCAGCAGCACCATTAGTATGACCTATCAATGTGGTTTTGTAGCACGTTGGGGTCCCAGGGGCAGCCATGATGCCCCATGGTGGCTCCGTGACTGTGCCCTGCTCTGCCCCTGGAGTGCCTTGCCTTCTCACCCACCATGCCTTGATGGAATAATAACAATAATAGGGAGGCTGCCCATGGTTCTTCACATGGCCCCAGTTCAGCTGGGCCCTCACTGGGGCTCCCTGGCACCCTACTGGCCTCTCTGCTCCCAAACCCCTCACTGGGGCCTTCTGGTCAACTGTGCCCTTCACAGCACTCAAAGCCTTAGGGGCTAATTGTGTGGCCCCAATCCTCCCCTACACAACACCCCAAGCCTTGCAGGAGTTACAGTAATGTTGTTCTCTTGTCAGGGTTTTGCTCTCCTTGGCCACCACCCCTTTGCTCTCAGCTAGGCCTTCTAGCCCAGGCCCACTGTATTGGGCCTGGCTTTGAGGCATTAAGTCTGGTTTGGCCCTTTTGGGTGCCAGGCCCCTAGCCCCTGTCTAGTCATGCCCCTCTCGGGCACCAGGCCCTGGCCCCTATCTGGTCATGCCCCTCTCGGGTGCCCGGCCCCTGGCCCGTCTGGCTCCGTGGCCTCTCTCTGGGCTCAGAAGTCACTCAAGCCTTGATCAGCTCTCAGAGTGATCACATGCCCCTCAGGCACTAATGGGATCTCCATATACCAACTCTACAGTCCTAACCCAAACTGCAGGTGTAACTTCAACATAAACATAAACCACCAAGCTATAACTAACATAAAGGGGAAGCAGCCCTCTGCCCCTTTAAGAGGGAAAACTTTCCCTTGCCCTTCACCTAAGATAGCCTCCCAGCCCTGGGCTATCTAGTGAGCTCCCCAAGCCCCACTGGGGATCCATGTGCAGCACCACAGTCTGTTCAGGAGACCTGCTGCCAGGAGTTTTTCACCCTGTGGCTGCCAGGGAGAGACTTGCTGGCTAGCTCAGGGTCTGGTCTTATATCTTTCCAGGGCCCTTCCCCCATCTGGTCAGTCAATTGCCTAGGCTGCCTGCACTGACTGCTAATTGCCTTATTGCCCAGTTATTCCCAGGACCTGCAGCTGCTGCACCCTGCCTAGTCCCCAGAGCTACCCCTGCCCCCCATGGGCCATTTCTCTCTTAAGGGAACAGGGAGCCTCAGGCTCTCTGTTACAGGTACAAAACAGCATCCTGGTGGTTTGCCATCATTTGAGTGTAATTCAGTTTTTCAGTCCTTTTTCAAGGCTTGTACAGTAAAATTCCCTTCCACAGTGAGGAATAAACCCACCAGAAATTCCTATATAAAACCTTAATATTTCAGCAGTCTTTTGAGAGATTTGCATTTCAGAATGAACCCATTTGAAAACATTGAGATTATTAAAATACAAAGAACTCAACAATTGCAAACCTCCAAAAGTACCCTTAACAAAACTTACCTTTTGCCAGGGTGGGTAGGATGTCAAGGTTTCAGAAATCTGAATACTCATGGGTTACCTAAGAAGTTTGATCAGCAAACCTGGTGATGCCAATAAACCATTTTGTGTTAAAGGAACAGAAAACCCAGACTGTAAAAATATGTCTGAGTAATTTCTGAAACAGTCAAGAGGTGAAAGATAAGTCATCTTTCCTGACAGTTATGTTTCACATAAATAGATTTTATTGATTCAGAAAGACATGAGCTTTCATAGGCATCAGCCTAGTTTGCCTATGAAGACTCACACATCTGAAACAATTAGTCTTTAAGGGTGTTTTATACACGATCTTCAGGAGTGGGGAGGAGCGCTTTAATTATAACAGCTCAGAGCTGCTCTAATGAAAGCACCCAGAGCATATCATGTTTCAGCATCCCCATGCTTCAAAACGGCAGTGGACACACTTTATCTAAAGTGCATCAAATGGAACTTGAATGAACTTTAGATAAAGCACCCCCACCACCATTTTGAAGCACGGGGACACTCATACATGAGACATGGGAGGCTGCTGGAATGCAATAATTGCCACGCTCCAACAGATCGATTAATCAAGCCTGCGCCGATGTGCTGGAATTACAGTGCATTGGAACAGCCTCCCTGCTCATGTATATGCATCCTAAGGCTGTGTGTAGACAAAACGAGGGGCATGTGTGCACTACACTTTAAAGCGGATTAAATGCTTTTGCACCACTTTAATGGTGTTGGTGTTTGCACGTATCGGTGGTGTATTGCGAGTAATTCCAGCTGTTGTACCAAATTTGGCAGCATTATTTGCCTTCAATGACTTGGGGCTCAGCAAACAAACTCCTCCAAGGAGTTTTAGTTTGCTGCCCTACAGCTGCAGAGCAAAGCACCGGGCTCTGTGAAGCTCCCAGGCTCTTCAGGAAGTTCATGCAGGTCTTCAGGAAGCCCAAGATCTTTTTTTTTTCCCCCCTGGAGCCTGTCTGCCTCCCTGAGCTGTGTGGAAGCCTGGTGCTTCCCTCCACAGCTGTGCTGCCCCCCAGGACTGCTCGAGCTGGATGCCTATGGGCAGATGCCACCTTGTGGGGGGACGCTGCTGCTGTGGAGGAAAGCACCAGCCCCCCCTGCAGCCCAGGGACTGCTCTGCCTGCCAGCAGCTCACTCTCTGCTCCCTGCCATCAGAGAGGCAGGTAAGTTCGGGTGTGTGCACAGCAGCGGGGTTTAAAGGGCCCTAAATTGAAGCGATGTTTTTAAAAACCCACCGCTTCAATTTAGAGCCCCCATTTCATCTACACACCCTAAAGTGCCAACCTGCCCTGCTTTCTGCCTGATTTCAGACTAATATAGCTAACTACATCTCTAAACACAGGTTTGTGCAACTTCAGTGGTTTTCAGTATTTGAAAAGTGACTAACAGTAGGCCTGTGCGAAGCAGCTAGTATTCACTTCAGATTCAGCCAATTTGGGGGACAGTGATTCGATTTGGTGATTTGAATCACTATCCCAAACTGATTCAGCCGAATCCGATTCAGAGATTTGGCTGCTGCCGAATCAGCAGAATCTCTGAATCACACAGGCCACCCCCGCTCACTCTGCCAGCCCTGCCCGCTCTCCCAGCTCCCAGCATCTTGGGAAAAAAAAGCACCCACTCACTGGCTGCTGCCAGGCGGGGGGGGAGGGGGGAGGGGCAATCCCCACTGGCCCTCACTGCCCTGCACCACTTGGGGAGCTCTGCTAAAAGCCCCCTGACTGCCACTTGCTGTCCCAGCCCCCCATTGGGTGCCCTGCCCTGCCCTGCCCACCCCAGTTCCCCGCCCTTTAGAAAAAATAAAAACCCCAACTCACCAGCTCCTGCCTTATGGGGGGGCAATCCCCACTGCCCCACACTGGGTGGGGAGCTCTGCAGCAGTTTGCCACTGTAGCCAAAAGAACACATGGTTGAGCTGCTGCCTATGTAACATCCTTGGAGGTAAGTGCTGGGGATATGGGGAAGGACGAGGCCCGATGGTCCTGGGCATGACCAGACTCTACCAGAGATGGGTGGCCTAGTGGGACTCTGTGGCAGGACAGGCCCCCAGAAATGCCAGGACAGTTACCGCCCTGGTGACTATGGGGCACCTTCTAACCCCAGCCCCACATCCCTGGTGGGTGAGACAGAATAAGAGAAGCCCAAACTCACCAAGAGTACTGAGGCAGGACCCAGGTCGGTGAAGGGACCTGTGGCAGTGCCGAGACTCGGTAGAGGTCTGAGATTACATGTAGGACATAGGGTGAAGCCCCAGGGGGTGGGAACCTGAGCCCTGGGGAGCTATTCAGGAAGATCCTTGGGCCAGGGGTAAAGGGATAGCCCAGAGATGGCTTGGGGACAGGGCTCGGAGCCCTGATCCCAGAGGCAGGCTTGGAGCCCCAAGAGTATGAGGTTGGGGCCCTGAGAGAGTGTGTGTGTGTGTGTGTGTGTGCATGCGTGCGTGCGTATATAAAGAGAGAACCCAGTGCTAGCTAGCTGGCAGAAACATCTGCAAGGCATGGGAAATGATAAGGGGAGGTCAGAGTTGTATACATAGGCCCTTGACATCAGGGCAGATAAATGGGCAGCTTCCTGCCTGATTAACATTAGATAATTAATAACATCAAGGTGTGCCAGACGAGGAGGCAAGTAGCTGGCCCTAAGACAAGTGGGTGGGCCTACATTTAGACCAGCCCTGGGATGCTCACTTGTTACAATATGCTATCACCTGCTTTCCCCTGCTGTCTGCATGGGAAAGATAGAGAAATCCCCATGTAAATGAATGAATGAATGAATGAATGAATGAATGAATGCTGATTTGACATTAATTCCAGAAACACAAAAAAGGCTATGACAAGATATTCCACTGCTAACTTCAGAGTAGTTGTCCTTAAAAACACTTTAAAAACTAACAAGTATAAAATTTCAGAACAAGAAATTTCGCACAGACTAGACTGAGCTGAACATGAGACTATGGACTTTTATTGCATTAGTAACCTTTAAACACAGCCATTTATTCCTGTGTCGCTCAAAGCAGTAACTGCTTTGTATATCCCTGCTGACCTTTTCAACCCACTTTTGCCTCTGTCAGTAGTGACCCCACTACCCTGTTCCTTTCCCTTACATTTTAAACCTTGCTTTCTGCCAGTCCATTCACAGCATCTGACAAAGTAGGTTGTTGCCTGTGAAAACTTATGCCTCTTTGAACTAGCTAGAATCCAAGGGTGTGTCCAGATGAGCACGTGCGTGCCATTTGTGGCACTGCAGAGCCATCTGTGGTGCTGCAAACCACATGCACCTCACATGCAGGCATTTGCCATGCTGCTAATTTGCAGCACAGAGGGGGGTTTTGACACAGGGAGACCCTGGTCTCAGAAAACCCCAAGCCAGAAAAAAGTGGGACTGCACAAGTGGCAACATGTGCACCCAGGACCCCTGCTAAACCTACTGAGGCCAGCCCAGGCACTGCCTCCAGCCTCTCCTATCCCACCTGGAGCATTTTTCCCTGCACTAACCTCATGTACAGCAGCATGCACCTGGGCAAAAAACAGCAGCACAAATTTGTGCCACTGCTTTTTCTCCCCCATGGCAACTCCATGCCTCTGCTCCAGGGGATGTGGACTAAGGTGCTACCCTGCCTTACCTTGAGGCAAACTATTTTCTCCTTCACATGGTCTTCTCAGAAGAAGTGTACTGATAAACCCCTGGGTATTCTACATATGGTATGAAGGTCCCAGGGCTGCTTTACTAGGACCAGCCAACCCAGTGATGAGGGA
Organism: Alligator mississippiensis; assembly: GCF_030867095.1. Taxonomy (NCBI): domain Eukaryota; kingdom Metazoa; phylum Chordata; order Crocodylia; family Alligatoridae; genus Alligator; species Alligator mississippiensis. Next base: position 217,643,326 of record NC_081824.1, on the reverse strand, counting down.
ATCACAGTGTCTTTCCCTCTGGTCCCTGCACTGGACACTGAACTCATGCAGTGAAAAATTTGGGCCAAAGGTATTCCTATTTTTTTGTCATAAGAATTACAAATGTACACATTTTAGAAGGCCAGAAGCATCTAGCAGTTCCGTCACAAAACATTTCCTCCTGTTTTTCTACTGCAACAATGTGCATGTGAACAGCAGTAAAACCATGACATAATATTACTATGATAGGATAATAGAATCTAATGCGTGATTAAAATGAAATCCTTCAAATCAATCCACAAACCAGTACAAGCTGCTAATTCCCAGTTTTCTGAAGATGAACCTTATGATTCAAAAGGGGCAGGATCTAAGTGGTAATTTGTGGACCCCTGAAATCAAATTCCTTTGGAGGAAATGGAGGAGGTAGGGGCTTTTTTGTTTGTTTTTTGGGTGGGTTTTTTTGGAATATTTAGACTGAGCTTCTTGATTAATTAATAGAGAAAATTATTTAAATGAGAGGCAAGACAAGTCTTCAAGCCCTGTAGGCAGCTAAACCCAACTTTCGTTTTAATACAGAGAGTTCTTAAAGCGGCTATGGTCCATCATAGCAACCATCAACCTGAGTGGAAGTGCAGTAAGTGCTGGAGCACAGCCTGTGGAAATGCTTGCCAACATCCAAGATCAATTCCCTCTCTGAGCTAGTTCAGACAATTACCTTTGGAGTGCTTGTCAGCTCTGATGCACCATTAGTGTGCCAAACATCTATCTATCCAGGTCTGGAAGGCAGTAAAACACAGTGTATTGCCTCTTGGCCTAATCTATAGTACACAAGGGCAAAGTAAAACATTTGGGAGCTTATTTTACAGCTGTGTTCTCAGATAAGTCAGTGCTGAAGCAACAGAGAATGAAGATGAAGAAATGTCTGCTGCTACCTAGTTAATTATTAACATGAGGAAGGGAAGTGGTCCATTACCTTTGAACATTTCCTTAACAAAAAGAAACCAAGGCTCAGATAGCCCTATAATCACTATAAAATATAGAAATAGTTTAAGGATGAGCAAGTGTCAGGTAGCACCTTACCTCCGCTGTCCTGCTCCTTAGAAGATAAAAATGTTCAATGTGGATGAGTCTACATGTTCATTAATGCACCATAATTATGGAGCATTAATGCAGATGGGTGCTTTTTTAGTGATGTTAATGCACATTAGACTAAATCTACTACTCATTAGCATGGTTTTTACCTGCCGCACTAATGTGCGGTAGAATTAGTCTTCTGTGCATTAAAAATCTCATGTAGATGCACCACAGTGTGTGGAGCAGTGTATAGACTGAATAAAGCATTCCTAGGCTCTTTAAATAAGTTACAATGTTCTTTAAATCTTAGGTCTTAGATGCTGAATGGAGGGGTCATATTAGAGTCCATTTATTTGGATTTTTAAGCACAGCTTGAATTAATTTTTAAATTTAAAAAGAAAAATAACTATCAAAAGCATGAATCTACTATTCCATCACAATAGTCTGTTTTTGGAATCTGGACAATGCACAATGATTGCTAAAAGCTACTGCATATTAAACTATCTGGTTGCTCACTTTGATAAATAATTTTCCTTGTTGAAGTTAACATTTTTAAAAATGTTTCTCATTAATGCAAACATGGAGTTTTCATTCATTTCTCTGCTCCAATAATTACCATAAACCACTACATTTCCTGTGATTTCAGAACTTAAAAAAAACTCTCGATGAGCTTTTCTATTCATTAGGGTTGGAAAGTTGTTGTAGCCACAATGGCTGAAATGGATGAGAAGCAACAATTCTTCTTTTCGGGGGGGGGGGGGGGGGGGGCGGTACATATTTTTCAACTGGACAATCCTTCTACTCAAAGGAAATCTACAAAACACTTTCAAAAGATGGGTCTAGGAACAAAATTTCATGTTACTAAACACTAAAAACCATGAGCTAAGCACAGATAACAGCTTTATGACTTGTATCTACCTACTCTCTGCTACCCCTCTGCACTCCATAGGAAATAATAACCCTTTTTTGTTTTAAATGGCTATGTTCTTCCATGGAATTAGGATATCTATTTGTGAGGTATTCTGTCTAGTCTCTTGGTGTATGTAAAACACAGTTGCCCAGATTGATCTCAAATTACCTGATTTTTTTCCCTGTGTTTCTTCTTTTTCTTCAGTGGTGACCCAGGATCTCACCTTCCAAGCCTTGATGTTAAAGGATTTATACCAGGAGGGTACAACTTAAACACCACTGGACAAAGGGGTTACTGATCAATTCCCTTGTGGTTTTGAATTTTCTCATAAAATGAACTGGTTGACAAAAAAAAATGAAAGCTCACAGTGTGTTCTTTATAATAAAGAATAATAATAAATACCTTTTTATTAGGTATCTATCTAAACTTTTTACATTGGCTTCTCTTGTTTCTTAGGTATCACTGTATCCTGGGCTGAAGGAAGAGACAGAAGCCTGTTCCTCAAGCTACTGGTCAACTCTTTCTTTGGTAGAGGTAAGTATTATGTCCAGAATTCTTCTCTAAGGATCCCAAAATAGACTCAGAAATTAAAAAAAAAAAAAAAAATGAGTTCCTGTCTTTTGGGCTTGATGAGTGTAATTTACTTTTTTTTTTTTTTTTAAAGACTATCAGTCCAACAAAAAAGGGTGCCTTCCCCTTCAAGTCTCTAAAAGGTGTCGGGCTTATTGTTTTTACATTTCTTCTTTAAAATGTTGCTGTAGCCTGACCCAAAACTTGAAAAGAAATAAGAAAAGTTTTACTTTGCACTGTAGGACTCGGTCATCTCTTTTGTTTCCTGAAGTTGCACTGGCTCCCGGATCACGTTCCCAATGATGAATCCTCTGTCAGTATCTCCCAGTTCACTACAGTTCTCTGTCTTCCCCACTCTTCCTCGGCCCTCACCTTCCCAATCAGCTCCTCTCTCATTGCGGTGCACCCCACCTCCCTTCTTGTTTTCATCCAGGGCTCTTCTCTCTCTCTCTCTCTCTCTCTCTGGGGTGTAACAGGGGGCCTTTTCCGGGCCGATCTCACTGTGGCCTGCCCACCTGTTTCTGAGCTAACCACCTGCTATCTCACCTGCCATGCCTTGTTGGTAATTGATTAATAAATATTGATAAAGCAGGAGGCTGCCCATTTCTTGACCCAATGCCAGGGGGTGCTATCTGCGGCTCTGTTCCTTCCCTACACCACAGCCCAAGCCTCACAGATGGCATCCAGATGTTCTCAACAGTCACCGGCCCCACACGGGGCCCCAGAATCCTAGTGCTGAACCCCTGTATGATCCCTCCATTCCGGCAGCCTAATCCGCCTTCATCCTGGGCAACATAGCTCCCTGAACTGCTTTCCCTTCTGGGTGTGGTCCCTCCAGGACCTTTGGCTACTAGCCCTGGCCCACCTCCAGGCCAGTCAGAGCCCCAGGCCTGCAGCTCTGGGCATCCCTCACAGCAGGCCCCTGGCCCTTTGACCCTTCTGGTCCTGGCTCCAGCATTGACCAGTCAGGAGAAGTCCAGACAGGTGTGAGTCTATGGCCCCACTCTCTCACTGGGGGTTCACCCTCCAGACCCTACAAAGGGGTAACCCACCCGGTTGTGGGGGCTAGGGTTTAAGGCGCCCCAACCTGCCTTTCACCGGGGTGGTAACTCACCTGGCATTTCCTGGGGGCTCCTGCGCCACTGAGAGCCCCACCAGGCCACCCACTCCTGGCAGGGTGCAGTTTTAGGTCATGCCCAGGACCAGGAGCCTCCTGACCATCTCCTACAGCTCCTCCTTTACCTCCAGATGATACCAGCAGCCCTGCAGCCAGGTGATGTTGTTGCCTTGCCTCCCAGCAGCAAAATGCCCTGTTTATATGGGCAGCCCTAGGTTCAAAATGGCTGCCCTCATCAGGCACCTACCAGCTGCCAGCTCCAGGCCCTTAAAGTGGCAGGCACCAACAGTGCCCTGCCACAGGGGCCATCAGCTTCATCAAGCAACTGCTCTAGAAACATGGCTCCCTCCTTTCCTTTATTGGCTCCTGCTAGTGTTCGGTTTGTGCCGTCACCGGCTCTCTCTCCTCATGATACTATTCAACTGTATTTCCTCTTGTGTTGAAGCTACTTGTAATAACCTCTCTTTGCCACCCTGCATTTCTTTAAGGATGTAAACAAACAAAGTATATCTCTGAGAAGAAAGCCTTTTGGCCCGAGATTCTACTGGTACTACCAGTCCACTGTCCTGGTGCTTTAAGTACCTGTGAAGCATGAGAGATAAAGAGTGCTAACACACCTCTCCCCACAATGCTGTATAGAGTTATGCCTTCTACATTGCCAATGCTCTGAAAGGCTAAATAAATAAATAAAAAGACATAGAATTTCAGGTCTGCTTGTCCCAGGCTTTGACTCACATCAAAACAGGGTTTGGGGGCTAGGAGGAGATGGGGGCAGGGGAGAGGAACAGCAGTGATTTACACATGTAACTTGAATGACAATAAACTCCCATTAGCCTCAACAGTCCCCAGGAACTGTTACCCAGGGCTATCTCGGGGGGGGGGTGGAAATCAGGGCAACTGCCCCAGGCCCCAGGCCCCACGCTTTGGGGGGCCCCACAGAGCTAGGCTGACTTTGTGTCCGGCTGCTCCTCCCCCCCCACCCCCCATTTCCGGGCCCCACACAGACTGATTTGCCCCTGGCCCCTCACCCTGCTATGGTTGTCTCTGCCTTTACCTCAGTACTTTACAGGTACTTGCCCTAACACAAACTAGGTAACACAGTCCAGAGTCAATCCTTACCTGAAGTGGCATAACTTAGAGGCTCAGAGGGCACTTTGCAGAAGTTAACAAGTTTTAAATTTTGAACACTTGCATTTTAAGAGCCTTTAATATGGTCACACAACGTTCTTTGAGTAAATCCAGCAGCAACATGTGGGAGTGCATGGGGGTGCACGTGCACCCCCTGAAAGCACCAGTGCACCCCCTGACTGGCCACACTTGCCGCTTAGGCGGTGGGCAGGGAGGCTAGGGGGGTGCACTGATGTACCCCCTGCATTCTCTCTGTGATCACCTACTGGTAGAGGACAAGCAGTGCAGCTTGGAAGGGCTACGTGTGTAAAGGGCCATGTGTGCCAGCTCTTCTTTTGTCCCTGGTTTTGACTCACCCTAAATGAGATGTCAGTTACAGCCTAAAGTAACTCCTTTAATGTACATGGTCTTAAGCACAATCCATTGTTATTTCTGTTATTGAGCCTGGCCTGTGTCTTATTTTTCCCCGACCCAGAGATATCAGAAAGCTTCTCCAAATTCTTTCCCAACTATACAGTTGGTCCGGTAAAAGAAAACCACACACAAAAATACAAGAATGCCTCTTATTTAATTTGATGTACCCAGTGTACTCCTATTGATGTCAACAATGTTTTTAACACCAAAGCAATTCAGTGCATATTTACCTATGTTTTTATGACTGCGTGCAGTATGCAATTACGTGAGATATGTGAAGTGACTTACAGCGCTTTTGCTTGAAAAGCATCTGGTGCTTAGAAAGATAATGTAGCCAGGAGAGAGAATATTAAGGAAAGACTAACATAAAAACATCCATTCATGCAATTCTGACATTAATTTCCAGTTCCTGTTATTGACTCCTGAAGTAAAAAAAAGCAGGAACTGGTGGTAAACTGAATTCAATGTGTCCAATTTACTGAGCTTATAGGAAGCAACCTCTTACTGAAAAATGAGTGAGTCACTAGCAATAAATCTTTCAAAATCATTTCAAAGTAGGTATTCGTTAGTAGTCAGACAGACCAATCTAAAAATGCCAAAGCCATACCAACTATATACCATTGACATTGTATACCTTGACTTCCAAAAGGCCTTTGGTCTAGTATCCCATGATGCTCTCATGAGTAAATTGGAGGACTGTGGACTCAGCCATGAGACAGTTAGGTGGATAGGGAGTTGGTTGGGACAGGACCCAGAGAGTTCAAATGAACAGATCTGTCGACTTGGCTAGAAGTGGCCAGTGCTGTCCCTCAGGAGTCGGTGCTTGGTCCAGTGCTTTTCAACATCTTTATCAATGATTTGGATGTGGAGGTGAAAAGCTCACTAGCCAAGTTCTCAGATGGCACCAAGTTATGGGGAAGCGTGGTCATACTTGAAGATAGGCTGCAGATACAGGCGGACCTAGATAGGCTAGCAGGTTGGGCAGATTGGAATCAAATTAAGTTCAACATTGAAAAATCTAAAGTGCTCCATCTGGGGACAAAAAAAACCCTACACACTTACAAGCTTGGCAACATCAAACTGACCAGCACCAGGAATAAAAGGGACCTGGGGGTAATAATAGACCACAGTATGAATATGAGCCAGCAGTATGATGCCGTAGCCAACAGGGCAAATAATACCCTGGCATGCATCAATCGATGTATCTCCAGCAAAACTAGGGAAATTATTCTTCCACTCTACTCGGCATTGGTAAGACCACAGCTGGAATACTGCATCCAGTACTGGGCACCAGACTTCAACAAGTCTAGTACCCTAAATCTCTAGGGTAAAGTCCTCAGGACTTCTCCATGGAACCAGGGACTATTTCTAGTAGCTGAGTCTCTGCTGGGTTGGCTGTAGTTTGCTTCCTCATAGAAGAAAATCCACTGACTGAAATGTCAGATTTCCATTTGCATCATTTCTTAAACCTATCAATAGGAATTCAATTAAAATATACTTTTGGAGAAAATCAGCAAAATTGTACGGGGTTTTTAAATGCTTTGGAAGCAAGTTTTCCACTTCCTCTAGCCCTTTTTCTCTCAGTTCCTGGATAGCTTCTGGATAGTCTGTGAAGTGCTCTGAGCCAAGACCCTGCAATGAAGTTCCACATCAGACAGCAGCCTGCACCTATGTTGGATGCCACTAATGTCAATGGCAAAGAGATCTCCCTGGGTAAGCCAATTCAGAATTAGGCTCAGTGAGTTTAGATGCAGCTAAAATAAAAGAAGTTCTTCAAAACCTATGGTTGATTAATGACAATCTGTGTTCCCAGTACGTCAAATATCATGTAGCATGAGTTTTCATATAATGCCATCATAGGTTTTAGCTAGGGACTTGTGCTTACTTCAGAGCCTCATTGCTAATAGCAACACTCATTTACAAAGCATCCCAGGCTCAAAGACATGATTAATCTGGTAACATTAGTCATAAAGGTTATCACTAATAGAAATTCATAGGATAAATGAGTAATGAGCATTATGGTCCAGACACTTAATAAAATGGAGACAGTGTGGTCATGCAAGTTTTTCTCACATTTTTGCAGCAAAACTGAATGTTTCTATCCATAAATTTTCTTTGCCATTCTTGGGGTCTTACTCTTCTCTTACAGGATGTAAATTACTGCTGCTGAGGTCAGTGGAAGTTACTTACATCCTTAGAGGAGAACGGGTCCCAGCTGTGTGAGACCTAGACAGAGATTATCATGGGGGGGAGGAGGGAAGATCAGAAAGAAAATTTAAAGTAATATCATCATCAGAACCCAAGGTTCCTAGGGGCAAAGATTCTAAAGAGGATATGAAATTAAAGCTTTGTCATCTCCTTGCCAGTCCTGATTTGAGAAATTAGGGAAAACTCCTAATGGCTAATCTAGAGAATAAAGATATAACAAAGAGGAGGTAAGTATTTTCAAGTTCTGCTTAGCTAAATAGGAAAGGTCTAGAACTAGACTGTGCCTAATGCTAATAAAGATTGCTGCTCTGCTATCTATGGAATGGTGCTGAGGGGGTACAGCTACAGCACCACATAAATGGTGCATGATTCACTTCCCTCCTTGACTTGCAAGCTCTTTTCTGCTGTGTCCCACGTAGGGGACATTAGCAGGGAGCCGTCTCAACTGGCAAGAGTGCACAGTGATGATGGCTGTAGCTGGCCTCACCTAATAACAAAATCCACAGGGAAAAAACCCACATGAGATATGCATGTGTTTACAGCATGTGTTTACAGCATGAGATATGCATGTTTACTTTTTTACATTCAGAGAAATCTCCCATTCTAGAGCTGATACTCAGCCAGGTATTAGTGGAACCACTGTGCTACATCTCATCCTCATTCCTCACACTTATTCCTCTGCTTCCTATAAATATGGCACAGGGAAGGCTTGTTGTCATATATGCTTTTAAACAAGCAGACATGGGATCTGTATGTAAGGGTGTATTTACTTAGGATGCCTACACACATTCAAATGAGCTGGGAGAATTCTCAGCTCTCCTGATAGACAAACTTCCCAGAGCTGCATGTACAGACATTCAAGTGCTGAGGCCCTGCAGATGGGGATCCTGTGCATACATCTTACTGTGCTCTGCAAGCTCGCTTAGTCTGGCTGGTGACAGATGGCAACAGTGCATAGGGCAGCCCACGATAAACTGTCCCAGATTATCCATGGTCAGTCTAAGTTTCCCTGCAGCACAATGTGGGAATTGTGAAAGGGGCATGTTCTGCTCCCTCTTCTGGTGCAGCAGAGTCCAGCAAGCAAGACAGTGTCTCCCAGGGGGGAAACGCTGGAGGACTGTGTTCTCTTCTGAAAGAACCATGTTCAGATACTTGCTCTACCAGGAGAAACTCTCGCAGAAGTGATTTAATCCTAATTGTTCCTATTTTTCTTCTGGAGCAGCTGTTTTTACTCTGGGAGAAAAACTTGAACATCTCTACACTCCTGTCTTTCCCTGGGACAGTAATGATTCTCCCAGGAGAAACTGAACTTCTGTATAAGGCCTTAGCACTAGTGTATTCTATATAGAGTTTGTTGACTGTGGTCTCCTATGCCCAAGCTGGAATTTGAGCTAGGTAATAAGCTTGGTCGTCTGTACTGGTTTCTTTAGTGGACTCTTCCTATTTAAGGCTGACCATGATTCTCTTACATAGCACAATTTAGGCCATGTACATTTCCAAGGAGATAATTGGGATTACAGGGAAGCAGAACCAAAAAATGGTATGTTTTAGTCTGAAAGAGGACTGCAAAGAATGTGCAAGAAAGTCATGAAGAATCATGGTTGTGAATAGCTGTTAAAAAAAAGTCAAATAGCATTGTGAAAATAAAATATAGAACCTGTATCATAATTTTGATAAAATTAGCCAACGATAAAAACATCGAAAGAGTGGTGAGATTAATATAGTACATAAGAAACAAAGGGCCAGATGAAAAGTATAGGTGAACAAGCTTCAATCTCAATAGTATCACTCTGGCTAAAAGACCAGAATTTACTTAATTCCCCACCAAGTTCAAGTACGCCAAAGAAGCTTAAGAGAAAAACTGCCATTTGCAGAATTGCAAGCACATGTCAAGACCAATAAGCAGATTCAAATTAGTAGAAGGAGAAGCACTGAATCACTATGTAGTCAAACACTTTGCAATCTAAAGTGAATCAGAAAAACAGCAGCCTGGATTTTGTGACCAAATTACATCAAGGCAACATGCTCCATAATTTTTAATGTTTTCCCAAATTTGATATGTGGTAATGGATGCTACAGTTGAAGTGGGATAGGAACAGCCCTGGGGCTTCCCCTGCACCTGAGTCAGCTGGGGAAGCAGTGGCAGGCACCCCCATCCTTTACTAGGAAGCAAACCCTGCTGGAGAGAGGGAGTGGAGGGGTGTGAAGGTCATGTGCTTACCCTGGAGTGGAAGGTGGGTATGCCGAGAGCAGGGAGAGGTGAGAGGGGGACTCTACCATGCTTTGGGAACTCAAAAAAGTCCCTGGCAGCTGCTGCCATGTGCAATCTGCCTGCTGGGGGAGATGAGGTTGTAATGCCAGTAATGCCCCTGTAATACCAGTTACATCTTCTGCCCTCCCCCCCCCCCCCAGCTTTTGTATTCCTGGATCCAGTCATCAGTGGAGACTGTTCTAAGTCTAGGATTACTCATAAGGTCCATTCATGATTTCACTTCAGGCCCCCTGTACACATTACAAGTATCACACAATTACCTGTTTAATTGTGCAATTACCTGGAGACCAGTTACACATACAAAGTAGCTATCACACAATAAAAAGCTCAAACCACCTATAAAGTTAGACCTTGAGAATGCGTACTAACTTAATAGCTAGTTGCTACTGAGCTTTAATTTACACATGTAGGAGGGGCCCCCCTGCAGCTGTGAACCCCATCAGCTGACAGGGTTCCCAACTGCAGTAGTGTACCATGCCCAGTGTAAAACCCCTGGGCCCTGGGGAATCAAGGCAGCCCAGATCCCCAGGGCTCAAGTGTATATGAAACCCCCAGGTCCTAGGGACCATGACTGTGCAACCCCTAGGGCTTAGGGATACATGAAACCCCCAGGATCTGGGGATCACCACAGGGGCAATTCCCCCCAACCATAGGGGTGTGGGAAACCCCTGTGTCTGGAAGATTTCTGCAACCTTGGGGTGGGAGCATTTCCCCTGCAGCAATCTGCCAGCCACAGGGTTTCCTACACCCCCAGGAAGGGAGAATTACCAGAGGCCATTTCCCCCTCCCTGGAGATTTCCCAAACCTCCGGGGCAGGGAGATCACTGCAGGGGTGATCCTCATGCCTCAGGTGTGCATGGGGTGTCCCCATGGCTGGGAGCTCCTCAGTTGGGGTATGTGGGGCTCCTGGCCATGGGAGCTTGCTACTTGATAGTGAAGGGAAAGCCTGGGATCGGGCTCACCCTGCACTGGCAAGAAGTCATGATGGGATCTAATGCACAATCCCACAATCAACCACACCTCCTGCCATGCATATGTGGCACAGTAGGAGGCACAATTGTGTGAATTGCACATTAGATCCCATTGTGCCTTTATCTGCATGTCGGGGCGGGGGGCTCAGTGACACAAAGTGTGGTAGGGCTTTGCAAACATTTTGAGGGCAACATTAGAATTTACTATGATGTGAGTAAAGACATGGTTTGAAATAAATGAGATGCAAAGATCCTTTAGGAAAGGATATGTCCACTACAGTGGATCAGGAACTGGATATGAGTCAGTAATGTTACACTCTTGATAAAAGTAATGTATAACTTTGGGATGTTCCAACAGAAATGCTGTATATAAATCATGGGGAGTAACTCTTGTACTTTTCTCAGTGCTGGCAAGGCCCTCAGCTGCAATTCTGTTTGAGATAGATGTAGACATACTGGTGATAGCTTACAGGAAAGCAACCAAAAAAAGTTTAGAAAGCATGACCTCTGACAAAAGGAAGGAACCAGGTGTGTTTAATCTAGACAAGAGAATACTAAGAGGGAGCTCGGATTATATTCAAATATATATAAGATATTTTAAAGGGGACAATTATCAACTGTTTTTCATAGTAGTGGAGAAAGAAGAAGAAATCAGCTCAATTTGCAGAAAAGCAGGTTAGGGTGGATATTAGGAGAAACTTTTTAACTCTTAGGGTGATAAAACAACAGAAGAGATGAAGACTGCCTGTTTGGTGTCAGGCACTGGCCTTACATGCCCCAAACCACCCCTTCCAGTCATGCGTTTCCAATTTTGTTTAATGGCCAGCCTGCCTTCCCCTGCTGCAGACTAACCCAGCTGCTTCCAGGCTTTACCTCTTAGCTGTCTGAAGATCTGCCCCTTGGCTGCTTATTTGCAGTGTGGCTAGCTCTGGGACAGTCTTCTATCCCTGTTCTCTCTGGCATGCTTGCTTCCTATCAGCTAGTCTTTACTCAGCCCAACTACCCCACACACCAAGCTTGGCCTCCTGCACTCTCCCCTTAAAATAACAGGAGATTAGGGCTGTGCAAAACTTCGGTCCCTGATTCAATTCGGCGAAGATTCGGCCCGATTTGGTGGCCGAATCTCCGAATCTGAATCCAGTGTGTCTCAATGTGCTGTGGTCCCAGGCTCACATGTAAATGTGGCTCCCAAAAGCAATAACCTCCAGTGCAATAAATGCCAGAACTTATTGCTTCACATTAATTACACGTGTAGATGTTCCCACAGTGTAGGAGACAATCTTAAGAAAAGATTAACATAAAAAATCCATCTAACAGTGTCTAAGTACTCCCACATACCACATGTGGTTTCTGAGTAGGGACTCTCTCATAGTGGTTGTCTCTTGGCTCACTGCTCCTCCTTCTGGGCTTGTTCAACACCAAATCTAGAGATTCCTCCCACACTAGAGGGAGAATTAATAATGCCCTTTCTGCACATGTCCACCTCCCGGGTGGCCAGTCATTAGACACTAATTGCTCAGCAATCATCTGATCAGGAAACAGTTTCCCTATTCTATAAATATTTTTGAGATTTCGTTTTTGTCCCCCTTTATGCTTCAGAATGAATTCCGTACACAAAGGGAAAAAATGGGTATAGCATGCACTTTTCATGCTGTGCAGAGAAACAGATCAGACTATCACCTAATACTCAATACATGAGTAGGAGTGGCTGGAGACCATGGGTAGCTTTGTGCTGCCCATGTTTGCCTGCCATAAACAAGCAGATGGGGGCTACAATAAAGCAGCCCAATTTTTTATTACCTTCTGTCATAGCCACTAATTTGAATGTTTGTGGCGCACCAGAACTTTGTGCCTCCATTATAAATTTTATAGGGGTACAAAGGTACGTCTGTTTTCACCCACTGAATTAGAAAGAGTAAGTAGGTGAAATTCTCTGGCCGGCATTATGCAGTTTTTTCAGACCAGGCAATTATAATAGCCCCTCCTGCCATTAGGCTCTGTAGAACTGAAACCCATTATGAAACTCCATACAATGGATATACTGAAATCCTGAGGTCAATTAGCAATGGCTCAATACCACAAGGTGCAGCCTTGGTTCAGAGAAACAAAATACCTGAACTGTGCAGGGGCACTATGCCTCTGCCTCTGCAACAAAATCTTATGATGACTCCTGACTACCATGTACTCAGTGACTTCCCATTCATTAAGCCACAATGCTCAGCCCTGCTAAGTGTGCCATACAACATTCTGGAAATACAACAAAACAACCTGCATTTTTCTTTTACTTCATAGGTGCCGCTCAAAAAAAATGAAAATATTTAGACAAGCCCTCTGAGGTGAAATCACAAAGTCTCACAGGCTTTTACCATCACTCACATGCTGCTCTCTACAAAATTGTATTTCTATTTTTGGTATTAGTCTTCATTTCATTTTCAGGTGATGTAGAATATCAGTCCGAACCTGCACCATATTCCTTCCCCATGTGACTTACATCTTTCTATTTTTAATGCAGATATAAAATCCGCACCACAATTCAAACACAAAACTTGAGCAATAAAACAACCTGCCAACAGTTCTTTTCTTTTTTTTAATTTGAACTGTTTTCCTAACTATGCTTCCTGTAATTTTTAAGCAATTTACAATTCATTGAACTTCAACAAATGAGATCTTTGAAAACAGAGCCACCCTGAGAGCTTAATAACTACATCTCACTAATTCTCACCTCCTCTTCCAGGACTCTAAGATGTTCATAAGTTATGGCTTTCCCTTTCAACCTAATTTTCATCCATAATTAAAGAGGAAAATGCAAGAGCAGAGCAGCCATAAACAGTTTTTTAAGCATGAAGATTTCAGAGTGGGATAGGCAATAACATTCCATTTTAAAGCAGATGCTGTCTTTAATATGGTATTATCTCCAGTTTTCAAACATAAAATGAACTTAAAGCTAAAGTTAAGTGGGTTTATAAGTTCCCATGTGATAATAGGAAAATTAGGTACCTACAGAAGGCTTGTGAATGCCAATGAACTAATAGGTACTACCATTACATTTTTAATGTCATAGAATGAAATGCTCTCTTTCATTAGGTTTTTCTCAACATCAAGAAATCTGAGTCTTCCAATGCTGTAGTGTTATTGCTATAGGACGTGACTTTTGGGTAAAAATAAATCCAGAATTTATGAAAAACAAGATGGCTGTTCCAGGCAAAACATGGTAGCTTGAACACAATGTAAAATAGTCAGTGTAACTATTGAGTTCTAAATATCTATAATGGTCTCCATTAAAAAAAAAAAAAAAAAAAAACAGTTACCAAGAATTCAATCTGAGGTATCAGAGATTCATCTGTGTAAGAATGTATTTGGGAATTTCTAGAGTCAGAATCCCACTTTGCAATAACTGTTGACATTTAAATGGAGATAACTGTATTTTGCAAGTCATTTGATACTTGTTCAAAGAAATCCTATCAATTTTCCACCCATATCACATGACAGATAATATCAAATAACATGTAAATAACTAGAAAATAGCCTCATAATAGTCTATTATATTTCTTTGCTGAGCGGATGACCACCACTATAAAATCATTACAAGTTTGTCAATTTTTCTTAGATCTACTTTGGACAAATACATTATCAGGGAATGTGTATTTCAAAAGCTCAACCAAAAATTATTGTGGAGTTGCGCAATATGGAAAAAAACAGGAAACTATTTTTTCCAGTGTTTATGGAAAAACACCTATTCTACTTTCTTGCTTTGGTCTGCACAACACTTGTCAGGGCATGGAATAATGTGGCAACAGAAATATATGGCAAATGCATAAAAATGTGAAAAACATGGTGTAAATCTAATCCCATTTCAATTTTTGAGTGGTCAGTGTCGAATTCTTTTGGCAGGGTAACAGAACCCATCTTAATGTTTATTGTTTGTACCATCATTCCACTGTGCACCACAGTAACACTTGTTAACAAGTTATAGTGTGATTGAACACCCCAAACCTTTCATCTCCAATAAGTGGCACATCTGTTGAAGTTTCCAATGAATATTAACCCTGACTTATGAACTAAAGCAGATATATACTTTCTATCACAGACATTATATCAAAATGAATCATAGATATGATATAAACAATGAAGCTGAACTGATGTTCATATCACTGAATTAAAAAAAAAACAAAGGATACAATGCTATTTCCTTAATCGGGTCATGTATATTTCCAGGGCTAGCGAATGGAACTGCATTGATTTATACGAGCTAAAATTCTGGACTCAATATTCAGATGTATAAAACTATTGCATGTTGTGGCTACTAAATTACATGAAACCTGTGAGGCAGATTGTGGAATGTAGTACAGAGGTCTGGCACCTCAAAGAACTATGGCGAGTGGACTATAAACACAATATAAATTCTGATAAATTGTTGTTTTCGCAACAAACATGAAGGAATGGCTTTAAAGCAAATTTATCGAAGATGAGCAGATTTGGTGTCCCTTTAACTTTTTCTGTTACAAACATCTAGAATGGAAATGTTAAACCTCTGCTCTTATTAACCATTCAATAATCTAAGGATAGCTGAGACATGGAATGGATTTGATTGTTAAACCAATGCAAAATGTTTTTACTTATTAACTCTTACAAAACTAAGAGGTCTTTAAAATGTACAGGTATATATGGATTAATAAAGGAATGGCACACAAATGTTATTCTAGTTTCTAATGATGTGAGAACAGTGTGTATTCATGAATTAATTTTACTTTTCTAATACTGCTGAAAATTTGTTTAGCAAGAACAATATACATTTAGCATACTCAAAAACTTAATACTATGCAACATGTAAGCAACGATGTAGGAAGTCAGTCAATGAACTGGAGAATGGTTACTATACTTTTGGCAAAAAATCCTGAATCATTAAATAGAAAGCTTGCCCAACTCCATTCACAGGAGGTGGGACTGTTTACATGAACAGAGACTGCATATGCAAATGCAAGTTCACAGGATCAGATCCTTATGATGAGAGATGCACTATTCCTCAACTCTGCTCAAATAATTTGATATTGGTTATTTTAAACCTGATTTACTAGAGATTTCAGTGAATTACAGGTTCTGCCAATTAGTCCTTTGTTTAATTCTGTCTAAGGACAGCATTTTTAGGGATTAAGACACTGCCCAGCTCAGCATGTTTAATGTCACCCCTGAGGAGGCATAAAACCTGGGCAGCAAGCCATACTCATGCCAGCTACACAAAGACAACCTTTCACATGCTGGTATACTGAACTTTGAATGGGGATGAAAAATAAACCCACTTGTTAAATTAAGCTTGAAAAGCAAATAGCAGCTTTGCTTGTTCCCCATGACAGAGAGAGATTGACTCATGCAGTTGCACAGTGGTGCTGATATGGAAATTCTTCTTCCATCCTTCATAATGGCCTGCAGAAACAGCAGTCTCTACCATGCATAGGGCCTGTAAAGAGGCAGGGAGCAGGAAAAGCCTGGCAGATGCCTCTTGCAGAACTTTGTAAAAAATGCAGAATTGTTCTCTCCATCAGCACAATGGAGAGCTCCAGGGAGCCCTTTGCTTCTGAGACATACTGGGTATTTGCAGACATTTAAAAAACGGCACTTTAAACTTTGTGCATACCCATGCAGAGCCCCACACATGCCCAGAGTAGGCAGCATATCATTTTAACCCAGCTTGCCCAACATCTGTAAAGACTGAGTGCCTTTGTGGGGCATTTATGCCACTTTTATCTAATAGCCAGCTTTAGCTAAAAGCGCCAAATAGCCCTGCTGAAGTGCCCAATCTTTACAGACACTGGACAGCCAGGTCGAAGTAACGCACTGCTTTTTCCAGTAAAGCACAGTTTGTTTGTATTTTTAATGTCTGCAAGCAGCCAAAGTGGGCAGTGCCCCTCTTGTGGCAGTGTGCCCTGAACAGGCCCAACCAAGCATGAGAACACTGACCACATCTACATGAGACACTGATGGCTCAGTAGCCCGTGACTACTGCACAGTAGCATTGTGTGGCAGGAAGCATGATGTGACGTTATTGTGCAGTAGTCATGAGCTACAGTGCAAGCAGTGTCATGAAAAGGCCCTTCCTCGACTTCACTAGGAAGTACTCATTCCTAGTGCTTCTATAAACAAGTACTAAATGACTGCGCAGTAACAACTGCGCAGTCAGCATTTCATGTAGATGCCACCATTATCAGGTTAACTAGGTCTTCTAGCTGATCATTAGCCCTAACTGCTGTAATTCTAATATTTAATCTAAGAGAACATAAACCATATAGGAATAGGAAACCTACTGTGTTTGTCACAGTCCTTTCCTCATTTTACTAGCTTCTACTCTCCCTGTCAATGATGCATTTCTGTGTGAGTGTTTCTAAAACCTCAGCTGGTTGTATCCTGAAATAATGCTGTTTTAAAAATCTGTTTTCCAGATCCTCTTTCCATATGCAGTTCCTCAGGGCAAGAATTCTACAGCTTTGCCCCTTCACGGTTCTTCCCCAAGAGAAAATGATATAGCTATCTGAGAATCCGCAATATTACTTTGTATTGCCATTTACTTATATTGTAAAAAGCACCTGGAATAATGCAAATACTGAGCTTTACTTAGCTCAGGGAGCTGGCAAAATTTTAAATACCTCCCCTATAACTGCCATCTTCTCCTCTAGACTGCAAATGTAGTACATTATGAGAGCTCTTTCTTATTCATAGATTCATAGATGTTAGGGTCAGAAGGGACCTCAATAGATCATCGAGTCCGACCCCCTGCATAAGCAGGAAAGAGTGCTGGGTCTAGATGACCCCAGCTAGATGCTCATCTAACCTCCTCTTGAAGACCCCCAGGGTAGGGGAGAGCACCACCTCCCTTGGGAGCCCGTTCCAGACCTTGGCCACTCTAACTGTGAAGAAGTTCTTCCTAATGTCTAGTCTAAATCTGCTCTCTGCTAGCTTGTGGCCATTATTTCTTGTAACCCTCGGGGTCGCCTTGGTGAATAAATACTCACCAATTCCCTTCTGTGCCCCTGTGATGAACTTATAGGCAGCCACAAGGTCGCCTCTCAACCTTCTCTTGCAGAGGCTGAAAAGGTCCAGTTTCTGTAGTCTCTCCTCGTAGGGCTTGGTCTGCAGGCCCTTAACCATATGAGTGGCCCTTCTCTGGACCCTCTCCAGGTTATCCGCATCCCTCTTGAATTGCGGCGCCCAGAATTGCACGCAGTACTCCAACTGCGGTCTGACCAGTGCCCGATAGAGGGGAAGTATCACCTCCTTGGACCTATTCGTCATGCATCTACTGATGCACGATAAAGTGCCATTGGCTTTTTTGATGGCTTCGTCACACTGCCGACTCATGTTCATCTTGGAGTCCACTAGGACTCCAAGATCCCTTTCCACTTCCGTGCTACTCAGCAGGTCATTCCCTAGGCTGTAGGTGTGCTGGACATTCTTCCTCCCTAGGTGCAGCACTTTGCATTTCTCCTTGTTGAACTGCATTCTGTTGTTTTCTGCCCACTTGTCCAACCTGTCCAGGTCTGCTTGCAGCTGTTCCCTGCCCTCCGGCGTGTCCACCTTTCCCCATAGCTTTGTGTCATCTGCAAACTTGGACAGAGTACATTTCACTCCCTCGTCCAAGTCACTGATGAAGACATTGAAGAGTATCAGTCCAAGGACCGAGCCCTGCGGGACCCCACTGCCCACACCCTTCCAGGTCGAAACCGACCCATCCACCACGACTCTCTGGGTGCGACCCTCCAGCCAATTCGCCACCCACCAGACTGTGTAGTCATCCAAGTCACAGCCTCTTAACTTGTTCACCAGTATGGGGTGGGATACCGTATCGAAGGCCTTCCTGAAGTCTAAGTATACGACATCCACCCCTCCTCCTGTGTCCAGGCGTTTCATAACCTGGTCATAAAAAGAAACTAGATTGGTCAGGCACAATCTGCCTGCCACGAACCCGTGCTGATTTCCCCTCAGCATAATTTGTCCTGCCGGGCTCTCACAAATGTGAGCCTTGATAATTTTTTCAAAGACTTTGCCAAGGATGGAGGTGAGACTGACAGGTCTATAGTTGCCCGGGTCCTCCTTCCTCCCCTTTTTGAAAATGGGGACCACGTTGGCCCTTTTCCAGTCCTCCGAGACTTGGCCCGTGTGCCACGAGCTTTCAAATATTCCCACCAGTGGCTCTGCAATGATGTCGGCCAGTGCCTTCAGCACCCTTGGATGGAGCTCATCCAGGCCTGCTGACTTAAAGGCATCCAGTTCTTCCAAATGACTCTGCACTATTTCAGGGTCTACACATGGAAGTCTAGCACCTTGCTGCTGCCTCTCTACAACCCCAGTGAGAGACTTGTCGTGTCCCTCACTTAAGAACACTGAGGCAAAGAACTCATTGAGGAGTTCAGCCTTGTCCCCCCTGTCCGTCACCAATTGTTTCTGCCCATTTAGCAGGGGTCCCATTCCTCCCTGGGCCTTCCTTTTACTCCCTATATATCTAAAAAACAATTTCTTGTTGTCTTTTACTTGGGTTGCCATCCTCAGCTCCATGGTAGCTTTGGCCCGTCTAACTGCCTCCCTACAAGCACGAGCAGAGGAGGTATATTCATCTTTGGTGAACTCTCCCTGTTTCCACTTTTTATGTGCTCCCCTTTTGTCCCTTAGGCTGCCCTGGATTTCTCTGGTCAGCCAGGGAAGCCTCCTGGCCCCTTTCCCTCTTTTGCCTTGCTCGGGGATCGTCTCGCTTTGTGCCTGAAGGATCATTTCCTTAAGGCACAGCCACCCTTCTTGGGCTTCCATCTCTTCAAATCTCCTACTCAGCAGTGCGTCCTTGACTAATCGCCTGAGTTCATTGAAATCAGGTTTCCTAAAGTCTAGCACTTTCACCCTACTAGTTACCTTACCCACTCGCCGTCTTATGGTGAATTCTATTATTAGGTGATCACTGTCCCCCAGATGGCTACCGATCTGGAGGTCTGCTACCATGTCATCTCCCGTTGCCAATACCAGATCCAGTATGGCATTCCCCCTAGCGGGACCGTGTACCTCCTGAGTCAGGTGGAGGTCCTGTACACAGGTTAGAAACCTGCGTGAGCGGTGGGACTTTATGGGGAAGAAGTATAGCCTGCTTTAATTTTATAGCACCAGTGTGGATTTATTTAATCTTCAACATCTTAGCAAGGTGCTCAAATCACTTCTGACAATATTTACAAAGTAATTCATGGCACTGAGCTTCTCCATCAGCCTGCACCTTGCATAACTATTTATCCTGAGAAAAAAATAAGTTCAAAATGTTACCAAATTTTTATTTTAACAGCCACAGTATAATGACCACAGCAAATACTGCTGTATGGAGAATTAGGACTGATAAAGATGGCACAAGTGGAAATACAGGCCTCTAGTATTAGGCACACTCAGAATAAGTATAAGTATCAGAATGGATAGGCTGAGAAACAGCCCAAAGTGCTTCAGATTGAAAGACCAAGAAAGTTGGCTTTTCTGTTGTTTGGAGGGAAGGGGTGTCCCTGGCACTGCTCTAAAATCTGGTTTGTCTTGCTCAGGAGTGATGGCTTGGGGCACCCATAGTCCATCTTCACCACCTCACATCCAGGCTGATGTATCTGCAGCTGGAGCACACGGCCAGAGCTCATTTTCTCAGCAGTGTGACTGAGCACTCTGCCACCGCAGTGTCAAGAGACTTTGAGAAAAGCCACTAAAGGTGACTTGGTTCTATACCGCAAACCCCAAAAGCAATTGGATTATATTCTTCTCCACATATAATATTACTGGTTATTGTAAATGAGATCAGCCAAGGACCTTAGAGAGCAATAAAACCTCTCTTCTGTTTACCATTTCCAATAAAGAGTGGCAAAGACTTTAATCAATGGAAGTTTCAAAATCAATTTTGTGGTTAACATGCATCAGTCTTGTTTTGCTTGTGCAGTACATACTGCATTCTATTCCCATTTCTCTGCTATATCCAGGCTTATAATTCAACATCTATCTGCATTATAGTGTACTTGATGTCAGTTTACCTTTTGTGGCTAGATTCTGTACTCTCTATCTGATATTTGCTTTTCACTTGTATTATCCACAGTACAGCTTTGGAAGAAGATATGATATTGAACAGTTTCCTTCAACTCACTTCACCATTAAACCAATGTTTGAAAATGAATAATGGTCCAGGAGAAAATGTTAGGACTTCTATTCCAATTGATGCCATGAGTGGATATGCAGAAACCAGGACTAAGACGTTCAGACAAGTTTCCCAGTACTTCTTAGTGAGCACATCTACCCAAGATGCTACATCACCGTAGCAATGAGCTACAGAAATTTAATTTGTCACTACAGTGATATAGGATCAGCGGGCACTAACCATGACACTGCCACTACTGCTCAGTAGCAATAAATTTGTTGCTACAGTGCAGTAGGGTCGAAAATGATCCATAAGCCATCAGGACTGTGCAGTAGTTTAGCAAGTACTAAATGACTGCTCAGTACCAGCTGTGCAGTCAGGGGCACATGCCCACTGTAGCCTGATTTTCAAAGGGCCTGAGCATCTGCAGGTCCATTTAGGTTAAAATGGAGAAGAGCAGACTGAGCAGTTCTGAAGAATCAAGTCACATGAGCTGAATCTTTACCTGGAGAAAAATCAGTGTAACATCAGTACAGCTTATTGTGTTGACTTCCACAGCTGACAATGTGGGCCATCTCTGTCTTTGTCTAGACTGCAATCTACCTGAACTATGGAGCAATTATAATTTGGTCTTGTACAGTGACAAATACATGGCAAGTACTTAACAAATTTGTTGTTTATAATAAATAATTATAATGGAGCATCTTTGTGCTAATCTTCAAAGGATATTAATTTATTTAAAAAATCACATTTTACCTTTCCACATCTAAATGGCACTTACACAGTATTTGAGTCCTTTTTGCACTTTAGCCTAAGAAAAGCCACAGGTAAAGAAGATGATGGTGGGTCCTGTCTCTAAGGGCCTAGAACCTGTCTCTCCCATTCTTCTAGGCTATTGAGCTAAAAGATAGGCACATCCATGTTCCTTTCTTTTTCTTCCTCCATTTTAGGTTAAGCAACTGCATGCATACCTGAGCAATTACACTGCAGATGGAAAGAGACTGTAAGGCCATGTCTACATGTCATCCTACATTGCTGTAGCAACACACTACATTGTCATATGATGTGCTACAGCAATCACGAGTCTACACATGATTGGCAGCTACTTCACCATAGTGGCTCACTCCTGAAGTACTGGCAAAAACTAACTGTGCGCTATGCACATGGTGCAGTATAGGCAGTTACTGTACCGTGCCTTAGTACTTCCAAAAATAAGTACTAAAGCAGGGCGCTGTAACAACACTGCCATAAGGCGACGTGTAGACATGCCCTAAAAGTACCAAAAATTGCACTCAAGCCTGTTTAAGATCCAATGGGCATGTCTACATGTGTGCTTTAATGGGCAGTAGCCTATTTTATTGCACATTAAAACGTCATGACAAAAACAATGCTAATACTCTAATGAGCAGTTAAATTAAGCTACTGCGCATTAAGCGTCACTAAAAAAATGCATTTGCACTACTGCACATTAGGGCAGCCTAATATGCATTTAATTAGTGGCTCACATCAGAAGGCACTTTTACATGTGCTCCAGGGTGCAGGGGAGGGGGCAGAGTTGAATTAAAGCGGCTCCAAGAGCTGCTCTAATTAAAGCGCTGCAGTATCTTGTGTATCAGAGTCCCTGTGATTAAAAATGGCGGCACGGGTACTTGAACTAAAGCTCTATGAGCTTTAATTCTATGAGCTTTAATTCAAGCACCCCTGCTGACATTTTTATGCATGGGGACATGACACACAAGACACAGGAGGCTGCTGGAGTGAGGTAATTGCCATGCTGTAGCAAACTCCATTAATTGAGTCTGCCCAAACATGCTGGATTTCAAGTGTGTCAGAGCAGCCTCTGCACACATGTATAGGTGCCCAGAGGTACTAAATTTAATGCACAGTAGCAAAAGTGCATTAATGAACATGTAGATACACTTACTGAAATGCATAAAGATGAAACAGTATTTGGCCCATAGCAATTTTCAGCCCCTCTAAAAATGGTTTCATTTCAAAAATACATTTCTGCATAACTGATCAGTTTATTATCTAAAACAAGCAGATTTCCCCAGCCAATGGAGTCTTGTTTCAAACCCTTTGTAGTGCTTTCCACTTACACTGATAGACTATAAAACTTGCTCACTACTGAAATGCATACTGAGCTTGCTCTCTTTACAGGAGTTCGCCACACCATTCCTGATACAGCCTACAGCAACAGCTTCACAGTTGCCCTGAACAGACTGAGATACACCAACAGTTCTCTGTAACACCAATGCGAATTCAGCTACAGATTGAGGCTAAAAGCATAGGTTATCAGAGCACAGTCCTCAGATCCTAAAGAGTGATGAGACACTTGCTGGGGAGATGTAGGGCACATGGAAAGATTTGCCCCCAAATCCATTTAACATAGGGGGGGGGTTCAGAATGACAATGTCAATGATAGCTGATTCAAGCTGTCAAATCTAATAACTATTTTATGAAAACAGTTTTCATAACAGAGGTGTATTTCCATTTCTATATGCACAGAAGTGGACAATCATGTTTTACCCATGCTCAGTTGTTTCTGGACACTTGGCTAAGTTCATCTTGTATTTTTACAGTCTGCTCTAATTATATTTGCATTGCACTCATATATGAAGTCTCTGTTCAATATCCTGTCCCCATTGTGCCATGTGCTGTTAGGGTTGGTTGAAAATTTTCAGATGTAATTTATTGCAATGAAAATTAGATTTAATAAAATACAAAATATACCCCCCCCCCCATCTTTGATTTAAACTTGGTTTGCAATTTATAAAAAATTATTCTGGGAGGTATTTGGTTTGAGAATACAACTCATAAACAAGGCATGGAAACAATGAGAGGGAGGAATATTGCCATTCAAACATGCAGGAAGAAATGGAAGAACAGAGAACTCAAGTGTCTTGCCAGTGTTATACAGAATCTACAAGACAGCTAAAGCATTGTGCCCAGAGTGCCAGATCACTGTTTTACCCATAAGGCCATGCACTGCATTCATAAACATGCCCCAGCAGTCCGTCCACCCATACTCCAAAACTGGTACACCTATTGTTTAGACATTGCATCAAATGTGTTCTAATAACCACCAGTTTAAATGCAGAGTATACGAACATCAAATTCTCCTTAGAAATAAGGAAAGGCTGATGGAGTTAAAGATATTCACTGGCTGGTAGGAGGGAAGAGTAAGAATTGGCAAAATGACTGCTTGAGGGCTAAAGTGATTTGGCTCTGCCCTGTTTAAAGGGCCAGCCCCAGAAAGGTATTCTGCAAACAAAATTTTCAGTGAACCAAACAGCCTTGCAGTGGATACAGCTGGTATGGATCAAGAAATCACTCAGCCAGATTTTCCTGAGAAATCACATAGAATTGATTTGTATCCAGCAAGAATTGTGTTGAACACTGGCCTTACAGCAAAAATATGACCCAAAACACTTGCTTCTATTTTCCATTGGCTCAAATCTCCAGACCTCCGACAGCCTAAAGTATTATGTAGGCACTGCAGTGACCAATAGTATTGTTTTCAGCAGGATCCACATTGCCACTACTGTATGCCAACATCCATTTAGTAATCCAGTTTTATAAAAAAACAACCCATAAAACCTTGCATTCAGTCAGCAGCCAATCCGCACCTGCCTTCTGGCCATCTCTGCTGTTTTATACAATGGCTTCAATTACTAAAATTTTCAAAGTCCCTAGCAGCACCAGTCAAACATTACAATCTATCACTAAACTATCAATGGTTGAAAAGTATCGTGTTGGTTCTGGTTCTTTATTCAGTATTTAATAGTACCTTAATTATTCATTTATATTTAAGCTCATGGCTATGTGCATTAGTAAATGTCTCTGGCAAGAATATTTCCATGGTGCTGTTTTGCCAAATTTTACTATACAAAGTCTTGATCCTATTCTCAGAAACAGGCATGGCTTTGCTTAGAAAAACATCTACTTAATGGTAGCCAATCTGAAAAGAAAAAACAATTCACACTTACCTATTATGAAAGTAGGAGTAAATAGTGTGAGCAAAATAATGTCCTAGAAAAAATAATCCAGAAGCCAAGCCCTATAATTTTTTTGGCTGCTGTAGTAATAAACTAATTGAAAAGAAATGTTTAATCAACTTAAATACTAGTTCTACATGTCATCATACATTTGCTGAGCCCACACTTTGCAAACTGATATATAGTTTGGTCAGCCTGATATTGATCAGCTAGCACAGTGTCCAACTACTCATACCTCTATTTTGACAGCTTAACAGTCCAAAACAATGTATTTGTTTGCCAATTATTTTAGAATATTGCCAAGATTGAACTATGGTTTTTCATTAAATAAGCCACCACTCTACGGGTCCCTTTGACTGTCCCTAGCAAAAATGAAAAGGGCTGCTTTAAAAAGATCAGAGAAATGTAAAGAAAACTTAGATTTAATTTTCCTTATAATAGTTCTCTTGAAAAAATTCCTCCCAGTGTTCCTAATAATTATGCTTATGATTTAACATATGTAAAATTATTCTGCAGAAAATAATAACAAATAATAAATTACAAGAAAGTAGTAGTACTGAGGCCACTGCAGGCCACTGTGTCTCCCTAGGCAAGCTGTAGGCTGGCCTCACCAACCTGTCTGCACCCCAGTGCTGCTGCCTGGCACTGCACTGCCATGTGGCTGCCACACCCACAATGTCCAGGCCTGCAGGGTGCTGCAGGCTGCTGCAGCTTCCTGCCAAGCCTGCCAGCCCCTGGGCCCAGCTGCAGGCAGCTTCTGGATACACCTGCCCACAGTGCACCTCTAGCAGCCTGCTCAGAGTCTACAGGTGCTGTGGGGCATTGCCTCCACCACGCGGGTGCCAGTCCCATGCTGTGCCCCTGCACTGGGTGCTGAAGGCAACGATGTGGGCCTGGCAGCACAGGGACAGCTGTGTAGTGGTTCAGAGCACCAGTGCAGGATCCCTGATGGTATTGTCCTTGCCCAGGCCTGTGCCTATGCCCATGCCCACCACCCAGGGCCCCAAATGGCCCAAGGAAGGGACTGGTGACCTCATTTTACTGTGGGATGAGGCAGAGGTGCAGCACCAATTCAAGCGGTGTGGGTGCTCCAATGCCCACATCTGTGAGTAACTGTGCGGTTGGATGCAGGTGCATGGGAACAACTGGTCAGCACAGCAGTGCCACATAAAAGTCAAGGCCTCGTGGGCAAAGTGGGTCACCATGACTGACTACAATCATTGGTCTAGCAGTGCCCGCAAGTCCATGACCTTTATGCGGCAACTGAAAGATATCCTGGCACCCAGGCCACAACTGTGCTGTTTACCCTGGCCTGGCAACTCTGGTGACACACCACCAGAGGAGGGCCCCTCAGGCATCCAGCGACCCATTCTGTTAAGCTCCCCAGCTACACCCTCCACCAGCAGCTTGAGGAGCCTGGGCCAGCATCTGTCTCACCAGCTCCACAGCCCCAGGGCCAGTCACAAGGTGCAGCCAGCCATGACACTGTCAGCCACCAGCATTGCCCGCTCCTCTCCTGCCTAGGTGCCTGCACACCACACCCCACCATCCAAGGATACTACCTGGAGCTGCACTCCATCGGCACCAGCCAGGATGAAGTGGAGCTGCCAGCCATGCCAGCCCTGGCCACATGGTAGGCCATGCACTGTGGGAAGGCTCCTCTCTGCCCTGTTCCTGCCCCACTCCCTGCCAGGCCTGCCTGCACTCCCCTGGCCCTGGGTTCCCCCCACAGCATGCAGGATGGTGCAAGAGAAGGTGGTTGGCTAGGGCCTCCTGCACCCGGTGCCTTGGATCCCACAAGCATGTGTGTGGCTCACTTGAGGTCTCAGCAGAGGGGGCCTGTCACTGTTGCTTCCATTGCTGCTGCTGCTGCTGCTGCCACAAGTGGTGCTCCTGCCGCCAGTCATTCTCCACCCATCACACTTCCTCCATGCAGGCCTCATGGGACACCTTCCCCCAGGCCTCACAGATGTTATGCAGCACACAGGCTATGATGACCCAGGGGAGGTTGTCATCAGTGAATTCAAGAAGGGTGGTGAGAGAGCATCAGTGCCCCTTGAAACGGCCAAAGGCGCACTCCACCAGGGTGCAGGTCCAGCCCAGGCAGCCATTAAAGTGGGTCTGATGGAGGTCTGGATGGCCAGTCTAGGGCCTCATGAGCCAGGGCAGGAGTGGGTTGGTGGTGTCCCCAATGAGGAGGGGCGAGACCACAGTGGTACCCAGCTGCATGTCCAGCACCTTCAGCATGAAGCACCCACTCTCCACCAGGCCTGGCAGGGCAGAGTTTCAAAACATGCTGGCATCATGGGCACCATCCACCCAGCCAGCACTCACATGAATGAAAACACCTTGATGGCCCAAAACAGCCTGGAGCACCATACAGTGAAATCCCCCGCAGGTGTTGTAGGGCCAGTCTCCATGAGCCAGGCAGGGGATGGGGATGTGGGTACCATCCAAGACTCCGATGCACTGCAGAAGCCCAGGGCATGGAACCCCACCACCACTGCCAGGGGGTTGTGCAGGTGCAGCACAGTGGGCCCCAGCACATCCAGGGGGCACCGCACACCTCCAAGATGGTTTTCACAGTGGTGGCCTTGCCTGTCCCAAAGAGATAGCCCTCACAGCAAAGGCCTGTGGGTGTGGCCAGCTTAAGCAGGACAAGAGCCAACTGGGTGTCTGCAGGGAGGGGCGGCCACATATTATTGTCCTAGGTGGGGCCAGAGCTGCTTGAGGAGATCCCAAAAGGCCTGGGTCATGCAGAATGCTTCCAACCACTGCTCATCGCCCCAGGTCTGCTGGATGACATGCAGCCATCAGTCTTGGCTGGCCAGCAGCCCAGTAGTGGTGAGGCTGGAGGCCTAGTAGGGCAATGGCAGCCCCAGCAGTGACAGCCAGGAGCCCATCATTGGCATCTCTTCCAGTGGCAGCTGTGCGGTGGTGGCTGCGGTCCTGGGACAGCATGCTGTGGCTAAGGAGGCGGTCACTGTACATGGGGCAGCTAGGAAGGCCATAGTGTGGGGAGGCAGAGAGGGCAAGGAGAGAGTTGCCACATGCTGTCCGTGCACTGAGCACACAGATCCTGGCCTGGGAAGTGGCTGACCAGAGAGGAGTAAGCTGGGCTGCCTTTTGAAGATGGCTGCCAGCTGCTGGTACCTGCAGCCAGAACCTGGAGCTCCCCCCAGCGGTAGCAGGGGCCCATTGCAGGGGTGCAGGAAGTTTGGCGCTAATCTGCTGCTTAGTCCCTGCATGTATAGATGCCTGCCCGGGAGCACTTAATCCACAGAAGTTGACTCGCGAGTAAACTGATCCTGGATCAAATGCATGTTTAGATGCACCTATTATATACTAATACATGTAAGAGAAGCTAATTAAACCTATTGTATAATATATTCCTTTATAGATCAGGTATTCTGGCTCTGTCTCTACTTATATTAAATATGTATACCAAACATCATGCCACTAAATTATACTAGTACATGTATGAGAAGACTCAAACCCTTCTATAGTTTTACCTAAAACTGTAGTGGTTTTTGTCCTTTGGTCTAATAAAATCAAAGCTTTGATTTTACTTTTAAGTAACACTATTCCATCAATAATGTCAAAATAAATACATCACCACAAGTCTCCCCCAATAGCAGCCAACTGAAAAAAAAACTAACAAAATTACTTTTCCTCACAGCAGCCATGCAAAGATGGAAATGTCACAGCTTAAATGTATGTAATGAAGCTTTGCTTGCCACTTTCTGCACAGGACAACTATACCTTGAAAGAGCAAGTGTTCTGTTGCACAGTAGAGAACATTGCTCAGTACATTTGCAAAGGTTGACTTTCAGTTTCCTAAATGCTAAATTTTACCCATATCTACAATTGGCAATTGCAAACACCTCTGCATCCTAATACATCTCTGCCTGCCATTTTAACAGCCTACCACCTCTCTCCAGACAAAGGTGGGCACAAGTTAATATGCTAGTGCAGGCATTCGTCTGTAGAAAACATGTCCACAACTATCAAAACTTTTAAAGAGCATACAGGCATTTAGAGCAGTCAACTGTCAACTAGTGCAGAAATGTTACCCCTGCCATGTGTTAGAACACAGTGGTATGCCCAACCTCATGCTATCTATGTTAAAAATGTAGATTCCTTCAGAAGAAATTAATGAGTTGCTTTAAAGCTACTTCATCTACCTTTGCCAGATCATAGTGTCCCTTAGATCATAATGTCCCTTAGCTCTTAAATGGTGTTTTCATCATGATATCACAAAGCACTTTACAAAGCAAGTGAGTGTTGTCATCCCCAAATTGCAGATAGGGAAAGTGAGGCACAAAGAGGTGCCTCACAAGCAGGTGAAATAACTTACCTAATATCACCCAGCAGGATAGGCAAAGAACCAAGAATAGAACCCAGGTTGCCTTAGCCCTAAGTCCAATGCCCTATGCCCTAATATACATAGCCTTCTAATGCTTTGATCCAAAATCTAATGAACTCAATGACTTTCCATTGACCTTAATAAACTTTAGATTAATTTCTATAAGGTTAGTGATAGATCTAGCAGTACAAAAGCATAGACAACTGACCTCTGTTCCTTGCTCTTGACTCATGCATGAATATGTGATGACATATTTTTGGAAACTTATCTTTTTTGTCCTGCAGACCTTGGATTCAGTTTGGGTGCAGTTCCTGCCTCATAGCATAATCATATTGCAGACAATAACAGGATGAAGTGAGACTCTTTCATTGAGTCCACTTTAGGAATTATTAACCATTTCTATTATTTCTTAGTGAAAACACCTATGCATATTTTTATGGATCATGGTATTGCTTCAAGCTATTCTTACCTGTACATAAAACACTGTCCATAAAACCAATGTACATCTGTGAATTTTTAAATCAGTCACTGATACATTTTAATCAGCCAGTATCCTGTAAGACAAAAGTTTAAAAAGCTAAAGACTTTGCAGGAACAAAACTTTCTCCCATTGAAGTCAATCAGTGAAGTCTATTGTTTTAACTTGAAGCTGGAATGGTCACAGCTATTTTAGGCAAATATATTTGTTAAAAGGAAAAGATTGTTCTAAGACCATATCTGAGACATTAATGATGAAGCTTGCAGAACCCAGCAAAGCCAGCAGCAAAGGTTACTTGTATTAGGAGAACTCTTGATAAGTGAAGGTCAGGGACACTCATCAGGCAGGCAAATCCTATCCCTGCCATGGAATAGAGTCAACTTTGTGAGAGGAACTCCAGAGACTATTTTCTCACATGAATTCCTCACTCAGTCTGACCTTTAGAGCAGATACATAAAAATTCAGTCCAGTAGCAGAAGTACTAATTTTTTTTTTTAATCAAACATTTTCTTCATGCATGTGTAGTTCAGGCAACATCAAGGAGATGTCTTCCCCATCCTTCAGATATAATATCTTTCCTTATCAAGAAAAGAAAAGGCACATTTAATTTAACATCACAGACATTCTCTAAAAGAGCAGGGCTTGATCACTTACTTCAGCATAACTGATGAGGCACAAAGTGACAGACAAAGAAGATTCTCATTTGGTTACAAATCTAGTATTAAATGCAGTGCACAAATTCTATACTCATTATCATCTTTGATCAACCTTCTATTATACAGTATTATAACTATTAGTAACCTTTTCCAATATCTTAGCTTTCTGATTAAACTGTTGTTGTCAAAGTAAGTGACGAATAAATTGCATTGCCTGCATATTTTTTTGAGATTAGTTTTACATTCTCTTTTTTGAAGCCCAAAGGACAAAACTTCAACCCCTGTTTAACCCAGTTGAGGAGTCCCTAAGTCAGAGAATCTTTGAGAGGCCAAAATGCCATACATGGCCACAAACTCTTGTATAGCTAATAGAATAACATCTGAGGAAGAAATATCAATTACAGCAGGCCATACCAATAAACTCCTTGCTGCTGGATGTTTGACTTCATGACTTAGTCTCTTCAAGCAGACCTGCTCATGGAGCAGAAAGGAAAACCAGGTACATATAGTCTTAAATTACGGGCGTGCTGCCAATAATACACAATTATTATATTTGGAACTCTGATCCTTCAGCTCCAAAAACACAACATGAAGTCAAGAAAACTCTTCCTTGGTTGGCAGCAGTAATAGCTCTATTGTCTTCTGTACGTCAGCTACTAAAAGGTGCAATACTTACATCTGGCTAGTGCAGTACACCCTCCTTAATCCATCATAGGTGGTCTGAAGTAAGCCAGCTTTAGGCTCTGACAAATGATTTCTTAGCTACACGTGCTGAAGTAAAGAAAAAAAGAAAACCAAGTGAGGAAAAAGCATCCCTCTAGCTATGCAATTTTTTTGAGTAGATGCGATGTCTTTTATTAGACCAACTGAGTAGTTGGAAAAAGTTCTTAGCAAACTTTCAGGCACAGTCACCCTTCTTCAGGCACAGGGAGTCTCTGCTGTTCTAAGACTCCAAGGAATGAGAGAAGCTAAAAGTATGGCAGATGTCAGTGAGAATGTAAATAGGTAGCGATTAGAAAGACAAGGTAAAGCAGGGAAGGGGAGGGGAAAAAACCAGGGGGGAAACAGGCCAAAGGACAACACTCCAGCGATAGTAATGCGAGGTAAAAAAGAGACTGTCTGTGAAAAAGGAAATAACTGAAAATTGGGAAGACAAAGGGCAGAAAAATAGGGGAGGGAAGGGGAGAAAAGGTGGGTGAAAAAAAGAATGTAAGAGGTCAGGTCTGGCAGGTACCTGATGAATCAGATGTCAGGCACATATTGTACTGTGTCATAAATCCAATGTCAATATCTAGTCCATGGTTTTTTGCATCCAGTAGATTTATGAAGTAAAGGTCATAGGCTTGTTCCCTTTGATGATTAGAACTGAGAGATCAGAGAGGGAGTGATTGTCCCATAAGAAGTGTGCCCCCACATCTAATTGGGTATTCTTGTCTTTGATAGATGTTTGGTGTGCATTTATTCTGGTGCGTAGTTGTTGTTTGGTTTCTCCTACATATTTTCCATCCAGGCATTTGATGCACTGGATGAGATATATAACATTTCTGGAGTTTTAGGTGTAAGATCCAGGGATGGTGATGGCTCTGTTGTGGGATGTAGTTATTGTGAGGGTGGTGGAGATGTGTTGGCAGGTTTTGCATTTCTTGTCCTGGCACCGTCTGGATCCATTCAGTGTGGTTTGGGCCATAGGGAGTTTGTTTCTGATGATGAGGTTAGCAAGGTTCAGTGCTTGTTTAAAGGCTAGGATGAGTGGTTCTGGAAAGATCTCTTTAAATAATGTGGTCTTCTTAGAGGAGTGTCCTTGTTAGATTTGGAGATTAGTGAGGTGGTGACCACGGGCACTCTCCTTGCTGCAAATTTGATGGTATCAGAGAGCTTGGCTGTAAATTATAGCTTTCTTGGTGTGTTTAGGGTGATTGCTGGTTCTGTGTAGTAGGGCTGTGCAAAATTTTGCCAGGTGTTTTATTTCAAAGCTGTTTTGATGCATTTCAAGCTTGAAACAGTGAAACAAAAGGCTTCAAAGCAGCTTTGAAATGAAACAAGGGCACTCAAAACGTTTAGAAAGTTTTGAAACATTTCAAGTTTTGAAGTCGGGCTTACTTGGCTTCAGTGCAGGTCCCAGACGACAGCAGCAGCTTGCTGTCACCCCACATGCAGATCCAGGGGCCTGCCCTCCTGGGGAGGAGTCTGGCACAGCCCCACAGCCCTCCTAAGAGTGCGGGCCCCCGGATCTGTGCGCAGGATGACAGTGTGCTGTCACTGCTGGCTGGGGCCAGCTGGCAGCAGCAGCCTCCTGTCATCCGGCATGCAGATCCAGGGACCCACACCCCCCAGGAGGAGTCTGGCACAACCCAACAGCCCTCCTGGGGGTGTGGACCCCTGGATCTGCATGCCAGATGACAGGAAGCTGCCGCTGCCAGCAAGTGTCATGAGTTTTGCTTTGAACATTTTGAGATGCAAACAGTTTGAGATGCAAACTGTTTTCCAGAAGCCTCTGCACCTATCTCCTTGAAACTTGGCAGACTTCATACCCTCAGAAGGGGCTACTATTCCTACAATTTTCATCCAAATCAGGCAAGAAATTACAAAGTTTTAGGCATTTTCATGATTCCCCATTATAGATGATGGGTGAAAAGTTGAAAGGCATCGAAACAGCGAAACAGTTTCAATGAAACCTAACAGAACAGTGCTTCAAAACAAAACAAAATGATGAAACAAAATACTGTGCCTTTGAAACGGACAAACAGAAGTCAAAACAAAACAGTGCTGTTTCACACAGCCCTACTGTGTAGGTATGTATGTTGGTCCGTGGGTTTCTTCTGGTGGTTTGAATGTTACCATCTTGGATATTGATCATGGTGTCCAAAAAGGAAATGCTAGTGTTAAAGTATTCATGTGATAGTCTGATGGAGGGGTGATGATTGTTGAATTTTTGGTGGAAATCAATCAGAGACTGCAAGGTCCAAATGATGAAGATATCATCTATGTATCTCAGGTATAGTAAGGGTTTGATGGTGAAGTTCTTGAGGAATTCTTCTTCTAGGTGGGCCATAAAAGGTTGGCATATTGTGGGGTCATTTTGATGCCCATAGCTATGCCCATGGTCTGGAGGAAGTGTTAATTGTTGAAACTTAAGTTGTTGTGTGTGAGGGTGAAATACATGAGTTCAGTGATAACCTAAAGTCTGTACTCTGAGTTGTAATCTCATTCTTGTAAACAAGTGAGGCAGATTTGAATGCCATCCTGGTTTGGGATGTTGGTGTATAAGCTAGTGACATCCATGGTGGCTAAAAGGGTATTGCTGAGAAGGTGGTCTATGTTTTTGAGTTTTTGCAGGAAGCTTGTTGCGTGTTGGGTGAAACTCAATCTTTGGGTAATGAGCAGTTTTAAGATGGATTTGATGAAACTGGTATTTCTTCCATTAGGGTACCATGGTTTGAACTGATACGTCTGCCGGGGTTTCCTTGTTCATGGATTTTGGAGAGCAGGTAAAAAGTCCCTGGATTGGGTAGTGGAGGGATCAGGGTCAAATTTTTTCTTGTACTTCCGATGGAAATGTTGTAATAGTGGTTTTGAGTTTTGAGTTTTCCTTCTAGCTAGGAAGCCAGTGTGGAATGCCCAGGTAATTCATCCATTTTTGCAGGGGGTAATCCTGGATCTCATCCTGTAGTCCTTTTCCACTTATTGGTCCCTTCATTCTTTAATAAGAGCTTGAAGTAAGAACTGTAGAATTCAGTTCCTCTGTCACCAAAGACACATCTCCTGGTAGCATTTTTTTCTGCACCTAGTCAGGTAAAGCTCTAAAGCGTCTAGGATCAGATTCCAGATCAGACAGAGCTTTGTTTAGCTAATCTGAGCAAAGGGGGCTAGATCACTTTCTAGTACCATGTCTACCAGTCCCTGGAAAGCTAAGGACCCAGGGCAAGTTATTAGTCTGATGCAATCCAAAAAGGAACAAGCTATAGATAACCAAAAATCTAGGGCAGTGGAAACATGCCATATCCAGTCTGATAAAAAAGCATTAGCTGGGATACAACTATACAGTGGTGGTAGATCAGCCAAGCCACTGAAAAAATAACTCACTTCCACTCAGTTCACATCAGTCCCAGAAATGAGTGGGTAGAGAGGTTCTCTACCCACTCATTTCTGGGACTGATGTGAACTGAGTGGGTAGAGATGCCCTCAGCGGTTCACCTGGCACCATGCTCAAGACCCGGATTTCCTGTGCGCTCAAGGAGGGCACTTTGGGTCACCCCAAAGGCATCCCCCACTACCTCATTTCTAGAATTTGCACAAATGGAGGGACACTGAGACTTATTTCCTTGGCAGCATGACTGTAACAGTACAGACATATTCTGAGTCCCAAATTACAGATGTTAACTGAAAAGCATCTGCCATATCATAACCATGTTGGGGAGAGCTTCTAAGGGTTATAAAGGAGGATGAGATGGGGAGAAACATGCTGTCAAATGTTCAAATATTGGTTTGTGTACGTGAGCTGTCTTCCCCCTTTAAAAAGGAATTTAAAGAAATACAGGGACTGAAAGAATACGAACATTAGACTTTCCAAGTGATTCACCTACTGATAAGTGACAAAACAAAAAGAAAATAAATAATTTCATCAGAGCAGAATTTCATCAAAGCAGGACAGCTTGGTTTAAATTTAGTTATTTCTGCTGGGAATGTCTCACATTTAGGTTTCCAATCTAATTTAATTCAAAATATACTCAGAAGAACAGTGCTGAAAAAAATATATTGGCTTGCATACTCGCTTCCTGTTGAAATTTACAATCCAGCAAATAATACACCAGTTGAAATATACAGAGCATAGGTTGCTAATTTTTCACATCTCCCCCCCTTCTTGTTCACTTCATAATATTGCAACCACTAGCAAGTAGATCCATGCCTAAAGAAGCATTGGGCATGGATTTATTTTGGAGCATTTCATTCTAACTGAATACTCTATGAAAAGAAAAGAGATGCTGAATCTGCATCCAGCATTTAATACCAGATCCTGACTTTTTTTCATGGTTCTGTTGTATTGCTGCACAACGGAGTTTTCACCACAGTGTCTTCTGTGCTACCTACAGGGTGTGTGTACATGAGATGCTTTACTACACATTAGGCTAATCTAATGTACAATAAAGTGTCACTGTCTACATGTGCACAGCAATTACTGTGAAGTATAGTAGTCTAATGTACCATACAGATACAGGTACTAGCAAAACAGTGCGTTAACTAATGTGCCATACCACACATGTAGATGCTGACTGGAAGCAAATTGCTTCTTGTCAGCCTAGGCAGCAGGACCACAAGGAATGGGAAGAGCTGATTTGGCTTTGCAGGATGCTGCCTGGCAGCCATGTGGAGATCAGGACCCCCACATGGCTAGGAGGCAGCTTCCCAGCAGCAAGACAGCTCTCCCAGCCACATGGAGATCAGGACCCACCCTTTCTCCATGTGGCTGGGAGGCAGCTGCTCGCCCATCCAGAACAGCTCCTTCCCCCACCTCAGGGCCGACCTGATTTCCCCCCAGCTGGGACACAGCTGCCTGCTAACCCTGAAGCTTCCCCTGGCTGCTGCAAGGGGGTCAAAGCAGGGCAGGAGCAGCCCTGGAGTGGGCTCAATTGGCTCTCCATGGGTGTGTCCACACATACAGGCATGTGCACTTGCACCAGTTCAAATAGAAGTGGCACAAATTTGAGCCAGGGATTTTTGCCTGAGTGCACATGCCCAGACATGCACTTTGGTATGGGGCAAATTGTGCTACTTGGGGCAAAATAACCCTGCCTGGCTCCTCCCAGATCTGCAGCCAGGGGGTGCTAGAGCCTGCAGCTAGCACCTGTGCTGTTCCCAGCAGTTATAAAAACCCACCCTGGCAAGTAGCTCAGAGCTATTCACTGTCAGAAGCTTCTGGGGGAAAAGCCTCTGGGTGGAAGTTGGCCATGCCCCTTCCTGTCCCCAGGTGTTGCTGTTGCTAGCTTGGTTTTAGGAGCTTTTGTGGAAAAGATGGCCAGGCCCTTTCCTGTCTCTGGCTATTGCTAGCTGCTGGCTTGTTCTCAGAGCTTTTGGGGGCAAGTTGGCCACACCCCTTCCTGTCTTGGGCTGCTGCTGCTGTTGGTGCTGCCCCCCCTACAGGGGGGTCCTCTGCTGCATGTCGCTGCCCCCTCATTAGGGATCAGCCCACTGCACTACACTGCACCCTAGCTTCTGCATCCCTGTTTCAGCCTGCTGCCCAGCCCACCACCAAGCCGCAGTCAGAGGACAGCCTGGGAAGGGAGCCTGCACTGCCTGTGGGCCCCTCCCCCACCATCACTGCCGGAGCCTAAAGGTGCCTTGTCTGCCCCAGTTGCCTTGGCAGGCCACCCCCCAACTTCACCTCCACTTTCACCTGAAGCACACCCTGAGTGGCTGAACTAGATGGCTGCTACCACCACTGCTGCAGTTGCTGCTGCTGCTGCCACCTGTTCTGCTGCTGCCCCCTCTCAGGAGAGAGGGAGATTCCCTGCTGTACCACTTTGCACCACTCAACACCACACCTGCACTGGATTACTCCCTAACTGACTGATTGCTCCTGCACTCCCCCACAGCTGCCTCACTGCATCTGATCCTGCTCTTTTCCTGCCTATTGCCCTGCTGCTGAGTGCCTGGCTGGAGGCCTGAGGGGTTCCTGGACTGATTTTTCAACAAACAAAGCCCCTCTACCACTCCAGCCATCTCTTGCATCTACTTCAGCATCCTTCCCTGTGTGTTTTTGCCCTTGTGTGGTAAGTCCTGTGGTCCACTCCCCCGGCCTGGTGTTTGTTGTATGGCTGAGTAAGCCAGCTTAAGTCTCCCCAGCCCTTGAGTGTGTTGCCCCGTCCCCCACATTCCCCAAGCATAGCCCTCCTGGGTATTTTTTTCCTGTGGGACTGTACCTCAGTGAGCTTCAGCCCCCTTCCCCCCACCATTACCCTCACATCCCCAGTCAGCCCCTATTTGATTCACCAGCCCCATTGTATATTTTGGTTTTCTTTATTGTTTTCCCCTCCCTCATATGAAGCAATGACACAGCAGGAACCTTCTGGAGGGGGACAGATGCCCCCACAGAGCCTCCTGCAGCCCCACTATGGGGGCAGATCTAAGCCAAGCCCCTGAGGGTATGCATGCCCCTGCAGCACCCACCCCGGAGGCAGAGTCCAAATGACCTGCCAGAGTCCCACTTGCCACCTGTCTGGTTAAAGGCTTACAGGGAAAACCCTACAAGAACTGGCTGAGGGTCCTGAATCTCTTCAGCCTCTGCGAGAGAAGGCTGAGAGGTGATTTTGTGGCCATCTACAAACTCATCAGGGGGGACAGCAGGAAACAGGGGATACGATGTTTACCAGGGCGCCCATCAGGATAACTAGAAACAATGGCAACAAACTGAAGGAGAGCAAATTTAGATTGGACATCAGGAAAAAATGCTTTACAGTGAGGAATGCCAAAATATTGAATATGCTTCCAAGGGAGGTGGTGCTCTTCAATACCTCCAAGCAAGTCACAGTGGGGTCAAAACTGCAGGCATGCTAGCCCCTGCTGAGGCAATGAAGCCTGCCTGCAGTTTTGACCCCACTCCCCTTTCTTGGAGGTATTACAGAGATTAGACAAATACCTGGCTGGGGTCATCTGACCCCAGTGCTCTTTCCTGCCCAGCGAGGGGGTCTTCCCTGGCCAGCCTCCCCCTCCCATCCCCCGGAGGGGTTCCCAAGCCCCCTGCCCCACCATCAGAGACCAGGGGCAAGGGCAGTGGGAAGGGCTCCTCTTCAGCTTCCTCCACAGCTGGGCATGGGAAGGGCAAGGGCCCCACCCCCAAGCCTAGACCACCAGTGCCTGACGGGACCAGGTGTGCCACACCAACCAGCACACCCACTCAGCCAGTCCCTGGCCCTAGCCCCAGCCCCACCGATGCAGCCCCCCCAGTGGGGGAACCTCAGCTATGCACAGGCAGCTGCTGGGTGACCCAAAGCCACCAGGCCTGGAGCGTCCACTGCCAGCCCTTCCAGCTCGGGTGACGGGGCCCCCTTTACAACACTCGCCCACAGGCATGCCAACTGCCCAAGTGGGAGAACCTGCACTTTGAGACCTGGGTGCAGGCCCTGGCTCAGGTAGTGGGGGCCACAAAGATTGTGGCAGCCTCCCATTTTCATGGCAAGGGGGTCTTTTTCCTTGTCTTGGAGGGCACCACACAAAAGTGGGTGGAGAGAGGGCTTGTGGTGGAAGGAGAGTACATCCCCCTTGAGCCCCTAGAAAAGCTGGGGACTAGGGTAGTGCTCAGCTCCATTCCTCCCTATATCCCTAATTGGATCCTGCTCCCCCAGCTCCAAACCCAAGGGAGGGTTATCTCCCCGGTGGTGGCCCTCTCGCTGGGGTGCCGAGACCCCAGCTGCAATGCCCAGATTCATAGGCAGGCCCAGTTTCATAGACACCCTCTACGCTTATAAGAGGGTTAGCCGGTGGACTCCACACTGGGCATTGAAGTGCACCAGTCCCGCTGAACCTGAACTTCACTCCCACCTTTTTATTTTTGGGCACCCCATCCATGACCCCACCAAGTTCCAGGTTGCTTCTAACTGTCAAAGCATGTCCTCCTGGCCCCAAGTGGCCAGGAGGTCAGCCACCTCCAGCTGAGTTCCGGGTGCCAGCTCTGACCAGGCTTCTCTGCCTGGGTGCTGCTACTTGCCTCCCTAGCAGGAATTCTGATGTTCCCTATTTAAAAATTGCAAAATCCCCGATATAAAAAATCCCAGAGTCACTCTTTAAAATACCCCAAAATCCAAGTTCTTCCACAAGTAAAACAAAAGACAACTAGACATATATATGTAGAGAGAGAGATCAAATCGGTTGGGCAATGTTTTATTGATATATTTTCAATTTAAAAGCAATTTGGAAGCCTACCAGTGCCTCTATCAACATAATAAAATAAATTATAAATATCTATATGGTTTGGCATTGACTTTTGGCTTTTTTGTCATAGAAAAATCAGAGCTTCCCCTACCCCCTTTGCTCACCAGGATTTGCAGTGTTGAGCAGCACTGATATGCTAGTGCCCCGCAACTGCCCTTGACCCTCACTCTCAACCCACAGCTGCCCCCATCCCAGTCCCCTCACTCCTGACCCACAGGGACAGGTATGTGGGTGAGGGGTAGCCTGAGGTGTGAAGTTTGTGGATGGATTGTGGGGGGACTGTGGGTGTGGGGGGGCATATAGGGGGTGAGTCCCCTGCTCCCCACAGGGCACAGCCCCCCTGCACAGCTCATGGGCTGCACTCCCACAGGGCCACAGCCCCTCAACAGGGTCCCACAACCCCCCAATAGGGACCCACAGCCCCCCTAACAGGTCTCACGTGACCCCCACCCAGCCCCAGCCCCTGCTCACTCCTCCAATCATTCCCCCACCCAGCCCCAATCCCCGCTTGCTCCCCCAGCCTCCCCCAATTGCCCCCCACCCAGTCCCAGCCCCCATTGACTCTCCCAGCCTCCCTCCCAATCATTCCTGCACCCAGTCCCAGCCCCTGATCACTGTCATGCCTGGCCTCAGACTCCCCGCACTCACTGGCTTTAGCAGCAGCCATTGAGGCTGCTGGAGCCTCATGGCAGAGCCCCCCTGCACAGCTCAGGGCAGCAGAGATCAACCCCAGCCTCCTGGCACCCACACTGCTGCTGCTGATGCGGATGCAGCCTGGCTTGGCAGGGTGCTGTATGGTGCCATGCACTGTCTGGCAGCTCGGGGCTGCTCCGGCTGTCACCCAGATCCTGATGCTGCTCAGCCCAAGCAGCCCTGAGCTGCCAGATAGCACGCGACACCACGTGACACCCTGCTGAGCCAGACTGTACCCACATGATGTGGCAGTGGCAGCATGAGTGCCAGACAGCTGGAGCCAATCCCCACTTCCCCCTTCTGCAGTGGGAGAGTGCAGGGACACTGGGGTGGGTTGGGGAAGTAATTGGGACCAGGTGGCAGAGTGATGAGGGGGGCTGGGGAAGCGAGTGGGGGCTGGGGCCACCTGGGGGAGAAAATAGGGCCTGGGACTGGGCCGAGGGATGATGGCAGGCTGGGAGAGCAAGCAGGGGCTGAGGCTGGGGCTAGGCAGGGTGGGTGATCATGGTAGGGAGTGGGGCACAGGGCCAGGTGGGGGGAGGGAGCGGAGGCTGGTCCCTTCCCCCTCCTTCAGTCCCCCTCATCCCCTACTTACCTGGAACAGAGCCTGGGTCCAGGTCCCTGCAGCCTGCACATTGCTTGCCCTGCATAGGCATATGTGCTTCAACACTGGGGCAAGGGCCAGCCACAGAGATACTCTGGCTGGCTACCAGAGTGGTGGATCTGAGCCTCTGGTTGCCTCAGGGCACAGTCTGGGGCCATGCCCTGCCCCACTTTTTTCACCTGGGTTTTATTTTGGTACCTGGATATCCAGGTATCAAATTTTGCCTCTGTGTTGCAAATATGCAGTGTGGGGAATGGTTTTTTGTTCTTGCATGTGCATCTTGCAGCATCTCAAAGGGGTTTGAGACACTGCAAGAGCACGTGCATGCTCATCTGGATGCACCCCGGGGGGCAAACTTTTGCATGTGTGCCAGGGAGTGCTTTAATGAGCTTGAATTTTCTGCAGAGAAAATCCAGGTGCATTCATTGCACATGTAGACCCTTCCATAGACTATATGGGCTTGGTAGTATTTGAGTTCAATAGAGCACCATCAGTATTTGTAGACTTCCCCCCAAACCAATCGATGCTTTAGAATATGCTGTGAACTTCTGTTTATAGTAATTCTTCAGGAACTAGAATTATAGTTTATCCACAAACTCAGTTAACAAAACAACAGCTGGCCATTTGCTTTGGTAACATCCAAAAGGGGCCAAAGACATCTAAGGTGGGTGTAAAAGTTTGCCATCCCCAGCGGCATTTTAGTGGCCTATGAGGGGCACCCTTGAAGTCCTTTAATACTTCACTATGTTTTGTACTATATCCCGCCTTTACTCACCTGCCATGTCTTGATGTAAATATTGTTTAGTTGTTCTTACAAGAGGAGGACTACTCATTGTACGCCCCGATGACTAGGGCTGTCCTTGCATGCTCTGAACTCCCCTATGCATGCACCATGCCTCACAGATGTTGTTTGTACTTCTATGTTGGGGTTCTCAGCCACCACGGGCTTCTCACCCCCATCTTTCTCTAGCTAAGCCTACCAGCCTAAACCCAGTGGGTATGGTTCGACTCTGAGGCTCTAGCTCCTTCACCAGGCCTTCTGCCCCCTCCTCCCCACTTCACACAGTGCCTCTGGGTGCTGAGTTGTTTGGTCTTCTGCCTCCTCAGGCTTGGCCCCTTTTTTATAGCTTGGGCTACAAGCCTAGATCTGCCCACTAGGACCCAGCTTCAAAGTCCTATTTTCCTGCAGCCAGCTCTGGGCCCCTGGCCCTATATAGTTGAGCCCACTAGTGCACTGGGCCCTTTGGCCTTTTATGACTGCACCCCAAGGCACTAATGAGGTCTCTTCCTTCCCTACAGCCTCAACCACAAACCACCGGGCTACCAATCAAAAACAAACAGTAAGCCCATGAGCTATAACAAAGATAAAGTTAAGGAAGGCAGCCTGCCAGCTCACAGCTTCCATGGCGCTGTGCTTCTGCTTCCCACCATCTGCTGTGCTCCTTCTTGTGGGGCTGCCACAGCTTCTCTGGGAGTCATCTGGAGTCCATCCCCTCTGCACCCAAAAACCCTCTATAGCCAGCTCAGCCCAGGGTTATTATAGTTTTAGCCTGCCCTGTTTTACTCACCCAACTAACCAACAAGGCTCAACTTTTAACTCCTATCCTGCCAGCCGGCTGTGCCTGAAAAGTTCTGGTCTTAAAGGGGCCAGCCTGCTTTCTGGTAACAGGGCTAGGGTTCCCTGTTAAAGTGGGATTGAGGAGGAATTTAGACAGGTGTGCAAAGCTGCAGTTCTGAAGACCAACTCAGCTGCTCTTTACCCCTAAGGCAGTGAAGGTGACTCAGTGTTCAACATTAGAGTTCCCCAGATGCATAAAGTTGCACTTCTGTACATGAACCAAATTGTCTTTGGCCAACACAAAGCTGAGCAACTTGGCCCTTATCTCATACCTAAACCCTATCAGGATCCAAAAACAAGGCATTCTGCCACCGCTTTTATTTGAGAAGCTCCTATGGTCAGTAGTCTCAGGACAGGCCTAGCAGACTGGGAAAAATGCAGTGGAGGGAACAGAACCCAGGTCTCCCACATCCTAGCTAAGTGCTCTAAACTTTGAGCAGTTGCTTAGAGGAGGAACATTTCTATCACAGCAGATGTGTTTTAAAAGAAAATACTTTTAATGTTTTCTTTTTTTAAAGAAGAGGTTCAGGTGCCTAACTTCAAGAAATGGTTCCAGGAAGTAGATCCTGAGTAAGAGGGAGGCATCTCTTGGTTGCATAAGACTAGGAAAGGGGTGGGATTTAAAACCCATCTTTATCTTGAGCTTTTCCCTGGTAACTACATCTGTTTAGCGTTCTCAGTTTCTGGATCCCACTACATAGAGCTTCCCTTGAAAACTGTCTGGAAGCTGCAGCTAGTGCAGAACATGGTGACCCTTCCTCTAACAGAGGTGGTTCACCAGAAGCACATAACTCCAATCCTCCAACATCTGCATTAGCTTCCAATAACTTTCCAGGCACAATTCAGGGGGCTGGTTTTGACTTATATATGTCCCTAAATGGTCTGGGCCCTACGTACTGAAGGGACCTTGTTCTTCCTTACTCCCCACTGCAATCCCTAAGGTTAACCATGAGCAACCTTCTGTAAGCATCATCAAGTCCACTTGGAAAAAATATGCAAAAGGTCATTCCTGGCAATTGCTTCACAGCTCTGGAACCTCACTCCCTCTTGAGGCCTGCCAGAGCCTGAGCCCAGATATCTTTAGGAAGTGGTGTAAGATCTTCCTATCTGGGCAAGCATTTAGCAAAGCTAGGCTGAGATATTGCTTGTGGTTCTGTTACTGGAAGCTATCCTGAACTTTTGTTGAGAAAGGCAGCATCTAAACTGCATGAATAAATAAAAAAAATGATAGACCACTTCTTCTTGTACATTGTATAGGGAATCCTGAATTCCTACCTCAAGTTTGTGGATCCAACTTTGGATCCACAGAAGCATGAAACCTATGCATCAGGTATATCGATTTTCAATGTTATCACAGATCCAATTCTTCATCTGGATTTGCACCTTAGTCATTTTTCAGAGATCTTTCAGGAATTCCAACTGTATAGCCTTAGACATCAAAGGCTATTGTGAAGAGCAGTTGACTTAGCTCTATAGTCTGGATGCCATATCAAAGAAGTTATGAAATCTTTTCATGTAAAAAATGAGATGTGATTATAGCAGCCTTTCATGACTCATGCTGGTACCAAAATTGGGGTTTCATGCTTTGATGAGCTTCAGACGAAACTGCTATTAGACACCATTCTGTTGCATCTGTGTTTGTTAAAACAACACAGAAATGTTAGCCAAGATTTTTGCTTTCAGTAGGACTTGCACAGAACATTAATCCCTTTCTTAAATTGCTATTTCACATTGGATGATCCCTAAATTCCATATAAATTACAAGCTAATTAAGTAATGCAGAAGGATGGCTCAGACTATGAAACTACTTGCTCTTTACCTTTTATGTTACCTAAAGTGAAACATGCATTATGAGTATTACATTATGTTGTATGATTCGATATTAAACGGGTTTAGAAGAAGTGGTATAAATGTGGAAAGGAAGAGTCTTCTTTAGCTATAATTATTGGTCTAGGCATTCTAGAAAAGGGGGATACTTAGAGGAATTATAGTTGAGGTAAATTTACAGGCTGAAATTTAGCCTTGATTGGAATGTAATACAAAACTCCTGCTGACCTCACCGGGGCCAGAATTTCACCTCCAAGAGCAAATGGAAATAGGAAAAATAATAAGGAATCGATTTAATTGAATAGTAAAAGTAGCTAAAAAAAAGTAGAGATCAGAATAGAAATCCACAAGGCTTCAGAATAGCATTTTCTCAAAGGCATGGGTAAGTTGGACAAGTAAAAGATAAAGTAGGATCATAGTAGAAAACTGTAAAAGCCAGATTTTCAAGAAGCCTCAGCTTCCAGACACTAACATATAGGTACTCAAATAAGTGGGAGATTTTCAGAAGAATTATTTTTTTAAGCACTTTAATTAAAAAGCAACTAGATGTCCAAAAGTAGTGTGTAGCCAACAGCTCCCATCATAAGCAATAAGAGCAGTATGGTAAATGTGTCTGAAAATCTGGCCACTTCAAATTAGGCT
Organism: Alligator mississippiensis; assembly: GCF_030867095.1. Classification (NCBI taxonomy): domain Eukaryota; kingdom Metazoa; phylum Chordata; order Crocodylia; family Alligatoridae; genus Alligator; species Alligator mississippiensis. The sequence continues at coordinate 217,598,747 of NC_081824.1, read as the reverse complement.
TTTAGCTGAAGAATGTGGACTCCTTAAAATCTGGCTCCATAGTAAGGGAGAGACAGGCCTGATATAGTTCAGAATCAAAGGCTTCTAAAATCAGAGAAATTGAATTACAGTATTAGTAAGCCAAAAATAAAAAAAGGAATGCAAATGCAATGTTAAAATCTAGATTGGGGTATTTAAATCTAAATCCTGGAGAAGGAATATCCAGAGATATATATTATGGAAATAAAAGATGTTTAGTAGTTGGTATGAGATATATATATATATATATATATATATATATATATATATGTCTTAAATTGGTTGGAACACTCTTAGAAAGAGAACAACAGAAAAATAAGTTAGTGTGGAAACATCTACACAAGACATTACATCACCGTAGCGATGAGCAATAGTGACATAGCACTGACGGGCACTAACCGTTATGATGTCACTGCATCACCATAAGCAACAAGCTACATCACCATAGCTCATCACTATGGTGACATAGGTAGGGTTGGCTGCTGGAGTTGCACAGTACCAGCAGGTACTGCACAGTCATTTAGTACTTGCTAAAGCACCACCTGTGCAGTCAGGGGCATGTATAGACACACCCTGTCCCTGCACTGCCACAATCCAAGATAAATTTGAAATTCAGATGACTCCCCAATAATTTGATAGATAGATAGATAGATAGATAGATAGATAGATAGATAGATAGATAGAAAGAAAGTAGTTCCATATATAAAATGTAATTATTGGACAGTCATCTTAAATTCATCTTCCCCGCCCACCCTGACCTCTATGGAAGGGAAAGCAGCAGCAGCGTGGGTGGCAGTGCAGGGACAGATGGTGGGGAGGAAGCAGCCTAATCCCCACCCTTTGCAACACCACTGTCTGTCCTCTCTGCTGCCTGCCTCACCAGTTCCTGTTCCCTTGGCACATACACCGCACTGCCTCTTTCCCCCCACCCCCCTTCCTCCCATAGCCTCTACCCACCACAGCTTCTGTTCCCCTTGCACCTCTGCCACCCTGCCTCCACCCCCCTCACAGCCTCTGCTTCTCCCTCCACCCCCAACTGATTACCTTCTGGCATGGCTTTGGCCCCATTCTTGTTGGGCACATGGAGCATAAGGTAGCTCCAGCCTCAGCCCAGCCACGCAGCAGGTAGAGGGCTGGCAGGGAGGCAGAGGTGATGGAGGGGTCAAGTGGAGGCAGGGCAGCTGGCTGCTGTGGCTCTGACTCCAACCCCAAGCCTAGGTTGGGGCTACAGTGGGAGCTGCAGCAGCCTCCTGCTCTCCTCCCACCAACCTTCCCCTGCCCCGCCTTGTACTCAAATCCAAGATGAGGGGCTTCTTCACCATGTTGAGGGTGCTGATGGAGTTGGCTGATGTGATTTCAGAGCCACTAGTCATTATCTTTTCAAACTTGTGTTGATTGGCAGGGGTGGGGGGAAGGAGGGTGCCTGAACAATTGGAAAAGGACAAATATAGTGCTCATCTTTAAGAAAAGGATGAAGCAGGATCCAGGGAACTACAGATGAATCAGCCTCACCTCAGGCCCAGGAACAATCATGTAGCAGATCCTCAAGGATTCCATTTCTAAGCACTTAGAGGAGAAGAAAGTGATCTGATCAGAAACGGTTAGCATGGATTCACCAAGGGCAAGTCATGCCTAACCAATATGACTGCCTTCTATGATGAGATAACTGGCTCTGTGGATGCGGAGAAAGCAGTGGACATGATATACCTTCACTTTAGAAAGGCTTTGATATGGTCCCCCACAGCATTCTTGCAAGCACTCTGAGGAATTATGGGTTAAATGAATGGACTGTAAGGTGGATAGAAAGTTGCCTGGATCACCAGGCTCAATGGGTAGTGATCAATGTCTCAATGTCTAGTTGGCAGCCAATATCAAGTTGAGTGCCCCAGGGGTCAGTCCTGGGGCTGGTTTTGTTGAATATCTTCATTAACAATCTAAAAGATGGGATGGATTGCACCCTCAGCAAGTTTGCAGATGACACCAAGCAGTGGGAGTAATAGATATGCTGGACGGTAGGGCAGTGACTGAGTGACTGAGACAAATTGGACGATTAGACCAAAAGTAATTTCAGGAGGTTCAACAAAAACAAACACAAAGTATTGCACTTAGGATAGAACAATCCCATGCACTGCTATAGCCTGGGGACTGATTGGCTAAGCAGCAGGTAAGCAGAAAAGGACCTGGGGGTTACAGTGGACAAGAAGATGGATATGGGTCACCAGTGTGTCCTTGTTGCCAAGAAGGCTAACAGCATACTGGCCTGCATTGGTCGGATTGTTGCCAGCAGATCAAGGGAAGTAATTATTCCCCTCTATTCTGCACTGGTGAGGCTACATCTGCAGTACTGTGTCCAGTTTGGGGCTCCCACTATAGAAAGGATGTGGACAAGTTATAGAGAGTCCAGAGGGGGAGCAACAAAAATGGGTAGGGACCTGATGTATGTGAGTTCTGATGAGAGACTGAGGGAGCTGGGCTTCTTTAGCTTGGAAAAGAGAAGACTGAGGGGAGATTTACCAGCAGCCTTAAACTACCTGAAGGGTGGTTCCAAAAAGGATGGAGCTAGACTGTTCTTAGTAGTGGCAGATGACAGAACAGGGAGCAATGGTCTCAAGTTGCAGCAAGGGAGGTTTAGGTTGGATATTAGGAAAAATGTTCTCACTAGGAGGGCGGGTAAGCACTGGATTGGGTTACCTAGAGGTGGTGGAATCCTACTTCTTGGAGGTTTTTAAGGCTTGGCTTGACAAAGCCCTGAATGGAATGATATAGCTGGGGGTGGTCTTGCTTTGAGTAGGGGGCTGGACTAGATGACCTCCTGAAGTCCCTTCTAACCCTAATTTTCTATGACTCTATGAAGGGTGGGGAGAGTATGAGTGACTCTAAGTATGAGTGACTTCCTTTAGAAATTTCAGCTTGTTACAAAAATCTATAGAGACATTCTGAATTAAAACACATGTTGAAGTTACCAGCATGAAACACTGCAATCAACAAGCTCTTTGTCTTTTTTCCCTTCACAAACATTTTCAGAGTTGTGGCACATTTTTCTCTCAATTTAGGACAGAAAAAAATAAGAAATTGTAAACATTTTAATGAGAAAAAGAAAAGAGTTTTCCTTCCAGCTCTACCTTTTATCTATTTCCTGAATTCATCTTAAGTCAGTCAGTATTGACTGAAATTTCTTACCATGGGATAGATCTTAGTCAATCTATAGAAAATGGGTTTTGCATTACTCAGAAAAATATTGGGTACCCAATTAATAGTGCATTGGTGCTCCACAAAAAAATGTCTTCTTGGCCAAGGCTTCCTCTCCTCTTCTTTTCAAGGATGGATGAGGAGGTGGGAGCATATGTTCCCTTCTGCTGTATACCCTCTGCTCTAGAGAGAGAAACAGAGAGCCACAAACCTGCCTCTGTCTAGGTGGCTGGAAATTAAATGAGTGCAAGGCCTGTACTGTATCTGGCCAGGGGCCAGTGTTACAAGGATGGAGAAGGGTCTTTTGGAATCCTCCTCTCTTGCATACCCATTTAGGGATAAGGCACAAGCTTGGATTGCAGAACCTTAGTCATATAAATCAAGCTGGAAGCCAATGAAGCACCTTGCATCATTCCTCCCATACGGGAAAGATGAGTACAAGACCTATTCACAATTTAAGTCCTTCACTGTAGGGCTGAAGTAATACATTAGCCTTGTGAGGACTCTATCCACCAGAGTAAACAAATTATGAAAGCTGGAATTTACTAAGTAAGAAATTAGAATCCTATCCTTGACATATTCAGAAGACTAAAAGCTCTATCCTTTAATATTTAAACACTATGTTTAAAAACTTTAATGATTTTATGGGTATTGGAGCAGTATTAAAGTGAGATAAAAAATGGTTCATAGTCCCTCAAATGGGACTTTCACTGCAATGCTACATATTCTATCATTCTGGGGGAGCCCTAGAAGAAGAATCGTTTATGCCATCTGGAATTACAAACTTAATTTGCAAATATCTTTCCCAGTTCATAGTCAGTGGAAAGTACTTCTACAGAACACCTCAGCTGAGCAAAATTGGCTCTTTTTGTTGTGTGACCCCATACAATGATGAAGGAAAAGGAGAAAGAGAAGAGAAGGCTTCTTGGCAGAAAGTTCTTAAACTTACTTTGTCACTGTAACCTGATTGTTACACAATATAGTTCAGTTACACAGCTTGTGATTTCACTGTGTGATCACCCCATGTTTCATTCCCCACTTATAAATCTCCAAAAGCTTGAAAGGTGAAGTTCTAATGATTTGGTGATACTTTCCACTGTTTTGTTCTTATCAGGGATATTTGCTGTCCTTGTAGTTTATCACTCTGTTCTTCTCTTGTCCTGAGATGCCCTGGTCCCCATTTAGAAATGGTGCCAAAGTGGTGCCTGTTAACTGACAGTAAGTCTATATAAGTCTGCATGCTGAGAAAGCTGAAAGGGTCTGAGAAGGCTGAAAATAGGAACATCACATGATGGGATAGAAGTTATTTTATTTATACAAAGTAAGGCCTGCAAATAGGTAGAATAGTCACTTTTTGACAAGTTCTACTCTATTCACTGGGGCAGCACATTAAAGCAAGTGGTTCAAAACTTTGCCCTAAGTGGATTGATCATTTAACAATTATGTTCTTCTGGTACAGCAAAGCATATTTTTGCATCTTCTAGGATCAGGATCATAGGAAATTAGTAGTGCTGTGCAAAATTTTGGCAGCCATTTTGCTTTGGAGGTGTTTTGGCCCATTTCGGCACCTGAAACACTGAATTCCAAATGAAATGGATGGCTCCAAAACATCTCCAAAATGATACAAAACCATTCAAAACATTTTGGATGTTTCAGAATGTTTTGGAGGTGGGCTTGTGGGAAAACAGAAACTCAGAAGAGAGAGAGGAAAGAGGCAGGGGGGAGAATTGCTCTGATATGGACATCTGTAGCTGGCCAGTGTCTGCAATCTGTCCCTGAGGTCCCTTCCAGTCCCAATGCTCTGGTGGAGAGATGGAGAAACAGCATATAAGCCTCTGTGTGAAGCCTTTCTCTGCCTTTTGTGAGCTGTCTGTCTAAAAGCAACAGCGTGTGAAAGGTAGTGGCTGGCTGCAGTGACTGGCTTCCTAGTCAGTCTCTTGCTAGTCTCTCTTTTTGAAAAAGATTGGATACACTTTTCCAATATATTACAGATAGAAGAAGCAGATAGAAGATACAGTAAACACATAGAAGATATATTACACACACATACACACAGACATATTAAACAGATAAAAGATATATTGCACAGAGAAGATATATTACACACACACATATATTAAAAGCATACAAGATATTTTACACACACACACACACTCTATCCAGCACAGCAAACATTATGAAGTATGCTGGAAAGCCAGGTGCCAGGTGTTCTGGCAGGGGAGTGAGAGGGAGAGCTGTAAGTTCCCCCAACCCCACCCTACCCTAAACTTAGATGCAACCTCTTGCCTAGAAGGCATGAGGCTTCTGCTGCTAGTGGCAGCAAGGAGGTGGGAGCAGTGTCTGCACCTGCCCAACCTCTACTAGCACCAGCAATAATAATAACTCCCAGCACCACCAGCAAGATAGTCTCCCAGCATGAGCCTTCCAGTGCCAGAGGAGCTGGATCTGGAACCAGGGGAGCTCAGTGCCATAGCCAGGGAAATTCTGGGGAACAAGGGGGAATCTGAGTTTGTGCTCCACACCCATCAAAGTTCCCCTAGAGCCAGGTCTCCTTCTCTGGAAGGCACTTCAGAAGAAGTTGAGGTTGTGGAGGCAAGTAGCTCAGCTGAGTCAGCTCCTCCTGTTGTGCCTCTGCCTGCTGAGGAGGGGAATAAGGCAGGATCCACACCTACACCCCAGGAGTGAGAGGGTAGTGTAGTGTAGGATCATTTTGAGGTGACAGGTGATCCCAATTATGCTATCTGTCTGCACTGCCAATGCAAGACCAGCCAGGCCAAGGATGAGAAACACTTCAGCACCCCGGGGATGCTGATCAGGAGGTACCACCCTCTGGCCCTTGCTCCTCCTCAGCCTGGCACTGGTGGGAGTGTGCCCAAAGGGAAGTCCCCCACTCACTCCAAAACTCCCTTCACCCAGAAACAGAGGCAGGTCACCCTGGACCAGTGGGGGAAAGGTGGGGACAAAAGGGGGCATGTTCTAAAGGTGAGCAAGGTCACCCAGAGCACTGGAGAGATGCTTGTTCTGGATGGCCAGTTATTCTCCTAAGTACAGCAGCCAGGGTTCAGGCAACTTGTGGCACTCATGGCCCCATCCTACCAAGTGCCCGCATGCACCACCTTCATCAGGACGGTGGTACCCTCCCTGTATGAGGCATGCAGGGAGTACTTGAGAGAGGCAGGTCCACAGGTGGCCTTACACTTCACCTTGGACATCTGGAGCAGCTGGGGTGGGGATTATGCCTGCCTCTCCCTCGCAGGGCACTGGTGTGATCAGTCAGGCCATCAGTGGGCTCTCCTTCAAACGGAGACACAGATCATGGGAATCATGAACCGCATGATGCAGGAGTGGTTCATTGGGCAGGTTGAGATCACCTGTGGGTTCATGGTCACCAACAACAGAGCCAATATGGTCAAGGCAGTCTATGATGTCAACTTGGTTGGCATCTGCTGTGTGGCACACAAGTTCCACCTTATAGTCAGGAACACCTTGGAAGGGGACAGGGCTGCCAGTGAGGGCACTGTCACAACCAGTCAGCTCATTTAAAAATGCAGGAAGGTGGCAGGATACTTCCACTGGAGCATCAAGCAGGGCAAGATGCTGCAAGACAAACAGGCAGAGCTGAGCATCCTACAGCACAAAATCATGCAGGATGTGGAGACTCGGTGGAACTCCACAAAGCTGATGCTCAAAAGGCTGGTTGAGCAACAGAAGGCCATCCATGAGATGGCTTTGCTTGGGGAGATTGGGATCAGTGGCCCCCTTAACAAAACAGAGCAGGATACCATCTCCCAGATCTTGGTAGTTCTCAAGCCATTCCTCGAGACCACCAAGAGCCTCAGCACTGGCAATGTTCTCCTTAGCCAGGTGATCCCCATAGTGAGGGAGCTTCAGAACCAAATAGAGAAGTTCCAGGGGACTGACGTTCCTGGCTGAGGCAAGCTGCTGTCACCAGATGTGCAGGCACTGGTGAAGTGGCTGAAGGAGGGCATCAAGGATTGGCTGGATCCATTGCAGTCCAGTACAGTCCATGTGCTGATGGTCACATGCAACCCAAGGGTGAAGGGGAGTGTGTGCACCTGCAAAACCCTAGATCGCTGGATGGAGGTGCTGGTGAACAGGGCCAGGGAGCCAGAAGGGCAGAGGTGGGGGGACATGGAAGAGGGGGAACCACTGTGCCATGCCAGCACTCCATCCACCAGCCAGTCTCCTCCCCCACAGGCACTGCCAATGTGGGCCAAGGGCATGGATTCCATGTTCGGGTCCAGAGGCACCAGACCCCAGCATGCGGCAGGTAGAACCAAGGTCTTGGTGGCTACCCATCTCACCAAGGATGTGGAGCCACTGGTCTGAGGCCCCTTGGCCTACTGGGCAAGCCTCATCCAGATGTGACAGGATCTGGCAATGGTTGCCTGGGAACACCTATCCTGTCCACCGACCACTGTTCTGAGCAAGAGGTTGTTCAGCATTGCTGGGGATGTTGTGACACCCCACTGCACCTGCTTGGATCCTGGTTTGGTGGAGCAGCTGGTGTTCCTGAAGGTGAACCTCCCACTGCTGAGGTTCCCCAAGCTACACGTACAGATAGAGTGTGTGTCACCCTCCTCACTCCATCTGCACCTATTTTCCATTTTTATTTTTTATTAAGCATTTAATGCCCTGCTCTCAGAGCTGGAGGGGGCACTCACTGAATCACCAGCCAGCATGAGAAGAACATCATCCTGCTGAGCTCCCATGCCAGGATGTACTTGCAGGTATGGGCTATGGGGAAGGAGGATGCCCCAGGTCCTGGACATGACCTAAAACTGCATCCTGCCAGGGTCGGGAGGTCTGGTGGGACTGCCAGTGGTACTGCAGCCCCCAAGAAATGCCAGGACCGCAAACCTCCCTGGAGAAAGGCAGGTAAGGAGGCACCTTATAACCTCCATCTACCACACGCATGCACAGTCCTGGCTAGGGAAAGCCCAGACCTGTAAGATCTTTGAGAGGCCTGAGGCTTGCTGGTTGCAGTGGAGTAGTGAGGCTTCAGGTGAGCCTAGCTGCCTGGGATACCATCTGTGAGGCATGGGCTGCAGTATTTGGGGAGGTATGGAGCTGAGGAATGGATGTCATCCCTAGTCATCAGGGGCCTAAATGGGCAGCCTCCCAGCTTAGAAACATCTGAATTGGTTTTCCATCAGGGTGTGGTGAAAGAGGGGCAGGTGTTTGGATCAGGAATAAGTGGGTGGACCAAGATCTCACCCACACTGGGAAAGCCCCCTGCTTTTCCTGGATGGAAGGAATAGTGAAGAAGCCAGAGGCTGGCATGCAATGCAGGCAAGAAAGCCAGTCAGTGAAAATTTAAATTGAGGTGTCAGGGGGTGAGGGACAGGCTGGGGCATGGGGGAGCAGGGTGTAGCAGGTAAAAGTGGAGAGGTACCTGGGGAGTCAGATGTCTGGCAGGTTATAGTGCGTCATAAATCCAATGTCTATATTGAGTCCATGAGTTTCTTTATCTAGGAGGTTGGTGAAGTGAAGTTCATAGACTCCCTAGGGAATCCCACTCACAACTAGACACAGAGCCATTAATGACTACTTGTTGAGCACAATCCAACCAGTTATTTATGGAAATACATCCCTGTAGCTCAGGGCTACCAGCTCTCAGGAGCTTCTGGGGCCCAGTCAATTGGTACCTGGGGACACTACCCCTTGTGCCAGCTGGACTGCTGAAGCAGCCCTGAGAGTTCCCTGCCCCTCTACCCACTGCAGCAGTCTGGCAGTGGGGGCTGCTGCCTGGCTGTGACCTGCTGTGCACCTGCCAGACGCAGATGAGGACTGCACAGCCAGTAGAGGCATCTGCCCCTCTGGGCCAGCTGCCAGTGGGCTGTGGCTGCAGAGCTGGCCTTCGTGCGGCACTATTGCCATGTGTATCCCCTGCCTGGCCATCTGGGCAGCTATCATCCAGAAGATGTTCCAGGTGTGGTGGCCAGCTTTGAACTGTCAAAGCATGTCCTCCTGGCCCCATCTGGCCAGGAGGTCAGCCACAGCCAGCTGGGACCAAGTTGTCAGCTCTAAGTAGGCAGGGTCCTGCCACTGGCCTCCCTAGCAGCAATTCTGGTGTTCCCTGTTTGAAAGCTGAAAAATCCCTGGTAAAAAAAATCCCAGAGTCACTCTTTAAAATACCCCAAAATCCATGTTCCTCCCCCTAATTAAAACAAAAGACCACTATAAAGAGAGAGAGAGAGACAGAGACAGCAATCAGTTGGGCAATGTTTTATTGATATATCTAGTGTTAAAGCAATGTGGAAGCCTACCAGTGTCTCTATCATAATAATGAAGTAAACTCTAAATACGTGTTTCATGAATTCATGAATACATGAATATATATATTTTGCTGCCCTCCCACAGGGGCTATGGTCCCCACATAGGGGCTACAGCCCCCACACAGGAGATATGGCCCCCCAACAGGGGCTACGGCCCCCCAAGGGCCAAATGGCCCCCACAGGGGCTACCATCCCCCCTGCAAGGCCCACCTGCCCCACCCCAGCCCCCCAATTGCTGCCCCACCTGGCATTCCCCACCAGCTGCTGCAGCCCCCCCAATGCCTGCCTCACCCAGCCCCACCCTCCCACTTGTACCCCCAGGCCCCCATGGATGCCCCCTCAACCCAAGGCACTATCACTTTAAAAAAAAAGACAGGGCAGGGATGGAGGGGGCTGAGGGAGTAGGCAGGGCCAGTGGGAGCCCCCCCCTCAATAGTCCCCTCCCCCCTCTTCCAGTCCCCCTGACCCCTTACTTACCAGCACTGGAGCCCTGGTACTGAAGCAGCATCCAGGGGTCTAATTTTCTCCCCGTGCTGCAGGTTTGCAGTGCAGGGAACATTTTTTCGTTCCCGCACATGCCTCTTGCCCCATCTCAAAGGGGTTTGAGATGGGGCAAGAGGCACATGCATGCTCGTCTAGACGTGCCCCAAGAGTTCTTTATCCATGAACAGTTTTTCGTAGAGAGAACAAAGACTTCTATTTCCTATTCCAAGGATATTTTATGTCTTGTTTCACTGAGCATTGCAAATTTGTATTGTTTCTCTCTACCTTCATTCAGCTGCTGGTATTTTGTGACCTAGTGTATGACAAGGACAGCACATCTGATCTCATCATAGTCGCATGTTTTCAGCATATTAATCATAGCAAATCATTCATGTGCTTTTGACTTGCTGCTCTGAGTATTAGAAAGAAGGCTGTATTTGCCAGGTAGGCTTTATACTTACACAAAATGCTGCATTTTCTGCAAAACAGTTTCCCTTCCTGAACACTGTCACAGACACATTTTCAAAGCTAAGCTCTTCCAAACACAGTTTAGTTAATGAAAATCTCTAGTTCCTGAAATAACTGATGGCTGAGCACTGAGGAGCTCCCACAGAAGCCCAGTGCCTGCATGTGCACTGTGAAATGCACAGCCCACACTCCCTACGATTTTAATGGGATTTCTATGTCATCACTAGCTCCATGCAACCTTCATACTCCTCCACAGGGGCCTGATGTGCCTCCTTCATACGCAGTTGGAGAATGCACAGACTTGTGGTAGTGGGACTGAAACTGTGCAAGTGGGAAAGCACATTTGCATGCTGCATGCTTCCTCCCTCCTAGAAAACTGAAAGCATCTCTGAGAACAAACCACCCTCCCCCACAGAAGCTCCTCTCCATATCCTGATGCCAGTGCTGCATAGGCAAATAGGGGTCTGCATAACCTAAGCTAGGTTTCCCTCACAATTCCAACTACTGGCATTTTCTCTTCCTTCTTCACTCAGTCTTTATTGCAATGCACTTCTATACCTGCAAAGGCTGTAGGAAGGTAGGAAATATCACAGATTATCAACAGGACTTGTGTTGGTCTTGGTTACCTATTCAAGTCCTCATACTTTTGTTTTAAAAACATCTGTGATAATCAACTTGGTACTTTTTGTGGAAATCTTTAAAATTTGCAAAAATATCCTTCAGATGGTGATTAATTTCCCAGGGAATCGCAACTTACATAAAATTTTCAAAAGTTCTACTTTGTCTTCTTCCTAGTGTTTCCTCTCTGCAGACAACCTGACATTAAAATGGGATGACATTTTTAAGCCAAAAAGTCAATTCACAGGAAAAAGCCATTTTGGGGGACAAAAACTACCTGCAAATTTGGATCAAATTTGGTGAATAGGTTCACACAACAAATTTTGGAAAAATGGACACATTCTATTTTGATATCTTTAAAGTGCTAAAGCATTTCAACTTTTCACTTCAAAATGTTTGTTTTGTTTCCAAATTAATCTAATTAAAGAAAAAAAAGTTAAAACTAAAAAAGAAACCTAGAAACTCCATTTTTCTTATTTTTCTGTCTTTCTGAAGGAAAAAAAATGAAAGATTTTTCATTTCAGGTAAAACCAAACCAAAAACTTGTTCTGATTTTTTAAATTTTTGGTTTGGTCTTTGAGCCATAAAGTCCATTATTCATATATCTCTATGTGAAATTGAGATATTGTACACTTAGTCTTAATGAACTATTGGGTTTGTCTCTTAAAAGTTTGATATCATTTGGATTATTTGATTAGATACTGGAAAATTTTAAAATGTTTTTTCCCCCAAAATTTGGATGTAGCTATCCCAGAATTTCCAACTGACTGTCAAATCCAAGGGTTGTACTGTTTTTAACCCAAATTTGTGGTGACTTCACAAATTCTTCAGAAAGATGGCTAAGAGTTCATTGTCTTATGCTGCTATGGAACCTAATTTCTCTATTCATTACTCTGTCATATTCTCAATGGAATATAATTCAGGTTCTCTTTGCCACATCTCACAATAGAGGACTGAAAAGGCTGAGCAGAATCATAGGAGAATGGAGCTGATCATCGGCTGCAGGTAGGCTTTCACCCCTTTTCAGCTAGTGAATAGGCAATGTAAATCATTTCTGCTCCTCCCCACAGCTGCTGAACTGCAGACAGCAGAACAGCTGCTGAAGGGGCTGCCCAGCTCTGGCTGTGTCCCAATAATGCTAAGTTGACCTTCCAATGTCTGCAACCAAAAATCATGCCTAGGCAATCGGTTGGGAAGTCAGAATTTAAATAGCTGTCTCTGGGGTCCCTTCCCATGGGGTTGGATCCTGCCCTCATTTCATACCTAGTATAAGTAATCACTGACTAATACATATAGAGATCAGGCAGCAAGCAATGACCAAGGCTGTAACAGACTCCTCTGCTCTGAATCTGGTGACAAGAACAGTGCATGTGTTCAGTGCATTAGGGATCTTCCAGTTAAACAGGGGGTGTGGTACCATCCATCATGTACTGCCTCTTTAAAATTACATATGCATGGCCAACAGCAAGGTGCCTCCTACTGAGAAAAGGCTTTAGATGCAGGCATGCAGACAACGGAGTTCTGATCCTGTTTGAGTTCCCCGGCAAGACATGCTATTCCTGCTCTGGCAATAGTGTCATTAATTTAACCATCCCAGCTACGTCTCTAGTGATCCCTGTGAGCACTGCTGACAGCAGTGTATTCACAGGGTGTAACCCTACAGGTTACCTCCTGAAAGACAGAGACCATAAGGAAGATGAACTCTGCCACAGGTACCATTATTTCTGGTTTGGTTTGATTTGGTTTGGTTTTGTTATTCCCTCTGCTATTTGCCTGTTGGAACTATGCATCCTTACTTTGTAAAAGCATGGCAATTCAGGGACATGTGAATTTTGCATGCAAAGATTTCCTTTGAATCTGTTTGTTGTGAAGGGAGGGAGAGGCAACGTATATGTTTCCAAGTGGCTGCTGTGTGGGGCATTGTGTGGTGTGGTGGGCTGTTTTTAATTATCCTCTAGTTTCCGTATGTGGCCTCTATCCTTTTAGATGGTGCATGTCAATGCACCTCTCCTAGCTGAAGTGCACTTGGAAATAGAAGTTTTGCATGAGAGTTTATTTTGCAAATTGTCCTCGTTGGCTGCAAGGCTGTGTCTCGGAAAACAAAGTTTGGGATTAGGACAGCTCCTTTTTGGAGATTGTCATTTATAGCCAAAGCATTTGACATTGTGGGGGACCCAATATTTTACTCTTCCTGATTTCCTCCCAGTACTTTGTGTAGCTGTCTGTGCAGCTGTGAGTGTATCTTAGTGATGATAAACCTGAGGTCTGGATCACTTTCATCAATGAGGTCACAGGAGGTAGGAGAACATCACTGTTGCACTTCAGTGCCCAGAAAAAAAACAAAGAGAGTGGGAGCAAAATAGACAAAGTGATGCACTTTTTCAGTGAAGAGAATTATTGCTTCTGTTTTTAGTATATTTTTTTAGAAATGAGAATAGAGAGTCAAATAAAGTGCGTCATTCTCCTCCCTCCCCCTCCCCTTTCACAATTGCAGGCACTTGTTCTTCAAGTCAGAAGAAGTTCTCTTTTCACATACAGAAAGTTTCTACTTTCATAAGCATCCTTTTGTTTCTAAAGAGAGTCACGTCTGTGTACTAAGGTTCCTGTTCAGTTTCAAGGGACCAAATCCTCAGGTGGTGCAAACTGGTCACTGAATATCAGAGGAGTCGCAACAATTCATTCTAGCTGAGGACTTGGCCCCATGCAGCCAATTTATTATTGCCAAAAGGAAATTTATGGGTGTGGTGTCAACACTTCTCAAGACTCCTTGCACCTCTAATTTAATTAGTTAATGTATTTAGGAGCCAGCTATGCAGTTCTTCTTGCTTGTCAGCCTGCAATGTGGCTCTGTCAAGAACGCATTGCAGAAGAGGAAGGCTTTGTCTATAAGGCACTATTCATGCTTCTCACTCCATTTAGGTGCCACATCCTCCAAACTGCTTGTGCCCTCTCAGGTCTGACTGTGCTGCGGACAGTCAGGTGAAAAGATTTCACACTCCTCCCACATGACATTGCAGACTGTGCGGTAAACAGAAATCCAACCCACAGAATGCAACTGCTTGGTCAATCCAGTGGCTCTGCTCAATTAAATTAAAAATCCAATCTGCAGTAAGAGTTCACAGGGGATTTTACAATAACAGTATTTTTCCATGGTAGGTATTTGCTCTCCTGTGTAGATCCCACATGCACAGCTTCTGTCACTAAAGGAGAGAATAGCAGTGCAACAGGAGAGATGACACTTGCCCAAGAGCTCTGCAATTGTTCTCTATTTCTCGCTCGCTCTATATATATTTTCCCTCCCTCTTTTGTTTTAATACAAGGTGATGAATGAAGCCATTGCTCTACAGCTTCATGGTATCAATGACAAGGTGATTTGCTGTTTGGAGAAAGCATCAAGTGAACTTCTCTACCAGCTCCTTCCCAATACCCTGAGTGATTACTACATAGAACTCAAAGCTCAGAAGAGTCACTTGCATAGAAACAGAAGAGGCAACACCATGGGGCAAGAAGAACGTAACCCCAATGCCACCCAGAATATCAACTTTGCTGCCATCTACAACCTCCACAGGAGTGACTTTGCCTCCTTTCGAAATTTGTCCTTCCCTTTCAATTTCAGCTACAGTGATTATGACCTGCCCATGGACGATGAGGATGACATGACCAAAACCCGCACCTTCTTTGCAGCCAAGATCGTGATTGGGGTAGCTCTCATTGGCATCATGTTGGTCTGTGGCATCGGCAACTTCATCTTCATCGCTGCACTAGCTCGCTACAAGAAGTTGCGTAACCTTACTAACCTCCTCATTGCCAACCTGGCGATCTCTGACTTCATCGTGGCCATCGTCTGCTGCCCCTTTGAGATGGATTACTACGTGGTAAGGCAGCTGTCCTGGGAACATGGCCACGTGCTCTGTGCCTCCGTCAATTACCTGCGCACTGTCTCCCTTTATGTCTCTACTAATGCTCTTCTGGCCATAGCCGTAGACAGGTAAGCAGAAGAATGGGATGTTCTATCTGTAAGGTGAGAGAAAACCAGGAATTTGCACACCAGTGCTTTCAAACCTGGTTGCCACCTAAGTAAGTGGTCTGATAGACAAGAAAGGGACTTGTAATTTTCAGGTACTCTGTATTATCAGGTTACTTAAGCATTTTATCCCACAGTGTGCTAAGCATTGTTGATGGCTGGGGATTTGCCAACAAAATATTTTTTTTGTCAGAAAATGCAAAATCATTGAAACCATCACTCTTCCCAGAAATGTGTCTGTTTTAGTGAAAACTTCCTCAGGATCCAAATGGAATTTCTAGGCTGAGAGAAGACAGAAAGAGAGTGAGAAGAAAAGAAAGACAGCCCCCCCCACCCCCCCAAATAGTCTACAGTCCAGTCATGAGGCTGTTCTAGGGACACAAGACGCTCAGGCTCATATCCCTATCTATTTGGAAAGTCTAAATCATTGAACTATAGAGGCAGCTTCCCTCTCAAGCTCTCTTTTTGGAGCTGTATATTTTATATGAATAATTCAATATCCATTGAACCCAACTTCATAGCTTGGTGATTAGAATACTCACCTGGTGAGACCTTAACCATTGAGACTCTCTCTGTGCAAAAAAATTCAAAGGGCCTAATTGCTGTTCCAATATTATGTGAAAACAAATGACAAAACCTCAATATAGTTTCCAAACATTTTCTAGCCAGATCCTCTGAGCTCATGCAGCTAGCACCTAATAAACTACTTTTCAGCGAGCTCTCAGCTGGGTGTTTAAATACACCTTTTATGCCTTACGTATATACACCCAAGTTGGACCAAAACATTTGGTAACAGTCTCCTCTTCTCACCTCTTCACGTACTGCTGCAGTTTGCACTGTATATAACAACAAGTTTCCCACATGATCTGTGATCTGAAGGTCTTGTGGGATCTGAGGTGAACAGGCCAGAGACTCCTGCATTTTCACAACAAAATTAAAACATTATCAGTTTAAGCCCCATTTCCCTTGTGTCCTGAGATGACAGGCATCTCTTTACGCTCAGACATCAGACTGTTTCCTTAGTCCGTGGCACTGAGACCTTTGTATGACTTGAACTTCCTGAAGGCATTTTAAAAATAGTCATTGACTTTTATTCTTTCCTTCCACCTGTATACCAAAAAAGTATTGAGGTAAAGGTGCCCAGCTTTTACGTTTGATATTCTTGGCCCGCTGAAAGTAGGAGAGAAAAGATTGTTTATAGGAAGAACTAAATGACTGGCCACCCATACATCATAATGTCACATGACTTCCTTTGAGGACCTAGGACAATTATTAGCTATATTGTTCCTCTCCTTAATTTCACTTGTCTAGTGCTGGAGCCAGATTCTTCTTTCACACCAGTTTAACTACACTGACTTTGGTGTAGATATGGTTAAAGCAGTGCTGAGGCAGCCTCCAGTGAAATCAATGATAATCTTTCTAATAACTTCTGTAGAAGCTAGAGCAATAATATAAGCAGAAGGAACACCAGCTTCTACAAGCCGAATCCTCAGCTGGTGTAAACCAGTATGGCTCCAATGTCATTTCGGTACACTAGCTGAGGATCTGGTCCTGGATTTTTCTTCATTATCTTGTACATATTATTGTTTTTCTACTATTTATATTCAAACTATAACAAACTGTTTGGAAAGAGCTATTAAGTCTTCTCCTCCAGCCATGAGCCACATGCAAGCATACTCTCAGACTGTAAAAGCAATGTTTGTCATCCAGTCCCTATGCCTACTGAAAGACTAGAGATTTGCATGATATCTCCCAGGCTATCTCCTAACTAAAACAATACTGGAAACGAATAAGGAAAGATGTTGTTATGAGCAAATCCTAAGGCATAGATTTTATATAAAACCTGATTTGCATGAATTTAAAGAAAAATAGCTAAAAGTGCTATTGTCCCCAAAGCAATTAACAAGCCCCTTCTGGTTATTCCTCTGGTTGAGATGATGCATATCCATATTTGTGTTGCTCCAAATTGTTAACAGAAAAAAATAAGTTTCCAATATTCTGCTGCAGACTTTGCTAGTTCTGTTCATCTGAGAACACAGATAATTATATGATACACGAGCTGAAGATGCTTATACTAATATAACATGCTATTTGGGGAAAAAATTATATTTCAGGAAAACAGCTCTGCAATAAGATACAGGCAATACAAATATTAAAATCCTTAGTGCTCTGTTTCTTGGAAAGTCTCACGGATTTGACAATGCAAAATGTTGACTTTTGTGGCTAATTTGGAGTTCATTACATTATCTATGGGATAACAGATGGGAAGAATTCAAGGAGTGGTACATTGATACCTTAAAACCAACTCAACTGGCCATAGACAGAACTCTGTAATGGGGCTTCTGTATCTATTTCTATCAAGTAGTAATACAAAACCAGCGCAGAAGACAGGACTGGAAAAAAGGAGGCATTATATTCTTATAACTTTGTAAACTCTAACTGCCATCATGGCCCATGGGGTCCAAAACCAGTTAGGCAAGTTAAAGCAACCTGGAGGCTGCTCTGGTTCAGTCTGGTTCCAAGAGGATGAGGACAGGAAGGTAGATTCAAACCTTTCTTTACTTATTTTCTTCAGCTCTTCCAGGTATTCTTCAGCTACATCTGAAAAGCTAGACTTGTGTTTGTCTGCTTTATTGTTTGTTTGTTGAACTGTGAACTTCTGACTTATACTGAGAGTTGCTACTCTTTTGACTAAGACAGAGGCATTTGTAAATTTTGCTGCATTGCTATATTGTTCCATCATGTATCTGGCCTTAACCATTAAAAATATTATGGTCATCTTGATAAGAAGCCAACTGAAGTTCTGTTTCAGAATATGAGGTATCATATACCCTATCTACTTAGATACCACATGCATCTTTTCCCCAAAAAGCAGCCGTCCAAATTGGGGTGCAAGTGAGGAAGTTAATTTCCAGGCTGAAATTGAAGCATTGAGATGTTGTAATATAGCTGCCATAGGCTGTGCTTCTCTCCCAGCCCAAGAGAGAGGGGCAGAGTGTAAACTTCAGGATCCCAATTAGTTTTAGCCCCATCACTGCTGCGACTGAATTGACAGCAGCTTTTAACTGAGCTGCCAAAAGCTGCTGCCAATTCAGCAGTGGCTTTGATAGGGTTAATACTGTTGTTCTGAATTTGTAGCTAGAAAGTAAGTGACTTATGCTGAGCCTGTGCTGTTAAGAAAAAAAAAGGATATTCCCAGAACTTTCATTCTGCCTTCCTCAAACAGACAGAGGGATGTGGCATGCAAGAAAACATGTTACATGCAAGCAGAAACCCCTTTAATGAATAAAAAAAATGTACACCTCTATACATAGTTTTGGAAGATATATGTATTTTACATCAATATATTTAGCCTGAAAACCTAATATTCTTGTGCAAGGTCATGCTTTCAATTACGCACATTTTTTCATCAAGGACTGCATAAAAACCAATCACATAATATGGCCTCTTGTGCATATTTAACTTGATTGAATCAATAGTAATCTGTCAATTTTGCATAGAAAGTACTAAGGTTTCTCCTTACGTTTTTGTTAAATGTTGGTGTAGTAGATGGCAGCAGTACATTGATTACAGTTTTCTAGTCACTCTTAATGAGTGCCAGCAGCTGTCATCAGGGCAAGTAGCGTGGCAGAGAAATGGGTAGAAAACATTTAAAACAGTTACCAGCAGTCTCACTACCTGCAGAACAACAATGCATGTTAAGATGACTTGCCAGATGCTGGCTATGCAGCCGTTTCTCAATAACATGAAAGCATCCTCAGCCTTTAAAATATTTGGAACTATTCAGAACAAATTAGCCTTACCATGGACATAGCAACACTCCTCCCAGTGAAGGAAGCAGCACACATAGACCAATCTCACCTTCCTGAGGGTACCGTTGGTGAGCACAATATATTTTTCACATAGACGTAGCCTTAAGCTAAGCATGCAACTGGATAGTCAGGACTAAAGTGCTCATTCAAGTGCTCCAGTATGGATTTTAGATTATTCATCTGGCTTTAGAGTCAACCTGCAGACCAGGGGCAGGCAAACTTTGCCAGCTGCAGGCCAGAATGACCCATTCTGGGTCAGAGGCAGGTAGGTGGGTGCTAAGATGAGGCTATCACTCACCCCTGTGGTGGCATAGGAAAAGCACCTACAGCTGGTGCTTGTCCTCATAGCAGCATGGGGAGAGTGTCTGCAGCCAAAGCCACCTGCCACCAAATGCCACCAAAACTCTACAGCCACGGGCCAGATCTGATTACATGGGCTCGATCTGGCACACAGACCATAGGTGCAGGCCCCCTGCTTTAGACTATTATTTCTGACTGTTTTTTTTTTAATCTCTTTATCATCGCTTTTTCTGAAATAACCACATTTCTATCAAGCTCTCCTTTTTGAAACAGTGACATTTTCTGTTCCCTGTTAAGTCAGTCAGCCTGCTTGTAACTAGGAATGTGTTTTGATTACTAAGGCTCCCTGACTTCCTTTTGAATGCACTTCTTTATCTTTTGTAGGTATCTGGCTATCGTCCACCCACTGAAACCACGTATGAATTACCAAACAGCAACCTTTCTCATAGCCTTGGTTTGGATCGTCTCCATACTCATTGCTATACCATCTGCATATTTTGCTACTGAAATTGTGTTATTCACAGTAAAAAATCAGAAGAAATTTTTTTGCGGCCAAATTTGGCCAGTTGACCAACAAATGTATTATAAATCCTACTTCCTTTTCATCTTCGGTATTGAGTTTGTTGGACCTGTGATTACAATGACCCTGTGTTATGCCAGAATCTCCCGAGAGCTTTGGTTTAAGACTGTACCAGGCTTTCAGACCGAACAGATCAGGAAGAGGCTTCGCTGCAGAAGAAAAACTGTCATGGTGCTCATGTGCATCCTAACAGCCTATGTCCTCTGCTGGGCTCCTTTCTATGGATTCACAATTGTCCGTGACTTTTTCCCCACGATCTTTGTGAAACAGAAGCATTATCTCACAGCCTTTTACATAGTTGAGTGCATTGCCATGAGCAACAGTATGATTAACACCATGTGTTTTGTAACTGTCAAAAACAACACCATGAAGTATTTCAAGAAGATTATGTTACTCAGGTGGAGGTCCACCTATAATGGGAGCAAATCCAGTGTAGATCTAGACAGCAAAACCAATGCAACACCAGTCACAGAAGAGGTTGACTGCATAAGACTAAAGTAATTGAAGTTTGGTTGTCGTGACATGTGCATCCCTGGGGGAGGGAGGTGGGGAGGTGAGTTAGTATTTTACCTCAAAAAGCATCTCTCCCAGTTTTTGTGTTGATACCTACCACTGCAGAGAGCTCTGGATGAGGATTCAATAGATCACAGATCTCTTTCCAACTACGTTGTTGAACAGATGTATGACCATGTGCTGATCATATTGACTCTGCCTCACCTTTCTCTTCTGCAAAACAGGGATAACGATACTGATTTTCCTTTGTTAAAGCCCTTAAGATTTAGGGACGGAAAGCTCCGTGGAAGAGCTGAGTGGTGTTATCTGGGTGCAAGACTCTATCTCAGAAATGACATCAACAATTCTCCCCTTTTCTCCTTGCCTTAGGGACTGACCTTTTTTTCCTTCTCTGGAGGAAGACCCTTGGCTTGAAAGGTCTTTTTCTTCTCCCATTTCCTTTTTGCAACCAAACATACTACTTTGGTGACAAGAAACTCTATGCTGCTGTATAGCACTTTCTTACACACCCAAGTCCTAGAAAGCAAGTGACATTTCAGCGTGTCATTGTCTCCATAGAATGCTACCCTGTTCCCTGGCCAGTTTTCTATACAGATATGAATACTGCTTCTTAGTCTAGAATAGACCCCAGATCCTTTAGTGTGATAACCTATACAGAACTCTGGCTCCATCCTTCTCGAATTGTATGGGAAATATTGCCAGTAATTTACTATTATGTACCTGAAAAGAGAATGTGCATAAGGCCCAGGTATCACCTAAGGGCCAGGCATCATATAAAGTCCATGTATACCCCACAAACATATTAAAGTGGGACAAATAATGTGGAAACCTTATGGTAGTCCTTTGTATAGGGAGGGAATTTTAGCTCTACAGTGGGCATGACAGACTGAACAGGCTTTCAGTAGTCATTGATTTGCTGTTTGATTTTCACTTGGTATCCATTTAAACCTAGAACAACTGTACAACATAGCTCAGTGAATATTGCGTGAATCTCCACTAATTCCACCTCGCTTATTCTGATTATGTGCCCCCCTAGGATTGGTGTGTCTTTCAACTGATAACTGTGTTTTAAACAGGTGGTAATGTCAGTAAAGTATGCTCATTTAAGTCCACAATTATGAAATTTGATGAATGTTCATGTCCTAAAATTGAGGCTTTTCTACTGCACTACCAAACGCTTCTCATTTTTAAATGTGTGATACTGCCTGCTTTTGAAGTAATTTACTTTTGTAAATAATTTGTTTCTTTGTAAATTTAAATTGAGCAGAAATCCCTCTTAATTAATAAAATGATACGTGTGGGAACCTAAAAGCAGCATTCAAAATTATTTTCAAGGATTTTGTTTTTATTCCCCATCTTTTTTTTTCTCTTTTCTTTTCTTACATCAAACAAATGACTACTGTGTGAATTGGCCCATTTTAGTAGTAAAGAGCAATTGTGTGTAATGGGATGAATACATTCAAATCTTCCTATAATTATCTGCTTGTAATGCATAAAGTACTGAGGGGGACCTAACAACTATACTCACACCCTTGGAGGCTAAAAAATTATTAAAGTCTCTTTTTAGAGAACAGTTTGTGCATCAAAAATGTATTAAACCTATTTGTTTCACTGACCTACATAGAAATGTGAAAGGAAAAGGGGTAATTGAATGGCTAATTAAAAGACCCTGAGGGTTAGCATATTGTATTATCAGCTATGTCAGTGAATTGTATTGTGTATTTTTACACTAAAAATTCCCTCGAAAGATGTGTTGATATTTACTCCTTGCAACAGGACATACAAATTATAGACAGGCTGGATAGCACCACCTACTATTAAAGTTGCATAGTGTTTCCCATTAAGGACCCTTTTTTCAGAATCTATTCAGTTACTTTTAACTCTCTAAAACTTTAATTATTTAAGCTGGAATCTTCTATGCTAGATACTAGGGGTGTGCAAAACAGGCTATATTCAATTCGGATTTGGATCCGGCCCGAATCAGGGACAGTGATTCAATTAGTTGATTCAGATCAATGACCCCGATTCGACTCGGCCAAATCCGCATCTGAAGATTTGATACTGATTCGGAGAATCAGTGATTCGGCCATAGACACAGCTTTAAATGTTTTTTCTACATACCTTGAGGTACTGGGTGTGGTTTGTGAACTCTGTTATGCTGGTGCGGATGGAACATCCTATAGGAGCGCAGGAGGGGGTGGTCTCCAAATGCTCGGCGGCAAACCTAGAAGTGGACCAGAAGTACTTCTGGTCCACTTCTGGGTCTACCAGGAAATGCTCAGGGGGCCCTCCCACACACCCCCAGCTCAGCAATCAAGTGCAGGAGGACCCCAGGTGCCCCTCCAGATCCAAGAGGGCCCAGTCGATGAGCTGGGGCATGGGGGAGCCCAGCATGCTCCCCAGCAGACCCAGAAGTGGACTGGAAGTGCTTCTGGTCCACTTCCAGGTCTGGTGCTGAGTGTGCTGGGGAGCCCCCCACATGCTCCTGTGGGATGCTCCATCAGCCCCACCATTGCAGCATTCACGAGCCACCTGGTACCTTGAGGTATGTAAGAAAAACATTTAAAGCTGTGTCTATATCCAAATCACCAAACCTTTCTGAATTTCTCCAAATTGATTTGGAGGGTTCCGATTCAATTCAGAGAGATTAAAGGGTCTCCTGATTCAATTTAGATTCAGAGATTCAGCTGCTGAATCGGGCCAAATCTCCACCAAATCGAATCAGTGACCGAAGCTTCGTACAGCCCTACTAGATACCCGTCTTGAGGGACCAAATCAAATGAGGGGCTGGCATGAGATTATACTTGGCAGGGCCAGGAAACAGGAACTAGTTATCTATGGGGAAAGAGGAATAGAGGCACACCTGGCAGGGTCTCTGAGATCAGCTGAGAAGACCTAGAAGAAAAAATAGGACTGACTGGGAGCCAGTGGGGTTGAAGGGAGGAAAGAGAGATGAAGGAAGGAGAAAGATAGAGGGAGCATTAGTAGGATAAGGAACCAACAGTAGGGAAGTAACATTGGAGGGGAGAAGCTTGGGAGGAATGGTCAGGTGTGTGGTCCTACAAGTGATCAATAAAACACATTCTCCTACAGAGCCTGGGACCCAAGACCTAAGTCCTACCTTTCCTTTTCTGTACACCTTTCTGTATAGTCACTGGCAAGTGTCCCATCTCCCTCTAGTGTTGGACAATATGAAGAACAACAACCTACTACTGCTATCACCTACTCTCTCAACTCAGAAGCAGAGGTCTGTGTGCTAGATCTAAAGGTTCCAACAATCTCCAAGATTTTAACATTTCCGTTTCATAACGCCTCTCGAAAAACCCCCAAAACCAAAAAACATCCCCTCTCCCCCCAAGATGTACACATGCAAAAAGTCATCAGCTGCCTAAAGCAACATTACTGTGCCTTTGTAATTAGCCCTGCTCACAATTCAACTGAAACAATGCAATACAGTATAATATTGCATAACTGCAATACCCAGTAATGTTCCATTTGATTAGCATAGGTGCAAGGAAGGGGGTGGCAAATTGTTGAACCAAACCATGTTTAGGGGCACTGTCTCTATAAAACACTTCTTTTCCACCTCTGAACAGCTACACTTAGCATTGGTACAGCTTTTGTGATCTCAAGATCTCTATCAATTTTGTCATTTGACAGCAGATAGTACAGGCACAAATAGCTTTGAGGAAAATATTTTGTCCTTGGCACCTGAAACCCAGGAGGTGGCAGATGTCCAAAATATGCAGAGGTGCCTTCCCCAAAACCTTCTGTCTTTCTCCTGGAAAGATTTTTAAAAGGTAATGCTAGCTGGTGATTATGGGAGGAGTCAAGTATGAATCAGTGAAGCATGAGGGGGAAGTCTTTGTGGAGAGAAAACTACCTATTCCACCTTCCTCCACCACAGTGAAGAACTAGAGCATTTTACTTAAAGGGTACAGAGAGCAAATCCTCTAGTTATCCCTCTGTAGCAGGTTTGGGATTTCTCAGCTCAAATAGTCTTTGTTTATAGTTTTTATTTCCCTGGGGCACACTCCCATCCCACAGAAATCAATGTAAACAGTCAACAAAACAAACACACAAATAGTATAAGGTCTTTTCCCAGACCTGAAGAAAGCTCCCGGGCTCAGTGTTGCAGCCATTAGCCTGCACTCTTCCTTCTCTTTCTGGTCCCCTCCACCAAACTCATGTGTCTGTATTCCCAGACCCTAAGAGAGAGGAACCTCTGGCACAGTGCTCAGGGTTCACCCAGGAGCCTAACCACCTCCTCTCTCCCTCCCACACTTACATGCACACTCTGGTGCAATGGGAGCACTCAAACTTGTGCTTGTACTTCCACCTTCAGCCCCACAGCCCTCCTGTCTTTTCCTGGGAGCTTTTTAACTCCCACAGGGACAACCAATTATCATCATCAGCTGGCCCAAGCCATTGAGGCAGGTTTGTAATAATCCCCTGCTTGCTTCCAGCTGGGCTGTAGCCTCTGAAGCACTGCTATATCCTCCCTCCTTTATTCCAGCTCTCCCCATGGGAGTGTCTTTTCTCCTATACACACTCCTGACTTAAGCCTAATTTCTCCCCATTCCCTCAGTAAAGTGCTGGCACAGATAGCTTCACAGGTCTTGGGCTGGAGAAGCCATTTATGGAACACCTATCCTGCACAACCTAGGAACAATACAGACATTATTTCTATTAACCAACATCTATTCTGGAGCACTAATGAAACATACACTTACTGCTCCAAACACACCCCTACCCACCCAGTTCTTCTTTAGTCAACAGTACCATTGTCACTCATTCCCCTTCCAGTTCAGAAGTGGCCCCACCCCCATCCCATCAGCAATCTCCACTGCAAAGATGTGTCTTATCTCAGTGAGGGGTTATTGCAGGGCCCTTGGCATGGCTTTACACGCTCGTGGTGCTCAGGCCAGGTGCCAGATGATTGGAAGATGGCCAATGTGGTCCCCATCTTTAAAAAAGGGAGGAGGGAGGACCCAGGCAACTATAGGCCCATCAGTCTTACCTCAATCCTGGGGAAACTCTTTGAGAAGATCATCAAGGAGCACATCTGTGATGGGCCAGCATGGGGGATGATGCTCAAGGGCAACCAGCATGGGTTCATTAGGGGCAGGTCATGTCAGACCAACCCGATTGCCTTTTATGATCAGGTCACAAAAGCATTGGATGCAGGTGTTGCCGTGGACGTAGTCTTTCTGGACTTCAGCAAGGCCTTTGACACTGTCGACCACCCCATCCTCATTAAAAAACTAGGCAACTGTGGCATTGATGCCTACACAGTCAGATGGATTGCAAATTGGCTAAAGGGTCATACTCAGAGGGTGGTGGTGGATGGGTCATATTTGACCTGGGGGGAAGTCGGCAGAGGAGTCCCCCAGGACTCGGTCCTTGGGCCCGCACTGTTCAATTTCTTTATCAGCGATTTCAACGACAGGGTGAAAAGCAACCTGTTCAAATTTGCTGATGATACCAAAATTTGGGGTGAGGTAGACATGCAAGTAGGGAGGGAAAGACTGCAGCAAGACCTGGATAGGTTGCAGGGGTGGGCTAACAAAAACAGGATGCGTTTCAATACTGACAAGTGCAGGGTGCTACACTTGGGCAGTAGTAACTGGCAGCACACTTATAAGATGGGAAACTCCCTTCTTGAGAGCACGGAGGCAGAAAGGGATCTTGGAGTCATTATTGACTCCAAGGTGAACATGGGCCGACAATGTGAGGTCATGGTCGGCACGGCCAACCGGACCCTATTGTGCATCCACAGGTGGATCTCAAGCAGGGCCAAGGAGGTGATCCTCCCCCTCTATGCGACACTGGTCAGGCCACAGCTGGAGTACTGTGTCCAATTCTGGGCACCCCACTTAAAGAGGGATGTGGACAACATCAAGAGGGTCCAGAGGAGGTCCACCCGCATGATCCGGGGACAGCAGGGCAGACTGAGAGGCTATGGGACCTGAACCTGTTCAGCCTTCACAAGAGACGGCTGAGGGGGGGCCTGGTGACCGTCAATAAACTCACTAGGGGGGACCAGAAGGATTTGGGGGAGACCTTGTTTCCCCTAGCGCCCCCCAGGATAACAAGGAATAACAGCCACAAGTTGTTGGAGAGTAGGTTGAGATTAGACTTCCGGAAGAACTACTTCACAGTTAGGGCGGCTAGGATCTGAAACCAACTTCCAAGGGAAGTGTTGCTGGCTCCTACCCTGGGGGTCTTTAAGAAGAGGCTTGATGCCTACCTGGCTGGGGTCATTTGAGCCCAGTTTTCTCCTGCCCAGGCAGGGGGTCAGACTTGAAGATCTACAAGGTCCCTTCTGACCCTACATCTATGACTCTATGATTCTATGAAGAAAAGGCCAGATCAGCCTGTCATGTAAAATATATAAGTTGAAGGGCAAAGACTAGATATTTTTAAACAAAGTGGGTACCTTTGCAACACCAAAAAATTGATATGTGGTCCTCACTATTGGTAAAGGTGACATAGGGTGTCATAAGAACGAACTAAAGGATTTTGGAAAGGGAAGGTTTAGAGATGTATTTTGACTGGGTAATTTTGTTGAGATGGGTTTGCCACCATTCTTTGACATTCCTTTTCTTTGTTGCTTCGGAGGGTCAGGGCGCAGAGAACAGTTGACAACTTAAGTAAAGCTCTTTATGGGTCTTTATGGTATTATCTAAAGACTCTAGATAATACGATCACAGTGCTGGGCCTTTATTTCTCTGCACAGGCTAGGCAATTTCTCATCAAGAGAAAATTTATGTCATCACTAACACAGCTATGCAGCATCTAGCACCAGCTGTAAACACAGGGACAACTCATGTGTATTGGACAAAATGTTGGATGCTATTTTGCGGGCTAGTTAAAATTATGCGTGTGCAGAAAGCAATGCAAGTCTTGATAAAAAACAATGTCTAAGTCTGGGCCTAAAATGTCCTTGACACAGTATCCCTTCACCTAGGAAGCAATCATGCATACTATAGGCCCAGACACATCTGGGTCAACCAAGGACATATAAACGAGGTCTGTTTATATTCAAACCAGTCAGACTACTGGCAAATACAGTACTTGCATCAGTTCTTTCATGGCTGTTTCCAGTTTAAACTTCAACTTGGTGCACATCTTAAGTCTTTTTAAGGATCTTTGCAAACACCACCAAGGGCGCAGACAGAAGTATTGCTCCCTGCTATAACTGAGAAGGCTTTGCAGGAAGTGTTCTGAATTACAACAACCCCCCAGCCCAAACAGAAGTTCAGTGTTGGTTCCAAGAGGGGCGGGAGGAAATCTAGCTGCTGCCTGGCAGCCTACAGCCATTTTCCCCCAGCAATGGCACTTCCTCTCTCCCAGCCTACTACTACTACTTCTCTTTGATGGTAGAAACTAAAACTTTCAACTGTTTTCTAATGAACATAAACATTCTCATACTTCTCTAAGGCTAAGTACAGACATTCAGGGGAGTTAGGGGGAGGTTAGATCATATTAAAAATGGCCATCTGATCTAATTTAGTCTTAATCTAATTTAGTGTGGCCCTTATACTTAGATCCCTAGTTACATGGAGCTAAGTGTGAACTGCACAGAAGTTCAGCACACAGATCTAAAAATGGTGGAATCTGGTCTAAAACAGATCTGTATTGATGAGGCATCACCATAGTAGGTGCCATGGACTCCTGGCTCTCCCATATGGAACCCCCAGGCCATTGACCCCCACCCCTTCAAGGACCATGGACCTTCAGCCCTCGCCCGTGCCCGGGGCTCATGTCAGGCAGCTGACTGAAGTCCAGGGGCTGCCTATCTCCATCAAGGCTGGGTCACTCCCCACAGTGGGACCCAGGCCAGAAGTGGGTTCACAAGAAGTGGAAGACCTCACCCCTGGGCCTCCTGGCTGGCAGGTGAATGAGCTAGGGCAGCCAGGCTCTGCTGCCAGAAACTGTCCCAGCAACCAGTTGCCCTGGCAGGCTGGTGGGCTGCACACTTCCCCTCTCCATCACCTTCAAGACTGGCCTGGAACCACCTGGGGGCCACAGCATATGGGATAACCACCAGTGACTGGGGGTAGCAAATTAGGCCTGGAAGGGGGGTGGTGTCCTTGATAGCCCTGGCATCAGGTCTCGGGCAGCCTGGTGCCACTCCCCTAACCCAATGCTGCTCCCCAGAATGGGCCCCACTGGATGCCTTTCTGCCTCCTTGGACCATGGGTCAGTGACTCCCACATGCTACATCTCCTGTCCCAGCTTTCCCTCACCTCCCAGTACCTCCCAGTTATGGCATGGCAGGGTGCGTTCTCATAATCTACATTATACATATACATTTGTTTTCCCCAGACAAGTTGGAAAATAGTGATGCTACATCTTAGTACGTATAGGTGCGCCAATGTACATTTGAGCATGTTCAAGTATATTTTTTATTGTAATAGGAGTTGGGGTTCCTGTTTACACCAAGGACTTGGTAACAGCATTTAAAAAGCACAATACAATTTAACAAGGTTACAGAGCTATTAAGTACCTTGGTAGAGGCTGGGTTAGAGGGCATTTTCATCACCAAACTTACCTTGATGCCATTCTAAACCATGTTAAATAGCTAGGATTTAAACATGATTCTATATCAAAAGCTTCACATCCATTAGGGAAATTGTCCATTGCCAAAAATCGGATGAAATCAATTCTTAAGACAGGTTAACTGTGAGCAGAAGTCGTCCTAATGTCTTTGGGTACTTTTACACGTGTTCCAATGTGCTCTGATTAGAGTGCATCAGTGCAGAGTTGATTAATCAATTAATCAAGTCTGCTGGAACAGTCTAATCAGAATACTCCAGCATACTGCAGCGTCTCATGTATTCATCACCCCTGCATTTCAAAATGGTGGCAGGCACACTTTAATTAAATCTTGTTGAACAAACTTTGGTTAAAGTGCCCCCACCACGATTTTGAAATGCGGGACACTGAATACACAAGATGCTATAGATGTTTTAATTAGAGCAGCTCCGGAGAGCTGCTATAATTAAAATGCCTGCCCCTGACTCACAGCACATGTATAGGTGCCTGCTGAGCCTACAATAGCACATTTAGCCACTTGCTCAACTTCACTCATAACAATATGTAATAAGAGAATTCAGCAATAAGCAGTTTTAGTTGTGTGGATGGATCTATGCTAACTGGAAGGAGGACACAGTGCTGGGGACAGAGGCTTTGCTGACTCTTGTCAGTGACAGCTTGGGGGCAAAGCCAGCCCAGCAAGCGTACAGACCAAATGAGCTTTGGCTGAAGGTAGAGCATCACCCATGGGATCCCAAACATGAGTTCCAATGGGATCTGGTATAGATGTTCAATACAATGCTCTAACCTACAGCACTGGACTCTGGTACCACATTTATCCAGGGTTATCTTAGAGCGGACTCTGCCATTTTTATAGCACTCTACATGTCTGAATCATCCGTTCAGTTATATCAGTTCAGTAAAGCACTTTCTACACACTTATCATGCAATAAGTGAATGTCTGTAACTGACCTGAATCTGTAAAGTACTTGTATCATGCAAGTACTGGCACCATTTTCATGCTCCTTTCTTGAGACTCAATCCTGCACAATATCGGTCTGATCCTTTTCCTTCTGATTGCCTGATGGTCAAAAGGAGTTTGGCTATTGTTTCTATAGGTGCAGGGAGAGGCCCTCTATCTCTTTTCAGCCAGTCCTGCAGGTTCTTAGAGCCTCCAGAAGAGCTCCCCGTAAGACAACAGGAACAGAGCACTCAGCATTTCTTAAAGGCATTCATTGTCTTGTACAGATGTATTATCTAACATCTTTTCAGATAGCCCAGGCCTAAGTAATGCAGCATTAAAAAACAAAACAAAACATGCAAGCTTCTTCCTGTGTGTTGAAACAGAGTTTAAAAAGGATTTTTTTCTAACCCTCAAAAAGGTAACACACTTCCTATGAGGGTATAAATAAATCCCATGTTGGCAATCTGCAGTGATGCCTAATACATTGCAGTTTTCAAGGACTTCAGCTTCTTATGAAAGAAGCCATTACCCTTAATCAAGGAAGCTGAGAAGTATTTCCATGCTTGCAATCTCCGGTTGATGAATACTCAGGGCTCAGTATTTTTATTTCTCCTTGAGAAATCTCTTTCATGCAGAAAAGGAGCTACAGCACTTATTTTATATCCTTCACATTGCTATTTTTTGAGTCTTAAGTACTAATACAGCATTTGTAGAAGCAATTAATAAGAGTTTTCAAATGTGGCTACATCTAGAAACAGCATGGTCTTCTGGGGGAATTTCTGAAAATACCTTGCGTCAAGGAAGGCAAAGGATTGCTCTTCTTACCAATTGTTGCTTCTTTTAGTATTGCACCAGACTTCCAGCTAGAATTGACTTTCCATGGAGTTTTCTTCTGCTCCTTTTATCTGGGTTTTTTTGCCAGCATGTCAATTTACATTTCTGTAAACATTTCAGTATGAAATAAATAGTCCATAAAACTACACAGCCCATCTTTAGACAAATCAAGCCATAAGACCCATCTCAAACAGCATGCCTCAAAGTGAAATGGGAGGTCTGGTTCAAAAAATAAATAAAAAAAGAGAAGTCAAGAACACACAAGCATAGGTGCTTTTAAGTAAACAAGTACAAAACAGTAATGGGACCGAAGGTGTCTGCTCACATCAAACCCTCCTTTTCTTGGGTCTGATTTTCTTTCTTTTGAAATCAATGGGCAAAGCTTCCAATGACTTCAATAAGATCTGTCCAACCTTTAAAGCACTTCAAGATCAGTCCAACTTCTAAAGCATTACTCTCACTTCTGACCAGGGATGGCATGTGTGGGGAAGTAAGATGTATGCAGTGCTGCCACAGCATAGAGGCCCTTGAAGTTGTGAATTCTCTTTCCCAAAGGATTCTCAAGGGCAGGCTGGGAAATAGATGGAGATGAAAGCAAGAAGTAACTTCAGAGGCATGTGTACAATGCACTCCTGCAGGTCTAACCTTCCTCTTACATCAGAAATACTGTAGAGAGTAGAGGTAGTCACAGCAACTGCTTTATGAAGAGGAATCTGTTTCATATCCTCACCATGAACGTCTTTGGGAAGAGATAAGGGCTGCTGCCAAATTTTTCTCTTGAATGTCTTCGAACACTAGTGTACATTTCAATCGTCTACCTTCTGGATGCTCATATTCATCCTTGAATGACTGCAGAAGACTTTGAATCATGGAGAGAGTGAGTAACCCCCCATAAGCATACAGCTTTTTCCATTTCTCATACAAAACATCTAAGACTGTAGCCTGGACTATTCAACAGGATAATTTCAAAGAAGAAAGCTTTGCCATTGACAGTCAGCACCAAACTCCTTCAGGCTCATTTGCAGATTGTAGCCATATATTTATTTGAACTAAACTTTCCCATCACTAAGGTAAATGAGTTAAATTGAGCCATTTTTTCAGTTTGTATAAACTGGCATTAAGCTATGGAAACTGAGTAATGTACTCATTTCTGCATATTCTGTCCTTGTTTCCCATGTGGAAGCGCTGTTTCCATTCACAGGATATAAATGCTACAATACCACTGCTAGGCTTTGGCTGGGGAGTATTGACCATTAAAGATGAATCTATATCATAACTCTGTTTCTTTTAATCCAAACATACTTGGACATCGAAACACACAATTTATTATCATAGGTCCTGTCCCTCCACCAAATGACTCAATTATTTTTCCTAAATGCCACAAACTTTTAAATTCCAGCAATTGAATTGCAATATTATTCACCATAACTAGGAACTGCACAGCAGAGTGTGAGAGCTGTTGGCCCAGAAAGAAACAACATGTAATATCCGGTCACAACTCTGTGCTCTAAAAGAAAAATCAATTCAAGTTTTATGAAAATGAAACAGCTTAATTAGGAATGAAGGTTCAAGGTCATTTTCTGTACTTCTGAGACAGTCCTTGCAAAGCACCAAAACAGGCACAGAGATGGTGATAGGAAAATCGCTACATTAAAAACTAACCTTCCTCAATACATTCACAGCAAAAGAATCATGCAAATATAATTCTGGCCTCATTTTTGCTATCTGTTCTCCCCACTGAGTAAGGGTACCTCTCTGTGGATTATCCCAGTGAAATGAATGAGACTACTTGAAGAATATGCGTGGGCATAGGGATACAGCATACAGTAGCTATACAGCATCAAAGGAAGGAAGATTTCTGAAATGCCCTATTCAATCACTAAAAAACTAAAAAAAAAAAGAGATTTGTTGCAAGCATTGCTTATTCTCCATCCTGACTCTCCTGTGGAGGACACACACACCTAAACAACTGGGGAGCCCAAGCACTATATAGCAGATTAGCACTGGTATAAGCTTTTCTCAGTGGCTGGAAGATAATAGCATGAGAGAAAAATCCAAACCTTATTTCTAGTATGCTACCCCCACTCCCCTTTTACACTGTAACATACAGCTGGAACTCAATTTCCAGCATGTTATTCCTAGAAGAATTATGGCTGAGTCACCCAGGGTCCCTCTGATGACGTGTCCTACCACACAGCTCTGTACATAGTGTAACTAGTACCTCAGTCTGGCTAGTAGATAGTTAATATGTCCAAGAGCATTTTTCCTGCTAAAGCCTTTTGAGAGACTTGCTGTACTGTATTTTGTTAGCAGTAGACACTATGGCTGTCTATACATGTGCATGTTGGCTTTCTTATTAGAACATGTCAGAGCAGACTTGATTAATTGTACTAGGCCCTGTGCATTTTAAAATGGTCGTGGGACATTTTATCTAAACCTCATCGAATAAGGATTAGATAAAGCATCCTGCAGCCATTTTTAAACATGTGAAGGCTTAATACATGTGATGGTGAGGCATTTTAATTAAAGCGGCTGTCCAGGAACCGCTCTAATTAAAATATCACCTCCCTCCCACCCCTGAGTATGCATATAGGCAGCTTATGTTCTAACCTCAAACCCTTCTTTCTTCTGCCCAAGAGATGGACTCTGTAACAGTAAAATCAGAATCACCTGGCAGAAATTATCTTGTTCCTCTTCCTCCCTGCCTGCCCTCATTTCACCTTGACCCTTACTTGTCTCCTTCCTCCTTATTATGATTTTCCCCATTTGTGAAACTCGCATCTCTCATTTACTTGCTCCTCTAAATCCAGACTTTCATCCCACACCCATTGCTTTCTCCGTGACCTTTTCATGCTTGCCTTTCTGCAGCACTCTTATTCAAACTCCCATGTTCCTTTCCTAGTAAAACTGCCCCTTGACTTTACCACCTATAGTTCTAACTAATAACCTCTCTCTCTCCTGCCATTTTTGCTTTACATTTTTTAGAGAGTAAGTTGATTGACTTAGCTTTCCTGATTGCCCTTCTTCCATTTCTCTCTCTTTCCCCTCTTATTTTTCTTTCTTCACTCCATTCCTACTGCTTTTACCAAAGCTACTCACAAATTTCACATTGGCAAATTGTTATCCATTTCTTTGAGTTGATTTTGACAGGGCTAACGAGTAGAGGTGCACCAAAAGAGATTTTTTGGGCTGATACTGATCCAATTGCTGATATGCAGTCCAGCAGTGTGGAGAACAGCATCAGGCTGGTTAGTGTGTTGTGGTGGAAGGGGAGGGGGGAGGGAAGGGGCATGTGGGGGAAAGATGGAGGCTCCTGCAATGAGGGAGGGAGTGGGGCTGGGACAAGGATAGGGGTAGGCGCTGCCCACCCAGGGTGGGGTGGCGCATGGGACAGAGTCACAAGCAACTCATCCAGGAGACACGGGGGGGGCAGTTCCCACCACTACGTGCAGCCCAGGAGGGCATGGAGGCGTGTGCCCCTGGATCTGCACACAGGATGAGAGCAGGCTGCTGCTGTGGGCTGGTGCCAGGACAGTGCTGAGCTCCTCCTGGTGGGGGGCTGGGCTGGGAGGGGGCTATGGGGGGGGCCTGCAGCCACCCCAAAATTTACCGTAGTCCCCACCCCTCCTCCCCCAGTGCCACCGCTGCCCATCCTGAGTGCAGTCTGGCCCAGCCCCACCATCAGGAAGAGCTTGATGCAACCCCAACCCCAGCCTGCAGCAGCAGCCCACCCTTGCTCTGTGTGCAGATCGGGACACATGCCCACTCATGCCCTCCCAGTATGCATGCAATGGCAAGAGCTGCCCTCCCCCTCCTTGTGCCCCCTAGATGAGCCACTCATGGCTCCATTCCATGCCCTGCCCCACCCCGGTTGGGCAGCCCCTGCCCCAACCCCACTCCCTCCCTCACCACAGAGGCCTTGATCTGACTCCCCCCAGACCCCTTCCCTCCCCCCACCCTTTCCCTCACAACAGACTTACCAGCTGAACCTGGCTGCACTCCACACTGACAGGCTGTGCTCCTTACCACCTGCTTGCTGCGCTGTGGCTGCATGCATGCACAGGCCATTTATCAGCCACATCAGCCAAAAAAAGCCGATTGCTGATACAGTCAATTTTTCATATATCAGGCACCTCTACTAACTAGTCTTGTGCTTTGGGCTTCTGAAGCACAAATCACTTTTAGGCCACAAACCTGCAGAGGGGACTTGATTGACAGATTCCTGTCCAAAACCTCAGTTTTGTTTCCTCCTCCTGTACCACCTATAATTTCCCCTCTCCACAGAATCAAGCCCCCGTGTGATAGGACCCCAAATTGGCCAAGCCTGTGAGGGTACAAACTCCCTATAAGGTGAAATACACAATTACAGGACAGCTACATTTCAGGGATAACTGCCCTCGTCCCCCAACTTTAATAATTAGGAAAAAAAACCACTACCATATAACTCGGGAAGATAGAATATAAAAATAAAAGCTCAAAACTCACTGCCTCCTTATACTTCACTCTCATCCCTGGCCAAGGCTTGCTTCATGGTCCACCGCTAGTTCCAGTAGCAAGCTAGAATTATCACTGTGTCTGCAGTGAACTCCTTATCCTTACAAGTCTCAGCTTCTCTGTTACTATAAGCAAGTTGCCTCTGCCCCACCACTACACCTTTTCAGTTGATCATGGCAGACTCCCTCCATCTCCACTGTCTGGGGCTTTGCACCAGTAGGTTTTCATGGCACTCACAAAGCAGCAAGCAGGCACTGACAAAGGCAGGTGTACTCTCCAGCTCCCCTGCTTATGTCTCCACCCCCACCAGCTTCTACATAGAGCCAAATTACTCCAGGCAGGGGCCCTTCCAGCACAATTCACAGGGTGAGGTGGCATTAATCAGGCCATACCCAGCCCCTCTGCAATCCAGCCAATTAACCCCCTCCCCCACCTCAAAAAAAGAAAAGAAAAAACACTTACAACATAGAACATGGAAAAAAAAATACAACCAACTAATCATCATGTCCAGGTTGGAGCAAAAGCACTTGAGGACCAAATTAAATTGTATACTAAAAATGATATAAATAAAAGACCCATTGGACACATTAACATATGATGCTACGCTGCCATAGTTAAATTCATGGATATCTACACATGACCAGCAGCTACTTCACTGTAGTGATGCACTCCCTAGTGCAGGGCACTGCTCCAGCAAAGTAGCTGCCAAAAATAACCATGCGCCACACATCCGGTGTAGGACGGATGGTTATTGCTCCATGCTTTAGGACTTCCACAAGAAAGTACTAAAGTACAGTGCAGTAACAATATTGCCACAGGACAACATGTAGATGCACCCATTGTGTTCAAAGATATTGCCCCTTTAAGGCGCTTGTTGGAAGCAGGGTGCACTTATAAGATAGAATTGTCTCCCAGTTATATTCCCCTCCTTTTTTATGGTACTAATAAAATTTAATCTGTCCCCAAAAGTTTGACTATGGCATCTTTACAGAACTCACAATGACACACAAGACTTGCAAGGAAAATAATGTGAAAAAAACCCATAATTATATATGCACTGAATGCCAGATGTAGATAGGGAGAAGACTTCCATGAAATAATAGCAACTAACTTAATTCTCAGACCTTATGATACCCAGGTGCTTTTATGCACTTGAGATAAACTTTGTCACCTCCTGTGGCTGTCAGTGTTTCCCTGACTGGCTAGAGATAAATGCTATATTGCTTAAACAAGACTCAGCAACAAATAGAACATTTCATATGGCGCTGCTTCCATCTCGCACTTTCTGCCCTGAACGCTTACAGCTATTTTTTCAGTTTTTATACAGTATTTCCTGAACACTGCTCTCACTTGATAACATCTGAAGGCATACAAGAAAACTGACTGGCACCAAACTTAACTCATTATTCTGTCAGGAACTTGCCATTTCACTTCAATGACAAACTATTTATTCCTGACATCACAAACATGTACATTTGCTATCAAATAAAAGGTCAAATTCTTGACAGAAATAATTAGTTTGGTGACAGGAGACAGGACAGACACCTTTCAAGCTGATTCTTCTTCCCTTTTGGCATAATGCTGTGCTATAATACAAAGCTGGATTTCTGTTTAGCTTGTGAATAATTCAAAACACATGTGATCTTTAACCTCTGTGTGCTATATGTCTTTTTTTAGACAGTATGAAAGTTATATTCAAATATTTTATTGGACTGTGACAATCTTACATGAAGCCCATACAAATGCTAAGGGGTGGATTTACTCTGTCTTATTCTTTGATTTATTTCTTTTATCACTGGTGAAAATGCTTACATGTCTATTCTCTTGTGACGGTACATCTTACAATCCAGATGTACATCACAACAGGCCCAATAAGTCAATTACATGTCAGAATTAGAAAATATAGGGCATATCTATATGAGAGGCTTACTGAGCATTAGCCTAATAACCAGGGATCCTGGTTTTCACTGACAAAAAAAAAAAAAATCTAATTAAACCTGCTCCCCCCAAATCCATATTTTTCCATGGTTAAAACAAAACAACACTATACACACATACATATATATATAAACATACATATATATAATATTATATTTTTCTGTGATTAAAACAAAACACCACTATATATATTTACAAAATAGTGTGTGTGTATATATATATACATGTATCAGCTGAACACAATGCTTTATTGATATATTTACAATTTGAAAGCAATTTGAAAGCCTTTCAGTGCCTCAATGAGAAGGGTGAGTGTGCCCGAAAGCTTGCAAAGAAAGATTTTTTTTTTTTGCAATTTCTTAGTTGGTTTAATAAAAGGTATCATCTCTCAACCAAGAGTTCTAGAGTTTTGCATTTCAATCAGTATAATGCAGAGGTTGTCAACCGGAGGTATGTGTACCCCCAGGGGTACTTAGAAAGGTTGTAGAGGGTACACCTGGGTGGGCGGGCGGACGGGGACAGAGCATGCCCCAGGGCATTCCCTTGCTTTACCTCTTACGTGGGGGAGGGACATGCCGGGTGCCGGCGGCCCAATGCAGCACACCACAGCACCTCCCTGTCCCCCACCCCAGGTCACTGTCCTGATTGCCTGTTACCTCCTCACAGCAGAGCTTTGAGGTTCTGAATGGCAGGAGGAAGGGGGGAGAGTGTGTTTTGTGCCCACCCCCTGTGATTGGTGAGGCATGAGGCCTGTCAGCAACCTGCAGAGCCACAACCGGCCATTGGGAAAGTGGCGTGGTGCATGGCCTAGCAGGGTGGCAGTGGTGGTGGCAGCAGTGGGTGCTGTGTGAGTCCCTTCCCATTCAGCCCCTCCTCCTAGCACCACTGCTACGCACCTCCCTGGGATGGCATGAGGGGTACATGCCCCCAGCTCAGCAGTGGGGCAGGGTGGGCTGTGGGCTGCTGCAGGCTGGGGTTCGGGCAGTGCTGGGCTGTTCCCGGCGGGGGTGTTGGGCAGGGTTGTGCTGGTAGGGGACTAGGGGGGGCTATGGTGAATTTTGGGGTGGCTGCAGCCCCTCCTGTAGCCCTACTCCTAGTTCCATGACTGCCCGCTCCAAGTACAGCCCGGTGCAGCCGTGGCCCCAGCCCACAGCCACAGCATGCCCTTCGCCCCACACAGATCCAGGGGCACATGCCCCTTATGCCTTCCTCAGGGTGCACATAGTGGTGGGAGCTATTGCTCCCCCATGCAGTTCAGTCCTGCACCCACTCCAATTGTGCAGTGCCTGCCCCAGCCCCAGCCCTACTCCCTCCCTCACCTCATCACATCCTCCCTCCCTTTCTTGGTGACTGAGCTGGGTGGGGGGGGCAGATCAAGACCCCCACAGTGCAGAAGGGAGTGGGGCAGGGGCAGGGGCAAATAATTCACCCCTGCTCCTGCCCCACTCTCTCCAGCACTGTAGGGACTGTCCCACGACCTGGCCTAGTTAGTGCCCCATTCACCATTCACTCCCTCTGCCTATTCAGCTCCTGCCCCCTGCCCCACACCTCCCCCCATAAAAAAAAGAAAAAATACAAAGGGGTACGTGAGACTGAATGGATACACTTGTTCAAAAGCTTGAAAACCCACGGTCTAATGTATTCTCATTACCTATACATTTTGGCATTGAATTCTGTTTTTATTTATCATGGAAAATCAGAGCCTCCCCCTGCCCCCCTTCACTTTCCAGAATGCGGGTCCATCTGCCACTCTCCCTCCCCACTGCTTTGTGGTGCTGAGCAGCCCTGATATACCAGTGCCCTGCCCCTGCTGTTGCCTCTCACTCCCACAGGTTCCCCAGCCCTGCCAGTGTCCCTCACTCCTGACCTACAGCCCCCCCGGTCTTGCTGGTGCCTCTCATTCCTAACCTCTAGCCCCCCCAGCTCTGCTGGTGCCCCTCACTCCAGACTGCCAATCCCCCAGCCCTGCTGATGCTCCTTACTCCCGATCTGTAGGTCCCTGGCCCTGCTGGGACTCCTCACTCCCAAACTACAGCTCCCATGTCCCCCTGTCCTGCTGCTGTCCCTCACTCCTGACTCACAGCCCCCTGTCCTCCTCACCCCTGCTGGAGGGGACCCCCAGCTACCTCGTACCGATTCGCAGGACTGCAGAGGGTGGAGACATGGGGTCCTTCAGGGGTGGTAGGGAGCTGCATGGTTGGGCCATTGGGGGCTGGTGCCCATACTGTTAGGGGCAGGGGCAGCCTCATGCAACCAAGAGACACTGCCCAGGTTGGGGGGGGGAGGCACCATGGCCAGGCCACTTGGGGTGACACAGGGGCCTCAGCTGAGGGCAGGGGATGCCATAGGTATTACCTCCTTATCTCTTCAGCTTGTGTCGGGGCTGGACTTGCTCCGCCACCACGTGTATGAGTAGAAGCCACCTCAGCCACCATGGGAAGAATAGAGACTACCTGGAGCCCTCCACCCTCCTCTAGCTGCGGGCAGCACAGCCTGAGCCAGAGCTGCACTTGGCTGTATACTGCTATGCCAGTCCTCCCCATCATGCTGCAGCCATAGTCCCAGCTCTGGCCCTAGTCATAGCCCCAGCTGGTGGTACAGGGCAGGGTGTGGTGCTCCAGCCACTGCCTGTGCAATGAATCTCCCTGCTGCCCCTGAAGGACCCCCCCCCACTCCCTTCTGCTGTGGAGCTGGGCTTGGGAGTGTTATTGAGTTCTGCCTAAGCCCCCTGGCCTTGTCACAGCCCTGGGGCCCAGATTCCTTCCCCCAGTGCCAACAGGTACCTGCCTTCTCCCCCACTTCTTCCATACACACACACACACACACAATACCTCCACAGCCCCTCAAACAGTCCCCAAGCACTGGCCCTCCAACTCCCCATAGTCTCCCTTGTATTCAGTTGCTGGGGCTGCACTCACCATCCTGCCTGGCTATATGCTGGCTACATGTGTGTGTGCACATGCATGCACATGCACGTGGCACCCCCTGCCTCCAGTCACCCTCCCCCTACTCCCTGCAGCCCCAAGCAGCCCCTTGCAAGTGGGAAGGCTGCCAGCTTGCAAGGGGAAACCTGTTGTTTCTTGCTGTTTTTTCCTTTAAGGGAGAAAATCTGTATTTTTCTCCATTAAAGGAGAAAATAAGCATTTTTCCATGGTAAATGGAAAATCTGGATCCCTGCTAATCTCAAACCTAAATTTTGTCTGCAGCAGTTTCTTTTCCTATCCTATCCTGCCCTTACAGTTCAAGCATCAGATACAGGGAGTCAGTTTGGCAGGACACTTACGCCCATGGCCAATGGAAACAGAGTGTACTTCTTTCTCTCTGACTCATTTTTAAATATTTCATCTAACTTTTAGTACAATGTGAAAGGCACAAAAGGTCTTTAAAAGTCAACGAATGACCTTAAGAATGATTTCCTACTCACGCTAAACTATTTCAGTTGTATTTCAGCTCCTATGTTCTTCTTGCTCATAAGTGGCCTTTTGCAGAACTGACCAGTTTCTAATGTTACTTTGCAGCAGCTTCAGAAATAAGTCCCTATTTAGTTTTATTCATATTTTATTTTACTAGTACATACTAATTCTGCTTGCTAGTCACAGAAAAGTAGGTTTAAAAATCAGTGGGCGCGGGCGCATCTACCCATTTATTAGTGCCCCTTAGATACTCCACATTTAGATTAGTACTTCCTTAATAAAGTGCTAACTAAACGCACAGTACCTAGAGTTACTGTGCAGTAGGGCTGGTACACGGTTATTTAGTGACGCTTAATGTACGTTAGCCTAAT
The DNA here is from genome assembly GCF_030867095.1 of Alligator mississippiensis. NCBI lineage: Eukaryota > Metazoa > Chordata > Crocodylia > Alligatoridae > Alligator > Alligator mississippiensis. The sequence continues at coordinate 217,557,888 of NC_081824.1, read as the reverse complement.
AACATTGTGCCGTAGGCTATTAACACAGTTTTTGCCATGAAACGCTACTGCACAGTTCAGGGATCCTGGTTTTCTCTTCCCCCCCATCCATGTTGTTCCATGATTAAAACAAAACACACCTCTCTCGCTGTATATCTATCTATCTAGACCACTATATAGATAGATAGATAGATAGATAGATAGATAGATAGATAGATAGATAGATAGATAGATAGATAGATAGATAGATATAGAGTGAGAGAGAGTGTGTTTTGTTTTAATCATGGAAAAATGTGGAAAAATCAGAAAATATAGGGTGCGTCTATAGTGTATGTGTGTGTGTGTGTAGTGGTGTTACATTTTAATTACGGAAAACCCCAGATTTGGGGGTTTTAATCAGAGAATTTGGGATTTTTAAACAGAGAAATGAGGATCTCTGGAGATTTGAAAGATCTTTAAGACTACGGCAGTGGTCGGGCATTGGCACAGGTTACCTAGAGACGTTTTGGAATTTCTACCCCTGGAAATTTTCTAGAGTAGGTCGGACAGATCCTTGGCTGGAATGGTTTAGTCAGGGATGATTCTGACTTGAGCAGAAGACTGACTAGACAACCCCATGAAGTCCCTTCCAGCCCTACTAATCTATGATACTATGAAATAAAATGAAATGGCTGTAGATATGCCCTTACAATAAACCAGATTCTGATCATATTCACTTGAAATTTGGTGAATGAGTTAAACAGGAAAAATTGTGGATGTAAATTTAAAAGCAAAGATATGAGACTTAGAAACATAAGACTCTAAAAGCCTTGATCCTGTCCTCCAGTGCAAAAGGTGTATTTTTATTTATCTTGGAAAACTGAGATGGATTTTCAATTATACAATCTAAAACAAAGAAACTATAAAAGGCATGTAACTTTAAATATTTTTTTCAAAACTTTAAATACAACTTCCATCTCAGAAACATTTAGCCCTTTTAATATTCTCCTATCAATTACATTAAAGGTTTCCATGATCTAGAAAAGACTTGGATTATTGAGCTATTGCATTTTTAATTAATAATGTTTTAAAACTTATCTGCTTTCATTCTTGTGAATGTCAGTATGACAGTTCCTAATACCAACACATTGTTAATATTAATTTTTAATACCTAGAAAGGCTTAGAAGATTATCTGCCAGGTGGTGAAATCTTATAGCTAGAACGTATTTATTAGGTAGCTTCTATTTAGTCTCTTAAATTCTGCAATATTCTCAAAATTTGGTGCTATTATTTTGACACATCCATTATGCACAGCATCCTTGAGACAATGACTGACATGTCTGATGGCTTTCATAACTATTGCAGTATATTGCATAGCACTCCTCATCATGGAAGTGTAACGTTTTATAGGCATTATAGTGTTATAGTTCTTATGGTTTTTATAAGTATGATCTTACAGCTATTACACATACATTGTGCTACCACTGTAATGTCATTATGACTAGGTTTCAGATGCTGTTTCCAGTGTTAATCCTACAGCCATTGGGCTCTGGATGCATGACTAGGTGAATTTCATTAATAATTCGATTCCTGTAGGCTTCTGTAAAACACAGCACTTTGAAGAGCATTTGCTCAATACCTATGAAGGGTAGCTTCTACATAGGGCCAGAAACTATTGAGATCAATGACATGACTCCCATGGATTTTAAGGGATGTGGTTTTAATATGGAATGCCTGCTATTCAGAGATGTAAGTCAGCTGCTTCACATGCACAGAACTGAGCACTGGTGAGACAGTAGAAACATAGGCACAAGAGTGGGCAAAGATGATATATGCCTTCAACTTTCATTAACGTCAGCAGGGGCTGAGGGAAGTCAGGCATACTCTGGAGGTTCCCAGCACTCATGGGCTTGCATTCTTTGTCGGGTTGCCACAGATCTGTACCCTTGGAAGAAGCAGTCAGCATTTGCTTACTAACTTATTCTTCTCCTGGCAGGTGTCCTGGATACACCACTTTCCTGTTTTCTCCTTTGTATGGTAAAATGCACTTAACAATCTTTACTAATTCCAAACAGCTAGTAACTAGAGGCAAGGTCAGCAAGTATAAAACATGGCTCAGATATCTACTACATTTGGAGATGCCTTCTGATTGCTGTGTTAACATTCAAACACAGCATAAAACCTGTTGAATATAAAGCAGCTCTTTTCTATATTTCTTCTCATACAACAGAATTGAAGGAAAAACAGCAGCATGGGACCCACTTGTTCAGGTGTTACACTGTGTCACTTGTTACACGTGTTCCTAGGTTGGCAGCTGGAGCAACAGATTTATATTTTAAAAATATTGTGAAAAAATACATCTGCGAGTGAAGTAAGTAGTCAGTGAGCATTTCTCTGTATAGGGCAGGGCATTACAAAAAATTACTTGGAAGATACTAAAAAAAAAAATAGGTGCACCTATTCCAAAGCAAGAACCTTAATTCAGCTCCTTTGTGTACACGCATAGTGACAGTTGCAAGGTAAATGATCCCATACTATTTTTACCACAGGACCTCTGCCTCATTCGGTACAGAGAACAAATGGTGATCACTTACTAAGTAGCTGTTGAATATTTTGTCATGTCTTTATTTTTCAGCACTGCCTTATTTGCTACCCACTATTCAAGCCCTGGTCTCTAGACAGAACTCATTTCCTTCTGGTCCCTTTATGGTGTTCATCATTAGAATACTCGAAAGCTTTGCAAACACAATTAGTTTCACAAGACACTTGTGTGACGTGCTATTATCATCCTCTATTTATAGATGGAGAAGTGAAACATACACTGATTAAGGTCACAACCCAGCCATCAATTGTTTGTGCTCAACTGCAGATGTGCAGGGCCTGTTTTTTCTTTTCTATTTTTTTAAGTACTTAGTGGCACATACCATTTTATAAATCAAAAGCTGCCATTGACTGCTGTTGCAGTTGTGAGCACTCAACACTTCCCCAAATCATATCCCAAGATCTCACGCTGGGCACCTGGAAAATGTAAGAAAACTATAAATCAGGGGTAGATGCAGCCCCAGCACAAGTGCCAGAATATGGCACAAAAGGTATTTTGCTTGGCACGCACACCTTGGGGCACATGGCAGGGAAGGAGCCAGGGCTGCGCTGCCATAACAAGGATCAGGACCCTCACAGTACCCCCGCTGTCCACTCCTGGCATGCTAACATCTTACAAGTTGAGGTTGGAAGTGTTTCTGGCACTCTGCCCAAAAACATTGCTGACCCCTTCTCTAAATTGTCATGTGAGGCAAATTTAGTTTCAGCTACTCACCCAACATCACACAGGAGCTTTCTGGCAGAAGCAGGGACGTAATCTAATTTTCCAGGGTAGCACTGAGCTGCCTTAACAATCCTGTGGTCTCCTGCTGCATTTGTAACACCTTTCAACTTCTGCAAGAGAGGCCAGACACAGAGTACATCTATGCTGAGGTGGCAGCGTGTGCCAACATGGTTACCCCCAGTTGTGCTCTCCAAGCCTGGAAATGCAGAAATGCTCAGAAACATGTTTCTTCATTTTCTCTTGAGATCTCCATCCCTGGTATGCCTGAGCTGTCACTGGATGCAATCCTGGAGTGGCTTCACCAATGCATTTCCACATCTGGAGCCTGTGCACAACAGCAGGTTGGCGGGACTTGTTCAGAGGCAGGCTGCTGCCACACTGTTGACACACTCTTATAGACAGTATCTCTATTTGGATTCTTTCCAAAGGCATGGCTCATACCATTTACAGGAAGAGTCAGGAGAAAACAGAATGTAACCATATCATTTTGACTATCAGAATACATATGCAGGAATTAAAACTACCCATAAGGCTGACATTCCTTAATCTGGGAGTGCTTGACTTTGCACCCTTAACATTTTTCCTTTATAGTTTTGTGTATGTAATTTCCTCGAACTTCAAATAAGCAAACTGAACAAATTTCTTCTGTTCTGAAGCTCCTCCATTCTAGGTCAGTGCCCTAACAAGCAGGACTGTTGGCAGAAGCGGGGAGGCACAACCACTGTTTTCACTTTGTGATAATGTTGCCTAAATCCAAACCTACCTCCAAGAGAATGTGCTGGACAAGACACTTGCTTGCAGCTAAGTTTAGGTGACAACGTCCCTGTGAGGGACAGGACTCTTCTCCTTGGCACTGGCAGCTCCCTACTCAGCTTGCCAGCTCTTGTTGGATATCATTTTTAAGCACTGATTCTTTTCATGCATTGCATAGAGCAGTGTTTCCCAACCTTTCCCAGGCAAGGCACACTTACATTAATACAAATTTTCCATGGCACACCTGTTAAGGCATTGCCCATCCTCATACCTACTGTAGCTCATTGCCATGGCAAACCTGTTCACTTCTGATGGCACACTTTTGTGCTGCAGCACACTGGTTGGGAAACACTGGTCTAGAGAGCCTGAGCACCTAACTTGGGGTTGTAGTTTCACTAGTCAGACAGGCACCTGGAAGTCAGTGCTGCAATGCTCAGTAGTGCTTTCTAGCAGTCCTGTTGTGTCACTAGTGTCTAGCTAATACAGTCTAGTTAACAGTTTAGTAGGATACAGTTAGAAGGAGAGAACATTTTCCCATGATATTCCAAAACGTGTTCAGAAATGGTATCTATACAGGTTCATTGCACGTACCAGCAAGTGCCAACCCACTTTAGGTCTCTAGCAACGCTTGCCCACAAATTAACCAAGTCCTTGCTCTTCAGTGTCTCTGTTTAAGAGAAAACCTTTTAAACCTGTATCTGTTGGTCCCCTTGCGAGCACCTAGGCATTTAGTCACTGTCTGAGAAGGTTGTCATCTCTCAAAAAGACTCCATTTTACACATTACAAAGAGCTCAGTGAATCACATTATGGATTTAAAGTTTTATAAAGCAAAACTGCCATGAGTCACCATCATGAAAAGATTTCTTGGTTACTGAGAAGTTTCTATCAGCTTTCACAGTTTTGATACTAGAAGGACATTTGAAACTTTGAAAAGCTGTGGTGACCAGTGGATCTTCATGTAACTGCAAACACAATCCATGTTTGTGGTATAAATGTTTTTTTTTTTCCCCTATTGCACAAAGTGAGCATTACTTTGTCCCTGAAGTGAGAGAGGAGAGAGATCACTCCAAATCCTTCAATCCTGTCTGCTCAGCTTTGTATTCCCTCTACCTCTGCGTCGCCTCACCATCTAATTGACTTCTGACCTCATTCCTTGTAGAAACCCCAAGCTAATCATGCCCTTAGCACCAGTCCCTTTCTCATCACTCCAGCATTTTCTAAATCTCCTGTGCATTTATATGGGGTAGTTTGCAAAAATAAAATGCATTGCAGCAAATTATGTCCCCCAACTCTGACCCTTCTCAGAACTTCCCCCATCTTAATCACACCAGAATCTCCTGCCACTCCCTTCCCTCTTAGCTTTAGCTCCTTCTGCCTTGTCACCAGAGGATTGCTGAAGACAGGGAGACCCATGGGAATGAATTACAGTTGGATATGTGAAAATCTACTTGGGATTCAAGGGAAATGTAAGCAGGATGCTAAACACTTCGGTTTCTATGAGATCAGACAGCTGGCACCGCCATTTACCTTGATGCTCAGAGACACAGTACCCTTTCTCTGTGTTTGCTCTGTGCAGCCCTAGGTTTTAAAATGGATTAAACCAAACAATAATGTAGCTATTGCGGCATGAAAACAAATGAGGAAATAAAAGTAATTTCTTCTTCTACTGCTTTACACAAAGGATTGAATAAAACTAAATTTAACTACTGCACAGGCCTAGGAAGCTGATTTTTGAGCCAACCCATTCCAGATTTCCACTAATTTTTGTGATTCCAGTCTTAAATGCTGGAGGTCAGCAATGCTCATTGCCCCAGTGACATAGGGACTTGTTACATGGCAGACATGAGTACTGGGATACACGTCTCAGAAAAGTGGATAAACTGTGAATCTAGCCTGCAGGCCTAAATATTTCTAACCACCTGACTCACGGTGCAAATCAGAAAGAAGTGAAAGTTCTTATGTCTATGCTATCAAGAAGACAAAACGAGAAAACGAGTGCCTTGTGAAAATATGCCCCAAACAGTAAAGTATTTAACCAGCCATGTAAAGGAACTCTTACAAACTTTAAAATCCACAAGAATAATGGCCTGTATCAGAACAAGGCTCACTGAGTGTAGTCAAAAGCATGAACAGCAAATGAAGAGCGGGTTATAAATCAACCAGAAGACACTGGCAAGCACTGTGACATACAACCTCCAGCAATCTCACTTTACTTATTGATGAGAGAGAGATTTTTCTTTTTCTTTTGTCTTTCACACAGAAAATAGATGGATGCTAAGGGCTCTTTCTCTTTTAGAGCCCATTAAGAGTATTATTCTCAATACATGATTCATAAAATGATCAGTGTGTAACACAGCATTAGCAGGCACCTGTTACAACAACTTTTGACTAACAGTCTTCCTTCCTAGATAGAAGAATACTACTCTGGTATGCTTACGCGACCTGCAAGTACTGCAAGTATATACTAGGCCTCAGAAGCCCCAAGGCCACTGCAGCAGCCAGTGAGTGCTGGGGCGGGTGGGAGCAGACAGAGGATGGGGCCTGGCAGGGGTCTCCTCCATGGTCCCTCTCCACCCACTTACCAGCACAGAGTCCAGGTCCAGCTCCCTGTGGCAGCAAGCAGCAACTGCCCAAATCTCCAAAGCTCTCTGAACCTTTTCCAAATCAATTCGAAGAACTTTGAATCAATTTGGACCTTGTAATTGGTCTCCTTATTCAATTCAGATTCAAAGATTCGGCTGCCGAATCAGGCCTCGATGCTTCACACTGCCCTAGTACATACAGGGACTCTGGATTCTTATCCCATTACCTGGATTAGCTTTTGTGACTACTTTGTTCCTATGGGTTCTTTGTGTGTATGCCTCTCCCAGCACTGTCAATCTCCCCCTTTTCCCCTCCCCCTCTCTCCTCTTTTCCCACCTTTGTATTCAAAATTACTCGCTCCACTTTATACACTACTTTATATTGTCCTTTCACAGCATCTGATGAAGTGAACTCAAATTCACGAAAACTTGTATTCTATAAATCTTATTTAGTTAGTCTATAAGGTGCATATCTACCCTGCCTTCTGCCTGAAAAGGGCAGGGTCTGTCATTCTTGCACTTTAGTGTGAATGCATTTTGCAGGTGAAAACCAAAGGCAGTTCCCAGTCCCTTGATCAAGCTTCAAATTCTGGAAGAATCAGTCTGCATTATTCACACAATGTCATTATTTCTTTTGCACTTTTGTTCCCAGAAAGCGAAATGATCCTTTTAATCAGAAAATATGGTTTCTAACTTATGAGAAAAGTGGGAAAAAGCTAAAAAAAATTCCTTTTTCTGATTTATAGATTTTACTGCCTATGGGCTTGTGCTGCAGCTCCAGGCACTTCGCCACATACATTTATATACACAGTGAAATGCACATCAGTGCTGAGAAAATGACAGCAGTGCACTTTGGAACTAAAACACATTGAAGGTGTTTTAGCTCAAAAGTGCACTGCCACCATTTTCTCAACGCTGATGCAAATTTTACCATTTATACAAATGCATGAGACACAGCATCAGAGATCCAGCATGTTGGAAAAGACAAATGTATGTGTATAAATTCCCTATATTATCTTTACTAATACATTGTAATAACTTGGCTCTAAAAAGACCAAAGAGGCAAAGCCCAGACATTCACATAAATTTGCTTGGTGACTTGTCTCCTCCAGGATGACTGAGTGACACGATTCCATAGAGCAGTCTAGGATTCTATGGGAATAGAGAGACCATAGAGCTATATGGTCACCAAGATGGAGACTGCCTTCCTTAATGCTAGAAGAGAGTAATCCCACTCTTGTTTATTATATTTCCACTTTTTGAATTAGGAGTCCTCCCTCCAAACACCTTCCCTTCTAATCCTTTCCTCACCAAGGGGCTGAGGACTCCATTTCGCAAGCTTCCTAGCTCTGCTGGTTCAGAAAGACAGAAAAATACAAGATGTGCAATCAAACTTGGATCTCTAATATGCTGTTATCGAGCAGCACTAGGCCAGTCTGTTCCCTGCATCTGCATTTTCTTTCATATGTAACTAAATATGGTAATAGTTAATTTTTTCAACATTTTAAAGGAAAAATCACCTCATTATGAAGAAGATAGGAAAAATCCATTCACTTCCCTACAACCCCCAGCATCACTTCGGTGTCTTTTTTTTTTCTTCCAACCACCATGATTAAAATGATACTCCTCAGTCTAGATAAGCCTGTGGCAATGGCTATGGAGATAGTGTTGAAGAGGTCTTTTCCATTATATTTCTGATCAATTTTCAATCTTGCCAGATGCTATTGCCATGAGTCATCTTTAACTGTAGGCAATTCATGCTCTTGCATGCTTTTGGAGGATAAAAGCTTGTGAAGGATTCACTCACAACTTTCATGCTGAGACTTCCCTATTCTGAGAAATACTTGTATCTTGTTTTGGTTCTTATTTTTGCCCCAGGTTTTCTTTATAATCACAAGTAAACACCCCACACATCTTCCTGGCTACGTGACCAGCTCTGAACCCTCTTCAGTACTCAGACACACAAAGAATTATTTATGGTGAAGGCTACCTGCTTTCAGCTAAACCCATCAACTATTTCAGTTTTCAAATAGCAGGAAATTTTAGTTAAAGAAAACACTGTTGTGTGGCAAAAGAGAAGCAGAAATCACATCTCACAGGCATGGGTGATTTTATTTTGTCCACAGAGAATTCTTTCATGGAATTAAAGAAGCCAATGGATGACAAGAACATCTTTGCCATTTTAGTCTGGGAAGCAAAACTTGTCTGATAAATAAGAGTGAATCATTCTAAATTCATTTCATGTAATCATTTATTTTTTTAAACAGCCACTGTATCTGGCTGCAAGGCACACAGCAAGACACAAAAGGGAAAGGCAACTCAGGAGCTCTACCGGTCCAGTTCATATGTCTGCAAAGCCCACACAGCTCCCATTGAAACCAACAAGATCTGAGGGATTCTGCTATTTGAAAAAGCCCAAACAAGGGGACAGAGCCAATCCAGGCCCAGCAGGGTATAAAAGGAGACTCCCTGAGCAACCAGGGAGTGAGCGAACAGGGAGACCAAACAGGGCAGTTTGCAAGCAGTTCACTGGGAGCAAGAGGAGGAAGGGGAAGAGAAAGAGGAGCCAGGCACTGGGCTAACTAACTTAGTGAGAAGGGCTTTAAACTAGGATCACCAGGATCACCAGGGTGTGGAAACCAAAGCCCTAAAGTGGGGAAGCCGGCAACCTAGAGGAAGCACAAGCAGGAGAGGGCAACAGGGGAGGCCTTTGCATTCTTCCTGGGAAAGTAGGCCAATCGGCTAGTTACCTCAAGTGTCAGTACATGAATGTAAGGAGTCTGGGAAACAAGTAGGGAGAACTGGAAGTACCCGCATAGTCATGGAACAATGATGTGATTGGAATAACAGAGACTTGGTGAGATAGCTTGCGTGACAGGAGTACTGTCATGGATAGTCACAAACTGGTCAGGAAGAAAAGAAAAGAACTTCCTGGAAAACAGAACTGTCACTGTGTGTGCAATAGGCCAGTATGTCCTGAAATTTAGTCAATCAAAAGAGACTAGAAGTTATTAGATGCCGGGGAAGGAAAAGAAGTGCAGCCCTCTTATCTTTTAGCTCAATAACCTCATGATTAGAGCATTTGCCCAGGGAGCAGGAAAGCTAAGCTCTAGCCTCTGTCTTATCCAGAAGGGATTTGAACTGTAACTTCTGCTTTGCTGTGAAGTGCTTTAATCACCAGACGATGGAGTAGGCATTATTCAGACACTTCTTCAACCCTTCTCTTGAAAATAGCCCTAGGTCAACTAAGAGATGAAGCTCTGTGAGGCGTGGAGGAGTGTGTGCCACACTGAAGCACTGCCCTGGAAGAGAGGGATCCCTAGGTTCTAGCTTGGGCTGCTTCAATGAAGCAGAAACTTCATTCTGCTGTTTATCCAGTTTATCCGATGAATATTAAACATAAGGCACAGTGGGCCCCTACGCCTTCCTCTCCTCTGTTCCACCAGGTAGGTGTACAGAGCAATTCTGTAGAAGGAAGTTGAATGCCAAAATGTGCATAAATGCCAAAAACAGCAGTTAGTCAACTACATATGTGCCACTTAGACTCCTGGCAGACATTATTTCCATCAAGCAACACATAATATTATTTGATGGAAATCAATCAAGCCATGTGACCTGACTTGCATTCACAAGGCTGTCATGACCCAAAGGTCTGATTTTTTTTTGTGTGTGCTTCGGCACTCGAATTATCCCCGTGGGTTTACAGCTTCATTGCACGGAGGAGTTCTGCTGCGCAGAGAACCCGCGTGCAAAGGAGTGTTCCCGCCACTTTGCAGCGATCTTTGCAGGGTGCATTTCCCTTTGCAACACAGAAATGCACGGTGCAAAGATTTCCCGCTCGTCGTATGCAAATTCGTGCCCCGCAATTGGCTAGTGCTAAATTATTCACACATGGCGGCTAGCGATTGGCCTGCTAGCCATATAAGAGGCTTGAGCAGTTTCCGCCCAAGCCGAAGAGGTCTCCGCATCCATCTCGTGGGGACTCTGGGTGTGTGCGCCAGGGTAATAGAAACCCTGTGTGTCGCTCAGAGGAGTTTGGCGGCCTGATCCACCACCCACCTCTTCCCGTCTTCGAACGGAGCCTACTATAAGACATAACAATGAGTTTAATGCACGCTTGTCCTGGACATCCGGAGTTCTGTCTGCGTGGAGCCTAGCAAGCTCCACGTGATTGTTCGTGTTCTGTCTGCGTGGAGCCTTGCAACCTCCACGTGTGTTCGTGTTTTCTGTTGTAACCGCAACTCAAGCAAGTTCTCAGCCTACACCACAACCATCTCGGTGTAAGTAAAACAATCTTAAAATCAACCGTTACGTGTCTGTGCCTAATTCTAGCTCGGCGACCCCCCTCTCCAACCCGGCCTGCTGGCCACAGCCCACGTGCAGAGCAACGAAAAGGGCCCGGGGTCTGACCCGGCCCGCACAAAGGCAAGCTATGCAGAAGAGAATGTGCTTTGCCAGCACTTGCCATCAGGGGGAGCTGGACAGCTGCTGGCAGGGGCTGCCAGCCTTCTTCCCAACCCTTCAGCTGTACTGCTAATGAGAAGTGAGCTCTGAGCTCCCCCTGGGTGAAGGGGCTGCTCCCCTAACCCTTTGCAGAGTAGGGGAGACCTGTGTAAATGACAGGGAATAGAGGCAGAACTGGTGGGGCTCCAACTTTCCCCAAACACCTTATAAGATATTTTTGTGCATGTGCTTTTTTTCTCCCCATCTTGTCCTCACCAGCAGCTTTCCAAACAAATTCCCTCCCCCACTCTAAGATTACTATTGTGTGCGAGTAAAGCATGTCACTATGAATATCTGTTTACACTCTGCTTCTCTCAATGAAGTGCTAATGGCACCTTAAAGAAGCAGATTCAAAGGCTGGTTGGGGAAATGGAGGAGGGACGTTGAATCATGACATCTACTGCTGAGGCACTCTCATGACCTGCATCCCTCAATTTGAGGATGTCTGCCAAGGCTCTTTGATGGGTCTTGAAGTGACCTAGGAGTCCAAACCATTCTCTCTTCTCTGCTTTGAGGGTACAACACTTTACCTCAAAACAGGCTGCCACCTGGATGAGATTTGGTCAGCAGCCAGCACCACCCAGCTCTTGATGTTGACATCCATTTTTTTGAGGTATGTCTTCAAGGTGTAAAATTTCCTCTTGACACCATGAGATCTCAGACCGTTACTAAGTTGGGAATAGAACACTTGTTTTGAGTGTCAGGAGTCAGGCATCCTCATACAATGTCCTCTCAAGCACCAACTCAATGCTGGCTTTTGTGCAGCAATCTTTCCATTTGATGTGGAGGATTTTCCAGAGGCACTGTTGGTGATATCTCTCCAAGCTCTTGAGATGATGATGATAAATGACTCAGAGAAGAGTGAGAATGATCACAGCATTGTAGACCTGGATCTTAGCATCTTTCCAGAGATCGTGATGAATAAAGACATGGAAGCAATTTCCAAAAGAAGGCACTTGGGTACTGGATCCTGTGCTGCATCTCCTCATCAATGTTTGCTCCCTGAGGTGGCTACCAAGATGTTCAGCTAATTCCAGGGTCTTTCCCTTTATGGTAATTTGGAGAGGGTGGGTCACATTCATAACCCAGGGCAGGCTGACAGAGACCACTTTAGTCTTCTTGATGTTGAGAGAGAGGCCAAAAGTTCAGTAGGCTTCTCCAAAAAGATCCAGAGTGTTCTGGAGGTTTTCCTCAGTGTGCACAAGGTTGGCACAGTTGTTAGCATATTGAAGGTCAAGGATGGTTGTTTTGAGCACTTTGGTCTTTGACCAAAGCAGCAGCACAGCTCAGCATGAGTCACACAGGACACACACCCAAGTGACATTCTTGCATGATCTGGCCCCTTGAAAGCACTATACAGCCATGTCATAACACTCGTGCACAGCTTCAAAGCATTTTAAAAATGGCTGATCACACAAAAAAGTAACCCTCATTCTATCAAATAATAAACAAAGGCGCTCTAAATTAGAGCACCTTAAGGAACTTGTATACAGTTCCCTACCAGGGTTACTTGTCATGTCCCTGGTCTGCCACAGAGAGGAGGCAGAGAGTCTCCTCCCTGTGCAGCCAAGGAAGGAAGGGGAAAGTGCAACCATCAGGGTGGGGGAGCCCTGGACAGCACCACCACCCCAAAGGAGAGGGTCCTCAGTGTCCAATGGCACCACTTTGGGGGTCCAGCCCCACAAAAAGCCCCCCTACATGGGAGATTTCCTGGCAACCCAGCCAGCTGCTGCTGTCTCCAAGAGAAAGGGGGAGCAAGGCCGGAGGAGCAGCCAGCAGTGCAGCTGTCAGGGGCAGGGGGACTCTGGCCAACACCCCTACCCCAAGGGAGAGGGTCCCCAGTGCCTGACAGCACCACTCAGGGGGTCCACCCCTTTGAGTGAGCCCCCTACATGAGGGAATCCCTGGCAAACCAGCCATCCTGGCTGATAGTCTTCTAGAGCAGGTTGCAGCTCCCCCTGCCTTCTAGCCTCAGCCAGTACATGGCGGCTCAAAGCCCACACCACCAAACACTGAACATCTGTTTACTTTCAATGGTACTGTGATTTTAAGCACTTTGCGTAAAGCACTTATCGTTACAGTGTGATTGATAACTTCTGTAAGCACCCAGAGCACCCCCTTGCAGGAAGGGAGAGTAGAGAGGGAGTAGTCCACCTTGGCATGCTAAAGGACCTGACCAAATATTATCACCCTATTACCACACTGAAATTAAAGCACAAGACAAATGAGCTGCAAAAATACTCTACATTTTACAAGTAACATCTCTGTGGCTGGATGACCTTTTTGTAACTCATTATTGGGTGATATATTACTTGAAAATGTGGTCTTTTACAATATATTATGCCACTAATACATTAATTGCACTTCAAATGCCTTAGGCACATAGAGTGAAATAGGATTTAGGTGCTAATGGCTACCAAATCTCCACTGAAGGTCAGTGGGACTTGACTCCTCAGGCATGTTTGAAAAAATTATCCTAGTCATCTAATCCTATACCCTGCTCGGAAAAGAATCATCCCTAAGTAAACCATCCCAACCACATGTCTGTCTAACCTGCTCTTGAAAACTTCAAAGGATGCAGATTCAAAAATTTCTGTGGGTAGCATAGTCCAATGCTTGATCACTCTCAGAGTCAGAAAAATCCTCCTGAGCTCCACCCTAAATTTCCCCTGCTGCAGCTTGAGGCCATCACTCCTAGTGCTTTCACTTCAGGCCATACACAGAGGTGTCTCTCTGGGAGTGGGTCTTTTGTTGAAATATTGCAAAAGTAACATTTGAAATTAAAATTTAACCAATCAAATTTTTCTCCTTGGCACCAAGAAGTCCAAGAAGCTCCGTGTTGGTTCTCTGTTGGTTCCTGTTGGTTTAGTTTATTTATTATATTATTGTTTGCTAAAAATTGCTACAAGAAAGCCTTTTTGAATGTGTCAAACATGTCTATAATACAGGAATCTTCTGCCTAATTTATCTCAAAATGCATCAAAAAAAATTCCACCCTGGTCTCTGATCTAAGCTGTAAGTTTTGATTTAGCATGGATTTTAAAAGATGAAACTGAAAAAAAACAGAAATCAATGCAAAAGCTTAACTAGAAAACATCGTCTGCTATGCCGTAACAGTTTTGTAGGACATGCTAGTTGCTCATTTTAAAACTTTTCACTGTAAAAAGCCAGAAACCTCTACTGTATATAGTGCTAGTAGAATTTGGTGCCATTAGCATTTTACAGCAGTGATTTTAAAACTATTTCACAGAACAGATATTCTAAGTGAATAGATTTTCTCAGGACTTCCTTCCATCTCATTTGTCACCTTATAAGGCATCTCTTCCTTTTTGCAGTGTGGCACATCCCTCTTGCAAGTATTGGAATTGCTCACATGGAAAAAGCAAAGTGTTTAAGGTAGAATCTTCAAAAGCACTCAGCATTGACCTTACTCTACCTCTTTGAAGTCAATAAAATTCCCATTATTTAGTCCAGCACAAGTGCTTTTGCAAATATCACCCTAAATGTATTTGTAGAGTGATTTAACAGCTGGAACAAGCAGCATATGGCTAGCTAACAGCTAACCATCAAGGGCTGAAATAATTATATGTTTTCTGAGACCAGGTATCAAAACTTTTATTTAATTTAGAACTAATTTAAAGCAAAACCTTTGCAAAGCAGTATTACTCTGTAGTTTTGATCCACATTGGAGTGGCAATAATATTTTTTTCCTCCACGCTTCAGGATTTACACTGACACTTCAGACATAGGACTGTATAAGTAATGTGGCCTACATAACATGCTTCATCAATGACAGTAGTTCTTACTTTTTTCTTCCTTTTCTAATCTGTCACCATGACAAGATTTAACATGCATTTTACAAAATTCATGTTGAGGATTATGGCTGCATTTTCAAGGGATGGATTATTTAGCAAAAAGACTTTTTTATAGGCTGTATTTTACTCCAAAAGAGTTCAGGAGATCCAAACAAAACAGGAAATCCCTAACTCCTGCTGTTTCATATATTGTCAAGCATTTTTTACTCAGATCTAAGCCACACAAAACAGGAGGTTTTGTAAATTGGAGATGATAGAATATTCTTGTCTGAGAGTTGATTTCAAAAGTATATATTTTGTCCAGGAAAGATTGGATTTGATGCTGTGAGAAATGTATTTAATGACCACAAAATACAATGGTTAGATATAAAAGCATAGATGCTTCTATAAACCAATAACTTGAGTGCCATGTGCTTTCATATTTCCCTCTAATAACTAAATGTGGTTAGTAAAGAAAATAAAGCTTGTTTTTCTTCCCCAAATTTCCCTCATAAGAATGTAATGATATTGTATGTCCAAAGTTTTATGGTCCTTTTTGTCATGACCCTACTCTATCAGTTAAGAGAATTTGTGCATAAGTGAGTTACAAACCAAAATCATTTTATGGATTTTTTTTCCATTTCTGCTACAAATACTTTGTTAAATAATTCAAATATTTATGGCAGCTATATAAAACCATAATGCACCCCCCACACTTGCATCCTTTTCGGTGAAAAAGGGATGTTACCATTTCCCTTTTAAAAAGTATTAAATGAAAACCATCCAGCCTTTTGTAACAGAGTATTTTTTTTCCTACACATCAAATGAACACATATAGTACAACTCTTTGAGATGAATGCTAGGTGCAAGAATAACCCAGTTACAAATATAGAGCATCTGACAGGTAAAATGCAATTGTTTTTACTAAGGTTTGATATGTGTAACAGCTGCAAAGTCAGTTCTATCTGTGTCTTAAAGATTATCAGGGAAGCCAAAAGGATTCAGTCACAAGCATGGAAACCAGACAACTATAGCAACTTAAATGATGACTAGGGCAAGGAAGTAGTGAGGATGTGTGAGAGAATGCCCATGATAGAGAGCAGGCATGCTGAGGTTATGAATGAAAAAATGGCTGTTCACAGGAACAATCTAGCTCGTAGTCAAAGGATCCAGAGGAGAAATTGGGAACATGAGTGGAAGAGAGTCTAAGCATGCAGGAGACACTGGGGAAATTACGCAGTCTATGGTATAATGACCCTAGGCCTTTCCTGCTGGGCATAGGTAAAACAATACATGCAGTGATCAGCCACAATAGATCTCTTATTACAAAGCTCAAACAAAAATCCTTGGTATAGTTGCTCAATCCCACTGAGTCCTTTAAAACTCAAAGGACCTCCCAGTGCAGGGAGCCTTCATTTACATGACTTCTTACCCAAGCACCATCCTGTCCAAACACCCACCCATGGCAAACTCACTCAGCTTCCAGCAAACACCCCACCCCCATGATCACATCCACCTCCTTACCTGGAAAAGTCTTCCATCACAGTGCCAGAGCCTGGGCCAAAGTGTTTAAGTCTTCCCCCTTCCAGGTCCATGTTGTATTAAAAGAAAATGAATAAGAAAAACTTGAGTTAAATAGATTCCAGGGAGAACTGCTGCCATTCCAGGCAGAGGCTGCCACTGGGGGATCTGTAAGGGACAGAGGGCAAAACCTTGAACAAAGCTCAGTGCTACGAGAAGTCAAAATAGAAGGTGCACAGAGCTGTATGTAGATCATCCATGGAAGGCACCATCTCCATTTAGGGATACACAGTTCTCACTTTCAGGTGTTTACAGTTGCAACACTTTTGTTGTTGTGTAGCATAAATGGCTTCCAAAGGGTCAGTTACTTAACCCCAAGGGGTAGGTGCTATTGCAGCTATTGGGCAACTAGTTGCAATCCTATTCCAACCTACATGGAAAACTGTTAATACAAGAAACGGTTGGATCCTACTCCTCACTGCTTTTTTGTGAGTCATAATGCTAAAATGGTGTGTTATAAATGTAGGTGCATTCATAGATTGCCAGCGACTCAAACAGGGTGGATTAGGATTGTTTTGAGGAGCCTAAATCCACTTAAGTGCCTAATACACGAAAGAGAATCTGGCCCCAAATGCTTGACAGGAGGGACTGAGACACATACTCTGGCTGAAGTTAATGAGAGATGGGGATGACTGGAAGATCTCAGTACCAGGCAGATTCATCTCCTATCCAAGTATTGATCTCCCCAATCCTAAATCAGTACCTCCCTCCATGTGGGGGCAGGTATTAAGATTAATTTACTGCTAGCATGCTTTCAATTAAACGCTATGCTGGACACTGCATTCATACAGTGTACTGTTGAGGATTGAAAGGTGTAATATTTAAAAAATGTCCTGATGGGGCAGATGGAATCCACACATTGAGCAATAATACCAGACTCATAGATTTGTAAGTTGATATCTGATGCCATACGAAAGAGAGAGAGAGTGAGCCACCAGTATTATGACATTACTCCCATAAAAATATTGGGAGTGGGGATCAATAGTGTGTTGTAACAGGGCCCAGCCCTGTTACAACGGGGCTCAGGGGAGTCTGAACAGCCCCACACCCCAGAAGCACCTCTGCACACCCACCCCAGACCTGGAGAGCTCACTGGAGGCTGGGGAACCAGGTTCTGGGACGTAGTGAGCCCTGCAGCAAGGGAGCTGACACAGGTGTGGGGAGTGAGAGAGGATTTGCCAGTGAGCCCAGAGTGGGAAGGATGAAAGACACTGAAAGCAGCCTCAAGGGGCTGTACCTGGCCAGGGAGCAGGCTGCCTGGAGCTTGGAGCTGCCAGGGGTTAAGCAGCCACCAGGAGAGCGTGGAGCAGGGCTCTTCCTTCCTTTCTTCCACCATTTGCTTTGTTGCACAAGCCTGCAGGCTCTGCAAAGCCTCTGAAAGATAAGAGGCAGCCAGGGGGTGAACTGTTAACTTATTTAACTTCCTTTGTTTATTTTTCATTGCTAACAAGTCTGGGGTGGCCTCCGGGTATTATCCACTAGCCTGGTTGCAGCAGAGGCAACAGCCCTGAACAGTGGGTCCTTGGCCAAAGCCAGCAGCAAAAGTAAAAGTGGTCAGTTCAACTAGCTTAACCAAACACACCCTGCAGTGATCTGCCCAGACTCTGCCCATAGCAGCCCATATGCATAGACAGGAGATGAACAATCAGGAAAAAAACCCTGCATGTGCCACCAAGACAACAAACTAAATTCAGCTTCTTCCCTCCCTAACTGTCTCACAAACACAGACATAATGAGACAGGTTCTACTCCCCTTACACCAGGAGGAGTCAGGAGTAACTTCAATGAAGTCCCTGGGTCAGCTATACATTGCATAGTTCTGCTGATTACAACGGGTCATGCTGATTTACCCCTGCCTGAAGAGCTGCCAGAATGGAATAAAACAGGTAATAAAATCAGCAGCTAAGAGAATTAAGATCCATTAGATGCTCTGTTCTCTCTGGGTACATTCAGAACAACTGTGAATGCAAAAGAAAGATACCTGCGAGCATCACAAAAAGAACTACGTTCTTTTGAGGTTCCCCAGGAATTAAACTAATAAATTCTGTTTAAATTATTTGCTTGGGGGCATCTCTTCTGAGCTAAGAAGCTAGATAGTATCCACACCTTTGAAAAAGCTAATGGTATGCAGATAGGCTTTTTAATTACTTTAAGCTCTAATTCTATGATTAAAGGATTGCCAGTATGCCATCTCCCAGTAGACATTAAACATTCTGAAGTCTTGTTCTACTAATAAACATTATACTGAAATAGCAATTACTGCAAACATAGGATCATAGGAAAGTAGGGCTGGAGGGGACCTTACAAGGTCATGAAGTCTAGTCCCCTGCTCAAGGCAGAATCATCCCCAACTAAACTGTCCCAGCCAATTGTCCATCTAACCTCCTCTTGAACATTTCCAGGGACAAAAAGTCCAGAAATTCTATATATATCCTGTTCTAATTCTTGACCATCCTTATAGCCAGAAAGTTTCTCCTAATCTCCAAACTAAATTTCCTCTGCTGCAACTTGAAGCCATTGCTCCCAGTCCTGCCCCCTACAGTCACAAAGAAAACCCCATCTCCATCCTCTCTGTAATAGTCCTATAAGTATTTGAAGACCATTATTGAACCCAATCCTCAGTCTTCTCTTATCCAAACTAAATAACCCTAATATTTTCAGCCTCTCCTTATAAGTCATGATTCCCAGGTCTCTAATCATTTTTGATACTCTCTGCTGAACTCTTTCCAATCAGTCCAGATCCTTTTGGGCCTCACACTTCAATATTGAAGTGTGAGGCCCAAAACTGGCCATAATACTCCAGGTGAGGCCTCATCAGTGCTGAAGAGCAGCAGAATCACTTCCTTTGATTTGCAAGTAACGCTCCTGTTGATGATGTTGAATACATTGTTGGATCATATTTAGCGTATGGTCCACTGTAACCCTGAAGTCTACCTAGGCATTAACCCAACCTGTAGTTGTGCCTTCAGTTATTCTGTTCCAAATGCAGGACTTCACACTTGTCTTTGTTGAATTTCATCTGGCTGATTGAGGACCATTTTTTTATTTTATCCAAGTCATTCTGGTTTCTAGCCCTACCTTTCAGAGTGTCTGCAACTCCACCCAACTTGGTGTGATGTGTATATTTGCTAAGCTTGCACTCAATCCCATTGTCCAAATCATTCATGAAGTTGTTCAACGATAATCGGACCCAGGACAGACCCCTGGGGAACCCCACTCAATACCTCTTCTCAACTGGATATTGAGCCATTAATGACTACTTTTTTTAGCACAACAGTCTAACCAGTTAAGTATCAATCTTACACTACTTTTGTCTAGTCTATACTTCCCTACCTTGCTAGTGAGAATACTGTGAAAGACAGTGTCAAAAGCTGTGCTGAAGACAAGTGTATATCGCATCCACTGCTCTTCTCCCCTGACCCAGAGCCCGTCACACGTTACCACAAAAGGAAATCAGGTTGGTCAGGCATGATTTTTTCTTGGTGAACCCATCCTGGCTGTTCCTAATCACCAGAGATCTGGGTTTTCCATTTCCCATGGAATAACAAAGCAAACCATGAATTTTACCTTTAACCAGAGGCAAACAGAGATTTCTCTTTTACCAGAGAAAAGCATGGATTTTGCTGTTTTGCAATGAGCTCCCTACAGGCTGGCAGTGTTCCAGTCTGAAGGGAGCTGGGAAGGGGTGGGAGCAAGGCAGTGAGACAGGGGGTGTCACACATGGCCCCAGGCAGCCAGCAGAGCACCTCCAGCAAGTAAATGGGGGAGAGGGGAATTGAGACCCCTGTATGGAGGGAGGGAGCTGGGAAGGGCTGGGGCTGCTACCTAGCTGGGCAGCGCTTGGGGCTTGGGGCCCGAGGTCACAAGGCGCAGCTGCAGGGCCCCAGGGGGGAGCAGAACAGAGCCAATGGTGACTTGTCTAGGGGAGGGCCAGATCCCCACTGCTGCACACACTCCTAGTGGGCAGGAGGGACCCACACCCCCCAGATCTGTGAATGGGGCAGATGCAAGCTGTGGGCTCATGCACCCGCCCTGCTTCCCTCCCCTGTGGCCTCTGCAGCCCAGTGGGCATGACCCAGCCTGGCAAGGAAATGTGGAGCCACACAGATAAGCTGCTTGCCTCTGTGAGCTCCACACTGCTCTGGCAACGTGCCTCCTGCATGTGGGGCTGCAGTGACAACAGCAGTGCAGGGCTGCGCCCCTCAAAGCAGCAGCACGTGCAGGGGACACATCACCAGGGCAGCACGGAGCTCACAGCAGGGAGCAGCTTCTCCACATGGCCTCGCTCTTTCCTACCATGCCAGGTCATGTCCACTGGGCTGTGAAGGCCCTGGGGGAGGGCAGCATGGCAGGAGCTTAAGCCTGCAGCCTACTGCTGCCCCACACACAGATCTGGGGGAGGGGGTGCAGATACCCTCTTCCCCCTCAGGAGTGCAAGCAGCAGCTGGGAATGGGGCAGGGGGCTGTGGACCCAGGTCTATAATCCTGTATCTGGGGGCCTTCTCCTGCAGGGTTGGGGGAGCAGGAGTTGTGGGTGGTGGGGTGAAAGCACCAGGAAAGCTGGGGGGCGGGGTGGGGAGAAAGGACGAGCAGGGCCTAGGGGACTGTGGGGAGCCTTTAATTTTAATCACAGATTTTGTTGGGGGGGTTGGGAGAATTTGCGATTTTATATCAGGGAAAACCAGTAGACCTGTGTGAGTAGGCAGATATTCGATTCAGCTTCGGATCTAGCTGCTTCAGATGGCAGCAATCCAATCTGGAGCTCCAGATCAGTTTACCGATTTGATTTGGCTGAAGCGGCTCCAAAGCTTCGGAGATGCCTTGGAGATCCAGCCATAGGGTATAATGGGGGATCAATGAAATATCTACAACTTTGTTGTTTCTTGTCTGATTTGGGTGATCCTCTGCTGACAGCATGAAGCCTGACAAGTTCCAAGAAGATAGGTGCAGGGGTTTGTGGGGAACTGCATCCCAAATTTGTGAAAGCAAAACTCACGTCATATGTATGTGTTACATGACAGGAGGGTGAAAACTGCAGGAGTAGTGGCCCCTACTCAGGCCACAAAGCCTGCCAAGTTTCAAGAAGATAGGTGCAGGGGTTTAGGAGGAACTGTAACTCAGGCTCCTGACAGGCAAAACTCGTGGCATAGATGACCGTGTGTGTGTTAAGGCACAGCGGGATGAAAACTGCAGGGGTGGTGGCCCCTGCTCAGGTCACGAAGCCTGCCAGCTGTGTGTGTGTCTCACTGGTGGAGTCTGGCTTCTGGAGCCCTCCACCTCTGGCTTCTAAGAGGCAAAACTCGTGATGTGGGTGGGTGCTTGTGCGACTGTGTCTGTCTTGGGGCACAGGGGCGTGAAATCTACTGCAGGCCTGGGTGCTGGGCCCTGCCAGGCCATGAAGCCTCCCAGCTTTGTGTATGTCTTGCTGGGGGAGTCTGGCTTCTGGGGCCCTGCTTGTAGCAGTAGTGGTGGTGGCACCATCACCGGCAGCCCTGTCCCCCTCCAAGGCATCCCTCACTATTAGGTGCAGCCTATGTGCCACACAGTGGATGCCAACAAAGTTGGCATCATGGACAGCCTTCACTATATTGGTCCCATTGTTGGTAACCATGAACGCACAGGTGAGCTCGGCCTGCCCAACAAGTCACCCCTGCATGCAGTTCACGGCCCCATGATCTCCCTTGCCATGGATGATCTCCCTTGCTGTGTGGGACTCATCCAGCACCTTGACTTGCAGTAGAGCCCACCGACAGCCTGACTGATTGCACCAGTGCCCTGTGAGGGAGAGGTAGGCGTGATCACCACCCCAGCTGCTCCAAGTGTCAGAGGTGAAGTGCACGGCTACCTGTGGCCCTGCCTTGTGCAGCTCCTCTTCAAGTACTCTCGGCATGCCTCACACAGGAAGGGTACCACCATCCTGCTAAAGGTGGTGCATGTGGGCACTTGGTAAGATGGCGCCAGAAGTGGTATGAACTGCCTGAACCCTGGTCACTCAACTAGGGAGAAGGGCTGGCTATCCAAAGCAAACATCTCCCCAATGCTCTGAGTGATCTCACTCACCTTGGGAACGCAGCCCTCCTTTCTGTCCACCTTTTCCCCACTGGTCCAGGGTGGCCTGCCTCTGTTTTGGAGGGAAGGGGACTTTGGAGTGAGCGGGGGACTTCCCTTTCAGCACGCTTGCACTGGTACCAGGCTGAATAGGAAGAAGGACAAGGGGGTGCTGCCTCCTCAGATGCATCAGCATCGCCGTAGTGGAAAAGTGTCTCACATCCTTGCCACATCTCATGTACCTTCGGCAGTGCTGGCAGATGGCAAACCTGGGATCATCTGCCAGCTCAAAATGCTCCCACACTACACTACTCCACCACTTCTGGGTTAAGGGTGAGGATCCTGCCTTATCCCACTCCTCAGCAGGCTGAGGCTCAACAACAGAAAGAGCTGCTGCAGCTGAGCCACTTGCCTCCACAACCTCAGCCTCCTCCAAGGTGCTGCTTTCTGGAGGAGATCTGGGTTTAGGGGAAATTTGAGGGGTATGGAGCACAAACTCTGATCCCTCCTCAGTCCCCAGAATTGCTTGAGCCAGCACCCTCAGCATCCCTGGTTCCAGCTCCAGCTCCTCCTCTGGCAGCGGGAGGCTCATGCAGAGAGATGACATTGGGGTGGAGGAGACAATGATTCCATTGCTGGTGCCTACTTCTGGATTGAGGGGAGGTGGTGCAGGTGCAAGGACATCAGGGGCAGACACTGCTCCCACCTCCTGGCTTCCACTGGCAGCACTGATGTCATGGCTGCTTAGGAAGAGAATGTGTCTATGTTTGGGGGCGGGGGTGCTTGCAGCTCTAGCCCTCCCCCTACCCCCTCTCCCTCCCCTGCCAGAAGACCTGGCACCTGACTTTCCAGCACACTTCATATTAATCTTTCCTGTGCTGCAAAAGGTCTCTGTGTGTGTCACTCCTTTTGTGTTGTGTGTTTTATTCCCTCTGTTGCATACGTGCACTGGACTCTTCTTTGATTGTTTGCTTCAGTGGCAAGAGCTTGGTAAAAATTTTGTGCTGTCTGTCTGTCTTCTCCTATGAATATCTGATTTTTCTTCTTTATAGTGTGTGTGTGTGTGTGCGCGCGCGCGTGTGTGCGTGTGCACATGCATGTGTGTACACAATCTGTGTGCCTCCTTGCACAGTGATGGATCACACAGGCAGGGAAAACACAGCTTTCTTTTTTCAAAGTTTGCACAAAAAAAAGAGCAAATATAAATTGAAAGAAATGAATTGAATAGTACTAAGAGATGCTAAGCTAAACTAAGCTAAGCTAAATCCTACCCAATCCTTTCTAACAACAAAAAGGAGCAGGCAAGTTCCACTACTGAGTAAAGTAACCAGGCTGCCTGCTAGGGCTGTGCGAAATGTTGCTGCCTGTTTTGTTTTGACACTGTTTAGAGCCATTTCAGCCTCAAAACAGCAAAGTTCAAATGAAACAGAGAGGCTTGAAACAGGGTCAAAATGAACCAGGGCAGGTTGAAATGTTTTGAAAAGTTTGAAACATCTTGAATTTTGACTGAGGCTAGGCTTACATTTAATGGCTTCCCTGCAGGGAAACAGAAAGTAAAGTAAGAGGAGGGAGGGGGAGGAAGGGGAAAGGTGTGGTGGGGGGAGAAGGAGTGCTCTCTTCATTGACATGTGTAGCGGGCCAGTACCTGTCATCCTTCTCTGAGGTCCCTTCCAACCCCAGTGCTCTGGGGGAGGGACAGAAAAACTTCATAAAAGGCAGCATTTTTTTTTAATTGCCCTGCTTTCTGCTTTGGGGTCACTTAGTGAGCTGTCTGTTCGCAGTTCTCTGTCAGACCACTATGGCTAGGAGCGCTGCTTTTCTAAAGGAGTCCCTGCTGGCTACCCTAGCAAGAGGGATTTCAGAATACCTTCTTCTTGTAGGCGCTTTATTTTATTATTATATTCATTGATTTATTCTTTTGAATCATACATATATATATTTGTTTTTATACGGTCATTCTTTCCAACACACCAACGCTTTTGAGTTTTTCTACACACACACGGACATATTTCTATCGAGTTCATAAATCTCGTCACTGCACCACACCTACAGTTTTCAGTTTATATAGGAATGCAAATACATTTATACATTTCTTGAAAAGGAAGCCATGAAACACATCATGAAGTGTGGTGGAAAGGCAGGTGGCCACAATGGCCAGCTTTCAGGGAGGAGTGGAAGAGGGGGTAGAGAGAGAGCTGTAAATTCCCCCACCCCCACCAAACTGAGACACAGCGTCTTTCCTCCAGCTAAAAGGGAGGAGGCTGCTACAAGCAGCAAGAAGAGAGAGTAGCAGTGCCACAGCCATTGCCTGTGTCCGAGACTGCATCCCATCCACATGCAGTAGCCATGACCCCCGCCCCCCCCATCCCCACCATGACAACAACCACAACCAGCAGCACCAGCACAGCAGCCCACTCCACCCCTATTTCACTTCCCATGCTGAGCCTTCCAGTGCCAGAAAAAGAGCTGGTGCTGGATCTGTATCTTAGTGCCCTAGCAAGAGAAATTCTGGGGAAGAAGGGGGAATCAGCTAAGTTTGTGCTTGACACCCCTCAAGTTCCCTTCAAGCCAGGTCTCCTTCCCCAGAAGGCACTTCAGAGGAGGTTTATGTAGAGGTGGAGGCAAGTGGCTCAGCTGAGTCCACTCCTCTTGCTGTGTCTCTGCCTGCTGAGGAGCGGGAAAGTGCAGAAGCATCCACAGATGCACCCAGACCCCAGAAGCAAGCGGGTAGTGTGGTCTGGGATTATTTTGAGCTGGCGGATGATCCCATATACTCTATCCACCTGCACTGCCAAAACAAAACCAGCCAGGGCACGGGAACAAAACATATGATCACTGCAGGGATGCTGATGCATCTCCGTAGGCACCACCCCCTTGCTCTTGCTCCTCCTCAGCCTGGCACCAGCAGGAGCATGCCCAAAGGGAAGTCTCCCACATGCTCCAAAGCTCCCATCCCCCAAAGCAGAGGCAGGTCACACTGGAACAGTGGAGGAAAGGCGGACAGAAAGTGGGGCACGTTGCAAGGCTGAGCAAGCTCACCCAGAGGATTGGGGAGATGTTTGTTGTCAATGGCCAGCCCTTCTCCTTCGTTGAGCAGCCAGGGTTCAGGCAACTCATGGCGCTTGCAGTCCCATCATACCAAGTGCCTGCACGCACCACCTTCAGTAGGAAGGTGGTGCCATCCGTGTATGAAGCATGAGTGGAGTACTTGTGGGATGAGCTGCACAAGGCAGGTCTGCAGGTGGCCTTACACTTCACCTCGGACATCTGGAGCAGCCAGGGTGGAGATCATGCCTACCTCTCCCTCACAGGGCACTGCTGTGACCAGTCAGGCCATCGGTGGGCTCTCCTTAAAGTCGAGGTGCTGGATGAGTCCCCACACAGCAGCAGAGATCATGGGGGCCATGAACTGCCTGGTGCGGTCATGGCTCACTGGGCAGAGCGAGCTCACCCGTGGCTTCATGGTAACTGACAATGGGGCCAATATGGTCAAGGCAGTTCATGATGCCAAATTTGTTGTCATCTGCTGTGTGGCACACAAGTTGCATCTTGTTGTCAGGGATGCCTTGGAGGGGGTACAGGGCTGCCAGCGATGGCACCAGCACCACCAGCAAACTCATTTCCAAATGCAGGAAGGTGGCAGGCTACTTCCACCGGAGCATCAAGGGGGGCAAGATGCTGCAGGGCAAACAAACAGAGCTGAACATCCTACAGCACAAAATCATGCAGGATGTGGAGACTCGGTGGAACTGCACATACCTGATGCTCAAGAGACTGGTGGAGCAACAGAAGGCCATCCACGAGATGACCCTGCTTGGGGAGATTGGGATCAGTGGACCCCTGAACAAAGCTGAGTGGGATACTATCTCCCAGATCTTGGTGGTGCTCAAGTCCTTCCTCGAGGCCACTGAGAGCCTCAGTGCTGCTGATGCCTTCCTTAGCCAGGTGATCCCCATAATGAGGGAACTTCAGAGCCAAATGGAGAGCTTCCAGGGGATCAATGTTCCTGGCTGGGGCAAGGTGCTGTCATCAGATGTGCAGGCACTGGTGAGGCGGCTACAGGAGGGCATCAGGAAATGGCTTGATCCCTTGCGGTACAGTCCATGTGCTGGCCATCATGTGTGACCCAAGGGTGAAGGGCACCGTATGTGGCAGCCAAACACTGAATCAGTGGACAGAGGTGCTGGTAAAGAAAGTCAGGGAGTCAGAATTGCAGAGGTAGGGGGACGTGGAACACGGGAATCCACTGTCTCATGCTGGCTCACCATCCATGAGCCAGTCGTATCCTCCACCACAGGTGCTGCCAATGTGGGCTAAAGGCATGGCTTCTATGGTGGGGTCCAGACCCACCAGACCCCAGCTTCAGGCAGGTAGCGCTCATGCCTTGGTGGCTGCCTATCTTGCCAAGGATGTGGAGCCACTGCTGTGCGACCCATTGGCCTACTGGGCAAGCTGCAGCCTGATGTGGCCAAATCTACCCACAGTTACCCAGCAACACCTGTCCTGTCCACTGACCGGTGTGCCAAGCGAGAGGTTGTTCAGCATTGCTGGGGATATAGTATACCCCACCATACCTGCTTGGATGCTGGTTTGGTGGAGCAGCTGGTGTTCCTGAAGGTCAACCTCCTGCTGCTGGGGTTCCCCAAGCTCCAGGTGCAGACAGACTGAATGCCACCCTCCTCACTCCGTCCACACCTATTTTCTTTTTTCATTTTTTTAAAAACCAGTTAATGCCCCGCTCTCAGCTTGAGGGGGCACTAACTGCATCGCCAGCCAACAGGAGAAGAACATGTCCCTGCTGAGTTCGTTCCCCTGCCAGGATGAACTTGGAGGTATGGAATGGGGCTACAGGGAACCTCCAGCTAAGACATGCACGCACACAGTCCTGGCTGGGGAAAGCCCAGACCTGTCACATCTTTGACAGGGCTGATGCTTGCTGGTTGCTGTGCAGTTGTAAGGCTCCCAGTGTGCTCGGCTTAGCTGCCTGGGATGCCAGCTTTTGGGTTGAAAAACCCTTTGTCAGGCTGAGGAAGTACCTACAGTTCATCCTGGATGGAATAAATAGTAAAGAAGCCAGAGGCGGTCCTGGCACGCAATGCAGCCAAGAAAGCCAGTCAGTGAAAATGGAAATGCAGGCATCAGGGGGTGAGGGACAGGCTGGGGTGGGGCATCAGGGCCAAAGCGGGATGTAGCAGCAAAGGTAAAAGTGCAGAGGTAC
This sequence comes from Alligator mississippiensis, assembly GCF_030867095.1. Lineage (NCBI taxonomy): Eukaryota > Metazoa > Chordata > Crocodylia > Alligatoridae > Alligator > Alligator mississippiensis. The sequence goes on along the minus strand of NC_081824.1, from coordinate 217,530,125 downwards.
CTGGGGAGTCAGATGTCCGGCAGGTCGCAGTGTCAGAATTCCACTCTCTAATTTATATTGAGTCCATGAGTTTCTGTACCTAGGAGACTGATGAAGTGAAGTTTATAGGCTTGGCTGTGAGAAGTGGTTGGTAATTTGTTCCCTCTCAGGATCAGGCCTGAGAGACTGGAGGCAGAGTGTTTTTTTGGTGAGGAATGTGCCCCCACAGGTAGTTGGGTATTGTTGTGTTTGATAGATTCTGGTGTGCAGTTTGTTGGGGTACTAGAGATAGTTGGCAGGTTTTGTGTTTTCAGCTGTAGGAAGTTGGCTTCAGTTCTGGTGATGAGGTTAGGTGCTTCTTTGAAATTATAAACCACTTATCAGAGCTGGGCCTATGAACTGAACTTCATCGGCCTCCTAGGTAGCAGGTACAGAAACGCATGGACTCAATATAGATTAGACAGTGGAATTCTGACACTGCGACCTGCCGGACATCTGATTCCCCAGACACCTCTGCACTTTTACCTTTGCTACTACATCCCCCTTTGCCCCCTACCCCCCACCCCAGCCTGTCCCTCACCCCCTGATGCCTCTATTTCCATTTTCACTGACCGGCTTTCTTGCCTGCATTATGTGCCAGGCCAGCCTCTGGCTTTTTTATTATTCCTTCCATCCAGGACCAGGAGACGCACCAACTGCAGGTACTTCCTCAGCCTGACAAAGAGTTTTTCAACCTGAAAGCTTCCTCGATGATCTATTGAGGTCCCTTCTGACCCTAGCATCTATGAGTCTATGAATAAGAAAAATTTCTCTATTCCATTTTTTTTTCATAATAAACATACAAACATAAAAACACAAGATAAGTTATCACACACACCATGAGTAACATATATCCAACACGACATCTTTACTTTTTGCTGTCAATTCCTTTATAACAAGAAAGGCTCTGTGACAGTTCCGTTTAGCTACCTTAGATGCTGCTGGTGCTATTGCTGTTGAGCCAGTTGTGTTATTTTTACCTGCCATCGTTTCCAGTGGTGGACTGGGATGAGGCTGTAGGGGAGGAGGAGGCCTCACTGGGGCACACTGCCATGTTGTGCAGAGGCCCCGGTGCCAGGAAGGGCGCACCTGAACACAGACACAGTGTCATAAGCACCCATGTCATGAGTTTTGCCTGTCGACAGCCAGAGGTGCAGGCCCCAGAACCCCAAGCCCCACAGCACCTATCTCATCGAGAGCTGGCAGACTTTGTGGCTGCAGTAGGGGCCAGCAAGCCTGCAGTTTTGACTCCACTGTGGCTTCACACATACAAGTGACAGGAGTTTGGCTCTCAAGATTTTGGGGTGCAATTTCTCCTAACCCCCTGCACCTATCTCATTGAAACTTGTCAGGCTTCATTGTCTCAGCAGGGGCTAGCAAGCCTGCAGTTTTGACCCCGCTGTGGCTTCATACATACAAGTGACATGAGTTTTTCCTCAAGATTTTGGGGTGGAGTTTCTCTGAACTCCCTGCAACTATCTTCTTGAAACTTGGCATGCCTCATGCCCTCAGAAGAAGCTATCGTTCCTGCAGGATTTATCCAATTCTGGCCATAAATTACAAAGTTATAGCCTGTTTCATCCTTCTCCATTATATCCTATGGGCGAAACGTCAAAACAGGGTCAAAACGGCAAAACGTTTTGACAAAATGAACCAGAACAGCCATTTTGACTCAAAACAAGAGTCAAAATGAAACACTGTTCTGTCAAAACATCGAAACACTGGTCAAAATTAAACGCTTCTGTTTTGCACAGCCCTACTATCTGCTAAGGTACTTTTCTCACGCAGTTCCTGAGGGGGAACACGCTTGCAAAAGGAACAGCATGCCTCCAAACAGAGACTTTTATGCTGTTTCTAGGTGCCTCCCCGCAGACACTGTCATTGGAAAGGCAGCTAGAGAGAAATCCTTCTCACTGGCCACCCTACACATCAGTCTTTCCCTTGCCCCAGCTCCCCTCTCCCCCATTTCCCCTCCCTCTTCTAACCTTCACTGTGAGCCTCCAAAGCTTATCTAAAGCATCCAAAGCTTTTCTGAAGCACTTCGGAAGCTCCAAACCACTTCAGACAGCCTGAATGAGCCAGCACTTCACTCCGGACATGCTGCTTCCGGGCATGCTGGATCCGAAGCGTGATCCAAAGCCTCGAACAGCCCTAAAAACCAGGATCCCTGCTAATCACCTTGTTCTCTAGGTGCTTCACAATAGGATCCTTGAGAACCTGATCCACAATCTTTCCAGATATCAAGGTCAGGCTGATGGGTTTTTCATTCCCTGGATCTTCCTTTTTCCCTTTCTTAAAGATGCGCATACCAGATTTGCCTTTTTTCAATCATCTGGAACCTCGTTCAACCTCAACAAGCTCTCAAAGAGAATAGCCAATGGCATTAAATCTATTCTCATGACACTGATAGTCAGTGAGATAGGAATGGCTGCAAATCAGAAGCATTCTTAAATTGCTGGACTATCTACCAGATGTGAACCATGGGTAGAAATATCATTTAAGTTATTTTATATTTTATTTTTGCCCGTATTTTATTTGCCTGAATTTTGGCAATATCTGAATTTCAAATAACTGAATGATATGGTCCTGGTTCTTCCCTTATTTATGTTGATGTATCCCAATGACTTCCGTTGACACTCTGGATACTCAGCAGTTATTCTGCAAACCAGGCTGACTCAGTAGCCTGACTTTAGCACCCAGGTCTTGGAAATCTAGATTATGTTCTTAATGGACACACTAACAAAAAGAAAAATAATTCACCTAGATGTATGCTGATTTATCCATATATAGATGATGCTGACCTCCCTGTGAAGTGCTTTGAGATCTACTGATTAAACTGCAGTTAGAAAACTAACTGTTGTTATCTGAATAATCTCTACTTGTAAAAACTCAAAATGTTATGCAAAAATTAGTTACCCTGACAGAGATTGATTTGCTGTGGCTCAAAGACTGGATAACTGGAACCTTCTACTGTATTTTTAGCGTGCACCTTTCTTAACTAATGCTCAAGCTACATTTTCTGAGGTTTTAGCTACTTAAAACAGAGTTTTTTGTTTTGTTTTGTTTTGTTTTGATCTCCATTTCTATAAAAGCATGCTTGCTAGATGTTGAGACTTCAAGTGTGTAATCCATTACCGGGCATAGCCTTCAAGATGAATGCTCCTCATAAATAAGAACGCTTTCCTGAAAGGTTACATCTTCCTTGTTTTAATTTGGAAGATTTGCCCAGCAGCAAAAGCAGCACAAAGACAATTCTGACCATGTTCCACCTGCAGTGAATTAAATCGAAGATAGAGACAAATAAAAAGGGTTTTGCCTCTTGCCACTATTATTCTCACTCACTCACTCACTCACTCAGAGCTCCCTTTAATCATAAGTAGAGAAAAACTGAAAGAAAAGAAATAAACAGCATAACTAGCATGTACATGGTAGCATAGTACATATACCCACTTATCACTAAACGCATTAAACTCTAGAGAAATTATAAGAGCAATCACAAAGAGCACATTACAGTGTGTAACAGAGAAAAGAGACTTCATTATTGATCTTAAATCACAGGATTGAATGATTGTTTTCAGGCTAGAAGCTAAAGGTACAGTTTGGTAGATGAGCATGGCCAGAGAAGTTTTTATATACAGAACAGGGATAACAAAGGAAACATTTTCTCTGCTGCTGCTGGATTACTTGGAAGCTGCAAATATTGCCTCTGATTGGGCTTGGTGAGATGAGCAAAATATAGTGTACCGATGGGATAAAAGGAGCTAAACAAATTTTCCAGAATTATGTCCTACTACTATGAGACCGCTACATGGGAAAGCTTGGAATATCCAGTAATGACTTATGCACGCCTTACTGGGAATTCCTGAAGAATAACCACTAACCCCCCTAATTCCCGCTAGCACTGTAGGTTCATTCTAAGATACAGTAAATGAAGAAAAGAAGTTAGGGTGTAATACAATGAAGAAAGTAGCTGGGTTATCCAGGCCCAGCTCAGGTTGCTGACTGTACATAAATTTATGGACAGTTTGTAAAGAAAAGGCTAAACACACACATCCATAAAGCTTGTAAAAAAATGAACGATGAGTGAAAAACCTAAGCAACCATGAGCTTGACTGAAGCGCTGTCATTGGAAAGGGGGTTGAGGCAAGCACTGATGGTCAGAAAGAGCAGAGCAAGGTCACCTGGTTTCTGAGTGTAAGCACAGCACCCTCCCAGGGTTGCGTGGCCCACAGAAGCCTCCATAGCATCCTCTCCCCCACCCCCCGTCCCCCACACACACACTCACACGCCATGTGCTATGGCTGCTGCTGCATCTTGTTGCCTGCCTATAACACTGCTCACCTCACAGGTAGGCAGACAATAGTCCTTCTTTAGGGCTCTGTGCTGGGATAGTGGGAGTGGGCCCAGTGGGGTTCAGGTTGGGAGGTGAATTGAGGAGTAGAACACTATGGGGTGCAGTTGAAGGTAAAGGATGTGGGGTGAGGACAGAATGATATAAACTACTGCTGCAGTCAAGCAGGACTGCGAACACAAGAAATTTTTTTTTACTGATAATCTGCAAACTCTTTACTGACAGCCAAACTTTTTTACTATGGTTGGTGTTAAACCCTAAATTTGAATATTGTCCAGGACCTAGCAGAAAAGTTATACTTGCATTATGTAAAACTTATGCCAGTTAAAACACATGCCAGTTAAAAATTAAGATTAGCAGTAAAAAGTTTGCAGATTGTCAATAAAAATATTTGTTTTGACTAAACAACCCTCCCCTAGACTCACACAGTTTATTCCCCACCCCCCCCCCAAATTATGGTTTATTGCACATAGTACATGTTAAGCTTAAAGAAGCAACACAGTAAATATAACTAGAAACCCTTTAATTACAGTTGGCAAGATGATCAGACCACTGGTGGAGGGGGAGCGTGCAGGGGTTACATGCCCAAAACATGAAAAAACAGTTATAATTTTTTATACCTGTGTTAAACATCAAATAACTACAAAAACCAATCAGATCCTAATGATAGCATAGGAAAACTGGTCTTCATTTACCACACACACACACTCATGTGTACCTTATGTCACTACTTTGGCACGTGTAGTGTACCCTTATTATTGAAACTTCTTTCAAACTGACTAACTACGGCCTCAACCTCACCATGATCCGCTGACTGGGGAATTGGCTCCATGGCAGGACCCAGAGGGTGGTGGTCTTGGTGTGCAGTCACCAGTGGGGTCCCTCAAGGCTCTGTCCTAGGGCCTATACTTTTTAACATCTTCGTCAATGATGTGGACATTGGTGTCAGAAGCGGACTGGCCAAGTTTGCTGATGACACCAAACTCTGGGGTAAAGCATCCACACCTGAGGACAGGAGGGTGATCCAGGCAGATCTTGACAGGCTCAGGAAATGGGCAGATGAGAACCTGATGGTGTTCAACACCGAAAAATACAAGGTTCTCTACCTTGGGAGGAAAAACCTGCAGCATACTTATAGGCTCGGCAGTGCTATGATGGTTAGCACTACAAATGAAAGGGACTTGGGGGTCATGATTGACCACAAGATGAACATAAGCCTTCAATGTGATGTTGCAGCTAGTAAAGCAAGCAAAACTCTGGCTTGCATCCATAGATGCTTCTCAAGCAAATACCGGGACGTCATTCTCCCATTGTACTCAGCCTTGGTGAGGCCGCAGCTGGAGTACTGCGTCCAGTTTTGGGCTCCACAGTTCAAAAAGGATGTGGAGAAGCTTGAGAGAGTGCAGAGGAGAGCCACGCACATGATCAGAGATCAGGAAAACAGACCTTATGATGAGAGGCTGAGAGCCATGGGACTCTTCAGCCTGGAAAAGTGCAGGCCCAGGGGTTATTTGGTGGCCACCTATAAGTTTATCAGGGGTGCTCATCAGGATCTGGGGGAACATCTATTCAGCAAAGTGCCCCAAGGGATGACAAGATCGAATGGTCACAGACTCCGCCGCGACCAATTCAGGCTGGACATAAGGAAGAACTTCTTTACTGTCCGAGTCCCCAAGGTTTGGAATAGACTGCTGCCAGAGGTGGTTCAAGCACCCACTTTGAACACCTTCAAGACACATTGGGTGCTTATTTTGCTGGGATCCTATGATCCCTGCTGACTTCCTGCCCATGGGGTAGGGGGCCGGACTTGATGATCCTCCAGGGTCCCTTCCAGCCCAAATATCTATGAAATCTATGAAACCTTCCTGTTGTCTTGGAAGATGACATTTGCAGCTTCTAGGTATAATCTAAAAGGGCCCAAACACTTCTTGTTCATTTTATTTTTGACAGCCCACAGGCCTGGTCCTATCTTCCAGAAAGGGAGAAGGAGAAGACTTGGTTAGAAGCAGAGACCTCATTAAACAAAGGAGAAGGTAGGATTAAAGGGGAGGTAGGTCTGCTAGAAGCTGAGGCTGCTTAATGAGTTTTGGTGCACTGTTGAGGACCACAAGGGTAGCCCCACCCCTTGACAGGTACCTTCTTGGGACCAGAAGTCCTGCCCCATAACCCCTGACCTTTGCCACCAGAAGTTCCTTCCCTTGTCCCTAGAAGTACTCCTTCTGGGAAGGAGGTTTGCCATCTTGGAACCAGAAAAAAAAAGAAATCGAATACTAAAAATCAAACATAGAATTAAAATATGTTATTCTCAATTTAAAAAAATATGTCCTGATCTGCGTGTGTTTGTGTGGTGTACATATAAGTGATTGCATAATAGCTAAAAATGGGGTCTTACTCTTGTATATTGTAAGGAAGTGTGGAGGGGCGGGGGAGTATGGAGGGATGAGTACGGGGGTTTGTGTGCAAGTGGGTGGGTATGGTGGATTTGTGGGGGGGAGTGTTTGTGGGGATGTGTGGGTTTGTGTGTGGGTGGGTATGGGGTCTGTGGGGTGTGTGGAGGGGAAGGGTGGCTGGAGGTGTGTAATATGCGGGAGGTGGGTGTGGGGTGTGCATGGGGGTTGAGTCAGTGTGTGGAGGGGTGTGTTCACGTAACAGTGAATGGGGCTCCCCCCAGAGATGTCCAGTTGTGTGTGTGTGGGGCGGGGGGGGGAAGGAGGTGCGTGTGCGGGAGGGTGTGGGTGGGTGCAGTGTTTGTGGGTTGTGTGATTGTGTGGGGGAGGGTGTGGTTGTGGGGTTTGCGGGGGAGCATTTATGGGTATAATGGGATGTGCCTGGGAGCCCCCTGCATGCGCCCCCCTGAGCCAGTTGGCACCAGCTCCTACCCCACAACAGCCCAGAGCCCACATGCCCTGTGGCACCTCCCTGCCACTGCCAGCAGCATGCAGCCCCAGCCCCACCCCACCCCACCCCACCCCACCCCTGCTCCGGATTCACCCCTGCCAGGGTGGATCAGCTGGAACCTGCACACAGCCCCACCTCAGCCACCCCTTGCCACTCAGCTGTGGCACATCCTGCTGCCCCCGGGCACACAATGGGGCTGGGGAAGCTCCATGGATGGACTTCTTTTCTAGGCAGCCCAGGTGGCAGTGGTTCATTCTAGCTATTGCCACTGCTGGCCCCAGCCCCATGGTACAGTGGGGACCCATGCATGCAGGCCTGTCCCTGCATGCCCTGCACCTGCTCTGGGCTTGCCTACCCAGGCTCAGCAGCAGCCACATGGGACAAAAGCTGTTGCTCAGCGCGGGGGAAAAGCAGCCCTTTCTCCTCCCACTGGTGGCAGTTCCCTGCTGTAGCCTCCTGGAGCCTGCACTGGGCTGCCCTGTGTCTGCTCTGCACTGCCACTGCTGCCGCGTGGGGTAGCCCAGAGGCAGCAGTGACAGTAGTGGAGACACAGGGCAGCCCGGCGTAGGCTCCACGCAGCTCCAGCAGAGAACAGTCAGCAGTGGGAGGCAAGCAGCTGCTTTCCCCCAGCGCTGAGCAACAACTTTTGTCCTGCACTGCCACTGCTGAGCCTGGGTGGGCAAGCCCGGAGCAGGAGCAGGCCATGTGTGGTCATGGTTGCGTGTACAAGTCCCCGCTGGTACCACAGGTGGGGCAGCTGGAAGGAGCCACCAGGGCTGCCTAGAAAGGCAGTCCAGCTACGGAGCCATCCCAGCCCCACTTCATGCCCAGGGAGTGGCAGGACACACCAAGGCTGGACTGTGCCTGTGCCAGGAACCAAGGGACCCATCACAGGCCAGACAAATACCTGCCACGGGCATATTTTGCCCACCCCTGATCTGAGCACTATCATAAGGAGCCTTGAAATGTAAGGATTCCTACAATGGTTAAGAACACTGTGCTAAGCCAATGTCTCAGCTGACTCACAACATGACTATAAGACAAAGTATCGTGGTGGCCAAGAGGACAATATGACTCTAAGAAGCAATAGAGAAAATTTTAACCGCTCTGCACTTATTGAACAAAAGGAAGTTGAAGGAAACCACCAAGACACAACAAGCTTTTCTTGAGCAAGTAACAGGAAAATCAGAAAAAGGATCCCCCGTTAGCTCAGTGGGTGAAATATTGTTGATATCTACCCACTGATGAGGTTTTCACAGTAATTTCTCAGCTTTGAATAGCTTCACAGGGGATCCACACACTGCTTCTTCCCCATCTGCCCCTGAAATAATGTGCATCTACAAATCATAGAAGTAATTTGCTGTACATGTAATTTGATAGATAGGACGGCTGTTTCCCATCTGGGGGAAAACCACTGCTACCCAACAATTTTGCATATTCAAAAGGTTTTAATTCAGTTACCTTTAGCATTTTCTGTATTTAATTTTGGTTTTGCTTATAGATGTAGTGCTTGTGAAAAGTTAAGAGTTTGGCAGTCCTTGAAACTGAACTATCCTACTTTAATGGATCACAACCTTTGCCACATCAGGACTCCAAACTCCCCCCCCTCTTGTGGAGATTTAGCTAGGACTTGCACTTTCACCTATTGATATGGAAGGGAAAGGGGAAGAGAAATATGGAAGGGAAACCATATGCTGACATCTGGTTTGAAAACTACAGCTCTGGCCACAGAACAAATATAGCACAAGAACTGACATACAAGCTCTTTGCCGCTACTCCTCCCATGTAGGGGGAGTGGGATATTCACTGCCAGCGATCACTCATTCTTTGACCTACTGCTTCTCCTGATTGTTAGTGTCTTTTACTTTCTTTCAATTTGGGGATTTCTGAAAGAACTCTCTCTTACAACAACATGTACACACAACTGGACCTTCACCCCATCTTAATGATTTTTCTTGTATCAAAATTTTCTTCCCTTGCTCCTTCCCTCCTCCTTTCCTTCACCCCTCTCTTCCTTTTATACACGTGCCAGGAAATGGGATAGCCAGGAAGGTAGGTTGCCTTCTCCTAGTTTCTCAATGTCTGCAAGAGTGGATCAATAATGAATACTTCCCCATGCCCTCAAGAAAGAAGAAAGTTTCCTGGCACTTTTGAGACCAATTTGACCTTTTGTGGATTGGGATGGGAGAGATGAATTTGTGTGTGTGAAAAAGCTGCAGTATTAAAGGAACTATTTTTGATGATCTGTCTCAGCTTTCCTGCATAACACAAGCAGTTGAATTTCTCCTACAGTAAAGTTACTTCTTAATTGGATGGTATCTCTGCAAAAATGTACACATGTAAAGACCGTAGTTTCAACAAGGTTAACAGGGGGACATTTCTGTGACCAACTATCAGCAACTACCTCAGCCACCCCTTACATAAAAGGTTCCCATCACTTATTTATAAATCATGTGCACCTAAACTGGAGGATCACTGGGCAGCTGCAAAAGCTCTGTAAATCTTGCTATTAGGCATGGTCTTGCAAGTGATTTCAAGTTATTAAATAAGAGTTGTTCTGGTAATGTCACGTGTGTCAATTCCCATGTAAAGTTCAGGGTCCAACAACATTTCCTTTATATCCTCTACCTGCTTTTCTTAGGTTTATGTCACAAGGATATTTGCTCCAAGTATCAACATAAAATCTTTCTCCAATTTGGGACTTACTGGGGACATCAACACGTGCCCCTACAGCACTGTTGTTACTGTGCCGTCATTAAGTACTTCCTTTTGGAAGTACTAATACCTGAGGGATGGAGAGGGAGCAGAGCACCAGTTGAAGGATGACATGCTGGCAACAGCAGCCACCTTTTACCGGGAACTCTACACCAAGAGACCTGTGGACCCAGAGACCAAGGACCAGTACTGGGATCCTCAGGGAGGCCGAGCAGTGGCAGCTGGAGGAAGGCTGGACACCGGAGGAACTAGAGAAGACCCTCCAGAGTTTCAAGAATGGTAAGACTCCTGGGTTGGACGGCCTGCCCGAGGAGTTTTACCCAACCTTTTGAGAACCTGGTGGGCCTGGACCTGCTGGAGCTCTTCCAAGAATGCCTGTGGGAGGGCTGGATGGGCACGGGGATGGACAAGATGAACCTCCTGTACAAAAAGGGTCCAAGGGAGGAGTTGAAGAACTGAAAGCCGATCACCCTCCTGAACTTTGACTACAAACTGCTGGCCAGAGTGTTGGCCGAGCGATTCAAATCCATCCTAGGTACCGTCATCCATGAGGGCCAGTTGTGCAGGATGCCAGGGTGCCTGATCCATGGAGCCTGTTGCAACTAAGAGACATGCACCAGCTGGAGAGGGAGAGAGGGCATCCTTAACCTGAATCTGGACCTGGAGAAGGCCTATGACAGAGTATCCCACTGGTTCCTCTTTGAGATGCTGGAGTAGATAGGAGTCCCCCCGACCTTCGTCAGGTGAATCGGAACCCTATACACAGACATGAGCAGCAAGGTGCAGGTCAACAGGTTCCCAAGCCCCTGGATCAGTGGAGTCAGGGGTCTGGCAGGGCTGCCCATTCTCCCTGATCCTGTTCATCTGCACCATCAAACCCCTGCTCAGAGCTTGAGCCAGGACCCTGGGATCCATGGAGTGCACATCCCGGGCAGCAGCAGCCAAGAGGCCAAGGTCCTGGCCTACATGCACAATCTGAACATCCTGTGCGAAGCAAATGGTCGGTGGAGAGAGCTCTGTAGCATACTCAAGCATAGGATGTGGAATGGGGTGGGCCACCTGGGCAATGACCCAACCAACTTTTAGCACATTAATTTAGCTAGCTATGCAGTTATAAAAACAGCTCTACAGTTTTAACCGGAATGACAATTGCGCATTAGTGGATTATATAAATTAAAGTGCTAAAAGTTGGTTGGACCATGGCCTAGGTGGCCCACCCTGTTCCATGGCCTACGCACGCAGGTCTGTGAGGCAGTGGCGGGGACCAAGCTCAACATGAGCAAGAGTACCTTCCTGGCCATGGGTGAGCTCAAGGACCTGGAGTCCCTGGGGGGTCTCTGACCCCCCATGAGGGTATCAAGATCCTCAGGGTGGACTTCGACCCTGAGCTGAGTGGCAGGACAGCATGGGAGAAGATGGAGGTGAAGGTAAAGCAGAGACTGGGACGGTGGCACATGCACTGCCTCTCTATGGGTGGGCGTATCGTGCTTGTGAAAGCAGTGTTGTTACCAGTGCTTCTGTACACTGCACTGGTCTTCCCCCCTTCCAAGTATGTCACCCACAGAATCCAGAGGGCCATGTGCATGGTTTTTGGGGGCTCCAGATGGGAAAAGTTCACTAGGAAGATCTTGTATAAGGACAAGAGGTCAGGGGCATGCCAGACATCCTCTTGTTCCTGTAGGCCAAGTACATGAGCCAAATTTGCAAGCTGGCGATGGGTGCAGAATCCAAAACCACCTGTCTGGTGAGATATTTTGCAGGGCACCTCCTGAGATACTGGGAGGTGTTCACCCCACCCATTGGGAGACCATGGCTCACAGACCCACCACAGTTCTACAAGATCCTGAACCAGTTCCACAGCTTGAATGGCCTGCACAATGCAGGCCCTGCAACCATGACCAGCCACAAAAAGATCCAGGAGACAGTGAGACTGAGAGACATCATTTTGTCCATGGATTTGCTTCTGGGTGATGCCTGCCAGGCCGTGTGGGAGTGCATCTGTCACAATGGCCTGTGCAAGGATCACAGGGACTTAAACTAGTCGATAGCCTACTGAGTCCTGCCTGTGAGGACTTAGAGGCATAGAGAGGGACAGCCACGGAGACGCAGCTGCCTGATGCATACCTGCCATGGAGCCACCAAGATGATCGACCACCTCCTCTGGCTGTGTGTCTATGCCAAGGTGTGGAAAGTGGTAAAGCGGTTCTGCAAAGTGGTGACCAGGGTCAGCCAGCTGACCAGATAGGCAGTGCTACACGGGCACCTCTCCAAACACCAGGGGAGCCCATCGACCCATTTCAACCAGCTTGCATCCTGAGTCAGGAAAGCCCAGTGGAAAGCCAGGAACCTCCTGATGTACAAGCACATGGACTTAGAGGTGGTGGACAGTATTTAAATGGTTCTGAGTGAACTCTAGACCTACAACCAGATATCGGTAGCAGAAGACAGTCAGGACGCAGCCAAAGCCACCTGGCAGAGAGACACTTGGCACAGGATATTCCAACCTCCCCTCAGTGGGGAAGCAGACTGTGACAGTGCAGAGGAAGCAGAGACGACCGGATCTGAGGACAGCAGCAGCAGCTGGAGCAACAGTGACATGGACAACAGATAAACTGAGATTTGTAACCCCATAACTGGGGTGGAGATGAAGGGACTGTGGTCTCAGGTCTGAATTCCTCTGGTCTTTCAGTGTGGGTGTGTGGCTGCATATATTGTAATGATTTTGGGAGGCCAACAGGCCTTTATACAGGTGCACAAGTGCATATTTTGTAATGAGTTTATGGTTTCCTTTTTGGTGTTTGACTAGGAGTGTGTGTGTGTGTGTATGTGTGTGTATATATATATTTTACAAAAAACCTCACATATTTTTACAAAAAAAAAGCCTGATCAATGCTTTAAATGGAGAAAAATGAATTAACAGAGCCTTGGGATGTAAGGAATGGAGGAATGCCTGAAGTTCAAACAATGGCAGTGGTAGCAAGTAAGCTTGAGGTGGAAAAAGAGATGAAGAGCAGAAATGAAGGTCTGGAGACAGATGGAGAGTGGACAGAGGTGGAGAAGTAGGCACGAAAGAACAAACCCAGGGGTGGGCAAAATGCAGCCTGCGGGCCAGATGCGGCCCACCAGGCTATTCTAGCCAGCCTGCGGGGCCCCTAAAAATTTAGAAAATTAATATTTATCTGCCCCTGGCTGCCTGTCATGCAGCCCTCAATGGCTTGCCAAAACTCAGTAAGCGGCCCTCCACCTGAAATAATTGCCCACCCCAATGTAACCACAGGAGCAGAAGTGGAGGCAACAGCAATGGCATCAGGGACCATACAGAAGGAGGTGACGAGAGTAAAGAAGCAAGTGAGGAGACAGGAGCAGATGAGAGCAGGCGACAGAGTGGGAGCAGCAGGAGAAGGTGCATTGGGCAAGAGACAAAAGACAGTGGGAACATGACCTACCAGGAGTGGCATGGTGGAAAGACGCAGAAAACACAATTGTTGTCAGGGAGGATGGGAGAGTGTAGATAAAGATGGTAGTAGTCAGCAATGGAACGGAGACAGGATCAGCATTAAACAGATATAACTTTTTGGAAAAGGAACTTTTTGAGATCCTGGAGGTGCAGCCAGAGCACCTAAACAGCTTAATTTCTTTTCCAAACATAAAATCTTGGCAAATCATTTACTGTAACAGAGATGAGTATGAAAATTTTGGAAGAAATATGCAGAGGAACATGGGAGGAAAGAATTAAGAGACATAAGGTTTATGGCAAGAGAAGACAAGAGAATCCATGATTATAGTATGAATGTATGTGGATTTATTAGTGGAAGACAACATAGAAAGGTGGGTGGGATTGCATGTTCCAAGAGTAAGAGTGTGGAGAAAGTGAGAGACAAAAATGGTATTTGGATGGGATGATGGAGGGCAAAAGTAGTGTTACAAGCAAACAAGTGGAGCCTCATTGGGGTGAAGCACCTTTCACCTATAATCCAGCTGGGGGCACACCAGAGTTTTACAGTATACCAAAGGCAACCTAAACAGTGCAGCAAATGTGGCAAGGAGGGACACCTGTCTATACACTTCCCTCGCATAGTGTGCTTCAGGTGTGAAGGGAAGGGGCACAGAGCAGAAGAGTGCTAGGAGCCACCGAAGTGCATTACCTGTGGGGAGGAGGGACACTTGCAACAGCTTTTGCAAACAAGGTCAGGCCCCGGAGGAACAGCCACAATTAGAAGGGGACAGCAAAGGAAAAAAAGGGAGTGAAATGGAGATAGAAATGGCAGGACAGACCGCCTAGGAGGCAGAAATGGAGAAAGGGGAAGCAGAGGAGGAAATAGGAAACAAAATGGAAGGGGAGGGGAGAACAGCAAACAGCTCAGACATGGAGGTGGGGGAGAGGAAGAAGGAACAAACCCTGCAGACACCAGAAGTGGACATGGAGCAAGAAAGAGCCAGAGACAGACAGGGAAAAGGAAGATGACACAGGGGCTGAAAACCAGGAAAAAGAAACCTAATAAAGAGAGAGGTGACTTGGAGTCAGAGCTGGAGAGCAGCTTCCCATTACTAATGCCCCTGGGCTCCAGCCCAGAGTGGAAAGCAAGTGGTAGGAAATGACTGGGAGGTGGGAAAATTGAAGCTTTCATGAGTGAAAAAGCAAATCAGACAATTAGCCTGAAAAGGCAACCAGAAGGTAGAGAGTAATTGAGAAGGTGGAGTCAACCATGGCCCGCAATAGTACCAAGGACTCGTAGAGAGACAAATAAACTCTTTTTATAACAAGCAAAGTAGTGTTGATAGTAGTATCAATCAAGTTCAGGAGTGTTTTAACAGGAAAAAGATGGGATAGACTGAACTATTGAAGTACTGAAACAAGTAAGAACAGACAATCTGCCTACAAGAATGTGGGATACCAGGGGAAGGGCATTATAAATGCTTTGAGAAAAGGTTAAGATGGGGACCATCTTGGTGGTCAGGGTTAAATGAGAACAAAGTGGCAGGAGTAGCGATACTTTTCAAGAAACCAGAGTTAAGAGTAAAACAGGTGGAAGACAACATCAGTGGAAGACTAGAATGAATTATACTATCAACTGGGGGAACAGAATTAAAAATCTTCAATGTATATGCACCACCAAAGTGAGAGGGGAGAAAGGAAGCTAGCATATAAGGTGGTCAGTGGGAGACTGTGGATACTAGTGGGGGACTTCAATTATAATAGAAGCAGGTGACAGAACAGGGGAAGGAGGAGATGGAACTAGACAGTTCATCCAGATTTTTAACAAACATAACAAAAGACGAGTAACTAAGGGTGTGTCCAGATGAGCATATATGTGCAGTATGTGGTACTGCAGACTCATCTGTAGTGCTGCACACCACACACACTGCACATGTAAGTGTTCCCCATGCTGCTCATTTGCAGTGAGAGATTTTTTTTTCTTTACACCAGATCTCGGTACCAAAAAAACCCACACCCCCCCAAAAAAATGGGGCAGAGAATGTGACAGCAGTGTGTGCTGCTCAAAACTGGAGCCTGGCCAGCCAGAGCCACACACCAGCTGCCAGCCAGGCTCCCTGTTGCAGGATCACTGTGGCTGCAGCTTCCAGAGGCCCCCAGAACCCCAGGTAAGGCTGCTGGCCCCAGCCTCCCTTACTGTACCAGGGTCAACGTGCCGCCCACTAAAGCATGCATGCATAGGTGTTCCTTGGGGGAAAAGCAGCAGTGGCACAGGGGCTGAAAACCAGGAAAAAAACCAGGCACATATTGTGCCACTGCTGTTTGTCCCCAGGGAAATGCATGTTCCTGCTCATGGGGATGTACCCTAGGAGATGCATGGGCAGGGGAGAAAGTTTTCACTAGAACTGACCCCAGCAGAAGGAAGCAATCAAGAATTGACTTTGTGTTTGTATCAAAATAAATAGGGATAAAGAAGAAAAAAAAATGTAAGTAAGTGTGGCATTTAGTGATCACTGGATGCTGAAGGCAGCACTGAGTCTTGGTAAGAGCTCCATAAAAGGAAGGAGAGCATGGAAGTTAAATGTGCCACTGTTACAAGATGAGGAGATGTGTCTAGAGTACACAAAACAGTATGAGGGCTGAAAAGCACTGAAGAAATATTTTAAGTGTGTCACAGAATGGTGGATGACAGTGAAGAGGAGGATGGGAGAATTCTTCAGGAAGAACAGGCAAAGAACCATGGGGAAAAGAAAAAAAGAGCTGAGAAAGCTTAATATGGCCTGTAAGTTAATGGCCAAGATGCAGGCTTTGAGGATGAGGAAAAACCTCTAGAAGGTTATACATGAAGACCATGTATGCACAGTACCAGGTAGAAAGATCTCTGAAGTGATCAGGGTGATCAGAGATCCACTGTCCCACGTCTAAGAAAGGAAAACAAATACAGTTATAACAAAGCAGATTTAGAAAAAGCATATGACAGAGTGGATCATGATTACATTTTCAAAGTGCTAGGAAAAATGCAGTTCCCAGAAAAAAAAATATATGTTGGAAAAGGTTATGCTATGGAAAAAGCAAGAGAGATGGGGGGATGGGAGCTGCTGGACATGGGATTATTCGTCCATGTGAAATATGCAAATGTGGTAGGCAAGGTGGTAGTGGGGGGAAAGAGGAAAACAGCGCGTATCACCCAACTTTGCACAATTTTGAGGAAATGGGGAGTATATCAGACCTCTGAAGAGTCCCTGGATGTGGCAACTGCCATTTCATTATGTCAGAATGGAAGAATTCATGCAAAGGTATAAAATAGGGAAAGTAGGGCTGGCTCATAAGAAGTTAATTAAATCAGTAAGGGAGAGAGACAGGATGGCACCAGTGGGAAACTTCATAGAAGGACAAGCAAAGAAGGTGTGGGGAGCAGTGGTAGGTAAAGGACTAAAAGTGAAACATGCTGACCCAGCATGGATGGTTGTAAGAAACATAGTGCCAGTAAGAGGTACAACACAGATGGAACTTGACAAGTTCATCAAAGTGCCCAAGAGAGAGGTGCAGGGGAGAAGAAATGGTGGGACATGTTTTGGGAGTGTACATAGACAAAAAGGATTGTGGGAAAGGGTTTGCTGCTTTCTGAGTGTCAACAAAATAAACCTGTTTTATCCTGGGAGATGGGGTGGGAGACTATATGGATTCATACCAAAAGGACCAGAGGAAATATTATTAAGGATTTTATTAGCATGTGTTAAAACTAGATTATAGAAAGTAATAAACTTCTGGGTTTTTAAGGGGTTAATTTTCACTGAAAAAGTGTCTGAAGCTGGGGCTGCCTGAACTGAAATACTACATTGATTAGGAGAAGGAAAAAATTAGAGAGGAAGAGGCTGAAAAGTGCAGGAAAAAAGGACTGGACATACTTGTTTCACTGAACCAAGAGAGAGGACTCATGGGGGTGCAGACAATTTCAGGTGGTTACTGAGATAACCATTTTTCATGGGGTTCTGTATAAAGAAAGAGAGTTCTGTACGGGGTTTTTGTGGGAGATTAATGTATGTTGTTTAAGGGTTTAACATATGTAGTTGTATGCTTTTGGATATGTAGCAGTTTTTGAAATATGAAGTCTTATTAAAACAAAGACGCTTAATATGTGACACTTTGTAAGTGTAGATTGATAAGTGGGTTTTTTAATTTAAAAAAAATTAAATTAATAAAAGGTTCCCATCAACATGTTCACCCAATATGGACCATGTGTTTTATAGTCGTGCTCAGTGTTGGTTGCATTCGATCAACTTTATAGTTGGATTCCATTACAGACAACACGCTGCTTTTGGCAGTAATTTAATGACAGACAATGTATTTCATGAGGTTTACTTGCATGGAAATGTAAAACAAAGGACTTTTTCTCCATGCTGATTGGGGGAAAAAAACCTTGTCTTGTATTTGAGTAAAGATGATATCAAGGTTTAAGCCATGATTCTGCAACAAAAATAGTACAGAATAATGGCTCCAGTACAGGTCTTCTTGTACAGAGGCAGTGACATTAGTTTTGTAAGCCAGGAGGACAGGCAATAGCCTGATTGCGTTAAACAGAAGGCTAGCCCTAGAATCAAAGTGGACACCTGACACTTAGATATATAAATTATGGCAAGGTATATTTACCTGATTTTTCCACATATAAGACTACACAAGATTTAGAGTAAGTCACAACTGTGGAAAGTTGTACGCTTTGTATCCATTCTTTGTAAAGGCTGACTACATTTGTGTAAAACAGTGATTCTCAGTAAGTCTCTTGCTCCATGAGGTGGCTTAAGATCCTTTTAAGGGCACCATGGGTTGTCACACAATATGAGCACTATTAGGTATGCAAACTTGATTCACAACATAAACCCAGGGATTTCACATATAAATCCATAGTTGTAGTCTTTCTGAGTTCTTTGCTACAGGAAAAAAAACCTCTTCTATTATTTGTCTGTAGTTAAAAAAGAGAAAACGTAAGAGCTACCATTTTCCAAGAGGTGCCTTAGGTCTATCCAGGGGTCCCTTGAGTCTGAGAAGGCTGAAAACAACTGATGTAAAAACAGTGTGTGTCAAAGCTCTAAGATGCAGTGTGTTGATGAAACATACAAGTGGGAGGTCAAAGATGAGGACTGAGTAACAGTGAAAAGAAACATGTTTTAAGCATAAGACACAGATTATTAAACATAATGAGGAACAGACTAATTCCCACAGTTGCATATGCTCAAAAATCCAAGTCAACATAATAAATGTTTCAGATGCATTGCTGTTTCTAATGTATGAACTTCCCATTAAACCATCCAATATCCATTTCTGTACTGTAATAATTATCTTCAACCCTAGAACCCTAGCCATTAAACTCAGCCAGCATTCATTATAGTTCCGAAGACTTATTTTCCTTAAAATTATTGATTTTCTTTCATTTCATTTTTTTAATACCAAAATTTTCCACCAAGCTGAGCCCAGAGCAATATATCAACATTTGAAAATTTGTCAGCTTTATCACATTAATTCCCATTTGTAATGGATTACAATATGTTGTTCTGGCTACTGATTACACAATATATTTAGAGAATTGCTTACACATTAAAAAATAGTTGCCAAACCTCCAGAGTGGTATTATATCAGTTATGAACATGCTAAATTACTTGGTCAAAACAGAACTCTAGTTCCCTAGAAATAACTCCTATTTTATTCACTGTTACTTTGCCAAATTCATATTTATTACTGTTCTCACTAAATAGTAGGGCTGTGCAAAGCTTTGGTCCCTGATTCAATTCAGCGGAGATTCGGCCTGATTGAGTGGCTGAATCTCTGAATCTGAATAGAATCAGCAGACCCTTTAATCTCTCCGAATCGAATTGAAACTCTCCAAAGATTTGGACATAGACACAGCTTTAAATGTTTTTTCTACATACCTCAAGGTACCAGGGGGCTTGTGAATGATGAGATGCTGGGGCGGATGGAGTGTCCCACAGGAGCATGGGGGGCTCCCCCATGCATTCAGCAGCAGACCCAGAAATGGACCAGAAGCAGTTCTGGTCCATTTTCTGGGTCTGCTGGGGACCATGCTGGGCCCACCCCCCTCCCCTCGCGCCCTCCAGCTCAGCAACTGGTACCTCCTGGGTCTGGGGCAGGGGGGGGCATCCGGGGTCCCCCTGTGGTTGATCACAGAGCTGGGGAGGTGCAGAGGGTTCCCCCTGTGCACTCCCCAGCGGACCTGGAAGTGGACCGGAAGTACTTCTGGTCCACTTCTGGGTTCACCGCTGAGCACATGGGGGGCCCCCCTGTGCTCCTGTGGGACACTCCATCTGTCCCATCATTGCAGCATTCACAAGCCACACTTTGTACCTCGAGGTATGTAGAAAAAACATTTAAGCTGTGTCTATGGCCAAATCACTGATTCTCTGAATCAGCATCGAATCTTCAGATTTGGATTCACCTGAATCGAATCGGGGACAATGATCCAAATCAATGAATCGAATCACTGTCCCTAATCCAGGGAGAATCCAAATCCCAATTGAGTACAGCCCGTTTCGCACACACCTCCTAAATAGTCCTATAAAAATGCGAGCTGAACATGTTGCTTTTCATCATATGTTCATATCTCTTGATTCTTTCTGCAAAGACTGAATAGTCAGGAGCTCTCTTTATTTTTGGACGAGCGGAAATGAAAATAATTTGTTCTGTAGACATGACTTCAACTCTATCAACAATTGGCCCAGTTGCCTAGTAGTATGAAGTGGTATGACTCTATTGAAATCACTGGAACTTCTGAGATGGTACCTGCTTCGAATGTGAGCAGTGTTTGAAACTGGAGACAGTTCTTGGCCATATTAAGAGTGCCTTTCTATTGAGTTTTTTGGTTTTGTTTCCAAATTGTCACTTATTTGTACCCAACACTAAGGAAGAGAAATCTCTCATCTGCACTAAGTACTGCAAATAAATACACTGCTCCATACCCAGTAAGTCTTCAGTCATTTATAATTTGTTTTTTGTTGGAGAAGAGAATAAATCTAAGCATGACAATGATGAACCTCATGAGAGGGAAAAGGTATTATAATCTCTTCTGTCAGTATAAATATATAAGCATCACACATGCACAAATTCATTTTAGCCATGCAAAACTCTTCTGTTAAGGACTTGATCCAGCGAAGTTTTTAATCATATGCATAACTTTACCCACAAGAGTAATCCCCAAATGAAATCAGCTGGACTAACTCACATGCCTGAATTTGAACAGATGCTTACAGACACTATTCTAAGTAGGTTTCATTTAATACTGTATTAAAATTGACAGCAAAGAATCCCTTTATAAAGATTTAACATTCTGGGAAGCCTCTCAGCAAGCAATATGGTTCATATATATAATTACACAGCATCAGTTCCTAGACCATCTTTCATCCATCTGTGATCTGGTCCTCTGAAAACATCCACTACCTCCACACAATTTTTTTGTTTATTAAACACAAGCACCCTGAATTTGAGCCCAAATTGCCTGACAGATAGTGTGCATAAATCCTACCAAAAAAGGTGGAATCTGACCCTCTATTTATTATCCACAAAAACAAGAGAATGAAATATTTATTCTTTGAATTATCTTGTCAATTATCTGCAAAGAGCTAATGATTTATTCTAACCTATTCAAGCGTTCAAATTATATGCCAATTAAATTCTAACAATAATTCTCAGTCTGTGGCTCATTTGTTAGTAATTCATTGCAAGTTTCTGATGTTCAGAATTCAAGCTGTGATGGTTAATTTTCATTGCCCATTTGGAAACCTTTAAAAAAATTCCAACCTAGCAATATACATTGCAGTGGCTTCGCCTGAAGTTGTCATACCATGCCCAGCACTGTGATTCCTTCCATATACTTTCTGCAGAGAGGTATGCAGGGAATGCTCACAGCTACTGAGGTAACATCACCTACACCCCAGTTGTATACTGAAGATCACATAAGCCACCCATATGATTAGATTGACACTATCATGTTAACCTATCATGTTTGTCCTATAACATAAAACTGAATTCTGCTGGTGATACTGATTCTCAGCAAGAGCACCCTCCCCTCCTTCCCCCCGTTTTTGAGAAATTTTGAAATGCAAGAATATACTGGACAAAACTGTTCCAGAAGCCATAACTAGGACTTGGTCCACTGAAAGATCCCACAGTTAACAAGAACTGGTTTGGGCCGTACATTAGTCTCCTAGCATAGGCTTCATCTGGACAGGGTTTTTTTTAGTTTTGTTTTCATTATGTGAAAAGACATTATTTCCAGATTTTCTGTTCTGCACTGGAACAAAAAGAAAAAAAGCTCAATGAAAGACTATTTTAAAAGGAAAATAATTGTTTTGACAAACTGATATTTTGCTCTGATTTTATATCTTTAATACATGACATAAAAAATGGAAATTTCAAATGAGCTAATTGAAATACTCTGTTCTAAAAAGTTAAAGCATTCTATTTTGTATAATAGCCTATAATTTTTCTTTCTAAATGAAGATTTGTCAGTATTGAAACAATTCCCCACACAGGTAAAACAAGCTCTTTTAAAGAAAAGTTTCCACACTTATAGCTGGTGCTGTTATCCCTCCTAATTAAAGAGTGAGGCTTTTGCTGTATGGCAACCAGCAACTTAGAGTTAACATTTGTGGAGCTGACAGACATGCAGTTCCCCACAGTAACTCATGGCACTTTGCAGGAAGTGCCATGAATTACAACATTTCCACAGACCCAAGACATTTGCTGATGGGCCCAAGGGCGCTGAGGGATTGAGCTCCAGTTTGGAGCATCTGCATGTCTGCAGCCACTCTCCCATAGCCTCCTTCCCCCCAGCTCTGGTGCCATCTTCAGAGTGGGAGGTGGGAAGGGAGGGGAGGGAGCTCAGTCTGGGGTTGGCCCAGCCTGCTCTGGAGTGGGGAGCATGGATTGGAGCCCCGCCATTCTAAGAACAGCACTGGGGGCAGGGCTGAGCTACATCAGCACTGCTCCCGACTGCGCTGACAGAAGTTAATGAAGGCATTCTGCTTTGGAGCACCTTCATCTGAACCCTCATGTAATGAGGGTTCAAACTGTTGCTCAATCGGGCACTTTTAAAGTGCTCTGCAGCTATATACCAGTAAGGCACAGCTGTAGAGCACTCCAAGGGACTGATCACACAACAAAACATCATGTCTTTTAGCATCTGTGGTTAAGCACCTGCCCTCGTGGGCCCTTCCACCAGCCTTGTGAGCTTGGGGAGAATGTGACAACACAGGCTGAAAAATGGAGTTCCATACCCCACAGGCACCAGCCGGACCGCAGCAGAGCATGCTGCTCTGAGCAAAGAGGTGGCTGGCACCAGCACTGCTGGGGCTTGTGGGGGCAGGCAGCAGTGTGAGTCCCTAGGGGAGCAACCACTTGGCTGCTTATCCCCAAGATGTGGGCACTGGGGCAGGCACCAGACTGACTGGGGCTGGGGTAAGTGGGGAAAGTGCTTACCTCCTCAGAAGGGCCAGACTCCACAGCACCCATGAAAGGATCTCCTTGGGGTTTTGCAGCACCCTGGCTGAGACTCACTAGTCTATCCCTACTGTGTAGTTGGCCCAGTAAAAGATATCACCCACAAAAATCCTTGCCATCCTGATTCAACTGTTTCATCGTGTATCTGGACTCAGCCTGTACCCTTTTTATTTGCCTTCTATTTATCCATGTTACCAGCCAGCACAGTCAAATACACAACCTATGTACTTCTACACTGATTTAATGGACTGAGCATTTATTAGACAGTTTCAAAGATCACTGGCTCACCTACCCTCACTGTTTCACAGACAATAGTGACAACTGCTATACGTCATGCAGAATCAATGCACTCAGTTTCAGCAGATTCTATGCTTGCCCTGACCTGGAAAATGGAAGTCATTTCTACATTTGCAGCTGTGATAATACTGTCATAACTAGTCATACCTGCAAGAGCCTGGCCTTTGAATGGATTAAAAGGATCCTTTTACAGGAAATGGGCTAGAATTCAAGCTAGTGGCTGGTATATCCTACAACTAAATGGCTCTACTGAGCCACCAATATAAATTTCCCTGTGTGCTCCTGAAAAAAAAAGTTACACATCATTAAAAGATGCTTTTAAGACCTTACTCTTCTAATTACAGATGCATCTAGGAGTGGTGCTAACAAACCAGCCACAATCTGTCATAGTTGAGTCTGCAATGGAGAAGTTCTAACATCTGCAAGATACATGTGCATTGAAGGTAAGAGGAAATATTTTTCAGGAACAGGACTGTAAAAATTCCAGATTCCCAGCTGATGCAAATCTATGGAGCTGCATGAGCTTACAGTAGCTGAAAATTACATCTCGATCTTTCTGTAATGTATACCTCTGTGTGGTAATTTCTTGGATGATGGTTGTGCCAGGCAGCAAACAAGAAATGGAACACACACACTGTTTAAACACTCAAGTTATATTGGTTCATTAAAGAAAAGCTGCATTACCCATTTTTCAAACCAATTCCTAAAAAAAATGTTGTTCCAACCAATATAACAAACCGAGTGGACCAGATTCTGTTTTCATTCATATCAACCAGCTATAAATCTGACTTGCACGGAATTGCTACATGGAATCCATAGCAAACCCATTTAAATTAGTGGAGTTTATCCAAACCCATTCTGGTATAGAGGGCAGACAGAGGGATCGAGAACTCATTGGGTGCCTGAGGCAGGTGGGGGGAAATTGTGGGGGTAGGCCAATCATTGTAGATGGAGGCAGGAGGAGGGGGGAATGTGGGAAAGTAGAAGGGAAGGCTTACCTGCATGGGCTACTGCTTCTGCTGCTGCAGCCATAGCAATATCACTCTGCTCGGGCAGCAGGTGCCCCATGACTGGGATCCATGGGAGCCAACCCTCATGCCTTACTCCATTCCACACACATGCATACCAGGCACATGGCTGTGCCTGCACTGGCAAAGGCTCCTGGAGCTGGGAGGGGAGGACCATTCTATTAATTCCATTCACTCCCACATTACTTGGTGTGGCACTACCCTGCCCAACTCCTAGCCGCAGCGCAAGGCAGCCCTTGCTGTGGCAAAGACTCTGGGGGGGGAAGGGGAAGGGGCATGATTCTGGTACCCCTCCTAGTCAACACCTGAGGCTGGTTCCCTACTTATTCCACCCTAGTTGTGCTACTGAGGGAAGATTCTGGCCAGAATGTTATCTTTTGTGTCTTAGATCAATGCATTATGTGGCACATATTCAGTATCCTTTAAAAAAGGAATTAATTTGCCAAATCAGCTGGGAGAAAGTCAGTGCAGCTTGAACAGGGCCAAAGCTGGCCTTAAGAGTAGGCAGAGTGGGCGTCCACCCAGGGCATCCTGGTCAGGGGGGCACCAGTGGCGTGGTGCAGCTCTTCAGGCAGAGGCAGGGGTGGGGCATCATGGTGCAGCTCTGGTATTACTATTCAGGCAGCTAAGGGAGCTAAGAAAGATGA
The DNA here is from genome assembly GCF_030867095.1 of Alligator mississippiensis. Classification (NCBI taxonomy): domain Eukaryota; kingdom Metazoa; phylum Chordata; order Crocodylia; family Alligatoridae; genus Alligator; species Alligator mississippiensis. The sequence goes on along the minus strand of NC_081824.1, from coordinate 217,505,228 downwards.
TTGTTAACACCTGTAAAGTACAGAACAGTGAATCATGAATGGGCCATTAACTCCCTTAGCTGCCTGAATATTAATACATACCAGAGCTGCACCACCCAGGGGAGGAGGGCAGCTGCTTGATGGCAGCAGCAGTAGCAGGCCCACAACTGGGATGTTTGTTTTAATTTTCACCGGCCATGACCCTTGCAAGCATGTACCAGCATGTGCCAGTGAGCACAAGGATATGTCAAGATACTCATTTTAATTTTCACTGGCTGTGAAACTTGGAAGGAAACAAAATATCACAAGTACCTAAGAAGAGGATAATGGGGTGCATAACAGGAAACAAAAAGCTCAGTTAATAACTGCAATAAAGAGATATAAACATGATGGAAAAAATACTTGAAATCTGTTAAAGACAACCCATGCAGTAATAGTGAGATGGTCAGAGCAGAGTCATCAGATGAAAAAGGAAGAGTTGATCCACAATTCATCTGCCAAAAATCATTGCAAAAGAAACACAAAGATCCAAATGAAACAGAAATGCTTCGTCTAGATCAGAATAACGGTGATGTCATTAGTGATAGAGATGAAACGATTCCCATTATAGGTGCTGGCAATGCCATTTCTGATCCTGCTTTATGGCAACTAATATCATCAAAATTTATTATTAGTGTTCTACGAAAAGTTTAGTAATACTAACTAATGCTAACCTTGATAGAAACAATTCATCTTAGTTGTTAAACACTAGCATGCAGCATCCACCGGCAGTTGTAGGTGACACCCTCTGTCTCTGAGATGTGAACTCTTGTCCATACACTAAGATCGCATGTTCAGCATCCACTGAATTGGTTGGAATAGAAAAGCAGTTTTTTGCCACGATATAGGGATGCAGAGCCAATCAGAAACAGACTCCCAGAACACAGCCAAAGGCACCTAGCAATCTTTGATAAAGTTCATGTAAGAAACACGTTCCTTTGTCTTGCTCTTTCTGCCATTCAGTGATTGATTTCAGTAGCCAAGGGTCAAAACTCAGAAAAGACAACTGAGTGAGGTCAAAAATCCAAACAGTACTTAAAAAAAAAGGCAGCCAGTTGTTTAAGCCACAGTGGTAGTGACTGTTGGTACTTTTAGTACTGATTCAATTTTACAGCTATTGTCTGGAACAGTTCTTGTCCCCATTATTTTTCACATCAAGAGTTTGAAAGTTGTTGTGACGCTATGTCTTTGACCCAGCTTAGCAAATCCAACAGCTTATTATGTGCTTGGTGAATCGAAGCCTGCCAACTTTCAAACCATGTTAGAAGGTCCATGAATCTGATTGCATTTTCAACCACAAACTTAACTTGATCTTCAATGTCACCCTGTCTTAAGAGATTGTGTAGTTTAAGCAAGCACTGTGCACCGGGTATGGTTCGAGCTCCTCACACAGAAGTTACTGGTAGTACTTCACATTTGTCCTGAGGTGATGAACTGCATTCAGCTACAAATTCTACCTTTATGCACTGGTTCTGGTAGAAGTGACAGTCAGAAGTAGATCCCTGCTTTGATTGGACTTACTGAAGCTTATAGCCTGAACAAAGTTGAAATGCTTTTTTAAAAGATGAACCCAGGCTATCAACATCAGGAAAATATGTACCTCAGGTGTCACTTACTAAAGAAAGGATGTGTGCATTGCAGATGACATGAATTGCATTGGGCATCATTCCATTGAGCATATCACATAAAGTTTTGCGCATGCACACTACAGTATCAAACAGAAATGCTGAGATCTTGTTAAATTCTAAGCTGTAGTTTACAACAGCCTTCACTACATTTTGTGCCACAGCAGAAAAATTGGCAGATATGAAATGAACCGGCTCTGTTTGAAAAACAGGCAGGTCTTGGTCTGTCCAGCTCCCAGGTACAAATACAATGTGCAGAACATAGTTATTGTATGCATCTGTTACTTTATCTGCTACAAGCGAGATTGATTCATATTCTGCCAATGCAAATTTTGTACACTGAACATGCAAAGCAATTACTCCTGGTAGATAATCTTGGTGAAGCTTGTTTGCACATGGGAATCTGCCAGCATTTGACAGGTATTTATTCAAGGAGTCCCTTAATTTAGAGTTATCAGTTTTCTCCAGAGGAATGTTGGCAGCCGTGAATGCCTTGACTAGCATGAATGTAGCCTCTCATCTTGTCAAACTGCTTTCAGTGGTTCTTTTAAAGATTGAAGGCATAGCCACTTGTTTCTTGCTCTGACCTTCAGCCTCTGCTGCAGCCTTTTGCTTTATATGTGATATGCAGGGATCTGGGTTTTCTGTTTCCCACAGGGAAATAGAGAAAAATGCAGATTGCCCCCTTTTACCAGAGAAAACTGAGGATTTCTTGTTTAAGCAGAGAAACCCATGGATTTTGCAGATTTGCAAAGAGCTCTCTGCTGGCTGGCAGACTTCCAGCCAAGAGGGGCGGGGGGGGGGGGGGGGGGGGGGAGCAGGAGAAGGGTGGTCAGGCAGGGGGCGCCATGTTCATGTATATGCACATGACTCCAGGCAGCCTGGACAGCAGCTCCCACAAGTAAGTGTGTGTGGGGGGGGGGAGGGGGAGGGGGCACAAGGGAAGGCAGAGGGAGACAGGGAGTTGGGCAGGGCTGGGGCTGCTGCCCAGCTGGGTGGTGAGTGGGGCTTAGGGCCCAGGGCCACAATGCACTGCTGCAGATCCCCAACAGGGAGCAGGACGGGGCTGCAGGTGCCTTATCCAGGGGGTGAGGGGAGAGGAGGGGCTGGCTCCCCACCACTGCATGCACTCCTGGGAACACAAAGGGGACCCATGCCTCCCAGATCTGTGCGTGGGGCAGGCACAGGCTGCCCACTGTGGGCTTGGACTCCTGCCCTGCTGCCCTCCCCTGGGGCCTCCACAGCCCAGTGGGTGCCATCCAGTGCTGCAGAGAATAGCAGGGCCATGCGGGGATCTCCTTGCCACTGTGAGCTCCATGCTGCTCTGGTGAGGTGTCCCCTGCGCGCACAGAAGCAGCAGGGGCAGCAGTGCGGGTTTGTGCCCCGCGCTACTGCCACACTGGCAGGGGACACATCACCAGGGCAGCTCAGAGCTTGCAGCAGAAATGAGCTTTTCTGTGCAGCCCCACTGTGCCCTGCAGCACTGGGTCACACCTGCTGGGCTGTGGAGGCCCCAACAGAGGACAGCAGGGTGGGAGCCCAAGCCCACAGCAGGCAACCCACTCCCGACCCTGTGCGTGCATCTGGGAGGCACAGGTCCCTTGTGCCTCCAGGAGTAAACACAGTGGTGGGGAGCCAGCCCCACCACCCCCACCCGAGTCCACAGTAGGCAGGCTGTAGGCAGAAGTGGGGAGAGAAGGAACTGGGCTCCGCTTCACTCCGCTGCAGCAGCCACCTCCTCCTGCCAGAGCCAGGAGGCTGTGGACCCAAGACCCTGGCCTCATAGCCCTGGGAGCTGGGGACCCTCTCCAGCAGGCCTGGGGGGAGCAGGGGGCAAGGGGCACCATGCATGTGGGCTGGGGAGGAGGGAGTGAGGGGCCTTTCATTTTCATCACAGATTTGGGGGCTTTTAAATCAGGGAATTTGTAATTTTTTATCAGGGAAAACCAGGATCCCTGGTGATTTGGACTTTAAATGCTGATCAATGCTGTTTTCCCTCGACACATCCAGTCATGTTGCATGATGAACAAAACAATTTACCACCATCTGCATGCAAGATTCCTTCAGGGAATTGCCTTATATGAGCTGAAATGTATTTAGCTTTCTTGGATTTCTTTTCACTCACGTTTGGACTGAAGCATTGCAACTGGCTTCCTAAGAGATGGCACTGAAACTCTTTCACTTCCCTGACTGATGCCATTACTAAGTCTATGCTCCTGAGAGGCTGAGCTAGTGACAATCTCTCAAATCACATGCTTTATGGCTGCAGGGATTTCTATGCTTTCTTTGTATTCTGGTAAGCTTTTATTTTTTGGGGTGATTCCATGCAAAAATCACAGGAAATGCTATTTTTTCACAATGATTGCAGAAACTGATTTTTTTTTTTTATGGTTTCCGTGAAAATCATGCAACCGTAATTTAAGTAGGTCCCTTTTAATGGCTCAATCTAATTCTCAAAATTTGAGATGTTAGCGATCAACAGTCTACCAAAAGTAAAGGACATGGATTTTCCTCTGAATGAGCAGAATTGCCATTTTTCTATGACTTTTTTATTCAGAAGTTTTGAAAATGGTGAAGTTCTGAAGTGGCACTGGCAGCTGTGCTTGGAGTCCACTGGCAAGGTTTTCTGTTTCTGCTGCAAGCTTTTTGACTTGAATCCAAAATTATCCCTAGCATTTGAAGGGTTCATTAATTGGAAGCACATCTCAGGTTCTCGCACATCATGAAAAGTCACCTAGACATTTAAATTCCTGCTGAACATGGGTAGATGCATAGAAAAGGATAAAACAGGATGATTGCAATGAGATGGTGCTTCAACATGTTATTAAACAAGAGACAAAACACTGGGAGAATATTCTAAAGAGGTTCATGACAATAATACTTTATCTTTCTAAATATAACATGGCTTTTCAAGCTCGCCCGACAGGCTCTTCACGGCAAACAATGGAAACTTCCTGGGTTTGGCAACATTATAATTGAATTATTGGCAAAGAAAGTGCTGTAACACATTCTTAAGAGGTTGAGGAATGCCAATTTCTACTCTATGTTTGGCTTACATCTGGAGCACAGTCCTTCTGAAAAGATGTCTTTTCACTATTAGATTCCTTGACATTTTGGATGGCAAAGTGACCATTCAGGAGCACTTTACTAGTTTTAAAACTGTGGATGAGTCCACAAGGGAGGGACTAACTGATACTATACTTACTACTCTGAAGGAATGTAAAAAATATCTGAGACTGCTGAGCCAGTTCTCTCCTCCTTCCACCCTCGCACATGAAGGTTACAGCACATGTTCAGGTTCTTCAAAGGAGCTCTCCAGGAACACTTTGACAAAAATGGTATGTCAAAAAAAAAAAAAAAAAGTTTTTTGTACCAGCATGCCTGTGGCCGGCAAGATCATTGGCTCTTTCTCACTGCCCTCTGTGCAACACAGAGTCCTTGAATATTAGTGGAGTAATCTCAAGCCTTGACATAAAAGTAGTAACAGCAATACTAGTAGAAAAGCAATCAAACTAAGACCTCTGAAAGATGTTAATATAATGGTACAATTGGTATCTGAAGAATTTTATGCCTGATCCCAAAAATAATGCATTCTGCTATGCCAGATGTGAATGGTGAGATGCATGATTTTTGTGATTGGGCATAAAAATTCTCAGATCCCAACTGCAAAAGTGCTGGGGATGAACCAGGACCCAGAGCTTTCCCCTGCACAATCCCAAGGATCAGGCAGAGGACAGGTTTTTTCCCAGGCATCAGGGCTGTCCTGTGCCCAGTCCCAGGGATCAGGCAAGGAGTCTGTGTCCCCCAGACTCCAAGATTGTCCCATGCTCAAACCAGACAACTGGAGGCAGCTTCTTTCCTGACTGATCCCAATTCTTGGCTGATTATCTGGATCAGGCAAGGGACAGCCCCAGTTGTAGGTGCATGATACAAACCAACCACAAAGATGTTCCATCTTAATGGTTGCCATTTTGTCAAGCCAGAAATTGGCTGAATGCATGGCACGTTGCAATTTGTCACACAAATGTAATGCCTGCCAGAGCCATAAAATAATTATTCTAAGTCTTTCTGAGATAAGTGTAACTTAAACAGGGCACGCACATCTAACCACAAAACTAAATAGGCAGGTGACTGCTGTAAAAGGCAAGGTCTGATGAGTACTTCAGTAACAAATGCAGAGCATAGCCACTTCCTGAGATATGTTGAAAAAAGGGGTGACAGTACATGTTCATTGGAATGATAAAGAGAAGTAAATATCAAGCCCTCCCTTACTGCCAACAAGGGACACCATTTGAATAAATACCTCTGAACAAAAGGCAAGCCTCATAGAAAGGGCTATATTCTTCTTCTAGTAGATCACTAAGAAGATCTAGTTCCAGAGAAAGATGCCCTCTTCCTTCTAGACCTCAGTATGCCACTTATTAACATGTCCAAGTCTCAGATATGCAGACATCCCTTAAAATATAAAGGACAAGATACAAAAGTGTACCTGTAAATACACATGCCTCAAGTAGGGGCAGGCTGAAGATTTAGCCATACAAATATGAAACAGTGCAGCTCTTTCCTGAAATGGCTTCTTGGCTATCTTGTTGGGCCAGCTTGAGTTATTGCCAATACCCTCTGCCTTAACAATGCAAATATCCCAGCTGGCCATACTAATTCCTTCCATTAGAAAACTGCATATATGCTGCTAAAAACACTGGTAAAGTGGAATTCTTGCATTGGATGTTAACTATACCATAGGTCCTGGCTAAGGGAAATGCTGGAAATGGGGGTGACATCACCTTATACAAATCAGGCTATTAGTGGTCCTAGTATATGTTATTTACTAAGTTATATAAATGAACTCTTCTCACCTTCCTAATGTGGTTGGGCCCCTTTATTTAAACACTGAAACTAATCTGAAGTTTATTCATTTTTCATTTGTATCTACATTTGATAAAATGTTCCTTCACACTCCCATAGAAAAGTGTCACTGATTCAGCCATTCAGATATGAAGAATAATTGGCCTAAGAGGTTCAACTAATAGCAAAATCCATTAGTGCAAATAATTTTCCATTCAATGTAATATCTATTTATTTCAAGTTACTGCATTGTTTTTTCATGGTTTTCTTGTCAAACTGTCCGTGCAACTATCCAAATTGATTAAATGGGTCATATCTTTTTTTGCAGTGGGACCTAGACATAACACTTTAAATGAAGCTGGCAAAAATGGAAAGTTTAATGCTGGAAGAATATCTTTTCTTCCTTTTAATTAGTTTTTTTTTCAGATTTTAAAAATAAAATATACAAATGAACAGAATACAAGAAACCATTCAATCTGCCTCTTTAGAATGTTTAGCAATGGGCAAAACTCTCAGCATTACATAGGCATTATAAAGACGATATCCAAAGCTCTTTTTTGTTATACTTAAAGATGTTCTTTGAAGAAAACAGCAAAATTCCAATGGTTTCAGCAAGCTGGAGTTTCATATGCTATTCATCCCGTCTGAGTTACTAGTAAAAGATATAACAGCTCACTATTAGGGCCAGATTTTCACATTCCTTAGCTGAACAAAATTCCTGTTTGCTTTAGCACATATTCCATTCTATCTTGCTGCATCGGCATGGCTGCAGTGGCTAAATCTGAACAATTCTGTTGGAACCTACACAACAGATCAGGTAGAACCCTTTCACAACCTGGACACAAGCAGCAGGTCACCACACTACAATCCTAGGAAGTGACCTTCTCATACAGCCATTTGCAATGCCTTCATAGAATTGCCTTTGATTTCAGAGCATAAGATGCTGTTAATTGAAGAAGGGAGCTGGCCAGGAGTCAGTCTCTGCATATCAGATTACAATAACCAGACTGTTTTACGGTCTCACAGCTCTACCTAGAAAAAAAAAGTGTAATACTTATTTTTTTAATCTTCCCAGAGCTGTCCTTGAACACTATTAAATTTAGTTTTGTTTGCTGACCCCAACCATTATTACTGTATTTATTTGAATATAAGACAAGCCTGAATAAAAGACAACCCCCCAATAATTAGATTCTGTACTGTATATGGGAAATCTACAAATGTTGCTTACGTTCTGTATAGTCTCATTATCTGAACAATATCAGCTGGCTTTGCCTCTTGCAAGCAGCTTATGGCCTTGAGTTTGCTTGCATGTTTCTTTCCTTTTCTATCACTGTGGGAAGTTTTTCTAACACAACATAGTAATAGCTTTGTTACCAGCTCAGATCAACTGAACTTGACACTCACTGGCTGAATCAGAGGGATAACATGATTGGATATGTTAACGAAAGGTGATGATAAGGGAGACCAATGGATGATGCCCAAAGTCAGACATTGGAAAAAGGCCAAGTTAAGAGGTGTGCTCATGATGCGTCTGTTGAACAAAGAAATATGCTGACAGGACCATAAGGACAGTATGCTGACCACACAGAAACTAATCCAAAAGCAAAGAGTCAAAGGAGTGAAGTTGAAGAAAAATATAAAAGGGGGAAGCAAGAAAGTTATGTCGTCATTGTCATCATCATAAATCCAGCCTTCAACACCTGTCTGGACTGTCCCAGCCAACAACATACCCTTTGATTCAGGAACTGTGTGGACAGTCTTTTCTGTTGAGACAAGTAAAGATCTAGGATTGGATGAGATCATAGTACTAAGTGTTTTTTCTCTCCCTGGATGTAGAAACTGCAAAGATAATGCTTGTTGTACTAATAAAGTTAGACTTTGATTTTAGGACACTGAGTTGCCTGTGTTCATATTTCACATTCCATTTAAGGGTTAATTGTGCTTTAACAATCCCCAAGTACTATCTGCTGGACAGTGGTGCTAACACTTTAGTACCTACTTATACATAGTACAAGCTATGTATGATATTAGTCTAAAGCCAAAAGGCTCATTATTTACCATATAGTTCATTGGGCTGGGCCCCAGCAGTCAACAGCATTTCAAGCCACAATGACCCCCATAGATAAACACTGCTCAGTGTGCATGCATACTCCAGATACCCCCAAGAAAGAAACCATATGCTAATTAACTCCCCCTCCCCTCCCCTCCCATGACTAGAAAGGGTATTCTTGTCACGAGTCCTGGGATCTTCCAAAAATTTCTAGACAGATGAGGTGCAGAGCAATCTATTCCAGCTTCACCTCATGGAGGATGGGGCCACACTAATCATATATGACAGACAGAGGGGGCAACAGAGGGATTCTGGGTGAACTGTTTGGGTCCCCATTTGGTGAAGTTTGCCAGACTTTTAAGGCTGGTGAAAAAACAGGAATCACTGGAAATAGGAAAGAAAGGTGTAGCTTAGCTGTAGGAGTAAAGAGGAAATGGAAGTGTATGCAATGTAATACAGTGGGCACTGCCACTATCTTATTCAGATGGGCTGCACTAACCTAACCTTGTGGTGGGTTCCCATCAGCTCCTTAACCTTTTGGCTAAGATCAAGCATTTATGGCACCAAGGACAGGGTATCAGGTTGGCTGTGGCCTTTCCAGTGCCAGCCTGATATTGCAGTACCTCCAGGCCAGTGCCAGTTTCCTGTGGGGGGAAATGCCTGACCATTTTTTTTAAAAGGTTCCCCCATCAGCATGCTTACCCAACATGGGCCATCTGTTTTATAGTTATGCCCAGTGCTGGCTGCATTTAATCAACTTCATTGATGGTTTTCATTATTGAGCACGTGCTGCTTTTGGCAGCAGGTTAATGATAGAAAATGTATATGTACGCAAAGGTAAGATGAGGGGTTTTCCCCCTCAACCCCATGCTGATTAGAGGAAAAAAACCTCATTTTGTATTTGAGAAAATGTAATATTTATACTGAAGTGGCAGCTACAACCAAAATCAAAGCCTAAATGACTTATGAGTGTAACAAGGCCATCAACAAGGCCAATCACACCTTGTCGTGCATTAGCAGGTGCATGACTAATAGATTAAAGGAGGTGATGCTCCCCCTCTATGTGGCACTGGTCAGGCCACAGTTGGAGTACTGTGTCCAGTTTTGGGCACCTCACTTCAAGAGGGATGTGGAGAATCTGGAGAGGGTCCAGAGGAGGGCCACTCACATGATTAGTGGCCTTCATGATAGACCCTATGGGGGGAGGTTGAGAGAGCTGAATCTCTTCAGCCTTCACAAGAGACGGCTGAGGGGAGATCTTGTGGCTGCCTATAAATTTATTAGGGGAGGTCAACAGGGGATAGGGGACGCGCTGTTTAGGTTAGATATTAGGAAGAAATTTTTCACAGCAAGGGTGGCCAGTATCTGGAATGGGCTTCCAAGAGAGGTGGTGCTATCACCTAGCTTGGAGATCTTCAAGAAGACGCTAGATAGTCACCTGGCCGGGGTCATCTGACCTCGGTCCTCTTTCCGGCCAGGGGCAGGGGGTCAGACACGATGATCCATTGTGGTCCCTTCCAACTCTACAATCTATGAATCTATGAATTGTCATCCTTGGCAGTCCCTCAATATGAGGATGACCATCTTCCATTAAATACAGAAGTAATCAATGATCCTGTAGGTGACTGAGGAGGCTAATCCAAGATCAGGACATTCAACTGTGGATATGACAGTTCCAGGAAGAAGGAATAGATCCCAGTGATGCTGGGTGACAGCTCCTTCCCTTTGTCACTCTAATCTATCTGCCTCCATCCATAGTGAGGTGAGTTTGTTTAAAATAATGCCTTGTCATAAGTCATGGCACCAATGGGAACAGTTCAGTGCCTAGTCTCCCAGGTACTGATGTTAAAATTGCATTTCTTCAGATTGAATCTCTTCTTTTGCCCGCCTGTAGAGCACTGACCATTATGACATATTCTGTATAAAGGGAGCTGGTGCTATATACACATAGCTTCAATGCGGCTACTGTTCGCTTGAGCCAGAATGCTGGCATTTGTTTTTCTGTCCTTCCAATTGATATGGAGAATTTTCCAAATATATCACTAACAGTAACATTCCAAAGCTTTCAGGTGTTTCCGATATGTCAGCCAAGTTTCACACCCATACAGAAGAGGAGGCACAACAGTCTGGCAGACAAGGAGTTTGGTTTGGGTCCTGATGTCAAGATAATTGAAGACATGATTTCAGAGATGTCCGAAGACAGCACTGGCAGACTTCATTTGGCATTGAAAATCATTGTTTATGTGTCTTTATTTTCTTGGGGAAAGTGACTATTGAGGTAGGGGGAATGTTCAACATTCTCAAGGGATTGCCCTTTAATTGTAATGTGTGATGGACTGGTAGAACATCTTGGTTTTTGTGAAGTTGACAGTGAGACCAAAAATTCTGTTATACAGAAGCCATCAAGAGTGACCTCACGCTCTTCAAGTGAGTGAGCACACATGACAATTGTCACCGTATTGAATATCAGTGATGAAAGGGTTGGTAATGTTGGATTTGAAACATAACCAGTCAACATTAGAGAGATTCCTCTCCATGCAATATTTGATGCTGATTCCAAATGGAGGTCTATCAGCAATGAAATGTGGAACACCGATGATATAGATGGAAAAGAGCATTCATGCAATCGCAGATCCTTGCTTCACTCCAGTTCTAACATTGAAGGGGTCCATTTCCAAGACATTGCTTAGGACTGTTGTTATCCTGAAGGATTCAGATGACTGTAACAAAGTTAAATGGGTATTAGGCCTGTGCAAAGCAGCTAGTATTCGCTTTGGATTCGGCCAATTCAGGGGACAGTGAATCGATTCGGCTATTCAAATCACTGTACCAAATCGATTCAGCCAAATCTGATTCAGAGATTCGGCTGCTGCCAAATCTCCAAATCACCCAGGCCCACTGCCCGCCCACTCTCCCAGCCCAGCAATGACTGCCCCACCAACCCCAGCACCCGGCACTTCGAAGAAAAAAAAAAAGCCCTGACTCACTGGGTGCTGCTGAGAGGAGGGTGATCCACACTGCATGGGGGGTTCTGCACAAGCCCCCCAACTCCTCCCTGCTGTCCCAACCCCCGCCCTCCAAGGTTGCCCTGCCCACCCCAGCTCCAGCCCTTTAAAGAAAAAAAAAAATGAGAAAACCCCCCCGGGGCTCATTGGTTCCTGCTGGTGGGGGGGAGATCCCCGCTGCCCTCACTAGCTGGTGGAGGGCGATCTTTGCTGCCTCCCACTGCCCCATGCCACATGGGGGGCTCTTTACAAGCCCCCCGAAGCCCCGAGGCTGCTGCAGGTGTCGTGAGTCCTGGGGTTTTTTTCAGTTCTTTTTCTTAAAGAGCCAGAGCTGGGGTGAGTGGGGCAGCCATGTGGGGGGGGGCTGGAGGACTGGGGGGGGGTCAGGGAGCTCATGGCAAAGCCCCCCATGCAGTGTGGGGCAGTGGGGGGGAAGCGGGAATCACTGCCCCCCAACTCAGCAGCACCCAGTGAGTGGGGGCTTTTTTTTAAAGCACCGGGAGCTGGGGTAGGCAGGGCAGCCATGGGGGGAGCTGATGAGGGTCAGGGGGGCTGGGGGAGCAGGTAGGGGATGGAGGCTGGCAGAGGTCCCCCCATTGTCCCCTCCCCCTCCTTATCAACTAAAAGTCTGGCTCCAGCTCCCTGCTGCATCAGGCAGAGACCATCTGAATCATCAAAGCTCTCTGAATCTTTTCTAAAGATTCAGAGAGCTTCAAATCAATTTGGACCCTTTTATTGGTCCCTGGTTTGATTTGGATTTAGAGATTCAGCCACCGAATTGGGCTGAATCTCCTCTGAATCAAATCAGCACCCAAAGCTTTGCACAGCCCTAGTGGATATCCAGATTTCATCAGGATCTTCCATAAGGCCTGTCTGTTGATTAAATAAAGGTCTTGATTGGGTCAATAAAGATCTGTGAGGCTCACAGCACCTCTCCTGCAGCTGTTTATCAACAAAGATTATGTCTACTGTACCTCTGTGTGGTCTGAAACCACATTGGGACTCTGGTAGACTCTCCTCAGTGAAGAAAGTGAGTCTATTGAGGAGACTGTAGGCAAGGAACTTCCCAGCTATGCACAGGAGTTTAATACCACAATAACTGCTGTGATCCAATTTCTCTCTTTTCTTGGATAATGGTAATGATTCTGTTGTTTCCCAAGTCATGGGGAACTGGTTCATGGTTCCAGATTTTCATACTAAAGATGTGTAGTTAATAAGAGAGCATTTTTTCATCTTGCTTATAAATTTCACCTGGTATTCCATCAGGACTACATGCTTTGTTGTTATTCATCTACTTAATGGCTTTCAAGGCCTCTTGATAAGTTGGTGGATCTGCAACATAGTCCTTTATGGAGTGCTGTGGAATTAGAATCTTGGTTCAGGAACTCTTGGAAGTGCCCCTTCCATCATGTGTTGATGGTGGAGCTGTCTCTAAGAACTGCTGTCCCATCCTTGGACCCAAGAGGGGCATCTCCATGGACTTATGGCTCATACAAGGCTTTGGTTGCACTGAGCAAGCTATGTATGCTGCAACTGTCAGCAAACTTTTGAACTGCTTTTGCTTGTCCCTCCCATCACTCATTCTTTCAATTTTGAATTTGTCTCTGAGTCTTGGCTTTAATATGGCAACAAATGTGTTGCTTCAGCTTGGAGGTGATGCCATTCTGCCAAGCTTTGACAGTTCTCCTTTTTCTGTCAGTGAGAGCTTGTATTTCCTTAACATCATCAAACCAATTTCTTTGTAGAGAAAACAAGAGATTCTTCACATACCTTGAGATTCTTCACATGCCTTTTTTGAGATTCTCCCAGCAATGGATGGTGTTGAGATTGTCAGGGAGTTCCGAGAGTTTTTCATTAACGGGTTGTTGGAGATGATCAGCTTTATCAGGGTCTTTCAAGCACTCGATATTGAACTCTTTCTTGGTTGCTTCTTTTATGTTGTTTGGGGCAACATGAATGGGCATGAAATGTATTAAATGACTAGCCAATTGCCCATCAAGAATGATGGATTTCAAAGGAGTGTTTACATGACCCGAAGGGTGAGCGGTGGGTGGGGTGGGAGGGCGGCTATGTAAATATTCCCTCCACTGCCACTGCCTCCTCCTCCAGGCCCTTTCCCTGCACACCTCCACCTCTTCCCCCGAGCAGCGGGGCTATTCCCTGCCTCCGTGCCTCCCCTCTCCCTCCCTCCTTCCCTGCCACCTCCCCCTCTCTGTTGGTGTTATAATAAAAATTCTGGGGTGCATGAGTGTGTTGGGCACCCCACTCTGCATGCCAGAGGTGGATACTGCCACCCTGACCCTCCCCCCCCCCCTCCCATTTGCTTCTCCCTGCCCCGCACAGCCAATACTGCCCTCTCGGCAGTGCAGGCACGATTGACAAAGAGCATTATAGACATGCAGACAGACACAAAGACAGACAGACTAAGCCCTTTATATATATAGAATGATCTGTGCAGTAGTCATCTATGCTGGTCATAGCTCTGGTGATACAGATACTATGACAGTTCCAGGTAAACATCATGACATAGTCAATCAGGTGCCAGTGTTCTGAGCTGGGACACATCCACGATGTCTTCTTTTTGTTGCTTTGGCAGAATAAAGAGTTTGTACTGAGATCATATTCCAGACACTTGCTTAAAGTCCTTGCCCACTGTAGCGTTGGGACCATCAAGAAGAATTATCTTATTTTTCCTTTGGGGACAGATGACAGGACTTGGTCAAATTTACAATAAAATTCTTCTTTTGTTTCATCAACTGCATCAGTTGTCAGAGTGCACACACTGATGACTGTTGCTTGATGTCTGTTGGTCAGTTGAAGATGAAGGGTCATGAGATGCTCATTGATGCAGGCTAGAAATTCCAGGATCTGAGTAATAGTCTTGGTCTTGATAGCAAAACCAAAGCTATAGGTGTATGTGTTTTTTTCTTTTCCTTTACAAAAGAAGGTGTGGTTATCATCATGCTCTGAGAGCTGCTCCTCTCCTGCACATCTGCTCTCACTAAGTGCAGCAACATCAGTATCAAATTGTGCAAGTGCTCTAGAAATGAGTGCTGTCCTTCACTCCCGTCAATCACTGTTATGTTTGTTCATGAGGATGTGGATGTTCCAGGTCACAAATGTCATTACTTGATTTGGACCACAAATAGAGCGATCCCACTGGATGCAGTTTTCCAGTCAGGTGAAATGCCCTATGTTTAAGGCACCTTTTCTAGCCCCTTTCCCATATGGGATGAGCAGTGTGAATCCTAAATAGGCCTTCTCAGTCATGACTGCAGCTGCTGAATTGCACACTTGTCTCAGTTCCAAGTACAAAACAACCATCATACAGTCATCACCTACATGTAGATCCCTGACATGGGGTTTTTGGGAATCACTAGCATCTGCCCCTGTTGACGCTTGCTCATTGCTGCAGGACTTTCTCTTGAAGAAAAATACCTGAGTGTATCTTCTTTTAATATGGGGATGCCATTGAATATCAAGAACTGCACGATAATTTGTGGGGTGGAAAACTTAACCTGGTGGCAAGAAAACCTAGATTACTGGAAGTTTCTATTCTGCTGCCATCATCAGCTACCTTTGCAGCTATTGAGAAGTATTTTTGATTCATCCACCTGCTCTGTCATAGAGGACTTAATTTTTTATTTAGGATACCTATTAGTTTAGAAACCTCACTCTCAACCTTGCTGTTATGAGCGAGTGATCTTACCAGGAGTACAAAACTATAGGTGGCACCACTCTCAGAGTTATTGACAGCAAGCCTCCATCCTGTCAAGGTTGTGATCCATGGGAGGCATTGCACAAACAAGTATCAGTGTTCTCCCCGTTAATTCTTCACCTTCTTAATAAATGTATGGAAGTAGAATTGCAGAAACACTGAGCCATTTTCTTGCTAACGTCAATTTGATGAATCCCATGATGTGATAGCTAATGAATTCCTTCACAAAGTAAAAATTACAACTCTGAGAAGTGTAATTATCTTTTTCTTTATGGTAATCGCATCTAGAAACATCCTGCTGAGTAATCAACTTTCAACAACCAAGACTCACTTTGCTTATCAGGGTTACCAAAATCTTCATTTAGTGACAGATTAGTGTACAGACCTCTCATTGATGATTACAAATAAATATTTATAAGAGATGCATTATTTCTTATTATTATGAGTGAAATTTATCCTGTGTGCACCATTCATGAACCACTTTAATCCTGTTTTGAGGGTTTATTCTGCCCTCAAATGGTACAAAGGCCTTAGGATCATCTTTTCCACAAGGGGGAATTTCACTATGTACCATTGAAAAGAGAGAGGAGGAGAGGCAGGCAGGGAGGGAGAGATAAGAACCAACATTCCCAGTTTTAAAAGTATAAAAATTATCAAGTGACTGAAGAATGCTTGTGTGCCCTATTTATCCTTTACATGAAGGATAACTAGAAAAAAAATTGTTTATTTTGTTAAGTAGAAAGGAAATCATTCTGACAAATCAAAAACACTTTTTAGCTTTATGTTAATGAACATATAGTTACACAATAACTTTGCTGCAGGGTAGTACAAATAGTAATTCTTAGTAGATAGGATCTTTTATTATTTTTACATGATAGTCAACGTTTATACTGGCCTACAGAAGAAGATGATATGCTACATTAGATCTTAATTCAGTGGCCAAATAGCCCAAACTCTAAAATCTGGGAACAAGCACCAGAACTATCTAAACTGAAAACCAAACTCATATGGTTAACGTTCAAACTAATTAACGACTGGAACATCTCACCAATTTATATGGTGGATACTCCATCAGTTGAAGAGTTTAAGTCAGGACTGGATGCTTTTACAGAGAATATCCTCTAGCTCAACTACATCCTAATGATAGAGAAATCACTTAGGGAAACTTTGCAGCCTGTGCTCTAGCCAAGCAGTTGGCAACATTTCCCAGTGGTGGGCCAGAACGATCCAGCTCAGGTCTCAGAAAGGCTTGTACTAGGACCCAGTTGCTGCCACTTCTTCACTCACTCACTCAGTGGTCACCACCACTTCTTCACTCAGCCCCCCTGCTGCGACATGAGAGATGAAATCTCTCTGCTGTCTGGCTGCCCAGGCATTGTGGTTTTAGGTTGAGGAAGACATTCATTTCTGATTGGATTTAGACATGTACTAGGCACCATTTACTCTCTTTCAGAATATAGGAACTAGGTCTCCTAAACTGTAACTAGAAGGTAGTGATTTTAAAACTAACAAAAGGAAGTTTAATTGCATGCTGTGTGGGGAAAAAAACAAAGTGTGGAACTCACACAAGTCATTGCCACAAGATGTTGTGGACTCTGACAGTTAACCAGATTCAAAAAGGGTCAGATTCTTGAATGAAAGGTTCATCAGTAGCTATTGTGCATGAATTAGGGTTACAACCTCTGACTCAGAACTTCCTAGACTTTAAGTGCTAGAGGCTGCAAATAAGAGGAACAGTGAAAAACACCATCATCATACCCCGTTCACTCTCCCTTTCAATATCCACTCTGCCATAGTGGGTGTATGTAATCACCATGATATTTGCCCTTTCAGGCACTGCAAATGCATGTCTGTTTGCACGAGTGGGATTTCTGGACATTTTAAAAGTCTTTTTGGTGCATTAAAGTAAAACTGCTCAGAAGTAGTTTAGCTTGGCTCACCACAAATTAAAGCATCCCATCTATGGATTTGTTATGTGCAAACACAAAGGCACTGAAAGACCTGTAATTACCCCCTTTTTCCACCAGGTGGTACTGCACTATTTCTGTAGTTCAGGCCTTTGTCCACTAGATGCCACTTTCGATTGCTGCTTCTTTTTTGGGGGGCTCCTACTCATCCTGTTGCCCCACTCCCCTACTTCCACAGCTGCATGCAGGCAGGACATGTTGCAGGGGCCCCCAGCCGGGCAGGGGGCATCTCATCCCACTGTCCTGCATCACAGGCAGGGCACGTTCATGTTATACAGAAATAAAAAGATGGAGGAGCAGGCCAATACCTGCCCAATGCACACTGAGGTCCACTACCCCATGGTAGTGGTCTTGAACATACCATCACCACCAGCACTGTATGTGCTCCCCCCCCCCACTCACGCACAAAAGAGCCGTGGCTGCTTTTGCTGGTGGTCCCACTCCCCAGACAACACTCACGGGAGGGGGCGCGCACTGGTGCTCCCACCTGCCTCCCTGCCCACTGCCTAAACAGGGAGCACGGCCTGACTGGGGGTGCACCACCACCTGCACATTGTCACTGAGATGCTGCATGCCAGACCCGCCCACCCAGGATATGCAGCATCACAGGTGATATATAGGCAATGTCAGAAATACCCCACCAACTAGGGGGGGAAGTGAAGACAATAGTGTTTGGACTGTGGGACAAAACCTGTCCTCTTCTTCTTTCTTCCCCTGCAGAAGACTTACAAGATCAGAAACTGAAAAGAGTGAATAAATGAAAGAATGAATACATAAGATCAGTAGAAGAAATAAAAGAACAAAATAAAAAGTGCAATATAAATAGATATATAGATATACATATGCAGTGATAGTATCAATAGCAGTGTATAAATAAATAAAAAGGGTATAAATAATACATACTAGTTTATAAATAAATACAGTTGTGCAGGGAAGGAAAATCTAGACTACTTTATTTCTACTTTTCTACTAGTGTCTTTTTTTTATTTACATAACTTATTTTTTATGAGAAAAGTCATGTAAATGGACTGCTGTTTTAATGTTGAAATAAAGTTTTGAAATTCATACAGTTCCTTCTGGGTGTAACATTTTTTTCTTTCATAGGCAGCTTGACATGGGAGTCTGTGTAGTTTGGGGGTGGGTGGGTGGGAGTGGTGATGATTGTGGCTTAACGTGGGGATCCCTGCCTGGCTTTGTAGGGGTGGGAGCATTTTTTGAGTGACTGGATTAGGGTTTAAATGTGCCCCCTATTGTAATTCAGTACCAAAGACAGCAGCAGGGTGGATTGGTATTGGGGGTGTGATGCTTGTGGTACCCCCAATCCCAACATGCAGGGATCCTGGCAAATCAGAATTCTGATGGGGAAGCACTTTTTGGTAGCTTTGCAAGAAAGGTTGCCCCCCCCCACACACACACAGTGCCCCATCCCAAAGCCGAGAAGAAAAAGTGTCAACACTGCACTGGGGAGAGACAGAGAGAAGGCTTTACATTTGAAAGAATGCAATTAGCAACTTCACGGGCTACAATGAGTCTAGGCTTCGGGTTTGTTTTTCGCATCACTTCCACCACACCCTCCTCTCCCCCTGGTGAGACCTGCCAGTTGCTTGCAGGCAGGCCACTGTGTGCGGATCCCCAGCCAGGTGCAGAGGGGGGAGCTTATCCCACTGTCCTGCACCACTGTCTGGCTCCCCTGCTCCCACACCTGCATGCAGGCTGGCTGGGCAGTGTGGAGGTCACAGGGTGGGGGGTGGAGTAGGAGGCAGGTAGTAGGGGAGTAGCTGTCCTGGGCATGGTGGGGGTAGGGGCACAGTAGAACAGAGATCCCTGGGCCCCAAGGACTCTTAATCTACCTCTTCCCCCTACCACCTCCCACCCCAATCTACCATGCTGCTGCGGCTCAGCTTGGGCGTTCCCTGGGGTTTGACCGTGTCTCCTGTTTCGCATGAGGATACAAAAGACAGGAGGCATCCCATCTCCTCATGCACACTCAGTCTCTCGTTGTGCTTCACGCCGTTAACATCCAGTCACAGGTGCTCTGCATTTTTCTCCTGATTTATTTGTGATTTTGCATTTTGCCCTTAATAATGGCCTCTAAGCGAGTGAGTGGTAAAGGTGAGCAATTTGCAAAGAGACCCAACACTGATGGTGATGCAGTCTTAGAAAAATTACAATATTTGTGACTGCATCACTAACATTAATGAGTCATTGGATGAGGTGAAGCAGTCAACTACCACCAAGTCTAGGGAAAACTTTGGAAGGAGGCAGTCAATGAGTTACAGGGACTCCCCACAATAGAAGCTGAGGTACACCAATTTGTGGAGCTTGCACGAGACGTGGGAAGTGAGGGACTTGAGGACCTACAGGTCAGCGAGGTGGAGGAGCTACTCAAGTCCCATGTGGAGGAATTGACTGAGGAGGACCTGGATGAGGTGTTCAAATCCCCCCTGAGTGATGACAAAGAGGTAGTGGTACAGTCAAAGCTAAATCCTGTCAACCTTAACAAGGTCATTCGAGTGGCCAGACTCTCAGACCTGGTGGTTGAGATGGACCCCTTCATGGAAAGAAGTTTAAGCTAGGACTGGAAGACCTCATGAAACCATATAAGGAGGTCCAGAAAGATCTTCAAAAGAAAATGAAGCAGCCATTAGTTTCTTTAAAAGACCCACTACTCAACAGTGAACGTTTTTTAACCCATTACAAGTAAATAAAGGTGATTTTTATATACAGTATGTTCTTTTATTATTCATATTCAAGTCCCTAACCCCATTTTCCCCATAAGCCTTTTGTCTTGCCAACCATGGGAACTTTCAGGAATCTAACCCCCGCAACTGGCGAGGGAAACCTGTATTAATCCAGGCCACCCATCACCCCTGCTGCAGGACCTTCAGCAGACAGGGCACCCAACCGCATTTGGACAATGGTACCTCATAGTTTGAGACAGGCACCCCTACAAGGCAGACATCCAATAGAGGGACTTTTTTTTTTTTAGTCACAACTCGCATAGAATAGTTATTATACTTTAACTTGAGCAACAAAGATTTTTTTTTTGCATTTGAAAAATTAAAATGTATGGTGGTCAAGTGCTCAAAGTTTGGGATCTGTGAATGTTTTTTTCTTTTGAAAGTCACCTGTATTTTTATGAAGTGTTGCATTGTATTTTTCTGTGTTTGTTTGTGGTTCTGTTTGTGTGCATTTGCATTGCATACATTATGATCAAGCACTAGTATGCTTATTCAACAGCACCTTCACACTGCAAGTATTTCTCCTTGCATTTTTATATTTGTGTCTTTGTGTTTGTGTTTTTTGCATTTTTGCATTTGATTGTTTTTGTTTTCTAGCTTTCTGTGTTTGTACTTGTGCGTTTGCATGCTTTGTTTGCTTGCATTTATGTGTTTGTATGGCAGGCAGTTTGCATCTTTACTCTGATTATTTCTGATTAATACAATGAATACTCACCAGGCAACAGGAAATATGACAGTCACCCACCCACCCTGCCCAGGCTCTGACACCCACCACGCAGTAGGAAAGAGGGCATCCATCCTTCTCCCATAAGCTCCAATTAGTATGATTATTTCTGATTATTACATTGAGCACCCAACAGGCAGTAGGAAAGACGCTGACACCCCCTCCCAGATGCTGACACCGAGCAGGCATTAGGAAAGAGGGCAGTCACCCACCATCTTGGGCAATAACACCCACCAGGCAGTAGGAAAGAGGGCCATCGCCCAACATCCTGGGGGCTGACACCCAGGACCCAGTAGAAAAGAAGGCACTTGGCCTTAGGAAAAAGGGCCGTGGCCCACTGCCCCAGGTACTGACACCCACCAGGCAGTAGGAAACAGGGCACCCCACCCTGGGGCACTGATTACTCTATTTCTGATTATCACAATTATTCTGATTAGTACGATTACTATTTTTATTTCTGATTATTACATTGAACACCCACCAGGCATTACAAAAGAGGGCCATGGCCCACCAGCCCAGGCCCTGACCTGACACCCAGGACGCAGTAGGAAAGAGGGTACTCAGCCTTTGGAAAGATGGTCGTGGCCCACCAGCCTGGGTGCGGACACCCTCCAGGCAGTAGGACAGCCAGGACATAGTAGGAAAGAGGGCATTTGGCCATCCCCCGCCAACCACTGACACCAGGCAGGCATTAGGAAAGAGGGCCGTCTTAGAAAGCCTGCTTAGAAAGCCAAAGGAGATCCAAGACAAACTGCTTAGAAAGCCAGAGAAGATCTACTTAATATTTGGCATAAACATAGAGAACAGAAGTCAAGATGGAATGCTTATTTATAGCAATAGTCGCTTGATCAGAATATACAAAAAGGTGGGACCTCAGCTAGAACCAGGAACCACACAGCCTTGATAGGCAGATCACCCATGGAGGCAGGCTTGCCTGGAATTGTGACGTACGCACACTGCACAGTGAACAGACATTTCTGATAGTTGTTTTCTAAAGATTATGATTACTTTGGTTATTTTTTATTATTACATTGAATAGCTGGAATAGCTAAAATACTTGAACTTGAGCAAGCTGACCAGACCAGAGGGGGTTGGGCTCCACAAGCAACAAAAGAACACAATAATGACTATGACGCAATGGCAGGGCACCCTCTCCCTAACACTGACTATTAATTACTTTTGGAAGCAGATCATTACGATTAGAGCCAGATTAGTATTCTTATAATCATTGATGCTGATGATGATGACAACGACTGTAGATGGACCTAATTGAGCTCATTTTCCTCACAAGATACAAAGTAGCACAATCATTAGGCAATAAGGCACACCAAGCAGGCCTGGGCTGGGACCGCAGAGATTTTGACAGGCACCAGAGGAAGGCAGACAGCAAGGGAGGGAGGCCGAGGCAGCAGGCAGACAGAGATACATCTGTTATTATTGTTATTGATTACCATTAGGAAAAGATATTACCCAAATACCAAAACTTCATGCTGATTATCTTTGTGTACTTGCTGAACAAAATGAACAGAATGCCCAACAGTCAGCCAAATGTCAGCCAGCAGGCAACCATGACTTTGTATCTTGAGAGTAGGAGCCTAAGTAGCAAACAAGAGGCACGCATCCACTCAGCCATGACTTTGTGCTCTTTTGTATCTTGACAGTACTCCAAGCTGTTTTGCACCTGAGAGAGTATGCAACAGTAAGATCCTGGAGAGTACACAACAGTCATATACTAGAAGAAATACACTGAAGTCCAAATTTTTGGCTATGTTTGATGCACCTGTGAATTATCTAAAGTATCAAAACAAAAAAGAACAGGAGTATGGCATCCATCATTTTGCAAAAGACTTAATAAAGCAAATTTGAGTAAGTAGATGCTTGGACTACCTGAACGTTTCTAATTTTTCAGCATTTCAAAGTATCGTACAGTATAGGCAGGCGCACAAACGTTGTAGGCCAGGCCACTGAGCGCACAGTCAACCCTGCAAGTAGCATGCACACAGCTTGCTTCACAGATGGATGTTACCCTGACCAGAGACAAAAGCATTCTAATTATTCATAAATATTAATATTAAAAATAAATTTAAATTGTAAAAATTTTAAATTATTATTTGACATGCATGTTAAGTTGCTTCTATATTAATACACTACAGGCCCTTCTTGGCTGTTTAGAAACTATTAAAAGTCACAGCAGAGAGGGAGGTTAATTTTTTTTGGTACTATAAAATCAGCAGCAGCAGTATGATTGTAATCATCATCATTATTATTCTCAAGTTTTTTTCAGAACTATTAATCTAAGGATAATACTTATTTAAGCCATGGAGGCAGGCAGGCAGGCAGGGATACCAATAGAGGTTGGGACCCTGGCAGTGGGACATTGCGAACATTGCCAGTTGAGACAATGCAACTGTGTACAAGGAAGTAGCATCAGGTGTCGTTCTCAGGCCTCTGCCCAGCTGGAGGGGAGCAGGGGCATAGGGAAGGGGGCTCTCGCTGCTGTGTGAGCTCCCAGGTGAGGAAGGGGTGGCAGGTGTGTCCCCACCAGATCTGTGCGCTGCTACTGCGGGCCTTCCTGCTATGTGTTACCCTTCACATTCCTTCATGACAGTAATGAAAACCACCCTGTTTATTGAAAGTTCAAGTAAACAATTCACCCGCCCCGCTTCAGGGCCCAACCTAGTGTCAGGTCTCACTTACCAATGTGTATACATGGAGGACATCACCATGTCCTCTTGCAACTCCCACATCACAAAGCAGCTCTCATCTTGCACTCAACCGCTGCATTCTCATTCCTGTGCCCCCCAGGGTCCTTGAGGGAGCAGGACCCCACCCCACTTCCTCCCTTGTTTGGGTGTAAAAAGAAAAAACTCCAGACATGCTGGCACCAGGCTGGAAAAGAGCACCAAAACCCCCTATCCAAAGAGAGCAACAAAACACTGTGCAAAAAAAGACATGTAGCTTTTCACAAAAGAGTGCACCTCCCCCTAGTGCCCCATGCAAAAAGGTGGCAGAACTGCACCCAAAGACTTGTAGGGGGGCAGCCCCTTTGGGTAGCTTTGCACGAAACAGTGCACCGCAAACCCGGAACGCCCCATGCAAAGAGTGCCCAGGAAAAGCGACAATACTGCGCCAGGGGAGATTGAGGGAGAAGGTTTTACCTTTGAAAGAGGGCAATTAGCAACTCCTCAGGCTGAGCTCCCCTCTTTGTTCTCCAGGGAGCAAAGGCCCTTTCCTTTGTAAAAAGTTTATTCACCTCCCCACTCCCCAACACCACCATTGTGCTTGATCTTAGCCTATGCTTGGGGTTTGATTTTTGCATTCCAAAACCCCATCAGCAGGGATTTTGGTGGCCCTTCACAATTAGGGAGGCAGATGCAGAAAGACAGGGGAACATGAGGCTTTATTGTAAAGAGCACCAAAACAGGCAGTCTTGAAGCCCTCAGTTACTTGGTCTTCCTTACCGGTACCCCACCCCACCCAGAACTGGCCCTGGCTCCCTGAACTGCAGTGATGCCCGCCTGGCCCTACTGGCACTCTTGCGCCCCTTGGCTGACTCCACTGTGGTTGGGGGAACAGGCTCAGCTGTAATGCTCCTGGCTACCTCCTGGACAGAGGCAACCTGAGCACAGCTACTTTGCCTTTTCTCGGATGGTGCCCACTTTTTAATGCTGTGCTTTAGCAAGTGCTGCAGGCCATCAGATACCAACTCGTGTGTCTTTTGGGCATCCACAAGGCAGTGCATGGCCACGTCCAGAAACTGGTCCATGTAGTCTAGCAGCTTTTCCCAGAAAGCAATTATGTTGTCTGCGATTTGGTTCTCCCAGACCTCATCACACTGAAGCAACTCCCAGACTTCATCCCGCCAGCTATCTGCGGCTGACACTCGGGTTCATGACAACTACACCAAAGCCTCCATCATGCTCTCTCAGGACCATTACTGCCTGTGGCACATAGCCCTTGAGCGCTCTGCTGTAGTGCGAGCTAGGGTCTGAGGTTCAGGGGCACGTGACCAGCTGGCATCAGGCATGGTAGCTGGTAAACAAATGACATAGGTGTTCCTGGTTTGGTCACATATCCTTCCCCCAAGTGTTCAAGAGGACAGTGACTGCAGGTGGTGACCCCCCCCTCCCAGAAGTGAAGGAACTGCCTGAAGGCAGCAAAACAAAGCCTGCTAGTGTGGGGCATCATTCACATTCACCAAAACTTACAAATCCCCAGTTCAGAGCCGAGTCCCCAGCTGCCATTGCCCATCAGCTGCAAACAATTAAAGCAAAACATTGAGTTTGGAGTCTGTTGAAATACCCTTCATCCTCCCCCAAAAGAGCATGGTGACCCACCTCCAGCGATACATGCATTTTTCCCCCCCACCCTCCCCAAAAAAAATCCAACCCGCACAAACCAAAACAGTGCCTTCCAGTAGCAAGAAGGACATTCCACAATACTTACAAGTCACTGGTCGTGCATCTTCTTGGGTCTTGGGAACAGAAACCGATGTTTGGGTGTTGAGAACAGAAACCGCATCTGAACTGGTTTCTTCCTCCTCATCCTGCTCCTCATCTGTGCTGGTCCATGTAATTGGGGTCACTTGTTGAAATGCAGATAAGACATCACTTGGAATAGTAATCAACTGAATGCAGCTAGACAGAGGTCCAGAAAGAACCCCCCCAGCTTGGTGGTGGCGCTGTGATCTGAGAAGCGACCCTGCTGTGTATGTTCAATTAACCTTGCTTGGGAGAATCCATAGGGGATGATGGAGAAGGAGGACCAAATGGAGATTAAGGAGAAATGCGTGAGGACTGGGTAGTGGAGAATAGAGAACTTCATGAAGAGTCTGAAAAGGAGAATCTGGAAGATATGAGTGAGAAGGAAGAGCATGAACTGTTGCTAATTACTCTGCTGCTGGCCTTGGACTAATTACAAAACATGCAGGCGCAGCTGATGATGACAGCGCATGCATTGATGGTCTCTCTCAACGTTTGCGATGAGGAGCCGCCTACACATACAGGCACCTTGTGAAAAAGGGGACTTAGATACACGGTGGAGGAAGACAGCTGAGAGGCACCTGAAGAAGTGGAAGCTGACAGGGCTCTGTGGATGAATCTCAGGAGCAGCAACCACAGGGTCTGGGCCTGCAAGAGTAGCTCAGACTGGTAGGAACAAATCGTGTTGACCACTTGGAATGATCAGCAGTGGCTGGAAATGTTTCGTATGACCAAGGAGATGTTTATTCATATCGTCTCAATGCTGAGGCCACAAATGGTGAGGCAGAACACTAACATGCATCGAGCCATCGCACCGGACAAGAGGGTGGCCAAGGCCATCATGCAACTGGCCACTCTGTCCAGCCTCCACTACATTGCAAACCAGTTTGGTGTGGCTCCCTACATGGCCTGGCTCATGACTCATGAGGTATGCCAGCTGCTGCAGGACATCATGGCAAACAACTTTATTTGCCTTGGGAATCCTTAGAAAGTCATAGATGGCTTCAGTGCCATGGGATTCCCTAACTGCGTGGGGGCTTTAGACAACACACATCCCAGTGCAATCCCCTTTGGGACGGTCATTCACAAACAGGAAAGGATTTGCCGCTGTGGTGGACCGCTAGGGCTGTTTCATGAACATTTATACAGGGTAGGCCAGCAGCTTACATGATGAACATGTGTTCAGAAACTCTTCACTGAAATGATGTTTCATATTTTGCAGGAGGATGGATAGATGGAACGCTCTCCTGGGCAGGGGATTGCTCTTGTGTTGAGAAACATCATAACCAGAAGGAAACACAATTCACCATCCTGCTTACCATCAGACAACTTCAAGGTAAATAGACTGCTCTAACTTTATTTGAGCCTAATTTGCACAAAATGAACTTTTCCAACCGGGAAATCTTACAGCTGTCCTGTGAAATATGAATTTTCATTTCAAAATTTTACAATCATTGCATTCTCCTATGCCTAAAGAAGGTTGTGTGCGCCAGAAAGCTTGCAAATAAAGAATTTTTTTTTGCAAACATCTAGTTGGTCTAATAAAATATATCAATCACCTCTACCCAGAGTTCTGTTTCCTTTGGCATGGCTATAGAGTACAGGTACCTCCAAGGCTAGGCAGGAGCTGAGCAGGAATTTTCAGAATCACAATTGTCATATTGAATGAAATAGTTTGAATGTTTGCAAAGGTTGCCCATTAGCCAGTTTCAGGAAGAAGATAAGATTTATCTCCTTATCTAGTTCATTGTTTTGGGACTATGTGCAAAAGGTCCTGACTTTGCTTAAAGTCTTAATTTAAATTTCATCTTTTAGAAATCTTTTACAAAGAGAGCAAATATCCTGAATTCCAAGAGATCAAACGCTGAGGCCTTTTGACCAGGTTGGTAGGAAAAGGGCATTTGCAGTGATATGGAAGTTTCCCAAAGGTAATTTAAAATGCTCAACAAAGGTAAAAGAATCTGTTGAGTAAGATCCGAGCCCAAATTTGGGGGTAATGACAGATTGAGTAGGAGGAGCCCACTGACGGCAGCTCACTCAATAAAAACAGTAACTTACTGTCCCAATTTGGAGGTGACTATACTTGTAGAACAACGAAGGAAAAATCGCAAGTATAGCCCGGTTCAGACTGATCACCTGAAACTACCCTCTCCGTGAACACGAATCTCTTAGATCACGCTGAAGCTGCGGAGCACCTGAAAAGGACTGAAGGAAGGGGACTTAGTCCTATCACTGCTGAGGCCAGCCTATTGAATTGTATTGCTGAGCCCATTTCATTGAACCGTACTACTGAGGCCAACCCATTAAATCGTACTACTGAGGAATTAAACCATATTTTGGTATTTGGCTTCTTGGAATTCTAGGATTGTAAGTATAATATGAAAACTAATAGTATTGATTCAAATTTAACTTTTAGTTGTAATTGTAGTTGTTTTTGTAACACTAATTCTTATAGTATTGTTTGGGAAGGAAGTGCATTCGGAGCATTGTTTCTGATATATGTAATTATTGTGTTTTTAATGTTTATGGTGTTTCTTAAAGCTAAGCAGTGTTATATACGTAGCAAAGAGTTTTAAAATAAAATTGTGTTGTATAAATTAAGTGTGTAATCATTGTGAAATCGTGCAATCAGTTAACTACTCCCCCAGCCAGTGCATCAAAACGAATCAGTAAATTGTGTGGGATTTTCTCTATTCCATAACCCACTAGAGACAACAATGTTGGATGTAGGTGTCTAAATACTACTAAATACCTAAAATGGTTCCTATGTCCTTTTCAGATAGGGTTTGGGGCCTACAGACCACATCTACTAAATGGTTCTAATGAAGCAACGCATCATTTTGAGTAGAACACAATGGCAGGCCCCTAATATCTGTTGCTTTAATACTCTTCACTTAATTGAAGCAAAGTATTTTGATTACTTGCGGGTGACTGGAAGACTTACTAATTCTGTGTTCCTGCCAGTCTGTGAAAAGCTTACAAAAATAGGTTCTTCTCTGTCAGAAGACTTGTATAAAAATTAAAAAAAAAAAACTTCCTGTAATTTCATCATTTCACAAACTTTTTTTCTTGTACACTTTTACAATACAGGATTTCCCAATGTCCCTGCTGAGTAATATAACTGAAGACCAAATCTTCATTTCGTGTAAATAAATATGCTTAGCTCCATTGACTTCAGCACTGATTTACAGCAGTTCAGGAAAAAGTGCAAACAATTTAGAGATTTTTAGTTCAGCACCCAATGTTTTGGTGGCTATGAAGTGTGTGGATGAGCTCCTAGAGCAGTAGTTCTCTACCATTTTAGGCTCAAAGGCATACCTTGGAAAATGCTAGGCTCTTTGTTTTCATTCATTTCTTGACTATAGAAAAATAGAGCAATTCTTATGTTGCAAAAAACTGGGGAAGACCAAAACAGTTCAGAAAGTTCTTAACAATATGAATTCCTATTTGAAATCTCTAGGTTTATTTTGTGAATCATATTTGCATACCCAACAGTGCAACATTTCAGTGCACACAGCACCTCTGAAAGGATCTCAAGGCACCCCAGAGCACCATGGTGCCCTAGTTGAAAATCAGTCATAGACACTTCCAAAAAAATGGTTTCCTGTCAATGCAGGGGGACTGGACTTGACAGCCCAGGGTGTCCTTCCAGGCCTTTGTACCTATATTCCTATTTCTTTACAATATGACTAGGCCTTGAAAAGGCACACCTGACTAGCTGGATAACTAAGCCATGGTAAAGCATACCTATACTGCCATATAAATAAGGCCACAGTCCCTACAATTTTTACTGTAACATTGCCAATCAATTTCTAATTTAGGCTAATTTCTAATTAAAGGCTCTCACTTGTCTTCCTTATTCCTTTTTTCCCCCTCCAGGTTTCATCCCATCCATTTTGCTTTTTTCATTCTTACACCTGATCAGAGCAAATCTTTTCCAACAATATGTTCTACATGCTCTCTCACGCTTCTCTGTTCCCATGTGTTGCTCTCTTTAAATCAGTGTGTTCTCTGCCAAGCAATTTCACTCAGCTGAGACACAGCGATGCTACACTAGAAAACAGTGGGTACATCTACATGTGAAATTAAGGTGAAGGAATAAACTCCAGGACCGTTTGCACTCCCAGGCACAGCACTTACATGCATGCCCAGAACAGCAGCAATTTGAGCCAGGGGAGAGTAGGTCTGGGCTGGCAGCGGGCAAGGTGGAGTCAGCCCTGAGCTCCAGGTTGTGGCATCGGGTGGCAGAGGCTGGCTGGGTCATGAGGGTACTGACCCTGCGGAGCAATGCAGCCAGGAATCTGGTCTCGTCTACTCAGCATCTACATGTGCATTTCAGCGCAGTTAACTCCACCATAAGATAGTACTGTCAGAGACAGTACTTGCTTATGGCGGAGTTAATTAGTTTACTGTACCTTAATATCAGCACATGCATAGAGGGTGACACTCTAGTGCAGAGCTAATTAGTGTACTACATAGTAAAGCACATGTGCAGATGTATCCAGTTTATAAACAGGAAAAACTGCAAACACTACAAAGAAGATAAATTAGATCAGTGGGTGCCAACTCTTCTGGCAACCATGCCATAATTAGCTTCACATCCTTCTTTTGACTGGCATTAGATATCAACTTCCAAATTTATGTCTGGTATTATTGCTCAATGTGTGCATTCCATCTACCCCCTCTGGGCATTTGTAAAGATTGCAGCTTTCAATTAAGTGCTGTGCTCCATGTCAGACACCACATTCAGACAAGTGGCTGTCCAATATGTTCATCTTGTGAAGTGCTGTTGTGAAGTGCCCATATCCAAATCTCAGCCTGTTCAGTTTGATGCATGCTTCTGTCAAGATCATGCCCAATGATGGACTCATTTGGTTTTGGTAGAAAAATGCTGTAGGAATAGTTCTGACCTTTCCCAGAAGTTGGCTCACCCCGTTTAGCATAGGTTTGGTTTAGCATTCTCAATCTCTACCAGGAGTTTGTGGGCTTCATGTACAAACCAGTTTACAACTTTTAAGCCTTGCAAGCATCATAAGCCTCCCTCTGTTCAGGCTTTCAGCTAACAGTTGATGGAGGAGGCGATTTTCATCATCTCTTATCTCTATTGCCAGTCATGAAATTAGTGTCCATCTTCTTATATAATTTGGCCTAATGCCCAAGAGTACAGGGAGTACATCTGTATGTAAATTTTACAGTCTATTACGAGTCTCAGCACACTGTAAAGCTCCACACCATGTCCAAGTGTCAGTCTGATCCCTTTCTCCTGCCTGATCTGCTGCTCTGGTTTCTGCGTCTTGCCCTATCTGCCACTCTGCTGACTGTCTCCTCCCCAGTTTGCCATGTGCTACACACAGAACATGTCTACACATGTGCTTTACTGCACAGTACATTCATTTACTGTGCAGTAAAGCATCACTGTCCACAGGTGAATGGTAATTGGGTCGGCAGAAACTAATTTACAGTGTCATTAGATCACCGGTTCCCAACCCTGGGTTGCAACCCAAATGAGGGGGCAATGCCGGCGGTGCTGCACACAAAAAACGAGTTGCACCACGTGCCGGGAGCTCCCCCTGCCCCTGGGCTGCTACTGCTGCACTCCACTCCCAACAGTGGGTCATGAAAAAAATAAATAAATAAAAAGTTGGGAACCACTGTATTAGATAGTCTCAGAAAGGCACTATCTGACTGCAGAGTATATAAGATAGCCAATGTGGTCCCCATCTTTAAGAAAGGGAGGAGGGAGGACCCAAGGGGAGGAGCTGGACCGGGAATTTTCAGGCCAGCTTGCACAGGCACTTAAGGCAAGGGATGTAGTTGCCATGGGTGATCTAAATTACCCGGACATCTGCTGGGAGGAGCAGTCAGCCAGGTTGAACCGTTCTAGGAGTTTCCTGGCCGAGATACAGGACCTCCACTTAACCCAGGAGGTGCACAGTCCCACCAGAGGAAATGCCCTGTTGGACTTGGTCCTGGCCACAGGTGATGATCTGGTAAGGGGGCTCCAGGTCCTGGACCAGCTGGGTGATAGTGATCATCGCTTGCTGGAGTTCATCATCCAGCACAGGGTGTCAAGGGCCTACAGCAAGGCGGTAGCCCTAGACTTCAAGAGGGCCAACTTCAACAAGTTGAGATTGGTGGGAGGGGCACTGGGGTTCTTGAGGGCAGGGGAACTCAGTGCCCAAGATGAGTGGTCATTCCCTTAAGGAGACGATAATCAGTGCCCAAGAGGTGACAATCCCAACAAGAAGCAAGGGGGGCAAGAGTGCCCAAAAGCCTCCCTGGCTCACCAAGGACGTCCGGGAATGCCTGGTTGCCAAAAAGGCAGCGTACACCCAGTGGAAGGGGGGGGACTATCTCCAAAGAAGAGTATACTTCCACTGCTCGGGCCTGTAGTGGGGCTGTTAGGAAACCTAAGGTGGACATAGAGCTAGGACTAGCATCCAAGATCAAGGATAATAAAAAGTTCTTTTTCAAATATATAGGGAGGATGAAGAAGGCACCGGGAAATGTGGGGCCCCTGCAAGATACGCTGGGCAATCTGGTGGTTGCGCCAGAAGAGAAGGCAGACATCTTTAACAAATTCTTCACCTCCGTTTTCTTGGGCAGGGACCGGGACTCCCCCACCGTGATTCAAGACGGACTCGAGGGGAACGCCCCAAGACCTAAGGTTGAGGAGGACCGGGTTAGAGTGCTTCTGGAGGGGCTGGACATGTTCAAGTCAGCAGGTCCAGATGCTCTCCACCCCAGGGTGTTGAGGGAGCTAGCAGGGGTTATTGCAGGGCCCTTGGCATGGCTTTACGAGCGTTCGTGGTGCTCGGACCAGGTGCCAGATGATTGGAAGATAGCCGATGTGGTCCCCATCCTTAAGAAAGGGAGGAGGGAGGACACAGGCAACTATAGGCCCGTCAGTCTTACCTCAATCCTGGGGAAACTCTTTGAGATCATCAAGGAGCACATCTGTGATGGGCTGGCATCAGGGATGATGCTGAGGGGCAACCAGCACGGTTTCATTAGGGGCAGGTCATGTCAGACCAACCCGATTGCCTTTTACAATCAGGTCACAAAAGCATTGGATGCAGGTGTCGCCATGGATGTAGTCTTTCTGGACTCCAGCAAGGCCTGTGACACTGTCTCCCACCCCATCCTCATTAGAAAACTAGGTGACTGTGGCATCGATGCCTACATGGTCAGATGGATTGCTAAATGACTGAAGGGTCGTACTCAGAGGGTGGTGGTGGACAGGTCATATTCAACCTGGGTGGGGGGAATGGGCAGCGGAGTCCCCCAGGGCTCGGTCCTTGGGCCCATGCTGTTCAATTTCTTTATCAGCAATTTGGACGATGGGGTGAAAAGCAACCTGTTCAAATTCGCTGATGATACCAAATCTGGGGTGAGGTGGGCATGCTAGTAGGGAGGGAAAGACTGCAGAAAGACCTGGATAGGTTGCAGGGGTGGGCTAACAAAAACAGGATGCATTTCAATATGGACAAGTGCAGGGTGCTGCACTTGAGCAGTAGTAACTGGCAACACAATTATAAGATGGGAAACTCCCTTCTTGAGAGCACGGAGGCAGAAAGGGATCTTGGAGTCATTATTGACTCCAAGATGAACATGGGCCGACAATGTGAGGTCACGGTCGGCAGGGCTAATCGGACCGTATCGTGCATCCACAGATGCATTTCAAGTAGGGCCAAGGAGGTGATCCTCCCCCTCTACGGTGACACTGGTCATGCCGCAGCTGGAGTACTGTATCCAGTTCTGGGCACCCCACTTCAAGAGAGATGTGGACAACATTGAGAGGATCCAGAGGAGGGCCACCCGCATGATCCGGGGACAGCAGGGCAGACCCTACAATGAGAGGCTACAGGACCTGAACCTGTTCAGCCTTCACAAGAGAAGGCTGAGGGGGGACCTTGTGACTGTCTATAAACTCACTAGGGGGGACCAGAAGGGTTTGGGGGAGACCTTGTTTCCCCTAGCGCCCCCTGGGATAACAAGAAATAATGGCCACAAGTTGTTGGAGAGTAGGTTCAGATTAGACATCCGTAGGAACTACTTCACAGTTAGGGCGGCTAGGATCTGGAACCAACTTCCAAGGGAAGTGGTGCTGGCTCCTACTCTGCGGGTCTTTAAGAAGCGGCTTGATGCCTACCTGGCTGGGGTCACTTGAGCCCAGTTTCTCTCCTGCCCAGGCAGGGGGTCGGACTTGAAGATCTACAAGGTCCCTTCCGACCCTACTTCTATGATTCTACGATATTACTGCTCTTAAACACATGTGTACATGGTGACGTCAGAATTAGTTCACTCCAGCTCAAATTATGCCAGAGTTTATTCTGTCATGTTAACTGCACATTTAGACATTCCCACAAAGGCTATTAGTGCCACTTGTGGTACCTTTGCTGAAGGTTGGCCACCCCGACCTATATCTTATGGATATGGTAGCTTTAAATAACATAGTTAAGGTTGCTCTTGATCATTAATCAGGCAGCATCTTTGTGCCATATTCTAAAACCACCTTATAACAAAAAAGCAAATCATTCTTGAATTTAAATGCTGAAATGACAGTAAAGGCAGCAAACATTTGAAGCTAGTGCACGTGCTGTAATCCATTTTTTTCTGGTACTTTATCACAAATGGTTTTTCAGAAATGTAAGACATTCTTTCGTTAAACTGACAGACTTCTATTTCACTGAGTTATTGTTTTATATCTCAGACAGGCAAGCCAAACTTGGATAACCATTATTAGATTTAATTTCAACATTGTGATTGTGTTAGCCTACAGATTTAACTTTAATTTGTCACATTTAAAATTAATAACCCTAGTGCTAAAGCCTTTGATGCCCTGACACCCCCATATACAGAGGTTTCAAATTGTTTTTTTCCTGTTAAACATTCAGATGAGATTGTGCCTCATTTCTTAGTCTCATGTCATATAAAAGTTAAATCCCAATCTCATCCAAATGCGACATCTCTAATACAACATCTAATAGACAAGCAAAACCAGTATTCTGCATGATGCCACATGGGTAAAAGCACAGTCACTACTTGGAAAACATGTTTCTATCGTTCTACCAAGAAGTACCCGCTAAGATGAGGTTACATACAATTTTTGCTTTTAGTATGGATCTGTTTCCACAATATAGCTTGCTTCATCGTATCTGGAAACTAATAAATTCTTCCCCACATACTGCATGAGTAAACCGGCAACCAGTGGGAATAATGTGTTTTGCTAATGTCCACATTGATTAACATATTATTGACTAATTAACTAATTCACCTTCCTACTCCGCACCTCCCCACAAAATTAAAAAAACCTCAAAAAACAAAGACTCGATCCTGAAAATAGATACAAGCTTCAGACTTTTGCTAACATTGCACAAGCAATCAACTTTTGTTAGAAATGTTAATAACTAGACATAGTAATAATGGAAGTGAGCTTAAGGGGATGCTGATGAGCAGGGATCTGGGTTCTGTTTACCATGGGAAAAAATGGAAAAAAACATGCATTTTCCCATTTGACTGAGAAACACAGATTTCTCATTTTAACAGGCAATTGTGTGAATTTTGCAGTTTTGCAAAGAGATCTGCAGGCTGGTAGAGTTCCAGCCTACATGGGGCTGGGACAGCGGGAGGAGGATGGTCAAGCAGGCGGTGCCATGTGCATGTACTTACACATGGCTGCCAGGCAGCCTGGAGAGCTGCTCCTGCATGCAAGTCTGGTGGGGGGGAGAAGAAATTGAGGCCCCCATGGGGGGGGGGGGAGAGGGAACAGAAAGTTGGACAGGGCTGGGGTGCTGGGGGGCTGTGCAAAACTTTGGGTGCTGATTCGATTCGGAGGAGATTAGGCCCGATTCGGCAGTCGTATGTGCGAATCTGAATTAAATCAGGAGACCAACAAAAAGTTCCAAATCTATTCAAAGCCCTCTGAATCAATTTGAAAAAGATTCAGACAGCTTCAGAGATTCAGGCAGTCCATGCTCGCCAATGCAGGGAGCTGTACCCGGACTCTGTTTGGGTAAGTAGGGGGTGGAAGGGCTGGAGGAGGGGACCATGGCGGGGACCCTCGCCAGGCCCCATCCCCAGCCGGTGAGTGCAAGGCTTTTTTTAAGCCCCCCTGAGCGTGTCCCCCTCTCCCCCCAGCCCCTGCCCACTCTCCCAGCACTAAGGCTGCCCTGCCTGGCCCCAGCATTCTTGCTATTAAAAAAAAAAGCCCCACACTCACTGGCTGCTACAGTGACTGTTGGGGCTTCTGGGGGCTTGTGGCAGAGCTCCCCACATACCACAGGGCAGTGGGGGGCAGCAGGTATCTATCCCACCTCCCTGGCCTGGCAGCAGCCAGTCAGTGCAAGGCTTAAAAAAAAGCTGGGATTCTGGGTCTGGGTAGGGCAGCCATTGACGGGACGGGCGGTAGGGCCTGTTTGATTTGGAGATCCAGTGGCAGCCGAATCTCTGAATCAGATTCAGTCAAATCGATTCAGGACAGTGATTTGAATCACTGAATTGAATCACTGTCCCCTGAATCGGCCAAATCTGAATCCGAAGCAAATACTAGCCACTTTGCACAGGCCTAGTGGGCAGCTCATCCAGGGAGCAGAGGGAGTAGGGCTGGCACCCCACCACTGTGCACACTCCTGGGGAGGGCATGGGGGGCACGTGCCCTCCAGATCTGGGCGCAGGGTGGGTGTGGGCTGCCCACTGTGGCTTCAGGCTCCCTGCCCTCCCCCTGGGGCTTCCACAGCCCAGCAGGTGAGACCTGGTGCAGCAGGGCAGAGCAGGACCTGGCAGGGAAGCTCTGAGCTGCTGTAAGCTCCGCACTACTGTGGCAAAATGCCCCCTGCCCACCCAGCAGCAGTGGGGGCAGCAGCATAGAGTTGTGCCCCTCGCTGCTGCCAGGCAGGCAGGGGGCAACTTGCTTCCCTGCCCAGCCCCACTCTGCCCTGCTTCGCTGGACCCCACCCGCTGGGCTACAGAGGGCCCAGGTGAAGGCAGCAATTTGGGAAGCCCCAAGCCTGCAGCAGGCAGCCGACACCCACACACACGCAACAGGCTCCACTCCAGCCATGCCGCCTGTTGGGGAAGGGGAGCTGGGCTCTGTGCTCTGCTCCCCACTCAGGCTACAGCAGCTACTGCCTCTTGAGGGCAACAGCTGGGGCTTGGGCCCTGCTTCAGGGGGCAGGGAGCTGTGGACACAAGTCCCTGGCCCTGTAGCTGTGGCAGCTGGAGACTCCCCCTCCAGTAGGGCTGTGGTTGGGGAGTAAAGAGCACCAGCAGGGCCCAGGGGGCTGTGGGTGGGGAGTGAGGAGCCTGAACCTGCATCCTGGTCACTGAAGGGGACAGGGAGAACTCTGAGTTTCCATGATAAAGAAAACCCAAAATCAAATACCAAAATTTAAAGATATTTAGAATTTATTATAGTGATTGAGGCACTGGTAGGCTTCCAAATTACTTTAACATTGCAAATATATCAATAAAAAATTGTGTTCAATTGATATCTATCTATATATTCTAGATATATAGTGGCGTTTCATTTTAATCATGGATTTTGGGTGTTGTATCAGAGAATTTGTAATTTTTAAACAGAGAAAACCAAGATCTCTGCTAATGAGATAAGGAGCAATTGACCTCTAGGGGCATGTATAGATATTTGGGGAAGCTAGATTGAGTTAAAAATGGCCACCCAATCTAAGTTAAGTTGGCAAAGGGGGATGATAGAATCAGCGGGGCAGGAGGGGTCTACGGGTGGAATCTGGGAGCAAGAAGGATCCATAGGTGCTAGTGGCATCAGGGGGACTCATGAGAGTCTATGAGGGGATTTGGAGGAC
Organism: Alligator mississippiensis; assembly: GCF_030867095.1. NCBI lineage: Eukaryota > Metazoa > Chordata > Crocodylia > Alligatoridae > Alligator > Alligator mississippiensis. Next base: position 217,468,232 of record NC_081824.1, on the reverse strand, counting down.
TGCTCTCCCTTCCACCAGGAACAGGTGCTATCTTTAGCCCCCCAACTCCCCACCCTCAGACAAACAACTCCCTCCCATTCTGCCCATAGCTCCCCCACCCTTCCTTCAGCTCCTGGCATTGGTGAATGCCAGTAAAATTAGAACAGGGAGTGGCTTCCAGGCTTGCGGGGTGGTGGAAACTGGTTGGTCCACAGTGGGGTGAGAGGGAGTTTTCCATCTAGTGGGGGCAGAAACTGGCAGCCGGGGGGGGGGGGATGCTTAAAATAGCCTAGTGCTGGGGGGGAAGGGGGTAGTAGAGAAACTGCAGCTGCAAAACCATGGCCAGTTGGTGGGCTTTCCCAGCCCCAGGGGCTGCAATAGGAACTGTAATGTTCAGTTACATCTGTCTTGCTGGACTCAATCCAAGTTAGATAATCTCTAAGGTACGCTTAAATTTAGATCTGGTCAGCCATTTTTAAAGTGATCTAACTGTCCTGAACTTCTGAATAGTTCACACTTAGATCCATCTAATTAGAGATCTAAGTGTAAGATTCACACATAGGCAAACTAAATTAAATTGGGTGGCCATTTTTAATGCAACCTAACCCCTCCTTTCTGCTGGCCCCCCCATGCAACCTTCCTGAATGTCTGTATGTAATGTACCCTAGATGGCCAGTCAAAATCCTGTTACATTAACAATGAGCAAATATTACCATGAGAAAACCACCTTACCAACATGGCTCATAGGAAGACACAAACTGTGATAAAAACAGCTATGATCCATGTTGACTCTAAAATTAACAAATCTATCACTTTCAGTATAGAATCACAGAAAACATACTTTGCCTTTAAAAGAGGGATAGAGAAATAGCTTACAGATGCAAGGGCTCTTGATGACAGTTGTGTCTTCTGCATTGTGCCATTACTCAGCATACATCATGTTTTCAATGTAGAAGGAGAGGTGATATTTAGTAACTCAATCCAAAACATTATGAAAAACTACAAATGATATCAAGATTTGTTCTGTGATTATGTGCATGACCCTGGCAACCATCAAGGATGAAACAAAACAACTTTTCTTTTCAGAGAAAATTTTAATGTGCATGACACTGCTGGAAAGAATGCTTCAGCTTGCTGAAGGTTGCTAAGGCCACAGATATAATCAAAACCTGGGGAAAAAAATGTCAAATGACAAACCATTTTTATGTGAAACAAGTCTAATAGACAGTAAACCAATTATTCCCATGTTCTCTCAAAATACAGAATGGCTTCCCATCATCACAAGCATTTATAGCTTGACTGTGTAAAGCTTTTGAGGCAAATCTTCAATGCAGTGGTTGCATAAACATTACATTGTTCCCAAAGGCAGATCAATACAGATTTAGACATTAACCAAATTATTTTAACTCGTTCTCTGAGTGTTGTTTATACAAACCCCTTAGTACTTTTACAGGCATGAAAATTAGGGTTGTCAAATGATTAAAAAAAACTGATCACAATTAGATGTGCGATTAAAAAATTAGTTGCAATTAATCGTGATCTTAACCACACAGCTAAAAACTCAAAATTATGCATGTATTTTATATGGTTGCGGTGGATGTAACGGTGTATGGGGGGTGGGAATTTGTGCAGGTGTAGGGGGCTGTGGGTGTGTGTGTGTGTAGGGTTGGGAGCCGGGGGGGGGGGGGGGGGCACATGCCCTGGCAGAATGTGGGGTACTGTGAGTCAAGAGTAAGGGGCAGCATCAAGGCTGGGGGGAGGGGGGGGGCGCTGTGGCTTGGGAGAGAGGGGCAGGGGAAGGACACGGGCATAATCACTGCCCCCCATCATTAATAACCCCCCTAACTCACACAGGTGCCCTCGTTTTTAAAATTTGAAATATGGCAACCCTACCAAAACATAGCCCGGCAGCATGTAGAGCAGTGCCCAGCAGGTAAATCTGTGGAGGGGAAGGTGTGGTGAGGCGAAAATCGAAACACCCCCCTCCCACAATGAGTGGTAGGGGTGAATGGGGCCCCAGGGCCGGGGCATGGGACAGAGAACACATGCCCCCCATACCTTTCCCGGAGGTGCATATAACAGTGGGGAGCCCTACCCCGCCCCCGTGCCCTTGGACAAGCCTCCCATGGCTCTGTGCCACGACCCACCCTGGCCCCAGGGCCCCATTCACCCTACCCCCTGCCCCACTACCTCCCTCACTGTGGAGGCATCGATCTGCCCTCCCCACCCCACCCTTCCCCTACACAGACTTACCTTCTGGGTACTGCTCTACATGCCACTGGGTTGTATTCTTAATCAAAATATAAACCAGCACAGTTTTTTTTTTAAAGATTGAAAAGACTTACGAGTGCAAATCAAACACACAAAATGGAAGCCACCTTTGGATCTTCTTATGAACATTTATTACAACAGTCCTCAACTGCATGACTGCATGGTCACAGGTGCATGTAGTATGAAAAGAAACTGGAAGAACAGCCCCATCAAGAATCCAACACTGTAGGATCAAGCTGCCCTCCCACACTGGTCCTTCCCCAGCATGATTATGCCTCTCCTCTCCTCTCTGCATTTCAGTCAGGTTACATCTTTTTTCCCCTTTCTGCCTGGGCATAAGCATGGGGATTATTGAGAGCACAAGAGACTATTTTTGTTCCTATCTTGTGATGAATACCCTTCTTGTGATGCATGGGCGGAAAAAATGCAGAGAAAGTCCTGCCCCAAGGATAAAAGCAGGTCTTTCTGAGTCTCAGGGACCAAGGTACACGCATAGGAACTGTGAGGGATGAAGGTAGCATGATCAGCACACATTAGAAAAATTAGTTACCAAACTCTAAGCAAGCCAGAGAACCTGTGCAAAATAGCATTTGGAAGGTCATTATTCAAGAACATTTGGGTGGATTTCATAGGGGCAGCAAAAGGCACATCCCTAATACCAGTGATGTTCTCCCACCAAATTGCATGTCCCTGCTGCACAGCAAAGAAATGTTAGATTTTCAACTTCAAAAACCATTTTGCCTGCACTTCTTTTTAAAGAAAGGTTGACTTGGGACACACACCAATTTCACCTTGAAAAAACAAAGTTAGAAAAGGTTATACAAGCATACTGAGGACAAGGTCTTCTAATGGAAAGTACTTGGAAGCCTTAGCTATAGACATAGCTACGAGCTCTACCTATACTATGTCCATCAAAAATCTAAATCAGTTCTCTGTGTAAAGCTATCCATTAACATAACATAGCTGTTTGAACATAAACTTGTCAAAACCATCATAATGTGCTCCGATTAGAAAAATGTACTATAAATATGTAAAATAAGATGTACTTTAATAAGTACACCATTAATAACATCCAGCAATTGCTCTTGAGAAATAATTGAAAATTCAATTTATATTTAAAAAACTATTTCTTCAAGAAATTTGCAAACATTATCAATTTACACTGAAGGGTCAAAGAAATTAATAAACAGAAGCCTGGTAAAACTTAAAATGGCACTATAGTATAGTTGGCTAACAGGTTAAAAAGTTGGTTTAACATTTAGGATCCCTAGTGATTTATGAACTAAGTGATTTGCCATAACAAAGTTTCTGCAGTGTTACCTTCATTCAGCATATAACTTATTACACTTTAGACACCAATAAACCTCCCTAAAGGTCCATAATCCTTTTAATTTTGAGCACAGCAGTTATTAATGAGAAATGGTACGTGCTATAATCCCACATTTAAAGTTTTCCCTCTGACAATGAGCTATAAGAGAGTTGGGAAAGTATCAGAAGGGAGAATTCCTTCTCAAAATGTTTTACTTCAGTAAACACACAATATAATCTCAGTCTATGATCTGATTTCACCTTATAAAAAGCCAAAGCAAACAATGTGTACAAAAGGAAAGAAAGCTATTACTCCGTTTGTTTATTCCATTAGTAAAGGTAGTGTATCAAGGATGGGAAAATTAGTTTTCAAAGCAGTTTTCCTCCTCCTCTATTCATCATGTAAACGTGGAAGCAGCAAGTCCTTTCCATTATTTGGGCAGTTACTTTTTGGTTTTAACAAATTGTTGTGCTTCTTTCAAAAGAGTGTTAACATCTTCATTATCTTTGTCTTCAGAATCTGGTTCCCAATCAGAATCTTCATCAGTAGGGTCAAAGTCTTCCTCCTCATCATCTATAAAGCTGTCATTCAGGTCATATTTATTTGGTTCACCATCGTTGTCACTGTCTTCCTCCAAAACACTTTTTCCTGTACAGGTCAAAATGTAGTGGGAGTAGACTTAGACTTGAAAAACAAAGGACAAAACAGACTAACAAAAATACCCTAATGCTTGCTCTCTGCAGTTAATTGTGCTTAAATTAAATTTCATTTTTCTCCATATACATTACACTGTAACAAAACCATGCATCAAGTTATTTAAATGATTTTGGCGCTTAATATTGACCATAATTCTCATTCAAGGATCTCATAGCACCTACAAATATTAGTCAAGCTTCTCATTAGTTTTATTTATTACATGTTATTTCTGTTTATCTGACAAGCCAGTTGTGGCACATGAAAGTTAACTAAATTATCTGAAAATCTCACAGCAATCACTGGCAAAACCAAAACTATAATCCAAGAAGGCTATATTTCTTTGGACGTTAATTTTGCTTCATGTACCTCTAAAAGAATCACATGCTTACATATACCCTTCAGTCTGGGATGGAAATTATTGTTTTGCTTGTTGTTTCATTGTCTAACATCACACCCAAAAGAAACAACTAAATCACGTCAACATTTACTTTTGTTGCCAATATTAAAGCATTGTGGAACCCCCATAAAATTGACTGGTAAATAGTAATTCTCACAGATTACGGTGCCTATGGTGCTGATGATTCATTATAGAACAAAGAGGCAAAAAATAAAATCCTTAATTTTCAAACCAAAAAGGGAGGGAAGAAAGGAGGAAGGGAGGATACAGTAGTGGTAGATGACAAAGGAAGAAAAAAAAATGGGAGCAAGATGACCCTGAAGGGAAGAAAGGGAAGTAAAAGAAAAATGGAGACAAAGAACATAATTGGTTTCCTTCCTTTCCACCCCCTTTCCCGCTGCAAAAAGGATCACATCTCTTCTCGTTGGATGCACTTTTTCAAGAGTCTTAAGTATCAGCAACACCTATTAACTTAAATCAGGTGCTTCTGAAAAAAAAAGCAAGCTCCACCTCCAACATTAGGTATCCTTTAACTGGCACAATTGGCGAATTCAGCAAAAAACTTTCTGCCCTAAGATCATCTGCAAGTTAAATTACAGGTTAGCAATTATATCCCAGACAAATTCATTCTAATAGCCTTCAATTTTTATTGCTTAGAGATTTTAGACTCCAGGAGAGAATGGCACAGGTGATTCCCACCTGCCCCCAATATGTAAAGTTAACTAAATCTCATGATTTCTAAGGCAGATTTTTAAGGAGGCGGTTCTAACAAGATAGCCTCTTCTATGATACCACATTTATAAAATGATTCTGAGGGTCCTGTATTGAAGATGTGTTTACACCAAGGAAATGAAAAAAAAAAAAAGCTATAACATATCCCAGTGAAAAAAGTTATTTTTGGAAACTTGATAGTTTCCTCATGGAAGTAGATATAAAAAAAGTATGTAAGAAAATTCCATACAGTTGGTAGCCACACCATCCACGTAGTTTTAAAATGGATATCTAAAAACAACTGACAAGGCAGTGCTAAAAGCAAGCCAGTGATGTTATCAACCCACTGATTTCATTTGCTTATCCTCATACATTTGCCCTTAGATAAATGTTACTGTGCAGGCCGGGCCCCGATCCTGCCCTCGTCGCCATGCGCAGCAGTGATTCCGATCCCATTCTGGCCGCCATGGGCAAGCCGGAGGTGAACCGGGGTCGTACTGGACCCGTCTCCGGTGCACGTGGGCTGTGGCCGTCAGCCCGGACACGCGGGGTGGGAGAAAACCGCGAAACGGCTTGGGCGCGTGAGTTAGAATTAGTCACAGAGGTGTAACGGTTGATTGAAAAGATTGTTTACTTACACCCAAAGATGGTATCGGTGTAGGCTGGATAAGTTTCCAGGCACAGTTCCCGCTTGAACCCTCGTTGGAGGACTCTGACAAACTCAGTTGCTCCCGCGGAGTTTGCTAGGCTCCGTGGGTTTTGTTATTCGGTTCCCAGGCCCCCGGAGCTGTTAAGACTCCATGGGTTCGAAAATTGGGCTTGGTCCGGTTTCTATTCCCCGGAGTTGCTGAAGCTCCGCAGGTCCAGTTAAGTTGGGTTAGAAAATCTCCCCGGAGTTATTCAGGCTCCGTGGGTCCGATAAGTTTTCCCCGGAGTTTGCTAGGCTCCGCAGGGTCCGAAATTACAGGAAAGGGATACGTCTAGGATTGCGCTCGGCGACAGGGAGAGGCGAGAAGCGAAAGCTCCGTAGGCTCGGCTCTATTGCCTCTCTCTGCCTGCTTAGGGGAGGCGCGCCGGGTCCGCGAGGGTCCACAGCGCTTGGAGATCTTCACACAGAATCTCTCTCTCTCCTCCCTCCTCCGGTGTTCGTGGAGTCCTCCAACTTGCGCGGAAACCACACAAGCCTTTTGTACGGCTAGCAAGCCAATCGCTAGCTGCCACGTGTGCCTAAATTAGGAGTCGGCCAATAACAAGGCGCGGACCCCAATACAAATGGCGGGAACTTCTTTACAGCGTGTATCACTACGATGCAAAAGAGATGCACACTGCAAAGAAGCTGCAATTCGGCGGGAAATCCCCCGTTGCACCAGAGCTCTCTCTAGCAGCAGAGAGCTCTACCGTGCAAAGAAAGCGACAAATTTGGCGGGAAATAATTTAGCAGTGCCGAAGCACACACACAAACAAAAAAATCACAACTTTGGGTTGTGACAGTTACAAGCACTGGCCATTTCCTCTCTGTAGTCACTAAACAATTTGCATTCCCTAGGGTAGCAATTAGGCTTATGATGTTAAGAACTAAATATTCCAAAACGTTAACTAGTCAGTTCCCTTCTATTCTTGCTAGTTCAAATATATTTATATGGAAATGTCAGATGTTGCTCTACATAACACTGCAGCTGTGCCAAGCAGCTGGTAATAAAGGTTAATAAAACCCCATCTGTCTGTAGGATATAGTACTTGTAGCCCAGTAGGATGTTCCAAATGTGAACTTGCGGATTCTAACCTTTTACAAACTTTGACTCTCAGAAACAACCACACAAACCAGAAGAACAGGCACAGAGAACCACCAATACTAGTGGAGGGGGGGGGGGGGGGAGGAAGGAAGACACAGGGGAATGAGAGGGAAGGGGGAGGGAAAGAGGTTGTGGGGGGGAAAGAGCAGGGGGACAGGTACCAGGGGGGTAATAAGCAGGAAGCAGGTCCTGGGAGGGCAGGCAGCAGTGCAAGCATGTGGGGGAGGGAGGAAGGGGGCAGGAAGCAAGGTGAGCAAGGAACAGGAGTCAAGCTGTTTGACCCCCACCACCACCACCTACCCCTCTGCAACTGTTTTCCCCACTGCAGCACTGGGGGTATGAACTTAAGGTGATCCAATAATTACATGTAAAAATATGAGTCACTTAATAAACCTGCAATATGGGAAATTAAAACAAATTTATAAAATTTTCCATGTATAGAATCTAATTACAGGGGGAGGAGGGTGTCTTCTAAAATTCAGTTGCCATGGAGTCAGATAAATATGGTAGTCTGAATGACCTAGAGTAAGAACTAGGAAAATCGACATATATTGCACACAAAGAAAAAAAGTTGAGTTTATTCGCACTGAAGTGCCTTCTGTCTACGGTACACAGGAGCTGTAAATTGAGGTTTTGTAATAACTGGGTTTATACAAATGCCCTGCAATATGTGATCATGCTTTGCTGGTCACTTACCTACATGCACACATGTAGGCACCCCCCACTTACTGCAGCTCTCATAGGGTAGATATTATCTGAACTGCATTTCTGCAGCTGTGCAGGTCATAAAAAAATTTGACATTTTCATTTATTGCATGTCATTTCAAAAGTTGAGCTATGCTACACTTATGCAACAGAAACAAATAGTACTGTGGGATGAGTATGTAAGGCATTACTTTTGATATTAGAAACCTTAGCATACTGTTCACAAAGCAACATCTAGGCCACAGTGCAGTGATATGTGCCTGCAAAAAAATAAAAAATTGTGCACCATCACAGCCACAAAAAATATTTTGGTGATAATGGAAGCATGCATAATGGGGAAGGTGGGGAATTAGATGGGGAAAATTACCCTATGTTTTCTGAAAAATCTTGAAGCTTTAATAGAGCTACTCTCAGCCATTAAGGGGAACTGTGCTTCTGAAACAGACTGCTCCCAATCTGACAGCCTAGTTCAACTAGCATTAAAGAATCATGCATTTGAACATTAAGCTGCGGTGCTCCAATATCAGTACTTATGGGCAAAAAGGATTGTAATGTCAGTCACAGTAAAACCTGGATTCAAACAGGGAAGATGTACCTTAGGGAGGAGTCAGACATGTACCTACCCAGTACTGATCTCTTCACTGGAATTTCATGTGTGGCTCTGCAAGTAAAGCTAGTCTTGGCATTTTTAAAATACCCAGAAGGCGACTCCTTGCCTCCCTTTTTGTTTTTACTTGACCATGTTTGCCATATTAACATGTGCTGGGCCACCAATTAAAGTTTTGGGAAATTTTTGGGATACATTCCAGGTTTAAGTGGCTCATATTTTTACATATCAAGCACATGACCTATGATGTCCTTAGGTTTACTTCCCTCCTGCCACAAGGAAACCAGCATGTTTTAAACTTGGAAGATTTATGCACTTGTTAGAGTGGTAAAATATTAACCCACCGATGTTTGGAATATATTCTGTACTCTGCTAAACACTAAACTGAGCAGTTCTCTGGGAAATGCCTTCTCATTTCCCTAAGATTTGTTGACCAAGTAAAGATTCCAGAATTGAGCATGGTAATACATAACTATTTCAATGCAAGATGCATGAGCCCTATAGAAAAGAAGCATCATGAAACTAGTGAGCTGCTAAGGTCACTGGAAGTGAGCAGGGTCCACACATTGCTAGATTTTCAAAAGCAACAGCTCTGAGAGGCGTTTACCCCCATGCTGATTTGGTGGGGACCTCATCTTAAAGTATATACAGCACTTGTTTCGCAAAGGTTTGGAAAGTAAGCATGCAGTTATAAAAACAAAACTGGAGTTTCACATACATGCAAGTATCAGAATAAAACCAGAAGCATTAAGCACAACATAATGCCCTTTGGCCACAATCTTGCAATTGGCTCCATAAGGACTGGTCAGAGAGATTTAAATAGGATTCTGTAAAGATGCAAAACATCTATCAATACTGCACTAGCGGAATAGGCTATCACTGGCAGTGGCAAAGCACATCAGAAGCATTAGTGATAAAATAGAAGTAACAATATGTGATATCACAATGTATAAGCAGGGGACAGACAACTTCTAATAACTTCATTTGTGCATCCACTGTAGAATAAGTTTAATCTCAAGGGCATGGCATCATCTGCTTCCTTTAATCATCTCTTCCTATACTGCTTATTTGATCTCTCCTCTGTGTGAAAACCAGCCAACTCACTAGTCTTCCATTCACTCCTTGGTCCTCTCTACGTGGTTTATTTTTCATTATCCTTTGCTATCTAATCAGCAAGAACACGTCACTCCATCCTTACCAACTTTACCACTTCTTTTCAACTTGCTTTTTAAAAGATCACATATTATGTGGGTGTAAGGGTTCACTCGCAGATTCTTTTGTAAAGTCAGACTTAGTCTTTTATTCCAATCTACTTTTTTTTAATGTACCACCATTACTCATTGTTTCAAACAACCAGGCATTGTTATAAGCCTACATTTTAATAATGTTCTTATAGCAACATCTAGAAATAATTACCCTAGTACACACCTTCTCTTACAATGCTTCAGAATTATAACAATTAATGAAGCAAGTACATGAAAGCTGTTTGCCGTTTTTTTTGTTTTGTTTTTTTTTTATACATATGACAAAGCACACTTGACCATAACTTTTTAAGATGACCATAAATGTTTCATACCACTTGGTTAGCAACTTTGGTTAAAACGAAGAGACCAACCTTTTGAAAACAAAATCTATCAATTTTTAGTGGTCATTTTTCAACAGACTGTTAACCTTCCAAATTAAAAAAAATACCCAAAAAACAAAAAACCAGTGCTGCAGAGGGTATATTATTCTGATTTCAGGGAACTTAAAAATCAGAATTTCTTCTCAGGTATCAGTAATCCAGACAGTAAACTAAGATCAAGAAAAAAACGTCATTGACACATGAGCACAAAACTCATTGTGTTGATAATACCCTTTGATGTAATGCAAAAGATATTCACCAGTGTTTTAGCCACAATCTTTACATCAGCCATGGCTTAAATATTGATTCACTTTATGTTCTTATGAGCTGTAGCAATATTATAGAATTAGTTTAAACCATTTAGGGACCTGCCACATGTTCAAATTAAAGCTGTAAATTGTTACACATTTTCAAAGACTAACTTTGTAGCTGGTTGGCTCTTTTTCTAGCTAGGTGGACATTTTTATGATGTGATAATTACTTTGCATGTGTGGCCAACCTTACTTGTACATGTGGCTGGTCTAAATTTATTGTGCAAATAATACAGGCAACCCTCGCCTAGAGCGGTTTCGCTTACTGTGGTTTCGTTATAATGCTCATTTAAAATACCTACCTAGTTTCGCTCAGCACTGAGCGTGTTTCACTATAACATTCAGCACGGATGTGGGGAGAAACAGCGGCGGCGGCAAGGGAAGTGGCGAGTGGCAGCCTGCGGAAGCCCAGGGAGGGGTGGCAGGAGCCTGAGGTCCACTCTGGCACGTGGTGCTAGAGCAGGTGGGGAGGAGCAGTAGCAGCAAGAAGGGGAGGGTGGGGGGGGCCATGAGTTTGGAGCCCAGGCCGGCAGGGCCTGGGAGCGCAAGGTCTGCTTTGGCACATGGTGTTGGAGTGACCAGTGGGCAGGGAGGAGCGGTGGCAGCAGCAAAAAGGGATGGATGGGGGGCATGAGCATGGGGTCTGGGCCAGCAGGAGCCAGTGCAAGCCGAACCCACAGAGCTCCTCTGCCCCTGAGCCTGCAGTGATCTGGCAGTGGTGGCTTGTCCCTGTGCCGGGTGCCCAGGAGGGAGCCCCCACTGCGCAAAGCAGGGCGTGGGTGGCCCCACTGCCTACTCCATACCAGAGCCCCATCTCAGGCCCCATAGGCAGGGCAGCTGGGGCCATGCACAAGTGCACTGGTGGCCAGCAGGTGCGGGCCGGCAGTCGCCATCACGGCAGGGGAACAATGAGGCTGGGAGGAGCTGATGCCTTCCCTGGCAGAGCCCATGTAGTGCCTTGCTGGGAGCAGCCCGGCCAGGGCTGCCAGGAGCACAGGGCCAGGATCAGCAGGGCCCAGGGTGGGGCTGCAGGAGTGAGAGGTCTGGGTCGGCAGGTGGTGCGGAACCAATTATCTTTATTTACATTAAATCCTATGGGGAAATGGGTTCTGTTTAACTCTGTTTCACCTAGCGCTCAGTTTTTCCAGAGCCAATTAGGAGCGCTAAGCAGGGACTGTCTGTATGTTAACTGCGTAATATATGTAACCTGTGGCAGGAGCCTAATGTCTCTCTCTAAACTTTCACAAAAATACAAGTAAAAACAAAGCTTTAGCTTTCAGAGAAAATCTAGGTCTGTTAATTTGGGGAAAAGACTCAACTTAACTATATTTAAATAGAGCACATACAGAAAAAATAGTGCCCTTTGCACAGTTTGAGCACTCCAGTATTTTCAGCATTGCTAGCTAGAACCACCTAAAATTTAACCTGCTTTACCTTCTGCACACATGATGAGAATAAATCCCTGATAGTAACTGTTAGGTCTTTACAGAAAATTATGAAAATACTGACCTTTCCTATGAGTTTTTTGGTGGGTTGTTCTTGTTTCGGTTCCTAAAGAAATAATTGCTGTCATCAGAGAAACAGTATAATTCAAAGAAATCTGAAGTGTTAATCAAACTGCTAAAATATAAAAAGTACTTTTCCACATTTAAAGAAGTTGTGTGGTATTCTTGTAAGACATTATATTCATGAACAGACACATCTAGAATAAAAAAATAAATAAAATAAAAATAGACTGCTGACCACTTCCTGAAATACAAATTCTTTAAAAAACACCTTTAGCAACTTTGATTTTAAGTCTTCCTGGTGCCAAACACACATAAGTGCACTCCCAGGGAGGATCCGTGCCCCCCAGATCTGTGTGTTGGTGTTGGGTGGGGGTGGGCCCCCGCCCTGCTGCCCTCCCAATAGAGCATCCGCAGCACAGCGGGCAGAAGCCAGTGTGGCAGCAAAGCGGGACCAGGCAGAGAAGCTCATTGGCAGCGCTGCAAGACCCAGAATACCATCCCATGCTTGCCCAGCAGTAGTGAGGGACATAATTGTGCGCCGCCACCCCTACTGCTGCCAGGTGGGCAGGGAGCATTTCTCCAGGGTGGTACAGAGCTTGCAGTAGCAGGGAGCATCCCCTCCTGCCCCCAATCTGCCCTACCATGCCCAGTCCCAGCCCCTATGCTACAGAGGACCTGGGGGGAGGGCAGCAGGGCAGGGAGCCCAAGCCCACAGCAGGCATCTCCCCCCCCCCCAGAAGTGCATGCAACAGCACCCAGGAGCCAGCCCCACTAACCCACAGACAAGTAGTCCCACTCCCCACCAGGGCCCTGGAGCCATGCGTTCCAGCCCCAGATCCCAAGCCCCATGCAGTCCCAGCCCTGCCCAACTCACTCTCTCCCTCCCTATGGGAGCCTCAATCTCTCTTCTCTCCCCCTGCCAGACTTACTTGCAGTAGCTGCTCTGTAGGCATACATGCACATGGCACTCCCTGCCTGACCACCCTCCTCCTGCTCTCCCGTGCCTCTTAGAGGTTGGAACTTTGCCAACCTACAGAGCGCTCTTTGCAGAAGTGCAAAATCCATGCGTTTCTCCATTAAAATGAAAAATCTAATTTTTTCCCTGTTTTTCCATGGGAAACAGAAAACCCGGATCCCTGGTGATCACCTCTGCTTGGTGTTGTAGTTTGTCTGCTATGCATTCAGACAGTATTATATTAGCATTTGAAGTAAAAGACACCTGGAATAGTTTAATAAGTCCAAAATAAAACAGAAAAACAAACACCTTTACAGTTTATAGCTGCAGGCAACTTCAGTATTAGGAACAGCAATGTTTTGAAGTTTCATTTGTAACTTCCTGTCTGCAAGTCCATTAAAGAAGCTGAAACTGTTTCATACTAGCTCACAGATATATATCATTGTTTTTATTTTTAAATGTTTTGAACAGTAAAGATTACCTGGAGGAGCAGTATGCTTGTATTCAATCTTGTGCTGTGGATTCTTCCTGCAAAGAAAAAAACAGTACAATAAAATAATGCCTGTCACTACACTCCATGTTTCATCAGTCCAGAAGTACTTGCCACAACAGAAAGTCATAAAACCACAGACGAACTGAGTGAAATTTAAAAATTTATCATCTGTAAATTCAAGTCACTCTGTAAATTCAAGTAAATTCAAGTTGCTCAGTTCCCTCAGTAAAACAGTAAAAAGAAACTTCCCACAAACAGACAAATATTTTTTTTCTCCTGAAACAAGCTACATAAAACTGTCTGTGGCTTTCCATAATCAGCACTAAAATAACTATATATCTATAATACTTTAAGGCAAGGATCAGCAACGTACAGGCCACAGGCCAGATGTGACCCACAGAACTGGAGGGCTTTGCTTCTCTTGGCCCTGGCCCAACATGGGCTGCTGGTTTTGGCAGTGTGCCAGTGGAAAGCAGGGAGCAGATAGCTGAGCCCACATCACCACCATGTCTCCCAGCCCCCCACTCTCCTTTTTAATGTATGCTTTCTTGGTGTCCTCAGCTGTGAAGCGGGGAGATACTATTGTGACCACTTTCTACACAGGAACTTTGGGTGCATACACACATACTAAGTCAACTTAAAATAAGCTGACAACTACAATGACTGAAGATAAGCCAAGTTAGAGCATACACATGTACAGCATCTGGACAGGATGGCAGCCATCTTGCATTAGTTAAGCTGACTTAGCTCACAATGCAAAATAATACATCTCAGAGGTGTATTATCTTGCACTGCATTTAAGTTGACCCAGGTCCACATAAGGGTGTATGCTCTGACAGTTAAGTTGACTTAGAAAAACTTAAGTCGGTTTAACTGTCAGAAAGTTAGTGTGCATGTACGCACTCTTTGGCACAGAAATATAACGTGACTTGCTCAAAATGCCACTAAGCTTATAGCAGAGCAAGGAACTGAACTCAAGTCTCCAGACTAGTAGAGCAGTGCTCTAACTGATGACCGTCCGTCTCTTATCAGCTTGTCCGCCTTTTTTTCAGGAGAGGTTATTCCTGTTTTGAAGAGTTTGACAGCCCATGTGATTACTTTTTGAATGGGACAGAAAAACATGCCACTCAACAAGGAGTCAACTTCAAAAGCCACTGTTCATAGCTCTGTACTAATTTTCTGGAAGGTAAGCCTGCAAACTACAACAAAAATACTTCCCTATAAAACATAGGGACATTACATGGTTCTATTGCTTACTATATTTAAATATTTCTACACAAATTAGCTATTTTACAAATAAAAAAAAAAATTAAAAAAAAAAACAGTTGCTGGTAGAGAGAGTTTCTTTGTTTTGCCTCCCAAACTATCGCCCTCTAAAAGTCAACAGGATTGTAAGTCAATGAATGAGCACATAAAGCAGAAAAAGCCTATCACTACAAACAAATACCTGTAAGTAAGCAGGACCGTGCTTATGCTAAAATACTCTGCTGAATAGGACCTGAATTCTCAGTACCTCATAGGACTGAAATTTAAAACATCAAAACAACTTAAAGAACATTTTGTTTAGAAGTGCAGTTGCATAGCAGTGCTCTTAGACTTTTTGGTGTAGCATAGTTTTCAATTCCCAAATAAATGCTGATGTAAAGAAGAAAAATAGCGCACGAATTACATAGATCAAAGTAATGTAGAAAATGATCAGTTTGCTATTTAGCAATATAAAAGTAGATTAGAAAGATTTTCCCACTCTACTGGGGGAAGCCTTTTTTCAGTTTTTATTTCTTTCTATCACACAAACCACTGTCCATCACTAAGCCTACTAAAATCAGAGGACTGATTATTCAACATTAATGACTAGGCAGCAATAAAAAAAAAATAAGTAGTGATAGTCTCTCACAAATGGAATGTGTACAGCAGGTATCATAAAACTCCACCAGTCAAAGGAATCCTTGCAAAAATGTATGTAAAGATCTTGAAAACCTGCAGGATGTCCAACTTTTGGCTGCAATTCAACAGCATGCACCTATATTAGCAGAATTAAAATGACATGAAGCCAGAGAGTATGAAGAGCTATCCAGCTTCCAGGGTAAAGGAGATAACGTGTGAACTAGTATACAGCAAATATTACCGCTTTCACTCAAAAGGTGTATTTTTTAAGATAAACAAACAATAAAAGGTTATGGTTAATGCTAGGCATTTATTACAGTCTAAATCTAAAAAGTTTCCGAAGTTTTATTCATAAATATTCTCAAACTACTAAGCCCGTGATGAATTTGCAAAAAGTTTAAATAAAATCATTTGATCATTCTTTACCTCTTCATTTAAGGTATTATTAATGCAGCTTCAATGGTCTTTGGATCTAATCTTTGTGCCACAAATTTGAAGGACACATTTTAACTAGGCCTGTGCAAAGTGGCTAGTATTCGCTCCGGATTCAGCCAATTCGGGGGACTGTGATTCGATTCAGTGATTCAAATCACAGTCCCAAATCGATTTGGCCGAATTCGATTCAGAGATTCAGCTGCAGCCAAATCTCCGAATCAGCCCCACTCCCACCTGCTCTCAATGGCTGCCCCACCCGCTCTCTCAGCTCTTAAAAAAAAAAAAAAAAAAAAAAAACAGCCCCCAACTCATCAGTCACCAGCTCTTGCCAGGTGGAGGAGCAAGATCTGTACTGCCCCATGCTGCGTGGAGGGCTCTGCCATGAGCCCCGGAAGTCCTGAGGCTGCTGCAGCAGCTGGTGAGTACGGGATTTTGTTTTTGTTTGTTAAAGAGTCAGGAGCTGGGGCAGGCAGGGCAGCCATGGGGGGGAAGGCTGGGCAAGCAGGCAGGGGATGGGACTGGGCGGGGGTTTCCCCATGGAACCCCTACCCCTTCCTCCAGTCCCCCCTCCCCTGCCCCCTACTTACCAGCATGGAGTCCAAGTCCATCTCTCTGCTGCAGCAATAAGGGACTGACCAAAGCGCCAATGCCTTCTGAATCTTTTCTGAATCGATTCAGACCTTTCCATTGGTCTCCTGATTCAATTCGGATTCAGAGATTCAGCCGCCAAAACAGGCCGAATCTCCTTTGAATTGAATCAGCACCTGAACCTTCGCACAGCCCTAATTTTAACCTTTCATAATAAAATGTACAGGTTTCAAGATTTCACATCACATTTACTGTATAATAATTTTTCTCCTCTGGAAGAAAAAACAAACAAAGCCCAATGCTTCCTCCAAGGCCATAAAAGCACAAAACTTAATATTCTTGGGTTGCCAGATCTCCATAGTGAAAAGCTCATCTAGGCATTCTGTTCCACTAGAGATCATCTCACCCCTTTCTAGGGATTATATTGTACTGGGACAATGGAGCACAGTTGTTAATCTGCCTTTAGAAAAGACTTTCACAGCCCTATGGTGTCTGAATTGTAGAATAGTTTTGTGAGGTGCTTGTTACAAAATAGTTTATGTGGTTTTTGCTACCATATTTACCTGCATCTAAGATGATCCCCAATACATGTATACATGTTACAATTTTCTATGTGTAGTATAAAATTATTGGAGGGCTATCTTTAATTCATCCCTCCCCTCCCCACCATGTCTGCATAGGGGCAGGTCAAACAACTTGCCCCCTGCTTGTGCCTACCCCATTACTACCTCTGCCCCCCACCACAGCCTCCCCCCCTTCCCCTTTAATCCCCCTCTTCCCCTCCCCTCTAACCACTGCACCTCCTGTACCCTTGCTCAGAAACAGTAGGCTTCATCCTCATTCTAGCCTGGGACACTAAATGTGGCCCCAGCCCAGCCCCTAAAGCAGCTGTGCAGGCTGTGAGCTACTATGGGGCTGGGTTGGGCCCTTGCTCAGTGCCCTAGAATTCAGCACAGACAGAGCTGTGCTGGCACAGAGCAAAGATAAGGAGGGAAGGGAGAGGGGCCAGCACAAGAGCAGAGGCTGCATGATAGGAGGAAAATTAGTGGGCAAGAGGCTGCAAGGGGAAGATGTCAGGGGGCAGCTGTAGCAGGGGAGAGGGGCAGGTGGCAGTTGCAACTACAGCCCCAACCCCAAGTAAGGGCTGGAGCCTGAGCCACAGCAGCCACCTCCATCCTCTCCCCCCATACTTTTTTCTAAAATGAGGGGCTTTCCACTCCTGCATCCCACCCCAGTGCTAGGGGGGAAACTTCATCTTAAAACCAAATATGGTATCACATTGCATTTTTAGCAGCATATGAAGGAAACTAAGTTAAATAGTGCTCATATAATTATGCTTTTAGATGCATACACATGAGATTTTGCAACAGAATTAATCAGGTCAATTTTAAAATGAGTCATTTTTTTAAACAAACTTTTTTGCTATATTTAAGAACATTTGACAAATCTTTATTTTGGGGGGACTTTTTTCAACAGTTTAGTATTAGGAACTGAATGCATCTTTTTCCTCAAGGGACAGAAAATGAAATGTTTTCAATTTTACTAGGTATTTAAAACTATAATGGGTTTTTAGGTCAATGTGCAACGGCTTCAAAACTGGATGTGTGGGTGCTGAGTATCCACTCTCTCATTGATTTCAGCTGGAATTGGCAAGGCTCAGCTCTTTCAAAACTTCTTGCTTAGATTTTTATTTCAAGATGCAAGAGAATAATAATCTCACTTCAGTTATTCAAGACACAGATTGTCTGAATTATGGATATTTTATTCAAGCCAGATATACAAAAAGTGTTCAGTAGCTTTAGAACTCATTGTTTGTACTAAGCAGCGCAACCTCAAGATAGAAGAAAAGCTGAAAGTATTTCTTAAGGAATAAACTTTGGTCTTGTGAATAGCTGCTAGACACTTTGTTCTGCTACAGCAGACAGGATAACCCATTCCCCCCCAGAAATCTCTCTGAAATGGGCATACTTCCAGAATAAAAAGAACATTTTCACAATCTGACCTTTGGCTCCATTCAGAATACTGGCAAAGACAACAACGACAATTGGGGAAATTTCAGAGCCCAAAGATCCACAATCACATTGCATTTACTCACTCCAATTTTGTTCCATAGTTTAAAATTTGAATTTTAAATTTTATACTCTTCCTCAATATGTACTCTATCAAATTCCCAGTTTCAGTGAGTTTGCCTGTATGAGAGCCAAGTAAAAATTGAAGAAGGACATTTCGAGTTAGCCTCAGAATTGCATAATTTTTTAAAATAACTTTAAGTTCATGTTTTGCACTGGATCCCAAGAGTGTGGGGGCTGAACCTTCATGACACTTAAGAAGAAAACTCCAGACAAGTTGGTATTTAGTATTCTTAGTACAGTTAAAAAGAGCAAAAAAAGGTACTTATATTTATTCAAGACCCCAAGTCTGTTTCCATACTTCCAGGAATAAGTTATTACTCTGATGTGTACTGATGATTAGTTGTCACTTCTTTTATAGCACAGGGCAAGAGTTTCAGGTTTACTTTGTCCCATTATTGATCAATAGCCTTTACTGGGCAAAATACCCCTCTAACTTTAATAGCTGCTCATATACAAGATGTCAAATTACTAGTAAGGATTTTTTGGGGGTGGTATTATTAACAGCCACTATATTTCACTGAAATAGAGTTCATTTTATATGCTGGGATATCAAACTCACCTGGGTCATTCCTGTGAGAAGCCTCCTCTATTAAATCCGGACCTTGCAATGGCAATATGGGGATAACAGTATTGCTTAACCCCTTCTCCCCAAACACATCCCCAACAGGGCTCCATGGCATGAATCTGGCAGCAAGCTCCACTCTCACTTACCCAGCCCCCTCTGGGCCATATCTTTGAGACCCCTATTATTAACAAAGTAATATACTGAAATATACCAAACAAAATACCGTATTTACTTTATTATAAGAGGAGGCTATTTCTCCCATTCAACATGAGGGGGCCTGGGGGAGGGGGTGGGAAGAGGAGAGAAATCAAGCTATGTCTTATAAATCACAGACGACTTACTGGAAACCAGAAAATGCACAGGGAACAGCAAGGTCAGTGAGAAGGCAGCACTAACACATGGACAACCAGCAGAGGGTGCCAGGGCTCCCCTTCTACCTGCAGCAGCTCAAAGTGACTCAGCACGGGCTGGCCAGAAACCCAGAATTACGGGGATGGTGCCTGGTCCGGCCAGTGCCTGCGAGGTCATTTTGAGTTGTGTACAAGGAATCTGGTCAGCAAATGCTGAGTTGCCTCAGCACCCACCAGCCAAGCAGCAGTTGGGAGCAACTTGATCACTTGCTTGCCAGGCACCCAGCATGCTGTGGGGAGAGGTGGTCAGACATGCAGGAGGGAGGGACCCCACAGAAGCTGGCCAGCACAGAGCAAGAAGGGCCCACAGCCAGCACACAGCAAAGGGGGACTGGGACCCTGAAAGGGCTCACCTGCACTCAGGAAGGAGGGACCCAAAGGGGCAAGCCAGGCACCTTGCATACTGCAGGGAGGGACCTGACTGCAGTTACAAGCGACCCAGCATGTGGCAAGGGACCCAATGCATGGTGAAGCTCCAGGCAGCCGTACAGAGGGATCCAGCATGCAATGAGACTTCAAGCAGTGGCAACAAGGGATCCAGCACATGGAAGGCTCCCAGAAGTAGCAGCAAGGGACCCAGGATGAGGCAAGGCACCCAGCATGCAGTGGCGAGGGACCTGGCAGCAGTGACAAAGGACTCAGAACATGAGGGATCCAGCACGTGACAAGGGACCCAGCATGAACATGCCACTGAGGGATCACAGCAAAGGTCCAGGCAGCAGCAGTGAGGGGACCAGCATATGACAAGGCACCTGACAGTGATGAGGCAATTGGCAGCAAGGCACCCAGCGAAGAAGGAAGATGGCAGGGGAGCACCCGGCAGAGTAGCAGGGAACACACCAGATTAAATGTCCTGATCACCATTGACTGGCCGAAATTTAAAACCATAAAAATGCATAGTAAATTCTGTGGGGTGAGCGGTGACAGACCATGTAGAAAAAAAAGAGAAAGCAGCAGTACAAATATGAAGATACGAAGAGGAATGAGGCAAAGCTATGACACAAACTTTAAAATGAAGGTTATATGTTTTTTTCAACATTATTTATACATAGTGAGGCAGGAAGGAAGTATAATGTTACTGAAGCAAATGTGCATCAATGAGCACAATTAAAAGGAAAATGTTTGGGGATCCAAAAAAAGGTCACTTTCCTGAAATCGATAAGCAAGTTCTCAAGTATGTTCAAGAAAAGGGAAAGGAGGTAATACCAGCCCATCCATGAAGTGCTTCAAGTCAAGGTGTAAGAAAAATAACGAAGGAACTGAACATTCCTCTTCAGGTAAGCAAGCATTGGGCAGTGTGTCCGAACAATAAGACGTAGTGGCTTAGCCTTGCAGAAAAAAGTTAGCATCATCCTGCAGCTGAATATTCCAGTGGTACATGATTGGGCTATGCAGAACTCACGATTACCTGCTGGGCCAGATAGGTAATGCTGATGAGACTCCAGTCTATTTTGACATGCTGAGCAATGTCACCACCCATGAGAAAGGTGAAAAATCCATAATTATGAGAAATACAGGAAATGAAAAAGTTGCGGATTACAGTGATGTTAGTAGTATTGACAGATGGAACAAACTGCCACCTTATGTGATTTTGAAACGCAGAACATTGTTGAAAGAAAAGATGCCACTGAGAGTAGTGGTTTGGTGCCAGGAACAAGGATGGATATCAAGTGAACTGGTTAGACATTATGTGGAAATGGAGACCTGGGACACTCCTAAAGAAAGGAGGAATGTTAGCTTTAGATTCTTTCAGAGGGCATTTAATGCCACATGTGAAAGCAAAAATGAATTCAATGAATTGTAACCTTGTAGTCATACCTGCTGATATGACATCTCATCTCCAATGGATGAGATAGTGAATAAGCTCTTTCAGGACTGTTTACAGTGTCAGTACTCAGAGTGGCTCTTGGCAAGGAAGCACATGCTTACTTACATCTGGTAGGAAGATTAACAAGCCAACCATAACACTGCTTTGTCAATGAAGTTAGATGTTTTTTAGGGAAGGTTATCTTAAGAATCCATTATTAAAGGCTTCAAGAAGTACTATATATCCAATCCCATGGAAAGAACTAAAGACAATGTTTTGTGAGAAAAGGAAAAAGATGAGAACAATGAAGAATGAGAGAGTGAATATGCATGCGAAAGTGACTAGTTTTTAAGGTTTTAACTGAATTGCAGCTAATGTTTAATTTATGACTTACCAGTATTACTATAGTTTTTGTCAGTAGGTCTGTTTTTAAAAATAACACCAAATTATTTTTTTTTCCTTGTGTGGAATCTAATTATGGGGGGGAGGGGAAGAGAGGGCATCTTTGATTTGAGTAAATATTAATACTTGCATAATCAGGTACAGGATTTGAATATCATCAATGGAAGTCTATGGAAGGAACATGTCCCTTTATATTGAAAAGTAATTATTTTAAGTATTATAGCTATTGCCAAGGAAAAGACTCTTCAGCCCTTATACTGCAGTTGCTCCTGTAAACTTAAAAAAACCCACACAAACAAACCAGTAAATCCAGGTAAACTTGACAGAAAAGCAGGTACCAAAATGGAATAACACAATACATTAAATGAGATAATTGGCTTATCTAAATATTATTATTGGATGAACTGCTTCAGGCCCTGCTTCAGGAATATGAACGCAAGGGAATCATTTACCCTTTCATTTACAGAGAAACCAAACAGAACATTATTTCCATTCCAGTAGAGCTATGCTCCACACAGTACATGCAAAACGCACCACATTCCTCCAAAAACCCCAAAGAGTACTATTTCTAACCCTTGCACCCTAACACTACAAATGAGAGCACTCTGAAGACAGGAGGAAGTACATAAGAGTCTAGCAAGCAGATGAAAATATTACGTGGATTCTTTCAAACTGCAGTCTCCAGAGAAGAAGGTCACTCTCAAAACTTTCATCTATGCAGTATGATGCTATTGGGAACAGGATAATTTCCTTATTTTATTACCACAGTCTTAAATCAAAAAATTAGAAACTGTGAAAGTAAAAACTAAGATCAACATTTTATTAGACTCCAGCATGAACTGGCAATATTTTTTAAATCAGTTTTATGATTCAGGTACTGATGAAATATCTAATGTTTAAAAATGTATTAAACTCAAGTTCTTTACAACCTTCAAGCATTACGTTCTCTTATTCTTGAGAACTTGAAATCCAGCTCATTTATGTACAATGAATTGTCTGCTTTTTCCTGCCAACGTTTACATTTGTTACTGAGCTGACCCTAAAAAGTTCCAACTCATTCTCATAAATTCTTTCCATTTCCATCTTGGGCTCAACTATTTTGTCAAGGTTTCTGTTAGGACTGCTTGTCAAGACAGCTTCAGTATGAATTAGTTCCCAGCAGAAGCAGCTTACAGCAGAGATATACTTCACATATTTTTAAACAATATTCAATGAAAGTGACTTAGGTCATACCTCTAAGATTTAATTTTTTTTTTTAAGACAACTGAAACCCACTACTCACTAGTGAATCCACATATTTAATTAATCCTTATTACTTACGAAACACAATTGCACTTATTAGTGGAAGTTTTAATATAGTCTGCAAATGGCAGTCTTGCTATAAGAACTGTGCAAGTCCCAGCTATTCAACTAATTTAAGTTTGTGTACTGTTCAGAGAAAAAAAAAAAGGAATGTGTAGTTACTCTCTAGTAAAAGAACTTATTTGAATTGAACAAATGATGTGCAGACAGAATAAACACCCTGCTGATTTGTGATTCTATGGGTACTGTTATCCCAAAATATAAAGTTTTCAAAGTCTGAAGCCCTCAGTGATATTCACCTGAATTAAAATTGTATGCAAAGTATGACTGACTTCCAAAACACTGAAGAGGATTGGATCCAAATGTCCTAAATTCGAGATTAGAAATATATAGATGGAAAATGAAATCCACAAATGTCTGAAAGAAAATGATTTGTCACACAAAACACAGGAATCATTACCACTGACAGAGCAGCAGAGATAATTACCAATAACATTTAAGAGAGCTGAATTAGTGCATTCTGCTAACTGCATATAATTTTTGTTACTGGCAGTTCTCAATAACATGCTGCTATCTAATAAAAGACTTATTTATGCTTGCTCAATTACTGAAAAATATAGCAAGCATCAATTTACATTATTATATGTTTACATTTAGACTAAATGAATTTGAAAAAATTCATATTTGTTATTGTTTTTCCAAATGGGCCATACCTTGTCATCATACATATTCAAGCTGCCACTTTTACAGACCACTCTGCCTCCCAGTAGCCATGTGTTAAACTATGCAAAAGAGAAAAGTTGAGCTGTTGATAGGAAATAAGATCTTCATAGAGGTTATTTCCAGAACAAATTAAGTGCACCATAACTTATAGTAGAAATTTTCCTGTATGAGACACTGCACATTGTTAAAGTGCATCTTTTTTTCTAAACTAGACTGCTTTGACTAAAAAAAATGGACTCCAGAAAAAACACTTGTATCTTGACATTTCAGTGCTGCAATTCAGCAAAACAAATTATTCCTGTCCTTAACTACAGGACAATACAATGAAAAATTAAACTAGCATAATAAAATGAAACATGATACTAGACAGGTCAAATCCCTAATTAAGAATTACAGCAATATACAAAGAACTGTGATTGAGTTTTCATCAGCTGTGTACTTACTACAACAAACAAACACGTTTATCATTATCCAATTGTAACATGGCTCTTTTAATTAAACAACTTCAGGTATAATGCATATTCTAGTGTATCCTGTCATGACAAAATAACATGCACCCTCAAATGGTAAATTTAATGACAGCTTATTCTTAAGATAGTAAATAAAGCAGAAAGGGAATTAATATATTACATAACTGAAATTAACTTCCACTTGTATATCCTCTCCCAATTTATGTTCATTTTTACAGTTAAGTTTTTAAAAGTGAGAGGTTTTGGTCCTTTACTGTGAAGCCAGTAAAAGAATGATCATGATCAGAAATGCATCTTCTTTACAAACAATAAAATGCTAGTAGTAGTAAATATCCAAATTTCACACAGAATGGAAATACCCTAATTTATTACAGAGAAACAAAAAAGAATTACCTTGACTGTTTATAGTCATCTGCACCATTATTTGTATTAAATAGCATCATTAGTTGTATGAAGTAGTATGTACTGGTCTGCAGACATCCAAACACTATACATACTGGTCACTACACACAGTTGCAGGACTTGTTCAGGAGAAATTCAGGGGTCTTGTACCATGTTTCCAAGAGTAATTTGTGAAAAAAAGACATTGTTTAGCTTACAATCATGGTCTGCAACAATAACAAATCGTTATCCTTCTGTAACTGAAAAAGTGAAGAGAGAAGTTCCTGCCAATAAATGGTATTCAAACCTCATAGGAACAGAGGAAAATAAGGCTGGAAGGGACCCCACAAATTCATCTAATCTAGTCCAATATCCTATTCATTCAGGATCATGTTCAACAAAACCATCCCAGCTAAGCATTTGTACAACCTGCTTTCGAATATTTCCACGATGGAGGAGATTCTAGATATTCTGTGTGTTTTAATTCTTGACCATCCTCATAGTCAGAATGTTCCTCCTTATCTCCAACCTAAATTTCTTCTGCTGCAGCTTGAGGCCATTGCTCATATAGTCCTGTCTCCTATAGCCACAGAGAAAAGCCCACCTCCATCCTATCTATAATCACCGTTCAGGCATTTGAAGATTGCTACCAAATCCACCCTCAGGCTTCTCTTCCACAAACTAATAACCCTACTTCTTTCAAGCCATTCCTCATAAATGTTGCTCTCCAGGCCTATAATCATTTTTGTCGCTCTGCACTGGGTCCTTTCCAACCTGTCCACATTCTTCTTAAAGTGTGGGGCCCAAATCTGGACACAGTACTGCAAGCAAGGCTTCACCAGTGCCAAATAGTATGGAAGAATCTTTTCCTTTGATTTCCAAGTGACACTCCTGTTGATATAACTGACTAACTGTTGGCTTTTTCTTTTTTTCTCTTTTCTCTCTCTCTCCAAGTAAGAGCATACTGTTGGCTTATATTTAGCTTATGGTCCACTGTAACCCCCAGTTCCTTCTCTGCAATACGGCAGAATAGCAAGTCATTCCTTAGTCTGTATTTATGGGACAATTATTCTGTTCCAAGTGTAGAACTTTGTATTTGTCCTTGTAGAATTTTATTTGATTTATTTCCGATCATTTCTTCAATTTATCCCAGGCACTCTGAATCCCTCCAGAGTGTCTGCAAGTCCGCCCAACTTGATGTGATCTGCATTTTGCTAAGTTTGCACTCAATCTCATTGCCCAAATCATTAATGGGGAGGTTATACAATACCAGACCCAGGACAGACTCCTGGGAAACTCTACTTGATACCTCCCTCCTCCCATCCTGACATTAATGACTACTTTTTGAGCATAATGATCCAAACAGTTATGTGTTGAACTTACAGTGCTTTCATCTAGTCTCTACTTCCTTAGTCTGTTAATGAGAATGTTGCAGGAGACTGTGTCAACAGCTTTGATAAAGTCAAGGTATACCATATCCACTGCTCTTCCCCTGATCAACAGAGCTTGATACCTTACCAAAAAAGGAAATCAGGTTGGTCAGACATGACCTGCTCTTGGTGAATCCATGCTGACTGTTCCTGATCACCATGTTCTCCTCTAGGTCCTTCACAATAGATTCCCTGAAGACCTGCTTCATGATCTTTTCAGGTATCAAGGTCAGGCTAACTGGTTTGTAATTCCGTAGATCCTCCTTTTTCCCTTTCTTACAAACAAACACTGTACTCACCCTTATTCAGTCATCATTCAAACATTACCTCAGCCAATTCCTTTAGTAACCGAAAGCATATCCCCCCTCCCCCCACCCCATTTGTCCCTGCTGACTTGAAAGTATTTCGTTTATCTAATATTTCTTAACCTGTTCTTCCACTATGCTGGGCTGTTTGTTTCCTTCCCCATCTTTGCTGTCAACTGAACTCATAGTCCAGTTGCTGCCCCTATTTGTGAAGACTGAAGTAAAAAAAGGCTTTAAATATTCTCTGCATCATCTGTAACTACACTGCCTTCTGGTTTTCAAGAGGAGAACTGTGGTTTCTTTGGTATTATTTTTTATTTACTGTATTTACTTGAATATAAGATGGCCCTGATTACAAGATGATCCCCACCCCACCCCCCAATAATTACATTTTATACTGAAGATAAATACATTTGATACAATTTTCCAGGTATGGAATATAATTTTTTTGAGGTTTGTCATGAATTTGTCCCCCTCCCACTGCTATAGCAGGGAAAATAAATCTAAGAGTTCAGGTAGCCCCTTTGTCCTCTGCAACTTTTTTCTACTGCAGCCCTTTCCCTCCCTCCTTACTGTCAGACCCTGCTCTCTCTGAGCACATGGAAGTGAAGGGCAAATTTAAAAACTGACCTTGAAGTAAACATAGCTGCAGTAATTTGCATATAGTACCCATAGACTTAGTTCATCCAGAATTGATACATTTTACCCTTTTTTGAAAATGCTGTAAATTTTAGCACAGGTACTCTACAATAAACATTTTTAAGTAGCACTTTGGTACAACTTTACATATGGAAAAACATATATGCTCTTAGAGGCATCCAGGCAATTATCTGGCAGTTAAGATTAGCTAATGCAAAGCTCGCAAGTTTGCAACCCGCAAGTGGAATTTATCTGTCACAATTTAACCAAAGTGTTGAATCTAACTGTTCACACTGATCATGGGACTGACTGAGCCCCCAAAATAAGCAGAACTACAAGATTAGCTGATCTAACAGGTTTGGTTTTTTTTTAAAGGTCAGCCATAACAAGATCTGACCACCTAATATAATTAGCACATTCCAAGGAATCCAAAGGAATAAGAAACCAAGGGGTTGAGCTTGGGCAGAGTAATGCTAATTTCAAACCTCAAAGTAATCTGGTGTAATTTGCTTATTGGGTGAACCTGAGTTCAGGCAGCAACCTTTCATGATCATTTCTAACACCTTTTAATCCCACAGGGTAACAGCTATAGGGCAAGATTGTGAGTGGCTCTAAAGCCAACAGATTAGCATAAAATAAGGCATAAAGGAACGCTCATGTCAAGTAACCAGTTTGAAGGACAGGACAGAAAGACCATTGCTGTACCAAGCCTGGACCCTGGACTCCCAGTGTGAACGAGGACTGGATCCTGACCGAGGGATCTTCCCAGTGACCCCTCGGACAGCGTTGATTGGGGACACCTGACTTCGCTGGAACAACTTGGCGCACACCTGGCACAGAGGGACTACAGATAAGTTGCCAACCCCTTGTGGGAACTCTGTCATTTTGTCTATCTGTTGGAACTCTGTCATTTTGTCTATCTGTTGTTATTATTCACTATTACCTCTTTATTATTGTACTATTCGTTTGTCACATTAACCTTTCTGTTAACTGTTGTATGCTAAGCTATAAGTAAATTTGCCTTTACTTCACTCCTGACTCGCCTCCTTGATCCCGAACCCAGCAGCCTAACAGGTGATACACTCACAGCGCCTAGCTGGCCTGTGACAGTTGGCTCCACAAGAGTCAACAGCATTTCAAATCATAGTGACCCCACAGCTCAGCACTACACAGTATGTGTGCATACTCCAAATATCCCCTATAAAGAAGCTATGTACTAATTAACCCCCACTCATGACTAATTGGTGTTTTTGTCATGAGTCCTGAGATGCTCAAAAATGTATATGCAGATGAGGCATGGGGCAACCTGGTCCAGCTTCACTTCATGGAGGGCAGGGCCACATTAATCATATGCAGCAGGCCAAGAGAAGAGGCAACAGAAGGATTTTGGGTGAACTGTTTGGGACCCAATTTGTGATGTTCACCAGCTATGAAGGCTGGTGAAGAAATATGACTCATTAGAAATGGGAAAGAAAGGCACAGCTTAGCTGTGAGAGTGAAAAGTAGTGGAAATATATGCAATGTAGTGGCTCACTGTGACTTGAAAGAGTTGGTGCTGAAGGGCATTTTACTTGATGGGCACTACCATACATCTTAGTCAGACAGGCTCTACTAACCTATCAGCATGTTTTCCCAATATGTGCTATGTACTTTATAGTCATACTTAGAGTTGGCTGCATTTAAAGAGAACTTCGGAGCTGGTTTCTATTTTGAGTACATATAGTACTTGTAGAATCCATTTTCATTGCCTTATATCCCTTGCTAGTTGCATCTCAAATCATCCCTTGACCTTCCTAATTTTCTCTCTGCACACCCATGCAATACTCCCATACTCTTCCTTAGTAATATGACCAAGATTCCACTTTTTGTATGAACATCCTTAGTAGGTTTGTTAATGGCCCAGAGCTTTTTTTTTTTTTAATCATAATTGAGATTTCTTTAAAAAAATAAATCAGTTCTAAAACGGCTATTTTAAAAATAGAATCATACTTGTGTGTTTGTATAATTTATTTTACTTGCACTGAACCATTTTCATGCATTGCTTTATATTTATATTTATTTTCATCATCATCATCTCGGAACATTTTCTTAACCACCATTAAGAAAGCTGATTTCTCAGAGCTTTATATAATTCAAATGACTTAGAATCCTATAGAGATTTTTTCAAACTAATCTAAAAAATAAAATAATTTCAGCAAACATATTGTTTCAGCTTTCTGCAGCTTGTCTATATTGAAATATTCAGTTGAATTATATTTTTGGTTTGCAATATTTCTGAGAACAATTTAAAAAATAGTAAACAATCTAAACAAGACTACTCATTTTCAGGATGACTCATTTATGAGAAACAGAGAAAGAAGGGCTGGCCAGGAAGTATGGCTGCTGTAGGTTAAGTCTTTTAATACCACTGAAGAAGCCATGGGGGGGGAGTTAACATCTTTCAATTTAAATCATTAACATATTCTTGCCCATGAGATGAAATGTCACTACTGTTAACAGTCACACATAAGCAGCAGGCTTTGTAACTGAAAATAATTTGAACTAAATGCAACCAGATAACTGTTTTTAAGTTTTCTGCAGAATCAAAATCAAATGTGTCAACTGATCCACTCAGTTTAAGTTATTATTATTTAAACCCAAGATAAGTAACAACACTAACATTAAGTATTTTACTGCTAGTCATTTTGGGATGACAATCAAATTAATTCAATTCTTTATCACTGCTGACAGGATGGCAGATAGTGGGACAGGTCCCCATCTCCAGCATCTCAGATTGAAAGCTCCATCCACTTCCTATCAGAAGGAGACAGGAAAAATGAGATCTACCTGCTGCCTAAAAGCAAAATCTTCATCTGGCTTTCAGAAACCAAAGACTCCTGCATCTTGCTAGATATCAGTATCCCAAACAATTTCCTATCCAACAGGTTCAGCTACTGATGTAGCAACTACAGACTTCAATGCAGTTATGCTTTCCTTACAAAATTATGTGGCATGTTGAAAAGTGAAAATAGATAGGAACAGTAAAATAAATCGATATTTAATATTAAATAAAGGATGTAAATCTGCCCAGATTAGGGCAGGAGGACTAGAGAATGAGCATATGAGGGAGTTGGCAGAAATATAATTCTTGGTTTCTTCCACATAATTCAGATGCAATGTTTTGCCTACAATTTCTATAATAAAACCCTATCTTAAACAACAGAAATTTGAAGTAGAAACTAATAATTCCAGAAATATGTTCTCATCATGCCTGACAATATTTGAGGAATGAAGGAAAACAGGAACTACTACTCAGAGAGTGCAGTAATTCTGAATGTACTAAAGAGAGTTCCCTGGCAAAAAAGTTATTATGGATTTGGGACAGATCAAAATTAAAAAGCCTTATCAATTGTTCCTCACTCACCTAATATTGTATGGAGAATCCAACTTCTCTGAGCCAACAGTGTGCCCTTATTACAAAGAAGGCTAACAGCATACTGGGCTGTATTTGTAGGAGCATTGCCAGCAGATAGAGGAAAAAGATTATTCAGCACTGGTGAGGCCTCATCTGGAGTACTGTGCCCAGTTCTGGGCCCCCCAGTATTGAAAGGATGTGGACTCTGGAGACAGCCCAGCGGACAGCAACAAAAACAGTTAGGGAGCTGGGGCACATGCCTTCTCCAAAGTAAATAAGCCTGGGTCCCTCAGCCTCTCTGCAGAAGAGAAAACAGAGAGGGATTTAACAGTCTTCAACTACTTGAAGGGTGGTTCCAAAAGAGGATGCAGCTAAACTGTTGTCAGTGCTGGCAGATGACAAGAAACAATGAAACAATTATCTTAAGTTGCAGCGAGGGAAGTTTAGGTGAGCTGAAAAGTAAAACACCTCTCATGAGCAGAGTAGTAATGCACTAAAACAGACTACCCAGAGAGGTGGTGGAATCTCCATCCTTGGAGGTTAAGACCTGGCTAGACAAAGCCTTGGGTGGGATGATCTAGTTGGGGATGGTCCTGCTTTGAGCAAGGGTTTGGGCTAGATGATATCCTGAAGTCCCTTCTGTCACAACCCAATTAAGTAGTGCCCATGTCACAAGCAAGTAAAACCATTCAAAACAGTTTTAGTCTGCACTAGGTTAACTAAGAGTTAACTAACAAAATGATAGTAACAGCTTCTTTTTTTTGCTACGCATGTCAAAAAGAAATTTATTGCTGCGCCACTAACAGAGACAGAACTTAGCCTTCTGTGCTGTACATAAATCATTATAATTGGTCAAAGAAAACAAGGAGTAACCCTGTGATAATACCCTAGCGAAGACCGCTAGATAATTGGCGATTCTAATTAAATTTATGACGTGGCGAAAAGCAATTGGCTAGTACACAAACAAAACCCCGCTGCATTTCCGTGAAGTCGGAGAGAGCGACTCCATATACACCTGGAGACCTCTAACACAGGTGTTAGAGTAAACTGGCAATTTGATCACTTGCCAGTTCGTAATCGACGACCGCCGGCCCGACCTTCTGCCCCGACCACTTTTGCGAACTGACCTACTTGGCAGACCAACCTCATAAATTCTAAACTGTAACTAACCAAGTATCTCTGACCTCCATCTTTCACCACCTTGATGGCGTAAATAAATAATCTTGCTTTGCAACCGATAAGCGTCCGCCTAATTAATTTCACTCCAAGCGTCACAAGTACCCGCCTGACAGCTTCTAAGGCCCCCGGACCGACCCTCTGCCGACCACTGCCCAGGTGGGAGTCAAGGACAGCTGCTGGCCGGCTGACCTGGGTCCCGACACCTTCCAACCCTCATTTTCTCTGATTCTACAATGAATGCCACACCCAAATTGGACTTGCCTTCAGATCACTATAGTTTAATGAGAATTATCTGGATTCTAGCTTTTTCCATGAATTGTTTTTGAAATAATCATCATCATCCCCCCAAAACACACACACCTCCCACTAACTCATAACTAGGGACCTACTTAATTTGCAGTTTCACAGAAACTGAAATCCAGGACTGTCCATGAAATCAATTTTTTAAAAATATTTAACAAAAAAGTAGAAGCCAGTAGTTCCTGTTGCTGGGAGGGGAAGGTACCGTCTGGCAGGGCAGCACAAAGGACAGCAGAAAAGATGGCAGTTGCCCCCTTATCCTTCCTCCCCCTGCCAGGGCCTCTCCACCAATCAGCACCAAAGGGTGGGGCTACACAAAGGGCAGTCAGCAATCAATATGGCAGCCCCCCGCTCCCTTGGCCCTTCTCCCAACAATCAATGGCGAGGGGTAAGGCTGCCACAAAACAACTGTGGAATTAGAACTTTACTTACTGGCTTTTGTAGGTTGATCGTGGTGTAGTGATTTAAGTAGACCCTTATTCATAATCTCACAATATTCCTTTTGCATAAGAGATGACCATACAGCAAGTAGAAGGAATCCACTACACTTAAAGACTGACATTTACATCATAAGCAAACTCCCCACCTAACTATGTGGAACTCTGTTCCCTGACAAATGCAGAGAAAAGGCAAGACAAATAGTCAAACAAGAATTACCAAATTTTAAAGTATAAAGCTAAATAAGAAAAATATTTTAAGTTTTGGCATGAGAATGAGATGAAGAATACAGAAAGTTTGCTAAGTTGTTGGCTGCAATTCTTTACAAATGGAATAAATAAATAATTGAAGATGTTTACTTTTTGATATTATTTATGACCAACTCAACAGGTTTTTACAAAATTAAAAGACTAAATTATAGGCAATCATTCTTCAGAACAAAAATATACCATCTGCAACTAACAGCCGACGTGATAATTAGCAATCATTTTAGCAAGACAAGAATCTGAAAGATGTTTTTGTCTAAACTAATTTTATAGTGCAGATAAGTTAGAAAACATTAT
This sequence comes from Alligator mississippiensis, assembly GCF_030867095.1. Taxonomy (NCBI): domain Eukaryota; kingdom Metazoa; phylum Chordata; order Crocodylia; family Alligatoridae; genus Alligator; species Alligator mississippiensis. Next base: position 217,435,526 of record NC_081824.1, on the reverse strand, counting down.
AAAATGGTCTGTATATCACCAAACACACCCAACCACACACATGCATCCAAACACTCCTATCCACCCACACCACTTTTGAGATTCCTTTAAAAAGAGGCTGGAATAAGCCACTACCTCTTTCCTCCAAACATTTAAGTCTACTTTCAGCTACAGCATACTGTGCAAATCTGTTAAGACTAACACTTTTATAGTAATGGAAGCCTGCAGCAAACAGAAGCAATGCAAAAACATAATATATCATGAAAGCCCATGATTCAAACATTCTACTGATTTGAGAATGACAGCTTTCCACTAGCAGTTCAATTTATGAGTACTCCTGTGTTGTCTATTAATTTTTTTTTGTTCCCAGAGGTGCAGCATACATAGGCGCATAGAAGTCTACTATGCAGACAGGTGCACAGTAGCCGGTCATGAGCAAGATCACTTCAATGCCATGAGTTAATCCCTCAGCTGCTTTGCTATTTGACTTGTGCTAAAGATTTAACCAAGAAAAACATTTAGAGTGAAAACAATTGTTTTTCAGTTGGCCAAGTAACTGAGTTTTACTTGAAACTGGGAATTTGTCATAAACTGAAACTGGACTCAATCCCTAGCTGCCTCTTCTGGTCAAAATAAGCAGGTGTAATGATGGACTTTAGTAAAAGCTAAGTGTATTCCAGCCCTTCTCACTTGGAAGTAGTCATTATGGTACATCCCCATTCTCCATTCCCCATCCCCATTCATGTGCCCCTGAACTGAAGCCACCCCAGCCCTCCTTGCTCTGTGCAAGTGCTGCTCTCTTCCTCTCATGTTCTACTAACTCAGTTCCACCCCTTAGCTTCACTGCCCATTCCTGTGACAATTGCTGCAAGTGGAAAAGTCCATGGTGGGAGAAGAGGCAGCTGCAGCAAGGGGGAAAGGAAGACCAAGGGGGGCTGGAGAAGCAGCAGGTGACTTTTCAGTATTTACCCTTGCTGCTGATTTCTGTCATATAGTGTCTCCTTTGGAAATGTCAAGTCTGTGCTCTTCCTGCAGTTTCCTTTTCCGCATGAATAGTTTGGGAGGTGCTAAAGTACTAGAACCCTGGTCAGATTGATTTGTGGTACAGGATGCAATTGAAACAACACAAAACTGAATGATAATTGTTGATTAATTTACAAGGAAAATTTCAGTGGAAATGCTCAATAGAAGCATCTAAATTACTTCACGATAAAATTATGTACCTCCTATTAAGCCCAAACTATAACATTTTATTATGATTATAACTTCCTTTTTCCATAAAGATTTTTGACAATCTCTTTTTTTTTATTCTTTTAATCCAATTTAAATGTCTAGATTATGCTTCTTTTAATTCAGATGACTGAAGGGATTGATATTCTGCTTAGTTCCAGCTTAGAACCCATCAGAGGAACACAATCTAAGATAGAGCTGAAAAGATTTAAGGAAAATTCTCTGCTAAAAACACAGACACACTATCCAACACAGGGTGTCTAGGGCTCGCACCAAGGCTAAATAAAGCCCTTGACTTCAGAAGGGCCAACTTCAATGAGTTTAGGAGACTAGTGGGGGAGGCACTGAGGGCCCAGAAGGTAGAGATGGAAGCCCACGGTGGATGATCGTACCTTAAGGGGATGATCCTCCTGGCCCAAACAATAACAGTCCCTGAGAGAAGCAAGGAGGGGGGTAGGAGTGCTCAGAAACCCCCTTGGCTCACCGGTATTCAGGAATGCCTGAGGACTAAAAGGGGGGCATACAACCAGTGGAAGGCAGGAACTATCACCAAGGAGGAGTACTCCTCCTCGGCCCGGGAGTGTAGGAGGGCTATTAGGAGGGCCAAGGCAGAGATGGAACTCAGGCTGGCGGCCAGGATTAAGGACAACAAAAAGTACTTTTTCAAGTACATTGAGAGCAAGAAGAGGGCACCAGGCAATGTAGGGCCCCTGCAAGACACAAATGGTAATCTGGTGGACACGCCAAACAAGAAAGCTGATATTTTTAACAGTTTCTTTGCCTCCGTTTTCCTGAACAGGGACCGGGATATCCCACCTACCAGAGGTAGGGACAATCTTGGGGATAGCTCTATCAAGCATTCAGTCAGTCCAGATGTAGTTAGGGATCTTCTGGAAGGGCTAGACATTTTTAAATCTGCAGGTCCAGATGCCCTCCACCCAAGGGTGTTGAGGGAGCTGGCAGGGGTCATCACAGAGCCCTTGGCCCAGCTGTATGAGCATTCATGGTCATCTGGCCAGGTGCCGGGGGACTGGAAACTGGCTAATGTGGTCCCTATTTTTAAGAAGGGGAGGAAGGAGGACCCAAGTAATTATAGGCCTATAAGCCTCACCTCGGTGCTCAGGAAGCTCTTGGAAAGGATCATCAAGGAGCATATCTGTGGGGGGCCTGCAGGGGAGATCACGCTCAGGGGCAATCAGCATGGGTTCACCAAAGGCAGGTCCTGCCAGACCAACCTGATTGCCTTTTACGACAAAGTAACTAAATCCTTGGATGATGCTGTTGCTGTGGACATAGTCTTTCTAGACTTTAAGAAGGCCTTTGACACTGTCTGTCACCCCATCCTCATCAATAAATTAAGTCACTCTGGCATAGATGCCTGCACAGTTGGATGAGTAAAAAAAATTGGCTGAAGGGGCACGCCCAGAGAGTAGAGGTGGACGGGTTGTACACAACCTGGCGAGATGTGAGCAGTGGGGTACCCCAGGGCTCTGTCCTCAGGCCCGACTGTTTAACGTCTTCATCAGCGACTTGGACGAGGGGGTGGAAAGCACGCTGTCCAAATTTGCTGATGACACTAAGATGTGGGGCGAGGTGGACACACTTGTAGGGAGAGAGACAGCAGCTAGATTTAGACAGACTACAGAAGTGGGCAGACGAGAATAAGATGGGGTTCAACGTAGACAAATGCAGGGTGCTGCACCTTGGGAGAAGGAATCCACAGCATACATGCAGTCTGGGGAGTTCCCTTCTTGAAAGCACAGAGGCGGAAAGGGATCTCAGAGTCATTACTGACTCCAAGATGAACATGAGCTGCCAATGCCAGACCGTAGCCAACAAGGTGCATCTCAAGCTGGTCCAGAGATGTGATACTCCCCCTCTATGCAACTTTGGTCTGGCTGCAGTTGGAGTACTGCGTCCAGTACTGGGTGCCGCGCTTCAAAAGGGATGTGGCCAGCCTGGAGAGGGTTCAGAGGAGGGCCACCCACTTGGTGAGAGGGCAGCAGGACAGGCCCTATGAGGTGAGACTGAAGGACCTGAACCTGTTCAGCCTCAGCAAGAGGAGGCTGAGGGGGGACCTGGTGGCTGCCTATAAGCTCATCAAGGGGGATCAACAGCAAATAGGCAGAGCTCTTTTCTCCCCAGCACTACCTGGGGTGACGAGGAACAATGGTCATAAGCTGATGGAGAATAGGTTTAGGTTGGAGATCAGAAGGCAATATTTTACAGTTAGGGTGGCCAAAATCTGGAACCAACTTCCCAGGGAAGTGGTCCTCATCCCTACCTTGGGCAAATTCAAGAAGAGGTTGGACGATCACCTGTCTGGGGTCTTGTGAACCCAGCATTCATTCCTGCTTGTGGCAGGGGGTCAGGCTAAATGATCTGTTCAGGTCCCTCCTGACCCTAGCTACTATGAAACTGAAACACTAAGCTATGAAAGCATCAGGATGCTTAAAAAAAATCTAGTCTTACCTAAAGCAGTACATTCAGGTCAGCTAGTTTTTCGTTTATTGAAACAGAAGTTCACAAACAGAGAATTCTTAAAAGGTAATTATGCATTTTCTTTCACAAATTGTTTAGGCTGTAGCCTTTCTTGAGATTAAAAATAAAACAAATTAAAAAGAATTTTAGAATACAGTTTGTATATTTTTATGAAAGGTGGGCATTCATTTTCTTCTGATGATGGTGGTACTCTCACAGGATATACCATATATGGTTGAATTTAAAAACTGAAAAGCAACTAAAAGAGCTATGCTGAGTCACAAGATGGAACAGAATTCAGCTTACTCGTGAAACTGATAGCTGTCAGGTTTCAAAGCAGTACTTCATTTTAAAAACATTTTCTTAGAGTCAATGTTTCTAGCCAAATTCTGGTAAAGGAAGTTCATCATGCATCAGTTCACTCCAGTACTCTTCATTTTTTCACATGCTTTTGTCCAATAAATCAGCTAACCAGCTGCCATCAATTTTAGCTAGATAAAATTATAAAATGCATATACTTTATTGAGAAATTGAATGAAAGTTGTTCACATCTTTTTAGACCGTTATCAAATTTCTAACTATATATTAAAATAAGCTGCAGAATTGGCACACTATATGGTTTTGCTACTACTTCTTATCAAGACACCATGCTTTGGAAAAAAACTGAATTTTGTACAAGTTACCTTAAGAAACAAGATAATAAAATACTGCTGCTTAAGAATGATTAAATGTGCATGCATTTTACATACTTGGCCATAAAAATAGTAGCCCAAGAATAAAACATAGTATAGCCCAGCCCCCACAAGAAAAAAACTCAGAAACTGAGTGAATCATTCTCTTTCAAGTAAAGGATAAAAGGGTAAAGATCTAACTTCAATAACTGCTCACTATTGTGGTAGCTCTTGTTTTCACAATTCCAGATGGAAATAAGTCCTCCTTTACAAACTGATGTATTATACTACACATATACCTACCATATTAATTGTATTGGATCATGTCTTACCTGTAACAAGTACTTCCATATGGGCATTCAGGTCTGTCATCGCTGTCATCTTCACTTGCAACCTGTACATCATGATAATCACTGTCTCCAGGGTGACTGAACTGCTGAAAGTGAACTGGATTCTTCCTATGAAATTTAGGAATATACTGTAAGTAACAGTAAATGACATGGCATCTACTATTTTGTGTGTATATGGAGAACGAGCAACTAAAAATAAAATAAACATAATTTATTCAATAATGCATGGTTATTCATTTTTTTGTGGTTATCTTGTGTACTATTATGTTGCATAAAATGTCAGTTATGAGTCATTTCTGGAGATAATTCATAACAAAAAATTTTAGCCTTCTGTTCTTGCGTAAGAAACTCCATTATTAGGATGGATAAAAATCAATGATTTTTTCATTTTAAAAATCTGATTTTTTATTTAAATTAGTTTTTTTTATTTAATCATATTTTTAATTTTTTTTAGGATTTGTTTTTTAAGAATACACCTATAGAAAGATAGTTTTAATTTAAGATATGTTAAAGCTCAAAGATATCATCGTGGAACAGGGATTATAACTTCTAATTGTATACTATTTGAGACAATATATTCATCTAACCTTTTTAGAAAAGTTTTATAAATAGGTCACAACAGGCCACAGACTATATTGGGGCCCAATTTTACGGGGCTCCCTGATGCTCCTCTATAGATTAGTAAAGATTAAAGAAAACCACTCTACTCAATGGGACTCAGTGCTCAGTCTAGAAGATCCCATTAAACATCTTTGTGATGCTCAGTTTCAGTTCTCAAACTGTGGATTTGTGTCTCCAGAGATAACATCCTTGTTAACAGCAGGATATAGAGATGAAAGATAATAGACCTGATTATTTACCCAGCAGCCCTTTTATCTCTGCAAGTTTGTGTACACAGAGTCAAGCCCTTACCTCTCTCTAAAAATTGCAAAGTTTCAAAATGTTAAAAGAATAGAGGATTGTTGATGATGGAGTAGATCAGGGCAAGTAGGAGGAGTCTGAAGATAAATGAAAGATGGGAGAAGCAGTAGAAACAAAAGAGAAACATTTTGAGCAGACTGTTCCAGAAATCTTGAAGGATAAGTTTCTGAGTATAGCCATTCCATTATCTGAGATCTAGTGAGGGAATGATATGGTAGAAGGGAAAACCAATCATGGCATCAGGCTTGCCAGGCCATAAAAAAAAAAAGAAGAAATCAATGATGAGAAGAAATCTAGAAGAAAGTGAAAAAAGGCTCAAGCTAACAACATATGCCTGCAGCACTCGTTTGATGTCTTCCTAATACAGCGTGGCAAAAATATCCCTTAACTATCCATGATTAATCTAATGAGTTGGAGATAGTTCACCTCCCAATGACTTTATAAGTATCTGCTTCAATTAGCTTTGGTAAATAAAATAATCAAATCATAATTCAGTTTTCTGATGTAGCTGCAAAATTAATCTGAAAAAATATCAAAGTAAGAAGTCATTGCTTTAAAATGTATAGTGTGTACCTTCTAAAAATGAAACCGACAATCTCCGAGTTGTGAATAATATGTATTACGGTTATATCAAACTGTCACAACCCAAGGGTGTGATTTTTTGTTTGTGTGCGCTTCGGCACTGATAAATTATTTTCCCGCCGTTTGTAGCTTTCTTTGCAGGGTGCATTTCTTCGTTGCAGCACAGAAATGCACGTTGCAAGGAGTTCCCGCCATTTGTATTCAAATTCGTGCCCCACTATTGGTCAGTTCTAAATTATTCCTATGTGGCGGCTAGCGATTGGCTTGCTGGCCGTATAAGAGGCTTGAGTGGTTTCCGCCCAAGTCGGAGAACTTTGAGCACGCTGCAAAGTGCCTCTAAGGAGATTTGACTTGCGAGCTGATCGATAGACTGATCACCTATCGATTCTTCTCCCCGTCGCCGAACGATCCCTCGACGTACCCTTCCCTGTGCGCAAAAGTTCCACGGAGCCTCGAAAATTTCGTGTGAATGAATCAGAGTTCTTTCAGAGTCCTTAAACTAGGATTTAAGCGAAGTATTCCTGGAAACGTTCCAGCCTACACCGCGACCATCTTCGGTGTAAGTAAACAATCTTAAACAACCATTAAGCGTCTGTGCCTAATTCTAGCGCGCCGCCTGCCTTCCCCAACCCGGCGTGTCCGGGCTGCTGGCCACAGCCCGCAGCGCAAAAAAAGGGCCTCAGATCGTTCCCAGCCCGCACGCAAACAACAACAATGCACTTTTTTTAGCAAGACCAGTGATTTAAACTGATTTGATTTGAATCAAATCCACCCCGTTCATTATGCTGTCATCCAATTTAAAGCAGATTTCTCCACTGACTTCAAATGGTAATAGTACAGACACTGACTGATATATAAACATTCACCTGCCTTTTTCAGTACTTCTGTACAAAACAGAACAGTTCTATAGAAGAAACTAATACAGACAAGCTTGCCATATTAAAGTCACAACTCTCCAATTAAAAAGCAAAATGTCCCAAATTAGGTAGAGCTGAGCCATTTACTTTCCTGACATTCATAGAATTTCCTGGAAAATTAAAGCCATTGTATGGTGAAGAATCTCTATTAGATATCATCTTACAATGTACACTACTTATGTTAATGAAGTATTACATACAATATCTTATTAAGTCGTATTCAAACTCAATGAAAGAGATTTCACCAAGTTTGTGTACAAACCATCAGACTGCATCTTCTTTGGTCTCCTTGGACAGATCATCAAAACAGACAACCTGCTCCAAAAAGAAGAGAGCCTGAACTTCAAACTTCAGAGCTATAATTCTTGGTTTATAATATGAAAGTGATTACATCCACAAACTGTAGTCTCATTCCAAACACTAAATACAGAGAAAGCACAGAACTACAAGCACAGAAAAAGAGACAACCTGAACAAACACCTTAACAAGATTTAGGATTCATAAACATCTAAGACAGAGGTTCTCAACCCCATTAGACTCCAGATGCCCCTCATTAAATGTCAGCTTTCACTTGTTTCTTGACTACAGAAAAATAGATCAATTATTTTGGGTGTAAACCGTCAGGGCCAGCTAACAACCCAAAGGGGAGGGGAGTTCAGGATGACTGGTTGCTCCTCAAGGGAGCAATCCTGGATGCACAAGCAAAGTCTATCCAGTCTCAGAGGAAAGGCAGCAAAAGGGCAGAGCAGCCCCCTTGGCTCTCCAGGGAACTAGCAGACCTCCCGCGTCTTAAAAGGAAGACCTATAAAGGACGGAGGACTGGAATTGCCAACAAGGAGGAATACTCTGCACTGGTCCGGACCTGCAGAGAGCAAACGAGGAGAGGCAAGGCTGCGATGGAACTCCAACTAGCTACAACTATTAAGGACAATAAAAAGTCCTTTTTTAGACATGCGGGGAGCCAGAGGAAAAGCAAGGGCAACATTGGACCCCTGCTAAACCAGATGGGACATCTGACAACCTATGCCCGTGAAAAAGCGAACTTGATAAATGGGTATTTTGCGTCAGGTTTTCACCAACCCCTGGACACCCCTGCCCACTGTGGATCAGGGAGGCCTGGGTGAGGGAGATTCTTTACCCTCCTTCAAAGCTGACCTCGTGAAGGAACACCTTGACAGGCTGGATACCTTCAAGTCAGCCGGCCCCGATGGTTTACACCCCAGGGTACTCAGGGAGCTGGCAAGCATCATAACTCAGCCCCTGGCACAGATCTTTGAGAACTCCTGGTGCTCTGGTGAAGTGCCCAAAGATTGAAAGAAGGCCAATGTGGTGCCTATCTTCAAGAAAGGGAGGAAAGTAGATTTGGCAAACTACAGGCCCATCAGCCTGACCTCTATCCCAGGGAAAGTCTTGGAAAAGGTTATCAAAGAGGCCATCCTTAAACTAGCTGACGGCAATATCCTGAAAAATACCCAGCATGGGTTTGTTACGGGTAGGTCTTGCTTGACCAATCTCATCTCCTTTTATGACCAGGTGACCTATCACCTGGACAAGGGGGAAGAAATTAATGTCATATCTCTTTAAAAAAGCCTTCAATCTGGTATCCCATGATCACTTCTTGGCAAAACTAGCCAACTGCGGCCTCGACCTCACCACGATCTGCTGGCTGGGGAATTGGCTCCACAGTAGGACCCAGAGGGTGGTAGTTGATGGAAGTCAATCATCGTGGTGCGTGGTGACCAGTGGGGTCCCTCAAAGCTCTGTCCTAGGGCCTATACTGTTTAACATTTTCATCAATGATGTAGACACTGGTGTCAGAAGCGGGCCGGCCAAGTTTGCCAACGATGCCAAACTCTGGGGTAAAGCATCCACACCTCAGGACAAGAGGGTGATCCAGGCAGATCTCGACTGATCTGCCTGGATCTCCAGGCTCAGCAAATGGGCGGATGAGAACCTGATGGTGTTTAACACCGAAAAATGCAAGGTTCTCCACCTTGGGAGGAAAAACCTGCAGCATACTTATAGGCTCAGCGGTGCTACACTGTTAGCACTACAGATTAAAAGGACTTGGGGGTCATGATTGACCACAAGATGAACATGAGCCTTCAATGTGATGCTGTGGCTAGTAAAATGAGCAAAACGCTGGCTTGCATCCATAAATGCTTCTCAAGCAAATCCCAAGACGTCATTCTCCCATTGTACTCGGCCTTGGTGAGGACGCAGCTAGAGTACTGCGTCTGGTTTTGGGCTCCACAATTCAAAAAGGATGTGGAGAAGCTTGAGAGAGTGCAGAGGAGAGCCACACGCATGATCAGAGGTCAGGAAAACAGACCTGATGATGAAAGGCTGAGAGCTATGGGACTCTTCAGCCTGGAAAAGTGCAGGCTTAGGGGCGATCTGGTGGCCACATATAAGTTTATCAGGGGTGTTCCCCAAGATCTTGGGGAACATCTGTTCACCAGAGCCCCCCAAGGGGTGACAAGATCGAATGGTCACAAACTCCACCGCGACCGATTCAGGCTGGACATAAGGAAGAACTTCTTTACTATCCAAGCCCCCAAGGTTTGGAATAGACTGCCACCAGAGGTGGTTCAAGCACCCACTTTGAACGCCTTCAAGACACATTTGGATGTTTATCTTGCTGGGATCCTATGATCCCTGCTGACTTCCTGCCCCTGGACTCAATGATCGTCCAGCCTGAATGTCTATGAAATCTATGAATTCTTCTGTTGCAAAGAATTCAGGAAGACCACAACAGGTCAAAATATTTTTGACACTATGGATTCCTATTTGAAATCTCTGGGTTTCTCTTGTGAATTACACACAGGTGTTTGCACAACTAATATTGCGATACACCTGTGGCACCCTTAATTGGATCTTGTGGCACCCCATGGCACCAAAGCACCCTGGTTGAGAGTCAAGGATCTAAAACAACTCAGTATATATATGAGCATTAAAGCCCCTATCAGCCTTAGTCTCTCCAATGCTGTGATAGTGAGAAGCCTGATTATTTCAGCTACTATTTCTGCACAAAGATATTGAGCTGACCTTATTTCCATCTTGAGACTGAAAATCGAACGTAAATTTTCACCAGGTAAACTCCTATATTTGAAACCCAAAGCCAGAACTACTACCATCATGTTACACCTACACAACATCTTCCCCAGAGGGATCTCAAAACACATGAATACACCATTTCATGAATGCAGTTAGCTGATAGCAAGTTGAGCTGTCAAAAATCAGAGGAAGTTATTGGATTCTATCTAGGCAACAGACTTGGTGTCCCACTTTATCTGGGGTTATCACTACTGCTTTCTTTTCTCCCGCCCTTAAAATACACATGGCCCTAGTCTTAGGTGGTCCACGTTCAGCTGTATGCTCTGTTCAAACTTCAAGTTACAGAGCATGAAGAAGCTAATGTTCTCATTCCTGGCTGAAAAAAAAAAAAGACTGAAATAAAGCAAAAGACCACCATATCTATTATTGTAGATACTTATGGCACACTATCAAAATCACTGATTTCTATGAAAACTTCTGAACAGTAAGGAACTCTGGTAATAATGACCAGAATAAAATTATTTTTCTTGTAATAATAAGCTCAATATATCATATTTTCTCACCTACAACATGCCTCCCAAATATCTTTTTTTTTTAATTTTGTCTTTCAAAAACAAAGTGCATCTTTCCTTGAGAGCCTCTGCCCAGAGGAAAGAGTGTCCACAGCCAGCATTTAGGGAGGCCTGTGTGTAGCACATGCAGTTTTACTTTCACTGTTACTGCACTTCCTTGATTACAATGCTCAACAAAATTACCAGCTGATGACTTTTGAGGAAAAAGGAGCAAAGCACATGTTATATTAGTATAAACCACTGTAAGTTATGCAATTTTATAAAATAAAAGCTTTATAATAATTAACATATATGTGTAAATCAACACCTCATAGAAATATGGCAACTTCACCTTGATTTAGATCTTTAGCGCTAAATAGGCCCTTGTAGAGTTACAAAACTGAGCATTCAACCTGCCTGTAGTGCTACAGAGGGTGAAAGCACACAAAATATTACCTCTTTCAATGAGGAACTTCTCAGTAAGACTATATTTTGTAGCACTATGTGTAATCCCCGTACAGTTACATGCATGTCTACAGGATTTCTAGGATGACCAACATCCCACTGTCCCCTACTCACCCTCCTCCCTCTAAAGGGAGAGGAAAGGAGAGAGGGCAGCTGTTCCCTGAAACCCTAACCAGGACCCTGTCACCACTGCTGGTTCAGAAGCCCCTGAAAGGACAACAGCTGTTGAAGAACCAGTAGCGATTCCCACCACTGCAGTGGCCAACAGAGCCACAGCCAGTCTCAGGTTCTAATACTACTATTAACATGGTCAGCTTCTAATTCTATTAACAAAGTACAGAAAACTTAAGAGTTTGGGTGATGTCTTTGTTCAGGTATAAAGGATATGACAACTTCCAAACTCCAGTGGCACAAATGAATAGATGTAATTGCTAAAGAGGAAGGATGATAATGGTTAAAGTCCTTGACTACGATTCTGGTGATCAGAATTAAGTTCTTAGATCTAACGGTAATCTTGAACAAAAAATTCTTATTTTTCTGTACCAAATTCCCCATTTGCAAATTAAGGTTAATCCTGCATTTCCCCACCTTTTGTTTATTTGATTTGATTTGAGGATATGCTCCTTGGAAGCAAGGAGGGTCATATACTACATATAAACACCACCTTGTACAACAGAAGTCTTATCCCATTTGCCATTTCTAAGTGCTACTGTAATGCAGAAAAATAAATGACTTCATTAGCAAGGAGGAATACTGGACTGCCACAGAACAACATGGAAACCAACTAACTTCCCTTTGTTATTATTCTTCAATACTACTCCAGCCAATGGAAATAGTTTACAACTGCTTGGCTGCTTTACAAAATTAACTGAATGTCTATCCAATTTATAAGCATTGCTACTGATGACACTATATCCTATTTACATTGAACAAAGGTGGTATCACTGCTCTTGTAACATTCACAAATCCTGGCAACAGACAGCCCCCTAGTAAGAGATCTGAGTATCAAGCTTTCAGCTTTTAACAGCAGTTCCCCAGCTTTTTAAGGGAAGAAACTGTCTCTTTTGTGAATTAGAAGTGGGAAGAAAAAAGAATGATTGATCATACAAGCAGTAAAGATATTTGCAAAATAGAGCAATTTTTCTTTAGCTGCTACCTGCCCTAAAATTCTTATACTCCTCTAGGCATCTAAAGGGTTTAATGCAGTGATTTTCAACTAAGGGTCCAAAGCAGTCAGGGGCAGTATGAGATCCCTTTAAGGCTGCTACAGATTACTGTGCTACGTTAGCACTGGTTGATGTGCAGACACCCAAATGTGACTCACAAGATAAACCTGGGGCCTTGTCACAACTTGCACAGGTCAAACGCCATTTCAATAGGCATTATTTTCATATACTGCACCAATCATATCAAGCAGAGGTGAAAACTATAGGGGCCATTTGTTAAGACTTTAACAGATTAAGACTGATGCCATCAAGGCCATTCAAATACTCCAGTGAAAAAGAGTGTTAATGAAGAGAGACTGTTCATAGAACATTCATAAAAGCAAGGAAAAGAAAGGAAAAAGAAGAAGTGAAAAAAATTAAATAGTGATGTTACCTTCTCCATGAAGTGGGAATTTAAGAGAACAGCTAGTCAGAGCTGAGCAGTTTGTCTTATTGACCGGCTATATATAAATAACTGAAAAGCAATGACTGGAAGGGCAAAGCGTGTATCACAAGTACTCGCAGCAATACCAAAGCAGGAGAGATTTTCAGGAAGCTTGCCTTCTTTAAAACTCATATGATGCACTATTATTTCCTCTGAAGTACATGCAATATAAATATTATCAATTTAAAAGTAAGTTTGTTAGCTGGTAATAAATACAATGCACAAATGTACACAGCTCTTTAGAAATAGCCGATAGGTATTACCATAATTTTGGTAGCTTTTCAGATTAACCCCTGAAAAGATGGGCTGGGGAGAAAGGAATAGAAAATTTAAGACACTCCTGTTCTTTCAAAAAGATATCAGAGAAAGGAGAAACCTCCATTTGGCCCTTTGCCCAAGTAAAATATTGGTCAGTGAAGAAGAGAGTAATTAGAATGAAACATGCTCAATAAATAAACAGAGCTCTCAAGACCTCCTGCAAACCATCTCACATACCTCCCCCCCCCCCAAACCACTCTACTTATTAAAAGCCGATGTTGCATCAAATATTGCCAAGAACACTTCATTCACAGTTATTTTCCCCAAATATGCATCCAAGCACAAGTGCATGTCCAATTCCCCAAGGACCCAGCAGTCTTTGGGATTAAAAAAAAAATAGGTTATATAACATTAGCTTCTCTAGCTGTAAGGCTGAACTCTACTTTTTTTTTTTTTAAGGAACACTGTAAGAATGTAAAAAAAAAAAAAAATTTTTTTAAATTAAAAAAAGTTGCTGCTTCCAAGATTGAACAATAGCTACATGAAATTCATATCAACAAACCAAAAACTGTTACGCATTATTTTATAACTAAATACTGTTTATTTTGCAAAGGACATTGTCTGCTAGACATGAGTGACCAGAAAGAAAAAAAAAACTATTTTAGAGCAAAATGGGGCCAAGAAGACTAAAAATCCTACAAGAGTTGCTAATGAAATGCATAAATATTACTTGCTGAAAGATATTTACCAATAAAGGTTTTATGCATGACCCTCAGGGAAAAACACACACACCAATAATTTATTACCGAGTCAAATGCCTAGGTTATACTCCCATTGTTCTTTCAGTGCTATCATCCATCATCCTATAAATTCCTGCCTCAGCCTCATCACATTGAACACAAAATGCAACTAAACCCTACCTCTTAGCATACATGGTTTTTAAGACAAGTTTACAGTCCTACTTTCGTGCTCCATTCTGTTTTCATAGTGACATAAGATTTTATTTTATTTTATTCCAATACTGACTAGCTTCTCCTTATTTGCTCCAAACTGAAATGTGGCTTATGAACTCTAACCCTTTCTACTTCCTTCCAGCTCATGCATGCAAGTCCTGAACAATGCACCGTAATCTGAAGTTTAGCTGTGGCTAACTTTCTTCTGCCTCCTGAGTTCAAATATGACTAGTTAGAAAAATTAAATTTCAAGTCAAGTTTTCCAGAGAGTTAAATAAACCCCAGCACAAACAAGGCTCTGCCACAAACATGACAGTCTTTAACAACGTTTGCCTGAACAGCTACCTTGTTTCTGTACTTTTATTTTTAAATGAGAATATATTATTGGCGTATTGCTCAACCCCAGAGGACCACTGGACTTGTACCCTATCCTTTGACCTGTCCTATTTGGGAAAGTCTATCTAGGGTTTCACACAAACATACCTAAAAGTTCACACACATCTTTCAACTGCCTCCTGGTGCAACGCCCAGGGAAGACAAGAAACATGTGAAACTGTAGTGCTCTGTGGTAGCAGAGTTTGAAGAGAGGAGGACCAAAAAAAAAAAAAAAATGCTGTTCAGCTTTGCAGGCTGGAAGCACTTCAAAATGTTGGCACAGATCATGCACTTCACAGGCCAAGCGAAGTCTGGGGTAAGCCATGAAAGGCTCCCTCATCAGAATTGCTGAAGAGGTTGAGAGAGATGGGGATGGCATGCAATTACTAACTTCTACAGTACTCAGCCTTTATATTGTGAAACAGAAGAATTAATATACAAAAAGCAAGGTTTGTTTTAGCTTAGTACTAAAGACTAAACACCAGGTTATACAAGAATAAAAATGTGCATAATTTAAAGTGCCAAACAGTTTGGGGAAAGCAGTTACATATTTTCATAAACTCACAGAACATGTCATTGCTTGGGGCAGATTAGATAACCAGGTTCAAAAAAGGGACTGGATAAATTAATGGAAGATAGATCTATTATTGGTATTGAACAGAACGGTTGGAGATGTTTCCTCTGGCATCTTTAAACCAATAACAGTGGATGACAGAGAGGATGCTGAATAAGGGTTAGATCATTCTAGATAGCTGGTTTAATGCTCTCCCTCTATAGTATACATTTCTGCCAGTCAGAGACAAAATACTGGGCTAGACAGATCATTGGTCTGACCCAAATGGCATTTTTTGTGTTCATATGTTCCCTAAATGCAAATATTTAAAATATCACTGTATTTGAAAAGCTTTATTTGTTAATAAAACAACCATCTGTTGATCTTCCTCGTCACTTACATTTCTTCTCTCTACTGTAGTCACAGTTGTCTAGTTTTTTGGCAAACCCATCATTGCCTATTTCTTTAATGTACTATATCTTGTAGTTTGTTGAAGTACTTAATCCCCAGCTTAGTTTATTATACTGCCTGTCAGTAAACTTCCTATGCTTCTAAAAACACTGCTGTTATATTTGTTCTTTTCCAACAACCAGGACTAACATTTTAACCACTTCCTCTTTCATGGGGTAACAAGCAGCTTCTTAGCAATTGTCTGAATCTAGCTTATTTACAGCTTTGCTTTACCTGTAACAACCTGTTCCATACATGCAAGGGACCCTCTTGTGCTGGGTTTGCTTAGAACTCTGCAGAGCATCTTTCCTTCCTGTTGAATCAGAAACTCCAGTACCGGGATCTGAGTTTACGTCAAGCTCTGGAGTCTCATCCTGTGAAACCCGAGATTGGGATGATTTGTCCTGGTGAGCTGGTTGGCTTGCAGAAGGGATGATCTGTTCCAAGTTTTCCATTTCATTGGTCTTTTTGGTCTTAGTACAGAGCTGGCCTTCTGCAACTAGCCTGTGGTCAGAAACTTGGCTATGGGGTTGCCAATCACTTTTTTCCATAGATCTTTCAGTCTTTTGTATCACAGACTTCTCATTCCCTTCTATTTTTTTCACAGCCATTGCAAATGGGGTTCCAGATGTACTCTGTGAAATGGAAGACAAAGATCACAATCTTCAGACACTTTAATATTCAAAACAAAGACAGCATAAAGACTAGATATGGCTATCTTTCACTCCATTCAAGGTAGTTTAATTCTTTACATAAACTGAGGGAAACTAATGCTATTTTGAGCCTAAAAGGATCAAAAACTTAATACCAGCTTTAGAGATACTTGTGGCTTCTGTAGCAATAACATTTTCTTGGTGAAGTAATTAATTAATTGCAGAATGGCACTCAATCCAATTTTCCCTATAAAGTATCAAGAAAGATGGTTGTGTTGCGTTCCAGAACAAAGCACAACATTTTGGAAATGGTGTTTCTCAGAAGAAATGCACTTTCTAGGACCTGCAGCTGTTGAATGAAAATGATGTTTCAGGTGCCCTCACATTTTCCAGGCTTGGTGTTGTGGAACTGCTCAATGAAACTAACACTCCAACATAAAAATGTATCATAAGATATCAAAAGTGGCACATAATCACAATACAGGATCAATCAAAGTTAAGCACTACTCTGCACATGCAGGTAAAGGTGCAGTTGGATCTAATGCACAATCCACAGGCCTCCTGCCATGCCACACATGCATGGCAGGTAATGTGATTTTGGGACCATTCACTAGATCCAATTAGGTCTTACTGCTGGAGTAGGAAGAGCCTGAACCTGGGCTCCCCCTGCATTCGCAAGATGTAGCCTCCCACAGCCGGGAGCCTCCTTTGCTGATAGGGATCCCAGCCAGAGGAGCCATGCAGAGCTCAGACGAAGAGTCCCATGCCTGTTGGAGCTCTCGGTACTAGCTGTGCGTGTGGTGCAAAAACCCTGTCAGCTGCGGGACTCAACCCCATAACTGTAATGCACTGCTGTGGTCTCACAGCTGTGGCAGTGCATGGAGCACCCCGCGGCTGAGAGATTGCAGCTGCTGCACGTGCAACCTAACTATGGGTGGTTGAGCCCAATCCACTCGAGTAAGTCAGGGACAAAAGGGTTCAGGCCTTTCCTCCTTCTTCTGTCTCTCCCTCCGTCGACAGAAACACACCGGGGAGGCAGTGAGATAAGAAAATCGTTTTACTCACATTTCAGGCAACAAACTTGTACAGCTGTATCAGGAATCTAGTTCGCCGATTCCTCGGGAGCTCTTAAGTATGCTCAGATGGTATACCAAATCGTGATGGGGCCGTCCAGGTTTTCGCGGACACAGGACCTCCGGTGAGGGTGATCAGTCCTCTCCGATATTACACGGGTCCCCCCCGTTGTTTTGGCGCGCTCCCCTTTTTAACCGGGCAGCATCTGCCCGCCCCCTGCCAATCAGCACGGGCGGGAACGCTGCTAACCGCGCCCATCACTCTTCCTCCCCATGCTATAAGCCCGGCTTGCTCTCACGTTGGTGTCTGGTCATATCTTTCTCATTTCTTTACCACACTGCAATCTCCCAGCCACTGCCTGGAGTGCCCCTGAGTCCTGGTACCCCCATCGCTGGGGAACTGCATTGTGCATCTCCGTTACTGGGAGATCACAGCAGCTGTAGTCTCCCAGCTGCAAGACTACCTACATATACAACATAAAGCTAGATAGAAACCAGCTATAAAGTTATTACATGTTTTTGAGCAATAACTTAATAGCTGGTTGGAGTTTTAAGGCACAAAAGTTAATTTGCCCGTGTAGCCAGTTTAAACTTACTGTACAAGTGACAAGGTAATTGCATAATAGATATGGGGGGAAGGGATGACGAGGGCAGGGGAAGCCGTGGGCCACCAAACCATGTGGCACCCACAAGGACAGCCCAGCCTGAAGAAAGAGAACATTGGGAACCTGCAATCCATGGGGTGGCCAGCAGTACACCACAGGTAAGCAATAAGGGGCCCTTTGGGCATCAGAGCCAGGGGACAACAAAGGCACCAGTCACAGGGCTCAAGTGCCTATACACTAATGCTAGGAGCATGGGAAGCAAGCAGGATGAGCTAGCACTCCTGCTTGCAGAAAACACCTACGACTTAGTAGGGCTAACAGAAACCTGGTGGGATTCTTCCCACGACTGGGCAGTACACATTGAGGGTTATAAGCTGTACAGAAAGGATAGAGTGGGGAAGAGAGGGGGAGGGGTTGCACTCTATGTCAATGAATGATATACATCAACCCTTATCAAAACGGAATCGGAGGAGGAGAAAGTAGGATTGTGGGTTAGGTTACATGGAGGTCAAGGAGAAAGGGATTTGGTGGTAGGGGTCTGCTACAGATCCCCACACCAAGGGGAAGAACTAGATTTGGGGCTCCTGAGGCAGCTCTTGGAGATCATAAAAACTAGGGAGGCGGTAGTCATGGGGGACCTAAACTACCCAGACATCTGCTGGGAGACACAGACAGCAAAGTCCCACCGTTCATGCAGGTTCCTATACTGTGTACAGGACCTCCACCTGACACAGGAGGTACACAGTCCCACTATGGGAAATGCCTTACTGGACCTAGTATTGGCAACGGGGGATGACATGGTAGGAGACCTACAGATCGGTGGTCACCTGGGGGACAGTGATCACCAAATAATAGAATTCAACATAAGACGTCAAGTGGGTAAGGTAACTCGTAGGGTGAAAGCGCTAGATTTTAGGAAAGCTGATTTCAATGAACTCAGGCGATTAGTCAAGGACACACTGCAGAGTAAGAGTTTTGAAGAGATGAGAGCCCAGGAAGGGTGGCTGTGCCTTAAGGAAGTGATCCTTTGGGCACAGAAGAAGACAATCCCGATGCGGGGAAAAAGGGGGAAAGGGGCCAAGAGGCTTCCTTGGCTGACCAGAGAAATCCAGAGCAGCCTATGGGCAAAAAGCGGGGCATATAAAAAGTGGAAACAGGGAGAGATTACCAAAGAGGAGTATACCTCCTCTGCTTGCACTTGTAGAGAGGCAGTTAGACAGGCCAAAGCTACCATGGAGCTGAGGATGGCATCCCAAGTTAAGGCTAACAAAAAGTTGTTTTTTAGATATATAGGGAGTAAAAGGAAGGCCCAGGGCGGAATAGGACCTCTACTAAATGGGCAGAAGCAATTGGTGACGGACAGGGGGGACAAGGCTGAACTCCTCAATGAGTTCTTTGCCTCAGTGTTCCTGAGCGAGGGGCAAGACAAGTCTCTCACTGGGATTGTAGAGAGGCAGCAGCAGGGCACCAGACTACCAAGCGTAGACCCTGAGATGATGCAGGGTCACTTGGAGGAACTGGATGCCTTTAAGTCGGCAGGCCCGGATGAGCTCCATCAGAGAGTACTGAAAGCATTGGCTGACGTCATTGCACAGCCACTGGTGGGAATATTTGAATACTCATGGCGCATGGGCCAGGTCCCGGAGGACTGGAAAAGGGCCAATGTGGTCCCCATTTTCAAGACGGGGAGGAAGGAGGACCCAGGCATCTATAGGCCAGTCAGTCTCACCTCCATCCTTGGCAAAGTCTTTGAAAAAATTATCAAGGCTCACATTTGCGAGAGCCCGGCAGGACAAATTATGCTGAGCGGAAACCAGCACCGGTTCGTAGCAGGTAGATCATGCCTGACTAATCTAGTCTCTTTTTATGACCAGGTTACAAAACACCTGGACACAGGAGTAGGGGCTGACATCGTTTACTTAGACTTCAGGAAGGCCTTCGATACGGTATCCCACCCCATACTGGTGAACAAGTTAAGAGGCTGTGACTTGGATGACTACACGGTCCCCTGGGTGGCGAATTGGCTAGAGGGTCATACCCGGAGAGTTGTAGTGGATGGGTCGGTATCGACCTGGAAGGGTGTGGGCAGTGGGGTTCCGCAGGGCTCGGTCCTTGGACCGATACTCTTCAATGTTTTCATCAGAGACTTGGACGAGGGAGTGAAGTGTACTCTGTCCAAGTTTGTGGATGACAAAACTGTGAGGAGAAGTGGACACACCGGAGAAAAGGGAACAACTACAAGCAGACCTGGACAGGTTGGACAAATGAGCAGAAAACAACAGAATGCAATTCAATATGGAGAAATGCAAAGTGCTGCACCTAGGGAGGAAAAATGTCCAGCATACCTACTGCCTAGGAAATGACCTGCTTGGTGGCACAGAAGCGGAAAGGGATCTTGGAGTCCTAGCGGACTCCAAGATGAACATGAGTCGTCAGTGTGACGAAGCCATCAGAAAAGCTAATGGCACTTTATCGTGCATCAGCAGATGCATGACGAACAGAACCAAGGTGATAATTCCCCTCTATCGGGCGCTGGTCAGACCACAGTTGGAATACTGCGTGCAATTTTGGGCGCCGCACTTCAAGAGGGATGTGGATAACCTGGAGAGGGTCCAGAGAAGGGCCACTCGTATGGTTAAGGGCTTGCAGGGCAAGCCCTATGAGGAGAGACTAGGGCACCTGGACCTCTTCAGCCTCTGCAAGAGAAAGTTGAGAGGCGACCTTGAGGCTGCCTATAAGTTCATCATGGGGGCACAGAAGGGAATTGGTGAGGCTTTACTCACCAAGGCGCCCCTGGGGGTTACAAGAAATAATGGCCACAAGCTAGCAGAGAGCAGATTTAGACTAGACATTAGGAAGAACTTCTTCACAGTTAGTGGCCAAGGTCTGGAATGGGCTCTCAAGGGAGGTGGTACTCTCCCCTACCCTGGGGGTCTTCAAGAGGAGGTTAGATAAGCATCTAGCTGGGGTCATCTAGACCCAGCACTCTTTCCTGCCTATGCAGGGGGTCAGACTCGATGATCTATTGAGGTCCCTTCCAACCCTAACATCTATGAATCTATGATATAATGCATAAAAGGAGGCCTATGGTATTGTCAACTGCATTGAATAATACTTGAAATAAGGTGACTTGGCAACAAGCAAATAACCAGTACCTGTGATGTGTTGTCTTTTTCAGTAGTTTTGCTCTTCTTTCCCTGAACTTGCTCTGTGTCTTCACAGTCCTCTCCAATGTCTTCAGTAACTAATCGTTTTCTAACTTGAACATTTCTCACTTTTGATTCTGAGAGTTCCCTGCTGTTTTTTTCTTTCCCTCTTGTTTCTCTGCAACCTTGGAACAAGCATAAAAGTAATTTCAATACTTTAACTTCCTGCAATGAATTTACTTTCTTTCTTTATTTTTTTTATTACAATCTCCAAGATGACAAATCTTGGCCCCATTAAAAATGTGGAGCTTTCAATTAAGATGCAGGTTGCCGAGCTGTGTGTCCTGGCCTAATCAAGTAACCACTTTGTCTATCCACATTTTGACCAACCATTTTAACTGAATATACATTTTTCATCTCCTGACCACCTTGTGAGAATATTAATCAGATATTCAGAACATTAAGCTCTGTGAATAAATATTAGAGGAAGGTTGTCACAAACCCCACCAACGCTAGGTGGGGAGAGGCTCATGGAGCGTCATACAGATTTTCTTGTATTTATTTAATTGATAGAGCATGTGTAATCTCGTTGAGAAGCCCATGTTATGCTGTATTAATTTATGTTACTATTAATCATTATATATACAGAGAGCGTAACAATCTACACATCTTTATGATTCTGGATATGGTTTAGTCAAGGAAATGGAGTGGGTGCAACTGATAAATCTCTTTTGCTATTGTGCCACTAGGACAAGAAGATTTGCCACTCCCACATACACAGAAAGAAAAATTAATGGGTGGGTAACCCAAGGCACTGCTTGCCTGTAATGAGGAAATCAATTCCTTTAATGCAAAGGCATCTGAGAGAAATGGCCCAGCAGCTAGAGCAGAGGTTCCCAAACTTTTTCTTATTGAATACCCGCTTCCACATTTACCAGCTGCCCCTGTACCCCTACCAGCATACACTTTATATTTTAACCCCCTAAGCACCAATTGTTATAATAATGACAGTTAAATCCACCATTGCACAATTGCTCCCATAGACCCCCAGAGATGTCTTGCATACCTCCAGGGGTACACGTACCAGTTTGGGAACCCATGACCTACAGGGATGCCAGGTGTCCCAGGGAGACACATTTTTGAAGAATTCTGGTGACTCATGAGCAATCTGAATAATGCTGATGATCAAGACTGCTTTGGAAGTTTTTAAAAGTCCAGCTGTGATAGAATCATGGTCTTTGGATTTTCCCAGGCTCGCTCAGGATTCCAGGTCCCCAGCAATCAGGGCTGGTAGATATCAGCAGGAAGGCTGATCTCTAACCCCCCCACCAAGAAACAACAACAAAAACTGGCAGGCATCTCATGAGAGCTAGGGTGTAAGCCGGGTAAGAAATTTTACTTCTCTTTTTACATGTGTTCAAACTTATGGTCAGTTTTTCTTGTGTAATTCTTTTTCCCTATATAAGAAATCTTTCCGTTGTTCTATCTCCTTTAGTGATTACCCAGAGATCACTCTTTGCCACAGGTAAGTGATATTCTAGGCTTACCCACTCTGTGGAAAGCAGGATCTGAAAATATGTTTCACAGCTCAAACGGGAGGCCATATGGGGCAGACAGATTCCCCTGCTGCAGCTGTGAGGCCCAGTACTAAGTGCAGCAGACAGTAGGCTTGAGGGTGGATAAGATTCTTCCTGTGCCTGATGAAAGGCGTTTGTGCCCGAAAGCTTGCAAAGAACTTTTTTCCAACTATTTAGTAGGTCTAATAAAAGATATCACAACTACCCAAAGAACATTGCCTGCCTATGTCCTTAGACCAACATGGCTATAACCAACAACCCTGCAGTATGTCTTACCTTTCTGCTTTGTTACCTGGTAAAATGGTAAAATAAGTAAAATGCTCCCTATTCTTTAAACAAAAGTCAGGCAAATTTAGGGCTGTAACTGAGGTGGAAACATGCCTATTTTCTCTGAGGCATGCAGTGCCCAATACAAGACAGAATAATAGTTCCTCTTCTGATGCACCAGCCCACATATGGTAATAACACAAGGAAGAACAAGCTGCTCTCAAAATGCTGCTGAAGCAGATATATTGCTTTTTGGCCATGAGAACTTCAGCATTTAACCCACACTGCTTTTCCATTCTGCATCTACCTTTTTTCTCCCACTTCTCATTTTTGTCTGTCACACACAATTGATGAAGAAAAAAAAAAAAAAAGACGGGAAAGTTTGCCCAAATGTTGTTTTTTTCAGCAGACATTTCCTGATCTTTTCCAGCAGATTAGGCACATTATAGCTCTCATCCTATAGCCACCTATACCTATTACAACTTCTGCTTCACATATAGTTGCTGATTTGGGGCAAAAAAGGAACTGAATTGTTAATGGTTGTGTAGAAGTATGTTTACCATGAAAGTTACTGTATTTATTCAAATCCAATATGGGGAAAAAGAAACCCCTGTCTTAGATTAGAGCAAGGATAGGAAACCCTGGCATACGTGCCAGAGCACAACATGCAAAGGCATTTTGCTTGGCACGCATACCTTGGGGCAGATGGCAGAGGAGCCACAAGAGGTCTGATCCTTGTTATGGCAGCGCAACCCTGACCCTTTCCTCGCCGTCCATCTGGAGGCATGCGTGAACCTGCAACTGGTTACAAGCAGGGCCCAGGCGCCACAGACCCCAATGCAGCTGCTTGGGACCTGGGCTCTGTGGTGGATGGCAGGGTCCTGCCCAGAGCCCAGGCTAGCTGTGGCAGGAAACCGGGAGGCTCCAAGCAGCTGCACCGGAATCCAGCAGGTGCACACACACCTCAGTGCAAACAGCACGGAAGGGGCTGGGGTTGTGTTGCCACAAGGATTGAAGGGTGCCTCATGCCTCCCCTAGCATGCCAACATCTTACAAATCAAAGTTGCAGGTATTTTTGGCACTCTGCCCAAAAACACTACTGGCCCCTACATTAGAGTATAGCCTGGGGCAGGTGGTTGCTGTGGCTCCAGCCCCAACCCTGAGGAGACCACAGAGTAGTGATGGGGAAGGAGGGAGGAAGGGCAAGTGTGGCAGAAACTGCAGAGTGCTAGGTGGAAAGTGCAGGAGAGACTGCATAGTAGCAAGGGAATTGATGCATCCCTGGGTCTGGCAAGTGGAGGGGAAGGAAGGCACGCACAGAAGGAGGGTGGGGACAAGTTGTATGGGGGCAGGTACAGGTGGACATGGGTAGGGGGGCAGGCAGCTCGCATCCCCACCACTGCTTTCACTACTACTTGCCTTGCCAAAGTAGAGGGGAATGAATTTAAAATGACCCCCCCCCCCCAATAATTAGCTTCTATGCATGGAAGAATTATAGCAAATTTACATAACTTTAAATTTTTAAGTCATCTTGGATTCAGTAAAATACTGTAATTGAACAGGTAGTTTAGAAAACTGCATAACTATAAGCTCATTTCACAAGTTCAATATCTCACTTGAATGCAGCTATTTTCTCATCCTTGTTCAGCTTAAATATTTAAAAATCAAAAGACAAAAGGATTTATATAAAAAAAATTCAGAGCTATCAACCATTTATGTAAATGAGAGCTTATGAAATGTAAACTCTTCTTCTCATAAGACCTGCATGCAAAACCGACATTTGGAATTTGCATAATCAATGTAAGGGACTCAAATATAAAAACCATGAAAGAGACTGAAAAATTATTGCAGATTTGTCTGGGTGAAGTAAAAACTGTATTCCATGTAACTGAATTCAAGAATGTATTGTTGCCATGTTAGAAGTAGAAACTGCTAAACTAAAAATATTTTTAAGAAAGGAGTTCTCCAGATGTTTAGTAGATGCTATGGAAAAAATAGCATGCACACAGTGATTTAGACAACATAGATTTGAAAAATGCTAAGCAAGTTAAGCAAATATTTTGAGAGTAAAGTACAAAATGCTTATTACATGATTACTTGCTAAACTCTACGCTGGTTCAATGAGAGCAATACCAAGATAAAGTGCTCCTCAACCAGAAAAGAAGGGCTCATTCTGGTTGGCAAGATGACACCATCTCAGGAGGAAACATATCAGCTCCTCAGAGTTTAAGGTCAAAGAAGGACCCAGGAAATCAAAAACTGGTGGTTACAAGATAAAGCCAAGGAGTTTGTCAATGTACAGCTGAAAATGACATGCATAGTTTCTTCCAGGCATCAAAGCCATCTACAGTCCAACCTCCCATGGTTTTACTTTCCTGGGATCACAGAATGATTCAACACTCTTAAAAAGACAACAAATGTATCCAAAATAGATGGAAAGAGCACTTTGAGGCACTTCTAAACCATGAGCTGATTGTGATGGATGCCACCACTAGGCGTGTCCAGATGAGCAAGCACGTACCTCTTGCCCCGTCTCAAACCCCTTTCCAAATGCCAGAGGACTGGAAAAGGGCCAACGTGGTTCCCATTTTCAAAAGAGGGAGGAAGGAGGACCCAGGAAACTACAGGCCAGTCAGTCTTACCTCAGTCCTGGGTAAGCTTTTTGAGAGAGTTATCCTGGCGTATGTCCACGAGGGGCCAGCAGGGGAGACTATGCTTAGGGGCAACCAACACGGGTTCATTAGAGGCAGGTCCTGTCAGACCAACCTGGTGGCCTTCTATGGCCAGGTCACAAAATCCTTAGACACAGGTGTAGCAGTGGACGTAGTTTTTCTGGACTTTAAGAAGGCCTTTGACGCTGTCTCTCACTCCATTCTCATTAAAAAACTAGGGGACTGTGGTGTCGACACCTACACAGTCAAAAGGGTCACTAACTGGCTGGAGGGCAGCACCCAGAGAGTGGTGGTGGACGAGTCATTTTCGACCTGGAGGGATGTGGGCAGTGGGGTCCCCCAGGGCTCGGTCCTTGGACCCGCGCTGTTCAACATCTTCATCAGCAACTTGGATAGGGGTGTAAAAAACACCCTGTTCAAATTTGCAGACGACACTAAGATGTGGGGAGAAGTGGGCATGCTAGAAGGGAGGAATAGGCTGCAATCGGACCTGGACAGGTTACAGGGCGGGAGCAGATGAGAACAGGATAGGTTTCAACTCAGACATGTGCAAGGTGCTGCACCTGGGGAGGAAGAACCAACAGTATACCTACAGGCTGGGGAACTCCCTTCTCGTCAGTGCAGAGGCAGAAAAGGATCTTGGAGTCATTATTGATACCAAAATGAACATGGGCCAACAGTGTGGGGATGCAGTCAGGAAGGCCAAATGTACCTTGTCATGCATCCACGGATGCATTTCAAGCAGGTCCAAGGAGGTGATCCTCCCCCTCTACACAGCACTGGTCAGGCCGCAGTTGCAGTACTGATTCCAGTTCCAGGTGCCGCACTTCAGGAGGGATGTGGATAACATGGAGAGGGTCCAGAGGAGGGCCACCCGCATGATCAGGGGCAGCAGGGCAGGCCCTACGAGGAGAGGCTACGAGACCTGAACCTATTCAGCCTCCACAACAGAAGGCTAAGGGGGGGCTCTAGTGAACTAGTCAGGGGGGACCAGCAGGCATTGGGGGAGTCCCTGTTCCCCCAAGCACTACCAGGAGTGACTAGAAATAATTGTCACAAACTGGCAGAGGGTAGATTCAGACTAGACATCAGGAGGTGCTACTTTACTGTCAGGGCGGCTAGGATCTGGAACCAACTTCCAATCGAAGTAGTGCTGGCTCCGACCCTGGGACTGTTTAAGAGGAGGCTAGATGAATACCTAGCCAGGGTCATTTGACCGCAGTACTCTTTCCTGCCATGGCAGGGGGTCAGACTTGATGATCTGCTCAGGTCCCTTCCGACCCTATGAACTATGAAACTATGAAGAGGCACATGTGGGAATGAAAAAGCGTTCCCCACGCTGCAAGTTTGCAGCACAGGGAGAAAATTAGACCCCTGGGTATCCTGGCAACCTGAGGTAACCGGAGGCTGGGTCCTCCAGGGAGATGCTTCTGGCTGCCAGAGCATCTCCGTGGTTGGCTCCTCACCTTGGTGCTGAAATGCGTGGCCAGCTAGGCCATGTATTCAGCACCAGGGCTCCAGAGCATTAAGTAAGGGGTTGGGGGGCTGAAGGAGTGGGGAGGAGACCATGGGGGGGGGAAGACCCCTGCCGGCCCTGCCTGCTCCCCTAGCCCCCCCATCCCTGCCACCTGGCCCCTCCCCCCCGCTGGCCCCCCATCCCTGCCATGCCCAGCCCCCCACCACCTCCTCATTCGTGCCATGCCCAGCCCCCCACCCCGAGGACCCCAACCCCTGCCCAGCTGGATCCCGCCGCCCTCGGGGCCCCTCTGCTGCCCAGCCAGGCCGTCCCATGGAAGCAGGACCCAGCGTGGCGCACAGTTCCTGCATGCCAGGCCCAGCCAGGTCCTGCAACCCTTGGGGCCCCTCTGCTGCCCAGCCGGGCTGGGCCCTTGGTGGCGGGACCCAGTGCAGTGTGCGGTCCCCGCCTGCCAGGCCCAGCCAAGTCCTGCCACCCTCAGGGCCCCTCTCCCACCCGACCGGGCCAGGCCCATGGCAGCAGGACCCGGGACTGCTCCTGCTTCCATGGGCCCGGCTGGGCGGCAGAGGAACCCCGAGGACAGCAGGATCCAGCTGGGCCCAGAACGCAGGGACCGCACACTGCAGTGGGTCACGCCACCAAGGGCCCAGCCCGGCCGAGCAACAGAGAGGCCCCAGGACGTAGCTGGGCCCAGCCTGCGGTCCCCATGTGCCGCACTGGGTCCTGCCACTAAGGGCCTGGCCTAGCCGGGCAGCAGATGGTCCTCAGGGCCAGCAGGACCTAGCTGGGCCCGTCGTGTGGTCCCCGCATGCCGCACTGTGTCCTGCCGCCATGGCTCAGAGCACCCCACTCCCACTGCTGCTGCTAAAAGGTAAGTTATGGGCCCTGGGTGGGTGGGCTGTGGCCCTCCAGGGTGTCTGGGACCCTGGACAGGGAGGCTGGGGCCCTCCAAGGGGAGCTGGGACCCTGGGCGGGGGGCTGCACCGTATGGGGGCCAGAGGACCCACACATCCTGAGCAGCCCCCCCACAAGGTACCCCACACCCATAATCCCCCCAGCAAAATCACCCCACACACCAACCCACATCCCTCCATACAGCCACCCACCTTCCTGAAAACACCACATCCCCCCATCACACACTCATCATGTGCAAAGAAATCCAAAAGGTACATATCAACACATATAGGTATTTAGAATTTATTTTATCATGATGACAGAGAAACTGGGAGGCTTCTACACTGCTTTAACATTGTAAATATACCAATAAAGCACTGCCCAACTGATTGCTATCTTTCTCTCTCTCTCCAGATGCACGTGTGTGTCTGTATTTTTTATATCTATATCGAGAGAGAGGTCTTGTGTGTTAACTGTGGAAAAAACATGCATTTTGGGGTATTTTTAAAAATGGATTCGGGATGCTGCTGCAGCAATTCAGCTGGCACAAGGGGTAGTGTCCCCAGGTATCAAGTGGCCAAGCCCCAGAAGCTCCTGAGAGCAAGTAGCCCTGAGCTGCTTGCCAGGGCAGCTTTTTGCATGGATGGGGCCAGGACAGGGCAGTTTTTTTATACTGCTGAGGACAGCACAGGTGCTGGCCCCAGGCTCTAGCTCCCCGTGGGAGGAGCCAGGCAGGGTTATTTTGACCTAAGTGGCACAATTTGCTCCACAACAAAGTGCATGTCCAAGCACGCGCGCTGAGGCAAAAGCCCCAGCTCAAATTTGCACCACTTCTATTTGAGGTGCTGCAAGCGCACGTGCTTGCAAGTGTGGACATGCCCACTGAGTCCTCAAGACCTCAAAACAGGATCCATACCTCACCAACCCTCTTATCCTAAAAGTCTGACGTGTCATCGGAAGGACCAGTTCCGCAATTTTTCAGGGAAACCAAGAACAATAAGGCTACTGAACCAAATGGTACATGCCTAAATCTTCAAGGACGATGGTTAGGAATACATACTGAGACTCCACAAATTTATTCTGAGTTTGGAACAACAAAGAGTTACCTAGGGACCTGAAGAATGCCAACATCATGACTATCTTCAAGAAAAGGGTAAGTCTGTATGGGAACTATTAAGGTCACCCTCCTTTTCCACATTAGGGAAAAATCCTCGCCTGCATCCTCCTGAACAGTCTTCTACCTCCTGCTGAGACAGTCCTGCTGGAATCTCAGTGTGGCTTCAGACCATCCAATGGAGCAACTTGCATGATCTTTGTTACCTGCCAGGTTCAAGCGTCAGAAATAACATCAGGACCTGTATATGGCCTCCACTGACTTCACCAAGGCTTTTGTGCTCTTTCAATTGCAAAGCCTTTTAGAAAGTACTG
Source organism: Alligator mississippiensis (assembly GCF_030867095.1). NCBI lineage: Eukaryota > Metazoa > Chordata > Crocodylia > Alligatoridae > Alligator > Alligator mississippiensis. The sequence goes on along the minus strand of NC_081824.1, from coordinate 217,406,291 downwards.
AGCCAGAAAATACATAAAAGGTCCTGAGGTGTCTCCAAGACTAGGTGACTGACTGTTCTTTGTAGAGGATCAGAGACAGATCCAGTTTTCATGTGAAGTGGGGTCAAGCATGGATGGGTCATAGGCCCAATGCTGTTCTCCTATTTCTTGGACTTTTGTCCTAGTTAAGGACCGCCTCCCTTCTGGAACTGACAGTGCATATCAAACAGATAGAGGGCTCCTCAAATCCCCTTCTTCAAATCACCATTTAGGTAAAGACCCTGAAGGTAGTCAAGCATTTCCTTTTCTTTGGTAGCCCCTTCTCTCAGACAGTGAATGTTGATGAAGAGATTCAGCAAAGGATCCAGTGTGCAAGCACTTCCTTCAGGTATTTGCAATCAATACAAATGTGTTAATCTCCTCAAAGAGGCCAAGATCCAGGTCTACACCAGTCATAATTCATAGTTTCGTAGTAGCTAGGGTCAAGAGGCACCTGAACAGATCATCTAGCCTGACCCCCTGCCCCAGCCAGGAATGGATGTTGGGTTCACAAGACCCCAGACAGGTGATCATCCAACCTCCTCTTGAATTTGCCCAAGGTAGGGGCAAGGACCACTTCCCTGGGATGAATCCCACACACTGGGATGGTTTCTTCCTGTGCCTTCAGTAAGCTTTCTTTAAAGTACAGCCAACTCTCCTGGACTCCTTTCCCCCTCAGACTGGCCTCCCAAGGGATTCAGGCAACAGTTGCATTTTACTGATTACAAGATTCTTCAAGGATTTACAGACAGATGTCCTTGATACCAATTTTCTAAACAATGGAAATACAGTAGAGATCATAACTTCAATAAAACATTTTGGTACTGTATGGGAAATTAGCTAAACTCGTGACAACTTGAGTGAATATAAGAATTGTAAGGGAAGGTGGGTAAAGAACAGAAAATGACAACTTATATTGAAAAGGTAAACACAGTATGTTGCATTGCGTGGAAACAGAATATATTTACATTAAATGAGCTAAATTAAAAATAGCAGTATGCACTCCTAACTATAACTCCATTTTCTTTTACACAAAATGGATGCATGATTTATAATACAACTGGTACATGGTTTTATAACTTGTTAGTATTTTGCCTTTCGGTACTTCAGTAACATTAAAGTATTAAAATACTCATGGAAAATTATTTGACTTAATTGAATGACTTGATTTTTTTTTTTTTTATTTGATTTTTTTTTACAGCTTCATGTACATCCTAAATAAAATAGCTCATAGTTTACATCAGTTATATCATGTATCAACCAAGCTAAAAAAAACAACAGAACAACAGGATTTTGGACAAAACTACTTGATATGCTCAACACAATGATCCTTTCACTAGACTGGGGGGGGAAGGGGCAGGAGAAGCAATTAATTAAAAAGCTTAAGGTTAGTTTGTTTGTTTTTAATGTTTAGAGAAAAAGAGGTGTAATATTACTCCATGGTAGCCAAAGGCTTGAATCCTACAAACAGAAGAATGCATATTATTTTACTCACAAATCTGGTTTCTTCAAGTTGAAAAGGACTACTTGCTTATGTAAAGCAACTTGCATATGCCTTTGTGTATGGGCCTTTATCGCTGCAACTGAAAATGCATGTTAAACTATCATAAAATTCAAACAACGTTGAGAACTCCCAATATAGTCAGAAAAATAGGCAATTGGAGGTAAGGCTGAATCAGGATCAATACTTAATGTATCTTAATCATTCTGATGAATTGCACTTCACAGAATCGAAATGTTGTATAGAGAGTCACCACACTAGGGGTGAGAGGTAAAAACCAAAGAACTTGTCCACTTAGTTATCTTAACAAAAACTACCCAAAGACATTTAAAGATTGAGATACATTAACTACTGATCCTGGCAAAATTAATAATTTCATAGTTAAGTTCTAATTACCTAACTCAGGTTATGCTTTTATTTAAAAAATTCTCTAATATGCAAATATTCAGTGTTGCCGTGTGCATCTGTTGCAATCACCTCAGAAAGGGCAGCATTCAGTAGTATGAAAAGAAATTCCCCATTATATATTTCTCACTTACTCCATACTGGGATGCTGTGAAATTCAGTTTATTAAACATGGCTAAAATACCTTGAGGCAGAGTGAAAATTATAAGCATCTATCTATAGGTAAGTATATTTATATAAATAAATGAGGCATCAAATGTTAGCCTATATGGGGAAAAACCCCAATATTTAAAAGTAATAAATTGTTTACTAGAATGTGTCTTTTAAGGGCGCGTCCACACGTGCAGCATTTCAAATAGGAGTGCTTGCAGCAGCTCAAATAGGAGCAGCACAAATTTGAGCCAGGGATTTTTGCCTCAGCATACATGCCCAGACATGCACTTTGGTGTAGAGCAAGTTGGGCCCCAAGCACCCCAATGGAGACTGCTGCTGCGGATGAGCTGTGGGCCATGCAGGGGGAGCATGTGGGCTCTGTGGGGGGTGGGAGGGGGACCCACCCCTCCCAAGCTGCCCCCCCCACAGTTCCCCACACCCCCACCTCCTCCAGCCCCTCCCACCCTCTACTTATCTGGAACATAGCCTGGGTTCAGGTCGCTGCAGCCTGCATCACTGTTTGCCCTGAACAGGCAGGCAGAGTGCTGCAGCATTAGGGCAAGGGGCAGGCATAAAGAGTTATCCGAGTGGCTCTTTGGAGGACCTCAGCTTCCGGTTGCCTCAGGGCATGGTCCTGGATTGTGCCCTGCCCTGCTTTTTTTTCCTGGGGGTTTTTTTGATACAGGTATCAAATTTTGAGCCTGTGCTGCAAATATGCAGTGCAGAGAACGTTTTTTTTTGTTCCCAGCATGCTTCTTGCTGTGCCTCAAACTGCTTTGAGATGTAGTAAGAGGCACGTGCAGGCTCATCTGGATGTGCCCTAAGAAGGTAAACTGGCTCACTGTCCCAGACTTGCAAGTCAGAATAAAAAATTCTAAAACACCACATCATTAGCTCAGCCTCTGAATGAATCCTCCAAACATCAGAGACTTTCACATGCAAGACAAATGGGCCAAAAGTACTAGATATGTTCAGTCATCTACCAAGCTACAATGGAGATATGCAACAAGATTCTAAAGGGGTGAAGGGAAGAAAATCAATTTATTCACATGATTTACAAAAAGGTCAAAGAAGAGATTGTCATAAAGAGGCATATTATTATCATGATAAAAGTACTGTATCACAAACATACCTCTTTTAGTGACTGGGGTAGAAAGGTTTTGAACCACTAAATCTCCTTGCAGCATCCAAGGTGGAAGCACCCTTTTCCTCTGGGCAGGTTTTTGTTGTTCATTTTCATTACAATTGGCAGGAAAAACCTAAAATAACATTTACTGCTTAGTGCTATGCATACCTCTTGTCCTAGTTTTAGCACAAAGAAAAATATATATTTCTTTTCTATATTTGATTTAGAAAAAAGAAATTTGTAAGCAGCTAGATCTTCAGCTACAGACTGGACTGATGTGGTCTTCTGCCAAGCCAGTAACAATACTAAACACTTTGGTCCCTCCTACTCTCTTAGCTGATCAGCCTTCACAGAAGCTTGTATTCTTCCAATAAAAACTTCTTTAGCATAATATCATATGTTCATTTACCTTTATAAACCTTTTTGTTTTTGGTGATTTGCAACTCAGATATCTTGCACATACTGCTGACACAAGGCTTGTGCATACTGTACTGAGACATTAGAAAGGTTAAAGCAAGCAGAGCAAAGTACATCAAGTTGCTAAAAGAATGGCAGGTATAAACAGTTCAGAACTTAAATACTGACTGAATTTCTTTTTAAGCTACAGTTAGAAACAAATCTACAACTCTAGAACTAGACTACCAAAACAAGAATAAAGATACTGTATTTATTCAAATACAAGATAAGTTTTTCCCCCCAAATGGCATGGGAAAAGAACCCCTCATCTTATAATTGCAAACAGGGAAATCTCACTAAAAACCATTGTCTATCATTAAGCGGCTGATAAAACCAGCATGTGCTCAGCAATGGAAACCAACTGGGAAGTTGATTAAATACAGCCAACACTGAGCATGGCTATAAAACCAATGGCCCATATTGAGCAAACATGTCAACGGAAGCCTACCACATGGATACACTAGTGCAACCTGTCTGAATAAGACATAAGAGCAAGAGCATAAGGGCAGCAAACAGGGCAATTTGCAATCAGTCTCCTGGGAGCAAGGAGGAAGGGAAAAAGAAAGAGGAAGAGAAGCTAGACACCAAATCCTGCACTAGGAAGTAAGTGAGCCAGGGCTGCCTGTGTGTTTGGCTCCCTGGGTGTTTGTTTAATGGACTGTGTGTTTGGGCATATGCTCTGAGCACCTGGAAGTGCTGCTGCTAGCTCAGCGATTGCTGCCTATGTCTGAAAAAAACCCTAACAAGGGGGTGGAACCAGTCCAGGCTCAGGAAGCTATAAAAAAAGGAGACTGAAAGCAACCAGGGAACGAGAGAACATGACAGCAAACAGGACAGTTTGCAAGCCAGTTTGATGCCCCCCTATTGGCAGGGGAGCCTTTAAGGAAAGCTCTTTCTTTAAAAAAAGAGCAACTAACCTACATATATTTAGTTTAAGTAGCTAAAACTGGGCAGTTAGACCAATAGTTAAGCCCGTTGTTTAACTAGAGTGAGGGGGAGTCCACTAGACAGTTTGTCTGGAAACTCTCACACCTTCCTTCACTGTAAGCTTGGTGAGAGGACACAGGCTAGCAGGGAAATGGGAAACTTTTGGGACCAAGGCGCAATGAAGAGGCCAGCTTACAGGGGAGTTTGCTAGGGAAGGTTTGCTTGGAAAGAGGTGGTGGATTAAGGAGACCCAGAGAAATAGGTGGAGGACACTGCAGTGCCAGAGCCATTGCCACTGCCAGCATTTCTTTTGCCTGCACCCATGAGGCGTCTAGTAGGGCTGTGCGAAATTTTGCCAGCTGTTTCATATTTCAATGCTGTTTTGACTTCTTTCGAGTTCAAAACAGCAAAATCAAAACAAAACAGAGGGCTTTGAAAGAGCCTTGAAACAAAACAAGGCCAGTCAAAACATTTCAAAGCAGCAGCCCAGCCAGGTGGTGGAAGGCAGGGGAGAGCCAGGGCTGTGCTCCCAGAGGCTCCATGCAGCCCCACATGGCTCAGCCCAGTGGAGAGTGCAGCCCTGGCTCTCCCCACCTCCATGCTGCGCTCCAATCAGCTCCACTAGCCCCATGAAATTCAGCCTGGTGGCAGGAAGTAGGCAGAGCCAGAGCTGTGCTCCACCTCCTGCCACCAGGCTGAGTTCCACGGTGCTGGGAGCTGCTGGGCACTGAGCCCGCTGGAGGCGGGCAAGGTGCAGCCCAGGAGCTTTGAGATCCTGGAAGACACTTTTAGAAACGTCTTAAGCCAAAATGCAACCATTTTTCACCTCCATCCCATTCTTTCAGTCTCATAAAAATGAGACAATATATTTTCATGAAAAAGGGGGAAAATATCAACCCTAGTGATCAAAACATTTGTGACAAGCCTCACCCATAATATTTTCAAGAGATGATATTGAAACACTCATGTGAAAAAGGATTCTTGATGCAAACACAGAGAACCTGAACTCTAGCAGTCCTCCAAGTATCATTACAGTAACGGCAGAACAGAAAAAGTTGGAATAAAACCAGGGATAGGGTGCAGCAGTGGCAAGTTTTATAGAAAGCCGTGTGTGTTGGAAACTTGGTCATAAAAGTGCATAAAAACTATCATCTTCAACTTATTTAAAAATATGAGTCAGAGTAAACAGGGAAATGTGTAAATATGTTCTATGATCATTTTATTGAATAGGGGTTTGGCTCCTACAATCGAGGGTCATTCCTTTAATAGGAGTTCTTTTCAGAGGATGTGTGAGAGTGCATAAGAAAGAAAGAAGGAAGGAAAGAAAGAAATAAAGGAAGAAAGAAACTCACAGTCCATTTACATATTTCCTAAATGTTTAGCACGATGCCTCTGTTGGCAAATACAAACCTACTGTAGTTCTTCCTTCAGCAAGAGTTTACAAAGTGCTTTCCTGTCTTCAAGTGGCTCACAACTTTTATACTTTGTATGTTATTAATAGCATTTAAAACATATGTCCTTCTCTTTAAAATTGTGAAAACATAGAAATAAAGGAAAATGAATACACTTTGATACAATAAAGCACTTTATAGCAACCTGTTCAGGGTCCTCTTGTGTGCAAATATTCAAAAGACTGCTGACTGACATCATTCTCTCAGGTGAATTATAATGAAGTTGTTTAGAACCGGCAATTACATTGGCTGTAATGCTGAGCACTGGGGAAAAAACTCAAAAAGGCCAACTGAGCTGGGTTCCCAGCCACTTGCGGCTCTGTGAAACTGAGCCTGGTGGGTGGTAGCGGAGCGAAGCACTGAGGCTGTGCTCCGCCTCTCTCCACTAGCTCAGCTCCTAGGGAGGCAGCAGTGGCTGCCTCCCACCTGCATCCCCGGGAGGGCTGCGGGGCTCTGCCACACTCCTCCCCCGGGGTGCCCACCCCCATCTGCCTGCGATCAGAGGAGGCTGCTCCTCCTCCAGTTTTGTGCTTCCATATTATAGCCTGGGCGAAACATTGAAACAGCATCGAAATTTCAAGTGTTTCAACGAAACAAAAAACGGAACAGTGCTTTTGAAATGAAACTAAATTCAAGACAGAACACTGTTCTGTCAAAACATCGAAACACAAGTTGAAGCCAAACAGTGCTGTTTCGCACAGCCCTAGTGTCTACCCAGGTAGGACCACTCATCATCTTCTCCTGGGAAACTTCCACCCAGGTCCTAGTGCGGCACTGTGAAGACTGCTGCTTACTGGTTCCTTCTAGTTACGATGAAGTGAGGGAGTGCCTGAAATATAAGCAGTGCCTCCTGGTGGTGTCCCTCAGGGACCAAGCAAGAGGGCTACAGGGGAAGGTAGCAAGGCTCCGAAGCCTCCTCCACCATGAGGATTTCAATCAATTCCATGCTGGAGGAGACATCTACTACTGCGAGGGAAGGACTACCAAAGGCAGTGCTAGAGAATGAAAAAAAATACCAACTCCCAGGATGGTGGAAGCTTATGCCCTCTGGCAGCAAACAGAAGTCTTCATCTCCACGTGTAGCAGTTTGCCTGCAGAACAAATGGAACCCTAGCAACAGAAGAGGAGGAGCAGGAGCACATTCTGTTGATGGAAAGAGACGAAACCAGGCATCCCCAAGATTGGGAAGATTGAGACTACTGACATCAAGAGGAGGAAAGACATGTGGTGGTGGCTGGAGACTTCCTCCTGTACAGGCATCCATTTGCTCGCCTGACCTGTTGTCTCAGGAGGTCTGCTGCATGCCTGGAACCTGGATCCAAGATGTCACTGTGGGATTACCAAGATTCTTCCAGCCCTCTGACTACTATCCCATACTGCTCATCCATGTAGGCACCACTGATACTGCCAAGGGTGACTGAGCAGATCAAGGGTGACTACAGGGCTCTGGGTACAAGGGTGAAGGGGAAAGGGGCTCAGGTGGCATTTTCCTCAATCCTTCCAGTCAAGGGGAAGGGTTTAAGCAGGAGCAGATGCAACCTGCAGATCAACACATGGCTGGCTGCACAGATGATGTCCCCAGCAGGGCTTTAGCTTCTTTGAACACAGGATGTTGTTCCAAGAAGAAAGTTTCTAGGAAAAGACAGGATCCATCTGGGAAGACAGGGAAGAGCATCTTCATAGACAGGCTTTCTAACCTAATGAGGAGGTCTTTAAAACTAGGATCACCGGAGAATGGAGTACAAAGCCCTGAGGTAAGGAAAGAAGCAGGTAACAAGCAAAAGGCAGCAACAAGGGAGGCGCTCTCATTCTTCCTGAGAAAGTAGGGCAATTGGCTAGTTACCTCAGGGGTCTGTACACGAATGCAGAGCCTAGGAAACAAGCAGAAAGAATTGGAAGTCCTCACACACTCATGGACCTATGATGTGATTGGAATAACAGACTTGTCGGGATAGCTCGCATGACTGGAGCACTGTCATGAATGGGTACAAACTGTTCAGGAAGGACAGGCAGGGAAGAGGAGCAGGAGTTGCACTTCATGTAAAAGAGCTGTATGATTGCTGAAAGCTCCAGTATGAAATTGGAGATAGGCCTGTTGAAAGTCTATGGATTAGGGTCAAAGAGGGCAGCAACAAGGATGACATCATGGTTGGTGTGCACTATAGGCCACCAGACCAGAAGGATGAGATGAATGAGGCTTTCTTCAAACAGCTAGAGTAAGTTTCCAGATCACAGATCCTGGTTCTCATGGGGGATTTCAAGCATCTTGACATCAGCTGGGAGGCAATACAGCAGTGCACAGGCAATCCAGGAAGTTTTTGGTGTTGGGGACAACTTCCTGGTGCAAGTGTTGAAGAGGCCAACTAGGGGCTGTGCTCTTCTTGATCTATTGCTCACAAATGGAAGAACTGGTAGGGAATGTAGAAGGGGATGGCAACTTGGGCAGCAGCAATGATGAGATGACCAAGTTCAGGATCCCAAGGAAAGAAGAAAGGAGACCAGCAAAGTAAAGACCTCAGACTTCAGAAAAGCAGACTTCAACTCACTCAGAGAACTGATGGCCAGGACCCCAGGAGGCCAAGCTGAGGGAGAAGGAGAGCTGCCTGTGTTTTAAAAAGAAACTTTAGTGAGGGAACAGGAAGAACCAAACCGAAGCACAGGAAAACAAGCAAATATGACAGAAAACTAGCTTACCTTAGCAGAGAACTCTTCGATGAACTAAAACACAAAAAGGAAGCTTACAAGAAGTGGAAGCTTGGACAGATGACCAAGAAGGAGTATAAAAGGTACATATCCAGCTTTTCTAAATTTCAGCTAAAAGAAATCCAATTTCTAAATCCTTTTCTAAAATTTCTAATTTTTTCCAGTGGCAAAAACACAGGTTAAAGGATTATTTAGAAAAGCTGGATGTGTAAAAGTCCATGGAGGCAGATGTGATGCACCCAAGAGTGCTAAGAGAATTGGCCAACGTGATTGAAGACCCACTGGCTGTTACCCTTAAACTTGTGTAGTCTGGGACAGGTCCCAGATGACTGAAAAAGAGCCAACACAGTGCCCAACTTTAAGAAAGGGAAGACGGAGGATCTGCGGAACTACAGACCTGTCAGCCTCACCTCAGTCCCTGGCAAAATCATGGAGAAGGTCCTCACGGAACCTATTTCTAAGCACTTGGAGGAAAAGGTAGTGATCAGAAATAGTCAGCATGGATTCACCAAAGGCAAGTCATGCCTGACCAACCTGACTGCCTTCTATGATGACATGACTAGCTCTGTGGATGTGGGCACCCTGCATGGTAGATAGAAAACTGGTTGGATCATTGGGCTCAAAGGGAGTAATCAATGGCTTTGTCTAGTTAGCAGGAAGTATCAGGTGGAGTGCACCAGGAGTTGGTCCTGGGGCCAGTATCTTCATCAAATGACCAGGAAGATGGGATGGAGTACACCCTCAGCAAGTTTGCAGATGACGCGAAGTTTTGGGGGGCAGGAGAGTGGGGAGCAGTACATACACAGGAGGTTAAAACTAGAATTCAGAGACACCATAACAAATTAGAGGGTTAGACCAAAAGAAATCTCATGAGACTCAATAAGGACAAATGCAACGTCCTGCACTTAGGACAGAACTATCAATCACTGGTGCAGGCTGCAGACCAACTGGTTAAGCAGCAGATCTGGAGAAAAGGACTGGGGGTTACAGTGGACTAGCTGAATACAAGACAGTGTGCCCTTGTTGCAAAGGCAGTTAATGGCGTACTGAGCTGCATTAGTACGAGTGTTGCCAGAAGATGGAGGGAAGTGATTATTCCCCTTTATTTGGCACTGGTGAGGCTACAGCTATGGCCACATCTGGAGTACTGTGCCCAGTTTTGGGCCCCCACTGTAGAAAGGATGTGGAAAAATTGGAGAGAGTCCAGCAGAGGGCAACAAAAATGGTTAGAAGGCTGGGCCACATGACTTGTGAGGAGAGGTTGAGGGAACTGGGCTTATTTAGCTTGGAGAAGAGAAGACTGAGGGGGGATTTAATTGCAGCTTTCAACTATCTGAAGGGGGATTCCAAAGAGAATGGAGCTAGACTGTTCTCAGAGGTGGCAAATGACAGAACAAGGAGCAATAGCCTCAAGTTGAAGCACAGGACGTTTAGGTTGAATAGTAGGAAAATACTCTCACTAGGAGGGCAATAAAGAAATGGAACAGGTTCCTCGGAGGTTATGGAATCTCTATCATTGGGGGTTTTTAAGACCTGACTGGACAAAGCCTTGCGGGGGATGATGATATAGGTGGGGATGGTCCTGCTTTGAGCAGAGGGTTGGGCTAGATGACCACCCAAGGTCCCTTCCAATCCTCATTTTTTACTACTCTATAACACCTGGTTCCAGCCATGAAAGGGGGCTAATAAGCATACGTGAAGTACCTGAAGTACACACACACACAGCACTGTTGAGTTGTGAAGTCACCATGGCTTGAAATTCTGTTGACTCTGGTGGGGCCCAGCTCGATGAACTACATGGTAAAATCACAAGCTTTTGGCTTTGAACTAATATCATGCATAGTTTGTTCTATGTAAGTAGGTGCCAAAGTGCTGCTCAAAAGTGTTCTTAACTGTGCTAAAACTTGCAACAGTTTCATCAATTCTGGATGAACTAAGGTCATGGGTACTATATGCAATACTAGAGCCATGTTTAATTTCAAGGTTACTGTTCTCAAATTTGCTCCTCACTTATGTGATCAGAAAGACTACGTTTTGACAAAGAAGGGGGAGGGGCTGTCAAGGAAAAAAGTTAGAGGGAAACAGAAAGCAAAAGAAGCTACCTGACTCTACAGATTTATTTTTCTTGCTGTAGCAGTGGGACGGGAATAAATTCAAGGCAAGCCTCCAATAAATTAGATTCTATACCTGGATAATTATAATAAAGTTGTAAGTTTTCCATACGTAAAATCTAATTATTGGGGGGGGTCATCTTTTAATTAGGGTCATCTTCTATTCAAGCAAATATGGTACCAATTTATATATACGGTTATTTACTGCCACATTTACACTTTTGAACTGATACAACCTCTAGTTACCAATGAGAGAAATATCTCTTTTGGAAATCTGAGTTTGCTATAGGAGATATGTCAACTATTTTACTTATGAAAAGTAAGATTTGCTCTATATATTGTCCTGTGCGTCTTCCTTAGCACGTAAGGTTTTCCCAATTATGAACCAAAGTAGAAGTTAAAAATAATGATGATAATAATAAAAAAAACTCATACTAATTAGTTCAGCACCTGAAGATCAGACATTTCACCTGGACACAAGAAGAGAACTACTCCAAAGCTCTAGAGCAGGAGTCAGCAACCCCCAGCTTGCATGCCATTAGTGGCACGTGGAGATGTTTTTCCCAGCACACCCGGAGACATGCAAGGAAATTGTTTCGTTTGGTTGTTTTTTTAAGTCCTGCTCTGGGCTCTCCCGTGCAGCCACAAGTCCCAGGACCACAGCAGGCACTGGGGCAGAACCAGAAAAATACAGGCAGGGACACTGTTTGTGTTCTACTGCCCCTGCCCCTTGCTCCCAAGCTGCACCCTTCAGCCTGGCTGGCCCCTAGAGGGAGCTGCAGGTGGACAGGGCTAGGGCAAGACAGGTGCTGTGTAGGGTGGCTGCTCTGGAGGCTTCCAGAAGGTGGCAGAGCCCTGGGCCCAGGCAGGCAGACACCCTGTCCTACCCAGGCAGGGCAGCACTGGGGTGCCGAGTGCTGAGGCTGGGCAGACACCATGAGCAAGCCAGCCAAGTCGGGCCCTTAGGAAGGTGGGGGCTGGATGGGAAGTGGGGGCTGCCCCAGGACTCTGCAGGCTCAAACTGTAGTGGGTGGGCAAGTAGAGGTGCCCAGCAGCACCCATGGTGGGGCCTGGCCCGACCCACGCAACTCCACAGTGATGAGCTGCAGCCACCCTGCGCGCAAGGGGATGCTGCCTGGCTGGGGCAGGACGCTGGGCTTGGAGGGCTTCCCTCGCCGGGATCGGCTTCCCTGCATGCTGGGCACAGTGCAAGCAGGGCAGAGCCATTCCCGGTGCAAAGGCCTGGCCCCCTGGACCCTGGGAACAGCCACCACAGCTGCCCCAGCCTGCCCGGGCCCCAACCTTACCCACCTACAGCTCCCTTCAAGGGGCCAGAGCCAAGGCAGGCACTGCACAGGGCTGTTGCGCTGCTGGCTCCCGGCTGGCTCAGCCCCGAGCACCCACTGTGGCAGCTGTTCCCAGAGCCCAGGGGAACAGCCTGCAGCTGCGGCTCCCACTCACACTGTACCTGGCATGCACAGAGGCCAAGAAGGGAGCCCCCTGAGTCCAGAGTCCTGCCCCAGCCAGGAAGCATCTCTTCACAGGTAGGGTGGCTGCGCCCCATCCCCATGGAGCTGCACAGGCCAGCTGGGCCCCACCTCCAGTGCTTCTGGGCTCATCCACTGTGGCCCGAGTCTGAGGAGCCCTGGGGCAGCCTCTGCTCCCCACCTGACCCCTGTTCTCCTCCAGCTGCATCTTTCCCAAGGGCCTGGGCAAGCCAGCCAGCCCACGGTGACTCCGCTGGTGCCTGCTGCTCCTCTCTCCCTCTCATCACAACATGCTTAGCCAAAAAAAAAAATTCACAAGTACCAAAGCAGTACATGAAGTTTTATTTATTGTCACCAGGTTTAGAATTTTTAGAAAACCTGGGATTTACTGTTTAAAAAAAAAAAAAAAGCAACACTTATGATTATTAACTGTATTAAATATGCAGGGCATCCTGCCATGTACCACCCTCCACTCCCTGCCGCAGTTTTGTTTTTGTGGCATGCCAGCACTCTGGCACCTTACAAGGTAGACAATGTAGTTTTTTCAGCACTTTGGCCAAAAAACATTGCGTGCCACTGCTCTAGGAGGACAAGTGTAAGAGACTGTGTACACACTATAAGTAGATATTATTCCCTGACCTATTCCCAGAACAATAACCACAGTTCTAGATACACGAGTATAAACTTAAAAAGCTTTTAGGCAGAATATAAATATTGAATTGTAAATTACATCAGGCAATAATTTGGGGGTCAGACATTATGCATTCCTAGAGTTCCTTTTGGCAACGTATTTTTAGTATACTGAACTGCTCTGACACTAAACAGTGTTTTTAAGACATATGTGTCTGACTCCACATCTGTTCCTCACATAGTCTGTGCACAAAGTAAAGAAAAGATTATATCATTTATAGCAATGGTGCTCAACCTTTTCCCCAGCAGGCCAAATGGGCAATGCCTGGTCTAACTATGGGCTGTTTGGTGGTTCTGATCCAGCAGCCAGGGTGCACCACCTGGCCACCACTCCCTCACTGAGAGATTTCCTGACTGGTAGGGAGCACCGTGGGCCAGATACGATTGCTCTGTGGGCTGGAGGTCAAATTATACTATAACCAAGTCTAAATTTTGAAGAAACCTTTTACAGTGTTTTGCCTTTTTTATGGTCCTGAATGATTAAGAAAGCAATCATATTAGTATTTAAATGTATAAGGTAACTGCAATTTTGGGGAAATTTAAAGTAGTTGAGGTAACATATAGATAGTTCTGTTATCTATATATAGATAGATCTCCATCCATCCATCCATCCATCCATCCATCCACACACACTAAAAGCTCTGTTATCTGGTATCCCCCGGGAATGGGGGATGCTGGATAACAAAATATGCCGGTTAATTGAGTGGCCCGGGCCACTGCTTCTCCCGCCGTGTCTGGGGTGTCCTACCGCCCCTCCCGCAGGCCCTGCAGGACAAGGGGGAGTGCCCTGCACAGTACACTATGCCTCCAGGCCATGGGGGCTCAGCAGCGCAGGCTACTTTGCCCCGGGCCATGGGGGCTCGAAGAAACCGAAGTGCCACGGTGGGCACCTCCGGTTTCACTTTATCTTACAGACCAGCATGCCAGTTAATTGAGCATGCCAGCTTCTAAGAAGCCAGTTAACAGAACTTTTACTGTATAAATTTATTAGTATAGCTATATATAAAATGAAGTGCATGTCTGTTCACTTATAACTTGAGAATGGCTGGTCCTATCTACTCTAAACCTTCCAAAAAAAAAAAAAATCACTGAGTACCACCTGAAAAAAAAATTATAGGCAAGTTGTTTTTCATTTGACCCTTTGTGGGGCTTCCAGTGACTATTTAAGAGAACAATGCTTTTCACACAGAGTTTCATAGTAGCTAGGGTCAGGAGGGACCTGAACAGATCATCTAGCCGGACCCCCTGCCACAGGCAGAATGAATGCTGGGTTCACAAGACCCCAGACAGGTGATCGTCCAACCTCCTCTTGAATTTGTCCAAGGTAGGGGTGAGGACCACTTCCCTGGGAAGTTGGTTCCAGATTTTGGCCATCCTAACTGTAAAATATTGCCTTCCAATCTCTAACCTAAACCTATTCTCCATCAGCTTATTACCATTGTTCCTGGTCACCCCAGGTGGTGCTGGGGAGAAAAGGGCTCTACCTATTTGCTGTTGACCTCCCCTGATGAGTTTGAGTTTGTAGGCAGCCACCAGGTTCTCCCTCACCCTCCTCTTGCTGAGTCTATCCTCACAGACCTGTCCTGCTGCCCTCTCAAGTTACATGTGGCTTGCTCTAGAGATGGTAGTCAAAGACGGTTGTGTATACTAGTACCAACAGGAGGCATCACAAACTTTGTTTACAAAGAAGTTCTACAATAAAGATCATTCATTTGGATCTCATTTGAAGTGTCGCTCAATATTAAATATGTTGTACTATATGTTCTTTAAAAATTAAACAATATTTTTTACCTAACTATGCTGTATGTTCTTTGAAAATAAACAAACACTGCAATTACAAAAACAATGACGTAGGAGAAGAACAGGTCCTTCCACTAGTCGATAAAGAGTGTGTGTGTGTGTGTGTGTGTGTGCGCGCGCGCGCACACACACACACACACACACAATACAGTACTTTTAAAAATACAAGTGTCACAGTATTGGAGAAAATATTAGACACTCACTGAATCTCTGGAAGCTGTTTCGTTTTTTGGCATTTCGGCTTTTCTTTCCAACTGGGAACAGCCTTCCACTTGGATATCACTATTAGGACATGTTGGACTACATGACAGCTCAACAGGATCAACACTTGAAGGAAAATTCAGTGGTTCTTGTACATTAACCTTATGATTTTTCCTGTGGTGTGATAAAATGCATCTTTTAGGGAAAAATATTTTAAACTTTATATCTATTGAGGTTCACCATGAAACTATAAAAATACTTTCATCCAACTAACATAAAAGCAAGTCTGAGCTTTAGATATTAATAGAACAACAACAAAGACCTCCACTGCATTACATTTATCATATATATATATATTTTTTTATTTTTTTTTTAGAATAAATTTCCCCTGCTTTGTTACTGCATAGGACAAAAATACACCTCGGGGATGAAGGCAGCCCTTCAAATTAGTACTGCTTGAGGTTCAAAAATTAATACTACATACATTATACAAATATATATAAAGTAAAACTTAGTTTTCCCTTACATGTACTACCAACTATATAGCAAACGGGTTTCGCCTCAATTTATTTGTTAGAGATATTAACTTACAATGCTATCATTGTTAATTTTTTTTAAATAAAGTGAATGAATGAATGAATGAATTTTAAAAATTAATAATTTAACAAGATACCCGACCACAGGCTGAAAATGCAGAAGTACAGAACTGACAGTTTTCTCCTGAACTGAAATTTGACTCTAAAAATCTTTCCATTTTCAAATTTTACTAGGTTTTTCATAGAATCATAGAAGTAGGGTCGGAAGGGACCTTGTAGATCTTCAAGTCCGACCCCCTGCCTGGACGGGAGGGAAACTGGGCTCAAGTGACCCCAGCCAGGTAGACATTAAGCCCAGGGCAGGAGCCAGCACCACTTCCCTTTTTGCTTTGAACAAAATTAGAAAGCCTTGTTAGATGTTTCAATGTAGTTTGTATATAATAAAAACAGCAAATAAAGCTTTTCTGAAATTTGGACATCAGTGTACTTAAACAAAGAAATTTTAAAAATGCCACTACTAACTTTAAAATATCATTACAATTCTTTCACCTTATTTTAGTATCTGCCACACTACTAGCTCTTTCTCTCCACAGCTTAGAAATTGGGTAGTATCCTAGAAACAGAGTGAGTTGATATTTAAGAATAATCATTTTGGCGACTATAAGAACCATCGGAAGCAAAATGTCTTATCAGTTTGATCTTTGGTTAATGGCCTTTACAATTTGTCTTTCTCCTCTAAAATGTTATGGAAACTTACATGCATAAGGAAGCTAAGTAGAAGGGGTTACTTTAACATAAACGGTGCTCCTCTACCAATAAAAGATTTCTATTTCTGTACATACCGTACTGCTTCTAATGTTGTTTAAGACAGATAAATAATTTCATAATTTACACAACTCAGGCTTTCACTGGGACTTGGATGTTATGCCTTTGGAAAAACATCCATTGCATAAACAGATAAAACAATACTTTAATTCCATGCATCAGATCACTAACAATTAAATATTTAATCCAGAAAGCAAGATTAGCAAAGTTTTCTTGCCTAAGATATTACCTTATAACCTGACCCACTGAAGTACCAAGAACACAAAAGCAAGATCTCTTGTATAGATTATTAACCTTCCCAAATTATTCAGTACTATAAGAATAATATTTAAAAAACTTTAAGCAGCCTTTTACATTTAAGTTTTATTCAGTCAAGACCTGCTGTATGTAAAAATCTGTAAGACAAGTTTATGTTACTAATATAATACTATCATTTTTCCACATTAGGAGTCATTACCTTAGTGTACTTTCCACATCTGAGTGAGCAAAAAGGACCTTGAAAAGATATTTGTCTATTAACAGGGAAAAGCTGTCACCTGGGTTCAAAGAGTGCCACTCATGTGTCTCCAGTGGTAATAGGTCACCATTTTCAGATGACTGAAGAAAACAAGGATTTACATGGACCTGTCAATTAAAAAGATCATCATTAGTATATAGTTTACTTCACTATAGCTGCCATATTATCTCTCATGTAGCAGCCTAGGTTTGATGTAATTAACAATGATTCTACTTCAGTTTTGGAATGGCTGCTGGTATGATAAAATGAAATAATAATGAAGTATAATATTGGAAACAAAATCTATTACTACTTGTGCCAAACATATTTATACACTGTGGAGATACTGAGACTTCATAGTTTCATAGTTTGTAGGGTCGGAAGGGACCTTGACAGATCATCGAGTCCGACCCCCTGCCATGGCAGGAAAGAGCACTGGGGTCAAACGACCCCAACAAGGTGTTCATCTAGCCTCCTCTTAAAGACCCCCAGGGTAGGAGCCAGCACCACCTCTCTTGCTCAAGAGCAGTTATAATAATAGTTGATATGTTCACTTAGACTCATTTTGTTTACTTACTATGAACAAATTATCTTACCCCCAAATTTACAACACAAATCTAGTGAAGATTTAATTTTGGGGAAATTGCAAGAGTTAATTATAAAGCCTGCTTTAGTAACCCATTTTATAAAGTTCAGATATCACACATTAACAATTTAAGGAAAATCTGAGTGGGACTAGAAAGATCCATCTACCATGCTTCTGAACATCCAAGATACCTCAGGGTCTCTGCTATAGGCTTTTGCATACCAAAGAAACATCCTAGAGGCTAGGAGTGTCTGAAGCTAGGAAGAACGAGTCCTTTGGCCAGCAAAAAAATTATTTTTTTACTACAGATCATCACGTATGCTCCATGGCAGACCCAGAAGTGGACCGGAAGTACTTCTGGTCCACTTCTGGGTCCACCACTGACCATGCGGGGCACACCCCCCTGCACTCCTGTGGGACGCTCCATCCGTCCCACCATCTCAGCATTCACGAGCCGCGCCTGGTACCTCAAGGTATGTAGAAAAAATATATATAAAGCTGTGTCTGTGGCCGAATCGTTGAATCTCTCCAAATCGAATTGGAGGCTTCCGATTTGATTCAGAAAGATTAATGGGTCTCCTGATTTGGAGATTAGGCCGCCGAATCGAATCAGCAACTGAAGCTTTACCTCTCAGGCAGCACAGGGGGCCGGGGGGAGGGGGGGGGGCGCCATGGGTTCCTGGGGCCACACACTAGGTACACTCCATCTCCCATGCTCCACAGTGCACCCTCTATTTTCCCATCACACCCTATGGTCTCCCTGCATAGGGAGAAATGCATCATTTCACCCTCTGAGAATCATATGCAGCCCACAAATTGCCAGTTGAACAGCCCTGATTTAAAGATTTTTAGTGACCGACATAATAGCAAATATGCAAATTCATAAAAACAAGCTAATGACTTAGGGAATGGCCTAACAATATGATTTTGGTTTGCTTAAGAAAATCCAGTAATGATCCCCTCCACCCAGATGTCTCGTCTTTGCAGCACAAAGTAGGACACTTAATTAATTACCCATACATTTTTAAAAGGTACATTCTAACTCTACTGACATGAGAAAAAGGTAACACGTGCTTTCAATCAGTATAAAAAAGTTAAATTAGGCAAATGTCATGAAGTGCCCAAGTAAGTTAAAGGAGTTGTACTCTTCCTTTATGCAACAGTTATTAATCCTTAACAATTACCCTGTTTAATTAGACCTGCTGGAACTTGAATTGTTTTTAAAAACAAAATTTACCTATTCTCTTGTTTTTTCCTACTTTTAACATGAAACCAACAAGCTACAGATGATTGAAAAAGATTAATAAGTGCCGTCTAAAAATACTGGAGGAAATACTGTATAAAAATAAATAAATAAAAAAAAACATTGCACATTTCCTAGGATGAAAGCAGGCTTCAAGTCAGAGGTCTTCAGTTCAACAGCTATTTGCCAGCCCACATTGAATCATTTTGGGTGTATAAATTTAAAAATCAGTCTGGATGATTATGATGGTTAATTTGCAAAAGAGGTAAAGGGCAAAGATCACAGATCTATGGAATTCAATTATCAGTTAAATAAGAAGGACCTATGATTGCATTACACCTTGCACATGAAACTTAAGAAGCAGATTAGTAACATTACCCTGATAATCACTTCTATATCAAACGCTACATGACTTAGCCAATGCCGGTATTTTTCTCTGCAGAGATGGCGAGTTGAAGAAAAAAAAAAAAATCTACATTTGAACTGCTCTAAAAATCAGAGACACTTCAGACTATAAAGATCATTTCAAACCCCAGTCAAAAGTTAAAGAGACTTCTGCCTGCCTACTTTCATGTTGCCCTCAATGCCTAGATGACTCTTAACTAATACACCCAAGGCAGTCATATCACACTGTATCAGACTCCTTTTCTTATAAAACCTTCTATTAACAGTATCCACATGCTATATTATTTCATACCGAGAGCCCTTCAGGACATGGATCTGGTCTTTTCTACCATGGGTGCAATTATCTGCAGTGAAGTGCTGCATACAATCAAAATGCTGTACAAAGAAGATTCACTGAAAATATCATATATACATATAATTAAAGCTATTAAAATTCCTGTCTAAAGTATAGGCCTCTTCATTCATTTTTAAGATCTGTTTAGTTCAATTGCTGTTGAAACAAGGTTTAGATTAAAAGTGTGACACAGAAAAGGTTACAACATGGATCTGCATAGTATCTTTCATCTTGGAGAGATCAGACAAATGGAGAATGAAAAGGATAGGAAGGAAGATTCTGCTTGTTTTACATTAGCAACGGAGCCTATTGCCTGGTAGTAAAGCAATGACATTGACAATAGGAACAGTTGAATAGTGAAAGGGCGAGATTTGCAATTAAATAATAAAAAATGGTGATCAAAAATTGCATCCTTGTAATTGCTCAGGTTTTACACTCTTGCCTCTCATGACAGCATCACATCATTAGCTCCACAGTAAGAATTTTCCACACCCATGTTTCTCAGCCTGTGGATTGCAAAAATATATGAAAGGGTTGTGAACAAACTTTAAAAACGGATCAACAAACTTTAAAAATGGATTCTCCTTTAAAAGGAGAAAAATGTGGGAAAACAAGGGTTTTCCCTTGCAGGCTGGCAGAGTTCTAGCCTGCAAGAGATGCTTGCCACCCCCCACCCTCCCCCCGTCCCCCATGCACCCCCTCCTATGCCACAAACTCACCCACTAGCCCCACATACTGGGGGACTGGGGGAGCATTGGGTCAGGAGCAAAGGGGCATTGGCAGGGCCAAGAGGCTATTTTCTATTTAAACTATTTACTGGGTCAGGACTGGCCATCAATGTTTACAAACGGGTCCAGCTATAAAAAAGGGTTGAGAACCACTATGCCAGACAAAGGTAGAATTCCCAATGTAAAAATTAGCAGATTCCCTAATCCAGCCATGATCACCAAAACACCCTAGGTTTTTAATGCATTATAAAATATCAAAAGAGAACACAAACTCCTTTCCCCCCCACCACCACTTTGGTGAAAACATGAAACCAACATTTTTTAATTGCAGGAGTAGCTTTTGCTGCTATCTGTGCAGACAGATAATGGGACTCTTCTAGTTATGAACTTCACCTTGTTTGCTACTAATGTTTTTGAGCAGATTAGTTGCTCTTCAGATAAATATAGTGCGTGTTCCACCCCTTGAAAATTAAGTGCACGTGATACTTCAAAACACGTGTTCAAAAAAGCGTGTCCCCCAAGGGACACACATTTTGATTTTACAGCCTACCTCAATTTATTGTGAGTTCATTTAAAACAAACAGTACAAGCAGGCTGGAAAAAGGATGTTGCCAAGTAGCCTGTAACAGATGGAAAAGTTAGGTCTCTTGTCAGCTGCACAAAAAAAAGGAAGAATAAAGCAAACAGATCAATGACAGCAGCATCGAGCTACCAGTCAGAAGTGAAAAGAGACTAAAGAAAGAACTGCAGAGAAGAGCAACAGAAATGAACCGCCTGTCTGGAATAGGACTAAAGGTGGTCTAGATGTCAGCAACAGTAAATGCCTCGAGAGAAGCACATTGACAAGCACATAGGAGCTTGTTTCAGCTGGCTGTGTGATCAGAGTACAAGCCTGTAACAACTGAAGAAAAACAAAACTGGCTTTAGATTTCTGGACTACAGCCAGTTCAAAGGGAACAGGGAAAAACAAACAAACAAACAAACAGTTTAAACCTATGGGCAAGATAAGGAATGTGGGCCTACCCATATCACAGGGCCACAGCCCATAGGACTGGACTGCCCAAAAACCTCAGATGACATAGGCCAGAGACATGAAGCCAGTTTGGTTGGCCACTCCTTGTTTAAACAGTTTAAATTTTCTAGCTAAGTCCATATAAATTGCATAATACATTTTAGAGGCTTAAAAATTTAGTAGAATCTTTTACATAAATTACCTGGTTCAGAGCAGTTCCTAGGAACTTCCGCTTTTTAATCTGCTCCCTCTTATGCCACATTTGAGGAGTTTGGAAAAGTTGGTAAAGTTTCCTAGGTATATCTGTTAATTTCATGAGCTGGTCATGATTATATGCCACTTGGACCAGGTGGGATCAGAGGCCAGACTTAGGAAAAAGGCACTTTTGACCAATATTAGGCAGTTACTAACAAATGAAGAGGGGAAAACGAAATGAATGCTTTTATGTGCAAGAGTTCTTTGGGCTACTGGCTATTGAGGCTACTTTTTACAGAAAAGGATGTAGGGGCCCCATTCCACTATCTTTTGGGTAAACAAGTTCTAGTATTGTAGGCTCTTGTATATACCTATAAACCTGAAAAAAACTACAACTAAAGTTTGCAGTGTTACCTGCAATACAGCTGTTTAAATATACATAATGGATAAAAAGTTTCTGAAAACAAGATGGCTGGAGAGAATGTTTTATTAACTAATGTGTATTATAGAAATCAGTAACATCATTAACAGGCACGAGCAGAAAAATTCATTTGAACTTGCCCTCCAATTTGCACATTTTCTTTTCTAAGCACTCCTCATTAACCGCAACCAAACACTCCATTTTTTTTTCCATTTTGACTTATTACCAGTTATTCAGTTGCAGCAAGAGACACAAAAAGAAAATAATAAAAAGAAATAGATTTGATAACTTATAAAATCAATCAAATGTCAGTGAAGAATGAATAATTCTTTTATAGCTTATACTTGCTATCTAAAGAATTCAATAATAAATCTATACTGATAAATCTTAATACATCTTTGTACATGACAACTTCAGTTTCATTGTTAAAATAAGGGGCACTAAAACTATTATCCCAAAAATAAAAACAAAGCGACCATAACATAATTCACTAGTAACAGACAAAAATTTGATAAGGTCAGTTTACAACTAACTTTCAAGACGTTAGCTGTCTCTTCAAATTTTTCCAAAGGAAAACAGTAAAAACCAAGGAAATTATTCAAGGCTAAAAAAAACCCTAAAGATGTTAAGGCAAGGAAGGGACAGTTAAAGTTTCTAAAAACCCTTAAGCCTGTAGAAATATAATGCAATGCCTGTAACTGGAATCACAGCACTGTAGCATTTGTGATCCAAAATTAAAAACTTAAAGACATAAGAAGTCTCGTGTCCCTGATGGTTTCATTTTAGAATACAGCTAAGCAGCCATTTCAGACGTCTCTTTAGTATAGTCTTCACTCTGAATTTTCCAGGTTTCACACAGTTGTAATTGTGATAAGGGTAAAATGTTAGAGATGATTTAATTAACCTGCCAATACATGCTCAATCTTGACTATATTAATGTAGTTTAAAGCTATTATACAAACACTAAAAAGGTTCCAAAGATAATGCTGTCAATCAACATGTAGTATCAACCTTATTGTTTCAATTTATGGGAAGATTCACCAAACATGAAAAGACAGCCAGAGTACACCCGTCACATATGGTGACACTGCACAGTACCCTACAAAACCCTTAACAGGATCTTGTGACATCCCAGGGTACAATGGCACCCCGGGTGAGAATCATGCGTTTAGCAAGTCATATTCATGCAACTGGCACTGAGTGATGGAAGGGAAGGTAGGGCTCAGTCCAACTCTCAGTGCTTTCAGGGATCCCCCACAATCTGGCCAATACCCTTCATAGCACCAGCTTCAACATGCAACGAAGCTAAGGCAACAGTGCTTTGAGTTGCTCTTCAAGCACTGATTTCCAAGCTGGTGTACAGCCACAGGATCCTTAAAGTGACAAGGTCAAGTACCAGTGAGAATGCTTGAAACATGTTTATTCTTCCTCGTACAAACTCAGCTATTTAAACCAAACCAACAAAATTGTTGCATGCAAATAAGTTTATAAGGGGTGTTCACCAGGATCTGGGGGAACGTTTGTTCACCAGAGCATCCCAATGGATGACAAGGTCGAACGGGTATAAACTCCTGCAAAACCATTTCAGGCTGGACATAAGGAAGAATTTCTTTACTGTCCAAGCCCCCAAGGTCTGGAATAGCCTGCCATCGGAGGTGGTGCAAGCATCTACATTGAACACCTTCAAGATTCCTGCCCCTGGGGTAGGGGGCTGGACTCGATGATCTTCCAAGGTCCCTTCCAGCCCTAATGTCTATGAAATCTATGAAATGGTGTAAAGGAAGAACAACAATTTGTCGAATTCTAATGTCATAGTGACCTCACTTAATAGACACCAGAGCTGTTGTCCTAAACTAGCCAGTAATCTATAACCATAGTGCTTAGTCATTAATAGCTTAGCTTAAGTAGAAACTTTTTTTTTTTTCAAATACAGCTTAATGCACAAGATCACAATGAATTTTAACAACAGAGAAAGTGCGAAGCATTTACGGGCTTATCTAGAGCATCCAGAAACAACAGGCACAAGAGTGGGTGCTCAGGATAAGTCTGGAACAGCCTAACAGACATGCTTATGATTTGGAGTACATTAGCTAACTCTAGGAAGAGGGCTTTCTTAGCTCTGGTCTTCTGGGGCACCTATACACGAGGGCAGAGGCTACTCCAACATGCTGTAATTTCAGTGCATCACAGCAGGCTCAGTTAATCAAATCTGCTGGAACGTGGCAATTACCACACTCCAGCCAGCTTCTGCATCTTTTGTATTAATGTCCCTCCACTTCAAAATGGTAGCGGGATCACTTGAAGTAAAACTCGTCAAACAAGCTTTAGTTCAAGCACTCCACCACTGTTTTGAAGCACAGAAATGCTGATACACAAGACACTGCAGCACTTCGAAGCAGCTCTCAGAACCACTTTAATTAAAATGCCACACCTCCACCCCCAGAGCATGTGTAAAAGTGACCCTGAAGACCTGTGGCTGATATAGCATAGACAAGCCCAACATTATTGCATTGACATGATTCAAGTCAAAGAAAATACTAGCAGAGTCTACATTTCTTAACTTAATCATCAGATATACTGGCAAACTAGCAAAAATAGATTCTGAACTCAGAGTGAATTCTTATGGTTTGGGAAAACTATACTGTATCTTTCATCCAAAAAACACAAAACCCCTACTTTAAAAGTAAAAATATAACAATTATAGCATGGGTAGCTAACCTGCAGCACCCATGGCATAAGTGACATAGGCAGCCTGTGTGTGTGGCATGCAGTAAATAGGGGAGGGGACAGACAACAGCAGATAAGGCAGCAAATAGAAGGCAGAGCAGTAGTTTGGGTAGGGAGCACAGGGCAAGGAACAGAAAGCAGCGCAGCAGATTGGACAGAGGAAGGAGATCAGAGTAGCACTTGTGGAAGATGCAAAACTAAGTTGTAGTACACCCGCCAAAGAGGCTGGCTCCCAGTGAACTATAGAATCATGACAAGCACCTCCAGAACTATGCTTTATTCCTTTTAGACACTTCCAATGTTACATTAGCAGATAAACAAAGTTACTGAGTATTTTGCCACCAAATGGTATTCAAGATACATGAATAAGAAGGGGCAAGGAGTCAAGAGTCCTGAATCCAGCTCAACTTGTTTTTTAGTGAATCAGTCTCTGTAAAGTGGGATCCCCACCTTGTGAATATACTAGTATATCTGGAGAATGTCAACATCTTTGCATAATGTAAGTTTCACTCTAAGAACTGCTTTTTAAAATTCAGCCATGTTATTCAAGTCAGCATATTAACTTCAATGATTTTACTGTCAGACATTCCTGATGATCTGCTTAAAGAGTTCTCAGTAAGAATCACAGAAGTCATCTGAATCTTATAAAATAGGTTGTAAAAATTGGCTGTTATAAAAGAATCAGGAAGTCAAGTTACCGGTTTGATACGGAGCTGGTCACCCACCACTTCTAATACGGCATGTTTCCTAGATACTCGCTTATCTGTAATCTGGAGGGGTGGAAAAAAAGAAAGGGAATCAACAAAAGCAGATTGCAGCATTTATACCACTGGAGTGAATAAAGCAAGTACAATCGAAACAAATCAAAATAAACAAATTACAAGGTCATACTGATTACAATTTCAGCAGGACATAGCATTCAGATATTAAGTAGATCCACATTATAAATTTGCTTTATCCTCATTTTTAAAACTAACTCAATGACATTTTATACTAAAAGCTAAATTAAAATGTTTCCGCTGCAATTTTCAGAACTGGACACCTCCTGAAGTTAAATACACATTTAGTAATTTATCCTCAAGAGGTAGATTGATTTTTTTCAGACCACTGAGCATGCAACAGCTCACCAATTTAAGAGAAAATTGCTGGTTATTCTGCAGATCTAAAAGTAAGGCCACTTATTCAAAATACTTAAACACAGCCTTATTCATTTATCTTTAGTCACACCAGTTTTGAACTTGTGTGCCTAATACAGGAATGAGTACTCAAATGTGAAGAAATAAAAAGTTTAAAATCCCTGCCTTTCACTCAGTGAACATTGAGGATAAGTATAAATATTTAACCCTTGCATCACTCACCACACAGTCCACTCTACAAATCTTTGCATTCTGTTGTACAGCCCTTTCCACATGACCCCTACACATCAGAGAATTGGTAACTGACCCTTTCAGTTCACTGCTCGTGAATCTAATCTCTAGTACAGATGCATTTTTTGGAGATAAAAAACCACTCGCTGACTCTTCCTCACCCCTACATGAAGCTCCTTTCTAAAGATGAGATATACAAGAGCTGAAGATATCTTTAAATCCCGGGTTTATACTGAAGAAGTCACCATATTAGCTATTCAAGGCATTTCCTCCAAAATTTTTCTTTGGATGATATTACTCAAACTCACTTTCCAGAATTCATATTACGCTTTGAGCTATAGATTGAAGAAATTTAAAGAGCAGTAGAATGGGATACAAACTCCCACGATGATTTAAAAAAAAAAAACAAAAAAAAAAAAACCCAACAACTTTTGTCACTAAAACAGCTTGAAATTTACGTGGTCTAAAACCCATTTGCTTTTTATCATACAATATTTAACCTATGCAGCAAAAAAATGTTTTTGATGTGTGTAAAACACTGCATGCTAACTTTAATTGATTCCTGAGAAATATTTTCACCCCCCAATGTTCCATTCTATTAGCAGCTCAGCCTGAACATGAGCACCAAGGTCCCAAAAGCTGCAGCCATTTATTCCTGATGCAAGTAATCCTACTAAAATCAATAGGTTAACTCATGTACTTGTGTACGTATTTGCAAGATTAGGTCTAATAAATGATTTTCAACAGAATCTTCCTCAGAGAAGGGGAGGGGTGAGGGGAGTTAGAAAGGGTATGAGAATAAACAATTTATTTCTTGGATAGCTTCTATGAAGAAGGAAGTGTTAAGAGGATTTTGTTAGGAGACATACATCTTTATAGAACTAATTTATTTGCTCCCACAGACCCAGTTAGAGCATTCAGCCCAGAAATTTGTATAGCCCAATCTATTTGCTTGGCAACTTATCTTTAACATTAACTTATCACCAAAATAATGCAGTATTTAATGTTAACAGTATCATCACTAGTTAAATCACCAATTATAATATCTAAATATATTTCAAAAACTACTAAAAATAATAATCTATCCTGTGTTTAAATTTAAGATTTGCATGTTTTAACTTTCTTGCACAAGAGTCAACTCACTGGCATATTCAGGGAATTAATGCAAGCAAAGTTTAAAATGGACATGAGTGGGTTTTCTTATTTCATTTTTACAGGTCAGAGAAGAAATAGTCCCATCCTTTTCTGTCTAAAATCTGTCCAGAAGATTCTCTTTGATCAAAAATTTTTGACTGAAGTGGGAAAAAAATATTATACCAATGCATAAAGGTATCAATGTAAATGAAGATGACAGAGAGTAATGACTGACATTATTGTGGACTGTGTGTATTCCTCAGAAATATAGTGTTAAATGTGGCATTTCAAAGGAATGATAAAAGACGAATAAATTAAAAAAAATAAGGGAAGATGTTCAAAAGGGAATATGGTTTCACCCCATTTATGATCCAAGAGGAAAACATGTTGATATCCAGGCAAAGAGATCATGACTTGCATCATTTATTGTGCAACAGGTATCCTGGGAAGATCAAACACATTCATTCACTCTACTTAAGAATATGGCATTAGAGTTGGAAGAAAATAGAAGAAGAATTGCCTTTATAAAGTATTTGTTTCAATTTTACAGGCTTCAAAAGTACAATGGCCTTTTTGTTTTATTTTTCAGAAAAATATATATTTAAAATCAGGTTTTTGTTTTTAAGCTCCTTTTTGCCACTATGAAATACAAAACATCTCTACTTCTTCATTTTTGTTTTGCTAGTTTAAGACTCTCTCAATTTTAACTTTTAAACTGAATTTGTTTTTTATTCTGGGAGAAGCAAGGATTTCTTAGGTTGATCTTTTATTGGACTAACTGTATAGTTAGGGTAGCGTTCAACAAGCTTTCAAATGCAAGATATTCTGTCAGGTCTGCCTAGAAGAATGTCTTGCATTTGAAATCCTTGTCTCCAAGTTCTTGGACCGCCACGGTTACAGTATCCTAACACTATCATTTTTTATCCTGAAATTGTGCATCTTTCCCAAAGTTGAAGAAGTCTTTAAAAATTAGAGTAGCAAAGAAACAAATAAAAACTGTTTAAAAAGCTAGGATTCATTCACTAGCGGGAACAAAAACTTTGTATAAAAACCTAAATTAAATAAAGCTTTCAAAGATATCTCAAAAGTGGCCTCTTAAGAAAAACAAATATTTTGAGCAAAAATATTTTACTATCACCAAAATCAAAATTAAGTTCACAATTTCTGGACAGCTGTTTTCAATGACAAGACAAGCTGCATTTAAAATACAATAACTGAAATAGGTCTGCAACTGTGTAAGACAGTGATGCTCATCCTTTCAGCATCATGGGCCAGACAAGAGCCCACCCCGAGCCCACCCCAGCCCCAGCCCTGGTAAAATCTGTGGGCAAGGAAGGAGCCCCCCAGGGGGCACTTGCCTGCCTGTACACAAATGCCAGGAGCTTGGGGAATAAGCAGGAGGAGCTCATCCTCCTGCTCAGTGCAAACAATTACGATGTCATAGGGATCACGGAGACCTAGTGGGACTCCACCCATAACTGGACCACGGGGATAGATGGCTATACCCTGTACAGGAGGGATCGTGTAGAGAAAAGGGGCGGGGGTGTAGCTCTCTATGTTAAGGAAAGCTACGCGTCCCTGCAAGCCGATATTGGCGACCAGGGTGGACGGCTGGAGACCCTCTGGGTTAAAATCCGTGGGGAACACGGCACAGGGGACACAATGGTGGGAGTCTATTACAGACCTCCCACCCGAAGTCCTGAGCTAGACCAGGAGTTTGCCCAGGAACTGGCTGAGGCAGCTTGCTCCAGGACCATGGTTGTCATGGGTGACTTCAATTACCCAGACATCTCGTGGGAGGATTGCTCAGCAAAATCTGAGCGGTCGCAGAGCTTCCTCTCGTGCGTGGATGACCTCTACCTGACTCAAGAAGTCTATGGGCCAACGAGAGGCAAAGCGCTGCTCGACCTGGTGCTGGCTACTGGGGAGGACCTAGTCGGCGACCTAGTGATCGATGGGAAGCTGGGTGACAGCGACCACGAGCTGATCACCTTCACCATCCGCCGAAAAGCTGGCAAATCAGTCAGCAACACGCAAGTCCTTGACTTCAGGAAAGCCGACTTTGACAAGCTCAGGAGGCTTGTCAGTGAGGCCCTAAGGGACTGTGACCACAGGGAGAGGGGAGTTCAAGAAGAGTGGTTGCTCCTCAAGGGAGCGATCTTCAATGCACAAACTAAGTCTATTCCATCTCGGAGGAAAGGCAGCAAGAGGGCACAGCAGCCCCCCTGGCTCTCCAGGGACCTAGCAGACCTCCTGAGGCTAAAAAGAAAGGCCTACAAAGGATGGAGGATGGGAGTCACCTCCAAGGAGGATTATTCTGCACTGGTCCGGTCCTGTAGGGAGCAGACCAGGAAAGCCAAGGCTGCAACTGAACTCCAGCTAGCTTTGAGCATCAAGGACAATAAAAAGTCCTTTTTCAGATATGTGGGGAGCCGGAGGAAAAGCAGGGGCAACGTTGGACCCCTGCTGAACCAGATGGGGCAACTGACAACTGACGCCCAGGAAAAAGCCAACCTATTAAATAGGTACTTTGCGTCGGTCTTTCATCAGCCCCATGGGACACCCAAGCCCGCTACTGGGCCGGGAAGTCCGGGTGAGGGTGATCCCCTGCCCTCCATTAATGCTGACTTTGTGAAGGAACATCTTGAGAAGCTGGATACCTTCAAGTCAGCCGGCCCTGACAATCTTCACCCCAGGGTACTCAAGGAGCTGGCGAGCATCATAGCCCAGCCTCTAGCGCGGATCTTTGAAAACTCTTGGCGCTCTGGTGTAGTGCCTGAAGACTGGAAGAAGGCCAACGTGGTGCCTATCTTCAAGAAAGGGAGGAAAGTGGATCCGGCTAACTATAGGCCCATCAGCCTGACTTCTATCCCGGGGAAGATCTTAGAAAAGTTTATTAAGGAGGCCATCCTTAATGGACTGGCCGACGCCAACATCTTAAAGGGATAGCCAGCACGGGTTTGTTGCAGGTAGGTCTTGCTTGACCAATCTCATTTCCTTCTACGACCAGGTGACCTATCACCTGGACAAGGGAGATGAGATTGATGTCATATATCTTGACTTCAAAAAAGCCTTCCATCTGGTGTCCCATGATCGTCTCTTGGAGAAACTGGCCAATTGTCGCCTTGGGTCCCCCACGATCCACTGGCTGGAAAATTGGCTCCGGGGTCGGACCCAGAGGGTAGTAATTGATGGAAGTCACTCATCGTGGTGTCCTGTGACCAGTGGGGTCCCCCAGGGCTCTGTCCTTGGACCCATACTGTTCAACATCTTCATTAATGATGTGGACACTGGAGTCAGAAGCGGACTGGCCAAGTTCGCCGATGACACCAAACTTTGGGGCAAAGCATCCACACCAGAAGACAGGTGGATGATCCAGGCTGACCTGGACAGGCTCAGCAAGTGGGCGGATGAGAATCTGATGGTGTTCAACGCCAATAAATGCAAGGTTCTCCACCTTGGGAAAAAAAACCCGCAGCATCCTTATAGGCTCGGCAGTGCTATGTTGGTTAGCACTATGGAAGAAAGAGACTTGGGGGTCATCATTGACCACAAGATGAACACGAGCCTGCAATGCAATGCTGCGGCTAGTAAAGCGACCAAAACGCTGGCTTGCATCCATAGATGCTTCTCAAGCAAATCCCGGGACGTCATTCTCCCCCTGTACTCGGCCTTAGTGAGGCCGCAGCTGGAGTACTGCGTCCAGTTTTGGGCTCCACAATTCAAAAAGGATGTGGAGAAGCTTGAGAGAGTCCAGAGAAGAGCCACGCGCATGATCAGAGGTCAGGGAAGCAGACCCTACAATGACAGGCTGAGAGCCCTGGGGCTCTTTAGCCTGGAAAAGCGCAGGCTCAGGGGTGATCTGATGGCCACCTACAAGTTTATCAGGGGTGACCACCAGTATCTGGGGGAACGTTTGTTCACCAGAGCGCCCCAAGGGATGACGAGGACGAATGGTCACAAACTACTACAAGATCGTTTCAGGCTGGACATAAGGAAGAATTTCTTTACTGTCCGAGCCCCCAAGGTCTGGAACAGCCTGCCACCGGAGGTTGTTCAAGCGCCTTCATTGAACACCTTTAAGATGAAACTGGATGCTTATCTTGCTGGGATTCTATGACCCCAGCTGACGTCCTGCCCTTTGGGCGGGGGGCTGGACTCGATGATCTTCCGAGGTCCCTTCCAGCCCTAATGTCTATGAAATCTATGAAATAAGTGGAGTGGGACCAGTCCACAGACCAGATCCCATGCATAGGAACAGTTCATGGGTCAGATCCTGGGCAGGATTAGCATGCAGGTTCAGTCACTGGGTGTGATCCAGCCACACATGCCAGATCTGCACTGATCCCATGCACTGGCCCCAACACATATCATCATGATCTAGCACACAGAGCTATGTCAACCAGCCTACACAGCTCCCCATGGGTCCAAAAAATGTTCTCACTGCTCTCCCACCACCAAATTCCTGGAGGCATATAGAGACCCCAGGGCTGGATGACACAGGCTTGTGGGTCAGAGGCTGAGCACCATGTATGTAAAACATCACTTTCTTCTGTAAGATTACAGCTAATCCAAAAGTGATTATGACCAAGAGGAGGCATAATGACATGGCCAGGCACCTGGGCCAAGTACCACATGTGAGCAGCAGTAACTTCTGGTTACCATTGGCATATGTGGCTGCCTCAGCCACCCTGCCCTAATTACACCACTGTGACCAAATACTTAGAGCAAGGTTGCTCTCAATCCCTGGCCTGCGAGCCAGATCCAACCCCTCCTGTGGGGAACCCTGTGGGCTATGGTCCTTTGCGCTACGTGGGGCTCGCAGGGCCTGATCCTGATCAGCCAGGTGCAGCACTGAACCTCTGGAGCCCAATCCTGGCTGGGTGGGGACAGTACCCCACATTGCCCCAACCCAGCCCCCATGCACCGGGATTGGGCCACTGGGGGCTTTGCCACTCCCAGCCAGCTGGGATTGGGCTCTAGCTGGTTGGAGACAGCATGAGGCCTGATCCAGCCCACACTGGCCCTGTGGCACTCATCCGGCCCATGGTGCTCACAGTTTTGGCCCCACTGTTTTAGAGTATATATTGAAGTTAGCTTGTGGTTCTGCAAGTACAAATTCAATCCTCAATTCTTGCTGGCTTCAGTTTTTTTTGTGTCAGCAATTCACAACCAAGGTACCACCAAAATCCTTTAAAAAGGTGACACAACATGTGAGGTGAGGCAAATAAGGGCAGGCTCAAGCTTGTCCCTGACTGACCAGTCCTCAACACCCATAGCCCAGTTGCTCTACAAGAAGGCAAGCACTGTAGTATATAAATTAGTTTTTTAAATTAGGTGCCACTCAATTCACAACAGTTATGGAGAGTTGCCTCAAGTCCAATGAGGTGGAGAACCATTGATTTAAACTAAATGAAGAACTGGGTCTCGTCTATAAAATCTATGAATAAACATTTCTGGTAATACTGGTAGCTACCTTAACTTGTTTATTTGAGTTGCTGGTTTAGAGCTTAAACACAGATGCTATTTGAACTATAATTTACACTGCTATTCATTACTTCCAGAGTTTACTTTTAGTACTTAAGTAGGATGAAATAGTCCCCCTGCACCTTCTGCATTTTTATTACAGATTTATTTAAGACTACTGTGTATTCCAATATGTTGTACAGAAGCAGCTGTACTAATAGGCATAATTCCAAGAAACACGTGAAGAATTCATTACCATCCTAAGTGATGAAGTGCCCTCTGGGCCAGATTCAACCAACAGGACAGTATGAAGAAGCTTACATTATGGCTACTTACGCATTTCTTGTTCTGTGGTTAGAGGCTTTGTTCCAGCATGGTTTACCCAAGCAGCAAAATTTACATGTTAAGAAAGCAATATAAATGAGGCAAGATTTTATTTAAACCAAGTTTTTTTATCATTATATACTCTCCAAGTGACATTGAAATTAGATAAAGATGATGAAGATTTTCCTGGCCAATACCAACAGCCAATTATTCACCAGGCATGTTGGCTGATACTGGTCTAATAACCGACTTGCAGGAATGCAGCCAGGCAGCATGGAGAGCAGCACCCTGCAGGTAAGTCTGTGGAGGGGAAGGGGCATTGGGGGAGGGAAGAAGTGTAGGGGGGGCAGATAGAGGTCTCCACGGTGAGGGAGGGACTGGGACAGGGTCAGGATGGACCTGTGGGCAGCACATCCAGGAGATCAGTGTCCTGGCACTTAAAAATGACAGCGGTGGTACTTAAACTAAAGCTTGCCAAATGAGCTTTAGTTCAAGCTCAGCTGCTACCATTTAAGTGCTAGGACACTTTTAGGAGCAGAGCCGAGTGGGGCCCAGGCAGAAGTGGGCTGCCCACTGCGGGCTTGGGACTCTTCAGTCGCTCAGCTGCCTTTGCCCGGGGAGCCATGTGCTTGCCACACATCCCTTGCCCATCTGGCACCAGGAGGCACAACTTGCTGCTGCGACTGCTGCCAGACAGGCAGGGGACGCATGGCCAGCACATGGCTCCCAGGACAAAGGCAGCAGGGCGGAGAGCCCCAAGGCCACAGCAGGCAGCCTGCCTCCACCCTGCACACAAGTCTGGGGAGGCACATGCCCACCCTGGGGAGGTGCACAGTGACAGGAAGCCACCCTCCCTCCCCACACCCCCTGGATGTGCTACCTGCGGCTCCGTCCCTCTCCCCACCCTGGCCCCAGGGTCCCATTCACCGCCCTGGCTGTACAGCACCCCCAGCTCCAGCCCCACTACCTCCCTCACCATGGAGGGGGCCTCAATTTGCTCCCCCGCCACACACACACCCTTTCCCCTCTACAGACTTATCTGCAGGTTGCTGTTCTCCATGCAGCCCAGCTACATTCCTGGCCACATGCATGCTGCAACTGGGCTCATGCACAAAGCATCCAGAACCCTGGCCAGAAGGCATATTGTATTTAAATCGGTGACATTAAATCGGCCACACCGGCCAAAAAAGCCAGTGTAGGCTTTGGATTGGCACTGAGAATTTTCCTTTTATTGGTGCTGATCCGAAATGGCACCAATATAACGGTGCCTCTCTAGCTGAAATAAATCACCATGTCTCAAAAAAAAGTGTACAGTGACCTAAATTTCTAATACAAAACAGTTTCATCTTGATCAAAACTAAGTAAAAAAATTTAAGTCAGATGGTTCTTGGAAGCCAGAACAGCTTGATTCTGGTTATGTAGTTTATGGCATCTTAGTACTGTCAACATTGATTTTATCATAACTCTCATAGTATTTATTTTTTCCCCTCCTCAAGTACTACCTCCTGCAGTCACCAAGTGAAATCTCAGTATTTAAAAAAAAAAAAGTTTCAAGCTTCTCTCCACATCATCAATTTAGAAACAAAAGCCACAAACCTTAAGGCTCAAGAGAATACCACAATTATTATTCTTTTCAAATATGCAATTTGACACCTGACAACTCTTAATGGAAAAAGATAGTAGTAAATATTTAAAAGAAAGATAGAACAAGCCATTATGTCTTAAGACATTAAAAAAAAAAAACCCCACAAAGGCCCTTACTTGGGTAGGCTGGTCTTTAACACACTGATATCTGAAAAGCAAAAAGCCAGGTTTGCTATAAAGAAGGTTTCAGGGCAGCTCTAAGAGTTCCCAAAGAAATTATAAAAGTTAGTTCTTAAAAACTACATTATAGATTATTTGTATAATGCCAGCCTTTAAAAGAAAGATTTTTTTTTTTTAATCTAACCATAACCTCTCTCATTTGGAAGAGTCTGGGATCTTAAAACAAAAGACTAAGACAAAAAAAAAAAATCTCATTAATTATAGCAACAAGGCCATACTTCTACACGTCTTCACCGATTCTAGAAATAATGAAAGCTTTCCTAGTCCCTTTAAGCATAGAACAATGGGAAGATCAGATATATCTTTGCATGAAGTTATAATGCATTTCTAATGTTCATTAGATTTAAACTTGCATATTTTGTCTGGCAACAAAATGCCTCTCAAATTGTACGAGTATATTGTGACATCTAGTGAGTAACTAAGTTATTGCATTTGACCAAATGTGCTCCAAGTATTTTCATATTCTCTTAAACTACATTTCATAAGAAAAAAAGACATGTAAAACTACTGAAGAATTAACATTTCACTGCGTCTAATATACATCCAACTAACGAATTTCATTTTTTCTGTGCCTAACTATATTATTATTCTACACAATGCATACTAGGGAAAAAAATGACATGCTGAATCATGAACAAGTACTGCAAAAGAAAATGTAGGGAAAATGGTATAAACTTTAAAAAAGATAAGTGCATATTTTGGGGGAAAAATAGCTGAATTAGAAGACTCAGATGCTATAGCAAGCATTGGCAACCTTCAGCCTGCAAGCCATGCTTGACCCACAAAGGGCAGCAGGGGGGCAGCTGCATGCTACTCATCTCCTCCGCAGCCCTCTCATGTTCTTACCCTCGTTGCTTCCCTGCAGCGAGGACAAAGTGCAGGCAGCTTGGATGCCAAGGGATTATGGCATGGCAAGACAAATTTGCAACCTGCAGTAAGGGTCACAAATTCCATTTCATGACAGAAACAGGTTGCAATCTCCAAATTTCACAAGCAAAGAATGGGTACCAGGCAATAAAGACTCCTCAGCTACAGAAACACTGTCACTAAGGACAACAGTGCATGAACTATTATTCAGTCTCTGCTGTGGAAAGTACACGTATGGCATACATAAGCAATGCTACACCATGGGAACACTGAAGAGCTCCCACTAAGTCCGAGTCCCTGGAAACCCCACGTTACTCAAGTTCACAACTTGTATTAGTGTCTACAACAGGGAAGAGGTACATCCAGCCCGCAGGCCAGATCCAGTCGGCTGGAGACCATTTCCCAGCCGCCCCTGCCTGCATGGCTTGTGCCGGTCTCCATGGAGACCCCAGCCTCAGCCACACTGGCAGCGCACGCGGCAGAGCAGCACAAGGGGCTGCTTCGGAGCTGCTGGGAACATGGAATGGGGGAAGCTTGCTCTGGGACCTGGACAGAGCTGTGATCTGTAGCCTGCACACTCTGGGCAGGGCCATGCATGCAGGGGATCATGGCTCTGCCCCGGCTCCTTGCAGCAGTGACAGCCTGTCTGGAACCAGGACAGAGCCATGATCCCCTACATGCATGCCCCTGCCTGGAGCATGCAAGCTACAGATGGAGGCTCCGGAGGAAGCCGCCCCCGTGGCACATTCCCGACAGCTCCAGAGCAGCTCCCTGCACTGCCAGCAGGGCTGAGGTTTCCATGGAAACCGGCACAAGCCATGGGGGCAGGGGTGGCTGGGAAATAAAGCCCCCAGCAGACCAGCAGCACAGAGGTTCCCCATCCCTGATCTACAACATACTAACTCAAAGCAAAATAATAAAGACAAATGGCAAGCAAAAAAAAAAAAAAATACCAGGGGAGTATTGAGGAGTGGAAGGGACTCTCACCTATCATACCTTATACAATTGCTAGGAGTTGCAGGGTTAGTGGTTGGCAGGTCTATAGTAGCTGTGGCCATCCATGATACTCAGCTGTCTGCACATCCTTTCACAGCACCCCTAAAAAGGCACATAACTACCCTGCCTTCATCCACGATTCTGTCAGACTACCAACCCTCCAGCCTGTCCATCTGAGGTAAATCAATACAAACCGATATACTCCAGGAAGCAAATTGCCAGAAGAGTAAATCAAACTTTTGTTGTATTGACATACAACATGTACTCAGCAAGAAAACGAGTTTGTGAATAGCCATGTGTGATCCCTGCGTGCATGTGCACTACTTCTAGCTAACTGCTATGGGACCTGCACTGATATCTAGAATCATCTTAATGCAGTATGGTTTTTCACTCCCATCTGTAAGTAGTGAACATTCTCCACTGTGGGCCCTGCAGCTTGCATGCTTTTAGCTGGCACTGGTGTCATTCATAAATCAGGGGTTAACAGGGATATAGATAGTTCCAGTGTCTCTGCTGCTACTCAGATTCTTGCCAAGGTGCAAAGAAAAGTTAACGGAATTCAAATGGATTCACTGCTGCTATTCAGAACCTGTGATCCGCAGTAAAACAAAACAAAACAAGGTAAGTTTCACACTGTGGTTTGAAAATGCTACGAATAGCAGCAGTTGTAGACAGCGGGGTTTAAACAAACAAACAAGCCTTGAGTCAAGTAGCAGAGATCGCTCTTCTTCATACAGTCATATAACTAATCTGGCAGGATTAAAGCAACAGAGATAGTCCCCACCCACCCAAACAGGAATCAGGCAGCTGTGGTGGAAGCAAACAACTGAGAAGAATCTTTTTCATTAGACAGAGGCTATTAAAGTCACTTCATATTTATTAGTTAATGGAGTGTTTGGAAAATAACTAGCAACTGATATGTAAGTGGAGCCCCTAAGCAGAATCCATGAACAAATCATCTTTAAGAATCCCAACCACCATTTTTCAATAACTACATCTGACTGAGCCTTTGGACCTCTCAACCTGCATCACTTACGTTTCTTACCAGCATCTCACTAATAGACATGAAGTAGAACCTAAGAGCGACTGAAAAATGAGGCTTTGGCAACAAAATTTAGTTTGTATCCTTCCATGGAAAGCAAACATCGTTAAGGGAAGGATAAGGCACCAGTGCTTGTTATCACTGAATATTTCCTACAGCAAAGAAAGCAACTAAATGTATTTTTTATACATTCCCACATCTAGTAGGATCTCTCTTGTAAGCAGTGCAATCTTCTCCCAGCAGACTCTCCCCTGGTCAAGCCTTCCTTAAGTGACATACTCAGCCCTTTAGAAGCCCAAAGGCTGAAAAGCAGTCAACAACACTGGACCACTCATCAGAAAAGCAGTCCTCTCTTCTTTCCCTAACAAGCAGTCCAGTCATGACTTTTTGGCATGTCTGCCTGAAATGAAATCAAAGAATTCTTATTAATAGTATATACACAAAGCAATAGTATCAATATCAGGGATGATTCTACCAATATAGTGGTTAGAATGCAACTGTTATACCCAAATACTCCTATAGCCCTAAAAGCATAACAAAATTATTACAGCTTCAAAGCCATTCCATCCAACTTAGACATAGAAAGCAGCCTAGACGATAGTGACCGTGAAATCATTACATTCATGGTCCATCGCAAGGCTGACAAGACAGATATCAAGCTCAAAGTCTTAGATTTCAAAAATGCAAATTTTAAGAGGCTCAGGTCACTAGTAGAGAATGCCCTGAGAGACCAAGGACCACAGGTAAAGGGAGCATGAGAAGAATGGACGTTCCTTAAGGACACAATCCTTAAGGCTCAGAAAAAAATTAATTCCCTTATGGAGAAAAAAGTAGCAGAAGGATCAAAAAACCCTCTTGGCTAAGCAGGGAAGCTGCAGCCCGCCCTACTACAGAGAAACAAAGAAGCGTACAAACAATTGAAGCTTGGGACAGCCTCTAAGGAAGACTACTTGACAATGACCCACATTTGTAGAAGCCAGATTAGGCAAACTAAGGCAGAAACCGAACTAAAACTAGCTACAAGAATCAAGGACAAAAAGAAGTCCTTCTTTAGCTACATAGGGAGTAAAAGAAAATCTATTGGGAGTGTGGGGCTGCTGCTCAATGCCTCAGGATACCTGGTCACTACCACTCAGGAAAAAGCGGAACTCCCAAGTAACTACTTTGCCTTGGTCTTTCACAAGACCAAGGGGAACAACACGCCAGGTAGGGTACAGAACAAGCAGGGTGGGATTGACACCATTCCCACAATTGCCACAGAAGTGGTGTACGATCAATTAAAGAAATTAGACGTATATAAATCAGCAGGACCAGATGAACTCCACCCAAGAGTGCTGCAAGCGTTGGCCAAAGAGCCCCAACAAAGATCTTTCAGAAATCATGGGCCTCTGGAGAAATCCCAGAGGACTGGAAGAGGGCCAGTGTTGTGCCCATCTTCAAGGAAGGGAAACATGAGGACCCGGGAAACTACAGGCCAATTCACTTAACTTCTTATTCCAGGGAAAATTCTAAAAACATTCAAAGAGGCTATATGTGACAAACTTGCAGAAGGCATGATACTGAATGACAGCCAGTATGGCTTCATCACAGGCAGGTCTTGTCTGACCAACCTCATTTCTTTTTATGATCAGGTGACTCATCACCTGGACAAGAGAAAAGCAGTTGACATCATATACCTCAATTTCCAGAAAGCCTTTGACCTGGTATCCCACAAGGTACTGATCAGAAAACTGAAAGATATTGGGCTCAACTGCAGGACCATCAAGTGGATGCAAAACTGGTTGTAGGGTAGGATGCAGAGAGTCCAAATGAATGGATCGGTGTCATCCTGGCAAGATGTGGAAAACGGTGTACCCCAGGGCTCAGTACTTGGCCCAGCGCTGTTCAACGTCTTCATCAATGACCTGGATGAGGCAGTGAAAAGCCCATTTGCCAAGTTCGCAGATGACACCAAGATATGGGGTTGTGCAGACACACCCGCAGATACAAGCAGACCTAGACAGGCTGGCATGTTGGGCAGAACAGAGCCAGATGAGGTTCAACCTAAAGAAATGCAAAGTGCTGCATCTGGGAAAGAAGAACCCCTAGCACACCTACAGGCTGGGCATCGCTAACCTGGCCAGCGCTACAAAAATGAAAGGGATCTGGGGGTAAATACAGACCCCAGCATGAATACAAGCCAGCAACGTGACAGTAGCCACTAGGGTTAATAAAACTCAGGCATGCATCAATTAATGCATCTCCAGTAAAACCAAAGAAGTAATTCTCCTGCTTTACTTAACATTGGTGCAGCCATAGCTGGAGTATTGTGTCCAGTTCTGGGTGCCACACTTCAACAAGGACATGCTAAAGCTCGAGAGGGTCCAGAAAAGGGCCACCCATATGATCAGGGACTTGCACGGCAAGCCATACGAGGAGAGGCTGAGGGATCTCGGACTCTTCATCCTAAAGAAAAGAAAGCCAAGAGGGAACCCGATTGCGGTTTACTGCTATATCAGAGGCATATATCAGGGGCTCAGTGAATAACTGTTCACCAGAGCGCCCTGGGGGAAAACTAGAAACAATGGCCACAAACTCCTGAAACATAGTTTGGAACATAGGCTGAACATTAGGAAAACATTCTTCACAATTAGGATGACCAAACTATGGAACAAGCTCCCCCCAGAGGTGGTGCAATCTACCCTAGAGGTCTTCAAGAGAAGACTGGACGGCCATCTGGCTGGGGTAACCAGAACCCAGATGTCTTTCCTGCTCATGCAGGGGGGGCTGGACCTGATGATCCTTCAGGGTCCCTTCTAGTCCTATGATTCAAGATTAAAAGATTTAGCATTTTAGCTAAGTTGCATCACTATAGATACACGAAGATCTAAGAACTACATCATTCCAAATGACTCACATTCACCAATAGCACTTTCTCCTTCTCCTTTTAAAACTGTTAAAAGTTATGTTTGTCCATAGCCTAAAGCATAATCTTAAGGTATCACATTTAAAAAAAAAGGAAAAAGAAAAAACTTCTCTCAGTTTTGAAAATAAAATAAGACAAAATGAAGCACAAACCAACGTGCTGACAATTCCTTAAAGAGAACCTGAAACACAGGCAGAGAGAATGGCTGCTATTCGTCTCAGGGGATTGGCAGGGTCAGTATTGTTATTTATTTGTTGATCAGAGCATAGAAGAACGCTGTGGGAAACCCTATCGAACTGAAGTCTTCTGTAAATAGAATTATGGCTGTTTATCAAGCAAGTGTAGCATTACTTATGCTCTGCCTGGATTCGAGTAAAAAAAATATACAACTCTCCTCATTCCCCAATTTATCATGGGGCTCCTTCCCCCTCCACACCTCATTTGTGGGCAGGCAGGTAAGATGAAACTAAGAAAATGAGACTCAGTGGGCATGAGATGCTAAATGCGCAATAAACTAATTCTACCGTATAGTAGCGCATCAGGGTGAAAGCTGTGGTATCGCACTAAGAATTCACGGCCTGGTGCTACTGTGCAGCAGCACCAGTTACTGCATATTTCACTGGTACCTGTTACAGGGACTCAACTTACTGTCCAGAGTAACGACAGCACATTAAATGTACATGCAAACATGTCCAGTGTGGGCAGCTGGGCAACATCTTCCCCCAAATATCAAACTACTAAGGGGCTCTGAAGAGAGAGGAAGGAAGGAAGTAAACAAACCAAGAAAGCTACACCCATTGAAAACTCTAAACCCTGGGTTAAACAGGAATATTAGTAAGTTGGAGCCCTGGTGTTTAGGGAGCAATAACAACTCTTCAAGAACCTTGTTTTAAACTTAATCCACATGACTAGGCTGAACCAAGGGCCCAGGGGATGAAAATTAAAAGTAGTCTGTGCCACGGGTGGATGTGGAGGGTGGGGAAGGGGTGTGCACCGATTCCAGCTCCACCCAGTTTAAACCCAACTGCCTGGCACTGGCATGTGCAGGATTTTAGCCAGGCAGTGCTGCAGGAGCCCCTAACTTCGCGGGAGCAGCTCCCGCTCAACACCTCCTTTTCATGCGCTTCGTTCCAGGCCGTTAACGTCTGCCCGTTCCTGTGAAACGCTCCCACGTCCCACCCGCCTTCGGAACATCCGCATCACATACCCGCCCCCCAACGCTGAGCACCGCGCATATGGAGGCACCAAAGGGGGGCACACCACCGCACCACGCATGCGCAAGCAATGCCCCGCCCCCAGCAGCGCCCCCAGCCCCGCCCACTCAGCTTGGGGGTGGGGAGGGGGCCGATTCCACGCTCCGCCTCCCCCCCCGTGCCACACTTACGCCCAGCAGGGGGCCTCTTCCTATCACTGTCTCCCCGCGCGGCAGCGTCACAGGGCAGCCCCCGTCCGCGGGCACTAACTGAAACCCTGACATGGCGCGAGGGAGCCGCCCACAGGGAGGTTTTGCTCCCCCTCCCCCTTCTCCTCT
This sequence comes from Alligator mississippiensis, assembly GCF_030867095.1. NCBI lineage: Eukaryota > Metazoa > Chordata > Crocodylia > Alligatoridae > Alligator > Alligator mississippiensis. The sequence goes on along the minus strand of NC_081824.1, from coordinate 217,364,298 downwards.
TCCACTTTCGAGGCCCCGCCCACTTCGGTTGAACACCACCCCCACGCCCAGCCGTGCCTCCCGGAAGCAGTAGTCTCCAACTGCCGCTCCCCCTTCCCGGGACAACTACAAGTCCCAGCATGCAGCGCATGCGCCCGGGCCGGGGGAAGGCCTCCGGCTTGTAAACATCCCGGTTGGAATGAGGGCGACTCGTCACGGCGCGAGGCCAGGTACTGGGGAAAGGGGCGGGGCTTAAGCCGGGGCCGCCGCTGGCCACTTCGCTCCTGCGTTATGCGCACGCGCACCCCGCCACCTGGGCGCAAGGCGGGAGGCTGTTGGGCCAGGGTCGCCCCGGCCCGCAGTCGTTGCTAGCCCCAGCGCCGGTCCCTGGTGTGGTCTGCCGCTGGCTTAGGGGCTGGTCGGAGCCTGGCCGCAGTGGGGCCCTGCTCTGGCCTTTGCAAAAGAGGCAAGCTTGTTTTCAGCCCCTGCCAGCCCTTGCATATGTTGTGCCATTCACCGTCCACGTGTGCACAATAAAACATAGATCGACCACCTACACCAAGCACTCATCATGCCAGAGTGGAAATAGGAGTGTCCATCCAGCTAAAGAGAGTCAGCAGCCTACCAAGCTGCACATCTGGATTTTCTCACCAGCTTTCATTTAAACATGGGGTAGGACCGGGGGGGGGGGGGGGGGGGGGGGGGGGGGGGGGGGGTCTCTGTCATCCAGTAGATTCTGGAGTCGGGATCAAAGGCAGATGAGCTTTCCAATGCAAGACATGCAGCCCGAGGAAGACGGTCTTGGAGCCAAAAGCTTGTCTAATTTTTATCCTAATTACTCACCTAGTCCAGGAAGAGAGAGATGGCCCTAAGATTGATGCTCAGTCTCAGCTCTGTGGGCTACATGAGTGGCCTGAACCCAGTCTATGGAGTGCATGGAGCCCCACATACCAAACATCAGGCCCTTGGCCTTAGCACCTTTAACCCCTCCATGCACCTGGTTGGACTGTGGGGCGCTGAGCCCTCCTACCCCCACAAGCTGGAATGGGGTCCAAGCACCACTCCTTTTTACCCTTCCACAGTGCAGTTGGGACCTGGTGCCAGCCCTTCTTGACCTCCCCCCACCTCCACTTCCAGGATTTGCCCCTGGAGCCTAACACGACCCTACCTGGCCCTGCACACTGGGATCTGGCACTTGATCTAGCACGCAGGGCCTGGGGCTCCCATGAGTGGCAGCTTGGCAACAGAAGAGCAGTGCCACTGCTCCCCCACTGCTAAGTTTCCAGACCCATGGGGAGTCCCAAGGGCCAGATGACATAGCCAGATCTGCCCGCAGGCTGGGGGTGAAGAACCCCTGCCCTAAAGACATCCTTGTCCCTCACATTTTCTGAGCCAGCATAGCAACAACAACACTTCACACTCCTTTGTAAAGTGCTGAGAGAAACGTTTGGCAAGAGACCAATCTTCCCCATCCATTCCCTTCCCCTCTACACAGACAGCATCCCCATGTTGTTCCCTCCCAATTAGTCTTCATGGTTGATTTGCAGTGTTGCTAGTTCTTGCCATTTTCTGTGAAGTCTCATTATTGGAAAGTTACTGAAAGCTGCAGCTCCTGGAGAAACGTGGTGGTATGGGAATAATGCAGTAGGTCCCAGGCTTTACCCATCTTGTTTTAAAGCTTCTGGCCCAACAAAGCCTGAAGGGGTTTTCTGGGGGAGGGAGGAAGCCTCTTCTCTCTCTCTCTTTCCCCCCCCCCCAAATCATTGAAGTCACCAGTGATGTTTGAGAGCTAAAGAATTCAATTCTGAGCATTTGGCTTTGACAGTATTGTCACCATCCTCTAGAGATTTGGATATTCGTAGGCCACCATTTATATGGTCCAGGTTACCATATATTTTAGTTCCTGGAATATGCAGCTGGCATAATAGTGAGCACCCACCGATTTTTCCCTCCATCTAAAAAAAGCATTTAATTCAGGGCTGCCACCTCCAAGAAAGAATTAAATTGAAGTACTCTACAGAGGGAAGACTAATATAGCTGGCAGCACAGACTTGTAGTTCAAAGAATGCTATGGGATCATTAAAAGGTTCATAGGGGGTAACCAAATCCTCAATATAACAACATCCTAGCTAAAAGATTCCCCATGCTGCAGATTCTGTGGCATTCAGAATGTATAACATTAATATGCATGTACCCGAGATACCAGTGCGCCACTATATATGAATAAATCATCTTCTAGTTTTAAAAGGGAAATATAAAATTGCAATATACAATTCACTTCATCAGCCAGTATTGGGAGTGTAATACTTGTTTAACTGGGCATTTTCTAAGAGATCAAAGTATAAAGAAACTAAAAATAAATAAAACAATGAGGGCAAGTGTTGACACCACTTATTATTAATATTATTTTGATCCTATAATGTTATTCCAGTAACTATCATTTGTTATTTTCACTGATCATTTTGTAATATTTTCCCTGCTCCCAGGTTTACAGATTTGATTGGTCAAGGCCTTAAATTATGCAGAAAACTTCCAAGAGGAACAAGCAGTCAGTTGTTTCTTGGGAGGAACCAACAATCCTTCCTCCCGACAAGAGAAAGAGAGAAAGTCAACAGAACTTTGTAGATGTTTTGCCTCCAGAAGTCAGTTGTAAAATTTTCAGTAAACTCGACATTCAGAGTTTATGTAGTGCAGCAATGACATGCAAGAGCTGGAATCATGCTATTGAGAACAGTGACAATTTGTGGAAAAATCACTGTTTAATTGTAAGAGCTGTCTGTCAGCGAGAGATTGATTGTGATCGAGGAAATGGATATTCATGGAAGGTAAATTTAAGCATTAACATTAACTTTGGGGAAACGGAAGAGTTTTAGGAATGGGTAACAGAACATAGGGAATTACATGCAGATCAGTATTTTCAATCCATCCATAGTCAATAGCAATCCAAAAGTTGTCATCTAGTAGCTATTTTTTGCCCGTGAGCAGGTCTAATTCTGCAAACTGATAATCACCAAAACACTTATAAAACATATCTTGGAGATAAAATGAACTATCCCTTAATCCCCAAGAAGAGATCATTCAAGAGAACGAATGTAACACTTTTGAGATGGACACAATTACTGACTGACATTTCCCATAATTTCACTTCAGTGGAGTAAACCTGCCTGGATATTTTGGGAGTCCTGAAGTCTGCTGGAATAGAGAACACTTCCATGTATACAGCTCCTTATCCAGGTATGGACAGTAGATAGGAAACAACAGCTACAGCTGTTCCCCAGGAGGATCTGAACATGCTGAGCAAGTTCAAAGGAGATCAGAAAGGGGATGGATTTAGACACCACCTTCAACTAGGATAGGACAGAAAGAACAGAGTGGATTTTAAGGTCTCCATCTGATTAAAGTCAACTGGCTATTGCAACTCAGCGAGTGAAGCAGCTTCAGAGCCATCTTCTTTCAGAACAGTTGTTTTAATGGATCAGTACGAGACTAGGGTTGACATAGAAACAGGACTTTGAGCAAAGTGTGCTCATTCTGTTCTCACAGATACAGAAGCAAAACATACCACCTCCTTGTAATTGGCCCTATTAATAAAGCAGATGAAATCCAGGTTTTTTCCTCTTTCATGACTAAAGCTAGTAAAATGGCAGCCCAACCCAGGTCAACACTGTCCCAGTACAATGCAAGTACTGCACATGTGCAGAACTGCACTATACTGGTTATACACTTTCCGGTTTGGGAGAGTGAATATTTAGAGATCCATTTAACTATAGCACTGCCTAGCACAACAGCAGAGTGGGATGCATTTTGAAGAGAGAAAAACAAAACAAACCTTTAAACCATGCAAAAAATCTGTTTTTCAGATTTCTTCAGGACTTCAAGACAGCCATTTTCAAACCAGGCCATTTGGTAGTTTTATGCATAACCATTTCCCAGCCATTTCCAGAGCACTGTTTTCCACCTCTCTCTAGGTGGTGGTAACAAGCTGCATCTGGCACAACAGGTCAGAACTTATTGTGGAAGATAATAGGGTGGATATATAGAAGAACCTGACCACCTGCTTGAAGAACATCTATAAGAAGAGGTCATTCAAAGTCCCCAAATAAATCCAAACCCAGGATACATTTATTTCAGGACAAATTGAAAATTAGAAAAACTTAAAAAAGGTAGGAGTTCAGGCTCCCCCTACAATGTAAGGCTTCTTGTCCCACACTAATCCCTTTGCCTTAAGATTCAGTGGAAGAAGTGAGACTGATCCTCACCTTGACTGAGAGACAGAAGTTAAAAGCTTTGATCTGCTAGAGGTATATTTGGGCATTACATTGAAGACCTACACATTCGTATGTATTCTAAATGCTTTTGCTAGTATAAAGCATTAGTTTTCCCAACTCCTCACGCAATATATTCATAGGGCCCTCCCAAGTTTCCTTAGTTTTTGCAGGCTTCTTAATGATTTGATTTTCTTTTAGATCACATTACTGAGAAATTACTGGAAGAGTAAAGTGAAGCAGGAATGGCTGAATGGCAAATACAGCAATATTCAGTCAAGCAGTAGCTTGCCAGAAACAAGCATGTATCCTATGGATGCTGATACCTGGGGAGAAATACTGAAAGCAGAACTGGAGAGATGAAAAACCCAACAAGGATCTTGAATATCAAGACCCGGCACAGGACTATTGTAAATGTTTTATTTACACTATTTCCAGGTGTACTTAAATCTTTTTTGAAAGCATGTGCATTTACCTAGCTTTTTTTTTCCCTTTGCACTTTATCCAGACAACCTTCTAAAGTTTTTTTACGGCAAAATCCTGAACGGGATGAAGTATTCAATGTTCAATATTCATTTTTTTTAAATGATCTGCTGTAGTGCTAAACAAAACTTGATTGATTTCTTTTAACATGCACTTTTGAAGATGAGAAATGTTTGCCAGAATTTGTGTTTGGTTTGACATGTATAGTAGAACTAGTGAGAAAAGTATGACAACAAGGGGACCCCTCAACATAGGTTAAGAAATCAAAGGAATGACTAGAGCAGGTGTAACTCAATGAATTCCTTCAGGCTGGACTCTTTCAGTTTGTAAAAATACAATTATAATCAGAAAAGGGATCAGGTTCTTGTGCATCAGCAGTCATAGTTGCTGAATTTTATTTAACACAAACACAATATGATCATAGAAAAGTAGGGCTGGAAGGGACCTCACAAGGTCATCTAATCCAGCCCCCTGCTCAAGGCAGGATCATCCCCAACTAATATCATCCCAGCCAAACACCTATCCAGCCTGCTCTTGAAAGTTTCCAAGCATAGAGATTCCACAGCTTCATTAGGTAGCCTGTTCTTGACCACCCTCATAGTCCATGGGTGATTGAGCTTGATTCTACCCTGGCTTATTTTAGGACATCTATACACAAGTGCAGAGTCTGTTCCAACATGCTGGAATTCCATCGCATTGGAGCAGACTCGGTTAAATGAGTCTGCTGGAGCGTGGCAATTGCCATGCTCCAGCAGCCTCCTGTGTCTTATGTACCAGTGTCTGCACACTTAAAAATAGTGGTGGGGGCACTTGAACTAAAGCATGAACGAATTAACTTCAGCTCAAGCACCCCCACCGCCATTTTTAAGCGCAGGTATGCCAATACAGGTGATGTGGCAGCACTTTAATTAAAGCGGCTCCAAGAGCTGCTCTAATTAAAGTGCCACCCCTTTCCCCCCAACCTCTGGACCATGTGCAAAAGCCCTCAGATTGCAACATTTTTGTCTAGTGGTGAAGGGCAGGGTAGGTATTGAAAATGAGTCAAATTTATCTGGCTGTAGTTAGCAAACAAAATCCATTTTATTCATCCTTTTTATATTAGAACTGTTCTTGAAATGGAGGAAAAGGGATTCAGTATTGCTCTAACTCATGCTGCTTCACATAAAGCTCCATGAGTTAGAGCAACCGCTTCCCCCTCCTGCCCCCCAACCTCCACTCAACTAGTGTTTGCCTTGGAGCTGATCCAGCAGAGGAGTCTGCCTGCAGCCTCTCACCCCTAGTCCCCCTGTCCCACCCCTGCTCCAGTGCTGTCTGCGGGAAGGAAGTGGGGAGAAAGCTAAAAGGGGGCTGCAAGGCAAGGGGACTCCAATCCACCCACCCCCTCTTCAGCTCAGCCAGGCAAACCCCGCCCAAAGCTCCCTCCCTTTCTTCAAATAGCACCCAGGGCAGGGCTGAGCTGCATCAGCCCAGCCCTAAATCACACCAACAGACTGACCCGACCCTAGGGAATACATGTTTCCTAAAGAGACTCTAAAGTGGTGATCCCTCAGTTCAATGAGGGTTAAATTTGTTGTATGGTCGACCACTTTTAAAGTACTCTGCAGCTGTGCATGCATGTCACAGCATAGCTGTAGAGCACTTTCCAGGGACCAAACACATGACATGTCACTTCTGTCAAGACTCAAATAGTCTATTTAAACCTAGATTTGAAGCATTACACACAATAGGAAGGGAATACATCATCCATCCTCTTACCATGGTCCAGCTAGTTTACAGCACTTGCTTTTTGCTCCATGGACAAGGAGACTTCTACATAACACTTCACTCCTGACTGTTTGGGATCCAGTCTTGGAAAGAAAGGGAGAAGGATTCATCAAGAAATCATTTGAGAAAAATAAAAGCAAAGAGATCAAAAGACTTTGCAAGAGAATGCAGAAAAAAGGATATTTGAAGTCACTGAAGGGAAGCAGCAAGAGAAGCATAGAAAGCAATAGGTATTGCATGAAGAAGCAGAGAGAAGAAACAGCAAACTGGTAGAATAAACTTACCTCATCTTAAACTCATTGCTTAAGCCTAGTTTATGCACAGTTTGTATGTGAATTAACAGCTTCTGTTTGTGGTAATCATTTCTGCAAAATAGAATTACTACAAATCCCAGTGTGGCTAGTTAGGCATAAAATCATAGAAAAAGTAGGGCTGGAAAGGACCTTGAAAGGTTATTTAGTAACAACCTTCTGTTCAGGGCTAGAAGATTATCTGTCTAGTACATTTGTCTGGGATGGTTACCTAACCTGCACTTGAACTCCCAATGATGGAGATCCTACAGTGTCTCTAGGACAGTGGTTCTCAGTATTTTCAGACAAGGCACCCTTCAGAAAATAATGGCTCTTAGTTTTCACTCTCTGTAGTAAAAAATAAAAATAGAGCAATTATTTTGTTGCAAAGAACTCAGAAAGACCACAACAGTTCATCATGTTTCTAATAATATAACTTCCTGTTTGAAATATCTTGATTTAATCTTATGAATCATGTTGGTACACTTCACAGTACTAACATTGTATGACACTCTTCTTGAAAGGATCTCAAGGCATCTAAGGGTGCTCCTACAACCTGGTTGAGAATCATTGCTGTAAGACACTGATTTTCAGCAGATACCTGGGAGTCCACAGGATGTCTAAGGGGTCTGCAAAAGATGACTATGATCAATAAAAAGTATGTGGATACCTACACTTACAAATTTAAAGGGGTCCTCATCTCTATTCAGAATTTCCAGTGGGGCCCACACCTCCATTCAAACATTTTTTAGGGGTCCACAAGTAGGGAAAAAAAGGTTAAAAACCATTGCTCTAGGAAATCCATTTCAGTATTCTGTCACCTTCACTGTTAGAAAATTCTTCTTAATGCCTAACAATTTTCCCTTGTGCCAATTTAAACTCCTTACTTTTTATCATGAACCTAGTTGATATGGATTGCCACCCACTTTACTATAAAGTATATTTGATGACTTATTAAATCTGGCTTCAGTCTTCTCTAGACAAAAAAATCCAAATTGTTCCAATCTTTCCTCCAGTTGTATTTTCTAGACCTCTACTCTGTTTTGTTGGTCTCTTCATTTCCTTTTATTTGTCCAGTCTTGAAGCATGGGGCCAGATGGATCACAGTATTCCAGGCAAGACTTCAGTGCGGAAAGGTACGGAGGAAATGTGTCTTATGACTTCTGTGACATTTCTCTTGATGCATCCCAGCATGGTATTAGCCTTTTTAGCAAAAGAGAAGAGAGGCATAGAGGAGGTCAAAAAGTGACAGAACAGAATGAGTGGGCAGAGGAAGAGTTGGTCACATAGCTAGCATGAAACAAGGCTGTTGAGGAGATGGACTGAAAACTAATAGGGCTTCAGAGTGACCAACACCTCCAGCTGGCTTAAATTTCTAATTTAAGCTGCTTTTATTTATTTACTTGTGCTTCTTCCACCTTCTTTTCCCATACTACAGATGCACTTTCTCCATGTCTTCCCCTAATAGTTTTTACTTTCCCTTCTCCTTTAAAATACTGGGCCTTTAACTGCACAGTTTAAGGCAGACTTCTCAGTACTTGTCAAAATGATGTTTCCACTGATTTGTCTTCAGCCACTGCAGAGCTTTGCAGCACAAGACCAATGGAACATAGCACTTGATGCCAATAAGGGGACTGCCACCGTGTATGGGTCAGGAAAATATTCCCAATTCAGACAGCCAAGACCATCATCTAGTGGAATACTAAAGATAACCAGAAAGCATTGTTCAAACTAACTACAGTATAGACATGTCATAATGAACCCCCAGCATTCTTTAAGAAAGGATGTCTACCATCATAGGGTTGGCCAATTTGCTACGTCATCTTAAATGAAAACTGGTTCTTACTACTGGGACCATTAAGAGGGGGGCTTCTTATAAACAGGGTTCATTGTAGTGGAGACTTCTTTCTACTGTGTGACAAGTCCCCTGGTCTTGCCATTTTGTGATCCAAGAACCCCAGGTTCTCTTCCCCACTCCCCTGCTATGTATCCTTGAGACTTCAAAAGGATCTTGCTTCTGGGAAGACTTCCCTTGATTGAGCCACACCACTGGAGCTCATGTGGACTTGTGTTAACCCTTAAAAGGAAGCAACAGTCACCCTCCCATCACTTTCCACCCCTCCTTCCCCCACCTGCTGCTGTTGCTTTCCCTACTGATCCAGAGTAGGGGAATCACCAGAGCTGTCCCTGTCTGCCCCAGCATGTGGGCTGTTCTCAGCCAAGAATGAGGACAGCAGCCTTGGGCTGGGGGCAGTGGGATCAGCTTCCCTGGGGCAGGGTGGGGGAGAACTACTGTCCTGCACTGCTGTTCCCATCCCCAGAAGAGCCCAACCTGGATGCAGCCTAGCTCGGGTAGGCAGGAATAAGCAGAGAAAGCAACAGCAGCAGGCAGGGGAATGGGGAGAAGGGAGAGGAAGGATTTTCACCTTCACCTAGTAGGGACTACTATTTTGCATTGGCAGCAAAATTCAGGTACACAGGCCCATCCTATTTTTTTAATGTATTAAATAGATTCCGTGTTTTTATGATGAATATCTTCATTTCAAACAACAAGGGTGATTTTTGCCTGAAACCTTGCAAAGAACAATTTTTCCAACTATTTAGTTGATTTAATAAAATATAGCACATCTACCCAAAGAACCTTGTCTGAATACAAAATGAGGTACCCCACGACAGACCTGGACACACCATTCTCTCTTGTGGAATGCAATTTGAAAATGAATAGAATTGTCATATCATGAAGTAGAAGAACGTTAGCAGGTGGACACATCTTGATGGATTCTCATCCAATATCTACCAATGGAAACATCATCGCTGTCTTCAGTGGATGTTAGGTAAGCCCCAGTAATACCAAAAAGAATAATAGAGCAGTTCTGCTGTGGTAGTAGAACCCTTAGCTTCTAAGCAAAGCTGTACAGGCTTCTCTAAACCAGCAGTTTTCAACCTGCAGTATCTGCAGACTATGTCTAAGGGATCCGTGAAAGATGATGATGATCAAAAGTATGCGAATTCCCACACCTACAGTTCAAAGGGGTCCACAATAGGCTGGTGCGAAGCAGCTAGTATTCACTTCAGATTCAGCCAATTCAGGGGACAGCAATTCAATTCAGTGATTTCAATCACTGTCCCAAATCGATTTGGCCAAAGTGATTTGGAGATTCAGCTGCTGCCAAATCTGAATCAGTCAAGTCCATCCCCCCCCCAGCCTGGCAATGGCTGCCCCACCCCACCCTACTCCCAGCTTCCAGCACTTGGGGAAAAAAAGAGCCCTGACTCAGCAGGTGCTGCCGGATGGGGGGCGATCCCCACTGCATAAGAGAATCTGCATGAGACCCCCCCCCGCCCCCTCCTCTACTCCCCCATGGCTGCCCCGCCCATCATGGCTCTGGCCCTTTAAGAGAAAAAAAGAGAGAGAGAAAACCCCCTGAACTCACTGTTCCTGATGGTAGGGGGCAATCCTCACTGACCCCTGCCATGTGGGGGGGCTCTTCCACGAGCCCCCCCGAAGCTTCTGCAGGAGCAGTGAGTAAAGGGGCTTTTCTCCATTTTTTTTTTCTCTTAAAAAGCCAGAGCTGCAGCGGAGGGGCAGCCATGGGAGGGGCTTGGGGGCTAAAGCAGCTGCTCTCCCATTCAGCGTGGGGATCTCCCCCTCCCCCCCCCAACCCAGTGAGTACCGGGGCTATTTTTAAAGGGCCAGGAGCTGGGGCAGGTGGGACAGCCATAGGTGGGGCTGGGAGAGCAGGCAGGGGTCGCCGCCATGTTCCCCCACCCCCACCTACCAGCTTGGAGTCTGGCTGCTGCTCCCTGCTGCAGCCACCAGGGACCTTCTGAACCAAAGCTCTCCGAGTCTTTCCCAAAAGTTTCAGAGAGCTTTGAATCGATTCAGACCCTTTAATTGGTCCCATGATTCAATTCGGACTGGAGATTCAGCCACCAAATCAGGCCAAATCTCCCCTGAATCAAAATCACCACCTGAAGCTTCATACAGCCCTAGTCTGCACCTCCATTTTAATTTTCCAAAGGGGTCCCCAAATGAAAAAGGTTGAAAGCCACTGCTGTAAGACAGATCGCTAGTATTAGACCATGAAAAGCAACCTTCTGTGGAGACATTTTTCATCCTTTACAATACAATGCAGGAATATTGAAAAGTTTAATTTCAGTTAATCTCAGATGTGTTTATGTTTTCCATTCCTGGGGGGGGGGGGGGGGGGTGCTCCTAGGCTAAGCATACAAACTACTGCTGTCAACAGGACAGAAATATCCGAGTGAACAGAAAATCAGAAGTAGTAAAGCAAGAGACTTTCTGGGTCTCAAAAGGCTTTAATTTGCTGAAATGCCCTTTAATTTTTGGCTTTGAGTATTCAAAAGCATCTGCTAAGGTCACCTTTTTCTTTTTAATCTTTTCCACAGGATCAATGCAGTTTTCTTACTTATGGATTCTATTACTGCATGACAACCACCATTTCTCCTCAAGGGAAATTAACACTCAACTATCTTACTGTAAAACCCTCATGAAGACAATATTTTATACCTGTACCATGAGACACTAGGAACAATCAAGGAGGTGTCATGCTAGCCCAGAGGCAATGTGTAGGGGGTGCACATGCACCCCCTGAGCATGGCAGTGCACCCCCTACAAAAAGGCACCGCCGACACTGTCTGAAGCGCCTGCGGGCAGTCATTGCCACCCCACAGCCAACACTGCCGGCAGTGTCTGTGATCCCTGCTGGCCACTGCTGCCGGCAGCGGCTGTGGGTAGTCACCAACCCTTGGTCGACGCTGTGCGGGCCAGGTTGGACCCGAGCCCTGTGTCGCGCTGCACGTGGGCTGCGGCCGGCAGCCCGGGCACGCCGGGTCGGAGAGGGCAGGCGCCGAGCTAGAATTAGACACAGACATGTAACGGTTGATTTTAAGATTGTTTACTTACACCAAGATGGTCGCGGTGCAGGCTGGAAAACTTGCTTGAGTTGCAGTTACAAACAGAAAATACAAACAATCACATGGAGTTTGCTAGGCTCCACGCAGACAGAACTCCGGATGTCCAGGACAAGCGCGCCTCAAAATAGCAAACTCGTCGATACATCTTATAGAAAGTTACCGCTCGAAGACAGGAAGAGGTGGGCGGTGGATCAGGCCGCCAAACTCCTCTGAGTAACACACAGGGCTTTGATGACCCTGCCGCGCACCCAGAGTCCCCACGAGATGGATGTGGAGTCCTCTTCGGCTTGGGCAGAAACTGCTCAAGCCTCTTATACGGCTAGCAGGCCAATCGCTAGCTGCCACGTGGGAATAATTTAGCACTAGCCAATAGCGGGACACAAATTTGCATACGAAGAGTGGGAACTCCTTTGCACCGTGCATTTCTGCTGCAAAGGGAAATGCACCCTGCAAAGACAATTGCAAAGTGGCGGGAACTCTCTCCTTTGCACGCGGGTTCTCTGTGCGGCAAAACTCCACCATGCAATGAAGTTGTAAACCCACGGAGATAATTCTGGTGCCGAAGCACACACACAAAAAAATCAGACCTTTGGGTCATGACAGACGCTTGCCACCCCCGCCCCCCTGCTGCCAACAGCGCCCGCTGGCGGCATCTGCAGGAGGTCCCCCACTTGCCGCTGCCATGCTTCCGCCATGCCCCCTCAGCTGCTGGGGGCAGGCGCCATTTGCTAACCTATCTAACTACCACTCAGTAAGAACTAAACACCCCTCATCTCTCTTATAATTTTAAGCAGGATAGCTAGTGTGCATTATTATGATGTTTTATCATTTATGTGGTAAACAACATTGCATTGAAGACATAACTCTAGACCCTTCCCACAAGATCAGCCAAGATCATTTTAAAGCTAGATATAAACAATGGATACCAAATGAATGAGAATGGAGAAGGAAGGAGGATAACAAACAATGACATCTCATAGCAACACGAGCTAATTAATACCCAACGTATCATCCACCCTTGCCACATCTTGTGATTATTACTGAATGAAATGTCACCATTTCCTACTCTGTCCTGCCCACTCCTAACCACTTCTACCCCCTCACCTCCTCTACAGCTGTTTATCACTTCTCATTTCCTGTAAGTTTCCCCAGTGCCCTTAGAGCTCATCTATGCATAGCGTGTTTTTTTTCTAAATGCTACCATTGTTTTGGGTAGGGATGTGGTCAAAGTTATTTCAGTACAAGTCCTAATATGGATGCAATTTTTTCACCACATACAGACTCAAGACACCCCTTATTCAATTCAAGGCATCCCTAAAAAAAGTGTCAGCTCTTTAGTTTTGGCTCATTTATCCATAGTCAAAATAATGTTACAGCCAGGATGTCTCTGGGGGGGTTTATTTTATCTGAAGAAGTACAAGAGAAGCCAAAAGTAGTTCCTCCCAACTATACATTGGTTATGAATCTGGCAATATTAACAAGAACAGCTACATACAGCAGAGTATACACAAATATAGTCACTCTCAGATGGCAAGGTCTTGGGGCCCACAGAATCTGTCTTCAGGGTTTGAGGCAAGTTCCAGACTCCCACACCTCTGCCTTTGTTTCATACAGTTCAGGTTCAAATGTTCATATTGCCACCCATTCATCCAAGATAAGGATCTGTTGGCCAATTCAGAAGGCAGCAGGGAAATTGAGTCAGGGCCTGTGATCATGGTCTTTTCTGAGGTCATGTCATTAGTATTGGGTGCAATCACTGACCTATGCATCTCAATTCTCCTGAATCTGTGTCAATCTGCTTCTCTCGCATGCTAATCATTGCAATTCAGACTGAACTGCTTCTGGGATCAGAATATCTGAGAGGCAGAATATAGCGACACACCTAGAACTGCAAAAAGGGGTGAGGGGTATTCAGGACACCCCAGTAATAGCGCAGCTTTTCCTGTTGCAAAGAACTCAGAAAGGCCACAACAGGGCAGCAAGTTTAAGGGTATGGATTTCTTTTTGAAATCTCGGCACATCCAGATGAGCATGGACATTTGGTTCCCTGGAGACAAGTAGCAGCAGTGCACTTTGCATCACCACTCCTTGTCCCTGGGGAACGCCCATGCCACACACACTTTGGCACCAGGCAAGTTACCCCAGGTGGGGTAGGGGAGGCTTGGGCCAGCACAGGACTGGCCCCAGCATCTTTACCTAGGATCCTGGGGGCCTCCAGCGGCAGCAATTCTGCCGTGCGGAGCCTGGCCACCAGCTGGAGCATGGCTCCAGCTGGCCCAGCTCTGCTCTTGAGCAGTGCACACTGGCTGTGCAAGCACTGCTTCACTTCTCCCCACCCCCTCACCCCTTGCAGGTTTTTTTGACTCCTGAATGTCCAGGAGCAGCACACCTTTGCAGCATGGAGAACATCTAGATGTGCTGTATGTGGGGCTGCAGACGTGTTTGCAGTGCCACATACTACGCGGCTGCACTTATCTAGACGCAGCCTCTGGGTTTATCTTCCAAGTCATATAGCTGTTTGTACGCCTAATCAGTGAAAATGAAGAGATGACATTTTTTGAAGGGTGCCTTCAGTCTAAAAAGGCTGAGAACCACCAATTTAGAAAAAAAAAAAAAAGCTAAAACAGAGCGCAATAGAACAAGTGTGCATCTTCACATGCATATTAATGCACTGCAATAAACTGTGCTTCTTGCACCAGAGTGTATTGCTCCCAGGTGCGAGTTTGCACTTGTGCCCAGGATCACAGCACATTGAGCTGGGTCAGAGCAGCCTCAGCTGGCAGGGGACACAGGAGGTTACCCTGCCAGCCCAGGGCTGCTCCCCCTGGCTAAATATGCTGTGGAAGGGCTGGCAGGGACATGAGGGTGCTTCATTGTGGGGTCAGCTGGCAGGCAGCCCCCATACAGAATCATCCTCATGCCCCAGCCAGCCAGAGTCACATCTACACATGTACTGCTGCAGAGTTTTTTACCCCACAGCAGGATAGTAATTGTACATTACCCCTGCTCCAGCGTAAATTAGTTTACTCCAACCTAATAGAGGCTCATGTGTTGACCTGCAATGTTTACTGCACAGCTACTTAGGCTACTGTGCAGTAAATGACTCATGTAGACATGCCCAGAATTCCCTATTATTCAACAACAAAATAGAAAAGATCTCCAAACCTCCACAAAACTCACTGAAGTAGCTGCTCTATTTTGAAGCCTGTGGGATAAGAATTGTGAAGTTTTCTGTGAAAACCTTACACATTTCATACCAGCTTTCCCTTGGAACCTCTTATTTTGTTCATGGCTAAGCTGCATTCTGTTGAGTCACTCACACCTTCAAAATCCCCAACCACCAACATCAAAATCTATTCTGCAGTACTTCCGACACCTTCACCCCTCCAACTTGTGCAGTATCCTGTAAAGGAAGAGTGACCTGGGTATGACAAGGGTTTTTTCCACTGTACCTCTCCCACTTGAAGCTTCAAGCATTTAGGATCTAGGTGTGCGGGCTGGGAGCGATCCGAGGCTTTCAGGGGCGCACGGCAGGCTGTGGCCAGCAGCCCTGGCACGTGGGTCGGGGAATTCAGCATGGCAGACTAGAATTAGGCACGGACTTGTAGCAGTTGATTAAAGATTATTTTACTTACACCGTAGATGGTCGCGGTGCAGGCAGGAAAACTTGCTTGCGTTGCAGTTACAGATAGGAAAGAAGAAGAGCAGACAAGAGTTCTAACCGCGAACTCTGGTCCAAGGCCGGCTGAGAGCTCTAGAACCGCGAGCCCGTCGAATCAACCGGACGAAATAACCTTGAGAAGAGCTCTGGATACCACGATGAGAGTCCGAAAGGCGACTCTCCACGAAAGCGCGCAGGGAAGGGTACGTTGAGGGATCAGGCAGCGACGGGGAGAGGCTAGAGGTTGATCAGGCCCCTATATCCTTCTTAAGGCACACACTGGGTTCGTTAAGCTCCACAGCGCGCTTAGAGTTCTTCACGAGATGTGAAGTCCTCCTTCTCCTCCTCCACGAGATGGTTGTGGAGTCCTCCAATTTGGGCGGAAACTGCTCTAGCCTCTTATACGGCTAGCAAGCCAATAGCTAGCCGCCACGTGGGAATAATTTAGAAACAGCCAATAGTGGGAAACAAATTTACATATGGGTGGCAGGAACTCCTTTGCACCGGGGTTTTCTCTATGCAACTGAGAATTGCACCATGCAAAGAAAGCTCCATGTGGCGGGAAATAATTCTGCAGTGCCGAAGCACACACAAAATCATACCCTTTGGGTCGTGACACTAGGAAGTTCCAATTCAGAGGCTGTACCCCTACCTCCCATGCTTGATAGCTACTGATACCACTTTCCTCCAAGAATTGGTTCATTTCCTTTTCGAATCTGGCTAAACAGTCAGTTTCCTCCACATCTGGTGGCAATGAGTTCCACACTTTAAATTAGACACCGTGTGAAAAAGAACTTCCTTTTGTTAGTTTTAAACAAACTACCTATTAGTTTCATTTTTATGAGCTCTAGTTCCTATATTCTGAGAGAGTTAAGAATAAAGCCATACTTTCTCTTCACTATTTAGTATTTTGTAAACCCTTATCATGTGACTATTCTAAACTGAATAGACCTAGACTCTTTAGTCTCGGCATGGATGGGCCTCCATATGAGCAACTATTTATCCTTGTTGCCCTTCTCTGTACCCAACTCTGGTTCTTCTATATCTTTTTTGAGGTTTAGGAACAAGGTGTGGATGCACCATGGATTTTTAAAAGGGGCATAATGATACTTTTCCATTTTGTTTACAATTCCTTTCTTAATAATCCCTAACATTTGTTTGCCGTTGATAGCTGCTGAGCACAGAGTTGATATTTTTAAAGTGAACTGTCCACAATAACTCCCAGGTCTTTCTCCCATGTGGTAACAGCTAATGTAGAACCCATCATAGCATAGGTATAGCGTGAATTATTTTTGCCTATATACATCATTTTACACTTACCTACATTGAATTTAATTTCCCATTTAGTTGCTCAATAGTGCCAGATCTTTTTGTAGTTCCTCTGCCTTGGTCTTTAATCACCAAATAATTCTGTGTCATCTGTAAATTTGGCCACCTCGCTGCTCATTCCCCTTTCCATATAATTTATGAATATATTAAAACAGCAGCAATCCTAATACAGATTCCAGTTCAGCCCTCCTAACCACCAAGAATCCCCCCACACCCATCCAGCTGTTGCAGATTTCTCCCACCTATCTTCTTCCCCCCCCTCCCCCCTTTCCACCCAGATGGCTCTCCAACCTGCCCTGCAGCAACATGAGGAAGGATCCTTCCACTATTTTTGTGGAGTGTAAAGAAAAGGCCTTTATTCACCTCTTCAGCAGACACATCCACATGCTCCTACTGGGCTGCAGAATGAATTTCTCATTTGTGAGAACAGTTCCACATTGCTGCCCAGAGCTTGCCAGCTAAGTTCTGAGCTCTAAAAAAAAAAAAAAAAAAAAAATATATATATATATATCTGCTTCTTTGCTCTACTTTCTGCATTTCCAACAGCAGGTGTACTTTCAGAGCCCTCTGCTACTTCTCTAGTGAAATACTCCAGCTGTTGAGGGTGACACCATTAGTGTGGGTTTACTTCATCACAGGGCAGGAATCATGTGGCTCTGAATTATTTGGTTCTACTCTAGTCACAGAGTAGTACAAGTAAAAATTAGAGAACAATGCTTTTAAATCATAGCAACCATCTTTTCTTTATTTTCTGAGTCATTCATTCAGACTCCAAGCTCTCATAACCTACAAAACACCATTACAAATCAGGTTGGCCCTAACGAAGAACATTTCAAGGAACCCGTCTTTCTTTTACTTTTAAGGCACAAACCAGCCAGTGTTTATATTAGGTAAATATGCAGGAGGTATAGGAAATACCAGAAAAAAAGCAATATTTGTGCTGGTCTTTTGATCCTCATTTTCTGCGAGATCTGTGAGGTTGGTTCACAGACAGAGTATTGCCTGCTAAGTCTGATAGCCTGTCTGATGATGCAAGCACTTTTCAAATCTCCTGTACTCATGGGACTGACAGATAGACAATTATGAGGTGCTTGAAGCACAGGAACAACAGAAAGGAAATTTCTCTAGAGATCAGACTCATTAGAGACTCACAGCAGAAGTAGGTTTAAGAAATAAAAACATGTGGATGCCTTGATTCACTAGCTACTACTTTGTTAGCCTAAATCCATAACGGACATCTGCAGGCCACTTAAAAAAAAAAAAGAAATAAATTAAAAAATCTCCGGGGGGGGGGGGGGGGGGGGGGGGAGTGTGTTAATGTTCAGTCAGAAGAGGGCAGTTTCAACCCACTGAATCTGAAGCATGGATTATAAACATGCTGATTTCAATTAACATTAAAGCTATTTCAAGGTGCAAAGTACTACAATTTAAATGAAACAAGGGACATACAATCCTCCTCAGACAAGAACTCACATCTTTTTTGCATGTACCCCAATGAAAAACAATACCATGAGGCAGAAAGTATCCCAAAAGGGCCATATTAGAGGTGCTTAGCATTGAGAGCTGATAAAATCCTGCTAACTGAAGTTACAGGCAGTTTAAAAGGAAGTTATACTCATGGGACTCAGACTAGCATTCCTATTCCAAAGAAAAAGTATTTTAGAGTTTATTAATGAAAAATACATGTCAATATACAAGATGCCCCAGGTGGACATAATCTTCTAGAGATATGCAGAACCTTTGACTCAAAGCCCACATCCAGACAGTAATGAGCCTTTGGTAGATTTTTGTCCTGCATGCTGATTGCATAAGAGTGAATTTACCCAGCATATAGCTGCATTCATGAACCAGAAATAGCTCGCTCAAATTTCTTTGCACCCCATCCTTTTCAACAAAGTTCAATGGAAGCATTTTGGATTTTTCTGGATACCCATGAATTGAGGCTTAGGTGTTTTGAAGAAGCATCTTCTATCATGGTAGCCTGATCTTACTTGAAGCTACTACATACTACTGTAACATTAGTAAATCACAGAATGTTGCCCAGTCTTCACTGCTAATGGCTATTCTCACTTACAGTTCTAGCAAACCAGAAAACCTATGCTTTGCCTATGGGTTGTCCAAAAAGATTGCATCATATAAAAAGTACAGAGCCTGCAAACCAATTCAGTGCAGATTTATGTACGTTAGAGGAGAATTGTGTGTCCCTTGTTTCATCTAAATTGCAGTACAGGTATCCCCTCGATTTATGTTGTACACACGTTCCCGGAGAACAGTGCATAAATCAAATTTGCATAAAGTGAACCCACTTTACAATGTAACAAATAGGAATAGGTTCCTATGGCAGTGAGGGAGTGAGGCTGAGACTAAGGAAGGGGGGGGGGGGGGAAGGGGTGCCACTCCCAGGGCTACACAAGGCAGCAAAGCAGAGGGAACAAAGCAGCACTCACCGCAGCCCCAGCTGCAGCGGCCCTGAAAGCACCCGGTACCAGCTGCCTGCAGCCACTGGGCTGCACCATGCTCCTCCTGTCCCCACTCACCTCTGCTCCTGGGCTGCACCATGCCCTGGTGCAGGCAGCTGGTGTCGGCTGCTCCCGGGACCACTGCAGCCGGGGCTGGGGCGAGCACTGCGCCCTATGCTGCCCAGGGCTCCACTTGTCTGCACTAACCCCAGCCCG
Organism: Alligator mississippiensis; assembly: GCF_030867095.1. Taxonomy (NCBI): domain Eukaryota; kingdom Metazoa; phylum Chordata; order Crocodylia; family Alligatoridae; genus Alligator; species Alligator mississippiensis. The sequence continues at coordinate 217,344,914 of NC_081824.1, read as the reverse complement.
TGCTGGAGCGACCCAGGGAGCTTGCAACACCAGCTGCCTGCACCACGGCATGGTGCAGCCCAGGAGCTGGGGTAAGCCCAGGTGCAGGGGGACAGGCAGAACATGGTGCAGCCCAGCAGCTGCAAGCAGCTGTCGCCAACTGCTCCGAGGGGTGCTGCAGCCAGGACTGGAGTGAGTGGGGCCATGGCCCCTTCCCCTCCCCCCACAGACTTACCTGCTTGGGTGGGGAGGCATTTATGCGATCAGCATAGAAGAGTGAATTTACCTCGCATATAACGAATTATGGGTCTAAATATGCTCATCACATAAGAGCAAATTTGCATATAAAGAACACGCATAAATCAAGGGAAACTTGTACTTTGCACCTTGAAATAGCTTTAATGTTAGTTGAAATCAGCATGTTATGAACCAAACTGGGAACGATTTGCAAAATCTTGTTATTCTAATTCATTGTCATAAGACCAGAAGGGATATCTAATCCAACCTACTGCTCAAGACAGGATCATCCCTGACTAAACCATTCCAGCAAGCATTTTTATAACCTACTTTTAACGACTTTGAAGGATGGCAATTCCACAACTTCCCTAGGTAATCTGTTCCAATGCTTAACTATCCTCATAGTCCTTCCTTAATAGCCAAACTTAAAATTTCCTTCTGACATTTAAGACCATTATTCCTTGTTCCATCCCCCGTGTCAGAGAATAATTTATCACCATCCCATTTATAACCACACTTCAGGTATTTAAAAACTTATCAAATCACCCTCAGTCCTTTTCTTCTCTAGACTCAGTAAACCCATTTCTTCCAGCCATTCCTTGTGAATCATGTTTCCTAGACCTCTAATCATTGGTTCTTCACATTTTATCTATATTTTTTATTGAAGGGCAGCACTCAGAACTGGACACGGCACTGGTGAGTCCTAGAATAGAGTACTTTGCACGAGTCACAGGCTACACACATCTTAACAAAACCCGGTATGCTATTGGCTTGTTTTGCAACAAGCAAGCAGTTGATTCATATTCAGCTGTTGGGCCACTCTAACCCAAATGTCCTCTTCTGCAGTACTGCAGCCTACTAGCCAATCTATATTTGTACATGTAATTATTCCATGCTATGTAGAGGACTTTGCACTTGTTGTTTTTGAATTTCATTTGATCAACTTCAGGCCATTTTTCCAGTTAAAACAAGGTCATTCCAAATCATAATCTCCAAAGTGTCTGCTACTCTACCATGTGTGGAGTAATCTGCAAATTTGTTCCTTTACACTCAGTTCCATTCTTTAAATCATTAATAAAAATATGAAGCAGTAACAGACCCAGGACATACTCTTGGGGAACCCTACCCAGTACCACCTCCCATTAACACATTGAGCCAGCTACTCTGAGCCTGATGATCCAACCAGTTAGGTATCCACCTGAACATCACACGTACAAGAAAAAAAAATGGGAACTGTTTGTCCAATTGAGAGGGTCTATACCAAACATTTACGAACTAGTCAGGGGGGACCAGCAGGCGTTGGGAGAGTCCCTGTTCCCCTAAGCACTACCAGGAGTGACAAAAAATAATTGTCACAAGCTGGCAGAGGGTAGATTCAGGTTAGGTATCAGGAGGCGCTACTTCACAGTCAGGGCGGCTAGGATCTGGAACCAACTTCCAAGAGAAGTGGTGCTGGCTCCTACCCCGGGGGTCTTTAAGAGGAGGTTAGATGAACATCTTGCTGGGGTACTTTTTCCTGCCATGCTAGAGGGTCGGACTTGATGATCTGCTCAGGTCCCTTCTGACCCTACCAACTGTAAAACTATGTATGCTAAAGGGATTTAGGATACTACATGCACCTAGGATCTTCAAAGCCATGGATAAACAGTGACACTACAATAAGTGATCTATTGTGTTCAAAGATGATTATCATTGGCATGCACGTAAGAGGCCACAAAATGCTTTTGTACTTACCACTTCCTTTGGCAATTCAACCTCTTTGTGGTAAAGCATTTTATACTGGGTGGTGCAGGCGTGAAGGGAAGGGAAAAGACATTATATAGTAACTTGGAACCATTAACAGAGGTGAGGAAAATCCAAAGAAATTCCTCACAGGCACACTACATTTCAGCCTTTTCCTATAGAGACAGAAAAAGAAATCCCTCATTCTCTCACCTATAATGGGCAAGTCAGGTATTACTGCCTTTCTCCATTATGCTAAAGAGGGAGTGAGTAGATTTGGTCTCTTTTCTGAAAATTCTGCATAATGCAGTTTTGTAAAGCTCTATTAAGATACATATTTAAGATAATAAAAATGCGTTTCTTCTAGCATTGTTGAGGTATTTTTTTATATTTCCTAACTATTGTGGCTTTCAATTCACAGAAGCAATTTAACATTAAATTATTTTTCCTCACTGCATTATGATACTCTCTTAAAATCATTATACCATTCATGAATATTTTTTAAATAAATGCCATTGGGATTTGTCAAAGCCAATGGAAATTCTGATGTCCGTTGTGCGCAAGTGTCAGATGCTGTAGCATAATTTCTCATCATCTGCTCTATATGTATTTAGGCAATGCTGTGTCTTTCCCCATAATTGATGGAAAAGAAGCAGGATACTTGGGGAACCTGGCCTGCCTTGTGATAGGTCAACATGAAAAAAAGGGGGAGCCCAGCCTTCTTCCACACAACAGAAAAGTTTGTATAGGATTCTTTCATCACCATTTTGATACCTGTACTGTAGAACATACTGCTCATTTCTAGAATATAGTTAACTGTGGTAGAATGACACTTGTTCCAAGAGAAATGAAACAGACAAATAGGAAGTTCTTAGCAGCTCATGTAGGATATTTTAAAACATATTTAGAATAGAACTGGTCAAACTTGTCTCCAAACTCCCCCTCCCCCCCCCATTTGCTAATGTGACTTACTGATATTGAACTTTTTGATGAAAACATATTGATTTTGATGAACTCTTCCATTTGATTTCAGCAATAAAATCTATTTACCATCAACATTCCAAAAATAAAGTGAAAATTTATTTCAGCTTTTGGATACCAACTGATTTCAGTTTTGCATTTCACCCTTAGCACTTTTCTGGCCCCTTTCCCAGCTTCCTCCATGTCCATGACAAGTGTGTGTGTGTGTGTGTGGGGGGGAGGGGGGGGAATCTCTCTCAGAAAACTAGGGGGATGGGAAGGGAGGGAAGGACCACTTTTCATACTGTTACAGTAAAAAACACACACAAAGGAAATGGAGTAGGAGCTATTTCTTACACTTTCACACACTGGAGCTCATGCCTCATTTTTCCATTGGAAAGAGCACCAAAAATAAAACTCACAGAAAATCCAGAAAGCAAGAATGAAAACATTTTGTTCCCCAAACTGAAACATTTGAAGACTAAACCAGAAGTTCCACTTCAAAAACATCCCATAGAAAAATCAAAATTCTTCAGTCAGAAAATACTGAAAGGAGAATTTTTAAAAAGTTTCAGTTTTACCAACTACCATAGTTGCAACAGGAAGCACTCGAAGTCCAGGAAATGATTAGTCTTTGCATTCACATTATGTTGTTTGCTTGTATATTATCACACACTACTTTTCCCCACTGCTCTCCTCCCTCTCCCCTGTCCACCTTACTCAGCTGCACATCTAATATAAACTGAAGCAATAAAGTGTGGCGAAATGTTTAGGGCTGAGAGCCCTGCTGTCTCTATGCTCATTACCGTAGCAGTAGTTCATAGGAGACCTCTCTTTCCCAGAGCCCAATTCAGTGCTTGCTGCAGTCAATGAGTTTGTTGATTTTGTTGGACACTGAATCAGGCCTTCACTGTGAAAAATAGATAATGCAGAGTAAATGAAGTAGTAGTCACTCCACATTATCACTACCCGGTAGTGAATGAGATGAAATCTGCTGAAAAGGCAAAAACACACAGTCTTCTGGGTCCTGTTCCTGTCTCTTAATCAGAAGATCTGGGTTCAGCTCCTGCCCCCTACCACATGTTTTTCATATGACTTTGGGAAATGGTTACTCTCTCCATTGTCAGGAAAATTGACAATGATAACTAAGAATAATAATTCTCTCTCTCTGGTGCTCAGGTACTGCATCCCTAAGCACCTTGGGAAAGTCTAGAAAAAAAGGCAGAGATTCCTTACGCAGTGCAGATTGTGGGCTGTATGCAAGATTCAACATCATGCTTGCCATCAGACACCTTCAAGGTAAATAGACTGCTTCAACTTTTATCCCATCCTAATTTGCATAAAATGCACCTTTTCTACCCAGGAGAACTCATACCACTCTCCAGCTCTCCTGTGCAAATATGTAATTTCATTTCTAACTGGGAGAAATGTTGCAATCTTTGCATTCTCCTGAGGAAGGGCATGTGAACCCAAAAGCTTGCAATAAATAAAAAAAATAATATTTATTTTTTTGCAACTAAGTCTAATAAAAGATATCACCTCTACCACACTGACTGCAGTAGCCAAGGCACGGTGCTATCCCTAAAAGAAATTTGGAGTCTGAGGAAACAGACAACTGCTGCCTTTTCCACCGAGTAGCATCCACTTTGTGCGCTGAAGGAGGGAGGAGTCCAAGGAAAGGGTATGTGAGTGTCATTAACACTAACATATTCACAAGAGATAAAAATCGAGACTGTGCAGATGGTCTTTATTTTGGCTATTTTCCTGGGTTTTGAGTGCTTCACTTAATAATCTTAAATCTCTTTAAGAAATATTCAGTTTCTATGCAACACTACATGCAACCTTTATTTTGTAGTTTATGTTAAAGGCAAGAAGTGAAATATTCACTTGGAAGCGCTGATGTGCACTAAAATTCACTATTTTCATCTCTCTCAGGCCTGTTCTTCACAAGTGTTCTTTCAGCTGAGCTACATCAGTTAGGAGTATGGGGGAAGGGAAAGCCACACCTCTGAACAGCGTAGCTGTAGCTACATCTGCAAATAAGCCCTTTTGCTGACAACTTTTTTCTCTGCAAGAAGCTATTTTAAGATATAGTGGCAAAAGCAATCTTTTGCAGGTTTAAACTGCATATCTGCTGGTTGAAGAGGAAGGTTGATTGTCTGGCATGCCCTTTTAACTGTAGGGAAGACCTTACACATCAGCATGCATGAGTACATGTAGTTCACAGGCAGGGACAGGGTACACCTTTAGGGGACCCTTTGTAAAGGCTCAGTTCCAGACCACTGCTACTTACTAGACAACCAGAACATACTAAAACATAACTGTAATGTATCAAGGAACCCAAAACCCTCCATGCAACTTCTGCACTTGTTCTCAAAGAAAATAACTGCACCCTTCAAAATACTCTTCTGTATGCAAAAAGGGGAAGTCTTCTTCAAGGCAATGAACCAGCAATAATTAGCAGGGGTCCTATATGTATCTTCTTAAAAGTGTACTTCTGTACTAAATAATAGTTCCACACTAGAACTATATGTCTAAGCAAACCCCAATTTCAAAAAGAGTTTAGCTTCAGATTCCTGAATTCTCTGTAGTTGCAGGGAAAAAAGGGAGGGGAAGAAAGACACAGAAAAAAAAAATCCATGGGATAGTGTCCAACCAAATCCAAATAGATTTTGAAGAGATATTTAAGCATATTTCATTTGAGTTTTGTACCTTAAATACAGGTAACAAGCAGCGTAAAGTTACTGCCAGAAAAAGAGGTTGCACATCTACCTGGGAACCAAACCTATTAAAATTTCATCAGGTTCTAATAATCTGTAAAGGACTTTAGAAGACTTCTGGAGGAAGGGGCACTACATAAATGGAGGCACCAGCATTATAAAGTTTGTATTTGATTCAAACAAATTAGAAGCAGAATGATTTTAAGATCATAGACATAAATGCAAAATGAAAGTTTTGATACAAGAGACTTACTTAGCACACATTCAGCCGGGTCCTGAATGCTGTAGTTTTCTTCTGTTGTTTCTTCAGAAAAGCTCTCCTGGAACTTTGGTAGGGGCTTCCTCAAGAAAGGACTTAAGAATTTGGCTGATTACAGAGAATCTCTGTAGCAGTCTTTAAAATGTATTAGGAAGTATTTAACAGGGGAAGGGGGGTGGGGAAGCAGATGGAACATTACATGATACGGTGAAACACAGGAAAAGCATGCAACTGCATTGACCTAATGCTACTCTCTTAGCAATCACACCAGAGTGAAGAGAGAAACCACCTGAGTTTGTCTGAAACATCACCACTGGTGGCTAATTCCCATTAAATCATTATCAATCTCACCTGAGAAGCTGGGAGCAATGAGCAGTGGTGACTCTCTCTGGGGTGAGAAAAATCTTTTTTTTTTTTCTTTATGCACAATTTTGGAGGTGTTTATAACTGAAAGAAGTTCCCCCTTTTCTATATGCTGGGTTTTTGGTGGTAGTCATGTTGACCTAAGGACACAGGCAGGCAAGGTTCTTTGAGTAGCTGTGATATCTTTTATTAAACCAACTGAGTAGGTGGAAAAAAAGTGTTTAGCAAGCTTTTGGGTGCAATCACCCTTCTTTGGGCACAGGAAGTCTCCGCATTTCCAGGTTAGGAGTGGTGAGCGTCCTGAAACCCCATCCTGTCTGCAAGTAGAGAAGAGGAGAGTGCAGAGGTAGTACTGCAGAACCCCAAATGGATCAGGTTTAAGGAGTGGAGTACACAATGAAAGTTGATTATTATGGTAGACAGCATTATGTAGCTCTTATCATAAGTGAATAGTATAAATGTAGCCTTCAGCTCTGGGTGCTTGTTTTTGTTGTTGTATACTTTGGGACTCTGGGCTGAAGAGTGGTGTAAGCTGGTGGGGGCCAACTTTTTTTGGGCAGGCAGGCAGGCCACAAAGCAAGCCCTGCATCCTCCAAAGTGCCACTGATCCCCCTCCTTTGCCTGATCTGTTGTTCTGCTCACTCCCTGCTTTATTCTGTCTGCTTGTTTTATTGCTGTTTTCTTCTCCCTGCCCTATCTGTCACTGTGTTCTCTGTTCCATGACTGGTCTGCCATGTGCCACACACACAGGCTCCTTGCATCACTAGTCGCAAGCAGGCTGCAGGGTGGTCACCCCTGGTGTAAGCAGTGAGCGAACTTGTAACGATTTGGGATTTCTTATGTGCTCAAAGGAAGTCTACTTAAAACAAGGAAGGGGTGGAAATGGGTGAGGCAGGGTTGATGAAACAGCTCTTCCTGTCCTAATCTCAGTTGCTCTGCAAGTCAGTCAAGTCAGTGTGGTTAATCTATTCTGCACTCACCGTTGTTCTCAGTCCTTGTCCCCATTCAGTGGGGCCTAAAGTCTTCCGCTAGGAGTAGTGTTATGAAAGATATTAGTCAACTTTGCTTGTTGATCCACTAACCTCTCTCTGCCAGAGTTATGTGCGATTTTTTTTTTTTTTCGATATTGATAGTGTAGCAGCCTGGTTTTCTATGTTAAACAGAAGGAGATAAAATAGATCCTTTCAGTACTGTGGCTGAGGGACCTCTTAGCTCTGGCATGCTTCTCACTGAGAGGAGAGAGATCCTGCTACAACAGGCAAACAGTCAACTAACTTTGGCTTCAACTGGAGAAGGAAATGCTCAGCCCCTCACTGAATTTGGCTCCTAGGGTCCAGTGGTATTTAAGGTACATCTCTACACTGTCTTCTGCCTGCCTTTACATTCATGTGGCTAACTACCTGTCTCACCTCTCTCTGCTCAAAAGTACCTTAACAGGTTAGAAGCCTAGACATCTTTGAAAATCTGGCCCTTAGCAAGTCTGGAGAACATTCATCATAAAGGGCTTACCAGTGACTTGGGTCCAGTCTCTAATATACTTCCAGGGCCCAAAGCAATGAAAGGCAGAGAGAGACCTGCACAGGGTAAAGATATAACTCTTGTTGTTTCCATTCCCATACTGAAAATGAAATCTGGACAAGTCTTGTTTGCAAGTGTTCAGCTGAAAACTACAGACAGTGCCAAGGCTGTCATAAACCACATAATCCTGGGTTTTGAAGTTGTTCACAACACCACCACCCTTACTAGCCCAAAACGTAGGTGACAGGAACTCATGGATATCATGGGATAGCTGAACATGTGTACTGCCACTATTGCCCCTGGGAGGCAAACAACACACGCACCAACCACATACCCCACAATACACATCCCACACACATACACCCACACCCTGACCCCCACCATACCCCCCACATACACACCTACACACCCTACCAAACCCACAAACACCCCAAATACACCCTGTACCCCACCCACACACACATCAACATATATACCTCCCTGCCCATGCACCCACACCCCCTCATCATACCCACACACCCATCCAACAGACCCACACACCCCAGCCACACATCCACATATAGACCCCACACACAATCCCCTCCACACACACCCCTGCACACCCCATCCACAACATACCCACACAAACACCCACACTTCTCCTACACACCCACACTATAGCCACACACACACACATCCCCAACCACACCCCCCAAATACAATATACACCTTGGGCAAGGGGAGAGACTTCTATTGGCAAAGGTCAGGGGTTAGAGGCAGGACTTCTGGTCACAAGATCATGACCAGGGGGCAGGGCTACCCATTCAACCCTTGACATCTCACTAGAAGTCATTAAGCAGCCCTCCAGCTGAAATAATTGCCCACCCCTGCACTAGAAAGACAGACCCATTTAGATGAACCCTCTTTGCAAAGGCAGACCTTGTACCTGCAGAAGCAGATGTAAATACCACAGCTTTCTCTAGCTTTCTACTATACCAAGAAACCCATGCAAGATAGTGGCACCAGCACAAGGGGAGCTAAATCATCCAACAAGGTCTAGGTTATGAAGGCAAGGTCAGATGTCAGTCTGGCTCTTCACAATTACAGTGGAACAGGATGAGACACTGCAAGTTGTTTCACTCACTAACTGGACGTAACGCTGCAAGTTGCTTCGCTCGCTAGCTAATTTATGCAAGTTGTGTATTTTTGTTTGACTAAATATTTCTGGACATGCAAGCTCAGAGGCTATAATAAACCAGCAACCACAAAATTATCACGAAGGCACAGCAGTAAGCAGCATGTCTCTTCGTTGTCAGGCTTCCCTTTAGCAGAAGAAATGACAAAATGTCAGGGATCCCATCAGCACTACTGAGTTACAGGAAGTGTTTGTGGCAAGCTGATTTCCATAACCAATAAGACATTTTGCAGGGAAATGAAAATAAACTGACACATCTGTGCCTGCCTGCTGCTGCTTCTGTGGGGGCACGTTTTCTGCTTCCTTTATAAAGCAGCAGACAATTTATCCACCACCAAAAGCTGAAACCTTTTACCAGGGTAATATATGATGGTAATGGGTTGTGGGCCGTGTACATAAATACCCACAGAGGTTCAGTCTGACTGTTTGTACAACTTATGCTCTTTTCTCAAACAAACAGCACCACTGCTTTTTATGACAATTAGAGACCTGCTTGATCAGACACCATGACTATTGCCAAGGTTCAGCCTTGGGGGTCCTGAAAATTTCTAAACTCATAGTATTTTCTACAGAATCTAAGGAGCTATTTGGAACATATAGGCCAAATTGTACTTACTGTCTCCATACAGGTAAAGGAAAATAGCCTTGCAAATATGGAAGTAGAGGAAATAGGGGAGAGATTATTTCACCACAGTATTCTCCCCTTTCCTTATGACCTAGCAAAAGTGTCTCAGAGGCTTGGATCCCTGACTATCCCAGCTGTCTGTGTAGAGGCTCCCTGAAGTTATATGGCCTCCCCACAAGTCAAGGGGTTTGTTCATTGTTGAATCATTTACAGCACTGAGACTAAAGTCAAGTTTTACTTCTGTGATTTGGAACCTGCCCACTGAGGCATGTTTAAGATTCCTTTTGAGCAACAATGAAAATGATCTGCTTTTCTGGTTGCAAAGGTCATCATCAATTTCTGTAATAGTTCATCCAACCAGGGTTTTCACACCACTCTGCATACCTGTATCAACCCATCAGCAAAACTGAACATCACGTGATCTGTTCATTTGGAAAACTGTGCTGAGGTCACCAGCAAAAAGAAATGCCAAACTCTAGAACTCTTGGATCAAAGATGATACCTTTTACTAGACCAACTAAGAAATCACAAAAAAAAAAAAATTTTCTGCAAGCTTTTGGGCGCACACCCTTCCTCAGGCTCAGAGAAAATTAAAAATGGTAAAAAGTCCCCATAGGTAGAAAATGAACTTAACTTTTGCACAGAGGAAGCTGAAAGTGGAAGTCTGTTCCTCTGGGTCCATGAGAGTGTATTCCTGATTTTCTCTTTGATGTGCAAATAAGGCAGGAGCAGGAGTCCTTCCAAGTGGTATCAGATGGCAGAAAGGCAGGGAGGTATAGAAATCTTTCTTGTTGTTCAGCAATGACGTTTAAATCCAAAATTGGCTAAAATTCAGCATCTTCCATGTCAAATACATCCCTAGGTCACCAGCATGCTTTTGTGTGACAGAGGGAGGTAGCTGAGCTTGGAAGTGTCTTGGGTTTTTGGTATTTGCCAGAAAGGAGGATGAACACTTTATGTGGTGTTCTATCAAGCAGGCTGTAGGCAATATGAAAATGGAAAGGGATACTGAGGTCTCTTCCTTTAGCTCCTTATTCTCTTGCTGTCTGAGTGGTGCCTCTGAACAGAGATGGACTTACACCCAGGCACAGTGCCGGATTTAGGCTTAAACTACTTAAATTACAGCTGAGGGTCTCTCAATATGAGGGGCCTCTAAATAAGAAAAAAAAACTGGACATTTTCATTCTAATATAATAAAAATATACATATATATGGCTCCACAGTTATTATTCATATTGAGTTCATAAATTTTTGCAGAAATAACAATAATTAATCTTAAAATTTCATGAAAATCCATTTTCATAGATTTTGTGGATTATTTTTATTGTATGGGGCCTCTTAACCTAGACATAGTTTAGGACCTCAGCATGTCATAATCTGCACTACCCGGGCAATACTACTCTCTTGAGTTGTCATTAATAGAAGTGGAGGGCCAAGCCCATCAACGACGCATGCCCTCCGGAGGCTGAGGTGGAGTATGGCGACCGCCTGCAGGCAGCAACGGCAGCGGTGGAGGCGGCAGTAGTGGTGGTGGCTGGAGTGTGGTGGTGGTGAGCGTGGAGCTCCCGCAGGTGGCCACAGTAGTGTTGGTGGCAGGGGGGAGTGTTTGAGCCGACCAGCAGTTGGTGACCATCCACAGTTGCCGACAGCAGTGTTGGTAGTGGCCAGCAGCGATCGGTGACCGCCCACAGACACCATCAGCAGTGTTGGCAGTGGGGGGAGGGGTAGTGAGCAGCGACCACCTGCAGGCACCGCCAGCAGCAGCAGTGGCAGCCAATCACAGGGGGTGCACTGCCAATCTCAGGGGCTGCACGTGCACCCACATGCACCCCCTACACATCACCAGTGGCCAAGCCCATATGTCTTTGCACAAGAAAAACAGAATCTGCAGCCTAAACCTAATGGCCAGGTACAAACATTACACTTTTACTGATATAAGTCAGGGGTGGGCAATTATTTCGGGTGGAGGGCCACTTACTGAATTTTGGCAAGCCATCAAGGGCCACATGACAGGCAGCCAGGGGCAGACAAATTCTAATTTTCTAAATTTTTTAGGGGCCCCACAGGCTGGATAGAATGGCCTGGTGAGCCGCATCCGGCCCCCAGGCTGCATTTTGCCCACCCATGGATAAGTGATTGGAAACTGGTCTGCCCTGGGGAGACCGAGAAGAGGGATTGGGAAGGGGTGCCTGCAGGGCACAGCATGGAAAAAAACATCGAAATAAAGAGGGAAGCACAAGATAACTACTTACCTGTAGGAGGAACGATGCCAGAGGGATGAAGAGAAAAGCCTGCACAGTTCACAAGCCATGCCTTTATGCAATTAAAGCCGGTGGGTGATGTCACAGGGACGCACCAGCTGGCAAGGATAAAAGCAGTCACTGGCAGTTAGGCGGGGAGAGCAAGTGAGGAGGTGGAGGCTCTCCATGCCTGCAAAGGACAGAGCCGGCACGAACAGGGAACGCCCGGACGATGGGCGGCAGCTGGCGCAGCAGGGCTCCCTCGCACCGAGGGTACCAGGGTGGAGCCCCAGGAGGGGAGGAGCACTGGGGGTGACTTCCCTCTTGTACCTCCAAGGAAGTTTGGTGGCGGAGGTTCCAAACAACAGTGCAATCAGGACAGTGACCTGGAGGAACAGGCTGAGACCAACTCCGGGGAAGCAGAAGTTTTTCCACCCGGCCGCTTCCAGGTACTGGGTTAGGGAGCTGGGCTGGGAGCGGAAAGGCAAGAGAGACTCCGCAGGACCAGCATCAGGGGAGTACTGCCAAGCACAGGCAGGAGTGCGGGAAGAACCAACCGGTAGGACATCAGACAGGAAGGCCCTTTAGGGGTTCTCTTTTTTTCTTCTTTTCTTCATTTTGTTTTCTTTCCCCCTGCTTGACAGGGGAACCCATGCTGACCCCAGGAATAGAGCCAACAGGTTCAAAGGGCCTGAAACAACTAACAGACATCAGGCCTGATACAACTAATGATCCTGCCCCAAGGAGAAAAGAGGGACACAATAAGGCACAAGGAATATCCACTGAGAAGAGGTGGCTGTGTTAAGACGTGGCGCCCTGCCAGAGTTTGGCGTAAGGTTGGGGTGTAGGAGAGGTGGAGCCCCATGAACATCCCGCAAGTGGAGTGGTCATCCCTGAGGGGACCTTCAAGGCTACCCCCCCACCACTGAAGTAACATTCAAAGACGTGGCAGGCGAGTTCAGGGGCGGCCAGAGAGACAACCGAAGCCCACCTTGGGGAATCCATGAAGCCAAAGAGCGTGCGCCCTCTACAGTACAGGCCAAGGCAGCACGCATGCAGGCGTTCAAAGCCAGGCAGGTGCGTGGTCTGTACCCATAACAGAACAGAAGTTCAACACACAAAACTGGTCTATACCCGTAACAGAACAGAAGTTTGGCTGATAGACTAGTTTTTGCCACTTTTAAATCAGTCTTAGATTCACCCCCCACCAAAGAGAAAATATGTGTTCTGTTAGTTACTGTCGCAGGGCACTTAAGTGCCTGCTCCTAAAAGACCAGAAACTGCCTGGGAAGAGCCCAAAGAGCCAGACAGGAGCCCAGGTGCAGGTTGCCATGGCAGCTAGCTAATGAGGAAATTAGCCTGCACCTGCACCTGGTCATCTGGCCGGAAGGGGCAGGGCCCTGGGCCCATATAAACCCCAGGACAAGGACTAGGAGGCAGTTCTCTGCTGATGGCCAAGGGAGAAGGAGCCCTCCTGAAGCATGTGAAGGGAAGAGACCTGACTAAGTTCTGCTCTGGGTAATGTAGAGGGGCTGAGCACATCTTATGTAGCTTGTGTTATGTTATAGCCCAGGGGCTTATGTTTTGTTTGCCATTTTCTAAGACTGGTGGTTTGGGTGAGGGTAGTTGGGGAAGGAGGAGGCCTTATTGGGGGCCCATGGCAGCTGGGTACCCTGGCACCAGAGAATGGTACGGCATCTGGGGTGCACAGAGCCCTGGCGCCAGAGAAGGCACAGCATCTGGGGTGCACAGACCCCAGTGTCAGAGAGGACGCAGCACTTATCATAATGAGGCCTAGGCACGACAATGCCAGTACCATCTGCAAGGCTTGGGGCGTGGTAAAGAAGCAGTTGGAGCCACACATGTAGCCCATAAGGCTAGGGTGCCCTGAAACACCCATTGTAAAATGGGACCCACAAGGGGTCTGGGACCCCATGGGATCAAAGAGTCCAACAAACCATGTCCAAGAGGACTTAAAGGCAGCCTCCCTATTTTTATATTTGCATCAAAGACGTGGCAGGCAAGAACTGAGGGTGTCCATTGGGCCGAATTGGCATGGTCAAGGGGCCTTAGGAGATCACAGCCATCCTTAAGGACCCTGTCCCATGACAGTTACCAATCTAAACTACGCAGCTTACAGAAAACTGCATAACTTAAATCAATTCTGCTTCGTGCTTTTTGAATGTCTGTACCTAGCCACAAACTTCATTCATAGAAGAAGCCTTATTAGCTAAAGTGACTAGTCACATCAGGGATACAGAATCTGACCAATGTGAAGGAGATCTCATTTGAGTAAAATAAGGGTTGTCTGATCCTTGAATACAAGGTGCTGTCAAAGTATAAAGAGTACGTGTATTGCCTAACACTAGCCAATACACTTTCCCAGAACACGAATACACTTACGCAGTTTGGTTAACCCCACACCTCCACTTCTGATCACCTCAGCAGTTCCTGGTGTCACCTGGACTCAGAAGCAAAAGTAGTAAAATATAGAGAGCCTGAAATCCAAAGTGCCTGATAAGTTATCAAAACTCATAATCAGTGATAACCCAAAGAGACCTGAATAAATACCTGTGGGTTTGGTTGCTTACCCAAACCAAACTTGCTGAGTGTTGCTGATCTGCACCAGATCTGAGCTTTACACAGAATCTGACATTTCGGACAGGCTTTCACACTTGCCTAGATACCATCATTCTTGTCTCCTTTGATGGACATATGCAGTCCAACAAAGATTCTGCTGCTGACAAGACAAATGGCACCACCCTGATATTAATTCCAGGCAGAGATGCAAGTACCCTCTTTCTTTTTAAAAAAAACATAACTAAAGCAAAGAGCTAAACATTGCACCTGTATTCGACAAAGAAAAGCCATCTACTGAATGGCTTAAGGATCTACTAATTGATTATAGAACTCCCCCTAGGAGATTTTTGGTTAAAATCCAGCCTGGGTCAGTAGTGAGTGGATCTCTACCAGCTAATTTGGTGGTCTCTGTAAAATTAAATGGTGACCTCCACCCCATTTCTTGTGAGGAAATTTGACAAAAGCAAAGAGAATGAAGTATGGAGAATAACGTAAACTCATCTCAGGGATGGTTCTTCTGTCACAGGCTGGAGGTGGGGATGTAGCAGAAGGAGTGCTAGGGGAAAGCTTGCATTGTTGCTGCTACCTGTGCTGCACTAGTTCTGGACAGACAGCTCTTTGGCTGTGAGTCCATTCCCATTCATAAGTAATACAGTTGCAAAGGAGGAAGTTAGCTTTGCTAAAGTAGGTCTTTTCTACTCCCTGACTGTAAGAGATTTGCTTGTGTGTGCAAATGTGACAGGAAAGACCATTGGCTGGTAAACAAAGAAAGTGAAATTCTTCTTTCTTTCACTTATTTGAAGGCATTGAAATGCAGAGGAGTTACAAAGCCAGGATGACATTAGAATGTCTGAGTCATTTTTATTTACATCAATGGTAAGATCCTGGCCCTTAATTACATTAATGATAACACTCATTCTCTTCAATGGAAACAGAAGGCTGAGCTAGGTGTTCGCAGGATAGCCCAATAATAAAAAAGCAACACAAGTTAGTGAAGTATATTCTATGCTATAAATTAGTAAAATCTTCCGAATACAAGTGCTGAGAATTTATTAGTTTTAACATCCACTATAGAGATTAAACAGCCTGTTTTACTCCAGGCTTTAGGAAGCCTGCCTGGATTAAAAGAAATGCAAAAATCTAGAACTCTTGGTTCAGAGATGATACATTTTGTTAGACCAACTGAGAAACTGCAACAAAATTATCTTTTTCTGCAAACTTTCAGGCTCACAGGCCCTTCAACATGCTCATGGAAAGTTAAAGATGGTAAAGAGTTTCCATATGTAGGAAATAAACTTCAATTTTGCACAAAGGAAGCTGAAGCTGGAAATCTATCCCTCCAGGTCCCATGAAAGCCTGCAGAAAAAGATTTTTTTTTTGCAATTTCTCAGTTGGTCTAATAAAAGGTATCATTTCTGAACCAAGAGTTCTAGATTTTTGCATTTCTTTTTGTCTCAGACCAACACGGCTACCAAATACATCCCTGAAACATGGAAGATGTCCGGATTAAATCACTTTCTCTGGTTTACATCTCAAAATCCCTTGGAAGGTTGAGAGTGGAAGGCATTTTGCAGGTAGCAAATATTTACTTCCCGGTCCTAGCAACCAACTGAATTGCTTTGATCCACTCTGTGCGCTCTGTAGAGGTGGCTGCTTGCAAGAAATAGTGCACATCGTTTGCTGTGATGATTTCAAAAAGGTTACTGTCAGCTTCATGCTTCTTGGCTAAAGGGAAGAGAGCAGCAAATTATGAAAGTCTCTGGTCAGAGTTCCTGCCTTGAAACACCCTGTGGGAATTTCCTTCCTTTCTACCACAATTATTGCCTTGTGCCTTTACAAACTCAGGCTCCCCTGCTACAAACTCAAGTCCACAAATAAATGTGAGCCACCCTAAGCTAGATCTGTGGCAAGGGCAGGGTCTTTGCAAATTCAGAAAGAGCTACATGCAGGCGGTTCCATCCAGCAGGACAAGGCTACCTGCAAACCCCCCCCCCCCCCCCCCCCCCATCCCAGACCATAAGGACTCCAGGTTTCCAAGCCTCCTGCCAGCACAGCTCCCCTGGAAGCCAAGCAGCTAAAAGCCATCCTTGGACTTCATGCTATGAGGGAGCATGGGAATCGAAAGGAATGTATTGTATAGATCAGGGCTGTCCAATTTCTCTTGGGAGCCATGGGTCCCCAGCCACACCCCTCTTTCTGCTGCACTTGTGTGCAGGCAGTCTCCCCCAGCCCCACATCCTCCATCCCCTATCCTCCATCCCCTCCTCCCCCCCAACACACACATACTGCTACACCGCATATACAAGCAACCACCACTTCAGATCTCTCACTGCACTGCACACCTCAGATCTCTTATATGGGCTATGCTGTCTCACCCTCTAAGGCAGGAACAGGAAGCAAAACCTGAGGGAGGGAAAGCCTAAACACTGCAGCAGCCAGAGTGATAGGGTGAGCAGCAGCCAAGCAGGAGCCTAGGGGCCATATATTGATCCGTTATGGCTTATGAGTCAACAGTTGGACAGTCCTGGCATAAGGGATGAAGTTGTTCTTAGGAAGATTACCCATGACTATTTCCCCCCAACCTATTTTCCCTGGTTTCAGTGGAGAAGATGATGTGCAGAACAACTGCTCTCTAGTCTAACCCCTCCTACTGCAATAGTCAGGGACCAGAGTAAACTCAATTTACACAGCCCTGCAGGTTACTCCCACATAGCAGTCAAGGCTGAAATTGCCCTTGGGAGATGACAAGACATACATGTCCCTGTATATCTTTAGTGGAGTCTCCTTCACTATGGAAGAAGTCGGATAGCTGTAAAGCACTATCATCAGTAAGGCTTGCTTGTTTTGGAACCAGGACACTGTATGACTCCATCCAGACAGATGTATATGCATGTATGCTGAAAGCTGTATGCATGTATGCTGAAAGCATTGCACTGTTTGCATGGACTCCTTACCATCTGGCATGTCTTCAACTGCACTCACCACACAACCCCTCAAGTGAATTGCTCCTAGTGGATCTTCTCCCTGACAGGGATTTGGGGGGGGGGGGAAGAAGCCATCATTACTACAGTTTAAAAAACAAACATTTTTGTTTCTAAAACTGGCCAAATATACGGGACGATTGCTCTGGGGTGGAAGCAGGAATGTCTAATGAGTAAGTATGGCACAAATCTATGAAAAATGGCAGTGGGGATCCCCAACCCACACATGGTGGGACATGGGGAAATCTGTATGTAAGCCAAGGAGCTCCTTTGGAATACAGACTCTGCTAACTGGGAATTCGCCTCCTCAGTTCAACTTCATAGAAGACTGTAGAGACTTGTACAAACTGGATGGGCAGGATTGTCTGATCTCTTCAACCAATGTATCAGCTATACTCAGACAAATACAGAACCACAAAAGGTGTGAAAGAGGGTATATTTTTTGAAAGCCCTACTCTACAGAATAGCAACAGACATACTTGGCCAGGTTCTTGATCTCTAACTGGAAAGCATTTCTACAGAATGCTCCTGAAGGATGCTAGTAAAAATAGAAAGACAGTCTCACCCCAGCTGGATCATAGTAGTGCAGGTATGCAGGATCCTCTCTTAAAACAAACTTTCTCACTTTCCAGTTTTTCCTCCGATGCCCCTAAAGAAATGTTTTTAAGGGTAACTTAATATTCTTCATTTAAAAGAAAATGTATACACGCAATGGAAAATGTGAAAACAGAAGCAAAGCTAATATTTTGGTTTTAAACTACTCATTAAAGCAGGGACTTGAAACTTATTCTTCTACCTCCCTTGAAAATTCCTGATCATCTTTCTCTTTCTTACCCAATGAATATTTAAAGAAGGACAGGTTCAATGGGAAAGCATGAGAGAGACTCTCCTAAGAGTCCTTGGACCTTACAGCACAACAGTTAGGGCATACACTTGGTGTGAGACCTTAACAAAATTCTCTGCTCCAAATTAGGCAGAACGGAGATTTGCAAACAGGTCTTTTAAACCATTAGTAAGTATTATGATCCAAGGCTATTGGCTATAATGGAGTAAGACACTGTCTCTAGGAAAAAAGAAAAACCTAGCTCAGGCTCCTACGTCCAGAAGAGGGTTCACTGCTACGAATTCCCAGTCCCATAGTTAGGTATTAGCTTCCACTTAGAATTAATTGGTGGTTTTACTAGCCACAACTTTAATCTTGAACAAACAGACTTTCTAGACAGAAGTAGCAACACCTCAGCAATTATAGCTTTTCCCTGTCCACCATGTTTTACAGTGGATGATAAAGCAGACTAATAGTGGTCAAAGGCTGCCATCATCATTTCCTCTAGGTATTTCCAAATATTTTGGTTTCTCAATTAACTACTATTTATTTCAAGAAAGTTCTGACTCACTAGACCTGAGTGAACAGTGGTGTGTATGTGGAAATGAACACTCACAGAAATGAAGGGATAAATCACATGTCAATAAAAGTTACAGTTATGATCTAAACATCAATAACGAGGGAGCAGACAGCTCAGAAAAAGCTGTTTTTCTCTCTACTGCTCTGAAGAACGAACTAGAAAGTTTTCACAGACAAAAAAGAGGCACCACAACATCCAACATCTATATCTAGCAGTGTACCTCTTGGTTTTCTATAGCATGCATTGCACACTGGAAAGAACTATGTGGGCAGTTCTATGCCCCAGTGAAGTCAACAGAGTTCATTGCAACAGCAGGGCCTCAGTCTCCAAAGGAAGTGAGGTATTGCTACGAATAACTTTTGAAGCAGGAAATCAGCACTTCATGTCACTTGCATCCATGGTGGGATGGGCTAGATCAATGTGGGGGCTACCTTTTTGTCAGACGTGCCACAGATTAGTCCTGTACCCTCCCCCAATGCCATTCCAATCTAGGGCTGCCAACTCTGACTGAAGCTATTCCGGGAGATTTTTTTTTCCAACATAACATAGTGTCACTAATTGTACTGTTCAACCCATTCACGTCAAACTCTTGGACTGCTTTCAGTAGTCACCGGGAGATCGATGCTGATTCCAGTAGACTCCCGGCCAATCTGGGAGGGTTGGCAACCTACCCTTTCCCTTGCCCAATCTACTGTTATGCTCCCTGTCCTGTGCTCTCTGCCTGATCCAATGCTCAATTTTATGCTCCCCACCCTGTCTACCACTGTGCTGCCTGCCCTCTACCCCCTTCCCCCCATCAATCTGCTGCATGCCACACAAAGAGGTTTCCCTATTTGTGGCACCCATAGTCCAGGTTGGCCACCCCTGGGCTAGATAATATGACAGGTCTTTTACATATCTGGTTACAATGGTCCAGTGCTTTCTGTTATTACAAAGTCACTCCTAGAAGCACAGGTGACTTACTCTACACTAGCAACTCTACTAACTTCCACTCCTTGGACTGAAAATTGCATTATATCACAGCATGAGGCTTCCTTTGAGATGCTCCTGAGTGTTCATGCATGCATGGAGTCTGCCATATTACTCCAAGACTTAAATTTTATCTGACTCCAAAATTTTGGTTTAAATTGGTTAGTGAGGAGGAAGAACATCAATACTTCATCTCCTTTAACAAGATCTGATGTCTTTTCCATTTTTCTGCTTCATATTGTTATTGAAGAATTTTGATTTTGCCTGACTTCTCTGTTCATATCCAGCTGCTGTCGCATTCCTAAGGGTCTCAGAAAGAAAGGGTTTTACAGCAGCATAAGCAAGTTGTGCATCCTACTGCCCTTTGCAGGAGTTATCTGTTATTAGTTTCTCAGACAAGTCTGTTTTCACAAATGTCAGTCTCTACAAAAGGAACAAAATAAACCAAACCAAACCAAAATCCTCTGTCCTCTCTGGATATTAGGAGAGAAGTCACGTTCTGCTCTGGCTTCTCCTCACAGCTTACTTTCCTCTCTCTTGCTTTCTCTTCTGGGAGATTTTCAAAGCAGAATGCCCCACCACTGAAGGTCCTTAACAGGGCTAGCTACCCCTTAAGGGGACAGACTACCCTGTTACAAGTGAGTTTCAGTGTATTGCTTAAATCTAATTGGAAAGGAAAGAACATGGAGTTTTTGTCCTTGATGTATAGATGAGTGGTTATGACAATGAGCAAGTGGCTTGTCTGAGAACATACAAAAAATCATGATAGAGCTGGGACTTTATTCCAGTTTAGGAGGCAATGTAGTTGAATGGATAAGGCCACTGTGCTGGAGTCTTGAGACCTGGGGTCTATTTCCAGTTGTCCTAGTGACCAGATGCAGCTCTTTATTTTGTATTTTGCCTTGTCTATTTAAACTCAAAACTATTTGGTGCAGGAAGTATCCATCATTATCTGTATGTGCAGTACCAAGCACCATGAGGCCTTTATCTTGAGTAGGGCTACCACCAGTCATTACTATAGTACAGTCAAGTATAACAGAGATCAGTTTAATTCTGACTTCTCAAGAAACTCCAGGATAACATTTATTCTCATATTTCAGTAATGTTATTCCTGTAATAAAATAGCAGTGCAAGTGAAATACCAACCTGCTTTAGTAAACATCCCTGTTTAACCACTATGCCCCTGAACTCTTCCTTCAGGACCACATCCTCATCACTGGAATTCCCTTCACAGAAGAACCCGCTGTCTGGCTGTGTGAACACAACAAAAAAGAAAATATTCAGAAACGACACTGCTGGCACCTGGTTCTATACTTAAAGGAATTCAGTTTGTGCTTGGGATTTAGTTCTTTGTTACCTATGATAAAAGTCTTGGGACCAAATTAGCCAGTCCACTCAAAAGATCTCCCCAAAAAAGCCAAGAAACTCTGCATTTCTACTAGCTGTTCTCATGGAACCATCCCACTGAAGGATGGCAGTTCATGGAAAGCCCATGTCTCAGGAGACATAGAGCATGCTGGAGTATTGGTATGGTATCAGCATTTCCATACTGTTCCTGTTGACCCCCTTCAGTATCAAGAGGGGAATATATGGAAGCTAAGTACAACACAGCCAGTATCTATAGGCTTGAGGAGGAAGGATATCAGCGAGAGCCACCATCCAATGCTTTGTCTGACCAGCCAGGCCTATCATTTCAACAACACATACCACAAGCTTCCAGAGAGCAGAACAGAGCAGGAAATGCTGTTTCTTATGCTTCACCTCTTCTTGCCCCATAGAAGTGATCTATGGTTCCTAAATTGGTTAATATCCTACACTTTCTCTGGGGTTTTTAAGTGAGAATGGAATTGAGATTTCTCAAGACTCCTTGTGCATTTCTAGACTCCTTTTGCAAGAATCCCACAACCAGATTGGTATGATGCAATTTATTGAAACACTGCAGAGTTCAAAATATGCAAATACAGCTACATGGTTTATGGAAAATTATTATGCTTTCTGTAAGGCTGAGTTCACTAGTGACAGGGCATGACGCTTTCTTCATGCTTTCTTGATGCAATTATGGCATGCATTAGAACTAGTACAAAGCTGGAACAGAACAGAGCACCGTGCTCTAGGAAGAAGGAATATGATTGCTAATCTTGCTAAAGGCAAGGCACAAGTTCTCTGCTTTAATTTCACCAGAAGTACAACCTCCCTCCCTCACAGGTGTTTTATGAATATAAATAAAGGAGCCAAATCTGCACTGCTTACTCATACCAAAAATCATATTGAAGTCCAGCTGTCCCCAATAGGTATATTCCGTGTAATTAGAAATTATTTTTAAAAGTTTAATTATTTAATTGAATAAATGCCACTGCATAAGTCTGACATCTTTAAATAGTATTTTAACTCTGTGAGTGATATTTTCATGTTCTTTATGTAACTGCAGTCTTGAAGCATAATCATGAATTCCTCCTGTAAAACACTGGTTACTTATCTGACTAATAGTCTGAACTATATCAGGCAGGAACAAAACAAAATGTTAAAGAAAGCAGCTTTCCTTTGTCTGGGAATGGTTTGGGGTGACCTACTCCACTTGTGTGCTACATCACATCTCAGCCTTCCCTGACCAAAAAATAGAAAAAGAATGGTTTCGAACACATCTTTCCAACAAGAACTGCAGAACAAGCCTAGCCACCTTCATTGAACTGCTCAGCTCACTGTTTAGTTGATGACTCGTGACTTCCAGTATCAGCAGTACTGCTAATTTCCTGATGTGTAGTAGTCAGATCACAGGGCAAGCTTACAGAGTTGGGTCCTTTTTAAAACTTTAACCTATGCCAGTCTCTTTTGAAAGTCACTTAGGCCCCTAAAGTATGTTAAAGCAGTGGCATGATTGAGACTGGAGGAATGTTTTGCCCATTCCAGATGTGCATAGCAAGATGCACAGTGGTTGGAATGGGGCAAAACATTCCTACTGCATCACTGTGGAGCTGCCCCCAGCCAGATCATGTGGATCAAGCAGTTCTGTCCCAGACCCAGAGATGTCCCCCGCTGGTTCCAGAACCATGGCTGTCCAATGCTGGTTGTTGCACCAGGCCTCAAAAGCCCCAGGTCCAACTGGAGACCCCAGATTGTCTGGGACCAGTTGAAAACCTGGGGCTGTCTGGGACATGTTTAACAATCAGCTGATTGCCAACCCAGCCCTGGTACAATTCTGCTGCACACACAGTTTTTAAAGCCCAGGGACTCCAGAATCAATATGCTTCTCCCCCATCCTGGGGTCTCCATGCCCCACAGCATCTAAACACCCTGACAACATGGAATTTTAAAGAGCCTTGCTCTGCAGTTCTTGTGGTTCTCCCAACAAGGGAATCTTGCAACCCTCTCCCCCAGCAGGCCATTTTTTGGCAGTGGGACCAGGGCTCCAGTTCTGATGCCAGTCCCCATGCCAGCATCAGCATAAGAGTACTACACATTCAATTTATGGTGCCATGCATATAAGCCACAAAGATGTTCCACATATTGTGGCTGGTTTGCCACTTTATGATGCTATATATCACCTGAACATGTATCACCATTGTTATTTATGGTGTGATTAACACATTTATCATGCCATAATTGTATTGTGTTTCAGGAGCCTTGGAGAGACACTGAATGTGGAATTCCATGTCTACACAATCCCTATTCTAGGACTTGAGAAACCTTCTGTGAGACCAGAAAGCAGGAAGTCAAAGTTCAAGCACTTCAGAAGACAGAAGAACAGCACACAACACTTACAAAGTAATAATAGGCATCAGGAAGATCCAGAAAGGGAGTGTCTGACAATCCTTCAGCAGCAGCTTTGGAAGTGTCCCCAGCAGGGTGCAGGTAGCCTTCATTTAACAGGGAAGAGGCCAGCATGAGACCCTCTTTGCGATTTCGGATCGAGTTGCTTGATACCAGCCAGTCAATCACAGATGTGCCTAGTAACAAGATAACAAACAGAGGAATGTATTAATGAAGTAATTAGCCAAGATAATAACCATTAGAAAGCCCTATTAAATATACAGAGACATTCATGAATTTCTCAAAGGACATTTTAAATGACAAATAGGATAGGCTAATCTGGGTAGGCAGCCAGGTTTTTCTCTTAGTAAGTGGTGGCTTTGCTGACTCACTGGAGGAAAGAGTAGTTCATTAACTGCACTGAAAAAGCTGAAAGGTTGCAGTTTTCAGAGGATTCAAGGTTAGACATTAATGCCTTCAGTGGGCACATCTATTCGTTCATTAATGCGCCTTAGATACTGCACATTTTGTTTAGTACTTGCTTAATAAACACTAACTAAATGCACAATAACTAGAGTTATTACGCAGCAGTGCCATTGTAGAGTTATTTTATGGCACTGTGCATTAGCCTAATAATATTGTGCAGTAGGCTATTAGCATGGTTTTTAACAGCCACACTACTGCACAGTTTTATTAGGCTAATGTGCAGTAAGTGTCTTGTGTAGACACTCCTAGTAGCTCTAAGAACAGCCAAATGTGAGAAAAGAGAGACTTTGAGGTTTCTTATTAATTCATTACCCCACAAAGAGGGAGAGGTTTTTTGACCCTTCCAGCACCAAACTGAAACTGAACAGGAACACAGCCTGCTCACAGAAACCCTGAAGCAATACTTCAAAAACATTTCAGTTACCATTAGAATTTCCTTGACAATCCAGCAGTTTTTCAAAACTCATTAAATCTGTTCCCCTGTTTCATATCACATTGGAATAGGGCACAGTGGGCATGTCTACAGGTTCATTAATGCACTGTAGTTATTGTGCATTAAGTTTAGTATTTGGTTAACTAACTAACTAGTGCATAGCTGTTTAGAGACGCTTACTACACTGTAGAGCTGTGTGAAATTTTGCCAGCTGTTTCATTTTGACGCTGTTTCGACTCGTTTTGAGCTTGAAACAGTGAAATTGAAATGAAACAGAAGGCTTCGAAACAGCCTCGAAACTAAACAAGGCCAGTCGAAACGTTTTGAAAGTTTCAAAACGTTTTGAGTTTCGAAGCAGCAAAATGTTGAAACAGCGTCAAAACTTCGAAACTGTTTTGACAAAACAAAACAGAACAGTGCTTTCTAAATGAAACTAAACTCATAGTCGGACCTGAACAGATCATCTAGCCTGACCCCCTGCCATAGGCAGGAATGAATGCTGGGTTCACAAGACCCCAGACAGGTGATCATCCAACCTCCTCTTGAATTTGACCAAGGTAGGGGTGAGGACCACTTCCCTAGGAAGTTGGTTCCAGATTTTGGCCACCCTAACTGTAAAATATTGCCTTCTAATCTCTAACCTAAACCTATTCTCCATCAGCTTATTACCATTGTTTTTTGTCACCCCAGATGCTGCTGGGGAGAAAAGGGCTCTGCCTATTTGCAGTTGATCTCCCCTGATGAGCTTGTAGGCAGCCACTAGGTCTCCCCTCAGCCTCCTCTTGCTGATGCTGAACAGGTTCAGGTCCTTCAGTCTCTCCTCATAGGACCGAGCCCTGGGGTACCCCACTGCTCACATCTCACCAGGTTGAGTACAACCCGTCCACCACTACTCTGGGTGCGCCCCATCAGCCAATATTTTACCCAACCAACTGTGCAGGCATCTATGCCAGAGTCACTTAATTTATTGATGAGGATGGGGTGAGAGACAGTGTCAAAGGCCTTCTTAAAGTCTAGAAAGACTACGTCTACAGCGACACCATCATCTCGAAACAAAACACTGTTCCATTGAAACGTCGAAACATAAGTCAAAGTGAAATGGTGCTGTTTCGCACAGCCCTACTACACAGTAGTGTATTAGCATGGTTTTTGCCTGGCACGTTACTGCTCAGTGTTATTAGGCTACTGTGCAGTTAGCACCTCATGTAGATGTGCCCAGTCTCTTCTATCCTGACTAACCCTCTACCTGGCCCAGGGCAGATGTTTCTGAATAGTCTTCAACAGTAACACGCTCTCTACTGACTGAGAAAGCTTGTGCCAGCTTTTCCTTTCAAACTTTTATGTGGGTCACCTTGGCCCTACAAAGCCTCAAGGGTGTTTTGCTGTACATTGGTACTGTCAAGACCTGAGCCCTGCTGTACTATTCTTACACAGAGCACTTTACCTGCAAAACAGTGATTGAACACTTTTTTGTCTTTTTCCAGCTTCAGTTCTTTTACTCCTTTTTCTGGATCCTTCATTGAAAGATACAGAGCACTGTGCACAAAAAGAGGCATAAGACTTGTTAGGAGATGGACAGCTCTACCCATCTGGCACAATAATACAATCATAGAATCATAAAAAACGAGGGACCTAAGGAAGTCATCTAGTCTAACACCCTGCTCAAAGCAGGACCATCTCCAACTAGATCATCCCAGCCAAGGCTTGTCTAGCTGGGTCTTAAAAACCCCAAAAACTTTGTTCTACAGTTCCCCATACTTTTGTTTTAGCCATCTTAAGAGAATGTCATCACCAGCGTGAAGAACCTGAAGGCCACCAAGTAACACTTTAAATGGTCCTCTCAATGCAACTGCAGGACTTAGTTGAAAAGCAAATAAGTCATGTGACTACATGGAGCTAGATACATTGGGAGGTCTCACCAGGTCCTAGTCTGATTCTTTTACTACCTCTAGACACTGGACCATGGTGAAAGTACATGAGGCCCACTGGTTCTGCTTTGGCAAGGGAACAAGAAGGAGCATCTGTAGCATGAAGGGAGAGATGCCATATTACAAGAACTTTAGCAGAACTCCTACCTGCCAGTTCCTAACTCAATTAAGTTCCTCTTACAACTTCTCCCTGTGCTATTTGAGAACTGGTAGACCAAGACCTTTATGCTCACTTCTCTTCAACATGATCATGCTTTAGGAGGTGCCACAGTAGTCCCAGCATTTCATGCCCTGAATTTCCTTCCTCTACAGTGACTTATTGCTTAATTGTTACAGTTCCACTTCCACTGTTTGAAGACCCAGTACAACTGGCAAACAAAACTGAATCCTCTGGGCCAAGTCCTGAGTCATTAATCGATCCTTTGTCAGGTAGACCTCATTAATTATTCTATGTGTACTTTTCCCAGCCCACTGCCAATTTGTTGGCAATACCTAGCTATCAACTCCCATTTTTTTAGATAAAAACTTGAGCTCCTTTAATATCAAGAAGAGTTTACCACTGACTTAGAGGCCAGGATTTCACTCTTAAATTGAAATCTGTTTGGGTTAGGAATTCTCATTCATTGTGTCTGGTACAATGGGTCTCTGGCCTTGTTCAGGCTGCTAGGTGTTATATGACGTCAATGATAGTAATAAAGCTGTTTACAAAATTACTATTTTAATAGGCGGGGGGGGGACTTATGCCTATAAAGGACACCGGCATTTGACCATGTTAAATACTTAGGCTTTGCTAAACTGATACTTACAGAGGCATGGCAGACATGTCTGCATTCCCCTTCTAGTCTGAATAGTGACTTGAACGTTTATGAAATTCAATTTTACTTTATTTGAAGCATCCAAACTAGAGCTGCTTGCAAGACATACAGTTGCTTGGAAATGCATTAGCAGTGCTTTATATATCCAATTTATTTATATTTCAGTGGCTGCAGTACTGATGTTTATTTGCTATTATTATAAAGAAATTCCCAATTCATATTTAAGTCATGTTATAGATTTAAAAAAAAAAATAAAAACCAATTTTGAAAGGATATACAATCACTGTTACTGATGCATTTTGCTGCACAAATTAAATGTAGTCATCAGAGTTGCAGAAGGGGAACACGGACCTGCCAGCAAGAGAATGAATCCCTTCTACAAGCTGGAGAATTCAGTCTGATGTTACATGATCTGGTACAACTCTCTATTTCCTATAGGTGAAAAGA
Organism: Alligator mississippiensis; assembly: GCF_030867095.1. Lineage (NCBI taxonomy): Eukaryota > Metazoa > Chordata > Crocodylia > Alligatoridae > Alligator > Alligator mississippiensis. The sequence goes on along the minus strand of NC_081824.1, from coordinate 217,317,328 downwards.
GACTATGAAAGAGAGACATTAACACAAACCTCAGATTGATGGTTTCAGGCAGTTTTATGGACCTTCTGGTGGACTTTCTGGCAAACTTTTGGCCTCCCTCAATGCACTGAATAGCCTTCTTTATGTCACGTACCCAGGCATCTCTCTCCTCAAGGTAGGCAGCTTGGAAAAAATGTTCTTGTTTGGCTGTGGCGAGCTTGAAGACAAACTATAAAAACAACAATGACTTGTAAAGGTGTCATTGCTAAGTGACAAAGAGGAAAGCCTTGGCAGTGCAATTAAAGCATCTTACTCAGGTTCTGAAAGTGTGAGTTAGCCATGCTCTGGACTCATGCCAAAGGCTGGCCCAGCTGTAAATGGATACATACTCCTTCAGGCTAGGGAGTCAAAGAAGGCTGGTTGTGATGATAGCTACATCACCCCTTTCTGTGCTATTACATACAGAATCTGGATGTCTTAACTGTACTAGCCCTCTGGGAGGGACTAAATATAGCATCCCACAACCCCCCTTAAACCAATGGAACACTTCTTGAAATTTGTGCAATCAGAACAAACACACTTTCTTGCAGCACTTTTCTGTGTCTCTTAATTCCCACCATACTTTCAGAAACACCCACAGAATTATCTGTAGCATCAATTGAGTGGGATAGGCGAGTGTTTCTTATCTGTGCAAGTGAGTGTAGTCCAGCAAAGTTATCAGCTGCTACACATTAAGCTGATTCAATCAGAAAACAGAAGTTTGGTTGTGTTAGCACCGAGCCAGTTGGAATTAGGCAAAGAATGAAACCATGTAAAGTAAACTCAGAGCTGTCCCAAAGTTTGGAATACAGGTGCAAAGATTTTGCATTTTGAGAGATAAATGTATTTTGGTCCAGATAACGAACGCTTTATTGGTTCATATTGGTAAGCAGCTACTTAGACAATTTCAGTGGGCCTTTTCTTAAGAGTAAGGAATTTACAATATGGCCGTTTCTTATTTATTGAGCATTTTAATAGGTCAGATCTTAAGACAGAATTCCCTTCAAGAACTTGTCTACAAGGCTGCAGCAAAATCATGCTGGCTTAGATGTCAAGACCTGGTGCAAAGCCTGCTATACGCAGTGGCATTCCTTCCATCTACTTCAATGGGCTTTAGATTTGACTTTACATATCACATGACACTTAGTATGTGATGCCCCAAATCCTGAAGCCCTTTTTCCCCTCTTGTCCCTAAGGGAAGGCCCCAGTGACTGGGATGGAACTGTGCCTGAGAAAGAACTGGGACAAAAACTGAAGTAAAAAACCTCAGGAGATGGACCAACAAAGTGTTAGGATGTGCGATTCTTGAGCTATTCATGCAGTCAGAAATCACATTTTCCCAATTTAGTAAGCACATCACATGGATTTGATCTGCTATATGGATTTCATTTGCCTTCACCAAGAGTCTAATCTAAAGCTTACTGTAGGCAGTGGAAAGTTTCCCATTGACTTCTGTAGCCTTTGACCAGGTCCTGAATGAACCCCTCCTTCTTCAAGCTGGCATGTCCCTGCACACTTTGAAACCAGATGAGAACCCTCACTCGTTCTGAGCTGCCTAATTCATTAGCTCCTCCTTCATGTTTGGTAAAGCAGAGGGACGCTGAAATTTGTTATGCGTTGTCACACGGTTGATTAACTGCTAACTATAGACCCTTCTCAGTTCCAAAGAAAATGCCTGTAACACTCTTGCAGTTCTGTTTGAGTGACAGCCGTAGCCTGAACTTGATTCGATCCGAGTTTCAAGTTGCATCATGGGATTTTTTTTATCGTCTGCCTGAGTTTCAGCTGAATGCCTCATAAGGAAAATGTTTCTAGGACTGCACTGCAGCATCTGCACAAGCTACCCTTGTGAGTCATAACTCACTCCTGCAATTCTTCCTGGTAGAGAAAGGGGAGCCAAGCCAATAGAGACCTGTTAGTGGCTAATGCAAGAACACAGATTCCAAACAGCAGAACTAAATATTAAAATGCCAACTATGTGATAATCCATTATTCTCTCCCCTGTCTGATATTTATTAATTTATTTAGACTTTTTACATTTCTCCCATCCTGCAACCTAGTCATTAACTAATTGATTTTCAGGCTTTACTCTCTCTAATGTTTGAAAAACCAGTGGTCCAACTATGGCTAATAACAAATTCTACCTGTCACTCATCCATAATACATGAATGTGAAGCAAATAAATGCAGGATATACAGAAAGGTGAAAAATTATGACAAGGCTTCTCATGGATAGTCGAATCAGACTTTGGTCTCCTTTCTATTTAAGGCAGCTGATGAGGCATCTATTTCCCTTTAGCAATGATAAATTTATCATACCCCTGCTTTTGAAAAAAGCACCACTGAATATTTTGTGACCACATTTATTAAAAGAGATGACATCTCCAGCAGCAAAGTGGAACTAACAAATTATGGCTTAACACAACCTCAGTAGAGATTCAGATGCATGAAAACCACAAAGGTAAAAATACTAGCATCACATCTTGAAACATTCTGTGTTTTCCTTGAAAGTCTGCCATCCAAATACTGAGCAGGCTCAATTCTGTTTACCTATTATGTGGCATCATCGTCATCAGCATCAGCAACAAAAATCACAGCTAAATACTACATGACCAATGGCCTTTTAACATTGTTGTGCCCAAAGGCATATTATTAAGTACTTTGTCAGCCATCTCTTGGCATTCAACAGCTGTAAAAAATACTTACCATCCTTTTACCAAAATCCTGACATGGGCAAGTAAGAGAACTTCCTTTTAGAGGGATCATTCCTTTGGGACTGTTGTCAATCTTCTTCTTATAAAATTCAATTCCATCTTCTAGTAGTACTACCCACATTGGCTTCCAGGTATTAAACATGCTACCCTGCATGAGATCAAAAAAATCAATGATGCATTTCATTCATTAAAGATTTGACCTTCCAGAAGTAGGCACTTATATAAGACTGTAAAAACATTTATTTTTTTCTCTTTCTACAGCCATTTCCATCTACTTGTTATCCCACTAATTTGTTTCTTCAGAATTACATCATATATATTTCTCTGTCAATTAGTCTTTCTTAAGATGCTGTATGTGGAAATACCTAGACATTTTGAATATTATTTGAAATTGAGCATCTAAACTGAACATCTACCACCATGTTTAGGTGGCAGATCCAAACAATAGAGATACTGAAGTCAGTGACAGTTAAGAGTGTTCAGCACGTCACAAACCCTATAGAGATAGACTTTCAGGGATTCTGTAAATCCACAATTCCCAATACTGCTGATGGGAGGCACAGCCATTCAACATCTCTGAAAAATCCAGTTCCTGTATATTGATTTAGGTGCTAGCATTAAGTCATCCAAGGTTGAAAATGTAGGCACTATCATTTTCATTGAAACAGATATAAAATATTCATATTCATATTGCTTAATTTTTGCATAATGTTGCCATTTTGTTTTACCTAAAAGCCCATGAAAAAGACATTACCATCCAAACATGTTAAGAATGATAGAGGGCTAGAAGGGTCAAGTATTTGCCCAGCCTGAAAAGGTATATTTGCCTTTTAAATTTAGCTTACAAAGCTCTTCTTCCAATTACTAAGGTACAAGCACTAGATGTGGTTTGATAATTGACATTTGGGAATACATCCTGTACACAGTGAAATCCATGGCACATGGCACCTGTCATTGACTTCAGAGGTGCAAGATCAGGTGATATCTAGCAATTATGGTAGACCCTAAAATTTCTCAGGCACCTATCACACCATCACATTGGCAGGATGGGTTGTGTAGCATAATCTACTTGCCAAATTTTCAAAATTGGCTACTAAGTGCAGATGCCTGAGTCTCTGTGAAGCATAAAAGGATGATTTTCAGGAGGGCTGTGCATTCTTTTGAAAAGCCAAAGACAAACACCCAACAACTAAGCGCACTAAATCAGAGGCCACTCTGGAAAATGCTAGCTTTAGTCTCCTTGATGATGAGAGTGTAACTTGCTGCATGTAGTACAGCCATGGAGGCACTGACAGAAGTGGCATTTGTCATGCAATTGGCCCCCTGAAAAGACTCTACAGCTGTGCCCTGATAGAAGTACATGGCTGCAGAGCACTTTAAAAGTACCTGATCACGTGGCAGATTAACCCTTATCTTATGAGGGTTCAGATGAAAGTGCTCCAAAGAAGCATGCATTTACTAACTCGTCAGTCCCTGTACGTGATCAGAGCTGGGCTAATGAAGCCCAGCCCCACCCCTGGTGCTATCTGCGGGATGTGGGAGAGAAGGAAGGGGAGTGAGCTACAGGCTGGTGTTTTCCCAATCTGAGGGCGGGGGTGGATTGAAGCACCCCCACCTTGTAACCACCACCCCCTCCAGCCCACTTCTCCTCCAGCTCAAGCTGGGCAAACCCCAGCCCTGAGCTCACTCCCTTTCCTTCTCCCCCCTCCCATCCTGCAGATGCATAGGAGGTGGGGGCAGCAGGTGGGCACAGCTAGGGGAGAGAGACTACAGGCAAGCAACCTCTTTCTGCTCAATCAGTTCCTAAGTGGAGCTTGATCCTACCCTCCCCTCCTCAACCAAACATCAAATGTCTGTTGGGTTGAGGGGGCTGCTCTAACTCATGTCACTTTCTGTAAAGTGCCATGAGTGAGAGCGCTCAATTCACTACCACAGACAGACGCCAGTACAGAGATCTCACCTGTATCAGGCAGTCCCTCAGTGCACACTCTTACCTTCTTTGTGCTGCCAAATGAGCAGACTGAGGCAAGGAGTCCCAGCTGCTCTCACAAAGTGGTTTGTTTCACTTCATTACGCCTGACAGCTGCATGCTGTGCTGCCACATTTAAATGCCATGTGTCAGTGACAGCTGATTGGGCAGGAAATTCTTTAGGATTCTTTTTTAAACAAGGCATTCAGAGGATATCTTCTCCATCCCATTTTGCTCTTCCCCTTAAAAAAGCTTTTTTTCTGAATCAAACCTGAAGTTCTAGAGTGGGGGAAGAACTAGTTATGGAACTTCCTGTACCTACTGACAACAGGGATTGCTTCCTCATGTGGTCATTTGAAGTGGTATGTTCCTGGAACTGGAAACCATTATTCAAAAATGTAAATTCCCATGTAAATGGCTAGCTATAATACAGGATATAAAGCATTCATAAAAATTGAAAAGAGCTACCCCAAAAATACCCCACAGAGCTACTCCAAAAATAAGCAAAGCACATACCACATCCTGGCTTGACTTAGAAATAATGAAGAATAGTTTACAAGATTATCTGCTGACTGAAATTTAAGGGGAGGGAGGGGAGTCAAATTAGGGTACAGAGCCAAGAACACTGACTTTTTGTGGCCTATGTTCACTCTTATATCTTGGATCAATACAGCACCATTTCCTGCTCTTTTGCATATACCTAAAGAGCCATAACACTCCTGAGGGCCACATATGGCTATGCTTTACCCACATAAAACATTTGCAAAACAAGCCGTTTAGCATGAAGAAGAATGACAGGCTCTACTCCATCATCAGGAAACCCAGAGGAATCCAAAAACTCCATGCCTAGGACTACCTAGCTAAAAAAAGCAGGCAAGATTTGGCTCAACATCTCTTGATATCTGAAGGAGATTCTTTCAGTTAGCCCAAGAGCATAGCCAAGATGGATGTTCCCCAAATATCTTTGTAGGACAGCTAACAGCATAGGCAGAGGGAGAAAAATTATTTTTGGGGGGTATTGAGTGCACGCATGCATGCGTGCACACACTATCCACCCCCGCACAGCAGGGGAAGGGCCATGGCAGATCAAGGACCCTGCAGTGAGGGAGGGAGTGGGGCAGAGACAGGGACAGGGGCTGGAGTGAATAGGGCCCTGGGGCTAGGGTGGGTAGTGAGAGGGTTGGAGCCTGGGCAGCTCATCCAGGAGCTCAGTGGAGCTCCCACCACTGTGCGCACCTCTGGGGAGGCCCAGGGGGCATGTGCTCCCCCTCACTCCAACCTGTGCATGGGGCAGAGGTGGGCTGCTGGTATGTGCTGGGCTCTGGGCTCCACTGCTGCTACCTCTGGAGCTCCATGATGCCATGTGCATCCCACAGCTGGGTGGGCAGGGGACATGGCACAGCCCAACAGTGGCATGCACAGCTCTGGAGGCTGCAGCACCATGGCACAGAGCCCAGTGCACAAAAGCACCTTACCTCTGTCCCGTGCATAGATCAGGGGGCACATGCCCCCTGGACCTCCCCCAAGGTGTGCACAGAGGTGGGAGCCCTGCTGCATGCTCAGACAAGCCTCCCAGGCTCTGAGCATCCCGTGACCCAGCCCAGCTTGGGCCCCATTCACCCCAACCCCTGTCCCTGCCTTTGCCCCACTCCCACCCTCACTGCAGGGGCCTCAATCTGCCCCTCCCCCCCACAAACCCCTTTCACTTCACAGAGTAGACTGATACTTGCCTGCTGGTGCTGGGCAGTGATTCACATGTGGGGCTGTGATCCTGGCTGCATGCATGCCCCTCCCCACTTCTGCTGCAGCTGCCCAAAGCCAAGCTGCCCTGAAGTCCTACCTGCTGCCCTACATTTGTGGGGGGCTAAGCCCTGTTAGCCCTGGCCTTCTGCCACCTGTGGCTAACAGCTTTAAGAACACTTTACTTAGCAGCTGCCTATAACTTCCCTACAATTGAACTTCTCCTTTCTTTTACATTGATACTACTGCATTACTAGAAAATGAAGAATTCCCCTGTGCTTACATGGCAGAACTTTACAATATAAATCCTATCAAACAAAGACATCAGACCAGACCTTCAGTGGGCATTAATAATTATCAAAGTCAACCAAACCAGCCTGAGATAACAAACGTGTCCATAGCCTCTAAAAAGCAGAGCGGAGAAGGGTAGTAGAGAATGGTCTGCATGCTTTGTATTCAGTTTTGGCTATGAAACCTGCTCGTTTTCCTTTGAAGAGGCAGATGTTTATATTCATTCTGTATTGAAAAGCCTCAAACTAAAAAAATCTTGGGTGGGTGTCAGAGTTTAGATAGCTAATCTGTGCTTCTTGCCTCAAAGTTTTATGAGGACTAAGCTTAAGACTCCATCAACTTAAGATCTTCAGTTGTGGACTTTTGGTAGTCCCTTTGTCATGTCATTGATACCTAAATAGGACACAGGTAAGTCCTATTTATTTACTTCAGGAGCTGTCTCTGGCTGCAATCTCTGTCTCTCTGAAGCAACACTGTCACCCAGTACCATAGTAAGGGTCATTTATTAAGAAAACGGAGAATTCTCAGGGGCTGCTCTAGCATGCAACCCATTTCCCAGCATCTCAAACTTCCATACGTGTCTGCAGAAGATGTAAGGGTTACAAAGCAACAATGTGCCAAAGAATGCCATCAGAAGTTACATTTTTCATGTGATGAGGTCCCCCAAAAGCACTCTCCAGCTGTAACATAAAAAATATACACAGCTGGAGAGTGCTTTTAAAATAACTAATTGTGTGAAAATGTAACCCTCATCTGATGTGTTATCAAATGGGCACTCTAAGGCAGAGCACCATAGGGAAGATGTGTATAGATTCCCTGCAAGGGTTATTTTTGGCTGATTCCAGCCACATTCCATGTAGTTTTGCAGGCTGGGCTGGTGCTTGCACAGGTAAGCACCAGCACCGCCCAGCTCCTGGGGCTGTCACAGGGAGAAGACAAAAAGCCTCCATCTCCTCCCTTTGCAATGGTGGAGAGAGTGGGGTGAGGGGGAAGGGAGCTCCCCTACCATGCATGCCCCGCCAGCTACCCCTGCTGGGGTCTTAGGTAGAGCTGAGCCAAGTGACAGAGGCTGCTCCAACTAGAGTTAGGGCAGGGGGGGAGGGAAATGGAGACCCCCTGCCCCACAGGCCCAGCCTAGCTACCCCTGCTGAGGTCTTGGGGGGAGCTGGGCTGGGCCTGCAAAGCAGGGTGGCCCTGCCCCCTCCCCTCCATCCCAGATCCAGGCATGGAAGCCTCTGCCACTGTCAAGATACACATGGGGGGTGGGAACAAAGCCCTCCCTCACCATGCAGGCACAGCCAGCTCCCCGAAGACCCCAGCAAGGGTAGTTGAGGGGGCCTATGCAGCGGAGGAGCTCTATCCATCCCCCCCCCTGCTACAGCTGATGGTTGTCACTTGGTGGCGGTGGCAGGGTTGGGGAGAGGGGTGGTCTGGCAGCCTCCTGGGCTAGGCTCTAAGCTCCCCACAACCCAACAGGCAAACATCTGGTGGGTTCAATGGTGTTCTAACTCATGGCGCTTTGTGTAAAGCACCATGGAGTGCCTCCTTGACAGTCTGCCTTTACCTGTGTACATGCCCACAGTGGCTGCCCAGCTAGAAATATCTAAACAGAGAAAGTATCCAAAGTGATATAAGGGAATACACACAGGCAGTGATGCAACCCTGTTGACTTGGCATTCAGAAATACCACAGCTCTCTTTCACTAACTTTTAAGAGAAACTATATTCCCTTGCACACTTATATGGGTCCTATAGCCAAAAGCTCCTGCTTAAACTACAGGAAACCAACAGCTATTATTTCCACTCAAGAGCTGTGTAAAGGCTGCACCTCACACCCCATACATTGAGATAGGATCAAATTCACACTCTATCTAAACCTCAAAAAGCTTCACAAATAAACCTTTTATTCAGGTTCAATAGGATACTCTGTGCCAATTTCAGCAAATTTTCTTTGATCTTCCTCCCTTTCTCTTCCCTTCTGCCCTCTCCCTCCCACCCACCCGCAAAAAAAGAGGGAAAAAGCCTTTTTACTGTAGAGTGCTCTGGAATAAATAGAAAATATGTTTGCATTTTTTTATAGTGGTCCAAGAAGCTATCATTACTACCAAGTGTATATACATTTTAAAAATAAACAGAACTAAATTAACCTTAATGCTTTACTCAGGGAATTGTTTTTTCTTTCTAGTTTTCTTACAAAAAATGCAGAAAATCTTTTTACAAAAGATGTTAAATTCCCAGCTGGTCCAGCTCATGTCAGCTCTAATCCAGTTTGCTCGCTTACCTTCTTAACCAAGTATCCTTCCCTTATTCGCCTTGGTTCTCGCTCCATATCCAGGGTAAAACTTCTCTGGGTCCTGATCACGCTGGTAGCTACAACCAATCTGAGAGAAAAGGCTCTGTGGGTTGCCGTTTCTATACCCGTGTCACTTTCACAAGTTCCGCTGCTTGTCAATCACATGAAAACAAGCCTATTTCCTCTTCTGGGGCAAGAGATAGAGAAATTCAGAACCAGGCATGCAGCTGTAAGTGTTCCTTGCAAGAGTATAGACACCAGGTCTCTGAAATGCCCAACTGCAGTAAAATGATACCAGTAGTGAGATGGGAAGAAAATTCCTATAAAATAAATGCAGCATTCAAACTCCACAGATCTGGAGAAATAAGTAACCATTTCCATTTCCACACTTGCTAAGGTGTGATCTCTGAGCCTTGTTTGTTGTTTTAATAACATGTCATACCCCATCTTAGAGTAAGGCAAAAGCATCAGAAGATGAATGATACTCCATTTTTATCTCTGCTAGTGAACATTTTGCTGCTGGGTTTTATGGAGACTAGCTTGCAGTAAGCTTGTGTCTGGATGTTTGTGTCTGGATACTTGGCAGTACAGATGACCTAATTTGGTTTAACGATAAAGCGCCCCCTGCTGATTTCAAAAGCAACCTGATTCTTAAAAGGAGAGCTTTTGTTGTTGGAGGGAAGTTGATTATCTGGGCAACACAATAAGAAAAGAGCACGTTTCCTGAAGATTTCTGAGTAGCTTTTACAAGTGACATAGCTCAGATGACTACACTTGAAATAGTTTAGAAGAAAATAATTTTCCTTTGCTACAACACTTTACATACTCCTGCTATTTCTCAAAGTCAGTCAGTCCCCCATTTACTTCTGATGTTTGCGTGGGTCTTTCATGCAGCAACTCTAGAAAAATATCACACTTGGAAACAGACGTGTGAGCAAAACCCAGGAGGTGATAATATTTGAACCTTAGGTGGTTTGCTTTTGGGGTTTTGTTTCCTTTAATCTGACTAAATGTCAAATTTACAACAATGAGCGTACAATTAAATGGCTACATAGCCCTCACAAAACAGCAACTGCTGAAGTCAGCGGCTGCCACCCTTCTAACACAATGTATTGTAACCACTGAATTGGCATAAATGTAGCTCTTGATGCCAGCTCAGCAATACTGCTTTTTGTGTGGACCTGAATGGGGATCTACCTTGAAGATTCTTTGCATGGAGAGGAAACGTAATTTAATCATTTCCCATCCCAGCATTGCCCATTTACAACGAAAGCTCTAAGTATCAGGGCTATTCAATAATAAGTTAATAACGCATCAGTGATGGTCAAGGAGCATATATGTTATCTGCTGCCCTCTCCTGCAGTAAGCAATACAGGCCTTACAGTTCCACAAGTCCTTTCTCACAAAGCTGATTTTCAGGCACTCAGTTTGCATCTGGGTTTCCTGAACACATCACAAAAATCTGATTATATTTGTAACATGAGACTGTTGTTCCAAAGTTAGGCCCCATCCCCCAAATTGTTTCCGTTCTACAAAAATCTATATAACAATTTGTGAGTGGCCAAGCTTTGTTAAAGTGCAGCAAACATTTCCTAATTGTCCTACTGCACTAACTTAACAATAGCATAGCATCTTTTAAATATGCACATATATTGATAATAAGAAGCCACCCAAGTAGTTTTGGTCAGGTGCAGACAAGTCTTTTCCTCTTTGAATAGACTCATGCCAAACCAAGCTAATTTCAAGTGATGTGGTAATTAATCTAAAATCACCTCTTGGCTCTTTCTCCCACCATTTTCAGATATGGCTCCCCTCTAGAAAATCACCCTGAGATATGACCTAGAATGCTGCTTCAGGATAATGGAAGAGGAGCACATGATACAGTCCTAGCTGTCTGTTCTCACTAAATGAAAGGCCAGTCATCCTTGTCCTGCCAGCCTGAAAGACGATATTGAGACGAAAGATGGTTCAAGTGTTTTTGTCCTTGGAAGGTCCTGACACCAGTAGCAGAGACAAAGAAACTTTACTGCTGAAGGTCATCTTGGTATCTAAATAGAAAAGTAAAACATTATTATAACAACTTCCTTCCCAGGGTCTCAAAATACTTAAAATATAAATTAATGAAGGTGTTTATAAGCAATTAACAATGTATCAGTGCAAAGGAAAACTTTGTTTTTCCTAGCGTTTTAACACAAATGCAAACACTAAGTTTTGGCAAGGTACAGTATATATTGATCTGACTGTATTAAAATTCAGGATTCTCATACACATAGTAATTAATCTGACCAACAGTCCAATATCTGACATGCATTTAAGATGAACTCTAGGGTTTTTCCATTGGTGTTGCTTGGGATTTTTTGCAGGGTTAAATTTTTAGGAAGGTCTTGAACCTTTAATTTATCTGAGTCTATCTGAGAGATTCAGACACACATTCAAAAGTATGTAGGCTTCCTTATTTCTTCATAGCTCTTTTTTCACCAAGGCATTCCCTTCCTACTTCAGAAAGGTAAGTCATTTTTCTCTTTTTTCCTTTTATTCTCACTCTTCCTTTTGAGAAGCTGGTGCGGGGTTTTCTGTCACCATATGGGTCATGAAAAAAACCCAGCCAAAGTAATTCCTAGTCTTTCCCCCTTGCTTTATTTTTGGAAAGCCAAACAAATTACTAAACAAAGCCTTCCCTCTGCAAAGGATGTTGAATCATGTGTCTAATCAATCTCCATCCTGGATCAACAATTATGAGACCTAGAAGATTGATGTGGAGAAGTTGGGCATTGGACCCAATTGGGGACCAAAGTTTTATTAGGGTGCACTGATGCTCCTACCTGTACTTTGAAATACCTTAAGTACTCTTAAGTACCTGGCTGGAATGCCTTGCCCTTCCTCATGGGATCAAGCCAAGCAACAGATGTGGGGTCAGGAAGGATTTCTTTCTCCCCCAGTTCAAATTAGTAAGGACTTGAGGGAGGAAGGGAGGGAAGGAAGGAGGAAGGAAGCAATCCTTCCTCTTGATTGGGGGACCTGGTCTTCTTCCTAGAATCATCTGAGCGTATATTAATCTAATACTTTCTCTGCCATTACCGTGTCTAGACACTGGCAATGCCTTTGACTCCTCTGGTTGTCTCCCATGGAGTGCTTTGTACTTTTTTGGTATGTGGGGGGCAGGTTTGCTTTTCATAAGATGGTCTGTCACTGTCTAATATTTGAGGTGTAGGCCATTAGGCGGTCCACCTGGTGGTTTGCACAAGCCATTAGCAGATGTCCAGGAAGTAGTTAAGGTCAAAGCCAGAGATCAGAGTCTAAGCCAAGGCTATACAGACCAAGACACAAGACTTAGGCTGAGGCCAAAGTCCAAGCAGGGTCAGCAGCAGATAATCAGATCTAGAGGCAGGGCACAGAGGCATCATGTTTGGAACTGCCCTTCAGGTAGTTGAAGGCTGCTATTAAATCCCCTCTCAGTTTTCTCTTCTCCAGACTAAATAAGCCCAGGTCCCTCTGCCTCTTCTCAGAAGTCACGTACCCCAACTCCCTAACTATTTTATTTGCCCTCTGCTGGACTCTCTCCAGTTTGTCCACATCCTTTTTGTAGTGGGGGGCCCAAAACTGGACGCAATACTCCAGATGTGACCTCACCAGTACTGAATAATCACTTCCCTGGATCTGCTGGCAACACTCCTACTATTGCAGCCCAGTATGCTGTTAGCTGCCATTACAACAATAGCACACGGTTGGCTCATATTCAGCTTATTGTCCACTGTAAGCCCCAGGTCCTTTTCTGCACAGCTGCTGCTTAGCCAGCCAGTCCCCAACCTTTACTGCTGAATGGGACGGTTCTGTCCTAAATGCAGGACTTTGCACTTGTCCTTGTTGAACTATGTGAGATTTCTTTTGGTCCAATTCTCCAATTTGTTGAGGTCTCTCTGAATCCTCATCCACCCTGCAGCATATTTATTACTCCCACCAGCTTGGTGTTATCCGCAAACTTGCTGAGGGTGCATTCCATCACATCTTCCAGATTGTTGATGAAGAAACTGAACAAAACCAGCCCCAGGACTGACCCCTGCAGCACTCCACTTGATACTGGCTGCTAACTAGACATCAAGCCAATGATTACTACCCTTTGAACCCAACAATCTAGCCAGTTTTTTATCTACCTTACAGTCCATTGACCTAACCTGTGCATCCTTACATTGCTGGTGAGAATGTTGTGGGAGACTGCATCAAGAGCATTACTAAAGTCTTTGACATTCTGCCTTCTGTCATGAACTATGGCATGGTGGAGGACTGACTTGGTGCTTGTTCTCTGGTCAGAAGTGTGGGATTGGTTTCTGACAGTACCTGTGGTGAATCTGAAGAGCTTGAATAGACAATTTTTACAACTTTTACAGTAAATGGTTTCCTACAATGCAGGAGGTTGGGCTCAGTGGCCCAGGAGGTCCCTCCTAATCCTATATCCTTGTGTTCTGGGTACATAAGTAGGATCACATCCTAAAACAAAAAAACTAGGGCATGCCTTCTGTGCTTGGATATCACCTCTCTGCACAGGTATATCTAGGAATTTCAGTGCCCTGGGCAGAGATTCTGTTGAAAGCCAGAGAGTGGAAGTGAGGAGTGCTGTAGGATGCTTCTGGTGCCCCTCTCTATATCAGGACTGGTGCCCCACTTGCCCTGCCATAATTGCACTAGTGGCCTTCACAAAGGGAAGCACGAGTTGGCTATCCTGCTGGTGCCGTCCCCCATTTCCACAGACCCCTCCCTGGGCAGTGTGTGTGTCATGGACCAGGTCTTGGATCAGGAACCTGTGTGAGAGAACAACATACTAGGGCTTTTCTCAAGCTGTCATTCTCCACTACAAAAACCACAGCTCTTATCAAAAAGCCAAAATAAGTCTCTAGCTATTACAGTTGCAAAGAACAGCTCAAATATGTGTCACCAATGAAGCAGCATCTGCCTGAGTTCAAAATTGGTTTTGAGAGGTGTGAATTGTCTCATTTGCAGGAATACAATATTAATGAAGAAGCCCAGGGATGATCGCATAAATGATTATCACAGCATCTGATGAAGTAACCTTATACTCAAGAAAACTCATGCTATCCAACTTTGATTTAGTTAGTCTATAAGGTGCAAAGCTGCCCTACTTTGTGTAAATAAAAGCCTTGCTATCTACCATATTTTCTCACATAGTGCACACCCATGAATATGATGTACACTGGTTTTGAAAGGCACCATGATGAAAAATGTTCATCTTTTGGTGAGGGACCAATGCAGGGGCCTGAGAGGCAATGTCATCCAGTTGGGAAGCTCACTACAGATTCAGAGATTTGGGAAGGAAGCAGTGGCACTCAATTGACATGGCTCACAGACCCGCTCTGGGAGCCATGGCAAGTTAAGGCTGCCACTGCTTCCCTGCCACCAAATTTCCAGGCCCGTGGCGATCTTGCATATAATGAACACCCCAATTTTTCCCAATTGGTTTGAGTAAAAATGTGTGTGTTCTATGTGAAAAAATATGGTATTCCATGAAAGCAGATAAGAGGAGAGCCCTTCTGCCAGGGCCAATGTGAGGAATGCCTGTGTCTGATAACACATGTGAGTGAAAGGTACTTTTTGCCCAGACCATGAAGGTTGAAAGGATTGAACAGAAAGGTGCCTCCTGAGTAGAAGCAAGCCATGAGCTTGGAGCATTAATGCAAAAAGAACCTTTTGGAAGGAATTATAGTAGCAGTGGTGAACCAGAGAGTGCCTGACAATTTAACTGCCTTGAAGCCACACTGCTGAAGAGAGCAAGGAACAGTGTTAGGGATTATGAGCTGACACTGAGTCAGAGGGCTTCCTTCCTCCCATGGGTCTGTGTCTCTAGCTGGATCTCTGCTTTGGGGACTGGACTCACAGCCCATTAAAATGGCAGCTGAAGGATCAAATCACTTCTCCCCTCATAGAACAACTTAAATGGAGTTTGATGACAGAAACCTACCAATATTCCCCACCTCTCCCAACCTTCAAGTACCCTGTATCCACAGGTTTTTATTCAGGAAGACCAGCTCATGCCTCAATGGCTATATCCATTGACTCAGAGTCAACAGGCTGAGTCAAACGTAAAGGCCCAGAATGATTAACAGGCAGTGCTGTATTTATGGAAACAATTCCTCTTCTACAACAGACTGCATGTGAGCCTGGTATTTATAAATGGTTTAATAGGAACTACAAAAAAATGTCTACAGTGCATTATTCCATTTATCTGCTATAACAACTAAACAAATGAAAATCAGTCCGTTATTAACTGCTTGAAGAGCCACTGGGTGTGGACGTGCATGTACACACACACATACACACCAGGGAGAAGATCATCTTCACAGTTATCAACGCTGTGAAACTAATATAGTAAATCTAGCATCTGTTAAGGATTACTTAAAACCTAGGATATTTAACTGGTAAAGCACGAACTGACATTCATCCAGTATTAGAAGGAACGACCTAATTGTTTTCAGTTTCCTTTCACTGTTTATAACCCAGCTTCAAAGTTCATATTTCTTTTTTTCCCTCCTTCAGGTCTCTTCCCTAGGAGATCTGCCTCCCTGAATAGCAGTTTTATTTTATCACCCATTACCAAACAAGAAACAGTGCTTCGAATTCTAATTTTATCTACAATAGAAATGTGCTGATCAGTTAAACTGCAGGGACTGTCAGTCTTTTTTCACCCCTGCAAGCAAATGAGCAGTGAGAGGATGGAGCTGTGTCTCCATTAGCCTTCACACCAGTCAGCAAATCTATCCTGCCACCAGGTGAGGGTACTCTGCACCATGAAAGTTTGCGTTACATTTGTCCTCTTCAGTAAAAGGGAAGTTTGAGTTCTACCTCAGGTGGCACAGCTGGATCGTGCCTAGACAGGAGTAAACATGGTCAGTCTGACCCATAATGAAATCTCTTTCACTTGCCAGAGGAAGTGATGTACATTGATATATGAGGAAGGGTACTGTGATACCGAAAAGCTTACCTGTGTCTGTTCCAACCATGCAAGTGGTCCAATAAAAGATATCACCCACAAAAATTCTTGCTTTCAGAAAATTAGTCATTAGGGTTTCTCTTTTTCTTTTTTGGGGGGATTGGGCCTGTATTTTAAACTGTGCAGCATGCTAAACTGAGGCATGCAATGCTCTTCATTAGTACACCACCATATCTAAACAAAATGCATGTCAGCTTGGTGCTTTTGTACCAATGGTGCTGCTAGCATTAACCCTTTTACTGCTGCTTCTCCAGTGCACCTATTGTGCCACTGACATTAACACAGGCCTTATATGGATCAGCAAAACAGCTAGTGTGTTCTATGACATGTCTTCAGATCAAGCTATACTTCAAAGGAGTTAAAAAATTCAAAAGCTGCTTATTTAAGCTACACATCTGCAGAACAAAAATTGGGTGAGTTGTATGCAGAGGTGTTAATGAAAGAAATAGTTACTATTACAATGAAGGGGTAAACTTTCACTTCTGCTTTGAGGCAGAAGTCTCATCAGAATGTATTAACCAGAATGATGGCAGGTGCTATTCTCAGCATTATTTGCAGCTTGCTGCCTAGCACATAGAGCTATTTTTAGAGAATGTGAGACTATGGCCTTGCTCTCACAGATCAAAAAAAAAAAAAGTAAAGCCTCAAAAACTATTTCTTTAAAAATATTGAGAGAAGTGTCTGTTATTGGTATTGGTTTTACATCTCGCAGATCTATGCAGCAGGGTTGGTGTACTGACTGAAAAAGATATTGAGCCCTCCAGAAATACATGACTACGTGTGATAATTTAGTTTATTTATCCTATGCAGTTGAGAGGGTGTTGAAGGCAAAACTCCCAAGAAGCAATGTGGTTTGGAGATTACTGGAGCTCTTGGTCCATTGTTTAGCCACAAGGGCCAGGGCTGTATTGTAGGTTGGATCATGACCCTCTAATCCAGAGACTTTGAAGTAGCCACTTAAGCACAGATGTTATGGCCTTCCCACCTGTACTTAGGGCACATTCACCACTCCAGTGGACCACATTTGCCTGTCACGTGTATATTTCTCTGCAAGTTTGCCCTAAGATGATGCTGCCTAGAATGAATCTAGTCCCATAAGTGGTCCCATAAGCTGGTCCCATAAGTGTATTCACAAGTGGAGGGGGGTTGTAGCTAAAAATGACGTACCATGTAAGCTTCTGTTCCCTCTTCCATATTCCCCAGGCACTTTTTGCCAGTGATTTTATGCATATTAGCCCTGTCATGGGGTGACTGTCCCTTTAGGAATGGGTCCAGCCCTCCTTGTGGCTTGCTTGCCTCTCACCTATATTCTGCTCAGGTAGGAGAAATCATCAGTCATGTGATGGGGAAGTGATGTTGCTAAATCAGACCAGGAGACAAGAAGGAACTCAAGATAAGTATGAGAAGACTGAGGCTGTGGTCATTAGCTCAGCCTGAGGGAAGTAGGACAATGATGAGAAAAGCTGTCTGGAAGAGGCAGATTAACCCTGGAAGGATGAATTAAGGAGAGCCCAGCAGTCTGAAGAACACAGCACAGACTATAGCTGGGTGTTGGAGGTGGGCTGTGAAACTACTTGCACAAAGAGGAGAACCAACCCCCGCCCCAAGTATTGTACCAGCCCTAGATGATGGGCTGTGGGACAGCAGAATCCAAGAGATAAGGGACTTCAAGAGCCCAAGAATAGTTCTTCAACTTGTAAATGACTCAATAAACAAACAACACACCAAGCACAAGGATCTGATTTCAAATATCAGCATTATAGCAAAAACAGAGGGCATTAAGCCTGTAAGGCCATGCTGTGCTGCTGGGGGATACTTTAAGATGGGATCCTACTACACACCTTTTCTGCCTTAAAAAGGCCCAGTGGGGTTATGCAAGGCACGCAAATGGAGCCACACATCTTTGAATTGTCAGATGGTTTGAAGCTTCTATGTTCTTGGCAAGAACCATGGAATGTCTGTTTCTGCAGAAACATTGCTTCATTTAGGAGATACAGAGCAGTTAAGGGAAGAAGGCCAAACTGTTGTCATGGATCCCATGATTTTCATATACATACCAAAAGGCGGCATAATGTTGGCCCCTTAGGTATTTCTTCTTGTGAGTGGGTGGCTTGGATGAAACAGCAAAACTATCTTGAGAGGGAGCCTTACAAATGCAAAATAAACCTTTGACCTACAAACCAACTAGGACCAGTATATGGACTTCATAAAGCACAGTGAAGCTACCAAGGTAAGAGACTCTTCAATTGATCCATGAGGCTACCAAGACAAAACAGAGACTAGGGCAAGTTCTAAACTCAAAATTGTTCTAATCTCACAAGCATTTCTCATTTTGTTTTTAATATAGTAAAACTGTTATTTTAGCTGGTTAAATATAAGCTGAATATAATGTTACTTTATGCATTCCTATGATATTGTCTGAAAACAGGCAGGGGAAAAAATCACCACCTTAACTGTGCCTAGATTCATTTAGACGCTAGCAATATAAAGGCAGTCTCCAGAGTTAACTCATTATAGATCTGATCTATCCCTTAATAGGGAAACACATACTGATCAATGTTTTCAGCTTCACACAATTTACCATAACATGATATGGCTGGTTCTAGAGAGATTTATAATTGATTCCTGATAGCAGACATTGTTATACATGCCAGTCTGAGGTAATGCTCTTTCTGGCTCTCAAATATATTGCAACTTTGCTTTTCCCCTCCCCACCCCCTCCCACTATTCTCTACAGCAAAACTTTCTGCAAACCTCAGAAGGCATGAAATCTAATCAGACAACTCTGAAAAGAGAAACGTATCACAGGGGGAAAATGTGAGAGGTAAGAATACAGCTACAAAATAACAAGAGGTAGGCATGTGTATGTGTGTGCGCATGTACACAAGTGTCCCTAGGTATATTGGCTGCTTGACTTTAATAACTTACTGTTTCCTGCCTTCATTTTATAATAGATAGAAGAGCAGTTCCAGAAGTATTCAGTAACTGCTAACAATGACAATGACTTCAGGGGTTGCATCCCCACAAACAGGGAACGCCTGTGCCACGCACACTCTGGTGTGCGGCACAATGCCCTGGGCTAGGGCAGGCTGGGGCCAGTAGCTATGCTGACTCCAGTAGCCCTGCCTAGGGTCCTGGGGGCCTCCAGGAGCTGCAGATGTGGCAATCCTGAAGCAAGGAGACAGGCCAGCAGCCAAAGTATGGCTCTGGCCAGCCAGACTCTGGTTTTGGGTGGTGCACGCTGCCGCCACCCCACTTTTTTTAGGCACGGGATCTTTTGACCCCTGGATCTCCTGGGGTCAAACCCCTCCCCTCCCCACCCCCACCCCCCACGCTGCAAAATAGCAGTGTGGGGGATGTCTGCATGTACGGTGTGTGTGGTACTGCAGACAGGTCTACGGCGGTGCATATCACATGTCTGCACTCATCTGGATGTGCCCAGGGAAATCAGGACTAGATCAGTGCTAAGTATTTTTGTAAAATCCTTAAAAGTGTTCTAATCCTTAAAAGTGTTCTTCCCTTAGCAGCTTCCTTAATATTCACATAGCTATCTGTGTCTAGGTACTATATTGTACCTACAATAAACAATTCCCTTTTCTATGAAGTTTGTTCCATGGCCTTCTGTCTGACCACTGCAATTGTGTAACTATTCCCGCATGCTGGTGTGTCCTCACTGCTTATGACTGTGATTTAGGAAAGTATTGAATGTGTCAAGAGCTCTGAAAGGAACTTCTCCATTCTTGTAATCTTTGTAGAAGCCTTACTTCATGCCCACCTACAACGATGCAAAAGCAAGCTTTGTTGGTGTCATATATGATCACAAGTTCTGTGTCGTATCCATTCAAGAGTTTAGCAGGGTCCTTTCTTACCCTCCACAACAGCAATTAAAACAACTTGCTAAACAAACTACACGTGCACAGGGACACAGCTGGTCACTCTTGACTTTCTGTTTGACTTACTGATGCTACATTCCACTGATACACAAGCAGACTGCCTCACTTTAAACATACAAAGAAAGGGTACACTTCAGCACAGAAAGCCTGTGACCTTGCTGCAAAATTTGCATTGCTAACTCATGAGTTGTGCTATAAATATTGCAGCCTTCAAACAGAGGTATGTTTGTGGTACTACTTCGGAGTTAGTGATGAGAACAGTAAATGCTAACAAAACAACTGGATGGGCTATAAGATTTCCTGCAATTGACTAGAGGATGGCACCTGCGTGGTGATAATTTATAGCAGGTCTGCCAACTCTAGGGTTTTTTTAATCTTCCTCTTCAGCCCTGATGCTAGCTGTTCATGGGTATCCTGATACTGGACATAGATCTGCTCTGGGAGGGCAATACTTATATATTTTTTGGAATTAAAAAAAATTCCAACTGAAGGTCAGATTGATGTTGATGAAGTCTATGGGAATTCTTGTAGCACTAACTTCCCCAGGGTGAGAATTTGCCCCCTTTATCCAGAAGTGAAGGTTTTGGATTAGAAAATTATTTCCCATATTTCTGCACATTAGGAAACATGCAAGTCTGCACCTAGCCCTCAAGCATCTCTCTCTTCATGTGCATGCATTCCACTCGAAGTAAGGGTCACTTCTGCCCACTTCAGCTTAGCGTTCTTCCTCAGATGGATTCACATAGCCGGTTTCTGGTGTCAGAGCCAAAGGGACTTGATTTAGGACACAGTGGACACGTCTATATGAGATGCTTTAGTGAGCATTAGATTAATGCGTAGTAAAGCATCACTCTCCACATATGAGCAGGACTTACTGTGCAGTAAATTAGGCTAATGTGCTGCCAGCTAATAGCAGAAAATACAGGAACTAGATTAACAGTGCATTAGCTACTGCACAGTAGTACATGTGTAGACAATGATCAGGAGCAATATGCTCCCAGTCAGCCCAGACAGAAGGAGGCCTGCTGCTGCTGCCTGGCTAAACCCCGATGTGGGGGGAACTGTGCCGGCTGCAGTGGTAGCTATCTGCCTGCTACATGGGGATTGGGATGGTTTTGCTCTTCACATGGCTGGGATGCAGCAGTCCCAACTGCCAGGACAGCTCTCCTGGCCCCATGCACATCAGAACCTGTCCCCATGGGGCTGGGAGACAGCTGCCCCTGCAGCAGGCACAGCTCTCTCAGGCCTGTGCACACTGGATCCAGCCCCCGTGCCCCCTGCCAGTCCCTGGGATGGCACCCAGAGGAGCCTGGAGCTCCTCCTGGCTGGTGTAGGGGGGCAGAGCAGGATAGGAGTAGCTCTGGACCAGGCTGCTCCTGCTGGGTGCAAATCTGCACCCAACATGGCACACATGTAGACACATTCCTGGGTGCAGTTTACTGTGCCTTATTTTACTGTGCAGTAGCTTTACTGTACACATTAATTGCGCATGTAGACACACTCAGCAGTTTGCATCTTATTGCAGGGTGGGTATAGTTCTTTATTGCCACATAAAATTAATCTACTCAAAGTTCTTTAAATGTGCAATAAGGCAAAGCACAGGCCTCCTATTACTATGGCTTAGCTACACACAGGTTCTAACAAGCACCAATGCCTTTCTATGATAAAGAAAACCAAGTGGATTCCAACAGGCATGTTCACAGCAAGTTCCTTGATGAAAAGTGGAAGGAATTTTTTATCACAGAAAAAAGTATTTAGGAAGCCTTCCTCCTTGAGGTGAGTGGGAACAACAGTAGATGCTGGTGCTAGCTTTCTGTGGCTAGATTCCACTTAGCTGAAGGGACCTGGGAGCCATAAGATACTGGGATTCAAATTCCTTATGCATCCACATCTATTAAAGAGGGTCCCCTTAGCAGGGCCTGTCAAGCAACCAGAGTTACCTCTCTGGATCTGAAATCATGCCTTTCACAAATTAATGAGACAATCCCACCATTTTGTTGTTTGTCATGATGGTCTGTCTGCCAAATACAAAAAAAATGAATGTTCAGTAAGCCCAGCCTTGCCCATCTTTGATCTGTTCTTGCTCAGGAGTTTTTCTGAAGAACAGACCGGGAAATGGCTGGGAAGGGTAATGTCTCAACTGCTGAATCAACCAAATTCACCTAAGCGCCGCCGAGTCCTGCAGACCTGGGAGTGGTAACTGTCCGCTGCTCTGGTGCTGAAATGGATCCCAGCTCTTCACCTGAAGCCAGCATCTCTCCTAGACCGGACCATTACACACCCCAGACATGCTATTTTCCTGGGGGAATTATTAACATTTTGTGAAGACCAATTTGTTGTGCAGGCCCTGCTCCATAGAAGCCATCTCCAGTGCTAAGCACTTTCTCTTTTCCTGCTAGTGCAACACAGGCCCAAGAGGCTTCCCTGTCTGACCTCCTAAGCTGACATAGCTGGATCCTTCAATAAGGCAATGAATGAAGCAGCCAACAGTGACCTGCTTTGCTGTGCCAGTGAGCATATCAGCATCTCCCTCCTTTTCTAATCCTTTACCGACATGCAGTACAATGGGTGGAGGAAGTGATGGAGACTGGGAATTCAGCAGCAGCAATCCCTCAATTCAAGGATGATCTCTACCACTGATGGGTCTTAAGGTGACTTAAGTGTCCAATCCTTGAGCCACAGACCCAGCTGCAGAAGCTTGCCACAGCGGAAGGCAAGCTGTAGGCTGAAATTTCTCTCCTTTTCCTTCCTCTGCTTGCTCTCTCCACTACTCTGCGGGTGAGAGGCTTGACCTAGAAAGGGACAGCAGCTTGGCTGAGCCCCCAGCGCCACTGGGCTGGGAACTGGGAGTTGACCAGGTGGTGGCCAGTGGCTAGGGTAGTGTTTCTCCAACTTTTCCTCAGCAAGGCCCCATTTCCTCACCACAGCCCCTCCCTTCCCAACCTACTGCCCCCCACACCCCTTCGACCCCATCCACTGATGTTGCAACGCCATTTGGTGGTGGCCACCCACCATTTGGGACCCTCGGTGCCAGGGGAAGCTTAAAAATGTCAGGCATGGATCTGCCTTCCCCTCTCCCCCCACACTGTGTCACCGGGGAGGCAGGGGAGTGCAAGCTATACCTCTGGGGGCTGGGAACGAGCCGGGGGGGAAACTCTTGCAGAAGGAGATGTGGCTACAAGCCCAGGCCGGGCCAGGCTGGGGGTAGGGTTGCCAACTATGTTTGAATCTATTCTGGGTGGTTTCATCACACGATGCAAGCCAGGGGTGGGCAAAATGCTAGCTGCAAGCCACATGCGGCCCGCCAGGCCATTCTATCCAGCCAGCGGAGCCCCTAAAAATTAAGAAAATTAATGTTTATCTGCCCCCGGCTGCCTGCCATGCGGCCCTCGACGGCTTGCCAAGACTCAGTAAGCGGCCCTCTGCCTGAAATAATTGCCCACCCCTGAATTATAAGGCCATTATGGACTTGCCTTCAGAAAGGCTAATGCACATGACTATAACATTTGAAAAACCCACCGGACAAGTGTGTCAATCTAGATCCAACATTTCACAGGGATGCCAATGGACGCCCTCTCCTCCATCTCCCGGGCAGCGGTCTCCCGGAGACGTGCGTCTCACCCCTGGAGGCTGCAGGGCCGCCCCGGATGGTTGGCAAGCCCTCGTTCCGAGCGCTGCCCCCCGGGAAAGCGGATGACAGCCGCCGCAATCACGGCGGGGGCGGGGGCCGCGCGGGCCAATGGCAGCGGCCGGGCAGGGCCGGGCGGGGCGGTGCCTCCCCCTCCCCCTCCCCGTCCTACCGCCGCCTCCTCAGCCGCCGCATCCCGGCCCCGCGCCGCGTGCGCCCCGCAGCCATGGGGGAGATCCCCCCGCTGGTGCGCATCAGCCTGGCGCTGCGCATCCAGCCCAACGACGGCCCGGTCTACTTCAAGGTGGACGGGCAGCGCTTCGGCCAGAACCGCACCATCAAGCTGCTCACTGGCGCCAAGTACCGCGTGGACGTGCAGCTGCGGCCGGGCACCCTCACCGCCACGTGAGTGCTGCCGGCGGGCGGCGGGGCCGGGGCCGGGGCCGGGCCGGGCCGTGGGCGCTGACGCTGCCGCTTGTGTCCCCCGCAGGGCGCTGGGCATCGGCGGCGTGAGCGTGCCGCTGGAGGAGAAGGGCCGCGACCCGCAGCTCGTGTCCTACGCGGGCGTGTACGACACGGAGGGGGTGGCGCACACCAAGAGCGGCGAGCGGCAGCCCATCCAGGTCCACATGCAGGTGCGCGGGCGGGGCGGGGCTAGAGCCCGGAGCCGCCCGCTGCTCCTGGCCTGCTGCTGCCTGCCCCGGGCAGGGGCGCAAGGCCGCCCCGGCCCCGCCTGCAGCGCTGCCCACAGCCGCGCCCGGCAAGGCTGGCACCCACCGCTCCCCTGGGGAGGGGGTGATATCTAGCAGGTCAACGTGTGTGTGTGTGAGATATCTGGGGCCGAATTAACACACAGCCAAACTACACAGGTGCTTAGGGCCTTGAGCTGCCCCAGTCCTTCCTTCCAGTGGCCCCGTATGCCTTCCCTTCCCCACCCCTCTGCCCTGCTGCTTCCTAAAGGTAGCTCTGAGCCCAGCTCCCTGCAGGCAGCAGGGCCAGGATGAGGAGGGGGATCTCAACTGGCCTGGGGCCCATGTGTTTGTTTGCCTAGAGCTCACTAAAGGGTTAATCTGGCTCTGGGGTCAGCCTGTGTGTCTGTGATGTCTAGGGGGGTCAACCTCCCCCTGCTTCTGTAGGCTACTGACTGGTCGTATCCCTGGAAGGACAAGCCCCGCCAAAGCCTCAGGGTCTTTAGTGATGCAGTAGGAGCTTGGGAATAGGAGCCTGCTCGCAAGCCAGTGTGCAGATGCTAAGCCATCCCTGCTGGCAGTGCTTTCTGTCCCACCCCTGTGAAGTGTCTGCCCTGACTCCTGTCCTGAGGTGCCTTTGGCTTCCCCATGATTCATACAGGCATTTGGAGGGAAAAGTCAGCCTTTGAGAACTAAGGAGGCTTTAGCTCCCTCATTTCTGGCCATACATAGATGGCTGCATCACCATAATATCTGAGCACCTCATAAACAGGGATGGCTCTGCTGTGAATAGGATAAAATGCACAGCTTCCCTTTCCAGGAAATTCTTACATTTCCAAATGTATAGTGTAGGACAGTCATACACATTCTCTGTGTTTATACACACACACACAAAACCTGTGTGTGTGTGTGTGTGTGTGTGTGTGTGTGTGTAGAGCACTCTGAACTAGAATCAAAAGCCAAAATTTTCCACAAGCTAGTGTCTGAAAGGAACAGGAGAAAATTATGTTGAGGGTCACTCTTACGATATTACACTTACGATTTTATAGGATGGTTTGGATAGGGATGATCCTGCCTCAGGCAAGGGGTTGGACTGGATGACCTTGTAGGGCTAGAAGCAGCCTCCAATCTCTCTGATTCTAGGAAGCTATGAAATAAATAAGCTTTTAACCAAAAAGAAGGCTTTGAAACCTTCAGTTCTGGTAATGTCACATTGAGATATTCTCCCTACCCTGCCCATAAGAAAACAGGTGCGTTCCCAGGGAGCTTTCAGATTTTTTAATAAATGTGCCACTGAAACTTTGCCAGTAAGCTCAGCCCAGCAGAGGGATGACTATCAACATTTTATAGATGGGGAGCTAAGGCCAGTACAAATTAAGCATCAGATCCTATTCCACACTACTAGGTGCTCAAGCACAGTTCTATTCTCCCTCTGCTCAGTCCCTGAAAAAACTGTTAACATGTCTACTTACATAACATTGCCACATCTTAAGGAAACATCTTAGCCTCTAGTCTAAGGCAGTGAGGAGAAAGAGTAGAATCCACCTATTTTTTATGTTACTGGTTTTCAGGTACTCAGCACAGTGGAATAGGATCATGCTTTAGGGATGAAATAGGAGCTGGCCCTAAGTGACTCCCACAGGAGTTTGAGGCAGATTCAGTGCTGAGTCTGTTTAGCACCTTGATCACAAACCATCCCTCTTCTCCTTCACTAGACTGAAATATATCTTCCCATGTGAATTTTCTATAAAAAAAAAAAATATATATATATAAGCATCTCAGCTGTTTTGCAGTCCACATTTTTTTACCACCAAAAAACCCCACTAGAATACTAGATCTGGCTATTCAGTGAGTTCTTCTGGTGCCTATAAATATTGCACACAGCTATGTAAAAGATTATTTTGCAAATTTATGCACGCAGAATTTAGAAAATAGGAGAATAATATACTCCCTCATGTATATGCATTATGATAGTGTGATCATCTAATTATAGACTATTCCCCCCACCCTTCCCCCAGCTTCTCTCCTGGTGTACAAAATGGATGATGTTTGCTTAAGAGTAATTATTCAGTGGTTTTGTTTTCCTCTCCTAAAACATTGTGAGACTCCTTGCCCTAGTTACCACACGTGATTCAGATCCCACTCTGAAGACAGATTTATTCATTTCCGCATGGGCTTTTCTGTAGCAGTCATTACTGATTCCTTTGGAGTCTTCCACAAACATTAATTTAGTTTCACAAAACCCACATGATGTTAGGGGGTATTATCCCTCCATCTCAGATGGAAGACTGAGCTACAGAGATTTAAGTCAAAAGTATTCACTAATTTTGGATGCCCACTCTGAGATCTAGGACATGCCTTTTATTGATAAAATTATTTGGCATTATATAACATGTATAGCATCAAAACATAGCACCTATTGGCTTTACTTGCAACTGTGAGTAGATTCCAAGACATGCATAAAATGAGGAACACATAGGCACCAATGACCACTGAAAATCTTGTTTTAAGTAGCTTGTCATCACATTACATAGGATCTCTGTGGGAGAGGCAGGGATAGAATCTAATTTTCCAGCATAGCCTTCAACTGGCTTAACTATGATCCCACCCTTTCTTTTTCTATAATTCCATGTTATGTACCTTGCAGCTTCTGCCACAAATGAAAGAGGGCTCTTGCAGACAGCACTTTTTTACTATATAATACCAGTTCAACCCCCATAGCCCTCTACCCTGTATAGAAGCTTAACTCATAACAGACTATCCTAATGCACAGGCAGGCCCCCAGCATGGAAGAATTTAGCTTAAATAATTCAAGTTTGCAAAGCTACAAGCACCAGAAAACAGGTTCTTATAATGGGTATTCAGCAAACTTCATAATGGGCAGTGCTAGCTGCCCCACTTAGTATATGAAGAATATTATAAGATTATACATGCTATAATCTATGTAGTCTTTCTTGAAACAGTAGCGCATTGATAACCCATAATTATATTTTGTAATTGGCTGCTATCACACCAATGCTTTGTAATGTGAATAACACACTTGGAAAACTGACAGGAACTATTCACTGCAGATAAAGGTGCTAGGCACTTCCGTTTCAGGCTTGTCTCAGATTTTCAAAGAAGAGACCCAAATCTGCTAGAAAATGCAGCTAGGGTGAAAATAGCTTTCAATCTTTGGGAAACATTGAGGTCTCTTGTTCTCATGTCAGGGTGGGTGGTGGAAATCTAGTGCTACTCACTACCTTTCTTTCCATCACACCTAAATGGGGCTCACACCTAGCTGGCAACTCCCAGCTGAAGAACTTTAGATCATATGAGTGCTAGCAAAGCGTAAGGCAGCTGACTAGATCTCCAATAAAATTAACTTTTTGTAAAGCTTTTAGAATAATAGAATCATAGAAAATTAGGGTTGGAAGGGATGTCAGGAGATCATCTAGTCCAACTCCCTACTCAAAGTAGGACCGTGCCCAACTAGATCATCACAGCCAAAGCTTTGTCTAGCTGGGTTTTAAAAACTCTTAAGGAACTTCCACCACCTCTCCAAGTAACCTGTTCCAGTGTTTTACTGCCCTCATACTGAGAAATGTCTTCTTGATATCTAACCTAAACTTCCCTTGCTGCAACTTGAGACCATTGCTCCTTGTTCTGTCATCTGCCACCACTGAATAGTCTAGCTCCATCCCCTTTGGAGCCACCCCTCAGGTAGTTGAAGGCTGCTATTAAATCCCCCCTCAGTCTTCTCTTCTCCAAACTAAATAAGCCCAGTTCCCTCAGCCTCTCCTCAGAAATCTTGTGCTCCGACCCCCAAACCATTTTTGTTGCCCTCCGCTGGACTCTTTCCAATTTGTCCACATCCTTTCTGTAGTGGGGAGCCCAAAACTGAACACAGTACTCTAGACATGGATTCACCAGTGCTGAATATTCACCAGGGAGATAATCACTTCCCTTGACCTGCTGACAGCACACCTACTAATGCAGCCCAGTATGCCATTAGCCTTCTTGGCAACAAGGGCATACTTCTGCCTTACTTTCAGCTTGTTTTCCACTGTAACCCCCCAGGTCCTTTACTGCAGATCTGCTGCCCAGCCAGTTAGCCCCCAGCCTGTACGGGTGCATGGGATTGTTCTGTCCTAATTGCAGGACTTTGCACTTGCTCTTGTTGAACCTCATGAGATTTATTTTGGCCCATCTTCCAATTTGTCTGTCACTCTGAATCCTAACCCTACCCTCCAGCATATCTACTACTCCCCCCAGCTTGGTGTCACAGCTTTTGAATTTACATTGATTCATGAGAAGGGGAAAAACATCCCATCATGTCATGACACCCTTTTTTGTCATGCATTTGGGATAAAGGGGGTCACTTTGAAGCTATAACCAAGTTAAAATGCTTAGCATGAGAAATTAGCTTCATTTCTTAGGAATATGCAGTTACTACTTGTACTTACTCTAGTATGGAAGTGAGTATACTAATGACTAAGTCTCCTAGCATGCCCAATTTAAAACAGATAGATATTCCCTGATCCTTGACAGAACTGAGCTAACTCAGGCTGGACTGAGCACTTACTTAGTAAATAAAAGTCGTCATGTTTTTTCATAAAGAGTTTATTAAACCTTTTTTTTTTAAGTTCTTCCTAGTATTAAAGAAAAAAAACTGCAATAGAATGTAAACTTTCCCACCACTTGCTCAAACGTAATACAAGACTTAATCACTACCAATTAATTAAACATTAAATAATGAAGAAGGGAACAGACCTTGTTAACTTAATGTTGTGTAGGGTTGAAGATCCCAGCAGCAGTAGACCTCCACAGCACTCTTTGAGGAAATGGTTCATGGGGGTGGAGGTTTCTGCCTGTGCAGTCTCAGGGGTTTGGGGTGTTTACTATGTATGCCTTTAAAGTTGGGGATACTGGGCAGATTCTCCCTATAAGAGTCCCTCCCATAACAATTCACATCAGTTGAGGATTGGGCACAGGATGCCAATTTTCTCCTCCTCGCTGTACTTCAGGTTACATTGAAGATCTTCCTGCATTATGTTCTCAGGCTTTGTTTTTTGCCAGAATTATCATTAATGTTATAGTCCACACAAATTACACAGCTTTCAGGCCAGGTCAGTACTGGTGCTGTGATGGTCCAGGGAATATCTGAGGACCAGGATTCATTTGGTAACGGCCTTTATTGGATCAATAGTATAGGTGGTGAGATGTTACACAAGCTTTTGGGCGCACATCTCAGGTCTGGGAAAGAAGCAGATATGCTAAATTACCTAGTAAGAACAAATCTCTTCCCTTTTGAATGGTCTTAGACAAAATCTAATTATGTAAAAGAATACCTCACCTGTTCTTTATGTGATCTATAACTGTGTCTGTTGAGAGAGAGGTAGCTAACTACCTGTGTTAGTCTGAAGTCAGACAGAAGGGAGTGTAGCTATATGTGGTAATGAGATACCCAATCAATTAAATTGTTTATTAGAGTTCTCTATTAACTTAAGCAGTTCTTGACCATTCTTTTTAAACCTTTTATGTTTGTTTTGTTTTGTTTTGTTTTTTATGCTTGTGCTACATAACTTTAAAAAAATAATTGGAATAAACAATTATCTCCTTAACTTTGGACTGAGTATTTGCTCATGGAAAAACAAATGCTCAGCATAATGCCTGAATTTTCAAAACATCTTCTCTTTTTGGTAGGATATCAGTCTATGTAATGTGAATATGTAAGATTTTAATTTCTACAAAAAATATAAAGGCAAGCATACCTTGGTTCCTATGGAAGGCAGGGTGGAGTGGCACCTTAAAGACTAACTGGTCCAGAGAGGCATAAGCTTTGGTAGATGACTTTGGCAGATGCTGTATGCCATAAGTCGTATGCTATAGTATCTGATGAAGCAGGTTGTCACCTGTGAAAGCTTATGACTCTCTGAATCAGTTAGCCTTTAAGGTGCCACCAAGTTCTGCTTTCTGCCTGACTTCAGACTATCAGGACTAACTACCTCTCTTGGCTCCTATGGCAAGGGGCAGCCAGCATGTTCTGCTGCGTTCCCCCAGAGAACGTGAAATGCACTGCTTCTCACAGATTGAAACTGCACAGAACAAAGGATTTCCATTCTGCTAGCCACAATGTTTTAACCCTGGAGGTGCAGTGTTGCTGTGAGACTCAGAAATCCAGTAATTTATTTTTTGAACATATGTTAAAATTAAGTGTAAAGAAGGCCAAGCTGGCAAATATGGACTTGTAAATGCTGGTTATTGTAGTGAGATACCAGCCTTGAAGTTACAGGATTCAAAAGGGCTAAGCAGGTATGCAGCATCTATCAGGATTTGGTTTTCAAAATTAAGTCCTTCAAATGTGGGCACCTAATATTTAATATTAGAATCTAAACACGGATTCCATTGCTAAAGGTATGTAGAGCATTCAAGTTTGAAAATTGTGTGGCCAGCACCTATCTGCTTTCCTAAGTAGCAAACCAGAGCCTAACTTAACTTTGGTTTAAAACATCATACACTTTTCATATATAACTAGTTCCCTCATAGTTTTCCTCAGGTGGTGGTTAACTTTTCTTCTCTACCTTTCCTATGAAAGGTAGTGGTCTGACACAGACTAGAAATCAGGATACTGCATAAAGTATAAAAGCTAAGGCCTCACTGAAGATAATTGGCTTTACCTAAGTAAGAAGTGTATGATTCAGCTTTTATGGATGCACTAGTCTTAACAAAGCAATTTTAATGTTCAGAAGAAAGTTAGTTCATGGTAATTTATCAGCCAAGATCATTTATTTTTAAAAAACATAATGATGTTTCCTGTGTGCTGTGCCCTACATATCAGACAAGCTGTTACTAATATTCTTGGTTTAAATCAGTAGTAGCTGAAATCGCTGTAACAGGATGAGGCCTAAATCTTTACATCAGTGATTTTAATTCTTCATCTGGATTATATAATCTCTTAAATTATGCCTAGTACCTAGAAACATCTGAGCACTTTCCCAGATCTCTGTATACATCTAAGGTACTTGACCTAGATGTGTCAAGTCTAGCTCTGGGGTGGGCAATTATTTTGGCTGGAGGGCTGCTTAATGAGTTTTGGAGAGCTGTTGAGGGACGGGGCTACCCTTGCGGCCCTTGACAGGTGCCTCACCCTGGTCACCATCTTGAGACTGGAAGTCCTGCCCCCTAACCCCTGACCTTTGCCACCAGAAGTCCCTCCCCTCACCTTGGAAATACTCCATTTGGGAAGGGGTTTGCCATCTTGGAACTGGAAAAAAACCACCAGATTATATACTAAAAATCAAACATCCACAATAACATATTTTAATTTTATTTTTAAAAAATATTTATGTCCTGGTCTGTGTGTGTTTGCATTGTGTATACAGAGGTGGTTACAAAATAGCTCAAAATGAAGTCTTACATTTATATTGCAGGGCCTGTGGGGGGAGACATGGGGTTTGTGGGAGACTGTGGGTGTGTGTGTGGATGTGAGGGGTTTGTGTGGGGGGTGGGTGGGTATGGGATTTGTGGGGTGTGTGGAAGGGGTGGGTGGGTGGCTGGGGGCATGCGTGTGGGAGAGTAGGTGCATATGGTGGTGTGTGTGTGCATAGTGGTGAGTGGGGCTCCCCCCAGAGGTGCTTGTGTGTATGGCGGGGGTGCATGTGGGGAGGAGTGTGTGGGTTGTGGGGGAGGGTGTGGGTGGGTGCAGTGTTTGTAGGGTGCGTGATTGTATGTGGGGGAAGGTGGGGTTTGGGGGGGAGGGTTTGTAGGTATGGTGGGGTGTGCATGGGAGCCCCTCATGTGTGCCCCCTGAGCCAGTCAACACCCATTCCCACCCCACAAAAGCCCAGAGCTTTTGGTGCGTCCTGCTGCCCCCTGGGTATGCAGTGGAGCTGGGGCAGCTCCACAGCCTGACTACCTTTCTAGGCAGACCAACCAGCAGCAGTTTCTTCCATCTGCCACCAGGAGCCCACGCCTGGACTGCCCTGCGGCTGCTCTACGCTGCCACTGCTGCCCTACATGGCAGCCTGGAGGTGGCAGTAACGGCAGTGGAGACAGAGAACAGCCCAGGCTTGGGCTCTGGGCAGCTGCAGCAAGAAGCACCAAGCAGTGACAAGGGGGAAGGGCCACTTTCCCCCTGTGCTGAGCAACAGTTTCTGCCCAAAAGGCAGTGCTGCTGCCACTGTTTAGTGTAACTGGGAAAGTCTGGGTCAAGGCTGTGGCACGGGTCCCCACTGGTACCACAGGGCTGGGGCCATCAGCAGCAGCAGATGGAAGTAGCTGCTGCCACTTGGTCTGCCTAGAAAGGCAGTTCAGCTTTGGAGCTGTCCCAGCCTCGCAGCGTGCCCAGGGGTGGCAGGACATGCCACAGCTGGAAAGTGCCTGGCTCAGGCAGGACTAAAGGACCCACCACAGGCTGGACAGGGCTCCTCTATGGGCCAGATCCAGCCTGCAGGCTGTATTTTGTCCACCCCTGGTCTAGCTCTACTCTCTGGAGGACATGAAAATAACTAGTTCCACAGTATAAGATTCTCTGATTGTTTTCTGTGATTTCCTGTAATGATTGGGCTTTTCCTTTAAGGCTATGGCAAAACTAAAGCCTGATTTTTATAAATAAATATATAAATAACCCTTGGCATGCAGCACCTTCCGTTGCAGTCACAGCTTAGTTTAAATTACCAGGGCACTGGGAGCAGGTGCTTTTTAACGTGCCACTTAGGTACCAAAAACCCCCTACGTGCAACTTAAGCAGAAGCAAAGCATTAGCTGAATTGGAAAACTAGTAATTCCTCAACTATAGACAAAGAAGCTTCTGCTTCTGACTGGGTCAGAGGGGCTGGAAAGGGACATGCATGTTGACTTACCAGCAATGATGATCAAAGATCAGCTCCTGAGCCCATGACTGGAATAAAAATAATCAAATGGAAAAGTAACTGAAAACGAGCATTGGAAACATTTAAAGAGGAACAGTGCTAAAAAGAATAATCAAATTTATTCCATTTTACTTGCACTGACTTGGTAATGGAGAGTCTCCCAGTAATGGAACATGCAGCAGTGTGATGTGTGGTTACGATGACTAAAGCTAATGCATGGAAGTCATCATACCTACACTTTGAAGACAGCATCTGATATCTTGATCTCATTTGCACTGGTGAAAATCTATAGTATCGCTGTTGAAGTTGGTGCAGTTATTCTAACTTTACACTAGGCCAGCAGTTAGCAACCTTTTCAGGTTGTGGCCTAGAATGACCCAGCTCAGGTCAGAGGCAGGTGGTCGGGTGTACTCTAGGACCTGGCCACTGCTGCTTTACCCTATGGTGATATGAGGAGAGCTCCTGCAGCCATCGCTTCACCCTGTGGCACCAAGGGGAGAGCTCTCACAGCCACTGCTTCTCCCCATGGAAGCAGAGGGATAGTGCCTACCACTGAAACCCCACATCACCAAAAACCACCAAAGCCACCCATGTCTGCAGGCCAGATCTGGCCCACGGACCACATGTTGCTGACCTGTACCAGGACAACTAAATCAAAGCCTATCTTTGTCTCGCTTATTCAAGTGTATTTTTTCAGTTGTTACATGGGAGTCTTGCAGTTAATCTGAAAGCATAGGCTTTCTCATGCAATAGATGCTCCACTTCCATTACTGTAGCTCCAGTTCCATCTTTTTCTATATAACAC
Source organism: Alligator mississippiensis (assembly GCF_030867095.1). Classification (NCBI taxonomy): domain Eukaryota; kingdom Metazoa; phylum Chordata; order Crocodylia; family Alligatoridae; genus Alligator; species Alligator mississippiensis. The sequence goes on along the minus strand of NC_081824.1, from coordinate 217,283,438 downwards.
TTTCATTGTAGCTTCAGTTCAGAAAAATGCCAAATGCCAAACTGAGAACTAAGCCCTCTTTCCCCATTCTAGAACATAAAGAGTGACTAGTAAATACTTAGAGACAAGTGATGGGTGCTAGGAGACAGCTTAATTATTACATAACTCAATAACGCATTACAATTAGCAGTGATTACAGGAATATGCAAAAGGGAGCCTCTCTCATTTTAGGCTGGTACTAATGTAAAGTAGAATCTGAGTGAAGTACAGCAAACAACATGGGAACATCTTGACTCAATCTACAGACTGAACTACACTGTAAAGAAAAAAAAAAGTAAGTGAAGATCTCAAAGCAGATACAGGCTAGACAAAAGAACTGTCAAGTGGATACCTAACTGATTGGATCACGTGCCCAGAGTATTTATCAATGCCTCAATGTCCAATTGGGAGGAGGTATCAAGTGGGGTTATCCAAGGAGCTGTCCTGAGTACAGCAGTACTGTTACTATGAGCAGGCTAAAGGGGTGCCCGCCGTAGGCATTAAGTTACGCAGGGCACCAAAATTGCCCCCCTAGACCCTCAAAATCTGCACCTTGAAACAGTTCCTGGCTGTTGTTGCATTAGGAGCAACAGAGTTGGGGTGGGCAAAGCATGCACATCGGTAGCAGCTCAGCCAGACTGCTTAGAAATTCCCAATATAGGTAAGCCTGAATCCCCCCACTCTTGGACCTCTACCCCATGCACTTCCCTTTCTTGGCTCTTGGGACCACTGGCCCTGCCTCTCCTTCCCTGCTCTACTACAGTGTTTGCCCTGAGTACCAGCTCAGCTTGCTACTTGTTTAATATCTTCATGAATGATTTGGAAAGTGGGATTGAATGCAAATTTAGTAAATTTTCATATGGCACTGAGCTGAATGGAGTTGCAGACAGTCTGGAGGGTAACATTAGGATTCAGAATTACTTTGATATGCTGGGGAATGGCCCAGGATTAATTTAATATAAGTTAGTATGGGTAAGTGCACGTAGGACAGAACAACCACGTGCCTAAATACAAATTGCGGGATGGCTGGCTAGGCTGCAGTATATTTGAAAAGGTCCTGGACTTCATAGCAGAACAAAAGCTGATTTGGAGCCAACAGTGCACTCATGTTGCAAAACAAGCCAACAGCACACCATGTTGTATTAACAGGAGGGTTGCTTGAAAACCAAGGTAAGTGATTCTCCCACCCAGTTCAGCACAGGTACAGTCTCACTTGGACTACTGTGTTCAGTTTTAGGACAAATTAGAAAGAGTTCAGAGAGCAACAAAAAATATTGGAGATCTATAAAATATGGTTCATTAGAAACAGGTGGAAGAACTGGGATTACTTAGTTTGAAGAAGAAAAGATTGAGGGGGGATTTGATAACACTTTTCAAACAGGAAGAATGGTTATACAGAAGATGGTATCTGTGGCTATAGGAGGCAGGACAAGAAGTAATGGTCTTAAACTGCAACAAGAGACATTTAGATTGGCTATCAGGAAAAACCTCCAACTCTGAAGGTAGTTAAGCATTGGAGTAGGCTACCCAGAGAGGTGGTAGAATCTCCACCTTTGGAAATTCACAATAGCAGATTAGACGAATATTTGTTTGGAATGGTTTAGACAAGAATGATCCTGTTGAGCAGAGGGTTGGACTGAATCACCTACTGACATCCCTCCAGCCCTATTTTTCCATGATTTTAAAGCAAAAAAAGAAACTTGCTCCTATTAACTCCAGCTTTGGGGTATGGAATACAGTACCTCAGTAACAAGGATCCTTCAAGAAACGTAGCACATGGCACAGCATGTCTCAAATGTTAACATGCATATATCATGTACTCTCTAATATGGCATGATCATCCACCTGAAGAACTACTTGGGGCCATCATGTCACGAAGTGTTGCAGGATTCTCCAGGAGAGGGTTATGGGACTGATTATCCACTGCCTTCTCTTACATATGCAGAGAGAGTGTATAAAATACCTAGTCAAAATGGTAGCATTTTTATTCAGTTTGCAGAGGTATAAATGGAGAGGAGAGAGTCAGGTCCTGTATATCCTGAAAATTGCACCTAGGCATAAGGGACTGCCTGAATGGTATATTGGAGCCTTGAAAAAGCTTTTGATTTTTGCTATTTTGGGAATAATAACCATTATGCTAGCGGGTTCTATTTGCAACATAGTTAGACTGGGTTGCATTAAGAAAAAGGAAGGGAGCCACTTGAGCAGTTTAACAGATCTATTCTTTCTTCACAGTTCACTGACATTGGTACTTTTGAGACAGTCTGGCAAGTCAAGTTCTACAACTACCACAAACGGGATCACTGCCAGTGGGGAAACAGCTTTGGTAGCATTGAGTATGAATGCAAACCGAATGAGACACGAAGTCTTATGTGGATCAACAAAGAGACCTTCCATTGAAGATGGATGAACCTGACACTGCTGGACAATCTCTTTTAAAAAAAGTCTACCTTTTAAACCAGCAAAAAGGCCTTAGCAAAGGCACACCGTAAAGTTGTTCTGTCCCACATGGTACCAATAACATGTTATACGTACAGTGGGTGCCATTAAAACATTGCCATTAGTAGTGTATTTTTATTATAGCATCTACAACATTCTTTATCTATAGAGCTGAGAATATTGCTGGTCACTGGGTAAAGAAATGTGTGAGGTTGTCAAGATTTGGGTTATACCCACTCTGCAGCTCCTCTAGATGTAATAACCTTTGTGAAATCCTTTGTTTCATTGCTTGAGATTTTGACACATCATATTGGTGATTATTTCTGTATTTATGTTTGTGTTCCCAAATCAACATGCTCCATTGTAAAGTTTGTCTTCACTTCATCACAGTAGATGGCAAAAGTGCAATTGATGGATATTTGTAAGTTTAGTGTAATGGCAGCTACTATGCTGCTAAAGTTGTATTTCCATATCAGGAGATTTGGAGACTTATCAATTTTCTTTCTTTTGGATGTGGTAAGATGTATTGTGACAGACTTTCCTCTTTTGTGAGATTTGTCACTACTTTACTTTGCTACATTTCCCAGTTGCTGAAACGATTTTTAAAAAATACAGTAGAAATAATGAAACACGTTACCCTAAAAACATATGGAAAAGCAATAAATCTGTGGTCTTAAAGGCAAATTAATTTCTATCAATGGTAGATATATCTCTCTGGATATCACATACAATACTCTAACTGTGACCACTACACATTTTGTTGATTTAATTCATTTCTTAAATCAGCAGTTCAAGTGCTAATCTCCTTTTCTTAAAAAGGCATGCTGCTGTGACCAGTAAAATCTTTCCAAATTGATGAATTTTTCAAGCATTGCAAATGTATTGTACCAAAACCTACAGACTTTCATGCTGACCAAAACTGCTCATCTCTATGAGGATTAAGCCCAAATCCTGCATGTGTTTACACATGTGATTTCAACAGAACTTTTCTTGTAATTAAAGACCAGCATGTTCATAAGTATCTGCAGGATCATGACTTAAGGTGCTATGTAACACTGTTTACACCTTTGAAGCAAAAGAAAAAGTACACTTTGATCTCTCTTTCATTAGAGCAAGTTACTTATTATGCTGTCCCACCTCCAAACTCTGCTGAATTAAGTTATCAAGTTTTTGCATATCAGTTGTTCTCATATTCCTTTGTGAATAATTTGTAAATTGTGTCTGTAAATTGTAACCACTTTTGACCTTTGTAATAAAGGACTTAATAATCTCTCTGAGTGTACCCCATCACACTAAACATGGAAAAATGCAGGCAAAGACTTTCAAAAGTGACTGGTGATTTGGGGCACACAACTGGAAATTTATTGTAATGAACCTGGGCCTGTCTTCGAAGAAACAGTATTCAGTACTGTCTGAAAATCAAACCCTCCTCAAGGTGTCACAGGTTAGCTATCCATAATCACTAGGCATACAATATTTTTATTGTGTGTTAGAAAGTGGTAAAACAAATACAATACTACATTACTGGAGCTCTTTCCATATCTTTTAAGCTACTCCTCTGAACTCCTACTTCATGACATGGTTTCATGAATCTGTGACAAAAGAATTTACTGTGGAACCCATTGCCCTGAGTTTGTGCACCAAAGTCTAAGTGGTAATTTTTTTTTTAAATTAAGATTTCCAAGTCCTCTAGGCTGTGCAAAAATGCCTAAAATCTACCACTTCAGTGTTATCTTCCTGAGTGTGGAGTTAAAACTAACTTCATTGATACTTGGGGTATATACAGACATTCAGGGAGGTTATGGGGAAATTAGATTGTGCTAAAAATGGTCACCTGACCTAACTTAGTTTGCCCAGATGTGGACCCTACATTTAGATCCCTAGTTATGTTGATCTAAGTGGGAACAATAAGGACATTCAAGACAGATCAGTCTGAAAATGGCCAACCTGATCTAAGTTAACTATACCTCAAAGATAATCTAACTTGGATCAGGTTAGGCACGATTGATCTACCTGAACCTCTATACAGTTCCCAGTGCAGCCCTGGGGCTAGGAAAGCTCATCTGATGACCCCAATCTCCAGTACCCAGCCCAACCCCAGTGCTGTGCATTCCCTACCTCTCTCCCCACCCCCATCCCAGCACTGGGCTATTTGTAGTTCCCCCAGTTCCTCACCCCACCCCCAGATGGACCACTCACCCCCCATGACCATCCAACCCAGCCCACCAAACTACAGCAATCCTGCAAGCCACTCCTGATGCTGGTTTTACTGGCATTCACTTATGCTGGAAACTGACTGAACTAAGTCCGTGTGAGGGAAGAGGCAGGTGGGATGTGTGGGTTGGTTCACTGAGGGAGTTCATCTAGTGGTGGGAGGGTCAGGGCACTAAAAATAGCCCATTCCTGGAGGGTGGGGGAGAAGGTCCTCCCCCTAAGCGCTCCCCCCCCACCCTGCTGACCCTGTGAGCACCCCTGATCCTGGCATACTGTCCTGGACCCCACCAACCCACCTGAGTCCCCTGTGGACCCTGCTAGCCCCGCCAATTCCTCCTGTGGAGCCTGCCTGTGCCCCTGTGGACCCCACTTCCTCCCAATCATGATCCCTCTCATAGACTCTGCCTGCCCCCTAATCCCCCCTCTTGACCCCCCAACCCACCTTGTGGATGCCTCCTGCCCCCCAGTCTCTCCCATGGGCTCCACTTGCCCCTCCCAGCCATTCCCCCCTGCCCCGAGCCTGCTTGCTCCCCTGATCTGCCCAAGCTCTGCCCCACTACCTCCCCTTATCCTGTCTTACCTTAGATCAGGTGGCCATTTTTAACTTGTTCTAACCCCCTCCCAACCTTCCCAAGTGTCTGTACGTAGCCTTGAGGACTGACCTTTATCTTCAATGGTTTAACTATGAAACAGCCATTTTAGATGGCAATGTCACTCTGTGTTTCAACAGAAATCTCCTGTAATTGCTTACCATAGTCCCCTAAATATTCAGTCTCCCAAAGCCTTAACTGGCTATAGTGTACTAGAAACTAGAACTGTGAGATTAGCATTAAATAAAGCTGAAATACAAGTTAACAGAGAAGCTACTGACTTGGCAGAATTAAATATTAATATACTCTATAAAAGTTTCTATTCTGAGATGCCATGGAATTCTCAGCTGGTCATATCTCAGGACCACAGAATCCAGGGCCTGTCAAGGCATTAGCTCAAGCATGCTGCAGATAATAGGGAATGTTATCCTTAGATACCTGTGTCATGGAAAAACATGCTGTAGAATTTGGAATCAGGTCAGGTAGAAACTTTATTTCGATAGCTATCGGAGAGAGACCCTTATAGGAAGATTTCTGCTGTGGCCTCTCTACTTTACATCCAGGGCAATTAACCTTTTATAGATGTAAGACAAAGGGCTGCCTAAACTAGCTTTTCCCGCCTTGGGGCTATCTGTCTTGTGTCCTTCAAGAGAGTTTAATGGTCATCTTCCTCTTATCTAAGGAATTTCTCTCTCCCCCCTTGAGGCCTTAGCTATCCTTTGCTTCCACATTTCCCCCCTTTGAGACTTACAAGTCTCATCTTATTCTATTTTTATTCCCATGAGTCTCTCTATTTCATCTTGCATCTTTCTATATTTTTTTTCAATCTGCTCACATCTTTTTAGTACCATCATTTTAGTGTGTTTTCTTTCATTTTCCTTCTGCTGATTTTGTTCAGATATTTGCAGGAACATTAATCTATTCCCTGGTTGGATTTGTTTAGATATGTAGCTTAGACAACAGCGTACAAGCATGAAAATTACACATATCAGGACGATAATAATAAAAAATATCAATAATCCATGAATAATGGTGGATCCTAAGGAGCCAAAAAGGGACTTAAGCCATGAACTTAAATTCCAGTTGTCTGGCTCATGTAATTTGGCTGCTTCCTTTTGAATATGTTTAGCCAAATCTTATATTTTTTCGGAATTATCAGGGATGTAAGTACAGCATTCTTTACCAATTAAAGCACAGACTCCTCCTTTGCTGGCTAACATGTAATCTAAAGCAAGTCTGTTTTGTAAAGTCATCTGTCTTATTTCTTTTATTTCATTATTTATTATGTGAAGACCAATAGCAGTAGCATTAGCTATCTTCTCTAGGGATGCTGCAACTTTCTTTATTTCAGACATGGCCAAGCCTGCGCCATAGTTGGGAAACATGATTCCCCAAAATCTCTGAGTTTCTGTAATTTCCCGCATGTTGCGAATCTTTCCTTTTGGCAAGTAAGATCTAACAGCAATAGCGGGATATATTGCAGAGACATAGCATGTTCCTTCCCATCCGGAAGGAAGTTGTTTATAGGCCTTGTCTCCATATGTGAAATAATGGCCAGCCAGTGCGGTAAACCCGTGGCTATCATTACAGTGTGGTCTCATTATCCATTGTGTATAATAACCTGAAAATCCACTTTGTTTGGGAGTATAATTAGATATCCAGGAACTATTAGAGAACCACGCCCCATTTATCTTAAATTCTATTTCACATTTACTGATTCCTACTGAAAATTCAGATCCGTTACAGGTCCAACAAAATTTTCCCAGGGTGGCATAGGCTAACCGTATATAATCAAATCAGTTACATTTTATATCCTGCCAGGTTTCATTTCCTTTAAAATCTGAATAGTAAGGGGCCGACATTTGTGTGGCGTTTAAAGGTGTTGATATTATGGGTATTCCCCCAGTAGAATGAATAGGGGCATGACTGCATACCCAACATTGAGAAACATTTAAGTCCTTTGCAAATTGGTAAGATAATTGGAGGAAAACATTTTGGTGATGAAATAGTGACCTTCTTGATCTATTCTGCAATATTAAGTTGTTTATCATGTTTTCTTCAGTTACTGAGTCTTTAGATTCGTGTAGGATGATCTAAACAAGCAAACTAAGAATTATCCAAGTCACGACCAACCAATCCTATCTTGGGAACCAGGAACTAGGTGGAGGCCTTTTTCCTTTCCCGGAGGGCATAGTGGTGTCACGGTGGCACATCTTCTTCACTCTGTAGTGGTAAATCCTCTTTGTCAGTGGGCGCTATGCTCACCACTGGTCCTGAATACTTCTGCTGGCAGGTGCTGAGCTCACTACCAGCTTGTGGAGTCTTTCTGTCCGGTTGGAATTCAGCTGCTTCGGGGTTCAATGGAGGTGAAACCTTTTTACAGTGCGAGGCGTGAGTTTACGTCTGGTGTCCTTGGCAACGAACGGCAGTGTTAGTGGTTAGGAGCACCTGGAAGGGGCCCTTCCATCTGGGTTGTGTCACAACCCAATTAAGTAGTGCCCATGTCACAAGCAAGTGAAACCATTCAAAGCAGTTTTATTTTGCACTAGGTTAACTAAGGGTTAACAAAATGATAATAACAGCCTTCTTTGCTGTATATGCCAACAAGAAATTTATTGCTGTGTCACTAACAGAGATAAAACGTTTGCCTCCTTTGCTTTACATAAATCATTGTAATTGGTCAGAATGACAGGGGAGTATCCCTGCTAGAACACCCTAGCGAAGACCGCTAGATAATTGGTGATTCTAATTAAATTTATGACATGGCGAAAAGCAATTGGCTATTATACAAACAAAACCCCGAGACACTTCCGCAAAGACGAAGAAGAAGGGGAGAGCAACTCCGTATACACCTGGAGATCTCTGAATGTACATGTCAGAGTAACTGACAATTTGATCACTTGTCAGTGCCCCCCCACCGTCTCGACCCAATCTCGGACGTAAATCAACGATTGCCGGCCCGACCATATTTCTGCCCGACCGTTTCTATCTGACCACTTATGCAGACCGACCTACGAACCCTAAGCTGTAACTAACCAAGTATCTCTGACCTCCGTCTTTCACCACCTTGACGGCGTGAGTAAACAATCTTGCTTTGCAACCGATAAGCGTCCGCCTAATTAATTCCACTCCAAGCGTCACAAGTACCCACCTGACGGCCTTCTAAGGTCCGGACCCCTTGCTGCAGTGCACGGCAGCAACAGGTTGGAGTGAGTTTTTTCATTGATGAACCTTGATATATACCCAGTTTCCAGGCTCAAGCGAATGGCACAGGACGTCTGCAGTGGGTGGCAGCGCTTCCTGAACCTGTGAACGAATAGATCTGACACATTTCATTAGTGCCTTACAGTAACTTAAAACAGTTTTATCATCCAACTGAAGATTAGTCTGATGAGGAAATGGGGGTGGTGTAGTGGCCATTCTCATGAGACGTGCCATGAGAATTTCATGCGGGGACAGTCCATGTTTTCTGTTGGCAGTGTTTCTAATGTGCATGAGTGCCAGTGGCAATGCATCTGGCCATTTCAGGTTAGTTTCAGCACAAATTTTAGACAGGCGTGTTTTTAAGTCAGAGTTTTTTCGCTCTACTGCGCCACTGGATTGGGGATGATAGGCACAGTGCAGGTGCTGGTGTATGTTCAGGGCCTTACAGATGTTTCTAACAATCTGCCCTGTAAAGTGTGTTCCTCGGTCGCTGTCTAGCGTGAGTGGCAGGCCAAATCTGGGGATGAATTCTTTCAAAAGTTTCTTTGCTACAGTGGCGGAGTCTGCATGTTTACAAGGATAAGCTTCTACCCAACCAGAGTACATATCAATAATGACAAGAATATATTCAAAAGAACAACATTTTGGCATTTGAACAAAGTCCATTTGCAAATTTATGAACGGTCCCCATGGTGGGGGGTGCGCTGCTTGTCTAGTTTTAACCTTCTGACCGATGTTATGGGCAAGACAAATGGAACAAGTGCTACAGTACTGCTGTGTCATAGAGGGAAAATTTGGGGCAAACCAATCATGCTGTACTGTCACAATCATCCCCCCTTTGCTCATATGGGCCACCAAATGAGCCAGACGAGCAAGGTAAGGTAGTAAAGCCTTGGGCGCTACCAGGCGGCTGTCTGGGGAGTGCCACAAGGTGTCAGGATGCAACTGACATTCTTTGTGCAGCCAGTCTTCTTTCTCAAATTTTGGAGCCTGGTCTTGGAGCAGGGCCAAGTCGGAGAGATTGGCCAATGGAGACTGGTCTGCTAAAAGGCAAAGAAAAATATCATTAGGAGCCTGAGGGCCAGAAAGGGCCGCATTTCTAGCCGCATGGTCAGCTAGGGCATTTCCGCATGTGACATCATCATTAGGGATTTCATGGGCTTTCCATTTAACAATAGCAATAGCAGAAGGTAATAGGAGAGCATGCAAAAGAGCATCGACATCAGAACCATTACTAATCTGAGTTTCAGCTGAAGTCAGGAATCCTCTTTGTTTTTAAAGTTGACTAAAGTTATGTACAACACCAAAGGCATATCTGGAATCAGTGTAGATGGTGGCAGATTGACCCTTAGCCAAGGTACATGCTCAAGTGAGGGCTACCAGTTCAGCCACTTGAGCAGAGTGGGCATGAGGCAACTGGTAAGTTTCTAAAACTTGGTGTTGATCACAGACTGCATAGCCAGCAGTGAGCTGTCCCTTGGAGTTTCTAAGGCAGGATCCATCTACATATAGCAGGAGATCTGGGTTCTGTAGTGGTGTATCTTTAAGATCGATACGAGGAGTCAAAAGCTGGGTAGTTACAGTTAAGCAATCATGAGGTTTTCCGTCTGATGGGGTAGGAAGTAGGGAAGCAGGATTCAGGATACAGCAGCGTGTTAAAGTTACATTGGCAGCTGAAAGAAGAAGTTTTTCATATTTGGTAAGTCAGGAGTTAGAAATATGTTGTGTTTTGCCTTTCAGGAGCAGGGCCATAACAGCATGGGGAACAGCAACAGTTAATGGGTGTCCAAGAACCAAGGAATCAGCCTTTTTAACAAGCAGGGCAGCAGCAGCTACAGATTGGAGACAGGGTGGAAGTCCTGCTGCAACAGGGTCTAAGGCAGAGCTATAATAGGCAATGGGGCGTTGCTTGTCACCGTGAAGCTGAGTGAGCACCCCTAGGGCAATGCCATCTCGTTCATCGCAATACAGGGTAAAGGGTTTCTTGTAATCAGGAAGTCCTAAAGCGGGTGCTCTGGCGAGGTCTTGCTTGGTCTGAATAAAGTCTTGTTCGGCTTCTGGAACCCAAGGTAGTGGTTCGGGAGTAGAATCAAGGGTAAGGGCCTGTAGGAGTTTGACAATGGAGACATAACCCATAATTCATTGCCTGCAATACCCAGCCATCTCTAAAAATCCTCTCATTTGTTTCCGGGTAGTTGGTTTAGGGACTTGGAGGATGGCATTAATTCGGAATTTGGACAGATGTCTTTGTCCTGCTGAAATATCATGTCTTAAAAAATGAACTCTGGATTGGCATAATTGCAGCTTGGCTTTGGAGGCCTTATGTCCCTGAGAAGCTACGGCAGTGAGTAGGGTGAGGGAATCCTGTTTACATGCTTCCAGAGAAAGTGAAGCCAGCATAAGATCGTCTACATACTGAATTAGCGTGGAGCCCCCCTTAAATTCTATAGTATTTAAATCCTTTTTGAGGATCTGGGAAAACAAGGTGGGACTTTCAGTATACCCTTGTGGAAGTTGAGTCCAGGTGTACTGAAGACCTTGGTAAGTGAAAGCAAACAAAAACTGACTGTCAGGGTGAATAGGAATAGAAAAGAAGGCAGAATAGAGATTTATTACAGTAAAGTGAGTAGCAGTAGCAGGAATACAGGATAGTATAGTGGCTGGGTTGGGAACAACAGGAAAAGTAGGTAGGACTGCAGCATTGACAGCACGAAGGTCTTGTACAAAGTGATAAGTATCTCGACCGGGTTTTTTAACAGGAAGGATAGGAGTGTTGCATGGGCTACGGGTCAAGATGATGATCCCTTGTTCAAGGAGGGAAGTAATGACAGGTCGAATGCTCTCCTCAGCTTCTTTAGAAATAGGGTATTGCGGAACACAAGGGAGAGGTTTGGCAGGATTGAGAGTGATGTGCACAGGCTCTGCGCTGAGCATGTGGCCCACCTCATTGGCGTGAGTAGACTAAAGTTGTGAAGGGACTTGAGTCAACAGTTTCTGTTGCAATGAGGAAGTGTCAGCTTTAAAATCATCCTCCAGTTGTTTTTGTAACAGAGCCAAAAACTCAGCCTCCCTTGGTTCCGGCACTTCTAGGTATATGCCATCTGGGGAGCAGTAGATGACACAGCCCAATTTACACAACAAATCTTTTCCCAAAAGATTTACAGGGGTAGAGGGGCTAAGCAAAAAGGCATGTGTCTCAGAAATGGGACCGATAGAGACAGAAAGGGGTTTGGAAACAGGGTGGGGTATAGGGTGTCCGCTAATGCCGACAGCATTAACAATTTTTTCAGAAAGAGGTATGTTAGAGAAATCAGAGGCTTTTAAAGTGGAGAGGGAAGCTCCTGTGTTTACCAGGCAAGATATAATCCTGCCGTTTACAAAACAATTAAGAAAAGGACCAGATTGGTCGAGTGAAATAAGTGGGGCGATGATGTCATCCCTCAGGCTGTCCTATGCTTGGGTAGGGAAAGGAGGAATATTCTGAAGTTCAGCTGGTACAATAAAAACTCGGTCAGAAAAATATTCTTGGGACCCTTCTGGTGCTCGGTACTTAGGTATATGTCCGGGTCGATTTGGGCACTCTGACTTTCAATGACCCTCCTGTTTGCAATAATTACATTGAGTGCCATACTTGGAGAGGTTCATAGCCTGGCCTATGTCCTTACCCCATCCTCTGTTTGGCATTTCCAGTCTTCTTCCCCTTCCCCTTCCTCGTTGTCCGCCCCTACCGGCTTGAAGTTGCTGATTCTGGAGAGCCATCCATCTAGTTTTCTATCCTTAAGTCTTTCTGCCTTATGGAAAAAATGTTGCGCAGCTGCCAAAACCTCCTCTAAAGTTTTGGCTTCTCAGCCTATAAGCACAGTTCAAATTCTTTCTGAAATTTTTGGTTGGAGTCCTTGAACAAAAGCTGCCACTACAGCCTGTCAGGCATTTTCAGCAGCATTAGTCATGCCTGAATGGCAATCAAAACAATTTTTAAGTCTTTCCAGAAAGTCAGCTGGGTTTTCATCCTTTGTCTGTTTACAAGCATTAATTTTGGTCCAATCAGTTTTTTGGGGGCAAACTTCAAGGACAGCTTTTAAAAGGTCTTCCCTACTGAGCCCCAACTCTGGTCCAGTGACAGGATCCTGTGCTGGCCATTTAGCCTTTTCTAACACATGTTGTTAGGTTTCACGGGGTAATGCAGCACATAAAAGTTGGTTCATATCAGCCCATGTGGGGTTATAACAGTCAATTACTACTTGAAGTTCTTCCTGGAATCTTACAGGGTCATCTCGAATCTTAGGGAATCTCTGTACTAAATTAAACAGATCAGTAGCGCTCCAGGGAGCATGTACAGTTACTATCGTTCCCCCCTCTTGACTTACACCCGGCATTTGTCGGAGCAGGGCCTGGAAGGCTCCCTGGCCACTACGGATGCTACTCCTGAGATTGTAGGGTGTCTTAGGCATGGCGGGCGTCGGAGTTTAGTAGTTCTCTTTGCCCAATACCTTTTTCAGGTGAACTGAAGTTGGAGTGTGCTCAATGACTTGCCAGGGCATTGAGGTGCTGGGATGTGGCAGTGGTTCTGAGAAGGAGGAAGGTGGAAAATAACCTGGAGGGGCAGCTGATGGCCTTGGTTTGTTTTCTGGTTCAGATGCAGCCAGATTTTCAGCTAAGGCTGGATTGATACAAAAGTCTAATATGTCTTCCGGAGGTTCAGTTAGTGGGGGTACCCCTTTCATTACTGGGTATAATGGACTGCAGTTTGAATTTAGGGGAGCGGCCAATTTCTCTCATGTTTCTTTTAATTGTTGTTTAAATTTTTCCTGTGAGTCTTTCAGGCTTTTGGTCTGAGACTCAGTGCGCCTTTTTGACATCTCTTCATACCAATCGAAAAATGCGTTCCACTGGCATTGAGGAGTTTTGGATCCACGGGAATCTAACGTCCCTCTTAAGTGCACTATTTTATCTAGATTGAATGTGCCTTCCTCAGGGAACTGCTTGAAAGGATCATCCCTGGTATACCAGTACCACTTATCCAGGTACTTACAAGTCTTGGGAGAATAATGTGTGTACATATAGTACGCCAGAGTTCCCTTAGAGGGAACTGGCACTTGATTTGACTGTCCTGTACCCATTTCACAATCACACAGGGAAAGACAAGACAAGGGAATGGCTTATTGAGGAAGTCCGTGCCAATCTGAACTTCAGCCCGCAATGATGCTGAGGTGAGTTCTGGATTTGGCAACGGCTCATAAACAGACCGTTTATCTACACGGTAGAATAAGGGTGGGGGAACAACAAAAGGAGTCCGCTAAAGTCACAGAAACCTGCTCGTAGGCCCGTCTGATGACCGAGGCTACATACCGTCAGGCAGCGGATCTATAGCGGCTCATGAATGGAGGGGGGGAACACAAGACACAGAGCAAAACAAGAGGGTGAGGGACCAGTGAAAAGTTCGCTGGGGAGGAGGGAAGGGTTGATTTTGTCTCTCAACCTTGGCTCCCAGTGACTATTCTTTCACCACGCACCTTCGCATTCGAGTTGTGCCGGTCATCGCCCAAACCAGGCTCGCGTACGTCTCGGGGCGGCTGCACATGGTTTCAGAATTTGCCCTGGACCAATTCCAAATCACCATTCAATCAGGGTCACAATCTTATTCCCATCACCCACTTAGACTTCCTAAAGCCCAGTGTTGTGCTGGATGCAAGTGCTTGTGCAACAGACAGATTCTCCCTACCAGTTATGCGCGCTTTCTAGAGACAGACAGAATTTACCAGATTAGTATGACCGGTCTTGGTTCTACACTGACCTGTAACAAATGTTCGAATCCAGCTACCCAACGCAAGCAGGGAGCCTATGAGCAGTCCTCCTCCGACACCCCAATAGAGATTTAAAAGGCCTCTTACCTTTATTGGTGGCGCCGGGGTTCGGCGGGGAACGGCTCACGGTTCTCTGAACACGTTGTTGGCTGTGGATCCGAGTCACAGCACCATTTAATTGTCGTAGAAAAAACACGCTGTAGAATTTGGAATCAGGTCAGGTAGATGTGGGGGCCGAGGGGGAATCGAGGATCAGGAGTCCTCGGGAACGCTAGCTGGGGTTGTGGCTGCGATCCCGTGATGGGAAGATGGGTACTCTCTATCACCGGTGCAGAATTAGGCACAAACGAGACACGTATCAATTGGAAAACAGAGGTAGCTTTACTTACACTGTAGAGTCTTATACAGCGCAGGCAATCGTAGTTGCAACAATTCTATTCTCTAATCTGTAATCGAAGAGCTCTTGTAGATCGGGTAGCTCAGGTCTAACTTGGACATGCAACACGGAGGATACGTCGCAAGGCTGCGCCGACGGGGAGTCGTTGGCAGGTGATCAAGCTGCCGGAGTTCCACTCCAGGGGGAATTGCAGAGTTCTCCAACTAGGGCGGAAATGCCCCTAACCTTTTATACGGCCAGCGAGCCAATTGCCAGCCGCCACGTGGGAATAATTTAACATCAGCCAATCACATTATGCAAATCTGCATTTCCTCGGCGGGAACTCTATCCACGCCGGAACTCTTCACCATGCCGAGACTTCCCCTGCCTTACCGTGCCTTGTGCTAGAAAGTTCCACTGTGTCGAGGCACTGATTCAAATCAGCTCTGACATGCCCCCTTGCCGAAGACACAGTTGGGACTTGAAGCACTTGCACACCATCCAAGTTGTCTCTCCTTTTTAAAGATATATGACTATGTACAAAAGTATATAACGACAGTAGTTCGTCCTCTACGGATTGAACCAAATAATAACCAACACACATACACACACACATCAATATATTGGTTACAAAGAGTTCAATGACGAGGAGTTCAATAGGTGTCATGGCAGAGTCACACGTCAGACGACCTCGGCGTCTCTCTTTCTCTCTCTGGATCCGCTTCTGACATGTATCTCGAACCTCGGGTAAACAACTGTAGAAAAAGGAATTCTTAGACACTGTTAATCAACTTATATAACACTATGCATATGGAGAGGTAATCAGATCTCTTTTCTTGGTTCCCCACTCTCCTTCAAGCACATGACACAGGTGCTTGAACTCAACTCAGCTCCGGATGGCTCTTGCGCGCCCCCAAATGCACCGTCATGAATGGCGCCTAACACGATGAGGACGCTCCGGAGTCGCCGTCTAGATCCTTCGGATATTGGAAACCCAACTAATGGGCCAACTGCAATTGACCCTCATCTCCCAGGATCCGCAGCTGTCGCTTCCTGAGTCTGGAGTGGTGCAATAGGAAACCAAACATAATCCTCTCCTCTTTCGTCCTCTGCGGCAGTTGCCACACTCGCTCTGGGTCATTCGAAGTCCCTGTGTCTGACTTCATGAGCGCTTGGACTCGCGGAAGCTGTCGCAAAAGGCTGCAGGCCAGTTGGCCGGCTAACAGGTTGAGGAGGGCTCAAAGGACAGTGGACCAACACACATCGTTTCTCCCTCCATACACCTCAACAAAAGCCTCTATGCTGTCAAAAGTTACTGGAACAGTTCCAGGGTTTCGTAGGTGGCGATGCGGCCACGGTCTCTGCTGCTGGATCGGTGTCAATCCCAGCGCGTGCTCCCTGGGGTTCCAGGAACCGTACGAGCTTCCTATCACCACCAGTAGGAGCTGCTCTGCACTGATCCTCGCCGGATGACCCTCGTGCCAGACGTGGGGCTTGTGATCCACTTGACCCGCGACGAGTGCTGGGAGCGGAACAGGCCAGTGAGTGTTATACGTTAGCCACTCTATATTGGTGGCGTGTCCTCTACTCCACGAGGCTTGTCAAGTGAAGAAACTAGCCTTTTCTAGATCAAGCAGGTCGGATCCAAACTCCACGACCAGACATCCTAACCATACAGCCAAGGTCTCATCAGGCTTAATCTTCGACTCCTTACACAGTTCCTGTAGCTCAGTCCAGGTCCTAGTGTGATGGGTGGTGTGGATTGTCTCCCACACTCGGCTGCTTGCTGCTACAGAACACGTAGCCGCTGTCGAAGCTGCCACTGCTGCATTCGCGGAGAGGGGGCGGATGTTCTCCGCTCACTGCCCCCTCCCCGTGGAAAGGAGGCGGGACTGCCGGAAGCGACGTTGCATCGGTGGGTGGGGTTGCCGGACGGGTTCCCGCCGATTCACCCGAAGCTCCTCCCTTCTCTTCCGGTTCCAGGCAGCTTGCTCCTTCCTCAGCGCCATCTTGAAGTGGCGTCGACTCGGGGCTTCTCTCCTCTGCCGCTTCTCATGCCGCCGGAACAGCTGCGAGCAGTCGGGCTTCCAGGTCTGCATTCCTCCGCAGCAAAGTTGTCACAGCGCGAAGCAACACATCCAATACTCTCTCTTATCCCTCGGGGCTACACTCGTATGGCCTCTCAACCCGAGCGCCAGCGGGGGGTTAAACCGATCAGCCGTCTTTGGCTCCTCACCCTCCCGTGTGAGCTGCACGCAGCGAGCAAACTCCTGGCTGAAAGCCAGGTTCACGTCGCCCGATTCCCATCTAGAGAGGGGTGCGGTGTTCCCTCTCTCCCGGGGCCTTAACTGGACTCTCTTGCTGCCCATCACACACCCGAACGCCTCGGGGTGCAGATGTGCCTCCCATACTTCCGATACCTCTTCTCCTTTTTCCTTTAGTGAAAGGTAGCCATCGATAAACCTTTCATCCACTCGGCCCGCCTGGTGATACACGATGTGGGCACCTAGTTCCTCGGAGCTGGCCACGTGGCGTCTCCTGCTACGCCAGGGGCAACTTCTCACTAGCTCCTGCTCCATTAGATCTTCCCCAAATCCTGACTCCGATCCTGTCGATCCTAATCCCGATCCCGCTGATCCTGTTCGTGACGCCATGTGGGGGCCAAGGGGGAATCGAGGATCAGGAGTCCTCGGGAATGCTAGCTGGGGTTGTGGCTGCGATCCCGTGACGGGAAGATGGGTACTCTCTATCACCGGTGCAGAATTAGGCACAAACGAGACACGTATCAATTGGAAAACAGAGGTAGCTTTATTTACACTGTAGAGTCGTATACAGCGCAGGCAATCGTAGTTTCAACAATTCTATTCTCTAATCGGTAATCGAGGAGCTCTTGTAGACCGGGTAGCTCAGGTCTAACTCAGGCATGCAACACGGAGGATACGTTGTAAGGCTGCGCCGACGGGGAGTCGTTGGCAGGTGATCAAGCTGCCGGAGTTCCACTCCAGGGGGAATCGCAGAGTTCTCCAACTAGGGAGGAAATGCCCCTAACCTTTTACATGGCCAGTGAGCCAATTGCCAGCCACCACATGGGAATAATTTAACATCAGCCAATCACATTATGCAAATCTGCATTTCCTCGGCAGGAACTCTATCCACGCTGGAACTCTTCACCATGCCGAGACTTCCCCTGCCTTACCGTGCCTTGTGCTAGAAAGTTCCACTGTGTCGAGGCACTGATTCAAATCAGCTCTGACAGTAGAAACTTTATTTCAATAGCTATCAGAGAGAGACCCTTACAGGAAGATTTCTGCTGTGGCCTCTCTACTTTACATCCAGGGCAATTAACCTTTTATAGATTTAAGACAAAGGGTTGCCTAAACTAGCTTTTCCCACCTTGGGGCTATCTGTCTTGTGTCCTTCAAGACAGTTTAATGGTCATCTTCCTCTTATCTAAGGAATTTCTCTTTCCCCCCTTGAGGCCTTAGCTATCCTTTGCTTCCACACCTGGAAGACCTCCTTTCCCAGGGCAGAACCTAAGTTGCATGTTTCCTGGCAAGAAAGCAGCTACGGTATGTGGTGTTCAACACAGGGCTGGCTGCTCCAAGGGATATTTCAGCTACAGTGCAAAGGCCAGGTTGTCTTGCAAGGAGAAGGTAGGTAGTGGTAGTACAGCTAAATCAATGAATCAGCTAACTTCTGTCCTCTCACCACCTCCCATGAGTACTCACGCTACCTAGAATCATAGCAAATTGGGGTTGGAAGGGACCTCAGGATGTCATCTAGGCCACCCCCTGCTCAAAGCAGGACCAGCCCCAACCACAGCATGCCAGCCAAGGCTGTGTCTACCTGGGTCTTAAAAACCTCCAAGGATGGAAATTCCACCACCTCTCTGGCTAACCTGTTCCAGTACTTCACCACCCTCCTAGGGAGAAAGTTATTCTGAATATCTAACCTAAAACTCCCTTGCTGCAACCTAAAACCATTGCTTGCTTATTCTGTCATCTGTCACTACTGAAAACAGTCTAATCCTCTTTGGAACCACTCTTAAAGTAGTTAAAGATTGCTATCAAATCCCTCCTTGGTCTTATCTTCAGCAGACTAAATAAACCCAGTTCCCTCAGACTCTCCTCATAAGTCATGTGCCCCAGCCCCCTGAACCATTGCCATTGTCCTGCACTGGACTCTCTCCAACTTGTCCACATCCTTTCTGGGGTGGAGGTGGGGGGAGGCAAAACAGTACTCCAGATGTGGCCTCACCAGAGCAGAATAGAGCCAAATAATTACTTCCCTCAATCTGCTGGCAATGCTCCTACTAAGGCTCCTACTAAGGCTCCCACTAAGGCTGTTAGCCTTACTGGCAACAAGGCCACATTGCTGGCTCATATACATCCTATTTTCTACTGTAACCCCCAGGTCCTTTTCTGCAGAGCTGCTGCTTAGCCAGTCAGGCCCCAGGTTGTAGCACTGAATGGGGTTCTTCTCTCCTAAGTGCAGGCTTTTGCACTTGCCCTTGCTGAACTTCATGAGATTTCTTTTGGCCCAATCCTCCAATTTATCTAGGTCACTCTAAATCCTAGCCCTTCCCTCCAGCATATCTACTGTATCATCCAGTTTGGTGTCATCTGTGAACTCCCCATCAGGGACAGCAGGAAGCTGCATGACCAGGCCAGTGGCAGCAGAGCCAGTGCCTGTGCTCACAGGGGTGGGGCAGCTGGGAGACACTGCAAGGTTGGGAGGGGCAGGGGGCTGTGGGTCAGGAGTGAGGGGCAACAGGATGGGCAGGGTCAGGGCTCCAGTATATCACTGCCCCCCAACACTGTCATATACCTTCCCTTCCCCCCACATGACGTGTGTCCTTTTTTTGGAACTGGAAATATGATAACCCTAGCCAACTCCCTCAATGCCCTTGGATGTATTGCATCTGGCCCCAGGGTCTTGTACACATCCAGTTTTTCTAAATAGTCCCTAATGTGTCCTTTCACCATTGTTGGCTGCTCATCTTCTCACCAAACTGTTCTGTCAGATGCAGTAGTCTGGGAGAGAACCTTGCCTGTGAAGACCAAGGTAAAAAAAAGCATTGAATACTTCAGCCTTTTCCTCACCATCTGTCACTAGGTGGCCTCCCCAATTAAGTAAGGGACCTACACTTTCCCTGACCTTCCTCTTGTTGCTAACATACTTGTAGACACCTTTCTTGTTACCCTTGCCAGCTGCAACTCCAATTGCGCTTTGGCCTCCCTGATTTCATCCCAAGCAATATTCTTATATTCCTCCCAAGTTGTTTGTCCAAGTTTCCACTTCTTGTAAGCTTTCTTTTTGTGATTAAGCTCACCAAAGAGTTTTCTGCTAAGCTGGTCATTTGCCACATTTGCTATTCTTCCTGCACATCTGGATGGGTTGTTCCTCCACCCTCAGTAAGTTTTCTTTAAAATACAACCAGCTTTCTTGGACTCCTTTCCCCCACAGACTGGCCTCCCAGGGGATCCTGCCCACCAGTTCCCTAAGGGAGTCAAAGTCTGCTTTTCTGAAGTCAGGGTCCATACTCTGCTGCTCTCCTTTTTTCCTTTTGTCTCCACAGAGTCCAGCTAGCTGCGCCCTGGGCTCCTGCCACCCTGCTCTGGGCCCTGTCAGCACTGGCCCCAGGGCATCGCCAGGCTGTCACTGGCTTCCAACCCCCCTGTCCATCACTGGGGGCAGCATGGGGGGTGCCTGGGGATGCTGGAGGCAGCACGAGCTGGTGGGGACATGGCCCAGGGTATGGGGAGGTGGTGTGGAACTTGCATCCCACGCCTGAGGCTTGGGGTGGAAACAGCCTGGCTGCTCCCCACACAGGCTGCCCGTGGTGGGGGGCAGCCAGGCCTTTGGTGCCCCAAGCCTCTGGTGCACAATGCAAGTTCCGTGCCACCTCCCTGGGCTTCCCACATCCCGGGCCACGTCCCCACCAGCTCGTGCCACCCCCACCAGCTCTGGGAGCGCCTTGCACTGCCCCACAAGCCTGGCAGGCCCTTTCCTGGAAGCTCCCAGCCTCCTGGCAGCACCAGGAGCTGCCAGAGTGCAAACATGGCCATGAGGCTTTGGGTACTAAGGGCCCAACTGGCTTCCGCCTTACAACCCTTCCTGAAAACACCACCACCACACCCTCCTCCAGACACAATCACACATCCCACAAATACCACACACACACACACACACACACACATACACAGCTCCCCACAAACCCCACATACACCCACCCACCCACCCATACCCCCTGACACCCCTGTACACCCCACACAGTATACAAGAGTAAGACTGCATTTTGAGTTATTATGCAATCACTTCTATATATAAAGCACAAACACATATCAGGACGAAAAAAATATTTTTTTTAATTGAATTAAAATATAATATTATGGGTATTTGATTTTTAGTACATAATTTTTTTCCAGTTCTAAGATAGCAAACCCTTTTCTCTGAAGGAGTACTTCCAGGGGCAAGGGGAGGAACTTCCTGTGGCAAGGGTCAGAGGTAAGGGGCAGGACTTCTGGTCCCAAGATGGCGACCAGGGGGGCGGGGCACCTGTCAAGGGGTGGGGTTACCCACGCAGCCCTCAACAGCTTGCCAAAACTCACTAAGCGGTCCTCTGCCCAAAATAATTGCTTGCCCCTGTCTTATGGTCACTGCTACCCAACTCTACAACCCCCACCAATTCTTCCCTGTTTGTGAGCACCAGGTCAAAATGAGCATGGACCCTAGTTGCTCTCTCCAACATTTGCACCAGGAAGTTCTCTCCAATGCTGTCCAAAGCTTCCTGGATTGCCTGTGCACTGCTGTATTGCTCTCGCAGCAGATATCAGGGTGATTGAAGTTCCCCATAAGAACCAGGGCCTGTGATCTGGCAACTTTCACTTGTTGTCTGAAGAAAACCTCGCCTACCTCATCTTCTTGGTTTGGTGGTCTACAGCAGACACCCACCATGACATCACCCTTGTTGCTCTCCCTTCTAACCTTCTAGCCTTAACACAGAGACTTTCAACAGGCCTATCTCCAGTTTTGTAATGGAGCTCTGAGCAATCATATGGCTCTTTTACATACAGCACAACTCTTCCTCCTCTTTTCCCCTGCCTGTCCTTCCTAAACAGTTTGTACCCATCCATGACAGTGCTCATCATGCAAGCTATCCCACCACAGTTCCTTGACTGTGCAAGTACTTTCAATTCTTCCTGCTTGTTTCCCAGGCTTTGTGCATTCATGTATAGACACCTGAACTGACTAGCCAGTTGCCCTACTTTCTCAGGAAGAATGAGGCCTCCCCTGTTGCCCCTTCCTGCTTCTGCTTCCTCCAGATCCCTCACTTCCCTACTTACCTCAGGGCTTTTCTGTCCATCCCCCTGTAAACCTAGTTTTTTACCTCATTAGGTTAGTGAGCCTGTCTGCAAAGATGTTCTTCACTATCTTCATCAGGTAGATTCCATCTCTTTCTAGCAATCCTTCTTCTTGGAATAACATCCCAAGGTCAAAGAAGCTGAATCCCTGCTGGTGACACCACCTGTACAGTCATGCATTGATCTGAAGGATGTATCTGCTCCTCCTAGGGCCCTTCCCCTTGACTGGAAGGATTGAGGAGAAGACCACCTGTGCCCTCATCTCCTTCACCCTTGCACCCAGAGCCCTGTAGTCACTCTCGATCAGCTCAGGGTCACCTCCGGCAGTATCATACTACCGCATGAGCAGCATGCGGTAGTAGTCAGAGGGTCAGACAAGTCTCAGTAATCCTTCCATGACATTTCAGATCCAGGCTCACGGCAAGCAGCAGGCTTCCTGGGACAACAGGTCATAATGTGCTTCTAACACTCTGAAAGTCACCAGGGATGTAGAATCACAGAAATTAAAGGCTGGACTGAACCTCAAAAGATCATTGAGTCCAACCCCCCTGCTCTGTGCAGGAATACTGCTGGAACCAAATGATCCCAGCAAGGTGTCTGTCCAGTCTCCTCTTGAAGACTTCCTAGGTTGGGGATTGCACCACCTCCCTGGGATGTCTATTCCAGATTCCGGTCACCCTTACCATAAGGAAGTTCTTCCTTACATCCAACCTGAAACTGTCCTCTAACAGTTTGTGGCCATTGCTCCTTGTCCTCCCCTGAGGCACCCTAATGAACAGCTTTTTTCCCAGCTCCCAATATTCTCCCCTTCCTTACATACTTAGAGATGACCACCAAGTTTCCCCTCAGTTTTCTCTTTCCCAAGCTGAACAGTCCCAGATCCGTCAGTCTTTTCTCATAAGGTTTGTCCTCCAGGCCCTTAATCATTGTTGTGACCCTTCTCTGGATGCTTTCAAGATTCTCCATGTATTTTTTGAAGTGCGACACCCAGAACTGGACACAGTACTCCAGCTGGGGTCTCACCACAGCTGAGTTGAAAGTATGATTAATGTGACTCCCACGGACCTGCTCTGGGCAAACAGGGAGAAAATGGTTCAGCTTGATTAATAGCTTATCTTGGGAGGTTTCAGGTAGAGCTCATTCTATCTCCTCTGTCTTCCTCTGTTCTGATAATTAAGTGCTTGATGGCCTTGTCCTTTCCTATCTCGTAGAAGACTAGTTTATTAAACTAGAAAAGCAATATCTATTGTCCTTTCACATCACCAAAGATATAGGTCTCAGCAGGTGTAAATTAGCACAGTTCCATTGTCTGCATCTAATCAACATCTAATACAGAGATAGTCACAAACTAAAAAGGAAGAATTTAGCTGCTGGTGAAGAAAGCACAATAATTCATCAGCTGCCTCAATGAGGTTATGAATTTTGTATTTCTGAGACAACTGTGATAAAAGATCACAGTTCTATTCTGGGCTGCTCAGAGATATCTAAACTGCTGAGACAATTTCATGAAGTATTTAAGGGAGCAATAATAAAGAATAATTAATTATAAAACGATGTTTTTACAAAAATCTTACTGCAGAATGTATGCTACATACCTTATGTAAAGATTGGCATATAACCAGACAGATCAGTTTGTTGCTTCAGCCCAATTGATCTTACTTTTTATGTGAATCAAAAAATATAGTAAAACTTAAACGTACCAGTTTTGGCACACACCTCTACTTTTCTGGCAACCCATTTCTGGGTTGTGTCCAGAAATCGAAACACTGATTAAAAAGAATGTATTCAAAATAATCCTGACTTAGCTAGTATGAGAAAGAACAGGAAAAATTTTAACCTTTCTTCCTTGTAAAATTTCCAGATTTCTTAAGATAAGAAAGAAATATCCATATAAATGTCTGAACTTTTTGAACATTCCCTGTTACCCCTAGTCCTTGTATTAAACACTTTGAAATTGTTGGGTGCAGTATACTTAAGAAATACGAAGTCATACCAGTCTAATCTTGATCCTGAAAGCGCTTGCATAAAACACAGCAGGATGTTTACTGTCAAGTGTGCAGAAGCACAAGTGCCAATGCAGGCCATCTGTGGGCAGAAATTAGAGGAAGTCTTAAGGGCTCCCCAATGAAAGATACTGTTTTGATATGCTTCACCAGGTGGCACTGTGGTTGTCCTCTGAGTCCTTGAGCATCTGAGAAGATTTGGACTCTTGGGAAAGCATGCTGTGATATTAGTTTCCAAAGGTCATACAAAGTTCTGTATGTAGAGGGAACTTCAAGACAGAAAGTGAGCTTACACAGTGGGAGTTTCCTTCTGCCTTGGGGCTGATCAGTCAGGGCTTGAGTCCTAGTTCCTAGGAGATAAACTGAGTGTTAGTGTTTTGGCTAAGATTCCTGAAAGGAAGGATTTCCTTGTAAGCTGACTAACAGTCTCAGTTCAGGACTGGTGTGGGGGATTGTATAAAACAAATTACTCTAGAATACAAGCAAGCTTGAAAACATCGATCTCTCCTCTATTGGGAAACTTATGCCAAGGCCCTGGACACATGCTACCACTTGGCATAGAAGCAATTCTAATATTAGAAGGGGAAATACTAACACTAATGTAAATTAACTTGCTTTTGTTGATTTTGATGTGGCTAATCTGATTTATGAGATCTCAGGTTCTGGCCCTGTGTGCTTATAAGCATATGGACATGCTCATCAGAGTGTTTTGTTTTGGTTTGGTTTGTTTTGTTTTTTTTAACGGGAACAGAATGCAAAATGAAGCTGAGTGATTCTGGACCACTGGGAATGGGAGAAAGACATCTTTAGAACAAAGACTGCTCCTGTAAAAGACATGAACAGAAACACAAGGATCAATGTTCCTTTACTGTAACAAGAATGCAGAGCCTTTTGTGTGTACAAGAGGCACACATTAAAATAAGATTATTACACACTGGGTTTCCATCTGGTGTGTAGCATTGGCACAGCTTGGTATGAAGTATATGGAAATGTATGCTATTTGGAAAGTTCAAAGCTGAGTGGTTTGGAGGAGGAAGGGTATATGTTTATTTTTTACCCCTATAACCTCTGTAAAACTTTACTTAGAGTTGTCATAAATGTGAATGTTTCCCCTTGGGATTTTCAATAAGTGTGATTTTTTTTTTATAAACCTAGCTATAGTCCTGATCCCACCAACTTTACTTGAAATCAGTGAGACTTTTCCAGAGCTAGATCTTCAGCTGGTGTAAGCTTCCATGGTACCATTGACTTCACTGAAGCTATGACAACTTATACTAGAAAAGGATTTTCCTGTGTGGGTGTCAAATTAGAAGAGTTTTTAACTCTTTGCTGGATCAGAATCTCTCTCAAGTATTTCTAATGCTAGGATATCATCTGACTGATGCTAGTTTGCAAGGCCAGATTCAGAGGGGCTGCAATAAAGAAGCAAGGGAATGAATTAAGCAGCACCTTGTCTAGAGCCATGCTCTTCAAAATGCAGCTCTTCCCTATGCATGGCCAGCTGGGCTCCACACCCCATCTCCCCCCACAGCGGCACAAAGAGCAGCAGCAGTGAGAGCCCTGGCTTGCCTTTAAGGCCAGGTACAGACATTACACTTTTACTGGTATAAGTGATCAGAAACCAGTCTATACCTGTAACAGAACAGAGGTTCGGCACACAGACTGGTTTAAAAATGGTAGAAACTGGTTTAAGATTTGCACCCCCCACCACCACCACCAAAAGGTGAACATGTGTTCTGTTCACTACTGACCCAAACTATGTCATTTACAGAAAACCGCATAACTTAGATTGATTCCACCTCAGGCTTTTTAAATGCCTGTACCTAGCCTAGACGCTCACTTGAAGGCTTCCCAGAGCCATGAATCTCCACAGCCTTCTTCACTACACTCCTGATATGGTTGTTATAGTCCCACACCATATAGATCTTAGTCACGTTGCTAATTACTGTTCTTGAGGCAAGGATTTTTGTGATATGTTTATTGGGCCAGCTGTACAGTTGTCCAGTTTTATACTTAATATGTAATATAACAAAATCATGGACAGTCCAGTAATGTTATATTTGTTTTTGATTCAATCTCAAGCTGAATAATATTGATGCACTGCACCATCTGCACCCCGCTTTTCAAAATCCTAGATCCACCCATGCTAATCTGTGTGTGCACTTCATGGTTACTATGTGAGCAGTGCTTTATACACACAATTTCACTTGTGTGGCCCCCTGATGACCCAACTTCCTTCAGCTAATTTTGGACAGCTAGTTCTGGACAGAATCACTCAGTTCATCCATACTAACGCTACAACTCCAGCCTGTTCCCTAGTTCTCCTTCTCCGTAGTTGTGTTAGTGCACAGGCCCAGTTGGATTTAGCATCTGTAAGTGTTTTTCTTCAATGCCTGTGACTGTAAAAATTGGCTATGATACAAAAGCAGTGCTTCCAAAGCAAAGCAATATTTATTCTTTCAACCAAAAGGTACATACTGCAGGGAGCAAAGGAGTAAAACAAGCTTTGTATATATTTATTTTCTCTTACCTCCCCTTTAATCTTTCCTTGTGAGCACTTGTACATTCTCTTCAGCATAGCTAACGCCAAGATCAGGATGGAAGAAGCAGATACGTTTACATACAGCTAGCTCTCTGTCTTCATGTGTCACCTTGCTTGTCCATCAGCTCTTAGTGACAGTCCCTGGTTAGCTTCTCTTCTAAGTACCTCATTACAAGGCCAGCATCTTTAAGATTTAGGATCCCCTTTGATGTTATTATTTTAGCCTAGATAAGAACAATCCATGCGCACATGCCAAAAAGTAAGCAAAGCCATTCCCATCTTCTTTTCTCCATGTTTTCCCCCAAGCCTGTCACCTGTCATTGCCCTGCCTTTTCCATTTGCTTACTTTAACAACCCCTTTTAATTCTCTGGAAAGACAAATCTCACATCAATATCCTGAGGGGCATGTGATATTTATAAAAAAAAAGTACTACACATCTCTTTTGATCTCCGTAGAGAGTGGATGGATGCATGCAACTCAGAAGTACTTACCAATTGTGTATGTTCCATACCCTACTACTCCTGTTCTGTGAAGGGAGCTAAACACAACTTAAATTCTGGCAATTTATTTTAGGATTTTGAGTGATAGTTGCAGGTGCTGAACTTCTTTGAAAATTTGGACCTAGAATGTCACATAAATTAAGCAAAGTTAGAAACTAAAAAGAAATAGATGGAAAAATGTTTGGGGGGAGTAATGAAGATAACATAGATAATACAGTTAGGAGAAAAACAGCCACAGAATCTAAGAGAGAAGGATTAACTACAAGCTAGTGCCATTTTACAGAGCATGGTTTATATAATGAAGTCAACATAGTTTCAGGGAAGCACTAGAGATCTGAACAAGATTGCATTTTTTGCAGCAGACCCTAGGAAAGCGTTTGAATGTAGAAAAAAAATCACTTGAGGAAATACTTTCTAATTGCCCTGTCATACAATGTAATGACAGCCTGAACTAGTACAGAGGTAGGATTTTTTTCCTCCATGATCAAAACCGAATAAATCTAACTGGCCAAGAGTTGAGAAACAAACATGAGGGTTTGCCCTTTCAGTAAAAACATGGAGGCCTGGAAGAGAAAGATCCATCCATCCTCATGAAGACTACTTCTGCATTATGAATGAGTGGTCATGTCACAGTAACTTTAAAAAAAGACTTGAAGAAATGGATTTACCCCAGGAAGGCGATTTTTTTAAAAGATCTTTCTTCTTTCAAATAATGTGCATCTAGAGCAATAACTAGTAATGCAGCATGTCTACACATGCACTTAAATAAGCACTAACCTACTTTAATGCTCATTAAAGTGCCACAAAAAACCTGTGTAATTTAGCTAATGTGCATTCAAATAGGCTAATGCACCTATGTGTTACTAGTACTGTGGAGGTACTAGTACAATGGAGGTACTAAATTTAATGTGTATTACCTAAAGTACGTTAGTGAATGTGTAGATGTGCCCACTGAGTAGTAACAACAGAGCTCAGTTAGGAAGAAAAACTACCTTGATTGCTTTGAAGTCTGAGTAGGAGCCCAGGCTTTACTGAGATTACCTGTAAATAATAAGGACATCTATAGAGAGTGCTAGCTACTCTAACAGAGGATAATGCAATGCCATTCCAGAAATGTTGAAATAATCATTTCAAACTTAGCTCATTATTTCCAAAAATCTCATTTCCATTCCCTCTTCATGCTGATGCTCAGCTGCTCCAAATGGCTGGTCAAATAGATATAGGGTCCAGCAAAGGATCAAATATTTGGAGAAAATTCTACAGTAGCCTGGGTTTACTTAGTCTTTTTGTTGAATTTATGGGGAGAGGCAGAAGCTACAAAAAGGAGCTAATTTGAGAGGATATTTGTTGCTTTAAAAGAGAAGCCAGACTCATAGAGGAAAGAAAGGAAGTGTTAGCTGAAGACAGCCCAAGCCTCTCTGACTTGGCGGCATCAGGAGAGAGATTCATTTTACACACAATATTATAGGTAGTGGTTCCCACTAGGCAAAAGAGGCAGGTTGGGGGGGCTTACTCCACTCTTCCTTACCAAAATTTCACAGATAAGGAAGGCAAAGCAGAAGAAAAGAATAAAATGAAGAGGCTAAGGCAACCTTCAAAATCTTTTCCTACTAAAATCTTCTCTATGAGCCTATTGAGGAAACAGATTATTTGTTATTAAGAGTTCATTCTACGGTCATCTGTCTTGCATCAGTTGTTTCTCAATGGTTTCATACTTTTGTCAGAGTTTGAACTTTTGACACATCATACAATATCCTTTCCATATGAATAAATGATACAGAGGCTATCTTGAGAACCGTCTGTTGTATTGCTGTACTGTAGCCCCAAACGCTACTGTATCTATGGTCTGCCCATTACTATGGAATTTTTGGCTTTTTTCTCGATAAAAAGAAGCAAAGCGAGACAGACAAAGGCAGCGTGCTACAAGCTTGGACTCCAGCTCAGACAATACATGGATCTGTGACACTTGTAATAACCTGTGTCACTCAAACTGGGCTTGTCAGCCACAAGTGGATACATCAGGCACCTGACTAGATCATTTACGCATACACCATGATCCAGAGGATAGTTGCCTATCTGTAAAAAGAGAGTGCTTCTTTCAACTAGTCCCCAGATCCCTGTTCAAGAACAGACTGAAAAAGAATAATTTCTCTAGCCCCTATGGAAAGGACTGGCCCTTCACATGCAATCCTGATAAATGTGAAAGTTGAGTCAGAGTCTCTTTAGTAACATTTTTTCCTTTGTCTTGTTCCTGTTATCATCTAGCCTAGGGATGGCCAACCTGCAGTACAGATGCCATAGGCAGAGTAACACAGCGGACCAGGGAGGAGTCAGGCAATGCTGGAGCAGACAGGGCAGAAAGCAAAGCAGTAGATCTGGCAGTGAACACAGGGCAGGAATCAGAAAGTAGAGCAGCAGCTTGGTTAGGAGAAGGGGATCAGAGTAGCAAACAGAGAGGATGCAGGGCTAATTGGTGGCCCATTTTGGGCTGGAGCCTCAAACCTGGGGCCTTAACCTAACAGCACCGCCAGTCACGTAGGCCTGCCACCCAATGGGCAGCACCCAGGTTGGTCAAAGCTGGTATGAAACCTCTAGTAGAGCCTAACCCTTCACCCATTTCCTGTCAATGTAGTGGCTGGCTAGGAACAGCTGACCCGCCACTTCCTGCATATAAACCCCTGAACTGGAACAGGAAGTTTCTGGATAACAGGATAACCTGGTTAAGACTACTTTGCTGTTCCCTATGGCTTGCTCACTTCCTGGATTTTGTTCTCTGTTTGATCTCCTGGCTTCTTGAATCAGTTTGTATCTGGACTTGCTCTTGGATTGATCTCCTGGCTTCCTGACCTGGTTGGACTTCAGATTCTCCTCACCCATCCCAAGCCCTGTTCAGTGCCTTGATTTCCTGAGTAGCCCCAGACATAGCTACCCACATCCTGGAGAGACACTCACACGCTAAAAAGGTTGGCAACTACTGATCTGGCCAGTGCCAGACGCTACTCCCCAGGCTTCTCATTTCAGTCTCAATTTCCTTTTCCAGTTTTCCTAGTATTCCTCTGCAAAGTGTCCTCCCACCACCGCAATTCTTAATTTTCAGTCTCCTTACCCAGCTGGTCCCCTTGTACATATCCCTCATACCATTTTCCACCCATCCTTTTCTTGCACCTCCTCATCAATTTTGGATTTCTGGAAGCCCTTTCCCCATGGCTTGTTCCGAGATTCTAAGATTCCCCCCTTGATGTTCCACCAAGACTCACTTTATTTATAATACAAAATAGTAATAAACAATAGAAAATTACAAAGGAAAAAATACTGAATATATCACAGACATCATCTGTGTCAGAGTCAGCTAGGCCTTGGGCAGCCGCTTAACAAGTTAGCATAGGCAGGCTGGGGTCACACCAGATATCCACTGCAGTTCAAGTCGTAAGGCATAATCATGGTCAGGGCAAATGGTAGATCAGAGCTGGGAGGTCCAAACAAAACAGGGGCAGGGACTGTGGTGAGGCTGGGGTCAGAAGGAGTGGGGCAGGTGTTACCTCTCAGCTCCCTGTTCTTGGGGAATCCTGGCACAGGATTCAGCCTGTCTGACTCACAAAGAATTCCCTTCCACCCCACCCCGCCACCTCCTCTACCTGAACAAGAACTGATTACTGAAGACAATGAAGATGCAGTGGGAGATGCACCTAAAGCCCTCCAGATAAGGGAGCAACTCCTCTGGTCTCATTTGCATCCGGGATGGAACCAGATGACAACTCATTTAAATGGGAGATGGGATGCACTTTCATTAGCATTCAGGATGGAGAACAGAGATTCCAAGGCAAGGACCTCACTGAATTCTGGGATCAGAAAAGCAGGGGAGCACTGCCTGATAGGGAATCTGTGCTCCAAATGCTAATCAACCCACATTTACACACACCCAGCTCAGCATTTATCAGACCAATTCTAATCTGGATTTACAAAGGACTTTTTCATTGCCCACCCCACCCCACCCCCACACCTCATCTAACCAGAACTAAAGCAGAAGTAAAGTTTAAAGCAGAAGTAAAGTTTAATAGGCATCTCTGGCCATACATTCCCCGGTCCCACTATGGGAGGCCTATTTAAACTTGATTGACTAAAACTCGGTTGCCAGGTAAAGAAATACTGAGGCAAGAGACTGAGTCAGAGGGGGTATGGGCAACATTTGAACAAGGGTAAAGGGTTCATCACAGCGTCTAGCCCATTGGAGACCTACCCACAAATGCTGTCCTACTTTTCCTGGGATGAGTGGTAGAAGTCCTCCCCACAAAAGTTTATGAACACTCATGCTAAACTGAGGCTTATTCACGACAGGTAAAAATACAAAACCCTGACACTCCAGCTCTCACTCTCTCTCTTTTCTCTCTCTAGGCATAGATTTCTGAACCTGAACTGTATTAGTTAAGCTTGAGCTAAGTTTCCCCAAATACTTAGTGAACCCAGGGTAGTATTATAATTGTTTTCGATTGTTTTCCTTTGCATGTCTATTATTACTAGTACCATTATACATTTCATATACTCAGCAATAAAACACTTTTATAGTCAAACTGGTGGTAACCGGGTGTATGTTTCCTTCTCTACTTTCCTTCCCCACTTGCTCTGCAGCAACACTTCTTTTACCTAAGCTAAAGATCCCTGTGAAGCCCAGAAATACTGTTGGGTCTGCTCATCAAGAGGCTACCACTACCAGTTAGGGCAAAAGATTGGGACATGCTGAGTTTGAAACACATAAGGGGATCAGCTTGTACAGGCTGATTGACCCAGTTTGGCTCAGATGTGCCCTATGAACTGAATGCTGGCCCACGAGGGTGTCAGCTGGACACCCAGCTGGATTCAGAGGTACTGTGTTTACCTGTGTGCTTGTGTCTGACTGCATTTTATTGTTACCTTAATGAACTGATTTCTGGCATATGAGGATGTCAGCCTGTCCATGCTGATCAACCCGCCCGGGTCAGATGTGTCATGTTAATCTGTGTGTTTGTGTGCATGACTGATTTGGTGACTGGAGGAACCCATCCCCACTGAAACTGAGTCCTGTAAGATAGCTCCATTGGGAGTGAGGACTTGCAGAAGGGAGATATACAGCTCTGTATAGAAACACAAGTACACAAGCAGCACATTGATAGAATTACAAAGACCCTAGAAATGTATCCCTAATAAATGAGCACACCCCAAGGTGATGGGCAAGTCTGGTAACACAGGGGTCCAAGAAACACACATAAGAATGTTGCTGCTGGGACAAGTCCCACAAGAAGCTGTGGGGAGAGGTTATAGTCCCCATGTCAGGGACTCATGGTTCCCATAGGTTCTTCCTAGTCACCCGAGTCCTCTTTAATGTCCTCACAGAAAGGACCAGGCTGGGTTAGGGCTGGTATCTAACAACCTGCTGGCCTGGCTGCTCTGGGTTTGGATTCCAGTGGTCAGAACAATCTGTACCCAAAACTGTAAGACATATCTAATTAGGACTCTCCAAAAAATTAATAAAGAACAGAGGCACAGTGACAAGCTAATGGGACAGAAAAGACTAAACAGAGGGACTTATAGAATACATTTCTCAAAATATAAGCTGAATTTCTACAAGACAATGTTAAAAACTTGTCCATTCAGTTGGTCATGTAATGTAGCTGAGGAAAAGATATGAGAGCCCAAATGATCTCAAAATGACCATATATACTAAAAGAACATTTTAGAATCTAGGCCTGACAAAGGGAAATCTTCATTAGGCCTGACAAAGGGTACTTCATTACTTTTGCTGCAATTTTCATGACTTAGGACAAGGCTGCCCAGCCAGTGCCTTGCAAGAGGTTGATCTATGGCCCTTGGGCTCTCTTTGACCACCACTCCCCTCATTAATATGGCTGTTGCTGCTGCTGGGGTCCCCAGGCTCCCCCTCTGCTTTCTGGCTTTTGCTCCCTGCCTTCATCCCATGGGGTGGAGCAGTGCAGGGCAGCGCAGCTCAGTACAACTGCAGTGCTGTGGAAGCCGGCATCCAAGAAGGTGGGGAAGGGACCACCTGCCTGCACAGTGAAGTGGTGTAGGGTTCACTCACCCTTGCATACAGCGCAGTGGTGGTGGCAAAGCCACCTGCCCATGCAGTGCTGGAGGAGCTTGCACCCAAGGATGTAAGGTGCACCCAAGGATGGTGTGGCCTCCATTGCATGTGGCTCCTGCTGGTGTGGCTCCCAGCTACTAAGAAGTAGGGCAGCCCTGATTTAGGGCATTGCTATTTAAGACAAAAGTTCCTCCATCCCTCTCCCAAAATCTACCTCGACTAAATTACAGTTGTGAAGAAGAAGAATAAATAAAAAAGAGATAAGAATTTTTTTTATACAGCAGCACAAGAAAAAGGCTAATGAAATATAGGACCCATTAAGAATCTTTTGGAGGCAAGGAAAAATGGAGCATCTGAGAAGGTAGCTGCCATTACCAGGTGTCTTGCTGAAGAGGCTCTGAGCTGGTAGAAATGGAATCCCAACCTGCAGAAGATGAAAATTAAATCGTGACTGACGGCATTTCCAACCATCATTAAAAAGCAGACCCCCAGATGGTGCTCTCATGTAGGCAGAATTAATATGTTCGAAAGATAATGTTGATGCAGTTATGGGCTCCTACTAAAGTGACAATGCAAATGTTACTTTGCTTTAAGCCTCCTCAGAAATATTTTGCATCTTGGACCAATCATAATTAAAAATTTAAAAAGTAAGCCTTCACCTGCATCCCACTTAGAATCTCTCATGGAGATCATTAGGGCTTTGTCACAATGGTGTGGGAGTTTTAAAACTTCTCTCCTGGAAAAATAGAAACATATGCACAATTTTTTGGAAATACAGAACTAGTACAGCAAGAGAACTATGGAGTATAAGTTTTTCTCAGATATTCCTCGAACCCAGGATGTTACCATTGAGAGTCAACTGTATGTGACCTGAAACTATTTTTATTCTTTTTAATATGGAGGTGTGTGAATGAAAGGACTGGACTGCTGAAATGAGCAGGAGAGGGGACATTCAAGGTCCAGGTTGACTGACCTACCCACCAGCTGTGAGAGGATATCTGTTTAAAATGGCTGAATAAGTGGATAGGGATAGCTACCAGGTTTTGAGTATTGTTTCCAAAAGATGAAAAGTGTCTGAAGACAAAAAACAAATCAGAGTCCTCCAAGGAGAATACAAAAGAAACAAAAGTCAAAGGCCCCTTAGAAGCTTATTCAGAAGATAGCAAAACCACCTGCAAATATTAGAACAGTAATTGGAGTCTGGCTCCTCCAAAAGTATTTGTTTCTATAAATCATGCCTTGTCTATTTCCATATGTTTGCTGCAGTTTCCATAACATGTATCAGAGTTGCAAAGATTCCTTTGTGATTTCTTTAGATTTATCACTTTTGATTTACCACATTCACCATGTTACCATGCTTTAATGTTAGGGCAGTGGTTTTCAACCTGTAGTGTGCAGACCCCTGGAGGTCCACAGACTGTCTAAGGGGTCCACAAAAGATGTCTATGATCAATCACAAGCGTGTGAATACCCACACTTTACAACTCAAAGGGGTCTGTGCCTCCATTCAAAAATTTTTAGGGGTCCACAAATGAAAAAAGGTTGAACACCTCTGCATTAGGGGGATTAGGAGGGTTAACATACAGGAAATGTTAAGTAATAGTTATAAATTGACATGAGCAGTGTGTGTGTAGTTCCTGACAATAGCAGATGTTCACCCAGGGCCCCAGGAAAGGAACAGGGTGATGTTAGCCTCTAGGGAAAAAGTCTGTTTTAATTAAGTTTCTGAAACAGATTTGCCTTTTTGGGCAGTTTGTATAAATTAAGCTGTGGCTGATTAAATGGAGAGGACCTGCCCAGCCAAGCACTAGCTCTGCACAGAAAATACAAGAGTCCCACATTTTGGTTTCTGTCAAGAGAACTCAGATTCTTGGGCCAGATTTCTGGGAGTTGGCTTATCAAACGGGAGAGAGAAATTAAAAAAAAATTAAAAATGAGAAATACACCCCACTATTTTCTATCCACTACATCAGGTACAGCTAGTTGTACATTAGAAATGTGAACTCAACCTCATCATGGAGATTCACATAAATGGCAACTGAATGGGCTGTTCTAAAGAAGAAAATGCTCTGAAAAAGTTAACAAAGAGTAAAAGGAATATGATTCACCCTTGTCATCCTAGCCTAAGAATGTATTACTCCTAAAGCATAAAAAACAGGAACTTCATAGAATTCTAACAGCGATCAGTAAATAATGTTATTCTTCTGCACTAGCAGAAGAATAATGGTCTGCTTGTCTACTGCACCTTTCCTCCAAGGATCCCAAAACTGCTGACCAAGCTTACAGCTCACACTAGAAACAGAGTATATGGCAGTCTATTCCTGACACAAGGTCAGTTTAGTGTTTTTGGACCAATAAATTCTACTGAGGTCCTTATTTCTCAAAGAGTATGTCATTAATAAGCTATAGGATGCTACTTCTTTTGATGGGGTACGTTGTCTCTTTGTTTCACCTTATATTGTGCTGGCTCTAAATTTGGGGTAGGCTCTTTTATAGTCTACAGGCAGATTAAATTTTGACTCTTACAGACATAGTCAGATGTTTTAGCAATAGATATGTCTTTTTAAAATATAAAGAGTTATATATGTATATATTAGTGAACAGCATTAAGATTTTAATGTACATTGATTTATGTTGGCTGTAATTTATACATACATCTTCCACCTTCTCCCTGTAAGAATCAGAAGCTCCTGTGAAAAAGGGGACATGGAAAAACCATCTTTTATGATGATTAAAAAAACCCAAAAGAAATAAGTGTTTCTAACACGATGGACACGTAGAATGCCTTTAAGGAACAATGTAGTCAGAGTTTCCCCAACCCAGAAGGGTCACTGGGTGATGATTCAGCTTCTGTAGGAGTTAGCTTTAAAAACACAACACAGCAAGTGCTGAATATGCGGGTGGAGTTCTCCATAGGGTAGAACATAGCATGGAATTCGAGGTCTCCTTGAGAGTCACAGCTGTTTCCTGCTATTGCAGGTGGAAGTTCATTTATTCCATTAGTCAAAAGTATACGGTGAAGGATATGCAACTGGTAGGTGGTTCCAAAAGGTTTGGGCTGCTCCCATAAACCTACTGTAGATTATTACAAGACTGAGCGGGCACCCTTGGGGATTCTATTGCTAAGAAAATGGAGAGGAAAATGTCAGGAGATTGCTAGTGGAAAACCTGGGTAAATGGCAGGGTGAGAGTCAGTCTCCTCCAGGCTCAGAGTCAAACATGCCAGGACCAGTTGCTCCTGTTGAAAGGGGACAACTGAATGCTATTCTTTTAGAAGAAAGCAAGCTCTGTAGAGCTGGGTGCTCAAAATGAAAATGAAAAATACTTTCAAAATCTGCTGTTGAGGAAAGCAACTGCAGACGCAGCAATCTAGAAGAGAGAAGAGCAAAGTTCAGATCAACATGTGAAGTCAAAGTGAAATACCTGAGGTGATCTAGGTATTTGCTGCAAGAACCAGGACAGCTGTGTTCTCTGCTCTCCAGCACCTATAGAGCTCTCACTCACATCTCCCCATGAAGCCACCAACAGCAGCAAACCTAAGTAAGATGTAGTCAACCAACAACTAGACCATGCTCAGTTTTAAGGTAGAATCACCCTGTGGGCTCTTCTTTCTCTCTTCTCTGTTTTGTGGCCAAAATGATTTGTCTGTCCAACTTGGAAGCTTCCGCCCTCAAGAACTTACAATGTTTTGCACAGGGCTGACCTCACTTACGGTACTTATTGAATTAATATTACTGCTATAGTAATACAGTAGATTTCTAATATTTGCATGCTTGTTTTTCCAGCACATTATGCAAATCAGCAGACTATACTAATAAATGGACTAGAAAGAGAAAGAATATTTTTATAAGTAGACTGGAAACAGATAGCACAATTCTTGGTCATAATGTCATGTTGTCCTTCAAGTGACTTCATACATTTTTTTTTGTCAAGTTCTTATCTTACTGGGAAAGAAATTAAAAATTATGGGAACCGCTGTTCAGTCACATCTTCGATCCTACTGAGACCTTACATTTGACCATGTATGTGTGAACAACACAAAGGATAATCCACACATAAATAAGTTCTCCTTCTCTTAAATGTGTCACTGAATGTATGATCTAATATAGCCAACACAGTGGTTAATCACAGGAAACATGTTAAGCATGCCTCCAAAACATGAAATAGGCTAATTAATTTAACACAACCAAAAGCTATATGTAATCATTCACCAGAAATGTTTCCTATTTTGAAACACAATAGATGGTCTGCTGCAAAGGCATGTTTCTTTGTGTACTACTCAATCTTCATATTAGTCTTTCAACTAACCTTTGGCTTTCTTTGTTTAGTTTTAGCTTACGCAATAAGACAAAATATATTAAATGCTCAATATGCAAATAGCTGGGCAAAATATAATTAAATAGGTGGAAAATATTGTCCTACGGGCAAATATGTAAATGATCT
Source organism: Alligator mississippiensis (assembly GCF_030867095.1). Classification (NCBI taxonomy): domain Eukaryota; kingdom Metazoa; phylum Chordata; order Crocodylia; family Alligatoridae; genus Alligator; species Alligator mississippiensis. The sequence goes on along the minus strand of NC_081824.1, from coordinate 217,245,867 downwards.
GCTGTTCCCTCCTGCAATCCAGGGGGCGATGTCACAAACTTGTATCTAACACTCTTAAAGGTATACACACATCTTCCCCCTTTACATGCAACATATCCCCATGTAATCCCCATGTAACATTGGACGTTTAGTTCAACCCATTGCTAAAGCACATTTTAACAGGTCTCTATTAGTCTTTTTGTTGCCTTTTTAGCTGTAAGTGACTTTCTCAGTTTCTCTGCATTCTCAGTCCTTGTTGATTCTCTTGTTCAGATGTCTCTCCTTGTCATTTTCAATTTCTTCTGTCATTTCTTGTTGTTTGGTTGTTATCTCTGTTTCCTTTGGTGAATCTCATGATGCTGCTTCTTTTCTCTTCTTTTCTCTTCTTTTCACCTTCTGAATCATGACTCAACTGTCAACGAAGATAAGATCAACAATTTTCTACAAAAAGCAATCAGAGAAGACTGCGGTTTGCCGCCCATCCTGGCAGAGGTTGGGAGTGCCATTGGGAAAATGAAGAATAACAAAGCAGCCAGTGTTGACGGAATATGACGGAATACCTGCAGAGATTTTCAGAGGAGGAGGAGAACAACTCACGTGTCAGCTTTATGTCCTCACCCTTAAAATCTGGAACAAGGAAGAAATCCCAACCAACTTAAGGGATGCCTTGATTGTTACTATCTTCAAGAAGGGAGACAAAGCTGATTGTAGAAACTACCAAGGCATCTCATTGTTGACCACTGCTGGGAAAGTCATCACCTATATCCTCACTAACCGCGTTCTCCCACTTGTGGAAGAAATTCTTTCAGAATCTCAGAGCAGCTTCAGACCATCTCGCAGAACTACAGACATGATCTTTACAGCACATCAAATCCAAGACAAGTGCCATGAGCAAAATTGACCTCTCTATTTGGCCCTCATCAACCTCTCTAAAGCCTTCAATTCTGTAAACCGCAAAGCCCTATGGAAAATCCTGCCCAAATTTGACTGCCCAAACAAGTTGATCAGTGTTCTGAGACTTCTCCACAACAACATGTCAACAAGGATTCTTAGCAACAGGAATCAAACAGAACCATTCGAGGTGAAAACTGAAGTGAAGCAAGGTTGCATCATCACTCCAACTTTGTTTTCCACCTTCATCTCCACCATAATGCACCTTGTCGACAGAAAGCTCCCACCTGGAATTGAAACTGTATATAAGATGGATGGAAGACTCTTCAACCTCAACAGATTCAAGTCCAAAACGAAGATCATGACAACATCCATAGTGGAGTTCCAGTATGCGGATGACAATACTATCATTGCTCAATCTGAAACAGACCTCCAAACCATTCTTAATGTATTCTCGGAAGTCTATGAGAGTATTGGCCTAACTCTAAACATCAGGAAAACACAAGTCCTTTACCAACCTGCTCCAAACGCAGAAACAACCCCCCTTCCATTCAAATCAATGGAGAATTGCTGAAGAACGTGAATCACTTTTCCTATCTTGGAAGCCACTTTTCATCCAAGGCAGTAATCAACGCAGGAGTACAACACCACTTGAAATGTGCGAGTGCAACCTTTGGACGTCTGAGTAAGAGAGTCTTCTTAGATCATGACATCCTTGCTGAAACAAAGTTCTTTGTTTATCGAGCCATCGTCATTCCAACTCTGCTGTATGGCCCAGAAACTTTAACCACATACAGAAGATATCTCAAGAGCTTGGAGAAGTACCACCAACAGTACCTTTGCAAGATCCTTTGGATTAGCTGGGAGGATAGACATACAAACATCAGTGTCTTAGCCAAAGCAAATTTCAACAGCATTGAGGCCATGATCATCCCAAACCAACTTCACTGGAGAGGTCATATCATTTGCATGCCTGACTCCCACCTTCCAAAGAGAATCTTTTTCTCACATCTGAAAGAAGATCAGCAAAGTAGCAGAGGGCAAAGAAAGTGCTTCAAAAATACCCTAAAAGCAAACATGAAGAAGTGTAATGTCAACATCAACACTTGGCAGACCCTTGCTCAGGACCGACCAAAATGGAGGAAGGCTCTTGGGGAGGGACCTCAACACTTTGAAACAGCTTATCAACAGGCAGAAGAGGAAAAGAGGAACAAGTGAAAAGAATATCAGAAAGTTCAACATACCAACACAGTGCCCATCCCTCCTGAAAACACCGGTCCTCACTGAAACAAGACATGTGGACCTAGAATTGGGCTATGGAGCCATCTGCAGACTCACTATTAAGATCCTTGGAAGACAATCTTACTTGTTCATGAATGATCACCTGTCATAATCATCAGTGGGACCTGAGACCCGAGGGACAAGAGGCCCAGAGAGTGAATGAATGAGGTAGCCCAAAAGGCTGTGTAGAGGACAGCCAGTGAGATGACCCAAAGGACTGTGCAGAGGAGGGTGGAGTGAATGAGTGAGGTAGCTTGAAGGGCTGTGTAGAGCGAGGCTGAAGAGATGACCCAAAAGACAGTATGGAGTAGGGCGGAGCGGGTGCAGCCTAACGAGGGACAGAATGATACAGCCCCAATAAGAGGGGATACAGTGAATGTGTTGGTCCAGTAAGGGGCAAAGGTCCATTTAAAGGGACCTGAGGACTGCATGCATCAGAGGCTATGCAGCCCAGGAAGGGACCGGAGGTGTAATAGTGGATTTGGATGCTAGCTGCAAGGCATGGGACACAGTATAGGGATAGTTTGGAGCTGTGTCATTGGCCCAGAACACCAGGGCCACAAATGGGCAGCCTCACACATTTTACATCAATTCATTTGACATCAAATGAATTGATGGTTTTAAAGCCACGGAGTGACGTAGTTCCCAGCACTCGGGAACCAGCAGCGGGAAGGAGAGGAGGCAGCACACGTGTGTCCCGCACGCACGTGTGCCCTTTTTACCAACCAACTGACCGGAGGCCGCAGCGGCAGCAGCAACAGAGGAATCGGCAGCGGGGGCAGCGGCAGCTGATCCCCCGAAGGTAGGTGGGGCGGAGGGACCTGGCACAGCTGAGCCGGATCCGGAGGGGAAGCCCCCTGGGTCCCATATAGCTGAGCCGGTAGGAAGCCGCGCTCCCGAGCCGCGCAGCGCGAACAGAGCGCGCAAACAGGCGCGCTCTGTAAGAGCACGCCGGTGTTTGCGCGGGCTTTCGCGCCGGAGGGCGGGCCAGGAGGGCCAGGAGTGGGACTCCTGTAGGGGTAGGGCGTAGACACTGCACAGGTCTACAAACAGTAGCTTGTAGAATGGTGTCTACGAGGAGTGCTGCTAGGGCCTCTGCCCAGGGGGACAAGGCTACCCGGGGCAGGTCTGAGGCCTCCACCCAGACCGAGCCCATGGGGGAGCCGGTGTCCCCCTACCTCCTGGCCTGTGGGGTATCCCCAGCAGGGCCGGGGGGGGCAGAGATTGGGGGCCCCCACTCCTGTCCGGCAGGTGCCCGTCTTAGGGCTCTGGAGGCGCAGGTGAGGGAGCTCCGGGAGGAGGTTAGCAGGCTGAGGGGGATCAGGGAGGCGGAGGATGAAATTGATAGTTATTTCCTTTCCCTGCAGGCCCAGGCACCAAAGGAAGAAGCACCCCGGGGAATACCCTCCACAGCAGAGTGGCAGACAGTCACAGCCAGGACTGGAGCAGCACGCAGCGACCCGGTACCAGCTTCTCCAGTCCGACTGGTGAACAGGTACGAGGCCCTGGTGACCCTGCAGGAGATGGAAGGGGAGGAGGAAACCCTTGAGCAAGAAGAAACACCACGTTCTTCACACTCCAAACAGATCAAGAGATCCACGATGACCCAGAGGAGGAGGCGACGAGTGCTCATCATAGGAGACTCCATCCTGAGAGGTACGGAAGGACCCATCTGTCGCCAGGACCCCTCGGCACGAGAGGTATGCTGCCTCCCTGGAGCAAAGATTCGGGATGTGACGGAGGTAATCCAGGCCAGGATCAAGCCCACCGATTATTACCCCATGGTCCTAGTCCATGTGGGTACTAATGATGCGGCCAGGAGAACCCCCGATCACCTGATGGCGGACTACTGTGCTCTGGGTGGTGTGCTGAAGAAGTTCGGTGCCCAGGTGGTATTCTCTTCCATCCTACCAGTGACCGGACGAGGAAGACGGCAGGAGAACTGCATCAGAGAGACCAACTGGCGGCTTCGGCAGTGGTGTCTCGAGGCAGGCTTCGGCTTCCTGGACAATGACCCGCACATCACGACGAGGGACATGCTCAGCTGGGATGGGCTTCACCTGTCCCCCAAAGGTAAGCGTGTGTTTTCTACTAGGTTGGCGGATCTCCTCCGGCGAGCTTTAAACTAGGCTCGTCGGGGGGAGGGGAGTACGAGGGCAGGGGAAGCTGTGGACCACCAAACCATGTGGCACCCACAAGGACAGCCCAGCCTGAAGAAGGAGAACATTGGGAACCTGAAAGCCATGGGGAGGCCAGCACTACAGAACAGGTAAGAAACAAGAAGGTAAGGAACAATGGGCCCCTTGGGACTCAGAGCGGGGGGGCAGCAAAGGCACCAGTCGCAGGGCTCAAGTGCCTATATACTAATGCTAGGAGCATGGGGAACAAGCAGGATGAACTAGCGCTCCTGCTTGCACTAAACACCTATGACTTAGTGGGGCTAACAGAGACCTGGTGGGATTCATCCCATGACTGGGCGGTACATATTGAGGGCTATAGATTGTATAGAAAGGACAGGTCGGGGAAGAAAGGGCGGGGGGGTTGCACTTTATGTCAGTGAGCAATATACATCAACCCTCATCAAGACAGAATCCGAGGTTGAGGAAGTAGAAGGATTGTGGGTTAGGCTACATGGGGGGCAAGGAGAAAGGGATTTGGTGGTAGGGGTCTGCTACAGACCCCCACACCAAGGGGAAGAAATAGATGCGGGGCTCCTGAGGCAACTCTCAGAGACCATAAAAGCTAAAGAGGCGGTAGTCATGGGGGACCTAAACTACCCAGACATCTGCTGGGAGACGCAGATAGCAAGGTCCCATCGCTCACGCAGGTTTCTAACCTGTGTACAGGACCTCCACCTGACACAGGAGGTGTATGGTCCCACTAGGGGGAATGCCATACTGGATCTGGTATTGGCAACGGGAGATGACATGATAGGGGACCTCCAGATCGGTAGCCATTTGGGAGACAGTGATCACCTTATAATAGAATTCAACATAAGACAGCGAGTGGGTAAGGTAACTAGTAGGGTGAAAGTGCTAGACTTTAGGAAAGCTGATCTCAATGCACTCAGGCGATTAGTCAAGGACGCACTGCAGAGTAGGAGTTTTGATGGGATGGGAGCCCAAGAAGCGTGGCTGTGCCTAAAGGAAACGATCCTTCGGGCACAAAGCAAGACGATCCCCGAGCGAGGCAAAAGAGGGAAAGGGGCCAGGAGGCTTCCATGGCTGACCAGAGAAATCCAGGGCAGCCTAAGGGACAAAAGGGGAGCACATAAAAAGTGATAACAGGGTGAGATCACTAAAGATGAATATACCTCCTCTGCTCGTGCTTGTAGGGAGGCAGTTAGGCGGGCCAAAGCTACCATGGAGCTGAGGATGGCAACCCAAGTAAAGGACAACAAGAAATTGTTTTTTAGATATATTGGGAGTAAAAGGAAGGCCCAGGGAGGAATAGGACCGCTGCTAAATGGGCAGAAACAATTGGTGACAGATAGGGGGGACAAGGCTGATCTCCTTAACGAGTTCTTTGCCTCAGTGTTCCTAAGTGAGGGGCATGACAAGTCTCTCACTGGGGTTGTAGAGAGGCACCAGCAAGGCGCCAGACTTCCATACGTGGATCCTGAGGTGGTGCAGAGTCACTTGGAAGAACTGGATGCCTTTAAGTCGGCAGGCCCGGATGGGCTCCATCCGAGGGTGCTGAAGGCACTGGCTGACATCATTGCAGAGCCACTGGCGGGAATATTTGAATGCTCGTGGCACACGGGCCAAGTCCCGGAGGACTGGAAAAGGGCTAACGTGGTCCCCATTTTCAAAAAGGGGAGGAAGGAGGACCCGGGCAACTATAGGCCGGTCAGTCTCACCTCCATCCTTGGTGAAGTCTTTGAAAAAATTATCAAGGCTCACATTTGTGAGAGCCCAGCAGGGCAAATTATGCTGAGGGGAAACCAGCATGGGTTTGTGGCGGGCAGATAGTGCCTGACCAACCTAGTCTCTTTCTATGACCAGGTTACGAAACGCCTGGACACAGGAGGAGGGGTGGATGTCGTATACTTAGACTTCAGGAAGGCCTTCGATACGGTATCCCACCCCATACTGGTGAACAAGTTAAGAGGCTGTGATGTGGATGACTGCACAGTCCGGTGGGTGGCGAATTGGCTAGAGGGTCGCACCCAAAGAGTTGTGGTAGATGGGTCGGTCTCGACCTGGAAGGGTGTGGGCAGTGGGGTCCCGCAGGGTTCGGTCCTTGGACCAATACTCTTTAATGTCTTCATCAGCGACTTGGACGAGGGAGTGAAATGTACTCTGTCCAAGTTTGCAGATGACACAAAGCTATGGGGAGAAGTGGACACACCGGAGGGCAGGGAACAGCTGCAGGCAGACCTGGATAGGTTGCACAAGTGGGCAGAAAACAACAGGATGCAGTTCAACAAGGAGAAATGCAAAGTGCTGCACCTAGGGAGGAAAAATGTCCAGCACACCTACAGCCTAGGGAATGACCTGCTGGGTGGCACAGAGGTCGAAAGGGATCTTGGAGTCCTAGTGGACTCCAAGATGAACATGAGCCGGCAGTGTGACAAAGCCATCAGAAAAGCCAATGGCACTTTATCGTGCATCAGCAGATGCATGACGAATAGGTCCAGGGAGGTGATACTTCCCCTCTATAGGGCGTTGGTCAGATCGCAGTTGGAATACTGCTTGCAATTCTGGGCACCACACTTCAAGAAGGATGCGGATAACCTGGAGAGGGTACAGAGAAGGGCCACTCGTATGGTCAAGGGCCTGCAGACCAAGCCCTACGAGGAGAGACTAGAGAAACTGGACCTTTTCAGCCTCCGCAAGAGAAGGTTGAGAGGCGACCTTGTGGCTGCCTATAAGTTCATCACGGGGGCACAGAAGGGAATTGGTGAGGATTTATTCACCAAGGCGCCCCCAGGGGTTACAAAAAACAATGGCCACAAGCTAGCAGAGAGCAGATTTAGACTGGACATTAGGAAGAACTTCTTCACAGTTCGAGTGGCCAAGATCTGGAACGGGCTCCCAAGGGAGGTGGTGCTCTCCCCTACCCTGGGGGTCTTCAAGAGGAGGTTAGACGAGTATCTAGCTGGGGTCATCTAGACCCAGCACTCTTTCCTGCTTATGCAGGGGGTCGGACTCGATGATCTATTGAGGTCCCTTCCAACCCTAACATCTATGAATCTATGAATCTATGAATCAAAGGCATGGCAGACGAATAAGGGCAAACTGCCCTAGAACGGGGTGGGGGTGGATATCAATCTTTTCAGGTGCCCAGGGACCACCCCCTTCCTCCCCCCAGTCACAACAACTAATAGGAACCTGTTTGTCAACATGTCTGAACATCATAAGCCAAATCATAATGTTTGCTTAGGTTTTAGCCCATATAGCATGGGCGACTGGTGCCTCCTGAATCTGGGGCGGGCACCAGCGGCCAATTGCCAACCCCAAAAGTGCTGGCAGCAAAACCAGAAGTACCGCCGGTGCTTCTCAGGGGGAGCACTGGTCGGTGCTCCCCACTCCTCAGCTGGTGAGGGTCAATCTCAGGTAGGGCACATGCCCTCCCTATGTGTCGCCTATGCCATATAGTCATCTGCATAATTTCAGGCTGGCCTGAAGCCTCCAGTAGGACCTAACTCTCTGCCAACTCAGTGGCCAACCATCATCAGCTGACCCACTGCTCCCCCAACATAAACTCCTGTACAGGAACAGGAAGTGTCGAGGCAACTGGGCAACCTGTCCCAAGACTGCTATGCTGCTCTTTCTGGCTTGCTGGTTGACCTCACTCTGTGACCTCAGCCACAACTTCTTGACTCAGTTCATCCCTGGACCTCACTCCTGGATTGACCTTCTTCCTGACCTAGCTTGACCTTGGATTCTGCTTACCCACCCAGCTTTAGATACTGTCTTCATCCCCGTGTAGTCCCAGACCTGGCTGACCACATCCCAGTGTGATGCCTTAAGGACACTGCCTAACTTAATTTTAAATACTCCAACCAATTAGGCGCCCATTAATAACTCCTTGGCAAATAATTACAGGGGTGACAATGGCATTTTAGTGGCAGGGAACTCTGGCTACTCAACTTCAACTTCCCCTGTGTTATTTTCACAGGATTAAGGGAGATTTTCAAAAGGGCTTCAAATTGCTCCAAGGACTCACAAGCATACCCCAGCCATTCAGCAGCCATTGGTGACTCTCAGCCCAGCAGCTTCAACTGAAAAAAAAAAAGACTCCAAAGACTGATCCTCTTGGCCCTAAGAAAAGATGAATGTTGGGAAGCCTTGTATAGTCCAGAAGGGGACAGAAACTCCTTATTTATAAGGGATGCTTTTTTATTTTTAACCCACAATAACCAAATAAAAAATGTGCATCATTGAATCTCCTCTTCATCTGCTGATGCTTTCCTTTCTCATTCTCTGAGAAGGGCACTTTTGTCTTAAAGGTGATCTAACTGGGCCAGTGCAGAACTGGTTCATGGACCAGATCTGCCATGTGGGTTTAGTCTATGGGCTCAGTCCAGTGCACAGAGTCATCTCATCTGGCCCATGGGGCTCTCCACAGGTCCTGGGATTTGGCAGCAGGACAAATGATGACACTGTTAATTGCCACAGCCCCAGGAGCCATGGCAATTAATGCCACCACTCTCCCAGTGTTCACCTCTGCTTTTTAGGATATTAAGACAGAAAGACAGAACTGAAAGGAGCCTCCTTGCCTAGTGAGTCCAGTTTTAACAGCAAAATGTAAGCTGAATTCAATGCTGGTGAAAAGGCCAGACTCTAGTTCCTGAAGGTGAAAGTCCTCATCCTGTTTTTAATCACTAAACAGTCACGCTTTCTGCATTTTGCTCTAACAGCTACTTGGTGCAGGTTCCTCTGCATATGAGTCCTTTTACTCATCCTCATGACTGAGCTGGCCAAAAAGATGGATGAGTATTCATGTGGAAACCTTTACCTGTGGAGCTTGTCTTTTAGCAGAACACTGCTTTACAGCAATCACGTAGTTGTTTGGGTCACTAACCCACCGCTGCTAGATTCAAACCAATCATTATGTAGTATCTAAGGGACCAAGAGCATGAATTGTCTTTTCTGTCTCTCTCCTGGAAATCTATGATAGGAATGGACTGGCTGTGTTCCATTCTTTGAACAGGCTTGCAATGTAACCATGCAAGCTTATTTTCTGGTATGGTGTAACTCTGAACAGCTCTTTTTTGGTTATCAGCTCCATCATGGCAGCAAGCAACAATTTAGCTGGAGTTTTCACAGTGGCAGCAGTTTAATCAGTAGTCTTTTAACTGGAAATGAGAAGGGGTTGGCTCCAGTACACAGAGGATTAGCATCTGGCCAAGCAGAGAATCCTAAATACTTGACAAAAAGGTTAGGGGGCCTACAGTCACCAATTTCCTTACCTTGCAAACTTTGAGGGGGACTGCTAGGAGGATTGGCTATCCTGTGCTCTGTTACAAAAGGTAACACCTGTCACAGGCTCTTGGGACAAGGCAGAGCTGTGACAGAAGGTGACAACCCCAGCAACAGAAAACTGACCTTGTTTGATTCCTCGTGGTATAATTTTTCTTCAAGTAAAAGAAGAAATTTCCTCTTACAAGGACCATGGGCCAAGCTGGATAATATGTCACATCACCAAAGCTGTAATATTAACATAAGACATTATGGGCTTTTATATATATGCTCTGGGAGTTGGGGAGCGGGGGGCGCTTTAATTAGCGCAGCTCTGAGATCCGCGCTAGTTAAAAGCACCCAGAGCATCACATGTATCATTTGAGCTTTCATTCAAAGCACCCACCACTATTTTTCAGTGTGGACACACCGATACACGTGAGGCTGAAGACTGCTGGAGTGTGGCAATTTCAATGCTCCAGCAGACTTGATTGAGTCTGCCTTTGCTCTACCAGACTGGGCAGACTCAATTGAGTCTGCTCCGATGCACTGGAATTCCTTTAATGCCTATTTATCTCACTACAAATGCTTTTACAACATTGGTCTTCAGAATAGACTCCTGTAGAGACAACGGGGCTGTGCAGGCATCCATCTGAATAGGAATTGTTGCCAACATAAGATGAACACATCTATTCTGGAATTTTATTTTAGGCCATGTCTATCAGTGTTTTACTCAGAGTCACATGAGTTGCCCTGGTCCTTGTAAATTAACTCCCCCAACACACTCACGCACACACGCCAAGAATGGGAATCAGCCGTCTCAACTTCATGGTGTGGAAAGCCCAGAGAAATGCTGCTCCTATGCCTTGGCTTGATTTCAGGGAGACATAGACACTGTAGCTGACACTGAAAAAATTCATCTGCTTGCCATGTACCAAGAGGCAGACAAACAATTCATTCTGCCTGATTTCCTCTGTAAGTGTGAGGGGAGGCAGGGAGAGATGGAAAGTTCTGAAGAGTCACACAGACACCAAATCTCAGGAGGAGGTTGTCCATTGTAGATCATGACTTGAATATGTTAGGCTAGTGTGACAATAACAGTCTCTAACCATCTCACTGAGCTAGCAAAAATAGTTTTTCATCTAGGGCTTATTATCCATGTGAATGTTTTTGTACCTCAGGAGAAGCAAAGGGCTCTTGAAAGCATCAACTGTGATACCTGCATGGTAGCACATGATGCACAGTTTGCCACAAAGGAAATAGCAGCATGACAGCACCACAATGGCAGAGAGAGCAGAGGGTGTTGAGCTCAGCAGCAATGACGACACATCTGTCATGGCAGCATGGGCCCAGGCCATTGTCCAAGCAGTAGTCAACTGTGACACCGGCGCTGGGTCAGATGGACATAGGCTGATGAAGTCATCAGCAATGGTGACACCTTTGTTCTGCCACTCTGGGCACAAGCTCCCCTCAGAGACAATGGCAAACATGACATCCCTACTATGACACACTGGACACAGGACACTGACGAGGACTATGCTGCTACCAGGCCCCGGGGCAACCACAGAAGCAGTGACCCTGCTAAGGAGGGTAGTGGATCTCCAGATCTCATCAGTAATGACAGCTGCCCTTGTGCTGCTGCTGAGCTAGTCCAGGCCCCTGACAACTCTGAGGGCAGTAGGGAGCAGAGGGACTGCTGCTGAGCCAGATGGGGCCTTCAGCATTTATAGGGAGGCAGCCCTACCAGTGTCCCACAGGCTCAGGACACTGGCAAAGGAGACCGCACCAACAAGTGCAACCTCTATGGCACTAGTGGGCTGAAACAGCCCCCAATTCACAGTAACAACAGCATCAACACTAGGGCCAGACTGTGCAAAAGATCCTAATGCCAGCAGCACTGAAGCTGCCTCTGAGTCAGCTAGTGCTAAAGCTGGCACATACAGACACACCATCCCATGTAGAGGGGACCCAGGACAAGACAGATGTCATTAGGAATGAAAGAAACATAAGGGGAGCATTTAATTCCACCCACCATACACAGCTTTATCTTATAAGGGAGATGAATGTCGTATTCCTTTTTCTCCAAAGCAGCAGGGGGGAGAGATAGAAAGAGAGAGGGTTTTTCAGAGGTGTTAAAGTTTTCTTTTTGGTGATCGTTTTCACACTTGTTAACAGTATCCATAAGACCCTTTCCAGACATTTTAAAGCAGCCTTTCGATATTTTATATTCAATCAAAAGGGCCTGACCTTTTCCTTATTCGATTTCATGCTAAGGTGCTGAAAAGTAACCAAAATGTTGCTGCCTCTTTTGTCCCAGAAAGATGGGTCATTTCAGTTATGAAATCAAATTAGTGTGGGCTGTGCTGGTGGAGTGGATGTTGCATTTCTGTATGTTATTTTATTTTTTAAGCACCTTGCCCTCTTTTATGAGTTTACTTGGCATCACTCTCACACCCCTTCCAGCTTGTAATACATATCTGAAGACTGAAACATTTAAGAGTTAGCAAGCTGGACCAACGCTCTGAGAAATGTCAGACTTCTGGTTTAGTTTCAAACTAATGAACTATGACCAAGATTGAGATGTCTTGATGTGGGAGTCTTTGGGGGTTAATTTTAACATTTGCTGCTGTTGTCAGCATTGATGACGGAGCAATAAATGCAGACAGAATGAAAAGAATCTGCTATGGATCTTTTCTTATTGCTGTGCCAGTAGCATCTTCCAGGGTTTGCCTAGCCCTCCATCTCACCTGCAGATTAAGAGAGAACATGTGCGTGTCTTTTGTTGTCCTGTCTTTGTGGTGCCTGGAAGAGACTCTTCGTGGCTGCATCAGCATGAGATGCTGACTGCGCAGCAGCTTGTTACTACAGCATGGGAGCATTGTATGGCAGGAAGGGTGATGCAATGCTACTGCACAGTCAGTGTCACCTAAAAGCCATTGGGCAATGCTACGGGAGTTACTGAGTAGTCATTTAATACTTGTATACTATATTTAGTATTTTTATACTGGTATTAGTACTAAATGACTGTGCAGTAATATTGCACAGTAAGCATCTTGTGTAGACATGGCCTTTCTCTCCAAGCCTGATTCTCACACACACACACACACACACACAGGTTAAGCAGGCTATAAAGAAGATGCATTTACACACTGTGAGATGCAAACACTGAGGGCTAAATTCTGTAGAGGGCCTGTTTTAGAATTGATTTTAAAACATAATTAATGGCTTCTCTAAACATCTCAGAAAACAAAACAAACACAACATGCTGTATTGTTCTTGGTTTGAAGTGAAAATTGAATCCAACCTTAACTATAGTGCCTCCACAATAAAATGCTCTTGTATATTTACATTGCTGCCTGCCCTTCTCATTTGCCTTCTGTTTTGACATTCACAGCCCTACTGATCACCTCTTTTTTTGTAATTATAATATTTATTTTCATATTATAATAATAAAATAAAACCAACAAAAACAATAAAATATAAACTAATAAGTAAAATACAAAAAGAAAGCAAAACCAAAGTATTACAAAATAGATTATTAAACATACATAATATAAATTCAGTAAAGACTAGGGGAAGGGTTGACAAAGTTTGACATTATATACAACCAACTAGCAAATATACATATACATTTAAAGGATACCAAACTACAAACAAATCAATTTATCAACTCAACAGAAGATTCATATTGCTCCATATTTCTCAGTTATGTCTATTTGTATATGTAATCTTTTCCATTAATACAACATGTATAAGTTCTTTTAACCATTCCAAGAATAAAGGTACACTGGGAGTTTTCCCATTTCCTTAAAATTACCCCTTTAGCCAGCAAAATATTATAGCAAGCCATTTCTTCGTGGGTGCAAACAATAGTAATAAATCCATAATCCCCAATATGCGTAAATCTGGTGACGATACCATGATAATTTTATGTATCTTAAAAAGTGCTACACACACGCTAAGCCAAAAACTAGTAATTTCAGGACAAAAGACTACTGACCCCGTCTAGGTTTTAAATTATTCTTATCAAGTGTGGAAAGAAAGCCACTATGGAAAAACAGGTGAAAAAAGAATATCCAAGGTTTTGCGAAGGGGAAGGATTACTTGGCATGCATTTATTCTTCAAACAGTCAACGGATATTTCCAGATCACAGACCCTGGTTCTCATGAGGGATTTTCATCATCCTGACATCTGTAGGGCAATACAGTGGTATACAAGCAATCCAGGAAGTTTTTGGAAAGCATTGGGGACAACTTCCTGGTAGAAATGTTGATGAGACCAACAAGGGGCCGTGCACTTCTTGACCTGCTGGTGATGAGCAAGGAAGAATTGGTGGACCAGGTAGAAGTGGGTGACAACTTGGGCAACAGGGACCATGAGATGATCAGGTTCAGGATCCTGAGGAAAGGAAGGAAGGCAGGAGAGCTTGCTGGCCCCACACTTTTCACAGTCCCCATGCTTTTTCATGGAGACAGGGCTTTTTCCACAGGGGACCTATCAAATTTGCAGTTTCCACAAAAATCTCAAAATCATGAATTTGGTAGGTCCCTACTGATGAGGTTCAATAAGAACAGGTGCAAAGTCCTGCACTTAGGATGGAAAAATCCCATTTATTGGTACACACTGTGGACAGACTGACTAAACAGCAACTCTGCAGAAAAGGACGTGGGGGTTACAGTGCACAATAAGCTGACTATGAGTCAGCAGATTGAACCTTGTTGCAAAGAAGGCTAACAGCATGCCGGACTGCATTAATACAAGCATTGCTAGCAAATCAAGGAAAGTGATTATTCAGCACTGGTAAGACCATATCTGGAGTACTGTGTTTAGTTTTGGCCCCCCCCCCCCCCCCTACAGAAGAGGTAGATAAATTGGAGAGAGTCCAGCAAAGAGCAACAAAAATAGTTAGGGGGGTGGTGCACATGACTTCTGAGGAGAGGCTAAGGAAACTGGGCTTTTAGTCTGGAGAAGAAACGCCTGAGGGGAGATTTAGTAACAAGCCTTCAACTACCTGAAGAGTGGTTTAAAAGGGGATGGAGCAAGACTGCTCTCAGTGGTGGCAGGTGACAGAACAAGGAGCAATGGGCTCAAGTTGCAGCAACGAAAGTTTAGGTTAGATATCATGAAAAACTCTTTCATGAAAAGGGTAGTAAAGCACTGGAAAAGGCTACCCAGAAAGGTGTGGAGTCTCCATCCTTAGAGGGTTTAATGACCTGGGTAGGCAAAGTCTTAGCTGGGGTGATATAGTTGAATGGTCCTGCTTTGAGCAGGCATTTGGACTAGATGACCTCTCCCACCCCTTGCTGCCCGGCTGATCAGGAGCAAGTTTGTTGCCAATCAGGTGTCTACATGTGCACTACTGCACAGTTACTTATCTTGAGTAAATTTGCTACTTGCATTTGCAGGTAGCAAATTTACTCATGATTAGAGCCAATTACTGTGCAGTAAGCATTCATGTCTACATGTACAGACACTTACTGTGCAGTAATTAGCTCTACTGCACAGTAAAGCATCTCTTGTAGATGTGCTCAATGAGTCTTAATATAGATTCAAGTTGCAGCAAGGGAAGTTTAGATTGGATATTAGGAAAAACTTTCACTAGTATGGTAGCAAAGCACTGGAAATGGGTTACCTAGGGAGGTGGTATCCTTGGAGGTTTTTAAGGCCTGGCTTGACAAAGCCTTGGCTGAGATGATCTAGTTGGGGATGGTCCTGCTTGAAGAAGGGGTTTGGACTAGATGATCTCCTAAGGTGTCTTCCAACCCTAATTGTCTAAGAGTCTAAATTTTAGGAGAACAGTATCAGGGGGTACACAGTTTTAAACTGTTAGATAAATTCTCCTCCAAGTGGTCCTGAAACTGAAGATTTGTTAGTACTATCATTTTGAACTCTTGCCAAATGAATCACAATCACACCTAACATGTTAAGAGCAGGAAACAACTTTGCATGACTAGAGTTGCCATGTGAAGCAAGTCAAAGAATCTCAAAGCTGTTAACTAAGTCCTAGGAAACCTTACATCGTCTCTTTCAAGAAGGAAGAATTAAGGGGCAGGTTTTAACTATTCCTCTCCACCTTTTTTCATCCAGAATGGTGTTTATTTTTCTGTACTTATTTTAAAGTGTAACAGGGAAACGTCGCTCACCGTTACTTGAGTGCAGCAAAGAAAGAAACTTACCATGAGGATGACAAGAAGGCAAGAAACACTGATGTCATCAATCACCATGAGGAGTGTTTGCCTCACCTGAAAAACAAAAGATGTTGATAACTGAGTAACCAGAAATGACAAGGATAAGAGATGAATGGACAGTGTTGATCACCTGGAAGGGGAATCCAGATCTGTATTAATTTGATGATGGTGATAATTTTTGTGTGGAGGCATCAAAGCAATGGAACAGCGTTTTGTGAGAATTGAAGGCACAGAGGCGTCAGCTGAGACCATGGGTTGGTGAACCCTGGAAAAGGTAATAAGAGATAATCAGAGACATTGTTGTGTGTTACCAGATTGGATAACAGGACAGTAGAGACTAATATAATTGCCAAGACCCAAGTTGGGGGATATTAGCAGTAGATGAATCTTTTTTTTTCCCCTTTCTTTCCATTTGGTTTATAACTTACAAGGGCACTGCTACGAGCTGAGCATGCCCGCAGAAACTGCAAATCACTGCATCTCTTTTGGAGTGAGCAAACCGCAGGGTCATAGGGATACTAAGCGAGTTAAATATATGGCTTTACAACAGTGACAATCTCACAGAGCTACCCGTGTGTTTTTTTTCAATTAACTCCTATCAAGGTGTGGCAGACAAATAAACCATGGGAGAAACTCTGAATAATTTTTTTTCTTTAGCTTACTTAGAAATAATACTTGCTCACATGCCATTTCTTAGTTTTTGCACACACCAACTCATGGCAGTGTGGGGTAGTTACTTACATGAGTGAATTGGGCACTTTGATGTATAACTTCCTCATTTTCTTTTCCATGCACAGTTTGTCCACCAACACTAGCCATTCTGCTGAGTTTACACAGAGAAAGATATCTTAAATGTTGATATGTAAGCAGAGGCATGCAATCCGAGTGACTATTATTCAGAACCTTTTAAAAAATTAGGACCAATGACACCCTTTGCAAGTAAGCAACAGAGAGGTATTAAAATTGAGAAGCTTCCTGACACAAGCATGTCACACAAACATCACTGCACTACAGTGCATTGTCTCTCCTCATCCATGACAGTTTTAGACATTTTTTTCAGTTGCATTGCAGCTTAAATCTGCAACATGCCCTACAGCTTGAGTTGAGTAAATCCTGATCCAATATTTTTCCTTATCATTTAACTCATTCTTGTGTTGAACACAATTAAAGAGAAAAGGAATAAGAGTAACAGGAACTAAAGGTATTAATATAGTAAGCCATACCCTTCACCAAATTATGAAGCAGTAGGGTAGCTAATGTTCATATTCTGGGTCAGTTAAGATTATGCTGCTGTGTAAAATCTTCCACTACCACATTACTCTAGTTATATCAATGCAGATTTCTGTAATTTTCACAAGTGTATAATATTTTGAAGGGTTTGTGGATTGTCATGCATGTTTTCTTGAGTTTGTTTTACGTATATGGCATGTATAATCTCTGCATATAGGTAGCATCAGGCTGTATCTAGCTTTTTTATTATGTCTGTATGAATTGTGGTATTTGATATGAATGTAAGTATGTTTCATATTTT
Organism: Alligator mississippiensis; assembly: GCF_030867095.1. Classification (NCBI taxonomy): domain Eukaryota; kingdom Metazoa; phylum Chordata; order Crocodylia; family Alligatoridae; genus Alligator; species Alligator mississippiensis. The sequence goes on along the minus strand of NC_081824.1, from coordinate 217,228,590 downwards.
GACCAAGAAAATTTAGTATAGCAATGATTAACTTGTGTTCCTCACCGATTCACACTTGAGAGAAGTAATCACTGCAATTTAGCATCTGTTTTAATGACCAGTCAAATAAGCCATTGTGGACCTGATCTGAAGCACATAAGCTAGGCCCTTCCAGGCCACATTGAATTTACATTTTAAAAAGGAGAGGTCCATGGCAGGATTGACACCTAGCTATTCAAGGAAGGACATTTCTTACAGTGGGAAAATTAAGTGACAGACAGTATCTTTAGGATTAGATTAGTAATCTTTATGTTGGACAGGATATAAGTGTTCTCCTGCTTATAAACAGATCAGGAAAGATTTTTGTCTGATAAATAAATACATCTCTGGGGATATGGGCTCCCAAAGAATCCAATGTACAATATAGGTAATGGCCAGATAAGAAACCCTACGTACGCTTTGCTATGAGAGCAAGTGTTGATCTTTGTGGTTTTTTTCCTGGGTGTAGGGAATGACTTTAGGTCCTTAGCCAATGGGCTAAATTTCAAAGTCTGGCAGGAGAGGTTGCATGGAGCCCTGACAAGAAGGTCAGGGACAACAGCTGCTTTCTAACCTGCTGCACTGAGTATAAATTGCATTCTTAGGTTTACAGTGCAGGGTAAAATCAGATTATCATTCTGATATTTTGTTTTGTTTATTTGTTCTTATATCTGTCTATATCTCAGCATATGGTTACTGATTTCTTATGTTTCCTCTTGTTTTTATAGTACATTTTTATTATCTTTCATAACATACTTATTGTCAATGATAACTAATTTCAGTGGATTTGACCAAACAGTCAGGCCTCTTCTAAGGAAGGAGGATGGATCATTTCTGAACATGTGACCAGACAAGGGCATGATTCTTCTAGTTGGCAAAATCCCCTCTGCTAAGAGCTAGGAAAACTTAGGTAAGGCAGGTAAAACTGAGGCACCATAGGTCAGGGATGTGACCTTTACAAAATCTCAGTCTGTTCTTAGTAGTCAAGCAGCAAATGGCAGTGAGGGGTTTGGATCTGAAAGTCACTCTTAAAGATGCAAGAACATGCCTGGAGTGCACCTGACCAAATCTGGGGCTGGGTACATCTCAGTAATGAAAGGCTTTAGTATAATACACATCCCATGGTTCCATACCAGTTTTTTAAATAGTTCCTGGAAAGGTATCCAAGCACTTCGCACACTTATAATGTATAGACTCTCACCATCCCCACACAACTGGACTTCCTTTAAACCTTGAAGAAAATGGCACAAACTGTTAATAATCGTTGAGATGACGGATTTTTTTTTTGTATTTTCGCCATTATTTCAAGTCTCACAGAAGGCAAGGGTGCCATCATAACTTACAACACATAAGTGAGTGTTGTGGCCAGCATCATGTTGAAGCTCCTTCAGCCCATCAACTGAAATGACCAGGTATTTGTTTACAGTTAGTTTAACTGGGCACAACCTTTGGTGCTGACCCAGAAAGGGGTTTGAACTCATGCCTCTGAAGTCATAGTAAGAGCTTTAACCACTCTGCCACCATACTTCTGAATTCAAACATCCCCTACTTATTCATAGATTCATAGATTCATAGATGTTAGGTTCGGAAGGGACCTCAATAGATCATCAAGTCCGACCCCCTGCATAGGCAGGAAAGAGTGCTGGGTTTAGATGACTCCAGCTAGATGCTCATCTAACCTCCTCTTGAAGACCCCCAGGGTAGGGGAGAGCACCACTTCCCTTGGGAGCCCATTCCAGACCTTGGCAACTCGAACTGTGAAGAAGTTCTTCCTAATGTCTAGTCTAAATCTGCTCTCTGCTAGCTTGTGGCCATTATTTCTTGTAACCCCCGGGGGCGCCTTAGTGAGTAAAGCCTCACCAATTCCCTTCTGTGCCCCCATGATGAACTTATAGGCAGCCACAAGGTCGCCTCTCAACCTTCTCTTGTGGAGGCTGAAGAGGTCCAGGTGCCCTAGTCTTTCCTCATAGGGCTTGGCCTGCAAGCCCTTAACCATATGATATATAACCATATAACTTATATATCATAAACCATATATATCATTCCTTGTGACAGCTATATGGACTATACACATTTCTGGAGCAGTGTTCTTCTAGCTCATGGCTATTTCAGAACAACCTCTGACATCTAAACTCTGTAAACAAAGTGAAAGAACTTGACTGTTTTCAATATGTACCATTCTTTTCTGTAGCACACACTGGAACAGAACCAAACTGAACAGAGGAAAAACCACAGAAATATTCTGGGCTACCACTAGGTGGTGTTAGTCAGAGAGAAAAATATAATGGTGGGAACCATAGTGATGATTATGCCAGGACTTTCAAAACTTGTCATAGAATGAACCACATTAATAGAGAAACCTTCTGTCCTATCTGTGACTGTTTAGGCCACTTACCCTGTTACTCAGCATCTCATAATACCTTTGTGGCAACTACTGGAATTGCCTTTGTGGGAAAGTAGCATGAAGCAAATACTAGTAGATGTTTAAATTACTTTCAGTTCATCTTAACAGCTCAGTAGGATAATCCTGTATACCAGGACCAGCCAGGGCTCTTTGACCACCAGGGAACACTCTATAGCCCTCCAGCAGGTCACACACCAATTTAAAGACCAATGAATCACTGAACACTTATTCACTAATTAACTTGTTAACAGAATGTTCTCAGTACTGTAACCCATATGACGTTGGCCCATACTAAAGGCAGTCTCATGAAAAATGCCACCCATCTCGCAGTTCCAAGGAAGGGGAGCATGGATATATATGTATATGGGTCTATCTGGTTAGTCGCTAATATGCTAGGCTCAGTTGCTTCTAGTCCCAACTCATCCACTGACTGCTACTATTATTGTGCCTTTCATAGACTTTAGTGTAGAAGGCTAAAGTAAAAATTATTCATCCTTCTCACAGACACCAGAGAGCTTGCACAAGGTCACTTCTGCAGATCTGTAAAAAGAACCCAAGTCAGTAACACCTGATTCTCTTCTGTTAACAATGTTGCCTCTTCATTTCCTAAAGTACCATGTCAAATAACATGCTTCTATAACCTATGGTCATGTAGTATGGCTCTGTCATCCTTTAGCATCTAGACAGCATTTAGAAGTTTACACTTCTGCTAGTGCTTTAAATGTGAAATCTATGCAGAAATCTGGTCATATTTTCCTGTGCTGTTATGGATGTCTTTGACCCACAGCTAGCAAGAAAGAGTAAGAATTCCAACATCCAGTATCATGATTACCTCATAAATGCTTGTATAATATCCTTGTGTAACAACTATATATATAATGTATCAGCTGTGCAAAATAAATTGGCAACTACATATTGCATCTCTCAGTATATGCTGAGCCACATAGAGGAAAACTGCATATTCCCTCTTCCCTCCCACTTATCCGCTACAGATTGAGAAGTCAAACAATCATTGTGGGGGAGGGAGCGTAAAGTGGCGAGAAGGAGAGACAGAGACTAAATATGCATATGTGTAATGTATGCATATATAGATGAATATGCATATTGATAAAAAAAACCTAGGGTGAGAACTATGAAATAGCTACTGGAAGTTATTAAGAAATTAATTGAAATATTGTGTGCAACACAATATTATGCAGCAGCTTTGCAGAAAAACATCTGTGGGGAGGGTTATAGTGGATTGCAAATTGAATATAAATAAAAAGCATCAAAGTATTGCATAAAAAAAAATAAAGTAATCATTCTGGGATATAAAAACCAAAGAACTGTGCATAGGGTTATTGAAACACTAATCAGCACTGGTAAGTTTCAGCCTGGAATATCGTGTCCAGTTTCAGACATCATTCTTAAAGAAAGATAATCATAGGCCTAGTAAAAGAGTCCAGAGGGAAGATTGAAAGAGCTATGTAGTTTAGTCGACTGAAGAAAAGACGAAGAGAAGACCAAACAATCTTCAAATATGTAAAGGTTACTTAAAAGAAGAAGGTAATGAATTGGGAATGGACAAGACATAAGGAACTTGAGTTACCTCAAGCAAGACTTAGGTTAGACATTAGGAAAAGCTTTATTGTAATGATAGTTACGCACTAGAATAGATTACCCAGGGGCTAGGAACAGACATTACACATAAACTAGTTTAAGTGATCAAAAACTGGTTTAAACCTGTTACAGAACAGATGTTCAGTGCATATAAACCGGTTTGAAAATGACTGAAACTGGCTTGAGATAAACCTGGTTGAATGTAGCATGGGACTTAACTGATTTGGATCAAACCGGTTTATGCAATGTCTGTCCCAGCCCTAAGTTGATTTAAGTTAAACCAGACACCCCCAGCATTCCAGCAGGCTCTTGGGGCTGGGCAGGGCTCTCTGCTCCACAGCAAGACTGGCCCCTCCCCTCTGCTCCCTGGCTGCAGCTGCAGCTTTAGCAGAGACTTGCAGGCACAGCAGCATCTGCCTGTCTTCCTCCTGCTCTCTCCCTCCTCTCATCACTCCCTGTGAAGCAGGGATCCCCTGTCCCCTCCATCTTACACAGATGCTTCAGCATTAGCTAGCAGACCACATGCTGGCTACAGTCTATGCTGTGGCAGGCATCAGTGTCAACTTAGGGCTTCTTGGAGTTAATCAACAGTTCAGCTGGTAATGTCCCTCCATGCCTTCTTTGCTTAAGAAGAGCTTAAACTAATGAGAGGGACTGTTTGTTTTCTGATGGGATGAATAAATGCTGATAACAGAGCTGATAAATGTTCTGTTATCAAGGAAGGGAGAAACCTGTCCCTAATCCTGCTGGGGCTTGGTCCCCCTCAGTCAGCTCTGTGAAAGAGATAGCAGGGCTGCTCTAGCACCACCCAGCTTCTAGTCTGAGCCACTGTAGGCATGTGCCTGCATGTCTGGGATGTCTGTACAGTTGCAAAGTGATTTAGCCTAGCCAGGTTAGACTAACCTGCAAAGACTGAATCAATTCAAGCTCAGACTTTTTTAATGTCTGTCCCTAGCCAGGGAGGTTATAGAGTCTCTGTCACTGAAGATCAGACAATATTTTTCAGAAATGGTTCAGGAATAGTTTGGGACACAGGGGGCATGTCTACATGTGCAATTAAAAGCAGATGCAATAAACTCCAGTAATTATCATGCTGGAGTTTATTGCTCCTAGGCATGCCATTTGCATGTGCACCTGGGACCGCAACAAGTTGAGCCAGATCAGAGCAACCATGGCTGGCAGGGGCTCTGAGAGGTCAACTTGCTAGCCTGGGGCTGCTCCTGCCTGACTCAATTTGCTGTGGAGGGGCTGGCTGGGACATGGTGTTTCAGTGCAGGGCTAGCCAGTGGGCAGCCCCCACACTGAAGCATCCTCATGCCCCAGCCAGCCACATTGGTGTCTACACACACAGTGCTGTGGAGTAATGAACTCAAGTACTACCCTGTATTTATTACTTACGTAATAAATTTATTACGTAAGTAATAAATACAAGTACTACCCTGCTGTGGGGTTTATTAATTTACTCCTGCCTAATAGCTTTGCACAAGTAGACACTGAGATGTTTACTGCAGAGTCAATTAGGCAGCTCTGCATTGAGCTTCTCATGTAGATGTGCCAGGGATGGATCAGGTAATTACCTTTAGTTCTTTTCCAGTCCCATTTTCTCTGATTCTGTTGATTTTTGCCTTTATAATGTCAGTGTTTTTATTTTGGCAAAATTGAGATAACCTTTTAAGAATGGGGTGTGGTAGACTGAGAGCTTGTCTACACGAGGGGATTTCCTCAAAGCAAAAGCTTTGATGTAAACACTTCAAGGCAAGTGTATTCAAAGCAGCAACTGGCTTTTATTTCACCATGAATCACTTTTTCCACATAGGAAGATTTCCCTGGAGTATGTACTTCAAATTATGGACAGGTGGGTAGTTCCATGGTCCCTGACAATGCTTTTACTCTCTGTGCATTTTTATTATTCCTACAAATATACTGAAAGGCTTCACACACCACTGTAGGCCAAGTATAAAAGTCCCCTGGTACCTCTCTCCTTCTCGAACCCACAAACTACTTTTTTGTACGTGGCCTGTGCCATTTTCAAACTACAGAGAGTTCTCCACTCTTTGATGCTGCAGACAGGCATATGCACTGACTTTGGTGTATTAGGTTTGCCGCTGCCATACAGTTGCAGGCCCATAACAATGCTAAAGGCAACAGGTTTCTGAGCACCAGCAGCAGCCTCTACAGCTACAAAATTTCCTTCCCTGCTGGCAGCTGGGTCTAAGGGACCACAAGAAAGTGGATAAAGATGAGGAAGATGACAAGGTCAAGACAGACTTTTGTTACAACACCTTCACACAGTGCAGCATTGATTTTGTGCATGAGACAAGCATGGACTACTGGGAGAGGGTCGTGCCACAGATCCAAGATGAACAGCAGCAACTGGAGGACTTCAGAATGACAGAAGCACTTTCCTGGGAGCTGCAGAGATGTCACATCAATGTAAGAGCTCCCCTATCCATTCATAGCATTTATTTGAACACTTGCCACTCTTGACTGCTACTAGTCGGTTGCTGGCCAGTTTGGCATGAGCTGATTGACTGTTACTTAAAAACACATGCTTCTGCTTAAAAAGGCCCTGTCACTGATTGTTAGAAGGTTTGCTAATAATCAGGAGGTTCTGGATGGTTTTTCATTCATTTGATTCTGCTATATTCTCTGGTACTAGCTGATGAAGCTTTTTACTGGCTATTCGGATAACCAAAGAACTGCTTAACTACCACCTGACATAAGCAACTGAAGGATGTAAGTGAGGCATGCCTATGGGTACCTGAAAGGTGAACAGCAGGTGTTAACACAGAAGGCTTGAAGCAGTGGAATAATAGCTACTTCCAATTAAAAGAGAGCACTGTGTTCTCTTCAGCAGGGATTGACAGTCCCCAGGCCAAATCCCACCTGGAAAGAGGTACAATCTGGCTCAAGAGGGTCCAAACAGGTTTGGGGTGGCACAAGGGATGAGGCAGCAGGCAGCTGCATCAAGCCATCATCCCCTCTGCAGCTTCCCCCTCCACAGCCATCCCTGCTGCTTTCTCCTGCCTGCACTTGCCATCTCTGCAGAGAAGCTGAGGGATCTGCTGTGAGGAAGAAGTACAGGCAGCTTGGGCTCTGCAGGTAGGGCAGTTGGAAGTTTTCTGGCTGATGCAGTAACATGTTGCCCACCCATGCTCTTAGCATCTGCAAGGCCAAAGGAGAAATCCTTACCATGGCCTAGGAGGCAGAGCTGAAGAATACAGCTGGGTGGTCTTGAGCAGTCCATGAGGCAGCCCTTCCATAAACCACAGCTCTCAGGGTCAGGTTGTATGAAATGCCTCACACACCAGCTTTCAGTCAGGGCCTAAAGGCTTTCATGTGCTAACTACAGATTCTTGGCTCTAGGATGCTGCTTTTGCTTACTCTGACAGCATTTTTTCCTGAAGTAGAGTAGTCTGTGTCAAACAATTGTTTTGAGTTTCCGATGCGACAGACCTGTGGGAGTTGCTCTCTATGCTTTGTGTGCTTTCCTAAATGGTATGTACCTTCAGCATTTATTACTTACTCTGCATGAAAAAACCTAAGACCAGTGTGGGCTCTTTTAAACATAGATGATGCCTGCTCTGCCTATTTTCTGTGCATTTATTAATTTTTAGACATTGTGCATTGCAACAAAAACAGCAATTTAGGGCCGGCTATCACACTCCCTGGTGGTGAATTGGCTCCTGTGCTGCTCACTTTAAGGTACCCTCCCTTTGCTCTCACCTTGATCTTGTTAATAAAACTTGGAAATGGAAGGTGCCCAAGAGTCTTAGAGCAAGCTGCAACCTGTCCTTTTACTCATGGATCCCTCTCAGACCCCACTGTTCCCAGTCCATCCTTCTAGGTGAGCCCTCTTGGTCCATATGTGCCAATCACAGCCTGCAACCTCTCCTGTAGCTATGACCATACCTCATAGGTGAAACAACCAACAGTTCAGTGGGCCCTAAGCCCAAGCCTCTTATCTCTGGTCCAATACATGCCCTTCCCAGGCTGTGGGCCCCCTAACCCCAAGCTCCACCCCTCTATGGGCTATGGGCTTTCTGGCCCTGTTTCTGCCCCTGTTGGGCTATTGGTCCCTGACCCTTGCTTTGCCTCTCACAGGCTTTTATCTCTGCACTTCTTGGGCTGCAGGCCCCTGGGCACCAGTCATTACCCCTCTCTGGACTGTGTGTTCTCTGGTCCTCTTGAACTATGCTAAAACTTATACCCTGCTTCTACAGTCTACAGCCTTACATGCCTATCTGCACTCTAGGATCTCCTCTCACCCCTTTCTAGTCCCACCCAAGCCACCACTCAAAACTCAAACAGAAATAAAATCTCTCTGGCTACAATTTAACTCTAAGAACATTGGCTGTCTACTAAAATCTCCCTCTGCTTCTTACATACTGATTTCCAGCTGGATAGGATTTTAGGTAACTACCCAATAACAGTCATCTTACAACAGCACTCCTTTGCCTTTGACTTTAAGGGCCAGACTGACTACCCTGGCTCATGCCCTGTTTTAAATCTCCCAGGCTCTGCCCCTTTGTGGTCAGGTGACTCCCTGGGCTATCTGCAGATGCCCTCTAACAAGCTTTGCTTACTGGCTTCCAGGTTATCCTACAGCAATAGACCTAGCAGTAATTTCGCCTTGTTTCTCATGCAAGAAACTGTCTGGTACTACTGCCAGAAGTATGATAGCCCTGCAGTAGGCTCCTTGCTGTATCTCTAGGTTACTCTACTATTGTACTGTTGCAACTACCACAGCAATGAGCACTTCCCATTTATGAGCTCTAGCTGTCCATTCCTTTATAGCTAGCCCCACACTAGACTGCCTGAGTGCAGTTTGCCCCTATTTTCCTCTCTATAAGTAACAGGAACTGTAGGCACTATTACATGCACCTTTTCCTTAAAGACCTCCACTGTAGCCTATGAGGGTCTATTAGACATTTTACAAAAAATAGTAGCTTAGTCGACAGCAAAATAAAGAAAAAACCCAAGAAGCATCCAAGTGCAACTCCCTTCCCTCAAACACCTGGCCATGTGCCAGCATTTAAACAGTGAACTAATGTAATGCCTAGTCTGAAGCCTCAGAGCAGTAAAGGCTATGTGGTAAAGGGTGGGTAAAAGCAGATGGTGACCACCAAACTACTTCAGTCCAGAGAGGCATGTTTATAAACATTGCCCTGATATCACCTGTTACCAGGCAAAATTACTCCTGGTCCAAACAGACTTATTCCTGAGTTACTTCACTGTAAGGGGTTGCATCATATGGATGCAGCCTTTCTGCATCAAAGCAGCAGGGTGTACTTGGGTGTAAGCTACACAGTCTTGAGTGCATTTAAGATACAGGTCAATGTGTGGTAGATAGTGCTGTGCTCCAGAGAGTGGAAAACCATGCCAGTGTAAGCTCCAAAAAGGTCAGAACTTAACTGAATAAACCCATCTCTCCTGAAGGCAAGCCTCATCCTCAAATAGAGAGGTATTTGAATGTATGGGTCTAAGTGCCTCAGGATACTGCTAATGAACTATAGAGTCTTTCACTGATATGTCACCCACATAACCCTCTTCAGCTAAGTGAGGATTAAATGTTATTAGTTAATGAATTTTGATAGCCCCAGTTTGAAACAAGCTTGAGTCACTGTTCCAGCTCTTCTGTCACCAATTCATCATTATGCTTTGCATGAACCATCTTCAGGGCAGGGACAGTCTCTTACTTTGTTTATGTAAAATGCCAAGCAGCCTCAGTAGGGTTTTTCAGGAAGAATTTTGCAGCACTGGCCAAAATCACCTTGACACAGATGTGTAGGAGTTAACAAGACACAGTTATGTAGGAGTGTAGGAGTTAACAAGACAGTAATTGTCATATATTTATATACTGAAAGGGAGCAGGGTAGGTTCAAAAATCAAAAGTCTTATTAGGGTTTTCAAAACACTTTGAGAGTCTTGGCCAGAAAGCACTATGGAAGAGCAACGTTTATGTAAACATTACAGGGTACCCTTCTCCAGTTTTGAATATGCATGGTAGTAACTTTGGCTAATGCTGGACCATATAATACAAACGAAAGCACAAAGGTCCTGATTCAGCAAAGTAAGTAAGCGCTCAACAGAATTTAAGCCAAAGCTTAAAATCAAACATCTACTTAAGTGCAGTGCTGAACTGGTGTCATGTTAATGCCAAAACTAATATTTTTTCAGTGACGATTTCAGTGCAGAAATCTATTTGCTGTCATTGGAAACTGTAACAGAAAATGTGTTTGTGCTTTGAATGCTGAGATGCACAAAGACATGGAGGCCAAGTACAGAAGTTACAGTTACCACATGGTAGGTGAGTTGAAAGCCCTTGACAGCTGTAACCGAACATGGTCAGGGCACATGGGACACTGTGAAAATGCTGGATTCCACTCTAAGATAATCCTGGATGGATGTAGTATCAGACTTCAGTGCGGTAGGTTAAAGCGCCATAGCAATCATCTGTACCACATCCCATTGCAACTTACAGTAGGTCACATTCTGCTGACATCCCATGGAGCGCTGCGGCACCCCACTCACTCCAATTGCAGGGCAGTGATCCAGCCCAGGCCAGAGCTCATCCATTCTGCCCAAGCACCGTGCTGGCTCTGCCCCCAGGCTCTCAGTGACCCAAGGCAGTGAAGCCCCTGTTTCCAACCTCCCTCCCCCACCACCTTGTTCCCTCCAGCCAGCAATGAGCGACTGTCTGGTATTATTGCTCAATGTGCAGCTTCCATATACCCCATCTGGGCATTTGTAAAGTTTTCAGCTTTGATTAAATTCTGTGCTGTCTGCTGGACAGCTCATTCGCACAGGGGGTGGTCCAAGATGTTAATTCTGTACAGTGTTGTTTTGAAGTGTCCATATACAGATCTCAGTTCATTCAGCTTGATCCACGCTTCTTGGTTAAGGTCATGCCCAATGGGGGACTCATTTGGTGTTGATACAAAATGATGTAGGAATAGATTTCATATTTTCAGATTACTCCAAATGATCATTTCATTTCCATTCATCCCACATCTTATCTAAATTTAGCACAAAGCACAAGGCCACAGTACCTGGCCTACCAGGCTCTCTACAGACCCAGAAACCTAGCATCAGGGGAGTGGTTAGGGTCTGTCTTTTCATGTCACTCGGTCTAATGTTTAAGACTACAGGGAATATATCTTATGTATGTGTAAGTTGTGCAGGCTGTTATGAGTCTCTGTGCACTGTTAAGTATAATGTCAAGCTTTTTATTGAGACAACTTCTGAACCACACAGCAGCACAATAATCTGCTGGGGTGTATACCATTGCAAGTGTGGTTGTTCTGTGCACTTTGAAGTTGGCACCCCATGTCATAGATTTCATAGATTTTTAGGGCTGGAAGGGACCTCAGTAGATCATTGAGTCCACCCCCCTGCCTTGGCAGAAAAGACCTCTGGGGTCAGATGACTGCAGCTAGGTTGTTGTCTAGTCACTTCTTAAAGACCTCCAAGGTAGGGGAGTGCGCCACCTCCCTTGGAAGCCCATTCCATTAACCCCAAGGGGTGCCCTGGTAAACAGAGTATCCCCTGTTCCTTGCTGTTACCCCCCCCCCCCAAATGAATTTATAGATGGCCACAAGATCCCCTCTCAGCCTTCTTTTGCAGAGGCTGAAGAGATTCAGGCCTCTCAATCTCTCCTCGCAGGATCTTACCTGCAGGCCCTTAACCATACCAGTAGTCCTCCTCTAGACCCTCTCAAGGTTATCCATGTAGCAAAATGCCATCACAGTATCTCCCCAAACTCTGCTATCATGTTTATCACCTGCCTGTCAATTTGGGAGCCATGGTCACTGCGGTGGGTGGGTAGCCCTCCACCCCTGGGTTTCATGTAACCCTGAGTTGTAACCTAAGCTGGAAACATTCCTGAGGGAGGGGGAGCCTGCTCCTGTGGATGTGAGACCCTATAGGTAGCCAGGGGGGAGAACTCCGCCTCCCTATTGTTTGAGCACTTACCTCATGGAAAGGGGGCAGGGGTCCACACCAGATGACCAGTATTGCTTTTTAAACTGATTGGTTGGCGTCAGAAACACCTGCCTGATTGGACCTGGAAAGTGAGGTCACTTGAAAGCACCAGGCATCAGTCAACGGGGCTGCTTCTGGTAGGAACTTAGTGATGAGGTCACGACAGGATATATGGAAGGGGCAGAGTCAACTTGAAGAACCATTTTGGGCAGAGCCATGCTGGAGAAAGCCATGCTGGAAAGCAGGGAAAGAGCTTCCATGATGGCGCCCTAGGGCTCCTGGGGAGAGAGGAAGAGCAACTGAATGCTGCAGCCCCCTCCCTCTCTCTCTTGAAACTGGACCCACGCAGAAACTGCCTGCCTCCAGAGGAAAGCAACCAGCCTCTGGATAATACTTGTGTGTAAGCTACTTGAGATCTATTTAAATATATAACTTGCAGTACAGCAGTTGTGTAATCAACAGCTACCTAGCCACACTGTTTGCTCTAAGGTTATTCTGTGATACCTCTCTATCCTGTACCCTACCCCAAGCCTATTCCCTGTAACCAATAAAGTTCTCCATCGTTATAAGCATGGTGAACTGGCTGGGAGAGGGGCATGCCTTTGTGTCCCCTTGGTCCGGCTAAGGGAGACCATTATTTGTGCTTCAGGCTAAAGGGAGCACCCCACGTTCTAGCAGTGGGTTGAGCACCCTCACGGTCTACAAGGCCTATGTATCTCAGTGGACACAGGGCCGTGGACAGACCAAGACTCCTGGGTGATGGCAGCAGTGACCCCAGGCTTGCAGGTGTGCTCTGGGAAAGGAGTCAGCCAGATGTGAGGTGCCCTCAGGGAGGCACTCAGAGCCTAGTAGGTGGTCAGGCGCAGTGAGGTGGGTGGCTCAGCACAGGAACATATTCTGCTGGTCCGCCACAATCCACATATCTCTTGAAGTGCGGAGCCCAGAACTGGATGCAGTACTCCAGCTGCAGTCTTACCAATGCCACATACAGAAGTATCACCTCCTTAGACCTGTTCATGATGCACCTTCTAATGCATGAAAGAGTGCAGTTGGCTTTACTTATCACTTCGTTACGTTGACGACTCATGTTCATTTAACTGTGACTCTGAGATCCCTTTCTGCTGCTGTGCTGCTTAGAAAGTCACCTCCCAGACTGTAGGTGTGTTGGTGATTCTTTCTCCCTAGATGAGGCACTTTGCACTTATCTTTGTTAAACTGCATCCTATTCTGTTCTGCCCACTTTCCTAATCTGTCTAAATCCTCCTGAATCCACTCTCTTCCCTCCAGTGTGTATACTTTGCCCCATAATTTGGTGTCATTCATGAATTTGGACAGAGTGCTCATCCAAGTCACTGATGATGTTGAACAGCACTGGTCCAAGGACCGAACCTTGGGGAACTCCACTGCCCACATTTTTCCAGGTTGAAAATGACCCATCCACCACCACCCTCTGGGTATGTCCTGTAAGCCAATTCTCCGCCTACCTGACCATGTAATAATCTATGTCACAACCACTTAATTTATTTGTAAGAGTGGAATGCTACGCTGTATCAAAGGCTTTTTTTAAATCCAAGTAGATGACATGCATGAATTCTAGCCCCAGCCAGGGGAAAGTATCTGTACAGGGGACTCACCAGAGGTCCCTCAGTGTCTTCCTTGTCTGCAGGCTCTGTGCAGGAAGTCGTCATAGAGTCTGAGATGCTGGACTCAGGATGGTTGCCCAGAGCCCAGTGCTTGGAGATATGCATAGATAGTGCCAGTGACATGAGGACCAAAAGGCACCCTTGATGTGGGGCATTAGAATGGACAGGTTGCAGACTGCTTGCAACACTTCAGTGAGCTGCCCAGGCCCAGGAACATGCTTCACAAGTCCAAGAATGAGGTCTACAGATGGCCACCTGCTGTCTTAGGGAGGCCACTTGCACCAGTATGGAGCTGAGAGAGTTGCAGCATCAGGGTAGGGAGTTTATCCACAGGGTCAAAGACCACTTGGGATCCAGCTACAACACCTGAGTGTCATCTGCCCTGCTCACATCCCAGGCCAGACTGGTGAGGCAGGCTGCCACCTACACCCACTGGACCCAGCATGGAGAACCCCAATCCAAGGACTCTTCCCCAGGATGACATGCCTGAGAGTGTCATAGGGAGGGAATGCGGTGGTGGATGGCATTCCCGTGGGGGAATGCTCCACAAAACACACTGATTGGGAGATGCTGGGAGCAGGGGAGCCCCAGAACAAGAGATATGGCATGTGAGAGTCCAAGAAGCAGGAAGGCATCTGACAGCACTCGCTCTGGGGAGCAGCACTGGAAGAAGGGAGGGGAACCAGGTAGCTTGAGACCTGATGCCAGGGCCAGCATTGACTCTGCCTACTTCCCAGGGTCAAGGTAGAGATTGCCAGCACAGGTACAGGGCCCCAAAGAGGTTCCAGGCCAGTCCTGCAAAGGGGTGGGAGTTCTCAGAATGGGGGGAGGAGTCCACCAGCCCACTGGACCAGACCACTGCATGACTGGGTTCCAGTGTTGGGGAGTGCCACAGCCTCTGTGAAGATAGGCAGCCACCTGGGCTCTCATCCAAGTTCCAGAGCAGGCAATGTTCCAGGGTTTTTTTTATTATGCTGTAGCAGGCTGGCTGACAAAGGACTGCAGCAGGCTGGACACCTCCACTGTAGCACTCTGCAGGCTGGCAGGGGCTGCTGCCCAGCTGCAGACAGTCGGCATTGACTGCAGGCTGCCTAAGAGGTCTGGGTCAGATGCAGAAGATACTTAGCTGGCCCACAGGAAGCTAAAAGGCTCCTAATGCAGAAACTAGGGGACAAACAGATCTGAGAAAGGAGAGAGAGTCAGTCCAAGACACAGGGTCTGGGAGATGACTCAGGGCTGCAAGACTGGAAGCAGCAGCACCATGCCAGCACTGAGTCAGAAACTGCCTGAGGAGAAAGACTGCATGTGGAGGGAGCAGCAGAGAGCTGGAGGCACCTTCTCAGGGGCTGGAGAAGACTCAGGACCATGAATATGCCCTGTATGGACTGTTCTAAGTTATGTTATTGAGGACTGAGTTATGTTAAGGGTTTCCTGCAGGGTGAAATACAAGGGCCAGGAAATAAAGGACCTTCTACATATGCACACAAAAAGTTTAGCAGTTGCAACATTTGATTAAACCAAGGGGTGGCAGTTTCATGTGTGGCATTCCCCTGCCCCCCACCCCCACCAAGGTTTTGTGCTTTCTTAAGTTGGCACAATGTCAAAGCCACCCATTGCAGCCAGGGTATTTTCCAACTCTCTCAATATTAACTGAGAAGGTAGTTCCAAGTTCCACAGCAGGCAACATTGCACAGTTTTTGTTTAATAAACACAATAAAAGTTTGGTAGCTTCAACATTTGATTAAAACAAGGCACATCTCTTCCTCACACAACATTCCCCTGCACCTGGTGTGTGCCCCTGGGCAGGGAGAGGAGAAGGGAGATGGTGTGAGTTCTGGGCAGCAGTGCCCATGATGTGTGGCCAGAGGAGCCCAGAGCAATAGACCCATGGCCCGGTGCCAGGGCATGGGCACTTGAAGCCTTCCAACCCTATTCATCCAGGGAGGGCTCCCAGTCCACACATGTGAGGAACTACTAGTCAGGGCTATGTGGATCCAGGCAGCCAACCAGGGTGTGGGGCTGGGGCCGCCAATATTCGTAGGTGGGGAATACAGGCATCTGGGATGCATGCACATGCACGCACACACACCCCAGGCATGTGAGATACACACACGCACAGACACAGAACCCAGGCATCTGGGGCACTGGCACACACACACCCTCCCTCCCCCAGACATCTGACAGACGCATACAAATGCTTGGCGGGTGCAGGGTGCATTGGGTAGGCATGTGCGGGATAGCTGGCTGATGGCTTATGGCAGCTGTGATGTCCTTGCCAGCCAATCAGGGGCAGCTTAGCTGTTTGGCTCCACTCAGGAGTTTTCAGCAGCCTGGGGAGCCTGCAGGGCATGCTGGGAGGGCTGGGAAAGCAGCCCCTACTTGCTGCGTTTGGGCTGTGAAGGCAGGCAGGCTCTGAGCCCTACCCCCTACACAAGGGCTAACGTGTGTTCTGTTTCCTCCTGACCTAAATGAGGACACTTAGAGTTATGCTTGAAGTTAGAGCGCTTCTGCCACTGACTTTTTGAACACCTGTACATAGCCAAAGTGAATATTTTCCTGCTATTTTGAAGTCACAGAGTTATGGACTTGCAACACTTCAGCTCACTTTACATGCTGTCTTCCACAGGGGGGAACTTTTCTACTGAAAAGACAGTTTAAATTTTGAGCGTCCAAATTATTTTTAGACTCCTGGGTGATTATTTCATTTTGGAAATTCTGTAGGAGTTCCAAAATGCTCAGGGCATTTTTCCTGATGACAGTCTCAGTGTAAAGCAACGAAAGAGACTTCAGAAAGCATGAAACCAAGGAGCTCCAGATTAAGGAAGTGATACGCTATACTGGTGATACATTTTTTTTCTCAAAATACAACAGCCTTAATCTGGAAAGATATATAATGGTTTTCTTAAGTGTCTTGCTGGATCCAGGCCAAAAAAACCCAGTTCTATGCAACCCTTAATAGAAAATTCAGTTTATGTAGTTAAGTACTTAAAACTCAGGAAATATGAATGCTGGGACTGAATATGCAGCCTTAACTCTGTCTTCTTGCATGTATATGTTATGATACACACTAATGCTTTTTAAATTTGGTAATACAAATTGTTTTTAGTAGAGAATGCAAATTGTTTTTAGTAGAGAAATCCCTGGAATTTCAGCTATCACACAACAGTTCACATCCACATAAATTTAATATGTTCATCTTAGTCATTTGAATGAAATGTATCTATTCAGAATCCAGATAATATTTTAAGAAAGAGGAGGAGGAGGAAAAGAAGGGAATTGCTATTGCTTAGCTCATTCCATCTTCAGCTCAGTCCTCTATTTTCTGGCCCTTGTATTTCACCCTGCAGGAACCCTTTAACATAACTCAGTCCTCAATAACATAACTTAGAATAGTCCATACAGGGCATACTCATGGTCCTGAGTCTCCCCCACCCCAGAGATGTCTTGAGGAGAAATCTAATTCCAGAATTATTTACATTTGTAACCAAAAAGCCTAAAGAAGTAATGGTTCAAAGAATTAATTTCTGACTTTAAAATACATTTGAAATGGAATAATAACAAAAAGCTCTCCTTGGATAACCAATTACAAATCCAACCTCAAGAGGCTTTAGTCAAAATTAATCTGAACATTTTTTTCAAAACAGAGCTCAAAATACACTTTGACAAAAATTCTGCAATGTGTTTAATTAGAATTCTGATTTGTAGTTGCTATCAAGATAATAGTCAGCTAATGTATTAGTTTTCATTCTAGGTACTTCCACAGCTGTCCCTTAGTGAATCTCTGCATTTCAAAATTCAGAGATCAAGAGTCAAGAGGGAATAAGGCTGTTCCCAGCATCTGTTGACTAGGGAGTTTTACATTCCCTGTTGTCTAGGTTCTTGTCTAATGGGTATATTCTCCTCTTGATGCATGTAGCTAATTCCCATTATCACTAATGGGGATAACACATGCACACTGAGGGAAATACATGCCCCTGAGATTCACTGTAGTAGTAATTTCAAAATATTTAAGTAAACATATTTGTATGTGATACACAATGTACCAGGGAATCCGTTTTTTATTTATGAATTTATCATAAATGTACACATTTACACATGTTTGGAACTCAAGCTAATAAAACCTGTAGCTTCCAGCTTAGCAAGAGTTTAAAGCAGGGCCCTACTTTGAATGGTAAATAGGAGCATAGATGGACAAAACAACTATCCTACTTTAAAAACAGGGTGAGGGGAATGACTTGCTACAGTTCAGATGAATCTGCTGGAACTGCTTCATGCATGCCCTTCTCTCTCATGGTAAGAGGAAGTTAAACTGAGGCAGTTTAGCTATTGAATGCAAGTGTTAGGGACTTCAGGTTAGTTTCACTTACTACAGGATAGGGGCGCACAGATGGATCAAAGGATCAGCTGACACTTGCTCAGGAGCAGGTAGCCTCCCCCAGGCCATTAAGGTGGTATAACTGTACATCTGTCCATGCCTTTCGGTTGTCATCACTGTCAGACTATACATGGAGGCTCCAATCAGGGAACAAAGCCACATGGTACTTAGTGTTGCATACAGATGGAGCATGTCTGCTTTGCAGAACAAAGTGTAACAGAGCTATGAAAGCTAGCGTTAAATGAGCCAGCGTGGGTACCACAAGCAGTCTAACTGTAGCAGCATGAGATTCAGCTCAGCTCAGCTCCATACTCCTACTGCTAAGCTGCTACCAGTAGTCATGGTAGTACATTTGAAGCTAGCTTGTATAGCCCTACACTACACTGCCATCTGCACTGTACATGTACTTATGAAGGAAAAAGACATTTTTCTGCCCCCAAGATCTTACCATCTTGATCTATGATCAGTCATAAATAGCACCCTCCTACTTAACAGAGCTGCTTCCTGTGTGCATTCAAAGCAGAGCTTAAACAAAACAAGGAGTTTTTACTATTCTTCCTCACATTATTTCAAAGCCAAGCTGTGAGAGGCAGCAGGATCCTATTTGGGCTTCTGCATCATCAATAGAATTAAGTTACTTTCAACTGAATGCCAAATTTTGTGTTTTCCACCTGCACAATCAAAGTCTGGATTTGAAATCAGTGGGACTGCAAAAGTGTACGGAAGGGTTAAGCATGGTACACTAAAACTTTATGGATGCTGACACATATAGCAAAGAAAGCTACTTGTGCTTCAAATCTGTTTAGTTTGCAGAAATCAGTAATAAGGGAAAAATTGTTTGGCTTGTAAAACAAGTAAATCTGATGTGGATATAACTGAAACATGTGAAACATGAAATCTTTTAACACCATCTCTCAAATCATTTTTCAGAGTAGGACTGAATGTTAACATCACATATAATGTAGAAAATTTAGAGTCCCTGGACACCTGGCCCCATTCATTGACCATTAAGGCTGAAAAATCATCATTATAAAATGAATTTCAACTCTGGTGTCTAAAAGGGTATTAAAAATCAAGCAAAGAGCAGACCAGACAGCAGAGTTCCAGAGAAAACTGAAAGTCTATCACATAAAAAGAAGTCAACTTAAGCCGCAAAGCAAGAGACAGCTTTGTTTGTACAACACTTAATAGGTCCCAATGGGAAAAGGGACAGCTGTGTAAAGCTGGCTTGATTGTCCAATTTTTCCCTCTCTAATTACATCTGTTACTGATGGTTCATAGATTGAAATGCCCAGAGAGCCAACAGAAGTTCAATTTGATTATTGATAAAACGTGAACATAATAAGTACACAGAAATGCATCTCCACCAATGCAGTCTTGTTAGCAGTTAAGCCCCTGTCTGAAAGGGTGAAATGATGTCAAGTGCATCACTTGCCCTCTAGCCCTGAAAGACAGCTTTATGAATAACACTGTGTTTTCTTCAAGTCTGCTTGAATTGAGGACAAGGGCTTTAAAGAGAGAAAAAAATTGTCTCAATTTTGGGGTGCCCATTGGGGCTTATGATTTACAAAGAGTCTGTATTGCCAACACTTGCGGTTACCTCTTGAATCCTATTATATTTCAGGAGAAATAATCTAGCCAAACTGGGTTTTTTCATCAACTGCAATATAAAGAGAGTGGAGTTTTTCAAAGCTACCTAGAGGACTCAGAAGTCCCTTCAGGTGGCTTAGAAAAATCTCAGCCTAGAACTATAAACACTTGAGTAGATATTTAGCACAAAACAGAGAAGCACATGACTGATGCATGATGTCAGTGGTTAGAACACAGGACTGGGAGCTGCCCCAATGCTGATCCCCCTGTGGGCAAGTCAATTAGGCCAACATTTTCAGGCTTGTTACTAAAGTTAGGTAGCTAAATAACCTGATTCTTAAAAGTGCTGAGTATCCACAGATTCTATTGATTTGAGTGAGAATGACATGAGCCTTCCACATAAGTGAGTGAAGCTTTTTAGCATTAGACAGCCAAATTGAAAATGTTCATCTGTAAACTCTCTACCTGTTTTTCCACCTAGAAAATCCAGATGATTCTCTCTCTCTCTTTTACATATGAAGTATTTCTCAGATGGCAATAAAAACTGTTTGAAAACTATGATTTTTTTGTGAGCAATTCAAAGAAAAGTATTTGTTTTCTAAATTCCTCATACACAGGTTTGTGTGGAGGGGGGTTGTCTAAAAAGTGAAACAAACACCAAGTTTCAGTTTTCAACAGTTTTCAGTAAAAGAAAAACACAACAACGATTTCATTAAAGAATACATTAAAATATTAAAAACAGCACTTTTCTTCCTTAAAGCTCTTTACAATGTTAACTACGTATCCTTCTAATATACCAATTTCATGGGTGTGCCATCAAAATATCAAGCTGCTACACACTAGGCGTGTCTACATGTACATTTATGCCGGCTTAAAGTTACTGTGCAGTAAGCAGGAATAGGCCAGAGTCTACACGTGCAGGTATTAAAGCGCATTGACACTGTTTGTGGACTGACTTGGGACTAACCTGCACACACAGTGTTACTGAACAATAAGGCACCTACACGTGCATTACTGCACAGTAACTAATCAGGTGTAAATTTGATACCTGCATGATCCAGGTATCAAATTTACACCTAAGATGGCATAAATTGCTATATTTACTGCGCAGTATAGGCATGCACATGTCACTATGGAGATTTAGATTTAATAAAATCACTCACTTTTATACACACACAAGCTTTCGCATCAAGCTTTACCATTATTACAACATTCATGAAGCTCTGCAGAGACAATGCTGTTCATATTTTGAAATTCCCCAGATGTTTAATCTTTCAAATGGTTTCATAGCTCAGTGATAGATTATTTAAGATATTTGACCAGCATAGTGAAATAAAGTTTATACAACATTCTGTTTGATCTTCTGCCATCCCTAGTTAATTTGCATCTGTGAAATGTCAGTGAAGAGGCCTAATTATTCTCTAATTACTATATTTTAAAACATAATATTTAAATACAAACAGAAGACCAAAAAGAACATATAGACAGCAGCTCAACAAATGCAGATGGATCTAAAATGAGAAGCTACAAATGTACAGGTGAAAAATAATGTAGAAAAATTTAAGTTTGAAAATGTTTCTGAATGTTCTGTAGCTACATGGAACACGCCTGAGAAAACTTGAAAATTATATTAATATTAATGCATAGAAAGCAGAAAATTGTGTGCCCCGTCCCCATATAAACCTATCCACTCACCACCACTATGCACACTCATACACCCTTAGACGTGATCCAAAAGTCATTAAAGCCATAGGTGTTTTTCCAATAGTCCAGGATTGAGCCCTAAGATGGGGAAAATACTACAAAAACAAAAGATCAGACCAACAAAGACATCCTAAAATAAAAAATGGTTAATTCTAACAGTGATGCGCTCACTAGGACTTATTAATGCTTAGTTCCTTACAAGATCAGGCCTAACTCCTACTATATTCAAAGACAGCTCAGCGAGCATTAACCTCCTTGCTGCAATATGCCAGAAATCTGGTACATTCTACCCACAACACCACAGGTTTTTCCTCCCCTTCTTTTAGGCTTGAAGGACTGAAAAATGATTTGTTGCTATGGCAATGACTGATTTTTTTTCTCCTCCCTTTTTCTTTCCCTTTTAAACCAAATTATAATATTTTAAAAGTATAAAGGCTAATAAATGTGCCTTTGTGATAACCTTTTAGATCAAAATTTTATTTTTATCCATGGAACAGACAGATCCAGCAATAGAGAAAGCTTTATCACAGCATCAGCTTCCTGCCATTGTGCTTCAGCCCTGACCTGGAAGGAACACCTCAGGGGGTTGAGAGAGTAATCCTGCCTCTATTTATTCAGTTATTCTTACTTCTCCAGTGAGACTGCCAAAAATACCATTACTCCCTATTGTCAGTAGGCTAATGGCCAGTGATAGAGAGACTTTGTCTACTGGAATGGAACAGAGATAACTGAGTCACGTAGCTACCATAAAAAAACCCTATACTTATACACTACTATCTGATACCCAGTCACCTAGTTAGCTTAGAACTGATTCCCTATCCTGACTTCACTGCTGATATTTCCTCTGAGACCAGTTCATTAAAAAACAGCATCCAGCAAGCAGGATTTTTTTAACTGATCTGCCCTTGGCTGCTGCTCTAATGGAACAGCAAAGTAGAAATGCTGCCAACAAGTACTCTGGTCTAGATCCTGCAGTGTGCCTGCCCATCATCATCTCTCCTGCCAAGCTACCACAGAGTGCAACAGAGTTACTTCATCAAGAGCCTTAAAATTTACTTTAATTTTACTGCGATTCTTGACTGAACACTGATGCAGTAGTGAACATGACCCTAACAGGGAGGGGACGTTTGGCATTGACTCTGTAGCAGATGTGATCTGTGACACTCACAAAAGCTCCATAGCCAAAAGCTCAAGAATTACAGCTCTTTTAAAACTCATACTATAAATGGTGATTTGGGACCACATTTTTGGTTGGCAATTTGCTGGTGCTAATAATTGTAAGGGCGGGATTCCACCTGCAGTTTCTTCAAGATGCCATGTAAATAATTTAGATGTCTAAGTACTTGACTGTGCCCATAAATCCGGGACTGGTAGAAGGAAAACAGGGCCATAAATCATGGGATCTTCTCATAGCGCCTTAGTTAAGTGTGTGTATAAGGCTTCACAGGATCAGGACCTCAAATGATGTAATGACCTTAATTACGCCTGTAATAAAATGGCACCATAATTTTGCCAGCACAAAAAAGGAAGACTGGTTAAGGCTGGAGATAAAATTAAGCCCTTTCTGGTAACATTTTAGGATAAATATGTTGTATAAGCTTGGTCTTCAGAGTTTTCTTACCTAAAATGTAGCTGTAACTCACTTCATAATCCAGCACTTTACTGAAATAGATATAATCTGAAGTGCTGTACTCAGTTTGATAGTTAATAGAGAAATCCACATGTATGACCTGTTTACAAACACCCTAAGAAATAATTAAGTTCTGCCTTTGTTGAGAAGGCAACCTACATTCAAGAGATGAGGCTTTTCAGAAAGCAAATACATAACATCACAGATAAAGAAATAGAATAGCTGAGTGATTGGAATACAGCCCAGTCTATTGACGTTAGTGTCCTAATTAAGCATTGTGGCCAAAGTTCACTGTATATAAGTAATCTACAAAAGTCTGCTCAGTTCTCAAAAAAGAACAGCAATTAACTGTCCTACAAAAAAAGTTTTCTTCTCTCAACTGCAAGAATTCAGAGCAGTGAGTGGAGGTCCACAGCTAGAGTAATTGTGAAATTAGCCGGTTAGCATAATTTTCTTCTGAAACCAACTCAACACCCAATTCAATGCCTGTTGATGTCTCTGTAGGCTTCTATTGTTGCAGAATGGTCTAGATAGAAACTCAGGGCCACTTCCAACAAGAGTTACGACTAGGTTCATAAAAAAGGACATCTGTGTTTCAAGTATAATTTAGGCAGAAAAACAGTTCCTAAGTGCCAGAGAATTATCTCCAAAACTTCACCTAATCGCTTACATCAGGGAGGTCAAGCATATAGCCCGCAGGCTGAATCCAGCCTATGCATCTGGGACATCTGGCTTGCAACCTTGTTGGGGGACCTTCCTAGGGCAGCAGCTTGGGTGAGACCCATGGTGCTGGAGCCCCACAGCACTTCAGTAAAAAAGCCTGCTATCTTGGCTGCCAAGCACCTGAGCCAGAGCAGCAGTACTGGAGCCCCAGCAGTACTGCAGGAAGAAGCCTGGCACCCGACTTGTTTCCATGCTAAGTGCCTGCAATGCTGGGCTTCTTCCTGCTGGGTCCTGGACTGGCTGGAGCAGGTGCTGGCTGGATCCAGCACAGAGGGTGGTCCCGTGGGCCCAATCTGCATCATCTGTCTTGCCTGTGGACTGGTCCCACACCACTATTCTGGTCCACAGGGCCAGACAAATTTGACACCCCTGCCTTAGGTAGCTGAAGTACAGCTATTGAGTATGTTAAGAACTGCTGCCAACCTGGCTGAGCTGAGAGGCAACTGACAAATGAGAGTCAAAGATGAGAAGGGGACTCTGTTCCTCTTTCTGAAGCTGGGCCCTTGTGCAGAAATGGAAGATACACAGGGTCAGAAAAGGAGGGTAAGCCCAGGAGTATGATTCTATAGCTATGAATACTCATTCTTACCTACAGCAGGATCAGTCACCCTCACACACCTTAGGCTGATTGACCCCGTCCTTGATCTTTTCATGTGGACACACATAATAACTGAACCATTCCAAATTATTATTGATTGAGAGTCAGTTCACAAGTGTGTGAAGTTGTAGCTCCAACACAAGAGGCTGAGAATGAGCATCCAGTCCAGCATACCTTGCAGTGGGCAAGTGGCAGGGAGTGTTTGCTTTGGGGTTCTGGGATGATCTGCAGCTGAGGATGTTTTCAATTTTCTGCTCTCCCCTCTTACCTAAACATGAGTTCAATAAAGTCCATTGCTCTTCAGTTGGCTGAAGTCTGCCATGGGCATAACTGACTTGGGGGAGGGAGTGGGAGCAGATTGCTTAGACCCATAGTTTTTGCTTCCCAAGAGCTGTAGGGGATGATGAGGGGCTGTAGTTGAGTTCGAAAGATAACTTGTATTGAATAAGCAATGCAAGGGATCTCATGGATAAAAAGCACCAACAAAAGGGATGGGGAAAAGGGGCAATAGAGTTTTAGCTTATTGCAGTGGTCTGGAGTTAGGGGGTGAGAAGCAAAGCAATGTGGGATGCTGGGAGAACTAACCAGACCCATGTCACAGAATGCTTGGTGTCCACTCATATAACAATGAATCAGTTCAAAATAGGTCTTAATTTTCCAGACACAATTTTGAACAGTTCCAGGCAGATTTTAACCAGTTTGACAAGCTTGCGTGTTATCTGGCCACTTTGGGCTTAAACCACTTTTAAACTGTTCTAAGTGTTATGTGTGTTCATGTCATAAATGAGCAGGAAGCTGCCCAGTCATTGAAGGAATCTGTAGGCAAGCAGCAGTAGTTTGCTCAACAATACCTATCCACAAGACAATGTCTAGGTTGACTGAGCTTTCCCTCTTGCCTGATATTTGGTTGAAACACAATAAACTAGCAACCCAACTC
Organism: Alligator mississippiensis; assembly: GCF_030867095.1. Lineage (NCBI taxonomy): Eukaryota > Metazoa > Chordata > Crocodylia > Alligatoridae > Alligator > Alligator mississippiensis. The sequence goes on along the minus strand of NC_081824.1, from coordinate 217,203,386 downwards.
AGGATCTTTCCTTTTTTATGATACTCAACCTTGACAACCTGAATCTGTGGTTATGAATCACAGGCTTGCTTCTTGCATTGAGTTACTGGGTCAGGATGTCACGTACAGGCAGTCCTTGGACTTACGACACAATTGGTTCCTGAAAGCCATGTCTTAAGTCGAAACGCTGTAACTTGGAACTGATTTGCCCATAGCAAACAATGTTGTAAATGGGAGATTGGTTCCTGAACCAAGGCCCGATACCCTATTTTCACCAAAAATAACACAGAAATTTATACTCAGTCAATTATAGTTGTGTAATACAGCTATATCAATATATTTATATTGTAAATAGCAGTCATATTGATTGCTGCATACCAGAGTAGCTTATTGCAGTGGGCGATGCAAGCAAGTCCACAGGCTACTTGTTTGCTGGTGTCCATTGCATCACATCAAGCATTGTAAAGTTGAAACCGACATCAGAAAGTTGAAACAGGGTGTCAATTTATAAATGTTGTAAGTGCAAAATGTTGTAACTCGAAGTGTAAGTCAAGGACTGCCTGTACAAACTTCTGGACTTTCCTCTTGCTTGCCACTCAGCTGTGACAAGTGAATTTGCTCAAACTATCATGGCTAAGTATGAGGCAAGATACAGATCTGGACTTTTAATCACTGACTGATGGTGTCAAGGGCAGGTGTTGGGCAAGAGGAGAATATGTAATCACTGGCTCCTTGGTAGGCTAATTTCTAACCAGTGGGCTATAATGTATGGGTGGGCATTGACACTGGCTATGGTTTGAGAAGGTGTCCAGGAAGTGGTTTCGGACTGTGAATCCTAGTCTCACAGAAGTGCAGGTAGTTTGCTTGGTCCATGGCAGAGGCAAGAGTTGAGATGCACATCTATTTTTTTATTGGCTGATTTAGACATTTCTCCCACTCAAGCATGATGCCTTCTTGTGGAAGCTCTGGGTATTTATAAATGTGCTCTGGGAGGCAGGGGGACAGCACTTTAATTAATGCAGTTCTGAGAGCCGCACTAATTAAAGCTCCCAGAACGTCACATGTATCAGCGTCCCTGAACTGAAAAATGGTGACGGGGTGCTTTGAACTAAAAGTCAAATGAGCTTTAGCTTAAAGCACCCTGCTGCCATTTTTCAGTGCGGGGACGCTGATACACATGATGCTGGAGTCTGCTGGAGTGTGGTAATTACTCGATTGAGTCTGCTCCGACACATTTTAATTACACTGCATCAGAGCAGCCTCCCTGCACGTTTATGATAAGAACCCTCTGTTACACTGCAATTAAGAATGCAAGATTCATGCGGAGAGAGAGCAGGTAAAAGCCTAACTGTAGTAATCAGGGACACCCCACTTTTACAGAAAAGACCTGCATTCTGGGCCCTGTCACCAGGACACATTTTACATTAAATAATCCCTAGATAAAAAAAAAAAATCATCCTTGGGCCAGAGACCAAAGCCTAGGACTTCTCTCTCCCAGCTGACCGCCTGAACAGAGGATGCCACAGAGTCATGCCCTCTCCTTCTGGCCCTATGAATCTTGCCTTCCTTTCTCCAGAAAGGCACAGCTTCTAGAGAACAGATGAAGGATGCTCCCAATCCAGCTTTGTTTATAGCCTAGAGGTCAGGGGACTCTCCTAGGAAAACGAAGATGTTGGTTGAACAACTTCCTGGAGCAAGTGATCTAACTACTAGACCAATTACCCACAACCAAGGAGTGCTTTGGAACCCTTTCAAGGGTGCCACACAATGTTAGTGGTGTTAGGTATTAAAACATGTTTCATAATATAAAAACAGAGATTTCAAATAGGAAATCCATGGCATTAAAAACACTGTGATCAGTTGTGGTCTGAGTTGTTTGCAATAAAGAAACTGTTCTATTATTTTTCTGTAGTCAAAACACAAGTGAAAGTTAAGAGCTGGTATTTTCTGAGGGGTGCCTTACTCTGAAAAGGTTAAGAATCACTTTACAAGTCTATTACATAATAATATGAAGAACAGCACCACCAGAATGTCCTTCCAGGACAGTTTCATCTTACCAAGAGATCAGCTGCAGTTTGTGAGGAGCCTGATGCTGTGTGTGTGCTATACGCACACCGTTGGCATGCATAACGGATTGGGCTCCTCAGAGGACTTAGCTGCTGTTCTTCTTGCTTTCTAGATCCTAATGATAGAGTCAGGAAGCAGCTGGGCACTGATCTGGCCAAACTAAAGCTGTTTTGGGCATACAGGGAAGCAGAACTGCAAGTACTTGGGGAACTTTCAGGCCAAATATGGAGATGCCTAGTGAGTTTAAGTCCTTCCAAAATTGGAGTCTGCATACATCCTGTTGTAGGTACCAAAGTCCCTATCTGGGTCTGATTCTCAAGCTGTAATTTACCAAATCCATTGTAATTCAGAAAAATGAATTGATTCAGGGCTACAACTATTATTGTGATAGATCAGGGGTCTGCAACATTTTTGGCTGGAGTGCTAAAAACCCCTCAACCTTGACCCATGCCTCGACTTGGCATGCCACAGGTAGACAGCAGGGGAGCTGCAAGGGGCCCGATCCTCACTGCTGGTGGCATGTGCACATACATCTCTGGGCAGATGGCCAAGGAGGGGCAAGATTCCTTCCCTGCTGTGCACCCCAAGTCATGAGTGCACCTGATGCCGCCATGGAGCTGGTGCCAGGTTCTGGACCCCAGTGCAGCTGTTTGCAGCCTACCCACTGCTTGGTGCAGCTGCACAAAGCCCAGGCCAGCTGAGGCGTGCTGAGCAAAATGGCTTTGCATGCCATATTCTGGCACCCATGCTGGAGGCTGCTGACCCCTGTGATAGGGTGTCATATTTTACAGCAAGAATAGTGATGTGTGATCTAGATACATCTTAGATGAGATTTCTCTTTAGGAAAACCATTGTTCCCATTGCAAGCAGATGTTTTCATATTTCAAGTATGTGAATGTTAACATTTATTACCATTTTTAAAATCATGAATATTTTTATCTATTATCCATTATGCATTATGAATTCATTATATTAATTCATTAAAAAACGTACGGCCAAATTGTCAAGATGGGTGTATAAATTTCGACACCTAGAATATGAGTGCTTCACCCTCTGAAAATTAGACCACCTCTTTAGCTCCCTGAATGTGAATTAGATTCCTAACTTTATGCCCATTTCTTTAAATGCTGGCCTGAAAGAATGTGCAATTACCACAACTCTGTTCCAGTTTATACTATTTACTATTCTATTTAGGAAAGTTTCCATAGAAGTTAGGGTACAAACAAAAAACTAGCGCCTTCTTGGGCATGTAGTTTCTAACCTGAAAGTCATAATTTGTAACATTTAAGGCAAATATTTTATGACTAAGCTCACCATAAAGACTGTAATAGTTTGCCAATCTAAGGACCTGAGTTATAAACTAAAGGTGAGATTTTCAATCGAACCTAAAAGGATTAGGACTTAATTCATTAAATTCTTTGAAAAACCTCCAGTAAACCACTGAATATTTGAGGTCAAATACAAATTGGTATAATTCCTCTGCCTACAATCAAGCTATATCAATTTAGATTTCATAGACATTAGGGCTAGAAGGGACCTCGGAAGATCGTCGAGTCCAGCCCCCCGCCCAAAGGGCAGGAAGTCAGCTGGGGTCATAGGATCCCAGCAAGATAAGCATCCAATTTACTCTTGAAGGTGTTCAATGTAGGTGCTTGAACCTACAGCTTCAGCTTCAGATCTGTCCCATAAATGCATATCAAGTAACACATTTTGTCTAATTGCTATTGGGTTAGTAATTATAGAATGCTTCATTTGTTTGTCAGGTGAACTATCTCCATCAAGTTTGCAAAGTTTCTTATTCTCTTTGGGGAGCCTTTAACCGTGTTTTTTACCATGGTATATCTCTGTTTGTTAGGATCATAGAGAAGTAAGGCTGGAAAGGACCTCAAAAGATCACACCAGCAACCTTGGTGTTAGTAGCACCACAGTGTCCCTGACTGAGCTAACAGTCACCGAACTCTAAAAAAAGTACAAGCAAATTGAATTTGAAAATACAGTACTGCAAACCATGTAAACATTCACCAGAGCTCTCTATACAAGCTTTAGTTTAGGAAAATATTAAATTAAGAAGAAAAAGCAAGACTATCTCCTGGGATGAATAATTGTGGTAGGAAGTGTAATGACAGAAAATTTATCCAATAACACTGGATTCATATCTTGTAGGGAACAACAGAAAGAACACAACTGTACAACAAACACACCAAAGTGTTGCTAGCTAAAGAGCCAACTCATTCTTCCATTCTGATATCTCCTACTGCAATTTTATTTTTGTCAGATTCTCTGTGAAATCTTACCTTGAGCCAATTTTAGCCTTGGTTTGATAAATCCCTCTGAACAGAATTAAGCTGTTTGTGGATATCTGTAAATAACTAAGGGATACACTGGTAAAGATTTGAGGTGAAATCCTGGTCTCAGTGAAGTCAGTGGAGCAAAAATTTCAGTCTTTGTGTTGAGACTCTAAAGTTTGCAAGGCAAAGACTCTTTTTTCTGGGTCTTGTGCAACAAAGAGGATGTAATTGTGAATAAATTGAATGCTTTTCTACCAAAGGAATACTAAAATTTGGACTAGATTAATCATGGATAAATTATTGTGGATCCTTATGTAGCAGGCTTACCTTCTGGAGCTTGGGTTGAGGCCCAGGCTTGAGATTCTGCTGTTTTGATTGGTGGAGCCCATCCACCAATCAGAAGGCAGCAAGAAGAGTGAAGTTGCACCCCTTTCCTGGGGGTGGGGGGGGGGGAGAGAAGCTGCCCAGACCTGATTGTAGACTGCAACACTGTCGGGTCCAGAAGACTTCAGGGGCGGAGCCCTGGAGAGTATATAAAGAGCAGTGTGCCTAGCACAAGGGGAGACACACTGAGGGACAAAACAGAGCGAAGCTAGGAAGAGCTGCCCAGCGAGGTGGTTCCTGTTGCCCCTGAAGAGCTCCAGAAGACTGCCTACGGCAGCGGGGAGGAGGCCAGCTCCGGCTCCAGTACACCATGCACAGAGCGGTGCATGGGGATTTGGTGCAGGCGGTGCTGCATGGAGCCAGAACTTGGGAGCAAGGGGCTCAGGTCTGCAACCCCTGATGTGCTACCAGGGTGCGGTGCAGGTGCCGCTGCCTAGAGCTGGATAGTGAGAGGCGGCAAGGGTTTGCAACCCCTACCAAGTGACCAGAGCCTTGGTGCACAGGGTCAGTGCATGGCAGAACCTAGACCCTGGGAGTTGATAGCAGTGGCTCGGGTCTCTAACCCCTGGCACAGGGTTGGAGAGCAGGACTGATCTTGCTGCAGGAAGGGTCCCAGGGTGAACCAACTCCCAGCATCGCACAAGGCAGCCCGGGCCTCCAACCCCAGCGAGTGGGCAGTAGCCTCTAGGAGTATGTGGCTGCTCGGGGCCACTAGCAGGCAGGCAGCTGGGATGAAGCCAGATCCTGAGAGGCTTGATAGTAAGGAGCAGTTCGGGTGGAAGAGCACTGATCCCCCTTCGTGGCCCCAGAGTCGTGAGTTATCAGGCAAGTGTTTCCCACAGAGGAGGAGACCCCTTGGAAGTGGGGAGTGAGGAACTGTGAAAGGGTCTCCTGAAGGATAAGGGTCCTGGCAATGTCCTGGAAAGCGGGAAGATATTGGGAGCCGCCCCTTTTTCCCCTTTCGGGAGCTGGTCCCGGGTTCTTTTCCCCTAGAGGAGATTCTAGTAATCACAGTGATATTGATACCGTGAAGGAGGATATGCGCTTTATATTTTGTATTCATCACCTTATATTTCATCATTAATAACCATTTGTTGCTTACTTGTTATGTATCTGGATGAGTTTACTTATATATCTTGTTGAATCCCTCCCCACTTTGTTGACACCTCTCTTCGGTTGCCAGTATTTATCTGGGTGTGTCTAAGTGTGTTTGTTGAATATATGAATTCACCTCTATTTACCTGTTCCAGATTTCTTATTTACCTGTGTGGGTTCAAGGCCCTTCAGAGCAATCCTTTAGAAGTCCATTATAGATGTATAGCAATTTATATATGCCTAAATAGAGTGTTGAATATATGTATATATAGTTATTAATTTTATTCTTTCTTTTTTTTAACTTGTACTTACATTAATAAATGTGTACATAGTTACATTGTATAACTGTCCTTGTCTGGATCTATAGGGACAGAGGGGAACTGTAAGTGGTCTGCAGTTTCACCTACAGCACACCCATCACATAACAATCCACCTTCAATCAGAGGAGGGAGTACTTATCTGAGTACACCCAGGCTACACTTAATTTAACCGTGTACCTGGATATGCTGACTGAAAGTAGGATTCATATGCCAGGAGCAGAGAGATGAATTAAATGGACCAGTGACTCTCTCTTTCCTTAAATTCTATCAAGGACAAAGGTCTACCTAAGCTGAATGGCCCATTGAGCTAGCATGATTAACCCACACTACTTTCCATAGCCAATGGCATGCAAGGGAGCAATGTGAAAAGCATCACATCTGACTACCGAATGTGCCGATAACCATTTACAGGTGGGCTGCTAGAAGGAAGATTTTTTCATTAGTCCCAAGCAGCTTTCAGTTCAGCTTTTCTTCCTTTAGTCGTAGTCTACTACTCTCCCACGCTTTGAGAGACATTTATCTGATGGTGGTATTTCTTCTTCAAAAGGCTGCTTCCGTGGCCACTCAGATTTATACAAGAACCGGCAGGCTTCAAAAGTGATGCTCTGAGATCTGGAAGGTTGGGGGTTTTTTTTATGTTTTGTTTTGTTTTTAAATTATCTTTATTCAGTGCAGAGAAACCATGTTCGTCTCAAAGATTCTCACTTCCTACGTTGGTGATATACAAGCAGTTTGGGGCTGTATTCAAATACACTTGAAAGCTTTAGAAGAGCGCAGTCCAATTGAGAACAGCTTCCTTGGGGAATTAGTATATGTCAGGCCACATTTCTCTACATTCAAAGTGGTAGTTGGTGGTAGAAGCTTTCCACAGCCTCCTTAGGAGCAAGCAAGAAGGAACAGGCAAATGGAGCCCCTGCATGTCAAGTTTTAGATCAATTATAGAGACAGACGTTTATAGTTAAGAGGGCCACCACCTTTCAATGGAATGAAAGCCCCAACTGCTTGCTACTGAAGCCCCATTGACATTATTACTAGAGTCGTGAATTTATACTGTAACTGGTTTCAGATATCCACACAGCAGGATTTGCACAAATATAGCCATTTGTATTTGTTACAATCCATCCACATATATCTGCCTGTATAACAGCAACTTTTTGACCAAATGTATCATAAAAAGTATGTCAGGATCTTCATTCTTGGAAATAGTTGCATATGTAAAAAGGGTCCTGGTAATCAGACTGCATTTTAGTGTCAGGCCTAGTCTACACTTAAACATTTTGCAGGCATGCTTATGTTGATAAGAAGCACAAAAATTCACAAAACCCACATTGCTTACTGACATTGCTGGGCTGGTAAAAAAGCCACCCGGATGCACTAATACTAAAAAATAAATTATTTTGCCTCTATAACGTTCATGGAACTGGTGTAAGTTATAATGGTAAAAGAATCATAGCAATTCACAGAGAAGTAGGTGTGGAAAGGACTTCCATAGGGCGAGTTGAGCCCCTGCCTGAGGCAGGATCATCTGTATCCAAACTATCCATTGTCTAATGCAGTGACACCCAGTCTTTTTTTTTTTGCTGTGTCCTTAAGTCCGGATTGTGATCCCCACCCCTGCCACTAACTCAGTCATGCCTAGCAGCACCAGCAGACCCCAGTCCGGGCTGGGATCATGGTGGGCAGTGGCAGTGAGAGCTGCGGAGACCATATGCCAGGAAAGTCCTGCAAGTGGGAGGGGTGGTGCGAAGGACGGACCCACTACGACCCTGATTTGGGTCGCAACCCAATGTTGGGAGCCACTGGTCTAACGTATTAACAAAACTACATAGTCAGTCCTCACACAGCCACAAGACATACTGGCACTATATCTATACCAGGGAAGTTTGCAATAATATCTATACTAGCAAACCCTTTCTAATGTAAATAAGGCATGTTTGAGGTTTTGACTCGTCTTAAACACAGTCTGGACTGTATGTTCACAGGAAAGATGATATTGAAGATCTGGAGCCTAGTCTAGATGTTTGAACACTACTATTGATATTTGGCAGAAAGACAGGGCAGGACATATTTTATGGGGAGAGTAGACTTTCTGATGCTGATTCTTCCACCTTTATTGGTGTTTCTTAATGACTGAAACAACAATCAGACTGTTCTTTAAAACAACATACATCCTCTGGGATGGTCAGGCTTATTAGTCAGCCATCAAAAGTTGGTTACATTGGTCTCAGATGAGCTGTCCCTATCATCTAGCAACTGGTGAATCCTCTTGGGTTGGGACAACTCTAAACAGCAGAACTTGGCACTGACAGTAGGATGAAGCCTGGGGTAATAGTTCCAAACGAGCAATGCAACTCATACAAACTTTTGAGTTTAGAGCCCTAAACAAATACTGTGGACACAGTGAAAGACTTAAAATGTACCAATTTTGAGATATATGATGCATTTGTTTAGGCACTCCACCACATCCATTATTGACCAGAAAGTCTTTTGTTTTTGGGTAGCAAGAAATAACTGAAATAAAACCCTTCACCCCAGAATGCTCTGAGACTCCTTTGTGGAAGAGACAAAACCTAATTCAAGCAATTTCTTATGAAAAAGGTGAAGTGATAAAGGGTGCAGACAGGAGTTATGTTTTTCATGTGATCAGCTGCCTGTGACACATGTGCCCAGCTGCAGGGTGCTTTTAAAGTGGCCAATTGCACAAAAAAATTAACTCTCCTCAAATGAGGTCAGATGAAGGTGCTCTACTTCAGAGCACCTTAGGAAACTTGTGTTCCCTAGGGTTAATTTATCATGTATTTGGGGCTGGCTTGATGCAGCCAAGCCCTGACCCCAGGGCTTGGCTGACCCCACTCTAGGTCATCTAGAGTGAACCTAATTAGGAAAAGCCTTCTCCATAGTATATGACCAGTTGGGTCTACATTAATTCCCATTTATCCCAGTTGGAAAAAAGGAGAGGTATTTGCCAAAGATGAAGGAGAGAGTAAAATGTAATGGATATATAGGCAACCAGGATTCACAGTAGAGATGATATTTTTTATTAGACCAACAAGATTTTTGCAAAAAAATGTTTGTGCCCGAAAGCTTGCAATTAAAAACACCCTTCGTCAGGCATTGGAGAGAAGACTGTAAAAGTTCTCCTGGGTAGAAATGAAAGTTCATGTGTAATAGGATTTCACAGAAGAGTCAATAGATGGAAAACCCCCCTGGAGCAGCCATTTTTACTCTGGGAGAAAAAGCCTGAACATCTGTATATACCTCTGGTTTCTCCTGCAAAGCACACTGAGATGTGTTCACAGGGACTCTGCACTGCAGCACTGCAAGCTCTCCACTCTTCAGGGCCTCAGCATTTGGATGTCTGTACACGCAACTCTGGGTAAGTTTCCCCCCTAGGAAAACAAATGTGGGAGAATTCTCCCAGATTATTTGAATGTGTATACATAATCTGTATGAGCCCCTGGTCCCTTTGTCTCAAAATGGAGACCCTTGCTGCATTCAAATATACAGCGTCCTTGGCTTCTAGGCATTAAAGTTAATGTTTGGCCACTGAATTTTTATTGCTTCTCCAGTAAAAGCCTATTTCATGTTATGATTTCATTCAGTTCTTGATAGGACATTTAAAAACAATATAAATATTTGCTGCATTCATGTTTTTATTGCCTGTCCCAGGGAAGAAATGAACTCAGTCATATTCAGTGGTTCACTGTACAAAGATGAGTGACTGATTTCTCTTCATTATTCTTTTGCAAACAGCTTCCAGCATTTCCTTCTCCCCCCAAAAAAAAGAATAAAAAAAAAAAAAGTGAAATGGAGCCTTAATTTCTCATTTTTGGAACTGCTTCAAGTCATGTTTTATTTGGCAGAAGGCAGGACAGCTCATCTGATGAAGTAGGCTGTTGTCTACAAAGACTTATGCCTTTCTGAAAGGGTTGGTCTGTAAGGTGCCACCCTGCCCTGCCTTCTGCCTGACTTCAGACTAACACAGCTAACTACCTCTTACACATTTTATTGTTTTACAATAAACCCAGAACAGAACGGTTGGTATTTCTGTAGTTATTTCCTCCAAATGTTGGACTCTCTACAACCCCAATCAGTCAGCTGAAATAAACCATCCTCATAAATAAATTAAGCGACTGTGGCATTGATGCCTGCACAGTTGGATGGGTAAAAAATTGGCTGATGGGGTACACCCAGAGAGTAGTGGTGGATGGGTTGTACTCAACCTGGCGAGATGTGAGCAGTGGGGTACCCCAGGGCTTGGTCCTTGGGCCCACACTGTTTAACATCTTTATCAGTGACTTGGACGAGGTGGTGGAAAGCACACTGTCCAAATTTGCTGATGACACTAAGATGTGGGGCGAGGTGGACATACTTGAAGGGAGAGAGAGGCTGCAACTAGATTTAGACAGACTACAAAAGTGGGCAGATGAGAATAGGATGGGGTTTAACATAGACAAATGCAGGGTGCTGCACCTTGGGAGAAGGAATCCACAGCATACATACAGGCTGGGGAGTTCCCTCCTTGAAAGCACAGAGGCAGAAAGGGATCTCGGAGTCGTTATTGACTTCAAGATGAACGTGAACCGCCAATGCCAGACCGCAGCCAGCAAGGCCAGCCATGTCTTGTTGCGCATCCAAAGGTGCATCTCAAGCCGGTCCAGAGAGGTGATGCTCCCCCTCTATGCGACTTTGGTCAGGCCACAGTTGGAGTACTGCATCCAGTACTGGGCGCCGCACTTCAAAAGGGATGTGGCCAGCCTAGAGAGGGTTCAGAGAAGGGCCACCCACTTGGTGAGAGGGCAGCAGGACAGGCCCTATGAGGAGAGACTGAAGGACCTGATCTTGTTCAACCTCAGCAAGAAGAGGCTGAGGGGGGACCTGGTGGCTACCTACAAACTCATCAGGGGAGATCAACAGCAAATAGGCAGAGCCCTTTTCTCCCCAAAACCAACTGGGGTGACAAAAAACAATGGTAATAAGCTGATGGAGAATAGGTTTAGGTTAGAGATCAGAAGGCAATATTTTACAGTTAGGGTGGCCAAAATCTGGAACCAACTTCCTAGGGAAGTGGTCCTCACCCCTACCTTGGGCAAATTCAAGAGGAGGTTGGGTGATCACCTGTCTGGGGTCTTGTGAACCCAGCATTCATTCCTGCCTGTGGCAGGGGGTCAGGCTAGATGATCTGTTCAGGTCCCTCCTGACCCTAGCTACTATGAAACTATGAAGTAGTAATTACAGATAAACAGATTACATTTAAAAAAGAAAAACAAGTTATTGTTTATTATTGAACATTCCCTAGTAGACATGGCAAACTTCTGCTGCCTGACCAGATATTATAAGCCAAGATCTGACTTCTTGGGACTTAATCCTAAAATAAATGGATTAATCACAACCAGCATCCAAAAGCACTTTAGATAAATGATTCTTTGCAGGTAATGTTTAAGAATCTGTCTACACAAGACAAGCATGCTGATAAAAGGATAAAAGCTGTACTGCTGATTGCAACTTCATCTTACCAATTTTACAAAAACACATCTGTCTTCTTTCTCAAAACGGTTGCAGTGCCAGTGCTCTTAAACTCGCACAGCAGCTATCCCACAATTCTTGGCACAGACCTCTAAAACAGAGCCTGTAAGTTTGTCCGCAACAAACTTACAGGCTCGGTGGTGCTATGCTAGCTAGCACCATGTCTGAAAGGGACCTGGGGGTCAAAATTGACCATAAAATAAATATGAACCACCAGTATGATGCTACAGTTAGCAAAGCAAACAATATGTTGGCATGCATCAACTGATGCATCTCAAGCAAAACTAAGGAAGTTATTCTCCAGCTCTGCTCAGCATTGGTGAGGCTGCAGCTGGAGTACTGCATTGTTTTGGGCACCACACTTCAAGAAGGATGTGGAAAAGCTTGAGAGTCTAGAGAAGAGGCACTCATATGATTAGAGGCCTGAACAGCAAGCCATATGGGGAAAACTGACAGATATGGGACTGTTCAGCCCAAAAAAGAGAAGACTTTGGGGGGATTTGATGGGAGGTTACAAATATATCAGGGGAGAGCATCAGGGGCTAGGCAAACAACCATTCACCAAAGCACTCCAGGGGAAACCCAGGAGCAACAGTCATAAACTCCTAGAAGGTTTCAGACTGGATATAAGGAATAACTTCTTCATGGTTTGTGTGACCAGACTCTGGAATAGACTCTCAGTGGGGGAAGGCATGCAACTACCCTGGAGATCTTCAAAAGAAGACTAGAGTTATTTAACCCCAGCAGTCTTTCCTGCCCAGTGTCATATTGAATGTAATAGTTTGAATGTTTGTAATAGTCGCCCATTAGCCAGTTCAGGAAGAAGACAAGATTCATCTTCTTATCTAGGCCATTGTTTTGGCCTACGTGCGGAAGGTTCGGGCTTTGCTCAAAGTCTTAACTCTTGAATTTTATCTTTAGAGGCCTTTAACAAGGTTAACATAAAACAACCCTTAAACAAACATCCCACATTCCAAGAAATCAAACCCTAGGAGCCTTTGAAAAGATTGGAAAGAAAGGTCACTGCAGTGGTGTGGAAAGTCCCCAAAGTAATTAAATGATCAACAAAAGAAACTGAACCCAGCAGAAATCTGTTAGAACCACTGAGGTCACAGTCGGCAGGGCTAACTGGACCTTATCGTGCATCCACAGATGCATCTCAAGTAGGGCCAAGGAGGTGATCCTCCCCCTCTACGCGACACTGGTCAGGCCACAGCTGGAGCACTGTGTCCAGTTCTGGGCACCCCACTTGAAGATGGATGTGGACAACAGAGAGGGCCCAGAGGAGGGCCACCCGCCCTTTAAGAAGAGGCTTGATGCCTACCTGGCTGGGGTCATTTGAGCCCAGTTTTCCTCCTGCCCAGGCAGGGGGGCGGACTTGAAGATCTACAAGGTCCCTTCCGACCCTACTTCTATGATTCTATGATTATTAGTCCACCTTCTATAATATTTTGTGCAACACCAGCAGGACTGAGAGCCTTCAATCACTCAGGGTTTCTTTTTGATGAGCTGTTATTTTAGGGCACCTATACATGTGACGGACCTCTGCTCTGATGCATGCTAATGAGCACGCATTGGAGCCAACTTGATTAATCAAGTCCATTGCGAGTCTACTGGAGCGTGCTAAATAGCTGGCTCCAGCAGCTTCCACGTCACGTGTATTCAGTGTCCCTGCATTTCAAAATGGCAGTGCGGGCGCTTTAACTAAAGCTTGTCAAACAAGCTTTAGTTCATTCAATTCAATTTATTAAGGATTCTGGCTAAATGCCATGCTCCTGCAGATGACATAGAGCTTTAGTTAAAGCATCCCCACCACCATTTTGAAGTGTGGGATGCTGAATGCTTGTGAGGTGGCAGGTGCTTAAATTAGAATGGCTCTGAGATTCTGCTGTGAGTCGTTGTGAAAACTGCTCTAATTAAAGTGCGCCCCCTTCACCCCAGAGCATGTGTACAGATGCCCTTAGAATCCAGCAGCGTGTGTGAATTTTTAAAATAGGTTGTTCCAATGCACATTACCTTGTACTCATCAATGTAAAGTTTTGCCTGTCATCATGCTGCTCATTCATTTATCGTTGCTAGGTCCTAGTCCAGTTAAGCTAGAGTAGTGTCCAATAAGAAAAGAGTCCCAATTTGTCTCATCTGTAGCTTCTGACACTTTTCAATGCACCCCTTTCTTAGGGCATCAATAAGTTAAACATCCACTCCAGTCTGAAATCACAGATGCTTCCTGTTAATCATTTATTTATTTACGTATTTAAGCATGTTATTTGCTTTTATTTGGGAGTTTTTAAACCATGACAGAACTGTGTGTTTTAGTCTGTAGCTGTCTAGTGTCATCAACAACTTGAATAGCTTTTTGCAAAGGATAGTTAAGCCTCAGTTTGTTTGGATGATGCACTACAGAAACCCAAAGACCACCATACTCATGATTACAAGATCTGCAATCACCCCAAACACACCAAAAAAAAGCTGTAATCTACAGTTAGGCCCTCAAATACCACTGTGTCTGCTCCTGGGAGAACACTTGTAACGCCCACCTGGCTAGCCTAAATTCTTCCTTTATACAAAAAGGACATTCCAGTACAGAAATAGGTCATACTTTTAAAGGAGCCACCCTGCAGTAGTCTGCTACAGTACAAAAAGAACCCTGCCTATGACCGCACATCCCTGGTGTTTGTCTACCATCCCATGTTGGAACCGATCAGAAATAAGTGTCAAACAGCTACAGCCTATACTTGACAAAGCTCAGACCCTGAAAGAAATGTTTTCAGCCTTTCTACTCCTGGCTTTCAAATAGCTCCCTCCTAATCTTGCCCAACTCATCATCAGAAACAAACTCCCTACTGCTCAATAAACATCAAATGGGACACAGCCTTCCTCTAGCAATAAATGCTTAGCCTGTCAACCCAGCTCCGCTGTCACTACAATCAACACCCACCACAGCAAACTCCTCGGCATCCATGGATCCTACACATGCCTTATCCAAAATGTGATATACCCGATCCAGTGCCCCATGGCAACTACAGTACATGGGTGAAACTAAACAGTAACTACACTGTTTGTAGAGAAAGAATGACTTCTCACAGAAAAAATATAAAGGCCAGAGACAAACGAACATCATTAGGAGCAAGTTTCTCATAGAGCAACCCTTCCCTCTCTGACCTCACTATCCTTGTGCTCGCGGGAAATCTACCCAACACCTTTAAAACATGAACTTGGGAACTAAAAAACCATAAGCTGGCTGGACAAGACAAACCAAAGACCCTAATATTGCTTTTTTATGGCACACAACAATCTACCTGCTTCCTGAATTTTTCTCACACTGGAAAGGTGATAATGATCCTCTTCCCTTTTGAAAGGCTTTGATTTCCCAGTAATTAGCTTCTTTGCTTCTGTTAATTGTTTGTTAGCTACCCCTGGGAATCCCCACCCCCCCCCCCATGTTTCACAGCTCCACTTTATTTTTTTTAACTATTGCTGTGCTTGCTTTTTTCCTCAGACTTGAAGAGGAATGTCTTGCATTGGAAAGTTTGTCTAACTCTATCCCAACAGCAGAGATGCCCTATGCCTGAAGAAGGGTGACTATGCCCAAAAGCTTGCAAAGAACTTTTCCCCAACTACTCAGTTGGTCTAATAAAAGATATCACAGCTACCCAAAGAAACTTGCCTGCCTCTATCCCAACTATGCAGTTGGTCCAATAAAAGATATTGCCCAAAGAAATCCTTGCTTCATCCATTCTCACAGCTGCAATATCACTTTAACACTACCTTCTTCTCTTGCTTCCGTTTTTTCACCAACATCCAATTTTGTAAGTCTAGCTTACTTCAACAATTGACAAATTGGCCTCAGGCACATGCCATTAAACATGTATTAGAGCCCCACTGGTTCTGCACCAATGCTAGCTTTAAATCAGATCAGACCCCCACAAACAGCAGGTCAAGAGAAAGGAGCAATTCTCTTGGTAACCTTCCTGGAGAAGGGGAAAATTAATTGCCTGATCAGGAGTATTCAAGGCTTCGTGGGGGCCTCTGTGTTAGGATTTACAGGATAAATCTTGGATGAAGAAATGTTAAAGCTAGAGTGGTTTGCTACATTTGCATGGTTGTCTGCTTATGCATGCTTAACAATTTGAGTGTACCAGATGCTGCCCTGTGAAACATTCTCCTTTGGAAAGGGCTCTAAGCAAACATGTATGTGTGTGTGGGATGGGGTCCTGCAGATCATTAGTCCAGTCCTAAATTAACTAAGTGAACCTTAAATAAAGACTTCCTCCCATTTTGAATCTGGCAAAACCGTGCTGCATTCTCCTGACAAGGTATCTGCACTGTAATTTCCTGAGCCAAGCCTCATCCGACTGTCAACTGCCTGAAAAAAGTGACATCTGCAGGACACCGTAGCCATACAACTACATTGAAGTGACATGAAAATGGGAATGCTAGTCCATTATTAAAAGATCCACCCGCTCATTTGTCACAGCTTCCAAGACTGTGTCCCAATGCTCCCACGCAGTTTTGTTCTTCAGACTGAACATCAGCTTTAACCAAACATATAAAGCAAACCCACTTCCCCTTAGTATTCCACTCCACCCTCCAGTCTTTTATAAAAGGAAAAAACCCCCACCGTCAACTGTCCTACTTACAACATATATGTTATTCCCTTACAGCTAATCTTGTTAGTAGTCATGTTGTCCTAAATCACACTCCTGGAAGGGCTCCTCCTATATTCCTTACTCCTTCTAAATCCCTTAAAGCAGCGGTTCTCAACCTTTTCTGTACCATTTGTAAACATCGATGGCCAGTCCCCTGCCCAGTGCCTCTCACTCCTGACCTGCTGCTCCCACCCGGTGTGTGGAGCAAGGGGTGGGTATGTGGGGTAGAGGGGGCCCCCGGCAGCCCCTTGCAGGCTAGAACTCTGCCAGCCTGCATGAGAAAAGCTACGGTTTCCCACGTTTTTCTCTTTTAAAGGAGAATCCATTTTTAAAGTTTGCTCGTGACCCTTCCATAAATTCTTGCAACCCATGGGTTACGAAACGCTGCTTTAAGGTATGGAACTGCCCCCCTGCCCCGCCGCTTTCTCTCCCATGGAATGGCCCACAGAGAACCCCCTCCACTCTCATGGAACGGCCCACAGGGAACCCCCCCCCCTTTTCTCCTTCATGGAACGGCCCGCAGGGAACCCCCCCTCCCCCCGCATGGAACAACCCACAGGGTTTCCCCCCCGCTCATCCTCCATTTCACCCCGCCCCTCCCCGCCGCGCATGACATCACGCGCCCCCTCCCCCCGTATGCAAATGAGGCGGGGTTGCCCGGATGTACGAGCCCCGCCCCTCGCGGCTCGGTCGTTAGCAGCTCCCGCCGGCCCCCTCCCTGTCTGCCTGCCTGCCTGTACCCGCGGGTCCGCGCCAGCCACTGCCGCAGAGCGGGCGCGGGCAGCCCAGCCGACCTCAGCGCGGAGCCGGGGCGCGCCGGGCACTGAGGCGGATCCAGCGGCTGCGGGGGCACTCCCGGCGCACCCACCGCCACCATGGTGAGCCCCCTCTCCCCCCCTCGCCGAACCTTCCAGACCGCCCTCCCCTCGGCTTTATCCGTAGCGGGGGTGGGGGTGGGGGTCGGTGTTGGTGTTGGTGCGGCAGCGGCGGGAGGGCGGGGGGACATGCTGCAATCATGGCGGAGGGGCCGTGCGGCGCGCTGCAGCGCCGGGCGCGGGCGCTAGGGGGGGCCGGCCGCGCCGCAGCGACGCCCTGCGGCGTAAACAGGGGGCGCCCCCCTCTCCCCCCCGTCCCGGGGAGTGGGAGGGGGCTCCGGGGCTGGTGTTGCTCTGGTGGGGGGCCCTCCCCCGGGGGGCACTAAAGGTCCCGCCTGGCTCAGTCCCGGGTGCTGAGTGCGGCGGGGGGCAGCTCTGCTGCTTCCAGTTTCTCCCCCCACTTTTAAAAAAAAAAATGTATATATACTTTTTGTTAAGTTCAAGCAGCCCTGGTGAGACCAGCGGCGCTTTCCGCTGGCCTTGGGCGCGCTTGAATAAGCGGCCCATGTCCGCTTGGGGAAGGTCTGCCTTGGCTCTGATCCATGGTGAACGCTGTCATGAGCCCAGGGCGCAGGAGGAAAACGTTCCTCAGGGTTGACGGGGTGCAGATGGCGAGGAGGGGTTCGCTCCCGGTGCCTGACAGTGTAATGGGCGCGGGGGACTGCACGCAAATCGGTGGGGAGCGATCACGAGGAGGGGTCCGCTCCTGGGGAGGGGGGCGCAGAGCTGGGGTAGGCCTGGAAGCATGCGTGGGAATGAAAGGTCTCCAGGTTGTGCCTTTTGTTGCTTTTTCGGTCAGGTTTTGCTAGTACGACCATGACACTTCTGTCCGGACTGATGCATATATATATTTTTTCCCTCTTCCTTTGCAATGTCTCTGGACTGCTTTAAACCTTAGTGTAATCACTGTTATCAACATAAAATGCTGTTGTGGGGATAAGCTGTACAAAGAAAACCATGGCATTTTCTTTCTAGCACAGACACAGCTTGTTAAAAAAAAGGAGGGCTTGTGGCCTAGCTGTACCGGCAAATCTCTTCTGGGCCAGACCTTTCCTCGAAGACCTTTTCAATCAGGAAACTGGACAAAACTTGAGTCAGATTTGAGAAACCAAAAGTAGCATAATGAAGTCTCCAGCTTACATGACACAAATTGCTATGAGGGCTAGTTTAGATGGTGGCACTGCAAGAGCCCAGGTTTAACATAAGAATAAAAATTTAGAAGTTATATAACAGCCTGATGACTTCTTCAGAGTTTGAAGTAACATTTCTCTTGTGTTCCTGCAGGACCAGAGTGCTGGCAGTTGTAGTGGACAAGCTAAGGTGAATGTATTGTAGTGCCCATGATAGGTAGCTTTAACCTACGAGTTAAGATGTAACCTGAATGTAAGCACCGAGTAAATGAAAAAATATCACAGTTCTGAGGTAAACTAAATCTGTTAGTACAGTTGTTATTTAAATATATATACTGTATATCTTTTTACTAACAAGCATTACTAAGGCAGATTGTACTAAGATAGACTGGTGAATTATAAAATGTTTGAGGTAGTGCAGTGCTAGGGTTAACTTTGACAGCAGACAATTGTTTATGGCGGAAAACCTCTTATCAAGACGTAAATAGTTTTACAGGAGCTCTACATAATATATCTATGTAAAAATCACTATTGGGTTTGGGACAAAGTCGCTTTGATAAATATTTGACCACGTGTGTCCATGTTCTTTTGCTAATTATTGAGCCAAATAGTAGTACACCCCTTTTTCCCCCCCTCCCCCCAGTTATGAGGCTTAAGCAGATATATTGCAAACAATGTTACATAATATGTGCATCTTTTCAGCACATTAGTCTGCTGTGGGTTCCCTGCAGTTTTGTTATTATTTTAACATTTGCTTTCTGTATATGGGGACTTTGGAGCAGAAGTCAATAACTACAAAGTCCCGTCTCGCTTTCGTCTGATAGTTCTACCCGTACCTTTATGTGGCACTTGCATAGAGACTCTAGCTGTAACAGAGAATCGAGCATGGAGGGGTCTGGAGTTTATATAATGTAAAATGGAATGTTTGAATTATTAATAAGCAAAAAAAAAAAAAAAATTCTCAAGACTTCTTTATTTGTGGGCATTTGAACCTTACAGTAAAGGACTTTTGTTTTGGAAATTACCTTATAAAATACATAGTCTCAAAACTTAGACACTATTGTGAAAGTCAAATGGAAAAGTAAGTAAAATGAGAGTTATGTTATCTTTTTTAATGAAAGCTAATTGGAGATGTGAAGAGTGAGGGTTTTTTAAAATTTATTTGTTTTATTAAACTTTAAAATGTGTGTCCTGACAAGATTGGAAGGTTGACTTTGAGTCATAGCAAATTAGTAATATTGCAGGAGCCAAGAAAGTGAAAGTTGAGTAGTGCGTGGAAAGGATTTTTAGTGGGAGTGTATGAAACATTGTGTTGCCTTTGAACACTTTAATTTCAACAGCTCTTGGAAGGGAATGTAATTCAATATACTTCTTCAGTTAAGGTGTTAGCGATTATAATAAGGATCTCTGAGGCCTCCCAGAGGTTCTGTAGCAAAACTAAGAAAGGAAGTATTTGGCCCTCCTATTTATTCAAGATTTTAAAAAGCACCTCCCAAAATAATTTTGCTGTTAATTTTTTTTCCCCACTATTTCTCCCCATGTTTTTTCTATACCTTTTCTGTACCTTCCTTTACAAAATGTATGTGAAGGAAGGCATATCCTGTTTAAAAATGTATTCTGGTCACTTTTAATTGATGTAGTACGATATTATTTTTGAGGCACTTTTTCCACAAGCTCAAATCTTACATTAATGGGGATTGGCCAGGAAACAGAATTTTTATAAATTTGGTATGCTCTTACAACCAGTGAGAGAATCTTATTTTTTTCTATTGCCTTTGATTCATTGCATGTTGCAAAAGAGAGTTTTTTAAAATTGTTTCAGGATAGGATATAAGGGTTTAATGTAAATCACAGTCAAAATTTTGATAAACCTGTTAAAGTGCTTACAGGCTTCATTTCCATTTACCTGTAGCTTAAAAATAATAAAAAAATTTTGAATGCTGATTGAAGTTTATTAATTTTACAGTTCAGATATGGGGTGTCGTGTGTCCTTAATTCTCCTGATTCCTTCTATCTTTTTGGCCCTACTTTTCACAGTCTCATTTTTGTGACTTTTTAATGCAGACGAATTGACATCATTGCTTTATCTGATCACATGGTTCTTTGTTTAGCAGTTCAATTAGTGGCATACTTCCCATTTCTTCCATTCTTCCTCCTTTTGGCTTTTATGCATTTCTCTTTTTCCCACACCTGTTTGTTTCTGTGCCTTAGCTTTCAGCACAGAAAGACCTGGAAGCAGAGGTGGGTGATTGTGCTTGTGCTTCCTACACACTTTTGTAGAATTATCAGCAAAACCATGGGAAGTGCTACTGTAAGACAACACGATTGCAACCAAACCTCTTCTGGAGGAGGAAGAATTAAAATGAAGGCTATGGAGTGTTGGAAGGCACAGAGCTGTATGCAAACTAAAAGGAGAAAGTGAAATAAAAGTTCTTCCTGCACATTCTATATGTAAAAATCTCCTTGGAAAATTTCAAGCAAAATTTGATAATGAAATAAGTGCATGGGTAAATGTAGATGTGTTAATCAACATGAAGGGATGAAAATAAATATTTTCAGTAGATATCACCAAAAGGTGTGAACTGTAAATCTGAGTTTGGGAGATTTTGTATACCAGACATAGTTATTAGGCACTTGCTTAGAAGAAAGAGAATGCAGTTTTCATCATGCAGACTAATTTTATTATACTCCACTAAAATTGATGAGAATTTGGAGACAGAAAAGCCACGTGATTGGTCCAAGATCAAAAGATTGAACCAAACTTTATTTGTCATATGCTAGCAGTGATCCAGGACTTGTGACGTGTATGTCTGAAAATAAATCAAGGTTAAATCCAAAAAAAAAAAAAAAAGAAAAAGTAAGAACGTTGAGATACCATGACTAGGGCTAAAAATGTGACTCGTATCAAAGGGAGATTGCTGTCTACACTCCAATCGCATTAGATGCTACAGGCTGTCGAAGCTTGAGGTTAAAGTCATATGATTACTATCATTTTGCTTTTTTCAAACAGAGTGATTGCTTTCTTTAGTGACAAGAACTAGAAAACACTATTGTAAAAAATCATGCCTTAGTTGTCAGTTGCTTTAAGAAATCATAAATCTGTCAGTGTGACAGATCTGCTAGATGGAATGGAAGAGGATGAATGTACTAGATGAAAGCCGGGGTTTAGGTTGTAGCCGTGTTGGTCTAAGGATATAGGCAGACAAGGTTCCTTGGGTGAATTTGATATCTTTTATTAGACCAGCCCAAATGGTTGGAGAATAGTTATTAAGCAAGCTTTCGGGTTCAAAAACCGTTCGTCAAGCTAAGGAAGCTGCAGCAGTTGGTGTGTGCTCTTGAAAGCTCGAATTAGTTCTGTTATCTTTTAACCAGCTATAGCTAGACCTACATCAGTGGACCAAAACAAATAGCTGGGAATAGTGACTCTTTGCTGTTATGGCCTTGGATCAGTAGTTGGAGAATTTTTAATCCCTTCTGTCATAGCAGGATTAGAATTTACAATTTCATGACTTCTGGTCTTGCATTCGGACCATTAGGTCACAACATACGTCATAGAGAATTCACGGATATTTTGATCACAACAGGAAAATATGCATGATGCCATTAGAAACATGGACTATCAGGACAAATTTTACTGTAGTAAAATGAATAAAGCTGAAGTTCAAATATTGTGTCTCTGTTCTTACGACGGTCTGTGAGCCAATATAATTTCATATCATGACTGGCTGACTTTATTCTGTGCAGTGATGTGAAAATAACACTTTTTGGGATTTTACCTGTTTTGATACATGAGAAATGCCTGTTTTATGTGAATGGGTTGTCTGGGTGTCATTTATAAACAAACTGGCCTAAAGTAGGGCTCACAGGAATGAAACAAACTATCAAAGAAAAAAAAAAAATATATCAACCTAGACCTCAGTGTTAACGAATTAAAAAGTGTTAGCTACTTATTGTCATGGGGAGGACTGGAAAAGAAATAAACCAAAAAACCACAACTTCATGTGTAGGACTGTGTGCACACAACTTGGAGAGATTAAATTTTTCATCTTACTTGCACTTCAGCCTTTATAGCCCTATAAATTATCTGATAGCTTCATAACCTGGCTTCCCCTCCCCCCTCCCCTTTGGACCAGTTAATCCCACAACAGTTTCTCTTATCAATTTGTTTCCTACATGAGGTAGGAGGAATGTTTTCAAATGGTTACTCTGTTCCTAACTGAACTGGAAATTTTGGGATGCTGTATAAATGTTTGAATTCTCTCTCTTCAATTCCATTTTGAGTTGGTTAGAACTTTATAAAATTTTCCCCTTTCCTGACTTAATTTTTTCTGTTCTTGGTGCTTGTATCAAGTCTTCAAGAGGAGGGTCTTAATGAAATGGTCTGGATGTTGAAAATAGACACTTTTGATGCTTGTATTGCTATTAATTCTGATCTTTCTCAAAGCATTAATCTTTTTTATATATATATATACAGTTATAATCCATTTAAAATTTCTTGCTACATGTGCACAGTACTTTCGTTTTTCGCATCATAAGCATTTTGTTGCACTTTAAGATTATGCAGCTAACGAAGATGCTGCAATGTGAAACTAGCTGTGGTAACTTTTTTTTCATAATGAAGACTTTTAATTGGCTATCCCTTGATATAAGGATGATGTCGGGGGGTGGGAAGATTACTAGTGAGTTTTAAAGTATCTGAGGAGTCCAGTCTGTACTCTACAAGTTTTTCCGTGGATATGAGTGGTGTCCGGGGGTGGCAGGGCATAACTGTTAACCAGGTTGTTGTGCGCTTTCCTTTCTCCTCTGCCGTTTCTTGGCTTTCTGAGCAAGAGGGTTCTCTTCAAAGTGAGCTGTAATTTGATGCATGGTGCAGTGCCATTGAGACCTGTTACCAGCCAGCACTTAGCAATTTGTAGGGTTGATACCACTCTTCTTAAGGTATGCTTTCAGGGTGTCCTTGTAGCGCTTCCTCTGTCCTCCGCGGGTCCTCTTACCATAACTAAGTTCAGAGAAGGTGATTTGCTTTGGGGGAGAAGTGTCAGCCATCCACACACAGTGGCCACTCCAGCGGAGTTGATGTTTAATAATCTTTGCCTCAATGCTGGTTATGTTAGCTGCAGAAAGGATGCGGACATTAGTGCAGTATCCTTCCCATCTAATGTGAAGGATCTTCCTGAGGCAATACTCATGGTACCATTCCAGACACTTAAGATGGCTTTGCACGTCTCTCACCCATAGAGGAGCATGGGGATAACCACAGCATTGTAGTTTAGGATCTTAGTTTCCATCTGCAGATCTTGGTCAGTCAGCAAAGACATGGGGAAGCAGCTTTCTGGAGGATTCACTGGCACAGCATATCCTGTGTTGGATTTCTGCGTCGGGGTTGACTGACTCGGAGAGGTGACTACCAAGGTATGGGAAATGCTCAGTGTTTTCCAGGGGTTCCCTACCAATGGTAATTTGTGGGGGGAGGGGAGGGGCCAGCTTGTGCTGGAGCAGGCTGATGGAGCACTTTGGTCTCCTCAATGTTAAGAGAGAGTCCCAGGCTGTGATAAACGCCTGAGAAAAGGTCAAGGCTGGACTGCCGATTGGTCTCAGCATGCGTGAGGATAACACAGTTGTTGGTGTACTGAAGGTCAGTGATGTCGGTCTTGGTAACTTCTGTTTTTCTGTGGAAGTGCCGCAGGCTGAAAAGCTGACAGTCTATTTGATGCTCAACCCCAATTCTGGTAGGAAGGCAGTCATGGATGAGAATCGGAATCGCAGCAAGATAGATGGAAAAAGAGTTGGGCCAATGATGTAACTCTGCTTGACGCCAGCAGGGATGATAAAGGGGTCTGCCTCTGATCCATTGCAAAGGACTCTGGCGGCCGTCCCCGTCATGGAGTAGTTTGAGGATGCTTACAAACTTCAGTGGACAACCAGACCTAGCCAGCACCTTCTATAAGGCTTCACGATTGATGGAATCAAAGGCCTTGGTTAAGTCAGTGAATGCCATAAACAGCTTCTAGTGTTGCTCTCTATACTTTTGTATCTGTTGTGCAACAAAAATCATGTCGGTGGTAACCCAAAATGGTGTAAAGCCACACTGGGATTCTGTGGCTAGAGAAACTATATAGAAGGTACAAAGTGGGTTAGGAGGATTATGTCTAGTTATTTGTAAATTGGATAATGACTTGCTGGTATTCTTGAGGCTCTGTACCCTGAACAGAGGAAAGACTGGCTGCAGTTATCCCTCAGGTATATTAAATCCCAGAAACCTCTTGAATGCCTTGGATAGTAATGGGCCAGTGTTGCTCACAAACTTCCAATTAATCTTGACTCCCAGGTTATAAATAGGCTGTGCTAGTTAGTATTCTTAGAGAGCTGTGAAGTTATATGGATGATAGCTGTTTTAAGGGAAATGAGAAATTAAAACTCCAGGTGAAGAGGTGGTATGACCATTTAAGAACAGTCACATCACCTCTTCACTTGGAGTTTGTCTCGCATGCACACGTGCACGCACAACACCTGCTGGAGATTTTTGGCAGAGTATGAAAAATACAAAGTTGGAAGGTCTGTTAGTGAGATCCAGAGGCAAGTGTCGCAATGAAAACTCAGCACTTGGGAAAGGGGAAATTTCTGCCAGAATATATAGTCTGCCCTTTGTCCTGAGAGTGTTCTGAGATTAGTGTTCTTATCTGTCCATGCTGGATAGGTGGAAGTTTTTGTTATTTTTTCACTTCTGGTAGAATTTGATTGGGGCAGGCCTTTGCTACCAGGACTCTTCTCCCCCCCCTGTGAATTTCTCCATTGTGCACCACTGAATGAGTTATTTCATGACTCTTCTGAATGCCTGTAATAGCGAGATAGACAGAGTTCCTGACAGTTATGCTGGTGAATGAAGTCTCTGAATAGCAGGTCTGAAAACAAGTATAAATTACCCATGACAAAGATTTTTGTGGGTGATTATCTTTTATTGAACCAACTATATAGTTGGGAGGGGCATAGACAAGCCTTTGGGTACCATTTATACTCCTACCTGTGGATTTTTTGCTCAGCGAAGATAGGAACAGCAGTAAAGTTGGTGAACTTGTCCATATGCTCAGAGCAGGCATCATGTCATACTTGGAAGGCTAGCTTTGCAACACAGGAAGATATAAATAATTTTTAGTTTTAAATGAGAACTTATGTTATTAAAAAATTATCAGCAGTTAAGGTTTTTATACTTGTCAAGAAAACTTCTCGCTCTGTCAGTGGGTGTGTGGGTGTTAGCCCTATTGTGTTGCGTAGATCACTAGTATTGGTGTTCTGTGTGCAATTTTAGTCTTTTGGTACAGGTTAATTTAGTGTTGTGGCACTAAGGTACTTATCTTGGTATCTCAGTTCTAATAGGCAAGTTCTTCTGATAAAACTTAAAAAAAACACCTAGATGGTTTGAAGATTAAAGCAAGGTTTTGTTTGGATCTGGTAATGTAGTCGTGGCCACTCTTCCAGGCCTGTGGGCCAGATGAGCGGTGCTGGACTGGTCTGCAGGTCTGATCTGGCATGGGATTGGTCTGTGAGCGTGATTTCATGCCAGCATGCGGGGTTGGACTGTGGCTGGATCTGGCTCAGAGACGTATCATCCAGCCTGTGGGACTTGCAACAGATCTGGAAATTTGGCAGCTGGAAGCCCCATGGGCTAGATCAGTGGTTTTCTACCTCTTTTATACCAAGGACCCATTTGTAAACATTAGTGGCCAGTCTGAACCCAGCGCCCCTCACTGCTGACCCACTACCCTCTTCTCCCCCCCCCCCCCCAAGCTTTCCTGTGTGTGGGGCAGGGGTGGATGTGTGTGGCATGGGGGGGCCCCAAGCAGCCCCTCACAGGCTGGAGCTCTGCCAGTCTGCAAAAGAAAAGCCACGGTTTCCTGCCTTTTTGTCCTTTAAAGGAGAATCCATTTTTAAGCTCTGTTTGTGACCCTTTCACATATTCTTGCAACCCACTTTTGGGTCATGACCCATGGGTTGAGAAACACTGGGCTAGATGGCACGGCTCTGTGGCTGGATTTGACCCATGGGTTGGAGTTTGTACTAATGAATTAAAAAAACTTAAAGTCCATTCATTACAAAGAACAAGCATATAAACTATTAGAAAGCTTCAGTCTGCATGTGAATAAAGCTAGAGAAACTAAAAGGAAAATGCACAAAGATAGGTACTAGTGCTTTATACAGAAATTTTCTTTAATAGTTAAGGAAGGACTCCTGCTTGCAAGCAACAATTTCAACCTGGTTGGACTAACTGAAACCTGGTGGTACCCTACTTATGATTGGGCAGTAGGCATTGAGGGTTACAGGTTGTACAGATGGGATAGAGTGGGGAAAAAAGGGGGAGATGTTGCTCTCTGTGTGAAGGAACAATATACATCCTCTATAATCAAGATGGGATCAGAGGAGAGCCAAACTGAGGTACTGTGGCTCAGTATACAAGGAGGTCGGGGGGGGAAAGGGACTTGGTAGTCGGGGGTCTACTGTAGACCACCACACCCGGAAGATGAGCTAGACCTGGAATTCTCCAGACAAGTCTCAGAGGCCGTACGGTCGAGAGAGATGGCTGTCATGAATGACCTAAACTACCCTGACATCTGCTGGGAGGAGCAGTCAGCCAAATCTAACCGCTCACGTCGGTTCTTAACCTGCATACGGGACCTCCACCTAACGCAGGAGGTGTATGATCCCTCTAGGGGAAATGCCTTGCTGGACTTAGTGTTAGCTACAGGGGATGACCTGGTGGGGGATCTGCAAGTACAAAGTAACCTAGGGGATAGTGACCATCGATTGATTGAATTCACTAGCTGGTAAAGTGTGGGTAAATTCACCAGCAGGGCTGAAGTGCTAGACTTCAGAAAGGCTAACTTCAGTGTGCTCAGGAGATTAGTTAGTGAGGCGTTAAAGCTCAAGAGCATTGGTGAAATGGGGGTCCAGGAAGGGTGGTCACTCCTCAAGGGAGTGATCCTACGGGTGCAGAAGGAGGCAATCCCATTGCACGTAAAAGGGGGCAAAGGGGCCAAGAAGCCACCTTGACTGAATAGGGAAGTCCAGGGAAGCCTAAGGGCAAAATAAGAGGTATACAGGCTGTGGAAATGGGGGGTACCTACCAAGGAGGAGTATACTTCCCTGGCTTGCACTTGCAGGGAATCAGGAAGGCCAAAGCAGGATTAGAATTTAGGCTGGCGACAAATTAAGGACAAAAAAATATATCCTTCTTGGGTATATAGGGAGCAAAAGGAAGGTGCAGGGTAGCATAAGACCCCTACAGGGCAAACTAAGGCATTTAGTGCGGGGGACAAAGCTGAGCTCTTCAATGAGTTCTTTGCATGTGTATACACAGACCAAGGCAAATCTCCCAATTGGATCATAGATAGACACAGGAGGGACACCAGCCCACTAACTGTTAGCGCAGGCTTAGTTAAGGGGCACTTGGAGGGACTGGATGTGTTCAGCGGGCCCAAATGAACTTCATCCAAGGATGCTGAAGGAATTGGCCAGTGTCATAGCAGAACCGCTAACACTGCTGTTCGAGTACTCGTGGTGCTTCAGTCAGGTCCCAGAGGACTGGAAAAGGGCCAGTGTGGTCCCTATTTTCAAGAAGGGGAGGAAGGAGGAACTAGGAAACTATGGGTCTGTTAGTCTCGCCTCTATTCTTGGGAAAACTCTGGAAAAAAAAATCATTTAAGGATCACATTTGTGGGAGCCTAGCAGGGGAAATAATGCTGAAAGGAAATCATCACTGATTCATTGCACGTAGATCCTGCCTAACTAACCTTGTTCCTTTTTATAACCAGGTCACAAAATGCTTAGACGCAGGAGTCGAGGTAGATGTCATCTACCTGGACTTTAAGAAGGCTTTTAATATGGTATCCAATTCTGTTCTTATAAATAAATTGACAGGCTCTGATGTAGATGATTACGTGGTCAGGTGGGTGGCAAATTGGGTTAGGGGTCTCGCCCAGAGAGTCATAGTGGATGGGTTGATATTCACCTGGAAAGATGTGGGCAGTGGAGTCCCGCAGGGCCCGGTCCTTGGACTGGTGCTATTCAGTGTCTTCGTTAGTGACTTAGATGAGGGTGTGGAGAGCACCCTGTCCAAGTTTGCAGATGATACCAAATTATGGGGCAAAGTTAACATGCCAGAGGGTAGGGAATGGGTCCAGGAGGATCTGGACAGGTTGGAAAAACAGAATGAAAAAAGATGCAGTTCAACAAAGACAAGTGCAAAGTGCTGCACCTGGGCAAAAAGAACCACCAACACACTTGCAAGCTGGCGATGACCTTCTCAGGAGCACAGCAGCGGAAAGGGATCTTGGACTCATAGTTGACTCCAAGATGAATGTGAGTCGTCAGTGTGATGAAGCAATCAACAAGGCTTAACCACACTTTGTCATGCATTAGTAGATGCATGACAAACAGGTCCAAGGAGATGATGCTTCTCTGTGGCATTGGTCAGGCCGCAGCTGGAGTACTGCGTCCAGTTTTGGGCACTGCACTTCAAGAGGGATGCAGAGAATCTTGAGAGGGTTCAGAGGAGGCCACTCATGGTTAGAGGCCTGCAGGCAAGACCCTACAAGGAGAGACTGCGGGACCTGGATCTTTTCAATCTAAGAGGTGATCTTGTGGCTGCCTATAAATTCATCAGGGAGGGCAGCCGGGAATAGGAGATGCTCTATTTACTAGGGTGGTCCTTGGAGTAACAATGGTCACAAATTGACACAGAGCAGATTTAGGTTGGACATTAGGAAGAACTTCTTAACCATAAGGGTTGCCAGAATCTGGACTGGGGTGGTGCACCAAGGGAGGTGGTGCTCTCCCCTACTTTGGGGGTCTTCCAGAGGAGACTGGACAAGCACCTAGCTGGGGTTGTCTGAGCAGCTCTGGCCTCAGCCCCCCCACCCCACTCCCTGTAAGCAGCACCAAGGACCGGACAGGGGGTGGGGGAGTCCCCACTCTGCTCCCTGCAAGAGGCAAAACAGCAGCAGCATGGGGTGTTAGGTGGTAGCACTCGATCCCAGCCCTCTAGCCCCCATCATTCTTGATGGGCAATTGGGTAGTACTTACAGAATTCTCTAATGTATCCCAAGCAAATGGCTGTCAGAAAGTTACATATCTGCTACTTTGTCTTGAAATACTGGTGTTAAGTAAAGGTGTTCTCAGATGCTTAAATGTATTATGCTACACTTAAACTCAACGCTGTTTGAGGCACACTTTAACTGTGTAGAGAGTACTGGAAACCAGGTGTCCGATGGGAAGAAAATAATTGAGCAGGTTAATAGGCAACCTTACGCTTATTGGAATTCTTTGGTCTTAAAGTTCACAGTCTATAACAGAACTGAAGATCTGGAGCCCAAAGGAGTTGGTCAGAGTTTCTTCATTTTCAAACAAAAAATCATACAGTGTAACCAATTCCCTTTAGTAATATGCAAATATCAGCATTGATAGGGAAGTACAAAACAGAAAATAAACATGGTTTAGATGGGGCATAATGTGGGGAGGGTTAAAATGAAAAATTATGTAAGTAAGGTGGAAGAACTGGTATTGGATGATCCAAGGATAATGGAGGATTCAAAAGAAGTTAGATGGGGCCCTTTTAAAATATTTTGTTAATGATAAATCTTTGGTAAAACACAACTTTCTTTTCAAATTAGTTATCCAGAGTTTCCTAGATTGGCACCATGCTGGCAAAGTTTGAAGTGTTCTTTTGACTTGCATATTGCATACGTAGAAGTCTTTAGCATCTAGTATATTGAGGAAAGCAAACAATAGGAGTGCAAAAATTCAACTGAAGAAAGGATAATGAAGGGGAAATAAATAAATCAGTACAGCCTACATTCTGATCCTGCAGTTAAATCTATTTAGGCAGATCCTTATGCCCATGTGGGGTCTCATTGTCTATAAACTCTTCAGGGAGGTTTCTTACTTACTGCTTCTTTATGCAAAGTTTCACATAATGGGCACATGATTGGCCTTTGTTGCATCGGAGCGGGAATTCTTTACGCAGCTCAAAGGACCCTGGCCCATATTAATCATGGGAGTTTTGACCTTCTGTTATGTGCTGCGTAAGTATCTCAGGTGGCTGTCTTGTACTCATTGCCAAAATTGATCTCGCATTTCTGAGATCTTGGATTCCTTTCACTAAGCTCTATGGATCCACCTACAAAGGCAGGTAGAGACAGATTCCATAAACTGGGGGTAGATTGGAAAAAGTTCTGCAGGCATTTTTAAGATGTACCTGTTGTTTCAATATATATAAGTGAAACTTGGCTTTGATGTGAATAAGTCAATTCTTTTATATTGGGGGTTGCCACTAACTTGGCACTTGGTTGTGACATCTTTCAGCAGCCCCTCCCCCCTTCCTGCTCTGCTGGGCATGGCCAGAGGTGTGAACCCCCTTTCCTCCATTCTAGTATCCTAGGGTATAAACTATCAGGTACATGTCTTGGGGGCTGGGATCAGAGCAGCACTCAGGGACATTTGGGGTTTAACTTTTGGCATACCAGCTAAAAAGGTTGGCCACAGCAGTTTTGGATTATTCTTTAGTACTGGATGGATAAAGTGTTTTTATTTTGTTTTCAGTATTAAGTATATAAGTTTTTTGTGCTCACAGACAAATTACAGAATGTTTACTGGAGTTTTGAAAACTATTTGAGGCAAGAACTATCTTTGTTGTGTTGAATGTTGCCTAGCACAGTGGGACTCTCGTTTCCATTGAAGATTGTGGATCCCCTGCAGTACAAATACAAACAAAATATTAGTTCTGATAATATAGATTATATGAAAAATGTTTTAAGTCTGAATTGCATATATTTTTTGGTAGGACAGTTTCATATGTAAGCAGTAATTATGTATTTTCATTTCCAAGAATTCTTAATTCTGAGGATCTCATTGTCCTTTAAAAAAAAAAAAATCGAACATTTTGCCACTTGCGTAGCAGATTGCAAAACTCTTGTTTGTGATAGTGTTGGAGTGATGTAGCTGTGATGTGCCAGGAACTATGTGAGAGGCAATGATTTTTGTGAGTAATATTTTCTTTTGGACAAACCCCATGGTTTTGTATGCAGTTCATTTTTCAGGTCTTGTTTAAAATTTTAATTTTCAAACATTGTGCTCCACATATACCACATCACATATTGTTAAGGCCTGCTTTCAGTGCTTATGACTCATCTTCATCTTTTACACAATTAATTCTTCATGCATCTTTAAGTGGTTTAAGCTAATCCACAGCTTGTTAGAATGACTGGGTTGAAATGTCTGACAGCTGCACTTCTGATGAAGTTATTCTCTCTGCAGAAAGGAACTAAGTACCAAGATCAGTGTTTGCTATTACTCATAGAGAACTTTAGTTATAAATAAATGCTGTTAGAAAACAAATTCATCCTCTCCTATACACATTGTTTCACTGTCCCTGTCAGTCTTTCACCTTCAGCATAACGCTTTTTTTTTCCTTTCTGATGTGCTAATTTATAACTTGAGTTTGTTTATTCCTGGGATCTCCTGACATGTACTTTGTTTCTCTATACATAAAAGCTTATCCCTGCTCTGAAAGACCTCTTCTGTCCATATCATAATTACAAAATTCCTTTCTGTGCTCTCTACATCCCTTTTTCCATTTGTTGGAGGCAAATCCATTGCAGTAACAAGACTAAGAGTTACTTTTCGTCAGAGCTAAACAGCCATCTTTTTTCTTTGACTAATGCTAGTAAGAAACAATTTCCTTAAGTAGGGAATCACAGCTACTAGCTCTTAACTTCTTTCCATTATCCTTACATTACTTGTTTTCATATTTGCCATTTAATGTTTCCATTATTTTAACTACTCTGTATTGAGCTGTATGAGCTTCTGGATCAATTGTATTTTAAATCCTGAGGAGCGGACTGTATGAACTGGCAAGACAAGATACTTGGCTCATACCCTTAGGAGGGTAAAACAATCATGTTTATTTTAATTATTGCCAGGCACTTGTATGTAATAAGACTGCATCAACTTTGCCTCTCCTTTCAGTAGTTCTACTTAGGGCCTTTGAGAGTCATTGAAAAATATCTATGCAGCCATTCCCAAAGCTGCAATCCTTGCAATTTAAAAGAACAGACATTTGTGTACTATACTTCTTAATATGTTACCAAGCCCTTATTTAACACATTTTAACTTGTGAGCCT
The DNA here is from genome assembly GCF_030867095.1 of Alligator mississippiensis. Lineage (NCBI taxonomy): Eukaryota > Metazoa > Chordata > Crocodylia > Alligatoridae > Alligator > Alligator mississippiensis. The sequence goes on along the minus strand of NC_081824.1, from coordinate 217,170,902 downwards.
AAGTTGTTTTCAATTAGAAGGAAAAGATAGAATGATATATATTTTTTGAGTACTTGTTATGCTCTGGTAAATTTTACAAGATACAGATTTTTATCAGGCCCATTTTAGCATTATCCTAATCTGTTTTGTATTTTCTATCCTTTTTCTTTAGTTTTCATTTCTCCCTACCCCCCTTTCTTTTCTTACAGTATATTATGAGAGTCTTTAAGTGGATTTTTTTTTTTCTGTCCACACCACCCCTAAGGAAACTCCTATGCTATATTTTCTTCTCTGGCTCATACCCCCAACCCAAATCTCTTCCATGTTGTTCTTTAAATGTAATAAATGTATCTCCCTCACTCCACGAGTCATTGAACTCTCACTAATGGCTTGCTTGTTTTCATACCTGCCTGTATCTAGTCAGTATCTGAGTTTGGAGCCTTTCCTTGGTTTTTTTTTCTGGCTGCAATAAGGGATAATGTTGTTCTTTCCCTACCCAAAGTCTCCTGGTTGTCATGAGAACAAGTGGGAAGGTATTTTTTTTTTTTCTTTTCTCAGCCTCTGCTTCTGGGTGATCTCCTGTGGGGAATAGTGCTAATACATATTTCAAATGCTTCTACAGTCTTGTCAAGCATCATCAGAGTGAAATTAACAATTTCACTACTGCCTACAGTTTTAAATATCAGTATTGAAAACTGGCCACCTTAGGTCAGTTTAAAACAATAGCAGAATCTAAGAAGGCAGCAGTGCACTGGTTTGCCCTTGGCTTGTTTTTGAGGTATTTTTTCCATATCTGAAGGGGCAAGAATTACTTTTTTTTTTTTTTTTTTGTCAGAGCTTCTCTTTTAACCATCTTAATTGCCCAAGCATTTGTGCTTCTCAAGTTGTTCTCTGCCTTCCCTCATTTCCTTAAAAAATACAAAATAGCAAATCCCTTGCATGAAAATAGTAAATTTACCCTTTCTCTAGTATAACTACTCTCAAACTAGTACTGTATTATAAACTGTGGTTACTTTCAAAACAGGCATGTTATATGTAACTTCCTTATTTTTTGAGATAAAACCAATGCCAAGCCTTTTTTAATCAAGGCCCAATTCAGGGAAAATAAGATTTTCCTTGTGCAGGATGAACCATTAGTTGACCTAAGTGTGGAGATTTTGCTATTTATGAAGGTGTTGATGGGAAGCCAGGTCCTAGTTTCCTACTATCTAGCCCAAGAAGAACATTGCATATTGTTTGCAGAGATTTTCTTTGAGGAGGATAATGGGAGAGTATGTATTAGATTTGTCTTGGGGTCAGTTTTGAGAATGCTGTTTACCAACTCAGGCTGGATGCTTTCTTTTGACCTTCCCTTGTCTTCTTGCTGTGTTAGGCAGGCAGCAACTAATTTGCACTCTTGCTGCATCCTTGTTCTTATGGTTGTGCACTGGAGCAGAAATTTTGAACTGTCACTGCCTTTTTTTTTTTTATTTGGGGAAAAAAAATCTTGCCATCTGCCTTGGGAAGACCTGTTCCTCCCAAACTGACAAAGTTAAAGGGCAAAATTAGAAATGTTCTGAAAAAGCATCAGTTTTTGATATATTTTAATATATGAGCAAACTGATTTTCAGGATCTTTTATCTGAGAATTCATAAGCTAACTGATGACATTTCCAATATTCAAAACTAATTTTAACAAATTAGGCACTTCTTGCTAGTTTATCAATTACATTGAAAACTTGAGCTGCTTGTGTGCTGTGTTTTAAGAGTGAAATTTTCTTTTGGACCTTAACTGCATCAGAAATTTCCAGAAATATTAACTTTTTGGCCTGTTAGTGTGCACGTTGTAGTGCAAGTATTAAGATACATTGGTTTTCAGTTCAGCACTTTTCAACTTCTCTAAGATTATTTCAAATTGAAAATAAACCTAATCACTACTGTGAGTAGTAAATAAGTCCTTTGTGTCATTTTTTTGAGTTTTCCCTTGATTTTTAAGATTCCAAGTGAACAGAAAATAGTGCTTTTTATTCTATTGAAAAACCTCCATAGAGGATTTGTTCTAGCCATAAAATAGCAATACTTACTTTCTCAATCTGGAAACTGATGTAACCATAACTTTCACAGAAGCAAGAATTAAACCTTTGGAACCTTGGTGAAACTACTTTTGTAGTTCAGAGCCATTTGGGCAGTAAAACTGACACTAGCCTAGATTTGTGATATTGCTGTCTTGTGGAGAAAATATAAACAGCAGTAGAGATAGATACAAGAGAGATGAGTGGGAGAGCATGATCATGGAAAAAGATTATGAGGTAATAATAGAACATCCGCAGCATCTCAACCCAGGGATCTCTGGAGAGTTGAGATCGCTGTAACAGTCGGGAGATGGGCTTTAGTGCTTTTAATGCCAAAATTATATTTAAAAAAAAAAAAAAAGTTCTAAGAGGCCATGGCAAATGCCTTTGTATGAATTGCTGTACTATTTACTTTGTAGTGGAGAAAAATAGGATCGCTGATTATTTAAAGAAAAAAAGAGTGTGTGAAAGACTTAGATTAATTAATAAGACTTTTCTGCTTGGCCAGCAGTTTAGTCCTTTGGCAAGTAGGCAACTGGCAAAATCTTCAAGCCCTCTTTTTCCTTTTTTTTAACTTTACTTTCAGTTACGGCCTGTTGACAACTTTCCCCTTCCATAGTTGCTCATCCTCTTTCTGGATGAACAAGAAGATTGCTTACCCCTTTGGAACATATTAATTGCATAAATGTTGACAGATGTGATCCCCGAAGAGTTGATGGGTACAGCAAGTTAGATGAGGCATAAGAATAGACAATGCTTACCTGAAAGGGCTTCACTATAAAGGGATGAGAGGGGCAAGAATGGCTTCTACAATCGGAACATATCAGTGGCACAAAAGCCAGAAATAGATCCCATGTTATAATACTGCGTACCCTGCATTGAGTGCTCACTGCTCATTGAAACATGCTTCACAAACATTTTTCTTTGATCAGTAAGGGCAGCACCACCCAGTCCTGTCAGTGTGTCACATCTGTAATGTAGGGATGATGTTTCCAACTTAGCCCTCTGTAGACATTCATTTCCATGTCTAACACATGTTGATTTCTGCATAGTATTTCTATGATGCAGCCTTGCTACTCTATTTACATAACTAAAATCCCACCCAGGCTCACATCTCATGTCCTGATGACTATGTCCTCCTTATCTGTGATCTTAAGAAATGCAGGGTTGTCTAATTCATAATCAACCAGAATACTTCTGTAAAGGTCATTTTCCTGACTTGTCAACATTTTGGCTGTCACCCTTCCCCTCTTCTTCATCCCACTACCTCCCCTTTCTTCAATTGTGCTGGGTATAGGGTTGCTTTTTGCTTTTAAGGCCTTTATGGCCTAACCCAGCTGTCTCATTCACCTTTGAGATGGTCACTCCTGCCTCTTACCAGTCTGTGGTACTAGTTTCCTTTGACCACTTCTATACATTTTCAAACATGGGTTTTTTTTGTTTGGTTTCATTCCCTTCATCATGCTGAGGAGTTCTTCACAGGTATCTGTAGAGCCCCCAGATTAACCTCCTTCAAGACTCCCTTTAAATCGCTCCTTTTTTATGATGCATGCAAAAAACTTGATAGGTTGCAGGTGTATAGAGAATGCTAAGTGGCATCATGCTAAGTGGTACTGTTTCTTGTACTTTTGATCTGTCTGCATCAATTATCTTTTGTCTTATTGGCTAGGAACAGATGTTGCATTTGTCCCTGGACAAGTTGTGCCTTGTTTCTGAACAGAAATACCCCAGGATGGGTGTGTATGCACATCACCCTTATAATCAGAGTTTAGTTGGTGGTTGTGTGCTCTGTCACTTTTCTGCTATTGATTCAATAATACAATCCCAGGATAAGCACTTGGATGCACTTTGCAATGTACTGGGATAAACTGTAAGTCCATTTTATCCTGTAAACCTTTTTAGGATTTATCCTGGGAAACAGACATGGATGTTTGAACAGTTATACTTTGCTCTAGGATAAATAGTTTATCCTGGGACAGATCTGATTTTCTGTTTGTAGCCATTCTTTGTAAGCTCTTTGGTTCAGGGACTGTCAGTGTTTTGAAGTCTTCTTGGCTGCGTCCTCCTTAGTTTTGTTGGTCCACACTTTTCAGGTGTTGGACCAAAGAGACAGCAGTAGAAACCCAATTTTACATTTCATTATTAATTTTTTTTATTTGCAGAATATATCTAACATTTTGATTGGCTTCTCTGGAATCTGAAAAAAGGGAAGCTAATTTGATTCTTCAAGCTAGGAAATAATATTGCAAAGACTAAGCTTATCCCACAATATAAATTAAGTCTTGCCTTGTAATATAGGAGTGCAGGAAGCTATGTTCTTTTCCAGGCTTATGTCAAATTTCAAATGATGTTTAAAAAAGAAGACAGGTTCTAAAATGTCAAGTTTGTACACACAGCTTATACTGGAGAAGGAGTTCTAATGTCTTCCACTGTAAGGTTCAAATTCTGTGTCTGAACCAGGTACTTTTGACAGCTGCATTGGATTGTTCATATTCCTTAAGTTGACAAACTATTCAATTTTTCTCTTACGTGATGTTATTCTGAGCTTTCAGTTTTTGTCTCTTGGGGAAAACTCTGGATTTTATACAGCCAAAAATGTGCATACATAAATAATGTGACTTGATGATGCGCTTTCTCCCTAAGTTAGCTCTTTCCTCAACATAAGAATTCATTAGAATTTCTTATCCACAGACATGAAGGAAGAGGTTTACTTTTGAAACTGTAAGTTCCTACTGTTATCATGTAAAATATGCCACATCCTCCCACGCCTATCTGCTCTCAACAGAGGAGAGGAAAAAAATGTTATTTTTCAAGTGTTTGTACATGCATGCATTTTGCGGTTGGCATGTATTTGTCCATTTCAGCAGTAGACGTCTGTTCAGCCCTTCGAGTTAGGGTGGCACATGCCTCGTACTTTCAGCCAAGGGCAGGTTATCTCCAGCTTTCTTAGCCACTGTGGTACTATTATACCTGATCCAGGTCCCCACCCACCTTTTTCACTCCTATTTCAGGGCATTCCCTCACAAAATTGTAGCATCTCAGAGGTAGTAATCTTCAAAATCTCAGATCAGTAGAGGAGATCCTACTTCAATACAGAGAAAGGACTTTTAAAATTTACATTATTTTTCCTTTCTTAAGAGAGTGGTGCTGGGACCTCTGCAGGAGCTAACCTAATTGAGTACCTTCATCAAAAAGTTTAAGTTCAGGATGAGGTGATCTGTTCAGGAAATGTGACTCAGCATGTCAGACTTCACCTCTGGTTGCAGTTGATTGTAATCTGTATTGCGCAAACGGGTATCACTTGGATCTTCTGGCTGACATTCCTCCTGGAGTCCTGTCCTCTTAAGGAAGTAGATGCATCTTGTAAATGTGTCTAGAGGCTGGTGTCCTTTTTTCCCCTCTTACACTTTCACTGAAAACACTAGTAATGAATGCATCCCCTCTGGGCTGGGGAGTGTAGCTAGGTGAAGTGCAAACCCCAGCTCTATGGTAGAGTCATGAAATGGCTCTTCACGCACATCCTAGAGCCAGGAGCTGTTCTCTCTCTTACTGTACATGTTATGCTGGACAGGATGGCAATAGGGTTTCCTAGAGTAAACCAGGTGGACAGAAACTTTCACCCATTTAAGTGAGGAAGCAGTGTAGTTTTTGACTTTAATATTAGCTATGAAGTCAGTGCTGCAGTCAGAACTCAGTTAAAGATATTTTCCTGTTTTCATGTAGTTAAGAATTTCTGTGCCATATTTTCCAAACCCTATGAATTATCAGTATTCAGATGTTATTAAGAAATTAGAACCACAGTGGGCCAAGATAACATTAATTCTAGCATGGCCAACACAGTTTTGGTTTTTAGATCTTCCAAAACTTGTCTAGTCAACCTATCCCTAAGTATCCTTGATAGCAGGAAAGATTCTGTTAGTGGTATTGGTTTTCTGTATGGGTCTACCACCATCTACTTTCCTCATCTAAATTGGAATATGTACTGGAATTACAGAATTCAAGCCTGTTAATGACTCATTTTAAAGTACATCCTACTGGTATTTGCCACTTGCTTTCTTTTTTTTGTGAATATTGTTTTCTCTCACCTGTCAGAAGGACATTTTCTGAAATGCTTAATAAGAGTACGTCTGTAAGGATAACCATTTATGCTCTAAGACCTTAATTTAGTCCTAGCAAGCATTGTGGTACCATGCTTAGACTCTTGGCCCCTTCCCTTCTTTCTCACTTTTTAGCTAAAACAGCCAGTAGGTTTGTTGTCCCCTCTGGAACAGGAATGATGGTTCCAGCACTTGACACACGCACAAATCTCTGCTTCATTGTGGATCAAAAACATTTCCATCTTTGTCCCTAGCTCTTGTCTGCTCCCTACCAAATCTGCATCATACTTCAGACCCTGCATGCAAGGTTACCAAAGGAGAAAGGAACTCCTTTCTCCATAATCATAAGTTTAGTTCTCTCCTGAGGACTCTTAGGGAGGATATAGGTACTATTACCTTTGTTTTGTTTTGTGTTTTTCCCTGGATCATCCTCCCCCAATACCTTGCAAATTATTCCATTTGTATTTTGCATGCTTTCCTTGGTCTCATTCCCATAATGTCATGGACTAGAAAAAAATAACTCTTACAAAAGGCAAAGCTAATTAGTTTGCTTTTGTTGCAGGAAATTTCCTCAAAAAACATTTTATACCAGAGTGTGGTCAATTATGGCACAAAATATAACAAAGCTTATTTGCTCACATATTGTTTTTTGTTGCACATTAGCAAATTTGAAGGTTTGAGGGTGTTTTGGGCTTAAACCAGTTTAAAACAAGCTAGCCAATATTTCATTTCTATTGTTTGTTTGCTTTCATCCTGCATCCTTTATTCTTATACAAAGTGGTTTGCAGGTTCAAGAATTTTAGTTGTTGCATGATAGTCTACAATATCTGGGTTGGTTTGCCTGTTTACATTTTTAGGAGGATTTTAATATGAGCATGACTTTCCAATTGGTGATTTCTAGTCCTTTCACTATAAAACAATTTTAAAATAATTAAGTGTAGAACACCACTAGATACTTATAAAGCAGTATTCTAGAGGTGCTGATACTGATGGCTGATTGAGCCATATCAGCCAATCCAATTGCTGAGGTACAGCCTGGCAGCTTGGAGAGTAGCATCTGGCTGGTAAGTGTGTTGGTGGAGAAGGCGTGTGGGGGAGGAGGTGTGCTGATCGAGGCTCCTGTGGTGGGAGAGGGAGTGGGGCTAGGGCAGGGTGCAGGATGGAGGTTAACGACTCGTGGGGGGGATCCCACTGCTGTGTGAACCCCCAGGGGAGTCATGGGGGATGTGTGCTCCCTGGATCTGTGTGGGGCAAGGGCGAGCTGCAGGGGAAGGGTAGGAGGCTCCTGGTCCTGGGCATGACCTAAAACTGCACCCTGCCAGGAGTGGGTGGCCTGGTGGGGCTCTCAGTGGCACGGGAGCCCCCAGGAAATGCCAGGCCAGCTACCACCCTGGTGAAAGGTGGGTCAGGGCGCCTTAACCCCCACGACCGAGTGGGTTACCCCTTTGTTGGAGGGTCGGGAAGGTGGACCACATGACGAAAGAGTAAGGGCCATGGACTCAGGCCTGTTTGAACTTCGCCTGACTGGCCATTGCTGGGGCCAGGACCAGAAGGGTCGAGGGTCCGGGGGCCCACCGCGAGGGATGCCCGGAGCTGAGGGCCTGGTGTTCCAACTGGCCTGGAGGTGGGCCAGGGCTAGAGAGCTGAAGGTCCCAGTGGGGGGATCACACCCAAAGGAGAATCAGTTCAGGGAGCTATGGTGCCCAGCATGAAGACAGAAGAGACAGCCTAAAGGGAAGGAATCCAGGTGGGGTTCAACAGCAGGATTCTGGGACCCAGTGTGGGGACTGGTGACTATGAGAACTATAGATGCCATCTGCGAGGCTTGGGCTGCAGTGTAGGAGAGCAGTGGAGCCACAGATAGTGCCCCCTGGCATCAGGGCAGGAAATGGGCAGCCTCCCACATAATTAACATTATTAATTAATTATACCATCAAGGCATGGCGGGTGAGAAGGTGGGCTGTTAGCCCAGGAACAGGTGGGCGGGCCACGGTTAGATCAGCCCGAAGCAGGCCCCCTGTTACAGCCGATGATGTTTATTGGTGCTGATATGATATGGACTGATGTATTAGTATACCTCTACAATATCCCTTTTGGTAATTGGCTGTGAATTAGGACTTTAATTGACACTGATTGTCTTGTTTGTGCTGTGTTTGATTCCTTTCGGGTTTATGGCTATTCAGGAATTTGAATGGGAGCAGCTGCTTTGAGGTTCATTTGGAGTTGCTTAGAATATTTGACCCAAAGCTTTCATAGGCTTATTAGAACCTTGTGGTTATGTGCAATTCAGCAGGGGCAGGTGTGTGACAGCCTGCACCATCCCTGAGTGCCACTTCTGATTCCTTTCCCTGTCTGATCTGCTGCTCTTTTTTTCTGTTCCTATTCTACTCTCCCTGCCTGATCTCCTGCTTTATTTGCTGCTTCCTGCCCTGTCTGCTACTGTTACCTGTTCCCTCTCTGATGGGTAATATGCCACATACAGAGGTTACCTGTGCCACTTGTGGCACTCGTGCTGCAATTGGGCCAGCCCTGCTCTAATCTGTATAAGGTCAGCTGTTGTTCTGTCTGGTGGTGCTGTTATAAACTGAACTGAAGTGGAGTTCTGAAGTGACACAGGTCTCTCATACAGAACTTTTGTTTTCCATTATTTTCAATGGAGGAAACCTTTTGGTTGCTTGCTCATCAATGGTGAGCTATGCTGTGGGGGTAAATGGAACTTGTGAATCCTTTTCAGGAAGACAAGAGCTCTTTGCTCTTAAAGAGGTAAGTTAAAGCATGAATTTCTGTCAAGCTACTGCCTTGTATAGCACTGCTTTCTGGATTAATGTAAAGAAACTGGTTATGCATTACTTCTGCAGTACAAAGTATTGGTACTATGTGTAGACTAAGGGTGAATAAGTAGCCTTGGAAGTAGTTCAGAAAGCTACCCAGAACTTCTTCAGTTGGTTGCTAAACTAAGCAGGCATATATATATTAGATATCACTTCTCTAGCACTCTTCAACCAGGGATTTAATAGAATTACCTACTTTACATGACATTTCAATATTCCTATAACTTTCTTACACCTTTATCATGGTTTCCTCCATTTCTGAAGGTCTGGGGGTTCAGTAACAAGGGCTATCTGTAAGAAAGCTACAGTTCCTACTTTTTCTACTTTGGGATTTCCCTATGGTAGCCTAGAATATCTACTTTACACAGATGGCCCAACACCACTCAGCCTTCACTTTGGAGGAGACCCCCCCAAGTAGTCTACGATTTAAATAGTGCAGCAGAAGCTGCTGGTCAGGTGCCAGCCAGAGGGACATGTGGATTCAGCTTTAAATTGGCTGCCAAAGCATGAGCACAGATATGACTGGATTATTGATAGTGACTAGTGAAAGGACTGGAGAATTTTGTCCATTATTTTAGGATGGGAAGAGCCCTAAAGTGGGTCTAGAGCAGTGGTTCCTACCCCATGGCTAATGAGCAAGATGTCAAGGCTCCAGTGAGGTTCCAATGTTGATCATAGTCACAAGAAATCTTACTTTTCACAGACATGTATTTCTTCAGGTTGATAAATTTGACAGGAGATCAGACATTGCATCATGCTGCTTGCTCAGTATTGTTACACATGGGCCAGTGCAGGTTACGGACCACAGATTTAGAGTTTAGTAAGTATCTTAAGTTCAAATGTTGATCAGAGCCACTACCTATTTTGGCACTTTATAGTCTAATAGACGCATTATAGCTAATAATCTAATGGAAGAAACAGCTTTCTTCTGTGATGTGTATTAAATCAGCTGTAAACAAATTTGAGAATACTTGCAGAGCAGCAATGCCAGAGCAGTTTTAACTTGAGGTCTTCTCTACATGTGCAGGTAAAGGGCATAATGGCATCTAATGTGTGATCCACACAAGTTGTGCTTCCTGCCATGCCACATATTAGATCTCATTGTGCCTCATCACTGGTTCAGAAAGAGCCAGGGATCATGACCCAGAGCTTCCCCTACATTGGCTATTGTGGCTGTGAGCCCTGCAGTTGACAGGGCTCTCCATGAGGACAGTGTTCCCTGTGCTGCCCCTGCTGTGAACCCTGCATCTAATGTTGACTATGCGGTTTATAGCAAGGGCAGTGCTTGGGAATGCTGCTGCTGTAGCAAGCCACAGTAGAGGCTATAGTAAGAACGCTGCCACTGCTATGAACCCTGTAGCTGATGAGGCTCATAGCATTAGAGCACGTCTGATGCTGCCTCTACTGTGAGCCCTGCACATTAGGAAGCTTGCAGGGGGGGGCAGCATTCTCCATGTTGCAAGTCTTGCATTTGACAAGACTCACAGCAGGGGCAGTTGGTGGGGCTCCCAGCCACAGGGGAGCACTTGGCTACATGCTTAACTAATGGTGTGATCAGAACAAGCTATAAAATTGTTACATGCTTTTTGTGGAATAAACTTGTAGTTAATTGCTTGTTTTATCATGCCATTAATTGGTTGAAAGTGTAGCCGGGTCACAATTTAAAGTGCGATTACCTGGTTAATCTTGCCTTAAGTATAAAATGTAGAGGGGACCTGACTTTATTTTGAGTATAATCCTAAACCCTTTACCTTGATTCATTGTCTCTGATGTCTGCAGTTTCCCTGCTTTGTTCAAGAGGTATTAATCTTCATTTGAACTGAAGGTCACTGGGTATTTCTTTTACAGAGACCTCATGATCAACGAACTTTGGCTACTCCAAAGATGGGAGTGCTTTTAAAACTGAAATCTGTTCTTCCTAAGGATCCATTAAAAAGCAGGGTTTTTTTCCTCTCTCTCTTTTGAGTGCTGCTTCTCTATACAAAATATTTTATAAACTTCCTTTTTTGCTGCTGCTGCTGCTTTTCAGCACCAAAAACTGAGATTCATGTCGTCTTGGTGGGAAAATTTTGAAAGGAAGTGGTATGACCCCCCCACCTCCCCTCCAAAAAAACAAAACAAAACAAAAAACCCCAAGAAAAAAGTGACTATGCAGTGCTGTCAACAGCAAAATTGTATTGTAGCCCAGTGCTTTCCAAACTTGGTTGTAGACCTGCAGTGGCCCAGGAAATCGTTTAAGTGCTCTGTGGATCATACTTTTCCACTTAAAACTTGATTGACAGGGTGCATGGTGGTTTGCAAAAAAAATTTGAAGGCTGCTAGTAGTCTCATTGGCCCAGAAAATTTAGGAACCAGTTTTTTAGCCCATTCCATCCACTCTTGTTGCCAAGCTAGTTGGCAGCTTTGAAGTTGGATTATAGGAAAAAGCTGTTCAAGGAATGAAAAGACAGTTTAACAACTTAGAGTAGGATATACTCAGCAGAAGCGCAAAGAAAATTAAACTTGAGAATGCTGAAAGTGTTACTATGGCAACTGGGAAAAGGCCGAATCTTTACCAGCTCTGTGAATATGTATTACAATCTAGTTTTATATCTTTTTTTCTACCCTAGATTGTTTGTTATATGAAGTCTTGGGGTAGGAGGTGGGGGGATTTTGGCAGCTGAAGATAGTCTGTTTTAGATGGTTTTTCCATTTTGGTACAGTCACAGCAAGAGATTTCGGGAAGATCCTGGAATGTTTCTTCCTCTTGACAGTTTTGGCTGGCCTGAGAGCAACTAGGACTTCCCTCAGTGTCCTAAGCTTGTAGCAGCTACTTTAGGTCAAGGGTGGGCAATTCTTTCTGTTGGACAGCTGCTTGGTGAGCGGAAGTCCCCTGCCCTCATCCCCAGAAGTATTCTTTTTGCGGGGGGGATGGGGGGGGGTGCCAGCTTGGAACTGGAAAAAAACCAAACAAATCATATGCTAAAATTCAAACGTCTATTATATTGTATTTTAATTTTACTTCAGAAAGAAATTTTGCCCTGATTTATGTGCATTTGCGTAGTCTGTGTATATAGAGGTGATTGCATAATAGCTCAAAAATAGGTTTTTTTGTTGTTTTTTTTTTTTTTTTTTTTACTCGTGTATATTGCATGTGGGGCTTGTGTGAGGGTGAAGGGTATGTTGGGGGGGTGGCTGTGTGTATATACTGGGGTGTGTGTGAAGGAGGGGAGGTATAGGGGCTACCCCATGGCGCACAGTCCCTGCTGCCAGCAGCAACAGGGGATGGATCCGTGGGGTGCTTGTGGCCCACACAGTTGCAGCTGCCTGGTGGCGCGTGGCTCTGGATGGTTCCAGGAATTGCATGTGGTAGCAAGGAGTAGAGCCAGGCCATCCCACCTCTATCATGTAGGGCTGACATGCAGCTCCTGGTACTCTGTGCCAGTCGGGAGAAGCCCCATGCAATGGAGCCAGTTGCCTTCCCCACTCTGCCTCCACATGCAGGTCCCGGGACTCCACTGGGAATTAGGGGGTGCAGCTCCTTGCTATTTTTGGTCATGTCCTGGGACCTGCATGTGACAGCAGGGAGTAGAGTCAGGTAGCTGGCTTCCCCCCTGGTGGCGTGCGAATGCTGGGAGCTGCACATGAGCCCCACACAATAGAGGCTGGTTGGCCTGGCTCTGCTCCTTGTCACCATATGCAGCTTCCAGAACTGGCTGGAGCCATGTAGTGCCGGGTGGCTGTACCTGCATGGGGGCACTTGCACCTTGAGGGCCTACTGCTGGTGCCTGGGGCTGTGTGCTGGGGGGCGGGGGTCCTTACCACCCCCATCCTCCCTCGCACCCCACACACCCACTTCTTGCCCACCTGAGCTCTGTTCTCCCACTGCCCCTCTGGGCACAGGCTCTGTGCCCCTGCCAGCCCCAGTCGCACGATCTGCACTCTTGTCCAGTTGCAGCTTCCCTACCCAGAGCCAGTGCTGCAGCAGGGAAATGAGGAAAAGCTGCTGGATGCTGGAGAAGCCAAACAGGTCCCTTGGTGGCTGCAGCAGTGGTCCCACCCAGAAGCTGTGCACGCTGTCCGGGGCCAAGGCCCTCCTGAGTGTGAGTGTGGGAGCAAAGTGTGTGGGCTAGGTGGGGTACAATTAATTGTTTGGTGCTCGTGAGCTGGATCTGGCCCGCAGGCCATATTTTGCCTACCCATGATTCAAGTCTTTCTGGACTTTAAGAAGGCCTTTGACACTGTCTCTCACCCCATTCTCATTAATAAACTGAACGACTGTGGCATTGATGCCTGCACGGTTGGATGGGTCAAACATTGAATGATGGGGCACACCCAGAGAGTGGTGGTGGACAGGTCATACTCTACATGGCGGGATGTGAACAGTGGGGTCCCCCAGGGCTCGGTCCTGGGGCCTACCCTGTTCAACATCTTCATCAGCGACTTGGACGAGGGGGTGGAAAACACGTTGTCCAAGTTTGCCAATGACACCAAGATGTGGGGAGAGGTAGGCACGGTCGAAGGGGGAGAGAGGCTGCAATTAGACCTAGACAGACTACAGAAGTGGGCGGATGGTAATAGGATGGGCTTCAATGTAGATAAATGCAGGGTGCTGCACCTGAAGAGAAGGAATCCACAGCATGCATACAAGCTGGGGAGCTCCCCCCTTGGGAGCACAGAGGTGGAGAGGGATCTTGGAGTCATTATTGACTCCAAGATGAACATGAGCCGCCAATGCCAGACAGCAGTCAGCAAAGCCAACTGCACCTTGTTGTGCATCCAAAGATGCATCTCAAGCCGGTCCAGAGAGGTGATACTCCCCCTCTATGCAACATTGGTCTGGCCTCAATTGGAGTACTCTGTCCAGTTCTGGGCACTGCACTTTAAGAAGGATGTGGCCTGCTTTGAGAGGGCCACCTGCTTGGTTGGAGGGCAACAGGGCAGGCCCTGTGAGGAGAGGCTGAACCTGTTCAGCCTCAGCAAGCGGAGGCTGAGCGGGGATTTGGTGGCTGCCTACAAACTCATTAGGGGAGATCAGCAGCAAATAGGAAGGGTCCTATTCCCCCCCAGCAGCACCTGGGGTGATGAGGAACACTGCTGGAGAAGAGGTTTAGGTTGGAGATTAGGAGACACTGTTTCATTGTCAGAGTAGCTAGGATCTGGAACCAACTCCCTGGGGAAGTGGTCCTCGCTCCTACCTTGGGTAAATTCAAAAAGAGGTTGGATGAACACCTGTCTGGGGTCATGTGATTCCCAGCATGTTCTCCAACCAGTGGTGGGGGGGTTAGACTAGATGATCTATTCAGGTCCTTTCTGACCCCAAACTACTATGAAGTCATTACTTGTAATGTTTTGCATCACTCGCTAGACCAGTGCTTCCCAAATTTCTCCTCAGTGTATCCCATTATAGCTCTACTTCCTCAGCATGGCCACTCCCAACTCGCAACCCCACAACCCATCTGCTCATGTTGTCAACCCATTTGGGGTCATGATCTACAGTTTAGGAACTGCTTGTCAGGACCATTGCTATTCTGTTCTCCATTTTGTCTCATCCTTTCTTTTATGAACCAGCATCATTGTTGTTTTCACTCTTCTCTGTGTTCTTCCCTCTGCATTTCCTGTTCTGAAGGCATAAATTGTAACCCCCTCTTCTTCCATTCCATTCCATCTAACCAGGGGTATCAAACTCATTCAGCCCCACAGACCAGGCAAGGGGCATGAGTCTGGTCCATGGGCCACGTTGGGCCCATGCATGGGCACCATGTACAGCACATGCTCCAAACTGGCCTCGTGTGCTGCATATGCACATTGTGACTCCGACACTACATGCAGCATGAACTAGCTGCAGCCATGCATGCTGCATGTGGGGCTGGTCTGCAGTGCATGGTGCCTGCAGCATCCAGGAGTGGTCTGTGGGCCTGCCCTGAACTAGCCTCAGATCCAGTTTGCAGAGTGGCTCCAGTATGCACCCCAGACCGGTCCCACACTTTGCTTTTGGCATGCTTCCCAGACTGGCACCACACACTGTATTTGGTATGCAAGGCCAGGGCTGGCATATGCTGCGTGCAGTGTATATGGGGCCTGTTCATCACCACAGGCCAGATGATAGGGCTCCATGGGCTGGATCTGGCCTTCAGGTTGGATCTTAGACACCTCAGTTTTCTGCTAAACTGATCAGTAGTTTGTTAATATTGATGCTGAAGTGTAACACAGCTTCAGAGTTAACATTCCAGGAAGATAAATATGGAGCGTGACAGTTTAGTCCTCAGTATTTTTAGATGTTCTGCAGACTTGGGTAGATACTGCATGTTGTGAATTCACATTTGTGCAGTTTGCAACTGCAACAGCTAAAAACTTTTTAAAACAAAATCAGAACTGTGGATCTGGAGAATTTGAGGCCATGTCTATTCTATGCCAAGCAGAGATTACTGAGCTACCTCTACACACATTTTCAAACCACATATGGGAGCAGTATAATTACTTCAATGTAGTGCTGCACCCTAGCTAATTAGTTCTGTGGAGGAGAGAGGCTGGGTATAGTCCTATAATAATGCAGTGGTACTTCTGATTCTAAAGATAGTGCAGGCAGATGCGAGACTGCACAGAGCTGCCTGTTGCTACATATACTCTGGTGTGCAAGTTAGTGCATTGACACTTGGCATGGGGTATCTGCAAAGCACTACCCTGTGCCATTAGACATGCCCTTAATGTCACGTGACACTCATTAACACATCTTGCAAGCTGGATCCAACCCATGAACCATGTGCTTGCCATCCTTAAAATCTTGGTTTCAGAGTTAAAGAAGGGAAACATTTTTAGAACATAAATTTGATGAGAAAAGGTTCAGAATTTGGCAAGGGACTTGAATATTTCAAGTGAGAAAAATAATGGAAGGACATGCATGTTGTAGACCAGAGAAGGCGGGGTTGCTATGCGAAGAAAATGGTAGTGGATGCTAGAGTTTCTTTCATTCACTGTAGCTGAAGATGTATCGTGTCAGGCAATTAAGTTTCCATTAAATCCTACCTCCAAATTCCTGAAGAATTCCATCTATGGAAGGGTTTAGTTAAGTGACTTTCCTTACTAGCCTGAAGGACCTAAGCCAGTAACTTCAGTAGAATTTAAGTTTTTTGTTGTTTTTTTTTTTTTTTAAAAAAAACAAGTTTGCAGCCATTACTATAGTTGCAAATGTAATCTTCCAAATGTGAATTGTATTTAAGATAATGCAATATGGTATAGTACGTGTAGGGTATTTTTTGAGGGGGGTTTAATTCTGTTTCTTCAGACTGTACAGCCAGCTCATATACATGACTCTGTACAGCTTTGTTGAGTAGCAGCAGACCAAAACCAACAAAACTGCTACTTAGGTCCTTGTGGTCAATAGTGAAACTGCCATTTTTAGTCTTATGCAGTTTCAGCTGCTTTGGGAAAATGAAAAGCAATGGTGTTAGTGTACATTGGATTTATTCACAGTGTAAACTAGTCCAAGCCACACTTTTTTTTTTTCCATTCATATTTTAGAAGAATCAAATACCTAGCATAAGCTACTGATGGAAACCAGGTAGTAAATGGCATGAAGTGAGGGTAGGAAAGGAGAATCCAAAAACAAAGACTGGAGAAGAGATGAAATCATGATGATCCATAGCAGATGAAAGATTTGATTGGAGGAGAAGGACCAAGTTCTTTACCTTCTCAGAAGCTGGAGTGGAAAAAAACTCTATTTATCTGAAGACATCTAGCCAGAAATTGATACCAAAGATGAAGTCCATTTACACAGATTAAAAAAAATCCACAGCAACCACGCACACAGTGTTGGCAGTGAAAGGGTGACTGGGCTTACTGTAAGAGCATTGGTTCTGGGCCTTGTTGGTAAACAGATCTAGTTTAAATCCACCTTCCCACAAAAACAAAACAAAAAGCCTGTTTCTTTTCATATTTTTATTTCTGACAGACCGGTACTGTCTCAAGCCATGTCTTGTGTAGTAGTTTTATAATGTATTCTCTTGAGTCAAATTCTTGTGTATGTAACAAGAGGGTTGTAGCCAATCGCAATCTAAATTCCCTTGTGGTTTTGGAAAGACTTTAAGCAAGTGTGTTTAGTTTTCTGTTTAAATTCTGTCATGTGGAGGCTTGGAACTAACTCCAAGGTAGGGTTGTGATGCATGACACATTGGGTTTATTCACAGTGTAAACTAGTCCAAGTCACACACTTTTTTTCATTCATATTTTACAAGAATCAAATACCCAGTATAAGCTACTGATGGAAACAAGATAATAAATGGCGTAAAGACTTTAGAAATAACCATGGCAAGTGCAACATAGCAAAGTATAGGAAGAACAGCTGTAATTAGCCTTAGTTTGAGAGGCTCTGCTTCTGGCTTCTTTACATAACTCTTCTATCCCCCAAAAGCTGTTTAATCTCTCTTTGCTTTAACTCATAAGGCTAGGGCAAGGTTAAACTCAATGACATCAGTATATATCAAAGTATTGTAGAAATTATTCCACTAATATTAAAACCAAAGGACTGGGAGGAGCTTGTTAGGCCAGTCTCCTCCATTAGCATTGCATCCAGGGAATGGTAGGGGAGGGGGAAATGGACATGGCAGCTTGCGTGCTTTGCCTTCCTCAAGTTACAGAAACTCTCACTGAAAATAACAAAGTCCACTTAAGGTTTATGTCTAATACTAAATCTTGTATCTTGCATATTCCAAAAATTTGGTGTTGCCTGCTGTCAGATATTGTTTAATGCTCCTCCCCCCTCCTTTTTGGAGTCCCATGATTTGGTGAGAATCTCAGCATTTAAGTAAGATTTAACCCCACTAGTTGCATAGACAAGGCTGTCAGGCGAACTGAATATTCTTTTAAAAAGCTCAGTAACCGGAACACACACAAGCTAGAGAGGGTGAGGGAGAAGGGTGGGGCAAGGAGGAAGGAGAGGCAGCAGAGAGGAGTATTTGGAGTTTGGCAATACCAAAAGTATTAAATTGTGATTTCCTGTGTTTAACTGCACATAAGCAATCCTGTTCACTACATGCCCAATACATATCCTGTATACCGTAACCTCTACAAACATATTGATGTTCTATACAGGTTTCCCTCACTTGATGCAGGTCCTGTATGTGCGAATTCGCTCTCATGTGATGATTCTTTTTATACCAGTAATTTGTTATATGCGAGGTAAATTCACTCTTATGCGATCGGTGTGGTGGAAGCCTGCAGTCAGCTGTTTTGTTTGGTGCATTGTGGGAATGACGCACACCAAAATATAATTTCCTGTGTGGATCTGTTCTGCTCACTCATCTGCGACGTGTTTCTGTAGTTGCCCTCCCCACTATAATCATGCCCTGTGCTTATGTGCACTGTCTGCTGTTGGTGAGTACCAACATTGTCTTGTAGAAATGGGTCTGAGGGTCAGTACAGTTGAGGTCTTGGAACGTATCCCTATTTGTTACATTGTAAAGTGGGTTCCCTTTATGCGAATATGAGGTATGCGCCATTTTCCAGGAATGCATGTACAGCATAAAGCAAGGGAAACCTGTATATCTTTCATATAGTTTTTATTTAAAATAATTTCTCTGCTGAACAGTTTGTAGATGTTTGAAACTGTTGGCCAGATTTAGCCAAACGTAGCAAAATAACTGCATGCTATTTCTGGATAGGGTGGACAGAAGGGTTGCTTAAAGGTTTTTGATTTTCTTTTCATAGTCTTTTAAGTACAGATGTTGTCACATCTGTGCCAAATCCACTGTGTAACTTCTAGACCAAGAGTTGGCAACCTGCAAGTCACATCTGGCCAGTGGAGCCATTTTATCCAGCTTTTAGAGCCAAGGAGCTTCTCTTGCAGTTTGGTAGTGGCATAGTTTTTGTAAGGGTCTTTGCCTGCATGGCAGCTGGGTAAAGAAACAGTGACAATGACACTGTAGGAGGAAGTGGTAGCTGGAGTAACATGAGTTGTGTTGGAAGTGACCTGCAGCTGCCAGAGCTAAGCTGTATTAAAGCAGTCCTCTCCCATCCAGAACTTTGACTTTGCTCTGATGTCTACTTGGTGTCCAGTTTTTTGGCCCCTCTGTGAACCCTATCATGTGTGCAGAATCAAGACCTTGGATCTGGCACCATGCTGGTTTAGACTGGCAGCCCTGAACTCAGTCCCACCTGCAAGGTCATGTCATCTGTCCTGCAGTGCTTCATAATTTTTGGCAGCAGGGGAGCCATGGCAGCCATCGTTCCCCTGTTGCCAGATTTTTAGACTATGGGAAGCCTTGCTTCACAGTTAGGACGACATTGCTCTACAGGTCACTTTTTTTTTTTTTTAAATTTGTCTCTTGCATAATGGCTTGTTCCAGTCCCAAGTGCTCCCTCAAGCCGCATGCATACTTGGGCAAATTTCAGAGACTGAGACTTGCACTCCATCAATTGGGAATAAATTAGTAAGGGTCATCTGCTGATGGAAAAAGAAACAGGTAAACAGTAATGGAAGTCGGTAAGTATTTGGACAGTGCTAGTCTAATCCAACATATATTTAATTACATGCATCTAATTAACTTTTTTCAATCTGGATATATATAAAAATAGAAGTTCTGTAACACTTCTTTGGTTTTATGTTAAAAATTGGTGAAATCATTATTCACACGTATCAGTCTGAGACCTGGCTTTAGCATTTTAGTGCTTAATAGGGAATATTTGGTAATGCTTTCTTTTGTCTATCTGCAGAGAAGTAGCATGTACCAGTTTTTGAAAACATTCTGCCACTGCTCATCTATACAAGTCCTATTATACCAGCTCAGTGCAGGTTTTGTTGTACAGCAGAATATTTATTCAAGTTACTGTAACCAACTTTATTTCTGGAAATGGAGAAATCATGTTCCAGCAAAGGTTGCCAAACAGATCTTGGCGTGGTAAATCAAAATTGGCAACATATAGGATAATGGAGATCATCCATTGCCAAGGAAAATTCAATGCAATATAACCACCCCCCCCCCCCCAAAAAAAAACCAAAACAAAACCAAAAACAAACCAACAACTCTGCCATGGTCATGCAAGACAATTGGGATTCTGAAAGATTCTTGGATCAGCTACCATTTTGTGAAGATTATTGCACCAGCCTGGCATTTAGCTGTCTTCAGAGTTGAAAGCTTTTTGTGGTAACTGCAATACATGGAAGATAGGATCAGAGAAGAGAAAAGAGGACCATGATTGTGTAGGTAATTTGTTTAATCTTCATTTTGATGCTATGGAGAGGAAAAGCAGTAGGGAGAGAGAAGAAGCATTCTGCATGGAATGTTTCATGCTTGTTCATAGCACTTCTGAGAGTAGCTCATTGGTAAAATTCGTTGTTAATGTTGGGCTACTAGTCTTCGCTGTCCTTTAGATTCTTGGGACTGGCCTTGTTATGCAGGGAATAATGATGGATGATATTGAAGGCCCTTTCCAGAAGCCTAACAGTTGCATTTATCTGGAACTGGAGCCCTGAAATATTTAAATATTTAAATATTGCAAGACCTTTTAGTTCTATTTCCAAAACTGACCTTTTTAGATTTGATGCACTGAAGTTGCTAGCAACATTTATGATTTTTGACAGAAGTATAAGGTGTGAGGGCACCTGCAGGAAGTACTATATTCAGTGGCACAGTTGATACACCACAGATGCAAATACACAGACATCAATAATGCAGTTCATTTTCATGGCAAACTTCACTATGTGGAAGTAGCTGTTAGTTTAAGCCCAAGTCCATTTACCACTTGATTAGGAGGCAAAAATGAACTCCTCTTAACCTTGGTTCTCTTTAAACTGCAACAGAGACCATTCTGAGTCTTGGACACCTGCTCTCTAGTTCAGTAGGGCCCAGCCTTTTTGGTCGGTGCGCCACAAATTAGCTCTGCACCCTCCCTGAGTTCCACTTGGATCCCTTTCTTCTGCTGCTCTGCTTCCTGCCCTATCTGCCACTGTTCTGCCTGTTCCCTCTTACAGACCACACACAAGCTATTTTTGGCGCACATGCCACAGGTTGCCTACCCCTACTCTAATTCATGCCCTAAACTAGGGCTATCCAGCTTCTGAGTCCCCAGGGGGTATAGGCCCCCTAGGCCACATGCCGTACTGCACCATGTAGGTATCCTCCCACTACCATTGCAACCATACTAACCAACACCTCCACCCTAGCTGCACTGTGTGGTACCCCTGGGACTGCACTCCATTGAGTCTCTGGGTGTGCCCCCTCCCCTCTCCCCCAAAAGCCTCCTAGCCATGGGCTTCCTTGGCCCTGTAGGCTGTGCTGTCCCCAGATCAGGGGCAGGAAGTAGAAGCTGAAGAAGGAAATCTCACTTGGCCCAGGAGCCTCATTGCTGCAGGTTAACTCGTCAGGGGCTGCCAATTGGACAGCCCTACCCTAAACTAATTTTAAAAGCTCTCATCACTAGATTTTCATTCCTCTGGCTCATCCAGCTTTAGAGATGCACAGCTGTCTTAAATATAAGCTATTTGAAACCGCATTTGGGAAACATGGAGGTTTGGGATTAAATTATCTAGATTTGCCTGCCTTAAAAGGCTTTACAGTCACAGTACTTTTTAAAATAAAGTATTTAGAAAAGTAGAAAGCTGGTTAAAAACACAATTTACTTTTCCTTCAGACTTCTGAATAGTCTAAGGAAATGTGGTGGTGTGCATGTTGCAGTAAAATGATGTGCAATAAAGTATAATTAGAAAATCTTTGACAGATGTGTCCACTACACATAGCATGTTATTGTGCCTCTTTAGGAAGAGTTTAGGCAAGTTTGTAAGCATCTGTTGCTTTTCTTCATTGCACCTTCAGCTGAGAATTTTTATAAATGTTTTTGCAAGTAACAAATTCTCTTTGCTTATTTGTCCACAGATCTTCATCTTGTGAAGCAAGAGGAATCCTTTGACAAATTAAATTGCCTGTGGCTCATCTGCTTTGGGGCAACATATACTACATTGTTTAAAGAATGTTTGTTGGCCCACAGTCTCTAAATAACCAACTGGGAAAGGTGGAAATTGAGTGGCAAATCTTTGAAGATAACATGCAGGAAAAGAAGAATAGGTTGGGTGATAGAATGTCCTTCACAGCGACAGCTGCAGAAGGGCGAATGCAGAAAGAACACCAAATGAAATAAATTATTCTCAAGACTATTTTAATACTGATTCTCAGATTCCTAGCTCACTAGAACTATTTTACAAGGTGGACTCTTATCTCTTCTGTCCATTTCACTTTATATATTCCTTGTATGCTTTAACTGAGCAAGACCACACACTCACAATATTCACTGCTAGGAATTGTCCACATAATACACATAAGAGCTTTGTGTTCTTTTTAAAGCTGGAATTTGCTGGGTTTGTAGTGTGTTTTGCTATAACAATACTTCTCACAAAAGTTCATGCTTTTGAACTCTGGCAGTTAGGCAGGTGTGTGTTTACTGTGGGGGAAAAGTGGCACCTGTAAAAATGATGAGCTGTGTTAATTCTCAGTCTGGACATAACCCAGTTAGAAACATTTTGTGCAATACAAAGAAAACACCAGTTAATTTTAAGTCAAGTCTTCTTTCATACTGCTTTTAGGGCACTCTAACCAGGGTCCCTTGTACTTTATGGTGGGTTAGATTCAATGAAGGGAAAGGTCTTCTCTTTTACGTAGCACTGTGCTACAAGAGAGATGGCATGTATATGTAGATCTGTCTGATGTAAGTAACATGCTTGACATATTTTCTGTCATTTGACAGATCTAAATTATTCTTAAGCACCTAGTTTTGGATTACAGTACACCCAATTAGTAAACAAAGTGGGAGAAGCTCTAACTGCCTGAGTACTAGATGGTATGTGAGAATGTGGGTGAAATTCAGGCCTCTTCCTCTTGGCTTGAGTTGATCTTAAAACAACAGTGATATGACCTAATCACTTGCTGATGTGTTATAAATTGGTGATGGACAGGTGTCCTCATCACATTATATGCCATACACTGGCAACGTTGGCAAAAAGCCAGGAATAGAGAGACTTTGAGGATACCATAAACAGCTGACAAAGTTGACTTTTCTTAAAAACAAAATACTCTATAAAGCAAAATGTGCAACTGACTTACTTTTTGTGGAAATGCTTTTCAAATCCCAAAAGTTTTTTGGACTTTAATTTGGTGTTGGGGGAATGGAGCACCCTAGAGAACTTGAAAGGAGTCCTAGGGTGGGGGTTCTTAAATGTCGAGTGAAGTATTACACTAATGGTATTTTTTTTTTTAGCTGCAGTAAAATGGTATTTCTGTTCAGTGTATATTAAAATGTGTTTTCTTGAGGGTGGTATTCAGTAGTCCAAAAATAATGCACATGTACTGCCAAGTTAAAAATGAATTATAATGCACTAGATCAGAGGTCAGAGATGTATCCTCTGGCATCTCTAAACCATTGATGATGGATGCCAAGGAGGGAAATGAACAAGGGGATACATTCCAGGCCCCAGTTCAGTGCTGTCCCTCTAAAACATCCATTCTTGCCATTTTTAGAGATAGGATACTGGGCTAGATAGACCATTGGTCTGACACAGTACAGCACTTAAGTTCTTATGGATGTCCAACTTGGTTTGGAGGCCAGATCTGAACTGTGTGGCTTGTTGCAAATCTGACAACAAACTTTTTATGCCTTGAGGGTGCTGCTGCTGGAGCAACTGTGTTGACATGACTTGAACCCAAAGGCTGAATGCCGTAGCCTCTTGCCCCTCCTTTTGCCCTACCACTGATTTTTAGTTGCCAGTGGAGACTGAAGGCCCCAAATTTGGCAATTTGATCTCACTAACCTCAGAGTTTAACCATTTGCCCTGCCAGCTATTAATGAGGCATCCTTGTATTATATAATTCAGAATAAGTGAATTACGGAGTTGATACTCTCTGCTTACTGGATGGAGGGATAAGCTGCCTTTTTCTACCTTGCAGTGATAAGTGTCCAAGCATGATGGTTCAGGGATCATGCAGGACATCCTTCCAGTTGGAATAAGAGACAATACAGAGGAGTATGTCCTTACTGCTTCTGTGGTGCTCCCTAGAATTGTCTTTCTCAAACACACCCTGCCTTCCTGCTCTGAATTTGCCAGTTCCAGAAATAAGGGAATCAAGGGCATCTACCACCACCACTCCTAAGAACTGCTTCTGTTATGGTCATGAAGGAATAGGGAGTGCTTTCAGGGTGGCCTCAGTGTTATTTTTGGGGTTGGTGTATTCAGAGCAAGAATGGATGGGCAAAGGTGTGGTTGAGAATAGCAGTCCAGGAAATAGCAGAATCTATGCCTCTGATAGAAAAAAAACTTTCCATTTAATGTGGTTCTTCCATTTAATGTGGTTCTAGTAGTTTCTTTCTGCATCTGAGAAATGAAATGGTAGGCACTAAAGTAAGACTTTAATACTGTTAGGACTTCTATCTTCCTAAAAGATGCATTTTATGCTGAACAAAATATATGGCAATACAAGAGTCGTTTTATGATTTACAACAAAAAAGTTACATGCTTCCAATTATGTGTCCATTGAGCAAATTTGCTAGGATTTGCTTCCTTAAACAAGGATTCACTAATATGGTGGTTTAGGTTGAATTATAAATTCATACTGTTTAACACTCCTTAGAATGTTTAACTTTTCTATTGTGCTAGGAACCTTAATAATTCTTAGTAATTTTAATTTAGCTAGGGAACATTGTGAATGGGATGGAACATATTACAACAGAACAACACAGTGCCTGACTTACCAGAGGTCCTTGACACCTCTCTGCAAATCTAATTTGATTAGTTGTCACTGATTCCTGGAAGTCATTGCTATGAACTCTTGTCTTAAACCTTCATCTTATTCACTCAGTGATCATTTAAATTGCAAGAAATGTCTGACTTGTCATCTTGGTCAGTGTTAACGTTTGTGCTCTAGGGCTTACATTGCAACTTTTACACACCCACACATGCCTATCATATATTGGCACTTCAGAAACTTGAGTAGCCATCCTTCAAAACAATGTGTACTAATTACAGATTGTTCTGTGCTGTTAACTCTGGTGGAAAACTCCCTCCCCAAGAACACAACTTTAATATTCATTTTCTGGGAACCAGGCATTCTGTATAGAATAGATTACCACCCAACTTTTGTATTCATCCAAGTTGCAGGTTAACTGACAGGAATCAGCCCTGTACGAGTAGCTTGAGTGCTTACTGTTGATCAACAGATTGAAGCACTCATTAAAATGACTTCAGGATTTTCTTGGGGAAAAAGAACATTCAACACTGCAGTATCAGATAAGTATCTTTTTAACTACCATATGTGTTGTGATTTGTAGCAAATATTAGATACAAAGTTAATTTTGTTGTAATTTACAGTTTCTCTTTTCTTTTTAGATGCAAAAGTGCCAGTCCAGGATAGGTAAGTATTCTCTTTTCTTCACTGTAGTATTAAGTTCACACAGTAACTTATTAGCTGAAGCTTAGTCCTTAATTTTCACTGTTCTCTCCAAAATTTTCTGTTCTATTTTAATGTAAATAATTATTTTCATTGTGATTAGAATGTGTACATAGCTGCATGTTAAGACTGACTCCTTACATGTACTCTGAGTTAAGGTAACTAACCATGAAACTACCTAGTTGTTAATACTTCTCAGATGCAAATTTTTATGCATCTGTGACTAAATTGATTCCTCTGGTATAATTCCAGGAATTAATTTTGTTTTAAGAGTCCATCTAATCTATGACTAGATCAGAACATTCTTTTAATGCAGTTAAATTCTGGATATGTTTCTACACATGTGTTTAGTCCACTAGTTTTAATTAAAGTTTCTCCTTTAATTTGCAGCCGTCCCATCTGGTGTCTTTCTTGCTTCTTCGCAGCCTTGTGCTTTGAGCGCCCTATCCAGATCCTTTGGTTCCTGGTTCCTGTCTGTCCCAGGATTCTCTCTGGTTCCGTTTCCCATGTTCCAGAGACCTTATCTGCATCCTCTAGACTCTGACTACTTATTTTGTATTTCACTGATGTTTTCACAAAACTTTCATTGTGGCTTTACCTGAAGCCTGGCATGAGATACTTGACTTTCCTGTGACTGTGGTGTAATGCTTAGAGTTGTGGTTCTCAACCAGGGTGTGGAAACGCTGGGGTGCTGTGAGACCACCTTGGGGGTGTCATGGTGGCAGCAGCCAGGTACAACTGCCCTGTGTACTCCCCCTGCATTAGGACACTCATGCTGTGCAGTGCTTCCTGGTTTGGTGCCCCTGTGCAACTCCAGGAAACAGGTGCAGGTGGAACGGTCCCATCCAGAACATGCTGGACAAGATAGGGCAACTCCTGCCTGCTTTAGACCAGTGGTTTTCAACTCTTTTTTCACTTGCGTGCTCCTCTAGAAATTTGGAATAGAGGTGTGGACCCCGTGATTTATAGTTGTGGGTATTCACATACTTTTGATTGATCAGTCATCTTTTGCGGACCCCTTAAATGTAGTCTGCAGAACCCCAGGGGCCCATGGACTACAGCTTGAAAAACGCTGCTCTAGACCAGGAGTCTTCAACCTTTTTGGGTCAGTGTACCCCCGGCAGCCAAAGGCAGGAATCCCCCAGCAGCCAGATGAGCAGCGAGGTCCCCCAGCAGCTGATCAGTGACAGGGAGGGAGTCCCCCAACATCCAGTTGGTGAGCGGAGTGGCAGGGGGTCTGGCGTAAGTGCAGTTGCCTCTAGATACGTTATGCAAACGCACAAATATCAGGACAGAAATATTTTTTTAAATAACATTAAAATAAGTTGTTATAGATGTTTGGGGGGGGGTTCCAGTTTCAAGTTGGCAAACTGGCAAGTTTGAAGTCAACAACCCTCTGCTGTTCCAAAAGGAGTACTTCTGGGGCAAGGGGAGGGACTGCTGGTGGCGAAGATCAGGAGTT
The DNA here is from genome assembly GCF_030867095.1 of Alligator mississippiensis. Lineage (NCBI taxonomy): Eukaryota > Metazoa > Chordata > Crocodylia > Alligatoridae > Alligator > Alligator mississippiensis. The sequence continues at coordinate 217,144,077 of NC_081824.1, read as the reverse complement.
AGGGGCAGGACTTCCAGTCTCAAGAGGGTGACTGGACAGGGCGAGGCACCTGTCAAGGGGCAGGGCTACCCTGGCATCCTTTGACGGCTCGCTAAAAGTCATTAAGCTTCCCCCCAGCCAAATAATTGCCCACCCTTGGTTTAGAGAGCCCAAATGCAGGAGTGCATGTGCATGGCACAGACCTTCCAGGGCTGGCTGTGCAGCAGGTGTGGAGACAACTCAATCTGGAGTTAGCAAACCCCAGCTAAAAAACCTAAGGTAGGCTGAGGCAACAGTGGTTCTCAGCTGGGGGTGCCACATTAAAGAAAACAACACCCCCCCCCCCCAACCCCACCCAAACAAAAACATGGAGCAGGAGTGCCATGCCCCTGGAAAGGTTGAGAACCACTGGGTACTTGAGTCCTGATGTTCCCTGACAGTCTTTGCTTTGAGAAGCTTTCCCTCATGGCATTTCCTTTGGTTTTCCATAGTACATTGGGCAGATTTCTTGAATTTGTTTTCTCAGACCTAACTCTTTATAAAAGTTTTTTCTATTTGCAAATAAACATTTGAGGGGAAAAAAATGAGGGTGTACATCTTTAATTCACCCACAAAATACAGGCAGAAAACTCTCTATGTTGTTTGAAAAGAGACTTTGACTATCAGAAAGAGAACTAGATTTGAGATTTGCTCTGCCCTTTTCCAACCATTATTAGGGAACGACATCATGCACTCACACCAAATGTAGGATTTCTTTTTCATCAAACAATCTTATTTCTATGCTCTTTGACTTTTAAATACTTGGTCTGTAATGGGATGCTGAATACTATCGACTGAATTTTTAAATAGACTGATTCTTAATTTAATTTTTTGGGTAGCAAAATCCTCAAACAATATCCTGTTTTAAAAATCACTTTAAGAAACATTTTAAAAAATTCTGCATACTTTTCTTTAGTGTGCGCTTATGTTGCTATATAGGAGGTTCTTAACAGGTACTCTTTTGCTGACTGACTTCAGGAAAAGAATGAGTATGCAAAGTATAGTTGAATGTACAAAGAAAATTTTAAATAGAAAAAAAGCAAACCTACTTGAATTTTTAGTATTCTTTAGTGTTCTGTAACAGTTACAAAACTTCAGAGACATATTTCAAGTTGACCACTCCTGTCTTTAGAGTTAACATTTTCTATGTTTCTGTTCTCATGCAATTAAGTTCTTGTATATTTTAGTCTTTTACATTTATGGGGTACATTGACATGGTACCGCTTGCATATTCAAATCATAAGTTTTTCAGACTCCATATCCAGATCCATGGAAAAGAACATTTTGTGCCATATTTATTGCTTGTGCTTTTTTTTGTGTGGATATGTGCAAAATGTGGGTGGGACTATTCCAATACTTTTGTGCTGACCCCAGTGTAAGGTTCTTCCTCTTCGTGAATTTAAATAAAATCATAAAGCATCTTTTGTGTGACGTTCTGAAGTTTATTTAAATCATGTTACTTTGCTTGCAAATAGTATAAATGACTGACAAAATGTCTTCAGTATTTAGAATTTAGATTTGAAGTTACTGGTCCCTCTGAAACCTCTTTAATATTTTTCCTGGAAATAATCCTTAACTGTTCTTCTCTGCTATATGACAAATAGTTAAAATGTATTATGTGCTTTTTTGATAATGTAAAATCATCCAAATAGAACAATTATTATTGATTATTGTCAGGTTAAAAAAAAATTATATATGACCTAATTTAAATACATGTTGACGTTTTTAATATTAGTACCACTAGCCAGTTTTGTGACTAATTGTAATCATTTTGTATATTTCAGGGAAATGAAGCAAGCTACCCTTTGGAAATGTGCTCGCACTGTAAGTCCAATTTCATATTTGTTGCCTTTTTACTCTAGTTATCTTTTTATTAATTAAAAAAAAAACTGCAGAGGGATTTATTTATGCAACTTCCATTCATGCTAATCTGAAGATAGAACAGGATATAATTTAAACATTTGCCCTTTTTGAGAAGTGTCAGATTTTCTGCAGTTACTGTTAAATTATGAGTTAAGTAATTGTGTTTTTCTCTTAAAAAATGATTAATTGAATTATTACCTGGAGGTTTCTTTAATTTTTTTCTATTTGGTTAAAATATTAAACAGCAACTTAAAATGGGTTTGATATTTTCAAGTACTCAAGCAATATTTTTCCTAAATCTATAGAAAAATTAGAAGAAAAGTATTGAGTTAGTACAGTGTTAATTATATTTAAGAGAAAAAACAATTGCAGCATAAACCTTTGAAATAATTTATTTTGGGTTGAAAATGTGTGCATCTGACAGACTACTTTTGTGCAAAGCTTGGTAAACTTTCCTTTTGTTTCTTAGTTTGAAGATTCAAATCTTGAGCTTACAAATTGTTTTTAAGATCTCTGGGTAGTGGTTTATTATGCTTTACTCAGTATTTGTACAATATTATAATGAATTCCAATTGTAACAATAAAACACATTTTAAATAGTTACTTGGTATACGTATCGGAGAATAATGTTTTCTATATACATTTTTCATTTAATGCACAACACTTTTTAAAAAGTCCTCAGTGCCTTTTAACATTACTAGAATTGTGTTGTATAAATAGGAAAAAATCAGCAATTTGTAAACGTTATTCTGCGCATGACAAGTATGTTAGTCTGTTTTAACAATGCACTCACTGCACAATAGTGTTATGCTTTAAACATACGCTTAAAGTAAATGCAGCTATACACATTATATTTTGATCTTTCATTTGAAATGCAGATTTTCCAACTGTAATAGATTTCTGCAGCCCACATCTCCTAACTTTATGGGTTGCTGTGTACCTTTGTTAAAAGAATTAAATGACATCTAAAGGATTTTTTTTGTAATGGCAATGTGTTCTTCTAGCAGAGCAGAAAACATTGGTGCAAAATCTTTTCTTTGTGCCTCAGAACAACTGCAGCTTCTTCAAACTCCTATTATTTAACCCTAGGAGAGTTGGAGGGATTATTAGAAACTTCAAAAAATGCCCCAAATGTCCCTACCATATGACAGCCAAGCCATTCTCAGCATCCAAAAATTAGTACTTTTTTGAATGGGGGAAACTTGTAGTTAGATTACCTTGGGACATTCCTTTATAGCACAGCAAGGAAAGGTGTCCCCATAGGATTCCACAAGCAGTTGCATTTGAGGCAGTTCTGATTTGTTCTGGCTTCTATCCTGAATTGTAACACAAGAAATTAAGCCATTTACGCATCTAGCCTGTCCAAGCCGCGTTGCTGCTCTTCTGACAGCAGGTGGCCCTTGAGAGCACGCAAGCTGACAGGCTTGTCCCTGGAATGACTTGCAGTTGACTTGTATGAAGCGCAGTTAACTTAGACATTGTCCTGGGCATAAAAGTGCCAGCACACTTGATCTGGCATGCTTCACAGGTACTTCAAGTTGAACAGTGGATTCTAGTCTTTAGGGACAAATGACATCTGTTTTGCACCCTAAGCAGCGTAATATAGCTGATCACCGATAGAAACCTGGGTAACAACAGATTAAAATAGAACTTCCTTTAGGCCAGCATTTCTCGACCTGTGGGTCACGACCCAAAACTGGGTCTCAAGACTGTATTGCAAGGGTTATGAACAAACTTTAAAAATGGATTCTCCTTTAAAGGAGAAGAACATGGGAAGCTGTGGCTTTTCCCTTGCAGGCTGTTCCAGCATGCAAAGGACTACTTGGGGGGTCTCCAACCTATACACTGGGGGGGCTGCGGCCTGGGAGCATGGGGACAGGGGGTTGGGAGTGAGGGGCACTGGGTTGGGATGGGCTGTCAATGTTTTACAAATGGGTCCTGGTACAAAAGAGGTTGAGAACCACTGCTTTAGGCAACCTAGGACTAATTGCTTTACCTGAGATATGTAACAGCAGATGATCTGATCCTCTTCTCCCATCTGCCCTTGTGTTTGACAGGAGATGACTCACTAGTTAAAGAATTCAGCAAGTCCAAAGATGAAACTATTTCAGACTGGATCATGAGTTTGTCTCCATAGGTTATACCTCTGAGAGACTGACAGATATCCTCTTAGTGGGACAATGGGATCTAATAATCCTCCATTCCAACAATTGCACTTCCTGCTATGTCACTTTTGAGTGAATTTACTCCCCTACCCTGGCACCTGTAAACCAGGGGCTCCTTCCTGGGACCTTGGGATTGGGTAGCCTGGGCTGCACACATGGTTTTTAGGCATCCCTGCACATGGGGACCCCAGGGTCAGGAAGCCTTTCCCTAGTCCCAGGGTTCCCATGTGTTGGGGCTGTCCAAAAACTGCACATGTCCCTGTACACAGGGACCCTCTCTTTGATCCTGGGGGGGGGGGGGGGGGGGGGATGGGTGTGTGTGGCAGGACCTTTTAAGTACTGTGTTTACAGCCCAGAAGCATACAGGGACCTGGGATTGGGGAGTCTCTCCCTGGTACTGGGGGTCCTTGTAGCTAGGATTTTTAAAATACCTTGCTCTACAGCTCCCTGTGAGGTGTGTGGCAAGGCAGTCATCCTGCCTGACCCAGTGTCTTAAAGTGTCTTGCTTCACAGCCCCCCTGCCTTGTCCCACACATGTACTGTGGAACCCTGCAAGTTGCTTCCCCAGCAGTCCACTTTCAGCAGTGGGACCAGAGCTGGCCCAGTCATGATGCCAACCACTGCCCCAGTGCTGATGCTGACAGTCAGCCTAATGTCAGCATTGGCATGGGGCTTCTACATGTGAAAATGATGGTGCCAGGCAAAAATACGTGGAATACCTTTGTGGCTGCATTGCTGCTTTATAATGCTCTAAAACAGTCTATCACTGTTTCTTTCTATGTATGGTTCAATTAACATATTAATCGCACCTTAAATATAATGTGTTCCAGAGGCTTTGGTGATAGCTGTATTGGTATCAGTCTGTGGTCATATAATTAATTGATTCTTCATATAAATGCTAAAAATGCATACTGCTTTCAAGCAGTTAAGTCTGAAGAAGTCAACAAACAGTCTGCTGTTGAAATTCTACGTGCAAGACGCATATGCAAGCTTTTGGGAGATTCCCCAATTAGTAGTACTTCATCTAAGGGGTCTGTGCCTTGTTGATGTGCGCTGCATCATAATTATGATGAATGTACTCCATTCATTAGAGCTCCCTAGTCTCACAAAAATAAGATGCCAATTTTAATAAATCTTCACATAGAAGAGAACTGTACAAGAAGTTTTTTTTAAAGTAAAAAACATATTTGTAATGGAGAAATGCAGATGGTGTATATGTGACTTAAAAAAAAAAAAAGGTACAGATTTCATTTATGGTGGAAAAGGGTAACAAACATTAAGGGCATTTTTACGTGTGTTCTGGGGGGTTGCATGGGGGCACTTTAATTAGCGAGTGTTTTTAATTAAGTGCTTGAGCGTCACATGTATCAGTGTCCCCTGCTGAAAAATGGTGATGGGGCGCTTTGAACTAAAGCTCATTGAATGAGCACCCTGCCACCATTTTTTGGTGCGGGGATGCTAATACATGTGATGCCAGAATCTACAGGAGCATGTTTATTTAAGTGCTCCAGCAGATTCAATTTCTAATGCGTCAGAGCCAGCTCCCTGCACATGTATAGGAGGCCTACGTTAGTAGCCAAGAAGGCACCATTTAATAGTGCCTACCTCTGAAATAATCGTACTTCCAGCTGCCAAATGGGTTAGAGATGTAACAAGTTTCCTCATTTGGCATCTGTTTTTGAGGCTGAGAGGACATTACTAAACTTTTTAATAATCTTACACTCTGAAGACCAGGTTGTATAGAATTTCTATCACGGCAAAAAACCATAAAGAAAATAGTATAATTTATAATATACTTTATTTGACCATGTGAGAACAGTATTTTTTTTTCCAACTTCAGATGTGCCCATTACAGTTTCTTAGGTAATGAAGAGGATTAGGCCAGCTGTGTGTAAGCATATACAAGACAAGTGGTTTAATGTATTCTCAAGGGCATCATCTTTTTGAAACTTGATCTCAAAGACTGACATGGCTGTCTTGGTTGCTTACTCTGAAACACTAGATATGTAAATTGGACAAGACTGTAGGTAGAAGAGAGAGCTTTGGTTGAAAGTGTTCTTCATTTTGATTCCTCAGGAAACATTTTTTTTTCTTAAATAAGTGTGAGACTTAAATTTAACATTCATTTTAGTGCCTTTTTTTTTTTCTTGTCGCAACTGCTATCCAGAGTTTAGAGGGGTTTTTTTCTGTTTTGTTTTTTAACAGGTTTGGGCTGATGAATTCAAAAATTCAGATTTGTATTTTTTTAAAAAGAAAATCTAACTTTGTAAACTGTTTACTGTCATTGATACATCTTTCAGCTTATTCATTAAATTTAAATATAGGCAAGGTTTCTAAGTACTAAAGTAGGCACCTAGGTAAGGATTCAGATTATTGGAAGTTCACTGTATTCTCCCACAAAGCGTGCAGGGTGCATAATACTTTGAAAAATCTGATACTTATCTGGACACACAAATAAGATTTAAGAAGCCTGATCTCATTGAAGTTGATGGTAGTCTTCAATAGGGAAGTGATCTCAGGGAGCTTAACTTCAATGTAGCTTTTAAATTTTGACCTTACTATTTATGGCACAGTGATCATGTCCATGGCTTATGATGACTGGAAAAATGTCATTAGCACTTTTCTGTGACATTTATTTTTTTTAAACATGCAGCACATTTCAGAACCAGTTTGTAACAAAATTCTTTGCACGTCAATAAGTCAGTTCTGTAGTGCCTGTTTATACTAGTATCTTGGCACCAGTTAGCACGTATGAACAAAATTGCCAGGAACAAAATCTTTCAAAACCTTCTGGGTTGGAGTATTGATTTTCCTTTTCCCCATCACCATCCTATAGAAAGAATACCTGTGAGGCTCAACCTGGGTATCAAATAACTAAACTTAAATAAAACTATTTACGTCTCTGAAAATCTCGTGGGCATGTTTTGTGGCTTTAGAACAAAGAGTCTTTAATTCTCTAATCTTACCCAGGATGGGGCTAAGAATTTAGAATGCAAAATAGCTTTCTTTTTATTATTAAGTTTGTAGAATTCCAGTCAACTGTTAAATTAGCTACTGGGACTGAAGATAATTTTTTAAATAATATTATTTCTTGTATTGGAAGGTACTTAATTTTGTTGAAATTGGAGTTCCTAACAAGAACTTTAAAGTGAAAACATGAAAGCAAGCAGAAATTTAATAGTTAAATTTTCTTCACTTAAACTGTTGAATAATTTGTTATTTCCAGATGGCCCATAGTAGACAGTTTTTTTTCTTAATGGCCATTTAAAAGCCAGTATCTCTGTAGCCATGTTGCATCTTCTGGAAGCTCCAGTAGAAATTAGCAGTAGATGGTTAGTAGATGGTCTCTTTCTGTGAAGACTGGCAACTAACTAATGGAGCAGAAGGTTTGATGAGACATTAGCTTCCGTGTATATTTCACATTATATTTTCTATAAATTCTTATGACAGTGGTAGTAGAGATGCTTTCTTTTAAACTAGTCCATATTTCTTTAAAATGCGGAGAGTTGATGCTACTGAAAGCTTTAGAAGGGCAGAAAATATGCGTTTTGGATCTTCACTTCAGCCAGCTAGGGAAGTCTATTATGCAAAAAGCTTCTAGAGCAGTGGGGGCCAACCTTTTTGGCATGCATGCCACAAATTAGTATTGCACCCTCCCTAAGTTCCACTACAGTCTTCCCCCCCCCCCCCCTTATCTGCTGTTCTGCCTTCTGCTCCCTGCCCTGTGCTCCATGCCTAATTGGTTGCTCTGCTTTGTGTTTCCTGCCCTATCTGCTGATCAGCTTTCTGCTTCCTGCCCTTTCTGCCACTGTGCTTTCTGTCCCTTACTCATTCTGCCATGTGTCTCAAACAGAGGTTGCCCGTGCCATTTGTAAAAGATGTGCCCCAGGTTAGCCACCTCTCCTCTACAGCAGGGATGCTCAACTCCCCAGCTTGTGTCTAATGCATTAAGGTGGTGTGGGTCCCAGTGCTGGCACATGGGGCTGGACCGAAGCAATGCAGGGCCCTAATGCCAGGGCACAGGACCAAAAAGTTGAGCATCACTGCTCTAGAGCAGTTTCCCAACCTTTTGGTGTCGTGTCCCCCCCCCGGGTCTGTGTCTGTGTCTGTGGCAGCAGCAGGTGGGGGGCATGACTCCAGCCCAAAATTCTGTGACACACCTGGACATGCCTCATGGCACACTAGTGTGCCATGGCACACTAGTTGGGAAATGCTGCTCTACAATGTAGAGTTAGAAGAATGCTTGTTCGTGCCAGCACTCAAGGAGCACAGATGAATGCACAATCTCAGACTGCTTCAGTTAATGTGAAAAGTTAATTTCTCCTTTATTGCTTCAGAGCTCTTATTGCTGTGAGCTAGGACCTCCCTGGAATACCCTTTTTTCTTGCTCTCTGGATAGCACTTGGGTTCTTGGTTCTGTCAGTAAAATCACTGCAAGCTGCTATCACCAGTCATCATTTCCATTTGGATAGTAACGGCTGTTTTACATAGTTGGAATAAACAAATACTTCTGATTGAACTTGCATGGGTGTAGCAAAAATTTTGGTATTCCATGACTCGTATTCCATTCAGGGTCTAACCCAGATGTGGTTAAAGGATGGAGAATTGAATCTTGTGAGACTGTGGAGGATGTGGAGCGGGGACAGACAACAAATTATTACTAGACATAGGAAAAAAAGTTGTGTACAGAAGAAGCAAAACTACCATAGGTGAGAAGGGTCTGTGTGCATGTGTGGAAGAATTCCATATGGATCAATCCTGTGTAGCTTTTCAAGAGGATTAGAGGAGAAAATTCCTTTAACAGAAAACAATTAACTTTGGAGAGTAGTTCTGTTGCTCGGAAATCTGTTGTTTAACAATATGCCACTCGGTTTCATATAAACAGTAGACTTAGAAAGTTTAAACTCCTATGGCAAGAATGTTTTAACAAGTAGATTACACCAGAAATTAACGGAAGAAAGGACAGACAAAAATGCACTTTAATTAAATAAGTCCTAAACTCTGTCTTTAGTCTTGTTCAATGAGTTATTAATAACCTTTTTTTAAAATACTTTATAAAGATAGATATACTATGGAATATTCTAGTTACAGTGCCTAAAACCATTGCCCATCAATTTTTTGGCAGTTCAAGCATTTTTGTTAAATAAACATTTTTCCACAAGCTGTTATCTTTAGAAAACTGTTGCTGAGCATATGTGGTGTATCATTAACCTATGAACTTGTAGGATTTTATTGATGCTAATGGACTAGTAATTAAAATTATTACAAACTTGCATAAATAAAGTATGGTGTCATGCTAACTGGAAATAGCAAAGAAAACATTCTGTTGAACACCAAAGGTAACAAAGATATTTTTGTGACCCTCTGGCTTAGTATTGTTGTTTTCATTATGCCTTTCTCCTGGCGCTGTCCTCTGAAGTAGTTGGTATAAGCAAAAATACTGGACAAGACCTGAATATTGGTTATGATACAGTAGTGTATTTCTAATTTGGATAAAACACTGCATTTAGTAATCACTACATTCAATCTTGCTTAACTGAGTAATCAAGCTTTCTAAGACTAACCTTAAACAGTTTTATAAAACCTTTACTCCAATATTTAAAGATTTGGAGTAAAATTAATATCATTAATAAAAGTCCCATTACTCATCATATATAATTAACCTGAATCCTACTTGAACTGAAATTTATTTAAAAAACTATCAGTTCATATGGGGGGAAAAAGTGAACTAAACGATAATCCCTTTTTTCTTGAGCGATAGATTTTTAAAACTCAAGCAAATGTGTTAAACTTAATATTGACACTAAAACAATGTAATTTCTTTAACACTACAAAGTTCACAGAATTAGAGAACTAGTTTCAGAAATGAATTTGGGACCCTTCTGTTTGTAGATGTATTGTATTCCAGTGTGGGTAGTAAGCAATGAGGGAGGATTCATCTCTTAATTTTCAGCCTACAAAAAGGTCAGTTTTGTGGTGCATCATAAGGAAAACTTCAGGAAAACCTCTGCTTGGCAGAGGAACTGTGTTCTGGCTGATTACCTTGGGTGGCTTTGGCTGAAGTCCCCAACCTATCACCTGGGATACAGGCTGTATAAAGAAAAACAGGGACAAAGAATGTCAGTCATTTTGTAGAGTGCTGCTGTTTTAGAGCATAGGTGGGCAATTATTTCAGCTGGCAGGCCACTTAACAAGTTATGGTGAGCTGTCAAGGGTTACACAAAATCTTTCAGAAGATATCATTTTAACAGATTATGGATTAAAAAAAAAACACATCATTTACTCAAAATTAAACATTTGCTATGAAATATTTTAATTTTATTAAAAAAATATTTTTTGTCTTTTTTTTTAGTATTGTTTTATAGAAGTGATTGTATAATAGCTCAAAATGAAGTCTACCCACCCCATCCCTTCTACACACAAGATACAATCCCTTCTTGTATGTTGTGTGTAGAAGGGATGGGGTGGGTAGAAGGCGGCCTGGAGCTGGAGCCCCACACACTGGGGCAGGAGCTGCCCAGCTGCAGCTTTGCCCTCTGCCCCCCCACCCTCCCCCCCTCCCAGCTGGGCATCTGCTGCCTAGCACATACCCCCATAACTGCTGTTGTTTCCCCACAGTACTTGCTGCCCAGAGCAGTGCATTGGGGCAGGAGGAGATGGAGGAGCCAATGGAGGCAGGGGGAGCTAAGCAGAACCCAGGTGGCTGCCAGGGTGGTGCTGTCAGCAAGTGCGGGTAGAAGCGGGCAAGGGGGCTTGGCCCCATGTGGAGCACCATGGGGACAGCCACGGGCTCATAGTCAGTTGGCAGGCTGGATTCAGCCTATGAGTTGTATTTTGCCCACCCCCAGTTTAGAGGGCAAGCAACAACTTAGACTCTGAAACAATAGGATTAATTTGTAGGCCCTAAATAACTTGCACCTTAAGTGCCTGTATGTGAGGTTAAACGTGTTTAGATTTGGTAAATTTGTCTTATTCCTCTGGGCTAATAGTAAGTTTTATAGTGGAGAAATTGCCAAAGCTTGATGATCCATTCATTTACTTTTTAATAATTTAAGATGATGTTGCATAAAAAGTATGGGAAGAGTTAGCCAGTGGTTTGGCAGAGTGTCTGGGGAAAGAAGCTTGCGATAGGATAGAGAGCAGGGATAGCCAGTTTTAACAGAACTTTATTTTCAAACTTTTTGTACTGCTGCTTTTTTGCTCTGATATCTTGCAGGTAATCTTTGTTTTTTCTTTAGGTTACCTCTCTAATCTAAACTACTATTTTTATGCTTATCTTTATTTCTTTAGCTCCTTTTATGACTGCTGAAACCAGAGATGAAAGCATGCCTAAAACAGAAATTCTTCCTTTTGAGCAAAATGGAAGTCTCAGTCATTGCTAATCCCCTCTCTTCTTTCTCATTGCACATACTTGCCATGATCCAGAAGCTTATCACCATGTTTGACTGACTTTTTGGGAAACGTCCCCTTTGATTCAGCCTTGCCGCTGTGTGTTAGTAAGAGTTTATGCCAGCATAGTAAATTTAAAGGCAAGACTAATTGGCTTAATACTGTTTGTCCTATTACCATTGCATAGGAATGGAGAATATTTTCATAATTGAATACAGCTGGTCAACAATGAACTTTTGGACAACTCCAGCACACTAGTAATGAAAACATTTCTTAGAACGGCCTCAGGATTTTTCTGATCCTCATTCTTTTCATCACATGTTTGTGGTCTACAACTCTCATGGAAATCCATGTTCTGTCTAATCTCGGGACATGTGAAATCTTTGGATTGTATTTCCTTTGACAATGTTTGGTCCCTTTAGTTGATTAAAGACAGTGAGCATCCTTTTTATGAAGGATGTTACGAGACACTCGTCAGACATCTTGTTGGTTTAAGTTATTTAACTGTTTCAAATTGGTTTACACACTTCACTTGTTAATATTCTTTAGTTGTACTTTTGAGAAGTCTGTGAAAAGTGTATTGGCTTCTCACTGCCAGGACCTGTTAAAGCAATGGTTTCACTGGAACATTATTTCAACTAGGTTAGAATTTGTTAAACCCTTTCTGTGGCGTCAGTGCATGCTTAGATTAAGGATACTCTTTTCTACCATCTATAATTAATATTTTGGGCAGTTTGGGATATATCCCTAGTCGTGGCGTTTAATGTTTTCCTTCAGTCTTTAAATTTCAAGAATTGTTGCTTGTAGCTACCAGCTATCCTGGCTTTGTAGCCAATTTTTGGAGAAAGTAACCATTCTCATGAAGTGCGGGTTGCAGCAGATCCACACGTTCATTTCTTAGAGTTTGAGTAATGTGCATATTAATGCTGTAAAATTCTTAGGGAACAAAATGAAAATTAGGAGTGGTGAAATTTGTGCCCTTTTTTTTGAGGTGGAATGTGCCACCTTGTTGTGAGGATGGTTTGCAGAACAATAACTTTGATGTAGGGGTCTACTGAATTCAAGGCAACTGCCAATTAATTCTGTGGGCAGATTGCAGTCTGAGCAGCCATTTTTGCAGGTCAAGTACAATGAGCCCCTCACACCTCTGGCTGAGGGGTCCTGTTAGTCCCGCCCCTCCCCGCAGAATGCTGCGTGGCCCAAAACCACGGCTTTATTGCCCAGATTAAGCCCTGGGAAGCTGTTAATCCAAGTTTAATGCATGGACTGACCTTTACTTCAAAAAGTGATCTTCATCTTAAAAAGGTTGGAGGCCACTGCTCTAACCTCTGTCACTTTAGATGACTCTTTCTAAAGTGTTTGTTGCATTGTGTTCTTTCTTTTTCCATTCTTGCTCATTAAATAGTTATTCTGTTCATTTGTTTCTTAACTTTTCTTTTTGGCCTTTTGGAGCATTAAGCACACAGATAACTTCTCCAAAAGCTTCTGTCCTTTGCCCATTCTTTGGTTTCTTTCCAGTTGATCCCCCACTCACAACCATTTGTTACTAGTCTTCTTGGTCCTCCTTACAATCTGTTCTCTGACACTTTCCAGTTTAATATTTGCTTTGAGATCCTGTGCTCTCCTATTCTTGCTAAATGCTCTTAATCTTGTCTTTCTTCATACAGTACTATGCTTCCTGCTGTCTGCCCACTTTCATGGTTTTTTTCCAGCTTTATGACCCTGTCTATGCACTTAACCTTCTTTTAAACATTTTTAGTTTGAGTGTCTGAGTTGTGGCATAAGGATAGGTGAAGATACCTGATGCTAATCTCCTGCTTAATCCATGCTTGAGAGTTGAGAATGGGTGGTTTTTTTAAAATCGCATCATAGATATGGAATGTATATCATACTGGCCAGTATTCATGGGCCTGCTTCTAATTTTGGTGATGGGTACTTACAGACTATTAAAAAAAAAAAAAAAGTGTGAAAAGTACTTTCACACTTCAAGTGCTTTATTTGGTGATGCTTGGGAAATTTCACACTGTAAATGGAACTAGAACATTTTGTTTGATGTTTTGTTCATTTTGCTATATGAAACACTTAATGAAAAGTGGAGATTCATTTGTGTGGTGGCCCTTGCAGCACCTTAATAAAGCTGAGTGGGGGAAATTTTGTTTAGAGCCATTTGACGTTCTCTTGGCACTGTGTGGTAGCTTACTGTGTAGGGCCATGCCCTTTATAGTGTTCATTCTGGGCAGAAGGTTGGGTGGGGATGGAGTGGAGAATGCAGCACATTAACAATCCAAAGGTTAATTATATAAACTGAAATTAAAAAGCCATTGTTCAGTACAGATAAGTTCATGGGTAGAGAGTGGTCTTTTTCATCACAAATAAAAACAGACCTTTCAGTCTCTGGCAGTGGGGGAAAGTGTCTGTTTTTGAAGAGTACTTCATTTTGCCTTTTGTCAACATGTACCAGTACAAATTAACTACAAAACTCTCAGATAAATTTTGGTTTCAGCCAGATTGGTAGACAACAGGTTGTCTTCAGGCCTTATTGTTTTTAGCTTTCTCCCTTGGCTGTGCATACACCTGCTGCTAACTACCTGGTCTCCAGGCTCTGGTTGCCGGTAATGTTCTGGGACTGGTTGTCTTTGGATATTGAAACCAGTGGATCTCTAAGTAGAAGTCTCTGCCTTTTGGAGTAAAGGACAAGATACCTTAGTTTTTAGCAGATTTACAAACCTTTTTGTGTGATCTAGCCAATTAAAGGGCATAGAAGAACAGTACAGTATTTCATAGTTTCATAGATGTTGGAGGCTGGAAGGGACCTTACCAGATCATTGGGTCTAGCCCCTCTGCACGTGGGCTGGAAAGACTGCTGAGGTCAGATGACCCCAGCAAGGTGGGTGTCGAGATGCTGTTTGAAGATCACCAGGGTGGGTGACTGTACCACCTCTGGGGGAGCCTGTTCTAAAACCTTGGCACTTGACTAAAAGAAGCTTTTCCTTGCATCCATTCTTTTGTGCGTGGCCTACATTTTCCACTAGTCATGGAAGCTTTCCTTAAGTTCATAGGCCCACAACTGTTATAGTTGGTGTGGTATGTACACAGACTTGAAATTGGTTGGGTTGCCTGCAGGGAATGAACCTGTGGTCCTTTGAGTTTAAAAGCTAAACTCTGCAGCTTGAGCTGAAGCCTGCCATACAGTAATAGACTTGCAACCTTTTGGATCTTTTAGCTTCTAGATAAGACAGTTAACCAGTGTTGGAAGAGGTTATGCTAGTGGGCCAGACAGGCTGGCCTAAACAGTCATGCTGTTTTTACATACAGGCAGATGTGCAAAAGGAAGCTATAACATGACTGTTTTGGGAAAAGAAAAAACGTACATCTCCTTTTATGCTTGTTTTGAACTTGGCATGCATATAGCTTAGTTCAGAAGATAACACTGTCCATGGAGAATACTTCCATATTCAGCCTAAGCCATTTTACAATGGTCAGCTTTGTATCTTGAGTGAGATCCCTGAGCTCTTTGCCAAGAAACAGGAACAGGGTATGCTAGTGGCAAGTACATAGTAACAGAAATAGCCAAAGATATATGTATGTTCTAATTTTCTGTTCCTAGTTTTGGCTTAAAAAAGCGAGGAGGACAGGCAACTGATTATAAAGGGTGCAGAGTGATTGGGAAAGCAATTGTTCTTAGGCCTGGCTAATATGACCTAGACTCTGTTTTTTTTCCTTTCCATTTAAAGAATATAGATGCATTACCTTTTGTAATCTTTCCTCTTCCACCATCCCTTTAAGAGGAAATATCCTTCATATCTAGCATCTTAGAAATATTAAGATTGTGAAGAATGCAAATGTAAAAAGGTTAGGAGGACTGCATCACTTACTCCAAGGATGGATAAAATGTATAGTATTTCACTAAGAACTCAAATCTGCTTCTGGCTGGTCTTACCTGTCAGATCAGAGCTGTTGAATTTGAATGGCAGGGACCCTCTCTGAATGAGCTGTTGCGTGAACTGCCCTGCTGCATCATGCTGGACTCCTTTACTCCGCTGTGCTGTGTGAGCCTCACCTGCTATTGTAGCAAGTGACCCCTGCTACATCATACCAGGGCTGGTGTCCTTTCAGAGACCCCTGCCACAGGCTTCCTTGGCCCTGCAGACCATGCCCACCCCCTGAAGATGAAGGATAAAGCCTGAAGACTTTGGCAGCAGCAGCAGGACTGTGATGGGAGGAGCAGTACGTGGACCAGGAGCCTGCATATTAACCCCTCAAGGGCTGCATGTGGCCTGTGGGCTGCCATTTGGACTGCCCTGTGCTAGCTCATTGAGGACCTGATTAACCAGTTAGTCATGTTTTAAAGAGTATCCTGGCTGGACATTTGGGCAGTTAATGGTGTAATAAAATAGGAAATAAGCCACAAAATTAGTCCACAAAATATGTGAAATAATTTTATGGCTGTTTTCATCACAAATTAAGTAACATTTAAGTTATTTAACGACATGAAATGTTTATTCCTTCGTGAAGGATGTACTATTGATGTTTATTTCTTTATAGCTACTACCGTGAAATTTATTACCATAGTACTTGAAGATTTAAATTAACAAAATGTTTCACTCCAGTAGCACTGCTTTAAATTTAAACTTGAGAATTGGGAAGGGAAGGGCCTGACCTTGTGAAGTATCTGGGTTCTGCTATGCTTATAAATTATAACCCACCTCTCAGGAACTGAATGATGTCATGTATTCAGGGTCAAACTCACTGTCAGACTTTGTATTGGGAAGATTTTTTTCCCCAGTCAGATTGGTGAGGATGGTGGGGGTTACCTCCTCTTGTAGTGCAGGGTGTAGTCCACCTTCAACCATCTAAGCTTATTTGAACCTAACAAAATTCCTTGCTATTTCAGTGGCCAAGGCATTGACGGTGTACTCATCTCCCCTGCTCCCATCACATGCATGTGAGAGAGGTCAGAGTGTGTGTGTTGTGGTCCCTTTTAGACAAAGGGTTACCTGTGAACAGAGCATAGGGGCCCTTTTCTGTCTTGTATGCCTGGGACTTGTTACATAATCTGATCTTCTAACAGTACACAAGCACTTTATTTCAGGGGAAAAATAACAGGAGGATGAAATAACTGGGAGTTACAAGAAGCAATGGACACAAGCTAGCAGAGGGTAGTTTCAGGCTAGACATTAGGAGGCGCTATTTCACTGTTGGGGTGGCTAGGACCTGGAACCAACTTCCAAAAGGAAGTGGTGCTGGCTCCTACCCTAGGGATCTTTTAAAAAAAAAAAAAAAAGGCTGGACAAACATCGGGCTGGGGTCGTTTGACCCCAGTACTCTTTCCTGCCACAGCAGGGGGTCGGACTAGATGATCTCTTCAGGTCCCCTCTGACCCTATGAAACTAAGTATGCTTCTCTGGAGTATTCTGGTTTTGAGGTGATCAAAGCCATTTTCTTAAAGACTATGGGTATTTTAAATAGTAAAATTGCAGTTGTTTTGCTGTGGGCATCTGTCAGTAAGTATACTTACCTTTATTCATGTAGTAAGTATTCCACTGTGGCAGTAAGCCTAATTATATTTGTCATGCGCTTTTTCTGCTTTATATAAAACTATTACAAGGCTATTTTGCATTTTCTAAAATACTAGGTTAACTTTGTTAGGTTGAATAATTGGTTTCTTGCTTTTTAGAAAATCATTGACAGGTTTTGTGTTTATGCCTTTATAGAGCTAATTGTAAATAAAAGAAACAACTGCTTTCAGGACCGGGACTAGTCTGGTCTCTTTATATTGTAGGGCCATGTGACCATAAGAATTAGCTAAGCATTATCAATCCTTTAAAGCTTTGAGTCAGCATATGGTAGTTCTAATAAGTCACAAGGTTAAATGTGTTATGGCTGGTGCAGGAAGAAAATATGGTAAGTTATAAAAACCTAGTGAATCCAAAGTTGTGTTTTTTTTAATATGGAAACTAGTTAAGATGGAGGCTGTAGCATATAACCTTCGAAAAAATTGTATACTGATTTTGATGCTGTTAGAGAAGTACCTTCAACTTACCATCAGAGAGGAATATGAATTGCATGTGTGTGGTGAATTTTTCTGAGAACAGGTTTTCTTTCCTGCCCCCCTTTAGTTGATGCGGATGAGATTAAACGTCTAGGAAAGAGATTTAAGAAGCTTGATTTGGACAATTCTGGCTCCTTGAGTGTAGAAGAGTTCATGTCTTTGCCCGAGTTGCAACAGAATCCATTAGTACAGAGAGTAATAGACATATTTGACACAGATGGAAATGGAGAAGTGGACTTCAAAGGTAAGATATGTTTATATATGATGATATTTTCCCTCACAAGCTGCTAATTTTTGCTCAAAACTGAGAAAATTCATAAAAGCAAAAGTACTAAGTAATCAGATTTTTAGGGGGAAGAAGTTCACATCAGTGATGTGAACCATTACCATGAATAAGGTGTGTGCATGTATATACGTACTTATAAAAATGGACTTAGTTAGCTGTGTAGCATAAAATTAAATATAATTTTATATAGTTTTTGTTTTAATAGTAATTTGATTATCCTTTGTTTTAAAATAACATTCATCTTGGCTTTAGAAAATATGCAGTCTATGTTAGTGTAAAATGAAAAAAGTGATGGAATAGGAGAGAATAATAAATGCATAGTTTCGAAATTTACTGAAGTGAAACTGAAGTTTATCCAACTACGTGGATCCAATTTGTTCACTTTTTTGTTAAGTTCAAATTTTAACTTTCCTCATAATGGAAAGCATTTTTTCCTGGAGTTCAGTTTTATTACATATTTACCTAATTTTAAAATGTTCAGTAGTAAAGGTGTGGTCCACTATTGAACCATTTTCCCTAGACAGGCAAGTGGACTGTTTCCTGGAACAGTTTTGTAGTATGTGCAACATTTAATTTCAGGACTGAAAATGTAATATTTTTTTTCTGTAAGTGTATGTTAAGTTATTACATACACTGTGTGTGTGTGTGTGTGTGTGTGTGTGTGTGTGTGTGTGTGTGTAAGCAGTGCATGTAATAACTTGACATACACTTACAGAAACTAAGTAATGATGGAGAGTTACTTTCTTGCTTCTGAGTCTGAGCTCATATAATGTAGCTACCAAAAACTGTTGAAAAGGTGATGGAAAACAAGTATTTGTCCTGTGGTAATAAATGCTGGTGTTGCTTTCTGAACATACTTATGTAAATGAATGCATCTCAATCCACTGCACAGAAAAAAATCCCCGTTGTTACAATGGTTCACGCTACAACACAAACGGGGAAAAGTGCAAGTTTCCCCACAATGTTCTGCGGTATCTGACAAAGTGGACCATAGTAACAGTGGGAGGGACACATCTGTGAAAAAGCTTCTAATTGCATTACCAGAATCAGCATATAGATATTCATAGTTTATTCATTTCTGCTATATCATTTGTTGGCAAAATCTCAAATAATTCCCATAAAATCTCCAAATTGGTCTGATGTCTCACTCACACTCATATACTTTTAATATACCTTGCATCAGACCAATCTGGAGATTTTATTGTTGTTAGAATATAAATCATAACATGGGGAAAAAAAATATAGTCAGCTTCCTCCAATTAAATGTAGATACAGTGCCTTTGTGCTTTATTTATGGGGTCTCACTCAAATACTTCCCCAGTATTTGGTTAGGAGAAGGCTTTCTATAATTAGGTCAGCTTCTTACCTTACAGAACTCCAGAAAAAGTCTTTTTCAGGGGCCCAGTCCAATGTACCTGTACATTTTGTCTTCACTGTTACACACATGAGTAAGGGTTTCAAGATCTGACTCTTGAAATAATATGGCCTTGTAGCTTGTGTAGTTAAACAGATGTCACTACTTAATGCTTATTTTAGCTATAACATCTTTTTAAAGATTGTTTATAATACTGTGTTTATTTTATTAACACTAAGACCATCTTAAATGTAATTCATGTCTTCCTTACCCATGGGCAAGATTAGGACTTACTCTTGATACAAATTGAATATTCAGACCTTGAAGTCATTACATTAGGCATTTTTGGTCTTCATGAAACATCAAATACCCTCTAAAGTCCAATATCTGAATTTTTAAGTGAATGTTAATTTGGATTAGTCTGTGTTCTTTGAACATAACTTTTTAATTCTTCCTGTTTGAAAAAAGCTAGGAACCCTCTTCTAAGTACATAAATACAGTATTTCTTCTCAAGTCAACCCTATTGTGAAATAATTCCAGTAATGTAGGCTTTTCTAAAGCAGTTTTCCTTTTGTAATTTCTCAGTATTCTGATTTGTAAATGGAATAAGCATGTCTTAAAACACTTAATTTGAAAATGCTTTCCTTGTTCTGTATTGTTTAGAATTTATAGAAGGAGTCTCCCAGTTCAGTGTCAAAGGGGATAAGGAGCAGAAGTTGAGGTGTAAGTACCTTGAATTCATAGCATACCATTTTTTTGATATATTTTAAAATATACTTTTAAGTCAACCATAGGGAGGAAATCATGATCCTCACAAAAGACTGTTAGTCAGGACAGGTTGGGAAATCTCTTGAAAGAAGATGTGACTTCATGTTTTTGTGGAGATCAGTAACACCTTTACAAAAAGAGGCAATGAGTAAATGAAGCAAAGCTAATACCATTATAGACATTATGGACAAAGTGCATTATTTTGCTTATAGCAGTAGAGGAATTACATTTTTACATTTGTTTGGTCAGTGAAACTAAGAAATCCAGTGAAATACAGTGAAATTGTTTCTGCAAGCTTTTATCAGTTTATTTTTCAGAAGCAGATGTACTCATCTTTGCTTTTTCTTTTAGTATTCATTGTAATGACCTAGCTATAACATAGCTACAGAAAGGGAAGCTGCTACCTGTAAATGTTTAAAAATATCCTAGCCTAATTGACTATGTGAAACAGTATCCTGTAAATTTACCAGTGAGAGGGGGAAGATGGCAGGCTGGTCATCTGTACAATAGAAGGCCATGGTCTTGCATTTCCTTGTTAATGTATTGCCTGATGGCTGACATTTTTTGTTTGAGGTTTTTCTAGTTCATGTTAATGGAATGCTTTTACAGTCAGTGCTACAACCATAACATATGGAATAAAATATTGTAGAATTGTTCACTACTGTCTCTAGCATTGTTTGCTGCTTTTTTCTTAGAGTTTTACTCTGGGAGACTAATGATCTGCCCCACTGAAACAGTATATATTTTACTAAGCTGTTTACAGTGATAAGTTACAGATTTTACATCTCAAATACTATGGAAGTTTATTCTGTTTCTATCATATTTACTATTATGCTTTCGTTGTTCTTGTTTTCTGTAGTTGCTTTCCGCATTTATGATATGGACAAAGATGGCTATATCTCCAATGGGGAACTCTTCCAGGTGCTGAAGATGATGGTGGGGAACAATCTCAAAGACACTCAGTTACAGCAAATTGTAGACAAAACCATAATTAATGCAGATAAGGATGGTGATGGAAGAATATCCTTTGAAGAGTTCTGTGCTGTAAGTATTAAGGAAAGATTGATCATTTTAGTTTTAAATAACTGTAATAAAGTCAATTTTACCTAGAGATTTTTTTCACAATTTTTTATATATATAGTTAATTGCTGCTGTTCTTTGAAAATCATACAAGAGTCTACAAAGTTATTCAGGGTGCAGACTTCTCATTTTTGACTAAGAGATGTCTGTAGAAAAAGAACAAACCAAATTACTGTTAAAAAAATTCTTTGGTATTCCATTTTTCAACACCCTTTTGAGGTCTAAAAAACTAGACTGAATTAGAACGGACTGGAACTTAATATGTGCACCAACTGTATTTTTAAATTGAGAAACCAGACATGCAGGCTGCAGATTTTAAGAGTTTGTATGGTAGAAAGCTGTGGTTCCAAAACCATAGTTGTAGACCAACAATTATCTCTGGAGACCTGGCTGAGAGCAAACTCAACAGCTACATTTCTTCATTACAAGGAACTAAAAAGAGAAAACTTTCTCCTGATTTCCTCCCCTCCCCTCTCCTTTCCATCCTGGCCCCATACAAAATTATTATCAAGGCCACAGGGAAGCTGAGTAATCACAAATGAGTAAGGATGTGTGTTTCATCAGGTACTTTTTCAGACTGGCTGACATTTACTTTGTTGCTGGCAGGTGTTGGCACAAGACACACTAAACTCTTTCCAATTAGTGTCTCTTCATGTAGATGCAACTTGAGGATGCTAGTGAGGGCTAGTAAAAACAATTTACTCAATTGTTTAACCTTCGGCAGATCACCCCCTCTGTAAGATGGAGGCACCTTGTAGGAGGCATGCACAGCCTCAAGAACTAGGAATATATGTTTTTATATTGTTGGACAGCTGTCCAATTCAAGCACTTTGTAACAGATCTATTGCAAAAATGTCAAAATGGAAGGGGATAGAAGGAAATAATCATCAGAACAATGTAACTTTTGTAATCCATGCTCTCCAAGAGTTGGTAGTAATGTCCCTGTGTGTGTCAATGAATTCTGATGCCCTGGCCCTAAGAAGGACTAGGAGGATTTTTTTTCATTTGAAGTTGGAATTAAAGTAATATGAATTTAAAATGTAGTTGAGTTATGATACATATCTGAATCATACTTATGAACTGGGCAATATATAACCAAACCAAATTAAGATCTCAATTTGTAGTAAATAGAGGTCAGTAGAAGTGGATCTCTTTCTTCAGGTTCCTTGCTGTGGATTGTGTTACACATACGGACTTGTAATTTATTGCACTTTAAATATTATTTGTGAATTTGGCCTTCCATGTATTGGTGTGGAGAGGCCAGAAAGCAAGGGGTTAGTTGAAAGGCAACCAGCTACAAGTAATGGAGCTTTAAATTTAAGTGTGGACCTATTTATGTTCATTTGTTGCTATGCCAGCTATCCTTAATTCTGGTTTCTCATTGAACTTTAATATTTATTCCCATTCCAGGTTGTAGGAGGCCTAGATATCCACAAAAAAATGGTGGTAGACGTGTGACTCTTTTTAGGGCACCACCCAACACTTTTGCTTTCTTCTCCATCTCTGAAGATCTGCTCAAGACGTCCAGCAACGCTCTCTGTGTATTTAAATGGAAGTATTTTTCTCTGTGAAGCCACATTTTCCAACATGAGCCTCATGAAGCCAACTAAGTGTTATTGAACTTTTATTCTCTCAATAACTCAGTGTAGCACTTTAAAGTCTGAAGGACAGCAAGATGGAAAGAGCATATCAGTGTGGTGGAGAAAGGGAAGGGGTTGGCTTTTTAATTTATTTTTCATCATCTTTTATAACAAGGAAATATCTATCTATCTATATATATATATATATGTGTGTGTGTGTGTGTATTTATATATAGATATATATGTAGCTTTCTATAGGTAGTAGTTAGGTGGGCTTTAATTTAATATACTTGATTCAGAAACAAAACTAGAGTATAAAGTGCCAAGCAGAACATTAACAGTTCAATATATGGTTATACATCCTTACTTTTATTTCACACAGTTTTATATATATATAGTAAAAGAATGTAAAATTTTAACTGGGTGTTAGGTCAACTGTTTTCCTTTTCCTGTGACTGTTCAGAGGCTTCTATATATTGACTGGCTGACAAAGCATTGCTTCCTGCTAATTTACTTTAATTACATTTCTGTAACACAGGAGACTAAGTTTTATTTATACCTGTTAATATATTACCAGGGACTGTGTCTCTTTGCTTAACTTTTTAGTACAGTTCTACTTAATATGAGAATATAGTATGATGCTAATGCCAAGAACTAGGCCTGTGCGCATGTAGAAGCTGCAGAGTGCTTTTATGGCCATTTCATTCTGTCACCTAGTAACTGGGGGCAGTTACATTTTAGTAAATATCCCTAAGCAAATGTATAGCAGTTGCTACGGATTCATTTTAGATGCAGTATCTGAAGATGTTTCGTGCATTCATGATTTCTCTTGTGCTTTGCTTAACAAATTTAGGATTGATAGAATTGTGCAGGATTCCCATCCACTTATTTTATATAGTGCTTAGTGAGATGATGCATTGTTTCTTGCCATTAAATTTATTATGTTTCAACCATAGTAGTTTCCCTTCTGCTTTTTAAAAAGTACTACAGGTAGCATAAATAACTGGTAATATTTTATATATATAAATATATATAAATAAATGTATGTATATAGGATTCATACAGGGGGAAAATCTTGTTAATCTATGCCATAGAGGAGGAAAACTTCACATCTAAATTTTATACCTCTTGCTTTTCTCCAATCCTTTGCTTGGAGAGATGTTGTTTTTTCTTTTATTTTCTAGATTTGTCCATATCATGATTTGTAATGGATGGTAACTTGATATATTTGTGTGATATAAAAGTAGCAGGACACATTTAACAACTTTCTATCATCCCTTCCCTTTTCTGCAATGGTACTATTGGCTGGAAGAAAAACATTTGCTAGATTTTTAGGGTAGTACATCTTTCCTGTATAGTAGTTTTTCTATAAAAGTTATTTTATAATCAGCTGTGGAAAGTGCAGGTTGTACGAACCTACTTTAAATCAAGCACCTGTCTGCCATAGCTGTTCCTTCAACTGAGTGCTGCACATCATGGGCTCTGTCTGAGAGAGAGAAATCCAGGTGCTTGGTGTCCTTGCATGACATGAAGTTTTGCATGTAGATCGATTTGAAATGTTCCTCTTGTTTACATAATTTGCATAATTTAAAAAAGTAATGTTGCCAAACTTTGGTAAATGTTAATGTTCAACCGAAAATCTCCACTACATGTAACCTTCTTCCTCTGGATCAGTACGTGGCTTATAATCCCAGCCAGTGATAGTATCTGTTCCAGTGTCAACTGCCATGTGCTTTGCTTCAAGGGGGAACCTAGTCTTTTGTGAATTTTTTGTACATAAATATTTGTTACAAACATTTTAGCGGATGCTATTTCTCTTTCTTGCTTGTGCATATCTTGGCTGGCGTTCTAGAAGATAGTGCTAATGTTACTTCCTTAATGGGGGGATGAGGTTTTTTAGTTTGCGTGGGGGAAATGGTTTATGTTGAATGTTTAGTTTTTCCTCTGCATGCTACATCATATGTTGTGGGAACTATAGGAACCTTCATACTGTATGAATAAAAAATAAAATATTTGAATCTTGCCAGAAAGTGTTCTGAATATTTTTGTTGAATTTTTCGCATACATGCTGGGGTATTTTTCTCTTCTAAAAAATAGATACAAAAGCTCAGCATTCCAGGCTTACTATTTAACTAAAATTATGATTAAAGCCTATAAAATTGCTGTTGAAGTACCTCTGCCAAGTGGGTACAAGCAGCTGTTTCTGGGAACAGTGCCAGTCTTCTTCCATTTGCAATGAGCACCAGTGTTTTGGGGGGTTGGTTTGTTCACTGGGACACAATTCTGTTAAGGGGTTAACTTCTTTCTTCCACTTCTGTATTCTCATCTGTCAATCCAAAAGACATGCTGCTTGTTAGCTCCCACCTATGTTCTGGGGCACAGTTGTGGTAAAAGTTCAACTGGATGCATGATAAGCACCTTAAAGCTGCTTTTGTCTCCCCTCTTCTCCCAATGTCATTCTCAACTCCAGTAAGACTTACTGAAAAGCCTGCTTCACTTCTAAAGACCTCTTACTTAAACTGGAAACAAATTATTTTATTGCCTTTGCATCAGTCCTGAAGCTCTTGTTTGGGGCTGGCCCAGAGTTAGGATTCTGACATGGTTCTTCTGTGTGCCACTCATGACTTCTTTCAGATCAGCTTCCATTCATTCTCCACTTACCTTAAGAAAAATCCTTTGGCAACTTGTGTTCTGTATCTATTGACTTGGAATGACAAGAAGCACAACACTTCCTTTATACAAATTGTCACTTGGTATGTTGGTATATTTAGTTTAAATTGTAAATTGTACACTGGGGGACACGCCCTTCCATTCTGAAATTTGTGTTCTAGTGGTCCAGATAGTCCAGGCCAGTCTATTTCATTTCGTTGCATGTTTAATTTCATCCTCTCAAATCATCAGATCGCTGGTGACCTATGTAATTGAGCAAATATTAGCAAAGTGGGCTTCATTAAGATATAGACTCAGAGGTATTTTTAAATTTTACAGCTGGTACCATTGTCTACTATAGGTTGCTCTGGCTGACCCTAACTTCAGTTGCTCACTAAATACAATGTTTAGATTAATATTTCCTGTGCCAGTCTGCTTTTACCTGCTGAGAGATGAATTATTTTGGAAATTTTCAGCATAATGACTTGCTTGCTGAGTGATATTAGAGAGAACCAGCTTTTATTCTTATCTTCCTCTTCTGAGGAGCTATAGTGACCCCAGGCTTGAGGAACTGAATTGAAATTTGGCAGGAGCTGGCCTTTGATGTTGCTAAGATTAGGCTGTTCCTGTGAGAAGCTGCCCAAATTTGGCCAAGTTAAAAGCCTTTGGGGCAGGGAGATGACTGTTTAGATATGATTATTAACTTAGCAGCTAAAATGTCCAAAGATGCCATCTGCATGAAGAATGTTTTACATCCCCTGCAGCTGACCAGACTCTATATACCACTGAAGGACTGCAGATCTGGACTCGCTTGTTCCTTGCATATGTAAGCTGGACACAGAGCAGGCAGGGTCCCTTGCTCTCCCTGGCCTTCCATGCAGGCACTGTGGAAGAAAGGCATATAACATAAAGGCAAGAGGAGAATAACCAAATTTAAACCAGGATGAGGTAAAGGAGTAAATACACAGGCAGAGCTTGGATGACAGGAATGACAGAACTAGATCTTGAGAAGGGCTGAGACATAAGGGCTGCGTCCATGTGGTATGTGGTTCCACAGGCACATCTGTGGTGCCACACGCATACCATATGTTGTGTTGATCTCTGCAGTGCAAGGGAGGGGAAAAAAACAGCTGCACATGTGGCAGCAGTGTGCCAACGGAAGCTTGAGTCTGGCCAGCTGGAGCTGAACTTCACTGCAGGTCGAGCTCTACAAGGCAGGATCACTGCTGCTGCAGCCCCAGGAGGCCCCCAGGACCTCAGGTAAAGCTGCTGGAACCAGTAGTGCTGGCCCCAGCCTCTCCTGCCCCATCCAGGGTAACCTGTCACATGCCAGTACACATGTGGCACAGGTGTTCCCTGGGGAACCAAACATTCATGCATGTCTGGACACAGCCAAGGAGGAATTTGTCATGGTCAATGACTGCTGCATAATTCCCTCTAGAACCCAAGGGGCTGGAATATCTCTGTTGCCAGCAATTACTTGTAAGCCTACTGGCTACCACTATGGGCTCAAAGAATAAGCTACCTACCAAGGCTATTGCCTCCTCAGTACAAGTGGCAGGACATCTGTATGAGTGGTAGATCTCCTGTCTGTCATCCAGCCTCTAAAGTTTTAAACCCTGCTGATGGGTATCAACTTAATATTAGTTTTTCAGCTTGTTAAAAACCTAGCATATTAATACATAAGAGCTGTTGAAGGTCAGTTACATAATCAAGCACTCAAAAGGATGGAAACAGTTGATGTTGCCTGTAGAATCCTTTTTGTCCCTTTTCTGTATATGCACTAATATTATCTCTTTTCAACCAAGTCTTTCTCAGTGCATGGGATGAACCTGCTCAGTGGATGAATCAGGGCTATATAATGAAAGCACAGTTGTTAGACTCCCACCTTTCATATAAGTCTGAGGGATGTATAGTGAATACAGCTCAGGATTACATGGCAAGAGATGAACATCAAATAACATTTAAAACCACAGTCCATGTTTTGTCTTACCTGATCATTACTCAAGCATGGTACAGAACACCACCTATATGCAGAGAATTATATTAGATAATGTACCTACTTAAGGGCTGAATCAAAGTGAGCAATCTCTAATTGCCCTTCTCTGACCATCCCAAATTCTGCACTATCCTTTGCAATGCAGTAAGTAGAACCAAACACCAAGATGAGCTTTCACCAGCACCTGCATATCATGCATCTATTATCCCTGCTTATCCCCTTCCCTGTACTTTCCCAGAAAAGTATGAACAATGGACCTCATCAGAATCTGTCTGCTGCTGCTGTTCCACTTAACTGCAAGTTTACTATTTCATGTCTTCTGGATTTGTTTAGACCACAACAAAATTCTGTCTCTTGCTTCATGAGTAACAGCTGCCTTGAAGAACTGTCAAAAATCTTCAGGTCTTCTTTATGCACTACGTTTTTGATACACTTCAACTCACACATGAACAGGCATAATTAACCTTTTTCCATACCATCCTGGTTAGGTGTCACCTACTCCACTTTTATGAAACTACAAAAGAAGAGAAAAGGCTCCCTAATCCAATTCTTCCTCTATTGCAGGAGGGCCTGTTTTAAGCATAGCTGTTACCCCACAACATTCAGGAATAGAAACTCCTCTCTCTCTTCTCCCTACCCCCCAAGGGTAGTAATTATAAGCTGCTCAACCACATACCTACCTACCCTCAAAATTCTTGGAACTGCACCTCCTGGCCTTGGAACTTACCATCATTCTTTAAGCCAGTGGGAACCAATTTCTCTGGCAGGTGTGCCACAAATTAGCCCCAAGCCCACACATGCCATTCCAATCCCTTCCTCTGCCTGTGCCACTTACAGCTCACATGCCACAAGTTGTTTACTTTTGCTTGCTCTGGCACCTGTATCTTTATCATCAAACAAGAAGCAATAACCCCACAGCCATCTGTGAAAACTAGTGTAAAAAAAGTTGAGAGCAAAAAAACTAAATTTGGATGTTGTTATCCAACAGGTTGTATCCAAATAAGAACTAATTTCCCTGTTCCAAAATGGAATCAGGAAAATGAGACAGTTTGGAGTCACTGCAGCTTGTGTGAAGTATAAGCATGTATTTTTTTTTTTTATCTTCCATTCAGGGTTTCACAGACTTCTGAGGTCATCCAATACAGTAACACAAAAAGATTTGGTCTGAAGCTAAGACATGCAGGCTCCTGCTTCTCCATGTCTCAAGAATTTCATTTTACATATCAACACTGACTTTATTGGAAGACTCAAGCATGCATCTGTTCAATCAACTGAAGAACTCTGAAGAACCCTGAGTTTCCAGCACTTCATCGTTTCCTTCAGAAACCAAAGACATTTCCAGCTCCTAAGTATTCTTATTTCAGTGAAAAGTTCAGTCATATTTATAAATTATAAGGAGTATAATCTGTAATGATCACATACAGGGTTTTGTTAAGTTACTTAAATATTGCATCAAAAGGTCAGACATTATGCCTGAAAGAACAGACTGCAAAAGGAGTCCTGTTTTCTTCTAATCTTCCAAATCAAATTGAAGGAGGTTAGGCACTGTTCCTGTTAATTTCATACACATCAGTTGTGTATTAACATCTTCAGCTTCTTTACATTGGTACACAGTCCCAAATTAGAGTCCCAAGTTTGAGTCCCAAGATCTCAGAATCTTTCAGCTGCTCTGCTAGCCACAGCCCTGATATTGCCATAAACTTTTGATGGAGGGCTTCCTGCAGGGAAGAAAGATGCAGTTGTAGGATGATTCATGGATGAATTACAAATATTGGTACAAATTATGCTGTCAGATTAAGGGTTTTTGGACACCTGGACATTTCAATATTACTACTAAGAGAATTTGCTCTGAGCAACAATAAGATGCTCCAAAGTTTCAACTATGCTCCAAAACCATACATGGAAGAAATATCAGCCTTTCACCTGAGAATTACAAGGGAAACACCCAGGGTCAGACAACAGATTCTGGTATAGAAGAGAGCAGCTATAAGATGGTGGAGCTTTGCAGATAGTCATGGAGTGAATTACGGAACTGCAATTTACAAATAATGTCTCAGCAAAATTCCTGGCTGGAGCCAGATGCTTATGATTACTAGAATGGCAATTCAGAGATCTGGACATTGTTGAGCTGTTACCAATTTTGCATTTGTTAAGCAGAATTGCCCCCACCCAGGCCAGGTTATCTGTCTTGGCTTATTCTGTCCAATGAAACCAGAGTTTGGTTCAACACACCATTCTCTAGTCTACTTGTAGCAGAGGAATTGGGAGAGAAGAGCAGTGAGACATCCTGCAAAAGAGAGAGCACTTCGTGTCATGCAAGGACACCAAGCATCTAGGAGCAGACCAAGCCCAACAGAAGGAAAAGCCCCTGAACAAAGAGGAATGGTGCACCATCTCCAGAGGTAAGAATGACCTGGGAGTCGAGCTCAGATTCAATTATGCTCAGAAAGAATGAAGTCCTTCTTAAAGCAGCCATGGCTGCAATACTCCCAGTTGTACAAGACTTAATTTTGCATTTTCAGAGAAGAAACAAAAGTTGGATAACAGGACTTACCTAAAATGAGATTGCAAATTGCTGTTCGTGCCATCTTAATATTCTGAAAAGATCCTAAAATGTGAACTTTCCTGCAATAAGCAACCAAAATGCTGCAAGTTATTTATTTTGGAAAGGCTATTCCTTGCACACAGTTCATGTTACAGTACTCAACTACATTTGAGATTCAAGAATTAAATACACTTTTGAATGCACCCATTTCTTCTTCCTTTGCTTCCACTCTTGCAGCTTCAAATAACAACCCTGGAAAAGCATGAGGTTTGACTGGGCTGGTATTTCCTTTTGGTTTTACACTACCAACATCTGTCTGCCAGTATTTGTTATCAAGGTAGGGGTGAAGATGGCCCCATTCAATGGCACAGCAGTGTCATGACCCTTGCTTTGAGGACACCAAGAGGACACCCACACTGTCACATAGGCAGTTATATCCAGTAACTGTGTCTTCAAGAGAAGAATATCTGGCAGTTCAACCTCCCATTCCCCAGTAAAACTCAGCAAGCATGCCAAAAATAATGAGAAAATACTACCATTTACACTTGAATGCAATTTATGCCTACTCATAGCAGCAGGTGAAGTCACACAGCAGCATCAAGATGCATCCGTGTCACATAACTGTAAATGAACAGTTCTTCACATCAATCAGTAGGTGCAAAACATCAGTAAGTTGCACCCAATGGAACCAGCACCTGGTCTCCAACCCTTGTGGAAGTTTCTCTTAAAGTTCTCAAGCATTTTGCATTAGAACACCCCAGTGCCCTGCTGTCTTCAACTTTGCAATGCTATATGTTAACACTTGTATCATCTCTCACCACTAGTGAACTCAGATTGAGTACAGAATAGATTGGAGCTGATGCATTATTCACTTTAAGCACTTAAATTAAGCACCTTCTATTTTCTCAAACAGAATATACTTTGCATGTTTACATAAACATGGCAGCTAGCTTCAGACCTGTTTTCACTTTTACTGTCTGTCCTTCCTACAACTTAGAGATCCCAAAATTATAGAAGTTTCTACCCAACACTACTATCAGAACACATCTCACTAGGTTAAAGTTCAACGTCCAGATACTGATCCTAATATTGGCCTCATCATTGTCATGTAGGTTAAAAATTCAATTGCTTTGAAGCTGCCAGCGTTCATCAGCAGGGAAAACAAGATTAGGAATAAAAGAGCTGACAGAAATGCTTCCACAGGGGTGTTGGCATTCTATTATTCACACAAAACTGTTCCTACCCCGCACAAAGGAATAGTTTTGGCTATTGCACAGAGGGAAGATGCTGAAGGATCAAGAGCGAGTTTCAGGATTTGCACTTTACTGAAAAAAACATGTGAAATGAGAGGGATGTTTACACTTACGAGTCAGCAAGAACTATTCGTGTCCTGGTTACATTTTCTATTGTGAATTTTGTTTTTCCTCCTTTCCCTGCTATTCTTCCTATTGCTCTTGAAAGGTGGTCTCCTTTCAAAGGCTTGACTTAAAGCAAAAGAAAAATATTTTATTATTGAAACAGCAACATGTATTTCTATAGCACCTTTCAGGGGTTCTCAAATCACTTTACAAACATGAATAGACTGCAAAATATACCTATGCACACAAAGGGAATTTACCCACAACTGAAATGCACTTACAGAGGGACCACAATTGACCCCTGAGGTGGCTGTGTTTTAGAGGAGGGCGAACTGATCCCTGTGTAGGATTGTAATAGGAATAACTCTCCAAGCGACTGGAGAAGTGAGGTCAATTCCTGCGCAGCTGGGCAAGAAGCAGAGTATGACGACATGGAACTAATGTGCTCACAACAGAATAACTAAAATTAGACGTACCCAGCTTCTTGTACCAGCTTCATCCCCCCATAGTATTCAGAGGCCTTCCAGTAGCATAAGCAGCTCACAACCACCATATGTCACACCTCATCCCTTCCCTAAGGAAAGGATCATGCACAAAGTATAATTTATGGTTTTAGTGGTGGTTTTGTTTTGAGTTTGCTCCTCAATTCATTTGATGAGTAGAGTGCAGCATAAGACACTGCAACTATGGGGGAGATGAGCAGGGCATCACTCCCAGATGTTAACTTAGATAGGGCTAGTTTTTTTACTTTGGAAAGATAATAAAGCAATTCTTCCGTTGCAAAGGTTACGGATCCAGAGTTTCAGAAAATATGTGAAAACAGCACACACAGCTTGCTATTCCCTACAATGCTGATTATGCCACTTAACTAGGTGCTATACACTCACACATGCTTCCACTAAGATATAAATTAACCTTTTTTGGCCAGAACATCTGAACCCGATACCCACCTTCTCACAACAGACAAAATGCTTCGTATTTTTAAGAGCTACAACCCCACCTTTGTACACCTGGCCAGGACAATGGCAAATGTTGTTTTGGCCTGTATTGGAAGTAACTTATACCCCAGGAGATTTTTTTTAGACTGAACAACAAGCATTAAAGATCTTACTACCCAATCCTCCAAAATAACAGTAAAATAAGAAAGACCTCTCCTGATACTGAAGTGCCCAGACTGACTACATACCAGCTAGACCAATATTTCCACTAAATGAGCTTAAATTTACTGATTCTTAGCTCAAGTGATAACCAGTCATAGGTCAGCTGTTTTCTTACTCTTTAATTTAGAGTAACTGATGCTTATTCCTAATAAGTTAATACAGAAGATAACTATTATCTTGTGGCAATGTTTAAAACAAAAAGATGGAAGTACAGGTTTGCTAATTAACTATGTGATCCCTTCCATGGGACAATTGTACAGCACCATGCATGGTGCCATTGCTCAAATAATGTTCAGTAAGCTTCACCACATACTGGAATCACCCAATTTCTCAGTGCTGTAGCAAGGTCTTGTTGCTAAGAGTGTTTTTCATCAAACATCATCATAGGGTAACAAATATTTGAAATAGCCTTGTGTGATCTTGATTTATCTTGTTGACTTATATACGTGAAGCCACAGAACATAAGCCATAATAGATCTTAAATGCTATCTGCATGTATAGAATTTTGTTGTGTGAATGGGGGACCTAAACTACCCGGACATCTGCTGGGAGACGCAGACAGCAAAGTCCCACCGCTCACGCAGGTTTCTAACCTGTGTACAGGACCTCCACCTGACACAGGAGGTACACGGTCCCATTAGGGGGAATGCCATACTGGATCTGGTATTGGCAACGGGAGAGGACATGGTAGCAGATCTCCAGATCGGTAACCATCTGGGGGACAGTGATCACCTAATAACAGAATTCACCATAAGACAGTGAGTGGGTAAGGTAACTAGTAGGGTGAAAGTGCTAGCGTTTAGGAAAGCTGATTTCAATGAACTCAGGCGATTAGTCAAGGACGCACTGCAGAGTAGGAGATTTGAAGAGATGGAAGCCCAAGAAGGGTGGCTGTGCCTTAAGGAAACGATCCTTCAGGCACAAAGCAAGACGATCCCCGAGCGAGGCAAAAGAGGGAAAGGGGCCAGGAGGCTTCCATGGCTGACCAGAGAAATCCAGGGCAGCCTAAGGGACAAAAGGGGAGTACATAAAAAGTGGAAACAGGGAGAGATCACCAAAGATAAATATACCTCCTCTGCTCGTGTTTGCAGGGAGGCAGTTAGACGGGCCAAAGCTACCATGGAGCTGAGGATGGCAACCCAAGTAAAAGACAACAAGAAATTGTTTTTTAGATATATTGGGAGTAAAAGGAAGGCCCAGGGAGGAATAGGACCCCTGCTAAATGGGCAGAAACAATTGGTGACGGACAGGGGGGACAAGGCTGAGCTCCTCAATGAGTTCTTTGCCTCAGTGTTTCTAAGTGAGGGGCACGACAAGACTCTCACTGGGGTTGTAGAGAGGCAGCAGCAAGGCGCCAGACTTCCAAGCGTAGACCATGAGATGGTGCAGAGTCACTTGGAAGAACTGGATGCCTTTAAGTCGGCAGGCCCGGATGAGCTCCATCCGAGGGTGCTGAAGGCACTGGCCGACATCACTGCAGAGCCACTGGCGGGAATATTTGAACACTCGTGGCACACGGGCCAAGTCCCGGAGGACTGGAAAAGGGCCAACGTGGTCCCCATTTTCAAAAAGGGGAGGAAGGAGGACCCGGGCAACTATAGGCCAGTCAGTCTCACCTCCATCCTTGGCAAAGTCTTTGAAAAAATTATCAAGGCTCACATTTGTGAGAGCCCAGCAGGAAAAATTATGCTGAGGGGAAATCAGCACGGGTTCGTGGCAGGCAGATCGTGCCTGACCAATCTAGTTTCTCTTTATGACCAGGTTACGAAACGCCTGGACACAGAAGGAGGGGTGGATGTCGTATACTTAGACTTCAGGAAGGCCTTTGATATGGTATCCCACCCCATACTGGTGAACAAGTTAAGAGGCTGTGACTTGGATGACTACACAGTCCGGTGGGTGGCGAATTGGCTGGAGGGTCGCACCCAGAGAGTCGTGGTGGATGGGTCAGTTTCGACCTGGAAGGGTGTGGGCAGTGGGGTCCCGCAGGGCTCGGTCCTTGGACAGATACTCTTTAATGTCTTCATCAGTGACTTGGACGAGGGAGTCAAATGTACTCTGTCCAAGTCTGCAGCTGACACAAAGCTATGGGGGGATGTAGACACGCCGGAGGGTAGGGAACAGCTGCAAGCAGATCTGGACAGGTTGGACAAGTGGGCAGAAAACAACAGAATGCAGTTCAACAAGCAGAAATGCAAAGTGCTGCACCTAGGGAGGAAAAATGTCCAGCACACCTACAGCCTAGGGAATGACCTGCTGGGTGGCACAGAGGTGGAAAGGGATCTTGGAGTCCTAGTGGACTCCAAGATGAACATGAGTCGGCAGTGTGACGAAGCCATCAAAAAAGCCAATGGCACTTTATCGTGCATCAGCAGATGCATGACGAATAGGTCCAAGGAGGTGATACTTCCCCTCTATCGGGCGCTGGTTAGACTGCAGTTGGAGTACTGCGTGCAATTCTGGGCGCCGCAATTCAAGAGGGATGCGGATAACCTGGAGAGGGTCCAAAGAAGGGCCACTCGTATGGTTAAGGGCCTGCAGACCAAGCCCTATGACGAGAGACTAGAGAAACTGGATCTTTTCAGCCTCTGCAAGAGAAGGTTGAGAGGCGACCTTGTGGCCGCCTATAAGTTCATCACGGGGGCACAGAAGGGTATTGGTGAGTATTTATTCACCAAGGTGCCCCCGTGGGTTACAAGAAATAATGGCCACAAGCTAGCAGAGAGCAGATTTAGATTGGACATTAGGAAGAACTTCTTCACAGTTCGAGTGGCCAGGGTCTGGAACGGGCTCCCAAGGGAGGTGGTGCTCTCCCCTACCCTGGGGGTCTTCAAGAGGAGGTTAGACGAGTATCTAGCTGGGGTCATCTAGACCCAGCACTCTTTCCTGCTTATGCAGGGGGTCGGACTCGATGATCTATTGAGGTCCCTTCCAACCCTAACATCTATGAATCTATGAATTTATGAAAGGGAAAAGAAAACACAATGGCATGAAACGATATTAAAAAATATGACAAGAGAACACACTTACCATCCGTAACTTCAAAGGATTCTAGGAAAAGGTCATCTAATCTGATTAGAGCAAGTGCATCCTAAAATATCAGAAAGGTTGACATTAACACTATGCAAGTTTTAATACTGCAGAACAAAAATATGCTTAAAGATCAACATTACAAATTCATTTCCTTTGGACATGTAACAAAACAGATCTCCAAGAGGGCCTCACTAAATGTATCCAACAGCAAAAGCAAAAACCTAGTCCCACTAAAGAACAAGTTTGCTGCAGGTCATGTTTCTGTACAAGGAACCCTGCAAGAGCTTGAGTAACTTAGGATCATAGGAAAGAAGGACTGAAAGAGACTTCACAAAGTCATTTAGTTCTGCCCCTCCTCAGGCAGGATCATACTTGACTAAAGCATCTCAGCCAAGTATGTCCAACCTGCTCTTGAACATTTCCAGGGATGGAGATTCCAAAATTTCTTAAAGGTAGCCTGTTGCTATGCTTGACCACCCTCATGGTCAGAAAGTTCCTCCTATTCTCCAACATAAGTTTCCTCTGCTGCAGCTTGAGGCCATTGGTGCTAGCCTCATCTCCTACAGCCACAGAGAAAAGCCTATCTCCACCTTTATAACTGTCCTTTCTGAATCTGAAGACTATCATCAAATCCCCCTCAGTCTTCTCTTCTCCAGACTAAGTAACCCAGCCTTTATTCATAAGTCAGCTTCCCAGGCCTCTAATCAGTTGGTTGCTGTCTGCTGGACTAGCCAATCTGTCCATATTTTCTTGAAGTATAGGGCCCAAAACTGGACGCCAGGTGAGACCTCACTAGTGCTGAATACAGCAAAAGCATCACTTCTGGTAATGCAATCCAGACACTGTTGGCTTTTTCTGTAACAAGAGCATACTGTTGACATACATTTATCTACTTTAATCCCCAGGTTCTTCTCTGTAGTATCGTGGCCTAGATCGTACTTATAAAAATAGATAAGATGCTTATTTCCCTAAAAAGTTAATCCTTTTCAAAAAGTACAAGATGTACCAGTAAGGCAGAATTTTTTAAAATATTTTTTCCTATGGAAGATAAGTCCAAAGAGAGTCAAACTATCTTTTGGGTATGGGTTTGAAAACTGTATGGGTGTGTACACACACACAACTTAACCATTTTTATAGAACATACCTAAATAAAAACTGCATCCCTAAATGGCACCCCAGAAGAAATCTAATATGAGCCTACTTACCTTGGATCTTAACTGAAACTGTGATTTTCAAAATCGGAAAAGAAGAAACCTTGATTTAAGTAACTGATTTTAATCTTCTATAGTATTTGTATATTTTCATTATTTTCCTAAATGGTCACCAACTAGTCAGAATCAACCCTTAAAAACAATGATATACAAATAAATGTAAAACTTTATTCTGACGTGGATTTAGAACAGCCTTCAGATTAGCAAGAAGTACAAATTTAAGCCACTTTACAACTGAAAACACATTCAAATGTTTATATTTTATTATGCTAGAAAAATGTGAAGTGACATTTCCTATTTACTAGGTGTTTTGGGTTTGGTTTTGTTTTACTTTTTGTTTGTAGTACTCTGCTTCTGGAAAGAAACTGGAATTTAACAAAAGATGCAAAAGAAGTCCATGTTTCAGCTTTTTTATGCATTAAAGCTACGTTAAGCGTCCTGGACACACAAAGTTTATCAAAAGATATTTTCCCTTTAAAACTAACTGGTTTATTTAAAAAAGTAGTATTATAGTTGTCCATCAATTGAACTGTTTTTTTCTTGTCACCATGTTCTTCAATATTTAAGAATCAGTAGACCTCAGCCTTTTGGAAAAGAAGCCACTTTGGTTTTTTCAACTCTGTCAGTTTCTTACCTTCTAATGATTTAATAAACCAAAATGAAAAAGCTGAAATGAAATCAATTCTCTGTGCACCTGCAGAAGGGGCAACAGCTGTCAAAGTGGTTTATCATTTCAGAGAACTCTAGTTCCAGGTGCTGAACCAATGACTTCCCCTAGCTTAGTCATCTGACTAAAGGCTAAGGACTCTACACAGGAAGGCAAATACAGATTTTAGACAAGGGGATTCGTTCACACTCTGGTCGCTGACAACTCACCTCAACTTGAAATCCAAGAATAAATGCTTTCACAAAGTCAGCTGCTTTTGTCAAAGCGCTCAGATCCTTTGTCTCTTTACAAGTCTGCAAGGCAAAAATTATAGATGCAAA
Organism: Alligator mississippiensis; assembly: GCF_030867095.1. NCBI lineage: Eukaryota > Metazoa > Chordata > Crocodylia > Alligatoridae > Alligator > Alligator mississippiensis. Next base: position 217,106,580 of record NC_081824.1, on the reverse strand, counting down.
TTAAGAGCACATAGTGGGAATGTAAAGATCCACCTAATATCTCCTTGTTCTTACTCATTAGGCTGAAATACTGCAATAACCCTAGCCATCCACCATAACATCTGATCTACTAGTGGCGTTCAATGATCCCAAAATTCTGTGCCTCCAAGAACGTGCAGCAGATCACCCCAATCAATGCTTGGAATTCTTTCTCCACCCAGTCAATGGATGCTGCTTGAACACTCTTCTGCCATGATGTGAAAAAACGGAGGTTTTTGCAGAATCCCCTGGAACATAACCCAAGTCATACCAAAACAAACAGCAACCTGAGAAGCAAGGAGCAGGGAAGTAGAGATATGGTCAGCTTGAAGGCCACGTGCAGTATGTTATGCTTACCAAACTATCACACAAATCTTGAGACTAGAACCTCTGCCATCACCCCTCCCAATGCAACGCTTGTGCAGTGGGCCTCCTACCAACTATCTCCACCCCAGATTCTCCCCAAATTCTGCCTAAAAGTTCAACCAGGATAAATTCAAGCTAATTAATTTCTGTACACCAATGAGATTTTAATTTGGAGCATCATCCATTAGGACCCAACACTTAAGACCTTTAAATCAAGAAAAAACGAGAAATGTGCAGTCATAGAGAAATTGCTCTCTCTCAGATATATGCTCTAGATAAATACAGAAATTGATCCAGATAAGGTGTTACAGACACTGCATGCAGGGAGTCAGACTAAATCATGATAACTATGGGCCTTCAATGTTATGGAATGTCAGGAAAAAACATGCAAGAATGAAGGTTTGGACAAAGGAGGCAGCAGGTCAAAGGAAGAGAGATTTGTGAATCAAAGAAAAATAAGATGAGGAAGAAGCCTTGCGCAACTTCTAACAATTGAAATATTGTGAGTGCAATCTAAAACACAGAAAGAGAAACACAAAAGTCACAGAAGGGCAAAATTTCAAAGCAGCATGTGTGACAGAAAAAAATAAAAGAAAATAAAATAAGATAACTGATTAAGGAGGATGCACATGGACTATGCCAGCAAATCTCAAGCCTTGAAGAGTATCATTAAAGACAAGCAAAAGCATGTCAAGAGAGTACAGGCAACAGAAACAAGACCAAAGAAAGCAAGGAATGCAGCTGAACTTGAATCATTTGAATTTAAAGGTGCAGGAAGAAAAAAGCTGGACAATAACTGAAAAATGAGATGGGATAAAGATAGGTGTTTCTTTTCCACTTTCTTTTTTAAGATGGGGAGGGACAGAAGGAGGAGTATGCAGGGGATGCCCAACAGAGAACAGAAGGAATCTGGAGATAGGTGCATACGCATGTCCAGCAAGCTGAGGAGACAAGTTAGAATGCCGTCACTGACTAGGGAGAGAGCAGATCTGGTGAGATTTTACCCATTTTCTGGACAGAGGCAGCATCGTTTTTTTAAAATGACCTTACACTTACATACCAGCACTGGTGGCTATGTGGCAGTGTTCTTGCCTACCATGTGGGAAATCTGAGTTCAAGTCCCAGCTTTGGTGACTTGGGGTGAGTGAGCTAACGAGGAGAAATTCCTCTTGTCCTGGAGGACTGGAAAAGGGCCAATGTGGTCCCCATTTTCAAGAAGGAAAGGAAGGAGGACCCAGGCAACTATAGGCCAGTCAGTCTCACCTCCATCCTTGGCAAAGTCTTTGAAAAAATTATCAAGGCTCACATTTGCGAGAGCCCGGCAGGACAAATTACGCTGAGGGGAAACCAGCACGGGTTCGTAGCAGGTAGATCATGCCTGACTAATCTAGTCTCTTTTTATGACCAGGTTACAAAACATCTGGATGCAGGAGTAGGGGCTGACATCGTTTACTTAGACTTCAGGAAGGCCTTCGATACAGTATCCCACACCATACTGGTGAACAAGTTAAGAGGCTGCGACTTGGATGACTACACAGTCTGGTGGGTGGCGAATTGGCTAGAGGGTTGCACCCAGAGAGTTGTAGTGGATGGGTCAGTATCGACCTGGAAGGGTGTGGGCAGTGGAGTCCCACAGGGCTCGGTCCTAGGACCGATACTCTTCGATGTCTTCATCAGCGACTTGGACGAGGGAGTGAAGTGTACTCTGTCCAAGTCTGCGGATGACACAAAACTGTGGGGAGAAGTGGACACGCCGGAGGGCAGGGAACAACTACAAGCAGACCTGGACAGGTTGGACAAATGGGCAGAAAACAACAGAATGCAATTCAACAAGGAGAAATGCAAAGTGCTGCACCTAGGGAGGAAAAATGTCCAGCATACCTACTGCCTAGGAAATGACCTGCTTGGTGGCACGGAATCGGAAAGGGATCTTGGAGTCCTAGTGGACTCCAAGATGAACGTGAGTCGGCAGTGTGACGAAGCCATCAGAAAAGCTTATGGCACTTTATCATGCATCAGCAGATGCATGATGAACAGCTCCAAGAAGGTGATACTTCCCCTCTATCGGGCGCTGGTCAGACCGCAGTTGGAATACTGCGTGCAGTTTTGGGCGCCGCACTTCAAGAGGGATGTGGATAACCTGGAGAGGGTCCAGAGAAGGGCCACTCGTATGGTTAAGGGCTTGCAGGCCAAGCCCTATGAGGAGAGACTGGGGCACCTGGACCTTTTCAGCCTCCGCAAGAGAAGGTTGAGAGGCGACCTTGTGGCTGCCTATAAGTTCATCACGGGGGCACAGAAGGGAATTGGTGAGGCTTTAGTCACCAAGGCACCCCCGGGGGTTACAAGAAATAATGGCCACAAGCTAGCAGAGAGCAGATTTAGACTAGACATTAGGAAGAACTTCTTCACAGTTAGAGTGGCCAAGGTCTGGAACGGGCTCCCAAGGGAGGTGGTGCTCTCCCCTACCCTGGGGGGTCTTCAAGAGGAGGTTAGATAAGCATCTAGCTGGGGTCATCTAGACCCAGCACTCTTTTCTGCCTATGCAGGGGGTTGGACTTGATGATCTATTGAGGTCCCTTCCGACCCTAGCATCTATGAATCTTTGAATACCACATCCATGCTTTGTTATCAAGGAGCAATGCCAAAGATGTAATCATACTTTCTGCTAATTCTGAAAAACGAAACCCTATACTCTCACAAAACACCAAATTACAAAACTTTTCAAAATTAGGCATCTTTATCATATTAAAGGAATAAAGAAATTTGAAAATGTGACTTAATACGTTTATCAAGATGTGAAAGTGTTGTGGTAATCTGAAACACATCTTGATAAATGTATTAAGTCACATTTTCAAATTTGAGGATGGAAATCTGTACATTACTGGTGTAACATCTTTCTTGATAGCAGCAAACTGTATAATGAGCATTGTAGCAGCTACCAGAGGAGAGGCGGCTAAATTATTTTTATCTATAGTGCCTCTCTTTTTTTTCCAATGGCTATAACATGGCAAACCAGTTACGCAAGGGAATGCAGATTACTAGGTCTGGTTTCTGATGACATACAACATTTCTAGAAAGCTTACAAAGCTGTTGCAGTTATAAATGACATATTGGAGGTAGGATGGGGATAGTTTTGTGACACTTTTTGCACAGCAGAAGAATCTGAGATTTGAAACTTGAGTTTGTGTAGAAATAACCTAATGTGAGAAGCAGTGCAGACTCTTGGTCTGGATCAATCTGATTGTCACCTGATGATCTCACAGAAAAGCACTTGAGAATTTCATCCTGAATCAGCTACTTAAATATTGTTTTTTGACTGTGCCTCTTAGGTCAGTGGTTCTCAACCTCAGTAGCCTCCAGGCAAAAATCTACTACAATGAAGAAAAGTCTCACTGACTCAAAACTAGATAGGCAGTATGTGGCCTCAAACATCCATAATGCATTAAATTCTTAAAAAAGATTGAGCAGCTGGACCATACCCAGGATTTTTCCTCAGTGCCAGAACTAAATAATTTTTCCTTAGAGAGATATAAAGTTAGAGAAACAAAAATAGCATGAAAGTCAGTCCTAGGAATAAAATTCTGTTCTTAAGTTTTACTTATGTCAACTATTTACCTCAAAACAGTAACTGCTCTTTTTTAACTGGGATATGTTTTTTGCAATGCTCTCATTTGGCTTCCTATAGCAAATACCTAAGGTCTAAATCATTAAAATATTTCTACACATTACAATTTTTTGTATTTCACATCCCAGCTGAACCAAAGTGATACACTGTTTGCAAAAACTAAGAGAAAGAGCTTTCCCATTACCTTGATTTCCACATTTCTTGTTTTTAAATTAAATCGGATTTGAAGTTGCAAATGTTCCACAACAGGTGTGAATATTTTCATCCAATTCTCTTTCAAAGGGGTATATCGGTTTGCTGGTACAGGGATTTTCCTCATTTCAACTTTTTCACCCTAGAAAAAGGGATTTCAGTTTTACTTAAAAAAAGAAAAATTAGACTAATGCCCCATGGATCCCAAAATAAGGGTCACCCCTCTCCAAAACCCCCACATGCACATTTTTGTCCAACCCATTTCTAAAATTACCCAGGCCACCCACCCCCACTGGTCTGAGGAGGCACAATTGACCAGTATGAGAGGCCTGTCCCCTCCCCACCAAATCAGTGGGTTTCCAAGATGCTGCCCTGCTTTGTGCAGTCCTGTGAGAACTCATTTGAGATGTGCAGCACATTAAGTGGCCCCGAGCTTCCCCCAAACCCATGCTGACACGCTGGCTGCTAGAAGACGGCCTGTCAGTGTGCTCAGTCACCAACAGGTTTTTTCCCCGCCCTTGAACAGAATGAATAATAGTCCAACAGACAGTGGATTGCAGGACTGCCACACTCACAATCCACCAAACAACCAAGCAGTGAAAGAAGAATGTTATGCCTAAGTTTTGCGCTGGGGTGCAAAGTGCTAGTAATACTTGTTGGGAAGGGGCTGCATTAAGGACCAAAGGCTGCCATCAAGGACATCAACCTTTAAACCGGAAACCTGATGAGGTTTCTCTGCTGAATCCTACTTCATTCCCATCTAGAGCTCTTCAGCTGTAGCTCAGCCAATGTAGCATCAGTGTGGATTTGGGTAAAGGTTGAGCCACTTGCATGTCCTGTAAAATGATTTACCTCTAAGGTAAGGACTGCAGAAGGCAGGGCAGCACCTCATATACTAACTGGTTTATGGGGAGGGAGGTGGTCCATCTTGCCCAGTCTCAGTGCCCCCTTTTAGTGAGCTCACTGTCAACCTTTGACCTTCACTCCTGTTTTGTCTCATGAATTCAGTTAACACATACGAAACAGCCCCCTCTATAAACAGGAAGGGCTAACTGTTGCTCTGCAAGCATAACATCCATGTTCCCAACATGCGGCAGACAGGCCTAAGAGGAGGCCTGTCCTGCTGTGCGTGTCCAGGCATAAACAACTGGATTAGATGACCTCTGGGGGTCTCTGCCAGCCCCACTTTTCTATGACTCTAAATTGGGCAAAATGCTGTCAGCAAGACGGCAGCGCCAGGGGGCTGTGGCAGCTGCTCCAACTACCTGGGCACGCATCTCACTTTACAGTGAGGGTGCAAGGCTACTTTATGGGTGGAATAAAGATACCAACGAGCGTCACACTGGGGCAGCAAGCAGGCACCGAAAGGGAGCGGGCAGAGGGTCTGACCAGGACTCACTCTTCCTCTCCCACTGGCAGCCTCCAGCATCTACAGGACCGCAGGGACTCGGAAGTCCGGATGCAGAAGCCGTTACCCCTTTTTTCCCCAAGGGCCTGCCCAACCCCTGGCCCCTACACGCCGGGGGGGGGGGGAGAAGGGGGGTCGCCCCGCCCCTTACACACGTCACGCCTAGGCCCCGCCCCCGGCGGGCGCGGCGGGGGAGGGGGAAAACCCCCTGTCTGCCTCACGTACCCCAAGTGCGGCGGTGGGGGCGGCGGCGGGAGGGAAGCTGGGCCTCTTGCTGGGCCGCGGCTCCGCCGTGTCCATGCGGCTCGCGCCAGCCGCTCGCCGCTTCCGCTTGCCTCTTGCCACCACGCCGGTGAAGCCGCCGTCGACCTCCACGGCGCTCTGCGTCTCCATGTTGGCTGCCCCCCCGGGCAGGTGTCCCGTCACCTCCATTCCCCACGTGCGCTGCGGGCCGCCGCGCGTCCTATGCGCATGCGCGCGAGAGGGGGAGGGCGGGGGCTGTCCCCAAGAGGCGGAAGTAACCTCCCTAAGACGGGCGCGTCCGGCGGCAGGGCGGGGAAAGCCTAAACCGGATGTTGCGCTCTCAACGCGCTTCCGGCGGGTTGCCAGGGGGGTGCAGGGGCGGTTGTGCGCGTGAGCGGCGCGGCGCAAGGCGGGTCGGCATGTCAGGCGCGGGGCTGGAGAAGCCACAGCTGATTGCGCACCTGCAGCAGGCGCTGAACTACACTGCCTTCCAGGCCCTCTGGGTGCCGCGCAGCGCGCGCTTCCTCTGCCTCGGCAGCCTCCCGCGCGGCACCGGCATCATTCAGCTCTACGAGCTGCAGAGCGGCCGCCTCAGCCTGCTGCGCCAGGTCCGCGCCGCCCCGGGTGGGGGGGAGGAAAACGGCTGGTTGCTATGGCGACGCGTGGGCTGGGGCGGGCTGCCAAGCGTCCTGTCCCGTTCTCCCCCACCCCCCCGGCGCACCATGCGGCTCCAGCAGGGGCAGGGAGCACAGGGTGGGGAGCAGAAAGCAGAAAAGTCGCTATGGTGGGGAGCAGAAAGCAGAAAAGTCGCTATGGTGGGGAGCAGAAAGCAGAAAAGTCGCTATGGTGGGGAGCAGAAAGCAGAGCAGCGGATCAGGTGGGGATCAGAGTGACACTGGCAGGGAGGGCGCAGGGATAGTTTGTGGCAGGCCGGGTAGCCTGGTTGCTCTCTGCCCTGCTCCTTCAGCTTGGGGAACGGGCTCCTTTATTCCGCTCCCATCCTGATGCTCGTCTGCTATTACTTCGTTCCTTATTTTCAAGATTTTCCTTTGCAAGTAAAATGCCACAGACTTCCTTTACTGGACACGTTGCCCTCTGTCAGGCCCACAGTTGCCATAAGCTCAAGATTTGCTGCCCTTTCTCCATCTAATGAAGGAGTTCTGGTTAGTCAAGTACCCCAGAGGGATGCGGTTGTGTTGTTCCTGCTGGCTGTTTCAGGCTTTGCTCAAAGTTGCAGGCATGGTGGCAGCTTTTGAGGTACATTGCAGCTCCACGTGAGAAGTCCGTGTTTAAAATGCAAGTAACGTTTGAGGATTTGCTAATCTTCAGGAGTGGGAGTGTCTCGGGTGCATGGGAGTTAAAGTTCCCAGGGGGCAGGAGTGCATAAACTTTCTTGGTTCACAGTTCTGTAGGGATAACACATGGAGGGCACGGGCTGCTTCAGACTAATAGAAAGAATAGTTTAATTATCTCTTCTGTACATACTGTTAGACCTCTGGGATGAGTTCAAATTTGCCTTACTTTATAATTGCAAATCATTAGAGACCACAGACCTGTCAGCCTTTGAATATTATTAGTGAGCAACGGCAGGGGAGGAGAATTACCATATTTACTCAAATCCAAGACGAGGTTTCTTTCCTCTCCATTCAGTATGGGGGGAGACACTCATCTTGGATTTGAATACAAGGCAGGGAGCAGGCAGGTACTGTGGCTCCAGCCCAGCCCTGACCTGGTCTCAGAATTGGGAGTCAGAGCCACAGCCCAAGCCACCCCCACAACCTGCCCCTTCATCTCTGCTTCTGTTCCTTCTGCCCCTCTGCTCTCCCTTGCCTATGTGCTCAGTTTTAGCTCTGGCCTGGGGCACAGAGTACATGCTGGCTTCTGGCCCTGCCCAGCCTAGCAGCACCAGTTGTGATGGCACCAGCTCTTGCATTGGCTTCAACCCAGAGCTGAAATTGCCACCGCTGCAACTGCTGCTGCCAGGCTGGGCAGGGGGCTGGAGTTAGAGCCATGACTGAGGGAAGTGGCACCAGGAAGGTGGGGCCCACAGGCAGTGGTGGGCAAGCAAGTGGCAGGGATAAGTGTTGGGAGGCAGGGGGTGGGGAGGTACAAGTGAGGAGGGGGTACAGATGGCAAGCAGCAGGGTAGGGGCGCAAGATGCAGGGAGCAGTCCATTGGACGGTGATGACATGTAGGGGATTCACATGCACCCCCTGAGAGTCCTGGTGTACCCCCTAACAGCCAGTGTTCTCCAATTAGGAGACAGGCAGGGGGGGCAGGCAGAAGTGCTGGTGGCCCCCCCTCGTGAGTGCTGGCTGGCTGGTGGGGGTAGCAGGAAAAGCGCCACTGGCACTTGCAGGAGTGTCGCTTGCACTTTCAGGTCCGCATGAGCGGCTGCAGGGGACACTCCCCACCCCTGTCAGCAAGATGGGCCACAAGAGACCCCTCCCCCCAGTTGGCGCAGTCGGCTGCAGGGGGACTTCCCCTCCCCCGCCGTGGTTGCTGACTGGCTGCTGGGGGGGCACGTGCCCCCCTGACTCAGGAGGCACCAGTCGCCCATGCCATTGGACACCCCCGCCACCTGCCACACTGACGCCTGCTCCTTTGCCATTGCTTGCCTCCCCATCACTGCTTTTATCACCACTGAGGTGGGGGGGGACAAATTTAAGATGACCCTCCAAGAATTAGATTCTATACTTGGAAAATTACAAACTAGCAAATTGCCTGTCAAGAATGGGGGGGGGGGGGGAGACGAGTGCTGCCACCACCCCATGCTGCTGTCGCCTCCAAGGAGCAGGGTGGCAGGGGCTCTGTCCTCACCGTCATTCTCCCCATCCCTGCACCGTTGCTGTGTCCCCGCCATCATTCTTGACAGGCAGTTTGCCCTGCACACAGCACTGGCTGGAGCCACGCCCCCAAGAGCGTTACAGTTACAGACTGACACACAGATGGACTAAGCCCTTATATATCATAATTTATAAATTTTTCATATATATCTAATTATTGGGGGGGGTCATCATAAATTTGAAGTCATCTTGGATTCACGTAAATACTGTATTGTTTTATAGAAGGTTTAATTTGCATTTTATACAGGAAACCCTTGGTATTTGTGGGTTCAGCATTCACAGTTTCAGATATTCGCAAATGCTGAACCTGCATTTTAAATACACTTTGAACACTTACCGGAGCTCCTTGGGAGCTCCGCGTTTGCTGCTGCTGGGCTTCTGCCACTGCTGTCGGGCTCCTACCGTCCCCGCTGGAGCCGTGCCCCACCCCCCAGGTGCTGGGGGCACTGTGTTCATGAGCGCAGTGCCCCATTCATGGATTTTGCTGTTTGTGGGGATCACGGGAATGTATCACCCGTGAATGGTGAGGGTTGCCTGAACTGACTTCTAAGAAGCTCTGTATCTGCAGTAGTGTTTTGGTGATCACTTTAATGTGCTGATAAAAAAAAAAAAGTTACCTTTTTTTCTTTTAAGATTGAAAAGCCCAAGCCCATTAAATGTGGAACTTTTGGCGCTTCGTCTTTGCAGCAGAGATATCTAGCAACTGGAGATTTTGGTGGCAACCTCAATATATGGTGAGAATTTTTCATGTCTTCTCTTGCTACTTACCTTCATGTGATGTATTTTGAGTTAGTATTACTGATTTTGCATATTTTTGATGTGTTAACATTTATAATCAGTGTTATAGGTGTGCCTGGGGACTCTAATCATTGTATTAAGTCATATATAAATAAGTAGAAAGAAGCAGTCAGCACCTGAAGTTTATAGTCCAAGGAAAACTGTTAAACCAAACTACATCAAAGCAAAGAATTGTTTTTATATAAATCTTTTGACTCGAGATAGCAGAAATCTCAGTTGCTTGTGATTTGTGTCGAGCTCTGATTGAAAGGGTATTTGAATTCAGTTAAAAACGATCAAAACATTTTAAAAGCAAAACGATTTATTAAGAAAGGCGTTATTAGCTGTATTAGCTAATTTAATTGGTTGTATGTAGTTCCCACATCCTTCAGGATTTTAGAATCTGTAGATCTGAGCCTTTCAAGCCTAGTTGTATTCATAAAGTCGTAAAGGAAAACAGTCCATCCTCCATCTTCAACTCAAAGCTATTTCTTAACTTTGAGCAAACTAAATTAAACCAAATAAAATTAAATAAATAATTCTTCCTGCACCTGTTGAAGACATAACAGCTGTCAAAAGCAGACTGATCACTTTGCATACCCTGATTCCGATGCTTCATGTGTGACTGCACTCAGTTCAGTGGTTTTGAATTTCTTTAAAACTTCAGCAACAAACATGTATTGTTTGAATTATAATTTTTAATGAATTTTAAATTATTTTAACATTGCGTCATGTTTCAGACCTTTACGCAGGTTGTCAACTTTATTAAAATATATTTTTCTTTCAAAAATATTTTTAAGTCCTAATTTAAATTTAAAATAATCATATAGTTTTATTCTTTATGAATTTGACACCAACCTGAGTAGTAACATGACATGAAAGTTTCACCATCATGAATAGTTAAACATAAAACATTAATGCAATGCTGCATATTCTGCATAGCATATTTCTTCCATAAGGTGTTACAGAGTTATAGGTGTTTCTGGGTGGTTTGATATCTGTGGGCACTATGGTCCCAGTCGATCAATTCTCTAGTAATCTGTTTAGGTTCTGGATATGAATATCCATTTTTCATTAATAACATATAATTAGAGGTACACTGATATATTGGTTGCATATTGGATCAGCATTAATTTCAGGAAAATTAACATTATTGGCAATTGGCTTTTTTTTGGCTGATATTGTCACTGATAAATGCTGCGTGCGTGTGCACAGCTGCAGCTTGCACACGGCCAGGAATGCAGCCTGGCAGTTTGGAGAGCAGTGTCTGACCAGTACATCTGTGGGGGAAAAAGGGGCCCCTGTGGGGGGGAAAAGGGGCAGATAGAGGCCCCTATGGTGAGAGAGGAAGTGGAACAGGGGCACGGGTAGGCACTGTCTAGCCAGGGTGGTGAGCATGACCCTGGAGCTGCAGACAGCTTGTCCGGGGGGCGCGGGGAGGTGGGGCTGCTCCCTGCTGCTACATGCACCTCTGGGGGAGGCATAGGGGGCATGTGTCCCCACAGATTTGTGCATGGGGCGAGGGCAGGCTGCCCTCTGCGGGCTTGGGGTTAGGGGCTGCGCCAGCCTCTTCCTTGTGGGGGGTGGGTTGGGGCTGGGCTGGGGGGCACATGCCCCCTATGCCTTCCCTGAGGGGGTGCACACAGTGGTGGGGAGCCGCCCCACCCCCCATGGTCCCCAGACAAGCCGCCCATGGCTACCTTCCCCCTCTCTTCCCACCCCCCAATCCCAGCTGGGCAATGCCTGCCCCTGCCCCTCTTCCACCCTCACTGTGGGGGCCTCGATCTGCGCACTGCCCCGCTGCCCACACGCCCCCCCCCCGCAGACTTACCTGCAGGGCACTGCTCTCTAAGCTGCCCCCGGGCTGCATTCCTGTAAATGGACTATCGTGTTGGTAATCAGCCAGTATGGCTGGTTAATAATTGCCCATCAGTATTGGCCAAGAAAATCTTTATCGGTGCACCCTTACATACAATATCAGGGCTTAACATTCTTTCAAACTAATTTCTGTTTCTTAGATTTTGATTAGCTTTAGTTGACTTTTTTATCTTAATTGAAGAAAATGGCTCTTGCTTGCTAATTCTGACTATAATGATGTCCTGCCAAAGTGGATGAAATGTTTTTTAAATATACCAAATAGAATACATTATTTAAATAAATGAATTAGGGCGTATAGCTGCCAGCATGTAAGCATTTGCAAGACACCAGTAAATAAAGTCAGATGACTGGTAAAAGGTCAATACTTTTTTTTCTGAGTTAGAGCAGTTTTGAACTGCAGTTAGAATTGTATGTGTAAGCAGAAGCAGCTTCTTCCCTTTCCTTTTTTGATCTTTATAAAAGCCAATATCTTGGTTGCAACTGCTTAATTCTTTCTGCAAGTTTGTGTCACTATGTGTTGCTCCTCCGGGAATGTGACATTACCTTTTTTGTATACTAATGCTAAGTGTCAAGGAACATGTGTACAGTACGCTGTTTATTCTTTTCCATTGTCTAGGAACCTGGAAGCTCCAGAGATCCCAGTCTACTCTGTGAAGGGCCATAAAGAAATCATAAACAGCATTGATGGAATAGGCGGCTTAGGGATTGGGGAAGGAGCACCAGAAATTGTGACAGGCAGCCGAGATGGTGAGTTAGCATGTTCTGTGTTAACATTTATAATCAGTGCTATAGGTGTGCCTGGGGGCTCTAATCATTGTATTAAGCCTTATATGAATAAGTAGAAAGAAACAGTCAGCACCTGAAGTTTACAGTCCAAGGAAAACTTAAACCAAACTACATCAAAGCAAAATATTGTTTTCATATAAATCCTTATTCTCTGCCTGGAAAATGCTGTCTGTGGACCTAGATTGAAGACTATGGAGCTAGTTTGTCTTGAATTCACAACTGAACTTCAGACACCTGTTTTGATCTGTCAGCGAGCTTGTCATAACCAAACAATTACCAAATACTTTGGCCTTCTAATGCAGGATTAGGTAAGAATCTAAGGCAAAGGTTCCCAAACTGTGTCAGAAAGCTTAATGTTTCATTCATTTACTTCACAACCATTTTTTATGAAGGTAGCTTATGATCCAGTGAAGCTTAGAGAGCTTTGGACCTAATGCAAGGATTGCAGTAATGCCAACTCTTGCAAAATTATCACGAGAGTCACAGTTTCTAAGTAAAATTAAGTCGGACTCATGATCTCTTGACAGAACTCTCAGATCTTGGGATTTCTTCTTCTGGCACATGTAGAGCAGTGCCCAGCAGATAAGTCTGTGGAAGGGGAGAGGGAACGTATTGGCTGGGGGGTCAGATTGAGGCCCCCATGGTGAGGGAGGAAGTGGGGAAGGGGCTGGGGTGAATGGGGCCCCGGTTGCGGGGTGGGTTGTGCAACAGAGCTGTGGGTGGCTTGTCCAGAGGTGTTTGGGGGAAGAGGGCACAGCTCCCTGCCGCTGCATGCACCCCTGGGAGAAGCATGGAGAGCACGTGCCCCCCAGATTTGTGTGTGGGGAGAGGCAGGCTGCCTGCTTCAGGCTGGAGTTCTGTACCTTGCTGCCTTTGCCCCAGGAGCCGTACGATGCCATGTTGTGCCTCCTGCTGTCAGGTGGGCAGAGTATGCATGGCGCGGCCAGTGCACAGCTCCCAGGGAAAAGGCAGCAGTGCACAGAGCCCCAGCCCATCTGCCCCGTGTACATATCTGGAGGGCACATGCCCCCCATGTCTCCCCCAGGGGTGCACGCAGCAGTGGGGAGCTGTGCCCCTGCCCCTCCTACCCCTTGCCTTTGGACGAGTTGCCTGCGGCTCTGTCTCATGACCTGCCCCAGTCCTGGTGCCCCAGTCACCCCAGCCCCTGCCCTACTCCTTCCCCCACTGTAGAGTCTTCAATCTGCCCTCCCCCCCGCCCCTTCCCCTCCACAGACTTACCTGCTAGGCTCTGCCTGTGTGTCTGGGAAAATGCTAAACACACAACAGTCCAGCAGATGTCGTCCCAATTGTAACAACAGGTAGGAATTTTTTTTCCCCCTAAATCATTATCAGTTGTAGTAATATAGTTTTTGTATTAATCTCTGATGTATTAGAAGTTAAGTAAGTGACTAATGGGATTTAGAAACCAACAGTCAATATATCTATATTGCTTTATACTTCAAAATAGCATCTCATGATTTACATACCAAGTCTCTTCATTTTTAAGAGTTTGTCTCTATTTTTGACATGGTAGGGTTGGCAATACTGGGATTGGCAACCTTTTCAGAGTGGCTGGTTGCAGTAATGCCGCTGTCCATTGGCAGGTCAGCACTTCTGACTTGGCTACTGCCACTTCTCTTTAGTACCAAATTGCTGCTGCTAGACACATAACCCAGGGGCCACTGAATGCCACAGAATCTCCCACTGCTCAAATGCTGCTGATGTCTGGGCTTTGCAGGCCAGATGAAATCACTTGGTGAGCCAGATCTGACCCCTTACTTAAAGCATTGCTTTGCAGCAATTTAACTAGTCTGGTTTTGGGTGCATCTGCTCCCTTAACCTTTTTTCCAGTAAAGTGCTTCATTACCAGCGTTCTGAAATAATTTCTCCTCTTCTGAGCTCAAGTCATGTAAAAAATAGTTCAACTTAAAGCAAGTTTTCCAATCCTCTTCTTCTGGCTCTCATTCCTGTTGCTTGTTACCAGGTCATTTGTATTCTTACAATCTTCTCTTCGGCACTTTTTCCTTACATACAGTAGTCTTGTCACTTGATTATTACTTAATACTCATCACCCCTTTCCCCACTCTCTTTATCTTGGTCATTCCTTTCCAGGACCCAGAATGCCACTTAAAGTAACCAAGGTTTGGAACAGGACTGGGTGGCTTCAACAGCTACGCTTAATGGAGAGAGATTCCTTATTTTGTGTTGCCTTTCCTTTAGTATTTATCTATCGGGCAGAATGTTTTATATCTAATAACAGTATTTCCAAGAAGCTGCTGTTACTATGTTGGTGAATTACGTATCTAGTCATGGCTCTCAGGCTAGCAGTACTGTACAGTATTTAAAATTGCCATGAGAGGAATGCACTTGTTATTTTGAAACAGGGTCAGAGCTTTGGGGTAGCAATTCACTTAAGTGTGGTAGCAGGAAAGACAGGGCAGTTAGCAGTTCTGAGTACCCATGGAAAAGCTAGTTTGTTCCTTTCAGTTTTGTTTGCTGAAGTTACTGAACTGTCCAGTCCATTACTATGATTGAGTGCTGTTTTTTCTTAGCCTGGTACATATAAGGCAAGATTAGCATTTTCAGCTATGGGTACTCTTTCTGCCATTGGATATGGGTACAATTGTATTGCAACCAGATCTTCATGTGCTGAGTTTGCTATATTAAATCCTGCATGGGACAGTTTTCACAATGTATTTGGAGGCTGTAGCAAATTATAGAAATATAGGAAAGTACCAAGTAAAAGAAATGCAGGTTTTTGTAAATGAACTGGAGAAACTGTACCTCTTCCTGAGGATAAAGTTAGAAAGAAGAAAGGTAGAATTTGAAGCAGACTACCTGAGGCCATGTTTGGTAAAGTAAATGGTACATTCCTCTAGATGAAATTGGACAGGTCATGTATTTTTAAAGTAGCAAAACATCTTTCCTAATTTCTATTCCATTTTTCTACCCATTAAGTGCAATTTACTTTGCTAGAAATTAGATATACAAATGTGCTTGGAATAATTTTTTTAAGCTGGTTGACGAGCTGAGTTTGTATGTGGAGCATGAACACAACATCCTACTTTAGCAGCAATATAAAATCCTATATGATTCTTTATTACAGGAACTGTCAAGGTATGGGATCCAAGACAAAAAGATATTCCTGTTGCTAATATGGAACCAGTACAAGGGGAGAGCAAGAGGGACTGCTGGACAGTAGTATTTGGTAATACAGATAAACTTCGCAGTCTATAACCATCCATGCTACAAAATATTTATCCATCTCTCTAGCCCAGGGTTCCCCAAATGTTACTGGTACATGAATAGTAATACTGAGCAAATCACACATTGTGGGCAACATCGTATCTTGTTATCCCTGTCAACCTCCGTTCTAACCTTTTAATTCCCTGTGTCACTAAACAACGTTGGAAGGTCTTATGTGCTTCATGTTGGGCTGAGGATCACTGATTTAGCCCTTTCAGCTATCTGTAAAAGTAGGTGTTGAAGGCTCTGAACAATTAATGCAAATAATGACTATCTTGATTAAACTTAGAGGAAGAAAAGTAGCAGTGTCTGAAATAGACCACTCTGTAATTTTTATCCCAGTGTCATTCTTGTAGTGACTTTGCGTATGGAAAACAGCTTGTCAGTAGCTGCCTTTCCACTCTCTTGTATGGCCCTTTCTGTGTTCAGCTCCCTGTGATGTAACTCATGTTTAAAGACTGTGCAGATATCTTAGTACCATATATGGTAAATGTTTTATGGGACTATCTATAGCAGACTCTATACTATATCTCTCAGGTGTGTTGGTTTCTGCTAACTGGCTAATTTATTCCTAGCCTGTGTTTTTGGAAAAGGGCAAATCTTGCAGCAACGTATTCTGAAAACAGTGAGGCTTAGGCTCTGTGTTATCTTCTTCGGTAAGCCAGAGGCAGGTGGCTTTCAATGGTGAAGCTCTTGTATCTGTTTCTTGAAAAGTTAACCCTAGTACTTTCAGCCATATACTGCTGGAGGAGCTTGACTGTTGCAGTGGATATGGAGTCAATCTTAGTAGAGTAATTCCATCTTGTCAGGTGCTCAAATATTAACAAAAGTCCTTAACTGGGAACTAATGGGGGGAGCAAACTAGAAATCTGATGTTTGTTTGTTTTACACACACACGTTTGTTTGTTTTACACACACACACACACACACACACACACACCTTTTGCTGTGAAGGAGGCAAGCTGCTGTGTTTTGTACAAGTTCGTATTTCTGGTTCCTTTCCGTGTTTTGTGTCAGGTTTAGTGAGTTGTACAGCTTCTTAATAAGCATGTGTATTACTGCAGCAAAATCTCCAGTAAGGAGGTGTAGTTTATTGGCCAGTTAGTGGAGGACATTGCTCATTGCTATTACTGTTTAAATGCTCTGAGTTAGTAATGACTCCACTGAGACTTGGAGGCTTTGTTCTGCTTTGACAAAAGGAGAGTTTTCAGTGCCTTCACTAGCATTTCTTTTTTCTCATTTGTACCAGCACTGCTTAAATCTTGCCTGCACTCAATTTGAGCCATCTCCTCTTTTGTCCATGTGCTAATTTCTTCGTGTGTACATCTGATCGTATCAGCTGAAGAGGAGTTAGGGAATTAAGTGTCACCAATGCCATAGGTCTGAGGACCTCACCAAGAATAGCTCTACAGACACTGAAGAGGAGAGAGACAGTCTGATCCCCAGAGAGTTCCACATATGAGGGCTCTGAGGCATGATAAGCAGCTTTCTGTCATCATCCTTTGAGTCCTGTGTCAGATAAATGAGTCTTAATGATGTTAAACCATAAGCCTTATATGCAGGTCAGCGGTACTTTGTGAGACAATATGCTGACGTTTGCAAAGAAAGTTTTTTTTTTTTCTGTTAGACAGGTGTTTTATGCCATTTCTCTCATATGAAACTTATAAATGGTTCAGAGTGAAGTCAGATGTCACATATTCAGTAATGTGTAAGTATAGGTCAGGATGAGGTCCATTCTGCTAGAATAGTCTGAAAATTCATAATTTCATTGAGGTGCAGAGAAATGTCTAGTTTTCCAAACACTAAAGCTGTTTGGTTGAATTGGTATGCAGAAAGTGGTTGTTAAGCCAAGGCACATTTGTTGGTAAGCAAATTACAACCATTTTAAAGGAAACATATCTATTTTATGAGGTGGCCTGTTAACATAGCTAGAAATAGAGGGTTGAGCAGTACGAGAACTTCATAAAGGACAGAATTTGCCATTTTGAGGCTAAACTTGATATGTTACATATTTAAAAACCCGATCCTTCATCTAACATCTAATTGCAAATATTTCAACTGTAAATTTTATTCATTTGCATAAATGCAAGATCAGATTTCAGACTTGTACCTGAAGTACAGTGCAGTCAGGATGCTGGTATACATCTAAATGTTCATTTCTTAATTTCCAGGCAATGCCTACAATCAAGAAGAACGTGTTGTGTGTGCTGGCTATGACAATGGCGATATCAAATTATTTGACTTAAAAACCATGTCATTGCGGTGGGAGACCAACATTAAGAATGGGGTACTGCATCAACTTGAAATGTGTTCAGATTTTCAGAGAAAATATACTGAAGGTTTTTTGTCCCAGTGGGCTACCAAATGCTAGTTTCTGGGTTCTTAACTGAGAACTTTCTTCTTGGCTACAAAGGTGTGATCTCAAAATTATTTTCTTTTGAAAACTGTCACCACAGGTAAAAGGGTAGAAAACTACCATCCTACTTTGTTAGCTTTTAGAGTATGCTGTGACTTGTATCAGTTTACTCAAATATTTCTTGAGTACATTTTTTGAATGGGTTCCTTTTTTTAATAATCATGCTCAGTCAATTTTTTCCAAATTCACAGCATTCTCTTTACTTTTGTAATTAATCTGAGTTTATGATGGACCCATAAATTACAAATGTGAAATAAGTGATTCTATGATGAGTTAAATTGTAGATTAAATTCTTTTTTTCTGTGTTACGTTTCCAGGTTTGCAGTGTGGAGTTTGACAGAAAGGATATAAATATGAATAAATTAGTGGCTACATCACTTGAAGGAAAGTTTCATGTGTTTGATATGAGAACTCAGCATCCAACCAAAGGCTTTGCTTCAGTTTCAGAAAAGGTATAAGTAAGAAGTTATTCTTTTTAAAGGATATTTCATACTCTTGCAGCTCTTGAAATATTGCAAACTTAAAACTCTTGTATTTGAGGTATAAGGGATAACCAAATTCTTAGGTTTATATAACAAATCAGGCATTTGAAAGATAGGTATCACTTAAAATGTGTAGAGTGAAGCAAGCTGCCCATTCTGTATGCAATATTGAATGAGAGGCTCAGGCTCTTCTCTTCATCACCTGCTACCTGGAGAGAAAGGAGTGTCATGTAATTCAGTAGACTTCCACTTGTGGCATACACTTCCTCTGTACGGCATAGAGTGCAGATGAATAGCTCATTGCCACTAGGCGTGATAACTAATAAATGTTCTAGCTGGGGTATCAGATTATTCTGTTTACTTGTGCTTTATTATTTTATAATTTCATAGGCAGATGTGTACATGTAGGTTGAAAAGCAATTTCAATCTAGAATGATGGAGCTTGTTGAAAGTCAAGATATGAATGTTAATTGTGTTTGACGATAAAGAGTTGTTTGGAGCTTAGTGCAATGGGTCACATGTTTGTAGACCCCCTGGTAACCAAGAACCAAGCAAATTGTGGTTGGAATAGCAGGAGCGGAAGTGGATCTTGGAGAAGGCCTCTTACATGACGATGCGCCACAGAATTCTAAAACTGGAGTGCCAGTGATCTTTTCCCTAAATCCCTAAAGCATCGTATTGATTGAAGTAGATACTTTATGAGTAGCAGTTCAAAACACGGTTACTTTAATGAGAAAATTCCACGGGACTGTTTCATTTGTAATGTCAGTTTATCATCTTCAATTTGTTCCTTTTAGGCCAGGGACCAGCAATTTTTTACAAGCCATAGGCCAGAACTACCCAGCTCTGGTCCAATGTGAGCTGGGTGCTCTTGGCAGCAGAGGGTGCTTTCCCTGTGCTGAGAGCTGTACCCTTGCTGCTGCTGCCATTTTCCCCCAGTCTTGTGTTCCTCAGCTGTGGTATGGGTGCAGCTTCAATCTGTTGGGGAAATGTCCTGGGACCAGGTATTTGTCATCTGTGTCTGTGCTGCCACTGCTTCTTCCCTCTCCCTCCTTCATTTTCCTCCCTGCCACGCCCAGGTTGTGGCACAGCTGGAAGCTGCTCAGCTCCCTACCAGCTGGAAGCTGTGCCTGCACTACAGCTGGTGGAAGCAATGCAGACAGTTTGCAGATGCCCAGCCCTGGAGCAGCTGCCCACCAGCCGATGAAAGCTGTGTGTGTGCTGTAGTTGAGAAGCAGGGTTCTGCAGAAAATGACAATAGCCTAGACACAGGTCCTAGTGTCAGGCTCCAGCCCTGGTGCAGGCAAAGCCTTTGCTGCTGATGCACTGCCAAAGGCACCTGGCCCACATTGGACTGGAGCTGGGAGGGAAGGGAGAAGCAGCAGCAGCATTGGAGCACCTGGAAGCTGCCCAGCACAACTCCTTGCTGCCCAGCCCTGATTCAGGTACAAGCAAAACACTCCAGATCCACAGGCTGGATCCAGTTGCTCCTTGGGCCAGATCCAGCATATGGACCACATGTTTCTTGAACCCTGCTTTTAAATATCAAAGATTGTAGTAGATAAAATCAATTGGTAGAGTACCCAGCTGACCATTAAGCTTTTAAAAATAATAATGGAAATCCTGTGTTAATTTTGTACTGTGTAATAAGTGTGCTAGAAAATTCTGGGGATTGTTTGAAAGGATCATTTCTGGCAGTAGTTATGTATGTAAAAACTACTTCATTTCGGACGTCAGAAATTCTGTAGCTACATGATTGTCATTCTTGACCATAGGCCTGGTCCAGTGCACCTTTATGCACACAGAGCGCCTATACATGTATGGAGAAACTGCTCTGATGTGCTGTAATTACAGCACATCAGAGCAGACTCAATCTGCTGGAGCATGGTAATTACCGTGCTCCAGCAGAATCCAGCGTCACATGTATCTATGTCCCCGCACTGAAAAATGGCGGCAGGAGCACTTTAACTAAAGCTTGTTTGATGAGCTTTAGTTAAAGTGCCCCCACAGCCATTTTTCAGCACAGGGACCCTGATGCACATGATGGTTCAGGCACTTTAATTAAAGCGACTCTCTGAGTTGCTCTAATTAAAGCCCCGCCCACACTCCTGGAACACGTGCCCATAGAGAACTCTCCTCACCATGAACGCTGTGTACCTACAGAGGCTGGAGGGGCACGGCGACCGCCCACAGGTGGTGATGTTGGCAGCAGGGGCGTGGCGATAGCGAGCGGGGAGCTCCCTTAGGCAGCCACAGCGGTGTTGGGGCAGAGGGAGGTGGTGAGTGCTGACGAATGGTCGGCGACCACCTGCAGGTGCCACTGGCAGCGTCAGTGGCACTTTTTACAGGGGGCGCACTGCCAATCTCAGGGGGGTGCACATGTACCTGCATGCACCCCCTACATGTCTCCAGTGCTCCTCACCTAAGTAGTTTTACTCCTAAAGTGGACTTGAAAGCTTGAGGCATAATTACATTCACTAGTAGTACCATTGCTTTCAACTGGACTACTTGCATGCTTTAAGTATGTGTGTAAGCAATTGTAGTAGCACGACTTATTATGTCCTTTCTCATGAGATTTATTGGCAATTTACTTTTATAAATTTTTGGTATTTATTAGGCTCACAAATCTACCATGTGGCAAGTTCGGCATCTGCCTCAAAACAGAGATGTATTTATGACCAGTGGAGGGGCGGGGAGCCTTCATCTCTGGAAATAGTAAGTGCCTGCTACTTAAGCCACATGGGTGGAGGGGAAACAAACAGCTATTGGATTTGTTTTTTCATTTAAAGCTCTTCCTGAAGAATACAAGTGAGTCCTATTTCCTGCCTCAAAATGTACTTGGTTCAATTCACTACATCTATAAATACAGGGAGATGCAAGAGATCATTTCTAATGACACTTGAAGTTAAAGGCTGAATTAATCTCTGGTGCAACTTGGAAGGCCTTAATGGTCACATCCCTACGAGTGTGCATGTTTCTCATGGTACAAATAGCAGCAGCGCATATTTGTGCTGCTGCTATTTGTCCCTGGGCATGCCCCTACATGCGTGCTCTGGCACATGGCAAAATGACTTGAGTAGGGTAGGGGAGGCTAAGCCAGCACCTGTGCTGGCTCCAGCAGCCTTACCTGAGGTCCTGGGGGCCTGTCAGAGCGTAACTCTGGCTGGCCAGGCTCCCTTTCTGCCGGTGCAGGCTGCTGGCATGTGCACCGTACTGCTTTTTTCAGTGGCGGGTTTTTATTTTTTTTTACACTGGGATCTTTCGGTGTCAAAAAAGCCTGCCTCGTTGCAAATTAGCAATGTGGCAAATGCTTGCACATGTGCCTCAAACTGTTTTGAGGTGCCACCAACCACACATACACACTCAAAGGGATGTGCTCAGTGAGTTTACAGTAAGGATGAGTTTGATCCTAGACGTTTAACTTTATATCATCTGATTCTCATTGTGTTATCAGTTAAATAAAGAAACCCCATATTTTAAAAAAGATTTCTTATTGTATCTATTAGTAGTAATAAACATTTTAAAAAGTTTAGACTGCATCTAGTTAAATATATCTGGCATTTTACATTTTTCAAATCTTTATGCAAAATAAGTTCCTCAGTGTCCACAGGAGGTAGCTAGCTCACTGTTATTCTCATTTTTACATATGGAAAAACTGAAACAGTTAAGGAACTTGCCCATGACCATAGTCAAAGAGTTGGTAGCAAATGAAAGGGTATCGTAACTTTTGCTCTTCTAGGCATATTGTTTTTCACGCTGGAAGCCTCACCCTGAGACTCCAGGGTCAAGTCCTCTTTGAAAGCTGACCTGGATTTAGATGAATGTGCATGTGGCACATATTCCTTCCATGTCTTGGAGCACTGCTCTGCATGGTCTTACAAAATGGGTAGGGTCCCTGGATCCTTTCAGTTTTCTTGCTGTCTTACCCTCGAAGTGGACTTTGAGGCATAATCACATTGACTAGATTGGCTCAATAAGCTCAAAGCAAGCTGTCCTCAGTTACTTGAGCTGGATGGCTGTACAATAAGGGGTCTGGGTTTGTTCATTAACATAGGCCTAAGGTGATGCATATGAGTCTGTATGAATTCTCTGAGCTGGAGTGAATTTCATCAAGAAATCTTTATCAGTAATGCATTTAAGTGGATGTATCTGGGGACACTTGTGATTCACTTTTTTTTTTAGCACATCTGTTTTCAGTATCTCTAGGTTATGGGAACACCTTTTCTGTGAGCTTGTGAAAATATATATAGCATAAAAGTTACGTTATGAGGCATTTGTATATAAAACATTTTTAAATCCTTTATTTTTTTTCTTTGTCAGTGAGTACCCTGCTCAGCGCTCAAAGAAGGATTCAGAAGGAGTTGAAATGGGAGTTGCAGGTTCAGTCAATCTTTTGCAGAATGTGACCTTGTCAACACAGCCCATTTCTAGTCTTGATTGGAGCCCAGACAAAAGGGGCCTCTGTGTCTGCACCGCATTTGACCAGACTGTGAGGGTACTGATTGTTACTAAACTCAACAAAATTTGACAGAGAAACTATGATTTCCAATGTGGGAAGTGACATAATTTGTGGCTTATATATGAGAGAAGGAGAAACTCTTGCTTATACCTTGAATTTCTTTCTTAATAAACTAGTTTAAACAATTTTAAAAAATCTTTCTATTGAAAGTTCAAATAAACTCAGCTGTGGTTGTTCAATTATAGATTATGCTACTGTGACTTAGAGAAAGTTGCCTAGGCATAAAACTTTTACCTTCTTGAAATATATGTTTATATTCTTAAAACAAAATGTGCCTTCTCTTTTAACCTACCTACACATTAGGAATTATTTTAAGTTCTGATTTAACCGCAGTGTATCTCATGTAGCACTAATCTATTCGTTCTTGTTACATTGGGTAATTAAGCACCTAGAAACGCATTTCAGGCATAGTAACTTTCTCTGTACTTGACCACATCTCTTAAAGTATGTTGTAGTGACTCAGACTACCTTATTGTGTTTTAAAGATATTTAAAAACTGTAATGAATATTAAGACGTGAAACACTCACATGTGTTGGAATAGCTATTTCCTTAGAAATGGTATTATAATTAAGATGTTGAACAAAAGGACAGGGTTTTTTCATGGTTATGGCTCTTTTTGGATTTTATTTTGGTTTCTTACCAATTTATTACATGGCATCCTACAAATATAAATGTCTGGAGTGTTGTTTTAACATGAAGCACATTATTCAAGGAACCAGAGATCTGGAGGAGGATACAAGTGTATTGGTTTACAAAAAGAAAACAGTTTTTAACAGTAAGCTACTCCTGTTGCAAAATGGTGGATTTGTCTGGTTCTTTCCTTGTTCTTTCCATCATGAAAACCTTTCTACAGCAAACAAAATAATAGCATTTTATAAAATCAGATGTTAGCATAATATTCATAAGATAAACATATTAAAGGAACACTGTTAAATAAAAGTATATTCATAATCCAAAAAATGAAACACTAAGTAGCTGCAGTCACCATTTCTGCCCCTGAGTTTCCCTGCCATTTTCCTCTTATTTTCAAATGGTTTCTCTCCCCTTGAAAGATGCAAGTAATATTAGGAAAAGCAGTGAACTGGATTATTCATTCTGCAGTCTAATCCACAGAGTAAACAGGAATGTGAAACCTGAAAAGGGGGATGCATTTCTTATCAAGGATTTGTCTTTTGCTGTATACACTCTGGCTTCCCCTGTGACTGCTCTATTCAACAACCAGAGAAGAACTTCTTTCTTGTGCCCTTACATCCTGACCCAACTCATGCACAGGGGGAAAGAGGCAGAAACACAAACATTAGTATGCTGAGAGTTGATATATGTGAGTGTGGCAAGTGGAAAAAGGGTTATGGGAGTCAAGGAGAAGCAAAATTGAGTGATGGTCTTGAGCTAGTAGGCTGAAGCAAGTAGAGAGGATCCAGAGGTAGGAACCAAGAGAGACAAGACTGGTGAAATAGGATGGAGTATGTAGAAGTGGAGAGTTAGGAGCTGGAGGCAGGGAATTTGGGTGGTTAGAGAGAGAGAGGGGAGACCAGTGATTCTCAACCAGGGTGCTGCCTCATTATTGCTGCCAGGTGGAACTGTCCCACTGTGCCTTTCTTTCTGAGACATGTTGTGGGGCTGGATTGGAAAGTAGCTGCAGCCTGGCCTGACAGTCTGCCACAAGGCTGCTGTTGCTGACCTGCCTGAGAGCCCAGATTAGTGGCAACACCACCACTACAGACAGGATAGGGTAAATACTACCCTTGCCTCTGTGGTTCCTGGCAGGTAAGAGGCACCCCTGGGCTTCATGTATTGAGGCAGAGGCTGAGTGGGGTTGGGCATGTCTCTTGCATGGGGAAACGGAGGTGTTCCCTCTGCCCCTCTACAGGGAATACTGCCAACTACAGAAAAGTTATGGAGGAATGGCTTGAGCCTAAAAAAGCTTTAGAACAACTGCAATAGACACATGGGGACAGGGTGTATAACAGCTGGGGTACTACAGTTCTTTAGGCAGACTAGAACTGAGCCTGGGAATCCTCAGTCTCCACATTCATTTGCTGTAGGCAAATACCTGTGGAACCAGATGACAAAGTATGCATCATCCTCCTCTCTACTGATTAGGTGACACAGAAGGTAAGAGTGTGTTGCTGCAACCAGTCATTCCCCTAGCTGGAGTGGTGGAGGACGGGTGGTCTAAGTTGCCAACAGAGAATTGTGATGATAATCCATGATGAGCGTCAATACAATGCAATTTCTGTTTCCTAAAGAAAAGGAGTACACCGGGACCCCCTTCCTCCACAAAGCTAACCTTGTATGAAGGAAACAGTGAGTTTGCCAAGTCGAGCACTTAAAAGTTAGGGAATGCCAGAATTAAGCGTGTTTGCAATATGAATAGTTTGCTTTGCACATACATATTACAATGCATAATACAAATAACTTAAGCATCAGTGTCCTCATGAAGTAGCTTAGTAATATCCTCATTTTTATACACGGGGAAACTGAAACTCCAATTAAGAAACTGGCCCATGGCCAAATCCAAAAAGCTGGTTGTAACAGAGTGGGTTTTATAATTTGTGCTCTGCTGTCTAGGCATGCTTGTTTTCACCTTGGAGGTCTCAGGTTCTCTGTGGGGACTGATCTGGATTTGGATGATTGTGCAGTAGGTTCCCTCCATGTCACCCTTCTGTGATGTCACCAATTGGATCAGGCCACTGGATCCTTCAGATTTTAAAGACTATTACAATGCAGTCTTTCATTTTCCCCAAAGCCGGGACTTCATCCAGTGTATAGGGTATATGGTCCCTAAGAATGAAACAGAATTGTGCAATGAATTTGTCATCTGTAGCTCCTCAGCCTCACTTGTTGCAGAAATTGGAAGGAATTTAGTGGATGAAGCAAGGAACTGCAAGAAAAGAAATTGCTGTCTTGTGTTTAAGCAGTTATATGTCACCCTAAAGATCTGATATTTATCTATGCTTCTGTCCTGCTGTTGCTAAATGATGCCAGGCAAGTCACTTAAATCCAATTTTTCACAGTTTCAAGTTCATTTGTTTAGTGCCTACTGTTAGAAACATGGATTTAGATTTGGTAAGTTCTGAGCTCTTGCCATAGCAGATGAAGTCAAATATATCTGAGCTTTGAATATATTAAGTCCTTAGTACTCTGGAAAATTGGAGCCTGGGTATCTTCAGTTCACCACTCCATATTAGTGGGCGCTTGAAAGTAATGGTTTTATTTCACTAATTGTAAAATGGGGATAATACCCTCCAGTTCCCAGAGCATTGTGAAGTATTTGTGGACCACAGAATAACCATAAAGAAATTAACTAACCCTTTACTGGAGGGAGCTTTTGGATGATGTACCTACTTAAAGACTGCATCATATTAACTTGGCTGCTCTGTCTGTATGCAACTTTAAGTCTGGCATTTTCTAACTTTTGAGTGTTTGGCTTCACAAAAGTAATGGTCTTTCAATATAGGAGGAGCTTTTTTTGTTTGTTTGAAATACAATATTGAAATAGGTGTACAGAACCTGTACAGAACCTAGACTCAAGCACAGTAGGAATATCAGGAAATAAGATGCACACACCAACCCTGAAGAATTACAGAATTTGAAGGAAATAATGCAAGAGCAAGAGTATTTTCCAGCTTCAGTTTAAAGATCCATTGCAGGAATGGGATTAATTGGCATTGCAAGAGATGAGTGATAAAGGTCAACTGAAAGGAGTGTATTTGAAGAAGGGTGTGAAAGAAAAGTGCTAAAATGTAACACTTTATATCCCTATTGGCTAACAAAATCATTTATATGTAACACTTTATATCCCTATTGGCTAACGAAATCTTGTACTCGTACATCCATACATAATTATGCCAATCATTTCATTGTTGATATATTTTAGAAAACGTAAAATCTTATTCTGAATAGTCTGTTCAAAGCTGTAAAGTGTTACTTCTGTGCTGATAGTGATTTTCTTAGACAATGCTGCTTAAGTGTAATTTATGTTCCAAACAAAACGAAATAGATATTAAAAATATATATATTTCGGTATTGCACGTCACCAAGGTATTTAAATGTTGAAGGATGCTTGGACAAGTTGTAGAAGCAGGGACTGAAGCAGCCACTTTCAGCTAATGCTCAGGTGGGTCCCTGTTACTTTCTTCCTATCCTAATCATTGTAATGCACAGCCAGGTCAGCAAGTATGGATGTGAGGAGAAGGAATTGCTGAACCACTGCAGATGCAATTTGCAACTGTGTAGGGATAAGTGTTTCCCCACCAGTACCAGGTTCAGGGTGCTGTTCTTGGCTGTTTCTATCCGTGGTGAGTGTGGCTTCTTAAATGGGTTCTAGACATAATGCTAATAATATTCTAGCCTTGCAGAGGACTTTAAAGCATTCGGCAAGAAGTGGATTCCACTCCTATGACCTAGTTAGATGTTCTCATTTCATGGCTAGGAACGGCTGAGACAGACACAGGCTAACATACATTCCTAAATGTCACAAGCTTAAATTTTTCAGCAGTACTGAGGCAGTGACAGAAAGCAAACACATCAGTTATTTGGATTGTCCAGTACTATTTCATTAATTGATGTATTTTATATATTCTCAGGTCTACCTTGTATTGCTTATGCAGTCTTTCTGTAACAAAAACAGTACTTTTGCAGGATTTCTCTCTGGTCACTAATGCTAGGAGGCTTAAAAATCTGACAAAACCCTTGGAATGTCTAATATGCTTTACAGCAACATCAATAATTTTACCAATGTTATGTGGACCTGATCTTCTCCTTTCCTAATAAAAAAATCAAGAGAGTTTAACCAGGCTAAGTGAGAAAACAGATCTTGTATGGGCACGTCTACACATGTAATTAACGTGCAGAAAGTGTACTGCGCAGTAAACTTTCCCTGGAGTGCATCTACACATGCACCCATTATATTTCATGCTAAACTAGCTTGTTATAACAACGCTTTGCCTATAATGCCTTCCATGGCAGGATCTTAAAGTGCTTTAGAGACAGTAATGAATTAGTCTGCTGACACTGGGAAGTTAGACAGCTTCACCTTTAAAGAAATGGAGGCACAAGCAATTTAACAGCCACATTTTCAAAAACTGTATAATTTTGGATGCCTCAATTATAGTTACCTATGGAGAGTGATTTTCAGAAGGGCTCAGAAATGCGACTCCCATTGAATATAGCTGTAAATGCTTTCTGTTTCCAAAAAAAATCAAACTCTGGATTCTTGAATTGTGTACCAAATCCAGGCCATAAAAATTAAAGCTATTTTTTAAAAATTGTGAATCTGTGGCCCAAAGTCACTAAGGAACGCTGTACCAGACCTAAGATTTGGAGTGTGAGTGTGCCTTTTGCCTATACTCTAGTGTTGGTAAAAATGGCATTGGGCATTTCTGTTTTTGTTGTTTCCCATGGATAATTGCATAAAATGTGCTCAAGCTTACAAGACAGACTGGGTTGGCAGCTAGGGGGAAAAAAGCATTAATAATACAGGCAGTCCTCAGACTTACTGTGCCCTGATCTGGGGGCACAGGCCTGCCCTCCCCCCCCCCCCCCCCAGCCCTGCTGCTGCTCACCCAGCTAGGACAGGGCAGGCATGGGACAGAGCTGTGGCTGGTCTGGGGGTGCCCTGTCCCGCACCTGTCCTGCACTGAGTGGGTGAGCAGCGGGAGTACATAGTGCAGCTCCAGCCCCGCCCACCCTGCCCCACACAGATCTGGGGGCATGCCCTCCAACCCCCCAAGCCCTCCCGGACGAGTAGTGGTAGCCGGTGGATGAGCCGCCAGATGAGCAACTTGCCCCAGCCCCAGCCCCAGCCCCTCCCTCACCATGGGGGGGGGGGAAGCTTTGATCTGCCCTTCCACCCCTTCTCCCCTTCCACCACACCAGACTTACCATCTGGTTGCAGCTGTACCCAGCATCATAAAGGTGAAACCCACGTCTGAAGGTCGACAGGGTGTCAATTTATAAACATCTTAAGTGCCGTTTGTCATAACTCAAAAAGTTGTAAGTCCAAGTACTGCCTGTGAATGGCATGTTTTTCATGGATGTATTACAGTCTTCTCTTGGTTCATTTCAGCCTGGATGGAAGAGAGAATACTCAAGAAAGAAGCTGGTTACATATGATGGCATAAAAACAAAAAGACATGGCTTCATCTTGCAAAAAGGAATCACAATTTTAAAATCAAAACTCAACAAAATCATGACACTTTCTGAAATCTGGCAAGTAGGATTTACTTTCTCCAAACATTTAGACAGAGTGAGTACACATGCGGTAAGTCTACACAAGATGCTTTACTGTGCAGTAGACTAATCTATTGTCCAGTAAAGTGTTACTGTCTACACTTGCACATCATTTACTGCACAGTAAATTACTCTACTGTGCAGTTAGCTACTGCCTGTAAATACTGTGCAGCAGATAGTTACTAGATAAGGATAGCTACTACCTTAGCTAACTGGATTTTTGGTACACAATTTAAGATTCTTGAGTTTGATTTTTTTTTTAAAACAGAAAGCATTTACAGCTGTATTTAGTGAGAGTTGCATTTCTCAGCCTTTCTGGAAATCACTCTTCATAGTGTACCACTCTCCAACTATAATTGAGGCATCCAAAATTAGACAGTTTTTGAAAATGTGGCTGTTAAATTGCTTGTGCCTCCATTTCTTTATTTAAAGGCAAAGCTGTCTAACTTCCCAGTGTCAGCAGACTAATTCATTACTGTCTCTAAAGCACTTTAAGATCCTGCCATGGAAGGCATTATGGACAAAGTGTCATTATTACAGGCTAGTTTAACACATCAAAAATGTGACTCAACAAGAAAAAAAGGAATCAAAATGTATGCAGGAACTGATATTTATCAAATAGTCTGCATTTTTGTAAGTCTCATAACCTTTTACATGTTTTTATTAATACTGAAATTCAGATGACCTCAGCAAAATGTCTTTGCATTCAAAAGTAGTTTTGAAAACATTTCCACATGTCTGTGGTCTTAACTAATGATATATAGTTAAACAATGGAAATAGCAATACATAATTAAACAATTTGCCTGGAACTATAAGAAAACGTTACTTCTAGTCAGGCAGCTGTAGGTTTTACTAATGCAAATCCTTTCCTTTATGAAGGAAAATTCTCCAGACTGCTGTCATAATCCCTGTGTAATTTTGGCTGAAGACCCAGTAGTTTCCTGCCCCCTGGTGAAGAAGCATATGCATTGCAAGTATTTATGCTGTTTGTAGTGATAGTCATAAAGGATGGAAGTATTTACCATTAAAGTTCAAGCAGTATAATAATTTCACGTTTGAATAAAGAATTTGGAAGTTTATTCAAAGAAGGCTGTCTGTGTATATAAAGCATGTAGTACCAGCTTTTTGTGCCCCAAGGACTGGTCCAATGATTGTGTAATTAATGGTTATTTGGTTGTGTAATTAATGGCAGGAAGTGTAGCACATGATACGTACTTATAGACACATAAGACCTCCTTCAAAAGATACAGACTAAACATCTCAGAGGAAGTTA
This sequence comes from Alligator mississippiensis, assembly GCF_030867095.1. Taxonomy (NCBI): domain Eukaryota; kingdom Metazoa; phylum Chordata; order Crocodylia; family Alligatoridae; genus Alligator; species Alligator mississippiensis. Next base: position 217,076,269 of record NC_081824.1, on the reverse strand, counting down.
GGACTTACAAAATCCAGCTGTCTTTATACAGCTTGGAAGTTTTTCTTGCAAGTATAATGTGTGACATTCAAGACCCAAATAGTCCTCTCAGCTTGCATGTGTACTATAACAAGACGACATGCCCTTAAGTGACTTAAATGTCTTTCTTTTTAGGATGAGTTTGCTAGCATAAGAATTCTAGAAACCTATTTCTGCTTGTAAATCCTGGCTGCAGCTGTGCTGATAAACCTGAGAGCATGGAGCTTAAAATATAATAAAGTTTCTCTGATTCTGAAATATGCTATTAGTGATACAGCTACTAATAAATAAACTTTTATTGTAAATGAAATGCAATACTTGAAAGGTAGTCCTTACTATGTAGAGAAATATACCGTGTGCTACATACCTGGGGAAAGAGGGTTACTTTCTAGCATGAAAGATATTGTATCAAGTAGGGATGTTATGAAAAACTGCCCAGCCCTAAGAAGTACTTTGAAAAATAAATAAAAAGTGCATGACAGTGAGCTGGTTTATGTTTTCACGTGTGTGACCTCTTGGTCATGTTTTGATGAAGTTGGCCCTCCGTATCAAAGACAGCATATTATATAAACAACTGTAGGCAAAGCCTCTTGTGAATTCAGGTTACAATGATGCATGATTAATGCAAGAGCTGGTAAATTTTAATATCTGCAGCTGAGCCCTAGACTCTTCCAAAAACTCCATGGGCCTTCTGGGGACGAGGATTCATCTTTCCTCTTTGCCCTTAGTCTATTTTTGGATTTATTATTTTTACTTACTTGTATTTTGGAGATGGGAACAGCGGGGGGAAGAGCTGATTTTCTTGTGCAGAGGGAATGCTCTTCAAGGGCACAGTTGGTGAGAAGCTAAGGTGTAAGGGGAAGCACAAAAGAATATGGGGTTTTTTTGGTTGGTTGGGGTTTTTTTTTAGTGTTGAGGTTTCCTGGATGACATTACCTTCATACTTAAGACAGTTAATTATGGGCTGGAATGCAGAGGAGTTATTGCTAGTGCAAAGAAGGCTTCATGTCTCCTACTGGCTCACCCCTGGCTTGCTAAGCAAGAAACTCAAGCAGATTACAGGCTGCCCCTAGCAGCCCAGTCGCACTATTTATAGAGTCCTGGCCTCTCTTGCTGGAGACTGGCACTGAGCCTTTGCAGCCTTGAGGCTGTAGCACTACAGCATGTTCTAAATAAAATGAGAGCTGGCATCAGAGATGAAATGCACAGGGCCACATTTTCTCTGACGCAGCACGCACGCACATGCAAGAAAACCCTGCTCAGCCCAGGAACATGAAGTAGAAGTGAGCCATGTAATTTATGGTCCATCTGAAATCTCATGATTGTACAGCAGAGGGCCACATTTAGGAAGTATATCTGACTGCACTGTCCTCTCTTCCTAATTCATATTATTCCCATGCCTTGTAGGATCATCATAAGTAGTTTGCCTCTGTGATATGGACTTGATCTAAGCCAGGATATGGCTGTCTATTTCCCTGGCTGTTACTGGGCATAGACCAGATCCTCAGCTAGTAAAACTAGTGTAGCTTTGCAACTGTCAATAGTGTTTGCTTAATTTACACCACCTGATTATCTGGTCCTATGTGTGAAGTCTGCTCTCCATGCACTGCTCTGAAATTTGGCCCACAGTCAAAGTAGAGAGTTGAAAAGCAGCTGCAAGAAGAACAGTGACACTGTTAGACATTATCTGGTTATGGCAGTTTTTCTCAATTGGGGAGCTGCAACACTGTTTCAAGGGTGCAGACCTTGGTGTTGCCTCAGCCAGCCAGCCAGATGGAATTGCTCCACTTGCCTATGTTTCCAGGAAGGGCGTGCAGGGCTGGAAAGTGAAGCAGGTGTATGGCACTAGTGGGCACTCTTGTCTGCATTAAGTTTTGTTTCCTTCCCTTCCCTGCTTTGCTCCTCTTTCCTGCTGGCTGGGAGTTCATAAATGGGAAATGCAGACAGCAGCCCACAGGGGGACTCTTGGAGTGTAGGACAGTGACGCTCAATCTTTTGGCCCTGCAGGTCTGATAAATTGCATGGAGGTCACAAGCCAGATCAGGCCCCACGTGCCAGGATTGGGCCCTGTGCTGCTGCCACCCTGCTTCACCCCACACAGCCCCACTCAGCCTCATGCTGTCCTGCTCAACCCCATACCACCCTGTGCTGCCCCACTTGATCTTGCTCCACTCCAATCAGCCCCACGCACTCAATCTAGCACACAGGGCCACATTATCAGGCTCACAGAGCTTCCCCCATGTCTCATAATTTTACAGCAGGGGAGCACCAGTTAGCTGCCATTGCTCCTCTGCTGCCAAATTTTTGTACTCATGGGGATCCTCACAGGCTAGATAACATGGTTCTGAGGGCTGGATCTGGCCCATGGGCTAGGGCTGAGCACCCAGGGTATAGGACAGCCACATATGGCTTTTGCAAAACCTGCATCTCTTATTTACAAACTGCCAGACAATGGGGAAAGGGAAGGGAGGGAAGCTTCCCTATCCAGCCCCACATACCTCTTCTGGAAACAGAGGAGCATGGGGTAGTTTCAGCTGGTGGCAGAAGTGGCAGCAGCCTGGAAAAAAGTAGGTAAACTTAGACTTTACAGTGGTCCTCAACTGGGGTGCTGCCAGAATCAGGAAACTTACAGAAGGCTGCCTTGATTTAAAAAAGTTGAGAACCACCGTGCAGCTAGGGTGTCACAGGAAAGCCATGTAAGGAGAAATACTTCTGCTGCTTGAGTGCTGAATACAGGAGCAGCAGATACAGTCTGCCAAGAGAACTCAATTCATCTGTCATAACTTACAACCATCAGATTTATTTGATAGCAGCTATAGATTGTTTGGCTTAACCGACTTAAATTTATAAGAGAGCAGCAATAGATTGGGCCCCTGGTATTCATCATTGCAATAAAGTTGTCTAATTGAAAAAAGCCCCTATTGACAAACCAACAGAAAGTACATTGACTCGATAGTAGTTTTTGAATTATTTAGTCTTCAGTTTCTTACATAGGATACTTTAGCTGTTATATTTTTTACGAGAGCAGCCATTCTCCACAAGAAGTAAATGCACACTCAGATGGTCTCAGAGTAAAAGAAAGATTGGCTCCCTGTCTGTATTTTAGGCAGCCCCTATCTGGTATCTCTTTAAAGTATTTGCATAAGAAGGATTTTTGTAGCATAAAACATAGCTCCAAGTCACCTAGGCAAAGCCAGCTGCTTGTGATCCAGATGCTGATTTTGGTTAAGCACTGAAAAAGCTGGAAGATGACACTTTGTGCAGGAACTGGGAGTTACCTGCCTGCTAATGACTCTCGTGATCAGCTTGTGTTGTCTTATCCACTCTCCCAGTAGCTTCATCCATTAGTTGGATGCCAGAAAGTACTGAGCCATGTAAGACTGTGTACAAGGGGTTTAGGAGTGAAAGAACAGTCATCTAAACCGTAGGTCTGAGGGGGCTTCTGTTCACTGCAGCAGCCTTGCTGAGTCTGAGAGCTTGCCAGGCCACAGCTCCTGAAGATAGGGCATAGAAGCTTTTGCAAGGTCCTGCAGCAAACATTGCATTTCCCCCTAGCAGTCCCTGGCACAATTGTGTCTGATCTGCCTTGCTTTTATTCCTGGGTCATTAGGACAGTATGAAACACTGGACACATCTACACAAGTGGCAGACTGCACAGTTGTTACTTCACAGCCATTTAGTACTTTCTTAACCAAGTCATTTAGTACTTGGTTGTTACTACTGTGCAGTAGTGTTGCTGTTATGGTTCGTGTCCGGCGACACTATGGTGCCATAGCCATGAGCTACAGTGCAGTAGCTTGTTGCTATGGCACCGTGGCATCTGGTGCAGACATGTCCCACTGATGCTCCATGCCTCAGGGGGATGTGAGGCAGGCTTAGCCAGAGATGACAGGAAGTGACTATCTGACTACGAGTGCCTGGTGTGAAATTGGTTTGGTGGGATCAGTTTAGTTCTTAGTAAACATTTGTGCTAGTAGCATTTGAATGATGCAGTGCGCAGTTACTCAGGCTTTGTGGACGTGGAGAGAATTTCACCTCATGTAGTATACAGGCTGGCTATGCTCCAGGAAGAAAGTTATATCCATGTAAAACCTTGCTTGGTATTTTGGAGCCAGAACTACTTTTGGGCCCCCAGTTAACAGCCCCCAGTTGAAATTACATCCTCCAAATGGCAGTTCAATGCTGATCTGGCCACCTAGACCATCTATATTTTTAGGGTTGGCAGCATGCCTCTCTTTTGTGCCTCCATACATGCCCTTCTCCAGCCTTCATATAACTTGAGGGCTCTGCGGTGTGAGACAGGGAATCATCAGTCATCAGGCCTAGAAAGGGGGGTAGGGTGGTACAAGCGCTAAGGTGTATGGTTAACAGCCCCAAGATTGCAATTTTAAGGCCGTAGCAGAATTGTTCATGGTACGGCCCTGCCAGATCCTAACATATCTGCAAATTCTGCTAAATAAGTTGTCACCAGGACAAGAAAAGGAAGTCCTAGAAAGGAGTTGATTGTAGTTTGAAATTGTTATCATGGCTGATATAGGAATCTTGCTATTATGGGAAGTGCAATGCAGTGCTGGAGGGAGGCAAATAACATCCAGTTAGGCCCATCTTCTTCCACAGGCTCAGCAATACCATTTCTCTTGGGACCCCAGATCCACAGAGTAGTGTATTTTTTCCTGTCCAGAATCTGTGGCCACTCCCCTGAGATTCCTTGGCACTCTGGTGTTTCTCAGTTAAATCATTTTACCTCAGGCCTCCCAGATGTTTAATTACTCTGGAAGGAAAGCAGAATATGTTTTTAATCACCATGAATAACTTGTAGGCAATATAAACAAAATGAGCACAAGCAGCCACCCCTATATCAGTTGTGTTAGGCTTATGAAACAACAGGCATTCTCTGAACCTAGACAGTGCATAGACAACATATCTTCCACAGGTTCCCAAGGACTGCACAGATTGTATGGATAATGTAGGAAGAACATTTTCTCTTTTAAATAGTAGTAGAGATTCAGAGAATGGTATTTCAGTCTGTTCACACCAGTAGGCTATTGCTGTTACCCCACTGTTTGACTGACTGGCTGTTTTAAGTATACCCCTAATGGAAGACCCAGAATGACTATTTATCAAGCTCTGATCTTTCCATCTCAGCGGGCACATCTACACATTCATGAATGCACCATAATTATGGTGCATTAAGTTTAGTACCTGTAATAACAGGTACTAAATGTGATGTAATTGGCACTACTGCACATTAGTGAAAATAAATGCATTTTGTGTGACATTTAATGCCCATTGGACTAATCTACTGAGCATTGGTGCATTAATATGGTTTTTGCCAGCCATGCTAATGCACATTAGAATTAGTCTAATGCGCATTAAGTGTCTTGTGTAGATGCACCCAGTTGCTGGTTAAGTTTTAAAAGCTATTTCCAGGTCTTTTCCCAGTAATTAGTAGTGGCCAATCTCATTAGAGTCCCACTGGGTGCATCTACACATGCACTTTAATGTGCAGTAGCCTATTTTACTGTGCATTGAAGTATCACATCAAAAACCATTCTTATAAGCTAATGCACAGTAAAAATAGGCTACTGTGCATTAAGCATCATTAAAAAAGCATGTGCTTTCACTACTGCACAGTAAGGCAACCTAATGTGGAAGTATTTAGTACTCCACATTGTGGTACTAAATTTAATGCACATAAGGAAAAACACATTAATGAACAAGTGGACACACCCATTGACAACTTCTGTATCCCAAAACTATTGAAAGTAGAGTGCCTGGTTCCTTTGTCTTGCCCTCTAGGCTGTAGACAGTGAACTTAACATGCTCCCTGATGGGGAATTTGCACTCATTTTACAGAGGGGATACTGGTAAATGAATATACGTGGGCCAAGACAGTGGAGAATCAGGTTCAGAGTCCTCATAATTCTACCCAAGTATACTCCTCCCTCTCTCTCTCCTCTCTCCATCAAACAGTGCTATATTAAACTCTTTCTTCGTGTATTACAGCATTTCCTTCCATTTGTCAATATCCACCATTTGTTTCTTGCTTTTTATTGTGTAAGTATTTGGGGCAGGGACTACTATTTTTTGAATGTTTATTCTTGTTGCCAAATGGCTGGGATTCCCAAGCACCATTCAATACAAATCATATATAATAATAGTAGTAGTTCAGTTCCATCCTATCCTAGACCTCCTATTAAATGTATCATCAAGTTTCCTGCCAATGCTGCAAAGTCACTTGTCCCTGTTAATTTCAAATAAAGATCTACAGGGTGTGATTTTGCTGACTCTGTTCTAGGCAGTACTCTGCAATGGCATAGATTTACACAACATTTTTGGATTTTTCTGTATTAAACCACTTTTTTCTGCCAATATTTGCATTTTCTTCTTTCCATCTCTTTCTCTTTCCATCTCTTCTTTCCATCTCATCGTGGAAGTCTGTGGCAGAGCCTAGCATGTATGGAACAGTAGCCTGAATGGCTATGTAGCTTTATTAATGCTCCTACTCCTAAACCACTTGGATGGTAAAGGTTTTCTGTAAGTAAGTTTTAAAACTGGGGCTTCTGGGGAAAGGTGCAGGCTGATGGTTCTTAGTCTTGTAATCAGCAGAGTTCCATTTTTCACCTGGAGGAGGAAGTGGTTTACCCAAGATGTGAGGGCAGATCTTGCATTTCTGTCTCAGTATCCAGCTTCAGAATGCAGCTGAGATGTGCCAGCTGCCTGTGTTTGTGCCTGAAGAATATTTGCAAGAATACTAAGAGAGTTTTAGTTGGTTTGGAACTATCATATTGGTGACATTCCACTAGGGAAAGTTACCTGTGCTCTTCTTGGATTTAGTGTATCTTTGCATTCCTCTAATTTGGAAGACTAAGGCCACTAGCTTCTCCTATGAAACCTATCGAAGTATTTATAAAAGCTTCTATTTGGTTGATATTTACCAATTTATTTCCTGCCATCATTATGTAATAATGCCAGAAAGGCTATTGTTTTACTGACTTATTTTTGTGTGTCACTAGTCAGTGCTACACTGATTTGTTGGCTGAGTATTCGTTCACAGTGATGAAGCTTACTTCCATGGGCTGAGTGGTAAAATGGCCTGTGAGCATTAAGTTTATCAGGCAAACAAAGTGAAAATGGTGTCTTGTGGTTTGATGAATACAGGTCCAAATAAATTACAGATCATTCCCATTCCCATTTGTCAGTTGTCTAGCAAATGACTGTTGTCAAATGCAAACATTCATAGCTTTTTTACACTGTTTTTAACTTTACACATAGTATAGGATTACAAAGTAGATGGAACAAACAGATAACATAAGAAAACACAGGTGTAAAATGATGTGGGAGTAAGGGTCACAGTCAGAAATCTCTTGGGTTTTTTTTGCACAGTTACATTTAAAGAGACTAAGACTGGAGTTCATTCTGCTTAATCTTTCAATTGCCTCCTGATGGTTTTCATATATATACCATCAGGAGGCAATTGAAAGATTAAGCAGAATGAATTCCAGTCTCCTAAGTATCATACATATATTTAGGAAATATATCTATATCTATATATCTATATATCTATATATATATATATATATTTATATCTACCTATTCCCTCCCCTACAGTGCACATATGAAAGAGCTTCGGAGCACTTTGTGTTAGAGCATTTGATGAAAACTCATCTAAAGCTAACAGAACAGACTTTACATTCACTACACTCAAATGCATTAGCTTACTTGGGATAGGAAAGGAGAGCAGTGAATTATATTGCCAGGGAAGAAACTTTATCAGAGCTGAACATCCTGCACATTTTTACACATTCCCAGTGCCCCACCAGTACAGATTACTAAGGCTTCTCCATATGTTTTCCAGAAACCAGCACACTCCCTGCTTCATCTTGTATAACTATTATGCTTCCTCCTGGGCTGACTGACCTAAGTGAAGCTTATACAAAGACCACTCAGTGTTGTCTGCCTACTGTTCATGGTTTCTACAGGCAAGAAAAAGCCTTGTTAGGTGAATCCTTTAGAAAAGACACACATCCAAAGAACCAAAGGGAAATGTGGGGACTCAGCCCTCTAGTGAATGGATGACATCCCTTCGTAGCAAGAGACCATATCATTTAATTTCTTACAGTGTTCACAATTGAATGGCCAAGCTTATTCCTTATGTCTGGATTGAAGTCTACTGTTGTTTGGGAAAGCAGACTCAGTCTCCACCAATGATCCCTGCCCCTGTGACCCAGAGAGTGCTGCACAAATAGGTTGTCTCTAGATGTGCAAGCACATGCGATTTGTGACACCATAAACCTTTGTGGCACCACAAACCACAAGTGTAGTACATTAAAACATGCCCCACCCTACAAATTTGCAGTGCGGGGGCAAAATTTGCTACTGGGGTTTCCCAGTAGCAAAAAGAAGCACTGGGAAAAAAGTGGCGCGGAGCACACAAAAATAGCATGCACTGGGACAAACACAGGCTTGGTCCTCCAGTGAGATTGTCTGGCTGCTGGCCAAAGCATCTCTATGCTCCATTTGTACCCCTGCTGCTCCAGCGTGCTGGGAGCCAGGAGAAACTGGGCATAGGCAGTTGCCCAAAGCAAGACAATGTGTCCCATAACAAAGTGCAAGTGCAGGGGCATGTGCTAAGGCACGAAGTAGCAATACAAATTTGTGCTGCTACTATTTGTGCCACTGCAAGCGCATGCCCCTGCACATCTAGATGCAGCCATAACTTTTGACACTCTCCTGTATTGGCCCTATCCTACTTGAAAACAAAGGTGAAGTCCTGGTCCCACTGAAATCAGTGGGAGTTGTGCCATTGACTTCACTGGAGCTAGGATTCCTCCTTAAGCGTGTTATTAAATTAGTAAAAAGAGGTAGTTAGCCATGTTAGTCTGAAGTTAAACAGAAGTCAGGGTAGGGTGGCACCTCGATGAACTCATTTGGAAATTCCTTTAAAAGAGGCCTTTTAAAAGGATCAGTATTGGAAATGGCATTTGTAATCCACACCCTAGTTTTAAATTAAATTAGTAGATTAAATGATATCAAGAAGATATTTGAAGCTTGGGAATCTCAATGCTCAATGATAAGGCATGTCCTATCACCCATTGCAGATCAGCTAAAAGTTTTCTGACATCCTGTAGGCTGACACTGATGGGTTAGAAATGTTATTGTCACTTAAGAGTCAAGTATTAAAGTGCCTTAAAGCAACTGAAAAAGAAACTTCTAAAAGGATCAGAACTGGAAATGACATCTGTGATCCACACCTTAATTTAACGTACTCCTAAACTTACCCTGGGCTTCATTTTTTATGGGCCTGGGAGCAGAGTCAAAGAATGAATTATGCTATACTACTAAGCTTATGCACAGGAGGTAGTAAGTGGGTACTTAGAATGCTGATTCATTTGGAAAATAATCCTGAGTTTCTAATGTAATTTATTTCCACAAAATCAGTAAGACAGACATCTATAAAAAATTACAGTGATACACTAATTGGGAGAAATGCAGTCTTGGAACATTGTCAGAGCAAACACTATAACCATTATAGATTGCTTTCAATTTATTTCTATAGTTTCCACATAGAGATGTATATAACCTATTAGAAGTATCTGCATTCAGCAAATAAGCCCATGTTCATAAAGTAACTGGATACAGTGCCCAGCACTTCACATCCTGTCATTTAATCTAGCTGACGTGTACAAGTTCTTTTGATCTATCCTAACTATCTTTATCTCAATGGAGATCTCAGCTTCCCTATCTGCTATTTCAAAAAAAGCTTTAATCAGAGAGTACGAGCTAGTCTTATTGAATTATATTATTTTCCCCTCTAAAACTAAACTACATAATGCCAGGGCTCCTTCTTTTCATGTACTTCTGCATCTATACTTTGATTAGAAATGTTATGTTTGTAAGAAGGAAGAGGCACTTTGTTTAGTAGGGTTAGAATCACTCTAATTTAATTTGTGTACTGAAAAAGCAGACATTTCCAAAGCATTTTAAATGAAAGGTGAGCGCAAGTTCACCTAGGCCCAAGCAGCTTGTACTCTGTATCCTGCAACCAAGTTAAATGTCAGTACTACTATACATAACAACAACCGTCTTGGAGGTTACACTTCCACCAGCCACAGTCTCACTGCTACAGTTTCTACAGCTTTTGATGACGTGAGAGAACTTGGAAAGCTTCCACCATAAATTTCAGTTCCATTTTTGCCTAAAGCAGCGGTTCCTGATCTGTGGTATGCGTATCACCAGTGGCATGCAGGCAACCTATCAGTGGTACACGTTAACAGAATTATTATAATTACTTTATATGACAGAAATTTGCTGCTGGTACCTAAGGCTGAACTGAAAAATTTTCTGGTGGTACTTAAAGTTTTATCGTTTTAAATTGGTGGTGCACAATGTGTCAGAGTTTGGGAACCGCTGGCCTAAAGCGTAAGACTGAGAGCCAGAAACCTGTTCTGGTCCTAGCTCTGCCACTGCTAATCTGTGTGATGTTGGACAAGTCACTTCTATCTTTATGCACCTCTGTCTCTCTTCCCACAACGTAGCAATTTAAATTGTGAGATTTTGGTGCAAACACTGGTTCTCACAATGTGGCTCTACACTGCACAGCAATGCCCTGATTCCAGTACTGCTACAATGCTGTTAGTAATAACTAGAATTGAACACACTGGGCCAGGAACTATATTCCCTGAGAAGCTCAATGCTATACTGGTTTAGAGTAATTCACTTTAAACCCAGGCTACAGAATGAATTTGGCTGCAGTGCAGTTTCTCCATGCAGTTAACTATAGTATGACTGTCTACAGTGACCTGAAAAACTTCATCTAAGTCTGTTGGCTTAAAACCATTTAGTGCAATTTGCTCTGTCTTTGGAGGTTTAAGATCAGGAGTATTAGAATAAAAGGAAATATTATCTCAGTTTAGGTGGTGTTTTTTTGTTTTTATAGTCTACTAGTGGATATCACAGAAAGGTATCATAGTTTCATAGTTGTTCGGGGCTAGAAGGGACCTTCCAGATCATCGGGTCCAGCCTCCCTGCACGTGGGCAGGAAAAACTGCTGGGATCAAATGATCCCAGCGAGATGGACGTCAAGACGTTTTTTGAAGATCGCTAGGGTGGATGACTGTGCCACTTCTGGGAGGAGCCTGTTCCAAAGCCTCCGTACTTGGCTCTTAAAGAAGTTTTTCCTTATGTCTAGCCTGAAACGATCTTCAATCAGCTTGTGCCCATTATTTCTTGTCCTCTCCTGGGGGACCTTGGTGTGTAGTTGCTCCCCCAAACCCTGATGTACTCCCCTGATATACTTCTAGGCTGCAACCAAGTCCCCCCTGAGTCTTCTCTTCTCCAGGCTGAACAGTTCTAAGTCCCTCAGCCTCTCCTCATACGTCTTGGTCTCCAGGCCTCTGATCATGTGTGTGGCCCACCTCTGGACTCTCTTGAGCTTCTCCACGTCCTTCTTGAAGTGCAGCACCCAGAACTGGACACAGTACTCCAGTTGCAGTCTCACCAAGGCTGAGTAGAGTGGGAGGATGGCATCCTTTACCTTGCCAGTGTTTGGTTAGCTCTACCAGCTATAGCATCGCATTGGTGGCTCATGTTCATTTTGTTGTCAGTCATGACTCCCAGGTCTCATTCAATTGTGGTGCTGGCAAGCAGAGCACTGCTGAGTCTGTAGGTGTGTTGTGGGTTATTTCTTCCCAGATGGAGCACTTTACATTTCTCTGTATTAAATGACATCAGGTTGAGGTCTGCCCACTTCACAAGCCTGTACAGATTGGCCTGTATAGCCAGCCTGTCTTCAAGTGTGATACTGCTCCCCCATGGCTTGGTGTGATCAGCAAACTTTGCCAGATTGCTTTACCTGAATCCAAATTGTTGATGAACATGTTGAAGAGCACTGGTCCAAGTACTAACTTCTGAGGGATGTCACTGGTCACTCTCCACCATAATGGCTCAGTTCCATCAATCAGTTCCTACCACAAGCCAGTTACCTAGCCACCAGACTGTGCAGTATTCAAAGCCACATTTTCCCAATTTGACCATGAGGGCATTATGGGAGACCAGGTCAAAGGCCTTTTTGAAGTCCAAGTATATGACATCAACCCCATTTCCTCTATCCAGGTGGCAAGTAACCCAATCGTAGAAGGAAATGAGGTTGGTCTGGCATGACCTGCCCATGATAAAGCCATGTTGGCTACCCTTCAGAATACTGCCTTCAGTTAGCCTGTTTGTGATGGTTTCTTTGATTATTTTCTCCAGGATTTTACTTGGGATTGAGATCAGACTGATTGGCCTGTAGTTTCTTGGGTCCTCCCTTCTCGTTTTCTAAAAGATAGGTATCACATTGGCTTTTTCCAGTCTTCTTGGACCTCTCCTGAGTGCCACGAGTCTTCAAATAACTTTGCCATCAGTTGTGCAATGACATCAGCCAGTTATTTTAGCGCTCTTGGGTGTAGTTCGTCCAGTCCAGCTAACTTATAGATATTTAGCCTTTGTATGTGCTCCCCCACAAGATCTATGCCAACAATGGGAGGGTGGTCACCTCCACCATGGTCATCCTGTATCCTGTCAGGCAGGCTAATATCCTTGGACTGGTGGAATACCAACATAAAGTATTTATTCAGGAATTCGGTTTTGTCCTGGGTGGTTAACAGACATCCCATTTCATTTATCAAGGGCCCTATACTTCCCTTGCTCCTTTTGTAACTTCCTATGTATTTAAAGAAGGACTTTTCGTTGTCCTTGATCCTGGTTGCCAATTTATATTCAGTTAGTACTTTTGCTGTCCTGATCTGCTCCCTACAGGTGTGGGCAGCTGCTGAATATTCCTCTTTGATAGTTGTTCCTGACTTCCATCCCTTGTAGGCTTCTCACTTTAATTTCAGGAGGTCCATGACTTCCCTGTTGAGCCAAGGGGGTCTCCCAGCTCTTTTGCTGCCTTTCTTGCAACAGGGAATAGACTTTCTTTGAGCTTTTAGGATTGCTTCCTTGAGTAAAGAGCACACCCTCCTCATTGGATCGTGGTCCTGCCGGGTCTCGCCAACCAATCTCCTGAGTTTATGGAAATCAGCTTTCCTAAAATCAGGGATTTCTACCCTACTGGCTGATTGTGGCTTGCAGTGAATTGAGAAAGTGATCATCTCATGGTTGGTGTCATCCAGTTTCCCTTCAATCTGCAGGTTGCTCACAGGTTGCTCTGCAGGATTATCCCCTTTGGCCAGAACTAAGTCTAGGAACGCCTTGCCCCTGTTTGGCTCATAGACTTCCTGAGTTAAAGCTCCTCAATGCAAGTGAGGAAGCTTTGTGAGTGATCAGATCTAGCTGAGTGCTCGTCCCACCAGGTGTCTGGGTGGTTGAAATCACCCATGATGACCATGCTCCATGAGTGTGCAGCCTCTGCCAGTTCTCTAGAGAATTTTTGGTCGGGCTGTTCCTCTTGGTTCAGAGGTCTGTAATAAACTCCTATGATCAATTCCTCTTCCCTGCGCTCTCCCCATATCTTGACCCGGAGGGTCACAAATCGCCCTTCTTTGTATCCAATTTTCACCTCAAGGAGGGTGTAATGTTCCTTTACATACAGAGCAACTCCTTCCTTCTTCCCAACACGATCCTTCCTGTACAGGTTGTATCTCCCTATGCCTGTGGTCCAGTCATAGGTGGAGTCCCACCAGGTGTTTGTGATCCATATAAGATTGTATTGCTTTTTGGTTAGTATGAGAGCTGGTTTTTCCTTTTCGTTTCCCATACTTCTGGCATTAGTGTACAGGCAACTAAGCTTGCCAGTGGACGTCCTAGGCTTTCTAATAAGTGGTGGAATAACATGTCCATTGGCTGGTGTTGGAGAAGGCTTCCTATTATACCCTGGGATGCTTATTTCATGGTTGCCATTTTTTGAGCTTGTGTTGGTGGTTGATGGCCTATCCCCTAACGATAGCAGTTTAAAGCCATGTCCAGGACGTCCGCCATTCTGGCTGAAAAAAGCTTCTTTCTCTTTGCTGTGAGGTGGATGCCATTTCTTCCCAAAAGGCTGCAGTCCCTGAGGTGCATGCCATGGTTGAAGAAGCCGTCGTGGTAGCACCGTTGCAGGAGTTTTCTGCTTACTTCTTCTATGCACCTATCCCTCCCATACCTGTGACCTGCAACCAGGAGGACTGAGAAGAAAACTACCTGTGCCCCTGACCACTTGAGCCCAGCCTCCAGAGCCCTGCAGTCTCTCATGACCCAGGCAGGGTTGTTTCTGGCCATGTCACTTAAGCCCATGTGGATGATTAACTTGGGGTAGTGGTCAGAGGGCCAGACCAGTTTTAGGATCCTCTTGGCCACATCCCGGATATGGGTTCCTGGACGGTAGCAGACCTCATGGGTTAGATAATCGGGGTGGCAGATCTCTCCCTCAGTCCCCACAGGAGGGAGTCACCCACCACGACCACCTTGCATCTCTTCTTGGGGGTGGTGGGGGCTGGCTGCCTTGCTTCTTCCAGAGTTGGTGCTTCCACTGATGACTCTGCTGGTGCTGTGACGGTTGCATACCTGTTTTGCAGTTCCAGGGGACAGGTAACCCTGGTGTGCACCTTGTGACCAGAGACAACCATCTTCCAGGCAACTACAGGATGGGACACTAGGTCAGTTTCATCGTTGTCCTTCATCTTGCTGATAGGCTTGTGTGCTCTTCCCTCTCCGTTCTTTAGGTGTAGGGCCTGGTAGTAATCATCAATCTCCTATTCATGGGCCCTGATGGTGCAAAGCCTTCTCATCTCTGCCTGAAGCTCCCTCATCTGGCATTCCAGAGACCTCAGAAGGGAGCATATCCCACAAACAGAGGTGCCACTTAGTTTGAATTACAGGATGTAGGGTGTACAACGTAGGGTGGTGCTCTTATATAGTCAAAGGCCAGGAGAACAATGGATGCTAGGAAATATACAAGCTTCTCTTTCTTCCTTAAATTAACTAGAGCTGCCTGATGCATTTATCCTTTGGTTCTGCCACACAGTTTTAGTAACAGATAAGCAGTAGTCTGTGACAACAACCATCTACTCCAGTGTGTCATAACCCAATGATTCTTAGTGCCTGGGCACATTGGAATTTTCCCGCCACATGGAGCTTTCTTTGCACGGTGGATTTCTCAGCTGCAGAGAGAAATCCCCGGTGCAAAAGAGTTCCCGCCACACGTATGCAAATTAGTGTCCCACTATTGGTCAATTCTAAATTATTCCTATGTGGCGGCTAGCAATTGGCTTGCTAGCTGTATAAAAGGTTTCTGCCCAAGTTGGAGGACTCCACAACCATCTCGTGGGGAACTCTGAGCGCGCTGTGGAGCCTAGCAAACTCCGCGTGTGTCTTGGAGGAGGACATAGAGGCCTGATCAGCTCTTAGCCACTCCCCGTCATAGTGGAAATTTGACGTATCCCCCGTGTGAAGCGCTCGTGGAGTCGTACATCGACGACTCATCTCGGTTTGGTGTGGTTCGGAAGAGATCTCACTTGTGTTTGTTTGTGTGCAACTGCAACTCAAGCAAGTTTCCTCCCTGCACTGTGACCATCGGCAGTGTAAGTAAAGCTTTCTTTATAAAACCAATACGCTTCCGTGCCTAACTCTATTCCGTCGTGGAAAAACCCCACCTGACGGTCCGGGCTACTGGCCATAGCCTCAGACCGACCCTCAGTCCCGACATGGCGTCATGAACAAGATGCGGGGAAGACACGATGGAGTTAGAGTTAGTGAAAAACTGCCCTTGGCGCAGTGGAAAACGGCATGTAACAGATGCCAAAGAATTAGAGGCGCATATTGCTTACCATCAGGCGGGCGGAACGGGTGAAAGGCCCATCAGCGGCTACTTTTCGCTGAAGGGAGAAGAGAAGGAAGCACATCTTCACCCCGGAGCTTTCGGGTGTGTGATGGGTGGAGAGCGGGTCCTATTTAGATCCCGAGAGGAAGGGGGCATCGTATCCTCAGCCCGAGTGAAACCGGTGGGCGCAGTAGACCGGACCTTCGACCCAAAGTATACCCGCTGCCTGTGATATGTGCAGGAGACAGAAGACCAGTTTACTCCCCAAGCGGTGTTGTCTAGATTGAGGAGCCGTGAGCTCCCGTCCAATCTCCGTGGGAGTTTGGAGATGGAGGGACGTGCCTCAGCTGAAGGGGCAGCCCCGAAGTGCGACAGGGGAAAAATGTTAAGTGCAATGGTCCATGCTATGACAACTCTCATACGGGAAAATGCAAGTTTGAAAGCCCAGCTGCTCGCAACCGTTCAGGCGGCTAAAGATGTGGCTGTGAAAGAGGATCCTGAGACGCCATTTCAAGATGGCACCGAGCAAGAAGGGAGCCACGCGGAGGAGCCGGAAAAGATGGGCGGAGCTTCAAAAGAATGAGCGAGAATCTGTCCAGCGGTCCCACCCACTGAAGTGACGTCGCGTCCGGCGGCCCTGCCTTCTTGCCACGGGGAGGGAGCATCGAGTGGAGGAGAGCATCTGCCCCTCCTACCAGAATCAATAACGGCTCTAGCAGCAGTTCGCCCTGTGACAACGACCTGCCAGACGACTGATCCATCAAGTGCAGCTTGTACTACCACCTATCGTGCTCGTACTCGAACTGAGTTGCAGGAACTGTACGAGGAGTCAAAGATCAGACCTGAGGAGACCCTAGCCGTGTGGATGGGATGCCTAGTTGTGGAATTTGGGTCCGATCTTTTGGACCTAGAAGAAGCAAGCTTCCTGATCTGGCGGGCCTCGTGGAGTAGAGGGTATGCCATCGACGTCAATACAGTGACGTTCAACACTCATTGGCCCATTCTGCTTCCGGCACTTGCTGCAGGACAAGTCAGTCAGGAATCTCACGCATGGCATGACAGCCGGCTGGAGAAAGCCAGTGTGGAGCAGCTTTTGCTGGCCATGGTTGGGATCTCATACTGCTCCTGGAACCCCAGAGCAGGTGTACTGGGACTAACACCATCCCAGCAGAGAGGGCCATGGCCTCACCGCTATCTGTGAAATCCTAAAACGGTGCCAATAAAGCTGGACAGCGTAAGAGCCTGTGTTGAGGTCTATGGAGGAAAGAACATCGTCCTCCAGGTTTTCCTCAACCCAATGGTTGGTCAACCTGCAAGCAACCTTTTGCGTCAGCTTTCACGATTGCGCATCCTGATGAAGTCGAAAACACCTAGCGACTGGGAGCACTGATCTACTATATACCCGATCAAGGCTCAGGGCTCAAGCCACAGCGAAACTGATTATCAACCGTTGCCGCAGAGAACGCCCGAAGAGCGAATCATGTTTGGGTTCCTCATAAACCATTCTGGGTTCACCAAACGACAACTCCGAATCCTGGGAGACGCAGGCCAATGGCAACTGGCCTACGAACTGGGTTTTCAGTATCCAGACAAGCCAGAGGACGACTCCTCGACGATGTCATCGACGTTTTCGTCTTGCTGAGCGTGGATAGAACCTCGCGGTGTTTGCTATCCACTTCCGCGTTGGTTGTATCCACAAGCGTGCAGGAGAAAGATCGTCCAGAGCAGAGCCGTGTCCAAGCACCTGTATTGTGTGCTATAAAAAGCGGGGAGCGGCGATAAATCTTGCTGACTGCCTTATCGCGTGCGGTTCCCTGTAAATATTGTAATATAGGTTAATTTATTGTTTTGAGGATTTTCTTCTCACAGGTCCAGGACTCAAAGTGCGTGGTGGAAGGAAGTCCTGAGAGAGAGACGGAGAACATCATTAAATTAGCGAGGACTTGACTTGTCACTTCGCCATGACGCCTTCTGAAATCCTGATAGTTGAATTTCTGGTTATGAATATAATTATGTGTCCGTGTGTTAGTGCCGGCTATTATTTGATTCGGTCCTTAGAGGACAAACTTATTATGTTGTCTGAATTTGTGTTTAATCATTTGGCTTACGAACCAGCCGAGAGAGCTCATAACGACTCACACGACGCGCATGTGGTTTAAAATTCCAGCTGTGCCATCGGCAAGGGGACATGTCATAACCCAATGATTCTTAATGCCTTGGCACATTGGAATTTTCCCACCACATGGAGCTTTCTTTGCACAGTGGATTTCTTAGCTGCAGAGAGAAATCCCCGGTGCAAAAGAGTTCCCGCCACACATATGCAAATTAGTGTCCCACTATTGGTCAATTCTAAATTATTCCTACGTGGCAGCTAGCAATTGGCTCACTAGCCATATAAAAGGTTAGAGCAGTTTCCGCCCAAGTTGGAGGACTCCACAAGCATCTCGTGGGGAACTCTGAGCACGCTGTGGAGCCTAGCAAACTCCGCGTGTGTCTTGGAGGAGGACATAGAGGCCTGATCAGCTCTTAGCCACTCCCCGTCATAGTGGAAATTTGACGTATCCCCCGTGTGAAGTGCTCGTGGAGTTGTACATCGACGACTCATCTCGGTTTGGTGCGGTTCGGAAGAGATCTCACTTGTGTTTATTTGTGTGCAACTGCAACTCAAGCAAGTTTCCTCCCTGCACTGTGACCATCGGCAGTGTAAGTAAAGCTTTCTTTATAAAACCAATACACTTCCGTGCCTAACTCTACTCCGTCATGGAAAAACCCCACCTGACGGTCCGGGCTACTGGCCATAGCCTCAGACCGACCCTCGGTCCCGACACAATGGTGCTCAACCTTTTGACCCAGAGGGCCAGATGAGTGGCACAGGGCTGGTTCGCCAGCAAGATCAGGCTGAGCATACCAGGATCAGGCCTCAAGCTGCCTCTGTCTGGCCCTGCACACCCAGATCAGGCCCTGTGTAGACTTGACTGGTCCTTTTGTGCCAGGATTGAGCCCTGTGCACCAGTATCAGGCGCTACCCTTGCCCAGCCCCACATGCTGGGATTGGTCCCATGCACCAAAATTGGACTTTAGGGCTCCACACTGCCTTTACCTAGCCCTGCACACCCAGGTTGGGCCCCACAGCCTTGTTTGGCCTCCATGAACTGGGATATAGCTCCACACCATCCCTGCGCCCAGCTCCACATACCAGGACTGAGCCTTGCATGCCAGGATCAGGCCTCAGGCTGTCTTTGCCCAGCTTTGTATGCCCGGATTGGGCTCTGTGCAGCCTTGGCTGACCCACATGCACTGAGCTCGGATCTGGGTGCCCCAAATACTGGGATCAGGCCCTGTGCTGCCTCTGCCCAGCCCTGCATGCCAGGATCAGGCCTTGTGGACCAGGATTGGGCCTTGGGGCTCCCTACCTTGGCCTGCATGCCAGGATTGGGCCCCATGCTACTCCCATCCATCCCTATATGATGGGATTGGTCCCTGTGCTGCCTGGTTTGGACTCTGCATTAGCTCCACCTGGCTCCGCATGGTGGGATCAGGCCTTGTGCCAACCTGTGGGCCTGATTTAGCACACAGGTCCACACTGTCTGGCCAGCTGGGCTCCCTCCAGGTCTGGAAATTTGTCAGCAAGGGAGCAGAGCCACCACTCCCTGGCTGCCAAATATTAGGCCCATGGAGAACCCTGTGGGCTGGATGACATGATGCTGGGGGTCACATGTAGCCTCTGGGCTAGAGGATTGAGCACCCAGTCTACTCAGTTTTCAATAGTTCAATAAGTCTTTTTCCAGGTTACCTCTCAAGTGCTTTATATGCACTTCCAGTTTACATTAGCAAAACTAAGCCTACTGATTTCTTTAAGCAATCTTTTTTCTCTTTCATGGGCTGCAAAACCTCTTTCAATGGGTGCTGTTAATGCTTAGAAATACTAGGGGCTGGAATTACATTGTATGTGGGAGAAATGCATATTTCTTGCTCAAATGAGCTTTATACCATCTTTACAAGTAAGACTGACTGGAGTCAGCCTGGATTCTCCACTTCTCTGGGGTAGAAATAAATGTTGTGTGTTCTCTGGATGATCTTTCACCATCATCTTAGTAAGGCTGTAAATGCGTGGTGTGGGCTTTGTCTTGCATTTTCAGGGTTGGTAAGTTTATACAAGGATAAATGGATCTGTTGTTTATTGAGATAATAAATGTTTCATTCAGGGGAGGTAGGGTGTTGTATTTCATCCCAAAAAGTGGTTGTTAGATTCGTTCAAGAAGTCAGATCAAGTTCTTTGATGGTGAGGTAATGCCAGTGTCATTTGGAGTCTACAATTTTCCTTTGTTTACTTCATGAAGTACTTGGCCAGAATATGGTTCAAATATACTATTTTCATTAGTAGAAGATCTCAGTTTGGTGATGGACAAAATGGCCATGCATGTTCTGACTGATTATTTCTTATCTGTTGGCAGCCTTAAAGTTAATGATGAAATTTTGTTGAATGGACTAGTAAGTTATGGATTAATTGTTGACTCCACTGAGAACTCTGACAAGTTGAGTGGTTCCCTTCTGTCCTTTCTACCCTGAGGACTTGTGTATTTTATATGTGTAATCAAGTATGCTCTGTTTTGTGAAGCTTTGCATGGTTTTGTTTTACCACTCTATCCTACTCAACATACACAAAAAGCTAGCAAGAGATCTAATGTGAGGTGCCATTAAGCTATGTGGCACTAATTTTTTGTTCAAACTGATGATTCAATTTTTTGTTCAAATTGATGACACTGCAGTGTCTTTGCTTTTTAACAGCCTGACTTAGTAGGGGTTGGACAAGAGGGGGTTAAGAGCAAATGCAGTGTAGTAAAAAATTATGGTGATTGGGGAATGCAGCATGTTGATTATATATACTACAGTTATGGAAAAAGAGTTGTCTACCATTTGTCAATAAGGTTTAGGTTGTGTTACTTCTTGGCCACCAATTGCTTTTAGATGAGATCAATGCCTGAAAGTGCCTTTTCCTTTTTTAGTGGGGACTCCATCATTGGTTTTCTTAGATGTGCACTTGATATCCTTGTTACCCATTTCTTTTTGACCTCTAGGCTGAATTTCTGTAATGCATTTTACTAAGGGCTATCCTTGGAAACCACAACACGTGAAGAACTGTGGTGTTCCAAAGACTGTGTGTCAATTTACAAGATACTACTGGACTATTAAGTCCTGCATGGTTTGAATGCTAAGTATTTGAGTAACCACTTCTTTCCTATGCACTAAAAATAAAAAATGGGATCAGCTGATGAACTTTAGAACCACCCACTGGCCATTCTCTTTGTCCCTTTTAGACTGAAGACTGTTGTCTATCCAGCCTTAGTCTAAAATGTACCAATTTACTGAGACTTTGGTTGGAGGGGTTGATCACTGGGGCATGGTTAACTAATTTTTAGGATTGATTTCTCTAATTTTGTGTGACATCATTCACCTCATTTTGGATTGCTTTAAAGATAATTTGTAAAAAATGTGCCAAGGGGAAAGGTATGATAAATTTCTTTTTTTTTAAATCCAGTAGTGTCCTGTTAAAAGAAAATTCCAGTGGACATTAGTCAGCTTCATTGTCACTGGAATCTCAGCAGAGGGACAAGCCTTTAGTGGATGTGATGACTGGCTTATTCTCTCACAGAGAGCACATCTTTTTGGTAAACTGACATTTTATATAGTCCTTCTTCTTGCTATAACCAAACTTAAAATGGTGGTAGGAAGAGTCAATTTATATTTGCTCTGCATATATACAGTAGCCAGCATAATGAAGTTCTGGCATATAATTGTTTTCCTAGTCACTACCACAAGACAAACAATACATATTAATAATACTAATTGGCTGATGTACTGCATTCTCCTTGTAGACTCACTAATGTTCATTCAGCTAGCATCTGAGCTATTCATGTGTGAAAGAACAGGAGGAAATGACTCCCCAACTTCTGTCAATGAACATGCTAGAGCCGCCCATACCTACGTAATCCAAATGCTGCAAACAGCACATAGAACTGAATGGAATCCTCATGTTATATCATAGTTGAGTTTTAAATAAAGGAATCCTCAAAATTTTAAGCTTCTTATTATATGCCATCTTGTTATTTTGTCATGCACTTTTAAAGGACAGTGTTGTATTTAGGTTAAAGCAGGCTGAGAGCTGGGATATGAACATAGCTTGCACATAAAAATGCAAAGCAAAACTACTTGTGATAATAACTGATGAATGAGAAAAAGAAAGGTTCCAGAGAAATTATTTATCAGTTAAGAAACAAACACACAATTAATGTACAAACGTCTTATAAATGGATGGTTATCGGACAAGTGTTTTCAGAGTGAAGGCCAAATGCCCTCTACATCTAGACTGCATATAGAGAGTGAAGTTTGGAGTCAACTCTATTTCTGTTAGGTATTCTAGATCGACTATGACTATTACGCTTCATACTAGATTTGCTAGCATTTAAGGGCTGTTTTGATGAAACTAATGTAGTATATTAGTTAAAACATGCCAGTTTTTAAGCTTACCTCTCTGGTAAGTGTTTGAATGGTGATGCTTATAAAAGACTCAATCATGTTCATATTTAAGACAACAGCCAAATTCCAGTTGGCTTCAAAGAGAGTAAAGCAGCCTTGTAAACACCAGCAACAGTACACTTAATCCAATATAGTTGCACCAATATTAGCTAAATTTAAAACCAGTCACAACTGAAATCATGTTCTGTGCATAATTCAACACTGAATGATTCACACAAATAAAAATGAGCAATTTTAGTTCCATGGGTGAAGTCTTGACTCTCTCAGTCTATGACAAAATTTTCGTCGGCTCTATTTGAGCCAGGGTTTTACCCCGCTGCCCGTCCCTCCTTGGATCCACAATTCTTAAATTCCTGCATTAGGAATCTCTGGGGAATAGTGTTATTTGCACCGTAGGTGAAATGCAGCCCAGTACAGATGACTGGCACAAGGGCTGTGACCTTTAAATTGTATTTTGAGATGGACTTCAGTGATTCAAAGGTCTTGTGCTGGCTTGATGCACCGGAGTGAATTTCACTCAGTGGGAAGAGTGATGATTGTCCTGTCTTCAGCTGAGCATCCTCAGGACATGAAGCATCTTCCAGGCCCTATATTTGGGAAGTATGAGGTACAACAGTGATTTTGATTTACCAAATGAGAAGACAAAATGGAGGGTGAAATCCTGGCCTCGCTGAAGCCAAAGGCAAAACTTCCATTTGTCTGCTCAGAGGCACCCATTAGTTTAGGGACTGCAAAAACTAAAATGTTCTAGCACTAGCCATTGCTTAGTGCGTTAGGAATAGGAATTAAATCAAGGGTCTGTTCAGATTTACCTGAACTCCTGTAAGAAATTAAAATTCTTGCAGGTACACCAATGAATTGTAAAAACACAAAGATCTCTAAAGAGCTTTTAACTGATTAGTGGTGCATGACCCTGTTTGAAAGAGAAAAAATGCATACACACAAATATAACCATGTGTTAAATACCACATTTTGGGTATTATACTAGCAAGATTTTTTCTTACTCAAAAGTTAAACCTCTACTTGAATTTTATCTTAACAGGAATGTCAGATTGGATCCACCAAAAATCTTTTTTAAAATATCTCATCAATGTCATAACCCTTGATATCCTAAGTGCCCTTGTCTCTCACTTTCTAATATGATGAGAATGCTCACAATAGCTTTTTGTAAACACACCTAACAAACTTGGTCTGTTAATTTAGTTAAAATATAATTCATCATTCTTTATATATAAATTAAAGAGACTTGCCTGATAACAGAAATCTCTGCACCTGACTTGGCAAGGCAACGTGTTTAGGGTGCTCAGCATTTCACAGAATCAGGCCTTTAAATAGAACACTGCTAACATTTCAAGTGTTCCCCTATAAAGTAAGTTTACCTACCACACAGAAATTGAAGAGGCTTACTAACTACTAAATCCTTCCATATGCACACAGGCAAAATGCCCAGTTAGGTCAGGACTACATATAAGATTTGGCCAAAAAAAATTGTTGTAAAAAGAGCTAGCTTATGGGATTCAGCATTAAGTATCCATGATGAATAGACTCTACAGTAACTGTTATTTTTCAGTAATGAAGGTGTAATTATTTTCAACATGTTTGTTATGGCAAACATTTTTGGAGGAAATATTTAGGACAGTTTCCTAATCATTTTGGAAATCACAGAAAAAAAAATCAATAATCATTCCTAATCCTTCATCAAATAAAACACCTTTTATTTAGCACTGACATGCTTCATAGTTTTTCCAAGAATAGATTTCAGACAGATAAATACACCTGAAAACATAGACTAAAATATAATTTAAAGAACATGTCAGACAAAATAGTCACAGGATATGAACTCTGCATCAAATCAGATTTTTGTGAATGGTAAATCATTAACTTTTCATTTTCTAATCTTGGAAGCAAAATGTGCAAAATATATCATTGCAAGCAGAGAATAAATGTTTTTATATATAGATGGTACTACCTCTGGATAGGCTGCCTGCAGGGATAGGATCCAAAGCTGCCAGATCTAAAAAGTATGAACCTCTGTTACTCAAACTAAAAAAATCAAGTTCTATTAGCTTGGAGGCAGTAGCAAACCCATAATAAATCTCTACAAGTGTTCTAGCCACTAGAAGGAGACAAAGAGCTACACCTTTTTAGCACAGGTTACATGCAGCTGAAAAACAATACTAGTCTTTTACCAGTGAGAATTAGTTCAATTTGAATATTCACTTCCTTTGTTCTTTAAAGCACCTGATCTAGCTCTGGCACAAACACCCTGTATTAGTGTTGGCAAGTCAATCAACTCTGTCTCTAGATGTTCCCCTCTCTAATTATGGATAGTAAGGTAAAAAATAATGAACTAGTTACCATGTGTTCTTAGGTCTTTAGTTAGAAGTTAATTTTTGCAGTCCTTAAATGTTCTAGCAGGCAGGGTCAACTGTGGCACCTGAACAGAGTTTAAATTTAGGAATTAAAGTAAGAGCCTGTTCAGATGTTTCACTTGGGAAATGCAAGACAGTATTATGTTAAGATATTTGGCTCTTCTGTCTGTGGTTTTACTTTTCCACCTGCTTATTTTCTGGCAATCAGCTACCTTTTCATTCAGTGTAAAAATAGGATCTCTGGGAACTCCTTTGGAGACCATAATTAAGAAAGAAACAGTGAATCTGCATCTCTCTGAAAACTAAGAAACACTCAGTGAAACAAAAGAATTACCTAGTATTATTAACCCTTAGCTAACCTTATCTCCATCCCCCTCCCTAATGCCAGGCCTATTTGATGCATAGGATTAATGCTGGCTTGATGCAAGCAGAATAATGGCAGGGGGGAACGGGACGGGACTATATGTCAATTGATTTCAGGAGACAACTAAAGAGAAAACAGGGATGGGAGCAAGGTAATAAGTTCAAAATGAGTGTGCTGAGGGGGGACGTCAAGTGCCCACTGGCCCTCAAATGAGTCCAAGGAGCCACTGGAGACTGCCCAGTGAAATTCTGCCTGGAGATGTGAACAGACAAGGGACATGAAAATGGCTCCACAGTCTGCAGGAGTCCAGCTGGCCAGAGACTCCTTCCTAGTGCCTCCCATCCCAGGGCCTATGCTGCTGCCATGGGCCACCTTGCTACTGCTGACAGCCAATGACCCCTTTAAAGGAACTCTTGAGGAGTCCATCTTGCCTTGGCCAGGGGGTTAGACTAGATGACCTCTGGAGGTCCCTTTCAGCCTGACTTCTCTATGGCTCTACTACCATCCTTCTCTGGCCATGTCCAGCTCTGGACACCATCCTACCAGGGGACTTTGGTTACACCCACAAACCAGGGCATCTCCTAGGGCAGCTCTGCCTGGAAGAAAAGCAGCTGACACAAGACTAGCAATGGGATGATATTTAGCTCTGCTTGAGGGTGAAAGTGGGGGGAGAAAGCATGGATTCCCTGCCACACCCCAGCTCAGATGGGGGCTGTGAAGGGTGCAGGTTTTCCTTATCCGGGGGTCAGGCCTGGCTCTAGAGGGTGAAACACCTTTTTTGTTTTGTTTCTTCCCCTTCTCTGCACCCAGTCCTTTAGTGCCAGTCTCTCATGGAAATCATAAGAGAAGTAGGGCTGGAAGGGACCTCCACAGGTCATGTAGTCCAGTCAACTTTTGTTCATTTGCAGACCCCTAAAATAATTCAAACGAAGGTGCTGACCCTTTTGCATTGTAAGTATGGGTATTCACATACTTGTATCATCTTTTGTGGAGCCCTTAGGCATAGTCTGCAGACCCCAGGGGTCTGCAGACCACAGTATGAAAATGCTGATCTAGCCCAACCTCCTGCCTGAAGCAGGATCATCCCTATTATTATTATTCAATTTAGCTTATTTATTTTATTTAGAAAGCTTATTCTGGAGTACAATTATTCTGAAATAAAGTACTTCAAAATAGTTTCCTCATGAGGAGAAACTGGAATGAGACAAGCCTATGAGCTCCATTTCATCAACCTAGATGATACTAGATACTAGAGATCAGGGACTAAACACAGACATTGGATTTTTATACATTACAATCTGCCTGGCAACTGAATCCCCAGCCCAGCCCAGCCCCTGGCTTGTTTACTTTTCATTCCATCCAGGAAGAGCACACAGCAACTGCTGCAGCCTCCTTAGCCTGATGAAGGGTTTTTGAACCCGAAAGCTTGCTTAATAACTATTCTCCAACCATTTAGGTTGGTCTAATAAAAGATATCAAATTCACCCAAGGAACCTTGTCTGGAATGAGATCACTTTAGAGAAAAATTACTCCCTTCTGAAAAAAATGTCCGATTTTCAAAGAGAGCATCCATCTGCCCAGGAGAGCTGCTGTTCGTAGGTGCTGACTGTGTCTTTTCCCAGTGAGTACTTGGAGATGTAAAAAAACCCAACCCTGGTGTAAAACAGTGCCATGCATGCCCAGAAGAGACAATGAAAAACCTCATGCACGCCCAGAAGAGACAGCACATTACTTCAACCTGGCTCTTTGGTGTCTGTAAAGATCAGGTGCAGTAGTGGGCCTTTTTACCTAATAGCTGATTGAATTTGCTTTAGCTAAAAGCACCAAAGGGCACTATACCCTTGCTAATTAGAGCTGCTCTAATTAAAGTGCCTGCAGTGTCATGTGTATTCAGTGTCCTGTGCTTCAAAATGGGGGGGGGGGCGCTTTTACTAAAGCTCCCTCAAGGAGTTTTAAGGCACCTTGCTGCCAGAACTTGGGGACGCTGAATACACAATGCAGAGGCTGCTGGAGCATGCTCCAGCACACTGGGCATTTGTACACGTGCTCGCCATGCAGCACTGGGCACTTTTAAAAGCTGTTGAGGGTACTTTTAAAAGCGCCTGGCACTGCGGTGTATGCATTTGTATAAGCAGCTAAACGCGTGTCAGCTCTGAGAAAATGGTGGTAGTGCCCTTTTGAATTAAAACACATTGAAGGTGTTTTAGTTCAAAAGTGCACCATTTACTGAGTCTGCCGACGCACTGAATCTCCGGACTGAATAAACGCTCCACAACTAGAGTGCTAATGACGGCATGTCGGCACCCTCATGTATAGCTCCGTCATGCGTATAGGTGTCCCGAGAGCTGCTCTAATTAATGCACCCCCACCACCCTGAGCATGTGTATAGACCAGGGCTCGGCCAAAACCAGTGACAGCCTCCACCCGGAAGATGTTGGACTGCCGGGTGCCCGCTCCTCGTCGTGGTGGCACAGCCCTGGCCCCTTCTCCACCATCCGCCCCAAGGCGCGCGTGCCAGGCAAAATGCCTTTGCGTGCCACATGAACGACGCGCTGCTACTTCCACCAAAGCATTTTGTTTTAAATGGTCTTTAAATTAAAAAAAAAAAAATTAGCTCTGTGGAAGAGCTCGCCAGCCTCGTGGGACGCGCGCATCCCGCCCCCAGCACCGCGGCTCCGGGCCCCGCCCCAGGGCGCTTCTCGCGGGGACAGCGGCGCCCCCGCCCCGCCTCCCCCGGTAGTAGCAGCAGCGACAATAGGAGCAGGGCCTGCCGCGCCGAGGTAGCGGGCCGGGCCGGGGTGTGCGGGGGACGGCAGCGGGCGGACCCGGAGCACGTGGGCGAGCGCCCGGGGCAGGCTTCTAAAGTCTCGGTGCGGGGGGGCCTTCGCTCGGCAGTGCAGTGCGCAGGCGCAAACGGGGGGGGGGGGGGTCGTGTCTTTTGTTGCCCCTCAGCTCAGTGCTTGGCGCAGGCGGTTCTGGGGTTGTAGCGTTAGATGTTAGGGTGCAGGAGGTTCCCTCCATCTCAGAGGAGGGGAAGTGTATATCTCCAGCGAGTGAGAGCTCTGCACTGCCCTGCCAGGCCTCTTTCAGGGCAGCGAGGGGCACGGCCTCTGCAGCTGGGCTTCCTAGTCCCTACGTGCTGGAGGCTGTGAGTGGGAGAGGGCAAGGCTCCTCTCCCTCCCTCCCACCCCGGTCAGACTCTGCTCCCTCTCCCTTTTGGCCTCTGCTTACTGCCCCAGTGCCATGCGGCCTGCTGGATGTGCAGAAAGATTGTGGGCTTCCCTCATCGTGGAATAGTACAAGTCACCCTTAACAAGGGAGGTGGCTGGGGACCCATCAGCTCAATGTGTGGGACAAACATATGGAGACAAGAGGAAGGGGTGTGAGGTCATAGGTGAATCGTGAGGGATGGCAAGCAGAGCGCACGGGCTGGTTGCCTACTGAAGGGGTCAGGGGAACCTCTGGACAAGTGCAGTGTGGTGCAGGCCTGTTTGTTGTGTTGGGGAAACAAGTGCCTCGCTCCACCATGAACAACTATGTAAAAGGAGGCCACTGTGAATGCATGAGCAGGTTGCTTGGAATAATAAGAAAGAAAACAGGAAAGGAGGTGAGGTCACAGGTCCAAAACACAAGACTCAGAAGGAGATGCTGAGCAGAGCATTCAGCACCCAGTGCCCACTGAAGGAGTCGGGTGAGCCTGCGGATGCCAGCTGCTGAAGCTGCCTTTTGATGTGTGCAGAGGAGCGAGAGGAAGACAGCCAGGCCCACACACACCTGGGTTCCCCCTGGCCAGAGCTTCCTTCCTTCCTGATCAGGAGGCTGTGGCCAGTTTGGCCAGATCCAGGAGGTTCCAGGATTTGGTGGGCCAGGGACGGGGAGTGCTTAACAAAAACAGTGCAGGGAAGAGTACAGCCAAAACCTTGGCAACAGGGCTACAGCAGGCAAAAAAAGGGCTGCACCCCGGTGCACTCAAGGTAGGCATATGCCAAGGTCTTCCTCTGGTGGGAAAAGGCACAGGTGTCAGAGGTGTCTGTAAAGTGTGCCAAATACACACCCATGGAGGCAGCTCCCTGAATGAGCCGCCAGCTAAGGTCCCCTGTAGCTCTTGGGATTAGAGTGAAATACAGACTTGCCCACTGGGGACCCCTGCCCTCGACTGGGGTGTACCACCACTTCTCTGGAAGGGAGTGAGGACAGGCAAGATGGACCTTCTATCTGACCCAGTGAATGGCAGTAGGTAATGTTTAGTATAGTTTTCCATTGTACATTGGCATAGGTTATGTAGCAACTTCAGGAGCCCTGAAAACTTGAGGCTGGCTGCTGCAAGAAACAGCTTGACTTTAAGAAAGGGGGTGGCTTTAAGCTTGGCTTTAAGAAAGGGGGTGAAGTTTACAAGGAGAGGTCACAGGCTGGTAGTGCAAAGAATGAGATGTGTTAGCTTGGGTTGGTTTATTTTATTTAAATTTTTTTTTTTTGCCGGAAGGGTAAGCAATATTTTAATTTGCTAAGCTGATGTAGTAAACCCTGGATTACAACACGAGCCTCTCCTGCTGTTATAAAATGCACATTGAATTTTAGCTGGAAGACATTCCCTCTCTGCCCTTTATTACAGCCTTGCTATTGCAAATGGTGTTTTGCATTGGTAGAGCAGTTTAACTGGCAAAGTAGTCCTCAGTTCACATACTGGTTTATAATGTGCTTATAGAAATACAGAGACTTAGTTGATTATAATAAAAGCATGGAGGTGTTCCTAGGTTAACAGTTCCTAGGTTAAATAAATTGAAAAAAAGGCCTTAATCAAGGAAAAGATGAAGGATGTTACTGGATCCAGCAGTATAGGCAGGCCTTGGTAAAGAAAGCATAAACCAAGTAATACGGAAGTGTGCGTCCAGGAATAGGAGCAACTTTAGACATAAAAGTGCTTTCCAGAATTCACAAGTTTCCTATTGGAAGTGTTTTGAGTAATTTGCAGAAAGAATGCATAGCTGTTCATAAGGGTATTCCTCTTTTAAGTGGCCATAAGATGTTGAAAATCAATTCACTGCATGTCCATGACTGATTTGCTCATGTGAAATGAAGACCTCTGCTCAGTGTGCAGCTGCAATGAAAAAAGCTGACAAGATCTTAAGGTGCATAAGAAATGGAATACTGAATAATACAAAGAATATCATTAATTCCTTCAGATAAATCATTGGTGCAGTTGCATCTAGAATATTGGGCATAGTACTGTCCGGCATGTTTTGGAGAGGATATTGTGGAACTAGGGCTGGAAGAAGAGTCTCCGAAGGAGGAATGAGAATGATCAAGGGCATATGAAAGAGATGTTTGGAAATGAGAGACAGAAAAGAAACTAAAAACAGGGGGTTGCATACTTTGTAGTTTCTTTGCGTTGAACTCATTGCACAAAACAGGGGTTCCTTGCGTTCTTCATTTCAGTCCCTTCTACACCCCCCTCAGCTCCCCTTCACTCTTCTGGGGAGCTTTGCAACATTTTTATAGTGCTGTCTTCCATACTGGTGGCTCTTGTCTCCCTCACAAGGAATACTCTGTGGCCCACTATTCCTTCCTTTCCCCCTCAGGTTTCCTCATTACCCACTTCCCTCCATTCTCCATGAGCTTTTATTCTTTTTTCCTGATTTTCAAGGGTTCTGTGTGCCTCCACCACATCTTCCTCCAATTTCAGAATCTCTTATACTTTCTACCCCTACCCCAGTACCTTCATATCTCTATTCCCCTTTTTACTGCTTCCCATTATTCTGCCTTTCAGTCATGGTGGGGACTCTGCATTTTCCTTAATAGAGTTCATTATTTCCTTCCTTCTCCCTCTTCAGGAATTCTCTGTGTCTCTTCCATTTCCCCATCACGATAATTTATCTTCTTGCTGTCTAGAACAGGGGTGTCAAGCTCATCCATCCCCATGGGCTGGCTGAGGGGCACAGGGCTGATCTGTAGGCATCTCATGCAGCAAGCAAACTGGACCAGTCTGGAGCTCATGCGTGAAGCCAGTTCAGGGCACTTGCTGCATGAGGTGCCTGCTCCAGACCAGCCCTGAGCTCTGGTTCCAGTGTGTAAGACCAGTCTGTGGGCCTGATCTAGACTGACCCTGGAACAGTGCCTAGGGCCAGTCTGGCATGGGTGCTGCATGCAGCATGGCCCCCGGAGAAGCCCCCTGTGCCACATGCCATACTTGTAGTGCCAAGTTCATCCCCTCATGCCGCATGCAATGCATGGGGCCAAGGCTGGTGCTTGCCACATGCACTGGCAGATATAAGAGATTTTCCCCGTTTTAGTTTTCTCCAAAATCAATAGGATTCTGCCCGTTCCCTGGAGTGTTG
Organism: Alligator mississippiensis; assembly: GCF_030867095.1. Lineage (NCBI taxonomy): Eukaryota > Metazoa > Chordata > Crocodylia > Alligatoridae > Alligator > Alligator mississippiensis. The sequence continues at coordinate 217,044,865 of NC_081824.1, read as the reverse complement.
GTGTTCAGACATGATTGTGTTACATCCAAACGCTGAAATCAAGATATGCCATCAAGTTGTGAAAGGCCTCAAAAGCATAGCCAGTTCACAAACGGTAAAAGGGAAGATCTGTCAGGAGCTTTTGTTCTCTGTGTTTCATAACACAAGAACAAGAGATGTTCAAGTAAATGAAAACATGGGAAATTCAGTACTGATTACAGAAAATAGTATTTCACACACTTTTTGATTAAACTGGAAGTGTTGCCACACAATGTTTTTGAAGCCAAGAACTTAATATAATTTAAAAAGAGGCTGGATAAAAGCCTGGACTTTTTTGATATCCATTCTATTGGTGATAAGTTTTGGAATGGAAAACTCTTTAGATCTGAAGCCTATCTGTAACCATGAGATACCATGCAAAAAACCTGTAGGGGGCAGGTTATCCCATTTTTTGTGCTTTAAAAGTTCCTGCATTGAAATACCTGATACTGCCTACCATCAGAGATAGGATATTGGGCCTGATCTGGTTTGGCAGTTAACGTGTTGTTGTATGTAAGCCAGAAATGTCACTGTGTGCACAAGAAGTTCCTATCGTTAGATTTTTCTATAAAGTACTACATAAAGTGACCTAAACTTGCTTTTGGTTTCAGAGTTTGAAATGCTTTGTAATCTGCCAGCCAAAAATGGTCTTAATTTTGGATCAAACTATATTAACACTGTTCAAGTGGAAGACTTAATTAAAATAATTGTATAGCCTCTTGAGGAAACATTGCAGACATGCATAAAGAAAGCTAGGTTTATCACTGTGCTTGCTGATGGATCCGCTGACAGGTCTGGAGCTGTGCAAGAGCCAGCGTATATTGGATTTGTTCAGGAGGGGAAACCTATTATGTCAGCAAAAAGAGCACAAGATGTGGAATCTAGGACAGCTGAAAATATTGCACAGGGAATAAAAACAGTTTTAGAAGTTATGGGGATCAGGCTGAAAAGTTCAAATTAGAACTAGCCAGTCTGAATGTAAATGGTCCAGCAGTGAAATTAGGCTCCTTAAGCCATGTTTAGACAATTTCATGCAGTGTCTTCTGCAGGCTCAGGCTTTTCACCTTTCAGTACAAGATGTTTGGTCTGATTATCTGTCCGTTTGAACTTATTGTCAGTCAGTCTTCATTTTTATTTAGTTCCAAAAAACTGAAGCAATTTTGATCCCATTAGTGTAGGCAAAAGCTTGATAATGACAAGATCTTTTGAAGGTATCCTTTGTGGATGTTGGGCTGCTTGGTTAAACCAGAGTTCAGAATGCAATGATGATTTTTTTATTGTTTGGCTATTCCCCATTGCAGCGAATTGCAGAAAGTGACTCAAGGGCTGAAATAGTTTGGGAGAACTCTTTAAGGAGATAAAGACAGAGAATGCTGTGAGCACTTAGTATTGTATGTAATTTACTGATTTTTATGATGGAAATCTTTTCTTGAGGAAAGGCATTATGGTTTTAGAAAAAGCTGGCAGGTGCTATTGATAATTGTATGTGCTTTCCAGTTCCACCATCCTGTTCTGAACTGGTTAGAAAGGCATTTAGAGAAAAATATATTTGTTGCAGCAATGACATTGAGCCATTAACAGCAGGTAGCATTATTTATTATCCTACAGTAATGTCTAGGAATCCCCTCCCCCTCCCCTGGATCAGGACCTGTTGTCCTAGGCACTGCATATACATATATCAAATCTAATTATTGGGGGATTGTCTTAAATTCAGGGTTGTCTTGGATTTGGGCAAATAGGGTATATTATCAAATGTCAAATTGTCAAAGGTGGCCCTTGGATAAATAATGAGGTAAATAGTGAAAATACAATAAAATGTTCGTGTGGTAGAATAAAGAGTTTTATTTTTTTTCTTTTCTATTTGAATGTTACATAGAAAGAACTCATAAATATTTTTAGGCAGAATCTTGTGGCTTTATTTCAGTGAAAAAGGAGAACTTATGAGCCAGCAAAATGAAATGTTAAGGGTTTTCTGTTTTTAGTGTGATGTGGGGTGGAAACATTCATGCATACTTGAGAGTGGAAATGCTGTAACTTTTGTTAATTAGTGTGGAGATAGTATGCTAGATGTCATACAGAAATATCCAATGCCTAATTATGTTTTTATCCTTTCACATTAGAAAGGAAACACTTTTTCTTAAGTTGGCCAGCAAGGATTTGTAGTTCCTCCTAAGCATTTACAAAAGCTGTCAAAGCACTTAGTATATTCAGGGAATAATCATAAAAGATATCTACATATTATATGCTTCCCCTTGCTGTTTACTTTTTGTGCATTAGTCCACATGAGCCTCAATTCATCTTGAAAGTCGTACCTGCAAAGTTCTCCTTGCTTCTCTAGAGGTTAATCAGATTCAACCTTGCCTGCACTTAAATTTGCATTTCTCAGATTATGCACAGAATCATACAATTTTTAAATTTTTTTAATATACAATCAAATCACAAGTCACTATGTCACCTAATATAGAAAGCTAATGTTTGGCAGCATTTAAACTGTAGCAGATGGCTGCTGATTATGACCTGTTCTTCCTTTTGTAGATAGTCCACAGAAGCTGAATTCTCCCTTCTTTCTCCCTCCATTTGTCTTTTCTGCTATGATTTCTTACATTTTCCTCATGCTCTCCAGTAGGCTAAATATAATGCATAATGTAATGTGGCTTTTTAATACTATCTAACTTTTTTTTTTGCTACGCAGCAATGCTTCATTGACTGGGAGATCAAGAAGTGTGTGACCTATTTTTTAAAGTTGGAGTTCTTAGATCTGCAGTGATGTTTTTTGCATAAATGAGAATAACCACCAGGCAGATTTATTTTAATGCACTTTTGTTGGTCATCTTACATATACAAATCTGTTTTCAAGGAGAAACTCTGCGCGCCTCAGTTCTGTGATAGCATGTATTTAGGGGAACTGGAGAGTTTTTTTCCCCATTGGCTCAAAACACCATGTTGCATTTATTCATTTCAATTAAGATTGATTCCCATTATGCTGTCGACTGCATATTAAGGTTAAAGTACTTATGTCACATTTTACATGTGTGATAATCATTTGCTTTAGTGTCCTTAGCTGAGATATTCCTTCTTATCACTGTGGTACAGAATCTCAGGTGTAAGTAGGGAACTTTCTTCTACCCCAGAAGAGGCTGTGTTCTCTAGCATTTTGGTGTTTTGGGACTGTCCGAGTTTAAAGGTGGTATAAATAAAAATCTTGTCATGAACACAGACACATTACCCTTTCAGTAATATTACAACCCCAGTGATTCAGTGCCTTATTCACCTGATATTCCATTTTACCCAAATCAGATCAGGGCAAGGGTAGCGTGGGCGCTAAGGTGCATGGTTGACAGCCCAGAGGTTGCAAGTTCAGGGCCATAGCAGAAGTGCTCATGGCACAGGCGTGTCAGATTCCAGTGAATCTGTGAATTCTGCTAAATACTTTGTCACAAGGATGTGAAAAGGAAGGAAGGACCCAAATCAGGTTTTCCCCAGTTATGAATCACTTGCCCAATGGTTCATTCTCTAAATTACTAGATCCTCATTTATCTGAATGTTTTTATTGCCCCCAAAATATATTTGAAAAATGGGCTTTCTGTGCTTAACAAACAAAGAAAATTAGTGAAAGTCTGAAACTCCACCAGACAAACCTCTGCTGTGAAAATCCCGGACAGGAACTGATCAAGGCTGAGATAAGTTTCTGCTTGTTCTAAAAGAGGTTTTCTGTGTGCTTTGCACTTTGAAGTTATCTTGTTTGTGATTTAATAACTGAAATATTTGGAGTGAGGACAGGATTGCCTCAAGGTATACAGCGTCATGTGGTCTTATTGCCCCCTACCCCCCCAACATTATATATGCATTCTTTAGGTGTGAATGTGCAGCCTGTTTGTTGTCTTTGGCAAAGCCCAGTTTTGTGAGGTATCTGGCATGCATGTTTTCTAATGTAGTGGACATTGTTTCTTGTTGATTGAATGTTATCAAAACCATTTTAAAGCTGTTAACTGTTGCCTTGTTGTTGGCATGTGCCAGCACTGTTACATATCCTGTGCAGAGATTAGTAATGTTGAAAAAACAGTCCAATGAAAAGAGAGAGGTCCCTGCACGGCAGGAGTAGGAACTTGCTAGTTCCTGTTTAAATGAGCCGAAAACACACAGGTTCAACAATCCATCCCCCTGGGGCAGGGAGAGCGCGCTTCTTTTTTCAATGGAGGGTACTGTACGTGGTGTGATACGCAGCTTTGTTCTGACATGACTTTTTTTTTCTTTCTTTTTTTTTTGCATTTTTTTAATTCCTTACCCAACAGGGGTCAGCAAAATTGCTAGTGGACCATATAATTCTGAGTAAATGGGATCCTGGTGTCAGGAAAAAAATATTTTTGGACTGTCCCTGTTCTCTTTTCCCATTTTTCTGCTCTTTAAACTGGGTTATGGAATAGTATGGATTTATGTGCTCTTGTAGATGACATGCTTTACCCATGGCAACTGCAATAAAATAATCCTAGCCAGTTTTGTTCATGAGTAGTACCCATGGGTAAAAGGCTCCTAGGGCAGGAGCTTGTCTGCATTTCCTCCGCACTTGTCAAGCTATTGGGAGAGAAGGTGGGTATGGAGGTGGGAGAGAAGGTGTAGGAGAGAGTTTCTCATTCTGTTAACATGTATCTGTCAAAGGAAGATCATAATATACAAGGACAGTATCTTCGGTGATAAATGCTATAGGATGATGGCTGGATTGCCATATATCCACCCACACAAACAAGCATGTGAAACTTGTGTTGATAGTCGCCTTCTAATCTGGGTTGCCTGTTTTAGCAAACAGTAAAATCTCATTTCCTTTGTAATGTTATATATTAATTGTGCTGCATTATATGACTACCTGCTAATGCTGCTCTAAAAACAGCAGTTCCTTTGTTGTTAACAAGATTTACTATAATGTAATTAGAATGGGAGAGGCTAGGACATAATCAAACACAAATATAATATTGTGGTTAATTGCATCCAGATAATTGTGTCTGATGCTGATGTTTTACCTTTCTGTGAGCAACATCCTGTTAGTCCTCTGTTTTGGAAGTGCTGCAGCTGACTGAAATGCCATGTAAATGTATGATATGATTCCCTTGGACTTGGAGGCTTGAGCATTTTCAGGGTTATGATGCAGTCTATCTTCAACTGCAAAATAGCTCAGAGGTGTGAATGACCATCATTCACCTGAAGGGGCATAACTCTGAAGCCTGCAGATGACAGTTCCAATGTCAGTGTTGTTAACTAACTCATGCGTGATGGTTTTAGCAGAAACACCCAGCTACAGCAGCAACCAGGGGTCTAGGCAGGACCTGAACAGAGTGCCACCACACCTACCTTCCCCCAGATCTCACTTTTACCTGAGCCCTTTAGGACATAAATAAAAGAAACCTGCCTCATAAACCACCCTCCTACCTGTAATCCTTCATCCAAAATAAACTGCAGGTGTTTGTTGTTACCTCACTTTTCATGCCGGCCTGGGTTTGCATTGGCAGATCAGATTTTTAAAGTACAGTTTCTGAAACTACGTGACCAATGCCATCACCAGTAATTAGATATCCAGGTTGTAGCTGTATTGGTCTAGAGGCAAAAGGAATCAGAACTCGTGATGGAGGTGTTATTGTTTATTAGACCAACTAGATCTTTTGCAAAAAAAAATCTTTAATTGCAAGCTTTCAGGCACAAACACCCTTCTTCAGGCATAGGAGAGAAGATTGTAAAAATTCTCCTGGGTAGAAATGAAATTCATATTTCATAGGAAAGTTGAAGGCATGGTAACATCTTCTGTTTGGAACAGTTAATTTTATATGCAGATTAGGCTCAGTAGTTGTTTTTCTAAGGTACTTCTTCTACCTCTTCTCTAAATCCCCCAAACAAATCCTCTTATCTTGATTTCCTAAATTTCACTTGTTTGTTGCTAAAATTGTTTGGCTTTTGTTACTTTTTTCTGAGGTACTTTTATTTTTATTGACCCATTAATGCTTCCCAGGTACTTATGCTCAAGTACAGTCCTGTGTTCCTGTGTGGGAAATGCAGCAAGACTCTTTCAAAGTCCCAGTGCCTCTGTCACCTCAGAAGCTAGTGACAAGCTCCATAGCCTAGGACAACCTTGAGGCATTCATGACAGTTGGTTATTTGGGGATCCCATTAGCACAGGGGTGGGCAAAATATGGCCTGCGAGTCAGATGCAGCCCGCCAGACCATCCCATCCGGCCCGCAGAGCCCTTAAAAAAATTTGAAAATTAATATTTATCTGCCCCTGGCTGCCTGTCATGCGGCCCTTGATGGCTTGCCAAAACTCAGTAAGTGGCCCTCTGCCAAAAATAATTGACCACCCCTGCATTAGAAGCTCTTTTATAGCCTGATCATGTCACAAAGCATCAGGGAGAGGGAATACCTTGCAAATGTCTGGAAAGCAAGGAGGTACTTCATAGGGCATTGCACATTGTGGCACTCCCTTATGAGGCAGATGTGAGGGTCCAAGGTCTTGAAACTGTCAGCGTGAAATTTGACTGGTTAGTCTGTTGCCCTCTTTTGTTGGGTGAGTGCTTAAGGTATGAATGAGGGTTGGGAACAAAAGAAGGGGTTGTCTGCAGGACCACTGCTTCATTTGCTGCAAAATTTGAATGAGGCAAGGAGTTGCAGAAAGAGAAAGGAGGGTCTTCCAGTTATGGAAGTTCTTTGATGCACTGAATAACTGGAATTTGTCTGCTTACTCCAGAGCAGTAGAAGCCAACCTTTTTGCAGGGATATATGTTGTAGCCATGTTGGTCTAAGGACGAGGTTCTTTGGGTAAATCTGATATCTTTTATTAAACCTGCTCAGATAGTTTGAAAAATTCTTCTATATAAGCTTTTGGGTATAAATACCCTTCGTCAGGCTGAGGAAGCATCTGCAGTTAGTGTGTCCTCTACCTGGATGGAACGAAATGTCAGAGGCTGCAATGCATGCAAGAAAACCAGTTAGTGAAGATGTAACCTTTTTTGCAGGCGTGCCACCAATTAAACCCCACCTCCTCTCCGAGTGCCATTCTGTTTCCTTTCCCCTCCTTGATCCGCTGCTCTGCTTTCTGTTCCCTGTGCTGTGTGCTCTGTCTGCTTTTGTGCTGCCTGTTCCTTCCCCAGTCTGCTGCAGGCCACACACAAAGGCTACCTGTGGCATGCATACTGCAGGTTGGCTACCCCTGTAGTAGAGTTCTGTGTGATGCTGGTTAAGTCACTTAAACCCAGCTTTTCAGAGGTCATCACTGATAATGAACTTTTCATTTTCTGGCTGTCTAAGAATCTAGAGTCCAAGAAGCAGAAGCATATCAAAGCACTCATGGCTCCAAAAGAACTTAATAGCACCTGTGCTTTGAAAATGTGGTGGCTGACATAGTGCTAAGGGGTCTGGCATATGAAGTCCCAGGTGTCTCAAAAATGTGGCACCTGGAAGTAGTAGATATTCTTGACTTTAATCTCTGGTTCAGCTTATACTCTCTGATGCCCCCTGGCATCAAGATGGTGTAAAAATAAATTCATTAATGTTTGTGAAGCACTTGGGGACTATGATGATGAATGTCCCAGAAAAGCCCATGTGGAAATGAATAATTCCATAGTCAGCCCAGGGGCTGAATAGTTTGCAGTAAGGAAGGCATGGGCCATGTGTTGAACAATGAGCTGAAAAGAAATTATTAAACAGCTGCACAGTGAGCAAGTACCATCCCTTGTGTGCACAGATCTCGGCAAAGGGTCTGCGAAAAAAGACTATCCTATTGCATAATCTCAGGAGGGCCAAGATAAGGTTATGTGTCAACCTCAGTTTTGGTATTTTCTTAACTTTGGGCTGCTTTGTTTTGTAACCTTAGTAATACCTCATATGATGCAGTGTGTATACACATTATGCAGCTGCAGAAGCAGCTTCTAGGAGCAGGCTATGCATAGCAACTTTATGAATTAATGACAAGTAGAAGATATGCTGCTGACTGCTGATGCCAGGGATTTTGTTGTCTCACTAGGAGTCAGAAAACCAATGCCTCCTTGTCCTGCGTGAATGCAAGGTAGGCCAGGCACATTCAAAATCAAGGTGATAATTCACATTTTTACTATAAAACCAACTGTTGCTGTGTAAAGGAGCGGGAGTAAATACTTCTCTGCTCCTTTGTGCTGGAGCTTTCAGTTTTGCATTCCTGTTCCTAGCTGGGATTTCTGTTAGATAGATGATCTCTGTAAATGAAAGAATCATTTTTTACTTGCAGTGCATGCAACTGCTCAAAACTAGGCAGAGAAAGAAGACTAGTTTGTTGGGTCTGTAGTATTAGCATAGGCATTCACAAAGAAGTTATATTGTGGAAACAGCACTTCAGTAGTGATTCCACATATCCTAATGCTTCCTCCTTCTGTATCAGGGCAGACTGGAACAGAGCTGTCATAGGGAGCTCTGTGTAAGAAAGCTGAAGCTACATGGATACTCCCAGGTCTCTCCTTGCAGCCCACCAGCTGTGCAGAAGACAGATGCACAGATTCTCCTTCTTTCCTCTCCCTATGTCCAAGAAATAAAGGTAGAAGTGCATCAGTAGAAGCCGCGGACAGCTAATATTACTTTCAGCAGCATTAAATAGCATTAATTTCCTAGGATAATTTGTGACTTTACCTCCGAGGGGTTGAAGATTAGCAGTGCCTACCAGCTGACCACAGAATGGCTGTTGGCCTGACCATCCTAACATAGTTGCTTGGGGGATTTTTCTTCTCTTTGCGAACAGCCACAGCATACAGCAGCTTTGAATAAATGACTCCACAAGATGTCAAAGGATTTTGACGTCCCCAAATAACATACTTCATAACTGCTAAGCATAGCATTCAGATTTCTGATTTTTTCAGTAGGTTCTTAAACTGACTCAGATTTAGGATTGGGAGATAAAACTGATCCAACTGAACCACAGCAGAACTGAGGTAGTAGCTTGATCTAAATCAAACTCATCTCTGTGTTTTTAGTGTTCTGCCAGCTGTTGATTTAGCCCTTTACTTTCCATCTGCAGTGTGATTTATGTGGCATTTCTTTTAGCAAGCAAGTATACTTTCCATTATCATTATATAGACTATGGAAGCCAAATATTTGGAGTGGTGCAAAAAGATGTGGTATTAGGATAGTAGTGTTCATAATGGTCGTTAGTGCTATGCAGAGCTACAGTAAAGGCAGAAACTGAAGTGTGATTAATTTTGTAACTATTGACATTAATTGTATGATGATTTCTGCAAAAGGTAGCTGTTAATCTAGTACTTCCTGAATTTGCTGTCCATTTTTCCATATTTTAAAATGTATCTCCTTCACTCCCTCAAAATATTTGATAAAAATATTATTGTTATCTTTGATCTCTCTAGATGGATATGGCAGAAGAAGATATTAATGGAGATGAATACCCAGCTGAAATTCAGGATTATCTGTCAGCATTTGAAAAATCTCTTGGTTGTGTAGATGAGATGCTGAAGACTATGATGTCAGTTTCTCGGAGTGAACTTCTTCAGAAGGTAGAGTCCCTCTCCAACCATCTCTTTTTTCATTTGTAACATGATGACATTTAGGAAACACTGTTAAAGTGCAGGGTCCCATTGTGCTAAGCCTTGTATAGGCTGATAACCAAGCAGACAATTTCTGCTTCAGGCACCTTGTGTTTGAAGTAATATTTTACATTTATAGAAAATGTCTTATCTTAGAGTACTTCACAAGCTAAGCACTGAGTTACCTCTGAGTTGAAATATGGCAACCAACCACCATTCAGCATTGGTGGTTCTTTAGGCCAAAGACATCTCTGCCCTTTGGAAAAGTGCCTTGGGATCTTTCATATTCTCTGGAGCAGAAAAAGGTTCTTTCTTCACAGTCTGTCTAACAAATCTGCATGTAGTAAATTTCAAGGCACTCCATTTGTGCATCTAGGAGGGATGAAAAGGAAAGCAGGTGGTGGTGGGATTTGAACTTTTGGTTCTTAGGTATACTGATTAGCCCACTAAACTGTTGCCTCCAGCTGTGTTAAAAGCAGGTTGAAGGCAGCCTATAAAACTTACTTTTTTTCAAGCTATAGAGACAGGGCAGGCTATTGCCTGAGGACTTTGTCAAGCATCTATATATTTTAGCATTTAAACTCAAGTTGTAATTTCTTTCTTTGGGGCATGAAAAAGCTCATGTAAAAAGGAACTTCTTCAGCCTCTAAGGGTTTCTCTGTAAATAAATTATAAAGAAAACATCTTGACAACACCAGTCCTTTGATAATATCCATGTTAGAGCTGGTGAGCCGTACAACAATGTTATCAGAGTTTCTGGGAATCCTATAGGACTAAAACAATAAATTGACTTTGACAGTCAAGAAAAAAATCTCATTACACATCTTGTTCCTTTTGGTGTATGGCCATCATATACTGAACACAGAGTAACATGTACAGTGTTGTATTCATGAATTCTGTGGCATACTAAACTTACTTTAGAACTTTAAAAAGATTTAAAGAACTTGTTTTTTGTGGGGAGGGAGGAGTAGGAAGAGTAAAGTTATTTTGAGAAAAATCTAGGTGACCAAATACAGGCTTTATCCTGAGAAGTGGGAGTAGCAGGATTGCTAACCACTTGTCAGCATTTGGTTCCATAACATTTTATCAGCCTGTGTCATTTAATACAGAATGGAAAAAAACGTGAATACATATAAATCAGGGAATAACCTTGCACAGACAGAGAGAAAGGGATTAGAGCACATGGTCTGCAGACAGTTCTTGTACTGATGTAACTGCTTCAGGCACAGGTTTTATACTGAAATAGTCAAATTGGTACAATCTTTACTGTGCAGGTAGTTTAAAGTATAAAGCGTCTTATACCAGTATAATTAATTTTTCCCCACTTTTAGGGGGACAAGCTATGCTGGCAAAGTTTGCATCTTCATTAATGGGGACATACTCTATCCCCCAAGCTCTTTTAAGCATATACAGCCGATGAAAGATTGTTTGCAGTTTCTTTGATAACTCTTCACTATTGCCCTAACTAGCAACGTACGTGTCCTATTGGTTCTATACTATAAATATATTCTCATGGAATTATAAAAATAATTGTGTATATTTCTGAAATCCATTGTGCACTTTCGAAAAAGAAACCATGCAGGAGCAAATTGTGGTGGTTATATTTTCTTTTTTAGTTGGATCCTCTTGAACAAGCAAAACTGGATTTGGTTTCTGCATACACGTTAAATTCGATGTTCTGGGGTGAGTATAAGGCAGCAAGGTTATGTTGTAGAAGGAGACTATGTTTATTGTGGACATTTTAACACTTTCTAGGTAGCTGCATGTTTTAAATAATAATGTATTACACAGTCATTTACCTGTCTAGTATTTTGCAGTTACTCTGTTCCCAAGTTTATTGCTATCCTCAGATCAGGGCAAGGACTGCTGAAATTCTACATGAAAATTAATTACATAGCTCCATGTGTGTAAATGAGGGCTTAAGTCTTTTTTCTTTTTTGCCAACTTCTTCCATCTTTTTTCATAGCTATAAAATGTCAACCATGTTTATATTGTTACTGGAAGAGTCAATTAGAGTATTTTAAATCAAACCCTTAAACAGTATAGTTGGGCTCCAGCCCTGCCAATAGCCATGAGTGAGAGCAGCCATTCACCTGTGTGCTATCAGCTGCACAATTGGAATCATAATTATTTGACTAAATAACATTTGACTAAACACATTTTTTTCTTGTAGTATATCTGGCCACTCAAGGGATCAATCCCAAGGACCATCCAGTGAAACAGGAGCTGGTAAGATACTTAAACCATCTGTACTGCAAAATTCTATTTGCCCAGGTCCAGTAATTCTTACATAATTAAACATAAATGAACTTAAAAAAATTGATACAAGTTGTCATGCATGTATTTATTGTATGCATGTTGTTATACAACTACCTGTTTATATACCCTGTAGAGCTTTCTAAATTAAGAGTCATGATAATTTTAGCTCAAAACAGTGTTGCTTGTTGAAAGCAAAGTTGTAGAGCTTGCTCAAATTGAAAAAGCAGAACTAGATACATGGTGTCAACTTATCTTTCCTTTTTTCCACCTTTGTTTGGAAAATTGGACTCCAAGCAGACCAGCTTTTTCACCTATATCTTTTGTATGGAAAAATGTTACATGTCTAATTGTAATTTATAACTTCCAGTACGGTGTTTTTTCCTATAAATACTTGGAATCATGTTAATCTCCGAGGGTGCCTTTTCTTGCTCTTGTATGACTCTAAAAGTATGGTGTGGTTGATTTACTAGCAAAGACGGGAAAGATTTCTCCCCCTTTTCCAATTCCTCCATTAATTCATTTTCTCAGCAGTAAAGAATCCAGTTCAGCAACAAAGCTAAAAGCTTTTTTGGCACCAGTTGTATGTGTACTGTCCAGTAATTCTGCATTAGTGACATATTTACAACCTATAATAAATCTTTTAGGTTTGTCTTTATATTCCATTTAGATGCACGAGAACAGTATATAAGATCTGCTATCTTGGACATTCTGCTGACTTAAGAAATCAAATCAAATAATTTAACTTGAAGAAAAATAAAAATCAAAACTCATCATTACTGTTTTTAATTGCATGTATAAATAAGAACTGTGTTACATCTACAAATAGTAATATACTTTACATATACTATTACTATTACAGTACATCTAAAAGTAATTCTTATATAATCAAGGTTAATAGTATGTATAGAGTGCATTGAGTATAGAAAAGTATAGAATCTACTCTCAATAGCAAATGATCATATTCTGTATTAATTTGGTTTTGTAACATGGAGCACATCATGAAAAAACTAATCCAACTTTTGGTGGCAAAATGGCTACTTTCTGTACCCTCCAATACTGTGCTGCTGCAATAGGGTTGCATTGTTTTAAATGATCTAGTCTCACAACATACAGCATAAAATATAAAGCAGAATGCATTGTTTTACTTGATATTTGTTGATGAGTAAGAGAGCATAACTATCCTTGTATAGACACTCATCTAGTTCTCTCTCTTACATGCATCAGTGTGAATGAATAAATGTTGCTTCTCTCCAAGAGATGTTGATGTTATTATCATCCACGTGGAAAGGGTATAAAAATAGTCACTCTTACTTTTTTGGTGTACGTGCAGAAGGATTCAAGTGGTAGGGCGTGTGAAGCTTCGGTCCCTGATTTGATTCAGCGGAGATTTGGCCTGATTCAGTGGCTGAATCTCTGAATCCGAATCAAATCAGGAGACCCTTAAATTTCTCCAAATCAAATCGGAACCCTCTGGAGAGATTTGGAAGGATTCGGTGATTTGGACATAGACACAGCTTTAAATGTTTTTTTCTACATACCTCAAGATGTCAGGGGGCTCATGAATGCTGCGATACTGGGGTGGATGGAACATCTCACTGGAGAGTGTGGGGCTTCCCAGCGCACTTGGCAGCAGACCCGGAAGTGGACCAGAAGCACATCCCGTCCACATCCAGGTCTGCCAGGGAGCATGCTGGGGGCCCCCCATGCCTCCTTGGCTTGGCGACTGGTGCCTCCTGGGTCTGGGGGGGCACCCAGGGTCCTCCTACAGCCAATTGCTGCGGGGGAGGCCCTGTGCGCTCCCCAATGGCCCCGGAAGTGGACCAGAAGTACTTCCAGTCCACTTCTGGGTTCACCGTGAAGTGCGCAGGGGAGCCCTCCCACGCTCCCAGCATTGCAGCGTTCACGAGCTGCGCCTGGTACTTTGAGGTATGTCGAAAAAACGTTTAAAGCTGTGTCTATGGCTGAATCACTGATTATCCAAATCAGTATCGAATCTTCAGATTCGGATTTGGCTGAATTGAATCGGGGACAGTGATCTGAATCAAGGAATCAAATCACTGTCCCTGATTTGGGCTGAATCCGAATCAAATACAGCCAATTTCGCACACCCCTATCAAATGGTACTAGTGAAAGTTATCAGAGTTTGTTTCTTTTTATCTTCTTGCTGAGATGTTTATCAGTTCCTTTTCCCCGTGTTCAAATGTGTAGGGTTGCCTTCCATTCCTCTTAATAATTTTGGTTGTGTCAGAGAAGTGATATACCTTACTAGGATTTCTTATCTAGTCCAGATTAACTAGTTAAAGATTAAATTCTTTTTTATATGTAAATGGTGGCAAGTGTTTTGCAAAATGCTTCGAGATGTGGATCCTAAACATACTAGAAAAACAAGTCTGATAAATTAATTAATTGACATCACATAGAATCAGAAAAAATTAGGGTTGGCAGGGACCTCAGGAGGTTGTCTAGTCCAATCCCCTATTCAAAGCAGCAGTCCCCAGCTGTGTCATCCCAGCCATGGCTTTGTCTAGCTGGGTCTTAAAAACTCCCAACGATGGAGATTCAGCAACTTCTCTGGGTAACCTGTTCCAGTACTTTACTACCCTCCTAGTGAAAGTTTTTTTTCCTAGTATCTAACTTAAACATTCCTTGCTGCAACTTGAGACCATTGCTTCTTGTTCTGTCATCTGCCACCACTGAGAACAGTTCAGCTCCATCCTCTTTGGAATCACTTTTCAGGTAGTTGAAGGCTGCTGTTAAATCCCCCTGCTGTTTTCTCTTCTCCAGACTAAATAGCCCTAGTTCCCTCAGCCTCTTCTCAGAAGTCATGTGCCACAGCCCCCTAACCTTTTTTCATTGCCCTCTGCTGAACTTTCTTCAACTTTTCCATATCCTTTCTGTAGTGGGGGCCCAAAACTGGACACAGTACTCTAGATGTGGCCTAAACAGTGCCAAATAAAGAGGAATAATCGCTTCCCTTGATTTGCTCCTACTTATGCAGCCCAATATGCCTTACAGTACACATACACATACACACACATTATATGTAAGTATATACTGGCAAATGTAAAATATAAATGCCAATATACACTGGCAAGTTGAGAGCAGGGTGCCCAACAGTCAGCAGATTGTCAGCTGGGTTGTACTGGGACTCAGACTGGCTCCTTTATGGTCTCTGGTTGTGTCAGAGAAGTGATATATCAGCTCATTGTTGGCTTGATCAGGATAGCACTAGGGCTACAAGCAGCTGGGGTGTGATCCCTGGAGCCGGTTGATGATCAGGTGATTGTCAGCTGGTAAGAACTTTATTGGGGCCAGTTTGATTCCTGGTGCAGTGCTGATTGTTGGCTGGCACATACCACAGTAGGGATGGTTCAAGCCCTGGTGCAGTCATAGATCTGGCTGTCAGTCAGCTGATTGTCACTCGGCAAGGACTGTACCAGGGCTAGTTGGACACTTCTGTGCAGTCCTAATCTTGCCACATGTTCAATTTAAGGCGTGATGAAAATGAGCTACAGAAATAGTACACATTTTTATATGATATTTTGGTGGCTGCTTTCCCTTTTTGTGGCAGTCTTAATTGCCTGAATGTGTAGTTGGAGTGCTGTTTAAGACAATTAAAAGATTAATCACACCTTAACTGTAAAATCTGCCAGGGGCAGTCACAAAAAAATTAGTCTTGTTTTAATCTAAGGTCAAACAAGAAGCCTGCAGTACGGGTAGAAATTGAACCAGATCCTCTGAAAAATAGTTGATTCTTGTATCTTATGTGTTTGTATAAAACGTATGTCACAAATAAAAACAATCACATGCTTTTAAGCAAAATGTAATGCCCTTTTCCTTTAATAAATGTAATATAGGAGTATATTATATATAGGAATATATAATTAATGTGCACATGACTTAAGTTTGCACTCGATGTGGGGAAAAGTGATGAGTTCACTTGCAGGGTGGGATTTATCTTTGTAAGGACTTGCTGTGAAGGTCCATAAGCTGTCATGCTGTTAGACAAGAATGTGCGAACATCAAGATATTACATGTGCTTACTAGGAGATGTTTGAAATTGTCAGGTCTGCCACCATAGGTACTCTGGTATGGCAACTTTACATTGCAGAAAACCTACTAAAGCAGAGTCTCCAGTTTGCAAAGAATTTACCAGAAAATGAACAGAATTGAAATATTTTATTCAGCTATATGTTACTATGGTAATATACAATGTTTCTTATCTGGTGCAGTGTTATTCTCACTGGTTTTTATTTTATTGGTGCACATCTTAACAAAATGATATTCAATGTACTTTATATTTTGGTATCTTTTAGGAGAGAATAAGAACATATATGAACAGGGTTAAAGAACTAACAGACAAGAAAAAAGCATCCAAACTGGATAAAGGAGCTGCTGCTAGGTTTGTAAGAAACGCATTATGGGAATCCGCATCTGAAAAGGAGCCTACATCCAAAATTTCCAATAAGGCAAAAAAGAGAAAAATGGACTAATTTTTATCCTTCTTCTTGTTTTATTTATCAGGTATGGGATCAACTAGAACATTATTTTAAAAAGTGTTTTGGATATTTTTGTGGTACAAAAATAATGTCTTGTAACAACAGTTTGATCAAATAAGCTGTAGTGAGGACCTATACTGCATGTAGGGCAGTGCTTTGGCCTGTGGAGCCTGTATTGGGGTCAATGTACATGTATAGCTGAATGTGAAATTTGATGTTGGCTTATTAGCTTTAGGCTTATTTCTCTACATGAAAATAAACTAAGTATTTTTGACAAGTTTTATGTAGTATCATTTTGTGTATTTTGTTTGCTTTTCTTAAATATTTTTTCCATTGTAATTCTGAAAGATTGGAACCATTTCATTTTTGATGTGTTACTGTCCACTGAGTATTCAGTCTTGAAGAGTGGGGTGTCAGTGTAACTGTTGTTTATGTAGGAGCCACTGGCTTTTCAGTACATCTGCATATGAAAAGCTAAATTTTGTTCAATGTCCAGTGTAATATATATACATATCTCCTTTTCCGTCTCAGCTGAATAAAAACCATATATATATGTCCTATATGTCTCCATTGCTTTTAAGTACAGATGAGAGCTTTAGTGCTGTACTATAAGATGGACAGAGTGTCAGCAATACCCTTGAGAATGGCAAGAATTTGGACACTTTTTTTCTTATTTACTCAGAGTCTAGGTGGGGAAAGTATTCCCTATTACAATAAAAGTATTTGACATACTGTGCAAAACTAATAAACAAACTGCCAGTTCTGTTTAATCTAAGGAGAGGGTATATTCTTAATATCTTGGATAATTGGTTCAGAAGACCTTCACTAGTTCATTTTTGAGTAAACTGCAAATTCATTAATTACTGCATATATGTGTGTGTGCACACGTGCATGTGTGCATACACATGCTGAAAGATAGTGGCATTGCCAAGTCAAGTCAATCCTGAAGGTGCTGTGACTGTTGGGGCACCTTAGATACCGTAACAACCCTCCTGGTTTAGTTGAGTTGTTTTGCATCATTGGTGATCCTTCAGACAGAGTAACCTGGTGGCGCCCATCTCCTTTCCAGGTATGGATGACCATTGGCTTGCAGGGAGCTCATCTGTCCTTTGACAGGTACTGTATTGCTTTTAGTCCTGCTGGGTGTACACACACCCTCCTCACCCAGGTCGGGGTACCGGTTTAGTCACCAACAACCCGACCATGGAAGAGGCTGTATTGGTTTACATGGTACCAGATAGCCGACCAAGAGAGGCTTGGCCTGACAAGGGGTATTGTCAAGCATGGAGTATAAATGCATATAATAAAGACCTGCAAGGTAAGAGTGCCGCATCAGAGATGGGGCCCACATATGTGAAGTAATGCAACCTGTTTGCTCATGGAGAATATCATATCAAATACAATCAGTGCTATTGCCTGATGCCTGGTAAATGTTATAGCCATTAAGACTTCAATCTTGAAATTTAATGTTACAGGCATTGGGGCTTGCCTCCTTGGAGTGATGTTGATTAATATGGGTTTTATTGAGATTACAAAGGCTCTTCCACTTGTTGCAAATTGCAGGATTAAGGCTTCGTGGTGGTGCAGAGTGAAAAATTTAAAATCAGAAATGGGGTAGAATTTTCCACAGATGTAAACCACAACACAAGATGCATTGGAAGGGTGAATTGGGCTCATTATCTGAACATAACAACATGCGATTCACATCCTCTTATCTGTTAATGTGAAAGACCAAGATTATACTGAACTACTAATTTAGACCTGTGGCATGCTGGAATTCTTTATTATATATGTGAGCTACAGAATATAAATTAGAAAGTTACTGTCCATGTAATTTTTTGGAATAACTGTACCACAAAGTGCTTTCATAGAATGTTACACTGATTAGAATTAGGTAGTGTAACTGAGGCTCTATTATGCCTGACCATTCAAAAAGTATTTTCAAATGTTTTCATAAACTGCCATGTTTTCACTAGACACAAATGTATTTATTTTATACATTTAGAAAATGCCTCAGTGAATGCTGTGATTGAAGCCCAGGCCTAATTAAATATGTAATATCTCTTATACTTGCAGGAATAACTGTTGATCTTTGTTCCAACAAAGGTCTTTCTCCTGCAAACCATTATGCATAGCTGTACCTTTGCTGTACCTTTGCTGTCCCATGTTGTCTCACTCAGTTACTTGTGGCTGCTCACATGCACGATAGTGCATACATGTTTTGTCAGGTCAGGGTCAGAACAAGGATGCTAGATTTCCTATGCATAAATAAATATATTTATGAATAATGTAACAGAGTGAAGAAAGAAACCCTGTTACTTGTTGTCTGAAGGGAGGACCATGGAACTCTTTTTCCTGAAAGTGGGGAAAAGAGGGTCACACGGAAATGGAAAGGTTTATAGCTGATCGGACCCAGCTGACAAGTATCTATGCACTAGGTGGAAATAAAGGAGATGAAAGCGGCTGCCACGTTAAAAGGCAGGCATCTAGAGGAAGAGCCTTGCCCTCAGGGCACTAGAAGGGAGAAGGAGTTCATGGCGGACAACAAGACGAAACTGGACCATGTAAGCCTGGGGAACTGTGAATTTGCTGCCGACTGGTGAGTGGCAGGGTACTTACCCGAGGGGTTGCAGATGGTGAGGGCTGCTGAAGACTGGTCTGGGGAACCTGTAAGGAGAGAGTTGGAGAAGAAATTAAAAGGGCAGCGGGGGAGGGAATCGCTAGTAATTCAGCTGAGCAGTGAGGAAACCGTATCTCAGTTAATGAGCAACAAGCGTGGCTCGTTAAGACTTTGTAACCATGGTTCAATAAATGAAATACACTGTTAACAGTCAACTGGGTGGTCAGTGATACCACACCTCACTTAGGGAATAATTTTTGTTGTACACAGAGCAGATAGTTAAGTCAGTTTCAGGGCAATTAATCGCCTCGTAGGCAAATAGTTGGTGGCAATGTATGTGTCCTAGGATAACTGATGTGGCATTATTATACATGTATTAGAATATGAGATGCTTTTGTGGGTCTGTAATATTTGTGAAGGCTGGACTTTGTTATGGGGGTCTTTTGGGCACTAAGGCTTGTGATTTATCTATAAGAGTATCAGATCTGCAGAAGTTCATTTTTCTACAAATTGTTTGTAAGGAAGCATTGCTGAAGAGTAGAGATAAAGACACTGTATTTTCAGACAGCCCTTCCTCTTGGAATTCAAGATGATAAAACTACTTTCCATTCATAGCATCCAGGGTCTCAAATGCTTTATGAACAGTTAAGCTTCAAAACAAGTGGTCAACAATATGCACTGGATGTGAAATGACTTACTCAAATTTATACAGTTCTTTTAACAACTGAGGAAAGAACGGCATGCCCGTCTAGGATTCTGGGGCCCATGTACTATAAGATGAAGAGTATTTTGGTCCTCTTTACGCAGCACAGTTTCTTGGGGAGGAAAATGTGGGGGTTAAAGTAAAAGAAATCTTAACCTATCTCCTGTCTAGAAGCAGGATTAGGAAAGCTTGCGGATTCTTGCTATAGCAGCTCTGATTGCCCCTATGGTGTTTGATTGGGAATAGCCTACTGTTCGTGGAAACTGTCCATTCAAACTTGGCCAAAACATGTGGGTTCTAAAAGAGGGAGTGAGCTTAGGAGGCTATGAAGTCCCCTTGCACCTTCTTTCATGACCCTCCGTGTTGCATATGCAGCAGAAACCCAGTATTTGCATGACAAGCGGAGGGTGTTAGATTCTGCTTCCCTGTTGCTCCAAGTGAACACCAGTACTTCTCCACTGACTGTGAAATTTGTTTATGCCAGTGAAATGTAGCCTGTGCCTCAGGTTTGCTCCTTTTGTCTTCTTCTGTCTTCTTTGCTGGAGGCAACTCAACTATCATGTTAAGCAATCCAAATAAGTCTATCACTACTAGAAGGTTAAGAACTCATTTGTAATAATTAATGGATTGTGGTACTAATGAACTATTTCTACAAAAATGCTAAGCATGTAGTAGAAGCCTGGTGGATTGGGAGTTTTGAGCATGCTCAGGGGTTAATATAAAGCAGTAACTTAATGCTAAGCTGTTCCTAAATGCTGCAAATTTCAGATGAGTTTAATTAATTTTAAGTGTGGGGAAAGAGATGTTTCATCTGTTAATTTACTGTGCTGTAATTACTTCTCTTCCACTGCAAGCTGCCATGATTGACAGGGTCTTTGCCAAATAATTTTAGCAGTTAACGCAGAGTTAGCTTCCATCTGTCAGAACAGGTCTTTCCTGAATGAGTGATTGTAGAATTTTAAAAGAGAGCAGACAGCGAAACCTGACTCTTGTTACTGTCCAAGGCAAAGCGGAAACCTTTCAAAAAGTAACCTATGGAATAAAATAATATTTTGATGTGAAATCAAATATTAGGAATTCTTTGTTACATTAACTATACTTAAATACTTTTGCTAACTTGCCTACAATCTCCAGTTGCCACTTACAGTAATTATAAATTAAATGGCTTAATCTTGATATATATAGGTCTTTTCTTCATTTCTAATATGAGGATTATTGGATGTAAATTTCACTTACTAATTTAAACCATAGAATGGTTTCCTGGCCTCAGTGGAGTCAAAAGAAATTCATACTTCATCTTATCATAACAATCATAATTGTAAACACTATGTGATTTTCTCATCTCTGTTTCGGGGGGTTGTAGTTTATTATTATTACTATTGCTACTACTAATAATATACTGTCTTTACTATCATGCTATTTACTTTAAGTGGTGTTATTATGTGAAAATTATATTAGTTAACATAGATATCAACAGATTATGTTATCAACTGACAGGGTCCTTGTAATTGTTTCTTAAGAATATATTTTTATGCACTGGAATCTTAAAAGTGTAACATTTATTGATCTATGGTAAAATTCTGCATGTATGTAGACTTTCACTTCAGGCTGATCAATACGTGATTAATTTGTGCATACACCTAATTTTTCTTTTTCACAGAGCTTTTGTGTATGTATTTTGAAGTTACTGAACCAGGAGTAGCATTAGTATTTCTTTTATGTCAGATTAGGTTGTGTTTTAATGAAATACGTTTTTCTCTTATGCATGCTAGCAGTTAGGAGCTTGACCTATATGATGGCAATGTAAAATATAGGATGCTTTTATTTAGGCATTTTCTTGCTTTTAATCGTTTGTGTTATTAAGGTGATGTAGCTGTTACAGTTGCTTCGTTTCTACGTAGTAAACTAAGTTTTGATATGAAATTGTTTGTATTTTAGAAGGTTTTAAAAAATCTTCTCTTTTTTTTCTTTCTTTTTTATAGATAGGTAGAGATGCACCTTTCTAGAGTTCACGCTAATGGGCTCGATGGGCTTATTAATAATTAAAATAGTGAGTGACAATAAAGCCCTGCTTTGTTTGCTATGCACCTGATGTCATAATATGTTCATTCACTATCAAAAGGCCTAATTCAAAGCTCATGAACTCAATGGGGGACTTTCCTTTGGCAATAGTGGCCTTTAAATCAAGCTTTAAATTCACTAGCTGCAGCGCATAATATGGAGACCTAGCACTTAGAAAATTAAGAATCTGCGACTACAAACTCTGTGTGACCCTTGGCAAGATATTTTAAAGTCACTTATTTCCTGGAAAATAGATCTATGTCCCTAACCACAATATAGTTAGAAAAAATAATAATTTTGTCAGAACCTGGAATCTCTGTTCTGTTATAAACAATAGTCTTGAGCAATGGTGGGATCACCATAGAAAATCATTTTTATCACCATGGAATTCTTTTCAACACCAGTCGCTTTTCACATTTCATTTCATTTCACTATGTAGTGTAAGTTAGCAGATCCAAAAAAAAAAAAAAAAAGCATTGGATACCAATCTAAAAAATTACTTACTTTTATCAAAATACTAAAAAAAAAAAAGTGCTTTTTGTCCATGAAACAGACTAAAAAAAAGTCAAAGGAAAAGCTTTCTATCCTCTGGAATTAAAAAGGGGATCCAAATCAGTTTTATTATGGGACCTTGATAGCTGTCTTCACTGTGGAAGGTCTACCAACTCTCCATAGGTCACCATTCATGTTCTGGAATAGAGAAGGCCAAAACTGTTTTGCAGCTGTTGCCTTGAGAAACAGGCTCTGTCATTTTCTGTCTAGAGAAGGATTTTGTGTTCTAGACAAGAGCAGGCTCCATCATGCCCCCAGTTTTGTCACTGCATAGGCATGTACAGACTCTCCCTGATTTAAAAGGTGCTCATCGTGGGCGCAGGATTTCTCTGTCGAGATCTGATTGCTAAATCTGAGTCATAATTTCTGCTCCCACAACACTGATGCCAAAAGCAAACACTGATGCCAAAGGCAAAGTGTCTCTTTTATAGACATCAGAGAGAGCTAAGCTAGGTCCCTGATTATCCACACAAATAAATTGCTAATAACTTTGCTTAATTAGAATGGTTCTTTTTCTCCCTTCAAACATGGCTAGTGCACAAGCTTTTAAAGGTTGAACCTGATTTGAAAGTTTGAAGAGGTAGCAAGCCATTTTCAGACCAATATATGATGCAAAAAATTGTTACCTCAAAGGAGTTAAACTGGCTACTTCCATAGTGTTTGAGAATTTTTCTGCAAAATTTGCAGAAACATTCCTCTTCTCATACAAAGTTAAATTGGCCAATTTCAGGCTGAGGAAAATTTTCCAGCTGGAGTGTAACAATAGAAACTGGTTGCATCCTGAAGTCTGGAAATACTGCTTTCCATAGACATAGAGATTTTAAGCTGCTTTTGCGGAAAGAAGGCTTAATACTATGCACCTTTTTGTTACTCTGAAGTTACCTCCTTTGCTGCGTTACCATTGTGTTATCAAAGAAGTTACCACTTTTTTACATTGCTTGTTCAGGCTTTAGTAGTTTAAGAGAAATAATCAAAATCTTATTTGCTTTTTGTATTACCATTTTAAAGTCATCAATGACAAGTGTATTAGAAAAAAATACATTAGGCTTCTACGATGTAACATTGTAGATTTTCCTCTTTTTGCTTAATTTGCTTTGGATGATATTGCTTGCAGAAGAATTCCAGTGGAAGAATTTGCCTGAATGCTTTTATTTCTCAGATCATTCTAACCCACCCCAACACAGCAACAGGACTGGTATACTCCTTCTCCTTACCTCCCCCGCTTCATTTTCTTTCTGCTTTCCAACCAGATGCACTTGCAGTTCATGTTTTGATCTTTTAGTGCAATAATGCCTTTTTGCTGAATTCCAATCCCTCCTCTAGGGGTGGATTACAGAGCCATGGACTAGTTATTGCTGGTGGGTCTGGTTAGTGATATAAGGAGCAGACCTCGTACTGTTCAGTTTTCATCAGCTGTATCAATGGGGAAAGAGTAAAGGCTTGTTTTTACTGCTAAGCTGAGTGAGTATGGCGTAGAAATCTTGTCATGGCAAGGTATCAATTTTGTAAAGTGATATATTTCAGAGGAGATACTAAATTTGACTGTGAATAAAAAGCTTTATATATGGAACGTTTAAAAGGCTATCTTTTACTTTTCAGTGTAGTGTTGCCTTGACATGCATCATTTCTATTTGGCAGCCTGAGCAAATGGATGGAGAGAATTTGGTTTGATAATTCAGCATTGCCAAGAGACTTCTGCTCACTCTTCTGTGGACATATTCTGTAGTAGAATATAAAGCCTATATTAAATTGTAGAAAATGGTCCCAATTCAACCTGGTGTGACTCTGGCTTTACACCAGTGAAACAACCTTGATTTTTCAGAAGTCCAATGTGAAAATATGAGATTGAAATATCTTAATTCCGTTTCAAACTATGGGCTTCCTCATATCTTGAACAAGGTGATTCAGAAGAGGTAGAAAAGCAAATAAACTCTGCTTAGGACACAGGGACAAAAAGATATGGTAGAATAGTTGTTGCAAGGCCAAATCCTTTCCGTTGCTGTTAAAAGCTGAAACTCATTGTATTCTGGCAAAGCTCCATTGGAGTTCTCCTGATTTGCATCCATTAAGGATCTGGCCCCTGATGAAATTGTCTTTAGTAGTTCCTCTCCTTTTGCTGTTAATGTCTGTTTTCCTGAACATGCTTAAGCTTGTATCTTCTCCCCATTTTTTGCCTTGAATGTTATTTTTTTCATTTATGGCACTGAGTTGTCCCATTAAGAACAAATTAGTCATTGTCTGAAGCTACAGTTCCCTTCCCCTTGACTAAAGTTGAAGAATGCAAATGTTTCTATAGCAAATGTTGTCAAGTAGGCTAGTTTAACCACCTTTTTAATTTGTTGCCTTGGGCTGATGAAGCTACTCCCAGGCATGAGTATATGAGAAAACATGTAATGTTTTCATGAAAAGAGGGACTTTCATTAAAGTGGTTAGCATTGCACAAGCGCACGCACATGCGCGCGCACACACACACACACACACACACGGATTCCTCCCCCCTGACACACACGTACTCATGGATTCCCCTCCCCCACCCCAGTAAATGTTCATGTATATAATAGTATTGTAACGTATTGCAGTATACTTTCTCAATGTATGAATGAAATGCCAGTTAGGAAGATATTAATTATGTGTGTATTTAGAATTAGTCCAATTCTGAGTTTCTTTCTGCCTGTTTCATACCAACTTAACTCTTTTGGTTGCAGTGGAGTCCTGTTGGCCAAATTTGGGTGTAATGTAGTGATTCCCAGCTTTCCCAGGTTGAGGACCAGATGAATTGTGCAGGATCAGTCCACAGGCTGCATCCACAGGATCAGGCCATGAGCCCAGTCCAATGTGAAGTCAGTGCACAGGTGCGATCTGGCCCTAGCCCCATGTGCTAGATTGGGCCCACTGACCTGTCCCCAAGTATATTGGTTTGGGCTTGCTGCCCCTGCCAAGCCCTGTGTGAACTGAATTGGGCCTGCTACCCCAATTTTGTGTGTTGGCCCAGTCTGGCACATGGGGCCATATCATTTGGCCACAGGGCTTGGAAATTTGGTGGTGGGCAAGTGGTGGCAGTACCAATTGCACTGCTCTGCTGCTACCAAATACCTGGACCTGTGGGGAGACCTCCTGCCCAGATCTGGAGGTTGAACACCACTGGTGGAACAGAATGATGGATCAGATCCAAAGTACGTACATGCAGTGAAAAGTGCATTCAGGTCACTTCCAAAAGCTACCACTCTTCTTCCCAGTCAGAAGAAAACACTTCTAAAATGACCCATGGATCTAGTGAAATTTTCTTGACCATTCTTCAAAGGCCAGTTTCACTATGCAGCCAGTATTTGTTTACTTTTGGTGGTGGTATAAATCAGGCTTCCTTTTATTATGGGCAAAATGGGCAGCAACCATCTATTTCCATTAAAACATGTTGTTTTCAGATGCTGATAACTTTGCCAACCTTCCACTGTTTGGACTGAAATTTTGACCTCTGTCACAGACTGACTTCTTTTTCCTGGGCATGTTTGAGCAAAGATATTACAGCTGTTCCCAAGGATAAGGCTAGTAAAATATATGTACCTCTGCCAATGTTAGCAAATACTTCCTGCAGTGTTTCTGTAAGAATTGTAGAGCCCTGAAGTTTGCAGTGAAGACTTGAACTTTGTAGTATCAAGCTTATGGAAGCATGTCCCACTCCCCCAGATTTGGGGAACAAAAAAGGCACAGTAGATATTTTTCTCTCTTAATTTTCTGACTGCTTCAATTGCACCGTACTTGTTCACAAGCCTTACGGAGCCTCCAGCAGTTTTGAAAATATTATTATTGAACTGTGGAAAAAAATAGCCTGTGATCTCCTGTGATCTTATAGCTCAAGTCTCATTTCTACTAGCTTAAGATCTGACCCTGCATTACACTGGATAGGCATGAAGGTCAGAGCTGTAAATCTTGCATTTCCAAACTTTTGAGTGTTTGACTTCACCACCTTACTATTGTTTAAAAATGCCATTATGTTTTTATTTAATATTGTAAAAGGTATACTTGAAAGGCCAAATGACATTCTCAGACACTGATTAGTCTCAATTCCACTGGTGGCTGGTTGGAGTAACTTTTTTTTTCAAATTGACCTTATCTAGTTAAGGTCAAATCTGGCCCAGTGCGTTTCCTTTAACAGTAACAGCATGTGAAGCCTATTTACTTCTGTGGGTTGGAAATTACAATAACGGAACATGAAATCTTAAATATTTTGCCACTGGTTAAGGCACTATAGCAGGGGATTTCAACCTTTTTTAAGGCATGTACCCCTTCTGGGTACACATCTGGTAGCTGGGGGGTGGGTAGTGGCGGCTGGATGCGGAGTGGGGGAGGGAGGTGGTGGTGGCCAGACTCAGAGTGGGGGGAGGGAGGGGAAGAGCCTTGCATGCGGCGGCATCATGGGGTGGTGGATGGCAGCAGTGGCTACCGTGTGTGAGTCGAGTCCTGTCCCGTCCCGTCCTGTCCTCCATCCTCCCCTCCCCACCTGCATCCAGATGGCTGAGCGGCACCTGCGCGGCCTGCAGAGGGGGTTGCTACCCTCAGCCCCCTCCCCCTCTGGCCCTGCTCCTGGGAAGTGGTGGCGCGGTGTAGTGGGTGGCAGCGCTCCATCCCCACTTGCCCTCGTGTACCCCCCAGCCCCTTTCCAAGTCCCCCCAGGGGTACATGTGTCCCTGGTTGGCAACCCCTGCACTATAGGAAAAAAAATCTACAAGTGTCTGTTTAATTACTTCATCAGGACCATGAAGTTACTCCAGATTAACACTGGCAAAATGGAGATCCGGCTGTGGCCCATAGTATTACTTGGGCCCATTAGACCAGACCTATGACATGCTGGTAGGCCATGCAAAATGAAGTGTCCTATTTTCTGTAAACAGAAAGTAAGTCAAGCCCTTAACAAAATTCAGAATTCAATCTCATCCTTTAAATATGGGTGAAATTCAAAGAATATAGTAGCTAAGGAGTCATTTCTAGGCAAAAATTAATATTTCTGGATATATCTGTTCCCTGTACTATAATTTCTCTTTTGAAATAATGGCAAACTGCCCAGATCTAGACGTGGTGCCCTTACTTAGTTCTTGTTAAACATTTTAAGCTTGCAGAAATCTTTTTCTTCTCCACTTTAATGCCCCTGAGATGAGCTACACCATGAGAGAATTGAAGCCCAGATCTTGCCCTCAGATTTGTGTGCATGTCTTTCAGTGCCACCAGCTGGCCAGATTTCTTCTCAGTTACGCTGATTTACCTCCATGTACTGGGAGTCTGTCCTAATGGAAGCTGAGCTCTAGTAGTAAATATCTGAGACACACCAGTGTCAGATTCTCAGCTAATTTAAACCTACTGAGGATGTTGTATAATTGGGCTGATGTTCAGTGTACTCCATCAGCCTTCATAGAGCTGTGCTGACCTGACCTATATCAACTGAGGATCTGACCTGAAGTAATAAAAGCATTGTTACAAAACCATTTATACAATGGGGCGGATCCTTCTGCTTACGTGAATTGGGCTGATTTCCAAGGGAACTGTGCATACTTGCACCAGCTATGGATCTTGCTGTGTCTTGTAGGTATGCCCAAGGATTTCTTTATGTGATAACAACTAAGGCATTGTGGGGCCCTAAAGGTAAAGGTTACTTTTTACAGCCTAAAACATAATTGAACTTGTCATAACTGTCTATCCAAACTGACGTCTGAGAAACTGGGATCAGAAACTGACCATGATATGTCCCTTTTTCCAGGAATTGTACCCCATCCCTAATTATTTCAGTCATTTATTTGTAGAAATTAAAGACACCCCTCTTCATGCTACGTTTATGCTGCAATCAGCATGTCAATCGTGGCATCAATAGGAAAGATGCTACATATGCACCCAATTTAAGGCACCATAAAATGGGGAACAAGCCACAAAAGTGTTCCACATATAATGTAGAACATTTTTATGGCTCATTTATATGGTGCCTTAAATTTAATGTGTGGCTAGTGGACCACAATCAGCTGACTGGTGGTGCGGGTGGGGGCTGGTCAGGGAGGAAGCCAAAGGGCTTCACCAACTGGGGACTTTAAATCCTGCCCTGGGCAGCACTGCCTGGGTTGCCCAGTGCTGGAGGAGAGAGACTCCTGGCAGGAAGAAACCTTCAGCTTCCCCTACTGGGGCTTGAAATCCCATGCTGAGCAGCTTTGACAATCAGCTGACTGTCGGTTGGAGGGGACTAGATTCTAGTGCAGTCATCAGACCCAGTCAACAATCAGCTGATGGTCAGCCTGATGGGGACCACCACCCTCCCCATCCCTTCCCTCAATGGCTGGTTCCAGACCCTGGTGCAATCCCCAACTGAGCTGACAATCAGTTGATCAGCTTTGCATTCTCTTTTGAAGTTGAGGAAGGGTCTTCTGCTTTGTAGGGGTGTCTTGGTGAGTTTGCATGAAGAACAGTAATCTCAACACACCAAAATTTATTAAAAACAGAGCTTCTCATAATTGACTCTAGATGAGGCATCATCAATTTGGGGTGGGGTGGGGCTGAGGAAGAAAGTGATCCCCACTGCTTACTCTTCCTGTCAGCACCCAACTGTCTAGAGAGAGGTGTGTGTCTCTCCCTACCCTAATTTCCTATGAAGTCTCCTCTTCCCTCTCCTGACCTAGGACAGCTGTTCCTATTTCTAAGTCAGTTTTCTCCAGCTGTGTACATATGCAATAGTAGAACAGATACTTGTATGAGCCCTCAGGGGACATCTTCCTGAGGAGAGGAGCATTTTCCAATGATTTTTAGTATATGTCTTTAATGGGTTAACAGTGTAGCTCAGATACCATCTTTTACAAACTCGGGTTGTGTGGTTGGTGCTAACTGCAGCAGGTTACTCTTATGCCAAGAATTTATGGGCAGGTTCCCAGATCCTCTATCACACGCAGTTTAAGCACATGCAACTGCTAGAATATTTGGTTTAAGAGTTTTTTTTTATGTGGTAATGAACATCTTCTTGAGCCTGCTGTTTTTGTTTATGCTCATCTGCGTAAGTGAGGCCAGGTACTGAGTATAAACAGCCTAACCCCAAAGATCTGGTAGTCTGAACAGATGTGACAAGCAAAGGGTGGGAGATTAGATTTTACTGGTGTGTAAGACCATAGTGGTATTTTTAAAAATACTGTGGCAGGTTAGATGACTAAGTCCTACTGATTTCAATCTATATTTTCAGGTATCTCATGATTTATAAAAAAAAATGTCTAGCCCCAAGGCTCAGATCCTTAAAAGTATTTGAGTAACTATCTGCCTCTGCAGGCACCACTGATCTACTCAAAAAGTGTTACTGAGCCACATTGGTACTTGAGTTTCCACTAATGGACATGTGGAAAACAACTTGAGGCTACTTGCACCTGAAGTGTTGCCCAGGCTCAACCTCTGGAAAATGCCAGCTCTTAGTTTTAACTCATTTAACTCTTTTAACTTATTTTTATCTTTGGAAAAATAATAGATCAACTCTTCTGTTGTAAAGTAGACCAGATCAGAATGTAAGTCAGAATGTTTTTGACACTACAGATTCCTTTTTAAAATCTCTGGGTTTATCTTGTGAATCATACTTGCCCACCTAACAGTGCTAGCCTTGTCTGGCAACCTACAGTGCCTGTGAAAGGAACTCAAGGCACCCCAGAGTGTTGTGGCACTCTAGCTGAGGATTGCTGGGCTAGTGAATAGAGCAGGCACCTGGGCTGTCAGTCATATAGGTTCAAATCTCTGTTCTGCCTGCTTTGGAGAGGGACTCAAATGTTAGCTTTCAGCATTTCAGGGAGGTGCGGTCACCACTGAGATAGTAGATATTCTGGAGTGGGTGTAGGTCTCCTTGTCCAGGGCACCAGGTAAAGTGGCAGGTACCATAGAAGAGTTAGGCACTTCAGTGCCAGACTTCGAAGTGTCTGGCTCTGGAATGACCTATCCCAATCCCCACATGGCCGGGAGAGCTGTCCCTGCAGCCAGGATTGCCCCACGGTTGGGATCTGATCCCCACATGGCTGGGAAAGCAGTTTCCACTCAGCAGGGACACTGCCTGCCAGCCACCTAGGGTTCAGGATCCCTAGGCGTCTGGCAGGCAGTGTCCCTGCCAAGCAGGGATGGCTCTCCTGGCCTCGTGGAGATCGGGACCCTGCTGATCCCCATGTGGGTGGCAAGCAACATCCCATCCAAGCAGAGACAGCTCTTCCAGTCATGTGAGGAGCAGCCCACAGGCACAATTTGCTCCCAATGGGGATGCACATCCAGACATTCACCCCGAAGCACTTTAACGAGCCTGAATTTTCAATGAAGAAAATTCAGATGCATTGATTGCATGGCAGTCCGTGCATGTGCCCAGCCTGAGGTGCCTAAGCTCTCTTAGTGCATAAGGACCTTAGAAAGGGTTTCAAAACAGCCATGATGATAAGGAGCTGTCTACAACTTGCTGCCTATATCTTGTTAGTAGGGGACACTGAACCTTAGGGTATGCCTTAAATCTTGCCCTTCTCTGGGGTTTAAACACCTCATTCAGAACTGCAGGAGGTGGCTTCCAGGTATTTAGCAGCTACAACCTGGGATTGTCCAGGTGCCTGTTTCTGTTTTATTTCAAAGAACTGAGCAGAACTTACTCTTTTAGCTAAGTGCAGACATTTGGGGGGCTTATGGTGGTGTTAGTTCAAAAAGACCACCTGATCTAAGGTAAATCTGGATGGGGAAGTTAGTGGGGAGATGGGGGTGCAAGTATGTTTGGGGGGGATCAGGGGTCCATGGGGAGATCAGAGGAGCAGGTGGGGTCTCTGGGAGCATTTGCGGGGGGAATGGAAGCAAAGTGGTGTCAATGGGAGTGATCAGTGGGATTGTGGATGCAAGCAGCATCCACAGGGGAATGGGTGGGGGGGGGGCATCTAGGGTCTGTGGGAGAGATTGTGGGGGGTCAGGGGTACAGGTGGTATCCACAGGGGGATGGGGGGCAAGCAGTGTCTGTGGGAGCAATGGGGGGACAGGGAGTGTCTGCTACGGGTTGCTGGAGTCAGGGAGAGTCTGGCAGGATCGGGGGACTCGTGAGGTCTGCGGGGGGGAACAGGAGCTCTTTTTAGCCCCCATAACTCATGGAGAACCTACACCTCCATCCCACCCGCCCCTTCTCCCACCAATTTCACCACTTGCTCTGTTCCTGGCAGCAGCAAATGCTGATGAAACCAGCAGCACCTGGACTGGTATCAAGGATAGGGGGTAGGGAGTGCTGGGGCTTGGGGTGAGAGGCTGAGGGATAAAAACAGTCTGATGCCAGGCAGGGGTATGGGAAAAGTGCAGCCCCTGGGCCGGGGTCAGTGGCTTGGCTTTCCCAGCCCTAGGGCTACACAGGTAACTGTACAGAAGCTCCATGCCCTGGTCTAACTTAGATTGAGTAAATCTGATACACATCAATTCAGGTCTATCTTAGACCCAGGTCCACCATTTTTAGACCTGTATGCATGTGCAGAACTTCTGTATTGTTGCAGCTTTAGACTGATTTCCAGTCACTGAGACTGGGCCTGAGTGTAAGGTCCACACATGAGGTGAATCAACTTAGATGGGGTGGCCCTTCTGAACCTGATCTAATCTCCCTTTATCCCTCCCGCCTCATTCCCCCCCCCCCATTTGGGACCAGATCTGCAATGTCCTTTTGCAGATCTGGCCCCAAATACTTCCTCTTTCATTTAAATATCACCACTTGCTAGATTTGGTAGCAGCAAACTTAGCTGGCATTTGAGCATCCTTTTTAGGTGACCAACTTTCCCCATGCCCATTGGGAGTTCACCTAATGTAGTTATTAGGATTACACAAGGCAGCAACATGCCTAGGAGCTAGATGGTACAAAATCAAAATACCTGTGCAGATCTGGCACCATGTGACCGACCAAGGGCACACAGGAAGTAGGTGGCAGAGGCTAGAATTGAATCTTGCTCATACAATGAAAGGAGAGAGCAAAAGCCTGGAATGTCCACTGCTTGCTGCATGCTTTGACCAAAGAGTATCATGCAAAGCCATGGACAGCAGGTATTGTATTTTCTTTCTAACAAACCTTGCTGTGGGTTCAGTCCTGGAGTTCTTATGCAGGCAAAAGTCCTATTCATTTCTATAGGAATTTTATCTAGGAAGGGAGTGCAAGGTCAAGCCTTATATCATTTTGTATTGGATCATCTCAACAAAGCAATATGATGCCCTGTGACATGAACTGAAACAGGAGCCTCTGCATTTAGATTTGCTATTCTGCGTGCTACAACATCGAGCCTTTTGCTCAGGGCAGTAAATGGATAATGAGACATTTCCCCAGCAATATTGATACTTTGTTATCTAGGAACTCCAGATGGTGTTACCCCTAAATTTGCCACCAGTACAGCTCTATCAATGTACCAACACTGGGTGCTCAAGAATAGACATGCTGTTGACATTTTCATCAGACTCCCCATGCTCCAAACAGGTGTGGACAATACAGTAGTTTAAAAGCAGCAGCTGGCAATGCTTTCTTTACACAAATATCCCAGTGAAGGCAGTGAGAGAGGGATCTGTGGAAAAAAAATCCTAGCCAAGTCCTTTACTGCTGTCCTGGGTCAGTTCTTCCATTTGGCTTGGTTACCAGTTCTGTTTTCAAACCTCAGCCTAATTACACTTCATGCCCACTGGGTGGCAGCAAAGGAGCATTGAAAATTCTGTAGCTAACCTTGAGGTCATATGCCTTTTTAAAGCGTTAAAATTTCCTCTTGTGGTTTAGAAAAAATGTTAAAAATACAAAACGATTACTTAGTGAGGGCAGGTGAGCTCCCGACAGTAGCTTCCCCACCTCACAGGTAGCCGGACTTACAAATCCAGCTTCTTGCCTTATTTCTTTTTAACAAGACCATAATTATCGTAGTAGACAGGACTATGGCTTTTAAACTTCAGCAGATTTTAGCAACTTTTATGGGCAAGCAGTTACATTTCCATCTGTTCAGCTTAGCTTTCCTTCAGTATCTCAGAGAAGCTTTAAAATTGTGTATACATGGTGAGCTAATCTGTGCACAGCTGGAAGGCGATACATTAATTTCTAAACTCAGCTGAGTTTATGGACCTGCTTTTCTTCTCACTTACACCTGGTTTATACTGATTCAAGGTTGTTAACTCCAATGGATTTGCTCTTAATTTACACCAGCATAACTAAGAAGCAAAGCAGGCCTCACAGTTTTGTTCATGCTTGTATCTCCATTTGCTGCTCTATTTGACAGAATACAAGCACTAGGGGAAGAGCAATATTTCTCAGGGACAGATCCCCAGCTGGTGTAAGTGAACATAGTACTGTTGACTTCTGTGAAATGTACCAATTAACACCATCTGAATACCTTCCTCTGTATGTGGGAAGGAAAAAGTTGCATGCTTCAATTTGGGTGGCAGCCAGGACAGAATAGCCCCTTAGACACTAACTAGTTCACAGATGAATTAGGTGCCACCCTGCCCTCTCTTCTGCCTGACTTCAGACTAACTTGGCTAACTATCTCTTTATCTGAGTGAAAGGAAGCAGTCATGAGCCAGATCCTTAGCTTGTGTAGGCTGGCATAGCTCAAATAAAGGCAGTGGGACTGAGCTGACTTACAGCAGCTGATGTGCTAGCTCTACTGTTGGGTATGTCAGCATCCTTCTGTCCTGCTCTTTACCTCTCTCACCTCTGTATTGTATAATTAAATTGCAAGCTTTTTGGGAAGGGGCCGTCTCTCACTGTGTTTGCTCAGTTTTTAGCACAATAGAGCCCAATTATGCTTGGTGTCTCTTGGTGCTGATGTATTGTTTTCTCTAGAAGATGTATAGCACCATGGGTGTGCTGGGTACAGAACTAACAAACAGCTTACTTTTCTGAAGAAGGCTGTATTCTAAGGCTCAAATTTTGCTCTTCTGTACACTACATAAAATCTAAAATCAAATCTGTTGATTCCAGGAGATAGATTAGGGAGTAGATTCCTGGGTTCGATAAAGGTCTAGAACCTAGAATCATGCCTGTGGATTTTATTCTGCTCTAAGCCATCCTGATATAAATGGAGTGACTTAAGTGCAACCAGGGAACAATGCTGTTGTAAGAGTGGAATCTGGCCCTATATTGCATCCCTAAACTCTCATTGACTTCAGTAGGTATAGAAGGAACGTAGGGTCAGGTCCTTTCAAAGGCATAGTCCATTGAAAATTGTAGTCGGATGAGGTTGGTAATTTTATCTCTGCAGATTTGCAGCAGAGCAAGTCTCTTTAAAGGTTTCAGGACTGATGCAGCCCATTCATATAAAGTTACAATGGCTCAGTTCCAAGCCAAGTACCCTGTTTATAATGTACACCTCAGAGTACAAAGGACAAAAATACTCGGCTCCCAAAAGCAATCAAATAGAGAATCAATATTTTCTTTCCGTCTCTACAGAAGAAATCTCAGCTCCTTTGTGAGAAATCTAAGGGAAAAAAGAGGTCATTACATACACAAAAATATTTCTATTACCTTTCTTCCTTAGTTTTTATAGTCAGTACATTGGTTACCTTTGTCTCCTTCTGCTTGCTCCTTTTCTGCTAACCAGTCTAATGTTCAAATACCATGTAAGAGGAGCAATATAGGAACTAGTATAGAAGACAGTAGATACTGCTGAACAGAAATATAGAACATCACTATATCGTATAATCTCTTTCAGACATATATCAAACTCCATCTTCAACTAGTTAGCTTTCTTGCCTGCCTCCCCCTCAAAAATGTTCCAAATTTCACTCTTCTAATGGTTAGATACTTTCCTTTAATTTTGAGCTAAAAAAGCCACTTTATACCCATGATGTGTTCTTGTTCCTACACTATTCTGTACTTTAAATAGAAGATCTGATCCTACACTAGTTGAAGTCAACTGGAGGGGAGTTTTGCCACTGTCTTATTCATTCATCCATTACATAGAATTGTTTTTAAGTACAAGATAGCATTCAAATATACAAGGTGCTGGGAATGAAAGTGAACATGACAAGCACCCTGCTATTCTGTGGGTCATTCCACAAGAGTTCTGAAAATGCAATATTAGTTCCTTCCTTGACCTCTCAGAGGGTCTGAGAAAATCTTTTGCTAACTTTGATGGGATCAGGCCTGCAGTGATATGACTTCCAAAATGTCCTTGTGTGCTGGGCTAGTTTCTTCTTTGAACATAGACCCCTGTATATGACAACACAGCATTCTGCTTCCTGGCCCTTTCCTTTCCTTTTTTTGTTTCTAGTAGAAGGCAAGTGTTGGTTCTTCCGATTCCAATGGAAAGACTCCTGCTGGCATCTATGAACATTGGATTGGGTCCATTACCACAAAGGTTTGGCAAAAAGGAGATTAATGAATCAAAGGTTTTTCAGGAGGGGGATAGCCAAAGACAAATAACAGTCTGTCATCCAAGAGTGTAACAAAGTGAGACATACAAATATTATCTACAGGTGTGGAGTCTTGGAGCCCCAACTTGAAACTACAGCAAGCCCTCCCAGGCTTGGAGTTCAGCCAGTGGCATATGCTGCAAAGAAAACAAAGCAGAGGGAAGAAAAAAATTAACTCTTTTGTACTTTGTTTTGCTTAAAGAACACTCCCTGGTCCTACACACTAGTTCTTGGGAGTAGACCACTCCATATATGGGAAGTCCCAGGGACTCTTCCCAGATACAACAGGACATCTCCCTGGGGCAGCTGACAGGGGACCAGAGCCGCCTTCTGCCTTTTCTTCCCTCCTTTGGGGCCATTGTAACTGTGGCTGCCTACACAGATATGCATGTCATTGTTTCAAAACAACAACAACAACAAAAAGTTTATTAAATTAAATCTGTCAAGGCAAGACTGGCAGCAATCATTGAAGTTATATCATTTTGATTATAGGTTTATTATGTCTCGATGATGGATGAGTTGAGGAAATTTACAATTTTTTCACAATGACACAGGTTAGGTTGCTGGTTGTGGCTAAATATAATTTTCTAGCTGTCTTTATTGATTATGGAGATAAGTCCTTTAAGCCCCAGGCCAGATTCTTAGCTGGTGTAACTCAATGTATTTTCACTGGCTGCTGTACAGCTGGGCAAGTCGGTGCTTGCTGAGAATATGGCCCTTAGTATTTAATGTTTTGTCACAGATGTCATATTTTTTTATGGTTATTTTAGGTTTTACAGCAGCCATTTAGCAAAGTCGCTTAAAAAGGCAGGCACTTAAATCTCCCAGAAGCCTCAATCTTCTGCTCAAAATACACAGAACATCTTGCTGCATCATACAGCAAATTCGAGATCGCTTGACATGTGTGTCACATCTTAGGCTAAAACAGACCCTGTGATCCAAAAAAAGATGGCAGATCTGCCATTGGAAAAAAGGAATCCAAGAGAAGCCAGATGTGGAATATTTGCCAGTTCTCCGAGTTAGAAATTAAGGGTTTGTTCTAAATGGTTTTTTCATGCCTTCTAATAGGCTAGAGTAAAAGCAAAAAAATATAGACTTTGACATACGACTAAGCTTTCTGGGTTTAAGCATGAGCTCTCCACTGGATTTTAACTCAGTCAGGTTAACATGTATAAGAAGCACACTGCCTTCCCTATACTTTTAAAGGTGTTAGTATAACTCACTGGACTACGTGTGTGTTCCAAGTTCCCCTCTCCTCGTGATCCCCACTACAAGAGTCTGCTAGTGCTCTAGGTGGAGAACTGCAGCTTGTGCTCTTAGTTCTAGAGCTTCATGGTTCAGTTCCTGGTATGTTGGCTAAGATTGTGACTATATAGTGTTCAAATTCCAGAGTGATGGGAGCAATGTGAGAACTAGACCAGAACAGAGGAGAGATTGGATGAGAAACACAGAAAGTAGGACTGGGATGTACTTCCTGCATCATACAAACCAATCCAATCCCTTGCTACAACAGGCTACTATATCATATAACCCTTTTTATAAGTTTATCACAGAGGTCAGCAATATTTTATAGCAGCAGGCTGAAATGAACCAACTCAGGTCCCAGGTATATTGGTGCTAGGACCTTGCCATTGCCGCTGCCACTGCTTTTCTTACTCATGTTGCAGGTGAAGCTCTTTTCTGTCTGGCTGCAACAAGGTGCAACATAGGCCCCCTGCCACCAGAATGCTGCCAAAATTCCCCAGCTTCACAGGCAGGATTCACTATCTTCATGGGTCAGATCCAACCCATGGGGATGTAGATTGCTGACCTCTGGCATATCAAGATCTGTCTTACAACCTGTTAGGTCCTGTTGTTCCGGAACTTCACTTGTGTGATAGAAAATTACACATCACCATTCTGAGGTAGGTACCTTATGACCCCATTTTACGGATGAGAAGAATGACACAGAGAAGTTGGCTGGTTTGCTGAGGTCACAAGGGAAGTCTGTGACAGAAATAGGGAGTGATCCCAGACCTCTCTCTCCTAGGCCATGTGTAGATGAAATGAGGGGCTTGTGTACACAACATTTTAAAGCAGGCTAAATGCTTTTGTACTGCTTTAATGGTGTCGATGTTTTCACACCTTGGTGACGTATTGCATATTAATTCCAGCTGCTGTAGAAAATTCGACGGTGTAACATGCCTTAAATGACTTGAGGTGCAGCAAACTAAAATTCCTCTGAAGAGTTTTAGTTTGCTGCCCCACAGCTATAGAGTGAAGCACAAGGCTCTGTGCAGCTCCACGGCTATGCAGGAAGCCCATGCCAGGAGGTCAGCCACCTCCAGCTGGGTCTCAGGTGCCAGCCCTGAGCAGACTCCTCTGCCTGGGTCCTGCCACTTGCCTTACGAGCAGGAATTCTGGTGTTCCCTATTTAAAAACTGCAAAATATCTGATAAAGCCCAAATTCACTCTTTAAAATGCCCCAAAATCCATGTTCTTCCACAACTAAAACAAAAGACCACTATCTATCTATCTATCTATAGAGATCGGTTGGGCAATGTTTTATTGATATAGTTACAATTTAAAGCAATTTGGAAGCCTACCATTCTCTCTATCATCATAATAAAATACATTCTAAATATCTATATTTTTTGTTGTTTGCTTTTGGTTTTTTTATCATAGGACAATTAGAGCTCCCCCTGACCCCTTCACTAACTAAGATGTGGGGACAGCTGCCCCTGCAGCCACAGCTCTTGCCAACATGTCTCATCCTGTCGATCATCTGGGCACAATGCGTGTGTGATGGGGGGATGTACAGCTTGCAGGAGTGGGGTAGGAAGGGATGTGAGTGGGTGTGGAGGGTTGGGGGGGGAGGGGGCTGCTCAGGAGGGGTGGATCCCCTACCCCCCACAGGGCACAGCCTCCCCACACAGCACATGGGCTGCCCCCCCCGCAGGACAACAGCCCCCCCGCAGGGCCCCAATCCCCCCACTCTGCAGGGTCCACAGCTCACCCCCACAGCAGCAGCAGCCACGGGGAACTCGACCCGCTGCTGTGGGAGCTCCCTCATGGTGTGGCATGTCCATGGCCACATCAGAGCTGGCGCCGCCTGTGCTGCCTGTTGTGAGTGTGGCTTGGTGCAGTGTGATGCAGGGCTGTGTGCCTTTCTGCAGTGCTGGGCTGCTTGGGCTGTCACCCGGGGGCTGGCACTGCTTGCAGGGACCACGTGGAGGCAGGACTCGGCCTGGCACAACATGTGGTCCCTGTGAGTGGCACTGGCCCCCGGATGACAGCCCAAGTGGCCCGGAGCTGCCAAAAGGCTCATGGCCCCACGCCATGCCACACCACACCATGCTGAGCTGGGTCTCACCCACGACAGGTGGCACAGGTGGTGCCAGCTTTGAGATGATTGGGGCTACGCCACACCACAGGGGGTCTGGCAGCAGCGGGCCCTGAGCGCCCCACAGCCTCTGCTGCTGGGGGGTGTGCTGTGGGCCCTGCAACATTTTACCAACGTGTAGAGGTAGCCACAACATGTTTCATTCTAAACTGTTATAAAGCACTTACAGTCCCTAATTTAGATCTGGGCCCCATTGACTTATGCATTGTACAAATACAGAGAAAAAAGAACAGTCCCTAAAATCATCCCAAAAAGATTATATAGACAAACCTGAAAAAGAGGTTGGGAGGGGAAACAAACACAGAGAGAGGGTCTGGGTGAGAATTTTCCATCACAGCTTTTTTCCAGCAGAAATGGAGGCTGTCAAAGAAACGATATTTTTTCCAAGAACAGGAGCTGCTTTCTGCAGATATGTTTGATATTTAGCTGACAAGCAAAAATATTTTACAAAAAACCAACTATTTTTGCAGAACATTTTCCATATAATGATAATTTTTTTTCTGGAATTTTTTCTAGCCATCTCTAACAAAGAAACAAAGTGACCAAGGTGAGTAGCAGAACCAGGAATCCAATTACCAGTCAAGTAGCTGATCCACTTGATCACTTATATTCTTTTATTTATGCCTTCATACTCTGTTAAGGTCAGCTTTCAGATCTGGACACAATGGTCTTCTCCAGGTGCTTATCAATAAATTTAGTCTTTTTTTTTTTTTGCCTAGAATTGCAAGTTCCATACATGCCTACAGACCATGAGACACAGTCACCATAATGAAGATGTTTGTGATGAGACACAAGACGAGAAAATAAAGAATTTAGTGAAGAATGCAGAGGAAGAAAACATATCAACTCCCCCTCCCAACATGCACATACTCCACACTTACCCTGGAGCCTTCCCTCCTGATCCTCCTGTAATGTCAATTCTGTTTACTCCTTGCGTAAATGTCTAGTGTCACTTTAATAAATCAAATGAACTCTGTTCAGAGAGACATGAAGACTGTCATTTGATCACTAAGATTATTTACTGTATGGTACATAATGGAAATGCATTTCTAACTTCCCACCCAAAATACGGTAGCACACACACACGTACCCCTTCTGCCAGGCACACACCTGCAGCAAGACAGGACAGGTTCACATTCTGGGGTATAGAATAAGTTATACCAGTGGCTTGAGCCCCCATGCAGAAATCTGGGAATGCTAAATTTGACTAGGGTATCCCATAAAGACAAATCTCCATTCTCACAAGCAGTATAAACTAACAAATACAAATTTATTACCAAACACAAAAAAGAACAAAACCTTAAACGCAATATAAACATTATCTCTACAACTACAGTTCATAGGTCGAACTCCTTTAGAAGGACTTCACCCCAGCCCAGGCCAGTCTGGGACTTAGGGCTTTCCCAAAGGGTTAGTTCCAGGGTACACGCCAGAGCTGTCTTACAACTGTGGTTCACCACACAACCGGAACCTGCTTGTGGTCAGCAGTTTGGTTGTGGTGCAGTGGGCCCCTCGCCGCTCCTGGAGAAGTGGTGGAGCACTAATATTTGCTCCTGGGCTGCGTGTCTGGTGGGGGAGGAAGTGACTGCACTCCAACCAGCATACACACATCTCAAAACATCTGGGCTGGACTATACAGCCTGCTGAGACAGAAACTTCAGGACAAACTCAACAGGGAGCCAGGTTGATTACTGGCTACAACTGGTCCCAACCATACAGCTTGGCTGTAGCCAAGGACTGTCAAAAGAAGCAAAGGGAGAAAGCCAAACCTACCCTCTGGTCCTGAGATGCAGGTAGTCTGGGCCATATAGCTCTACTGGGAGCAGAAGGTTACAAACCTCAACCCCAGCCCAAAGCTGGCAGAGCCACAGCCCTCACCAATCTAGCAGAATTGGAAACTCCTGGGTTTCAACCCAGTATAAAAGCCACCACGCAGCCAACCCAAGGAATCAGTACCCTCCTCCCCGGTATTAATCCCTTAAAACCTAAGAAAAAGGAGAAGAAAAGGAAGAGAGAGGAATTCCCAGACACTGGGACAATTCTCTCTCTCTCTCCTCTACCTGCATTTCCCCTTCTCTAGCTCATAGTAGCTTCTCTCCCCTCCAAACCAGCCTAGATGACCTCATATCCCTTAGCATGACATCACCTTAGCCTTGTCCACTCAGGGAGTGCCATGCTTCAGTCTCTCTCTTAACCAATATGCCTGGAGAAGCTTCTGCTCTCCCTGGTCTATCAAACCAGAGGATTTTGCATATCATATCCAGATACAAGGCCCCAGCTGCCCATGTACAGAGCAAATGGCCAGAACAACAGGAGCCATCTTGCCCATGTGGCCAGACCGCATGTTTTCTCCTTAAAGCACCAGGCCAGAGGAGAAAAGGGGGGGCGGGGAGGAAGTAAATACAGAAAAAAAACCCACACAATACACAGCAACCAAAGGCACATACTCAGCCATACACATCACAACAGTGTGTGGGTGTTACGTACATACATACATGCGCACACACACACACTGACACACACACACATATAGACTGTATATTGACCAATTTTAATTTTTTTTTATATATGTTTGTGTGTGTGTGTGTGTGTTCTAATTCACATTAGAAGTGTTGTACACTGTATTGGCACAGCTACATTAGCTGGAGCATTTGCTATCTAGACAGAAGCCAGGTATATAGTACAATATACTATGATTCCTGACCTAAACAATTGGGTCAGAGGAGGCCTCTCATGTAAATGTAGGGCTATCAGCAAAACTCATTGCCTTAAGTAAAGGGATTTGGTTTTACTATGCTGCTACAAAGCTGGCATAACCGGGCCCATACTAGGAGATGATAGAGTATACTAGTATTCCTATACTCCTGATGTAGATGTGTCTCTAGTCAGCACTTAATGCTACTCTCAGAAAAAAGGACCAGGGAAGGATTGGGGGTAGATGATTAACTGGGTGCATCTACATGAGATACTACTGCACTGTAGCATCTGAAAAAAACCGTGTGGTGATGGTACTGCACAGTAATAACTGCCAGTCTGCTGCTCACATAGACACAGCAGCAAGGAATCAAATAATAAACGCTTCTCATCTGTAACGCATTGGCTGCTGGCAGCTTTCCTCCTGAGATCCCAGCAAACAGGATGGCAGGTTAGGTAGTTTCAGGCATTTTGTAGATTATGTTATGAACTCTAGACAAAAGTCCTGGGTGATTAAGCAAGACACAAGACAATAGAGGAAGGCTCTGATGTCCAGCTATGTAAGGAAAATGAGGGAGGAGTACTCTACTAAGTCTGCAGAGGGCCTCCAGGTATTTTCTGGTCTGTTTTCTCTCTCAGCCAGTCATCCTGTTTTTATGGTTTGGCTGGAATAGTTTATTTCCCACCATTCTTGGGGACACACACATTATGTCTGTATAGCATACTTGCCCACATACTTCACACTGTATGTTCCAGTCCTAGAAATTAGGTGATGAAGCCACCAGGGGTACCCCCACCATCACATCTGAGATCTCTCCCTGGTGGGCTGAAGTGTTGCAGCAGGGGAAGCCTTCAGGGTGGCTTCCCTGCTTCCAGGACTGGTGTATGCAGAGCAGGATCAGGTTGATAGGGTGTGCATGGTAGTAGTGCATGACACAAACATACCCTGAGGGGGAAGACACTTATGTGTGAGGATTACATTGAATAAAGACTGAGTGAGTGCTGAGAAAATATTGAGAATCAGATTGTGCCTCATATAATCTCCGTGTGCCCTGAGCCACACAGAAGTGGGTGGAGTGCAGTCAGAGAAGTTTGGTATCTCTGGCTGCAGAGAGATGAGTTTGAGGCTTGCTTCAGACTTGTTCCAAAGGTTGCTTCCAGCTCACACCACTGTAAAGGGATACCTTGTTTTTCAGGCTGGGAGGTCAAATATGGCTGATATGGTGCTGGCCCCATTTTTCCCTTGTATACTAAGCTTAGGAAGACCACAGAAGTGGAAATTACCAGCTCTTCTGGCACTCTCTCCCTTATTCCTGGAGTAGTAAAGGTTTCTCAGCAGGTCTGAGGATCCATGAGTGAATCAGGCTGGAGCTGGGAGGGGAAGGTAAGAATGGAGCAAGGGTGAACAAGCCTGATCTTCCCTTTCACTCTGGGCGCATGGTTCTAGAGCAGAGTTAATTCTGGATCTGTTCAGTCATATCCTTGGCTGTCTATAGATGTGCTCATTAGTGTTCTAATTAGAATGTGCACAAGCAGGCTTGATTCACCTGCATTCTAATTAGAACTCTTGAACGTCACCTCACTGTCACATGTATTAAGCCCCCGCGCATTTTAAAATGGCTACAGAGGAGCTTTATCTAAACTTCATCAAATGAGCTTTAATTAAGACATCCAGCAGTCATTTTTAAACATGCAGGGGCTTAATACACAGGATGGTAAGGCATTTCAATTAGAATGGCTCTCCGGGAACAACTCTAAAATGCCCTCCCCCGACCCCTGAGCAGGTGAATAGGTAGTCTTTATGCCTAGGAGGGGGTCTGATTACAGGACTGAACTTAGCTGTGTCAAGTGTCATGTGAAACCTGTACCTGCCTCCTTCTTAAAGGCTAACGCCCTTGTGCATCAAAGTACCTAAGCATGTGCTTAACTTCATGCAGGTGAATAAACCCACTCTGAAATGAAGAGGTAGACTGTCTGTTACTGGGACATTTAAAATTGGAGTGAACAAAGCAGTAGTAAATATATTGCAAAGAACCATTCTGCACCATCATGAGGCTCAGCTAGTGTCCTAATACGTCTTTTACATCTGAGATTTCTCTGATTTCAACAGTGATGGTCACTGTAAGCAAGCTACAGTAGGTTGGGGGGAAGGAGGAAAGGAGGAAAGCAGCTGAGGTGTTATATCTTATGTTCTTCTGTTGACATTTTCATGTTTGCAAAACCACACAGCTTGATTTGTTGATCCAATGAAATCATCAAGGGAATGAAATAAAAATACCTGGAAGATTGTTTGACATGAAAGCAGATTGTGTGAAATGTACTAGACCACTCTGCTTGTCACTTGAAGCATTAATTAAAAAAAAAAAAGGAGTAGTCAAAAATGACACAGCAAGCATAGGAAATACCATTCTAAATTTGTGTGGCCTAGGGTCTCTAATGATAGGCTTTTATCCTATTAAAGCTAATTGACACAGAACTTATCATTAACAAATTGAGAAGTATTTACTCCCTGAAATATTTTGGACATTATACCAACTTTTTCTGATGGGCTGTTGAAAGGACCATTATGCCTGACT
Source organism: Alligator mississippiensis (assembly GCF_030867095.1). NCBI lineage: Eukaryota > Metazoa > Chordata > Crocodylia > Alligatoridae > Alligator > Alligator mississippiensis. The sequence continues at coordinate 217,000,582 of NC_081824.1, read as the reverse complement.
CTCATGTAACCTGGGAAAATGATATGGCAATCTTCAAAGTTAATGAAATATCATTTGTCATAGGATTTGCAGGTGTGACTCGGTTCCTACATTATAATACATGATGAAACTAAGTGGCTGGATTGCAGGCCACTTGCCAAGCCTAATGTACCTTCTGTAAGTGTCACTTGTGCAGCATTCCATAAATCTCGCTAATAGTGTGAAGTCTTGAAATGCGTGATCTTTTTATTCTAAGGTCAAGTGAGACTACTTCACAACTTAATTTTAGCCTTGCTATCTCTGCAGTCAAAATGGTAATTTACAAGGACCCTTCATTTTTCAGCATCTGTTTTGAAGGGTTAAAATTGGGATGTTGCTTGAGGAAAGTATTTGCAAATATGGCATGAACTGTGTTTGTAAAAGGGGGTTTCTGCTCAGCTGCTTAGATTGAAGCCACAGTTGGCATCTCATGTGAGGCAGAGCAGCACATGAAAGTTGGTGAAGTGTTGTTTAATTCAGCAGTGCAACTGGGTATATACCATGTTGGCCAGTATTCTGGCACCCGGTGATTTTTGCCTGGATATTGTGAAGGCTGTAACATGAAAGCTGCTCAAATTGCTTCTATATAGCAGTGTGGCATTTGCTGGAGCCCTCATTGCAGCAGTTGCATTCCTTTCCAGAGGTTGATATGCAGTTGACAAATGTGCAGCTAGTGACCGTACCATTCAGAGGGAAGCAAGCAATAAAGCCTTAATTTCTTTCTCTTTGAGGAAGATCCATCCTGCCTTCCCCTAAAAAGAAAGTTTTCCTATTGTTGAATGCTTTAGAAAGAAAAGAGAAACAAGTATGAGTGTGAGTGCTGGTTCTTCTAACATTCATCCAGCCTATGGAGCTCTTATCATCTGGCCCATAGTGCTGCCCATGGATCTTGGACCGTAGCCACACACCATATGCAATGCATTCCAAACTTGACCTGGCCTATGGACTGGCCCACACCATTCATCTGGCCCATGTGGACTGACCCCAGACCACTCATCTGGCCCAGAGGGCCTTTTGAGCTTCACACACCTGGCTTACACTGTTTGGTTAATCACAGAGTGGTAGGATAATAAATAGAATATTCTCAGAGACCAACAGTTAGTATTTATTAGTATCTTACATCTTTTATTAAGTTTGCTATTTCTTTTGCCCACAATTGTGATGAGAAAACTCTGAAAAGGACCTCCTAAGCTGTTCTCTGCTTTGGAAGTGCCATGAGAGATACTTCTGAATTTTATAGCCTTATTTTATATTGTATATTTCATAAGGTTCACTCATTCACTAATTATTTGTTTAAAGGTTTCACATTGTAGTCAGATCTTAAGTAATACAGTGTAAATGTTAGATGGAGACAAATGAACTAGAACATTTTGCTCTCCAGTCGATTTCACCTCCTCTTTAAAAGCCTTGTGCTGAACATGAAATTAAAAAATATTTCCCCAAAACAGTACTGAGATTTGACTTCAAAGGGGTTTTAGAAAGATATTAGATTTCAGGTTTTGTTTTCCCATAGCAGTGATTCTGGCCAAAATCTTTTTAATCAAAAGAACCAACTGTAACCTTGTTAATAACTAAGAAAACAATGGCCAAAGAGAAAAGACCTGCCAAGAACTACAAGTCACTTTTGTTGGCAGAATAATTGGTATATTGTTATTTTTGGTTGAAAACAATATAATTTGTATTTCTAATTTTGTAAAATGACTTAATTAATAGCATGTGCATCAATGCTGATTGCAAAGTGGCTCTCAACAGGGGACATTTTTTTTTGCAATATTAGAGGGTTAAATGAAGGATTAAGCAATATTTCTAAATAAAACAAAGCAAATCATGTCATAACCAGGGATCCTGGTTTTCCCTCATTTAAAAAAAATCCCCAATTTTCAGTTTAAAAAAGTAACCCCAAAACCACACTTTTCTGTGATTTAAATGAAAACCACTAATAGCGCTCTCTCTCTCTCTATATATCTATATATAGCTGTCTGTATGTATGTATATCATTGTATATATATCTATAGATAGATAGATAGTAGTGTTTCATTTCAATCATGGAAAAATGTGGATTTGGGGTTACTTTTTTTAACTGAAAATTGGGGATTTTTTTAAATCAGAGAAAACCAGGACTCCTGGTCATAACCATTCATGGACAGTTGCTTCTGCTCTTCTGATTCATTCATGTCTCTGTACTTGGCCTCTTTATCCGGAATGGGAAAGCAAGGCACAGGTAAAACTGCAGTGACATATACAAATGGTATTGGGATTTTCAACTTTTGTAAATTGGGTGAATTTAGTTTGTTACAATAAATAGCTTCCCCAGTGCATTGTCTGTGTATGTGTATGTGTATGCATGTAGAGAAGTTGTGGCAGGTTCTAATGGACAGGAAGTCCAAGTACAAAAAGTTCTCTTGGAGATGAGAGTTCTACATGTTTGGCTAAATCAGCAATTCTTATCACTGTATCAGTCATTTTCAAATGGATTTCTATCTTGTGTTCCTCACTAGCTGACTACAGCCTATACCTTTCAATACACCACATCCTTTTGCTTATCTTCTCTCCTTTTCTTTCTCTCTTCCCTCCTCCCCCTGCCAAAGAAAATAATTTAAAGATGGGGCACAGTGTACAAGAGTCTCATTTTGTTTTAGTTGGGCTTCTACAGGGGAACTTGATGAAGTATCCCACAAGCCTCTATACTCTGAGTAATGTGTGACTGTTCACCTCCTTTGTTATGTACTATGCTTGATTAACTATTGTTTCACACTGATGAAGTAGTCTGCTCTCTCCCTGATTCAGATCCTCTTCATAATTCCTTTTCTGCAAATCTCTTCTTTTCATTATAGGACCATAATTATTTCTTTTTGTTGAGTGCATAACCTAACACCTATGTACATTGAGTGCCAAGGTTTGAAACCATAATAGGCTGAATGCTCACCTTAGAAGCCATTATTTCAATCATTAGAACACAGTTTATTCCTTCAGAGAACATTAACATTTGAAAATGTGTCAACTAGAGTATGAAATTTATCATGATCATGGACCACCTGCCAACTAATTAGAATACAACAATCTGATTTCCTGTACTCCAGCATGAATCTAACATTTGACATTGGTTTATATTTTTAAGTTGTTTCAGTTCCTGGCAAATCTCTTGTGAGGGCCAAAGAAATGTGATTTGGAATTGAAAAAACTCTGCTGTCAGGAAGAGGTGAAGAGCTAAGTGCATGTTGAAAAGATCTTATCTGTGTAACCCGGGTGTACCGGAGTGTGTACTCCCCTTTTCAGTAGAAGGGAATGGTCAGCAGGGCGTATGTGCTGGAAATGGAAACCTGCAGCTTGCTTGCAGTTTCCACTTCTCTGGTGTCTCTATAGAGGAAGACCAGGACACAGTAGCTTAACTATATACATGATTTATTCAGGTGCAGAAAAAAAAGGGGAAAGGATACAATAATTGGATAGGTGATAAAGTTAAATATTTACATAAAATATGTTCAAGTCATCAAATAACAGAACAGGTAAGTATAGCAGTCCCCAAGACCCATGAGAGAAACCTTGCCCATGGATCCCTGGAGGGTATGTCCCAACGATTGATGGGTAATTACCCCAAAATATATAGCACAACAGTTAATAAACACTCCAGAATATAAGACACAACAAGCAATTAATAAACACTCCAAAATATGATATGCAGCAAGCAAATAATAAACAGTGCAAACTATATGGCAATCCCAAATACCTCCCTCCTCTAGAGAAGTCTCTTTTTCTCTAGCATAAACCCCCTCTTATGGGGCTATCCACTGTGTCCCTCCCTGGTGGGAAACCCATAGCCCAAGAACTCATGCTACCCGGCAAGTAGGGGTCCAGCAAGGGTTTCTGATGTTTCATCCCCAGCTAGGCAAATGGCTCCTGCAGTGGGTGCTCTGTTTCAGTCCCCTCATGGAGTGCGTGACTGGTTCAGATGCCAGGATGGCTCAGCCTCCTCAGCAGGTTGCGGGCCTTGGCCGCCTCATGCGTGCCCAGGGCTGGGACTCCAGTACAGGCCCACCGCACTGCGGAGCCTTCACTGCCCACAGGCCCTTGTGCCTGGCAGCAGGGAATGGGTCCCAAACCACCCCCTGCCTCTTCCAAGGGCCCTTGGCCCATCAGTGACTCACCATGCAGTGGTTTCTGCACCGGTGCTGGCCTTGTGTTGGGGTTGGAGACCTGAGCTGCTGCAAGCAGCTCCCAAGGTCCCAGTCCCTCTCAGACCTTCTGTGCAGTGATGCCAGCATTGGCTCGCTGCACTCTCTCACAGCGAATGGCTGGGGACTCAGCCACCTGCTGCTCCCGTCCGACGGCAGTCTTTGGACTCTTCAGGCCAACTGGAAGTGCCCCCTGGGTAGCTCTTCTGCAGCTCTTCCTCAACCCCAGCTTCTTCTTTCTTCTCCGTCCCACATCATCTCCTCCGTGTGCTGTGTAATGCAGCTCCTTATATACCCTTTTGGGGTCCGCCCCAAGATTGAAAACTGGCCAACTGGGGGGAGGTGGAGCGCAGTCTTCGATTAGATCTGCTCCTTGCCTTGCCCTGACATAGGGGTAGGGCAGACTCCTCCTGAGGCTCCTCTCCTGCTGCTCTCTGATTGGTGCGTTTGCCCCACCAATCGCTTGGCAGTTCTCTAAGCCCGAGGAACCAGGGGAAGATAGGCAAGCCTGCCACATCTGCCATGTAAACAATGACAAAACTCTTATGGCACCAGTTGTGGGCAAAGGTAACCAAAACTTGCTTTTCTTGAGTTAATCTGCAATTATTTAAAAAAATCTCTCTGATTCCTGAGCTAAAAATCTTTTAAAGTTAAACCACACTGCTAATATGAGGATGAGTTATGTCCAGAGATATCTTGTGGTTGCCCCCACTGTAATATTTGCCTGAGTATCTTATTCAACTATCAGAGGTGTCTGGCTACCAGATAGAATTCCAGGTGGGATGTAACAGTGGATTCAGAGCTAGAACTTCAGAGGTTCATTTGTCATTGGTTGTATTTCTCTGGCAACCTTTTTGAAAAACTTTGTTATTCCATCTATCATGATGCTAATCATGCAGCTGGGTGGTAGAGAGAGGATGCTTTCACCACAGAAACAAAGAATGATGCACTTTTAAAATGCATAAAATGACTTTTGTGAAAGAGTCTGACTCCCTAAAGGTATCTTTGAATGCCTTCTTTGCTAACTGAAATCTTGTGAAAGTTATAGTGTTGATGAGGTCACAGAATGATGAGTTTAGGAAGCTTAATTGAATAGCAGTGTACCAGATGATTTCATGAAGGTGAGGGGAGAAAAAATTCAAAAAGAATAAAGTGAAACTTGGTCATAGACTGAATTCCTCCTTCACCCAGAGCTCAGCTAGTGGGCTCACTGAAGTATATAGTTCCAAGCATAACTTACCTCTCAATTTGCCAAGGCCCAAAAGTTGGATACAATATGAGGCAAAGACACCAAATAAGGCAGCAATTATTTAGGCAGGAAGTGTAAAGTGCTGTGAGAGTGATTCTTTTGATCTGAGTAGCTGTGTCTGCAAACTCAGTTGCAAATTCATAAACAAATTCATATTTTTTAAATTTCTTCCCAGGGTCCTGGGGTGCCTATATGTGTGCTTGGAGGTGGGGAGGGGCCATTTTAATTAGAGCAGTTCCCTGACAAGCACTCTAATACAAATGGTGAGCCATTCAACTGAAGACACATATTTGGAGCTCACTCCAACATTATTTGCTGATGAAAAGCTAGAATTCACTCTGTAAGATGAACTGAAAAGCTAAAGTAAAACCCAAATGAAGGCCTACACAGCTCTTAAGCGTGCCTCATTTTTTAGGGTTGAAATTCATTTGCCTCTTAAATCTAGTTTCCTTTCCCTTACATAAGGGGTGGGCAAAATATGGCCTGCAAGCTAGATCCGGTCTGCCAGGCACTTTCATTCAGCCTGCGGCACCTACCAAGTAAATGAACCCCACCCAGCCCTTCCGCTCACAAGGCATGCATGTATACACCCCCCTCCCCCCCCAACATAACTTATTGTGTCTCATTCCCACCTTCATGGGCAGAAGGGCCTGGCCCGGCCAGCAAGCAGCTTCTGGGCAGGGCTGCTTGTCTTCCCTGGCATTCCACTTGCTTCGGGCAGCAGGTAGGGAAATGATGGGGCAGGGGCAGAGCTGCAGCTGGGTGGGAGTGCAGAGCATGGGGCTGGGGCTGGTGACAGTGCGGAGCCCGTGACCAGGGGGGCAGCGGCAGCACAGAACTCAGGTGGCAGCATGTGGGTGTGAGGGAGGGTGTGGGGAACCCCCTACACTCCACCCATTGCACATACCCCTGGCAGGCAGCGATGGCAGCAGCAGCAGCGGGTTGGGGTGCTGGTGCCCAGTGCAGGTGCTGGTGCCTGGTGGCACATGGCTCTGGCCAGAGCTGCACATCGTGGTGAGGAGCACAGCCTCCTTCAGGCTGTCTCTGTCACCAGTGCTCCATGATTTGGGAGTGGTGAGGAGCACAGCCTCCTTCAGGCTGTCTCTGTCACCAGTGTTCCATTTGCGAGAGCCCGGCAGGACAAATTATGCTGAGGGGAAACCAGCACGGGTTCGTAGCAGGCAGATCATGCCTGACTAATCTAGTATCTTTTTATGACCAGGTTACGAAATGCCTGGACACAGGAGTAGGGGTGGATGTCGTATACTTAGACTTCAGGAAGGCCTTCGATACGGTATCCCACCCCATACTGGTGAACAAGTTAAGAGGCTGTGACTTGGATGACTACACAGTGTGGTGGGTGGCGAATTGGCTAGAGGGTCGCACCCAGAGAGTCGTGGTGGATGGGTCGGTTTCGACCTGGAAGGGAGTAGGCAGTGGGGTCCTGCAGGGCTCGGTCCTTGGACCGATACTCTTCAATATCTTCATCAGCGACTTGGACGAGGGAGTGAAGTGTACTCTGTCCAAGTTTGCAGATGACACAAAGCTGTGGGGAGAAGTGGACACGCCGGAGGACAGGGAACAGCTGCAAGCAGACCTGGACAGGTTGGACAAGTGGGCAGAAAACAACAGAATGCAATTCAACAAGGAGAAATGCAAAGTGCTGCACCTAGGGAGGAAAAATGTCCAGCATACCTACTGCCTAGGAAATGACCTGCTGGGTGGCACGAAAGCGGAAAGGGATCTTGGAGTCCTAGTGGACTCCAAGATGAACATGAGTCGGCAGTGTGACAAAGCCATCAAAAAAGCTAATGGCACTTTATCATACATCAGCAGATGCATGACGAATAGATCCAAAGAGGTGATACTTCCCCTCTATAGGGCGCTGGTCAGACGGCAGTTGGAGTACTGCGTGCAATTCTGGGACCACACTTCAAGAGGGATGCGGATAACCTGGAGAGGGTCCAGAGAAGGGCCACTCATATGGTTAAGGGCCTGCAGACCAAACCCTATGAGGAGAGACTAGAGAACCTGGACCTTTTCAGCCTCCGCCAGAGAAGGTTGAGAGGCGACCTTGTGGCTGCCTATAAGTTCATCACGGGGGCACAGAAGGGAATTGGTGAGGTTTTATTCACCAAGGCGCCCCCGGGGGTTACAAGAAATAATGGCCACAAGCTAGTAGAGAGCAGATTTAGACTAGACATTAGGAAGAACTTCTTCACAGTTAGAGTGGCCAGGGTCTGGAATGGGCTCCCAAGGGAGGTGGTGCTCTCCCCTACCCTGGGGGTCTTCAAGAGGAGGTTGGATATGCATCTAGCTGGGGTCATCTAGACCCAGCACTCTTTCCTGCCTATGCAGGGGGTCGGACTCGATGATCTATTGAGGTCCCTTCCGACCCTAACATGTATGAATCTATGAATCTATGATGTGCATGCACAGCCCTTGCACTTGCACACCACTGGAAGGAAGCTACAGGTGCTGGAGCCAGCTACTTGCACCACTCCCTGCTGCACAAGTCTCAGGACTCTTCCCCAGCCCCTCTTTCCCCATGGACTTCTGGGATCTGCGGGGCAGCAAGAGGTGGCAGGTAGCCAGCTCTAGCACATGGAGCTTCCCTCCTGTGGCGTGCGCGTGCGGAGGCTGAGCAGGTGCAGCGGGGAGTGCTGGCGATAGAGATGACCTGATGGGGGCTATGCTCCTTACCACAACGTGCAGTGCTGGCCTGAGCCGGGCACCAGCTCTGGGCACAAGTGCCCCTGCCTGCTGCTGCTGGTGGTGAGCCATGGGGGGAGTGGCTGCTGCGCTATGGGGATCCCAACACCCCCTCACCCCACAAATGCCACACATCCATACCCTGTCTCCACAACCCCCCATATATACACAGCTCCGCAACAGACCCTATGTCCCCTTCACACTGTAGCACCCCCTCAAAAACCTCCCCCACACCCCACCACATATACACACACACATATCCCCCCACCACACACCCCCTCCCACTCCACCATACACTCCCCCCAACCACAGCCCCCCACACAATATACAAGACAAAGAATTTATTTTTGAGTTATTATGCAATCACCTTTATATACAGTATGCAAACACAAGTAATGACAAAAATATTTTTTGTAATAAAATTAAAATATGTTATAGTAGGTGTTTGACTTTTATTGTATGATTTGGGTTTTTTTTCTGGTTCTCAGATGGCAACTCCCCCTCCCAAAAGGAGTATTTCTGGGGGAGGGGGAGGTGGGAAGCAAAGGAGGGACTTCTGGTGGCAAAGGTCAGGGGTTAGGGGTGGTGCTTCCTGTCCCAAGATGGTGACTAAGGGGCAGAGCACCTGTCAAGGGATGGGGCTACACATGTGGCCCTTGAAAACTCACCAAACCTCGTTAAGAACTCCTCCACCTGAAATAATTGCCCTCCCCTGCCTTACATTGATGAAAAGGACTGCCTATAGACATGCTCATTCATGTTCTAATTAGATAAATTGAGTCTGCTCCACATTCAAATTAGAACACAAATGAATCACCTCATCGTCATATGTATTAAGCCCCCTGCACTTTTACATTTTTTTAAAAGGGAGGAACTCAATGAGTACCCAGGTCAAAGTAGATGAAGGCACACAAGGACATACACCGTAAAACAACAAATTGCTGCACAACTTTGGTATGGTTAGGCCCCTGAGTAAAATTTCAGTCTCCTCTATTTCTTTCTGAGTTGAAAGTGTAGGAGACCATATTTATTCATAATTAATGAATAATTGTTTTACTGGTTTATTTAGCCACATCTGTCCAGCTTTTCCTCTTCTCCAAAACATTGGTTGTACATGCCCTCTCCAACAGGACTGCTTTTCTCCTGTTATTGTTCTGACTATGTGTTTCATATGCTTGGCTCATAAAGCATATCCACCAGAGAGGCAGTGCACGTAGTGTCTGAATGCAGGAAGCATTCAAATGGGCTCTTCAACCTGAGGATTTGGAAGTAAAAGATTTCTGAGACTGTTTGGGCTTTTCACCAGTTGTTACATGTTGAAGAATTAATATTCTATGAATATGAATAAGAATTAAACTAGATATTAAGAGAATAACTTTCAAGGTTGGACCATAGGCACTGAAAGAACCCACAGTGTACTCTGTATAAACTTCTTCTCCAGCTCACATTTTCCTCCAAACCATATTTTTTTTGTTCCTCAATTTTCTTTGCTCTGAGTAATGAATGGAAATGTACAGAGCCTTGCAGAAGAATTAGTGGAACACTAATGTCAATAAGTAGAAGAATCCTATCAATTGTCAGTGTTGCCACTGGAGACTAAACTTTTCCTGAAGAAGGGACAAAGGCAAAAAAATCCATTTCTAAAAGGTTAATAAAAAGGATTTCTAGAATGTTATGACTGTGTTACAAGCATTAGTAAATGGTTATACGCACATCGATAGAATTGGTAATACAGAGCTTTAAGCAACCTAGTGGACTCCAGAACAATCTATAGAAATTGTCTAAGTACTGTATTGTCTATTAACCGTGTGTGACATTTTTATGAAGTGTTTATAAATGGAACTTTCATGTCAATTGTCCTGGAAGAACAAGAAGCTAGGTATGTCAGTCACTTCAAGGCTGTCAGTCCAGGAGTGGAAATGTTCACTTAATGGTAGACTGTACCTAGCAGGCATATCTTGGAGGCACTGTGGAATTGCATTGCTCCAGGTGGAGGTTGTGACCAGAGTTGGCCTTAGGGAAAATGGTGCCCTGGGTGAACTTGTATTTTGGTACTCCCCTGTCCACGCCATTTCAGAAATAAAGCTGTAATCTCAAAAGTTTTTTATAATTTACTGAAAAAAATACAAAAGAGGAAATGACACAAAATTTAATTCAATTTTGTTCAAATAATAAATATGTCGTAAAAATTGACATGAAAGCTGTGACAAATACACTAAACATTAAGTTAAACACTAAACTAATAAATAACAATAACAAATAAAATCTTTGTTCATCAAAATTCCAAGAAGACAACTCTGCGTGCCTTTGCTGCCACAAATTCTGATATTGTTTATGACACATCTGTATTTTGAGCCACAGCATTTTCAATAGACAGGATGGCCAGCAAAGATAGCCTGTCATCTCCCATGGTCAATCACAAATATGTTTTTACGAGGTTCAATTTTGAGGAGCTCTGTTCACTGCTCACAACCAATATCGGCACGGTTAACAGGATCCTGAGAGCTATCCATGTGTTCGGGAAGTGCCATGAAGTTCTTTGCTGTAAATATAAATTGTAGAACATCTTGATGAACACTACAATCCATTTTAATTAGACTTTGGAGATAGCCACATTCTTCACAGAGTCTGATGCCATTAGTCACAGCTCTCTCCATGTGTCAATGCACAATGAAAGTTTTTACAGTGCTTCCTCAAAGTTTCTTTATCAGGAAGTTGCATCAGGTTATATAGAAAGCCCCAAAAGCTCACGTGTTGATTCATTTTCTCAAACTGTTTTTCCATGGACACTCTCATTGGATGTGTCTACACATACACATTTACTGTGCATTAATTTAGGTTGCTGTGCAGTAACCAAAATTTACTGCACAGTATGGGTGCTCATTTACATGTACACACCCGTACTGCACAGTAACTATGGTGACTTACACCATCTTGGGTGTAAATTTGATACATGCATCATATAGGTATCAAATTGACACCCAATTAGTTACTGAGCAGTAATGCACATGTAGACCCCTTACTGTGCAGTAATGCTATGTGTGTGGATTGACTTGGAACTAAAGTTAGCCCCAAGTCAGTCCACACACAGCATTACTATGCTTTAACGGCTACACTTGTAGATGCCAGCCTAAACAGCACTTACTGAACTTGAACTTGGTGACTTGACATGCCAGGGTGAGCACTTCATGGTGGATACCAGTGTCTACTTGCTCTGATTCACCCGGTGCAATGAGGGCATCATGGACTTAAGCTGTTTGGTATTGAACAGCTTTAGCACTTTCAATTCTGCACTCCCAGCGTGTTTCGCATACTGGCTTAGCAGTAACATTGGCATGAACTGTGAGAATCTTCCAACGATGAACAGAGACAAAGAACAGAATGTAGATCCTTTGCAGAACGCTAAGGAAGGACATGGACTCTGTTGAAGATGTTGCAGCATCCACCACCACGAGACTCAGCAACTAACATCCACATGAAATGAAAAATGCTTTTGGGTTCTGATTAAGGATTCTTGCTTGTATGGCCTTATTTTTCTCCTTTATATTTTCATTGTTGTCATAACCCTGGTCCTGGTAGTCTTGGATATTTATGTCACATTCCTTCAGAGTAGGAAGTATAGTATCAGTCCTTCCCCTGTGGACTCATCCACTGTTTTAAGACCAGTAAGTGCTCCTGGATGGTCACTTTGCCATCTGAAGTGTCAAGGAACCTAACAGTGAAAGACATCTTTTCTGAATGGTTCATATCTGGAGTGCAGTCCAATACCACTGAATAGTACTTGGCACTCCTAAACCTTTTAAGAATGTCTTGCAGCACTTTCTTCACCAATAATTCAGTTATCTTATTCTGGATTGTTTTTCCGCCGTAGTGATCCGACACCTACCTGGAAAAGTATGTGTTGCAAATGCTCCTTCATTACTTTTTCCGTACTTTCTTAGTAACACCACAAAACCCAGGAAGTTCCTGTTGTTCACTGTGAAGAGCCTGTTGGATGAGCCTTGAAAAGCCATGTTATATTTAGAAAGATAAAGTGTTATTGTCATGAGCCTCTCTAGAATGTTCTCCCAGTGTTTTGTCTCTTGTTTAACCATACGTTGAAGCTCCATGACAATGAAATAATCCTGTTTTATCCTTTGCTCTGCTTTGACCCATGTTCGGCAGGAATTGAAACGGTGAGGTGACTTTTCATGATGACTCAAGAGAATCTGAGACGTGTACTTCCAATAATTCAATGCCTCAAATGCTAGGGATGATTATGGATTCAAGTCAAAGAGCTTGCAGCAGAAACAGAAAACCTTGTCAGTGGATTCAGAGTAAAGCAGCCAGTACTGCTTCAGACCGTCATGATTTTCAAGATTTCTGGATAAAAATGTCTCAGAAAAATGGTGATTCTGCTCATCCAGCGGAAAATCCACATCCTTTACTTTCAGTGATATATTGGTCATTAGCAGTTCTTGAGTTTGGGTGTTAGGTTGGGCCGTAAAACAGAATTTGAAATGGCATCACCAACACCTATAATGGGAATCATTTCATCTCTATCACATCATTATCATTCTGGTCCAGATACAGAATTTCTAGGGGCTTTTTGGGTCTCTGTTTTTCTTGCGATGATTCTTGTAAGTTGAATTGTGGATCACGTATGTATTTTTCATCTGATGTCTCCACTGTGACCATCTCACTACTCCTGCACGGGTTGTCATTAACAGATTTAAAGTATTTTTTCATTTCATCTGCATCTCTTTTCATTAGTCATTGACTGAGCTTTTCATTTCCTGTTCTGTGCCCCTGACATCCTCTTCTTACATACTCATGACATTTTGTTCCCTTACAAGTTTCACGGCTGCTGAAAGTTAAAATGAGCATCCTGGCACACCCTTGCACACTCTTGCACATGCATGCATGCAAGGGTCATGGCCAGTGAAAATTAAAATGAGTATCCTGACTTTTGGCCTGCTCCTGCTGCCTGTGAGGAGCTGCCCTCTCCCCTGGGTGGTGAAGCTCTGGTATATATTACTATTCAGGCAGCTAAGGGAGTTTATGGTCTGTTAATGACCCATTGTTCTTTCCTTCACAGGTGTTAACAATCATCTCCCTTAGCTGCCTGTCTATTAATACCAGAACTGCACCATACCACTCCACCCTGACCTCTACCTGCAGAGCTGAACCACGCTGCTGGCACCCCTGCTAACCAGGGCACTCTGGTCAGTTGCCTATGCTGCCCACCCTGAAGGGTGGCTCTGGTTGTGACTCTGAAAGGAGTGATACCTTTTTTGACTTCTGGGGAGAATATCTGCTATTTTGCCTCTGCAGAAGGTGTGGCATGGCTAGCCATTTCTCAGGCCCAGTGTTGAATTGCCTCTATCTCCAGCACATGACTTTTGGTAGCTCCTCATATAGCACCAGCAGGAGCTTGTTCCTACCATCAAGCAACTTCAGGAGCTGTGCTGGGGCATGAAGTGCAGAGGAAAACACCCTTTACCAGCTCTGTGATTCCAGGTGAGAGCTGGCCTTAGTGGATAGGAGGTGGAGGGCTGGGGAACAAGAACACATGCTGATCTGTTGCTTTGCTCATAGACAGACAAAACCATGCAGTCTCTAAAGTCTAAACTCTAAGGGCCACACTGTGACCAGCCTTAGTCAGGTATACTTTCTGGGGGAAAGAAGGACCCACCCATCCTCAGAATATGAATGCTGTCTGAGACTACTACTGCTCAGTAGTGTTTTCTTTCCCAAGAGGGCAGTGAGTGATGGGACAAAGAGTTATAAGTAAAACATGGGTTCCCTTCAGGTTGGAACAAGAGTTGTAGAGAGGATGATTTGGAAGGTGACACTAGGAAGCAATAGTTGCAGTAATTCATGCTGAGCCTCATGGCTGCAAGTAACAGCACTGAGAACATGGATGATGGCACTTCAAATACCGATCTGGGGTCTTGTAGTCCAAATGCAGTCCCTTTATTATTGCACAGAACTCTGCATGAAACATAGTAGCAGCAGCTGAGAACTGCAGCAAAGTGTGTGCAATTTAAAGCATCAACTGAGAAGCAAAACAGAGCAGACAGCCTGGAAGAACTCAGAGCCCATGCACATTTGGATTTCCAGTCAAAGAACCTGACAGCATCATGCAAATAGTGGAAGGAAGAGCTGACCTTGTTCACACAGCTGACCAAGGCAGAGAAGGATGAGAAAATTAAGGTAAACCTTTTTCATTACCTTACTGGGACAAAGGGCAGAGAAATGAGTGCTGCACTAATTTCTCTGAGTAGCTCAGTACTTTAGAACAGCTGATAAAGGCTTTTGATGAGTACTGTGACCTCAGAAAAAAAAGAGACTATGCAAAGGTACTGATTTTTTTTTTTTTTTTTTTTTTATGCGGAATCAGGATCCGGAAGAAGGAATAGATAATTATGTTACTGAGCTGAAAACATTGGCATCCGCATGCAATTTTGGAAAGATAACAGTCTCCCTCATTAGAGACAGAAATTATTTGTGGGACATCTGATCCTAACCTAAGGGTAAGATTATTCAGAGAGGCTGATCTGACTCTGGACAAGTGCCTCTAGATTTCATGGGCCGCTGAATTATCAAAGGAAAAAATCAAAACAATAGCTGGTGCAGAACAAGTACATAGGGTCAATTTAAAGGAACCCAGGCAATAGAACAAAGGTAAGCCAATTGAGAGCCCAGTCCCTAGGCTCCAGTGTTGATATTGCAGAAAGCAGCATGACATTCAGAAGGCGAAATGCCCAGCTTGTAGGCAAAGATGGGAAGCAGAACGATTTTGTGTCCCAGTGCTGCAACAACCCCAAGAGAAATGAAGCCAAAATACATGCAGTAGGGGAGGATACTGAATTTTTTCATATAGAAGACAAGGGCTTCTAAGTGACTTTAGCAGATCCAAATACTCTGAGCATACAGGTAGTACAGAAGAAAGCTTCTACACAACCATCTGCCATATTTACAACTATGTTAGTGGAGTAGCAACCACTCAGGTTCCAGCTTGACTGTGGAGCCAGTTGTAATATAATTCCTACAAAACTACTCAGCAATATTGTCAGATTGGGGAGATGTGAGTAAATACAGGTGATCTACAATAAAACAACTACATAGCAGACTATCAGTACAAAATCCACAATACCTCCTGGAATTCATAGTGGGTGTGTCTACACAAGATGCTTTACTGCACAATAGACTAATCTACTGTGCAGTAAAGCATTGCTATTGAACTGTGTGCTAAGCATCATTATTTAACTGTGTGCTAATGCATAGTTATCTACTACATGAAAATACAGGTAGTAGATTAACTGTGCATTAGCTATTGTGCAGTAGCACATATGTAGATGCTGGAAGGAAGCAAGGGGGCCCGCTGCTGCCTGGCTAAACCCCATGTTGTGCGAGCTGTGCTGGGTGCAGGGGCAGCTGTCCCCCTGTCAAATAGGGATAGGGACCATCCTGATCCCTACCTGGCCAGGAGAGCTGCCCTAGCAGCCAGGACTGCTGCATGCCAACAAGGTGGGGATTGTGTTGGGACCCGATCCCCATGTGGCAGGGAGAGGCATCCCCACCTGGTGAATGTGGGGATTGGGAGGGTCCAGGAGAAGCATCCCCACCTGGTGGCGGTGCTGCCTGGCAGCCATGTGAGGATTGCGAGGGTCCCAATCCTCATGTATTTGTCAGCTTCTCTCAGCCAATTGGGGATCAGGACCATACTGATCTCCATGTGGCTGCCAGGCAGCATCCCCAGGTGGATGCCTCTCCTGGCTACATGGGGATTGGGTCTGATACCCATATGGCTGAGACAGCAGTACACTAGCCCCCTGTCCCTTGCCAGCTCCTGGGGGAGCCTGGAGCTCCCCCTATCTGCTACAACAGGGGAAAACAGGTCAAGGGGGCAGGAACATCCCTGGTCTCACCTGGTCTAGTTGGGAGCAAATTTGCTCCCAAGACAGAGCATGTGTAGACCCTATCCCTGGAAGCAATTTATTCCTCCTCTTTTAATGTGTAGTAACTTTTCTATGCACTAATAGCACATGTAGACTCACCCATTGGTTAACACTGAAGAGGAACTTCTTGGCTGCCTAATAGTAGATGGCAAAGTCATGGGCCTGTTCTCAGTGTAACACCAGAATATCCTCTACGTGAGACATCAGGGAGGAAGCACAGCATGATCCTTGTCAGATGTTTTGCAGGAGTACAAAGAAGTATTGGAGGGAGATGGGCACCTGGGGGGTAAGCTCAAATTACAAATAGACCTACAAGTACATCTTGTATGATTGCAAAAATGCAGAGTGCCATTAGACCTGGTACAGCTATTCAAAGAGGAATTAGTAAGCCTAACAAGAAAGGGCATTATTAAACCAGTAGAAATTAGCACTGACACATCTGCAGCTTCATAGTGCTAAGAAAACTATCTGATAAAGTGAGGATCTCTATAAATCCAAAACCTTTTAGCAGATCATTGAAAAGAAGCCATTATCCAGTGCCCGCTATTGAGGACATACTGCCTGAACTACTGAGGGCAGCAGTTTTGGGGACAGAACACTACTGTGATTCACAGTTTGTGATATAAAAAATGGGTTCTATCTAGTATATCAAGCTAGAGCCTTCGAGCCATTTGACAACCTTTGCAACACCCTTTAGAAGATACCACTGGGTAAGAATACCTATGGCCATCAGTCCTGCCCCAGAGGTGTTCCAGCATAAACTGAATCGGGTACTAGAAGAACTTTCAGGAATCAGGATCATAGTGGATGACATCTTGATTGTGGGGGACAGACAGAGCAAGAAAGAGGCTATCCAGGGCCATGATGCTAAGGTATAACTGCTCCTAAACAGGTGTATGGAGCAGAATGTTAACTTGAACTCTGACAAGCTGAAGCTGAGGAGATCTGAGGTCCCTACATTGGACACTTTCTGACCTTGGCAGGACTGTGGCCAGACCCTGTGAAATTGAGAGCCATTAAGGATATGCCCAGACCAAAAGATGTGAAGGGAGTCCAGCAATTTATAGCCATGGCTAACTACTTTTCCAGATTCTGTGTACACCTCTCAGAGTCTTGTGAATCTTTGAGGCAGGTAATGTACAAGGAGGCAACATGGGGCTGGGCAGAAGCTTGGGATTAGGCATTCAGAAAAACAAAGAAACTCCAAGTGAGACATCAGTCTTCAAGTATTAAAACCCAGCAGAGCAACTGCAGCTACAATGTGATGCCCCTAAAAGAGACCTGGGAGCAGCATTAATGCAGAACCAGAAACACAAACATATGCCAGCTGGACCCTGATAGATACAGAAAGAGAATATGCAGAGATAGAAACTTCTGGCTGTGCTTTTTGGAATGGAGAGATCCCAAAGCTGTTCTTTGAACAGATGGTGGATGTGCAGTTTGATCACAAGCCATTGGAAGGCATTATGAAGAAGCCACTCCTAGTATACCACACTGACTGCAACACACGTTTTGTGACTTCAGTGCTATGATGTGGGCATCAGGTGCTGTCCAGGGAAGTCATTGCTAGTAGCAGATGCTTTCAGCAGGGTCTGCCTTCTAAAGTATACCACCTCTGGAGCAGGAGACTGAATCTATCAGTGCACTACAACACCTCCCTATCTCCAAAGGGAGTCTCCTGGCAATACAAGAGAAAACAGAAGTGGATGAATGGGTACAGACTGTGATATGACTTGTACTCCAGAGGTGGCCAGACTGCAAAAAGCAAGTGCCCCAGGAAGTCATTCCTTACTGGCAAGTTATGGATGAGCTACATGAGATCTTGTTTGGAGGTGACAGAACAGTAATTCTTGCCACTTTGAGACAGGATATCATGAAAAGAATACATGCTTTGCACCTGGGAATAGAGGCATGCCTGCAGCAAACTTGGGAGTGTGTATAATGATGAGGTATACATTTCTAGATGATAGCACACATAGAGCAGTCTGACATGTGCAAAGAGGATGGAGACAGGCAACAGAAGGAGACACTGCAGTCTTAAGAGTTCCCAACATGACCTTGGGAAAAGGTTGATACAGACCTGTTTGTGTTCAGTGATTGAAACTCTAAGGTCACAGTAGATTATTACTCCAATAAGCCAATTACTCCACTAGATTTTGGGAGGTGGACTATTTATAGGAACAGTAATCAGGAAGCTGATGGAATCCTCTGCCAGGTATGGCATACCCAATACCATGTATTCAGACAATGGGCCACAGTATACAGCAGAAGAATTCAAAAGATTGAGCACAAAATGGGAATCTGAGCACAAGACTTCTCCCGGAGGGTACCCACAAAGCAATGGGAAGCCCAAATCAGCTGTCAAGACAGCCAAAAGACTCATGGAAAGGACAAAAAGGGCTGGATGTGATCTTTACGTGGCTTTGTTCAACCACTGGAATACCACCAACGTTGCAATACTACTAGAGATCATCCTTGAATCAAGGGATTGCTGATGGTGATTACAGCAATACTACCTCCTGGGGACATGATGGAGACCCAGCCCTGACACTGGTGGGACGAAGAACCAGGATGCCACTTCCCATAAAGGACAGGCTGTTGCAACTGGATGGAGGAAAAGCAGAAAATACACAGAGGCTGCTAAGAGAACATAAAGACAGACAAATATTACAATTGTTGTCAGTAATCCTTGATTTGAGTATGATTTCTACCACAGCTCATTGATAGGTCTTGAGATGACTTATGACTCTGATGATGGCTGAGCCACAGACCCATCAGCAGAAGTTGGAGGTTTTTTTCTCAGGGGAGGGTAGTCTGCAGGGCAAGATACTTTACCTTGAACCAGGCTGCCACTTGCTTCAGGTTGCAATGCCACTGGAGTCAGTTGGCAGCCAGCTTCTCCCAACTCTTGATGTTGACATCCGTTTTCCTGAGGTAGGCCTTCAACATGTCCTCATAGCATTTATTTTGGCCAACATGAGATCTCAGGCTGTTACTAAATTGGGAGGAGAGCACTTGTTTTTGGAGTTGAGAGTGAGGCATCTGCATACAATGTCTAGTCCAGTGAAGATAGTGCTTGAGGATCACTGACACAGTGCTGGTAACATTGGCTTCAGCAAGAATCTGGTATCTGTGTAGCGATCTTCCATTTTGATGTGGAGGATTTTCCAGAGCCACCGTTAGTGATACCTCTCCAGGCTTTTGAAACGGGTGATGATAGGTCACCCATATTTAACATCCATGGAGAGTGGGATGATGACTGCGTTGTAGACCTGGATCTTGTTGTCTTTCCAGAGATCATGACGAATAAAGACATGCCAAAGCAATTTCCCAAAGGAGTCACTTGCATACCAGATCCTGGGTTGGATCTCCTCATCAACACTCACTCTGAGAGGGGTGGCTAGTGAGGTATGGTAAATGCTCGGCTACCTCCAGGGTCTTTTCCTTGATGGTAATTTGGGCAGGGGGGTCACATTCATTGTCTGCAGCAGGCTGATAGAGCACTTTCTCTCAGTATCAAGAAGATTAGAGGCCCAAAGCTTGGTAGGCTTCTCCAAAGTGATCCAGTGCCATCTGGAGGTTTTCTTTGGTGTGTGCAAGGATGGTACAGTCGTCAGCATATTGAAGGTCAAGGATGGTTGTTTAGAGTACTTTGATCCTTGAGTGAAAGCATCCCACGTTGAAGAGTCCTGAATCTGTTTGTTATTCACTGTCACTTCCGGAAGGAAGGCAAAGAAAGTGGGGCCTGATTCTACTGTCAGTTATAGTGGTGTAAATCAGGAAGAACCTTACTGAGATCAATGAAATTACTCCTTATGTGGACATCAGGATTGTCCAGGGAAGTTACTGATAATAGCAGATACTTTGAGCAGGGCCTACCTTACAGAATACAACACCTACAGCTCCACGGAACAGGAGATCAAATAGATTAATGCTTTACAACACCTCCCTTTCTCTAAAGGGAGTCTCTTGGCAATACAAGAGAGAACAAAATTGGACTAAATGCACAGACCATGATCTACACTGGGAGAATTGAGTCTAGTGTATATATCCGGAGTCATCAGAAGGGCATCTTTCCTCCTTTCATTTCTTTGGAAGGAACAAGGAAGCACAGTTCTGTTGTCAGTGAATGTTCTCCAAACCATACTAAAGGTTTCTTCCTGTAATAACTACACGTGAATAATATTAGCATCTTAAGTCATCCTTGAAATGATTGTCTTTGTTTCATTTGTCTTTTGTCATATTTGAAGCACTTGTTTTGTCCCAAGAGGAACATGCAGGACTGGGTTGTCCATGGTGTTGCTCCTTTTGAAGTGTCTTTTCACCTGAGCAAAGTGGGTGTCAACCAGGATAGCATCACTTGTTATCCATTTTGTCCAAAATGGCTGAAAGGGCAAGGCCATGAACAATCAAACTCCTATCTGTTTTAGGGGGGCACATTTGTTTTATGATACTCATCCCATTCACAAGCAGCTTTGCTTTGTATTTTCATATAGATTGTGAGACAAAAGGTGTGGTATAAAGGCAGGTTGTGGTATATAATATCAGTAATAGGGGGCTTATCTGAGTTTGCACAAAGTACATTGCATGATAGGAAACAAATCCTGTTTTCAAGAGCTGACAAGATGCACTTTATATATCAAATACAGACCTTGGTAAGCAGAGTAAATGAGAAGGACTTGGCAGAGGGATGCACTGCTATCACTCATCACTCTGCAGCTTTGCTGGCTCAATACCAGTTAAGTGAACTAAGTCAAACAGAAGAATCCCACCAAAATGTCTGGAAGGGGCTTCTGACATTATTCTTTCACTGCTACCAAGTCTATTGGGGGGTGGAAAATTTCTTCAGCTCGGAAGAATGGCATAGTGTAATGTGATAACAACCTCAACAAAGGTTATCAGTGATATTATCAAATCTATTTGTTGGACAAAGAAGCTCACTGTACAGCTAATTAAAACTTGTTTCTTCCCTGCCTGTTCCTGTTTTGTGGCCACAATTCAGAACTGAGCAGCAAAGCATTGGAGTGGAAACTTGACTTGCAATATTTTAAGACAAGCTCTTTCCAAAACATCTTATTGAAAGATACCACAGTCTGTTTTACAGGCTGCATGAATGGCAGATCATGAAGTCATCTGCAGGCAACTTCTGTCTGCCTATAAGGTCAATTATAAGACAGAAAGGAAAAAAAAAAATCTATTCCTGTCCTTTAAATTTCCTCTGAGGTGGTCAGATTCCTGCAGTGGAAGCATTTAAACTTTCTCTCGTCTCCCCTTGATGTTATCCACATCTGGACCCCAGATCAGCCTCTGATGTTCTTTTCTTGACCTTGGGAGATTGTTTTTGTTAAATTCAAGATTTGTTTTTCTTTACTGCAACTTCCAAATGACTCGGTTACAGGTAAAGCCTTATACAGAGTGGGGCTTCTTCCATTAGCTGGGCTATATTCTCTATGAGTTAAACCTGTGCAGACTTAGGGAGGTGAATTGTGTTGTTCAGAGTAAGATGTGGGCTCTGCAGATTATTATCATTATGGCAGTGTGTAGAAGATTAGCCATGTCCTCCCAAAGCAAGCTGTTGTCTCTCACGTTGGACCAGATAGTCTCCTTGAACTCGCCCGCCACGACTTCGATGTAAAAAGGAAGGAACTAAAGATGAACACAGTTCTGTGAGACAAGGTTGATGTTAGCTTTGTGACTTACAAGGTTTGCTTCTCTTCACAGGGCTCCACCACCGCCATCCCCTGCCCTCCCCACACCAGATGTTATGAGTTTACTTGCATCAGTTCTCTGCTATGGGAGCTTCAGCCCTCGAGTTGTCTTGACCAGGACCTAGGTGCCTAACTCTTTGCTCCTGGTCGTTTGTCCTGTTCTTCCCTACACAGGTTGCAAGCCAACCATCCCACAGTTCATCCCAGCTCTTATCCTTCAGGGTTGGGTCATCTGAGGACAATGCCCCAAACTTACATAAATCTCTGTCTCTTCTCTCTTCCAGGTCCCTAGAATGCCTGCCCACACCCACCAGAATCACACCCACTGGCTGGGACACTGCAGCTGCCTCGTCTCCCTGTCTCCACAAGTAAATACGTCTTCAGGACTCTTCCCCGAGTCCCTTAGGTTGGGCTCTCACTGCTGCCATCACCCTACATTCTTCTGGGGTCCTCTTCATGCAACCTTTCTTCCTAGACCAATGCCAACTGCCTGGTCAGCATTCTTTTAATTCCCCATGCTGATCAGCTGTGTTTACTGTGGCAGCATCCCATTTGCTGCCTTCCTGGCCCTCACAGCTGATCAGGCTAATTACCCTCTGGGTCTTCTGCATGGTTCCTTCCCTGCCTGGGTTTGCCGTGCCTCCTCTCCCTGCCCAGGTTTGCTCCGGTAAGTTGTTCTTCTTCCTTTGGGGTTTTGTGGCAGGGCAGGCTTACTGCCCTGTCACGTAGTGCTAAGAGTCTTTTACTTTATTGTAATAAGCACTGTACACAGAGACAGCTTTTGCCTCAGTTGATTACAGCCTAAATGGGCAATACGGACATAGAATAGCAGGGGATGTGGAGGTACAAGGAAGTGAAATATTTTTTCCAAGGTCATGCAGCAGGTCAGTGGCCAAGCTGGGAATAGAATCCACAGGTGAAACTTTAGTCTCCGTACAAGTCCGTGGCAAAGCTCCCTTTGACTCCACCAGGACTGGGATTTTGTCCCATGCCTCATAAGTCTCGGGCCTTGCTTCACACATGTTCCAGTTTAAGTGCCCTGGCTCTGACCAAGGGTTTTTGGAGAAATACTGTGTATTTCCTCCTTCCTTATATAACACCTGCTTTGTTCATCTGCCA
Organism: Alligator mississippiensis; assembly: GCF_030867095.1. Taxonomy (NCBI): domain Eukaryota; kingdom Metazoa; phylum Chordata; order Crocodylia; family Alligatoridae; genus Alligator; species Alligator mississippiensis. Next base: position 216,977,661 of record NC_081824.1, on the reverse strand, counting down.
TGTGAGTGGACTGAATCCATTATTTCTATTGTATGCCATACTGTTATTTCTCAGATGTATTTTTTATGACCTTTGACAAATAATGTAGCACACATCTCTGGAGTTAATTGTGAAGCTAGAGACTGTTTCCTGTCCTCGTATTAATTTAGGGGATGGTATCTTCCTCCCATAGCAAATGAGCTACCCTGTCCAAAACTATAAGCACATTTACTGACTGTCCCTCTGTCCTGGGTTTTTTTGTTGCTAGTCAAAGCAATATCTGATAGTCTCCAGCAACTGAGTGTTTTCACAGGCATTACTGTTCACTGCTCCCTCTTTTCCCCAGCACCAAACAGCTTCAGTTCAAACAAGGCCGTGTCACATCTTTTGGTCTTCCGACAGCTTGTTTGTTTCCAATAGTTGCATGTTTTCTCAGAGGAAGTGATTAAGGCACAAGGCTGGAGCTCAGGAGTTTTCCTAGATTTCTTTTGAGGCCAAGAGACTGTAATAATCATGCGGTCTGACCTCTAACCTATCACAGGCCATGGAACCATGCCCACTGAGCTGGGATATATCTTTTAGAAAAATTTGATTAAAAGGCATCCATGGATGGAAAACTCACCATGTCCTTAGGTGACTTGTTCTAAGAATGAATTACCCTCACTATAAAGAACAGGCATCTTATTTCTAGTTTGAATTTGTCTAGCATTCAGCCATTGGTAGCTGGATGCCTTCTCTACAAATTAATGAGCCCTCTATTTTCAGACATCTTCTTTCCCTAAATATACTTATAAACAATGAATTAGATTAAATAGGTCTGCATTCAAGTCCACTGACAGAGATTTCTTGCATGGCTGTAGCCAAGTGACTTAATGTCTATGAGCCAAAGCTTCCCATCTGACAAAATAAAGTGAAGGGTGGGTGTGTCTACACAAAACACTGTATTGCATAGTACATTAGTCTTCTGAGCAGTAAAGAGTCACCATCTACACGTGCTCACGTGTACTGTTCGGTAAATTAGTTTAGTGTGCCGTTATCTGCTACCTATAAATACAGGTAGTAAACTGCACAGTAGATAGTGCACAATAAAACCCATGTAGATGCTGGCCAGCAGGGGGCCAGAGAGGACAGGGAGCTCTCTGTCCAGGGTCCTGGCACTGCTTGGCTCCCCAGCTCCCACTGGGAGCTGATCAGGGCCAGAACTAGGAAGCTCTTTGCCCCCTGTCTCTGCTCCCTACGTGGAGGTGGATGCTATGGGGAGTGAGCGGGGGCTGGGAATCCTGTGCCAAGCAGGGCAGCTGCTGGTGAGATCCATGCCTCCCCACCTGGCAGGAGGCTTGTCTGCACCTGCCCCAGACCCCAAACAGCTCCCAGCAAACCCCTGCCCAGTTGGGGACTTGCTGGCAGCTGAGTGCCTGAATGTGCACGGGGCCAGGAGAGCTCTTCCTGCTGTAGGGGCAGCTTTCTCCTGGCCCCATGCATATCAGGTGCCCTCCCAATGTGCACAGGGCCAGGAGACATCTCCTGCTGAAGCTGCAGAGCTCTCCTGGCCCTGTGCCCACTGGGACCACCATGTGCCCCTGGCCGGCCCCCAGACTAGCATGGGGACGGGGAGCATGGAGCTCCCTCTGGCTGCTGCAGGGGGCAGAGACGGGTGGGAGCAGTTCTGTACCAGGCTGTTCCCATTGGGAGCAAATCTGCTCCCCTATAGACTTACTGTGTAGCATTTTTACTGCTCAGTAAGCCTACTTCAAATCAATAACACATGTAGACATGCTCGGTATTTCCTCCTTCTTCTACTTTTGTCTATCTTGTAAGCTATTAGGGGAAGGGACTTCCTTATGCTATATTTTCATGTGTTGTCTATTATGTAAGGTCCTGAACATGGCTGGAGCCTTTAGATGGCTACCATGATACAAATAATGAAATTGCAATGACTGGATAGGAACTAGTTTAATAATTGATATGTTTTCCTCAAGCTTTCAGTCTTATTCAGATGAAATAGCACATTCCTACAGTGCAACTAAACTCAAATGAAAAAAATCACAATGTAAATCATATCTGTGTGAATAATTTAATTTCTAGGGAATGTATTAGGGAAACCCTTTCAGATAAGTTTCCAAATTTGTAGTAGTAATGACCTGAAAGGAAGAGATTTTTTGCCATAAAGTAAATTATGCATTAGAGGAACCTTTTAATATTCTTATTGAACACCTAATATTGATGTGTTAATTGATTGACAGAACTAACAGTATAATAATATGTGCATCAATTAAAAACATAATTAAAAGGTATTATGCATAAACCATAGAAGAGCATTCTATGCAAGCCCTAGGACTTATAATAATATTTCTTATGTCTTCGCTTTTCATTTCCTTGTGTCTCCAGCCTGTGCTGACTAACACTTTTTAAAGAAAAAAAGAAACTTTTCTATCTAGAATAAGATTTCACTAACAGAGCCATTTGCCTCTAAGGCAGCGTGCATGGGGTGGCATCTTCAGCTACCTTTTCTTAAATATAGCTGCTAAAGGTTGGCCGGTGATGTAGGTAGAGAAAAATGGGATTTAGCTATGGAAAGTGTGATTAGCCTGAAGGATACAAGCAAAACACTGTTCAGTCAGAATTGAAAAGGGATGAGAAGAGCTATATTGGCCCACCATAGCTGAATTTTCATGAATGTCAGCACCTCACAGTTCTGATTGAGAGCAATGTTTTGGTTGCCACTGGCTGTCATGCTGGTCACATTTTTTATATTAAGAGCTGAATATAGCCTGCTCCTACTGAAACCTGTGGCTGCACTGCACCCAAGAGCAGCTGAGGATAGCTAGCAGAAGCGATGTGGTCTCAGCTCTTTTCTTGACTACCTCAGAGCATAAGTGGTAAACATACATTTTACTGCAATTGGCATTCTCAACTGGTAAAGCTGCACCTTGAAAACTCTTGAAAATGCACACCTAAGGTGCTATTTGGGAACCTGGCCCTAAGCTGTCATAGAGGGCTTCATGCCCTTCTCCCCTGCTCTCCCCTGACTGTCACAGCAGGTCAGCAAAAGTGCTAGGAAGAAATCTCTTCTTTCTAAGACTCCTGAGCATCTCATTACTCTTGAGGCTATTGCATGCTCTCACCCAGCAGCACTTCCTGAGGGGGCGGCTGGTAGATCTGTGTGATGGTCAGCGGATTGGCCAACACTAAGAATTCAGACACAGGCCTCCAGAGGCTAACAGAAGCAATCTGTACAGTTTGAGGTAAACAATCAGGCTCTCAGCCTGACAGCTGTAATGGGCCCATATATTCTATGCACCAGGCACAGAGGAGCAGGTTATATAAAGTGCAGATTCTTGATGGAGGGTTGGCCCATAAAACGCAGACTTCTAAATGTGCCCAGCATGTGATTCTGGAATCTTTTGGACTTGTAGAGGGTTAGGATTTGGCCATTAGAATCTTCACTCTAAATCTGGAACTGTATAATCATAGAGACTACGGCCTGTAAGCTGCATTGTGATGCTTTTGCTCACCCACAAGGACTCCTTGTCTCTGTGGAAATGTCATTAAAACTGGCTGAGGAAGTTATTAGCTGTAGTGAATGGTGACATTAGAACCAGGCCTAGATGACCACATCCTAATGTCCTGGGCACGGTTCTTTTATATGCTTTCTGTGGGACACTACATGATATGTTACCTTGAAGCATTTTGTTCAGTAAGAAATGCAAATGCCTTTCCTTTCCCACCATAACCAATGGCATCCCCAAACTAGCAGCACGGTATAATTTGTGTAACAAATCTCTCATTTCAGCTTTCTGTAGTATTGTAGCTTGTTTGCTCTTTGCTTTCCTTATCTCATGCTTTTAAGGTATATCTTTTAGTAAATAATGTACTTGCCATACCAGCCCCTGGCCTGCCACAAGCACTTAAAAATGTTAGGGAAATGCTTGTTGCAAAGGTCTGTCAGTGTTGTCCGTTGCTTGATGCGCTTAAGAAACACTGTACGCTGCTGGAAGTGCTTCCTTTCAGATCTAATTATGGGGTTACATATATGTGGGAATGGCTGTTCTCCTGCATTACTGTTCCTATGGTGACAGGGTTCGATTTTGCTCTAGTATCTGAAGGGGGAGCATAGGTCCATCTCAGTCCCATCCTGTGTTCTTTGCACTAAGAAATGTTCCATTATGAGATGTGAGTAAGAAGCAATGAGACTGCTTTTACAGTAGGGTTATGTCTGGGATGCATTTGTCTCTAGATATTGTCCAGTACCTTTTCTTCCCCAGCAATATTGTGAATCATAGACTTGCTGGATGGAGTTCAAATTGAACAAAATAGTGGTGAGTTGAAGATAATAACGTCTCCATCAATTTGTTTATGCATTAAGGGCCTCAGCTGGTGTAAGGCAGCCTGGCTCCAAATGGATATATCTCCAGTGAAATAACTGTACTAGCCAAGGATCTGGCCCTATTTATTTCTTATTTTGTTGCTATAGCTTGTATTCTAAAAGAGTGCTGTTCTATTCTGCACATTCTGATATTCCCCAAGCTTGCTTACTGGAGATCATGCTAACATTTATAGTATCTAGTCTAGAGGTTTCTCTGTAGATTGTCAGCTGTGCCCAAGAACTAAGTGTGGATCGAGAGGAGCTGTGCAAAGATACCACATCTTTTCTTCTTGAGTGTGGTTTCTTGCTTGGTTGGACCCAAGCATAGAATAGGGCAGCTTCGGAGCTGCTCTGAACAGTACTGGTGCCATTTCAGCAGCCAGGGATCACCAAGAAATCAGGATACTCCACTGATTCCCCTTATTCTAGGTGGGAAAGGGCACAAAGATGCATGGGAAACTTTCACTGATTGGATCTGTTTCATTAGCACAGATTTTGATTATGAGAGAGTGGTCTGTAATGTACTGACTTTCTGTGGCCTTTGTTACTGAACCCGAAATGCAAGGGCTGTGGCCACAGCAACTTAACTCAGACGTCAGACTCATAATGCCCTTTGAATCACCATCTCCAAACAAGCACTGTGCGCCATAGGTGTGGTTGTTCCTTTGATTTCCTCCCAGAAATTCAAGTGAGTTCATATTTGAGTAATCCTTGGCTCCCTTCATGTACTGCTGCTTATGACCTCAGTTTTGGGTAACATCCAAACCCAGTTGCACATGGCTTGACATGGCTTCAGGGAACAACTGAGCTTGTGATTTTTCTTCTGACAATCAAGTTGAAATCTTTCGGAATTTCAGGGCTGTCTATTTAAGACACTCCTATACCTCTGATTTGACTAGGCCCAGGTGCTGACTCTGTCCTAATTCCAAATGAATTCAGATCCAAACCATATCTTTCCACTGATTTCCAAATTCTGATCAACTCAAAGAAACATCTTGAAGGAAATACATACAAACCTCAGCCTTTAACTTAGTATGGTAACATTGCAAGAAATATCAGCAAGGGAAGTGAACTTCAAAAGTAAGGCCACAACCTTGTCCTCCTTTGTCTTGGTGTTTGCCTGGATCTCAGGCTGGATGTGATGTTACTTAACATATATGCTGCAGTGTTTAGTCACAGTCAGACAAATTAAGAGTGGAATTTCCTTTCATTTATCATGCTGTGTTGTAGCCATTAATACTGCTTAGTGGATGTACAAAATATGGCACTATTCCCATGGCCCAGTTTTACAAGTTCACTGGAATTAAGCTTGGGAAATTTTTCTGGCCAAAACCCAAAGCTAAAGCTAGAATCCCTTCAAGGAGCACAAGAACAAACAGAAATGGGATAACCTCTTGTCTGAAGCTTGCATTTCAAGCCCATGTGATCCTGTGCTCATTCTTGCACACCTCCTTCAAACCTGCTCTGCAACCATCCATATGAACCACAGACCATTCACCATTTGAAATGCATCCTACTTGTGATTTGCTGATGCCAGTCTTCTACAATAAATAAATAAATAAATAAAATAGCAGTGTAGGGAAAACAGTTCACATGGGGAGCATCTTTGCTGCTGTCTTACATGCTGTGATGGCTGTATGTGTTGTAGGGCTTGCTACCACTGCCCTGAGCTTGTCTGCCTACAAGAAGCGACAGGGTGGACCTCGGCTTTGGATCACCTGGTCTACCAGGAAGCTGGTCTTATGTTTTCTTTCCTGCCACAACTTTGATGAAATATATTCCCAGGAGGCATGGCCCATGGTGATCCTGCTTGGTCTCGATCCCTGTTTCTTCTGTGGGGCTCCAAACCTCCCCTTTACCCCAGCGTAACCTTTCCAGATGGTACTCAAAAAATTTTTCTGCAGCCAGGTTGCAGTGCTGCCTGTTGTGGTATTGTTTGGCCCTCTACCCCCAGGGTGACCTTTAGTCTCGATTTGGGACACCCTTCTAGGGGTGGTCTTGGCCTGTGCTCAAATCTCAAAAGAAAAGGCAAAAAAACCCAAGAAAAACCCCGGCTGCTCTCTGTCTCCTTGTCAGGCTCAGTCCATGCTCCCTTTTACCCGGGATCAGGTTCTCAAAATCCCAATCACAACAATCAAGAAAATCCCTTAGTCCAGTCTTTTGTTATGCTGTGGCCTGCCCTGCACCCCCATGAATGTTCACAGTCTCCTTGGGGTCTTCCCCCATGTGCAGGGAGGCTCTACCTGTAACTGTAGTTCCCTTCAGACCCTCCTCCAGATCCTCTGTTGAAAACTCTGCTCCGGAGATTATCACAGGTCTTGTGGACTCCCTCGCTATGGATCCTCAGCTGCAGCTCTGTTTCAGAGATTACCACCAGCTGCCAGTGTGCAGGCCTCTGACTGCCTCCTGCTCAGGGTCACTGGCACAGCATTCCTCAGGCACTTTCCACAGCCCTTGCCTGCCGGGGCGCTCAGTAGCTCCTCTTTCCCTGTGGCCTCCAGGGAACTGACCCCTCTCTGCCCCTCTCCGAGGCCAAAAAGACCTCTGGGCAGCCTCCTTCCTTCAAGCCTGAGCGAGATGCTGCTCCGGAAGTGGGGTGGGTATTTTCCTTCTCTTCCGGTCTCCAGCTGCAGCCCTGCTGGGTCTCCATGCTGTGAATTTTGTCTCACTTCTTCATACATGCCATCTATATACTAGGCAAAACAGGCTCCTTCTAGTCGCTTCTATATGTACTACAGACATGGAAACTTAGAGCTTTGGCAGCATGGAAGTTAGACTAGAGGGTTTATAATAAAGCAATGAAGGTTTCCTGTGAAGTTAAGCTGCAATATTTTTAAAACTACTCCCCCCAGTTCTGTGGAAAGGGGAGTCTGGTGATGGCATCATTAGCAAAGAGAACCACAGGCTCGTCTGTGTAATGGCCATGTTTTGACTGACACTAAAGGAGACTGATCATTTCTAGAATGAAAAGGATGAGCTCTTACAGCTTGAGCTAAAGAGCCAGTATGTTGCCAGTGGCAGACATCAGTCACTTGTATCCTCTGGGGACTGGTCATGTTTACACCAGGAATAGAAGGTGAATTGAGGAGAGTCAGTGTGACTTGTGTTTTATCCAAGGCTATGCAACTTGGGTGCTAAGGGTGAGCACCCAAATCTGTGTTTGGGTCACTGAGATAAATAGTCTGACTTCCTGAGCAGCCAGAGGTTCTACTGACTTCAGGAGCAGAAGTAGAGTGGTCAGACCTTTGAAAATCAAGGGTAGAAATCTGGAGCCGTCAACATCAATGGGAGGTTGCCATTGAATGCAATAGGTCCAGGATGCTGTAAGAGACCCCAGCTCTCTTATGAAGATGCCTAAATGTGCTCTTAAATGCTTAATTTTAGGCATCTCATCCTCCTCATATCAACTGCCCACACGTATGGCATTGATATGAGTAGAGCTGCTTAGGAAGTGATTTCTTCTGTGAAAAATATGGGTGAAACAGCGTTTTTTCTTGTCATAGAATTTTTTCAGGTTTGCTTTAACAAACCAAAAAACTGAGATTATTTTTGAGGTACCCCAGAACTGAAGCACTTTTTATGCAAAGGAAAACTTATTTCAATTAAATGTGTTTTTCACAAAAAATCCTTTGTAATAGGAAATTATTGTGCCACTTTAGTTGCGAAGATTAATTAATAAGCAAATAAAAATATAGAGTGCCATGAAAGTGCTAAAAAGAATAATTCTGGGGTGGGGGAGTGTTTCAAATGCACTTAAGGGATTTAGGAGCAAGTGCTTCACTGGAACTTGCAATGTTTGTTAATCCTTTAGCCTTTTCTGAAATCAGGGATTTGGATTTTGATTCATGGGAGCTTAGCATATTGCAGGTACCTGTTGAAAGGTAATGACAGAGGAGCTTTAGGTGAAAACTGTACTGCCTTCCTATGCCCTTTAAAGGGAAAGCCAGTGGGTAGTATTTCGGGTTTTTTGGCTATAAAATTAATAGTACCAAGACATAGGAACTAAAGAACATAAAAGCAGATAAAAAGAACCAGTTATTTAAAAAGAGAAACCTGGAGTGTGAGAAGAAAAATCAGAAGGGTAAGTGAAGTCATATTTAGCAGAAGTGGATGACCCCAATAGGTGAGTTGAAAAAACATTTCCTTAGAAACTCTTATTACAGGAAAACACGATTCTTGATCTTTCATAACACTTCTTGATGCCAGCAGGCTCCTGCCATTTGTAGCCTTCCTGCTATTTTTCATATGAATTCAAAGCCAGTTCTTCACAAATGAGACAGTAAACGCTTTTGCTGCAGAGAAGGCGAGTCCTAAATATAGCTTTAAAATCACAATATTACAAAGAAGCAACCATTGTGATGACCTGCCTTTAGGTACTCTGCTCCCTATTATAGATGCAGAAAACTGAAACCCCTTAACTTTTGGACTCTAAGGGTGTGTCTACGTGTGCCAATTTAAGGCGCATTAAGGGCACATGTCTACAAATGCACACCCTTAATGTGCCTTAAAAATGGCAATTTTAGTCTCTTCATACCTAAATTTGATACCTACTTTTGCAGGTATCAAATTTAGGCGTGAATAATTAAAGCACATTAACACACACGTGGATGCATTAAGGCACACTGTGTATGGATTGACTTGGGGCTAATTTTTATTCCGTGTCAGTCTGCTCATACGACGTTAATGTGCTTTAACGTGACCTAAATGTTAAGTAGCCATAAGACAGCAGCCTATATGGAATACTCAGTCCTGAATTTACATTCTTAAGTCATGTCATTAAAGAAATACTTTCAGAAAGATTTCTTTTCTCAATATTAACGTACAAGGAAAGCAGTCTTGTAAGACTCTTGCTTTGGGCAAATAAGTTTTCTCTTTTTTTTCTGTGATGGGTGGGTATCATTAATATTTTCAATATCATTATTCTGATGATAAAGGCCAGGCAGATTTTTATGCCTAATCTGGTTCATTTCCAAGACTATTTTGCAAGGCTGAACAAGAGTAATTATAGGCTTTTAAAAACTCCTTTCAGGTTAGACTTTGGAACAGTGTCAGCCCTAATGGTAGCACTACAAGGAGGGGATCTGTGTTTGGAAATGATCCCAGGACTCCCATGCCTCAGGCTGATGGAGATTAGACCTGATATTAAGGTGCCATGGATAGTCTCTGGGGCAGCATATGTTTCACTTTCATATAAAATATTATTTTTTTAGTACAATGTTACAGGTGTAAGAACTATACACCCTTAATTCTACCAGAGCAAAAGTGGTAAAAATTTGAAATAGGCTGTCCCTAGCAGCCACACTCTAGCATGCTGGAAAGGGGTGCTCGAGAGTGGCTGCAGTTGGACATCCAGAGTGATGGATGTATGTTCACTGATGTATGTATGTTGTGAGTTTGCAGTCTGCATGTAGGAGCTGGGAGGCTGTATGTGAGCTCACAGCTCTCTTGGTTGGGGCACACCATCTCTGTAGCATACAAATGCCCTTAACAGCCAGTTTAGATTAGTATTAGTTCACTCCCAGTTAAACTCCGAACTGCCCAAACATAGGACGTTTGGGCCCGAGTTGTGTAAGCCCCATAAGTAAATTATGCTATTGTACCATGGCCTGTGCCTGGGATGACAGCTTTTGAAATGAGAAGATAATTTTTTCCCTGGAGTCCAGAACTTCCTGACTACTCAGAAGTTCACAGCACTATTTTCCCAAGGTACTGAGTGGCCTTACTCCTGTGGGAATGGAATGCAGGCAGTGCTCCCAAGACAAGCCTTTAAGATCTTCTCAGTTCCAAGGATAATTTATTTGCTGATCACCTGAAGTCTGGAGTCAGGGACAAGGGAAACTAGGGGTTGGTCTATTCTTAAAAGTGTTGCTACTTCAATTATATTATTGTACTTAAAATTGCACAATACATCTCCCCCCGCCCCATGGATGTAATTATATTAGTATAAAAATTATGATAAAGCTGATTCTGGTTTGGGAACTTAGCTAAGATTTATTTATGTAAGGCACTTTATTGGACTGTATCTAGGTCAGTACTATGGCTTTTACTGGCCTAATTACTATATCATCTTGCATAAAATCTGCACATTTCCCCCCCAAACCAGATGGGGGGAATTATGGGTGCAAATTATACATGAGAAATATGGATCCCCAGGGGTCCAGAGATTTGGTGGAAAGGGAATCGTGGCAGTGTTAGTTGCTGTGGCTCCCAGAGACAGTCTGGGAGCCGCAGCAATTAACTCTGCCATAGCTCTCTTGCTGGCTGGTTCACATGACACCGTGCATCACATCAGTCCCCACCATGTGGCCCCAGACCCAGAGACTCTGGACTTCAAGCACTTACCCATACTCCAAGGTAATATCTTGTTTTCCTTCTTGGAACCTTCCAAAAACAGGGTGTGTCTTCTATTCAGAGACATGCTATATGTGAGAAAATGTGGTATACTGCCAAAAAAATGACCCTGGTAACCAAAATAATTATGCCAATCTTGGTGGGAATATCCTTATTCACAGTACCCATGGCTCCATTCCTGAAGAGTTGCAATGTAGCTAAATGCAATTGGGAGTAGGAATGCAGCACATGTAGACATATTCAAGTTAAGTTTAATTTAGCCAGCATGGGTACAATTTACAGTGGAGCTGGGGCACTATGAGCTCCAGTGCAGGCTGTACAATCCCACCTCATGCCCTGGCATATTTACTTGCTAGCAGAGTCCATACTGCCTTGGCTTCACTGCTATTGATAGCAACTATTTTTGTGTAAGTGGTAACCATACCTATGACCCCACTTTAGATACAGCCTTAATTAAGTGTTTATGCAGTATAAATAATATCATTAAAGTCAAGAATACTACTTGTAGGATGAAATCTTGGCATTATGGTAATCAATATTACATCTCCCTTTGGTGTCAATGAATGAGGCCAAGATTTTACTCAGAGAGGGAAACATTAAGCGTGTGTTGAAATCTTTGCCATTTTAGGACCTCATATGACAATTTTTGAGAAAACATTATTTACTTTTCTCTAGAAATAAATTATTAAGGATGCATGGTATACTTACTTTCACTTGCTAACTGTGTTGCTTTGCATATTTTTACAAGCTTATATTAGATCTAGTTGATATTTTTTTAAACTTTGGAATTTCAAATTGAGGTCTAAACCAGGAAAAATATTGATTAAAATTTTCATGAATTCTTCCTTGTTTTAACAAATATGAAATGTCATATTATAAAAAGGGAGGCTTTTTGTGTAAGTTTGTATCCCTTTTTCTGTCAGCTTTCATATATTTTATTACAGACATTTGTTTACAGTGGCAGACTGCTTCCTGGTTGTTGATTCCAAACTTTTCAGCTGCCAAAATATAAAGTAAAGAGAATACATCTACATTGGACATCTTTCAAGTTTCTATTATGCCCTATTTGGGGTTTTTTTTAAACAGTCATCTCTATTTTTGTACTTTGGAGTACTGCTTGGATTGTGCAGGCACTAAAGCACATGTGTGCTTTGTGAGGGAATGACATTTCTTCCTAATTATTGTGGTCTGGAGCTGTTGAAACTTTTTGTTTGATTTTTTTTTTTTTTTTTAATGAAAGATGGCTGCTCACAGGAAGAAACATTTTGATTTCTTTTGAAATTTTCAGAATCCAAAAGCAACAAATGAAAAATGTCTCAGTTCTCTTTTTTTTCATTTAAAAACAAATTCCTACAGAATACTTAGAAAAACATTTACGTTCCATTTCTTTTATATTTTTTTCATAGAAAATACTTATAATTTTTTCTACCAGCTTTAGCCAGTTTATTAATGTTCCATTTTTTAAATAAACGTACCTGAATGGAAAGATAACAAAGTTCACATATGCTTTTAAACGGCTAGATCGCAAACATTTTTCTAATGTAGATGAGCAGTTAGTCAACTAAACCGGGGGTTGGCAACCATTTAGGAGTATCTAGCTGAATTAATAAAGGTTAATCTGAACATAGGTCTTTGCTTCAGATCCAGCTACTGCTGCTCCTACCCCCACCTCACCACACTGCCATTGACTTGCCACCTATGTCTCAGCTTCACACACCATGTGCAATTGCTTGACAAGCCAGATCTGGCCCACAGGCCCTAGGTTGCCAACTTCTGATCTAAGAAGTTCTAATGCTGCTAGGTTTTCTTGAATGACTACTATAAAGCATACATGGGTACAAAGGACTGGAAGGGACCTCCTGACTCCTGGCACCTGGTCGTCTCATGGTGCTACAGGCAACCATGTCATATCATTCTGTTCAGAATGTGACCCAGAGCAGATTAGCACCTGAGTCAGGTATACCCAAAGAAGCACATACCTGGAATACTGGAAGCTGTCAGGAGAGGGGGCAGGGGATAAATCAGACTGGATTAGTCCTGTGTAAATACTTTCCCTCTTAGCATCTGTTCTGACACTGAGACACAGGAGACTAGGCTTGATGGGCATGTGGTCTGACCTGGTATGGCACTTATGTCCCAGTATTTAGCAGGAAAGGCAGTTTTCATATTTATATTTGCACAACTTATTTCTCCAAAATAGCTAGGGATTAGGGACAGTATAGGGTTTATGTAATGAGCCAAAGTAGATAGAAAGAAAATAGACATAAATGCTTGGGAGTTACAGTACATGTAGTTACAGGATGAGGTACACATTTGCTTAGGATGAGGCTATGGACTGAATGGCACTGCTGGACTATAACTGAATCTGATTATAGTAAGAAGAAACATGCTTTGGAAATTGTCCTGTTTATCCAGAAAGGGCAAAGGCTTATCTACATTGTAAATGTCTTTGTGGGAGTGTAGCAAGGCACTGTTGGTGCCTGCCACTTTAAGGGCTGAGACAAGTAGCCAGCAGGCGCTTGATTGCTGTGGCCATTTTAGATCTCTGGCCGTCTATATAAACAGAGCAGTTTGCTGCTGGCAGGCTAGGCAGAAACATTGCCTAGCTGCAAGGCTGTATGCAACATCCTGGAGGTAAGGGCAGGAACTTAAGGGGTTGGTTTGGAGGCTCCTGGTTCTGGGAATGACCTAAAATTGCACCCTGCCAGGAGTGGGTGGCCTGGTGGGGCTCCCAGTGGTGCAGGAGCCCCCAGGAAATACCAGGCCAGTTACCACCCTGGTGAAAGGTAGGTTGGGGCACCTTAACCCCTACCCCCCACAATACTGTGGGTATGGGGGTGGGGGGGCAGGCATGGCTATGGCCATCTGAGTCCAAGGAGAGTGTAAGACCCAGATGAGACCAGGCACAGCTACAACCACCTGAGCCCCCACTGGGGAGGGAAGCCCTATGGTCCCAGTGAGGGGGCAGAGATGAGCCCCAGTGAGGGGGTGGGTGTGAAGCCACAGTGAGGGGGATGGCCCCAGTGAGGGGGTTGGTGTGGGGTCCCAGTGAGGGGGAAACCAGATGGCTGGGAGCCCAGTATATGTGTGTACGAGTGTATAGAGTTGCCTGGTGAGGGGCATGAGGTGGAATTAGCCCACAGTTCGGCACAAGGCTGGACCATGCAGAGTAGGGGAACTCGCAGGAACTGAAGGGGCTGCATGGTGAGGCCAGTTTGTGAGTAGTGAAGCCTGATGGGCCAGAGGGGTCACTCAAGGAGGAGCAGGGTGGTGGAGTGTGGCCCAGTAATGGGCAGTATGCCAGAGGCCCCGGTGAGAGAGGGGCAGAGTTGAAGAGGCCTCCTGTGAGAGGGGAGGTGGTATGAGTGTGTGTGGAGCCCAACTTTGGACTCAGTTTGTTCCGGTCTCAGGCCAGGAGTAATATTAACCTCGATGCCATCTACGAGGCTTGGGCTGCAGTGCAGGGGAGTAATGGAGCTGCAGATAGAGCCCCGCTGGCATCGGGGCAAGAATGGGCAGCCTCCCGCCTAATTAACACCATGATTATATATCATCAAGGCATAGCAGGTGAGGAGGTGGGTGGTTGGCCCAGAAACAGGTGGGTGGGCCAATGACAAACCAGCTTCTAGAAAGCCCCCTGTTACAGGGAGAAATGGAAACCCATCCTGAATTTAAGTAAAATATTAAAAGTTTCTAAATAAAAGAGCCTCATCCAGAAACCTAATATATGGTCAAATTCAGTGTGACTTTAAATCCCTCAGCAGCAGGAGTCCACCCCAGTTAGTTGTTCTAGCTATATGTGCTAATGTCAGCTAACAGGATTATAGAGAACTAGCCAGAGCAGTGATTAGACAGAGGAATTTTAATCCCACATTCAAGTCTTTTGATAGTAAGGACACAATATGCCTACATTAAAAATGTGTATTTTTATCTTATTACTGACTCTAGCCTTAGGAAGGCCTTGTGTACTATACATCTAAAGCCTTAGAAAGTGGCAAAAGACTGAGGTGAGAAACAAAAGTGTGACAGGCTCGTGGCCACAGAAGTGGCTGTGATGCCCCCTGGTGGCCTTGCAGCTCCTGCCTGGCTCGGACACTAATGTTGCTTTCCCTAGATTGCTCTCCTGCCACGCCTTGTTTTTAATATTAAAGGTTGATTAAAGCCTTAGAGTGAGCCCTAATCTTAATAATTTCCCATTGTGTCTCTCGTGAGCCCCCACTAGCCTCATTCTAGCCCTTAGGCCTCATAGGTCCCTTTCAGCCTAACTAGGCCCCTGTAGGGCACCTGTAGCCTTAAGTGTAAATTGCACGGCTCCTTTTCCTCCCCTTCACCATGCCCCACACTTCACAAATGTTCTCTCTCTTTGTTGTTAACTATTTATACACTCATCCTGCTTGGACCCTTGGACCCCCTGGTCCTACATGCAGCCCCTGCTCCGGGCTCCCACACCTGCCACTCTGGGCTCATGGGCCCTCTGGCCTGGCTCAGCCTTCCCCTGGGCATATGGATCCTCTGGTCCAGGTCTTAGCCTTTTCCTGAGCCCAGACCCCTTACTGGGCCCTACTCTCAGTCTGAGGGCTCCTGGGTCATCAATTCTCTAAACAGGCCTTGAGCCTATCACTGCAGAGCTCAAGGCTAAACTACCAGCTCAACTTAAATAAACAAGAAGCATCACAGCCCTCTCACTGATACCTCAAACCCACTAGGGGTTTAACATAAAGCAAATGCCACTTTGTGTAAAACCCCGTCTTTCTCTGCCCAGGGAACTTGCTACTGTTCCTAGGCCTGCAGTGTTGTTTAGCTAAATCCAGGTCACTGCAAGAGCCCTGTAGCCATGAGCTCCTCACTTCATGGTTGCTGGGGAGAGACTAACTGACCAATGTAGGCTCTGGGCTTATATAGCTCCAGCCTGAGCCCTCTTCCAGTCAGGTGAGTCCCTCATTAGCTCCCCTCTGCCACCTGTAAGCTGCTTGCTCTGTCAAAGGAGCAAATGCATCCCAGTGCCCTGCTACAAGAATCACTTCTGTATTCCTTGCTTAGATTATTGACCTGGTGTGTGACCTTGGATAAGTCACATGTTCTCTCTGAAGGGACTATATGTTGTTTTACCTTCCAAAGGGACTTGAACTCCTGCCTTTTATGTTTGTGTGGGTACACACCTCTCCAGGGCTACTACAGTATAACCTCATAAATCTGGATATAAAAAATCCAGGATTATCAAAAATCTGGCACTTCCCCTTGCTGCTCCGGGACTGGTTGGCACTCTCTCCCACCCTCCTGGACACAGATGGGGAAGTTTGAATGTGGCAGCTGCCACTGCCATTTGCCACTCTGCTCTGCCGTTCCACATGCAGCCATTGCTCCAGGACTGGCAGCCACTACCCCATGCCCCACACTCCGCAACTGGCTGGTTTAAAAAAATTGAGCATTTTCAAATTTCCAGCAGGTGCTCAGTCCCAAGCATACCGTATTTATGAGGTTATACTGTATCATCTTGCTTTGGCTTCAAGTAAGTTTCATCTAGATAACTCAGTTTAGGTGCAGATAATAGTGCCTTTAATGCCCACCCAGGGACACAGCACTTTTTCTGTAAAGTATTTTCAAGGAATCCCTAGTGCTGTATGGATATTAAGCTTCAAATGCCTATAAGTAAGTGACTCATGGATAGGAATCACATTGGTTATTATCACCCTCCAATCACCTTTGCAGTGGGACATAAAATGGCTGTTTAAGAGCACAGGGAGAAACTACAGAATAGTTTAGAACAAGATTTGGCAACATTTTGCAGCAGGGAGCAAGTTTAATGGAACTTAGTTCTGAGCATGACTTGCTTCCAACACAGCCTGCACCACTGCCACTGCCAGAAGCACAGCCACGGTCATGCAGCTGAAGCTACCAGTTCCCTCCGCAGTGCAGCTGCTGCCACTTTCCCCTGCTGCCTGGGCAAAGCTCCCTTCTGCAGAAATTTTGCTGAAAGTCCATACAACCAAAATGTCACAGAAGTTCCCTGGCTGTGCAGACCAGATAAAATGACTATTCTGTGGCCTATAGGTTGCTGACCTCTGGCTTAAAACAGACTATTAAAAAGCAAGCAGACAGTAAGCGCCTGTACTAAACTTTTGCTAAGATACACTGGTTTAATGAAAAGTACCATTGGGTCTTGATGGATTGCTTATGTCACAATCTTGGTCAAACATCTCATGTAAAAGATGGAAGCTACTGCATCTGTAGTGAGCATGCTAAGTGATGCACTGGCCCAGGACCATTGGCCCAGGATTATTTTGGGTTCAATAAACACAGGTATCCATGAATCAGCAGAATTAAACAACAACATTTAATTCTGGATCAGTAGGCAACATCTGCAGACCCTTTGTCTCTGGATACAGGGAATAATAGTCTAGAACTATTAAATAAGTCTTTGAATTCCACATAAATAAATCATTGCTGACCTTTTCATATGCCCTGGATGGAACTGGAAGAAGCTGTAATCGCTCAGCCTGCCGACGTGTCTGAAACTTTAAGCAGGTGTAACAGTTTTTTACTATGTTTGCAATGTCATTATTGATCCTTGGCCAGTACATCACTTAGCATGCTCACTTTTTATATTTCTCTGTTCCTACATGGCCCTTATGGATCTTCTGCACCATGTCCTTTTGGAGGCTCCTTGATATCACCAACTTACTGCCTTTAAAAACTTTTTCTTCTACCACTGAAAGTTCATGCCTGCAACTCTAGTAATTTGTTACTTCTGTGCTGCAGTCACTTTTGTACTCTGGACAACCTTTAACTATTATTTCTTTCAAGAGATCCAGTGAGTGCCTTGGCATTTAAGTCTAAATAGGCTTTCACTTCTGCCTCAAAGATCTTTTCTGGTTTCACAGCCAGATGTATAGCTTTAGAGAGTGCATCTGCAGTAAACATAAATTTACCTGGTGCTTAGGTAATAACTAAATCATTCTTTTGCAGCTTGATCATCATTCTTTGACTCTTCAAAGTATACTCATTTAATAGCTTGTTAAACAATGCTATCAGGGGTTTGTGGTTTGTTTCCACATACAGTCTGGCCATAGATATATTGGTGAAATCTCTCAGAGGCAATATGTCCAGCATAGGCGACACGTGCCTCCTGAGGCTGGGGTGACACGGCAACTGCCCGCAGGTGGTGATGCAGGAGTCGGTGGTGAGGGCAGGCCAAGCAGGGACTGTCTGCAGGTGGCCGTGGCAGTGTCAGTGGTGGGGTGGTGTCCCCCTGGAGCAGATTGCTGACCGGGGCAGGGGGGGAATCCCCCTGCAGCTGGACGCTACACCCAGAAGTGCCAGTGGCACTTCTTGGGAGGGGCACCAGCGCTCTGCTTGCCCCCCCTGCCCCATCGCCTAAGCCAGTGCTCTCAGGGGTTGCATGTGCACCCCCTACGCATGGGAATTTCCCTGTAACTTCCTCTCAATCTGTGCATATTTGGTTTCTGCCTCAGTCATCAATTTGGAAGCACAGGCCACCAGTTGTCAATTGTCATATTCTGCACTATCGCTACACCAACCCCTCACTGTGATGCATCTGATGACATTTTTTAGGTTTTCTAGGTGTACACAACGTTAATACTGGCTCCTGCAACAGCTGTTGCTTCAAAGCAGTCATATTTCCTCCTGTTCTGCATTCTAGAACCATTTATTTTTAGTCTTGAGGAGCATCCTCAATGGCATTGTTTTTGATGACTAATTAGGTATGAACTTGCCCCTAAAAATTACCATTCTAAGAAACTGTTGTACCTCTTTCTTTGACTGGAGACATGGCATCATTTCAGTGGCTTTAATTTTTGTTTTGACAGGTTTCACTCCCTCAGCAGAGATTATATCCTCTATAAAAATAGGTTTGGTGACACCCAGCATGCACTTCATTCTATTCAATTTCAAATCTGTAACTCTAGTAGCCTCCAACACTGCCCAAAGCCTGTGAACATGTTCTTTGATGGCTCTCAAGATGATAATATTGTTGACAGAGGTGTCCATCCTAGGAATATGCTCATAAAACGTGTATGGTTTTATGATATACCTCAGGAGTGGAGGTGAAACCAAAAGCTAGATGCAGAGATATTTCCGCTCCAAATGGAGTATTAAATGTACATTATGTAGAGCTTTTCTCTGGGTGCGTGTTCACAAGATGCTATGGCACCGTAGCATTCATTGGCAAAAACCATGATGCTGCCACTATGTTATCCAAAAGGAAGTACTAAAAGATGGCACAGTAACAGAGGCACCTTACGGCCATGTGTAGACACACCCTCTGTGAATTTCAGCTGCCAAAATCCTGAGAAGTCATCCAATTTACTGAAAAATCATGAATTTGTGAATTGGACCATAATCCCTTCTCTAGCTGACAGTTTAAAATGTTCTTATTTGATAGCCATGTTGAGGTGTCTTGGATCAGGCATATATGTAACTGGCCATTATTTTTCTCCCCTGTAATTATGGAGCTTATCCATTTTGCAGATTCCTGGATTTTCTATATCACTTTTAAGTTTTCTGTTCTTGCTAACTCCGCCTTAAGTCTATCACTAAGAACAAAAGGCACTTTTACGTATGACTGAATAACAGGAGGCACTTGCTTATTTATCTGATTAGTATGTTCACCTTCAACTAAAACTTTGTACTTTGACATGAGTGAGTGTCTCATACTCTGGGCCTGCATCTTCTTGTACTGAAAGAATGAGCTTAATGAGATTGTTTTTCACAAGTTGCCAGACCCAAAATTGGTGTCACTCCCATAGCTATCACAGTGAATGGGAGTTTGTATACTCTATTATTTATATTGGCTGCTAGCAATGCATCTAGGACTGTGCGAAACGGCACCATTCTGTTTTGCCTTGAGTTTTGACAGTTCGAGGGAACAGTGTTTCGTCTCAAATTTCATTTAGGGTCAAAACAACTGTTCTGTTGTTTAGGGTCAAAACAACTGTTCTGTTGTTTAGGGTCAAAACAACTGTTCCATTCCATCAAAACAGAAAGGCTGTTTTGACGCTGTTTAGAGTTTCGCTGGGGATGGGAAGTCAGACCAGCTGGGCTGACTTCCCATTTCCAGCACTACATCGCACCATGGTGGGAGCCAGCCCAGCTGGGTTGCTTTCTGGTACCCCCGCTAGATTGTGCCAGGTACAGGAGGCAGCCCAGCTGCTAGATCGCGATGGGGCGGGAGGCAGCCCAGCTGGACTGCTTCCTGGGGCCCCGCACTTGATCGCGCAATCAAGCCTCTGGTGCGATCAAGTGGATGGGGATGCTGGATCTTGCGCTGGGGATGGGAAGTCAGCCCAGTTGGACTGACTTCCTATCCCCAGCCTATGGTCAAAATGTTTCGACTAGCCTCAATTAGTTTTGAGGCTATTTCGACTGGTTTTGTTTTGTTCTGATTTTGCTGTTTTGACCTCGAAATTGGTTGAAACAGAGTCGGAATGAAACGGCCGGCAAAATTTTGCACAGTCCTAATGCCATATCCCTTTTACTGGTATATTTGTTCCTGAATAGCTAGTCTTTTGGGTGTTTGTTAGCTTCACTTTTGTTTTCAATTTTAATTTTCTATATTCAAGTTCGGGTAAAATGTTAACTTGAACTCCAGTGTCTAGTTTAAGTCAAATCATTGTTCCTTGCACGTCCACTGGCAAAATCCAGCCCTTCTCATTGATTTTGCTTGAGTCTATGACATCGATAAAAAACCACAACTCTTCCACTTTATGCTTAACTGTATGCACTTGAGGTTTTTGTGTTTGGAATTTGCAGCATTTGCTAAAAGGTTCCTCTTATTACAATTAAGACAGAGCTTTTCATATGCAACACATTTGGGGCCATGTTGCTTTCCACACTTGCTGCACATCTACCTGTTTGCTCTCTCTCCCGTAGCATTTTCTTTGCCAATTAAAAATTCCGCCCAGTGAGACGGCTTTTCTGGCCTCATTCTTTCATGCCTAGTACATGGATGACCCTCTTTGGTGTATCCCACTCTGAAGCCTGGGCCTTCACAGTCTATTCTAGGGGCAAGTCTCCCCCATGCAGTAGTCTTTCTTGTGTCTCCAATTCCACAGAGATATCACCAATCAGAGGTTCTATAAAGTTCCCAAAAGCACAGTTCTTACTTAGTCTCTTTGGTTCAGTGACATACTGATCTATACTTTCTCCTGCTGTTTGTCTGCACATGAGAAATCTGCGTATTTCAAGGTTCTCATTCTTTTTTAGCATGCAATACTCCTCAAATTTAGACAGCATTATGTATAACTTAACTGAATATTTTAGCTTCCTTCTGCTTATTTTAGCCTGTCCTTCCCCACACAATGCAAGAGGATAGATGATTTGACTTTGTCATTTTCCTCTTATGCCTCTGTGGCTGTTAGGTACTACTCAAACCTTGGTGTAACTTGGGGGCGGGGGCGGGGAGAGTGGGTTGGGGAGTATTAAGCAGCACAGCTGTGGCTGGTTAAAACCAATAGCCTGCCTGCTGCAGTGGGGTGGGAGGCAGCTGACAGTGATGAGTACCTGGCCTGGAGTAAATTAAAAGCCCCCAGGGAGCAGAGTAGGAGGAGAGAGGGAAGAAGGTGGTGCTGAGAAGGTAGCCCTGAACTGCAGTGTCCCCTCGCTAGGTCCAAGGGAGACCCCTAGCTGTGAGTTAACTCTTTGTTGTTTGTATGGTTGTTTGTTTAAGTGATTGCTTTGTTATAGATCTTGTTTTCCTTGTGGGGACAAGTTTGCCCCAGGAAAAATAAAGAACTGAGCGACTACATGATATACTTTATCTGAATGCCATCCAGTTCTGTGCGGTCTTGCCTTGGAGGTAGAAGGGAAGGTAGAAGTTATAAAACTTCCATTATTATCTGTCCTTTTACTTAAACTATAACTATGCAGGAAGATTACTTAGGGTGACCCTTGTCTTTCCGTGTGGCTGCATTGTTTCACTTGCTTTCTGTTTCAGTTTTTAGAACTAATATTCTTTCAAGCTCTTTCCCACTTATGACACCAGGTAGTGATCACTGGGTTCAATAACACAGGCATACATGAATGACAAGAACTAAACCACAAACTTTAACTGTGGAGCAGTAAGCAACCTCCACAGACCTTGTCTCTCTCTAACTAAATACCTTATCTGAGGAATCATCTCCCAATTCCCTGCTTCTGCAGTCTAAGTAAGGGAGTGTCTCTAAGTTATAACTTCTTTCACTACAGCATCCTCTGAGGTTATTGTCAAGCACTGAGTCAGAAGAAAGAAAGACACCTATCAGTAACTATATCAGGAGCTCCATTTCTTGCTGTACCCCTTCTCCTGACCCAGCCAGGTATGAGCAGGCCTAAGCCTATTTTGCTTGCAAGATCTCGAATGATCAGTTCATAAGTACTTACTATTACATACCAGTAACAGCGGTCACATACCAGTTACTGTTAGACCAGGAAGTCAGATTTTCACTGTGATGGACATTACTGTTATTTTATCACTTTAATACTGTAATGTTTCACCTGATGGAAGGAGAAATAAATAAATGCATTTCCTAGCTTGCTGTGCCAGCAGAATTAGGATTTTCAGAGGAGAGAAATTCCAAATAGCACCTGCAGAGATAGCCCAAAAGGAAAGTACACATGCATGCATATACAATGTAGGAGAGAGACATAACTCTACCTCTAAGATGTTTACTTTTCATTGTCCAGGCTTTTTAAAACAAGCTCCAGTTGATTGGTGGCCAAAAGGAAATAATGTATAATAATATGAAAGAGGCATATTCAGAAGATTACCAGGAGAATGGGATGGAGAAAATGAGTGCTTCCACAAGTTTGACACTCTCTACCCTCCTCCACATTAATTTGCTTGGATGATCAAAAGTAAGAGAAGAAAGACAATTGCAGCTCTTGCCAGACCCAGAAATAAAAACTTGGCAAAATGAGTGACAACCCAAGCAAAAAGCCAACAGTTAGCCTCTGGCATTTGGGCAGGTTTTGTGAGCTTTCTTGTAACTCTTGGCTTTAAAATAAATAAATAAGCCAGTCCCATTAACAAGGAATAGAAATCTGGTGGTTGTAATAATATCCAGCCTCACCTAGAGCAGGGGTTCTATTCTATTTCCTTTCACATGGATGGCAAAGGTCAGCTATTGAGAGAGACTTGTCATTGCTGCTGCTGCTTTGAGCGTCTGTGTCACTCTATTTCTTGCTGCTACTATTTCAGCCCTGAGTTTTATTTTTAAAAGCTTCACAATCCCAAGCTATTGGGAGAGGAAATATAAAAAAGGCACCCAGGACCAAGGTTAAAAGCAAAAATAAAGAGGGGGAAAAATAGAAAGGGGGAGGAAAGGGGGGAATCAGTCCAATTTTCTTTGGAGACATATCGCATTGTTGGGGCTGTCTGGCAGTGCTCCAATGCTTCAATTGAAAGTGAATTTCTTTTATTGAATTCCATCCAGAGATATCATAACCTCAAAAGGCTACTATTACCCAGAGGGTTTTAGATGAAACCATCTGAGCGTGACTTTTGAAATGCATGGAGTCACAATTGTCATTTGACAACATGGGACCTGTCAAGGCCCCTTTTTCAGACAGACAAGTTGTTTACATAATCTGTCCCCACCCGAGCATCTTGAGGTAAATGCCCCTCTGACACTGGAGCTTGCTTTCTCAGCACGTGCAAATATGAAGGAAGAAAAAATTGGCCAGCCCCATAAAGTCGCCCTTTACCTTGTCATGCAAGATTTAAACATCAGAGGGGTTGCAGGTCACTGCAATACCTCTAGATTCCTGTGGACCATGTTTCCTGCTTACAGTAATAATCCATGGTTAAAATAGCAAAGTAAAGGGCCAAATAATGGGAGGAGCATGAAGTCTGCTCGGGATAAGAAAAATATTAACTCTAGGGGGAAAAAAAGGAGGGGGGTGGAAATAATGTTTGGGCATGGTCTTGAAAGGTGCTGAGAATACCCTCTCCAAAGATATTAGTGAGATGGAGGGGTGTTGCTCACCTCCCAGGAGGGGCCCTACAACTTGTAGAATAAGTTTAGTGTGAACTTTGTGTTTTGATAAAAGCTGCCTGACCTGTAGGGGAAGATGGAGATTCTTCCTCAAACATGCAAGGAGGAAGTGCCTTCTTTTCCCCAGTCCACAAAAGGACAGTCACTTGTGTACGTTAATGTGTCCTAAACATGGCAGTGCTAGGGTGGAGGAGGGACTCAGGGTAAACCTTAACTGACCCATTCCTGATCAGTAGCACTACTGCTCCTGTAGCCCTTGCACAAACAACTGTATGATAAACTCCACAGCTCAACAGCTATCAATGCCACCTCTGCTACACAGGGAGGGCAGGCTCTGCTAATGCCTCGGACCTGGGCTGGTTTTCCCATGTGGCAGAGGCAAAGAAAGTGGGGAATAGGATTCTCTGAGGTTCCTCCCATTGAGTATCTTCAGTATTCTTATGTCACTTGCTCTATTACCTCTGCCATGGAAAAAGGAGGAGATTGTTTTGAGAGAACTGCTATGGGCAAGGCCCATCTGTGGGATGTTTTTGACTCTCCATCACTCTGTGCCTGTTTTAGAGTGGGACTCAAATGCTACTACATGAAATCTCCTTTCTCACTTACACTAGTGGAACCAATTGACACTTGCTATATGCTCACTGTGTGCAGGTAGCAGTGATGGCATGAGGGGAAATCAGGCCCTCTCTCTTTCATGCTGCTTCTTGGCACCCTATGGCTCTCTCCCAACTCCCTGTCTTCATGGCCCCGTGAACCGACAAGTGCTTCCCTAGCTGGTGGCTACCTCAGGAAAGTCATTGCAGTGACTTCTGTTACTCCACAGTTAAGCTGAAGGAAGTGAGAGCAGAACTGGCCCCAACAGGAGCATCAGGAAATTCAGTAAATGCCCAACATCACTCAGGAGTTGACTATCTTGGTAATGAATGAGAATGTGCAAGGCATGTAGATACATTGCTGGAGGTGCTTAGTACCACCGATGACAGCTAAGATTAGGAAAAAGTGTCTAATACAATAATCCCCTATCTTTCACACCCACATTCCAAAGCATGTACCTCCAGGCCAAAACTCTTAATGCTTAGTCCCTCTTTCAAGGTTACCAATGAACATGCTCCTTGCTGTCCACTTCCTCCATCCCTTTCAAATCCCTGCTCTCCAAGGGGGTTCTCCAGAGCACTTGCTGCAGCCTCACGGCAGAAGGTGTGCAGGGACTTCTTTTGGATACTGCTCTGAACTTCTGCTCCCACAAGGGCCAGTCCCTCTATAAGCTTCTATTGTCCTTGCTGTCTGGCTTAGGGGTTTGTATGCTGAGTCCTCCATCAGGAGGTTATGAGCTTAAGGCTAGGTGCATATCTAGAACCTGCCCTAGACAGGGGGCATATAAAATTCTCCTTCCAATGGTGGTGTAGTCACCTACCCTGGAGGTTTTCAAGAAAACGACTGGACAGTCACCTTGCTGGGGTCACTTGACCCCAGTTGTCTTCCTGCTGGGGGGGAGAGCTGGACCCAATGATCTGCAAGGTCCCTTCCAGCCCCCAACCTTAGCTAACAATGCAGATGGCCTCTGTGACTACACTCTGTTAGGTTAAAACTAGTGTAAGGAGGAGCCAGACATCAGGGGATTTATATGCTTTGTGCCATATTTGAATGTAAAGGGAAAGGATGCAAGGAACCCTTCTTTATTAATCTATGCCAAGGGGTAGACCTGCTCTATAGTGCAGGGTATGGCTCTCTTCCTAGTATCATATGAGCACT
This sequence comes from Alligator mississippiensis, assembly GCF_030867095.1. Taxonomy (NCBI): domain Eukaryota; kingdom Metazoa; phylum Chordata; order Crocodylia; family Alligatoridae; genus Alligator; species Alligator mississippiensis. Next base: position 216,952,224 of record NC_081824.1, on the reverse strand, counting down.
TATTAACTTGATTACTTCTTTGGCATCTGGGCAGAGCCCTTATCTCCCCTGCATTTTACTTGTGGAATGTTAAAGGTTTTTTTGTTGCACTTCTACAGTGCATTGTGGCTGTGGTACATCTGAAAGGCTGAGTTTAAAGACTTTTTGGATAAAGGGCTGCCTGAAAATTCAGGCATCTGGACTTGATGGCCTCTCTTACAAATCAAGAACCTAAGGAAGTACACACAATAGTGATGCCAGATTCTCCAGAAGGGAAAACAAAGCATGTTGGCCAGCTAACCAAGGACCATGTGGTAAGAGTGCAGGGTTCACACTAAATGAAAGTAGAAATGCCTGCTCTGGGAGCCAAAATCCCAGAGACATTTTAGCTTCTCCAGCTCTTAAAACAGCCAGAATGCCTTCAAGAATAGCTGCTGTGCTGGAGCTCTGCCCCCTTCCACTGTTCATCAGTCTGTGGCACTCCTAAGCATGCCCTGCATCAATGCTCATAATAAATAAGATGAACATAATCATACCAGAAAGAGACAGAACAGAAGAAATCCACTGCTATGAGACACTGCACAGCTGTAGCCAGAAAGCAACTCCTTCCAGGAAACCAATTTCCTCAGTCCACAATGAAACGTGGAGACTCTGAGGTAAAGTCAAATGAAGTAAATGCAGAACCAGAGTCTAGGGTCTATCTTTAATAAAGGCAAAGAGAAATGAGCAAAAAATGTGAAGCAGCCCTTAATGGCATGGGTCAGGGGCCGCATCTACAGGAGATGCTACTGCACAGTGGTTACTGTGCATTTATTTAATACAAGTGCTAAATAAATGCACAGTATCCCAAGTTACTGCACAGTAGCACCAATAAATATCTTTTTTGTGCCGCTACTGTGCAGTAGCCTTGCATCACAGTTTTTGCCATGAGGTGCTGCTGCACAGTAGTATCAGGCTATTGCTCAGTCAGCGTCTTGTCTAGACGCACCTAGGTTTACACAGACTCAGACAATTGGAGATCATAAAGTGCAAATAATTAAGGGGAACAAGTCATAAAGCATGCAGTAACAAAGGTACATGACAGACGGAGAGGGGGAGCAAAAAGCAGTTAACAATCTGAAAGAAAGAAAAAGTAATGTGACTAATAAAAACAACTTAAAACCCCCAAACAATGAACACATACACAAACAGAAGGGCAGTCACATTACACATGTTTGCAGCACTTGGCATCTCTGAGGATGAAGCAATGGATCAACAGTGGCAGCAGTGGGTGAACTGGTTCAGAAATCTTTTGGCTATAGCCTGAAACTTGAGGTCCAAAGTGACAAGTTGTACTGTGTGAGAGAGGAGGTAAATGTCATTTATGATTCACTGCTTTCCAGCACCCCTGGCACAGATAAAGATACCATCGATAATGCCTCGAGTGTCTTGCCTTGCCAAAAAAAAAGTGTATGTGAAACATTTGTCTACAGGCTAGCGAGACAAAAAGTAGGTGAAAGAGCAATCAATCTGAATTCTTCATTACTCCCATTAGCACTTCTGTGTAATTTTTCTGTTATGGATTATGGGTTAAAGATGCAAATTATTCATCAATAAACTTCTCAAGACAGCACCTGGTGAGTCAGAGCTTACATAGGAGAGGCTGTAGGCTTGTGGATGAACAATGGAAGTAGTGGGATCACAAACCCTGGATGTGAAACACAATCCGCAACCTGTACGTATGCTTAAGCCATGCCAGCCTGTCATCCCATCAAGCCAAAATTAAACCAATGTCTGATAACTCTGCTGGACAGATAGTGGCTCAAGGAGAAGTTGATACTGACTCAGAGAAGATGAACACATTTGCATGATTTTAGAGACACATGCAAACCTCTCAGAACTAATATTTGTAACCAGAATGGGAAGAGAGAGAACTTCTCAAGGGTGCCTCTGCAGCATCATGTACCATTTGTCCATGTGCAAGTAGAATACAAAAAAAGTGATTCTGAAGAGTCAATGTGAAGAAGCTGGAATACAAAGGAGAACTGAGATTTTTACCACCTGCCAACTGAAAAGAAAGGGGTTGAAAAAGAACTCTCAGAGATGCAGGAAATGTGGATTTCCAAAAGGCAAAAGTATAAAATATATTAAAGTGCACAGAATCTTAGTGTGGAACCAAACTTCTGAACACAAATGTAGAGAAAATACAAACAGAATAGCCATAAAAAGCCACCTGTATTGCAAACTGTATGGCCATTCATAGTTGTGCCTGTCTAGCGTGAGTATCCATTCACACACTGCTTTGGCATGGGCGCCTGGTGGTGGATACAGGGAGGCTTTGTGCAACCTCTGACAGGGGCCCCAATCACCCCAGGGAAGGCCCCAGAACTTGCCTGCCATGACTTTGAGTGTTTCTTCAGTGGTGGGGTCTCCTGTTGGCAGTCCCTTGAGGTTGGTTGTTCCACCTGAAGGATATTTGTGGGGCTCCACCTCCCCTACATCCCTTCTATATGCCAGCCTCCTATGGGCTGCCTGATCTTGGTGTGGTCAGCCCTCCAATCTTGAAGACTCACCCATCGCTCAATCTCAGGTATTGGGTCTACTGCTTCTCTTCCTAATGGACCCTGGGTCTGATAGATGTTCCCCTTTCCTGCGGGTCTCTCCTGCTCTCTGCTGGTTGTCTGTTGCTTCTTGTGGGTGGTCCTTTGATGCACAGCCATTGCCCGGATCTCTCAATGAAGAGTTGCCAGCAAGTAAAATAAAACAACAAAATAAAACCGGAGACAACTGAGGAATGGGCACAGGTCAGAAGGAAACAAAAAGGGAAGACGCCAGGGAGAGAGAGAGAGAAAGGAAAAAAAAAAGGCAGGTACGTGAAAAAAGAAATATCAAGCTGAACTGTCTTGATATACTGGCTCTGCCCTAGATCCTGTGCCCTGCTGCATCCCCTGACGCTGATCCGCTCTCTGCCGGATGAGAGCTTCTCGTACCTCTGTCTCTGGGTTAATTTACTTCCCACGATCCAGTCTGTACGCTTCTGGTGTGGGGAGTGTCTGCCGTCCTCTGTGCTTTTCCCCCCTCTTCTTGGAGCAAGGTCTCTTCCCACACGCCAGTGCTGTCCATGACTGGTGTGGAGCTTTTCTGCAGCCATTGCTCCCTGGGCATTCCTGCCTGCTCAGAGTTATCTTTGTCTTGCCAGCACTGGCTGCTCCCAGCGTGGAGAGCATCTACAGCCTCCACTGCCTATTCTGCTCTCGCTTGCTCCCAGCTGGTGCTGGCTTTTATCCTGGCCAGCCGGTGATTGTCCGTGATGTCACCTGCTTGCCCCAGCTGTATATAGGCGTAGCTGACGAACTGCACAGGTCTTCCTTGTCTGCAGCGCTCGTCTGGTGTCTGGAGCCCTAAGGTAGGTAAGTTTTCTTTACTTTGGGGGTTTTTCCTCTGGGGGTGCATAGCCCCCATGCTTGTTCCCATGGGACAATAGTGTAATGAACAATAGTCAAAAATACCTTCTGAGACAAAGTTTTGGGTTTCTTTTTGTACACCATTGCAACACAAAAAGGAAGAGTGATCTTTTGAACATGACCTCAGAATTAAGATGGGAACCATGAGTGACAGTGTACAAGACTGTAACAGTGGCTGGAACAGTCCTTTATTTAAGAGAAGAATACTGGAGGCTTATGTTCATCTGCTCAGGGTACGCTTATTATAAACCATTTGGGGAGGACTATAACATTGTGTTAATTTTTAATGCCATCATACTATAATTTGCAGATTCCCAAACTCTTGAAAGCTGAGTACAGGGATATTTAAACTGTGTTGGCTTCCTACCCCCTTCACTGCAAAATATGGCCTCCATATCCCCCACACCCAATGCATTTCTGCTACTTCATTCCTTAGAAAGAATGTTGACACTGATATCAATGCGTCACAATGCTATTACTCACCACACATTGATCAATGAGACCACTGCCATTATTCAAATTGAGGTACATACCCCTTGAAAAAAGGGCCATATAACCCTGGGGACATGCCACTGTAACAGGGAGCCCATGGCCCAGTTACTGCAAACAGTTAAAGGAAAAGAAACTTACCTGAGCTGGGGTGAGACGCTGGAGACGATGACGTCATCAGCCAATGCTGGGAACATCTGCTGCACCAGGAGACTTCAAAATTAGTAATTGAAGCTGACCGGCTTTAAAAGGCTGAGGAGTGCATTAAGACAACCCCTGGATGGGGAGCAGAGAGATCTGTGGCCCTGAGATGGAGAGTGATGGGTCTGAGTTTGTGTGGAGGCACAAGAGAAGCCAGGGAGTGACATCCCCTCGGGAGGCAAATACTGAGGAGTGTCTGAGGAAACCCACTACTGGAGTTCATTCTGTCTACACCTGGAACCAGGTAGACTGACTTTAATTAGAGACTTTTTTTGAATAAACTGCTGGGCAGCTGGCTGATTATAAATAGACTGTGTCAAGTTGTTCCATGGCACAGAGGGGGAGGGGCAGAAGCATTAAACCCCACACTTTGCAAAGAGACCCATTAGTGATTAATCCCACGTTGTGGTTTTTTTTGTGAATTTTTCCATTAAGGGCATGGCACCCTGAACTGTTGTGTTGCCTAATAACCCGCCTCGGCTTCACTCTCAGAGAGTAAGCAAACACCCAGATAAAGAGGGATTTAGAGAAATAAAAGTGTAAGAAGACTGATTTCGACTGTAAGTAAGAACACTGAATTATCCATGTGTTATATTTTGAATTAACTCCCTTCAAGTTGTGGCAGGAAAGAAAAACACATGTGGGAAGCTCTGAGTTGAAGTTTTTCCCTTTTTTATAATCGGTTTTAGGAACACCTGCTCACTGCCACGTACCCCAATTTGAAAACCACTGGTCTTGTACAAGATGTATTAGAGTATAAAGCAGATGCTGGAGTTCTGTTAAGCAAAACATTAAACTTGGATCTAGACTTGGGCAAGATTTATTTCCAGGAGACGCTGAATTTCAGCTGGTGTGTTAAAAGCCATGGTGAATCCCTGAACAAACTAAAATACAGAGGCAGCAAATTACATATTAACACAACTATGGCAAAATTTCAGGGCCAGATTTTTCTTTCCACTTACTTTACTTTGAAATCAGCATAACTCTGTTGCTTTCAGCTGAGTTACATCCACTCGCAGCAGACATAAGTGCAATCAGTCTCCTGTGGGCATGTCTACACATGCCTTTGATCTGGGCTCAGTTCACTCAGGTGTAAACTACACAGGAGTAAACGTTCCCAGGCAGGTGTCTAACATGCAGGGACTAGGGAGCAGATTTACTTCTTTCAGCACCAAACTTCCTTCAGCTCCTGCCACCACCAGGAGGAGCTCCAGCTGCAGCTGCCAGCAGCTGGCAACCCTCTTCAAAAGCCAGCCTTGCTTGCTTCTCCCTGGTCAGCCAATTCTCTGGCCAGGAGCAGTGTGGGCATCTCAGGGACAGCATGCTGCAGCTCTTTTCTTGCAAACTCTGACTCCCCATGCCGTTGCTGCTCCAGCCCCTGCCCCTGGAAGTAATGACCAGCATCCTGGGCTCCTGCTGGCCACCATGCTGGCCATGCTGGCTTGTTGCACTGACTGCTGCCTGGCCCATGGCTGTCTGGGCCCACCTAGCTCCCCCCTGCCCCAATGCAGCAACTGCCTGCCTGGGCCGGCACCAACCACCTCGACCCCCATCAGACCCACTTTAACCAGTGCCTGAGCTGGAACCATGCCCTGGTGGAGTATGCCTTTGGGTGCCTCACGGGCTCATCACTGCCTGCCTCAAGGTTACTGAGGACAACCTCTCCCAAGGTGATCATCTCAGCCCATGTGCTGCATAAAATCTGTGAGGGCTGGAGGGAGCTCTTCCATGAGGCCTGGGTGGAAGAGGTGAAGCATGCAGAGGACACATGGCAGTGGGATTACCACCCATGGTGGTAGTGGCAGCAGTGCTGCCCCTCATCCCTTTACCAAGGCCCTGGGTGAGCCATGCACCCGCCAGCAGGGGCCAGGGCACCAGGTGCGGGTGGCCAGCCACCTTCTCCAGCACTCCCCACTCTAGCCCATCTGCACTGCAGCACACAGACCCCTCAGCCCCGACTGCCCAGCACCACATGCGCTGCACACAAATTTCACAAGAACAAGTTTTTATTTCCCTCACATCAATCAGAGCACCCCTCCCTACCCAAAAAACAGAGCCCACCTCAACATAGTCCCTCCACCACCCAACCTACCCACCAACAAAAAACCTTCTTCCCTGTGAGATCTATGTGAGATGTCCTTTGTGGGACATCCCAGGATGGGGGACCATGGGGTGCACCCCGGCCTCTTGCTGTTCCCCCACAGGTGCAGATGCTGCAGTGAGTGCAGCAGGTGGGAGCTCACCCAGGGGCAACAGCAGCCACAGATCCCCCAGCATAGGCAGCCCCCCCTTCTGGCAGCCAGTGGCCAGGTCCAGCAGGGCTGGTGTTCAGTCCTGGCGCTGCTCTAGACATCTCTGGCTCCATGTGGATCCGGGGCAAGGGCCAGACCAGGGGCTCCTGGTTGTTGGAGGCACACATAACCTCCTCCCAGGCACAGGTGGGGGCCTGCTGCAGGGTGGCAGGTGGCTGCCAGGGGCATGCAGGGCTAGGGTTGGGGGCTGGGCAGCAGGCAGCACAAATGCAGCTGCCAGGGCCAGAACGGTGTCCAGTATATGGCAATCATCATCCATGGTCTGCACTGCCCAGCCCAGGATGGCGTTCTGCTTCTGTAGCAGCTGAAGCCTTTCATGCTTCTAGGGCCAGGCAATGGTTCTGGGGGGCAGGCAGCCTAACAGAGCTAGGCTGCAGCCTGCCCAGGGGGATGCAGAGCCTGGAGTCTGCCCTGCCACTAAGGGGCTGGCCTCAGGCTAGCCCCAGGGCTCTGGGCTAGGAGCCTTTCCTGAGCCAGGGCTGGGCTACATCTATGGCAGTCCCTGCATCAGGCTTTAAATGCCTGTAGGCATTTTGGGCCCCGGTGCAGAAGAAGCTCCTAGTCCGGGGCCCAGGGACTAGCCTGAGGATAGGCCCCTAGTGGTAGGGCAGACCTGGGAGCAGACTTGCTTCTGGGTTGCGTCCACATAAATATTTGTTACTGTGCAGTAACTAATCCCGTGTTAATTTTCTACCTGCATTTGCAGGTAGCAAATTTACATGGGATTAAGGGTTTTTCCTGTGCATTAAGCATGTGCATGTATAGATGCGTGCACTTACTGCTCAGTAAACTATGCCACTGCACATTTAGGAGTCTCATGTATATGTGTCCTCTATTACTGTTCTCCTCTCCTATGAATTGAAAAAATATTTTATATCTTAATTACAATTTTCATTTAATTATATAAGTTTTTAGACAGCAGAGACAGGAGCCCTAGTAAAATTTAGGAAGGTTAATCCTGCTCCTAATTATGCTGCCTGTTAGTCCTGTCTATTCATAGAGAGATTTAGGTGCCTTGGAATTTTGGGTTTGACTTATAGTTTACAAGTGTGTCTTCATCTACCCTAGGAAAATGCATTAAATTAGAAAATGAACTGAGTCACAAAATATTAAAAACAATTTTGCCCTTAGTAGCTGGGATTTTCAAAAGGAAGGAGCATGAAAATCCTGTTGAAGTTTCCCTTGACAATTCCATGTAATGTGGGCAAGGACCACTACATTAAAAAAATGTTAATTATTTGAGGTTAATCTCCCTTCTTATGACCACCGACTACACCTTTAAAAAAGACCTCACTGCTTTAAATTCTAAGTAATGGTTAAAACTGCATTAGGGATAAGTTAATGCATTATTTCATATATTTTCAAACATAAGACTCTTTCCCATTTTAGATGAGGCCTGAAAGCGGATTGTAAAATTAGAATTTCCCAAGGACAGAAATTCTAAATTTCAAAACTTTTTTCATCTCAAATTGAGATGAAAAGTAAAAATATCAAATATTTTTGTAGAATTTTGTGTGTGCATGTGTATGGGGGTGGGAAGGACTGTGGAAATTGTTTCTAAACAGAAAAGTGTTATTTCATTTTGCTTAGATATCATACTGTGTCCTTATGAGTTGCTAGAGGACCTCATGGAGTTTGTAGTTTTGGTGCTCCACAGCAGCTCAGGTGGACACAGTTTAATACTGAGGCAATTTGATTATTCTCAAAAAAAAATTTAAATGAGAAAAATCAAAATTTTCCTGTAGAAAATTTCAGTTTTGTGGACACTGCAATTCCCTTCCAAAAATCCATTTTGCTGAAAAATTTCCAACCTGTTCTGAGATTCCTACATGCTTTAGCCTTTAACAATCATAAATTCATAGATATAAAATCATTAGGATCATCTAATCCGATCCACTTCAAAACATACATCACAAAATTTCCCCAGGTGATACCTGTAAAGATCCTGTCACTTCTCCGTGGCTACATCATACTTCAAGCTGTTAAAAACATTTTCACTTGGGTGGACTTTACACCTTGGAGGAAAGCAATAACATATTTATGATGTCAGGTTTGTTCAGAAATAATTTGTTAGTGAAAACAAGGTGCAAATAACAAGCAGATTATCCATTTACGTTCCAATAGCAGTACATAGCTGAAGGACTCTGCAGAATTGAGAAGCTTTCAGTGTTGGGATAACTGCATCCCAGAGGACTCATTCTGTAATAATATGTATCCATCTATCTACCATCTTGATAACAAAAAAAACAACTTGTGGCAACATAAAAATTTGGTTTAAATGTTTTTGAGGAAGAAAATGTAAATAGATCTATGTGTGCATAACCCATTGAGTTAATGCAAAACATGCAACATAAATGGCACAGCAAGTTACACATTTACTTGGGGCATTCAGTTCCTTATAAAATGTTTATGGCTGTATCCTATCATAGGCTGTATCCTACCATTTAACATTTAATCAGTGAGGATTCTGAATAAAAAAGGCAGTGTATGGCTTGTTATACATTGCTCCATACAAGTGCAGCAGTTCACTTTTCTATAAAATACAATACTGGGTTTGATACATGGGTGATACTGGTTTTAATACATAGACCATAGTTTTGGTGGTGACAGTGTATGGGATATTAATTAACATAGCTGACTAAACATAGGTTGGCACTAAAGGTCAGCAAAGGTCAGTACTTTTCTAGTTTTATTAAATGACAAAAAATCAGTTCTTTGCCTTAAGAAGTCTCCCTCTTTTTCTTTAGAAGAATGCTCTTATATGGTACTCTAGCATCAGTTCTGATCTTCAGAATAATCTGGCCTTTTTATTCAAGGAAACTTGAAAACGAGGAATCCTGAATGAGTTGCGTTCAGTGGCACCCTCCAAATGTTAATTGAATTGTAGGGTGGGATCTGAGGAATTTTATTGCAGATCCCCAAAACCGCACATCCTGTCACACCCAGAAGTTTACACCTTGGCATGGTAGGATGCACCATTATGATCTGAGCTAAAATGCATCAGATCATATCCTGAGTCTGCCAGTGTGCAGGGAGTCACAGATCACTTCCCACGTACCCAGATGTTTAAAAGCATCCTTGATCCCATATGCCTGAATGTTTAAAGGTGTGTGTGTACCTCAGGATCAGGAAGCCTGCCTTATCCCAAGCTCCTCACATGCCTGAGCCTTTAAGGGAGTTCATGCAGTCCTGCTCCAGGGAGCCAGTCCCTAATGTTGGGCTGACCCTGCATCCTTTAAACTTGCTAGTGCATAGACCCTGGCTCTCTTGTGCTCAGCTCCCCACAAGCCTGGAAATTTAAGAGCTGGGAGCTGGACTCTGATGCAGGGCTTTTCACCTGCTAGCAAGTTTAAAGGGCAAGCTGAGCATTGGAGAGCAGCTCCCAAGTCTGAGTTCCCCAATACCCTTAAAACTAACATGCCACATGCTTCAAATTAAAGTGTAATACAAACAAACCCCAAAGATGTTCTACATTTAATTAGTAACATCTTTGTGTCTAGTTTGGCATTTTTATTGGATGATAAATTGATAGAATGTGTGGCATGTTGCAATTTATCACGAGATTAATACATTATAATTGCAGGATAAACGTGATGATTGGTGGGGTCTTAGCACTTAAGCACTATTTTTAGCACACTAGCTTATTATAAACAATTTGTTTTTTTTAACTTCTAGTGGTCAGGAGGAAATAGGATATCACTTACAGTAACTGTCCTTAAGCACAAGTACCAAGTAAGAATTAACCCAGAGCAGGCCAACACAACTAAATCAACACTGGGCAGTTACACATTTGTTTCAATGGGATGCTGCAATGCTGCATCCCCTAGTACCAGCTATAAGCATCAAAATAGGAACATGTGCAAATTCTTTGGTAGGACATAAAATGGTATCCATTAATGAAAAAGAACTTGGATGTAGGGAGAACTCACCCTTTCAGTAAAAGGGCTAAGTGTAATTAACTGATATATTAGCAATAGGAAAGAAGAAACCAGCTCTGTTGTTGATTTGTTTTGCTCACTTTTCCCTGGGATTGTTATATGATGCTCTCCTTTCAACTTTCCTAAGATGGCTCTATCCTAGACAAGGACCTTTTACTATAGACCTTATTTCAGGGCAGTTCATCCCATTGGGTCTTCCAGGTGCTCTGTGGAGAAGGTACTCTACTTCTTTTACTTGCAGAGGCAACAACCATCTATATAGATGCCTTCCCCTTCACTTTGGAAGCCTGGCTCCTGAAGCCACAATTGCCTTTGACTGGCTGCATCTTGCAAAAGCTTGGGCTCAGTGCTGCCTCAGGCACTATTAACCCTATCTTGAAAGTTTGCAGTCAATGTCCTGCACTCTCCACCTGCTCTGTCTCCAATCTTCAGCTAAGCCTTTTCTATGCAAAGTATCTGGGTCATCTTGGGGCCCTGTTGCACAAGGGGCATCTCATGGTGAAAAGCAGCACTGGGTTTCTCCAGAGGACCTCTGTGTATAGATCCAATGGGGAGAATCTGATCTTCTTTTCAGAAAGCCTCAAAATGACCTCTTTAATGGACTTCATGACCCGTAAACAAGCCTCCAAGCTGGACTTCACACTGTAACTGCACTTCTTTTGCAGCCTTCTTTATCGTTCAAAATCATTCCAAATTGCAGCCATGTCACAAGTGAAGCAGTTGATGCACGTGACTAGGATGCCATTATGATCTAGTCTTCTGAAACTTATGAATCAGTTCCTTTCACCTGTATCTCCTCCAACAATGTGGCTATTGAATGTGTTGTGGGCATCCACTGACCCTGCTTAGCTTGTTGCCAAACTCTGAAATATTTTGAGAGACTGAAACTGGCTCTTCGGCTGGCTTTTCTTGGTTCATGTCCCTGCTGGCTGTGGGAATGTCCCTGGGGCTGCTTTAGTTTATTAGGCTTGGCTCAGTCTGTTAGGTTTTTCTTTTGTATCCTGGAAACCATTTATTCCCCAATTAGTTTGGGACTGAAGCTTTTGTTCTTCATTCTGAGAACATAATGCTGGAGATACACGTTTGTTTCACACATGGTTTTTTCACAGGAGGGTGGTGCAGGGGAGAAACCAGGTGCTTATGGCTGCTCATATAACATGTTTATCTGGAAAGTGGTAGAGGAATTTCCTCTGAGATTTTTCCATGTGGTACTTTTTGGCAAACTTGTGTATCATGCCACTGCTGTCTCTTATAAGATAAGACTTAACACCATCTCTGTGCTGTGAGCAGAGAGATGCTTTTTGCATATGTCCTTCTCCAGAGCACATACATACTTATTTGTAAAATTTCTCACAAAATGGAAAATAAATACATTTCAGGTAGTCACAGATTGGGTTCAGTGGCTTCGGGTTGTATCTTATTTTCTGGACTGGCAGAATTCAGATACCTGATAGAGGCAATCTACACACTTGGGGTACATGCAGCCATTTGCCACACCCAGTCTATGTTCAGGCAGCTTGCTTTAAGCTGTGTGAGGTTGGTTCATCAATCCCTTGATTTGAGGATGAACTCTACTATGGCACACTTATGGGCCTTGAGGTGACTTAAGTGTCCAATCCTTGAACCACAGACCCGTCCACAGAAGTAGCAGGTCTATCCACGGGGAGAGTAGGCTGTAGGTTAGGATTTCTCTCCTTTTCCTTTCTCTGTTCTTTATTCTCTGCTTCAAGGGCAAGATATTTTACTTCAAAACAGGCTGCCGCTTGGTTAAGGAAAAACCATCATCAGGCTACCACTGCCTGCATGCAGATTCACTGTTGGAGACTACTGGATTCACTAGTCCCGTCTCTATCACCACTGGTCCATTGCTGCAGAGCATATTGGAGATTGGTACACATAGGCGATGTGTATGGGAACGCGGGGTGGGTCACATGCTCTCCCTGACAGCGCTGGTGCCCCCCCTGACAGTGAACATTCCAGCTGTTAGGGGGACATGGAGAGCACTTGTGCCCCCACCTAAAATTGGCTCAATCGGCAGCACATCAGCAGCGGAAGTGCCAGCACTTCTGCCCCTGGCGCCCTGCCACATGCAGAAGTGCTGACACTTCCACCACTGCTGTGCTGCATGCGGAAGTCCTGGCACTGCTGCTGTGCCACCGGTGTGCTCGGCGACCAGCCACTGAGAGATCCCTGCAGGTTGTGCCCCGCTGGTGCCCCCCCCAGACTCGGGAGGCACCAGTCACCCATGTTGGTATGTGGTTTCCTGTGGTAGAAGCTTGCGCATGATTTTATTTAACATGAGGAGCTAGTACATGGAAACAGCAACTGCATGATCTTGACAAGTGTAACAGGGGGTCTACTCCGGGTTGATCTCACTGTGGCCCGCCCACCTGTTTCTGGGCTAACCGCACACCTTCTTGCATGCCATACCTTGATGATAATTAATTAATAGATGTTGATTAAGTGGGAGGCTGCCCATTTCTTGCCCCGATGCCAGTGGGTGCTATCTGCGGCTCCGTTCCTCCCCTACACCGCAGCCCAAGCCTCGCAGATGGCATCCAGATGTTATCAATATCACCGGCCCCCACACTGGGTCCCAGAATCCTACTAGTTGAACCCCGCCTGGATTCCTCTCTCAGACGGCCTATTCCGCCGTCATCCTAGGCAGCATAGCTCCTTGAGCTGCTCCCCCTTACAGGTGTGGTCCCACTGGGACCTTTGGCTACTAGCCCTGGCCCACCTCCAGGCCAGTTGGAACCCCAGGCCTGCAGCTCTTGGGCATCCCTTGCGGTGGGCCCCTGGCCCTTTGACCCTTTCGGTCCTTAACCCAGCATTGACCAGTCGGGGGATGTCCAGACAGGTGTGAGTTTATGGCCCCACTCTCTCTCTCTGGGGGCCCACCTTCCAGACCCTACAAAGGGGGTAACCCACCTGGTTGTGGGGGCTAGGGGTTAAGGCACCCCGACCTGCCTTTCACCAGGGTGATAACTGCCCTGGCATTTCCTGGGGGCTCTCACGCCACTGGGAGCCCCATCAGGCCACCCACTCCTGGCAGGGTGCAGTTTTAGGTCATGCCCAGGACCAGGAGTCTCCTGACCATCCCCTACAGCTCCTGCCCTTACCTTTAGATGATACCTGCAGCCAGGCAGTGTTGTTGCCTGGCCTCCAGCAGCAGAACTGCCCGGTTTATATGGGCAGCCCTGAATCTAAAATGGCTGCCCTCACCAGGCACCTGCCGACTGCTGTCTCAGGCCCTTAGAGTGGCAGGCACAAACAGTGCCCTGCCACACAAGGTGGAGATCTTGGCCCAGTGGTAGGGGAGACCATCTCCTACATGATAGGAGACTTCATCATGCTGCAGCCTTCTTCTGTCTTTACAGCTGTTGAGATCCTGACATCATCTTCCCCCTAATATGACATTGAGGATTTGGAGTTGGACTGTGGTTTGTCTGGAACCTCCACTCAGGCCTGTTCACCATGGGTGACTCTGTTTGGAGTGTGAGACTCTAGGTGACATAGCTCTGAGGTTCATTGGGACATATAAGTCTCTCCACCACTACAATGTCTCGGTCCCCAGAGAGAAAGCTATGAGAACAGAGACCAAGAGCAGCATGTACAGCTGTTTGCCAGTGCTGGGAAGTAACCTGTGGGGAACATAGCATAAGTAACTCAGAGTGGAGAGAGAAACAGGAGGGATTGGTAGGAGGGGGGGAGACAGCTATAGGGTCCACAGGAGTTAGTAGGGTTAAAAATAGTCTGATGAGTGTTGGTGGTGTAGAAAGAGAACAGTCGTAGGACTGGGGTGAGTGACTGAGCTTTCTGAGCCCTTGGGCTGTGCTGCAAACACATACAGACATTTGATATATTGGGTTAACCTGTTCCTGATCTAAATTAGCACATCTCCTCAGGTGAACTAACTTAGATCAGGCCCACCATATTTTGCTTGATTTAACTCTTCTGAATGCCTGCCCAGATGGGCATTTAAATGTAACAGCTATATGTGCCCTGGAGGTGGGGGCAGGGGGCATGTTGGTAAAGGGAGGGAAGTGCTTTGCTTATTCAGGGGCAGGACTTACATTTTAGCTGTCTCAAGAAAAAATTCAGCTTCAGGAACCTACTCTGACAATACAGGAGCAGCATACTGCCTTGCGGAGCTGTGAAGTACCAGGAACATGACCCCTGACTACCTTGGGGTCCTGTGCAATTGAACTGTTTGCAGTCCATTTGCCTATTTGATGAGAGTGTCCTGCTGGCTGGAATGCTAAGCTGTAATCATCCATGGGGCTTTGCAAGTTGGCACAGCCGTTGGCTAACCAGGCAAAATGGGAAAAAGAACGCAAGCACTTGAAATACAGGCATCTGTCCTGCCTCAGCCGAAGGAAAGCATGTGCTGCCGTTAATTAGTTTGAGCTAATATTTCTTGCAGGACTAGAGGGCAACACAAGTCTGAATTCCTACAGGAGAGGGTGGTTGTTCACCAGCCAGCAGATGCCTGAAAGAGTAGACTGGAAGAGAACGGAGGGGCTGCTGTTTTTAACCCTTTCTCTTATCAAGAGGAAGCATATGCTAAAGTAATCTAGAGGTAAAAGGATTCAGGGGAAAATGCAGTCCCCATGGTGAGAGAGAAGAGTATTCTAGTGCCCTTGCCTGGCCCAGCCTTTGGATGGAGCCAGGAGACATGGTTTTGGGCTGCATAACACATGTTGAGATCTGATAAAACAGGATTCACATAGAGTTGCGTGGCAGCAGGTTACTCAGCTCATCTGATCATAATTCAAGCCATTTGTGTAACTAATGATGCTCTCAGATGTTTGGCAGAATAAACTAATAAACCATTTAACAACAGCGCAGCTTCTCTGTGGCTCTCATTGGATCCAAATAATCCTTCTGCTAGAATCAAAGATACAGCTTTTACATCTAAAGGATCATAATGGATTTGGTTAGTCTTACAAGACAGTAACTTTTTGCCCATACTACCTTATATTTTATAGCAGAAGACTTTGTAGTAAGAATATCCTGTACTTATTATGCTCCCAGCTGGAAAGAAGTCATTACCTATAAATATTACTTTATTGAGTCCTCTGCTGTCATATACATTGACTGACTGACTGATGTTCATCAATGTTCAGTGAGAACATTTCTTGTTTGATATGGTGGGAGAGAAACTTAGCCTTAAGCTTTTATTTACTACCTAAAATAAGAAAGTCTCTATAATGCTAGTAAGGGCCCAGTTCCACCAGTATGATGGTGGCCATATTGGAGGAGGTGCTGGCTGCCACAAAAGGCTGGCTGCCATAATAGAGTGATTTTTTTTTGAGTGAGACCAATGTATAAACCTCTGACAAACAGCATTTACAAGGAGGGCACTGACAACATAGTAGGCTCCAGCACTGAAAAAATGTTGCACAAGCCCACATACATAGGCTGTGTAGAGAAGTTCAGGCAGCCTGTCAGGGAGGCACTCTAACTATGGCACTTTGCACAAAGCAGTTAAAGCACTTTACACAAAGCAAATACATTAGAGCACCATTGAACCTAATAGGCATTTGCCTGTTGGATGGGGCGAGGGGGAGAGGGGGGCACTTGGAGCCTTCCTGCACTGGCCCAGGAACCAGTCCAGCCCCACCCCCAGGGGGGAGACAGAAAACCTTCTGGGGTCTTGGGGGGAGCCATGCTGGGCCACTGCAGCAGGGGGCTTCCCTTTCCCCCACCCCCTGTGCAAGCATTTTGCCATTGGCAGGCTCATGGCTGATATGTCTGGAGCTAGGGGGGAAGGGAGCCCCACACAATGCGGACCCAGCCTGGCTCTCCCAAGACTCCAGCAGGGATAGTCAGGCTGAGCCTGCAAGGCGGTGGGGCTCCGTTTCCACCCCCACTCCCCAGTCCCAGCTCTGGATGTGGCAGCTATGTGGGGGGGAGGGAGGGAAGGGAGCCCCCCCACTGTGTGGACCTGGCATGGCTGCCCCCAAGACCCAGCTTTGGGGGTGGAGCTGGGCTGGTGGTTACTTGTGCGAGCACCAGCCCAGCCCCAAAAGCCACATGAGATGTGAGCAGAATTCCCCAAAATTAACCCTTGCGGGGAACCTGTACACAGGTTTCCTAAGGCACTGTGCCCTAGACTGCCCTTGTCTGATACTACATCAGATGTGGGTTAAATTTTTGTGGGTTTCGCCATTTTAAAAGGACTCTGCAGCTGCGAATGTTTGTTGTAGTATGGCTACAGAGCACTTTCGGGGGGCCTCATCAAGTGAAAAATGTAACTTCTGTACACACCCATACATTGTAACAATATACAGGCCTGTATTCTTTGGTTGGGGGGGGGGAACCAGCGGGTGCTATTAATAACATATTTTATCTAATGAGAGGGATTATTGAAAAAAGGAAAAATGGGATAAATTAGCTTGATAACTGATCAGTTGAGGAACCTAATCTCTTTTATGAAGTGATTTTTCTTTAATTTCCAGTTTTAGGAGCTTCAGTTAAGTTTCAGTGTGGCCATAGTATATTTAAAATAACAAGAGAAATGTGTTTTTAATAGAATTAAAAGCAGGATGACTTTTGTCCATGGACTCTGCTGTAAACAAAGGCCAGGCGCTGATGACTTGTTTATGATTTTGTTGGCCACTGCTGCACTTACTGAGGAAGAGCTGCCTGTGAAACTCTGCTACAGTTTGCATACTAATCATTTTTGTAATTGATCTTTTCAGCTTTCTTCATGCGCTGTGAAAGGTTGTCAACTGCTGCTTTGAAGTTAACTAATGATCATACGAGCAAAGCATCTGTGATAGAAGCCAGGGTCATATTAGCATTGTAGAAATGCGAGTTCCACATGCTAGCGCTCTCATGTTATCTTGCACTGCATTATTTAGGTCCGTGTGCAGGTAAAATGGCTTTCATTGTAATACATGTCCAAGGGGGCAGGCCAACGAGGTTTAGTATTACCAAAGTAGAGAGGGAGTGGGTTTTTTTCCCACCCTTGTCATTTAACGTTTGGCATAATCATAATGCAGTGGGCAAGTGGCCGACATTCAACTGTACTCCTTATTTTTTTTTTTTTTTTTGCATTGGGAATCTTTTAAAATCGTTCCATTATGTGGGCAGACTAACACGTCATAAGGTTCATCAGAGAAGCTGGAATCCTGAGTCTTGCCAGGAGATATAAATATGCGTATAAAGTTGAAAGTGGCAACACAAGAATTTGGGTTCAGATCCAAAGCCTATTGAATTGAGGCCAGGAGAAGTGAGAGGAGGAAGGGTGTTGACTGACTCCAACAGGGCTTTGGATCGGGCACTTAGGAACTGATTGACCTCTCTTTGAAGTCAATAGCCAAATGCTCCTTGTCTACAGCGCAGGATCAGGGCCTTAGTTTGCTTCTTTCTCTCCCCAGTGCACAGCTCTATATCTTTGTCTGTCCGTCTTCTCACTGTTAGCTGTTTCCTTGGCTTAATTACAGCACCTGGGGGGTCAGGTACAAGAGGACTCTTGAATATTTTCAGTTCTTTTTCCCTTTCTCCCCAAGCCTCTTTTCATGTTTTTGGGGTTGAGATCATTCCAGTTGTAACCCAGGTGGTACTCGTGTAAGTACCCCCTCTTCAAATGACGGGATGGTAGCGGGTGCTGATGCGTTGTGGGAGGTGAAACTGCCTGCTGTACACAGTTACCCTCCTCTTCCTATAGAGCAAGGTCAGGACACATGATAAAGTTAACTGTGTACCAATTTAACCAGAAAAAAAGTTGTAATATTAACATATATATCCATATAATACAAGAACTATAGGCAATATATGGTATATATACAAACACTCTATACACAAGTGAGGGATCAGGTAGTCAAAACAAGGGGGGGTTTCATTAAATGTTATGCAGTCTTACAGTCTATTAGGGCGCAAAGTTTACAAAGCATATGATGCAGGGTTCACACAGCATGAAGTGCAGATTTCACAAAATATGAGTCTAGGGGAGAATGGACACGGCAATAAGCTGTGTTGAAGCAATGTCTATGCCCTGGGGAAAGACAGCCCAAGATAAGGGAAGTGGGAGCCCCTATAGTCCAGGTGCACTCCTTGACCCACTCAAATAACCCAGATTGCCAGGCCTCAACCTGGGACCCCTCTTTCCCTTAGGGGGCTTCTCCCAGTTATTTGCCATTGAGTAGGAGGGCCCTCCTCCCCCGTGGGAATCATTTTCCCTGGCAACTCATGACTCTCCAGGGCCTGATGAGGCTGCACTTGTTTCCCCAGCCAAGGTGTCTCCTCCCTTGGCAGGGGGTCCTCTGCTGCTCGAGGCTCTCCTGGCCTTTCACCCTCTCTTGGCCCTGTGCACCGTCCCATGCACCAGTGGCCCCTCTTGCCCTGTGCACTGTCCTGGGCACTGCTAGCCCCTTTCTTATGCAAGGGAGGGAAGGGGTTGGAGACCCATGCCACCTGGCGTGGCACCCAAGGTCTTGGTCCGCTCTCGGACCCTCTGTACACCAATCCGTGCACTGGGTGCCCTGCCTCACGTGGAGGCCTGAACTGCCACATGCAGCTCTGGGGTATCAGTCCTCTCCCAGACCCTCTGTGTAACAACCTGTACTGATCCGTACACCGCGTGCCCAGCCCAGCGCCAAGGTTGGAGACCTGAGCTGCTGAGTGCAGCTCCAAGGTCTCAGTCCTCTCCCGGGACTTTCTGTTTACCACCCCATGCACTGATGCCCACTTCCTCATGATGGGGCTGGGGGACGGGGACGCTTGCTGCTCCCCATCCAATGAGGCATCTTCCAGGCTCTTCTGGGACAACTGCTCTGCCCCACTGGCCAGCTCTGCCAGCTCTTCTCAGCCCTCTTTTTCATCCTTCATTGCAGCCGCCCACATGCTGGGCACACTGCCTTTTTATCCTCTTCGGAGGCTCTGCTGCTGGATTAGGAGCACACCAGTCAGAGAGGGGGGGTGTTAGTCCCCTCTCTGGTCCGGTTTTTGCCTCGCCCCTGGGTAGAGGAAGGGCAAGCCTCTCCCCTGCCATTGCCTGATTAGTGGGGAAGGGGAAATGCCCCACCAATCACTTTGAGCCTCCTTGAAGCCGGCGTGCAGGGCTGCCACTGGCAAGCCTGCCACACACTCATCCGTGCTGGAGCAGCAGGCACCCCAGAGTCTAAGCAGGTGTGACTCTCCCCCCCGCCAAAACTCTCCAAGTGAATCCAGCAGGAAAACTTCTCAACACAGCTCTCCTTGATGGGTCTTGCAGAGCTACATCACCTCAACTGAAGGCCTTGTCCAGTAACAAGCTAAGCAGGGCTGGGTCTGGATAGGGAGATCTCTGCACTTATGCCACACTGTAGTTCTGGTTCCCTCATAGGTCAAATAAAATAATCTTCTTTTATGAAATGAACAAGTCAGAAAAAGGGGTAAATTACAAACAGCTCCTGCCATATGGTCTGTTGAAAAATTCTCTCCTCCTCCAGTGTGAGAGAGTACAGGAAAAAAATGTTCTTGTCTTGCTTTGTAGATAGGACAGAGCCACATTAAGGCCAAGTCACTGGTGTTTCCTTGGTGAAATTAATGGCATGGTTTTAGCAATCTTTGTTTGGAAGCTGCCCAACCACTATTCTGTGACATACTGAGCAACAAGTGGATTTTGCCAAGGCAGAAAATGGCTGTAGGAGGACCCTTGGAGAGAAATGATGGCTATATGGTACCCTTCTAGGTTATATCATAGCTGCTTCCATCTTTTCCATCATAATTAAAATGTCCATTACTGCATGTAACTTGGGCCTGATTGCTAGTGTTCTGAAGAACTCTCTATATATGATTTCTTTTTTTCTTGTAAGGCATTATTTGCACTAGGGGAAAAGAGGGTTTGGGGTTTTTGTAGGGGGAGGTAGTTTAAACCATGTTTTAATTAGCACCTGGTCAAATTTTGGTGTGGACAAGACCATTGTAGCTTTGCCTGTCAGAAGGCTGAGATAAAATTATGTGTTTGGATATGTCTGCACTGCAAAAAAGATATATTCTTAATTCAGCTTAACTATTTTGGGTTAAAATAGCAGTGGAGAAAAAATAACTTGCTTTTTAATTTGCGTTAACACCTCCTGTTCAACCCCACTTTGGGAATTTAGGCGCTTGAATATTTCTGTGAATCTAGTGCTATGTGTTTGTCTTGATGTCTTTAACATGCAGAAAAGCTACAGCTGCCTCCTCCCTGTTTGGATTTTAGCATAGGTCCATTACCACTTATTAGCTAACACCTGGTTAATAAACACCTCTTTCCCTAGAGTGGATAAATTGTATCTGGGCAAGTGATTTGGAAGTTGCTCACTTTGTGAATAGCATTGGAGGGCTTCCGATTGAAAAGATAATTCAAATAGAAAAATATTCAAATAAAAATCTGTGAATCCCACTCCTTTTTCTCCAGCTACCTCTAGCAGAGATGGACTTGGTTAGGCTGGAACCCTTCCTTTATACTCTTGGTTTTGGTTCAGCTGAAAATGGGACTGATGAAGCAGAAGCAGTTTTGCCAAATCAGTTCCAAAAACACTGCCTTGGAGCTTTCCCCTGTAATTTCACAGTACCCCCTAGGTCAGCTCTACTGATGCAGAAGGGGATATTGCTATTCTCTGGGGTTGTAATCTTATTCCAGAGCTAATTTTAGTAGCCCAGCCACATTTTCAAAATGCTTAGGTCCTACTTAGACTCTTAAAATCAGAAGTCTCAGAGTCAGCAGTGTTCAGCAGCTCCCACTGTGACACTCACAGCCAGATTTTCCCAGGAGATCAGTACTTCTGTTCACGTCTAAATAAAAGCTGAGCTCTATGGAAAATCTGGTCCCCGGTGGTGCATGCTGAGTTCCTTTCTCTGGCTTGTGGTGGCTAAAATGGCTGCCAGTACCTTGTCTAGACCAGTACTCCCATGATTGATATAACAGCTGGAGCAGGCCTGCTAGCAGAAACAGCAGGGAATGTTAGGAACAAAAGTCTAGTGTAGACAAGGTATATGGTAGGTGACGGATTAAATTTGTTAGTAGAGTCAAGCCTCAAGGCTTTAAAAACTCCCTCTGTTGTCAGAAAAAGGATTCAGGAGCCAGTGTAACCGTGAACTGTTTTACATATGTTTGCTTTTCACTATTTGTTCTCCACAGCCTTTTATTAGTGACATTGGGGGCAGGCGAGTTTCCAAAGCACTTGCTAGCTTGATGATGAGATTCAGTCTTTGATACCCTTACAGAAACCACTTTCCTTTTTTCCCTCTCCTCTATTCAAATCTGAAGGAGATAAATGCAGAGAGGTTTTTATAAGAGAGGTTATCAGAAGCTGGCTTGTTGGGAACTTTGCTTTGGCTTTGTATTTGAACTACTGTGGAAAGGATAATAATTCTCATGCCTTGTCTTCACTGGAAGGATGCACTGCTTTAACTATACTGGTATAGTTACAGGATGACTTTATACCAGGATAGCTATTCCCAGAGAAATAAGCTATTCTAAAATAAGCAACCTTTTGTTGCTGTAACTGAGCTCACATTTGCAGTTGTGCTTTTCTAATTATTTTGGTAAACTATCACGCCCTAACTGAAACTGGTATAAACACTGTGTATAGATTACAAAGGTAGTAGTATATTTTGGGGGTTGGGAAGGAAATAAATCCTTGGATTTGGCACATAAATTAGTCAGCATAAAATGTGGTAATGTTTTTTCTCTTTTCCTGTTCGTATCACATCCATGCTGTGGCCTGGCCATCCCTAGCAGCACTGGCTTGTCTGCTGGGAGATGTTGCAGAAATGGGATTCTGGGCTCTGCTGGCTCATTTTGCAGAGATTTGAGGTGACAGGCAGGGAGCCCCTTCTTGTGTGCTGGAGCCTTGCGTCTGGAGTACAGAGCAGTCTCCTAAACGCCAGCAAGCCAACCTCTTTTTGTTTCATTAGTCAGTCAAGCATTTTGCACTGCTGAATGTCATCTTATTTAACATTTTGTTAAACAACTTCTAAAGGTTTTAACAGTATGACAGATGGGCCATTGAATGAGCCCTTAGTGGCTGAGTATTACTTTGCTTTGGTTTGATGGTGTTTATTGTTAGTTAAGTATTGTTTAAATAAATAAATCTTCCCTTTCCCCCCCACCCCCTTCCTCCTTGCTCTTTGCAGTGCAGATGAAATGGGGACAAGTCTTTATTCCTCTAGGGTTGGTGAGGGGTGGAGATTAGAGAAACTGTATGTTGGTTTTAATCCCAATCAATCTCAATCTCATAGATTTATTGGGTCCATTATCAGTTCTAGGTGCTGTAGACACTTTTCCATATGTGATGCACTCAGGTGTTTCACAGATGTATTTAGTAGTCGTGTTGGTCTGAGACAAAAAGAAATGCAAAAATCGAAAGTGTTGGCATTAAAAGTTTAAATGAACTATTAGGGAAAAATACATTCTGACTAACTGGGGCATGTCTAGATATATGACTCCCTTACTGAGACCCACAGACATGTGTATGTGGCTGGGAAGAGAGCATGGGATCCTAAGCATACCAGACTGCCTTCTCTGCTCTAGCAGAACATGTATAATAGGGCTGTGCAAAATGGCACCGTTCCCTTTCGCCTTGAGTTTCAATGGCTCAATGAAACAGCGTTTCATATTGAATTTCATTTCTATTCGAAAGAGCTGTTCAGTTCCGTCAAAACAGAAAGGCTGTTTTGACGCTGTTTCGAAGTTTCGCTGGAGATGGGAAGTCAGCCCAGCTAGATTGTGCCGGGGGCGGGAGGCAGCCCAGCTGGCCTGTCTCCTGCCCCCAACGTGATCTATGCGGGGGATGGGAAAGCAGCCCAGCTGGGCTGCCTCCCGCCCCCACCTGAGGATCTAGCACCGGGGATGGGAAAGCAGCCCAACTGGGCTGTCTTCTGCCCCCAGCAGGATCTAGAGCCAGGGATGGGAAGTCAACCCAGTTGGGCTGACTTCCATCCCCTTCCGGATCTTGCGCTGGGGGTGGGAAGTCAGCCCAGCTGGACTGACTTCCCATCCCCAGCCTATGGTCAAGATGTTTTGACTTTTGAAATGTTTCGACTAGCTTTGTTTTGTTTTGAGGCTATTTCGACAGCCTTTGTTTCAATCCGATTTTGTTGTTTCAACCTCAAAATTAGTCAAAACAGTGTGGGAACGAAACAGCCAGTGAAATTTTGCACAGCCCTAATGTACAATTTTTCCCCCTCCTCAAGATAAGCAATTTCACTGGAGAAAGCACCTCATGTGCTCAATGGCTTCTTAGAAGTGGGATGCTCCCTCTGTGTATATCTGCTTATCCTAAAAGGCAGAGGAACTCTGAAGATGGAGTGACCAATCCAAGAGGCCAGTGATATGGTCTTGTAGGCTTTTCTGACAATATGTGTTTATATGAAGCCCACATTCAATTTAAGTCTTTGATCATACAAAGGCATCATCCCTTCATTTCCAAAATCTAAGAAAAAGAGACAGGCAAGGGGGTTTAGAGTAGACCTAAGAGCAGTGGACTTAGCTTTTTGGACAGTGTGCACTGGGCTTCTGAGGAATGCCAAGCTGGTTCTGGTGATCTGAGGTAGGGAAAGCTTTTACCCTTGAGGCAGTAGTGAGCCAATGTCTGGGGTGAAATAGTTGACCTGTCTTAGACATAACAGATCCATTTGCAACAGTAGTAGGACTGCCAATTCCAGCATCCTGACAGAAGTCAAATTCTGATCCTCATGGCCTGCCTCCCCAAAATTCCCTTTGCAGTTTTGACTGGAGTATCCTTCATTTCCTCTCTTCTAAAAACCTCATTGTATGTTGTTGCTAGCGCACAAAGAGGCTGATGCATTTATTCTCAGGAATGGCTTTACTACAGAGCTGGACACCAAGTTATAACTACACACCTTTCCTTAAAAAAAAAGAAGAAAGTTTTATACATATTCCTACTGAGTCCTGGGGTCTACTAAGACAAAACTTCTACCTTCAACATTCATACTTGTTAGCTATATGACTTAGGGTCAATCCACTCTATGCACAAGAGTAGTCCCATAGAAGCCAACAGATCTGCTTCAGTGAATAAAGTTGAGGGCATTCAGAAGTGTGGGATTTGGACCTTAATGATATATAAATTAAGTAATTGGAATCTTGATTTTAATGCATCACTTAAAATATATGTGGCTATAGAAAGAAGGATGGTCTTATAACTAAGGCAGTATTCAGTTCCTGGGTGAATATATTATCGCTTTCCTTATCTATGAAACAGGGAGCCATTCCCTTTCCTTTGTCTTTGAGGCCCAGACTGTTTCTTACTAAATCTGTATGTACCACCTAATATAATGGGGCCTTGATCCCCGTTTAGGCCTTTGGGCACTTCTGTAATGCAAATAATCATAATAAATTGTTTTGATTAATCTGTTGACATGTTTCTCTTCAGAATAACTCCATCCCCCCAAATTTTTTTAAACAGCCATTTGAAATAACAAAGTATTATAGTCGAGGTCTTCTGATTATTGCCCTTTAAAGCTTTTTTCACATGGCCAGGCTTCACAAAAAGCTATTTTACTCAAAGAAATTAGGTTTCTGGTTAGCAGAAGCCCTAAATAGACATGAATTACAGGAACGTCCTTTGAAACCCCATGCAGCACTTGTTTCATTAAATCCCATGAAGCGACCTTAATTTAGTGGAACACTGGATAGGTTGTTCTTTTAACCTATTAGCACTTTGGCCAGTCCCATAAACCATATTCATGGATGATTCCATCAAGAAGGACAACAGTGGGATTAATATTATTTCAGGATACAGTAAATGCCACAATGATGAAGCTGTTTAAGATCTGGTGCTCACTGTGTCACACTGAATGCATTGACATTTACTCTGCTATCACTTCATTTCCAATATTCCTTCCAAATCAGCCGATGCTAATGTTTCAGTGTGTGTGCAGAATACAATTCCATCAGGGCTGGGGACGAGGAGAAATGAGCTTAGAGCAAGTCTCTTTTCCCCTCTTTGGGGTGGGAAATTGTGTAGCATTTACATTTTGCATGCATAGTAAGAAAAAGCAAGCGTATATATGGAATTGTGATAAGATCCAGAGTCTCTTTGTACTATGATGGGGATCTGAACAAGTTAGTGAACCCACTTCTGTTCTGACCTAGTAGGGGGTTCTGGTTCAAATGCCAGGAATTTCATGTCCCAAGTGAGTAAAGCAAGAAGTCATTAGTTACTGGCGTTGTGTTGGAAATAAACACAGAGACTAAATCCCAAATATCCAGCTTTTTGTCCAGCAGAGTCCAGCCACTCAGGCACCAAGGAAATTCCTGATTCTGTCTCACCTTATTCCATAAGATCCTCCTCACATGAAGGGCTATCTGTCATGGCTACCTACATGGCCTCTATTATTGTAATACCTGAATGTCTCACACTTCTTAGTGCCTTTTCCTCACAACACAGCTGTGGAGTTCAAGGCAGTGCTGTTTTGCAGGGCAGAGAGGTAAAGTGACTTGCCAGTGGTCTTGTAAGCAATCTTTTGGGGAACTGGGAATTGAAGTTGGCTAATGTCCTAACTTCTACACCATCCTTTTTTTCTTTGTTCGTGAACGCAGGCTCTATAATTGAGGAGTGGTAGGAGGTTGAAGAGATTATAATCTCATTTTATAGTAGCTCATGTGCTCTTTAGAGATGCCAGCCCCAAGAATCCAGAAGCAGATAACAGTCTTATGGTTATATAAGAGCATTATTCCCCTATCTATTCAAGTGACCAAATATACTAGGATAGAAATTTCTGGCCCTAAAATGTGCAGTGGGTAGTTCTAAGTATTACCTAGACAAAAGACTCTTTGTCTCAGAAACAGACCATAAAAGGTCTATAGTGACTGCAGATTATGAAAGAGAGAAATTTCAGATTAAACAGGTGCACAGCTCTGTACACCCAGCAAAAAAAAAAAATGCTCTCTATTAATGGGATTAAGACTATTTTTAAGACTTTCTGTTGGGCAGATGTATGATTTCACCACTGGACATAAAATATATTGACAATCTATCTCATGACTAAACATAAGGGGTGGTGGGTGCTGTGTCAGGAGTGGGGGGAGGTACGTTCTAGAGAATGGTATCTGAGTCTGGAGAACTGGAATAGATGAGGAGTGAGGGGCTAGGGCCAGTAAAAACCAGCTCATTTAAGAAATGGAAAAGTAGGAACAATATTCAAGAATGCAAGGATACTCCTGAGGGGGAACTGCTCCAAGGAGGAGCAGTAGAGAGACAAATATCGTAGGAAAAAGGAATGAATTTGGGGAGAGTTGGACTCAAGCTGGGACTTGCATCACTGAGAGACTTTTTACTTGCCAGAGACATAAGAGAAATTAAATGGATATGTGTATAGATTATTGGTGTAGATTACTATCAACTAGATACTGATGTGTCCTTTTTAAAAATGACTGTATTTTCTCTGGCTTCGTTCCCTACTCCTTTTATGCAAGTTCATATTAGTCTGGTTTGCCCAAAACTTGATGACATGCTTTAGGTGCAGAGAAAGAGGGTGCATACAAAAGTTACACTTTGATCAATGTAACTAGGGTTAGGTCAATCTAAGTGCCAAACTGTACATATGTTTGAGGACTTTACATCAGGCAAAAAATGGCTGGCCCAATCTAACTTAGTTCAGCTAAGGAGGTGCACTACTTAGACTGGCTTAACCCATGCCCAAACTAACTAAATGCGTATACAAGTTCAGAGTGTAGCCCTGGGGCTGGGAAAAGCCAAACACTGTCCCAGCCCTTGGGGTGCACTTTTCCTGCTTCCCCCCCAATCTGACCAGGTTATTTTTAGCCCTCCAACCACCCACCCCTGGAGATGGATAACCCCTCCTGCTGATCCATCATCTCATCCAGTGGACCACCCCTGGACATGCTATCCCCTCAACGTGCCCAACCCCCCCGAACTCACCAACCCCCCTCCCCCAAGGACCCACCATCCTCTCTGATCCTACCCACCCCTTTCCACACCCTGACTTACTTATATTGTATTCCCAGCATGGGTCCAAGTGCCAGCAAATGTCTGCACAAGGGGGAACCCAATCTATGACCACCTGGGTTAAAGTAATCATAGATCGTGTGAATGTGTGCATGTGCCCAGGGAGAGAGCCCTCTCTGCATACTAGGGAAACAAGCTCTAGTTGCTAATGGGTTGGGAATGTTTCAGAGACTTTGTATTGGTCATAATATTTCATGTACAAGCTGTCCACAAACTGCCAGTCACTCCCTTGGATTCAAAAACCCACATGAATTACTACCTAGGAATTGGTATTTACAAATATTTCCCACAAATGATATCCTTTCCAGGGCCCTGATCATAGGAATACCAGAAATGGAAATTATATAAGAAGTACTACTCGTAAAAGGTTTTTTTAGATGCAGAACTTTTTACTTTCCCTGTCACAGAAAAACACCTGTAAGAACTGAAAAGTAAGAAGCAGGTAAAATATCAAACCAAGTCTCAACTCACTACAAAGAGAGCTAGACAAGACAAAGTGAGAAATCTCCATGAAACCATATTCTGGAGATGTTACCATAAGCAAAAGTCTTGTTGAAGAGAGCAAGATTGTCATCCCTGTCATCACGCAATATGAAATCCTTGACAAACTCCAAGGGTCAGACTGAGGCATAGCAAAATGCAGGAGGAGAATGAATAGCCCAGGTGGTAGCCTGGACTGGACAAACTATAATGGAATTGAAAAAAATGTAATAGTTATGTTTACATAAGAATCACCCTCTGGGAATCTTACTACTGTCTACTCGACCAGACAGGCCATGGTAGAGAGCCAGGAAGGATCTTTCCTATCTAGGTAATACAATCTATCTTTTGAGGAGTGATTATTTCTCAAAAGTGCAGTTGCCAGTTTGCTCAAAATGTCATCCAGTACATTTGAAAAGATGAATAAAACCCAGTTTGGGGATTCTGGCTCAAGTTATCTCTGCCAACTGTACTCCATTGTCCTCTGAGGTCCCTTAGGAGCATGGAGAGTGGAGGCTTGAGAGTAGCCATAGAGGGGGTACCCTGCTTCAGCAGCTTCACTGCTGCCCTATCTGGTTTGGTTCATCAGAGCAGGGTTGGGTGAGCAAGGCATGATCATAAGAAGTCCTTTTGAGATACAGTTTGGGCATTGTGTTAACAGACCTTATGAGGTTTGCAGATAACTAATATTTCATTCATATAATATCTAGCTCCTGGTTTTCCTAGGGCAATAGTGAAGCAGAACATGCAGTTGACAATAAACTAACTTCTCTGGAACTCCTCATATTCTCATCTTGCTCAGTTGGGATGCTAGACAAAAACTCTAGCAAAAAGATTCAGTCCTGAGACACTGCTTGTTGGAAGGAAATTAAATTCCATTGTTCCAACTATACATTAGTGCCTAGATCCTCGCTGGCCTGATTTTCTCAGGCTATAGAAACAGCAAAATAAATATAAAACCTAGGATAGTCTAACCTCAATGAAAGATTGTTTGAAAAGAAGGCAGAGAGGGATGTGCCAGAACTCCTTCCAAAGTCATTACTCAGGGTGGCCACGTAAGAGTCAATATGAACAGGAAATACAATCAGTCTGTTGTGCTCTGGATGTCCATCATGTGCAAAGTCCATGTTGATTCAGCAGAGTCCTTAACCCATTCTTGACTTCTACTGGAATTACGCACACATATACAAATGTTTTGCTGAATCAGACCTGTATTTCTAGATAGCTCTGTTATATTTTTATAAGAAGTGACAGTTACTAATCCACTTCTTGTAGCTGTTGTTGAAGTAGTGACTCTGAATCAGGGATCTGAATGGAGAGAGGATGGTGGTGAGACCTAGAGAAATAAAAGGAGAAAGGCAACAAGATGCCTGCGGTAGGTTGTGAATACATTTGCAGCACCACTGTTGAGATGGGACTAGAAAAATGACATCAGTGCCAAAATTGCAGTTCTCTCCCACTCTACCCAGATGGCTTTTTTGGGGGGTGATGAAAGATGCCACCGAAGCATAATTTAAATGATCCTATTTCCATGTTGAGGAATTATGTTGGACCAGATGAAAAATATTTCTCTGTGACTGATTCATAGCCTGAGAGTATTTTCCCAATGAAAATGAGCTAGCTCTTCAAAATAAAAATACACTTTAATAAAATAGTTTGCATTGTCAGTATTTCTCATTATGGAATCTCTGGTATATCCCAGATCAAGTGATGACAGATTTAATCCCCCTTGTTTCACAGAAGCAGACAAAAATCATAGTAACTTTAAAACCTATACTATACAACAGAAGTCTTATGATAAGACTGAATATCAGTTGAGTGTGACTTCTAATAATCTTGGCCTTCACAATAAGTCCTGCTGTGGCTGTGGGTCACTTATTGAAGGCCTCTGACTCAGTTTTCTCATCTGTAAAGCAGGGACCAGAATACCCACAGTGGCTGCCATTAGCAAAGTCAACAGTTACCTCCACAGCTATTTCCTAGTTTAAATGTGGGGAAATGCTTGAGTTTTTCTGACCACACCGTGTGTTTTC
This sequence comes from Alligator mississippiensis, assembly GCF_030867095.1. Lineage (NCBI taxonomy): Eukaryota > Metazoa > Chordata > Crocodylia > Alligatoridae > Alligator > Alligator mississippiensis. Next base: position 216,922,382 of record NC_081824.1, on the reverse strand, counting down.
TGCTGGCAAGTGTGACAGAGGTCTGTTGAGTGTCAGCTTTAAGGATTGTAAAACATTCTGAAGATGTAACATCTGACACACATGCTTAGTATTAATTCCTCTACTGCACCTGGCTCCCAACTGCATTTTGGCTTATTGTAAGTGTGCCCTTTCTCATAGGATATAACACCCTTCCTTTTAATGTGGTTTGTATGCTCCTCTCTTCACAAGTGTTATAATGGACAAAGTAAGCTAGATTGGGGGGTGATCTTTGACCTCCCTAACAGCACTGTCATCCGCCTCAGGCTGTGAATAAGTTCTTCTGACCTCAGGGCAAGTGACTGGTATCCTGTCTTTGCTACACAGTGAGGTGACTCACCATATTTCTATCTACCTGCATCTAGGTAGGTGTTCTCATGTTGAGAATCAGTCAGATCATCCCAAGCATATCCACTTCATCTTGAAACCTAGGGCACTCACAGACAGGCAGCTTCCCGATCTAACTCATGGTGCTTTACAGGAAGTGCTATGAGTTAGACTGACTCAACAGATGTTCGCTATTGGACTGAGAGGGTGGAGGATCGAGCTCCACTTTGGAGCCAATCCAGAGAGATTGTAGCGTCTTCCTCTAGCCCCTCTTCCCTCTCCCAGCTCTGGTGCTGTCTCAGGATGGGAGGGGGAGAAGGCAGGGGAGGGAAGGCCATTCTGGAGTTTGCCCAGATTATACTGGAAGGTTGGGCAGGTGAATTGGAGTCCCCAACCTTGCCCTACCCTCTCTCCCCTCCCTTCCCCACTCCATCCTGAAGACAGCACCAGGGACAGGGTTGGGCTACTCCAGCCCAGTCCTGCTCCCAGCACGTGCTAACAGAAGCTCTGCTTTGGAGTGCCTTCATCTGAACCCTCCTGTAATGATGGTTCATTTGTTGCACGATCAAGCACTTTTAACTGCTCTGCAGCTGTGCACTTCTGTCAGTGCATGGCTATAGAGTGCTTTCAGTGGCCCATTGCACAACAAAACATCACTTCTGTTAGCACCCTTAGTGTGTTGTAAGAGAATTTTAGCTTACACACATACATTTGGCCCAGTGTTGAAGCTGTTCACAAGGGCTCAGGCTAGGATTTTCAGAGGAAAATAAGAGAATACTGTGGGATTGAATTCTAGTAGGAACTTGGGACAAAACTGTTTCAAACACTTTTAAGAATCCCAGTGTAAGGTGCTAGTACAGCAAAAATGCAGTGTTTTCAATGTCTAACAGATTACATAACAATGCACTATGCAAGGAGATTCAGTCTCTTTGCTGCATGATGCAGAAGTGTCTTCTGCAATTGAAATCTAGTTTGGGCATGCAGATGACACATGGGGTTATAGCCAGACAGTTTGCACATGCAGCAGATCTACAGGGACAAAGCCCTGTGTGGAAGGATTGCTGAGCTACACTTCAGACCTAGCATGAAAAGCCCTGAGCAGGTTATAGCAATGCCCTTATGCTACAAAACAAGATCCTGTCCCTTATGGGCTCCATGTCCTAGTACTTCTGCATGCAAAACAGACTTTTTTACTGGTTTCTAATTTGCCATTTCCACAGCAACCACTCTGCTAACCACTCCCCAAATTTTCCATGGCATAATAAGGTGGCTGATGGATTAATTGAATCATCCATCCAGACAACTAATACATGGTGGTAAAGTATAAAGCAGCCTACAGGCCAGTGGAACAAGTTGCCCCTGGAAGTTGTAGAATCTCCTTTACTGGAGGTTTTTGAGAAGAGGCTGGATGAGTATTTATCTGGGATTGTAAAGGAATAGCGCATCCTGCATTTGTGCTGAGGACTGAGCTAGATGACCCTTGAGGTTCCTTCAAACCATATGATTCTGTATAGGAACCTAACTGAAGTCAGTGGGACCAGCATCAAGTCCTTATTGGTTGCTACAGGCTAATGTACCATGGTATGAATACATTGGGATGCTCTGAGTTGTCAGCAGAGATGGAATTCCTGCCAGCAGAATTAAAGGAGCAACTCTTTTATACCTATTATAGCTGCTAGTTATATCAGCCACCAGAGGGTGATCTGTATGTAACAACCAGAACTTTTAGTTCCGTTTTAATCTGATTCCTAAAGTATACAGAATTAGATAGGTTTTATTGTAAAAGGATAGGACTTGGAAAACAACTTGGATTTTTTTAAAAAAATAATATTGTGTTGATTTAATTGAACCTTGAAAGGGTGTCCATCTCATTAGGACTGCATATTATAGATGTTTTCTTAGCCTCCTTGAATTTCATATTTTTAAGTGATATTTGCATTACATTACCATAAAACTTGATTCCTTAGTGCTATATTAACTCAAAATTGAGGTCAAGGCAGCCTTTTATAAAACAAACAGCATTTCAGTGACTTGGAAGTGTTAGGAAAACTCTATGGGGCAAATAGTACTCATTTTTGAAAAGTCAGAAATCCCTAAGTGGATGTCAGAATTTAACATTGGTTCCTTCCTTAAGTGCATGAGTCACAAAGACCTGTCAAATGTCTCTTCGGGCTTTTTTTAAAGGTGATATTCCAACATCACTGAGGTGGTGAAAAATGGTTTGAAATCAAAACAAAGGTCTTTGCTGTCTTTTTAAGACTTGAAAGACAGCCAGGGACTTTTCAGCAAGCCAGCGTGTTACTGTATTCACAGCAGTAAAAATAAACTTGTTTATTACAGCAGGGAGGTCTACAGAAGACACACTCTGAAGGTTTTCCCTTGCCAGCAAGAATTTGGCTATTGGACACCAGGAATAGTTAATGAGCTTACTTTTCTGGCAATGGACTTATTCCTATTAATTTTAAAAATCTCCTGATAGATACATAAACCCATTTCCCCCCTTTTAACATTGTTTTAAACTTTACTTTTTATTAGACTTTTTAAATATAAACCATTTGGGGAATGTTGCAATTGGTTCGTGGTAGCCATTCACAAGACAACAGTGAATGTTTATGGGATCATGGATGCTCTTGGCCGATGGGCCTACAAAAACTCAGAATGAACCAGAAAGCCATTTAGAGGGAATGAAAGAATGCAAATAGGTGGTGAGTGACACTCGCTGGAGGAACCTGCTTCATCTCTTTGTGTGCCCAAGAATTTCATGCTTCTGTTCAATTAGGGCAGTGCTGCAAGGATATAAGCCAGCACCCACTGAAGAAACTACCAAGACTCCCAGCAACTTCAGTGGGCTTCACTAGAGAACTGTAATAGGACAACTCAGTACACAATGAAAAGAAAAGGAAATCCTTTTGGTGAAGTCCTCTTATGTTTTCAAATTGCTGCAGTCTTTTTGCGGAGACTGAGATTCAGAGTTCTTTCACTTATGGAACTGTATTCAGCTGACCTTGTTCACCCACTGAAGGCAGTAGGACTCTTCACCTAAGCATGACCTGTGTGGAAACACTGTAGGATTTGACAGTTCTTAATGCTTTAAGCTTCTGGGATAGCGTCCCACTACAAGTATCTGTGAAGTATGCTAGATAAAGGGAGCTGATGGATGCGCAGCTCCCCACTCTAATTCATGGTGCTTCACAGAAAGTGCCATGAGTTAAAGTGACCCCCCAACCCAACAGACTTTCTCTGTTTGGTTGGGGCTGGGGGAGATTGAGCTTCACTTTGGAGTGAAACAGTGAAGACAGCCTAGCTACCTGCAGCCTCTTTCCCCTAGCCCTGCCCACCCCTGCACCCCCTAGCTCCAGGGCTATCTGCAGGATGGGAGGGGGGATAAGGGAAGAGAGAGAGCTCTGGGCTGGGGTTTGCCCAGCCTAAGCTGTAGGGAGGGGGCTGGTGGGGACTGAAAGGTGTAGGGGAAGGGATCCCTTTTCTTCTCTCTCCTTGCATCCTGCAGACAGCACCAGGGGTGGAGCTGGGCTACATCAGCCCAAACCCAATTGCATGCAAGGACTAACAGAAGTTAATGAAAGTGCTCCACTTTGGAGCACCTTCATTTGAACCCTCATTAGATGAGGGTTAATTTGTCATGCAATCAGGCACTTTTAAACCTCTCTGCAGCCAGACACTTCTGCCAGGGCATGGCTGTAGAACAGGGGTTTTCAATCTTTTTTGATTATTGTACACATGGGTGACTGGAAGCATAGCAGTGTGCCTCTGGCCACCAAGCAGGGGGGAGGGGGGAGCGGCATGCGGCCAGATGCTGAGGGGGGAAGGGGGGCGCACAGCCAGATGCGGAGTGGGGGGGGGGGCGACCATGTGTGGTGAAGTGACAATCGCCGTGTGCGAGCTTCCCCCGCCCCCTGTATCTGGCTAGGTGCCCCTGCAGGGCAAGGGAAGCTCGCACACAGTGCCTACCTGCGCATACCTCCTAGGACCTGCTCAAGTACCTCCAGGGGTATGTGTACCCCTGGTTGACAACCCCTGCTGTAGAGTGCTTTCAGGGGGCTGATCACACAACAAATGTCACTTCCGTCAGCCCCCAGAATGTGCTAACACTTTTTTCTGGGACAATGGTAGATCACTGCCATTCACTTGTTATCTCAGATACTTCACAGGTACTTATACTGGAGCAATGGGCTTGTAGAATCCCAGGATAAAAGGCTTTGTTCCAGGAGAAATCTGACATCTGTTTTTACCCTAAAGGATTGTGCTGCTGCTCTTTTGTCCCAGGTGTTGTTTTGCTTTGTTTTTTTCATGGGCTGCTTACAGTACCCAGGATTCCCAGGTGGTCTCCCATCTAAGTGCTAGCTGGGCTCAGGACTGTTTAGCTTCCAAGATCACAGGCTGACTCAGATCCATCAAAACTACCTGAAATACAGTTTTTATTGTTATTGTCAAAAGGTTCCAGCCTAGCAAACCCTAATGTCATAGTTACTCTGGGTAATAACACAGCTTCATAATCAGGATGCCTTTCTTGTTTTAAACTATTTTGTACTTAAGCAGTCAAAGCATCTGTACAGATGATCTTGCATCATTGCATATAGATACAAGGTAGCTAGTCCTTTGGTCTTTCTTAAACTGAGAGCACTGTACTTTCCACAATGGGGACATAACAGAATGATTTCCTCTGTGAGTCACTTTGAGGATTAATGTGTCTGTCAAGATCAATAATCAGTGGCTCAACAGAGTAGGTGAACCACCTTTAGACTTACAGCTATTTCTATAATTCAGTCTCAGAGAGCTGGAATTAAAATGAACTCAGAATTCAGTTACATCCTTATCATTCCCAGTTGAGATCCATCTGTATGAAACAGAGGTTGTTGTTGCACAGCAAGATAGCACTACAGCAGTGGAGGCCCCATGGCAGGACATGCCCATGTCCTTCCAAACTTACACATGTGGCTAGCCATCTGGAAAATGTCAAAGGTTTCCCTGTATCTCACAATGAATTTGCAGTACAATTTGTATTTGGTAATATCACATATGAAGCTTTTGAAAGCTGTATCATTTATTTCAGATAAGGTGGGTTTGGGTCCATTTTACTGAAATCATTGGGAAGATTTGCATTAATTTCAGCATGCCCAGGGATATACTTAAGAATTCTGAGGGAGAGAAGGGGGCAAGATTGGTTATGGATATTTTAAAGTTTTTGATATTTCTCTGTTTTTAGAATGAAATCTTAGTCATTTGGGATCAAGTAGTTACCAAACCAAGTACTTCTAGTTACCTCTCCTCTGAGCAAAAAAAAGGTTTCTTTGCATGGTATCTTTTATTGGACCAACTGCAGTTGGGATAGTTTGACAAGCTTTTTTTAACTGCAAGACATTTTTCTTCAGATCCTTCAGTTGGTCCAATAAAATATATCCCCCAAAGAAATCCTTGCTTCTTGCAACATCACTCTAATGCTACCAAAAAAAGAAAGAGGGAGATAATATAAAAGGTTAGCAGTGGCATTTCCCTGTACTTGATTTTTTCCCCCCCCTGCACATTTCACTGGTTTTACAAATATTTTTCAGGTTACCAATTGAAAGCAAAACTGGAGGTTGCTTCTGCATTACTCACTGCACACAAGTAAAAGAACAGTGAACATCTATGTCACAGCTTTGAGCCAATGTAAGCAGTGTGTGTAGATAATAAAAATGAATGCCTGTGCTCTCAATGCCTGTGCTCATCCAGAGGCTGCAGAGAATGAAGGCATATCCTATTTCTGAACTTCACAAGAATGATGGCCATAACAACAGCAGAGTGCTCTCCCTTAGATACTGTACATTGAAGCAAAAGCCTTGGAAAAGAGTTTTTTTTACATTTTGAATTTCTAATTGCAGTTAAAACAAGGCAATCACCTGCCTTTTTGGTCCTTTGCTTAACGTGCATGGGATTTTTTGTGCACCCATTTCTTGCTTCCTAGGCCTGGCTGAAAACCCAATCAGTTCTGTTGTGACTGGAGACTTGGCAGAGCTATCTGATAAACCAATCGGTGGTTTCGATCACAGAACTCCAACCCCAGTGGCCTGTTCCTTAAGGCAGCAAATCTACCAAAGAACACTAGCACATTAAAATCCTTGGGGCTGTTTCTCTGCCACAGATTATGAGTAGCTCCCATGGACTGCAGATCCCCAGTTTCGCTGCTGGGATCAAGTAACTCCTGCTGATTCCAGTGGGACTAAACCCTAGCCTACAGCAAGAGAATAGAACCTCAGGAAGTCTTTGCTAAAGCTGTTAATCATTCAGCCACAAACATTTTGAATGAAGCCACAGCCCAGCTGTAGAGGTTTCCAATTCCCTGAGATGGGCTAGTGATTCAGGGAAGGTGCTGCCTTGGCTATATTTTCTTTTGGTTCTCATTTACCCTTGAATTTTATTTGCTTTCTCCCTGTGGTGCTGACAGGATAATAATATTGTAACATTGTCACATCTGGTTAGGGAGAGGGGCAGCTGGAGGAGGAAATGAGGAACTCTCTTCTGAACTAACCTCAACTTTGCTCTATAAACAAATGAACACAGGAAACTCGGCAGCGAGTGGGCCATAGCCTCCCTCTGTCTGCTGGGGGCTGGATTCTGCACTCTTTTTGTGCAACCCGGGCTCTCATTAACTTCAGTGAACTCTAGAGAACTCTGGCACATTAAGATGGAAGATGTCAGGGCTAATGTAACTTCACCCACTGACATTTTTTTTCCATGCTCAGTAAGAATCTTAGATGCACACATCATGCCTACTCAGGTCCTAATGATGGAGCATTTCCCTTTTGTAAAGGATAAAATCTCAGGTCACACTTGCACGATACACATATATATGTAAGGTTTATTATCAGACGGTTGTAAGGCAGACTGTTGCCTTGAACTGAGATTATCAGTTCATGGTATAAAACAAAAAAAAAACAAAATTAAAAAATTAAAACAAAAAATAAAATTAAAAAATTAAAATAACATTTTGAATTAAAGAAAAGAACTTTGTGACTAAAGATACAATTATTCAAGGTGTTTACGTGCATGAGGGGGTTTTAGTCCCATTTGCTTTCAATAAGATTTCGTCTGTCAGGGAAGTCACTTGTGAAAATGTTAGATCTAATTAGCCAGGGTGCAGCGGCATGGTAGACGGATACAGCTGCTGATTTCTCATAAGCTAAGATGTGCAAAGGTAGCTCAGAGTATCTTTACCTTGTATAGACATACGTCCAAGTGCTTTAGAAAATGTGGCTTAGTGCCTAGACATTGCATACATTTTGTATGTCCTTTATACTTCCAATGTTGCAAAAGTGCACCAGGAATAACTATATTTACATTCTCTGGCACCTGAGACAGAATGGGCATTTTCCCCCTTTCTCAGGACTTGGTTAAACTGTGCTTTGGCTCCAGGTATGTCAATGAGACTGTTTTCCTGTGGTAGGTGGGGTAAAAATGTAACATGCTCCTTGCCTATTTTTGGCTCTGCTAACCTGAAAACAGAGCATTATATGCAGATTCCAGCTCAGTTCTCCAGTTTGCAACTTCTGTGCATGATCTGGAGTTCAGTATGTTTGAACTCTGGCTCAGCATGCACTTAGTCAGGTATAATTCTAGGCTGTGTAATATTAGCGAGCAAGATTCCCTATCTGAGACACTCTTCATCTTGTTGATGGATTTTATTTTGCTCATATTAAGCATGAGTGCGGTCTCTTTTTTTTTTTACTGCTGTGGTTGGGAACCCCTTTATGGCAGCTCCTTTGTCTTCACAGATGTAGCATCCCTATACAGTAAGATGGAATGCCTCTCCTGTCAGGGAGCCAACCCAGCTGGGCAGGATCATGTTACCACTGGCATGAAAATGCTCTGCTTATATCATCATCAAGCTAAAGAATTGCATTCAGGTGTTGCATACCCTTTTTAATACAGACTGTGGATGTTGGAAAAGCTAAGTTAAAATGGCCTGAGTTTCAGTCTCTCCCATGGTTCTATTTTTGTTGTTTAAAATGAGACAAGATCAGTGGTTCCTGAACTTTTTTGACCAATGGACCACTGTCAATTTGCAAAATATCTTGTGGAGTACCATGCATTCTTACCATCAGATTTGCAGTTGAAAAGGAGGGAGCCTGGTGCAATACACTTACCATGGCCTTGTAGATGGGACCACTGAAAACAGTGCATGGATGGAGATGGTCCATATAGATATAAGAGGTTCTGCAATTCTCAAGGTGTTGCACCATTCTTTTTCTGCCACACTAAGGAGAAGCTGTCTATGAAGTCCAAGATCCCACAGTAGCAAGAGGATGGGAGGAAGAAGCCTGGATTAGGAATATACGCCTTCCCTTCCAAGTTTGGGACTAATTTGCTAAGGACAGATTGCTTAATCAGTCTGGGCGTTAAATGCTCAGTAGACTAATTCTACCGCGCATTAGTGCATCATGGCAAAAGCTATGTTAATGTGCTAATGCGCAATAGAATTAGTGTAATGTGTATTAGCGTCACTAAAAGACTGCATGCCACCGCTACTGTGCAGTAGCACCAGTTACTGTGCATTGAATTACAGGTACTAAAAACTTAATAGACAGTAACAACAGTGCATTAATACACATGTAGACATGCCTTCCCACCCCTCCAATAGTTCTATTAACTTCTGAGCAGTGGAGCCCTCCTAGCAGAGCTGATGGGGAGACTGACAAGAGCCCTGGGAGGGGTAGCATTAGAGCACCGAACCTCTTCAGAACTTGGCATATCCTTCAGTGGGTCCCTCAAGATCTATCTTAGGGGAGCATATTCTTTTGTTTCTTTCATGAGGAAAGGACCTCTGTGCCCTGTAGAAGAATTTAGAGGAAACCTTGAGGAGAGCTGCAGGGACTTGCTCCTGGGTTCCTCAAATTCTGACTGTTTAGGTTTCTCTGTAGAGTGTAGACATTTAGGCTGTTTTAATAAATCATGTCCCCCATAGCTTCCAACATTTTCAAGTATTACAAAAGCAAACCAGAAACTAACCCAGTGTAATATTGTCTCACAAGGGAGTGGGGGCTATTCTGGGGGAGATGGGGGGGAGGGGATTTTTACAACACAGAAGCCCAGCTCAGCATGAGAAACCAAGGCAACTGGGACTCAGCTGCACCCTGTGCTGTGCTCAACACCTCTTCCCAGAGAAAAGGAATATATTCCAGAAACACATAGTAGAAGATTGGCATGTGGGGGGAGGGGGGAAACGAACCTGAGCTTGGGAAGTGAGATAGAGATAAGAGGGCAGCAAAGTGTGCTGAAGGTACATGTACCCGCTGGGGTCAGAAGGAGTTGCATGACTTTCATTACAGCGCAGGTTTGAGCCTTGAGAGAAACCCTACCTATGCCACAGTAAGTAGGTCTGATGTGAAAGACAAATGCTGGATGGAAGAAAGGATGACTTGGCTGTTTGTGGGATCGTCCTTAGTCTTCAGGGCTTTACAACATAGTGTTGTGTCAATAAAGAGCATGGACACAGGAACAAGTTAGAGATAAAAATGGGTGGGGACTACCTGTGTGTCAACTGTTCTGCAGTAACAGTTTGTGTGCACGCTTGTACCCTGTCTGCTTGGAAATACCAAAACAGATTTTCATTGTAGGTCTTTCCAAACCCCAGGGAACTGCTTATACATTTAATTTCTTTTAAAAAGTTTGGCTGCTTGGGGTATGCTGGGCATCCTGTGGTTTGCTCAGTGCTGATCCATAAACAATGTGAAGAGCAGAGGCATTAAATATTATAGTGGCTAAACAAAACTGACACATTCCACGGAAGTTGTGGAGCTCCTAATGCCCCTGAGACTTGAAAGTGATCCATTTTATTGAGCAATATAATGACAGCCCTAGCTGAGCAGAGCAGTAATTATTATCTCTAAGAGACCCAGGAGAACAATCTTTTAAAAGAAAAATTGTTTTCCCTCCCCCCCCCCCCGCCTTTTGTTTTAAATTTCTGATATAGGCAGATCAAGATCTTTCAGGCATATCTAAAAACAGATATTGCAGCCAGATATGTTCTACGGGACAGATTGTGATAAACTCCTTTAATACTGCCTTCCTTCATGGGGAGGCCTCCATGTGGAAGTCAGTGGGACTGACAGAATACAGTATGACCAAACTTATCTGTATCAGAATGTAGTCACATATTGGATTTTGTTGTAGAGCAGGACCTAGCATAAGCAAGCAATGGCATTGCAGAGTGTGAATATTGAATAGTTAGTAAGGAAGTGAAAGGAAATCAGAGGGAATTAAAATAAATGGAATCAAAAGGACTTCTGTATCCCTACCCCTCTGACTTTTCCAGAGGAACTGGCTTGCCCATTCTGTGTTACTCTACATTTATCCTGGTGTAAAGGAGTAAACCTAAAGAGGTAAAGCAAAACCATGGTGAATCAATCATGTGTGTCTGTACCAGTGGCATCTCATCTACAAACCTTTACTTGACCCATGGAAATGACTGTGATGGATAGCGGCCACTGCCAACCAGGGACATAGGGTGGGGTAAACAGGGAAATCATACCGGACACCACATGTGGAGCAGGGGATGAAAAAAAAGGCTGCAGTTGGCCTCCGCACAATTGCAATCTCAGCAGCAATTGGGAGCTGCCACTTCCCCTGTTCCCTAGGTACCCAGCTTCATCCCTATGCTGTTGCTCTGTACCTAGTTTTACGAAAAAGTAAAATGGGGGTGGGAGGAAGGGGAGAGGAGGTTTGCTGTCTTACAAGAGTGCTGTATGATTCCATTTTTCAATGCTTATGGAGTGTTTTGAGATCCTCAGTTGACAAGGGCTGCACGTGCACTTCAGTTATTGACAGCAGAAAAAAATCAATATACTGTTTTCTAGATAATTTGATTAGGTTTCAAAAACAAACAAACAAACAAAAAATAACTCAAGGAATCTGGAGTCCAGGAACTCTTAGGCCAGTTCAGAGGTACTGACCAATCTGGTATGGAGAGTCCAGCACTACATTGAGCTTCTTAAGATTGCTAATTTGAACCAGATCCTAAGCAAAAATAAAAGTCAGAGTGAAGTCACTGGATCCTGGTGATTTTATACTGGATGAAGAATCTGTCTGTTTAAATCTTATGTTTTCACAAGAGTGCAGCCTCTTCTTTAAGCCCTACGGGGGGGGGGGGGGGTAGCTATGGCACAAAACCTCAAACAATTCTAAATAATGTGTAAAATCTCACATATTCATGGCACAACAGCAAGTTAGAGAACTACTATGGGCCAGATCCTTAGCTTGCAAATTAGCCTATCTCTACTAAGTTCAGAAGAATAACACCACTTTACCCCAGCTGGGCTAAATACAGATGGTAAAAAAGCCCAAGGCTGAATAGATTCAATCTTTGCAGGTCAGTCTAAACTGTGTAGATGCCTGAGTGTTCCTTCACTGTTGGTGCAGTTCAGGATAGGGCCATGGGCTCTGGTGGCCCTGTGCACGACTGGACTGGGCCATGGGGAAGCAGGCTTACCTGGTCCAGACACTCAACCTGATTCTCACCTGCCATGTCTTGTTGTGGAAGGATAATTTTTCGGGAGGTGGTCAGCTTCGCCAGATGTTCACTCAGATGTACCGGGCCTGCCTCTTCTTTTGGGGCTCCTATCTCACCTACACCCCATCCAAGTGCCACCCAGAAGTTAAAGCGTCAGTCTCACCCTTGAGTATCAATGGGCAATCTCTTTCTTTTCTTCAACCTGTAGGCTCATGGTTGTCTTGAGCCTGTCTACAGGTTGACAGCCACTTCAGGCCCAATGGTCCCTCCATCGAGGTGTCTTAGATGGAAGGAGAAATGAAGAGCTATGCAAACAGGAAAACTGGAACTCAGGTAAGTCTCTCAGCCCTTTGGCCTTTATGCTCACTGGTGGAGACCTCCTGCTGCAGCACACTTTACTCCTGAGAGCGGTGGCATATCTCCCTTTCTGCCATGGCCCACCCTCCTCAATTAAGGAAGCAAAAGAAAAAAGAACCAAGAAGAAATCCTGGCTGTGTTCACCTCTTAGGTGGGGAATGGTCATAGCCCTAGACAGTTCGGCACTATTCCCAGTGTCTCCCAGCATGGTCTGTTTCCACCAAGATGTGGGTCCTTTTTCCTGGCCCTTATCAACTATGTGGCCCCGGGTACTGGAGGCCAGCTTTTGACTAGCATCTGTCTGGTCCTGGACAGTTGCTGGTCCATCTCTCTCTCGGTCCCAGGTGGCAGGGTTCAGCCTAAATGGATTCTCTCCAGTTAAACTGAAAGTAACAAGAAAAAGAAAATAAAACAGAACCTTAATTAGGATGTTGCTGCCTCTCTCATGTCTGGCTTGTCACTCGGTGTGGCTTCCAGTTGGCTCTCCCACCATATCAAGACTGTGGGCTTGGTGCTGGTATCCCTGGCTTAGTGGGGCCCCTCTGAACTCCCACACTGAAAGGCAGCCCGCTTCCTGGCTCCTGGGGTTTCTTCTCTGGCGTCCCCGTGCTCCCACATTGTTGCTTCCCACCTGCCCTCCAGTCTCGGTGGTGGGCCAGAAATACTGGTGCAGCTGCAGGGCGGTCCAATCTGGACCGAACAGCTGCTGATAAAATGGGGCTTCAGCGGCGTCCTCCGGTCTCTCGTTGTTGCTAGCTCTGGCAAGGCAGGTGAGTTGTTTCCCTTGGGTGCTGTGGGTTTGAACAGGGCTTTTCTCTTTATATTTACCAGTATGGAAAATCTCTTGCATAATTACATGGTTCCTTCATCCCCTAGATTTACGTATTATTAGAAACCCAAACCTGCTCCAAACTTTTCGTGAGCTTGCTCACCCTCACAGCACAGAGAGCATTTATTTACCAGTGGAAAGGCTTAAGGGGTTTGGGACAGAAGTACCTTAAATCAGTTTGATCTAAATCAGTTAAGTCTGATATTGCATTCAACCAGGTTTATTTTTAAACCAGTTTCAGACATTTTGAAAGTGGTTTATGCACACATTTCTGTTCTGTTACAGGTTTAAACCTGAAAGAGAGCCAGTGTATCACAGCAGACTCAATTAATCAAGTCTGCTGGAGCATGGCAGTTGCCATGCTCCAGCAGCCTCCTGCCTCTCATGTATAAGCATCCCTGTGCTTAAAAATGGTGGCAGAGGCACTTGAACTAAAGTTTGTTGAACAAGCTTTAGTTCAAGGGCCCCCCCACCATTTTTAAGTGCAGGGACGCTAATATAGAAGATGTGGTGGTGGCTTCATTAGAGCCACTCTAATTAAAACACTGCTCCACCAACCCCAGAAATACGTAAAAGTGCCCTGAGGTACTAAATTAAATGTGTATTAGGAATAGCACATCAATGCATGTGTAGATGTGCCCAGTGTGTGTAAGACTGCTTGGAGCTCATTTATCCCATCTTTCCAAGCAAAGGGAAATGGTGGACTAGTATTACCCTTCTAAAATATGAATGGGAAGATAAAAGAAAAGGTGTTGGCACAAAGCACTTAGCTTCAGTAAGCAGAAGTGGTGTTAATTCCTGGCAAACCAGAGCTAAGCATGTATGGAAACAATTAGTGCCGTAGTACCCATGAAGCATAAGTTAGGATGGCTGATATTTTGGGATAAAATTCTCCATCAATCATTGGTTTATTTATTTTATTAGCATTCGTAGCGCTGTGTGGTGTGATTATTTTTGATGCCTTGTGACAGGCATAATGAGAAAATACAGGATCCAATTGAGACCTGGCATTGGCCCCACTTACACAGCTCTGAATTCGGACCATACCATAACACATGTGGAAGTTAAACTTTTGCTGAGGGAACACAGATTCCACCCTGATCCCTGGCTCTCTTTCAGGTTACTCCCTACATTCAGATTTATTGGTCAAGCACCCCCCAAAGCTTTGTGCGTCTCCTTTTCAAAACTACCATGTAAATGATGTGCTGAAAACTGAGGTTCCCATATTGTCTGAACTGTTCTTAATGTCTGACTGGCCCAGTTCTGCTGACTAAAAAAACCAAATTCTTCCCGACCAGATGGTATTGATTCTTTACAGTTGTGTTCATACATCAGATGTAGATATTGTATTCCACTTCCCATTACATCTGAAAATGACTGGCTCTAATTGACAATATGGCATCCACATTTTAGCTGTTTGCTTTATAAAAACTGGCCACTGCTCAGAATTATTTTGTATTATTAACTCCCGTACATTGCCCCACTGTTTGATCAATCTGTTTCTCTTTGTTCTAAGCCATATGTATTTTCAGAACTAATACTTATACACCTTTCAAGGCCTCTGATTGTCGTACAAAAGATGATAAATCTCTAAGGGCTCCAACTGTATCCTGGAGCATACAACCTAATGAGAAAAATAACTTCAAAACGCTATGCTTTGGTGTTTTGATATTCTATCTTCTAGCATTCAAATTGCAGACAAAAAATGGTCTATTTCATTGAAACATTAATTGCATGAATAACAAGCCTAGAGCTTATATTCCCAGAAGAGACTGTGGTTTAGAAGAGCAATTCCATTGTTCCACAAGTTCTCATCAGCTTTCTGAGCAGCAACTTTCTTTATCTGGTAATATATAATGCTTACTCCTTCAGGAAGAGGAAAAATGTGTGACTTAGCTATTGCAGACACAGTTTTGGGGTTTTTTGTTTGTTTGTTTATTTGTTTTACCAGATTCTATATAGACAGGATACTGCACAATGGGGAGATACTTTGGGGGTACACACAACTATTTAATTTACTTAACAGTGTGTGTACCCCAGGTTCCATTGAACCTGAATATAGCTCTAGTGCAAGAATGCTTCAAGGATATTCTGTATTAAATATTAGATACTCAGAATTTACTTATGCTTAAGGGCATATTTAACCTCACAGCAGTTTCTGACAAACAAAAAACTTGGAATTTAAATGGCAGTTAGGGTGGGCTGGTGGCCACCCATCTTTTCTAGTCCTCAGGGTTTCTTTTTTGCATGGCAGAGGAGACCAAAAATCATAATCTCCTGAAGTTGTTGCTCATTGGTAGTTGCATATAAATGGTTGTCAGTCTGCCTCAGAAAACAGATCAAGGGACTGTAGAGAGAGCCATTCTTTCATCACTAGTCAGATCCCATCAAGTAGAAAGTGCCTGGTTTATAATATACTTGGAAGAAGCAGCAAGCTTGTTTAAATGAGGAAGATACATTGACCTGAGTGACAATCCTGTTCATATTGGTTCTAGTAGCAAAAGTTCCTCTTGATTTAAATTGCCTTGATTTCTTTTGTCACTTCTACTATTTTAATTCCAGTGTAACTGTTGATTTCAGTGGATGCATCTACACATGAAATTAATGTGAAGCAATAAACTCAGGTGCAGTTCACACCATAGTTTATTGCGTCTGGGCACAGCATTTACACGTGTGCCCAGGACTGCAGCACATTTAGTTGGGTTGGAGAAGCCCTGGCTGGCAGGGAACCTGGGGGGTCAGCCTGCCAGCCCAGGGCTGCTCTGACTCAGGTCAGAGCGGGGCTGGCTGGGGCATGAAGGTACTTTAGCATGGGGCTAGCTGGGAGGCAGCCCCCACACTGAAGCACCCTTGTGCCCCAGCCAGGCCTATCAGCATCTACACATGTGCTGCTGTACAGGAAATAATTCTGCCATAGCATAGTACTTGTGTTTGGCAGTACTAACCTCTGGCAGAGTGAATTAGTTTACTCAGACCTAATAGCCACACGTGTAGACAGAGGCATTTTACTGCAGATCTAATTAGTCTACTCCACAATATGTGTCACACAGTTGATCTAACTTTTCCTACAAAGTTAGAAAAACATGTTAAAACCCATGCTGTAAAAATTCTTCTAGCACAGGTAGAATTTCCTTACTGGAGAAGCATTTGTGTGCAAGCTGCTAAGTTAGAAAGATGGTTTTCATTTAGAGATTGTTTCTGCACAAAGGCTTTTCTCACACTGCTTTAAAACAATCCTGCCCATCTGTACAAAGCAGGAACCATTGTTAACTTCTGTTGGTAGAAACTTTTTTTTGTAAGCCAAGTTAAAAAATTCGTCTCTTGCAATGAGCAAACATCCATATACATGGGAATTCATGAGCCTTTGTGATTCCAATAGGCAGAGATGACAGAGCATCTGAACGACTTAATGAATTTAAGGAATTTCTCTTTACAATATACTTATGAGGCAGGGAAGTATCTACACATTACAGATGGAAGGTTAGGCACAGAGAAGCAAAGTGACTTGCCTGAAGTCACAGAAAGTGTGTGGCAAAGCTGGTATTTGAGCCATGTATTCAGAATTTGGGGCTAGACCTGTAACCAATTGTGACCAAATTTCTAAGGAAATCTAGCATGTAAAAGAAGTCTAATGGGGGTGGGGGCAGTGTAGGGAGGGAGATGGGGACAGTTCTGACCTCTTAATATGCAGTTTCTCTACAATGTGTTTGTAACAATGCTGGATGCAGATAGTTTCAGGAGGAAAGGGATTATTCCCAAAGTTGGGAAGTCTAGAGGATAGCTGGGTTTTCTTTAGTGCTAGCCATAATCAAATTCTTTTCTTTACTGGTTCTTGTAACCCTGCTAATTGAGATCACCCAAAATGTTACCATGAGCTAAAGTCAACATCAATTAAAAATCCCATTTATATTCCCTGTGAAAACACATGGGCTTCAAAAGTGTTTGATTTTCATCGGACCTTCTCATCTGTTTGTCATTTAAAGTTCAGGCCATTTTCCATATTTCTATCAAATGCTGCCTCACATGGAAGTCTGGCAAATGAGCCTGCAAAATAACTTTTTGAAGTTATAAATAATCTAATACTTGCCTGGAGTTGACCTCACTATACAATAATATACAAATTAATGACTGAAACTGAGGTGCATATAGTGCTCTGATACTGATTTGTTATTTAAGGGAAAGGATGGACTTCTAACTCTAATAGCACTTGTGGTCATTCTGAATAACCCTACACCGACCTTGGAGAAAGAGAGGGTTATAAGACGAAACTGGGCAGAATCCGTAACTGTTGGCAGCTCTGTTAGGCAGGGGATTTGGCTCTGTGATGTCATTCCCAAGTGCTCTTTGCTTATTTATAAAAGGAGGTCAGCAGGCAAACGTGGTTTTATTTCTTTTTTTGCGCTGATTGCTTTTTCACTCAGCTCCATTCTTTCATTCCAAGTCCATTCATATTAAAATCCAGACCCTTTTTGCTTACTGTTGCCATCAGCTTGTGTTTGGAAACCTGCTTGTTTTTGGAAGGCTCAGTGGTGGAATGTGGGCCCATTCCAGCATTAGACTGGTCCCACCACAGAGGAAGTCTCTCTCCAGGAGAACAGGGCCGTCTTGGAGCTTGGCAGCATGTAGAGATTCTGCGTCTGCCTCTGTTCTTGCCTGCAGTGCATCTTCCTCCCCTTTCCACAGCCAGATACTGTAACTCCATTGCCATAGCCTTGCCCACCTGACCTTCTCTGCAGGACTCTGCATTTCTTGGGGAACAACACAGTCCTTGTCATGTTGCCTCTCCATTATGGGGACTATGAAAGGAAGCAGGAATAGGTTTCTTTGCTTTTTTCACTTTCTCATACCTAGATTAGGGCCAGGCAGAATCAGGAGACTTCTGAAATGATTCTTTTCTTTCACAATTGCAGATTAGGAGTAATTGGCTTACTAGCTTCCAAGTAGTTTCAGATCAGAGTCAGACTTCTCTATTCCCTGTCCACAACTCTTCCACTTATTTGCCATGGCAACTTCAATGCCATGTGCCTTACTTTTCCTAGTCTTACCTACTCCCCATTCTATGATCTAGGTCCCTCACTTAGGCTGATCTCAGTTGGACTCTTTCCTATCCTGAGTGGTAGTATTGGGTGCCTACCTTGTTAGCACTGAATGTTAATCTTGGTAGTGTGTTGGATTTGGTTTTCTTCTTATTTGCCTATTTTAGGTGTATCCCTAATTTATATGATTTACATTTGCCCCCAGTTTTATTTTCATTTTTAAATCAGTTTCTTAAAGGAAAATGACTGCATGCAATAATTAAAATGAGCCCTGAATGACCAGGTAAGCACTCCAGTTCTAATTTATTTTTCCATGTGATTTTTTTTCCCCCGCCATGTATTTCACGTTACTTTGAGATTGTCATGATGGCAGTCTAATAGTGAGGGCCCTGACCTTGCAACCCTTTGTGCTCGTGTCTAACTTTACCCAAGCAAGAGTTAGCCATGTTAGGCTGAAGACAGGCAGAAGGCAGAGCCTTCTGAACCTATTAGTTTGTATAGTGCTGTCATGCTCTGCATTCTGCCTTTATCAAGGCAAGTTGTCCCACTGAGCTCAATGGGCCTTCTCACCTGTGCATGATTTCTCAAGGAACTGAGCATGTGCAGGATCGGGTTCAAATGGAGGCATTACAGGTCATATGTGGATGTTCTGTAGCTATCTAGCATATCTATCTCCATCACTGTAACTGTAAACCCTGTAATGGTATCAACCCTGTTGCCTGCCACGATGGGAAAGTCATTTTGGTATGAGGCCTGGGAGGTCATGGAGATAACTATGGCCACTTTAATTTATATCTTATGTGTCATGATGGCTCACTCCCTGACATTCATATCTCTGGTCAGAATGCTATGGATTCAAGTTGCATTCAAGGAATCAAGCTACTGTTTATAGCTGATGGTACTGAGCACAAATGTTAGGAACTACCACCTTGTTTGAAAGCTCTGAGCAGGGGAGACCCTCACTTTCCCTGGCCAAAATTCTTTCATTTTGCTCACTGTTGTGAGCAGATATGGAGCAAGACTGATATTTTGTTTAAGAAAGTTCATTGAAAAATCATCATATGGTAACAGTATTTGTTCCAAAGGTCAGGAACTAGTGACCTATATTTGAGCACATCCATGTCCTGCTAATCTCTTGAAAGAACCAGTGTTACTCATTTCTTCTTGGATGTACTGCCTTCAGTTTTCAAAACAAACCTTTTTTCTGTGATGTGTAAATGGAGTTCTGTTAATAACAGGATAGTTATTCACAAAACTCAAAGTTTTAATATTTGTATATATTTTCAATATCACTTTTCTATACATGAATAATAGTCTCAATTCTACACTGTAGTTGGCCTGCTTGTATTGGTGAGTGTTCAGTTTTGCCAACACCAAGATTTTAAAAAACATGATCTGGCCCAAAAAATTATGACAGTCATAAAATCATGAGAATTTAAACATAAGACACGTTGGGTTCTTTGTATTTGCCTTCTAGTGCTTGAACCCTGTGGGGTTAACATTTTCAAGCTTTCCTCAGCAGCCATGAGGACTCAAAGCTGATTTATCTTTTTTAAATGAAAGCTAGCAGTTTCATATAGAAGCACGGCTGCTGGAATTGGAAGGTTTTTGGTTTTTTTAAATCTGGTGTCACAAGTCTTGCACTAGATCATAAGAATGGGCAACACTGAATTTCTTTGATCCCATACAAGCAGTTCAGAGACAACTGTTTGTAAGGGAGATGATTCACAAATGGGTGGATGAACAAGCAAAAATCTCCACTAAGCACTTTGTCAGCCACCTGCTATTCTGGGAATCCTGGCTGATAAACATGGCTATATTGGTAGATGTAGAGTTATAATTAATTACTTGTGACATTGATAAATTTCTTTTAGGATCCTCTGTTAATCCAGTGGTGTATCTGCATCTAGTTTTCCTCTCCCCCTCCCAGCATTAACAGTCTATTTATGGATTCAGAACCATAATTAAATGTTTCATCTGCAGAAAGAATGGTTCCTAGGAAAATGTGAGCTCTAGTTCTGCATCCACATTAGCCTTTGTCAGACATTACATAAGAGATTTGTTCATGTTGGCCTGCTGCTCCTGGCTTTTCAGATAATCTTTTGTATTAAGTTTCCAGTGCATGTAGATAATTTAATTTAACATTTTTCTAAATGCCTGCATGCAGGAAAGCTAACCCTATATGAGCATAATTAGAATTATTTATATACTGTAAAAATGTAACTGAATCAGAATTACTGGAAAATGTGATTTTTTTAAAGAACACATTTTGCTGTAATTGAATTAAGTTAAAGCCTTAATTATTTTTCAACTCTTGCCTTATGCTATTCTTTTTTCTCCCACTTGGTTGTGTCAGTTGCTTTAGCCTATGTAAAATGTACTTCAGCTGAGATTGCTACCCTGTTTTAATACATATTTCGATTTATATTATTATACCATATTGTTCCAAAACTCCAAAGTTCTAATAATCTGCATTAACTGGCTTGAACACCTCAGTGAATTCATGTCTGCATATGACATATAACCCAGGAAGTAAACAGAAACACAGTCCTTGTCACTTGAGATAACGCTGGTACCACTTAGTCCCTGCAATCCAGCCTGCTCAGAAGATAAATGTGTTCATTGCATAACAATTAAAATTTCTTCTGGAGATATTTGCTCTACATTACTTGCTACTGGGAAAGAGAACAAGCCAGTGAAAGTCAGGATACTTTACAGGAGGAAGAGCTGATCCTGAGGGAAGGAGGAAATACGTGTACGCTTGTAATTGATGCATTTTGGGTGCGGGTGGAGGGCAGGAGGTAGTTGTTCTCCAATGACTCATGAATGATGGTGCTTGTCAGCAGACATTTTGTTGCCCGAAGCTTGTTCACAGCCATGATTTACATGTTGTAAGGAGGACACTTTATATTTCTTGGAAATGCTATCATTTTGCCAACCCATTTTTGTAGTGTTTGTGCGCCTACCGGAGTTGGGTTTTTTTGCACATTTTAATATATTCCACTGTATGCAGCATTGTTTACTTCTAGTGACCACCTTGGAGCTAAGGAATGGGAAACAGTGATGCGCAGGAAAAATGTAAATCCTGTGGTCATTAGTCCCATCATGGATGCAGTTTGAATGCATTCCCTCTAGGCTTTCAGACTTGCTGCTGTACTGCAATTCTTCTAGTCTCAGATATTTTCATATGGGTCCAATATATGGGTGACGTAAATAATGGATCATTTTCTTCAGAAGGACCTAGGAGGATTCATTTTCAATTGTTCTTTTCTTTTTGTAAATGCATACGCAGAAATGGAAAGCAGAGTGAAGAATTTGAGATTCAGCCTTTACAAGTGCCCGCATCCTTTGCCCAACACAGAAAGAGAAATGCGTTTATCCTATGTTTGACACAGCAAAAGTGATAGTAAATTCACCATAAAGAAGCTCCTTGCAAAGCTTGCGTCTCCTCTGTGCATAAACTTAGGGTATTTGTGTGACTTTGCACTAAGGGTAGGGCAAAAGGTTGGTATAAAATGGCTACATCTGCATAATAAACTTTTCACCATGTCCTCATCCACACTGCACTGCTCTGAGCAGGCTGCTTCTTATGTTGGAAGCAGTGTAGCCAATAGCCACCCCCTACACAGCGCCACAGGGCAGGCTAATTAGCATGGGACAGGCTTATTGGGCCTGGCACTCAGCCATGCTAATTAGACTGTCCCAACTGCTGTGCAGACCTGGCTACCCTGCTTCTATTTAATGAGGCAGCCTACCTGAAGCAGCACAACCTATTTGAGGGTACTGGTCATAAGCACACTTAGGGCACATCTACATGTGTCACTACGGTGACATTGTTACTGTGCCGTGATTTATTATTCCCTTTGGAAGTACTAAATCATGGCTCAATAGCAGTCCATACTGCGCCGTACGTGCAGCGCAGTTATTTTTAGCAGCTACTTTGCTGCAGCAGAGCGCTATACTGGGGGAGCACATCACTACAGCGAAGTAGCTGCTGGTCACATGTAGACACCCATGGACACTGTGTCACCATAGCGTGTTGCTACAGCAATGTAGCATCATGTGAGGACGCGCCCTTAGTTTACTGCTTAGATCTGGCTAATAACCACCTGCCCAGACCTTTGCTCCAAATTTGAATGAAAGCCATGCAGGAATCCTGAAACGTATGTTTATTCAGGCATGGTGCTGCTTGCAGTGCAAGAACCTTGAAAGCAGATGAAGACACACTGTTTTAGTTTTCATCTCTGCTGATTTTCATTCTTTTTAGACCATGGTGCAGTTCGTCAGTCTCATGATATTTTGGACCCTGCTGAAACACAGCTTATCTCTTCCCAAATAAGTAGCTTTGTAAAATTCTCCTCTTTTTCTCTGTATCCCTTTTTTCCCCCTTAAGCTTCGTCATCATAGTGAAGGATGGCAGGGGGATTTCATGCCTGGGCTGATACATTTTCATGATAGATATAGATGGCTGCAACAAAGCCTGTTCTTGTAAGATGTCTCTTTAGATGTTTTGAATAAACTAATTAGTCTAAATATGCAGGGTCAAATTCATACCTGACACAGCTTCAATGACATAGTGAGTGGGGCTCTGTCCCCTTTGTGACTTTGGCCCTTTGTATTTGGGATTCCCCAACAACACAGTAGTTGCCCTACCATATCAGATCCCTGGTGCCTGTGGTCTAGAATCATGTCACTAACAAGGATCATTAAGAGATGAATTGGAGGTTGGTGGAAAAAGCCTCACAGTAAGCAGAAGTGGGGTACCTTGTTTCCATGTAAGGTCTCATCCCGATCTTTACTAGACATTGCATTAAGACCTGAAGTCTGTGGTTTAAGCTCTCTTCTGAATATGCTAACATTCAGCATTGCCTATTATAAGTCTGGATAATCTTGTTAACTGTATAAATATGCAGTCCCTCTTACAAAGTTCTTGTGACATCCTGTGGTCAGGTAATTTCCCAGTCCAATATTGGGACACATCACAATTTTTCTCGGTTTTGAATATGCCACCCTTTAATTCATTTGACATTCCTTTTATTCTTGTGTCACATGAGCTGGAGAGAAGAGAAGCTCAGTACCACCCATTTGTTTATAGTGTACCCTCTTATGCATTTCCTTTCAAAAGCAACTCTTTGTCATTTGGCATTTTCAGCTTGAGATGTTGATGGTTTCTGCAGCTTTGTCTGCATTTGGTTTGAGTGCATCTTGTGTGTTTGCACATACCTAAAATCTCCAAGCAAAACTTGGTCAAAACCATGACAAACCACTGAGTTTTGCTTAGCATTTTCTGAATCGCAATCTGTGCCCTGCATTGAAAAGCAGCACGCATCTCTTAAATGTCAAGGCAGGCCTCTGGTCTAGCCTCTTTGCATGCTTTTATTTAAACACAGGTTCTACATCCCAGGAAATTTGCAGTGTTTGATGCTTCATGGAGGGTTGCCTGAACAAAAATGAAAAGTAAGCTTGCCAGCTTGTACTCAGTAAATGACTGGATGTCACAATATCCTGTGGCAGACAGTGATCCTCTTACTTACATAAACAGAAGAAATGGGACAACTGGCCGGACTTGGAAAGCTGGAATGCAGCGTCAGTAACAAGCCTGCCTTCTCTGAAACCAGATCTTGCCCTGACCCTGATTAATTACTGAGGAGTTGTTCACACAACCAAATTCCTCCTGTCAGTGAGTCCTGTGCTGCCTTTCAGGACTGCCAATGAAAATAGAGCAGATATAATCCGCGTGAATTATCCCTGTGGCTGGACGTAGTGTCCTATCAAATGATTATCATGTGATGGGGCTTCTAGTGCTAGCCAGTTCCTCTGGCTTCCCTGATGAAATATTAATATGCTTTTAGTATTTAAGGTTATTATTCTTGTTTGCTATCCTTTACATGTCTCTGTCTGTCTGTCTGTTTCTAGTCCTCCTGCACTTTATAGAGTTGAAATACTCCATATAGGAAAAAATATTTTTCAGTCATCCAAGACAGACTCATAATGTATGGCCCTAGCTGAATTGTTATGCTAAGTAATTAGCTGTGCTTTAAATACACTATCATAGGCCAAAGTACAGTAGATGTAATGCAGTATGGAGCATGTTTTTCCCACGCGGATTGTGTCTTTCATCTCCTTCAAGTTACTAAGTAGAGATCAGGGGTATACTGTAGGTCTGGATTGCGTTTTAATTTGCAGCTGCTGTATACTGTTTGCTATACTGTGGAATGAAGGCAAATGCCTTTTGGCTGCCAGAGCTGCATGGTTGTAGAGTATGAAAGCAAATGAAAGATAGAGACAAACTTTTGAAATAGGTACCGGGCTCAGAAGACAACAAGAAGGTGTAAAGGACATGGCATAGTTTGCAGCCATGTATTCCAGGATTGCCAATAACAAGCATTCCAAAGTCACAAAGCCACCACCTCCATCCTCATATTAATTTAAAAGTGCACAATTAAAAAAAAAGAAAAGAAAAAGGATTCATTTTATTTGCCTTCTGAGTTTAAAGCCTGTGAAATTCATATTTATTTTCCAGATTTTCTCTGTGACCAGGAGGATTAGACACTTTCTTTATAGAAAAAAAAAAGAATGCTTAATTTTTCGCATAAGCATGCAGCTCTAGAAGCTGGGGTTTAAAGACAAATCCTAAACATTGTGAGCCTTGTAAAGACATCCTAAGAGTTGTCCGCAGCTTGTATTGGTGGGTGATTCCAAGGTTTCCTCAGGGGACAGCCATTCTCTGAACAGCAGTCTGGTGGTTAATCGTATTCTGAAAATGCAGGCCCAATGTCTAAAATTCCCTTGAGAGTCCCAAAAGAGCGCTCTTAAAGTGGCACTGTTTGCTAATTACTAAGGCCAACTGTTGTCTGGCTGGCTTGCCTGAGTTAACATGCTCCCCTCGCCTCTCCCTTGAGTTTTAATTCTAATGCTAAATGAACATACTGTGATTATGCTAATAATTCTGGCTTTGTTACATAAAGGCATATGTGAGGTGTGCTGCTTTTCCTAATTGTTTCATTCTCTCCGCATTTATCCACATACAATATTTGTAGGTTTATCCGCTCTCTGAAGAAAGGTCAGCCCATTTGGCATCATTACAAAACGTATTACAGAGACAGAAAGGGGTATGGTATAGTGGCCTGAACCTGCAACAGACTGAGGGTCTACAGATAGTACAGACTTCTGATACCGACTCCTTGTGTAGTCTTAGGAAAGTTACCTAAACCCACTGCTTCAGTTTTCTCTTCTTATGGGTTGTTGTTTGATTCCCTACAAGACAGCTTTGAGGATTAAATATGAAACATCTGCAAAGCATTTTGGACATGAAGCACGCGATACATCATTGGCTTAAACAAACACAGTTCCTTTCCCCTATGGCAGGGGTGTCAAACTCATCCGGCCAAGTGGTCCAGATCAGGCCCATGGCTGTCTATCCCCCATCACTGCCTGTTGGATCCAGTGGCACCCACTCCGGGACCCACACCATATGCAGTGCCTGCCCTGGCTGGTCCAGAACTGCACCATATGTGGCTGGTGGGGGAAGGGGAGGGACACCACGTTGTAGCATGGATCCCAGATCAGCTGGAATGGGCACCACATGCAGTTTGGATCCTGGAATGGGCACTCCATGTAGCAGTTGTGCAGGACCCTGCACATGAGGCCAGTCCAGTGCCTCATGTCATATGGTGTGTGGGTCAGCTCACACCCAGGGGCAGTACCAGGGACCAGATGCCTGGGCACTGAGGGACAGGTCTTTGACATCCCTGCCTTTTGGCATTAGTGAGCTTAGTCTGAAAAGTGCCAATGTGTGGCCCCAGCAGCAAACAGGGATCACAGATAGAATCCATTGTTGACGTCTCTCCAAGATACTTATCTGGTCATATCTGAGGATCTCACAATCATTAATTTCTTTATTCTCTCACCACACCTATGGGGTAGGGACATTTTAGTAGCCCCGTATTATGGATAAAGAACTAAAAAGACTGAGTCAAAGTGGTTTGCCCAAGGTTACACAAGAAATCGGTGGCAGAGAAATCAATCAAACCTCAGTCTCTTAGCTCCCACTCTAGCCCCATCGCTATTGGGCCATACTGCCTTTTAGCAATTATTCTGTAGACATTTGGCATGTCAACAAAAAGCATCCCTTTTGAGGAAGATGGACAATAAGAAACGAAGGCTTGATTCAATTCAGTCAAAACAATAGAAAACACCACCCTTTTTTCCAGAAACAGAAAAGCAAAACAATGGAGGCCACTCTTGCCTGGAAATTTAGTGAAGCCACTCCTGTTTTTCCTTTGCGGAAAGATAAAACCATATTTGCCAACTATTAAGTATGCAGTCAAAAATTGCTAGCAAATGTGCACGTCTTTCACAAAAAGGGCAAAGCTAATTATAAGATCATTTTAATACAGTGTTAACTGTGAATCAAATTATCAAAAATGGTCCCAGCCTGATTGGCTGCATCTGCCTACACTGAACCATTTTGCCACTAACTGGATGATCCCCAGGCTTTCTGTGTAGTGCTGGTAAGATACCAAACCTTCGGAATGTAGGGTAATTACTTTACCCTGCAGAGGAAATCTCCCTGCCAAAACACATGCCATACTATATTAAAGCGTGCACAGTGAAAATAATGCTGGAAGGAACAATCCTGCACCCGCAGTAGGGCAAAAATCCTATTGGAGTCGTCCCATAGAGCAGAAATGGGTTACTCTGTTTAATGCAATTTTGATTGTACTATAGTATCTATTTGTACAAGTCTGTAAGTCAAACAAAAAGTCAAACAATGGCAAAGATTTAGCTCATAAATGGTGTGTGCCTCTGCCAGCTGGGGGGGCATGGCTGTGTTGGTGGTGGCAGGAGCGCAGTGGCTGGAGCCCGGCAGCAGTAAGCGCGGAGCTCCCACAGACACCGCTGGCATTGTCGGTGGTGAGGCGGGGTGGGGTCGGCAAGTGCCGACCAGGGGTCGGCGACCACCTGCAAGCACCGCTGGCAGCGGCGGCAACAGCCAGGGGCGATTGGCAGCGTCAGCGGTGCCTTTCTGCAGGGGGTGCACCGCCATGCTCAGGGGGTGCACATGCACCTGTCTGCACCCCTACGCATTGCCCCTGGTTTAGGTGAACCACCTACTACATGGTTTCCCAACCTTTTCCAGGCAAAGGCACGCTTACTTAATAAAAATTTTCCGTGGCACACCTGTTAAGGCATTGCCCATCCTCATTCCTATTGTAGCTCATTGTCACGGCAAAATTCTGTGGCACACCTCTTCATTTCTCATGGCACACTTTTGTGCCGCGGCACACTGGTTGGGAAACACTGACCTAGTAGGCAGGGCACAGCGCTGATACTCAGAAAGCCTGGCTGGATTCTCAGTTCTGTCACTGACTTGTGTGTCCCTCAGGCAACCCATAGGAGCATAGGACTAGAGGGGGGCCCTGCGGGCCATTTAGCTATTTCCCTTGTTTTGTAGGCCACCGCTACCCAAAAATTCCAAACTTTCCCAAGTCATAAGTATAGGCTCCAAAACCCAGAGTTACAAAGGCTGCCCTAGCACATTGCACAGGTAAAGAACAAGAAAGATGATAAACTGTCAATGCATTGATGCTACAATGGCAGAGAAGTGCCATTTCATTTATCTTCCATGTGCCTGACACCTCGTGTGTGAAATAGGAGTGACACAAAGTTTTTACCCATCTTTGCAAAGCTCTTTGTGGTCTAGGGATGGCATGTGATCTATAAAGATGCTTATGATTTAAATGTTTGTGAGTATCATTAGTGCTGGATACTGGTAATTCAGCCTGTTGGGAGTATTACAATTCATAATGTCTCTTGTTGGACTGATGCTTTCAAATAGTGCTTGTTCTGACCGACTATATGTGAGCCGTTGAAATATCTTCACACAGGGTGATTAAAGATCAGAGTTTTAGCTTTAATATTCAGTTATGTTGTTTTCTTGGTAATTTTAAACCAGATTGTTAATAAAATTACTGTATATTAGATTTTTTGTGTATAAGTTGCTTTTCTGTTTCTTAATGTTCATTAAAGACATAAAAACGAGAAGCCAAAATATATGTATTTATTTGATTGACAGTAATGGCTCTGAGAGAAACCATTTAAATATTATTTACATATTATTTGAAGCCATAATAAGTTATCATGTCAATCCATAGCATGGCATTGTTATTAAATGGAACTGTGACACAATAACTCATACTGGTGTTATGCAAATTGAATAGGCATATTTAAAAAAAAAACAACTTTTGCCGTGCAGGCATGAGAGCTAAGTTTTACCCATCAGCCACTTCCATTTTGAGTTTACAAAGCACGGTCTGTATATGTTGTATATGGTTCTGCAGAGCTCCCTATCAAGTTCCAGACCCAGCAGTCACTGAAATATGTGTTTTAAGTCCATCGTGATTTAACAAAATACTTAAACACATAAGATTTAAACAGCTGATTAAGTGATTTTGCTGAACTGGGGCCTAAAACCTACAGTTGCCTCTGGGTGGTAGGCAGAAAAAAAAAGATAAGATGAAATTGGGACTGAACAATACTTCTGTTTATTTTTTGATAACTTGGGGGGAAATGGGTTGTGTACCTCCTGCTCCGCCTTGGTGTGCTGGATTTTAGTTCAGAGCATTCTGATGCCTAAATGATAAATCCTTAAGAACACAGTGGAAGCCTAGCATAGAAATGCTGACAGGACTTTTAACTATGCAGGATGGTGACAGAAGGCACTGTTTTTATTAATTGCCTGTGAGTACATAATTCTACTGCAGTAAATTTGCATAAAGTGGTGTGATCAGTTAAACAGGCCATATTTACTACCTTGTAACAGTGGCAAAAAAGTCTGTGCTTCAGGATTGGGACTAGGTTTCCTTGGTCTTATTGTTCTGACTAAAAAATGGCTCATATTAGTATTAGGGCCCTGTTGTGTTGTGCTCAGTTACATCAGGTGACAATAGTTCAGATGACACAGGATTGAGAACCTCATAGTGTTAGGTGCTGTACAAGCTGGCCATATTTATATAATGTCCTGGAAAAAGTAGTTAAATCTGCAAGTCTCATGCAACGTCTAGTGAAGGTCATTTGTTGTATGTGTATGTAATTCATGGGCACAAATATTCCTTTGTGGAATTAGAAGCAACCATATTCTGATTAGAAGCTAATTAATTAATTAATTATATTTAGTATTAATTCTAATTAGAATCTAACTTCCTATGGCCCAAAGCACACCAAATGGATCCAGACCATATCAGGACAAGAAATGTAAAACCTGCCAATGTATCTCCACCACTCCTACAATAACTACACCCCACAAGAGAACCATCACCATTCCTGGATCTTACACCTGCACCTCCAGAAATGTTATATATCTCATCCAGTGCACTAAATGCCCTGATGGAAAATACGTAGGAGAAACCAAACAACAATTGTGTACCAGAATGAACACATACCGAAAATCTATCAAAGACAAGAATACCCAATTCCCTGTGGGTGCACACTTCTTACAAGACAACCATTCTCTCTCCAATCTCTCAGTTCTAATTCTCAAAGGGAATTTACAAAACACCTTTTGTAGACCAGCCTGCAAACTTCACTTCATAAATCTACTGGATACAAAAAATCATGGACTAAATACAGACATTGGATTTGTGGCACTTTATAACCTGCCTGCCTTCTGATAACCCCAGACCTGCATTTTGCTTATTGGTTTCTATTGCATCCAGGAGAACACAAAACACCAGCAGACTCTCCCTAAGCCTGAAGAAGGGTGTTTGTGCCCAAAAGCTTGCAAAGAACAATTTTCTCAACTATTTAGCTGGTCTAATAAAAGAAATCACATTTACCCAAATGTGGGGGAGGAAGGGGGGGATCTGCTTCTCCCGTGTCTCTTGTGAGTCTTGAGTCCTTCTCTCAAAGGACTGCTGATGTGAGAGCAAGCAGCAAGATGTGCTGAGCCTCACTGGCCTTCCCTTCTTTTGTGCTGCTTGTATTTTACTGTAGGTCTCCTCTGGTATAATGGTTAAAAGCAGGCAATTTTCATTGAACCTTTAGGATGTACCTGTGACTACTTTGGAGGCAAGAAGTTCTTTAGATAAATGGTTTCTTTCCTTTTTTTCTCATGCATGTCCAGGCTGGGTGAAAAGTCCAGGGCAGATTTTGCATTTACTTAAAATGCTGAGGGTGGACCTTGATAAGTAAGAGCTGATTCCCCTCCTGCTCTCTCTTTCTCTCCGCTCGCTCTCTCTCTCTCTCTCTCTCTCTCTCTCTCTCTCTGTAGTTGGAAAAAGGGTTAGGAATAACCCTACTGCCCTGGCCAAGATTCTGTCAACACCAGCCTAAGCCAAGTTCGCTTAGCATTTTGGCTGCAAAGATTCCTGAAATATAAAAGAAAGCTAAAATCTGTTTCAGCCACAGGAAGATGTGTTCTTTCACTGCATCCCTCTCATGAGGTTTTGCCAGTCCATCATCACAGAGTTAGAAGAGGGATTCCTGAAAGCCGCTGCCAAAAGAGCAGCACCGGAGTGTCGAGCAAGATCTGGATAAAGGCTCCTTGATATGTCAGAGGCACATTCTGATAGGCGCAGATATCATGTGCAAAATCATAGAGTCTGAAACAGACACCTCTTTCCACTGTGCTGACTCCAATTGTTACATTATAAGGCTGCCCTGTACATAGGGCAGTCTATTCCCCCATCAAGATATGCATATGAACTCCAATCCATGTTACTGAGAACTATGCACGTGCACTGTGAAGAAAGAGATCCCAAGGATTTTGCAACTGTTTGAATTTCAAATACACCTGGTTCTATTTTGCTCTGCGAGTGAAGCCTGGCTGCTCATGAATAAGCAGCAACACAAATGTATCTTTCATTAAAACACACACACACACATACACACACGAACACACATTGCTTTTGAATTACTTCCTGCCCTTGCAACACCTTTTTTGATTCTGAATTCCAGTCTGCCAAAAGGCTTGGATTCCAATCAAGGCAGTTCTCTGAGCATTAATACACAGATAAATAAATGCAACAGGCAATCAAGCTGCAGTGTGCTAATGGCAAGACACTTGAAAGTGCCATACTTCAGATAATGGTGTCAGCTTCAAAGAGGCATGCAAACTGGTTTAATGAAATGTTACATTTTATTAAATTCCTGACCATTGGGAAGAGATTGCACAGGAGAATTTAAAAGATTGGGAGTTTCTAGCTTTATTTCTGCACTGCTGATAAGCAGTAATTTTTGCAGAAGGGGAAGAAGTAATCCTCAGCAATAAAACCATTTTCATAATACCATGGGAATGAGTTATTGCTTGAGGTAAGGCACAGTTCCTAATGGCTGCCTAAGCTTTCATCTCCATCTTTCATGGGCTAGTCAGACATTTTTATAGTGCTGACACAAAAAGAGAGCATTTATGTTGCTTCCATTCTCCATCTGTCAACAGTTAGGTTAAAGTGCTACTACAGGAATACTTTTGATCTGATTTCCATTCCAACTTGGTACATCAATATATGGTATTTGAATCATACCAACTCTCTGGGTCCTAACTGCACAGTTTTTATGCACCATTAATGGCTAGCAAATAGGATGCAAATGTCTACCTTTTTAGCATGAATTGGGATCAGGGTGACATTTTCCTTTTATTTTGACTCTCCAGGTAGTAATGTAACTGTGCTACTATTTCCTAACTACAGAGATTCACCTATAGAGTGTAGAGTCTGACGAGGGTATGTTGTGTCACGCCACACAACAGTAGGATTCCTGTTCATATTCTTGGTTTATTCCTATAAATACATATGAAAAAAGAATCCATCTTAAACACAATATGTGCTTTCTGTGCATTAGGTTGGAGCAAAAAAATAAGCCTGCAATAAGCCTTCTAATCCTTGCTTTACTTCTGCTTCATTTCAGCTCTTGAACTTTGTTTTATTAATGGAGCAAACCACAAAACAGACATTCTATAGCTAGTTTTGCAAATCTCCCTGGATAAAACGCCTACTGACAGCTCTGTGTACAGAGGATTTGCAGGGTTGGGCTCATTGCAGTAAACTCAGACACTTGCTGTAAACTCATATGGATAGATCTAGTTTCCTCTCGGAGATGCACAATTCTTACTTGCACCCCAGACCTACTGTGCAAACACTTGTTTTGTGAATAGCGGTAAATAGCAAAGACTCTGTTGGGTAATGAAGTGAACTAATGTATGACTGAAAAAAATCCATCATATTCAATATTTATTGTGAGCTGAGGAAGAGGAGCAGGAGGATTGCAGGCTTAAATGTCAATATTGCATGTTAGGTGCTGAGTAGCTTTCTTTTTTTTCTCTTTTCCTAGGAGTTTTGAATTGTTTCTTTCATACATTCTCAGCTCCTGTGGTTCTGGCATTTATTTTGTATATATTTCCTTCCACATTTTCAGGTTACTTCTGTTCGTCGGTGCCCAATCTGAACTGGATTCTCATTTTCCTTGTGTAAAAGCCTTCCTTTAAACTCTTCCTTGTCTGTGATTCCTGCAAAAAACTTAATGACAGGAAAACCATCTGTCATTCAGCTGACCCTACTGCCTAAAATGCTGACCCATTTTGGGTCATGGTTTCCTTGTCCTTTCTCATCTATCCATACCTAAACATGTCATCTGTTTTATACTTAAATGTAAGCTCCTTGGTGCAGGGAGTGGTGTTTCTGTTGGTGGCGGTCATTGTTCTATGCTTGTGCAGAGTCCAGTACAATAGTGACCTGGTCCATAGCTATATCATTATATTAGTAAAAATAACACAGATTAAGATCTTCTGTAGAACTTCAGTTCAGCCCTTTTATACGTTAGGCCCAGAGGGCCCATCTATACATGTATTAATGTGCCTTTTCTAACACACATTAAATTTAGTACCTCCAATGTGAAGTTACTAAATTAATGCATATTAGGCTACGCTAATGCACACTAGCACATTGCACACTTTTTAGTGAAGCTTAATGCGCAGTAGAATTATTTTATTGTACATCAGTGTAATGTCACTTTTTTATGTGATGCTTTAATGTGCATTAACGCACATGTGTAGGTGTGCCCAGCATGACTCAAACTGGGCACCTAAAAATCAGCACACGCTTTTGAAATATTGGCCTTCATATCAAACTAAACTCATTTTGCTCATTATTTATGCAAGAAGGTGCAAAGTGCATCCTCCCTCCCAAACTACAGTGATAACTGTTGCATTGCCACTAGGAATTTTTTCTTAGAGACAAAAAGAGCTGTTTGCATGGCTCTCCTCTTGTTGGGGGAGAGATGCCAAAGCACTATAAGAATCCGTGATGAGATTCATTCCCCAGATATTCTGACTGCACTCCTTTCTGGCCAAACTGACTAATTGCATGTGCTTTTGTAAAGTGGGTGTTGAAGGTGGTAAAAGATGGCCACTCCTCAGATTAATATACCATTGTAGGTTGCCACTGCTAAGGTGAGGAGGGTAAAATGAGCATAGCTGCATGCTGGGGATTTCTTGTCCTAGGGAGACAGGAATATATTGTTTTCCAGTTACAGTCCCATGATGCTTTCATATCATAACAGTGATGCAAAAGAATGGAGCTAATGGTGGTTCCAGACAGACACTTTTCAATTTATTCGTTTTCATGAGATATTAAAACCCCTGACTCCTAGAAGCTTTTTGCATTAGGTTTCCCATCAATCCAGATGACTCTTGGGGATAGTCTCCTCTTGTCTTTAGAACTGTGGGCTAGGTTGGACTGGAGATGGGCCTGACTTCCAGAGGAGACATTCAGATCTGAAACTTCTCAACATACAGGAAAGTTAGGTTGTTAGAGTAATGAGGTTTGGTGCAGTTCAGACCAGGAGAATGAGCAGCAGCGATCAGAATTTCTGCAGAGTTTGGGGGTCTCTGGGTTTTGGGGTTGTGCATATACTCTTGGAGTAACAAAGGCTAGTCCCCCACCCTTGTTTTTTTGTTCCTTCTTCCAGATAGCAGTGCAGGATCCATGTAACACCTTCCACTGTACATATTAACCAGGCTTTTGCTATTAACCTGGGAACAAGGTTTTGTTGAAAGCAGGAACAAAACGAAATGGCACATTACAACTGTTTTATTCATTTTTACTGCTTTCTGTCCTAGCAGTTGTGCTTCTTCACTGTTCTTTTCATATTTTTGTCCATCCTCTGTTACCTCCCCAAATTATTATTAATGGAATACT
The DNA here is from genome assembly GCF_030867095.1 of Alligator mississippiensis. Classification (NCBI taxonomy): domain Eukaryota; kingdom Metazoa; phylum Chordata; order Crocodylia; family Alligatoridae; genus Alligator; species Alligator mississippiensis. Next base: position 216,888,119 of record NC_081824.1, on the reverse strand, counting down.
CTACACTTCTTCTGAACTCTTGGTTTTTCCTCTTAGTTCCTGATTATTTTAATTCTCCCAGACCCTTTTTCATATCCTTTGCTCGTCTGCCTTTAATTTACAGTATATCATTTCTCCTACTCAGATCCTTCATTTCCATTCCTGTAACGTTCCATCTTCTTTCTTGGAGACCAGGCAGAGCACACAGACCAGTTAAAATGAAAATATACTTTTCAGATTTTAGTAGCCTAATTATTTTATTTTAAAGGAAGCTGAGACATCAATCAGACTATTCTCTAAATCCCAGTCACATCAGCAGCTAAATGAAAATATCAGTGATTCTCTCCCATTCCCAGCCCACTTGCTTTTAAATGGTATTATCACAGGAAATATTGGAAGTTTAGACATGTCCACGTTCTTGTTTGAAAAGCTCCTGCAAACAAGGCAAGAGAGATGCATCTGAAATCCTAATATCACATGAAATATTATTAACAATGGATCCAGCACGTGACCATTCAGACGGGAGCCTGTTTAAAGCACATGAGGTTAAAAGTGAGGGTTGTCTGCAAAACAAAGAGCAGCTCATAAAAAAAAGCAAGCGAGGAAGGGGAGTGTGGCAGAGCATTAGAAGCCCTGGCCTGTGCTCTCATCCCTTACGCTGATTTGGTGCTTGGCTGTGCAGACACATTGGGTCCTATTTTTGGAAGCCTGAACATCCATACAGCTTTTGACTTAGTTTAGAAATATGGATTACCAGCTGCCCTGAAATTTGGATCCAAGGGGTCTTCTGCTAGTCACTGCAAATTAGTGGTTGCTAATGAAACTTTTGGCCCCTGGGTCTGATTCTTTTTTATCTCTCTTTAATATCAACAGGATTCTGTTGAAGTCATAGAAACATAGGAGCATAGGACTGGAAGGAGTCATATGGGCCAGGTCTGGCCCCCTGTATTTTTAGGAAGTTGTCAGCTAGTGGAATAGTAGTGAAATCTTGTTGAAATAGGAAGGGGAATGCAGTGATATGTTCCTCAGTTTCACCAGCTGCAAAATGATCTCCATCTTATAGCAGGGTTATGACAGTCAGTTTTTATAAAGCTTCTTCAGATCGCTGGTTGAAAAGAACTAAATAAATGTAAATTGTATGCATTATAATTTAGATGGCAGAGGGAACTAAGATTTCACCAGGAGTGATGGGAAAGCCATTAAGGTGACTTGATACCCAGTCAGAGGCATGAGTTTGAGCTTTGCTCTTGGCTTGTACTGACCATGACACTCAGTCAACACAACTACAAATGAGTACTTGGTCATTTGGGCTGGGGAGGGGATGTTTGTGTATGGGTTGTCCTGCTTAGCTTGGGTAGATCTTTGCCTGCAAGATTAAAAGCTAAGGAGATGAGACTGGGATCCTCCTGTTGGGCAATGAAAAAACATGCTATGAAAGACAGGCTGAGCTCTGAAGGATTTGCAGCCTAAAGGGATTACACCAAGGATGGAACAGGGGAAAGTGGCCTTCTTAAAGTCACACAGTCAGCTAGTTGCAGAGCTAGACACAGAACCTATGTTCTCTGGGGTCCTCTCCAGGTCTTCTCCACTGGACCATGATGCTCTCCACATTGTCATGCAGGACTATGCTTTGCTTGTGGAAGCTAGATTTTCTTAAGCAGCCCTATGTTAAGGAACCATTTCTATTCTTTCCTATGAAGCAGACTGTTTCCTTAAACTTGCCATGAAATGAAACAAAAAATGGCTGAAGGTTTTGTCACTTTTTAACTACTTTTTGGTGTATGTTTCTTTCTTTTTTTTTTCTTTTTCAAACTCCAAAGGAATGAAGACACATGAGAGAGAATGTTATGAGTTTTATCAAAGTACTGTCTAATAATAATGAGATTTGCATGGGCTTCTAAAGGACACAGATCAGGACCACTTACCATAATGGTACTACAAAGTAATGAAGATTCAAGTGGTTCTTATTAGATATGAAGCTATCAGAGAATCAGGACTCATCTAACATTCTATTGCTGGAGAAAAAAATATCCGTAATGGATGCTGTGAAGAGTCTATTTCTATATTTTTTTAATCCAGTCAGAGCAGCTTGAAGCCTGCATTGCTTAGCTTTGTGGAACTCCAGGTGTGGAAGCTAAGGAGCTCTCTCCCATTAAATCTTTAAATAAAGGTTCTAATAAATTTCCATTAAAATGAGTAGTAACCACATTTAATGACCAGTTTGTTTGAGTGTTAACAGCCTGTTAGCTAACAAACTGGTCATTAACTGGTGCTAACTTCTGCTTTCTTGTTGAAATAATCCCTTAACATTGGTCCTGTTTGTTTTAGCTGCTCCGTGCAAACTCGCTGTTGGAGTTTTCTTTGTTGTTTTTTAATTTTGGTGGAATTTCTTCTTATTTAGTTCCATCCTTCTTGTCTACTTCTTTACTCAGTAGCATTTTATCTTTGTATGAATGTGTTTAGATAGAAATGTTATCTTCTCCTTTATTTTCCCAAACTTATCTTAACATATCTGCTTGTTCAGTGAATTAGGTGACAAATCCCTAGAGGTAAATTCAACACTGGAACATAAAATCCACAAATTAGTGAAGCTATGGGCTACATCTTGATTATGTACAGAATTCAAATGAGCCTTGGGAGTCTATTCACAAGCTAGGAAAGGTAATGGTAACTATGGTCCCAATCCCCCAAACAGCTCATATTTGCATGATCTAAGCTACATATATTTATTCTATATTTTGGGCTGGGCTTGACTTTTGCACTGATTTTGCAACAACACAATGGCATTTACTTCTCGTGAATGGGACAAAAAGAGACTTAATTAAAATAAAATCCTAAATGTTCCAACGTCCAAACCAAAACTGAAATTTACCTCTTCTGATACCTGAGGGGGAGCAACAGCAGTGCTTACAATTATATTCTATGTTTGTACCCCTCTATTCTAGTTCTACCCCAGACCAGGAAAAGGATGAGCCAAGAGCCACTAACAGGAGTTGCATTTCTACCCAGAGAATCATACGATTGTAAGAAAGTAGGAAGGGAAGGGGCCTCACAAGGTCATCTTGTCCAGCCCCTTGCTCAAGGCACGGGACTCACTGTTCTCCCAGTAGAAATGACAAGTGTACAAGTGTTCATTGTTTCTCCTGCAGAAAGCATGCCCCTTCTGGGAGTAAGATCTTCTAGGTGCCAACCTGGAAGTTCTCCCTTGCAAGAGAAACACTTTCGTAAGGGAATTCTTGTACGTTCCCCTCCTGGACTGGTCTGGGAGGGGAGAACCAACAATGCTCCCAACCTCTTCCCCAGACCACCTGGTTTGGGGAACAGGCTGGGTGCTTTGTCCCACTGTTCCCCTCCCAGACCACTTTCAGGGGGGACTGGAACAGCAGGGAATAGCCCCCAACCCATTCCCCAGACTGGGGTCTCCTGTCTGAGAAGCAGGGACAGGGGTTGTCAGGCTGTTCCCTCTGCACTGTTCTTGGCAATTGGGAGCAGAGCATAGTAACAGCTGATCCCTTCCTGCTTCTAGGCTGGGGTCCCTGGTCTGAGGTGTGAGTGGGCCGTCTTTCCCGCTGCTCCCTCTCTAGTCTGCATTTAAAACCAGTGGAGCTGGGAACTGAACCAGGGAGACCTGCCCTCTCTGTCAGCTCTGTGGGCTCTGAAAACATCACCCATACTGCTTGGCTGGATGGCATTTAAAGCCCCCGAAACCACAGTGAGGAGAGGACTCCCTGCCACGCAGACTTTTATATTCCTGGGTGTCATGTGGGGTGATTTAAAAGTCAGGGGCATCCTCTTGACAGTCTGCCCCCTTCCTAGGCAGGGGAAAGGACAGGCTGTCAAATAATGGGCTCCCTTCTGGGTGGGGATGGCTCAGGCTCACCTGTGTAGCTCTCTAGCCAAGGGGCTGTAATGCATGTATTCTCCTGCTCCTGGGCTGTTCTGCTGGTAAGAACTTCCCTGATTTTTCTCTGAAACTCTTACCTGTAGATATGAATGTCTGTCTGTGGCCAAGGAGACCTGGTCTCATGAAATTCCCATCCCAGTTTTCAAGATGCAAGAGATTGGGGCAGTTCAAATAGGCATATCATAATCTGTGTGACATTCCACAACAAAGAAAGCTTATAATCATTTTGGCATCTCAAATTGGCCCTTTTTATATCATGGTTACTACATCTACCATTAACTAAGAGAAAAAGGTTCATAGATCATAAATAAATGCCACCTTATATAGACAAAAACAGAAGACACTTATTTTTTTTTGTCAGAGTTTAGCTCTGTAAAATGAAAAACAAAGCAAAGATTGTTTGCAGTGATGTTCCATTTTATGCATGCTCCTAGATTTCAGAGTAAGGTGTGTGTCGTGAAGGGCTGTAGCTACATAGTTTGGTTTTGATTCATCTTTATGAAATGTATTGCTTAAAATAATACCATGCAGTCCTTTCAATGTCAGAACTCCAATTGAAATCAATAGTGTTTTTACACCTCAAAGGCCACATTCAATTTACAATGAGTAAGTCCCACTAGTAGATTATTTTATTTTCAGTTGGCACTTAACTGGGAGCCAATTTTAATTACTGCAAGTTTAGGAAACTTATCTCTACATATTTTGCAATAGCCAAATCCAGCTATTGAAACAGATGTAACGTGAACCTCTTGCTTTTAGGATGTCAAGGATTTTTTTCTCTTCACATCCTGTTACTGGCAACAGGATGTACATCGGAAAGAGTTTAGCAATAAGATCATTTATTGCTGCACTTGAGTATTGTCTGTTTTAAGTATGTACTGTATAAAGCTTTTCTTGGGCAGCAGACTTCCATTGCAAATAAACAGTCCAGCATAACTGAGATGTCCTGTGGAAATAAACACGCTGTTTAAAGGGCTGCATATGATTTCTACAAAACTGTTTCAGATGACTCTGTTCCCTTTATTCTCAAATTAGCTCTAAATCAGAAATGATATATAATGACTAGTGGATCCTTGGAAGCCCCTGACTACTCTGAAAAACTGCATTCTGAGGTTGTTCAGGAAGACAGCAAATTTCCAAGGTAATGTCATATTGCCCTAGCTTTAGCATTCATTCCATAAAATAACTACTCCCAAGGTGCTACTTCTCAAAGGCTAGCACCCATGAATGTTAAGAATGTTTAGGATGGTCTTAGGCAGACAAGGTTCCTTGGGTGAATTTGATATCTTTTATTAGACCAACCCAAATAGTAATTACAGTGCGTTGGAGCAGATTCGATTAGTCGTGTCTGGAGTGTGGTAATAACTGTGGGCCAGCAGCCTCCTGCATCTCTTGTATCAGCGTCCCCACATTTAAAAATGGCAGCAGGGGTGCTTGAACTAAAGCTCGTTCAGCATTAAACAAAGCTTTAGTTCAAGCGCCCTCCCCCCCCCCCCCATTTTGAAGTGCGAGGACACTGATACGTGAGTCACTGCAGTGCTCTCAGAGCTACTCTAATTAAAGCGCTGCTGCCCCTATCCCCAGAGCACGTGTAAAAATGCTCCAAGGTACTAGCAGTGCTGGGTTATCTGGCAGGTAAAATTCTTACTTTTTGGTTTCAGCATTCAGTGTCAAGATAGTGTCTAAAACTGAAATTCAGTAATACTTGATGGGCCAGATCCCCAGCTGGTGAAATTCACTGACTTCAGCAGAGTAATGCCAGTTGAACATCTGGAATTTTACTTTCAAAGCACTCCTTTAGGTGGCCTCACAACATGCTTATTTTGTAAGAAATAACTCCCCTTGTACCACTTGGGGTACGTACAGCTGTTACATTTAGATTGGCCTAACTAGGGTTAAGTCCATCTAAATTCTCATCTGTGCATATGTTTAAAGGGGTTATATCAGGCAAAAGATGGGAGGAGATGCACTAACTTAGATCAGGAACAGGTTAACCCAATCTACTGAACACCTGAACTCTTTCAGAGTGCAGCTCTGGGACTGGGAAAGCCCAGCCACTTGCTTCAGCCCTGGGGTTGTGCTCTTCCTATCCCCTGGCCCTGACAAGGCTATTTTTAGCCCCCCAACCCTGCCACCCCTGGACAGACAGCCCCCACCCATGGAGCCATCAACCCTGCCCCTGCAGACTTGCCAGCCCCCACCTGATTCTGCCAACACCCCATGGACCAGCTAGCCCTCCCCAGCCAGCCTGCTTCACCCCCCAACCCCGAGTTACTTACATCGGGTTCCCTGCTTGGCTCTTGGCACCATTTGGTTCCCTGCCTGGCTCCTGGCTGTACACAGTGCTCCTGTTTTATATTCAATTGGCTTAAAGTAAACTTTGTGAACCTAGACTGGGTGCAGTGAATGGCTGTACACACCCATACAGTAGAGACAGATGATGTTTAAGGCTCCATTTCAGCAAGTTTCTACTGCCTATGTCTAACTTAAAGCACATGAGGACACTTCAGATACTTAGTTGGGCATCTGCTGTAGTTCCTAGTTGAGGGCCCAACTACCGAACATGCGTAAAGATGTAGATTGACACGTACATATCTTGAAAACTCTGGCATAAAGTGCTTCTCTCAAGGCCATACCACAAGACTGTGGCAGAGGGAAAAAAAACTGACCATGGGAATACCTGGCTTATGGCTGCATATTCTATCCTGTCATGAAAAAAATCTGTCTATACTGGCTAATTGAGGCATTGGATTGCAGATACGGGAAAACAGTGATGGTATCCTGTGCTAAGGTTAAATATCATTACTGATGAATTGTCCTCGCTTCTTTTCTCTTTGACATAATCTGTAGATGAAACATTTATTCTCACAAGTCTTTCTGCTTTGACTGCAAGCATTCCTTTGTTCCACCAAACGAACAGCAATGGGGGATGTTAATATCTAACCTATGGATAAAAGAGAAGAAAAAGGACTTGTCCCCACCAAACCTAATTACCAATGGTGAAATAACCTTAAATTACATGCCTTTCTGCAGAAGTTCCACATTAGTTGCTGCTTAGATCGAGCAGATGTTCTGGCTATTTTGGTCACTCCTCACCTCTGTCTGCTAGGTGCATCAATCACTATAATTATAATGGAACATGGAGCCAGCAACTGAAGGAGAAAAATCAACCCAATTCAAAGAACAATCTTTCTTGATGAATTCTCCCCCTAAATCGAAACAATTCGCTGGGTTACCCAGCTGGGGTTCATATGCTTTTGATTACTGTGGGCTATTTAGCTCTACAAAATGACATGCTGCTTAATGGACTTTTAATGGTTATAGGTTTCTCTCTCTTTTTTTTAATGAGCTTCACCAGTTTGTTACTAATGCCCTGTAGAAATTTGGCAAAGGGCCAGATTTGATGTTACAAATTTTCTGGTTTTCATGTGGCATACATGCAACCAATGCAGCCAGTGGGGAAGTGTATGTTGCCAATCATACTGTAATGCCAGTAAAAAAAAAGGGTAATTGACTACTTTGCAGGCCTAATAATTATATCATCTTTGAGTATTCAGCTAACACTTTACAGCTGAAGTCTTGCAGGCAGATAAGTTGCCTGTTCACCTCTGCAGGATGGTTGAGATACAGGGTGGGGGCTCTCAAAACTCAGGTTCACTGTAGTTTCCCTAGCTACTGCTAGGTGGGTGTGTCCAATGAAGGTTATACCACTGTGTATCACAGCACAGATAGAAGTCTGTCATGCTGCACACAGAAGCATGATCTCTCCAAACATGTAGTTAAATGTAATAGATTAAACTTTCATCGGTGATTAATGATTTAGAAGGCCTCAGTTTTGGGTGCTTCTGTTTCCCCCTCTTCCCCCCCACCAAGGGTGGGTGCTCAGTACTTTTCTGAAAATCTGGCCCTTCCCCCCCCCCTCCAAGTTAGGCAGGAAAAAATTAAGGCTCTTTCATATTGCTAGTTGCTTTTGAAAATATAAGCCCGTCAGATTGGAAGAATTCACTAGGAAACTTGGAGCTGTTTTTAGGAAATGGAATTATATTTACAATAATATTTAAGATTTTTCTTTTTCTTCCAGTTTTGTTTAAAAGGAAATTCAATTAGATGCAAAGAGGGAACATACAATGAACCCAGCGTGTCCCTGTTCTAGCCTCATTGTGTGGGTAGGAAAGGAATCAAATGGGAATTCTTGGGTCAAATCCTCAGCTGGTTACCCTGGTTAGCGGTCCTGTGAAATCAGTTCACACCAGCTGAGGATCTGGCCCTAACCTCTTCTAATGAATGGCACTGCTAAACCCAGATTGTGATCTTGGTTAATCAGATATAAATCTAGAGTTACGCCACAAAATGTCAAGAGTGCTATTTCAGATCTACTGAGATCAGAATCTGGCTCTTATGCTATAATACAAAGATATAACTTGGGTGTTCCTTTTGTCTACTGAAGGGTAGCTATTACATTTGCTGAAAAGACTTACCTCTATGCTGTCTGGGAAATGGGTAAGAACTTAGTAAACTAGAGTTCAAGGAGAAACACAGTGACATTTTTAGGTATAATAAATATTCAAGCCATCCTTTAGAGAGTGATAGAAAAAAAAACAAAGGAAGAGGCTTGTAAATATACCTTGTGAGCCCAGAAACACTTGAGTTACAATCACTGCTTGTAAGACCTAAGTCAGCTGACTGCAACTCAGTTTTTTTTTTTAAAGGATCACAGTTTCCCTTTGTCTTATATCAGCCTAAAGTTACAGTGCCTTGTGTCAATCTAAAGTCTCAGGTGAATGGAATATTAGCTCAGTCCTTGGTGAAGATAATTCATGCTGTATTAACAGTCTTCCACATTTATTTGGCCTCCAAACAGTTTCTTTCAAGCTGTTAATGAATGATCAAACTTTTTGACTGTTGTCACATTTCTTTGGGATTGCAGCATCACAATAGTCTTGTAGAAAGATGTGAGATTTAAGAGGGTTCTATTGGTATATTTAAGGTTATTTAGGCAGTGTTGGTATTTTCATAAATGTAGTGGCACAAAATTAGCTGTACTATGACTCACCTGCCATCAGTAGGTGAATTTGGCTCACTGTAGGTATTTTATTGCCTGTAGAACTACATACTACAATTTTAACTGCAGAGAGGAAGCATAAGATTGCGTTTTGTAGCATCAATTAAGTGGCACACTGCAAAAGGGCACCCTTACAGCCTTGTGAATATTCACCTTAATTAACTCATAATGGTCTCGATTCTATTTTGTAATCTTCACATTTTTTGAAACATCATTCATGGTATTTCACAAGAGGGACATGAGCCTAGAAATTCTGTCATTGTCCAGTTGCAAACTCATCCCTTTGCAGAGGTATTTACTAAATCTGATCCTTTAGGCTAAGTACAGACATTAAAAAAGCCTGAACCTAAATCAATTCAATCTTTGCAGGTTAGTCTAATCTGCATAGATTGAACTGGCAAGCAATTGTATAGACCAGCAGTTCCCAACTGCAGGTCGTGACCCAAATGAGGGTCACGGGCAGCATTCCCTCTAAGCTGTGTGGTGTGTGTGGCCGTGCAGGCGTGCTCGCGCTGCTCTGCCAGGTACACCTGCGTGGCTGCACACACCACACAGTTTAAAGGGAACACTGGATGTGGGGGCAATGCCAACAGTGCCGCACACAAAAGATGAGCTGTACCATGTGCTGGGAGCTCCCCCGGCCCCAGGCCACCACCACTGCTGCACTCTGCTCCCAGCAGCAGGTTGTGGAAAAAAAAAGGTTGGGAACCACTGGAATAGACACTAACTTTTGATTGTGGAAATGCAGCCACATGCCTGCGGTGGCTCAGGCCAGAAGTTGGGGGGTGCTACAGGAAGCCCTCAGCTGGAGGGAAGCTGAGGTGGGGGGGCACATAGCCAGGCCCCGCCAAGCTGAGTATGATTTGGGAGGGATTTAAACCCCCACCCTGGCCTGCACGGTCCCCAGTTGGGGTGTGGCTGGAGGAGAAAGGGGGGAGCAGTCCCTGCCAGGCATTTCCTACCCTCCCCCCTCACCACTTGAGCAGTGGCTAGCCCAAGCAGTAGCCTGAAGTGAACAGGGAGATGGAGGGGTGTTTAATTCCCCACTCCCTCCCCTGTCCCACTGGCATGGACCTCAGCCGGGGTTTGCCAGGCAGGGGTACAGCAGCGCATGTCAAGCATTTTGCCAAGCTTGCCACTTCAGGGTGGTTGTGGCCAGCCCCAGCAGCAGCCTGAAGCAAACGGAGCCTCCATACCCCTTCACCTTAGAGGGCCATGCTGAGCCAGCATCTGTCCATGCCCCTGCCCCTGCTCTGGCTAGACAGCACAGGGGTGGGGCAGCCCTGCTCCACTGCAGCAGACTGCCCAGCCCAGCCCAGCCCAACCAAGCCTGGGGCTGCAGAGCATGTTGGGACACTGTGGGGGTTTGATATAACTTAAACCAGGAAGGGGTCTGGGACAGAAGTTCCATAAACCGGTTTGACCTAAATCAGTTAAATCTGATATGATATTCAACCAGGTTTATCTTAAACCAGTTCTGGCCACATTTAAACTGGTTTATGTGCACTGAACTTCTGTTCTGTTACAGGTATAAACCCATTTCTGATCACTTAAACTGGTTTATGTGCAACTTCTGTCCCTAATCTCAGTGATTATATCTTTCCCCCCATTTTTCAGGGGAAGTGCTGCCTGAGCCCTGCTTTTCCTGATTCTGAAGCCTTTCTGGCCACTTTCTTCTAGCCCTCTCCTCCCCCTAAATGCTTCATGCTGGGAAGAGGGAGGAAGAGAGGGTGATGCTTCCGATGTGTGTGGCATAATAACAAGAGTGTTTTCCTTAGCCTGGCAATTGGGATTTTCTTCAATGTGCTACTTATCCTTCAGAAAACGTTCTTCCCTTGGCACACAACAGACACTGCAGGAAATGAAACAGTCTCTAGGTACCTTGCGCTCAGTGAAAACAAGCTGTAGGAGAGGTACCTTGGGAATGGCTCTCTCGCATGTTTTTCCATTTTTGATGGAGCTGGTCATTCTGTATATTTTAAAGAGAATGTGACCTTGCTCTTTTCTGTAGTCTGTTGTCATCTGGTAAACGAAATGTAATCAATTCTTAGGCCCTTTTAGGCTATTCCTTCATACTTTGATCCAAGAGATACTATTTAGCACTGTACTGGAAGTTCAGCTTGTAGTGTGATAGAAGAAATCTTTCGCTATCTTTGAATGCTGAATGAAGTGTAGCTGAGCTCCAGAGTACCAAAAGAATACCAGTATGCCAATAACATGCTTAGGTTGCCTCTTTATATTGTGTTGTGTGAAAAAATCATGTTTGTTTTCAGTTAACGTAGTCTGAAAATGGCAGGTTGGAAAAGCCAAAATAAAATTTGCCTACTGGAGCACTGCACAGAGAGGATCTCTGTGTGTAAAAATGATTTTCATCTTTCTTCTGTTTTGAGGCAGTAGGATTTGGAACCTGAAAATCTAAACCTAAAAACTGTGGTCACTGCAAACAATTCTGCAAATACTTTTTTTTTTACCTTTATAATGAATTTTCTTATTCTTGCCCCCGATGTATTCACCTAAGGTAGATTTTCCCACTAGGAAATTCACTCTTAGTCAATCTTAGTCAGTTATAGCAAATTTTAAAGCACCTCAATGGACGTGACTTTCATATTCTTAATCATGAATTTATTTTTATATGAAAAATCTGAATCTATCAGTTTTGACCAATAAGGGAACAGAAAAATTGCCATGAGATAGGGTGTCCAATCAAAATGGCTCAGCTAGTCAGTGCTGAACACCTAGAGTAATGTGCTTGCCAACAAGCTACTGTCAAGATTATTCAAAGAATTTATTCAGCAAATAATTTCTCCTCTGTTAATTGAAAGTGCCTAATGAATTGTTTGCACTACTGGAATGAAAACAGTTGAGTCTCAAACATAATGAATGAGTTTGAGAAAAATCCATCTTTTGGTGGACAAAAAAGACTCAAAAAGGATGCATTTTATTGAATAAAATTGAATATGAATTATTTGTCCCAAACTACCTAAGGATAATGAGTAGCTCTGTATATGGAATTCCAGCAGCCAGGTCTAAATGACATGTGAAATGAATAATTCCTGCCTTGTATGCAGCAGGAAAATAAACAATCCCATGCAATCAATGAAGGGATGAATTAGTTGCTGTGCTGGTCAGGTCAGATGCAACAACAAAAGCCAACTGAGTCTACAAGGCTCAAACAAAGTACAAGCAAAAGATTTGATACTTTTTGGAACAATTAACAGTTTTCTTTCCCTTGTCTGCATTGTGCTTTGGGAAATCTCTACCCAATGCTGCTTGTTTGCAGTGAATCAGAAACAGAAAGAAATGCCATGAAGTCTCAATGCTATAAAGTCCTATGGAAGAGATCTGACCAGTACCTTAGCCCCCCCCCGCCCCACCCCCTCCGGCCCAGGCACATTTACAACAGCTAGGTGGGTTTATGTAGTTCAAGTAATTGGACTTATTTGTAAAGAAATATTCCCTTGCAGTCTGATCTACCATCCACTGAAACTAACAGAAGTCCTTCTATTCATTTTAATAGGTTTTTGGATCTGGCTCTTAATGGTAGATAACTAAGCTTTTCCAAGGTTTTACCTGGCATGCCTTTTCTAATAGGGTCTGATAGTTTCTGATAGTCACTCACCTATTTCACTAAGATTTTTGCACTTTGATCCCATTGCTGTTTCTTCAGTTGGCAGCTGTCCCTTCTTCATGGCTCCTGCTGTGAACCCACGACAGGCCCCGTAGTTGAAGTAGGCTGGCTGAGATCCCCTTCAGACTTCCTTACTTCTGTCAGCCAGGGGCTAATATATAGAAGAATACAAGGCATTGCCTTCCCTCATGGTGTAGAGAGCACAGCCCTCTTTTTGGCTCTGGAAATCAAACTGGGGTTCTTTGCCTGACAGTGTGACAGTGTGTAGCATTAGCCACAGGGCTACACAACGCTATTACTATTTTCTTGTAGAATATAGCATCTTTCCGATTTTTCTTCTTCTTTTAATATTTTTGCAAATTGTTAAATTGACTGCTGGGAGGTGGATACTCCTTCCTCCCCAGAGCAGAAGGGTTGTACAGGCCACAAACAGAGCAGCCAAATAATCTGGTGTATGTTTTGCTTTCCAATATTTCTTCCTCTCTTATGTCCCAGCTTTGATATGAAGTTTTCGCAGTGGAGGTGCTTCTAGCCTCTGTTGAGATAGCCAGGAATCGTGTTGATTAGTGGCCACTGAATATCAGGATGGGCTCTGGAGAGAGGACACCCTTTTGTTTCATATGGGTTTGCTTCACTCATCAGGACCGCTCTTTCTGATGGAGGGGGCGGTGGAGATCTTAGCAAGAGGCCTTGATGCATTGGGTGACCACCGTTCTGAAGATTTGATGAATAAATGAAACCTGTGGCTTTTGTGAAATTGGTGGATGGGCGTGAAGCTCATCATTTTATTTGCTGGATCTTTTTTTTTTTTTTTTTTTTAGAGTGCTGCACACTGTGAGATACATACATATATATATATATATATATATATATATATATATATATATATATATATATATATTTGGCTGTCAGGAAAAGAAATAAGCTGTTACCTAAATTATCACTCTGACTAATATTCCACGCCTAAACATTCAGCTCAGGAAAAGTCCTCTAATAATCAGAACCAGAGGTCCTCTTCAGTAGAAAGAGAAGAGTAACAGAGACATCCTACCTGTCAGTACATTCAATTGACTCCACTCTTACCTAACTTGCTTGTGAATATTTCAGGTGCTCAGCACTGTCACCTTGAGTGACACCACAGTGGTAAATATCTAGTAAGCTGGGAGTTTACACTGAGCGGGCAGGCACTGCCAGTTGGCTTATGTAGTGTAAGTGAGTTACTTCAGGTGGGGTTTTTTCCCTGCAGAGACTTCATTAAAAATTGTCTTTATCTGGGTTCAGGGACCCTGACTAGAGCTAAATGCAAATAGATGGTTGCATTATGCTGAGATTTATGTAAGCATTTTCTTTGGCTTCATGTGTAAACTTTGTTGGAGGTACAGCTGCACCTGAACCCAAAATTTCCATATAAAACTCTGCCATTTTTACCAATTTTGGTCTGGTTTTATATGAAAATCATACAAGGAAGGAGATTTTAGTGTGATATTATCATGAAGCTACAAATGGGCCCAAATTCATTCAAAATAGATCCTACATTTTCCTGACAGGTCCTGAAATCTCATTTCAAGAAATATTATCTAAATTTCCATCTTTTTACAAAACTTGAAAGTAGATGCATTCCAAATAGTTTTTGTTTTTGCTGCAAGTAATTTAAAGTGTTGCAGTGAGGACTCATTTTCCTTTGGAGTCAAAGCATTTGAAGAGCTTTTAAAAAAAATCTTAGTGTCATTTAGATGTAAACAGGGGTCTCTTGATTGTAAATATGGAATTGTTCACTAAGAGGCACTTGTTGTTATCCCTTCCCACAACTGTTGCTACTAAAAGGTTAATGGAGCCAAGGGCCAAATGAGATAAAGTTAGTACGTATTGGTACGCATCCATTTATTTGTGGACTGTTGGATGTTGACAGCATGAGCTTCTTGGGGGGAAAAAACATGTTCATAGGCAGGCAGTGAAATCCTGAAGATGTATATCCATGTGAGAATACTATGTTATGACACTCCATTTTTTCAGATAACCAGGGGCTGAAAATTCAGGTGACTGGAGTCATGCATGATCGTGGATACTCCATGTAAAATATCTTGGTGTCCCTGGCTTCCCCCCACTGCCGTATGCCAGGCAAAGTAGCTGAGTGAGCACGAAGAGAAGCAGTCCCAGAAGGGGTGAAGTGGCCAGAGGACATGAGGAATCATGGCTCTTTGACTCCTGAGTCATTCTCTGCTCTGCTCTTGGAGCTGTGCAGCTGTACAATGCCCCTCACTCAAGGCAGCCTGCAGTTAAAATTTAGCTGTCTGGGATCACAGAAACTCTCCCTACACTAAAATCAGTATCAGAAAAAGGAAAATCACCAACTAACTAAATGAATGAGCAAACCCAGTAGTCAATTGGGAAAAGTTCTAGCTTTGGCAGGTTTGAAATAAATATCCAGATCTTTGGGTGCTTATCTACACAAAAACCTATGAATCTTATGGGCTCTGCCTATTACATTACTATTGCCTGCCTTCATCTTCTGCATTAGAAAGCTGGTTTTATTTCAGAGGTCCCCACCAATGGCATTTTCTAAATCTTCACACATTATAAAGGCAGGACACCAGCCGCGTTGCTGCTTCCTTATTGTGACTCCCATGCAGTCCAGCAAAGTGATAAACAAAAGTCTTTTGTGTAATATTAATAAGCTTTCAGTGCTTCTTAGCACAGCCTGTTGTCATCAGAGTAAATCATGTGTATCAAAAGCCCTTCTATGTGAAAGTTGGTTTTCATATCTGGCCAGCTTTTGTACTGAAATGCTTTTTGTCATGTTGTAATAAAAATATTTGTTTGTTTTTGAATGGGGCTGCAGTCATGATACAGGAACCATATCCCTGAATAGAATAGCACTTTTCTAAGAAGCTTTCTTTGAAACCGTCTCTACTGGCCTCTTGTAGCTGTCAATTGACTTTGAATCCTGTTTACATTAAAACAATAGTCGCGTCTCCCTAAATAAATAGAGGCACTAACGTGTTGAAACCATCCTTTAATTAAAAAGAAAAGGATTTTCTCTTGCTAAGGAATCAGAGTTCTTCTATTCTATTAGTTATCTCCCTGCCCCTGTTTGGAAGTAAAGCTGTGCCTTTGTAGCATTCATCAGACTCTGCTGGTGTATGCAGTGGTGGAAGTTTTGAGTGAAAGCACTGACATTGTGCTCTGTCATTGTCATAAAGCTGGATGCCTTTGCAATATTTACTAAGGCAAATAAATATTTCTTTATATTGTGCCACTGGGATAACACCCTGTCACCATGTACAAGTAAATATAGCCTTAAGAATGAGCCACCTTTTATATGCACTTTGAAATATTGTTACCTTTTTGTTTGCTCTCGATCATTGTTCTACAGCCAGCTGCAAAACCAAATAAAAACTTCTTCCTTCAGTGGCTCCACTGGGAAAGGCACTGGACAACTCAAGGAAGGGTACCAGAATGTAGCCAGTAGTGGTTTAATAAAGGCATTTGTAGAAGTTGGCTTGATGTTCTAATACAACTTTTTTTATATCTGAGATACAGAAGGATTTCCAGTTTTGCTTTTCACATTTGCATCAAAAGAAATGGAAATAGTTCACTTTTAATGCTCCTAGTTAAAGCTTTTTACCATTTCCATCAACAAACAGGGCACTTTTTGTTACTTTCAGCATATCGTAACTGAGATGCTGGATAACAATTTCAAAAGTGGTTTTGGAGCATAAGTGCTGTATTCAAAACGACTTAGGCCCTCAGGACCGTAAATCCTATTGACTTTCAATAAATGTTATGCAGGCAGCACCCGCATATTTAAGGGTATCTATGTGCCTAATGATGAAGATAGATGCTGCTTGAAGTCAATGGGAACAGAGTTATGTCAAAGTTGGATACTTCTGAAAACATGACCTATATATCAGCACAGCAGACATCAAAGCATTGCAGTATTCCTTGGATATGAGCAATAGATGTGAAGGTTAGGAAGAGCACAGGGAACTTAGCCCCATCCCCTCTTCCTATGACCCGTGACAAAGGCAGACACAATTGCAGTTCCAGAGATAGGACACTGTCTGTGCTTCCTGTATGGCAATGTATCTCCCCTTTGTCCCTAAAGAAGTGGACTGAGCCAAACAGAGCCCTGAATGGACTGAAGGCATAACAGGGAGAAGTGGGAGGGGCAGGATCACAGCTTCACATATGTGTTTCATACTGCACAATAAACAAGCCAGACATTGCATGTGCACCAAAGTATAAAACTGACTCATTTCTCTGGCATGTGGCTATGCTATATTCTTTAATTGAGGACCTGATCTTGCAGGCACCCCCAAGCCAGGGTGGAGCTCACCTCTACCCTGAAGTCTATGGTGCTGGGCATAGACAGGAAGCCTCACACGTGCAGATCTGCTTTTCAGGTCAGGGCCTTCCATGGTATATTCCATGGGGCACAGCTTTGTCAATAGCATTTAGCTAAAAACAGGACACCTTTCCATTATACATCATACACAGTAAATTCCCTGACCCCGAGCAAAAGGCTTTGTTTTCCAAAAATCGTTTTCCTTCTGTTGAACATTCTTCTAATTTGTGGGGAATTTTTGGTAATCAGAGGAAATCAAGCTCATTAGCTTGCAAAGCTTAACATGAAGACTGGCGTGTGACACTGAACACTGCTCAGAACCAGATATGATTCTTTTATCCTGCCTCATGGTGCATTTACCACTAGCCTGATATTTCACCCCAGTGCATCTGAATGAATAAGTGGCTTGAGAAATGGCTCAACAATTGGTTTGCTGACACCACACGTTCCACTATTTCAGGAGAGGCTTGGAAACATTTCCACAGCTCTAATCTCATCTCTGGGAAAGCAAAAGGTTAATTGCACAACGTATAAGGGCAAAATAGATTTCCAAGAACATCTGGCAGTATATTATTAAGTCTGAAATGAGATTAATGCCCCTCTTCTGGGACAGAGCACTTGGGAGCATAACGTAAGCACTTGCTAGCCACCACAGGGTGTCCATGTGCAATTCTTGTGAGGGCTAAGGGCACTTTTGTTGGTTTTTTGGTTTGTGGCCTGCAGTACCTGGGAATGATTTACAGTCTTTTCCTTTATTCCTATGAGCACACCTTAGGGGGGTACTCTGATACTTTTAATTGTTAGCTGGTATTGTAGGACATTTGGCCTTTCTTGGTAAAAATATTTTTGAGCACGTTTCTGTTTTATCATCTTCCAGCCTTCTTTATCACCCAGCCATCATCTGATAGTATGGAAGAAGAGGACATTTAGATACAACTGATATCCAGTCATTCATGCTAGGCTTACTTCCTTGAAAGCTGCAGGTGCCAAAGGCCAAATGAAATGTTTGTTCACCCTCTCCCCCCTCCCTACTAAACACAGACCTCAACCTGAAGATCTGCAGAACTCTAATTGGAGATGGCTGCTTTGCTTTGCAAAGACAGGTTTAGGCTCAGAGGAGCATTTAAAAATTACTGAGCTGGGCTGGGGATTTTTAGAGAATGATTTTCCTTCAGAAATTTCCTATCCTCCTTCTCCTGTTGCTGGATGTTGGCAGAGAAAAACTCTGAACACAGCATTTCTCCTGGTGTTGCCGGCACTTCAGGTTCTGATTCAGAACAGAAAACAGAAGCAAGAAAAATACATGCATCAAAAATATGGGCTATGCCTGATTCTGAAAAAGGAGCATTAAGATTCAGAGCAGAGGGTATTAATTTTATCGGAGCTAGCTTTCTCTTCTTTCACTATCATCTGAGCTGTCCAAATAATTTTTTCTTTAGCATTAGCTGAAAATCCCACGCTCACAGTTCTGCACCCTCACTGGAGAGCCCAAGTAGAGGGATCCCCCCATTCCCCTTCCCTCCTCCTCCCTCTCCTCCCAGCCTTCCATTTACTCCAGCTCCTCTAGTTGATGGCATACTGTTACGGGCTTATCTGCCTGATATGTGACACGCTGGTATCTTTAATATGTCACAAGTTCTGACATATTTGGCAGGTCTTTAGACTGGAGGTTGGTTTTAGAGCTGGTACATATGTTTGGAGACTGTAGAGGGCAGTGTGAGACCACTGCTCAGGCCTGCAGCTGAGTCTGCAGGAGGTACACTGGTCTTAATATATGCCACCTGTAGGGAGTTCCAAGGGTGTTTCAAAAAATTATATGGGAAAGCTGGCCTATTGGATTTACAATAAATGTCTATTTGGCTTCACCTAAAAGAAATTCTTTATAGGAAGGATTTTTCCTCCCTCTCTGTCTTTCTTTTCCAGTTTGAAAACAACTAGCACGACTACTGGCTGAGCAGTATGTTTTCGCACTGCAATCACTCTTCAAAGGAGAGAAGCAAGTTGTGTAAATCCTTCTGCTGACAGTTGAGATGATTTTTAGGCCACTTGCAATGGATTTGAATTTACCACACTGTGAATTAACGTGACAGCGCTGGGGCAGCGTGCTGAGCATGCCACTTGCAGCTCGCAAGCCCTGAGATGGGGGTCCGGGAGTTGGGAGCCATGGGCACAGCTCTGCCAAAGAAAGCAGCTGCGTGATGGATGTGGTTCTGTGCCTGGGGGTGAAGCAGAGCAATGTGGGACAAGGCAAATCTCCCCTCGCCCGCTGCAGTACAGGGTCTGAGCAAATCTGCTGCCATGCAAATCCATTGGCGTGTTCACACCTTCCCCCAGCTGCAAAGCATAAAATCAGGGTCTGACCCTTACTCTTTACCCACCCAAACGATTCTGCCCTGGCGGTCTGACCAAGGGAATGGGACTTAAGAGGGGAGAGCTGACTTGAAAAGGCAGGGATGCAGTGTGCGTTTCAACAGCAGGATGTAACCCAGGGTGAGGTGGCATAGCTAGTGTGGCATGAGCAATGCCAGATGGTTAAGGGAGAGCAGATCTTTACAACGCGCACTGCTCAGATGACCAGTCAGGCTGGAGGGGGGCGAGGGATGGAATGTCTGAGGTTTCTGACTTTGTCTGGAAAAAGGGAGCGCATGCTGGCATATTTCCAGCACCTTCAGAGCAGTCTCACTTTCCTGGATGAAATCATTTTTAAAAGGACACCATCAAAGTTGATAGGCTGAAAAAAAAATTGATCTATTTTGTCAAGCTGTCTGATACAGAAATTCAGGTCAGTAAGGTTTCTAGCCATTGGACTCTTTCTGCAATAATTGTAGTAATAAAAGCAGACAATAAATACACTGAGGTCTGAGGGCCCAATCTGCAAGCAGTTACTGTTGTACTCGCCCTTCTGCAGGGCCCGATCCTGGAAACACTTAAGAGTCCCTTGGATTTTGATGGAATGACTTGAGTGGGTAAAGTTACTCACATGCTTAAGTGTTTGCAGATTTCAGCTTATAGTTTATATTGAGTTTTATTTGATATTTTTTTTCTCCACAATAAGAACATGACATTGGGTAAATATATGGGAGCTTCTGCAAGATGGGATATTTATATAGCTGTACCGCCTTTGATACTGTCCTCTTGATTTCTTTAACTGTAAAATATTATTAACAGAATGTTCTGTCTCGAGTGCCTGTCTTCTGAGGGGTTTAGCAGTTTCTAAGCAATAATGAAGCTTCACAATGCTTCTGTGAAGTGTGTATGGAGATTAATATTGAGCCACTGCTATAAACTGAGGCAGAGCAAAGCAAAAGGCATTTTTTGTGGTGACTCAATAGCAGAGCTGGGACAGGTACTCAGGTTATCCCAGTTTTTCACAGCCGCCTGTTCTAACCACGGCCAACCTGGTTCAAACTAAACCCAGGACAAAAGGCTGCCACTCCTGTGGCAGGTGGTGAGAGCTGTGCCCATTGCACTAGAGTCAAGCTTGACCCCCCTCCCCGCCCCACCTCCACGCTCCTAGAATAACAGACATATGGAAAAATTGCCACGTGAGGTCCTTAAATCAAGGTTTATAAATGAGTTCAGGAGGAAAGATAACATATTTTAGTTCTACAGAGAGAGAAAGAAGGATTCAAGGAGGTCGTGTGTGCAGCTTACTCCCAAAGGGGGGCAACTTTGTTAGGCCAAGGAGCGTTTTCCTTACCACAGAGTGCCTTATGTTCAAAACTGAGAATTTGCTTTGGGAAAAGGCAACAAAATTAAGAATCACTTGGAAGGCCATCTTAACACTTTCCTTCCAAGGGATCAACATGCTGGCAAGGGCCATAGCAGAACCCAGCTGTAATACCAGCTAAGAAGTTACCTGTGATGCTGCCTTTACTAGGATAGGGAGTAGTGTTCCTTTTTTTTAGATCAGGGAGTGTATCTTACACTCAAGCTTCTTTTGCAGTAGAGGAGGGGTCCAAGAATCAACTGAAGGCAAAAGAATGCTGCCATGTTCAACCCTTGGCTGCAAGCCTCAGCAAATTGCCAGCATCAACAATTGCAGTTCCCATGAAAAAAGACAGTTTCTGCTTTGGCAACATGTATATTTTCTATCTGAGCAAAAGACTGCCCTAAGAATTTCCAGAAGCGAATGCCTTCATTACACTTGAGGTATGCCTCACTGATGCTAGGCATGGTTTTGCAATGGCAGCTTCCAATGTGCTAATAGCTTGAGTCTCCTCTTTCATGCATTCTCTTTTGCTGTGAATTCCACACAAGCTGCTCTTTTTTTTCTTCTAGGTGGGTGTGGACTAGTAAAATCTGTAAAAGTGACATTGTGAGCTGTCCAGATGTGGCTCACCTTGTTCTGCTTGGTCTTATCTTACTAAAAACTGATTTCTGCCTGAAGCAAATAGTTTAAGTCTATGGATTTCAGGTTTGAAAAACCACAGGCATACCTTAAATATCTCATGTTCTATCAGAAGCTTGAAGGCAAATGAGAGAGAGAGAGAGAGAGAGAGAGAGAGAGAGAGGAAAAAAAGAAGAAAGACTAGTCCCATTACAACAAAACGTTGTGGGGGGGTTTTAGGAGAAAAAATGAAAGGAAACTGATTTGCATGAGTTTCACTTTTGTAGACTCACAAGAAAGAAGATCTAAAGAGAATATATAACAACATATTTTACTAGAGCTAGTCAGGTACCCCACAGAGTTTGTGAAGATTTGGAAGAGTAGCTCAGTTCTACCAAACCTGAGCCCCTTTTACCCATTATTTCAAACATCTGAGTTAAGTTTTCTTATTCATGAAAATAGTTGGTGGAATTCTTCATATAAATTCCTACATCTGTGTGCAAACCAGGGTGTTTATTGTTTCTTGTTCTCTAGTCATGACTGTCCTACCTAATAAGTTTGTCATACAGACAGGGAATAGAAACAGCACTGGATGATTTATGTAACCAAACACGACACAAATCAAGAACAGATATTATTCAAAGTACAATTCACAAACACCTTATAGGCTCATCTGCCCTGGAGAGATGAATGTTGCTGTCCAGCCCTCACATTCATGTACTTAACCACACAGACCAGTCGGAAGTTGGTGATCATGAATCAGGCTATACAGGTAGGATAGATTCTGGAAAAAGCACTGAGGGAAGTGGGGGTGGGGAGGATATTGCTCTATGCCTTAAAGAACATTATACATCTTCTGTAATAAAGGTGGGGACAGAAGAAGGGCAGATTGAAGTCCTATGGGTCAGATTACAAGGAGTTAGGGGTGAAAGGGACTTGGTAGTGGGGTTCTACTACAGACCCCCACACCAGGAGGATGATTTAGACCTAGAATTAGAGACAGCTCTCAAAGGCAGTACACTCTAAGGACCTGATTGTCATGGGTGACCTAAATTACCTGGACATCTGCTGGGAGGGGCAGTCGGCCAGGTCTGCCTGTTTATGTAGGTTCCTAACCTGCATACAGGACCTCCACCTAACACAGGAGGTATGCAGTGCCACTAGGGGAAATGCCTTACTTGACTTGGTGCTGGCCACAGGGGAGGACTTGGTGGGGGATCTGCAGGTACAGGATAACCTAGGAGATAGTGACCACCTGTTGGTAGTATTCACTATCCGGCGTAAGGTGGGAAAGATAACTAGTAGGGCAGAAGTGCTAAACTTCCAGAAGGCCAACTTCAATGAGCTCAGGAGATTAGTTAGAGTGGGACACATTGGTGAGTTTGGAGTCCAGGAAGGGTGGGAGTTCCTCAAGGGACTGATCCTGCAGGCACAGAGGCGTACCATCCCAGTACACATAAAGGGAGGCAAAAGAGCCAGGAAATCCTTTTGGCTGAGCAGGGAAATCCAGGAAACCCTACAGGGGAAAAGAGGCTTACAGGCAGTGGAAGTAGGGGGCAGCCACCAAGAAGGAGTATACCTGCTTGGCTCGCACTTGCAGGGAAGCAGTGAGGAAGGCCCAGGCAGAACCAGAACTCAGGCTGGAAACAAAGATTAAGGGAAACAAAAAGTCCTTCTTTAAGTACATAGGGAGCAAGAAGCTGCCACAGGGTAACATAGGGCCGCTACAGGATGGACTAGGGCAGTTCATAACAGATAGAATGGACAAAGTTGACCTCTTAAATGATTTCTTTGCATCTGTGTTCTTGGTCACAAATCCAAACACACCTCCCAACGAGATTTTAGTCTGGCTTGAGAGAGATACCAATCTACTAGTGGTTAGAGCTGACCTGGTGAAGGGGTACTCGGACGGGTTGGACCTATTTAAGTAGGCAGGACCCCAATGGGCAGTGGGGTCCCTCAGGGCTCGGTCCTCGGGCCTAGACTGTTCAACATTTTCATCAGCGACTTGGATGAGGGGGTGAAAAGCACCTTGTTCAAATTCGCAGATGACACTAAGATGTGGGGAGAAGTGGGCACGCTAGAAGGGAGGGGCAGGCTGCAATTGGATCTGGACAGGTTACAGAGGTGGGTGGATGAGAATAAGATGGAATTCAACACTGACAAGTGCAAGGTGCTGCACCTGGGGAGAAAGAACCAGCAGCATACCTACAGGCTGGGGAACTCCCTTCTTGTCAGCACAGAGGCAGAAAAGGATCTTGGAATCATTATAGACTCCAAGATGAACATGGGCCGACAGTGTGGGGATGCAGTCAGGAAGGCTAACCGCACCTTGTTGTGCATCCACAGATGCATCATGAGCAGGTCCAAGGATGTGATCCTCCTCCTCTATATGACATTGGTCAGGCTGCAGTTGGAGTACTGCGTCCAGTTCTGGGTGCCGCGCTTCAGGAGGGATGTGGACAACATAGAGAGGGTCCAGAGGAGGGCCACTCACATGGTCAGGGGGCAGCAGGGCAAGCGCTACAAGGAGAGGCTATGAGACCTGAACCTGTTCAGCCTCCACAAGAGAAGGCTGAAAGGGGATCTGGTGGCCATCTATAAACTGGCCAAGGGAGACCAGCAGGCAATGGGTAGTCCCTGTTTCCCCGAGCACTACTGGGAGTAACAAGGAATAACGGCCATAAGTTGACGGAGAGTAGATTCAGGCTAGATATCAGGAGGCACTACTTCACAGTCAGGGCGGCTAGGATCTGGAACCAACTTCTAGGGGAAGTGGTGCTGGCTCCTACCCTGGGGGTCTTCAAAAGGAGGCTAGATAATCACCTAGCCGGGGTCGTCTGAGCTCAGCATTCTTTCCTGCCATGGCAGGGGGTCAGACTTGATGATCTGCTCAGGTCCCTTCTGACCCTGCCTACTATGACTATCTTCATCCAAGGGTACTAAAGGAATTGGCTGGTGTCATAGCGAAACCACTGGTGCAACTGTTTGAGCTCTCATGGCACTCAGGACAGGTCCCAGAGGACTGGAAAGGGGCCAATCTGGTCCCTATTTTCAAGAAGGGGAAGAAGGAGGACCTGGGGAATTATAGGCTGGTCAGTTTCACCTCTATTCTTGGCAAGACCTTAGAAAAAATCATTAAGGATCACATTTGTGGAGGGCCAGCAGGTAATACAATGCTAAGGGGCAACCAGCATGGGTTTATAGCAGGCCTGACTAACCTGCCTGACTAACCTGGTCTCTTTTTATGACCAGGTCACAAAGTGCTTAGATGCAGGAGTAGAGGTACATGTTAATTTACTTGGATTTTAAAAAGGCTTTCAACACAGTATCACATCCAATTCTTACAAGTAAACTAAGTAGCTGTGACGTGGATTTTTTCACAGTCAGGTGGGTGAAAAACTGGCTTAAAAACTGGGACACACCCAGAGACTGGTGGTGGATGGGTTGGTTTCTACCTGGAGAGATGTGGGCAGTGGTGTCCTTGGACCAGTACTGTTCAATATCTTCATCAGTGATTTGGATGAGGGTGTAGAAAGTGCTCTGTCCAAATTCGCAGACAACACCAAACTATGGGGTATAGTAGACACACTAAAGGGTAGGGAGTGAATTCAGGTGGATTTGGACAGACTGGGGAAGTGGGTGGATCAGAATAGGATGCAATTTGCACTTATCTTTTGTTAAAGTGCTGCCCCTGGGGAAAAAGAATCACCAATACACCTATAGACTGGGAAGCACCATTCTAAGTAGCACAGCAGTGGAAAGGGTTCTCAGAGTCATAGTCGACACAAAAATGAACACGAGTTGCCAATGTGATGAGGTAATAAGTAAGGCTAACCGCACTCTGTCTTGTTCATCACGAGCAGGTCCAGGGAGGTGATACTTCCCCTCTATGCTGCATTGGTGAAGCCGCAACTGGACTACTGTGTCCAGTTTTGGGCACCGCACTTTAAGAGGGATGTGGATAACCTAGAAAGGGCTCAGAGGAGGGCTACTTGTATAGTTGAGAGCCTGCAAGTAAGATCCTATGAAGACAGACTGAGGGACCTGAATCTTTTCAGCCTCCACAGGAGAAGGCTGAGAGGTGATCTTGTGGCTGTTTATAAACTTATCATGGCAGGGGTCAGCAGGGAATAGGGGATACTCTGTTTACCAGGGCACCCCTCAGAGTTACTAGAAACAATGGCCATAAACTGAAGGAGAGCAGATTTAGGTTGGACATCAGGAAGCAATTCTTGATGGTGAGGGTTGCCAAAATATGGAATGCACTTCCAAGGGAGGTGGTGCTTCCCGCTACCTTGGAGGTGTTCAAAAGGGGATTAGACAGGTACCTGGCTGAGGTTACTTGACCCCAGCGCTCTTTCCTGCCCAGAGCAGGGGGTTAGACTCGATGATCTAATAGGTCCCTTCCAACCCTAGAAATCTATGAAATCTATGAATCACCTTCTGAAAAACTACCCCTCCACATCTGCTGGCCTGGGCAAGTGCCCAGTGTGCTCCAAAGACAGGGCATCCTTGGTTTACATGTACTCTTTGAGAATAACAAATGCATTTCTTGAAATCAGAACTGGTTTGCGAATAGGAAAAAAAGCTATATTTGTCAGATGGTTTCTCCACAATGACTCAGTGAGTGAGCTTTGTACCTGAGGGTGGCTCTTGGAGGCCTCTTGTGCTTGTTTTGCACGGA
Organism: Alligator mississippiensis; assembly: GCF_030867095.1. Taxonomy (NCBI): domain Eukaryota; kingdom Metazoa; phylum Chordata; order Crocodylia; family Alligatoridae; genus Alligator; species Alligator mississippiensis. Next base: position 216,862,184 of record NC_081824.1, on the reverse strand, counting down.
GAAATCCTTGATGATGAAGTCTGGTTGACAGGAGTAACCATACAGCATAACAGCATTTCTAAAGGCCTGAAAAGCCATGTTGGACAATCATGTTGCTGTTACCCTCAGGTTCTGTGACAATGGAAAGATGATTTTGAATCTAATAAACAGAAGAACTTTACAATTAAGTACTTTATAAGTAATATCTTTTGCCCAAGGCTCTCAAAAGCACTTTCCATATATTAATGACTAAGCGTCAGTATTGAGGTTGGTGAGTAGCATCTTACCTATTTTACAGATGACTGTAATACAGTTAGTTTTGCTGACTTTTTGAAGGGTACACAGAAAAATAAGCAAAAAAGCAGGAATCCCAGATTCTTGATTTTTTTATTTTTTCTAACTACTAGTACTCAAAAGACACCAATATAGACCTCAACAGTGTTTATACTCATCCAGGAACTGGCTAAATTAATCTTTTTAATGCAAGCAAGCAGGGTGGTGAAAATTCATTGAGAATAAATTAATCAATAATTTGAGCCCCCTTCCCTGTATTTTAACCAATTCTGATACTTACTGCTCACTTGCAAATATTGATGGAATAGTTTACACAAGCAAATGGTAACTTGTGATATGTTCACTTTAACTAGGTCCTGTTGGTACCTCATGGTGTGTGATTTGGTAGTCTTGTTGACATGATTTTGTCTCTTCCCTGCCTGGATGACTGAAATAAGTAACAGAAGAGAATAATAAAAAACAAAAAATAGCACGCAGCAGTGAACAAGTCACAGGTATTCTTGGTGGCTGAGGACTTGGGATATGGAAGAAGAAGAGCCATTCCATGTTTGGCAGTAATCTGCTTGACCCACTCAAGTGCCAGTCTGCTTGTACCTCAGCTCTTAAGATCTTTTACTGCAAAGGCAGTGTAAAATGGCCTGGAGCCAGGTGTAACCTGTACTACAGTCCCTTTCTACTCGTGGAGTAGTGCAAATGGAGAATCAAGGTTTTCACATGTCCAGTTTAATTCCTAGCAGTGGGGATGCTTCTAAGCAATAGGAAAGAATATTTTATGTTAATTAAGAATATTTTATGTTCATTAATTAAGACACTACTTGTTGGAGGTTAGTATTTAAGTATAAAAGCAATCCACTCAGTAACAAGCATGCAATAAGCGTGCACAGGCTTTAAGTCAATTGTACAATTTGACCTACGGTATGTATGTACATGTCCACAGCTGGTGACGGATAGCGAGACTGAAATCAGCTAGAGTGCATATAGTTGTTTTTGGCCTCCTTTTGAAGTGCTTTTAGAGGAATACAGCTCTAAACTCCACTCCCTGCAGCTGCACTGAGGATGTTAAAACTCAGAAAGCAGCTGCAAGGGCTTGTTTTTGCATTTCATACCCCGTTTTCTTTAAAAGCCCTTTGAAGGCACACTGGGAGGGGCTGCAAGGGACACATGCCTTAAGAAAGTGGAAATTTAGAGCCCAGCCTTGCAGTCCTTGCTCAGGCAGAATTCCCATTGAAAGACTTCCGTGGGTCTGCAAGACTGTGTCCTCTTGGGTCAAAGTTGCCAAGGGACAGATTTCTCCGTGGCTGTTCCTCAGGGGAGCTTTTGTGTGTTTCTTTTCCTTGTAATGGGACTCACCTTAAACACTGTGTCTTTCCTGGGACATCTGCTGGGATTTTCCATGAAGATGAGCATCACTGCACTGGAGCCAGGAACTACGTCACCTTGCTCATACTCCCCACACCAGGTCCTATCTTGAATGAATTCCCACTGTATCTCTACACCAGCGAAAATGAGAAAAAAACAACAAGCACCTCTTTAACTCTGCTCCTGGCCTACTCAGTGCTCCTCCAGCTTGTCCATTTTCAGCCCTACCTTATATAGGCTCCCAAATGGTCCTCTTGTAGCTTTTATGGAGAAGATGTTCTGCTGATGGAGACTGGTACAGGGAAAGTCCTTGGGCTGTATTTGTGCCATTATGCTGAGAGAACTCCATTCCCCATTCACACTTTCAGCAAAGCTAATTGTGCTTTAATCATATCGACAATTATGCTTTAATCAGCACCACACAAGGCACATACACACTTCCTTCCCTGAAGAATTCATAGGTTGAAAGAATTGCTGGTAGCATATATGTGCACTTGAGATGAGGCTGATTTTGAAGGTTTACTTTAATTCAGTGAGCTGAACTACAGCTAAAACAAAGAGTGGATCATCATCGTCACCTGAGTTTGTCAATGAAGCTGCAGCCTTTGGATTTCAAAGGAATGTAACAAGAAGTGGTAACTTCTGAGAGACAGTAGTTTTCTAGCTGTGCTGTGGGTTGTGTGGAAATCTAGACTTTTCCTTAATCCCCTGCATAGACTTATTGTGTATAGGAATTGGGCGGTACCCCTTTAAATAGGTTGTGAGTCCTTTCCTAGTACTCTCTGGGCACATCTACACGAGACATTTACTGCAGTTGATTAATAGCTCTGCAGTAAAATGTCACCATCTACGCCTGAGGTGCTGTTAGGATGGAGTGAATTAATTAACTCGGCCATAGGATAGTACTACCAAACATGAGTACTATCCTATGGCAGAGTTATTTATTCTGCTGCAACACATGTGTAGATGCTGATGGGCTTGGCTGAGGCACCAGGGTGCTTCAGCATGGGGGCTGCCTGCTGGCTAGCCCCACACTGGAGCACCCTTGTGTCCCAGACAGCCCCTCTGCAGCACATTTAACTGGATTGGAGCAGCCCTGGGCTGGCAGGCTGACCCCCCTGGACCTCTGCCAGGCAGGGCTGCTCTGACCTGGCTCAATGTGCTGCAGTCCTGGGTGCATATTCAAACATGGCACCCAGGAACAATAAACTCTGGTACAAACTGTGCCGGAGTTTATTCAGCCACATTAATTATACCTGTAGACACGCCCTCTGTGTTCTTTTCTTAGAAATCAGTAAGAGCAGCAGTCCCCAAGTAGGTTTGCCTCTGGTATATTGTTAGTGAGTATGGTAATTTGGTCCCCACCAGGCCTATGTGGTTTCTTTATATTGTCTTTTAAAAGGACTAAACATAAGGCAGTAGTTTCCAGTTAGGCTGGTGGAAGAGATGGTTCCCATTTACTTCCTCTCTCCCCTGAGTAGCTGAGCAAGGATTGGGTGGGAAGGGGCATTGTGCAGCTAAATCAGTGAGTGATTACTAGGATGTGCCTGAGGCAAGTGCCACTCTTTACTGAGGTCTGGAGACACAAAGCCATAACAGCCTGTGTTGTAGAATGAATATTTCTGCATTCCCCCTTCTCTCCCCTGCCTCCATTACAATCTTTGCTGGGATAACACATGATTTGACTCTCTTCTAGGTTCTGATGCCTACACATGCTTTTATGCGTGCCTAAGTGTGGCAGAGCACCTTTGCGGGTGCTCACCACTTTAGGGCTCTCTCAGGCTCCAAGGGGAGCTTGTTTTGGAGAAGCAGTAGGGGAAATCTTCCCCTGGTACCATTTAAAGCCACTTTAAGACCGAAGCTAAGCAGCTTTGCGGGTCTCAGTTGCAGGTGCTTGATTAAGGCAGCCATTTTAGATCTCTGGCTGCTTATATAAAGAGCTCAGTTCGTTGGTGGCTGGGAAGGTAGTAACATTGTCTGGTTGTGAGGCTTCTGGTATCATTCTGGAAGTAAGGGTATGAGCTGCAAGGGATGGATTAGAGGTTCCTGGTCCTGGGCATGATTTAAAATTGTACTTTGCTGGGAGTGGGTGGCCTGGTGGGGCTCTGTGGTGTGGAAGCTCCCAGGAAATGCCAGGCCAGTTACCACCCTGGTGAAAGGTGGGTCAGGGTGCCTTAATCCTAGCCTTCACCTTTGGGTGGGTTCTGTGACACTAGAGGCAGTTGGAGCCAGGCATAGCTGTGGCTACTTGAGCCCTATGGGGTACAAGACCCTGAGGAAGGAGAGTGGGGGCCAGGCATGGCTGTGGCCACCTGAACCCTTTCTGGGTACAAGTCCTGAGGAGGAGAATGGGGGCCAGGCACAGCTGCAGCCACCTGAGCCCTATGGGGAACCTAGCACTGTGGCTAGGCGAGTAAACCCACTTTGCCACACTAAGCTTACTGTGCATTTGCCTAATTTGCATTAGGTGTGTGCCTGAATGTGCATGTGCTAAAGAGCATTAACGAAGTGTGTGGACCGACTTGGGACTAAAGTTCGACCCAAGTCATTTGGCAGGTATAGCATTAATGCGCCTTAGTGCATCTATATGTGTGTTAAGGCACTTCAGTTATTTGTGCCTAAATTTGATACATGCTTTTGCAGGCATCAAATTGAGGTGAAAATAGCCTAAAATTGCCATTTTTTAAGTTGCATTAAAGATGCACATTTGTAGACATGTGCCCTTAATGTGCCTTAAATCGGCACATATAGATGCACCCACAGGAACACAATGACCTTCCTCATATTAACTCAATTGTAATGCTGATGCATGTATTTATCCTGGTGACACTCCTGCTATGCTGTCTCAGTTGCAGTAAAAGAACACTATAAGCCCTGCTCCTTTTGGGCTGGCTGGCACCATGGATGTCATTAGCCAGGAGCAGCCTTGAGGTGGAGGGTGCTCAGAACACCCTCCAAGTAGGTTCCTGTGCAGAGTGCAAGGAAGGGCAAGTTCCTTGCTGACCTCAGTGGATGTGAAGTATAGGCCTGCCTACAATTGTTTTATTTCAGTGGGAATTAAAAGAGAGCAGTGGCCTCAAGACTCCTTCAATGGAAGTCTTGCTTCAGTCAGGATTGTGCAAGAAGCAGCCAGATGGTAAGGTGTTAGGGTGGGCCAAGACTGGAACTCCATCTCCATATACAATCATGTTTGTGGAGGGTTTAAATCTAGATTGAATCTGGGCCTCCTGGCTGGGCCTGTTGCTAAATAATCCTTTTACTGCTGGTAGCAGGGATCAGTTCAGATGTTTGCTCTAGGACTAGAAGCAGCAATGAATGAACCTTAAAAGGTTTGGTGCTTCACTTTGGCCAAGCTCTCAGGTACTCTGGTAGCTTTTGTGAGCAATTATCCCTGATCAATTAAGGTGGGGGCGGACAGGGCCACTGTCCCACCATATCTGCTGAAATCAGAAGAAAGCTTCCCATTCTGTAGCCTGGGAGAGCAGTACTCTTCTAACAGCTACTCCTCCCCACCATCCAGCCCCTTGGCTGTTACTGTAAAAACTCCCTCTCTCTCTTGTTCTAGTCCACCTAATTGGCACACACCTGAATCTTATCCAAGCTGTCTGAATTTCTTCTGCTTTCACAAGTGGGCTGAAAACCTCAGAATTTCTCCAGGGATTTCCAGTTCTTCCTTCCTTTGGCTGAGTCAATAATGCATCAGGAACAACCTTATGATGTGGCTGTGTGTTTGCCTCCAGCTAATTACTGTTTGGGTATATGATGTTAAGTCATTTAAAAAAAAAAAAAAGTTATTAGAACCAAAATAAAGTTAATTCCCAGTTTCTAGTTGAAAGTCTAGGTCAGTCACACACAGAGCAATTCACCTTCTGCTCCCATCAAAAAACACAGGGTCATCTCAGAAGCATGGAGTGTGACCTTGTGTGTGGGTGTTATGTGCATCTTCCTCACACATTTTGTTCATTCCTGTGTGCTGTTTGTCTTGGGTTTTATTTTTTTAACATAAAATAAATCTTAACTTCTTTTATGTGGGAAGGGAGGAAATTATGAGACCCCTGATATGAATGCCACTGATCTTTGAAGTGTTTGGATTGATAAATCAGGACTGAAGCTTGAATTTTGCAGATGAAATCATGCATCTCATCTCAGGCTCTATGCAGTTCTCATTCATTTCAGATGGTGTGTTAGGTTCTCATTATGCCTCAAAATCGGGTCCAAGCTGACACATTCTCTTTAAAGCAATATCTAATTGAAGGAACAATTCATGAAGTGGGTCAGGTGGACCTCATTCTCCATTAAAATACCTTGGCATAAATCAGGAGCAATTCCAGGTACTCAGTGACTCAGTTGACCTCTACAAAGTTATTCCTAACTCATAGCAATGTCAAATAAAAGGGAATCGGGCCCAATACTTTTGTATTTTAATTTTACCTGATAGAATTTTTACTTAAGTTTAAAATAATTCAAAGAGGAAATAAAGATTTTTCTATTCTGTGCTTGTCTGGATAGACTTTCCTGAAAGATGTAGATGTGGAATTGGTGGTTACAGCACACTTATACTTGATCATTGTAAACAGTAAGTCCATCGTGACATGGAGAAAAGAAAGTGCAGTTTGTCTCCTTTCCAGGGAAAAAGGGCAATACAGTAATTAGGCTGGTAACTAAAGTTCTAAGCAGGATGTGAAACCACATAATGACCTGCTTCATATTAAGACAACTGGAATGCTAACAGCAAACAGGTTCTGAAGGATTTTTTGCCTCTCTCCTTATATTTTTCCCTTGTCCAGATAATCATGAGTCATCATCCTGAACAAATGAATTATTGTTTAATTTAAATCGGCCAATGTCATTTGACAGTCATTTTTCTTCCTATTACCCCTTGTTCATGGACAAGTCATGTGGAATTACATAACTTTCCCTTCTTTTCTTTTGATTTCCAGCCCATCTCTTACTAATTTAGGGATCTAAAGCTTTTATTCTTGTTTTTGTTTCTCTTTCCACCCCCTTTCTTTTTGGCTACCAAATTTTGGCTTTTGAATGTTGTTTGTCTTATATCACAGGTCATCTGTAACATATGGTCAATGGAACCATGTTGCTTTGGCATCATCGCTTTTTAAAAGCTTTATTGGCAGAGTACTAGAAAGGTCTTCCTTTGCTTGTAGGAGGTACATCATGGGTGGAAAAGAAAGGCATCCAGTTCCAACACCTACCTTTCAAGCAGGGTAGATACTGAACTAGAGAAAAGTGGGACAATACAAAAGAGGCTAACACTTCAAATTGGATTCATACTGTTAGGATTAACGATGGAAGGTGGTGGAAAACTAGAGTAGCATTCCTTAGCCAACACATTTGAATGATAAATTACATTAAGGCACAGGGAAGAACAACAGCTGCAGTTCATGAAAAGCCAAATTTATCTACATTTCTCCAGCTGATCAGTCAAAATTATTATTGAAGCTTCCACTCTATAATCAGTATTCCTCAGGAAAAAATGGAGGGGGGAGCAAGCAAGAAACACCTTGTGAAAACAGAGCAATTTTGTATTTAGTTTTGTTATGTTTTTACAGCCAAAAAAACCTGGGTGGTACATAACTGCTGCCAACAAGATATGGATCTAGCATTGAGTATGTTCAGAAACAAACATCTTTTCTGTAGGAGGGTGCAGTTAGAACTCTGTTGAATAACTGAGGGCTATTGCATTCTGAAAGTGTCAGACTGGTTTGGACATGACCTTGAGGTCGTGTCCAATGTACACATGACAGATGTAATTTTTGTGGCTAAATGGTGTCACACATTATGCGTGCAACAATTTTGGGGGTTTTAGATGAGTCTGCATCACTGCAAACTAAGCTACACCTGGATGTAGTCTAGTTTGCAACACTGCAAATTGTAATGATACAGCTGTCAGCTCACCCCTCCCAGCCATGGGAAAGTCTGCAGAATAAAAGGATTGAGCTCTTTGCTGCCTCTGCTTTCAGCAGGCACCTGGTGAAGGCAAAAGTGGCGTGGGGTTTGATCCTTTATTTTTGGCGGAGCCTGCTTGCCTCTCCTGCAGCTGGGGGGGGTGAGTCACTGGCAGGTCAAGTGGCCCCTGAGCTGTAGGGAGCCCCAGTTTTTTCATCCATGGTGCCCCCCAGAGTCTCCCAGGTGGGCTGCTAGCAGGCCAGGTGCTGTCCCCAGCTCAGAGGCAGTACCCTGCCTGATTCAACTGTTTCCTGAACCTGCCTGCTTGAAGCCTGCTGGGTGCTGCTCCCTGGAAGGGCTCAGGGAACACTTGGATTGGGCAGGGTGCTGTCTCCAAGCTGGGGCAGCAGTCAGGCCACTAGCAACTTGCCCAGGCACCACTGCTGCAGAGGGAAGGAGTGCAGCCCCCCACAACTCAGCCCACTGGCAGCTTGCCCCCCAGCCACAGGCAGGCTCTGGCTCTGATAGAAAGAAAGGATTGAGCCCCTTGCCATGATGTGATGGAAAAATTAAAACAGTGGTTTTCAAGTATAAGCCCACCATTTCAATTTAGGGGGCATAGAATAAAACCCTGAGGACTAAACCCCCATCACATGTACAAGCACCCGTTAGGACTTCCCTCTCATGTGTGTGCTGTTCCACGAAAACTAATAGAACAGATAATGGATCATAATTACTGTACAATATGGATCATTTCCAGAGACTGAATATGTTACCTTAAGGTGATAAATGGTGAGTTTACATATTTCATTCCTAATCTGAAAGTGATGCGATGTGTTTCATTAGGATTGATGTATTTCACTGACCTCCTGGAGAAGAATACATCTGGAGCTAGCTTCCCAAATGCAGATAGGACCCCGGCCACAAGGCAGATTGTAGTAGATGTGATTTATCCAGACTGCTTTGGAAAGGAACTGGAATGCTGTGCTTCTCTGATAGCAAGAAGAAAATGTACTATATTTTTGCCTTGCTTGTTTTCTTAGTTTTGCAGCCCAGGGCCTGATTGTGTCCCCACAATAGGAACAGGGGGGAACAGCACAGACTTTAGGAGCAGCAGGAGGTGTGGTGCTTCAGAAAGATTGATACATCACCCAGCTTCCCGACATAATCAGAATGATCCTTTGGGAATATATAGATCCATAATACTGTGTCTATGCTGCAGTGCAGGCTGGTATGTGGGCATGGCTCTATCTCTTCTATTTCTTTTGGATACACAGAGGGCACAGTTCTTGTGCTCCCCAAGAAGGGGACTGCAGAGGTAAGCCAGAGAGAGAGGAAGGAGGAGACACTGGTTCTCTGTTGCTTTTCTACACCCCATGCAAGAGACGGGTGCTGGCCTTAAGTAAAGCAAGAAAGCCCCAAACAATGTTTTTTGAAGACAGAATGTGAGAGCATCTTCAGGGGAAGGAAATGTGTTATACGACCTTCACGTTACTGTGATGACCTGTAGTTCAGTTTAGTTTTGACCTACAGTTGCTGCTAACTGAGGTTATGTCAGCAGACTCCGTGCAATGGTCTCGTGCATTTCCCAGTGGGAACACCCATCCATGTCACAGAAATCATACTCTTACAAATTCTGTCAGGCTGCACTGAACAGTCAGGGAAAGAAAGCAGACCTTGCAAGCTAAGGGTTCCCTTCAGGTCTGGGTTTGGATTGCATCTTAAGACAAACCAATTATCTGCACATTACATGTTCCATATGGCTTGGTCTATAGTGAAGGACTCGAGGTCAAGGACTGTTGGTGGCACATTTCTCACAAACATGATTTACATGAATTAGGTAAAAGGCAGAACCAATTAAAGTTCCATTAAAAGAGGTATTTCCTGTAGTAGGTATTACTTACCTTTGCTACTCCCTGGCTGTGAGACACTGACTACGCAGTTGTTACTGTACAGTCATTTGGACGCACTGAAGAACAGCTCTTTCGTGACACTGACTGTGCAGTAGCATCATATCGTGCTTCCTGCCACGTGATGCTACTGCTCAGTAGTCACAGGCTGCTATGCAGTCAGCGCTTCCTGTAGATGCAGCCCCTTTGTAGGATGTCTTATATTAAGAACCGACAGTGCTGTGAATAGAAAAAAATGTATCTCCTGAAATTAGCATATAGCCAGTTTCTAATGGTATCCACTATGAGGCTATGAGTAGAGATGAGCCAGCCTTCTTGAAAAGAAGATGATTGTGATATTGTTTTAAACCCAGAATGTATGGCTCTTATTCACCTGGGTATTTTTCTTGAGTCAGTGCATTAATGCAGAGGCTCCCAACCACTGGGCTGCAGTCCAGTACCAGGCTGCAAAGGGTTAGCTGCTAGGTCATGGCACAAACACCCTGCTCGGACCCCCATTTGTCCACCCGGGTGAGCTGCTTCTGGTGCCAACAGTCACGTGTGGGGTTAAAGCTGGGCAGTGGGGCAGCCCTGGTAGGAAGGCAGCCGACTCCGTGTGTCCTGTCTCGCTCCTGTGCCAGTCCTCAGTATGGGAACCACTGCATTAATGGGACTCTACAAAAGGCACAGATATCTGTGCTAGTTAGTTCTCATGCAATATTGGGACAAGTTGGGTTGGACTAAGGCATATATGCATGTGCCCCTAGTTTGGGAGTTGATATGCTTATGTCATTCCAGTAACTTTCTTGGTGACATAATTTATTTCCTTTAATTTAATGAAGAAAACTTGAAATAGAGCTACTAGCAAAAGATCCTGTCTAGAGGGTCTTGCCACTCCATTCAGGGTCAGCCTGATTGCCACATTTGGGGTCAGGAAGGAATATTACTACACGGTCAGATCGGTACAAACTGTGGGGGGTTTGCCTTCCTCTGTAGTGGGACACGGCCCTCTTCCTTGCATCTCTCAAGTGCATTTTAACAATCCATGCAGAAGCAGGACTCTTGCTTGTCCCCCTGCTCTATTGTGACAGGTAAGGGTGCAAGGCCTTGTGGTTGTGTGATAGGGTTGACTGTGTAAGTTTATTAATAGGTTAAGTAAGGATTTTTATGGAATGTTTCAGAGATGATCCTGCTTCAGGCAGGGGGTTGGACTAGATGATTTCCCAGAGGTCCTTTTCAACCCTGCTTTTCTATGATTCTGTGATCTATCCAGATTTAAACAGATACACTAATATACATTTGTATATATGTGTACTATATGCATGCAAATTTTATTAATGTATTGTATGAGATATATGAGTGTATATATAATGCATATGAACCCTTGTGTAATTGACTAATAAAATTAAACTTCCTGGAGGCTTTTCAGGCTGTAGTCTATAACAGGGAATCTAGAGTGGTCATTTTCCTTTACTCACATATTTATCTAGAAAATACAGATGCAGATCACCATAAGAGGCAATGGTTTTGTGATATTTTCACTAGCAGTTTTGCAGGTAGTATTGTTCTCTCTGTGTTTCCATCCATTACCAGCCACTTAACTAGCATCCTGAACTGAGTCAATGGTACAACATTGTTCTTAATTTGCCTTTTCTGTTTTTTTCAGTCTCAAAGGGAAGGAAGCAATCCCAAAGGCTTACCCTCTTGCCTAAAGTTCCGTGTCTGGAAACCCACTTCAGATTCCTATAGCAATGGTTTCATTTCCTGACCAGCCTAGTAATGTCAAGAACTGAAGAGCAAGTGTTTAACTCCCTTTTGTTGCAGCCAACATTGTGTTTATTTTTGGCTACATTGTGCAGGAATAATAAGTACATTTTGAAGTGACAACTCAACAGCTACTTTAAAAGATTAAAAATGAAATGGTAACTTTTGCGGTAGAAATTGAAATGATGGGAATTCCAACTGTAAGGGCCACCCATGTTCCATTTTAGTGATAACATTTTCTGCTGAAGACCTGGGCACTGCATAGGAGAACAGTTATTCAACAAGGTCTAAAGGAAGAGACCTTGCTTTTGGGTTGTTTCTTGAGTTTAGAAACATAGTCTGATTTAACCATGTTCACTTCTGTTTCAGCCTTGGGGAAAAGATTCTCATCTTATGTAAATGGGTGCTGCTTCATAGATTTCACCGGAGCTGTTTACACTTACAGCCATTGAAAATCTGGCCCTCTGTTCACTTCCCACCAGTATTTGGAGATTTGAGCTATGTTTGCCTCTGAATGTTCTTGAAGAACAAAACTTAAACACATGCCTACGTAGTCACCAAAAATTGATTTATAGTCTGTTTATTCAGTTGTCCTACTTGAAATTTACACTGTGTTTTTTGGTTACATAAGTAATTTGATCCAATATTATGGTAGGAGTTGCCAGATGGTGTAGTGTTAAGCATAGTCTTACAAAGAGGGCTTGTCAAAATGTTTCTGCTTTTCTTTGATGAAAAATGTTTTTTGTTATAATGGAAATGAAAAACACCCAAACCAAAGCTAATTTGGAGCAGGGGCTTCTGATATTCCATGAAACCTTCAATTAGAATTCAAAAATTTATTCTGCGGGAAAAAAAATTCTCCCACCCATTCTATTCACTAGTTCTTTTTCCTAGCAACAAATACTGGTCAGTCTTAGAAGAAATGCAAGTATTTTTCTTAGTTCCATGATCCTATTTACAGGCAGGGGATGGGAATGTCATCATGAGCACATCCAGATGAGCAATTAGATGTGATTTGTGGCACCTCCAAAGCTGTCTGAGGTGCTGCGACCTGCATGCGGATCATGTGCACCCCTTTGCCACGCTGCTAATTTTCAGTGCAGTGCCAAAACCTGACACTGGGAGATCCCAGTGTTAAAAAAAGCCACACCAAAAAAAAAAATGGCAAAAATCCCTGCCAGAAATAGAACCTAGCCATCCACAGCCATACTTTGGCTGTCAGGCAAGCTTCATGTGGCTGTATTGACACTGCTGTTACCTGGGGTCCTGGGTCCCTCACAGGGTAAGGCTGCTGGGGCCAGCACAAGTGCTGGCTCTAGCCTACCCTCCCTTCCCCAGGACAATTTGGCATGCACCAGAGCATAATTTGGTGTGTGCCTGGGGCATAAAGCAGCAGCACAAATATGTGCCGCAGCAAATGCACACCCTGCATGTGTGCACTTGTCGGAACATGCACCATGTGAACCTTGTCACTAACTAATACACTATGACATCATTATATACATTATGTGTAAATATTCATAATAGACTGTTTGCAAGGGGATCCAGAAGAAATTCACAATAAAATTAAGGAGTATGTAGGATTAATACACAAAAGATTTTGCAGTCTGAAGAGTTTTTTGTGGCACCATAGCAAGCTACTTGTGTTAGCCGGTGTGGAGGAAAGGTCCTTGGCAACCTTCATGGTAATTCTTTCTGAATTTGTCATTTGAGATACTTTTCTCAAGGTCTCTTTTCAATGTTCCCATCTATGCTTGTGTAACATAAAATGTAGCCATTCTGATTCCAGTGATTTTTTGAGATCTTCATATTCAAGGGCAAAAGAACCCTATGTGAAACCATCCTTTTGATCTTGCATCATGTCCCTTGGACTTGTTAATTGAAAGTGCCTTTTGTCAGAAAGTAAGGTCAGTTCTCTTGTTTTCTTTCCTTTGGATGTTGCACTGTTATAATATATTGTTATTTTATGTTGAGAAAAGGCATTGAAGGCTCCGGCAACTAAAACTTGTTAATTACCTATACAATGAAGCCTCTGTGAAATATTCTATTAGCTTGCTGTTTTGCTGCTAGGATATCCTCTGGGCCTGTTTGATCGCATCATATTAGCTAGTTACCAGGAGAGACCTTTGAATATGCTGGGGAATACATATGTGATGAGGCCTTGTTGGATAGGAATTGAACCTGTGACCTCTGGATTTTAAAAAGCAAGAGCTCCTCCTATTCATGACTACAGCTGATAGGTGTTGTGCTAATAAAAGCACACCATAATAACAATATTCCAGCTAAAGACTGACTTTTATAGCATGGAGGCATTAGCAGACTCATAAACCTCTTATTGGGAAGAAGACACATGAGCAGACCCATGCTAAGTTAATGTGGGTTGCATATAGTTATAATTATTTTCAAGGAAAGCAGTTGAAGAATATTTATAAGCTATGGAAGGGAGGGAGTTGTAGAGAAAATATGTGGAGAAACTTGGCGAAGCCTAAATGATCTGGGACAGGGTTGCCAAAATGTTTTAAAATTTGGCTTTCATGGAAATATCATACAATTTTGACCTCAATTTTATAATAGAAAATTTTCCACATAAGAACAAATTAAGAAGAGCTGGATTCATCACTATTCACTTGTCTGGTGAGCCCTTCCAGATGCACATGACTCTTTCAGTGTTTAGTGAATTTTCCTGAAGCCCCTGCAAAAAAGTCATGTATGTGGATATTGACAAAAATTGACTAAATTTTCAATTCATACAAAAATGAGTAATTTTATTAAACTGCTTGCATACTGATCTTATTAGCATTCAGCCAGGATCCTGGTTTTCTTTGTTAAAACAATCCCAAATTCTCTGATTTAAAACCCCCAAATTCACATTTTTCCACGTTTGAAATGAAACGTCATTATATACATAGGTATCAGTTGAACATAATAGTTTACTGAGATATTTACAATTTTAAAGCAGTTTGGAAGTCTACTAGTGCCTCAATAATTATAATAAAATACATTGTAAATACCTATATATTTTGGTGTTTGATTTGGGGTTTTTTTATCATGGAAAATCAGAGCTCCCCCTTCCCTTACCAGGATGTGGATCCAGCTGCAGCTGTCCCCCCACACTGTTTTTGTGGCACTAAGCAGCCCTGATATATGCTGGTGCCCTGCCCTTGCCCATGCTGTTGCCCCACACTCCCAAGCCACAGCTCCACCCACCCTCCCAGCCCTGCCAGTGCTCGTCACTACTATTTCCTGCCGCCCTTGGCTATGTGAGTGCCCCTCACTCCTGACCTACAGCCCTTCACTCCCAATCTGCAGCCCCCCATCCCTGCCACCAGTGCCCCTCACTCCCAAGAAACAACAGCCCCCCTCAGCCTGGCTGGTGCCAGTACCCCTGACCCTTGACCCACTGTCCTCCACCCCCAGGCCTCAGTCTCACAGCGTGTGGGGAATGGGTGTGGGGGGGCAGGGTGTGTGTGTGAGGGGCATAGGGTATATGGGGGGGTGCCTGACCATGTGCAACACCATAGCAAATGTGGTGGGGGTGGGGGCATGAGGGGGCACAGACTACCCCAGATTTATGCACCCACAGTGGGGCATGGACCCACACCAGGCAGGAGCTGTCTCTGAGGCCCAATGGGTAGGATCTGGTGTGGGAGGGTGGAGCAGCATGGCGAGACTCATTGCTGCCACCGGGACCCCCATGCCACCAGCAGCTTGGGAAGTAATGGACTGAGAGGGGGGCACACTACCCTTACCTTCTCCTGCCACCAGCTGCTTACATGCTAGACCACAGCTCTACCCCAGAAGGGAGGTAGGGTGGAGGGCAGTGCAAGTAGCCTGAAGGGAGCAGCAGCAGTGGTGGCATTCAGGCCATGGTTGCAGGGTAGAGCCATGGCCTGGTGTGTGAGTGACTGCTGGAGGAAGGAGGTGAGGGCATGGGGGTATGGGGGACATGAAGGTGAGGGAATGGACCCCCCCCATCCATTACTCCTCACAGCTAGCAGGGGGGGCCTGGCAGTGGTGGTGGTGGCAACAGAAACGAGTTGCACTGACCCAGGCCCCACTGGGCCATGGAGGCAGCTCCTGCCTGGTGCATGTCCAGCCAGGCTGCATCCATGTGCACCACTGTGGGTGCACAGATCTAGGGGGGCACGTGCTCCCCCCCCAATGCCTCCCTGATGCATCACCTCTGGTACCTGACCCCTCCCTGAGTGCCTGCAGTGGTGGGGAGCTGGGCCCTGCCAGCCTTCCCCCAAGACAAGCTGCTTGTGCCTCTGTCCTGCTCTTCAGCTGGGCCCCACAGCTGCACATTCCTGCCCTGGCCCCAGGCCCTGGGCACCATGCACTGCCCCAGCTGGGCAGTACCCTCAGTTCCAGCCCTACACCAGACCCTTCCTCACAATGCAGGGTTCAGTTACAGCCCCCGCTGCTGCCTCAGTCTGCGCTCCCACCTCCCCATGAATTGCCTATGCTGCTGTTCTCCACCACACTGCTTGGCTGCATTGTTAGCCACTTGGCACCCCCTGCATCCAGTTGACTGTTGCAGGCTGGAACCAGCTTGGAAGGGGCAACCCACGGTTCCCTGTGTTTTGTTTTTTTTCTTAAAGGACAAAATATCCTTTGGAGAAAGGAGAAAAATCTGCATTTTTCCATGGCAAACACAAAACCTGGATCTCTGGAGATCAGAATCAATACCATGTAACTTAAGTGACTGATCATAACTAATTAGCACATTTGGAGCAACATTTTACAGTGTTCTGTAAGCTTCCAATTCACAAACAGTTCCTGGAAAGAACAGTTTTTAGAACTTGAAGTCATTATAAACTATTCATGGAACAGTGGAAAATGATTTCTTTCAAAAAGACAGTAAGCCTTTAAATTTGGGCACCTCGGGAATGATTCAAAGCTCAGGGGAATGAGGGGGATTTTACTTTTTACATCCTGCATAAAGAGTGGGATTTTAAAAATTATGTGTATTGGCCCATCTCTGATCCCACTCCCAGGGTGAATTCTTCATGCTACTGGAGTCGATGACAAACTTGCACTGACTTCAGTGAGAGCAGGATTTTGGTAATGAAGTGTGTGCATCCTGGATGCCACTGAATATTATTACTCCATCCCTAGCAGAAGTGCCTATGACTGTTGCATATTGTACTCTCCTATTTGCCTATTTAGAAGGATGTTCAATAACTTTGTTATCACTGATAAAAGTACTACACTCTGGAATGATACTGTTATATGTCACTGCTTGCTTGAAATGATAGGGCCAGTTTATTCCTCATATAACTCCAAAGAAGGCAGGAGAATTACCACAAGGATGAATTTGATCCCATGACTGAAAAGAATACTCATTTCCCCTATGATGGAGTTTATCCAGCAGGAGGAGGAGGAAAACACATGATCTCAGTTACTTACTTTACAAGAACGTATATCCAGTGATTAATAGTCAGCTTAACTGACATTCTCCATGGACTGAATCTCCAGTCCTTTAGGCTAAATAAAAAACATAAGAGTGTGAACACACTCTCTTCCCTCTTAACTATCTGCTGTTGCTATTCTGGCATCCCCACAGTTTCTTTAGCTGTATTCTTTCTGTTTTCAATTTGGATTTTTCTCCATAAAGATGGACCAATAACCTGATTTCTAATAATATAAACTGTACAAAATTAAGTTTTTAAGATGTACTATGGATACAGATTTCCTGGGTTGCTTTCTCAAATAGATGGAAAAGGGAAATGAAAGAAGGAAACATATTGATATGAAATGAGATTTGCTCATATGTGAAAAATAGGTAACAAGAAAGTCCAGGCCAGAAAAGTTTAGCTTTAGACCTTCTGATTTAGTTAGGGGGAGACTTTTAGTTTGCTGACTTGACAGAGCTGGTTTCAAAGCTTCTGGCTTAAATGTGGACTTTGGTGTGTAGGCTCCAGTTTCTTGCTACCAAATCTTCTCTGAAAGGTTGTGTCTGATACTAATTTCCAGTCTCAAAACTTGAAATCCCAGTATTCTGCTTTCCTTTTGTTTCCATCTATAAACTCACAGAACCTGCTGTGGTATCTGCATGCCCCTCTGTACACGGGAAAATACATTTGTGATGCAGGTTTCTTTGATTCTCTGAAGGTTTTCATAGAGTGAGTCTGTCTCTACAGGGAATTGTACTTTTCAACTCTCATATTCTCCACTGTATGTATCAGCTTCCTTCTGATCTGGATTGTTTTATTAATTAAGATTTTTATGTAGAGTATCACAGTCTGGCAGATGTACTAGTTTACAAAGACATGCTCTCAAAATAGAAGTAGTCTAGTTCTAGAACAGAGGAATATAGAGATCTTTAAATGAGCACGGACAGTAGAAAACAACAGGGCAGAGCAAGTCTGGTGGAACAAAAGCAAATTGTATAGTATATTATTTACTTCAATATTACTGGAGTGCAAATGAAAATGCAGTTCAGGCACTTTTTTGGCACCGCGGTAGAGCATTGTTTAAATTCTGTTAAACTAGATGCTGACCTAATTCAACAGGTTGAATATTTTGCTGGATGACAAGGAAGTGTAAAATCTATGGAATCATTTTGTTTGGGAGACACCTTATATTGTATTTTCAGTACATTGAGTGAAAAATATTGAACAAACATAGATTATTTAGGGGCAGAACTGCTAAGGATTTTATTAAACAAAACAGCAAGAAGCTTTGTCATTCCAAGCTGGAAATGATGCCTCACTGAGCCAGTAAAACAGACATCAAAGGTGTACATATGGGTTACATTTTGATATTCTTTCAACATCGTTATAAAGAACTGTTACTAATTTTAAACTGCATTGGTAAAAACTTGACCTTTCTTTCTTTCTTAGTTCTGAAGACCATATCCTCAGCTGGTGCAAATCATTGAACAATGAAGTTATGCTGGTTTACATCAGCTGAGGAGCTGGTCATGAGGACATCTTTTCTCCTTCAAATAACTACCACAAAAATTACGTGGGAGAGGGGGGTTGAAGGGGTGGTGTCATCTGGATATGTGAATATTTTGGCTGTCATACAACCAGGGAATTAGCTCATGATACAAAGATAGAAATGTGAGGATTATAGTAGGAACTCTTGAATAATCCTATAAACAGTAGAGGAAATTCTGGCTAGAAATTGTGCATTGAAACCATGTTGGAATGACAACTGGCAGGAAAAGACTTTGGGACTAGACCTTATGAGCCAGTTCCTAAGATGGTATAAATGAATACAACTCCATTGATTTCAGAGACCAGGACTTGAATTTGATGGAATCATGATGATCTGTCGTGGGTGAGGATCTGGTCCCAGCAGTATTTTGTGCCTAAAAGCTTTCACTCACACCAGTGTAAATCTGGGGTTATTCCACTGACTTCAGTGACATTAGTTTAGATTTCAATGAGAATAAGATTTAGCCCTTTGTGTGTGGAGAGTGAAGACAAATGATTCATACAATATGAAAAGCACATCCATAGATCAAGAGGGTTTTAGTCAGATGTTGCAGATATAGACTGTATGACGGTCTGGGATTTTTCCTTTCACCTTCCTGTTGGGGAAAGGTATTCACTCTGTGCAAAGTAGAATCAAAATTGGATCACGTGTGTTTGCATGGGTGCAACAATATAGAGACAAATTTTTCTCTGCTTATTTTAGGTTATTTTAGTGTAGCTGAGAGGAGGATTGAACCTGCTGTGGAAAGTCATTGCTCAGGAAATAGGGACAAAGTAACAATGTAGTCCTGCAATAAGTTCATTTATGAAAATAAATTTATGAATACGTGTCATAAAATTTGCTTCCTATTTTTTTTTTAATCAATAGAGTGTCATGCATAACTTAGTGCTTGCTATGAGTTACCATCTTAGGGCCTGATCCAAAGGCCATGGAATCATCAGTTCATCTTCAACTCGGTTGCAGTGTGCTTTGGTCAGGACCCAGGACCTCAGCCTGTAAAATAGTTCAAAGTGGGTGACCAAAATGGATCCCCTATGGCCCCTTCTCTTTATTCACAACCAGGTGCTGTATTTGTTGTAACAAAGCAGTGCTTTCAACTAAGACAACCCTGAGAGAAATGTAATAATGATCATCTGCATATTTCTAGCCAAGTGCTTCAAACTTTGTCCATTATTAACAATGCCCTAATATTATCGTTTGTGAGATCAGTATAATGTGAAGTGGTTTTTAGTCCGTGATGAGTTGCTTAGGGGCCTTTAGAATTACACAGTTCCTCCCTTTTAGTGGCACATTTTAGCCTTATAACCATATACAATAATGATATTTTAAGATAATATGTTGAGTTTTAATAAACTGTTTTCAACACCATGCTTTAAAAAGCATTATAAACCCAAGGGTCCAAGACTGATTTACTTACACTGTAGGGAAACATGAGAAGACCTGGGAAGATAAATATTTCATATTATATCTAAAGCATTTCCTGTGATTGTTCTGTTTCCTGCTCTGCTTCCCATAGTACTTCTACACTCTCAGACAATCCTTTACCTCCCATTTGCTGTATTAACCTTTCCCAGTGTCCCTGAGCATATGTCAGTTCCAAATGGCATATTGAATCAAAAATCCCTCAATGCCGCCTCCTTGTTCCTTGACTGACACTGACTTGAGCAAAGCTGTAGGTAGCTCAGCTGCTGTTGTGAAGTCAGTGAAAAATAACTGTAATGATAAAAATTCCACTGCTCCTCTGGATTTCTTACTTGTCACCATGTGTAGGAGGGAAGCATAGAATCATAGAAAATTAGGTTTGGAAGGGACCTCAGGAGGTCATCTAATGCAACCCTCTACTCATAGCAGGACCATCCCCAACTGGATCATCCCAGCCCAGGCTTTGTCTTAAAAACCTCCAGTGATTCCACCACCTCTCTGGGCAAACTTTTCCAGTGCTTTGCTACCCTCCTAATGAGAAAGTTCTTCCTAATATCTAACTTAAACCTCCCTTGCTGCAAGTTGAGACCATTGCTCCTTGTTCTGTCATCTGCCACCACTGAGAACAGTTTAGCTCCCAAAAGGAAAGCATCCGTTTTAACTTTCCAAGTTTACTGCTTGCAAGTTTTTGTTTATGGTTAGTTCTCTTTGGACAAGAATTAGTGGGTGCTTGCAGATGTAAAACAAAACCAAGCCAAACCTGGAGTTTTACTTTAAGATCAGGACATTCCTGTACTGAGCCCTGCACATGCCCAGAAGAGGCAGTGTGTTACTTCAGCCTGGCTCACCCGATGTCTATAAAGATTGAGCACTTTAATGGGGCTTTTACTTAATAGCTGATTGAATCAGCTTTAGCTAAAAGGGCCAAAAAGCCCCACTGAAGTGTCTGATCTTTACAGAAGCTGCAGAGCCATTTTGAAGTAACCCACTGCTTTTTCTGGTAAAGTACGATTTCTGGGGTTTTTTAAAAATATCTGCAAGCAGCCAGTGTGTCTTGATGGCTATCAGCTTTGATGACTTTTCTTGATATGCCCTTGCGGAATTTTTTTTGAGTGAGAGGAAGAGGTGCTGGATGCTATCACTTCTATTTCATTCAGGTTCCTTTAGAAGTGCCAAACCTTATGATTTCCTTTCTCTTTCTGATTTATGTCAATGAGGTTTCTGGTATATAGGAATGTTCTTAGTCTTTAACGAAGTGAAATCTGACATAGAACCAGCTACTTTCTTTTTCATTTGCATTGCTTCCTTCTCTTAATTCTTTGTTTAAAAACTCCTACTGTGGATGATTGAAGAAAGTCAGTTAAGGAGTTATACTAGCTTTCTAGATCTCTAGGCTTATTTCCTGGCTCTTCTGCAGACTTCCTATGGGTCCTTGAGCAAGCTGCTTTAGGTGTGATGTTCAAATGAACAAATGTCATGTAGGAACAGTTGAAATGGAATGGGAACCAGGTAGCTAACTACCATTTGGGCATTTGAAGATATACATACACATGTACATATACACATATATGCACATGAACATATATGTGCATATGTGTAGGCCCTGGTTTGAAACGAGAGGCCAGCTTACTAATATCATGGCCTGATTGTAGTGGGGGCTGCCATTTTTGCACCCAGATCATGGCACCCCCCCCTGCCCAAGCCTCCTGATTGACTGCAGGGGCAGGTTTAAGGCCAGCTTTAATTGCAGCAGCAGAGGCCTTGCTCCCAAGGCCTCTGATTGTTGCTAGAAAGCCACCCCCCACCTCACTGGAAGAGGCAGGATGAACAGGGCAGACAGTCCTGGCAGATAGGGGGGAGGCTGTTTTCTCCTCCTCACATGTGTTCTTTCCCCCTGACCCCCAACCCCACCATGCCCCAGTTTTCCTACCCAGAGGAGCAAATAGTTCCTCCCCCACCCATCCCCAAACTCTCTCCTTCCCTGTTCCTTCTGCATCCCCTTCCTTGCTCCCCTGGGCTGGCTCAAGAATGCTTTCCCCAGCCTGCAGCAGCCATATGGAACTCCCTACAAGTGGCCATATTGTGGCATTTCATTGCAGATCTAATTTTTTGTGAAAAATCACTTAATTTCATGATTTTCATGAAAAATGTGAAATTGCGATTTAAACCAGGCCCTACTTATATTTATATTTATGTATGTATATGTATGTAGTCTACATCATAAGAAATATCTGAGAATACAGCAAGCAATATATATATCTCAACCCTATCCATACAACTTGTTTGGATATGTTTTGCAAGTCATACATTTGGTTTAAATGGGAGTTGCTACTGGGTTGTCACCATTGGGGTCTTTAGGAGAGATTGTTTTTTGAGACACCGTAAATGAAGCTTGGAATAAGGATCAAACAGACTTTCACACCCAGAGGGCAAAGTACACAGTTTTGTCTTTAAATTCCCCATCCTCCCATTAGGCTCGGATTCCCTCCCTCGACCTGTGTAGTGTATTGTCCCCTGCTGAATAAATATCTAGTTAGAAACTGGAACTGTAGTGATAGCAGAATTTGGGCCCAGTTTTTATTCCATTTAATTCTACTGGTGCAGTAATCTCAATTAAATTTTTATATGTGTTTTGATATTAAAACAAATCCATGTTTCAATTTAATTGTCCTGCATATAGACAAATATTTGAATAACCAGCGGAAATAATAAATTACGAAGGTAAAATGATTTCATTGCCTTTAAATGCAAAAGAGCTCTTTGGGGATTTTGACAGGAAATGACTACATTTTCATATCAGTGCCTAAAAGAGACATAAAAGTTTTACATTTCAGTAGTGAGGTGCAATTTAAAAAAAAAAAGAAAAACAAGTCAGCAGATATGCACAGTTCTGGTTTAAAGCACTGTCCCTCAGTACAATCATTTTTCCCCCAAACCAACCCATGTTTGTAAAATGCTGCTTTGTGTAAGCCTGACTTGCGCTCTCAGAAGAGTTTAATGAGTGCTCGTTATTGTGACTATTTGCACTCCAGCATTTCTCATTTTCCATCCTGCATAATTCAATTAAGGGTTGTGGGTCTGGTTTGGAACAGATCTGACTACAGGGAATTCAGATTGATTCCAAGCTGAATCAGTTCTTGGGTGAAGTAGTCTGGCAGAGGTAAACTAACAGGATGTTAAAGGAAAAAGTGGAAGGTAAAATCTTCCATTGAGGGGCCACGAGAATGAACATTCCACTTTAAATCCATGTTTGAGACCTTTTTTCTTTTGTTTCAATGAACATGTTCCAACCAGCTCAACTGTTAGCCTGGAATTGTTCCATGTTACACACCAAACAAAAAATATATATTCTTCTGGGTAAGGGCTGGCCTGCTGTTTTGTTTATGCAGTGCCAAGGATAAATGGGGGCCTGGCTAGGAAGCATAATCCTAGTGCAAACAATAAATAATAATAATGCTAATATTTGTATATCAGAAAGGCAAAGATCAGTCTAGTCTTAATTGTCTTAAATAAAGACTTTGAACAATACAATTCATTAAAGCAGGGATTTAATCACAGAGATTCTGGGATAACTAGGGTCAAAATGAAATGGGATTAGTATTTTATTTATATATGGCACACAAAAACCACTTCAATAGCTGCCTCAGGGTCTACATGGCTGTAGACCATTTTTCTATGGATAAATGTTACGGACAGGAAGTGAAGAAAATACAGCGTCCAATAGAAACCACAAGGAGAATTTAGGAAGGCACAAAGTGATTACACATCTGGGGTGTGGTCAGTATTGTTCAATTTCTCCTGGGCTGATGAAAGCGCCAGGGATCTCTTTAGTGATCACTGGTTATCAGTATGAAGCGATGTGTACTGTACCATATTTTCACATATTCCACATCCCCCAAATAAAACGCTCACCTTGGTTTTGGAAAGCAGAATGTACGAAAAAAGATTTTTTTTCCAGAGTCATGGCTGACTAATTTTCCTGGAAACACAGAGGGCATTTATATGCATAACTTTTTGTCCCACAACAAAAGTGGTTGAAGATGTGCTGGTTTGTCCCGTGACAAAAGTGGCTGGAGATTTGTGAAATGCATTTCACCGCTTATGCAACTGTACACAATGCAGTGCCAGGTGCTTTTCAAAGTGTCTGGCACCATGGTGCTTCCATGTGTAAAAAGAGTGCCCAGAGTGCCCAGGAAGTCTGGCATCTTAGGCAACAGCAGAAACTTCCTGATGTAGCAGGAGAGAAAGCAAGCTGGGTCCCAGACCCTTACAAGGGCAACAGCAAGACTGACTCCTTTGCTGTAAATAGCTTGTTATGTAAGTTCCTGTAAATAATAATGTTTCCAAGCCACAAGCCACTGTGAGAGGGTTAACACTGGACTCAACACTCTTGCAGGCCAACAGGGAGAGCCATGAGTCCCAGTGTCTGCTTGCTCTAGCTTACTCTGCTTCTATTCCAGTGAAAGAAAACCAGTTTTTGCACTTGAGACATGCACCCCAAATTTGGCAGGCTGATTTTGAGGAAAAACTGCATGTGGTATACAAGTAAATACAGTATTTCAAAATCATAAGCAGAAAACACAAAAGTGTAAGGAAAAAAATAGGTAGAAACTCTGCTGCTATACACTAAAAAGAGAGAGAGTATTTTTAAGTGCAATCCTGTGTTATTAGTTATAACATTTTTTGTTCAGTTTGGAAGAAAGTGATAGATGATTGTTCATCAACCTCATTTGACAGTTAGGACCTTGACCTTAGGTTTTATCCATGAGTTGCCATCTAGATCTATTAATAGCTGTTAATACCTATTAATTGATGTTGAAAAGAATAGTTGGAGATATTTCCTTTGGGCTCTGAAAACAAGTAGTGATGAATACCAGGGAGGGTAGTGAATACTAGGGAATAGATTGCTCTAGGTATATCTGCTTCAATGCGCTGCCGCTAAAGCATCTACTCCTGCTGGTGTCAGAGACAAGATATTGGGGGAGAGGGAACATTGGTTTGACCCAGTATGGCACTTCTTACCTTAAGCAGCTGCTGTATAGCATTGCCAACTGGTGTTTCGGAGGCTTACCAACAGATTACTTTCAAGGAGCAGATTGTCACAGTATTTCTGTGGTTTTTTTCCATTGCCATCTTCTATTATAGTTAATCTTCTCACCTATTAAGTTCAGAGTATGAGTTTGCTTCCTGCTTGTGTTAGCACACGAAGGACTGACTCCAAGGAGATGGTCCAGGTTCCTAAAATTATATTGCTATGTACCTCTTGAAACAAATCCACTTCTAGTATCAGCAGGTGATATTCTTTTGACTTTTTATGGACATTGAAGAATCTCCTCTGATATTCCTGAGTTGAATCCAGAATTCTGGGCTAGGCACCCTGGCACTCTACACAGTACACGAGGAAGCTCCTCAAAAGTGTGATCCAGAGAACCGAGCAAGGGACTGTTCAGAGTTTGCCAGGAGGAAGCGGGTGTTCAAGACTTGGGTGTGTCTGAAATACTGTCCATCTCTGGAACAAAGACACCTCAGTCATTGCTTCATAGAGGATCCCATCCACTCAGGATCCAGAGCCCAGAATCCTTTCCTAAGGCTGAGCACCTATATCTATTATTTGAGCGGGCTAAGCAAAGCTCACTGTTTTCTTTCAAAGTGGTAATGGCGATGCTGCTGCCCTTTTTTATATAAAGAACTAGTGGTTAGAGGAATCATCTAGGAAGTGGAAATGCAGGTTCAATGCCCTTTTCAGCCTGTGGGAACTCAAA
Organism: Alligator mississippiensis; assembly: GCF_030867095.1. Classification (NCBI taxonomy): domain Eukaryota; kingdom Metazoa; phylum Chordata; order Crocodylia; family Alligatoridae; genus Alligator; species Alligator mississippiensis. The sequence continues at coordinate 216,836,866 of NC_081824.1, read as the reverse complement.
CCCACATTTCCTATTTACCTACTACACTGCAGGCTAGCGGGTGAGGCAGGGGAACAAGGAGGGCATGGAGAGAACTCTTCACTCTTCCTCTTGAAACTCTGCATCAGAGAATACAAAATTCATGGACACAGAGACAAAGAGAAAGATGGCACGCAAGAAGGAGTATCACTTAGCAGGCTACCAGTTATGGCACATACCTGGGAGAAAGGAGACTTGGGTTCTTCTGATCTCTGCTTCAAGGACTATTTCTGTCTTGTGCGTTCAACAGTTATTGTAGGAGACAGAAATACTTTCTAAACAATGGATGAGAGTATTGCTGTCCTCCTTCTTCCCCCTGACTAGCCTATAGCCTGGTGCTTAAAGCAGTTTCCTGAGAGATGGGAAAGGGATATGTGAATTGCCTTAGGGTGAAGAGGACCTAGAATCCAAACATCCCATTTTTGGGGCAAGTGATGTAACCACTAGACCATTAGATAAAAGGTGGACATTATTTCTGTTTCCTCCTCTTCCTCCAGGTAAATATTTTTAGAAGGAAAGCTTCATCCACATATGAAATGTGTTATCTCGGGAAATTAATTCTCAGAACTCCAAAGTGGAACCAGAAAACTCCCATAGTAAATAAAGTGGGAAACAGTTAATATATACATGACTAGTTATTATTTCTTTTTCCTTTGTCCATTTGCCAGAGGGCTATGCAGTTTGTCTCTTACATCCAACCGTATTTCATACCTTTCTCCTAAGCAGTGGGGGAGGAAATCTATTTCCACTGTATTGTATAGAAGAATATGATGCTCATCAACTGCTAAAGAGAAACACTTGTGAGCTCGGCAACATGTTCAATATTTAAAATCTCTGTCACTGATAATCTCGCTTTATGTCATTCAAAGCTTTAAAGCTTCTCTCTGAGCAAGGATCAAATTCGTAAATGATATTCATGTTACAGTGTGTCCTATAACTTTGATTGTCACAATGATTTACCAAAAGGAAAGCGAAGGCATTCACAAGGACTAAATAGTGTGAGTATTTTTCCTCTTTGTTATAATCAAGCGTTCACCTTTGGATACAAAAACCTAATACGGACTAATGGGCAATGCTCCTCTGGATTAGCAGCGGTGCATTCAATACCTCTTTGAACTGTGATTATAATCTGTTGGGGGGGGATATCAATTGAAAGGTCAAGTGCTTTCATAAAAAAGGTGATTATTCAGTATTTCATACATTGAACAAAAGCTTAGCAGGATTCATTGTGTGTCAGTTTCTTTGTATATAGCATATATGCAGAGAAATGGATCACTTAATTATATAATTATCTGTCCTCAGGAAGATATCAAACCATGAATAGAAGCTGTCAAACAGGTACTTTGCTTTGCTTATGATCCTTAATCAATTACGATGATGACTACAGATTACAAGTTGACTTTAAAAAAAAGTAGAAATTAGTTGTACAAAATCAAGAAGGATATTTGTTGAAAATGTATTATCATATCTGAAATGAAAAATGGAATGCATTGCAGAGAAGGGGCCCTCTCTCTTATCTCTTTATCTCTTTTTATTTTCCAATGTTTACATCTTTTTGTTCTGCTGTCTAAAAATATTCTGTTGATCAAGTACAAATAAAATCAGCTAATGGCTAAACTGAGAACTGATGAGAGCAAGTGCAGCTAATAGAGTTGAACCCACTTAAAAGTCTGTTTTTTGGCTTATTACAGCCAGTTAGCAATAAAAAACTCAATTTTGGGAATTGCTTGCCAAAGATAATGAGAGCCAATGAACAAAATATTAAATGAATTCTGCAAAAATTCGGTTTTATTTTTTCCGCAATAATTTCTGATATATTCAGGTTCTTTTCAACTAAACCTCCTTCCCTTCCAATCTGAAAATGTTTGATCCCACAGTATTTTTTATCTCAGAGCTGATAAAATTATTCATTGTGAATAATAACTAACAGATCATTTGTATCCTTCTGTTCTGCTTGTGAATATTTTTGCAGCTGATCTTTATTCCTACTAACGCATTCAAATATATTAGCCTATTGTATGTTCACTAGTTACTTCAAATAGATTAGACTATTGTGTTGTGTTCACTACTTTTTCCTTTTGGTGGTTTGCTGTTTATGTTTACTATTTGCAGTGTGCAGGTCATGCTAGTTCACATGGTATTATTTTTGTTCTCTTCATATGCTGGCAACTATCTAAATTGTATAATGCCAAAGTGATGCATAGCAAATAAAATACGAATGATGAATCACAAAAAGCAACTGTGTTGTCTGTATACAAGATATGTACCAAGAACTGCTAGTGCTCAGATATTTATGAGAACATAGGTCCATAGTGAGTTATAAACAGTACAACATGGATGACCTCAACATTGGGAACTGAGATGAATTTTTCCAAATGCTATCCTAGCAAAATCCAACCAGTTTTAGTTTATTTACCAAAAGGTTCTAGCTCTGTTTTATTTTCCAAGTCATAAATATACTATTACCATTTTTAAAGTGGATCTCATAAATACTTTGAACATCACATGTAGGGTTGGAAAAGAGGCTATGCCTCCCTATTTTGCCTTGACCCACTGAAAATATTCTCTTTTTTCAATTTTTTTTTGTCTTTTCAAAATATCACAGTTTAACATGAGAAAAAGAAAAAAAGAGTTTGAATCAGCATTCTCGTCTCCTAGTACCACTCCACACCTTAAAGTTTTTTTAATTATATGAAAGGTGAGCACTATCTCTGTTAAGATAATTCATTTGATGCTTGCTGCCAAACCCTCCCCCCCTGGTGTTTGGTTTTTGGTACCTGCTAAATGTTATTACATAATGTGAATGAACATCCAAGTCTGAAACAATAGGCATTTACTACTCTTGAGCATGGTTGCCTTTTTTCAAAAGGTTTTCCTTGCTCAGCTAGGAGTGGCTGCACACATGGTAAATCTTTAACTTCAAGTGTCCTTCTGTGGTGACCAACTAAAATATTAGCAAAATAAATGTTTTATGGGAAAATGTTGGCAGGGACCCCAGCAGAAACAGGTGGTATTGGGTTATTTCAATATAATGTAATGATGCAGCCAGGTTTCCATCTGGACAGCATGTGTTTGTGTCTACTTAGAGAGTATCAAAGAGTGAGAGTATGCACCAGGGATAATGGCGGTGCACAAATGTGTAGCTAGATGGCTACTTTACAAAATAATAGTCTGGGTTCTAGGTCCTTTGGGTTAAATACTTTTACTGTCAGAATCTGAATTTCTTCATAAAATATTAAAGATGAAGCAAACCTCTGACATGCAATACCAAGCCTTGTAATTATAAGGCAGTTCCTGGAAGCCAAGTATTGTTCACATTATAGCTAGGCGTTTATTATAAAAGAGTTCATTACCCTTGGAAGCTAAGACATATTTCAGAGAGAGTGCCTTGGAACACAGGCACTTATAGCAAGCTTCACTGTAGTATGAAAAAAAAGCCCCAAGCTAGCTGATCAGAATACAGCTAGGAAATAGGAGAGAAATTAGTTGAAACAAGACTGCTGCTAGCTGATACTATTCACACTGGCCCAGAAACTCAGCTGGAGTAAATCTGTAGAGCTTCATTGACTTATGGAGAGCCATGCTGATTTACACCAGCTGAGGGGCTGGCTGATCTACTCTTGATTTAATACTGAAGGAGATTTTTTCCAGTTGACAAATCTCCCCCCTCCAAACAGCAGTGCACAATGTGCATTGATGGGTTATAAACTCTCTCAGTGTTTAGGTTCATGTTCAGATCTCTGTAGTAAGAGGCAAACTGACATTGTGAGGGTTTGTACAGCTTTAACAGTGTGTGGAATCTGGCTCAGTGCATTAAGGCAAAGGTCTTCAAACATTCATGGTCTTGCAAGGCTTGACTAATTTATACACACACACTAATTTATACACTAATTTATATATCTATTCATTCCACCATGCTTCCCCCCCCCCAACCCCAATAGCTCCAGCCACGGCAAAGCTTCTGCTGAAGAGGTCCAGGGGAAAGTGGAAAAGGGAGCCCTCCCCTCACATCACAGGCTCAGGTCGGCTCCACCCCAGCACCACAGCCGGGATATGAGGGGACACTGGATCCCAATGGCCTTTGCACCTGTTGTATTTGTTAACTCTTGTGCAAGACAGGTATTAAACACCTTGAGATCAGACCTGTTGCATTTTACATGTCTGCATTGCAGAGGTGTAGATCATGGCACAAGGTACAATAATGTGTGTGTGTAGAGGGGGAGGATCGTTCTTAAAAGGACAAATTACACTGCATTATTGACTTCAGTGAAGGTGTCCTGTGAAGACAGCCTGCTCTGTATGTACCAGCCAGTACCCGTCATATACACCCACAGCTAAACCCACATCTGTCTATGAATTAAAAATTCTCCATTTCTCTCCACTCTCTCACTCACTGATGTCCTGATTACACTGGCCTGATTCCTCCTGCTTGACTGAAGAACCACCCAAAACCTTAGGGTGCTGGCCAGCAAAACTTGGCAGTGAAAGATCAACATGTTGCTGCCATTAGTCGGTAGTACCATACCAAGATGCCAAGAGCCACGGAAAATATGCAATGTAACCCAGCAACTGATGAGCGATGATTATAATATCAGAAAACTATTTAACAATAATGGGTATTGGACAGATTTTGGGAAGATCTTTCCTTCCATTCGCTTGATATTAAAGAGAAAAACAAAAGATGCAATGTGCAGATGACACCAAAAACAATATTTATTTGTTCCGAATGTTTTTGTTCACTTTCCCAAATCTATTGCTATCTTTAGATCTTCCTCATTGTGCATGTGGAGGTAGAGAGAGCCAGCCTTCTTAGGACCTGATCCAGCAATGCACTTAAGAACGTGAGTAATTTTCAGTACATGAGAAGTCACCCTTAAATCACCAGTGTTCCCTGCGTGTTTAAAGTTACACACATATTTAAATATTTTGCTGGATCAGGGCTTTAGATTGCATTACTGCCTCTACTACAGATTTGAAGCAATTCATTGGTATTCCTGGATCTGCATTCATTAGGGGTAGATAATTTAATCCCTCTGTGCCTCAGTTTACTTGTGTGTTCAGCTGTACCAACAGTGCCTCTCACCAGGTTGGTAATATTGCAAACCTTGCTTATGTTACATTTCCAAACTGCTTTGGAAACCAAGAGTGAAAGGTGCTTTACAAGGCTTTCCAGTTATGTCACCCTTGGCCAGAATAGGATTGACAGTTTATTCCGGCAAACCAAAAAAAGGATCATTGCTATTTTCAGGTTTTGGTAAACATAATTTATCAGTTGCATGATCTGGTTATAAGGAAGGCCTACAGTCTTGCTCCACCATTCAGACTGTACGTCTTCTATATCTGAAGCATCATTCCTTTGTTTCAAAAAAACAATGCAAGGTTAAGCACTTACTCCACCCCTGCCACAATCTAGGGTTACCCAGCCAGAGGAAGCCATCAGAAGAGCCAACCACATGGAAACAGAAAAAAAGGCAATACAGTCAAGTCCAGCTGGCTCTTGAACAAGAACCACAAATCAATTGCAAACAATCCTGAAAGATGTAGGCCAGAGGCCAGATCCTATTCCACCTATTAACATAGGTGCCTACATGCAATCCTTCTCCACCCTACTCTGGTCCCCAGAAAACCATTAAGAAGTCTACTTTTGAAATTGTCATCACCTTCCCTTAAAATGAAGCCACAAAATGCAGAAGGGTGTTGGTGGTGGGGGGCACCTACCTTTTGCACTAATGTTTTTTAGAGTCTCACGCAGAATGGGATACGGTTACACTAAGGCACCTAATAAATGGTATAGGCTTAGACTTAAGGTGTTGCAGTGCTAACTGGAGATGATATTCTGTCAGGCTTTCACTGGCTGTGAGCCCTTGGAGAGATGAGTGCTATATACTGGGAGTTCAAAGTTCTCAGAATCTGGCCCAGAGAATGTAAAAATAAATTTATACTGTTTCTGCACTCTCTCTTTCCCCCCTGACAGAGTCCTCCTATCACAGGCTTATAACTGTAAGTGAAACTCATCATTTGAGTAGAAAAAAACCTAAGGAAGCTCAGTAGGCATCATTTCATTGATAGTCATCAAAGAACCAAGGGAGATCAAATCAATGGTGTGGTGGGAAGGTGAGAGGAGGGGGAAGTTGATATTTCTCCAGGGAAATAAGATCCTGGGCTGTAAAAACAATCAGAGGATTCCTTGCAAGGCTGCAATAAATTGCCAGGTGGGAGGCAATCTATGTGGTTACTCTGGCTCCCCTCAAAACTTCCTAGTGTTTGGGCTCATATCTCTTCTAACACATATGTGTTAACAAGGAGAGAGACTCCTTGAAGCATTGATTCAGACACACTGATGTCAAAGTCATTACCCTCTGCTTATTGTTTGGTGGAAAAATCAGGGAGTTTCGGTGCAATTCTAAGATTAAATTGTAAAATGCATTAACACTGTGGGAGAGATGGAAAGCTAGGTGGTGAATAGTCCCAGTGTAGTGCCAAGTGGGTGAATGGACTAGCAAGATGCCTCCATTGTTGCTCCCAACAGCATTGTGTTCTTTTAGGTTGCCTTCTTCCCTCAGAAGTTAGAGGAGGAAGGGATTAGGGCCTTTGCCCCATTGCTTCACTTCATATTGGCCCATGGTCTAGAGCTGCTGCTTTGGGAAGAACCATCAGCTTCATCTTGCTTATTTTGTGTGGAAGAAGCTTCCCTGGTACAAAGGGTTTCTCAGTCTTCCTGGTTCTCCTAAGGTTGTATAGTCTGTGGCCATTATGCCCCATACTGCCACTGGGGCTATGGCTTTAAAACTGCAATCCAGACCTAAAATTCATGGTTGTGTGTGGTATGTTGATACCACTGTTGAATTATGTATGTGAGGTGGTATGGCATCTTCCTTTTGACTCTCAGTATGATATGGAAGACATGTCTGGATCTCTACAGCAACTGGACTTTATATGAAACAGTAGGTGCGTCTACACAAGATGTTTACTGCGGAGCTACATGACTTTACCTCTGCAGTAAAGTCTTCACATCTACAAGACATGCGACCTGATTGGGCTGCAGTAAATTAATAAATGCCATATGTTAGTACTTGCAAATACAAGTAGTGTCCTGCAGCAATGTTATTTACTGCACAGCAATGCACATGTAGACACTGATAGGGCTGGCTGGGGCATGAAGGTGCTTCAGGTCCTGCCAGCTAGCCCCGCACTGGAGCACTCTCATGCCCCAGCTGCTCCTCTGCAGCATGTTGAGCTGGGTCAGAGAAGCCCTGTCCTGGCAGGGTGACTCTCTGGGACCCCTGCTAACTGGGGTTGCTCCGACCTGCCTCAATGGGCTGCAGTCCCAAGCACAGTTGAAGACGCAGTGCCCAGGAGCAATAAACTCCAGTGCAATATGTGCTGGAGTTTGCTTCTAATTAATAGCATGTGTAGATGCACCCAGTGAGTTTCTCCAAGCTTTGAATTTCCTTTCACCCCAGCTGGTGCCATCATAAACCTGGACACTAACCTGGATAACTACTACCCTTATTAGAATGTAACATTTATGTGGTCTAATTCCCTAAAGCCCCAGTCAGTTGAAGGGTCCCATTGCAATAGGTTCCATACAGGCTCACAGTTCATCTCAGGAGAGTTGTAGTCTCCTAGGTTGGCAAGGTGGCATCTTCTAAAAAATGCTCAGAAATTTCAGTTTACAAGGTTTTTTATCTAAGTCTACATGTACTCTTGGGAATACAGAGGAATTCCCATTTATTAAGAACCCCATTTATGCTCCTGTTGTGGTTACCTGGACCTCATGTCCAGGGTCTGTGTACCTATTGATTTACCTCTGGAGTGGGTAAGGATGGGATGAGACCATGGCTTCTGGTTGACAAGAAGTAAACCAGGGTAACTGAATCAATGATTGGAGCATTGTACTTTGCTGCAAACATTTATTAATAGAAAATTACTGACCTCTGGAACTATAGGGGAGCATGGAGCATGGATTTGTCTCTAAACACAAGGAGCCAGATTTTGAAAGTTATTTAGATGTCTAAAGAGGCAGAGAGGCTCCTAGTGAGACTCCTGGAGGTTCCTATGGAGATTAGGTGCCTAATTACCTTGTTTGCAGTAAGAATTGAGACCTATTATATTTAGGCACTTTTAAATATCCCATATTTTGCTTCAGTATCTTTGAAAATCTGGCCCCATCCCTCCTGGGGCTGCACTTAGGATCATTCATTTTACAAGTGCTCCTTGTTCAGGGTTATGTTAAAAGTGAACGAGAGTGTTGAATAAAGGGTTGGGAGTTCTGTTTCTGTTCCTAAACCAGAAATAATTTCTTGGCTGCCTCAGAATTTGAAAACTCCCCCCTCATGTTTTTAAAAAATGTAAAGCACCTGTCACTGCCTAAATTGAGTTTGCATCCATATGCGCAACCCTAGCTCAGAGGTCTGTATTTCAAAGAACCTTGGGTTCATTTTGGATCTATCTTGAGTGGAGAAAGTCTGGGCAGTTGGACCTGTTCCAAAGCAGTTCATCAATCCTTAATGTTTTCAAGAAAGTTTTATTTTGCCGCAGTGTCTACTAAAGAGTTTAAGGCTGCCCTGGCAGAGGATCAAAACCTGTGTTATTTGGGATTGTAGTGACTTCATAAGATCTTGCGGCATGGACTCAATTAAGTTTCAAAAATCAGGAAGGTGTGTCTTTCTGGTCTTTACATTAGATGTATATAGTATCTCAAGTATTCTGGAGTTGAACATATGCCATATTTTGAAGCTAATATATCTGAGACTCTGCTAAGAAATTTAGTCTGCCAAATCCATATATCTCCTGGAAACAACCAAAGTTATAATTGTGTCTTCTATGGCCATGAAAGATGCTAATAAGTGCCTCCTATAACAGCACATAAAGAAGATCACTTAAATGAGGGCAGAGAATTATGGTGTATTATTTTTTTTATCATTGAGTAACATTGTAAAAGCTCCCTTCTTCCTTTCATTGGAACCTTTTCTGAGCGTTGAAAGGCATAATAAAAACAATCAGTATATTCTCATTTTTCTGTGTGAAAAGATGAAGTCATGGCATATGGTCAGCTCACCAGTGCTGTTAATAATAAACCACAGATAATTAAGCACTGATTTATTCCTCTACGTAAGTGAAACAAATTGCTTTAACGGCTTTTGCTGAGGACCATCTAGTCAGATGGATTATATATAGGAAGTTCAAACTAAAAATTATTAGAGATCATATTTCAGTGTGGTGGAGGTTTATGGTAGAAACAATTAGAAAGCTAACAGAATGTGTCCTGTATTCTCTTTGATGGAAAATCAGATATTAATCTGGGGAAAAGTCTAATTCTCACCACAGCTGCTCCCCTTGCTCTATTGCTCCAGCTTTAGGTTGGAAAAAATGAAAATATGTTTAAAAAATTGATCATAGCTTATAATAGCAATAATCACCTTGAAATTGGTTGTTACTACAGTTAATGAACAGAGTATTAGAGCATAAAACGCCCTTAGATTCCCTCAGGCCATTAACTAACAAGCTGGTTGTTAACTGAGGCTTGTATGGTATCTTTATTTGGTGATTGTCTTTCAGAGACATGGGGGAAAAAACTATAGCTTTAGCCACCACCTAGATTTGATATGTGGGACATTTGAGGCACTGAGCATGTGAATGGCCACTCCCAGAGTCATGGCATCATGCCCAAGGCAGACATAGTACCTAGGGGAGTGCTGGAGAAAATACACATTGGCAGCAATCATGACAATAAGAGCATGTCTGCAACCCTCCATTACACAGCCTGGCTCAGCTGGCTGCCATAGATAGGGAGGGTATGACCCAGAGATTACCTCCCTTCTCAATAACTTTTTCAGGGATTTAACAGTGCTGGTTATTCTTAACTTCCCCACTGCTGCATTCTGGGAACAGAAGAGCTGGCACTATAGTTAGCCCTTACACAGCGATGCCAGGGGAAAAAAGCTGCTTGTATCTGGTGCACCCATGAAGGCTGAGGTGCAGTCTAGGTCACCATGAGATTTTCCAGTTGGCTTTGTTTTTAATCCCCTACAAAACTCACACTTTCTCCACATTTTTCTTATCTTTGTCCAATTCTACCCTTTGGTTCTGCACATCAATGTCTTTTTTTCCCGCAGAAGAAGCAATTTCCCCATATGAAGTGCATTAGTGTTTTTATGAGCTAACATGTGAATTGAAATGCTCCCTCTTCCAAGGACTGAAGAGCCTTGTCTGTAGAACTCTCAGCCCCCAACAGCCTGGGGTGTTCGAGGCAAGAACTCAAACCCTGGATCTTTGTGGCAGTGGCAATACATTGCTACCAGACTTTGAGGCAAGACTATGTTTGCTCTGTTAAAAGAGATTTGCCCAACTGAAGTAGCCTTTCACAATGTCATGGTCATACAAATCTGTCTGGATGCAAAATTAACCTCTACCACCTATTTGGTTAAGTTAACTGCAGTAAAGAAACTATCCCCTGCATTTTTAATGTCTGCACAAATTTGTTGCAAGACAAATATTTAATAGCATTTTTTCAAATGGAAAAACCTGGCTTTAGCTGCATGCATGAAGTATCCTCCCTTTGCATATGGGAACTTTCACAGTTGAGACAGATCAAAGCTACAGTAGCTTTTGTTAAATTCAGCAAATTACAAAGCTTATGCCATGTTTCTTTGCAAATCCTTTTTGCACTGTGTGATGTATATGAAGAGAAAAAAATATTCTTTGTGTTGGAAATTCTGTATGAAGACACCAGATGGTGGTGTGAAAGATGTGAACAGTTTTACTTTATTAGCTTATCAACTCTTGGGCTGTCTAGAGCTTCCATTCAGTCATTATAAAGTACCATTTCACCAGGTGAAATAATAGATGAATAATATCACCATAACAGCTAGGCAAACTAGAGAGACAGTTTTCCTGGCAATTCACACTTGCCATTGCACATTTTGCTGTCCTTTTCCATTTCCTGTGCTAAGCAAACAGCCCTTCACAAGTCCCTTAGAAATGAAGGCTTACTGCTTTAATGCTAATGTTATTTAGAAATTTCAGATTGCGGGTTCGAGTGCAAGGAAATTGACCTCAGTAGAATTCATGCATCAGATCTCATTTGGTCAATTGGGCTTTCACGGTGTTCATGGGTTTAATGTTACTGTTCACAGGTTGGTGTCCCTTGAGAACTTCATGCCAAAGAGAGAAAACACCATAGTAGTATACTGTTCTCCCAGGATTTTTTAATGACATCAATTTTTGAGCTCAGGAATTTGGGACCAACAGAGTTGGGGTGCACAATGCTTTTGGATACATTTTAGGAATTACTGTAATACACCTGGTGTCCTTCAATAGTAGGGGTGGGCAAAGCTGGCCAAAATCTTGGACAATAAATGTATTCTGTGAAATATGAGGTTTCATAGAAATTCAGTATTTTTAATAGGAAAATGTCTCTTTCATAGAACTTTTCCCAATGTTTTTGATGGGAAAATTTGAAACAAATCTTCTTTTGAATTGATATTCTGAAGATGCGAATGTCAGCATTTCAAAAGGAAATGTTTTGTTTCAATTGAAAATGTCAATTATTTTTATATTTATAATTCCACTTTTTTAGAATGCATTTTTTTCATTAAAGTGTTCCCCATTTGCCTTCTGGTCCATATCAGGATAAAAAGAAATGCCAAAATGTTAGAAATTCCCACAGGACAGAAATTCTGGTTTCTATTCTTCTCTATGATTTGCTTTGCAGTTGTTTTTCTGTTTACAAAGAATGTAGGTTGTAACACATGTTCCCAGCAGTTAACTATCTGAATTTATCTATACCCATTCCTAAACCTGTGGTGTCTACTAAGCCTGATAGTACTTGCTAGAGAGAGCCCAGAGCCACCTCCCTCACAAACTTCCAGGTCTGGAGCATCCCTATCCACTGTGGGACCGGCTGATGCCATGGTAATTCCTACTAAAAAGAACTGATCTTTAATCTCCATTGTCTCGTCCTTGGCCTGGTCAGGAAACACTACAACAAGTTCAAAATAGCTGAGTTGAAAATCTGGCCTCCTGTTTAAAGGTATAAGGATGGGGCTAGAGGTCTAACTTTAAACTTCATTGTTGAAAATGCTGGTCTTGTGTCTGTTCAGCTGCAAGTCACTTGTGGCTCTTTGCCTTTTGACCAACATCATCACCACCTACTCAAAATGACTAATGACTGGACTTTGGCTTAATTTGCTTTTCCAGAACAGCTGAAAGCAGATATAAGTTCACAGACTTTGCTTCCAAGTATAGCAAATGTTTCATTTAATACCCTACCCATTCTAGAGGGATTCCTAACAATCTGCAGAGAAGGAAGAATTTATACATTAAATAGTGCAACGCAAAGCACTGCAAAATTCAGTATCCCATTTGTGGAATCATATTCATGCATGATTGTTCAGTATTTACAGAGATTTAATAATAGCTCAATAGCTGTTTGCACCTAATAAATTCAAAACAATTAATGCTGTGGCCTTAGTGTGTTTTAGCACAAGGATGTCAAACATATGGGTGCTAAATATCCAGTTTTCAGTTACTATTGGCAACTACAATCATCATTAGTTGGCAACAGAAAAAGCGGGTGGTGTAATGGCAGAGGCATTAAGCTCCTGAGCACCAGCCATGCTGATACAGTGGCTCCTGCAGCCATGGGGAGAAACCTTGTGGCCTGGATCCATGTGTGGGCTTCCTGGGATGGATAACCTACCATATGGCTCCTGACAGGGAACAGGCCCTTCCAGTTTATTTAAAATTAACACCCTGGTGTTAAAGTATAGCACAGTTTATTGTATATCTGTTCAACCCAGTGCAGATCAGTTTGGAAGTTTCATAACTGTGAAGGGTCCCAACTATAGAAGAACCAAATGAGGCCTTACTATCTGAAAAAATCCTTAATACTTTTTATTTTTTTAACAGAATTCAACTAAAGCTGTAATTTATGATACCTGACATAGCTCAGGAATGGGTTGTTGCATACATAGCATACCCTTTTTATTGGTCCGTAAACACAATTTGAATCACATTGCACTAATAACTACTGAACTTCAGAAAATGCTCTGCAGATACAAAACTGTAGTAGGTATGTTGGCTTGTGCTTGTAGTTGCTGAAACCTTAGGCACAGGAAGGGCATGATGCTTCAGCAATGAATGCCTACTCTTGTCTCTGTGAAAGTGACATTGTGGAACTCAGTACTGCTTTTACGATATTCCTTGGCCTGTTGCAATCCTTTTACATTATGTAATCAAAAGGCAGAGACTGTTAAGGGAAATCTTCAGCTGAATACAATCCCTACAGCATGCTACATTTAAAAATAATGTGCTCACCTCTGTGATTTTTTACAGTACCTCACCATACTCCATTGTAACTTAATTTTCCATAGTGTCAACCATTCTTTTGTCCATCCCCACTCTCAGTCTCATGCTTGCTGACCCATAGCTTCCTGCTGCTCCCATACAAAATTGCATTGTGAATGACAGCACTTGCAGTGTGTTTAGCTTGAGATAGTGTGACAAAAGGCTGCCAAATGGGACATGTGGTAGGCACTTATTTGTAATATTCCAAGATGGTCAAATCAAGGGCACTGCAAAGGCTGAAGATCTGTTCCTTAATGAAATACTTGCTTTGTTCATCCAAGGATTTTATTTATATATATTAGCCTGGTTGAAAGTAGGGATGAGTACATTTTTTCAGGAAATTCTTGAAGACTGCAGCAAGGTTGTCCTAGAGCCATTCATGAATTTAGGTTGAATGTGACAAATAGTTTTGGCTAGATAATTTATTTTGGTGGCAGATTCAAAAAACTGGTGCTGCTAGTATGTCAGTATTTAGAGCACTTGTCCAGCATCTGGCAAACCTTGGTATTCAATTCCTTTCTATGCCTAAAGGGATTCCTCCACTTCCCAGGAGAGTACCCTAACCACTAGTCTAAAAGATGTTCTGAAATAGAAATGTTCTTAATCTCCCCTGTTCTGCTTTGGATTAAAAAACAAACTATTGAGCAAAAGAATCCATGCAGACTGGACTTTCACCATGTGCCAGCGGTGTCCTTACACAGGGTCCCATGCTTTAGGGAACATTAAGCATATGAAGGGAGGGCAGGGTGCTACCTTAAAGACAACTAGTTGAGAAAGGCATGAGTTTTCATAGGCAGCTACCTACTTCATTAGATGCTAGGAATGGGCTGACCAAGCCAAGCACCTCTAAGCATACATGCAACATTCAGGGAGGTTAGATCACTTAAAAAATGGCCACCCAATGCAACTTAGTTCATTGAACCCCCGTGCAGACCCCATTTGCTCCCTGATTCCCTCTGTGGATTCCACCTGCCTCCCTGATCTTCCCATGCCCCACCCCTCAGCTTCCCCATCCCAATTTACCTTAGATCAGGTGGTTATTTTTAACTTGATCTACCTCCCCCTGTCCTCCCCAAATGTCTGTACATAACCCAAGTATATAAAAGGATTTATTTCTTGATTCAAATTTTAGAACAACAATAAAAGGTATCATACTTTTTATAGAACTTTTGATAACTGACTGTTAAGTGAAAGCCTAGCTTTAGAATGATTCATAGGTTACAAAACAAATTCTGTTACATTTCCATTGTGATGCAGCCAGTCCAACTAATTCTTTGTTTCCTCTATGAAAGATAGGTCTCAAGCAACCAATGCATACCTCTGTACTATGTATTTACATCACTAATATCTAAAATAATAGTGCAGATTTTCAAGCTGTAAAACCTAGATGATCAAGTTGACAATATTTAGCAACAGAAATTGTGTTTTTCCTATAACCTTAAGCCTGTTCTCCCCCATCCTTTGCCCCACACATCATTTTTCTTTTATATATAGTCTTCACTGATTTCACACAGGGTCTTGTGTCTGATAAAGGCAGCCCTCAAGACGTAAGAACAATGACTATATAGCCTAATGGTCTGAATGCTCATCTGAGAGGTAACCAAAATCTATTCTCTACCTGACTCCAGTCTGGAATTTTATAACAAGATCTCCTGCTTTGTAGGTGAGATTTTTTGACCACCAGTATATATGTAGTGAAAGTGTCCCTCAATCACTCTTTGCTGAAGTTAAAATGATGACTGAGCCAAAGAGAAAGAGTGAATGACTTTCCCACTTAGTGTTTAGGACATCCACTCAAGAGATAGGACATCTGACTTCCAGTGTTTCAGTAAATGCTTAAAGAGTCATAGAAAGATTGAGAGTACCCCTAAGTGAGATTGTCCTGTGGCTGGGTGTCTAGGGCATTCTCACAGGAGATGAGTTTGAACCCCTGCAGGTAGAATAGGGAATTGAACCTGGGTCCTCACCATCCTAGCTGAGAATCCTCAACTTGGCCATAGGGAAAAGAAAAGGTGAGCAGCCCTCTCTCTTCTCTGCTTGTCTCCTGAATCTGTCCCTTCATTTCCTCTGCTTTTCTTTTCTGAAGTTGAAAAATGTTATTCCAAGTCAAACAGACTGTCTTGTGTCTTCTTAAATGTTCTCTTTTGGGAGAAGGGTTTGGGGGGCAGGTCTCAGCAAGAAAAAACAAAAGTAGTTCAGATTTAGTTCAAATGGAATATTTTTCTTTCATTTTGTATTGGGCTGAAAAAAAAGAAAAGAAATACATAGGCAGACTTGAAAATTCTTTGAAGAAATATTTTCCAGAGAAATGTACTAGCTTTTCATAAAGGTGTTGGATGAATAGAAGACTAAAAGTTTGATCCCAAACTAATTAAAATCTATAGAATTTATCCCATAGATATCAGTGAGTTATGGATTGGACTCTCTACTATTTTCATGGCAAGCATAGCTATTTGTGCTTCAAAATTAGTTCACTGAAAGGGTCTAAATGGAAATGCTGAACTCAACAACTCAACTGCCACAGAAAGAATTATTATGTGATTTAAATTAAAATCTGAATGCTTTTTTCATTATAAAGCACCTACACCTTTTCAACCAGTCAGATCACACAGATGAGCTGGACAGTCTGTCAAGATATTTTTTGTTCTAACAGAAAATTGAATGGATTGTTCCACCATCATTACTGGAGTGTGGGCAAGTGCAAAATATTTGTTGACCTTTCATAGATATTTCATAGACATTAGGGCTGGAAGGGACCTCGGAAGATCATCGAGTCCAGCCCCCCGCCCAAAGGGCAGGAAGTCAGCTGGGGTCATAGGATCCCAGCAAGATAAGCATCCAGTTTCATCTTGAAGGTGTTCAATGAAGGTGCTTGAACCACCTCCGGTGGCAGGCTGTTCCAGACCTCAGGGGCTCGGACAGTAAAGAAATTCTTCTTTATGTCCTGCCTGAAACGATCTTGAAATAGTTTGTGACCATTTGACCTCGTCTTCCCTTGGGGTGCTCTGGTGAACAAACGTTCCCCCAGATACTGGTGGTCACCCCTGATAAACTTGTAGGTGGCCATCAGATAACCCCTGAGCCTGCGCTTTTCCAGGCTAAAGAGCCCCAGGGCTCTCAGCCTGTCATCGTAGGGTCTGCTTCCCTGACCTCTGATCATGCGCGTGGCTCTTCTCTGGACTCTCTCAAGCTTCTCCACATCCTTTTCGAATTGTGGAGCCCAAAACTGGACATAGTACTCCAGCTGCGGCCTCACTAAGGCCGAGTACAGGGGGAGAATGACGTCCTGGGATTTGCTTGAGAAGCATCTATGGATGCAAGCCAGCATTTTGGTCGCTTTACTAGCCGCCGCATCGCATTGCAGGCTCATGTTCATCTTGTGGTCAATG
Source organism: Alligator mississippiensis (assembly GCF_030867095.1). NCBI lineage: Eukaryota > Metazoa > Chordata > Crocodylia > Alligatoridae > Alligator > Alligator mississippiensis. Next base: position 216,820,109 of record NC_081824.1, on the reverse strand, counting down.
ATGACCCCCAAGTCTCTTTCTTCCATAGTGCTAGCCAACATAGCACTGCCGAGCCTATAAGGATGCTGCAGGTTTTTTTTCCCAAGGTGGAGAACCTTGCATTTATCGGCGTTGAACACCATCAGATTCTCGTCTGCCCACTTGCTGAGCCTGTCCAGGTCAGCCTGGATCACCCGCCTGTCTTCTGGTGTGGATGCTTTGCCCCAAAGTTTGGTGTCATCAGCGAACTTGGCCAGTCCGCTTCTGACTCCAGTGTCCACATCATTAATGAAGATGTTGAACAGTATGGGTCCAAGGACAGAACCTTGGGGGACCCCACTGGTCACAGGACACCATGATGAGTGACTTCCATCAATTACTACCCTCTGGGTCCGACCCCAGAGCCAATTTTCCAGCCAGTGGATCGTGGAGGACCCAAGGCGACAATTGGCCAGTTTCTCCAAGAGGCGATCATGGGACACCAGATCGAAGGCTTTTTTGAAGTCAAGATATATGACATCAATCTCTTCTCCCTCGTCCAGGTGATAGGTCACCTGGTTGTAGAAGGAAATGAGATTGGTCAAGCAAGACCTACCCGCAACAAACCTGTGCTGGCTATCCCTTAAGATGTTGACGTTGGCCAGTCAATTAAGGATGGCCTCTTTAATAAACTTTTCTAAGATCTTCCCTGGGATAGAAGTCAGGCTGATGAGCCTATAGTTAGCCAGATCCACTTTCCTCCCTTTCTTGAAGATAGGCACCACATTGGCCTTCTTCCAGTCTTCGGGCACTACACCAGAGCGCCACGAGTTTTCAAAGATCCGTGCTAGAGGCTGGGCTATGATGCTCGCCAGCTCCTTGAGTACCCTGGGGTGAAGACTGTCAGGGCCGGCTGACTTGAAGGTATCCAGCTTCTCAAGATGTTCCTTCACGAAGTCAGCATTAATGGAGGGCAGGGGATCACCCTCACCCGGACTTCCCGTCCCTGTAGCAGGCATGGGCGTCCCATGGGGCTGATGAAAGACTGATGCAAAGTACCTATTTAATAGGTTGGCTTTTTTCTGGGCGTCAGTTGTCAGTTGCCCCATCTGGTTCAGCAGGGGTCCAGTGTTGCCCCTGCTTTTCCTCCGGCTCCCCACATATCTGAAAAAGGACTTTTTATTGTCCTTGATGCTCAAAGCTAGCTGGAGTTCAGTTGCAGCCTTGGCTTTCCTGGTCTGCTCCCTACAGGACCGGACCAGTGCAGAATAATCCTCCTTGGAGGTGACTCCCATCCTCCATCCTTTGTAGGCCTTTCTTTTTAGCCTCAGGAGGTCTGCTAGGTCCCTGGAGAGCCAGGGGGGCTGCTGTGCCCTCTTGCTGCCTTTCCTCCGAGATGGAATAGACTTAGTTTGTGCATGGAGGATTGCTCCCTTGAGGAGCAAACACTCTTCTTGAACTCCCCTCTCCCTGCGGTCACGGTCCCTTAGGGCCTCACTGACAAGCCTCCTGAGCTTTTTTTTTTTTTTTTTTTTTTTTTTTTTTACAACTTCTGAGACCTTTTTCCAAATCAACAACAGTTAAACTCATTCATCTCTTCAAGCATAATGTGCTAACATTTTACACCCAGCCCTGTTTTCTCTACTAATTGTTCCACAGAAAAGAGATTTTTCTAAAAAGTTAACAAAACCAGAAGAAATGAGCAATTGTGTTTTTATTGGTATGATTCTATACTGGAAAGGTGTACCCTTCAGTCACTTTATTAAGTAGGTAGCTTTCTGAGAAGAATTGGGAGCACGAGTAATGACAGCATGAGTTAGAAAGGAAAAATGGGAATTTGATTAGAGACACTAGGACCTGCAGTTGTAGTCATTTAGGCTAGGGATAGATTGACTTTTATTAGTAAATGTTTAGGATTGTGAATCCAAAAAAGATGACAAATCCGGTAGGGAAATACATAGTTCCCGAGCGAGGGACTAACAATAGAAGGATGGGGGTGAGGAGGGGAATGCAACTAGGTTACTCACAAACCGGTTTAAGTGATCAGAAATTGGTTTAAACCTGTAACAGAACAGATGTTCAGTGCAGATAAAACAATTTGAGAATGGCTGAAACCGGTTTGAGATTAACCTGGTTGAATGTAGTATCAGACTTAACTGATTTGGGGCAAACCAGTTTATGTAGTGTCTGTCCCAGACCCCTTACTGATGTAAGCTGAACTAGACATCCCCAGCATCCTGGCATGCTCTGTGGGTTGAGCAGGGCTCTCTGCTCCACAGCAGAGCTGGCCCCTCCACTCTACTCCCTGGCTGTGGGTCCAGAGACTGCTTCTGCCCCTCCCCTCACCACTCCCTGCTAAGCAGGAATTCCCCACTCCCCTATGCCTTGTCTTGTATTAGCTAGTGGACCACATGCTGGCCACAGTCTCTGCTGAATCAACAGGCAAAATCAACAAGTAGCTGGTAATGTCCCTCTGTTGTTTTCTTAATTAGGTGATAAACACTGTTATCAATTCTCTGCTTGGTTAATCAGAGCTCCTGCCAGAGCCTGGCCACCCCACCCCACTCTCAGCTCCATGCTGTGGAAGGAAGGGAGGGCTGCTCTAGCACCCCCTGGCTTCTAGCCTGAGCCACTGTAGGCATGTGCCTGAATTTCTGGGATGTCTGTCCGGTTACAAAACTGATTTAGCCTAGCTAGGTTAGACTAATCTGCAAAGATTGAATCAATGCAGGTTCAGGCTTTTTGAATGTCTATCCCTAGCCATTGATATGGAGTCTGAGATAAGGTGATAATGAGGCACTTTGCACTATGCTAGATTCTGCTGGACTGACGAAAGTAAGATCAGGGAGATGTGGAGACAAAATGCAGCCTGAGCATAAATCTTGTTTCCAAAAACTTGATTTCTCTGTGGTACTTGAAAACTCTTAACTTCTTGCCGTGTTTCCAATATGAGGTATATATGGTCCTTTATGGACCAGATTTTTCAAGGACTCGGATCTGGACAATTTTAGAGCTCATTTAGATGTCTAAATAAGGACCACATTTTCAAAAGTTTTCATTTCTCATCATGATATATATGGCCAGATTATTAAAAGACCCTAATATGCTAAGATCTTTTGAAAACCAACTACTTATTTTGATATCTATGGAGGAGTTAAGCATTTTTGAAAACCTGGTTGCAATTGTGCATGGTGAGCTTTTTAAAAAATTGGGTTATAATGCCCATTATGACCTATGCATGTTTTTCGTTCCGCCCATATTTTTCTTTTCATCTTAAGAAACTTGCATTTTTTTCCCTTTAAACATATAATTTTTACTGTTAAAAATGTCTTCCAGCCCCAAAGTTTGGATCCACATTCACAAAGTCCTTGTCCAGATTCAGAATGGACATTTGAGTGGTTGGATCCCATTTGCAGGTGATGACATGAACAATGTGTTAGATGAAAATGAAAAAGGTGGTAATATCTGAGCTCTCTGGAGAGAGACTATTCACATTCCAAGATATAAAGCTCCCAAGGCTTGATCCTGGTCTCAGTGAAGTCAATGAGAGTCTTTCCATTGTTGTCAGCAGAACCTGAATAGGACTTCAATGTATCTCTAGACTGTAGTAATACAAAATTCTTTAATGTGCATTCTTTTAAAATTAATTGATAGAACACTAAAAGTTATTTTCTTGCCATAAGAGAATCAAGCACTTCATTCATTCATTTAAACTATTTGGCACTATGGTTTGTATAAAGGTCTGTGTTCCCCACCTAAACAATTATTTGGAGGCACTAAGAAAATAAAAAACATTATGAAGTTCTATATAATAATATATAGATAAAAAATCTGATGTTTGTAATGTCCATTGAAAAGGATGGCAATAGTATTTCTTTCCCACCATGTTTGTCCTTTTTTCAGTTGCCAGAATTGGCTATTTCCTCTGTGTTTCCAGCTGAGGCTGAGAGGATTTTCCTTTGCGTTTTTGGTTGAGTGACATCACCAGTGGTGCTATCAGAATTGTGGGAGTTATCTTACTTTGTTAACTTTTGCTGCTTGCACTGTTAGCCATGCAGCATCCGAACACAAAATATTGAGGATCATTTTTTCTTTATTTTGTTTTAAAGAGCCATCACATATGCAAAAACTGGCATGTAACTGGATTTGTCTGCTGTGTGTTTGCAATGACTACACTCCCAGATTAGTTATTTGTTTATTATTAAATATAAGCCTTTTTATTTGCTAAATGTTTGATCTGTATATAAAGTTGGGTAGCACTGTGGTTTTTAAATTCCTGTGCAGAGAATTGGGGTTTATATTTAAAAATAGTCTTGTTTGGTGCTTTCCAGATTCTCACTATTTTAAAAACAAGTTGGTTGGGATAGAACAGTTGTTCTTATAATAAAATGTAGGGTCAGACTTTGTAGGAAGGTTCTATTTGTAAGTGTTTATAAAGGGTTAATAAATTATTAAGAGTGTGTTATAGAGCCAAGCACTGTGTTTTATAGCATGGACTCTATGATAATCTAAAACAACTGACTAACCATTTATTAAGGATTCTTAATAGTTTACGGGATGAGCAACAGTGGCACAGGCAGGGCAAAAGTGGTGGCAGGACAAGCAGCAGCAATGAGCCAGGGGTTAATGCAGCCATTGCTTGTACCCTCCTCCCCCCAAGCTTCCTGCTGCTGACATGTCCCAGTGGGGCTCCAGAGTTGGGAATTTGGCAGTAGGCCTCACCTCATTTACCCTGCCCTGAATTCCTGGGCCTCTAGGAGCCCTGTGGGCCAAGTGAAACAGTTCCACGGGTTGGATCCAGCCTATGGGCCATATTTTTGCCAACCTTGGTTTGAGTCATTCTTTTGTTTCACATGGACTCAACAGTCTGTCTTCACTTTACTTCTATCCTTAGATGAATGGGATTTAGTTTTGCAGACACAAGGGATAATACTCAGAGAGGATATTACATACCACATCAGAAAATATCATCTCTAATTTCATTAGTTAGTTGTAGCCATCAAGAAAGGCTCAACTCTGATCTTAGCTGGATCTGAGCTTCCTCTCACACTTTGAACAACATAGCATTCCCTTAGGTTAAGAGCATGCTAATGCTATGGATATCATGTGCATTACACTGTTTGGGTACCTTTATGAATATAGACTTTTTGGGAACATTACAAGACAAAAACAACTTGTCCAATCAGTTCACTGATGTGTGGCATTTCCATGTATGTTTTCACTGTTTGGGGAAAGAGAATTAATAGAAGGAGACAAAAATAACTGCCTCTGGATAGTCGTCTGCATCCTGGCTGGCTCTGGACTCAGAAATCCAACATCTGCTGAGCTGATTTCTGGTGCAGCTCATATACTCACTGTAATTATTTGTGTTTGGCCACCAAGTGGGGAACTTTTGCTGACTCCCTCAGATGGTAATTATCTCCAATCTCCATGTTTTAAAGTCTTAACTAATGATCCCTAAGAAGAACTTCTCCCCAACCTCATTAACTAATTAAACAATTCAAAATAAAGAGTTATTCATGCTGCAAAATATTGCTGAGATGGCCTTTAGAGTGAGCATTAGCATTTCCACAGAATCCATAACCATTAGAAAACAGAACACAATGGCTCAGACAGTCCTGGATGTACAGTTTTGATATGCTCTGCTATTACTTGTTAACAGGTTTCATCTGAACACCTCTGCCCACTGAATGGGCATTTCCCTACAGGACTTCATACACTGAAGTTCTGTCTATTGTTCATTAGTGTCTTCAGCAATGCAGCAGAAGTACCATTGTAATCTTAGCGTTCTGCTATTACTTTTCTTTCCAAATAAATTAACAGACATGAGCTACTGCAGGTTTTGAATGGGAATTTTATCTCCTTACATCAAAGACAGGCCCCAAAATGTATAGCATAAAAAGGCAGATACCCAGTTGGTGATCCTTTGCAATTTCAACAGAATAATTTAGATAATTATAGAGGACAATAACTGGTTTTGGTATAATTATGCCAGTTTACATGAGTTGAAGACCTGAGCAAACATTAATAAGCATAAACTACAGAAGAACTTTAGCTCTGTTAATTAAAAATAGAAGAGCCACAATTACCATAGAAGTTATGTCAACTATTGTGAATGTATCAAGTAGGTGTTGCTAAATTTTAGAGAAGCGGATATATAACAGGTGCTCAGTTCTTCAGGGCCTTATCCAAAACTCATTAAAATCAATGGGAAATCTTCCATTTACTTTAGTGGGTTTTATACCATATCCTTTGAGAATAAAAGTGCAGCATCCCTGCAGTCTGACAGTGCATCCTAATTACTAGGGCACCCCAATGTAAATTTTATTCACTGGACACATCTGTAGTCCTTATATCTCTTTATTTTCATCACTGTCAACTGTCTGTAAATTGCTTTGCCCCATCACAACGCATTAGGGGTTTGTTGTCTGCATTGTGAGCCAAGAATCCATTACTGCTTTTCTCAATATGCCGTCATTACTAATTAGACACCACCCAACCTGGCAAATTATGTTGACTTTAGCCAGGTGATTCACTGGTTCATCCAGAATTCTTCAGAAGAGGTTGTTGCTGTATCTCAGATACATTGTCTAAATTGTTTACTGAAAATGAGAACACCGAGTACTTTCTTGTGAAACATCCTACAAGGATGTCTTTCCTGACACATTAATAACTGAGCTGGAATGGAAATACCATGCATTTCTGCCTCCGAGATCATCATTGGCAACCATCGGTCTCAGGAGACCGTGGAGATTGCACCTTTGGTGGGTTACCTGGTACCATTACAACTTCTTGAGTGGCTGAGGAGTCCAATGCATGGCAAGCAGACCCCCCAGCAAGTTGCACATACAAACTCAGAACTTGAGCTTGAACTGGCATGCCTCTGATGTCTCTTCTCTAGCTCTTCATTGACCCTCCCCGTCTTGAAATGACATAGGCCATGATTCACAGCAGCTTTCCACTCTCGGCAGTCCAAAGCAATTGATTCCCAGGGTTGGCCATTGATACACAGCTCACAAAGGTTTTTCTTGCAGAGATCAACAAAATGGAGTTTGGGCCATTCAAGTTGATGTTTGTCAGTGGCCAGCTCACTGTAGAGTATGTCCTTGGGGATTTGGCCATCACTCCTACTACTGGGTATCTTGGCTTGTTGCAGAACAGGCAAAGGGCTCGAATCCACCCAAACCCCTCTAGCACGGGCTGGGTAAACCCCAACCTGAGCCCTTTCCCTTCCCGTCTCCACTCCCTCCCATCCTGCAGGCAGCACTTGGAGCAGGGCTAGGTTGAATCAGTCCAGCCACCTGAGTAGACAGAAGTTAATGAAGGTACTCCACTTTAGAGTGCCATCTTTTGAACGCTCATATAATGAGAGTTAATTTGTCTCATGATCAGAGCACTCTACAGCCATGCTCTTCTGCTAGGGCATGGCTGTAGAGCACTTCCAAGGGGCCAGTCACGCGACAAATGTAATTTGTCTGTGGCCTCAGGCTAAATTATCAAACATGGTTAGATTTGATGCTAGCCACATCACACCATGTTGGCCATTGGCTATAGAAAGTAGTATTCCATAAGTATGCTAGCCCAGTGTGCTGTCAGACTTAGGTGGACTTTATATTTGACTGGTGTCTCCCCTTAGTGTTGTAAAGAATGAATTGTGCCCACTAACTTCTGTAGTAGTCATACAATATCAGGTCCTTCAATTACTCTTCTTCAAGCCAGGTAAAACTCTCTGTGGGAATGCCCTATCTTATGGAAAGAGTAAGTAGAAATTTTCTCCCTTATGAAATCAGTGCTCCTAGGAGAGAAAGGTTGCACATTTAAGCACCACTGCAGTCTTTATTTTCTTAAAAAGGACCAAGGTGGCAGTCGTAAGAGAATATACGAATATGAAAGGTGAGCAAAGTGCAAAATATTGCTAGTGCCAACCAAAGCCATAGATATTTTTGTTAAATATTAATACTATGCATGTCCAAAGAGTTTGACAAGCAGATGTTAAGCTGGTCTTTGTGGTAATTTAATTGAGCAGGAACATTTCCTGTCATTTTTATCAAGGTCTGGCTTTATGTGACATTTTACATTAAAAATATAAAGCAGGGGGTGGGGAGGTGGGAAGAATTAATTGGTTTCCATTCATGACTATCTATTAATATTTCCTCTCAAAAGATTCAAAGTTTCTCTTGAGTATTTTTTTGGAGGCAAAAAAAATACTACTCAGATAAAAAATACTACTATTTTTTATAGATCTGAGTTAACCTGGATCCATGCAAATTGTTCAAAAGACATCAATCTGGAGATTAGCCCAACCTTGCTAATGCAATTATTTATTTCCTGTTTGATGATGATCATAATAATAATACATCAAAGTCTAAATTGTTTTTATCTCATAGAGTAAAACTCTAAGGAGTTCTGAAAATATTTTTGTATGAACACCCGTCCTTCTGACAAAAAAACCCCCAAAACAAACCACTCTGTTGACACTTAAATCTTCACAGGATTTTCCTGTAGAATCAAAATTAATTGATTACTTTTTACAGCCTCAATGGCTGCAAAATGAAATCTCTTAATATGATTTAGCGGAGTCAAACATTTGGTTACATACAAATCTCAGGGCAAACAAACCCCTCAGCAACTGAACTGGCTGTAGGTCAGGTGCAACATAATGGGTCTATTCATGAGAATATCATCGAGGGCCCCTTCCTCACCAATATGACATTATTTACATGGAAAAAGTGTGGTCACATTTACCATGTAAGTAAGTGTGTGCTGTTTTAAATTTATGAAACTGCTTTTCCCACACTTAAGTGGTTTCGTCTCTGTTACATTCCCCAGGGAGGACATCTCTCCACAAGGGGCCGTCAGTGTGGTAAAGGGGACATTTCTAGCTACACCTCCCCCCCCCCCAAAAAAAAATTCTAGCAATAAATCAAAATAGAGTAAAAATGAGATGACATGAAAAATCACCAGATCAGTTTGTGGGTTGACCTGCCTGCTTATAATAGTGAAATTTGCCCACCAAATATGGGAACTTCTGTAGGTGCTTAGTGAAATATAGTGCATCTGATTAAAATCTGGCATGTGCTTAGGCCCCAGCACATTTCTTGCACACTTCAGTCTCCCACTTTGCTCACTTTCCAGGAATACATGATCAAGCCCAGGTATTCTGTGTGAACTCCTCTGTGTTTTACTCAGTAAACTATATGTCAGGGTAAAGTCTTAGAATGGATTCAGATAGACAAAGACAAAAAGTAATTTGCAATACTCCAGAGAGGGCACCAGAGTTTACCAGCTGCCCATTTTAACCCAGTGGGAAATTGGGGTGCTCATGGGTGATCTCCATTGCATTTCTTGGCAAATGAAAATTCAGCAGTACCCAATTTGGCCGTTGGATACACCCAGGAAAGTCTGACACACATCAGTGGAAGTTGAATGGGCATGTCAGAAGATGTAATTAAGCCTATAGTTTTTGATTCAGTGAGGCACTAAAAAGCATGTGGTTTACTAACTTGTATTGAAATCAAGCATGAGCTTAGATGTGCTGCTCTTTTGGTGCCATTAGGCGAGATCCAGCTCTCACTGAGACTGATAGAAAGAGTTTCAGTTGTTAGTGGGGCTTGGGTCTGATCCATAGAGAGAAGCAAGGATAACAGTTGCCAGGCTATGTAGAAGCTGAGTAATCAGTCAGAGAAAAGATAACTAAGGGGGGGGGGAATTTCCTGCTGTCACCTCCTACAAATAAATAATTGGTTTTATTTGGTGCCTGTAGGCAAGCGTAGAGGATGCACATTGAATGAACTATAGTTCAAGTGCCCCCACCACCATTTTGAAGCACAGGGATGCTGATACATGAGACGCTGTGGCACTCTCAGAGCAGCTCTAATTAAAGTGCCATCCCTCCCTCCTCAGTTCCAGAGCATGAGTAAAAGTGCTGATTAAGTTAAAGCATAAAGCTTCAAATAAAACAAACAAATCTCTCCCTTTCCTTCATTTTTTACATTGGTTTCCAAGGATTGTATGCATGTGTGTGTGCGCGCGCGCATGCACACATGCATGCATAGACACATTTTTTCTCTATTAAATATTAATGCCCTTTTATAAGTAGGGAAAATGGGGGAAATTCAATTTGGCAGGTTTCTTCTGTGCCACTATTTACTGCTGATGTGGGAATGCAGCAAATGTTGATTGCCAGTACCTTATTAAATAAGGTCTGTACCAAATCCAGATGTTGTACAGAAGACCTGGTATGCTGCAAGCACAGGCACAAAAATATGGCGTTTTCCATATTTCCTGTGGAATAAATTCATGGTCCCATTTTATTGAGGTGCATGTGTTCAGAAAAAGAGAAAAGGCTGGTTTCCTCTTGGAATGTTATACCCAAAGCTCAGTTTCTTTCTCATGATCTGAATGTGAACGCTGCAAAGTTTTCAGTGCATCTTTCTACTTGATTAGTTCAAGATCAATATGTCTGGTTGCCAGGATGTGACTGGGAGGGTTATTTATCAATGTCTGCAGCAGGCCCGAGGCCCAATCAAACTATTTTTTTGGGGGTGGGGGGAAGCTATTGGGGGTTATTTGCAAGGTTGTTATTGTCCGCTTACCTACTTTTCACTCATTTGACGACAAGGCAACAAAGTGCTGAATGGTATGATTGACAAACATGAAAATAATAACTAAACACTGTGTAAATACTCAGGGCTCTGTTAAGTAGCAATTGACAGAATTATTCTAAAACTCTGCAAGCCAAGTTTGAGTTCTACCCCAAGCCTGGAACCCTGCCAGCTTCTCACATACTTATTTAAGACCAATTGGCCATACTGATGGCAGCAGCTACAGAAAACACTCTCAAACAAATGGGCTGCTATACAATGGGAACGTTCTGTATGAAGCAGGAGTCTGCACATTGCTAAGTTTGAGTTTGCAGAGCTAAAGGATGAAAGATGAATAATGAAATCTCTGATTCCTTAATATAAGTAAGTGAGACCCACAAAAAAGTGAGAGTCTTTGCAGAAGTGTGCATGACTGCTGTTTATTACAAACACTGACAGCCTGTTTGTGTCTGAAGATTCATCTAGCATTTTAGATCAGAGATATTGAAATTAGTCAACCTTTTGCCTTCAGTCATTCTCCCCAGGATCTTAGCTTTATATTTGTATGGCTGCCCTGATTCAGTATCTCAGATTCTGTGATACAGTGATTTTGAATGGGCTCTGATTAAAAACAAAATAAATATTATGCTACTACTGGATTTTGTTTCTAGCTTTAGACACTAGAACTGAAAGGTAATGGCTTGATAGCACTGAAAACAAAATCTTTTCTTCATCTTCAGAGCAGCTAACAGCATGGATGTTAGCAGTTAGAGCTTAGCTTTTTTATTGAATATATATATATTTTTAATCACAATGGAAATTGCCCAAAGAAACGACCTTGTTTGGGTTGGATGGAAAATTATCAGTTCTGGAACAAAACACCAAACATTTTTAAGATTTTTTTTCTTGCCAAAAATGGAAATATTTTAATTTTCATTGAAATGTTCTGCAGGAACAAAGCATATGTCTTGGCCAACTCCACTAGTAGCTTCCCACACTTCACTGCACCTGGCCATCCACTAAGTGAGAAGATAATTCAGGCCCCATGCCTTTTCAGTTTTTTCTGCTGTGGCTTCCAAGAAGGAGCCCAATTAATACCAATTGTGGTAGTGTTATTTTCATGATATGGATACCTGGGAAACATCTGGTACACTTCAGTGTTACGAGGTTTATTCTTCCTTCACAATGGGCACACTGCATCCATTAACTTTAATGAGAGTTTCATGCATGAGGGGGGCATATAGCTCATGCTTGTGAAGCTCCAGATTTTTACTGTTTTGTATTATAAGATATGATGGATTAATGTGTGTCTGTGTATGCCTATGTCAGTCTGAAACATCCATTCTGTTTTGTGAATGCGAATTTGAATGTAAACTATAATGTCCCCTTTCATTTTTGTACTGTAGCCTCCATGTTGAGTTGGGACAGATTGGAAACATTAAGACAAATCCTGACACACAGCAAAACAGATATCAATGAAAAACCTATCGAGAGTCCTTAGTTTTTGAAGTCTTCAGTACAAATGGGTATATCCTAGTTGGTTGTCAGCAGGCCAAAAGAAGTACACTTCTCTGGCCTGTGGGAGAGGAGGGAGAGTTGACAGGGGCCTTGAAGCTCCTCAAGTGGCTACATAACAAACTTTGCAAAGGAACTTCTAAACCACATCCACTTTTACTCATAGACAAGGCACAGGAATGATCTAGGGAAAAATAACAAACACAGACAAAACTTCCTGTGTCCTCACCAGAACTCTATTTAATAGCAGTCTTCTTGGCTACTGTCTTATTTCAACAGACATTCACCAGCTGACAAGAGGAAGATTAAGCAGAAGGAATAGGCTTTTGGACGGTCCTGAGTGTATGAAATGACACTAACCAGGAGCACAGTGGCTTGAAGTTGTGAGGACACAGGGATTTTTGCCTGCATATGTTTTTTTTTCCTTAGATAATTAATTCCTGAGCTTTGTTTATGAGCAAAGTGGATGTGGTTTAGCAGGTCCTTTGAAGAGTTTGTGCATTCTTTTATTTTAACTGTTACGAAGTCCCTGAAAAGTAAACCTGAACATCAACAAGGGAAGAGCTCTAAGGAAGGCTAAGCTATCAGGAAGTCTTGAGGTAGGTCAGTTTGGCCTTGGAATCTAGACTATGGGGCCCCAAACCCCAGAAAGGAATACAAGATAGGTTGTCTGTGTCTTACAAGCATACCAGCGTAGAGTATCTACACATTCCTCAGTCCTAGGTGATTTAAAATCATGTGAGAACCAGAATTTGGGTCTAATACAGAAGCATTGTGTCTGACCCCAAAAGGTAGCTGATATTGAGCTTTAATGCAAGCCCTTAAGTGATTCTGGTGCTTTCAACGTTATAATCAGAGACAGTAGTCCACATTATGGTTTTTATATTTTAGTATAACCCATAGCTGTGGCACTGTGGGGTGTGTTGAGATCCTTTCAAGGATGCCATGTAATATTAGCACTGTTATTTGTGCAAACATGATTCACAAGATAAACCTGGAGATTCCCAATAGGAATCCCTAGCATTAAAAACATTTTGAGCTGTTGCAGGCTTTCTGAATTCTTTGCAACAGAAGAATTATTTTATTAATTTTTTCTGTGTTAAAAAAATGAGTGAAAAAGCAATGGTTGGAATTTTCCAAGGGGTGCCTATAGTCTAAAAAAGTTGAGAACCACTGACATATAGACTCCAGCTGGGAGAGGTCACAAAGAAAATCCCTGCACTGAAGAGCTTACAGATAGGAGGGGCTAGAACCACACATTCCTTCCCTCCACTAGTCTTGCTAGCTCCTTGGTCAGTTATGCATTTTTCATTATGCAGAAATGACCATGGCAACCATGAAACTTGTTTCTTATCTGCTGAGGACTCAGGCCATGAGCACATGAACCAAGGCGCAAGACTGGAGGCAGAAACCCAGAACAAAATATGCCATAACAGCTGTATCCAATGCAGAGGCATTGGAAACCCTGAGAAAACTGCCCCAGTTCATCCACAGATAAGTTTTGGGTTGGAACTAGCTCGCTCCTAGTGGCTGAACCATGTGTTTCTAGCAATTTTGGATCAGGACAGTTTGGCTTCCCAGGGGTTAAGCTGTCATGTGTCTAGGGCCTCAGTCTCATTTGTTACAACATATGTAGGCTTCTTTTCACATACCAATGTAAATCAGGAATAACTCCATTAAGGTCAGAGGAGCTCCACCTGTACATTATCCATGGGGAGGATAGAAGACTGCAGTTCTGGGTGGAGCTCTCTCCGTCAATTGTCAGCCACAGCAATAGCAAGAAAAGAAAAAATCACATTTTTCTTCCACCCTCAAATACTACTATGTAATACCCTCCAACCAATACTACAAGATCATCAGAAGCCCTAGGAGCAATAAATCCCTTAAATCTTTATGATTTGTTGAATGTGCGTGACTATCATTAACCTTAATGAGAAATCTCTCTCTGCACAGAGGACTAGAAATTCATTTTTAAAGGTATAGTCTCTTAAGGCTGGATTTTCAAAAGATCTTTTCTCTCATTTAGTCTCCTAAATAAGAGTCAGACTTTCCAGAGAGATTTCTTCAGCCTCTCCTGATGTGGTAGTCATGGTCAAAATTTCAAACTTACTTAGTGGTCATTGCACTAAGATCTTCTCTTGTCAGAACATATGACTGAAGCCAAAGGAAAAAAAATGGTAATCTATTTAACAGCAAGACTCTTAGTTAGACAAAGACATCATTGGGGATTAGATTAGAAATTATTTAAACAAATTTCTTTTTATACTTAAATAAATGCAAGCTGTGCTGCACTGAAAAGTATGTTTATGAACCTTTATTGATTTAACAAAACCTATTTGATGAAAAATATAAAAATTAAACCTTTTCATTCTGTTTCATCTCACAATGTATTCACTATTCAAAATGTATTGAGAAACTGAAACTTTCCACAAAGGAAAAAAGTTGTTTCAATCAAAATTTTTCACAGATGTAACACTGAAATTTTTTGGATGCGCTCTCTTGTGTACTCTAAACAATGGATTCTTAAAGACAAAGATGCCAGACTTAGCCCCTAGATCAAGTACTGCCGATCCAAGTTACTAAAAAACCCTGAGTCTGGCTGCAACAAAACAGGGGACTGGCATAAAACTCCTGAAATCTTTTTTTTTTTTTTTTTAAATTGGATTCTTTTTATTCGTCTTTTGGTTTCTGGCTTCATCTTTTATAGATTTTTTTCATACAGCCCTTAGGGCTAGAAACATACTTTCTTAATAAAGGGTGAAATTCTTGTGCAATCTCCTCATTTAAGCAGGTGGAGGTTTAAGAAAAACTCCTAGTACCTCATGACTCCTCATAAAATACTGGAAGTTCCTAGCACTGTGGATACAGGATCTTTGAATTCCCATACAGGGAATTTTCTGCCTGCCATGACTAATATCAGTGTCCAGAGCTGTCCTTTCATTAAATGAAACAGATTATCACTATTTGCATAAAAATCAACAAATACTTTCTGCAGAAGACTGTCTCCTAACACCATGGAAAGGTAAATCCCCAGCTCTACAGCTGAGTAAATATATTCACTGAGGTAAATTCATTGAGGTAAAACTAGCACCAGAGCTTGTCTTTTGTCATGCATGAATACAGAGCCAATTTGCTGTGGCCACTTTCTGCCCAATTCATTATGGAGGATGGTTCCAATGCAAGGGTAACATTGCTCTGGCACAGCTCTAGCAGGGGTCTCAGGTTGCAAACTAACTGTGCTGCCAGCCTAGCAGAGAGAGGGATCTGGTTGAGATGCCTGGATGCAAATCTGATCATGGGCTGGATTTAACAGATTTAAGTACCTGCGGTCATGAAAGACAGGTGTAAATTACAACAAAAGTATCTTTGCAGGGCTGCTGTAAATGTGTGTCACTGCAGTTTGTTCTAGATGTGGATATAGCCTTCATTTTTTCTGTAATGTTCAGATAGGCAAAAAAGTCTTCACTGTTTGAAACATCAAGTTGTACCATTTTTGTAGGTCTGAATAGTTGATAAGAAGCAAAACAGCAGTAAAACACTTCAGTGACTATTTTGCCTAATTCTATTCACAAGAGTTAGACAGAAACATCCCTATGGGTTTTTTTAAGACAGTTACACTAACAGTCAACACTGGATTTTTTTTTTTTCCACAGCAACTGTTGATTCTTCCTCTTCTGATGTTGATAAAGAGTGGCTTTGCTGGCAACTTGTGGCTGGCACAGCTACAAAGCTGATTTTAGGAACCTGAGCAATTTATTTAGATTCCCTAAACCTTTTGGCTTGATGGTATCTTGGGTATTTTTAAACTGGAAACCAGGCAAACATAGAGGCATAAATACAACAGCTTGCTAGTGCTTTGTTCTTCAGATTTACAAATATTTCTGAATGGGCAAATTGAACCAAATGAAGCCAAAATAGATGGTTCAGGGGCATAACTTTTCCTTTTTCATAAAAGCCCATAGGAGATGGCCAAGTAGGAAAAGTAACACTTCACATGGTTGTGCATGGTGGTGGAAGGGGCTAGTAGGCTGTGGTATATTGTGGCCTTGAAGATATAAATGCTCATCCTAGATCTGTGGACATCCCAGCTCTGTGGACATGGAGACATGTTAGTTTTCTGCATGAATTCCCCACATCTTTTCTCACACAGACAGAAATTAGTTCTGCCACAACCTCTGCTTTTGCTTCATCCACTTTTACTCCAAAGCCAATGAGTTGGATGTTTTGCCACACATTGTTTGAAAATGTGGAAGATTCCTGTATATCCACTTTCCTCTGTAGCTTTTCCATTAATTTGTTTCCCCTCTTCAGATCTTATGGCATGCAGGCAAAAATGTGTAAAAAGCTTAGGTGTTGTTGACATACAATGAGTTAATTAGCTAACCATTTTCAGCCTTGGGGTCTATTTGCCCTTCCTAGTGCACTAAAGCACAGAGGCAAAAAAGTGAAAAATACAGCTTTTATAGCTCTTTCCTCCTTGAGAGGTTCACACAGCTCTTAATGTGCAGCAATATCTGATTTACCCTGGCCTTTATGACTGAGCCTTGTAGAGTGTAGGAGTGAAACCTATATATTATTTCTAGAGAAATGTAAAGGGTTCTACAAAAAATTAATAGTTATATAGAGCTTAGTAAAGAATGATCCTTCCTTTTAATATAGCCATTCTGCTGAATTCTATAATAGAGATGACAATCATCTGGTTGAAAAACGCATGTAGATTTTATGGATAAGCCCTATACATATAAGCAAAAAGCACAAAACACAGATGCTCCACACTCATGGCCCCATTCAACTTTTGCTGGTCCCACTGGATGAAGCTAGGATATTAGTTACTCAGCCTAGTATAACGGGCGATTGAAGAAGTTAGCTGAGTAGAATAGTCTCTTTCTGTTATTCTGTTGGAATAGAAGGATATGGACAAACAATCCAATTTCCCTGAGTTAAGAGGGGGCAGGGATCAACCATGGAATAGCTGCATACCCACCATTATCCCACAGTAAGCGAAAGTTAAACTTTTATTGCTTGCCCCTGAATGAAGGCGGGCTAATTTGTCCCACTTTAGCTTTCACTTAATCTAGGGTGACTGCAGACACATGGACAGTTACTACAGGTCTGCTGTTCCACAGTATACCCATGTCCTCTGTTAACTTCTTTCAATTTGTCGAACCCAAGGACAGATCTGGAGGATGAGTGCTGGCAGTTAGCCTTGAAAGCAGATGAAAAAAAAAAAAAAAAAAAAGAGTCTGTGATATAGTCACTATGCACAAAGAACAGAACAGAATGGCTCTATGACTTCTATTTATTCACACTTAGCTTTGAACACTGCAGTCACTCTCCCATCTTCCATAATACTTCACACATCATGAAGTGCTAGTTCACTTTTCCCTTTCTTTTTGGTGCTATTGACCTCTCTACCATGCTGTGTGGAAGTGATACAAATACTGAGCTAGATCTTACTTTTTTTGCCAAGGGAAAGTTTGAGGCTGGGGCTGTTTCTTGTAGGCTTCTGATTTCCATGTGGGTTCTGAAAACTACCCTAAGCATTCTCTACTTCAATGAGGGCCAACCTTTTTGGCAGGTATGCTGCAGATTAACCCTGCACCCTCCTCAAGCATTATTCCAATCCCCTTCCCCTTTCTGATCTACTGCCCTGCTTTGCACTCCTTGCCCTATCTGTTGTTGTGCTGCCTGTCTCCTTCTTGATCTGCTGCATGGTACACATAAAGACTATCCACACCACTTGTACTTGTGCCACAAGCCAGCCAACCCTGCTCTACTTATTCTGGTCACCTGAATTTTGATTGGTGATGGGAGGCATCAGGACATAGTGCAGCTCCTCCCAGCCTGAACTGCTTTTTCTCAGGCTTGGTTTCTTTTTGGTGAGTGCATGTTGCCTGTGCTACTCAGCACAGCTGGATGTGATTTCTCATCTCTTTCCTTACACCTGGCACTGATGGCTGTGAAGGGTAGGATAAAAAAACACTCAGCCTTGGCCTACCTCTGTTCTCATTCAAGCCATTGACTTCAATAGGGGGAGAGTTAAAGCAATGTTTAGTGCTTTGGTAGAGTCTAATCCCAAATCTTTCCCAACTTCTGAGCATAGAATGGGACATTGAGTATTTTTAACAAGAGAATTGTCTGTGAAGCTTAGATCTGAAGCCAAATGCTCCTGAAAATTGTATTGTTTGTAGGCTCCTGATCTTCAGGCAGGTTGTAGAAACCACCCTAAGCACTTTGTATTTCAGTGAGGGTCTTGTGAGATCTAGGGTTTAGAGTCACCCATCTCTGTTTCAAATGGAGATAATTTTCTCTAGAGAACTTCAACTGCTGGAAATTTGATAGATAAAAAATATTTTGAGGGGTGCCAAAAAGCCATTAAACAGGCTGACTTAAACTCAACATCTTTTGATGTACACTGTTGTCTCTAACAGTCATAACCTGCATCAGCCAGTACTGGGCTGGGCAGGACTGGGAATAGATCATTTTATTTATTCTGGGTGTTGCCTTCTTCGAAATAGTACCTTTTGGGCTATTGATAAGGACACATTATCATTTTGCCTCAGTAACCACTGGATGTAGCTGTTGCTTCACATAAATACAGCTAGCAATGCATCTTTCTGGCTATTAACAGATAGTCACAGAGATTTGGCAAGAGTCAGCTTTAGGGGCACTTCCTACCTTAAGTCTAATTCTTCCTATTTTCTTTCTTCCATCTTTTCTTTACTGTTCTCTTTCTCAAAATCTGAGCAAGGGATAATATTTAGTAGTAGGGTTTTTTGTTTCTCCCTCAGTGCACTCTTGTTAGCCAAGTAGAGAATTGTGCACCTGGAATTTAACACTGATTGCTGCAGCTCATAGCCATGCCTTCAGTAATCCCAGTTTTGAAGAAAAAACTCCTTTTCCATGTGTTAAAAAAACCAACCCCCCCAAAAAAAAACAAAAAAACCCCAACAAAAAACAAACAATTCTAGAGAGTGATCAATAGCTTGTAAATGCAGCCAATCAGATAACTTTTTTGAAATCCAGAAAGGAAAATATAAACTGACTAAGCCTTTTATTTGGTGAAAAGTAGGTCAAGCCAGGTTGGATGTTTTACAGTCTTTATTTAACTTCATTTTTCACTGAATAATATCTGTGTATTCCAGGCTTTCACATTCCCACATCCCAAATGGCCAGGACATTGTGACCCCATATATTGCTTATATTTTAAAAATTATATAGATGACAAAAATCTACAGGAATAGAATACAGAGTTTTAATTAGTGAGAAAAAATAAAACCACATAGAACCACATTTTCATAGAAAAGCAAAACTGTAGATTAAAAGTAGAACATGAAGTTAATCAATGTTCAGAAAACATCAGATAAAATTACCAGTTTATACCTCTATGCCATATATTATTATTTCTGTTGTGGCAATACATAGTCATCCAGTCATGGATGGACCAGAACCCTGTTGTGGTAGATTCTGTGCAAACACACACTGATGATGTTTTATAAATATTTTGTATGTATTACACTTTGTCTTGGCAGGAAAAGAAATGGGATGCAATTGTTAGAGAGAATTGTACATATTTCCGATGTGTATATGGCATCATCATCCTATATATAATATATTCAACTTACAATCATTTGGGGGAATGACCAGAAATGATTGATTTCCACAGATCCATAGAAAGGGAATCACATGCTTGAAGGCCTCCAGCATAATTATTTTTGGCGTTTATCTTTTTCCCTTTACTTCCTATATATAGGCTAAGAATTAGAAGGAGTGACGGAGCTCACTGTCTTTGTGAAATGTTCTTTCAGGAAAGAACTAACAAACCCACCAGCATATTTTTTTGTACTGTGTAACTCTTGGTAAGGATTGTCTTGCTCCAGCTTCTGAGTGGTGGGCTCTGGTATCACCATCCAACTTGACTGAACTGTCTACACTGTGTCTGTGATGGGCCCGGGCAGCAAATCCTGACCACTCACTCCCACTCAGAGATGCCACAAGCCCACAAGTTAATCAATGTAGCTAGTTTATTGTGGTCTTGAGTATGTGCCAAAGAGCATGACTGTGATAGAGAACCTTAGAGTAATGCTAGGCACATGTTCAGGGCTATGCTAAATCAGCTGACTGCCTAGTTTCTAGGCTTTGGCCTGTACTGAGCAATAGTAAATGGATAGGGTATTCTTCTCAGTGGGTGTGTCTACACATGCATTAGATCCAGGAGCAGTTTACTCATGAATAAACTACTCATTACTAAATGCTCCCAGGCAGGTGTCCACACATATAGGGAAGCAGGAACAGATTTGCTGCTGATGGCAGCAAACTGCTTCCTGGGGCTCTGCAATGGGCCTCTGCTGCTACCAGGGGGAGCTCTAGGCAGGGGCTGGCAGGGAGCACTGGGCCATTGATACTTGCCCCCGAGGGCGGGGGCTGCCTGCAGCAGGGAGCTCCCAGCCCTGGGTCCCTGATTGGGGCAGGGGACTTGGAAACAGCTTCAGGGGAGGGGTAGGTACCATGCCCCTGCCCCGATCCACTGGCAGAGCAGCTAACAGTGAGCCCCTAGCTGGGTGGGGACCATGGAGCTGGTGCTAGGAGATAAGGATCTCCTAGCCCCCTGCTCTCTGATTGCCATAAGGATCTAATGCAGATCCTTATTTCCCAGTCCCTGCTCCACCATCATGGTCTCGGAGTGGGGGGCTTGGAGCTCCCTGATGCTGAGGCAGGGGGACATAGTCCCCACCTGGGCTCTGGTGGCAGAACCCACCCTGGCAGCAGACAGCTCCCAGGAGCAATTTCTCGCCCTCTGGTGGTCTGCTGACCAGGAGCAGATTTGCTGCAGGCAGGTGTCTACATGAGCGCTACTGTGCAGTTAATAATTGCAAGTAAATTTGCTACTTGCTTTTGCAGGTAGCAAATTTACTTATGTTTAGCAAGGTTTACTGTGCAGTAAGCATGTGCATGTGTAGATGCATATGCTTGTTCTGCAGTAAACTACCCTACTTCGCAGTAAACTACCCTACTTCGCAGTAAAGTGTCTCTTGTATACTTCAAACATACATAGTGCTTCTGGAGTCACTATGGAAGCAGTATAAATGTGTCCAAATGGGCCTAGGACTTTGCATCTTACTGAACAATTGAGGCCCAAATGTGCCCCATGGTAAGGTTCTTGTTAAAGAAAGTCAAAGTTTTCGTAATCAAACGTAAAGAGATTTTGCAACACAGTTTAAACAGAAATCTGCATTTCAACATTTTGCAAAGCAACATTAGTATAAAAAGGTATACTATATTTGTGGAACAGCATTTTCTTATTTGGGAATGTCTCTAGTTCTTTTTGGGAATGTCTCTGTTCTGCTTAGCCAAATCATAACTCTAGTACCTCAGAGTACTCTAGAGAAAAAGCACAGAAATATGGTGTCTTTC
Organism: Alligator mississippiensis; assembly: GCF_030867095.1. Classification (NCBI taxonomy): domain Eukaryota; kingdom Metazoa; phylum Chordata; order Crocodylia; family Alligatoridae; genus Alligator; species Alligator mississippiensis. The sequence goes on along the minus strand of NC_081824.1, from coordinate 216,798,639 downwards.
CACCATTGCATGTGTTGTGTACTCACTGAGGGGTAGGGATGCGTGGAAGAAAGATCATTTGCGGTTATTGCTGTTTAGTACTTTAGACGGACCAATTTGCCTGTCTGTTTCTATTGCATTATGAAAACAAAAGAAAGCCCTGATATTACAAGGTAATCAGTGTGAGCAGAGCCCTGTGCCTCCACAGTGGACCCAGTGGTGCTAAAATCCATTAGGTATTTCCAGCTGGTGCAGCGTTTGAGCCAAAAGCAGTCCTGGGACTGTAGAAGCCAAAGTCCTACAACTGGATACTCTCACGGCAGCAAGAAGAAACAAAGGGAAACCACCCAACAAACAAATAAAAGAAGAAACAAAAACAAAGTGGTTCTCCAGGCTGCGCCCTTTTAATACAGCCCTATTTTATATGACAGTTAGCAGGAACAGGAGATGAATCTTGCTCTTTCTTTCCCTCCCCTTCACCACAGCGCATTTTAAATCAAACTGTCCTCTGTAGCTCTGCGGCAAACCTGCACATTTCTGGTTTTGCTCTTTCAGAGGATAATTTCTCCTGTTTAATGAGATCTGAGAATGAAGTCAGGCATGAGTTGGAGAAAGGTCACAGCATGTGCTCAAAGGTATATTAACTACTGTTGGAGCTGGCATCAGTCGACTTCCATGAGGACAAAATTAAGCAGCAAACAGTAAATACTTTCAATGGCACTTTATTACAAGCAGGACCATTTACAATGAATAAGACTATGAAAGAGGTTGCAAGGAATGAAATGGGAATGCACACAAATAATAAAGAAAAAATCTTACCACTTAGATTTAGAATGTGATTCCAGTCAAGGTTAATGGGGAAATAGTTAATGAACGGTACAGAATCCAAAGACCTCATTGATGCCATATTGTGTCTTACATAGGTAATTAATACTACCGACAACCACTAAATGACTCTACCTGAACACATTTTCTCTAACAGGATCCTTAAATCCCACACACCGTATACAGGAGCTTCCTCCTGATGCTTTACGACTCCCACTAATGCTGAACAGGCTAAATCAGAACAAATTTCTTTAGCTTATTTCCAGGATGGTGATTTGCATCCATCATCACCACAATGCATTCATCATTTAGGGTCTAATGCTGCACTGGGAGCCTTGCCATTGACTTTACTGGGTGCCGGATGATACCTTTAATGCACATAGCTAAAGAATAATAGCTCTCTGCCCCTTAGGCAGTGTCTCTACAGGAGGGGGTCCTGGGCAAAAGACCCATCCCTCCCTCTGGCACTCTTTTCCCTGTTCCTACCTTCCTAACACCATTTCCCATCTATATCTCAAGGGTCATTCCCCTACCAGGAAAACTTGGAGCTGCAGGGTCCAGTCAGACACTGTCCCTCAGTGGGCAGTGCACTGAAAATTAAGAAGATCAATGGAGAGGAGTCCTTCGTGCTACCCCACACCCAGATATAGAGCAGGGATGGTGAATCCGCCCAGTCTGCTAAAACCAGATGTAAACCAGCTCCCTTCGATTTCTTCTGCAGCTACACCGAGTTCCTTGCAAAGAGTGAGAGAGAGCCAGTGCCGAATGTTTTAAAGGACAGAGAGAGGCTGCATGAGACTCACTGACTTTGTTGTTAAAAATGTTTTCTCTTCCCTCCTTGAACAGAAGGTTTAAAGTAGGGCATTTGTATACACTGTTCTTTCCACCCAGTGCTCATCATATTGACAGGAATCGCTTCAGATGAACAGTTTCATCAATGTGCGCAGGCCTGTTTGTAGGTGGCATCCTGAGGGCAGATTCCACTCTTATCCAAGGCCTAGGCCTCTTCCATTACTGTTTTTAAAACATCTCCCAGGTGCTCTTAGACTTCACTTTTCTTTCTTTTTTTCTCCCTCCCTCCCTCCCTCCCTTCCTCCCTCCCTCCCTTGCCCTCTCCTCTCTGTTGCTCTGAATAAAGCAGCTTGAAAAGCCAAGGCCAAACCCTCGATTCCTTCTGGGCAAGAAGCAACAACTTTACAGGATTAGCCTCGAGGTTCCACCTGCCCTTGATGTAACACGGGTATGAAAATTCACAGTAGGGACAGTAGCTCTAGTGCCGAGTTACAGCACAGCAGTGACAGCTGCAGAATTGCACCTATTGATTGTAGTGTAAGGGAGAATGTTTCATCAACCTTTAATTGAACCGGTTCCTAAATGGAAGCGGGTCAGATGTGGTTGTGGTGCTGAGTCTAACTAGCCTTACAAAAGAGAGGTAAATGCCTCATAAACAGACCACCATGTATGTCCTTTTGGAAGTGCATGGAGTTGGGAATTTACAGCCTTTGTAAACTTTGTGCCCTATTTAAGAGGGATAGACAGTGTGCATGTGCATGTGAGAGAGAGAGAAAGAGATAGAGATGGAGCAGGAAGGAAGGCAGGCTGTTTTGCCACATCAAGTACTTTATAAGCCCCTGCAGTGTTATTTAGTTTGATTATTATTATTATTGTTATTATTTTATTTTAAAATGTTACTTCTCTGGGGAACTGCACAAACCTACAATTATACTGCTTTAAAGAAGACTGAACTTACCACCTAAAGGTGGACATTAGCTGATAGGGGTGTAGGACATCAGCTGATGTAACTCTAACATCTGTTCCCTCTGGCCTTATACCAAGTCAAGCTAAAACTTAAGTGATTTTCTCCTGAATGAAACTCGGGGGAGAAATCCTGCAGTTTAGCTTCACTTGCTATTGGTTAGGAGTGGACAGTTAGAAAAACTGTAATAGATTCAGCAGCAGTAAGTCTCTTCCCCCCCCCCCCCAACACATACACACACTTACCTCCCCTGCATCTTTTAACATGGTGTAACTAGTTTTTCCTGTCTACTCATCAGGACTCTGCATATTTGATGTGAGAAACATAGAGCAAACTAGTATGAATCCCCAAACACTCCAGAAAATGTGAACCTAAACATATTCATACACCCCTCTCCCCTGAAGCCTTTATCTCTGTAGCCTTTTGGGGCCAGATTCGCAGTAGGTGTAAATCAATGTGTGGAGATCAGTGAAACCATACATACTCCAGGTGATGTGTTTCCTTGTGTGGAACATCAGGTCTTTTGAGTACTCCATTACTGTCTGGTTCCAAGAAGCTTCTCAAGATTTGGATTTGGCTATTTTCTGTGGCTTGATTTCATGTGCATTCATCATCACAGGTCACAGCATCAGTTATTATGGACATTCGTAATACTTTTACAGACTATTCACAACAGAATATGTTTATAACTAGACCTGCACATGTTTTAGTCAGCAAATTTGTGTTCTCGTGAAATCTGCCAATTTTTATACTTGGATAGGCAATTGGGAATTAGAAGTTTGTTTAATTCCACCTCTCATGGCATTTCTTATGTTAGCATGGCCTTTAAAGAAATATACTTTTACCTGTGTCTGAAATACTGGCAGGGGGATCCTGCTGGGGGAAAAATAAGTAAAATGTTGTTTTTAATTTGGTGGAAATTAGATTCCAAGTAAAATGGTGCTTTTCTCTTTGCTTCCCTTCATGTAGCTTGTCATTGTTACAGTGGCTTATATACGGAACGGATCTGCACACCTCCTGCTGAAGTTTAATATTCCCTACTATCAACCCTGTCGTTCTCCTTTTGTGCATGGGTGCATGCAATAATGTTCAGATACTCAGATCCACTCTGAGCCAGATCCTCAGTGAGTGTAAATCAGTCAGTGACTCTGCCCTGAGTTTTACCAGCTGCAGATATGGCCCTATCTATCCTAAGTGCTGATGATGACAGTCCTGCCTTTGCTAAATCAGCATGGGGTTAAGCTGAATGGCTAAAAAAGCCAGCACACACTTTCCCCTCTGCTCCCCCTTTTCTGCTTATACTTCCATCTTCTCTGGTGAGTCTGAGGAGTGGCTGTTTCACAAGCAGGAATGCTTATAAACTTATTTGTAGCCTTGCTAACATGAAACCATTTCTAATCCTGGTGATTTTACCTTGCTTACATTCCTTCCCTTTGAAGCTCTCCCTTATTGGTGGATATTGAGGCACTATTGCCTCTGTGCATTTTTAAACTGCATTCCCCAGGAGTTAGCACTTGCCATGGAGACCTGCACTTTGTCTTTTAAGCAGATAAAAAGAGAGGTCAGTCAGATGTAATTCCCCTAGTCCTCGTATAAACAATTTAACTGCTGCAGCAACATACTTGCTTGGAATTACTCCCTCAGATTCAATTCCCTTTTCCTGCTCCACTTGTAAAAATGGTTAGTGTCCTCTATAAACTGCAGCTCACCAAGGTCCAAGGCTTGCTGTGCAGTTGTAGAATAAATGTTAATCTAATACAGGTTACTGGGTCAAATGCAATCACAGGCTTGTGGGAAAAGCTTAATACTGTTCTGCTTCTTCTAACACAGTAAACCTGGATATTATATGATAGGTTAAACACCACTGAACCGTGGCAAGAATTTTCTTGAAAGTAGGATTTAGTACAAAGGAAACTACATTGGAATAGTGACCTAGGATTGACTTTGCTCTCAAAGAGAGCATTCTAAGAAGCTGAAGTATGCTGTGAAAATTATCTCTTTTTAAAACATTAGGTACAAACATTCCTAGGTCAGTGGATGGTGGCTAGTTAGAGCAGGGATGCTTAATCTAATAAAAGGCTGAGTGTATATTTCAGACTAGTTTTTTTCCTCTGCAGGAAAAAGCAGCTTGATATTTTTCCTGGGAATAAATATGAATGCAGCATGGTCTGGTCAGTCCCAACTTTCATATCACCTTTGAGTTCATGAAAATATGAACTTAAAAGTGTGTGACTTGGTGTGATCCTGTGTGATTATGTACAGCTAATGCCTTCCTCTATGAACTTCTTCACCATTTTATCTCAGGCAGAACATCTCTGTTCTTTTAGCAGTGTTGATTTAGTGAAGTATTTGGTGTCTTTAATATCACTTAAACTCATTTTCAGTATGGACTTATTCCTCCATTGCTCAAGTCAACAAATCAAGGCAGCTATGGCCAGATGGGCACATAACAATTCATGCCCATTAATGTTCTGGTATGGAATATATCCATGATACATTGTCAGCTCTTTCTTGTAAGACTGTGTCTAATTCCCTACATAAATGGAGATGGTTGAACCTTAAAGAAGTAGCAGAAGGAGGAGTGTAAGGGCTTAACCCCCCATCCCCCAGTTAGCTAAGGATATTCTAGCCAGAGAGAAATTCAGAATGCAAGGCCTACAAGAAGAGCTGAACACAATCCCAAATTGGATATGATTATATTGTTATTGGAAATGAAGCAGTTACCACTGTGTGACATACCATTTAATAAATACAGTAAGACAAAAATCCCATTAATTTACAGCACAGATCACGGGAATAGGAAAGAATTTCTCAGAAAACGATGAATGTATTCTCTGAACATTTATCTCCCCATTTCAAAGGTGGGGAATTGAGGTTAAAGACATGTAGGGAGCTTGTTATAGAGGCAGGAAGATGACTAATATGTTTCTAGTTCCAAGCCAGCGTCTACCAGAAGAACATCCTCCACATAAGGATTTCAGCTGAGAAATCATATAAAGCAGGCAGTGCACACCTGGGTGGTTATTAAATATACCTTTTGTTCCTAAGGAGCATGAAACTGAAAATAAAGTGTCAGCGACCACCCAGGGAGTACAATGAGCCCCTGGAACTGCATGGTCCAGTGTGTCATAGATATATCTCTTCTGAAATGGAAATGATAAAAATCAGATCTACACCTGCATTGGGAATAGCTGGCCAGGGTGTATCATTGCTGACAGCCAATCAGAAGTATCCAGCTGTGCCCAGATTTCTAAGTCCAGCATAGATTCAACTTCTGGTATGTCTTGATTCAACTTCACTTCCATCATCCTAGCAAGAGCTGAAAGATGATCACCACACGCTTGTGACTGAGACAGATGGGCTTCCAGAGACTGGGGAAACTGTTTTTGCATAGGATCAGCAGATAAATAATTGCTGAGGGTGGGAAAATCCAGAAGAGATTTTGGAGATCCATTTCCCTCTGAATCTCAGACTCTCTCCCCTGGGTTTCTACAGCCTTTTTTAATCAGGCTCTCAAGTCAACTTATCTCTCTATCTACCAGACCCATCTAGGTATATCTTGGTTTGCTTCCACTAAGACCTCTCTCTCTCACTCATATGCTCTCTCTCTGTCTCTGACCTACTCATCAGATCTTATGCTTCTCTTCTTTTCTCTGTTCTGAAACACACTAAGCACTTCTCTTTTGCATGCTCCTTTCTTTTCAAGGTTGCATATACTGCTCTTTACTCTCCCTTATCTCTTCTTCCCTGCTACATCCTAAAGAAGTCTCATCACCTTGCTCCTGAAATCTTTTCCTGGCACACTGCTTTCTTCATCTGAAAAGCTGGTTGGAAGGAGTGGGATACTTGAAATTACCTGTCATTCACAAATCTCCTCTCTGCCAACAGTTACATTTATTAGCCAGTGGGTGCACCTACACATGTACTTTAATGCCCAGTAGCCTATTTTATTGTGCATTAAACTGTCACATAAAAAACCATGCTAATACACTAATGCTCAGTAAAAATAAGCCACTGCGCATTAAGTGTCTCTAAAAAAGCATGTTTTCACTACTGTGCAGTAGGGCAGCCTAATGTGCATTTATTTAGTACCTCACATGAGAGGACACTTTTACACATGCTCTGGGGCTGCGGGCGGCAGCACTTTAATTACAGCAGCTCTAATTAAAGCACTGCCGCTTCTTGTGTATCAGCGTCCCTGCACTTAAAAATGGCAGTGGGGGTGCTTGAACTAAAACTTATTTGATGACATTTAGTTTAAGTGCCCTTGCCACCATTTTTAAGCATGGGGATGCTGATACACGTGACTCAGGAAGCTGCTGAAGCACGGTAATTGCCATGCTCCACCAGACTCAATTAACTGAGTCTGCTCTGATGTGCTGGAATTCCAGCACATCGGAGCAGCCTCCACACTTGTGTATAGGTGCCCAGAGGTACTAAATTTAATGCACATTAGGAAAAGACCATTAATAAGCATGTAGATGTGCCCAGTATATATCAAATCTATAACTGGATTCAAACACCGAGGGTGAAATTCTGGCCCTGCTGAAGTCAATGACAAAACTCTCCCTGGCTTCAGTAGGGCCAGAATTTCACCCCTAATGCCAAAACTTATTTCACGCTGTGTAGCGCTGCTGTGTACTTCCTTTTCATAGGACCCTTTAGACTCTGACATGTTTTTCTTAGAAAGAAAAGAGGGAATAATTTCTCAATAGTTCCCAGATGTTCCCTCTATATGGCTTCTGTTTAAAATAATAATAATAAAAAAACAATAAAACTCAGTGTATTGTGTTGCTTACCAGATATTGTTTGACATGAAAGCACCAGGTCTTGCTAGTAGCCAAGTGCAGAAGAACAGCAAAGGCCTGGTTGCGATAACCTCTTTTATATTGAACTGAGCAACTCTCTACATATGACTTTTGCTTCCATTCCGTGTCCCTGTGAGTAAAGATTTGATGGTCAGGGCTGAAAGCTGGTGAAGGAGTGGGTAGAAACAAGTTTGCCTAGAGCAAAACAGACCATTCTCTGTTTTTATATGTTTGTGGCTTTTTTTTCTTACCTTGAAGGAAATAATTCATAGAAAATGGTTACATTTTTAGAAGGCCATTTGCTAAGCTCTGCATGTTCTGTGTATTTTAGTGTGCGAACAAATTAGATTATGAAAGGTAATGTATTAGTGATTTGACAGTAATGTGGGATCTTGGAGGCATTAATCGCTAATGCATGTTTCATAATTTCAGCTAAATGATCTCAATTTAAATGCAAGAGAAGCAATTGAAAAATTTCTTAAGATTGCAGTGAAACCTTGTACCGTAATGCAGATTACTTTGATTTACTGCTAAATACTGCAAGGCAATAGGAAGTGTTCACAGCAGCTGTGTTTAATAGTTACAGTATAGATGTGTGATGAAATGGCAAATTCACATGTAAGGTTATTTATCCAAAATTGTACAAACCTAATTCATCTTCTATATGTTACATATTTTAAAAACGACAATGTCTAACAAGCTATTTTTATTATTTATTATTACAAACATAGCTAGAGCACCCAACTGAGATCAATCCCCACTGTGCTCATACATAAGAGACTGTCCTTGCTCTGAAGTGTTGACTGTTGAAACGGACAATGCAGTTAAGGGATGAAAGAACGGGAAGACTATTCATCCCATTTTACAGCTTGAGAACTGAGGCACTTAGATCTGATCCAAAACCCATTAAAATCCCTGAAAGACTCTCACTGGTTTCAATGGGTTTCGGATCAGGCTTAAGATAAGCCCTCAAAGAAAATCCATAGCAGTACTGTGAATTAAACGGAGGTCTTTTGAGCCAGAGTTCAGCAGTTAACTGACTTACTGCCATCTGTGCCTTTGAAAATCTCTCCACGGTGTCATAACCAAAAACCCATCCTGTTTCTCATATAATAATAATATAACTTACACCTTAAACAGCTCTTAAAAATGAAGACCATCCCTATATCAACATCAGTTCCCTCATGACCATCATTTAAAGTCTTTTTAATAACCTTCTTCTCAAAACCTTTCCACACTCAGCCTCACATCATTGTCTTGCTCCCGCCACCCTCCTTCTGCCTTTCTTACATTTTGCAGCCTGGCCCTGAAGGCCATCAAACCTGGATTCTAATAAGACAAGTTGGGAACCAAGTCCCAGGACTCCAGATGCATGAGTGAAAATGTCTTGCCAGTTGTTTAAAGATGCCTATTGCCTTAGATAGTTTCAGCTGCTGGGATAACAAAGGAGAAGGGGTCTTTGCCTGACAGGACCCACACCATTTAGAGTTCAGAATCAGCACCTTGAATATGACCTGCAAAATGCTTGGTAGACAGTGCAGATAATGGAGTATAGGTATAACGCACTCATGTAAAAATACCATTTATTCAACAAGTTGCTTAACTTTGCACTGATTTCAGTGGGTAAAGCATGTAGACTGGGATACAGAGTACTGAAAATCTTGACCTCCATGTGACAAAAGCTTGGATAATTATAACCTGGGTGGACTGAGACAGGATTGTGCCTGCTGAAGGAAAGTGAGAGGGTGAAGTGAGGACAAATTGGCTGCATCCCTACGCGTGGGAACATGCACTTTGTGGCACCTCAAAGGCTTCTGAGGTGCTGAAAAATGCACACAGCACATGTGAATTAGGTTGCCACACTGCATACTTGCAGCATGGTGGCAAAGCTAGATACCAGGAACTCCCAGTATCTAAAAAAAATGAGGCAAAAAAGTGGCATGGCTCACATGGCAGCAGCATGCACTGCCCCAAACCAGAGCCTGGCTGACCAGAGCCATGCTCCAGCTGCCAGCCAGGCTCCACGCCCCTGGATTGCCACCACTGCAGTCCTGGGAGGCCCCCCGCACCCCCAGATAAGACTGCTGGGCCAGCCCAGGCGCATGTCCCAGCCTCCCCTACCCCGCCCAGGGCAATTTGTGGTGTGCCAGAGTGTGGGTGCAGGTGCGTTCCCCAGGAACTCACAGCGGCACAAATATGTTGTCTCCAGGGAAATGCACATGGAGGCATGCCTATTCTGTCCACAAACAACATCCTGCCTTCTCCTGAAACCAAAATGGTAGTCCACTGACAGTAGGTCATGAAGATCTTAATAATATTAACATCCCTTTTCTTACTTGTTTGCCTTGACCAGCAAAGAGATTGTTGACAATTAATTGCAATGATGATATTTCAGAGCTACCCTCTTCCCCACCCAAAGAGCCCGTACAACTCTCACTATGTGGATGATTCACATCTCACAGAGCTATAGTTTCATGCTGTCTGCAAAGTGAGGCACATGTATTCACAAACTTTGCATCACAGAAGCTGAATATTTAGGGCCAGATTCTGCTTTGCTTATTAGGTGTGATCCTATTTCACGGTCTTAAATCTCTTTTGTAACATGCCATTTTAGCCTTAGGACTAAGGCTAAGGAAGCACGAGGCAAACCCCCTCACTTTTCACTTTAACAGTTTTTCAGGGACTTACACTGAGTGGAATAAGATCACACTTAGGTGCCTGAGATGGTACAGATTTGGGCCCTTAATGCTCTATTGGGCTGAAGTTTAGATTCTGGACTTCAAGGTAGCAGCCGCCAAAAAAAAAATCAGTCTGCTGAACCATTACAAGTTAGTTAATTTCACCCAGTGGGTAAAACACGGTTACTTGTCAGTTTCTGAACAGTAACCAGGTTGTGTATGGACATGAAATATTTAACTATCAATAACGGGTTACAATCTTGTTCACAAATTGAAGCCTCGACAAACCGCTTCAAGTAATTCTTACCCAAGTAAGTAACCTTTGTGAAACCAATTCAATGTCCCTCCTGTCTCAGGGTTTTCAGTGGCCCTTTTACCATAGCAGCTAACTGCTGAGTAGGGGTTATTTAGATGAGTAAGCTTACAGGACTAGTTCCCATCTCAATGATATTTTTATCGGTTGTTAATTATTGAGGTTATAATCAGACCTACCTTCATCAGAAAACATAGAAGACAATTATGTTTGACAGACATTAAATAAAAGGGATCATAATAAAGTTCATTCTCCATTGAAATGACTTGGTTTAGTGTGTAAAAAACCCAGAGCTGGCTCATAAAGTCAAAATTCTCTTCAAATCAAGAAATTACTACAAATCATGTTAAAGCCTCCATAGTTACCATGTGACCTTTCTGCCTCATTTTAGGCACTCTAGAGAGTCTGTATCTCCCAAGACAGTTGTCTTGAGAAATAAATAAAGTTTGACTGGCTACTACATACTACATATAAAAGAATTCCAGCAAAAGCAATAGCTTCATCACAATACTAAAAAAAAATGACCATTGTCTTTGTATAAAATCTTTAAAAGGACTCCCTGGGCTCTTTAAGTCCCCTAAAAAAACACTTTCAAATGGTAATGGTATAATGGTAAATCACCATTATACTACTGCTTTCTACATGTGTCTTTTTATATCTCAGCCCCTGTTTTCTGGTGCTACTGAACCTTCAAGAAATTACAGAATGTCTTATTTTCCTTTTAAAGAAGGACAGAGTTAAAAGAATACTTTTCTATATTTCACCTGATAATATGGAAACCTTCTTTTCTCCCTGTCTTCCATCACCCCTCTTTCCCCTCTCTCCCCCTGTGGCCCCATGTGGCTTTATGTGTAAAAAAGGGATTTTGTTTTTAGTCTTGTATCTTTTAAGGGATAACATTTGTAATTCCATTAATAGGAATTCGTTCATTATTATTCTTAATTTGTTTCATAGTATCTAACGGTGTATTTGGTGCTTTACAGGACATACACATCTTCTCTACCCTCAGACCTTTCAAGAAGAGTTCATTGACTTCAATAACATTATTCTCAAGAATAAAGTTATATATAAAGGCTATCAGGACTCGTAGTAGAGATGATACCTTTTTTTAGACCAACAAGATTTTTCCAAAAAAAATTCTTTAATTATATAAAGGCTTGCAGGATTAGAGCCTAAAGCCCCCATACTGTTTTTGAAATGCTGAGTAGGAACCCCTGGAACTCTTCCCAATGCTATTAAGAGTTGGTATGTTTGCATGTATTTATTGTAAGTATTTCTACTCATATTAAAAAACTTCCTCACTTTCCTTTTTTTATATTTTTTTCTGACTCTGGAAACAGGTCTCAAGAAAAAGCAGTGAAAAATGCTTTTCGTGATTTGTTGTTGTTTTCTCTTTGAGGCATCTGTGAATGGGAGAAAAGAAAGAGAGCAGGAAGACAGGTAGGTAGTTATCATAATATGACACCTGCCTGAAACAGTCTGACTGGTATATAATTCACCATCTTGCCTTCTTAGAAATGTAGACTACTATCACCACATTGACTGTATGCTGCCAGTAAATTGCCCACGTGACATGATGGATATAGGGTCAAGTCCAAGGTTTCTTTCCTGAATGGCTTTGGCTATTGCTGCTTCAGAAAGCCCCTCTTCTTCTACGTTCCTTCCACAACAGAGGTGGGCTAACAGAACAACAAAGCTCTTTGAACAATATACAGTGGCAAGTGGGGCACTAACTCTCTCAGCCCAGAAAGCTCACAGAACAGTCACAGCTGTATCTTTGCAAATAAGCACACAAACGTTCATATGCTTAAGATATTCTTTTGAAATCACTAAAATCCTAAAAGAACATACCAGGTAAAATTTATCTCCAAACTTAGCTGTCGTGAAAATAAAGTTTTGGAAAACTTTAAGTCAATAAAAAAATTTAACATATTAGAGAGAGAGAGAGATGAAACTGTTTTTAGTGAAAATAAGATTTTTAATGTGACAGGAATCCATTAAAAACAATCTGATCACATCTCGGCCTCATGTGATTGTGCTTCTGGAGTAAGATGCACTGGCAAGGTGTTCAGTAGAAGATGCAGGGAGAGACTGGACTCATCAGACTGAGCACCCCAAGCCATTGGGTGAAATTTCAAAGCAAGTTTGCTTTATTTAATTGCAGACAAATCTGGGCAAACCTCACATGTTCAGGCTGGACCATGTTCCGTCTGGAGAGATGGTCCAAATCCCCATTAAAAGCCAAGCCAAAACCCTCAAACTCTTACCCCTTTGTTTTCTTCTCTTCCTTAAATAAATTTAGCTCCTTCATGACCACTGACGCCTCATCTATGGTAAGACCCAAGTAATTTTTGAAAGTTCTGTGGAAACATGGTTTAAATAAAACTCCATTTTTAAGAATGTCCTTACATAGTTTAACTGGCTCCTTCCTGCACAGTAAGGATAGTCTGGAACACTCTTCTTGCCCTGCTTGACCTCCTTTTGCCCAAAACTGTGTAAGGGTTCAACAGGTAATGTTTGAACTCTTTGGTATTAAGCACGTTTTCAATTATTACTCCATTCTTAGTGTAGATGGGACCCAAATGGTATAGGCCCATCAGGAAGGGTTATTTAGAAGTAACCCAATATGTATAGCCAAGTAGTTGCCACCTGTCTGCATCTGTAAGTGGTAAAAAATATTGGCCATTCTCTGTCGGAGGAAACCAAATACACTAGCCATTCCCAAATGGATAGGTGCAGCAGCAAACATCTGGATATTTACATTTAGACTGTAGCTGGTGGATCAGGCTCAAAAGACGCATTATTCTTAGTTTACCTCCAAATTAATTTTCAAAAAGGCTAGTATGCAAAACCCAGTGCCAGGTTGCACCAGACATGATGTGGCAACATGTGAAGTAATTCAGAAATACATAGCAATGTATCTTCATCAGACCTCAAACCTCTGAGTTCCATTGATATAATTGGTGTTAGGCTGATTTACACTCAGTAAAGAATCTGGTGTGCCATATCTAGTGGAGACATTTTGCTGTGACATGATGGAAAACCCAAACGTGCCATACTATGAAATGGAGCTGGAACATTTTTTTTAGGGCTGTTTTCTTAGTCATATTTTAGGGGTGAGATGATGGTGGAAATGGCAAAGAGAACAGATAGAAAAACACCCGTATGTTCCTATTTTATCCCGAATCTTCTGACCAGTTGCTAACTAGTTTTCCACTGACAGGGGTTTTCCTCTAATTTTTCCTCGTGCTCTTCCATCATTCAGAAGCAATGGCACACAGACACAGCAGCGTCACTTGAATCAGCTGCCATTGTTGTTTTGCAGGGGATGAATAGAATGCAAGGGTTTCATCAAAGAGACGTCTACAGGTACATATATCGGGAAGAGATTTCTAATAGTAGAAGGCTTATTAACTAGTGGAGGTCGGGGCACGATCAAAATGGCCTTACGTGGCTTTACTATCCAAGCATCTATGAGAGAGGATTTAATGCCTCATTTGCTCAGCTACTCCAGCTAATTTAGAGAAAGCCATTTCCATGACAGATTGGTTGTTCATTGGCATTGATGAGAGGCAGGGCAGAGGATGCTGCCATGTTTAAAGGGATGGAAGCTTGTCTAGAGATATACTCGAAAAGTCAGACAGACTTGCTAACTAGCTAAGCACTGTGTTGTAGAGACAGAATGAACTGGGTTGTAGGGCCTGTTGTAGAGACAGAATGAACTGGGTTACCTGTATCTGCTGTTTAATGGGACCGAGGACCTTGGGAATGTGTTCTTGATCTCTCCTGGACCCTCAGGCTTACACTGAAAAGTAACTGGGCTCATCCATCACGTAATTTATGTTCCTTTAAATAGGCCTGATTCTCCAAACATAGCTACACAGCACTTCTTGAAAATTAGGTCTTCCTAATATGTCTTCAGATAGACAAGCAAATATTGAAACATCCCAACGTCATGAGTAGTTCTCACAAACGTAGGCACCATCAAAGTAGACTTGTAGCCTCGGCAACTGCTGTTGTGTTATCCTTATGGGAATGACATTCTAGGAGTCTGGCCCTTGGTTTTTTTTTCCTGTAGGCAGAATGCTTGGCCTTGTGTGACAGCTGAAAACCTTTAAATGCTTTTGGTATCAAAAACATATTTCCAGACCAAACTTACTCTGCTTCTCTCAAAGTAGCTGCTTTGTATCAGCAGACCTGTGTTTAATCAATCAGGTATGAGACCCATGTCTGGGCAAATCTAAACTGTGATGAATATCTCAGAATGTCGTTTGTCAAATGTAGTGAAGTAAGCTACTTGATCAGTTCATCTAAGCAATATATCCCTGAAAACTGAAGATATGCCTAACAAATCTTCCAAAGGCAGATAGACAAGCAAATGTCATTCTCTAGCACTTATACTGAGGTCAACTTTTGATGGAAGCATATGCTACTGACAAAATCTATAGGCTGAAATTCTCAGAAGTGGCCACTAGTTTTGTGTGTCTTGGGTAACTTTGAGATACTTATGTATCTTCATTATTAGGCCTTAGTTCAGCAGAGCACTGACAAGTGTGTTTAATTTTAACTATGCAGTTAGGTCCCATTGATTTATGTGCTTGGGGCAGGGGTGTCCAACACAAAGCCCATGGGCCAGACATGCCCCACAGAGCTGGATCATCCAGCCCAAAGCCTTAATGGGAGATATTTCTGCAGCATCAGCCAAGTGCCTGGGTGAGACGCACAGTGCTGGAGCCCCACAGCGCTGTGGGAAGAAGCCTGGTATTGCTGGCACTTGGCTATGGTCATGGTGCTGGGCCTCTTCCCATTATGCTGCTGAGGCTCCAGCACTGCTGCTTTGGCCTGGATGCTTGGTAGCCTCAGCAGCACCATAGTTGATCACATCCACCCAGACTGTAGACTGGTCCCATACAACTATTCTGGCCTGTGGGACCAAATGAATGTCACTCCCCTGACTTCAGAGTATACATTTTGCTGAACTGGGTCCCAAATTAAAGCCTCACTGGCTGCCACTGAAATGAAATTAATGTAGAGTGAAAGCAGAAACGGGTTCATTGTATATTCATTTCCATCTTATGATATCAAACTATGCTTCTTTTTATCACAAGGTCTTTTCTGAAGGGGACAAAGTAAGGCGCATATTTTCCCTTCCTATCCTTTGCCTCCTGAAAATATCATTCAGCTGAGAGTGGGTGTAATTTGTCTCAATTCCGTTTTTGAAAAGGATTCTTCACATACATTAAATAGTTTTATCATCTGAGAATTACCCATTGGATGAACCAATTCAATACTCATTGCAAGCAATAGAAAGATTCCTATAGATTTCAGTAAAGTTGGATCAGACCATTGGGCCAGATTTTCTGGTGTAAGTCAGTGGAGTTAATTCAGTGGAGAAGTTATCCCTTAATCATTTTAGGGCATTGAAATAAGACAGTATTTTTGTTCGCTGCTGTCAATTTTAGCTAGCCTGTCTCTGTACAAGAGATGCTGGGTTTTTGGCTTATTCCTAGAATAAATGCTAGGATTGAATAGAATTCTTTTCTTCTGTAACTTATGAGAAGTTAAGGTCTATCAGAACAACTAAGAAAACCACCTGAAACATCCATTCATATCTCTAGAAATAGTTTATAGGAACACTGAAAGACACTGATGTTATCTTTTTAATATTGTGAGGAATAATCCTATTAAAGAAGAAACAAGGAAAACTGTTATGCCCACAAGGCAGAATTATCCAAAGTTGATTGGGAGAGCTCGGGTTACCCTACAAAGCCTGAGTTGTGTGCTGGCCTATCGCTCCATCAGGGCTTGGTGAATGAGCAATAATTTGTGGATTCTGCTCATCTCTCTTTGCTAACTTTGTTCTGTGGAATTAGATACAACTTTGACAAATTAGAACTGCCCCTTTGCCTCACTGTCCCTGCTATAGCACAGTCTTCCAATTGTGCCCTTTCTTTCTGAAGTCCTGCTGTGTCAGAGCCATCAATGGCAGGCCTTCCACAAGGCTACACTTTTTAATAAGCAAATCTGTCAGCACTGGATTCTGCAGGTCTCACAGCCTCTTCTTAATCCTCAACACAAACTGCCCTTCCCTTCGGATTCCAACCATTGCGAGTGCCTGCGCTCTGAAATAAATATCCCCTTTGTTTACTATGTGCTTGCAACAAAATTAACCTTCAGGATTAATTGCAAAATAGAATGGATTGTGTTTTATCTTTCTTCATAATACAGGTCTGAGATTTAAAAAAAACCAAACCGTCAATGACATCTATTGCTTTTGTTATTGCTGGCCTTCTCGCTTTTCTATGAGAATCAGTGTTTTCTGGAAGTTGTTGCTCATTCCCATGTTCTCATCTTCTCCAAAAGGCTTCATGGAAAACTGAAATAAGAAAATCAGGAATAATAAATCTATAGATGACTGGGGGAAATGAGAGAGACAGCATCTTCCTGCTTAGCAGACATTCTACAAGAATAGCTGAGCGCAGCACTTATAACACAGTAAGCACAATCTTATTATTGCATTAGTAGTAAGCTCTGATCCTGACCCATAGTGTTTTACTCTGGTGTCAGTCTTGTCTTGTTTTCTAACCTCTCCCCTGCTGCTTCGTTTTTTCCCACCTATACAGAGAATTTGTGAAAGGTGAAAGACTGATGGTAGGGGATTGCAAAGCAGTTAGTAGCAATGCCTTACCATTTCTGGTGTCTCAGCCCTCTTGTTTGTACTAGCAGGAGGGATAAAGTTGTTCTGTTAGACTGCATTTAGACTGTCCTGAGCCTTTCTGCTAAGGTGATTTTGGCCAGCCTAGCAGAGAGATTTTACAATGTGTTCTTTTGTTGAGTAGAAATTGAGACTGAAATAACACCTTCGTCCCTCTGAACAGCCACACAGAAACAGTAATGTCTTCACTCATTGCTTTTAGTTCAGCTGCTACCATATTTTCAATAATAATGATTGGCAGTTGTGACATCTCATCATCATTCACAGTGGGCCTGATAGTGAACTCCTTACTCTCACTGATAAGGAATTACTCATATAAGTAGTATGCTCCAAGGAGGCACTTTGTTTGCACAACTACTAGCCTTTACGAGTAATGACTTCATCTGACCCACTGCCTTTTCCATTGGTGGTAGGCCTGGAAGCAGAGATGGCCTCCCTGCAATGCTGATTTCAACACAGTAACCCATATCTTTGTAACCATAGCCTAGCTTGCTGGAACGTATTACACTTTGGGTTGATCTTGCAAAAGGCTCACAAATCTTTGGTTAGCATAAAGTGTGGCAACAGTTCTCCTAAAGGTGACTCAGTCGGGCTCCATGACCTGGTGTTCCGTGCTCTGCATTGCCTACCTGTTCATGTGTCCATAACATCCTCATTAGGCCTTCAGAGCCCCAGATAAGTTTATCTGAGGAATTTCTTCTTCCATGTCCCAACCTAGGAGTTTTGATCAGTTGGTTCCTGCATTTATTCTCCCCTGCATCTAACAGTGCAGTGAAGGACAGTATGTGCCTAAAGAGCATGTTTTCTCTAATGACCTGAAAAAGTCCAGATTCAGTGAACAGAAAAATGTCAGGTTTACTTTTTCAGTCAAATTTTAAAATATACTTGACTTTTTTCATGTTATAGTCTTGGTTTTTGTCCACAGGTGTAACACCACTTTGCTTCTATTTTCTTTTTGTTTTGTTTTGTGGGTGTAGGATGCATAGTGTTTCCATATTATTCCTAAACAGATACCTGGTTGTAGCACACTATGTTAATTTTTGTCACCTTGATATAATATAGCTGATGAGTCATCATCACTGCATGGACTCTAGCCCTGGCCTGGTTAAGCCTGAGAACTGAACTCCAACGACAGCTGCGGCAATACTTGAAAGGTCATAAATTAGGGTGCCTGGGGACTGAAGAATTCTTGAGAGAGGTTGGAGAGGGCCTAGAGAGCATGCTGGAAAATTCAAGTGGTCAGGCAGCAGTGGGAAATAAGGAGACAGTTCTCTGTGGGTGATATCTCCAGGACTCCCTTGGAAGTTTCCTTGAGGACCCTATTAAGACAAAGTTCACTGCAACTCTAGCAAAAAAGAAGAAAATGAAGGAGAAAAAAATATATATATTTAAAATCGTGCAAACATTTATTCCTATGCTAGACCTTCAAAGTCCATTGTGTCAACTCTCGTACACTTCAAAGATTCTTAAAATACCATTATAAAGAAGACTAAGCACTACATGGCATGTTACATTTTGGTCCTCTTCCACCCATCTTTCCACTAAACAGCTACTTTCCTTTCTCCTTTTCTTTTCAATAGACTTTTATTAAGTGAATATTGCTCACATAGTTGCAAATACTTTGCATGTAAGATAAGTTCTATGCTTAGATGCTTTTTAAAAATTGTTAACAATGGTCTTTTTATTTTTAGCAGAAAAATAATTTAATTTAAAAAGGGAAACCCTCCCTATTGCATACAGTATGCTATTGACAATTTGAGTGATGTCTATGCAGTAGGTATGGATTTATAACAGTGGTCAGTTTTAAGTTATGTACTTTAAGTGGTGTAGTAGCTGTCACCGCAGAATAGGTCAGTGGTGGCTTTTTAGCCTTAAAGGGTTCAGACAGAAGTGCAGTTCCCAGCTGTAACTCAGAACATTTTCTGCTAAGCATTCTGACTTACGACTTTACCCCAGACCAAACAGAAGTTCACTGTTGGTCCTGGGGGGAGGGGAATCCAGCTACATACAGGCTGAGAGCCTGCAGCCAGTTTCCTATAGCAAAGGCCATAGCTCTGTGCCAGTGCTTACTTTTTTCAGCTTGGGAGAGGGGAAAGGCAGTGGAGGGAGCTCATTCTTGGGGCTCCCCAACCAGTGTTAAAGGGTATTGGAGCCTCCCACCTCAGGGAGGCTCCAATACACCCACCCCACCCTCCAAAGGGAGTGCTGAAAAAAACCCAGACTGAACTCCCTCTGCTCCCTTTCCCCCCTCCCATTCTGAAAACAGGAACAGGCTCAGAGCTCCGCACACACACGTTACAGAAGATGCTACATTTTGATATGTCTTTATCTGATACTTTATGCAACGAAGGGTCAGATTTTCACTAGACTGGCCATTTTTTAAGCTGTCTGCAGCCATGCACTTTTGTTTAATCACAGCTATGAACTGCTTTCTATGGCCAGATCAGGCAAAAATAGTCACTTCTGTCTGCGCCCCAAGACAGCCAGACAACTTTCACAACTCTTTTAAGGTTTAGAAATTTGTTTTAATTTCTTCTTAGACCATAAATAAAATCTATGGAGCATGTTACCTCTGCCTGTGACAGAAATTCTCCAGTTAAAAATTCATCAAAACTAATATATTTTTGTGAAAAGTTTCAGCTTCATCAGAGGAATGTATGTCACCAACAATTGTTCAGAATTCCTTTGATCACCCCAATAAATTTGTCTGCTAACACATTTTTCGGTGCAATTTTTGTATGCAAATTTTATGTTTGTGTACCAGATTCTGCTGCCATTGAAGTGACTAGAAAAACTCCCCATGAATTTTACTGAGAGGAAGATCAGGGCTTGGGCCTTTAATAAATCCCTGAGGCTAAACATTTGTTTTTCCATTTTTCATCAAACTATAAAGAAATGAGGAAGCTATGTCTAATGCCTCTTTGGCAAAATGTTTACTAATTATGCATGCCAGACTTACAGGGTAGTATTAAAACACACACAAGCATACACATATAAAGAGGGCCACCCACATGGTCAGGGGTCAGCAGGGCAGGCCCTATGAGGAGAGGCTAAAGGGCCTGAACCTGTTCAGCCTCCACAAGAGAAGGCTGAGAGGGGATCTGGTGGCCATTTACAAACTCATCAGGGGGGACCAGCGAGAACTGGGGGAGGCTCTGTTCCCCCGGGCACCACCCAGGGTTACTAGGAATAACGGCCAGACATTGTTAGAGAGGAGGTTCAGGCTGGGCATCAGGAGACATTACTTTACAGTTAGGGCTGCCAGGTTCTGGAATGGGCTCCCAAGGGAGGTGATGCTCTCTCCTATCTTAGGGGTCTTCAAGGGGAGGCTGGACAGATATTTGGCTGGGGTGATATGACTGCAGCACCCATTCCTGTCTGGGGCAGGGGGTCAGACCTGATGACCTGTTTAGGTCCGTTCCAACCCTAAGCACTATGATACTATGAAACCTGTAGACTGTTAAGCGATGTTAATATTAAAATGTGCTGTAATCCGTTGCATGTTATGGGTTAATACTGTTTCTCACCTGCACAGCTCTGATTTGCCACTAAAGGGATGGTGAGCAGGTGCAGGGCTAGGAGCCAGGACACCTGGGTTCTATAAGTGCTCAGGGGAGTGGGGCAGGGGCTGGGAGTGGTGCATCCTAGGATTCTGGAGTTCTCTAAATTGCTCCTGTTGTCTCAATGGGGCAGACTGAAGTTATCTTAACATGAGCTAGGCAGCAAGCCCAGAATTACACCTGAAGTGGTATAACTTTGAGATGCAGAAGGCACTTAGCATGAGTTAACAAGCTTTAATATTCAGACACTTGCATTTTAAGTGCCTTTAGTATGGTCTAAGTGTAACATCAGTTTACCCTATATAGCTTATTCTCTGGGGCCAGAAGAGACAGAAAGAGAAAAATAAATTTTAAAATGGTCTGCTTTACAAAAAAACAAACTTGTAACCTATCCCCAAAATGTGAGTGTACCTCTTTAACAGCTGCTAAGTACTAGTGGAAGCAAACAGACAAGGTCATCTCTTCAACTGGCATAAATTATAGACTTCTGTGGAGCTATACCACCATCAGATCCAATCATGCTGTATTGCCAATGCAGGGGGAGCCCAGGATCACAGCTGTGGCAGTGCATTGTCCACCCCTGTAACTGGGAACCTCATTAGCTGATGGGGCTCCTAGCCACATGTTCAAGACTGGCAGCTGGCCACATGTTCAAGAGTCACACAGTTACTACATGTTCTTTGTGGAATGATTTTGTGGCTTATTCCTTGTTTTATCACACCATTAATTGATTAAACGTATGACTGGGTCACAATTTAAGACAATTAACTGGTTAATCCTGTCCTATGTTTAACTTGTACATGGGGCCTAAGTTTCAGAAAAGAATTGGCATCATGAATACAGCTGACCACATTTTCCCCCTCTAAATGATAAATTTGCCAAAAAGTATACTTTTGGGTATTCTAAAACTGGTGATGAATTTGACTTGAACAGTTTCACATGGACATTTTAGGGACAGCTAAATCTCTCAGGCTGGAAGAGGAGAAAGTGGCAAATCGTTTTTATCCAATACTCTGGGCTTACTGAGAGCACTTACCCAGAGTGAGAGAGAGACAGGTTCAAGTCCTGACACTTCCAGAGGGATTTTGAACCTCTATCTGTTAGTCCAAAGCTTAAATCATTAGGCTAGGGTAGGGGTGTCCAAATGGTGGCCTGCAAGCCTCATGAGGCCCCCCAAGGGGTTTAGTTGTGGCTGGGTCCCCAGTTCAGGTGCTTTTCCCTCTATCTTCTGCTTTTGTTGGCAGAGTCCCCTTCTCTAGTTTCCACTTCCTGCTCCTGAGATGGGGTGGAGAGACTTAGTTACCCCACATGGCTGAGGGATCCTACAGCTAGGGATTCTGGGGAAACTTGGGGATCCCATGCAGCACAATGGGGGTCACCTGCTATGCAGCAGAGTGTAGCCCATACGGGGGTGGGGTCAGCATAGTGCAGCATGTAAGACATATAGTTATATGTAACCCACACAGCATGTGGCTGGGCCTGTGGCTTTTGGCTACACAGAAGTTGGAGAGCCTTGAGTTAGAGGATATTCCCAGGGTGGGTTGTACACAATCTCTCCTATTGGCACTGCTGCACTTTGTATAAATATTCACTGGAACAGGGGCTGGAGCTCAAGTGTTCTACTTCCCAGACAATGTTGAAATCATCAGGCTAGGGAGTCATTTTCTCTTTCTCTTTCCTTCTTTTTGCATGAGGTAAATTGCTTTATGTGGTGCCAATGTAAATCTTTCAGTTTCCCCTTTCCACAATACCTAGATATGTCGATAGATATTTTCCGATTTTTCAGCTTGGCAGCTGTACCAACAGATTAGCTATTCACAGAGGTCTACTCATAAATGTTGTAACGTCATCAAAGACAAGAATGCATTGACAGGACCACCAAGGAAAACAGCAGTTTAAAGGTAATGCATTAGTAGTCTGTGCTCACTCGGAAGCAGATCTTCAGGCAATTGATGACGTCTTTACTGCGGCATACAAGAAAATGGGACTGATGCTTAATATTTAGAAGACTAAGGTCCTCCATCAACAAGCTCTTAATGAGCTGTCCCCAGCTCCAGTAATTCAGATTTACAGTGAGACTCCAGAGAACGCTGAGTGTTTCCTGTGCCTCAGAAGCCATCTCTTGCAAAAAGCTGACATCAGCAAAGAAATCCAACATTTCCTCAGATGTGCACGTGCAGCCTTCAGGTGCCTGAGGAAATGAATGTTTGAGATCACAACATCATATTTGAAACCACGCTCATGGTTTATCAAGCAGTCATGGTCCCTACCTTACTGTATCAAGCTGAGATGTGGACAATATATGGGAGACACCTCAAGTCACTGGAGAAGTACCATCAATACTGCCTGCAGATCTTTCAAATCCAGTGGGAAGACAGATGCACCAATGTTAGTGTCCTCTCACAAGCAAATACTACGAGCATCGAGGCGATGATCATCAGACAATAACTTTGCTGGGCTGGCCATGTCATCCAGATGCCTGACTCCCGAAGCAAGTTTTATTCTCCTAGCTCAGTCAAGATGTATACTCAAGAGGAGGGCAGAGGAAGCACTTCAAGGACATCCTCAAGTCCAACTAGCTCTGCATAACAGCTGTATACATTTGTGTGCATGCACACACATGTGGTCATCTCTAGTCTTACATGCCAGCCTTACACACATGTGCATACATGCCTCTACAGTTCCTTCTCAGGTACCTCTTCTCCCTCTGTCTGTTTTGTTCTGCTGTCCTTTCTCTTTTTCTTACCTGTTTTTCCTGTCCTCCCTCTTTTCCCCTTACTCAAGTTTCTTACTCTCTGCTCACCAGCTAAACCATCTCTACCCTATTACCCCCTTCTCTTTAAGATCCTTTTCATCCAAACCTTTTGCTAGAAAATTCGGGGAGCTGCAGTTGGGCATTTGTTGTCTGAAGCACTGTAGTTTTCACAAACTTTTCCTTACCTGCTGTACATGCCTACTCCTTGTTCCAGCATCCCACACACTCCCTGCCCCACTGCATGAGAACTGATGATAAATGGAGGATACTGTATTTCTGACCTGACATTACTGCTCATCTGTGGTTTGAGATGACAGATATACAAGTAGCTGTGCTTCCTCCTTCCCTCAAGCCTCCTGTCAGGTTCTTTCATTTAGGATATACTATGTGTCATCACCTGTTTGTAGAACCTGTAGTCTTTGTATTGGAGAGACTGAATCTCATACAGCACCCCTCTTGCTGTAGCACCAGAGAGTACAGCCCTGAACTGATAGTACACCTCGCCATGTGCATGTAAGGGGCACAGAAAAAGGGGGCAGTGGTATACTAAGGTTAGCATTCTATCCTCAGGTATTTAGATAGCTTGCTACACTAAAGCTTCAAAACCAACTTAATTGGTTTTATCCCTAAAAGACCCTCAAAAGACTCAAAAGCCCTAGTTTGCAAATGGGGAGCTGAGACAAGGTAGGATAAGTGTCTGCCACAAGCTACTCGCTAAATAAAGGAGCAAGAAACTTAAACCTAGTTTTCTAATGCCCAGTGCAGTGACTCTTTCTCTTCTTGTCATTAAGAGATTCCACAATAGGTTCATCCTCTATTATTACATTAAGAAACTATTTTTTTTCTAATAGAAATTAAAGCTGCTACCACCTTTTCCACCCTGGGCTTGAATTGGTGCCTGATCCTTGC
The DNA here is from genome assembly GCF_030867095.1 of Alligator mississippiensis. NCBI lineage: Eukaryota > Metazoa > Chordata > Crocodylia > Alligatoridae > Alligator > Alligator mississippiensis. The sequence goes on along the minus strand of NC_081824.1, from coordinate 216,774,341 downwards.
TAGGAATGTAGCCTTGTGTTGAACATTTTCCACTTCTCCTGGAAGGAAGGGTCTCTAAAGCAGCGGATTATAGGTGCAGTAACCCGTCCTTGTGAATCATCATAATGACAGGGGATGGGCGATGATAGCCTGATGTACAATTCTCTGTAATACAGTAATCACAGTGATAAGTAGATTAATATTAGAGTGATATTACACTGGCTTTAGGAGACAGTTGGTGGAGTTACTCTAAATAAATTGCTGGGGGCCAAATATATGTCAAGCTTGTTTGGCACCAAATACAGTCAGGTGACAAAAGGCCATTGAATTTTTCTATTATAGTACTCCCCCATAATAAGGCTGTTATTGGGTACAGAGCATTTTGTACATGACAATGAGGTCTAAGTGGTAAACAGAAGTTTGTAATAAACTTTAGAAGAACCTTTTGTGAGGGGTAGCCTAAAGGAAGAGCTGTTGAAAGTTCAGACATATTTAACGGATGTCAATTGATCACCATAATGAGAAGCACTGTAAAAACTTTGAAGGAGGGAGGCCTCCCTTCCCTCCTCCCCCCCAGAATGTGTTGTTTAGTGAAACACAGCAGCATATTAAAAAAAAAATTAACAACCAGCCCAAAACATACAAATGTCCCGGTTGATGTGCTATGTTGTGACAAGTCATCTCAGATTGTGTCAATCATATTGCATTATGTTACACTAAGTGACATACTGTAATGTGATTGATACAACATGGACTGACACATCATCATGCAAAATATCATCTGGAAAATTTAGGAAACTACCGAAGAAGGGAAAGTGATCTTGCACTCTGGCCTTCAAGTTTTCAAGCAGGAATAATGAAATAAATAAATAAAAGAAACACTTTGAAATCAGACCTACTACCTGCAATGAGATTAAGGTCAAGCATGTGCTAGTACCTGAATCTTTTCATGGGTAATTAGCAGGTCAGGTTTAAAAATGCTCTCATTCCTTGGGGACTGACAAATATCCCTGGGTTTGAATTGAATTTCTCTGAACCATTTGGCACATCATTAATCATTAGTGTATCTGCGCCATACAAACAGGACTGCAAGCTACATGCAACCAGTTTCAGTCCAGAAAAGCCTTTAAAATATATATTATATATAACAATAAAATATTTTGTTCAAATTCTCCATTGAGGTCCACCCTCCCTCCCAATCTTTTATACAAGATAAACTGAAGCCCTCACTGAGCCTGATCCAAATGTCCGAAAGAGTCTATGTTTCAGGAGTGTTGGTTTTAGCTGTGTTGGTCTAAGGATATAGATACACAAGGTTCTTTGGGATTAGACAAACTAAACAATTGGAAAAAATGTTTGCAAGCTTTTGGGTACAAACACCCTTCTTCAGGCAGAGGGAGAGTCAAGCAGAAGGGTGTGTGTACCCAAAAGCTTGCAAAGAACAATTTTTCCAACTATTTAGTTGGTCTAATAAAAGATATCACATTTTCCCAAAAAACCTTGTCTGCCAAAAGATTCTACATCATTCTCCTGTATCACCTGCAAAACACTGCCTATCACCAGTGTAATTTGTGAGTGCTAAAGTACATCCCTTTGCAATATAACTGCATATTGTTATAGGTTACTTAGGCAAAAATGCCACTGAAACTAATGGGACCACAGAAAGAGAGAGAGCATTGACACACAAACAGATTATTGAGTGAGGTAGTAAGTCATGTTAGCCTGAAGTCACGCAGAAGATAGGCCAGGGTACTACCTTAGAGGCTAACTGATTCAGAAAGGCATAAACTTTCATAGGCAAACTTCTTGACTACAGAAGCTTATGCCTTTTTGAACCAGCTTGTCTCTAAGGTGCTATCCTGCTCTGCCTTCTGCTGGGTTATTGAGAGGGGAGATGTACAGCATGTCAGCTATTTTATGGCAACTGTCATGCTTTTATCAAGCAATATGTGCTGCAAAGCTAGAGAAGGCAGTCTCTGTTTCTGATGCTCACTCTTGTAGCCTTGATCCTGGAGAAAGACTGGATCAACAACACATGGTCTTGTCAGAGACTCCAAGACTTGGCAAACTTGAAAAGGTGTCAGGCTGCTTCAGATGTAGGTTTCAGTTGCTTTCCTGGTTACCGGCTCATAGCTGTGTTGAGGAAGGGATGTTCTTGGCCAGATAAGACCAACTGTCCTTTGTAGAAAAATAATGACACAAGTTGGGAATGGAAAAGAAAACATGAGGCATGGAGTGACAGAAGGAATGATAGTCCCACATTTCTGTGTTGTTCAAGACTTAGTTAAAGCTGGTGAAGGTGGCAAACATCAGCTGGGACCATCTGTTTGACTTGGTCTGGTTAGGATATCTCTGAGGAGCAGGATGAAGGCCCCATGGGCAGGTCCCAGGTCTGAGGTGAGGGCAGCCATGATATTTAAGATTGCTCCTTTCATTCTAGATATCCCCCTAGCATTTGTGTCAAATTAAGGTCCCCCCAAGAGAGGTGACAGATGGAATAGCCCATCTGCTCTTCATTACTCATTGTTGACCAATTAGACCTAATTTGCAGTACATCAGTTTTGGTCCACTGATTTCTGGTCTGATATACCTCTTGTTTATCAGAAGCAATTTCACTACAGACATTGGTTAATAACACTAGACCCTTTGGGGGGACTAATTCAGTCTTTTAGTCTTTAACTTTTGCTGCCTTTTACAAACAATTTCATGTAACAAGCCAAGATATATCTCTGTTATGGTGAACCACTTAGAACATCAGCCTGAGCACAGCAAATCTTACTGAAGCCAAAGAGTTTGTGCAGAGAACCAAAGGAGTGCAGGGATGGCTCCTATGTCTACACATTTCTGAGGAGCGATGCTAATATCATCATTTTGTCTTTTCACCCCTTATGACAGGGGTGGGCAAAATGCGGCCCGTGGGCCAGATGTGGCCCACCAGGCCATTCTATCCAGCCCACGGGGCCCCTAAAAAATGTAGAAAATTAATATTTATCTGCCCCTGGCTGCCTGTCATGTGGCCCTCAATGGCTTGCTAAAACTCAGTAAGTGGCCCTCTGCCTGAAATAATTGCCCGCCCCTACCTTATGATATCATCAGACACCTGTAACAGCATGCATGAAATTCCATATTATTGCACACAGCCTGCTCATCCTCAGGCAATTAATATGAGCTTCAGTCTTGCTTGTCTTATACAGGCCCATGTCAGGAGTGATGTGAAGCCACTACCATAGGAGAAGTATGGGGAGGTATTCTGTAGAGTGGTAGTGTTTAGAGGTTTATCTGGAACTTGATAGAATCTGTTTGGCTTAGAAAAGTTTTATCAGGAGATTTTTGTTGCCTTCTGGTCCAAACTAGGTCAAAAGAACTTTATTTATGCCATATTATTTCTTATGGTATATTATTACTTATGATATATTATTTCTTTTACCTACCTCCATTCCAAGGAAGAACAGGGTTGCAGATAATTCAAACTGATGGAATAATAAAGATCAGATTTACAAATGTGTTTGCAAATAGATGACTTCAGTCCACTTCTGTTGGTTGGGGTGTATAATATGTCTTTCATACAAACCCTGGCATTCATAAAAATATTCACAAGTCCCAATAGATTCACAATATTTTTTATGGGAATTTCATTACTTGTTCAATACCCAACAGTATTATTCCCCTGTTTAAATGTTTCAGCCATCAGGTAAAGGAGCAGAGAATGTGCCATGTGACCCTTCACATGCTAGGAGTAATAAATAGCAAATTGTCCAAATGAGCAGCTTGTGAGTAGTGCACAAACTCCTCATTGTCTGAGAATTATTTGTCCAAATGGGTGGATGAATATTGAAATATAACAGTTTTTTTGCAGGAATTAAGAAGTATTTGCCCATGATTAATGTACCAAGAGAAAGCCTAAGTGTACAGTATTTTAACAGATATAGTAAGATTAACAAAATGAATATGAAACCAATGTCTGAGAGAGATTCATTTTCTGAAACTCGCCCTCAAACAAAACAAAAACAAAAGATAACCCCCTCCATTATTTATAATGATGGCTGAAATTCTTTAAATAATAATAACATTATGAGCAACAATAAGGTAAGCAAGACTACTAGAGATATAATAGAGATTGGCTAGTTATTCACTAGTAAAGGGGGAACGAGAGGGAAAGGCATCTGTGATAGGACACAGCATTGTTTGCAAGGTTAGAAAATCAGACTTGTGGAGCCAGACCCTTAATGGATGTAATCTGATGTTAGCCCCATTGTCCACAAGAGATCTATACCAGTTTAAACCAGCTTCGGACCCCAGCCTTGGCTTCTATTTCTTTCATTTAGGCAGGATGTCAAAAGTTTTGTATTAACCTTTCCTCTTTGCTCAATATTCAGATGTCCACATAAAGTAATTTAATAAATCAATATTGTCTTTTGTAATTTTCATTGTCTGCATGTCAATTCTCGTCTTCTGAATAGAGTTCAATTATTGTTATGGCATATATTACTTTGAATCTTTTTACTGACCAATCAATACACATATCTTCATAATAAATATTGATGTTATTTTAATGTTCTACAATGTCCACCATGTCAAGACCATTATCAGCAGGAGGCCACCCTTTAGTGCTGTTTGCTTACATTTCCTTTGCTTTCTGTATGAAAGAACATTCTGCTCAGGCTCACATGATATCCCACTCTCAAAGTGTTAGTGGCGACATACTAACTGGTGAGGCCATTTGGTCTAATAGCTAGTGCACTGGACTAGGACCCGGGAGAGCTGGGTTCGATCTTGCCTGCTGTGTGATGTTGCGCAAGTCATGTTTCTCTTTTCTTTGCTTCTGCTCCCCACCTATTTTCTATCTTGTCTTTTTAGAAGGCAAGCTGCCCAGGAAGGAGACTGGCTGCCACAGTATATTTCTAAAGGATCTGTGTCAGGCACAGTAGCCCTTGTCCCAGTGGGTTTTTTTGCATCTTGCATTTAATATTAATTGGATATAGTGGATAGATCATGGGATCTTACATTTCTTTCCCCCTCAAGGTAGAAGCTAGGGCAGGAATACAGGCCAGCATGTCTCTCACTGACCTACATTCCATCAGACTTATTCTCCTCCTGGTGTTACATAGCTTCCCTACTTGGCTGCCCTGTGGGCCCAAGTGAAGAAGAAAGGTGAAAGGTACCCAGGGCAACAGTCTAGGAATGCCTAGCCTAGTAGTTGGAACACCTTGGTAAGGTGCAGATTCAAATCCTCTCTGCGTGTAGGGCCTGGAACTTGGGTCCTCTCTTCTCTAGGCAAGTGTCCTAACCACCATGTCTACTGGGGCTTCATACCAATGGACAATGGACATTCCAACATTGCACTACCATATAATGAGGAGCACATAGGTTCTTCTTGCCCCTATAAATCAGGGCTTGCCACCTTGTGCTAGGCTCTGTATAAACATTCCTTGCCCCAGAAATCCAGACTAAGCAAGACAAACAGGGAAAGCAATATAATCCCTTTTTACATATACAGAACCAAGGCTCAAAGATGTTAAGGACATGATTCTAGCAAGCTGTGGGCTAGTTACTCCAGGTCAGGCCCAAATCAACCTTGTAAGCACCTGAAGAGGACAGAGGTAGAATTTAGGCACATAAGTCACAAAGAGTGATCCAAATTGATTCTGTTCAGTGGCAATAACAGCCCATAGGTACATAAATTCATTGAGCACTGGCATTTTAAACTGAGAAGATCCCTTGGGAATCCCAAGGGACTGCCCTCCTCAGTCAGTTCGAAAACCCCCTCCCTTTTACCTGCCTTTCTGCTGGTCCATGGATAGTGCACTCTTGGTTGCTCACTGGGTCATCTTTGAGAGATAAAGGCACTCTCTTGGGACATGGAAGATACGGGCTTGATATGGGGATTCAGGGAAGGGGACATGCCACGGAGGGCAGAGGGGTAGGGAGGGGGGATAGTCTTACCTGATTTGAGGACTGAAAAAAAGTCCCTGACTGTTGTTCCTGCAGCATGGTCTGAAAGGCAGGGTGCAGATGCACCATGGAACCTCATCTGGATCTACCCCTGGCATTTGTATTTTAGGCTGAGGAGAGAATTTTAATTTTAAAGGTGGGTTCCACTGTGGCCAGGCTGGAGGGTGAATAATGAATACTCTCTCATTGGGACTTTCCTGCCATGCCTTGAGATGTTGTGAGAATAAGACAGTCAATTCTCCCCGAGAGATAGTGTAGTTAATCACATAAGTCATGAGATAAATGAAATTTTGTTTTATTGTGCTCCCCACATGAGTGTTTACAGTCACCACGTTCCATGGCACTCCTATGCTTTATTCCTCCCCTTTCTTATGCCTTTCCTCACTTAGTAGGGGTTCTTCCCCCTGACCTGACCTTCCCTCCACTTCTTCCTGTGTCTTCCAGCTGTGTCAGGTGTCCATCCACTCGCCCCGATCCTGCAATCTTTGGACCCTGCAGGTAAGTAACTTTTTTCCTCACATTTTCTTCTCCCAGTCCCTTGCCATGGGTTTCCTCACCCAAGCAATTGGTTGTTGGAGCAAGGCTTCCAGTCGCCATGTGTCTCCAGTCTCCAAGTGCCCTGAGGGCAACATCCCCTTCACACACTGCTGCTTTTATCCTCCGGCTTGCTGCTTGTCGGTTAACAGTGTGCAGATCCCCTCAGCAGTGACCAATGTTTTAATTACTCTTGCCCCTGTCCTGACCTCACTCACTGTCCCCCCCAGTGTTACCCCCTCTAGTACAGGGCTGTCTTTCACCCTGTTACACCCGCCATGGGATTTTCTCAGGCTATAATGGAGGTGCCCAAGCATTTTCAAAGCTACTGGCCACGTCTACACAAGCGCTGGACTGCGCAGTTGTTACTGCGTAGTCATTTAGTACTTGCATATGCATAAATAAGACCTTAATGATTGCACAATAACCACCCTTACTGCACGGTACTGTCACTGTATGGTTTTTTCCTGACACTACTGTACACAGTAGCTCGTTACATTTGCACAGTACTGTCACCGCATGGTTAGTGCCCAGCAATGCTACTGCAGTGTAGCAGTGACCTACTGCATAATGGCTCAATGCTACTGGGCAGTAGCATCTGGTGTAGACACATCCACTGAGCAAAGAGAGTCTGGATTTCTATTTGTGACTTTGGTGCCTAAATTCTGCCCAGGTCCTGCTTAGCTTTGGATTTGGCCCAGTGACTGGCTCAAGGAAGACTGTGGTAGAGCCAGTGACTGGATGCAGATCTTTTGGTCCCAGGCCAGTGTTTTAACTGAAAAAATATTATTTGTCTTCTTACTCTATCTCATAATAAAAGGGGGGCAGCTGATGAAACAGAATCGAAAGCCTCACACATATAAAACTGGTAAATATGATTGGTCAGTCAGGGACATAATTTACAAAGAGTTAGCGATGGAGCTGCTGCTGTCACAGGGGCTCCTTCAGTGTGATAAGAGGATTTATTTGCTGAGACAAGCAGACTTTGTTCTAGAGGGGTCCTTCTGCAGCTTGGCCCCTCCCCAGGACATGTGCCAAGATTTATAGCCACAATCTAGCTCTATAAATCATCCAGCTTTTGTCTTTATAATTTTAAAACGTATGTGTAATTTTCTCCAGGTAATTTTTAATTGCACATGTAATTTCTAAATTAGATTTGTTATCATTTTGAATTATTATAATTCATTTCCCTTATGTTCTTGTTCTCTGACACAGAATGGCCATAAACTATTAGCTGTTAATTATTATTACTAATTAAAACATTTTAATAAGGAGCAAGTTTCACAGAAGGGATAAAGGCTTTGGCAATGCCTAAGCACCAAGGCATTTTGTGCTAAACCAATGAGGCAATAGCAGAACAGAAACCCAAGTGATGCATAGTTTGCTTGTTTTCTGACACAAAAGTCTTTCTAGTACTTCCAGACATAAGACCTCTAATTTCATAATGTATAGTGCCTATGATAACCCTAATTGAAATACTGGACTCCGGAGAATAGCTTCCCAGAACAGTTCCAATTAGATTTGATGAGTTCAAATGAACATCCATTTACATCTTGGTATCCCTTATAAAACCCTTGCTCTGTTCTTTTCACATGGCCTAGATGAAAGACTACAAAGGTGGCTGGAGATTCCTGAGCAGACCAGGAAATGCCTCCTTAGAGCACCTTGTTGCTCTCATTCCTTGATCTAACATTTCAGCTAACAGCAACTGTCTCTGTGCCTCTGCTCCTGAGCTTAGTTAACTTTGCTCAGTATTTAGAGTGCCCCAAGCTTTTGTGATATATAGTTCAAAGGGTTTGAAACATAATTCCAGCATTTACTGCCAGGCTGACATTATTTTGCCCATATGACAACCTACCATGGGTCCTATCAAAAGCTGTCAGGAAGTGCATTCAATCAACATACTGTGGAGAAGCCACAGGTTGTAGCATATTTTTTCCCCTTTTATATTCCCAACACCCCACTCTGTGAATTGTCAGATTAGTCTCAGCTCCTCTGAAACATTCTGCGCTTATTCTCCCTGAGCTGCTACGATGCCTGTTCTTTAGGCAAAACTGATCAAATGCAGACTTCCTTCTTTGCTGAATTCCACCAACAAGGTGCTCATAATCTCAAAAGATGTTTCTGTTTTATCAAGGCAAATGAAACTCCACAGACCATTTCTTTCTTCCTTTCCAGCTGCAAGAGGCCAGTTGAGTTAAAAATTTAGAATGTCACTTCTCAGAGTTAGAAAAGTGCTGACCCAGCTAGGGGTACTGGGATTCAATGCAGGGTATGCAAGAGCAGATGGTTTAACAAGCTAGCCCATTAATCAACTAAGCTTCCCAAGCATTATACTGTACGTGATTTTTTGGTGATCAAGTACCCTGTATGAGAAATGGAACTATCTATTTTCCTTTCCGGGAGCAGAGCTTTTCACATCAAGCCTGCGGATGCTACTCTGTTTTTGTTATTTACACTTACTGAGCTGAAATGCAACAGATGTTTCCAAGTGATTAAAACTAAATTCTTCAGTAAATATGCAGAATAAATCCCACACATCTTTGGATGCCATGAATATGTCTCAGGGTGAAGGGAAAATTAGTTTCAAGTAGGCAGAATAATCCAGTCCATAGCTTCTAGAGATGAAAAGAGCTAGCTAACAAAATCTTTAGCACAGTCAGACAGGTAGAGGAGTCCCAGAGCCTCTTAATACACATAACCTAAAATGAATTTCTTTCATTTCTGGTTAAGCCCCTGAATACTTGTGTAAATGGTTGAAAAGGAATGAAAAGATATTGAAAGAACAGAGCATTTCTATTGCTCCCTGTGAAGCGTCCTTAACTGAATGGGAATGCGTTCGTGCTAGACTGCCTGTAGAAAGAGAGCAGCGTGTAGTAATTCCTTTACATTCACAGTCAATGGTTCCTGGACCCAAGGGATGAACTGATATTTTGATCTGACTTTGTACACTCCAACCTCCACATAATACTATTCTTTTGAATGTACAGAAGTGTTCTGTTCAAGGGGTGGTAGGCAAGGCCTGAAGAATTTAGAGCCCAACAGCCATATGTGAAATAGTACTGAGCAGTATCTTTTTTTAATAAGAAGAATGTTGAGTTTTGAAAGTGCTGGCAGGCAGGTACTTTGCAAGACTCGAACTCCAAGCTGCTAGGGATGAGAAAAATTTACAAGAGGCCCATGTCTCTGTCTTTTCTGCTAAGTCTGGTTAGGTACCCCAGCAATGGGGCCATATGGAAACTAAGAGTTCTGATTAGGGCCAACTGTTTTCATAGTTACCTGTCGAGCAGGGACCAGATCCAGATTAGAAATTAGAAGGGAATTCTGGTCACAAATATTATAGGCTGGATTGAAATAGCTGACCTTAAAGCTTTGTACCTCATTGTTAGTCTTCTGCATCTCACAAGTGAAAAAGCAAGGTGTTATTAGCAATAAATGGGTGCATCTACACATCACCCTATGGCGATGTTATTATTGTGCTGTGCTTTAGTACTTCCTTTGGGCCTGTACTGTGCCATGCATGCAGCACAGCTTAGTTTTAGCTGCTACTTTGCTGTAGTGGCGCGCTAAAATGGGGGAGCTGAAGGCAACATGTTCTTATCTCTAAATCAGTGAACATGCATTAAGTGGGCCAAATTAACCTCCAGAAACATGGTAAGTGAAAAACCTCATTGACTTCCATGAAGTTGAAGCCAGAGGTCTCATCGGCCCAAAATGCATTTTATTTTATTTTTATTGCTCCTCTAATTTGCTATTTCTTGTTTCTGTGACTGCTTCCTTGCTTTCAGAGTAGAGATGGGCAGTGAAAAGCCAGCAAATCTTCAAAACACACTGCAAAAGCTATCCATTGAGTTGTGAATCCTGTAATAATGGAGGAAGGAATATTTTTAGATGGTTGGCTAACTGAATGCCTGATCTACTGGGACGTGTGTCATTAATTATGTTGTGTTTGGACAAGTGTTCTTTTATTATTTTAAGTTAAATAAACAAATAAGCTCTGGATAGCCATTTTGGGGTCTTGTCTTTGTGCACTGAACTCTAACAACAAATGAAACATTAAAAGCCTTGGATATTCTGCATGCAGAAGGCATCAAAAACTCAAAGCCTCCTAAGAATATTATCTGTAACATTTTAGGTGAATTTAGCAGGCCACAGGGCCCCTTAAACGGGTATGGTGGAACATTCACTTTCTGGGAAATATCTTTATTGACTTTTAGACCAGTCCAAACATGGCTATAATCAGCATTTGAACATACCTACAGAACACCCAGTATTGGTGGAATGAAAACTTCCTTGGAGAATCTTTAGACAGCAATCCCATATTGAAATTAAGGGAATACTCCAAATTATCGATGACTCTGGACATGTCTACACAAGACGCTTAATGCACAGTGGATTAATTCGACTGCTCATTAGCACATGATAGCAACAGCTCAGTAGAATTAGTGTACTGTGTATTAAGTGTCATGAAAAGACTACACCCCATTGCTACTGTTCAGTAGAGCTGGCTACTGCGCATTTAGTTAGTACCTCATATTAGAGGTACTAACCTTAATGCATGGTAGCAACGGTGCATTAATGCACATGTAGATAAACCCTGTGTGTATCAAAATTGATGTCAAGTAGTTTCTAAAAATAATTCATAGGCAGTTTTTATTTTTCATATCAGTGAATAATCTTGTGCCGCTAGAGTAAAAAAGAAGTTTGTTTTTTACTTCAATGGTAGTAGGTCAAGATCAAAGGTATCATTAAATATTTGTCAAAAATATCCTGAAATGCCATTTCTACTTCATAATGGAAGGGGCTTTGCCATATTTTGATGCCACATTGAACCTGTATTTCCTTTCTTAGTCTCTTGAAATCCCAGATTGGGAAGAAACTAGGCAGAAATCTCAATTTGAGACAAATGACCTGTGTAATTTTAATATTTACAATAGATTGTAGAAAACCATATATTAATGACTTTATATTTCCTTGATTCAGAGACAGCCAAGGAGTATTTGTATTTGAAATATGGCATGAAATATCCCCAATTGCTGTCCTAAATAAACATAAGAGTATTTGTGTTACCTTTTAACCTGTACTGGATTAAAGTAGTCTTTAGCCATTGGCTGTGAGTGAAACCAAGATCAATTTCTATAATTCTAAAAGCCAACATTTAAATTGGCTGACTGAATTTTGATACATTAATCACAGAAGATTATGAGGAAAATGCCATATTGTGCATATTTCTTGCTAGCAAAATAGAACTGTCTGCAGTTCTCATTGCAAAATTATGGAATGGACTGAATCAGAAAAAAAATATTGGAAAATCTGCTATTTCAGGACAGCTGCTCTCAGTATTTTTGGACAGCTGAGTTTTCTACAAAAATAAAGCAGAGAGTTTTTTAATAGAAATTGTGAGCCAAGTTTGTTAAGGGGATAATTTCAGTTGACAAAATAGATCATTTCCTTTCTTCCCAAATTTTGCTGAGCCAACGACATTCCATATTGTTATTCTCAGAGCCTTATTTCAAGTGCCGATGTATAGGCTCAATGATAATATTTTAATTTCATACAAACAAGTCAATAGGAAGACAACAGCTGGTGCATTTGTGCTACCCTGAGCTGTAACTTTACCTCCTCTACTAGGTCTTGTCTCTAAGCAGCTTCAAAGATGTCAGCGTTGGATGGAAAATGACCACGTGCAGGGAGACGGTCCTGGTAGTACAGGGATAGGATGTTGAACAATGTGTATGTAAGGCCAACAGAGGCTACTAAAATAAATAAAAAATCATGTTTCAGGATATAATCCAACTTCTCACTCCTGGGGATTTTGCTATGGCTAAAACACAAAAAATATATACCTAGTACAGAGATTTTTTCACCTTTCCCCTGAAGCAGCTGGTACTCACCACCAGCACTGACTGGTCAAAATGGGCCTTGGTGGTCTTACCTAGCATAGGAGTTCCTATGGGTGAAGCCTGTGGTATCACTGAAACACTGGCTGTCTTAATGGCTGTACTTCCAGTACTATCAAACTGTTGTAGACTATGTATCATGGATTGTTGTCTGGACCATAGACAGCAGGCATTGGGGAAACTGTTGGCAGCTCATATCTGCATTTAGCCCATGAGAAGAATACAGTGATAATTTTTGTTCAGGGGCTTCATTCAGGCATTAACCTATGCACGGTGAATGGCACAGTGAGGTTTTTAAGATTACACCTGGTGTGAGTTTTTGAAGTTAGTTTAAGGGTGACTGAACCCAACCCATTGCCCTAATGGCAAAATACTTCAAACAATTCCACTTCATGTTCTGTTTGTGGCTAAAAACAAATGCTGAAATATCAACATTTCTTGAAGGTGGACATTCTAATCTAAATGTTCAGCTCTAATCAAAATATTGGCTAACAGGGACCTCATACCATAGTGATATTAAATCTAGCACTAGGGATGATACTGCCTTGAGCAAGGAGTTGGACTAAGTGACCTCCTGAAATCCCCTCCAGACTTTCTTTCCTGTATGGTTTTAAATCAGATAAATAGTGATAGGAACCCTGAAAAAGAACTTTGCATGTTCTGTAGAGCATCCATGAGTGGAGAGTCTTCAAAATATGCCTGAAGATGTATTGACATGAATGCTAGGCTTCTTCATTTATGGAAATCATAGGCTCATGCAAGACTACAAAGGGTCACAAGATCACTACATCACACCACATCTCCAATGCAGTACACTGCACTGAACCCCATACTCCCTCTCTATTTCATAGATTTCATAGATGTTAGGGCTGGGAGGGACATTGAAGATCATCAAGTCCAGCCCCCTGCCCCAGGGGCAGGAAATCGGCTAGGGTCAAAGGACCCCAGCAGGATAAGCATCCAAGCATTTTTTGAATGAGTCCAGAGTAGGTGCCTGCACCACTTCTGGAGGGAGTCTATTCCAGGTCTTGGGGGCTTGGACAGTAATTTTTTCTTATGTCCAGCCTAAAACAGTCTTGTAGAAGCTTATGATTGTTAGTCCTTGTTTTTCCTTGGGGCGCTCTGGTGAACAGATGTTGATAATTTGATAATTTTAGATTTGTAAAACACATTGCTTCCACCCTGCCTGGTCTGTAAGAGCTTCTGTGGATCACCACTGCCCTACTAACTTACAACTAACATTCTTGCTGTCACACTGACAGGGCTACAGGACATGCTGAAAGGGCAGCACTTTGCGAGTTAAAAGGACATGACAAACAAATCAATCCCCAGAGGAGCCAGAAACTTGAACCATTATGTAAGGAGTCATGAGGAGTGGGCAAGGATATTTAAAAGTCCCACAAGCTAAAACTCTACCAGTTGAACAAATGAACTATGGTAATTTCAGTGCACCAGCCAGTAAGTCTCTGTCGTGCTCTCTTCATTGTACACCATCTGATCATTACATTAGCTATTAGTGGGTGTGTCTACACGAGATGCTACATCACCATAGCAACGAGCTACAGCATTCATTGCTATGGCGATGTAGCATCACTGGGTATGAACCGTGAAGTCATTGCTACTGCATAGTAGCAGTTAAAAATAACTGTGGTGATGGGACTGCACAGTAACAACTTACTAAAGTTGTTTAGTACTAAAGTGCTAAATGACTGCAGTAACAACTGCAGATGTGATCAGTAGTAAGTTATACTACATTATGCTACTGGACTGTCAATAATTTCTGGGATATTAAGATTGCCAAAGTGTTTTTATGAGCCACATCTTGGAAACTACTATATATCTCCATTATGTGAATGTGCCTTGCAGAACTTCTAACAAATGCTACCGGATAATTAGGCAATATGGAAATGAATGTTAAAAGAACAAAACACACATAAGTCATTTGGTTGTTAAGCTACAGAATCACTCACCAGGCTCCCGATTTTTCTGGTGGGGTGCTGAGTATTCCTTCATCTCATCCAATCTAGGGAAACAGAAGGTGTTCAACATATTCCAGAATATGGTTCAGACACTACAAATAACAGTACATGATTCCTTTTCACTACAGCTCATGGTAATTTTTTCTATGGAACTTATGCAGACCTGACAATAAACCAGTGTGCAACAGCCTGTGCTTTTAAAATACAGCTGTAGGTTCACTGTCTAGCTTAATGCTTGTAAGGTGTCTTTTACACAAACAGTATCTCAAAGCAGCTGGAAGACCTGAATCATACAAGACAGTACATACTACTTTAAACATTCCTCATTTGGTTGTATCTTGAGGTTCCACAGAAATTGGAGTCCCATTGTTATAGGATCTTTACATATACCTAATAAATGTCCTGCTCTAAAGAATTTCTCATGTAACTGGACAAGATAGACAAAGGATGGGAGAAAAGTATTTTTACCCCAGTGTTACTGGTAGGATAATGAGGTGCCGAAAGATAAAGTGACATGTAATAAAGTGAGCCCTAATCTCATGACCCCCAGATTCATATCTACAAAGATTCATATCTACAAAAACTGTCTATCTACAAAGCTGTGGAATCAAATCTGGACTTCCTATGTGGGCACAGGAATAGGACCAGAGAACTACCAATGGAGCAGGCAAATGATAATGAAGTGGCAAAGGACAGACAATAGTGGAATCAGGGCATTGCTTGAGACCAGATCCTGAGAAGTCCTAACCACCTTCTGAATAACTGATGTCCCCACTGTCTTCAAAGGCAGTTGTGACCAAGGGTGTAGCAGGGCAGCTCCTTACCTGGGGCCGCTGCGAACACAGACAGAGGGTAGTGCTGGTCTGTTGCTACAGTGGTGGTGGCTATTTTTGTGCTGCCCCCATGCCAAGGCAGTGCTCTGCCCCCCTCCCCCACTTCCCCCCCCAGTTACATGTAAATCCACATTAGTTCCTTACCATGTCTCAGGGTTTGATCAACAGCAAGTAAATCAGAGGGCCAGTAGTATAAGGAGAACCTGGGCAGGTTACAGGGTTACTGTGCATGTCTGAATGTGAGACATGAAGGAGGGAATGTCAGTGAAATAGACTGTGAGAGGGAGTCTGCTCCCACAAGACCTACCAAGTAGGAGAACATTACACCAAGAAGTGGTCAGCTAATGAGAAGGGGTAAAGAGGAACCTGGTAGTTGGGAGCTACAGCAAGTCTTTATCCTTAGGTCCATGTAAGGAACATATGGCAATGCTGCCCCATTAGAGAGGAAAGTGTCTCTTGCTCCAGCACCAGAGGAGGTAGAGAGAGGGCTTACAGCCAGAGGAGGTGGAGAGAGGGCTCCACCCAGTCCCCACCCTTCTCCCCTTACTGCCTCCAAGGAGAGACTAAAGTTGTGAGATTTAGATGGCTTTATGTGCATACCCAGGCAATTCTATTCTATTCTGCCCAGGCAATTACATGGCTATAATGAAGCCTACTGAATATGCTCAGAAGGAAGTGCAGGGTGAACATAGCTACATGGAATCCAAGTTCCGGATGAATACCAAAAATTTCAGTTATGTGGCCATATAAGTACTACTTGGGTACATCACAGTGTAATGAGATTTAGCCCATTCTACCAAAGTCTGATACAGCCATAGAGAGAGGTAGTAGGATCCCTACTCACCCATCTTGTTATATAAGACCTAGGCAGAAACTAGTACTCCATGAAGATGAAGTGCAGTTGACCAAGTTACAGTCCATGAGATATGGTGGACCAAGTCTATGACGGGTCTGGGGGCCCTAGTATTGTATATTACTGCTTCTTTGTGCAAGAAAATTCAGGCCATAATTTATAATAATGTTCCACTATAAATGCTTTATAATGAGGCAGTACATGATTTATAGACATTACAACATGTTACAAACTTAAGTGATATATGTTATAAAGCACATAAGCAGAAGGTGATATGGATGGTTAAAAACCATGGTTATTATCAATCTGTTTGCCAGCTGTCTCTGAATACAATCTATTACACTTTGTTTAGTATTTATTAAAACATCTAGTAATATTTAATTAACCGTTTTCAAGCTGTATAGAAATGGAGCCTGAATATTAGCTATGATCAAAAACTAGTACCTTAAATGATTGAAAACCCATTATTTTAATCTGTGGTGGCTTGCAACTCTTTGTATCCTGTTTATAAGATGGAGTTTGCTCCCCATGAGAGGTCCTTTTTGCTGCACTACCCTCACAACCTATGTCTTTCTTGTATTGGAGGAGGGTGTCCTTTTGACTTAAATGAAGTATAGTGTCAATTTTATATCTGTGTTCCAGCAACGAGTCGGGACTATTAATCTAAGGTTCCATGTGATCCTTTAGTCCCCGTTGACTTTAATATCTCTGAGTGATCTATTGGACTGCTTTGTCCTTGTGATCCTAATGCTTCAGTAAAGTTTTACTTCTCCTATTTCTCCCTTTTGACTATCTAGATGTCCGTCTGAAAGCTCTAAAGCTTGGGGCTGCCACGTCACATGAGAGCTTATTATTACATCATTGTCCTGTCCCTGATGCTTCCCGCATCCAGCTCATACTTGCACTGAGCAAGACATTCATCATGCTGCAGAGGACTCCAGACTTCGGTGTGTCAGACAGTGCCGGTTATAATTATAGTCAATAAGGCCCATACCAAAGGGGTTAAAAGGAGATGTTGTAAACTTGGACAACCTTGCTACTGTTTCTGAGAGTTAGATTTATTCTCTGGACTACTTTAGTTCTCCTCCAGAGAGTTCATTGTGTAAGTCAGCGTGACAGATTTATCCATGCTCACAGAGACAGTGGCTGTTTTCTCACTAGGCAGGTGGAAGGAGAAAGCAGTGTAAGACAGCTGCCAGCTGAGAGGTCGCTGTTGAACTCATGCCATGGAACGAACATAAATTATAAATCTTCCAAAGAGGAACAGCTTCTGCTCTTATTTCTGTCTTGTCCTAAATTTTTCAGCCGCAGCTCTATTTATTTTAGGCACGTCGTTATCATTGGCAAGAGCAGCTGAGTGATTCTGGTGCAGCGTTCAGAGTTGCACAGAACACAAACACCAGCTCCGGAGCAGGAGGGTTTGGTCCAGATTATTTAAATGCTCCCTTGCACCTGAAAAAATTAAAGCAAAGACAAATTCAAGCTCATTTGGAATGAATCCTCTGGCAGATGCAGGAGAGGAGTTTATTAAAACCAATTACACAAAATAGAGCAGTTAAAGCCAGTGATTCTGAGCCAGGGTGCTGTGGCACCCGCAAGATCCTTTTAAGGGTGCTGCATACTATTAGGGCTGTTAGGTATGCCAACACCTACATATGGTCTCCAAGATGAACCCAGAGATTTCATATAGGAATCCATAGTGTCAGACCCATTCTGGCCTGTTGTGGGCTTTGTGAGTTTTTGCAACAGAAGAATGACTATTGTTTTTTCATAGTCAGAAAGCAAGTGAAAGCTCAGAGCTAGCATTTTCCAAGGGGTGCCTGGAGTCTATAAACAAAAGGTGACTTGTATCTAAAAGGTTTGAGAACCACTGGTTTAAGCACAGAGGAGTAGAGGATGGGATGGAACTTACTCATGAAGGGCCTCTTCCAGAGTCCAGTGGAGTCATTAGAAGAGCAGCCTTTGACTTGAACCTTGGAGCACAAACCTGTAAGGTGCTGCATGCTTCAGGGAGTTGCCATCTCCCAGGAACTCTCATGGGAGTAGAAGGCTCTCAGCATTCCTTGGAAGCATGGAAGGGCCAGATCTTTAGCTGGTGTAAATAAGCATAACTCATTTAAGGGACTGGCACTCAGCACATTGCATGGTAATGCTGCTCAATCTGCTCCCTGCTTTGCTGGTAGCAGCTGTGATTATCCTGCAGTACTTACCTCCTTCCAATACTTGTGACACTAAGTTTAGAATTAGTCATACCAGCTGCCCGTGTTGCTGCTTGTACTGGTTTGTTCCAAGTACTAGCTATTCTTAGTGTAATGAAATTCTCCATAAATTCTTGTAAGGCATGACTGTGCTGCCGTAGAGCATATTATTGACGCTGTTGACTTCAGCCATTTGTTCTACTACAGATTCTTCTCTTCTTTCCACCCACATGGTATATACTGAATTCCCCTCTCAACTCACAGACTTACTGATACATCTTCTAAGATTTCTGCATGTGAGTGATTTCATTGACACCGATGCGAGTACACATACTCGATGGTACAACTCACATACTTAAAGTTAAGCCTATGCACACACATCTGGAGACATGGTCCTTAGTCTTTCTAAAAACTGTGTGTCAGCAAAATCATTAAGTCTGTGATTTAATTTGAATGCCCTAGATCAAGGCTGTCCAACTTCCCTGGGGCTGGATACTGGGTATCACACTGGCTGTATACTTCAGGCCTCCCCTTCCTGGTCCTTCCCCACCACACAGCTGTGGGAAAGGCAGCTGAAAAGGCCCAGCAGCCACATGCATGACCCTCACAGGCTGCTTGCAGCTCATGGGCTGCCACTTGGACAGTCCTGTCCTTGATCTTCTGTAGTCTCTCCCTTTTTGAGAATTCTTTTACAGGCATGCACAGTAGCATTAAAGCTGAAACCTACATTGAGATCAGCACTGCCCTGTGGGGATCTCTGAGGCATGTTACGGAGATTGGCAGCACCCCATTCTGGAGGTGAATATCCTCACAGGCATCCACTAGGAGCAGAGCAGGATGCCCCATTATGGCTAACTTGCCATGGGTTAGAGGAGAACTGATAGTTTTGGAAAAGCTGGGAAGGCAGCTGTGAAAGCAAGGAGAAAGCAGACAACACTAGTCTGTTCTCAGTGGTGGCAGAGCTAGATTGTTTTCATTGATGTAAGTGGTGGCACATGACAGAACAAGGAGCAGTGGTCTCAAGTTGCAGCAAGGTGAGGTTAGGGTAGATATTAGGAAAAACTTTCTCACTAGGAGGGTAGTAAAAAACTGGAACAGGTTATTCAGAAAGGTTGTGAAATCTCCATCCTTGGAGGTTTTGGAGACCCAGCTTTTCTATGATTCTAACACTAGCCTCTTTATTGCCAATAAAATTCCTTTACTGCCTAAGATCTTGCAAGTAAAAGCACCAGCTTGCTGGGTGGCATCAACAATTTGAATTTAGCTTTTCTCACAGGGTAGTGCGGTGCCAGGTTTCTTCATGAACATAACTCTTCTCTCCCACTCAGCAGTGCTGCCTAGGCACTGAGCATCTTTGCAATGCTTCCGCCACTTTCTGTTGGATTTTGAGATGCATCACATTTGTCCCTAGAGCTCTGTTGCTCTTCCGACATCCTGCTTTCTTGATCACTCATTCTGGTATGATCTTGATTTCCTTAAGCATTTTTCTTTCTCCTCTGGGAAATTTATGTCTCTCTCTGGCATCTGTCCCCCTTCCTCTCTGCACACTCAGGTGAAGAATTCATATATTTCTTTCTTTACACAATGTCCTTACTTCTGATGTCAGTAAATTATTCTTGCCATCTTTAAGAGACCTTTCTGTCTCCTTCACTGCCCTCTCCTTTTTTACGCATTTAAAAATGTCTTATTTATCTTTACCTCCCATGTGATCTTTTTGCCTTTATTCCTCCATCTTGGCTTTTCTTAATGTACACCAATTTGCAACAACTTTATAAGTCCAGCTCTGGATTTGATGCTCTCTACTTGAGTTATGTCCCTTTTTGACCTGTAACTATTCCCTGCCCTTACATTTATTGCTAGATAGCTGGCATTTATCTCTGAACCCTTTCCATTACCCCTTGTGTATATTACTCTCCTCATCTAATGCAACCCCACATTTACCCTCATCCATGTATCATTTCTTCCGCAGAAAGTCTGCAAATATATTTTCCTCTTTAGTCCTTATTTTAAATCTAGATGTATTATAGCTAGTACTCCTTTGAACTCTTCCCTATCTCTGGGACATATTCTGATTGATCAGCAGAAGCTGTCCTGTATAAATGACCACCTCTGCCCTGAAGACTTACAAACTGATGTAAACAAGACTTAGTAAGCATGGTCAGAAAAACAGGCTCCGAAAGGCAAAGTGATTTGCCTAAGGTCACTGGCAGAACCAGGTCTTCCTCATTGCCCAAGCCCTTTGAGACAGTAGTTGTGTGGCTTCGTCTCCCAGCTTTTAAATAAATTCTTAAATCATGTCTCTCTTGCTTGCCAATTGATGATCATTTATGTTTACAGTTTTACTTTAGGAAGGTGGACCATTTCCACCTACCCATGCCCCATCTATTCTAATTTCTGTTGTGTGTCCAAAAGCTAACATGCTCATTTTTGGATCATTTGTCAGCTGTATCTTTACAGGAAGTGCCTGACCTGCTAGTATTAGTATATTCCATATAGATGTGTCAGAGACATTTCTGAAGATACAACCTTTAATGCTCTTCTTTTTAGCTTTGTCCTTATACATTGGATACCACAAAGCCATGGTCTAGTGTGTAAATCTGCTCATGCAAGTAGCTCTATGAACTCTACTGAGTATGAAGGGCAGTCCCTTGAATAGGGCCATTGGCCATGGGTTCAAGCCAGCTCATCCTTTGGCTTGCTATGTTAACCTGGGTAAATTATTTTTCCCTATCTTATTTGTAAAACACAGAGAATATTTTACCTTCACACATGGGTGGATCTAGGTTTTAGTAATGGTGGGTGCAGAACACTGCCTCTAAGACCATGGAGGTATGGGGGTGAGGTGCTCCTGGAGTTGCTAGGCCAATGGGGGAAAATGTGGAACTGGGAAGGGGGCAGGCACAGGGTTGGGGGGACCCGCTTATTGCTGCCACTGCTGCTGCTGCCTCTGACTGAGCTGGGAGAAGGAAGAAGCCCCAGAGCTGCTCCTGACTTGCTTCAGCTGGGGGCTGTGGGGAGCAGTTGCATGGGGTGTGTGGCTGTTTTGGGAACAGTTGGAAGCAGTGCACAGGATCCTCCTTCCAGCCCCTACTCCCTGCCTACCCCTCCCTCTCTGAAGTAGCTCTGGGGGCTCCCTCTGTGCCTGGGTCAGCTGGGGACAGCGACAGTGGGAGGGATGTGTGACCACACCACTACACCTCCTTGCATCTGCCCCTGTCTTCACACGGGCTAAATTCTGAAAATCATCTTACAGAAAACATTTTAGTTCAGGGACTCAGACACTGCAATGCTGGGTTCATATCAAGGGAGAGGCTGGTCACAAAAAATTAAAATTTGGTTTATAGATTTGACATAGCTCACTAAAACTGCAGGGGATGTTATGATGCTCTTTGATGTCTGCTTACATATTTAAATACAAAGACTATGGTTTCCCATTTGCTTGGAGGCAGGGGGTGGTCCTGTGAGCCAATTCAATATGGTTGTCATTGAGTTAGTGACACACTATGGGCCTAATCCATAGCACATTGAAGTTGATGGGAATCTTTCTATTGGTTTTAGTGGGTTTGGATTAGGTCTTATTTTGCACAAAGACTTACACAGGCTCATTTTTTTCTTGATTGCTATTCCTATTTGGAAAAATGAAAGTCATTCAGAATGACAGCACATGTTTTCCTCTTTGCATTTGAATATACATGACATTAGATATGCTGGTCTACTGTTATCTATGCACTTGATCTTAAGATGCACCCTTTCTTTGTTCCCCAAGCATTATGTGATACAGTAGAACCTGAACAATAGAATTGCATCTATTTCTGAGTGCTTTTTTAAGCATATCAAACTTCCTCTCATTGAAAAACCCAAAGAGGGAATTTTTTTTCATAGGTATCTGATTGAGTGTACATGATTTTAAAATATACTTAAGTTATTGTTTCTTTTTCAGCTGTGGATTAGTCACACACCCAGGTCTGACAGGTGCGTAAAAGTCTTAGATACAAAGTTGTTGGTTTTTTTCTGTTTTTTGCTTTGTTTTGTTTTGGCTTTTTTTTTTTACAGTAATAACTAGGAAAACTTCCCATCCTTACCCTGCTGCATCCTGACTCAGAATTTTTTTTTTAACATCCCTTCAATTTCCATATGGTTGGAAACAGGCCAAGACTGAATTCAATCTCTCAGAAATCTTTTTTATCCTCTTTTTCATCTGTTTTGTGTTTTTCCCTCTCCACATTAGGTAATTATAGAAAAGGCTCCATTGTGGGCATCAAGACTAACATTTTAGATGGAATAAATCAATTTTTTTCACATGAATATTTCAGAAATGCCTAACGCACAGAGTCAGCAATATGATCCTCATCTAAATATTATTTACCTCCTCGATTAAAAATCAACAGGCTGAATTGTATTTGCAACCAAGTACCAAGTAGCTCTAGTTGCTATTTTGTTGAAATAATATCAGGTTTCCTCTTATGCTTTACATATCTGTCCCCAAGTGATACGATAGGCCTGTGATTTATTGACCTACTAAAAGCACTTTCACCGACTTGTCATAATAAACTTTATTTAAAATATTAAAACATAAAACATCAACCAGCAGTGCAAGCAGAGATGCCCTACAAATGCTTTCTAATTTAGTTAAGCCACGGTGCAGATCCAGAAAATGAAGACCCCAGTGAAGTAGTCTACTAGGATTTGTCATGCTAGAATCTGTTGCGTGGAGGAACTGAGATTATAAATACGAATGCCTTGAAGTATGAAGCGTTGACAGGAAGTTTGGCTCAACCTCAGCCCTTCATCTAGAGTCATTCTGAAAGTCTATCTGAAACCTTGAAGCTGAACCCTGGTATAGTGATCATGAGTTAGACATCTGAGTAATTCCACAGTCACTGGAATACCCTGCCCCAGATCTATCTTGCCTGTTATGCTGCATCCAGAAGCACTCCCTATCTGCTTGCTCCTGTTCTGCATATGACTAAGCATGTACTCTGTAGCAGTCTTAGGATCCTGATCTTAGGCATGTGTATTGACATGCACTTTGAGGTGGCAGCGTGGGAGGGAATGGACTTCACTGTGAGGCTCCAAGGCATGGAACAGAGATATACCCTCACTGTAGATACACCTTCACTGTAGATATACCCTCACTGGAGCTTTTTTGTTCCTTTTCAGAGTATCGAAGGAGACTTGGCTACCAGCAATGTCATCATAACAATCTTGATTATATGATCTGGTTTTCTAAAGGCAAGCCAGCTCACAGACAGAGCATGGCTACAATATAGACAGAGGGTCTAAAATGCCAGGTGGTCAGCATCTTCAACTTCCATTGACTTTGCAGCTGGTGAAAGCACTTAGGGGTTGTCACTGACTTTATTGGGATCTAGAAGAGACCCCTCTTTTTTTCCCAGGCTCTAGCTCATATACAACCCAACTCCTTGCCCCTGAGTCTCAAGGACACTGACTTTTTATTTAATGAAAGTCCTTTATTTTAATTCTTATGAGCTGTTCCTCATTGTGAAGGTCATTAAACTCTGCCAGACTTGAAGTACATGGGGATCTTTCTCTTGAACTACTTTCCTTAATGAATTTTTTATGTAATATTCCAATCTGGTTGCATTTTTGAGGATGAGAGGGCAAAGTCTAACCCAACTTTATCACCTTCCCTCTAATATTTATGTGGGGTTTTTTCATTTCTTTTCCAATCAAGTTATATCATCCTTTCACCTTCTTTATGATGGAGCATGTGGCTTTCCTGAATAATCAGTGGGTGTGTCTACACAAGATGTTTACTGTGGGGTAGACTAATTAGCTCTACAGTAAATGTCTCACATCTATACATAAGGCCCTATTAGGCTCCAGCAAACTAATTCATTCTACAGTAGGATAGTACTTGTGAATACATGCTCAGCACCACATGTCTAGATGCTGATGTGGCTAGCTGAGGCACAACGGTGCTTCAGTGCTGGGGCTGCTTGCTAGCTAGCCCTGAACTGATGCACCCTCATGCCCCAACCAACCCCTCTGCAGCACATTGAGCTGGGTCAGAGCAGCCCTGAGCTGGCAGGCCATGGGTGACTGGTGCCTCCCAAGTCTAGGGGGCCGTCCCCCAGCAGCCAGCCAGTGACCAGGGGGGAATGGTGGTGGTGGAAGGGCTGGCACTTTCACTGCCAATGTGCCGTATGCAGAGCCAATTTGACGGGGGGCACTAGCATTCACCATGCCCCCCACTAGCTGCATCGCTTGCTGTCAGGGGGGGCGCTATCATGCTTGGGGGGGCATGTGCCCCCCCCCCATATCTCACCTACATGTCACCTATGTGGCAGGCTGACCCACTGGAGCCCCTGCCAGATGGGGCTGCTCCAGTCCAGCTCAGTGTGCTGCAGCCCTGGGCATATGTTCAAATTGCATGCCTGGGAACAATAAACTCCACGATATGTGCTGGAGTTTATTGTTGCATGTTAATAGTTTGTGTAGACATTTCTAGTAAGGCACTTTGGGTTTTTTGGTTTGTGTTTTTTGCATCTAAGCGACTGTTTTATGTAATAAGGTACAACTCAACATACATCAGGTGGGAGGAGCTAATCCCTTAGTGCCATCTGGTCCATTGACTCTCACAGAGATTTCCTGTTGCTAGGATCTAATTTTAAACTTAGCAATATAATGGTATATGAAGTCTATCTAGGTATTAAAACAAGGATTCCCAAATAGTCTTTTCCAGGTTACTGCTGGATTCTAGTTGTGCAAATATAAACGTAGGTGATGAAAAAAATGACATGGATCAGGGAATGAGGGGAACAAGAATTGCAGCTTTAATTTTAATGAGAAAAGGATAGGATTTTTTGTTTCTCTACTGGCATTGAGAAATATTAAGCACTAAAAGTAGTCTCTCCCTCTGTCTCTTTCTCCATCTCACAAACACACGCACACAAAATATAGCTGCCATAATTACCTATATCTTTACAGTTCTTTGGCACTTGTGAAGTAAAAGCATTTTTAGTGTGCACGTGTGGCATCTCTATCAATTATATATTTATATAAATTAATTATATCAGTTAATCCAATATAAGTATGTTTCAGTTGATGTTATAAAGCTACTCTTTGTTTGCATATTTACAGACAAACACTGACCCACATATGGGGCACACACCTGTCAGATGAGAGTACTTTGTCTAGCATCATTTTTTAACCTTATCTGAAATGAATTCAAAACCTAATCTGGGTAAAATCACATTTTGACTCAGTCATATGGTGCTTGGAGGATAAACCTGTAGAAGGAAGTTCAGAGGTGTGGTTTGTGCTGCCAGAACACTGAAAAGAAGGTGTCTTCCTCAGCCCGGCTGTCCCCAACCTAGCATACAACCCCATCTTTACTTCAGGCCACACTCATGACTTCTGCAGAAGTGATGGTTGCTTTCTCAGCAGTAGTATCCTTTGACTGGATCCTTACAGAAGAAGGACAGTGGGGAAGGATCCTTTTCACTTACCTTAAATTAGAAATCTATATCTCGGCTCTCTTTTGCTGTTCCGAGAACACCTCCAGCATGTAAGTCTTTGTCTTCAGCCAAGGCCTGAGAGCCAAAAATAAATCTAGAAAGAAAATCTCCACTTGGGTATTTAGAATAAACTGGGCTTTGTCCTAGCCCAAACTCTTAGTGATGTCCATGGACATTCCCTGAGTGGAGTGGAGCAGAAAAACCTGGAGCATTTTAAAGGATGTTAGATGAATAAGAAAAAAAATTTGCTGCATTTTCTGCTGAATTTCTAAATGTTTGCTCAGGCAACTTTTGTAACCCCTCAAGCAACTAAAAAGAAGGGTCATGGAGAGTGACCTTCAAAAGTCACATAGGCACATATTTGTACTGTAAGCTTCTGTGCTCTCAAACAATCAGGGCACTTAAAAAACATACTGTATGACTCATCTGATGAATCTCAACTAAGCCAAAACAATCATCTTATTTTTTAGCATACCCCACACACCTTTTCCCTGAAAATTAGCAGTCAAAATTGCAGTGCAAGTCTTAACAGTTCAGTTAAGAGGAAATAGCTTTTAATTTATTCTACCTTCCAAAATCAAGGCATACATCTTATTTAGGGGTATGTGGTATGCAAAACACACAGGTATATTTTGAGCATTGAGTATTATGTTTCATAGATGTTGGGTCGGAAGGGACCTACTGGATCATTGAGTCTGACCGCCTGCCTTGGGCAGGAATGAGTGCTGGGGTCATATGACCCCAGCCAGGTGTCTGTCTAATCTCCTTTTAAACACCTCCAAGGAAGGGGACAGCATCAACTCCCTTGGAAGCTTATTCCATATTTTGGCAACCCTCACTGTAAATAATTTTTTCCTGATGTCCAATCTGGATTAGCTCTCTTCCAGTTTGTGGCCATTATTTCTGGTTACCCCGACAGGCACCCTGGTAAACATTGTATCCCCTATTTCTTATTTGGTCCCTCTGATGAATTTGTAGATGGCCACGAGATCACCTCTCAGCCTCCTCTTGCAGAGGCCTTTAACCAGATGAGTGGCTCTCCTCTGAACCCTCTCCAGGCCATCCACATCCGTCCCGAAGTGCGGTGCCCAAAACTGGACGCAGTACTCCAGCTGTGGCCTGACCAATGCTGCATAGAGGGGAAGTATCACCTTCCTAGACCTGTTTGTGATGCACCTACTTATGCAAGAAAGGGTGCAGTTAGCTTTACTTATTACCTCATGACACTGGTGACTCGTATTCATTTTGGAGTCGACTATGACTCTGAGATCCCTTTCTGCAGTTCTGCTACTTAGCATGGTACCTCCCAGGCTGTAGGAGTGTTGTAACCAAGTCATAATTTATTTAAGTGTTAATGTAGATTAGCAGCTGTAATAGTGAATCTTGAAAAGGGATTGTGGTAGTGACATTTACAATTAAAGGTAAAGTAATTAGCTGTGCCCAGCAATACCAGAATTTAGGGCTTTGTCTTGGTCATCATATGAAATGACAGTTTTGCCCAAAATTTGCACAACTCTCCCACCATACTGAGCTATCCCTTGGGTGCATGAAGATTTATGACTGAGCTTATCAGCTATACCAAAAGGGCAATATCCAGGTAAAAACCACTGCAGCCTGGCTAATTAGCCGTGTCTCCATTGCTGCATTAAAGCACCCACACTAAGTAAAAATGGAGGTGGTGTGTAGCACTTTTGGTTGTAGAGGTCTGTATTAGGCCTCAGTTCTGTGGGGACTGGGACTGTCCTATGTTTTGTTTAAGCAAGTCTTGGCTGATTTATTTTAAGATCTATGGATGAAATTTTACTAGATGTAGCTGCACTGAACAAAGAGTCAAGAGCACTAATTCCCATGTAAGCTCATATTTTGTTTGGGTTTTCTGCTACCTCCTTTGTGAAGGCTATTGAATCTTATATGTACCCTGATTCTTGTTTAGCTGCATCGGGTAGTATTGTAATTGCCACATGCTGTTGCTGAGGGGAATGTTGGTTCATTTCCTGATTCTCATAGTAGGAGGATGCATTGATTTTATAAAATGTAATTGCATTGACTGCTCTTGTTATCAGGATTGATTGTATTGACTGGAGTTGCCTGTTGTTATGTTTTCACGCTTTTGTTTTGAAATATACTTTTGTGATTTTCTTTCACAGTGCAGTCATGATATGTTTTGAATTAGGGTCCTTCTCTGTTTGATTTATCAGCTGCAAGGACTGCCCTGATGCACTGTCACAGGTATTCATGCTATCTGAGTGACATTACCCATTGGAGTCAATATCTACTAGCCCCAGCCATGTTCACCCTTGGAACCTTTGCCAAAGGTTTAGGAGGTTGATGTCTGGAAATACATTTCTGAATCTTATTCCCATGTGTCATACCTGAACTGCGGTCCGTTTCAGTTGCTGGTTAGTGAATTGTAATAACTAAGAACAATACTCTGAAGCAGTAATAATAGCTAGATTTATTGGGCTGGGGTAAAAAACAGTGGCTACCTAACTCAAGAAGCATCTCAAGCTTACCAGGCCCTTCTCTGGAGATCACTAGACAAAAGATGCAATGCACACATATACTTAATATTTCTAATTCCAAGGCAATTACTGCTTTAAAAACTATGACAAAATGGCAACAGTGCTTTTATATCGTTCAGAGTTTCCCCACCTTTAAATTCTTGTTTTCTTTTCTTTCATAATATCTTTAGTCCCTTTCTTGAGCTGACATATTTTCAGACTTAAAGAAGAGAACTGAGACATACTGGAAGAAACTGCTGATAGCCCCAAGACCAGATTAGAGGACATATATATACAGCCTGTGTCATATTAGGTCTCAAGTAAAGTCTTGTTTAAAGTAAAATACCAACTGTCTTTTGAAATGCCATCATTCCCCAAAGTCCTGTTACAGAGTCCTAAATCCCACATACAGTATTGCTACATCTATAGGCAAAGGACAAAGGGTCAAAGACATAGTTTCTCCTTATTTAAGATTCCTCTTTCATTTTATTACAGGACCCTGGGGTAGACTCTCTGTTGAAGTCCAGTCTTCACCAATCACATGCTAATAACTTCAGCTGAAAGAGGGCTTTACCCTAATGTCATTATGCTCCCAAGCAATGATTGATTGTGTTATAGTATGTTTTTGAAACCTAATTACTGTCTCAGTTAGTATTTGAACTCATTAATCTTCTAGTCTGTAAATAAGTAAAATTGACTAAATAACCGAATTTCTTTAATGATGGGCTCAAGTTATCTTTGTACCTACTGTTTTGTGTTAACCTTTTTATTGCTGGAAAATGATTTTTCTTTACAGTAAGTGTTGTCTTCAGTTCTCATAAGCTAATTTAATAAGCATGTCCATGCATTGTGCTGCACTCATTTGAAATGGTGAATTAAGAAATACTTCTGTCTCTGTGTCCTACATGATGCTGTGAGGAACAAAGTCCCCAAATAGCTCAGGGCTTTCTTTCCTCTTAGGCCAAACTAGAGAGGTCATTTTGAGTAACAACTCTGAAGCTCCAGAGCCCCACAAGAAGCAGTCGTCTTCTGCTTGTTATTCTACATCCATTGCAAAAGGTAGAGGGAAGGGACAGATTATAGTGCTAGATGGATAACTCCCAACTCTTCATTGACCATAGGCAGCACCATTTTCTGACTTTTTCAGCCCTCCCCAAAATCACTAACCATTGGATGAAGCAGTATCCAAGGAATGAGGAAGATGATACAATTGAGTTGTTACTTCAGAGAACTTGGTTTTTTCTCTGTTATCTCCCTGAACTAAAGGCACTGCCCTCACAAGTAAGCCACTAAACTTGAAAAAGCTCTTAATAGATACCAAGCAGTGTGTGTCCATTTAGCAACACATCTGTATTCTGCACTTTCTTACTGGCTTCTCATTGAAGACAGTTTGGCTGAGCATCTCAGTCATGGTATTTGAAGCTCTTCACAGCACTTACCATAGCTACTTCAGAGGTCATAGTATTTCTGTCTCAGTGATTCTCAGCTCTGGGGTGCCACTAGATCTTTTGAAAGGTGCAGTGAGGTGTGAGGAGGTAGGTGAGGTGTTGGGAGATAAACAGATTAATTAAGCAGATAAGCAAAGACTCAGGGTTGTCCCTGCCTGGACAATCCCCCAGACGCACTGTTTGGCCCGACTGCAAGGAAGCAAGCACGGCAACCTATAAATTAGGTTTTTAAGTTGTGTGCCACTCAATTCACAAAAGTTATGGTGGGCTGCCTTTTGTCTCATGATGGGTGCCACAAATGCAAAAAGGCTGAGAGCCACTGTTCTATGCAATCATGTTTTACCACATCAGCTTCATTTCACTGTTTCACTGCTGACAAATAAACAAAGACTCAGACAGGAGCCAGAGTACAGTTATAAAACACAGACAAGCATGACTACCAAGTTCAGGAAGGTCAATGTCATGTCTTTGACTTGGTACCCTTAATCAGGTACTCATACTTACACATGCACATGCAAAACCCAACCACTAGTCAGTCATTTTGCTCCTACTCACTAGTCTGGAGGAAAAAAATAACAGTTGCCTGTTATTTTTAATTAGTGGGAGCCACTTTGCAACTGCAAGGACTGGGATCTACAGGAGCTAAGATGATCAGATCATCTCTTATGGAAACTGGCACCTCCAACATTGGTATGCTTCCATACTCCATCAAGTGTGAGCTCAAGCCCTGATGAGGAAACTCAGCCTTTTGCCCTGGCCAAGAAATAACATGAACATTTGCTCGTCTTGAAGCAAAGGAATAGGTTCCTTGGAAGTGCTCATTTGCTTAAAGTTAGGCTTGGCTCTAAATTGTTCTCATCTAGAGATAATAATCTTACAAGGTAAGCCATGTTGAGAGCTAATTTATTGCTGTTTTTTTTTTCTGGTTTGAGCCTTCAAGTAAGATTGAGGAAAACCAGTTCTCATCAAAGGTTTAGCAAACTTCAAATCACTTTATGAGAACTCATTTTGTTAAATTAATCCCCTCTCCTTCGATTCTGTTTCATTCCTCTACTCATTTTATTATCTCCATCTTTAACTCAGCAATGAGTCATGCTGGACCAGGGCCAGATTCCATCCTCATTTATACCTAGACATTACCAACAAGAGGTTTTGCCCACTCTGACAGAAATGAGATATTCTCTAAGTAGGCCACACTATGCCTTCAGTTCCCATTGTGCAGCCTCACTGGGCACATCTAGACGAGCACAGCCGTGCGGTATGTGGCACTGCAAACATGTCTGCAGTGCCACATACCACACAGTCGGATGTTCTCTGTGCTGCAAGGGTGTGCTGCCCATGCGTGAGCTGCTCTTTTTCTTCCTGCAGGTTTTTTTGACCCCTGAGTCCAAAAAACCCGTGGAAAAATAAACCTAGAGCAGCACATGCACAGTCAGTGCATGCTGCTGTAAAGAGGAGCTGGGCTACCCAGATCCATGCTGTGGCTGCCAGCCAGGCTCTGCCTGGCAGGATCACAGCTGCTGTAGCCCCGGGAGGCCCCCAGGATCCCAGGTAATGCTGCTGAGGCCAGCAGTGCTGGGCCCAGCCTCCCCTACTGCCCCCAAAGTAACTTGCCGTGCGCCAGAGTGTGCATGGCATGGGCGTTCTTTGGGGACAAGCAGCCATGATGCAAGGTGTGCTGCTGCTACTTGTCCTCAGGGAACCAAATGTCTATGCTCGTCTGGACGCGGCCATTGTGGTTATCCAGGTAAAAAGCTTATTCATGAAATGGCTCAGTGGTGGGTGAGTGACACCCATTGGGATGGTGTGGAAGCAAGTTAGGGCAAAAAAAGGCCAATAGAGAGAAATACAAAACCAAACAAACAAAAAGAAAAGAATTAAGAACAATAGTATTTGTTCAATCCACAATGTAAAACACAGCTTAGATAAATAGAGGCAAAAGGCAGAGTGAGTCATTTGTGGTTAGTGTTGTAATAACAGATCTCTTCCCTATATACAGTACATAGTTTAGGATGTTATGTACTGTTATTTAATATATCAAGTGGATTTGTGCACCTACGCACTAAAAGGTGGTAAAATGATACCAAACTGATATGGTATCATCAGGACCTTGGATTTCACTGCTCAGTTAAAGGGAGTAACAGAGAAAAGTGTGGACTATGAATATGGAAGAGAAAATCAATTCTCAGTCAAAAGACAGTTGAGTCAATGCACAAAGAATGGAAAGGGGTGACAAAGTGGAATCCTAGGTCTCATTATAACCCCAGTCCACTCCTGGATTAGGATGCCTCAGGCTTCAGCCTAGTAATAAAAACAAGTATGCTTTGCTTCATATCCTATTTTGGAAAATGAGGGTTGAATGCTAAAAGCCTAATTGCACATTGTTTTTAAAAATCGGTTTGCTAATTCATCATATTGTAATTAAACTAATTAGAACACTATTCATTTCCAACTACCTTAATTAGGCCTTCAACTTGGCAGGGAGCCTGTGAGACCAAAATGTTGTAATTTGTACAACAATTGAAAGACTTTGATAACAAATGACTGAATTCCACTACATTTTAGTTAATAAGATTTATGTATTAATCTAGTTGTACTCTACTCCCTTAGAATTTGACAGGGCTTTAAGTTTTTCTGATCCCCCTATGAAATTCTTAAAATCTGTATTAAAATAACTGGAAAATGTTCTGAATCTAATTGAGACTCTCAGTTTTATACTGCAGTAGGCATTCATTGGGCTGTCATACATTTTTTAATCTGGTGAGTACTTCTTAAAGTAGTTAGCTCGAGTAGAAAACACAGGTTAGA
This sequence comes from Alligator mississippiensis, assembly GCF_030867095.1. Lineage (NCBI taxonomy): Eukaryota > Metazoa > Chordata > Crocodylia > Alligatoridae > Alligator > Alligator mississippiensis. Next base: position 216,741,875 of record NC_081824.1, on the reverse strand, counting down.
ACTTCATGCAGTAGTGAACTGGAAGGGTGTCCTGTTGCATGGTTTTTGCTGATGATTTGCTTTTGGGGGCACTGTTGTACCAGACTGTGCATTTCAGTGAAGACTACAAATGATAGATTTCACTTGCATCACTTCAGATCTGCAGTCCTTGTCAAATCATTGTAATGAATGGTTGACAAAGAAATGAGTTGCTACCAGTGATCTCACAAGAGAAGTGGGGAACTTTTGTGGGGTTTGGTTTATCGATGGTGAATTTCCCTCATGCCCCTTTGACAACATAATTAAGTGATAATTACCTAAATGAATAAATGTTGATGGCGGAGATAAATATCTGCATCTCCTTAATCTATTTTTCCTCTTAAATTGCCAAAGGAAATTTGGCTTTAATGGGGGTATATGTCAATTTTTACAAAGGACTGTAAATCTATTTAGAAAGAACTTAGATGAGTCAGTCCCCATTTCAGCAGTAAAAGTTACTAGTGTATGAAGACAGAAGATGGGCCAAAAAAAATTGAATAAGAGATTGTAATAATTATGTTTCTTAGTGTCACTACCTTTTTGCAACATCTGGTTTGTTTCTGTACTTTCCACATCCTGCAGATGTTGCTAAACACATGAAAAATACTGACAGGAGAATACTTATGCCAAGAATCAATTCCAGTGAATAATATAAAGGCTATCCTCTTACCTTTCCAAAAGTCTACTAAGCAAAGACTTCTAGTTTCATTGCAAGTAAAGATCAGACCAATAAGTGAAAGGGCCAGGGGCCCTCTAAAAGTGTCAGGAATAATCTGTTGTGCATGAAATAGAAAAAGGATGGCTTCTGGAAAGACTATGGAGTAATAAATCCAAATCTCTGTTGAGCCAAATTCTGATACCCTTACTCACAATGTGGAATAATTTACTCCTTGAGTCAATGGGTTCAGACTCAAGGTGCAGATCTGCAGTTTTGCTTCTGTTGCAACTGGTCCATATGGCCTAAGGAAAGTAAATACTGGAAGCCTGAGGTATACTGTCTCTGTACTTGATTTTAAGAGCATGTTGCCTATGGTTTTGATGTCTATCTGTATCACTGTTGTATGTAAACATCTGGCAAACATTAATGAATTTGTCTTTAAAACACCCATGTGGCATACAGTAGGATTACACTGTTCAGGGAAGAGAAGAAGAAATAATAGTACAGGCTCTAGAACAATCCCCTATTTTGTTTCCAGTGCAGCAACATTGGTTGGTAAAGTTGCTGCCAGGCAGAGGATCTGTCTCCTGCCCTACAATCAGTAGGATCCTTTTGGCCTCCACTGAAGGGAGAAGAGAACAGATTGTAGGGTCAGCCAGTCTGCCAGTTCAAGCAGAAAATACTCCTGAGACCACTTTCCACCAGTTCTTTTTAGCTAGCCACTATCCACAGCACCTCATCTTTGAGACTACATCCCAGCTCAAAAGGAAGGAGTGCAGGGCTGAGACTGAGAACTGAAATCCAGAGGCCGCTTCCTTCCGGAAGCAGGAGCTAGCGTGAGCTGTTTGCCCAGTTGGCAAGTACTGTGGCAATAGGCACCATAGACAGGTGGTCACTCTCACGTGGAAAGAAACAATGCGAGGGAAAGAGGCAAGCATAGGAGCCATGTTGAATCACAGTAGCAGAAAAAAACAAACTGGGAAACACTTCAACCTCTTTTTCGTCCCCTCTACCACAGGAAAACACATGCATATGCACAACCAGATATGTCTTCTTCACAGTGCTGGAAGCGTCTCTGGTCCCCTATCAACAAGCCAGAGCCTGAATTCCCCTCTTCATTGTCCTACATTATCAGTTTACAGATGAAAATGGTGTTTTGACATTTCTGGGGCATTCCAAAATGAAGAATGGCATTGAAATTAATATCAGAATAAATTAGTACGAAGAGCCCTGGGCTGGCCCTAGGGTTCATTTCCATTAGATAGAATTGGCTTATAAAGATTATTTTGTTTACAATTCAAAGTTTTGATAGATTCTTATTTCACTCCACAAAACCTTGTTGAGTTGACTTTCAGCCATCACTGAAACACTAACCTGTGCCACAGGGATCAAGGAGTCCTGTCACAGAATATTTGGCAGGCCTTGCTCTGGTAGTATAGGAAAATTCTTTAGAGGTCACCATTCAAATGACAGAATTTCCATATTTTGTTATCTGCAGTACTCTTTTCTTATACTTGGAGGAGGAAATACTGGCATAATTTCAGATATGGTTGTGCAGTGACTGTTGGGAAATGACAACTTTCACTGTAATATGCAGAAAAAAATGCTCATTACTAAGAAATAATGGAGCTGCACACTGGAGAAATAGATTAAAAGAAAATCACTACAATTTTATTGGGGGAGTAGATAGATCATGGGGGTCAGTAATAGCATATGAAGCCTTTCGTCTTTAAGGTTTCAGCCCAAATTTAGCCGAGATTGGTAGTTGTTCTTATGCGATGGCAGTTTGGACAGTCAGTTCCTAAGAAGCAACAATTCTCATCACAAAATGGATCACAGCTGGCACCTATTGGAGCCATTGTTGGCTGTCTCAATGTAGGATGTCTTTCCAATTCTGGATTAAAGGAGCATGGCTGCCATATTGTGGGGAAGCTTATAAGCATGAAGATTAAAGGAACAGAGGCAAGCCATGTTGGAGCTTGACCATTTCAAGTTTAAAGATTTTGTGGACTAATACTGAGCAAAAAAAGAATACCAGAGGAGTCATGGGGCTTCCATGAGGGTGTCTACCTGTGCTTGGACCTCAACATAGACAAAAAAATAATACCTATTTGATTGTGAAGGGAAGGTGTCTTCCAGGAGCTGTGTTTTATGATTTTTAAATGGAAGTGTTCTGTTCAGCCCCATCAGCATAGGGAAGAGATAGATGTAAGGGAGCTGCATCTCCATCTTGCACTCTCCCTCTGAACCTCCAGGAGAATCCATCCCACCCTGCTGATGGCAGCCCCTTGACCTTTCCTGAAAAAAAAATGTTTCTGCAAAGGACAGCGTTGTTTTAGACTCAGCCACAACTCATGATGAAACATATAAAAGGTTTTGCAGATACCTGTCACTGATCGATGATGAAACCACTAAGTCCTGTTGTATGGCAGGCAATAGTGAGGGAGAAGAACAAAGAATGGTGAACTTGTTCTGGCCCTATCTGAGGGGCAAGGAATGGACCAAATCATTCCCAAGGCAGGTTTTGACATATTTGTCCCAGAAGTGACAGCTACTGGGATAAGAGTTTTAGTTTCAGAGATGGTAGGGTTGGAAGGGACCTGAGCAGATCATCTAGTCCGACCCCCTGCCATGGGCAAGAAAAGATGCTGGGGTCAAATGACCCCAGCTAGGTGACTGTCTAGCTTCCTTTTGAAGACCCCCAGGGTAGGAGCGAGCACCACTTCCCTTGGAAGTTGGTTCCAGATCCTAGCTGCCCTGACTGTGAAGTAGCGCCTCCTGAGATCTAGCCTGAATCTACTCTCAGTCAGCTTACGGCCATTGTTCCATAAGGGGTAGGTTGGATCATCTAACTGGAGAGGGATGAAAAGCGTAGGTTTTTATTGAGCTGTATAGCAAAGCTGGTAAAAGGAGCTGAGACGTGGGTCAGGAAGAAATTCCTCAACTTCTGTAGTTGATGCTGTTGCTGGGACAGAACCTGCTCACAAAAATATAGGTACCTGGATGAAATCCTGGTCCCACTAAAATCAAAATTCCCATTGACCACCTCAGATTGAAGCTTTTACTTTAAATATTACATTCTAGAGAGAGAAAGGTTAGAGCAGTAAAATGAATTGGGGGTGAGTTAGAAGAAATCCTCAGTGGAAGAACATTGTCGGCCTAACCTGGGTTTAAGAACAGCAATGAAAAGTCCGGTGAAAGTGATTGACAAGAAAAAGAAATATCAGCTATAATAATTCTTTGGAAGGAGAAAATAGGCCAAAGTGAATGAAATACTATATCACACTTGCTGGAAATGTTGTCCTGTGGCTGTTCACCACAAAGGAACAAAAAGGAAACTTAACCACCTAGAGAAATGCCTGTGGTATGCTGCTATTCTGGGGCTGGGAAAAGAAATAACTGTCACCAGTTGTTGAATAATGAAGAGGTAAATTTTGAAAGGCACATCTGGGAATTTGGTACCCAGGTCCTAAATGGGTACCCAGGAGCTCTTCAGGGCATTGAACATCTCCCTTTGAAGCTGTTTCTTTTCCTACATAAAACCATAATTTAATGATCTTTTTAAAGTGAGTAAATGGCAAGAGAGGGGAAGGTGAATAAACAGGTGTGCTGGTTTCACTCCTCCCCTCCTGAGCTTCTCTTTTTAAGAAGCACCACTATTTGTTGCTATGCATAATAATGTACATCTGTCAGAGAACACTTTCCAGAGTGCACAGAAATACACCTGCAGAGCTAAGAAGCAGATGAGTCACTTAGAAATGCTGCACTCCATTTCTTAAATTAAACTGCTCCATGTGAAAAGCTCTTATTTTCATACATGGCTTTTGATCAGTATTTGCTACTGAGACGTATTATTTCCCCACATTCTTTTTTTTTTTTTTTAGGAACTCTGGGCCAAAATCATTCCTGGTGTAACTCCACTGAAATCATTGACCCCTTCAAACAAGTTCAAGGCACTGACTTCAGTGGAGACAGAAAGCTTGTATCAAGGATGAATTAGGCCCATCAGGTCACCTTCTGTTCTCCTTTTCACCAACTGCAGCTCCAGTGAAGGCAGTAGGGTTGAATGAATGATACTGAAGCTAGGACATGACCATACTTAAAACTTATGGAGCTACTGCATAAAATTAAATCAGAATTTGGCCCCTCCATTCACATGATACAGCCTTCTCTGTTTCTCACCTGATATTGCTGCCTTGTATATTATTAAAGGAAATAGGTTGTGTCACATTTTGTACATCTATATGGGGCCTAAAACAAATCTCTTTCAAGCTGGTGGGTGTCCCTCTTTTGAAATATATGGGAACTAATCAAGCCATGTGAGAATATGTATTATTATTATCAGAGCAATAAGTTAAGCATAAGGCAAAACTCTGAATGTTCTTTCATTCACACAGTTATTGTTCTTAACCCACCTACTGTTCTATGTTGTGATCAGTCTGAATGTGCCTGCTCATTTGTTTCTCTGCTCCCACGCAGAAGGAAAGAGCAATTTAGAAAAAAAGAGACTGTAGATGACGCTTGCAGAGGTCACTGAGATTAATGGAAAACACAATTATAACAACATGAAGCTGGAGGCCCTGGTTTGGCACTGAAGGGTCCATGTGGGTGTATCATGTTGCATTATATGATGTAAGAATTTAGGTTGGTGTAATCAAAATGTAACTGCACTCCTTACCAAAAACACCTGTTTAACCTCAGCTAACCCAAGGGAATATGTATTTCTTTTACATCGGAATCTGGAACATGCTAGTGAACTCCATAGTCAATGAACTACTGTTTGCAGGTCCTGGAAGGGGAAGCATTGAAAGGCTCTGCTAAGTGTGTGTGTGTGTGTGTGTGTGTGTGTGTGTGTGTGTGTGTAAACACACATCGTGCTGAATGTGTGTGTGTGTGTAAACACACATCATCTGAATAATGTATTTTCCAAATTATACTTATATATTTTTTTATTTAATTTAGGATTTCTTCAAAGTTTCACGGCAGCAGACCTCAAGGCTGAACAGCATTGCTTAATCCACAGAATGGGTACAACATGAGCTGTGGCAGAACAAGTCTCTCTACCACTATGAATCCAGTGCTGAGGGGCCTGATACCACTTTTCAATGGAAAATGAAAGCCTCAGCACCTCTCAAAAGCAAAGTTATTCAGAAGGTGCACAACAAGCATCCACTAATAACTAGGTAATGGGGTCAGAATCCACAACTGGAGCCAGGTTTTCAAAAAAGCTCATCACAATAGGTGCTGAGTTCTTGGAAATGCAGGCCCAGTGGCAAATGCTAAGTTCATGGAAAAGAACTATGACATAGTATAGAAGATAGGTAGGGAAAGGGGAGGTATGGTACTAACCTGAGATATGGGAAAACTAACTTCAGTTCCCTAATTTGTTGCAGGCTTCCTATGTGACACTGGGCAAGTCACTTAAGCCATATCAACACAGCATACTTACCATGCTAGTGGTGCCTTCAAGTATGCTTCATTGTTCTTCCCAGGCTGACTCTTGAACCAAAAGTAGCATAGCTGTATTTCTTCAGCATTGTAAGCAAACTAAATAGCATGGGGAAAGGTATTGGCATGATCATCCAGAAGTGCTAATTTGCCCACCTGTAGCGCTGTGCAGATTACATGGCTTCCAACATTGGCATATTTGAGGGTACAACCATCTGGCACCATAAATTTGCTGTGTAGATGTATCCTTTTTGTCCCTGTGCCTCAATGATCTATTTGTAAAGTGAAGATAATAATGTTTCCCCACCCTTGCAGTGGTGTTGTTAGGGTAAACGCTAAAGGTTGTGAGATGTCAAGATACGTAAGCAATTGAAGCTATGTAGACAAATAGAATATGCTACTATCCTAACAGGTGATAGACAAAATGTCTTAGACTTAGTAGGCAACATTTGCTTAACATCGAGTCCGGGTTTGGACTTGATGACCTACTGAGGTCCCTTCCAACCCTAACATCTATAACATCTATGAATCTAAACTTTTCTATTTCCATTTCATAAAATATATTAAAAATACAGTAGACCAAACAGGAGATTTACAAAGGCACTAACTGGGTATTCAGTTCTCCAGGACTTTCAGTGGCAGTAGAGTGACAGTACCTGTCCATTTGAAAAAACCTCTCTCTCATTTTTCAAGTCTGGACACCTAAATTATAGTATTCATCTGTTTGTGTAAGCACTCTAACTAGCATTTAGGGCCCCAAATGCCAATTTCAATGTTAAACTGTTTACCTGAGGACCCAAATGCAGGATTGGCTGACTCACTTTTGTACAAATTTGCAAATTTTGTTGACTAGGCTAGATCCTCTGCTGATGTAAATCGATTGAAGGCTTCACTGACATGGCAAATTACCGCAGCTGACAGTTTGGCCTATGCTTTCTTTTCATCCTTTAAAACAGAATCTTTAGTAAAGTAGAAAGAACTTTTTTATATGTATGTGCAATATGGAAGACAATGGAAGGCCAAATAAAAAATGTCAAGGGATTGGATGGGAAGCACTGTATAGACAAGAAGTTTGGGCTATATGAAAGAGATTTTGGATGATGTTCCTTATGAAGCTTTTATGCACAACTAGGATAGCATGAGGGTTGCAGGGCATATCCACTAATACAAGTCTGGGTAGTAGGAAGTTCATACCTGGATTGTGCCTGATTTTACCCAGCATTATATAAATCTTGCATTCCCCTGGGCATTAATTTGCTATTTCTAAAGTGTCCTCTTTTGTATTTTTTTTCATTAAGATGAGGTAACTAAATAAATTCATGTCCTTTGTAGATACTTTGTTTTAGAGAACATTTAGCCGAGAGGGATGAAAGTGTACCATATTATCCCCAGGCTTGTGACGGCAAATACTTTATCGTTATAAAAACTTTGGTAAAGAATAATCCAGCATCAATGATCTGAGCTCTAGTGCCAACTGACCCTTCCCCCACTCCCACCCCACTCCCCCCCGAACCCAAACCCTAGAGGATGTGTTACATTTTGAAGTAGACATGTTTAATTACACAGGAAGAAACATACATGACTCACTTTTTAAAGAGGCTCTTTTTGGGTGACATTATAACAGACCCACAAACATTATAAAAGTGGAATCCACCCAAACAGCTTAAAGACTCAACTTGCTGCTTCTCTCTCATTATGGCAGTTTATATCAATGAGATTCCTTCTAGTCCTTCAGCCTGGAAAGGTTCAGACATGGGAGGGACCGTGAAAAAAATTTACAACAGTAAAAAAGCCCAGTACTGAAATTTCTCTAATCTGATCAGACTTGTTCTTAACCCTGAGACATAAATATCCAGCACATTACACCTTTGATTTACTATTATGCATGTATCAGAGCAACACTGGAGCTTTTGAATTATGCATTCTCTTAACAGAACATTAAACCTTATGGGGAAATGGAGTGGTGCAACACATAACTATTATCCTGACAGAGGGAACTGGTGGGGCCCAGAGTAATACTCCCGAGCCATGGAAACTTTGAGTTTTTGTTGGATTGCTTGGATGAGCATTGTAAATAACACTTTGTTCCTTCTCATTAATAAACAGTGTTGATATTACTTACTGGAAGCATGATACATAGCTCGTCATTTGAAGGGGAAGGATTACTGTTTGGCACACAAAAATAACATCCCTGCAAGTCAGATCCTGCCATGAAAATATTAAAACAACTTGGCAAAACTGTTGCTTGGCTTCTACAGGGAAAACACATCTTTTAATAACCCAATGATCCATCTATTCTTGGTTCTTCATATCAGGTTATGACCCACGGTTACTGCAGTACTACAGGAAATCAAGTTTGATTTTGTAATATAGTCAAATGAGTACTTTGGAGTGCCATGTCTGAGATCAATAAGGAAGCAGTAACTACATTTACTGTCATATGATGATATTGATGTAAAAACATAATGGTCAAAATTATAAAATCAATTTCATAATTTAATCAGAAATGTTTATTGATACTGTTAAAGCTGAATTCAATAGCTCCTGGTATGCAGTTAATTTCCTACCTGTCAGAAAAATGTATTGAAATGTTTTTTCTTTTAAATGATTGGAGTTAATTCAGTGAGGAAAAAAAGCAAAGTTTCAGGATTTTAACAGATGTAGGGTTGTTTGGGGGCAGGGGTTGGGTTTTTTAATATTAATGGCAAGATGTTTTAAGTACGTGGTGATTTTGGTTGTTGATCTCATGTATCTCTGTATTTTTGTATCCATGTATGACACATAAAAACAACAGCATTCTTGTGTGCACAGGAACACAACCCATCATAATATAGGTAACTAAGCACTAAGAGCCATAATATCAAAGGATAACAATCCTGGGCTGTTTGAAACCAACAGGAGCTTTGCTGTTGGACCAGGACTTTACCCAAGGGCTAAAATGCTTTCTTTTATGGTCATGAGCCAGAAGAAAGCACATGGCTATGAATTTAGCCTGGGGAGGCATGGAAAGAGAGTGCCAGTTCTTCTCTACTATTGCCACTGAAGTTTCCTTGCAAGGGTTTCTTCGAATTTAAGAGGCATGGAATGAAGTGGAGCATAGGCTTAGAATAGACTTGGTTGGCCTGCAGGAATGGCTGCTGTCCATTGCATTGCTCTCCCTCTAACCTAATCCAAAATAAGTTAATACAAGTGAGTCACTGCATTTTAACTTGCATTCCTCTTGAAAATGCCTCCAGGCTCTGATGTAGTTTTGGGAGCAGTAACCAGTGGAGGCATCTCTACATAATGCTTGTATTGAAGCAAGTGGGGGAGGCCCTCAAGGTGAGGTGGGGATGACCTGGTGGCAGTTCAGAAGTACATGGTTGCCACATAGATAATGCTTTGAGAAGTAGTCACAAATTAGTATGTTCCAAAAAAAATCAAAAAGATGTTTTTGGAGTCTTTCTTTCAAAAGCCAGTTAAGGGTGCTGTGTGACAACAGTGTATTAACTTATCACAGGTTTCCCGAAACCCAAACATTAAAGAGCAGGAAAAAGAATAGATAATAGATAGTGCGCCTTGCACTGTCTGATAATCAACAATCTCATTATTCTTAACAAGAACTAGCAAATACATATTTCACTGCAGTACAACAAACTTAGCTCTGAAATTGGGATTGGTTATTCTGGACATTATATTTTTTATATGCTGATGATGGTAGATACATTTTTAAGGGATACAGTTACATGTAAAATATTATTAACAGAACACTTTTTCAAGGTGAATAAAGTACGGGATGTCTCATGTGTAGCTTAATAGGAAAAGTACATAATATCATTTTATGTTAAAATCCTGTATATGGGCTTGTATTTGAACTTGATCAACATGTCTTATCTAGCTATCTATGAAAGTAAAATCATTTTAGATTATGAAAGCATACTATTTATTTAAGAGCAAAGTTAAATTTATTTAAGGGCAAGGTATTTTTTTTCTGCGAAGATTTGCTTGTGTGATATATCTCCTTACTGAGTTGAATATGGAGAATGTATTTCTTTGTTATGTGAGCAAAGTATGTTTTTGAGGCCAGATCTGTGTATATGTGGATTTATATGATCTAAGATTCTGGTTTATGAAGTATTAATTTCCTTAGTATTAAATTCTTTTAATACTTATTTTCTGTTGTTTTTTTAAACCAGTGTTTCTTTGGGAATTTCCCTGTTTTATGAAGTCACTTCTTTTTCTTTTGTATAGGCACATGAAGTCAGATCCATGTCAGCTGTTAATCAGTGTAGCTATCCTGACTTCTGTGGGACTACACATATTTATACTATCTGAGGATCTAGCCTGTGATATTTTTACAGGTAAGTAATTGGGATCAATGGGCTGCCAGATTAGTAAGCTATGGGCACAAATCGCCTAGCCATGTTAATAATGGGCACTTGCAGAACTTCATCTCATTTAGTTTGGAGAAAACAAAAATTGGAAGTTGATGACATCGCTATGGTAGCTGTGAATACATGTGCATAACAGCTCACCTCTCCTTTGAATGTTGGTATAAAAATAACTTACAAAGCATAGGCAAATGAAGTGTCAGAACCAGGCCTAGAAAGCAGTCAACACTATTTGCTCTGTACTAGTACTTACCTCAGTAGACCGCTGTACCCCACAGCCAAGCCATTCTGCATCTCTGAGTGCCAGTTATCCCCTCTGAAAAATGTGGCTAATAATAATGTTTTGCTCATACCTAGTGTTGTTTCCATCTGCAAATTTCAATGTCCTTTACCAAGATGGATACCTGATTTTACAGCTGGCATAACTAAGTACTGAAAACTGAAGCCACTTACATGGGAGGATTGTTAGTGGATAAAATGTGGATGTACCACCTCATAAATCAGGGTTTGGCTCCAGGTTCTGCTACAAGATTCCTGCAGTGCTCAGCCTTCAGAAAGTCACTTAAACCTCTGTTCATCAGGTACTGATCCCATCAAAGGTCCTGAGCCTGATATCTGGGGAATAGAGAAGGAGCTGTTTTACCAGATATAGAAGGTTTGGGGTTTTTTTCTTTTGGAAAGTGTCAGGGGGCATTTCGAAGATTAAGGATGAACTTATTTTTTCAGGCCATGTATTTTTTCTGTCATGTTTATCAATATATAATCACACCCATTTTACTATCCCTGCCATGTAAAATTCCAGGAGCAAATGCTTTTTCAAAAAATGTGGTCATTCCAAGTTCTGCAAAGTAATTTCTGTCAAAGAGCAGAGAAAGGGAAGAAGTATGAACAACTTTTCAAAGATTTTTGAAAAAAAAATTATTTAACTTCTCAATCTCAAAAAACAGGCTAATGAAAATACTCCAACTAAATTTAAGCCCCCAATGTGAAAAAATAACTTATTTTGAAAACCCCCCAACTATTTGAAGGATCAAAAATTGGCATCACTCTTTTACTACAGTGAGGCTATCACTGTTCCATAATACTCTGAAGACCTACATCTTTAGAAATGTTGTCTCTTTCATAAAGAACAACTGAAGCAGGGAGGTGGGGGGAAGGTATTAGAAGCAGTATAACTTAAACAAATATATACTGTCACTAAGTAATATTTTCAATGTATGTTCAACAGAAGCTAAAAGCATTTTAAGTGATTGCAAAAGCCACTTCGAGAAATTTTGAAAAGACGTAACATTTTTAAAATGTTTACTTGCAGCTTCTACAGAAAGTGAAACTTGTTTTAAAGTAGTGGTACATGAATCTTATGACATCTAGAAGATTGGTTTTGTTTGAATGCTTATCAAAATTATTTATATCTGCAAAACTGGGGTGCATATTTCAAATGGCTGAGTTGTCCTGAGAGATTTAAGAAGAACCATCCTGAATTCTAATGTCTGTGATCATTAGAAATGATTTAGAAAGTCTAGTTCAAATGCGTGACATTCTCTAATGGTATAGATGTAAGGGGTGTTACACAAATGTTAGTACCATTTGTATGCTTATTGCAGACCAACGGAAGTAATGAACTAAATGTTCTAGCTGAATGTCATTTGACCTTCCATTTTCAGCTCAAAAAGAAACCTGGTGTGAACCAGACAAATACTTTTACTGCCATCTCCACATGTAAAAGATAGTGTCATCTAAATATCCGCAAGGAACATTTATCTTCAGCATAAAACTGCCCTGAGAAAAAAATTGAAGTGTTATATATTTTGCATAAAATAAGAAAACATTGGAGGAAACATAATCAAGAGGTTAAAGAGCAGGGCTGTGGCTAGAGATCTACATTGTTTCCCAGCTCTGACACTTGACTTGCTGTGTGTTTTTTGCCTCTCTCGTAGTTTCGCTGCTCAGTAAAAATGGGAATAATAACAATATGTATCCCACAATGTTGCTGTGCGGCTGAATCCATTAATGCTTACAAAACAATTTGAGATTGAATGGATTACATTAGAGAAGTACAACCTATGCTTTCTTCTTTTGTGTGTGTGTGCAAGAAATAGCATCTAGGAGGCTTGGCAGCTGATTTGGAATGTTCAGCTGTATTATATTTATCGGTTAAACAATTTGTATCCAATTTGTATTTGAAATATTGGCACACTCGGTAACAAATATAATTGATTAAGAAACAAACAGTACCGGATATCATTCTCTATACAGTACAAAAGAATTGAACTGCTCCACTTTGCCAAGGACTTTGGAACAATGGGGAATTCTTCTTGAAAATATTTAGACAATATGGAGAAGCATTTAGAGAAGCCACAGGAATGCCAGGACTTAGACTCTGAAAGCAGAATGCAAGCTTAAGGAGATGATGATGGATTACTCAGTTCTTTTATTAAGACCCCATTCTAAATACTATACTGTATTCAGTTTTGGGCACCTCAGTTTCAAACAGATAAAGTCGTAACTGAGAAGGGACAGAGAAGGGAAATGAGTTGAAACTAGGACTAAAAAGAATGAGCTATGAAGATTGACTAAAAACCTTAATCTTCTAAAGGCATTTTCCATGTGGCTCAACTGAGCTATATAAAATTTTAAATCATGTCAATAAAGCTGTACATATATCATGGTGTCATAAGCCCCACCATAAACATTCAGTTCTTTGTGTCTACCATGAAGATATTACATTGATGCATTTCACTGTGAAATGTGGTATACTGAGGTCATGCAATGGTATTATCAGATCTTTCATCACCACACACCCAGGCAGATGAAATGTGAAAATCTGCTTTGGGAGCTCAAACCTCTAAAATGTCACAATGGCTTCTGATTTTTAAAACTGAAATTGCAGGTCTTACTCACTGGTATGCTGCATTGTTAACGTTTGTTAGACGACAGCTAAAGGACCTTTCAAAACAATTGGGATGACTTCATTTGCCTTTGTTTTCACTTTCCATTAATCCATGACAAACTGTGAAATTTGCTATTTTTACCATAACCAGTCCATTAAATTTGTCATCTCTTTCTGCAGTTTACATGGAGCTTTGGATGCAGAGAAATGTCAGCCTAGATGATCACTCTCAGCTTAATGCAGATAGTAGAACAAAGGAAAACACACACGACCAAAAAGCACAAACAAATTTGGACCAGACATTGCAAAGTGCTTTTTCTTGCCAAAACTGAATGTGCGGTATGGCCCAGCAGAAAAGGATGCTGAGGCAAAACCACACTTGCTGAATTAAAAAAAAAAATCCCCCAACAATTAAATGATACCACTGGGATAAATAAAGCACTTGAAGGAGATGAGATGTCAGCCTAGGTGAATAGGCTAAAATATGTTTAATGTCGCAACATGGTTTAGGAGTGGTAATAAAGTTTAATTAGCTTGAATAGCACAGGAGTTTGCAAACTTTTCCACACAGAATCCTTCACAGACAAGCCTGAAACAGCTCAGAAAGCTGAGTTCAGATAAACTTTTGACTGCTTCTCTGAATCATCACTAACCTCCTGGTGGTGGTAAGCGTACAAGAAAAGAGTTTCTTACTAAATTGTCACAATTTCTTTGTTTTGGCTGGTTTAGAAATGTTGCAAAACAGCTTTTTTGAAGGCACTTCTGTTCCTGAACTTTACTTGTACATACCCTTAATTTTAAGCACGTTAGTAACTTCATTTATATCAGCATGACCACATGGGTGAATACGATTAAGCATGTACATGTTTAAAGGTTTGGAGCTTGTATGAATAATTTTGGAGGAAAGGTTGCATTTTATCAGAGGGCAATTCAAAAGTTCAAATAAGAAAAAGCAGCTCCAACCATGAGTAAAGTGAAAATTGTATTTCCAAATGAGTGCTGCTCTTGCAACATACACTGATGATAAACTGCTGCAGTCACATAGAGCCATATGAAATTAATTATTATTATGCACCTTGCTAGAGCTCTTAAAATAAACTCAGCTAGTCTAAGCCACCTGGTACTATCACTGACCCTGCTGAAAGATGGTGTCTGTGCTGATTCTCTACTGCATTTCGATGAGTTAGAACATAAGGGAGTGAAGAATCAAGGTAACAACCTGTGCCTCTGTCAGTATTTAAATTACTCTAAATGAGTTTGTAACTTGATGGTGACCTGCTGGTTGGTGACATAATTTCTTCCCTTTTTTGAAGACATGTGAGCATGCACACTGCTGATGCTTAACAATGCATGTGCATATGCAAAATGCTGACAATGTAATGATTCCTTTTGAGAAAGCTCTGCTGTAAATCATTATTGGTTACAGCACAGTTAGCTGACTGCTAATGGAACAGGAAAAAAATACTTTAGTGTGCTTCTTTCACTGGACTTTCCTATACCAATATATCACAGATGATGTCACATTTTAGCAAGATGGCCACTGTTTTCCTTTTAAACATCAAATATGTTTTACTTGAGACAATGACAGAGGTGATATTCTGTTCTCCTTTGGTTGTCTAAGTGGCAGCTTTTTAGTCAACTAAATGTCATTTTTGGCAGTTACATGCAAGTAGAGGTTCTGTTTCTTCGCAGTGTGGGTGAGTGCACAGTACATGCATAGGGTATACATATGCACAGAAGGCCACACACGGGCTGTGTCCCTATTGTGGCTACATGTATGTGTCACGTACATAGATGTGTACCAGCACCTAGGGCCCAGAAGTGCAGGCTGCCCAAAACCATGAGCAGGGGCTGTTTGACTGTCAGAAGAGGAGAGGTCTAAGGTGTTTTAGCCCCACTAACTAAATAACTGGGGGACCTGCTTAGGAAGCTAGAGACCCAGCTTTTGGCCTCCTGTGCCTTGAAGGATTTGGGCCTGCAATTTCGTGACTTACCAGCATGGCACACTAACCACTGCACCATTACCCTGCCCTTTCTTCAACCCCTCTTTTGAAGCTGGCCTTGGGCAGCCAAGACAGAGAGAGAGATGGAGTCAGGAGACAAAAGAGCAAGCCAGAGGGTGTGTGGCTCAGTGAAATGGCTCCTGGCCTGGGAGAGAGAGAGAGGCTTGGAGTCTACCCTGGAGTTTTGTTCTTAAGGAAGCAAAAACATCTGCACTATGCTTCCCTAATCGTATCCAACATTTTTTCAAATGCAAGGGGCACTGGTCCAGCTTTGAATGGAGCACAGGAGGGGCCTAGATAATGCTGGACCTATATGGTGGTAACAACAGCATTGTGCTAGAAGTCAGAGAGACTAAGGTTTAAAACCTGATGGGCAAAAGGGCATAGACTCTGGGGTCTGCAGCTTCACCTCCACCATCCTATTGTTTGTAAGACTTGAGGTCAGGTATGTGCATATGTAGTCATCTATGGACACAGGGCTATGCACACAGGTAGAGAAACAGAATCTCTACCTATGCCAAAAATGCCACTTAAATAACCAAAAAGCTGCCATTTAGACAACTGCAAGCAAACAGAAGGTCTCCCAGGCATTTTTCTTTAAGGTGACAGGAGGTTGTTGTAATTTCCCAAAGGTTGTTCTATCATTTCTGAAAAGTTTGATTTTTTTTTAAACCAGTAAACTCCCAGTAACCCTGCTTTCCTTTTGTCATGAACTTAAAAAGTACTCCATGGTGGTATGGGTGAGTGTTAGCAATGAATTTGCGAGGGCTGACCTGAAAGCAGAGCAAGTAGCTTTTTTGGGCTCCACTATCCAACTACAACCTCTCTAACTTACAAGATGGGCTTATCTCCCTCGCTTCTATGACTTGGAAAAAGCATCTTGTTTGACCCCTGCTTGACAGTCAGACCAAAGTGGAAGCAACTCAAGGGCAGACTGTTAGCTCCAGCTGCTTCAGACTTTACGTTTTCTTGGATCTCACAAATTGCACACCAGTTTCTGTTTACCTTATTGCCTTTTTCCCTATTGTACAAGTTTAATTTACTCCAAGTATGAAGCAGTATCAGTAACTGAATCTTCTTTTGGCTGATGAGGAAAAGCAGTAAAATCACACAAGCAAAATTAGAGGTTTTATTGCTATTCTGCAAAAAAAAAAAAAAAAAAGCCACGTTTGCTAGTTTCTGACAGCGGGTGAATCTTTTCCCGCCAGATTGAACAGTGGGGAGAGTTTCCACCCATAAAAATACAACCCTAAATATAAAAGAAGAAAATGTAATCTGGTGATCTCATTGGGGTTTTTTTTTTTTTTTTTTGCTCTTTGTATGGTTCATTTTTTATTGGCAGGAAACCATTATAAAATTTAATTATATCTGGCCTTTTCACAACATGAATAAGCTGTCCAACAGATGTCTGCTTTAGGTCCAAACAGCATGAACATATGACAGTGATGAGAACAGTAATCTTAGTCAGTTTCATCTCTCCTGTTTGCCATCCATATTTGGTCACATTGTCTGGTCGGCCTTTGAAAGTTCTTCGCTGTTTTGGAAAAAGATGTGATCAGAAAATAGCTTCTGAAGCGAGTCTCCTCTTCTGACCTCCAAACCTGAGAGCTCACTCTTTGAGTGTATCCTCCAATTGTATCTAATTGCCATAGATTGATATGCTTTGGGATTGAAGCATCATAGGCCACAGCATGATGGAACACCAGGAGGAGGACTGGGAAATGAATATCATACAGCCATATTTGGAGGGCTGGATTGAATTTACTGTTAATTCTTTATTTCAGATGTCCGTTCATACTACTATCTAATCTAATCAGTCTGAGCAACACAGTTGAAATGCTGGAAATAGTTCTGTGTCTTGATTACTTTAAAAAAATAAGTATTATTGGAAATACATATTTTAACAAGTCATCAAGTTAGCATGTCCTCCTGACTCTTTGGCTCTTCTCTGCCATGTATACTGTAACTTTCATCTCCAGCCAGAAAACTTCAAAGTCCTCGTGAGGTGAAGGGTGGTGTGGCAGCATGTATTCAGTCAAGAGTTCCCAGATCAGTATACATTTTTGCAAAGGGACATGTACTGCAATGTACAATGACACTGTCGAACCTAGTCTAAGCGAACTACTCTGAGAGATTAATGAGTCCATGCTCTACCTGCCTGGAGAGCCAAGAGACAGCTTTTTTCCTTCTTAACTACTGTGATTTAAAGGGCAGAAGGCATATATGTGACTTCATTATGTTGCACTGCAGCTTTCTTTATGATATTAACTGATTGGCGATGGCCACATAATAGTGCTGAACAAAAAAATAGTAAGCAAAAATTGGTAGCTGTGAGAGGAAACAACTTCTTTCAGTTAGAGGTGAGAGGAAACTACTAATTCTTTCTCAACTGCAGCTTCATTCATAAAACATTTCTAACAGAGGGACTGTACAGTGAAGACAATATGAAGCCTGCAATGGCTATTTGAATTGTTTGGTTTTGCTTCCAACTCTACTTTTCATTACATTCTGGATAACTCCATTTTCCATGCCCAACCTTAGACTAGTCTTTGTCCCAAGACTGAGACCCCAGCTATTCAGAGCCTGACCCATTTTTGTAATGAAGAATACTATATAATATTGAGCTTCCCCACATTAGGAATTAATAGCAGGTGTCTTGTCTTCTCCTTACAGGCTGGTAAGGGTAAACAGGAGGGGAAAGCTGACCGATGTCATTACCAAATCTTAACAAAGACAAAGCAATACTGCTATCTGGCACAAATTTGCAGATTATCAGTTGCAATAATGATCTGTAACACCTGTTTATATCTTGGAATTATCAAGGGATACTGTAAGAATGACAAAATAATTATCATAGAAAATTACGTGTGCACAAAGAGCATGCAGACAAATTACGCGTGCAACATATATTAGTGTGCAATGGAGTGCACCATCAGCCCTTTGTATGGGCATCTTGTGTGGGCTGCTTTTTATCATAGAGCAATAGTGTAAATAAAAAGCATTTGTGTGAATTTTGTTCTTAATCCTTTCCTTTTGGCTTTCAACAAATGTTTTGTGGGATTAGATGAAATATCTATGGGTCTAGATGAAATAGCCATAAAAACTGCATGTTTGAAAATTTTAAAATTAGCTTCCAAATCTGCACAAAAACCTTGATTCCTAACTTAACCAGTTAAAGACAGAAGAAAAAAAGCTCAGTCACTCATCTTGAATTTTGAATATCAAAATATGTGCAAACAATTGCCCAATCATATGTTGGAACATCATTGGTTCATTGGGAAATAGCTACAATTTAGATCCCTGTTGTTGCTTTTTGCAGCACTTAGCTGTTCTATTTCTGCTTTTTAAGTATTTCATCTCCCTTCTAAGTATGGACCACTCCTCACTGGTAATGGCACCGATCAGACTTAATATAGTGGTGACAGGGAAACACAATTAAAATTGACTACCCTTAACAAACATTTCTGAACCTAAGAAAAGGTGAGGTCTGCATACTGAACAGTCAGGCAGTTCATATTTTTACCAAGCAAGCCACCTCTTCCTTAACAAAATGATTTTTTCTTTTGCTTCATTGTCATTGCTCTGTAGAAGAAAAAGATTATCCAAATTCGTTGTCCTCCTATTTGCTATTTTTTTGTTTCATTTAATATTTCAGCTCTTTCCCAAATGATTTTTCCAACATCAAAAGGGCTTAGTCAATTTTCAGAACTAACTACTTGCAAAATGTCAGTTTAATAAAGCAAGTTATTGCTGTAACTGAGCAAAAAATAAAAGGCTGCCAAAATTTGTGTAAAAATGGATTTTGATGAACTTTTAAAATGCCTTTGGAGTCTATCCTGATCAATGCTGAGTATCCTCAATTGCCATTGAAATGAATCAAGGACAAAGTACTTTTCCAGCTTGTGCTCGTTAGGTCCTGACACTTGCAGGAACACTGACACCCTCCATGTGAAAAGTTGCATACCAAGTTCTCTCCTAATACAATCGGAAATGTCAAATCCTCTAAACTGGATTCCAAAGCAAGAATCCTAACAGACCAGTCACATGACCATCAGGAGTGGCACTGGCCTTTTTTCAGTGTTATACGGCTTCAGCAAGATTCTTACATTTATACTAGGCTCTATACACTGCTGAAAGTCTGGGCATAAATCTAGCGTGGGATTTACAGAAGTGGTGAGCATTGGCAGTTGCACCAGGGCAACACTCTTCAGACAAGTGATTTATTCACTAAAAACGGACTGTTTGATCAAACAACACTATATGCAAATAATTTTAGAGGGAAAAAAAATCCAAAGAAAAAAACATAGATGAAAATTTGAATAAGTCAAAGCATTTCATTTTGAAATAATGGTTGAAGTTCAAATTTGCCTAAATTTAATTAAAAAAAATAAAAAGGAATAATAGGCCCCTGGAAATGAAGTAAAATATTTGGGGGTTTAGTCCCTAATCAGATAATTTCGTTTTTTGCACAGCTGTATTGACTTAACACTGCAGCCTTTGGTGTCAATGGCAAAATTCCCAACTGATTTTAGTGGAAGCACAGACATTTCTGAGTGCTTCAGTATCATTATTGTAGAGCCAAAGAGTCCTGGCTCTGTGCTAGGTGCTACAAAATCCTGAACAAAGAAAGTACCTGTCCCAAAGAGGACCCACCTCCTTGTTTTTTTTCAGCTCTACTGAAAAGGTGGGATTTTTTAAAGGAGTCAAAAGAGTTAGGTGTTGACAGCCTATCTTCAAGCTCTTTGATTCCTTTGAAACTCCAGCATAAGGAAACAGGGGTGGAAAAATCAGCTTTGCGTGCATGTTGGTTTTACAAGAAAAGCCCTCTCACCTGCCATATTTCAGAAATAGTCCCCAGCTGCTCCCAGGCTAACATTACAATGTCAATGGGAGGTCTTTAGCATGAGAAAAAAAAATCTTTGCCAAGATATTTAAAAAATGGAGCTCGGTGAAATTAGAAACTCCCCTTGATAGTGAGCACATTATCTAAGCATCTTATTACAAATTACTGAGAGCACTTTTAACTATTTTTGTAAAAAAAAAAAAAATTAGGCCTTAGGGGGATTTAGTTAATTAGGCACAAAATCTTTTGTTCAGGATTGCATCAATCATATCTCTCCATTTAAAGTATGGCAAGTCATCTGTTTTTCACATTGCGGTGGTCATTTGTGGACAAGGCAGATTTAGCTGGGAGGATTCCAACTGCAGTCTCATAAATAACAGTCTCTGGTGCATGTTGTGCAAGCTCCCACTGTTCACCAAACTCCCTCTGAAGTGAATGGAAAGCTGAGGTGGAACTCATAGTAACACTTCATTTTGGCTTTGCTATTGTCCAACTGAAGTCAAGCTACCTTTGAGATGACTAGGAGTAGATTGAAGCCAATGCTGAGTGCTTTTGTAATTGGAATCCTTTTTACATACAAGGTTTACGGGACTGTATGGTTCACGTGGCTCCCCTGGCATAACAGATATCATCTCCTCAGGTCACCTGTTTGTTCATCCTGGCTCCCAGTTATAAAATGCATAAAACCTTAAAGGCTAGCCAATGTGCTGCAAGTAGAAGTTGGGGGGGAAATGTAGGTAGGGAACCATTCTGCCTATGTATAACAGACACTACTTTAGTTTCTTTCCTGTCTTCATTGTAATGTTTCCTGTCTGTTTGCCAAGAATATCTGCATGGAAACAAATGGCTTAGCCTATCTGTTCCTGCTGTTTTACTGAAGGCATTTATGACCTCATGAGCATTTCCAGTTGTGATGTCACTGAGGGTTATGGGCTGATACAAGGCTCTAACAGTAGGAGCTAGTAAAAGCCTTGATCCCGCAAAGTGCTGAGCACCCTTAGCTCCCAGGGAGCTATCACTAGAAACATCAAAATATACCGAGGATTGTGGAGTATTTATTCTATATTTGGGACTGCCTCTAAACAGAAGAGCGTTGCCATCATTTTTCCATAAACTTTAGTTAATTTATAAATATTTGTTCAGTATCATTGATGCATACGTGGAAGAGTCAATCGTATATTGCTAAATTTCCATTTCAGGGTCATATCGTGCAGTAATGTAGAAGAGCTCCAGGAAATATTAGCAATTAAATCCTTGGAATTCATCTGATATGATGCTAAATTCACCTGAGGTGAAATTTCCAATTGACTTTCAACAATGCTTTGACTCCCAAGTCATGTTTGGACTTTTAAAAATGTTACTCCAGGTTTCTTGTTTGGTAACAAACTCAAAACTCAGATCAGATTCATTCAAGTTTTCTTAACATTCCTAAGAGCTCTAATTTAACTCCAATTCTGATGAACTCAAGAGCACTGGAGCATTAAGGTAGGTTTCTTCGTACCTTCTAAGGCACATTTGCTTACAGTAATGTAAGTGGAGACATAGGAATGTTCTGTTTATCCAAAGTTTGGGTTAGTGATAACGCTGCAAAGCAGGATTTAAAGGTAATTAAATCTCACTTTTCCGGACCTCTACTGAACATGTTACATGATACTTCTGACAACCGGAATCATCCAGCAGCAGCTCTGCTTGACTTACTATCGTACTAAAAAGTATATAGGAAAAATCAATATCTGTTTTGTTTCACTGTAGAAAATCTCAGCATTTTGCAGCCTAACATATATTTTAGTGGTTTCATTGCACCACTAAAGGTCAAGTACCATAGCTCTATTTGTGATTTCCTGTACTGCTTTAAAGGACATCCAGGGCCTGTAACTCTTTAAGGACTTAAAAGGCCTGATTCCCTACCACTGAAATCACATGGAGTTATATCATTATGACCAAAAACATTGTTTGCTTGATATTCTGGATCTTTTTTCAACTTTCCCCCATTGTCTTATCTTTTTCCAGGTACTGATTCTACAAAGTACGTAAGCACATGGGTAGTTGCAATGAAGCATTTGCTGAATTGGGACTTCAGCGAGCAGCGGTGAAATGAAACTAGTTCAGCATAACCACCTACATCTGGATTAAGATACTACATGACTGCAAAGTTTATTTCTCCCTTTTAAGGCTTTCAAACTTTGACTCGCATCAAATCGTTGGATTGTGTCTCATGTTTATGCTTTGTTGCACAAATACCACCCCACCTTTGATCTATATTATTTACGTTCCCCGCCTCTTCCACTTGTCTTTTCCTGTATATTGTTCATTCTCTTCTTTGGAACTGTTCTGAAATCTTTGATCTTGCGGCATCCATACAGCTGATTCTAGTCATTTTCTTTTAATCAGCAACAAACGACACTTGTTTCCTAACCACTTTTTCATTTATTGACATTTGTGGCTCAGCCTGCATTTGTTCTTTATTTACTGTGGTTCAGTTTTTATGCTCTTTGATTTATTCGGTGTAAGGCACCTTCATACATATGAAAGGTACGCTATAAATCAATAAATAATAATAATAAATGAAGTGAAGTTTGCATTCCACCTTATGTTTTCTAAGCATCAAAACATGAAGTCTCTGCGGACAGTCAGGTATTAAATAAAGCACTGTAAAACCACACCATCAAACACCTCTTGTTACTTGGTCAAATTAAACTCTAGCTTTAAGGGTGGCCTCACAGGACTTTATAGCAAGGTTGTCTTTTGTTCACTTATCTTTCACGTTTAAACTGTATCTTGTAAATCAATTTCCCTTATAATCCACATAAAACAATATTTTACTCAATAAAGTTTATGCTATGGAGATATCAAATAATAATATAGTTGTCAGGGTAGCTGTTTGTGGGAGCTGAATGTGTGGGTATCATAAATTGCTTTTCCTCCATGGTGTAACATCCATGGTTGTTTGCAGAAAACTTTATATTTTTGTTAGGTCAAGAAGCCTGTCATTCTTAAAGTGATCCCTGAACCTTATTTAATGCTGCAAAACATAACAGGAAAAGGGGGTTGAACTTTAATGTCTGCAAGGGGGAAAGTAATATCTTTCCCCATCTCTTCTATAAGTGACTTGGGCTATGTGATGAATGCAGAACCTTCACTCACAAGGTTTTCCTGATATTATACACTTGTAGCAAATAAGGTTAGAACCTTTAAAATATAGCATTTAGTAATGTGCTGGAAATAGCTTCTTCTTGATTCCTTTAAAGGTCACTGCATTTGCTTTTCAGTCGTAATTTTAGTTCAGGCCTCCACAGAGTGGAACTGAGAATACGCTTGCCAATGTTCTCTCAATTTCCCAAGGACTGAAATAAAATGGCAGAGGACAGTCATATAGTGTGTGCATGAGTTTCATGTGTGTGTGGCTATAGATATGTGTGTACAGGGATGGGGGATCCAAAATTATCTTCATCAACTTTGAGTTTAGGTTGCTAGACTGAGTATATTCCTCTGATTCAAAATACAGATTACATGGAAACAATCTCTTTAATCACTTAATACCCAATCTACGCTTTTACCATGCACAGCCCACATAACTCCACCCTAGACAATCAAAACAGTCATGTTTACTAATTTCATAGTCACATGTTTTGATTACTAGTATAGGCCTGATATGGATGCATAGTTCTCTGGTTGCTATTGATAGTGAATCTGAATGAGGTATGGCCTCAGACTGCAACTGCAAATGGCCCCTACAAGGAGACTTATGCTTTTAGCTGTTGTTCTAAAGTTGACAGGATATTTATGAAGGCCTTAAAAAACTGAGGTCTGCCTATGCTTGTATAAGCATATTATGGTAAGAGTAGGAATTAAGACTGCCTTCTGGTTGTTTTTTAGGACAGTGGAGAGATTCTTGGTTATGGGTGGCAGAAAAAGGGAGGTTTAGTTGGGAAGGGCTTGGGGCAGAATAAGAAAAGGGGAGACCATAGTTAAAGAAGTGCACAGGGACTCAGGACAGCTGGGTCTGACTCCTGGCTCTTGCACACACTCTATTGAACCTTGGTCATATAAGTTAAGGCTTAAGTTTAGAAATTTTGCTGAGGCTCAGTGTTGCCATACCCCATCATCGAGTGGATTCTATAACCTGAGTTAGGTGCCCTAGTTCCATAAGCAAAGCAAGAGGGTAAGTTGTACACCTAAGAAAACCGAGACAGTGATCTGCATGAACTAGCCAGTACGAAGTCCCAAGAACAAAGCAAAGTCTCTACTGCTAGGTGAGAGTTAAGAAATTCGAGGACTAGGTAATCAAGCAAGGCAAATACAAATACCATTTTTACTTGACTAGAAGATGAGGGCCTCCCCGTAATCAGCATGGGGAAGTAAACAAACAGCTTATAGCACAAAAGAGTTTCCTGGCTAGTGTTGTGCCCTTGGACAAGATGGCTGGCAGGGTGCAATTCAGGTTATGGAAAGAAAGATTGCATGCAATCAGATGCCCTGAAATGGACCTAGAACCCCAGAAGGACCTTCCTGGAGGAGCTGATACAGACTGGTCAACATGGCGGTGCCTGAACGTCTATGCACGCAAACTGGAAGATCAAATGGGGCTACTCTAACGACATGACTGTATGTGAGTGCAGTGAACTGCAGAACATGGAGCACCTTCTCATTTGCCGACTCCTTGGTGAAACCTATATGAAGGACGACTTCACTGCAGCAACAGAAAGAGACATCGTTTGTGTACAATTCTGGAAAAAACATCTAGTTTATGATAAGGATGAAAGGAGCAGAAGCAGCATAGGGAAAGAAGCCCTTCATCTTATATGCCTATACAAAGTGGAGGGAGGAGCAGGTGGGTAGTGTGGCTCTGACTCTGGCCCTGAGCCCAGGTCAGGGCCAGAGTCAGACTTGCTGCAGCCTCCTGCCCCTCCTCGCCATCTTCCCTTCTGCAGCTTCTTCCTGCCCACCTGCCCCTTCCTTCCCCCTTACTGTCAAGTGCAGCTGGGATTTGGCTCTAGCTGGGGTCTCTCCTAGGCATGGAGCACATGGAAACTCTTCCTCCTGCTCAGCCGATCAGCAGTGTAAACACTGATGCATGGCTAGGGAAGGGCTGAGTTTCCACATGCTGTGCTCTGGAAAGAAGCAGCCCAAGTAGGAGGAGATTGGGGGAAGCGGCAGACTGGAGATTTTTGGGGGAAAGGGCAGAGACTGGGAGGAGCAGGGAGGAAGACAGTGGGGGACAGGGGGAAGAGGCAGGGACTGCAGGGAGTTGAGGAGGGGCAGAGGCTGTGGGAAGCTGGGGCTGGAGGGATGCAGGTGGTGGTGTGGGGGCATGAAGGCTGCAGGGTGAAGAAGTGGGTAGTGTTGGGGGTGTCAGGTAGCCCTCTTCCCAGCCACTCTTTCCCTGTTGTAATAGTGGGCAGGGAGAAGTGGACCACCCTCCAAGACTTGGAACGTCATAATAAATTTATATAACAAACATTATAACATAACAAACATTATAACAAATTTATACCTGGAATACCTGGGACAATATAACAAATTTATACATTTTTTTATATATGGAATCTAATTATTGGGGGAGTCAACTTATATTCAGGGTCATCTTATATTTGAATAAATATGGTACTTGCACACAAGCTCCTGCTGTGAGTGTACAACAGCATATAGTTCTCCGGTGTGTGTGTGTGTGTGCTGTGCTAGCATACTGAGGTCCTGAGCACTAGCTGCAGGTGCACAGACTGAGCGTAGCACAAATACCTAATAATAACAGCTTGACCTGCAAGGAGGATGTGCATCCAGAGGCACTATGTTTGTGTCCCTTGTATCTAGTAAATCAATCAGGTGCCCACAGATATTCAAATAGAGCTGAGTCTGAAAGTCTGGCCTTTCCTCTTTCAGGACATTTCTGAGAAAGATAAAGGAGACCTCAGACAGGAATGGTGTAAAGTATGTACCAGAAAGATGCTTTGATCACATTTTTAAAAATGGGGAAGCAACTGCAAATAAATGAATAATCAAGCTTTTATGTACACACACAGTCAGCCTCCAGCATTGATTTTTCATCCCATGATTTAGCAAGATATTTCAGCATACACCAAACTTTAAGTGAGTATTTTGCTGAACAAAAGCACTAGTCTTTAAATATATATATTTATGTGACTGTAGGGTTGTTGGCTAAATGTCCTAATGGAAAGTATGTAGGAGAAACCAAGCAACAGCTGCGCACCAGAATGTACACACACCGAAAATCTATCAAAGACAAAAATACCCAACGACCTGTGGGTGCACATTTCTTAGAAGACAACCACTCTCTCTCCAGTCTCTCAGTTCGAATCCTCAAAAGGAATTTACAAAACACCTTTTGTAGATGAGCCTACAAACTTCATAAACCTACTGGATATAAAAAATCATGGATTAAATATAGACATAGGATTTATGGCACATTATAACCTGCCTGCTATCTGATAACCCCATGTAACCTCTCTACGTTTTACCAGCTACATTCTATCACCAGTTCAATTCCCCCTTTCCGCCCCCACCACCTGCCTCACACCTATTGTCTCCCATTCCCTCTGAACCTCACTGCCACACATTTGCATTTTACAGACCTGAATTTTAGATATTGGCTTCTATTCTACCCAGTACAGCACACAAACACCAAGGCTAAATGCAAAGAGTTGAAAAACCTGAGACTGAATCAATTCAGTCTTTGCAGGTTAGTTTAAACTGCAGAGATTAAATTGAGAAACCAGAGAGACATTTACTTTTGATTCAGGAAATCAGTGGCTCATGCCAGAAGCCAAGGGGCACTAGAGGACAGCTCTCTGGTACATAGCCAGCATTGGCTGTATGTTCGCTTCCTCTTCCTGCTGCCTGTGAGGTCTCTGGGATTTTTCAGTCCAGAATCACAGCAGCAGGGTTGCTTATCCCTTCTTCTTCCTGCTTCCAGGTGCCTCTGCGATTTGTAGTCCACAGCAGCAGCCAGAAGTAAGTTTAGCAGGGCTGGGCAGGACAGCTCTGTACTCAGGGAAAGGGGGGTTTAACTCCCATCCCTGGCCCCAGGCCCCAGCTGGGGTTTGCCTGTGGGGGGCAGTCCCTACCTTCCCCCCCAACCCATCTCTGCTGAAGCAGACAGCACAGCCCAGGGCTGCAAAGTATGCTGGGATGCTGGCAGACTATGATTTAACTGGAACCAGGAAGGGGTCTGGGACAGAAGTTTCATGAATCAGTTTGACCCAAATCAGTTAAGTCTGATACTACATTTAACCAGGTTTATCTTAAACTAGTTTCAGCCATTTTGAAGCTGGTTTATGTGCACTGAACTTCTGTTCTGTTACTGGTTTAAACCAGTCTTTGATGACTTAAACTGGTTTATGTGCAACTTCTGTCCCTAGCCCTACAGATTCTCTCTTTGCCTGAAGAATGGTGTTTGTGCCCAAAAACTTGCAAAGAAAATTTTCCCCAACTATTTAGTTGATCTAATAAAAGATATATCTACGCAAAAAACCTTGTCTGTTTATGTGAATGTGTATTTTAACGTTCATCCCTTGTGTACTCAGGCACTGTTGTACGTTTCCCTAAACTAAACATCACACACGAGATACAATATCTGAAACAGCAAGAATGCTTTACATTCTTGGTATAAGGCCAACTTGGTTGGCAGACATGCCACAAATTAAGCCCCATGCCCTCTCTAAGTGCTATTCCAATCCCCTTCCCCTGCCTGAACTGTTCCTCTGCTTTCTGCCCCCTGCCCTATCTGTTGTTGTGTTCCCTGCCCCACTCCCTGTGTTACACAGAGAGGTTGCTCGTTAGTCACCACTGCTTTACAGCATTGTAAAAACAGGGAAATGAGGGATATATCAATGCCGTACCACCTCAATGACAGGAAAGTGGTTGATGAGAGTATGGTCAAAAGATCCTAGGAAAAGGAGATGTTCCCTGCCACAGGAGAAAGATAAAACCCCCAGAGCTTGTGCCAATCTGATTTTGGCGAGAACATTCTCCTTGACCTCAGAGTTTGCAATCATTATGATCCTTAGGATAAGGACAAGGAGCTTCTGGATTTTTTTATATACTTCTCCCCAGTCATTTAAACCCATGATTTACCCATAGCCTACACCCCAATGCTTTAGAAGATTGGTTGGAAAAAAAAATCCCCAGTAAGATTAATGAAGGCAAAGAATCCTTTTTGGTCTAACCTGCTGACAAACAAAAGCTCTAATTCATGGGGTTACCAGACACCTTCCACACCGTAAGAGAACTTTCTATATCCCAATCTGTGGACTGCAAACACATGCCTCCACATATTACACACACACTGACTGTTTAGCTGAACTCATTGCTTTATCATACCATCTCTCCTGTGGATTTATCTAGTACTAGCAGAAGGACCCGTTCTTTGGCTGGGTCGTTGTTTTTGTAATTGCACTGTTTGCTTATTTTGAAAGATTTTAGCACAACATATTTAGGTAAAAAAGAATGTTTATTCTTAAAGAACATAGTACAAAATATTTAACATTTAATATGTAATGTGGAGTGACATTTCAAATGAAATGCAAATGAATGATCTTTATCGTAGAACTTATTTGTAAACAAAGTTTGCAGTGTTTCCTGTTGGCACGTATATATACAACCCTCTTCAACTGCCAACTCTAGAGCAAGCCACACATAAATGTTCATGTGAAAAGCATTGTTTCTATAAATAGTCACTGGAAGCCCCAAAAAGGGTCAAGTGAAGAATAACCCACCTATAATTTTCTTTGGGTGGTATTCAGTGATTTTGGAAGGTTTAGAGTAGATAGTTTCATAGTAGCTAGGGTCAGGAGGGACCTGAACAGATCATCTAGCCTGACCCCCTGCCACAGGCAGGAATGAATGTTGGGTTCACAAGACCCCAGACAGGTGATCATCCAACCTCCTTTTGAATTTACCCAAGGTAGGGGTGAGGACCACTTCCCTGGGAAGTTGGTTCCAGATTTTGGCCACTCTAACTATAAAATATTGCCTTCTGATCTCTAACCGAAACCTATTCTCCATCAACTTATTACCTTTGTTCCTTGTCACCCCAGGTGGTGCTGGTGAGAAAAGGGCTCTGCTTATTTGCTGTTGATCTCCCCTGATGAGCTTGTAGGCAGCCACTAGGTCTCCCCTCAGCCTCCTCTTGCTGAGGCTGAACAGGTTCAGGTCTTTCAGTCTCTCCTCATAGGGCCTGTCCTGCTGCCCTCTCACCAAGTGGGTGGCCCTCCTCTGCACCCTCTCCAGGCTGGCCACATCCCTTTTGAAGTGTGGTGCCCAGTACTAGATGCAGTACTCCAACTGCAGCCTGACCAAAGTCGCATAGAGGGGGAGCATCACCTCTCTGGACCGGCTTGAGATGCACCTTTGGATGCATGACAAGGTATGGCTGGTCTTGCTGGCTGCGGTCTGGCATTGGCGGCTCATGTTCATCTTGGAGTCAATAATGACTCCAAGATCCCTTTCTGCCTCTGTGCTTTCAAGAAGGGAACTCCCCAGCCTGTATGTATGCTGTGGATTCCTTCTCCCAAGGTGCAGCACCCTGCATTTGTCTATGTTAAACCCCAACCTATTCTCGTCTGCCCACTTTTGTAGTCTGTCTAAATCTAGTTGCAGCCTCTCTCTCCCTTCAAGTGTGTCCACCTCACCCCACATCTTAGTGTCATCAGCAAATTTGGACAGCGTGCTTTCCACCCCCTCGTCCAAGTCGCTGATGAAGATGTTAAACAGTGGAGGCCCAAGGACTGAGCCCTGGGGTACCCCATTGCTCACATCTCGGCAGGTTGAGTACAACCCGTCCACCACTCCTCTCTGGGTGCGCCCCATCAGCCAATTTTTTACCCATCCAACTGTGCAGGCATCAATGCCACAGTCACTTAATTTATTGATGAGGATGGGGTGAGAGACAGTGTCAAAGGCCTTCTTAAAGTCTAGAAAGACTACGTCCACAGCAACACCATCATCCAAGGATTTAGTTACTTGGTCATAAAAGGCAATCAGGTTGGTCAGGCAGGACCTGCCTTTGATGAACCCATGCTGATTGCCCGTGAGCACAATCTCCTCTGCAGGCCCCCCACAGATGTGCTCTTTGATGATTCTCTCCAAGATCTTCCCAAGCACCAAGGTGAGGCTTACAGGCCAATAATTACTTGGGTCCTCCTTCCTCCCTTTCTTGAAAATTGGGACCACATTAGCCAGTTTCCAATCCCCCGGCACCTGGCCAGATGACCACGAATGCTCATACAGCCTGGCCAAGGGCTCTGCGATGACCCCTGCCAGCTCCCTCAACACCCTTGGGTGGAGGGCATCTGGACCTGCAGATTTAAAAATGTCTAGCCCTTCCAGAAGATCCCTAACTACATCTGCGCTGACTGAAGGCCTGATAGAGCTATCCCCAAGATTATCCCTACCTCTGGTAGGTGGGATATCCCGGTCCGTGTTCAAGAAAACAGAGGCAAAGAAACTGTTAAAAATATCAGCTTTCTTGTCTGGCGTAGCCACAAGATTACTGTTTGTGTCTTGCACGGGCCCTACATTGCCTGGTGCCCTCTTCTTGCTCCCAATGTACTTGAAAAAGGACTTTTTGTTGTCCTTAATCCTGGACGCCAGCCTGAGTTCCATCTCTGCCTTGGCCTTCCTAAAAGCCCTCCTACACTCCCGGGCCAAGGAGGAGTACTCCTTGGTGATAGCTCCTCCCTTCCACTGGTTGTACACCCCCCTTTTAGTCCTCAGGCATTGCTGAATGCCCTTGCTGAGCCAAGGGGGTTTCTGAGCACTCTTACCCCGCTTGCCTCTCTCAGGGACTGTTATCCTTTGGGCCTGGAGGATCGCCCCCTTAAGGTACGACTGTTCCTTGTGGACTCCCATCTCCTCTACCTTCTGGGCCCTCAGTGCCTCCCCCACTAGTCTCCTAAGCTCATTGAAGTTGGCCCTTCTGAATTCAAGGGCTTTAGCCTTGGCGTGAGCCCTTGATGCCCTGAGTTGGATAATGAAATCCAGCAGGTGATGATCATTATTCAAGGACCTGCAGTCCCCTCACCAGGTCATCCCCCGTGGCCAGGACCAGGTCCAGCAAGGCATTGCCCCTAGTGGGGCTGTGCACTTTCTGGATAAGGTGAAGGTCCTGTAATACAGCCAGGAACCTACGTGAGCGGTCAGACCTGGCTGCCTGCTCTTCCCAGCAAATGTCTAGGTAGTTTAGGTCACCCATGACAATAACATCCCTTGACCTAACCACCTCCATAAGCTGACTGGAGAAGTCCTGGTCCAGCTCTTCCCCCTGGTTGGGTGGTCCGTAGTAGACACCCACCGTAAGGTCCCTTTCACCATGCCCCCCTTGTAGTTTGACCCATAGTGCCTCTGCCTGACCCTCCTCTAACCCGAAGCTGATCCTTGTTGATGTGAGGTGCTCTTTGACATAGAGCGCAACCCCCCCCACCTTTCCTCTCTGTCCTGCCTCTTCTATATAGGGTGTATCCCTGAATGCCCGCCGCCCAGTCATAGGTAGGGTCCACCAGGTTTCTGTGAGCCCTACTAAGTCTGGGTTCTTACTCGCAGTCAGGAGGCACAGTTCCTCCTGCTTACTCCCCATACTATGAGCATTAGTGTAGAGGCACCTGAGGCCTCCTGAGGGTGCACGTGCCTCCCTCCCAGTCCCAGGACAGCTGTGGCCCCCTGCTCCCTGGATGTTGATGCTTACTTGGGCTTCCCTTCCTCTTGTCACCCTGCATGCTGGTGAAGCATCCTCTCCACTTGAAGTGGCCCCTTCCCCTGGCAAAGCTAGTTTAAAGCCCGCCGTACGAAATCAGCCAACCTACAGGAAAAGATACGTCTGCCCTTAGGGGATAGGTGAAGCCCATCCCACCCCAGCATGCCCTCCTTACAAAATCATGGGTTAGATAGCACCAGCCATTCTCAAGTTATAATTGAACATACATGCATATACTTCATTTTATAATAATGACAGTTGAACTGAATTAACTGCATCCAAAATAGAGTAGTACCAGTTTGTTAGCTAAGAAGTGATGTAATCCTAGTCACTGGAAGCCCCAAAAAAGGTCAAGTGAAAAATAACACACCTATAATTTTCCTTTGGTGGTATTCAGTGATTTTGGAAGGTTTAGAGTAGATAGCACCAGCTATTCTCGATTGATAAGTGAACATACATACATATGGCCATACACTTTATTTTATATATATAGATAAGCTTAAATTGATTCAGGTCTTTGTCCCCACCACTTTGCTTAAAGACCATTCCAAAACTCCACTCCTCTAATACTTAGAAATCATCTTCTAATTTCCAATCTGAATGTATTTGTTGCTAGCTGATCTGATCCTGTGTGCATGTTGCTTTTAAGCCTAAAAAAGGTTTTCTCCTTCCCTGTCATTCAGACCATCAATGTTAGGGTCATTATCGTTTTTCTGAAGGCAAAACTGGGCCAACAAATCTAACTTCTAAATTCTCAAAGAATAACATGGCATTTTGCCATGTCTGCCATTAGTGACAATCAATGCAATGTTGCAAACACTATACCCCTGTGAAAAGGTAAAAGGAAGAATTTCTAACCTTGCTCTAATTTTAATCTCTCTCCTTAGGCATCCTCTCTACATGGGAAAAGCAACTATCTGTAGCTAGTGCAAACTGTACCAAATTGTATCAGGATCTGTGTTTTAAAACCATTTCACCCTAGCACCTTGATAAAATTGTAATAGGATCTGACACCAATTGCAATGACATGTGAGGTTGTACTTCAAAAGCAGCCATATTCCAGGCCCTGCTTTGCCTCAGTTTTCAAATACAACAAATACAGCATCTAGCAGGGGTAGACCCAAAAGGGGTGGCGGGGAGGAGTAGATTCTTCCTTCACCCAAACTTCAAAACTAACTGCTTGGGAGAGCAACAACATTTCTAGTCAGACAGTGCGGACAGAATCAATTGACCTCATGACTCATTATCATCTTCCCGATTCCTATTAATCTCTTTCCACTCCTCTTGTGTTAATGAGCCTCTATCCTTTTTAACGGTTTTGATGTTCCATTACTTTTGCAACTTTGTTGTCTTTTAGACGTTCTTGGTAATGTCTCTTTTCTATTTCACAGCCCTGCAGACTGTTTTAACTCTAGCTAAAAACCTTAACTCAGGTGGGGGAATAGTAACTCAGGTGTAAAAATGACTCACTATCAAGTACTGGATGCACTGTAAAGACACTCAATCTGAACCAGAAATGTACTGTATGTTTAACTGTAATGACTATAGAACTAATAATGATACAATATCTTTTGACTATTTTGACTATTTTTGTCTAGTTTGTTATTTCTTAAACTTGATATATCTAGTTTAAAACTACTAAACAAACTATTTGTGTCTAGTTAATTTTTTTAACTTAATATATTAAGTTTTAAAAAGCAAAACAAAGAGGAGTCAACTACAGCTATATATAGACCAACTCAATGCCAGCTACACTTTGTGGTTAATAGGAAAACTAAATCTGTTCCTTCTTACGTTTCCAAGTTGAACCATAAATTGCTTTGAGGATTCAAACTCTGTCACATTCTCTGCTTTTCACTTGCACAGGACTTGCAAGTGAGGCACTTTCCCAAAGGCAAATTTCCAAACCAGCTTCTAGAATGGAGAAACTACCCTCACTCATCACTCCTAACACAATGTAAAGCTTAGTCTCCTTCCTTCACACAGAGAAGCCATGGACTATATTATACCATTAACACTTGTCTATATTCTGTACTCTGCATATTAAAG
Organism: Alligator mississippiensis; assembly: GCF_030867095.1. Lineage (NCBI taxonomy): Eukaryota > Metazoa > Chordata > Crocodylia > Alligatoridae > Alligator > Alligator mississippiensis. Next base: position 216,707,889 of record NC_081824.1, on the reverse strand, counting down.
CAACTGAATGGATCAATTATTTTCAGCTGGGGATACTATACCTTACTATGTCTTTTTAAATGTTTATCTAAAGCACTATGAACTTTCATTCATCGGTAGCAATCAACAAAGATAAATTGAGTGGCATAGAGCAGGTAGTTAAGTAACCACTTTCTCTGCTTGGTTCAGGGTCTGAGCTGAACAGAGGTGAAGTACGAGCATTAAAGCTAAAGAAGAGTTGGGAAAGTGAACAACAGCCAATTGAGATCACAAGGAAAGAGATGTTAATGCCAAAGATCAGACGCACCAAAACCAAACAAAATAAAACAGCTAAAGACAGTGATTATATGGCTCTGAGCAGACTGTTGACTATGTGGAATTGCAATTATCTCTGAGGCTCCTGGGACATTGCTCGGGGAATCATTACTACAAAACTAAGAAGATTGTTCTCAGGTGCAGAACGTATTGATTTTGCTGTTCTCCAGCATCCTGCAAAGCAACTGACCGTGTCATTTAAGTGTTCGTTAACCAAACACATCAATAAACATAAAACTTTCAAAAAACTAAAAATCACCTCATAAATAATTATAAAGGAATGAAATATTACCCAACAGCAAGTGTAATTGATGTCATTATAAATAAACCACAAAATATATCCCGTCCAAGGTTTAAAAATGTATGAAGACATCCATCTACCTTGTTAAAAAATGATAATTTATCTTGCTAAGAGGACAGTTTTCATAGCTGCCTGATTGGAAGAGGTGTGTGTAGAGAAGAGATTACGCTGTAAATATTTTTATTTGCTTAATTTTTCTCTTCAGTTTTTATGTGAATTTGCAGCTTATGAAAGAGAGCAATTAATAATGTTTTTTTTACATCCAAGCACCAAGAGAGCAGAGAGCTTTTCCAAACAGCTTAACCAGTACACGTCAGTCATGACCTACAGTGCTCCAGCTGCTGTCATCCTTGACCTTTTTTGAAGAGCTATAGTAAAAGACAAGACTTTTCATTTTGATATGACTCAGGAACAAGTCTGACACAAGCAAATTCATTTTTATGTGTAAGGTACTGTGACTAGTAATGACAAACTACCATAAATACCATTAACAAGTAACAAGTTATTCTTAACGCAAGGGGAACTGAGAAGTTTTATTCTCAGCTGACTGATATCTCAACATGTCCCCAAACCAGGGACATTATCACCAATGTGTGGGCCAAATCCATTGCTTAGATTAATTATAAAATCATAGGGAAGTCAGGCTGGAAGGGATCTTCAAAGATCATCTAGTCCAACCCCTTGCATGAGCCAGGGTCATTCCTATCCAAACTGTCCTATACAAATCCATAATCTAAACTCTTTGTAAAACTACCATAAACCCTGACACAACACAAGTCATAACTCTGTAATTGGCCACAGGGGGCAGCGGGACCAGAGTAGCCAATATCCTGCTTATTTAAAGGTAGTTAATATATGCTCAAAAGATTCCAAGTAGAGATTCCTAGAAGATTCGTGGCTGCATCTTGCTGCTGAGGAAGGCAAAACCCCACAGTCTGTACCAAACTGACCATGGGGTAAAATTCCTTCCTGGCTCCCAAATATGGCAACTGATCTGACCCTGAGTAGAAGGGCAAGACCCTCTAGCCAGGAAACCCTGCTTATAAGTCCCAGCAGGAGCATTGTCACACTCCAGTCAAAATCTTCAGCCTCTGCTTCAGCCAACACTCAATACCTCTGTGGAAGGCTTAAAAACACTCTGACATACACAGCAGAAAGGGCAATGAGGAAACTAGAAAAGCCCAGAAGCATGAGAAATAGCCATAGTAGAACATAGGCATAGCCTATATCATCCCAGACCATTGACTGTCCAACCTCTTCTTGAATACCTCCAGTGATGGAGAGTTCACAACTTCCCTAGGCATTCTATTCTACCGCCTCACTGTTCTAATAGGGTGCGTCTACATGTGTATTTGATGTGGCACCAGTTTATTTGCAAATAAATTACTTGTGAGTAAATGGTCCTGGGCATGCATCTACATGTGCAGGAAAGCGGGAGAAGATTTGCTGCCAATATGCTTCCACTTCTCAGGGCCCTGAAATGGGCCCCTGCTGCCACCAGGGGAACTCCATGCTCTGGCTGCACCTGCTGGCAGCTAGCAGCTGGCAGCCCTCTTCAAAAGCCAGCCCTGCTTTCTGCTCCCTAGCCAGGAGCAGCAGGCACAGTACAGGAACAGCATGCACCAGAGCTTTCCTCACTGCCTGTGTTTCCCCATGCCATGGCTGCCCTAGTCCCTGACCCCTGGCAGTGACAACCAACACCCTGTGCTTCTGCTGGCTGGCCCATGGCCCTCTCACCCCTCCTGGCTCCCCCAAGAGCAGTGACCACCTGCCCTCCCATCATGTGCTATCCCAGGCTGCTGCCACACGCCTGCCACCTCAACCCTGTCCGTGTGGCTAGACCTCAGCAGGGATGTAGATGACAAGCTTCTGGATGCCACCACTGGGGCCACCATCACCCTCCTAAGCCTCCAGCCCCACCACCTCTGGGCCTGTTAGGCCAGCCAGGACTGCACACCTGGGATGATGAGCAATGGCCAGAGGCATTCCGCATGACCTGGGCCACCTTCTGGGAACACCTGGAGGAGCTCCATCCATATCTGGACTGGCAGAACACTGACAAGTGACTACCCTTCTCTGCAGACACCTGGCTGGCCCTTGCTCTGCTCAAGTTGGCCACGCTCACCAGCCTGTGGTACGTCAGCCACCTGTTTGGTGTGGGCAAAGCCACTACCAAGAAGGCCATCCTGGAGGTGTGTGGCACCCTCCAGGACATGCTGGGGGACACCGTGCTCCATGTGCATGACCTCTTGTTGATCATGGCAGGGTTCTGTGCCCTGAAATTTTCTCAGTGCACCAGGGCTCTGGATGGGACCCACATCCCCATCACCTTTCCACCCCATGGAGACTGCCCCTATTACATCTAGAGGGGCTTTCATTCTGTGGTGCTCCAGGCCATTGTGGGCTAATGCAAGGCCTTCATACATGTGAGCACCAGCTGGGTGGGCAGTGCTCATGATTCCCATGTCTTCAGGAACTTCACCCTTCCAAGTGGAGCACTGAACCTGAGGCCACATCCCTACATCCCTACTGCCAAGTAAGGCCTCTCCCCCACATGCAGCTGCAGGCTCTGTAGAGTCATGAGAAAAAAGATCTTTGTGAGGGCTTGCAACATTTTGGAGATACGATGCTCTGTACCAGGGGCCATGTGCTGCCTGGCCTCAAATTGGGTATTGGGCATGCATGGGTGCTCAGGAACCATAGTAAGTTGGGCGGGCAGGCCTAGGTCCAGGAGGCCGCTGGCTGAGCTGCCCCCTTGCTCCTCTGGGCCCAGCAGGCTGCCAGGTACTGGTTGCAGGCAACCTGCAACCATTCCCAGGTTGGGACATGCCAAGCTCTTGGCAGCACTTACTGCCATGGCTCCAGACCCCGCTGCTCCCCATCCCCAGAGGCCAACCACTCTGCTGAACTGCTGGCCAGCCCACAGTGCTTGGTCTCTGGGGGCATGGGCTCCCAGACAATTGGGATGAGGAGCTGGCCATGCCCCCACTCTTCCCACAACAGGCCTTTCCAGGGAGGTGCTCCAGGGCTTGCCCTTACTATGTTGCTGCTGTGCCTTAAGTGTGCCCCTGCTGTGCATGACCCGGGCGATGTGCAAGGAGCTGTTTGCATGGACTGAGGGGTATCTGACCCACTATGCCCTGCTGCTGCTGATGACCAGGGTGCCCTGGGTAAACCCGCATATTTGGCATGGGGCCCTGAGCTATAATGGTGCAGGGGGCGAGCCCAGGCTGCCCTGAAGCATTACCTGGAGGGTTACCTGTGGCTGTACTACATGTCCCTGCCCCTGCTGCCAAGGAGGATATTGCTGTTGGCATTGATGCATTCCTTGGCATGTGAGAGGCCCATGCCTACTTAGCTGCGGGGGCATGAACTGCTCAATAAATTTTTTCAGTGTCTCCTGCCTCCCTGCCTACTGTTGGGGGGAACCCAGGGAGTGCGGGTAGGCTGGGTAGGGAGGTGGAGCAGGGGCCAGGATGGGCCCTCCCCACAGTGGCTCCATGCAGTCATGGCCATTGGCAATAGTGTGAAGCTCCAGGCAGTGTCCCCATATGGTGGGCCACGGTGGCTTGGCACCCAGCCAGGAGCCCCTCCTGGGGAGGAGTTGGCACTTCTGGCAGCAGGCAGTGTCATGGCCAGCCATGCCTCATAGGAAGGGCTGTGGCTGTGAAGTTGGTGCAGCAGGGGCTGGACCTGGCTCCCTGAGCTGCCGGTGGGTGGTGTAGCTGGGGAGCTTGGCGGGACAGGCAGCTGCCAGGCCTGAGGGGTCCTCCTGCAGTGGCATGTCACCATGAGTGCCAGTCTGGGGCAGGGGTTCGGACAGGCTGTCCATGCTCCTGTACACAGCATGGCTGCACCCTGGGTCTCAGGGCATGAGGATGTCCATCAGTTGCTGCATATAAAGGGCATGAACTTATAGGCACTTCCCAACCAATGATTGTCACTGGTGATTGCAATCCACTGTGACCACAAGGCCTTAATCTTTATGGGGCACTGCCATAACCAGTTGTGCCTGAACTCTCTATTCTGGCCTGACAGCCCCTCATAGATGTGGGCATTGTAGCACCTGGCACTGGATTTGCCTCGCCCCATAGCTCCATGAGGTCATCAGTCTCCTTCTGTGACCATTTGGGACCCCAGGTGGTGGGCACAGGTGTGGGCATGGGTGTTGGTAAGAACACCCCTGTGCTGTTAGGCGTGGGCAGCTGCCTGCAGCACCTAGCACAGGGGCCTGGCATGGGACTGACAGCTGCGCGGCTGAGGCAATGCAAAACATGCAAGCTGTGGGCAAGCTTCTGGGAGTGGGATGTGGGCAGCTGGATTCGGGCCTGGCAGCCAGAAGCTTCTTGCAGCTGGACCTGGGTGCTGGCAGGCCTGGCTGGAATTTGCAGTAGTCTGCAACATCCTGTAGCACCCTGCAGGCCTGGACAGTGTGGGTGTGGCAGCCTGTGGTAGGGCAGTGCCAGGCAGTGGTGCTGGGGTGCAGGCAGGCTGGTGAGGCTAGCCTGCGGCCTACCCAGGGGGCTCACAGGGCCTGGGGTCACCTCAGGCTGTCTGCTGGTATATCCCAGGACTCAAAAATGCCTGTAGGCTTTTAAAGGCCTAGGGCAGGGGCTGCAATAGAAGTAGCCCAGCCCTGGGGCAGGAGAGGCTCCCAGCCCACACCCCTGGGGCTAAGGTCAGGCTGGCCCCCTAGTGGCAGGGCTGACCTGGGAGAAAATTTGCCCATGTCACAGCTACATGTGCATTACTGCACAGTAACTAATACCAAGTAAATTTGATACCTGCATACATGCAAATACAGGTATCAAATTTACTCACAATTAGGGGGTTTTACTGTGCAGTAACTGTGCACCTGTATAGACATGCATGGTTACTGTGCAGTGAACTACACTACTGTGCAATTAAACATCTCATGTAGGTGCACCCACAGTGAAATTTGAAAGGGTAGCAGTGACACTTTAGATCTCCACTGATAAGTGATGGAAAAGTACAGTTCTATCACTTTTGCAATGGTGGTCTTTTGCCCCCTATTATTTCTTATATTGGAGAGGACAATTCACTGTATTCTTTGTTTGTACACTGACCTGAACAATATCCACTCAATGGAAGACTTGTCTCTGACCACTGAGAGTTGGGTCCCATATGCCCATTCTGTACTGAATTTTTTTAAAACCTACAATATATAATTCCAAAAAGATTATGAAAGATCCCACCCCAACAAGAATCATCCTGGAGCATTCATGTATCTGCAGAGTTCAATTAGTAGCAATTCTGTCTCTGCGCCAGGAGATTCTGAGTTCAATGCAATCCAAAGGGAGAGCTATAATTTTCTGGCAGTGATACCCATTATGCTAGATGTGAAACAGAGGTCCCATCTGGCTGAGTATTGTAGTCTGATTGTCAAGGTGAAAGTTTAATACCCAAAGAATTTTTTGAAAAAAAAATGTGAAAAAAAAGAAGAAAGAAGAAAAAGAAGAGGTTAAAAGTCCACCCAAGCCTAGCATGGTCAAGGGATTCCAGTTTTTGTAGTCAATGATACAGGAAGTAATGCACCTAATATCATAACTGATCACATTTGATGCCCCAGCTCAAATGGTTAAATACACACTGAGAACTGTATTGAAGTAAGTCATCAGCAGTAGACCAGAGCAAGAGTCAAATTCATGCCTCTGGAGCTATAGCAAGACACTGTACTGTAACCATTCAGGCACTACATCCCTCTGATAGAATATGTGCTAGAAATTTATTTATATTTATTAGTGCTGCTTGAAAAATTTAAAACCAAAATGGAGTTTAGTTGAAGTCAATTTCTTGTACCCAAACAAGCAAATTTTAGTAGAACTCTCCATTGAGAGAAAGATAGAAAACTGTTTTGTTTTGACCTAATAATGGTATGTTTATTTTTGGGCCGGATGGTATTAAATGTGTGCCTCTACCTGAGTGCCTACCTTTCTTCATAGATTGATGGATTTAGAGCCAGAAATAACTATTGTAATCATAAGTCTGGCCTCATGGCATTGTAGTTGAGTCATGTATGTTCCCATTTTTCTCATGGACCCATAACATTTCCCACAACGGTCTCTTTCTGTCTCCTTATCCCATGATAGTCTCTATTGCCACTGGACATCATGGTGCTGCCATCTAAAACAATTCTGAATTTTTCATTAGAAGTTGTGGTATTCTGACTCTGCCTTTTGATTCAGGATGAGTGTCAGCATCAAACTATCAGGATTTCCCACAGGAAAGAATTCATATTGTTTATATTACATGTGATTCCAGGACCCTGATCAAGATTGCAGTCCCATTATGCTGGGCTCTGTACAAACACAGATGCTTCTTTGGAAAGACTACAATCTAAAAAGTCAGAGGATGGGTGAGGGAATAAGGCACACCAGAGTTATATATAATTACACATATAATCCTATGTATCCATGGGCATGCAGGGGATATATCCCTAGTTAGACACTTATCTGACCAATGACCAAATGAGATGTGCTTAGGACTTTGCAGCTTGCTCTCATTCCCATCCATGGTCTCATGTATAGGTTTTTAAAATAGGTTTTATATATTTTTTTAATACTAAGATGTGGTTATTCAGATAGGCTTGTGCTCATACTGCTTGGTTTTGAAAACAAAATCGACATTTTTAGACCCATGTTTAGACATGTATAACAATTCAAAGTTGTACTCAAGGAAAAAATTACAGAGACTTAGCTCAACTGTATTGCTGCCTGGAGTATGCAGACCTTAATGGTTCCATAGTAACAGCTGATATTCAGGCATCCAAATGACAATTCCCCCTCTACTTTTAAAGTAGTTAAAAGTTGTGTCTGTCCACAGACCCAGACAACCCAGGTCTTGGCTATGAATAAGACTGGTTGTTTGACACAGCAAATAATAGAAATGGCTTTACCATGGTAAAGAATGAATTTTGAAATTATGTAACATCTTGGTACCCACAATTTGACTTATTTTATTCCTAGATTGTAAAGACAGAAGAGATCATTGTGACCACATGTTATGACCCTCTTCATCATATCAGCCGTAAGATTTCCCTGAATTCATTTGTGTTTCAACTGCAGGATATTTTCTAAGAACTGTTCCCTGCCCCCACCCTCCAACCCCCCAGTTTTAGGTTTATTATCCATTAAAAATCAGTAAACTACTTGCCACTAGTCATTTCTGGAACAGACTACCAAGAGAAGTTGTGTAATCTTCCTCAATAGAAGTTTTTAAGAGCAGGTTAGACTCTAGCTTGGCTAGACTGGTTTAGACAAGGATATTCCTTCTATGAGCAGGGGGCTGGTTAGCCTCTTCTAGCCCTATTTTTCTATGATTTAGATGCATATAAATTTAGTATAACTCCAAATGGCATGTAGGCTGTATTTAAAAGGAGAATACATTATCTCTTATTTTGACGTAGCACTGGATACATCCCCATATTATAGTTTCATAGGTCTCCATTCGCCTCTAAGTATGGTTACAGTGGAATATGTGACCAAGACCAGGTAAGATATGTAGCAAATATGAGGCCCTAGTCATCTTGCTGTTCCAACTCTATTGATTTGAGTGGTTTTCTCCAGGTTTACGTGAAAGACGATCAGTATCTTCAAAAGAGGAGAGAGGAGAAAGGAGGAAAATTACATTGCAAAAGATAAAGCTCAGCTCATTAAAAGAAAAAGATGTGATCTGATCAATATGCTGGCTTCTCAGCCAACTTGAAATTCAAGAGACAGTGCATGTTTACAATTCACTTGAAGCCATAAAAGGACCAGGTTTAAAATAACCATTAGCACAGGTTAATAACAATGCCCAATCTGTCAATATTGCAAGTTCGATGTTCAGTATCAGATCATACAAGCTGCTGTTGGAAAAAAAAATGGGCCTGGACAAGGAGTTGTTAAGCTTCAGTTCTGAATTTGGAAACTGCTCCTCCTCTTCTCTTCCAGTGCTTTTATGCACTACTCACAACTCCCACAGCAGTTCCTGGCACCTTTTCCTTGACCCTGGTTGGAGCAGCTTATCTAAAGCTCTCCATGGGGAAAGTAAATAGAACATATAATGCAAGTTCCTTGCCTCATCTCTGGCTCCTTTGACACCAGCCAAAGGAACAACAGCAGAACTGTACTTGGCAATTGGACAGCAATGGGGGAAATATCTTTGAAATGACCTTTTTATTCAAATTTAAAACAAAGGGGAACATGCCAAGGAGGTATTTTAAGAGAGGGATATTTCAGGTAAGCAGCTGTTTGGTTACAGGTAAAATTTGACCCATCATGAATCCAAGATGTAAAAAGATGCCCGGTTTGAACCTGGAATTAAATTGCAAGTTCAGAAAGACAGTTGCCAATTATGCCAGCAAAAAGGGATGCCAACCTCAGAAAAAGTATCCCTAAATATATCTCCATGTTAGATATAACCTCAATACCTCTATAAATGATTCACCTTCAGTTGCTTCTCGGTCATGCAGAAAGTGTCCAATTTTATATAATGATGGGAGGTACTGTTCTAAAGTAATAAAGAGTGACTCCATTCTGACTCACAAGACAGATATTTAGATCCCTTCCATACAATAGAAGTACTTCCCACACTTGGGGAGGGGGGGCACAGCAAGAGCAAATTAACATATATTAAATGTGTTAGAAAAAATAATTGTTATTTATCACCTCTTCCACATAGTCCTGGATTAATTAGCTCTGCCTATTTCATTCGCTCAGTCACACCTAATGAAAATGATCACTTCCTGAAACAACAACAAAAAATCCTATTTCTGGTGAGAAGATTAAAAATGCTTGCAGGAGTTGGAACTTCATTCATTCCATTTCTGTTGCCTGAACTTGTTCTAAAACATAAAAGACAGCAGTTTGTTAAGTTACAGTCACATTCTTTCTCAAGTCATTACTTCAGATTTGCACTAGTTTAAATGAGAGCAGATTCTAATGTGGAGATTTTGGATCTGGTTATGCTCTGTACAAAGCAAACCTTGGCCAGTTCCCACATTCCTAATGATGACGCGTAGGAAGGAGGTTAGCACATCGGCTGTTGATTTGTCAATAACTTAATTCTCCATGACAACCTCCCCAGAGGAGTGAGAAAAGTCAATAGAGTGAAGTTCACATCACCTAGGACAGCTGATGGGAGGCAGAACACAATAAAGAAGATAGAAGCCATAAACCATGATAGGCAATGATTTACCCGTCAAACAGAAGAAGTATAAAGAATAGTTAAAATGACAAAATCAAGTGAGTCATTAAAGGCTGATCTAATTAAATTCATTAAGCGTCTGATCCAAACCCACTGAAACCATTCAAAAGGATATTACTGATCCCAGTGAGATTTATTCAGGCTTTAACGCCCAGTGTGGCATAGACACAAAACCATTTGATAGGATTGGTGTTTCTATTTCCCGCTGGGAAGACAAGCCATTTGTAGATGAATCCCATAATTGTTTATAAGTCAGCATTGACTAATGCAGGTTAGTTTCTTTATTTCTGATATCTTTTGTAAGAGACATGATGGGGACAGGAATGTAAGAATCTAAATAGCTAGATTCTACATCAAGAGGAGGAGACCAGTCATTAGTATGGATTTTAGACCCACTTCACCCAAATTTCATGTTGTACCAGTGGGGCTGTGGTTTAGATAACAAGGTCTAATTCTTTAGTGGGAAAACTAAGGTTTATTTATTTTTGAAATACTTTTATCAGTTACATTTGTAATCAAAACCAAAATTGGGAAGCTTCAGGATTAGTTTCCATTTTATCTGAACCTTCTAAGTTCAGAATAAGACATATTGGGTTAGTTCTAATTTTTGTTGCTGCCATTAATCATAACTAAGTTGATTAAGTTGATTATTTAGCTGGAGCTACTCAAAGACCACTGTTGCAAAACATTTGTCTCCCAACTTGCTACTGAAAGTTTTATCTCCGTATGTGGTATGTTTGTTCTGGATGCCATTACTATTGTTCCTGTATAGTATCAAATGTATCAAAAATTGTGGCCATATTAGTTGCCTATGGTTTTAGTGGCACAAAAAATATATACTTCTAGTTTTATTCAATACTTGAGGATTGGGTCCTTCTAGTTCTGTTGGTTTCACTGCTATCATTTAGACCCAGGGGTTTGGGTTGTAGCCGTGTTGGTCTAAGGACATAGGCAGACAAGGTTCCTTGGGTGAATTTGATATCTTTTATTAGACCAAAGGGTTTTTGAACCCGAAAGCTTGCTTAATAACTATTCTCCAACCATTTGGGTTGGTCTAATAAAAGATATCAAATTCACCCAAGGAACCTTGTCTATCATTTAGACCCGGCATTCTTCATTAGACTTGAAAAAGACTGATGACCAGTTTACAGGGATAATATTTAAAAATGTCCTGTTTAATACAATTGGCCATATTGTTCACAGCCTGTGGTACAGTTTCACATGAGTTTGTGTCATTATGTTGCTCTTGCTAATTTATTATTCATCTGCCATGGTTTAAATATTTATAGTGGTAAGTTCTGTTTCTTCCCAAGCACCTGTAATGCTTATGCTCAATAATAATGGGCATCTGTCATATAAGGCATATTCGGGGGTTTGGCTTCAATTCTACTGCTGATGACCTACACATCTCCCTCAATTACCTAATTATGAAATAATGCTAACTTGTAGCATGTTCAAATCGTCTGTCTTTGGCATTTTTTTCCAGTGTACAATTGCTTACAATCCTTCTGATGAATTAACTACAGTGATGTCTAATATAATAAATGTCAGGTCTCTGTCCAATAAACCTCTTTTATTCATTAGTAATTATTGGCTATGGCCTTCACCAAAGGAGCTAGTCAAGGTGCAATGGTCAACTGGTTTTATTTAACTAATGCATCCTTTGAATTTGACCATTTGCATTGTACATTGTAATTGATACGGTGTATTCCAGGTACTTCATTCCTTTTGTCATGCAAACACAGTCTGCTTCATTAAGTCTGAATTATATAATCACATCCTGTTCACTCTTAGCTCAGTTCAGTTCCCACTGACTTCTAAGTCTTTCTATGGGCTTCATTGATGACAGGTGAACCACAGTTCAAACCCTCTGAATCCTTCCTTTTGTTGGTTTACATTCCATGTGAGAGCCCAAAAAATGTCTTTGTAGTGTTTTCAGGCTTCATTTTTAGCATTGTCCAGTGAAACTCTCTGCTGCCATTGATTCTGAATATCAGTGTTGTTAAGATAAATGATCTTTTTGCCAAATAGCTGAGGGAAATCAAAAAGATAATGGTGGAAGTGGAACTATATCAGATATGAGTTTGACCCAAGTGTTTTCTTTGTTTATTTTACTTGTGACATATGAAACTTAAAAAAAATGAAAATAGTTCTTAAAGTCTGAACCATAAGCATTTGCCAGAAGAGTGCACCTTTCTTTTTGTAACTAAATATCATGAAGTAAAGTCACAAATAAAAAAGAGAGAGAAAATGCAAACTGTTGCAAGCATTCATTACAAATCCATTTTTATTTGAAAATGGGCTTATTTTTCATCACTATACATATTTTGAACTAAATATTGATCTTTCTTCTTGAAAGGGTCCATTTCCCTTAAAAATACCCTTCTTTCAAGGAAAAATGTTTTATGCCTTCTTTCCCAAACTATTCTTGAAATTTCCCTGAACATACAGCAACTATTTACTTTGCCAAAATTCAACACATTTCTGATACTGTTACAATATCATATTTTTGTAATTATCTGTCCCAGTGTTGTACCCAAGTAGAGGAGCTTTTGTAACACGTCACCCTGACTGAAACCTGGATTTGGGCCTTGTTTACCTGAACAAATAAATTGTGTCAGTTGTGCTTCTGTCAATAGTCATGTTGGGTGTCTTTACACCTGTTCCAGGGGTGGAGGCATTCCTGAGAGCTGCTCTAATTAAAGTGCCCACAGCATTTTGTTTTCAGTGTGTCATTCAGATCAAAATGGCAGTGAGGGCACTTTAAATAAAGCTCGTTTGATGAGCTTTAGTTAAAGCGCCCCTGCCACCACTTTGAAGTGTGGGGATGCTAAATACACGAGACTCTGAGACTGCTAAAACGTGCTAATTAGTGTACTCCAGCAGATGCAATTAATCTAGTCTGCTCCAATGTGCTATAATTACAGCAAGTCAGGGCAGGTGTCCCGCATGTCTGCAGGCACTGATTATGTTTAAAATTTTGACTGATTATACTTAATGTCACGCTCATCTTTGCCTCATAGTGTCACTAGGAAGTGTTTTATTATGCGTTTATTAAGATGTAGTGGTCAACATATCTTCTAACTTTCTACCATTTCCCATTTTAGACAAAACCTTGATTAATTGTAAATTAGCTGTGCCTTAAGCCTATTAAAACTGAGCAGATTGGAATTTGCAATTGGCAAGTAATACTCATTGTTTGTTGGCTGGCTTTCTTATAGCTTGAATTCATGGAAGCAAGTCTGAGGGGTAAGTCTGAGGGGTAAAAGAGTCCAGGAGAGCTGGCTATATTTTAAGGAGGCCCTTTTAAAGGTGCAGGAACAAGCTATCCCAATGTGACAGAAGAACAGAAGTGCAACAGGAGCGCATCCTGGCTAGACAGCAAGCTCTTCATGAAGTTGAAACTCAAAAAGGAATCCTACAAAAAGTAGAAACTTGGTCATAGTACTTGGGAAGAGTGTGAGAGTATTGCATGGGCATGCAGGAAGAAAATTAGAAAGGTTAAGGCACACTTTTGAAATGCAACTGGCAAGGGACATAAAAGGCAATAAAAAGAGATTCTATAAGTATGTCAAAATAAGAGGAAGACCAAAAAAGATCAAACCATAGATCCCTTAAGGAATGAAGAAGGAAATCTAGTTACAGGTGATTCAGAAAAGGCTAAAGTATTTGATGACTTTTTTTACTCCAGTCTTCACAAATAGGGGCAGCTACCAGATGACAAGTGCAGTTGGCAGCAAAGATAGAGTAGGAGACAAACAGCCTAGAGTAATGGCAGAACAGGTTAGGGATTAGAGAAACTAATAAAAGATATCACCTCTGCCATAAGTTTTGTTTCCTTTTGCTTCTAGACCAATACGGTTACAATGTGGATACCTGACACATGGAAAATATAGAATTTTAGCTGCTTTTTAAAATGAAAACTTCATAATTTTACAAGAAGGAAGCAAAATTTACCACCTGAAACCCTATTCTTGCCTTTGCTCGAGCTAATTTGCATTGTAACTGAGCACAGAGATACCTCTCTACAAAAGAGATAGAAGAGCATTCCATCTTTCTACTTTTCTGTGAAATATGTAAAATTATAACCAGAAGGAAATGTGATTCTACATCCTGCTTACCACCAGACAGCTTTGAGATAAAAAGACTTTTCCAACTTTTTCTGAACCTAATCTGCACAAAATGAACTACTTTGAACAGGAGATGTTACCACACTTTCTGTGAAATATGAATTTTCATTTCTACCTAGGAGAACTTTTACAATCTTTGCAATCTCCTATGCCTGATGAAGGGTGCCTGTGCCTGAAAGCTTGCAAATAAAGACTTTTTTTTGCAACTATCCAGTTGGTCCAATAAAAGATATCACTTCTGCCACAAATTTTGATTCCTCAGAGAAACTAGATGTTTTCAAGTCAGCGGGGCCAGACAGAAGGACCCTAGAGTACTGGGGGAATTTGCAGAGGTAATTTCAGAAATATTAGTTGTCCTCTTTGAGAACTCATGAAGGCTGAGTGTGGTCCCAGATGATTAGAAAAGGGAAATATAGTGTCCATCTTAAAGAAAGGGAAGAAAGAGGATCTGGGGAAATATTAAAAGAAAGATCATGGAGTAGGCCCTCAAGAAGCATGTAGAGGAGAACAAGGTGTTCAGGAACACTCAGCGTAGATTCACTAATAAATAGCCATGCCTGATCAATCTGGTTGCCTTCCATGCTAAAGTGACAGACTTGATGGATGGGAGGAAATCAGTGGATGTGATATACCATGACTTTAGCAAGGCTTTTCCCAGTCTCCTATGACATTCTCATTAACAAACTAAATAAATACAGACTAGATAAAAGTACTGTAAGGTGGATACATAACTGGGGATCATCATGCTCAATGACTAGTCATTAATGGGTCAATGTCTATTTAGGAAGAGGTATCAAGTGGGGTCTCCCAGGGGTCTATCTTGGGTCCCATACTTTCTAACATCTTCATTAATGATTTGGAGGATGGAATTGAGTGCATGCTTGGCAACTTTGTGGATGAGACTAAGTTGGGTGGAGTTGTAGATGCTATGGAGGGAAAACTAGGATCCATGATGACCTGGATAGATTAGAAAATGGTCCATAATCAATCAGATGAGGTTCAACAAAGACAAATGCAAAGTCCTGCACTTGGGATGGAAAATTTAAATGCACAAATACACACTGGGGAATAACTGGATAGGCTACTGTACTGCAGTGGAGGACCCAGGAGTCACAGTGGACCATAAGATGAGTATGAGCCAACAGTGCACTCTTATTGGAAAGAAAAGCCAACAGCATATGGGACAGTAGTAATGGAAGTTTTACTTGCAAATCAAGGTAAGTAATTATTTTGATCTATTTAGTACTTGTCGGGACTCACCTGGAGTATTATGTTCAATTTTGAGCCCCACTCTTCAAGAAGGACATAGACAGTTTGGAAAGAGTCCAGTGCAGAGCGACAAATATGATTTAGCGGCCTGGGAAGCATAACTTATGAGGAAAGGATAAACAAGCTAGTGTTGTTTGGTCTGGAGAAGAGAAGCCTGAAGAGTGGATTTGATAACAGTCTTCAAATACCTGAAGGGAGATTACAGAGAAGATAGAGATGGGCTTTTCTGTGTGGCAGTAGGGAACAGGACTAGAAGAAATGGCCTGAAGATGCAGCAGGGGGAATTTAGGTTGGAGATTAGGAAGACATTGCTCATTATAAAGGTGGTCAAGCATTGGAACAGGCTACCTAGAGAAGTTGGGGAATCTCCAATCTTAGAAATTTTTAAGAGCAGGTTGGACAGACACCTGCCTGGGATGATTTAGTTGGAATAATCTTGTCTTGAGCAGGGGGCTGAACTAGATGACCTCATGAGACCCCTTCCATTTCTACTTTCCTATGATCCTATGGCAGGGGATGGCAATTATTTTGGCTGGAGGACTGCTTAAAGAGTTTTGGCAAGCAGTCAAAGGCCGCAAGGGTAGCCCCACCCCATGACAGATGCCCCACCCCCTGGTTGCCATCTTGAGACCAGAAGTCCTGCCCCTAACCCACCAGAAGTCACTCTTTTTGCCCTGGAAGTACTCCTTTTGGGGAGGGGAGTGCCATCTTGAAACCTGGAAAAAACCAAATCATATACTAAAACAAAACAAACATCTACTATAACTTATTTTAATTTTATTTTAAAAAATATTTTTGTGCTGATTTATGTGTGTTTGCATAATGTATCTAGAGGCAATTGCATAATAGCTCAAAATACAGTCTTATTCTTGTACATTGTATATGGTGGAGTGTGAGGGTTGTATGGGGTGTGGTGGGTGGGTGTGGAAGGGTGTGGATGCAGAGTATGTGGTTGGGAAGTGTGTGGAAAGGTGTGCATGTGTATGTGGTGGGATTTGGGGCGTGGGAGTGTATGGGGGCTGTGGGAGGGTGTGGGTATGCTTGGGGGTGTGTGGGAGAGTGTGGGGGTGTGTGGTTATAGTGGGGGTGGGGGGATGTGGGAGTGTGTGGGGGCTGTGGAGTTATGGTGTGGGGGGTATGCTGGGTAGTGGGGTATGTGGGGGAGAGGTCCTCAGAGTCCCTGGAGTATGTGAAGCTGCATGTGGTGGCAGTTAGCAATGCGCAGCTTCCCACACAGGTAGCAGGAGTATGTGGGGCCAGTAGTAGTGTTCAGTTCCCCATGCACCATACTGCACACCATAGCATGCAGTTCCCTGTGCTCCTGCCCCAGTCCCCACTGCAGGTAGCAGCAGTGTGTGGGGCCAGCCCCACCTGGCCCAATAGGGGGCACATGGTGGCAAGGTGCAGGGACAGCCCCACCGGCTCCATAGTGCACAGCTCCCACACTCCCACCCCAGCCTCTAGTTTCAGGTGGTGGCAGCATGCAGGGCCAGCCCCACCCAGCCCCATAGCATGCAGCATCTGTGCTACTGCAGTGTTTGGGGCCACCTGGCCCAGTGGGGCCCTTGCTTGCATTTCCAGGATCTCAGGCAGGGAGGCTGAGAACAGCTATGGGGTGGCCAGGCACAAGTTCGGCCAGGCAAAGGCTTCTTGTCTCAGTGTATGGTGGTTTGGAGCTTGATGGCTCAGGGCTGGGGCAGGTCAGGCCTGGCTGGGGTGGGGGGTTGGTTGCTTAGCAGCCAGAGCTGCACCTCCTTCATGGAGGCGCCAGCTTGCAGAGAAGCAGTCCAGGGTCAGGGCTTATAGAAGACTTACAGAGGGGCTCTGTGGGCTCTGAATGAAATTGCCTGGCAGGCTAGATCCAGGCTGTGGGACATATTTTGCCCACCTCTGTCCTATGGGCTGGCTAATCCTGCTGAACATTTGAACCTTGGTCTGTTCCTTGGTTTTCCATATTTGTTTTCTATGCTCTTGGGTACATACTTTGATAGATATCAGTAGCTGTCATGTCACCTCTTCGATACATGGGTGCTGTCTGTTAGTTGGGACAAATGCTCAGTTGAGTCTCCAGGATAATGAAAAAGGGGGAATGATACAGATGTCATGGCTATAGTTCATGTTACTAAATGAGCATTTAAATTATGATTTAACAAAACACATAAGCATGTACCTAAGTTTAAATAGACTATCAATGGGACTGCTTAGATGCCTTTGCTGAACCAAAACTTTAAGATAGAGAAAGATGAATGACTTTGTTAATGCCATAACTCCTTTTCTGCTACGGTTACTCTATATCAGGCACCTATAGAAACAGTTCAACAAAAAGAGGCCTTGTAGTGAACATGGTACAAGGACCAAGTCCCACCATAAGCCCCACCAGTACACTCACTGGGCAAGTCTACATGAGATGCTTAATTTGAGATTAAAGCTATTTACTGAGCAAAAAGCATCACCATCTACACATGCAGATGCTTACTGGGCACATCTAAACATGCCTTTTTAAGTGGGTGTAGTCTAAAATGGCCATTATTAAGATGCATTAAGTGTACGTGTCTACATATGTGCACCCTTAATGACCTTAAAAATGGCAATTTAAGCCTACGTGAACCGAAATTTGATACGTGCATAATGCAGGTATCAAATTTAGGCATGAATAGCTAAGTTGCCTTAGCATATGCGTAAATGCGCTAATGCACATTAACGTGGTGTGTGTCAGTGAATAAACACCATGTTAATGTGTATTAGCATGTCTGCACGTGTGCTAATGTGACTTAGCTATTCATGCCTAAATTTAATGCATCTTAATGTGCATTATTGAGTCCACATGTAGATGTGTACCTAAATCGCCTTAATGCACATTAAGCCAAAGGCACATTCAGTTTAGGCATGCATAAATACACATGTAGACATGCCCACTGAGCAGTAATTTCCTCTAATAATGAGTAAATTTGCTACCTGTAAATACAAGTAGCAGGTTTACTCCCAATTACTTTCTGCACAGTACAGATGTGCTTCCAGTCAGCCAGGCAGCAAGGGGCAGGAGATTGCTTCCTGCCTCTGGGAGCTGCTTGCTGCTGGGGAAGGCTCTGCCACCAAAACCCAGGCAGGAACAATATCCCTCTGCTCTGGCAGCATGGAGTTCCCAGCCTCCACTTCACAATCATGATTGTGGGGCCAGGGCTAGGAGATTTTTATCTCCCAGCTCCTGTTTCGCAATTGCCCAGTCCTAGCTCCATGGTCCTGGGGCTGGGGCTGAGAGATTTTTATCTAGAATCTGCCAGCCCAGGCCCTGCAACCATGGAGCTCAAGCTGGGAGATAAGAATCTCCCAGCCCCAGCCCTGCAATTGTGACTACAGAGCTGGGGCTGGGAGCTCCGTGCTACCTGGGCAGGGGGACATTGTCTCCACCCAGGCTCTGGTGGCAGAGCCCGCCCCAGCAGCAGACAGCTCCTGGGGACAGGGAGCAATGTCCCAGGCTCCAGCAGGAGGCAGCTGTCTTCTGGCCCCCTGCTCCTGCCAGCCCTTGGACTAGCATCCAGGGGGAGCCTAGAGCTCCCTCTGGCTGCTTCAGGGAGCTGGTGCAGGGTCAGTGGGAACCAGAGCAAACTGTTGTCATGAGCAGCAAATCTGCTCCTACAACCCTGCACGTGTAGATGCCTGCCCAAGGTAGGTTTACTCTACAGTAGTTTACTCCAGAGCATTTACTCATGTAGACATGCCCTCTCTTCTTCTTTTTCATCCAGTGGAGAGCCTGCTAAAATACCAACAGCTGTTTACAGAGCTAAGACTGATACAAAATAGTAGCAAACATTAAGTGTGATGGAGCTGTATGCTGCTGTGGAGTGTAACCCCAATGCAAGTAATTTTTTTCTCAGTAGTGGAGAGTAGTTGAGAGTCACAAAGTGATTTAGAGCTGGTGGAGTGTGGGGGACAGATGCAGGAGGGTAGCAGACCTGGCTCTAATACTGCACAGGCTGTTGTATAAGATTAATGACTATGGACTACTCTCTATTTTTCTCTTTGCAACTGTGAGGAATTGTCTCCAAAATCAGTCTGCTCTTGGCTAGCCAGCAAACAGATAATAAGATCCCTGTGTGTTAAATATGCACAGCTGTATGCCTGACATGGCTGATCCATCTGCACTCTGAGACCACGTGCTGGCTGCTTTGCTCAGGGTGAGCAAGAAGGAAATACATTAGAGTGAAAGTCCATAATATGGCTAAGGAGCAACCTCCTTTTCCATCCTTTTGCTCTGCTTCTCTGGGCTCTTGATATTTCCTGGCCTCCACATATTTCCGTTGGCTTCCATTACATTCTCCTTATGTTTAAAAGCACAAGGAACTTTTCTTGCTCCTTTTAAAAAGCAAGTTTCCAGGTGGGCCTTTCCCAAGCTCTCAGAGCAGTAATTCTTACCTCCCCAAGGTGGTGATTCAGAGGAACTGGCCAGTCAAGTGACTCATGGAGCTTTCTCATGCCCCTTTTTTATTGGCTGACACTTTCTCTCACTAACAATTTCAACAGCACTCCCGGCCAAGTCCTCAGGACTTTCCCCAAAACTCCCATGCTCTGTGATCTGCATCTGGCACACTTTTCTGCAGCTGGAAAGGCAGAAAATCCATGTGTTCTGAGCACGCTCTTTTGCTGCTCCCTTAACCAGATACAAGGGTAGGTCTGAGGATCAGGAAAAACATCTCTGGCCAAGACAGTCAAAAGCAGGAGCCTCCAAGCAAGTCTTCTTGCTCCAAATTCAGGCATGGATGTCAATAGGGGCTCTTCATTGCTCAAGATGTTTGAAAATCAAATCACACTGACTCAGGCCCAGGAGCCTAAATATCATGATGCTCTTCCTGAAAGTCTTGGCCTGTGAAAGAGTGAAAGCACTGAGGTCTTGTCCACCTCCCTATAAGGGTCCTACTGAGTTCAGTAAAACATATTATATACAAGCTTCTTATCAACTACTTGCAGGGAGGGGCGGGGGGAGAGAAATAGACATTTATCTTCAGGGGCTGTGACTTGGCATAACTCTTACAGTTTCTCTTCCAGTTTAAGTTGAATATCTTGCTTATAAATGGGGAATGGCATCACTGTTCTATTGACAGATGTATAAATCCTTTAAACCATGATTTTATTATGTAAACTTTCTTGCCACTGGAATCCTGTCAGTGCTGTTATGGAAGGACTTTCTTCCCCAGGTGTAACCGTGCAAACATTATGGTTATAGCACAAAGTCCAGCTTGGTTAGATTCTGTCACATAAATATACGTTCTGTTAAATCAAACACAGCTTGTACTCTGTGGGAAAATACCATTTATAAGCAGTTGTTTGAGATCCACCAGATAACCCAGCATGTAAAAACAGTTAGTTCCTTTAAAATGTAGTTCATGGGAAAATGTTCAAATGAATAGCAGTAATTAAACTATGTAGGTGAGAACTGCCCTTGGATTTTTTCTATGCTTGCATTTTCCACGGTGATTGCTGAAAAAACTGCTGTGCTATTTTGCAACTGAAGGGATACCCAGAATCAGTGAGGGAATCCTTGCAGAGAAGCTTGTTGCAGACAGTCACACTGTATCTGTCTGGAAAAAGAGGAAATGCTAATGCTTTGGAACATTCTGTATGTAGAACCATGGAGCTGGCCAAAGTTTCATACAAGGCAACATGCTTCAGTTTACTACTAAATGAATTCAAGAATTAATCCTTCCTCAATCACTCCTCTCCTTTTGAAGTGTGATATTGTTCGCAACATCTGAAACCTCAACTGGCTTTAGAACTACTTACCACAATAAAGTGAAATGAATATAAACAATTGCTGAGGAAAGTAAATTAAGTTTATCATAATCTTTTGGGGAATTGCATTTGCTATGATTAGAATATAGGAAACTGCCCAAAAAAAAAAAAAAAAAAGCCCCAGACAATACCAAACAGAACATCCAAACCCTGGTTGGAATGCGTTGGAATCTATAATGATTAGGGTATTTATGTTCCCCTGATAATAAGAAAGGCCAAAAAAATTATAAAATATGCTGGCGAGGATATATTACAATTTATAATCTTTTTCTTCATGCCTTTCAATTAGCCGTGGACAAAACACTGTGCCTGTCTCTGGTCCCAAACCAGAAACACTTGTGTGATTCTCCATTCACTTTAGAGGAATACTTTAGCGGCTGACACAGCAATGACAGTGTCTATGGGTCAGTACCTAGTAATGAATCTGAACCAAAATGTCTTATCCCAACATCCCAGAAAGTGCAAGTCAGCATCCAAACTGTGACCTTTATACTGAACCAAACCAGAAGCCTGGAGGCAAGTGGATTTGAAAGCATTTGGGGCCAGATATTTAAAGCACTGGAGTTGAAGTGCTTTATCACAAGCACTGCAGTTGAAGTTAGTGGCCTACATACCTTTTGAGGATCTGGACCTAGAGAGGCAAATCCTATCTAAATGTACCCAGGCATCTAGGTCCAGATTCTCAGAAGGCATATAGTCCTCTAATTCCAACTTCAATGTCCTTGAGAACCTGAATCCTGGTAGGTCTTTTCAAAAGTATCTTGGGCCTTGGCATAGTTCAGCCTGCAGCCTTTTTTGGAAAACACACAAAGTGTCTACGACATCAGCAGGTTCATAAGTACCTAAAAACATGAACAAATTAAAGGGGCAGGACCATGATTCAGATGATTTGCGAGATGCACCAAACAGTGAGAGAAATGGATTGGGTTTCAAAGATTTGATGGTCAAAACTGTGTGCCTGTCCTATCTACACATGCCATGACTAAACCTGAACAGAGTTGCATACAATTATGGTTAGGTATACATCTATTTTGTCACCTGTAAAAGCATGCAATCCAGATTTATGCAGATAGGAATGATCCCTCTGGGATGGGGATATAAGGGAACCCATGGTTGGATCCAGGTGCCTATTGGCTTCTGGGTCTCACTCTGAGCCCACCAAAATATTTCCATGGATTTCATGCCCAAAATGTATATTCAGTATCTTCTTAACCTTGCATGACAGAGTGAAGAGCCTGAAGAACAGCGTTCTACCTGGGAAGCAGAGAGAACAAAGAACAGAAGTAGAATATGTCTTGCCTTTGCTCATCTCCATCTACCTTTCAACAGTGATCCATGAAATCTCAGACTGTACAGTGCCATCACATGCTGACAGTAAATTCTTTAAAATATGTATTTTTAATGAGTGTTAGGGGTGTACACAAGGTCAGGTAATCCGCATCTTTTATAAGATGCCTAACATCTTGATGCTATTTAAATGGGGAAGGCAAACATGAACAGTGACATATTTTAATTATAGGGAAATGAAAAAAAGGAAGAAATAAAATGCAATCTAACAAAAGCAAGATTTAGGCTGACATCACTTTCCATATAATTGCCATGCCTGCAGACACTCAATAAACATATCAGCATTGTTAAAATGACTTATGGCCCAAATAGTCGAATGTAAAATATTATCAATAGATGTGTCATCATTGATCTTTCCTGGATCCAGCAGCTGAAGGATGTTGCCGCTAGATGATTTCAACAAACAATCCTTGACAGGAATCCAAAGGAAACAGTGCACAGGGACAGACAGCTGACAAATTCAGTATGGGACCATTAAAACATGTGATGAATTTGCCGGGAAAGTATATATTTGTGCAAGAGGTGAGCTCATATCTGCCATAAATTTGTCAGCTGTGACACAGTGTTCTCAAGCCTGGCATGAATAATGCCTAGCTATTTACAGGCTTTGTCTGGCAAAAGTTCTATCAGTCACTCCAGGGTTATTTACAAAGAAACGTGTCTATCAGTTACAAGGACATGACTTTGCCACTAAAAGATAACAAAAGAGGAAATCAGCCAGTGGCCTCCCAGTGAAAGATACATCTTCTCCAGAGAAGCCCTGGACTGGAATGAATCAGATGGCCTGCAATAGGCCCTCCTGGCAGAGTGCCTGGCATGAACTGCAATACTACATTTATCTACACTGATTAGATTAGAAATTATTAATAGGGGTCTATGGAGTAGAGCAAAGGGTCATTTAGAGTTTAATTCTGTTCTCAGATAACTTCATTTCAGTTGATGGGATTGTTATTGTAGGGGTTTTATATGTTTATAGGAAACAATATACTCAATAATGAAGTCATACATCCTTTTGCAAGGTTAGGAGAGCTATTGTGTCGCTGGATTGAAGTCTTCACAATTGTGTTAATTAAGTAATAGTGATTTGACTTTGTCTCCTCATAAAGTGCATTTAAGAAGTGGCTAAAAGCTGCTGAGAATGTGTTTTCTCAATATGAATATGTAGTAAAACAAGCAAGAAATGAAAGCAGCCTTGGACTGAGTAAACAGAATAGCTGACATGAGGATTTTGCTTCAGAAAGTCGGTGCTTTGGTTACATTCAAATGAATGCCCAAATGGTTTAGCATTCAGTGTAAGAGATCTTTTTTCCTTCTTCTCAGTTCTGATGAAAGTGGAAGTTGACATTACAGAATCTCACAAAATAAAGTGCATTTTAAACTTAGCAGTTTATCTGGTACTCTCTCTAGGACAGAATTAGTGTGTTGTATATAGTATGATAAGATTTATGGCCAGAATGTTCAAACTTGAAGGACTTAGGGTAGACATTGAAATCCATATTTAGGACACCCATTAGAAGTGGCTTATTTTTCAGAGGTCATGTATAGAGCTGATAAAAAAAATTCCATCCAGAAAAAGTTGAAAACAATTAAACATTTTAATCAACATTTTTCTTTGAAAACCTGAAACATCATCAAAAAGAGGTGAAAAATAGCTCCCAGAAGTTGTTTCTACACCCCCACTTCACCCCCTCCCCCAACCACCCATTCATATGCACACATAAATCTGGAATTAATTTCTATTTGTTTTCTAAAAAAAGGGGGGGAAACAAGTTTTTTTCCCCACAAAATGCCCCCAAATTAACAAAAATGGATTTTTTTTGGGGGGGGGGAACCCTACTTCCTTGAAATGCCACTGTCATAGTTATAAATATAAGATTGCCCATGTGTTATTTTCTAATATAGATTGGACCATGTTACTACCTTGGAAGAAACAGAGGCTGAATGTAGTGAAGGTAAGGTGACGATGGTAGACAAACAATTTTGTTTGATTTCCAAAACTGATCACTTTGTATGACAACAGATTTTCAAAATAAGGATTTTTAGCTCATGGATTTTGTGAGCACATGTGACAGCCTCATTGATGTGATAGACTATAAGTGCTCCAAAGGAGCTATCATAGTCAATTGTGTCAATGATATGTGAGCTCAGTAAGATTTACTGTACGTGATAGATGGCATCACTCAAAGGAATTGTTATGGACTGTTTGGTCAAAATCTATAGTAAAAAAACGGAAAGACTGGATAGATAGATAGATGTCTTTAAAGTCTGTAATCCACACAGGAAACTTTAACTCTATTGAAGTAATCAATGTCATGTTTCTATAATGAAATAATCTATGATTTTAAAGTCCACAGATACGTGTTTTGAATCAGTCGTTCCCTTAACTTTTGAAAAAAGAGCACTATGACTTTAAATTACTTGTTTCATTAAGAAATCAAAGCAAATTGATGTGTTCCTTTTTTTTTTTAACCTAAGGCTCATATTTATTAATGTAATTAGAATTCGTAGCACTACGAGGTACTTAATTCCCTTGATGCTGGAAGTTGCAAAAGGGAATTGGACTCCTAACTTCCTTAGGCTGTATTGAAAATCTCAGCCATAACCCATAGATTTCAAAGTGTTCTAAGATAACTCGGTACCATTATCCCTGTACCACAGATAAGAAAACAAGGCACAGATGGTGAATTGACTTGTGTCTCTTGATAAGTAATAAGTGGAACAGAATCTGGCAATCTGAATCTGTCAGCTGATCTCTTCACTAGAACCTGCCTCACCTGGAAGGGCATTTAAGTATACATTGTGCCATGCCCTCAGGTGCTCAACGGCTACAGAGGTGGTCATGGCTCTTGGAGTAGGAGTACCGATATCCAACTCTGTCAGTCCAGGCTCTGGCATGCTCATCAACTTCAGTATACAGCTAAATCAGCATTGGGGGGATACACCACCACACCGAGTGGCCATAGCTTATACACGTCCATAAAATAAGCATAAATCTAGTCCTATTGACTTCACATGTGGGTGTTTGGGACTTATGGGAATGTCTTACATTTTGAAACATACTGGATGGCTTAGAATTTTTTTGTTTGTTTTTTTTTAATTAAATATATCTTTACTCCCCAAACCCCACTCCTTTAAAAGCTCCAGAGGAGCCAAGAGGACCAATTCTTTCATTCCTTCTGACAATGAACGTCTCTGCAACTGACCCTGTGTGTCTGCTTTTCAATATTTTCTACTGGAAACACATTCACAAGTGCAGGCATTTTGTTGTAAATAATAAGATTTCAAACACTACAACTCCCCATCATTTTAAATATAGTCCTGGAGTAGGAATAACAAACATAAAACAGGCTGCCTTCATCCAGAGAAAGGAACTGTAAAGCCATCAGCAAAATCCAAACCAGGAAACACTGCCAACTTAAGACAAAGTAAACTAAGGGCAATAAATCAAACAGAAACTCATACTTTATTGTGGAATGAACAATACAGAGTCTGACATTTCTACCAGCACGGCACAAATACCCTTTTTCTTATCAAAAACAAAAGCTTTTAAAGCTTTACAAGAAGCCGGGAGCAAAAAAGCAAATAAGAAATGACTAGCAAAAAGTAGCTTGATGGGATGTTGAGGGGCCTGCTGTATAGCTATCACATGTTCCACACATGCCAGCCCACAGTGCTGAGGTGACATTACTGGCCTTTGCTTTTCAGGGCTAATAAGTGCAGTAACTATGTTTTAGTTGCATTAGATTGCCATTAGTGATATGATTCAGAAACATCCACACAAGCACTCGATTCAACTGACAATGTTATTGTTTTCTTTTTGATTAAGTTAATGATACTAAGTGAGAGGTTACATAGTTTAGATCTTTTATCATCTGAGAAGGTACTGGTCATCTGCCAAAAGACAATGTCCTACCTATACTTTGCAGTTGCTTCGATCATCAGTGTAGAGGTAGGGGCCACAGAAATTAGAGGGAGCAGACAGGAATGACATTTGTCATGTGATTGGCCCCTTGAAAGTGCTCTAAAGCCAGACCCAAATAGAAAACCATGGCTGCAGAGCACTCTGATCATATGACAAATTAACCCTCATGGTATGAGGGTTCAAATGAAGGTGCTCCAAAGCAGAGCCCCTTCATTAATTTCTGTCTGCTCTGGCTGCAGCACAGCCTGGCCCCAGCTGCTGCCTCAGAATGGGAGGGGAAGGAGGCAGGGGAGGATGGGGTCCATTCTGGGCTTTTCGTAGCCCCACTGAAGTGGGGAGGTGGGTGGCTTGGAGACCCTCACGTTAGGGAGGCTCTAATCTATCCTTTTGCCATTCCAGCAGGCTGAGAAAATCCCAGAATGCACCCCCTGTCCTTGCTTTCTCCCCCTCCCATCCTGAGAGAGCAGTGGAGCTGCAAGGTGGGGGTGGAGCTAAGGGGAGAGGCTACACAGATGCAGCCTCTCTCCCTGGATCGACTCCAAATTGGAGCTGATTTTACACCCTCCCAATCCAACGGCTAATGTCCGTTGGGTCAGGAGGATTAGTCTAACTCAGGGGCAGGCAAAGTCTGGCCTGTGGGCCGATCTGGCCCATGGTGGACTCCATTTCCCAGAAGCCCCTGCTCACTGTCTGCTGTGGCCAGTTTCCATGGGGACCCCAACAGTGGCAGTGCCATGACAGCACACAGACAAGGTTTCTGTGCAGACCAGCCCCAGCAGCACTGGCAGGGTGTGCAGCTGGCTGGGGAGCTGCTCTGGGACCAGGGCTGGGATTTTGTGGCAGTCGCAGCGTAGTCCGGAGATGGGGCAGTACTGTGCTCTGCTGCCCATATGCCCCAGGCAGGGCTCTTTCCTTGGGTACTTGATTCACCCATGGGACTTTGTAAAGGCAATAGCAGTTTAAGGTCATTATCTATAGTTATAGACTCATGATCAGGGAGGGGGAAAGCACTGGAGTCATCTTGTATGCAGAGTCAATTTGAATTCCAAATATTATTAGCCCCATGAAAAATAAGGAAGAACCAAGGCATACATGATACATGATTCTCAATGTGCAGAGAAAGTGAATGGAAGAACTGGGAAGGCAACTCAGGTCTCTTGCTCTATCCATTGCAATGCCTGCTCTTTGCAAAGCATACTTAGAATGTCATGGGCCACAACTGGCTCACACGGAAATAGAGGGAATCAGACTGAAGATAAATCCCTGGGTCATGAAATCAAGTCCCTTCCTATCACATTCAACCACATCAAGTAATTAATTTCATTTGCTTATCTGGCTTTATCTTGATTATGTTTCTTGCCCCTACAACTCATTTTACAAGGCTGATCTGAGGCTTTTCTCTTCTAGGCTAGAGATAGACATTACACATAAAATGGTTTAAGTGATCAGAAACTGATTTAAACCTTCAGAACAGATGTTCAGTGTGCATAAACCAGTTTGAAAATGGCTGAAACTGGTTTGAGATAAACCTGGTTGAATGTAGTATCAGACTTAACTGATTTGGGTCAAATCAGTTTATGCAATATCTGTCCCAGACCCTTTCCTCGTTTAAGCTAAACCAGACACCCCCAGCATCCTGGCCTGCTGTATAGGTGGGGCTCTCTGCTCCACAGCAGACCTCCCCTCTGCTCCCTGGCTGGAGCTCTGGCAGAGACTTGCAAGTACAAATGGGTCTGCTGGCTTCCCCATGACCCCCACTCACCACTTGCTACTTAAGCAAAGATCCCTTCCTCCTCTCTCTCACAGCATGGACTGTAGCCAGCATGTGATATGCTAGCTAATGCTATGCAGGGCTTTTTGGAGGTAATCAACAGCTGAGATGGTAATGTCCCTGCATTCTATCCTTTGGAAAAAAAGCTGTTTAAGAAGAGCTTGTAATGAGTGAGGCTTTGTTTTCTGATGGGGTGTTAAATGCTGATAATAGAGCTGATAAATGCTCTGTTATCAAGGGAGGGGACCTCTCCCTAATCACAGCATCCTGCCAGGGCCTGGCCATGCCCCCATCAGCTAAACCTGGGGAAGGGAAGGGAGGGCTGCTCTAGCACCACCCCCCCTCTGGCTTCTAGCCTGAGCCACTGCAGGTATGTGCCTGCATTTTTGGGATGTCTATCTGGTTATAAAACTGATTTAGCCTAGCCAGGTTAGACCTGCAAAGATTGAATCAATTTAGGCTCAGGCTTTTTTGAATGTCTGTCCCTAGCCCTAATAATTAAAAGCCTTCTCCTAATATCCAGTTTAAGTTTATTTATTCCTAGTTTATATTTTGGGTAACAGAGACCAAAGGCAAGAAACAGGTTTGCAAGTTGGCTTCATTTCTTTCTCAAGCATCTGACTCTCTTCTTTGGCAATTCCTCACAATCAAGGATGATTTTCTTCCATGACTGTCTTATCTGAGTGTCTGAAGCCATCAGCCATCTTCAGATGCACAGATAGATCTGACTACACTGTCACTGAGCATCCACTGAGGACATTCTGTGCTCAGGGATAAGAAGAGTAAAGGACCATGTCCCTTGATGGAAATGAATGGAGGAAAGCAAGGGTATGGAAGGGAAAAAGAGGGGAGTAAGGAACGTATGGGAAGGCTGTAAACAGAGAACTGAGACAATAAGGAAGGCTGGATCTGAGGGACAAGAATAACCAAAGGGATGAGAAAATACTTGGAAAGGTGATACTTAGAGAGTGAGTGGGAGAAATAAAGTTATGTTTAGAAAAACAGACCAAGAGGAAAGAGAAGGAAAGGAAATTGAGTGAAAGAGTATTTTTTTAAAGGAAGAATGTAAGGCAAGGGAGAGAGAACACATTTTGAAGACGGATAGCAGCAATCTCTTATGTGGGTATGGTACATTTTTCTAGGAAAGGAGACTGAGAGTGGATAGTGGGAGGCAGTTGGAAGCTAAGCTTTGAATTAATTTTTCCTGCAGTATGTCTTGAGAAAGAGGGGACTGGTTTGTTTAAAATATCTGTACAGAAAACAGAGACAAACAGTGTTTTGTTAGAATGTTTAAATGTGGTTTCTGTATCTGATGGGAACGAAGTGCAACTTTGGGTTCTAGGGTTTTGGCATGTGTTTACTGGGGTTAAGGTAAAAGTAGTTTCCCATACTAGAGTGCCCCCTGAAAGCACATTTGTATTCGTGTGGCAAACATGAATGAAGAAAGCATGCTTTTTCCAATTAAAATATGCTTCTTTTTTTTTTAAAGACAGCAAATCAAATACTTTAAAATCAAAACTTTTAAAATACTTTTAAGGTTTTTAATTAAAATGATTTTTCCTACTCTGTTAATTTGTACTATAATTTTGTGTAGAAAAGTATGTGGTATGTAAGGGAGGTACATGGTGGACTTACAACATCTACCGATAGCCATTTTGGCTTATAATGTGCATGCCACGGAACAAAGCAACATAGAAAAAAAGGGAAAAGAGGTATCTAACAAAGGGGAAATAGATAATCCTGCCTTGTAAAACTACTTCTCCCTCCGGAATACCATCATGTTAAGATGTACATAGAGGCCTATACATACTGCATGGTGCATACTACTCATGTTTCAGCAGCTCGGAAGGAGCACCAAGGATCTCTGTATCTGATCCTATAAAGCAGGGGTGTCAGATGTATGGCTTGTGGAGCCAACCTGGTCCACAGAACTGTTTCATCTGAGTCTCTGGTAGTCTAGCAGGTTACTAGAAGTTGGGGGTATGGCCTGCCACAGAATTCTGGCCCATGGCACCCTGATGGATTGGGCCATCAGCACAGGCAGATCCAGAATTCTCAAAAGGGAGAGAGGTTGTACAAGGTGAGGTGCATCATCACATATAAAACACCACATATTTTGCTCCAGTTAAAAAGTAACCTGAAATTTTACTACTACGTAGGGACTTAGTTAATTTGCAGTTTTGCAGATTTTGCAGAAACTGTGAAATCAGACATTGTCTGCAAAATCCATAAAATCAACAACAAAAAAGCTTAATAAAAATAAAATGCTGGCTCCCGCTGCTGGGAAGGGAATGCATCAGCTGGCTGGGCAACACAAAGGGCAGCAGACAAGATGGTGGCTGTCCACTCATCTCTCCTCCTCCCACTGGGGCCTCTCTGGTAATCAGTGCTGAGGAGTGAAGCCACTTCAAACTGCCTGCAAATACAAACAGGTTGCAAAGAGCCCTTTGTATCATCACAATTTAGTCCCTACTAATATGTTAGGAGCCTAGGGCTGTATTATTTCGTTTCAAATTGAAGCAAAAACAAATAACTTTATTGAAATTAGTTAAAAACAAACAGCAAGGCTGTGAAATAGGAGCTACATTACCAGGAGCAGCTCACAGACTACAGCATTCCAGAAGAAAGGATAGGTTGTGTAGTGGAACACCAAGACTATTAAAAAGGAGAGAGGGTCATTAACACCTGCGGAATGAAGAGTGTGGAAAGAATCAGGTAGACTGCAGTGAGCCATGAAGTCAAATGACTCCCTCACTGCTGCCTGATTAAAAATGCTGCTGCCACTGCCAGGCAGTTGGTTTTAAGCTTTAGGTAGAGCAGGAATTGAAAACCTCTCATACCCAGTCCTCATCGCTTTCCTGCCCCTGTGGCAGCAGATTGTTTAAGGCAAAAATGGGGCTTATAAGTCACCTATGTACCCACGCGAGCTAGCCTCTAACCCCCTCCTTTCGTTTTCCTTTCTCTCTTTTCTATTTCTTTCCTCCTTTTCTCTTTTCTCCACCCCCCCCCCGTTTCTTTTCCATTTATTTTAGCTTTCCTCCCCCCATCCCCACCCCGCTCCCAGCTGGATGCAATTGTCTTCACCCACAAAGTATGAACAACAGAGCAGGAATCAAAGGGGAAAGGTGTGACTGCACCAGTGCATCCCCCATTCATCCACCCTGGTTATTGGCAGCAGTCACCTAGACCTATGATGCTTCCCAAACAGAGTCCCATGCCTCTGCTTGCCCCCAGACCCATGCCACTGCCCAAATGCATCTCCATACTCCCCCTGGACCTGCCTTGCATTCATGCTGCTACCTCAACAAAGAACCGCACTGCTGCCTGAATACAGTCCCACTGCAATTGTTTCTGGCCCCATAGATCTGGCCTGAGAAGTGACCCTATGGCCCAGATCCTGCCCAGGGCCTGTGGTGAGTTTGACACCTCTGCTGTAAAAGCCTTAAACACAAACTTAACTTTAAGTATATGAGAGGTCAATGAGAAAATAAAGCGCTTACGGTTAAGTATGTGGCTAAGGCTTTGCAGAACTGACAGGTTAGTGTACAAGCTATATGGGGTGTTTGTGTGACATTGCAATTAATCTGAATGCTTCCACAGGTAAGGAGGGATGATTCTGGCCTTTTATGGTTGATGAAAGAGCAGCTTTGCCTTTTTCCTGCCAACAGCAAATATAAATGTTTTCCAAACAATAAGGTGGACTAGGAAGAAATTCCTTAAATGCAACCTTTTCTTCATAGCAAAATTCAAGTTGGGGAGTGGATTTAAAACCCATTCCTTCCCATCCTAATGCTGAAGTTAAAAAAGGCAAGAGCTTTCTTCCCAGAGCAGACTTATGTAAAAAAGCTAACCTTGAATTCCATTCTCAGTATGCAAGAAAAGCACAAGCCTTTGTGATCTGAACATGTTTGTGAAAGTAAATCCTTTCGGTAGATTAAATCAGTCAGTGTTAATTCAGGAGCATTAATCCTGAATTGCTGAATCTAAAAAAATGGAGCTTCCCCCCCCCCCCCCCCCCCCCCCCCCCCACACACACACACACAAATGAAAAAGATGTTTTCTGTCCTTATGGCAAAAAAACTAGTTTCCATCGAGCCAATTAATGAATGAGAGGTAATGTTCAGTATGTATACCAGTGGCTGCCAGCTGACTGGCAAGCTGGAGGCATTGCCTAGATCTTAGTACAAGTCATCAGGTGGCAAATTCACCAAGGAGTCTGCCAGCTGTTTAACTTCATTACAGTTTATCATTATGTCTGCCTTCTTTTTTATTTCTACATTTAATCACCTAATATCATTTTTATCGGCTTGTCAGGATGTGGGAGAGAGCAGTGGGGAATTCATTTATTCTCTACATAGTATCTATCTATTTTGGTAAAAAATTACAGCAGGTCACTATCTTTCCTGCTTTGAAAAATAAGAGATGACTGAACTAAGTTAGACTAAAGTGAGCAACAAAACATACCTAATTAGTATTAACTCTTATGTATGAACGTCATGGAACTAGTCTTTAGTGTAAAATACAGTTTCATGCTGTTTAAAGTGCATAACACAAATGATAATTGATATAGCAGAGGATGCCTATAGTCAAGTGATTGCTTAAGAAAGCACC
Source organism: Alligator mississippiensis (assembly GCF_030867095.1). Lineage (NCBI taxonomy): Eukaryota > Metazoa > Chordata > Crocodylia > Alligatoridae > Alligator > Alligator mississippiensis. Next base: position 216,675,250 of record NC_081824.1, on the reverse strand, counting down.
TTCACAGCTCAGAACATTTGTTCCATTTTGATTGAGGTGTGTTTTTGTCAGCATGACAAAATCTGTCACATATTATCAGACAATTGATCACCAGCTCCAGAAACATCTCTTGTTTGATCACACATCAAGTCAAATTACTTTTAATGCCTTACACCTCAGCCACCAAAAAAGGGACTCTCCCCCTCCCACACCACCTCCCCGATATTCTCATTTTATAGGCTCCAGTTCATGTTCTTGCTGGAGATGGATGATCTGACCATATTGTTTAACTCTTATGTGATCTTAATTAATCAAATATCAGCAGGCTTGCTTGAAAATGTAAATTTCAGCAATTTAAATTTTTCCATGCATACCGTGTACTACAGATATCACGCACATTCATATGTATGTATGATACACAGACATGTATGTGTGCATTTGTGTACGTGTATGTGTGCACATGTGTATGTGTGTGTACACTCTCACAGGTATCTATATCAACTCACATGAGTTTGTCATCCAGCCTTCAGGGCTCTCCACAGGTCCAGAAATCTGCCAGCAGGAGAGTGGCAACATTAATTGCTGAAGTGTCCAGAGCTGGTCCATGCCTGGATCCAATATGTGGTGATGGGCTGGCATACCATCTTGTACCCACCCTGACCCTGTGTGCCAACCCCATTCTGAATCCAACCCATGAGCCTGCCCCATACTTCTCACCCAGCTTGAGATGCTGGAAGTTTGACCACCACTGGTCTAGAAAGCAAGATTACCCAAAAGGTATAACCACCTTAGGCATGAGGTATCTCTTTAATTCTTCTTGTTTAAAAAATGATGATGCTGTGACTATACCACTCATTTGTGTAATGTAATTGCCACATTCTGAATCTAAGAATATATATGTAGTGTAAGGAAGTTTTACATATAGATTTGAGAAAGGAACAAGAAATGGCAATAATAGAGTGGCAAATGTCAGGGTAGTGCTAAAAGGTCAGCAATGAGTACTCAGAAAATTATTTCATAGCAATAATAGAGAGGACTATGTGACTTAGTGAATAGAGCGTAGTACCCATTTGTTCCACATCTTCCTCCTCCACCACCTCCAAGAGCTATATTTAAAAATTTTACTTCTGTCCAAGAAGACCAGCAAGAATCCTATCATCAGGGAAACCCTTTCCTCTGGTATCTCCCGCATAGGTCCCTGAGGGGCAGGTGTTCTACTGATTGTTCTCCAAATTATTGCATCTCTCTAACAGGCTTAAGTGACCCAAAACCCCCATCTGTTTTTGACCTTCTCAAATTTCCCAGCTGACAGTCTTCCACCATGCCACCATGTCGCATGCTGCAGCCTTTTAAAAAAATATTGTTAATGGAGGTTAAAATCACAGATGCAATTTAGGTTTGATTTCTCCTTTAGGAATCTCAAATTATGTTGTGCATTGGAGAGGCCTGGATTGGCTCAGAGCCATTTTGATAGATGTCATGTTGCTAAACAAGATGGGCTTCGAAACATGCCTGAATGTTTCCTTTTTTATTTCAAACAAATACAAACAGTAGATTAACATTTGGCTGACCCTGGCGAGAATTGCTAGATGCAGTGTTTAGAGCAATGTAACACCCTGATGCTCTATGGTCCTCCACAATGGAACATGTTTTCAAACATCTCTTCAAGTTGTACAAATAGCAGGCTCTTCTACAACATGAGCGTGACCTGCTGACCAGAAGATTAACAGTATTAAAAACACACAGCCAGCTGGCACAGCACTTGCTTTTTCCAACAATGTTATGTGGGCAGTAGTGCGATGGCCATGTATCTGGCTATTTGCTCTCAAATAGTTGATTAAAAAGAATACTTTTGCACCATTTATAAAGTTTGCATGATATACTGTCCGGAAAACATTTCAATGAACAATGAAGTCAATGCCAAAAACCATGTAAGCAAGCAATAGAGTCAAATCATGAGAGAGAAAATTAAATTTTCATGTATCATAAATGAAATATACATTAGGGACTCTCTCCAGCGACCTCTGGATTCTGTAATTTCTGGATGGGAGCTTAAGAACTAAATCATATAGCCACAATACCCTATAACACATATATAGAGGGTATTGCCTTGGTCTGGGCCTGCAACAGTAAACAAATGGAACTAGTTTTGGAGAACTGCTATTGACAGTAAAATTCTAATTTTACTCCAGCTCCCAGAACAGATGTACCTCAGAGTCCATAGACTGCAATACTTAACTGCAGCTACTCAGCTGTGACCTTCAGCCTCAGGCTTACTGCAATAAAATTTTCATGCAACCATATGGAAGAATATTTTAATAGAGATTTACTGTCAGTAACTGTCCCAAAGGAGCAAATAAGGAAGCTGTAACATATTGCGTACAGTAAATCAAGGGGACTTCAATGGAAAAACGAAACCTCCCTGAGGCAAGCATCTTTAAAATTACAGGCAACACTTTGTACAAATATGTGTACAAAGGACTAGATATGCACTCAGTTAAGCAACTCAAAATGGTTTTGATTTGAAGATATATTTATTAGAATGTATTTATTGCATGTTGTAGGGAGGTCAGCATGCTGGGCTCACCCACAACTGCCGGGTGAGTTTGTGTCCAGTTTACATGATGCAAAACAGAGGCAAACTTAAGTGGAGAGGGAGGGTGCTCTGGCTAGATCACTTCACACAGCAGTTGCATTGCATGTCAAGTGCAGCTGCAATGTCACTCTTCTGGTAGCTCTCACCAAACTGGAAGATTGTGTAGGGATTATTATGATTGCCATTACATGGTCACTTCTCTTTGCTGCATAGTAGAACTGGCAACAAATCAAGGGAAGAATTCCAGATGGAACATGAAGAGATTCAGCCAAACCTGGGAAACAAAAAGGGCCTATTTTAAAACAGGTCCAATCTGCTCCTTGTCAGGAGTCCTCCAAGGACTTCCACACAAGCAGACGGATGTCAATGGGATTCCACACAGGTGCAAGGGGCTTTTACTGTGTAGTTCTGTTCCAGGCCTAAAAATGAATAGTCATAACTCCTTAGAGAAGTTCAGAGTTTCCCTACTATGGTTTAACCACTTTCTACCTTCCTCTGCAATCATATTATAAAGGGTGTTTCTATACTTATTTTTTGGAGGGCAAACAAGAAAATAGTTTCCTATTCCTACCCCCTCCAGCACGCATGCATGCATGCACACATGCACACACGCATACACGCGCACACCTCATTCCCCTAATAAATCTTATAACATGATAAATGTAGTAAATAAGGAATTACACTTAAAGAGATGGTATTGATCTCTCCTTTGGAGCATTTGGTCTCAGGTGTAAGGTAAAGAACAATGTCTGAAAACAAACATGGGTGGCAGTAGCATACACTGAATCATGAATGCCTTCCAGAACAATGCAAGAAAAACCAGGTCACAAACAGATAATCTAAGTATCCAAGGGAACATTACAGCCTCTTCGGTGCAAATTAGTTTAACTTAAATATGTGTAAGGTTGTCACATTTGGCTACCAATTACAAACCATAACAATGAAACAATTGTCAAATATGATTAATGTCTCCAAAGAGTTCCATATACAAGGTGCAGTTGTTGTTGGTTACCATGATAACAAGCAAAATATTTCTTTTAAATCTATAGATCAAGGTCTGGGTTGGCCTGTGTCTTGTTAAAGAGGAAAGAGATCACTGATGTAAAAAGTAAAAGTGATTTGCAGGCTTTACCTGCATCTAAATGCAGTTTCCTATGGAAGCTCCAAGTTGAATCTATTTCCATATGTGGGGATGGGTTTTGTTATTTCTGAATTTGTGTTCATTAGATAGTAGTTTGTCTAAATCCAAAGCTACAAAAGGCTCCAAAATGCCATCTTGAAACTTCCTCACATTCTTGAGATGTATGGACCCAGATCTGAATCTGAACTGTGTAGATCTAATAATAAATATATGAGCATCTATTTTTGTGGGTTAAGTAGAACTGGTCTGAGACTTGTGGGCCGAACAACTTGCCTTGATTTGGAATAACTGTACGAGGTTAGTAAGCTCCTTTACAGAAACAAGTAGCTGAAATATTATTGGCCTCCTAGCCCTCCTGCCCCCCACCTCAAAAAAAAAAGGAGGGAGGGTATTGCTGAGTGCTATTTGGGTGGTTGGGTAGAACAAAACAGAGCTTAGAAACATACTGTTGAGAAATGAAAAATGTGTTCAGTTTTGTAAGGAAGTCAAATTGCATCACAGAAACCAGACCGTACCATCAATTGCTCTTCTAAAGGGTAATAATCTACAAGTCCATGACTCTTTGCTAGGGGTCAAAAGGGGTAAAAGTATGCAGGGGACACTTTAGCAGAATAGAGTCTTCTCAGTCAGACACTTCAATAGAAGTTCTCTTGTCTCAAGCCTGGACTGACCAAAGTACCTATATGCTTAATTTAAGCAAATGAGTAGACCCATTTTTTTCAATAGGTCTTTTCATGAGTTTGATGTTAACCACGTGGCTAAATGGAAGCCTTAGACAAGAGGCCATTAAAAAATGTAAATAGACAAAGTAAAATGCTACATGGAATTGAAGTACAAGGTATAAAAATGTCATACATTACATTTTAGGTTTAAATCTTCTGTACTTGTCAATTGCATTAAAGGACACTAAATCTGAGGAATCAGTTTTGCATATCCACAGAATAAAGAACCCCTTAAACCCAGGAAGCCGGTTGAATGCCGGTGCATTAAGCAATATTTTTGTTAACACTGTTCTAAAAAAGGAGCAGTCATTGTCATTCACCTTCACTCAGCTAAATCAATTCCCAAGAAATGATCCAAATAAATGTGTTCCCTGATAAGGCAGTTCTTCATTAAGTGGAGTGTATGGTACTGTTAGGATCTGAAATTATTCTTCTAAGCTTTTGTTTTGTTTTATTTTAAGAAGAAAAAAGGTCTTTTCCCCCCTGAAACAAAGATTTATTTTATGAAAAGTGGCATAAAATACTGGAGTGGCCTTTTTTGATTAAAAAGAATCAAATCATTTGTGTTTTTTAAAAAAAGCAAAAAATTTTCATTTTTTAAATGGCAAAATAGTAGTTTGTTTTTAGGTCAGTTTTTAGTCCACTTTTCTCATTTGTTCTCTTCTTATGCCAAATGAAGAAAAGAGTTTTTAAAAAAAGGAAAAAATGCTGAAATATTAAAAAAAAGGGAAAGAGGGAAGTTTTTAAAAGAAGGTAAAGAAAGTGAGAATAAAATCATATGCAGTTTTTTAACTGAAAAATTAGAAGACTTGAAGCAAATGCATTTTTCCATATTGTGGGGCAAAGCATAAATACATTCTGCTTTTTAGATGGACTATTTTTTAAAATGTGTATAAGCTCCCAAGATTCTGCTTCTCCCTTGTCTAGTCTTGACTGAATCCCCAGGGAGTTTTTGAATACCTAGTCTGTATCCTGGAGGCTAAATGGACAAAGTTGAAAAACACGATTTCTAAAAAGAAAAAAGAAATTTATTTTTTCTTTTAATGTTTAATCTTTATATTTTTAAAGTAAAAGCAATACCAAACAATGTTTTATTTCCTAACACAATTATTAGTAAAAATGTATGTTTTCAGTAAAAACCTTGCATTTTTTTAGAAAAACTGGAAAATTCAGCAAATTGAAAAAGCAAGCCTTCTACTACATCCCTCTGCTCAGTGGTGGATTTGGGGAGGCATGGGGGGCAATGACACCATAACCTTACCTCCTCTTTGCCCCTCTGTTCCTGTTTTGGGGAAGCATTACTTACAAGGGCAGCAAGCACAAGAACTGAAGTTTTGCATAGCTTTTACTTGTGCTGCTTAAGAAATGCCTTTCCTTATAATCATGCACCTACCTAAATGGTAGGGCAGACAAAATGTAGGCCTAAAGGGGTCCCTCTGACAGAAGGACCCAAATACAGTTGGGTACAGTTGGGAACTCAAGGAAACCAGTATCCCTGAAGCCCTGTTTCCTTTTCAAAACTAGCTACATTGAAACAATGTCTTAAAGAGGGGATGAAAGAAATTTTGATTTGCTGAACCATTGTTGACAGAGGTCTTTGGAGAGAAGACAAATCACTGGCTGTCTACGAGCCTCACAAAGATTGCCTTTCCCTAGCTCAGTACCATTTAATCACCTGCAGGCATCCCAATTACCATAAGCAGAATTACTATCCCAATTAAACAGCAGTCCTTGCCACTTGGTGTCATTAGGCTTAATTTGGTTCCTTGGGAAGTGTCCTGATTAAGCTGATTACCTGATTAAGTGGAGTGTGCTGCGTACAATGAGCCTGATGCCGCAGTGCTTTACGCCATTTTGACTGGTTGATCTAAGTGGTGTGATGGCAGCACCGAAACAAAGTAATAATCTCAAAATGAATCTGGTCCATTGATCACGGACAGAGTTTGCAAAACACTTTTCTTTCTCAACAGAAAGCCATTGGGCTAAAATCACGCAGGGTGTTACTTCACTAACTTAATAGAGAATTGGCCAATGATCTTTAAATTAAGAATCAAGTGGGTTCTTTGACAAATTATCTCTAGAATAAATTCCCTTTCGAAGGATTATTTGGTAACTTTTTTTTAAAGGATCGTTTCAGCTGTGTGCAGAGGGAAACATACCCTAATGCTATGCACTAAATTAATTCTGTGGAGAACATTATCAAATCCTAGTCTAACCTGTTTTTTTGGTTGAACCAAGTCAAGAGGTAGTAGATATCTAACTACGCAATATGTAACTGTATCTAACCTATGGAAATTTGAGCCCTATTTCCTATTACCTTAGATAACTTTGCAGACACTTTCATTTTTGGGGGGATTAATTCATGACAAAACTGTTTTATCCAGGATTTGCAAGTGAATAATTGGATTTCAAAATCAACCATTTGTAGTGCACCTAGTCATTGCTTTAATTGAGCAACTGTACAGTGAAAGAAGCCATTTTTTCTGGTGGCTTTCCTGGGCGTGGTTTGAGAAATGCCCCTGTTAAAGTTTATGCTTCTAGTCTAGTGGTGCCCAATCTTCTAGTCTTGCAGACCAAATGAGTGGTAGGGGGCTGGTTTGCAAGCCAGATTGGGCGTGTACTGCCTCTTCCCAGCCCCCATGCCAGGATCTGGCCCCAGGGCCCTATACCACCCCTCCCTGCCAGGATGGGGCCTTAGAACAATTCTAGGTCCTGGGACCCTGTACCACCCCTGTACCACCCCTGCTTCCTGGGACTGAGCTCCATGAGACAGGATTGGGCCCTGGGGTCCCGTGCTGCCCCTGCTCAGCCCTACATACCAGGATCAGGCCTTGAATGGCTGATGCAGCATGCAGGACCATGCTGTCCAGATCTGACCTGTGGGTTGGGGGTTGCACACCCCTGTTATAGACTGATTACATGGGTGAGAGTCTCAATTTTTATGAAGAAGAGCTAATTGAGACACACTAGCAATACTGATTGCAGCTACACTGATAGGACACCCATTTACAACTGAAAGGACAGCCCTTCAGCCTGAGTCCAGAGTGAAGTCGGAATTTGTGTCTGTCAATACAGAAAGTGCTGTCATAACCACTCTATTGTTGCACAAATTATATGCAACAAATAATGTATTCATTTAACTTTTCCCCTTTCTTTTGTCTACAAGGATCTTATCTTGCTTTCACTGAAATCACTAGCAAAAACTACTTCAGTGGGGCAGGAACAGACACAAATTGCCCACAGATGCCTTGTGAGATCTCAAATGCAGTCTCTTCAGATAATAATTGGTCTAAAGATTTGTGTGTGAACAACTTTTTTCCTGGTGACCTTACTGAAAATACAAGCTGCAGTTGGTCAGATAGGCTCCAGGAAGTTGCATATACTCTCTGATTGGATGGATATAGTTCTTAGAAACAGACTTCTACCTCAAATTCTTATACTGAATGCTAACATTAAAAAAACAAACGGAAACTTTCTGTAAGTATTCCCCAATTCTTAGAGCTCACTAATTCTGAAAAAACATTCCTGCCAGCAATGTTTGTTTGCCAGATATTCACAGAAAGCAAACACAAACATGGGCCAAATGAGGCTGAATCAAGTTGATTAAAAAGCAGGATGACTGGCTAATCAATGGAAAATATTTGCTCTACCACCCAGGCACATTTGAACTTGAGTAAAAAAACCCTACCTTTTTAGATGCCATTTTATACTGACTGTTTGAACAGTATTTCACAAGCAATAATAAAAATATATTATTTACTCAGATACAGTCTGTCACAGCATATGAATAAGAAATATGCAGTACACTACTGATTTATAATGATCTATAATGAGGCATTGGTACTTCGAAGCTGGAGATGGGCCTGAACCAGAACCTGAACCAGATGGTTCTAAATCTCTTATACACTTTGGAAAATGTGTCTTTAGGAGCCTACACACACTAACTTAAATTTGTTAAAGGATTGAAGGGGAGTTAGGCACCCAACTCCTATTGAACTGTTACAGTTTTAATTTTTCCACGTAGAAAATAGGGAGCAGGACGGTCACTTAGACTAGGGACAGACATTATACATAAACTGGTTTAAGTGATCAGAAACTGGTTTAAACCTGTAACAGAACAGATGTTCAGTGCACATAAGCAAGTTTGAAAATGGCTGAAACCGATTTGAGATAAACCTGGTTGGAATGTAGTACCAGACTTAACTGATTTGGGTCAAACCAGTTTATGCAATGTCTGTCCCAAACTCCTTGCTGGTTTAAGTTAAACCAGACACCCCCAGCATCCCAGCATGATCTCTGGGCTGAGAGGTATCTGTGTATGCACTAGCAGACCACATGCTGTCAGTCCCTGCTGTGACAAAGGCAGAATCAACCAGTAGCTGGTAATGTTCCTCTGTTGTTTTCTTAATGGGGTAATAAACACTGTTATCAATTTCCTACTGGGCTAATCAGAGCATCCTGAGCATCCTGCCTGGGCCTGGCCATGCCCTTGCCCCCTCCCCCCCATACCTCAGTGTTGTGGAAGGGAAGGGAGGGCTGCTCTAGCACCTCGCAGCTTCTAGCCTGAGCCACTGAAGGCATGTACCTGAATTTCTGGAATGAAGAGAGAATATCTATCTGCCTCCAAATCAGTTCAAGCTTTGCAGGTTAGACTAACCTACAAAGATTGAAACAATTCAGGCTCAGACTTTTGGAACGTCTGTCCCTAGCCTACAGGCATGTTTTTTACAGTGCTTAAAATCTTGGTGGCCCAGTCCTTTCTCCTTTAGTTCCTTGTGACAAGGTAGATTTTGCAGATTCATCAGAATCTGAGTGGCTGTGCTGTGAGTGCTTCTATTATGGCCTTAAACTTCCCCCCCCCCCATCCTGGGCTGTCAATCATGCTACTTAGCACCAATGCTACACCAACCCCTGGTGGCCCAGTGTGATTTGGGGATATTCTTTGGAAACATACACTGGAGAAAGTGGTAACAAGAAAATACAACTAGAGAAAACAAGAGACTCACAGTTATAGGTAGGAGATTCCATGAATCAAAGCATGTTAGTATCTGTAGGCTTCGTGAAACCACATCGCAAAGGTTAGTGGTTATGAAATATTGCTCCAAGAGAAAACCTCAGCAGTCAATCTATTTTACATAAATCCATGGTGATTCAAAGAATAAAGTGTAATTTCTCCCCACAACAATGACAATGAAGAGCAGGTGTTATAGGACTTAGGAAACATGCATCCTTATTGATGCTGTTTTGGGGTGCATTCTGCTGTGAGTACTTTCATTGACTTCCTGGGTGCTGAATAAGGACATACCTTCCTAACACTATTGAAACTAGACATAAAGCTTGTAAAAGAAGTTATAATATGAGAAACTGGCCTAGAATTTTTATATATATACTTGTCCCTGCATTTTCATGCAACACCAACAGACTTTTAAAAATCTTTTACATTCATGCATTGTTAATGATGTATTTCAGTCCTGAATACAACTCTCACTCTACATAGTTATTTACAAGTCTAGTCAATCTAGATGAAGAGAGCTGATAGTATTAAAAAAGAATTAGGACAATGACTTACCAAGAATATTGTAGCTGTGCAGAGAGCCATGCCCCTGAAGCATAATTCACTCTTCATTTTTAAAAATACATCTCTTTGCACAAGTGCTTCCTTTACAGAGAAACATCAAGCGCCTTCAAACAATAAAAATGTTAGCAATTGGTGATGCATTTTGTAGATGGGAGATGAGGGAGAGAAAACATAATTTTCTTTAAATTTACCATGTGTTCTATTATCTTAGTCATTACCCCATGCTTTATAGGCCAATGGTGCAACTTTCCCTGAGGCTTCTGTTTATTCTGGGTACAATTTATAGAGTATAGGGTATAATTTATTCTTGCCAAAGATGCTCTGCTAAATGCTTCTCATTCCTAACATTGTCATGGGAAGATGAGAGTGCTCAATACATTGCAAATTCTGAATATCCAAGTTTGTTTGTTGTTAATAGGGCCTAAAGTTAGACTTTTAAACTCATACTGAGGCACCACTATCCCCACTAGAAGCTGCTGGTTGATCCACAGTTCTGAAAATCAGGCTAGTTATTTCTATGGCCAACTATAATGTGGAAAATCTTGGCTGGATTCTACAATGTATTTGCTGATAATCACCCATCTTGTCTTCGGTTCTGAGGGTCTGACCTTACTCCAGTTCTAGTCAAGGGAATTACTGTTCTTGTACTGCTTCACAAGTAGCATTTGTAGACTACTTGAAATGAGGGCTCCAACGTAGTAAGAATTGTACTGATATTTAGTAGAGTTATCCCTGCCTCATTTTGTATATGTGCTCAATAAACAAGACTACCACAGGTTTGGAGAAAATAAATATTATTATCTCCAAGTTCCACATTGTGAACTGAGGCACAAAGAGCTTAGGTGTCAACATCATATATGGAGTCTGGGGCAGTACTGGAAATTGTGTCACAGCCAGTGCTTTGATGGACTAGACTATCTTTCCTCTCTTCCTCTTCCTCACTGACTCAGCAGTACAGAACTGAGCTTTGCAGACCAGATTAGGGGTGCAGGGATAGGAGGACACTTAGCAGAATCTTGCAAGAGTAGATGCTGGATGCCTTAGACCCATTTTACATATTTTTTGTAACTTAGTCTTGAAAGTCAGTGCAGGAAAAAGAACCCCAAAGTTTAGATTAGATGCTAAGTTCATTATTTCACACTGGAATTGCCTTCACTGGAGGACCACAGATACTTATTTGATTCAATAACGAGAGCTCCAAAGGGTACTAATTTAGGAAGACTATTGACTGTTCATTACTCTGATGTTGCTCAAATAGCTGAGAGCATGTGTGGTGTTTAATGTGATCTTAAACATTACTATCTACGGTAAATCAGAAACAGGGCACAAGTGCTATAGCTGCTGTTTAATGATGTATGAAAAAGCTGCCTGGTAAAGTGCACCATTAAGAAAAACTAAAACCAGTGCTGAACAAAGACCTGATGAAATATTGATACCTTTGCAGCCAATCCCATTTCTTCTTACTCCTAAAGTGACTGAAGTCAGGTTCTCTCAAAAATCACACTTAACTAACGCAAAGCAATGCAAACAGCCTAGCTGGAGCAAATGACACTATTGAAAAAAGAAGGGAAAGATAGTGTAATTTATGTTTTAGCACATCAATTGTACATTCGTCTATTAGCAGGAGACTTCCGGTCCAGTATCAGCTAATTTTCCTTTTTTGAATAAAAACTCGCTTCTCTTTCTTGGAAGAAAATCCCTCCTTAAAAGAAATCATCAAGGTAATCTTTATTAGAGGATAATATAAATTATGTGAACTTCAGCCTGTCTTTTAACTATGTCATAAAAATTAAATTGCCACAAGCAAGAAACTCATTCCTTTTTGTTTTTATGAAAATTATATGATGATCTCAGTTAGACAACATAGATTAGCAAATTAATCTCTACACATTTGTCCCTTTTTGGCACCACAATGATCAATGGTAATATATGACCTTGGATCTTTGAAGGAAGAGATGGTGAAGACCCACTAAATCAAACCATTTGCCAGTGCAGAAAAATGATGTATCAGATATGGAATTGTTCTGGTAATCCTTCAAGTGTGATCTCAAGCAACAGAATTAATGCTTAGTAGTATCATACTGTATAAGCAGTCCCACTGAAATCAGTGGTACTACTAAACAAGTAAACCGCTATTTAATAGCATTCCAATGTAGTCTTAAATGACTTGCCTGAGATCACATGGGAAGTCACTAGTAGAGTTAGAAACTGAACCCAGATCTCCAGTCCAGTGCTATAACTGTAAGGACAACCTTCCTCTATGGACCAGGTGCCCTCTCTACAATGTCTCTGTACTGGAACTTAACAGAAGCTACAGATCTTAAAGCAATACAATGCAGTATTAGAACTGTAAAACCTTTCAGGAACACCCCCCAGTCACACCACTTTTCTGACACATGGTGAAGTTGGATAAGTTTAATGAAAGCCTATGGAGAATTTTTAAGTGTGGAAAAAATATCAGGATGGAAGAAGCCTGACATTTCTTTGGACTTCATCATGCGTAATATATCCAGGAGGATCCATTAGAGTCACAGATCATCCCCCAGGAAAGGCTACTGGCACACGGTGCATTCTGGGGATGAAAAGGAGCTATACATACATGCATACATGGAACTCATCACACCCCTTCATCAATATTACAGTATGGCAACGATAGCCAACGCATTAAAGCTCAGTGGTGTTTTCAGCTCCATTTTATAAGATAATACAGTATTTCATAGGGCTACTGTGCAGGCAGAATCTGAATTTTATTAAGGTACCAATTATCCCTACTTCACAAGGGGAGAGTGGAATCTTGAAGAGTTGCTGCTAGGTCCTACCATCTGCTGCATCAATGTGTTGTGTCCTGTGCATCTTCAAGCAGGGTTTCCTCCTACCACCGAAAGGTAGATAAGAAGACAAAGGTGGCCCACAGACAATGGATGTGGTGTGATAACTAAGTGGTGCCTCCAGCCAACAAGCAAGTGCATGGTAGACAGATACTTAGTGGTAAACAGGGCAACAGTCAGGCAATGTAAGAAATCATGCAACATATAACACTTCCACCTTGAGCCATGCTGATGGACAGCAGTCATTCTTGATGCAGCAGTGGGTGTGTCTAATAGAGCTCTTGATGTCCTTCACAGGGACCAAGGGATGGATTTTATCCACCGAGAGAAGCTTTTTGGCATGAATATCCCTTCTCTGAAATCAGTGAAATACTGGAATTGTAGCTCCTGCTTCCAATATCCATCAGTCAGCATCAGTCTTCCTAAACTTCTTCAGAAGCGAAGGTACTCTGCAAAGCTTACATGATTTAGTAGTAAGGTAATCCCAAGCACTGAAGCCAGCAGTACAAATATTCCAGTCTAGCCCCTGTCAGTGAGTATCCTTATGAACACTTTGCCCCTTCCCCCAGCACTTTGCACAGATTATTCTGATATCATGGGACCCATCCACACATGCAAGCATGTGCCCTTGCAGCAGCTCAAATAGAAATGATGCAAATTTGAGCTGGGGCTTTTTGCCTCAGCGCATGTGCTCGGACATGCAATTTGGTGTGGAGTAAATTGTGCCACTTGGGGCAAAATAACCTTGCCTGGCTCCTCCCAGATCTGCAGCCAGGGGGAGTTAGAGCATGGGCCCAGCACTTGTGCTGGCCCCAGCAGTATAAAAAGCTGCCCTGTCCTGGCCCCATCAATACAAAAAACTGCCCTGGCAAGTAGCTCAGGGTTATTCACTCTCAGGAGCTTCTGGGGCTCAGCCAGTTGGTACCTGGGGACACTACCCCTTATGTCAGCTGGACTGCTGAAGCAGCCCTGAGAGTTCCCTGCACCCTCTACCCACTGCAGCAGTCTGGCAGTGAGGGCTGCTGCCTGGCTGTGACCTGCTGTGCACCTGCCAGACTCGGATGGGGACTGCAGAGCCAGTAGGGGCATCTGCCCCTCTGGGCCAGCTGCCAGTGGGCTGTGGCTGCAGGGTTGGGCTTTGTGTGGCATTACTGCTATGTGTGCCCTCTGCCCAGCCATCTGGGCAGCTATCACCCAGAAGATGTTCCCAGTATGGTGGCCTGCTTTGAACTGTCAAAGCATGTCCTCCTGGCCCCAACTGGCCAGGAGATCAGCTACGTTCAGCTGGGTCCCAGGTGCCAGCTCTGAGCAGACAGGGTCCTGCCACTGTCTTCCCTAGCAGGACTTCTGGTGTTCCCTATTGGAAAACTGAAAAATCCCGGATAAAAAAAATCCCAAAGTCACTCTGTGAAATAGCCCCAAATCCATGTTCCTCCACAATTAAAACAAAAGACCACTATATATAGAGAGAGAGAGACTCAGAGACGGAGAGACAGCAATCAGTTGGGCAGGTTTTATTGATATATCTACAGTGTTAAAGCAATTTGGATGCTTAGCAGTGTCTGTATCATCATAATAAAATTAATTCTAAATACCTATATGTTTTCCTGCCCCCCCAGGGGCTACAATCCCCCCTCACCAGGGGCTACAGCCCCCCCTACAGGGGTAAAAGCCCCCCCAACAGAGGCCAGCTGGCCCCCACAGGGGCTACCACTGCAGGGCCTACATGCCCCATCCCAACCTGTTGATTGCTGCCCCGCCTGGCCCCATTCCCTAATGGCTCCTGCAGCCCTCCCGATGGCTGCCCTACCCAGCCCAACCCCCTGCTCTCCCAGCCCCCCATGGCTGCCCCACAACCCCAGTCTCTGGCACTTAAAAAAAAAAAAAAAAGCTTTACTCACCCCAGAAGCAGGGGCTGGGGGGGGGGGAGCCTCCAGGGCCTCTTTGCAGAGCCCCCCCAGGCAGCACAGGGCAGCAGAGGGGGGCAGCAGGGCCTGGCCTGGGGTTGCTGGAGCAGTCACCCTGCCCCGCGTTGTGTGGGCAGGGCCCCAGTGACACAGATGGCAGCTCAAATTGCGGGTAAGTGCCAGGGGGTGGGAGTTGTTTGTTTTTCAATTGTGGGCATGCTGAGGTGGGGGGGCAGGGATCGGGGGCCTCAGGGGACTAGGAGGTGGGGCCAGGCAGGGACCATGCCCTGCCCTGCTTTTTTTAGCTCTGTTTTTGACCCCTGGATATCCTAATTTTGCCCCCGTGCTGCACACTTGCAGCAGGGGGAACCTTTTCCTGTTCCTGCACGTGACTCTTGCAGCACCTCAAAGGGGTTTAATGTAGATAAATCTATTTTCCCTTCTTTTGAGGTAGAACAACTAAGAAAAAGAAAGGGTTAAAGCTTGCCAGTATTAAAAAGGAAAGTTGGTGACAGAGAATGAGAACCAGGTTTAAAACAATTATCCTCATTCCCAATATAACCACTCTCTCTGTATTTATATATAGCCACTTTGCTAATCATGTCAGAGAACAGCATGTTCCTCCCAAGCAAGCTTTTTACACCAACATTCCCAACCTTGGGGATGAAATGGCAGTGTCCTAAGCCTATATCTGAGCACCTTAATAACACCAACTTCATTTTTGCAAGGAATGAAGACTGGAAGCCCCAACTGAAATTACTGGCAGCTGTGGTTGGGAGTGCATCATTTCTAGCAAATGAAGCTATTCTTATTTTGGTGCCCAAGATACACCCATACAGAAAAGTGCTACTTTTAACTTCCTCCCTTTATAGACTCCAAATCAGGAAAGCCCTAAAATACATGCTTTGGGAAATTGCTGAATCAGGGCCATTAACAATTTGGCTTTGGTTGTCTTTCTGGATTGTGAGCTCCTTGCAGCAGAGCTGCAACTTCATCCATGTCTGAGAAGTGCTCAGCACATAGGGCACTGTCATAATTGAAACAGATGCCAGTGATAATGATTCCTTTTGCATTACAATCTCACCTGCTGGAGAAAATCTGACTGGGTGAGTAGCTTTGTTTCCCCCCCATGTATCACTAGGTTCGCTCTTCCCATAGAGTCTTGTGGTTCATTTGGCCTTGGATAAGCAAACAAACAGACCATAGAAATAGGTCTGATTCTGCCATGAGAATAGTAGAGCTGAAGTTCATTGATCTGTGCTCCTGAGAGTT
Source organism: Alligator mississippiensis (assembly GCF_030867095.1). Lineage (NCBI taxonomy): Eukaryota > Metazoa > Chordata > Crocodylia > Alligatoridae > Alligator > Alligator mississippiensis. The sequence continues at coordinate 216,659,227 of NC_081824.1, read as the reverse complement.
AGATACTGTACAGCAGGAAGGAAGGAGGTTGAACTGAGCTCATTTGTATGTTTTCCAGGGTGCTGGATGCATTACCGTACAACTATGATTACCAATATTTGCTTTATATACATTTGTTATGCTTGCTGAAATCCACTCCCCCATGAGGTGGGCCCCCACAAGGTGCAGTTCCTGCCTGGAAGTGTGAGACTATACCACTCCAATAGCAGCTCTAAAAAATATTGTCCTGAGGCTCTGGTCAAACATACACCAGGGTAGCCATACTGCATAGTTCACTGTATATGGAAGCATTTTCCAAAATTTGATACTTGGGGCACACTTTTTTTTCTGGATTAAAACTGCCAGTGCACTCCACTGTTACACCCGGAGAAGCGGTGACTTCACAAATGCTGCAATCCCAGCGCATCTCTCCAGAGGCTAGAAGCAGCACACCTGCTGCAACCAGGCAAGGGGGGTGGGGGAAGAGAGGGGATTGGAGTAATGGCATTAGTGCAGGTGGGGGAAAAGCCTTTCTCGGGGGCGAGGGGGAGCAGTGTCAGGCTGAACGGGGGCAGCAGCCTCTCCAACAGGGCATATGGAGCAGCTGCACCCCTGAACCAAGGTGGGAGGTTGCAAACTGCACTGCACTGCCCTGGGAAGCTGAGGGATGCAGGGATGGCTGAGGCAGGAAGGGAATGCAGGGACACTTACTGGCAAGGGCTTCCTCTGAGGTCAGTGTGGGGTGGGGGCCAGGCAAAATGACTCCTAGCTACTTACAATCAGCATGCTCTGTCCCCCAGCTTAACATACAGAAGAAAAGGAAAGGGATGTATCACTTTTCATGGCACATCCTTTGGGAGTCATGGGAATATAGCATGTACTCCTTCCCTTCTGGTGGATGGTGCAGAAGAGATCAGGGCCAGAATCCTGCCCTCACCCCTGATTCACGGCACTAATCCTGCTTTCAGAGTTAATCTCGACCAGGCTTTTTTTCCTTGCATGCAAGGACTGAGCGTAGGTGAGGCCTCCACAGAGAAGCACACAGGAAAGGATGGTTCCTTGTGTCCTCTTCCTTGACTCGCACACCAGTGTGTAGGCCAAACATGAATTACGCTCTTGGTGGGATTCAACTCTCACACATTGATATCACGGGTGTGTAATTTGGAAGTTATTCCTGATTGACTCCATTGCAAGCAGGAGCAGAATTGGGCCTTCATATGGTTATGTCCAGTCTACTGATCACTACACACACACACACACACACCCCCCAAAAGGAGAGAAAAAAGAAAAGCAAACATGAGGTAATTTTACTCTCCCATGCCATTTCAAGTTACTTTGGGGTTGAGTGTAACTTTCTACTAAATGGGTATTTTAAAGCTAAGTAATAAAAGGGATTATTTAGATAATTGATGTTGTTCTGCTGCATTGTATAAGAAAGTGCCCTGAAGTGAGACCCTGAGACAACCAGTGCACTTGAATTATAATTAACTCACAAAGAGCAGGTGATGGGAGGGACCAGCCTCCAGCCTTTTCACTCCTCTGCTTAAACAAAGAAAGGCTTGACAAATATGTGTGTGTGTATTAGAGCCTTTGGTCTGCAAATTTCTTTTTCACTCACACCATCATAAAAGATTCAAGAGGCTGTATCTTTTTTGATTACTAATTTATGCTGTTTACTGACTGGGTAAGATAAAAAAGGAAAAGAAGCCAAGATCAGTGCCGTGCTATTAGGAGAAATTGACATTTGTTGAACAGGATGACGTTCTGCTCAAAACAGGGTGTTACAGAGGAAAGGGCACTACAGAGGAAATATCAGATTCCCTGGGTAAAAATAGGAACTGATTCTGAAGATCTGGGTTCCATTAAATGAAGCCAAGGGAAACATCCATAAGACAGTGTTCATGTACCTGTATGGTAAAACTATGCATAGCCCCTGGTCTGGCATTTGGGGGCAAGGGTTGGGGAACAAGACACAAGAGATGGAATCTGGTCTCTTCAAGTCAATGTCCAAATCTTCCATTCAGGTGAACAGGATGAACATATCACTTCAATACATCCACTCCCCCTTATGCTCATGCACTGAACAGGTGCAACAGTGAGGATAAGGTTGTGGGTTCGGTGCTCTTGGCAGCAGCAGCCTCTTCACTAGGAATTGTCAAGTGGTGCAGCCTTGCCCCTGTTTCCCAATCTATTTTCCTAGACCAACCAGCAACACTGGCCAGGCATAAAATCCAGCAGTCTTTCAAAGACCCAGGTAGCCATGTTGCTCTGCCATCACTGCTCAGAGCTTCACCAGGTATCATGGCTACTTCAGACACATACTTGCAGGCTCACCAAGCAAGCCTCCCCCCCACCCCCACCCCCATGCCAGACTTCCAGGCTAGGGACAGAAATAACACATAAACTGGTATAAGTGATTGGAAACTGGTTCAAATCTGTAACACAACAGAAGTTCAGTGTGCATAAACTGTTTTCAAAATGCCCCAAACCAGCTTAAGATAAACCAGGATGGATGTAGTATTAGACTTCAGTGATTTAGCTTAAATTGGTGTATTGAACTTCTGTCCCAGATCCCCTCCAGATTCAAGTTAACTCATAGTCACCCAGCATCCCAGAATGCTTTGCACCTCCCCTTCAGCCCCCTCCCCAACCCTCGCAGGGTAGGCAGACTAGCCTTAGTCCAAGCTGTGTACTCTAGCGTCCTCTGGCACCTGGCCTGGGCCACTGTAGGCATGTGGCTACATTTCCAGAATCAAAAGTGAATGTTTGTTCACTTGTTTATTGGTTCAATTTATACAGCTTAGACTAACCCATGAAGATTGAATCGGTTCAGCCTCGGGCTTTTTGCCTCTCTGTACTTAGCCCCAATGTTGGGTTGTGTCTTAAAGACACAATGTAGCCCTCTAACATTATCTTAGAGCTTCACTATCCTCCCTCCTGACAAGTGCTTTAGTTTTCTTCAGTGGGAGTCTTAAGTGTGGAAGGAAAGCAAGAGCCTTCTGGAATACACAGTTCTTGGTTGTGTTTTAATGGTTCCTCTTTTCCTTTCTTGCCCAGGAGAGCCTCTAAAACAACTGAAAATGTGATTTTCCTTCTCTGGCACAATGAAATCAGGATGTGGTGGGTCATAATGATCCCCTTCTGGGCTGTCTTCTTCCCACATTTATTAAGGTTATTTTATGTATTTAAATATGTGAACAAGGGGAGTTGTGTTCCCTTTCTGTGTGAGCCCTGAATTGAGTTAAACACCCTTAAATGAAAAGAAAACCCCATAAAGTTGCTGTCACAGGCTGAAGAAAGCCAGAAACTTCTAAGGTAAGGCACGTGGCCGTACTCACTGAGGGGAAAAGAGGAGTGAAGCATGAAGTGCCAGTTTAACATGTTATATTTTTGAAACATATACTGGTGCCTCAATAGAGGAAGGTAATCTCTGTTAGCACCATATCCATTCAGAGTGAGACTTTTGTAATGTTAAGATGAGGCATTCCATTGTTGGAAACATAAGAGCAAGACCCCTGATTCAGGAAGGTGCTTCCACTCATAGCTTCCTTTAAGTGTGTAAGGAGGGTCCTACTAAAGTCATAGGCTTAATGTGAGGCATGAGTCTAGGTATCTGAAAGAATCAAGGTTTTGAAAATGGATTGTAGAGGAGAAACCTTTCTAAGTACAGGAATGGATAAACAGTATAACAAATCATATTTTCCAGCGCTGGCACCTGTATCACCAGTAACTGACTGTATAGAACATGAGGCTTTCACTAGTGCAACAGATAGCTCAACACAAACAGTTGCAAATAGCCATTGTTTGTGCCTGGTTGCCACCTAGCACACAGAGATCTTTACAGAAGCTATCCCTTTCACAATTAATCCCAAGAATTCTTGCTTGCGTTAAACCTCGTTGAATCTCTCATTTAATGATTATGTATTAAAATAATCCTGCTCCATGAGCACTTTGCCTTTATTTATTTATTTTCAAATTTAAAAGAGCATCAAACACAAGGGACTGCGACAACCTACAACTTTTGCTTAAGGAAAGGACAAAAGAAAACCAGACTTTAACACAGAGAGGAGCTCAGGAGTGGGGGAGACAGCTGATATTTCACCTTTTGTTTGCATTTCTGAAAGTTTGACATGAGTCAGTGGGCATGTCTGGAAATGTGTAAACACATGTACACATACACACGCACATGCAAAATGTACCCTCAAACCTTTCTGATTCAAAAATAATTTTCCTTTGGGCCAGGACCTTGCACATGAAGCCCTGGTGCATAACTGGAACTCCCACAGCTGAGTTTTAAGCTCCTGAAAACAGCAGCTTAGAATGGAAGTGCTGACACAAGCTTAATGACTACAGCACCAATTTAACAGTTGTGTGCACTGCACAGTGTTCTTGCAACATGCCTTGTTTGAAACACAAGCTGTGCAGAGCATAGGCCAGCAGGTTTAAGAAAAGAAAAAGCAGCGGTCCAATGTGACAGAAACTCTCCTGAGCAATACAGTTCTGAGCTCATGGTGTTTGCCTTTAAAGCTGAATGAGATATTTAGCCCAGTTTCCATTCTTGTTAAAAATAAAGCAAAAAAATTTAGTGGGGGGATGATTACTCATTTAAATGACAACATATAAGATAATTACAGTCATTAATGAAGACACACTTCCTTTACCATAGATTATGAGGATAAAAGATCTCCCAAGAATCACTTTGCGGCGTAGACTGGAGACAATAAGAAAACTAATCCAAATATTATCCAGAAAATTATTCTTAAATAATGCCCTAAAGGTTAAAGGAACAATGGGTAGAGATCTAATGGAAGAAATTAAAAAGACACACTAGAGGTCACTGTTGCTACTTGAGCAAAAGGTTTATTTGCTTCCTAGTAGTTTGTTCTAGACAGTAAAGATCAAACATTTTGGCAGAAAAAGAACTCCTGTTCCTATATTTCAAAGCATGAAAGATCTGATATCCTGAAAAAATAAACAATATATTGATACGGTTTGGAGGATTGTGCTAACAATAATGAAATTGAAAGTACTGTATGCATTAAGAAGTCAGAGTTGTAATACAATACAGTTTTGTTTTGTATGGTATCTTTCATACAAATGGCACCCCAAAACACTTTATAGCTTATAGCATTAAATAATATAGCACTACATTACAGAGATAAATAATAACCAGGAGAGGAATTAAATGTTATAGGTAAGAAACAAAAGAGATGTTAATGTAGCTGAAAACTGTGCAAAAACATAAATTACAAATTGGAGCCAAAGATAAATGAGGAAGCCAAGCAATTAACTTGCAGAACAGGAGAAAATATCTCAGTCTACCCAACTTATTCATAAGCTGAATGTAAAAAGGAAGTCCTCATTTAATATCATAAATACCGTACTATGTCTGGGCGCAAAGATGGAAAAAGATCTCTCTGAATGCCTGTAGGCACAGACATTTAGTAAGGATAGGCCATGGGGTGGTGTGTATGTTACAGCCTTCAGCAATTAAAGGGATTGGTTTTAAGGAAACCATTATTTACTCAGTAATAACTGTAACCCTAAGGCTTCAGGAGCCAGTCCTGGCAACAGCAGCAGGAACAGATCACTAAAGTGGAGCATTTCTGGGCCTAATCCTGATGAGTGCAGAGCGCCTCCTGTGAGATGGTTATTACTCGTGCTGTTAAAGTCAATGAACAGAACTCTCCTCAAGCACTCACAGCAGGCCCCAAACATTAAAAGACATGTAACTGCCCCAAAAGACTGATAAGCCACTCATTGTTTTAGCAACCATGGGGGACAGTCTGATTACGAGAGGATAAGCCAGGAAGCCAAAGGCCCAACATAGCAACCAGCTTACTGCTATGAAAAATTGTACTATGCTCAAAGGCAAGTTAAAGCCTGGACTGTGATGTAAAGCACCAGGTTGACAAAAGCAATTCAGAAAAGGGAGAAGAGCCAAAGAAAGGTATCAGCAGTCTGACGACATAGAAAAACCATATCTAGTTTGGATATGTAAAGAAGATGCTCCAGACATGGTCAGGTATCTAGGGATGTTTTCCTTATTTGCACTCATAATTACAGATAGATCCTCAAAGCCCTTCTAAGAGCCCTACACTAGCCCCAAAGTGAGAGAGAGTCCCTGCCCTTCAGGAGGACTGAGTAGGCAAGGCATAAAATTATGGGATTAAAAAGGGAACTAAGGACCAGAAAGATAAGGTTACTCGGCTCAGGCCACTGGCATCCTCTGTGACAGAGCTAGCAACTGAACCCGAGTGCAGGCCTTTAACCTCAGAATCTACTTCCCTCTTTCAGCAAGTGGCTGCAAAGAAGCCAAATCATCAGGGGATTATTGGGCTGGTAGTAGGCAGTCACATTGGCTAAGGGCATCTATTCATTGATTGCAGTGTAATGTACCATAACTGCAAACCTTAGGTGCTTTGCATTGGGCTAAAGGCCAAACAGCTTCCAGAAGCTTGTACGTGAAATCAAGTTATAACAGTGCATGCTCTAAAATGCCTCAAGCATGTTGCATTCATGAACTGGAGAGGTTACATTTCAACAGGCATTCTTCTATCAAAAGGTAACTGTAGAATTCTGTTCTTCTCATTGCGTATAACCTTCCCTTTTGCTATAAAAATAATCTCTAGCCAAGGACAGAACCAAATATCAAATGGTGTACTATCTTCAAATCTAAACCAGTAGTTCTCAACCTTTTTAAACTCAAGGCATCCCTCATTAGACTCAAGGCACTGCTCAGAAAATGCCAGCTCTTGGCTTTCACTCATTTTTTGACTATGGAAAAATAGTAAAGCAATTCTTCATTTGTAAGGAACTCAGAAAGACCACAGCAGGTCAGAATGTTTTTGACAATATGGATTCCAATTTGAAATCTCTAGGTTTATGTTATGAATCATGTAGGTATTTGCATACCTAACTGTGCTAATATTATGCAGCACCCCATGCCACCCTTAAAAAGGATCTCAAGGCATACCAGGATGCCATGGCACTGTTGAGAATCACTGATCTAGACAATCCCATGTCCTTATTCTGTGAAATAACTCCTTGTCCTCTTCCATCCATTTTCATCTTCTCCTGTATTATACCATGCCACTTCTCACTTTGGGCCTGTCCCTGAAAAACACCAAGTACCCTCACCTCTACTCAGAGCCAGCCTTACGGGTAGGCAGCATAGGCGGCTTGAGCAACTGCCCAGGGCGTCCAGGTCAGGATGCCATCGGTGTGATGCACCTCTGCAGTCAAAGGAAGGAGTGGGGCAGCTGGTGCAGCTCTGGTATTACTATTCAGGCAGCTAAGAGGAGATGATTGGTAACACCTATGAAGTAAAGAACAGTGGGTCATTAACTCCCTTATCTGCCTGAATAGTAATACATGCCAGAGCTGCATCACCCGAGGGAGGGGGCAGCTGCTCAGTGGCAGTGGTGGTGTCAGAAATGAGACCAGAGCCAGGACACTCATTTTAATACGCACTGGCCAGGACCCTTGTAGGAGTATGCAAGCATGTGCAAAGGTGTGCAAACATGCATAAGTGTATGAAAACATGTGCAAGGGTATAAATGGGTGTGTGATTGTGTGCCAGGATGTGAAGTGTGTGCAAGCATGGGCAAAAGTGTGCAAGCATGTGTAAGCATGTGCAAAAGTGTGCAAGGGTATGCAAGCATGTACAAGTGTATGCAAGCGTATGCAAGCAAGCGTGAGTTCAAGCGTGTGCAAGAGTGTGCTGGGATGCTCCTTTTAATTTTCATCAGCCATGCAACTTGGAAGGAAACAAAATGTCACAAGTACCCAAGAAGAGGATGTCAGGGACACAGAACAGGAAATGAAAAGCTCAGTTAATGACTGTGATGAAAAGAGATGCAGACGTGATGAAAAAACACTTGAAATCTGTTAACAACAACCTGTGCAGTAGTAGTGAGATGGTCATAGCAGAGGCATCAGATGAAAAATGTAGAGATGATCCACAATTCAACTTCTAAGAATCATTGCAAGAGGAACAGAGACCCAAATGAAATTTTTCATCTGGACCAGAATAATTATGGTGTCACTACTGGTAGAGATTAAACCATTACCATTATAGGTGTTGGTGATGCCATTTTGGATCCTGCTGTATTGCCCAATCTAATGCCCCAAATTCAAGATCTGATAGTGACCAACAGTCCCTAAAAGTAAAGAACTTGAATTTTCCTCTGGATGAGCAGAATCACCACTTTTCTATGATTTTTATATAGAAATCTTGAAAATGGCAAAGTTCCAAAGCAGCAGTGGCTGCTTTACTTAGAGTCCACTGACAAAGTTTTCTGTTTCTCCTGCAAACTCTTAAACTTGAATCCAAAATTATACCTAGCATTTGAGGATTCAAATGATCAGAAGCAAATGGCTCAGATTCTTATGTGGCATGAAAAGTCAATTCCTTCTGAACATGGGTTGAAGCAGAGCAAAGGCTAAAACATAACAATAGCATAATCTTGGTGTTGATTTAGTGTTTAAACCAGCCCCACATGTTCATCATAAAATGCATCAATTCAGCTACGAATATGAAAATGAAACAGTTAACAATCCAGAAGTCAAGTTCAAACTTGAACTGTTTAACCAGCTTAAAGACACAGTGAGAGTGTCCATGGAAGAACGGTTTGAGCAAAAGAATGAACAAGTGAACCTTTGCATACAACATGACATGACTCCCCGACAAAGAAATTTTGAAGAAGCACTGTAAGGACCTTCATTGTGTGTCAACATATGGAGAGAGCTCTGATATTGATGGCATCAACCCCTGTGAAGAACTTGGCTATCTCCAAAGTCTACTTCCAATGGATTGTAGTGCTCCTCAAGAAGTTCTACAATTTATTTACAACAGTGAACTTTCTGACAACTTCCCAAACACACGGATAGCATTCAGGATCCTGTTAACCGTGCCCATACTGGCAGCAAGCAGTGAATAGGATTTCTCAAATTTGAAGCTCATAAAAACATATATGGGACTGACCGTGGGAGATGACAGTATCTTTGCTGTCTATCCTGTCTACCAAGAATGCGGTGGCTCAAAATGTAGGTCTGGCACAAGCAATATCAGAGTTTGTGGCAGCAAAGGCATGAAGAGTCATCTTCTGAGTCTTGGAATCTTGGTGAACAATGTTTTGATTTTGTTATTATTTATTCATTTAGTGTTTAATTTAATGTTTAGTGTGTTCACTTAGCTATAATGCTATTATTATGGCATAACATTTATTATTTGAATAACATTGAATTGAATTACATTGAATTTTGTGTCATTTCCTCTTTTGTATTTTTTTAGTAAATTATAAAAAATGTTTGAGATTACAGCTTCTGAAACCAGGGCAGGGGCAGGGGGAGGGGGAAGGGGGCATGCCAAAATACAAGTTTGCCCAGGGCACCATTTTCCCTAAGCCCAGCTTTACCTCCATCCTCACTGGAAGAAAGAGCAATAGCAACTCAGCTCCTGTGAGGCCATGGCCAGAACCATATAGATCAGGGCCCTGGACATGAGGAGTTCCATGGTACCAAGTTAAGGTAAAATAAAAATTATAAGCAGCACAGTTTAGGGCAAGAAAATAGTAACAACTGTCTCAAACCCCACTGCATGACTTTAAAGTAGCATGGCTATTTTCTCTTCGTGGTATTTTCATGGCTATTAATCTTCATGCGTGGTTTTTCTTTTGACTGTCTATGGGTTATAAAACACTGTTGCAATGTCACAAAACAATGGCAACAGGAGTATATTTCCACGGTGAGCTGAATGAGGTACCTAGGGCAGCAAGAGAAGAGTTCTCACCTTTTTATTCAGTCTTTATTCAGAACAACCACCCCCTGAAGTCTCAAATAGAGACAGAAGGTTAAGCGAGACCTTTCTGCAAAGAGAACCTGGTGTGGGGCATAGGGAAATCCTCCCTGGGTTACAGGAGAAGCCACAAATCGTGGCAGCCATGAGTTTGCATGTAGGGCAGGATTGGAAAGTCCACCTGTGCTGTCTCTGTCCATCTCCCTGTGAGAAAATTTGGGTCAAATGAGCAAACAGGTTGCTTCCAGCCCACATGCTTAATTTGATCTCCCTAAACTCAACTACAAACAGCCTACCTTCTCCACTTTCAGGGCCCCTTTTAAAGACCCTCCTGTCACACTGCCTTTAGTGAATCCTGACACAGCAAATTCTGTGTTTTCCCCTCTTCCCTCTTCTCTCTCTGCTTGATGAATCTGACGCTTTGTGGGATAGAGGCATTTCCTTCTCGTGTGTCTGCAGCTTCCAATATTCACTCCTTACATACTTATAGATGGCCACCAAGTCCCCCCTCAGTCTTCTCTTCCCCAGGCTGAACAGTCTCAGATCCCTTAGTCATTCCTAATAAATAATAATAATAAAACGTGGATGATCTAGCATTCAGAATGAAGGATTTTGATCAATAAATGTAGCTTTGTACCCTTGTTACATCCTTTTCCTCTTCCCTTTTTCTATTTTTCTACTCATATTAACAGTTCTTCAGGGCAGGGGTTTTGTTTTACTCTCTCTGTACAGTACCTAGCACAGCAAAGCTCTGAGAAGGTTGAGTGCTACCTCCGTACAACGAAAAATAATAAAAACATGCTGTGACATCTGATGATTGCTTCATGCAAGATAGGATCAGATAATAAGAAAACTGTGCTGCATGTACACATTGAACAAATATCAGCTTTTCAGGGTATTATCACAAAGCCTTTAACAAATCCAGATTATTACAACAGTATAAACCAAATCACAGCAGTTGGTTCCCTTCATTTCTGTCACACAGCCTCAGTAGCTAATGTTGCTTTAATCACAGATTTGACCATCAGCAATATGAGGCAGATAGTTAACAAAAGAAAATTAACACATGATCTTGTTAGAGGGTAAGAGCTTTTCACCAGGCACAGGGTTGTTGTTTTTAAATGTGTATTTAGTTTCCTGATATCCAGAATGATTTCTTTTAGAGATAAACATGCGAGAGCCAGAGCCCAGCATGCTTTCTCCGTGGTTGTGCTTGAATCAGTAGAAAGACAGTGGGCCCAATCCTCAGATCCTTCCCTAAGTCTGGGCCAAGTAAAGCAAATGAGGTGGTAAGAACATACAATTCACATTGGCTGCAACGTAAAACTTAGAAACATCTTAACACGCCATTGCATCAGGATTGGATTAATACTCATAACATTATTATTATTACACAAGGAATTACAAATGTCCCCCTTTCCCACTGTTTCTCAGGAAAGAGACCACTGTCTGCAGCTCCATTAGGCCTACTCTCATCTCACAATCTGGTTTCATCAGTTAACTCAACTGATTTAAGTATGCTTTATAGCAGCATAAGGACTCAGTTAGAGAATGTCTACATTGCACGCTGCAATGTAGTGTAGAGGTACCTGAGTGAACTCTGAAGGAGTTAACTCAGATACCAAATGGATAAATTAGACTGTGAGATACCATGTTGCACAGAGTTGGCTCAGATGCCTCCTTGCGGCACTATATTGTGAAGTATATACATACCCATGATCTGCTCTGGAGAAAGGAGAGGTTAAAATGCTGTAAGTTGCTATGATAAGCACTCAGCAAAGGGCTCCCTTGGGATCAGAGAGAATGGAGCAGTGTCAGACAAAACAAACTATTTTTTGTAGTAGAAAAGATGTACCAAATCAGCATATTTTTAAAAAATCCAAGCTCTTATCCACTGGCTTTGTTGACTTCACCAGCTAACTGGGACTGGTTGCTCAGTTGACTGTTGTAGCCCCTGGCTCACTTGCAATGCTTTAGCTCACCTCTGGGTGGAATTTCTTTAACAGAGGCCCCACAGTCTGCATCAAGTAAGCAGAGCCCTGTGATTGTGGATGGAAATCTCAGTTCCCATGAATAACCTAAGAGATGCTTTAAATCAATAAAGTACATTTGTGTCCAAGTAAGTAGCTAGGTCCAAAATCCACATAACAGAGCTAAAACATGATGGCACAAGACATTTAACTGATGTCAAATTTAAACCTCTATTAAATAAAGAAGTGTTCTCTAGTCTGCACCAGACCATCCATCCTGGTAATCTTATTCCATATTTCTTTTTATTGTTGAAAGAAGTAGTAGATTAATGACAGTAGGAATCCCAATTGAAAGAACACACTCCTTATAAGGCAGGCTTGAGAGAGAATTCTTGGAAATCTTAACACAGAACTACTTTGTTGCCAAGGCAAGTTGCATTTGTACCATTTACATTTGAAAATCCTAAACCCAGGTCAACATAGTTCAGCCAAATTAACTCCATCTGGATAAATGAAGCGGAGGATTACCTGTCAGAAAAAGGCCCAGAACAGCACATTGTAACTTAGTGCCACATTTTAAAAGCCTTTTAATGACCCTGGTACAGCAGCTCAGTAAAAAAGGATGGAGTGAAATAGTACAGCATTAACTATCCTAGAATGAAAATATTCTAACAACACAAGGAAAGGGGCAAGACAGTGCCTATTGCTTAAACCTCTGCCCTGAACTGTTATTACAATTTAGCAATATGAGTTTGTGGCCATGAATTAAAATGTAACTTTACTGACTGAGTAAGTGTTGCTACCACTTGTGCTTTAGAAACATCCTTGCATTCGTTGTCATTTGTCTGAACGCTCCAGGGCGTGGAGTCTCATGAATATAGGAGTATGAGGTTTCATTAAAAAAAATAAGTGTGTTTCTGACCTCCATGATTGTAGAAAAAAACATGAAAAGGACCCCAATGTATTTGAAAAAAATAGAGGACAATTAAGAACCTAAAATGTAATTTTTTAAAGTAAATTTAATGATTTTGCAGGTCCTGCCTCCTTACTCATGCTTCCTTTTACCATGTGGATAAGAGAAAGAACACTACTTGTACTAAAATATTATGTATGCAGTATGTCTTTGGGCATGTGTTTTCTAGCCACCCATGATGACCACTTCATATATAAAGTTATTAGTGTGTGTTCCCAACTGCCAGCTCTTCTTACTTGATTACTGCACAAGCATGGATGAAGGAGGAATTCAAGTACCTGGAAGCATGTAACTACCTTATGAACTGCATTGAATTTAATAGCCTGAGTTCCTCCCTTGGTGCTCAGGAAAGGACCCAAAGCTATAGAGCAGGAGTGGACAAAATATAGCCTGCAGTCCAGATCAGGCCCGCCAAGTGATTCCATCCGGCCCACGGGGCCACTCTGTAAGCCAAAATAAATCTTCTTATGCTAAGCAACCAACCCCCACCCCAGCCTGGCTTGACCTGCCCGCAGTCCCGAGGTAGGGATGCTAGAGACAGAGGCTTTTGGCTGGTGACCCTGCAGCTGTTTCCCAGCCCTCCATCCCTGGGAGGGTGGAAATTCAGGTAAGGGCCCCACCGTGCCAGGGACTCCCAATGGGGGAAAGGGGGCCAGGAGTACAGGGAGCATGGTGCAGGAATGCCAGAGCTGTGTGCTATGGGGCTGGGTCAGGCTGGCCCTACATGCTGCCACCATGTGCAGCTGGAGACTCAAGTGAGAGCTATGTGTTATGAGGCTGCTTCCACTCACTGCTGCCACGTGTGGCTAGGGACTTGGATGGGACCATGGGAGCTGTTCACTATGGTGCTGGGTCAGGCTGGTCTTGGTCGCTGCTGCCACCTGCGGCCGGAGACTCAGGCAGAACTGTGGGAGCTGTGCGCAATGGGACTGGGCAGGGCTGGCCTCACACGCTACCACCATGTGCAGCCTGAGACTTGGGCAAAAGCTGCGTGCTATGGGACCAGGCAGGGCTGGCCTTGCAAGCTGCCACCATATGAAGCTGGGGACTCTGGTGGGAACATGGGAGCTGCGTGCTACAGGACTGGGTCAGGCTGGTCCTGCTCACTGCCACCACATGCGCCTGGGGACTTGGGGGGAGAGCATGGTAGCTGAGTGCTATGGGATGAGGCGGGGCTAGCCCCACTCGCTGCCACCACATGTGGCTCTGGAGACTTGCATGTCTTGCATGACCTCTGGGTCTTCAAGGTTCCACCCCCCCACACACACACTCTACACATACACCCATACCCTTCCACACACTCCACATCCCATTATATCCCCACATACACTCACACCTTCCCACAGCCCCCACTCACAGTCCTGCATCCCCTACACACCCAATTGTACCATACTCCTCCACATGCCCATGCCCTCCCACAACCTCAACACACACTCCCACACCCCCCACACATCCCAACCCCACTATACCCACACACACACCCACATGCTCCCACACCCCCACTACCCAAACCACACACCCCATGCTCATACCCCCCACACCCACACATAAACCCACACCCTGCCTGACACACATGCCTAGCCTGCAACACTTCCCACCCTCCCCCACACATACCCACATACCCCACATACCATACCCACATTCCACACACACACACCCATTCCCCAGCTACACATTCCCCCAACTACACCCCACACACTTACACCCCCTTACCCTTCCACACACAATATACAAGAGTAAGAATGTATTTGAGCTATTATGCAATCACCTCTATATACACAATGAAAACACCAAAAAATCAACCCAATTATTTTTTTAAATAAAATTAAAATGTTATAGTAGATGTTTGACTTTTTAGTATATGATTTGTTTTTTTCTCAATTCCAAGATGGCAATCCCTCCCCCTCCCTGCCTCCCAAAAGGATTACTTCCAGGGCAAGGGTAGATACTTCAGGTGGCAAAGATAAAGGGTTAGGAGCAGGACTTCTGGTCCCAAAATGGTGACCAGGGGGCAGGGCACCTGTCAAGGGGTGGGGATACCCTTGCAGCCCTCAACAGTTCACCTAAACTCATTAAGCTGCCCTCCAGGACTAGAGACAGACATTACACATAAAATGGTTTAAGTGATCACAACTGGTTTAAACCTGTAACAGAACAGATGTTCAGTGCACATAAACCAGTATGAAAATGGCTGAAACTGGTCTGAGATAAACCTGGTTGAATGTAGTATCAGACTTAACTGATTTGGGTCAAACCACTTTATGTCATGTTTGTCCCAGACCCCCTGCTGGTTTAAGTTAAACCAGACTCCCCCAGCATCCCAGCACGCTCTCTGGGCTGGGCGGGGCTGTCTGCTCCACAGCAGAGCTGGCCCCTCTCCTCTGCTCCCTGACAGGAGCTCAGCAGAGACTGCAGGCATCTGCCTGGCTTCCCCCTGCTCCCTGCCTCTCCTCCCCACTCCCTGCTAAGATTCATAGATTCATAGATTCATAGATGTTAGGGTCGGAAGGGACCTCAATAGATCAAGTCTGACCCCCTGCATAAGCAGGAAAGAGTGCTGGGTCTAGATGACCCCAGCTAGATACTCGTCTAACCTCCTCTTGAAGACCCCCAGGGTAGGGGAGAGCACCACCTCCCTTGGGAGCCCGTTCCAGACCTTGGCCACTCGAACTGTGAAGAAGTTCTTCCTAATGTCCAGTCTAAATCTGCTCTCTGCTAGCTTGTGGCCATTGTTTCTTGTAACCCCTGGGGGCCCCTTGGTGAATAAATCCTCACCAATTCCCTTCTGTGCCCCAGTGATGAACTTATAGGCAGCCACAAGGTCACCTCTCAACCTTCTCTTGCGGAGGCTGAAAAGGTCCAGTTTCTCTAGTCTCTCCTCATAGGGCTTGGCCTGCAGGCCCTTGACCATACGAGTTGCCCTTCGCTGTACCCTCTCCAGGTTATCCGCATCCTTCTTGAAGTGTGGCACCCAGAATTGCACGCAGTATTCCAACTGCGGTCTGACCAACGCCCTATAGAGGGGAAGTATCACCTCCTTGGATCTATTTGTCATGCATCTGCTGATGCACGATAAAGTGCCATTGGCTTTTCTGATGGCTTCGTCACACTGCCGGCTCATGTTCAACTTGGAGTCCACTAGGACTCCAAGATCCCTTTCCACCTCTGTGCCACCCAGCAGGTCATTCCCTAGGCTGTAGGTGTGCTGGACATTTTTCCTCCCTAGGTGCAGCACTTTGCATTTCTCCTTGTTGAACTGCATCCTGTTGTTTTCTGCCCACTTGTCCAGCCTATCCAGGTCTGCCTGCAGCTGTTCCCTGCCCTCCGGCGTGTCCACTTCTCCCCATAGCTTTGTGTCATCTGCAAACTTGGACAGAGTACATTTCACTCCCACGTCCAAGTCGCTGATGAAGACATTAAAGAGTATCGGTCCAAGGACCAAACCCTGCGGGACCCCACTGCCCACACCCTTCCAGGTCGAGACCGACCCATCTACCACGACTCTTTGGGTGCGACCCTCTAGCCAATTCGCCACCCACCGGGCTGTGCAGTCATCCACATCACAGCCTCTTAACTTGTTCACCAGTATGGGGTGGGATACCGTATCGAAGGCCTTCCTGAAGTCCAAGAATACGACATCCACCCCTCCTCCTGTGTCCAGGCGTTTCGTAACCTGGTCATAGAAAGAGACTAGGTTGGTCAGGCACGATCTGCCCGCCACAAACCCATGCTGGTTTCCCCTCAGCATAATTTGTCCTGCCGGGCTCTCACAAATGTGAGCCTTGATAATTTTTTCAAAGACTTTACCAAGGATGGAGGTGAGACTGACCGGCCTATAGTTGCCCGGGTCCTCCTTCCTCCCCTTTTTGAAAATGGGGACCACGTTAGCCCTTTTCCAGTCCTCCGGGACTTGGCCTGTGTGCCACGAGCATTCGAATATTCCCGCCAGTGGCTCTGCAATGACGTCGGCCAGTGCCTTCAGCACCCTCGGATGGAGCCCATCCGGGCCTGCCGATTTAAAGGCATCCAGTTCTTCCAAGTGACTCTGCACCACCTCAGGATCTACGCATGGAAGTCTGGCGCCTTGCTGCTGCCTCTCTACAACCCCAGTGAGAGACTTGTCGTGCCCCTCGCTTAGGAACACTGAGGCAAAGAACTCGTTGAGGAGTTCAGCCTTGTCCCCCCTGTCTGTCACCAATTGCTTCTGCCCATTTAGCAGGGGTCCTATTCCTCCCTGGGCCTTCCTTTTACTCCCTATATATCTAAAAAACAATTTCTTGTTGTCCTTTACTTGGGTTGCCATCCTCAGCTCCATGGTAGCTTTGGCCCGCCTAACTGCCTCCCTACAAGCACGAGCAGAGGAGGTATATTCATCTTTAGTGATCTCACCCTGTTTCCACTTTTTATGTGCTCCCCTTTTGGCCCTTAGGCTGCCCTGGATTTCTCTGGTCAGCCATGGAAGAAGAGTTTCCCTCGTGCCCTCTGCCTTACACAGACACCTCTCAGCTTTACCTAGTGGACCAAATGCTGGCTGGGGTCTGTGCCGTGGCAGATGAAACAAAGGAAGAATCAACAGGTAGCTGGTAATGTCCCTCTGTTGTTTTTTTAATGAGATGATAAACACTGAGTTAGGGGTGATAAACACTATGTTATCAATTCCCTGCTGGGCTTGTCAGAAGGAAGTGAGGGACACCCCTTTCTAAACAGAATGTCCTGCTGGGGCTTGCTCCCCCCCCCCCCCCCCCCCCCAGCTCAGCACTTTAGAAGGGAAGCTAGGGCTGCTGTAGCACCCCCCATTCCCTCCCCCCCAGCTTCTATCCTGAGCCACTGAAGACATGTGCCTGCATTTCTGGGATGCCCATGCAGTTGCAAACTGATTCAGGCTAGCCAGGCTAGACTAAGCTTCAAAGACTGAATCAATTCAGGCTCAGGCTTTTTGAATGTCTCTCCCTAGCCCATCTGAAATAATTTCCCAACCCTGATATACTGTTTTCAACTGTGCAGGAGAAATCAGATGGAGCCTCTGCTATGATTATAGTCTAAAGAGTGAAGCTCAAGCAACAGCAGAATTTTGCTTGGGATTAAGTTACAGGTTAATAAACTGGAGTTAGCTAAGTAACACAAACTATAGAGCCTCAGCATGTAACAGTGGCCTCTCAGCATTCTCAATAAAGATCTCTTGAGTACCCACAACCAGCTTGGTACTTTTTTTTTTTTAATTACCAGAACACTAATGGCCTAGGTTTGCTGCTTTTGATACTGAAAAATAAAGTTCACTGCTTATACAGTGCCTGTAAATAAGTTACAAACATCCCTCTCACACACAATTCGGTAACATGTGGTGCATGTAGCTATGGAAGTGAGGTGCCTTTTGTTTTCTTTGTCAGCACAAAGTGCACATTTGGATTCTTAAAACTTTTAAAGCTATTTGTTCCCTGAGTTGCTGTGACCTATAATAAGAGGAAGCTTTTGCAATGTGCTCTGTAACACACTTTGTTTGTTGTTACTTAAATGAAAATATTTCTTCCTCCTCTTGCATATTTCTATTGCTACTTGTTCCGCATACATATAGAGCTAGATTAAAAAAGGGGTACCTCTTTTGGCACAAGGTTCTTAAAGTTCCTTGCCACCGAAGTTGCTACTGGGAAAGTCCCTAAGGCACTCAAATGTTTGCTATTAGGCATATGCATAATTGCCTAAATCTAAACAATACTTATTTCAGTGGGCACCTAGCTCAAGCCTAAACCCGAAAGAAATTCAGAAAAGGGGCATTCATTCCACTTATCACATGTATAAGGCCTGATGTGGTAGATGTGTTCAGACTTTGTCTAACTCCAGACACCCAAACAAAAAGGTTGGTTTCCCTCTCTTCCTTTTGCCTTGGTACCCAGTGGTTAGAATATTTGTTTGGGATTTGGATGCCTGAAGATATTGAAACCCACCTCTCCCACATACCAGATGAGTGGTCCATTCATGAAGTTATAAAGTATTCTGGGACAGGAGACCCTGTTTTTAAAGCTACTGTACATTGCATGGAAGAATTAATTGCCCCAGGAAGAGCAAGACAACCACTGCTCTGGTAGATACAATATTCACCTGTGTGAGGAGAAGTCCAGTTCAAATCCCTAATCCAAGTGCCTCTTGATACACTAACTACAATTCAAATCCTGGGGAATTGTGTGACTCAAGTTACTAGGAGCAGACCCAAAGTCCATGTTTTAATATAACAATTATCTTGTTAAAACGATCAGTTGGAAGGTGGAAGACCTAGGTGCCATTTTCCCCTCTTATAAATATTCTGGTATTTTATGCAAAATGAAAGAGCTCCAGCAGGAAAGACTTAATCTCACCATGCCCTAGAGACAGGTGGTTAAGGCACTGTCCTGGGAAATAGAGTTTAAATATGGCAGAAGAGGGGTTTGAGTGAGTCCCCTAATCCTGATGCTACTGGGTAAAAACTACAAAGGGCATTCAACCACTGAGAAGAGTGGTTAATTTAGTCCCTTTATTTCTATAGTGTTGGTTTTGTTAACAATACCCAAACTGGAAATAAAACACTGGTTGGCAGTGAAACAAAAAGTTTTGTGAATTTGAAATACAAATGTTTAGGATATTTTTTTCCAATTTGGGGGGAATTTTTTTTTCTTTTCAGATCAGTCCAGACTTAGGTGTTCTTTGGTTTTTGTTTTGGTTGTTGATTTTTCAGTTAAACCACTGAACCAAAGAATCAATTATTAGTACAGCCCTAATCTGCAGAGAGAGATTTTTAGGGATTGCATTTTGCTGAACATGTGCTTTATATAAACAAAGTACAAATCCATGCCCTTATTGTACCTGTTCAAGTAGCTACTTTTCAAATTGAAATCTCTCAGCCATTTTAAATTACTTATTTTATTTTATTTTATTTTAATAAAGAGGCTAAAGGCAATCCAAGGGCAATATTGACTGATCACTCACCCAAATTTCAGTCTTCAAATAAAAGCTGTTTTTGAGTTACTGCATATAAATTAAAAAAGCATCCCAAACCATTTTACGTACATTAAAAAAACAAAAAAATCACCATTTAAAAAGGAAAGAAAAAGTTATTAATAAAATAAAATGCTTTCTCCCAACTGGAAACCATGTTTCAGTCTAGAGCAATTTGTTAAAGCTGAGTTATGAACTCTTGGGAAAAAAACAAAACAGTGGTTTCCAGTGGAAATCCTGAGAAACCTTTAACAAAAGCAGAAACACTATAGAGGTAAGAGTTCCTGCTGCTACTATGTATAATGGCTCCCACAATACTTCAGCTGAGAGAGATATAAAAAGATATTTTATGTTTGTTCTTTGATCAGTAAAGTTAGGATGCTATCTGCTTTGGTCCAATCTTTCTCTAATAAAAAATAAAGCAAATTATTTTGCATGCAACTGGTTGTGAATGATTCAGATGAGTTATCTACTGTCTGCTGGTGTTTAAACTGGTAAACAAGCCATTCCAGAGCACAAAGGTTATCCTCAATTCACTTGGTAGGCTTGTACTTCACTGTGAGCATGAATGCACCCATTAGGGTCATGCTTAAGAGCTTTAAAAAAGTCATGAATTGTGCCTCCGAGCCAGTGGTAATTTTAAACTTCTCCAAGAATGGGAGCCAATGGAGCTGCTTAAACACAAGATATTGTTCATATTGAGATCAATGCATCATGGCCTCATTTTGAGTGTGATTGGATTTTTGGCATTTCTTAGGTGAGTCCTGGGTGTTTTGTGACATCAAGACAAAAGTACCATGACAGGTACTGTAATCAAGTGGGGCCTTGTCCTCTGCTTCCTTGTACCTTGGGGCATTTTTACACATGCTCCATGGGTGGGAAGGGTGCTTTAATTAAAGCGGCTCCAAGAGCATTCCTAGAACACCTCGTGTATCAGCCTCCCCATGCTTCAAAATGGTGGCAGGGGAGACAAGGAGACTGGCTGGAGCACAGGACGTACCATGCTCCAGTAGACTTGATTAATCAAATCTGTTTCAATGCACTGTAATTACAGTGTGTCAGAGCAGCCTCCATGCTTGTGTAGAAATACCCTTGTTGTCTAATCTTTGCAGACTGGGTGCAAAATGCTATCACTGATATGGAAGGATGTTACTTGGTTAGCATTTACTAGTATAAATGACTAAACAAGGAGCAAAGCAATGGAAAATCAGACTCTGAAAGCCAAAAAATTCAGGTCCTTGTTCCCAGCTGGTGCATATTAATGTGGCCTCATTTCAATGGCATAAATTGAAGTGACCTCATTGAAACCAGTGGAGTTACTTATGTCAATTTATACCAACTACATGTGTGCTAGACATTACTCCCACACCTCTCATTAATTGTTCCTTGCCTTGAGCAAGTCCTTTCTTTTCTCAGGGCTCGATTCTCAGTTACACTAAGGTTACTTTATATCTCCTGGCAGAAAAAGGGAGTCTTAAAACAGGAGCAAATTATATTTACACCCATCTTAATGCCTATTTATACTGCTAGAATTGGAGAAAGTTGAACGAGCATAAATAAAAATGAGGCCGTTGGTTCTCTTTGGCCATGTCTACGTGAGACGCTGACTGCACAGAAGCCTGTGAATATTGCACAGTAGCGTAGCATGGCAGGAAATATGATGCAACATTACTGCTCAGTAGTCATGAGCTACTGCACAGTCAGTGTCACAAAAAAGCCATTCCTCGACACAACTGTATGGTAGCTCTGCTTACTGCACAATCATTTAGTACTTGCTTATACAAGTACTAAATGACTGCGCTATATCGACTGCACAGTCAGCATCTTGTGTAGATGCAGCCTTTGTCTGTAAAAAGGACAGTATTTACTTCTCTGAGCATGTCTACCCTGCTCATTGCAGTGTGACACCCAAGCTAGCTCAGGTACTGAAGCACTGTATCTGAAGTAAAATAAATGAGCCTACTCACAGTTCTGCGCACCCACAGGCAAACTGCTTTCAGTACACCAGCCAGCTTTTTCAGCACTATGTCATATATTTCCACACTACTGTGTGGCCTGCTCTGCAGCCAGACCTTGACTCTCAGGAGCTTGTGATGAATGGCTGATATTTCCAGACTGCTTTGAAAATGCTGAATAACATATAATGGATGTGAAAGTGCATGATATCAGAAAGGACAGCAAAGCAAAATGCTTCCTTTACACTTCTTGAGAAGGTATCAGCACGTAAGGGGAGAAGCTCTATGTTCATGGAGTCTCAAAACAGCATGTCTGGTCCCCAGAGTTATACCAAAGAAGATAACTTGCTTTTTAAGGAGCAGTATAGACTAGTATGCTGCTGGGCAGAAAAGAACCACCAAATAACAGGGATTAAAAAGAAATATACCAGTTGGAAAGGTAGTCCATAATTTTCCAGAATCAGTTCCCTGGAGCATCAAGTACTAGCTGCCGTCAGAAACAAGATACTGGCATGATAGGCATCTGTTGCTCCTAGAAAAGGAAGAAAAATGTCTCTCTTATTTTTAGTCAGGTATCCACGTTGTAGCCCTATTGGTCTAGATGGAAAGGCAATCAGGACTCATAGTACAGATGATATCTTTTATTAGACCAACAAGATTTTTGCAAAAAATGGTTGGTCTAATAAAAGATATCATCTCTACTGTGAGTCCTGATTGCCTTTTCCTCTAGACCAATATGGCTACAACCTGGATACCTGACATATGGAAGATATTGAATTTTAGCTGATTTTTAAAATATGAAATCTTCACATTTTCTCAAGCAGGAAGTAACTGTGATCACCTGAAACCTGAGATCCTGCTCCTGCTTTTGTTTCAAGGTAATTTGCATCATCACAGATCCTCACAGGAGGTGAGGGGCTTCATACCAGCTATGAACTGACTGCCCAGAGGAGTTTTCCATCTATTGACTCCTCTGTGAAATCCTGTGAAATATGAACTTTCATTTCTACCCAGGAGAACTTTTACAGTCTTTTCTCCAATGCCTGATGAGGGTGTTTGTGACCGAAAGCTTGCAATTACAGAATTATTTTTGCAAAAATCTTGTTGGTCTAATAAAAGATACCATCTCTACTATGAGTCCTGATTCTCTTATTTTTATAAACAAGAGCACAAGCATTTAATTCAAAACAGATACCATGTTCTTCAATAGTCCAGTTAGATCAATCTGGAAAAGATTCAGAATTGTTTAGGTCTTTTGTGTCTTTCAGTCTTTTCAAAATGTCCTAAAGAATGGTTTACTCTGGGAGATGCTTTTTGTTAGTATGATGGTTTCCTTCAGTCATGGAAAAAAAAAAGAATTTATCTACCTCAACAAAATATTGTAGCTAATAGCATTTCTGCCATGATTCTAAGCTGATCAGCTGCAGAGATCAGGAAGAATTTCTTTTTCATTCCTACCCCAGCTCTCCATCATTCTTTATTGCACAACTAACCAAGCTGGAGCCTCTCAAACTTTTTTTATAGCTTCATTTAAACCATAGTTTAATTGAGAAATTATTTTATAAATATGTTTTCATCAATTCACAGTTAAACAGACCAGGTCTCTTCCCATTTGTGAATACGTTACAGCCCTCAGAGCTGTAATGATTGTTCATACAGAAGAGTAACACAAGAGAAGCATTGGTGATAGTCAGCTGTTTTTTCATGAAGCTTAGAAAATATAAACAGCAGCAAAACAATGAGACCAGGCAGTTATTTGCAGATCAACACCAAGTGCTTGGTTTACCACAAATCTTCCACAACTCGTATGGAGAACAACTGGCCTAACATAATTTACATTAAGGAGTCCTTTTGGATTCCTCTGAAGCATCACGTCACTGCCAGTGCAAGAGGTCAAACCTGAACAGATTTGGTAACATTAGATCTTATGAGTTCTCTCCTGCTTTAAATAATATCAATACAAGTGCCACCAAAAAAAATGTGTCCTTTCAAATTGGTCATGAGAGTAGAATGTTCTTAGAAAAGCGCTAAAATATCCTTAAGAACATGGTGTTTCCCCTCTCCTTTCCAAGCCACAACTCCAAACTATAGTATCCCACAGAGAGGAGTGCTAACCATTATAAGAATGCAACCACAGTGATACGGAAAAGGAAAGGAAATTATTCTAGTGGAATGACATAAGTAGAATAGTTGTCAGGCTGTACTGAGCCATTGTTCAGGGAAACACACTCTTTATTTATAAATTATAAGTAAAGATCTGCTAACTGCCCACTGAGGACACTTACTTGTATGTGCACTTCAGTCCAAGAACAATAAATACAGATCAAATGTTCACTATCCATAAAAAATAAGTATGATCAGATCCAAAGCGCAGGGTTTTTTTCTGAGGGTTTACCTTGGGTTACATTGTTCTATTGTATTTTGATGCATCCTTATTAAAAGGAAGAGTTGAAAACAAATGTAATGCCAGTTGCATGTAATGCCAGCTGCTGGTGCAATCGGAGACATTATATCTCAGGTAACAAGCAGTGCCTTAAGTTAGTACTATTACTGCACTTTCTCTAATGATTATTTTACATACATTTTACACACTTATTTTACAAACATTTTATGCTGTTTTCAGTCACTCTTGTAAAAGATCTAAATCAATTAAAATAAAAATCTAAGTAAGGAACTACAGGTTGGAATTTCAAAAGCGCTGAATGACACAGACATCAGTAGAAATTATAGGTACTCTTTGCCTCTGAAAATTAGGCATTTATTTATATTTGGTTGCATATTAATGAAATACATTGTATACAAAGCGTCTCCAAATCCTCCTCCTATGTCCAATGTCATTCATAGTGAATTAAATATTTTTCCTTATGTAAATCTTTCTTATCTTATCCTTTGGGGCCCTGAATACTTACTGAACTGGTGAGAGGCAATAGTCTTTCGGAGTGCTTTCTTCTTTTCTTTGCTCTTGCATTAGAAAGAGGCCAGGTACAGATATTCAGTTTCTCCTGGGAGAGTTGCTTCTCCTGTATAGAGGTGTTCAGAATTTTCCTCCCAGACCAAAAATTGCCAGTCCATGAGAAAAATGACCAGGGATCAACCAGGGTTAAATTACTCCTGGGAAATTTTATCTTGGGACACCAAATGTCTGTGCAACTTAACCTTCTGAGAGAAGCCATAGCACAGTCCTCTAGCTTCCCGAAGTGCTTTGCTCCTGTCCCACCCTTTCACCCGAGACAGTCTCACTTGGGCTGGACTGTATAGGTGTGTTTCTGCCAGCACACACAAACAATTTGTGGTACCTCAAAGCCACGTGTACATGTGCTCTGCACTGCTAATGTGCAGTGAGGTGGGTTTTTTGACACTGGGATGAATTTGGCCCAGTAAATCTGAATTAGACAACACTATTTTGTTCTAAATAGGTCTACGTTTGGTTGGAAATCTCTGATGTATCTTTTGGAGAACTACATTAATGCTGATTTAAGTACTCCATGTACTTATCTTTTGACTACAAGGATTATGAAGAATAATGAATGCATTTAGACTTAAAAATAAATTAGTATAATCAGCCAGATTGTTACCTGCTATAAATTGGCTTAAATACATTAACTTAAAGGGAACTTAGTCAGTTTACCCTAGGCTGAGGTTCTGGCCCAGTATCTATTCATGAAACACTGAATTTGTGCAGTAGAACACAAAATGGTACAGTCAAGAAACTGCCCCTTCAGATCATCAAACTTATGACAGCTACCTGGGAGACCAACTGTCTCTTTTCCTCCATCCATGTAAAACTTTGCTTCAGCATCTGTCAAGAGGCAGTGCATTCAGAAAAATGCTCTGTAAGAGGGTGTAATAAAGCATCACAAACTAAAAAAGAAAAACAAAAGCAGATGTTTATTGCAAAATCTTACAGCAGTGAAAAAAATAAGGGAACATTGTGTACTTCTGTTTTTCAAAGAGCTATACAAATCAGTTATATAGAGTGGTCAATTGAAATATCCTGAGTCACTTGAATGGAGACTCATATTTAAGTTATTTTTACCGAGCTACAATATTTCCCTTTTTCTTGGGGAAAGATTCTGATGTTTATTCCTATTGATTAATATCTTTCTTCACAACCAGTCCCATTGACTTCATTGGGACTACTTGAAAAGTAAAGTCATACTGAGCACATCAGTGTATCTGAGCATGTTTTATTGCACCCATACTGGAATCTATATGGAAAAAAGCAAAGCTAAACCCCACAATTCAACACAGATCTGAATTTTGGGATCCAGTTCTACCTTAATAGTGAGCAAAATCCTGGATCTGGACACTGCCAAACTTGGGAGTATATGAAATCTGGGGTCAAACTAGAAGTTCAGCTCAGATTGTTAATGTTAATTAGATGTTTGAATGCTTTTAAGAACCTAGGCAGACAAGGTTCTTTGGGTAAATCAGATATCTTTTATTAGACCAACTCAAATAGTTGGAAAAATTCTTCTTAGCAAGCTTTTGGGCACAAACACCTTTCTCAGGCTGAGGAAGCATCTGCAGATGGTCTAACAACTTAGGCAGCTGTCTCTTGAATCAGGACCCTTTCATACAAAAGCTTAATGAAGAATAATAGTTCCTACTGAAATAAGAAAAGCTACATAATAAAAGGAAGGGTGTGGAAAACTGGGTGCTCTGTCATCTAGGGATCACTGGGAGTTCTCTTTGAGCATGAAGCATGAGATTGGTCCCTTCAACTGGAAAATCCTTTGTTTGTCCATGCTATATGACTATTGTGGGTGAGGGAGTACAGGTGTGTTGCAGAGTCAACCATTTGTTTTTGGCAAAGAAGACTATTTGTGATTAGGGAACTCATGGAATTTATTTGTTCATGCCTTTTTTTCCTTAAGTGAAAAGAGAGCCATTAATGTGCCAAAATCTTATCTTAAATTTCACATATATAGATGCATATATTACAAATAGCACTATACATTTTCTGCTATAGAAAATTACTATCTGATTTTGGAATATGCAGAACAAGTAGAACTATAAATGTAACCCAATGTAAACAAATAGGGTTTCCAAAATGTACCACATAAGATAGATAGTACCATACAGCAATCTATTTCCATGTTTAATACACGATCAGCATTGCCTAAACTCAGTCACTGAATTGCCATCTGTATCAATCCTGTTCCTAGATGTCATGCCCCTGTTAATGAAATCTGGAAGTGAGATTGTAAATGGACTCGGTAAATGGTAGATGTCAGCCATTGCATGATGGGCAATCATCAATCATCCATTGTCAGTTATTTCTGTCTCAGTGAGTAAGCCTTTATTTAAAGCATAAAGTAAGAATGTTGCCAGACCACAGGAACAAGCCCTGAGCTGTTTGCAGGTGCTGCTATTCACAGCTGCCAATTAAATCCCTGACATTTCCATAATGGCCAAGAGGCAAAGCATATGCACTTGATATAAACATTTTTTTTGTAAAAATTATCTTGGTTTATCAATACTACACTTTTCTTCCACGACTATGTACAACATCCTACTTAGCCTATTGTTTGTTTGTTGTAGAAAGAGAAAAATATGAGCTGGAAAGAAGCCAGTGCATTTATTTCCCCAGGATATACAGTAGATTCCAGTAGTGCATTTTAGCTCCTAATTGGGAAGAGAAGGCATGCTAGTAAGAAATACCAACTTCAGAGACAGTTGTATGGATCCTCTGCTTTGAGCCAAGCACACACTTACCACCACCACCTAAAATTGGAAATTGGCCCAAAGAAAAAACCCAGGCCAAATACGTCAAGCTAGACCCTGGGGTCACCAGACTGGATCAACAGTCAGCTTTCCACACTATGGTGATATCTGGAAATATCCTACCGTCAGGGATCAATTGCATTACTACCTCAAACAAAGATAGTCTTTTCTTTCTGGAAAGTCCTCTTTATCCACCCCAGCTGAGGGGAAAAAAAATCCCAGCACCTTTTAAAACATGCATTCTTTTCCTTTGACTGGGAATGAAAACATCTTGTCAGTTTAGCTTCTTAAAGACATTCATCAGTACCTGCAGCAAATATATCTTATAAATCTAATTTATATATGTACTTCATAAAAATTGCCAGCAACTAGCTAACTTTTTTGTGCAGAAAAATATTTTTATGGAAAAAATGATATATTTTTACAGAAAAATAAACTGCCTACTATTGCTAGCTGACACTTACAGTTTGGAAGGCATAAAACTTTTCTGAGGTGTCTTTATTTTTTCCTTTCAGCTGTTTATAGTTCTTCAGGGGTACGTTGATCTATAAGTAAATACAGAAAAAGAAAGAGCTGCATTCACATTTCCAAAAAGATTTCAGCACATGCTGATTGCTTAACTCCATTTTGCTACAACATCTAGGCAAGGTGAAAACAAAATAAGAAATGGGACAGGACCCAAACATTTTAAAACCATCCTCTTCACTCCTCATAGTACCAACAAGGTCACATCGTTCAAACTAAGTGACTTTTGGTTTATTTTTACATATCATACTTTTCATCCATATTGGACTAAATCTTTCTTTGACACCAGTGTAATTCTGTTTCCCTTATACACCTTAGGCTGGTCTTCAATGTTTCAACGTACAGCTATATCAGGTAGGGATGTGAAGGTTTTGTTGTTGTTGTTGTTGTTGCTGCCTACATAGCAGTGCAAGCCCAAGCTACATACCGGTGCAAGCCCAAGTGTAGGTGCAGTTATGCTAGTTTAATTAATGCCAGAAGAGTACATTTTATTTTTCCAAACTCAAAGAAACAACACTGACATAAGCACTTTTATAACAATTCTAGATTGCAAGATAGCTACCTTAATGCACTAGCATAATTAAAACAAAGATTAGACTCCATTGTTAATTTTTTCTTTCCTTGTGCTAATGTTCTTTGATACCCCATATTTTGACAAATTTGAGGGACATCTGTTGGGAACACACCCCAAGTCTCCCCCTGGTCTCAACTGATGACTCTAAGAGGTAATTCTGATTCTTAATTGCAATACTTTCCTCTTTTTGCTTAGCCCCCCAGAGCAAAAACAAAATAAGATGTTGGCATGCTTGAGATCTAAAATGTGATTCTTCAAACACAAAAAAAAAAAATTATAATCTCGGTAATAACTCCCTACATTAGGTGTGTTGGATTGTGAAGTGTCAAACTGATTGAGCTGCCATAATAAGTCTTTGTAACTTGCCTCTTTCTTCTTTACATTAAAAAAAAACCCAGAACAAAACATTACATCTTGTAAAAGGATGGATTAAAAAAATAGGATGTTATGGTGCTCTATGTTACATCCATGTAACTGTGGAGTAACTTCCCTGAAGGTAGGATGCCTTCAGGAAAGGTTCTGATCAGACACAGAAGCTCAGATAACTCCAATGGAGTCTCTGGAATTAATCACATCTGAATCTGACCTTCTGTGTTCAGCTAAAAGGCATCAGTGGGTGCATCTACATGAGATACTTTCCTGCTCAGTAGAGCAAATTACTGCACAGCAAGCATCACGTTCTACACATGCAGATGCTTACTGTGCAGTAATTTGGTCCACTCACAAGTTAATTTGCTAACTGTAAATACAAGTAGCAAATTAACTCCCAAATAGTTACTGTGCCATAAGACACATGTAGATGCTGGGTGTGTTTACAAATGTGTTTACTCCAGCCTAGATTTACTGAGCAGTAAGATACTGCGAAATAAGGGGTTTTGGGTAGGTGTCTATACATGCGACGATTAGGGAGAAGATTCGGTCCCAGTTCCCTGCAGCCCTGCAACGCCTCCCTGTGGCCACTAGGGGGAGCTCCAGGCTCTGGCTGCAGCTGCCAGCAGCCCTCTTTAAAAGCCACCCCCGCTCACTGCTCCCTGGCCAGCTTCTTCCTTGAAGCAGCATGGCAAGCACAAGGACAGCACACGGCAGCTTTTCCTGTGGCCACTCTGCCTCCCCGTGCTATGATTGCCCCAGTCCCTGGCCCTAGCAGCAATGACCAGTGTCTCAGGTTCCTGCTGGCTGCTGTGATCGCCCTGCTGGCCCGCCACACTGAGAGTCACCTGGTCCATGGTCGTCTTGCTCCTGGTTCCACCATGACTAGCAACCACCTACCCACCCACAGCATGCTGCCCCAGGACCACCACTGCTGCTGCTGTGCAGCTGATGCCACCAGGGATGCCAACAAGGGGCTCCATGATGCCACCACTGGGGCTTCCATTGCCCTTCTGGGCCTCCAGCCCTGCAGCCTCTGGGCCTGCCACACCAGCCAGCACTGGTGGCTGCACATCATCCGGCACACTTGGGATGACGAGCAGTGACTGGATGGCTTCCTCATGACTCAGGCCAGCTTCTGGGACCTGGGCACACCTGCACTCCTGGTTTGGGACCCTGAGCTTTGATGGTGCGGGGGACAAGCCCGGGTTGCCCTGTAACCTCCGCTGCTGCCTGAAAGCGTACCTGTGACAGTGCTTTTCCCCCAGTGTCAAGGAGAACACCACCACCAGCATCAGTGTCTTCCTCAGGGTGTGAGAGGCCCGTGCCCACCTAGCTGTTGGGCCACAGGCTTTTCAATAAAGTTTTCACTGTGTCCTGCTACTCTACGTGTTGTGTGGGGGGCAGGGCCCAGGGCCAAGGGAATGAGGGTGGGTCAGGCAGGAAGGGGGGTGGGGGCAGGGGCCAGGGCCAGGGCCGAGGGCAGGGGTGAGGGCTGCGGTGGGGAGGGTCCTCCCCACAGTGCGGGGCTTACCAAATGTCTGGAGCTGGCATGGCTGATGGCTTGACATGGTCCTCCCTATAAGCAATGGCATGCAGCTACATCCAGTGTCCTCAGAACACAGGGTGTGTCTTGCAAGTGTTTGGCCGAGGCCCCCCACAGGGCAGAGCTGGTGCTGCTGGCAGCCAGACACTTGGCTGCTCATTTCTCACAGTGGGGCCTCGGGCTGTGCAGCTGGCAAGGCAGGTGCTGGCCAGGGCTCCCCAAGCTGCTGGTGGAGGCTGAAGCCATGGAGCTGGGTGGGATGGGATGCTGCATGACGAAGGTTCCTTCCTCTGATGACATATCACCAGAGGGACCACAGTGGGTGGGGAACTGGGCAGGCTGCCCATGCTAGTATAAACCATATGGTTGCATCCTGGGTCACCAAAATATTGTCAGCTGTCACATAAAGGTCATGGTCTTGCAGGCAGATCTGGAACAATGATTGTGATCAGTCACAGAAACCCACTGTGCCCACAAGGCCTTGACCTTTATGCAGCACTGCCATGTCACCCACTCATGCCCTCACTCCTGCATCCTGCCTGACAGGGCTATATAAATGTGGGCGTTGGAGCACCTTCTCTGCCCTGATCAAATTGGTGCAGCTCCTCCACATCACCCCAGAGTGCCATGAGGTCACCAGGCTCCAGTTTGGGCCCTGGGTGGAGGACACTGGCATGTGCATGTGTGTGGCCCTGGACCTGGATGGATGTTGCCAGCCCTGGGCAACTTCCAGCAGTGCCTACTACAGGGGCATGGCAAGGGACTAGCAGCTGCAGGGCAGAGGCTATGTCCCAAAACACCTTCAGGAGCAGGGCAGGCTGCTGGCAGCATGCTATAGGCAGGTGGTGCTGGCCCTGCTGCCAGAAGCTGCCTGAAGGCAGCCCTGGGGGCTGACAGTACTGGGCAGGGGCTGCAGCAGCCTGCAGCAGCCTTCACCAGGCTGCTGGAACTGATGGCACTGCC
The DNA here is from genome assembly GCF_030867095.1 of Alligator mississippiensis. NCBI lineage: Eukaryota > Metazoa > Chordata > Crocodylia > Alligatoridae > Alligator > Alligator mississippiensis. Next base: position 216,627,881 of record NC_081824.1, on the reverse strand, counting down.
TCAGCTACCATATGGCAGAGCAGTGACTAGCAGCATGGCTGGGGTGGTGGCAGGCAGGCACAGCAGGGCTGTGGCCTGCCCAGGGGGACACACAGGGCATACACTGCCATCAGGCTCCCTGGTGTGTGCACCTCAGGGCACAAAATGTCCATAGGCTTTTATAGCTTGCAGACAGGGTCTGCCATAGAGGCAGTCCAGTCCTAGAGCAGGAAAGGCTCCTGAGCTGCAGCCCTGGGGCTGGCCTCAGGCTGGCCCCCTAATGGTTGGACAGACCTGGGAGCAAACTTACTCCTGGATTGTGTCTACACATTTGTTACTGCACAGTAACTAATGACACTTAAATTTGTTACCTGCAAATGCAGGTAGCAAATTTAAGTGTGATTAAGGGTTTTTACTGTGCAGTAAGCATGTGCACATATAGGCACATGTGCTTACCATGCAGTAAACTAGGTAACTGCGCAGTAATGTTTATCACATGGGTGCACCCGTTGACTAGGAGAAAATTTGCTCCTAGTCAGCCCCACCACCAGGGGGCCACCTGCCCTCTAGCCCCAGGACCCCAAGGCTGGGAGCTTCTCCAGTCCCAGGACTGAGGTGGCTCTTTGCCTGCCCCAGACCCTGGCCTTTAAAAGCTTGTGGGAATGCTGGGGCCCTGGGTGACCTACAAGCAGCCACTGTGTGTCAGAGCAGAGGCCAGCCACAGCAACCTATCTACACCCCAGTTCTGGTCCCTGGCACTGTGTTGCTGCATACCTTCCAGGTCCATGCCATTGTGCTGCACTGGTTGCTGCAGGCACCTGCCAGGCCCGGAAGCATCCTGGGCCACCTGCAGCCCTGCCAGACCCCTGGCCAGCCACAGCAGCGTGTCTGGACCCTGGCACTGGTGTCCAGTACAGCATTGCCACACATTGGCTGTCCCGTGCTGTGCCCCTGTGCTAGGCACTGCATGCACTTGCTGAGGCTTGCCAGCACCGAGACTGCTGCATGGAGGGACAACAAGTTGTTGAGGTAGCCACACTGGCATTGTCCCCAATGGCACATACTGGTCCCAGGAAGAAACCATGGACCATGTGGCACTGTGGGTCAAGGCTGAGGTCTTCAGCCAGTTTGTGTGGAGTGGACACACCAATGCGCACATCTATGATGTCCTGTCAGGCCACATGCAGGAGTGCAGGCACAACTGGTTGGCACACCAGTGCCATGTACAGGTCAAGGCCTTGTGGGCACAGTGGGCCACTGTCACCAATCTCAACAACCAATCGGAGGCTGCCCACAAGTCCATGCCCTTTATGCAGCAGGTGGATGACATCCTCATGCCCCAGAACCCTGGCCAGAGCCATGCCATCATATACCTGAGCACAGGCTACCTGCCCGAGCCTCCACTGTGACCTAGCACCCATGGCAACACTTCATGGGGGGAGGGCCTCTCAGGCTGCCAGGACCCTTTCCCACCACACTTCTCACCTCTGGCCTCATCCAGCAGCTGCAGGAGCCTGGGCCAGCACCTGCCCTGCCAGCTCTGGGATTGCAGCCCCATCCAGGAAGCCAGTCTGGTCATGGTACTGCTGGCCCTCAGCAGCTCCAGCCCAGGTGCATCTGCATCCTGCAGTGCAGGGATGCAATGCTGCATCCCTCCACCCCAGGAGACCACTACGAGCTGCACATCCTTGCTGCCAGTGGGGACTGACTCATGCCTCTGGGCATGCCTGCCATGTGGTGGAGGTTTAAAATGTATTGGGGCCTTGGGCAAACAGAAAATTGGAGGCCCCCCACACCTCATTATAAACATGATACATTCATGATACATTCATGAATGTATCATGCCACTCCTCCCCTGCAGCTGGGCCTCAGGTCCCGGAAGCTGGACTCCAACAGGGTAAGGAGCCCCTTCCCCTCCTGGTGCTGCTGCTGCTAAAGGCAGGGCAAGCCTTTGTGTCTCCACTGCAGGGGAGAACCTGGCTAGACTGAGGGTGTGGTGGTACATGCCTGCCTCTCTTCCCTGCTCCCCCTCCTCCTTGCCATAGCCGGAGTGGAGCTGAGCAGGCTGAGGGTGGATGCAGGGTGCCCACTGTGGGCTTGGGGCTCTGTGCTCTGCTGCCTTTGCCTTGGGGGCCCCAAGCCAGCTGTGCAACTCCTGTCCATTTGGCAGCAGGAGGCACAACTGCTGCCCCCACTGCTGATGGGCAGGAAGGGGGTGCATGGGTGGTTCAAGGCTCTTGGTGAAAGACAGCAGGGCAGGGATCCCTGAGCCCACAGTGAGCAGCCTACATCCACCCTGCACACATTTCAGGGGGGTCACATGCCCCCCAGGCCTCCCCCATGGCCTCCCCCATCCCCTGGATGAGTGGCCCATGGCTCCATCCCACTTCCCACCGCAGCCCTGGGTCCCATGCACTGCCCTGGATGGGCAGCACACCCAGCCCCAGCCCCTGCCCCACTCCCTCCCTCACTGTGGGGGCCTTGATTTGTCCCCCCATGTGCCTTCCCCCCATATAATTACCTGCAGGGAGCTGCCCTTCATGCTGCCTGGCTATTTTCCTGGCCACGTGCATGCATTCAGCTGCACACATACACATAGCACCCCCTGCATCTCATCCCCGGAAGCCCCAAACAGGACCCCTTGCAAGCTAGAATGCTGCCTGCATGCAAGGGGAAACCCACCATTTCTCAAGGAAACTCAGGCATTCAGGAGGCCCCTGATTGGCGGGTGCTCCTAGGCCAGGGTCCACAGGCCAGTGTGTTAATCCACCTCTGCTGTCACACCCACCTGGTAAACCCCGCATTGAGGGCAAGGATGTCCCTGCCCCTGCCCCTGGCCCTGGCTCTGCCCCCACTCCCTGCTTGGCCCAGACACGCTCCCCTGGCCCCAGGTTCCCCCCACAACAGCACACAACAGATGGCAAAACTTTATTGAGCATCCTGTGCTCTCTTAGCTAGGTGGGCATGGGCCTCTTACATGCCAATGAATGCATAGATGCTGCAGCTGTGTTGTCTTCAGCTGTGGGGGGCATTGTGTAGAGCAGCCACAGGTAGTCCTCCAGGCAGCAGCAGAGGTTGCAGGCAGGGCGGGTTTGCCCTCTGCACTATTGGAGTTCAGGATCCTGCACCAGGTTCACAGATGCACCTGGGGCACCACAGCAATGACCAGCAGCAGGGCATAGTGGTCTGTGCAAACATCTCCTTATGATGCACCTGGGGCATTCTCAGCAAGGGCACACTTGGGGCACAGAGCTGGTGCAGGAGCAGGTGCTGGCTCTGGGGTGTCTCTCTGAAAAGGCCTCCTGGGTAGAGGAGGCACCACCAGCTCTAAATTCCACACAGCTGGGAGCCCTAAGTCCCCTGAGCCTAGGTGCCATGGTCTTCGTGGCAGCATAGGAGATAGGATGACTTGTAGGTGGAGAAGTCAGGGGTGTGACTTTGGAGATGTGGCAGCAGGTGTTGCCAGGAGCCAGGCCTGTCCTATCCTTGGAAGCAGGCAGTGGAGGCAGGCTGCTTGTGGCCAGCACCCAGTGGCCCACCTGCCCCTGTGGACTGAGTGGGGACAGAAGGCTCAGCTGTTGGCCACCTGTGCCAGGGCCTGCTCAACCAACTTACCATGGTCTCTGGGAACCCTTGCATTCACAACACCTGATCTGAGGCCAGGCAACATATAGCCCTCTGGTATTGAGCATGTTATCTCAGGCTGTTGTAGGGCTGAATGAGGCAGGGAAGGAGCAGGTAGGCAGGGTCCTCAATGAGGAGGGGTGGGACCACCACTGTGCCCAGCTGGAGGTCTGGCACTTCTGGTGTGAAGCCCCCATTTTCCACAAGGGCTGGCATGGCAGAGTTGCGGAAGATGTGGGCATTGTGGGTGCTGCCTGCCCAGCTGGTGCTCGCATTGGTGAAGGCACCATGGTGGTCAATGATGGCTTGGAGCATGAATGAGTGGAAGCCCTGCTGGCTATAGTAGGGGCAGTCAGCATGGGGTGGGCAGGTGATGGAAATGTGGGTCCTATCCAGGGCCCTGATGCACTGGGGGAAGCCCAGGGCAGAGAACCCCGCCACTGTCTCCAGGGGGTTGTGCACCTGGAGCATGGTGTGCCTCAGCATGTCCTGAAGGGCACTGAACACCTCCAGGACGGCCTCCCTGGTGGTCACCTTGCCCACACCGAAGACGTGGCTGACATATCGCAGGCTGGTGGGCATGGCCAGCTTGAATAGGGCAATGGTCAGCTGGGTGTCTGCAGGGAGAGGTGGCTGCATGGGGGTGGGCAGCCACTCCATGTGTGGGTGGAGCTGATTGAAGAGGTCTTGGAGGGTGACCTGGATCCTCCAGAATGCCTCCAGCCACTGTTCATTGCCCCAGGTGGTCTGGACAATGTACAGTCACCAGACGCCAGTCCTCGGCAGGTCCACAGGCAGCAAGGCTGGAGGCCGAGGAGTGTTTGGATGGCCCCAGTGGTGGCATCCAGGAGCGTGTCATTGGCATCCCTGCCAGGGTATGGGCAGCAGCAGCACAAGGGCAGGAGGCCTGGGATGGCACAGTGAGCCAAGTGAGGCAGCTGCACTGGGGAGGGAGTTGGGCACCAGGGCTGAGACTAACCTAGGCCAGGCGGCAGTTGCCACGGTGGGTCAGCACAGTGAGCAGAAGACTGGGGCACTGAATGTCACTCCCGGGGCCTGGGGGTGGACCAGCCATGGAGCAGTAGGCAGAGACTTTGGCATCATGGCCAGGAAGGCAGGTAGATAGGGAGCAGCATGCGGGGCTGCCTTTTAAAGATGGCTGCCAGCCACAGGCTGGTGCGGCTGGCACCTCCATCTCCCCCTAACTGCTGCAAGGGGCTGGTGCAGGGCCAGAGGGGGCAGGAGCAGACTGCTGCCAGGAGCAGAAAATCTGCTTGCACATCCCCACATGTATAGATGCCTGCCAGGGGTGGGTTTACTCTAGAATAATTTATTCTAGAGTAAACCCACCCTGCAGTATTAGCACGTGTAAATGGGAACCTTAAGTAACAACTATGGAAACTATCTTCTCAAAAGAGCTGAAGGGAGTTAAAATGCAAATGCTATCAAAATATGTGCTTTAGCAATAAAATTGAAGGGGAATTAGGTGCTCAGCTCCCTTTAGCTTCTTTGAAAGTCCACATTGGAATGTCAGATTTATGACAGCAGTGCTTCTAAATGTAAAGTCCTTTTTTCCCCCGATTCACTACTCAAAATCGTAAGTTTGGCCCATATCCAGTAAAGCCCTTAGGCATGTGCTTAAGTTTAAGAATGTGCGTAGTGTCCTGAATTCAATGGGATTATTTGTGTGCTTAAAGATAAGCATAGACAGAAGTGTTCTGCTGGATCAAGGCTTAACACCATTTATTTCAGTACAGTTAATCCAAACGTACTGTGGGAAAGGGAGAGCAGAATATGGGTGGGAATTTGGCATCGAAGAGAGGGGAAAAAAAAGGCCACAAGAATCCAGTGTTGCCTCCACCCATGTTGTTGAATGTGGTGAGTTGCACTGTTGTCTCTTACTTGTCTCCTCCCTGGAATGCCCAGCTATGATATAGTGTGCTGGCTCTAAAAGAAAAGTCATGATTTTCACACTGCCTAGTCTCATCAGCAACTTCATGTCTCTTGTGGTTGTCTTCATCCATGGCTAACCCATATTATTATTGGCACTCTTAGAATTGTGATGTTATGTTTCAAATGTTTTTAAAGCTGAAACACACAAGCTCTTTTATTTCACCTCTGCCTAGTAAGATTATTTCAGTTCCACACATGCAAAACCTTATATTATGCAAGAAATTAATCATATCAGAGTAAAGTAGCTACTGAAAAATTGCCAAACACCATAAACATTGGTTAAAATGTAGGCCAACGATGTGCACACAGAGTAATCGAAACTAGGGCTTTGCTAGACTGACATGCAACCTTTCATTCTGAATTATAAAGCTTTTCAAACATAAAATAGCATCTGAGAGGACTGCATTACCTAAACAGTTTCAATAAATATAGAAAAAAGTGTTAAAATATGCAGAAATCAAGCATGCTCTGTTGTAACTTGTACCATACAGCATCACAGAAATTTCCAGATATATACTGTCCCACAACCTTTACCCCTTCCAAATGTTTTCTAGATTATGAAAATATAGAAGGCCAAATCTTTAAGTGGTGCAAGTCACCAGCTGAACATTTGGCCAACATAGTGAACAAAAATGTAATTTTATATTTTATTTATTGGTCTAAACCAATAGCCGTGTAGGGAGCAGATGTTCCATGTCAATGGAGAAGGCTTATGAAATGCAATTCCAGGCCCAAAAGTTACTCTCTGTGGTCAGAAAAGGCATGAAACTTGTTTTACACAATGAACTTTAACTGCAATTTTGCTCTTTGTGTTCAGTCATTCCTTTCATTTGGGAGCTGAGAAACATTGCTTAAGCTACCAGCTGTCATATACCCTAAAAAAGAATAATTAGACATCTTGGACACCTGGAGGATGAAGACGACCTTCACTTGTCCTCCCAAGATCTGCCAAAATGGTTATTCCCATATTTTTAATAAGTGGTCATTTCAGTAAAGAAATGGCCATCTGTTATATATAGAGCTGTGTAGAAAAGGATAATTGAGGATGTTGCTGTTGTAAAGTTGTGTTCTATTCCAATTGGGAATGAAAACTGGAAACTTTAAAATGCTCTACAAAAGGAAAAGAGAGCTTTAGTCTTGGGGTAGTATGCTTACTGAGCTGCCTCAGCATTCCTAACTCTGAGGCAGTTCAACTAGCAAGACATCCCATTGAGGTGTCATCCTGTCTGCCTTAGCTTCTCCATTGCCCTCTGAAGTGTCTGGCAGGAACCCAACTGTAGACTGCTTGTTTTCTGGAGGAGCCATGTCCATGTTTTGATTCCAATGAATGGACAAATTCTGCCTAAAATGTTCTGTTGGCAGTTTCCTGAACTGCTGTAGTTACAGACCTCACTATCAATAGTGAGGTGTTTTACACTACAGCACTCGGTGGGAACAGAGTGCGTCAGTGGCCATGTTTACATGAGACGCTGACTGTCCAGTAGCTCTTTTCTACTACACAGTAGCTCTTTACTACTGTGCACTAGCATTGTGTGGCATGAACCGTGACATGACGCGATGCTACTCCACAGTAGTAATGAGCTACTGTGCAGTCAGCGTTGTGAGGAAGCTGTGCGGGGATGCTACTGCTCAGTAATGCTGGTTACTGTACAGTCATTTAATACTTGGGTATGCAAATACTGAATGACTGCAGAATAACAACTGCACAGTCAGCATTTCGTGTAGACATGGCCAGTGTCACGATCAAAGCATGGGCAGTCCTGCCTACTAGTAATGCAGAAGTCAGATGCTGGGAGATTGCTGGATCAGACCAGCATACCAGAGACCAAGACAAAGCCCAAGGCTCAGGCACAGGCAGAAATCAGAAGGCAAGCTGGGTCAACACCTGAAGTCTGCATTTGAGATGGAGCAAGTGTTGAGGCAGAGGTGACCACTAAAGTCCAGGACAGGATGGCAACAGTGCATCAAACAAGGAGTCAAGAGACAGAAACATAGGAGGCAGCAGAGTAGTCTGAATGCAGCAAGAACCTTGCTACTCAATCACCTTCCTACTTCCTGCACAGGCCTTAAAAAGGCTGAAGGGACCAATCACTAACTGGGAGTCCTGGCCTTATCTTCACTGGTGGCCTTCTCCTGAAGGTGGCTCCTTTCTTACTGTTCCACCTTCAGCTACACACAGTGGCCTGGTAGAGGGTTTTGCTAGTGTATGCCTCTGGGGCTGCCAGGTCCAGAGTTCGAGACCAGCTCCTGACAGTTGGAGACATAAAATGCAAGATCCTACCAGTGCAGTCTATGCAGCTATACTGATTTAGTCCAGCTGGACATCTATTTAGTGAAAAGTCAGATCCTATTCCTTACCTCCCCTTCCCTTCATCCCACGCCCCGGTGGTCCAACTTGGAACACAAAAGACTGGGGAACAGGCTTAGCTAATCAAAGCCTTCTGCTACAATGCAGAAGCTGCAGTAGACCATGCAGCTGCTGTATCCCAAGCTTGCATGAGGCAATAGCCAATGTGTATGTATAGCAATGGATACATTAGCCTGTCCTTCAGTCCTTACTGCACATGAATGCTGAGGAAGGAACCTAAATGCAGAGCTAGATTGCTCAGCAAGCCAACTCACTGATGCACAGAGAAAGTCATCAATAACCCTATCCCCCATCCAGAGAATTTGCAATTTAAGGGGGAGGGGACAAGGGAGGTGGAACAGTCCTCTGCAACTGCAGTAAAAGGGGGAAAAAATGTTTCCCAAGTCAGCAGCAAGTTAGAAACGGGATACAGCTAATAGTAGGAAAACAGAATAGGAGCTTAATGGAAATATGTCTGCCTGTTGATGACTATGTATAATGGGGACAGCTGGGTGGGAGCTAGATATTTCATTTCATGGAAGAGTCTTTTATATATTTTTTTTCCATAAAAAGCAAAAAAAAAACAACCACGTTTTGAAATTTCTAATTAAATTTAATTCAAAATAAAATGGATTTGGGGTCGTAAAATTACATTCTTTGCTCTTTTTTATTTGTTAATTTATTAGTTCAAAAACAATACATTTTATTTTGAAAAATGTTTCAGAGCAAAAATAAATCAAAACTTTCCATTCTGATAATTTTGAAACATGAGGTTCCAACATTACCAAAATGCTTCCCTCAAGCAAAACTTCATCACAATCAACTAATTCTTCAAAATGGTTCAATTATGATGGAAAAAGCAGGTTTTAATGAATAATTGTTTGGATGAAAAATCACCAGCCATGTCTAGTCATGAATGCAGCCCTGAGAATAGCTGTACTACAGTAGTAGCCATGCAGTACACTTTTTGGAGCTCTGTGTGCAAGGAAGTAGAAGAAAAAAGTTGACAAATTGGAGGGAAGTCACAGAAGAGCAATAAAATGCTTGAGGAATTAGAAGGATTTAGTTAAGAGGGAATATGAAAACAGCTAAATATGTAAAATTGGGTCAAGCAATGTAAAGAAGAATACGTTAGCTGCCAAATCATACTTGAAGGGTGAAAACACATCAAGTGACAGAAAGTAATAGCTTTGAGTTCTCCAAGGGAATATAGCTAGAAGTGGGGGATGAAACCAGACAAAGGAAAATTTAGGCTGACCAACAGGGCTAGAGAATTTCTTATCAGATCTGTTTAGGCTAGGGAATCACTCCCGAGTGAAGTGGTAGCCTTGACTGAGCCATTTAATACCAGAACTTGAAAATACTTTGTAGAGAAAAACCTTGCCTTGGCAGGGAATGAGAGAACTGAGGCTATTGGTGTCATCCAGCTGCCACTAAAATCACTGGGAGATTGCCATTGACTATATGATTTAATTGGTCTTTCTATCCCTAACATCAAGACAAGACACTACAACATAGACTAGACACTAAACAAGTTTCTTTTTGCTTGATATAATAAGTGTAGTTGACAATGGAACTGGCCCCTACTTCACTGATATAATTGAGAGCAGAAATCAAGACCTAAAATATGTACTTAAAAATGAATGTTATTAACCTTCTGCATTGTTAATTCCCTTAAAGCTTCAAGAAAAAAGTTCTCAAACTGCAATCATAAATAGTGTCACTGCTTGGCAAATGTTTGCTATTGCAACAGCAGGGGGATAGTTTTGCATATCCAGCTTGTTTTATTTATGTAACTAGCAATGAAGAGCTTTTAGTCATGGGTAATAAAAAGCAGCTAAATTTTAGATCTGACTTAAAAAAAAAGAAAGAATAATACAAGTGGGGTAACATTTTTGTGTACACCTGGGTGATTTTCTTTGCATGTTTGCAACCTACCTAACAGCAAACCTCACTTCATTCTACACTGGTCTAATTAATTTGACAGGACTGGAAACTTGCTCTTCCTGTTCACACTTATTATTCATCTCTTCAGAATGCCCTGTAGGGAGTATGAAAGCACAATAAAGCAGTATTTACCAAATCCCTCAATGCTAAATACACCTTTTAGGCTGACTCTGCACAATGCCACCAGTAAGTGGATCTGACTATAGGGTAACCAAAGAAAAGCAACATTTTCTAGAGCATTATATATTTTAACGGGGCTAGCAAGACCTGAGTAAAGAAACTATGTCTGCACCTTCCCAATTTTGCAGTAGTCTCTGGGGATTCCAATTTATTCCTGCTGTATCTGAAACCTTTGCTGTAGCCAAAGCAAATGACAGAATGATCATACTCAATAAGATATGATGCTAGTTCACAAAAGCTACTGCATAATTTCATACAGGCATATCTTTTAACCTTTCATCAACCAAATTAGAAACATCATAACACAACATAAGACACATCTGAAAAATCCACTGGAGACAGGAACTCCAAAACAAATACAGTAGAAATTAAAGTTTGGAGACTCGGAAGGTGTTTTGAGAAAATATTAAAATTTTACACTTTCCTTTTTTCCAAAATTCTTGTTGCAGGAAAGGGATCTTTTAAAATAAATGCCAAAGTGATTGAGGAATTAAGGCAAGGAACCTGCTTATTTGTGCACATTGCTGAAGTACCTCAGGCCTTTCACGTATTTAAATACCAGGAATTATGGGAGAGATTTTAAAAGGCACAATTAATAATAGGTACTCAGCTATCATTGACAGTGTTGTGTCTCTGTGAACTTCCTCCTATGTGGAAATTAAGGGTAAAAGTTTCAGAAGTACCTGTGTGATTTAGGAGCCTATCATCTATTTTAAAAAGAACATTGGAGCTAAATCTTTAGAAGTATTTAAGTGTGTGACATACTTTGAAATCAACAGGACTAAGGTGTCTATCTCTTTAAAATCTTGTCTTAAATTATCAAGAAGCTTTTGGACTGAAAGTCAGTGAGATTTTGAAGCATAAGTCTGTATTCAAGATGGGACTTAAAGCCAAATGTTCAAAGGTACAGAGGTGCCTAATGAATGATGAAACTAGACACCTAGTGGGATTTTCAATGGGCCTAAATAATGGGAGTTAGTCACTAAGGTAATAGGCACTTTTGAAAATCTGCTTCTTAAACACTTGAGTCACTTCAAGCTACCATTCAGCATGAATAAAGGATCAGAATCAAAGAATCAAACCCCAGAGTTTTTCTCATTTCTTTTAGTGTCAAGAAGGCCTTTCAGTAAAACTGACAAATCTGAACAGGATGATAGGAAATAAATGTATAACTCATTCAAGCCATACATGTATACATGTAAATGTACACAAAAATGTACAAAAAGATTATCTACTATTTTTGGACCTTCCAAAAATATCTTCTTACTCATGTTAACTTTAGACCACTATTACTTCTCTTGCTGCCACAGAGTTCTCATGATTTACATAAGTGCAGGATCCTGATCCAAAACCTATTGAAGTTCAGGGATAGCCTCATTCATACATTCACTCTTCACTTGTGTACTTTCTCTTCCGGAAAGTGAAGGATACAATTAGGAGATCAATTTTCTTGAATCTTGTCCTTACCAACAGGGAAGAATTGGTGGAAGATGTGAAGGTGATGTGTAACTTGGGAGGAAGCAATCATGATACAATAGAATTCCAGATCATGAGACAGGGAAAGCATGAACTCAGCAAAATTAGGATGCTAATTCCAAAAAGGCAGATTTAATTCAACTCAAGGAGTTAATAGGCATGGTGTTATGGAAGGATAGATTGAAGGATTAAAGCTCTCAGGAGGACAGGGAGTTTCTAAAGGGCAGAGTAGTGGAAGCTCAACAAGAAACTATCCAGAATGGAAGCACAAGCATGAGACCAATGCAGCTGTACAAGGAGCCTCTAAAATTTCTCAAATGCAAAAGGAAAGCGTACAGGTAATAGAATGGGCAGATCACTAAGGATGTCTAGACACATGCTCCCGGGTGGAGGGGGTGCTTTAATTAGAGTGGCTTTGAGAGCCACTCTAATTAAAGTGCCTGCATCATCACACGTATTCAGTGTCCCATGCTTTGACATGGCGAGCTTGTTTGACAAGCTTTAGTTGAAGCGCCCCCCCACCATTTTGAAATATGGGGACACTCAATACATGTGACATGGAGGCTGCTGGAGTTCAATAATTAGCACTCTCCAGCAGACTCGCAGCAGACTCAGTTAATCAAGTCTGCTCTGACGCATGCTAATTAGCACGCGTCAGAGCAGAGTTCTGTCATGTCTATAGGTGCCCTAAGGAAGCATACCAGGAAATGGGAAGAAGCTGCAGGGACAAAATCAGGAAGGCAAAGATAAAGAATGAGGTGCATCTGGCAAAAGAAGTTAAGGAGAAAAAGAGGTTCCATAAGTATGTTGGCCAGAAAAGGACCAAGGAAGCTGTGGGTCCACTGTAACACTCCAGGAGAACTAACAGAAGATGCAAAGAAGGCAGAGCTACTCAACAGCTACTTTGCCTCAGTCTTCACCTAATTAGGAATACATTATCTGGGTAAGGAAGAGGGCAAGGTGAGGGAGGAGATAACAAAATAGATGGTCAGAGAGCTTTTTGGGGGTCTGAGCGAATTCAAGTCAGCAGGGCCAGATGAACTTCATCCCAGGGTACTGAAGGAACTGGCAGATGAAATCTAGAAGTCCTTGGTAATGATCTTCATGAAGTTGGTGGGGGGCAGACCAGGTACCAGAGGACTGGAAAAGGACCAACATAGTGTCCCTTTTTAAAAAAGACAAAAAAAAGGACCCAGGGAACTACAGCATATCTTAGGCCATTTGCAAGCATCTGGAGCAGGAAAGACTGATTGCAAGCAGCCAGCATAGATTTATGAAAAACAAATCATGTCAAACAAACTTGATCGCCTTCTTTGACAAAGTAACTACCTGGGTTGATGAAGGGAATGCTGTGGATATAGTGCATCTGGACTTCAGCAAGGCTTTTGACAAGTTCCCATATGACCTTCTCATAAACAAAATGGAGATATGTGGGATATATAAAATTAGTATAAGGTGTATAGATAACTGGATCAATAGCTACAAGCAAAGGGTTAATTATTAACAGTTCCACATCAGAATGGCAGGAGGTTTTGAGTGGAGTCCCACTAGATGGGTTTGTCCAGTCCAGGTGCTGTTCAACGTATTTATTAACAATTTGGATGGTGGCATAGAAAGCAGACAGCATGAAATTGGGAAAGATTGTGAACATGGAGGATACAAGTACAATTCAGCAGTATCTTGGCAGATTGGAAAGCTGGGCTAGAGCTAACAGGATGAAGTTCAATAGGGTCAATTGCGAGGTGCTACACTTTGAGAGGAATAATAACCTCCTGCCCCCTCCAAATATAAGGTGGGTGACACCTTGCTGGATTGCAGCACTATGGAAAAGGACTTGGAAGATCACAGAACGACTTGGAAGATCACAGCTGCACAAAAAGTGAATGTGGTTTTGGGATGCATCAATAGCAGCATTAGGTGCAAGACATGGGAGGTAATAGCGCCTCTCTACTCGGCATTAGTTAGGTCTCATCTGGAGTCTTGTGTGCAGTTCTGCGCTCCACATTTTAAAAAGGATGTAGAGAAATTAGAGAAGGTCCAGAGGTGAGCAACAAAGATGATAAAGGGCTTTGAAAGCAAGTTGTATGAGGAGAGGCTGAAGTATCACAAGCCCCACACGGGCTGATGTGCCCCAGGCCCCACACACCCATAAGGTCAGCTATGGATCTACGTATACTAATGTATGTCTATGTTCTACCATGGGTATTTTGCGTGCTTCTGCTCTCTGCCGGTTGCCCCTTTTGGCTGTTTGTTTCAGGGTGTTTTTAAGCCTTTTTCAGAGGCATTGGGTGCTGGATACAGCCAAGGCTGGGGACTTTGACTTAGCTGTGCCAATGCTCCTTCTGGGGCCAACACTGGAGGTTCCTGGCTAGAAGGTCTTTCTCTCCTCTCATGGTCAGACCAGTTGCCATATTTGGGATCAGGAAGGAATTTTACCTGTGGTCAGATTGGTATGGGCTGTTCAGGTTTTTACCTTCCTTTGTAGTAGGGGTTCTGGCCCTCTAGCCAGGATCTCTTGAACATATATTGACAATATTTCATAGAAGCAGGACATTGGCTGCCATGGTTCCCTTGCTTTACCTCTGGCAGGTTATGGTGTTAGGGCTGTGTTTTTCATAGATTCATAGATGTTAGGGTTAGAAGGGACCTCAATAGATCATCGAGTCCAACCCCCTGCATAGGCAGGAAAGAGTGCTGGGTCTAGATGACCCCAGCTAGATGCTTATCTAACCTCCTCTTGAAGACCCCCAGGGTAGGGGAGAGCACCACCTCCCTTGGGAGCCCATTCCAGACCCTGGCCACTCGAACTGTGAAGAAGTTCTTCCTAATGTCCAATCTAAATCTGCTCTCTGCTAGCTTGTGGCCATTATTTCTTGTAACCCCCAGGGGCGCCTTGGTGAATAAGTCCTCACCAATTCCCTTCTGTGCCCCCATGATGAACTTATAGGCAGCCACAAGGTCGCCTCTCAACCTTCTCTTGTGGAGGCTGAAAAGGTCCAGGTGCCCCAGTCTCTCCTCATAGGGCTTGGCCTGCAAGCCCTTAACCATACGAGTTGTCCTTCTCTGGACTCTCTCCAGGTTATCCGCATCCCTCTTGAAGTGCAGCGCCCAGAATTGCATGCAGTACTCCAACTGCGGTCTGACCAGTGCCCGATAGAGGGGAAGTATCACCTCCTTGGATCTGTTTGTCATGCATCTGCTGATGCACGATAAAGTGCCATTGGCTTTTCTGATGGCTTCGTCACACTGCCGACTCATGTTCATCTTGGAGTCCACTAGGACTCCAAGGTCCCTTTCCACTTCTGTGCCACCCAGTAGGTCATTCCCTAGGCTGTAGGTGTGCTGGACATTTTTCCTCCCTAGGTGCAGCACTTTGCATTTCTCCTTGTTGAATTGCATTCTGTTGTTTTCTGCTCACTTGTCCAACCTGTCCAGGTCTGCTTGTAGTTGTTCCCTGCCCTCCAGCGTGTCCACTTCTCCCCACAGTTTTGTGTCATCCGCAAACTTGGACAGAGTACACTTCACTCCCTCATCCAAGTTGCTGATGAAGACATTGAAGAGTATCAGTCCAAGGACCAAGCCCTGTGGGACCCCACTGCCCACACCCTTCCAGGTCGATACCAACCCATCCACTATGACTCTCTGGGTGTGAGCCTCTAGCCAATTCGCCACCCACCGGACCGTGTAGTCATCCAAATCACAGCCTCTTAACTTGTTCATCAGTATGGTGTGGGATACCGTATCGAAGGCCTTCCTGAAGTCTAAGTAAACGACGTCAACCCCTACTCCTGCGTCCAGGCATTCCTGGTCATAAAATCTTGTCATAAAAAGAGACTAGATTAGTCAGGCATGATCTACCTGCTATGAACCCGTGCTGGTTTCCTCAGCATAATTTTGCCTGCCGGGCTCTCGCACATGTGAGCCTTGATAATTTTTTCAAAGACTTTACCAAGGATGGAGGTGAGACTGACTGGCTTATGGTTGCCTGGGTCCTCCTTCCTCCCCTTCTTGAAAATGGGGACCACATTGGCCCTTTTCCAGTCCTCCAGGACCTAGCCCGTGCGCCATGAGTGTTCAAATATTCCCGCCAGTGGCTGTGCAATGACGTCAGCCAGTGCCTTCAGTACCCTCGGATGGAGCTCATCCGGGCCTGCCGACTTAAACGCATCCAGTTCCTCCAAGTGCCTCTGCACCATCTCAGGGTCTATGCTTGGTAGTTTGGCATCCTGATGCTGCCTCTCTACAATCCCAGTGAGAGACTTGTCCTGCCCCTCGCTTAGGAAAACCGAGGCAAAAAACTCATTGAGGAGTTCAGCCTTGTCCTCCCTGTCCATCACCAATTGCTTATGCTCATTTGGTAGAGGTCCTATTCCGCCCTGGGCCTTCCTTTTACTCCCTATATAGCTGAAAAACAATTTTTTGTTGTCCTTAACTTGGGATACCATCCTCAGCTCCATGGTAGCTTCGGCCTGTCTAACTGCCTCCCTACAAGCACAAGCAGAGGAGGTATACTCCTCTTTAGTAATCTCTCCCCGTTTCCACTTTTTATATGCCCCCTTTTTTGCCTGTAGGCTGCTCTGGATTTTTCTGGTCAGCCAAGGAAGCCTCTTGGCCCCTTTCCCCCTTTTTCCCCGCATCAGGATTGTCTCCCTCTGTGCCTGAAGGATCATTTCCTTAAGGCACAGCCTGTTGTGTCAGGGCTGATGGTAGTTTTATGTAGAGTTTATGTTATGGCTTGTATGGGATGGTTTGGATAGGAATGGGTAGGAGGTTGAACCAGATGAACTCTGGAGGTTCCTTCCAGCCCTACTTTTCTATGATTCTATAATTCTACAATTTCAATTGGCTAAAAAAGCAGAGAACTAGACTTACTTTATTTTATTCAGTCACAAAAATTCCCTTTGTTCACAAAGGTAGTGTTATTGAGATAAACTTAATGCTGGTGTGAATCCTAAAGTAACCTCACTGATTTCAACAGGATTATTCTGAGTTTTAATCTGGATTAATTGGAAGCAGAAGTGATCTAATTGACTACAAGAGGACTGATGCATAAAAAGGTGGTTCGGGTTTGGCCTTGGGTATGTTACATAAGAGAGATGGCTCTTGAAACTAATTAATCCTTGAAAAGATCAGCTGATCCATCTCATTGTTAGCAATACATTTTTAATTGTTCATTTTAGTCAAGCATCATTTGAACACAAGTCAATTTGCAATTTCATTAGAGTACAGAAAAGGCCTGGGGTCTATTCCTGGTAAAAAGGAAAAAAATCTCTGGCAAAATTTCATAAAGGATGTTAATCCTCTAATTAATTTTATGTATCAAGCAAGAATTAATGTGTCCTGCTATTTAAGCAGAAGTCATCTTGCCAAGAAGTGCATTTTGTCATACCTTCCCCTCCAGGAAAACCTCTTTACAAGCTTTGTGGCAAAACACCCTGGCAACTAATGACTAGCTTTGAAGCAACATTCACAGACCATTTGCTTTGATGACATTTGGAGCTTTTTTCCCCACTCATTCCAAAGTCTATTGTAAGTATAGTACTCTCACTGCACATCCTTTGAAAACTAATCAATACAGTAAGCTTTGTCAGGTTGCATCTGAGGAGTATCACATCTTTTAACTCCCTTCTTGGTTGATTTGTTGTACACATTTTTAAGTTAAACCTTATGAAGAGATTTGAGTAAGTTATACATACCATATTCACAGGCACACAAGTGTGACATGACTTTTCTTCCATATATTAACTTCAAAAGCTCATAACCTATGTCAGCTAACCTTCCATAAAACTAAAATTATATGGTTTTCATACATAATCTGATGATTGATTGCGTCTATCAAAAAGTCACAAATTGTGACTATTTACCACAGTTATAACTGTGAGTATTATGACAGTGCAGAAAAAAACAAAGGGAACACATTCCTGCCAAGTATCACTGAAACAAATTGGCCTGATTCTGGTATTTAACAGTCAAATGACCTTTCTAGAGCCAATCTACTGGAGATCAGTTCCGAATATGGCCCACGGAGTTTCATTTTTATGGTAACTTTTAACTTCTCTTTAATCAATGCTAACGTCTTTAAGTCTGATTTCTCATTTCAATGGTTTCATGTAATGTGTCTCAGCCATACCTCATCTAATTTAATAAGATGCAAGCTAAGGAAGTACTTAAGTTACTTATCAAGGGTTTCAGATGACACATTATTATTGTACTCAAAAGTCAATATTTGCTAATCATGTTAGTACAGGAACTGTTCCAGGGCTACAATTCTTGGATTGCAAAGACATTTAAGATTAATTAAACCTATTTTCTCTCTGCTAGACACACACACACAGAAGCCCCTCCACCTTTCTTATGGAATGGACAGATCAATGTCACCATAAGCAAAACCTGTCAAGTCCATAGATTCATGTTGAAAAGCTGTTAACATTCTCAATTCTTATTTTTAGTCATTATTCTGTTTCTTTGAGGCCTGATCTATTTATTTCATTGGGAATAATATGTACTTGGCACCTCTTAGGAACATGCCATTGTCTCTGATATTAGTATATCATAACATAAGCTGTTCCTCTCTTTGATCTTTGTACAAAATCCTAGCTGAAATCAATAGGAGGTCTATGGAACAGTGATAGAATGGGACCTCATACAATGCAAAATCCAGATTGCTCTCTTAACTCAATGGGACTATTTATACAGGGGCTCCAGTAGTGCAAAAAGGGCTCCAGTAGTGCAATTGGTTAGCACATAGTACTTATATAGTAGTACACAGTAGAGCCATGCCAGGGTTGTGAGTTCAAGTCTCACCTAGAGCATATGACCTTTTAGGATCTGGAACCAACTTCCAAGGGAAGTGGTGCTGGCTCCTACCCTGGGGGTCTTTAAGAAGTGGCTCGATGCCTACCTGGCTGGGGTCATTTGAGCCCAGTTTTCCTCCTGCCCAGGCAGGGGATCAGACTTGAAGATCTACAAGGTCCCTTCCAACCCTACTTCTATGATTCTATGATACAAGACAGTGGCTATGTCTACATGTAACGCTTTACTGCACAGCAGATTAATTTACTGCATAGTGAAGCGTCACTGTCTACATGTGCAGGCTCTTACTGCACAGTAAATTAGGCTACTGTACAGTAAATTTATTGCGCAGTAAAGCCAAATAGCATTAATTGCACATGTAGATGCACCTTGTTTGGCCCACATTTTTGAAGATGCATAAGTACAATAGACTCTAGAGCAGTAGTTTTCACTTCTCTGGACTCAAGGCACCCCTCTATAACTTTTGTGAGTTGAGTGGCACTTAATTTCCAAATGAATTTTGTATATTACAGTCCTAATTTCCTTGCAGAGGGGCTGGGCAGTGCAGATTGCAGATTGGCTAGGCCAGGACAAGCTTGAGCCTGTCCTTATCCATTTGGCTCCTCAAACCTAATTTGGCTCCTCACACCTTTTGGCATCCTTCAAAGGATCTGGAGGCATCCCTGGTTGAGAAGCACTGTCCCAGAGTATCACTTTCCTCCAAAGAGTAATAAAGAACATCAAGCTCTGACAGTGTGTTTTGCATTCTAATAGTTTTTAATTCATAAAACTGGAACATTTTAAAAATAGGATCTATGTAATTCTTTCTATGTTTTAAATTGTTGATGAATTTGATGTGTATAACATGAATGCTTATAACAGATTAATTACATTTCCTAGAGCTACATGCATGAGAGCATGTGATGGGCAAACTTTCACATGCAGTGCTGCTTTATCCTGGATTTGTAATTCTTTCATTCCTTGGTCTCCCTGGAGTGTGCCAATTGTTCAAAAGTGCATGTGTGATGTGATGGGGTGATTTGGGAATGTGGGTATATCTGCTTTTGTGATATGAACATATATCTTTCTGGCTTAGAAGATCACATGAATTACCTTGGCACTTAAAGCAGGTGCTTAGTCACTTCGGAGTAAAATAATGGGCTACCCACTTTTTATCACATATTATTGTAGTTAGACTCCACTTCATTACACCAGTGTCGTATGATTCATTCCACTGACCTAAAAAGAGTTGTGTTGACATAAATCAAATGTAGCAGAGTGAAGATTCAGACTCATTAAGTGAATATTAGTTTAGGTTCTGATCTACATTGAAGTAACATAAAAACATAGCCACAACATTATCTTCAGTGGAGCTACTCCAGATTTACACTAGAAGTGATAATAGAATTTGAAGCCATGACCCTGATTCACCAGTGAGTTAGTTGTTAAACTGGTATAATATACTGGCTGATAAAATTGTGTTAATGAAACACAAATCATGCTTACTAGTATCTGGAGGTTGAATTAATATGGTCTCTTCAATCAGTCTGTGTGGCTTTGTTCCACATGCACAGAACATAACATCCAAATACAAATTTAAAAATTCTATTCTATTTTGAGGATTCTAGTACCAAGACCATGGTGAGTGTCTCAGATCCACGCAGACACTCTGCTGCATATTTTACAAAATCAGAATGACATTCTGTTTCATATTCCAGTTGCTGTTGAACTACTAATCTGAATGTGTTAGTGATGACTGTTGCGTAAGTCTAGCATCTTAAGGCCTCTAAGCAGTATTTCACGATCCTAGGGCCTTTTATATTCATTTAATTTAAAATATGAGACAATTTTCCCTTTAAAGGATTTTTTTAATTAAACATTATTTTATGCATGGCTTTTAACATACTAATTGATTCATTTGGATCTGCTCTGTAAAAAGTGAATCGGTAATTCTTTTTATTCTTTTTTTCTATACATCAGCAGCTAATAATGATGCCACATTTAATACATTTTGAAAACACTCTTTAAAATACATGTCTACATCTGGACATATAACAAACTAGAACTCTTGGTTCTAAAATGATACCTTTTATTAGACCAACTGGAAAATTGCAAGAAAATTGTCCTTTTCTGCTAACAAGTACACCCCTGTCCACATTTGCACATGGACAGGTGTTTTTTCATTTTTTTAGAATAGGGAATTATAAACCCAACTTTCATTAATAATTAGCCTGATGCCTTTTACTAATCTATGCAAAGTCCATATGATAGTCTCAGCTCAGGTCCCAGTGGACTGGGTATTCACATCACCAAATATCACCTTTGAAACTGGCACTAATTGACAATCTTGTTGGCTTTCTCAGTGGAGTGATCATGCAATGACTGGACACACAAAGTAAAAATCCTGTCTCTGAGGAAGCCAGTGTGAGCTTTGTTATTGATTTAATAAGCTTAGAATTTCATGAAGAGACCAAATTGTTACTCAAACAGATAATCACAGTAAATGAAGTTTTAGACCTTCTGATAATTGTCAATGACTACTAAAATATGTTTCTCACCTGAACTTGTTTTCTTTCATAGTGAATTCCTGGTTGCACCTCCACTGTAGATTTATTAAGTATATTGTACAACAGCATAAGCAATGTTAAGGGCCTCCAAGAAATTAGTGTTCAAACCAGTGTAGAGGGTCCTTGGCAGAGTCTTCTGATTCCAACCAGGGGACAACATTCCCCTGTATATGAAGAACCCGTTATTTCCCAGTGAAGTGAGACCACACATGAGACCAGATATGTTAACTGATGTTGTGATTTTTAGCTCACTGTTGTGAACAGAGGTGAATACAACCTTCCTTCACAAAGGAAAACTCAATCCCTTGGGCAAGAATTTTAAGAGCTTCCTCAATTGTAAATGCAACTAGTGTATATGTGCTTAATTGCAAGCACAGAATTCTATACTTGTCCATTCAAAATAGGCAGATGCTCTTCCTAGTAACTCAGCAGAGTCCTAGCACAGATTGCAAGGGTATAAAGGAAAATAATGGACCTATCAAACCACTGAGTAAAAATGAAATTACATTGCAGTAACTGCTCTTGTACTTTTCACATGAATGAAGGGATTGCAAGACCCCTGTAGTCAGAGATCTTCAGGTCCAGACCAACCCCTACCTGAGCCTTCCCTTCCAGTTCCTCATTATTAACCCCTTGCTGAGTAACAGCATACAGGAAACAGTCCACACCTCTCCTGCAAAACTATAGCTTATACCTTGGAAAAGGTATGTACCACTTGTTCAGCCTCTCCCAATCACAGAAGTGTTTGTGAAGAGGATCTATAATAGGAGGAAGCAAGATTTGAGCTTTAGTGCAAAAAAAATCCTGCTAACATGCATGCCTAGATAGATGTACAGAGGCTGTGGGGAAAATTCACAGGGCTCATCTGAAATAATGAATGACCTTTTTGTAATAGTGGTTTGTCCTGGCATCAGAGATACCATAAATCAGCAAGGAGATTTCACCCAAATTTGTGATTCATCTCTGTACAAGGCTAAGAATTCTAACACATGTGGGTATACATCACTGTTTGAAAAAAAAGTATTATAGATATTTGATTAAAGATTGCTGGATGCACTCACACAAAAGGGAAACTCTATCAGTCTTCTCCATCCTTTGCAGTATTTATCTGCTAGGATTTAGCAATACTAAAAGTGATCACTTCTGGCGATACCTCTGGCTCCCTCTTCCATTTATGTTTTCCCCAACATCCTACCCTCTCTTTCTTCACACCTGTGCTTGACTCTAGAGTTTTTCTTCTACTGTAAAGCTTCTATCCCAAATCTTCCTCAGAACTAACTTTCTTGTCCTGTTATCTTGGCTTCCTCCCAAAACCCCTACCTTCTCCTGTATCTTTAATGAGCTCTTTCCTCTGACTTGTCTCCTTGCCCTCAGACAAGTTCCTAGTTTCTATTCTTTCCATTCCACACTGTAATAGAGAGCTGAAGGCTCTCTGTTACTTAAAGAGGAAAAGCTGCCCAGCCAGGGAGCTAGGGCAGGTAGGCAGGGTGCTGCAGCTCTCTAGGGCAAATGGCTAATGGGATAATTAGCCAGCAGATGACCAGATGCAGGTGGGCTCAGGGGTGGGGCTACTGGGACAGTCTCTCCCTGGCTGCTACCAGGGAAGGAGTGCCTGCCCAGGGGAGTCTAGTGTGCTGGGTTAGTGAGGTTTTATACTCTTGCAGTGTTGGAAGGATGCTATATGTCACTATTTATGTTATCGTGCAGGGGCTTGTACTTACATTGTGTTAACCAGTGATTTGCAGATGAGGCTATAGGGAAGGTAGAGGCCTCATTAGTATCTGGGGGGAACACAGGTCACTTGACTGCCTTGAGCCCTACCTGGGGCAGGCTCAGGGTTTGAGCACTTAGGGAGCCACAGAGGGGCCAGGAGCCGGGGGCTTGATGCCTAGAAGGGACAAAAGAAGCTAGTGCCTTGAAGCCAGGTCCTATTCAGTGAGTCTAGGCTAGAAAGCCTAGCTATGTTAAAGGGGCAGAGGCTGATGAGGCTGAGGCCCCAACAGAGGGAATATATCAATAACATCCATGAGTCATGGGGTGTGGTAAAGGGATGGTTTAGAGCCATGTAATTAGCCCATAAGTCTTTGAGTACCTTGCTAGGCCCAAGAGTATAGAAGTCCAGCTAGGGGTCTGGGGTCAGTACGACTGGGGCCAAGCAACACATGTGCACACACACCCTTGCTAAGCTCCCATCCCAGTTAAATTAAGGACTACCTCTCTCTGCTGCCAGAGACATCAAAGTCCACTCTATCCTCCACTTGGCTTCTCATGCTTTCCTTCTACTGTCACCTGGCTGACTACTACTTATCTCACTTAATGGCTCCTCCTCCACTCTTCCAATCTTTTGGCATCCATTATAATACCCTCCTTTCTTTTTCTCTTGCCTTTATTTGCCTGAGAGTTCCAGCTATTACTCTGCACTACTACTCTGCGCCACAGATCTCCACATCTGCCTGACCCTCTTTGTCTAGTCTCTCTCTATCCATCAGCCTTGTCATGTATTTCCTCCAAAGACGTCCAACCCACACCCTAAAACTAAGTTTCTCTGAAATTCATCTGCTTATATATTCTTTCTTCTTCTCCTCCATCTCTTTTCTTCGTTTCGGGCGCTGTACTTCAGGAGACATGTAGATAACCTGGAGAGGGTTCAGAGGAGGGCCACCTGTCTGGTTAAAGGCCTACAGGAAAAACCCTATGAGGACTGATTGAGGGTCTTGAATCTCTAACCTCTGCAAGAGAAGGCTGAGAGGTGATCGTGTAGCCATCTACAAACTCATCAGGGGGGACAGCAGGAAATAGGGGATACGATGTTTACCAGGGTGCCCATCAGGGTAACTAGAAACAATGGCCACAAACTGAAGGAGAGCAAATTCAGATTGGACATCAGGAAAAAATTCTTTACAGTGAGGGTTGCCAAAATATGGAAAACACTACCAAGGGAGGTGGTGCTGTCCCCTTCCTTGGAGATATTTAAAAGGAGATTGGACAAACACCTGGCTGGGGTTATCTGACCCCAGCACTCTTTCCTGCCCAGGGCAGGGGGTCAGACTCAATGATCTAATAGGTCCCTTCTGACCCTAAAATCCATAAATCTATTAATCTACATCTATCTCCATAGCCAACTCCTTTATACTTCTCTTCCAGGCCTGACCTCCTATTTTCCCTACATCTCAAGTCTCCTGAAATACTGTGTCATTGTTTCCCCTTTAATATTATCAACACCACAGTTTCTTTGCTTTCTTCCCCCATGAAAAGTTACCGCTTGTCTTTACCTACATATATCTCCCTTGTTCTTCCAGTCTGTCAAAAACAATTTTTGCTAGTCGTTCTCTGTTCTGAACATGTTATGCACCAGATTCATTGATTTTTTTAAAATCTCCTGACGTATCAAAATCAAGCACTTAAGAACCTACTTATCCTTTCCCCTGTTTGAAGCCAAACTGCTATTTTTCCTGTTACCTCAGTCTTCCAGACCATCTTCCTAATTGGTTCCTTCAGCTGGGTACAGACATTACACTTTTCCTGGTATAAGTGGTCAGAAACCAATGTGTACCTATAACAATAGAAATATGACACACAAAACCAGTCTATACCTGTAACAGAAGAGGAGCTCAGCAGGCAGACTGGTCTAAAAATGGTCGAAACCAGCCTAAGATTGTGTGCCCCCCCCCCCCCCCCCAACAATGGAAAAATATGTTTTCTCTTTGCTAACGGTTTAAACAATGCCAATTACAGGCCATGTCTCCACAAGATGCTTACTGCAGTTATTTAGAACAGTGGTTCCCAACGTTTTTTATACTGCAGCCTGGTGCCCCACTTTGCAGCTTTAGCCCCAGAAGCTCAGCTTTAACCTCAGAAGCTGCTCATCCAGGCAGACAGACAGGGGTCAAAGCAGGGGATTTGTGCCATGACCTGGCACCCAACCTGCCACGGCCCAATACCGGGCCACGGCCCCATGGTTGGGAACCTCTGATTTAGTACTTGCACAACCAAGTACTAAATGACTGTGCAGTAACTGGTGCAGAGATGCTACTGAGTAGTAACACAACTTTGTGGTGATGCTGACTGCACAGTAGCTTGTTACTACTGTGCAGTTGCGTCACATCATGGTTTGTGCACCATGACACTGCTGCGCAGTAGTAACGAGCTACTGTGCAGTAAGCGTCTCATGTAGACACAGCCACAGAAAACCACATAACTTAGATCAATTCCATCCCAGGCTTTTAGAATGTCTGTACCTAGCCTTCATCTCCTTTTCCCAGTCCTACCTTTACAACTTCTAACATATTTCTTAACATATGTGAAAGTCTCTATGACCTCATCCATCAAGCATCCCCTTTATTCCTGAAACCTCTCCTTGCATAAAACTCACTTCTGAACTTTAAACAGTCTCTGCTATGATCCCCATACCTGGCTTCTCCTCATTTGTAGTCCAACATCTCTGTTTCTTATGACCTTAGTCCTTAGCACAAGGAATGAGTTATAATCTATAGTCCTAACTGCATAATGTGTTTGATGTGTTTAAGCAGATTCCCACTGAAATCAATGTGGTGCCTGCTGATATGGATCAAATTGCAGTATTGGGACTTGTATTTGTAAAGAACTAGGTACACCTACTAGGCTTCATAAATGCTTTTGCTTATTGCAGATAACAATAAGCATATTACAATCTTAATGTAAGAAGCAAGGATTTCTGTGGACTGTATCTTTTATTGGACCAGCTGTATAGTTGGGAAGGATATAGTAAAGCTTTCTGGTATCTGGAGGAGGGGCACAATTGTTAAAAAACCCCCAAAACTGCCAATTTTGAGGGAAAGTACTGAACATATATTTGAAGAAATCATTATAGCACAATGAAAGGAACACCTTGGCTAAAGGAGCCAAATCAAAGATCATACATTCTGAACCAGGGTCAGCCAGAGTTCAAGGGTGATACAAGGTCATAAACCTCTCCTGTGTCAAGACTGTAAGTGCTGTCATAATAATTATAATAATCTCTTATAAAGAGACCCAAGCTTTATTTCCTATGTAACAACAACAAAGGAATCTGTGGCTCTTACCAGTTGAGGGAAGGTCCCTGTTGTGCAGTATGTATATATTTATATGATTTTTTTTTCAGTCCTTCATTTATGATTGTAAAATTGTCTTAAAATCCATTTGCCCTGATGGCATCTTTAAAAATTGTCTGCTATTGCACTGGGGTGTGCAATATTGTATTTATTTAGGAATACTTTGAAAATCTCTATTGTTTACCAAATACCAGTCTCCAGTAAATAGCCATAGACACCATTTAAAGTATGTCTTAGGAGCAACTTTAAAAATACATCTCTCTTACTCAGTGGAGCTTGGGAAATACCTATCTTGGCCAATAAAAGGTGAAGCACACCTGTGGGGCAGGAGTGAGAAATCACAAGTTTGCCATTGAGCTCAATAGAAAATTGGTACATTCTTGCTGTGCAGGTGCATTTTACATTTCAGTGGTTGGCAGCATATGCATTTAGATGATCAGATCCTCACCTGGTATAAATTGTCACTATCCCATTGCGGCACTAGAACATTTTTCACTGTCTGAGAATCTGCCCAGAGTCTTTTGTTCTGGGTGTTATTTACTCAATGGATAGTAACAGTTCCCTTGGAGCAGTTAGAGCATGGCATGCTGTGTAAATCTTTTTTTAGCTGCCTTCAGAGCCATTAGAATATAGTATGTCAGTCCATAAAATGGAGATACTCTACTATGGATGCCTGAAATAATCTTGCAACAGATCTGAGTCGTAACAATCCCAAATACATTTTTACCTGAATGAAGATGTGGACATATAAACCAGCCACAAGGAAAATGTTACCTGTGGTAATTAGACAATTAAAATGACTTTTGTTCAATTCGCTGAATTAGCCACTAATTTAATTAGCAAGTTTACTACTTTTATTTGCCTTAGGTAGTACCTTACCCCACAAGTCATGCCATGGATTGTAATGAGATTATTTGCAGAATATAGGGTTAGGATAGATTTACAAAGGTGTTTAGGCCTAAGGATACAGTACCTAAACAGGTTTTTTGTAGACCCAGCAGACGCATCTTTAAAGATCAAAATACCACCATAGAGGTGATATGTCTCCATGAGAGAATTGCTGCAAACTTTTTTTAATTTTTAGGAAATGATTTAATCAGAGAAGGAATTGACTTAAGCAGAAACAATAGTAGCTATATTTAAACCGAAGTAGAAATGTGCACACCAAGCACTGCATTGATTCAACTAAATCAGTTTAGTTAAACTTTTACATTTTTCTCAGATGGATGATGCCTAGTATATTTTCAGAGATAAAAATGATTTATATGGAAAAATATCTAATTCTACTTCAAGTTTATACCATTAAAATCCTTTATACTTCCAGAGCAATATAAAGATGATTTATTATAAATAAGAATCAGGCCATAAGATGATATATGCTACTACTGTTGTTTGTGTGTGATTTTTGCTCTTTTCAAATAAATATAATTTTGCCACAATCCAGAGCTTTTAAATTGTTCCTTGGTGTTTTTTATGTGGGCTGTTTCAAGAAATTGAATCAATCTTCACCTTACGTAGTGTAGGGTGTCTGCAGATGGTCTTGTGTGCTGTGCAACTTTCAGGGCTGAGGTACTTCATATGCATGGAAAACACCTAGGCTGGCAAAGACTCAGAAGTGTTCAGGGCTTTAACTGCCTTAAATCAAAGGCAGGTAGATCCCTTAACAACCTCAAGGACCTGGGACCCAGTCACTGTAGATCAGAATCAAATGTAAGGAAATTACGCAGAAATGAAGTGGAACAATCCTGAAGGATCCAGCTTTTATTGCCTTTTGAAGCATATTAATGAAAACCACTAGATAAGAGCTGCATATTTTCATCATATGTAGTAATGACCAATACTTAGGCAAGGCATTATGTATAGATCTTAAAGCACATCATAAAAAGGACACTGTCATCACTGTTCCTATTTTACAGAAGGGAAACTGAGGAACCCAGAAGTGAAGGGACTTGCCTGTCTTCACCCAGAGGGCTAGTACCAGAGAAATGAATAGAAAGCAAGTCTCCTATGTTCTAGTTCAGTAGTCAGCAACCTTTTTAGGCTGTGAGCCAGAATGACTGTATTCAGGTCAGAAGCAGGTAGGTATTAGGACCCAGCTGCCGCTGTTGTTTCTCCCCCACGTGGCATTGGGAAAATGCCTTTGGCTGCCACTTTTTCCTGTGATAGTTTGGGGAAAGCACCTGCCACCACTGCTTCTCCCCACAGTGGCACAGGAAAGTGACCACTGCTGAAGCCCTCACTGTCAAATGCCACAGAAGCCCCATCTCTGTGAGGGGGATCAAATGGCTCTGCAGGTGAGATTTGGTTCACGGGCTGTGAGTTGCTGACCCTGTTGTGGTTTACTGTCTATTTAATGGCACACGTTAATCTTACTGAAGTTAAGCATCACACTTGCATAACTGGGCCAAAAGATGCAGGCCAAAGCCATCTTTTAGAAATCTATGTGTTTAGGGTAAGAGTAAAAAGAAAAAAACCAGTCAATCCTAGTGAAAAATATTTCTCTAGCAATTTTGCCATATTTGTTTACAAGGAATTAAGTTATGGTACTACTTCCCAAGAGTATTTGTGCAGGCAATTTACACTGTTACCCATAAGATAGCAGCAAGCCGCATTAGCACTGTAGCTACTTTTGTAATCAGTTTTGAAGAATGTACTCCATCAGTGGAAATATTTTGATTTAAGTTCATGCCGAGGAGCAGACTAGAAGTTATATTCTAAATTACACTTTAAAATAAATCCCATGGTACACCCATACAATATATATGGTACACTGACACTTTGTAATTAAATTCTTGTCTGAAGTTGTCATTAAGTTACACTAAATATTGAAGCTGACTTCATTTCTAAATTAGATTTATTTTTCATTTTGGCTGATGAATATTCTTCTTGTGTGTTTTTTTAAATTAATTTTCTAACTGGGTGTGTGCAGGGCAGAATTCAGTTCTTAAGAACAACCAGCCTTACCATGTTAAAGACCTCTTGATCAACATTATGGTTGATAACATTGTTGATAGCCATGTGTATAATTGGTAAAACCATTTAACTTTCCTTCCAAGGCTTGCCTATCCTGAAGGACTTCTTTTTAGGAACACAATTTCTCATGCTTACTAACTCCTGTTTACAAGGATACCAATTATGTGAATGGGGTTGGGGTTTTGTTTGCTTGTAGATGTAAATTCCTGTCCACTACATCTTCTAGCCTGAGACTACTGACATTTCACATACACATCAGCTTTCAGATAGTGACTATTTCCAAGTCTATTATAGATGTGTGACTAATGCCCACATTTTCACTAATATTCATTTATTCTTTTTTAAAGTATTTTAGTAACTTGCATTCTTTTTGTACTCACTTTGCACAGATATTCATTCAATCAAGCTTTACCAGCACTAATGCTAGCAGAAAACATATTTTGAGTTCACAACAGTGAATACATGAATGAATAGAAGCTAATTTTAAATGTGCTTTTCTTAACACTTGAAATAGCTACAGAAACAATATCAGAATACATATTTACCTGCCAACACTAAGTAACATAACTTTTTCTTTGAACAACAAATAAAATAGTAAATGAAATTAACAGGAAATTCACAGAA
This sequence comes from Alligator mississippiensis, assembly GCF_030867095.1. Taxonomy (NCBI): domain Eukaryota; kingdom Metazoa; phylum Chordata; order Crocodylia; family Alligatoridae; genus Alligator; species Alligator mississippiensis. The sequence continues at coordinate 216,598,350 of NC_081824.1, read as the reverse complement.
TAATTTTGAGGGGAGAGAGAGTGCTAATGTGTGATTTGTTCAGAGATAGCATCTAAACAGAAACTAGGTGAGATCCATCAGTTTATATGATGAATTATCCTCTCATATCTTCTACTATCAACATCAGCCAAGATTTTCAAATATAGGAACCTCAAGTTAGTTTTCTAACTACATACTTAGGCATCCTGGCTTATTTTTTAAAGTGCTGAGCATTCACAAGATCCTTTAATATATAAAAAGACTAGCATTAAGGTCCTGTTTTTTTAAGATCCTGACCTGGGATAGATTTGAAGCAGCAGCCTAATGGTGAAATACTTCCTATTCTACTACAATACCTAATCCATCTAACCCTACACTGTTTCATGTGGGAATAAATTACAAAGCAGCTGCTTTTCTTGGCTACGAACAGCCACTACACATAAACTGGTATAAATGATTGGAAACCAGTTCAAATCTGCAACACAACAGAAGTTCAGTGCACATCAACCGCTTTCAAAATGGCCAAAACCAGTTTAAGATAAACCTCGATGGATGTAGCATCAGACTTAACTGATTTAGGTTAATTAGATTTACTGAACTTCTGTCCTCTATCCTCTCCAGATTCAAGTTAACTCACAGTCCCCCAGCATCTCAGAATCCATTGCTCCTCCCCTGCAAACCCTCACTTGCAGGGTGGGTGGACTAGTTTTGGTCCAAGCTGTCTGTTCCAGCCGAGCAGGGAAGTGCTCTAGGACCCCTAGCTTCTGGTCTAAGCCACTGCAGACATGTAGCTACATTTCCAGAATTAAAAGTGAATGTTCATTTGCTTATTCATTCAATCTATGCAGCTCATACTAACCTGACACGATTGAATTGATTCAGCCTCGGGATGTTTTTGACTATCTTTACTTAGCCTTTAAGAGTGGTCATAGCTGAGAAACAAGATTCAACTAAAGGAAGGCACTGACCAATCTGTTACTAAAGTAATATGTGCCATAACAGATTAATACAGACGATTCAGAGTGTTTTCTACCCAATCCAGGAAGGCATTAAACAATTTAACTTTACATATATAAGAGACTCATTGTTGTCAATGGGACTCTTCTTGGACTTAATGTTAAGCCTGCATTTGTTGGCTTTGGCAGGGTCTAATTTGAGAAGACAAAAGGTAAGATGAAGTAAGATAACCAAGAGGGTCTTAAATAAATCAGCAGCACATTCTAAAGCAGTGTGGGCTAAAACATGATTTCTTATTGATTTTGCAAATCTCAAGATCACTATAAAAGAGTAGAGGGCTAACAGGGTTCACACAAGGAAGGTCACAAATAAGGTAGGCATTCAAGTTACTTAACAGACATGCCCAGATGATACTGAACAGTCATTAGGTCATCTTCATGTGTGGAGGCCATGTTTTTTTTTTAACTTTTTGAGAAGACACCGGATGAGTTACCTTTTCTTAATGAGAGGTTAGTTCAAGGAGTCTGTTACCTAAGGATGAGCTTCTTGACACGTGTGGTTGTAAAATATTCTTTATATCTCATATACCTTCCCAGATTCCTGGTTTTTCCACCATATTTTGGATCTTGTGCTTTCTTGTATACTCTAAACCTACTTTGCTATATAGTTTGGAGATGAAAAGCATGTCAATTATGATTGCATTTTGTAAGCTAATGAGTATCTCAAACTCTGTTCATAAAATGAAAAAGAATCATTCTGTGTCTGGTCTTCTTTGATTGATATTCTTTTAAACTTTTCAAATTTCTTTCTGCTCGTCTTCATAGCTTTTCCTCGGCAGATTGCCTTTCTTTTTTTCCCCATACATACACAGTTAGCCATTATAAAATTTATGGAATTTAGTTTTCCTTTTTTTTAACTGGCTCTCTGGTAAAGATTGGATATTCTTGTGAATTGGACTTCAGTTTCTTAGGACTTCTGGAGTCAATGCCTTAACTAAAAAAATCTGAATTTTGAAATGCAATGGATAGATTCAATCTTCTAAAAAGAGATGAGTCTGATTATCATTTAAGCCCCCAAAAGCATATGATTCCTAGATTAATTTATTTTAACATGCATGCACCTATGGATCTCTTTGGACATCCAGGTATATAGGATGTGTGTAGAAGAAATGGGGGCCTTAAATTGAAGTGGTGGGTTTTAAAAAACACTGCTTCAATTTAGGGCTGATTAAACCCCTGTGTCATGCACACATCCCGCTGACTTACCTGCCTCTTTGGTGGGAAGGGGAAGGCGAGCTGCTGGTAGGCAGAGCAGTCCCTGGGCTACGAGGGGGGCTGGTGCTTCCCTTCGTGGCAGCGGCGGCCCCCCCCAGGTGGCATGCACCCGCAGACACCCAGTTAGGTGGTCCTGGGGGGCACCGCAGCCATGGAGGGAAGTCCCAGGTCCCTGCATAGCTCAGGCAGGCTCCGGGGAGGGACAGGGGGAGATCAGGCTACCTGCTTTTCTTGGGTGGAACCTGCTTTGCCGGGCTGCTGCAAGGCTCCCTGCAGGGTTTCCTGCAGCGCCCCTGAGCTTCTTGGAGCCCAGTGCTTTGCTCCATGGCTGTAGGGGCAGCAAACTAAAACTCCTCAAAGGACTTTTAATTATTGCTGCGCCCCAAGTCATTTAAGGTTCATTACGCTGCCAAATTTCGTATAGCGGCTGGAATTAATGCACAATACGCCACCAAAGCATGCAAGCACCAACACCATTAAAGCAATGCAAAAGCATTTAGCCCACTTTAAAGTGTCGTGCGCACACACCTCTTGTTTTGTCTACACACGGCCTTAGTTAACAGTTCATAAAGGCGAAGAACCCTAAGGAGTTTTGAAAAGCTTAAATGCCATTTGGATTACAATATCTTTTGTAAGGGTCCCATTACAGCCTTTATTATTATGGAGAAATGAGTAAGACATTTTTTCAATTCAAGAAATAGGGCCAGGTAAGCATGGGGAGATGACAGACTCTTGTCCTTTTTTGTTTGTTTGTTTACATAGCTTTGAAAAACACAGTCTGCTGGCCCTTTATTCTTGAAACTCAAGAGCTTATCTACCCTGGCTGCTTTTATAGGTGTAGTACTAATGAAATGACACAAACACAAGGCTCAAGACAGTGAAAATTGAGCAACTGAGTGGGAAAATGAGTCTCAATCAGTTTATAAAATGTAGTTTTGATTGTTTCTGTTAACAATCCTATAATTAAATGAAGTTTGGATAAAGGTCATCTCTGTGAAATACTATGCCCTCCCCTTTCATTTACAGCAATACTCACATCCTGTAACTAGTTCACCTTAGACACCCTAAAAATCATTCAGCAATATCAAGAAAGTCAGAAATTGACATTCATGATATTTCTAAGGTAAATGTTGGGGGGAAATCCTCATTAAATAAAGACCACAACTGAGGACTTTGTTATACGTAAGAACAAGTCCCATTTTAAAGAAAGTCCTTTCCCAGACACTCTTATGGAACAAGATGTGAAGATGTTATCTTAGCCCATGAAGACATTTTATTCCATGGAGTATGCCCCATTTACTATTAAGGGTCAGATTAAAGGTAATTATGCACTTTTGGGTGCATAGTGCAACTTTCAAAAGCACTCACCCATTAAACACCCTAGTTAGGTGCTTAGGTGCTTTTGAAAATCCCTTTAGAAGATACTTGCTTCTTTAGAACCCTAATTGATTGTTAAAATATTATTCAAGGATGCAGTTCTGTAAAGCTTAAGCATCTGAATAATCCCATTGCTTTACAAGAAAACCTACAGTTTAAGTCTGTTACATATTTATCTCTCTACCTCCTATTCATGGGAACAATTTGAAACCCTATGTAACTCAGTAGCATATACAGAATTTAAATTCCCAGGTCTGTAGGCATGTCTACATGTTCATTAATGTGCAGTAGTTACTGAGTATTAAGTTTAGTACTTGGTTAATCAAGTATTAAATCAATGAGCGGTAACTCACACTACTGTGCAGTAGAGCCAGTGTATGGGTTTTTAGTAATGCTTACTGCGCAGTAGTGTATTAGTATGGTTTTTGCCTAGCACACTACTGAGCAATGTTATTAAACTACTGCAGTTAGCATCTTCTGTAGACGCGCCCTGAATGGATCAACACTTTTCAATTAAATGAAGTTTTTCCATTTATGGAAGCCAACTCACAAAAAGCCTATGGCCATTAATAAAAATCAGAGTTCTGTAAATTTTGGATATCCAGGTAGTCTCATAAAAATAAATCTTTAAATCCTATGTCCTCCTTTTAACTTATCATGCCTACACAGTTTTTAAATTAATCTAAAATCACATTAATTTCAGACTTTGGAGAGCTAAATATAAATTTGAATGAAAACTTTGGGAGAAACAATATTGAAAATGAACATGAACAATTATGGTGTCTGATAAAGACTATCATGTTCAAACAGGGCTGTCCCTGGGTGGTTGTGAATCAGGGCGGCTGCCCTGGGCCCCAAGCTTTGGGGGGATCTCATGAAGCTGGGTGGAGTGGCTGGGGCGACTCTATGCCACTGCTGGCAGCTTCGCATCCAGCTGCTTGTTACCTCCTCTCCCCTCCACTGGTGCTATAGATGGCGGCGGTAGCTTCTTTGGGAGCGGGGGCAGGACCCCGCAGGACTGATTAGCCCTGGGCCCCGCACCCTGCTTGGTTCAGCTCTGTGTTCAGGGATGGATCCAGAGGGAGTGCAGTGGCCCGATCACACTCCCCTTTGGACTATGCCATGCAAGCAGCAGCTGGGACTTAAAAAAATTTCCCAAAGCAGATAAGAATCTCTTCTCAGCATCCCCTTCCTTTCTCTCCATACCCAGCAGCACCTCCCCTCTCCTCACATTCCCTTCACCCACTGCTCATTGTTGCTGCTGTCTGTGGCTGCCCCAAAAACAGGAAGAGCTCCAGAGTCAGTCCTGCCTTGCACCAGCAGCTCTGTGTGGAAAGCAGCAGTGGTGGACAGATTTTCCTTCCTTGTGTGGTCCATGGGTTATTACCCACCAGCCCAGGAGCAAGCAAAGGGAACAGGCAACCCAACACCACTGCCACTGTCCCCTGTCAAGCCTGGCTCCCTACACAGCAAGTTCCCACAGCCCCAACTGGAGTGGGGGCAGGAGCAGCCAGGACAGCAGCAGCGGTCTCCATTTGGGTGGGTCTCCATTTCCTGCACTCAGAAGCATAAGTACAAAAGGCAAAGGAGAGATAGGGATAGTAGGGAGAAGAAGAGGGAAGGGAGAGGAGATGATGTTGTTCATGGAGAGGAAGGGAGGGACTGCCAAGAGTGAGGGATGAAGATTCTTACCCAAATCAGGGATTTAAACAGTTCCTGGCTGCTGCTCCTGCAGTGTGGTCTGTCTGCCTAGGGCTGTCTTATTCAGTGTAAGATTGGAGCAAAATAAAATATAACTTTCTTAGAATGAGTTAGAAAGAGTCTGCAGAGCTTTGAAATCGAAGCTATATTAGCAGGAGCAGATCACAGACAGCAGAAGAAAGGATAGCTTGATTGGTAGAACATCAAGACTATTAAAAAGGATAGAGGGCCATTAATACCTGTGTAATAAAGAGTTTAGAAGGATTTTGGTAAATTATAATGAGCCATGAAGTCAATTGACTCCCTCACTGCTGCCAGAACAGAAATGCTGCTGCCACTGCCAGGCAGTTGGTTTTAAACTTTGGGTAAATCAGGAATCAAAAATGGGGAGGTACAACTCCACCAGTATACTGTCCCCCGCTAGATCCGACTCTGGATGTAGCCACTCCGGCAGTACCAGTCACTTTTCCTGCAGCCCTTGCTTTAAAAAAATCTGGATTTGCATATGATTCTGTTTCATTCAGTTTATATGCTAAGGAATAAAACTACTACAAATTAAATAATTTAATGTGCTCAGTTTTCCTCTCACCTTTGAGTCATTCCTCTAGAAGTTATGTTTGCTTTATGTTTGCCAGCTGCCATACTGGGAATCTATGCAGACAACAGTAAAGAAAATTATATTTAATTTTACAAGAACATTAGATATTTTTAAGTGTTTTATGAGGCAGGATTTCTCTTACTGTTCTGGCAAAGAGACCAGTATTCCTAGTAACTGGAGCTTTGAACAAATATTACAGTTATGATTTATAGCACTATTGCCAGAGTATTTCTAGCTCCATCTTTGATGGCTACTTACTCAGGCTGTCATTTTTAGCTCCACAGATTATATCTGCATTGGCCTCTTCCACAAACACTGGAATCACTGGAGTGTGTTACAGACAATACAGCTCTCAAACAATGAAGCATTTGTGTTCATTTTCTTCCATTTTATCTTTGGAATTTTACTATTTAGGTCACTATCTGTTGCTTCCAGCTATTCTTTGCTGACAAATCATAGCTCTTCAAAAAAAAAAAAAAAAAGATATAATCAATGAATTCATCTAACATTATTCCTTTGGGTATAAAGGTCTAGATGTAATAAATGGTACACATGCTATAAGATTACACTGTCATTCCAGCTCCACAGCTCCAAGATTAATTATACATTACAGGCCAGGTTTTCAAGAGCTGCTGGGTGACTTGAAAAAATTGATACTATTAACACAATAAAATATAATATGAAGAAAAACTCATATGTGTTAAACCCTATTAAGACACTTCACTGGTATGAATCTGGGTAAGCAAAAGGGATAGAACTATGTTAACTGAATCTTTTGCAATCACATACCTTTCTCTTAAAAAGCCACTTTAAAGACAAAAAAAAATCCAAGAGCCACAGCAATAGATCCGGTAAAATGAGCCAGTATCTATGACATGAAAAAAGACTCTGTATATTTGTGAGTATATGAAAATTCCATTTACATTAAAACTAAAACTGACTACTCTGTATAAGTAAAAAATTGCTATGCTCAGAATGAAAGATGAGAGCTTAAACAAAGTCATAAATTAATTTATAATGAAACATGACAGTCATAATTTAATTTGAAATGTATTTAAAATTGTTGTTACTATTTGTATAGGTCTTTTTTGCCTGGAGGAAGATGTGCCTTCACAGTAAAATGTCAGATATTGAAATACCAAACTTCTTGCGTGTACATACATTAATTAAAACAATGTACAAAATTTGATAATCAAGAATCATTGTATGTTGCAAACACTATCAGACAAAAACTTGGGCTTGCAGGATAAAAGCTGGAACATGCAGGAAGGCTATAAGAGGTACATAGGCAAGAGGTTACCAGTAACTGGGATGGCACAGTAACTGGTAGGTCAGGACTCAAGAGCACAGTGGGGCCCCTCTGCAATTTCTTTACTTGATGGCCAATGGAAGGAACAGGGGCTTCAGCAAAGAAAATATGGCTATGGAAGCCCTAATTTCTATTTCACTTGTTTGAGGCAATTGGCAGCTGGCACAAGTTCCAGCAACTCCTTAGCTGCTAAAATGATGCAGGAACAGCCTGATGGACAGTGACTCCAAGACCAAGTTAGGGTAGAGCTATAAGTTGCTGCGTGTGACCTGCTTCTGAATCGTGCTGTGTGCGACTGCCAGAACAATAACCTGAGCCTATATTATGACTGCATGTTGATCCTTTTGGATATAAGTTTTGGCTATTCCCCAATTTGCTGATAACTTCCTACAAATAGAAGTTATGCAAGAAGGTGAGGAAGCATGAATCACAAGACTGAAGGAAAAAATTTTAAACAGAACATATATGACTCAAAATGGTAATGATATGCCAACAAGTCTGGCAATCTCACTTAGGTTACTAAAACAAGGCCCTGAAAATTGATTTAATTAAATTTATACATAATAGATCTACAAACATTAAGACAAGATATGAAATAATTGTTCATGTAAAAATTAGGAATAGCCATATGCTAGAATATGCAGACGTACCCAAGTCTTTTGCATTGTTTCCAGCGTGGCCATTTCCAAATGTATTGAAGTAGGTTCATCAAACTCACTTGGCCCCATGGCTGGGTTCAAAATACAGGGCTCTGGCACTGGTATGGGCAGCATCAGGGAGCTACAGGATGTAGCAGGACCTGGCTCCAAAGACAACTGTGGCATCCCCTGGTAGCTAAGCTGCTCCCTCAGGGCACCCCAGGACTCCTCAGGGCACCCCCAAACCTACACAAAGCTACTACCTGTTTCTGTGATTGCCCCCTGGGGTCCCTGACCCAGGAAAACCATTTCCCAAACAAAATTCACCCCCACTTGAGGTCAGTGCCACACCACAGGCCATACTTCTCCCTTAGCTCACTCCCTCTGGGTCTCTCAGGGAGCTTGAGTGTCTGTGGTAGGGTGACTGTCCCTAATTGGGTGGGACAGTCCATAAATATAAAGATCAAGTCCCTGTCCCAGGCTGAATGACTATGGGACAGCATTTGTCCCAGATTCCCTTTGACACAGTTCAACTATAGCAACTATCTTCCCAGTATCATGTGCAAGGATCTGGGTTTTCTGTTTGCTGCTTGAGGCTGGGGGTAGTGGGACGCAGGGGGTGTCACACGCATGTGTGCACGTGCACACATGCATGTGGCCAGCAATACAACCAGTGGAGAGCAGCTCCCCCAGCTGCCTGCAGGTGATAAGTCAATATGGGGAGGGGGCATAGGTGATGTGGGGGATAGTAGGGGGCAGACTGAGGCCCCCATGGTGAGGGAGGGAGTGGGGTAGTGTTGGCAGCTGGGGCTGGGGCTGGGAGTGCTGCCCAGTCCGGGTGGTACATGAGCACCAGAGCTCACACTGGAGCAGGAATGCTCAGAGGCGGGGCCTGGCCAAGGAGTGGGACAGAGCCATGGGTGGCTTGTCTAATGTGCAGTGTGGGGGCTGGTTCCTACTGCTGTGCATACACCTGGGGAGGGTGCATGTGGGGGGCACATGCCCCCCAAGATTTGTGCATGGGGTGGGGCAATGCAGGCTGCCTGCTGTGGGCTTGGGGCTCCCTGCCCTGCTGCCCTAACCCCCCAGGCCCTCTGCATCCCAGCAGGGGGACCCGCTGGAGGAGGGTGAAGCAGGGCAGGGAGGCTCGGTATACTGCTTTTGCATTTTGAAAAGGTGGTCACCGTAGCCTGTGGGCCTGTTTGCTGCAGCCTCTCTCCCCAGGAACTCCTCTCCCTGCAGCACATTTTGCCTTAGGCACTGGGTTTATATATCCCAAAGCATCACCCCTTCTGGTCAGGTGGCCTCCCAGCCGCACACAAAAGTTTCCCATTTTGCTTAATGGTCTGCCTGCCCTCCTCTGCTGCAGCCTAACCTAGGCGCTGGCAGCCTTTCCTCCTAGGCTGCCTGGAGATTTGCCCCACACAGCAAGCTTGGCCTGCTACACTTTTCTCTTAAAGTAACAGATGCCTTTGGCTCCCTGTTATAAGAGGTTAATGTAGCTGTTGCTTGCCTTGCCACCTCTGAAATATGTCGCCAACAGGGCTTCATGTCCCAGTATTTGGCGGTGGGCCCTGGCCCCAAATTTCCAGTCCCCACTAGAACCCCAATGGATGAGATGCCCCAGCTACATGGAACATATCCTGCCCACAGGCCATATCCTTGACACCCCTGCTAAAGAAAGAGATAAAGTCCTTATAATACACTTTGCACCCCCAAACCTGGGGAAAGATTTTAAGTAGAACTACAGGGATTTAAGAGCACAAGTCATGACGACTTTCAGTTGAATTTAAGTTCCTAATATCTCATACACTTCACAAAATCTCTCTCAAATCAATAGGGATATAATTCTTCCTTACAGCAGTTGGTGGTGACCAGCTTGTTTTGAAGATAAAAATAAGATTCATAATCTCTGGAATTTTACTCTTACTCCCACAAATCTTGGGCATAAGGTTTACTTACAACTGTTTTTCCAATTACTTTTTAAAATTTCCTTGATGTTTTTCTTAAATACTATGCTGTTTTACTGATTCTATTAGTTAAGTGACTTTCTATAAGAAGTATTTCTTTTTATCCATATTAAACACAATACTTTCGAATTTTATCAAATATTTCCTTGTGTTTGCTTCAGAAAAAAGGTAAACTGGGGTTTAAATTTATTCCAGATGAATAGATTAATCACATATGAATTTTAATAGTACTGTCAAGCTAAAAAAAAAAAGGGAATCTTATTAACTATGCGTATCAATAAATGTTAGCAAAAGGATAACATTTTAGGCTGAACTGCACTGTTAGTACCATGTGGTAAGACAGGGCTATCCAAGTTTGGAGCAGCCGGGGGACCACGTATGGTTCCTGCGTGTGACTGGGCCACACACCATGGGGGGGTTGCATGCTTCCTCAAGGTTTCCCAGCCATAACTCCCTTCTCATGGACTGCCCCAAATATCAGGAAGGAAGCAAATTCTGAAAACCTTCAGCGTGTCCCAACAAATGCGCACATAAGGTTTGCAGAGCCTCAAACCCATATGACGCATCACATGAAGAAATCCCAGTGTCAAAAAAAACTGCCACTAAAAAAAGCAGTGTGGTGCATGTGGCAGCAGCATGTGCTGCCATAAATGAGACTGGCTGGTGCTCTGGCTCTGAGCAGCCAGCTTGGCACTGCTGCTGCCCTGGGAGGCCCCCCAAACCCTTGGTAAGTTTGCTGGGGCCAGCACAGGTGCTGCTCTGTGGCTGGCTGGGGCACAGCGTGCCTCGGCTCGAGGACTCCATGTGCCTCAATGCAGGAGCTTTGCAATGGAACCTCTGCGCTGAGGTGCACAGAGACAGGGGAGCAGTCAGCCCGAGCCTGCTTGTTCCCGTTTCCAGGCACAGTGCGCCCCAGCCAGGCAGGGAGCAGCAGGCTGGGGCACAGGATGCCTGTGTAGGGGCTCTGCACAGGCGTCCTGTGCCCCAGGATGGGCTGCCTCCTTCCCCATCTCCACTCCTTGGCTGGCTGGAGCACTGTGCACCTCAGCACAGAGGATGGTTAGCCCCAGCCAGGCCCTCCAACCCTGCAGCACATGGAGCAGTGGGACAATACGCCCTGCTGCTACAAAGTACACAGGCAGTGGCACAAATTTGTGCTGCTACCCACCTGCTTGCATAGACCTGGTCAGGGAGAGGGCATTGCTCACTGACATTGCAGACCATTTCTAATTTTACCTTAAACTCAATTACTTGAACATAAAAGATGAATAAAGCATGTAATGGTGATGGGACGTCTGTGGATCATTACTGAGGGTAAGGATTGCAAGTAAATCTTAATGGCTCAGAGTAGTGATTCTCAATCAGAGTGCCACAGGAAACTGGGGTGAACAATATCCTTTTAAGGGTGCTGTAAAATACTGCACAATATTAGCACTTTTAGATGTGCAAACACCTACACATGAATTGCAAAATAAACCTAGAGATTTCAACTAGGAATCCATAGTGTGAAAAAATATTCTGACCTGTTGTAGTCTGAGTTTTTGCAACAGAATAACTGCCCTTGTGGTGTTTTCTCTGTGGTCAAAAAAACCCTGAAAGCTAAAAGCTTCATAGACTAGAGACATTGGATTCATGGTACATTATAACCAGCCTGCCATCTGATAACCCAGGTAACCTCTCTATCTTTTACCAGCTAAGTTCTATTAGCAGGTCTACATTCCCTTCTCTTCCCCCCACACCTGTCTCACACCTGTTGTCTTCCATTGCCTCTGATCCTCCCTGCCAAGCATTTGCATTTTCAAAGACCTGCATTTTGCATATTGGCTTTTTTTCCATCCAGAACACAAAACAACAGTAGACTCTCCCTATGCCTGAAGGATGTTTGTGCCCAAAAGCTTGCAAAGAACATTTTTTCAGCTATTGAGTTCTCTAATAAAATATATCACATTTACCTAAAGAACCTTGTCTTCGAAAAAATTATCAAGGCTCACATATGCGAGAGCCCGGCAGGGCAAATTATGCTGAGGGGAAACCAGCACGGGTTCGTAGCAGGTAGATCATGCCTGACTAATCTAGTCTCTTTTTATGACCAGGTTACAAAACGCCTGGACGCAGGAGTAGGGGTTGATGTCATATACTTAGACTTCAGGAAGGCCTTCGATACAGTATCCCACACCATACTGGTGAACAAGTTAAGAGGCTGTGACTTGGATGACTACACAGTCCAGTGGGTGGTGAATTGGCTGGAGGGTCGCACCCAGAGAGTCGTGGTGGATGGGTCGGTATCGACCTGGAAGGGTGTGGGTAGTGGGGTCCCGCAGGGCTCGGTCCTTGGACTGATACTCTTCAATGTCTTCATCAGCGACTTGGACGAGGGAGTGAAGTGTACTCTGTCCAAGTTTGCAGATGACACAAAGCTATGGGGAGAAGTGGACACGCCGGAGGGCAGGGAACAACTACAAGCAGACCTGGACAGGTTGGACAAATGGGCAGAAAACAACAGAATGCAGTTCAACAAGGAGAAATGCAAAGTGCTGCACCTAGGGAGGAAAAATGTCCAGCATACCTACTGCCTAGGAAATGACCTGCTTGGTGGAACGGAATCGGAAAGGGATCTTGGACTCCAAGATGAACACAAGTCGGCAGTGTGACGAAGCCATCAGAAAAGCTAATGGCACTTTATCGTGCATCAGCAGATGCATGATGAACAGATCCAAGGAGGTGATACTTCCCCTCTGTTGGGTGCTGGTCAGACCGCAGTTGGAATACTGCGTGCAGTTTTGGGCACCACACTTCAAGAGGGATGTGGATAACCTGGAGAGGGTCCAGAGAAGGGCCACTCGTATGGTTAAGGACTTGCAGGCCAAGCCCTATGAGGAGAGACTGGGGCACCTGGACCTCTTCAGCCTCCGCAAGAGAAGGTTGAGAGGCGACCTTGTGGCTGCCTATAAGTTCATCACAGGGGCACAGAAGGGAATTGGTGAGGTTTTATTCACCAAGGCGCCCCCGGGGGTTACAAGAAATAATGGCCACAAGCTAGCAGAGAGCAGATTTAGATTGGACATTAGGAAGAACTTCTTTACAGTTAGAGTGGCCAAGGTCTGGAATGGGCTCTCAAGGGAGGTGGTGCTCTCTCCTACCCTGGGGGTCTTCAAGAGGAGGTTAGATAAGCATCTAGCTGGGGTCATCTGAACCCAGCACTCTTTCCTGCCTATGCAGGGGGTCGGACTCGATGATCTATTGAGGTCCCTTCTGACTCTAGCATCTATGAATGTATGAAAGCTAAAAATTGGCATTTTTGAGAGCTGTCTTGAGAGCAAGCTTGAATCAGGTAACTGAATATAGATTAAAATATTTCTAGCTGAAAAGGAGGAGAGTTTGAAAAGACACACCAAAAAATGACAGGTCTTTAAGTGCAACAGCTATGTCAAGAGTTTTTCAAGCAGAAAATTTGGAACCAATAGGTACAATATTCTTAAATTATCAGAAAGCAAGTTTCACATTGATTGCTTGTTGAATTCTTGGCTAGTTAGGTAAAAATAAGTTATGAAGGAGAATGAGAAAAATCATTAGGAAGTAGAAAGAAGAGGGTTAGAGTCAAAGGTATGAATTCTCTTTTAGAGTGAATAGAATTGTATCACACTTCCAGAACCTAGAAAAACTTAAGCAGTTGGCAAAGACATGACTCTTCATAATGCCCAGACAGCAGAGCTAAGCAGATTTGGAGGTGGGGGAAGAGGGAGCTGTGCTCATATAAGGATAATGCAGTATATTGATCCCTACCTAGAAAGGGGTGGTTTGGAGGATTTGTTTCAGTGAAGTCTGAAACACAATGGCCATGTCTACCCGTTCATTGTTTAGCAATCATCAGTCCTTCTGGATCATGGGGTATGCATAAGAGGCCACCCAGACCTTCAATGCATATGCCTAGGCAGGAATTTTGGAAGGGTGGAGGCTTCCTGGACCTTCCATTGCTCCTTTAGGCCACTGAGACAGAATCCAAAGGCCAGACTGAGTCCAAATGTTTGGTGCTTCCATGGCTGTATCTGTATAAGCATCTGGGAATTGAACCCAGGTCTCCTATGGGGCAAAGAAGGATGGTACCACTGAACCATAGATGCCTCTAAATGTTCATTAATGTGCCATAATTATGGTGCGTTAAGTGAACCTTTTTAGGTGATGCTTAATGTGCATTAGCAGGGTTTTTGCATGACACGTTAACGTGCAGTATAGTCCAAAGGGCATTAACTGCTTCGTGTAGATATGCCCCGTGACTTCTTCTTGCTATCTTGGGAGACAAAAGATCCTCCCCTACCCCACCTGAGGTAAACTGCCACACACCAGTGTGCGTGGCACAGACATTCCCTAGGGACAAGTAGCAGCAGCACAAGGTGTGCTGCTCATCTCCAGGGAAACAAACATCCCCATTCATCTGGACAGAGTCTAATACAGGGTTGGGCAGTATGCAGCCCCGGGGCCGGATGTGGCCCATCAGGCCATTCTAGCTGGCCCATGGGGCCCCTAAAAATTTTAGAAAATATTTATCTGCCCCTGGCTGCCTGTCATGCAGCCATTGATGGCTTGCCAAAACTCAGTAAGTAGCCTTCCGCCCAAAATAATTGCCTGCCCCTGGTCTAATAGAACAAGCGCATCCCCACAGAAAGCATGTCTCTGTATCCTAGGACTAGATGCTTCTCCAAAACTTCTTTCCACAAGAGTTTTTTAGAGATGAGTATAATTTAGTCCAAAATCTTTGGAAGATGCACTCTTTATATTTTGCTTATCAGTAGAAGCAGCAAAGCTCACTGGAAAATAGTTTTGGTTCATGAAACAACTTTGAAGTTTTGCATAAAGAGAGATACCCCTCCATACTCCATACTTAGTTCTAGAATAGCCAATAATCTAGTTGTCAGGCACTCACCTAGAATCCCAGGTTCAAATCCCTGCTTGAATCAAAGTAGGATCTTTTACACTACAAGTGAGTACCCTAATCTGTTGGAGGCATCTCTTTAGAAACATTATCTAAAACGTCATTCACTTCATCAAGATACATTTTTGTGAACATTTCAATTTTGAAGAATTGGTATCTTCTGAAATAAAAATGTTTAATCATTTCCTGATGAACTCTTGTGAATTCTTCTCCTTCCACTTCATTTCTCTCATCTCAAATAAAATATAGAAATAACTAAGCCTGATATCTTTCTAAACAGAAATCATCTAGGTTTCATATTACTGAGCCTTTTCCACAGAAATATCCTTCTAAGATAGACTGAACACTGTTCTAGCTTGAAGTCTAACTTGTGTCCTTTTCAATAGCAAAAGTATTATTTTTTATATGTCTGTACCAACACACTGAAAATTTTATATCTCCTGCATTCAGAGTGCTGATTATAAAGGCCTTTTCCACAGCAATGGAGAAGGTAAATTCTTAGCCAATATTATACTTGGTGTTCTCTGATCTCATTTTCCCCAGATACTTTACATTTTTCTAGAATAAAGTGAAGGAAAAAATAAACACTTGTGTTAGATATACAATTCAGACCATGATTTTAGAACTAACATGCTTTTTGCTACTTGAGGTTACTTTCAAGTGACAGATTGCACACGAAAATGTTACATGCTTCTCCAGTCCCAAAATGTTTGAACACTCTCAGCTGTGTATAGTTGCATTATTCTTGGCAATGCTGTATCTTCAAATTTGGAACTGTGCATACCATTTTTGGTCCAGTAGTTTTATGACAAACATCAAGAACAGTGTTAAGGTAATCCACCATCAACTTCTCTCCAGATAAGTTCCTAACAAGGAACCACCATTAGTACCAGCAGCACGACAGCCCCAAGGTGCCTTGACTGAACATAGGATCCTACTGAATATAAAAATATGACATTGGATTGGTTTTAGGCCCACCCCATTTGATGAGGGAGTAAGACTCAATGGAGTTGTCTCCAGCAAGGATCCATGAGAACTCCTTGAAGTACAGGCATGTCATCTGATGGGCACTTGACACGACTGGCACCTCTGGTTCTCAGACTACACTTTCACCCTAGCCTATCTCTGATGCCAACCCTGGCTATGACCTGTAATGATCCTCATATATGGCCTGGTTTCAGTGAGACTTTTGGGTGTTCTTGCCTCCGGTCAGAAAGCACTTTGGAGGCACAGGCATTTTGGGGGGTTATAGGTGGTACTGTGGTAGGTAAATGGGTGTTTGAGGAGCTACACTAGGGAAGCCAGGTTTCAGGGTGGGGGCACTTAAGAAGGTGGATGCCTTTGCACCTAGTACAGGTAGGGCAGTGATTATGACCCTTGGGCAGCATAGCTGGATTCAGAGGTGCCATCTAGAATGCAGCAGGGGAAGGGAAAAGCAAAAAGCAGAGCAGCGTGGGATGTTGGCAGACTGACCAACTGTTTATCAGGCTGTGTTGAAGGGTAACAAATACCTCAAATGCTTCAGAATTCAGGTCAACTCTTAAGTGTTTCAGTCTGATTTGTAAGGCTTCACCACAGTATCTCATTTATACCTTCACTTCTGAAGAAGCTTAAAGGCATTTGGGGCACTACACGGCCACATCCAGACGAGCACAGCTGTACAGTATGTGGTGCTTTAGACACATCTACGACACCACGTCACGTGTTCAGTTGTTCTCTGCGCTGCAAGGGAGCGGCACAGAGGGTTTTCTTGACCCCTGGATATCCAGGAGTCAAAAACCCACGGGAAAAGAAGAGAGGCATGGCAGATGTAGCAGCAGTGTGTGCCAGCCAGAGCCACACTCTGCTGCCAGCCAGGCTGTGTGTGGGAGGATCGCCATTGCTGCAGCCCTAGGAGGACCCCAGGTCCATGTATGTCTTGATGTGGCCCATGTGTTTTGTCCGTCTATGCCCACAGGGCTAGCTCCTACCCCAGGAAGCCTAATGCAAGAAAGCATTAAGCCAATGTTACATGGAAGAAATTGAAACACAGATCCCAAGGTTTCAGAGGAAAGTTATGCCAAAACTGAGCACAGAACTCAGATCCGAGTCCCAAGCCAAGGCCTTAACCACAAGACTGCTCTGATCCCTCTTTTTTCTCCAGTTGTGATGCTTCAAAATTCACTACATAGCCTGATAATACCTCAATCACGGACCAGAACAGAGCACTTAAAAAAATGCAAGTTTAATGGTTTACAAATGTACATTATTTACATTTGAATTTTACAAGTACATTCTTCAAGAAATGAAGACTTTGAGATTGTGTGAAAGTTTTTAGAAACTTATTTACTAAACTAGAGAGTACTTTTTCAGTCATAAATTGCACTTATAACTGCATTCATGTGGCAATGATTTAAGTTGTGAAACATCTACCAGCTTAATTACAAAGACTTTTACAAGTTGAGCTCATTCTCCATATATCATGTAAAAGCAGTGAAATCAATAAACCCTTCTGTTAAATCAGAACAATTTAGGATGAGAGTAGCATTTGATCCACCATCTTTCATTTCTTTGTTGACCAAGGGTTACACCAAAATCTAACTAAAAACTGAAAATAAATTTATTTTCCACAATGTACACACTGATCCTTAACTTCATTGACTGTAACGCTTTTCAGGTATGCTGATTTACACCAACTGAAGAACCAGCCCAGTATATTCTATTTTGACCATACTATACGAAATTGGCCCAGTAAAATAAACACTAATGGCGTTATTATTAGCCCCATGATATCTTGTTCAGGATGGCTGGCCTAACTAGCCACTTGACACATTAATCATGAAATTATCTTCAACTTTTAATGGAAATAATAAAAGAGAACAGTTTACTTTATTTTCAGGACATTCTAACTTGCAGATTAGCCAGCTGCTATAGTAGACTCTTTCATCGTCTTGTGTAGATCATACTGTTATTTAATAGAAATAGACTGACCCTAATCTCTCCAAATTGCTTGTATTTGCACTAGTTTTCTGATGCCTAAGCTTATTTCAGTCAGCGAGTGTTAGATCCTGCTTTGAAAGCTGAATTTTTAGGCTTCAACTTAGCATGAGGTATGTTTCAAGTTTATTAAAGCCAGTTTGAGAATAAAAGCAGTTACTATAAAATGGCTGAACACACTCATTTTCTTGATTACAAGAGCTTTCTAATAAGTAAGAAAAAACACAAAAAAATAGAAATAGGCAAATAAACTTTAAAGGGCTTTAATCCTTTTAAAAAATACTTTAATTATAACTCGCATGAATTTTAAACCACTCAATTGCAATATGCAATAGTACTGGAGAGAACTGAATAGTACTGAATAGTACTGAACCTCACTGGAATAGCTGCTAAGAAAAAAGTTCTCTGAACTGTAATCCTTTTATAAATGACAGTAAGCAAGTGCTTCAGTGATCTAACAAAGGCTTCAAAATATCTCAGGAAGGAGGTAAGAAAATATCAAAATCAGGAATCACGGATCATTTTAAGACAGTAAGTCAGTTCCTTCATTGATTTTTTTAGTTAGCAGAAGAAAAATCCAAAACGAAGTTCAAGTATTATTGAGACGTGCCTGCATTCTAGATTTTCGTCGTGCAAGAGCTTCTTGCTTTTTTTTTTCAATCTCTTCTTGAGAGCATTTTCTATTTTTCTGTTCCATCACAAACACTGCAAATATAAAACATACATTAGAGACATTCATGTTAAAACGTATACTGGCCTAAGCTGCCCATCTTGAACGTCTGAAGATATGCAGCACACCAGACTAATACACGAGGAACCAAAATTAAAATGGCTCACTATTTTCCATCCTCAAAGACAGAAAGGAACACATGTATGACCTTTGAATGACTACTGCCTGCTATCTCCCGAGGTATTAGGCAGTAGACGTTTGCTTAAGGGAAATTTTACCTTAGTGCCCTTGAAATGAACCTTATAATCAGTGGTCAACCAAGATGATAACAGATTTAAAAAAGTTGAGGGTATCAGAATGAAAAGGGCTTAACAACTGATTGCATTAGGCAGAGATACTGGCATAATAAAGTTTGTACAAAAATGTGGGTTGGGTATAGTAGTGGTGTAATACAAAGAAACAGAATGGTTGGAAAAAAAAAAGGTAAAAAGCAATAATTGTTAATAATTGTTTTCCAACTATTTAAGTTGGTCTAATAAAAGATATCAGATTCACCCAAAGACCCTTGTCTGCCTATGTCCTTAGACCAACACAGCTACAACCTATATCACTGTAAAAAGCAATAAAACACTCTACAAAGGAGGCAGGGACACAATATTTAAGAATAATGTTTTATGTACTGTCTTACAAAATTGTATGCACTAGAACTCAGCTGTACTGAAATCAGTGGGAAAACTTCCCACGTCTTCAATATGTCCAGTATTTCACCAACAGTGCATAAGATGCTTTGATTTCCTACTAATATAGTTGGGAACAAATGGCCTTATAACTCAGGGAAAATAAGATCAAGGACAGTAAGACCAAGAGCATAAGGTCAGTCAAACAAATGTGGAAAAGTATAGATGCAGATTGCTATGGAGATTATATATCATGATCTTAATTCTGAGGTTAATGCCACAGTAACAAGACCCATTCAAGAATTAAAAAAAAAAGGAAGATTGAATCATAGGATACCACTAGAAAAATAACTGAACACAGTACCACAAGTTCTGTATGCTGCTCTTGTCCAAATTTTCTACATTTTAGTTAAAGAATAGCATATGCTGTCAATAGGTCCAAGCATTACTACTATGGAAAGCTATTTATTTCTTAAAGTTGACTCCCTAAAATAGTAAATCAGGAAATGTCACAGAAAACAAATACAGTAATTTATACCAATTTGCCAGCAAAAATATCCACAATTATCTTGAAAGCCAAAGGCTACTGTCATTGAAGCACTGAAAGATTATTTTGACCAGAGAATTCTCCAAACAATGATACCAATGACTGTTTTTCCACTGTTTGGTCTACAGAAAAGTCTGGATTTTTTTTAGTAGTATTTAAGAGTGTTGCTTCCTATTTATCTGGTTGCACTGGAAGAAAAAGCAGGAAGTACAGATACCTTGGAATAAGAGGTGTTGAACAGCATGACACTTTTTGTAACAGTGTTCTCAAACCTGGAGATTGACATACGTTTTATCAGCAGTCTACTTTTATAACATCAGCTCTTCAGGTTTCACCAAAATTTAATACTGATAAAGGTTCACAAAACCATTCAACATACTAAAAGTATGAGCCAAGTATGCCAGCTATCAGCAGGTTTCTCTAGTAAAACTGATCTCAACACAGAACTTTGTAGAGAAATGCGACAGGGGAACACCGACTATGACTTTTGGTGAAATAAAGGAAATACGTAACTTTTTAAGATACATTACATGGTGAATGATACATTTAGATGGTAATTTTTGGCACATGCCAAATATTGCTGCTGGCCAAGACTTTCAGAATTTACTAGTGATTTGAGGTGTCAGTTTCCAGATGCCCAAACTAAGACGCTCAGCATTTACCAAGGGAAATTCTGAGCCTTTAAAGAAGGGGTGCTCAATCTCCAGCCTGCAAAGCTGTATCACTTAGCCCACAGGGCTCCCCGCAAGGGTCCAGATATTTCAGGGGAATGGTGGCAGCTTTAAGTGCCATTACCCTGCTGCTGAATTTCTGGCCCTGCGGGTTTGGATATCATGGCCCAGCACACCAAATTGCACTGGTGTATGACCAGAGCCAGTAGATAGGGAGTACAGGGTGGCATACAATTGGATCAGGCCCCCAGAATGACCCCATGTCATTCATCTGGCCTGTGGGGCCAAAAGGTTGGATACTACTGCTTTAAAAGTATCTCATATTTGACAGCCCAAAACTTAGAAACCTAACAGTACTAACCTCTTTTAAAGGTAGTCCTGGCTGAAGTATTATGAATTTTGACATTTAATTTGCAGTTAATATTCAAATTTTAAATCTAAGTATAGACACTGACCTAACTGCAGGACATTACTGGGCAATGCTGCTGACATCAAGATACACTGATTCTGAGCACCTGTGAATAGGGCCAAGTATTTAATAAGCAAACATGAAGGGGAAAACAGTTCTTCAGATAAAGTCAAAAGATTTCTCAAAGACTATTTCAATTAAAAAAATAAAAATAAAAAAATCAGTAGATCTGGATAGCAAGCCTGATAATTTTGGAACAATGTCATCATCCCTAATCTAAATGGGATAAATACTTACAATAACTAATGAGCAACACCTCAATAACATCTGAACATTAGAATACAAAGGTTTTTTTGGCAATTTGATTTTTAAAAAATATTTTAAAAACAGAAACATACCTGTTGTAGACTGTGCAAAAGAGTCTGAAACCTTCCTCTTAAAAGGTGGTTTCTGATTAATTTCCATCTTCCCATGGAAAGGGACATTTAGTTGATTCTTGCTGTCCTCTAAACCATGTTGAGGAACTCTGATTCCTGAACTGCCTTCTATAGTTTTAGGATCTACATGAACAGCAGCCTGAGAAGTATTAATCTTTTTGAATGTAAACTTTGAAGGCACAACTGACATTTTATTTGACATTTTGTTAATACAACTGTTATTTTGTATCTTTCCGGTGTTATGTGGAAGATCTTGGCTGTGCAACCCTTTACTATTAAAAGCAGTAATACGTGTGTTCAATGTACTAATTGGACCAATTTCAGAATCACATCCTCCTACAGGCACTGAATTAGACCTATGCCATTTTCCAGGAACATTATTTGTTCCAGGAGCAGTTTGTTTATAAGTCTGAAAATTCGTATACTTGGGTAGTGTAGGAATGTCTGTGACTGAAGCTATAACATTTGACAAGTTTCTACAGTTCACGTTTCCCACTGTAGTCAGTCTGTCTGTAACCTTTGAGTAGTTTGTATGAGAAGTGTCTAATGAAAGAGTTTCCTTTTTTATGTTGATTCTTTCTGCTAGTGGGTGATCAGATGGTCCTTGTTTAGATGCTATAAAACTGTTATCAGCACTAGATCTGGAATTAATATTGGTTCCTTGTATAATTTTGTCTCTTTCATTTCCTTGTTTAATGTGTTGGCTTTGAGTCTGCTTTTCCACATCATCACACACCTGATACAATAATTCATCATCCTCACAGTTTGTGTCCCAAAGACTATCAGATTCACAAAACATATCTAAAACTTCATCAGAGAACTTAGGCTCATTCCAGTCATCAAATGACACAGAACATTTCTTTGGCAATTCAGCCTGGTTTAGGTGACCTGTACTGGCTTGGCTAACCACTTTCACTAGATCATTAGGTTTTGTATTAGTAGAAACATTGGATGATTGATGAAAAATATTGTGTGTCTTATTTCCATATTTTCCAGTCTGTGCTCTATGTGGATTAGAGTGTACAAAGACTGAAGAGGATCCTTTTACAGGAAAATAAGTAGTGAAGCCACTTTTTGACTGAATACTTTCCTTTGCATTAACTCCAGACTGTACTGAAATAGGAGTATGGTCAGAACCTCTATTTGGAGCACCTTTTCCAGCGTAATTTATTCCATCACCTTTAACATCTTGCTTCCCATACAAACTGGCTTTTTGTAGCTTTGAATTTTCTGTTCCATTACTTGGCTCCTGAAAAGGAAATGAATTTGTAGTATCCTGTATGGTTTTACTATATTGTTTCAGAGGCACATATTGAGAACTGCTGGACTTGGCTGAAATACCAGCTACTGAATGAGAACTATTTGGTTTGTATTTAGCTTGACCAATGCCATTAAAAGAGTCTGTACATGTTTTAGTAGTTGGTGATGCATTTTCTGTACTGAGCAGTTCAGGATTTTGAGTAATTTGCATTATGAAGGAGTCATCTGCCAATAAATCAGTATCCCACTCATCGAAATCATCATGAGCTATTTGAGCAGGTTTACTGGAAGCCACTGATTCCGTCTTTGAGGAAGCTATATTTTGCTTTGGCAGCAAACAGATATTAGTTTCTGGAGCTGCAATGTGGTTACCATTTCCTAACGTAGTGGCTGAGTTTTGCTTTTGACATCTCTCTTCACCAACATGTCCCTTTGTTTCTGTCATTTCCTGAGAAATGCATTTCTCTTCTTCCAGGGTACTTTTCCTCTCATGAAAACAATTATTTAAGGAAATCCCCGACAGGCCTTGGCTGAATTGTCCACTGCATTTCTGAGTAGAACAATCAAATAGGGCACGAAGGGCTAATTCAGCCTCAAGGTCTACAGACTTCTGACTGCTAGTATGAAAGTGCTCCGTTACACGGATGCCAGTGCTCTCTCTAACTGGTTTTAAGGACAGAGTTGCATCTGCTTCAGGAACTTCATTCAGGAATGACTTCAGATTTTTTATCTGTACATCATCTTTAGAATTATGTAGAGCCTCTGCCTGTGAGGTAGTCTGGAGAAAATCATGGCAATGAACTTCTTGGTCCTGGACTGCATCTAGCTCAACCAGATTTTTATCAAATTCCTCAGCCAATTTCATAAGCTCCTCTTCACTATTCTTTCTTTTAAGAACTCTAGATGAAAATACACAGATAAGTCAGGAATACTAATAAATATTTCACAAAGTCTAATCACTTTATACCAATAGCTGTTTACTCTACAGTTTAATAAGTTTAGCAATTTCGGATATTCAGTGAAAATGTTCTCATGATTCATTTAACAGTCAATACATAGTGCTTTACTCTCACCAGTAATTCCTCACTTTAAAAGATTACAAAGCAAATGAAAAAGGCACTACTGTGTGTTCTCTGCACTAGCATATAAGCTACTCCTTCATTAACTCAATGAAATACTGCTCTTCCTTTCATGAAAAACATGTTTTTTGCTGGGGAAGCAGAAATGACTATGAACGTACCTTGTTCCATTTAATGCTGTCCTTGCTACTGCAGGTGTGCAGGGAATGGCATTTTCACCAATCCATGTGCCTAGAAGAGATCCTTCATAACTGGCTGGTTTTTCATCCTGAACAATTAGATTGAATTGGTACTACTTAATTTAAGAGGAGGAATCTGCTATACACACAGTTTATGCCAGTTTAAATTTTATTCAGTGTTTAAACTGATTAAAACTGGTGCAAATATCGCTGAAAGCCAACAGGTCAAGTTACTGGTATCAGTGTCCACATGCAAAAAACTACTGTTGAACATCAACTGCTAAAAGCCACAACTTTAGTTAAAATGGTTCAACTCTGTATGCAGGCATGGCTGAAGATAATATCAGATTTATAGGTAAAACACAACAATGTGAACTTTTAGCATAGAATGGTCAATGTTGATTTATTGTTTTAGCTTGTTTCGTGTACTTATTTTACATTTTCCAATTTGCTACCTAAGACACGCTATATTTGTTTACTTATCAAAGAAGAAACAACAAACCAGAGAAACTGAGCAAATCTTCTCTGGGCTCTTTCTGCAAGAGTGAAAATTTTGAATTATTCCATTTTACCATTTTCATATGGAAGTGTTCTGAACAACTAAAAATATCCAGAATTCAGAAATTAAACAGAAATACTGTTCAGCACTTGGGTTCACATCTGGACCTGAATGCTCTCAAACTTTTAAGGTATGAGACATGCAAAATCAGAATTAGACACAAGCCCAAACAACTGCTAAAAAGTACTGAACATACAAGAATATTGTGAACCAGCTAAAGGAAGTAACTTGAGCTTTACTGACCAGAAAGGGAGAAATGTTTTTATTTTAGAACGAAAATTAACTGGTGGCAAAAACAAAAGCAAACCCACAACTCTGTCAAAGGCCTAATGCTGAATTACTGTATCTAACTGAATATAAAAGATGACCATGATTCTATAGATGGAAAATTTATAAATGTTATAATTTTCCAGGTAATTAATCTAATTATTGGAGGTCTGCCTTTAATTTGTCTCCCTCCCACTCCTACAGCAGGGAAAGTAAATCTGGAGGATCAGGCATCCCCTTTGCTCTCTGCTTCCCACCCCAACTGTTTCCCTTGGCAGTCCCTCCCCCTTCTCGCCTCTTCTTACTGTCAGCCCCTGCTATCCTTGAGCACATAGCAGTGAGGAACAAATTGAAAACAACCTTGAAATTAAACATGGTTTTAACAATTTACATATAGTACCAATGCACTCAGTTCATATGGAATTGATGCATGTTATGCTTTTTGAAATTGCTGTCAGTTTTAGCACAGGTACTCCATGTGCTCCACTTCTGAGCAGCACTTTGGCACCTACTTATAGGTAGTACAAACTCTGCGTGATGTTAGTCCAAAGCCAAAGGCTCGTAATTTACCATATACTCATGACTGAAACCAGGTGTTCTTGTCATGAATCCTGGGATGCTTCAAAAAATTTATGCAGCTGAGGCACAGGGCAACCTGGTCCAGCTTCACTTCATGGAGGGCAGGACTACATTAATCTTATGTGCCAGGCTGAGAGAGGGGGGTGATAGAGGGATTCCGAGTTAAATGTTCGTAGCTCCATTTAGTAGCGTTTGCCAGACATTTAAGGCTTGTGAAGAAACAGGAATCATTTGAAAAGGCAAAAAAAAGGCACAGCTCAGCTGTGGGAGTGAAGAGGAAGTCAAAATGTATGCAATTTAATGGCTTACCATGACTCGAAAGAGTTGATGGTAAGGAGGAATGTGCTTAATGGGCACTACCACTTGTCTTATTCAGATGGGCTACATTAACCTATTCTTGTGGTAGGTTCCCATCAGCACATTTGCCCAACGTGGGTCATCAGTTTAGTAGTAATGCTCAGTGTTGTCTGCATTTAATCAACTTCGCAGTTGCTTTCCATTGCTGAGCACATGCTGCTTATGGCCACAGTTTAATGATAGCCAATAGGGCTGTGCGAAATTTCGATGGCTGTTTCGACGCATTTCAAGCTCAAAACACCAAAATAGAAAAAAAAAGGCTTCAGAACAGCTTTGAAACAAAATGAGGGCACTCAAAACAGCCTGTTGGTGGGAAGCGGAGGAGAGCCAGGACAACGATCCAAGTGGCTCCGCCAGCCCCACGGACCTCAGCTCGGCAGTGGGAGGGTCAGTGGCACTCTGAGTGCAGCCCTGGCTCGGAGCGCAACCTAGTGGTGGGAGGCTCTGTAGCCCCATGGAGCTGAACCTGGCAGCAGGAGGCGGTAGAGAGCCAGTGGTGGAGTCACTCCGAGTGCAGCCGTGGCCAGTGGCTCTCCACCACTTCCCACTGCCAGGCTCAGCTCTGTGGGGCTGCGGAGCCTCCTGCTGCTGGGCTGTGCGTGCCAGGGCTGCGCTCCGAGCAGCTCCACCACTGGCTCTCCTACCTCTGGGCTCAGCTCCATGCGGAGGGTGGAGCCACTTGGAGAGCAGCCCTGAGCATATCTCGGCAGTGGGAGGCTCTGCAGCCCTACAGAGCTGAGCCTGGCAGCGGGAGGCGGCAGAGATCAAGTGGCAGAGCCCCTCAGAGCGCAGCCCTGGCCAGTGGCTCTCCCCCGCCTCCTGCTGTCAGGCTCAGCTCCGTGGGGAGGAGTCTGGCACAGCCACGCAGCCCTTGTGGGGGTGCAGGCCCCCAGATCTGCATGCAGCATGACAGGAGGTTGCCACTGCTGCCTAGGGCCAGCAGCAGCAGCACCAGTCTTCCCGGCACTGGGCAAGCGTTGTGCCCAGCATCTGTTGCAGGCAGCAGCCTCCTGTCACCCACAGAAAGATCCGGGGGTTCGCACCCCCAGGAGGAGTCCAGCATGGCCCCACAGCCCTCCCAAGGGTATGGGCCCCCAGATCTGTGCATGGGATGACAGCAGGCTGCTGCTGCTGGCAAGTGATATGAGTTTTGCTTTCAACTGTTTGAGGTGCAGTTTCACAACAACCTCTGCACCTATCTCCTTGAAATGTGGCAGGCTTCATGCCCCCAGGAGGGGCTACCATCTCTGCAACTTTCATCCAAATCAGGCAATAAATGCCAAAGTTATAGGCATTTTCATGATTCCCCATTATAACCTATGGGTGAAACGTCAATTTCATCAAAACAGCAAAACAGTTTCAATGGAACGAAATGGAACAGTGGTTCAAAACTAAACCAAATGACAAAATGAAACACTGTCCCTTCAAAAGGGCAAAATGGAAGTTGAAACAAAACAGTGCTGTTTAGCACAGCCCTAATAGCCAAATGTATTTGGTGAGATTCCTTTGTATGTGATTATGAGGGGCATGTTCCCCCATGCCAGATGGGGGGGGAATCTCATTTTGTATTTGAGTAAATATAGTAGATTATACTTTCTAATAAAGATCATACATTATAAAACAGCAGAAACAAGTCACAAAATGGGAAGGAACAGGTAGTATTTTTTTCTGTTAACAATGAATTTTACATGCAAAATTATTTTCCAAATATTAAGTTTTGAAATACTGAATCCATTTTCAATGTAAATTATAGAAACATTATTAGAAAAAGACTTATTTTGTGTCTTATGAGTAATAAAAAACAAAGTATGGTTCTGCTATTAAAATAGGTTGTTTTTCCAAGTTCTCTTTCTGATCTATAGACATCAGTTACAAAAGTGCACTGGAATTTATATGATAAACTGACTTGACCTCAAAATAAACACGATTAAGTTAATTTATCAGAATAATTAAAACATTTAATTATGTCAAAACTATTATGCAGTCTTTCCATCTTGTTCCAGTATTACATGTGGACTTTGGTAGCCTTTATTTCAAGTTAAGTTATATGAAGGACATACTGAGACTAGTTTTACCTGTGGGAAAAAGCTCCGCTAGCCGGAAGGGTTATGTTCATGATAGGGGGCCCTAACATTATATTTAAAGCTGCCCCTCACAGTATAGACATAGCCTAAGTCAGGGCTGCTCAACTGTGGGCTCCCGCCTGGGCACTGCTCTCCACATTGCTGCTGCCATGGCCATGCTCCTGCTCCCTCCTCTAGCTTTTGCTTTTTGCCCCTGCCCCAGGGCAGAGTGAGCCTGTGGGGCTCAGGAAGCAGGGATAGTTTACAGGGTATGCAGTCAGTGTAGAAGTCAGAGAACCCTGGCCTAAGTGGTTCACCCACATATTTTTTTCCTCCTCTCCACTGCATTTGTGCAAACATTCTTCTAACTTTACATTCACCTAAAATTCAGGTTTGATAGTGCCAGGTCTCAGTTGTAAAGCCACAGGTAAAGGCCAGAAGAAGACTGCAAACTGTATGATTTTCATGCCGCTTCCTAGATCTATTTTTAATTCTAAGCCCAGAAATAATTTCAGTGAATGGATCCTTACGAGACTTTGAAAAACCTACACCAATGGTAGGTCTCTGAGCAGCATAACCAGCTCCAATAGGAAGCATAGTCCTACACACGCAAGAAAACAGTGGTGGAAAGAGAATAAAACTAAGAGAGAGAGAAGACAGGAGAAAACAAGGAAGAGCAACAAAGGAAATAAACTGAGTTCTGTAGAAGAAGAAACATAAAATAAATCCAACTAAGAAAAAATAAAAGAAGAAACTGAACTGAAAAAGATACTAAAGGCAAGAAAAGCTCTTTCAAATGAGCTCTAACAGCCCAATCTAGGAGTAGGAGGGTCAGGGTCAGTCAAACATATAAGATCATTTGCAGAAGCAGTTATTTTATAGGTACAACATGGATGTAAAGCTTAAGGTACCCAAAAATAGATAAATTTTGATCCCTTGATTTAAATGAAAGGTATAGTTATCTGAACTGTATTATGACAAATTAAAAGAGAAGCTACCGAGTAAATATGATATGCAAAGAAACTTTACAGAACAGAAAAGTGGCAGAAGATGACTGCTACTGCATTTTCTACAAATACCAAACCAACAGCTCTCAGCTTGAAGTTAGTTAAATCTTTTTTAAAATTAGACTGGTACCACATTATTTCACACAACTAATTTCTTAACTGAAAAATATAAAGTGTTTTAGGATATAAAGTCAGAGGTTTTACAAAAAGAAATATAGATTAGCTAGTCAAATACTATGCCTGGAACTTTTATTCAAGCCAATTTTAAGAATTATGTTCCCCCAACCTCCATATCTGCATCTGCCTTTTACTCTACTACATATTACCAAAAGTAAAATTGCTTTTTCACATTGTTTTGCAGAATCAGCCTATCATTACACTATTTTACTCTTTAA
Source organism: Alligator mississippiensis (assembly GCF_030867095.1). NCBI lineage: Eukaryota > Metazoa > Chordata > Crocodylia > Alligatoridae > Alligator > Alligator mississippiensis. The sequence continues at coordinate 216,569,485 of NC_081824.1, read as the reverse complement.
TTACTGGATAAGCTGTGAAGTATTACAAAGGAAGTGATAATTACCCGAGGAGCAATACGATTAACAATATCTGAAATTTCAACTGTACATCTACGGGTAGTACATTTCTTTTTTTCATTACCTGTAAGAGATAAAACACAGTAAAAATCATGAGATATTAAAATTACAGCAGTATTCCAAAGCAGAAGCAAATCATACAAATATAAAATGCGTAACTTTCCTCAGTGCCATATCACAGCATTTCTGAATAAAATACCGTGCAACTTAACATGGCATTAAGTGCTTCTTTTTGAAACAGATCCAGAAACACTTAGTACAGACCTTGGATATGTTTAAAAAAATTAATATTGAGCTATGAAAAAGCAGAGTACAAAGAAGAACTTTTTGGTGACAATTACCTAGTTGGTATGCAATTGGTGAATGAGGATCCCAAAAAATTTCATGCTGTATATCGGTATCGTTGACAGGAGAACTGAAGGTAGGTAACCGTGATCGGCTATTCAGGGATCTCTTTGGAGTCTTATATATACATGGCTCTGTGTGAATATACATTAAGAGTACACGTCAAAATATTAACACTGACAAAGAGAGATCAGATGCTCAAAAAAAACAAGACCAAATGAAGGATCAAGCAAACACTTCATAAGTCTTTAGAACGGAATCATTTACTTTCTCCATGTTTCTTTTCAATTCTCCATGTTTCCTTACCAATTTCAAAGGTATAGAGATCAAACTATGACTCTATACTTATCAGTACTGGGTTATCCATCATTACTAGAGCGAACCCATTTTCAAAAGGTATGACAGGACGGACATCAAGATGTTTGGTACCTAACTGTAGGAATAAAAACAGTCAAATACCATTGCCCAGATCTGCAGAAGTGTATTGCATCACTAGCATCATCCATTAATAAAAAGGCTAAGACTAAGCTTGAGGGTATCATTTGGTAGAGTGGAGGTTTCTATCTTATTCTTTGCCCCTCTGCTGCTGAATATTTTAATGCAGGTGAGGTTGTAACTGTCACCCCCCAAACAGTGCTGATCACAGGTTACAGTTTTCTATTTGCAAACACATCTCTAAATTTACTTCTGGGGATTGACAACATATACACTAAACCAAGGACATGGAGCCTGCTTTATTCCATCCTCCTCCACAAGCTCAAACTCATATCTGACCCAGTATTTATAATTAACGAGACTCAAGTGCTGCTACATACGATACAACCAAAGACGTTCTAATCTCTCAATCACTAAGCATTTTCAGACAAGAAATGAAGAGGCCACAGCTATTCAAGAACAGTATACCACAGATGAACATGGATACAATGAAAAACAGAATAAATTACATGAATTTTGTTTAATCATGGCTGCCTTATAGAAGTGGAATTGGTGGTGTTGGAGGCATGGTCACAGCCTACAGGAATAAGGGAATTAAAAAAAAATGCACTACACTGTTAAAACTATTGTCGCAAAGGCATTTTAAGTTTAGAATACAAAGGGTGCCACAACATTTAGCACCTCTCATAATAACAAAAACTTTAATCACACATTCACTCTTAAACCTAGAGGTATTAGCACAAAGAAAAGATTGCTCCTTGCTCTGCAGGAAGCATTCCTTTCTGGGTGATCTGGGCCAGTGCCCACAACGTCAGAAGAAACTAAATATTTGCAAAAGGGAAAATGGGAGAAGTGAGCACCTATAAAATGACAACTCGACAGGTCTCAGCCCATTTCACTCTAACAAAAAAGAACAAAACCTAGGCCTATATCTGACAAGTTACTTCACACTGAAGTCATATAAACGTGATCCCATTAACTCTGGTGGAGGCTCTTTCATGGATGCTGAAATCTATCTCCCTAAAACAACTTTTAGGATTAGGAATAGGTTACTGAAATGCTTTCCTATTTAGATCCGTGGTATGAAATGGAAAATGGACTAGGCTGAAGAGACTTTTTCTTCAAGGAAAGAAGGCATAAAAACAAACAAACAAACAAACAAACAAAAAAAAAAGCTTCAGCAAAAGACCCTCCAGCTCTACTGCACAGCTCAGCTAAGTTACACATTCAAAATAAGTCACCTGAAGCCACATCATGCTGTGACTTTCTGAACAGAGGCCATATTTATACAAAGGTGTGAGGTTCCTCCCTCTCTCCCACTCTTGCTTGATGGAGATAACACAATTTGGCCCCAAAGCAGTGAGAGATGCTAATGATGGGGTTCAGAAATGACCAAGGATCCTGAGGGGCCGCATTCCCTCCATTTTAACAAAGAATCTGGAAGCAGCTGAAGCCCTTCAGAAAATTAATTTCATGTTGAGTGTGGGCGCCTGAGCGCATGCATGTATGTTTGTATATATGGGGGACGAGTGGGGATGAAGGCGGGCAAGATGTGCAGGCTGCTGTCAGGAGATGCATGTACCCATCGGCTTGGCGATGAATCTGACATCTGGACAGCACCTGCATTGGCAATACCTCTCTCGGAAAATATCATTATTATTAATGCTAATCATGATAATAATAAATCATACTAAATAATGATAATAAGTCATACTAAATAATAATGAAGGGACAGGCATAGTCTGTCTTGGTGTTAGCTTGGTGATGATATCAGACATCTAGTCACCACGTGCATAGACAATACACAACTCTCAGAGAATAATAATAATAAATAATACTGGTAATAAATATTAAATAATAATAAATACTAAATAATAATAATGCGGGACAGGCATAGGATGCTTGGCTTTAGGTTGGTGATATCTGACATCTATTTACCATGTGCATAGGCAATGCGCAACTCTCAGATTAATAATAATAGCAACAAATAATAATAATACATAATGCTGATAATAAATTATACTAAATGTAACTAATAAATAATAATAATGCAGGGATGGGCAGTGTCCGTCTTGGTGTTAGCTTGGCCATGATATCTATCACCATATGCACAGACAATGCACAACTCTCATAGAATAATAATAATAACAACAAATGATAATAATTATGCTGATAAATGATACTAGATAATGATAATAAAAATGATGCTACATAATAAAAATGCAGGAACAGGCATAGGATGCTTGCCATTAGCTTGGTGATGATGTCCAACATGTAGTCACAGTGTGCATAGCCAATGCACAACTCAGAATAATAATAATAATAATAATGAAGCAGGGGCAGACACATGACACTTGGCCCGAGCTTGGCAACGGCAACGGCCCCAGACCCAACACCTGCAGAGGCCACCCCTAACCATGATGTGATGACGTTGTTATTACTATTACGATCAGCGGCAGCAGCAGGGGCGGGCGAACACGGGCCCAGGCCGCCTATCCCCTGCCTTGCCAGGCCGCCTGCCCCGAGCAGCGGCGGTGCCGCACGCGGGAGCCCCGGGGCTGGCCCGCACCGAGGCGCTCGCTCGGGGCCCCGCGGGGGGCCTCACCCTCCGCCTTGTTCCCGCGGCCCGGCCCGGCCGCCGCCTCCTCGTCGTCCTGCGGCCCCCCTGCCCCGTCGCCGGCCGCCACGCGTCGCCGCCTGCTCCTGTCGCCGCCGCGCGGGCCCGGGGAGCGGGAGCGGGGGCGGGGCCGGCCGCCTCCCCTCCGCCCTTTACTGGTCATGGCGCGAGGCCGCAGCCCCGGGCCGCTCATGTCGCCGCCGCCATTTTTCCCGGCGCCACCGCGCCCGCCGCCCATTGGCTCAGCCCTGCTAGCCCCGCGCCGTGATTGGCTACCTGGCCGGCGCCGGGGATGACGCAACGCCCAGCCCCCTCCCTGCAGGCCCCGCCCCCAGCCCCTCACGACAGACCCCTCCCCCTGCCTGGTAACGGTAGGTCCTTACCCAGTTGTTCACGTCACCCTCAAACAGGCCCCGCCCCCTGCCTGGCCCTGCCGTATAGTGCCCCCTCCCAGCATTGTGGTGTGTATGGTGCGAGGCTCCAGGGCTGTTGAGCTGGACCACGTGCTTGAAAGCCCCGCTCCCCCGGCTTTACGCTTGAGCCCTTCAGCTGCCTGGAAAGTAGTGCCTTGGGGCAGGTTGTGCTCTCCATGGGGGCACAGGCAGAGTGCAAGTTAAGGGGGAGATTGGGCCTGAGCCCCACCCTAGGAGATGAGAGCTTCCCTGTAAGATTTGAAAATCATAACCTCCGATGGGATTGTTCCTACACTTTGGTGAATTTGTTAATCGATCATAGAAATGAAGGGCTGCAAGGGACCTCAAAAGATCATCGAGTCCACCCCGCCGGTTTTGGGCAGGAATACTGCTGAGAGCAAATGATCCCACCAAGGTGTCTGTCCTGAAATGGTTTAAGTTTTTTTTTTGCAGACCCCCACAAGAGTCAAAGTGTAATTCAACCCTGGGCACAGGTGACCGGGTCAGCTCTACCCTCTGCACACCACTTCAGCCCAAGCAGCCAGTGCAAGGCCTTGCCCCAGGGCAGCAAAGGGCTGGTGGTGTCTTTCCCCCCCTTTCTGCCTATATGATCCTGCCCCATCTGGCTCTGATCCACTACTGGATCAGAGCCTGGCAGAGCTGCATTGACCTTCGAGGGTGCCAGCTCTGGGCTTTTGCTGGCGGTAATTTGGAAAGCCGCAGAAGAAAACAAAATCAGCAAAATCAACCATCCCTAACAACACATAGGGAACGGCTATTTGGGGCTGGCATAGAGAGACTTACAGAAGCCAAAGATGGCAGGTAAGAAATTGCCCGTCTGTTCCTAAGGGCTTCTAATGTTACATTCTTATTTAAAATAGTCTAAATGCAAACATATGTATGTATTACATCATCAGTTGGACATTTCTGGTTGATAACTCTTCCTTTCCTCCTCCCCCCCAAATTAAAACTGAAGTATAAACATATCTACTAACCGTACGATGGAAAGAGCAAAGCATGTTGATGGAATGTCCAGTTTGGATTTCATTTAATCAGTTTGGAGTCATTTTGGGATTAATGTTTTTAAAAGGCTTTAAAAAAGGGATCACATTTCTTTATAGGACAAGATGAGTGGATGTCAGTCCAGAATCTGGAATATGAAAAGCTTTAAAACCTTTACAAAGAGTGATTCTCCAGCATTATTTGGGTGAATTGTGAAACCTTCTCTTCCCACCCTAGGCCCCAGGCAAACAATATGTTTTTTCAGATCTCCACTCTCATGAGCATAATTAGAGCCAACCAAGGACTTTTGTAGCAGGGAAAAAATTAAGTATTATACATTAAATGGAAAACCTTTGTTACATGAAAGGTTAAGGTTACATACTTAAATTCCAAAACTTGAATTCAAGGGTCTCAGAACAAAATGTATGGCCAAGATTTAAAGAAATGTTTTTAAAAGGTAGGTTCCAAAATGTATATTTATGCACCTGAATAAGGGCCTAGTCTTGTAATAAGAATCTGCAGAGCTCTACATTGGTACAGAGTCCCCTTTGAGTTACCAAGTTGAAAACTTTTTTAACCATTTGCTCTGATCTCTTGCCTTTTTAAAACCCATGGCGCTACATATAGATGCAGGGATTTGCCTACATAGATATATTAAGATGTACATTAAATATAAAGGTAAGTTTATTTGTTGTACAAGTAAAGAAAATGGGAAGATACTCAATAACAGATAGTCAAATTGATATTCAAATTCAATAACAAATTTGTATTTGAACCAAAATTTCTCTGCAGGTTTGAAATCAGTAGCTGCACTTGATCTTTTCATGACCAAAAAATGTTTGCTACGGAGTGAATTGACTTGAAGTACACTCTTTAGCCATTATGTCTACAATAGTGTATAACTCTTGCCAGAGTGCAGTCTTCTAGAGTCACACCCAAACCTGAAAATTCTCATAAAAAACCTTGCCATCTAATCCCAATTGTTACTGATCTTTTAAAAGCAGAGTGTCTAATGTGGTCCTTTATTATTTAATACTACTGTACATTTTCTAGTATATTCTGAAGTATTGTCATGAATCATTAGAATTGAACTACACCTGTCAAAATAAACAAGTACTGTGAATTTTATCAGGCTGAACCTTTGATTGTTTTCCCATCCCATACTAGTTAATTCATAAAATCTGATTATCCACACTGGATCTTTCAGATATGAATGAGATTTTGTTCTTACAGTAAAACCATCTAGAAAAGAAAAAAAATCATGAATTATCTCTACCTCTTCATGAAAGGTCTTGCTACATGAGTCTCAACACATGCAAAGTTGTGTTTTCAAGAACCAGCAAAAAATACTTTCCTCCACACAGGAGAAGGCTGAACAGGTCTGTGATGGAAAAACATTTTCCTAATGAATTAAAGTACCATGTGTATCTTATTGCAGTTTGAAAAATCAGCTCTGAGCCTGATGCTGATTATTCAGTTAAGCAATGTAGCAGTGGAAGCTTGTGATGTTGAAGGGTTTCTCTGTGGAGTGATTGCCTCAAGGAGGAGGGAGTTTGAGTTCCCTTGTCATGATACTAGCAGCTGGATCAATGGCTAATTGTGGTAAGGCTCTGTTCCAGGGAATAGCAACAAACTCTTAGTGCTGTGCTGCTGTAAGCTCTGAGTCCTACTTCCAAATCAAGAGGGATAAATAATGGAGGAGAATGAATGAATAATAAAGTTCAGCTGAGTTTTAATAGTGCACTGTGTGAGAACTTTTAAAACATATTGTACAAGAGGCAATAAAAAGATGATTTTTGAGATTCAAAAATGAAGACAAGATGTAGAAGATCTGATAGATTTTGTAATGAAAATCAAATAACAGGAACATTAAAACTATGACTAAAAAGAACACCTCTTGTCTAATGCACTTGTGACAATGAGCACAGAACCTTAAATAGACATATTTTATGTCTTTAAAGCTAGCATGGGAAGAAATGCAAATCAGAGGTGATTTTTTTTTCAAAATTTTCTAACAAATTGTACTAGTGTAATTAACAAAAGTATGACCATGACTTTAGGTAATAATTCACTTTCTATTGTAAGGGAAACTGGGCATTTTTTTGCTGCAAATCACAAATTTACTAAAAAAAAAAGAGGTTGTTGGTAGACCAAAACTATTTGTGGACTTGAAGAACAGTTTCAATTGGAAAAAAATGGGAATTTTTTTCCCCCAGAATTTTTTTTGGAAACATCAATTTAACATTTTTGGGAATGTTTACTTTAAAGTGAAACAGTTTGTCTTTTCATTTCAAACCTATAATTTCCATTCAAAATTGGCACATGATTTCTTAAAATAGTAAAAAGGTGGATAGAATACAAAATTAAAAGCAGATAACATATTTGGATCAAATTAAATATTTTGGGTTGACTACAAATGAAGTCTGTTTTTCAATTTTTGGATGCAGCTACTGATCTGAAAAGTCCATTATTATCTCAGCTCATAGTCTAATCTTGATTTTCCTTCTCAAAACTGTCTTCATTAGAGAAACTTCAAAATCTACTACAGTATAAAATGTTAAAGAAAAATGTGAGGTGAATGTCATTCTTTGAAAAGTCTTCTAGCTCCTTTTGTAAATGCAAGCTTAATCTGTGGACGTCACATTATTTCATTCTGTAGTCCTTCATGAAAACCAGTGAGCTTTGTTGTAATTATCAGGTGCAATATTTATTTAGTTAGCTATTATTTATTTATTTTTTAGACATATATCCCACTCTGCTTACAATATACAAGAAGTCCACAAAGAGGATTTCCCAAACAACATAGGAGAACTGGAGAGTTCTAACTTCCATCCTCCCCTCAGCCTTTCTGCCCAAACCCCCACACAAGCATGCCCTCCCACCAATCCCAACGAGATTTCCCAACCGCCACTCGCATCCAGCTGCAAGAAGCCTTTTCTCACTTCATCTCCATTCACTTATTTCCACCACTGCGTAGGGTTGCCATATTTCCAGTTTCAAAAAAGCCGACACTTGTTGGGGGGGAGGGGGGTGGTAATATGATTGTGGAGGGGACAGTGATTTCCCCATGGCCCATCCCTGCCCCTCACTCCCAAGTCACATCCCCCCCAGCCTTGCTGCTGCCCTTTACTCCCAACCCACAGTACCCCATCCTCCAGATTATACTGGTGCCCCTCACTCCCAACCCACAGCCTCCCCCTGTCCCTGCAGATATCCTTCACTCCTGACCCGTAGCCCCCTGGTACTGCCTGTGCCCTGCACTCCTGGCCTACAGTCCCCCACCTCCCCAATGCCTCTCACTCGCAAACCACAGCCCCCCAAGCCTTGCTGCTGCTCCTCACTCCTAACTGGCAGCCTGCTGCCCCACCCCAGCCTTGCTGGTGCCCCTCATTCCCAACCTGCAGCCCACAACTCTCCCCAGGCCTGCAGCGTCTCCCAGCTGCCCCACCCCTGTGAACACAGGCACTGGCCCCAGTGCCACCAACCTGGCCATGCAGCTCCCTGCTGCTCCTGAAGGGCTCCCCACCCAGTTCTCCCACTGGAGGGGCACGTACCTCCCCTGCCCTGCTGCAGCCCCAGCAGCTTGACAGCTTCCCCTAGAACTGGCAGGCACCTGCCCCCCTCACACACCCATTCTCTCTATACACCCTGCCACCCTCACCCATACACACTCACATTCCTCCGCCCCCGGGCTGGGTCAGAATTTTTTGGGGTTCCCTGCAAGATATAGTTTTGGGCCCCCCTATGTGAAGAAGCTGTCATCGGCAATGGGAAGGGGGTGTGTGTGGTGAGCGGCCAAAGAGTCCTAGTGGACTCCAAGATGAACATGAGTCGGCAGTGTGACAAAGTCATCAGAAAAGCTAATGGCACTTTATCGTGCATCAGCAGATGCATGACAAACAGAACCAAGGTGATACTTCCCCTCTATTGGGCGCTGGTCAGACCGCAGTTGGAATACTGCATGCAGTTTTGGGCACCACACTTCAAGAGGGATGTGGATAACCTGGAGAGGGTCCAGAGAAGGGCCACTCGTATGGTTAAGGGCTTGAAGGCCAAGCCCTATGCGGAGGCTGAAGAGGTCCTGGGGCACCTGGACCTCTTCAGCCTCCGCAAGAGAAAGTTGAGAGGTGACCTTGTGGCTGCCTATAAGTTCATCATGGGGGCACAGAAGGGAATTGGTGAGGCTTTACTCACCAAGGCGCCCCTGGGGGTTACAAGAAATAATGGCCACAAGCTAGCAGAGAGCAGATTTAGACTAGACATTAGGAAGAACTTCTTCACAGCTAGAGTGGCCAAAGTCTGGAATGGGCTCCCAAGGGAGGTGGTGCTCTCCCCTTCAAGAGGAGGTTAGATAGGCATCTAGCTGAGGTCATTTAAACCCAGCACCCTTTCCTGCCTATGCAGGAGGTTGGACTCTATGATCTATTGAGGTCCCTTCCGACCCTGACATCTATGAATCTATGAGATGGGAGGACCCAAAAAGAAGATATGGCTAGGAAAACCCGGATGCATGGTAACCCTATCACTGCACATCAATTTTAGGGAAGCCCGCCCCGCTTCCAAGCTCACATACCCTCCTCTGCAGAGGGACTACAGCTGTCATCCCCTTCCCACAAAAAGTATTTCTAATGTTATTTACTATATAGATTTTTTAATATTCCTTTTTTGACTCTTCATATATTTTTTAATTCTTTACTGTTTGGTCTGTTTCAAGTAGAGCTTATTAACTTCACCAGAGTCCTATGCTAAGTGTACAAGCCACATTACTTAAGCCATGCAGTTTTAAGATAGATTACAGATTCTTTTGGTGCCATCTGTAGTATTTATAACATGAATACCATCTAACTTAAAATTGTTGATAGCACCAATCTCTTTCAGCCAAACTGATCAGTCAGATTCAAGGGGTAATATCCCAACCCAGTTGAAATTGGTGGGAATTTTGTTACTGACTTTAACTGGAACAGAATTGAATTCATAGAATGTATGTATTTCATTGAAAAAGAATATGATACGAATTTATGGGTTTGGGTTTTTTTACTCTAGAATCCTGGTTTTACCACATAATATGAGATCAGTGTCTAATAACTGATCATTCTGGTGCTTTTGACTCTGCTGCCTTAGGGCCAGGGGCCCAACTCCCATTGATTTCTCAGGAAGATGCAGGTGTCACTGCCTTCAACATTACAGCATGTACTTTTTATGTGCTTCATCACTGCAATAGAACCCAGAGTTGGTATACTTCCTGCGCAATGTATGTGGAGAGTTAAGCATCTGAGAAAAGCACTTCAGGCTGTAAACAGATATTGTATTTACCCTGGGAGAAAGTCTTTTATCTCTGGATCATGCATACATACACACCAGTGTTCCATTTCAAGTCCTTCTAAAAGATGTGGGATACAATAGGTTATTGTTTTTCCCCAGCACACAGTTGTGTGCATCTATAGTATTATTGGGCACTGACAGGCCTGCCTCCCCCTGCTCTAACTCATGGTGCTTTACATAAAGCACCATGAGTTAGAGCAACCCCCTCCACCTCCCCCTCAACCCCACAGACGTTGGATTGGGGTGGGGGTGGGATGGGAATCAATCCTGCCTGCAAGAACATACCTGTAGTGGAGGAGCTGCCTCTCCTCCAGCCCCACCCCAACCAGCTCCAGTGCTGTCTGCAGGAATGGGGGTAGCAGGGGGCAGGGAAGGGGAGGGGCAGCAAGCTGTAGGTTGGGGTTTGCCTGGCCTGAGCTGGAGAGGAAGGGGTGAGGGGGGCGAGAGATGAGGGCAGGCTCCAATCCACCTGCCCCCCTCCCAGCCTGGAGCTTGCTCTTCCCTTGTTCTCCCCCCTCCTTTCCTGCAGACAACTCCTGTGGCTGGGCTGGGCTGCATCAGCCCAGCCCTGATCACAGAACAGATTAACTCTAGGGAACACAAGTTCCCTAAGATGATCCAAACTGGCCTTCATCTGATCCCTTATTTGATGGGGGTTAATTTATTGCATGATAAGCCACTTTAAAAGCACTCTGCAGCCATGCACGGGTGTCATGGCACAGCTGTAGAGTACTTTCAGGGAGCTGATTGAGTGACAAATATAACTTCTGTCTGTACCCATTGTGGATCATTCTAGGGTCAAGCTGGAGAGGCTACGTGCTCTCCCTTGACACCTACTGGCAAAAGAGCTCCAGTGCAAATTAGAAGGGAACCAGGTATAAATAACTGAGCTGCACCTGTTTTGATCCAAATCAAACCCTGGGACAATCAGGCCAGCTTCAGATAGATATCTGTTTATAGCCTAAGAGTGGAATTCACATGCTGAGATGAGACCTGCTTAACTTAACCAAAGTAATCACAGCAGAGAGAAGCATGTGTGCGATTACACTCTTATTGCATTTGCTTACACTTTGTTGCATTCCTTTGGGTTGCATCTCCACTTGGGACTGGTAGTCCTATACCATTTTCTGTAGTTAGACACCTAAGGCCTTTCTTTTGAAAACCGAGTTGGGGTATCAACATTGCTAGTAAAAAACAAATTTTGTGCAATTGTATATGAGGGGTTTCTTTTCTAAAGAAGGTTGACTTAAGAATTGGTGTAACTGAACAACAGCTGCTCCCTGTGTACTGAGGCTAAGAGAAACCCCAAGAAGAGACTTACATAATTTCTTTTCCTTTCTCTCTGCTTCTTTCTTTAATCTCCTGCATGAGCAAAAAATCAATGGAAACTGTGGGTGTTCAGCATCTATAAAAATCATGCCATTTATTTAGGCTGTAGAGAAATGAAGCATGGTAGTTTGTGTGGTGGGCTTGCTGCTTTTGCCTGGTAAACCAGGCTTGGAAAAGGACACTTCAGATTGGTGGAACATTTCCACCAATCAGGTAACAGCTGGGAGAGGCTTGCCTCACCCCTGCTTGAAGGGGGAGGGTGAGGAGCCCTTGGACCTGATTCAAGACCATGATTTGCAGGTCCGGCGGATTTAAGGGCGGGGCCTGCAGTGTAAATAATAGCCCAGTGTGCTTGGCACGCTGGGCAGATGTGGTGAGTGACAGCAAGGAGAGAGGAGCTCCAGAGAAGACCATCATCGGGACCCCACCTGAGCCTCGACGGTGCGCGGATCAGTGAACAGCGCTCAGGCTCTGGGAACCGCTTGAGGCTCCTTGAGCCTGCAAACCCAGCAAGCAGCTAGGTGGGGTGGTGCATGAATTAGTGCATAGAGAGCTGGCCCTGGGAGCACTTTGAGGCTGCTAGGGCCCCACACGGTGTGCAGGTCAGCGCATGGAGAGCCTGCTCTGGGAGCAGTTCGAGGCTGCTCAAGTTAGCCCTGGCTCCAGGCTGGGTAACCGGGGCCCCGCAGCATGGCTCAGCATTAAACTAAAAAGAGCCCCGGTGCCCAGAGCAGGATCTGGGAATGGGAAAGACCCGCAGTGTGAGGCTGGGGAGCTAGTGAGGGCTTGGTTCCTGTAGGAGCTCCCTGGGTGCCCAGCGTGGGGCCCAGGGCCCAGAGGGAAGGGCCCCAACTCAAGAGTGATGACTCCAGGAGGCCTGAGAAGGTGCAGGGACCCAGAGGCCAGATTGAGAGCCCCCAGTGGAAGGACCATGAGTTACCAGGAATCCGGGTCCTTCAGGGGAGGCAGCCCCAGGCAAGGAACCTTGGGAGGAGTGGGCAGGGGGGAAGGCCTATACACCCTTTGCTCTCCAGAGCAGGAGGGGAGGATGCTCTAAATATACACTGGGGAGGGTTCTGTGGAACACCCAGGGGGCCTAGGGGAGAAAACCCTATCCCATTTGAAGGTCCAAGTGGTTGGAACCCAGATAGGGTGTATCTAATATCTGGTACAGTTATGCTTCCTATTTGGTATCTATTGTTATTGTTGGTGTTATAAATAGTTGAATGTATTAATTCTGTATAATGGGCTCTGTAAGGATGTTTGTATTAGCTAACCCACTTGTGGTATAAACTTGACTGTCCCGGGACCCACCCCTCTTCTGGGCCTGGGTCATGGGTACTTACTCGAATGCCCTCCCTGGGGCAGACTTCCTCTTGTTAACAGACCTTTATATATATATTTGTATCTATACCTGTACCTGTATGCATTTGAAAGAGTTTTATATATAAATGTTTGCAACTCAGTAAATTGTATATAGTTAAGAACTTTGGGCCTGGGCTAACTCTATAGAGGAAAGAGGGATCTGCCTGAAATTCTGGCATCCCTTTCATAGCACCCCTTCCTGCCTATGCACCCCATTTGATTGAGAATAGGGCACACACTTGGGTGTACCTGGGTTACATCTGTTTAAACTGCTGGCCTACCACTGAGGAGACCAGCATTCAGTCTACAAATTTTCAAGAGACCTAACGTGTGGTCTTGAGCAGGTTGCTTAATTTTTCCAGGTATATCTTCAGAATATAGTGCAGTGCTGTGCAGGCAAAACTGAGCTAACACTGAGTGCCTTAGATTGTTCAGGGCTAGCTCCCACGCAACACTGTGTGAATATACCTTCAAAATCTTAATTCCTATAAAATGAGGATAATAGAATTGGAATGTCTCCCTGGATTATAAGGATAAATGCATTAGCCATAAAGTCATCAGAGGCTATGGTGATGGGTGCTGTATAAGTAGACAAGTGGGTTTAGATGCTTAACTTTTAAGTTTGAAAATTTTGGGAGGATCAACGGTCATTTATGGTAATCTGCATAATTGTAAACAGAACTCTAGGAAACTCATGCATTTCTCATTTGTTACAAATACAACCAAGTGGATACAACCAAAAATAAATAAAGATGCCTCCACAAAACCTAGGAGGAGGAGAAAATACTGTAGCTCTAGTTTCTAGCCTTTTGTTACATAAATCCCAGTCTTCCTTATGTCCACCCTCCCCACAAAAACCAAGGGATTTACTGAAATATAACAGTACCCAGTAATAGGAGGAGAGTGTGAAGTTAGAGAGATATATAGATTTTGTTACCTTCAATGGGATTTAAAAAAATTCTGAGGAGATCTGAAGTACTAACTTAATGGTCAATAACTTTTCCTGTCCATATGGGAACTTAGGCATCATTCATATATTTTTGCTTTTATTAATAGCATTTTGATAGCTCAGTTATAAAGTTTGTCCTTGACTTGCCTTGAAATACCATATCCAGTTCACTTATTACAGAATGGTACTTTAATTTCTGAGGTGAAAAGCTCTCAATGCAGAATTTGTGAGGAAACTATGGTTCAAACAATTACATATACCTTTATTTCTAAAATACCTTGTCAAAAGGTTTGTATCACTTTTTGCTGATGCTTCAATTGACCTAGACAGTAAATGATACATGACCTTAAAAATATCTGAAGTAGCCTTGCTTCAGAATTTTTAGTAGAGTATTATTAAATGTCACAGTAAATTACACAGGCATAGCTTAGTTTATGCTTTTGTTCTTTTTCTCTCTTTCTCATTCTCACTCTGTAAGTATTTATACCACACTAACCACCCTACTATCCAAGAGTCTTCAAAGCTTTAAAAAATATTTTACATATATCTCCAATTTCCCTCCCTCTCCTTATAGAGGTTTATTTTATTTTATTTTATTGTAGAAGTCAGGGGAGCAGTAATATGGATTACACAGGCCCTGATTCAGCAGAACACATATATATGAGTAATTTTCAGTACATGATCAATCGTATTAACTTCAATGGGGCTACTCATGGTTGAAGTTTTACTTCTGCTTGAGAGTTTTGCTGTGTGGTATAGAAAAGAGCAAACTGACACAGTGGGAATTTCTGGAAGGAAAACATAGCAAGATGGAATGCTTTTGGCTGCATACACAGTTCCCTTTCCCCTTTCCATGAACAGTTCTATGACTTATTAACCAGGTAGAAAACTGTGTGTAGAAGGAGACCAGAGGGAGGAGCTGTAATAAATGCCATTTTCTTTGCCAAGAGCTGTGGAAGATCTGCATTATAAACTGCACATGTCATGTACTTAAATATTTCTCGGCCCTCTCCAGTGTTCCCTTCTCTTTACCAACTCTCAGCTGGAAAAGCATCCAGTAATAAAATGGCTACTATCTTTGAGTGGAAGGAATCTTCCTTTTCTGTCATCTGCCTTAGAACTTATGTGGCTTATGTGCCCAGGTACACATGTCTGTTAGGGGTGTGTGAAGCGGGCAGTATTCGATTTGGATTTGGCCTGATTCGGGGGACAGTGATTCGATTAGCTGATTCAGATCACTGTCCTGATTCAATTTGGCTGAATCTGAAGATTTAATTCTGATTTGGAGAATCAGCAATTCGGTCATAGACCCAGCTTTATATGTTTTTTCTATGTACCTTGAGGTACCAGGCATGGCTCGTGAACGGTGATATGGTGGGGCAGATGGAGTGTTCCATGGGAGCACGGGGAGTGCCCCACGCACTTGGCAGTGGACACGAAAGTGGGCCAGAAGTACTTCTGGTCCACTTCTGGGTCCATTGCCAAGCACGTGGGGGACCTCCCACGCACCCTTCCGGCTTGGTGATTGGCTGTAGGGGGACCCCAGGTGCCCCCCCAGACCCAGAAGGCACCAGTCACCGAGCCGGGGGACTGGAGGGTCCCCTGCGTGCTCTGCTGCAGACCCAGAAATGGACTGGAAGTACTTCTGGTCCACTTCTGGGTCTGCCGCCGAGCATGCGGGGGACCCCCCCGTGCTCCTGTGGGACGCTTCATCTGTCCCACCATCTCGGCATTCATGAGCTGCTCCTGGTACCTCATGGTATGTAGAAAAAACATTTAAAGCTGTGTCTATGGCTGAATTGTCAAATCTCTCTGATTTGATTCAGAGGCTTCCGATTCAATTCAGAGAGATTAATGGGTCTCCTGATTCAATTCGGATTTGGAGATTTGGCCGCCGAATCGGGCCAAATCTCCTTCGAATTGAATCAGTGACCAAAGCTTTGCCCAGCCCTAATGTCTGCACAGCCTTTGCTGCAGCACATTCCAAAGGGTTCTTTGGAAAAAATAGTATCTGAACGTACTATTAGAGGCATAATAAACAGTTTCTGCACTCAGGGCAAAATCAGTCCCCGGGGCTGGTGCCATAGTTGCTCATCCCTAATTACATTACTGCATGCTGTGACTGTATCATAAGCAGAAGGAAGCCAAATTAATTTTACAAAGGCAACCTTAATTCTAACGTTTCATAACATTTGAGTGATTGACTTTGCAACTTTCATAATGTTCTTATAACAGTATTTTGTATATAATTATATATGGAAGTAGTTAGTATTAAACTTGCATACAGTAAGTGTTCTTTAAAAAAAATGCTGTTTTTTTCTTTTAATGTCCATAATCTAGTAATATGGCACTTCAAGGCCTTTGGTGGTGTTGAATTAACATATACATTTTGGGTGTGCCTCCAGAACTTACTCTGCACCTGAGGTGCATCAATCAGCACTTCTACATAGTCTGTCATGTCTTATTGTTTAATAAATGAAAACAGGATATAGACAATAGAGGGATCAAGAATGTTCTTAAAAATTACAGCAACCAGGCTTTTTTATCTGTCAACCCTGCTGTATTACTGCTCCAGGCTATCTTGGAGTGAGAAATAGGTTTTCTGTTTTGCGCTCTCATTTTGTTGATTCGTTTTCACCCCTTATAAGAAACCAGTTATGAGCTTCTTTAAAGAACAGGGGGGAAAAATAGGTTGCCTGCTTGCTTAGGAAGTCTGACAAATATTAATCTACTGTGTATCTTGTAGATGATTTCTTTCATCAGTGACAAAAGCTGACCTGCCTTTGAAGACCTAGAATTACTACAACTCTCACAATCTATAGTGTAAACCAGTAAGATAGTTTGTTGGGCACAAAAAGCAAAAGGCAGTCAATGATCAGAGAAGACAGATTTTTGATCAAACATTCAAAAGAAAGAAAATAGCCATTGCTTATCTATTTAAAACAAGTTTAGTTTTTGATTGATATATATCTCTCAGGAGAATGTTCATCCTACAATGGTAACTAAATAGCTTGCTGAAAAGCCAATAATCAAATGATGTGCCAATATATAATACCTTAAGCTTATAGTCCTAGTTTGATTTTCTTCATTGTTACCTTTTCACAGTATGATATTTTCATGTTAAATGTTCATAGTTCACAATTGAAAAAATAGTTTTATTAACAAAAAGCATTTTTGAGGGTTTCGTTATATACATTCTATGTATTATCCTTCAAATTTGCATCATGTTAAGTGTGCCCCACACTTTACATGGAAGCGCATAAAAATTAAGGCTCTGTTCCATATGTGTACGTAACTCACATTAAAATAAATGCACAATGCTGGTCTCAAAGGACATGGAGGCTTGTGACCCAAAATGCAGTCGTGTACTGAAACAGGTTGTCAGATTTTCATGGGGAAACTTTTACTTTCCATGCATTACTTGTTCCATTGGTAGAGAATTTTCAAGGGCTACTAGTTCTGACACTGTTCATCAAATATTATTGAATCTTGCACTTGACAGTAGTGCCCAACCCATCTGGCCCCACAGGTCGGATGTATGGTATGGGGCCTGTATGTGGGCTGGATCTGGCCACAGACCATCCTTGTGTGCTAGCCTGATCTGGGGTATAGGGCCTGTGGTGCTCCCCAGAGACCACGTGACATGGCTCCATGGACTGGATCCATTCTATGGGCTGTAGGTTGAGCACCACTCATCT
Source organism: Alligator mississippiensis (assembly GCF_030867095.1). Taxonomy (NCBI): domain Eukaryota; kingdom Metazoa; phylum Chordata; order Crocodylia; family Alligatoridae; genus Alligator; species Alligator mississippiensis. The sequence continues at coordinate 216,551,953 of NC_081824.1, read as the reverse complement.
AGGATGTCCCAACCAATTAGTTCTGTGTTCTTCTGTTCTCAAAACTCCGAATAAACAAATGCACAGACAAGAATTGGACACCTGCTATGATTATAATTTTTTCATTGTTTATCAGCTGGCTTTTATTTTTGTCATATTGTCCACATGTAAGAGATTAGATTCTTCATCTGTCATGCAGCATCCTTGCAATCATTTCCTGCATTGTTCTGTCCCTCCGGGTTTTACAGTAATGGATTAGAAGGGAATCAAGAGCCTTATTCTTAAAGGTGCTAATTTCTGCCAAAGAAAATCCTGAAGTGTCATAAAACACATAGTCCAGATTGGGTAAATGCAATAATGGGAACCTACCTTTTTTTTAAGGGACATTTTTTGTGTTCCAAGTCAAATCAGCCAAATCAATTCCAAAGCCGTGAGTCATTCAAGAACCATATGTTGCCCTACTATCAGCAAACATCCTCCACCCCTACTTGGAGCTTCAGATGCTTGCAAATCCTTTGGTGGTCATTCTACGTGCAGGCTCAAGCCTGGAGACTTCTTGGGGTTCAGATGCCCCCGAGTTTTGCTTGCCCTCAGTCTTACAGTCTTACAGAGGAGCAAGCTAGGGAGGAGTCTCCCATTTCCATAAAGTGGGCATAAAGCCAATATCTTCCCACTGGAAGTGAAAGTGGGACTAACTATGCATTACCTCTCCCAGGTACTACCCCTTGCCAGAAAAGTGGCTATCCCCTGCCAGTAGGAAAATGGCCTTAGTGGTCATGGCATTTCCCTTGCCAGGTTTTGGGGGGGGGGTTGTAAAAATATATTTCTCTCTATATATATGGTTATATATATCTACTCTCTAACCTGTTACATCCCAAAAGGGTTAAACCAATCCTGTTACAGAAAAAAACCGCACCCACGCTCCTGCACACCTGTACAAAGGCCCGCTGGCCACCCGTACCCATTACAATATCCGCAACCGCACGCAACACACACACGAAATACAAAACTCAGTCCTTTCTGGTCCTTCCGACCAGCCCTCCTTTCATGTCCACCCATGCCCCGTTTCCAGGGTTGGGTACTCAGTTCACAGGGTCTCTTCGTCATTGTCACTCCAGCTTCCGCTGGAGGACCCACTACTTTTGCTGTTGTCGCTGTCACTGTCCTCCGTTCCACTCATCTGTTCTTCTTCTCCACTGCTGTCACTCTCTAGGTAATCATGAGGATAGGTTAGTACAGCCCATCTGAATAAGATGTAGTGCCCATCGTGCTCAGTCCCCCTTACCACCAACTACTTTTCATGTCATGGTAACTACTACATCAAATACATTTCAACTTCCTCTTCACTCCCACAGCTGAGCTTCACCTTTCTTTCCAATTTCCAATTACTCCTATTTCTTCATAAGCCAGGACTGTGTGCATGCGTGTGGTAGCTGGAGGTTATAGCACCTCCTACCTGCCTTTCACTGGGGGGATCCCTGGTCTTGGCATTTCCTGGGGCTGCCATGCTGCCAGCAGTCCCACCAGGCCTCCCTGACCCTAGCAGAGTGCAGTTTTAGTGGTCATGCCTAGGACCTGGCGCCTCCTCCTTCTCCACAGCCCCAGCTCATACCTCCAAGTTCATCCTGGCATGGAAGCTCAGCAGGGACATATTTTTCCCCTGCTGGCTGGTGATACAGTGAGTGCCCCCACCACCTCTGAGAGCAGGGCAGTAACTGGTGTAAAAAAATAAAATGGAAATTGGTGGAGACAGAGTGAGGGTGGCGGCACTCACTCTGTCTGCAGGTGGAGCTTGGGGAACCCAACATTGGGAGGTTTACCTTCAAAAACATCAGCTGCTCCACCAAACCAGGATCCAAGCAGGTGTGGTGGGGTGTCACAACATCCCCAACAAGGCTGAACACTGTCTCGCTCGGAACACTGGTTGGTGGACAGGACAGGTATTCCCAGACAACCGTGGCCAGATCCAGCCACATCTGGCTGCAGCTTTCCCAGTAGGCCAAGGGGCCACAGTCCATGGCCTTGACCATATTGGCCCCATGGTCAGTGACCATGAATCCACGGGTGAGCTCGCCCTGCCCAACGAGCCAACCCTGTACCATGCAGTTCATGGTCACCATGATCTCCCTTGCTGTGTGGGACTCATCCATCACCTTGGCTTGCAGGAGAGTCCACCGATGGCCTGACTGATTGCACCCGTGCCTTGTGAGGGAAAGGTAGGCATGATCTCGACCCTGGCTGCTTCAAATGTTGAAGGTGAAGTGCAAGGCTACCTGCGGCCCTGCCTTGTGCAGCTCCTCCTCAAGTACTCTCTGCATGCCTCATACAGGGAGGGAACCAATGTCCTGCTAAAGGTGGTGCCTGCGGGCACTTGGTAAGATGGGGCCACAAGGACCATGAGCCATCTGAATCCTGGCCACTCAACTAAGGAGAAGGACTGGCCATCCAGAACAAGCATCTCCCCAATGCTCTGGGTAATCTCACTTGCCCTTGCAATGCACACCGCTTTGTCTGTGACTTTCCCCCACTGCTCCAGGGTGGCCTGCCTCTGCTTTGGGGGGGCAGGGGCTTTGGAGTGCACAGGGGCCTTCTCTTTGGGCATGCTCACACTGGTGCCAGGCTGAGGAGGAAGAAGGACAAGGGGGTGCTGCCTCCTGAGATGCAGCAGCATCATTTTGGTAGTGAAGTGTTTCCTCCTCCTCAGCAGCCAGAGGCACAACAACAGGAGGAGCTGATTCAGCTGAGCCACTTGCCTCTACAACCTCCTCTGAAGTGCCTTCCTGAGAAGGAGACCTGGGTCTAGGGGAACTTTGAAGGATGTGGAGCTCAAAGTCAGATTCCCCTCAGTCCCCAGAATTTCTTTAGCTAGGGTGCTCAGGTCTCTTGGTTCCAGCTCCAGCTCCTCCTCTGGTAGTGAGAGGCTCACACTGGGAGATTAAATTGGGGTGGAGGAGGCTGTCATTCTGCTGCTGGTGCCTATTTCTGGTGTTAGGGGAGGTGGTGCAGGTGCGGGGACAGGTACTGCTCCCACCTCCTTGATTCCATTGGTAGCAGAAGACTCATGGCTGCCAGGAAATAGGATGTGTCTATGTTTGGGGAGGGGAGGGGAACTTGCAGCTGTAGCTCTCCCCCTACCCTGTCTAGTCCCTCTCCCTCCCCTGCCAGAAGACCTGGCACCTGTCTTTCCAGCATGCTTCATATTAATCGTTCCTGTGCTGGAAAATGTGTCTGTTTGTGTAACTAACTAATAATAAAATATAAGTCATTTTCTTCTGTGATATATGACTGTGTCTGACTTCTTCTGTGTTGTGTTTACTGTTGTGTGTTGTGTAGTGTACCTAAAATAATATCTCCTCTTCTTCTTCTTCTCTCTGACTTCTGTTGTGTTAATCTGAATATGTATCTGACTTCTGTGTTGTTTGTAGTCTAATTGTAACTATAATTAATAATAATGATATATAATCTGTTCTTTTCTTCTATGACTGACTTCTGTGTTATATTAATTTGAATCTCTGACTTCTGTGTTGTGTTTACTGTTGTGTGCATAACTAAAATAATTTCTTCTATGACTCTCTGACTTCTGTGTTGTATTAATTTGAATCTCTATGTGACTACTTCTGTGTTGTGTTTAGTCTGTATGTAACTATAACTAATAATATCAATAGCTATATATAATCTCTTCTTCTATGAATGTGTGCCTTCTGCTGTATTATAATAAGATCTGACTTCTTCTTCTATGATGTGTGTGTGTGTGTGTGTGTGTGCGTGTGTGGCGGCGACACGCCCCCACAGGCTCGAAAGGAGGCAAGGGTAGACACCGGGGGGCCTAGAACCCAGAAACAAACCCCCCGAGGGGGGAACTTACCTCTGTCCAGTTCGGCAGCACAGGAGCTGGGACCGCGGCAGCAGCAGCAGCCGCGCTAGCCAGCGTTACGCCGGCTGTTTAAGCAGCTGTTGCCTGTGCGGGGAACAGCTGGACCAATAGCGGCGACCGGCATGGCTGCTGCGGGGAAGTTTAAAAGCCCCAACAGAACCCGTGGGGAGGAGGAGGAGCCAGAGGGAGAGAGAGTTGGTAGGCAGCATGTCTGGTGTGCTGAGGCTTCTGCCGGGAAGAGGCACAGCGTGGCCGGCGCAGCACCGGCAAGCGGGGCAGGGGAAATCTTTGAGCTCCTGCCAGAGACAGGGCAGGGGAAGTACTGCAGTTCCCTGGCGGGAGGCTGACCAGCAGAGGCAGGCACACCCCCTTGAAGAGGTAGAGCAGGAGAGGGGTTTTGAGCCCTCTATATACTGCTTGGGAAGAGGAGGTGGCTCCACATCCCGCTCCTCCCCAGATGAATATTTTTTTTGAAGAGACCACAGAAAGAAAAAAGAAGAAGGAAAGGAGGAAAGTCCAAGGGAGAGAGAGAGAAGGGACACAAGCCGGCTGAGCCATTCGGCTGAGTGCTCTTCCCTCCACCCAAAGCAGAATGCAGGCAAATCTGCAAGGCCAAGGCCAATGTCGGACCATCACGTAACTGGTTGGCGAGTGGACGGGGTGTAGGGGAGGTGGAGCCCCGTGGAACATCGTGCCTAGCAACCGTGAGTACAGCTGTTGTCGGGAAGCCCCTCTGGGAAGATCTCCATTGAAACCCTCTCTTGATAGTTTAACAGCAAAGTCGTGGCAGGCGAGTCAAGGGGAGGGGCTACCTTACCGACAAACTGTATCACTCATAAGGCCACAGCCATCACAGTGTGCATGTAATGTGTGCTTCCCTACACAGTGATGGATCACACTGCCAGGGAAAACAGCTTTCTTTTTAAAACGTGTTGGAAAAAAACAAAGAACAAATATAAATTGAAAGATATGGATTGGATAGGGATAAGTAGAGGGATTCTAGTTAGTAAGCTAAGCTATATTCTCCTTTCCAAGAATAAAAAGTAGCAGGAGATTGACTTGGAAGCCAAGCCAGACCAGTACCTTTCAGACACTGTTGCTCAGGCAGAAACAGCTCACAAAAGGGACAGAAAGGCTGCAGACAGAGAAGCCTCTGTCCTACATGTAGCTGTTCCTACATCCCTCCCTCAGAGCATTGTGATTGGAAGGGGACTCAGGAAGAGATCAGTCACTGGCCCGTTAGAGATGTCAGTCCTTCCCCCCCTGCTCCCCCTCCCTCTTCTTGGTTTCTGTTCCCCTGAAAGACCATCTCTGAATATTTTCTGACTCTTTTCCAAAACAATTTAGATGCTTTTTGTCTTCTCCCAATTAGATTCGGATTCGGAGATTCGGCCTCTGAATCAGGCCGAATCTTCTCCAAATCGAATCGCATACCGAAGCTTCGCACAGCCCTGCTAATTATCTGTTTAATTTTTAATTTCTTTATCATATTGTTATTTGTGTTTTACCTATACATTTGGAAAACAATGGTGTAACTAAAATTACTGAAAAGTATTATCTTGAGTAATACCATATTTTCTCACATATAACATGAAGTGATCCATAATATGCACCTTGTTTTTTGAAAGGCAGAATGAAAAAAGCAAGATCTTTCCTTGTACCAGTTAACTGGGGAGCAGCAGCTAGGGACTGAACGTGCTCATTATTTTGCTCCCTGTGGATTACTGCAGATTTTAGTTTTTGTTTCAACTGTAAGTAGCAGAATGTTTTCACCAGATTTCTTGGATATGATGCACATTTTAATTTCTAGTGGCTGGTTTTTGGGGGAAAGGTGTACCGTATGTGACAAAACATGGCATCTGCTAGTGTTGATTGCAGTTTACCAATTTGGCTTCTTTCATAATTTTAATTAAACCTATATTAGTTAACCAGTTCTGTGTATGTACAGTATTATGAAGGTGTCATACGTAAGGCAGTTCCATAGGTGAGGGAATGATAATGCGCACTATAACGCAGACATCAAATCTCTCCATTGAAATGCATACATGCACGTTCAGCAAATTTACAACATGTACTTTATAAGTCCAGGGGAATTTTCTGAGAATCTTAAAATACATGTATTAATAAGTCTATTCATTGAGCCATAGTTGTTGAAGGTGAAGGGACTGCTATGACTGTTTAATTTGATACCCTGCAAAACACGGACACTAGACTTTCCTGAATTCAAGTTCTGCTTCAAGTCCAATAGCTGTGATTAAGCTAGAGCATCTGTTTAAGAAAACAATCCTGTCTTAATTGAAATGTTTCCTGTGATGGAGAATCCATCATAGCACTTGGTAAATTGTTCCATTGATTAAAATTTGCATATTATTTTTAGTCAGACTCTGTCTGGATATAAGTTCCAGCCATAAGATTTTGTTATATTGTTGTCAGTGTTGTTAGCTTTCTGTAAAATTATGGACACTCCATAAATAACAAGGCTGAAAACACCTGTCGTTAAATTCCTTAAAAATATGTGCCACCCATAAATCAGGAAGCAAAAACAGTGCTGTAAAAGCACAGAGCTCCTGAAGCTCCATTGTCGGAAAACAAGCTGGCTGAATTATTAAAGCGTAGTTGGAGTACAGCATCACCACCTGGCGTTTGAGTGGGAGCACAGCATGTTGGAGACAGCTCTTCTCGGGGCTTTGTGGTGCTGGTGCTGCTCCTGGTGATGCCTCCCGTAAGCCTATAATACCATGTGTAGAAGTAGGCAGACAGTGGTCTTTCTTTCGGGGGTCTGTGCTGGGAGGGAGGGTATGGGGTTGTTGGAGGTAATGCTGGGGGTGTGCACTGGGAGGACACCAGGGTGTGGGATGCAGTTGTGGGTATCAGGGTGTAGGGATGAGTAGGGGACCACTTGGTTGGGGGCAGCACAGTGTAGGTTGCAGTTTGGAATACCAGGGTGTAGGGGACCCCCGGGGGAGGTCAGCCTGGTGTAAACCATTGCTGCCATCAAGTAAGTTAACAACCCAAGCAATTTTTTTTCACCAACAATCTTCAAAGGTTTGAACCTGTCCCTGTCCAGGGAGTGGCAGAAGGGTTACATTTACATTACAGAAAACATGTGTCAGTAAAAGTCTAGTTGTCAGTAAAAACTCTGAAGATTGTCAGTTAAAAAAATGTCTTTGTCTGGCAACTGGTTTTCCTGCTAGACTGAAGAGCCCTTTACTGTCAAATTTCCATCTCCCATTTAGACATCTGCTGATTGTGATCAAATTAACCTTTAACTTTCTCTTTGATAAACTAAATAGATTAAGTGCCTTCAGTCTCTTGCTATAGTATATTTTTATTACAATTATTTTCATAGGTCTTTTTCAAACCCCTCAGATTTTCAGTGTCTTTTCTGAAGTATAGATACAATAATAGATACAGTGTTGTGGTTTCACCAGTGCCAAATACTGAGCTACTATAACCTCCCAAACTCCCACTCAGTGCCTGTGTCTACACATGTGCCTAATTGTGGAGTAGACTAATTAGTTGAGGAGTAAAGCGTCACCTTCTACGCATGCGGTGGTATTAGGTCACAGTAAATTAATTAATGCTGCAGTAAGATAGTACTGTTGGGGGCAGTACGCTCTTATGCCAGGGTAATTTATAATGATTAAATACACATTTAGACACTGACCATGAGCATAAATTGTGCCCAGCCAGACAGGGGCCAGACTTCTGCCTGGCACGTAGCCACACAACTCCGGACTTTCAGCACCCTCCTGCCACAGCCAGCTCCTCTGCCCCCCAACGCTGTTACCCTGATCCCAGGGCTGAGCAGCCCTGGCATAAACTGCTTCATCCCAGTTCAAATTGCTGCTGTCCCATGGACATGTGTAGATGCTGTATCTGGGAGTAGTTTATGGGGTGGGCCAGTAGGGGGTGCTCCTGCGTTGAGCCACCTGCCTCACTGCACCCAACCACCTTCCAGGCTCCAAGTGCCTCTCTGGGGATGCCTCATGTCTGGCCGACCCCCTTCCTGGAGCACACCCACAAGCCTGAGGGTAGCACTGCCACCACCCAGGGTCTGGACTGATCTTGGCCCTGGGCCCTCTGGGAAACACAGTAGTCCTTGAGAGTACTTGACTCATTGTAAGAATTTGGGGTACTTCCCTCAGCCTGAAGCACAAATAGTGGTCTCCCTTAGCCGAAACAAGGGGACCCTATGTCATAATTTAGACCCTCTCCCAATAAGTCTCTCATGCTAGGTACAGAGGAGAACTTTATTGGTTACAAGGAGTAGGTTTGGAATATGGTACAGGGTAGAGCAATATCAGAGAAATCCCTTGGAGCAAACAGTGGCATAATAGCCTTTAATCACTCATCTGAGTTACTGAAAACTATATATCTAGTTAGATCTTAAGTAGCTTACTCTCAAATATCATCCAGAGGCAGATGGAGATTCCCTCTGAAGGCAAGCAGTTGATTGAACATGAGTTTCAAGTGAGAGAGTGAGTTTCAGATGGTCCAGCTTCTCTGAGAATCCTCATTATGGCTGCAGCTCCTCCTCCTGGGCAGTCTTTAACTTATATAGCCCTTATGATCTCATTTACCTGATCCAATGGAGGCCAGAAATTGTTGGCTGCCAGCCAACCAATTTGAAATGCATCACTGGTTGCTGGGTAGACCGGCAGGGTCTCTAGCCCCCTCCCAGTCATGATGACATTGCTTAGAACAATAGGGAGTTTAAGCCTCCCCATCCAGGTGTGTGAGGCCAGTCACATAGACAGAGTTGAGCAGGTTTTCCCTCTCCCTCAGAAGTGTATCCAGATCAGGTTACAACTCAGGGTTAGTTAAAGTCGACAGGGCCAGGAGTGTCTGCACTATTCAGTGACCATGGTAAGCAAATTGTCAGAATGGTCATCAGCCTGATAACAGAGTTTTGGGAGAGACAGAGATGGCATTCTGCCACAGTTTACTTTGGCTCAAATTGCTCTGGAGTTTATTGCTCCGGGGCATGCTGTTGGACATTTACTGCAGAGCCTAATCAGCTCCGCAGTAAATGTCTCTTCATCTGCACATGCACCCTTGTGAGGGTGCAGAAAACTAATAAGCTCTGGAGCAGACAAGTACTTGTATTTCCAAGTACTTGTCTGCTCCAGAGTTTTTTTGTGTTCAGCAGCACACGTGTAGATGCTGTCCAGCTGGCTGGTGCACCAGGATGTTTTAGTGCAGGGACTGCCTTGCTGGCTAGACCCATACTGAAGCTCCCTCATGTGCTAGCCAACCCCTCCACACTGAGTCTGGTCAGAGCAGCCCTGGACTGCTGCCAGCAAGGGTTGCTCTGACCAGACTTAATGGCTCAGCATGCTGTGGAGGGGCTGGCTAGGGCATGAGGGAGCTTCATTGCTGGTGAAGATGGCAGGCAGCTCCTGTACTGAAGCACCCTCATGTCCCAGCCAGCTGGGCAGCCTCTACACATGTGCTGCTGTGGAATTTTTTACTCTACAGCAGGATCGTACTTGCATTTACAAATACTATCTATGGAGTAAATTACTTTACTCCAGCCTAATAGGGGTGCATGTGTAGATGCCAAGACATTTATGGCATAGATAATTAGTCAAGTGCACAGTAAACCTCTCACATAGATGTACCTACTGACATCTAAATAATGATAATCTTGAATTTAAGACCCGCCCCCCCAGTAATTTGTTTCTTTACATCTGAGGTTCCCAACCTTTTTCTTTTTGCATATCCCCTTCCAGATTTACCAGCTGCCTGTATACCCCTACTAGCACATATTTTATATTTCAACCCCTTAAAAGCCAATTATTATTATTATACAGATTAATTCTGCCATTATACAATTTCTCCCACATAACCCCTAGTGGTGTCTCGTGTGTGTACTATAGCTTGGGAACCCCTACTTTACATGGAAAATGATAGATGTGTTACAATTTCCCATGTATGGAATCTAATTAGTGGAAGATCATCTTCAATTCATCTCCCTCCACTGTAGTGGCAGAGAAAGCAGTGACAATGAGAGCCCCCATCCCTGCCCACCTGCCTTTTTCCTTCCCTACTTGTGCACCGTCCCACCACTTGCCCCCCACCCCGGTGCCTACCTTTCCTCCTTGCTGCCCCTCCATGCTTGTGCCTGCCCCTGATACATGCACCCCTCCTCCCTGCTCCCACCTTGCTCTTCCCTGCAGCCTGCCCCCCCAGAAGGTAAGGAGGGCAGCTCGGGGGGTTGACTGTGCAATCTTCCCTCATGCTGTCTCCCCCACTGCACCCGCACCCCTCCCAGTTTCTCCCACAGTCTCCCAGCTGTGGTCCTGCTCCTCCACCAAACAAGCCATTCCAGAGTTGTGTCACTCCCTGTCCTGGGTCAGTACTGAAATCTAAGATGAAGCTTCTTTCCCATGCTGGTTGTGGGAAGGGAAACCTCATCTTGGATTTGATTAAATATGGCATCAGCATGGAACTCTGTATCAGGCAAACTTGTAGTGTAAAAAATTAGCTTGCTAAAATATATTTTCCATAAACACACATTGATTTACATTAATTAGATTATCCTCTTTCAGTCCTTTATTCAGTGATTTCTAACTTGGAAATTCCTTTAACATTTCTATCAGACATTTTTTTTGAGCTTTGAAAATTGATACCCTTTTAAGTTATAGCAAAATATAAGGCATTGTTCCTTTAAAAGTTCATTTAATTAATGTGTTTATTTTCTTACTCTCTGTCTGTTTCCTGACAAACAGTATTTTCTATGGGGTGTTCCCTTTCTCCGTGACAAGTAGAGGCAGATCAGATCTTGACTTTGAGCCAGAATCTAGGAGCTCCCCTTTTGATGAGCTCTGCAGTTCTTTGCCTTCAAACTTGCACTGATGGCACATTCTTCATTTGCTAACACAGCAGAGCCTCACACAAGATTTTAAAAAAGGAATTTTAGGTAAATTAAAAAAAATGATCTTTGAGTTTCTGAGTAGGGCCCTGGACATCAACAATGCATGGGGCACACCAGCTGCTGCACTACAGTCCAACTGCCAGGTGCAGCCGCAGCTATCTTTGCAAAGGATGCACCCAGGGCTGCTGCCCCTCCCTCCCCACCCAATATGTTATATGCAGAGGAGAAGCTTCTGGATTTCCCCTTCTGCCCATGCTGTGAGAAATGTTGTATAATACTTTTCTTGTTCACTATGATTTTTATCAAGAGGATGCTCCAGAATCTGAGGTTTCATTTAAAAATTGTTCTTTACCTCCTTGCGGGGGCAAAGGTAACCTACAAAACAAGAGATGACAATGTTGCCATTCTGAATTGATAAACATCTTGAAACGATAGTGTTGAGAGGTGTGAATAACTCCATTCAGATCAAAGAGATCAAAAATCTAAAGAGAAAAATGTGAATATAAACATACTTAACAATATTTTGAACATCTCTTGTGAATAGCATCTCATTTTGGTGTCTCAAATTGATGGACTGTCACAGTGCAATTTCTTCTTTTGTGTGTGTATGTGAGACTCTTCTGCCAGTTTTAAACCAGCAACCTAGAGATTAATAGCTCTCGTATCTCATGCTGGTTGCTTTTCTTAAGGTAGTTGTTGTTTAATTTGCCATTTTAGGGAGCCATCAATTGAGAAGAAGGATAAGAACTCCTTGTACTTGAGTAAATGTAGACCAAAGTGTCATTGTGATGTTGGATACACTTGTTTTCTGGAAGGTTGGGTTAGAATAATAAATCACCTGTTTCTTACCAGCTAATTTAAGGGATGGTGTTAATCACCATCTCAAAGGATGGCATTCTTTAGAGAGAGGAAGCATCTTTGTAAAAAAAAATTGCTTAAACAGCCAGTTTGTGGTCTATACTCAACTATTTAAGATCACTCTTATGAGAAAAAAATAATCTGATGGTTTGATACTACATTTTGAGCAAGTGATTGGCCACTGCTCTGATCCTATCCAATAATATGGTGGTCACTTCTGGTGGTATGTAACATTTTCTTTCTTCTCTTTGCTTTATCTTATTACCTCCTACATTTTTACTCTTCTCCTTTATTTCTGCCTGTACACTGGAAACCACGATAATGGTATTGCAGGGGCCAGCCCACCAGATGGACCAATTGAAGAATTTAGGTCAATTAAGGGGATGTTTGTTTTTTAGGTTTTTACTTTGCCAAACTAGTGTCATGTGGGATGTTTTGGGAAAATGTTTTCCAAAATGCAATTTTATGGTCCAGAACTAATCTCTTGTAACACAGCAAGTACGTTGATCACATAATCTCATAGTTACTACTGCAGCAGCTTCTACATAAGCTTAACTGAGTGTTTGCACGTGAACCATTTCAGATTATGGGGACAAATCACACTTATACTCATTATAGGAGTCACCTAACCAGCAATGAGTTGCACCTCAATGTGTAGGTATTTAAGTGATTACTTCTTGGGAGGTGTTCATCCAAGTGTAAATTACTCTGCCTCAGAACAGATTTTAGTTGGTGCCAACAGCTTGGATGACTGGCACATTGTCATTTTCATAACACACCTAAAAAGAAAGTGCCAAAAAATATAAGCAGCATTGGCGCAGTTAAAAAATCAGTTCTTGTTCTACTTTGTGAAGGCATATCAGCAGAACTAGATTGGCTGTTGTTAATATCAAGAGTAAAATGTGCTTAAAGTATTTTTTTATAACATAAAAAAGATTCTTAACTTCACCAGTTATTTCCTTTGTGTGCGTTTTTGAGGGAATCAGTGCGTGTGCAAGTGAAAAAATGACAATACTGCCAGTCATAAGGAGTTCTGTTGTGAGTCTGTGCTGCTTCTTATTTGCATCTATTCTTCTATTCTTCCTTTTCTTGGTCCTTGGGTTATCCCTTACCCAACTAGGGATCCCAGATGCAGGCTTTCACATACCATGGTGGTATAACAGTATGGTGTAAAAGCCAAAAATAATCTCAAGAAGAAGCCGTTGCTCTTAGTAGTATGCAGGACATCTGGAATGGTGTAATGGAGAGTTACCCTCCTTTCCACATACACCAAGTGGGAAAGGTTACATGGATAGGATCTTCTGTCCTCCTTTTGATTGTTCTAAGAATTCATTAAGCAACAGGAAAGAAGCTGTGCTAATTTTGCTCCCCAAAATAGAATTTCCTTTGAAGCTAAAGTTTCCTCTCCTACAGTGCAGTGCAGCACAAAATTGTTAGACTGCATGGTGTTTGTCATAATTCGTTCCCCCAAGTAATGTCTAAAACATTGTTTCTACTCTTATCCGAAGAAACCTTCCTGTGAACACTTGACCAAGAGCGCACATGTTTTATAATTAGGTCCATTCAAAGAAACTAACAATTACTCACAGCACTTTAGGTTCTGTTTTCTGGCAGGAGATGTGAAGACTTTGCAATTTCTACAAATTAGAATGGATTTAACATGTAAGTTGTTCATGTTTGGGTTTGTAAAACAGAAGGCGTGTACAGCCAGGACTTTTGTTTGTTTCATTTATTTAGCACTGCATGACAAGATGGCCCTGGAAGTAGCTTATATGAGGTCATTACCCTATTGATTAAATAATGTGATGAAAAGGGCATGATAATGCAGCGTTGAGAGATTATTGCCAGACACTCTACAAACAAAGCTGCTGAAAGGAGAGCAGTTGTGAAACCTGCAGCATTGGTGGGTAATTATCAAACAAGTAGGAATTAAAACAAGGGCTACATGGTTTAATATAGTGATTATGTGCAGATAGAGCAATGTTTTGAATACCTACCTTCTTTTGGTAGTGCTAATTAGAGTATTTTTTAGTATATGAAATGCCTGTTGGACTAAACTATCCAGAATCTTTAATGAGGTGTGGGCATGTCTGGCTGACAGCAAAGTTAAAATATGGAAATTTGTTAGTGGCAAATCTACGTTGGAGAACTCTGCTTTTATAAACATCTGATCTCTGTACATGGCGAGAAAAAAAAAGAGGCAATGCTGCAGGTACAACATTTTTGGAGTAATCCTGGCAACAGTTCACCAAGCCCATGCTGATATGTCACTTCTTTAAGGGTTCTCATGGGTCATGAGCACAATTTTAATAAATGATTTTGGGGGTCTAAACACACCAACTTCTCCCCTGATTAAAGAAATAGTTCATTAGGTGCAAACAATAAACTTATAATTGTTTTACAGGGCAAAAACTTGCTTTCCTGATATGTTACATCTTATTTTGCAACATAAATTCTACCCCAGGAACCCCAGCATGTCTTGGGGCAGCGGGAGTTCAGGGATCTGCAGGTTCCACAGCTGCTGCTGCCAGTAGGCAGTTGCTAAGATAGGTAAATGCTAATTTTGCATAGCTGAGTAGATTTCAGGTAGATAACTAAAAGGTACCTCTCTAATTTTGATTATGGATTATCCCATACCATATTTCACAGTCCTAAAATCTGAGATCTTTTTTAAAGTACCTTTTAACATTGTCAAAATTAAAAACTTTCGGAAGCAAAATAAATATAACCTGAAGCAGGTTAAATCAAAATTAGAGAGGTACCTTTAGTTATCTACCTGAAATCTACTCAGCTATGCAAAATTAGCATTTACCTATCTTAGCAACTGCCTACTGGAAGCAGCAGCCATGGAACCTGCAGACCCCTGAACTCCTGCTGCCCCAAGACATGCTGGGGTTCCTGGGGTGGGATTTATGCTGCAAAATAAGATGTAACATATCAGGAAAACAAGAAGTTTTCAGCTTCAGAAGTTAAAGTTTGGCAAACATATGAGCACATGCAAAAAGGAAAATATGATAATAAGGGATGGACAACAGTAAATATAGGTGCTGGTCTGTATAGCTTCTTACAGACGTAGAAAAGAAATGCTTTTACTTTCAGCTCTGTGCGCCCCCGTGCCAAGTACAGTACATGCCCAGAAGCAGCATCATGTCAGTTTGGCCTGGCTCGCTCAACATCTGTATAGATGGCATGCTTCAATAGGGTATTTTATCTAATAGCTATTAGATAAAAGCACCAAAAAGCTCCACTGATGCACTTCCACTTCTGGTAAAGCACTGCGTTTTTTTTTTTCCCCCAATGTCTGTCAGCAGCCATTTGACTTAGGATAATAGATTTCACTGGCTACCTTAATTCCACTGCTCAATTTTTGTTATGCAGGTGTTATTTTTTACCTTTTGAGTTCCCTCTTAGTGCAGTTCACTCCGTTTAAGCTCCCAAAGTCTGTGTCTGCCTCGCCAAGACATCATTCTTAACCATTAATAAGAGTCTCTGATTTTAACTTGCATTATGCCTGTCACAACATTGATCTCTTAGGTAAGGGAATCTATCTTTAAGCCTGTCCTCTCCTTTCACTGAGGGCATCTCTTCCTTCAGAAAAAAAAAACTTCAACCTGTCACAACCCAGTGATTTTGGTGCCTCGGCACGGTGGAATTTTCCCGCCACATGAGAGCCTCTTGCAAAGTAAAGGTTTTCTGTTGCAGCAGAAAACCCCCGGTGCAAGAGAGTTCCCGCCATTCGAATGCAAATTTGTGTCCCGCTATTGGCCAGTTCTAAATTATTCCTACGTGGCGGCTAGTAATTGGCTTGCTAGCCGTTTAAAAATTAGCGTGACTTCCGCCCAAGTCGGAGAACTTTGAGCACGCTGCAGAGTGCCTCTGAAGAGATCTGACTCATGGCTGAGCTGATCGATAGACTGATCACCTATCGATTCTTCTCCCTGTCGCCGAGCGCAATCCCAGACGTATCCTTTTCCCTGCCGGCCTGATTTGTAGACGGACGTGCTGGCCTAAGCCCTGCCAGCTGGAACAACCAACGTAGCTGTTCAGACAACCGGACCGTTTTCGTCTCAACCACAAGCGACGTAAGTAAAGTTCTACAACCATAAAACTTTCTCGGCCTCTCTATTCACCAGCCTGCCCGATGAACGAGCAATTATTAAATCACCTCGAGTCGGCTTTGGCCATCTGGGACATGGCGACGAGGATGGGATTAAAGGGCACGGTGATAGAGAAGAACCTAATCAGGTGCTGCCCCTGGTGCACCGAGACTCGCCACGTAGAGAATGCCAACGATCTATGGGCGCATATCGCTTACCACCAGGCGGTAGAAGGGGATGAAAGAAATATTGATGGTTACTTCTCCGTAAAGAGAGAAGAAGCTGTAGTGAAGGAATGGAGAACTAAGCTATCCCTTGGGGAGTTCAGATGCATAATGGGGAGCGACCGGGTCTATTATCGACCCCCGGAGTAAACCTCAACCATATCCTTAGCCGGGGTGAAAGTGCGGAAGGCAGAGAAGCTGACCCCCGCTCAAGAGTTCGCTCAATGCATCCGATACTTAAGGGAAGGAGGGGAACCCACCCCCACGGATTGGTTCAACTGTCCGGAGTTGGTGCCTGAGTCGCAGGGCCTGAGCTCCTCGTTCAGCTCCGGGAGGATTTGGAGACTAAGGGCCATCATGTGCCGAGATGGGGTCTAACTAAATGGAAGAAGGGAAAAATGATGAATGTGCTGTTCCGTACAGTAGCGGGTCTACTAAGGGAATACGCAAATTTAGAGGCACAGATGCATACGGCGGGTAAGGAGTCGCTGGAGTGGACAGCAAAAGGCTCTGGAGCAGCGCTTATCAATAGCGCTGGCCGCATGATGCCGCTGGCAGAAAATGACGCCGAAAGAAGCGCGAGTCATCCGGGGAACCCGGAAAAGAGGGGCAGAGCTTCAGAAGACCCAGCGGGGATCCGCCTAGCGCCTCCACCCCCTGAGGTGACGTCGTTCCCAGCGGCCCCGCCTCCTTGCCAAGGGGAGGGGGCAATGGGAGGAGAGATGTACCCAATGCTCCCAGACGAAGAAATTAACTCTTTCTCTACCGCAGCTCACCCGATAGCTGTGACGAAGCATGTTGCGGATGAAGATGGTGCTACACGTACCACTGTTATCTCATGCACACGCACCTGACCAGAAATTCAAGAGCTTTGCAAGGAATCTAAAATAAGATCAGAAGAAGCCTTGGCAATGTGGTTAGGACGGTTAATAGTGGAATTCGGATCTGACACCTTAGACAAAGAAGAAGCGAGTGCCTTGACCCGACAAGCGGCGTGGAGCGGAGGACGTGCTACCAACTTGAATGTGGTCACAGACAGTGCCCACTGGCCCATCCCGCTCCCGGCACTCGTAGTGGGACAGGTAACCCACAAATTTCACACCTGGCACGAAGGTCGTCCACAGAAGGCTACTGCAGAGCAACTCCTCCTGGCTATAGTTGGGGTGTCATATCTCTCATGGAGCCCGAGAACAAATCCAATGGGACTAACCGCCGTGCAACGAAAAGAGAGATGGGTCATTGCCACCTATCGGACCCTGGGGCAATCCCAGCGCCCTTGGAAGCTATAGATGCCTGCGTGGAGGTATATGGAGGAGCAAATGCCGTTACACTCCGACTCTTCTTGAACCCAATGGCAGGTCAACCGGTGGGAAATCTCTTAGGCCATCTCCCACGTCTACAAGCACTTATGAGGCAAGGTGAAGAAGCTTCTGATGATATAAGGGACCGACCTTCAGCATACCCAGCCGGAACACTGAGACCTAGACGGCAAGAGTACACCCCCTGGCGAGAGCTAGAGTGGTCACCTCCAGGAACCCCAAAGGAAAGAACCCTGAAGGAAAGAACCATGTTTGGTTTTCTTCTCTCCCGCACCGGACTTACAAAATCTCAGTTGCGAGTTTTGGGAGAACGAACCCAATATCGTATAGCTGGAGCGTTAGGATTTAAATTCGAGGACCCATCAAAAAACGAGTAATGGCCGTCGGCTCTGCCGGCGGCCTTCTCCAGTTCAAACCTGATCCTACCGATTCTCGACCAGACGCCGAACTCACTGTTTACAACCCTACCAATCCGGATGACCAACAACAAGCATTCTTCCATCTCGATACTGGAGCTCAAACCAATTTGATTACCTCAATGATACCTCATCAAAAGACCACCAAAACGATCAAGGTACAAGGGCTTAACGCTATTGCCATCACAATGAAGGTCAAATTTTGGGTCCAAGGCCACCGATACCCCCTAGAGGCTGTCCTAGGGGGCATCAACATTTTAGGGATCCCGGGGATAAAAGCGCTTGACCTTAAGGAACAAGTGCTACAGGCATTATCCGTTATTATCCCAAAACAGGATTGGCATCGACCAACGTTTCGTAACACCTCCACCTGGCAGTATCGACCGATCCCAACTAAGGGTCCTCTAAAACAGTCCCTTACTGACCTCTTGCGGCGACTCGAGCGACGAGGCTGTATTAAGACCGGAACAGCCAGCACCTACCTGTCATCAGGATGGGGGGTAGCGAAACCTGGAAAGCCTAATGAAGCCCGGTTGGTTGTGGATTACAGAGAAGTCAACAAAAGTTGTCAAGTACTCCAACAACCTCATCCATCTACTCTGCCACAATGTATGTTTGAGATGGCACAGTTCCAACAAAGTAAGTGGGCCGGAGTCGCATTGGATCTTAAAAATATGTTCTTTTCCATCCCGATAAATGACCCGAAGGAATACTAAACGTGTATTGATGGCATCATGTACAGGTGGACAGTCTGTCCACAAGGATATTGTAATGCTCCATCACTAGCCACTGGTGCCATGAATAACACCCTAAAGAATTTTCAAGCTTCATACTCTCTTCCCCCAGAGAAGGAATTAAAAATTTGGAGTTACGTCGATGATATCGCCATCATGGGTCGCGATAGTTCCATAGTTACTAGTATAGTCAATCAACTAGTCACTCACCTTCAGAGTGAGGGATGGACAATCAATGAGGAAAAGTCGTGTTTACAACCTGTAGATGACATTAGTTTCCTCGGTACTCAATACATCGGTTCCATCCGCCACAGAATTTCGCATGAGGGTCCTAACATCGATCCATTAAAAACATTCTTCCCTACTACCAAGAGGCACTTTCAACAGCTTTTGGGTCATTTGAATTGGTATCGGCATTATATTGGACCTAGTGATTTGGCACTCCTCACTAAATTGCGGCGACAGATCCGTGATAAGTCCCGAAAGTCCACGCCTTGGACAAAAGGAGATCAGCAGAACCTGCTTCGTCTGCTAGCTACGGTTAAAGATACACAACTCCATGCCATCGATCTGGGTGAGTCACTAACCGTAACCCTCGGGTTCACCACCAACCATGTGTGGGATGCCCACACATGGTTATACAGCCCATAAAATGCTTCAAGCAGCACAACATCGATATGGAGCCGTAGGAAAAATCCTCCTAGCCGAACAACTGGTGGAACCATTAGCAAGGGGGTATGGGACGTTACGCGCTCCCGGTGCCACATTGTTACCCTTGCTGGATGCAGACAGAGTTGACCCACATTTTCAGAGAGAATCTAAGACCTGGAATACGCTAGTGCTTGCCCACCATTACAACTGGCATTGTTGGAGGTTGGAAGACATGGTACCTGATCCAAGCCCAGAAGATGAGGAAAAGGTCCCTACACTGTATGGAACTTCTGCCCCGGCGTGGATGGCCTCAGATGGAACCTCCCGACATGGTGGAGGCTATGGGTATTATTGCAAAGCCTGCAACGATAGGGAAATATTTCAAGCCGACCCAGATGA
Source organism: Alligator mississippiensis (assembly GCF_030867095.1). Classification (NCBI taxonomy): domain Eukaryota; kingdom Metazoa; phylum Chordata; order Crocodylia; family Alligatoridae; genus Alligator; species Alligator mississippiensis. The sequence continues at coordinate 216,532,522 of NC_081824.1, read as the reverse complement.
TAATTCGGCCCAAAAATGTGAATTATTAGGATTCCTTAAGGTACTAGAACATTGTCTGACACATCATAACGATACACTCCCAGTTCCGATCATCGCAATTGATTCACAATACATTTATAAAATTATTATGGGCACAGCTTTTCCCTCTGAAAATTTGAATGATTGGCAAGATATTTGGGAAATGTTAACTAAATTTGTGCGCCTCCCGTTGATTAGGCACACTAAGTCCCATTGTTCAGATACCGATCCAGTGCATGAGGTAATTGATAAGTTCTTAGAAGATCCACTCCGAACCGACATAGTCTTGCCTATCACATCTACCTCCGGTCCTGAAGTAAATCCATTCCTCGTGTGGCTTCATGAAAATTGGGGTCACCCAGGACCACGAGCTTGCCATCAACGTTGGTGCCGAACCCTTACGGAGCCGGCCTCATACGGAGCTCGGCGCGATTGGGAAAAGGTAGCTCAGGCCTGTGAGATATGTGCTAAAGAAAAGTGCCATAGAACCAAGCACCAACTCAGAGCTTTTGATTCTTCACAGTTTCAAGCAGGAAAAGTTTGGCAGGTAGATTTGCTGGGACCCCTCCCAGGGTCTAAGCTGCCAAATAAAGGATTAGTTGTTGTCGACTTGGGAACAAGACAGTTACAGGTTATCCCCCTACGGAAAAGCAATGCTACTGCTGTCATTTCTGCTTTGACTGCTGTATTTGCTACCTGGCAACCCCCTCATGAGATTCAGTCTGATGGAGGACCCCCGTTTAATCCAAACGCTCTGGACAAATTCGCTCATCTTCATAATGTAGCCTGGCATCTTCATTTGCCGTACCACCCGCAGTCCAACGGTGTTGTGGAAAGACACATAGGTCTGTACAAAGAACAACTTCACCTTAGAGGAGGAGGGACGTTTAAAAACTGGACTAAATTCAATCATGATGTCCTTATTTCACTAAACACTGCTAAACCGTTATGGGACGAAGCTAATGTCCAGAAACCTCCACCTTGGGAGCCCAAGTTCCAACCAGACGAGTTAGTGTGGCTTTCAATACTGCACCCCCATCAATCTCATCCACAAGTTCACAAAGGGACCGTTCAGCGGTCGGGACAATATCCCAATACCTATTCTGTCCAATTAGAAGAAAAGCCCGATCGTCCTCCTATTATCGTTCATCACAACTGGATGACACGCCGTTCCAACGTTCCCCCAGTATCCTTACAGTAAATTTAACTATAAGTCTCTTTTGTGTTGTTGTTTTCTTTCTTCATAGGACTGACCCCAGAAAAGTAATAATCCACAACTGCCCGATTGTGAGATTCATCGAGCACCAGACTGCAGTTCGTTCGAGTCAATAGAGTGATGATTATAAAGGAGACACTGAGATGGCGAACATCCATTTGCTCAGGACTTATTATAACACTATTCATTCTCATTTTATTAAGTATTTTATTGACATTGTCTGTTAGTAAGAGAGGACAGACTGACTACCAGACGAGGAGAGTCCCAAGCAGATGTTCTCCAATCAGACGATGATCAACAGTTGTTGTTATATGTTCAAAGTTATTGTATTTTGTAACTTGTTGAAAAGACCGGTCTATCAAGTTGTTTGTTTATGTATATATATATTTTACTGGTTGTTAAAGCTTTGCCAGGTCAGTGAGTCCCGAAACAAAGATGCCGTATGATGTGCTCGTGGGTCTAAAATTCCAGTTGTGCCGTCGGCAAGGGGGCATGTCACAACCCAGTGATTTTGGTGCCTCGGCATGGTGGAATTTTCCCGCCACATGAGAGCCTCTTGCAAAGTAAAGGTTTTCTGTTGCAGCAGAAAACCCCCGGTGCAAGAGAGTTCCCGCCATTCGAATGCAAATTTGTGTCCCGCTATTGGCCAGTTCTAAATTATTCCTACGTGGCAGCTAGTAATTGGCTTGCTAGCCGTTTAAAAATTAGCGTGACTTCCACCCAAGTCGGAGAACTTTGAGCACGCTGCAGAGTGCCTCTGAAGAGATCTGACTCGTAGCTGAGCTGATCGATAGACTGATCATCTATCGATTCTTCTCCCCGTCGCCGAGCACAATCCCAGACGTATCCTTTTCCCTGCCGGCCTGATTTGTAGACAGACGTGCTGGCCTAAGCCCTGCCAGCTGGAACAACTAACGTAGTTGTTCAGACGACCAGACCGTTTTCGTCGCAACCACAAGCGACGTAAGTAAAGTTTTACAACCATAAAACTTTCTCGGCCTCTCTATTCACCAGCCCGTCTGACGAACGAGCAATTATTAAATCACCTCGAGTCGGCTTTGGCCGTCCGAGACACAACCAACCAAACAAAAAAAACCCAACAACCCAACCTGATTCCTTTTGGATTATTTTAGTTTCTCCATTATCCCTATGTTTCTGTCTTTCTAGGGCAGAGAGCCTTTCTGGCCATGCTCCAGCCTCCCCCTTAAAAGCAAAAACAGTCCTTTCATAGAGCTCTGAGATCCATCTTGAATAAGACTATAGGACTCCAGGAAACTAAAATATAAAACAAGAAAAGAAAAAAGAGAAAGAGAGAGAGAGAGCGCAAGGGAAGAGAGGAAAGTGGGAAAGAGGAAGAGAGGACAGAGGGGAGAGGAAGTTGGTTTGAAATAAGGAACATTTAAACCCATTCTGTCAACTTTGATTTTGGATTCTCTTTCCCATTTTTTAGCTTAACAAATAAGCGCATAGCTCCATTTATAAAATGAACATACTGAAGCCAGTGTAATGAAGACAGAATATACTAATTTGGGGCTAATTCTTGCCCTCCGGAGAATACAGGAACTGCAGCTGTGGCTAGCCCCTCCACTGGGTATGCATTTTTTGGAAAGAATAGCTTCTTGTAAATATCCATTACTTCCTGTGTCATGTCTCTGCAAAGGACAACCACAAATAAGCCTTCATTAAAAAAAAATTAAAATAGCAAGGTTATTTTCCAAATAAGGAGCAGATATTTGGAAAGCACTCAGTGTTGGCCTAGTTCTGCTCCCATAAGATCATCAGTGGATTGATTTCAATGGGATAGGAGTTGGGCCAACATTGAACCCTTTTAAAAATTCCAACTGGTATGTACTGCAGTTTTAGTTAGAGTGGTTACCATCACATGCGTCTTCATCCTTGGATGTTGTAAATAGCTTACCAGGGAGGGTTAAGTCGGAACCTTAATATTTTGAGGGGTATCTGATCCAAGTTGAGCTCTTTCATATTTCCTATTTGGTCTTTCTAATGTAACACATTTCAGCTGACGGTATTTCTAGTGAGCCATAGTATAGTGATGCACTTCTTTGTTACTGTTGTAAATACTCTGTATAAATCTCCATCTCTGCTTTTTTCTGTGTCTTTGTCATTTAGAACAAAATAGGCAGAATTTTGCTGATCTCTTCCAAAGTTTTTTCTGTATGTATGACAAAAGCATCAGTTTGATAGACATCTGAGAAAATGTGTGTATCGTGACCTACTTGCCCACATCCTCTGAAGCAGAGGTTGTGGCTATTTGAGCTAATGATTTTGGTAAACACTAATATATGGGAGGGATTGGCTTCAATAACGAGAGGATCTGGTTCTTTGGCAGACCCCAGTCCTGTTTACTGGTATTTTTGGAGGGCTGCACCCTGTTGAGGAAAACCTGACTGTACTGAAATCAACGGCAAAACTCACAGACTTCGGTGAAGGCAGGATTTCACCCCGTGTTTTTGTTGCAGTGAAATGAAAGCAACTGAATCCCTAGTGAATAGTATTTGGAGGGAAAATCCACAACAGCTATTTCCTGGAGTTTTCTTTTTATTCTCTCCTGTCTCCATCTGAAGCCCTTTGCTTCCCTGGAAGAGGGTAGTTGTCTCTCCTTCACATGGTTTGTTTTGGTTATTGCAGCAGTATGAGGCACCCTTTATTTATAATCGAAGCGTCAGGGAAGTTGGGCCAATCTGGTGCTTCCAGCTGGCTGAACACTTCCTACTGCTTTAGATGCCAGATATGACATAATTTATTGTGGAAAACAGTAGGGAAAGTACACTTCTCACAACCAAAGGTTAATGTAGAGCATCAGCAGCTATTCAGTCAAACTACATGAATTATCAGGTGGTCTATCATTATGTATCACTTATTAAAACGGAAGAACAATTTGTTTTCTTTTTAATGCTAATATTTTCCCTGAGCAGTTATTTTAACTTCTTTTTTTGTGATGCAGTTTTTGAGCATATCAATTGTACTTCATTTCATTGGCATGAAACTGAGCAAACTAAGGGGGATTTTTTTCTTTGTTTTAACTAAAACATCTATTTTTGTGCCAGAATTGAGTGAAACTGCTGAGTTAGCCAAGGCTGTAAATTGAACTGGTCCTTTTACCTCTAGAAAATATTAAAGCATCCTTCTGTCACTGAGCTGGCACACGTTGTTGGATCAAGTGCTACTATTAACGGGAAATCAGGAAAGTACATTATCACTCCAGTGCTGTCATTACCAAAGGGTTTCACTGTGAACTATAGCATTCGGGAAAGCTAGGCTGCAAAGACGAGAGAAAAATGGAACACTTAGGGTGGGAGAAAAATACTGCAGACAAAAACTTAGAGAAATATTAAGCATTTGTGAAAGTACCCTGCATGTGAGCTTTTTCCATTGCTTATTTTTAAAAGAGCTACAAAGAGGCAAAACCTCCCATTATTCTTCAAGTACAGGTTTAGAAAGAAATCAGAGGAGACTTTTCTAATGGGCTTGTCTAATCAATTCTAGAAGATCTGAAACCTGTCAAGGCAAGATTGTGTCTGCCTTAAATCTAATGAGGTAGATTCTGTACCAAGGAAAGCCCTGAAGAGAGAATTTTATTGGGAACTTTTTTTTAAGCATATAAGAGAATTGCTCTCTCAGGCATTCTTTGTTGCATCTTTTTTTTAAAGAAAATATATTTTTAAATATATCCTAATTTGCATCAATAACATAGTTTAGAATGGAATGGAAATTGCAAAAGAGTCACTTAACCAAGACTGCAGTTAGTTTGCTGATTGTGTTAGCCCTGTTGTAGTGCATTGGCAGCACATGGCCAAACAACCACTTTCCCCTTGCACATTGCCCCTGAACTAGGTATAGTGACTTACCTGCCTATTTCAGTTCCAGTCTCAGAGAAGGCTAAGGTTAACATTTTGCTATGGTTCAATCTGGGCTGCATCAGACATTCATTTCATGGGATGAGAGAATAATAAATACTGCCTAAGTACACTTGGTTTTACATTTCATGTTTATAGTTCCCTACTGACATTAAATCATCCTTAGAACACCCCAGCATGATAAGTATTACTATTGGATTTTACAGAGGTAGAAACTGAGGCACAGAAAATGAAGAATAACGCTTAAAAAATCTGTGCCCCTACAATCTCATACTTAGGTAAGTGACCTGATTATGAGACACGTTGTATTCACACTGATTTCATTAGGAATGGCAGGAGCTCAACAGCTCTGAGAGTCAGGCCATTTATTTATATAGAACCGCAATGAGAATTATGAAGTTACTGATTCTTGGTCTTAAGCTCATACCATTAAAACATAGTTGTCTTGATTGACTTTGAATTTTTGTTCTAGATGTATAGCAGATACCCTCTAATATGCTTCTGTAAACCCCTCTAATATGCTTTCTCTACAAATAGTGCTGTGAAAGAAAGATGTCCAGAAATCTTATTCCTGGCTATTTCTAACTTTGTAGGTAATCTCAGGCAAGTCACTTAAACTGTCTGTGTATTTTTCCATCAGTAAAAGTGACTTCTAATATCTCCCTCAGAGGCAAAATCGGTTTATAAATTGCTTTGAAATCCTCACAAAACGCATATTATCATTTTAAATATAAATATTATTGATTATATTTATTTATATTTTACAGGACAGAGATTTTTTGTTAGGTTTAGAGCTTAGTATTATATTTCTTTTGCAACCAAATGCAGTTTACTGGTTGCTCAGAGAACACAAGGCATGGAAATCTGGGCCTACAGCTAACAAAGTATACCTGTGGTCACTGCCTAAGGTTCTCTTTGTTTTTCTTTGCACCGCTTGAGATATTGGCTACTTGCTTTTCTGGATGTATTTTGCAACTGTAACTCACAGGTCTCATACTTCACCTATCATTCTTACTTCTTTTGAGTGATGGGTACTTCAGACTTGTGAAAATCTGGAACCCACAGGTCTCAATTTGGACATCCAAATCTGAAAATGTGTCTGATAGCCAATGCAACTTCTGGCAGTTCATAACATCTAGAAGCCAAACAATATTGAACTATTATTCTTCTCGTCTTAGAAATTCATCTGTTTTCTAAACAACAACAAAAAGCAGTTTCCCTCAAGTTGTTTTCAAATGGGTTTCAGCAATCGTTCAGATAATCACACCTCAGTGCTGTGAAATTTTATCAGTGTACTCATCCCTTGGACTCCTATATGAGTCTATTTTGCCAATCAGATAAAACTTTCCAGGCTTTTTCCTAGCAGCAAGAATGGTTAACGTGATCTTATTGCACTGTAAAGGATTTTGTGCTACACATCATTTTTCATAGAATTGAGTTGTGCTAGATGACCTCTGAACAGATTATCTGAAAGAGTATATCCAGGGACATTAACACTATGGTATTACAAATGAAATGAACATTACCTTATAAAGGGTAAATTAATTAATAAATGGTAAAATGTGCAGTGAAGAATGATCATGAAACAAATATTTTAAGTGGGGTAACAAGAAATATATCTATTAGCCAGATACAAAAATCTGGTTTTAAAATATGCATATATTTAACTTTATTTTAGCAACTTGGACTCATATTTTATAACATGTAATACATATAGCAGTTTTTACTTAAAGCCTAAGGCTAAATATTACAGTGACTTTATATACAATACAAAACAGGACAACAGGTTCTTTTGTCCTTTAAAAATAAAAAAGATCATCATTTCTTCTTCCCCCCAGCTGAGCCCTCCCTCCACCCATGCGAGTATTAACGGCTTTTCCTCCAAAAAATCACTAGATGGTGCCCCTTTTCTTCATGTGTGACAAAGCTGGATTTCCCAAGAGAGGTGCTACTGCCGTGAAGATCATCATGCACTAGACTTGTAGGTTCTTCTTCTTTAATATTATTACTGAGAGTGAAATGTAATAATCTTCTATTTCTTTCAAGCCATCCAAAACCAGATCATCTGAACAATGAGCTTCATCTTTTAGGAGACAATTGTGGTAAAGATTAAGAATGAGTCATAACTTCAAAGGTTCATGAAAGCTAAAATTAAAATGTGATTTGAAATAGAAAAGGAGAATGACTGTGCTATCTATCTATCTATCTAGTCCCATCACTGTTGCATTTAAGAGCATTTCCTCTGCTGCACAGAAAACTTGTAATTTTACAGATTTTTAATTAAACTCTTACAGAGAAATCCAGTTGGTATGTTTAACTCATTAATTTTATTATTACCCTTGGACCACAACTGACCAAATTGCGTTCTACAAATAGAACAGATGTTGCATTTTAATTTTGATTTTTTAAAAATAAAGTAGTAAACTGTAGCATATGGCTCAGCCTAGAATTGTGCAAGTCCTGTCAACCTCTAGCATCTCTTTATTTAAAACACAAACATCTTTTTAGGCATACTTAACAGATTGTTACCATGTACGTGGAACTGGAGCAAGTAATTAGTTTAAAGGAGTAAATTTTTAGAATATCTCCTTTACCTGCAGCAGGCTCATGATTTGGGCTTAGAAAGTTGATCTGTTCTGTTCAGAATGGTTTTACTCCCATGACGGCAGAAATAGATAACATGACATTGAAACAAACAACAGTTGCAACAAGTAAAATGGTATTTATTTGCTGGGAATAAAAGCTTAGGTAATATCAAGGCACTCATTATAAAGTCCCTAAAATTTGTGTGAAAAGAAACAGGTTCCTTCATTGGTTTACTTTTACATTTTAAAATGACATGAAAAACAACCAGTCTTTGGGGTGACCAAAAATAGATTATTCTAGATTTGTAGTTTCTTACAGATTTTAAAATGATCCTTAGAAAATTGGTTCTGTTGGTATCTGGGAACAAAAAATCAACTGGGAAAAGAAGCTTTAATATGAAACAGAAAGAATTATTCCTATGCTCTAGCTGCCCCGTCATATGTCATGACATGTGGCAGGTTGACTGCTCATTAATTCTATTTATATCAGTATGATAATACACCCCACTGAGTACACATGTGTTAAAATATTCATAAATTATGTTTAGTGCAAGCAGATATACATTAAATGCCAAAAGAAGACTATTATTTAAAGACAGAATTGGTAAACAGTCAAACAATCAAAAGTCTTTTTAATGTCAGTCCAGTATATTATGTATCATCAAACTCACATTAATTGCCTTTACTTTCAAAGTCTATCCCCAGCAACATAATATACTGTCCATCTTTAATTTTTATGCAACTTTAGAAAAGAAATAGTACTTATTAAAAGTAATTGGAATTTAGCAATTACTGAAAGTGCCATATTATCTCAAACTAATAACTATAGCAATTTGAAATATTTTAAGTGAAGGTCTACTTTGACCTTCACATATTTTAAAGTAATCCTTAAACAGTTAAATGCTAGAGTCCAAATATTAAGTAAATCAAATATCAAATGTTTTCTATAGGAAATATAGGCTACTAAGCATCTAATAAATCAAATAATTTGTGGTTACTCCATGCTAAACCTTAAATTTCTTAAACATATTAATACATTTAAGAACGCTACTAAATAAAAACTAAAGAAGTAATTGTTTGAATTTTTGTAAAATGTGAAATTAATCTCAGAATATGTAAAATAACTATATTATCTATGTCAGAATTAATCATTCTAAATTGAAATACTCTGATATGTGGAGTATTTGGGACACATTCATAACACTGTTTATGTTAAAATTATATGCTTTCAAACTATAGCAACTGAACAGGAACATATGATTTATTTTGCGTTTAATAATTAAAAATACAACTTTATTTTGAAATTTAAAATTATATTTAGGACTTCAGAAAGAATTAGAATCATGGTCAGAATAAGGTCAGAAGTATTAACTACACTGGACATTTCTAATTTTTAATAGCGCAGATGTTATATTTAGCAGTATTTACCCTATTGTTAGTTATCTTCCAAACTAAGTATAAGCCAAGCTGTGTCAGATATCCTATTTGTACTTCACATTCAGAAAACATTTTGAAAACTCCTTAAATATCAAATATCATAAACAGGATTTTTTTTCTTCATGATGAAATTTTATAAAGATATATGATGAGAACCAGAGTTTATATACTGCATAAAAGGCAGATACGTATCCTGTTTCTGTTAATTTTAAAGGATCTGAATGGTGACAATGTAAGAATGACTGATTGTAAAGAATATTTAACCTTTCTAATTACAATACCATACTAATGTTTATAGCAGCAGTGAGTCACAGCATAGCGTCTGATTGCACATTGACTTCTGATAAACTACCAAGCAGCAGCACAGGAATACTGGGCTTTATTAGACATCCATCCCATAGACAGTTTCCATAAGAATGATGGTTTGCCCAGGTGTTCTTGGGCAAAAACACTATTTCCCTATTCCTGTTACACTGTTAAATGTGCCAGTTTTGTTGGCTACTAGCCCTCCCAGAGAAGTGAGTGCGTTTCACTAGTGTTGAAATGATTAGGAGTGGTCAAGAATTTTCTGACAAATAGTAACTTGTCAAAAAATGCTGCTACTATGAAACACAAACTTTTTGTAGGAATGTACTGTTTTCAAAGGAACTTTCAGCAGGAAAGTTTTCTTAGCACCGGCTGAAATTTCTAATTGAAAGCAGAGAGAGTGAAAAATAGCAAATAGTCTTGTGCTCAAGATATTTATGTGGGATGAGGAAGAACAAGATTTTAATTCTGTTCTGCCTGATTTAGACTTAATATTTGAATATGGGTACACTTCATCTCAGGTGAGTGATCTAACACTGGGTTGTTGAGTCACTCTCTAATGATTATTTAATCAGTTCTACAAAGCGGTATATTTCTGGCAAGAGATACTGAAAGACAGCTACCCAGACTAGTCAACTGGTTGGCGGTTGAAGTATTTGCTTGGCATATGGGAGAATGGTAGGGCAGGGAATTGTATGCAGCTCTACCATATCACTTGGTAGTGTGTTAGCCAGTTTTGATTGGGTGAGCTGCTTTGTTCTCTTTCATTTTTCACAATAGAAACATTTTCAAATTTCTAAACCAAAAATTGGTTTAGTCCTAATGAAGAATGGGGATGTATTTAAAAGCCCATAAAGTTTTGTAGGATGGCAAAATCTTTCCAACCTATTCTATAAATGTTTCCTAGATGGTCTGATCCAATTGCTATTGAAGTTAATCTCAATAATTTATTGAATGCAAGGGATCAGATGCAGATTCATGTAATGAAGTCGAAAATACTTCAGAGGAAAGTTATTATACTAGAAAGTGTGTCATGATACTTCTTTTTAAAATAAAATACTTTTAGAATTTTAAGAAACTCTGTAATAATATAGCCAAGTGTCTTAATTTTGGCAGTGGTAGCAAATTCTATGCACATGCCGGTTTTATCAGAGAATATCTCTTTCTTTTAGTTTTTAATCTTTCAAAAACAGGTTATGATTGCTTGAGGGGGATAATTCTTCATAGCAAAAGCTAAATTAATTTTGTGAGCGCCTTCTCTCACTAGTAAAGAGAACTATTTTTTAGCTTATCCAATTCTCTCATTGCCTTAAAACTGGAGTTATTTTGCACAACAGTTCTGTAAGTACAGAAACATCATTTTTAAGATCCCTTATTATAAGCTTTCCAAAAGTTTGCTCTGCAGTTTCATGTAAAACTTGGCCTCAGTACAGAACTGCTGTACAATCATTTTCATCTGAGATTTGAACATATTGGAAGAACTAGAGCAGTTCTTTCTTCTTTCCTGTCATTTTTTCCCTTGGAAATGATGAGCATATGGCAACCACCCTCACTGGATTCTCAAACAACAGGAGGGACCTTATTTCGATTCCTACATCCTGTCATCAGTGAATCCCATGATATTTTGTTCTTGCAAGGCTAAAGATGTGATTCTCATTTGCCATAAGGACAGAGCTTAATGTGATGCCATTTTACCACAGGAGCCCTCAATCAGTTAATTAAACATGATATAAATCACTGCATGGATTTGTAAAGTAAGATTAATATGGCAAAGTCAGAGTAATGAGGAATCTTCACCATTGTCTGAGTGTGAATCACTGATACAAAGATTATCCTTTTGAAACTGGATATCTTTGAGTGGGTTTTGTTGGCTTAATCCCTCAGACTGCTTTGTGCAACTTGAAACCCAGAGCTGTCATCTTTAGCCAAAATTTCAGCCATAACTTCCTCAGCTTTCACCCAATCATTTAAATCGGTATTCACAATACTTAGAAAGATCAAGCCTTTCAGCATACCACAAGGCTTCTTCATGCCACCTGGGACATTGGCAACATGTTTAATAAATATTTCATTTCATTTCATCATGAAGACTCTCCTTTTATTTTTTCCGGGGGATTTAAGGGGATACCCACAGCAGCACATTCCATCACTGCGGTCAGTTAGTTTTACAGCCTTAATAAAAGGATTTTTTTTCCTGAAGTGCTATGGAGCCTTGTTAAACTAGAGCAATTACAGAAACACAAGATAGGTGCTCTGGAAAGATCAAAGCCCTCCTAAAGACAGCTCTGTAAGATCCCAGAGTTCTCTTTGAAAAGCGCTCAGTTTACAAAGTATAGATGTATTAAACTTCACATTAAAAACCCTGCGTTCAAATAATGCTAGAGGCCTGCCATTAGTTAATATGGAATCTGCTTTAGCTACTCTCTGTTTTCACAACAAAACTTGAATGATTTCTGGAGCATGTGGTGAAAATACATGTATATTATGGCATGATGCCCCTCATGGAATAATATCCAGTTATGATAGTGCATACTAATACTGTAGAATAGGATACTAAACGTGGGTTACATGAAGAACAGCTACTTTTAATCCTCAGTGTTTTAGCTGGGGGTTGAGGAGTAAAAGGAAAAGTAAAGCTCAGTGTTATCTTGGATCCTAAACTCAATCCCATGCCACCAGGACAAAAGGGGCAGGGTGTAGTTTAGAGGCAAGCCACTAAGGGCTAGGGGGCAGGTACCCCCCTCAAGCCCCAATTTAGGCACCTAAAACAGGACTTAGTTGGACTTCAGGCACCTAAGTATCAAATGATGAGTATAAAGTATAAACCTCTCTGTAAAGAATGAACATTCTCTAAGGGCCCTGCAATTATGCTTTGTGGCATTCCCAAAATTGCTAGACTGAGCAGCTAGGTGCCTAGTTTCTGCCCAAGTATAACTGGAATCTGGAAACTAGATAAAGCAGTGCCAAATGCCTCTGAAAGGGCCCCAGCTGGTAGGTGTATTTTGAACATGCCTAACATGCACCAACAGAATCAAGCTCTTCACAGGAAGCAGTGGTAGGGCTTAGTTTTTAAAATGATGGTGGTGGTGTTGCCATCTTTTGTAGCATTCTAATCCTGAGCACCTTTGCAGGTAAACAGGCCTGAGTTGGTTAAAACCTACACCCCACTTCCCAGGACTGTGCTAATAACTCTCAATTATGGCTAGTCCGGGTGGGTAAAGGATGCAAGTACTCTCCACCCTACCTGTTGAAGCTGTGCCAGCATGCAGCAAAGAATGCAAGTTTATTTTATTCTGTTCAATTTAAAAAAGAGGGAGTGTGACTCTATAGCTTAAGGCAGTTACTTAGGAAAGGGAGTCCCAGGTTCTGATTCCTGCTCCAGGGACTGTTTATTTATATTAGGTGCAACAGTCATAGGATAAAACATAGAAACAGGTTGTGGATCAAGGACCTGAACTCAGGATTCCAGCTGCACAGACCCCTTCCTAATGCTCTGATCAGTAGGCAACAGAGTCACGCTCCCTCTTGTGCTCTGTTTCTGGCTCCATGCATCTTGAGTTCTTTTCTGCACTGTGGCACAGCTTCAACAAGGTGGAAAGTATCCATCTCCTTCCCCACTGAGGCTAGCTCATAGCCTGGTGGTTAGGGAATTCTCGTGGTAGGCTCAAGTAGGCTTTAGTGGCTTTTACTCTGCCTTGTAATTTCTTTGAAGCAAAATAAAAAAAGCTCTTTAGAACATTGCTACACCGATTATGATAGTTTTTGTGATACTTTTATTCACAGGGAGTTTAATTCTTGTATGCAAAACCAAATTGATTGCGGGCAATTCTGTGCTTGAGGACCCAGGAGTAAAAGGAATGATTACAATAACCTCTGGGATTTCTTCTCAGAAGTGGTGCCTAGAAACAGAGACACCTACAAAGTATTGGGCACAACAATGTATTATTCAGTTCTGATGTGGAATCATAGAAACATATTTTAGTTTGAGTGGAAAAAAGGCAACTCAAGACATTTGTGTTTAATGTTTTTAATTTTGTAAAATGAACAATAAAAAGTTTATGGCTGTGTGAATGCTTCTGAGGTTGTGTTAAACTCACGCAGCATGTCAAGTGTGATGTTTACAAGAAGGAAAAGGAGAGGCTTGGTGGATTAGTGGATAAAACACTGACTTTTCACCTCTGACACTGATCTGAGTACCACTTGAGAAAATAGTGAAATGAATTTAGTGTATTTAACTGTGCTCCCCAGTGAAAATTGACACAGGTCAGTTTGAATGGCAGCCGAATTGTATCAGAGAAGACCTTGGATTGCACCGAGGAAAGTATATTTCCTCTTATTCTTATAGAGCAAGAGCTAATACTTGTGGGAGCAGTTTGTGATCAGGATGACATGCCAGTCTGAATGCCTCATTGCTAGCATTTTCAGGCATGCCTCAGCTTGAATTATTTAGTAAAATATGCAAGATATTGTTTCTTCTGTTTCAGGGAGAAAACTTATTTTATTACACAACAGTTTGGCTTAGATCCTTTTCTTTCTGAATTTTTCCCGCTAACTTAAATGGAGTTAGAGAAATGGCTAAATTCAGCATAGTAATAGTAACAATACATAGCAAGGGCCTGATGCTACTACCAGTACAACTCAGTCAGATGGGCTGGATTGATCTTTGCACTATTACATGTGCCAGCCAAGAGAAGAGAGCAGATAGCTTGTATCAGGAAGGCTTGCAAGGGATATTGTGTGCCATGGCATAGGACTGGAAATCCCTAATTTGTGTTCCTGCTTTAGTGGCTCTTTGCAAAGGAGAACCACAATACATCCCATACCTGAGGCTGTAAGCAGTAAAACTCCATGTGTCATGCAGTATTTTAGTGGGGCTCTTTCTGCCTGCTCAGCTGTTCAGCCTGCTTGTGTAAATTGATGCTAGGGCAATGATGAAGAGAGCACCATTTGTGCAAGACAGTTTTAGTGTACTTGTTTATACTGATCAGATCTGATTGAAAATTTCCTGTAGAACAGAAATTCTGGAAAGTTCAGTGTGGAACCATCTAACTATTTACTTTCAGTAATGTCAAATCATTTCATTTACAGTTTTCCAACATGTTAAATTATCAAATATGATATACAAAACATGAAATACTACGACTGATATTCCAACATACTATCAAAGTCAAAATGAAATGGCTTATATGATGAAATTGAAAAAAACCACATTTTACATTGACAAATATTTTGACCTTAACAAAATAGTCAAAGTAACTCATTTCAACTTTTTCCTGCTGAAAACCAGGGGCATTTTTAAACGTGCAAGTGCTGAGTGCTTTGAAAAGCGCCCGGCGCTGCAATGCTTGCAGTTGTATTAGTGGCAAAATGTGCATCAGCGTGCAGAAAATGGTGGCGGCGCACTTTTGAACTAAAACGCATCATAGGTGCTTTAGTTCAAAAGTGCACTGCCTCCATTTCCTGTGCACTGACATGCGTTTAACTGCTTATACAGCTGCATGTGGTGCAGCACAGTTCACCTCAGCTCATGTGCAGATCAGACTTGATTAATCAAGTCTGTTCCAAAGTGGCAGGTCTCCAGTGCATCACAGGACAAAAAGTATGTGTATAAATGCCCCATACTCTTTAGTTAATACACATTAAGAAAGGCTAATGCGCATTTTCCTAGTATATCACAATGATGGTACTAGATTTAATGTGTATGAAGTAAAGGGCATTAATGCACAGGTAGACACGTGGTGTATACAATTCTCAGTGTTGTCACAGTATCTCATTAGATATTTTTTTTGGAAATTAATACAAGAAGAGCTTCAGAGTACCTTTGACAAGGGAGAAAGTACGTTAAGGGAGAAGAAACCATTCATTGCAGTTAATGATATTCTGCTGTTGCAGAGGCCAAGCTGAAATGAGCATATTAGAAGTAGACAATATTGACTTCATTTGTATGCCACATCCTTGGCATCTCATATTTATTATTTATAGTATAGGAAACCTAGAAGCTCTAACCAAGTTCACTGTTCCTTGTATTTCATTAAAAATTGTATCAGGCCTGACTCTCCCATTGGGATTCATAAATTCTGCCAGGCTGGACCTCATCTTGGTTCATATGGGAAGGAGTCAGGTGGAGTTAGAGCATAGATTCTTAGCCAGGATGCTGTGGCACTGTCTGGTGTGCAAATACATATACATGATTCATAATTCCCCAGAGATTTCTCATGATTCCCCAGAGATTTCGAAGGGAATTCTTAATGTCAAAAACACTGACTTTTGGTCTTTCTGAATTCTTTGCAGCAGCAGAAGAACTGCTATTATTTTTCTATAGTAAAAATGAGTGGAAGGTAAGAGCTGGCATTGTCTGAGGTATATCTTGAGTTTAATGAGTGGTGCCTTGACTCTAAAAAGATTGAGAGACACAGGATTAGAGTTTGCAGTAGGAAGTGCCCCTCATTCTTCCCACCAAACTCCATAAAGAATCTGTTAAACTTGCCTCTGGCAATTCTAATATTTTTTCTTCCTATCCTCTGTCCACCTGTTGCAGTACACTGTATAAGTGGTGGAGGAACACCTGGTATTTTGCTTTCAAATGAGAAAAATGGGGTCTGTATCTTTATGCGCTTTGGCATTTTTGTTGATTCAGGAGCTCTTGGCTGTCAGAGACGTTACCAGGCATCACTATGAACACCTGGTAATGTGGTTTCTGAAAGCTAGTGGAGAAGGCTGGGAGTTTCAGAGCTAGGTTTTATAAAGACCTTTATGAGCAAATTCACAGAATAAAGCATCCTTTTTTGGGGAGGAACGGAGGCGAAGAGGTTATTATTATAGAGAAGAAGATTCTTTCCTTCTAAAATAATTGGGGGCGGGGAGTAGGATTTAATAAGGAGAACTTCTGAATGTTGTCTTCTGCAGGATTCTCCCTACGGTTTTTTCCATGAGTGAATGGGGAATGCTCAGCACAGTAGAAAGACAACTGTACTGTAACCAACTGTGCCCAACATGCATCAATATGTGGTGGTTTGTTTTTGCATTTCAGAGTCTATCCCTTTTTTTAAAGTTCTATAAAGAGTTCTTGTTTCTTTCAGATTCTAAATTATCTTGCTATTTGTGAGAGCTGGAAAAATACCTTTCTCATTTCCCTTATATATTAACACAAAGTACTTTCAACTTTCTCTAGCTATGGCCAGAGGTAATTTTAACTGCTTCAAAAAGCTGATGGAGGAAGTGGAGGGGAGGTTGGCTACTCTGTGCTCACCCCAGTTAAGCTGTAATTGTTACTTTGGCATGTTCCTGTAGGGAAACATATTAGTTAAATCTTTTAAATTTAACCCAGAATGAAACAGGGTTAAAGTTGCAACACTTTTGCTGCACTTTTATATCCACAGCAGCATGTGTATGTCACAGTTACCAATGGAAGTGCATGTTTTCATAACTGCAGGGGAGTCAGTCCCAGATAGTGAGGTTCAGTTTTCTACTATGTTTGAATCAGCCTAGTGGCTAACTTTAAAAAAAAAAAAGCACAAATTCACTTTGCCTGAAAGTCCTGAATCAATGTCTTCCAATCTTATATCAAAAGTTCTGCTGCAGTGTTGACTTTCATTCTGTTATAATGAGTGATTGAATGATTTAAGTATAAAGTGGCAGCTGCTAACTACAATATTATTGAATAGCCATTGTCCATTAATGAGGGCCTAATGAATAGGCAGTGTGCTTTAGCCAGTAAAAAAAAATAGGTTATACCTATAAAAGTGGAGTTTTTAAAAATAGTCTGGCTGTTACAAATCAGCTTCATTCTAACCAGTTTAATTAAAAAAATACTCTTAATCCATTTTAATTGTATGGCACAATTCCCAGTTGGTATCATTTGTGATAGATCTGAGAAGCTTGTAAAGTTCAGAACTGGATCTAAACTTCCCTCATATTTGGGAGTGGTTGGGAATCAGATCCTACAATGATTGATTTAGCATGAGAAACTGATAACTGGATTAGAAATCTGGAGATGGATTTTAGTTCATGAGTATGTCACAGATCTTTCAAACTATTTTGAAGGAAAACAAGAATGGGATCAAAGGGAACTCACTGTCAGCAATCATTAGGCCTAAAATTAAACCTGCCTGCTTGTTTGGTTTACAGACACGCACAAGCATGTTGTGCTGTCACTCCACATTTCAGTTCCATTCTTATGAGCAGTCAGCGCATTGCAGTAATAATACTATGTGCCTCTATGGGAAGTTTGCCTCTGAAGTTTTCAGAGTGTTTATAATCATTTAGGCTTTACAACAGTCTTAGAAAATAAACTCCAAATACAGAAGTGTTACTTTACCCACTTAGGAACAACCACCTCTGCAAAGAAGACAGCAGCTGTTGATTGGTCCTTCAGAAACACTACATGAAGACAGACAATTTGTACCCCATGAGAATTCTTATTTATTTCAGAAACCCACATTTGCTCACAAGGACGGAGCTGACAGTCATGAAGGAAGAGACTGATGACCAGAAACTTGTAAAGAATAAATATAAACAACTCATTAGCCTCTTTATGTTGCTGGTAATTTAGCAACCTGAGAAGTTGGGAACTGAGTGATGTGGCAGTCCTTACAATGGGGGGCTGAATTTTTTAAGGTCAAGACATCAGTAACATCCCCCTGAATTTTTCAGATTACACTTTGAACTTTTTTACATGATTTTGCTTTCTTCAATTAAAATACATAAAAAACATAGGCTTTTTTTCAGACCTACCAAGCTACCCAAAAGGAGTCTGTTAGTATTCTTAATCTACCTATCGCCAGCATTCTTTCCCACATTAACCTTTTAAATAATCAGAATGGACTTCATAATGACAAAGCTGGACTCCAATACAAATATTTTCTGTTGAATAAACCAGCCTTTTCACTGCATGCTTTGTGTCCATTTATTCTATTTCAATTACTTCATCTTGAAAAGAAATCTTATGCCGTGTCTCCAGGGTGGCCAACTAACTTTGCTATACTTTTCAGTAATGCTGTTCTAAGTTTATTGTTTTGACATTAAATGACCCTGAGCCTGTGTATGGAAAACCTGTGTTGCTGATGGCTAATTCTATGTATAAATTGGAAATGGTGTCTATTCTAGCGATCTTTTTTATGGTAATATTTTTCTGTTAGCAATAAAAGGATTAATTCTAGAAGTCAAACTATTTAATTATGATAAGCATAATAAACTTCTTAAGACAAATTGCTATCCTTTCAGGAATATTACTAAATGAAGACCTTTGCTCTCCATGACTGGTACTGCATCTTCTGGTACATGAATTCATGCCATCTGCACTCTGTGCTAATACACCTCCTTGTTGTCTGGTCTTTCTGAGAGTGCATTATATAGATTGCGGCTGGTTCAGAATGCAGCTGCCAGGGTCATGACTCACACTAAGATTAATCATTACGCCTGGGTTAGCTTCATTACTTTGACTACCCATTACATTTAGCAGAGATTATGAGATGTTGCTTTTAACTTACAAGGCTTGGGCTAACACCCACTAACCTCTGCGACATCCTCTCACAGTATGTTTTTATTATTATTATTATTTGGGAAATATGAAGCCTCCTAGGGCAGCAGATATGCTCTAGATGCTTAGCCCCCAGCAAATGCCTGATGAACAAGCCTTCCATCATTATGTGGTAAAGATTCAATCATGGCATTTGGGGTGTTTCAGTCTCTAAATTTGTGACTGCTATAGTATGATTTCTTCTGAATACATACCATCAGCTGAATTTACTAATGAAACTGGCATGAGAAAAAAAGAGGGTGAAAAACTCTACAATACCTATTACTTATTTAACATCCTGATCCAGCCAGCTCCCTGAGTTATTGCCATGTGCTTCAGTTGATACCCACCAGAGGAAATGCAGCTTTCTAGGAAGAAATGTAGCTAGTGCTACTAGTTCCACTGAGCATGGAACTGAAAACATTAAACTAAATGACAGTTCCCAACAGAAGCCTTCAACACAAAATTGACTAACTGAAATGAACTAAAAAGTTTAACTCTATTGCTTTTCCTAAAGCTGAGCCTATGAGGTTTGCTCAAGCATAAAGGGGAAAATGCCCATTATACAAAAGTCTTCTGAAGGATTTGTGCCTGTAGTATTCTACATCAGAACTCTAAAAAAAGGAAAGTTAGGGTTAGTTATTAAATACACACACACACACACACACACACACACACACACACACACAGTATATTTTGTCAGTTTTGTCTTTTTGGCCAGGGTCAAAACAGATCATTGTTGCTAAAGCAAGGCTAGACTACTACAATGCTATCTATGTGGGACTTTATGTCTTAAAGCTGCAGCTGGTGCAGAATGGGGGGAGCTAACTCTCTGAAGGGGGTGAGTCACAAGAAGCACATCTGTCCAATGCTCCAGAGTCTGCACTGACTTCCAGTAACTTTCCAGGCACAGCTGAAGGTGTTGGTTTTGATGTTAAGAAGGTAAATGATCTGGGCTTTATATACCTAAGGAACCACCTTCTCACTGTGCCCCATTGTGATCCCTAAGATCAACTGAGAGCAGTCTTCTGCTAGTACTAACAGTGCACCAAATTTGCCTGGCAAAAACACATGATAGGTTGTTCTCGGTATTTGTTCCATAGATCTGGTACTCCCTCCCCCTTAAGGCCATCTAGAGGCCAAGCCTGGTCATCTTCTGGAAGACCTTTCTATTTAGGCAGACATTTAGTAAGCAAGGCTAAGCTGGGATATTGTTTGAGGAGCTTTTATTTCATATTTTATTCCACTTTATATTTTATTGCATTTTATAAATTGTTCTGGGCACATCTACACATGCCTATTTTAATGCACATTAAAGTGTCACAAAAAACCTGTGCTCTCCAGCTAATGCACATTAAAATAGGCTAATGCACCTTTTTCTAGTACCTCACAATGGAGGGCACTTTTACACGTGCTCCAGGGGGATGTATGAAAAAACTGATGGTGCTGATAGTCAACTTTTAAAGACACCATGGAAAATATAAACATTTTGCAGTTTTGTTTTCCAGAAAGAATTATGTTGACATTATAATTTCTTAAGAGAATAAATTTCACAATCTAATAGCCATAGCTCAGTTGTTTGCCAGCTTTTGGTAAGATGGTTGACCCTCAGACGGTATTTGGTGTTAGAGTTTAGATACTTACTAAGATGTAGTCAATCTCAAATAATAATTGATACAATCTCCATTATGTATCTGAAAACCAGCAGGTCTAGCTTAAAATTGAGCTGCCATTTGATCAGCTAATTAACTAAACATAAAATAGATGTAGCACAGAAGCAATGTTTTGACTTCGTGAAGGGATATGCTGTATATTCAGTACAAAATGCATATAGTGTATTAAAGGAGACCTACTTGAACTTTGTGTAGGTGATATGAAGGTTATAAAGCCTTGGAGCTAAAGGTTATATATTGTTTTGTCAAGTCATCATGGGATGAGTTAAATATGCATCATGATATATCAATACAAACAACTCTGCATTATTATGCAGAGTCATTTAATAGAAGCAAAGGATTAACAGGGACCTTAGGGCCAGGTACAGACATTATACTTTTACTGGTACACATGATCAGAAACTGGTCTATATCCAATATAAAACAGAAGTTCAGCACATAGACTGGTTTAAAAATGGTGGAATCTGGTCTAAGATTTGCCGCCCTGACCATCCCTTCCCCACCAAAGGGCAAATGCATGTTCCATTGCTACTGATCTAAATGCTGATTACAGAAAACTGCGTAACTTAGATGGATTCCACCTTGTGCTTTTTGAATGTTTGTACCTAACCTAGGAGTCATTTAGTTCAGCCCTTTGCACTATATGAGGTTGCAGCATTCCTTAACCATTCTAGATAGATGTCTATCTGTGGCTTCTTGGAAACTTCCAGCAAAGTTGCACAGTTTCCCTGGGCAGGTTGTTCCATTGTCCTACAATCCTAATAGTTAGGAGGTCTTTCCTGGGATTTGAATCTGCTTTACTGCAGTTTAAACTCATTTCTATGCATCTTGCCAGCTTCTTTATAGCAACCTTTCAAACCTTTTCTCCAAACCAAAAATAGCTAGTTCCCAACCTTTCCTTGTGTGATTTGCTTTCCAGCATGGGCAACTGGTGCTGCCTTAGTCGGCACATACCCCCCCTGCGACCAGTCCTGCTGGCTGGGGGAGGGGGGGTCCCGCAGCCAATCTTGCTGCTCAGGGGTGACCGATCACTGCAGCTGCTTCCAGGAGTGGCAGCAGCCACTTCTGGGAGTGGCTGAAGTATCAGCTGGCACTCGCAGGGGAGGCATTGGCACTCTCCCACCTGCCCCTGCTGCTCATCGCCTAAGTGAATGTGGGTGGTCAGGGGGTGCACTGGCACTCTCAGGGGGTGCATATGCACCCCCGTGCACCCGCTACGCATCACCATTGCTTTCCAGTCCTCCTATCTTTGTCACTTATCTCTGGGCCTCTAATTTCTCTCCCTCCGCCTCAAAATATGGTTCCCAAAGCTGAACAGAATACTTTAGCTTATGCCTAACTAGTACCAAGTAGCATCCCCTTTGTCTTGGGCCACTCTGGGTTCATGGATGAAAAAGTTTGGTTAGAAACAGCATTGCTGACAGAAAAACCTATCTTGTCATCTTGATAAACTTATGAACAGGATTACAGAATGGAGTTGTTGGCAATAGCAGGGGAATGGACTCAGTGACCCAAGAGATCTTGTGCAGTCCTTGCAGTGTGACATGTTTAGTATGTGGATTTTATACCAACACCTTGCATTTGTCCACTGGCCTCAAAGGGCCTGTCACGTGTGCTGTGCCCATGAGCACTCATATGCTACTACTTTTTTTCTGGCAGAGATGATTACAGCATTGTAATATAATATGGTTCAGTCTTCAAGCCCACTGCAACACTGTTTCTTCCTGCCTTCTTTTTTGCTTTTTACAGTTGGCGCACACGGCCATGTTACCTGCATTTTTGACTGGTCTCTGTCCTGCTTCAGGAGTTATTTTAGCTTGAGCCTGTGTAGTTGTTCTGCACTAGTGGCTGTCATTCCTTTGATTGTTTCCCTGACAGTTCAGGTGCCCTTGCTGGATGAAGGCATCTTGCTCATGTTGGATTTGTCTCCCTTAACAATCTCTCTTATAAGCCTGAAATCATGTATTCCACAAATGATCCTATCTGTTATCTGGAATCTATAGTATCTCCAAAGTGACATGTAGATGCCAAAGTTCTCAACTTTGTAATGTAAGTATGTATTCCCTCTTCTGCGTCTTGGTTTCCATTAGAAAAACAGTATCTCTTCACAGACTCATTTCTTCCGGGGTAAGAATACACAAACACATTTATCAGCTGTTCCAGTGTTTTGGTTGTTATTCTTGACAGCAGTGTCTCACTTGCGTCTAATTCTTTTTCTCCTAATGAGATGATACAAAAGCTTTATCTTCATTTGTTCTCCTCTGTCTTCCCCATGGTCAGCCCTGTACACAAACTTAATTCTTGCTCCCAGTGCTTCTGGCTTGTGTAGGTTTTGTTTCACTGGAAATTCAGCATTCTTAGTGGTTTGAGTCCTTCAATGCTGCTTGTGTACTCTGTTTTTAGGAGCTGCTTTGTTTTCTTGTTAATCATTTTTTCTTCCTTGCTGTTGATCTCAATAGATTGACTGCTGCCTCCATGTCTTATGTGCCACGTACTGGATAAAACTAAACTATCTCTTTATTAATATAGAGATATTTATAGAGATGCTTCAGCTGCAGCTAGCATTCTAGTCATGTGCATATAGACTAAATTCCTGGAGTCTTCTTCAGAATTGACCTTCTAAGTTCCATAGGATTTTTTGTGTAGGCGATCAATACTGGTAATTTTCAAGCTAGCATTTATATACAGGCAACCCTCGCTATTTGTGGGGAATATGTTTCCATGATTCCTGAAAATGACGAAATCTGTGAATAGGGGACTGCGCAGTCTGCATTCATGAACGCAATGCCCCTGGTGGCTGGGGGGAGAGGGGGCATGGCTCCAGCAGCAACGGCAGGAGTGTGGCGGTGGGAGCCTGGCGGCAGCAAGCACAAAACTCCCAAGGAGCTCCAGTAAGTGTTTAAAGTATATTTAAAATGTGGGTTTGGCATTCGTGACTATTTGAAACCATGAAGGCTGAACCCGCGAATACCGAGGGTTTCCTGAGTATGTGTATATGTGTGTGTGCCTGAGTGTGTGTGTGTGTGTGGTGTGTGTATATATATATATATAAATATGTAAAAATAAAAGCCTTGGTCTGTCTGTCTGTCTGTCTGTAATGCTCCGAGCCAACTGTGTATGCGCCATCGAGAGGGTGCACGTTAATTGGCTTTGAGGGCCTGGAGTGTTACGGTCTGAAGGGGTGAGAGAGCCAGGGAGCCACTGTGCTGCTCCCCCAGTAACAGCTGACAGGGAGGAGGAGGTGGTGGGGGAGAGGCGAGGAAGGGAGAGAGAAAGGTGAAGTGGGGGTTACGGTGGCAGCACTCCTCTGCTGCTGATGTGCCTCCAGTCCTGATGCTGCTGCTATGCCTAGCCCCAACAGCAGCCAGCAGAGACGGGGAAGCCATGGGGAGGCAGGGAAGGGGGGCATGTTTAGTGCCACTGGGTGCCAGTGGACGCCACCACGTGCAACCTCCCCTCCCCCCGTTCCTGGGAGTCACTGGCAGCAGGGGGTGGGGAGATATATATATATAGGAGGATGAGTGTGGATGCATGGAGGCATTTTAGTGTTTAGGAAAGTACACATTCAAACCATAGTGTATAAGTAGCAGTCACCACTGATCTAGTATCTGAACTAAGGGAATGTGTGCACGACACTTTAAAGTAAGTTAAACGCTTTTGTACCACTTTAATGGTGTTGGTGTTTGCATGCATTGGTGGTATATTGTTGTGCAGTAATTCTGGCTACTGTAGCAAATTCGGTGGTGTAATGCACCTCAAATGACTAGAGGCACCGCAATCTAAAACTCTTCTGAGGAGTTTTAGTTTGCTGCCCTACAGCCGTGGAGCAAAGCACCAGGCTCTGTGCAGCTCAGGGGCTCTGCAGGAAGCCTGTGCAGGCAGCCTGGCAGCATCCTGGCAGGCTCCACCTAAGAAAAAATAAAAAAGCGGCAAACCTGATCTTTTTTTTTTCTTTTCACCCTGGAGCCTGCCTGAGTTGCACAGAGGCCCAGTGCTTCCCTCCACAGCTGTAGAGCCCCCCGCCCGTTGCTTCCCTCCACGGCTGTGGTTCCCCCCAGCACCACCTGAGCTGGGTGCCTGTGGGTGGGTGCTGCCTGGAGGTGGGGCTGCCACTGCCACAGAGGGATAGTTCATGGCCAGCAGGAGTGCAGGGCACTGGGCATCACTGGCAGGGGAAGGAGCAGAAGCAAAGGTTGGAGCAGCTCTGGCATGGGGAGGTAGGGTGGACAAGGAGGGAGCTGCCGCATGCTGCCGCTGCGCTAGACATGCAGCTTCTGGGCAGGGAAGGGGCTAGCCAGGGATCAGAGTTTCCCAGATGGCTGCCAGGTGCTGGCAGCTGGCTCTGGTTTCAACATCACTGCCAAGTGCTGACAGCCATGTGGCTGGAGGCTGGAGTTCCCCTGGTAGCCACAGGGGTACATGGCAGTGTTGCAGGGACTTGGGAATAACTTTAGTGCCAAGTTCCTGCATGTGTAGACACCTGCAAAAAATTGCTTAACACACATGAAATTTAGTCACGCTTAAATGTGTGTGTAAACGCATCCACTGATCATTTTGGAGTAAAATAATAGGTTTATATTTATTAGACTGTTTCTTTAAATGCATTAAAGCAGTGATTCTCAACCTTTTCTGTGCCAGGACCCATTTGTAAACATTAGTGGCCAGACCAGACCCAGAGCCCCTCACTTCTGACCCTCTGCCCTCCCACTCCCAGGCCCCAGGCTCCCAGTGTGTGGGGCATAGGGGGTCTCAAGCAGTCCCTAGCAGCCCCTTGCCCTAGAACTCTGACATCCTGTAAGAGAAAAACAACGGTTTCCTATTTTTCTCTTTCTTTAAAGAAGAATCCAGTTTTAAAGTTTGTTGATCCATTTTTGAACTTTGTTTGCAACCCTTTCATATATTCTTGCAACCCATTTTTGGTTCGCAATCCACAGGTTGAGAAACACGGCATTAAGGCTCAAAATTTCAATTCAAACTTCACCAGAGCTCTTGTTAGATCACATATACATATGACACCCTGGCTGCACCTGCATTTCAGGTATGTGCACATCTCAGTGATCTAACTTGCCTTTGAAATATAAAGGTCATGTATACATGTCCAAAAAAACTGGGGGAGGAATCTATCTAATTTAATCTCTAAATGGCTTAGTTTAGATCAGTTAGAAACAGTATAAGTTTCCACTTCTGGGGTGGGGAGGTGGGGTATGCAAGCAGCCTGCACTGCCCTCTGCAGGCAGGGAGTACTCCTGCAAGCCTCCCAGTGTGCCTGTGTGCTCCGTGGGCTGCTAGGGACTGCAGAACACATCTGAGTGCCTAGATGACCCCTGATTGGGTGCCAGGCACTAGCAACCATGCCTTCAAGAAGAGTCCCAGAGCAAGTGGTCTCCCTTATTAATTACCTCCATATCCTGGACTGCCTGCATCCTGCCGTGGTGCCCTACCATCTGCTCCCAAGCCCGCATACCCAGGAACTACAGCGTGTCCTGTTTGTCACCCTGTACTACTCGAAGAAAGCTGCAGGACATTATACATCGCCATCTGGACATGATGCGGCAGCTGGTCACCATGGGACACAACTCCTGTCCCCGAGTCAACAGGTTGCAGTTCTAGGTGGGACCACCTACCACACCCTGCATCTGCCAAGTGTCCTGAAGTGGACTGATGACTTCCAAGTGGCTGATAAGGATGAGGCCACCCAGGATGCCATGGACATACCACCTCCAGACCATCAAGCAGCAGTTCTGGGCCCACACCCCTAGCAGCTACTGGTGGGAATGAATTGTCCTGGACACCTGGAATGATGAACAATGGATCCAGATCTTCCACACGTTCTGGGTCACCTTCATGGAAATTGTCACACAGATGACTTCCCCGCCCCCCCCCCCCACCACCACCACATTGCACTCCAACTCCAGCGTGACAGCATGTAGCCACCTTACAGTCCAAAGAAGTGGGTGGCCATCCCCTGCAGTCCCTGCTACATTGCCAAATAGCTTAGTGTGGGCAAGTCCATGGCTGGAGAGGACATTCAGGAAGTGAGCTTGGTCATCCAGAATATTCTAGTCAGCCATTTCATCCTTGTCAACCCACAGGAAATAGTTGCTGGCTTCCACTGCATGGGCTTCCCCAACTGTGTGGGGGCCATGGACGGAACCCACATCCCCATCCTCTGCCCGCCCCCAAGGCACCTGGGCATTCAACAACCACAAAAGTGACTTCTCTATTTTCCTGCAGGGCACTGTCACCCATCTGAGCTGCTTCACCAGCTAGGCGGGTAGTGTCCACAATGCCCACAACTTCTGCAACTCCTCCCTCCCCCAGATGATGGGGAGTGAGCACTGTGGTCCAGGAGTCCCCAGTTTCATCATTGGCGGCATCACCATCCCTCCCTTCATCACTAGGGACCTGAATTACCCCCTCATGCCCTGGTGCATAAAGTTGTACATGGGGCAGCTGGACTGCCAAAAAGCACTTCAGCTACTGTCTAAGCAGGTGCTGCATGACTACGGAGTGCGTCTTTGGCCTCCTCAAGGTGCACTGGTGGGCTCAGCATGCACCTCTAGGTGGAGGTGGAGAGCCTGCCATGACTCAACATCTGTGAGACCAGGGGGGAGGTCTTTCATGAAGCCTGGGCAGAAGGGACATGGCATTCAGACCAGGCATGGCACACCAAGCCTGCATGGTGCAGGGCAGTTGGGAAGAGAGAGTCCTCCACTGGTGTTAGGAGCACTGGCTTGGCACACCAGCAGGGAATATTGGTCTGTGAAGCCCTGACCCACTACCTCCTGGCCCTCGGGGATCGGAAGCACTCCCCAGATGAGTAGAGCTGGAGGGCCTTGAGTACCCAAGTGCCCATGCCCTGGTACTGGGTGATGGATTTCCTGCCCTGGGCTCCTTTGGCCCTACATCCTGGCCAGCACTGCCCACAACCCTGTACCTTTTCCCACCCTGCTTCCCCAAGGGGCACACACTGGGATGCGAGGGAATGCAACACAAGGAAGAGACTTGCCTCAATTTACAATGTTGCAGTTCCCAAACTTTGCTTGCTTTTAATAAAGAAAACCTGTTGAACATTGCCCATGTAACAACCTGGTCCTTCTTCCCATTAAAGCAAACCAAAAAATCTTTTTGATTTTTTGATTTTGAGGGGGACAGGGACAGAGGAGGTTTGTGAAAGGGGTGAAATAATGTGGAGGTGTGGTTAGGATGGGGAATGGGGTGGGGGCAGGGGGACTGCCAAAGGGGCCAGGCTCAATACAGAGAGGTGGAGGGGAGGCATGGGGAAGTGGGCTTTAGACCTAGCACACTAATTCCCAGACTTCTAGTGCAGAGACTCTGCCAGCTCTGCAGAAGTGTGGGTGGCCTCTTCAAAATGAAGTTAATAGATCACTATAATTGATTTAATAGATATTGGAAATATAAATAAAATAGAAGGACGCAAATATATTAAGTACGAAAGATGGGGATATCATAGAAGAAAGAAGGCATAGTGTGGAATGCAGAGCAGTGTTACAGTGCAATGCATGGAACGGATGTGGGAGTGATCTAGTATGTTGTTTAATTGACTGCCTTGATATAAAGTTTATGCTAGTGAAAGAATGTTCTGGAGGTGATGGTCGTATTAGCTGGGTGATATACCTTTATTAATGTTATGCAGCTGCAATAATCTTAATGGACCAATCCACTGCTCTTCCCAAAGGAAGTTCTTATCTCATTCATTAATTGTCTTTGTTATCCTTACGAGATCATTTGATGTTAGAGAAGTCTGCTGAGTGCAAATCCTGATATTACATGTTGAAAGCTACTTTAATATTGAACATTGGTACCTACGGTGTATCCACATTTGATGGCAGGATTTGTTTTGGTTGATCTATAGTGCACTGCATGTTTGTTTCCTACTTCATTTACTATCATATATACAAATATTTTATTCAAACGGTACGCTGTATTGGTAACCAGTTACCTACATGTAAGCAAAGGTTTTTTCTTCCTCCGAATGTTGACAAATAGCTTGTCAGACTTAAATGTACCAAAATTGTAAATAAAACTCTACTTTGCAGTCTCATGTAGGTAGAAAGTGAGATAATTATTAACAGAGTGAGAGAAAGAAGCATGTTCCAGAAAACTGACTTTTTAAAAATCTTGAGTAGGTGATAATACATCGTAGAGAATCAAGTGCCTGTCTTGCTTTTATAACACGGTATCATGCTATGCAGTTTCACTGAGAATTGGGAGGGGGAGGATTTTGCTTCTTCCCCTAGCACCTGGTTTAAAATACCACCCCCCCACCCCAAACCCTTAACAAACATACTAGTGAAATAGTGTGTGTTGTACTTCCATGGAAGCAATGGCTGCTTATACGCATGGTGGTGGTGGTGGGGGAGGCATTTTAATTAGAGCAGCTCCCAGACAGCCACTCTAATTAAAATGCCTCACTGTCACAATTATTAAGCCCCTGCCTGTTTAAAAATGGCGGTAGGACACTTTACATAAGCCTCATTCAATAAGGTGTAGATAAAGTGCCTGGGGCCATTTTAAAATGTGCAGGGGCTTTATACACATGATGCTGCAGCAACGCCGGAGTGTTCTAATTAGAATCCGGAGCAGACTTGATTAATCAGGTCTGTTTCCACGTGTTCAAATTAGAACACCAAGGACCCCGTGTATAGGCAGCCAGTGATTTTAAGTAATGCTTGAAGTGGCAAATCCTGCCCTTCCTGTGGTGTAGAGGTTGCTAGGGAAAGGAACCAGTGCAGTTCCGCTGTACACAGTGGTAGGGAGATCTGAGGAGAGGCAAACCTTTTTTATACCATAGCATTCTGCTTCAAGAGGCATTCTTGCATGTCCACATGGCTGGGGTGGCAGGGAACAAAGGAAGACGTAACAGTGGGCTTAGAGAGCATTGGAGGAAGAACAGGAGGTTCTTCTGTTACTATAATGATTCATGTTTCTGCTCTTTCTACTCCTAATGAAAGGAAGGTGCAGCCACAGATTCTCCACAGTGCTCCCCTTGGGTCTAACTACTACATAGCCTCGTATTTGGGCTGTAAGCTAGAAGTATGAATTTAGTATAGTTTAAATCACTCAGCAAGTTAGAGATAGTGGCTTATTTTTAACTGCTAGTATAAATTACCTTGTCCAAATTCTGTGGTTTGGACTCATCTCCTTATGGTATCTCCAGGATTGTGCACTTAGCAAATAACATTATTAAGTTTTAAAAGCTGTCTCTTGCAAACTGTACAGTTTGTAACAGCTGGATAAACTGCAACATTTGGCAATACAGGTTTTTTTTTCTAAGATTAGCCCTGCTGATGGTTTCCTCTTTGCATCTTTCAGTATGATTTTGTAGGTCATTCAATGTTGCCCTTTAGCCATACAGCCCTGATAAACATTTGGCCGAGTCTAATATGCAGTATACGTGTGTTTAGTAACCCAGGAGGAAAATAAACCATTTAAGTGTATATCTCACCTTTGTTGACGTTGTTGAAATTTATTTATGTGCCCAATGCAGTACCTCTGGGCACCTGTACAGCATTTGGTATAATCAAAAGGTTGATTCTTAGTTTCTGATGTAACCTTTTGTATTCAGTTGTTAATAACTTCCTTGAAGAAATTTCTTTTGGGCCAAAGTATTCTGTGTTTGAGGTCAGGGCTAAGTTACAGACGCACAAAAAGCCTAAAGTAGAACTGATTTAAGTTATGTGGTTTTCTGTAAGCGGCACAGTTTAGATTTGTAGTGAACAGAAAACACATTTACACTTTGGTATAGAGGGGCAAATCTTAGACTGGGTTCTGCCATTTTTAAACAAGTCTACGTGTGCCTAATTTCTGTTCTGTTATGGGTATAGACTGGTTTCCGATCACTTATACAGGTAAAAGTGTAATGTCTATACCTGGCCTAAAATAAAAATGAAGGAAGAAGTTTTATCAATTTCAATTCAGCCATTTCTGAGTTATAGAACAGTGAGAAAATAATCTTACTTCCCTTCAGAAACTGAAATTGAAGTGTCTGTG
The DNA here is from genome assembly GCF_030867095.1 of Alligator mississippiensis. NCBI lineage: Eukaryota > Metazoa > Chordata > Crocodylia > Alligatoridae > Alligator > Alligator mississippiensis. The sequence goes on along the minus strand of NC_081824.1, from coordinate 216,501,878 downwards.
CTGGATGACTCAAAAATGGCTGAAGCTAGGTGCAGATTAGGTATGTGCTTACTACCATTTACAATTTTGTGAAGACATCAAGCCTTTTCACTATAGGAAATTCCACTTACAAAAGGAACTATTTGTAGGTTCAGGGTCTTGTGCTTTAGTACTAACTATAGAACAAAAAAAATAAAATTTACAGAATGTGTATAATATTTAAGTTACGAATATTTAAACATTATATGTATTACATGTTTAACCCCCCTGCATTTTATCTGAAAAATTCTTGAACTGCTAGGATCCAGAGGAACAAAAGCAGGAAAATTCTACATCCTCTTTGCTCCTACTGGTCCTTCCCTTTCCATCTAAGTGCAACTGTACCCAGACTACTTTGTTCAGCTCCAGGGTTACCATACTATCAAGATGCTGTAGTAGCAAGCACTTGGTTCTCGCATCATAAACATTTATTCTGGGAGCAGCATTCATTCCTAGGAGTACCTATGCTATGGGGCTATTCAATTTGTTAAAGTGACATAGCTAAGGATTTGCAGGATCAGGTCTTAGGATCATAGGATTATAGGAAATTAGGGCAGGAAGGGGCCTCATGAGACCATCTAGTCCAACACTCTGTTCAAGGCAGGATCATCCCTGAATAAACCATCTAGAGAAGTGACTGTCTAACCCACTCTTGAAAATTTCCAGGGATGGAGATGCTGCAACTTCTTTAGGTAGCCCACTCCAGTTCTTGAACACCCTAATAGTCAAAGGGTGTGTCTACATGAGACCCTACTGCACAGTGGTTACTGTGCATTTATTTAGTACTTGCTTATACAAGTACTAAATAAATGTGCACCAACCAGAGTTACTGCACATTAGCACTGATGAGTGCCTTTTAAGTGATGCTGCTGCACAGTAGCATCTCAGCACGGTTTTTGCCACACGATGTGCTGCGCAGTAATATCAGACTACTGTGCTAGTCAGTGTCTTATGTAGATGCACCCAGAAAGGTATTCCTAATATTAAACCTAAATTTCCTTTGCTGCAGACTGAGTCCATTGCTGGTAGTCCTCTCCCCTGTAGCCATGGAGAAAAGTCTATCTCTATTTACTCTATAATTGCCCTTCAGGTATTTGGAAACTGTAATCAGATACCACCCGCCTTTGGTCTTCTCTTCTCTAGATTAAATAACCCTAGTTCTTTCAACCTTTTATCATAAGTCATGCTTTCCAGGACTCTCATCATTTGTCACTTTCTACTGGAGTCTTTCCAATTTGTCCGTATCCTTCCTGAAGGCTGGGGACCAAAACTGGACACAGTACTCCAGGTGAAGCAGCACCAGTGTGGAATAGAATGGAAAAATCATTTTCCTTGATTTGCAAGTGGCATTCCTTTTAATACAACCCAGGATGCTGTTGGGTTTTTTTGCAACAAGAGCATGCTGTTACATCATAATCAGCTTATGGTCCACTGTAACGCCCAGGTCCTTCTCTGCTGTACTGCAGCCTCACCAGTCATTCCCCAGTCTGTATTTGTGCATAGGGTTATTCCATCCCAAGTGCTGGACTTTGCATCCTTTTTGAGTTTCATTTGATTGATTGTGAACCATTTCTCCAATCTATCCAGATCATTCTGGATCTTAGCTCTCCAGAGGGTCTGCAACTCCACCCAGCTTAGCACATAGCAGAAAACACACCAGATATACGATGTGGTTTACTTAATTTTGTGTTAGAAACCTAATATTTTGAATTTCCTAGCCAATGTATGCTTTTATTGTTCTTCTAATAATTGAGAGAGAAGTAACTTTTAAAAAATTTGAATTCAACCTTATCTAAATTTTGCCAAATCTTAAAGAGTGAACCCAGGGTAGAAAAATAAGAAACAAAGAATACTTGCAAAAATTATTTTATTTCTATGACCTAACCTTTTGTGAAGCCTCTCTCTCTTTCTCTCTCTCTCTTTTGTAGAAAGAAAAAAAAAAGCAGTTAAAATTATTTATGTGATTTCAAGATTCAATATTGCCAATATTGGTAATGCTATATAAGAAAAATTCCTACACTATATACCCTCATTTAATACCATTGTTTTTCAAAATAGCATGTTGTATCTGATACAGTCATTTCCCATTAATGTTGTTCACATATACTGTATGTAATTTGATGTTGTAAACCCTTACTCAAGAGAGTAGACAGTTGTCCTCAAAGATTTGCATGTACAATATTATCCAAATAAGGGAAATATTGAATATGTTAATAAATCAACATTTTGAATAATGAGGAAATGTTCAATGCAATTAATAGATGTCAAGGGACATAACCATCTTTCAGCTGACAGAGTTTCAGAAAATTTAGGTGTGGGTGGTCAGATTTGTACTGTACACTGCATGCCACTGGCAGACTGAAATCATATAGTGTTCTAAATATACATCCTTCTCATGACACTTTGAATTGAAGTGGAGGTGTTTTTCTGCTATGGTTTTGGAACTGTAGATAAGATTTTCACAAGTACTTGGCTTAGTATTGTGTTAATTTTTCTAGCCGGGACTTTCATCGTTAAGTTCAATTGGATATATGTTAACCCAATGGTTTTGAAAATCTCACACACAATAATTAGGAGGACCACTCACTAAATAGTAATATAGAAATTAGAATCTGGTTGTAGCAGCAATTCATGAAACACTTTGGTGTCAGTAAGTCCTAAAAATTGAAAATTCCAGAAGTGCTGAAAATGTCAAGGAAAGCAAAAACAAGTTCTGTTTAAAAGAATGAATTAATCACACCACAGAGTGGCTTAGATGATACCAGATTTTAGTTATGTCTTTTAGTCTCATGGTGTTTTAAAATTTAAGGTTGATAGGTCAAAGATATTTCAGAGGTCCATATTCCCTTTTCTTATCCTTATACATCTCTGCATAGCCAACAGATGGGGCTACAGCAGGAGGCACTCAGTTCTCTTTTTCCCATATGGTTGTACATGAACACACAAAATACATATGGCCCTCAACTGGCTCATTGGATAGGGTGCACTGATGTCTCTAATTTACAATATTCCAGTTTGTAACTCGCAGCATAATAATAGTTTATCAGCAATTCTAAAAATCAATACCTTTTCACTGCAGTTTTCTTGAGTGCCAATAATTGGCAGAAGCAGGATTTATGCCAATCAAAAATGATAACATACTTAGGTTTCTCATACTTTACTGTTTGTTATGAACCAAAATACTGCTGTTTGTGTGGAGCTGAAACTGATTCATCAATTTATTTTTTCACAGAGATGAGCAGTCAGTTGTTTCCAAGGAAACATGGATCTGTGCATATGCAGCTGAGAATGTGCACCTAATGTTTTCTTTCAGACTGTTACAGTAGAAAGTCTGTCCCAAGGGATTCAATATGCTTAAAACAGAAGGACAAAAGAATATTGCAAGTTGCTGAATAAAAATATCAGGTAAGAGCTCTGCTGCTGAAATCATGAGGAAAAAAACAAAAGTAATTCAGCAGAACATAGAAAAGGTCTTCTTTGTCTCTCTCTGAAGAATTTTGAGATTTTATGGTTGCAAAACTATCTGCTAAATTCCATTTTTCATGCATTTTTTCTACTTTAACTTCATCTGATCATTAATTTATCTTTCCCAGGACCAGTTCTGAAATTTTTAACCTCTGGGCAGTTTTCAAATAGGCACCTTTGTTTCTGAAACAATAGTGATGATATAGTGTGAAGATTTTATTGAGAGTCATTTTGGATGATGACCACATCACTCACAAAAGGCTTAAGCATTTATGGGTAACACACTCATCCTCTACTCTTGCCAGTATAACATTTATACCATACCTTCATATATTCTAACTCTACACATAATGATAAATAAAATCTGAATCGTGTTATTATATAGTGTGAAACATGGTGTGATTGGGGCTATATGGAAGCAGTAAGTGCAGCTGTACTTTGAAAAGTGACTATGGGCATGTTTTTAAAAAATGCTTAGAGTTGTCAAGAATCTGCTTTTTCCTGAACTCAATGGGAACTTTTCCATTGGCTGCAAAGACAGCAATGACAGACCAATGCTGAAGACTCTCAGTATCTTAACGAGCCTTTATACAACATCATACTCACCAGAACTTCTTTCTTCTCATTGTCACTTTGTTGTATTAAAAAAACTGTACATCAGTTACAGCTAGAATATAGATACTACATATAGGTGGCCAAGTCAGTTATCAGTTACCAGTCATCTAGGCCCAGGAAAGTGCTGTGAAGGTTCAAGAATGAGGTAATGAGGTCTATGGATGGCCACCCACTGTCTGAAGGAGGCCACCTCCACTGCAACAGAGCTGAGAGATTCAGTGCCAGGATAGGGAGTTTATGCACAAGGTCATAGGCTGCTTGGGATCCAGCTATGATAACCATCAGTGCCACCTCCTATAAGGTGATCACTGCTCTTCTGGGCTGGACTGGTAGGGCAGGATGCCCTGCCCCCTCCCCCCTGCCCCAACCATGAAGAGCCCTGGTTCAGGGACTCTTCTCTGGGCCGGCACGCCCAAGAGTCCCATGGGGAGGTGGCCTTGGATGGCGGCTGTGTGGGAATCCTCCACACCATGCATTGATTGGGAGATGCTGGGTTATGGGGGAGCTCTAGAACAGGAGAAATGGTACCTGGGAGCTGCTCACCTATGGTCCAAAGATCCAGAAGGACATCCAGCAGGGCCCACTCCAGGGAGCACCGGGGGGGGGGGGAGTGTGACCACAGTGCCCGAGACCTGATGCCAGGGTCAGCATTGACTCTGCCCACCTTCAAAGGCCACTCGTGTAGGTGCAGAGCCCTAAAGAGGTTCCAGGCCAGCCATAGAAGGGGGTAGGGGCACTCTGAATGGGGGGTGCAGTAGCCCCACCAGTCCAGGCCATTGCAGGCCTGGGTCCAACTGCGGGGTAGCAGCATAGCCTCTGCAAAGATCGGCAGCCCTCTGGACCCTGGTCCAAGTTCCAGAGTGGGCAGCAGACAACAGTCTCTCAATATTACCTGAGAAGAAGGTTCCAAGTTCCAGAGTGGGCATGTTGTACAGTTTTTGTTTAATGAACACACTAAAGGTTTGGCAGCTTCAACATTTGGTTAAAAAGAGGTATGTCTCATCCTCATGTGAACATATACATCCTCATCCCACGTGAACACATATACCCCCCCCCCCAGACATCTGGGGCATGCATGTACACGCACACACATGCACACACACATAAACACACACACACAACACAGGCATCCAACACACATGCGTTCAGCAGGCACAGGGAGTGCTGGGTGGCATATGCAGGATGGTTGGCTGATGGCTTGTGGCCATGATGAGCTGCTACCGCATGAGATCCAGGTGGGCAGCTGTGATGTCCTTGCCAGGCAATTAGGTGTGACTTGGCTGTTCGGCTCCACTCAGGAGTCTTTGGCAGCCTGGGGAGCCTGCAGGGCATGGGGCCTGCTGCGCTTGGGCCATGCAGGCAGATTGCCTGCTCCCCCGCCCTCCCTCCCACCCACCCAGGCTAACGTCCACCCAGGCTAACGTATATCCTGCTTCCTCCTGACCTAAACAGGGGTGCTTAAAGTAAAGCTCAAAAGTTAAAGCGCTGGCTTCTTGAATGCCTGAACTTAGCCAAAATGACTCATCTTAGCATTACAGTCCTTGTAAAACATTTTCTTTCTACTGTGTGAAGAAAGAAATGGAGACCTGGCAGCAGTGAGACTTGGACTAATTCTTACCTTTTTATGTGTGTGTTTTTTAAGTGCAAGCAATGTGAAGCAAGTGAAATTGAATTACCTGAAGGTTGACTCTAATTGCAGATTCAGAGAATCCTAAACAAATTCACCAGCCCAGCCGCAGTTCTCTGTTTAACCCTGGGCAAAGATCATAGATTTTGAATTAAGCTTCCTGCTTCCTGTGCTGGTTTAAGCTTAGAAAGTACACTAACCTCTAGGGGTTGAGGGAATATTAGTCTAACCTGCTAGTGACAGCTACTGAAAATAGATATCCCCAGGTATGAAAAGGCTATGTGCTTTCCTCCCCAGTAAGAAGATGTAACACACACACACATCTACATATATCTATATATCTATATATATTCTTCTTGTGAGACACACATATCTCACACGTGGTGGGTGTGTGTAGATATATATATATATTCCTCTTGTAGGACATGCATATCTCAGAAGAGAAATCTGAAATACTGTTTAGCCTCTGAATAAAACCCTCCATCTTCCCTCCTGTTGTTCTCTGTCATTAAGAAAAGATATCATATGCACTGTTTTCATATCGCATCTTTTAAATGAATCCCAGTAAGATGTTCAACAACTGTTTTCTTTACATCTTCCTTGAGAAGGACCCATCCCTCTGCTAAGGGCTCAGTGTTGTTAATGATCCCATCTCTGCTGGTATCACTTTAGCAGTGCTGTCACTTCCAACTGGTCGCGTCTGCTTACCAAAGCTTCAGCACTCCTGAAAACTTAAGAGTCCTAAAAGTTCTGACTATAGTCCAAAGGTTTCATGGTAGATGCAGGTAGGCTACGTTCCAGCCACTTGAATTGAGACGTGTCTCCTCAGGCAGAAATTTCTGCACTGTGTGTGAAATGGTCCAGAAAACTTAGTCACTCTTTAGGCAGCTAAAAGTGCTGGAAGTGTCAACTTGGAAATACCACTAGGTATGCATTCAGGCAGAGGGTATGATAGTGAATAGGTGTTTTTCATTACATACTCTCTGAGCATATGTACAAAATGTTAGTCTACCATCCTCATTTAAATCCAATGGTAATGCAGCTAAATGAGAGAGGAGAAAGTTGGTAAGAAATAGTTCTAAAACTGGCAAATTAAATGATTTTTAGAAGCCAAATCTCTGCAGGAAACAGAAATTCCAGAGTTCCTCATCATCCACCACCACTGACAATGTTTTAATACATGAATATGGGTAGAAATATATGGATTTTTTTTAAAGTCTTGTTTATTTCTGTCAACATTTGAAATTCTGAGGAAAACATTAAAAAAATCAAATTTAGAAAATTTCAATTCATGTTCAGAGTCTAGAGAGGTTCATTTGTCTGGGAACTGCTAAAAGAGATCAGGGGAAACTGAACTGGGACCTGCCTGACTGTCAAAATACCAGAAGAAAGAGGAGATTGCAAACAGCAACAGCTTTGTGAATCTTTTCATCATAATAATGGATTTAGTATTTTAGTGCCTGTTTGTAAAATATATATGAATTTGAAAAACAAACTGAGTAAGTGAAATGAAACTGAGGTAATGCAATGAGTCATGAAATAATGACTTTGACCTTGATGTCTAAAGTGAGAGTTCTGCACTGGTACCAAAAAAGGAAAAGTTTGATCATAAATTAATGCTTAAGATTTAAAGTTTATGGCTTTATGCTATTGAACTGTCTCTGTTATATGTGGTTCATAAGTGAATGACTCATGCTTTAGCTTCATTTTGTTTGTATTTTCATTTTGACAATTCAATTCAATCCCATGACATGAAATGTGAGGTAAAGCTTCAAGGCTGTAGAGGTGAAAATGCAAGGTGCTGTTGTAGTAAGTTTACGGTTTGTTTTCCTATCTTGCATATATAAAGCTTGAAAAACTTCCAACAACACATTTTTTTCAATGCAAAATAACTTTTAGAGAAAATTGATGGTTTTTTTGCAACCTGTTACTTTTGCCTAAAATTATTGCTTTTTAATGAGGCACTGGAAATGTTTATTTAGATTTTGAGGGATTTTGTTTTAATTTTTTTTTTCCACAACATCCTGAGCATTCTCAAAGACTATTTTGACAAAAATTAGATTTTTTCTAAGTGACAGTGGTTGGGGAATTATGACACAATTTTTGGTAAATTTGCCAATATTTCCATAATATCTGGCAGGTTTTCCTTGAAACTTTAGATTTCAAACCGTGTTGCTTCTTTTTCTGGAGAAAGCCAGGGGCCTACTTAAAACCTTTAAGGTTGTAAGGCAAATTGCTGTAAGGTTAAAAGGCATCATGGAACCTGTTCACATTTTTTATTATTAACCAGAATAAGCAGTGTAATAACCAGGAATAAAATAGCAGATTGTAGCAGCACAACATTGATTGGGGGGATCCAAGTTGAAAAGGATTCCAGATGTGATTAGATGAATACCTGGTCTTTTGAAAAAAATATTCAAGTGGGCTTGCATTTTATTGATAATGTTAAATCTTCTTGGGTCATTCTAGGCAGGTATCTCAATTTTTCATTTTTATAAAATGTTGCAAATCCCTGAAGCCAAAGACTAGAATGCATTCTAGATCTCAGCCAAAATTGGTTTCCTGGTGAAAAATGCTGATTTTACCAAAACATGAAACATTCTGCTATTTCTCTGAACATTTTTTGTATTTTTATTTAAAAACAGAACTCTGTCAGTACAGAGCGGGAAAACTCACCTTTTAAACGTGAAAAAGTTTTTGTTTTTGAACTCTGCCATGTCCCAGTATAAAGAAAAGATTCTGTTCCTATTGGAATAAGTGGTAAAACTTCCATTGATTTGACTAGGACTAAGGCTGGACAAAATGTTAATTTTTTTCTGTGATATAACAAAGTTGATTTTTTTTTCTAAAATACTTTTTGTCAAATTATTTTACTTAATTGTACACATGCATCCATAGATGCACACATAGATGTTTGAGAATGTCACAAAGGGGAAAAAAGATATTACTTTTGTTTGAAAATTGTGTTCCAGGAGTTGATTTAGAAGGATGAATAATACAATAAAAACTATTTGTGTGATTATGGTAGAGAGTTAATTCTGCTGGGAGCCTGATGAAGGCTGTCTCACTGTTTCAGGACAAATGCTGAGAATATTATTATTAACCACTTCCGGCTGTATTCACAAAGTTTTTGTTACCGATGCACCTTTTATAAGTCTGCCCTTCAGGACAAAGATGTATTTTTCCCAAATGCTAGGTTCAAGTAGTGTTTCAGTATGTGTGGTGGGAAATGTTCAAAAAGACTTCACAAAGCCATTCTTAAACAACTCCATGTTTGCCTGTTCATTGTAAAGAGAAAATGAAACAGACACGGAGCACCAAATTAATATCAGTGCCAATCTAAGATGTCAAGTTATGGTATATAATTTTCTAAAAACCTTTCCTCGCTGATTGGTTTGAGCAATCTGGATAATAGTGTAAATGTGATTACAAGTCTTCTAAACTAGGACCCACCACAGTAGGACTTTGAGCAGTAAATGCAAAGGTGATTCTATGTTTAAATAAATCTTAACCACTCTCTTACAGTTGTCCAAATTGCTGCAATTTACACTTTTTTCCCTTGCTCCATCTGTATTTACATTAAGGAATGAGGTGGTGTACCTTGCACTCCAGAGATCTAGTAGAGGCTTATATAGTAAACAGCTAACAAAAGAATGGAATATGTTTCAAGTTAAAATAGGCCCAGCCTTCCTGTCTTTTAATGCCTTTCTAATTTTTCTTTTGGGTTTTGATGCATAAATTCTACTGGCTCCTGGGGTAAATTAGAATCCCTCTCATTTTGGGATGGGTGGGGATAAATAATTTGGAATGTAACATATCATAAAGGAGTCTAATATACATCCACTTATATGCCACCTCTAAGTTTGACTGAGGGTACTTACAACTGTTACATTTAGACATGAATGACTGGTGCCTCCCAAGACTGGGGTGGGTGGGGGGGCACAATTTGTGGGTGGCAGCGTTGGCAGCATCGGCAGTGGGGTGGCAAGTGGTGACTGCCCGCAGAAGCTGGCAGTGGCGGCGGCAGTGGTGGAGGGGGAGTGTGGTTGCAAGCAGCAATTGGCAACCACCTGCAGAAGCTGGTGGCGGCATCAGTGGTGGCGGCCACACACAGAAACTGGTGATGGTGGTGGCAGTGGCCAGTCTTGGGGGGGCACGTGCTTCAAGTCACCTATGAATTTAGATTAACTTAACAAGGATTAGATCGATCTAAATTCCCATCTGTGCAAGTGTTCAGGAGGGGTTAAATCTTCCCCAAAATAGCAGGCCCGATCTACATTAGTTCACTTCCTTAGGTGAACTTTCTAGATTGGGAAGGGTTGGGTTAACCCAATCTAGTGAATGCCTTTATACATTTTGAAACCGAGACCAGCTACATGTGCAAAGTACCTATCGTGCCATAAAAAGGTAATCAGCTATGAAGTTAAACCTAAAAGTGTGGGAAAATGTACTAACTTTATAGCTGGTTGCTATCCAGCTTTAACTTGCAGGTATATCAGAGTCTCCCCTGCAGCTGGGAGCCCTGTCACTTGACTGGGATCCCAGCCGTTGGGGTGCACCATGCCCGGCTGGCGCTGGGAGTCCTGCAGTTGAGGGGTCTCTGAGCCCTGGCAGTTCCCGGTAGCTGTGGACCCCAATGGTGATGCAGCTGTGAGCTCCCAGCTGTGGGGGACCCCATGCACCCCTGGGACTGGCTAGGAGACTGCAGCTGCAGCATTCTCCCACCTATGGGGGCACTCCATGGCTGGGACATCACAGCGGCTGCATCTCCCAGCTGTGGGGGTGCATGGGGCACCCCTGCAGCTGGGAGCCCTTAGCTAAGGGGCTCTAATGTGTGATCCCACAACCAGGCTTCCTGCCATGCCCATTTGGCATAGTAGGAGGTGCTACTGTGTGGATCATGTATTAGATCCCATCACACCTTTACCTGCACATGTAGGGGGGCCCTGGTGTAAATAGTTCTAAGTTGTGTATAGTATAAAGGGATCTAATAGACATCTACTTATATGCCACCTCTAGTTTGACTGAGTGAAGTGTATATTTCTTGAAGAACAAAAGTTCAAACATCTTTGTCATCTTTGGGTTGTACGTTATTTCATAGTCCTGACACACTGTGTTAAGGTTTATCTCTTAAGATGAAGCATTTTAGTTACTACTACCTATTTGTTTATATAGGGCCTGATCCAAAGCCTACTGAAGTCAATGCAAATTTTTCCATGAACTTCAGGGAGCCTTTGGTTAATGCCTTAGAAATTTATTTTGGCTTCTATTGTCAAGGCACCTGCATGCCTGAGGTCAAATAAAACAAAGTCACTGAAGGCACAATTATTTCCATCACATAGTAGGAAAATATTTTACACATCTTAAACTTCTCAACTCTCACTTCTGAAATCTTCCACTGCAGCATAGCAAGGTCTCTGACCCATTTAACTTAATTTAGAGTAGATCTCCAAAAGTGAGAAGCAGAAAGTTATCATGGTAGAAAGCAAGCTGAAGGAACCCCTTCCCACTAAAGAGTTGGGGAACAGCTGCCTAAGAATGTATGATAACAGCAAAAGTAGATATTGGACAAGAAGAAAAGTATGTCTTTGAAGCCAAGAATCATTGGATAAAATTTTCAATAGTGTTTAAGATATTTAGCATCCTAAGTCCAACTAACTTTCAGTAAAACATAGACTTCTAAGTGCCTACGCTTCTACTAAATGTGGGAGTTAGATACCTAAATCACTCAACTGCTTTTGAAATTTTTAGGCAATACTCTTACAAGTTTTCTGAAGAAGTTTCTATAGCTGTGAAAAATTCAGAACTGGGGTACAGGGAGTGTCTACACAAGATGCTAAATGTGCAGCAGATGGTTTTTACTGCACATTAGTACATCATGGCTGTGCTATTCCACTAATGTGCAGTAGAATTAGCCATTTAAAAGGCATGCGCCAATGGTACTGGGCAGTAGCACTGGTTACTGTCCATTGAGTTAGTACCTGTTATAGGTACTAAACATAATGCACAGTAACTACAGCACATTAATGCGCATGTAGACATGCCCACAGAGTATGTACTAATTGAGAATTATGGGCTAAATTCAGTTAAAAATGAAAATATCATGGGTGGTTATGGGTCATACTTTAAAAAACAAACAGCAAGTATTTGAAAAGGAGTTTTTTTTGTTCAAAGTAAGACAAAACATTTTAGCAGTCATCTAAAGGATTTTGTCCCAGTTAGGACAATCTCATTATTATTGATTGTGTTAAAGTTGAGAAGTGCAATATTTATTAATCTGCATTACAAGACCCAAAGACAAAATTAAATTTGGAGAAAGAAGAAAAGGTTGTAGATAACTCAATCATAATGCAGGTTCAGTCACAGGATCATTTCTACCTTTTACCAGTTTATCCATCACTAAGATGCTTCTCACTGTTCCACAGAAACCCCCAGGGCTTACATAAGACTGAGGGGATCTGATGATAACAAGTGAGATCATGAAGGTAATGAGGTCATATTTTTTTCTTTTCTCTTTCCATTTTTAGTGCCTCCAAAGTAAATATTTAGTCAAAAGCAAGCAGGTCACACAGGTCAAATTGTCTTTTGCATATTTTTTTAAATTACTTGTCTAATAACAAAATCTACCACATCACAGGTGGTTTTAAACGCATTACTTGAAATGTAGCAGAATATCTCTGCAGCATCTCTGAATACAGGTATTTTTATTTTTTTTAATTTTTTTTGGATTCAACTAGTGTTTGATCCAAAGCCCATTGAAGTTGATGAGAATCCCTCCAGGGGTTTCAGTGAATTCTGTATCAGGCCCATAGTTTCTTCATTTTGAATGGGAGAGAGTGTCACAGTGCTGACTTTTATCAAAGCCTCTGCAAAGTCATTCCAGACTAGGCAGTTCTCACAGAGGTTGTACAGACTTGGCCTTCTTTACCATAAGTTCACATCTTTAAGCAGGGCGTCCCCACTGGGATACTGTAAATTAGTGACAGTTCATAAACTAGGGAACAAAGGCTAAGTTTACTTCAGGTGAAATAAACTGCCTCGTTCAGCAGGGGAGCATTTAGGCTTCCTGCTGGGCAAGCAGCTGCTCCTCTCTGCAGGCTGTGACTTTCATCACTTGTGACACATAATGCTGTCCATCCACCGCTCAGAACAGATCGAGAAGTTTAGGTGACCCATATTCTGTCCATCCCAGTGGGAGGGACTCTGAAGTAAAAGCAGCTGAAAAAAATCTAAACAAGGGAGCATCATTGAGCTGCTCTGCCTTTTGCTTCCCCCCTCCCCCCCCCCCCCTCCTCCTCCTCCTCCTCCTCCACTTCCCCCCCCCCCCAGCTTTGGGCATTTATGTGTTTTCTGGAGTGATAAATGACTGAGATTGGGAGGGAAGGGAGCAGAGTTGAGGTAAGAATCCTGCTTTGTGTAGAAAATAGCTTGTGATAAAAAAGAACAACGACAAGCTCCAAGCATGTAGAATTTAGCTTTGCATTCATCAGTCTCGTCTACTGTTTCTTCCAAAAAACCTTATTTTGGCTATAGAGACAAATCATATAGAAAATGTTGGTTATAGAGGTAAATTATATAGCAATAGGAAAAAGCCTGTTTGCAAAAGGTCCAGAAATAAATCTTGCGAGTTGTTGCCCACAGGGAATGATAAAGATATTTCAAACAATCTGGGATGACTTTGATATGAAGCAGAATCAACTCCTAATTTTAGAATCATTGTTACTAAAAATATAAATAAATGCATTAGGGTTTTTCTTCTACTGAAATAAATACAGGGCATTTTGCCTTAAAAAAGGCCAAAGGAACAAAATGCTGAACAGATTTATTTTCTAGAATATCTGCTTTCTTTAAAGATGTCATGTGTCCAATCCAGCTGCCTGATTTCTCAGGTTTACAAAGAAGCAAGACTGTATGCACCCTATCAAAGGAATTTAAATTCAAGACGTATAGTTAAAAACTTTTATTCTGACTGCTTTGAAACTTTCCATTTATGGAAACATTTCTATTTAGAGCTCTAGTGGGTCTGGGTGGACTTGTTTTGTTGCAGTGTTTTATTGCTTATAGCCTTCTATTAAGCCATCTATAGAAGGACAAACTTCCACATTTCAGAAGGTGACTCCTACAACTCTGTCACATCATCATCATCACCATCATCATCTGATTTAATTATTTACTTCTATTATTATATATATATATATATATAATTATATTATATTATATAATATAGTGAAATTTGTAACTTTTTTCATCACTTCATTTTATAGAAGCTGGAAGCATTTGTTTTGCATGTGACTAATGTTGCTTTTTTTTTAGTCTTTTAACTACTTTTCCTTCTCCCAATCTACACTCTTTTGAAGTTTCTATTGCATAGTCTTTTACTATCTACCCTCAGATTCAGGATTCTGAGCTTCAGGTTCTGGACTGCCACTGAGACACCTGCTGTTAATATCATACAGTAGAAAACATTCTGGTTATTAAAACAGCCCTAAGTGGTTTGTTTGGTAAAGGGGGAGGGAGGGAGGGAGGGACCAGCTGCTGTTAGTGTTGATCAATGCTGTGACTGTCTCAGTTTGTCATCTGGCACTGCCACTGTGTCCTTCTTCTGGTGGTGTTCATTTGATAGTTGGTAATTTCAGAGTAGCACAGAGGTAGCAGTATATACTCTTCTGCAAGCTTGTAATTTAAGTTTGGCTGAATAAAAATAATAAATTCTATTTATTTCAGCAGGATGTGAATTTTCACATTAACCTACAGCATACCTATCAAATAATTTAAGCTAAATGGGGCTGGAGCAGGTCAGTATTTACATTTGGGTGATGCAGAAAGTAGTGTTCTTTTTGTATAGGTAGCATACTTATTCTTCCAAATAAATAGTGACCTAATACATTGCCAATGGCTTTGTACTACTGGATGTGCTATGTAGAAAAAAAATGGTTTGGTTAAAGCAAGGTTTTGGTCACTTTTGGTCATTAAAAATCTGAGTAGGATACAATGTAAATTACCTCTGCATTCCAGCTCCTATTGACCTTCTAGCTTAAGTACTTGAACAGTGTGCTGTGAGCTATTAAACAGCTGTTGTGTTTCAGCCAAAAGGTGTCTGATCTTCCTAGTTATTGTGACACATTTTGAAAGCTTTTAATAATACTCTACAGAAGATCAGAGTAGCATTCTCATGCATTGTCTTATATAGGTAAATAACATGTAAATAACATAAATATAATATTATAATAAAGTATATAAGTAAAACAGATTATGATAATGATGATAATTTGACTGAGAGCAGTAAGATTCTAATTCCCAAAGAAAAGGAATTTCGAAAATTAACACATACCTGACTCGCAGCAGGCTACACTGAGGCTCTTGGTTAATCCCTAATTTTCTAGTATGGTTCTTGATGAGGCAAACCAGCTGATGTGACTCTGAGAGGCCAACATTAATTTCTAAGTGGTATGTTTTTAATTTTCTGTTAATTTGTTCAGCACCATTGTAGCCTGTTGGTTTCATGTGCTCAGAGATGCCGCTGAAGCAAATGGTATTTACAGTCTTTTATTTGTGGGTAGAGACAGAAGTCACAAATCTGTTTGGGTCTAAGACCATAATGTTTGTTGTGTTTGTTTCCAGGTGTTTGGTGTGGCTCTGTTTGCATTTGTAAATTATCTCCAGATACTCTTCCAGGGACTACTTTTCCCATTCATCATTGGACTTAAAGCTTTGCCTTTTTGGCCGTGTCCCCATGAACGGGAACGTGTGTTTTGCAATGCCTCAAAGGCTTTTGAGGCGCTGCAAAACACACATGGTGCATGTGAATTGGTTTGCTGTGCTGTATATTTCCAGTGTGGTAGCAAAAAGAGAAACCGGTATCTAAAAATCATGGTATCTAAAAAAAGGGCAGCCCAGAGCCACACTCCAGCTGCCAGTCAGGGTTTGGGAGGCCCCACGACCCCAGATAAGGCTGCTGGCTCAGCTGCAGCCCCAGGAGGCCCCAGGACCCTAAGTAATGCTGCTGGGCCAGCCCAGGTGATAGCCCCAGTGTACCCTACTGCACCCGAGGCAATTTACCAAGTGCCTGCGCAAGCGTGCGGGGGTGTTCCCCCAGGGACAATTAGCAGTGGCACAAATATGTGCCACTGCTAGCTGTCTCCGGGGAAATGCATGTGCACATTTGTGGGGATGTGCCCTTTGTGTCTTGTTTGAAATCAATTGACCTTTGTTTCAGTTATGGTCATGTGCGTGTTGTAAGAAGGGGAATCAAGTACACACAGAGTACTAAATAAATGCACAGTAACCAGAGTTACAGTACTGTACAGTAGTGCCAGTGAGCACCTTTTAAGTGACACTACTGCACAATAGTCTATTAGCATTGTTGGTGCTGTGACACACTACTGTGCAGTATTATTCGGCTACAGCACAGTCCGTGTCTCATGTAGACACACCCAAGGCATCTTTTTATATTGAGGAAAACCTTCAAAAGACACAAACGATGCTAGAAACTGAAAAGTTATCTAACCACCACTTGTGCCTTCCCTCTCCATGGACTGAGACCTTGTAGTGGTCGGAAGGCTTGTGTGCCCCAGTGATCCTCAGAGCTATGTCACCTGAAGTCTTACGCTCCCGGCAGGATCATCTATAGTGAACAAGACTGAGCGGAGTTTCCAAACAAACCATAGTCCAACCCCAAGTTCTCAACAGCAGATCAGGTGGAAGAAGATTTTAGGATCTCAATAGCTGTAAAGACAGAAGAAGACTGCAGTAACATGGAGCTCTCCTGTTGTCTAGGATTCTCCCTTGCCACTGGGCTCAGTTCTCTACCTCAACAAAATTCATTGGTTGCTGTTTCCATGCACCAGCTTCCTCATGTTAAATGAAGTCATGCACAGACTTCTACCACAGGAAATAACACACTCTTTTGTACCAGCCTCCAAAAGTCCTGTGGTGATGGATCAGTGGTGATGACAAAGACATGACTAGGAATCTGGCAGTCTCTAGCCATGACTGCAAGCACGCAGCAGTAGCCTGATGGTCGTTTTAGACCTGGGTTGAGACAGGGTGCAATTAGGCAGCTGCTACCATGACTGAAAAGTCCTATTCAGGATCTCCCCTGCTTACCTCACATGGAGAAGGGGCTAGAAAAGGTTCCCTAAACCCAGACTGTCTTACCTGCTCATGGCTAGATAACCAGGTCCAGAGTGATCACTCTCTCTGTGGTCAAAAACATGATAAGAAAACAATGATTTTTGCAACATAGAACATTTGCACCATGATGGATAACAAAGACAATGAATGACCAGAAAGGAGAACTTCCATCATCTCTTAGGGAACTAGTGAGATACAGCATTGACATTGCAATTCTAAGTGAGGCAAGATTACCAAATGAGGATCAGCTGAGGGAAGAGTGGAGGCTACATCTTCTTCTGAAAAGGGAAACCAATTCAGGAAAGACATGTTCATGGTCTCAGCTTTGCCATCCAGAATCAGGTCATCAGTCAACTTATGGAGCTCCCTGTGGACATTAACAAATATCTTATGACCCTTTGTCTTAAGTTCAGCAACAACCAGTATGCCACCATCATCTGTGCATATGCCCCAAAGCTTGATGCTGATGATGTCAAAGAACAGTTCTGCTCCAGATTGACTAATACTCACAAGGAGGACATAATCATTCTCCTTGGTGACTTGACCATCAGAGTTGGACATGACCTGGAACTCTGGAGTGTCATTATTGGGAAGGAAAGAGTAGGGAAAGCCAACTCCAGCAGCATCCTTCTCCTGAGCAAATGTGTCAGAGCATAGTCTTGTCATCACAAACACCATCTTCAGGCAGAGTGGCAAATACAAGATCACCTGGAGATACCTTCTATCTAAGCACTGGCACCACCTCAACTATGTTATTGTTAGAGCCCATAATCAAATGGATGTCCACATCACGCGAGCCATGTGAGGAGCCAAAGACTGCTGGACACATCACTGTCTCTTCTGATCCATTATAAACATTTGGCTTGCTCTGAAAACAGGCATAAGCACCAAATCTCTTCAAGACCAAAAAATCTGTAGGGATCTCCAACAGCATGTCCAAGGAAAGCTCTCTGCCCTGTTCACAAGTGAAGGAAACATTGAGGAACTCTGTAAGGGGTTTAAAACCACAATTCATATGGTCTGTACTGAGTCCATTGGCTATACCACCCATTGATACCAAGACTGGTTCAATGAAAGCAACGCTTACATCCAAATCCTCCTCAATCAGAAGAGAAGAGTTAATTCTGCTTGGCAAGGCAACTCCTCATCTAAGCAGAAGAAAGAGACATACCAACTCCTCAAAGCTGAAGCTCAAGGGAGGGTCCAGGAAATCAAAAATCAGTGGTGGCACAATAAAGGCAAAGAGATCCAGCTCTATGCTGACAAACCTGGCATATTTAACTTTTTCCAGGCAACAAAAGTCATCTACAGCCCAACTTCCTATGGTCCTACTTTCCTGCAATTGCACAATGGCTCAATGCTCCTTAAAGACAATAAATCTATCCAGGCTAGATGGAAAGAGCACTTTGAGGCATTCCTGAACTATGAGTCATCTGTGGCAGATACCACTGAGTCCATCCCTCAAAACCTTGAAAGGGGATCCCTTGCCAAACTTCCTATCCTAGAAGAAGTCTGGCATGCCATCAAAGGAAACTAAGAACAACAAGGTTACAGGACCAGATGGCGTACCTGCTGAAATATGAGGCTGGTGGCAGGGAACTGGTGCTGAGACTCCACAAATTTATTCTGCCCTTTTGGAACAAAGAAGATATCCCTGGGGACCTAAGGACTGCCAACATCACGATAATCTTCAAGAAAGGAGATAAATCTGTGTGTGGGATCTAATGAGGAATCACCCCCCTTTCAACAGCAAGGAAAATCCTTGCCCACATCCTCCTGAACTGTCTTCTATCTCTTGTTGAGGAAATCCAGCTGGAATCTCATAGTTTCAGACCATCCCATGGGACAACTGACATGATCTTTGTTGCCCACTAGGTCCAAGAAAAATGTTGGGAAAAATAAAGACCTGTATATAGCCTTCACTGACCTCACTAAGGCTTTTTATTCTGTCAGTTGTGAATCCTTGTGGAAAGTAATGGCCAGGTTTGGACGTCCTGAAAAGTATATCAAGATCCTTAGGCTTCTTCTTGATGAGATCACTGTGACCATACTATGTAGCAGATTGGAGACAGATACATTTGTCATCCAAACTGAGGTCAAGCAAAGATGTATCATCACCCCAATTCTGTTCTCCATTTTTGACAGTCATCTTGGTCCTTATTATGGACCACCTTCCTTCTGAAATTGGCATAGAATACCGAATGGATGGAGGGAGGGCTCTTCAATCTGGGACATTTTTTAGTTAAATACCAGAGTACTCAAAGCAACCATCTTTGACCTTTAATTTACTGATGACTGCACCATCCTTGCTCTGCAAAGACACCAAGATTCAGTGTGGTTGTCATTCCCACTTTCCTCTACAGATGTAAAACATGGGTGACCCTTGCATCATCATCTCAAGAGCCGGGAGAGGTATCACCAATTGATGCCTCCGGCAAATCCTACACATCAAATGAAAAGATTTTTGTACAAATGCCAGCATCCTTGCCAAAGTCCACCCTACCAGCATTGAGTCAGTGATCCTCAAACAGCAATTTCGCTGTACTGGACATTGTGTGCAGATGCCTGATTGTTAACTCTCAGAACAAGTGCTCTGTTCCCAGCTTAGTAACAGCCTGAGATCTCACGGTGGCCAGAGAAATCATTGCAAGGGCACAGTGAAGGCATACCTCAAGAAAATGGATGTTGACATCAAGAGCTGGGAGGAGCTGGCTGTTGACTGATTCCAGTGGCACTGCAACTTCAATCAAGTGGCATTCCATTTTGAGGTAAAGCGTCTTGCCGTAGAAGCAGAAAAGAGGAAAGAAAAGGAGAGAAATCCTAGCCTATGGCCTACTCTCCCTTGTGGCCAGACTTATAACTTCTGGGGATGGGTCTGTGGCTCAAGGATTGATCTCTTAGTCACCTCAAGACTCATCAGCGAGCCATGGGACAAATCATCCCTGAACTGAGGGACTGCTGCCAGCAACTTATGCCTTTGAAAATCTCCCCATTATAATAATGTAACCAAGTCCAGGCTACATCATCAGTCGGATGGAGAGCTGTTAGTTTGATTATGTAGGTTCAGCATGGGCAGGAGTTACTGAGCTATGTGATAGTGAGGGACACTCATTAATTCCCCCTTCAAATCATTAACAGCATGTCCACCAAAGGAATGTGACTAATCTTTTAGCATTGATCCTGAGGTATTTTGTGCAGTGTGCAACAGGGCTTTCAGCTTTGTTAGGCTCCATCATGAATATGAATGGAAGCTAGACAGCTACTGGAAAATGTGACCACTAAGAGAAACCTTTTGCTCAGTAGAAATAAATATCAGTACCATTCTGTAAACAAAGAGTAAAAATAATAGCCAGGGACAGGGCAGAGGAAATTACTCAGAACACTGAGTATACCTATTTGAACATGTATTTCAGCCTGCAAATTGAGTGCACAGCTATTAACTTAATATTTTTTTCTAGTTGTGCTTGAGCCTATAGGCTACGTATTACATAGCCAGGCATACCACCATCATCTCTTTAGTGGTGTAATTGGGATGAGGATAAGGAGTCAACTTAATAGGAGAGCAGCAGCTCAAGCAGCAGCAGAGGTGATCTTGTTTTTGCTACTGGTGGGAGAACCTTCACAATTTTGAGGCAGAAGAGTTTGGATAAGCATCCAAAAGGTGAGACTTTTATTCAGAATTTGTCTGACTTGCCTGATATTTGGATTGGGGCCCAAGGATCTTTTCTTCTCTGAGCAAACAGCCTTTCGTTCTCTCAACTGAGGCCATTTTGCAAGAAGCCTTGAGAACACTGAATCCTTTTCAATACTATGCTGAAGAAGAAAAAAGGGGCTTGAACTTTTCTTGAGGCTTCTGGATCTACACACCCATGAATGAAGGATGTGCCATCAAACCATGAGTAAATGGGGAAAAAAATGTAAGATCTCTTTCATCCCTCTCTAGAAGAAGAGACTTATAAGAATCTATAAGTACTTAGTTATATTCCATTGTATAATAGCATTTTTTCCTGAACTAGTTTACCTATTTGTAGTTCTTATATACCAGGAAGAATATATCAGAAAGTATGCCAAGACTGTTGAAACATGGCAGTGTACTGGAGAGTCAGTAGTGCATTGAGATGTGAAGGATCTTAATTCCAACTAAAAGGTGTACATTGAAATGGAAAACTTCTAACACATTAGTTTTAAGCCAGGATGGGAAATTATAATGTAAATAGGCAAAATACCAAGTGTGACTTCATTTTTTGTTTTTAATTCTAGACAGTTTATACATTTTCAAATAAGATTTACATGAAAAACATGGATAACTAAATAAACTAAGCAAGTGTATGATTAATGTTTTTAAAATAGTAAACACTTCCCATTTGTAACATTCCTGTTACATTGGCAGGGAAAGCCTTATTTTTCTTCCTGGTTTGCAAGGCTGTCTGTGTTTTATTTATTTACTGTACACATTCTTTTTATGTTCAATGCCTCTTTTTTATTTAATTCACAGAAGAGCTTTGGTCACTGGCAAGATCATTAAATTATAGTAATATTTCTTTAATTAAATGTTATTATAATATATATATGATAAATTATAGTATGTGTAATTAAAAGCGACCGACAGGCCAAATACCAATGAAACATGTAAATTAAATTACCTGTTTGAATAAGACTAAATATAATAATAATAAAAGGAGAGCCTCTGAGCAGGGTTGTTTTGTACTATTTTAAAGTGGTACAGTTTATATTTTAACAACAGGGTAGGTAATGGCACAATCCCCTTACACGTCATTTATTTTTATGTTCTAAGGGAGCTTCAACAGGAGCTAGGCACCTAGCTGCTCAGACATATTAAGCACATCTCCTGCACATATTCAGAAGCATGAATTTAGGAACTCACAGAAATTTTGGGTGCTTGTACACGTGATTAAAATTGGCTGTTTTGGCAGTTTAATTGCATCACGATGTATATGTGTGGCATTTTTTATTATTTAAATGAGTTTGCTTATTGCAAACTAAACCACATCCGCATGTAGTTTAGTTTGCAGCATAGCTGTTTGTAATGTTGCAGCCTTTGACAGCTTCCCCCCACCCCCTACCGCATGAGATGCAGGCTGAAAGCATAGAGGGGCCCAATCCTTTTTTTTTTTTCTATTGATCCAGCCCGCCTCTCCTGCGGCCGGGGGGTGAGCTGTGGATGGGCTGAGTGGCCCCTGAGCTGCAGAGAGCCCCAGTCCTTCCTTTCATGGTGGTGGTGCCCCCTGGGGCTGCCCAGGCAAGCTGCTGGCAGGCAGGTGCTGCCCCAGCTCAGGCTCAGGGAACAGTTAGATTGGGCTGGGTGCTGCCTGTGAACTGGGGCTGCACCCCCCCCACCGCCACCCACCCGGGTGGCCCCGAGGTATGCCACCACCATGGAGGGAAGGTCCAGGGCCCACTGGCAGCTCACCCCCCAGCCACGGGAGAGGTGGGCAGGCTCCATGGGAAAAAAAAAGAAACAGGCCCCTCCCTGCTTTCTTTTTCCCCCTTGGCAGAGCCTGACCACGTGAGCTGCCCCTGGGCCACACAGCTCCTAAGCTGTGCCAGGGCCCGGTCCTTTCCTCTGCAGTGGCAGCACCCCTCGGGGCCACCCGGGCAGGATGCTAACTATGCTGGTGCAACCCCAGCTCACAGACAGCACCTGCTGGATCCAACTCTTCCCCAAGCCCGCACACTGGAAGCCCCACAGGTGCTGCTCCTCTTCAGCATCAAAATGTATGAGACATATCAGTGTAGAAGGGTAGACATGTACTTTATGGATTAACTAAATAAGATTATTATATGGAGATATAAATCTTATTAGTATTTATATGATATATTATAATATGTTATTATTATATAATAAATATAGGCACATAATGGGTTTTGTGTCCAATGGCATTGTGGTTTTCTGTTTGACCTATGCCTAATTTTAGTTACCAGAGATGCCTAGCTGGAACTTGCTCAGAGTTTCTCGATTGTCAGTTAACAGTTAACAGTTAGCCAGATGGATTCTTATCCAGGTCAGTAGTGAATTGTAGTGATAACTGATAACTCACCAAGTCTATGTGAAAGGTGCAAATAGTTTCAGACCACATATTAGAAGACATATGACCAAATCATAATAATAAATGCAGTTAGCATTAAGTGGTAATCCCAGCAGAATGAGCAGATCCTAATTCAACAGAATACTAAAGCCCCACTCATGAGAGTTAAACAAGCACGAGTGCTTTGCTGACTCAAGGACCCAGTAAACATGAAGACTGGACTACTCTCACAGTCCTTAACTGGTCAGTTCTGATCAGACTTATTATTCATTCATTGGACATTCTGGGAGGGTCCCCACATTAAGAGGGTATGTGCTTGTAGAGGCACAAATAGCAGCGGCACAAATTTGAACCACCGCTTTGTGCCCCATCGCACGCCTCTGAACGTGCGCTTTGGCACACAGCAAATTCTCCTAGGTAGGGATAGGGGAGGCTGAGGCCAGCACCTGTGCTGGTCCCAGCTGTATTACTTGTTATCCTGATGCAGCAGAGGTGCAGATCCGGCAACATGGAGCCTGCTGGCAGACAGGGCATTGCTCTGGATGGCTAGTCCTCTGCTTGTTCCAGTGCACACTATGGATGCGTGCTCTGTGCTGCTTTTTTCCCCAGTATTTTTTTTTTGCTACTGGGTTTTCACATTCCCTGCATGCAGTTTGTAGTGCTACAAAGCAGTTTGTGGTTCCACAAATCACATGCTCCTGCATGTGGAGATCTGCCCTATGAGTATAACTGAGTGAAATCTTTCATACAAATCCTTTTTTCATCAAAAATATAGATTTAGCAAGACCAAAATATTTCACAAATGTGAATTAATTTCCCCAAAATTTTCAGTAAAAAAATCTAGAGAAAAAAATTGGAATGACTTCTTTGGTGTTTTTAAATGATAAGTTTTGAATTTCAAGTTTTGAAATTGAATAATAAGGATGAAATTACCTTTTGTTTTTTAAATGTTCTTTCATTTTATTTTTTGAAATAACAAAAGAAACATTTTACATTTTATGGGAACAAGGCATGTTGATGAACCCCAGACTTTTTGTGATCAAGAGCTTTTTGATTAATTGAAACATTAATTTTTGTTGTCATTCTATCTAGAATTAAATTTTCTTTGAAATTCATTTTTTTCACCCACCATCACTTGTGAGCTGCTTAGACTGTGTGTTATGTTGTAGGTAAATAAAAGATACCAGTCGTAGGTTTGTAACACATCATTTATACTCAAGAAATAATGCTAAAAGATACCAAAATAGGAGATTTTCAGTAACATATACATGAATTTACTTTTTCAGAGATATTGTATTTCAATATATGCTTAAAAATAAAACATACTCTAGGTGATTTTGATAAATATAAAATGTGGCAATTATTATCAATTACTTAGCCATTGCTCAATCAGATACTGGAGATACTATGTTCAAACGAATGGGTTGCTTGACAGGTGTTCTCTTCCCAGTTCTGTCATTGGTCTTTTGGGATTTGGGGATAGTTACTTAGCTACCTCAGTTTCACCCTTTTTAATGTGGAGATAAAGATATTTATCTCCTTTGTGATCTGCAGATGAAACGTGCTACACAGGAAATGCCTACTATAAAAGTACTATGGCATTCTATAGCAATGGCCCAAAACACTACAGCCCAAAAGAGTGTTAATGTTATAGAGTCTCAAGTTAAGATTTTTATAAAGATAGTACTAGAGTCAGTTCTGGTGTTGTGACTCAATTATGCTAATAGAGAGGGAAAGCGAGGGAGATTGCTATCAATATCTTTAAACGGAGATGTTTAAAAAACTCAAAAGAGCTCTGTTTGAAATGTTAAATCCCCTTATATCAGAATGCATACAAGTTGTTCACACCAATATAAATCAATATAATGAGATCAAAATCTGGCCCACAGTCTCTAACAAGGAGAAACAAAGCCTTGGCTTGAAACATTCCTAATTCGGGTATTGTTAATACAGTCAAAACCACAAATTTTACCAAAGTACAGGTTGTTCAGATCCAGTGCTTGGATTCATCTCATTATGGAGAGATGCAAGCCATGAAACCCAGATTAAAGGTCTTGAAATGTCTTAAAATGGAGCCATATTTGGCAAGTTATATTCCTATGGGTTTGCAGAAAATGTTGGCAGTTCAGTTCACACTGAGTTTTGTTCTTTGTTTATGGTTCAAATACATCTGAAACTCACAACACAAGTCAGTCAAAATGATGGTGTTTTCCATGGTTTCTGTCTGAAACCACAAATCTTTTCTATGAAAGAGAGGGGCAAATCTTAGCTCTGATTTTTCCAAAACTGTTACAGACTCTTCTGTGAACCTGGGTTTTATTTGGGTTTGTAAGGAAATCCATTCCTGGTTCCTTGAGAAATATTCTTACAACTGTAAGGCTTTGTCCTGGCTCCGTGGATGTCAATGGGAATTCTGCCAATGACTTCTGTGGAGCTAAGATTTCACCCCAAAGTTCCCTTTCTTTGCATTACTCAATGCGACATGTTCTGATGGCTTTACTCAGTTATTACCACTGCCTCACTTCGGACAAAACATGTATTGACTTCAAAACTAATTTTCAGAAGCTCAGGATTTGACTGAATATTTAGTTCTCTTCACCCTTAACTTTGTTTACTACTGAGAAAGCATCAGTTATCAAAGGTGCCAACTGAAATTCATTTGAAAAAGGGTAGCTTGCCAAAGGCATATAATTCAGTGTATAGGCACTGACTTTTATTTTTGCTGGGTGGAGAGGCTTAAGATGATGGATATGTGTAAAGTTTTATGCATTTCAGGTGACAACCCTCTTCCTGAGGGGGGCCTGAACCTTTGGGCCCCCATGTGCTCTGCACCCATGATTTAATGTATTCATTCGTTCAATCATATAATGTTTTGTGCTTCAGTTTCCATTTTCATTACATGTACTAAACACATTTTCATCTGGACAAAGGGACACATTTTTCAGTGCTTAACAAAGCATTTGTGGATACCTCAAAAATCCATGTGTATAGTATAGCAGCACTCATTGTGCTGTCTGTATAGACGGCACACAACATACCTCCTGATTAGAAAAGTATTGTTTTGTTATCTGACCTGCAGCCTGCTGTACTGAGTAGCTGTGGCAAAACCCTTCTATTTAATCAATCCTTATTTAATAAACAATGTTATCGATGCCTGCGAGGCAGCTGTACAGTGTGTGACTTTGGGACATCAGAACATTCATTGGATTGCATTAATTGGCACATTCATTCATTCCCTACATGCATGGCAACACTGAGGTTTTTTTGGCCTGGCACACAAGACTAAAACTAAAAATTGAAATTACAAAATCAAACTGTAGTTATCTGTATTCCTTGATGTCTTCCCAGGTGAGCTACTGGGCTTCATGCTAATAACTTCTAAAGCAAGAAAACTTCAGCTAATTATGTGCTAGTTTATTCTCCCTTGCTAAATTTTGGCAGGTTGCTTCTGTAAATTATGAAAAATAAATGTGAAATATGCAGATGTCTTTTTGTTTGAAGCAGATGTTTGGTCCGCCTTGCCAGAATCTAATCAGCTGTTTCCCCTGAGTTTCTGTCTTCCCCCACCCCCCAATATTGTCCAAAAGCTATTTGAAAACCTGAAGGGTTGGGGACTGTAGATCACAAACAATAGGACAGTGCTGTTTCAAGCTACCTAACAAAGGTAACGGGGTATATTTAGACCATGATTTCCTTTGCTAGAGACCGAAGCAAATCCTGGCAGATGCTTCTCCTGCACAAAATCCCCTGGAAACTGTGGTATAGAATACAGCTGCACTATCCTCTACATTGAGGGTGGGTGACAATACTTACAGTAAAGGGGGAGTGTCTGGCATGGCCTGGGTACACTACTGTACTGTATCCCTGATAGCAGGCTTGGCAAGCAGCATGGCTGTTGAGCTCCAGCAAGTTTATGGAGCTAGTTGTCCCTAGCAGAAACCCCAAAGGATGGTAGCAGGATTCCACCTCTTCACCTGCCATGCCAGGGCAAGTCTCCCTTCTTGTTGCCTATACAGCAACGAGTAAGAAGTGAGGTAAATTAGCTCATTAGGAGCTCCAAGGGTAGATTACTACCCAACTAGCTGGCTGAAGGATGTCTAGCATCTTTCTATGACTGGAGTATAGGCAAAATGGGATGGAAGGTGTAATTCATTTCTTCTCCCCAGTTCTGGTGACTTCATTTTTCTGTGGCCCAACTGTTAACAAGAGTAACTGCATTATCCCCTGACTGTAGAAATTACTGTGGGATGGTAATTTGGAAGAAGCAGCAGATCCATGATACATGCTTTTTTTTGAGTTTGGTAAGAGTCAATTGTGTTACTTAAGATAAAGAACAATGCCATAATAACAGCAACTTTATTAAGGATTCTTCCTTGCCAGGATCCAGCATACCCCACAGGAGTGTTTCCATCTAAAAAATAATATTACAGTTACAATATGTTATACAGTGTGGAAAAGATCCAGATTTATCATGCTAGAATTTAAGTTTCTGCCTTCACATTAAAGCTACAGTAGGCTCAGTAGAAGTTCAGTCATATTACTATTACTGTATTTAGCACCTGCATAGCACCTTCTACTTAAGGATATCAAAGCATTCAACAATCAGGAATGAATTTAAATTTCCAGCACTCCTATGAGGTTAGTCTCGTTATCTTAACTTTACAGAGAAAGAAAACTGAAATACAGAAATAGGTGAAGTGACTTGTTCAAGAGGAGGAAGGATGCTCTTCACATTAAAGCACTGTACTGGGATTTGTGAAACCCAGGACTGCTCCTGCCTTTGTCACAGGAAGCGTCTTTACTGTAAATTTCTCTAAATCACCTTTCTAAGGTTCTTCAGGGGAAAGGGGTTAGTACATTCCCCATAAGCTTTTATTTATTTGATCTTTGTGTTATATGCTGTCAACTGCTGCATTCTACTGGACTCTTGTCATGTAACTTGTCCAGTGGTTCCCTGAATTGGTAGCATCTTAAAGTCACTTCCATTCTGTTGGAGTTGGAGCCCAGACACCAAGAACTGTAAGATGATGTGGTCTATGAGCAATTTCTGAATGACTTGTGCTTCAGCAGCAGTGATGATATTACTTACTGGGGTCCACACCCTGGGATGGTAGTGGCAGCAGCTGCCATTCTTGTCACTCTTCTAAGTGGGTGCCTGGGGCTCATTATGCAACTGTTACTGTTAGAGTTGATCAGAAACTCATTTTGGGAGGCACAATGACATGAAAGGACTGTAAATTAAGTTGCTTACAGAAGCTACAGAAGGGGACCTCGATCATGCTGTAACTTTTTGCGCTTTACACAGAGCACTTAAAATGACAGTGTCATCGAAACTAACAGGAGTTTGGCGTTTGATGCTGGGGGCTGGGTGCCTCCATGCACCGGCTGAGCCTAGGAGCCTGCTGTGGAAGCCAGCCAGCCCAATCGCTGCCAAGCTGTTCCTCCTCCCCTGCCTGCTGGTTGGCAGCAAAGAGCTGGCAGAGATTCATTCCCCTGTGTGTGTTGGGGGGGGGGGGGGGTGTCAATGTGAGGCCAGCTTGGGGACTGTGCTCCCTCCTTGTCAGGGCCATTGGGCACTGGGGACCCTCTCCTGCTGTGGCAGGTCCTGCTTGGGCACCACCACCCCCAACTGCTGCCCAGCTGCTCCCCCTACCCCGGCTGCTATTGGCTGCACAGGGAGGAGACTTTGCCCCCTCCCTGTGGCAGACCAGGGGCATGACACACAACCCTCATAGGGAACTGTATACAAGTTCCCTAAACCTAAATTTAGAGTGCATTCATTTACCACCTGATTTAACAAGGGTTACGTTTTCACATGATCACCCATTTTAAAAGCATTCTGCAGCTCTGCATGTGTGTTATGACATGGCTGTAGAGTGCTTTTAGGGGCCAGATCATGCAAAAAAATGTCACTTCTGTGTGGGCCCAGAGGGTTCTTGTTCCAGAGATTCTGGGAACCTAGGACTATAATTATCATAGATGGATAAACAGATAAATGCTGATAGGGTGAAGACAAGGCAACAATAACAATGGGTGTATTTTGATTACAGTTCTGTTAGGACAGTTGTGGAATTTTCCACAGCACTATTAGAAAAAGAAAAGAGAATAAAAATATAGGAAAATAGAACAGTTCTTGGTAATACTCTTTCAATCCAGAGTTAAAAAGGATACATTTTAGATGTTACCAAAACATTTGTTTAATCTGACTGCTTCATCAACGATTAGTATTTTTAAGAAAATGAAACCTCCAAAGGATGTATGAATATATAGCCCTTTGATTATTCAAAAAAATTGTACAAATCAAAATAAATTTGCCTGAGCAATTTAAAATAATTAACCTTTGACAAACCTCCCTCTCTGGTAATGGAATAGTAACTATATGAATAAAAGATAAGTCGTGACATTCAATGAATTACAATATTCATCCCATAAATTACTAGATAAAATAGCTATATAATCTGCATTTTTATAACACTAAAATGTCCTGAACAGTAGCCCACTGTACCTTTTCTGTTCATTTTAAGTTTAGTAGTCTTGCTTAAGCTTGCTTTATTCTGTGTTTTTATTTCCTTGAGTTTTCAATTTTTTTTCTAATTTAATTAATTTCTAAATAATGTGAAGTTTTTGGACTCTGTGGCACAGACCATTTCTTTTTTAAAAGAAGGTCTCTGATATACTGGAAATCTATACTACAAAGGGATTCTCCTGAACTGTAACAATAAGTGCAAATTATGATCGTGGGAATCTCCTGCTATATAACCAAGTACAATGCCAATAAACCAGGGGTGTAAACCACATGAGCATATGGACAAAATATGGTCTTAATGGCATGATTATATTTCTCAGACCATAATGAATTCATCCCAAGGTGCAACTGTACATCTGTTGTTATAGTGTTCATGATAGCAAACACTATAGTTAAGGTTGCAGTTTAACGCACGTTATGGCCACCTGTTTCCATTCACTAACAACTTTCTTCAAAATTATTCCTTTTGGACTGGCTCTTTACATCAGATCCAAAATGCTAATAACTTTTTCTTTTTAGGAAAATCTGGTCAACTATTTATAGCTTAAGCAAGCTGAAAAAAATAAAATTTTTCTCTTTAAAATACTGTTTACAAATTTATTTTCTAATAGGTTCATTAAAAAGAGTTGTTTTTAATGGACTGATTCAATTTGCATTGGCTTCAGTGAGCACTGGATTTGTGTTTAAGGGCCCTATTCTTCATCCTGTTTAATTAGTGAAACAAAGTAGAGAAACCCGTTAGAAAACTTTAATCATTCCAGGTGGACTTCAGTGGGGTGTCATTAGTTTGATACCTCATCCTTTTATTAATCAGCAAATTTATTGGTGATTTAAATCCACTTTAATGCAGGCAAACTTCATCTTCAACCTTTCCAGTATGATCCTAGTTGCATAACTACCTCAGCCCTATCATGCTTTGAATTTCAATGCTGTGGTTAATATTTGCTATTTTTATTTCCTTTTTTATTCCCTATTTCCCAAATTGAAAGAAAAATCCCCAAATGTAATGCCTCAAACTATGGTAATGAAAAACAGAAAAAAGTCAGGAGGCAAATCCAGGAAATCAGAAGGCAAATGTTAAGGAAGTTTTCAGCGTGTTATTAACTTGTCCACATGGTATATATTTTGAAGCATTTTCAATTTCTTACGTATACATATGCTGTGTTTTCAGTGTAAGCAAGCTGACATTATTATGAGTTGAATATGCTGCCTTTTTATGCTTATATTTGAAACCTTAACTTTGTTTATATAGGTTAGAACATTTACTATATTACTATGTGGTTTCACTAAATAAATCAAAAGTCCTCAAGCAGTTGTACACATCAGTTGTACATAACTGTTATTGCATTCTTAGGAAAGGCTGGGTGATATCATCTAGTGGTGAGTGCTTAGGCAACTGCATATTGCAATAAGATTTCCCATTGCTGAATGACTTTTGTAGCATTTTCACCTGTGGGAGAAAAAGGTGTGACCATGAATTTGAATTCTGTTCTGATAGTTCTCTGTAACAGACACCTTTGAAGAATTAGCTGTTCTTGAAAGAATCTGTTAAACCAACTCCCCTTCTGCCCGTCTCTGGCAGCTGTCCAAGTGTAAGATAAAGATTACATGGCTCTTTCTGAAAAGAGTACCAGCTAACCCCCTGTCATGGTCAATTCCCTTTCAATGGGGCAAATACTGTTCCCAGCACACAGCCTGAATAGCCAGGCTGTACTCCAGGGAGATCCACCGAGGCCAGGAAGAAATAAATCCTTCCCCCAGTCTTTCAGGCCAGCAGCAAAGCTGCATTACAGTCATTTCTGTGGCCTCAGGGTTGCCTTAATTTCCACAGCTGCAGTATTCCCCATCCATCGCAGACTAAGCCAAGTATCAACATAGTGAAGGATCCTTCACCCCAACAACCTGATCATTCCCACGTCTTAAAGCTCCCTGAATGATGGGCATGGGCAATGTATGGGGAATTCCCTTTATGTTGGACTTTTGTACTCTTTCAGCACCAATAACATTACCACACTAAGCTTTTATGCATACATTGGTAAGAACCTTATAAAGGAGATGAATACCATTATCATTTTATTACAAGGTCTGGCAGCAGGGCAATAGCAGAAGCAGGAATGGAACCAAGGTTTTTTACCAGTGCCCTGACCATCGAGCTACACTGCCTCTGTGATTCAACACCCTGGGATCAAGATTGGCTGTGCACACAGTAGAGGAAGCAAAATTTACACCAGTAATAGATTTTAATGGAACAGCTGTGGGAGAGCTATTGTTGAGTGCATAATGGCTGCTCCATTTGTCTGAACGCTGACATCACATTACCATGTGTTAAGCAAGGATAGTAGTCAGAGTAACGGGGTTTAAAACCATTGGGAAGTTTCTAGAAACATTCTTATGTATTGTTGTTCATAATTACCTTTTTTGTTTGTTTGCAACAGAATCTGATTATTTCCTACCAAGCTATCATTCTCTAAGGCAGGACAGAGGAAGTTGTTGGCAAGATGGGCAGATGGATGGCAAGCTGCCACATGGCCTGAAGCATGCAGTCCACATTTATCTAGACCCAGAGGGCTTAGCATGGCACATTTTAGAGCCTAAAGAAGTAAGTCAACTTTCAGTGACTTATTTTTAATAAACATCTTTTGCTTCATTTACATGCCCATTATGTTTATTGTAGTCCTCTGAAAAGAGGCATCACTGCATTTAGAAAATGATTGCATCAGATTATCATGTTGGCAGAGTTAAGCTGCTGAACTTAATTCTACTCTAAAAATTTGACTTTTTTTATTTTTTAGAGTGGAAGGGCATGAATATCGCAGCACCAGTGCATTCAAAAATTAGGCAAGGGTATATTTTTCTTTTCTTGATGCCTCTTACTGGCAGTATCAAGAATTATGCAATTGAAATCAAAGTATGGAAAAGTGTGCTCTTCAAATGTGTTTTGACTTGATAGTATTACAGCCCACTTCATCAGGCACACAATCACAAAATGGACTGTTTTCTTGAACTTGCAGGCAAAGTAAATGGCTTACTTCACTAAATAAGGACATTTTTATGTTTTATGTATAGCTATTTCCAAGAGAAGTGTTATTTACATTGATGAATTCATGTGAGGCTATGAAATAAGCCTCTTTTTCTTCCTAGTAGCAATCTTGCATGAATATCCTTGTTTCCTGTTAAAATTGGGGGAAAGCAGACATAGCAAAAATTGGCTCATTCTCCCCCCATTTCACCCTACCATTTCATATGTATAGAGGCCAGATAAAAGAAGGCAGTGGGAGAATTTCAGTTATATTGCAGCAATGCTGTTAAATACAGCTATTAGGTCATTTGGCTTTTAATTTTCATTTTTGTGCATAAGCTATAGTTTAAAGTCAAAACCTAGCACTGGATCACTCAAGGGACTAGTAATTGGATGCAGAACCTTTCACCTCCAGGTCACTGGTTCAGATTTGTTACAGGTCAGTAGTGCCTGGAAGTTGTTACCATGTGACAGCTGTTCAGTGGCCTTCATGAAATGAGTTGGTGGTCTCAGCTCATTTCCCAGTGAGCAGGTGTCTTCATCACAGATAAACTTGAAGGCAATAATGCAAAACCTTTGTTGGTTGAAAAGAGTTAGTCTGGGTATAGTACTCAAAGTCACATTTCATAATTTCAAGTGGCAATAGTTTATATAAACTCAATAGACTGTATATAAACTCTAGAGTCAATATACAATAAATAGGACACAAGGATAAATATATGAGGCTAAATCCTCGGATGATATAAAGTGAGCATGGCTCCATTACTTTCTCTGGAGCTGTATTGATTAACACCAGCTGATGATCCCCAGAAAAATTTACATGTCCAGCCAAAATAATCAAAACCAAACTAAATCAACAGGGGAAAAAATCAAATTTGAAAAAATAGTGAGAATTGGTAATTTAACTATTCGTAATTTAAGGGTTACATATATTAGAGGGATATTTAATTAACCAAAGCCCAAAAATTATATTCCAAGGGAGTTCAAAGTAAAGTTACAATTTTAAAGTATTCAGGTCTACTAAGGCTGAGAAGTAGATGGTCAGGGTGCTGACTAAAGATTGACATAAAGTGCTGTTCGACACACAGTTATGGCATATGTATCTTAATGTCTGTGGTAGCACATTGGATAAACCTGGATATAAAAGATCCATTATTCCCTGAGTTTCAACCTTGTACTTTAAGGGCTTCCCTTGTGCTCTTGCCTCAAGGACACCCATGGAAACAGTTTCAACTGGAGCTAGCAGGTAGTTATGGATTCTTTAAAGAGCAGTGACTGTTGGTGCAAAGTCATAACCAGTGAGGTCTCCTAACACAAAGGACCAGTCTGTATTATGCTACTGATTTATTATGATCAGTACAGTTGTATAATGCAAAATCACCCATCTTTCTTAGATGCAGTCTAAGAAAGATGTAATCTTTCTTCCAAGGTAACCTATGCATGCAATTTCAGTGACTTTAAAATATGTGGAAAGTTTGAAGAACTAAAGTTATTCATTATTCATACTATTCAGAAGGGAAAAAATGGTCTGACACAGAGTGCTTAACATTTCTTTATTTTCTAAAATTAACCTTAATTCATAAACTCATATTTACTTGTGAATTCTCAGAAAAATATTTTATACCTTTCAAGTAAGTGCTATATGTCGGAAGAGGATTCACTGCATGGTTCAGACATAACAAAGGGGTTGAATCATTGTAATAAATTCAAAATCCAACTCAATTTCAGTTGTGGGGTCATGACTGACTCCATGATTTTAGCCTTTGAAAATGGAGACAGGTGGGCAGCTTCTTCCTAGTAATTGCTTTCCTCCATAATTCCTATGTTTCCTTCTCCCCTCCTTCAGCAAATCACTTTTCTGTCAGTATCTATGCTATACAACAAAGCTCAAGAACAAATGGACAGCAAGGAAAAATATAGGAAGAAGATGAGGAGAGATGATGGTAAGATGCCATATTAAGCATTCTTGCCCATTGAACTTTGAGAAGCTGACCTTACAGAGAGACCTCCCAGGTATACATGTGTCCTGAAGGTTATACACTGGCCAAACACTTTTTAAGTGCTGTAGAAAAGGCAGACAAATGGGTGGCAGAGATGATGACTCCCTTTTCAACTATTATCAGACAATAAAATCAAATGGAAACTGTAAGGAAGCAAGAAAGAATTGCAAAGAATTCAAACACTGTTGGTTTGGCTGGCTAGGATTATGAAACTGTGTATAAACTAGTTATTAAAGTGTAAAATAATTGTATTAATGCACATGAAGCATGAATTAAAACAATACTTTGCTTAAATGCCTACGTTCAATTTGCTATGATTCTTCAGTTTGGTATTCATTATTCACTTTTCATCAGGATTTGAAAAACTGCCAGGTATCTGTAAAAAGTGTTCATGAATTCTGGAAGTATTAAAAATGTTAGCACTAGTTTTTGATGCATTCGAACACTTAATTGTGCTGTTCAGTATCTGGTAAGTTTTATTATTCTCCTGTTTTAAAAGTCTGACTTCCAATCAATGTACAGGAACAATGCTGTCAAGCATAGATGATCAGACAACACAAGCAAAGGGATAATCAAAGCAATTTACCAATAAACCATTGTCTGAAAATTCTACATTTAATATATTTGGCCACTATTTACTCATAATGAATGCATATGAAGAAAAGTAGGATCAGGTCACAAATGATTCATTGATTAAGCTAATTTTACAAGAAGTTCAAGCATATTTTGATTTAATATATTATATCATATATGGTGCAGGAAAAAGGAAAGATACAGAAGCAAAGCTCAGCTTCATTCTTGTGTCTGTAGCTGAAGTTTGGAGGTACAAAGGCATAGCTTAGGGTTACCATATTTCCAGGTCCAAAAAAGAGGACAGCTGTGAGGGGGGGGGGTAATGCCCCTACCTCTTCTGTTGCCCCTCACTGACAAGTCACCCCCCCCAGCCCTACTGCTGCCCTCTACTCTGAACCCACTGACCCCAACCCTGCCACTGCCCCTTACTCTCAAACATCAGTACCCTGCCGCCCACCCCTTGCTGGTGCCCCTCACTCCTGACCCATAGCCACCTGGCAGTGCCAGTGCCCTGCACACCCAACCTATAGTCACCTGGCCCTTCCCCCATGCCTCTCATTCCCGATTTGCAGCCCCCTGCTCCCCTCCTAGCCCTGGTGGTGCCCCTCATTCCCTATCCACAGCCCCTGCCCCCCTGCTAGCCCTGTTGGCGCCTCTCACTCCTGACCTACAGCGCCTGTCCCCCCAGTGCTGCCAGTGGCCTGCACTCTGGACCTGCAGCCTCTGCCCCCCAGCCCTGTTTCCCAAGCAGCTTCCACATGCACGTACACACACACACACACACGCACACACACGTGCGCACGCGCACACACACATACACACACACGATCCTATGTGGGGAGCACGTGACCCCCCAACAGCCAGTCACCTTATTCACTGCTCCCAGCCTCCAGCAGCAAGCCTGGGAGAGCAGAAAACCCAGACATTTGCTCTTATTTTAAAAACCCACCCAGACGCACCACAGGGATCCAAAAAAGAGGACGTGTCTGGGAAAACCCAGACGTATGGTAACCCTAGCATAGCTAAGTGTACCTTATTTACTCACTCCCCTCCTCAAAAAAAGAGACAATATGAATGCACTGCTTGAAAAGAAGGGAAAATAATAATGAGATATAACAGCATGGTTACAGCCAAATTGCTTTATCTTTCCTATGTGATCATCACGACCAACAATCAGTTAACCAGTCCATTCAATAGTTTTTGTTTTAGAAGCAAGTTCTACTTCGAAGTTGTTATTACACCTACTAAGAGAAATAAACAATTGTTGAGAGAGTGAAAAATAACCTGAAAAATTCAAATATGAAAAAAGATTAGGAAGAAATTACCTGTGTTAGAACTTCATTAAAGTCATTTATTAGCCTTATAATGCCTAATGTCTGCTGGCTCTAGGATTTTTCCTGTATGGGAGGGAGAGAGGATAAGGGAGCTGTTTCACTTTCATTTGCATTCTTGATCCCTGCTGCTCTGTTTATAGCATTGATGCTATTCATACAGTCTTTGCAATATTAATTTTTAATTTATGATGCTCATTAGGAGGCACTTAAAACAGAACAATTATCATTTATCTTGATATATTATTTACTAAGACTTGCTGTCATGGTTAGGGACCTGTGATTAGTGGGAGGGGAATAGAAAACAACTCCAAAAGGTGCTAGGCTGAAGGGACTGGGGCTTGGAAAGCAGTTGTCATAACCAAAGGTCTGAAGTTCTGATGTCTAAGCGAAAGACTAGAAGTATCTAATCAAAACTCAGGAGGAACCTTCTAAGATGAGCCTGGAACAGTACTTAATGAACCTACAGGATAATATTAATGAAACTCACTCTTAAACTACCAGCTCATCAATTATTC
Source organism: Alligator mississippiensis (assembly GCF_030867095.1). NCBI lineage: Eukaryota > Metazoa > Chordata > Crocodylia > Alligatoridae > Alligator > Alligator mississippiensis. Next base: position 216,465,006 of record NC_081824.1, on the reverse strand, counting down.
ATCCAGCTGTAGTCCTGATACTTTTCTGTCTTCCTTTTTTGTCTCAACATGATTACTTTTTTTTACCCTCATTTGCCTTTTGTGGATTCGCTGACATGTTCTCCTCGTAGCATTTCCTCCCTGGGAAATTTAGTTTCTCAAAGCATCTAAACAGGTATTCATACCAACAAGATTTGAAATCTGTAGATTCTACCCTTTGTGAGACACGTAGCTAAATGCCCCTGGATTATAAAGACATCATAAACCAGATAAATGGTAGGTCAGCCCAGCTAATCTTACTTGTTAAAAACAGCCATATTGGACATTTGGATTGTCTGTATGTTTCTTATTTAGCCCATGAAATCTAGCTAGTTGTAATTAATCTGTTTAAAGTTCTGTAATGCCAAATAAAATTTCCAATTAAAAATATCTACTAGGAAAGCAAGGAGCACCAACTGAGCCTGCTGTTATGATGATATTTTCTAAAGTAAAATATGCCTGCACATGTTGAAGTATTAAATATTGTCTGTTCACTGTGGAACTGGACAAGGCTACTGTAAATTTTTCCCAAGGATCTGGAGGTGCTAGATATAAAGATCATCTTTTACTTCACAAAAGAGGCCTTGTCTCTGATAAAAGACCTTTGTCTCACCTAATTATAATTTTGAGTTTCAGAAGTGAAGAACTTTGACTTTCATATGTCTTTTCCTATATGACAGGATGGGAATACTTTGATGTTTGAGCACTCGGTGACGGTGGGTCTAAATCATAATCTTACTGTTTATTTAGTGTAGCTCGTTTAAAATTCCTTGGCATTTTTTTTATATTATCTACCTGGCATTAATAAGTTCTTGGTTTTGTTTTGACCTTGTAACCCGGTCTTCAGTGATTTGGCTTTAAATTGTTGGCAAATCATTGCATTGTGATCCAGACCAGTGTTGCCAAACACCTTTGGTGAGTCATGCCTGGGCTTCTTACCTGAAAACCCTGTTAGGGTGACTAGTCCATCTAGACATGGCCTCTGATGAAGTGAACTTGGGTTCATGAAAGCTTGTGCTCTTTATATATATCGTATTTAGTTAGTTTATAAAGATGCATATCTATTCTGTCTTCTGACAGATTTAAGACTAACACAGCTAACTACCTCTTACTAGTCTGGCTAGAAGGCATTGTGTTTCCAAAACGAGAATATTTAGGAATCAGTGAGTCCCCAGTTCAATAGTTTTAATAAGTTTCTTCCTTTTGTTCACTTTCTTAGGGAATTTGTAAACTCCTATTTACAGTTGTATTTACAGACACAGAAGAAAAAAGACCCTTCATAGAAGTATTTGAGAGCTGACACAATAGACTATAATGAATCTTTCAAAGTAGTGGAGCAGAAACAATGTACAATACCTCAACTAGCATTTACAGTTTGTAACACTTTTCCTTGCTTAGCCACTTTACAAACATTAACTGATTGATCTTCTGCAGCACCCCTGTGAGCAAGGTATGTAAGCATTGTTAGCCTCTTTGTTATTTTGTACCAGAACTTCATTAGGAACTGGAATGTAAATGCAAAAAGCATGGGAGGAATCTTTCAGAACACAAATCATTTGCTTAAATTATTTTGCACCCTGTACTAGATTTAGATCCTCTTATACAGAAAATATTGCTTAATGGCAACACTCCCCCTCCCCTGTGAACAACTATATAGAAACCCCCCTGCAGTAAATAGTAGCCTGTAACAAGAGATGGTCATAATAAAATCCAACCATGTGTTTGATAAACTTTTTCTTTGTCAACTGAGAAACACATTAACAAACAGATTTTCTCCTATTATTTCAATGATTTTAGGTAGAATTTTGAAAAGCACCTCTGTGACTTAAGAGAAAATTCTTCTTTTCAAAAGGAACCTGAGCACCTACAAACCGAAATCCTATTGACTTTCTGTGGAATTTTGACTCCTAAATTCCTAAGTGACTCCCAAAAATTTGACTTGTACTCCTAAGTCGTTTAGGCACTTTTAATATTAACCTTAATTGATGCTAATATAATAATTGTCATGTTATTTATGATTTCCTCCATCACTTAGCAAAACATTTTTTAATTAGTTCTTGCATTATCCAACCAACTCCACCTTTGCTACTCCTGTAATCTAATGATGGAGTCACAATTTAGCATAAACCTTTTTAGAAGGCAGGTAATCAACTTAACCAAGTTGATTACACAGGCAGCTGTTCAGCAGTCTTATGATATAAAAAAAATAGTCTCTTATTTTCAGGCATAGAATAGGTTAAATCCACAGAACCTCTAATCTTTGATCTACAAATATCAAAATGTTTACTGTATTATTTTAAATAATTATGACTATCATATCCCTTTTAAATTATAAACAAGGAGAACTGAGCAAGATTGCTTGGAATAAAATATCCTGTCTTTTCAGTTTCTCTATGATCTTCAGCTTACTTAGTTCTTAGCTAGTAAATTATATACTAGTAATTCTCTGATGGAGTTCATCTACTGATATTGATGGTTAACAAATTGCTAACATTTCTAACACGATTGCTATAAACACATAGTTTTATTCTCCCATTTCATATAATACATAGCAACAAGCTGAGATGAATAGACACAGCCCTTGTATGCATTGGCTATGCCTACAGTTTGTCATTTCAGCAGCAATATCATGGCTTAAAACACAATCCCATTTCCCCAAAGCTTTCTTCTTGACAACATTCAGTTTTCAGTGAAGCTTGTAAGAGGGAAATTCAATAGTGTATGTTGTGGAGTAGCATGGCATGGAACTTTTAATGCTAGCCCTTTATAGTCTTTGTAAGGTCATCTAACTTTTCTGATTTTTGCCTAGGGATAACTTTTCCTTTATTTTAACATATTTCCTTTTGTCTGGTTGGCCAGTAATTGACTTTGTCCTTTTTTCATTTATTTCCCTGCCTCCTGGTTGTAGCATCTTCTCCCTGGAGTCTCAGGTTAGAAGTTTTCCCTTTTGTGAAACCATGACAGGTGCCTAATTGAATGATGAATGTCCCTTTATTACTCTGTAATTGAACTGCCAGCTTTTTGATTGGTTTGTAGAGATGCTCCACTCCTCATCAAGCACTGCAGGGGGCTTAGTGGCTGGCAGCCTGGGCCTACACTCCATCTGTCTAATCACATCTATCCCCCACTTGTTTTTTTGTGGGGAGGGAGTTTTGGGGGAGGAAAGTCATAATAAATTATGCTAATTCAGCATTGTTCTGACAATGAGAATTTCATATTGTTACGTGCATCTTGGTGGTAAATGCTAGAAGACGTTTTGTCGTCATGGCTGCCTGGCCTGACAGGCCCTCGATGAAGATTAATGGCCCTCACCTGAGTGACAGAGCAGGGGATTGTGGGGCAGAGAGGGTCATTCATCATACTCTGACAGGTGTCATTCAATCCGACAGCAACTCCACTATCGCCTGGCTAGCGGTTCCATTTTTCTGCCAGTTAAGCAAGGAGTTTAATAACATCCCCAGAATTAAAACTCATTCTTTGTAGCAGGTCTGACAGCTGAAAATAAGAAAATCAATTCTTCACATGTTATAGCCCAGTTAACTGACTAGGGCTTTGACTTTAATTTAGTCTTTGGGCTGAATTTCAAGTAGGGTTCTTTTGTAAGACATCATCTATTAAAATTTACCAATAGCGGTAACTTCACTGTTATTATTGCTGGTGGATTAAAAATGCAGCCTTTAATGCTAGATGTCATTTTTGTTTGGTGTGAGCTCATGCACAAAGCTCTAGAGTTTGGGATATTCTACTTCATCCTCATTAGTGATGTTTACAGCTTCCCTCTTCATTAATATTGATCCCCTAAACTACAGAGAAAAACAAGACAGACACTAATTTGAACCATTTTGTATCATTAAACCACTTGGACTTCTTTCTTTCAGCCATTCCAGCACGCTGAGTAAAATATTTCAGAAATAAAAAAGGCAGCCAGAGCTTTGGCTTCCTTTGGTTTGGCTCCATGTCCTTTTGGAAGGAAAAAAAGTATTGAGCTCATGAAGAAATCCTGAACTGTTGGTGGTACTATACACTGTAGAGAGGTTATCTTTAAAACTATCTGATGCATACGTGCTTGATGATGCCACCTAAGGCTGGATCCAGACATGCAGGCACATGCATTTTGTGGCACAACAGGCTTCTTTGCAGCACCACAAACTGCATACCTGGCATGTTAAAACGTGCCCCATGCTGCAAATTTGCAGTGCACAGGCAAAAATTTGTTCTGGGAAATCATGGTAGCAGAAGAAAAAAACCCAAAGAAAAAAGCAGTGCAGCACATACCGAAGGAGTGTGCACCATCAAACACCTAGGCTCGGTTCTGCCAGGAGACACTGGCTCCTCTAGTTGCGCCCTGGCTCCTCCAGCATGCTAGTAGCTGGTAGGAGTGGAGAAATGGCAGTTTCCCCAAAGCTGAGCATTTTGCTTTGCACCAAAGCCCATATGCAGGGCTGTGTGCAGTGGCAAAAAGTAGCAGCACAAATTGTATCCCCTGTACGTGGGGATGCACCCTAAAGGCTGGCTAATTTGGGAGCAGAATTGGAAATGGCTGCTGAGAAAGTGGATCTGATATCCTGTGTTATATAGTTGGCTTAACCTTTCTGGTAAAGATAGAGAAGTATTGATGCCATTTTACAAGGCATTGCTGAAATCTCATTTACAATGTAGTGTAGCTCAGGTCATCTGTGTCCAGAAAGTTGAATTTGAACTGGAACAGGTGCATGGAAGGGTTAATAAGATGATCAGGGAAACAGATAGGTTGTCTTTGGAGAGGAGGTTAAGGCCATGCCTGGGTTGCAAATTTTTTATGCCTGGGTAAGATATTCTCCAATATACAGTAGTATTCTGGATGGACTCTCTCTAGAACAGAAAGCTACATATCTGCATCTTTGTGGTGTTGTGGACAGACAGATTAGCAGGCATAGGTGAACTAATTAGGACTGCCTCTCAGAAGTGTTAATTAGCCTGTTGCCAGGCTGCATGAAGACAGCTATACTAATTCAGGAGATAGCCCATGCCCATTCCAAGCAGTGCCTTCCATGTTGAGAATATCACTGGCAGGCACTGTAGGCTTGTAGTCTAAACATGACTTTAAAAAGTTAATCTCATTTAGTTTAGCAAACTGAAGGCTGAGGGGGGATATGATTACTATATATTAATACATGATGGGGAGCTAAACACTCAGGAAAACCACTATTTAAACTAAAGGTAATGTAGGCAAAAGAACACACGATTATGAACCTGCACAGTTGGAAAAGGGCAAATAAAGTGCCCATCTTTAAGAAAGGGAAGAAGGAAGATCCAGGGAACTACAGACCAATCAGCCTCATGTCAATCCCTGGAAAAATCATGGAGCAGGTCCTCAAGGAATCCATTTAGAAGGTGGTGATCAAGGACAGTCCACATAGATTTATGAAGGGCAAGTCATGACTGACCAGCCTGATTGCCTTCTATGATGAGAAGACAGGCCCTGTGGATATGGGGGAGACCAGTGGCTGTGATGTACCTTGACTTCAGCAAGGCTTTTGATATGGTCTCTCACAACATTCTCAAAAGCAAGCTAAGGAAGTATGGGTTGGATGAATGTACTGTAAGGTGGATAGAAAACTGACAGGATCATTGGGCTCAGAGGGTGGTAGTCAATGGCTCGATGATTACTTGGCAGCTGGTATCAAATGGAGTGCCCCAGGGGTCAGTCCTGGGGCTGGTTTTGTTCAATATTTTTATCAATGACCTGGAAGATGTGATAGAGTGCAAGTTTGTAGATGACACCAAGTGGGGGGGTGGGGGGCATAGTAGATATGCAGAAGAGTAGGGCTATGATTCAGAGAGACCTAAACAAATTAGAGTATTGGACCAAACAAAGTCACTTGAGGTTCAATAAGGACAAGTAAAAAGTCCTTTACTTAGGACAGAACAATCACATTCACAGCTACAGGCTGGGGACCGACTGGCTAACCAGCAGCTCTGCAGAAAAGGACCTGGAGTTTAGAGGGCAGTAAGCTGAATATGAACCAACAGTGTGCCCTTGTTGAGAAAAAAGTTAATGGCATACTGGGCTGCATTAGTAGGAGCGTTGTCAGCAGACCATGGGAAAGTGATTCTTCCCCTCTATATGGCACTGATGAGGCCACGTCTGGAATACTGTGTTCAGTTTTGGGCCCCCCCACTACAGAAAGGATGTAGACAAGCTGGAGTGAGTCCAGTGGAGGGCAACAAAAATGGTTAGGGGGCTGGGGCACATGACTTCTGAGGAGAGGCTGAGGCGACTGGGTTTATTTAGTCTAGAGAAGAGAAGACTGAGAGGGTATTAAATAGAAGTGTCCAATTACCTGAAGGGGGGTTCCAAAGAGGATGGAACTAAACTGTTCTCAGTAGTGGTAGATAACAGAACAGCCTTGTCATAGAAGTATGGAAGTCATTAGGCCTGTGCGATTAGGGAAGTATTTGAGTCAGATTTGGCCAGTTCTGAGCACAGTGATTCAATTTGGAGATTTGGATCACTGTCCTGAATCAGTTCAGCTGAATCAGCTGCAGAAGATTTGGCGGTGATTCAGATTGGTTGGTAAAAGGCAGGCATAGCTGCAGGGCTTTTTTTTCCTTTTTTAAAGTGCCAGGAGGCTGGGTTGGGCGGGGGGGGGCCACCAGGGGTGGGGCTGGGTGGGGGGGGGAGATTGGAGAGTAAGGGCTGTGTGGGGGGGCTCTGCCACGTGGTCCCAGAGCCCTCACAGCCCCTGCTATAGCTCGTGAGTGCAGGGCTTTTTGTTTTGTTTGTTTTTCTAAAGTGCCAGGAGGCTGGGCCAGGTGGGGGATGTGCCTGAGCAGGGCAGCCATGGGGTCATGGCGACTGGTGCCTCTGGAGTTAGGGGGAGCACTTGACCCCCCAGTGGCCAGTCTTTGACTGGGGCGGGTCCCCCCATGTCTGATCACCCCCGACTGGGTGGGGGAGTGGTCTCTGCACCCGATCCTGATAATCAGGGGGACAGGTCCCCTGTGGCCAATCCTGCTGACCCGCAAGTGGCAGCGGCGAGCCACTGGCACTTCTGGGTACACTGCTGACACTTTCAGGACAGTGCTGGCTCTTCCAGGTGAGTCCCCACTCCCCAGCCGGTGCTCTCATGGGGGGGCAACAGCACTCTTGCCTGCCCCCCTGCCTGGGATTGCTTGCAGAAAGGGGGTGCACCAGCAATGTTAGGGGGTGGGGGTGCACCTCCGTGCACCCCCTACATGTCACCACTGCATGGGGGCTTCTCCCACAGCTCCTCCAGCTATGCCTGCCTTGGGGGCTCTGTCCTGTTATTGCTTGCCCAGCTGGTGCGGCGGTAGTGGGGGCGGGGGGTATGATGCAGGTGCAGCTCACTCCTGGCAGCAGCAGGGCAGAGCCCCCACTCCCAGCGCTGCCATGCCCACATCCCTTGTCTCCCCTCTCCCCTCCCCGAGTAACATGCCCCCCCACTCTAGCTGGGCAGCTTGTCCCAGCCCCAATCCCTCCCCCCCCATATGCCTTCCCTCCCCCAACCCCAACAGACTTACCAACTGGAGGCAGCTGTCAGCTCCCTGTTTAGTCAATGGGCAAATTTCCAAAGTGCCCGAATCTTTTCTGAATCAATTTGGATGCTTTGAATTGATTCAGAGCTTTAACTTGGTCTCCCAGTTCAATTCAGATTTGGAGATTTAGTCCCCGTATTGGGCTGAATCCCCTCCAAATCAAATCAGCTACTGAAGCTTCGCACCACCCTAGAAGTCATGCACCTAACTAGCTTTTATATGGAGCTTGATAGCTTTATGCCAGTGATTATAAGACATACATACATATAATAGTGAGGAATAGACTTGCTGACCCAAGAAATCCCTTGTAATCATATGCCATGTTTCCTTATATAGCAACTATACATTTCTCCATCTCTGTGCTAACTGAAGAATAGTGAAGCAAATTGCTAAATAAAAGCCACATTCAGAAACTCTTATCCACATTAAATAGAACCTTATTTTTCCTGAATGATTTCAGTGGGGCTGCTTGTGAAGAAACATACTTTTCAATATAAGTAGGAATATCATCCCTAATGTGCTTTAAGGAAAATAAAGTTGCACAGAATATATTTTATATTATCAATTTTCTAAATTCAGATTCTTGCCCAACATATGACATCTAAATATTGTCTCTTATTGTTCAGTCTTACTAGATTGTGCCACATTAGAGGGAACAGTTTGTCCCTTTTTGTTATTAGGTGTCCTTGTACATCATCATTGATATCTTTATTATGATTATTAATGGCTCACTTTCAAATTAGTATTAGTTTACAGAAGCACATTGAGTCCATAAATATATTAAGAAAAAGCAACCTGGTTGTACAAGCTGATGGAAAATTCAACTGTTTAATTATTTGGCTTTAGAAAAAATAATTAGTATTATTGATATGGCATTTTTTAAAGAGGAAGAAATAACATTTACCACTCATTCTGTTCTAGGAACATAGAATTGTTATGACCAAATATCATATCCCAATGATAGTGCTCTAAACCCATGCGGGTGCAGAGAATAAAGTACAGTGTCCTGTTATTCATTATATTTTTGGTACCTCAAGTTAATTAATCTTTTCGAAAGCATTTTACCCTTTCAGAAGAAGTTTTAATTATTTTTAATGCTTTATCTAAAATGAAATTGTGTCTGTGCCTACATTTGTACATGTACATGCCCACACACACACTTCCAGAAATACACACTTGCTATGGGTCCTCGGTATTACAAAATAAGAAAAATAGGGCTGGAAGGCACCTCAGAAGGTCACCTAGTTCAACCCCATGGTCAAGGTAGAATTATCCCCATCTGGACCCATTCCAGAAAACTTTGTGTAACCTGATCTTCAAAACCTCCAAGAATGGAAACTCCACAACTCTCTAATCTGTTCCAATGTTTAATCTCCTTCACAACTAGAAAGATTTTCCTAGTATCCAACCTAAATTTCTCTTGTTGCGATTTAAGACCATTACTTCTTATTTTTTTCCTGCAGCCACAGAGAATAGTCTACCATCAGTCTCCTTGTAGCTATCCTTGAGGTATTTGAAGACTGTTACCAAACACCCGTCAGCTTTCTCTTCTCCCAGTTCTTCCAACCTTCCAACGAAATAATCCCAGTTCTTCCAACCTTTCCTTGTTAATCATATTAACTAGACCTCAGTTCATGTTTCCTGCCCTCTATTGGACTCTTTCCAATTTGCCCACATCTTTCTTGAGATGTTTCTTACCACAGAAAAATTTTACACATAAGTACACATTATAATAATTAGTAGCATATAATTTTAGTAGCATATTGTTATTTGTAGCAATATAGCAACATGTTATAATATTATATATTCATGTAAAGAGTGAAAACATGCATTGGTCAAGAATAAGATATAATTGAATGTTGTAGACCAGTATTTCTTATGAAAGTGAAACAGTTCTCAAACTACTTAAACATTTTAGAGTACTGTTTTTAAATCTGGTTGGCTCTTCTATTGCACATCCAATATTTGCTAAATTGACCGTAAGAGCTTCCTTGTTTTATTCATAATATTTTGGTTATTTAGCTATGCATTTCCCAAAATAACACTTATTTTTAATTTTGAACATATATAAACCTATCATGAAATATATGTGACAGGAACATATTAAAAGAAAATAGAGAAATGAATGGAAATTTATATATAGAGTTAGAATAATTAATAGTTTAGTCCCATTTTGGAAGAGTCTGAGTCAGTGGGGGTTTTTTAAACATATTTTTTTTATCAGAACCAGGTTATCCAGAAAACATCTCTAAAGAAACCACCATTAACTGACTGTAAACCAAGAGAAAAATACCCTGTAAAAACTTTAATCACATTTTGCAAGGAAATATGATTAAAAGAACTTCAACTCCTCACTGGTACAAATGTGTCATGTTAAATTATTTTCATTTTCTATTGTGTGTGGCTAGAGCTAGGGTTTTGATTAGGCTCTGTGTGTGTGTGTGTGTATTCAGAGTTGCTCCATCAAGCTTATAACCACAACAGATATGAAATAGGCAGCTTTTTCAATTTTTAAATTTTTTTTAAGTGATTTTGAATAGTTTTTTCAAAACTACCATTATGAATTTAGGCTCATCACACATCTTTTGGCTCTCATCTTTATTTGATATCATTACATTCTATTCTGATGACAAACAGTTACTCCGAGGATTAACTTACTATTATATTGATGCAATTTATTTTTTCTACGGTTAATAATTTGTTAGGATTTTGTTATAGACTTTTATGGAACCCCATCTAGAACCTAAACTGATAATTTTTTGTGACCACTGAAATGCTTTCTCAAAGAAGCAATTTCTAACAACAGAGCTTATAGACAGAAACAGCTGGAAGATGTACCATTTTATTACTAAAAAGTAGTACAAGTACCAGGAACCAATTTGTTACTTTTAGTTTGGTGGATCTTAGAAGTTAGATGGCAGCTAACTCTTTTGAGCTCAGATGCCCTATATAACTAGCACTTGGAGAAAGGTTTTGATACAATGAGCAGAGAGAGGTGGAAAAAACACTACTGGGGGCTTTGGACTTGCGGGTTTTATTATTCCAAAACATTTAAAAGTAAAATTGGCTTTTTTTGCTTAAAGGAATTAGCATAAAGGGATGAGTCATAACATTTGCAGGCACTATTGGGACAGACAACTTCCAATTTAAAAAGTATTACTACTGGAAATCTGCTAGGCAGATGACCTTCACATATAAGTCAGGAGAGTGCTGTAGTAGTGCACAGAAAGGCCTCCTTTGCATTTGTAATTACCTCAGCATTTCAGGGGTGACTCAGAATAGTGTGAGAGGGAAAACGAGGTTGACTCTCAAGCATTAACTATTCCCTGTATCTGGATGAAAGTGAGGATTTGGAGAACTTGAAGCAGTTCAGGCTTTGGAGAACAAAATACATTGTACAATATGTGAGCTTTAATAAAATTACTAAACTAACAGAGGCATTATTCTATAAACTGATGAATTTGCCATGTTCTTTTATGAAAATCAAAATCAATAGGATATTTGTTAAAATAAGTAGTACATTTTTAACTTGAGGAATAATTAACCATTGGGACAGATCACAAAGGTATGTTTTAAATTCTTCAGTACTGGGAATCTCTAATCAAAATTGAATGTCTATCTAAAAGAAGTTCAGCTACAAAATATTGAGCTAAATGCAGAAATCACTGGGTGAAACTCTGTGCCTTCCCTGTACTATGCAGGAGGTCAAACAAGATGATCTGATCATCCCCTTTAGCCTTACAGTCTCTTAATCTATGAACCAGTGGCCAAAGAAACCAATAATAGCACAGTATCTGTAAAGAAATTAAAAGGAAAAAGGACTCTCAAAAGAGCTTCTACAAAGCTTATTGAATGGGTTCTAATGAGCAACTACTTAAAATGCCAATCATGGATTATCCTGACTTTTCACAGACATGCATAAGCACATAGAAAGTATGGTACTATATTATATCAACGTCAGCATAGAAAACATTGGCAAACAGTTTTGGTTCAAGGACACCAATATATCCTGTCTCCTAAATAAAAAGGAATATCTTATTTCCATTCCAAATAATCAGGCATGAAGGCCTTGATATTGACCTTCTGAAATAAGTCTAATAACTATCTATACTGTGTCGCATTTGTTATACACCCTAGAAATGATCATGGCCTTATGTTTTAACGTCATCAAAGTTAAATTTCTAAATTTAGCTGAATTGGCTAATTTTAATTTTACCACTTGGTACTGGTCACTGTATCACCTATAATGTAAGTGAACATCTATCAGAAAGACTTTCATTTTCTATTTAAGAGTAATATACAGCATCACAGACGCTATTAGATACAGGGGAATTCATGAAAGAGTGCACTGGAGAGTATCACAAGATAGATGTAATAAGTATAGTTATTGCAGCAGTGAAAGCATAGCTTAGAGGGGGTTTACATGGGCAATGATGATTGCAGTAGACTCAGTTATAGTATAAGATTTGATAGGGATCACTAGACCAATTAGTAGAAATGGACCTGAGGAACACAGAACACAGGGGCTTGGTAATAAGCAAAGTGCTTCAGAGCAGAAGCCAAATGAAAATTAAAAGGCTGTGGTCCAAAATCTCTCTTCTTGAGAACATGGGACAACCTTTAGATGAATGATTATGGCACTTATCACAGGGAACACTGGGTCAAAATGCCCATTAATGTTGTTAAAGAAATTTCATGAACAGAGAGCCACCTAAAGGAAAAAGGTTATTTACCCAAAGAGAAAAACACTAGTCTAATCTATCCATATATAGATAAACACAAAGAGCGTTGTATTTCAATAATATGCTCCTGCATGCAGTAAGGAAAAAAGTGAAATGCTCAGTGTGTGTCCCTGAAACATAGCACCCATATATCCATTTGAGATAGGATATATAAATTAGATGGACATTGGGACTTAGAAAGGAACCTAGGAATATATCCTAGCAATAACTTACTATGTTGCTCAATTTGCTCAAGCAGGCCACATTCTGGATTTTAAAAAAATGTTTTAGGAAGAAATCTAACACTTGATAAAATATATGGATAATGAAGTGATGTAACAGTGAAGAAGACACTCATCTTTCTTTTAAGTGGTGATTCCAGATCAGGAACTTGCAATATTAGTAACAGAACAAAGTAAGCAAGGAGACCAATAAACTACTCAGTTCAGGTATTGGCAACTTATAGGCTTATAGGGCATGTCCACACATGCAAGCATGTGCCCTTGCAGCAGCTCAAATAGAAGCATTACAAATTTGAACCGGGGCTTTTTGCTTCAGACATGTACTTTGTTGTGGAACAAATTGTGCCACTTGGGGCACAATAACCCTGCCTGACTCCTCCCAGATCTTCAGCCAGGGGGAGCTAGAGCCCGGGGCCAGCACCTGTGCTGTCCCCAGCAGTATAAAAAGCCACCCTGGCAAGTAGCTCAGGGCTACCAGCTCTCAGGAGCTTCTGAGGCCCAGCCAATTGGTACCTGGGGACACTACCCCTTGTGCCAGCTGGACTGCTGAAGCAGCCCTGAGAGTTCCCTGCCTCTCTACCCACTGCAGCAGTCTGGTGGTGGGGGCTGCTGCCTGGCTGTGACCTGCTGCGCACCTGCCAGACTCAGATGAGGACTGCAGAGCCAGTAGGGACATCTGCCCCTCTGGGCCAGCTGCCAGTGGACTGCGGTTGCAGGGTTGGCCTTTGTGCGGCACTACTGCCATTTGTGCCCCCTGCCCAGCCACCTGGGCAGCTATCACCCAGAAGATGCTCCGGGTGTGGTGGCTTGCTTTGAACTGTCAAAGCATGTCCTCCTGGCCACATTTGTCCAGGAGGTCAGCCATATCCAGATGGGTCCAAGGTGCCATCTATGAGCAAGCAGGGTCCTGCCACTGGCCTCTCTAGCAGGAATTCTGGTGTTCCCTATTGGAAAACTGAAAAATTCCCGATTAAAATAAAATCACTTTGTAAAATACCCCAAATCCATGTTCCTCCACAAGTAAAACAAAAGACCGCTATAAAGGCAGAGAGCAAAAAAGAGACAGTGACCAGCTGGACAATGTTTTATTGATATATCTTACAGTGTTAAAGCAAGTCTCTGATCATAATAATAAAGTTCACTCTAAATACATGCTTCATGAAATCATGAACACATATTTTGCTGCACTCCCACAGGGCGATGGCCCCCACACAAGGGGTTTGGCCTTCTCACAAGGGGTACAGCCCCCCAACAGGGGGTTCAACCCCAACACAAGGGGTATGGGCCCCCAATGGGGGCCAAATGGCCCCCCACAGAGGCTACCACCCCCCTTGCAAGGCCCAGATGCCCCACCCCAGCCCCCCAATTGCTGTCCCACCTGGCCCCATCCCTCACCAGTTGCTGCAGCCCCCCCAGTGGCTGCCCCACCCAGTCTCACTCCCCCCGCTCCACCAGACTCACCCAATGGGTGACCCACCCATCCTTACCCCCCCAACTTGCACCCCCAGGCCCCTATGGCTATCCCCACAACCCCAGGCACCATCACTTAAAAAAAACCCAGAAAAAATGGCAAAAAAGGCCTCTGCTTACCTTAGAAGTGGGGGCGGGGTGGACTCCAGGGCCTCCTGGCAGAGCCCCCTGGGCAGCACAGGACAGCAGAGGGGCAGGAGGGCTCAGGCTGGGGCTGCTGGGGCTGTCAGCCTGCCCCACACTGTGCGGGCAGGGCCCCAGGCAGCCACATGGCAGCTCCAACAGCTGCTTAGTGCTGGTTTTTGTTTGTTTTTTTAAGCTATAGGGTGGGGGGCAGGGATGGGGTGGGGCTTGGGGGGATGGGGCTGGCAAGGGCAGGGGTTTGGGGCCTTGGAGGGCTGGCAGGGATAGGGGCCGGCCCCAGCAGGGGTCAGGGGCCTCAGGGGGCTGGCAGAGGGAGGGGCCAGCCCCAGCAGGGGTTGGGGGCCTCGGGGGGGGGCTGGCAGGGGGAGGGGCAAGCCCCGGCAGGGGGAGGGGGCCTTGGGGGAGCTGGCAGGGGAAGGGGCCGGCCCCAGCAGGAGTCAGGGGCCTCAGGGGGCTGGCAGAGGGAGGGGCCAGCCCCAGCAGGGGTCAGGGGCCTTGGGGGGACTGGCAGGGGAAGACGCCAGCCGCAGCAGGGGTTGGGGGCCTCAGGGGGGCTGGTGGGGGAAGGGGCCAGCCCCAGCAGGGGTTGAGGGCCTCGGGGGGGGGGCTGGCAGGGGGAGGGGCCAGCCCCAGCAGGGGTTGGGGGCCTCAGGGGAGCTGGCAGGGGGAGAGGGGGCTGGGGGAGTGGGCGGAGCCATCAAGGGTCCCTCCCATGGTCCCCTCCCCCCCCACCAGTCCCCCTGACCCCTTTCTCACCGGCACCAGTGCCCTGGTGCTGAAACATGGGGGCTCGCCGGCCACATGTTTCAGCACCAGGGCGAGGGCCAACTATAGAGACACTGTGGCAGCCAGAGCGTCTCCATGGAGGACCTGGCCTCTGGTTGCCTCAGGGCACGGTGACGGACCATGCCCTGTGCCACTTTTTTAAACGTTGATTTTTTTAGACCCCTGGATATAGGGGTCTAATTTTCTCCCCACGCTGCAAACTTGCAGTGTGGGGAACATTTTTTTGTTCCAGCATGTGCCTGTTGCCCCGCCTCAAAGGGGTTTGAAGCAGGCCAAGAGGCACGTGCGCACTCATTTGCTTATAGGGTGCGTCCACACATGCAAGCACATGTGCTTGCAGCAGCTCAAATAGATGCAGTGCAAATTTGAGCCGGGGCTTTTTGCCTCAACGCACGTGCTCGGACATGCACTTTGTTGTGGAGCAAATTGTGCCACTTGTGGCAAAATAACCCTGCCTGGCTCCTCCTGGATCTTCAGCCAGGGGGAGCTAGAGCCTGGGGCTAGCACTTGTGCTGTCACCAGCAGTATAAAAAGCTGCTCTGTCCTGTCCCCATCTCTACAAAAAGCTGCCCTGGCAAGCAGCTCAGGGCTACTTGCTCTCAGGAGCTTCTGGGGCTCAGCCACTTGGTCCCTGGGGACATTACCCCTTGTGCCAGCTGGATTGCTGCAGCAGCATCCCAAATACATTTTTAAAAATATCCCCAAATGCATGTTTTTCCACAATTAACACAAAAGACCACTCTACACACACACACACACACACACACACACACACACACACACATCTAGACAGAGAAAGCGAGAGAGACAGCAATCAGTTGGGCAATGCTTTATTGGTATATTTACAATCTTAAAGCAGTGTGGAAGCCTACCAGTGTCTCTATCATCATGATAAAATAAATTGTAAATATCTATATGTGTTGATGTGTGCTTTTGGTTTTCTTCACACATGATGGGTGTGTGATCGGGGGATGTGGTGTTTGCAGGAAGGGGTGTAGGGGAAGGCAGGTGTGTGTGTGGAGGGATGTGGGTTGGGTGTGGGTAGGTGTGGGGCCATTGCTGGGGGGATTGTGGGTGTGGGGGACCTTGTGGGGGGGCTGCTCAGGAGGGGTGGGTTCCCTGGCCCCCACAGGGTACAGCCCCCCTGCCCAGGGTCCCAGGCATCCTGGAGGGCCACAGTCCCACCCCCACCTAGGGTCTCAGCTCCCCCTGGAGGGCCCCAGTATCCCTGCCCAGGGTCCCAGGCACCCTGAAGGGCCCCAGCCCCCCCCCCAGGGTCCCAGCTCCCTCTGGAGGGCCACAGTCCCCCACCCAGGGTCCCAGTTCCCCTGGAGGGCCACAGCCCCCCTGCCAAGGGTCCCAGGCACCCTGGAGAGCCACAGCCCCCCTGCCCAGGGTCCTAGGTACCCTGGCAGGCCACAGCCCCCCCTGCCCAAGGTCCCAGCTCCCCCTGGAGGGCTACAGCCCCCCCCGCCCAGGGTCCCAGGCACCCTGGAGGGCCCCAGCCCCCCTGCCAGGGCCCATAACTTAGCTTTGGCAGCAGCAGCAGGAGTGGGGTGCTCTGAACCAAGGCGGCAAGACCAGTGTGGCACGCAGGGACTGTGCGCCATGCCTGCTGGGTCCTGCCGGCCCTGGGGCTGCTCCAGCTGCCCAGCCAGGTGGCTCCTACATCCACTTGCATCACCAGAGAGGAGAATGGCAGGGAGTGCTCCACTGATATGATGGATCCCTACCTAAAACAGGCTGATAGCTTCAAAAATCATGACACAACTCATTGTGCACTTACATTAGATGACTTACAAAAATTGCTTATTTCAATAGTAATATCACACTTCTACTGTGACCGCATAGTATGTGAAATGACCCAAGTAACGTGGGGGGGAGGGAGAGGGCAAAGGGGGCAGATTAATTATTTAGCCTGGCATGGATTTCAGATATAAACAGGAATCTTATGAGTTATCTAAAGGAATTCTGCATTTTCTTTCAGTTTTAAGGACTTTTCCTGCCACTTCCTGGTAAAGGCTAATCTGATGATTATTTAGGATAATCTTAACATGGGTTTTTTTTGAAGAAAACACAAATCATGCCAAAAATTATACCACATTAGTTATGATTTAATGAAAATGTACCTTCCAACGTATTAAGCACCAAGTTCTTTCTCATTCCTTTCTTAGGAATTTAGGATTCCAGGGGCAGAGATAAAGTACAAGACTTTAGGAACCACCCCTTTCCCTCTTGATTTTCCTTTTTTATCTAAATAAGAAGCTCTGTCTCTGACAGCTGCGGAGTCACTTTGCAGTGCTTTATGGGTATTCATCAAGTGTTTGTGTGACTAGCTTTTTCATCCTTGCTGAGATAAACCAGATCGGAAAAAGTCACATGGTATTACTCAAGGTAAATCCTTGTAAACTCAACTATCAACTATTCCTTCAGCACAATGTGCAGTTTACAACTTCCTGTCATTTTTGCCAGAAAGAGGAGAATTCAGGCCAGCTCTTTCCCTCTTCAACACTTTCCTTCCACCACCCCATCCCCTCAAAAAAGTTTTGTTTGCCAATCCTATTAGACTAATTTTAAACTCTGCTTAAAAGGAAATGGTAGCGAACAGTTTGGCCTTTATTCATGGCAGACTGGCCTCAGTTCACTTCATCATGTATAACAAGCAGATGTCAGGTTATTGTGTTATTCTTTCCTGAACAGTCAACCGCATGTTCATCCATTTAAGGATTTGAAGCCAGTGAAATCATCTGAATACCATGGGACAAAGGTATATTTTGTAAGAGTCAGATATACAGTTGGGTCTATCATTTCTGTATTACAGAGTATAAAAGGTTCTTTTCCTTGCTGCTTGGAATAATCGTGTGAGATTGCAGATGAAGAAAAAAAACCTAACAATTTACTAAGTAAGTTTGTAATAGTGCAGGGGTCACTTCAAAGCTTGTATACACAGAAAAAATCTCAGGTAACTTCATTTTTCTCTCATAATAGTGAATAGTCAGGGTTTTTTGCTATGAAGAATAACCATGGTCTCATGATATGATCACAGGATCAGGGGCCATGGTCTCTTTGAAACTGCATTTGGCGAATTGCTAAATTGTGTGACTCGGTTTCCCCATCTATGAAATGGATGTGTTATGAGATCTGGGCTCTGATTCAGCAAAGTGCTGATGGATATGCTTAACTTTAAAAACATCCTTGAGTACAAGATATATTTACACAAGTGCCTAAAGTTGTGTGGGTATTTACATTTACTCAGGACCTTTGTCCTCTGCATTTTAACTGAAGTCAGTGAATGACAATGGCTGTAAAGAAAGCAAGATCAAGCCCAATGTTTGGAAACTTCTCTGGAGACAAAGAGCACCATGTGCATTACAAGTATTATTATTTATTAAGGAGAAATAAATGGAGACGTTTTAAAATTCACAATCCCAATCCACAAAAGTGATGATTACTGCTGCAAAGTTTGGCCTCAGATACGGCACAGCTAAAGCTGAGTTCCCTGCCCATAACAGATAATTTTAAAAGCTGGCACAAATATATTAGACCATCAGGCCCATAAAAACTGGGCAGGTGACAGGTCATTCTGATGGCGATCACAACTGAAGAAATAACATGTTATTTTGAAAAAAAAAATTGTCTTAAAACTCTTCCCCCCACATAATTTATCTGTATTTAAAGAAAACAGTTGAGTCTACATAATGTTTAAAGGTAGGCAGAATGGGGTATATTTAAAACTAATTAAGTGGATTAAAAATTGGCACAGAGACAAGAAATAAGGGTGTCTAGAGAAAAATATCAGATTGGAGAAATAAGAATAATTGAGTTGGCAAAAAGTCAGGTTAGAAACCTAAAAGCCTTGTATTTTTTTTAATTTTTATATATAAATTGCCTTAGAGAAGATACCACAATAGTGACTAAATTAATTGGGAATAGATATTAAACAACAACAAAGGCATTTATCTACACAAAAAGTTGTAGAAAATGGGTGATTCAAAAGGGAAAGAAATATTCAATATAGGATAATACAGGTTAAGAATCACCAGGTAACTGATTGTAATTATTTATGATACTGAGTAGGGCCTACTGTTCTAGTAATTCAATTGAAATAAAAGGAACTGCATGCTGAATAGTCACAGGGAGTAAGAGTGCCAAAATGTAGCCCATCATGAGAGCAAAAAGGGGGGTCAGTGAAAGGTCAAATTAATCAATGTAACTTATATAAAGGCTTACCAACACAAAGATGTAAAAAAGTGATGTACTTAATTATTGTATCTCTTATCGCTTTGATTTTATTATTTTTCACTTGCTCCTGTATTTTTGCTCATAACAATATACATAACTTTGCATCATTTTCACAAATATGGACTGTTCTGTTACCTAATAGTATTTTCCTTATAGGGTCTGTACTTTTATAGTTGTGTATACTTGCTTTTCAATTGACTAATTACTGCACTATCAAACATACAATAATAGAACATAGAGGGGGCATAATCTATGCTGGTGAGAAACATTTTAGATTACATCCACTGATGCACTCCCACTGTTTTGTACTGCTGGAGTGATTCAAAGTCAGCATAAAATCCTTCCTGTCCTAATTGGATATTGAAGCTGGTTTTCACTTTGCTTTGCATCACTAGCTGGAGTGAACTGGGAAATCTGACCCTCAGCTTTTAAAAATCTAATAACGGACAATTAGCCATGGGAAGAGCTGTGGTGGAGATGGTGTCTGTTGCTATGTTGTATAGCACCAAGCAAAAAAGGAATCTGAGACCACATACAGGTGTTACACATCTATCAGGAAAACTGCAGCTTTCCCAGTAGATACCACAAGTGTACACACGTTCACATAGTTTCTCCCAGAGCAAAAATGTTGGTTCCAGGAGAAATATAACCCATCTCTAACCTGACAGAGTTTCTCTTGGTAAAACAAGCACTTGAACACTTCACCATTGCTTAATACTGCCCAAGTACCAGGAGGAGTTGGAAGGCTGGGAAGTGCTCCCTACCCCTTCCCCAGACCAGGGTCACCCTGGTCTAGTGAAAACTTTGGGGGCAGCTGCTGGTCATGTGTTCCCAGTCCTGGTAAGAGTCAAATGGCAGGGAAAGGCTCCCCATGCCTTCCCCAGACCACAATTGCCCCAGTCACAAGAAGGCATGAGGGACAGCTGCTCCTGCCCCTCCTGTAAATTGAGGGGGAGGGTTGGAGCACCTTCTCCCTGCCCACTTCTCACATTAGGATGCTCAGTCTGAGGAGCTCATGGAGGGAGGCTTGCCAGACTGCTCCAGTCCCCTCCAAGAATGGGAGGACTGGAACAGATGCTGTTTTCCATGTTTCCCCCAGACTGGGATCATGTCGTCATGGGAAAGCATGAAGAGCAGGGAAGAAGGGGGAGTTGCAGGATGAATGCCTGTACTGCTTCCTGTATCAGAAACATTTCTAGCAGTGGAAAATTTCCTGTTCACAGCCTGAGGGTAAGGACCCTAGGCATCACTACATTATAAGTACTTTTCAGTAAAAGAGTGACTGCAACTAATAATAATGATACACTCAAGGCAGTTTATTTGTGGGTCTGTGGCGATAATGATATATGCATTATTTTACTGGCATCACTCTCAAACTGTGTCCATTATTTCAAAACCATCCCTGGAACTGGCACCATACTTCTGGGCAATTAGTCTTAAATACCATGGTTTATTCAGTGATTGGAGTCGTCAGACTTTACACCCACACTTCTAGATTTCTTCCTTGTTCTCATTTTTCACCTCGGACTCTGAGGTTGCTGTCATGAACTTTCTATGCCTTATTTTCTTCCTAAGCATGTTGCAGTCTTCATGCTTAGTATAGACATAGGAAGCAAGGTTTAAGCCTTTTTCAGTGAATCTTCAGCAAATAATGATGCCATTATCTTTTGACAGCAGGATTGGATAGCATTACAGATCCCTATTCATTCAGCAAGTGTATCAGTCAAACAGGTCAAAGAATATATTAGATACGATCATGACTTTATCTGTCCGATACATAATATACCAGTGTTGTACAAGGAGGGCTGCTCAAATTGATTGAATTGGGTTTTCCTACAGTGCTGCTTTATGTACACTGGGAAAAATACTATATCAGGCAATCTACTGAAAGAGCTATAGTGTGACTAATCTCAGCAATGCTAATACTGAGTAATCCTAGAAAACTTGGAACAGAGGGTTGAGGTTCCAGTTGCCTCATATAAATTGTCTGTGCTGATACTGCTATCAGGTAAAGCCTAAACCTTGCTCTAGGGAACAGTTCAAAACTGGAATCCTAAATGTGGTATTTCAAAAGGAGACCCTTTTTTTTGGTAAATGCTTACAGCATGCACTTAACCCCCAAAGTAATAAAACATGGACATGTATATAATAAACACCTGTGGAAAGAAACTTCAGGTCATTCTGTTGTACTTTTTACATAAGTATCTTTACTTTTTTCTCCCACTGCTCCTCTCAGTTTCAGCTTCCTAGTGTGATGAACTAGTCCTATGGGGCCAGTATAGGCATGAAGAATGTTTAATAAATTCTAGCTTGACAAGAGATTGTCAACATCAGCCTTCAGGGGAACAGTCAAGGAAGCAGTGACCACAGGAACACAGAGGAAGAGCTACCTTTAAGAAAATCTGTCAATAAAAGAAAAGTCATTTGAGTATCCTTTCATAGTAGCAACTTCCTCAGAATAAAATTGATGCTTGCATTTTTTATTTTCAAGTTGTGGAAAGCCAGCAGTAGTGGCAGTGATGCACCTTAATAAGAGAAGACGCCCTCTAACTCCTCATTTTTGTTAGGAAAGTGATGTATTTGCTATGGTGACCAGAGATATAATTTTTGTTTCTTAGTGTTAGAATATATCTGTTAGGTCACAAGTAAAATTTGCTACTGCAATATTCCCTGTAGTCTGTCCTTACTTGTGTGTGTATTGTAGTTGTAACTCTTTCAAATAATGGGTTTTTTATAATTTCACTTTGTAGATGAATTTGGATTGATCATAAACATTTGGAAGTATTTCTTGCTATTTAAGGCTACATTTTCTTTTTCTTATGTGATATCATCTCATTTTACCATGTATAAGTTTTGAAGTTGAGTATTCAGAAGTTCCTGTTACAAGAATGAGTTATTCAGACAATCCTGTAAGAGAATTCACCAGCATTGTCAGGGTGTCCTTTCTTTTTTTTCTGTCATTCCTCATTTGGGTAAAGCTAAAAATCATAGGCAGATAACTTTTTTGATTTAGGCCTTTGTCTTGTTTGCCCAAGGAAATAGAGTGGATTATTTATAATCAGAGGAGACCAGGTTTTCATCACTACAGATTGATGCAAGTTTTAGAGCATTCACCTTTAAGAGATCCAGAATACAAGCTGCCTGATCCTCTGTGGATTGTAAATTTCTAGAGTTGGGCTTCTTTGTTCTTGTCTGTTGAGGAAAGCTTTATGATCACTATTACATTATCTCTTCTGTAGTACTGGGGAACTGGGACCCTTCTTTCTATTGGGAAGCCTTTTCCTTACTTTCATACCAATAAAGTGGTTCTTAGACCAGGGTTCATCCTAATAAGCATCTTGAGAATTGCACCTGAACTGAGAAATATTTTTCCCCTCTGTGTGCCCTAAGCTTCAGAATATCAAGCAGCCTACATGTTTTGAATCTAAGACAGATCTTACAGTCTAACAGCTTTTTTATCACCTTCCATCAAGCAAAAAAGCCTCCAGGTGGATTAAGCTGTGTATGTAAGAAGCTTACAAGGTAGCAGGTGTCAAGCCTCAGTAAAGGTCATTCTATTAGGGCTATTCTCTTCCAAGACACAGCTTTCCTTGTGGACTTTTGTAAGACTGCCATATAGAGGTTGGTGCACTGCTACCCAGTGAATGAATGTCCTGCCAAGTATTGAAGTGTGCATGGCATATTTGCCCTGGGATTACAGGCCCTAGCTTATCTTTTAAAATGTGCCACTGTGGTAAGGTCACAGAGATAGAAGGGGAAAGGGAGCAGTTTAGAGAGAGAGTCAGCTCTACAGACTATTGGCATGTAAAAGGTGTCATTTCCAGATCAGAAAGATGGGTGTAGGTGACTCACCACAAAAATTTAATACCATGATAATTTCCATTAATTTATGGTATTATTGCAGTTGAAGGACTCCATTATTCTTGATTAAAAGAGAAAGAATTAATTAAAAAAATTATGCTGCTTCTCTTTCTGTCAGAGGCTGTTTGCAGACTTAGGCCACATGCAAACATTGGGGTTCTACCAGGAGAATCCCCATTCTCCTGGTAGAAACTACAAACAACAAGCATTCGTTAAATTTATCTCACAGGAAACATGCCTGATTTGGGAGAAAGGTCTTCCTCATTCAGTGAGAAAGATCTTGTTTGTAGAATAGTTTCTCTAGCAAAAATGAATGCCTGTAGGAGAGTTTCTCTAGCAGAAATTAATGCTTCCCAGGTACTCCATTCCTCACAGGCTAGGAGGAGTCGAGTGACAGGGAATGCTTTCCACGCCTTCCCAAAACTGGGGTCACCCTGATCTGGAGAAACAGGACCAGGAGGAATCAAGGGGCTGAAGAACATTCCCTTTACATTCTCTGGACTGGGGTATCTGCATATCATGAGGGCAGGGAGTCCCTGTAAATGTCTGTATGCAGCTGGGGATGAGGGAACTTCTCATCTCCAACTGCATGTGACCATACTGCATATAGAGCTGGGGATAATGGAACTCACTGTACCTCTTTAAATTGATGTGTGCAGCTGGAATATCCCTGCATCTCCCCACACTGCTGCCAGTCAGCCTGGAACTGTGCAAGGCAAGACCCCTCAAACTTTGCTATCACAGCAAAATGCCCCTCCCTCTCCCAGCACTCCTCTGAATTGGCCCAGAGGAGTAAAAAGATGAGGGCCTCTTCTCCTGCAGCAGGAAGTGGGAGGTCCCACAATGGCAGAGACTCCCTCTCCCTGCTCCTTCCCATCCCACCAATCAGCATTCTCCTGGGGCTGGAACTCTTCCTGGGCTGGCTATGGCAGCTGCCACCTTTCATTAGATTCCAATTGTCCAGCTTTCCCTCTACCTGTCTGCCCCACAGGATGTCAATTAATGGGCTCCCATTTGGACAGGGCTGACTCAAGAAGAAGCCCTCTAGTGCCCTCTGGCTGGCGAGCTCACTTATGTAATCCCCGAGTCAGGGGATTACATAAATAATCTTTACTGGTAGAATATTTACTGGTAGAAATGAATGCTTGTCCATGGCCACAGACAGACATCACTGAGTCGGTTACAAGCAGGTCAGATTTTTCAATCCTTTTTTTACAGCAACGAGGGCTACAAAGCCCTTTTTTTTTTTTTTTTAGTGAAAGTTTAGAATTTGGTGCAGTGATATGACTCGAGGAGCTGTGGCCATCAACATGTACCTGATGTGCTTAGGTTTGCTTTGGCTTTGGCTATTACATAACCAAGTACTAAATGACTGCACAGTAACCGGCATTACTGCACAGTACCATCGCCACATAGTTTTTTTCAGGTGCTATTGCATTGTAACAATGAGCTACTACACAATAGCTCATTACTACTGCTCAGTAGTGGCACATCATGGTTAGTGCCTGCCAATGCTACTCCACACTAGCAACGAGCTACTGAGGAGTAGTGTCTTGTGTAAATGCACCCACTAAGTGGTAAGATGGAAACTAAGAGGGACAAAACCAAATAACTCAGAATTTTTTTCAGTACACCAGAAAAGGCAGGAATCTGCCACACAATCGGTGCGTTTTCTGGACCACCAAGGGAAGAGATCAATTATGGAGGTTAAGGACACTGCAGAGATGCTAACTGTTTTGTTGCATCAGTAGGTATCTTTCAGGTAAGAAAGAAAAAACATCCATCAATTGAAGTGTCAATAAAAGAAGTGTTATAACATGCCAGTAAATTAAAGAACAGTAAGGCAGCTGGACCAGAGGGTATACACCAAAGATTTGTGAAAGAACTTAGAAATTAAATGGCTAGATTGCTAGCAAAAGTAAGTAATCTCTAATTTATATCATATACTATCCTGTACTGAAGAGTAGCACATGTTATACCTATATTTTAAAGAGAAAAAGCATTGATGATCCAGGGGATTATAGGCAGTAAACTTCTGCACCTTGTAAACTGATTGAATTGCTCATTAGAAATATGATTCTGAAAGAAACCTACTGAGACTATGACACAGCAAGCTCCAACAAGTATGAATTCTGCAAAGGAAAATTGTAATTATTCTATGGTAAAGAATGGATGGAGCAAAACTTTTTGGAAGAGCCTATGAAACATCAGGAGCTCCACAAGTGGCTGCTTAGAAAACAAAGCTGTCTGAGGAGGAAAGATAAAATACAGTTGTGGATCAGAAACAAGTTGAGAAACAGGTTGCAAGGGTAAAATTCTGTCTTCAGTGAAATCAACAGGAGCTTTTGCCTTTTGACTTCCAGGGGGCCAGAATGTCATCCTCTGTCTCAAAAAATAATGTAACAAATAGGTTTAGACATTTCTGATGAAAATTACTAAATTTGGAAAAAAGTCATACACTCAGGGTGCATCTACATGTCTGTTTACTGTAAGTAGACTAATTAGCTCTGCAGTAAAGCATCACTGTCTGTATGTGCACCTGTATTAGGGCATAGTAAACTAATTAACTCTGCTGTAAGGCAGTACTGTTGGGGACAGTACTATCTTGTGGTGGAGTAATTAACTTTACTGATATGCATGTGTAGATGGTGACTGGGCAGGGGCCAGACTCCTACCTGCTGCCTAGCCACACAGCTGCTCAGGGTCAGCACACTTGTGCCTCAGCCAGCCCCTCCACTGCCCAGTGCCACCACCTGGAGCCTGGGCACTCATGCCCTCTGCCAGGCTGAGCCTTCTCTGCCCTGGCTTAAATTGCTACTGTCCTGGACAAACATGTAGACACTGTGCCTGGGAGCAGTTTACTCTGGTTCAAACTGTTCCAGAGTTTATTGCTTCACCTTAATTTCATATGTAGATGCACCCAAAGAGACTATAAAGAATGTGCCTGTAAAGTGGAAACATAAATGGGAGGACATATAAATAGAGAGAAGGAATATAAATAAAACATTCCTGTTTATATTTCTTTTAACTATAGGGAACCAGAATGTTTTCAATAATATTAAAATGCAGCAAATAAAAAAAATCATCAAAGAACTTTTAAAACAATGCATAAAGAAGCTTTGGAGCATACTGAATAAGTATTACTGAGGCAAAGAGCTTGGCAGGATTCATAAAACAGTTTATATGGACATATAGACATTTATATAGATAATGAAGTCACATTAGATAGGGTTAAAACAAAGCTGAAGGCATATAAACCTTCATACGTGACATAAACTATCTTCTAACTGGCTGAGCAAGGAAAACATTTTCTCAGTGAGCCAGACCATGATTGTTCACTAGGTTATTTCTTCTTCCTGTGATGTTTGTGGAATTGGCCACTGTCAGAGACAGATTACTGGGCAGGATGCATCGCAGGTCTGATTCAGCATGACAATCCTGGTGTAACCTCCCTGCATGAAATAATCACTGTTATTTGGATCCTACTTTAGCTCATGGTGCCACAAAGTACTTGCTTTTACTGTTACTGAATTTGACATTTCAGTAGTTTCATTGGCTCCTGCAGTTGCTAAATTTCAAATTCCCAGCTGGTTTGATGGTGCAGTTTTCCATGTTTCTGATGATTATGCTCTTCATCCTGATCCTAGTTGGCAAACGGTAGTGAGCTTGTGAGCTTTGAAGACTGGCTTAAAAACTGTGAACTCTGAGGATATTTTACCTTTTTTGTTTTAAATATTTTATTTTCTAGCCTGGAATTATTCATTGGTTTAATGTACGCACAGCTCCCTTTGGAAAGAGTCTGGCTGTGACAGAACTTTTCCTGTGTTTCTTCTTGAAAGGAGATCATTTTTGCTAGGAGGTGGAAGGGGGGGTGAAAGGGGTGGCACTCTTCTAGCAGCAAGGCTGGTTTTGAGAGAGCTTTTTCTCCTGAGAGACTCTTTGGATGGGAGCAGCTGCTGCTGGCAATCCCAGCAATAAGTGATCTTGTCCTGAGTGTTTCAGACTGAGAAGGGACCCTGTTGCTGGGAACTGCTGCCACTGGAATAGAGCCAGAGCAGAGAGAGAGAGAGACTTATAGTGTGAGCAGCTTCTGTGGCTATGGCTGGCTGACAGAGAACCCATCCTGAGTGTCTTTAATTGAGCAGGACTCCATTGCTGGGAGCTTATGCTCCTGGAGAGAGTATGGCCAATGGCATCTCCCTGGAGAGGGATTTAATTGCTGGGATTTGCAATAAAGGCTTTGTGTGGGTTGAGTGTTTGTTTACACTGTCTAATGATGATTTGTATCACACTTAAATTATGTTTGATTTAGCTTAGCTTCTGTTATTGTGTTTAATATTTTAGCTTGTATTTAATAAACAGAATGAAACCTGCACTACAGGCCACCTCCGTTGGACAGCCCCTGTCTTAAGGAACCACTTTAAGGGATCCCTAAGGTTTCCCATGCAGTTTTGTTTGACCTTTAGTTAAAGACAGTTTCAGCTAGGCTACTGATTTTTTTTTCTGGTCCCTTGGGTGGGTTGCTTAAGACAAGTTTCAGTCTGTTTCACTAGTAATTGTCTGTCAGTGGATTGTTTCCCTTCTCCTTATGTGTGCATGATGTTTGTGGATATTGTCTCGCTATCTGAGGGGATTTGTTTTTCCTTGCTCATGTTTTGTTGCTGATGTTTGGGCATGTTGCCCTTTTTTGTTTTTAAATTCTATTTTTTTTTATCTTTGCTAAGACTTTTGCCCTTTTTTGTTTTTAAATTCTATTTTTTTTTTTTTATCTTTGCTAAGACTTTCGGAGACCTTTGGGTATCTGGTGCTGACGCATCAAAATGGTATTACTACTAATTCTTACCATGCTTGTCACCCTTTTTGGGTAAAAGAATGATGTGAATCTCTTCAACAGTGTTCACTGATAGACATTTTATTTATTGTTATTAACATTATTATTTACATCAGCTTTATTTTAGTCCTTACAATTCTGCCTTCCATTGTAGCTTTTGCATTATTGCCCACGATAAATATCCAAAATTCCCTTTGGACTTTACTTTTATACGAAAAACTTCCTTTCTTCATATTTTATTATTAACACAAGTAACAACTAGCAACTCAAACTGAGATTAGGGCCTCGTTGTGCTTAGTCCTATACGTATGCATAATAATATACTTATATTATACCCTATAACTATTTTATCAAGTAAGGAGTTATTGTTATTGTTCTTCACATATGATAGGGAAATTGAGGCAGAGGGCGATAGTGGGCATTTTTACATGTGCTCCAGGAGTTGCAGGGGGAGAAGCACTTTAATTAGAGCAGCTCCAAAATCCACTCTAATTAAAGAACCTGCAGCACCTTGTGTATCAGCATCCCCATGCTTCAAAGTGGTAGTGGAGGCACTTTAACTAAAGCTCATTTGATGAACTTTAGTTAAAGCGCACCCCCTTTATAAAGTACAGAGACACTGATACACAAGACATGGAGGCTGCTAAAGCACACTAATTACCATGCTCCAGCAGACTTAATTGAATCTGCTCTGATGTGCTATAATTACAGCATGTAGGATAAGCCTCCTTGCATATCTACAAGCACCCTAAGTGTCTTGCCTACAATCACCTAGCAGGTCTGGGTTGGAGGCAAGATTTGAACACACATCCTCCAAGTGTTAGGAAAAGGGCTTAATCACAAAGCCGTGCTCATATTTTTTTTTTGTTATGGCTGAGCACCTTCATTTTAAACTTAGTTTTCATCTTGTTGCTCATGTCTGTTCTAGCCAGTTCAGTTCTTCAGTTTTCAGGAGTCAATTTTGCAAACTAAAAGCAAAGGGTGAGAACATGTAAAAGTAATATTCAGACAAAATATTTGTACATACATGTATAAATTGTAAATGGTGCATACGATATGGCAGACAATAAAATAGCGGCTACTTCACATTCTCTGTCTTATGTCAGTTGAGTTAAACTAACTGTTCATTGGACACTGAAAAAACCCCTCTTGTTATGTTTTCACGCTTGAATCTGATTCAATTTGTACATGGGTTTGTTTAGGCTTTCCAGTGGCACTTCCCCTGGGGCATGATTATTGGGAAGTAATGAGCATCCACTGTCCAGGGGAGCTGCAGTTTTGCAGTGTTTGGGAAATCAGACCATTTAAGTAAGTGCCAACTAGGTAGCTGGGTGTCTAAGTAGCTACCCATTTAGGAAAATCTTGACTGCAACCTCTGGGAATTATATTATGGCTGCAAATGTACCACATATATATATCTTTGAAAACCTTCCATGAAGTCCAAATGATAAAATGTAGAGGATGTTTCTGTATCCTCTAGAAAATCATTGATTGAACACTCCACAGGTTCTCCCCCTAAAGGAATAATAAGGCATATTTGGTCTCTGCATGTATATGTATGTCTGCATACACTTCCTCATGGATGAAGCAATTGTTCTATTAAATATGAACCAACTGTCTAAGCTTAGGGGGGTGTGCATGTACACACACACACACACACAATTTGATCTCTTTAACAAATTCTTTGGCTTCATATTCCTGAACAGGGACCAGGATATCTCCCCCACTAGAATTGCGGACAGACCCAGGGGAGGCACCGCCATGCCTAGGGTCAAGGACGACCTAGTTAGGGAACTTTTGGAGTGGCCGGATGTGTTTAAATCAGTAGGTCCAGATGCTCTTCACCCCAGGTTTCTGAGGGAATTGGCAGGGGTCATATCAGGGCCCCTGGCACGGCTCTATGAGTGCTCGTGGGGCACTGGCCAGGTACCAGAGGATTGGAAAAGGACCAGTGTGGTCCCCCTTTACAAGAAGGGGAGAAGGGAGGACCCTGGCAGTTATAGGCCAGTCAGTCTTACGTTGGTCCTTGGGAAGATCTTTGAGAAAATTATCAAGGAGCACATCTGCAAGGGCCCAGCAGGGGAGGTAATGCTCAGGGGCAACCAACATAGGTTCATTGAGGGCAGGTCCTGCCTGACTAACCTGGTTTCTTTTTATGATCAGGTCACAAAGTCCCTGGATGAGGGTGTCAGGGGTCAGGGTGGATGTTGTCTTCCGGGACTTTAAGAAGGCCTTTGACATGGTTTCTCACCACATTCTCTTAAAAAGACTAGGTGACTACAGAATTGATGCCTACACAGTCAGATGGGTGGCAAATTGGCTAGATGGTCATACCCAGAGAGTGGTGGTGGATGGGTCACTTTTGACCTGGAGGGATGTGAGCAGTGGAGTCCCCAAGGGCTCAGTCCTAGGACTTGTACTGTTCAACATCTTATCAGCGATCTGGATGTGGGTATGGAATGCATGCTGTCCAAATTCGCTGACAACACCAAGTTGTGGGGTGAGGTGGGCACGCTGGAAGGGAGGGACAGAATCCAGCTAGATCTAGACAAATTACAGAGGTGGGCAGATGAGAATAGGATAGAATTCAACACAAACAAGTGCAAGGTGCTGCATCTAGGGAGAAGGAACCAGCAACACACCTATAGGCTGGGGAATACCCTTCTTGTCAACACGGTGGCAGAAAGGGATCTTAAAGTCGTTTTTCACTCCAGGATGAACATGAGTCGCCAATGCAAGGAAGCGGTCAGTAAGGCTAACCGTACCTTGTTGTGCATCTACAGATGCATCACAAGCAGGTCCAGGGAGGTGATTCTTCCCCTCTATACGGCATTGGTCAGGCCACAGTTGGAGTACTGTGCCCAATTCTGGGTGCCACACTTCAAGAGGGATGTGGCTAGCATTGAGAGGGCCCAGAGGAGGGCCATTCACATGGTCCAGGAGCAGCGGGGCAGGCTCTATGAAGAGAGGCTAAAGGGCCTGAACCTATTCAGCCTCCACAAGAGAAGGCTGAGAGGGGATCTGATGGCCATTTACAAACTCACCAGGGGGGACCAGTGGGAATTGGGGGAGGCTCTGTTCCCCCGGGCACCACCCAGGGTTACTAGGAATAATGGCCACAAATTATTAGAGAGAAGGTTCAGGCTGGACATCAGGAGACATTAGTTTACAGTTAGGGCTGCCAGGTTCTGGAATGGGCTCCCAAGTGAGGTGGTCCTCTCTCCTACCTTGGGGGTCTTCAAGAGGAGGCAGGACAGATATTTGGCTGGCGTGATATGACCCTGGCACCTGTTACTACCCGGAGCAGGGGGTCAGACCTGATGATCTGTTTAGGTCCCTTCCAACCCTAAGCACTATGATACTATGATAAGAGTTGGTTGCAAGTAAATGTATTTCCCCCCTGGTAAATCTCATTGTAAAAACATGGTTAAGGGCATGTTTTGCTGATTCACTAGAATTGAATTATGACCTGGTTACGAACGGTGGATGTCGTATACTTAGACTTCAGGAAGGCCTTCAATATGGTATCCCACCCCATACTGGTGAACAAGTTAAGAGGCTGTGACTTGGATGACTACACAGTCCGGTGGGTGGCAAATTGGCTGGAGGGTCGCACCCAGAGAGTCATGGTGGATGGGTCGGTTTTGACCTGGAAGGGTGTGGGCAGTGGGGTCCCACAGGGCTCAGTCCTTGGACCGATACTCTTTAATGTCTTCATCAGCAACTTGGACGAGGGAATGAAATGTACTCTGTCCAAGTTTGCAGATGACACAAAGCTATGGGGAGAAGTGGACATGCCGGAGGGCAGGGAACAGCTGCAAGCAGACCTGGACAGGTTGGACAAGTGGGCAGAAAACAACAGAATGCAGTTCAACAAGGAGAAATGCAAAGTGCTGCACCTAGGGAGGAAAAACGTCCAGCACACCTGCAGCCTAGGGAATGACCTGCTGGGTGGAACGGACGTGGAAAGGGATCTTGGAGTCCTAGTGGACTCCAAGATGAACATGAGTCGGCAGTGTGATGAAGCCATCAGAAAAGCTAATGGCACTTTATCGTGCATCATCAGATGCATGGCGAATAGATCCAAGGAGGTGATACTTCCCCTCTATCGGGCGCTGGTCAGACTGCAGTTGGAGTACTGCGTGCAATTCTGGGACCGCACTTCAAGAAGGATGCGGATAACCTGGAGAGGATCCAGAGAAGGGCCACTCGTATGGTTAAGGGCTTGCAGGCCAAGCCCTATGAGGAGAGACTAGAGAAACTGGACCTTTTCAGCCTCCACAAGAGAAGGTTGAGAGGCGACCTTGTGGCTGCCTATAAGTTCATCACGGGGGCACAGAAGGGAATTGGTGAGTTTTTATTCACCAAGGCACCCCCGGGGGTTACAAGAAATAATGGCCACAAGCTAGCAGAGAGCAGATTTAGACTAGACATTAGGAAGAACTTCTTCAGAGTTCGAGTGGCCAAGGTCTGGAATGGGCTTCCAAGGGAGGTGGTGCTCTCCCCTACCCTGGGGGTCTTCAAGAGGAGGTTAGATGAGCATCTAGCTGGGGTCATCTAGACCCAGCACTCTTTCCTGCCTATGCAGGGGGTAGGACTCGATGATCTATTGAGGTCCCTTCTGACCCTAACATCTATGAATCTATGAAACTAGAACTAGTGGCCATGTCCACATGAACATGGACATTTGGTTCCCCAGGAACAACTAGCAGTGGCACACTTTGATACTTAGGGGTCAAAAAAACCCAAACCCTGCTCTGCTCCCTTGCAGAGTGGAGAATAACTGAATGTGCAGTATGTGGCATGTCTGTGGTGCCACATACTGCATAGCTGCACTCGTCTGAATGCAGCCAGTATGTGATTGCCATGTCTTTTAATATATGACCTACCATATCCAAATAGAAGGATGAAGTGAAAAAATAAGTATTTAAAAGCATGCTAAAATTTATATAAAGCACGAAAGTTACAAAGAATTTAAATGAAGATGCCTCAGTGTTAAAAATCTCTAACAAATCACTGCTAGCTTGCGGACATGCATTAAGAGACTAAGCCTGCTTTTGAGTGCACTCAAGGTTCAAGTCAAACTATTTGCATGTCTCCTGTCCCTACGCACAGCACACTGTATAAATTATTCCTGCTTTTAGCAAGCCTAGAATGCACAAGGAAGCTATATTTCTGGTAAACTGCAGTGCATTGTTTTCTCTGCTTTGTTACTTCATCAGAAGTAGCCAATATTTTATCCTACTTTGTGCACATTGTTTGTATATCATTTTAATTAAAAATAAGCATTTGAGTCAAGACTTTCCAAAATGAACAATGATTGTGGAACCCTTCTTGAGACATCTTCAAGAAGCTTATTCTTAGGAAAGGTTGAGCCCCCATTGCTCAGCATGCTTCAAGCTAAGCACCTGACTTTTCTGATCAGTTAGGCTAAGTACAGATGGTCAAAAAGCCCGAGGCTGAATTAATTCTATCTTCATAGGTTAGTCTAAGCTGAATAGATTGAACTGATAGGTAAGTGAACAGGCATTCACTTTTGATTCCAGAAATGGTGCCATGTGCCTGCAGTGGCCCAGGCCAGAAGCATGGGGGTACTAAAACATGCCTCCCTGCTCAGCTGAAGCAGACAGCTTGTGCCAAGGCTAGCCCTCCCACCTTTCAAAACAAGATTTACAGGGGAGGTGCGAAACATCTTGGGATGCTGGAGGACTGTGAGTTAACTTGAACCTAGAGGGGATCTGGGACACAAGTTCAATAAACAAATTTACCCTATATCAGTTAGGCTGATACTACATCTATCCAGGTTTATCTTTAACTACTTTCAGCCATTTTGAAAGCATTTTACATGCACTGAACTTCTGTTGTGTTATAGTTTTGAACCAGTTTCCGATCACTTATACTGTTTTTTTTTGTAATTTCTGCCCGTAACCTTAAAAAAATCTACTTCTGTATTATGATTTTTTAAAATTAATTGCTTAAAGTGCCCTTGTAGGCTTCATATAAGTGTGGAGGGAAATAACATTAATAAATGCTGATGGTTTGGGTTCCTAAAAAAGCTTCTTCTCTGTGTTGCATAGTTGTACTAGAGGGGAGCCACCCTGCTCATAAAATAGCCAGGGGCCATTGAATTCTGTTAGGATTTAGGTCCAGTATTCTCTTGGGCATTAAAATAGGGGTATGGTTAATGCCCACTCTCTTGTTTCAATTGAATGTGGTCTGCTGGTTGGAAACATCAAGCTTCCAGCCTTCCTGCACCAGTGTTGGTATTGGTAACAGGAAATAGGAGGGAAGTGCTGCTTCTTTGGTAAGGGACACTACATAGGGACCTCTCCACACATTCTCCTGAGCCATTTAGCTCCCCTCAAGCCTCCCCTCCATCAGCACAATGGTCTTACTCATGCCATATGAAGCACATTCCACAATATGTATATAACAAAAAAAGAAAAAGGACAGGATTTTGCTCAGTTTTCCTTCAAAGATGACTAAATGATTGGGTTTTTTTCTCTCTCTTTCTTTCTCTCTCTCTCTTTAAGTCGTCTCTGAGGCTAAGACCTCATAAGAGGCACCCCAGAAAGAGTTGTTGCACCAAGGTTATAAATCACTGAAAATTGGGATAAATCATGAAAATGTGGACCAACCCTAACTATTTTGTCATGGCCAGTGACATGACAATAAGTTTAAAAATAACATAAGAAGCCATCAGAAATTACCTCCTTTTCCCCCCCTGTAACACATGTTAAATTAGCCAATAAGCCTTGAAGCCATGCATACCTGATGATTAATTTATGTTATTTCGTGTATAAAAAAAAAAAAGGTTCTATCATGCTAGATTTACAGCACTGCAGAGTTTCACAATGTTGCAATGCTGTCTTCAATTCAGCCGCTTCATATTGAAATTTCACACACAATAATTGGCTGACCTTCACAGCTATGGCAGAAACTAATTAAAGCTGTAAGGCTTTGCTAGCTATGCTTTTGTGTGAAATGTGAAGTTTGGTGATAATGAAATATGGGGTGCAGATGTTATTGTCTCAGATAGACTATGCCCTTGGTTCACACTAATGAAGAACAGCAATTATTAAACAAAAAGTATTTTTAACCATTAATTATTTGTGTTTCCATGGAGTAAAATCACAGCAGCATCTCCTTCTTCATGTCTTCAAAAAGTCCTTTAAAGTCACCTTATAAGCTGATGGCAGAGCCCCCAGAATGTTACATGACACAACTTTATTTGTAAGGACAGATCTTAGAATGAGCTTTCAATGTTTTGCACAGGTTACCATGCCAGAGATGGGAAAGAAATTTTAGACAGGAAGATATTTTTGGAGTTTTCCCTTCACTAGGCAGAAAAAATATATTAATAGAAATCTATCCCTTTACTGTTGCATTGGGACAATAGGCAGAAAGGATATGAAGCTTAGAAAAAAGGCAGATATTGTCCTGAAGCTGTTGATTTTCAACCTGTGAATTTAGCCTCTCTGTTCTGTTTTATGGTGTTAACAATGTAGACTAGGGGTGTCAAACTCCTTCCACAGAAAGGACAAAACTCTTTTTTAAATTACAAGTAGTGTGCCATGATAAACATTTAGGACTGTCTGCTCTTCTCACTCCAGAGCAAAATACCCATTTCACAGAGATGAAGAGCAGAATATGGCTTTTATGTATTAACTCTTTCCCCTTATTATTATTAAGACTTGATTATTATCAAGACTTTAGCATGACATTCACTGGGATGCTCCTTTTAAGACCATTGCTATTTCTGCCCTTTGTTTCTCAACCTTGCCCACTCTCTTCCCCTTTCCTTTCCTTGCCTTGCCATCAACTTATTTCCATTCCCCATGGGCCTTGTGCCGGCTCTTTCCCTTATTTATCCAGTCTTTCCTTAATATCATCTGCAATGAAATATTTAACGCTAACATACAGTGTCAGCATTGTATTTTGGAGTTAACACTCATGTGAGATTAATTAGATAAACAACTTCACACTTCTCACAGCCACTGTACCAGGCAGTTTGAAGACTTAGGAGGATAATGCTACACTATTTTATACTTGCTTCACATTTTCAAGATTTCTTTTGCAAATGGGATGGTTAGAAACCTCCCCTTAAAAAAAAAAAAAAGAGAGAGAGAGAATCTAGTTTTTGAATTTATGACATGAGCAACAGAAGTAAAAGGCTGCATGTTTTCTCTGAGGACCTGTTCTCCACTCAGTGGAGGTCCATAACTTGTCTAATTGTTAACAAGAGTAGTAATGTGGCTAGTAAAATGTCTGTCAAAGATATGGTGGCCAGTGTTCTTACAGAATCCTGAGTAAGCATGTAATTCAGGTGTATATGCCATAGCACACCAGATGGTCATTTACCTAGTGGGCATATTAAGATGTAGCATGTTTAATGTGATATACATATGCTAATTTAAAGGCATAAAGAACAGTGAAAATCTAAGACTTTCATAGATTCTAGGGTCAGAAGGGACCTCATTGGACCATCTAGTCAGACCTCCTGCCCCTGGCAGGCAAGAAAAAGGGTCACCAAGCCTGGGGTCATGTGATCCCAGCCAGGTGCCAGTCCAGTCTCCTCTTGAAGACCCCCAAGGATGGGGCAAACACCACCTCCCTTGGAAGCCTATTCCAGATCCTGGCAACCCTGACCGTGAAGAACTTTTTTCTAATGTCCAGTCTAAACCTTCTCTCCAGTAGCTTATGGCCATTGTTCCTTTTTCTTCCAGGGGGTGCCTTGGTAAACAGATCATCTCCTACTTCATGTTGCTCTCCCCTTACGAATTCGTACGCTGCCACGAGGTTCAGTCTCAGCCTTCTCTTGAAGAGGCTGAAGAGGTTAAGATTCCTTGGCCTTTCCTCGTAGGGCCTTCCCTGCATGCCTCTAATCAGATGAGTGGCTCTTCTTTGGACCTTCTCCAAGTTGTCCGCATCCCACTTGAATTGCGGCGTCCAGAACTGGACAAAGTACTCCAGCTGTGGCCCGACCAGTGCCGCATAAAGAGGGAAAATCACCTCCCTGGACCTATTTGTGAAGCACCTACGGATGCACGACAAGGTGCGATTGGTTCTGCTGACTACTTCATCACATTGATGACTCATGTTCATCCTGGAGTCAGTAGTGACTCCAAGATCTCTTTCTACCTCAGTGGTGCTGAGACGGTTGCAAGCCCCAACCTATAGGTATGATGGCAGTTTCTCCCTAGGTGCAGCACCTTGCACCTGTCCTTATTGAATTGCATCCTGTTGCTCTCTGCGCACTTCCCCAACCTGTATAGGTCAGCCTGGATCTGGTTCCTCCTTTCCAGGGTGTTAGCTTCACCCCATGTTTTTGAGTCATCTGAGAATTTGAACAGGGTGCTTCCCACCCCCCCATCCAGATCACTGATGAAGATGTTGAACATCATCGGCCCCAGAACTGAGCCCTGAAGGACTCCACTGCACACATTTTTCCAGGTTGACACCAACCCATCCACCACCACTCTCTGAGTGTGACCCTTGAGCCGGTTTGCTACCCAGTCTACCATGTAGTCATCCAAGGCAAATTTCAGTTTATTTATAAGGATGGAATGGGATACCGTGTCAAAGGCCTTCTTGAAGTCCAGATAGATAACATCCACCTCAACTCCTGCATCTAAACATTTGGTGGCCTTGTTGTAAAAAGAAA
Organism: Alligator mississippiensis; assembly: GCF_030867095.1. NCBI lineage: Eukaryota > Metazoa > Chordata > Crocodylia > Alligatoridae > Alligator > Alligator mississippiensis. Next base: position 216,427,488 of record NC_081824.1, on the reverse strand, counting down.
CTAGGATAGTCAGGCAGGACCTGCCTGCTATAAACTTATGTTGGTTACCCCTCCACATCACATTAGCCAGTGGCTCCCACAGATGTGTTCCTTGATAATTTTTCTGGAATTTTCCCAGAGGTAAGGCTGACTGGTCTATAGTTCCCCGGATCTTCCTTCCTCCCCTTCTTAAAGATTGGGGCTACATTAGCCCTCTTCCAATCCTCTGGGACCTGACCCGAGCACTGTGAGTGCTCATATATCCTTGCCAGTGGTTCAGTGGACACAGGAGGAGGGCTGGATGTCGTATACTTAGACTTCAGGAAGGCCTTCGATATGGTATCCCACCCCATACTGGTGAACAAGTTAAGCGGCTGTGACTTGGATGACTACACAGTCCGGTGGGTGGTGAATTGGCTAGAGGGTCTCACCCAGAGAGTCATGGTGGATGGGTTGGCTTCTACCTGGAAGGGTGTGGGCAGTGGGGTCCCGCAGGGCTCAGTCCTTGGACCGATACTCTTAAATTTCTTCATCAGCAACTTGGACGAGGGAGTGAAATGTACTCTGTCCAAGTTTGCAGATGACACAAAGCTATGGGGAGAAGTGGACACGCCGGAGGGCAGGGAACAGCTGCAAGCAGACCTGGACAGGTTGGACAAGTGGGCAGAAAACAACAGAATGCAGTTCAACAAGGAGAAATGCAAAGTGCTGCACCTAGGGAGGAAAAACGTCCAGCACACCTACAGCCTAGGGAATGACCTGCTGGGTGGAACGGACGTGGAAAGGGATCTTGGAGTCCTAGTGGACTCCAAGATGAACATGAGTCGGCAGTGTGATGAAGCCATCAGAAAAGCCAATGGCACTTTATCGTGCATCATCAGATGCATGACGAACAGATCCAAGGAGGTGATACTTCCCCTCTATCGGGCGCTGGTCAGACCGTAGTTGGAGTACCGCGTGCAATTCTGGGACCGCACTTCAAGAGGGATGCGGATAACCTGGAGAGGATCCAGAGAAGGGCCACTCGTATGGTTAAGGGCCTGTAGGCCAAGCCCTATGAGGAGAGACTAGAGAAACTGGACCTTTTCAGCCTCCGCAAGAGAAGGTTGAGAGGCGACCTTGTTGTTGCCTATAAGTTCATCACGGGGGCACAGAAGGGAATTGGTGAGTATTTATTCACCAAGGCGCCCCCGGGGGTTACAAGAAATAATGGCCACAAGCTAGCAGAGAGCAGATTTAGACTAGACATTAGGAAGAACTTCTTCAGAGTTCGAGTGGCCAAGGTCTGGAACGGGCTCCCAAGGGAGGTGGTGCTCTCCCCTACCCTGGGGATCTTGAAGAGGAGGTTAGATAACCATCTAGCTGGGGTCATCTAGACCCAGCGCTCTTTCCTGCCTATGCAGGGGGTCGGACTCGATGATCTATTGAGGTCCCTTCCGACCCTAACATCTATGAATCTATGACAATCGCTAATTCCTTCAATATCCGTGGGTGGAGTCCCTCCAGTCCTGGTGATTTGAACATGTCCAATCCCTCCAAGTGTCTTTTTACCGTGTCAACACTGACTGTTGGTGTCCTTGTTGGTGTCCGTGATGCATAATGGGGGTTTATCTAGGTTGCTATTGAAGAAGATGGGGGCAAAAAACTCATTGAAGAGCTCTGCCTTGTCCCTGCTGTTCGTCACTAAGCCCCCTTGCCCATCCTGTAGGGGTCCTATGCTACCCTGCACCCTCTTTTTGCTCCCAGCATATCTAAAGAAGGACTTTTTATTGTCCTTAATCCCTGCCGCTAGCCTGAGTTCTAGAGCTGCCTTGGCCTTCCTGACTGACACCCTGCAGGTGCAGGCCAAAGAAGTGTACTCCTCCTTCCTAGCTACCCCCTGCCTCCACTTCCTGTATGCTTCTTCTTTTGCCCTTAAGGTATCCTGGATGGCCCTGGTTAGCCAAAGGGGTTTCCTGGTCCCTTTGCCCCCTTTCTTCTGCCAGGGGATTGTCTCACTCTGAGCCCAAAGGATGGTTTCCTTGAGGATTGACCACCCATCCTGGACCCCCAGAGCATCTAGTCTCTTGGTTCCTAGTACCCTGCTAACCAGTCCCCTGAGCCTGTTAAAGTCAGCCTTTTTAAATCAGCCTTTTTAAAGTTTAGCATCTGTGTCCTGCTGGGTATAACACCCACCCTTCTCTGGATAGTGAATTTTATCATTTGGTGATCATTGCCCCCTAAGTTGCCTTGAATCTGCAGGTCCCCCACCTTGTGGCCAACACCAAGGTGACTTGTCATAGGAAGGTGTCACAGGGTGCTATTGGTACTAGCACTTCGTTCTCAGACCCTACATTTTTCTCTGCGACTGTGTGTCTCATCTGCCATGTCTTGATGATTGTGTAGGCTGGAGAAAAGCTATAAACAACTGATCAGGTGTATTGCCTGCAGTGCTGACCCTGCCCAGGGCTCCTCCACCCCTACACCCTGGTCTGTCTCTCACCGGTTGATCTTAACTATATTGGCCATCAAATAGAGAGTTACAGTCCTCTGTTCTCTCTCTCTTTTGTATATCCAGTATGTTGCAATCAGGATTGGGACATGCCTAGTGCCATTTCATTTGCTCCCCACCCAAAATCATAAAAACTGAAAAATAAGTGTAATGACTCGGGGTGGGTGAGTTGATCCTCTTAGTCACTTCCTTTTTTGGGAGCCCTCTAAACTCAGTGGACCCTCATTGCATCACCCACAGGGTCTTCTGCCCTTATATCTACAAATTAAATTAGAATAACCAAAAAATCACAGGCGTAACTCCACCAGTCCTCAGTCAGTTCCTGAGGGCCTCCCCTGCTTTTGTAGATGCTCTGGCCATAGAGGGACACTGGCCTTGGGTTTTTAACCACTCCTAGGACATTCAAGTCCATTTTGGCCCCTATGGATGCTCTCACTGGGTGAGAGTGCTCTTGGCTAATGGTAGCCACAGCTTCGGTCCATGTGCAGCATCAATCAGAACTCAAGCCGCTTCCTTGCTCATGCCCAGCTTCAAGCTGGGAACTCTGATTTCCTTAACGGTCTCCACCTGCATCTCTTCCTCCTGTAGTTTTGTTCCTCCTGGAGTCTTGTTCCTTTCTCACAGGTTGCTTGCATCTGGAGTTTCTCTCCTTCTATCTCTTCCAGGTCACAAGATTTTTCAGCCTTCCATGTCTCTGGCAAAGACAGCAAGACTTCCTCCTCTTGCTACTGTTCTTCCGGGATGCTCCCTCTGGTTGCTTGCCTGCGCCTCTGTGCCAACACCGGATAAGTTCTCCTTGGCTCCTTCCCCCTTCCAGGGGATATGCTTGTCCTTGCTTTAGTCAGTTCAGAGCTTTTTGGCCCGGGATGCCAAAGTCCTTTTAAACTGCTTCCCCCCTTCTGCTTGCTGAACCCACCTGTCTTAAAGGGGCCATACCTATGGTCAGGGAATCTTGCCATGGCACTTCTGGCTCAGGCTTGTCAGGGAGGCTGAGCGTAGCAGGGTCAAGCCCCGACTCCCTGCTACGTACCTTCCCTCCCACTTTGGTGCTTCCTGTCATCATTCCTGTCCTACTGTTCATATCATAAGTTGGGTTTCTCTTCTCTTCATCTATCAGTTTCTCTGCAGGCAGGTCCGCTTCCTCCGGTCTATATGATAGAAAATGTGCGGATATGTTCAGTTTTTCTGCTCAGTGTTCAATTGAAAAAGAAAATGGCTGCAAGGCCAGGGCCCATGTCATTGGCCTGGAGTTTTTGGTTTTTGTTGACTGTAGCCATTTTAAGGGGGCATGATCGATCACCAAGATGAACGTTTGGTCTAGTAGGTAATACCTAAATAATTCTACACTCCACTTGATTGCTAAGCATTCTTTTTCAGTTGTAGAGTATCGAGGTTCTGGCCCCATTAATTGTCAGCTCCCATAGGCTATGGGCTTCTCTACTCTTTGTGCTAACACTGCCTTCAGGGCTTGACTTGAAGCATCCGCCTGCAATATAAAAACCTTGGAAAAGTCAGGTGCAAGGAGAATGGGATTGCTTCCTTGAGTTGGTCAAAGGCCTCCAAGGCCCCTGGGGACCAGTGTACAGTCTCCTGTCTGCCCCCTTTTGTCAGATCAGTCAGTGGGGTGGCCATTTCAGAAAACTGTCAGACGAATCTCCAATAATAATCAGCCAATCCTAAAAAGGCTCATAATTGCTTCTTGGTTTGGGGGTTGCATGTTCGAATCACTTCTGCTTTCTTGGCCACGGGTTTTACTTTCCCTTGCCTCACTTGAACCCTAGATCCTTGGTTTCCTTCTTTGCAAAAGCATATTTTCCAGGGTTAGTGGTGAGACCTGCCCCCTTCAGTTTCCTGAGCCCTGCCTCAAGATGTCTCATATGTTGCTCCCAATCATCCAAGAAAATAATAATATCATCTATATAGGCAGAAGTGTATGTTTGATGAGGAGCTAACAGGAGATCCATCAAGTGTTGAAATGAAACAGCTGCCCCATGTAGCCCAAAGGGCATCCGTGTGAACTGATAATCCCCAGGGGGTGCCAAATGCTGTTTTTACCCTATCTGTCTTTGCTATTGGAATCTGCCAATACCCCTCTGTGATATTCAATGTAGGTATAAATTTGGCATTTCTGATCTTTTCTAACAGTTCATCAACATTTGGATAGGGAAAGCATTGAAGACCAAAACAACATTCACCTTTCTAAAATGGATGTGTAGTCTAATAGAGCCATCCAGCTTCAGAACCACTACTATAGAGCTGCACCACAGGTTTTGGGTTTTCTCAATAATTCCCTGTGCCAGCATTGGTCCAGCTCTTTTTTTATGGGATCATACAAGTGTTTGGGGAGCCTCCTTCACTGAGCTCTGACAACACACCTCGGGGCATAATGATCTTAGTCCCACCCCTTGGGCTATGCCCAGCTCTTCTGTCAACACATCCTGGAAGTGCTCTAGTAACTCCTGTAGCTGCTTCCTTTGGCTGTCGGATAACTGCTCTCCCACCATCAGCTTCTTATCCCCCATTATGCTTCCCCTGCTTGGACCTAAATCTGAGTCCCTGGGAGCTGGGTCTACTAAATAAGCCTTTGGGCTCCACCCACAGCCTCAGTAAATTGACGTGATAAACCTGTAAGGGTTTCCTCTGCCCTGCCTGCTCCACCTCAGAATGAACAGACCCAACTCTGAGCAATTTTGTAAAGTCTCTGCCACTTTGACCGTAATTTACCTGTCCCCTCTAGCAACAGCACCAACACTTTATCTCCCTCTCGGAATCCCCAGGTCTTAGCCTGCTGGTCATGGAGGCCTTTCTGGCATTCCTGGCTTTGCTCAAGTTTCTCCGTTGCTGCTTTCCTTACTCTTACCATTCGTTCCCTCAGTTCTTCTACATACTGAGGCCCCTTCCCATTGATGGGTTCTATTTCTTGTCAACCTTCACAAACAATATCCACAAGATGCTGAGGCTTGTGGCTGTAGACCAATTCAAAGGGGGTGCAGCCTGTGGAGACTTGGAAGAAGAGTTCTGTCTCTTCTAGGTCACAGGAGGCTCTTCTTCAGCCTTCCACATCCCCAACAAAGACAAAAAGACCTTCTCCTCTCACTGCTGTTCTTCTGGGATGCTCCCCTCTGGCTGTTTGTCTACACCTCTGAGCCAGCAGCAGGTAAGTTCTGCCTGGCTCTTTCTCCTTTCCAGGGGATATACTTGTCCTTGCTCTAGGCAGTCCAGGGCTTTTTGGTCCAGGATTTCAAGGTCCTTTTAAGTTCCATTTTCCCCAATTCTGTTTGCCAAACTCATCAGTCTTAAAGGGGCCATAGCTGCAGTCGGGGAATCTTGCCGTGGCACTTCCGGCTCAGGCTCATTCGGGAGGACAAGCATAACAGGGTTGATTCCCAAATCCCTGCTACAGGAGGGCTGCCAGCAAGACAGTGAAAAGCTGGAATGTTCCAAAGCATCTAATGAAAGGTGTGTCTAACTCGTATTGGATTTTGGAGGGAATTGGGTACGTTCTGTGAGAACCTGAGCCTATATGGTTAGGCAAACAAGACTTGTGAGTTGCTAAAAGGGAGCTAAGTATGTTTGAGGAAGTGTAGTTGAGTGGTTAGAGTCCTCAAATATGAGCCATTTGATTTCTGATTCAATTGCTGACTTGCATGTGACCACTTTACTTCCCTGCCCCTCATTTTTCAATTTGTGAACAGAACCTGAGACTTAATTTGTAAATGCTTGTAAAGTATTCTGAGCTCTTTCACTGGAAGGGCTTAAAGAAAGGGAATGGAATATTGAGAGCAGAATATAGACTTTTCAAGCAATGTCACACTATGAAATAATTCTTAAGCTAAGGAGTACAGAGGACATTAATAACATGTTTGAAGGGGACAAATGACTCAGAATCTTGCCTTTTTTCCCTATGTTCCATCTATATCAGGGACAGGAAATTATTTTTGCTGGAGGGCCACTTCCCGAGTTTTGGCAAGCTATCGAGGGCCACATGGATATCCCGGCCCTTGACAGTTGCCCTACCCCCTTGTTGCCACCTTGGGACTGGAAGCCCCACCCCTGACCTTTGCCACTGGAAGTCCCTCCCATTGCCCTCCATCCCCCCAGTACTCCTTTTGCAGTGGTGGGGGGGGTGGGAGGGGTGCTATCTTAGAACCAGAATAAAAAGAAATCGTACACTAAAAGTCAAATACCTACTATAACATATTTAAATTTTATTATAAAAAACATTTTTTCATGATTTGTGTTTGTGTAGTGTGTATATAGCAGTGATTGCATAATAACTAAAAATAGATGCTTAGTTTTGTATATGGTGTGGTATGTGTATGGTGGGTGTTTGGTGGGTGAGGGTGTGGGTTGTGGGTGTGTATATGGGGTGTGTGGGTATAGTTGGTGTGTATGGGTGTGTGAGTAGTAGGATATGGGTGTGTGGGGGGGGGGATCGTGTTTATGTGGAGGCAGGGTGTGGGTTTGAGGGAGGGTAGGGAGTGTGGAGACCCCCACACTCCCTCCCCCTCCCCCCCCCATGGCACAGCAGCAGGCGGGACACGCAGGGCACAGGCACCGGGTGGGGTGCAGCTCCAGCCAGTACTGCTTTCTGTATCACTGGTGCTCCCTGCCAGTCACGTGGAGCCCCTTCAGTAGCACAACAGGGAGGGAAGATGAACGTGCTGGAGCCAGCTGCCTTCCCTGCCCAGGGTGGGGAGCTGCAGCCCACTGGACTTCTCTCTGGTGCTGTGCAGCCCTGGCAGAGAAGGCAGCTGGCTCCAGAACATGGGGCTTCCCTCCAGGCTGTGCGATTGCAGGGGCTGCACGTGAGTGGCAGTGAGCACTGGCAATACAGGCAGCCGTGTGGAGGCTGTGCCCCTCACTGTGATGTGCAGCACTGGCTGGAGCTGCACCTCGCTGAGTGCCTTCACCCCAAGTGCCCTGCCTACTGCTGCACCATGGGGGGAGTCCCTACACCCCCCCTACACTCCTTCACACCCACATCCTGACACCCCAGCTCCACACTGCTGCTGCCCCCTGAGCAGGCTCCGCACTGCTGCCAGTCCCAGTCCCATGCTCCACACTTCTGCCCAGCTACTTCCCTACCTGCTGCCAAGAGCCAGCAGGAGATGCGGAAGTGGAGCAGGCCCCCAGGGGCTGCAGCAGCAGCAGCAGCCCCACCCAGAAGCTGCATGCTGGCTGGGCAGGGCTCTTCTGCCCACAAGTATGGGAGCAAGGCAGTAGTGTATGTTTGGGGGCGCGGGTGTACTCATAGGTGCCTTGCTTCCACCTTCGTGGGTGGAAGGGCTGGGCAGGGCATAATTTGCCTTTGTAGCCTGAATATTCAGTGGGAACTCCCTAAAACAATACCCTTGCTAATATTTAAAACTGCTTAGCTCTCTTTATTTGATATGTTAGTATGAACAACTTCAAGAGAGTTGTTTCTAGAATGAGGATTTGAGAAGGCTTTAGCGTATTAAGTATATGTGAAAATTTTGGGGTTTATGTTATTTATAAGGGAATAAAGAAGACTGGGTAGAAGACTGAGCAAGGGAGATTCCTTGCCCTCCGTCAATGCTGACCTTGTGAAGAAACACCTTGAGAGGCTAGACATCTTCAAGTCAGCTGGCCCTAACAATCTGCACCCCCTGGTATTCAAGGAGCTGGCTAGCATCATAGCCCAGCCCCTGGCATGGATCTTCGAGAACTCCTGGCGCTCTGGTGAAGTGCCCAAAGACTGGAAGAAGGCCAATGTGGTGCCTATCTTCAAGAAAGGGAGGAAAGTGGATCTGGTAAACTACAGGCCCATCAGCTTGACCTCTGTCCCAGGGAGGTCTTAGAAAAGATTATAAAAGAAGCCATTCTTAATGAACTGGCCAATGGCAACATCCCGAGGGATACCCAGCATGGGTTTGTTGCGGGTAGGTCTTGCTTGACCAATCTTATTTCCTTTTATGACAAGGTGACCTATCACCTGGACAAGGGAGAGGAGATTGATGTCATATATCTTGACTTTAAAAAAGCCTTCGATCTGGTACCCCATGATCACCTCTTGGCAAAACTGGCCAACTGTGGCCTCTAGTCCACCATGATCTGCTGACTGGGGAATTGGCTCCCTGGTTGGACCCAGAGGGTGGTGTTTGACGGAAGTCAATCATCATGGTGCCTTGTGACCAGTGGGGTCCCTCAAGGCTCTGTCCTTGGTCCTGTATTGTTCAACATCTTCATTAATGATGTGGACATTGGAGTCAGAAGTGGACTGGCCAAGTTTGCCGATGATACCAAACTTTGGGGTAAAGGATCCACAGCTGAGGACAGGTGGGTGATCCAGGCTGACCTCGACATGCTCAGGAAATGGGCAGATGAGAACCTGATGGTGTTTAACACTGAAAAATGCAAGGTTCTCCACCTTGGGAGGAAAAACCTGCAGCATCCTTATAGGCTTGGCAGTGCTAAGCCAGCTAGCGCTATGGAGGAAAGGGACTTGGGGGTCATGATTGACCAGAAGATGAACATGAGCCTTCAGTGTGATGCTGTGGCTAGTAAAGCGAACAAAACACTGGCTTGCATCCATAGATGCTTCTCAAGCAAATCCCAGGACCTCATTCTCCCATTGTACTCGGCCTTGGTGAGGCTGCAGTTGGAGTACTGTGTCCAGTTTTGGGCTCCACAATTCAAAAAGGATGTGGAGAAGCTTGAGAGAGTCCAGAGAAGATCTACGCACATGATCAGAGGTCAGGAAAACAGACCTTACAACGACAGGCTGAGAGCCATGGGACTCTTCAGCCTGAAAAATGCAGGTTCAGGGGTGATCTGATGGCTGCCTATAAGTTTATAAGGGGTGTCCACCAGGATCTGGGGGAACGTTTGTTCACCAGGGTGCCCCAAGGGACAACAAGGTCAAATGGTTATAAACTCCTGCAAGACCGTTTCAGGCTGGACATAAGGAAGAATTTCTTTACTGTCCAAGCCCCCAAGGTCTGAAATAGCCTGCCATTGGAGATGGTTCAAGCACCTACTTTGAACGCCTTCAAGAGAAAATTAGATGCTAATCTTGCTTGGATCCTATGACCCCAGCTGACTTCCTGCCCCTGGGGCAGGGGCTGGACTTGATGATCTTCCGAGGTCCCTTCCAGCCTTAATGTCTATGAAATCTATGAAACACTATTAAGAAAGTACTATGCTTCATGTTTCCTCTTTGGATTCCAAGTCAGCTAATTAGTTGTTAAGGATTCTGGGCAGTATAGTACAATGGGCATTTCTTTGTACTAAGAGTTAGTAAAATTATAATTAATACCAGAGAGGATTTATAAACACAATGGTCCTCCTTCAGAGCTCATTGATATCAACTTGTCTGTTTCTTTTGAGATCAGTAGACTTTGGATTGAGCCCTTCATGGACCTATGACAGTACTTGAACTTCATATCTATCTATCGCGCATATGTGTATGTGTGCATGTGTCATCAGATATTGGACACAGCTAAAGTATAAATTTAGGGGTACAGCAGAATCCTGTAGTATCTAAACTGTAGTATTCATACTTAGTAGATTTTTGCAGTCATCTCTCTTCCTGACTCCTTAGTGTCTTAGGTGGCCTCAATCACAATAGTTCATACTTTAAAGGTGTAGTATAAACAGAAGTGCAAAACCACAAAATTTACATATATTTTGTATACACTTTGGGAGGAGTTATGCAAAGAAAAAAATGTTTGGTTTTATCTTCTTTTTACAGCTTCTAAATATTGTTCTAAGAAATTTCAGCCAATACTTTTGGAAGAAAAAAGCAAGAATGGGTTTCATTTGCTGATTTATTTGTGAAGCTCACTGTGTGACCTATAATATAGCACATAATATGCACTTTGCTTTTGAAAATCAGAATGAAGAAGAAAATATTTTTTCCAGAGTTATGGCTGCATAGATAAGATACAAAGCCTAATATTCAACTGCCTCACCTTCCCTTTCCTACTTAACTAAAGCTGAAACACTGCTGTTGCTGAAGACTAGTCTCCGTGGGTGGGTCTGTTATTTTGAAAAGAGCTAAAGCATCTCCAAGGCTGTTAAATAGGAGGAGAGAGACCAGAAGCAGCTACCAGACACTAACATTGCCCTAAGGAAGGTTAGCATGATTAGTGGAACATTAAGATAATCAAAAAAGAGAGATGATCAATTAACACCTCTGCAGTAAAGAACAATGTGCCATTAAGTCAACAACTGACTCCCTGAGCCGCCTGAATAGTAATGCACCAGTTGCTGTACTATGGAGCAAAAATCAAAGAAGGGTGCTTCTATTCCAGTCCGAAAAACAGCTTCCTTGCTTAATACTTGCACTCCAATCTTGTGCGGGGTGGGGGGTCAGCTTTTGGGAAAGAAAGTATGTGTTCTGTGCAAGAAAATATGGTATGTGACCAAATCTGACAAAAATAGAAGAAGCAGCACTAACACTGTTATTTCCAGTTTGGCCGACATGATACTTTGTTATATTTTAAAGCATAAGATGATTTTGTTTTTCTGTGCGCGTGTGTGAACATACACATTATGCATATGCATTACCTTTGTCTCTCTTTCAGTTTGTCACACAAACACAAAAATGACACAAACTGCTGTTGTCCGTGACAACAGATTTTAATTAATTTAAGGCCATTATTTTTGTTCTATGTTAGATAGTTCATGTATGTAGCAGTGCCCAATCATGTGTTTGAAACCTGGTGATTACATTTATTGGGTCAACTATTTCAAGAACTCAGTCTCTAAAATTCACAGCCCCTCTTTCTTAAAGTGTTTTGACAGTTCTAGAGTTAAGTAATAGTATCTTCAGAAAGCTCTATTGTGAAGCTGAATTTTAGTAATTGACACAATAACATAACAACATTAAATCATCCACATTTTTTATAGTGGATAAGCCAGTCTGCTTGTAAATATGTTAAAGGATAGCATGTAGGTGGCAGAAGAATTATGCTACAATTTTAACAGCTAATAAATCTTTATTTAAGCAAGGGACCTCTAAAATTTAATTAGGCATATAAAAGCAGAGATCATTCTGAGGGTAAAAAATATGCCAATTCTCACAAGAAAAGACATCTGGTTCATGGAAAAATTTTAAGTTAAAATTTACTCTTTTGTTACTTTGTCAATAGAAAAGCTTTCCTTGAGGGACTGAAAATGTCTAACCTTTAAAAAAAAGAAAAGTTTTTTTTTGTGGCAAGTACGTGGGTATAAAATAGCACTATACTGTTTGTGAGCCCTAGTCTTAATTGTCTGGTTAACAGTCATTGTCACAGCCTCCTTCTCCTGAAGAATGAAACTTTCGGAGGTATTGGTTGAAAACCAAGTATGGATGGTTGTTGTTAGCAGGAGAGGTCTTTGTCTTGTACTATATAGAGTGTTACTGAGACTTAGGATAATAATAAAGATAATTTTAGCTGCATAATTTTTAGCTCCCATAAAGGGAGCATTGATTATTAAACCCCTTTTGAACAATGTGTCTGACTTCAAAATTCAGATAAGGTCATTTGAAAGATGGAAAAACTTTATTAGCTTATATTTCTGGTAACACGCTTTCCCAGGCCCACCGCAGACATTTGAGGAGCCCAAGAGAGCATGGGATTACCGTTATTCACTCAAGGAATAAGTTATTCCTATTGTGTATGCAGTTTCAGCATTCTTTTAGAAAGTCAGAGAGTCTCCTCCTAGGTCACTATTGCCAGGATCCCTGAAAAAAGTTCTGAAGATATTATTTAATTGTAATCATTGGTTTCATGTTTAGAAATTAATCATTGTCATTGTTCAGATTTTCACTGTGCATGTGGAAGGTGCAACAGACAGGCAGGAGGGCTATGCAAAGCTTTGGTCCCTGATCCAATTCGGAGGAGATTTGTCCCAATTCGGTGGCCAAATCTCTGAATCTGAATCAAATCAGAGGACCCTTTAATCTGTCCGAATTGAATCGGAATCCTCCAATTTGGCGATTCAGACATAGACACAGCTTTAAGTGTTTTTTCTACATACCTCAAGGTACCAGGCGACTCGTGAATGCAGTGATGCTGGGGTGCATGGAGTGTCCCACAGGAGCACAGGAACCTCCCCAGTGTGCTCGGCTGCAGACCCCAAGTGGATCAGAAGCACTTCCAGTCCAATGCCGGGTCTGCCGAAGAGCATGCAGGGGAGCCCCCTGCATCCCTCCAGCTTGGCAACTGGTGCCTCCTGGGTCTGGGGGAGCACCCAGGGTCACCCTGTGGCTGATTGCTGAGCCAGGGGGAGCATGGGGGAGCCCCCTGTGTGCTCCCTGGCAGACTCGGAAGTGAACTGGAAGGACTTCTGATTCACTTCCAGGTTCGCCGCCGAGCACACCACCCCCTCCACCCCTGCTCCTGTGGGACGCTACATCCGCCCCAGCATTGTAGCGTTCACGAGCCACGCCTGGTACCTTGAGGTACATAGACACAGCTTTAAATGTATTTTCTATGTCCAAATTGCTGATTCTCTGAACCAGCATCAAATCTTCAGCTTCGATTCAGCAGAATTGAATTGAGAACAGTGATCTGAATCAATTAGTCAAATCCCTGTCCCTGATTTGGGCCAAATATGAATTGAATACAGCTAATTTCACACACCCTTAGCAAGTACTATTAGGCAGTGAGAAATCTTGGACAAAGCTGTGTGCCTCCTGCCTCCCTTGTTGCTCTTTATCTGCATTGCATTTAGATTGTAAGCTCTTCAGGGTTACTGTCTCTCTCTCACTAGGGGCATGGGCAGGGCCCAGCACAATGGGGCCCTCATCTAAACCAGGGCCGCTCAGTGCCATCATAATATAATTACTAAAGAACAAGTTGTTTTGTCCAGTTGGAGCAACTGGAATATACTATTTGATCATTTTTACTCTTCCCACTACGTGCACCTCAAAGCTCATTTAATAATTATAATAAAAAATTTCTATGTGAGAGGATTTGTTTATTTGCTTTTGTTTAACTTGTTTGTTTTTGCAGAGTGATAGAACCCTTGCAGAGACTCTAGGCCATTAAAAAATCCACTTTCTCGGTAGTAGATGTGTGTGCTCATGCCTTTTTGGGTTGTTTTTTTAAGAGTTCAGTGGAATTCAACAACAGTCCCCCATGGGGCAGGCATTTTTAAATACTGTGGACTGTGCACATTCTAGAGGATGTGGGCAATAACTCAGCCAAGGTAAGGACCTCTTATTTCTGCCCTTGAAAATTAATTTATTCTGGAAAAGATGCTATGAAATGTCTTGTCTTTGATTTTAATAATGTAAGGAATTGAACCTTTGCTCAGAACAAAATAGTTTGACTTAAGGTTGTATCATTCTCCATCACTTAGGCATCTGCATCATCATGGCTAAATCAAAAAGTACCAATTTTGCACACCTGATGCTTCTAATATCCTTGGAAATTACGAAAGTTTATTATTAACACTTGTAAGATTCAGCCTTCCAAGTTACAATACCAAACTTGGTCATCCTTAGAGTCTTTATTTTTTGCAGAGTTCCTGGGACACTGCAAACTGTTTTGATTATCAGTGTATGTCTTCACACAAACTGATACTGAAAGAACTCTTTCACCCAGTTTATAATCTGTTTATATGAGCAGAATAAATTATCTGTGATCCTGGACAAAAGCAGATGTTACAAACCAAATGTACCAGGCATAATGGCCAACTTCTGCCCTTTCTCCCACCTGTGAAACCCCACACTGGCCCACCAGACAGATGGTTTGGTTATGACATGGTGGATTGCAAAGATTTTTATTCCGATAAAGTAATTGTTTTTGTAAATCAAAGGATTTAAATGCGTAAAATGCTAGCCAGATGTTAGATCCCAAAATGGATTATGTTACCAGGAGCCATTGAGTTAACTAGGAACAATGATTGTAGTGACTTCTACTAGGACAATGACTCTCCTTGCTTTATATCTATTCTTTATCCCTTCTGTAGGCATGTATAGCTGGGGATAATTCCACCTCTCTGGAAGTGTCTGATTTCCCCCCAAGCTACTAGTTACTCCATTATTTAAATCTCTTTTTAACCCATAATTGGGTTTTAATGTAAACTGGGAAGGCACTAATAAAACATACATTGCATGTTTAAGTAACATATTCTCTTGCATTTCCTGAAGCATCACAGTTACAGCCCTCCAACACATACTTCAGTAAGCAATGAGTATTGTTCACTGGCAAATCCATGTAGTTGACTCTTCTGCGGCAGGTGTGAATAGCAAACAGGCACTACCATGTAGGTGATGACAGCTGAAGATTTCAGAATTTCCAGGATAGCAAGCACAGTATCTGAGAGAGAAGTCTGGAAAGTCCAGAAGGGAAGAAACTGGGATTAGGATTGATATTAGTCAGAAGTCATACATTTCTGTGAAAGATCAGTAGGAATTGGGGCCCAAGAAAAAACACTGTTGAGAGTTATCAAAGAGAACTTCTAGGATTTACTGTACTGAGAGCAGGCAGGACTAAAGTTGCTGTTGTCATTATGGAGAACCAGAAACATCAGGTAGAAGATAAAGCTGAGAAAGAAGGAAGTTGGAGCTGAGGAGAAAACGTCAGTCTTAGCAACTTCCAGGGGGAAGCCTGAGGCAGGATTGGAGTTGAGGATGCCAGAGAACAAAAGCTGAACCAAGGAAGTTTTATGGCTAAGGTACCGGAAAGCCTGGTCTCATGCCATTGGGTTAGTTGGCCACTGGGGGTGTTTTTAAAAATGCTTCAGGGATGGTGGTGGTGGGAAGAAAGGGGGAGGCATCGCTTTAATTACAGCAGCTCCAATAACTGCTGCAATGAAAGTACCACAGCATCTCATGTATCAGTGTCCCCACACTTCAAAATGGTGGCAGGGGTGCATGTTCATTCAACAAGATGCAGTTAAAGCATACCCACTGCCATTTTGAAGCACAGGGATGCTGATACACGAGACACAGAAGGTAATTACCATGCTCCAGCAGACTCAATTAATTAAGCCTGCTCCGATGTGCTGTAATTACATCCTGGCAATTCTGAAATCTTCAGCTGTAATCACCTACACAGTTGTGCCTGTTTCCTATTCAAACCTGCCACAGAAGAGTCAACTACATGGATTTCCCAGTGAACAATACTCATTGCTTACTGGAATATGTGTTGGAGTGCTGTAATTTCACCCTTGTGTATAGGCACCCTAGAATACAAGGTAATGCACCTGGGGAGGAAGAACCAGCGGCACACCTACAGGCTGGGGAACTCCCTTCTCATCAGTGTCGAGACAGAAAAGGATCTTGGAGTCATCATTGATGCCACAATGAACATGGGCCAACAAGGTGGGGATGCGATCAGGAAGGCCAACCAGACCTTGTCGTGCATCCACAGTTGCATCTCAAGCAGGTCCAAGGAGGTGATCCTCCCCCTCTATGCAACACTGGTCAGGCCGCAGCTGGAGTACTGCGTCCAGTTCTGGGCGCCGCACTTCAGGAGGGATGTGGTCAATATGGAGAGGGTCCAAAGGCGGGCCACCCGCATGGTCAGGGGTCAGCAAGGCAGGCCCTGCAAGGAGAGGCTGAGGGACCTGAACCTGTTCAGCCTCCAAAAGAGAAGGCTGAGAGGGGATCTAGCAGTAGTCTACAAACTAGTCAAGGGGGACCAACAAGCATTGGGAGAGTCCCTGTTCCCCCGAGCACTCCCAGGAGTTACAAGAAACAATGGACACAAGCTAGCAGAGGGTAGTTTCAGACTAGACATCAGGAGGCGCTATGTCACTGTCAGGGTGGCTAGAACCTGGAACCAACTTCCAAAAGAAGTGGTGCTGGCTCCTACCCTAGGGGTCTTTAAAAAAAGACTGGACGAACATCTGGCCGGGTCGTTTGATCCCAGTACTCTTTCCTGACATGGCAGGGGTCAGACTAGATGATCTCCTCAGATCTCTTCCAACCCTACCAACTATGAAACTATGAAACATATATAAACTGTGCTCATTATTGCATAAATATGACAACTAAAAGCTCAGGTCATGGAAGAGCCTGTGCATCTTTTTCTTGTTGACTCAGGGCTCTGATAGATGACCATTAAGTTAAGGCTTTAGTTGTTACAATCTAGTACCTTCAATGGTGAACTTCTTTTAAAAGGTTGCATATCCTAATGGTGACCAAAATCTAAATATAGTGGAAGGAAGGAGATTACTTGGCTAGATTTTGGCCAGGTACGAACATTACCCTTAGACCAATCTAAGTGATTGGAAATCGATCTAAACCCATAACAATACAAAAGTTTCACATAAATAGATGGGTCTAAAAATGGCAGAAGCAGGTCTAAGGTAGACCTGGTTTGATGTGCACTCAAATCAAATCAATCTAGCTTAGACCAGTGAATTAAACTTCTGTACCAGTTCTCCTGTCAATTCAAGTTAGATCACTATCCTCCTGCATCCCAGCCTCCTTTGCATCCACCCATTCCCCTTCCCTCGCAGGGAGGCATGCTAGCACTCAGCCCACACTCAGCTGCTCCAGTTGAGCGTCAAGTAGGCCTCACACTGCAAGCTCTCCCAGAGCTGATCCAGCACAAACTCCTGCCTCCAGCTATCTGTTAGCTGCAGGCAGCCAGTGGGATGGGGTAGGGGGGGGAGAAGGGAGGTGTCTATGTCCTCTGCATGAGCCCTGGGACCTGGGCATCCAGTCCTGTGTCCATGACCCCACACCCCATGAAAAAGCAATCCTTGATGTACACACAAGCTTGACACTGAACCCAGGAGAATCCCTGAACTTGGGCACAGCCCTGCAGATCATGACCCTAGCTCCCACACACCATGACATGGACCCCTATGCCTCTGTTCTCAGGCACAGCCCCACAGACCCAAACCCTAGCTCCTGCATACCACTTCTCAGAAGACAAAGCCAGGCACTCTGCCACCTGGACCACAGCATGGATGCTCCCCACCTCCTGGGCAGCAAACAGTGCTGGCGGCTTGCCTCTGGTGTGCCAGAGTGGCAGGGGGCAGAACACAGATGGCAGAACATTGGGACTAGACCTTCATGGAAACAACTCTGGCATGCTACAAGGCTTTTTTGACCTGTAGCTATAGGGTGTCAGAGTACTGGGGCAAGGAGGATGTAGAAGTGGGGGGCACTTAGCATCCAAGGTGGGGCAAGCAAGTAGATGACCCTGGAAACTTAAAGAATAAGTTCCCTCCCCCCCCCCCATGGCTAGCTATCTCCATGTTGCAGGTAGAGGACTCTGGAAATTTCTAGGCTGGGGCAATAGGGCATTGCTAGAACCATGGAGTGTCTGCTAGAAACCCCTGGAAACTTTGAGGTTGTGGGGGGATCCACACCTTCATGCATCCTCCTCCCTTTCATGAGAGAGAAATCTTATGAGGTTCAACAAGGACAAGTTCTGTACTTAGCATGGAACAGTCCCATGAACTGGTACAGGCTGGGGACCAACAGCTCTAGTACTGGCTAGCACCAACTGGTACTGGCTAGGCAGCAGCTCTGCAGAAAAGGACCTGGGGGTTACAGTGGACAATAAGCTGAATGTGAGCCAACAGTGTGGCCTTGTTACCAAGAAGACTAATGGCATACTGGGCTGCATTAGTAGAATTGTTGCCAGCAGATTGAGGGAAGTGATTCTTCTTTGCTATTTGGCACTGGGGAGGCCACAACTTAATACTGTGTCCAGTTTTGGGCCCCCCACTACAGAAAGGATGTGGACAAATTGGAAAGAGTGGAAAAACTGGAGCAGAGGGCAACAAAAATGATTAGGGGGCTAGGGCACATGACTTCTGAAAAGTGCCTCAAGGAACTAGGCTTACTTAGTCTAAAGAAGAGAAGACTGAGAGGGGTTTTAATAGCAGCCTTCAACTACCTGAAGGGGGGAGGGGGGGTTCCAAAGAGGATGGAGCTAAACTGTTCTTACTGGTGACAGATGACAGAACAAGGAGCAATGGTCTCAAGTTGCAACAAAGGAAGTTTAGGTTAGATATTAGGAAAAAAATTCTCATTAGGAGGGTAGTCAAACACTGGAACAGGTTACCCAGAGAGATGGAATCTCCATCCTTGCAGGATTTTAAGACTCAGGTAGACATACCTTTGACTGGGATGATCTAGCTGAGGATGCTCCTGCTTTGAGCAGGGGGTTGGATCAGATGACTTCCTGAAATCCCTTCCAACCCTACTTTACTATGGTTCCATCCATTCACCTTTTCTGCCATCCTTTCAGCCTTCTTCCATCCTTTCAGCCACCCTCTTGCAGCCAGAATCTCACCCACTCATGGACACTGAGACCCCATGGGCACCACTGTGGACCATAAAAGAACCCCGTCCCATCTTCCTCCACTACCGACCCTGGTCATACAACTGGGACTATGGGGAGATGAGGAATCTCATTGCCACCTGGCTCAATGAGAAGAACTAGCGCCAGCTCAAGAAAGGGCACCAGAACAGGAATGTCTTCAAGTGTATCACCTAGCAGATGTAGGCATGGGGCCACAAAAGGGACTGGGAGCAGTGCTGTGCCAAGACTAAGTGGATGAAGATCTAGTATAAGTGCATGTTAGATGCCAACAAAAGGTCTGGGGCCTGGAGGTAGACTATGCCCTTCTACAAGGAGTTGTCTCGCTTCCTTGCCAAGAAGACTCCATGCACCTGTAGAACCACCAGGGGGTGGAAGGAGTTGTTGACAGGGACCCCACCAGAGTAGGAGGCACAGGGAGGCCCCAGGATGACAGGACAACTGGGTGATTAGGACCAGGTACCTGAGGGCCACAGAGCAAGAGGTCAGGTGCTGCAATTGCCCGCGAGGAGTCCACCCTACTGGTGCTGATCTCCTTATCATAGGAAGTGGGAGCCAAGGTGCACATGCAGTTGGACTGGAGATTCCTTGGTGTCTTGTTGGGCATGGCCAAGAACAGGGAGCATGGCATGGAGGAGCAGAGGGAGAGCTCCGATGCCATGGACATTGCAACCCAGGACGTGGACCCTGAGCCCATTTCCTCCACCTTGCAAGAACCCTCCCCCCCCCCCCGCGCCCAGTCATCACCCCCACTGATTGTGGCTGTGCATGTAGGCCCCTGGACACCCCATACTGCTGCCACACGTGTTTCAGACACACTCTTTTGCTGGCCCCTTTCCAGATGCACAAAATGCCCCCCAGCCATCCCACTATTAGCGCAGTGGCTGCTGCTGCAGCACAACCCACATGACTCATAACTATCCCTCTTCCAACTTTTGCTGATGACTCAGGCCCCAATCAAGGATGCTGTGCATCCCAGGAAGATATGGTTCACCCCCCACTCCACATGGCTATAACAGGGACCCAGACCCTGGGGGGAACACAGAGCCCCGGGGGAAAGGGAGCAGGGAAGCAAGCGGGAGTGGTGGGCAGGAGTGGGGGAGGAGGGCTGCAGGTGCTACAGGCCACCCTCATGGTCACAGCCCTTGCAGTTGTGGCCAAGGAACTCAGATGGAGTTGGGGTGGGCAGTGCAGGGATGGTGGGGCATGAAAGGAGGGTGAATCACCCTACCCTGACCACTTATAGCATGGGGCCTCAGGTCACTATGTGTACAAGAGGTTTCTGTCTTTCAGAACAGTCACCCACTCCATCTCCCCCCCTTCCCATCCTGGACCACAACTGAAGTGCCAGACCACCCCATCCCCTCACCTTGAGCAGTTATCAGCCCATCTGCCATTCTGTGGGAACATAAATGTACCTCATTCACACCTCCCTTCTTTAACTGTCAGGAACATGTTTAGCTCCAGGGACAAGCAAAGTGTCCTCCCAGCTGGCCAGAGCAGTGGTTCTGAAATGTCCCTCTTCTCCTGCACCCTTGGACTCATGGAAAGGCACTAAAACAGTTCATTGAGCTCTGCAGGCAAAGTGTAAAAACTAGGTACAAATGTGGGTGCTTGTCACCCTGCCCCATTTGGCAGCACCATGGGCCTATGTGGCAGAGAGGACACTGAGGTCAGAGATAGATGGGAGATGTCTATACCTCAGCTGCCAAGGTGCAGGAATGGGGGCTTCTGATGGTCACCTACTGTTTCGGGGAGGCAACCTGCACCTCTGCAGAGCTGGCAGAGTTGCAGAACCTAGAGAGAGGATTTATGGACAGAGTTGTGGACCACTTTGGGCATTTGTAGACATGCATGCACCGCAGCGGCGAGGGCATTCGCCTGACGCTGCAGTACATGAAGTTGTATGCATGCCAGCACTGCGAAAATTTCAGCGGCATGCCTTTGAACTAAAACACATTGGAGGTGCTTTAGTTCAAAAGTGCACTGCTGCCATTTTATGCATGCTGATACACATTTCGCCACTTATACAACTGAATGTGGCACAGTACAGTTCGCATCAGCTCATGTGCAGATGTGACAGATTTCCAGTGCACCATGGAATGAAAAGGTACGTATATAAATGCCTTTTGCATCCACCTATGTCACCCCTGACTGGCATCAGTGCTGCTTCTCACAGAGAGTCTGTAGCCCTCTTGGCTAGGGGACTGTTCTCTGGGCTCCATGGGAGGGGTGTCCAATGGGAGTCCCATGGGAGGGATTCCTGGTTGCCAGCTAGTGGGGGAACTTTTCCCACCACACCCTGAGTGGAACCCCTGAGTGGGAGAGGGACTTGGGCCAGTAGGAGTGCCATGAGGAAGCCAGTGACCTCTGGCCCAGGGTAGCAAAAAGGCAGACAGGTATTAGGGCAGGGCCCACTCTGGTGGGCATCAGTGGGTGTGGGGAGTGGGACTAGAGTGTCTGCTGGGTGACATGAGTCCCAGGCATGGCCGAACATCACAGGACCAGGGTCCCTGAAGGGGGAGGCTGGGTCCTGGGGGTGGGGGTTGAGGGGCTGAGGGTCCCATGTAGGAAAGCCAGGAGCCCATGTTCCCCTCTGTGGCTATGTCTCCCTCTCTGCAACCTCCTCCCCCCAGCCCAGCAGCTGCCTCCTGACCCTGACCATGCCCCCACACCACAGATCTCTCAGATGGACAGAGCATCTGGGATCACCCACCTATCCAGCTCCTACATGGAAGAGTCCCTGATCTTCATTCCTGAGTCTAGGCATTAGTTTACTAGGTCAAAAGGCCCAATAACCCATGCCTCCCCTCCAATGTTTTCTGTTTGTTCAAGTTTGGCTATGGCAGCATTCTCCCTGATCCCAAGTCCCTCCCCCTTCCCCATACTAACTGCCCCTTCCAGGTTTTTTTGCTCCTTTCACAAACCTCCCCTGCCCCTTCCAAAGGTTTGCCAGTTTGTATCAATTGAAAGAGTGACCAAGCTGAGACATGGGCAATGTTCAACAGGTTTTGTTTATTAAAAATGATAAAAGTTTGCGGGTGAAACATTTTAAACTGAAGCATGTAACTTCCTCATGCCGCATTCCCCTGCATCCCAGTGTATGCCCCTGGGGAGAGTGGGGGTGGGGGAGGGGAAGGGGAATGATGTCCAGGCAGCCTGAGTTGTGGGCAATGCTGCCTGGGACAGCCCAGGCCAGGAGATCCATGTCCTGGTGCCAGGGCATCAGTACTCGAAGCCCTCCAGCCCTACTTACTGGAGGGAGGATGCCCAGTCCATGATTAATGGTCTCTGTGAAGGACCCTATGAGGAGAGGTTGAGAGATCTGGATCTCTTCAGCCTATACAAAAGATGGCTGAGGGGGTGACCTTGTAGCCACCTATAAATTTATCATGGGAGGACAGCAGGGAATTGGGGATGTGCTGTTTACCAGAACACCCCAGGGAGTAATTAGGAATAATGGGTGCACACTAGTGGAGAGTAGATTTAGGTTAGACATTAGGAAGAAATTTTTTACAATATGGGTAGCCAGAGTCTGGAATGGGCTTCCAAGAGAGGTGGTGCTATCACCTAACTTGGAGATCTTCAAGAGGAGGCTTGACAATCACCTGCCTGGGTTTGTCTGACGTCGGTCCTCTTTCCTTCCAGGGGCAGGGGGTTGGGCACGATGATCCATTGGGTCCTTTCTGACTCTATAATCTATGAAATCCCTGAATTGCATATGTTCACCTGCCATGCCTGGTCCATGCAGTGTTCCTCCTCTGCCCAGGCTTCATAGAAGACCTCATCACTGGTCTCACATATGTTGTGGAGGACAAATGCAGCAATGACGAGTTATGGCTGGTTCTCCTTGTCCACCTCAATGAACATGCTGAGAACCTGCCAGCTAGGGGTGTGCAAAATGGGCCATATTTGATTAGGATTTGGATTTGGCCCAAATTGGGGACAGTGATTCAATTCATTGATTTGGATCACTGTCCCCAATTCGATTCAGCCGAATCCAAATCTGAAGATTTGATGCTGATTCGGAGAATCAGTGATTTAGCCATAGACACAGCTTTACATGTTTTTTCTACATACCTCAAGGTACCAGGCACAGCTTGTGGATGCTGCAATGGTGGGGCAGATGGAGCATCCCACAGGAGCACGGGGGGACCCCTGCATGCTCGGCGGTGAACCCGGAAGTAGACAGGAAGTACCACATCTGGGTCCACATCTGGGTCCGCTGCCAAGCATGCACACCCCCCAGGCTCAGTGATCAGCCACAGGGGCACCCTGGGTCCCCCCCCAGACCCAGGAGGCACCAGACGCCGAGCTCCCCAACCCCACGCTCCCATGGGACCCTCCATCCACCCCACCATCTCAGTATTCACAAGCCACCTGGTACTTTGAGGTACGTAGAAAAAACATTTAAAGCTGAGTCTGTGTCTGAATTGTTGAATCTTTCCAAATTTCTCTGAATCGATTCAGAGGGTTCTGATTTGATTCAGAGAGATTAAAGGGTCTCCTGATTCAATTTGAATTTGGAGATTCGGCCACCAAATTGGGCTGAATCTCCACCGAATTGAATCAGCGACCAAAGTTTTGCACAGCCCTACTGCCTGTCTGCTGCACCTTCCTACTGCCAGTGCACCTTGAGGAGTGAAGGCACATTTCACCATCATGCAACACCTGCTCAGGCAGTAGTTGAAGTGTTCTTTCCAGTCATCCAGCTGTTCCCCACAGAGTTTTATCAGCCAGGCAGGAGAGGATAAGCTGGGTTCCAAACAATGAGGGAGTGGATGATGATATCTCTAATGATGAAACTGGGACCCCCAGGAACATAGTGCTGCTCTACATCATCCTGCAGAGTGGAGAGTTGCAGAAGATGCAGGCATTGTGGGCACTGCCCACCCAGCTGGCGAAGATGTGGGTGAAGTGGCTGTGGTGGTCAACAATGACCTGCAGGATGATGGCTAAGTAGCCCTTGTGGCTGATAAATGTCTGGGCAGCCTGGGCTAAACAAAGAATAAAAATGTGGGTGCCATCCATGGCCTGCAAACAGTTAGGGAAGCCCATGCAGTGGAAGCCAACAAACACCTTATGCACGTTGACAATGTGGATGAAGCACTTGTCTAGGACATCCTGGATGATCAGGCATAACTCCCAGATGGGCTCTTTGGCTATGGTCTTGCCTACTTTGAACTGATTAGCGATGTAGCAGTAACTGCTGGGGGTGGCCTGCTTCATGACAGCAATGGCCACCCACTCCTCTGGAGTGAGGGATCACTGTATGCAGACATTCTATCACATGGTGTGGAGGCCAGCTGAGCGACAATGTCCATGAAGGTGACTCAGCACATGTGGAAGGTTTTGACCCACTGTTCGTTGTCCCAGGTACCCAGGACGATCCACTCCCACAAGTCAGTGCTGGTGGCATGGGCCCAGAACTCACACGCAATGGTCTGGAGGTGGAACCAAAGCACCTTGGCATCCAGGGCATCCTGGATGGCCTCAGTCATGTGAAAGTCAGTGGCTCAGTCCAGGATGCTGGGTGGGTACAGGATGCAGTGTGTGGCCCTGTCCGGTGTGTCTGGTGACTGGCTTGGGGTATGAAGCCATGTGCCATGGTGACCAGCTGCTGCTTCATGTCCAGGTGGGTATGCATGATGTCCTGCAGCCTCCAGCAAGAGTTGTGCAGGGCAACAAGCAGGACACACCACAGCTACTGGGTCTCATTGCTTGGCTGCAGGTAGTGGGACACCATGGCAGGATGTGGGGTAAGCCAGGACACAGAGGCATGTGCAACTCACAGTGGAGAGTGCTTGCTTTGGGGCTCTTCTG
This sequence comes from Alligator mississippiensis, assembly GCF_030867095.1. NCBI lineage: Eukaryota > Metazoa > Chordata > Crocodylia > Alligatoridae > Alligator > Alligator mississippiensis. The sequence continues at coordinate 216,402,951 of NC_081824.1, read as the reverse complement.
GAGTGCCGGGGTATCAGGGGAGAGTCCATGGTGATGTAGCAAAGGGTTGGGGGTGTGCTTGCCCATGCCTAGCAACCAATCAGGTGTGGCCCAGGTGCTCAGCTGCACTTGACAGTCTCCAGCAGTCAAGAGAGCCCACACAGCATGCTGGGAGGCACACAGGAGTACCCCCAACCTGCTGCCTTTGGCCAGTACAGACGGTGCATACATCCCACAAACCCCACCCCGCACAGGGTGAACATGTGTATTGTTCACTAACAATCTAACCTAGGCCGCTTACAGAAAACCATGTAGGTTAGATCGATTCCTCCTTGGGCTTTTTGAACATCTGTACTTAGCCGTTGTGTAACAAATTATTGCACATTCCCTTCTGCTGACAGCCCCTGCTGACTAACAGACAAGCAAAGTATCCTGTACTCCCTTCCTCCAAGAAGTCTGCCACTGCCTCTCATTTCACAGAGAACAGCCAGCGCAAAGGACAAAAGTTGAAAGGAGGGGTATGACTCTAGTCTAGTAATGTGATCCTTTTACAACTGTATTTAATGAAAACTTCATTCCTTTTCCCGCTCAAACAGAAGGGAAATGTTTATGTTTGCTACACATGTTGTATTTAGATAAAGGAACAAGGGGTGACAGTGTCTTTCGTTCACTTAAAATAGAAGAGGTTAGAGGCTAATTCAGCCTCTTATTAATTTGTTGGTAAATATAATTTTACTATTCAACTGACACTAATAAATGTTTTGAGGGATGAAGTTTTGACATTGTTTCTTTACCCTTGTGCTGCATATAAACAGTAATTGGCTAACTGGCAGCCTCATGACTAGATATAAAACCTCTGTTTATATAGTTCAAATGTCAATTTCTTTTCTGCTTTGTCTGCAGAATAAACAATGAAAAAACGTGACAGTAACAAAATTTTGCAACTTTTGAAAAAGCATTTGGACCACTGGACAAGCTGGGAGAAAAAAACCCTTTCAGTTTACATTTTTCTGGCCTTTGTTTTGCATACAGCTGTGTTATAGCTTATAGCAACTAATCCTTTTTTAGTTGTTAAAGGAGCCTTTAAGTTGTTTGGACACATTTCGCAGGAAATTTTGCTGCTTTTAACTTCTCTACAGAATACATAAATACATTTCTGCACAGAATTTCTGTTCTGTACTTGATTTAAGAAATGCTTTCTAGAGCACACTCCATGTGAAGTGTTTAAGATATTTCACCCGATTTATAGAATTTATTAAATTACAAACTAAATTTGCTGTGTCTCAGTTTTATACTTACCAGGAAATCATTTGGTTTTCTGCAATTTCATGTTACTATGTGGCTCTTTTAAATGTGGTTACCAACTGCACATAAACACATCACAGCCACTTTCAAATTCGTGTCCTCACTTATGAGCTTTGGAGAGTTTTTAAACTAACCAATGGATAATTTAAATGAATTGATACTCACCATTTGATAATCCTTAATTTCTTTTCAAATGATGAGGCTAGGCCATTTTTCAATACTGTGTACCAGATAGATCTCAGAAACTGGTCTAATTGAGGTAAGTTTTCATAATGATGAGCTGTATATATTCTCCATGCCCTGCACTTTATGCCTAATGGTGTAAAAAGTCCTGGGACTTCACAGCCCAGCAGGGGGTAGCCAAGTACTGGCAACTAAGATTAAGTCCAACTTCATAGTCTCCTTCATTATAAGGACAGCTATACAGAGCATTTGTTCTCTAAACAGATTTCACTTTCTGATGGCTTGGATTATTTATCCTATCATAGATATATTGTGCCCCAAGAGGAATCTGTGCCATGTGAATCCTCAGCACAGAATATTGTAATAGATTTTCCCCTCTAAGGTTTTAAGAAAGCACTCAGGTTAGAGTTATGCAGCTTAGACAAATATCCCCATCCTTGGGGGCTTATGGGTGTGTTTTGAAAAACATTTGAAGGTTTTCAAATTTTGTGGTCAATTCAAAATGTTTTGCCACACTTGTATACAGATTGTCATGACCGTGCACATGGAAAACCAGAACCGTTTGGATTGCCAGAGACTTGCCATTGGCATGCATGAAATATCCAATGTATGATGGAAGTCATACTAAAAGTAGGCACACAGAGAACATCAGGGATGTTCCTCTGATGGTACTAGCATAGATGGAATCTATGCTTTTAAAGATCTGGGTCCCACTGACCTTTGTGTTTAATAGCTCAAGGAACTGAGAGAGATATTTATCAATAGAAGACCCATTGCAGAGACAGGTATCATTGCTTTGGTAGAAAGATGTTGAGACCATTCATCAAAATATCTGATGAAAGCAATTGTGAAATCTTGCAGTTTGGGTGCTGTGCTGCAGATTGAAGAAAGATACCTGTACATAGTGTATGAAAGGAAATGTTGGAATTAAATTCCCACCACTACCAGCACAACAGCAGCAATAATAATAATAATAATACAGTACCACTTAAAAACCCTAGCAAAGATCAAAGCTTTCTTGTGCTAAGCACTGTACATACAAATAAGAGTCTAGACCATGTAGGAGAAATGAGAAAGAATTACTATCATTATTCTTGATAGGGTAAAAAAAAAAATAGTGGCTAGTTTAGAGCCACAAAGGAAGCCTGTGGCTGAGCAACAGGACTCTTCTGAGTTCCAGACAGGTGCTTTAACTACCAAGCCATCCTTCATCTCCTGGAACAGAAAAAATTCTTGATTGAGAAATATATTGAGCAGACTCTTCATTCTTATTTTTTAAAACAGGTAAGAGCCACTCACTAACTATACTCTTGCATGGAAACAGCACAGTTAATGCCTCTTTAAAAGACTGCTATTGAAGATAGAATAGTTCATTTCTCTTAGCACCTACTCACTTTGTTACCTTCCCTCATATACCAGTCCGGTTTCACATTGCTTTTCTTTGTTCTGTTTTCTTTAGTGCAATGAACCCTTACATTATGACTTTCTGCTGTAGTTTTAACCTCTAATATGCAACCATTACAGCTTATCTTGTCTCCTAAATTACTCTAAAATCCAATTATAAAATCCTCTTTCCTTCAATAGCATACAACTTGCCACATTACTAAGATGCTGGTTTGCTCTTTTGTTTTTCTAAATTAATAATAACCACAATTTTCCATCTGTTCTTAGTACTGAAGACTTTACGTTGCCCTAGCACTTCCCATAATATATATTATGTTTATTTTTATATTCTAGTTGTGTTAAGAAAAAATGAGAAAGGTCTTGAAAAAAAATCTACAGGCCAACTTTTATATATTAAAGTTTTTAACATTACAAAAGACCATAGTGGAAAGATTTTTAACTTAATAGGTAAATCCCCACTCAAAAAAATATTCTCCCATAGTAGAATAGTAACCCACCATTTTCAGTAGACTTTTTGTTGGCAATACTGTTGCTAATTTAAGATATTATTTGTTGATTTCAAAGTAAGAGTTCTGCTATATGATAATCTGCGAGGAAACTGCAGGACACTAATGTAGTATAATATAGATCCACTGAAGTTAAAACAGCTATATTCCTTTATGCCAGATGAGGATCTAGCTCATAGTACCTTATTAAGAAAAGGACCAGAGTACCATAACATAATAGACTGTTTGTTTTGGAAGTTTATAAAATATATATATCCTGATTTACCATAATTTCTGATTTCGCTCTCTGAAATGCCATGGTCTCCAAGTTAATGTTCCAAATATAGATTGTGTCCTGACATTCAAACTTTTTCTCTTGGAATACTAACAGTGTTAATAAAACCACCAGCCTGTTTTTAATAAACCTTTTAGTACTGCAAGCATTTTCTGAAACCCAGTGTGATGATCCAGTAATAAAAGGGATGCTATGGAAAAGAAGATGCTCCACATAGCTTGCAGCTTGAGTGAAATTTACCAGAAGGGCACACTAATCAGTAAATAACATAATCACATGCACACACAAAACAACCCACCACCCCATAATCACAATCATGTGCAACAAATTAGCAATGAAAGAAGCCCTCAGAAATGAAAGAAGACTTACAGGGAGAAGAGGTGTTTCTCTTTACAATAGTTGTCATCATGATAATAATTAATAGCAGGAGATGAGCCTATACTTTTTTTAAAAAGCATCTGATCATGAGCTAAAAGGTGGTTTTCAGTTTTAAAACCAAGTGCATGCACAAAAGAGGATGATGTGGTCTTTTCAGATCCCTTAGGCTAGGAACAGCTGTTACATTTGTCTTGGGACAGGTGTTAGTTTTAATAATATTGAACTGCACATACAGAGAGATCCTGCTCACATATAATTCAATGGCAAAACTGATCAACTGGCACAGGATCGAGATCTAAATTAGAATAGTATTTCTAGAGGACACTGGAACTGTAAAAGGCAAGCCTTGTTCAAGGAGCCCTAACTGTACCTGGGTTGCAGCAGTTTTCAAGAAGCCAGAGGACTTTCTTCTTTTCTGCAGTGTGAAGAACACTGTGAATTTAATTAAAGCTTGCAGAGCTGATAAGTTTGCAAACCTATTGGCTAATCAGTCATCTCAAACACTTAGAATTCATGTTTTTTGTTTTATTTTTTAATTGTATTGATCATTGTATGATTGCTGCTTTGAGAAATATTTCTAGCTTATTTAAAAGGAGCTAATATAAATTAACTTGTACTAGTAGATCTGTAAAAGAAGTTGAGGACATACATCTATACATTTATATATAGATATATAATTAAAGTTCAAGGTAACATTGAAATGAATAATTATTTACTATTTTGTTAAATGCTGACATGTATGACAGCAATCGTATATTAGTACAAATGGCTCATTAGTTGCTTTGTAGGGCTGCACTGGTTTTAAGATTCAGATTCAAAATCTCTTCTGATTTTTGCTGTTCAATTTTTGGCAGTGGGCCAGATGCAGATATGCATAATATTTCACTGTTAGACCTTGCAAACAGAATATCCTGCTGTGCTAAAGAAAACATTGTGTTTCTTACCACATGAAAATAATCCATCACTTTTCAATCAGCGCGCGCGCGCGCGCACACACACACACACACACACACACACACACACACAAAATTCTCTACCTGTTTTTTCCATCAGACTCAAGAAAAATTAATGGCTACAATGTGAAAGGTGGACTCTTTGTACATGATCCATTAAAGTACAAACTAATCAAAATATATCTAGTATCTGATTTGCTAAGCAATTTGGAGCCAGAGGCAAGCTGCAGAAATGCTATCCTACAACTTTTGCCATCTTTTTCTATCTGCATTAACTTGTTTGTTTTAAATATCACATGAAGAGAAAGAAAATAAATATACAACAATCTAGAACATCAGTCATGCCATTCAGTTATTATATATACTACATTATATGTTAAATAAATCTATAAGAGATTTAGCAATTTGCTAAATAAAATAAAGCCTATGAAATGCAGTTTTGTGCACAAAGTGAATATGAGCCATAGAGTCCCTTATTTCCAAGTTTTGGAAATAGACACCCATCAGCACAGTAAGTTCATTCTTTGTGGAGCTAGGTTAGCACAGCATACACTTGGTTTCAACTCTGTGGGGGGATAAAACATATCCTTCTGTTGCATTTTGTCTTGTATTACTGTGCTTCTATGACCTTTCACTATACAATGTATACCATGAAAATCTGGATATTTACTAAATATAAAAGTTAACTTGGATATCTAAGGCATGTCCCATGAAAAATTCAGGGAATATAAATATGCCAGTGGCTACTGTACTGTACTATACAACGTATACCTACATTGACTACTTTTGTATATATTCTTTGTAATCAGACTTAGACACTAAATATCCTAGTACACAAGCAAAAATTTATTCATTTTCTGACACTAGAAAACTAGTCCAGAACCAGTTGACTTTTGTGGACATACAGTGCTCACAAACAGGATTACTTACAGTCACGATAGCCTACCACCTTACCTTTTCAACCCATGGGGCTCTAGCTGTCCACCACACTACCCAACTCCGGGCTTTGACATTTTAGGAAGTTTTTTTTTTTTTTTAACTGAGTAAGGTCTTATATCTTATATACACTTGCAGCCTGTGGATGCCCTAAACCTAAATGGAGAACATCAGGCTTGGTGGCTGTCAAGCCAGGTGAGGAAGCCCATAAGAAGAGTGTTGTTGGGAGTGCAAATTTGAGCAGAAAATCTGAGAATGACAGGTTCATCAAACTGGGAGGCACTGCCAGGCTCGTGGCTTGCGATTGCTGAGCATTCTTCATTGGTCCCCTTTGAAGAATTTTAAGTAGTGCATTTTTAGACCATTGAATTTTGAACTTCTGATCACCCCTTTCCTCCAGTTGTGAAAACAAGAGCTTGTCAGTGGAAAAAGGAGTTCTCAACAGAGCTGTCGAAGGTGATGTGTGATATACGTCAAAATGAGAGCTCTGTTATGTAGCCATGATAGCATTCGATTAGGATGACTTGCCAATCCACAAATACAGTGGGTGTTTTGCCACCCACTTACTTTGCTTTTTTTCAATCTGTTTTTAGAGCAGGTTTGGGATGCGGCAGATGGTTATTACATTTCCTATTAAAAGTGTCCATTCCTCCCAAGACTGAAATATAGCATAAGTGGGAGGGCAAAATTTGGACAGATTTCACATGATCATTTTGCAAAAGAAATGATTTCCTGATTATTTCCTTTGGAATCATATGTCTGTTATCTTCTCTGTTTTTGCTCTTTTTTCAGATAGGAGAGAAAAAACAAGACGAAAGTCCAGTGGCTGGAATAGGAGAGTGTCAATTTCTGGCTACCACTGATGTATTCTCTGACGTTGGCAAGGCATTTACCCTCTTGGTACTGATCAGTTCACTCATATATAAAATACGTCAAATCACTTTGTAGATACTGATTTTGGTTGAGGTGAACTTAAAATGTGCATTTATCTACGATCAGTGATTTTGGTCAAGGTTTACCTTGTAGAACAATTAATCTTTTTTTACTGGAATAGAAAATCTATTGGTCTGATTTTATGAAGTGCTTAGAACCCACCCATCCAGTTAGTCAGTCAAAACAGTGGGTACTCAGAACCTCCAAAAGTCAGGCCACATTTTACAAGACATGCCATTTACACCTCTATAATTAACAAGTGCAATTTCCCTTTAAAGCAGGCATACAATTTCTTTTTTATGAAAACCTTAGCTTACACTCCCTTGAATTACTGCACATACAGTTTGGTTATAGAATTAATTTGTAATGATTTGGTATATTAATTAATTAATTTACAGCTAAAGTTAATTTAAAAAATCACACTAAGAAATCTAGCTTCTGGTGTCAGTCCTTTTCTTTGTCTCTAATCGAGTTACAGAATAATATGAACGTTTCAGACTTTTCATACAGTTGACTGAAATATTTTACATGGGTTTTGATGAAATCATTTTGGGATATGTCGCTATTTTTGGCATTACATTTTAGAGCTTCAGTCTTCTCTTTCAGCAGAGGCTAAAGAATGATGTCCTGTATCAAATAGTCCTATAGAAAGCTCTTTCAAAATGGCTGTTGCCTCCAATTGTATTCAATATCATTACTAACTGCAATAACTAAGATGGTGCATTGCATGTCATTTCCCTTTCTCCTGCTCTGCCCCCTGTGTATATCTTGGTTTCATGGTTCCCTTCTGCTCCATACCTCTGTTCAGTGTTATCTCTCTCTACTTGCTACTGGACATAGGAACCAATTTAAAGACTTAACCATAGTCTCTTGCTTGTAGGAAGGCTTGGACTCAGAGCACTACAGAAATAGCCTGTTTAGTGCATACTAGTAGAGGGGATACCACATGTAGCAACTTCTTTAGCCAATTCAGCGGATCCAGCACTAGCACTGGCAGTCTACAGAGCTTTCCTTGTCTTGAAGGACAGTTGGCATGACACAAAGGCCTTTGAAAGCAGTGGAGAAGGAAGTAGAAAAACCTGGAAAGTCTCTTAGGAAATATTGCAGCAAGAAAAAAAAAGGGAAAAGAGAAGCTGAGAGACTAAATCTGTAAGGAAAAAATAAGGGTGTTTGTGGCGGGAAATATGTAATAAAGAAAATACTGATCAAGCATAAGGAGGAAAAAAAGAAAGCAGTATATACATGGATTGATAGACCTATTGGGGAGCTTAAGAAACAGCTGATACAAAAAGAAAAATGCCAACAATTCCTAAATGAAAGGCAGAGAGATTAGCCAAATGTAACCAACATTAAAGTAAATGTAGGTTTGTCAAAGCACTACGAACAGTACAAGGGAAAAAGCCAAGCACAGTCAGCTAGTTTTTCAAAACATCTAAAGGTGCCAGCTGGCATCTTCTGGAGGAAACATCCATCAGCAATGTGATAGAGTGTTTTTTTTTTTCTTCTTCTTCTTCATTGACCATAACAATATTTACCCAGGTCTTTGCAATGTCTGCAATGTGATCATTAGTCCAGGAGAGGAAGGCAGATATGTTTGAAAAGCAGTTTAAAATTGCCTTCTACAAAGATACTCACTGTAGTGCTTTTACAGGAAAAAAGGGAGTGGATCCAGAGGGTGTGCAGTGGCATGGCTGTACCCCACTTTTGGATTGGAATCACCCTGGGAGCTACAGGGGGCCTTTTGAAGTCCCCAAATCAGGGAAGAATTCACCTCCTTTCCCTTCCTGCTCAGAGGCATGTCCTTTCCCCCACCCCTCCTTGCACCTGCTGCTACTACCTTCCCTGCCATCCCAAAGCCAGAGAAGCTTTAAAGCGGCTCCTGCCCAGTCCAGCCAGTCTGCACAATGGTGGGTTCACCTGGGAACAGTGACAGCAGCAGAGGCAATGGGTGGTGGGGGCCGAGGGGGTCCCTCTTTCCATGCCTGCTCCCAGGAGGACTGAGTGGGGTGTGGGACCCTCCTCCATCCCACCTCCACTGCTACTGCTATCACTGGAGGGAAGTGGAGCATATATTGGCCTGCTTCATTCCATCCTGTGTGAAATCTAGAAATATCTAGGGTACTCTTTCTTAGCTCTCTGCATTTGTATGTCTGAAGACTGGGAACAAGGGTGCACTAACTAAACTCTTTATTTTTCTAATGCTATTTATTGCAAAATGTTTGTGAAATTAGCAGTATAAACTGTTTACCATTAATACTTAACAAAATATTGACCTAACTTATTAGACAGAGCAAATATGAATAGGGAAGGAAAAGTGCTGATGAGGATGATATGCTTTGGACTTATTATTATGTTGAGTTTGAACTTGGAGTTTTTGGCTTACCCTTGTTGGCAAATGTCGTGCCCACTTACCACAAAGGTTAATACTTTACTTGACTATATACTTGATCAGCATTAGTACTAAATTAATATAATTGAGACTGTGAGAGTAAACCCAGTGTACCCATGTGTGCAGGATTGGCACAAGCTTAGTTTTAACTAAAAGTCCCATGTATGCCATCTCAGTTGTTCAGATTTACTCCAGAATTACACTGATGTAACTGTGAGAAAAATAGGATCTGTGTTGTCCTAACAAGGAGAGTTTAGCTGGGTAGCCACATTGTAATACAAGGTTGAATTTAATCATAATAAAAACATTTTACACCAAAAATAATATTTACTTCCCTTTTCTCCCTCTGTTTTGAGTGTTGCATATTGCCTATTGATTACAGTTATTACAGTGTACCCTGTTTGGCCTATAGGTTAATGTGTCATTGATGGTGATGTTTTATATACTGAATTAAGTTTGCTATTGAGGTCTTCTTTATCTCCAAAAGGTTGTTAAAATCTTTCCTTCATTAGATCCTGATGACACTAGTAACCTCTTTTTTTTTCTCTTTCTTTAAAGAATTTAATGACATGCTGATACATTAGGAAATTTACTTGTAAAGGCTGTGGGAGAGGGAGCTGCCAATAATTTAAGACAGTTGATGTTACAGTGCAAACTTTATATTCTGTGCTTTCACATTCTCTTTTCATCCACCTGCTGTTTTTATGACCTGGAAATCACAATATTTTGTTTATGATGGTAATTTGTTATATGGCAATAATACAGCAAAAAAAAGAATTTCAAATTACTGAAATAAAATGTTAAAGACTGCTCAGGACTCAGATTAAGGGGGAAATGGTGGAATGTAATTCCCTTTGATGAAACAATGCAATTAGTTTAATAAATAAAAGAAGAACAATTAGATTAATAAATTAAGGCAATCCCTTTCTTCAGTGGTTATGATGAGCCAGTTCCTTTTTTTTTAGCATAGTTTGGGCAGAAAACTATTGCAATATAGATCTATTGCAATATAGATGATTCCTGATTCAAAGGCATGTCATGCTATTCTTTCATATCATTCCAATTTAAATATAGGCAAATGCTAATCTTAATTTCAAGTATGTATTTTAACTTTCTATGTTACTAAATTTACAGATATTCTGGCAAACCACAATGAGATCCCATGGATTATCGTTGAATAATGATATTTTCTTGTGTCTGACAATATAAACTGCCACTAATAATTAAGTAATTTAATTATTAGTCTAATCAAGTAACATTCAGGATGCAGAAAGATGCAGCTCTCAGAGTCATGAATTTTTTTGGTGTAATTTTCAGATGGGGTGAAATATTATGACATTTGTGCATATACTGTAAGTAGTGAGGAAACAGGCTTTGAGCATTCACACACAGGTGTAGTACCAGAGGTCTACTGTTCCCATGGTGCTGGCCTGTTCCTGGTTTCCTTGTGAGGGAAACTGAACACATGGGAATGTGAGAGGCAATGACAAGTCAAAATGTTATAGTGTGATGATTAATCTTGCAAGTCAGCATCATTAATTGTGTGATCATGTGTGTAACAGGGAACCCCAACCCTGTTAACTACAACTGGGTGGGGCACAACTTTTGTAGCCTGCAGGGCCAGACTGCTGCAACACTTGCCCCAAGAAGAACTCCAGCCTTGAGACCTGGGCCTGCTAACATCTTTGAGAAAACTGCAGGACAAGAGCAGCCCAACAACTCATTGGAAAGGAGGTACCCTGGGGCTGGGGGAATCGAGGCCACCCCTTATGGAGGTGACAATGGTTATGGCTCTGAAGGGGTTGAGCTTGAGTTAGAAGCAGATGGTTAACCATTTGTGTGTTGGTTTTCTTTTCTTTATCTAAATTTGTGACTGGAAGACTGGGTTGTGGCTGTAGGTGAGGTCTGGAAGCCATGGAGCAAGATGCCAGGATGCCAGGGGTACTCTGTGAGACCAGCTTTGGTCAGAGACATGGGGCTGGGCCTGCCTGAGTCTGAGGCAGTGGATCTGGGCTGAGAGGGCTCAGCCACATAAAAACGGCAGGGGCAAGGAAGGCTGAAGCCTGGACAATGGTTGGGACCTGAGGGGCCCAGTGTCTATTTGGGACTGAGAGATACCCCTGCAAGGGGCAAATGAGGATAATTGACGAGGGACAGACATGACCATGGGGGTAGATAGAAATCATGATTCTAGTCCTGAGACACCTAAGACACACTTAAAGAGGGGGCATACCCTTGGGCTGAGAGCAGAGAAGTAAAGGCACCAAGGAATAGACCATCCCAGCCCCTGTGGGCAGCCTCCCCTTTATATATGCAACATCAAGTTGTGGCAGGTGAGAGAAGGCCTATGAAGTGGAGGAAGTCAGGGAATTTGGGCAGGCCAGTCTGGCCAGTAGGGGCATCAGACTCAGGGGAGGCCAAAATACCCAGGTGTGTCACAATGAGGTTGATGACTGGGATGGCACAGGAGATTGAAATGGAATATTTTACTTGTGGGACAATGGTTATATATAGCTCAAATAAAGCATAATCAAAACTTATGTGTAATCCCTACCCTACGTGGTGGTATGCAGTCATCACTATTTCAGTTTCAAGTGGACAGGTACCCACATCACACAAAATACCATCAAAGCTCTCTGTTTAGTTTGCAGTCCAAGTACAAAAGCCAAGAACTGTATTATCTGACTTTCTCCTCTTTCTGGATATAGCCCTCTAGTGTAGGGTTGAGGCACTGTGGAAGAATGAGGTAGAAGCCTGTTTTGCACTGGCTTATGGTCTGTAGGTAAATGAGAGTTTTCCATTTTGTCAGACTAACACCTTTCTCCACTACTCAAGTAAAAAGACACTGGTCAAAGTCTCTTCCCTGGAGACAAGAAGAGCCCTGCTATTAGAATTTGGAGAAAAGAGAAGGTCCTATTGTACATGTACCACTGTGCCCAATAAATGCAAATCTGGTCTGATGTCAGTGTTGGCAAAGTAATCACTGCAGTCAAACATGGGGCCACAAGTACATTGCAAGCATTGCTGTGTTCTCAATTTGCCTAAAGAAGTCAGAAACAATGCAGGTAAAGGCAGTGCAATTGCACCAGTGTATAGAACCTCCCCCACTCCCTCCCAACCCCCCCCCCCCACCCAAAAGAAAAGTTAAGAGGACTCAGAGTAAAGTCCAATGTTTCTAAATTTAGTAATAATTACTTTTCTCTCTATTTTCTGTTATTTACTTATATATTTAACTACCTGTAGCATATGGGGAAGGCTACTCTGACCTTGCAGCAAATAACTTATTGTGAAGATATCATTATCAGCTAATAATATATATACAACTATCTATGGACAGATATGTACAGGGCATACACATTTGAACATTAAATATATATTAAATAATCACATATTTTGCAACATATACATTATTCACAATTACCATTTTTTCACTTTAAAATAAAAAAATTAATATAAAAAAGAAATGTAGCCACCATTCCTCATCTTAAGAAATAACAACAGTTGTCACATAGACACATCACATACATTCTTCAGCTCTGCTCCACTGACCAGCCTTTGGCAACCTACGAAGCATTCATTGGTAAGTCTTTGGCAAGTTGGGTAGTTCACATTGCCTTGTTTTTCCTAGCTTCTGTCAGGGAGGAACAGAATAAATGGGAGTGAGATATGGTGATGAGCAAATGTCACACCACAATTAAGACCTGTTCACTCCTCTGTTTTCTGCACACAGGGCTTAATAAATGAACAATTAATAAAATAAAATCACTGACGAACAGTAACCACATCGTGTGGTAATGATGTTCAATCTTTGTTGACCTTGGGAGAATTTGAACGGACAACTCAAAGTTGCGCAGGTCCATGTTCTGCTACCTATGCCCTTACTCAGCTCAGTCCTGTGATTTGCACTTTTATGGAACTTACCACACCTGCCACCAATTGCCCTTCTATTCCTGGTGTTGCAGAGTTGACCCTGCGGCATTGGCATACACTTTTGCAATGTTTTTTCCTTAGTTTGCCACTTGTGACAACTGTGAAGTTGGCATAGTGATTCAAAGACTCAGTATTTCAGGTTTATATATATATAAAAAAGCATAAAAGGAATATATACAAAAATATATAAAGTATAAAGAAATATTGTAGATTTAAATGAAATGTAGCATGGGGTTTGAAGAATGTAGACACGTATTATAAGAGTGTGGGAGCTGTAAAAACCATTATCTTTTAGCAAACAATAGTATCTCGTGAAATAAAGCAATGTTTTTAATGAAGAATCATTGTAACTGTTATACTGGATAGGGATAGAGTAGCTCATTGATTAATACATACAGCAACGTCCCCTGAAACATGACTGCATTAGGTCTTTACTCTTTTGCAATGATATGCAAGCTGTAATAAAGCTTTTACAGTTATTCAATATCATGAATAGCATTAGTGGTCTGATCAGAGTTGCTGGCTGAAATGGAAAACAAAACAAAGACTACAGATGCTGGACGTTTTAAAGTTCTCAGCAGGGCTCAATTTTTGTTTATGTTTCTGGTTTATTAAGGTGATAAATAGAGGTGAGGCATGACAGGGAGATCATTTGACCCAGCTCCTATTTTTGGTTGCTGTATAAAATAGCTTAAATTTGTCTGAAGGAAATTAAGAATTTCTTGATTGAATTCACAGTAATACAGTACAAGAAGACACCACCATTTAATCTGCAGTTAAGTGTTTGGCCTTTTTAAACATGCTGTAGTCTAAGGATGTAGAATATCTGCACAAATTCATGTCTGGTCCCCTGAGCTGCTCTGATTAATTTCTGAATCCAGAGCTATTGTTAAACATAGAATTATTTTCTGTTTCTTTGGCTGTATACTATATATCACACTTCTGTCATGCAAAAAATATACATAATTTCTGGGGCAGCATGTCACCATTTTTCTATAGATATTTTGGTCATTGACCCCTGATGTAAAAGTGATCCAGCACACACCAGCTTGACACATGGAGCATGCAATACCTTAAATGCTGAAGTGTATTTTAGATATGTTTTAACCAGAATTTGTATGGTAAAATGTATTTCCAAAAGATGCTGTAAAGTTTGATTGACATATAAAATGAACTTCTGAATCTTATTGGCCCTGCATTAAAGTTCTTGTCTTAGAACCCTCCATAAGTTTTAACAAGCAGTTATAGATCAGTTCTGCAACTATCATTCATGCAAATACTTTTACCATATAAATATTCCTACTTGAGTTTATTCCTGCTTAAGAACTATTTGCTTAAGTAAGTATTTTCAGGAATAGGTCCAGTGCTTAATTAGGTTACCTATTTTAGTCTACTTCAGAAACAGAAGCAGCACAAATGAATAAGAGTCTCACCATGATAATATTGATGCGTGTGATCTTTGAGAAACATGGAATACATTTATGTCCTATCTAACATATGTTAGTAAGTAATACCTCAAACATATCATATGATTATTTGGTACCAAATCATGAATAAATATGAACTTTTAAAAGACTTTTGCAACTGTTGTATTGAGGGCACACATGAGTATTTATGTTTGTACATGTTATATGCTTCCTTTACTGTAGTTTTAAAGCCATATTAAATTGTGTGCCTTTAGAAGTATTTCCTAAATGATTGCATTCACAATTCAAAAAGTGAGAAATTAAAAGTATGTAAATAATGTAAAGTGGTCCTTTCTCAAATGGTGCCAATTGAAAGGTTCCAATTACAAGCCAGTTAAAAGCATCACACTGTTCTTGGTAATGCAGTATGGCACTCAATCGGATTGTTGTGAAAGAATTCAAAATAATAGTCAAAGGGTATTAAGAATTTCGTAAGAACTTAAAGCGAAATGCAAACTGCTGAACTCTTCCATTCTTGACTTCTTAAGAGTTCTGGTTACTTGGTATCCCTTGGAAGCACTCAGGATCTTCAATAATCAAATCCTAAATTCTTCCCAAGAGATACATTTTAAAAGAAGTCTGATTTGAAAGAAGCATAAAGTGAAGGTCATCCTATTTATATAGCCTCTCCCCACTCCCCCAAGAAATAACCAGTGTCAGAGAAAGGTCTCCTAGCTTTATTGTCATCTTGTCCATGCATAATAAATATTTCTGTTCATAAAGCAATCACAAAAATTGTTTTGGTCTTAAAGAATGTGATTTAAATCAAATAAGTGCTGTAGTTTCCAGATTCTATCCCTAATTAGTAAGAGGGGTCAATTATCAGGTCCATCAATGAGCTGTAGTATTTAAGTGTTCTCATCAGTAGGAGGCCATTTATTTTTGTAGAAGACAAAAGGGCTGAGAACTACTTCCTGATACTGTTCTGAGGTTGTTTTTCTTTCTTGTATTCTTTATATTTTAACTTGCCTCTGGGTAAAATTTCAGTAGCCCCATCATTCCCTAGCTTTTTCAGTTGCTTGCCAATATTGTCTCTTTCTTCACATTAACGTAAGGCTTGAATACCCCAAATCCTTGAATTGCAATTTATATGAATTTTCTCACATGGTCTTATCTAACTTTCCAGTATATGTTTAAAATCTTATTTTAAACATGGGAAATCTCTTTGAAGTTCCTTCTACCCTCTTCGTCTGCATTCCTTTTCCAAAATATAAATAAAGTCATCCAGGTAAGTTATAGTCATATTCTTACAGGGGAATAATTAAATTGCTTTAAGGCCTATGATTTGTAATAACTTTACAGTTGTGTGGGACCACAGCCTATGGTGTTCCACACAAGTAATCAGAAGGGGCCAAATTCTCCTTTGAAGTGAGATCTTTTAGTAGAAAAGTAGTATGCTGTACCAAAATATTGTTTCCTGTTAACTATGTCCTTTTTGCATAAATATCATTTTATTCCTGTTTTCTTTTCTTTAGTTGACTCCTACCAAATCTACATTCCAACTGATTAACATAAAATGTTTTCATTCCAACCATATAGTGATTCATCCGTGTCCGTAGCTGAATAGTCATAATTTATCAGATTTATAGAGTCCTGGTTGTTAAATTTATATGGCCAATTTGTTTTACAGTAAAGATTTTTCTTCTTTTTTTTTCTATTTCAGTATTCTGTGAATACCACGAAACACTGAAATCAGGGCTAATGTGTTCCAACACTTCCACAAAACGTGGCCTTGTATGGTTTTGATTTAATCAAGAGAAAGATGAAAGTAGGTGTGTGTTACTTTCAACTCCTTAGCCATTTTGCCATCCATCTTAGTCAATGTGTGGTTGCCCAGGACACGGCATTAATGATAGCTGTCAAAATAATAGTCTGAGGGTTAGGGGTCAAGAAAAATATGTAAAAGACTTCAGGGTGAACCAGATGATAAACTAACTCATTTAGGCCATTAAATGCTAGAATAGTATAGACTTGATGGGTTCAGGGGTTACAAGAAGCAAGAAGAGTAAATGGGGACATCTTCAAGTAGTTTACTCTTGTTAAAAGATGAAAAAAGATGATAATAGCATTACCAAACAAGCGCACTAAAGGCAATTTTCTTAATTATAGTGCTGACCCAGCAGTGCACAGAGAGAGGTCTTGTTATTAGAATGAGAGCTTTTACTTTCAAACAATATTAACCCTTCTCAGTACTGTATGACTTAATTAAGAGTATTCCTGGAAGTTCTGCATCTGTCAACATTTTTACATTTCTGTCTGCATTTGCAAGTCAGTGGTTCAAGATACAAGCAGTTTCAAATGGCTGTGTGGTTTCAGTGACTTTCATTTCAATTTAGGTATTTTCTTAATGAGAGCATTCGAACTGTTTATAAATCAAACTTTAACAGTCAACAGCATATTTTACATGTACTTATACAAAATATTAAGGTGAGAAGATGGAGGTATCATCTAGTATTCACAAAGACAAATTTTACATGATCCCACACTGGTCCAAAAAAATTAAATCAAAATTGTGCTTTGATAAAATGGGTCTCATGAAAATGCTTGTGAAAACTGTTTCTCATTATCCAACCAGTTCTAAATATGATTCATTATAGAAAACAGAAGCTGAATACAAATGTACTAGTTAAGCTTTCCAGAATAATTTACAGAGGACAAGAAGAGTAGCATGTCCTGGTCATTATATTACCTAAAAAACCAAAAGGAGGATGTTCTTTAGTGTGGAGATTTTCAAAGGTGCCTTGTATAGTTAGAAGCAGAAGTGTCATTGTGGGACTACTGCTCTTAACTTTATTAAGTGCTTTTGAAAGTTCCAGCAAGCTTGAATCAATATGGAGATGTTTCTTGACCATCTTTACCAGGAATAGGAAACCTGGTGATGTATAAGACTGACAAATGGAATGCAAATGACCTCTGTGGAAAGAGAAACCAGTACAGTTGTCTGGTCTCTAGAAGCGTTATTCCCTTCTTGGTAGCATTTCTTTAGTCTTGCCTGGACTGAGTTTGAAACAACTGTTCCCCATGCCAGGTTCTGATTTCTTGGACTCAGTACAACATATTTAGTTGGCTTTAGTTGCATTTGTTGAAAACATAATTTTTCAACAACCTATAAAAGAACCATTTGTTTATGATCATCTTTGGAGTCCTGTTTGAAAGGAGTAACTGGAGTTACTGCGATACTTTACCATGTAATTTTGCTCTATTATGTGACTAGGACAATAGAACCCTAAAGCCTGTGTTGATGGATCCAGGGAGATAAAACAATACAGATATGACTTCAGTCCATCATCATAAGAGGGTCATTCATTAGTATTACTAGATCTGTTTCCCAGGGGAAAAATGAAAGAGGCCTCTACTTCCATGTCTAGAAAATGAATCTTATGCAGGGATGAAAAGATCTAGAACCCTCCCTTCTTATCTTACTCTCTTCCTCACGCTGCTGCTTTCAATGTTTGTTGTCTCAACTAGTAAATTGTGTCAAGCAATCATTGTCTGGGAAGCTGAATGAATCAATTGGACACTTTAAAAGGTAAAGTAAAGTATACACCAAATTGCTAGTATATTTTCAGTGTGGTGTTTCACAGTGGTTATGGTATCATTATTATTACTATAATATTATTATCTGTATTATAGGAGCACCTGGAATCCCAAAGAAATTTAGACCCTCATTGTACTTGACACTATAAATACACATCATAGTCTACACAGAAGGCACATCTACATGAGGTGTGGAGTTGCCTAATTATCTCTGCAGCAAAGTCTCATCATTGATATGTGTGGCCCTGCTAGGTTGCAGTAAACTAATTAACTCCGCTGTAGGTTGGTACTTGTCAACCCAAGTACTATCCTACGGCAGTGTTATTTAGTGCCCCACAATGCACGTATCAGTACTGAAAGGGCTGTCTGGGGCAAAAGGATGTGTCAGTGTGGGGGTGCCTGCCATCTAACCCTGCACTAAACTACACTCATGCAGCCCATCCACAGCACGTTGAGCCGTGTCAGAGCAACCCTGAGTTGGTAGGCTGACCCACCAGGCCCTTTGACAGCCAGGGCTGCTCTGACCCGACTTAATGTGCTGCTGTCCCAGATGAATGTATAAACAAGGTGCCAAAAAAACCAATAAACTCTGGTGCAAACTGTGCCAGAGTTTATTTGGTCAAATCAGTTTCATATGTAGATGCAACCAGACTCTGCCCCAACAATTTTACAAGATAGAATACTGGACAGAGAAAGGAACTGTCACGTGCCTCTTAACCAATGAGGTACTGAGTCTCAGAGACTTGCCGTGGTCACAGAGAAAGCCTCTGGGAAAGCCAGAATTTTAACTAAAAGTTGCCAAGTCTCAGTTCTGTGCCTTATTTTCAAAATCTCATATGGGTAGATACTGTTCATAGGGTATTGCAATATATTATTGTATTATGTAGACTGGAAAAAAATTAACTCTAAGCCAAACCTACATAGTCCATGCATGTGTGCACATGCTCACACTGCAGTTTCACATTAGAGTAATGTATTCTACCATTAAAATCAGTTTAAAATCAAATGTGCTGATGTCTGGTTTGGAAAACTTGCTAGCTGACCAGGCAAAGAACATCACAATGGCTAATGGAAACTTTCTCTTCCACCTAAATGGTGCAGTTGTCTAATTTGTTTAGCTAAACTACATTAGCCATACTGAAAGTTTTATTATCATAGTCAAAAGCAGGAAACAGGTAGCGGACATGCTATATTTTTAAAATTAAAGCAATTTAAAAAAACAAACTCAGTTTTTTATTGATTAGATCACTTGTTAAATTAGATGCTCATTACTTTTAATAATAGGATCACAGTAACTAGAAATGGAAAAGACCTATTAGATCATTGAATCCATCCCCATTACAAGGGCAGGATGTAGTTATATGTATATATATTGTCATATTGAATGAAATAGTTTGAATGTTTGTAATGGTTGCCCATTAGCCAGTTTCAGGAAGAAGATAAGATTTATCTCCTTATCTAGGTCATTGTTTTGGACTACGTATGGAACATCCATTCTTTGCTCAAAGTTTTAACTTTTGAATTTTATCTTTAGAGGTCTTTTACAAAGAGAACCTGAAAATGATCCTTAAAGCAAATATCCTGAGTTCCGAGAGATCAAACCCTAGGGCCTTTTGACAAGATTGGAAAGAAAAGGTCACTTGCAGTGATATGGAAGTTCCCCAAAGTAATTAAAATGATCAACAAAAGAAACTGATTACCAAGCAAAAGAATATGTTGAGTAAGATCCGAGCCCAAATGTGGGGGTAATGACAGGTTTGAGTAGGAGTGGCCCAGGATGGTAACTCACTCAATAAAAACTGTAACTTACTCTCCCAAATTAGAGGTGACTATACTTGCAGAACAACGAAGGAAGAATCGCAAGTGTAGGCCGGATCAGACTGATCACCTGAACCACCCTCTCCGTGAACACGAATCTCTTAGTTCACGCTGAAGCTGCAAAGCGCCCGAAAGGGACAGAAAGAAGGGGACTTAGTCCTATCAGTATTGAGGCCAGCCCATTGAACCGTACTACTGAGGCCGACCCATTAAATTGTACTACTGAGGAATGAAACCATATTTAGGTGTTTGGCTTCTCGGAATTCTAGGACTGTAAGTATATTATGAAAAATAATAGTATTGATTCAAATTTAACTTTTAGTTGTAATTGTAGTTGTTTTTGTAATACTAATTCTTATAGTATTGTTTGGGAAGGAAGTGCATTCAGAGCATTGTTTCTAATATATGTAATTATTGTGTTCTTAATGTTTGTGGTATTTCTTAAAGCTAAGCAGTCTTATATGCGTAGCAAAGAGTTTTAAAATAAAATTGTGTTGTATGAATTAAGTGTGTAATCATTGTGAAATCGTGCAATCAACTAACTACTCCCCCAGCCAGTGCATCAAAATGAATCAGTAAATTGTGTGGGATTTTCTCTATTCCATAACCCACTAGAGACATATATATATATATATATATATATATATATATATGGATGGATGTATCAAATATTAAATTCAGATGACACTGTAAATACTTTTGTTTACTTTATAGAGTGCTGATGCTAAGAGCTTTGACACTGAGCTATTTACTCTTAAAAGAAACTTAGGGCCACATTCTGGCCCTCCTTGATACATATGTATAGAGAAAGAAGAGCAGGCAAAGCAAAATGAGGAATAGCATACAATTTCACACACTTAGAGTTGTGTAGAGGCTTGTAACACCCCTGTGTTTTCTACGGGAAATGTCAAGACACTACAAGAAAGCTGTGTTTTAAGGGTGTTTTAATGGTATTTAAGCTTTGGGCTATATAAGAAATGGTTTTCTTATCCCACAAAATCTTTTGTAATTTTGAAATATTTTTGTTCCACATCAGGACAAAAATCAAGACCTTTCAAAGTATTTCTTCAAAATCTACAGCTAGAGACATCTACCCCAGTAGCTATTCTAAGACCTCATAGGTGTCTGCATATACTATTGGTCTGCAGAGTCGGTCTTATTCATGAACTCTCTGGCCCAAGGAACCTGAGATGCAGAAAACCAAAGGTTGAGTTCTAGTCCAATTAATATTTAGTTGTTTATGAAAAGTGGAACAACTCCAACAGGAAGTACTGAGAGAATATCCCCATTCAGTAGAACGCTCATCTCTAATATAATGGCTGAGGCTTAAGGTTTAGTGGTCTGAATCAGACAACACTGTGATCTCAATTTTGGTCTCTCACATCACAGATTAGTACTGTGATCAGTATAATTTCTGGAATCAAGATAACTCTCTCATTGAAAGGATTCTGGTGCCGTTCCTTTGAATGGTCTGGTTTTGAAAACTCAAAATTTCCAGTGAAAAGGGTTTTCACTGAAAAGTTCACAACTAGCTTTAGGTATATGTATAGGGAATCTTTACTGTGATCTTGTGAGGCTGAATATAACTTTACTTAACAGAAATATATATATGTTAGGATCAAAGATTTGGTGTAATCTTGAAGGCTTTTTTTCCCACTTTGCTTAAATTATTTCAGAGTAGACAGTCATGTGCTCTTTTATGCTGAGGAATTTTCTACCCCACTTCTCTTATTCTCTTAGTGGACTACCTTGAAGGACATTTATTTTTGAGATCAGCAGATAGGAAAGAACAGGGACTCAACCAATACCACTTGGGGACAAAAAGGCACATTAGAGGACAGGTCAAGGATTCAGGAAGGCCTTGACAGGCTGGTCCTATGGACTGAACAGAACCAAATGAGGTTCAGCAGGGACAAATGCCGGGTCCTTCATCTGGGTAGGAAGAACCCTCACCATATCTATCCAATGTGTGTTGGTCCACTGGTTGGCACTGCATCTGAAACAGACCTAGTGGTGTCAATTGGCCAGAGGATGAATATGAGCCACCAGTGTGATAGTTTCATAGTTTGTAGGGTCGGAAGGGACCTTGACAGATCATCGAGTCTGACCCCCTGCCATGGCAGGAAAGAGCACTGGGGTCAAACGACCCCAGCAAGGTGTTCATCCAGCCTCCTCTTAAAGACCCCCAGGGTAGGAGCCAGCACCACTTCTCTTGGAAGTTGGTTTCAGATCCTAGCCGCCCTGACTGTGAAGTAGCGCAACGTGATGTCTAGTCTGAATCTACCCTCTGCCAGCTTGTGACCGTTATTTCTAGTCACTCCTAGTAGTGCTCGGGGGAACAGGGACTCCCCCAATGCCTGCTTGTCCCCCATGACTAGTTTGTAACAGGCCACTAGATCCCCCCTCAGCCTTCTCTTGTGGAGGCTGACCAGGTTCTGGTCCCGTAGCCTCTCCTCATAGGGCCTGCCCTGCTGCCCCCTGATCATGGCGGTGGCCCCCTCTCAATGCTGTCCGCATCCCTCCTGAAGTGTGGCTCCCAGAACTGGATGCAGTACTCCAACTGTGGCCTGACCAGTGCCACATAGAGGGGGAGGATCACCTCCTTGGACCTGCTCAAAATGCATCTGTGGATGCATGACAAGGTACGGTTGGCCTTCCTGACTGCATCCCTACACTGTCGGCCCATGTTCATTTTGGCATCAATAATGACTCCAAGATCCTTTTCTGCCTCTGCACTGACAAGAAGGGAGTTCCCCAGCCTGTAGGTATGCTGCTGGTTCTTCCTCCCCAGGTACATCACCTTGCACTTGTCAGTGTTGAAATTTGTCCTGTTCTCATCTGCCCACCGCTGTAACTTGTCTAGGTCCAATTGCAGCCTATTCCTCCCTTCTAGCATGCCCACATCCCCCCACATCTTAGTGTCATTGGCAAATTTGAATACGGTGCTTTATACCCCCTTGTCCAAGTCACTGATGAAGATGTTGAACAGCACGGGTCTGAGGACCGAGCCCTGGGGGACCCCACTGCCCACATCCCTTCAGGTTGAAAATGACCCATCCATCACCACTCTCTGGGTGCGACCCTCCAGCCAGTTAGTGACCCATTTGAACTGTGGCGTGCACCATCAGGTGTGTCGCCAACAGATCCAGAGAGGTGCTCTTGCCCCTCTATTCAACATTGCTGAGGCCACAGCTGGAGTATGTTGTCCAGTTCTGGGCACCACACTTCAAGAAGGATGTGGACAAGCTCAAAAGGGTGCAGAGAAGGTCTACCCACATGATCAAGGGTCTGGGGGACAGGCCCTATGAGGAGAGACTTCTGGATCTGGGTTAGTTCAGCCTGACCAAAACAAGGCTGAGAGGTAACTTGATAGCCACCTACAAATATGTCAAGGGAGAATACCATGATCAAGAAGAACTTTTCAGAAAAGCCCGCCCCCCGCCCTCTCCCCCCACTGGAAGACGCAGACCAATGGACACAAGCTAGTCAAGGAAAAGTTTCAGCTGGACATAAGGAAAGACTTCTTTTATGTACAGGTAATTAGAATCTGGAACACACTTCCAGCAGAGGTGGTGGAGTCGCCATCTTTGGTGGTCTTCAAGAGTAGGCTGGACAAAAACCTTATTAAGCTCGTTTGAGCCTAATTACCTCTTGCCCATGGCAGGGGACCGTACTTGATGATCTTACAGGTCCCATCCGGTCCTTCTTTCTATGGTTCTATGATTCACTTATATCCTTTTTCTCAGAGTACTGGGAAAGGGAAAAATATTAATATACTGTAAATTATGCATTGAATTATACAGTGCTTATTTTTACAGGGCCACTCAACAATCTTAAGGTGCTGCACAAGAACTATTTCACCCAGTAGATTTATGGGAAATAACTGACACTCTTTGCACTGAACAATCAAACTCTTTTCCTTTAAAAGACAGATCCTAGGGGAAAAAAATCAGTGATGAGAGGTGCACATGGACAGGAGAAAAATGCACACCAGAGCAAGTGGTATTAGTACTCCACAGCAGGCTTGACATGTGTTGTCTCAGGTAACAGACCTTAACCTAAATGACTACTCTGCACATAAATATTGCTCCAAGGATGTCCACTTGTGACTACTAACCATACTCTCCTAAACAACTTTTTGCAGTTATGTTCCATGGAGCCCATTTGGGTTATGACCAAGCTTTGTGTATGCAGTTTTAAAAACAGGGACAGAATTGGAGTTCCCAGTGCTGACCTTGCCCAACCACTTATTTCTGTGAAGCCTGGCAAATATGGAAACAGGCTGACAGAGCTCTGTCAGCCTGTTTCCATATATGCCCTTCTCTTATTAATTGGATTCAAGACAGTTAATTAGGTGTATTTGTTCATGTTAATTTATCAAGTTTTTTGTCTTCATTTATTCTGAATTATACAATTCTGATGGTCAAGGCCTTCAGTTTAAAAGGCAGTTTCACCTACAAAAAATATACAGATCATATATGTGAATGGTCACAATTTCAAAATGTAGTGAGAAGAAGTGATCAGGTTAGTTTTAAAACGTCTGAGAGAAAAAACATAGGGCCCAGTCCCGTAAACTTAACTCACATTAGTCCTCACTTCGGCAGCAAATCCTATTGTTTTCAACAGGATGCTTCAAGTTAATAAGAAAGAATCTCTAACTTTAGCACATCTACTTATATGTGTAAGGAAGGAACATTAACTTCACTGGCACTACTTGCAGAAATAAAGAAATATAGACCTCCAGAAGGAGGAGTCTTGAGCATAAAGACTATTCCTATCAGTAAGGGACTGGAAGACTTAAGGAGAAAGTCAGACCTCTTTATTCTGTACTAATATTGATTTTAGTAAATTGCTAAATTTAGAGCAATTAAATATAGTGAAAGTAATTAAATGCAAAAGTGCTGTAGGAATGGTAATGGAAGTCCAAGCTTAATGTAGAATACTTCAACATTGTAGTGCTTCTGGATTTTTTAATGTGCAAGGATTTTTTCTAGATTGAGACTTTCTGGAATTATGTGACCCCTATTTGGTTCTTCAGTATTGTTCCACAGTCTCCTCAATGGTTTCCATTGTAAAGTGAAATCCACCTTTTAAATAAAAAATAAGGGCGTAATAATTTTAAGTCACAGTGCACTGCTCATGCCCAGAAGAACCTCGATCACTTCCAAATTCAAGGTCTAATAAAAATTGGAAGCACTCCAGTAATTTTAAATTACTTTGCACATTGAAGAGTGATTTAAAATCACTGAAGTGATTCAATTTTTTTTTATATATGCACTTCAATTTGGAAGTGAGTCAGACAGACAGCATCACATTGTAGAGGTTCAAGACATATTGAACTAATTTAAACATTTTTAATTCAAAAAGAAGGAAGAAAAGAAACAAAGAAAGAGTAATGAGGATGCTAATAGGAAGCTGGAGAGCCCCCTCACTTATCGTCACTGGTCAAGCAAAGGCCCATTACCATTAGGAAAGAAAAACAGTGGATGGGTACTCCAATGTGATCAAGGAGACATAGGCTCCTTAATGTCATAGCAGTGATCAAGATAAAGGACCACCAGAGTTGGTGGGGTCAGGGCAAAGCACCATGATTATGTTGATTTTTCAGAGGCATTTACACAACTGCTACATTTGTGTCTTTTCTCTCAATGATCTAGTCTGGCTCAGTGAAATAGCTGACAGACGGAGGATCTATTGGCTTGGGGGAGGTTGAAGGAAGACACGCATACATAAACGTGCACGCACATACAGTGCACAAAATACATGCATGTGTAGTCAGTATGTAGGCTTCACAATATTGTCTACCTGAGAATGGTATATATGATGAAAGAAAAAGCTGGCATATGGTTCTGCCCAGAGGCTTGTGAGCACTTATTTCAGCATCTATGCATTTATGCATAAATTTAAAATATGGACATGGGAAAAGGCCTCTGTTTCCACAACATAAAGGCACTGGATCATTTAGTCAATGTTGCTAATATTCAATGTGATACACAAATAGCAACTAACACAAAAATAACACACAAATAACAAAAAGATAGTGTTTTTCTATCAAAGCATTTGGTGAGAGGTTGCCATCCTCTTACTTAGTATATCCATTTGGAATCTGTGATATTCATTTGGTTAAACAGGGATTTTGAAGCAGGTGGCAAGTTAAAGCTTCACATAGCAAGCACATGTATAGACAGCAACAACAACAGTGCAGTGAGTAGCTTGTCTGAAAGGGGATAGTTTTTATTTGACTTTGAGCACAGAAAAACTTGTCTCTGTTAAAGGACCAAAAAGAAAATGTCAAGAGAGAAGTGTTCAAGGGAAGCTTAAAATTGAATGCAAAATCACCCACTCTGGGTAGGTTTTTATTGTGGGGCCTCTGGTTTAATCCAAACTGACATCAGTTTGGCACTAGTCTCCAGCTGCATTCCTTCTATGTGCTATTATAGGCAGCAAGTTCAAAACGCCAATAATAACAAAAAAGGCTTGGATTTCCAAAGGAACAGAGTTGTCTAACTCTGGCTTTGGTGTGTGTGTGTGTGTGTGTGTGTGTGTGTAGTTTCCCATTTATTCTGCCTCAGTGTCTAGCTAGCGCAGCTCCCTGGTTTTTCTCCCTTTCCAGGGTTTGCCTCCCTTAGAAAATTAGGATGCATTAGAATACATCCTTGAAGAGTCCTGTTAAAAATTATAATAATGTAAATGGTTTAACCATCAGTGTAGACATGTTTAACATTGTTAGCTGGTCTTCAGTAAAATGCTGCTAGAATCAATGATTTCACCATGACTAGCTGACAAGATCTAAAATATTACTTGTCTCTTCCTGCAACCACTAAACCATGTTTAACTTTGTATTAGTTTATGCAATTTAAGATTTTGTTCTTACCTAATCTCCTAGTGAAGAAAAACCATGAGAGAAGCATCCCTCTTTGAAGCATTGAACCTAAATGGGTTTAACTGTACTTAATTGATTCCCAGCAGGCACACCTACACAAGATGCTTTACTCAAGATTAGAGCAAATTACTGCGCAGTGGGTGTGTCTACACAAGACATGTTAATGCACAGTAGCCTAATTTAATCCACATTATGGGTGCACATTTACACATATGCATCCATAATGCTCATTAAAAATGGTGAAATTAGGCTAATTCTGCCTAAATTTGATGCCTGCATTTGGAGGTAACAAATTTAGACATGATTAGTTAAAGCGCATTAACACACATATAGAAGTGACCCGGCACTAATATTAGTGCCATGTCTGCCCAACCACTGGGGCACATGGCAGGGACTTTAGTGCCAAGTGAACTAACTTTAGTGCCAAGTCTCTGCAGGCAAAAAGGCCTGCCAAAAATCACTTAATACGTACTTGTTTAATTCACATTAAATTTAGTCACGCTTAAATGCACTTGTAGATACACCCAGTAAGCTTCACCATCTACATGTGCAGAAACGTACTGAATAGTAATTTGCTCTAATTGGGAGCAAATTTTCTATCTGTAAATGCAAGTAGCAAATTTACTTGGGAATAATTATTGAGCAGTATGGCAAGTGTAGACTGCCTACCAGGAGCACATCTGCTTCTGATCAGCCAGGCAGCAGGGGGTGGGAACTTGCTCCCTGCCCCTGGGAGCTGCCTGCTGCTGAGGTAGGCTCTGCCACTAGAGCCCAGGTGGGAACAATGTCCCCCTGCCACAGCAGCAAAGAGCTCCCAGCCCAACTCTGCAGCTGCAGAGCAGGGGCTTGGAACAATCATCTCCCAGCCCCTGCTCTGTCATTGGGCTGGCAGCTCCCTGCTTCTGGGGCAAGGGGGACATTTTCCTCGCTTGGACTCTGGTAGCAGAGCCCTCCCCAGCAGCAGGCAGCTCCTTGGGTCTGGTAGCAATCTCCTAGCCCCCACCAGGAGGCAGCTGTTTCCTGGCCCTATGCTCCCTGCCAGTCCCTGGGTTAGCACCCAGAGGGAGCCTAGACCTCCCCCTGGCTGCTGCAGGGGGCCAGTGCAGGGCTGGTGGGGGTGAGATCAGACTGCTGCCTTGAGCAGCAAATCTGCTGTCACTTCCCTGCACCTGTAGACACCTGCCTGGGGTGAGTTTACTTGTGTTTGGCCTCTAGTAAACTAGCCTTGCCGTGGAAGTCAGAGACCCAACCTGTCACCATGTTTGCTTGTCTGCATACCTAATACACTTTCTAAGAGTCATCCTTTGCTTTTAGCTATAAACACCAGGCAGTCAACCTTTTAAAGATGGAATAAAATTCTCCTTTACATTTAACATTGCAGATCTCAGTTTCCTTCCCATGGATTTAGCTCTCTTACTTCTACTTTAGTCATGATCATTTTATTTTCTATAATCAGCAGTGAGCACAAGCCCCATGGACTTCAATTCCTTTGATGTCTTCACGGTTGTCTTTGTAATAACAGTGCAAGTGTCCATCTTTGGTTAGGAACTGATCAGATTTATTATGCACTAATGGCAAACCCCAGTCTTCTCTGTAGGTTACTTTATTCCTTTCAAAAAGGAAGCATGCATTTTATTCTTGTGCGATGATGATCCAGTGCTTCCCCTTGGCACATGCTTGACATTGGGTTTACCTGTGTCTTCACAGGCAGCAAGATTTTAACACCAGCAGCTGGTTATCTTTTCTTCTATTGCCTGGCAATAGGTAAAAACAGAAGAATGGGGAAAATGGATCACATATAGGAAATCAAGACTCCCCTAGTAAAATCTGGGTGCACACAGAAAATCAATGTAGACTTGGTGTAGACCATTGTAGGCAGTCACAACTTGCTTTTCCTTGTTTGAAGGACCACAACTTAAAAGTGTCTACAGCCAGCTTCCAACATCTGTGCTGCTCTTTTACATTCCATTTTCATTCACTAAGTGTGCAGTCTTTCCCCTCCCCCCCCCTCAATTTCATCTTCCATAGGGGGTGATTTCTAGTTCTTTATCACATCCTTGAGTCTCTAGGGCTTTGGTGATATGTTTTTTCATTTATATCACATTGTAATAGGATAGCCTCTCAGACACAACTATAATTATTGACTTGTATAATGGCCACTTTACTTGAAGCCATTGGGGAATTTTAAGTCCAATACAATACAAAGGAATGACCCACTGGCAAGCCATTTTAATGAGGGGAATTTCCTTTTCTTCTGTGGTCTCTCTCCTAGCTCTACTATCCACACACTATCCACAACAATACTATACACATCTACCAGCCACTTCCCTGGATTTTACAGAAGGTATTCCTGTAGCACTTCTTGCTTAACTAAAAAAATATTTGTGCATAAATTCCCCCAAACATTATTACAAAATAGGAGTGTGGCTATCTGTATATTTACTAGGGTGGATTTTTTTCTTATCATGCTAGAA
Source organism: Alligator mississippiensis (assembly GCF_030867095.1). NCBI lineage: Eukaryota > Metazoa > Chordata > Crocodylia > Alligatoridae > Alligator > Alligator mississippiensis. The sequence goes on along the minus strand of NC_081824.1, from coordinate 216,373,603 downwards.
GCATTGAATCACTTTCTGAAACTGGCTAGGGTTTCTTTAAGACAGTACTGTCTGTTGCAGAGGCAGCAAAACAATGCCATTGATATGGTAGCTATTCATTTTCATTTAGTAGGTAAATCAATATTCACATAAAGCTTGAGTAACTTGTTGGCACTAACCATTGAAACCCTATTTTCATCTAAATTTGTCAAGATTCAAGCTTGTCGGCTTTTTTATTTTAAAAAGAGATGCATATTTTCATCTGACATTACACTGAATCGATACAAATAATAAATTGTAATAATGGAATTATTAGCATTGCCTATATATTCTCAAGGAGAGGGGTGTTTTGGGGGGAGAGGGTAAATAAATCAGTTAAAGGCAAAGCAAGAAACCTTTGTGTGTGATTGAAAGAGGGATATTTCCCTCTCCACAGATTATAGACGTATGTTGTACTGTACACACCGTCTGTAAGCACTTTAGAAAATCCTGGTTGCTTAGCGTAGTCTTAAATCAGGCATATTGCCAATTGTGGATTTAAGTAGAGGATAGCAGGGTCATTTTCCTAGGAGTTCCTTTACAGTTCAGTCTTTTCTTGGTGTTAATGCTTTTACCGTCATTGGGTAAAGGGAGGGGAGGCTTGGAATACCCTGCCCCAGGGCCTCCTAAACTGTACATCTGTCATGGATCACGTCATGGAACAGAAATGTTTGTTTTTGCTCCCATTCATTTCAGCTGGCAGCCAGTTATTATTAGAATGAAAAATTAAGCTATTATGCAGTGGAAGCCTTGCTGCCTCTATCAAATTTATGGAGTTAATACAACAAAATTATCCTTTATAGCGGGTATAAGCAGCTGTATGTATAATGCAGGCCCCTTCTTGATCAGTCCAAATACAAAATGGCAGCCTTGTTTTCATTATCATTGTTAAAGCTCTCTTACAATGTCACCATATTTCAGAGGTTGCAGTGGAGCAGTTATTCAGTCAAAAGTGGTATTGGTGAGGTGGTTAGGCATACAACTGACTAGGCTACCTTACTGTTATATGCTTTAGGCTTAGAACACCCCCCTCCCCTGGATAAAACCCATAAAAAACATTAAAACTGCCATTTACTGGGTCAGACAATAGGTCTACCTTGCCTAGTATCCTGTGTCACATGACACAGCATTTTTCATGAAATAAAATCTACAGTGCCTTTCATGATTTTTTACACATACTAATCTCTATTTATTTACATGAACGGCAAACTCCTTCAACTTTTGGTTAGTGAATGAGTGCATTGGCTGTGGTTGTTATTATTATTTTTAAATAAAATGTAGAGGTGGCTGAACTGTTTTATCATGTATCAACTGCCATTGGAAATTTGGGGTTTTGAAAGTTTGACTCCAATTCATGCGTGCAAACTTCTTAAGCAAAAAAAACAGGCCTGATGAAAATATAAGGTAAAATGTGAATCAAACTGCATCAAGAGAAGACAAGCAAATACAGAGAAAAATGTATGGAACAATAGTTATACAGATATAAAGGTACTATAATTCTATGTATATACAGAACACACTTCATACAAGACAAACACTTGTGCTTGTGACATTCTGGTTTATGAAGGGTAGCTTACTATCCTTAATTCATAGTGCAGATTTGACTTTAGTTAAAAATGTTGTAAATCCCTGTTAAGTTATGTGTTACAGTAGGGTAACTCTGTTGAAGCCAAAAGACACATGTAATAATGAATGATCAGTCCAGTCTGTGTTTTTTTTTAATAAGTACTATAGTAAAGTGGCCACAAAAGGGTTAACAGTGTTACCAAAAGTATTATGGGATGGAGGCATGCTTTACCTCTCCCTCTCCTACCTCCTGTTTTGCTAGGTGAGCTTGCCTTATCATCCTTCTGGAATATAGCTCCTAGTCTCCAGTACTGTGAGTAGATTGTTTTTTCAACATGGCAATGTGTTTTACAAGCTCAGAGTTTTGTGAAAATATTTTGGTTCATAATACTTTGAATTCCCTGGGATTCAAACATTTCTGATGAGATCCTCCATATAAAGTTTATTAATCTGGGTTTATCAGTATCATAAAACATCAATAATTGATTTTTGAGCTGCTCCTTTGGAAAGAAGAAAAGCATATTTTGCTCCTGTGTACTGTTTAAATAATATTGTATTTAATGCATGAGGTGTAGATAATCTATAGTGAATAGAAAGTAACATTATGCTTTGATGGCTAGTGAATCGTGGAGAAAAGTAGATGTAAGAAAAAGTTACAGAAAGCTTATAGCTAAATACAATATACTCTCTTAATAAAACAAAAATGAGACATGCTATAATCCAACATTTCCATCTGGAGGATCACATAATCTGAGAGAACATTGATATCTACATTTCAGTTCATAAATGTAGTGTTCAAAGAAAAATCTTGAGGAAAGGAAATTCCCAATGTTTAGCTGTGACAATAAGTGATCCTTAGTAAAAAAAAAAAAAAAAAAAAAAAAAATGCCACATGAAAGGTTAAGCTCAAATTTAGGATCCATCTGAAGTCATGTTTGGTTCAGATCCCAACTAAACCAACAATCAATCAGCCCAAGTGAAGAAAAATTAATGCAACTCAGCTCATGTGATTAGCACGCTCATTACCACCTACATTGGCTCCACTCAGGCAATCTTTCTCTTGACTAGGTGTCTAGCCAACCAGATTTCCTAAGACCAAGAATTACACAACCTTCCGATTGTCCTTTCGTCTGTGGTGTCATCTGTTGTGCAGAAAAGCCCAAACAGCTTTTCTATCATCCCAAAAAGCTTAGTGCTATACCTGTCCTTAGGATCTGTGGGAAGTTTATCTAGAAGTGTGCCAGGTAGAGAAGGAAAGTAGAGCACTGAGCTTTTTGGGATGCTACTTTGCTGCTGACTTTCAGATAATTTACTTGCTATTTAGATTATCAGATGATACATGGAGAGAGAATATGTTTTCCTGCTCCTCTTGCCTCATGGGGTGGAGACAGCAGGAGTTCCCTGTCCCCCCGGGATCGCTTTATCAAAATTAGAAAAGACAGAGGGTTTTCCAAGGCAGATTAGTGAAGAAGTGCTGGGCATCTACAAAAGGTGTGAGTAGCAGACATTTGTCTACCTGCTTTCAGTAAGTTTAAAGTTGGTGTGGGGAGCTGTCTGTAAGACCTCAGTCTCCATATAAACCTCAAGCAGCTGATTTAATGCTTGTCTTTGTGACCAGACCCTGCAGAATCAGGTTCATGTGTTTGATTAGGTTCTACTTGTGACAATCTCTAAACAACTGTTCAAGGCATGGCAGATTACAATAATAAAATTATTACTGGTAATAAAATACCTTGCATTTACCATATTTACTCAAATCTAAAATGATCCTCACTTTAAGATGATCCCCAATAATTAGATTGTATATATGGAAACTTTGTAAACTTGTGATTTTTTTTCAGGTATAGAATATAATTATCAGATGTTTGTCTTGAATTTGTTCCCCTTCCAATGTTACAGCAGGGGAAATAGTGGCTGGAGTGTTAGGTAGCCCTCTTTCCCTCTGCCCCCCAATTTCTTCCCTCTTACTCTCAGACCCCACTCGGGCTCTGTTCCCCCCCGAGCATGTGGAAGTGAGGGGCAAATTTGAAATACAGGGGACCAAAAACACTGCTATTGAAATAAACATACCTATATTGCATATAGGCAAATTACTGTGGGTACCTATATATTTAGTTATATAGTGTTTTTATAGTGTTGGTGTATTTTACCTTTTTTTGCAAGCTGCTGCAAGTTTCAGCATAGGTACTCCCTAAACATACTTTTGAGCAGCACTTTTTGAGCAGTACTTATACATAGTAGAAACTATACATGATATTAGGCTAAAACCAAAAGGCTCATGATTTCTGATATAATTCATTGGACTGGGACCCAGAAAAGTCAATAACATTTCAAGCCATGGTGACCCCACAGCCCAGCACTGATCGTTATGTGTGTGTACTCCAAATACCCCCCACCCCACAAAGGATCCATGTGCTAATTAGCACCGCCCCCCCAACTGGAACTGGGTGTTCTTGTCACAAATCCTGTAGGAGTGAAAAATAAGTAGAAATGTAGTAAGTGTAGTGGTACACCATGACTTGAAAAAGTTTGGCACTGAGGGGTACTGAGAACAATGGCACTATATCTTATTGAGATGGGTTACACTAACCTATCCTCGTGATAGGTTCCCATCAGCATTTTTAGCACTAGGGAAAGGTGTCAAAGCTTGCTCTGGCCTCTCCGACTGCCAGCCTGGTATTATAGTACCTCCAAGCCCGGTGCTCATTCCCTCCTTGGGGAGCAACTGTCAGTTTTTTTAAGGACCACATACAGAAAAAAGTTTCCCATCTGTATGTTTGCCCAATATGGGCCATGTGTTTTACAGGTATGCTCAGTCTGTGTTGTATTCAGATTCATGGTTGGTTTCCATTACTGAGCAAATGCTGCTTCTGGCAGCAGTTTAATAGACAATGTATTTAATAATGATATTTTTCTGTATGCAAATATAAGATGAGGGGCTTTTTTTCCCCATGCTAATTAGGGGAAAAACCTTGTTCAAGTAAATATGATATATGCTAACTTGCACTTGAAGGTGTCACAGAGGTTCTGATTCTCATTAACAGTGAAGGCTCTTCATATTGCACTGGCAGTGTAAAGGAGCCTTATATTACACCTGTATATAGAGGCCAAAGAGTCTGAAAGAGAATCAGGTTCAAAGTATTTAATAAATAGTAGTAAAAGCTATACATGGAATACATTCAATTTTTTGGTGAAATGCAGCAACTCTTTAGCAGTGCACAACAGTACTACACAAGAAATGTAGCTTAAGACAGGAAATTAAGAGTACTTTGTCCAACTTAAAATACAGTAAAATGTAGATAGGGGGTGCATCTACACATGTATTTTACTGCAGAGTTGACTAATTAGCTCTGCATCACTGTCTACATGTGCATTGGTATTAGGGCATGGTAAACTTACTCTGCCATAAAACAGCAGTCTCGGGGACAGTATTATCTTATGGTGGAGTAATTAAGTGCACTGATACACACATGTAGACCGTGACAGGGCCTTAAGTGGGGGGTGCCTACTGCATGGCTCCACACTTTAGCAGCCTAGTGCCCCAGCTAGCCCTTCCATCACTCAACGCTGCCACCCGGAGTACAGGGATGACCCTCTGAGCCTGTTGCCAATCCCGAGGTTGCTCTGCCCCAGCTCAGACTGCTCCTGTCCTGGGCACACATGTAGATGCTGCACCTTGGAGCTGCTGACATCTGGTCGAGCTGCTCTGGAGTTTATTGCATTGTGTTAATTTCATATGTAGATGTACCCAGGGAGACTTCATTGACTCCAGCTAGAATCTGAACTGTAAAAGGTGCATTAAGATCTGTAATGAGACATTGGATCAGTATTGACTTAGATGGGAAAATTTCATTTACTGAATTATCAACATCAATTCCTAAATTTTCTAAGGACACTCCAGGGACTGTCCAAACACTGATGCAGCTTTGTCCTTGCAGAGTCTATGAGGAATGAAGGGATCACAGGGCACAATTTGTCTTTATTAATTAAATGCAATCCAGAATTTAGGTATTTAAATTGTTCAGTGTAAGTTTAAAATATCATTCATAGTGAAACTCACAGAGGAATGCCAGTCTTGTGAAATTTTGGAAGTACATAAATCCTAGGGATTATGCCTTCTGGTTAAGCATTTTTCATCTGCATGTCTCGGTAGGATATGTTTTCATTTTAACCTATTAATCTCAGTTTATCTTTTTTGACGCAGATTGATTAGGAATTTTAGGGACTATAGGATAGGCTCCAGATGCTAGGTGTTCCTTCATCCTTTTAGTACTCGCTGTAATCCATAACAACCAACACATTTATTTTATGAGCTTTCACAATCAGGACAGTATCAATATCTTTTCTGACAGAGTTTAGAGCTTTGATTTTACATTGTGTTGGGGGCTGGTTACTTAGAATGTAGTTTTGAAAGCCTCCAAATCAACTCCTTTATTTATTAATTTCCTCACATCTGTGTGGTTGATACTGGGCACATCTACACATGCATTTACGCAGGCATTTACACGTGCAGGAAACCTGGGACTAACTTTAATTACAGGTCAAAGCAGCCTGCCATGTACCCCTGTGGCCAAGGGGGAGAGCTCTAGCCTCCAGTCACATGGCTGCCAGGCCTTGGCAGCCATGCTGAGGCCAGAGGCAGTTGCCAGCATTTTGCAGCCATCTTAAAAGCACAACCCCACCCTCTGATTCCTGCCCAGCCCCTCCCCTGCCCAGGACCTGTGTGTCCAGCACAGGGGTAGCACATGGCAGCTGCCTCCCTGCTCACCCTGCCTCCCCACACAATGACTGCTCCAGCCCTCTCCTCTGCTCCTGCCATTGGTACCCATTGCCCTGCTGTTCCAGCCTGGCCCCTGCCAGCAATAACCAATGCCCCACACTGCTGCTGGCCATGTTACTGGACCTGCTGGTCCCACCAGGCTCATCCCTGCCCAGGCCCCAGGACAGCCATGCCCCTACCAGCTGGGCCCAGTGCACTGGCTTTGGGAAGCTCTGGCCCAACCCCTCCTCCTGCACTCCCCACTCCAGCCTGCCTATTCCACTGCCCACATACCCTTGCCCTGCTGCCCACCCCCAGCACCACTCCACACTGCTGCTCCAGGCCAACCACCTCAGCCTAGTGGATATGGTATGCCTGCAGTTGTGCCACTGCAGCCAGTGCCTCTGGGCATCTCCAGCAGCGGGTGACAGTGAGCCTGCAGCAGCGGTCCTGTGAGCCCCAATAGCCTCTCCCCCACATCCAGATGTTGACTCTGGAGAGGCAAGAGACAGAAGGCTGTTGTGAGAGTTTGCAACATTTGAGAAGATGCTCTGCTCTAGGGGCTCTGCACTGCATGGACTCGGATTGGAGATCAGCCATGTGTGCATGCCCAGGGACATGGTAAGCTGGCCGGGCAGGCCTGGGCCCAGGTGGCTGCTGCCTGATCCCCCTATCTCCACTTGTTCCCCAGGTCTTGCATCATGCTGCTTGCCTCTCCTGCCCCCTTCCCAGGGTGGGCCTAGCCAAGCTGGTGGCAGTACCTGCTGCCATGGCTGCAGCCCCCACTGCCCCCCCCCCCAGCCCTGCAAGCCCATTGCTGTCTTGCACTGGTGCCCAGCCCCTGGTGCACAGGCTTGGAGCATGTGGGGCTCCCAGAAAACTGGGGTATGGGTCTGGTCATGCCCCTACCCTCCCTGGTGGGGGCCTTTCCAGGGAGGTGCCCCAGGCCCAGCCTCCTACCATACCACCACTGCACCCCGAGCATGCCCGTGCTGTGGGTGGTGCATGGTGAGCTGTTTGTGCAGGTGGAAGGATGCCTGAGCCACTATGCCCTACTGCTGCTAATCCTGCTGGTGCCCCAGGCACACCCGCACTCCCAGTTTGGGACCTTGAGCTATGACAATGCAAGGGGGCAAGCCTGGCCTACCCCACAACCTCTGCCACCACCTGGAGGGCTACCTTTTGCAGTGCTACACATTCCTGCCCCTGGCTGCCAAGGAAGAGATCTCTGCTGGAGTTGACACCTTCCTTTGCATGTGAGATGCCCATGCCCGCCCAGCTGCAGGGGCATAGGTTGCTTAATAAAGGTCTGACCTGTGTCCCGGCTGTCTGCATGCTGGGGGCGGGGGGGGGACCTGGGGCCAGTGGAGTGCAGGCGGGCCATGCAAGGAAGGGGGGCAGAGGGTGGGGCCAGGGGTGGGGTGGGGGTGGCATTGAGGCTAGGAGGGCCTGCCCCCCAGCATAGGATTTACTACAGGTTTGGGGCTTGTGAGGCTGGATGCTCGGTGCGGGGCTTCCAATCATATATGGCATCTGGCCCCACCCCATCTCCATGGTGGTGTGTGGCAGGCTGCTGCCCAGCCAGGGCCCCCCCAGGGAGGAGCTTGTGCTGCTGGTAGTGGTGTGGCCAGCTGTTTTTCAGGGGTGGCTGTGGGGCAGGGATGAGGCCATGGCAGCCACTGCCCAGGGCTCCCCAGGTTGCCAGTGGGTGCAGCAGCCAAGGAAGAGTGCAGGGTGGGGTAGCTGAAGGCCCAAGGACCCCTCCTCTGGTGATGTGTCACCAGAGGTGTCGGGATGGGATGCAGGCATGGGTTCCCATCATTGCCTGATCTTTCTCTCTCTGAAATCAAGAGTTTCTTGCCACTGGTTTAAATGGAGGCAGATATGGGAAATGAAGTGTTCACTGTCCATTGAGAACGCTAGTCTGGCCATCTGAAGCTCCAGTAGACAAGAGAAGCAAAGAAAATGAAACAAGTGTCTGAGTGACTTTCTGATCATGATGAAAGCTTTAAATATATTTTGTCCCCAGACTTCTTTTCCCTCTCAAGTAAGTGTCAGAACAAAATATGTGCTAAATTCACTGAGGGACTGTGTCAAATTGACTTCACATTGTTCATGCAATGTACTGGTATGGGAACGGTGAGATCTGTTGTATTGATGCAAAATGAAGCAAACACTTTAACAGTATAGGCGGATTCTCCTTTCATTTGCATCAGTTTTACTCTATTGCAATTCTTTTAATTATTGGGCATGTATTCAGCACCTGACAATGGACATTAAGCCAATAGAGCCAAGAATTTCTCAGAAAAAATCCCATCTTAGAGTACCTTAAAGGCAGTGTTAAAAATGGTGAGGGCACTAATTATGCTTCATCTACATGACATTCCCTATCAGTTAAGCAACCATTTTAGGGATGATTCTGAAGATGGTCTTTCCTACCTACTTTCTGCTATCATAGCAGAGACACCCCACTCTTAACTTTAGCTTTAAAAGAAACCCCCTTTTTCAGCCTACAAAACTGTGTTAGTAAAGATGGGTTTTAAAAACCATCATTAAGCATGATTTTATTAGATGGCAAAAATATAAGCATGCATATAATGTGGTCTACTTCTCATCCCAGGTTCAGATCTATGAACTAATTTTATAACAATTAATGGTAGTTTCAACTATGCTTGTAGGGGTGCTGTCAGTGATGCTAAATAAATAGAGAAGGACTTCAGAAGAGCAGCAAACAGCAGCTGCAATGACTTTTGTTCTGAAGCTACCTCTGCATGCCAGATTTTACCCTCAAGGCACAGCGGCAGAGCAAGGCTCCCACCTGTTATCTCTCACCATTGAGGGTTGCTTCTTTCTGTTTAAGTTAGGTTAAATATTTCCCCTTTTCCCAGGATTCAGGGCTCATCAGCCCAGCTGTGGTGCACAGTCTTGAAACACAAAACAGCTGGATATACAGTGTGAACAAAGTTCACCTTTTCTTGTTTACATTTTATAGCAGCTGCACTGTTTACTGGATGATGCATTTGTTTAAATGAATGTCCAGCTATTATTGATTTTTTTCTCTACTTTTTTTCTGGTTATGTCACTATTGTCCTGCTATAGAGCATTGCAGTTTAAGCACACCTGCACACATATTGACAAGACAAAATTAGGCCATGCTTTCAGTTCAGTTGCAGTGGTGAAATCACAGGGATGGTACTCACATGACTGAGAGAAAATCTGGACCTGGTCTTTGTCAATTTTTATTTAAATCTGGTGACATCATAGATTGTAAAGCCAGATGTCATCTTCAGGGGCATGTAGTCTAACCCTCTGTATGACACAGGTCATTGAGCTTTTCTCAATAATTCCTTCATCAAACTGAGAATGTGTATCAGTTTCTTAGAAAGATAGCTGGTATTGATTTAAACAGTTCAAGTGATTCTCAACTACTACACATTTCCTGTGAGGCTGCAATGGTTGCTTACTCTGAGTAGTTAAAATTTATCCCTTAGTTTTAGTTTGGATTTGTCTGGCTTCAACCTCAAGACACAGAAAGTTATAGTTGCTAGGAGTATAGCAAATTCTTATTATGCTCTAATAATTTGATTTCCTTGAATACCTGTGTAAAAGCAGAATTGTAGGAACCTCCAAAAGTTTTCAAGTCTGGTTTGAATAACATAGGAATTGTCATCATAGATCAGTGCATTAGCCCATCTAGTCTACTACCCTGTCTCCAACTATGCCCAGTTCCATATACTTCAGAAAAAGGTGCAAAAAGCTACATGACCAACACGTATAGAGTAGCTTTCTCAACAGGAACATTTCATTCTAACTTTATCTGTTATAAGTTTATTTTTGCCTTGTTATTTAAGGATTTATATCCTTTTGAAATATCTATGTAATTTAAAAAAAATACTATCTAATGTCCTTATGGATAGTCTCAATATCCATAGAGATACCTTGTCATTTTTTGATTCCTGTTAAAAGCTCTTTGCTCCTATGATATCTTACCAGAGCATTTTTTTCTTAGGTACAGTGAAGCACATCGTAACTGATACAAACTCACAAGGGAGAAAAGTCACATCAGTCCAAGGCTGTCCAACCTCTAAGCAGCTGAGGGCCAAATACCCTGTGGGCCACATCCGCAAGGGCTAAACACCGCATGGCCTGCCCGCCCCTGGGTCACACCAAAATGAGCCATGTGCCTCTTCAGACACAAGCCACTTGGACACTGCCACCCACTGCTGCACTGAGCCCTTCCTTTCCCTCTCACTGCTGTACTGCATGCCTGTATGGGTGCTTCCCCCCATCACCACACCTGCATCATGTGTGTGAATAGCCCCAGGTTCACTCTTAGCTCCTTAGGCCATGGCACTACACTTCCACACCCTTGGGGCATGGGGAAGTAGCAAAAGCAGGAGGAAGGGAAGCCTGGTGACTCCATCTGTGCTGTCAGAGCCAGAGGGATGGGAAGGGCAGCAGAAGCCCAGGGGCCACAACTTAACCTTTCATGTGTCACATGCAGCCCTCAGGCCACCAGCTGGACAGTCCTGTATCAGTCTAAAGGGCTTAAAGGTGTAATAGGTATGTCCTCTGAGCTAGCTAAATGTTACTGTCAGCAAGTTATCTGGGCACCTGATCATCTTCAAGTCCTCCCTCCTCTTAAGAGCAAATCATGCTCACCTTAATGGCAAACTAAGCAAGTGAAGATTGAAAATAGCACTTACAAACCAACCTAAGCCATCTCCAAATGTTCCTGTGAAGAAAGTCAGGTCCACTTTTTTATTGATTTTTTTTATTTCTAGCTATCCCTTCTCATTTGGTTCTGGTCTACTTTGAGCAGACTCTACTGGAAATTTAGTTTATGAGAAACCCTGTTCTTTGTTAGATTTCCATTCTTATTCTGGAGATTCCTGGAGTTTAGGAGATTTGTATTTTTTGCAGATGAAGATCCAAACATCAGGCTAGTAGATCAAGCCTCCTGCAGTGCTTCACAGAACTTGATGTTGAGATGGATATTGAAAGACATAAAAAGAATCCTTAATGGGATATGTTTGAGAAACCTTAATAATACCACGTGACTAACTTTCCATCCTCTGACTAACAAAATATCATTATAACTTATAATTCCTTATAACTCATTCTATTCATTAGAACTGTTCCTCAGGAAAGCAGGTGAACCCAAAGGAATCAGTATTTGTGTGTTTGTTTTTCACAGGCTCCTCTGGGAGCCATTTTTGGGCCTGATATAAGGCAAAATCTGGATTTTTCACCATGTTTTCACCTTCCAGGAATTGAAATACTGTAATAAGCCCACATCTTGCATTATTCTGGCTATGTAAATGGGTCCCCAGGGTGTTAAAGGTAAAAAAACCCCAAAAAACAAAACACAAACACAAATATTTGAAGCATAAATTCAAATACGAAGTTTCAGGTACACCCTTTGTTTCCCCCATCACATTAGCTATGAGAAATATTTTCCTTTACTATGATCTAAACACATCCTCCAGTGAAAACTGTAATGATCATTGAGAGAAGGCAAGCCAACTTTTGACTTCAGTTTTACCAGGATGACTATGGAGTAACTTTGTTAGTTTTGCTTGAGCTGTTTATGTTGGCATGGGTTTGGCTGAAAGTGGAAATTGGGCAGTAGTTTCCCTGCACTGAGAAACCATGAAGTCACACATGATTATTGGCACAGTGGCAGCTGTGTCTTAAGTCCATGGGAAATCACACCAAAAAGTGACTCATCATAGCTCACATCTGTGATTTATCAGCTATTTCAGTCCACTGTTCAGGGTAGATTCTAGTCAGCAAAATTCTCAAAGAGCAGAACTAGTAGGCTAATACATTATTTCCAGAAAAAAGATTAAAAATTACTAGGAAGTTTGATGCTTCTGTCCCTAGTGTTTTAAGTTTTAAAAAAATCCTACCTAAAATATGCTTTAAAAAAAGCAGTATGGCCACCCCCTCAACAAAAACTAGTTGGAAGTATCTCCTTTATGAAAGGTTATTTTACAATCATCAAAAGGAGTTTCATATCATACCTTCAAATAATTTGTCAATATTCAGCATTATTTCTCTAAACAACTTTTAGAAGAATGCCCAGCTTTTATCTAGAGCAAATCTTATGAATTAAATTAGGAAATTTCAGAGAAACAAGTTAAAAATGAATAACCCACCTCTTAGCTTAGCCTGACTAAGGGTTTTTGAACCTGAAAGCTTGCTCAATAACTATTCTCCAACCATTCGGGTTGGTCTAATAAAAGATATCAAATTCACCCAAGGAACCTTGTCTGCCTATATCCTTAGACCAACACGGCTACAACCTAAGCCACCTCTGGCATTTAAGGGACTCCTTATTCCTACTGAAGGCTCAGAACCCAAATAAGAGTGAAGACATTTATTCCAAAATTCCTCAAATTGAATTCATCTGTAAATGCAAAGAAATGCACACTGGGCTTCTGCGGTCAGAGTGCATGTTTTATGAAACGCAAATTATGAGTAAACTCATGCAGAGCTAGTGCAGCTTCATGTGTAGAAAAGAGTCATTTTGGGTATCCTAAAAATACATGGTATGACAAACCAAAATCAATGAGCTTACCTCAATTTTTCTTTGAAGTTCTACCCGTCTAGAAAGAACATAAAGAAAGGGCACAGGATAAGGATGGGAACAGTTTGTTAGGAGTCACATAATTGAGGGAAGTGTGTTATTAATTCTCTTCCAGTCCATTCATGAGATTCCTTCTCTAAATACTTCAAATATTGTTTCCGTGAAAGGACTTGGAATCATTAGATGAGATTTTCTAAAATGTGGTTGACTTACTGACAAGATTACAAAAAAAATCAGGTTTTTTTTCTGGTTTGTTAAAATTAAGGCCTTGATCCTTCAAACATTTATGAACATAAGTAACTGTATTGTACATAATGTGCAGGATCATGGTCTCATTTGGGCTATTATGATACATTTATACTATACTATTGTTTCGGCTCTCAAAGGAGTTTTTGTGTATATGGACTGTCAGATGGCTATAACTTTGGGATGTATACATTTACTAGTTCAGATTTTTCATATGAAGACCATATGTTACATTTATTTTTTCATGTATTAATAAAAGTCATAAAACGAATAGTAATTTGGACAGTTGCATAATTGTCAGATATTTGCAGTTCCAGTTTTTCTTTGATTTTAGCAAACATGAGAAGTAGTAATTAATTAATCAAACTCTAATGAATATCTTTTTTGTTTTATTTTCCCTACTTCAGGAAATGCTACGGATAATAGTGATAGCAAACTAAAAGCAACAACTTTTTATCCTGAACAGGATAATTTTCATTATCCTAAAATATATTTATGTACTGGCAACATTATCTGTAATAGATATTTTGTAATATCTATTACAGTTTAGGTGGGATATTTCTAGTGATGTCTTAGACTTACTGAAAAGTAATCTATCTTTAATATGTCTAACTTTGCATGCTTTGTTATTATACAGGTGGGATTTTTTAAAATGCTCATTATGAACATCATTCTCTTTCATAGATGTTGCACTCTAAATCTCAAACACTTCACTGGGGAGATCATGGGTGCATCTACATGAGATGCTTTACTGCACAGTAGACTAATCTACTGTGCAGTAAAGCATCTCTGTCTACACATGTACAGCATTTACTGCTCACTAAAGTAGTTTACAGGGTGGTTGTAAAGACAGGTAGTAGATTTACTGCACGGTAGCTACAGCTGACCAGGAGCAAATTGCTGCCAGTCATCCCAGGCAGTAGTGGGTGGAGGAACTGTCCATCTGCCTGCTGCTCAGACCCTGCTCTGAGATTGGAGCGAGGGCTGGGACATAGCTGCCTGCTACCCAGCGCAGGGGATGGTGTCGCAGCCTCTGCTTCAACCTCAGAGCTGGGGCTGGGCATCAGGCAGCTGCCAGGAGCAGGAAACAATCTCAGAGTGGTTCAGAGGGCAAGAGGCAGCTGCCCAGAGCAGAGGAGTAGGACTGGGAGACAGCTGCCCTGGAGGCAGGACAGCTCCCCCCAGAGCACAGGTCTGAGCCCAGTGCCCCCTGCCAGCTTGGGACTGGCATCTAGAGGGAACTTGAGTTCCTCCCAGCTGCTGTAGAGGGGCAGAGCAGGGCAGGAGTAGCCCTGCACTGAACTCTTCCCATAGGGAACAAATTTGCTCCTGATGGGTGCATGTATAGATGTGCTCCCAGGGAAGACTTACTGCACAGTATTTTACTGTGCAGTAAGCTTACAGCATATTAATAGCACATAGACATGCCCAATGTGAAGCAAATGTTGAAGTGTTGGCTGGATCAAACTATTTAAGTTTTCAGAAGTGACTAGTAAATTTGGGTGCTTTGAGGTTTAGAAGCTTGGCTTGGAACATCTTACAAGAACTGATTTTCAAAAAGTTTTGAGCATCCTCGCTGTGGAAATTGTGTCCTTGATGATCTCCCTGAGTTGAGCATTCTCTTCGGCCAACCAAAATAATTTCTCAGATATGAAAATGATATGATGTAGGTCTATAAACTTAGCTTTTCTCTCAGCATGATGGATGAATAGCAACCAGATACTGCATTAGAGGGGTGAAATTTTCCTATAGATTCATGTTACAGCTATTCACTTGAAGAAAAAATGGAAGTACACATGATAAGGTGACCTTGAATAAGTTTTTGCTTATTTGCTGATGCTGGGCTTGCTCAAACCATTCTCATCATATAAGTATAAAATTATAAACTGAACATGTTCCCTTAATCAATATTAAAAATACCAGAGTATTTTTAGAAACACTTAAAATATATATCTAAATGTGATCTGATTGCTCAGGGTATATTCCTGCCTTCACTTTAAAAAACTGTCAATCAATACAAGTTATCAGAATCTATACAAAGGACAGGAATAGAGAAAATGGCAGGGTTGTAAAATTGCTTTCAAAACATAGCTACAGAGCAATCTAGCAGTTGTATATTACCATACCATCAAGCTAAAAATTATCGTTAAAACAATTCTCTGTTAATGGTGTTCATCAGGCAGGAAACATGCAAGATAAAGAGATGCAGCAGTCAAGAGAGGCCTTCTTCCTACTGTTAATTGCTAATGAACTTTACTTTGCACCTTGGCATATCTAAATACTAAGTACAACACCCCTCATTTTAGATAGGAAATATTTTTGAAACCATAAATACAGAGGATTTGAAGAGCAGCCATAAATTAAAATAGTGTTAGACTACTCCTCCATATTATTATCCTCCATACAATCACACACAAATAATAATGTAAAAAATAAATCCATGGAAGTAAAGAAGGAATAGTATTATATTTGGTATGCATTCTGCCCTGATCTGTACTCAAAGCTGCTTCATCAGAGTCCATTGGCATCTCTTCAAATCTAGTCAGCTACAAGATGAAATATTTCTAGCTTTAAATTGAGAGAGGTAGTTAGCCACATTAATCTGAAGTTAGGCAGAAGGCAGGGGAGGATAGAACCTCGGGGTGCCTATACACACATAGGGAGGTTGCTCTGATGTGCTGTAATTCCAGCATGTTGGAGCAGACTCGATTAATCGAGTGCAGTGTGGCAATTGCCACGTTCCAGCAGCCTCCCACATCCTGTCTATCAGCGTCTCTATGCTTCAAAATGGCAGTGGGGGCACTTTATCTGAGGCTCATTTGATGTTTTGAGGCACTGGGACACTGATACACAAGACGCTCCACACCCCCTAGTCCCAGAGCACGTATATAAGTGCCCCTAGAGACTAACTCATTCAGAAGGGCATAAGCTTTGGTTGGTAACAGCGTAGGTTGTCAGATTCTACAAATGGACTAGCAGAGAGAAAGGGTACTAACTGGAAAGGAATAGCTCTCCTTTATATACCAAAAATTAATATTTTCATGGATGGGTATAAAAGACATCATATTTTCCCATTGTTTTAACTATATATTTACATATTTGGACTGTATTCCATTGAAACATCTGTTGCATCCTACTGCAGGAAAGGACAGGTTCTCTGTTGCTATTATCTGATTGTCTCTGCTGTCAATTTATTAAACTTGTACTTATGTACCTGTTACCACTTAAATATCCCTAATATAATTCATATGAACCATAGCATTTTCTGGAAAAAATCTAGCTTTTGCAATAATTGTACTTTTTCTGTAGAAATTCCCATTTTAATTGAAAAATAATTTTTAAAAATTCAGTTTTTTATTTTAAAATAAAAAAGACAGAAGTTTATTGAAAATTTTCCATTAGAAAAAGGCATTTTTTTTTTTTTGTTGGGTGGGTGTGGGGGAAAGAGAAAAAAATGCCTACTGTCTGTATGATTTGTTTAGCAAATCACTTCCATGGAGGCCTTCTCTAAAAATCAAAACAGATGAAGAAGATCTTAGTAGGGGGCCAGGACACATTTTTTCAGTTCTCCCTCAATTGCTGCTGTCCCTGTACGTCTGTTATACATTCTTGCTGTCATTGCCATTATGGGCTCACTCTGCTGCAACACCACATACATTTTTATTGATATTCTTGTAATGCATCCACATTGATGTAGTCACTATGCATGGTCCAGGAGGTCCAGGTTTAGCTTTATGACTACACGTAATGTAAAGATGGAAGCTCTGAAGAACAGCCTTAGGCTTTATTAACATGAGCTTCTCTTCCCATGTCATCTTATGCATGCTTTCTTTCTCTTCTCCTTTCTGGTCCAAACAGTCTCTTCTAAACTGCATCAAGATTCAAGACAAGATATAGAAATTCAGTCAGGTTAGTGGCACTGGTGCTCTCAATGGAGGGAAAGCAGACATCTATTTCCATCTTCCTGAATGCTGCAAGGGAGCATCTCCTCCGGTAGGGAGGTGACAAGAGAATAATCAATATCTGACACATTTTAGTAATGTTGCTTAATGTGCTATTTAATGAAAATAAGCCCAGTATAAGAACCCATATAGGATATAATCATGCTTCCAATAAGGTTTTCTAAAGGGGAAAGAAGGAGGAGAAATTCATCTGCAGAAGAATAAAGGCTAGATTCTGTTCCTCTTGCTCATGACAATTGTTACCTTAGTCCATGAATATCACCAGTGCAGTCAGGGGGATTACTTGCTCCTCTCAACATAAGTAGGGTTAGTAGAACCTAGTCCTAACCACCTAAACTTTATCTGGAATTTCAACTTGGGAACCCAGTAGTTTGCAAGAGCTTCTCAACCTTCCTAAGAGAGAGAGATAAGACAACAGATCCATAACTCAGAGGTGTATTGGGTCAGAAGACCATTTCTTTTACTCTTGCAAAATGCTGCTCTGTGTACCTCCCTCCTCAAACAGTCCAATCATTGCCATATTTCACTGGAACAGCAAGAAGCATGTAGGATCCATTTCCTGAAAGGCATGCTAAGTTTCCATCAATTCTCAATGTGTCGTTCTTTACACCGCGCTTTGATTGTTAGTTTTTGGATGACCAGATACAAAATTTTAGCCATTGTCCAAAAATATTTTCAAAAACGTTATTTCTGGGAAAGTGGAATACTAACAGTGTTAAACAAACTGGAGGCTTGATTTTGTTCCATACATTTTCAAGGAGGAACAAAAAAAGTCCTCATTCCTATAAAGCCATCAGATTCAGTAAGGCTCACTTTCCTGCATAGAGACAAGAAAGCAATTGGCACCTCTTTTAGACAAGAAACATTTCTCCACCCCTTACACAATTGGCAGGAAACAGGCTTGTTTGCTGCTTACCTTACCTAGCTTTCCTTTATTATTTTTAAACAGCTCTGAATTGAAAGATATACAAGTACATTACCATTTTTTATGACCGATCATTCGTGGTAGCTAGAGAGAAAGAGAGACAAAGAACAAATTGGCTACATTTTACAAATATTCAACTTGTGTTATCAAATCCATTAAATATTTATCAGCAAGTGTCTGCCCATTGAGTACTTTGGTATATTTGTGGGTTTTTTTTCTTTTAGTGTTATTGTCTGTCTGGACTGGGAATTATCTTCTTGGCCAAATATACAAGATGGTTCGTATCATGTGTGTGAAATGTAGTACAGCAGTAGGTCCTTTCTCAAATATAGTTAATGGAGTCAGAAAAAGGTGTGGCATAGACAAATACCCTGCTTGTCTGTATTTTAATTTCCCACAATATTGAAAATATAACTATACATCGTTTTATTTTGAACATCCTGCTCTGTCATATCAGCACAAGGAGCAGTCGCCTGGGGTAGCAAAATATTAGGGGCAACAAAATGTTTTGTGCCCATTGATTGAGTGAGTGCTAGTGGGATCTAGGAGGTGTATGTTTTCCAGTTTGCCTAGGGCACCAGAGACCCTGGAGCTAGTACTGATAAGAAGCAAATGATAACACTAATGCACTTTCACTTTTCTGTAAACTATTAAAGCTGGAGAGCAGCAGACTGTTTGTGACACATGGTAATTTGTTGAAAATCACTATTTGCTAAAAATGTGAGTCCATTAGATTAACCAAACTGACAAGAAAATAAATGTTTTTGAAAGGAAAGCACTAAGAACTAGGGAAGATAGATGCAATGTTGGCTATTATTCACCAAATCAAACTTATTTAAATGCACTGTCTTTGATACTTAATAAATGTTATAGCGTGGCTTTTCGTGGCTAATAAAACTTGGTTTACATTACACCCCTTGTCTGCTATGATTTGCCTCCTAGGGCTCACTTAGAGTGCATTAAGGAGCTGCACACAAGATCAGGGCGATTTGCTGCAAAACTTAAATAATTCATTTATGCACCACTGCTTTCAGACAGTGTTTTTACAAATGCTATAATGAGACAAGCTGTGAAATAGTTTACATGGGGGAAGCACAGGCTGCTGCTGAAGGAAAGCCATTCTGTGTGCTTTTTATTTCTGAAAGTCCACAATAGAACTTTGAAAAGTGCTCGCTGCTGAGCCCCTCAACATACCTTCCTGCTGTTAGGTCTATTTATGCTATCACAATAATAATAGTAGTAATAATAATATTTTGCACTGATTGAGACTGCAGTTGCCTGAGATGAGTAATGGTGTTGGGAGCCAGGGTATCATATCCTTCTTTTCCATAATTATAATAAGCTGGTTTGGTATGGTGATAGCCTTGTGTACTCTGTTGGCCTATTGCACTATGGTCATTTTTTAACAGACATAGGGGAGCACTTTTTGCATATAAATTATACACAAAATATCTATACTAGAAGCATGTCATTAAGGTTGGAAGAGGCAAGCAATTGAAAGACAGAAAATGTCCAAATTAGGATTTTTGGACCACTGTGCTGCTAATCCCCATGACTGAATTACACATCTAATGATATTTGATGTTTTTTTCTTAAAGACCCTCCCTCAGAGCCATGTTGTTTTATGCAAAGCTTACCTTTCACTTAAAATAAATAAGTTTCTGGCTCTAATAGTTTTGACAAAAAGCTTGATCATGGGATTCAAACCAGTGGGCAAATTAGAGTTCAAAGTTTTACTATTTGTTAAAGATCCCATGGTTTTTAAGCCATTTTCATGACTAACTCATTATTTCTCAATGTTTGGAGCTGGTGCTGCTGCCTGTGCACCCTTAACTCTGCCCCTTGCGTATGTCTATGTTGTGATGCAGTCATTAATGTTTGTCCTAGGGACGAGTTAATATTTGTCCTAGGGACTGCTCTTCATTTGGTGCACAGGATAAAGCCAATAAAAGGGAACCTTTTAATTCTTTCCTGCCTGGATGTATAAGTGAAACAGATCTTGCTGTAGCTGTGGCAGTTAAATAAAAGTGATCTACCTCCAGTAGCTGGCTGACTCTACCAACAGATAGTATAGAGCAGTTTAAATCTCCAAACTTGCAATGAGCTCCCAGGCAGAGCCATTCTGATGGCATTAGGATGCTGTGCGGGCTTGGCTTCATCAATGCACATCTCCTTGTCAACTCACAACATAGACAAGAAGTGAAAAAACACACTGTGCCTTTTTGACGTGATGGGAGGGAATTAGGTAGTCAGAATGTGAGTTCCAGAGCTAAAATGTGACTGACCAGGAAAACTAGTGCTACTTCTCTTGTTTTTGTGAGCAGGGTTAAATAGATGCTCACGAACACAAGGGATCAGGCTTTAGGTTTTGTGTCTCAGTCATAAACTGTGACAATTCTTTTAATTTAAGAGTGTCACTAAAATTCATCTGTTTTACATAAACAGACTTCTGTGAAACTATTGTCATATTATCTTAATATTCCATTTTTTAAAGTTGTCAATGGAAAACCGCGTACTTGTGTGTGTGTTCAGTGTTTTACATGGCAAACTGCTTAACCTACAATTAATTGCTTTACTCAGCAGTTGGGATTTGGCAAAATCAGAAATTAAAAAAAAATAATTCTGTAAGGAGCAAAAATCTGAAATATTCTGGAAATAAAAGGTCTGTACCATTACCAAACAGAAAATCATTTTAAAATTTCTGTGGCCATTCCATCCCCACATGTCTCAAACAATCTTCAATCTGAGGAAGTGTCATCTGTTAGCAGTGAGGAGGAAGAAGGGCTGAGTTCACTGATGAAACATTTTGAGATGAAATGTTTGCCCAGTGGTGCACATTCTCTCTCTGTGTCTCTCTCTCCCCCTCCCCTTTCTTCCCTTGTGTTTATCCATGTGTGTCCAATACACATCAGTGTTAAAAGGGAAGAGAGAATGACTCGCACAAAGCTCAGATTGTTCCCGTTCTTCTCCAAGAAGAGATGCTTCTTCATCCCATTTGGCACCCAAGTAAGCAGCTCTGTGTTTCACAATCAGTCTGGTAGAGAGAACAAGAATATCCCCCTCTTCCTCCTTTCTCTATTAATATTGCTGCCAATGACAACATACAAACTTCCTGAGCCAAAGCCCACTGGTGTTTGTGGGAGCGCTTCTATTTCCTTGTGGGTGGGAGGGGAGTGTGGATTAGTCTCAAAACCTGAAGGTGGATCTATTAGATTTCAGATATGATGTCTTTCCACTGTGTATAGAATACGCAGGCTAAAGGTAGTACACAATTATTTGGCTCAGGGTTAGGAGGAGAATATATTCCCATCAGCCCCCAAGTGTGTGTGGCTGTAACAACATACGTCAGCTGTTTCAGCAACACAGTGTTTCTAATTCACCCCTTTTCTAATATGCACGTACATATAACGTGAGTTTCCTAAACAGATTAATCTGCATTTCCTCCATATGGTTTCTAGACTTTTTAAAAATCTGGTACAATCTGCCAAGTGGTGAAGGCAATCAGGTTCTTTTCTTTTCTTTTTTTTTGGATAGAACAAGTCAACCACTATGTTGTCTTATAAAAATGTGTCAATGTGTCTGCTCATTGGAAGCATTTAACAGCTTAGTCTAAGGAAGCTGGAAGAGCTTCTAGCATTGTATCAACAAGTTGTAATTTATCTTGGTCTCTGGATGTTAGAGTAATGATCTTCTCTGTAGTAATGTTAGGAATAAAAGCTTTTGCCATCTAGTTTCTAGGGGAAACTAGATTTTGGAATCTGTATTAATTTGCATACCTTAAATGTATATAGAAAAGAACTGTTTTTTGCTCAAGATGGCCACTATGCTTTATAAATCTCTGAAAGTAGATAAGGTCCTTCAAGCAGAAGCTAATCAAAGGGATTCTTTCGTATGATTTTTCTCTGTAAAAGTGTTTTGAAGACAATATCTAGAAAGAGGGTAAGTTGGATCATACCTAAGCTATCTTAAATAGCCTGACTGGAGCTAGTTGAAAAGAATTGGGGAAAATAACAGAACAGACTGTGGAGAAGAAGCTACTCTAGAGAAGAAGTAGGCTTAGATGTAATATCCTTGTGAGTACTAAGAGTGGTAAGGAACAGGAGGGGAAACATGCAGAGGGACATGGTTGTTTGTATTTTTCCCTTGCCTTTCCCTCATGCATTGGGGCACAGGCCTCAGTTAAGGCTGCCAGTGTTTTAATGGAATACTCTGTTTCTTCTACTACTAGAAACTAGGGCTGTGTGGAGCTTCGGTCCCTAATTCAATTCGACCCGATTTGGTGGTCGAATCTCCGAATCGAATCAGAGAACCCTTTAATCTCTCCAGATCGAATTGGAACCTTCTGAATTGATTCAGAGAGATTCAGAAAGATTCGGCGACTTGGACATAGCCATGGCTTTAAATGTTTTTTCTACATACCTCTACGTACCAGGAGCTCGTGAACACTGCAATGGTGGGGTCCCCCCCATCCACATTCCTGTGGGATGGCTCCATGCGCCCCGGCATCACAGCATTCACAAGCCACACTGGTATCTTGAGGTATGTAGAAAAAACTTTTAAAGCTGTGTCTGTGTCTGAATCGCTGATTGTCTGAATCAGCATCAAATCTTCAGATTCGAATTTGGCTGAATCGAATCAGGGACGGTGATCCAAATGAATGAATCCAATCATTGTCCCTGATTCGGGCCAAATCCGAATCCAAATCAAATAGGGCCCACTTTGCACACCCCTACTAGAAACCCAGACTTAGAGGGTGTTGCTCATCCACTCAGGTCCATACGATTTGCCAGAATTGGGGTCGAGAAGGAATTTTTTCACTGTGACAGATTGGCATAGTCAGGGGGGGTTTTGCCTTTCTCAGTAACATGGAACAAGGTTCTTTTCTAATGATTGTCTGAGTATACACTAAGTAACTACTTTTTTGTTATTGCTGTGGCAGAGTATCAACAGGGTTGTGGCATGCTATTAGGTTTTCTTAGTATTTTGGATTTTCTTCCTTGTAGTTGTGGGTGAGAGCTGGAAGTGGTTATTTTGGGGATTCTTGCATAAACAGTTATCCTCAAACAGAGAGACTTAAGAGCATAAGAATTGCCATTAAGTGGGTCAGATCACAGGTCTAACTTGCCCAACATCCTGTGTCACACCGTGTCAAAGAGTGGATGCTGAAAAGGAGAGTGAGCAAGGTATGACCAGGGTTTTCTCCACTGTTCCTCTCCCACTTGCAGCTTCTGGCATATGAGGTCCAGGAAATTCTGATTCAGAGGCTGTATCCTAACTTCTATGCTCAATAATTACTGATGCATCTTTCCTCCAAAAAATTGTCCAATCCCTATTTTGAATCTGGACTGTTGCCTGGTGGGCCAAGAGGCCATCCCCAATCCAATGTTTCTTTTTTTTTTTTTTTTTTTTTTTAAGTGACCTGAATTCTGCAAACTATTTGCAATGAAAATCTGTTCTCTGTCTCTCATGTTCCTTAAGGATATTTGTAGAATAGAATGATGAGCGATTTTAGCATTTTCACAGTCAGTCTGGTCAACCTCCCCTTCCTCCTCCTCTTCCTGTTTAAGTGGACCTGGGGTTGCCACAGACTGCTCACAAGTGCTATAAGAGTGATTTAACATCAAAAGAGTAATCTTTATGTGAGAAGCGAGGGACTTTCAATATAAAATAGCCCTTACATATGTGCGCACAGAGCATGAAACCAAACACTAGCTAACAGATGCAAGAAAGGAAGGCACTCTACTGTAACTGAAATGTTGAGGTTTTCACTCCTTTTTTGCTTTTAAAAATGAATCTCTCTTCCTTCTGGCCAACCATGGTATACAGAACATATGTGAAAGGATTTAATTGATTTAGCCTATAACTAGAGCAGGTTTGGTTTGTAAAACCAAGCTCAGCTATTTATGCCTTTTCTCTTTGGAGAAGTCAGAAGATATACACCCCATTACCTGTTTACATGTGCTAAATCAAAGGGTCCTACATTCAATATTTTGTTTTTTTAATTTTGGTTGAACAGGAAGCTGAAAATCCAAATTAATGGCTTTTCCCCTAGGACATAAATTCTGAAAGGCCATTGTAACTTGTGTTCCATGTTAAAATGGTCAAGGTAGATTGACAGTCATTGTCCTCTCCTGCCCTACAGTATATGGTGCAGCAGCAAGGGGACCAGCAAATGTGTGCAGAACTTGTGTTTCACTAAGCATTTTAGCTGCTGTTGTTGTTATAACTTTGAAGTAGAGTTGTTAAGGAATTATTTTTAAACAGCAGTTCATATTTTCTCTCTCTTCTCTCTCTGTTTCTGTTCTTGCTGGCAGCCAAGATAATATATCAGATTCACTACAGTTGATTAGGGAGGTGAAAACTTATCTCTGTTTTACACCTTATGCCGGCAAAGACCTTTGCACTGGAGCAGAGTTTCACTGCTGAAGAAGACATGTTGTGATGCTTCCAGGTTTGTCCTGTTTATAAACTGGAGACTTTTCACTTGCAACAGGACTCCACACTGATATGTTGATGCAATCCCCTCATGTGGTCTCGGAGTGAATGCAGGTTCTAGCCCCCCAATTATTTCCCTCTGTCTCTTTTTTCCTTTCCCCATATCCACCACTGCAATGACCCTTTGAACCCTAGAGCCAGAAAAGCAGCTACAGACTCTTTCAGGTAAACAGCAGTTTGTTACGACCTTCAATAATTACCTTCAATAATTCACACAAGGCTGATGTACTTACAAGTAATGCAGACAGGACACACTTGGGCCACTAAACCTTCATGCATTGCCAGACCATCATGTATTCCCTAGTTATTATTTCCTAAGTACCTAATATGCTCAGTGCTGTTGGAGAAGTCAAATGTAAAGCCAACCCTTGCCCTAAGGGACTGACAATCTAAAAGACAGATGCAGATAAGACAAGACACTGAGGGATCCATAGGAAGCTGTTAACTTATTATTTTTTTCTTTTAATCACAGTCTCTATCCTCTTGTATGATGTTGGGGTGGAGAATGGATTTGTCTCATGTGGGCTAGTATTTGCAGGCCTCATGGGAGTTGCTAAGTGATAAGCATTCCAACTTTGGTTATTAGGATGTTTCCTGTAACATCTAAATTCAGTTCCCTCCAACTTGATCAATGCACAGTGGCTTAATTGAGCTTTAAACATCCTGTCAAGCAAGCCCTGAGGAAGGTGAGACTGGAAACATGAGGTATAGTACTTGTGCATATAGTAAATTAAAAAATGATCGCAACTGGTTTGAAAATCTTTTGTTTTTGGAAAAATTATTTTTTTTTTTATTGAGCAGAAAATGTGTTCCACCATTTCCCTAAGTGGAAAATAAAATTAGTTTCATGTGGACATAGGCAAAACCTAGGGGGCAGGGCAGTGGGGCATTGCATGACTTCATTAGCCACACCATACATTTTTATAGATGGAAGAAAAAGAAGATCAGGATGCTTTTAGTCTAGTTTGGCCTTATCCCTAATTTTAATAAGAGGAGATTTTAAAGTTTACTTCATTATAAAAATTATAAAGAGATTATAAAGTTTAATTCCTTCTGGTTAATGAAGAGAGAGATCAGATTAGCTTGAACTTTGAAGTCTGAATCTCAATTCATATTTAAATTGTCAAATGGCTAATATGAAGGGCCAAAGTCAGCCTACAGTTTTGCAGGGCCAAACTAAGCTTACAGTTTTGGTAACTCCTGAATATGAGTGAGTTCAGAACCACAATCTAAATCAATATAATGTGTTTGAACTTCTCTACTTAATGTATCATCGTAGTAGTAGTTTCCATTTTCCTTTTAAAAGGGAGCAGGTCATTCATATGAAAGAAAATAACAAAAGGACCTGAGCCTACCACTTTTTTCATACTTTCAGTGGCTGGGTGAGCTATTTAGTAGCTATTTTCTCTCCTTAAGCCATTAGTTTCTTTGAATAAGCATCTAGTTCCTTTCAATAAACACTATACATTTGATGTTAAAGTGGCTACTAGTAACTAAAGTGACAACTACTCAACTGCTAACAACAAAAGGAAGCTTGTTCAACTTGAACATGTAACATCATTCTCATAGCTGTGTTTCCAGCTCTAGGTGAGCAGAATGCCATATTTTCTAGGCAGAAACAGGTAGTCAACTAGGGTGTTTATTCATTCAAGGTCAGCCTTTTGTATTATGAAACTTCTAGCAGATGTGATAAGCAGTAAATTGCAGATCTATCACTTTTTTTTCCCAGTGAGCGTGTGTGTGAAATCAGCAGAATACTGCCTGTATTTGATTTATAGCCCACTTTTGACCAACTCTTATCAGGTTCCCACAAGCCCTTTTCTGATGCAGCTCATGTCTGAATGACAATAGACAACTAGTGCCATTATGCTCCAAAATCCCTCTCTGCATTCTAGACACCTAAGATTACATCTGGGCTATTGATTTATTACTGCCTTTTTTTTTTCCACAGGGACCAGTTTGTTCAGGCTGAACAAGATAGACTATTATTAAACTGAGCAAACAACTCCATGTGAACTTGGTAAAGAAATAATCCTTTGCAACCACCTTAC
This sequence comes from Alligator mississippiensis, assembly GCF_030867095.1. Taxonomy (NCBI): domain Eukaryota; kingdom Metazoa; phylum Chordata; order Crocodylia; family Alligatoridae; genus Alligator; species Alligator mississippiensis. The sequence goes on along the minus strand of NC_081824.1, from coordinate 216,346,989 downwards.
TAATAACCTGGACACATAAAGAAATGTAGGTGTTGAAATATTAAGACTATTTGCATGTGTCCCACCATTTGTGTTTGTTTAGATTACATTTGAAATGAGATCCAACAGCATTTTGTTGTGTTGGGCATTATATGCTTCTTGCCTAGAGCATTTCAACATTAGAACCCAGTGACTGCATATGGTTTTGAACCAAAGCTGAAATTATTGCAAATCTGCATTACAGTATGTAGTTCTGTAACACCTACAGTATCTTTAGCAGGGAGATTTTATGACACCTTTTAGAATCTCAGAAAAATTTATATGTTCTACCACGAGATTTTTTTTTTTTCTTTTGGGGGGTAAGGAAGCTATAAATTTTACAGTATGTCAGATTTTTTATATGTCCTAAAAATGTACTGTGCAAGATTCCCATTAAATATCCCTCAGCTATAGTTATCTCCGTATTTTAAGTTTCTAAGTGAAAAGAAATGGAGGGCTTCTAGTTAAATGATTGTCTTTTCATCCCTTCCTCTTCTGGTTCAGGGCAGTGTTCTCACAGCTATGGCTAGTTTGTAGTGACCAGTGCTGTGACTGCTATGTGGAGGTACTAAGCACCAGTGACTCTGGTGGAAGTCAGTAGGAAAAAACAGGTATCTAGCACTTCTACAAAAAACATCCAGTGTGCAGCATCTCATATAAGACACCCAGAAATAGACTCATTCTAAACTGGACCACTTCTGAAAATGCTGATTGTAATGTTGCCTGTCCCAGTGCTCTGTGACCAGCATTTTGGAGGAAGAGTTGAAATGTTCATAAATTCTTCAGTAGCCTACAGTTGAGTTGCTTAACTCTGGCCTGGCTGAATTTGAATTATGCCCTGCCTAATATGGTTTATGTTATTCCATTTTACATAATATCTTTGATTGAGACCTCCTAGATACTTTGCCTTATTAATGTATTCCAGTAAGGAGGAACACAGGTTGATTTATATATGGTACAAAAAAGTAGTTCCTTTTTATTAGTTTAAATCATTCCCATTTAATGTCATTGGGTATTCTTGTGTTCTTGTGTTATATGAAAAATGTATATAGGCTGAAGTTCTGCTCCCATGGGTAGCAGCAAGAATAACCAATTGACTTATTTTTATATCGTCCATTGCCCAATATAGCTCCATCGTGACCCCATTTATTAGTATTCTCTCTAAAACAGGTCCTTAGATTCAAATATCTTTTCAAATCATGACTTTTCCATGACTCCTAATAATATATGACTTTCCCCACTGGGTTATTCTGTTTCTTCTGTACCTTTCTATGGCTTGATCCTATAAGAATTGAGCACTCCCATCCTTACCCAGTAGAACACTTTATCATATTGTTAACAGCAGTTTGAAACTTAAACAAATGTTTGCAAATGCTTTTGAATTCTGACCAGGTTTGTGGTCAGTGGGGGGCAACCTTTTTGGCAGACATGCCACAAAGCCCTGCACCTTCCCCAAGTGCTGCTCTGATCCTCTTTCTATGCCTGATCTTCTGTTCAGCCTTCTGACTCCTGCCCTCTACCCTTAACTGATGGTATCTGGAAACTACCTGCTCTGGCCACTTCTTAGAAAGTCTGAACACCTGCACTTTGAAAATCAGGTCCTTTTCACTTGTGTCAAGTTGGGCATTGGAAATTTGGAAAATGAAAAAGAGTGGGTTCTTACTGTTCAAATGAGAACCCATGCCACACTACAGCTGCAGTCAAAAAGGAGCCCCCACAATGTTAGGACATGTGAAATATAATTGAGAATAACATAAAAAGTATATAAATTAGTGGTGCGTACACACATGTGGAATACTAGTAACTGCAACTCAGCCAAGTGCATTGCATAAATAAAAGGGCTTTGGAGAAGGATGAAAAGAATGATTAGAGGCATGGAAATATTCTGAAGTTGAAAAGAATGAAATTGTTTTTTTCAGAAAAAGGTAAGACCTGATAGAGATGCACAAAATTAGCGTGTGGTATGGGGAAGGGTGATCAGAAGGATCTATTCTCTCTGTTTCATAGCACAAGAATAGAAGGACATTCAGTAAACAGACTTGATGAGGGGAATGTTTGATATAGAAGTCATTTCTCCACAATAGCAATTGAAGAACTCATCAAAATTCAAACAGGGCTATCCAAAGTCAATGCTAAAAATAGACTGTTATAGAAAGACTACAAAAAGGGGGCGTAACATAAACCTAAAATGTAAACTTATAACTGTTCAGATGGGGGTAAATTAGCTAATTACTTGCCTACTGTAGGGTTTCTTGTACATTCCTCTCAAGCATCTTATTGAAGACAAGATTCTGGATTAGAGAAACCATTGGTCTGTTTGATATTGATATTCCTGCATTTCTACATGTGAAACTTACTTTTTAGCTTCTTATAAGGCTCGGTTTTTATCAACAACAGGTATATAAAATAACAGGCAGAATTCTGGGGAGATATTTTTTCTTTTAAAAAATATCTTTCCTTGAATGAGGAGCTGGTTATTTTCCTAAGTGAATGGGAGGATACATTGCAGAAAGATACTTGGAAGTCTCCTTGCTATTACATGGGGTTCTGAGGTTTTTAGAGAATTCTAAAGCCAATTTTATAATAGCCCCACATTTTTCCCATTGGGAGGCTGCAGGAAACAGCCTGAAAGACAGCTGGTGTAGTGAGAGGAGGGGGGAACTTACCTAGAGAAATATTTCAACAAGGGTATTCATGATGTAAATGCAATAACTACCATTGCTTGGTTTTGTAGGTTTGTCATTTTTTAATGACTTTTCATGAATGTTTTAGGGCAATTGTATGGTTTGGGGCAGTCTGTCCATATCCTTTCAGTGTGATTTGAGGGTGGACAGGATTTAAGAAACATACACAGACCAAAAGTGGCTAATTCCCTAGGAAGCCCATGCTCACATATGTGACAGTCATGAGTTGTTTGAAGTGTGGTGCGTCTTAAAGTTTCAATCTGTGCTTTGTTTGTCATTTCATTTCCTTCTTGGAGCCAGCATTGCTAGACAAAGTAGAGATAGGGGCCCACTTGCTGGATACTATATGCTTAAAGCTTTTTTAAGTTTCATGGAGGACCTTTCTTTTACATGGAATTTCATTGCTCATTAATTGCAGTTGACTTGAAATCTTCATTTATCTGTCTAAAGGCATTTCCTAATTTAGTTGTTTCCTCTCCCTTCCCCCCCACCCCCTCCCCTCCGTGGAAGAAACCTGGATTCTTCCTTTAGCTTCTGGTATATTCCTAGCCTAGACTAGAGAACAAGCATTGTATAACATGACTTTAAATAAAGGTCATAAATAGTCATATTTGGAAATGAATTCAAATAAGAAATGAAAGTGCCAGAGTCCTCCTTCTACAAGGCATGTTAATAATGTCACTTGTTTAGAGACTGCAAGGTCATAGCCAGAGGACTTCTTCAAGTGTTGGCTCTTCCTCCTAGTATCTGCCTTAGGGTTTCCCTAACTGAGGGAAAAGAGAGCCCAAAGGTCAGCGAGAGTCTGCTGGGCCATCACTGCCTGAAGGTAACTATTCATCTCTTTGATGTTTGGCTAACTCTTTGAAAGATTGATGCTGTTAGTATTTTGGTGCTTAAAAATACATAGAGCTAACTCTGTTCTTGAAGTTACAACAGGGATGAGCTGGGATATGCTGACCTCCTCTAGTAACAACTAGTTTATATCAGGAACTTAGAGTGTCTTGTAAGGGCAGAATATAGAGACAACAGCAAAGGATAACTTTTCTTCTTCCCCGTTGAGCATGTATAGAAGGAAACTGCTATGAGTAGGAGTTTCTTTACATCCAAAATTGCCTTTTTTGATGATAATTTTGTAGTATGCCTGTAATATCAAGGTATATGCTCTTCACAGGAAACACATTTGGGTGTTCCTATAAGACATGCACAAATGTGGTGAAAAGACCGTTAAGATACAAACATCAAAACTGTAAATAAGGAATTGTATTTCTTAGCACTTTCTTCTAACATCCAGAGGAGCCATACAAAATATTTTGTTCAGGAGAAACAATATAATTTGTTTATATCACAAATATGGATTATGTAATCAGGAACCATTCAGTCTTTAGTTCCTTTAAATCATACTAAATTCCTTTAAATCATCACATTTTTAAAGGCTTTTAAAATATTTGTCTATAGAATCACTTTTGTGGGCTTCATGCACAGAACAAGCTTCCACCCTGACTCTAACCACTGTGTAAGCAGAGGGTGTCTTATAGAGAAATTCAGTCATACCCCTTGGTAAAGAGCCTATATTTCCCACTTACACTGAATAAGAGCGGTGGCTATTCACATGTTTTGTCAAGGTCCCCTGGGTGCAGCTACAGATAGTAGGTAGCATTTGTGCTTCATTTTGTATGCTTGTCAACAGCCCCTTGTGTCAGATTCTTTTTAATGTGAGTTGTCCTCAAGAAAGTAATGAAAAGGAGTGAATGTAGCTTCAGCTGCCATAAAGTGTTACATTCACTTTAGTATAAATCATCATTCTGAAGTTCATTAACCTTAATACAGTTTAGTCTTTATGTGTCATCGGTTGAACCCAAGCCTGCTGGATGAGTCATTCACTATACATTGAATTTGTGGAGGCAAGCTAACTTTTGCATATAATGAGCATTAGCTGCTCATACCTCGCTAGTTTTATCTTCCTTTCAATGAATCTATATATTGTATTTGTTGAAAGAAGTAGGTGTTACAAGAGAAGCAGGGCTGTGGCAGCCAAAAGATGTAGGAGAAGTTATGAATCTGGAGATACTGAATGTAAATTTGATATCAGGGATTCTGCTAAAGGATTTATTGAAGAATAGGCCTGGTGCTCTTCTCCTTTCCACCAGCATAAATCAAGAAGCAGTCTGCTAAAGCTAAGAGATAAATATAAAATGTGTAAGAGAACTCAGAATCAAACCCAAGTCTGTCTGTCAGCCCCAGAATCAAGTCCACTACCATCTGTTTAGTGTTTGATAACTGCTTTTATTCAGAATAATTCTTAACCATTAAAACTGATTGGTTTAGGATTACACGAAAAGCTGAGCCAAACCAACTTTCTGGGCTTTTTTTGTGTAGTCTTAAGAATAGGTTATGATCATCCCTATCTAGAAAAGTGTTATCTGCCTTGATGATGGAGTTGGACTAGGTGACCTTCTAAGGTACCTTCCAGCCCACCCACCTTTCTATACTTTTATGACTTTATAGTCCCAGGCATTGCAGCAGTTTAGCATTGGATCAACAGTTAGATCGGTATCTGTTTTATCATATGACTGTAATGCTATGATTTAGTGTATCCTGTGTATAGCCTAGTTGGCATGTTCAGTATTTCTCATTCTTGTGCCTTTAGAGTTTCAGCCAATTGTAGAGCCATGCGAATGGAAAGAATCATAAAAGTGAACCGAAACCGAAGGTATGTTTTTTTCAGGAGTATACCTGAAGTGGGGCGGAAACTGGGAAATGGACAGCACATACCAAGAAGGATCATCTAAGTATGGCAAATATGTTTTCATAGTGCTTACAACTTACTCCTTTATGACCAATTCCATGAGGTGGTGGGTGTCAGGTCCCCCTCCTTGTACTGTTCAGCTTTGGACTGTCACAGTAGGGATCAGTCCTGAGAGTCTAAACTACTGCTGCATCTGCATGCTGATGATACCCAAATATACGTATATTTGACTGCTCTTCATCTGACCCTAGAGAAAACAGTCTCCAAACTCATTTGATATCTGGTAGAATTGGTACCTGGATGAAAACCAGCTGGCAACATCTCAACATGTACAAGAGAGAGGTGGCCCTGATTGGCAAAAGAGGTGCTTGGAAAAAACAATGAAATCTGCATATAATCGAGGCGTTGGAGACGTGTGATCAATCATCATCAAACATGGCGCACAGTTTCAGTGTTTTAATAGATTCATCACTGTTCATGTGCTCCCAACACTTCCTAAAATTACAACCCTTGATCTCAACTCAGATGGACATTTTTCCTTTTCAGGGTGGGGCTTATTTCAGTCATCCATACTTTTGTGACCACTTAGACTGACTTGCAGCTAACTGCAAAAGTTAATCATAAAAGCCACCTGGAAACTCCATCTGGGAAAAATACAGCTGCCCATTTTCTCAGCTGTGTAAACTGACAAGAGCATCATATTTTTGTACTCCACTTTCATTGACTGCCAGTTAACCACTGAATGAAATTCAAAGTGGAATACTGGACTCTATCTACAGTACAGATTTGGTCTAAGCATAGGTTGTCTTAAAGAGTATCTTATTCTTGTACTCCACTTGCACTGACTGCCAGTTAACCACTGAATGAAATGGCTTTTTCCTATTTGTAGCCTGGCATATCATTAGTATTCACTAGGAATGTTCAAATTCTTAGTTCAAGGTTCACAACTCTGAACATTTCTATGATGATATGTATGCTTAACTGTATTTAGGGACAACTGTAAGAAATCTCTCTTCATCTTTACTTTTACCAAATTCCATTAATTTCTGTCATAGTTGGGGGATCTAAATATATGTCTTAGAATGTACCAGAGTTCTCAATACCACTTTGGAAACAAAATGCTACAGTCTTTTAAAATGTCCCAGGTAAGGTGTATGTGAATTTGAATGACTGAATCTGTACTGCTCTTTGCCATAGTAATGGAGCCTGAGGGAGCTTATTTACTTATTATCACTATAACCTTTGTATTTTGGTAGTGTATAAAAGCCACCAATCAAATATCCAGGTCACATTGTGCATGATATGGTATGCACATATGACCAAAATACGGTCCCTTTCTTGAAGAGCCTGCCATCAAGACATAGGATGAAAATTAGCAGGTTGATTCAACAGAGTTTGTGGATCCCAAGGTAATAGTGAGAGTGTTATGGTTAGTGCCATTAGCAGTGTTCAGAGTATACTAGTTTCCCAATCATAGTCACGCACTTTTGTAGGCATAACCTACAGGTTTAAAGGAATGAGCATAGCATAGTCAGTGAAATATGGATTGTTATGGGATCTCTTCCAGTGTGTAGGGCATGACAGAAAAATGGTTGATGGAAAACTTTGCAGAAGGATATCAAGCCTGGAATTATTTGTGGAGCAGCCAAAGGGTGTCATATATAAAAGAGAGAACAGGGATACATCAGGAAGAGCACTGAATCAGGCAATGGTTTCCCATTGTTTCGGTTCAAGTAATCCATTTTTCTCTGTCTAGGCTGCTGATGTGTCTCTAATCTTTGCTTTTAAGCATCACTAAGTATTTTCATCACTTCTGGGTTAAAGAAATCTTGCAAAGTCTTTAGGTTGTCATTCTTTTGGCTGCATGAGGCCTACATGGTGACAGAAATGAGCTACCTCCAGCTGATGTTCCTTCCTAGCCAGGGTCTTAAAGTGTGTCACCTCCTTTCATGATCTGTCTTACAGACATTACACACCATGTTAACCTGGCGGTTAGAAAGATTTGTTGCAGATCTGCCAGATTCCTTTTTACCACTTAACAAAACAATTCTCTCCCACTGCATTACAGGTTAAGGCCACAGTCAGGGTCTTCATTTATCCCATGCCTACAGTAATCTGCATGGAGTACACCCTGGAATCCCATTGACTGTATCAAAAATGTCAGACGTTGCTACGCTTAAGACTCAATAAGGGCATGAGTTGATTTAAACACATACTTCTTTTTCTGTGCCAAAAAAATCAATGCTGTCTCTGGCTGTATTCCTAGTTGTGTTTCAAATGGCTGTTTCCTGGCTCACCTTTCCACCCCCATACATTGCTGAGTACTGTAGCCATACTACACTCCCTCTGCATCAGCCTGGTTGTGTCCTCCTAAATAAAAAAGTTGTTTTTTTTTTAATTTTGATCCTTTTTTATTTTTCCCTTTTTCTTTTGTCATCGCTGTACTACAACACACTGTTTCTTTGATGCTGAGTCCCAGCTGATTGAATGCCTTTGTCTTCAGTGCTAAGACTGGGCAGTGTGGCAGCACTGATTCAGGAAGAATGAGATTTGCAATATCCCATTTTTAGCCCAAGAACATGATGGTTTATAGAGAGATTGTTTTGTCTGCCCACTGGCTTTAGATAATATTTGCATGAACCAAAATTATTATCACCTTACTGTTATGACCATAAGAAGTAAACTGACTTCCTCATATTTAGAATTAACTTTTTCTTGTCATATCCTTTTTCAGAGTCCATAGTCTGTGTTATGGACCCAAATCAGTATGGTTCTTAAGCATGCAGAATTTCTCATGGGCTTAAAGTTAGAAATATGCTTAAATATTTTACTGAAGAGAGTTCATGTATTTAGGGGCTTTTTTTCTTTTAAAGCAAATTCTTAACACTGTCATAACAAGATAATGATGGGTATGGAGCAGCTGCTATACCAGGAGAGACTAAAATGTCTAGGACTCTTCAGTTTGGAAGGGAGAAGGCTAAGGATATGTTAGAGGTCTATTAAATTAATGAAAGGTGTGGGCAAAATGAGCAGGGAACTATTTTTCACCAAGTCCCAGAATGGTAGAACTAGGAGGCACTGAAATTCGCAGGATTGGAATGGTAATCGGGGAGGGTACCAAAAGCATCCACTCCTACCATTATCAGAGAGAGGCTACTGGGCAAGATGGACTACTGGTCTAGCACTTATGCTGGGGAAAAATATTGCAATAAATCATAACAGCAGACCGGTTACAATAAAAAACAAGTAAAAATAAGTATAATTGTCCCTGTATTCAAAGGTACCCCTATAATAGCACATCAATATACATGTTATGAAAAGGCAAAGAAAAAAACATTGGAAAGGAGACTACAGTTTTGAGCTTCCAAAGAAAACTTACAAGCCTTATACGTTCACAGTGTCATTTAAATGGATGAGAGAGCCTATCATTCCTACTGTTAGTTATCTTTCCAGCATCTAACTTCACCTCGTCCCTAAGGAGATGAAAGCCCAAGGGGTCCCAAATTCTTTCCCCAGCTGCTACAGTGGGAGCAAGGCTGGGGCCAAACGCTGCTTGAAAGGTTTTCTTTTCTTTGTCGAACAAATGTTTTCACACGACAACAGCACATTTTAACAGTGTGGGGGAAACATAACAGTGTCCCTGCCTATTTATCTGTGTCTTTATAAGGTCACCCATCACCATGGTATCTGAGTGGCTTTCTTCTTTCCTTTAAGGATCCAGATCAGGAGTTGGATATAAGGAACAGATAGGACAAAAAACACAAAGAAAAAAGCATGTGAAAAGCAAAAATAATAAGGAGCTGGAGGTGAAACTGTAAACTCAGAGGTAATTTGCCTTGAGGAGCAAGAACCCTTGAGAGCTCTCTGTAGACTTTGGAAGAAAAGACGGAAACTGTGAACAATAGTAAAGGCTAGGGATGTGCTATTCTCTGACAGGTATGTAAACCTTAAGATTAAAATCACAGCTTCAAAAATACTTCCCCTCAGAGTGAGTTTTGCTTAGCTAGCCTGAGTTTTAGGAGAAGTATCACAAAGATAATATCTGTCAGGACTATAAGTAGCAAAGGCAAACCTTCTGTTAAATTTCTGGACATGTCTGTTCTTGAAGCAAATAACTTGACAGCTCAGAACAGTGTAACTTTGATGTAAAAATAATACGATAAACACTAGGTGATCATAACTGAGTTGATTTTTGAAAAAATAACAAAAGACCCATTGTTTATATTTTTGATGGTCTATGGCCCGATGTCCTTTGACATCTGATTAACCAAAACAAAAATCTAATTGTTAGAAACTAGGCCAGAGAAAAGAAAGAGAAAAAGCAACAACAAAACAAAAATTTAAATTTCCTTTCCCTTTTTCCTTGGAAATTTCAATGACATTTCTCATCCTACATTTCTAATTATGAAATATTTCTGCCAGCACTTGTAGAGCCCCTGTTCCTCCTTTAAAACACAACGTGGCCCTGGAAGCAATGGTACTGAGAGCTGCTAGCCTACATACTGGGTATGTCTACACATGCACATTTACTGCACAGTAACTGAAATTATTGCACAGTATGGGTGTCTACACATGCACGTCCATACTGTGAAATAAATATGGTGACATGGCAACTTGGGCATAAATTTCATACCTGCATCATGCAAATTTACAGCTGATTAGCTACTGCACAGTAATGTACATGTAGATGCCTTACTGAGCAGTAACCCTGTGTGTGTGGACTAACTTTAGTCCCAAGTTAGTCTACACATAGTGTTAATGCACTTTCACGCCTGCACATTAAGCCAGCCCATTCCCACTTACTGCACAGTAACTTTAAGCTAGCATAAATGTATGTGTAGACACACCCACTGTGTTAGTCTGCCATCCTAGTTTTTCACTCAGGGGCAGAAGATATTGCAGTCTCTGTACCCATTATCAACATCTGGAATGGCAAGTGCAGGAGGTACTGGCTGTGAGGTGTTTTTTGTGGCATGGACCTATTTTGACCAATCAGTATTCTTGGTACCAAACATCAGATTATGGGAAGATGATAGAAGGGAAAGGAGAGCCTCAAACAAAAAAGGGGGTGGCGGGGCAATAGCTCTGTTTCTTGACTGAAATGTATGCAACTCTAGCTCCTTCTAGAGGGGAGGCCTCGAGTGACAGGGCACTGGGAGTGGGAAGTTATGTGCATGCTATTCTGACTTATTTTGGCAGTCGTCGACTAAATATGAATGCTTCAGAATATCAGCTATTTGTATGCTAATCACATCCCTTCAACAAACACAAGCCATTAACCAAATTCCTTTTTACATACTGTAGAGAAGTAAAAAATTCCTGACCGCAGAAAGCAGGCATGATGTACATAAAAGGAGTGAAACTACTCAGCCTGCACTCGATGACACCCCTTTAAGCAGCAGTTTTCTCATCCCAGAGATCCTCCTTGAGGTTTGCAGATGACCACATCTAATGATGTGGTTTCTTGTCACTAGCAATAGCTTTGTCAAGCAGCAAGATGTGGTGCAATATATTATTTCCTAGTAAGTGAAATTTAACTGACCTAGTTACCCAAGTGCTAATTTGCTGGCCTATATATAATCACCACACCTAAAAGCAAACTAATCTGCAGCAGACCTCAATGAAATCTCACCCCGAAAGGGCCATATTCCTCCTTGTAGATGAGGCTTACATCAGGGATACAGGGTGGGCTGTGCTTTCAGAAGCAGGTTGTAAACTTCAGAATGAATCTATGCAAATTCTAGCATGCACATACAGTTTCAGCTCAGCAAGATACATAAGCCTGGAGACAGCTTTAAGAATGTTGGATGACTCCATTGATTTTTAATGGGGTTACTCACAGGCTTAAACTGAGGCATGGGCTCAAATACCTTCCTCGGTTTGGGGCTTTACTCATTTATGGGACTGTCCACTTATTACAGGTCATGGGGTCTGCATTCGATATTGCAGGCTCAGTTTTGGTTGCTAGTTTGGAAATTTAGGGCCCAACATGTGAGGCCATCATTGTTTCCCCTTTAGCCCTTTTCCCAGCCTAAAAAAACCCTGTAAAAATATTGGGACAAGTAGTACAGAAGAGTTCCTCAAATAGGAGCTGACAATACATGTATCCCCTATTTTTAATCTCTTTACTTCTGTTTCAGGTGTTTCCCCTTCCTTTACAACTCACTTCCACTGCAGATCATACCAGTCACCTCAGTTGTGTGTATCATGTCCAAATAAATATTCAGAATATTTCTTCAAGGCTATTAATTATGGAATACCATCAGCAAATCATAAAAAAAAAGAGATGGAAAAGTTTTTTTATATTACATCATCTCCTACTTCCCCTTGCCAAGTCAGGATTTTTGCCCTCTATAGAATATTTGCAAGTGCTTTGTCCAGTCTAGTTTTAAGTAAATTAAATATGGTACTTTTTCACCAGCCAGTCAGAAACTGTCAGAGAGGATCCAAAATAATTGACACAGGCACCTTCTAAAGGTTCATTGTGGACCTTAGTCACTTGTCATTTGGATCTAAATGTAGGGCTTTCCTCATGAGCAGTGAGTATTATTGTGCAGACTTAACTCTCTCCCAGTATAGTCATCCAGATTGCCTGCAACAAACAACGTCCTCCACTATGACCAAGGATAAACAAATGGAATAAAATATTTTTGAAGACAGGTGAACCAAGTCCTATGGTGGCCAGTGTCTGACCTCCCAGGATGAAGGTCTTCAGACTATTGCTGATGAAACCTGGGATGCTGTATTTGTTTATTTACATTGTTCAGTAATAGCACTGGACTCTGAAAATATACATTGCTTCTTCGAAAACTATTGCATATCTGCAATTGCATACTCAGGCACATTTATAGGAACACAAATTTATGCAATGGGTGGGCCATTAAGCATTGGCCTGACACTGCTTTCAGTGGAGCTGGGAGCACAGTTAAGCCAACAGTTGAGTGCTTTCAAAACTGCCATCCATGTGATACTGACATCATCAAAGAGTATTATTTACAATTGCTATCAAAGGATCCAAAAGTGCTTCAGCTATTCACTATCTGCACTTGTATCACTTCAATCAATACTAAGGTACAACCACTTCTGGGGTGAAACCTGACCACAGTGAAATAGTGTATAGCAGCATGAAACATTTTGGGCCAGGAAGTAAAGAATTAATACAGGTAAAACTCCTACATAAACTTCTTGGATATAATGTCTCAAAATAAGTTTATTTTAATAGCTTTTGGAATAGACAGAAAAGAATGGGTATGAACAAATATCTTGGTATAGTCTTCTCATTTTTTTTTTAATTTTCACCAGAAACCCGATTTCTAACCCAACAACTTTAGACTGTATGCCTCTGAACCTCTGAATACAATTCAGATCACTATCAGTGCTCATTTATACAGCATTAAAGATAGGGCAATTCAGTCCCTGGGTGCAGCCTTTTTACTACTACTTTTACTGAACTCTTACAGAAGGTTCCTCAGGCAGAGATTATTCACAGCACTCTAACTGGATGCCATTACTGCCTCTGAGTTCACAAATCCCAAACTGAGATTACTTCATGTGGCACAGTGTTCCTTGGACATTTAGCACTACATTAAAATGTCATTTTAAGCAATTAATATTTTATTTATAAATACTTAAAATATTTATTATAAATGAGTATTTAAACAGCAGCTCATGAGAAAACAATCTATTACATTTGTATTAAAACATGCTCAAATGCTTAATTATAAGAGAGAATATTTAGCTGAAGCATAAAAAATGCATGCCAACCACATGCTCTTGGCCGGCTTGTGTCAGGCGGCCATGCTGAGCTGAGAATGTGGATGCTGCTATGTTCCCTACTAAATCCAAGAAAAATTGCAATGAATTAGGGCTCTGGTAAGCACTCCTCAGTTGCCTCTTACAAGGGCAATAATCCCTCTCAAACCCATGGGCCAAATTCTGCTCTCACTATTGTATTTGCTGATATAACTCGGTCTTGATTCGGTCTGTTGGCAATTCTGCCTAAGCAAGCAAGCAGTTTTGACTGCAGCCCTTAGCCCAGTGGAAGTCTCATGTAAAGTCTGTTAACAATAATGGGAGTCATCCCACTGACTTCAGCAGGTTTGTATTTGGCCCTGACTAGAAAGCACCCCTGATTCATATAAAAAGGCATAGCTATGACACTGATTCTTACATGAATCTTCTCATATTTGATAGGGCCCTCCCATTTTTTCTTCCCAGATACCATTTAAAAATATGGCAAATTCAAGAAGCCTTCCCACTCCACAGGCCAAATCCCACTATGTCTATGTTCTGTCTTGGGATGCGTCATAGTATGTTCTTCTCAATGTATTCCATAAGAGATTTAAACTTTTAAAGGCAGGGACACATTTGGCATAGATTAACTACTGCACAGCACTATGTCGCAAACAGAGCACTGTATAAAATCATCAAAATGAGCATCACAGTACTGGCAACAGTTATATCTTTATGTTGAACGAAAATGACCAAATGTCTCTGATTAAATATCCAACAAAAACATTTAAATTCAGCAATTTTAATAGGTCTTAACAAGTGCTATTGGTGGTATTATTTTTCACCGAGAAGAAAAATGGTTATTGCTCACATTGATCTCCAGTAAATCATGTCGCCCAGTCATACCCTAGTCTCGCAATATAATTAAAGCACTCTGTTTTGATAATGGTGACTTACAAAAGTGTAGGAACAAGTATTTACATTTTCTCTTTTTATTGCTCGTAAGTTTGGTATGAAAAGAAACTTAATGCAACTGAATTGCCTTAAATGGCTATTCCTGATTTATTTCTGGCAAGGAGTGTCGCAGCCTACATACATCATATATTTTTTTCCCTGGATTACTTCACCATTTGATTGGCTTCTCTCTTTTTTATTTTTTTCACCTTCATGATTTTGCATTAAAACCACAATGTAAGCACCTTTAAAGGCCTAAAGTATTTTTTTTCTCTCCATATTTGAACAGTAAAAAAAGTACAGAGTGACTAAAAAATAAATAATCGGGTTTTCAGCAGAACATTTCTGAGAATGGTTCATAATATTTTGTGTTGTTGTAGCAACATGTTCCTCATCTATATTTAGTTTAATAGCTGCTTTTGGAATATTGCAAGCTAGTGCAGTATATTATCAAGTGGTTTTGGATGACATCATAACCAATGAGTGTCATCTCTGGTGGGTTATAAAATCCTCCCAAGCCCTCCGTTTGTATTAATGGCATGTAATATAATTTTAAACCAGGTATTATAGTTTACAGTAGAAGGATAAAAATTCTGGCCTACCTTATGTGATTACATTAGGAGATGAACAGGGCACAAACAGGCTCTTTCTCATCCTACCTATGCAGAAGCAAGGAAGCACATGTGTATACTGCTCCTTTGTTTACCTGGCAAGGACTTTGCTAATGGGACTGGTGATGCACAAGAGTCTCAAGGGATATTTTTTAGTCAGTCCCTACCCCCTTGTGTACATTTATCAGCAACCAGCAGTGAAAAAGGACATGTTCTTGCTGCTTTTTTAGGACAGAAGTAAGAGGAACTTCAAACTGTATTGCCCTCAGGCCAGGAGGAGCCCTTCTGTCCTGCACAACCAAGGTGGCAACTTGTGCACTTGATGGTACTGAAGCCATACAACCAAGTTACTATTTTAGCATGCAGTAGCTTCTTAGTCACCTGGTGCCTTGAAACCAAGATAGCATGTCTGTCTAAAGGACATGCTATAGCTGTCACAACAGGCATGGTACAGGAGTCACTTCATGAAATTCTCTCTCGTGTTATCCAGGAGGTGAGATAAAAATTCCTAATAGTTTAGTTTCTGCTGGTCTTAGAGTCTGTGGCTGAAACTCAGCCCCTTTCAAGTCGGTGGAAAAATTTCCCATTTAGTTCTGTGAAGCCAGGATTTTATCCTACAAAGCTATGAAATTGTCCTGCAGAGAGATTACTGTTCTCAGCACTTAACACAGCATATGCTTCCTGGGATCACCACACAGGGTCTTCCTACATTCTGGCTTGGAAGGGACCACCGATGTCCTTATTGGCCCCTTCACATGGCTCTACGGCTCTCCTGCCTCTGAAATGTCACATACTGATCTTCACACGTCACCTACCTAAAGTGTATTTCCCCATACTATAATGCAAACTACGGTTGAGTATCAGTGTATTTTAGATTAATAAAAACAAAACCAATTGTCATTGTGGCAGAAGAATAAAGAAGCATATCTTTGACAAGTAGAAAAAATATAAGCTGTATAATAAAAAATTGTCTTGTTAAATACCAGAGAAAATTGTAAAAATTTCTGGGGAAGGGAGGGGAGGGAGGTGAGATGTTTATAAATATATTAAGGCTCAACGATAATGATCCTTCTCTTTGCAACAAAAGATTGACCAGTCTCTAAGTAATTTTTCTGCCACATTATTTGTCCCTGTGTAAATCCAGAAGTCTGTTTGGCTTTTTTTTTAAATTGTTTGCACATGAATGTAATTTTTTTCTCTCTGAAATGTTTGCCATAAATAGTTCATCTGCTGTAACATTCTGCAGCTAGAAATGATCAATAAAACATTATTAAAATATACAGTCCATGCATATCCAATTCCACTTACCCACATGTTACCTAATTATAGATTTTAATCGCTTTCTCTCCACCCCCTAAAAAACTGCCTAGTGCTGTGAATGTATTGAAAATGTATGAAGAAATTTACCTTTGCTTTGAAAGAAAAGGAAAGAAATGAGGTATAATGCACCCAAAAGGTTAAATGTATCATTCTGGGAAGAGGATTGTATGTCACAGATGCTCTGGATATTTTTGGTATTCAACTTCTCCCCCACCCTGCTTTAATCACACCCAGAATGCAGTGCTTGTAAACTGTACTGATGTGTCAACTATCCTCTATTTATTACATCTTATGCTTTAAATATCACCTCTGACAAACAAAAGAAAAGCAAATGTTCCTAAATTTCCTGAAGGGCTGAAACATCAAGCCCGGATTATTATTGTTTATGTCTCAGCTTTAGCAGCTCCAATGTCTCCATGGTCTGCTGTGCGCTGTGGCTGGCAATGATGGATGACCATTACGGCAGCTTATTGGAAATGGCTTGATTTATAACCTGTTCTCCCGCCTCAGTCTAATGGCTTCATTTCTTTCCTCCAGTGCGTGATGCCACAGCCAAGGTCATTGCGCCAATGGCTTTTTGTTGTTAGTTTGCTGATGACCACTGTGCCAGAGAGTCGGCATGGAAAAAAAAAAAGCCAACCTTTACATTTTATTTTTTTTCCCTTTCAGTCTCTGATAACTGCAGTAGAACAGTAGATTAAATGCTGTCTTCTATTTGCTTCCCGTGCTTGCCAGACAAGGGGCTGCTTTATGATCCTCACTGGGAAAGTCTATTACTCACATCTACTTTAAATGACCAACATCAAATATATACAGCTCCCATTAAAGCTGAGATCAATAAAAATGCCATTAAGATAGTAAAAGTTGCTGATATTAGTGAAGCCCCCAAACAAAATATTTGATTTTCTTTCAGGTTGTTAGTGAGATGGAATACGAACATATAAGAGAAAGGAGAGAGGGCCATGCCCGTGGTCAATAATTTATCTCTGAGATTCATTCAGCCTCTCACCCAATATTTCCCTCCTGTCTATTGATTCCTCATCATTATTTGTCATAAGCTGTCCTAACTCAAGGAGAAAATATGCCCTGCATGTCCAAGGGGAGTCATACCTGAAGAAATAGAAAGGAATTTCATTAAAAGCAAGAAAGGACTGCCTTGGCTTTGAGAAACTCCAGCAGAAACTTGCACAGACTTTTGTTATGTTTTTTCTTTTCTTTTTTTTTTTTTTAAAGCAACGTTTGAAGCCGATTAGACAGCACCATGCCTAAACTTTGAAGAAAGTTGCTTTGATTACATCTTGTTGCTGAGGAACTGTGTTTGGCCCTGAATGAAAATGGGTCTTTAAAAAAAAACAAAACACTCGTTATGTATGTTATTGTCAGTGTTGCTCTCCTGAGTCACCTTCTAGCTGTGGTCTGTCTACTTCAGGAGGTCACTAAGTTTGAGAAGAAGCAATACAGCTGTCAAAAGAGAGTACACACCATTCCAGTATAATCATTTAGATAAACTGTGGCCCAAATGGTTAAAGCCCAAGTCTTGAAATGGAATTAGGTTTTTTTTAGTATTATTATTTGCTAAAAGGCCTTGTAATATGGGCAATACTAAAGCTAATAAGGCTCATATGTTTTATGGTATGTCACTCAACTGCTTCCTTTGGAAATGGCTTGGAACAATAGCTGTCATGCTTACTTTGTAAAATCCAGAAAGGATAACGACTGGAGTGTGTGCATGTGTTTGTGTGTGAGAAATCCAAAAAGTGTAGTGATGCATGTGCATGCAGTGTCATCTGTACAGAATCATCTATATATGGTTTCCTTGAAAAGTGAGTCTTAAAACAGCTTCAAGTATTGGTAGCAGTACAGTTTTTTTCTCAAGAATAGGAGCCTATTATAAATTTAAATAGGATGGGTTTACTAATGGAAGCTTTACAAACATCTCAGATGATATTTTTTTCTATTTAGAAAAACAGTTCAAATGTGCAAATATCCTTTCTCTGTCATTTAAGCCAATATTTTTCTTCTGGGGATGATTCAACTGTGAGAGAGTCAGCAAGCACATAAACAGAAATGTCTAGCTGTGCTGCATGTATTAAGGATAAAAGAACCTTTTTAAAGTCAGGCTGGGGAACTTCTATAAGTGCTTAGCACTAAAATGGTTAAAAAGTGAGGAAGTTTAGCTTAAATTTTAGACGTTTTGTCACAATATTTTCAGCCGGATACTATCACAGATTTTTAACATCAGATTGACTGAAAATATTTCTTTTTCAGATTTTGAGTTTTCTGATACTGCACTCTTTTGATGAAGATATTAATTTAGTCAAGAACACCATTTTATGATGAAAAATATGTTCTTTATCTAGGTTGTGACCAGCTGTATTTAGTGCTTGCACGACATACAGTTAATTTTTTCACTACTGTTGTTTCCTCCCTCTCCACTCTTCTTGCATCATGTCTCCTTAATGGAACACAGACCTTATAGCCTGTTGAGGTCAAGCTGCCATGTTTGAGTAGTTTTAAAGTTAGGCAAAATACCTTCATTCCTCCATAATTTTAAAAGCTATCTGAAATTATTATATTTGTTCCCACTGCCAGTTAGGCTTCCGTCATTTATGCTGTTATATTTCTTAGCATCGCATCATGCTCCCCCTAAATACGCTGTTACTTTTAGAACTAACTAGATTCTTTGTAAGTTTTTTTATAACTGTGGCTATTAACCAAGATAAATTATTGCTGTTTTAAGTGTCTGTTTTCAAATTAATATGCACTTGTGACTCCCATTAATTCTTATCAATCTGAAATACTGACAAAAATATATGAACTGGGACTACACAAGTCAAAACTGTAATTTAGCTGGACCTTTTAATGATACATTCTGGACAGCATCATATAATGGGTGACAGAAGTAACACCATGCCTATTCACCTAAAATTGTTATTCCACAATTCTTTTTGGATGGTAAGAAAATTTAAGAATAGAAAGCTAAGAACCAGCAGTTGTTGGGGTTTTTTTAGTTTGTATAATTTTTCATCTGCAATTTTGCACCTATCATCAACTTTAAAACCATGAAATACCAGGAGTACAGAATACAGACAGCTAACCATTCTTAGGAGAACTATTACATTTCTGCAGTCTGTCATTTCACCTGAAGTGGAGGAAAGCTACAAAATTATTGGACGCAAGAGTACAAGAAGGAAGGCTGAGGATCCTGTAAAAACCAAACTGTGCCTAGTAGGGCTTGTCCCCATAAGCAGGACCCTGTGTTGCTTCAGCTGAACCAGCTTTCTGCTTTAAGATCCTAAGATTTCTGTTCTACAAGATAAATGATACCTACAACACTGCCATTTCTGTGGTCAGGTGAAATAGGTGTTTTGCTTTTTGTCCCTTCTGGGGCAAGTGGGAGCTTTACAGCTGCTGGTAAATAATCCAATACCCTGCCTCCAAGAGCAATAAGGAGGGTGTAAGCTTTGTGTCACCAGCAGAGGGCACTGAGTCTGAAAGGCATTAGGCTACTTGTAGGGAAGGATAAAACTCTTCATAAATATGAGTGAGGAGGGGGTGGGGAAGTGGGTAGACCAACCTAAAGGTTTAGGTCACTGAGAAGAGGTTTTGTGGTTATTTTCTCTAGGGAAAAGTGGGTTTCATGGGTAGGAGGGGGGCAAAGGAGAGGTTTTATAACTGCTTTCAGAGTAATGGTAATGCAGGGAGAATGAGGCAACCATCAGGGTGTTTTGGGGCTCTTGCTGCTTCATATACATGGGGAGAGGCTGGCTTAGCATCTGGAAAGGGAAGAGCTCAGGGCTCTGTCTGATTTTGTTGCAGCAGGTTTAAATGATAAATCCTCTTTTAAACATAAAACTAGGAGCATTAATTACAGCTGGCATATTGTTTCCTAATTTTTATTTTCGATGATGTACAGTCCTGTCCATGCCTGGATTCCCCCACTGTTTTGTGGAGAGACCTTTTTGACTGCATAAGCAGAAATCATCAGATTCAGAGATCAGCTGGTTCCCTAATGAATTGAAAGAGACTCACGTGGAAACACTGACTCTCAGGGCTCATTTTTCATGAATGTGGATGAGAGTTGAATTCTGACCCTCTAAAGGTAAAAACAGGTGTTTCTCCTTGGTGTATTTGGCTTCATTGGGAGTTACACATAAGGAAGGCATCTCGGGATCATTCTCTGTATAATGTGTTATCAAAGCACTACATTATAAATCTATAGCCTTGTGAAAATGAGAAAATAAAACGTTTGGCTTGTATCAAAAGGGTCAGGAAACGCTTGTGATGTTAGCAGAGCTGTAAGCTGCAATGTATTTCTTTGCGCTTCTCCTACTTTCTCTCATTATCTTGTTTGTTATGTGTAGCTGAATAAGTGTATAACCTCTAAGGCCGTGGAGCAGATCATTAGGAGTTACTGATTAACGCCACATTTCAGTAGCAGTTCCCGAGTTCTTCTTTTTACAAACTGAAGGGGTCTGGCTTTATGATTTTTTAATTAGAGTGTAAATATTGCAGCCTCATAAACTGCTTGATTTATGGATGACAGGAAAGTTTGCACTTCAGATAAGGACACAAGGAGCCTCAGGTCTGCAGTTCCTCGTGCCCCTGTCTGCCAGCACACTCTGTACTCTTCCTTTATCTTCTCATCTGCTTATCTGTCCACCTTTCCTACAATAGCTTTATGGATAATGATTGCACATAGTATTTGAAACAGACTGAAGGAAATTCTGTTTCCTCCCACTAAAAAGGGTTTTCAGATAGTCCATTGTTTTAACATCATTGGCCACAATCCTGAAATGGAAAGGAGTTTTGCCATTGGCTTCAACAGAAGCAGGAGCAATATGGCTGTTGGCAAACAAGATGAACTGGAATGGTTATGCCCTTTCTGCAGACTTTGTACAAGATAAAAGTTCATCACTGACTCGTGCCCAGAGAATCCATGTCAAAGGGATCATCTGTCTGCTTATCAAAATCAGTGATGACTTTAGCTTGCCAGTGGCTTGAAGAAGGAAATTTTGCATGTGTAGATGTGGTGAATGCCCAATGCTGTATTAGCTTTTCATTAATGAAGAGGTTTAGTCCAAAATAGCAAAGCATTTTCAAACCATACAACAGATTTTTATTTTCAAACATAACTTTCATAGAGGTTTCACAAATAGTGAAAGATATCCAACTGCAAAATATGCATGCACATATAGCAAGATAATATTGACTTAAGAGTGTAACATTGCTTTTAAGTGAATTACAAACTTGTTTTTTAATCATCAGAATGTCTATCTTCAGCTAAATTGCTGAATGCAGAAATTGTTAATCTAGAGGTCAGTGCCTGGCTTGAGTTGGCAGGCATCAGATAGCTAAGACCTGGCATGCAGAGGAGCTGTTGCCGCATGCTCGTTATACTGGTACATTCTCCTCTGCAGGAATACATCTGCCTTTGCTCTGCCCCATGCACCTTTCTCAAGCTATACATCAGCCAGGAACCCAGTGCTGAGCTTAGTTATACTCAGGTGACTAGGACAGCTACTACTTGCTACCTCATACTGACCCTAGGGAGATTATATTTACTCTACTTTCCTGCAGCAAGTCTTGCCTGACTCCATCACATCCTCCTCCGGTGATAACATTGCCAGCACTGGCAACAATATCATAAATATCATGGTTTTGGGGAGGGGCATTTTCAGGAGAGGCTCTCACGATCTACACCACTAGCTCAGGAATGGTGGCTGAGCTACTTGCCGCTTTTCTTTTTGGTCACTAGAGGCCTCCATATTGCTTTTTGCAATGACTGGCTGTGATCTGCAGTTATGTTCATGCGTTCCTAAGTAGGGTCTTGAAGCAGGCAGAGCCACCCTACTCTGAGCTTGGCAGAAGCAGTCTGAGCTCATCCCAGTACAGTCAATGGAAGTAGGACCCATCTTCTCCCCTGTAGTGGGAGGCAGCTGCTGAAGCCTCTAAGGGTGGCAACTTGGTGTTGGGGACACAGGAGGCTTGCAAAGACCTGCTGGTGGTATCTGCGTGACGGGAAACGTTGGGGATGGGGGAGGGGAAGTTAGGGAGCTGGCATACATGAGAAGAGAGGGGGCTGGGCAGGTTGGGGAACCCAGGTTAGCATATTTGTATGTATGTCACATATTTGTCTAAAGATGAATTTTCAATCTGTAATCACCTCCCACACATTGGAGTGTGGCAGGGGGAGGTCAGAAGCCAAGTCCTATGATTATTTCTTCTTCTTCCCCTTTCCCTAGTAGTATAATTAAGTGGGGCAGCAGCCCTGGACACTGCCTTTGTGGGGAGGCGTGGGGTAGAGTGGGAGAAATAATTGCAACTACAGCATTGGCCAATTACATTGTTGTTGTTGGCACCATGGCAGCCAGCTGTACTCTGCGCATCACATGACTGCACAGGGTGTGAGCTGCCTAGCTATGCTTCTGCCATCCTTTTCCCTTTCCTCTTCTCTTTCCCTTTCCCCTTCCCCTTCCCCTTTGCCTAATCCTCCCACACCTCCTTCAGAGGAACCTTGTGATTTCTCATATAAAATTTGTGTACAAAGTAGTCATATACAAAGCATACAAACTCTCGTAATCGCCACTGTCATACACTATTGCTGCCCTGAATGGCTACCTACACAGGGGCAGGTTCCTGTTTGAGGGCAAAATTCCTCTCCTCATTCTCCTAACTCCGTCTTCATCCCTTTAGCTGTTCAACATTTGCAGAGTTGCTCTACGCAGTCCACATTGTCTCATTGCTGGGACCGATTCCCCAGGAGGCACTTCCATGATCAAAGGAACAACCATGAAATATCAGGACTTCTGGCTTACACCATTCTGCTTCTGGGTCTCCTTCCTGTTCTCAGTCTGGAATGGCTAAACCCTAACATTAAAAATCAGGATTTCCCCTCCCCCCCCCCCTCCAAAAGGCAAGAAATTGTCTTAAAAAATCATAAGAATTTTTAAGGAAAAAAATGAAATTATTTCTGTCTGGTTTCTGAAGTCTCCTTGTGTTCTTAAGAGGCTACTGGATGTATTTTTAATGAAATCTGAGATTCTCATGTAATTTCTTGATTTTGGCATTTGACACTACAACAGGCAAAACAACAAGAGTTACTTGGCAACCCTGCCAGTCCTGCTGTTTGCATATATGAACTAGTCAGGTGCTTGCATATATGAACTAGTAGGGTGATTTGCAGCTGTAGAAAAGAGGCCTGGATGAAGCCCAGATCCACACCTAATGAAGTATGTCATGCAATTCCCAAAGAAGGATCAGAGTCAATGCTGGCCCACTTACCTCATGTGGAAACAAGTAAAATAGGAAAATGCTCAGGGTACAATTCCTTTGTGAGAAGAATCTTAATTCATTTTAATGAGTGATCAGTTCTGCAATGCAGAAGTTTTTTTGTTGTGCTGAAGACCTTTTTGTATGAAGACCTTCATGTGCAAACTAACCCCAGTAGGAATTATATGTGTGCACTGACTATGGCACCAGTCCTGATCTGGTGAATATTTTTGTCTTTGGATTTATTTGTGTGTGTAGCTTACTACAGGGTAAATTGAAAGCTGTCTCTTTGTAAGACTCTGCACAAAATAATAACTTAGAGTGGACAATATTGGTCTATCCAGATCTGAACCTACTTGAACCCTTTGAGTTCGTTAGTCTGACTCAGACTTGACTGTTACTGAGATTGTAGTTTCATGTGAGAGAAACTGTGACTAAAAGAACAAAGAACAATCAGAGGGCAATAATCCAGTGAATAAATAAGGTGATAAATGGAGCGGGCAGAGTGAAAAAACAAACACAGGGAGAGTGAAAGCAGGAGGGAAAAAGTACAAAATCTAAATACCATAAACCACACAGTGGGTGAAAGCACTGGCCCATAGAAGTCAGTGAGATTTTTGCCACTGACTTCATAGTATTAGGATTTGTTCCATCAGTTCAGACCCAAAGCCCTTTGAACTCAACAAAAAAATTTTTCAATTGACTTCAGCGAGCCTTGGGCAACCTTTATGAAGCAAGTCAACTTTTATCCCTCGTGCATACTGTTGCACAAGCTTCCCTTTAGCTAAAAAAAATCTGATGTGTATGTTCTTGTTTTTAAATTAAATCTTGCTTGTGGTGAACAATGGGTTAAAGTTGCAGGAAATAAAACTTGGGAAAGTTTGCAAACTCTCAAATAGGTTGCCCTTGTCCTGTTCCTCTTCTACCCTAGTAGGACTCCAGTTTCCAATTTCTTGCCCTCTTCTTGGTACAAACAAAGTTAACTCCAAGTGTTTTTTTCTATAGACGTGACATTAATTATCCTATCATTTTCTAAAAGAAAAAATATTTCAATCTCCAGTTCTATAACTCTGTTTATAAAAGTGGATTCTTTGGCCTCTCCACCAGAACTAGACCTCAGTCTGAACTCTTTCAGTTCTTTACCTCCTTCCTCCTTCAAAAATAGACTCCTTCCAGAGGAGGTATTAGAGCCAAAGTCATACCTGATGTGCTCTGCATGGATGTTAAATATTCTTCACTGTTTTCACAAGGGAAGAGTACTCGGCTCTTGAACCATGCTCACTGATGTGACAAGTACTTGGGTCAGATCATCATCAGGTATAATTGAATGTAACTCCACTGACTTCCTATGGGTACCAACTGAAGAACTGTCTCATAGCTTACAAAGCTACCTTTTTAAATAAAATATGTTTTTTATAAATGTGGGATGATATTTCTGTAGAACCTCTCAAGACTTAGTAGCCACCATTTTCACCTTCTGCTAACCCATCCACTAGCAAAGCCTCTTGTGAGACACACTGTCTGTTTTCATTTCAGCCGACTCGACTCTATAAGGAGTCAAAAATATTCCCTTCCTTAATCAGCCAAAAGAGACAGTCACTGAATAAAAATTTTTGACCTCTTCTGTTCTCTTCCTATTTTGAAAACTGAGCATGGTATCACAGCTATGTATCCATTTTTCTTTGCTCTTATGGAAAGTCAAATATACAAGTTCAAAAGATGTATTCATTACCATTAGGTCACTGGTCTAGGCCAGATACAGACATTATGCTTTTACTGGTATAACTGATTGGAAACTGGTCTATACCCATAACAGAACAGAAATTCAGCGCATAAAACCAGTCTATACCTGTAAGAGAATCACTTGCCATCCCAGAACTCAGCTTGTCATTGTGAATATTCTTTGAATTGTAATTTACTGATATTTTTGTGGTGGGGGGCAGGGGTGGGTGGTGCTGGGTGGGAGAAAGAAAGAAGGAAATGGTTGGATTTTCACCAGTAGTCAAAAGAAATTGTACATGGTTTGATGGCTGGTATAAGGGCATCATGTTTTTTGCCTCAACCGATTTATGCAATTCAATGAATATCCATATAATAGATTTCGTCGTCATTTACATTAAGGCTAACAAGTTTCAGTTACACTGGCTATTGATAGCCAAGTTAAAGGAAACTGCAATGTATCACCTTGGTAAAAATAATAATAATAAAATATACAATTACTTGAAAACAAGTCAGTTGTTTGTATTTCATAGATTTCATAGACATTAGGGCTGGAAGGGACCTTGAAAGATCATTGAGTCCAGCCCCCTGCCCCAGGGGCAAGAAGTCAACTGGGGTCATAGGATCCTAGCAAGATAAACATCCAAATTTCTCTTGAAGGCGTTCAAAGTAGGTGCTTGAACCATCTCCGGCAGCAGTCTATTCCAAACTTTGGGGGCTCGGACAGTAAAGTTTTTCCTTATGTCCAGCCTGAAACAGTCATGGAGGAGTTTGTGACTGTTGGATCTTGTCATCCCTTGGGGTGCTCTGGTGAACATATGTTCCCCCAGATCCTGGTGAGCACCTTGACTTCATCAAGTGATCCAGTTTTGTGTGGTACTAAGCACTTAGACTTTGAAGGAGGTTCTCAGAACCTTTCAGAATTAGTCCCAGTGGTTAAAGGAGAGAAGTATTTGAAAGGAGGGTCTGAATTTTTCAACTCAGCCACATCTCTTATTGTCAGAAAAGTAAAAATAGGACTGGCATGAAGGGGACTCAGAGAAAAGAATAACAGAATTTGAATTAGGTAATTTATCTGATCACAGAAATCCCCTACGCCCATTATTTGTGGCTTGTTGACTCGGCATTCAATGTTTTGATAGAAGACCATTTGGCAGTAGGCAGTTTCACTCTTATAAAGGCCAAATCTGTAATTTAAACTTTTGTGGAGTTTTTTTCCATTTACTTCTTTTCTGCCATCTGAGATGACAGTACTAATCATATGCATGCTCATACTTGTTCACTTCTTCAGTTGGACAAGAGACAGGAGTTGCTTCCAGATCAACAGTAGATGCAGGAAGAGGTAAAATATGCTGGGAAATCAAAATAGATCACCTCAAATAACTTTGGGACAATGGTCCAAGCCAAAGTCACCCATTATGCAAACCCCCCCTAAACTTTAGGAAAGTTGTGATTTGGGATTGAATAATAGAGGAGATTCATTAGACAGCTGTAGAACAGTGTCATTAATTCATTAGAGAAAGTGACAAAGAAATCAGAGCAGGCATTTTGCCTTGTTTGAAAAAAACCCTAAATTAAAATATAGTTTTAAATGAAATTAAAAAGGAAAGTTTTAATCACATATCTGCTGCCAGAAGTGGTACTTGATACTATGCAATTGCTACTACTAGCAAGATTGGGGATGACAAACCCTTACATTGGCAGAGAGGAGAGATAAATGCAGAACAAAATTTTAAAAAGAAATCACCTTTGTCAGCTAAAACATTCTACAGTATTAAACTTGGGAAAGTTTTCGTTTTTAATTAATTGATTCCCAAAATTTGGTAACTGGAGAAAACTGTCATGTAATCCTCAATAGAAATTATTTATTTCTTATTAATAAAATACTGCTCTAAAAAGAAGGGGGGAAAAACCCTTCACAACAGCAAAACTTCTTCATTTCATATCAGGTTTGCAAAGTTTTTGAAGGAAGAGTCAGAAGAAGAGCATTGTAAGTAGCAGAGTACCTGAAAAGCACTGATTAGGACTGTAGCCCTGGGGAGGGCTTTGGGGAGGGGTAAGAAAGGGGCAAAAATAGCTATCACTGCTTGTACATGGTAGCCAGAGCTACCCTGGTATACCTCTGATTATGAGCCACTCTTTGAATGTACTAAGTGAAAAAGGGCAAGGTGGGCCTTCCCCAGGAAAAAAAGAACTCTCAATGCCAGGTTGATGATGATGATCTAAATTGTACCAGTGCTTGATCTGTACTCAATAGGGGTGTGTGAAACGGGCCCTATTCAATTCAGATTTGGATTCAGCCCGAATCAGGGACAGTGGTTCAATTCATTGATTCGGATCATTGTCCCCAACTCGATTCAGCCAGATCCAAATTGGAAGATTTGATGCTGTTTCGGAGAATCAGCAATTCGGCCATAGACACAGCTTTAAATGTTTTTTTTCTACATACCTCGAGGTACAAAGTGCAGCTCATGAATGCTGTGATACTGGGGTGGATGGAGAGTCCCACAGGAGTGCGTGGGGGGATGGGGCTCCCCGCATGCTCAGCAAAGAACCTGGTGGACCAGAAGTACTTTTGATTCACTTCCAGGTCTGCTGGGGGGGGGGGGGCTCCCCACACGCCCCTGGCTCAGTGATCAGCTGCAGGGGGATCCCAGGTGCTCCCCCAGACCCAGAAGGCACCAGTTGCTGAGCCAGGGGGCTGCAGGGGGGCTCCCTGGCAGACCCTGAAGTGGACCAGAAGTGCTTTTGGCCCACTTCTGGGTCTGCTGCCGAGGCGCTGTGGGACACTCCATCCACCCCAGCATTGCAGCATTCATGAGCCACCTGATACCTTGAGGTATGTAGAAAAAACATTTAAAGCTGTGTCTATGTTTGAATTGCCAAATCTCTCTGATTTGATTTGGAGAGATTAAAGGGTCTCCTGAATCGATTCGGATTCAGAGATTCAGCCACTGAATCGGGCTGAATCTCTGCCGAATCAAATCAGGGGCCAAAGCTTCTCACATCCTCAGTGCTCAACAGTTGGGTCAGATACCTGCCTTCGGAGAGAGAGAGAGATCTTCTGTGCTCTGGTGGATAGTCAAGATGCAGTCTATTAATCTCTCCCCTCTCTTCCACAGGTCTGGGCTGAAGGTGACAATATGGTGTTGAGAAGACTGTAGAGAGTGTGTGTTGTGTGTCTAGATCCTCACATTCTGAAGGGTTCAAAGACCAGCCTTAAAATTTACCTTTGTCATCAGCTGTGACTTGAAACACATGGATTTCTACAAAACTGTAAGTGGGAAGCTCTGTGTATCTCCTTGCATTTGCTGGTTAAGCTCAAAGCTTCCTTTGACAGGAGTTTGGCCCAAGAAAGAAATTTTCCACCTGTTTAAGTCTCTCTGTGGAAAAAGCAAAGAGCAAAATAAGGGCTAAAATTTTCAAGGTAAGTTGTTTTGGACATCATATTTGTTTTCCCTCTCCTCCCTTGTCCAGCGATGCAGCACACACTGCACACATTAACCCAGCAACTCAAATGTATGTTCTTACAGAAAGTCTAAAGTGAATAATTTGGTGAATATTCATAAAAGATTAATCTTAAATTCAGTATCATGAACTTCCCGAGAGCTCAGGAAAAAGCAGCACAGAAGCATAGCATGTGGTATGCAGGTTAGTTCTTTTGCCATGTCCTGGTTTCTTTGTCTCAGAGTGCTGCTTCAAAGCACCTAGAAACATGCTTGGATCCATTCAGTGGGTGATGCTGAGCAGCTATAACGAGTCCCTTGAAGCCCTAGCTTATAGCCCCCTGCCATAGGAGAGCATGGTATGAGGAAAAGGGGTACTGTATCTTCAATTAATAGTTTGGATTTTTTCCCCCCTCAACTTTTGTTAATTTGGTTGCTTTATCTCTCTATGCTGCAGATTCCATTTGTAGAATAGAGATAATAACATTTTCCAACCTCACAGGGATATTGTGAGAATAAACACATGAAAGATGATGAGGTACTGAGATGCTACAGGGATAAGGGCCAGATGAAGGCCTTTGAAAAGATAGATTACTTGACACACTGAATGAAAAATGCATTTGAAAGGAACTTCTTGAGGAAAAAGGCCAAAACTCACTGGAAAAATTATTCAAAAGAGAGAATTGTATTAACTCTTTATGTAGGAGTAAATTGGCCTGGACTTCACAAAGAACTGTTCTCTACAAGGGACTATGTGATGATGAGAAGTCTCTGATACTCCTACTTCACTCCTTCTATGGCAAAGAAACTAAGATTATTGGAAAATGCATAGAGATTTGGATCCAATACTGACTTGCTAGCCAGAACATTTATTGTTGGTATAGACCATGGTGTCAAAAATGACCCACAGAGCCATGTCATCCAGCCCCAAATGCTGGTCCTGTGTCTCAAGTTGACACACAGACAGTAGGCACTAAACACCAAACTGGTCCCATGAGCAGGGCCCAGGACCTTTGCTATATGCGGAGGTCACTCCAGATCCTACACTGTATGTGGCGCCCATGCAAGGCCAGTCCAGGACCTTCCTCACAGGCTGGATCTGGTGCTCCGGTCAGTCGGAGGTGGGCATCATGTGCAGTGTGGGTCCTGGAGTGGCTGTCATGTGTGCTGTAGCCAGAGCAGGGGCTGGATCCAGTGTGTGGGCTGTGTAAGGGTCCTGTGGGCCCAATCCAGTCCATGGGACTGGCCCTGCACCATTCATCCAGCCTGTGGACCTGTCCCAGACCAAGTTTGACACCCTTGGTATGGACTTAGCAGCAAATGACTGCTTTTTACAAAGCAAAGGAGGTTGTAACTCACACCATCTCTGGACCTATTTCTGGTGTGGTGTCGTTCATGCACCTCGTTTTGGTCAGGTCTTTGTCTGACATCATCAATACAACCCACAAAGAATTTTAAAAGTTTCCAACTTCACAACTGAAACTGCACTCTCTATAAAGAGCTGAGGTAATGGTGGTGGTGTTCCATGCACTGAAATGAAAATATGTGTTTACAAGACTCAGAAATGTAGCAGGTCTTAAATAGCATGATACAGTGAGCTATATTAATGAAACACAACAGAAAGAAATGTAGTAACTGAAAGATTTCATGTTCTTGAATTGTAATGCCTTCTAGAGCAAGATATAAAGCCTTACAGTGATACTCTTGTTTCATTATACTGTACTTGGCCTTTAATATTTGCCTTAGCTGCGTTTCACTTTGTGCAGTTCATTTATTCAGTGATTTTCATCTGCTCACTTTAGCTTGTGTGTGCAAATTAATGTATGCTGCTGCATCTGTGTATCTAGGTGAGAAAAATTACTGTATTGTTGTAGCAAGTGAAACATAATGTGGCCAAGCAATAAAATACTGCATGATAGTGTATATGCACAACGGGTCAACATTTGGCAGCTTACTTTCTGCATTTCCTGAGGACTTAGTGCTTAATTTTGCATGCTGGCTGTTGCAATAGCATAGGAACCGGATACTACTCACCTGGTGTAAATCAGCATTGCTTCACTAATATCAGTAGAGCCAAGCTTAGGTGTAACACGCGCACAGCTGAGCCATGGCCTTTTGTACGTATTTAAATGGCAAGCTGAAGCCTGGGTTGCTTTAGAAGCAAATTCTGAGTCAGTGTTTTGAAGAAGGAAGTCTCATCCCCACTATAACAGCCTTTACCTAATGCTCAGAAGATCACTTTTGCAGAGGTCAAAACTGCCAACTTGTCGGGTATTTCCCGGAATTGGCAACAGTCTCTTAAGTGCAGCAGATCTGTAGCATATTAAGCCGCAACACTGACATATTACTTAGCTAGTTCTGATAGACTTAGCCTCTCCATGCAGTATGCACAATGTCTCTGCCTTGTGCAGAATTTGCATTATCTAAAGATCACTATATATACTATGGTCCATTCGCCTTTGCAAATACTGTTTTAAATATAGCATCCATAAATAAATGTTAAATAATTCATGAACATAATTTTGTAAATTCTGCTAGGCCACACCTCTCTGGGGGCATATTTATGAACATGCGTCAGCCTAGAATCAATGCGTCTGCCAAGCTCCCTACCTCTGAGGCAGAATTCCCACATCTAGCCCAAAATGCTGCAAATGACTCCGATTCTACTTCAGTAGTCATCCATCATACTGTCACTTTAATTCAGATGCTGCTACTTGTTTTAATAACATACATCTTACACAAAGAATATTGCTAACACAAGAATCTTGAGGTAGATTTTTACAACCTCATAAAATGGTATTAACCCTTTGATCCCTGATATTCTTTTCATACTGCTTTTTTTAATGCTTATCAATAACCTGTGTTCATGGGGCCTATTCATGCTGCAAAATCTGACATCAATCACTGCAGTAAAAATATTATTCCTCCAGCATTACCCTAAAGAATTATGGAAAGAATAAAAGTGTTATTGCAGGAATTATTTAGCAAACAATAGATGGATAAAATGTATTATGGTAAGTGTTAAATTATATCACCTCATTACAGGAAACTACCTGAGATAGCACAGAAGGTAGTTCAGTGCTTTCTCTAAGTAGTTCAGAGAGAACAATAGAAGAATCCCACAAAAGATTTTACTGTGAAATCCAAGACTGACAAGGCAAATGATGTATTACCAAATAAAATCATGGCTTAGAAAAAGAGAAAATCTCTACCTGCATATTTCCGATGTTGTACCTCGGGATTTGGAGGGAAATAATAGTAATTTATAGTTAACTGCTTAACATTAGACTATTTAAGGAGTATTATTTCTTTCTGAGCTTTTTATAATAATACCTGTTTCTGATGAAGGTTTGCCTTTATTTTGCTTCCTTTCTGAATGAGGAAAATGCTAATTTTTTGCAGTCTACATCAGCAGTTAGAAATAATTCTACTGAAATGCCCAATTAAGCCAATTACTAAAATCACACCCATACTTTAGATATTATGAAGGATATCTAAACAAGGTTGGGAACCATGATTTCACCAAGTAGACTCTTATCAGTTAATGCAGATTTTAAAAAAAAAAGCATAATGTTACACTGGCCTCATGGGATTCATTTGATCAACATGATTAAATTATTTCCTTACTCAGCTAGAAGGAAATTACTAGTAACCAGACATTATGTGTCTGTTAATTATGTGCAATAAGGTTCTCTGCTATCACACCAGCTATTGCATTCATGTTCTGTGTATTTTAAAGGCATTATCATTTTTAAATTTTAAATATTGAAAAGGGACAGCTATAATTTTGTTTCACCTATTTAATAAATACATAATATGCCAAATCGGTTGTAAGAAGCAGCTGTTTGTTCTTGGTGCAATCAAAGGCAGTTTTGTCGAGATGTTATATTAACATTGTACTTTTTTTTTTTCCAAGAGTATTTTATTTCTACATTGCAATAGTTGATTTTTAAAGCTGGGCCATTCATTATAATAAGGTATGTGAAGGGAGGCTTGCCAAAAACAGTGATACTGCATGAAATAGTTAATCTCCCTGATGTAAGGTTTGTTCACCTATGCAATGTCTTTGTGCCAAATTTACATTCTGCTCCAATGCAGCTCAATCTAGGATTTCAAAAGCTTTTTTTTTGTAAAGGAAGAAACAACATATGGTACAAGAGAGGCCTTATTTTTTTCTAATGAAATGATGGGCTTCTGTTTCATATTAAAGTGTTAATAGGTCTGAAATTAGGTCTCAAAAAGAGAATAGTGCTTTTAAAATGCTTAATATGATTCATTATCTGCAGTCAAAACCAGATGATATTTATTTTTATCAGAAAGGGGGGAAAAAAGGAAACCAGAGGAAAAAATCCTGGATTCAGGCGCTGATTTATTGAACAGAAAGCTCTTTAGATTCAGAGCTTGAGCTCTGAAGGCTAGAGGTTTTGTTTGAGTTTGAGAACCTTCCTATGTTTATGAAACCTAAACAAATATTTCAAAGAAGGTGCTTTCATATTTGAAGTAAGTGATCCTATTAGACGCTAGGATATGGCTGCTTTGTTGAGGGACTGTGTAGCATTTTATGTATGATAGTGCTGTGTATCACTAATATACCGAGACATTACTTTCATCCAAAATGCCGATAGGACTGAATGTCTCTCTTGCACTTTGGCTTTCAGTATTTAATAATGAATGAATAAAGTTCAACAGCTAGAAGCTAAATGGATATTGAGCTTTAAAAGAATGAATGTTAACTAACAAGATGCCAAGCTATTCAGAAACAAATACAAGTCAGCAAAGCCCATCCATGTAGACTGGGTACAAGTGGGAAGGGCAGTTTGCTTGTGATGATACTTTCATATGAATTATACTGTAATAAAACACTTACAAAAATTCTGAGACTAATCCACTGGCGGACATCATGGGGGAAAGGAGATGTTATCAGATTCACCTGATGGTGTCAATTGAACTTCAGTGCAGTAAATTGAACTTCACTGCACACCCCAGTGTAAATTGTCTGCCTTTTCTCAGGTGTCAGGGCTCTCTGTTAGAAGTTCTTTCCATATCCAGGTATACGTATATGTCCCAGAGGTAAGTGGAAGTGTGGGAACATAAGATTCATAGCTGTGGGGATGCCAAGTATCACTAGTAGCCTCAGGAGAAAAAGTGCATGCTAGAGGAGATTTGTGTGATCTCTTCAAATCTTCCACAACCGATCACCACAAATGACCACAGCAATCGCACCCTAGGCTAATTGAAGCCATTTAAAGGTCCGGATCCTCAGTTGTTGTGTATTAGTTTCAGTTGTGTGATGCCAGTTTATGTCCCCTCTGAGTATG
This sequence comes from Alligator mississippiensis, assembly GCF_030867095.1. Classification (NCBI taxonomy): domain Eukaryota; kingdom Metazoa; phylum Chordata; order Crocodylia; family Alligatoridae; genus Alligator; species Alligator mississippiensis. The sequence goes on along the minus strand of NC_081824.1, from coordinate 216,313,170 downwards.
GCACTTCACAATTAGTGATAGGCTCTAGCACAGGGATCTTGGTGTGAGAGGCTTCTGAATTTTCATCCCATCTTTTTTGTCTGCGACCAAACTGTATCCCTTGGTCTCTCTAGCTGTGAAAGATGCTGCCAGCCCTACTAGGGTGGCCATCATAGAGGACAGTCTAGTTGTCCTCTGTCCTCTATTGTTACAAAACTGGATGGCTTTTATATCCGACATAAAGGTGAAGGGTATCAATAGAGGACAGAGGACAGAGTAGCAGAAAACCAGAATGTCCTCTATGATGAGCACCCTAATCCCTACCCCTGAAGAATAATTAGTAAACATCAGTGTATGTAAAGTACTATTGTGTCTAATTGGCAAGCAGGATCAGTTTATGAACAAATTTGTCTGTAGCATCAATGTCACAAAATAATTGCTCTCAGCACTTTTTGAAGGATATGAAAAAAACAATTATAGAGTGAAGATCTAATCCCAAAATGATGTGCATGTATGTGAAGAAGTATGTCTGACATTCACATTAATACCAAATGAGTTCATCATGATTAATGTTATTACATTAAATATCGAAGGAATTAATAATGATTAGGCCATTATTTTAAAGGGTTACCAACATGACACCAGCTCATTTTTAACAGCTGTAGACAGTTGGATTCAGATTTTTTTTTCTATCTGCTCACTTCCAATTTTCACCTACTTCTACCAAATACATATGCTCCTGGAATTTCATTTCACTGAATTTATGATTGCATGACTGTACTGCCAGGACTAAATCCTGGTCCCAGTGAAGTCATTAGGAATGTTGCCATTGACTTCAGTGAGACAGAGATTTGGGACCTGATCAAACTGAAGGCAACGGAACTCTTTCCATTGATTTCAGTAGGCTCTGGAATAAATGTTTCACTCCCAGTGGGAGGTACCATTTGATTTTTGTTGTTTATTTCAGTATTTCATGGTTGTATAAAGATTCCTTTTCTCACATTTTAGGTTCTTATAAGATGAGTTACAAGAGAGAGTTAAACATAAGAACCTAAGAAGTGCCATAATGGGTCAGCCCACAAGTCCATCTTGGCCAGTATCTTTTATCCCACAATGGAGATAGAGCAGTTGCTAAGGGGGATCAAATAGTGATTAACCCCATCACCATCACCCCCTAAGAAAGTAATTTTCCTCTCTGAAAACTCAGTCCCTCTCAGTATGCCATCCCTAAAAGTTTAGGGGGATAAATAAGCCTTGCAACATATCCAGAAGGTCTACACAGAGCAGTTATTGAGAACTGTGGTAAGAAGTAGGCTCCAAAGATGGGAGGACCTCCATGAGAAAATTCTGCTGGTAGATTTCTATCTTGTACATTAAATGTTGCTGAAATCATTGCCTACAATTCCTCATTCATCTTCCTTTTCAAGAATATGATGCCTTGCAGGGATTAATGTAAAAAGTCTAAATTATGTGTTTAGTATTATAGTATAAGTAAAACTGGCATAAGTAGGGGGGGGGGGAAAGTAAGATGCAGACTTTGCAATTAGGAAAATCTCTTAAACCAGATGATTGAGGGCTATGAATTTTATGGCACTGGCTGCCAAGTTTGGGTAATACATTGCTGCTTGATCCACAATAGTGTTATATTCCATTCTACACATAATGAAGCTAAGGAAGCCAAAAGTTCTCATAAATTATCGGTTAAATGGAAACCCCTTAAATCTGCTAAATCTGTTTTCAACTACTATTTCATATGAAGTATTTAAAAAATATTGTATATTAAAATGATTGTGATTTATAAGGGAAAAAGCAGATAATTTTTATTTCTAATACAAAATGCTCAGGATATGAAGAAACATCTTTTAAGGTTTACCTATTTTTTGCAGATTTTTTGTAGGTCTTAGGTGAGATAAAAATGTTTTTGATCAGCTGTTAGTAATTAGTCTTTAAACTATTAGCGGGAAAGTTTACAAAGGGTGCGTCTACACAAGACAGTGCCTGCGCAGTAGTGCAATACTACTGCACAGTAGTGTTGCATGGTAGCAACCATGATGCGACACTACTGCTCAGTAGTATTAGGCTACTGCGCAGTCAGTGTCACAAAAAAGACATTTGCTGGCACTACTACAGAATAACTCAAGTTACTGCACAGTCTTTTAGTACTTGTTTATACAAGTGAGACACTGACTATGCAGGTATTACTGCACAGTCACTTAGTACTTGTATAAACTAAATACTAAGTACTAAATGACTGTGCAGTAATGCCTGAGCAGTCAGTTTCTCATGCAGAAGTGGCCAAAGCATAGTAGTTTGCTCTCAGTGTCTTTCCTCCTTCCTTCCTTAGAATTTTGCCTAAGCCCATTTTACAAAATGGTGTCCTAGGGGTTGATTTTGACTTTAGCTTTCCACTGTGGAAAGTTCAGAATAACAGAAGCTGCGGAAAGGTCGCCTGCAGACTGCATACTCTAATATTGATTCTCCTGTATGTCTCTGTCCTTAAAAAAGTATTGCAGTCTGTGTGTATTGGAATCCAGATACACTTTTGTTATAACAGTTCCAGAACTGGATTATTGTTCTTAAATTTAGAACCATGTATACTGAGTGCGCAATTTAAGCCACTTGTGATTTGGTTTTCAGAAGGACTAATAGCCATTCTCTAACAAAATCCAACAGAATTAGGAATGCTTAGTACCCTGGGCAGAAGTGTTAAAACTGAAACTGGAAAGGAGAGGTGTTCAGTTACAGTCCTTTGTTCAGGCAACTACTTAAACACATGCTTTGCTCCTATTATACTCATTAAGGTTTAAAAATGTATTCAATTCTTTTTTCCTTCATAAGGACAAATTTCTCTCTCATATTCATGTCTGCCATCTTTGCAAATCGGACTCTAGGTGTGTCTAGCTGGATCTACACACTGTTTATTAGCTACTCACAAATAATAGGCATTTTAATCAAATAGAATGAACCTATAATCAAATCTAATGAGCTAATCTTTTTGTGGACTAAAGTGCATATGGTAAAGAGCTAGCCAATCCTGTAAGTGGCTGTCTTTTTAGATGCAATTGTTTCCTTGGCCTTTCTCTTTACTTTTTCTCCATGAATCCAGCAAAATATATTATTACAAATGTACAAGTGAGAGATCTTGCTTCAGTGCCTAGTTGGGAGCAAAATAGTGTCTACATGCCATGCTGACTCCTGTGTAGAAGTAACTCTCATCTGTGGACCTAGGATAAGGATATGTATCTTCCTGGTAAGATGCCTTAAGATCTACTGATGAAAGATATAAGGCAATATGGGCACCTATATATGTGCCAGGCACCTGCTTCAATGCATGCTAATTAGCACACATCGGAGAAGACTCGATTAATCCACAATGTGTGTATTCAGCCTCCTCCTCATGTGTATTCAGCTTCCCTGCACTTCAAAATGGCAGCAGGGGTGTTTTCACTAAAGCTCCTCGAACAAACTTTAGTTAACGTGCCCTATCACCATTTTGAGGCATGGGGCACTGAATAGATGTGATACTATAGGTGCTTTAATTACAGTGGCTCTCAGAGCACATGTAAAGACACCCTATGTTAATAAGTGTCTTATTATGGGGCTGAATCAAGACTAAATTTTGCATTCATTCTAATCATTATTAGAATTAATAATTATGTTTATTATTATTAACTATTATTTATTGCTTATACTGATTAGTACTTGGAAGCTTCAGTCCCTTTTGCTATGTTCTATTTAAAAGTATTAAAGATGCTTCCTGCCTCCTGATAAATCTCAATCTGGGATTATGACATGAAGCCATAGGTAAGTGAAGGGTTCAGGTGAGGTGGAGTGGTGGGGCAAAGCAGCAATTAAAGTGGGCATGTTTATATGAATAAATAGATTCACAGATCAAAGATGCCTGTCTAATCAATGGTAGCTGATAGTTATACTATTGTAGTTCAAGACAATGGATGAAATTCTGTTCTCACTGAAATCAATGGGAGTTTTGCCACTGATGTCAGTGGGGCTAAAATTTCACCCAGTATCTTGTAACCCTAATATTTATAACATTTACACAGTTGAAAGAAGTTTAAAGTCAGCTATTGTCCATATCTGCAACTGGGCTGGACTGCTGCATCCAATCTTATGAGATGGAAAAAAATGCTACGGCACTCTTTAATTTAATCTATTTGCAGTGAGATTGTGGTTCAACTCCCGTTCTGTAGTTTGCTAAAATGGCAGAAGGAGAATGGTGCCTACTGGCTCCCCTGCCCCCTGTATGTTTTGTGTAGTGGGGAGCTGTGAGACTTACAGCAGTCTAAACTGGGAGAGTGTTACCTACTTAAATTGTTTTTCTGACTTAATAAGAATTTTTCATCTACAGCAAGCCATTTTAAAATATTGTCTATACACAAACAGTCATTCTGAATAATAGGCCTGCACACAGTAAATGTCAGCTCTTTAAATCACAGAGGACCTCGGAAGCAGAGTAGAGAATGCTTCATAACAGTTTAAACTTCAGCCTCCCATTTATTATGTATGTGTTTATAAATCTCTTAGGGGCACTCTTTTTTCCTTCTGGGAAACCCAAAACAGCACAGTTGTTTGTCAGTGTGACTAGCAGGAGTATTTGTGCACTGGCCGTTCTTTTGCATACTGGCCCCATTTGGTTTCAAGGTTGGTATCCAAGGTTGTTGCCCAAGGAAATGTTTCTTTTCTAATCAGTAACATATGGGACTTTTTGTTTCTGGAGAGGTAATATGGTGTGAAAAACATGAGGAGGGTCAGTGGTGCATTGTTATGGTGGCTTGTTTTCTTTTGAGCTGAGCATAAATGATTGCTACCTTTAGAAAAGTGCTTTTGGTTTGTCGTATAAGAGGAGCATAAGATATCTCTCACAGTGATGGCTTTGAAAAATTTCTTCACTGTTCCCATCTATCTTGGTTAGTATGAATACTTTAGCATTAAATGGAGAAAAGGAGAATCCATCAATAGTTAATAACTGACCTTAAGATGGGAATTCAAAGTTCACTACAATTAAACCCAAGTGTCAGCAGAACTCACAAGGGAGACTATCAATATATTTGACTACACATAACCTGAGATAGCAAATTTAAATTCTATAAAAGAGAGAACTGTGCATTATTTCTAATAAAAAAATATTGTTATACTGTCTTATATCCCAGACAAAGCACAGAAGTTCTGTGTTATGAATGATAGTGGGAGAAAACAAACAGAAGAGCAAATGTGATTCTGGATGGAATTTCATCACATGATTCTATTGTAAACCAGATGTTTGTCAGATTCGATGGGAGAATGTATCCATCTTGAAATTTCTTAATAAGGTTATGGAGAGGATTAAAAGCAAACATTTATAATGTGTGGGATTTAAAGATAATTATATTTCTCTTAAATTTGTTATTTGCCTGCTAGATCATTAGAAATATTTACATAAGCTTTGTGTGGTGCAGTGCACCCCTTGGATGGTTTCTTGCATTACAATGGTATGATATTCATTTATAACATCATGAAAGTACAACATAAAAGGACTGTTTCACTGAGGTAGATGATATGTGTGATATACAAAGCATGCAGTATTACAAGAATAAATGTCAGCTGATCTGGGAAAGATTGAGTCACAAGAAAGATTCACTGAGAAAATGCTGGCACTTGGAGGTGTAAATTATCCCTCCCTGCACTAGCAAGGCTGACTGCACCCTGGGGGAACTTGCTCTGGTGGAGGGTAGGTAGTGTTACTGCCATTGCTGCAGCTGCTTTCCCTCAGGGTTTCTGCCACGGGAGACAGCTTTGTTTTATAGCTGGGCCTTCATAGAAAGCTGCTAAAAGGATGCCAATCAGTGCATCTTCAGTGGATCATGCTAGGCTCCTCCTTGGCCAAGACTGGCTACACTCAACGTGTACACTCCATCAGAGACATTAAACTTCAAATACTCTTTCCCTGCTGCTGGAAGACTGCACAATGTTCCAAACCCCAGAGTGTATCCTACATGTGGATTATTTTGGAGGTACCACAGACTCATACTTAGAAGCTACAGTGAAACAATGCTACATTAGATGCATGCAATGCTAGAAACAAGTACTGAACCAGCTAGTACCAAGGCTTTTCTTGGGAATTGCCATCTAAAGGGGAAAAGGTTGAAGAGCAAGTCATAATCCCTAGTTTATTTTGCGAGATACCCAAAGATACTTCCTCTACTGGGCAGGTTTTAATTCTTAGGGGAAAAGGCCAGAATAAGTTACAGTAGTAAACTATTATTTACAGTTGGGGAATCAAATCTGTCATTGACTCAACCTCCTATGCAACTTCAGGAGATATAAATAAGTTCAGAATTTAATCTTAATATGCGGCATAACCAATAGATTGTGACTGAAAAAATGAACTTTGCAACTTTAAAATCAGTTAACAAAAAAGCTTGTAGGCATATAAAAAACCACTATGAATATAAGTGAAGGCTGAGTAATCAAAAACTCATTTAAGGAAACAAAACTTTCCAATGGAGTGTTAACATGGCCATAATCTGTGTAGTGCCTATTATTTAACAAGGAGTTCATAACTGGAAAATAGTGTGGGTGATCATGCTAATCCAGTTAATATTATGTAGAAACATTGGGCCACATTGCCTGGTCCATTTGTGCCACTCTGATAAAATTAGGCTGAAAAATGGTGGATGTCATGTGTTGAGAATTCCACTAGTATGAAACAATATTCCTGTGGTCACGTGTCCCCATCTGGACATGCAGTACCTTGGGATTCATTAGCAGCTGTGTTATTTAGGTTCTGCTTAGTCTCAAGGTGCTTGAACATACACTAAGAACAGGGCTAGTAGAGAGTCAAGACAAAAATCTGGGAGACATAGTCAGCTCATTGAGTATTTCAGTGTAGTGTGGCTACTTTTGTCCATTAAGTTGTATAGGAGGTCTTTACTGGCTCAAGGGCCTAACCTGCAAAAAGAAAGTATAAAATACTATAGGATTCTGAGTTGAAGGATGCAGTAGCACATCTTAGAATTTTGTGGGTTCTTGGACATAGAACATTTCAGATATTATTTTATGTTTGTGCCCTGGGTATGATTTTTTCTGGGGAGAGAAAAATGATGTGTTAAAATGGAAAATTTTCAAGTTTCTAAAAATTTTTTCAAACTCAACTTTTTCTGCATCTCTGTCTTCCTAATAATAGACTGGCTGTTCCTGTAATTATATAAAAATAGTAAATTATTTTATATTATTTATAGAAATTATTTAAAAAATTGCAGTTTTGGTACCTCCACCTCAAAAAAGATATAATACAGAGAGAAAAAGTACTAAGAAAGATAACAATGATGATCTGAGAGAGAGACTGGCGAGATGGAGAGACTTCAGTATGAGGATAGACTTCAGTATGGAGAGACTTCAGTATGAGGAGAGACTATGAGGAGTCTAGGACTTTTCAGCTTACAAAAACAATGAGGGTGTACGGACATATGATAGAGATCTATAAAGTCATTACTAGAGAAAGTAAAATAGAATTACTATTTATTATCTCTAATGATAATAGAAACAGAGGGCATGCAATGACATTATTGGATAACAGAGTTAAAACAAGCAAAAGGAAGTTCTTTTTTTACACACAATAATTAACTTGTGGAGTTCATTGGCATAGAATATTGTGAGGGCTGATAATTTAACTGGTTTTTGTACACAGAGCTGGCCTTAGGGGTTATGTTGTATAGGGAACTGCCCAGGGTGCCTTGGTTAGGGGGAGCCAGCAGAGCAGTACAGCTCTGCAGGCAGAGGCAGGAGCAAGGTGGCATGGTGGAGCTCTGTTATTACTATTCAGGCAGCTAAGAGAGCTAAGGGAGATGATTGTTAACACCTGTGAAGTAAAGAACAATGGGTCATTAATGGGCCATTAACTCCCTTAGTTGCCTGAATATTAATACATACCAGAGCTGCACCAACTGGGGGAGGGGGGTGGCTGCTCAGTGGTGGCAGGAGCGGAGGCAGAGCCAGGATGCTCGTTTTAATTTTCACTGGCTGTGACCCTTGCAAGCATGTGAAAGCATGTGCCAGGGTGTACAAGTGTGTGCAAGCATGTCCCAGGACACTCGTTTTAATTTTTGCCGGCCGTGAAACTTGGAAGGAAGCGAAATGTTGCAAGTACCTAAGAAGAGGAAGTCAAGGGTGTTGAACAGGAAACAAAGAGCTCAGTTAATGGCTACAATGAAAAAAGATAAAGGTACAATGAAAAAATACTTAAAATTTGCCAATGACAACCCATGCAGTGGTAGCGAGATGGTCACCGCACAGACATCAGGTGAAAAATGCAGAGATGATCCACAATTCAACTACCCAGAATCATCAAAAGAGAAACAAAGAGACCCAAACAAAACAGAAATTCTTCATCCGGATTAGAATAATGACAATGGCACTAGTAATACAGAAGAACTGATTCCCATTATAGGCATTAGCAATGCCATTTCTGTTCCTGCTTTATGGCCCAATCTAACACCCAAAATTTGAAATGTACTAGTGACCAACAGTTCCTAAAAATAAAGGACATGGATTTTCCTCTGGATAATTAGACTTGCCATTTATCTATGATGTTTACGTAGAAATCTTGAAAATGGTGAAATTAAGAGGCAGTACTGGCTGCTTTACTTGGAATCCACTGACAAGGTTTTCTGTTTCTCCTGCAAGCTCTTTGACTTGAATCCAAAATCATTCCCAGTATTTGAAGGGTCGAATGATAGAAAGCACATCTCAGATTCTTATGTATCATAAAAAGTCACTTAGTCATTTCAATTCCTTCTGAATATGGGTCAAAGCAGAGCACAGGGTAAAATAGGATAATTGCATAATCTTGGTGTTGATCTAGTGTTTAAACCAGCCCCATGATTTCTTTGTAAAAAGTGTCAATTCAGATACAAATGTGAAGATGAAACTGTTAAAAATCCAGAAGTAGTGTTCTGACATTAATGGTGTTGACCTCTGCAAAATCTTGGCTATCTCCAAAGTCTACTTCCAAGAGACTGTAACGCCCCTCAAGAAATTCTACAATTTATTTAGGGCAGTGAACTTCATGACAACATCCCAAACACATGGATAGCATTCAGGATCCTGTTAATCTTGCCCGTATCGGTGGTGAGCAGCGAACATCGCTTCTTGAAGTGTAAGCTCATAAAAACATATTTGCAGTTGACCATGGGAGATGACAGGCTATCTTTGCTGGCCATCCTGTCTATCAAGAATTCTCAAAATACAGTCCTGTCACAAGCAATATCAGGGTTTGCAGCAGCAAAGACACACAGAGTTGTCTTCTGAGTCTTGGAATCTTGGTGAACAAGGTTTTTTATTTATTATTTATAAGTTTAGTGTTTAATCTAATATTTAGTCTATTTGTCACTTAGCTATAAAGTTTTTTTATGACAAGTTGTTTATTATTTGAATAAAATTGAATTGAATTGAATTTTGCATCATTTCCCCTTTTGTATTTTTTTAGTAAATGATAAAAAAACTTTTGAGATTATAGCTATTTGTGAAACGTGGAGACAGGGGGTTGCCAAAATACAAACTCACCCAGGGCACCATTTTCCCTAAGGCTGGCTCTTCGTTTAGGATAGGTCCATTAGTGACTATTAAACATGAATGTTAGGGGTACAATCTCAACATTTGGACTTCCTAAGCCTCTGAATGTTGGAAGCTATCAGGAAAGATGGGTAGGAGATGGATCATTCTGGACATTCCCTGCTTAAATACTATTATTCTTAACATTCACTCTGCCAGTATAAGACACAAAATATTGGACTAGATGGACCTGTGGTCTGACTCAGGATGGCACTTCTTTACTTCTTATGTTGTAAAAAATAGTAAACTGTTAACAAGTAGGTATACAGGGTTGGGCATATTACTCTTCTAGTGGCTTCCCTGTTTTAATGTGTGTCTTCAGGTGGGTGGTTTATTAATAATTTGGGTTCCTTTTAAATTTGGCAAATAACTTCAGAGGTGCCTGCAGAAAATGTACCTGAAGTGGCAGAGGCCTGAGGGTGACTGACAAGTACTTCTTTATTCAATAATGCAATTTTAAAGCATTGAGAGACGGTCTGAGAGAATGTTGTTGTTAAGTTAAAAATATGTCATCTAAGATCAAAGCACAGTGGAAAGTATACTGCTGAAGCACAGAATCAAAGAGGTTAGGGCTAGAAGGCACCTCCTAGGATTCCATGTCCAAACTTGGCACTTAGTTTATCCCCTACACCATTCCACTGACTGTATTAGTTAATCTCTTTTTGAAGATACTGCACAGGAAAAAATAAACAAGAAATAGCTGAATCTCAGTTATGTTCAGTATCTGCCAAGTTTCACGTCTTTTAAGTTTTAAACAGATTTCTGTAGTACCATACGCTGACGGACAGCTCCACATAAATCAGAAAGAGGGTTGAGAAAAAGTACTTTTGTCACCAACTTGCCTATTTTATAGGTTCCAACAGAGTATGTAGTCAGGAATGGGGGCTTTGAGTCTCAGCAATTTTCACAGAGTCACTTCTCTATGGCAGATACCCAAAGGAACCAGCTGAAAAGGTTAACAATATCTATCAGATTTATGAGGTACAACAATGGATCTTGTCCATTCAGTCTAAATAAGGTGTAATCTCACCTGTGTGGGTCAAATATTCCAAGTTCATTTACGAGTCATTGGCCAAATGTCACAGGTTTCAGCCAGTCTCTGAATAGATCAATGCAATCTATCAATACTTAAGCATATTAGAGAGAACTGCAGTGCAAGGAATGTTACCTATGCAGTGAAGCATATGCTAAAGGCTTTGCATACAATGGGTGGGGGGTCCACCACTTGTAATTGTGAAGGCTTTTTATTTCACATAGCGACAAAGTGGAGAGGCTTTATTGCAAAAGGAACAGTAACAAAAGCAATAAAGGGCAAGCCCACCCTGATCCCAGACTGTCCTGCAAACCACCACAGGGAAGCATAGCACAACTGCCATGCAAACTCTGTGATAGAGTCACCCTTTGAGTGGCTGAAAAGCATGCTGCAGGCAAAAAAGCAATGGTGCTCCATAATGGTGCTACTTAACCGGGGGGGTATCTTGAATATGAATGTGCACAGCGGTTGTTGTGTTATGTGTGTATATGTCAGTGTAATGCTCTCTAGCTTGGTCCAGAGGTGGTATAGTCATTGTCTTACACCTTACCATGGATGAGCATATTGTTTCTCTCTGTTACTGATGGGTTAGTCTTAAGGAAAACAAGTTTCTAGAAACATTACCTGTTCAATTAGGATTCGTAGAGGTCTGTGAGATCACCTGCTGTACTAAGCTGCCGTGCATATTATGCAGTAGGAAGCGGACAGATCCATTACTTAAAGGCTATTCTTGTGTGCAATGCCTATATGTATCCTTCGTACTGGTTTTCAGATTGAGTTCATCAGCTCATGGAAATATCTGACTGGGTTCTACTCTCAGCTACTATGCTGTAAATCCAAACTCATGTGGATTTATACCAATGTACCTCAGAGCAAAAAATGGACCGTTGCTGAACTGTGATGTAGTACCAGTGCTGGGTTGGCTTCAAGGATTCCTCTTAATTTTTTCCACTTACTTGTTCAGTTCAATCCAAGATTAATGGATTCTCAAATGAGAAAGCAGTATTAAATGCTCCCTCACACCAAACTGCTGTTTTGAGTTGTTTCCAGCAAAGCTCTTTTTATTACCTTACTTGTGTTGCACTTCAGTAGGCAGAGCTCAGGGTCAGGGCTAACCCTGCAGGGCTGACCACTGTATGTGATCAGAAGGAAAGCCTTCAGCTCCCTGTGCCCCTATTTCTGCTCCTGCTTTGTTCCTGACCTGTCTATTTATATTATAAAATCATCATTGCATGGGCAGCCCCTTATAATGGATAAGCAAAATATCTAGCACAACGGGGCAGCTATCTTGGTCATGCCACTCGAATGTTACCTTGATGCAAATTCTAAATAATTGCTCACAAGAAAATTACATTAAACAAACATTGTTAAGGTTGCAAAGTCCAGCACTCTGAAATTAGATAATCCTACAATGAAGATTGGCTGGGCAAACTTGATTCAGCTCCCTTCTGTATGCCATCTGCATTGTGACAGTCTTTATATAATTATGTAGTATTTTTTTTCCATTGGATCTCTACTTTCATCTTAATAACTTCCTTTCATCTTAGTGATTTGGACTAATTTTATCATTTTTTTTCAGGCCCTTTTTAAAATGAAAAAATGTTGTTGAATTGACCACCACATAGGCCATCAGCAATGCTGGACTGTTTAACTCCACTTCAGAGACCTCTGTCAGTTGAACCAATGACGTCATTGGTAACAGCAAATCATTTATGACTGTCCTCCCCACTACTTGATAACATACTTCCAAGTATATACCATTGTATGTGCTTCTATACAAAAACTGGAAATGCATTAGTGAAGCCAATCTAGGGATGTCCCACTACATATGCTAATGAGATCTTGGTCTCTGGGTGCTTGAGAGCAGATGTAGGAGACAATCGCCAGTATAGCTCCGCTCTGCCTTTCTGAGTTTGGCTTACATGAGCAGGAGCAGATGAGGGGGGCATGTCCAGGAGCAATGGGGACATGGTGTCACCAAACTATATGGACCAAAGATAGATGGCAATGAGTCACATTTTGCCAGTGGTTTTCACAGGTATTTTCTAATATAAGTGGAATGGTCACGCTTGGAGAATCTTGGGCTTCTACTCCACACTTTGGAAGGGAATGGGCTTAGACTCTTAAATCCCTTCTTCCCAAGATTTAAGTCCTTGTACACTGTCCCTTGTCCAGTATCTATTCATTTCTCTTGATCCCAGTCCCACATTCCTTGACTAGTGGTTCAAGCTGAAAATTTCCCAGCCTGTCAGAGGCAAACCCGTAGTTCAGAACATCTCAGCCCTGGCAGTTAAACCTGGAAAAAGCTACAAGCAACTGTAAGCAGGGTGCTAAAATAGGAATATTAAGCAATCTTCATAACAGACCCTACCTAAAATAGTGTAATCTTAGCCCTACCTAAAACAGTGTAATCTTGCACAGATGACTAACATGTCTGTCTTTATACTCTGATGCTTCAATGAGAATGGACAACAATGGATTCTGTCAGAGCCCTTGCTTAAATTATGTTTTATTTGTACTTTGCATGGTAATTGTAACTTGAAGTCTCAATGCTACATGAGTATCATGAATCCAGACAACATCATCATGTTGTGTATGCTCTGGAGAGTATTTTGAGAAGCATTACTTAATATTTGAGCAAGTAACAGTGGCTAGTTTTCAAAAGCCTGAAAATAGTTTATTATTGCAGTCTCAATTATGGTTGGACTCTGGCCCAGGTGGCAATGAATATTGGCTGTAAGCCATGCTGATGTTGGATTGAATTTGGATGATGTTATCTATCCAGATACCTATAAACTTGTTCAACCTCATGGCAGTCATGATTTACATTTACCCCTGTGCATAGGATACTTTCTTATATATTTTAGGAGGTTAAAGCTGACAACATTTTTTATATACCTGTCTATTGCTACATTTGCAGTGCTAAAAACAACCAGGCAAAAAGGCAAAACACTGTTGAGGTAAAGTTCTCAGGGTTCATGTTGCTTTAAGGAAGAATGTACCTCGACATAGCTATAGCTGTATTCTGTTATGTTCCCCTCCCTGCCCATCATTTTATTCTTGTATATTTAAATTGTCAGCTCTTTGGGGAAGGATTTGTCCCAGGAATGTGATGATCTTCTTAGGGACTTTACATGCTACTATAGCATCACTTATTTTACTTATAGTATTTGTTGAGTGTTGATACTCTTCCCCGGTGTTCATCATTAAGTATATACAGCAAGGGATAATTATAGCCCAATCCTGCCCCTTCTTACTCATGAAAATGACTGTGTGATGGGTCTAACTCAGAGGGGAAGAACTATTGACATACATATAGATTGTGGGATTAGGTCTAATATTTTTCATGAGTGTTAGCAGGAGTTGGTCAGAAGCAGGTAGGATGATGGTCATACAACCCCAATGAACATTTGAGTAGGGGGATTTGATACCAAGAGAACAACTTTATTCCCAGTGCTAGTGGGAAAAGCATTTCTAATTCCCCTGCAATATAATGTATCATAATTGCAATATATTGCAATATAATGTAGAAAACAGCCTCTCCAAAGTACACCTGGCTGTGTTAGTTGAGGATAGTATGATGCTTAGACCCTCTTATCATCAGAGATTTGCCACTGCTTTTGCCTACATGTTGTTTTGCTAAAACACTCACACACTCACTGTAGATAGAAGACGCAGCAGTGCTTCCTATGAATCAGTCAGGATAAGCAATAATAGAATGGGCACTCAGATACTATAGCTTCCTATGATAAGTCACTTTATTCAAAGTATGAAGCAAGTAGGGAAGACAGTGCTGTAATCACCAACAGGATTCTTCACCACCTCTGAATAAAATTCAGATAGCCCTACTGAGCATTTGCATATAGGGTAACCTGCACACAAGCTAAAATCCCAGACAAGGGTACTATCTGCCTTTGGTGCTCCATTGTGCATGTCTCTCAGAAATGATCATGGCATCTGTGTTAAAGTAGTCTTTATGCAGCAGAGTATCCAGGGTCAAGGTGTGTTTTCATAGTAGTGTTTTCATGGCTGAACTATCATATGCGTATGTTCTTTCCACTGTTCTGGCTTTATATAAGTGTTAGGTATCCCCCTCCTCTTGCTCCTCCTCCTCATGAGAGTGGAGAATTGCCTTTACAGCTTAACCAAATTAACCTTTGTGGGCCAGATGGTGAACAATAAACGCAGTCCACTTTTAATTAGCTATAGTTTACTAGGTATCAGAAAAGTTGATCTACTGTTGAACAATCTGTCACAGCCTTCTACTTACAACTCCCATTATCACCTATATTGCTTACCATAATGAAGCTAATGTGCACCAGTGTCAAATAATACTGGCTGACAGGCTGAATATCACTACTTTCTCTTCTGTTAATCTATCCATGATTCCTCTTCTGGGCAGACCCGAAGAAAAGTCTGCTCAGAAGCCCAAAAGCTTATTCAACATCTCTCCTAACTACACAGTTGGCCCAGTAAAACATACTCCCCAAAAGACCTTGCTTTGTGCATATTTTTCTGGACCATCACAAATGACTACAATAACACTCCAACCCGATCACATCATTGTTGTGACTCTCATGGCTCTGGAGTCCCTGATAGTTTCCCCACTCCAGTATGAGAATAAAGGTCACATACATATGGGAAGGTTTCAGTAACCTGCTTAGTATTATGCACACCTAGAAGTATCACCCTCATGAAGGGTTGGCCTTTTCCACTCCAGTTCTTAGGGTCATAGATATAAGAGTTCTGAACCAAATGAGAAGGCTGTCTTCAACCCTGTTTGGACACAAAAAGAAAGGGGCCAAGGAAAAATTCAGCATTTGGGTTTTACGGAAAGTTCAATAGTTTGTATATTTAGACTTATTAGTGTTTTAGACTTTATTTGAGGTCCTTTGAAGTCCATACACACGCTTCTAGGAGGTATTTATAATTCTAAAAAGTTTTTATCAAGTTAGATGAGTGGATTATACAATAGATGCAGCCAGTTTGTACCTACTCTAGCAAAGGTATCAGGCTGGTATGGAAATAAGTATCTGCACCACGGTGAGTGACTGTAAAAATATTTTCATTGAGTAACCATCAGGCACACGGCTGCTGCTATTTGTAAAGCTGTTGTCTTTCATCAACTCATTTTTGCACTGGGTTTTGAAAAAGCCATTCAGATTTGTGTAAATATGTGAATATAATTGGCTTTCCAATTTCACAGCTTATCAAAAGGAGAAAAGGAGAAAGGGGGGAAAAACTAGATATTTCAAAGATGCTAAGTGCATTTGCTGCAATGGTCTATGATTTTGTCTTCTGTTGTTTAACCCAGAATTGAAGAAACAGATGGTAAGATTTTCTAGGAAGCTTAAAACAGAAGCCAAGCTAATACAAAACTGCTCAGCTATCAGACAGGGTAAATCCATTCTGTCGCATTTTTTTCCAAATCAAAACCCATCAGAAGAAAGGTTTAGCTTCATAAAAAGGTATTTACTAGGAAGCTTTTTGCAGAGGAGAAGGGCATGCTTTGTTAAACCAGATGCATTTTATTTTTCCTGGAACCAAGATTTATGAAAGCAGTATGCTCATATTTCTCCATATACAGTAATTGGAACTCATTATGCTAATTGTATTTCCATTATCACTAATTAACAATCATAGTGACCTGGCCCACAGTCTAATTTGTCTTTAATCTGTTTTTGTATAGGGAGTTTTACCCTGTAATTTCAAGGTGATAATTCTATTCAGCACAACTTTATTGAATAGCAGAATGTAATACTTTTAATATTTGGTGTTATTCCCATGCAGTTCATTCAAAGGAAAAGGGATGTGAATTTATACCTGTCTGTGCTATTGCATTAGTGTATCTGACTGCATTTTGCAGTGTATCTAACCTGAATATTGCATTCAGTTTATCTAGAAATGGTCAAAGCCCACTGATAACATTTATGAACAGTGAAAGAATGCCTGTGTTTGTTTACAGGTGGGCAAATGTGTGGAAATCTTGTATTTTTCACTGTGTGACAGTTCCCATACGGAAAATAGAATTTCCTTTAAATTGTAGTTTTCTAAGTTGTATAACATATGTTCTATGTTCTGAGGGGGAAGGGTGGTAAATGAGCTAGGCATGAAAAAGCTGAAGGAATTTTGTTGCTCATTTTGGAGGGGAATTATTATTTTGTTGTGAATGAGGGTTTTTTCTGTTGTTGTTTCTCTAGTGTATGGTAGCGATGAAACTTTTTTGTTTTTTACACGACTTCAGTGTCAGGAGAGAAGTAACATTGGGTCATCAGGGAAAATCCTTCTGTACCGTTTCAGGCAAGAACTAATGTTGGGTCATCCAAAGATCCTTCTGTACTGTTTGCACCTCTTGTGCTTTACATATATACTGTCAGCAACTTCCTTGAGTCAACCCTTGTATTTTACCTTGGTGTCTTTTATCTCCCTGCCCTTCTCCTGGCGCCCTTTCTCTCTTTGGCTGATTTGCTGCCTGTGTACCTCTTCTAGAGTCATACTTATGTTATCCACTGATAAAATGATAACTATTACAGGGGGCTCTACAGGTCCTTTTCTTTCATTCCTTGCCCTTGTTCTTTGGATTCTCTGGGCCACAACTGAAAAGTGCCACATAGGTAGATAGTAAAGTTGCTCCAATAAATCTAGTACTGAAAGTTTATTACAATCCTTTTTTTGATTTTTTTGTTTTTTTTCACTGGTTCTGGATCTATTATTCAATAGTCTCTTTAGCTTTAAGCTGGTTCTGTAATATACTGTTCTTCCAGTGAGCGAGCCTCTTAACATCACTGTGATAGACTAAATCCTGGGCTAGCATAAGTTAAATAGATGTAGCTATGTCATTCTCCACTGATTGTGGTTCTGACCCAATGTCTAATATTTTTTACCTTAAAGGATCACTTGTACTGCTTTTTGCTTCCAGAAGGTCTCCTGTTGCTGCTTTCATGTCTTGCCCCACAGGTCTTCTGTGTCTCCAAGTATTTTAGTGATAGATGAATAGTTATGCTGCAACGATTTAGTAGTTCCTTCTATCTAGGAATGCACAGCTTTTCCTTATCCATGGGTGACCTCTACTTCTGCTTGACCCTTCCTACCAGCATCATGGATAGAATTTCTGAAACTCCCAGGGTCAGATCCAGTTTCAGCTCCTTGGTAGACACAGTTCTTGCACAGTAATGTTAGTTTGCTCCTCCTTCACCGGCACATAAATCAAAGAGTACCACCTAATCAACAAAATAATCTTAATCAATGCTTTCACCGTCTGGCTTTCCCTAGCAATTCTAACTCCCTGTTGATGTTTCCCATCCTCCCTTCTGTTATACCAGATGGTGTATGTTCCAGTCTTTTTATTATCCTTCCCTGACCACGACACTTCACTCAGCCCAGAGATCTTCATGCTGTATCCCTTGAGCTCTCTCATCAGCAACTCTGTCTTGCATGCTGCATCTTGATATTTCAAGCATCATGCACTAATGGCTCTCTTCCCCCCTCCTCCCCACCCTTTTTGCATCAGTATTTTCTGTGGTAGTGTTTCCATAGGTTGGTCAACTGATATCTTTTAAAGCATGTGTTATAAGCACGTGTGAACTTCCTGGGACCTGTCAATACCCCAGTATACAAGCTGATTTTATTTGTCCATGCTTACCATTTTAGTGGTATATCTTGACAGGGGACACAATTCTTCATGAAGAATTAAGAAGAGAGGAAACATCACCATTTTTTTCTGAGAAGATTTGCTTGATATTAATTACCATAATCTTACTGCTGGTTGGGATAGCTTGGAAACATAAGGATCAGGTTGCAAAAACAGAACTTCCTAGATCTACAAGTTTAATTCATTCCTTTTTTTCTTTTTAAAGTTGTTACTTTGAGAACCAAACTGCATGTATAAAATGGCAAGCAGGCATGGACAGGCTTTCATTTGAAGCAGTAAGAATTCATAGGACATTTGCAGTGCCACAAAAACTAGCATGAAATGAGTGTACAGCCATTCACATGCCTGATTGTCTGAAGCACCATACAGCATGGCAAGAGTATATACTACCAGCACTTTGCAGCCAAGAAGCTGATATACAGTGATCCCACCATGCTTTGTGGATATGCCATCAGGAGAAGTTCCTGAGGACAGTTGAGCACAAAAGAAAGCAATGATCAACTACCTGCCCAGGGGACTACACTCACCCAAGGTCTCCTCCCCATCCCCTCCACCTTCATGCTGAGAGTCCAGGATCACTATTAGCTTTTGTAGACCCCTGGTGATCACATGCCCTCTGACTCCTGATCCAGCAGCACTGGCAGGTCCAGTGCATGCTGTACTCCTGCTAGCATAGAGTCAAGGCCTGCCACCGCTTCTTCAGAGAGCTTGTCCAACTCCTGTGTAGGCTGGTGCATAGCACCATGTGCAGACACGTATAGCTATGCCCTAGCCACACAGTCTCCAGCTTGCCAACCAGTTTGGCATAGGGAAGCCCACAGTGGGAGACGCAGTGCGAAAGATGTCCTTGGCTATCTGGCAGGTGCTAGTGCTGCAGTTCACCCACCTTACCAACCCACAGCCAAGTGTACTGGGCTCGTGTACTGCAGCAACCCCTCAGGCTTGCAACACTTGTGGTGTAACACCCAGCCCTGGCCTTATCTGACTATGCAGCACTGCACAAAGTATACACACACATCCTGGCCCTTGGCTGGCAATGCTCCTTCCATTTTAGGTCAAAGAGTCTCTCCTTCACCCTAACCAAGGTTTTTTTTATGGCAGCTAGTCACTGTATAAAGCACATGTGTTATTCCCACTCTGACACTGCTTCTGCTTCAGGAAAAGAGGTGATGGGTCTCTTGTTTGCCCCAGCCATGGCTTTCAGAATTACAGCAGCCAGGCACCATAGGAAGAACACACAGACCTCCCAGCCATACCACCTGTGGCATTACCCCACAGGTCTCTGATGAGCCTGTTGAACTTGTGTGTAGGTGCTTTAAAAACATATCTTGGTTTTTACAATTAGCAAATGCCATGGTTGGAATAAAGGGGAGACTCTTCAACACTTCTTCTGAAGTGGAGACTGCTTCAGGAGAGGTGTTAAAGAGTTTCCCCTTTGTCCCAGCCATGGCATTTGCTAATTTAAAAAACCAAGACATGATTTAAAAGCTCCCACACACAAGCTCAACCACCCATGAGTTCCTGCTTTGTGCCCTTCCTTGGCTTTTAGATACATCAGAGATGCAGACTATGGGCGGGTGTCAGTTACCCGCCCCTCTTCCCTTCAGGACTTTCCTGCCACAACTAAGCAGATGGAAAACCAATTGGATGTTAATCCCTGAGGAAGAGGGTGGTAAGTAATAGACCATCCAGGTATTATCTTCACCAAGTGCCAGCCTTTATTCTGACTGATACAAGGTGACTAACAGCGCTGTTCTGCCACTTAGCTGATGGCTGCTTTACTTTGTTCTTCGCCCGATCGCGGTGGTCTCCTGGCCGTCCTGATCGGGGGATACAGTTGTCTCAAGATCTTTTCTCTGGGGCAGTGTTCCCAGCCTCTTGGGGGGGTCTCACCAGCCACCCATCCTCAGTGAGAGTGCCCCCAGCCTCACCAATCTGACATCGATCTCCCAAGCCGCTGCTCGCAGAGCCTTCTGTTGCTCTTCCATCTCCAAGTCGCTCCCTGCTCTTATCCAATGCCCTGAGGGCAACTGTGGGATCCCTGACTCCACCCTTTTATGAGTGGCAGTAGCTGTAATTACCCTTATCTTTCCCCAGTCAGTGTGTTAACCCCCCACCGCTATGCTCTGGCTCTCCCATTTCCTGGCTTCCCAGGTTTTACTCAGTAACAGGGCTTCTGCTCGAGCCCCTGTTACACTGATGTAACAGGAACACATAGTTTTGGCACAGCAAGAGGATTTGCCATGATTTTTGGGGCAGGAAGTGTTTTATCCTGTTCACAAAGAAAGATGGTGCAATGCAGCAAGTCTGGATGATGACCTGTGAGCCCAGCTCTGCCTCCCTGGGGCAGTAGAGTTTTCTGTGACAGAAAGGATTCTGGGGAGGGGGAGAGGGAGAGCAAGAAGCAAAGCCTCCTGGGATGCTGGGAGATGGAGGCACACTCTGTCGCACAATGTGTAACTGTACAGTCATTACATGCAGTGCCAGAAACGGTCATGCTGCGAGAAGCTGCTTTTGGACACAACTAATATTTCAGCACAGAATGCCATGTTTCTTCCATAACTAACTGCTTGAATGACACTATGCCTGCTTTTTGCAGCACTAAATGAGCGTATTTCTCGCTACAAATGTAACCCCCATCCAAGGCACAACATTTCATAAAAATGATCATAACAGAAATGACCTAAATATTCCATGGCTTTTGTATACTACAAAAGACATGCCCAGTCCTGCTTCCTGTAAAGTTAATAGAAGTTTTACCAGAGGGGCCTGGTTTTTCCACATTTATTCTAGTATATGAGAAATACCTCATCTAAATATTACCTGTACCTATTGATGTCTTGAGCCAATTCTGCTATCACTTGCATAAGTGATGTGGGGGGTACAATTCCACTGACATGAATAAAATATGCAACAATAGACATATTTTAAATCAGTGGAGCTGTACCACAATGGCACATGAGTAAATGAGATAAGGTTTGGCTCCAGAGCTTTTTACAGTGGCAGGAATGAGACCTAGAATCAGCAAATCTTCTCTGGCTGCAAACTTTGAGTAGTTCCAAATTCAACCCAGACAGCCCTAGTTCTAAACATTTGGGTAGGGAAACACAATCTCCCTGGGGTATCTGGCTTTGTAGCCTGTAATTCCAGTCTCCCCAAACACATGCTCACTTAATACAATTTGTAGCAAATGCAACAGACATGTAGAGTTGAAAGAGGGGCTGAGTATCTAAATTGCAAAGAACACAAATTGGTCACAGAGTAGGTAGACATGCTAACTTGACGCCATTTTTCTGTAGTACCTGACAGATCTGGAAATCACAGTGCAGAGAGATTTTATCATGGAAGATTTCCAATTTGTTGCTGAAAAAAGAGATCAGCAAGGAACCTCTTTATCCCTTAATGACTGGAGAATGTAAACAATCTTGTTTATAACCATTTTCCATGAAAATTTTAAAACTAGATTAGGTAGATTGCTGTCTGTCTAGCTATTTTTAACTGTTAAACACAAGCATTTTTTTGTCCTCCAGTTAAAAAGAGACAGAGCAGACTAATAACTTTTTCATTCATCATACTGGATGGGTGTATCTAATATTTTAAACTGTGCCTTTTTCCACTGCTACTTAATCCTGTTGTAGATTTAGCAAGATAGAAAACTTTCTTTGTAAATGCAGACTGTATAAGAATGTAATGACTATTTAAATGTGAATCCAAATGATAGATTTCACTTCAGGTGCTAGAAGACTATGCCAGCTACTTATTGTAAAGAAAAGTTCAAACAAGAAAAATCATTTCAACTCAACCTACGTCTTATTTATACCATAAAACACATTTGTCCACTGCCATAATTTATCTCAGATTGTTTTACTGGTATAAATAAGCTTGATATTGCAGAAAAAAAAGAATAGATTTGCAGATAGAAGGATAAAAGGAACCATTGCAGTCATCTAGTCTGACATCCTGCATATCGCAGGCCATAAGATCTCCTTGAATTAATTCCTGTTTCAAGTTTATTACCTGTAGTTGAACTAGGGCATATCTTTTAGAAAAGCATCCACTTTTGACTTAATAATTTCCTGTGATAAAGAAACCCTGGGAACCCTTGTTAAATTATTCCATATGTTAATTACCCTTACTGCTAAAAATGTGTGCTTTGTTTCTGGTCTGAATTTGTCGAGCTTCAACTTTTAATTATTAGATCTTGTTAAATCATTGTCTTTTAGACTGAAAAGCCCTTGTTAAAAAAATTTCTATATCCCATATAAACGCATAGAGGCTATGATCCAGTTAATCCTTAGCCTTCACATTGATTGATTAATAAATTGAGCATCTTGACTCTCATGTGGTATGTTTTCTGTCTGTTTTTATTCATGCAGCTTTTCTCTGAACCTTCATTTTTTAGCATCCTTCCTGAAGTGTGGACACACAAAATGAACATGGTATTTCAGTAGCACTCACATCAACAAAACAGAGGTTATCTAATCTCCTATCAGTGGATGCATCTACACAGGTACTTAACTTCACAGTAGACTAATTTGCTGCAGTGTAAAGTGTTGCAGTGTAAAGTGTCATTAATTTGCTACAGTGTAAAGCGTCTACACATGCAACACTATTAAACTGAAGCAAACTAATTTTTGCTGCCATAAGATAGCACTGTTGGGGACAGAACTATTTTATGGTGGCGAAAGTAACTGCTTCTAAATGCACATGTAAATGCTGACTCAGGCATAAATTGCTCCCAGGCAGCCCAGGCAGCAGGGGGCCAGACCCCTTCTTGCTTCCTAGACACATGGCTTTGCTCTTTGGGCACTCTTCTGTCCCAGCCAGTCCTTCTTCCATCTGATGCTGCGACCTAGAGCCTGAGGCTAACCCCCCAAAACCACTGCCAACCCAGGGCTGCTCCTCCCCAGATCAAACTGCTGCTGTTCTGGGTGCATGTGTAGATGCTGTGCCTGGGAGCCATTAACTCCAATGTGAACTGAGCTGGAGTTTATCATGATGTACTAATTGAACATGTACCTGCAGTCAGATATGTTCTTTGTTCCTAGATACATGGCCTTGGATTTGGCTGTATTCAAATTCATGTTCTTTGCTTCCTAGGGAAGTTTTTACACAATTACTTTCAGGTCCTGTACTGAGAAGAAGAGGGACTTATTGAGTTGCATGTCATTTTCTATGAGGGACATATATCTGGGTTGTGGCCTTGATCAAGCTAGATAAACGTCTGCATGTTTATGTCTCTGTAGGATCATGTGATTGAATCTTTTCATCTATGATCTGCCTGTTGCTTGAAACCTCTGAGGGATTAATCCATCTCTGTTGGTGAATGGGTGTAGCATGAAAGCCAGCATCAAGGGGTTGTATAGAAGTCAGTTGCTAGGCAAACTCCTGAGCAAGTGAACAGGAGTAACGAGCAGGAGAGTTTGAAGGGATTGTGAGGTGCTTGCTATCTAGATACTACTGTGGCATGATAGCCAGCAGTGGAGCAGTGCATCTGGGCAAATGGAACGTATGTGCGAAGACATGCCCACAAAGGGATTTCTTACCATCTAACAAAAAAGTGATCCTTGTTGGGGATTCTGCAATAAAAAGAATGGGAAAACATTCCTTAGAGGAGAGATTGGTATGCTTTTCCTGGAGTGAAGAAACTAGATATATATGCTAAATTCTATAGATTTCTGAAATTAGAGCATGAGACTTCACTGGTGATGGTGCACTGCTTCACATGCCACCTCATAAACTGTACAGAACATCTGAAAACTCAGAAGGTAGCTGAAAGAGAAGAAGGTCCTAATGATCTTAGAAAATGCTTCTAACCTGTGAGCTAAGGAAGGCAAAAGATTCTGGAAGTGAATTGCAAGCTATGAAAATGGTGCAAGGTACTAGATTTGGGTTTCATAGAGAACTGAGGAAACAGGGGTTTAATAGTCTTAACTCAGTGTAAGAGCGACCATTCGTCTAATGCCTAGGATGTCTAGACTAAGAAAGAATTAAACCAACAAACAAAATGGAGGCCGAAAAGGGGTAACACATGAACATTCAATTAAACACAAATCAAGATGTCTGAAAGAAAATTTATGAAGGTGTCAAGAGTCCTGAGGAACAGAAAGCCTTTGACTGCCTATAAACTGATTCTGCAAGTCTAGGTAATCAATCAGAAGAATTTGGAATTAGTCATTTATAATAATAAATTAAACACAGTTGGTATTACCAAAACTGGATGGGAAGAGTTGCATGATTGCAGTGTTAAAACATATGGTTATAACCAATTTAAGGAGGATTGAACAGACAAAAGGCACTCATATGAAATTACCAAATCACTGACAACTCACAAGCAAAAAAATCTTAAATGTCTCATGATCATTGTTTTAAGAAAATAGTAGTAGGTGCCCTTTACAGATATCCAAATTGTGCTAGAGGGCAGTATGACCAGCTCCTTAAGTACTTACCTATAATGTTTAGTAGAACTGTTTCTTTAGGGAAGGAGTCAGTCTGAGTGACGTATGCTGGAGTACTCCCTGCCAGCACTAAAATGGCCAGGGAAATTTTAAAAATTAAAGATAGCAGTTTTTTTAACTAAAAACATGTTGAATCTATTATGGGGAGATTCTACAGTTGATTCTGAAATAAAAATAAGGAACCACTCACAGAACTAACATTTAGTAGCTGATTAGGTACGCTATAAAGTAGAAACTAGAAAACACTGAACATTAATATGGGAAGCAAAAGGACACAAGAAATCCAGAGTTGGCAAATTGAAGGAAAATGTGAAGGTAGTTTCTAAATATATTAGGAATAAAAGGAACCCTAACAATGGTATTCCTACAATAGCAGATTATGTATTCATATGGTAGTGATGATGAAATGCTTTCCATTCCAGCTGTAATGAAGGAGGATCCTAAAGAGCGACTGCCTTAGTTATTCCAAATATCTTCAAGTTTCTTCAGAAGCAATAGGACATCGACTCAGTATTTTCTTTTAATGTAGTGCTAGCTGGTACCTTCATTTACATATGGCTGCAATAGGATTCTTGATGGCATTTTTTGATATAAATGATAGATATTTTACCACAGAGTGATAGCATCATTGAACTTATACGTTTACAGAAACTTTCCTCCACTAGTTACGATGTGCAATAATAGCTCATTTTTAATCTTCTCTATTACCATTATGGCAACTTTTTTTTAATAACAATGTCTAAAAAGAAAAGGCCGCATCACTAGACCTGGGATCTTAATGGACCTGTGTGATCTCCAGTAATCCATGCAAGACAACAAGCCCATTGGAAGATGAAGTTGGGTATGATGCATTTGTTATATAATACATTGAACATCTTGTGTGTTATTGTCCTTCATGGACGAATGTGATGGCATCCAGTGGGACGGGGAAGGGAAGTGGGGGCGGAGAGAGACAAAAGAAATGGGAAAGAAACAGGGAGGGAGAAAGGAGAAAAAGGGAAAAAGGATAAAAGAGAGACAGGAAAGAGAAAGGAGGGGGGTGGAGGTTAACATCATGTGGCAGTTGGTTGAAATGCATGACTCCTGGCACACATTCATTTAATGGCAAGATGGGGTCTGATCCCACATCCCAGGTGCACTTCCTGCCATGCCACATGTGCATGTCAGGACACATAATTTGGTAATCAACCAGGTTCTTCAATGAGCTGTGGTGGGGTCCCAAGGCTCAAACTGACAATCAGCTGATTGTCTGTTCCAGCCCTAGCACTGCACTTGGGTTAGTTTGAGACCACAGGGCTGAGACTGACAGAGAGCTAATTCTTAGATTAAACTCTGGGACCCCACAGGAGTTGACTGGAGACTCCAGTGCAGAGTCAGCTTATCACAAGCTAGCATCAGAATCTGTCTTGCTTTTCAGCCCCTGTGGGAGCTGCAAAAGAAGGCACCATACTGGATTGTGAGGACTGCCACAGCTCCCTGCAGCCCAGCACCTAGCCCAGTTGATAGGCTCCCCTATCAGCAGCCTGAAAAAAGTGAAATGCAGTCCCACGCAGGGCTGCACCACAAGTCTGTTAGCCTGCCAACCAGAGGGGAGATCTCAACCAAGCCTCACCATGAAGCCTTAAGCCATGTGCAGGGCTGCCCTGCCACAAGTTGAGTTTAAGGCATGATGGAAACCAGCCACAAAAATGATAAATGTATTTTGTGAAATATTTATATGGTTGGTTTCCCATTTCCCCATGCCATTAATTCCCGGAACATGTGTTAGGGTTACTATTTATGGTGCAATTAACAGGTTAATTGTATCTTAAGTGTACTGTCTGCTAGGGGCCTATATGCCAGATTCTGGCCCCTGCTATGTTTCTTTTGAGTCTCTGTGGCAGTGTAAAAGAGACATACAAAGTTGTACTTGCTTACTTTGAATCTAAATTTGATGCTAATGTACTTGATAACATGTATACATAGGTAGTTTGCAGGTGATATTATATATTTATTATATATTTATTTATATTCTAATAACATTGTTATTTTCCATTGTTCAAATCTCAGGCTCCCACCTGCAAAAGAAGTGTTTGTAATCACACAAGGCTAGACTAGCCTTACCTAGTCTTTACCCAAGTGCTCAAGGGAAAAGAGTAATGAATTTCCCACCTTCATAGATTTCATAGACATTAGGGCTGGAAGGGACCTCGGAAGATCATCAAGTCCAGTCCCCTACCCCAGGGGCAGGAAGCCAGCAGGGATCATAGGATCCCAGAAAGATAAACATCCAGATGTCTTTTGAAGGCTTTCAGAGTAGGTGCTTGAACCATCTCCGGCAGCAGTCTATTCCAAACCTTGGGGGCTCGGACAGTAAAGACCTTCTTCCTTATGTCCAGCCTGAAATGGTCATGGAGGAGTTTGTGACTGTTCAACTTTGTCAACCCTTGGGGTGCTCTGGTGAACAGATGTTCCCCCAGGTCCTGGTAAGCATCCCAATAAACTTATAGGTGGCCATCAGATTACCCCTGAGCCTGCGCTTTTCCAGGCTAAAGAGCCCCATAGCTCTCAGCCTGTTGTCATAAGGTCTGTTTTTCCGACCTCTGATCATAGGCATGGCTCTTCTCTGGACTCTCTCAAGCTTCTCCACATCCTTTTTGAATTGTGGAGCCCAAAACTGGACGCAGTACTCCAGCTGCGGCCTCACCAAGGCCAAGTACAGCAGGAGAATGACATCCTGGGATTTGCTTGAGAAGCATCTGTGGATGCAAGCAAGCATTTTGCTTGCTTTACTAGCAGCAGTATCATATTGAAGGCTCATGTTCATCTTGTGGTCAATCATGACCCCAAAGTCCCTATTGTCTCTCACCAAAGAGTCCCTTTGCCTCTCTCACCAAAGAGCAGATTGTGGTCATGGAAGCTGAAGCCTTCCCGATGACACCAGCACCACAGTCTTTGGTTTACTACCTCAGTCCTCCTCTCCCTTGTCAGCACATAGCCTGAAACTGGGAGGATCGATAAAAACACCACCTGTACCTCCAACCCCTTAAGCCCCACCCCCAAATCCCTGTAGCACGTCATGACCCAGCTGGGAGTGCTCCAAGCCCTGTCATTCATGCCCACATGGATAAGGAGCATAAGGCAGTGGTCAGTGGGCTGGAGGAGTTTATAGATTCATAGAGTTCAGGGATCTTTTCCGCAATGTCTTGGATACGGGTTCCTGGGAAGCAGCAGACTTCCCGGGCTAAAGGGTTGGGGCAGAAGATTGCCCCCTCAGTCCCCCTCAGGATGGAGTCTCCCATGACAAACACTTTGCGTTTTGTCTTAGGGAGAGCGGGGGCGGTAGCTATAGTTGAGCCGGTGCTGTCTACAAGAGCTGGCAGCTTAGCAGGCTCTACTGGGGCTGCAAGAGGTTCATGTGGCCTGTGTCATTCTTTAACAGAATAGCATTGTCAGTGCAAAGGAAGTTTTTGACCAGTGCCCTGGGGGTTGGGGCCAGTAATCTAAAGAGAAGAGAAAATGGGGAATTCTGGCTTTACTTTCTCACACACTGCTGAGCCAAGCTGCCAGGCTAGTCAACAGGTAGATCTGGGGATACAGC
This sequence comes from Alligator mississippiensis, assembly GCF_030867095.1. Taxonomy (NCBI): domain Eukaryota; kingdom Metazoa; phylum Chordata; order Crocodylia; family Alligatoridae; genus Alligator; species Alligator mississippiensis. The sequence goes on along the minus strand of NC_081824.1, from coordinate 216,284,863 downwards.
AATGTGTTTGCCTTTTCTTCACACCCAGGAGTTTCAGGGGCACTGGGTTCTACTGTGTCTTCTGCAGCAGTGCAGACCTCAAACTTCTCTGGTTCAAGGATGTGCCTAAACAGCTAAACTGAGCCAGAAAAGTTGATCAAGAATGAACATTGGGCAAATAACTTTAGGAAGACATTCTAAATCCAGCATTAAATAACTCCCCCCTCTATAACTAACCCCTCTATCGGGCGCTGGTCAGACCGCAGTTGGAGTACTGTGTGCAGTTCTGGGCACCTCACTTCAAGAGGGATGCAGATAACCTGGAGAGGGTCCAGAGAATGGCCACTTGTATGGTTAAGGGCCTGCAGACCAAGCCCTACGAGGAGAGACTAGAGAACCTGGACCTTTTCAGCCTCCGCAAGAGAAGGTTGAGAGGCGACCTTGTGGCTGCCTATAAGTTCATCACGGGGGCACAGAAGGGAATTGGTGAAGTTTTATTCACCAAGGCGCCCCCGGGGGTTATAAGAAATAATGGCCACAAGCTAGCGGAGAGCAGATTTAGATTGGACATTAGGAAGAACTTCTTCACAGTTCGAGTGGCCAGGGTCTGGAACGGGCTCCCAAGGGAGGTGGTGCTCTCCCCTACCCTGGGGGTCTTCAAGAGGAGGTTGGATATGCATCTAGCTGGGGTCATCTAGACCCAGCACTCTTTCCTGCCTATGCAGGGGGTCGGACTCGATGATCTATTGAGGTCCCTTCCGACCCTAACATCTATGAATCTATGAATCTATGAACTCCCAAAGGCAGTTAATGGGAAAATGATCAAGATGCATAGCAGACATTGATACAAGGAATAAAAACACATAGGGAGTGTCTACCTGAGATGCTACATTGCCATAGCAATGAGTTATTGTAGTTCATCAGTATGGCAATGTAGCGTCGGCAGGTATGAACCGTGATAATGCCACTACTGTGCAGTAGCAACAAACTACTGTGCAGTATCTCATTAATGACCCATGCAGCACCAGGACTGTACAGTACTAGCAGTTACTGCTCAGTCATTTAGTACTTGCTTTAGTACTTGCAGTCATTTAGTACTTGCAAGTACTAAATGACTGCGGAGTAATAACTGCACAGTTGGGTGCATGTGTAGATGCATTCATAAGGAGTTATTTATCCATATAATTAATATCCAATACAATGACCTGAGGGAAACAAAATAGACAGGTTTTTTTTTCCTGAGTGGTTTCAGTTGTCTTCCCCATCTCTTCCTCCAAATTTTAAAAGCCAAGCTGAACATGGAAAGGATGACATCAATGCTTGCATGTTACATGTGTCAGAGACTCAAGTTGTTTCTATGCTCACTAGAGAGTTAGAACAGCTTGTGCCAATTTGGCAAGCATGCTGCTTGTTCATTAATAGTCCCAGGAAATGTCAGCCTGTAGCTTTTTGCAAAGTGTTAGATATTAACAATTCAGCAGCTTTTAACCAGAATCCTGGCATTAAAAAAACTCTAGAAAAGTTAATTGAATAATGTTAATATAAACTGTCTTGTATCCTCTAAGATCCTCTAAGTATCCTCGCCTTCACCATAAGACGGCAAGTGGGTAAGGTAACTAGTAGGGTGAAGTTGCTAAATTTTAGGAAAGCTGATTTCAATGAACTCAGGCGATTAGTCAAGGACACACTGCAGAGTAGGAGATTTGAAGAGATGGAAGCCCAAGAAGGGTGGCTGTGCCTTAAGGAAACGATCCTTCGGGCACAATGCAAGACGATCCCCAAGCGAGGCAAAAGAGGGAAAGGGGCCAGGAGGCTTCCCTGGCTGACCATAAAATCCAGGGCAGCCTAAGGGACAAAAGGGGAGCACATAAAAAGTGGAAACATGGAGAAATCACCAAAGATGAATATACCGTCTCTGCTCGTGCTTGTAGGGAGGCAGTTAGATGGGCCAAAGCTACCATGGAGCTGAGGATGGCAACCCAAGTAAAAGACAGCAAGAAATTGTTTTTTAGATATATAGGGAGTAAAAGGAAGGCCCAGGGAGGAATAGGACCCCTGCTAAATGGGCAGAAGCAATTGGTGACGGACAGGGGGGACAAGGCTGAACTCCTCAACGAGTTCTTTGCCTCAGTGTTCCTAAGTGAGGGGCACGACAAGTCTCTCACTGGGGTTGTAGAGAGGCAGCAGCAAGGCGCCAGACTTCCATACGTGGATCCTGAAATGGTGCAGAGTCATTTGGAAGAACTGGATGCCTTTAAGTCGGCAGGCCCGGATGAGCTCCATCCAAGGGTGCTGAAGGCACTGACCGACATCATTGCAGAGCCCCTGGCGGGAATATTTGAAAGCTCGTGGCGCACGGGCCAAGTCCCGGAGGACTGGAAAAGGGCCAACGTGGTCCCCATTTTCAAAAAGGGGAGGAAGGAGGACCCGGGCAACTATAGGCCAGTCAGTCTCACCTCCATCCTTGGCAAAGTCTTTGAAAAAATTATCAAGGCTCACATTTGTGAGAGCCCGGCAGGACAAATTATGCTGAGGGGAAATCAGCACAGGTTCGTGGCAGGCAGATCGTGCCTGACCAACCTAGTTTCTTTTTATGACCAGGTTACGAAACGCCTGGACACAGGAGGAGGGGTGGATGTCGTATACTTAGACTTCAGGAAGGCCTTCGATATGGTATCCCACCCCATACTGGTGAACAAGTTAAGAGGCTGTGACTTGGATGACTACACAGTCCGGTGGGTGGCGAATTGGCTGGAGGGTCGCACCCAGAGAGTCGTGGTGGATGGGTCGGTTTTGACCTGGAAGGGTGTGGGCAGTGGGGTCCCGCAGGGCTCAGTCCTTGGACCGATACTCTTTAATGTCTTCATCAGTGACTTGGACGAGGGAGTGAAATGTACTCTGTCCACGTTTGCAGATGACACAAAGCTATGGGGAGATGTGGACACGCTGGAGGGCAGGGAACAGGTGCAAGCAGACTTGGATAGGTTAGACAAGCGGGCAGAAAACAACAGAATGCAGTTCAACAAGGAGAAATGCAAAGTGCTGCACCTAGGGAGGAAGAATGTCCAGCACACCTACAGCCTAGGGAATGACCTGCTGGGGGGCACGGAAGTGGAAAGGGATCTTGGAGTCCTAGTGGACTCCAAGATGAACATGAGTCGGCAGTGTGACGAAGCCATCAAAAAAGCCAATGGCACTTTATCGTGCATCAGCAGATGCATGACGAATAGGTCCAAGGAGGTGATACTTCCCCTCTATTGGGCGCTGATCAGACCGCAGTTGGAGTACTGCGTGCAATTCTGGGCGCCGCAATTCAAGAGGGATGCGGATAACCTGGAGAGAGTCCAGAGAAGGGCAACTCGTATGGTTAAGGGCCTGCAGACCAAGCCCTACGAGGAGAGACTAGAGAAACTGGATCTTTTCAGCCTCCGCAAGAGAAGGTTGAGAGGTGACCTTGTGGCCGCCTATAAGTTCATCACAGGGGCACAGAAGGGAATTGGTGAGTATTTATTCACCAAGGCACCCCCGGGGGTTACAAGAAATAATGGCCACAAGCTAGTAGAGAGCAGATTTAGACTGGACATTAGGAAGAACTTCTTCACAGTTCGAGTGGCCAGGGTCTGGAATGGGCTCCCAAGGGAGGTGGTGCTCTCCCCTACCCTGGGGGCCTTCAAGAGGAGGTTAGATGGGCATCTAGCTGGGGTCATCTAGACCCAGCACTCTTTCCTGCCTATGCAGGGGGTCGGACTCGATGATCTATTGAGGTCCCTTCCGACCCTAACATCTATGAATCTATGAATCTATGCACTATACTACTTCTCAAAAAGCCAAGGAATTCTATTAAAGAGGTCTTTAATGTCATTTTACCTGCAAGTACAAGCCTCAAATGCTCCTTTTTAACATCACCTTGCATAATAACAGGAATCTTATCATGGATGTGATAGCATGGTTCAGTGGGTATGGCACAGAAACCATAGACACAAGCAGCTGTATTCCCAGTTCTGCCATCTCCCTGCTGTGATAAGTTGGGCAAGTCTATTCACATCCCTGTGCCCATCTTCTGTCTGTTTTGTATGTTTAGATGTGCGTTTCTCCAGATGAGCGTGCATGTGCACATATTGTGCTGCTGCTACTTGTCCCTGAGAGATACCTGTGCACACATGCTCTGGCACATGGCAAGTAGCCCTGGGTGGGTAGGAGATGCTAGGACCAGCACCTGGGTTGGCCCCAGCTGCCTTACCTGGGGTCCTGGGAGCCTCCCAGGGCTTCGGTGGTGGGAGTCTGGCAGCAGGGAGCCTAGCTGGCAGGGAGCATGGCTCCAGCCAGCCAGGCTTGTTTCAGGCGGTGCATGCTGCTGCCATGTGCACTGCCCTGCTTTTTTCTAGTGTGGTAGCCTTTGACACTGGGATCTCCCACTGTCAAACCCCTCTCCCCCTACACTGCACATTAGCAGTGTGGGGAATGCCTGCATGTGTGGGGTGCAGTACACACTTGTCTGGACAAGCCCCTGGAGTGCCTGTGTCTGTGACCACAATGTAAGTTGATCATAAATTAAAACCCTCAATACTGTAAAGCCTTATTACTTTACACTGTAGTTAGGCACAAGCTTCCCAAATTTGTAGTAACATTGGTCCTCTAATATAACTGACTTACAAATCTTAAACTTGCCATCAACTAGTGGCATGCCTTTTCTTAAAATAAACAAATTGTTATCTTTGCCTTGTGTTTCCAGATATCATTTCCTCTCTGTCTTAGCCTATATCCCAACTCTGTTTACAGATAGAAAACTAATAGAGAGAGGATCTTCTAGAAGACTATCTAAAATTCTCTAAACCATCCATCAATAACCCTAGCATACATTACTGCTTATATAAAGAGAGTGCACACCACACATCATTCAAAGTTTCCTATTAACATTTTAAGTTTAGCAGAGATGAATAAGACTTGCAGCTTCCACTGCAGCTTCCACTGATTAACTGTGAGGTGAACGGAGACTTTCAATGATTTCCACTATGTATGTAATACAGATGAACAGCCTTTTTTTTTTTTTTTTTTTTTTACCATTTAAGAACCTTGTGCTTGGATCTTTCTCAGGGCCAGGTTACCTAAATACTATAATCAGTTTGGCTTTAAGATGGTCCCCAGGGCACATTTGCCATTGAATCAGCAAACAGCTCAGGTATGCAGGCAGTAGTGGAGCTGACTAAAAATGTATCACTGCCCAGCATGCCACTATTGGAAAATATATTACTGAGCTTTGAATACAGATGATATCCCAGCTGTCAACCTAGAGTGTTAGTCACAGACCTAATTGCTGTTTGGGGAAATACTTTTCCAAGGTTTCTGAATGTGAGTTTTGTGGCTACCAGACAACTACTTGTCTTTGACCAAATTGTGCTTGGAAAATATTTTCCAGAGCTTTTAATATAGGGTTTATAGCTATCCACCAGAATATATAGCCTAGGATGTAATACAGTGTTGCAAAATGTGTTCCAAAGTATTCAAATGCAGTGTATAAGGAAGGTGGGCCACATTGTGGTCCCTGCTGAACCTGCTTTGTCCTGTTACGCTGATTCCACAGATCCACAGATTGGTCCACAGAATGGCTTCACTGGCTTTTAGACTGTAAAGCCTGGAGCAACAAGGGCATTTCCTCTTACATGTCTTGCTAACCCAAATTAAGGTCCGCCTGCCCAAACTTAAGTGCCATTGCATGAGGAAGATGTAGGTGCAGCTGAATGGACTTCATAATGGGCAGCGTAATGAGCAGTAGAATGCCTGAGCCAGCCTCAGGAATTGCTGATGTGTCTAAAAACCCACCCCTCTCAGGACTTGGGTGCCTAAGTCTTCTCTCTAGGCATAGAGGGTTGGCTCAATCCTTTATTTAAGACACAGCTGGTAGTGGTGGTGGTGGTGCTGCCAGCCATTGCTCTTGGCAAGCGTAGTGATAAGAGCACTAGCTCAGGAACTGGGAGCCCTGAGAGCTATGACCACCATAGCTTGAGGCCCTATGCATCTTGCAGTTTTGTCTACACCTTGGCTGTATACTGAAGTTGGTACAGTTGGTGTAGTTTGAGCACACCTACCAGCTTGGGGGGGTGGGATTTAAACAAGGCAGTTCCTAGTTTGTGAGTAATAAACAGCTGTAGGTATAAGATAGACCCAAGACATGCAACTTGGCCAAGAAGGTGGTGTTTCTGGGCCTGTGCAGTACTAGGACTTAAGTAGCTTAAATACATTTACTGGAGAAATACCCGCTGACTTCCAGGCAATTCATTCATTTGGGCATGGGCAGCTTTTGAATCTGGTCTTAGGCTCTGTGGAACAGGGACTATTCATTTTTTACATGTATATATAACACCCAGCACAGTGGGGATCTGACTTGGTTGACCGCTAGGCATTGGTGCAACATAAATGTTTAATAGCTACTAAAATGGAATGACTCTGGCACAGACTTCAATCCTAAAGGGTTTGGTGTGCTTGGAGGGGATATTGGGGGAAGAGTGGAGAGATCTGCCCTGGGGTTGAGGTTGGATAGTAGGAATGGGTGTGTGAGGAGTTGGGGGGTGGGTCAGAAAAGATTCCTTGTAACTGGAGGTGAGGGGTGGTTTGAAGGCATGGCTGGGATTGGTGGGAAGATTTGTGTAGTGGTTTGGACATGGTGGTGTACTTGTTAGAGAGTTGGAGTTTTGGGGCTTTGAGTTGTTGTTTGGGGTATCCTCTGTGTGAGTTGTTTGTTTGTTGTAAGCCACTCTGAGCCTTTTGGATACAGTGGGCTATACATCTAAAAAATCAAAAATAAATCAAGTGATAGAACAAGTAGACCTAATGCTGCCACTTTCCAGTTCTGTGGTGTGAACAGAATACTGTTGTACTCCAGGAATCCCTTGTTGCCAGAAGGCCATTGCTACTTGTCAAACACATTTTCAAGATGTTCTCCATAACCAATGAAGGTTAGAAACTTCTCTTTCTTAAATAACAGCTGCATTTTTCATGCAGCCTCTTGGTTCTTGAAGAAATAAGAGCTTCAGGAAACAGAGCAGATTCCTGAGACTTGCAATAAAATTGCAACCCTTGGCAGCACTGAGACAAATCCTTAACTGTTCTTAGGGACTAATCTAATGATCACTGGCTGGTGAATCAAGGATATTCAGACACCTTTTCAGCCCCGCCTTCTCCCAGAGAATATAAGGGATGTACTTTGAAGCTCTAAGTAGATAAGGTAAATGTTAGGCCTACCAGCTATGGCCTTGTCCCTGTTAGATTGTGCCCAAATGCATTACTGAGGCTGCAACTCTAAGAAAAGTTTGTGGTTTTATTTTTGTTCTTTCCAAGCCACATTTTTAGGACTCCTTGCTGTTTTGGTTATGTGCAAAAGGCTTTGACTAGACACAGAACACAGTGCTACCAGGAGATCATTCCATGGGGAGGAAAAAAAACTTGCCTAATAGCAACTGGCAGAGGGTCATGCTACAGCAGCAGCTTCCCTGCTTTCCTCAGCCCAGCAAGCCATTTGAAGTGGTGCAATTAGGTACACAAACAGAGGAGAGGAATCCTGCCATAATTACAAAGGAGAGTGTTGATACATAAGTAATTGTGGCAAAATGCTCATCAGCATTTCTTTAGGCAGTTTGTATTGCTTTAGGAATGACTTCTGTATTAAATGGAAGTAAAAGGCAGTTACACATGCCACTAAGTTCTGTGATGGCTGGCAGTGACCTCACTGGCTGAATGAGATATATTACTAAATCAGCACAGAATCTGGCCTTTAGCTAGTAAGTTATTTTAGGCCTTTAGCATAACCAGACATCCTTTTGTAAACCTGAGTTGCCAAGCAGATATGCCAGAGTACCATAGACCCAGGCTAAGAACAGATGTTGCGTTTGTCTCTGGACAAGTTGTGTGCATATTTGTCCTGGAATAAAAAATGTCCTGGAATTGGCATGTTCATGCATCACCCTTCTAATCAGGGTTTTTGTAAAGAGAAATGAAGGAGTGGATTCAGTTTCATGAAGATAGTGTGATTTCCTGTCTGCAGAATGTAAAGGTATATCCCTCCCCCCCCGCTCCAAAAAACAAAACAAACAAACAAAAAACCAACAACAACTTCTGTTCCAAAGAGTAGGAATTCTCAAAGTTTTCTTCACCCAATCTCTGATAAATTGGAAATGTGTGCATGTTTCCCAGAAATATTCATCTATGGTTGTTTATCCTATCTCTCAAATAGTTCTGGTTCTTCTTTTACACAAGGGCAACTCCATTAACTTCAGTGAACTTATAACTTCAGCTTGTGAAATGAGAAACGGACTAGGCCTGTGTTAATGACCATCCTGAACTATTTCCAAGCATTTTATAATGTTAAATTAAGAACCATCTCTCTAACACCATCCCAGAACTGGATCTTCCTTGAGTAAACCAGCCATACAGTTTTGAATTTACCTATGTGACAACCTGTGGAAGCCAGGTTCTGACTTTGATAGCGTGGAATTTAGCTTTAAGTTTTCATATAGTAGGCAGTAGTTAAATAAAACATACTTTGTATTTGTATTTTAGGTATGATAAAGCTAGCTGACAGATGGATTGGTGCTTCAGCCAATCGAGTCTTTTTATACATTCAAAATCTGTTTATTTGGGGCAAGATTTCCAATAGCAATTAGCGTCCAAAAGAAGCTGAACACTTAAAAAAACCTTCCATGCTTGAAGGATTGCAGTTCAGATATTCTATTGAAATATTTAAGCCTGAGCAATACAAATACATTTTCCTATAAATATGACATGATTTAACCTTCTTTTTTATTAGATTCACTTGAGTTTTTAAATAACCATATTGTTTAAAAACTCACTTGTGTTGCTGGTCTCTTGGTATACACTTGTCCTGTGTATATGTATCCATTTTACCAAAATCTGTTAATCCAGTTGCTCATGGCAATGTGTTATACATATATTAATTTGCAAGGCGTTATTTGGGGGGGGGGGGGGGAATAAGGTGGTTTGTTTTTTTGCTTGGCAAGTGGGAGAGAAATCACTAGGTTCTGAGGTTTGGGGTTTTTTATCATCATTATGATAAAAAGAGGATGAATAAATTTTTTGCTTGGGTTGGTAAATTTTTGTGACAGTTTTGGAAAACTGATTACACACACTGCTCTCTGACTATTTGATATTTTCTCAAAAAAGGAGTCCCTTCCTCGAAACTCCAGAAATGTATATCTAGTTCTTAATCTCTAAATTAACCAGAATTTCTATTAAACTGTAAGTAAGGTACTTATTTAGAAATATATGTTCAAAGGAACCACTAAACTTCATGGTTCTATCAATACATAGTTATCTCCTAATGCTATATGTGTTTAATATATATGTAAATAAGAGTTATTAGCAGAGATTGCATGTTTGGGTCTAACTGTAGGTAGAGGAGATTACCCAGGGGATCCTTTAAATCTATTCTTTGTTTTATTCTACAAGAGAGAGAGATAAGATTTTTATTGAATTGAATTTAGTTTTATTTAAATTATCTTGATATGCACCCAGAAACTGCCTATTTAAACGAAAATGCATATCCAGTTTCAAAGTCCCTGAATTGATACTTCTATCCTTCTAATGCACAAGGGAATATGAGAGGTACATTTTATTTTGATATTACCTTAATTAAGTAAGAGACGATATGGAAAGCATGCAGTGCCCTGTAATTTGATATGGCCTTTTCCCAATCTTAAAGAGACAGACAGTGTTGAGCTATATCTGTATATCAGGACATGGTGTAAACTAGAGTAGATACTTCCTGAGTTTGTCATCTGATAATATTTCTTTCCATCAAATTTATGACTTATGTCAGTTTTATTTCTTGGTCTTTCTTTGAATCAGTGAAGATTTTTTTTTTTCATAAACAGCCATGAAATATTCTCTGTGTCCCTAGCATTTATAATTCAGAAAAGATTTGCGTGTCATTTTTGCACTCTTAGCACATATAAAAAACTGAATTTATGAGTTTAAACATTGCTTACACTGCAGATGCAGCCTTGGTTTAGCATTCACTAAATGAACTTGGAAAACATAAGTTATCTCACCTCAGACACTCCTGAAAGGGACATACAGGTCAAAAAGTATGTAGCATTGTCCGCAGCACAAATATTTCAAGACTGCTTTCAAACATTTCTAATTCCATCGTCCTCTCATGCTGGTATGGAGGATACTTGAGTCTTTTTTGCTGCCAAAAACACCCAAAAACAAAAAACAAAGAGTATAAGGTAGCTTTTGCCTTATCCATGGCTTCACTTCAGAAGATGACTGCATGAAATCCTGCTTTTGGGGACTACTCTTTCAAAAAGGGATTTCTCAATAGGTCTCATCTAAAGTTCTCTGACATTCAGGGCAAGAGGAATTTTTTTGAAAGTCTCAAGAGAAATTGAAAACTAGGGGATTACAAGTAGGGCTGTGCGAAGCTTCGGGTGCTGATTCGATTCGGAGGAGATTCTGCCCAATTCGGTGACTGAATCTCCAAATCCGAATCGAATCAGGAGACCAATTAAAAAGTCCAAATCGATTTGAAGCTCTCCGGAATCTCCGAATCAGATTCGGCTGAATTGATTTGGGGCAGTGATTTGAATCACCTGTCGAATCATTGTCCCCCGAATTGGCCAAATCCGAATCTGCAGCGAATACTAGCCACTTCACACAGGCCTAATTACACCCCCCCCCCCCCCAGTTCTGTATGTAAATGCCAGTTTTGTGAGCCAGATGTTTTAGATACCATTTTTCTATCATAGGTAGCTGGAAAAAAATATGGATCACAGTCTATGTATATCTTGAGATGGTAGACCAGGGTCTCTGGTGTTCTTTCTCAGTTTATTGTTTCTTATCTACACATTAATGATTAGTTTGAACTACTCAGGTAATGTTGATAATGTCTTGTCAATGTAAATGTTTCCATTGCATTCATAGAAAGGAGCAGCTGGTTCCTGTTTTTGTACTTCCAGTTTCCCATCATTTTTGGTCACGTTATGTTTCATAGAATCATAGAAAATTCGTGTTGAAAGGGACCTCAGAAGGTCACCTAGTCCAACCCCTTCCTCAAAGCAGGACTAGCCCCAACTAGATCACCCCAGTCAAGGCTTTGCCCAGTCAGGTTTTAAAAACCTCCAAGGATTGAGATTCTACAACCTATCTGAATAATCTGTTCCAATGCTTTACTACCCTCCTCACAAGAGAGTTTTTCCTAATATCTAACGTAAACTTCTCTTCCTGCAACTTGAGACCATTGCTCCTTGTTCTGTCTTCTGCCACAATTGAGAACAATCTAGCCCCATTCTTTTTGTAACAACCCCCCCCCCCCTTTCAGGTAGTTGAAGGCTGCTATTAAAACTCCCTCAGTCTTCTCTTCTCCAAAATAAATAAGTCTAGTTCCCTCAGCCTCTCCTCAGAAGTCATTTGCCCCAGTCCCCTAACCATTTTCATTGCCCTCCGCTGGAATCTTTCTAATTTGTCTATGTACTTTCTGTAGTAGTGGGCCCAAAACTTGACACAATACTCCAGATGTAGCTTCACTGGTGCTGAATACGGGGGACAAATCACTTCCCTCGATCTGCTGGTAAAACTTCTATTATTGCAGCCCGGTAGGCCGTTAACTTTCTTGGCAACAAGAGCATGCTCTTGGCTCATATTCAGCTTATTATCCACAGTAACCCCCAGGTTCTTTTCTGCAGAGATACTGCTTATCCAGTTGGTCTCCAACCTGTGCCAGCACATGGGATCATTGTAGACTAAGTGCAGAACTTTGCACTTGTCCTTAATGAACCTCATGAGATTTATTTTGGTGTGGTCCTCCAATTTGTTGAGGTCTCTCTGAAACTTAGCCCTACCCTCCAGCAAATCTACTATTCCCCCCAGCTTGGTGTCATCCATACTTGCTGAGGGTGTACTCCATCACATCTTTCAGGTTGTTAATGAAGATATTGAACAAAACTGGCCCAAGGACCAGGCCCTCTTAGAGGTTGAGAGAGGCCCGGGCCACTTCCATTTTTTAAGGCTCAAAATACAATGCAATAATTTGTAATAAATGTTCCTTTTTTATTTAACAAGTGCTTTTCTAGCTTTTGTCTTCTTCTTTCAATCATGTCAGTGTATCTCTGTGTCTGTATGTATAACTTTATTTGGAGATAACATCAAAAGTCTACATTTGAGGCCCTTCGTGAATGAAAGGCCCGGGTCAAATGGCCCTTCTGGCCCCCCTGTGACAGGCCCTGCCAAGGACCAACCCCTGGGACACTCCACTCAATACCAGATGCCAACTAGACATCAAGCCATTGGTTACTAGTCTTTAAGCCTGGTGATCCTACCAGTTTTCTGTCCACCTTACAGTCCACTCATCCAGCCAATGCTTCCTTAGCTTGCTTGCAAGAATGTTGTGGGAGACTGTATCAAAAGACTTATTAAAGTCAAGGTATATCACGTCCACTGCTCTCCCCACATTCACAGAGCCAGTCACCTCATTTTAGGAAGTAATCAGGTTGGTCAGGCATGATGACCTGGGTAAATCCATGCTGACTGTTCCTAATCTCCTTTTCCTCCAAGTGCTTAGAAATGGATTCCTTGAGGATCTGCTTCTTGATTTTTCCAGGGACTGAGGTGAGGCTGTCCAGTCTGTAGTTACCTGGATCCTCTTTCTTCCCTTTCTTAAAGATGAAAACTATATTTGCCCTTTTCTAGTCATCCAGGACCTCTCCCAATCACGAGTTTTCAAAGATAATGGCCAGTGGTTCTGCAATCATATTGGCCAATTCCCTCGGGTGCATTGCATCTGGCCCCATTGACTTACGCACATCCAACTTCTCTACAGAGTCCCTAGCCTGTTCTTTTGCCATTGTTGGCTGTTCACCTCCTCCCCAAACTATGCTGCCAGGTGCAGTAGCCTGTGAAGACTGAGGTAAAAAATGCTTTGAGTACTTCAGCCTTTTCTGCATCATCTATCACTAGGTTGCCTCTCTCATTCAGTAAAGGACCCACACTTTCCCTGATCGTCCTTTTGTTGCTGACATACTTATAGAAACCCTTCTTGTTACCTTTCATGTCCTTGCTAGCTGAAACTCCAATTACAGTTTGGCCTTTCTGATTTCATCCCTGCATGCCCAAGCAATACTCTTATACTCCTTCCTAGTCAGATGTCCAAGTTTCCACTTCTTGTAAGTTTCCTTTTTGTGTTTTAGCTCACTGAAGAGTTCTCTGCTACTCCAAACTGCTCTTCTGCCATACCTGCTAGTCTTCCTGTGCATCCAAATGGTTTGTTCTTGTGCCCATAGTAACTTTTCTTTAAAATACAATCAGTACCCCTGGACTCCTTTCCTCATCAGACTGGCCTCCGAGAAGATCTTGCCCAGCAGTTCCTTGAGTGAGCTGAAATCTGATTTTCTGAAGTCTAGGATCCTTACTCTGCTGCACTCCTTCCTTCCTTTCCTCAGGATCCTGAACTCAATCATCTTGTGCTTACTGCTGCCCAAGTTTTCACCAGCTTCTCCATTTCCCACCAATTTTTCCCTGTTTGTGAATAGCAGGTCAAGAACAGCATGGCCCCTATTTGACCCCTCCAGCACTTGCACCAGGAAGTTGTCCCTAATCCTCTCCAAAAACTTCCTGGATTACCTGTGCATTGAAGTTTTGCCCTCCCAGCAGATTCATAGATTCATAGATGTTAGGGTCAGAAGGGACCTCAATAGATCATTGAGTCTGACCGCCTGCATAGGCAGGAAAGAGTGCTGGGTTCAGATGACCCCAGCTAGATGCTTATCTAACCTCCTCTTGAAGACCCCCAGGGTAGGGGAGAGCACCACCTCCCTTGGGAGCCCATTCCAGACCTTGGCCACTCTAGCTGTGAAGAAGTTCTTCCTAATGTCCAGTCTAAATCTGCTCCCTGCTAGCTTATGGCCATTATTTCTTGTAACCCCCAGGGGCGCCTTGGTGAGTAAAACCTCACCAATTCCCTTTTGTGCCCCCATGATGAACTTATAGGCAGACACAAGGTCGCCTCTCAACCTTCTCTTGCGGGGGCTGAAGAGGTCCAGGTGCCCCAGTCTCTCATCACAGGGCTTGGCCTGCAAGCCCTTAACCATACGAGTGGCCCTTCTCTGGACCCTCTCCAGGTTATCCACATCCCTCTTGAAGTGCGGCGCCCAAAATTGCACGCAGTGCTCCAACTGCGGTCTGACCAGCGCCGGATAGAGGGGAAGTATCACCTCTTTGGTTCTGTTCATCATGCATCTGCTGATGCACGATAAAGTGCCATTAGCTTTCCTGATGACTTCGTCACACTGACGACTCATGTTCATCTTGGAGTCCACTAGGACTCCAAGATCCCTTTCTGCTTCCATGCCACCAAGCAGGTCATTTCCTAGGCAGTAGGTATGCTGGACATTTTTCCTCCCTAGGTGCAGCACTTTGCATTTCTCCTTGTTGATTTGCATTCTGTTGTTTTCTGCCCATATGTCCAACCTGTCCAGGTCTGCTTGTAGTTATTCCCTGCCCTCCGGCGTGTCCACTTCTCCCCACAGTTTTGTGTCATCCGCAAACTTGGAAAGAATACACTTCACTCCCTCGTCTAACTTGCTGATGAAGACATTGAAGAGTATCGGTCCAAGGAGCGAGCCCTGCAGGATCCCACTGTCCACACCCTTCCAGGTCGATACCGACCCATCCACTATGACTGTCTGGGTGTGACCCTCTAGCCAATTCACCACCCACAGGGCCATGTAGTCATCCAAGTCACAGCCTCTTAACTTGTTTACCAGTATGGTGTGGGATACCATATCGAAGGCCTTCCTGAAGTCTAAGTAAACGACGTCAACCCCTACTCCTGCGTCCAGGTATTTTGTAACCTGGTCATAAAAAGAGACTAGATTAGTCAGGCACGATCTACCTGCTATGAACCCATGCTGGTTTCCCCTCAGCATAATTTTTCCTGCTGGGCTCTTGCAAATGTGAGCCTTGATAATTTTTTCAAAGACTTTGCCAAGGATGGCGGTGAGACTGACTGGCCTATAGTTGCCTGGGTCCTCCTTCCTCCCCTTCTTGAAAATGGGGACCACATTGGCCCTTTTCCAGTCCTCCGGGACCTGGCCCATGCACCATGAGTGTTCAAATATTCCCGCCAGTGGCTGTGCAACGGCAGGAAACATCCCCTAGCTATTTGAAGAAAGCCTCATCCACATTACCCTTCTGGTCTGGTGGTTTATAGCAGACATCCACCATTATGTCACCCTTGTTGCTCTCCCCTCTGACTTTTAACCCAGAGATATTCAACAAGCTTATCTCCAGTTTCATACTGGAGCTCTGAGCAATCATACAACTCTTTTACATAGAGCACAACTTCTCCTCCTCTTCTCCCCTGCCTAACTTTTCTGAACAGTTTGTACCCATCCATGGCAGTGCTCTAGTCATGTAAGCTATACCACCAAGTCTCTCCTATTCCAGTTATGTCATAGTTCCTTGTCTGTGTGAAGATTTCCAATTCTTTCTGCTTGTTTCCCAGGCTCCATGCATGTATTAACAAACACCTGAGGTAACTCAGGATGTGTTCACTGGTGGAGACTCTGGAGGGTTGGGAGAGGGAGCTACAGGAGGAGGTGGACAGGCTGCAAATCATCAGGGAACATGGGGCAGAGATTGATGCTTACTGCTGGGCCCTGCATCTGCAGAAGAATGCCACAGAGACTGGACTGAAGAACAGGCCTGAACAAGATGCCCCAACTTATAGCAGGTAGAAACTGGTCATGTCAGGACTGAAGCCACAACGTGCATCAGTTGTCCCACCAATAACCCTGCACAACAGCTATGAAGCCCTCACACCATCGACAGATGATGTGCCCGTGCAGGATCAACCAACCCCAGCAAGGAAACACTGTAGGGTGATAGTCATGGGAGACTCCCTGCTGTGGGGCACAGAGGGAGCCATTTGTCATTCAGACCCCTTTGCTCGAGAGGTCTGCTGCCTTCCAAGAGCCAGGATTAGAGATGTTATGGCAAGAATCCCTGAACTGGTCCGTCGTACTGATCACTACTCCATGCTTCTTGTCTATGTGGGCACCAACAACACAGTGAGAAGTAGCTCTGGGAGGATCATGAGAGACTACAAGACCATGGGGGCAAAGCTCCAGGGCCTAGGAGCCCAAGTAGTTTTCTCCACAATCCCCCCAATCAGAGGCTGTAGCTGTTGGAGGGAGGAGTGTATTGAGGAGGTCAACTGAAGGCTTAGAAGATGGTGTCACCATGTGAACTTTGGATACCTCAACCTTGTTATGTACTTTAACTACAGCAGTCTTCACACAATGGACTGTATTCATCCCACAAGCAGAGGGAAGAAGCTCTTTGCTACATGAGTAACTGACATGTTGAAGAGGGCTTTAAACTAGGCATGTCTGGGGGCCAGAGAGAAGGTTCCACTGCTGAACATGATTTCACTAGCCACAATGACACATGGGAGGGCATTCAAGCAGTGGACGTCCAGATAAGTACTGACACCTTGAGACACAGGTGGCATGACAGAAAACCTGAGGTATCTAGGGGAGAGCTCAGGTGTCTTTATGGGAATGCCAGAAGCATGGGAAATAAACAGGAAGAAGAGGCACTCCTTCTGGCTGATGAGAAATTAAATTTTATTAGGTTGACAGAGACCTGGTGGGATGACATACATGATTGGGCAGTAAATATCAAGGGCTACAGGCTTTATAGGAAGTATTGGATTGGGAAGAAGGGAGGAGGTGTGGCCTTCTATGTGAAAGACCAGTACCCCTCCCTGCAGGTCACATTTGACAGCAGGGAAAGGTCCCTTGAGACCCTCTGGGTCAGGATACAAGAGGCACCAGGAGTGGGAGACCCGATGGTAGGAATCTACTACAGGCCTCCCTCCCAAGAAGAGGAGAGCTATCAGGCATTCTCCAGAAAACTGAATGAGGCAGCTAGCACTAGAGACATGATCATCATGGGTGACTTGAACTACCCTGACATTTGTTGAGGTGACCATTTGTCTGCCTCCAGCAGGTCAGCCAACTTTCTGGCAACAATAGATGATCTGTTTCTGACACGGGTTGTAGAAGGGCCAACTAGGGGCAAGGTCACTGAGGATTGGTGGTACTCTGCGCAACAGTGATCATGACCTGATAAGGTTCACCACCTACTGTAAGAGTGGGAAATTAGAACAGAAGTCCTAGATTTCAGGAAAGCAGTTTTTGGCAAACTCAAGAGGTTTGTTGGTGAGGCCCTCTGCAACCAGCAACTGGACAATTTGGGAGTGCAGGAATGGTGATGCCTCCTTAAGGAAGCAATTCTCATGGCTCAAAAACAGGCCATTCCCATGTGGGCAAAAAGAAGGAAAGGAGCCAAGAGACCCAGTTGACACACCAGGTCTATTAAGGAGCTATTGAAAAAGGGGGAAAAAGTATACAAACAATGGAGGAACGGCTTAGCAACCAGGGTGAAATATATCTGTATTGCCAGGGCCTGCAGATACAAGACACAGAAAGCTAAGGCGGGCATAGAGATCAAGCTGGCAACCGGTATAAAAGACAACAAAGTCCTTTTATGTGGATGGGGTGCACAACCCATATAAAAAACATTCTGACTGACAGACAGTGTGTGTGTGTGTGTGCATGACTGAGGGTGTGACTATGTGCATGTAATTGTGTGAGTGAGAGTGGGAGTGAAGGGGTGCATCTGAGCGTGCAGTTGACGGTGTGTGTTGTAATGGAGCAAGTGAAGGAGACTGTATGGTTACTGTAGAGGTGATAGACTGAGCGAGAGCCAGTACAGTAGTGACTGATTGGGTGAGTGGATTGTGAAGATTTACTGTGTCAATCCCAGTTGCTTGTTGGAAACCATCGGTCTCCACCATTGAGGATCCTCTGTCTCCTGACAAGAGTAGATAGGGTTGGCTCCCCACGTTTTCTTTTCTCTTAGAGTGTGCTTGTCACTTAAGTTACTGGCCCTCTACTCTCCTTCGTGAGGATCACTCATCCCTTCCTTCTCCCCTTTTACCTCTGTGTTCTCCCAGCTTCACTACTGGGCGGCTGTCTGAGGTGCAGATTATGCTTCTATTACTGGAGAAGACGACACTACAAGCTTAATAAAGTCTCCCCACTCCTTTAATAAAGCTTTACAGACCATCCTTGTCCGGGTCTAGCTTGAGCTCATCTCAGTCTTTTAGGGTTGTGGGAAGAGATAATTGTACTATTATATAAGGGTCATTAGATAGATAAGGGTATTATAAAAAATGTAGCTTTCAATAGGTTTAAATAGGATTGTTAGGGTTGGTTAAGAGCTGTTAGTTAAATAAGGGATTGTGCTTGTGACTTATTACTTACCTGTTCTCTATTTTCCTGCTTACTACTTAATAAACCATTTAATTAGTTAGTCCTTATACATTTGTGTGAGTGTCCTTATTAGTCATAGTGTAATTAATTGCCGGATTAACCGGGTGGTGACTAGATACACCCTGGCTAATACATTAGCCGGCCCAGGGCCAAAAACCACCCCGCTGGAGACTGGACATAGGAGACAGCTACTGATTAAGTGTGTAATTAGGTGCTAATTAAGTCCAGGTCCAACAGTCTCTCCACGGGATTCTCTCTAACAAACTGGAGGATACTGGGCTGGACCAGTCCACAGTGAGTTGGGTGGACAACTGTCTTAGAGGCTGCTCCCCAAGAATGCGAATTGATGGGATGGCCTCATCCTGGAGGACCATCTCCAGTGGTGTCCCCCTAGATAAATGGGTGGAAAGCTCAGTAATTAAGTTTGTGGATGATACCAAGCTGTGGGGAAAATCGTCCACACTAGAGGATAGGGCAAAGATCCAGGATGACCTCAACAGACTGGATTCACGGGTGGAACGAAATCAAGTAAGGTTTAACAAGGAGAAGTGCAAGGTCCTTCACCAGGGTAGGAAGAACCCTCACCCTAACTACACAATTGGTGATGGTCCACTGGCTGGCACAGCATCTGAATGAGACATGGGGATCACGATTGACTGGAAAATGAATATGAGCCAACAGTGTTATGAGATTGCCAGAAGGGCAAATAGACCTCTGGCATGCATCAGCTGATGCGTGGCCAATAGATCCAGGGAGGTGCTCCCCTCTATTCGACATTGGTGAGGCCTCAGCTGGAGTACTGTGCCCAGTTCTGGGCACTGCACTTCAAGAAGGATGTGGATAAGCTCGAGAGGGTACAAAGAAGGGCCACCTGTATAGTTAAGGGCATGGAGGATAGGCCCTATGATGAGAAACTCTGGGAACTGGGCCTGTTCAGTCTCAGTAAGAGAAGGCTGAGAGGTGACTTGATAGCTGCCTACAAGTATGTCAGGGGTGAGCTTCAAGAACTAGGGAAGCAACTCTTCAGGAAGGGACCTCAAGGGAGGATGAGGACCAATGGGCATAAACTAACAGAGGTTAAATTCAGAATGGACATAAGAAAAAACCTTTTTTCTGTAAGGGTCACTAGAATCTGGAACAAACTCCCAGCAGAGGTAGCGCAATCACTCTCCTTGGAAGTGTTCAGGAATAGGCTAGACAGGCACCTTAATAAGCTCATTTGAGCCCAATAACTTCATGTCCATGACAGGGGACCAGACTTGATGATCTTGTATATCCCTTCCAGTTCTATGATTCTGTGAACTAGCCAATTGCCCTACTTTGTTAGGAACAATGAGAAGGGCTCCCCTGTTTCCCCCTTCTGCTTGTGCTTCCTCCCGGTCACCCGCTTCCCCGCTTATGTCTGGGCTTTGGCCTCCATCCTCGAATGAACCTAATTTAAATATTTGCATTAAATTTTCTATTATTTCCCATTAGTACAATTATATATGAATGAACGCTATTAGATCTTGTCCTATAGAATGATCTGCCTACAAATCATTTATAAAAGTAACCTATAAGTAAGTAATACCAAGTTTTTAAAAAGTTATAAAAAAGAATAATTCCACTTTATCAAGAAATGCTCTGTAGAAACATGGCTTATTAGGAAGTGGCCAAGTTAGGCTAAATACAGAGATAATTCAGTTCCCTTTCCAAATGTAGAGCTCAAGGCCCAGATCTTCAGTTGATGTAGCTTTGGTTCATAGACCTATTAACTCTCATTGTATGGTTCAGTTTGACACTGCTTACATAGCTAGCTCTTTTCTAGGTTAGCTATTTTTCTTTTAAGTTCTGTATGGCTGAATCTTTCCCCATTCATGGTATCATAGTATCATAGTAGCTAGGGTCAGGAGAGACCTGAACAGATCATCTAGCCTGACCCCCTGCCACAGGCAGGAATGAATGCTGGGTTCACAAGACCCCAGACAGGTGATCACCCAACCTCCTCTTGAATTTGCCCAAGGTAGGGACGAGGACCACTTCCCTGGGAAGTTGGTTCCAGATTTTGGCCACCCTAACTGTAAAATATTGCCTTCTGATCTCCAACCTAAACCTATTCTCCATCAGCTTATGACCATTGTTCCTTGTCTCTCCTCAGGTGGTGCTGGGGAGAAAAGGGCTCTGCCTATTTGCTGTTGATCTCCCCTGATGAGCTTGTAGGCAGCCACCAGGTCCCCCCTCAGCCTCCTCTTGCTGAGGCTGAGCAGGTTCAGGTCTCTCAGTCTGTCCTCGTAGGGCCTGTCCTGCTGCCCTCTCACCAAGCGGGTGGCCCTCCTCTGAATCCTCTCCAGGCTGGCCACATCCCTTTTGAAGTGCGGTGCCCAGTACTGGACGCAGTACTCCAACTGCAGCCTGACCAAAGTCGCATAGAGGGGGAGCATCACCTCTCTGGACCGGCTTGAGATGCACCTTTGGATGCATGACAAGGTATGGCTGGCCTTGCCAGCTGCGGTCTGGCATTGGCGGCTCATGTTCATCTTGGAGTCCATAATGACTCCGAGATCCCTTTCCGCCTCTGTGCTTTCAAGAAGGGAACTCCCCAGCCTGTATGTATGCTGTAGATTCCTTCTCCTAAGGTGCAACACCCTGCATTTGTCTACACTGAACCCCATCCTATTCTCATCTGCACACTTTTGTAGTCTGTCTAAATCTAGTTGCAGCCTCTCTCTCCCTTCAAGTGTGTCCACCTCGCCCCACATCTTAGTGTCATCAGCAAACTTGGACAGCGTGCTTTCCACCCCCTCATCCAAGTCGCTGATGAAGATGTTAAACAGTGCAATCCCGAGGAGCGAGCCCTGGGGGACCACACTGCTCACATCTCATGAGGTTGAGTACATCCCATCCACCACTACTCTCTGGGTGCACCCCATCAGCCAATTTTTTACCCATCCAACTGTGTAGGCATCAATGCCACAGTTGCTTAATTTATTGATGAGGATGGGGTGAGAGACTGTGTCAAAGGCCTTCTTAAAGTCTAGAAAGACTATGTCCATGTTCAAAGTCTAGCTTTCAATCACTGAAGTGCTTGTAACACTATTGTACTATTGTTAGTATTGTACAATGGGTAGTATAGTACCTTTGAAAATTCAAAGATAAATTGGAGCAAAAAGTTGAAATTTCTCAACTTAAGGCAGAACTGAAATTCAAAAAACATTCACTTGAAAACAGTGAAATGTTTCATTCTGATAATTTTGAAACATTATAAAATAAAATAAAAATAAACATAATTTTATGTCATGTCATGTCTACATTAAACATATATGAGATGAAACTAAATTATACAAAGCTAAAGCCAAAACAAAACATTTTTACCAAATTGTAGTAAAACATTTTAACATTATGCAAACATTTTGACATTAAAACAAAAACAAGGAAGTTGAAATGAATTTGTTCATATTTTGACAACTGTCAAATTCATCATGCTCCTGTGAAATATTTTGATTAATATGGAAGTGCAAGTTCTGATTGAAATCTGTTTTTTCTAATGACATACTAGCTCTATCAAGAGTGTATTTAATGCTAATATAATATATATTTTTCTCATTGTGTCATTTTTAGTCTTAGGCTGAATTCCGCTCACCTTGCCTATACTGCACTCCCACTGAGGTCAGCATGTGTATTTCATCAGTAAAGTGAACAGATTTTGGTCATTGATTTACTGGCTATATCAAGAATCTCAAACTATCTTGACATCAGGGATATGCAGTAAGTCACAAGAAATGATGTCTTGTTGCAAATCTAGGGGAAATAACCTTTCCAGTTATATCTGCCCTGACCTTCAACTTCTGATATGAACAGTCTAAGAGGTATTCATGTGAACTACTGACACAGAGTATAATTCACACAAGCACAAGAAGTCTGTGCGTGGTCCAATATACTATTTAAGTTCTCTTCAAACCATTATAGTTAAATTTGATTCTTGTTCACATCAGTATAAATCTGTATCATTCTTTGAATTACCTGGGATTTGCACTGACATAAATAGGGCAGAATATGGCCTTTGATTCAGAACTGATGTATGAGCAACTTTGTTAAACCTGTACGCAACAGACTTCTGACTCTCACAACTAGTGGCTTCAGTGGGATTTTGTTTGTAACTGCTCTGCAATATACAATTTCATTTTGCACCTTAATTAATTATATTCCATGCTTTTAAAGGATCTTCGGAATCCTCAAAAGATTCAGAGGTTCATTTGGGCATTGGCATTAACTTTGGTTTTTGCCAGTGAGTGCTGACTTTAAAAAATGGTGCTTTACATTAAACTCGGCATGTTCCTGCACCGGGCCCTGTGCATGCCCAGAAGAGGCAGCACATTACTTCAACCCAGCTTGCCCAACTTCTGTAAAGATTGGGCGCTTTAGTGGTGCTTTTATGGTGCTTTTATCTAATACGTTATTGAATTAACTTTAGTTAAAAGTGCCACAAAGCCCCACTGAAACACCTAATCTTTACAGATGCTGCAGAGTTGGGTTGAAGTAATGCGCTGCTTCTTCCAATAAAAGGTGTTTTTCTTTTTTTTAACAGCTGCAAGCAGAGATCTAATACATAAAATCAAAATGTCCGTGGGTTGTGGGTGCTAAGCACCTGTTAATTTTTTTCGGTCGGTATTTGAGCTTCAAAGCAGCCACAGAGTCAAGACCTATGCTTTTGGGATCACATTAAAACCCCAAATCTCAGAAGTTCTTCTGAACCACTCTTTACGGTTTCATTTTGAATTTTTTTAATAACTGCTTCTTTAGCAGCACTGTTGATACTTTCTGCTCTGTCTCTACAGGAAGCAGGATATGCAAGATGGTGTATGCTGAAAAATTGTATTTGGGGGGAAACTAGCCTAGCTTTTTAGAACCACAGAAACTGCTTTGGTTTAAGCTGGGTTCAAGTTTTGTATGAATGATCAATTCAGTCCCTCCCTGAGCCCATTTACTCTTCCCATATTTAGAAAATATATAAATTTGTACAGGACTTCCTGTAGGAGACAGCAGGTATGGATGCCATTAGTGGACTTCGTTATCCATAAACTCATTTAACATCTCTTCTCTTAGTTAAAGAAAATTTCAAAGCAAATTCACCAACTAAAAGTGTTAGGGGGGGAAATAAGGAAAGTTTTAATTAATTATACTTTTAAATTATTTTATTTTGAAGATTTATTAGAACATGAAGAAAACCCCCTAAAGTTCTGAAGAAATATTAACATAACATGCCTGTAACTCAAGCTGTGTTTAATGAGAGATGCTGTTTTTTTTTCTGCCATGAGGGCTGTAGTCCAATGAATGATAGCTATGAAAGAGGTCACATACATATTCATCAAATTCGACATGCACATGTAAACTGGTTTTAATAGGCCATGACAGCAGAAGTTGTGTCAGGCAAATAGCTGCACATGTGCTCATTCCCTCGACTGGTATATTTAGCCATTAATGCTCTGGTATCCATGGATGAAATATTAGCTTGTTAACTTAAGACCATCAGTTGTTGCTGATGTTTAATGGCAACAAAAAAAACAAAGATTCCCTCTGCAACTTTATTATATGCAGAGCTGGAATTGAATTATTACAATTTTATTGTAATATTTCCTTTTCCTTCCCTTATTTATTACAGAGGATATTTGCAAATGGTAAATTGGAGTGTAGCTACATTATAAATAAGGGGTCTATTGATTCTTATATACTCCAAGGATTGGGTCTTACTCGTTCATGAGTTCTTATACTATATATGGTTTTTGCATTCAGAGTGGAAACCATTTGCCACACTTTCATGTTTCCATGGGCACATGGTGCCATGTACGTTAAGGCAAGTGTACACTCAAAGACAACATGACCCTGTATAACCTTCCTTTCTGTGCAGAAAAGGATAAAATATCATCATTATGGTTTTGAGTGCAGATCAGCAATGAGGCTTAACCATAGCAAAGCTCTGCATCACCATGACTAAATTATACTATGTGTCTTCAGAACACAATGCAATGTAATGTAGAGATACCCAAGACATCTCAGCTACTGGAAAGAGAATAGCACCTTAGTGCAGGACTCCACTCAGGCTTCTTAGAAACGGGGCCGATTCTCACTCAGAGCTAGCTTGGTGACCTCTACTCAGCACTGCATTGAATAGGTGTCCAACAATAGCCCAATTTCACCTGAAGGGGGACAATGCCCCAACCCAGACTAATCTGTAGACTGCTAGTTTGGACACTCCTGAAGCAGGGGAGAGATGTGGTTGTGAACATCTTCCAGCTGAGGAAGTGGTCCGCTTCTTGGGCAAGTGAATAAATCAGTAGTTTATAGTATAGTGAAGTGGGAAGCACCACTGTTGCTGTTTTTGAATGGAAGTAGGTGCTGGCCTTCATGCTGAACAAAATATTCTTAGATCATGCCTACTAGATCAGTCCTCTCAGGGGTCCATGAGCTTGTAACCCATGCTAGACCAATACGGCTACAACCTGGATACCTGACACATGGAAGATATTGAATTTTAGCCAATTTTAAAAAATGAAAATCTTCATATTTTCCCAGGCAGGAAGCAACTGTGACCACCTGAAACCTGAGATCCTGCTCCTGCCCTTGTTTCAAGGTAATTTGCATCATCACAGATCCTCACAGGAGGTGAGAGGCTTCATAGCAGCTATGAGCTGATTGCCTACAGGAGTTTTCCATCTATTGACTCCTCTGTGAAATCCTATGAAATATGAACTTTCATTTCTACCCAGGAGAACTTTTACTATCCCTTCTCCAATGCCTGAAGAAGGGTGTTTGTGCCCCAAAACTTGCAATTAAAAATTTGTGTTTTTGCAAATATCTTGTTAGTCTAATAAAAGATATCATCTCTACCATGGGTCCTGATAACCCATACTTTGTACTTTGTAATTGGCTTAATCATGATATAGGTTCATGATATAGTTACCAGGTTAGCCAAGGTGGTTGAAGTCCTGGGCCTGCCCAGAAGAAATACTTTAGGAGACTAGGTAACTCAGTTGGTAAACACTCAACATCTATCCCTTTCATGTACCAAAGCTGACAGACAGGATATTT
Source organism: Alligator mississippiensis (assembly GCF_030867095.1). Classification (NCBI taxonomy): domain Eukaryota; kingdom Metazoa; phylum Chordata; order Crocodylia; family Alligatoridae; genus Alligator; species Alligator mississippiensis. The sequence continues at coordinate 216,259,472 of NC_081824.1, read as the reverse complement.
GTGGATCTTTCTGCCAGATCTAAGGGTGCAGACAGAAGTACAGCTCCCTGCTGTAAGTGAAAATGCTTTGCAGGATGTGTTCTGAGTTACAATGATCCCACGGACCAAACAGAAATTCACTGTTCGTTCCGGGTGGAGGGGAATCTAGATGCTGGTTGCAGCCTGCATCCAGTTTCTGCTAGCAACAGCCCATTGCAGAATGGGAAGGAGGGAAAGGGAGCAGAGAGAGCTCATTCTAGGGGTTCCCCAGCTGACACTGGAGGGTAGGTAAATACACCCAGGTAGGCTCCAATACACCTGCCTCGCCCTCCAACAGGGGCTGAAGACCCACCCCACTTCCCAACCACCAGACCAAACTCCCTCTGCTACCTTTCCCCTCTCTCATCCTGAAAACAGCTTGAGGCTGGCAGGCAGCAACAGACAATAATTATAGAAGAGGGTCTATTTTGAAATGTCTTCATCTGACCCCTCATACAACGAGGGGTTAGATTTTCACCAACTCAGCCATTTTTAAGCAGTCTGCAGCTGTGTACCTGTGTTTGGTCATGGCTATAAACTGCTTTCTGTGTCTAGATCAGACAAAAATTGTCACTTCTGTCTGTGCCTATATTAAATTCTGCCTAAGTTGCATGTCAGCCATCAACTCCTTTTTGGGATCTTACCATAGCAATGACATATCTCCATTCAAGTGAAAGCTACACTAGTTTACACTAGATGAGGTGCAACAGTTCAGCTAACCTCTTTTTCCTGTACCGAAAACAGAGCTAGTAGTATGTTATCCTTTCCTTCTTTGTGGGCAATAATATATTTCTATTTTATGAGAAAGGGGATAAGTAGTATTTATGGAAGCAAGATGCAACTTATGTGCAAATTTCTCCTCTCTTAAGAGGTGAAAGCATTGATGTATTGCAATCTTATTTGCTTCAGCTTTGTGTTTTTCTTTAAAAAAGTGGTCTGGATCTCCACAGCAGCATTTGCACCTTTGTAAGGCTAGATTGCTGTGGTGCATAAAGCCTGCCACCTTTACTTCCTTGACCCTCCCCAACACACATACACTGGTCTCCACGAGTTAATGAACCGGCCACTTCCAGGGGTATACTTTTACAGGCGTATTAACTCTGCACAGAATTAACTACAGTATGGATCATCCTGATATAAATCAAGATCAAGATCACACAGATAGACCCACTGATCTCAATGAGTTCATGAATCAGCCAGTTCCAAGAGTATAATATTATAAGTGTGTTAACTAAGCACAGAATTAAAAATAAGATGAATTATCCTTTTAAAAATAGTCAAACGCACTTGTGCACGCAACCCCCCTACAAACACACAAATAAGACACGTACCTTGTTACACGAAACCCTGGCTCAGCCAGGACTGAGCTCTCCGGCTGCATGGAGCATCCTGTTATCAGCATCACTCCCTGTCCTTCTGGCCCCTGTTGGCTAATACCTACTGCCAGTTTGATAGCAGCTCGTCATAAAACTTGTAGTGGTATTATCCCTAAAGCAGGGGGAGGCGGAGTGACACTGACAACAGGACTTTGCCCCTGTTCTAAGCGGCCAAAACATTCAGCCCTGGCTGAGCTCATTCCCCTGCTTTCATTCCCCTGTGGAAGTCAGTTTCCTCACTTAAGATGTACACTTCAGTTTTGGATGGCTAATTTTTGGGAGAAAAGTGCATGTGGTATGCAAATACGTGTGATACATGTGTTTGTGTGCCTGTGTAGTTTTATTGGCGTGCCCACATTAACAAGCCTATAAAGTGGAAACACTGTGATTCTCTACTACTTTAGCTATTTCTGCTGAGGTTTGCCTTCCTTTCAAAATTTCAGCGAGCTAAGAACAGTCCCTTTTGAAATGTCAGGTGTCAGTGCGGACAGCCATCACCTGTAGACTTGACCAAGTGAGGGCTACTTTTCTTGAAATCTGAAAGTAGTAAAAACAGATCATGCTAAAGCAACTCTTACTGACAACAGTATGTAAATGGAGCCTCCACCCACCCATTCATGCTCAAATCTGTTCCAATTTAACTATCAAAACCTACTATATTAAAATGTTCTGTGTGCATGTGCAAGTTATTGACAGAAAAACTAGGCCTAGATTCTCTCCAGACTGTGGCAAAGGAAAGCCACCAGGGACTGGACATAGATTCTTCGGCACTGCTCCAATGGGCAGCATGCAAAGTGTGAATTATGATGCATGGCATAACTTCAGCCATGCTCCCTCCTGACCTCAGCTGCCTCTAGAAATGTTGTTCATACCAGTGTTAAGAATGGGTGTTAAGTCTTAGCTAATATGGCTTTTGTCAGCTGAGAGTCACCGCCCTAAGCAGGCAATTCTTTAACTGCCCAGCTAGCACCTGACTGAGCAATGCAAAAGAACCCACACCAAGAGGGAGAGATTCTAGCCTTTAATATAATTTTCCCCCAACACATCTCACCCATAATTCTGCACCAGCACCATGGCCTGATCATGACACTTGGTAGAATTTCCAGCATGTCTCTGGGTTCATAGGATTGTTGACTCAGGAATCCAGGGACAAAGGAAGGTGCTGCTCTAAACAATGACTTTTTGGAAACTAAACCCAGACTCCAAAATGTGTTCTGAGTGAAGGGGCATAACTAACTTCTGCCCTGGGCAAAAACACCCTGTGCCCCAAGGGAGGGAAAGGGTGGTCAGTCTTACCTGCTCCAGGAGTCAAAAGACCCTGCTGCTGCTGCCTGTGTAGCTGTCTGCCTACCCACTGCTGCTGCTGCTATGGTGTCTGTGCACCTAGCTGCTACTGCCCCATGTAATGGGTGCATCTACATGTGTCATTAGCATGGAGTAATAAACTCCAGTGTATATAGTGCTGGAATTTATTGCTCCTGGGTACAGCATTTGGATGTGTTCCCAGGACTGCAGCATGTTGAGCTGGGTCAGAGCAGCCCACACTGGCAAGGGACCTGGGGTGTCAGTCTGCTAGCCTGGAGCTGCTCCAACCCAATGTGCTGCAGAAGGACTGGCAGGGGCATGAGGGTGCTTCTGTGTGGGGCTAGCTGTCAGGCAGCCCCCGCACTGAAGCACCCTCATACCCCTGCCAGCCCCATCAGCATCTACATGTGCGCTATGGTGGAGTAAATAACCCCACCGTAGGATAGTACTTGTGTTGGGCAGTACTATTATACAATGGAATTTAATTAGCTTCCTATCACCTAATAGAGGTGCACATGTATATGTTGAGACTTTACTGAAGAGCTAATTAGGCCACTGCAATAAATGTTCTGTATAAATGCAACCACTGGGTGCATCTACATGAGATGCTACATCACCATACTGATGAGCTACGGTGACATAGCATTGGTAGGCACAAATCATGACACCGATCCTACTGCTCATTGCTACTGGACATTTGGGTTGGAAACGACTTGTACACCACCGGGACTGCGCAGTACTGGCGGTTACTGCCCAGTCATTTAGTGCCAGCTGTTACTGCACGGACAAAGCAAGTATTAAATGACTGCACAGTAACTACTGAGCAGCTGGGAGCACATGTAGATGCACCCACTGTGAAGCTTCCTCAAGAACTGGAAAGTCTGGCTCCCTCTCTAAGTCAATGCCCAGGGCTGGTGCCATGCTTTCCTATCCTGAGTTATGCTATTATCTGGGTATGTATTTGTTTATCTATTTTAAGGAAGTGCATTGCACCTTTATGATATCAGGACTATCCATGTTATTGTTAATTCTGTGCCAATCCTATAAAGTAAAGCCCTGAAAGTGGCTGCTTCATTGAGATCAGAGCATCTTGGACTACCTTCTTTTTAGGTTAGTACATGCATGTGTTCCCTGGAGAACAAGGATCCTTCCCTTTGTTTTGTCTTTGGCCCCATTTTAGAATACCACGCTACCTGTGATATGGGTCAGAAGTAAAGGCAATAGTTCATCATACAGAGTAAAAGATTGGACCTTTTTACTTCCAGAGGGGTCTCTTTCAGAAGCTCTGTATTTTAAAAAATGCTTTCCATATTTTTCCATGGCAAGCCAGAGCCTCATCCTTCTTGTGAGATCATGGGACTCTCAATATAGGTCCTGTCCTGTGCTCCATCCAGTTGATTCATAGATTCATAGATTGTAAGGCCAGAAGGGACCTTGGAAGTTCATTGGGTCTAGCCCCCTGCACCAAGCAGGAAAGATAACTGGGGGTCAGGTGATCCCAGTAAGTATCCTGCCTCCAACAGTGGCTACCACCACATACTTTAGAGCAGGAGCATCAAATTTGTTGGACCCCACGAGCCAGATCCAGATCCTGGGGCTTCTATTTTGGATCTGGCCTCTGGAGGGCCTCTGGGCTGGGCTGGATGCCCACAAGTGATAACAGTGGTGTTCATCTGGCTACTATTCTGGATCCTCTGTTTTAGTGTGCTGAAGGAGTTAATACTGCTGCTGCTTGCCCCCCGCTTTTTCCTTGCTACCAATCTTAGTTGCCCAGGGCAACTAAACCCCCTGATTTTGGCAGTGAATAAGGGGGAGAGAAGGTGAGTGACACTAACTCTTTGGGTTCCACAGCCATAGTGAAATAGTAGGCATTAATGTCATAGGGAAATAGTATGGATTAATGTCATCACTGGCAGCTGTGGCATTGAGTCCCATGGGCCGAATCTGTTCTGCAGATCAGAAGGTCTTGCTTATGAGAAGCCCTGCAGGCAATATGTTCCACCTCTGTGAGACAGATCTAGCCCATTTGCCATGTGCCTCACACCCCTACTTCAGAGAAAAGTGCAAGACACTGTACAGTGATCAACTGGGGGATAAGATCTGCCACTGCATGAAGGTTGGTCACAGCCTAATTGGTCATAGTCAGTGATGGCTTCAGTATAGCCTTTCTGATTTTTTTGTTAGCCCTTACTTCCATAACTCTGGCTGTGTTTGGTCTCTCTATATAAAATGGATCTCTCTCTCACACACACACACACACGCCCCATGTCTTCATGAATTTTGCCAATCTTGCTTCCTGCTGCCTTTTGTCTGTCTGTTAGGTCTTACTCATATAGCAGTTTCCATGTTAGAAGACTGTTCTATATGGAGCCAAACTTTTGGGGGCTTTGTGTGGGCTCCACAGGAGCTGAAAGAGCCTTAGATTTTAAGCTCTTTTGGACAGCATGTTCCTAAATGTTTATACAGCAACTAGAACAACGGGTCATGACTAACACCGTTAGGTGCTAGAGAAGTAATGATGATGTGAATACTGAGAATTGACACCAGATAATCTTTTTTATTGTTATTTTATGCACTATTTCTTAATACAGCAAGTATGGTTTCAAATATTTTTAATGAGGACCTGACATTGCCTCAGTATCAGCTATGCAAAGAGAAATATCTGCTATAAAAAGACTTTATCTTTTATTTAAAAATGCAGTAAGTCATGGGAAAATATTTTAAATGAGAAATAATCTGATAAAAAGCGTTGGAAGCTTGGCTTCGGCTCATATGAGCTTTTCCTGAAGAGAAGGGAAGTGTTTGCATGTTCCTTATCAAACTGTCCCCAAATTTATGTACATCCATCATTCCTGTAGCAAGACATGTGGAATCAGTGCTACCATTTAATTTTATGTTATAAAGACAATCTGTATGCAGGGAAAGGAAAAGTATTTTTTAAAGTACCTAAATACGTTAGTTTAATAGGTTTGGTGCTTTTGAACACCCCTCCCATTTACTGTAAACAAATAAGATATCTAGGATCACAAATTGCACAGAAAGCGAAGACGACTTAAGTGCTCCTATGCCACTAAGGCATTTTTGAAAACCTGTCCTTGTGCTAGTGTGTGAAATGTTCTTGCTATGTGTTGGTAACATGCTGCAAAGTTTTTGTCATGAAGTAGTCCTTGCAAAGGTTTCTTTACTTTCTTGACCTCAGCTCAACTTTCTGTCTTAAACATACAGTAATGCTATTTCCAAAAAGTCTGAAGCACTGGGAATACTGCTGAAGTCATGTATTTGATGGGGTTTTTGAGAAGCCATTTAGCTACTTTGATTTATGGATCTGGTGAGTTAATTCATTACTTGCATATGATTACTTTTTGCTGCTGGGTGGTCATCATTTGCAGTTGTAAATCTAATTAATTTTTAGGCACCAACAGCTTTTGGCATAAGTATTTTTTTATTCTTTTCTAAATTCAAGTAAATATAAGCTGATAAAGCCAACTAAGAGCTAGATTCTGCTAACACTTAGATCCGTGCATACAATTAAACCCTAAATTAACTGTAACAGGCAACTGGTTCCATTGATTTTGCTTTGCCAGCCAAAGTCCAAATTCTGCTTTCTCAGGCTAGGTATAGACATTACCCATACTCTGGAGTAAATGAACAGAAATGGAACCAAACTCATAACTGTACTGAAGTTCAGGACACATAGTCTGGTGTAAAAATAGAGGAACCTGGTCTAAGATAGTCTTGAATCGATGTGCACTCAAACTTATTCAAATTAGCTTAGTCCAGAGCATCAAACTTCTGTATGAGATCCCTTATCAAATCAGGTTAGGTGGCTGTCCATTGAATGCCTTTGTGGTCCCCTGCTCCCCCACCTTGCAGGGAGGCATGCTAGTCTCAGCCCACGCTTGACTGCTATGGCCTAGTGCCCAGCCAGCCCTGCCTCCGGGCTATCACAGAGCAGAGTCATAAGTGCAGTTGGTGATGGGGAGGGAGAGGTGCTTTGCCATGCCCTGCAACTCGGTCAGGCTTCCTGGATCTGTGCCCACTTGCAGGGGGCATGGGAGTCCCCAGGTGGGGGTGCAGGAGCCCACCCAGGGACCCCATGACTCTGTGAGCAGGTGCCACTCCAGAGGGTATGCCTGCTGCAGTTGACAGACGCTGGCAGCAGGAGAAGGCATGCTCACCTGTGCCCAGAAGCTACTTAGGGTTGACCTGGATTCTGGGCTGTGCTCAGCACCCTCCAGCAGCCTGGGGAGCCCATGAGGCACACTGGGAGGTGTGCAGGAGCCCCCAGCCCCCTAGCCTTGGTCAGTGCAGTTCACCCCCCACCAAAGGGTGAACATGTGTTCTGTTCACTCCTGGACTAACCAACACTGCTTGCAGAAACCCTCATAAGTTTGATCGATTCTGCCTTGGGCTTCTTGAAAATCTGTACCTAGCCTCAATTATAACCATGCAACCTAAAGACTTCATTAGGACTATATGAGGATGACTGAGGATATAAAATGAGAGGAAAAGTAACGGGGACTTTTGAATTTATGCTAGAAGTGATACAAAATCAGATCTTGTATGTTATTCAATTTAAAATGAAGTCACAGCAAGTCATGTTTTGTGCAGCAGGAAATATCAAACTCTTTGGTGAAAACAAACATTTGTGTCTCCAGATGTTGCTCTCCTGTCCCACTGCTCCATGGAAAAAAGTCAGTTTTCCCCTAAAATTTTTATTGAAACAAAGCCGCCTTTTTGTAACCTTTCTTAGTATATGCTGCAACCGCCTGCCAGCAGATTGTCCAAAGTCACTGGCATGACAGTTACTAATGAACAAACACCAACAGGAAAGCCTTATTTAGACAGATTTCTTGCTTTGTGGCTTAATGGAAAGATTCTTGTATGCGGGCTATGACTGCTTCCCTTTCTGATTCAGTAAAATATCACTTGGCACATGTTTCCTTTAAATTTATGGAGAGGATTTTCTGATGACATGTTATGTAAAAGATGGTGTCTTTGTGCCTGGTTTTCTTTTTCCTTTTTCCTTCCCTCTCTGACTGCTGGATTACTTACTGTTGTCTACTGAACATACACAGCGTGTTCTACGTGAATTCTCACTTGCCTGGCAAAAGCACCTCATACTGAAAGCTCACTCCATAAATAACACAGGCTTTGCATTTATTCTGCTCTGAAATGCTGTAAAAAATAAAAGGCTACCTATCAAACTTGTTTGTCTAATAATGGGGGAAGGGGTAAGATATTGTAAACAGTGTCCAAATGAATTGTAGTAACCAGAATAAATGGTTGTTGCCATTACAGAACACTCGGACTGAATTGAGGCCACTCAAAATATATCACATGTGACTTTAATCCATTCCAGAGCCCAGTTTTCTTCCAGACTTGGAAATGTAATGCTCTGAGGTGCTGAGCCCTTTTACTGCCATTGAAATCAACAGGAAAGCAGGATCCTCCTTATCTTTGGAAGGTGATCAAATATTGCACAATAGAGACCTCATACTCTGATCGTGCACAATTTTTACAGGCAAGTTTAAGCATGTAAATAGACTGGTTGACTTCAGTAAGTCTACTCAATATGCTGACATTTAGGCATGTGTACAAGGGCATGCAGGATCAGGATCTATCTATCTATCTATCTATCTATCTATCTATCTATCTATCTATCTATCTATCTATCTATCTATCTATCTATTGTATAAAATTTAGTTTTCCTATCTCCCTCCATCATAGTTCCTAATCTGAGTAAGGCCACATTTTAATCAGTGGTTTACATCATGTGGATGGCAGAGATCCTTGGCTCTGAACACATAAATAACGTGCAGTGCTTAGGAATTTAAATGAATGTATTTACAATGTATAAAATAGGCTGTTTAGGATTCCATTAAATTATATATCCGGCAAAAAGCATTTTTTTATGGGAAAGATGAATCCAGCAGGTGCTGATATTCTTACAAATTCCCCCTTGAAGGAACAATAATAATTCCTGGGAGAAATGGTAGGGTAGGGTAGGAGGAAAAAGAAAAAAGGCAAATAAAAATGTTCTCAGCTATCAGTATTTGGTCCCTGGGAGGGTACAAATCCTGCTTCAAACAGCCCTTGAGACGCCACCACTTAAAGGTCAGAAAAGGAGTTCTTTTGAGGTGACATTCAAACCTTTAATAGCTGGCAGCCAGTTTTGACAATAATAATTTTCCCTCATTGCCAGCAGAAAGAGGTTTGCTGCTCAGTTACCTGTCCACAGCAGTCAGGATGGAGCAGTAACCTAATCTAGTTTATTTTAGGGGTGGGGGTAGATGCAGTGCCTGCAGGCCTCCCCAGCCCGTCTATAATTATACCAAAAGCAGAGGAACGCCTCAGGTTGCACATTAGGCCCTTGCTGAGATTAGTAATTATAATATCAGTTTTCTCCAAATAGGTCTGACAGAATAGCATTGGTAGCAGAGGTGACTCAAAGTTTAGTAAGTCTTAGGGAAAGTTTACTGTCTCCTGCTGCTTTCTGTCCCACAAATTTGGCCTCTCTAATAACCAGCATTGGCCACAAACAGTAGGAATCCTTTTCAATCACTATTAGCAACACTTCATTTCTGTCATATTTGACCCCTGGCAAGCTGCAGCCCAGCAAAGAGCATTCCTTCCAGAAAGTAACCAGACATCCAGCAAGAACAGATTTACTCTGTGACAAATGACATTTTTAGGGGCCTCTAAAAACACTGAAATGAACTGTCCATTTTCACAGCGGGTGTCTAGAAATCCTTTCCTAAAGTAGTGAGGATTTGGAGAGAAGAAAGCAGTGTCATTGCTCCTTCTCTTCTTCCTTGTTTGCCTGCCACAACTTATGTTAGCTAAGTACCGATAGAGAACTGTAGGCTTTATTGTTCTTTAGATGAACTGGCTCCACTAAATTTTAGGACCTCCCATCCAGAACTGTATTCCATTCTTGGATATGAACTGAACTTGGACCCTTTTTTAAAATTCAGAGTGTTTTATGACCTCCACAAAGTAGACAAGGGAGGTAACGCTATGACCCCCATGAAAGAACGCCACCTCCTCTTCCCACTCTTACATGTGGCATCATGTTTCCCTTCTCTCTCTGATCCCAGTAAATTGCTAATACCCCATCCCCCCATCTCTTTAAACGATGATGATTTGCTCAACTTTTTTGTTGTTTTTATTATAATGGAGGTAAGAAAATGCATTCACATAATATCTAGCAGTTTTCATTTGTAGTTCTCAAAGTGGCTCAGTATCATTATCCCAATTTTCCAGGTGGAGATACTGCAGTGCAGGGAGGCAGCATGACTTGCTCCAGGTCACCCATCACACCAGTGGCACATGCAGAGATCCTGACTCGCCAGAGTTCACATATATTGAGAAGCCTGAAGTGAGTGTGGACTGAATGTGAGAAAGGATGCCCAATCAGGCAAGGTAATATAAAACAGGATAAATCCAAAGGAGCTGTGGAAATTACAGATTCATGAGTGTGTTACATAGTCTAAGGCAATATACAGCTGTAGGACAGTACTCAATCTGCTCTTGAGGAAATCAGGGGGACTAGAATGTGATCCCATGAATGTAATAAAATGCTAAGGAGTCACAAAAAGGTGCAGATAAATAGAAAAAGAGGAGGAGTTAACTTTTACCTTCCTATATGCTCTTGTTATCTGCTTTTCCTTTGCTAATTTATTTAAGTCCTAATTTCCCTAAAACAGGTGCCATTTGATCCACGTGGTCACACCAGCATCCTTTGCTTCTGAATATGGCTTGGGGGCACTGCAACTCCTTGCCTACTGTAGAGCAGGGTTTTGTGACATTTGCAAACAGTCTGGGGAGACTTCGTGCTATATGGATCCATTTCCCTCAAGAAATGGCCTATGAACCAGTATCTTGGGCAGCTGTGCCTTGCTGCCAGGTTAAGGAAGCTCACATCTAAACCAGGCTGCATGTCATTTCCCTGTACACAGCCATTTTGACTTTGAGTCAGGCATAAGACTTTTACCTTAATTCATGTGGCTTTTTTCTTCTGTTCAGGTAGTATTTTTTTATACATAGGCAAAATGTTTTTTGCATATACAGGGAAAATGTGATTGCCAGCATTCCAGTCTCAGCATATACAGGACAGGCTGGAAGTGGTCAACATGTGCTGCACAACTACTGGATAGTATTTCAGCTGCTGGATTGGATTTGCTGAGGAATGGGATTAGGCAAAGGAGCATTTGCTACATTCAATCGTTGCCCTCTTGGGCTCTGAATTTGGTGATTACATATGAGTCAAGGAACAGGGCAAAATCATTACGACTTTATCTGTGTTCTCACTCTAATTGATACCTAGAAGGGATGGCAAAGCAAGTGAGGATTTCTGTACATCTGTGTGTATTTAGGCTGAAAAGTGGCTATTCTCCAGAGTCTTTGATCCACAACTTGGCATTTTACTGAAGAAGGCTGAGCTACACTGATCAGGCAAGAGCAATGTGAAGAGGGACCAATTAACACTCACGTAGCACCATGTGAGATTGCCGCTGAGACCTGGATATCCTCTTAATACACTGATAACAACCAGGGAATGGCTAACTTTGTTGATGGGACTGTATATATTAAATTTAAAAGATTTTGCTGCTATCAAAGACTTGCTTAAAAGTACATTTAAGATTTGGTTTATCTCCTTCATTATTCCCCCTGTGTGTCTGAAGGCATTTATGGTGAATAAAGGTAATACCAGAGAGCTAAATGGTAATGGAAATTGATGGATTTTATGATTCACTCTGGAGTAGATTGGGTAATTAGGCAACTAATTTTCCTCCTGTGCTTGAAGTTACGATTGCTCCTGAAGTTTTGCTCTTGTATAGTTATTCAGCTATAGCGGGAGATGTCATCACACAAAAATAGCAGCAACTAGAACTCTGCACTGGACTCTGTATGCTTATTTTACAATTGGGATGTTGTTAGGGTTCATAAAAATGTGCAGTATCTGGGAGAGGGAATTCCTGTATGGATGGTTAAAAATACTGGGCTGTTGCTAGAGGCGGAAGGCTGGTCTTAGTCAAAGACAGATCCAGAGGGGATACAATGGTATGGTCACGCCCCATTTTTGGACCATGACACACGAGCAGCAGCCAGTCCTCAAAGCAGGTAAGAATCCCACCCCCTTCCTTTGCTCAGTGGCATGTCTTCAGCATGCTCAGTGACACCCAAATTCCCATGGTTCTTCCCTTATCCTCTGATGCTGCTGTCTCTACCCCTGGCTGCCACCCAGCCCAGCTGGAGTGAAGCAGGAGTAGCTCTTGAGTTCCCCCTGCATCAGTGGTGGATGGGGGAGGAAGAGGGAAGGGAGGGCAGGGGACATGCCGCTGAGCGTGGAAGGGAAAGAAGGGGCTGGGAAGAATGGGATGGGAATGAAACTGTTACCTAATTAGTGGACTTTAGGCCAGCATGGTCTGCCCACTCTGGTGGGCTGGAAGGGAGGTTGCGTGCAGCTACTCCGGCAGTACCAGTTGCTGCTCCCACACCTTCACAAATTCCTGCATCCATCTATGGTCTTAATTAAGATAATAGCCCGGGACTCAGGACAGACATTCAATCCCTGGATTTTGCAGTGTAAGCTTGGGTCGTGTCATTTAATGCCTCTGTGGTCCAACTACCAGTTTTCTACTTGTATATTGTATTCCTTTCCCCCACCCTTTGTCTTGTCTGTTTGGATAGCAGGCTCTTCAGTGCAAGGATGCTCCCTTGCCTGCATGTAACAGAACAGGACCCTGCTGTTGGTGGCTGCCACTAATAAAAACAATAGAGCAGTCAAGGGTCTTTCTTGAATGAAGAGCTCTGCTTCCTAAGAAGATCCATAGCACAGATTTGCTGCCAGGTTAATAGTGATTATTGTGAAGTTGGTTTTGGTTTGTTGTTTTTGGTGTGTCTTTGCTTCATGTAAAAAAAATCTGTATCTGAAACCTTCCAATTATAGTCTAGTCCTGGCTGAGTTAATATAAACTGGGTGGAGAAATAATGGGACAGTATTAAAAGCTAAGGAAGAAGAGGTGACTCAAAGTTTAGCAAGACTTAGAAAAACTTTACGGTCCCCTGTTGTGCTCTGCTCCACAAAATTGGCCCATCTAAAACCAACACTGGCCAGCAGCAGTGGGAATCCTTTTCAATCACCATTAGCAACACTTTTATTTCCATCATAGTCGACCACAGCAGGCTGTAACTCAGTGAAGAGCATTCTTTTGAAAAAGCCAGCAGACTTTCAAGTGCAGCGGATTTACTGTGTGAAAAACCAGCATTTTCAGGGGCTTCTGAAAATGTTTTAAATGAATGCTCCTTCTTTGTTCTTTCTCACAGCTTGACTCTAAACTTAGAAAACCCTTCACTCTAAACAACCTGGGAGTGGCCTATAGAATTTAAATAATTAGGATAATATTCAGACTATAAGTAGTTTATTGTTATATTTTAAATCATGTTTTTTTGTCTCAGTATTAATGTGGATGAAGCTCATGTTTCTAGATATTTTGTTGTGGGTGAACAAATCTGGGTTTCCGATGCATATTTTGCAGCTGACTAAAGAATTCTGCACAGGGTTTGTGTTTTGTTTTGTTTTAAATCTTGCTGTCAGGTCTATAAATCCTTGCAGAAATATTTGCAAGGTTTTTTTCCATTGAGCTGATAAAGTAACCTTCCACAAAACAGCCCTATTAAAATGTGCGTCTTTGAAATTAATGAAAAAGCACAACTTAGCCAGTTTGGCCTTATTCCTAAATTGTTGCACACGTTCCCAATCAGAACAACTTTAAAGTCAACAAGAGAGAGCCAGTGACGGGGCTGTGGCAGAAGATGATTTGTTGAGGCAACCAAAAGAAAGTAAAATGCACTCTTCATTGCACATGTAAATGAGTCAGAGAGCCAGGCTAAAACACAGTTACAGGCTTTGTGGCGTGACTGAGACCTACTAACAGCCTGTGACAGAAATAAAAGGGAATCTTTCCATTTACTTGAATTGTGGCTGGATCAGGCCCAGTGTTTGGTATGCAGGGCCATGTGAGGTAGGCAAGTTTGTGACTAAGCAGAAATCTGTAAAAGAGTGACTCTTTTTTTTTTTTTTTTTTGTCAAATGGCCCCTGTTTGGGCTAATGGACTTACGCCATGATTCCAATTTCATCCCTGAGGAAAGTGGGAAATCTCCAAAGATAAATGAGCTAAATAGCAAAACATCAATTTTTCAAGGGCAACCTACAAATGTCATGACTGGGTTTTTAAAATTGTCAGTTTGGGGCATATAAAAAGCCCAAACCACAGTCGTGTCTAGGGACTGCATTTCCATGCACTGTTTGAGAACACGGTTGCTCATATGGATGTGAGACAGAGAATGCAGGGGCAAATTCTTCCTCAAAATGATGTGTCCAAAGTATTTGTATAAAATTGTGGGTGCAGATTTAAAGGTTTGGTTTGGCCCAAGTAAATCATATGCAATGACCATTTTTTTCTGACCTGTTTCAGTTGTAATATGACAATATACAGGATGTTTGTAACATGCCATGGAAAGCTGACCTAATCATTTCAATATTGGGCATTTGGATTGATCTATTGTTCCTAGCTCCTAACAAAATAGACCTGGCATTACACGTAATATGATTTCCAGTAACACAGCAGTGGTCGTTAGATATAGAGATTGAGCATTGTGTTAATAAAAGGCCTAATGAAAATCAAAGATAAATAGTTGCCCCAGGAAATTAAAATTCTACACTGGAGCCTACGTGATCTATCCCTATCTATACCAAGAAGAAAGTTATACGAAATGGCTAATAAATAGATCTTAAGTGAATCTACCATATTATCCACCAGCTATGTGTTGTCTCCATTAAGCTTAACACTACTGTTTTTGAAGAGGGAAGAAAATTGTCAGTCATATTTTGATTTTTCTGACACTAGCCAGGAACTTGCATTTCCAGGTTCCTGTCGTAAATTGTGCTTGTTCAGTCTTGAAGAGTACAAAATGAAGGCATGTGTGTCAAGAGTGGCTACAAAGAAGATTGTAGTTCAGGTTCTGATGGTTTCTTCTAAAGGAAGTGAAAATTTACCCTAATGTTTTCTTCCCCTAAAATGCTTTCTTTCCTTGCACAGCTCTTAATTATGCGGATATCCTGCAAAATGAGTCTTTTGGAGCTTGATAGTTCATCAGTATTAATGCATTATTCAAGTGTTCTGCAGATGGCAAAGCAGTACCTCTTTTGTAGGGACCAGCACTCCAGCCAGAGGTGAGATACAGCCAATTTTGTTTCTGCCAGCTAAAATTGTTCTTGTGTTGATGATGCTTTCCAGTGTATGTCTCCTTATTGGACTGCGTGTGTAAGAACCAGATGTTCAGAAGAGCTTGGCTCTGATTTAGGTACCAAAATCAGTGGCAATTGGGTGCTGAGGTAAATTGGAAATTGACCAGTGCTGGTTGTGGTTTGTCTGTGCCGGGCCTTTTAAGGGTGTCCAAATATACAGCTGGGAGCTATACTCCGAGAGAGTGAGGAAAATTGAAACCTCTATTTTATATCGTAAAAAGGGAATGGTGAAAAGGTCCTTACCATCATTGTCCCTGAGTCCCTCAATTTCTGTGTATGTCTCCCTTACATTTCTATGTGAAATATTAAACCCAAGGATTTTTCTTTTTAAAACAGGTTGTAGATTTACTTCAGAAGTAAAGGCAGCCAAAGTTGCAATCTTCCCATTTTATTTAAATAATCACCTTCTTTAATGCCTTGTAGTCCACCTTGTTTTATTTTAACCCATTAAAACATCACGCAGAATTCCATTGCCAGTAAGAAGACAATATCTCTGAGCAATAAATGCAGCATCTCCTTTCATTATTTTCAACAAATAGCATATTTAGAAGATACACTCTTACTTTAATAGAGACTAAACACACAAGCTACACCACTTACATGTCCTTTCCATTCTGTTTTTTTGCTTCCTGTATTACTCCAAAATATATGCTTCATTCTGTCTTCCCATGTACTCCAAAATCCTAGCTTTTACTTTTCTTCATTCTGCCTTTACCCAACTTGTCTCTCTCAGCCCAGTCTTGTGTAAGTGAAGTTGATGAAAGTTTTTGCCATTTTGTCCATCCATAGCAAACTTAAGAACAACCTGGCTGGCCCCCCCAGTGCAGCTGCATGTTACTCCTGGGCTAATAGCGGGTATGTCTGTTCCCTTTGAAACTCCACTACTGTGGTGCCATACAGAGAATTCACAATGTACGTAAAATCAAAGTTTATTGCATGATTCAAAGATGAACTGGAAATTGGCTTTGGGCTCCTTAAGCTGAAATCTTTAGCAGCTAGAGTACTAAGGGATATGGGGAAGGGAGACTGGAGAGGGGTTATGGAAAAATCAGATATTCTGAGTTAAAAGTCTAATCTGCTTCTTAAGAACAATGTCTTGCCTTCCAATCACTTTTCCCTTGCATTCTGTTCATTCATTCATTCATTCATTCCATTTATATGCCACCCTTCTCAACAAGGCTCAGGGAGACTGAGAGTAAGAGAAATAGAATATTTATAAAACATAATGACAAAACAATGTAAATGGGAACCAGAATATCAACATAAGACAGATCCCCTAAACAATATCAGAGCCTACCTGCTAAACATCTACCTAAACAGGAAGCTTTTACAGCTCCTCCGACAGGTGTCCATGTTCAGGATCCAGTGGACCTCAAAGGGGAGGGAGTTCCAGAGCTGAGGAGTAACTGCTAAGAATGACATCCTGCACATATTCAACAAGCGGACTTGGCACATTGACGGTAAGTGTAGGGAGTTGCTCTGAGCTGACTGTAAGAAGTGTGATAGGGCGTAATAGAGAAAGCGGTCCCTTAGGTGTGTAGAGCCAAACCTGTTAGAGCAGGGGTGGCCAAACTGCGGCTCCAGAGCCACATGCGGCTCTTCAGAAGTTCATATAGAAGCTGGTCACCATGTGCTTGTACAAAGATTCAAGGAGATACATATTAACTAGTGAGGAGCTACATGTAGCTCCAGGGCCGCAGGTTGGCCATCCTTGTATTAGAGTCTTCTAAGTCAAAACCAGCGCCTTAAATTGCACCCAGAAAGCTGTTGGGAGCCAGTGCTGACTCTGGAGCACTGGAGTTGTATGTTTCTGGTGACCTACCACCATTAGAAGGTGAGCCACCATGTTCTGCACCAGCTGCAGCATCCAGACAAGCTGCACTGTTCAGTATTCCCAAGGGGTTTTTTTCTTCTCTTAATAGAAAATAAGATTTAAAAGATACCAATGTTTTATGAGCTGCTACTAACAAATAATTGTGGCTTCTGGGATAATCATGGGAAGAAACCAAACAAAAAATGTGGAGGGAGGTTTCTGAAAAATAACAAACACCTTTTGAATATGATAGGTTCCCAGTATTACTATGGAAATTTTTTTGGACTGTTTCACCTGTCTTGTCCTGTGAACTGTTCTTCTTAATGGAAAGTCATATTGCATAATCTCATTTTAGACTGTTGTTTAGATTTTTTTTATATTAAATTGGAGAGTCAACACTAATAATAGCTAGCCATGTCAGGTCATGGGTGACTGGTGCCTCCTGAGTCTGGGAGAAATTATGAGGGTGGCGGCCCACAGCGGCCAGCCAGTGACTGGCAGGGGGCAACCAGAGGCACAGCACTGGCAGAAGTGCCAGCACTTCCGCACGTGGCATGGTGGCAGCAGAGGTGCCGGCACTTCCACCGCCAGGGCACTTCCGCTGCTGATGTGCCACCGGTGAAGTCAAATTCAGGGGGGTCACGAGTGCTCTCTATGCCCCCTTAACAGCCAGAGTGCTTGTTGTTCAGGGAGGGAGCACCAGCACTCTCAGGGTGGGCATGTGCCCCCCGTGTTCCCCCTACACATTGCCTATGTGTCAGGTCCTGTATTGTCAGGCAGTTGGTGCACTTGTTGAGTGTTTAAACACCTAAGAAATGTGCAACAACAGTGCGTGTTGTTATTGGTGCTGACTGCTATGTGATGAGTGCTATTCAAGTACTCAAGAAGAACTGCCCCTGCTCAGTCAAAAGACTGAGGAACAAATAGATATTTAGAAACCAAGTAGCAACAAGCAAGTCAACTAGATTCACTCTTTAGCATGTCCTTCTAAGGAATATGATGTAGGAAAAGTAGATTGCAGATACTGAATGTGACACAATGCTTCATGTCAGATTGGATAAAAGGATTTTTTTTTTTTTGTAAGACGTTCACAAATAGGTGTAGATGGGTGAAAGGACTGGCTAGGCAGTGAGAACTAAAGAGGATAAGACAGCAGAAGTAGGGAAGAGCCAAGCTACAGGAAGTTTTGAAAAACACAGAATTGGCTTACTTATGCACTAATAGAATGGAAGGAGCCCAGGAAGAACACTGATGAGGAAAATCACATGATCAAATAAATGATCAAAGCAAATGGATATTCTGGCTACATTTTGTGTGTGCATAGGGGAAGCAACTTGTGGGAGAGTAAGGGAATTTAGAGTTGATGACAAGGAAACAGAGGCAGACAGCTTGCATATATAGAAATATGGAAGAGTCCAAACTAGCCTTGCATTGTAACACTGAGTAATGGGGAGGCCAGTGGAATTATTGACCATGATACAGAAGAGGGAACTAAGACAGGGAAGACAAAGAACATGGTTTTTGGCCAAGTTCGGTTGATTGTAACAGAAAACATTAACGATACCATATTTTATTGCATATACATGAACCTTTTTCCCAAAATTCAGTTGCTGGAAATTGGGATGTTCGTTATACGCAAGAAAATATCTTAATATTAGTTTCTGTCTCTGACAATAGGAAGCAAAAGTACGCTGTAGTACTGCTCTCTAGCTGCTTGCTTTGGATGCTTTATCTTTCCCCTTTGCAGAGGCTCCTGGTACAAAAGCTGCTACTCAGTTACTTACTGCTACTTACCAGAGTTTTCAAGGGAAGAACTTTTTTCTTTATTCTGCTTTAAAAAACTGAAGTGTGGTTTGGGGACATGTGTTATGCCAGAAAATGTCTTATATTGAAGGCTTTAGCTGAGATATGGAACTGAATTAAAAGACATAGGACATGCAGGGTTAAGTAAATACCCTCTCCTCTTTCTAAGTCCTGATATCCTACCACTTCTGGTGAAACTGCTCCACTTTCTGAAGGTCCTCTTTGCTTTCAAAGAAGGGGGAAGATTAGCTTTATGTTGAACAGGAGATACCAGAGCTGCAGTATATCTGTAATTTCCAAATGTTTCTCAATTGAGTTGTGTACAAATGATTACCAGTTTCTTCCTCCATAACCTATAAATTACATTTTATGGTATTAACTCATGGAAAGTGATTAAAGCATCCTAAATATAAGTATTTACAAGTTAATATTAGCTGCTTGACTGGCATGTCCCCTGGATGTTGTAGTGGTAGCAGACTGATAGGAACAAGTTAATTTTTATAGCATAGTTCTTCATTAATAACATATTTCTGAGCCCATCAAATTATAGCAAGGGAAAAGAAGCATGCTTTTCGGTTTAAGTGTGAGGAATCATGGTTTAAATGTTTTTTTATTCTTTCAGATAAGGTACAATACTGTGTTCTGTACTTTAAACAGGAACTTTTCTGTTTCTACAAGGACTGTAAAACAAGGAAATAGGGTTTTTTACACTGTTTTGGATTGATTATGGTCTTAACATTTGTTTGTTTGCTTGTTTGTTTTTTATTTTCTTATAAATGCCAGGAAGCCACTTTGCTAAAAGCATTACTTTTTTCTGTATGTTTTTAATTTGACATTTTATGAGTTTCCCACACAAATAAAATGCACAAGCATAGCATGATGTAGGCAGTCTGGCATTACATAGGAATTGCAGTACATATTTCATAGATTTCATAGACATTAGGGCTGGAAGGGACCTTGGAAGATCATCGAGTCCAGCCCCCTGCCCAAGGGGCAGGAAGTCAGCTAGGGTCAAAGGATCCCAGCAAGATAAACATCCAAATGTTTCTTAAAAGTATCCAGAGTAGGTGCTTGCACCACCTCTCGGGGGAAGGGGGGGAGTCTGTTCCAGGCCTTGGGAGCTTGTACAGTAAAGAAAAATTTCCTTATGACTAGCCTAAAACGGTCTTACAGGAGTTTGTGACCATTGGACCTTGTCATCCCTTGAGGTGCTCTGGTGAACAGGCATTTCCCCAGATCCTGATGCACACCCATTACGTATTTATAGGCTGCCACCAAGTCACTCCTGAGCCTGTGCTTCTCCAGGCTGAAGAGTCCCATAGCTCGCAGCCTCTCTTCATAAGGCCTGTTCTCTTGCTCTCTGATCATTCACATGGCTCTCCTCTGGAGGCTTGCAAGCTTTTCCATGTTCTTCCTTAAATTGTGGAGCCCAGAATTGGATGCAGTACTCCAGCTGTGGCTTCTCTAAGGCTGAGCATAGCGGGAGGATGACATCCTGGATCTTGCTTGAGATGCATTGGTAGATGCAAGCCAGAGTTTTGTTCACTTTGCCAGCTGCAGTATTGCATTGGTGGCTCATGCTCATCTTGTGGTCAATCATGACTCCCAAGTCTCTTTCGGTCATGGCGCTATAGAGAGTGTAGCACTGCCGAATCTATAAAGTGTGATGCGGGTTTTTTCCTCAAGGTGGAGCACCTTGCATTTCTCCATATTGAATGCCATCAGGTTTTCATCAGCCCACCTATTGAGGTTGGCCTGGATCCGCAAAACCTGTTGAGGTTGGCCTGGATAACCAGCCTATCCTCAAGAATGGACACTGTTCTCCAAAGTTTGGTGTCATCAGCAAACTTAGCCAGTCCACTTCTGACCCCAGTGTCCAGATTGTTTATGAAGACATTAAAGAGTACAGGTCTGAGAACGGAGCCTTGGGGGACACCACTAGTCACTGAGTGCCATGTTGAATCAGTTCTGTCAGCTACCACCCTCTGGGTCCGACCTCAGAGCCAATTCGTCAGCCATCGGACTGTGGAGTAGTCGAGGCTGCAGTTGCCCAATTTTTCCATGAGGACATCGTGGGATACCAGGTCAAAGGCTTTTTTAAAGTCCAAATATATGATATCAGCCTCTTCCCTTTTGTCCAGGTGATATGTCACCTGGTCATAGAAAGAAATGAGATTGGTGGGCAAGACCTACCCACAACAAACCCATGCTGGTTATCCCTCAGGATGTTGCCTTCTGTTAGCCTGTCAAGAATTTTTTTTGATAATTTTTTCCAAAATCTTCCCAGGGACTGAGGTCAAACTGATTGGCCTGTAGTTTCCCGGGTTTTCTTTCCTCTCTTCCTTGAAGATGGGCACCACATTGGCCCTCTTCCAGTCTTCAGGTACTTCGCCTGAGTGCCACAAGTTCTTGAATATCCTTGCCAGTGGCCACACTATGATGTCTGCCAGTTCCTTTAGCACTCTTGGGTGCAATCTATCTGGACCAGCTGATTTGTGGGGGTGCAGCCTCTCAACATGCTCCCTCACAAGATCCATGCCAATAGTAGGCATATATTCTTCCTCACCCTGGTCATCCCGCATCATGTTAGGCAGGGTGGTCCTTTTGGGCTGGTGAAAAACTGAAGCAAAGTAATCATTAAGCAGATTGGCTTTTTCCTGGGTGTTGATAGTCAGCTGCCCCAGCTGGTTTAGCAGGGGTCCAATGTTGCCCTTGTTTCTCTTTTGAGTCCCCACATACCTGAAGGACTTTTCATTGCCCTTGATTCAAGTAGCCAGTTGGAGTTCAGTTGCAGCCTTGGCTTTCCTAGTTTGCTACCTGCAGGTGTGGACCAGTGCAGAATACTCCTCCTTAGTGGTGTTTCCTGTATTCCATTCTTCATAAGCCTCTCTTTTAAATATCTTTATTATCCTATTTGCTTTTTGTAGAACTTGACACAATTCAAGTAGAAAACAGCTTTTCAACTTAAAGATCTTTTTGTTAACAGACCAGCAAACAAATTTTATCTTGGTTTTAAAGATTTTAATTTCATTTTTGAAATTCTTAACAAAACCCCAAAACAATATTAACAATTTTGGTTTTGGTGAATATCCTCCCCCTCCCCCTGCCCTTCCCAGGAAATGTCACTACCTAACCATCTCTAGCTGTTTGTAAGACTAGGACCTCAACAAAGGTCAGAGGCATGTTATGTTAGATGTTACAAAAATACAAAGGAAATCATAGTCCATACCCCAAGTTTCTTAAGAGATTGAGAGATATATTGGGAGTTAAGTGGCCATCAGCAATAACTGTCAACCTCTGCTTTCTTAAAGAAGTCACAAGAAGCAGGCTTACAGGAGAGGGTTGAAGGACAAGAGGGTAGTGATGCTCTAGATCAGTGGTGCTAATCATTTTTCGCTTTCCGGGTCAGATGAATGGCACAGGGCTAGTCCATGACCAGGATTTGGCCTTGTGCCACCTCCACATGGATGGAATTGGGCCCTGGGACTCCACACCACCTCTATCTGCTGGCTTTGGGCCCTCAGGCCCCACACTGTCCCTGTCCTGCCTCTGCTTACTACAATAGGACCCTGCACCTCCCTGTGCACCTAATCTAGCACACAGAGCCACAGGGCTTCCCACAGATCCTCGGGGAGCCCCATGGGGCAGCTAACATGGCACTAGAGGACAAATCTGGCCCATGGGCTAGGGGTTCAGCACCCCTGCTCTAGATCAGTGCAGAAAGTGTGCCCATGTCTTGGGAACTGTGTAGAAGAAAACAAGATGCTTGTGGGAGAAGCATTCAAGTTGTCAAGGTGTGATGGAGAGGTCAGCGTGCAATGCAGGAAGAAACAAGAAGGGGTAAGCATAGTAGGGCAGAGCTGGGAAGCTGAACTGAAAAAGGTTGAATTTTATGCTGGAACTCAATGGAAAGATTCTGTGAGTCATAATCAGAGGCTTATGCATACGCTTCTGATTCTCTCCTGACAGCAAAAACTGTCAAACATATTCTGACAGCAAATGAGGCTTTGCTAGCATTTCAGCTTTGCTTCCAGTTAAGAAGAAACATAATTTTAATGCAATTATGTCTCAGTGTTTATTCAGACATTACATTGCAACAACAACCAGTTATACAAGGGGCCTTTCTGTTAATTTGGTATGACCAGTTTTTTCCCCCCTAAAAGAAACCACATTATTTGGCCACGTAACAAAGAAATACCTTCCAAATGTCATCCAAATAATGTGCACTACATTGTTATTCATTAAACTAGCAAGCCATGATGTTAGCCATGTATAGCAATGCCTCAAATTCTTCATGATGTCACTTGCGGATGATGTAGGAATCAAATAGTCCATGCCTTGATGGAGGATAGGTCAGGGCTGGATTAACCCTTTAGTGGCCCCTACTTAATACTGTATGTTTATATTACTTTTTTCACTCAATAGTTATAACATGTAAAATAAGCACGACTGGTCCCCTTCTTCACTTAAGGCCCTGGCATGTGCCTAGTTTGCCTATGTGTTAATCTGGTCCTGGAATAGGTAACTAGTGTTGCCAAAATTGTGATCCATGAACTGTTGGTGGGCTGTAGAGACCTGGCTGGTCACGTGGTTTCAATTTTCCTGTTTTCCAGCTGCTAAATTATATGAAACAAACTAGGCTGTCAGATCATCAGTTGATGTGAAGTGGTTTCGCTTCACTGAAGTTAATGCATCTCTGTTGATTCACACCAGCACAGAATCTGGTCTGCACACCACGCATTATCAATAGCACCTTCCCATGTAAATACTTAAGTGCTGTGGTTGCCACTGGGATGCTAAGAGATGACAAATGGAAAGCCCAGTCCCTGTTAACATGTAGTACTGCACATTATGAAGAAACATGGGCTACCCTTTTCAAATGGTTATTTATCATAAGGAAAGTGTACTGTGGAAATGGAAGATGGAAAAGAAAAGTGTTTTTTGAGAGTTTAAGTGTTTAGAGGTGATTCTTTCCCATTGCCTATAACATATTGGTAAGGTAGAGGAAAAGCCATGACAGAAAGGAAATTCAAAAGATGTAAATATAAAGTAGAGAACTTCAGGACCTGACTCTATTTCTGGAAAACAAACCAGCCCGAACATATTAGGATTGTTGTTTAAAAGAATTTATCATGTTCCTCTTAGAGTAGTAGCTTGAGGAATGCTTTAATGTTATTTCTCTTATTTTCAAATTTCATGCTCCAGGAATACTCGTGATTCTTACTAATGATCTTAAATTTCATCAGGCTCTCCTTTCCCACATTTAATTAAAGCCAGCATCTCAGGAACACTGTAGAGAAGCTTTATTTACACAGCACAAAGGAAAACAATTTTTAACAAGAACAACATTAATCATGGACATTATAGTGAATCACAGTAAATGTTGTTATTCTAGCCAAGGTACAGACTCCTTAGTCTGAGAATAATATTGCACTCCATGACAGAAATACTGAATGCTTACTCCATAAGTATGCCATTAGGCCTCCTTTTTGGTATATGGATGGAGGTCAATTCTGTCACTGGACAAAGCTGCCTTTGATTTATACATCTCTAGGACCTTATCCAAAACACACTGAAGACAATGGAAGTTTTTTCACGATTCTGTTCACTTCTGTAAAGTCTGTTGCTAGATACTATGGAGAAAGGTTTTGTTCCTGACTTTATTTGGTAATCCTATGTATGAGAGAATCACTATAGCTGAGCATCTAATTACGTTTCTAGCTGAAGATTATGCCATTGTCCTATTATCTTGAATTATAGTGAAATGTATTCCACTACTAACTCCGGTGGCAGAGAGTTCCACCAATTCTCCCTTTGGTGGGAATATTGTCCCATGATTTAATTAACTTAAACTTCGGGGCAGGAGGAGTGGGGGAAGTTGCATCACTGAATTTTCTTTGTTCATGAGTGTGAAATCCACATAATCCCTTTTGGGACCAGTTCAGTCACTGTTGAATTCAGGAGAAAGATTCCTATTGCCTTTAATAAACTATGGATTAGGCTATCGCTTCTTGACTCATGCAGGTATTTATAATAATGAAAACTTCTTATAGCTGTTTTTTCTGAAAACTCTATTGGCTGAGATTGAAGATCCTGCACTATGGCTAAAAAACCCCACACTATGTTGTTACTTGTCACACTTCTCCAGACTTGCTTCTAAATTTCCACAACCTTATAGAAACAGGGTGCCACAAAATGAGTACAGTTATGAGTGGGGATTACTCCTGTAGGCAGGGCACAAAGGCCAATGAAGACATTGGGAATACTCAGTTTTGCATCAAGCCCTGTGCAGTGCACCATGGTAATATTCCTTTGCCTTGTATACAGGTCCTTTGATGGAGCACAATTTCTAGTTTGCAATTTTTGTTTAATCTGAAAAAGTACATTTCTGTTTGGTGCTCAAATAAAATTGTTAAGGGTCAGGCCCACAAAGGTATTTAAGCAACTCTCTTCTGCTGAGCTGCCAAACTGCTATGGTTTCCACTGGATACATAAACAGGCGAGTATTTGGGGGGGGGGGGGTATATCTCAAAGCACTTTTCATTGGTGGTTCTTCACAGTGTTTAATTCATCAAGGTGTACAATATCAAAATTCAAACCTCTGTTTTTTACATGAATTAAACTCCAGCTGTCTTTTCCCAGACCACTGCTCTCCTTGAAAAGAGGACACTCAAGTATTTATAATTCTCTTGTTTTGGTGTTTCACTCATAAGTTGTTAGCAAAAATACATATATAAATGCAACAATCCCAGCACCAGTTCCTGAGATATCTTGCTAGCGACTGCCTTCCATTCTTGGTGCTTTCAACAAGAACTATGTCTTCTTTAAACTGAAAGGCTGGTTTTCTGTAACTCTCCCATCTGCCTTTCTCCTTCCTGACCTGTTATTCCACATTCCCAGGCAAATTCCATTCAGCTCAGCAATGAGCTCTCAATGTTGCCCTTTAATAGCTGTCAGCCATCCAATCAAATGCTGTCATGTTGCAGTGCTTCCTTGTTTTTTTCCTAAGAGAATGTATGTCCCTTTGCCTTTTGTTTCCTATAGTTTTCTCTATATATCTGTGGCTCTGTGTTTAGAGGTTCTCCACATATTCATTCTCTTGTAATTAATGGCACTTTTCAACAGCTTTATGCCACTAGTGTGACATCAGTAATCACCAGCTTTACACTGTGTTGGGGCCCCTACCCCATTACTAAGGAGGGGAGGGCCAAGGAGCAACAGGCTGGGCCCAGGACTCTGTAAGAACTGCTAGTTGTTAGGAGGCTCTGAGAAAAACAGCCGCCTGCCCCAGGTATGGAAAGTTCAATCAGAGCCTGAAACAGAGGTTGCAAGATCTCAGACCATGGTTGACAGGTCTGATGAGGAAGTGACTGGTCCGGTGACCCAGGAGGGGTGGAGCTAGGGGCTCTATAAGGCCAGGACCCTTGCTGAGGTCTCAGTCTGGCTCTGCCCTGCCATGGGGAAGGAGCTCCAGACAGCAGGGGCTAGAGGCAATATCCTGCACTGAAATGAAGTAATTTGTTACATGTTTATTCTTTATTACTGTGTAAGACTGGAGGACCATGAGGGAAAGTCTGGAGGTCATGGGGAGTGCTTGGGGAGAAGCTGCTACTGCATGGGGAGTGGAGACAGGTACAGGAGTCCAAACAGGAGCAGAGCCTGCAGCCCAAAGGATATGGAGAAAGGGCCTAAAGCTCAAAAAGACTGTGTAAGACTGTATAAGAGGACCCAGAGACCAGGAAGATGAAGAGTGAGGGAGGGCCTAAAGCCCAAAGGACCATGTGGGTGGGCGCAGGAGGGCAAAGAGTGAGAGCCTGAAGCCCCAAAGAACTGGGTGAGAGGGCCTGCTGCCCAAGAGGGCCCTTGGGGACATAGAAAAAAGGCTTGAAGCCTGGAGGGCTGAACAAGAGGACCTGAACCCCACTCGGGCAAGGGCAAAAGGTCAAGGAAGACTGGCAACCTAGTGATGATATGCATGGAGCAGTCATCGAATGCCTAATTCTGGTTTCTGAAAACATCCTCCTGAGATGCCAAGAAATTAGAATACCAAAGACGCAGCAGGTGAGGAACTAAGGCTAGTTTTAATAAACTGGAGTGGGGGTACTGACCTAGTATGCACACTGGAGGGTACCATGGGCATGCCTGGCAAGTGCTAGGTGGTTACTTACCCTCATTTGCAGTCATTCTTATGGTGGCAAAACGATCCCCAACGTGATAATGCCCCTTTGCAGATTTTGATCTCACTCTTGTAATGCAAACATTTGCAGAGAATGGACCCAATATACCAGTTAAAACATATTTTGATTTTGCTTATCAGCAGCCAAAGTTCTTGGCCCCTAGTACACAACTGAACCATGTGTAAAAAGATATTCAGCTCAGAATGAGATCACTAACATCTGTTGCGGCACATAATATTTTATCTTTTAGCATTGAGAACAACGCAAAAATCAGTCCATGTTTAGTATGTAGAAACTAAGAAATATGGGTGCAGGGAGAAAAGTTTTTACTCTTGCTAAACACTTTAATGCTTTGTGGATATGGCAACATTCTCCTCTGAAGTTATGCTAGTGCATACCTAATGATTTCAAGGGGATTGCTACACTGAAGTGGAGAAAGAAATTTGGCTTACCCAATAATTTATTAGAAGAGCTACAGCATGGGTGACCAGATTCCTATGTATGTAGACTAAACATTCCATTGAAATTGCATCCTCTGAGCACTTCAGCTTTGTGCACTTATCTCCAAACTGCTGTTGTAACCTTATTCAAATCAAGTATCAAATTTTGATAAGCCAGAAAGATCCTGAATTGGTCTCAACTATTTGTCAATATTCTGGCCACTACCGTAACAACTCTTGCCTACACAAGGCCAGACATAAGCTATGGCATATAGGTGAAACAGTCATTCATGTGTCTGCCTAAATTAAATGCTGCCCAAATCTGATAAGTCCCTGCTGTCATATGTCATTCTATATTTTGGATGCATTCATGACCCAATGACTTCTGATCCCAAGAGAGAATACCTTGAAAAACTTGTTTAAGGACTTCTCACTGTTTATTCTAGAACAGAAAATCTCTCTTCAGCTACTGTGGTTGCACAGAAGATTGGGGAGAATATTTAAAGAGCTTTATGTCTGACAGCAATGTTGGCTATAGGGTTATAAATGCTACCATCACAATTTTTGGTCCCAACAGGGTACCTCCCCTCTTCTGAACCAAGATCACAACTCCAATACCTCTTCAGTATGTCTATCATGCAGAAAAGTCTTTGTACAAACCAGAATGATTATTCTGCTGTAAATATGCTGATAATTGCATGTTGATACATTTCAAAAAGAAAAATCAATTTTATCATTAAAAAAGCATTTTAAAATTAAAAATGTAAAAAATGTCAAAGATTTTTAATGAAAAATAGGATTTGCGTGGTTATCCTTTAATCAGAAGTGGTAGAATTTAAAAATTCCATCCCTGACACTTAAACTTTCACTAAAAATTGTATCTTTCTCATTCCAAAATTTAACAGAGGAGCATATTTAGCAAGAGCTAAGTTGTAAACCCGCATTGCATAGTATTTTGTGAACACTCTATAGTTATTTCCATACTTTACTGGTTGATTTCAATTCCCCTCAGCATATATGGATTAATATATGATAAATGATTTAGCTAGTGATGTAGTAATACATATATTTTATTAGAAGGGAAGGATAAGAATCAGCAAGTGGACAAATTTCTTATTCTAAGGGTGCATCTACATGTGCCTGTACAGAGACTTTGCTACTGCCACATGCTTTACTACTTCACAGATTCATAGATTCATAGATGCTAGGGTCGGAAGGGACCTCAATAGATCATCAAGTCCGACCCCCTGCATAAGCAGGAAAGAGTGCTGGGTCTAGATGACCCCAGCTAGATGCATATCTAACCTCCTCTTGAAGACCCCCAGGGTAGGGGAGAGCACCACCTCCCTTGGGAGCCCGTTCCAGACCTTGGCCACTGTAACTGTGAAGAAGTTCTTCCTAATGTCTAATCTAAACCTGCTCTCTGCTAATTTGTGGCCATTGTTTCTTGTAACCCCTGGGGGTGCCTTGGTGAATAAAACCTCACCAATTCCCTTCTGTGCCCCTGTGATGAACTTATAGGCAGCCACAAGGTCGCCTCTCAACCTTCTCTTGTGGAGGCTGAAGAGGTCCAGGTGCCCTAGTCTCTCCTCATAGGGCTTGGCCTGCAAGCCCTTGACCAGATGAGAGGCCCTTCTCTGGACCCTCTCCAGGTTATCCACATCCCTCTTGAAGTGCAGCGCCCAAAATTGCATGCAGTATTCCAACTGCGGTCTGACCAGCGCCCGATAGAGGGGAAGTATCACCTCCTTGGTTCTGTTCGTCATGCATCTGCTGATGCACGATAAAGTACCATTAGCTTTTCTGATGGCTTCATCACACTGCCGACTCATGTTCATCTTGGAGTCCACTAGGACTCCAAGATCCCTTTCCGATTCCATTCCACCAAGCAGGTCATTTCCTAGGCAGTAGGTGTGCTGGACATTTTTCCTCCCTAGGTGCAGCACTTTGCATTTCTCCTTGTTGAATTGCATTCTGTTGTTTTCTGCCCATTTGTCCAACCTGTCCAGGTCTGCTTGTAGTTATTCCCTGCCCTCCGGCGTGTCCACTTCTCCCCATAGCTTTGTGTCATCTGCAAACTTGGACAGAGTACATTTCACTCCCTCGTCCAAGTCGCTGATGAAGACATTGAAGAGTATCGGTCCAAAGACCGAGCCCTGCGGGACCCCACTGCCCACACCCTTCCAGGTCGATACCAACCCATCCACCACGACTCTCTGGGTGTGACCCTCTAGCCAATTCGCCACCCACCAGACTGTGTAGTCATCCAAGTCACAGCCTCTTAACTTGTTTACCAGTATGGGGTGGGATACCGTATCGAAGGCCTTCCTGAAGTCTAAGTATACGACATCAACCCCTACTCCTGCGTCCAGGCGTTTTGTAACCTGGTCATAAAAAGAGACTAGATTAGTCAGGCATGATCTACCTGCTATGAACCCGTGCTGGTTTCCCCTCAGCATAATTTGTTCTTCCGGGCTCTCACAAATGTGAGCCTTGATAATTTTTTCAAAGACTTTGCCCAGGATGGAGGTGAGACTGACTGGCCTATAGTTGCCTGGGTCCTCCTTCCTCCCCTTCTTGAAAATGGGGAACACATTGGCCTTTTTCCAGTCCTTCAGGACCTGGCCCGTGCGCCACGAGTGTTCAAATATTCCCACCAGTGGCTGTGCAATGATATCAGCCAGTGCCTTCAGTACTCTTGGATGGAGCTTATCCGGTCCTGCCAACTTAAAGGCATCCAGTTCCTCCAAGTGACTCTGCACCATCTCAGGGTCTACACATGGCAGTCTGGCGCCTTGCTGCTGCCTCTCTACAATCCCAGTGAGAGACTTGTCTTGCACCTCACTTAGGAACACTGAGGCAAAGAACTCATTGAGGAGTTCAGCCTTGTCCCCCCTGTCCATCACCAATTGCTTCTGCTCATTTAGTAGGGGTCCTATTCCGCCCTGGGCCTTCCTTTTACTCCCTATATATCTAAAAAACATTTTTTTGTTATCCTTTACTTGGGATGCCATCCTCAGCTCCATGGTAGCTTTGGCCCGTCTAACTGCCCCCCTACAAGTGCAAGCAGAGGAGGTATACTCCTCTTTGGTGATCTCTCCCCGTTTCCACTTTTTATATGCTCCCCTTTTAGCCTGTAGGCTGCCCTGGATTTCTCTGGTCAGCCAAGGAAGCCTCCTGGCCCCTTTCCCTCTTTTTCCTCGCATCGGGATCGTCTCCCTATGTGCCCGAAGGATCATTTCCTTAAGGCACAGCCACCTTCCTGGGCTCCCATCTCTTCAAAACTCCTACTCTGCAGTGCATCCTTGACTAATCGCCTGAGTTCATTGAAATCAGCTTTACTAAAGTCTAGCACTTTCACCCTACTAGTTACCTTACCCGCTCGATGTCTTATGAAGAATTCTATTATTTGGTGATCACTGTCCCCCAGGTGACCACCGATCTGTAGGTCCCCTACCATATCATCCCCCATTGCCAATACCAGGTCCAGTAAGGCATTCCCCCTAATGGGACCATGTACCTCCTATGTCAGGTGGAGGTCCTGTACACAGGATAGGAACCTGCGTGAACGGTGGGACTTTGCTGTCTGTGTCTCCCAGCAGATGTCTGGGTAGTTTAGGTCCCCCATGACTACTGCCTCCTTAGTTTTTATGGTCTCCGAGAGCTGCCTCAGGAGCCCCGAATCTAGCTCTTCCCCTTGGTGTGGGGGTCTATAGCAGACCCCTACCACCAAATCCCTTTCTCCTTGCCCCCCATGTAACCTAACCCACAATCCTTCTACTTTCTCCTCCTTCAATTCCGTCTTGATGAGGGTGGAAGTATATTGCTTATTGACATAGAATGCAACCCCTCCCCCTTTCTTCCCCACCCTGTCCTTTCTGTACAGCCTATAACCCTCAATATGTACCGCCCAGTCGTGGGAAGAATCCCACCAGGTTTCTGTTAGCCCTACTAAGTCGTAGGTATTTTCTGCAAGCAGGAGTGCTAGTTCATCCTTCTTGCTCCCCATGCTCCTAGCATTAGTGTATAGGCACTTGAGCCCTGTGACTGGTGCCTTTGCAGCCCCCCACCTCCGATTCTCAAAGGACCCCTTATTGCTTACCTGCTTATTGCTTACCTGTGCTGTATTGCTGGTCATCCCATGGATTGCAGGTTCCTGATGTTCTCCTTCTTCAGGCTGGGGTGTCCTTGTGAGTGCCACATGATTTGGTGGTCCACGGTTTCCCCCGCTCTCATCTTCCCCTCCCCCCCGACGAGCCTAGTTTAAAGCCTGCCGGAGGAGATCCGCTAACCTAGAAGAGAACACATGCTTACCTTTGGGGGACAGGTGAAGCCCATCCCAACTGAGCATGTCCCTCATCGTGATGTGCGGGTCGTTGTCCAGGAAGCCAAGTCATTGTACTTCCTTTTGGAAGTATTAAAGCACAGCACAATAGCACCCTGTACTGTGGTGTGAGCTGGGCACATGGTTATTTTTAGCCACTACTTCACCATAACAGCCTGCTATAACAAGAGAATACACTGCTACAGCGAAGTAACTGCTGGTCATGTGTAGGCAAACGTGGTTGCTACATCACCATAGCATTGCGTGTAGATGTGCCCTAAGTTTGGTTTAAATGCACCAAGCACAGGACAGATGAATAAGATGATACGGAGGGTTACAGAGTACACGATAGGAAAGGACATGTATAGGCAGACTTATGTTAGCTACCAGCATTGGGAGACAAAGTAAATTAAACTAGAAAATAGCTCTACTGCAAGGAATAGCTTGTGCACTTCTGATGCAGTGATCTGAAGCAGAAAACCATCTACCACTATACAAAAATGACTGCTTTATAAATTAGGCATTGTGAAACATGTCCATGCTCTTTCTCGCATTACCCTTCATTGTGCAGAGCCTAGCTGAAGTTAAAAGCAGAGAAGATAGGTCTTGATGGTTCAAACAATTCTGTGTAAATGTTAAGTTAATTCTCCCCAACCCTGATGACACAAGTAGTTAAATCAAAATAGGTCATCCCTTCTCTAGCTGGTCAGTCTCAGGCATGGCGTGCAGATCAGCGCTGTAGTTGACATCCATTTTAAACTAGAATTCCTGGAAACTAAAGTGGTGCTAGAAGACAGTTGAACAAAATCCAGTTTGGTAAATTAGGTACCTAAATTAGGTACCTAACAAACCTAATATACTCTTTTAGGAGAGGGAAGATGTGGGTTTGAATCTGTGCCCAGACTACAGGTTCTCACTGCCTAGGTAAGTCCAAGATAGGCTGTTATATAAAAGGTGGGGGGTATCACGAAGCCCTATTCAGCTAGTCACCTACCCTTCAAAGAGGACTCAGCATCTGGATCCTGAGTGGATGGAGACACCTTTGTTCCACAGAGAATTCATATATCCCACCCCTCCCCTTGAGCTTCCTTTTTCTTATTGGACAGCTGGCTCCTAACTCAGCATCTGGACTCTGTAAATTGCCTTTTCAAGGGGACTAGCTCTCCTCATTTCCTGCAGTGGGGAATATAGACACCTGATCCTCTTTCTCTGAGTCACTTTTCTGGGACCAGACACTTAATTTTCAGGTTTTGTGACTGAAGTTGGAGATGCCCAAGCAGCCACTTTAGATTTTGCCCACTGAGTCTTTTTTGTATTGTTCTTTCAGAGGATGGCAGCCCAGGTTGGTCACTGAGGTTCTGCTCTGAGGTGCTAGAGAGAGCTATGTTCCCCCAGAGAATTGTCTGGGAAGCCATCCTGTTGTAACCATGGAAGGCCAGCATTTCTCTATATATATGAGATAGATGTGAGCACATCTCTGTTCAGACTGGTTAGGAATGTGTTACCAAAGTACTGAAGCTAAGTTCAGAAGGAGCCCTGCCAAGTACCTTTTGGCTCCCCACTATAGGAATGGTCTGTGTAGGAGCCAAGCTAGGGAAAACCTGAGGAAGAGCAGTGGCCAAAACTACAGAAATCAAAGTTAGGTCTGAATGGAGCACTTAACTGACCAAATTTGGATTGCCAACAATTACTTCTATTTAATGAGACTCTGTGGAAACTGGGGCCCTGTACTACAAACTTCCAAAAGAGACACAGGTTGCCTTGATTAGTGATTAACAAAGTATAAAATACACTTGTGTGTCTGACACTTTGGGGATAACTGTGATTCAGTCCCTGAAAAGAAGGAGACTTTTTTAGAGATGTGAATTTGTAACTAATTTTTGTCTCTCCCTGCCAGTGTAACAGTTTGAATGTTAATTTAATTTTGCAGAATATCATTTATGTAAATGTAATTAGAAGGGAAACATGATCGGGAGATGCACAGCACCAAAGAAAATTTATTACTCCGAGGGGTATTGCTCTAATCATTCAACTGCAATATTGAGTTTCCCCAGATTTAATCTAAAAGCAATAAATTACAAAAGGCTAATGTCCTGCCCAACAAAAAGCTGTCATGAACCCAAGTTTCTGGGGGGGGAAATTCAACTTCATTTCAGCAACAGGCTCTCTCCGTTTACACGTTCCTTTTATGATTCCAGTCAAGTCAAAATAAAATGAATACAAATGTGAAACTTTTAACACTTTCCCTGAATATGTATGCATGTCTGCTGATGATTGTAATAATCAGCAATCCAAAATGTTGGGACTCTGCTATCTCCAGCAGGATTAAGAATTCAGTCCCACAAAGAACAACTACAAATTCTTCTCCCCACCTTGCAGTGACCCCATGATTTAAGGGAAAATAAATCCGTGACTCTGATTAATGCCAGTATCCATATGAAAGTCTATTTCTAACATACCAAAGTTTCTCTTCTCATACATTCAGCATGCTGACAGTGTGCAATAGGAGAAAATATCCATTCTATGTCTTGCCTCCCCTACATGTGAGATGTGAATCAGGTACAAGTAGAGTTTTATAGATATGCACTCTCTTTTATGAAGCGCATTGATTGAATGTAGAAGCCCCACTATTGTCATCAGCCT
The DNA here is from genome assembly GCF_030867095.1 of Alligator mississippiensis. Taxonomy (NCBI): domain Eukaryota; kingdom Metazoa; phylum Chordata; order Crocodylia; family Alligatoridae; genus Alligator; species Alligator mississippiensis. The sequence continues at coordinate 216,225,256 of NC_081824.1, read as the reverse complement.
AAATTAACTAATGAGGCACTTTCAGAAAATGAGGCTGAGAACAAACAGATGTATAATCTAGTAATATCATCTGATTATTTTTTTTTAAGTGCTAATTTGGGCTTCTCAAATAAGTACAATGTGTGTAGATGAACACTCAAAAAACCTAAAACTGAAATCAGTCACCAAATGGACAGCCAGGCAAAATGCTAATTATTGAAATGCCTGTCTAATCCATATGTCAAACATTCTCTTATATTGGGTTTTATGTTAAAATTTGGAAAGGGCTCCTCCAAGAAAGATGCACTTGGTACTAGAAATGGGTTCCTTATGCATTAACAAGCAACTTCTTTGCATGCTTAGACAATTCCGATGCAACTTTGTTGGAGTTAGTAAAGTTACAATTTACATTATACTCGTATTATTTCTGAATGCTGTACTGTGTATTTCTGCATAATGGGTGTCATCAATCTCCCTGTAGTGTAATTTTATGACCTAATTAACAATACTCTATTAGTAGAAAAGCCAAAGGGGGATCTTGGAACAGAAAGTAGCCTGTCATGGTCATACCTCATGGGTGAGTGCTTGTGTTTGTAAAGGTATTTGAAGATTAATTGTGAGCAGGCCTAAGTGCTTGCCCAGGGGAGCCAGTAGGAACAGGACCATGGCCTACCTACATTGTTGTCACAGATTAGGGATGCTACATGGCTGCTGTGCAAGTGGATGGAAAGAGTGTGTGAAAGTGAAAGGACAAAGAACTTTTTCTTAAATGATCTGGGAACCACAGGCTTTAACTGAATGCATAAACACAGCATGGATCATGATCTTCTGTTCCATAAACTACAAGCCCTCAAGAAGGTTCCATTTTGAAGAATCTCCATCTACTGGGAGAAGAGTAGACTTAGATCATTTTTGCTAAGCAAGTCGGTAGAGAATGAGACATTTCCATAAGAGAGATTTGAGAAGGGTTTCTGTGTTCTGTCCTCTAGCATGTATACAGGAGAGGACATAAGCAAAGAAGATCCATGAATCCAAATTGAGAATAGACCTGAGATTTTTTCCTGATCCAGTCTGAAAACAGTGTTTGATGTATAAAAATTGTTGTTATAATACAGAAAGGGGAATCTAAGATTGTAAAAAATCCATTTGACCCAAATCAAGTAATACTTTTCTATAATTCTCCCTCCAAAATAAATGCCTATTAAGTTTTTATTATACTAAAGAAATCTTCCAAGATCATCATTATTTATTACAATTCCTCTGTTATACATTCCACTGAGATTTATAATTATAAATTAATAATTAGAGGACTCTAGTACGTAATTCCATAGGAATTCTACCGTAATCTGACATTAATTAACAGCCACTTATAAATCATGGTATAACTTTTAAAAAATGGTGCCTGAATTTCATGTTTCAGTTAAAATGAAATATCAGAAAGAATGTTGCCTCTACACAGCTGCAACCATGTTCCAGCTTTAGCAATATTATAATGCTTGATATCTTCTGGTATTTCCATATTTGAACAGAGATGGGCAGGTTTTACTTACTAAGAATTCAGAAGAGATTTAGTTTTGGGTTTTTTTGTAAGAGGCAACTGTTTGTCAGGACTTGGCCATTTTATAATGTTGACAAGTGTGCACACTTGAATGCTCATGATATATCTGACTTTTTATGCAAATTATATTGTGTGATGCATCACATGGATACCTAATACTAGTTCTCTTTGGCTTTAAGGACAGTAATTTATACATTGATTTCATTACCTAAAGATACCTAAATATCAAGTAAACGAGAGAAATAATGCTGTTTCCAATCAGATTACCTTTGCAATAGAGAATGCATATCGCTGGGCACATCTACATGTTCATTATTGCTCTGTAGTTATGACGCATTAAGTTTAGTACCTGTAATAACAGGTAGTAATTTAAAGAGCCGTAATCAGTGGTAATACGCAATAGTGCTGGCACTGGTTTTTTTGTGATGCTAATATGCGGTAGACCAATTCTGCTGCTTATTAGTGCATTAGCACTGTTTTTGCCTGCTGCACTAATGCACAATAGAATTAGATATGTAATGGAACTTGTATACTCTAGTGCAGGAGCAAGATTGCATGAATATAAGCCGATTGTACGATGCCTGTTACATATGAGTAATCAACCTTTTAAAAATATTTAAGTCTATTACTTGGAAGTTGGGTTGAGGAAAAGAAACATATTGTATTTACTCGAGTACAAGATAACAGTGATTGTAAGATGACATTGCCAATAATTAGATTCCATATATGGACAATTTATAAATTCTAATATTATAAAAGCCTAAGTTTATCCATCCGTCTGTCTGTCTGTCTGTAATGCTTTATTCGCACTCTGATTGGCTGATGGAAACAGCCAATCAGAGTGTTCCAAGTGTGGGGGAGCGCCGCCATGATTCCAAAGCCATGCCAAGGACCAGACAGGCAGTGGGGGAGCTGAGGCCTGCAGCGCTGGCCTCGACATCCCTACCCCGCTTCCTGCAAGAGGCAGAACAGTGGCAGCATGGGGCATTAGGTGGCAGCACTCCATCCCAGCCCCCTCCCCGCCCCCCAACTTCTCCCTCCTCCCCCCCCCATCATTCTTGACGGGCAATTGGTTAGTTTGTTATAATTTTCCAGGTATAGGATCTAATTATTGGAGGTTTGCCTTGAATTTGTCTCTCTCCCATTTACATCAGGGAAAATAAATCTTGCGGGACATATAAACTCCATGCCCCCTGCCTTCCCCACACTGTTTCCTCCTGCAACCTCTCTCCCCTCCCCCACACCTTACTGTCAGACCCTCTTCTCCCTGGGAGTGTCCAGATGAGTGTGCACGTGTGTTTCCCTGTGGACAAGTAGCAGCAGCACATAGTTGTGCTGTGTTGCTGATACTTGTCCCAGGGCATGCTCATATATGCACACTCTGGTGCATGACAAGTTGCCCTGATGGGGTAGGAGAGGATGGGGCCAGCACCTGGGATGGCTCCAGCAGCCTTACCTGAGGTCATGGGGGCTTCCCAGGGTTCCAGTAGTGGTGATCCAGTGCTCAGATCCTGGCAAGCAGCTGGAATGTGGTTCTAGCTGACTAGACTCTGGTTTCAGGTGGTGCTTGCTGCCACCATGTGCACTACTCCACTTTTTTCAGGCACACTGGGATCTTCTGGTGTAATAAAACCCTGTTTTCCTGCAAATTAGCAGTGTGGTGAATGCCTGGATATCACACATTTGTGGCACCACAGACAGGTTGGTGTCACCACATACTGCACATGTGCACTCATCTGGATGTGCTCCCTAAGTACATGGAAGTGAGAAGCAAATTTGAAAACACTGTCCTTAAAATAAACATAGCTATAGTAATTTGCATGTAGTACCCATAGACTAAGTTCATTCCAGAATTGATTTTTTTGAAACTGCTGCAACTTTTAGTATGGGTACTCCATAAATGCACTTTAAAACAGTACTTTGGCACCCATTTGTGTAAAGTACAAACTATGCACAATATTAGTTCAAAGCCAAAGGGTATAGTTCATTGAGCTGGGCCCCAGCAGACAACAGCATTTCAAGCCATAGCCCCACAGCTCAGCACTGCTTAGTATGTGTGTGTGTGTACTCCAGATACTACGCCCCCCCAAAGTATCCATGTGCTCATTAGCCTCCCACTCATGACTGGAATGGGGTGTTCTTGTTATGAGTCTTGGGATGCTCCAAAAATGTATATGCAGATGAAACATAAGGCAACCTGATCCAGCTTCACTTCATGGATGGTAGGGCCACTCTAATCATATAGGACAGGCTGAGAAAGGGGGCAAAAGAGGAATTTTGGGTGAACTGCTTGGTGATGTTTGCAAGACATTTGAGGCTGGTGAAAAAACAAAAATAATTGGAAATGAGAAAAAGTGCAGCTTAGCTGTTGGAGTGAAAAGATAATCAAAATGTATGCAGTGCAGTGGCTCACCATGACTTGAAAAACAGTCGGCACTGAGGGTAACTGCGCTCAGTGGGCACTGCCATATATCTCATTCAGATGGGCTGTACTAACCTATCCTTATGGTAGTTGCCATTAGCATCTTGGCCTTTTTGGCTAAGATTTTTGGCAGCAAGTGGAGGGTATCAGGGATGGCTCTAGTCCCTCCAGTACCTCCAGGCCTGGTGCCAGTTCTCTGTGGAGGGACCACCCACACAGTTTTTCAAGGGCCACACACAAAAAAGGTTCCCATCAGCATGTTTACCCAATGTGTTTCGTCTATTTTATAGTCATGCTCAGTGTTGGCTGCATTTAATCAGCTTCATAGTTGGTTTTCATTACTGAGCACATGTTGTTTTTGGCACCAGTTTAATGATAGACAATGTATTTAATGAGGTTTCTTGTATGCAAATGTAAGACAAGGGGCTTTTTCCCCCATGCTGATTGAGGGAAAACCTTGCCTTGTATTTGAGTAAATATAGTACATAAAAGGAGATAACTCTTGTATACTGAAGAGTTGGTGAGGTAAAATGATGAAGCCATGCACTTAGGACTAAACTTAATGAACATCATGTGTGTGACCATTTCCTAGCTAGCATGTTCTTCACCAGCATGTTCAGAGTTCATTCATGTAGCCTTACTTGACTTTTTAATTGAACCTTCTAGATAACCCTAGTTTCTTGTATATTTAATGTTTAAACAAGTTTTTAGAGAGAAAAAGTTCCAAGTCCCTATTTTAAATGCTTTCCTCTTCCTCCTTGGCCTTTTCTGGGATATTCTGGCTTCAGAATTGTTGATGTAGATGAGGTCAGCTTGGAATCCTCCAGTCCATTTGAAGTACACTTTGGGTTACAAGGTAGTGGACTGGTAGAGAAATGATTGCTAACTGAAATTTTTAGAGAAGGGTATAAAGCCTCAGCCACTTGAAAACCAGTACACTGAGCCAGTGTTGATGTATGTAGGTAGCTGTGCCTTGCTTGACTGCTGCCAAGGTCTAGTTCTCTGATCTGTTGAGCACCAGTTCTTGGGGCCTGACAGCTTGGCTTTGCTGGCTCATGTTAACAGGACACATCCTCCATCTCACCCGCCACATCTTGATCTTTTTAGTAAGAGGGGAGAATCCTTGATGGTTTACATCTGCCCTAACAGGTGTTGTTCTTTGGGGCTCTACCTCCCCTTACACACCATCCTTACACCATCCAGATCTTACAGTCTAATTGGGTTGTGTGCCATTGGATTATTGCATGGCATCATCCTCATGATTGGTCGATTAGTTGGGCTCTGGCCCAGTAAATAGTCTAAATAGGTTAGTGAAAGTCTTCCTCTGCCCTGTCGTGGCAGTCTAGGGATTTTGCGTGTCAAACCACCTGTGTCTAGGTTCCTCACTAAATTTCTCTCAGGGCATTATTCACAGTTCCCTGGGCTGTTCTGACTATGCTTGGCAGGGTTTCAAGTCCTTAAATTTCATTTATTTGGTGTCACTAACCCTTGACACTACTATGGGGCCCTGAACTCCTTCCCAGAATGGACTCACAGTTCATTGCCCTCGCGTCTCCAGTGATGAAGCAAACAGTGAGTCTTGGCACCTCCACATTGTGCTGTCCATTCCTCCTTGGCATAGTTATGGTACCTCTATCCTGAGGCTCCACTGAGCCTCCAATCAGGCAAGCAGGTTCTGCTCTTCTCCCTTCACCCCACTGACGTATTCCTTGGTCCGGGTCAACGCTCCTGCAGCCACGCTCCTGGGTCCCTGTTCTATCTTCAGCCAGCGTGGGGTGCATCTTTATGATGTCTGCCACTGTTCACTGGCCAAACCAGATCTGGCACAAGCTGGTAAAGCAAGGTGGCTGTGGTGCTGGGAACTCTTCAAGCTGTGCTGCTGGCATCTTCTCTGGTAAGTCTCTGCTACCAGGGAGATCAGCTGCCTCAATGTCCCACCCTCAGGGACTAATAGGAATGCTTTTGCAGGGAGTCTCATCACCCCAGGATACTCCACTATGACTATGTAATATACTGGGACAAACACTGCAGTCTCTCCTGGCACCTGTTATCCTTCATAGCTTTGAGAACTTACGTATCCTTCAGCTGGTGAACCTCCATGGTTTGCGCTTAAAGGTTCATTCTATGCTCTCAGCAACATCCACCCTATACTGTACTGCCCCAATTACAACTCAGCAGATCTTTAGTCAACAATCCAGTCAGGAATCCATCTTGAAGCACTTGCAGGAGAAGAAGGTGATTAGGAACAGTCAGCATGGATTCACCAAAGGCAAGTCATGCCTGACCAACCTGATCGCCTTCTATGATGAGGTGACTGGCTCTGTGGATGCAGGGAGACAAATGGATGTGGTGTACCTTGATTTTAGCAAAAAGGAATTGGAACTTGTGATAGAGGTGATATCTTTTATTAGACCAACTAGATTTTTGCAAAAAAGAGTCTTTAATTGCAAGCTTTTGAACATAAGCACCCTTCTTCAGGCATAGGAGAAAAGATTTAAAAAGTTCTTCCAGGTAGAAATGAAAGTTCATATTTCATAGGAGAGTCAAAGGTATGGTAAAATCTCCTGTTTGGCGCAGTTCATTTTATGCAGGTTATGCTCAGAGAAAAGTTAAAATAGTTTGGTTACCTCAAAGTTGTTTGGTGGCAAGCAGGATATAGTTATATTTCCTCCTGGTTATGATATTTCATTTTTCACAGAGGAGAAAAAGGATGGAAAGCTCTTCTGGGCTGGAATTTCTTATGTGGTGTGGTGTCTTTGGGCTCTATGATGATGCAAATTACCTTGAACAAAGGCAGGAGCAAAACTTGCTTCCTCCTTGTAAAATTATGAAGATTTCATTTCATTTTTGCAAAAAAAATCTTTAATTGCAAGCTTTTGGGCACAAGCACTCATCTTTAGGCAGAAGAGAAAAGATTATAAAAGTTCTCCCAGGGAGAAATGATAGTTCATATTTCATAGGAAAGTTAAAGGTATGGTAAAATCTCGTATTTACAATCTTTTCTCCTATGTTTGACGAAGGGTGATTGTGCCTGAAAGCTTGCAATTCAATAATTTTTTTTTGCAAAAATCTAGTTGGTCTAATAAAAGATATCACCTCTACCATGAGTTCTGATTCCTTTTGCCTCTAAACCAATATGGCTACTTTTGGCTGATTTTACCAAGGCTTTTGATATGGTCTCCCACAACATTCTCACAGGCAAACTAAGGAAGTACAGACTGAATGAATGAACTGTAAGAAAACTGGCTGGAGCATCGGGCTCAGAGAGTAGTAATCAATGGCTAGATACCTAGTCAGCAGTTAGTATCAAGTGGCGTGCCCCAGGGGTTGGTCCTGGAGCCAGTTTTGTTCAATATCTTCATCAACTACCTGGGAAAGACCATAAAGTGCACCCTCAGCAAGTCTTCAGATGACACTAAATTGGGGAGAGTAGTAGATATGCTGGAGAATAGGGTTAGGATCCAGAGTGACCTAGACAAATTGGAGGATTGGGCCTAAAAGGCCAAATTTCATGAAATTCAACAAGGACTAGTGCAAAGTCCTGCACTTAGGACAGAACAATCCCATGCACCAGTACAGGCTGGGGGCTGACTGGCTGGGCAGCAGCTCTGCAGAAAAGGACCTGTGCGTAACAGTGGTCAATCAGCTGAATATGAGCCAACAGTGTGTCTTTGTTGCAAAGAAGGCTAATGGCATACTGGGCTGCATCAGTAGAAGTGTTGTCACCAGACTGAGGGAATTGATTATTCCCCTCTATTCAGTGCTGGTGAGGCCACAGCTGGAGTGCCGTGTTCAGGTTTGGGCTCCCCACTATAGAAAGGATGTAGACAAATTGGAGAGAGTCCAGCAGAGGGCAACAAAAACAGTGAGGGGCTGAGGCACATGACTTATGAGGAAAGACTGAGGGAACCGGGCGTATTTAGAGAAGAGGAGACTGAGAGGGGTTTAATAGCAACCTTCAACTACCTGAAGCGGGGGTTCAAAAGAGGATGGAGCTGGATTGTTCTCGGTGGTAGCAAATGACAATGAGGAGCAATGGTCTCAAGTTGCAGCAAGGGAAGTTTAGGTTACCTATTAGGAAGAATTTTGTCACTAGCAGGGTAGTAAAACACTGGAATGGGTTACCCAGAGAGGTAGTATAATCTCCATCCTTGGAGGTTTTTAAGACCTGGCTAGATAGAGCTTTGGCTGGGATGATCTGCTTGGGGATGGTCCTGCCTTGAGTAGGGGGTTGAACTAGATGACCTGAAGTCCTTTCTAACCCTAATTTTCTATGATTTCTATGATTTCTATGATTTTAATCCAGCTGAGACTACACTCTGACTTCCCCATGCCTCTACAAAAAACACCACCCCATTGAGCACTTTCTTTCCAGGCTGCCAGTGTGGTTATATAAATTGCTATTTGCATCTGGTTAGACCACAACAAAGCTCACCAGCTCAAAGTCCCTGGAGCAAATTTATTTTACAGGATTCTTTGTGGGAAAACATGGTAGGAAAGGGGCAAACTAAAGGGAAAAGCTGACAGACTTATTCAGAGCAGACAGACCTGTGTTTGGGAGGATGCAGAGGGTCAGATCTGTTGGTAGACAGGGCATCACTGAAAGGCTCTCCTGTCAGCTGGAAGGGGTATGCAGGAATTCTGTTTTCAGCTGACAGGGTGCTTTCAGATGCTTCCCCGCCCATGATTCATTTAAAGACACCTGAGGTCTGTTGCAGAGGTAGTAGGTAGTCATGTGTTACACATGGTCACTTCTGCTTCACTCAGACAATGCATCTGACTGATTGGGTGCTCCCAATAAGGGATGTCAAACTTATGGCTCATGGCACAGATCCAGCTCATGGAGCAACTCCATCCAGCGGGCCAGGGAATTCTGGGACATGTCTAATGAAGGAATATGGCCTGCTACAGAATTTGTGGCCCTGCTGGACATGGCTCTCAGTGGCAGGGGAGTCAAGTGAGGGCTATGTTGCCAAAGCCCCGCTTGCCCTGCAGACACGGCCTGCCTCAGCCTCAGCCTCAGGCTATGCCACAGCTGCCCACAGATCTGGCCCATGAGGAGCCCTGCAATCTGGATCTGACCTGAGATATGGTGTTTGAAACCCTTGCTCTAAAACAGATAAGCCCTAAAATAGCTATTCCTTTTATCCCCCTTATGATCCTCATCTAGACGTAAGCCATGTCTGGACCAGACTGAAATATCTTGTTTAGGAAGATGTCTGCCATCACTTACCACCATCCTACCAACTGCCCTACAGTCTCTATTTTAGTCAGTGTATTATCCATTTGGACAATGCCACTGTCTGTAAAATCACTGTTTTATCTGGGTGTAACTTTGGCCAGTATTTAGTCTTCTGCAACAACCCTATGTTGTGTTAAACCAAGAGCTCCCAATTGAATTTTAAACCCAAATGATTCATCCCAACTCTTCCTTTCAACCATTGTCCCAGGTCAAGAGGTAAAAAATTGTCCTTTTGACTGCTCCCAGATTCATACAGTTTTCCCCAGTCTCTCAAGAAATATAAAAAGAATAACAATTGGGGGGGGAGACACCAGAAAATTCATATCCTTTCACAGAATAGCTGAGTTGCAAATGCTGTTATGATGTCTCCAGATATGTTGAAGGTTAGCAAGAAACATGGCATGCAAAGCAAGGGATATAAAATAACATCAGTTTGAGCAAATTGGCCTAGCTCCTTTAGATCCACTGTGTATAATCAGACTTGTTGCTTATACCTGTGACTATCCCTATGAGCTATTAAAACTTTTTTTTTCAGATTTGGCTACACGCATTTCTAATAATAAATATATACCTTGGTTCTGTGCCTGGGTAAGATTTAATGGAATTCTGAGAGCAGCTGCAAACTGAAAGCTTAAGAGATCCAAAGTCGAAGCAGGGTTCATTGCAACTAATATACTGTCAGCAAATCCTAATGTTATAAATTTACCCTGCTATTAAAAATGTGCTTTTGGGTTTTTTTCCTGCTTACAGAATCTAAATTGCTGAGCTGAATGTAAGACTACAGGGCAAGGAAGAACTAGAGGCCAGCTGAAAAAGGGCAGTAAAATGTACCTTACTCCTTTCTTTTTAAGCTCTCCAATAGTAGCTGAAAGGGCAGACGAGTAAAATAGATATTATATTTCAAGGGGGAAAAGTTATAAAAGTCAAAACTGTATCCAAAGTGTATTTTACTTCTAATAATTAGTACTGGATGAACAGCTTTTAAAAAAATATGAACCTTCCCCAGCTCCATTGGTTCAGAACTATCTGATATCATGCAGTTTGCCAATGAATAATTGATATTATATAATCCTAACTGCCAGTTTATGTCACAAAAGTGACACTTGACACTTTCCTGCTAACTAGTTTAACATCATCAATTAAGACATCACTTGTGTAATGACATTTTAGTAACCAGTTTAACATAATAAATTATGACATCACTTTCTTTTATGCCAAGAGGGTTAAAGAAAAGATTTTAAAAGAAAAAAAGGAAACACTAACATTTTCCATCATTTTGTGCTAATAAAAATCTTATATGTTTCTAAACCCTTGGTACACATGATCATTAAGGTGTGAGAGCTGAAATCAAACAGATAAGTATTGATGTGAGATGTGCAGAAAATTGAACAGGAGTCTATGCAAGTGGATATGTTTGCAGGATTAACTGTCAGGGATCAAATATACTTTGGATATAATGTGTGTTTAAAGACTTAGAATAGCTAACATCCAAAGAACTCTTAAGTCCCCATTTGAATAAGACTTTTACTTTTGACTTCAGTGGCTGCAGAACAATTCAAGAATGAACTTTTAGAAAATCTTTTTTCCCCCCTTGTAATAGAATAATTAAATAATTCATCTACCCTTGGCTTCAGTGGGATTCTGCAGAAATATATCTATAAGTATAAAAATAGTCCCACTGAAACCAAACTCTTAAAGTTTAATCTAATGTGTAAGTGTTTACACACCTTTACTTGACATCATGTCCTTAGTTTTCAAAACTGAAGAAAATTACCCTAGATTCCTATACTGCCTTCATATTTTAAGAATTGAGCAATAGGTTTTTTATTCACTGGAACACGTTTCCCTGAATATAATATTACCAAATTGTAAAGCAAAGAGTCTCAGATAAAAGCACTAAGCATGCCATTTGGCAAGGTGGTCTTCCCTTAAGAAAGTACCTGGTATCTATGAGACATCTACTTACTGTAACAGATAATATATCAGTTTTTATGATAGTAATTCTTAAATAATGGGCAAAATTTTAAGCAAATCCCTGTAAATTATCAGTGCATATCCTACTGGTCTCCTAAGGTTGCAATGATTTACTTATCTTCTTTTTCCAACATTTTTTCAAAAGTTTTCCTTTCCCCATGAATATTTATGTCAATACTTCCTAAACTGACTGAATTTCTACTCTGTTGGAATTATGCATCCCTATAGTGCACCCATGAAAGGTGATCAGTTAAAGGTGAGGAAAAGAGATTCTGTGACCTTTAGGAAATAGCAAGTGGCACAAGATAAAACCTATTCTGTGCAAGGTTACTTATGGATTAATAGGATGTAATTACAAAAAAAAAAAAAAAAAAAAATCATCTCTCTGAAGTAATTGACTTTTGGTAGCTAGGGCTCCAAAACTATAGTAGCCCTCCATTTTTCCAAATGGATTTTGCCTATTGCCCATGTTTTACAAGAAGTACTCCTTGCAATAGGCGCAAGTAAAAGATACCGCACGTTTCTTCTTAGAAGCGTGGACTTATTTACAGCTGGCATTTTTAAGTGAGTTGTAAATGTTAAAGGTGCTAGATTTGATGCTTATGACAGTGTTTCCTTGGTGATAAAGCTTTCGCTAAGCTGGTTACCTATCTAGGCTATCATATATGCAGACAAGAGATGATTCACACTGTATGTTATGGGTCTTGAGCTTTAAAATTGAATTTTCTATGACTTATGGCTGAGAAACATAGAAATTAAATCTACAGCTGGTTCTTCTTAAAAGTGAAGTTTTGGCAAAAGCAAGACAAGCTTTAATGCATTAGAAAAGTGTGCATTTTTTAAAAGTTGTTTCACTTCCTATTTGTTCTCTACAAAACTTCTTAAAGTTAGGAGGACTACAGTTTTCATCATGCCATCCCATCAGAACTTAACCTGGACTTTGCAAGCCAAGCTACTGTATATTAAATGCAAAGACAGTGTTAGCTGATGTGGGCAAAACATAGAAGGGAAAGAAAGCAAGAAAGCAAGAAAGAAAGACTTTTGACTTTTAAGAGACCTTTATTCCCGGGAGGGTGATAACTCGGAGCCAGTAAAGAGCATGTACAAGGACGCCCGAAGCTCTGGGCCTCATGGACAAGGCCTGGGCTCAAGGCCTGCAAGGCCTGCCCGTACACTCTAGACAAAAAAAACCAACACAACGAACATTAGGACTATTTACAGTATTTACAGTTCTGCCAGCGGGGACACCCATGGAGGCCTCCGGGGTCGACCCGCATGAACAAAAGTCCAAGGCCTTGGCCCGCTTGACGTGTCTCTGCAGCCTGAGCAGCCGGTGGCATCAAGTACGAGGATCAGGCGTCCCGCCTCGACTCGGCACAGCGCCCCCTCGAGGGCCCGGCGCTCCTCAAAGGCGGGCACCCTCCACCGGAGGACAGCGTGCTCAAACTCGAGCGAGAGGCAGGCCCGCACCAGCAGGCGGAAGAGCTGCAGGGCGTCGACCATCCTGGTGCCGGTGAGCCGGTTTTGCCGGCTCTTCAGGGTGGCCATCTTGGCCTGGCCCAGCAGGAAGTTGGCCAGGCTGACCGTGGCCCGCTCGGCCGCCCAGTACGGAAAGGAGTGGACGTAGGCGTCTTCGGAGAAGTCTCGGCCCAGCACCCGAAGCAGTGTGCCCAGGGCGGCAAAGAGAGGCTGCAGCCGGGGGCAGTTGAGGAACGCGTGGAAAATGTCCTCGTCCAGCACCCCCGGGCAGAAGGGGCAGGCCGCCGAGGCCGCTGGGTCCAGGTGACGCACAAAGGTGCCGGTGGCCAGGATGCCGTGCACGAGCCGCCACTGCAGGTCGCCGGTCTTCTTGGAGATGGGCACCTTATACAGCGTGCGCCACGCCGGGGTCCCAGGCTGCGCCAGGCGCCGCCGCCACCCGGTGTCAGGGCAGCCGGCCAGCACCTGGGCGTGCCGGGTGCGCACCACCCACATGTAGAGGCCCTTGCGGGGCAGGGTGCCAAAAGGGCAGCCCGTATTGCTGCTGGGGGGCACCGGGAGCCTGAGCAGCGTGTTGGGCCGCTCGGCCAGCTCGCCGGGTACCACTGGGATGACGGGTAGTGGTGGGAAGGTGTCTTCTGCGGCATCCGTGGCGGGGAGGGTCCGGCAAGTCTGGAGATGGACTTCCAGGGCGGTCGCTGCCTGCGTCGGGAGGGCGGCCCTAACGGCCCGCAGAAGCCGCCCCACGGTGTGGACGGAGCGCATCGCCAGCCGGGCTGCCAGGGCCTCGGGTGACAGCCAGTCTGAACGAGCGGGGTCCAGGAGGTGCTCCAGGCGGGTGGAGCGCGCCTCGACGAGAGCTGCCGTGAGGCTGGCGGAGGCCAGGCTCGGCACGACCTGGTGCAGGGCCGGGTTGTGGACCAAGGGCTCTCGAAGGAGTTGCGGAAACCGCAGGTGCCTGGCCTGGGGACAGAGATGGAAGGCCGCCCGCCAGGCCCGCACCATGCTGCGGTAGAACAGGGGAAGGACCGCCCCGTTCAGGAAGGTGAGGTCCAGTTGAAACAGCTCCCGGTCAAAGCCGAGGCCCCCCACTCGCCACAGGAATCGGCATGCCAGCTATCGCCACGGGAGGTGGCCTTCGGTGTACAGGAGCCGCTGGAGGGCCTGCAGCCGATAGGCGGCCACCCTGCTGGCCAGATCGATCAGGCCCTGGCCCCCCTCGCCGGTGGGCAGGTAGAGGGCAGCTCGTGGGAGCCAGTGGCGTCCGTCCCACAGGAAATCGACCAGGAGCCGCTGCAGTCTCTCCAGTAGCTCCGGCGGAGGGTCCAGCACCGCGCAGCGGTGCCACAGGGTCGCCGCCGCCAGGTTATTGATGACGAGGACGCGCCCCCGGTAGGAAAGGCTGGGCAGGCGCCAGCGCCACCGCTGCAGGCGGGCCTCCACTCCCTCCTCGAGGCCGTCCCAGTTGCGCGCCATCAAGGTCGTCGGCCCCAGGAACACGCCCAAGACCTTGAGGCCCTCGCGGCGCCAGGCAAGGCCCCCCGGCAAGTCCGGCGGAGGCCTGCCAGTCCATGCGCCAAGCAGCAGTGTGTCACTCTTGCCCCAGTTGACGCGGGCGGAGGAGGCGCGCTCGTAGGCCCGCTGGCAATCTGTCAGAGCCCGCACGTCTTCCTGGGTGGTGAGGAAGACGATGACGTCGTCCGCATAGGCCGACAGCAGGAGACGAGGGCCAGCGGACGGGCCCGTGGCCGATGGCAGGGCCACCCCACTCAGGCGGCGGCGCAGCGTGTGTAACAGCGGCTCGATGGCCAGGGCGTAGAGCATGCCTGACAGCGGACAGCCCTGGCGAATGCCCCTGCGCGCAGGGAACGGAGCGCAAAGCACCCCGTTCACCTTGAGCAGGCTGGAAATGTCTCGGTACAAGACCCGGAGGGCCCCGGTGAAGAGGGGCCCAAAGCCAAAGGCCTCCAGCGTGCGGAAGAGGTAAGCGTGGCCCACGCGGTCAAAGGCCTTCTCCTGGTCGAGAGAGAGGAGGCCGACGTCGAGGCCAAAGAGCTCGCTAGCCGTGAGCAGGTCCCGCAGCAGGAACAGGTTGTCTTGTATGGTCCTGCCCGGCACACAGTAGCTCTGCTCGGGCCCGGTGAGAGAGGCCACGACCGCGCGGAGGCGGGTGGCCAGCGCTTTGGCCAGAATCTTATAGTCCGCGCACAGCAGGGAGACCGGCCACCAGTTCTTCATGTAGCCCAGGTCTCCCTTCTTGGGCAGCAGGGTCAGCACCGCTCGGCGGCAGCTGATCAGCAAGACCTTGTCGGCAAGGCTCTCCTGGAAAACGCGCAGGAGGCTGGGGCCGAGGAGAGGCCAGAAGGTCTTGTAGAACTCGGCAGGCAGCCCGTCGAGGCCCGGGGCTTTGCCAGAGGCGAGGCCGGCCGTGGCGGCCACCAGCTCTTCCAGGGACAAGTCCCGCTCCAGCTCGCCGGCCTCCAGGGCATCGAGACGTGGTAGGCCCTCGTGGAGTTCCCGCGTGGCCTCGGGGCACGATGGCTCGGCCGCAAACAGGTCGCGATAGAAGGCGACGGCACGTTCGCGGACTTCGCCCGGCTCTGTAATGACCCCGCCCTCAGGAGTCTTGAGATGATCCAAGACTTTGCTCACTGCCCTCCGCCGCTCCAGGTCGAAAAAGAAGCGGGTCGGGGCGTCAGTTTCCACCAGCTCCTGGCAGCGGGTGCGGATCCTTGTGCCGCGGGCCGCGCTCTCCGCCAAGTCGCGCAGGCATTTCCTGCGGAGCCGGAGGCTCTCGCTCAGTGCCGCGTCGCTGCCAGTGGCCAGCAGAGCAGCCTCGAGCTCCGCCACGTCCTCCTTCAACTCCCGGATACGGCGGCGCGTCTCGTTTGCGGCCAGCTGGGTGTACTGCTGGCAGAAGGCTTCGGTCTGGACCTTGCCCACGTCCCACCACAGCTTCCAGGAGGAGTGGCTCAGTCTCACAGCCTCCCACCTCCGCCAAAAGTGGGCAAAGCAGTCCCGGAAATAAGAGTCCTGAAGCAGACTAACGTTCAAACACCAATACGGTGCCCGTGCACAGGCTCTCCCCGGCAGGCTCAGTTCGCTGAAGGCCAGGCCATGATCTGATAGACCCGAGGGAGCGATGCGGCTGCTGCGCAGGAGTGGCAGGTGGTGCCTGGTGATATAAAGGCGGTCGAGGCGAGCCATGGTGAGACCACCGGCACTCACCTTGGCCCAGGTGTACTGGCGCGCATCGGGATGCAGGGCTCGCCAGATGTCCACGAGGTCTGCCCCCTCCAGGGCAGCTTGCAGCTTGCGAGCGGAGGGCAGGTGGGGCTCAAGCCCTGTGTGGTCGAGGCGCGGGGCAGTGGTGCAGTTGAAATCTCCCCCGAGGAGGAGCAGGTCATCATCCTCGCTAGCGTCGCGCAGGAGGGCAGCCAAGGTCTCAAAGAAAGTGACCCTCTCCTGGCCATCGGAGGGCGCGTAGATGTTGATGAGCAGCAGACGGTGTTGTGCGAGGGTGACGCGGATGGTCAGCAGGCGGCCAGGGATGACCTCCCGCGGCATCGCCGCATCAAGCTGCAGCTGCGGCGATAAGAGTGTCGCGACCCCCGCGCGGAGGTTGGTGCCGTGGTTCAGGAACACCTGTCCTCACCAGGCAGCCAGCCAGGCCGCCTGGTTGAACCTGTCAGAGTGGGTCTCTTGTAGGAAGGCGACGGCCAGCCTCTTCTGTCGCAGGAGCTCCAGAACGGCCTCGCAATTCACCGCGTCTCGACAGCCGTTGACGTTGAAGGTGCCAATGGTTGTGGCTGCTATGGGTGTGGGTGTGGGAGAGGAGGAGCAAAGCAGAGTGCGGGTGGAAGAGCAAGCACCCAAGAGCAGAGCAAGGCAATACAGACAGGTCAGGGAAGGCCTACCGTGCCCTACTCTAGTCGAGGGACCCGCCCAGGCCCCACTCCACTCTCACCCTCTGGGCAAGCTTGTCCAGACGGTAGGCCATCTGACGTGTGCCCCGATCTTGCTGCATGAGCTTGACTGCCGCCCTGGCAGCCTTGACAAACACTTTGGGGTCCGCACACCACTGGGTGATGTGCCCCGCTACATTTTTCTGCCCCTTAGTTAGCTTCAGCAAGGACAGGAGTCCCCCATAGTCAGGAGGGATCCAGGGGGGCTCTGCCAGCTTGGGGTGGATGTTGCCTACGGAAGAGCGGCGAGGCCGCCCCCCTGGCGGGAGCTCGCCCGCAACTGCAGCGTCGACCCCCTCGATGTCCAGGCACATCAGCCGCCTCTCGTCGTCCGAGTCAAGGACCGGCTCCGCGAGGACATTCCCTGTCTTCTTGGGGGGGAGGGGCCATCCCGCTCACGACGTCTCTTGCGAGACTCCGAGAGCTGGATCTCCATCTCGCTAACTTCCCCATCTGCTCTGGTAGCCTGGGGCGTGACCAAAGGGGCAGCAGGCTCTCCCGCCACCCCTGGGGCCAGGCCACCGGAAGAGAGACATTCGCCACTATCCCTGCTGCCGCCCGACTCCGGAGGCTGGGGGACAGGCGAGGGGAGGGGGGACCCCTGAAGGCCCCTCCCCCCCACCCGCTAAGTCTGCCCCGTCGGTGGCTACATCCAACGGGGCGGGTGGTGTGGCAGCCGGGGTGGGGTCCGGCTCTGTAGTGGGGGGGCCCTCGGCACTGGCCGAGGAGGGGTCTGTCAGGGATGGGATGTCCTGAGAGGCCCCCCTCATCTCCCTCGCTTTGTCAGGTGGTTGGGAGGATGCCAGAGCCCCATCATCCGATGAAGCTCCAGCACCGCAGTCCCCGGCCACCCCAGCCACTTCGGCCGGGGCAGGCAGGGGGCAAGGGGAAGCGTCCGCCCCTCCACTCGGTGGGGCTGCCGCACCAAGGGCAGGGGGCGCCACAGATTGGGGAGGGGGCAGTGGGGCCATGGTAGTAGCACCAGCCCCTCAGCTGGACGATGGCTTCCCACTGGAGACCCCGGTCCCCTGAGATGGAATGGGGGTGGAAGGAGGTCGGGAGGAAGAGCTCCCAGCCTCCCTGGGCCTGCCGCGTGCCCCAGAGGTCGACGCGCCGTCTTTCGGCGCTGCCGCAGGCGGCGATGGTCCGGCTGCCTTGCCCTGAGGGCACTGCGCAGCCAGGTGGGAGGAGCCCCCGCACTTGAAGCACGTGGTCTCTCCCACAGACAGATAGATAATGAACCTCCGCCCCTCGAGCGTGAGGCTCAGGGAGCGAGGCAGCGACTGGGGGCCCTCCTTGAGGAGCATGAAGACCTACCTCCGAAAAGACAGGACGTGCTTCCCCTGAGGGTCCTTGCTTCCCATTGGCAGGTGGCGAAAAGGACTCGCAGGAACCCCATAGGCCTCGAGTCCCCTGGCCAGCTCCCGATCGGAAACGTGCGGTGGGACGTTGGAAATCACCACCCTCACTGCCTGAGTCTCTAGGGGCGTGACAGGGTAGTGGATGCCCGCAATGTCCAGGCCCTCCACACACACCCTGTCAACCAAGGCGGGCTTGCTCAAGTAGATCATCGGGACCGTGTTCACGCGCCCCGCGTAGCGGATGGTACGCCATCCCAGGAGGGCGGCCAGAGCCTCCACGCAAGCCTCGAGCCCCACATGGAGAGGGGCATGAACCCTCAGGACATGAGACAGTGGGAGGTCCCAAGAGACATCCTCATGCCAGCTGCCAGGCGTAGGAGCCGCCATTCCTCGCCAGGACAGGGTTAAACTGCGAAGCGCAGAAAAAAAAAAAAAAAAAGCCTCAGGCTGACACGGGGCTGGGACTGGGAGGGGGCTGAAAACGCCCCAAAATCGGCCTGAGGGGGGGCAGAGCAACCCCGCAGGGGCTCAGGGCAAGCCCCAAGGCAGGGGCAGATGGCAGGGACCAAGGGAAGGGGCCCTGGGGGAGGGAGGCAGCAGAAATCAAAGGGACAACTCAGGCGCGGGTGGGGGAGGGGCAGAGACAAACGAGGCTGCCAGAGCCCAGGGGAAAAAGGCTCAGAAAGTGGGGGGAAGGGGCAGGGGGGGGTCCCCAGGGACAGGGTGGGGAGAGGCAACAGGTTTTTTTTTGGGGGGGGGACAGGAAAAGGGGGGCAGGGAGTGCGGGGCAACGAGCTGAAAGCACCTGAGCTGGAAGAGCTTAGAAGGGCTTCAGCTGTCGGCGGCCATCTTGAAAGAAAGAAAGAAAGAACGCTTCACGAATTTGCGTGTCATCCTTGCGCAGGGGCCATGCTAATCTTCTCTGTATCGTTCCAATTTTAGTATATGTGCTGCCGAAGCGAGCAAAGAAAGAAAGAAAGAAACTATTTCCAGCACTAAGGCTGCAGATGTCACCTTTGCGTTGCCATAAAATTTTTTATGGGGGCACAAAAGCCAAGCAAATAGATGCAGTGGCCTTTTGTCACACCACAAATGCCCAAATTTGTGATCATGACCATACCTAGTAGGAGTTTGTGCCACCTTTTTGTGGCCAGCATCTCTTTTCTTATGGTAAGAGAGCAGAGCTGGGGCAAGCCTGGGGCTGCTTGTGCTCCCCAGCTGTGCTAGTCAGGCACTCATGGGGCTTCAGGGGCCCAATCCTGCATGCCCCAGGAATCCCTCTTCAAGGGAAATCCCAGGGCACACCTCTGTAAAGGCAGAGTTCCCCCACCCTTTTCTATCTACAGATGTGTGCGCTGGGATTTCCTCAGCAGGGTGATTCCTGAGGTATGCATACTGCTGCTGTGCCCTGAGCTGAGGCCCAGACTTGTTGTCCTGAAGAATCAGAGCCCTGAAGCCCAGAGTGGCAGGGACCTGACCCCACAGGACAACCTCCTGGGTGATGCCTATAGATACTACTGAAGCAGGACAGGTGTAGTAGGACACATCCTGGCATCACTGTTCCTGCTCCAAGGACAGTGTCTGTTTATGACCTATGACATAAAGCAGTAATTTCCTTAATGATGAAATAATTACATGAGAAATCACTGAAATAGTGGAAGTAGTTTTGGAGGAGGAGAGGTAAGACCAATACACTGATTCACTGGTCCAATCCTGCCCTCGGTACTGATGCAAATGATCTCAATGAAGCCAGTGAGTAAAACGGTGTCACTGCTGAAGTGAATGGGAATTCTGCCATTTTTGCCAGTGAGACTACTTGTGTTAATGAGGCCTGTTATGGGATGTTGGATGAGTAATAGCTTTTAGCCTCAGTCTGCCTTCATCAAACGGGCCCACAAATTCAAGACATCTCATGAATTTAATGAGGAGGAATCATGTAAAATCATGATTATTGAATCTGTCAAGTGTGAATCAGCTGGGTTCATATTAAGACTGCACAGCCAACATTAGATTCTCAAATATGGCTGGTATTTGACTTGGCAGCCATTATAATAAGTTGTTTATTTATTCGTATTATGGTAGAACTTAGGGACCCCATCATGAATCACATCTCCATTGTACTAGATCCTTTACAAACTCCCTGACCCATGGAGCTTACATTACCTAAGTATAAGACGAGAGACAACAGGGGGATTGAGCAGAGAGAGAAATGAATGGTAACAATGGGACAATACTGTGACCATCATGGAAAACAGTAACCACAGAATGTCAGATGCCTAACTAGTTTAAAAAATAGAAACTACCCTATTTACATGACTCTCAGATGAGTTCCTCTCCCCCCTGCATTCAATATGTAGGGGTGGGGGGAGAAGCCCCTTGTCTTAGAATTGCATATGAGAGCAGTGGGGGGCAGGCAGCTGCTGTGGCTCTAGTTCCAGCTGTTGTCTGGGGCTGGGGCCACAGCTGCAGTTGCTGCCTGTCCCCTTTCTCTGCCACCTCTGTACCCTGTCATCTCCCCTCCGCCCCATAGCTTTTGCTCCCCTGCCTGCCTCTCTCCCTCCACCCTTACCCTTGCTCCATGTCAGCAGGCTATGTGCATGCTGCAGCCTGGGGCACTGAGCATGGCTCCATCCCAGCCCCAAAGCAGCTGGTGTGCACCCTGCAGAGCTGCAACATGGGCTTGGCCTGGGCTGGGCTAGAACGGGGATGGAGCCTGGCATGGCAGAACAAGTGTAAAGTGGGAGAAGGGAAGGGGGAGCAGAGACTGGAGGGAAGAGAGGAGATAGGGAGGTGGGGAGCAGTGCTGCAGGGGAGTGGAGAGGAGGAAACAGAGGCTGGGGGAGGAGGAGGGAGAGAAGAAGCAGAGGCGGGGGGGTGGTACATGAGGCAGAGTATAGGCAGAGGGGGAAAAAGGAGCCTGATTGTGTGGTGGGGCAGGTAGAGGGAAGAGGTAGCAGGGGGAAGGCACATAACACCACCTGCCTCTCCACTGCCTGCCCCCTGTAGTGGCCAGGGGCATGATGACCCTCCTCCCAGTAATTAGATTCTAGACATAGAAAATTATAAAAAATGTATAATTTTTTGATGTATAGAATCTACTTACTGGGGGGTCATCTTAGATTGGGATAAATACAGTATTACTTTTCTTCATTGTAGTAATGTTTAGAGAGGCCACACCAAAGTCAGGTGCTAACCAATTGATAAACATTTAGTGAGAGACTTTCAGTGCCTCAAAGAGTTCACAATGTGAATACTTAAGAAAGAGGTACTGAGCTTTACTCTCCTTTTCTTACATATATAGAACTCATGCTCAGGAGATTAAGTGACTTGCCCAAGGTTACACAGAAGGTCTATGGAAAAGCTAGATATTGGATCTACTGAGTTTACTGAATTCTAGTTCAGTTATTGAACCACTCTAAGTATCCATCCTCTCTAGCTTCCCTTTCTCTTCAAGAGACCTTGCCAAAATTCCCAAATATACTCAATGTATCTCAAGAAGTGATATTACAAAGAATCACAGTTAATTTTTTACCCCATTTTAAGTCATATGAAGGGTGTTCAGGGAGCCTTATATAACTCTGTGGTTGAAATCTGTGATTGACTTTTTGGAAAAGAAAGCTGTTAATCTTGGTTAGAAGGGGTACATTCTTGTACATAAAGTACAAACTGTTCTGTTCGTGACATTAAATTATCTTAATTTATATTAAATTAATTCCATGGTTCATTGCTATGCATAAACTCCAGACCATCTCATACTAATGTTAAAATACTACTAGCAATTATTTTGGTGAGAATGTATTAATTTGTAGGATCCACATACAATAAAAGCTAAATTGGGGATATGGAGGTCAAGGAGGAAAGAATGCTTTTAATCCTTCTGCAGAGGAAAGAGAGGTTCTACACCTGTGTAGGGCATAACATCTTTTGTTACCAAGGCAAACAAGTTGGGTACTGATGTTTCCTACATCCATAGCCAGTAGTTGCCTTAGGGACAAAAATGCTAATGCTTGCTAAGCCCCTGATATCCCTACAAAGATTTTTGGGATGAAGCTCTGCAAGGAGCCCTGACTGGTTTCTTCCTCCTCAATTCCTTCTGTTGCCTGGGTGCAGTAGATGGATAATGAGACTGCATAAGTTTGATAGTGCATTCCTGTTGACAAGCGTAAACTGTAGACTAGAACCAGGATTGTTGAAAAAAATTCACCATGTTGTTTACAAAATACAACTCCAAAACCTGCTGAAGTTGACCTCTGAGGCATGTTTGAAGAGAGATGAAGATCCTGTGCTGACCTATATAAAAACCTGCATAGAAGCGATCAGGGTTGTGGATGTTAGGAAGTTAAGTTGAGTGCTCTTTGCCATCTGGCCATATGCACTGCAGACTATTTTGGAGAAGTTCATTACTTTGTGGAGATGACTGGAAAGATAAGAATCTTTTGCGTCAGCATCCAACTGGACTAACACCCTGCAGATGGCTCTGATTAGGGGCCAGAAATGAGGATGAGGGCTCAGCGCCTTCTGCAGCCAGGGTTGCTGATTTTGGATTTGCTGCCAATGTTGACTTGGCTTGGGATATCCTCTACTATAGTTGTTGCCTAGGTCATGATTTTGGCATTAATGTGTTTTGTTTTGTTTTGTTTTTCTCCTTGTTTTCATTTTCTCTTATCTTTTGGAACTGCAATGAAATGGAAGAGGCACTTTGTTGATAGTGCTACCTTTCTCCCTTGCTCCTGCTTGGCCTAGATTTTCCTCTTTATTTAGTAGTAATTATTATTAGATTCTCACTCACGTCTCCTAATCCATCTCTCTCCTGTTTAAATATGCTACCTCCAAACATAATATAACTGGAAAAATGTGCTTGTTATTTTTCTTTCTAAATCAAGTCCAAAAATAATGAACCAGCAGTATAGTTCTGCCATAGTAATTGCTGATTTTGCTGCTTAAACTTTTTTTCCTTCTTGAGTATTTCCCTCTGCTTTTCTCCAGATCTCCTTCACTCTTTGAGCTCTTCCACTTATGAGGCCCCACCGCATGTCACCTCAGCACCTAAGATTCCTCCCAGTCCTGCCTTTATACAGAAAGACATGTAGGCCAAGATTCCTGGAAATGATATTGCTTGCCAAAAAATTTTGTTGGCATTTAAGGGGCTTCTTTTGAAGAAAAAGCTGAACACCTGAATATCAGGTCCCCTTAAAATATCCAACACTGGCTAGTCAAAAAAGAGGTACTCACAATTAGCAGTCATTTTTAAAAATCTTAGCCATGTCACATATCTGTATAGAGTTGCTTCCTTGGTGGAATTTGTCTGATACCGGAGTCACAAACAAATTTCCCCTATACACACACACACACACACACACACACACAGTGTATATTAATACATAATGAAGAAGGGAGTTTACAACTTCCTTTAGAACCTCCCACTTGGATCATTATCAGAAACAGGACAATAAGCTGGAAATCCCTTTTTGTCTATCCCTGTGATATAGCAGTTCCTATATTATTTTCCCTTGCTCTGTCCCTAAGGGCCTGATTCTGCGGGCAATACTTATTTCATGATCAATCTCATTTACATGAATGAAGCTACTTACAGATCAACGTTTTTTTAGTGAAAATGCTGTCAATGGTAATTAAAATTTCATTGATGATTTAGTCAACATTTTGATAAAGAGTTAATGTTTTTAAAAGAGTTGATAGCTTTCCATGAAATTCCTCAGAACTACGAAAAACCTTTAATTTACCAAAACCTGAGCTTCTCAAGGTAAGTGATTTTCTCAAGCAGGGCTGAAATGCTCTTCAAAAATAGTTTTCTTTTAACAAATACAATATTGTATAGTATTTCTTTAGGCCAGCTATTTTGCAATGTCAGCAGTTCTTACTGAGTGATTATGAATTAGTTGATTAGACGAATGCAATCTGTTCCACAGAGATCTTTAGTTCCCCATTTTGCAAAGCCCAACACAGAATTCTTTGACATCCCTTGAAATTCCATCAAACTTTACGTGGGTAAAGAGGGTTTAGTGGGTTTGCAGTAACAATGCTGTACCTAAAGACCAAGACTGTATTCAAGGATGTAAGGTCTACATCAATCCATATTTCACAGGTTCCCTGCATAAGCAGTTACAATAGAAGCTTGCTTAACTTTGCATTTAACTTTCATGAAGCTGGTGTGAAAACAAATCCAAATAACTTTATAGGTTCTGAAATTGCCTGGCCCTTAGGAGCCCATACAAGTTAAACCTTTTTGGGGGCAGCTTACAAAAATTGCATAGTCTTAGTTTGGTTAGTTTATTGCACGTGACAAAATGGCTTCTAACAAAGGATCCTGCGCAACAATCACAGACAGCTGACTGTCAAAGTGAGAAAGCTCAGATCAAAGAACTTGCTTTGTAGGGCCCAATGCACATTGGCTGTAACATACTATTCAACCACTTTATTATGCACAGTAGAACTACCAAGCTAAAAGCATTCATTTTTGGTGAATCAAGCAAATGAAGATATGTGCATGGGATTTAGCGAAATTCATTTGTTGGTTAATCTGCTCTTCTTGAAACAGTGTTTCAGATAGGATGTGTAATCAGTCTCCTTTTTAAAGTATCTGTCTAATTAAAGCAATTTTCTAAAAGAAAAAAAAAAAAGCAAAAAGCTGTCTTGGAAGGGAATACTTTATTTTTTCACTACCTTGTTCCAAGTAACATCTGAGGCTCACATTGTAATGCTATTTTTGTGTTTAGAAAAATAAGTAACAACATGATTGTTTCACACTAAGCATAGTCCCAGTGGAAATTAAAATTGCATGCATTTTCTCATTGCTCTTTATTTAACAACTATGAGAGTTTTAATATTTGAACACCAACAAGACAATTGTCTGGAAATGCAGAATTCCTGTGGGTAACTTTCTGATTTTACTTCTGTTTTACGTGAACTTCAGATGAACAATTTTTTTTCAGTAGCATACCAGTCAGTAGGATGCATCAGGCAAGAGAATGATGGTTAATAGGGTTTTCAGTTCTTGCTTTTCATTTGATATATAACAACAATAACAACAACAAAAAGCCATGGAGATTTTTGTGAAATGAAATGTGTCAATAGGCTTCAGTAGAATAACAAAGAAACAACACACATTTCAGCATCTAAGGGAACTCTCCATAAGGTACTTTCACAGGTAAATCTAAAAATCCACATATTTGTTACCTAAAAAGCAGTATACTTTCTACTACTTCCTAGGGTTCCCATACATCTGGGTTTTCTTGGACCTGTCCTCTTTTTGGGTCCTCTGATCTGTCTGGGTATTTTTTTTAATATGAAATGTCCAGGATTTTGCTCTGCTCAGCCTTGATATTTTTCCCAACACTTTCTGGCTTGCCTTAGGTAGATGCTGCTTGGGGTTGGGGGGAGTAGGGAGAGGGTGATTGGAGGCAGGGGGTGCCATGTGGTTGTGTACACACACACACATATGGCTGGTATGCAACCAGGCAGGGTGCAGTCCCAGCAGCTGGATGCAGATAAGTCTATGGGGAGTGGGAACTGGAGGGCCAGGGCTTGGGAACTGTCTGGGAGTTTGGGGGAGCATGTGGGGCATGTGAGTCTGTGTGTGTGTGTGTGTGTGTGTGTGTGTATTAGGTATGTGGAGGGGAGGGGGCCTACTGGCAATGGGGGAAGCTGTTCAGATTCTGGGGCTGAAGAAGGGCTGGGAGAGGTGTCTGCCCCCCCAGCAGGGGAAGCGGGGGGCCCTTAGGGGGACAGTGGGGAGCTGCATGGCTGGACTAGCAGCATTGCGGTTGATGTCCTTGCTCACAGGGGTGGGACAGCCAGGAGATGCTGCATGGCTATGGGTAGCAAGGGGCTGTGGGTTGGGAGGGAGAGGCACCAGCAGGGTTGAGGGGGCTGTGGCTTGGGTGTGAGAGGCCCGAGGGGAAGCAGGGGACTGTGGATTGGGAGTGTGGGGCACTGGCAGTGCCAGGGGGGCTGTGGATCAGGGGTGAGGGGCACCAGCAGGCTGCAGGTTGGGAGTGAGGGGCACCAGCATGGCTCCAGGGGTGGGGTACTGTGGGTTGGGAGTGAGGGGCAGCAGCAGAGCTGGGGGGTGGGGCTGTGGCTTGGGAGTGAGGGGCAATGGCATGGGCAGGGACAGGGCACCAGCATGTCACTGCCCCTCCCACCATCATGTACCCCCTTCTCTGATAGGTGTTCTCTTTTTTGAAACTGGAAATATGATAACCCTAACTACTTCCTGTACTGATGAATACTATTAGATACATGGGATTGGAAAACATATAGGTTTCTGGCACTGATGTCCTCTGCCTGCAACGAATGACATCAGTAAGCCTAGATTAGGATCTAACACTGACCAAAAATTTGCAAGAACTTGTTTGTAGAAAGCATTTGCATAAACTGTTTTGAAAGCAACTGAAAATTGGTAGGAATGAGGATTGGAAAAGGTATGTGGCTTTTGTTATACCAGGATGTTGGCAGGGCAGGGGATTTCTCTATTGCTATTACTGTTTTTCAGTGGAGTAAAACAAAGGTTAAACTTCAGCATTTTTACAATGATGTCTGCAGTTGGGCCCCCCACTTTCGCCTTCCTGTAGTGCTGCCATTATACTGGCCCAAATACACCCATATTTGCCATTGTTCTTGTTTCTTGGTGGACACCAAACATGTTTTGTGGGTTTGGGTTTTTGGCAACTACAAAAATGGGTTACTTAGCAGTGATAATTCTCATTGTTTTGGATCCAGTTCAGATTAGTATAAAAGTCATTACCTGTCTGGTGGTTTTTATAAAATGAGTTGTCTTAGTTCACCTCCTAATGAGTTGTTCATGTCACTAAAATACCATTGCAATGAGTTTTTTTTTGGCAAATTGACAGTGTTTTTAGTAGGACTGACTGACTGGATAAGTGTGGTTCCATTAAAACATTTTTATCCCAGCCACTGTAACCTGTCCAGATCAAGCTTATTGGCAAGACAATATAGGTAAATCAAATTATATCTGTTCTGTAGGTTAAAAAGAGGAATTATTTCAAGGTAAATCCCATGCATGTCAGAAATGCTATGTCTGTGTTATCCTGATAGAATAACTGCAGTGAATTTTTTCCTTACCATCTGATCATCAAAAGATTCAATAAACCACCACATTAGGAAAAAAACCCCCTCATGGAGAGTTGGCTGTCTTCATCAAACTTGGGGACAGAAACAACCCTTGCATTCAAGTTTAGGACTCTCCTCTAAGATATTTCAGTAGTAGAAACCTAGATCATTTCTAGTAGTAGAAATCTAAATCATTACAGAGCTTTGGAACCACATGTTGTGCCTTAGTTTAAACATGCCAAAACCCAAGTTGCCTCTTGCAATCATAGTAATCATCCACAGAAATATTGCATGCAACTACAATTATTTGTTCCACACAATCTTATTTTTTTCCTGAGAATGCCAGTCATACAGGATATCCTTAAACGTGTTCAATCCAGAAAGGAATTCCAAATTCTTGCAATGTTAAGATTTGGTTGTTTCCAAAATTGGTTTCTGTGAGAACCAAAGCCGACCCAAGGCAGGTAGGGGGCCCAGATCAAATCAGCCTATGTGGGACCCCCTTAACACTGTGTGGGGCTGTGATACCCCTGCAAAGGGGAGGGCTCTCCATGCTTCTTCCGCGGTGCAGGGCTGAGCCTCCCGCTCTAGGTGGGCCCCATGGGAGGGGCCATAGCCGCTCCTCCCAGCTCTGCAGGACCTCCCCCCAAGCATGGAGTCTGGGGTAGTTGCCCCAATTTGTCATACCCTAGGGACAGCTCTGGTGGGAAGTTTGGTTTTCAAAGACAGTGAGGAGTTACCCCTTTTCTTCCTCTGTTCCACTTCTCTCTAGGCCTATACACACACAGGGAAAGAGAAAACAGTTGATTCCATTCTTAAAGGAACTTCAAGTATATGCAGATACAAAGCCTAGAGGGCAAGGAAAGTCTTAAGAAAACTTTAAATAACTCAATAATGCACACCACAAGACTCCATGAGTATCAACAGCGTAGTCCATTTGTGAGCTGGTGGATACGAGGGTTGCTGCAAGGGTTGATCCATCAGGAATATTCCACAGAACTCAAATATTTTCTTTATCTTCCAGAATTCCATATCCAACCTGCCCCTTTCCCCACCAAGGTCAGAGGCAAAAGCTTGATAAGCGTGTTTGAAGATTCACACTTACTCTTCTTGTGTAGTTTTCACAGAAGGAATTTTACATCCAACAGCAACAACAAAAAATCCTAAATTAAGATCCAGAGTGAAGAACCAAAATGTACTACTGACAGCAGTTTCACTAGAGATTTAACCCCATTAGACCTCACCTGCATTTTCTAACAAAGGAATGCTACAGGAAATGTATCAGGTTTGCTATTTTTTTTAAAGACCCTTTCCAACATAAGCCTTTTGATGTCCCCAGGGGTTTTTACAAAGCTCCTTATAATGCTAATTGCAGAGGTAAAGAAGAAGGAAATTTACATCTGTTTCTCACTAGATGACCTGATAAGAAGAGCCCTGATGAGAAAAATGCACTCCAGGACACAGAGATATCCATTGTCTTCCTCCAGGCTCTCTGATCAACACAAGGAATTTACCTAACCTTGGAACAAAGAATTCAGCACCTCAGGCTGATCACAGATAATGGTGCAGAAAGCGTCTATATGCCAAAGGACAGGACACTGAAGATTTTGTCAGTTCTTTATCAAATCTCTTCAGCGAGAATGGTAATACGGAGGTCACTGCCAAAGCTACCAAAGATGCATGTTTCATGCACAAAGAGGGTGCTTGGACCTGTTACTATAAACCGGTAAAATGTCATGCTGTCTACTCAACCAGTTCATACATCCAAGCTAAATAAATCTATTTATCTCCATTGTTGGTTGATGCCTAGTAACTTCACATAGATAGATCTAGCTCAGAACTAGAGAGCAGGCCTTTGTTCTTGCTCATTGAAAAGGGGCTGATCTTTTGCCCAGATTTGCCTATGCATTTTTCCCTGGCAAACATCTTCAGCTTAAAATCAAACATCCCAGGCATTTTGAATGTTAGCTACCACCGACACAGTTGACACCAACAAACTAGAATTTAATTAATCCCCTTTATTAGGGTGAGAGTTCTGAGGGGAAGTCTGTTTATGAATCCCTTAGGTACCACAGATTTTTATCATGGGCCCTAACATGGAAATTCTAAGAGCTACGCAAGTTTTCATGTAAACTTCTTCGAATTTATTAAGGAAATAGAGAGTGCATTAATGCACTTTTCCTAATGAGCATTAAATGTAGTATATCCAATATGAGGAACTAAAAAAAAGCGCATTAGGCTGCCATAATGCGCAGTACCAAAAGCGCATGTTTTTAAGTGACACAATGCAGAGTAGCCTATTTTACTGCACATTAGTGTAACTGCATGTTTTTATGTGACTAATATGCAGTAAAATAGGTTACTGCACATTAAAGTGCTCATGTAGACACGCCCAGAATGAAGCCTTTCAAGATGCTTGAAATAAATTATATCTCCATTCATAAAGGGACATTCTTGGTAGTCCTAACCTTGGTTAAAATCATCTTTGAAAAATGCACCTTCTCTTCAAAAACCCAAAATTGTACCGTTCTTAATGACAAATACACAGTAAAAGGTAGGGCAAGGTGACACCTTAAAGACTACGTCAGACTAAAGGCAGGGCAGAGCACCTTATAGACCAGTGGTTCTCAACCTTTTTTGTACCAGGACCCTTTTGTAATCATTCATAGCCAGGCTTGACTCAGTGGCCCCCACTCTTGACCCACTGCCCCCTGCCTCCAGCCCCCAGCCCCCAGTGTGTGGGTCCCTCGGGGTGGGGAGGTGGCAAGCAGCCCCTCTCAGGCTGGAACTCCCCAGCCTTCAAGGGAAAAGCCACAGTTTCCCACATTTTTCTTCTTTAAAGTAGAATCCATTTTTAAAATTTGCTGATCAAGTTTTTAAGTTTTTTCATGACCCTTTCATACATTCTGGAGACCCACTTTTAGGCCGTGACCGTAGGTTGAGAAATGCTAAATCAGAGGAATAAGAAAGCTCTAAATTAGTCTATAAGTTGCCACTCTGCCCTGCCTTTTGCCTGGCTTTGGATTAACTTGGCCAACTACCTCTCTCTGGGCACATCTACATAAGACACTTACAGCACAGTTGACTGATTAGCTGAGCAGTAAATGTTGTGCACCTACACATGCGCCCCATTAGGCTGGAGTAAACTAATTTACACCGCAGCAGGATCGTACTTCTAAATACAAGTATTATCCTGCTACAGAGTAAAAAACTCCACAGCAGCACATGTGTAGATGCTAGAGGGGCTGGCTGGGGCAAAAGGGTGCTTCAGTGCTGGAGCTGCCTGCTGGCTAGCCCCACTCTGAAGCTCCCTTATGCCCCAGCTAGCCCCTCTGCAGCATGTTGAGCAGGGGGGTGAGGAGCAGTCCTAGGCTGGCAAACTGTCCTGCAGGGCCCCCTGCCAGCCAGGGCTGCTCCACCCCAGTTCCACATGCTGTGCAGAAATAAACTTTGGAGCCTATTGCTCTGGATTTAATTGTTCCTGGGTGCACATTCAAATGGCATACCTGGGAGGAAATAACTGTGGGGCAATAAGATCCACGGTTTATTCATGTGCTGTAATTGTACATGTAGACACCCTCAATATGGTAAAGGGATATAATGCTACCTTCCTTCTGTCTGAACTGATGTATCAGAGACAGAAAACCAGTGTTTTGTGTCAGTTCTCAGTGGTTTCCTCCATTTCAGTGTGCACAACTCTCACCATAAATCTTTTCACTAAGACTATTAGGTTGTTATTACTCAGTCTGCAGGCCTATTGAAAACTATTATGCAGACCTTCTTAATTATTCCTGTAATATCACATCTCTCATTGTCACACTCCAGTTGCCCAAGTACCTCATTTTATTGACACACTTGTCATTACTTCCCTGACTCTAGTACAGCATTTTTCCCCTTCGCTTTCACTACCAGCAGCAATAACTGTCCTAGGAACAACCAGACAATCACCTTGTGCTTTGAGGGAAGATGGTAGAAACAGCTGGTCTGCAAGCGGCATCTTTCATTTCTTTTACTCTCCTCAGCAATTCAAAGAGGTTGATCAACTTCATTCCACATTCTCTTTTGGAGCTTTTATAAAACCCCTGCCTGTCCCTTTCTTGCCCCTTTAAACAACCTTCTCTAGTGCTCTAAAAATGGAATGTATAGGTGATATCTCTTTCAGGAAATACATTCAAAATACATCACGAATATTGTCATGATGATGTATTAATGCAATGCATCATCAGAAATCTGTCGGAGTAAAGATTTATTACTTGAAAGTATGTTATGGTATAGGAAGGCATCAGGGACTGAACTACCGAATGTTTGTTTATTTTTCAAATTAAGGATTTTTAAGGTAAGCCTTAAAATCTTTTACCTTTATGAAGTAGTAAAGGTGGAGAAGCCACAGAAATGAATGCTTGATTGAAAAACATTAGAAGGGTTCAGGAGGCATCAAAAGTGTGAATATTGTGTTGTTTCCTCTATGGTAGTTTCTATAAGAGCTTGGAAGGTTAGACTCTCATATAACATTAACCTAGAGCTTAAACTGAGTATTCAAGTTCATTTT
The DNA here is from genome assembly GCF_030867095.1 of Alligator mississippiensis. Classification (NCBI taxonomy): domain Eukaryota; kingdom Metazoa; phylum Chordata; order Crocodylia; family Alligatoridae; genus Alligator; species Alligator mississippiensis. Next base: position 216,193,637 of record NC_081824.1, on the reverse strand, counting down.
AACCAACTCAAATTCAGTTTTAGATTTTTAAACAAATGTATCTAACCTTAAAACCCATTAGTTGTGCTAACAAAACCAGTTTTGTTAGAAAAGAGCATTGACTTGGCTATGTATGTCTTGTTTTGCAACTGTGAGGCCTAATCAAATCAGTAGGAACTTCTTCATTCATTTCATTGGTCTTTAGATCAAGCCTCTGCCCTATATCCCACAGTAAAACCATGAAACTTGGCAAGTCTGTGTTGCTGTAACTTAAACCTATCTGCATACAAGGAAAAACTTTTTTTTGTTGCCAGAAATGCTCAATGTAATTACAATCAGTCCTGTTTCTCTTGTGCTCAATTCATCCATATGTCTGGATATATGAAAATGTTAACTGGTAAAGAGTCCCACAGCATACAGCTGTGAGTACATGCCAAGGGTCTGTTAATCTGAAGCATTCAGGTTTTTTATTCAGACAAAATGAAGAGTTTGCATACTGCTTACTGCAGAATATGTTATTTGCTCTCTTAATATTTTAAATCATTGCACTGTAAGAAAAACACACAAAGACAGTGCCACTTACAGGAGGAATAAGGCTGCCCAGTAGCAGAGATCTGCCTGAAACTCAGTTTCCTCATTTTGCTTCTATCCAGAAGCATTTCCAAAAGAGCAGCTTCTCCTGCATTATTTTATTTCCATGGAATTGATTTGTATCACTTTTATATTATCATCCCACATTACATTTCATCATCAACAAACTCAACCAAGGTGGTTTCATATGTTAACACGGGTGTTATACTTCATACAGGCTGATTTATTTTCAGATGAGTGCTATATTTCTTACATGGGACAGCTTTACAATGGAACTATTCGTGTTCATAATTTTAAAAATTAAGCAAATGCTTAAATGTTTACAGGATATGGGACTAACTTATTAGGAAAAAATACTAAAAAGTTAAAAGTGGAACAAGGTAAACTGACACAGTGGGTGCCGTACAAAAAAAAGTTTCCATAAAACTCACTGTCAGAAAAACAATGAAATGTCATATTTCTGCTAGCTTTGCAAATAGGAAAAATTTTGCTGGTCTCCTTCAAACTTTCTCTTTTTCTCCCATATGATATTAAAATTGCCCAATTTAGAGAGCAAATGAGAATGCTCAGGCAGTTCTAGGTAAGCACCACTCTTTCAATTTTTAGAACCTTAATTTAAATGAATTAAAAAGGCAAGACACGTTATAGCCTGAAAAAAGAATGATAAGGTCTTTTCCATAAAGTAGGCTCTAGCTGGTTGAAAATGTTAGTATGAGCAAAGGACCATCAAAATGAATCTCTCTAGTACTCCCAACCAAGGCAATCAATTGGTAGTGATGTCATAGAACTTTTGTCATCAAGTTGACTTGAGTGCTACCTATAGTGAGAAAGGTTATCAGCTGTACAGTTTGTAGCTTTGAAACTTTGCTTTTCTAGACCAGTGCAGACAGCTGACAGGGATGCATTCGCTTGTTTTCTTCTAATTAATTTTCTTTTTTTGTAACAGTTCTAGGATGGAATACTTCTTAAACATACCGTGTAATCTGCCTGGAAAAACTCTTCCCTCCTTTTTTCAGAGGAATTTGATTATATATGGTGACCCAAATGCTATGACTTCACTATCCTCTCAAGATTATTTTAAGGTACTTCCAAAAGTGGGCATATGAAGTTGTTTATGTATAGCTAGCTGCATGTCCCAGGTCTTCAATACATGCATGTAAATTAGATAGAGACATCACTGGCTCCAACAGGTTGTGCGAATATATTGGTTACCATTAAAAATTCAATATGGTCCATGGATACCACACAACTATACCTGAAATACTGAAGTTATTTTCTTTTCCAAGTACAGAGGTAGAAGAAGGTGGCAATTTTCTTCTCTTGTTCCAACTTGTCAGTAGGTGTGAGACCCTTGTCAGACTATCCTGACACCTACGTGCTGGTTAAAGGGTATGGGGAGAATGGGCTTTCTTAGGCACAAGAAACTAAGGTCTACAACAGATGAGCCCTACAGAAACAACCTAACTACAGCTAGCTGTGTAGAGAAGAGCTTGGGCTGAGATGTATACCTTATTGTCATTAGCTCTTTTTTAATAAAGCAAAACTTTAAGGAGGGATGATTGATTTTTTTTTTTAACTCCATATAGATCAAGCTGTTGAAAAATAAGTTGGGCTGAATTTAAAGGCTTATTTGGTAGATTGCCTCATGTGATATGAATAAGTAGAAATTCACCAGGTTCTCAAACTTAGGTCTTCATATGATCTTTCATTTGGATATACTAAGTGGATATGTCTACACATGCATTTATCCTGGTTTAAATTTACTATGCAGTAAATGGGAATAGGCTGGTGTCTACATGTGCAGGCATTAAAGTACATTAACGCTGTGTGTGTACTGATTGGGGACTAAAGTTAGTCCCAAGTCAGTCCACATACAGTGTTACTGCACAGTAAGGCGTCTACACATGCATTACTGCACAGTAACTAATCGGGGGTAAATTAGATACCTGTACCATGCAGGTATCAATTTTACACTCAAGTCAGCATAAGTCACCATATTTACTGTGCAGTACAGGCATGCACATGTAGATACATGCCTGTACTGTGCAGTAATTTTGGTTACTACCCAATAAATTGTGCACATGTAGACATGCCCAAACTGTACCAGTGAGGTCATTTGAATGGGACCTGTTCAGACCTTTAAGCAGTGACTGCCACTGCACAAGTGATCATAAACACAGTGTTATTTCAGTCATTTCAGAGGAGATAAAATGTCTTGGAAGATGTTGGTCTTCTCAAAACACTGAAAAATTTCCACCTCCTATTAATTCCAATGAAATATTTTCATGTGATACCATGGAACTGTGTCCACTTGCAATGATGCATACAAGAAATAATTTGTTTACCAGATTCCAAAAAGCCAAACTGTTTTGATTTTTTTTATGTAGGTTTTTTTCTTTTTTCTGTTTTTTCCCTTATAATTTATAAGAATTTATCTTAGGTTTGCTACAGATTTAGAAAGGAAAAAAAATTTCTTCTGTCTGACTTATAAATTATATGCATGACCAGAGATAAATATGTTTTTATTTATAACTGTGGACAAATGCCAAGCAAAGCCTTTTCATATGATGTACTGCTGTTGCAGTTGTGAAGTACTTAAAACAGTTCCAGTCAAGTTCAGCCCCTAGACTTTTCATGCAAAATGGCTAAGACCCATTTTTTATCTTTTGAATGTCTTCAAAGGTTATGATCACAATGAACGTAGGTGGTGTCCAGTGTCTTCCTGTGGAGCTCAGAGGGTCTGAAAACCACATTCAAACATGGAAAATTTCACTTCCAACAGACTTCAGATGAGTTTTTTTCCCCTAGGCTTTTTTTCTTCTGGTTGATGACAGTCAGAGGAAGGTCATAGGGTTGGGGTTGTAAAGAATTTGAGTGCTGTTATGACATCACGATGAATGAACTCTGATGATATTATTGAATAGGAATACTTGCAGATCTAATATAAACAATTTGTGATTGTCAGAGTCTAAAAGTAAAAACATGATTATAAATTGAGGGTAGGATCAGCTTATGTCAACTTTAAATGATTTAAAAGTCTAGTGTCTGGAGCTGCATATTACCAGTCTGTAAAACTCTTCAGAGAAGACTTATGTAGCCACATGAGTGTGTCCTTCACTCTGTGTATATTTATTGTAAAGTCTGACCTTTTGTCTCGTTGATAGGAGACCGTTTTTCAGAGTAGATGTGAAACAAAGCCTCCTATTTTAACCATGAAAATAGGGAGTTTTGTCGTCTAAAAAGTAAGCGACATTTGCTTGGGTCTTTTAGAAACTCCCTGCTAACCTTGTTTTTATACAAGAAGTGGCTCTAGGTAATGAAAGGCATAATGCAACCTACAACACCTTTATCACCCAATGGACTGTGCTGTGCCAGGCTTGGAAACTGTATCTGTGTGGATGTGACTAGAGTTTGTAAGTGATCCAAACATCCAACCTAGGGGAAGGAACAGAAGAATGTCTCCTCTGTTACCTGGAGCCTCACATCATTATGCATGACCCTAACTCATTATCCCCTGATATCTGCAATATACAATGACCTTTGATGACACTGCAAGATGGCACAAAAAGGAGAAGCCTTCCTTGTAATTTCAGCTCCTGAATGCCAAATGTGGCAGTGCTTTTTTCACAATCTGGATTAAAATTGAAATACCTGTAAGTAGCATTGTTTAGATATTTGGATTAGTTTCTTGTTCTGCTAGCATTGCATCTGTTTCTCTACCACTTAGGAATCAAGTGTAGGCTGGAAGTAACTAATTTACCATGTAAGAAGATAGGTCCCTGCTAACACAGTCAAGGGCAAAACCATTAAACCATTAGGGCTTGTATTTCCTCGTTTTATAACATTCAGATACAAAGACCTGACCAAGGCCTGTTAGATGTGTGTCTGACCTTTTGGGATTAAATTTCTTGCCAGCTCATTGTTGGTTCAGTATAGATTGAGCTGTTTCTTTCTACTTGTGTACGCTGATCTTTGGTCATGTGCTATTCCAAGCCTTTATTACTAATCCTACAGACTGGATTCATCCAAGTAGTTCTACTGGGACTGATTGTGGGCTAGATTACATCAAAATTTCAGCCAGCTCTCTCAGATGATTCATTCTCCTCACTCAGTTGCATACTTCACCATCAAAGGTGCTGTATTTTTTCTCAGATCTGTTGATAAATATATTGTGTATTACTTGCATCCTGAATAGAGCTGTGTAAGACCCAACTAGAAGCATTAATTGAAAGTTCATTTGCAATTATGTTTGCGATCTATCAGATAATCAGTTTTTAATCCACTTAAAAGACACTAATTTTGAATAGTGCTAATATCGAATTTCCAACAGTACTAAAGCACCTTACAGAAGTGTAAGCGTATTACATCAAGATGTTTATCTTCATCAACCAAACTTGTTTGACACAATCTATTTTGCATAAAACCAGGTGACTGGAATCAATTTTGCTACCATTCTTTCATTCTTTCTTAATTTAATCCCATATCTGCTTTTCCTTTTTTATTTTATTTATGTATTTTTCTAATGCATTTAAATCAAGATTTATTAAGGGGTTGCTCCATGTGAGCCAAGGATCAGAATGTATTCTGATATGTTCTAAGAAGTATATGGATTGAAAAGGTAGCTGTTTCATAGTATATACTTCAATGACTTCCTAAGGCAGAGGTAGTATATACGGTAAAGGAAGACTCAGCACAAGAATAGCCTGGTATATATACCAGCAGAAGGACAAGTAGCATAACTGGGGAATGTGAGGGGCAGACAATTGGGTCAGCAGCTGCAGGTGCCAGTTTTGTGGAGAGGCACAAAAATAGCTGCAACTGGAATGGCAATTGATTGTGTCACTGCAATCAGCACTGCAGCAGCTGGTGCTGCCCTGGGTATCACATGGCTGCCCTGAGCATACAGCTGCACTGTTATGCCTCTGAAAATGGCATCAAGTAGTTTGTTTAACTCAAAATAAAATGTTTGGTGTAAAACCTACCCTGAACTGAATGTTGTTCTTTATGTAAATAAAAGTGAAAAGATATGGCCAAGTAATGTTTCAGGTTTGGTGCAGTCCCAAATTAGTATGAAAAATTCAGAATTGGTTGGCAGTACTTAATTCACTGTCTATTGTACCATGTTTTATTGGTCATAAAATTCAAACTCATAACATTGCTACATTACAACAGTATTTTTTATTGTTAACATCTATTTTTATTTTTAGTTTATTCTTCAATAAAGACTGCTTTTGAATTATGTAATTATGTATTTCACAACTACAGAGGAAGTGAAGAGAAGCTATACCTTCTCCCATGCTAGGGTTGACTGGGCACGTCTACATATGCATTTAAGCATGACTAAATTTAATACACATTAAGCTAAATAAGCTTAATTTTGGGGGGTAAGGGTCTACACGTGCAGGGACTTGGCACTAAAACTAGTGCACTTGGCACTAAAGTTAGTGCCAAGTCCCTGCAGCTCTACCATGTGCCCCTAGTGGCTGGGCAGACCCAGCTCTAAAGTTAGTGCCAGGTCATGTCTACACATTCATTAATGCGCTTTAACTAATCACGCCTAAATTTGATATTTGCATTTGCAGGTATCAAATTTAGGTACAGTTAGCCTAATTTCATCATTTTTAATGTGCTTTAAGGGTGCCATCTATAGATGCCAGTTTGTAATGTGCATTACATTAGGCAAATTCGTATTAATGCATCTTGTGTAGATGTGTCCACTGTGTGGTTTTGCTAAGAGGTTAGACCAGTGATTCTCAAAGAGGATTTTGTGAGATCCTTTGAAGGGTGCCACTGGTAGTGTGATGAGATAAGCAAATAATCACAAGCTCAGGCTTTAGATGGGAGAAGATTAGCAGATAAAGGCAGGCACAGGCTTTCTCTGCCTGTCTGCTCCCCTGCTCTCACTGTCTGACCCGTCTGCAAGGAGATAAGCCCTGTAATTAATTATTATTTTCAGATGAATTACCACCCAATTCACAGAAGTTATGGAAAGGTGCCTTGAGTTGGATGAGGGGTGTGTTGCGTCTTAAAAAGTTGAGAACCACTGGATTAGACAATGGATTTGGATTGGTTTGGATAGGGATGATTGTACCTCAGACAGGGGGTTGGAGTAGATGACCTTTGAAGGGGCCTTCCAACCCTACTTTTCTATTATTTCTATGATTTATAAATGAAAAATAACCAAAAAGGTGATGTAATCAATAATAGCCAAAGAATGCAGTAAAATACCTTGTATAAATAATGAAGGGATATGAATCACTAAAAAATGGTGCACTTAAAAGAAATCCAAACATGGATTTGCGATTTAAAATAGATCACTCTTCATCAGCCTCATCTTATGAAGGGTGGCAGCAAAGAATGACCACTGATTTAAAAAAATATTTTCCATGAAGATATGTAAAGGATTTCAGTAAGTTTGAAAAATCTGAATTGTTCTATTATTAGGGTCACTTGGGGCAAAAAATGGTCTGAGATAGAGTTACTCATTTCTTTAAAAAAAAAAATCAAAACATTAAATCATTCTAACTTATAAACTACTTATCTGATATGCTTGGAAATTCTCAAATCAATTTCACATGTAAGAACCAAATCCTGTAATTTTAAGTTTCTTTATTTAATCAAGACTCTGAACCCTTCCTGCAAATAAAAAAACTTGGCCCAATTGTATGTATGAAATGTTACTGGCATGCTCATAGATTCCTGCTTTCCACAAAAGGTATTGTGCAAATAAGCTATATAATAATGTATGCTTGGAGAAATTGTGTATATAGTATTCACTCTTTGGCATATATAATTAACACTTTGCTATTTCCTCTGTCCTTTTTTCTCTTTTAAAACTCTTTTTTTTCCATATCTGCCATTTTCTTAGTCGAAATCCTGGCCCCAGTGAAATCAAGGGAGATTTCGCCATTGATTGCAATATGGTCAGGATTTCAGCATTTGAATCCTTGTTCCTAATTCTGCATTCTCCAGTTCAATGATCCTCGCCCCCCCTCCCCCCCCCCCCCCACACGCACACACACTTTTTCATGTCAGGGCAATTAAAATGTTGGTTCTGCTCTGAAAAATGACTCTAAAAACTATGTCTCTTCCATGGTTATTATCCCTACAATGGCCTCCATATATAAATTAATTGTATTCACTGGCAAATAAAGGGAAATTTTTGGTCTGTTTCAGACTCGTTGACTCAACTCCGAAAACCTGGCTTAGTGCTTTCCTACTAATATGCCATTACCCAAATGGTTGATAGTGTTCTCTTTTAGATCTGTGTAGCCCCACTGTCTTTAGATTCTACCCTCAGCTACAGCTATGCAGCTTCATGTAAGGCTAATGGGGTTCCCCAAGTGAAACAAAGAAATCAGTAACCATGAAGCCTTACAATATTCCTTCTTAATGTGTCATTCAGTGTCGAGCCACACATTCCTGCCAAAACTAGACTTTTATATAACGGAGAGATCCAAGAAACACTGTGTCCCATGATAAAAAATGGGTTTTTAACTTTTGAATGAATTTTTAAAATTTACAGAATTTTAAAAGCTTTGAAACATATATAGGCAACACTGACATAAGAATGATGTAGACCAAAAATAAATTGCATTGCATGCAAACTTTTTTACCTAGCATTCACTACCTGCAATGCTTCTGTTGGCTATATAAAAATACATTTAAAATGATGAGCTTTTAATACTGTTGAACATCTACCAAAAAATAGATTGTTCCCAAGATGTGAACTTTACATGCTAAATTTCAGCCATAAGTGATTTTTTATGTCCACTGTACAACACTCAGGTGTGTTATGATATAATGTCTCTAGGGACAGATTTTTTAAAGGTGTTCAGGCATTGCTTGCTCAGCGTAGCAAGGCCTATGTGATTTGGGCAGCTAAGTTTTATTTTCAGAAGTGATTTAGGCACCCAGGAGGTTAGGTCACATTGACTTTAAAAACCTGAGTCTAAGGAAATGAACTTCCAGACTACAAACAGCCAAAAACATTTCAGCGCCTGTGCAGTATAGCATGTCTTTTTAAATTGGTATACTGTATGCGGTTTCTCAAGAAAAAAAAGGCAAAAATGATTGGTTTATTCCACGTGGTGGGCTTTTGGTCAGTTACATATCAAGAAATCCATTTTTGACATGTAGAAATGTACAAAAGGACTTGAAATATAGACTGATGGATGTGGGTGGTGGGGGAGAGGACTTTTTACTAAAGAAAGTTTTTTTGTACTCAGGACTGAATGCCAAGCTTGATCTGGAACAGATACTTATGGCTGAATTAATAAACTCTGAGCAGAGGTTTAGAACAAAAATTCTGACAGACCCTTAACTACAGCTGTGCTAGTGGGAGCCACTATAATATCCTTTGCTGCTGAATACTACCAGTATGCAAGCATTGTTATACAAAAGGTTAATATGCCAGTTTTATTTCCTTCTCTCTACAGCTATAATTTAAACAAGTTGCACACATAAGTGATGTTATATGCATAGGAATTGCATTAAGTTTGCTATGTCAGGTTTGTTTATAAAAATCATATTTTTAACCACTTGCCCAGGGGCTCTGTTCTGGGGAACTACAAGCTGCAAGCTGATTTTTAAAGAGGCAGTTTTCATTTTCCATGAACTTTCAATAGATATTTTGGAGCTCCAAACAGCAAGCTTAGTTTAAACTTCATGTTACCCAACAAATTTACAATTCATTGTATTTACTTAGCAACAAAGAATTTAGTCTTGTTTTGTATGATTGGCACATGACCCTTTCCAAAACTTACAGTGGCTGGCACGTTCCCCCCTCTTCCCCTCCTGCATGTCATGGGGAAAATTGCTTCTCAACATTTTGGAAACCTTTTACAGTGTTTTTGTTCTTATTCTGCAATGTTAACTTCACCCATAAACCTAATAGTCACATAGCAGTTAATAAGGGGCAGAAAGTTTTATAGTCCTTCCTGCAGTTGTTAAAATACAGCTACTGTAATTTACTTACTAGGCATATCAAGCCTATGGGTAATTGTAGAAAATAAGAAACCTTATGTTTGCATAATCTTGCAATCCAAGGAAAGAGAGGACTCTTTTTCCTGAACATTGTGGCTTTAGGAATTATTTAAACTGCTTGACACATAAATATTGATACTTTGGGATAATACTTGTCAGAATAGGACCTTCCACTTTGCAGTGATTTTTAAAATCCTTTGGGTTAAACTCAGGCCTCACATATGTTGATAGCAAATTTCTCATTGATTTCACTGGGATGAAGATTTCACCCTTTGCCTCCAGTAATGTTGTAAGTAAGTTCTATAATCAGTTCCACGAGGACTGGGTCATTTTGTAGCTGCCCTACAACATTATACAAATTCATAAGGATTTCTAAGCACCTGGCTGCATGATTCGGGTGCCTGTCAGCCCCTGTGCATAGTACCTCAATCCAAGTAGTCACACTAACATCCTCACTGAGTAATATGCTTCTCTGTATTAGTGAGAATAATAGGGTAGATTGAGAATAGAGCTACCACTTAGGGTAATATTACACATGCCCCTGCATGAGGCAGGGGCATGCCATTCCTACTTATTCCTATGTCCTCCTCCTCCCACCCCACCCCACCATGTGAGTTGGGAGTAGGGAAGGTAGAAATAGGAGATGGGTATGGCTCAGTTGGAGCAAAGGACACCTTAATACATTCCCCTGGAGCCAGGAGGAAATATAAAAGGGACTAGGCACATCTACACAAGATGCTTGATGTGCAGTTGCCTGATAACCCTGCACAGTAGTATATTAGCAGGCAAAAACCCTGCTAATGTACTACTGTGGCATAGTATTAGGGTACTGCTCAGTAAGCATCACTAAAAACCCATGCACTGATGCTACTGCATGGTAATATGTGAAAATACTTCATTAAGCAAGTACTAAATTAAATGCACAGTAACTATTGCACATTAATGAACATGTAGACACACCCAGAGTAAATCAAAGGCGTTATTATTTTTATTCATGTGCTTGCAGGACCTTCATGCTATGCCCACTAGGTTCAACTGTTTATCATACACATTACGTTTATATTAACATGTATCCTGATATTCTCAGTTCTGTTTATTCTTCCATAGTTGACTGAGCTTAAAAAAATAACTCCCCAAAATTACAGCACTGACTTTTTCAGCACAGAATGATTTTGGAGGACTTGCAAAAATAACTGATTACAGTTACAATTAACTCCTTTAGGAAATTTAGTACCTGGTGTCAGAGAGCTCCTCTTACTGAAATGTCTTCATAACTGAGTAAACAGATGTTTAAAACTTCTTTTATGCTTAAAGGTGCCTGAAACCATCGTCTTCAATTTCATTTGAAAAAATGTATTTGGGAATTAACCATCATTTTTTCATCATTCTTACCTTTCCTTGTGAGGAGGCTTGACAAATAAACATGAACAAATAATGTTCTGTTTCAAAATGGCTGCCATCTCCTCTAGTTCCCAGTTCAGTGACCATTTGGGGAAGTGGAGCTGTCTTACTGCTGGGTGTCCACAGCTGGCTCTTGATAGAGTTGGCTGCTGGCTGCACCCTCACTGCAAATAACGGGAGACGGCAGCCATCCTGAAAGAATGAATTTCAATAGGTTACGTTCTTGTGCACCAGCCTCTGCTAACAGATAAACGCATTATGTTAAAATAACAGTAAAAATTACAACCATAATTACCCACTACAAGCAGATCTACTCAACAGGGTAGAGAGGGGAAGTTTGGGATATATGATGGAATGTAGGTCAAGACTTATGTGTATAGTGCAGTGTGTGTAGACTTGGGCAGGGAAATTCCACAAAATAAGCAGAGCTCCAAACTTAATTCCCTGTGTGCACTACTGAAACATTATCCACATAATGGCCCAATTACACAACCACTGTGTTGCAGTCAACTTCTGAAAAAGAAATGGCACTGTTCACTAAATAATTTCTGTCTTTGCATGACTACATTATTTGATTCTGGAGCACATGTTGGGGAGGACGCTTACAGTTATCTATCTAAAATATAACCATGACATTTTTGTTCCTCTCTCTTAAGAGTAGTTACTTAATATGTATCCATGTATTTAATATGAACAACACTTCTAAATGGGATACTTTGTTCCCTGGACTGCATGTCCAATGACAGAGTGAGAACCCACCCCCCCTACAAAACCTCCACACCTGGATTTAGAATCTCAGTGGGTACACCTATACAAGATGCATTACTGTGCATTAGACTAATGCTCAGTAAAACATCACTGTCTACATGTATGCAATAATGACTATGCAGTATATTAGTCAAATACACCATTTTCTAGTACCCGTAGATATAGGTACTAGAAAAAAGGTGCAATAACTAATGCACTGAACTGCACATTTAGACTCTGACATGAGATACTTAATGCACAGTAGCCTAATAACACTGCACAATAGACAGCAGGTGGGCCACAGGACATGGGGAAAGCTGTCTCGGTTTGGCAGGACACTGCCTGCCAGCCACGTGGAGATCAGGATGGGTCCTGATCTCCATGTGGCTGGGAAGCAGCTGCACACCCAGCCAGGACATCTCCCCTCACCATTCGTTGGGTGGGGCCAGTCCGATCTCCCCCCAGCTAGGACAAAGATGCCTGCCAAGCAAGAACAGCTCCCCTCCACCCTCTGGACCTCAGGGCTAACCCCTGTGTTCTCTGCCAGAGATCCTGGGGGTCCTCCTGGGCCCTAGAGGGAGGCAGAGCAGGGCAGGGGCAGCCCTGGATTAAGCTGTTCCCATTGGGTTCAATTTGTACCCAACTGGGGCACACATGTACACATGCACCAGGGAGCATCTTAGTGAGCCTGAATTTTCCACGCAGAAAATTCAGGTGCATCAATTGCACATGTAGACCCGCCTAGTAAGTGGATTTTATGTGATGGCTTATACCACCCCTAGAGCAGGTAGATAAGCAATTGGAAGGGAATGGGGAAGAACAGGGAATGGGGAGAGCTACCACATGCTGTGCCCAGGAAATGCAATTTAATTCAGTTTAATGACCCTTCTGGCAAGTGAAAGCCATGTGTGGCACTGAAAAATAACCTTATCTTCACCTAATGAAAATCACTGGCTTCATGTAAAAACTACTGAGGTCAACAGGATTTTTTTCCAATGACTTCACTGGGCTGTGGATCACACTTTTCTGATTCTTTCATCCTAGCATTGTAAAATGCTTCTGCCTCTTTACTTCCCTATTCATGGAACAAGAGGCAACTTAACATGAGTCCACATGACACAGTGGGTTCTAAGTAACCTGGCCCTATCCATATGCACAAGATGGCCATTACTGACTACATTTCCCAAAGAAGGAAACTGCTTACCTTCTCGTTTTCCAAGATCATCTAGCAAGGCTGTGGCAAATTCAGGAATAAGAACACAAACCTTCCAGTTTCATCCTCTAACGCTATATGCATTCTTCCATGATTTGAACATGGATCTTATAGAATGAGAGAAGAGTTCAGAGCCATTTCCATTCAGATATTTTACGTTTATTCCAAATGCCTTGTTTTACCTTTATCCTCATGCTAACACAATAGTAAAATCAGAAATGCTTCCAGTCTGTTTCCTGGTGTATTATTTTTCTCTCATTTTTTTTTCATTTGCAATATTTAACTGATTGGGAATGAATCATCATGTGTATAAGTACAGTAATAACTGAGTATTATTTTACTCATGTTTTGATTGGGCTGGAAAGCTATCACTAAAGAGAGATCATTAAAATTCAATACACTGTAAATACAACAGAATAGAGGAACATTTTCAAAAGCAACTAAATGGCTTAGGAGCCTATACTCCATTAACTTGCCATGTTAATTAGGGCTTTTAAGTGTCTAGGTGTGTTCTGGAAATTTTATTCATAATCTTATAACCATAACACTCTCTCCCATTCATAGTGGAAGGGGGAAGCTGTTTTGGGGATGGATTGAGGGGGGCACATTCTTTGGAATCTTCATCCTTGTGCATTTTTCTGGTAATCTCATTGTGACTTACAAAGGCATCTTCACTGTTTTGTTTTGTTTTGTTTTGTTTTTTGGGTAATATCTGGCAAAAAGTTTACATGCAATTAGAGGTTTGCCCATCTGAGGCTTAGGTGCTGAGAGGCAGGATTTTCCAAATGTAGCAGTTAGTTCAGAGGCCCAGTGCCACTGCACTAGCAGTTGTCAGGGAAGACTGAGTGGCAGTTCTAATTACCTGTGTCTACACATGTTTCTCATAGGAAGATACAAGCTGTCATGATCCCTTGCCAATCACATGAAAACTGACCTAGAGAAAACATCAACTGAAGGTGAGTATACATGTCCAATAAATTCAGTCCCCATTGCATTAGCTTATTTTTAGGATTGTCCTTAAAAGAGACTCTCCCCGTATCAGGAACCCTTCAATTCTGTAGAATATATACAGAATGGTGATTACTTTAAATTTAGGATCGTGCCTTGTGGGGCATGAATTCATATTACTTTAGATACGACTCCATAATGTACTCTTAATACTGAAAGAACAGAGAATTCCTAGGTGTGTTCATAAAGGACATTTATTTAGTACAGGTGCTTTCTAGCCAAAGAAAGGTAAAGGGTATATAAATATGTTCCTAATTTATAAATATGTTCCCAATTTACGAGGAACATATGGTTTATTTATGAATTTTCTCAAGAAATCGACATTTAAGACTGCTACACAGATATATGCATACAACTGATATGCCATTTGCCTACTTTCACCTTTGTACACTGAATGTATTAGAAACTTGTTCTTGAACATAGTTTAAACAATACATATGTCATAAGCAATGATGAATCAAAGAAAGGAAGCACCCAGAAAGGCAAACTAACTAGACAGGTAGGCCCTCATAAGCATCACATTCTGTTCCATAGCTACAATAACAATAATTGAACCAGACACATGGATTTTCAGTGCCTCTTAAAGAGGAGAGTTAGGGAGAGATATTGCTGAAAGAAAATTACACACTGAAATGTAGCATCTCAGTTTTGCAGCTGCCAGCCTTGTTCTGTCAGTAGCCTTTTCTTCTAAAGTTAGCAGGCGATGAGTGAAATTCAAGAGAAGCACAGTATGGTTTTCCATCAACAAGAAGGTGTTGGTCCAAATCCTTAGTCCTTTTGTGCATTTTTAAGGAAACTTCTAATTGGTTTAATCTTCAAGGAGTTAGATGTATTTCTTGTGTGGAGAGATGCTTGCATTTGAATTTTATGTATGTGTATTAGGTAGCTGAATGCATCCTGAATGTATCCCTCAACAGCCCTAATTATAGTGGAGTTTTTTATTTCTCATGTAGTCAGTTTACTTCTTACATTTTTACTTGCCCGTGAAGCAGTCTTCGCTGGCCTTTTGCTGTTGCTGAGAGAAAATGATTGTGCTCAGAGAGAGAAATTTAGCAGCTTCTGATTTCACTGCTAATGCAATATGTGTTAATAGTGCATCAACCTCAACTCAAAAAACAGGCCTTGTGTATTTCAAGGCAGTAGTGGTGAGAAGTGTAGACCTGATGTATGAGGACCTGGTTTTAGTAATAAGAGAGCTGTCAGTGCTCTTTTGAATTGTGCAATACTTCTTTTAAAAACAACAACAACAAACAAACAGAAAACTTTAAAACTCGTGCTTTTGGAAGTTTGTGATTAGGCAAGAATCTTGGCTTTCATATTACTAAAACAGTTAGTTTATGGCTCTCTTGGATGCAAAAGAAAAGCTTGAAAACATAAATCCCAAATACAAGAAGGCAAAAAAGTATGCACCAGGTTATTTATTTTACAACCTCACAGTTTTTGATCTCGTGTCTTTGACCACATAGCCCCTCTATCTCCACCAATGACCTTATGCGAGACCCTGGCTCATATTATTTGAATGTTTAGGCTTGCAAACCTATCTTGTTGGATCTGTACAAAAAGTTTAGCTGAAAAAATAGAATATTTCTTGAAAAACAACTGATGAATCTTATAGCCTATAACTTCTTGGTCAGACTTGCCACTTTATCTTCAGTGTGGAGATTGCTACACAGGAAGCTGCATTCTTCTATATAATTTGAATCATTCTTATTGTATACAAAACTCAAAATGAGAAACAGACTGGAGGGAAGTCACATTTTAAGGTAGAAACACTAAAAAAGTTCTTATTTTTAAGATTAAAATTCCTTTTTTTTTTTTTTTTACAGTAGAAGTATACTGGACTTTCTGCCTTTTACTGTGTTTAAGAAAAGACAAGACTTTGCTGCAGTTTAAAAAGAACACTAGCACCTGAAAATTGGATTTTCCCTAGTGGGTTCTATATCCTCCCTGGCTTTCTATGAATTACATTGGAGAAAAATATTTTAAAATCCCTGGAGGATGCCATAATTTATATGACAAAAGATTCAATAAATGTCTCAAAACAGATGGAATGCAGTTTTGGAGGAAATTGAAATGAACTGCTTGTTAATTTTCAGAACATTTTGGATTCTACTTGGTTGGTGAAATTAAGTGATCTAGTACAGTGCTTTACCTTTATTTTATTATTGTTGGTGAAACCAGTAGCACTGCCTGCATTTGAGGATGGCTGATACTTTCTATTGTAAGGCTGTTTTCAGTGCTTGTAGTTGCTTGCCTAACATTAATTTTTATATATAAGAACACACACACATAGATAGATAGATAGATAGATAGATAGATAGATAGATAGATAGATAGATAGATAGATAGATAGATAGATATCTTGAGACTTTTTAGAAAGAATGATGGAGGCTTAAATATGTATCTTTATAATTTACTTCTTCAAGTACTTGTCCATTTTGCAGCAAAATTTTTAGTTTTCTACTGTATGCCTTAAAGGTAAAAGAAGAAAGAAAGTGTATGGTTCTGAGTGCTACCACCAGTAACTAATACAGCATTTCTATTTACAAAGCTTCTTTTGGGGGTTAAGAATGTTGTTAAACCATGATTAATAAAGGCATACATTGTTTAGAATGGAGTTTGAATTCCAGTTTGAATAAGAAATGCTTGCAACCTGAACTCTTAGAAAATTTACCACCATATGTACATACAAAAAAACATTAACTCTATTGGAAAAACACTATTATTTTACCTGCCCCAATGAAAAAGCCAAAGGAACAATTCTGCTCATTCCTTGAGACAGGAGATGATCTTTTGAATTGCTAATATTATATCTGTACTTAATGGTTGTAGTATTTATGAAGTTCCTTACCTGATTGTCATTCAGTTTGTTCTATTGAGAATACAATTTCCATACTGATATGCAGAGATACTGTATATAAAACCATAGTTAAGAGAATATTGGCAATGTGTTTAGTATTAGTTTTCATACCTTTCTGGCACTTTTGAACATTTCTCAATGTTCTTGTTATTAATATAGATGAAGCATTCCAAGGAATGGGGATTAAGACCTTTTAATTTGTTTTATTCCTGACTCATTCCACTCCTACAGATGAGTATATTCAGATTGGGTAGAATCATTTATCATGTATTTTTGGTTTACAATTTTTAGCATAGCATGGCACATGAAATTATTCAAAGGCTTTGCTCTTATTTTACATGGTCCTTCCGTTTTGTGTCCTTGTGACAAGTTATTTAACAGAATTTGTAGATTTGTTGGCATCTGACATGGCTGCTCCATGAGCGGTTCTGCTGTGGCCTACAAACTTGTGACCTCTGAATTGTGAACCAGGCGCCTTAGCACCCATACCACCCCAGCCCTTGTTTTACATGGTAATACCATATAAATAGTTTATGATATAAAATATAGCATTTCTCTAACAAATAGCTTTGACACAAATCCCCGGTCACTGTAACCCTGTAATTCAAACTGAGTTTGTTTTTCCTTTCTGAAATTTGCGATAGTGAACTTCTGACGATTGGCAGTAACGCCTGCTGATGCTGCCAGCAAGCATGTAGATCCAGTACAGTCACATTTCAAGCTTCCTTTGCAGAGATCTTGCAATAACCTTGCCTTGTATGGCTTCATGACAATTGAATTCTCCTTTGTATTATGCACTTGTAGAATCTCACTGCTGTCTCTGGCCTTTTTTTCCATAAATGATTAAACCTGTTGATACACAAATTTTGACTTGAGAGACATATTTTAAACCATCCATATGTATGAGCTGAAGATATTAGAAGGCATGATAGCTGCAAGTAGATGGGTCAGTTGTTTCATGATTTTCTGATGGTTTGTCAAATTGTAAAGAGCAGTCTATATTCTACAAATAGCACAGGTCACATGTTCTCTCATTTGTATAATTTAGAAAATTACCAGTGTAATGAAAACAGCTCCATCTAAATATATGCTTCATCCACACTTAATATGTACCCTAAGAGACCTGGAATTTCTCTGCAAACACTTCTAGTTAAACAAAGCATTTTGTGTACCTACAGTAAGTGTGATATTTATTTTTTCATTATTCATGAAACAACTTTAATGTCACTGCTGATTTTCCTGGTAGAATGTTCAGTTCCAACATACTGGAGCTCATGCTGAGTTGTAGCTGAAGATGTCATTCACAATAAACATGAGCTGCCGTGACAATAGGATGGCAGAAGGTGAAGAATTTCTTTTCTTGTGCAAGGGTGTGCATGTGTGTCTCTGTGTGTGAGAGAGAGAGAAAGAGAGAGATTTGATTGTGTTTACAAGATTCATTCGCAGCACAGCAGGCAGTATTCACACTGTAATATTCGCCCTAACACAGATAATTTGATTTTCAACCTGGTTATCATGCATTCAGACATAACGATACATGAAAATATATGCTTTAGCAGTGCATTTTAAACAAGGTTGCACACTTTAAGTCGGAATATATTAGAGGTGAGTGTTGATGTTAGCAATTGTAGAAGTCCTGGAAAGCCCCTTTCAGCAGATGGCATATGTTACAATATTACTGAAAGAAAACAAATTCTAATTTGTAAGTTTCCGAGTACGAATGGAAAAAGATGCACTTTACTGTGCTTGAACTTTTCATTGCATCTTTTAGTCTCAATACTTTGAAGTCTTCTATCCAAGCTCTGCATCAGAGCCTACTTATGGTGGATAAGGTTGCAATCTGCCCTCCTGCATGTGTACCAAAGACTTAATGGGTATAAGGATGAAACTACCTTGTTAGTTTTAAGTCTTTGCACTAAAAGGGAGCTGGCTGCTGCCTCCTCCCAATCCCTAATCTTCAAAGGTTGGGTGGCTGTTTAGCCCCATCTCCAAACTTCTGCCTGTATGCCAATGCTGGTCAAGAGCAAGAGCTCATTACTGCTCCCCCCCCCCCCCCCAATAAGAGAGGAACTAGGTGAACATTTGTCAATATAATTATATTAATAACATAATATGCTTCACAGAAAAAAAGTTTTCTGTTCACAGGAAGAGATTTCAAATCCAATTATTAAAGTAAAAAGCATGGATAAGGTTGTGAAAGCTTTTGTTAAAAAAAAACACTTTCACAGCTAGCATAGACAGGCATAATTCTGTTGAAGTTAATAGAGTTGAGTGAGTCTATGCCCATGGTGCAGTTGACCCTAATCCATTTGAAATATTTGCAGTTATCACACCTCTGAATCTTTTGAGATTTTCTTAATCTCATTAATATTAAGACTTTACAGTTCCCAGAATAATTATCCACTTGGGTCTGGACCAGAAACTGCTCTGCTACATGTCATGGTTTCATAGTTTCATAGTTGGTAGGGTCGGAAGGGACCTTGACAGATCATCAAGTCCGACCCCCTGCTATGGCAGGAAAGAGCATTGGGGTCAAACGACCCTGGCAAGGTGTTCATCTAGCCTCCTCTTAAAGACCCCCAGGGTAGGAGCCAGCACCACTTCTCTCGGAAGTTGGTTCCAGATCCTAGCCGCCCTGACTGTGAAGTAGCGCCTCCTGATGTCTAGTCTGAATCTACCCTCTACCAGCTTGTGACTGTTATTTCTAGTCACTCCTGGTAGTGCTCAGGGGAACAGGGACTCCCCCAATGCCTGCTGGTCCCCCCTGACCAGTTTGTAACAGGTCACTAGATCCCCCCCTCAGCCTTCTCTTGTGGAGGCTGAACAGGTTCAGGTCCCATAGCCTATCCTTGTAGGGCCTGCCCTGCTGCCCCCTGATCATGCAAGTGGCCCTCCTCTGGACCCTCTCCATGTTGTCCACATCCCTCCTGAAGTGCAGCACCAAGAACTGGATGCAATACTCCAACTGTGGCCTGACCAGTGTTGCATAGAGGGGGAGGATCACCTCCTTGGACCTGCTTGAGATGCATCTGTGGATGCATGACAAGGTGCGGTTGGCCTTTCTGACCGCGTCCCCACACTGTTGGCCCATGTTCATTTTGGCATCAATAATGATTCCAAGATCCTTTTCTGCCTCAATACACTATAAAGAACCCCGTCCCCGAAACTTGTCCATTTTGAACGAGGAATAGGGCATGTGAAACAGGAAGAGTAAGAAGGAAATCATGTTGGGTTGGATCCTGAACTGGTGTAAAGGAATATAGCACCCCTGACTACAGTGATGCTACGGCAATTTATACTGTCTGAGGATCTGTCCCATTATTATTATTAAAGTATGTTGTTGATGTGCTCTGTAATGGATTCCATTACCACCCCATGCTAAGAGAAGGAGCTGGTAAAAGTTATGTTTATGCTTTACAGATGGATCAGCAGTGGCAGACATATAACTCTGTGTGTCTGGTAAACAGGTGTTTGATTTTGTATTTGCCAACAGGCCAGCAAAATCTAGATTAGTTTTGTAGGCTGTAGAGGAAGGATATCACTTGAGTTATTGACAAGGAAGAAACATTGTTTGGCGCATTTTTCCCCAAGAAAGAGTGTAGAATCCTGGTATTAATCCTCCATTACAACAGATCAGGATCAGACGACTGACTTGGCATTGAGAAAGTATGCCAAAAAGGATGGAAAAGAGACTACATCATTTTCTCAAAAACAGAGATATTCAGAATACTCTCTGTCATCTCATTAAATTCTTGCATAATTTCAATGGAAACAATAAGCAGAAAGTGTGCTTTCAGAGAAACTACATGGTTTGTTTAAGGAAGTCTCAAGGCGGGCTTCAGCTTCTTAGACAATGACCCACGCATCAGGACGAGAGACATGCTCGGGTGGGATGGGCTTCACCTTTCCCCCAAAGGTAAGCATGTGTTCTCTTCTAGGTTGGATGATCTCCTCTGGTGGGCTTTAAACTAGGCTTGTTGGGGGAATGGAAAGACGAGGGCGGAGGAAGCCTTGGACCACTAAACCAAGCGTCACCCACAAGAACAGCCCAGCCTAGACCAAAAACGAGCAGAACAAATACCCAGGTAAGCAACAGGGGCCCGGGTAGTACTGAGATTAGGGGGGGGGGGGCAGTACATGCATCTTCAGGAGGCCTCAAATGCCTCTACACTAATGCTTATAGTATGGGGAACAAGCAGGAGGAACTTACCCTCCTGCTAGCTAACACCAACCCAGACATAGTGGGGCTCACAGAAACGTGGTGGGACCCAACGGCATGACTGGGCGGTGAATATCAAGGGCTATAGGCTATACAGGAGGGATAGGACAGGGAGGAAAAGTGGGGGTGTGGTGCTCTACTTCAAGGAGAAATACACATCCTCAACAAGTAACACAAGGTCAGAGAAGGGGCACACTGAAGTGCTCTGGGTTAGAATACAAGGAAAGCGAGGGGAAAGGGACTTAACAGTGGGGGTCTACTACAGACCACCCAACCAAGGGGAAGAGCTAGACTGGGAATTCTTAAGTCAGCTCACGAAGGCAGTTAGGTCAAAGGACATGGTCATGATGGGTGACCTAAACTTTCCAGACATCTGCTGGGAAAAGCAGTCAGCCAGGTCTGACCACTCACATAGGTTCCTAGCTGAGATATAGGACCTCCATCTAACCCAGGGGTTGCACAGCCCCACCAGGGGAGATGCCTTGTTGGATCTGGTCCTGGCCATGGACGACCTCCTGGTGAGGGGTCTGCGAGTGCTCGACCACCTGGGCGACAGTGATCATTGCCTGCTGGAATTCACCATCCAGCGCAAGGTGGCAAAGGCCTGCAGCAAGGCAGCAGCCCTGGACTTTAGGAGGGCAGATTTCAATGAGGTAAGGAGAATAGTTGGGGAGACACTGAGGTCCCGGAGGGGAGCGGAGTTGGGTGTCCAAGAAGAGTGGTCATTCCTTAAGGAGATGATCCTCCAAGCCCAGAAGGAGGTAATCCCAACACGGATCAAAGGGGACAAGAGGATGCAAAAGCCCCCATGGCTCACCAAAAGCATCCGGAAACATCTCCTAGCTAAAAAGGAGGCATATACTCAATGGAAGGGGGGGGCCATCACCAGGGAGGACTATACCTCTGTTGCTTGGGGCTGTAGGGGGGCGGTCAGGAAGGCTAAGGTGGAGATGGAACTGGGACTAGTGACCTGGATCAAAGACAACAAGTCTTTTTTAAATACATAGGAGGTAAAAAGAAGGTACTGGATAACGTGGGGCCTCTGCAGGACATGCTAGGAAATCTGGTCATTGCACCAGACAGCAAAGCCAACCTATTTAACAATTTCTTTGCCTCCATTTTTCTAAGCAGGGACTGGCTCACCCCTCCTACTGGGACCCCCATAGGCCCCAGGGGAAGTGCACCCAGGCCTAGGGTCAGTGAGGACCTAATCAGGGAACTTCTGGTGGTTCTGGACATATTTAAATCAGCAAGTCCTGACAATTTTCACCCCAGAGTGCTGAGGGAATTAGCAGAGGTCATTGCGGGACCCCTAGCATGGCTTTACGAGCACTCATGGTGCTCTGGCATTGTGTCAGAGGACTGGAAAAGGGCCAATGTGGTTCCCATTTTCAAAAAAGGTAGGAAGGAGGACCCAGGAAAATATAGGCCAGTTAGTCTTACCTTGGTCCTGGGTAAGCTTTTTGAGAGAATTATCCTGGCGCTTGGCTGCGAGGGGCCAGCAGGAGAGATTATGCTTAGGGGCAACCAACACGGGTTCATTAGAGGCAGGTCCTGTCAGACCAACCTGGTGGCCTTCTATGACCAGGTCACAAAATCCTTGGATGCAGGTGTCACGGTGAACATAGTCTTTCTGGACTTTAGGAAGGCCTTTGACACTGTCTCTCACCCCATTCTCATTAAAAAACTAGGAGACTGTGGCATCGATACCTACACAGTGAGATGGGTCACTAGTTGGCTGGGGGGCCGCACTAAGAGAGTGGTGGTGGATGGGTCTTATTCAACCTGGAGGGATGTGGGCAGTGGGATCCCCCAGGGCTCGGTCCTCAGACCCGCACTGTTCAATATCTTCATCAGCGACTTGGACAAGGGGGTAAAAAGCACCCTGTTCAAATTCACAGATGACACTAAGATGTGGGGAGAAGTGGGCATGCTAAAAGGGAGGAATAGGCTCCAATCAGACCTGGACAGGTTACAGGGGTGGGCGGATGAGAACAGGATGGGTTTCAACACTGACAAGTGCAAGGTACTGCACATGGGGAGGAAGAACCAGCAGCATACCTACAGGCTGGGGAACTCCCTTCTTATCAGTGCAGAGGCAGAAAAGGATCTTGGAATCATTATTGATGCCAAAATGAACACAGGCCAACAGTGTGGGGACGCGGTCTGGAAGGCCAACCGTACCTTGTCATGCATCCACAGATGCATCTCAAGCAGGTCCAAGGAGGTGATCCTCCCCCTCTATGCAACACTGGTCAAGCTGCAGTTGGAGTACTGTGTCCAGTTCTGGATGCCGCACTTCAGGAGGGATGTGGACAACATGGAGAGGGTCCAAAGGAGGGCCACTCGCGTGATCAGGGGGCAGCAGGGCAGGCCCTACAAGGACAGGCTACAGGACCTGAACCTGTTCAGCCTCCACAAGAGAAGGCTGAGGGGGGATCTAGTGGCCATGTACAAACTAGTCAACGGGGACCAGCAGGCATGGGGGAGTCCCTGTTCCCCTGAGCACTACCAGGAGTGACAAGAAATAACGGTCACAAGCTGGCAGAGGGTAGATTCAGGCTAGATATCAGGAGGCGCTACTTCACAGTCATGGTGGCTAGGACCTGGAACCAACTTCCAAGAGAAGTGGTGCTGGCTCCTACCTTGGGGGTCTTTAAGAGGAGGCTGGATGAACACCTTGCCAGGGTCGTTTGACCCCAGTGCTCTTTCCTGCCATGGCAGTGGGTCAGACTTGATGATCTGCTCAGGTCCCTTCCGACCCTACCAACTATGAAACTATGAGGACAAAACTGTTCACATGCTGGAGAAAAACCTCCAGCAAGGATTTCTGGAGATCCAGTATAGAACATGACTGCTTGTAACCACAGAAATCCTCTGAGATGTGAGAACTGGAGTTATCCAAGTTGTTTCTGTAGAGTAGTGGAAGTGATTAATGTAGTCCTTTGCTATTAACAAATAGTTGCTTCTTCCAGTAAATACAATATCTAGTAAATAGTTGGGGCAATTAAATTTTCATCAATTTTTCATAATCTGTTTACTTTGACTATTCTTGTTTTGTTGATGCGTGTGATTTGTTTCTGTTCTCTAACTGGATGGCTAGCATTTTTCAACAGGAGAATGATGAGTTATGAACTTCTGGATGAATAATCAGTCATGCTAAAACTCCTTAAACTCTTGGGATATGTGCACATTTTCACAAATACCCAACAGTGGGCTGAATACTCACTAATAACTATTATTATGACTCTATGAATCATAGCAATCTAGACTCAGCACTTTTATTTGCAAATTAGGTTGTTATTTTACTCTTTGACCAGCTCTAGGGAGAACTTCTTAATATATAATACAAAGAGGTAGCCTAAGGGAATGTAACAGGCTGGCAGTGTCTGCCTGAAACATCTCACACTGTTATCAGCTCTTGATCCTGCTGAGGAAAGGCTACATGGATTCTGCTGACTCTGTGAAACAGGTGAACAAAAAAGGTGGGAGTGGCCTCTAGAGAAAGATGATCTAGCATGTGGGAGGAGCAGCCTAGAATGAGGAACCTTAGGAGCAGGTCAGCATGAGAAGAAGGCCTCAACTAGACTTTGTTAACTTGTTATAAATTTCTATTTTAATGAAATTAAGAGGTGATTTTAAAAGGTCGTACTGAGTTGGAATGGCAATTTCTCAAATATGGGATTAGCAGGGGATTTTTTTTCGTAGATAGAATGTATGATAGAACAGCAATAGCAGCAGGTCTTGTTGAAACGTACGGCTGCATCAAGGCTGCAGCCCCTGAGGGTGAACAGAGACAGTGGGTGTACACAAGACAGTATGTTGCCATAGCGATCAGCAGATGTGATGTAGCTCATTGCTATGGTGACATAGCATTTCTGGGCATGAACTGTGATGCTGATGCTACTGCGCAGGTGGGTCAGAAATGACCCATGTGCCATCAGGACTGTGTAGTACTAAAGCAAGTACTAAATGACTGCTCAGTAACAACTATGCAGTCAGGCACATGTGTAGATGTGCCCAATTAGTTACAGGAGCAGAGATTCTAAAGCATTATTAACTCATAGCCTCAAATTAAGCTGCCAGTAAGTATCAGCTAAAATGGGCCAGAAGGTGATTCCAAGGCCTACCTTGTCAAGTAACTGCTGGTCAGCAAAAAAGGAGTTTAAGTTCTTTTTTTCTTTTTTTTTCCCCATAAGAGTGGGCCAAGCTTTAGATTTATTCCTCAGTAAGGATACTGCCACTGACTATGATCAGATAAAGCTATGATTCTTGTCTGCTTGGGAATCCCAGGAAAAAAATGCCAATAGAGGCTCATGGAGGAATTTAACTATCCAGACATCTGTTGGGTAACAAATACAGCTGAGCATGCATCATCACAGAGGTTCCTAAATTACATAGCAGACAACTTTATGATCCAGAAAGTAGAGACTCCCAAGGAGAAGCCATCCTTAATATACGTGAGGTTATTAATGAAACTTGCAGATGCTGCTACCATAGGTACCATTTAAACAACTATGAGTGCTATACCTCAGTATTCACTCTATCACAGCACTTCCTGGAGTTAAAAATGAAAGGTATATGACAGTAAAATTGTTTGGTTTTTTTTTAATATATCACAGTAAATAGATATTCAAGTGGGATACCCATCTCCAGACTTGTTTGCATCATCTATGAATGCCAAACTCTAGAGATCTGCAACTAATTAACAGAAGTGCATTGCAAATATCAGTACAGAGATAGGAAAAAGGACCTGGATAAATTAGAAAGATGGGGAAAACATAACAAAATTAAAAATTACTTGAAAAAACCTGCAAGTGAATACCTTTGATGAATATTTGAAACAGATATTGCATTAAAGGAAGAATCCCAGAAAGCAGAAATGTTTAAAGGAAAACATTGAAGACATGAGTACAATGAGAGGTAACAGCAAAAGGGGCCTATAAAATTTTGGATTGCAAACAAATACATATTACATCATGGAACAAGGTCAGAATAGTTCTTCTATTGGTGCAAGTAGATAAATATGGAATAATGTTATCAAATCAGCAACAATAACATTTAGGCTGAATACCAGGAGAATTTTTTGGCAATTAAACTTATCAGTTTGTGAGAAATCTCCCAAAGGAAATGATGGAAGACTTGTTTGATTAATTTTGTAGTCATTTTTAACAGAAATCGAACTTTTTTATTTTTAGATTTTTTGTCAAAATTAAAAACGTGAGAAATTTTGAAAAAATCTCCCTCCCCTCTTCCCTCCCCCCCGCAAAAAAAACCTCATTAAAAAAATAATTGGTAATCCTTACAGAATCTTTGATATTCTCTGGGAACACAGTCAAAAGTTTTATTGAATCTTGCCTTCATCTCTCAGTTTCAATATAGGCAAACTGCTAGGTCATCCTCTAATGGTTCACTTCTTCACATCTTCTTTAAAAATTCAATAAAGTAAAAAGGCTGAGGGTATTTTTCTTTCTCATTCAGATTTTTAATTTAATACATTCATTTTTCCATTACTGTTATTTCCCAAAGTTTATTATGTGAAATACTAAATGTTGACATCTTTTCATCTCATCGTGAAGATAACACTTCCATTTTCCTCACCATTGGGTGACATATTTTCAATTCTGTGGGTAACATGAATATGAGGTTTTCTTAATAAAAATTATACTTTCCATTAAAATGTTGTCCATTAGTTTTATGATAAAAATAATAGCTGAGTTGTAAATACATCATGAAAATAATAAAAATGCATTGCCAATTTCCAGAGGAGAGCATAACTTCTTTTTATATGAATTAATCCTCATATCCTCAGTAGGTCATGAATATTGTTCATCCATCTATAAAAGCTATTTCTAGTTCAGTCTTTTTGCAAGAATACCATACAATAATTCTACTCTACATGATCAAAGGCTTTCTCAGAATCTAATGTTAATAACGTATATGGTTGCATGATCTGCTCTTTCTAAGATGTTGGGTCTTCTGAGGCAACTGTAGTCCTGCCCATAGGCCCTGTCCCACTGAGTGCACTCCAAATACAAGTACCTCAGGAGCTATAGAAGGTTCAGCTCTGTTATTTCAAAGATACAACCTCTGAATATGCATGATAGGTACAAAATATTCAGTCCTGAGAGGGTCATTGTTTCAGTTCAGGAATGAAACATGGATAGATGTTGCCTAAGAGTATGGACAAAAAGCTCTTCCTCCTACAAGTAAAGAATTAGGAAGGGAATGGAACGATAAATGTAACTCCTCAAAAATGAAGTGGAAGGGCAAGGTATTTTCTCTCTCTAAAATTATCCCTGCAGAATTCTGGCACTTGGAGAGTGAGTAACTTGAGGATATTCTAGTAGTACATGTAATAATAGTTACAGGCATGATGTCCAGGAGAAAAGGGCCAGGTGCCCAACCTGAATGAGCTTCCTTACTGCACCAGAGCTAGATAAACCACAAGCTGTCATATAGGCCAATTAGCCTAACTTCTACACCAGGGAAAATCCTGGAAAAATTCATCAAGAAGTCTATGTGTGATACGCTTGCAGAAGGTAGGATTCTGAATGACAACCTGCATGGTTTTGTCATGGGCAGCCCTTGTCTTACCAATCTCATCTCCTTCTACAACCAGGTAACTTGCCACCTGGATAAGAGAGAGGATGTTGATATTGTATACCTAGACTTCCAAAAATCCTTTGCTGTGGTATCCCATGATGTTCTCATGGGAAAATTGGAGGACTGCAGGCTTAACCACTCTACAATTACATGGGTAGGAAGCTGGCTGCGGGGTAGGACCCAGAGAGTACTAATGAGTTCTGATCTGTGTCGTCCTGGTGAGAAGTAATCAGTGGTGTCCCTCAGGGGTCCGTGCTTAATCCAGTGCTTTTCAACATCGTTATCAATGATTTGGATGTGGGGACAAAGAGCTCACTGGCCAAGTTCACAGGCAACACCAAGTTATGGGGGAGCGTGGTCACACTTGAAAATAGGCTACAGATACAGGCAGACATAGACAGGCTGGCAAGCTGGAAAGATCGGATCCAGATGAAGTTCAGCACTGAGAAGTGTAAAGTGCTCCATTTGGAGATGAAGAGTCCCCAACATACTTACAGGCTCAATAGTGCCAAACTGACTATCACCATGACTGAAAGGGACCTAGGGGTAATAATAGACCATAGTATGAACATGAGCCATCAGTGCGATGCTGTAGCCAACAAAACAAACAATACTCTGGCATGCATCAACCAACGCATCTCAAACAAACCCAAGGAAGTCATTCTTCCCCTTTACCCAGCACTGGTGAGACCACAGCTGGTGTACTGTGTCCAGTTCTGGGTGCTGTACTTCAACAAGGTCGTGGAAAAGCTTGAGAGAGTCCAGAAAAGAACCACCCATTTGATCAGGGACTTGTAAGGCAAGCCATATGAGGAAAGGCTGAGGGACTTGGGTCTCTTCAGCCTGAAAAAGAGAAGATTGAGAGGGGACTTGGTGGCAGCTTACTGCAATACCAGGGGAATACATCAAGGGCTCAAAAACAACTGGTCACCAGGGCACCCTTGGGGAAAACCAGGAGTAAAGGCCACAAACTCCTGGAAGACTTTCAGGTTTAAGACTAGGAAAAACTTCTTCACAGTCAGGGTGTCCAGACTGTGAAATAAACTCGCTCCAGAAGTGGTGCAATCACCTACCCTGAAAATCTTCAAGAGGAGATTGGACGGTCACCTTGCTTGAGTCATCTGACCCCAGTTGTCTTTCCTGCCTACTTCAGGAAGGCTGGACTCTATGATCTTGCGAGCTCCCTTCCAGCCCCTTACAATCTATGAATCTATGAATATGTTACATGAAAACTAAGGCTGCATCCCAAACTAATGGCACTATGTCCCAGCAAGAGTGGTACTTGTTCCTAAAATTTCCCTGGAGAGAGTCAGCTGGGCCTGGAGGGATGAGCTTTACTACTACTCCCAGGGGAGCACCAGCCAATATACCATGCTCCTGCCATTGGAGATGGTCCTCCGGGAGGTACTTCAGAGCTGGGGGGGGGGGGGGGGCTGTCTACTTTAACAGTGTGCTAAGGAAGCCCAGGTTATCATTCAACATGAGAGTCCTCCTTGAGAGCTACCTGTAGCCCTGCTATAAGGTGCTGACACCCCCAAGTAATTCACTATCATGACCACTATTGACGCACTGCTGAAGCCATGACCTGACCCCAAAGAGGATCCCTAGACCCTGGCTGCCTATGAAGAGTCCTGCCTTGCATTGCCCTTGGCTTTCCAACACCATTCTTGTACTATGAATACTCCAGGAAGGGGTGGGGGTGGTGGGCATCCAGGACTGGGATGGGGCTGTGATTGCTGGAGGAGGAGTAGGGTCTGCCTTGTGGGATTGGTACAGTGATTTCCTATGCTGTGTGACTTGGAGTCACCTGGCACCCATGGACTTTCCTCAGGGATTGGATCAGAGGGGAGGGGGACAGTGATGGGGTGCCACTTGCAAGCTCTCCAGGTGCACAATGCAGGAGTCACCCTGGCAATGAGACCAGAGTGGCTGAGATAACAATTCCCACGTGGGACCCCTGCCATCACATCAGTGCCTTTCTTGGACTGGGAGGGAGAAAGGGAGGGAGTTGGTGGGATTGTTAAGCAAAGGGGAATTTTTCTCATTCTTGCTGCACTACAGCGCTACTGCATCTCATGGATAGCTGCATGTCATTTCCTGTCCCTGACCTTGGTGTCTTCTCTGCTACCCAGGCCTGTGGCACTGCCAATTGGGTTGGGGTGCTGAGCACCCGCATTTGCATTTGTTTTTTACACTTTGCCTGCAGAGCTCAATAAACTCTTTTAATGCCTTTCCATGAGTCCAAGGAGCTGGGGAAGCCATTTCAGCACCACTGCTCTGGCCAGCTGGGAAGAGGCTCAGCTTGTTCCAGGAGCTGAGTATGGCCCTAACAGATAATGCATGAAGGTGTGAATAAGGCAGATTTATATTCCGATAGAAGGGCAGATGGGCTGCTACCTAACCAAGACCAGGGAACAGGGTGGCCTGGTGCTCCACCTGCAGTCCATGATGGGAAGGAGGGGCAGGGGGAAAGGAGGGGGAACTGGCTTTCACAGTGCTGAAAGACAGAACGCTTAGCCAGTAGGCCTATGTGAAGTGGCTAATATTCACTTCGGATTTAGATTCAGCCAATTCAGGGAACAGTGATTCGATTCAGTGATTTGAATTAATATCCCGAATTGATTCAGCCGAATCTGATTTGGAGATTCGGCTGCTACTGAATCAGTCAAATCTCCGAATCACACAGGCCCCATACCCCACCCGCTCTCCCAGCCCCAGCAATGGCTGCCCCACTCCAGGCACTTTGAAAAAAAAAAGCCCTGCTGCCTGGCAGCAGCTGGTGAGTGGGGGCTTTTTTTTAAAGAGCCATGAGCTGGGTTGGGTGGGGCAGCCATGGGGGCGGGGCTGGGGGAGCAAGCAGGGGTCGGGGGCATTCAGGGGGGCTGGGGGAGCAGGCAGGGGATGGGGCCTGGCAGAGTTCCCCCCATGGTGCCCTCCCCCCTCCACCAGCTTCCCCTCCCTCGCCTCCTACTTACCAGCTCCGAGTCCGGGTCCAGCTCCCTGCTGCAGTGGGCGAGGACTGCCCAAATCACCAAAGCTCTCCAAATCTTTCCTGAATTGATTCGGAGAGCATCTAATTTATTCAGACCTTTTAATTGGTCCCCGATTCAATTTGGATTCAGATAATCAGCCACTGAATCGGGCCGAATCTCCTCTGAATCAAATCAGCACCCTAAGCTTTGCATAGCCCTATTAGCCAGCACTTAGCGGCCTAGGGCCCCACTCTGTGAGTGGCCAGGGAGGGGTGATTCACCCTCCCCCTATGACCCTCCATCCCTGCATTGCCTCCCCCCACCTCCCAACCCCTTATGCGCTTCTTGGACACAACAGACTGAGTGCAGTGAGCATGGGGATGGCCTGTACCAGTTACAGGACCCCCTCACTCTCCTTCCCTTCCCCCTTTTGCCCCAGGGGTTCTCTGTTTCCACTAGGGTCTGGGTTCCTAGTATGGCTGCACTGACTGTGGGCAAACCATATCTTCCTGTGCTGCATGGCAAACTTGCTCAGGGGATGACTCATCAGGAGGGCTGACTATAGGTCCTTTGGATTACAGCAGCAGCCATTGGGTCCTTTGGGTTGTGCTGCAGCAGTGGCCATTATACAGGTAGTGGGAGGAGCTCAGGGGCACTCTGTGTGTTTGGGAGGGGGGGCAGCAAAGTATCAGAAGAGTTGGTCTGGAACACCTATGCAACAGTGTGGGGAATGGTGTCCTGGGACCCGCATGCTTGGGTGCAGTCTGCAGGATCAAGGACTGGGGTATGGTGCTTTCTGTAAGGTGGAGGGCATGGGCTCGACTCTAGGTCATGGGTCCCAATTTCTGTGGCATTGGAGCTTCTACCACCTGGTCCTGCATGCCATGCTCCCTGCTCTTGGCTACACCTGAAATGATGTTAAGGGAGCTTAGATCCAGCTACAGGTGTACCTCAGCTCCCACATCCTGTGCTGATGCAGGGACCAGCACCAATGAGGTGGACTCCTCATGAACTTGCTCGAGCAGCTGTCTTCTTCCCTCTGGTAGGGGGTCTGCTCCTGGGCACCCAATTATCCTGCCTTCCCAGGGCCTCCCTGTGCCTCCTCCTCTGGTGGGGTCTGTGCTGACAGCTCCTCCCGCCCCCCAGTGGATGCCCCTGCCCTTGGAAAGAAAGCAGGACAGCTCCTTGTCAATTCCATGGCCTCCCACCCTCAGACTTTTTGTCATCATCATGCACATACCTATACTGCATCTTCATCCATTTAATCTTGGTGCAGCATGGCTCCCAGTCCCTTCTGTGGCCCTGTGCCTGCATCTCTGGGTGATGTGCTTGAAAATATCTCCATTCCAGTGCCTTTTTTGGAGCTGGTGCTGGGTCTCGTCCTCACCCCAAATGATGACAAAATATCCTATCTCCCGTAGTCCCAGTTGTGTGCTTGAGGTTGGTTAGTGGAGGAGGATGCAATGGGATCATCCATGGTCCACAGCAGTGGTCATGGTGGGTCTCAGCATCCATGGATGGGTGACGGTCTGACTGCAAGGGGGTGGATGGAAGGCTGGAAGGATGGACAGATGAAAGGAGTGGAAGATCCATGAAGGTACAAGTCCTGGTTCATGGCTCTCCCTCTCACTGCAGCTCAGTGTGGCCCCTTCTCCAGAGTGGCCAGGGCTCCACTGAACAGACAACCCCCAAACCCTCCAACTTTCCAGGGGTTTCCAGTGTACCTTCTGTGATTCTGGCAGTGCTCTATGCCCTGACCTGGAAATTTTCAGCATCCTTTATTTGCAACATGAAGGCAGCTGGCCATACCCCACCTGCTCCTGAAGTTTCCAGGGGCATCCACCTGCTTGCCCCAGCTTGGTTGCTTAGCACCCCTCTCACACTCTGCCTCCCACCCTAGTACTCTGGGACCCTGTAGCTGCAGGCCAAAAAAGCCTTGCAGCACCTCAGGTGCACATGGCTGAGGTACCTGCTTGCACTGGCTAAGCCACAGAACCTCTGTGCAGGCCAAGTCTCAATGTTTTACTCCTGCCACCTGGACCCACTAGAGGCAACCTGCCTGCACAGGCTTCTGCTTGGGGAGGGAGGGAGTGTTCATGCTGGCATCTAGGTGGCAGGGTGCCTTGCTCTGGCCACTGAAGTGTGGTGTGTGGGAGCCAGGGTTAGGGTATGTGGGCCTATGCCTGTGCACAGGGGCACTGGGGTCCCTGGCTGGGTGTGCAGGAGCCAAGGTCAGAGTCTGTGGGGCTGTGCCCAAGCACAAGGATTCTTCTGGGCTCAGTGTCAGGTCTGCACTTACATTAAGGGGTTCTTCATAATGGGGTGTCAAGGCATGGCCCAGGGACTTGGGTGCCCAGGTCCCAGGGCTTGTGCAGGGGACACAGATGCCTCCCTTCCCCCTGCTGCCTGCCTGCAGCTGACAGATGGCCAGAGGCAGAGCTGGGAATAGGATCTGTGTTGGCTTGGTTCTGGGAAAGCTTAGTAGTGGGACCTGCTGGGCACTCAGCTGGAGCAGTCAAGTGTAGGCTGAGTGCTAGCATGCCTCCCTGCAAAAGTGGAGGTAGTTGGGGGCCACAAAGGAGGCTGGGATGCCGGGATGCCAGAGGACAGCGATCTAACTTGAATCAGTAGGGTGTCTGGTACAGAAGTTTGTTTCACCTCTAACCTAAATTGATCAGATTTGAGTGCACATTGAACCAGGTCTATCAGGACCTGGTTCCATCCTTCTTAGACTGATCTGTGTGTGCCAAACTTCTGTATGGTTATGGGTTTAAATTGATTTCCAATCACTTAGATTGGTCTAAGTGTAATGTTTGTACCTGGCCTTGGTTTCCCACTTCAAGAGAAGGTATCTAAAGCCATTGTCCAGTTAGGAAGGTACTACCTGAAGATCACTTGGCTAGAACCCTTCCTTGATGCTTTATCTCATGACCCCACACCAGAAAAACCAGATTACAATGACTCACCAAAGATTTTACTGCCAGAATATCCAGAGCAATATTTTAATTCCATTCACCCTTAGCTTTCTGGCCTGGTCAAGTGGGCAAATTACTCCTCCACTATGTTTCAGTAAGATAGAGATGAAGCTATCTCCTCCACAAATCATCTCACACAAGTTGGTTGGATGGAAACAGAATTTTTATACAAAATGGAAGGAGAATACTATAGTTGGACAATACCAAAAGGAACTCTCTGTAATTGAAGATTTAACTTGCATATATTCTTCCATTTTTTGCATATTGTACTGTATGTATGTTGTATAGTACAGTCTGTAATATTATGAGATTGAAGGGACTATTATAAGAGAAACAGCTGTTCATCAGTCAGTTGGATTTGGATTCTGAATATTTACTGCTTCAAAAATCAGTAAAAGGTATTTTAATTGCATTTACCCCTCTTATCAGCTCTGTCATCTCATTTAGTGGGTGAATTTTTAATTAACTAATTTTCAGAGAGACAATAATTATTGAACCCTTTCCCCCTTATTCATGCTGAATAGTATCTTTTTCAGTGAGTTATCCCATTTGTACTTCAGTGGGATTATTTGTGGGGTAGAATGCACTGACTGTTTTTCTAGAATCTGACTCCTAGCATTATCCTCAGATGAAAAAGAAAATGTATTTACCAGTCAAGGGGCACATCTATACATGCAATTAGTGTACATGAAAAACTCCAGAGCTTTTTGCTCCCGGGTGCACCATTTGAACATGTGCCGGGGAGCAATTAACTTCAGCACAATCAGCTCCAAAGTTTATTCATGTACAGCATGTGTAGCCTGGTCAGAGCAGCCTCAGCTGGCAGGGGAGCCTGGGGGTCAGCCTGCCAGCCTGGGGCTGCTCTGACTGGGCTTAGTGTGCTGTGGAGAGGCTGGCTGGAGCATGGGGGTGCTTCAGTGCAGGACTAGCCAGCAGGCAGCCCTTCACTGAAGCATGCTTGTATCCCAGCCAGTCAGGTCAGCATCTACACATGCGCTACTGTTAATTAGTCAGCTCTGCAGTAAATGTCTCATGTAGATGTGCCCAGGTAGAAATACATAGAAATATCAGTACTTTGGGGAAAGGAGGAAGTGGGGTTTTGAGTTGTTTTGAGGAAGCAGTGGGAAGGTGATTGGGGCCCCTTTGATTAGACTAGTTCTATCTCCTATCTAGTGTTAATCCGCCCCAGACTCCTCCTGGCTGTTAGACCCAAAGCAGCATAAAGAAGATAGCATGATAAGGGGGTGTTTGTAAATAAATCCGGAACCTGGGGTCTGTAGCCTGCATGGTTCTGGTTTTGTGAAAACACAATTACAGCATAAAATGAAAGCAGACTGTACAATGAAAACAAGAAGAATGCCATCACCCAGGTTGGCTTGTACTGCAAGCCACCCTGGTCAGTAAGCTGAGATGAATGGAGGTATCCGCTGAATAACCTCACTTTGCAACTTTTATGTGAAGGCTTGATAAATGAAGTCAGGGACAGGTACAAGAAAGTGATTAAAACCAGCCTGCACAAAAGGGAGTGATAGCCTCCCTGGGCTTGAAACTTTTCCCTCAGCCTGAATTTGTTGGATAATTAACCCTTTCATCCATCAGCCTCCGTACATAAATATTTGCATGTAGGTGCATTAGTAAAAAGAAACAACCCCTCATAAACAATGTGTCGATAAAAAATTGAAACTTTGGATATAAGACATAGAGGACAGATTGCCAAAGTTGCGTGTCCAAAGGATAGGCCCTATGGCCAGATCTTCAAATGTGTGGAGGTGCCCAGCTCCAATTGAAATCATCAGTCAAGCACCTAAAATAATCACAGCCCACAACACCCGCAGCTCCCATCCACATCAGTGGGCTCAGCACAGCCAAAGATACCCCATATTTATGTATCTAACTTTAGGCACATGTATCCAAACATATCCTCGTGCAGTACTGCAAAAAATTTTCCCAATTGTAATTCAGCACGAGCCCCCCATACCTGACCTGAGTTTCAAAATTCAAAGTGAAATCGTGAATACTTCCCCACTGAAGTAAAGGGAATTTTGTCATTGATATCTATAGGCCCAAATTTTCATCCCAAGTGCTTGGAATTTGCATCCACAAATTACTGTGGCCCAGTTACTTACAAACTCATGTGAGGATGTAAAAATACCTGACCAGCTGCTGGAACCCAAATATCATGTAGCTGAGTGAGTGTCAAACAACCATTCCTATAATCATGTGCAGGACCTAATAAAAGGAGCTAGATAAGACCCATTTAACAACCAGGCCCACAATCATTTGGGCCAGTATGTTCAAAGGTGGCCACTGATTTGAGGTGCTTCACCTTTGGGGTGCCCAACTGTAAGGTATTTCCACATCAATTGCTTCTTAACTGGGACTGAAGGGCTGAACTTTCCCGGAGCCCATTCAAATGGAATATCAGATAAAGAAACAGAAGCATGTGCATCAAAGAGATACATAAACAATTAAAATGTATTATACTGTCTTAAAGGGAGTTAGTCAAAGGAATGGGTATAGCACCACTCCATGTTATTAAACAAAGCTGTTCAGATCCTGGCAGAAAATCAAAATCAGACAAGGAAATGTCATCCTGGCTTTTCTGACAGGCTGCAAATTAATTATCCAATCCTCAATTTGGGCTTAATCTCTCTTGCATTACTCAGGTAGCTATTGTGAAGCATCACCCTGCTTGCCTGTATAGATGACAGTTTCTATTTCCCTTCACCACACCCAGTGGAAGGAAAACAATCACATAAATCCCTGTTTCAGGGCATGCCCAAACTAGTTTCTTATTGTGGGGCAAATTTATGGTGGCATTTAGTATGTAATCTTTAAAAAGGAACTGGTTGTTGGTTGAAGGGCTAAAATTACAGATGACCTGGGTGTAAGCAAAAGTGGATTTGTTAAAAAATCTATATTTAGGGAGGGGAAAAAAGATCTTGATGCTCCTTGTGTAGTTTATGACCTTTTCTAAAAAACTACCCTTCAAAAAAGGTTGAAAAGCAATTTTCATTCTATGGCTCTAAATATCTGTTTATCCCACTGCCACGATTCTGAGCATGCCCAGTCGGGATGATTTAACACCCCATTGATGACTACTAACAGAAGGACTTCACGTGAAAAGGTAGTCTGCCACAGCTAATGGGCTCTTGTTTCAAAGGGATGCTGTGTGTACATTACTAGTGTATGGAGAAGGTGCAGAAAGGCCTCAGCAGACATTAGGAATGGAGTGTTGTTGATGATGAAAAGGCACTTTGCTGTTGAGGGAATGGTGGGAGAGAAAAGGCTTATCTGTCTTTTTGATTAGAAATGCATGCTTCCTTTCATCATCTGAGCTGAAAAATTGGCTTCTGCTCTTGGTTTATGAAACCATTTTTCTTTTCCCTTTCTTCCCAGGTTTGCAAACTCTTTAATAAATTAGTTACTTTGAGGTGCATGGGTGCCACAATAACCTTAGAGGCTTTTCCCAAATGCATCTTTAATATTTTATAAGTATTTAAATAGATTTATTCAATTTGAACAGCCTGATTTATTAACGCTGGCATGGAAAGGGGGTTCAATACAAATTATGTTGTGTCAGAAATTTCTTAGCAGCTAGATCTCAATTTACCAATGGATTCTCGGAAGTCAGGAAATAATAGGACCCACCCCATATTAATATTTAATCAGGCATTGGTGCCAGTTAAGAGAGCTGCTGGAGGGCTGAGACACTAAAACTGGGGGAATTCCTATATATTGAAAAGAAGGATGCAGTATCATATGTTCCCCCATTACGGTAAGTTGGGTTCAATTGTTAAGGTTGGGTTCATGCCCAACAGTGAATGCAGTTGCTTTGTTAGCCTCTGATAAAAGTCCAAAGGGAAGTTAAAGGTCTCACAGTATTATCTGAAATATGTAGATGATGGTTTAATGGCCACGTCAGCCTATTCTCCCTCTTGATACAACAGTTCGAATGTCAAATGCTGAATACAAGATCACTCATTTGTTGCACATGCAATTACTATGCCATATGACTACACGGGCACTGAGTAAACCATAAACAATGCACGGCTTTTGTAAAGCACTATGAAATCCTGCAGTATGAAGGATGCTGTGTAGAACATAAAAGTATATTCTGTAACTTTAAAGAAAATCGATTGCTTTACTATCCCTCTGCAGATGTCACCATTTAGAGTTGGTCAAACTCCATCTCTACCTAGAAATACCATGTATGTTACCTCTTTTATTAAATTAAGCAATTAAAAGCAAATCTTTTTTGGTAGTAGCTAAAATGAAAACATTGAGGAGACAAGAGTTTGAGATGTTTTCGCAGTAAAAATTCACCTGCACGGTACAAGGAAATATTCTGTATTTCTCAGTTGATAAGGGAAAGATTGTAACACCTCTGCATGCAGCACTTGTCCCCTTGAATTGGTGGGCAGGTGGGCCAGGAATGGCCACAAGAACTGGGCAAAGTCTTGATTCTGCAAAGCACATTTGCTCCTCTCCATCTCCCCCATAAACCAGTCTGCTGAGTCAGTGCAGAGAAGGAAGTTTCTGCTACTGGTGCAGACCAGCAAAAAATGAATTTATTTCAGAGTTGCAATACAAGGAAATTTCAGAATCATAGTTCTTTTCCTGGACTACTCCCAACCCAGCACAACTATGTACTTACTACCTGTTGAGATGGGTCAGGAACAATAGCACAATCTGGCCTTAAATAGACTAGATATACCTATGTATACAGGGTCAGTTCCTCCAGTGATGAAAACATAGCTTTAAGTAATTCTATGGAAATATGCTGACATACCTCACCTGATGAGAACCTTGCTGTTTTCATTCCCTAACTTGTGACTAGCATAGCATTTTCGTTTTCTGCATTCAGTCTCCCTGGTTTTGTTTCTTTAAAGAAATTAAAAAAGGGGGGGAGGCAAAAACAGAGAGAGAAGAATGGAAATGCTAGTACTTAACTGGCCTATGTCAAAGTACTCTTTGGTGAGGTGAATTCATTGAGTTGGGGTAAATTCATACATTTGGTTCTGCTAAATTGACCAGAAAGGGCAAGTGTGCATGTGTGTTTCCCTGGGGACAAATAATAGGGCACATATTTCTGCCACTGCTACTTGTCCCTGGGCATGCCCCTGCATGCACGCTTTGGCATGCAGCAGATTGCCCTGGGTGGAGTAGGGGAGGCTGGGACCAGCTCCTGGGCTGGCCGAGGAGCCTTACCTGGGGTCCTGGGGGCCTCCTAAGGCTGCATCAGTGGCAATCTGGGCACATGGAGCCTGTTTGGCAGCCAGAGCATGGTTCTGGCCAGCCAGGTTCTGGTTTCAGGTGGTGCATGCTGCAGCCACATGCACCACCCTGCTTTTTTTAGGTACTGGGATTTCCTGGTATCTAATTTTGGCTCTACACTGAAGCACATACAACCTTTTCATGCACACTGCGTGCGTATTGATGTGTTGCAAAGCACACGTTTTCACTCATCTGGATGAGCCCAGAGTTCATTTTGAGGTGGCATTTAGAGATAGGAACAATTGGCTGAGGTATTGTGAAACCTGTGAACTCCGCATGGATTTCATTCTTCATTTTAGTATTTGCAAAAACTGAAAAATGGAGGAGGAACTAGGGTGAAATCTTTTTCACATCCATGATTTTCTCTGATCACCCAGAGCAAGACAGTTTTTCTTTTTCTTTTCCTTTTTCTTGTTTGTTTCTGAGTATGTTTCAATGAGGTGCACTGGTAAATGGAAATTGGTGTAACATTAGTCTGAATGCGGTAGCTCATGGGTATGTTGGATAGGTCAGGGAAGCATACGGTTTCCCCTTCTACCCTTTGGTCACATTAATATATTATTATTGCTGATGATGATGTTGGTTTATTTCCTTATGGCTAGATTATGGCTTTATGATCTAGCCCAGTCTAAGGACCATTCTGTAGTGCTGTCTGTTCCTCAGTCATCTTGGGAGAGCAATCATAACTCAGAGGATTGTACTTGCTCTCTGGCTCCAGGAACGGAGAACTTTTCCTGACATGCCAGCATAGTAATAGTGGCAGGTGTCCAGGTTTCCCCCACTCCATGGCCAACATCATCTTTTCCTACCCACTTGTGTAGCTGAACTCTCCCTCTATACTTTATATACTTGAGCTGCTATATAAGGTGTGCTGTGATCTACTCCTGAAATAACACAGTTAACATTGCACTTTACACTGAACATATTCAGAAGTGACTTTTCTTATTCTTAATTTCCCTCAAATTCATTAAAAGAAAATTGTGTATTATCAGCATTGAAAATGATGACACATTTCTCTGCTAGCCTTTTTTGTCCTCAGAGAGCAAGGACATTTTTGTTACATTTAAACTGGGGGGAAAATGCAAGCATGTGGCTGAAATTCAAATACATATGATTAGATTTTCCCTCAAGTTCTATAAAAGTTGTAAATAGATTTAAAAAATAGACTATTGGAAGGGCCAAGAGGATTTTTTTTAAGAAAACCCTGTTTTAAATATTAGAAAAATTGGAAGAAAAATTAAAGATTTTGTCATTTTCCTGAGCTTTTTTATTCCAAATGTCAATATTTCATTTAACTTTTAAAATTCAAAACAATGATACCAGATAAAGTAAAAATATTCATAAGTTAAACATGAAATTTCAGCCCAAATATAGTTATGTCTATGAAAACAGAAGAACTGATTCTGCCAAAATGAATGACATCGTATTTACATAACTGATCTCATTTATGTTATTGGGATCGTTTCCAAAGCAAGACACACTTTTCAACATAAAAGTGATAAGATATGACATGAAGAAATTATCATAGAACTCTGCATGTGATCTCAACTATATCTTAGATTATTAGAAAAGCTATAACTTGGTTTGCAATAGTCAATTAAGTATCAAGTATCAAGCTATTTTGACAAAGATTGTTTACTATCAAGTATCAAGTGGTGTTTACTAACTTGAATCACACAAACCTTGCTAAATGATGTGCTTGAAGATCAACATGGGATAAAGTTTAAATTTAGCTGTATAGCTTATATGAAAAATGGATTGCTGGGGGGATATCTTGAATCTATTTAAACTGGAAATAGAAAGCATTGCATGTTTTTAGATTTTCAGCTTGAGAGCACAAAATAAACGTTTGGTGACCAGATATTTGTACTGCTTGAGGACCACTTTCACTAAAGCTGAAATAACTGATTGCTTTAATGTGAGAGTTTGGTCAAAGTCTCTAACAGAGTTTTCAAATAAAGTAGGTAGAGTTGTCCCTTTTTGTGCTTTCTTGGCTGAGGTACAATAATGTTTAATACTGAAGACAGTGGAAAAGCTACAGTAAGCTTCAAAGGCACAAGATATAGCCATCACCACCAAATGAGAAGCAGTTCCAGAACAGAGCAGAAACACTGGGAGACTAATTTTCTGTGACCCTGAATTTTAGGTCATTTCCACTAGTGAAAAACAGTATTGTCAACCTTAAGCATCCAAAATATATTGAGTCAATACCCTCTCCTCCCCAGAATCAGAAGTGTCACTTAAAAACCTTGAAGTATTTTTAGCTGGGCTGCTTTTCTATCTGCATGATCTGAACTGTTAGACTGCCTAACCACAATGGCTAGAACAGGGGTGAGCAAAATACGGCCCATGGGCCAGATCCAGGCTGCATCTATCCAGTCCACGGGGCCACTAAAAAATATAGAAAATTCATATTTATCTGGCTCTGGCTGCCTGTCAAAGATGACAGGAGCCAGGGGCAGTAGGACCCATGGGGAGCCAGCAGCCAGCCCAGCCCAGCCCAGCCCAGCCCAGCCCAGCACCACCCCCTGCTCCAGCCCACCCACCCTGTGCCCCAGCTGGAAGCCTCTGCCTAGCAGGGGCTTCTGGCCTGGGACTGTTCCTGACTCCCTGCGCCAAGGGAAATACAGATAAGATGGGGGGGGGGAATGGTGGCAGGTGAGGACCATGGGCGATTGCTCCAGTCCTCAGGCCCAGCCGGGATGGCTCCTGTGGTCTCGCCACTGCAGCTGGGAACCACATGGTGCTGGAACATGGCAGGTGGATGGGGAAATGGGTGCAGCAGGCAGAGGGAAGGGGCAGTGAGCAGGCATGGGTGGGAGTGCAGCAACAGCTGAGCAGGAGCACAGGGCCCATGCCAGTGCACCAGGGCCAGGACTGGTGGGACCCAGAGTGGGGCAGCAGAAGAGTGGGGCCTAGGGCTGCCAGGGGCTCTATGGATCTGGGCTGGCTCCCTCCTCTCCCTGCTTGAGCAGCACAGCCCAGGTCCATAGGACCCCTGGCAGCCCTGGCCCCATGTTCCTTCCACCCCACTCTGGGTCCTGCCGGTGCTGGCCCTGGCACACTGATGTGGGCCCTGCACTCCCGCCCAGCTGTCACTGCACTCCATGCACCCACTCACTACCCCTTCCCCCCACCTGCTGCAGCCATTTCCTCACTCGCCCCCCCATCCTGCCCACCATGCTCCAGCATCACATGTTTTCTAGCTGCAGCACCAGGACCACAGAAGCAGCTGGGACATGGTGCCAGAGTGGGGGGGGGGCAGTGATGGGGAAGCAGCAGGAGAAGGGCAGCAGTGGCAGACAGTGGGCAAGTGGCAGTGAGCAGGACCACAGGACCCACACTGGTGCCCAGGGGCCAGGAGTGGCAGGAGTGCAGAGCCTGGGCTTTAAGGAACGCTAGCAGGGGCTGTGCCCGGGGGGGACAGGCTGTGGGTAAACCTTCCCCCTCCACACAAGCCACAACCCTCCCCAGCCACCCTTCCTCCACACACTCAGCCCTGCACATGTATCCACACCCCCAGAAATACCACACACACACACCTCCCACACCCCACATACCCACAAACCTATACCTACCCTCCCACCTACAGCCTCCCATAATATACAAGAGTAAGACTTCATTTTAAGTTATTTTAAGTTATTATACTATCACCTCTATGTATGCTACACAAACACATGTAAATCAGGACAAAAATATATTTTTAAATGAAATTAACCAATGTTGTAGTACATGTTTGATTTTTAGAATATAATTTGGTATTTTTTGGGTTCAGAGATGGCAAAACCCCTTGCTGAAAGGAGTAATTCCAGGGGGCAAGGGGAGGGACCTCTGGTGGTGAAGGTCAGGAGTTCGGGGGGCAGGACTTCTGGTCCCAAGATGGCAACCAGGGGTTGGGGCACCAGTCAGAGGGTGGGGCCACCCATGCAGCCCTTGATGGCTTGCTAAAACTTGGTAAGCAACCCTCCACGCAAAATAATTGCCCGCCCTAGGCTAGAAACATACCATTACTTTTGAAATTAAAGCTCAGGTTCTGCCATAGTTTCATGATGTAGATGTTTAGGACTGTAAAAGAATGTCAGTATCATAAGACTCACACTGCTACTGTGTGTGACAAGGGCCTCATTATGAATCTTAACATGTACAGATCCATAAAGCTAAACTGCTAACAAAGAAAAATTAGTAGGGCATATCTGCTATGCCCAACCATATTCTACAGCAGAGACCTTGCTGCAATGAAGATTCTTTCATTCAGTGCTCCACCTTTCATGTATGCTATCTTGAATGCACAATGGTTTTACCTGCTAACTTTCTATGTCTTGGTTCTAAGTTTCCCAAGATATATGCTACGGCCTGGTGCATTTCATGGTATTTCTTTTCAGTGACAAAATAACCTGATTGATTCAAGGTAAATCTATAACTGTACTGTATAGCGCACCTGCCTGAAAGAGAAGCCCAACCAAAAAACTCCAGACTCAAACACCTCTGAATTTTTATGTGTAGGTTTGAAAGGTGAATCCAAATATAGATCTGAGTCTTGCAAGTTGCCCTTGTCTTTATAAAAGACTGAACCAAAATACTCCAAGCTTTTAAGTTTTTGAAATTCAATTGAGGGTCATAATTTTGTGATTCAAAACATCTGTAATATAGATATCAACATCTATAGGTGTAGCACATGAATAGATATAATGCATACTTTTATGTCATGGAACAAACAAGTTCAACTGAAAACACAATGTAATATAGATTTGAATCAGTGAAATACAAAAGCAGCTTTTAGCCAAAATGAAATTCTGATGGGAAGATAGGATTTTTTAAACCTATCATAACCACGAGACACGCATTTTCTTTTGGCAAGATGTGGGGTCATACAATGCTCTTCTTATTAATGTCCAATAATGGCATTTGAAAGTTGGAAAATTATGCTCTTGGAAACATTTGCGGTCTATTACTCGCCTCCAGCGTAGCTTACATGATTAGAAGTTGCAAAACACAAAATCCATGTGCAGTGAAAGTGAGACAATTTAATATGGTACGAAAACCTCAGCTGTAAATTTAAAAAACAATAATAGAAACGTAATCTCCAAGCAAGCACAACTTCCATTTGAAGTCATCAAAAGTTTACTGGGCATAAAGACCTAAGGACAGTGCCTTTCGTAGGAAAGCAAGTCTGTCAAAATAAGTATCACTTATGATATGCTTTTGTGTTTGAAATAACATATTACCTTCTATTTATAGGAAAGCAGACTAAACATTTTGCCACGTCTGTACTTAAAGATTTTTTAGACAGAGAGTAGGGCATATGCTTTACCTGGAAATACGTGAGTCAGAGCTCAAAATTGTTAACAATGAGATAAACTAATACCTGAACTTTTACAGGCATATAAATCTAAAGCTTCTGCTTACATAGCGTAGCTCTATGGCTGGTCCTGAAAATCATTGTTGGAAGACTATTAGGAAACAAATGAACTTGCAAAGCATAGTATCTTAAAGAAAACTATAAATGGGATAGGTCAAGGACTAGGCATGTAAGCGACAGGAAAAATCTTCCTTTTAGTTTATACAACTTCAGCTTCCATGTCTGCGGAGATTCCAAATAAGGAAGAGTAACTTTTCAAGGCACTAGGCCTGTACATATTTCCTGACCTTATAATTCTCACAGTTCTAGACATTCCAAGGTAGAGGGTCATTCAGACAGAGTTGTAATTTCTTGTGCATATTTATTTCCAAAGTATCTTTTGCATAGTTTCCCAGTGAAATCATGTGCTGGGGCTGGGGAATGTTAAATAGGTTATTTTTCAAGCTTGCATATAAAGGGCCTGTCAAACTGGACTGCATTGGACTTATCAAGTAAAAGTGCCAGAGCCAAACTGGAATACTTGTAG
Organism: Alligator mississippiensis; assembly: GCF_030867095.1. Taxonomy (NCBI): domain Eukaryota; kingdom Metazoa; phylum Chordata; order Crocodylia; family Alligatoridae; genus Alligator; species Alligator mississippiensis. The sequence goes on along the minus strand of NC_081824.1, from coordinate 216,148,919 downwards.
CTTATCCTGTCCAATGCTGCTGTTAGCTGTTCTTCCAACATTCAAACTTGAAATGATGCAAGAAGTTTAAAGGACTTATGTATTTTGTCACCTGTGGTAGTTGTCATTATAATAAAAGTGGTGAGTGGGCATACGAGCTTGGATTGGAGACCTGAGCTTTTAACCAAAACTTAAATTTGTTAGGCCTTCAATAAAATATTGAAGGCCTAACAAATTTAAATAATTGAAATATTATATTCCCTACTTTATATATAAAAATATAAAGTAGGGAATATAATAAAGTATCTGTGTATATAGTTATAACTGGATCGGCTGTGTATATATTGCTTTCTTTAAATACTGTTGTGGCAAAAAGACTTCCAGAAGAGTGTATTTCTATGAATAAACCAAATCATTTGCGAAAGCACATTTTTAATTCAATGCTAGAGTTATTCTGAACAGACCTTTAATTTTAACAGTTACATTTATTCAGTGAGGAAAGTGAAGGACACCGTGGGCCAGGACACCTTGCATTTTGAATACTGAATGCTCAAAACACCTCCCGGGTAAGCTGGTAAACTATCTCTAGGCTGAAACATGTTTAGACAAAGGATTTGTCCAACTGTCTTGCAAAGTATTGTTGGACATTGTAATCTGCTTGCAGATAATCTGTACCAAAAAAGAAGGAAGGGCCTACAATTGTGGAGGAAATTGTTTGCTCTTACTCGTAGTTTGCCAAGTTCAAAGCAACACAATAAGGAGAATAATAGGCCGTTGGCTTCTATCTACCATCCAAATGTACAGTGTTTTCACAATGACCACTAAAAACATGTACTGTGGAAATTCCATTTTATAGAATGTGTTTTGGGAATATCCACTGGTTTTTGGATGTTTTCTGAAGAATTTAAATTTCCATTAAAATGTAAACTTTGCCTTCTGGATTGCAGTTTCCCTTTAAATTCTAAACTGATATTCCAGACATCTCCATACAATGATAGGGGGGAAATACTATAGGATGTTATAGTATTCTATACATTTCAGAGGGCCTTAAAGTATCACTTTATAAGGCACTAGTTAGTTTGCATTTGGAATGTAGTGTTAGTTCTGCTTTCAGCTACATGTACCTTTCCCTCTGACCTGTATGAGAAATAGTGATCTATATGAGAAATACATATAGACCATATCTGGGAAATGAGTAGGTATTGAACAGAGATATTCCTAATATTTAGAAAGGAGGATGCTGTTGGCTCCTAATCCCTATCCTTTGAAATGGGAAAGTGACTAGTGCAGTTAAATATTTATCTTGTAACTCGAAACAAATTAGGCACTCTTCCTTTTATCTCCTTACAAATTATTGTGTAAATTAGTTTGATGATGTGCTTGAGGTTATTAGAAAAGTCAGGAGTAAAGGATAGAAGTTAAAAATAAGAGATAGCACACATTAGGAGAATGTAAGGACTTACAATTAAATAAAAGCTGGTGAACAGGTGAAAAGGGCTTCTAGTTGAGGCAGTGAACTCAAATGATACTAACATATTTAAAACAGTAAGTGTTTCTTTACATTGAAGCTTGTGTTCTTTTGGGATTAGAAGGAATCTTTTGTTGATTATGCTTCTCTCTCTTCCCACTACAAATTAGGGACAGTATGAAAGAGGGGTGTCCATGTGTGCCTGCACTATTTTTAAGGGTTATTTTTTTTAAAAGGGTCTTAAGTGTTGTAAAGTAATAGAAAGTAGAGACATCAGAGTTATCAACAAACTGTTCCAAATATGGAAAACTCATTTCCTATATCAGGTCCTTCACCAGTGTGTAATAGTGGCATTGTACAGCCTTCCTTTTGTAAAATTAGATTGTTTCATTTTGACTTTCTACAGTACTGCATTTTTCTTCTACTCTATTTAAAAGTGTAAACACAAGAATTATTTGCACAGCATTATCGGTCATTTATTTTGTCAATCTAATATTCCTCCCTTATGCATCTTAATACTGCTATTAACTGTTATGGGTCATTTATTATTTGTATACCAGAAAACTGCTTTCACTGTTATTACTTATTGGTCATAATCAATTAGGGAAGTTTTTAGACTATGGCAGTCTTATATAAATACACTGGCAAAGTTCACCTCCTATGATTTCTGACAATTAAATTGTTCTGTCACTTTGGGACTCTCATTAATCTCCACTTGTCATCCTTGTTTATGCAGGTTATAATGGGCTATGTGTGTAAGTGAAATGAGATGCTAAAAGCCCTTGGCTGTTTAACTCTTTGATGAAGGTAAAACTGAAATCCTCCCATGAAAGGCATGTTGGATTTTAATGTCTGAAAAATAGCACTTTGGAAATTACCACATCCTGTGAGGGGGTTATATATGGATTAAAAACACAGAGAAATTTGGGTTCAAGTTTATCACAGTTTTGCATGCCTGCATTTCTGCAGCTAAAAGAAAGGATGTGGCGACTAGTTTACTTTCTCCTCCCCTTCCTGGAAGAAAGTAGTAAGATGATACTAGGGGGAACACAGATTTTTCGATAATGTTATAACACTCGTGTAACCCAGGTGAAGAATTTGGCAGCATGCCTTACATGACAGATTTATCTTTACTGCTTTGGATTCAGGTGTTCGCACACAGTTCTTAGATGCATGTGTAATCACTTCAGGTTTAGTTTCTGGGAGCACTGTGATGCAGACCCTGCAGGGGATTCATAGTATTAGAACTGAACCCACCCACATTTAAACCTCTCAGAGGATCATACCATTTCTCCCTGTCCAAGTGTTTCCTGAGCCCCTGGGATTTCCTTTGATGTATCTAGTTGCTTTTGTTGGGTTGCCAGCTTCCCACCCTGTTTCAAGGCTGAGCAGCCACATTGCTGTGAAGTATTTGGTCAGGGGCAATGTGTAGGGGGTGCACATGGATGCACGTGCACCAAGTTAGTGTAGCGCTACACTCCCTGCAAAAAGGCGCCACCAACAGTGTCGGTGGTACCTGTGAGTGGCCACTTGCCACCCCACCACTGCCACCTCCGGCAGTGTCTGCAGGTGGTCCGTGATCCCCACTGGTCACCACCGCCACTGCCAGTGGTGGCTGCAGGAGGTTGCCGACCCTTGGTCGGTGCTCACCATCCCCCCTCCCCCCGCCGCCAGCACCAATGGCATCTGCGGGAACTCCCCTGCTTACCATCGCCATGCTCCTGCCACCGCCGTGCCCCCCCAGCTGCTGGGGGCACATGCCGTTCATGTGTTTGGTGGTTATTCGATATCATTCAGCCTTACTTGAAACCACTTGCTGTAAGCTGATGCCACTTCTTTTCTGATTGATCTTAGGTAGAGCCCTGAAAGGTGCCAGCCTGTCACTTCTCAGGTGCCATAGGTATGTAGAACCCACGGAGGAGACCGAAACATAATGGGCTCAGGAATCAGTGACACATGGACAGTACCTCAAGTATATTCCTTTCACTGAATGTAGATGCCACAGTCCCTCCACTTCCAAAGGCGGTGGGAACAGGAGCAAGACTATTTGAAGTTTAATTCAGAGAAAATAGATGTGGCATGATTAGAGGCCTAGAGACCAGGTCATACGAGGAGAGGCTGAAAGACTTGGGACTGTTCAGCCTGGAGAAGACTCAGAGGGGACTTGGTGGCAGCCTATAAGTATATCAGGGGCATACATCAGGGCCTGGTGGAGCATCTGTTCACCAAGGCCCCCAGGGGATGACAAGAAATAATGGGCACAAACTGATTGAAGATCACTTTGGACTAGACATAAGGAAAAACTACTATGAAACTATGGCACAGGTCAATTTAAGAAACACCAAAATAAATCCAGCAAGGGCAGCACCTGGGATGGCCAGCTTCAACTGGCAGAGAGAATGCCAAAGGAGCACATATATACAGAGTATATTTTCTAAGCTTTGTGGTCAGAATCTTTTCTGTGGGCATCAAACACTTGAGGAGCTGTTCTAGCTTGTGGCTGGCATTTAGCAGAGTAGTTTAGGCATTACTCTCTAGATGGACAGGCTGGCCTTGAAGTAGAATTTGTCCTGAGACAAACTCCACTCCATGATTCCACAGATGCAAATCTTATGTGCCATAGTAATGAGCATGGCATGGATGGCAGATGGCAGGTAGGGTAGGGCTGCACCTTAGAGACTATCTGGTTCAGAAAAGCATGAACTTTCATAAGCAAGTCTACTTCATCAGACACTATAAATGCACCTCTATGTGTTAACTACCTTTTTCATCTCAGTTAAAATAATCAGCCCACTTATTGCCTCTCTCAGAAGAATCTGCTCCCCTGTCCTTTTCCCTGCTATATGGAATCTTTTCTTTCGGCCAGTCCATTCTTAGCATGTGATGAAGTAAGCTATTGCTTACAAAAACTCGTGCTTCTCTGAACCAATTAGTCTATGAGGTACCACCCTACCCTGCCTTCAGACTAATATGGCTAACCACCTCTGTTTCAGATGGAAAAATGCAGAGATTGTCTACCCCAACATGATTGCTTCTTCCTATTAGGGTCAAAGGTTCTGAGCACATTTTTCATCTAACGTTGGGTATGACACAGCAGGCCTCCTGTTGGATCAGAATTATGACCACATAATACGGCTAATGTTTCATCTGGACCAGTTTACACTAACGGGGCACTCTTGAAAAGTATTAAAAAGTCTTAACTAGTGTGGAATATAGCTGCTCACTGCCCAAACTTGATGTACTTTCACTTACAATGGCACAAATCTGTCATGTGATCAGAATCAGTTCTTTTGTGTATACTGGGTGATTACTAGCCAACAAGTACAATTGCTGTTCCTGATCATGCCCAGTGTAGCTGACTAAGCTATCGCCTATCCTTCCTAATAATGAACCCCCCTTGCTAAAGCATAGGTGCCTGTTATTGAGCTAGAGAATATGTATAAGTCCATTTTAAAGATTCAGTAGTCCTTTTCTAATTCACAATCCAGATTCACAGTCCTCTGTAGACTACAAGCTACTTAGCGAACCCAGTGTTTGTGTTGGATTGTATTAAACGACTGTAGTAGGCACAAAGGTATTTACTTCTCTGTAAAAGACAAAAGCAGAAAAAGCTCATTGAATGAACAGAAAAGCTAAAAGGGCTAGATGAAATGTGTATGAGTCATTTGAATATAACTGTGATGCCAGAGATAATACAGTCATCTATGAAATTAAAAAAATCCATAATGCTAAAGCTAAGTATGCTGCATCAAGGACTTTGGAAGCTCATGCAGCATCACTTACAAAGATTCACTACAATATTATGATAATGCACCAAAGTAACATTATCAAATATAGCTGACATGTTTTAAAAGAAAAAAAATTCTTGTGAAAAGATTGGTTTTGCTGGAAATGTTACTGCAAGATTTCCAATGAGAAATGGTTGAACTAAAACTTGCATTTCATTTTGATCTGCAAGTCTGAAAAAAAGAAAGAAATGTTGTCATTTTTCACTTTTTGTCACTTCTTGATTTGCCATCCCTTTACACCACTGGGTGCAATAGAATGAATTATCACTGTGGTTTGGGAGTAAAGTTATTTTCTCCTCTTATCATGTTCCAATCTATAATTTTTCAAATTTTTTTCCCATTTAGAAAAAATTATTGAGAGGCAAAAAAAGCTCAAAATTTGGAACTGCAAAACTGGAACATTTTACAATTTTTTCCTACTTTTTTTACCAGGTCAAATCATTAGTGTGAGATGGAAAAATCTGGGGAGAGTGGAGTGGAGAACCTTTAGGTTATTTTCTTTCTACTGTATAAGGGACAAACGTAAAAAAAAAAAAAGAAAAATATAAACCCAGTTATATTACAAGTGTTGTAATGACCACAACAATATTTTTTGCAAACTGATGCATCTAAATCATTCTGTTCCAATCTATATTCTTATCCCAATCATTCTGAGAATAGTTAATGTAAATATGTCTTTTGATTCATTAGAGTTTCATTTCATTGTAAATAACAAAGGATATAATGGCATGGGGAAAGGGAAACATGCAAATAATACTTCTTATATATGACTTATATGTGACTTCTCATCTGTACATCTCAAAGCATGATTATCCTCATCCACAGATGGAAAACAAGGGCACAGATAGATGAAGTATGTTGTTTAAGTTCACACACCATGTGAATAGAATGGGGTCTCCTAAACACCAGCCCAGTACTTTATCCACAGGACTGAGCTGCTTTCTGATTAAAAGCAATACAATATCTAAAAACTAGCAATAGCCCCAAGCAATTATCCCCCTCATATCTTAAAGGAAAGAAATAATATACTATCCTCTGGGCACATCTACATGTGCAATTAATTTGAAGTAATAACCTCCAGTGCATAACGTGCTGGAGTTTATTTCTCCCAAACAGTACATTTGAAGGTGAGCAAGGGACCACAGCACATTGAGCTGGGGCAGATCAGCCCTGACTGGCAAAGAGCCTGAGGGGTCAGCCTGCCATCCTGGGGCTGCTCCAACCTGGCTCAACATGCTGAGGAGGGGCTGGCTGGGGCATGAGGGTGCTTCAGATAGCCCCGTCAGCTTCTATACATGCATTGCTGTGCAGTAAAGAACTCCACCATAGGATAGTACTTGTATTTACTATTATTTACAAGTACAAGTACTGTCCTACAGCGGAGTTCTTTACTGCACAGCAACACAGATGGAGAAGCTGACAGGGCTGGCTGGGACACAAAGATGCTGGCTGGGCCATGATAGTATTTACAAGTACTATCCTACAATGGAGTTTATTAGTTTACTGCAGCCTAATAGTTTACTGTGGCAGAGACTTCACTACTGAGCTAACTAGGCTATGACATCTTGTGTAGACACTCTCTCTGTATCCTGGAAACACACATGTATAGAGTGACATCCTACCTCCATGTATCACGATTCTTGAAAACAAGAGTCTGGAGTATAACATATTTTCTTACATATGACATGCACTTTCTTTCCAACATTCATCTGTTGAAAATTGAGATATACATTATAATTGAGGGAATGTGGAAACAGCAGTTTCTGCTGCTTATGCCTTTCCCTGGAGAGAGTGAAACTAAACTGGTACATGCTGCCCACATGTAGGGCTCCCTGGCTATTGGCTGTAGTCACTTTCTCTTTCACCCTTGCCTTTCCCCTGCCAGTGTCTCAGGGAAACATAATTTTTACTTAATTCTACCTTTGAAAAACAAAGTGCATGTTTTATTTTCAGGTGTCTGTATGCGAGAAAATATGGTATATTCCCCGACCCAGTTCATTTTTCTCAGGTTGGATTTTTTAGGAACTGAACTGGCATGCAATATTGTGAGGCAACTATTAAATATAGGAAACATGTTGAGAAGCAATAGAGAGCCTATTGCATTTCCTGTTGTCTCACTAGACACTTTGAACAGTTTAGACCCTGTAGACTGAAAATGTCAATTTCTTACTTTCCAAAAATGGAGTCTGTGAGCAGTTTTCTGAATCGGGACCTTCTATGCAGTAAAGCCGAAGTTTGCATCTAACTAGTGTACGTATAGACTATTTTCTAAATTAAAAAAGGTCAACACTAAGGCACTCTTCCCCTACTATTTGATCTGGTGCTAAGTTCAAAGTTGTGGTGAGGCAGCATCCACAAATTTTCCAGGGGAAGAATAAGTGAAGCAAGTTCCAAGAACATATTCAGAGAGGTTAGAGTGATCTTAAAATGGGTCATTGTATATTGTGGTGGGATATTTAGGTCATTTATACTTCTGTTGGACACATCTCAACTCTGAAAGTACATCCAGCTAGGAAATGCAAAACACCAAAAGGAAAACTTACAGGGAATGATATTCTGAGGGACCTACCACCTCTACATCAGAGGAGTGTAGCACTATAAAAAGCTGTTTTTACTTCCAAGAGTAAAGCAAAGGTGCTGGTATCTGGCTACCACTGCCAGTTTTCCTCTGTGAGTTCAGATCAAGCATCCACCCCAGCCTAGCAGGCCATAGGACTAGTCCTGGTTAAAGAACACAAGGGAGCAACATTGTTAATATAACATCTGCCACCTGTGACTTCCCACCCTGAATGGCCAGTTACTGGAGGGAGACAGTCTTTGCCACAATCTAGAACAGGGCTTGAACTCATGCCAGTAGAGGTACAGTGAGACATTGCCACTATACCAGGTACTCAACACAATGGTACTCTTCTGTACCTTAAAGCTGGCACAGTCAAATCTTATACCACCCTGCTTACCTCTCCATCCTGGCATGGAAACAGGTAGAAGGAGTCTGCGTGGCATAGGAGCCTGGCAGAGGGCATACTGGGTAAGAATCCACTGAGGCCAGGTGGTATGCAGTTGTGTTCGCCAAGCATTAAATACTCTGTAGTCCCTTGGAGACTATAATCAGCAATCATGAGTTGGAGCTACCCTTAGGCAGCTTACACCAATTCTGTCCATTCTTCCTGCTGACTGTTTCACTGAAGCTGACATGGACATGGAGAAGCAAAGAACAATAGAAAGCAAGCAACACACTCCTGATGCTGAAGTGTGAGATAACTGCATGGGTGTATATAGGGAATCCCATCCTAGATTTTGAACTTAAAATGCCTTCCTAGATATACTAGCCCTCAGTGAGAAATGGTAAGGAGGTTTAAATGTCAGTGCCTGCTGCTGGAAACGCAGGGACAGCAAACAGTAGGATATATTCATGCCTTGGGAACGCCTGCCACTCAGATACTTTGAGAATGAAGTAATAGGCTTAGCAGAGCTCCTGACTTAAGACTTTTTGATTTTCAAAAACCTACTGGATTTCATTAAAGAGCATGGTATTAAAATCTTGGATTTAGCCAATTCATTCATCTCGTCACACATACATATGAAACAAACAAACAAGCAAACATGACATGCTCCATGCAAAGTAAGTGAATCTTTACACAGCAGAGGAAAACAACTCACACAAATTAACAAGACATGGTGGTATAGCTGCCATCATTCTTGAACAACCTCATTTTATCTATCTCTTCATGTGATCATCTTTCTTAGGGGTTCTGCTTACAATTTATATCATTTTTCCCAGCTTATCATCCCGAATAATCTGTTCATTTAAAGTAGCCTTTTCTGAAACCACCTATGCTTTTCTTTTGGTATGTATTTGTGCATTGTCCAAAGCAGAAGGATTGTGCTCTGAGTGCTGTTATATAAATAAGTATAGCCTATCAAACCCTTTCAGGTGGTAGTCTACTTAGGCTGCTAGGCTGTGGTGAAAGGGAGCAGATGGGACTGAGCATGGCTTAAGTGAGGAGATTTGCAGAATAGAAAGGCTGGGTATTTAAGCCATGATTTCCCTTTCTTGTCTAAGTAACAGTAGTTACATTCCTCATCCTATATATGATGCAGATTCAATAGCAATAATTAGTGCTTTTACTTTTTGTCTTTTCCTATTTTTCTACATTAATGCACAATCTGGTTTCCATTCTTTGTGGCTGGGACATAGTCTTTGTACTGCATACTTTTGGTGCTTTGTAAATAATTCTCAATACAGGACTGTCTACCACAGTATAAGACTACATAATTAAATACTACACTGATATATTGTGTATGACCTGAAATAACAACACCTGCATTGCTGAAGCAAATAAAAACCAATACAAGTACATGAAAAAATAACTTTTAAAAGTCCATGGACAGTTCTTAATGATAAATATGTAACAGAAATATGTAACTTTGTAATGATTAATATGTACCAGAAGACAGAGGTGACAAGTTGAGCTTTGAACAAACCACTGAAAAATGGACCAAAGAGAGGCGGAAAAGAGAGATGGGCAGATTTTCAAATCCTTGCCTCCATTTTACATCGACAGTTTGCAGGCACAAATAATCATGGATGTGAATTAGGCCATTCAGGCACCAGGAAATCACATACTTGGCCTAAATAGCTGAAATTGCTCCCATAGTTAGTTGCATCTACAAAGTGTGATCACAAGTAAAAGGAGGCACAGTTAAAGGTAGGTTGCAAATCAGGCCCCTAGTACATAAAAGGAAAAAAGAGGATGGTAGTTATGACACAACCTACAAGAAATTACTAACTAGGGATAACTAGAGATGCAGGATTTGGGAGGTAAGGTCATCTCTTTTATTGTTATGTGGGAACCATCCCATGTAGATGAGAGAGGAAGAGATTCCTTTTGTGGTTGAAGTGCTGTTCAAGTTAGGTAAAGAACCAGTTACAGTTTAATACAAGTGTAGTTTAGCTTTTAGTTTAATCTAATTACATGAAATAGGAGAGGTGAAGGGAAGTGGGCAGTTTTCACTTGTGGAGCAAAGAGCAGTTAGCAAATGGAGACTGGTGAGAGAGAAGTTACTGTCTCTGTTAAGTCTATGGTTTTTGATGTCCAGTAGGGCTGTGCGAAACTTCAGGTACTGATTCAATTCAGAGGAGATTCAGTTTGATTCGGTGGCTGGATCTCTGAATCTGAATCAAATCAGGGGACCAGTTAAAAGGTCTGAATTGATTTGAAGCTATCCAAATCGATTCAGAAAAGATTCAGAGAACTCGGTTATTCGGGCAGTCCCCGCTGGCTGCAGCAAGGAGCTGGACCTGGACTCCATGCTGGTAAATTGGGGCTGGGGGAGGGGAGACTGGAGGCAGGGGAAGGGGACCATGGGGGGACCCCCACCAGGCCCCATCCCCTGCCTGCTCTCTCAACCCTCCTGATCCCCACCCACTATTCCAAGATCGGCCCCCCCTCCCATGGCTGCCACGCCTGCCCTAGCTCCCAACCCCTTTAAAAAAAGCCCCCACTCACCAGGTACTGCCCAGTGTGGGGGGCAATCCTCGCTGCCTCGCACTACATGGGGAGCTCTGCCATGAGCCCCCCGACCCTGCCCAGCTCTCCTAGCCCCCCCATGACTGCCCCACCTGCCCCAGCTCCAGCTCTTTAAGAAAAGACCCCCCCTTCACTCACTGGCTCCTGCAGCAGCCTCAGGGCTTCTGGGCGCTCATGCAGAGTCCCCCATGTGGTGTGGGGTGGGAGGGCAGCAGGGTTCGCCCCCTGCCTGGCAGCACCTGCTGAGTTGGAGCTTTTTTTTTCAAAGTGCCAGGAGCTGGGGTGGGTGGGTAGCCATTGCCGGGCTGGGAGAGCAGGTGGGGAATGGGCCTGGGTGATTTGGAGATTCAGCTGATTCAGCAGCGGCCGAATCTCTGAATCAGATTCAGCCTAATCAATTTGGGACAGTGATTTGAATCACCAAATCAAATCACTGTCCCCCGAATCGGCCAAATCTGAATCCAAAGTGAGTACTAGCTGCTTTGCACAGGTCTAGTGTCCAGTATAATTGTGAACTTCTGTTCCAAGGCCCTTCATTTGAAAGAACTGTGTAGGTTTCCTTCAAGGACAAGGACTTTGGAGTCAGAGATAGAGTCGCTGCTTTGTAAAAACACTGGTGGATGCTGTGCTTTATCATTTTGATGGAGGAATATAGTAGTTTTCTAGAGCATAGTGGTTGTCTGGCATGTAGCATACATTCTCTCACATGCAAATAATTTAAAATCTGGATTGTTGCTTAAAGAACTAAGAATTACTTTTAATCAAAAGGCAATGAAGTTCATGGTCAGCCTGAGAGTCTATTCAATTAAGTTCATAGCCAGGATTTAAGACTACTGCCAACAAAGCCTTATCTTTAATACTTCTAAGTTAGCACGCTTACCCTGTGGAATAAGGGGACGGGGACCCTTAGCACACTTGGTCCTGTGGAATGGGGCCATGACAGTTCCAGGTTACTCCCAGAAAGTAAAGGATATCTTCAAGGTGATCTTGAAGATAGAGTCCAAGGTGGTGTTCAACTCTATTCAATGTACACTACAAAACTGAAGAAAATAGGCAAGTTATGTGGTACTGGCTGTTGTACTTGCTTAAGATTATTTTCAAGGATGGCAGTTCCATGCTTAGGTTCAGAGCATGGCGAAAGTCTGACTTGGAAGAGATGAAAGTATGTATGATTCAACTTAGGTCATTAGCAGTATAAAGTAATCTATACTGATGGCTATGCTATGTATGGCAGAAGGAAACGTTTGCCAGCTGCCTTCATATGCAAGTTCAATATGAATTCTACTTTCCTGTCTATTATCATGATTGCTGGTTTTCCCTGATTTAACCCCAAGGAGTTCACCTGAGCCATGAACAAGTATTGCACTTGTGCCAGGAGAAAAGCTTTTCCCCTGACACAAAAAAAGAATGTACAGTCATTCAAGTGATTTCTTGCCTAAAAGAACTGGCTCTTCTGTTGGGTGTTGCAGACATACAATATCCCACAGTGGTGCTCTCCCTCCCCCCCATCCAAGCCCACCCAGAGATGAGCTGCCGGGGATGAGCCATAAGGACCCTGCTTTGGAATATTCCACACTCCCCTGCCAATCAGCCGATGGAGCAGGAACCCTCCTCACCCCCAGGAGGGTTGCTGCCAGGGATAATGACCCCCAGCCACCCAGTCTCCACCACCCAGGCCCCTGTTCTCCTGTGGCAGGAACAGGAGGGTTCCCACCATGGGGGAATGTCCCACCCTTTACCACCAATCAGCTGATTTCAAGGATGGGGGCATGTGCCTGGGGCTACAACCTTCTCCATGTTGTCTCTGACAGCTGCTGCATTGACAGCCTGCCCCCTTCCCAGACAGACGGCCGATGGAACAGCCCTCTACTGCTCCCTGTGTGAAGAGCTCTCCAGACTGGGGGCTAGAAGGCATGTATGCTCCAGCTTCCAGGCTATTTTTCTATCAGTAAGAATTTCTGAGAATCTTTTTCTGCTACAAATAAACACGTATTCATGGCCTTGCTTGTAGACAATTTAAAGGTTTCACAGTAACCAGTGCCTTTGGTTTTACCCACACACAGATTGATGACACAAATGTAATATGTTCTGACCAGTTTGCCTACCTTCAAGGGAGGCAGGCAGATGCATCCTTTAGCACCTCCAACTTCCAGGTGGTTTTGACTGAAGCTTCAGCTATAGTGTACAGCAGCATAGTAGTGTAGAAGGCAGTGGGCATGTCTACAAGAGATGTATGCTGTGGAGCTGACTAATTAGTTTCATAGTAAAATGTCACCATCTACACAATAGATCCTATTAAGTCACAGTAGGCTAATAAATGATGCTGCAGGGTAGTCCAGCTAATCACAAGTAGTACCCTCTGGCGATGTTTCATGCACCTCAGCACTCATGTCGATGGTGACAGTGCTGGCTGGGGCACAAAGGTGCTTCAGTGAAGGGGTTGCCAGCTAGCCCCACAGTGGAGCACTCTCATGCCCCAGCCAACCCCTCTGCAGCACACTAAGCCAAGTCACAGCAACCCCATGTTCAAACAATGCACCCAGAAGCAAAAAACTCCAGGGCAATAAGCTCCAGAGTTTATTCATGCACATTAATTGCATGTCTAGATGTTCCCAGTGCATCAGAGTTGAAGTGCCTCACTCTAGTTCAGGAGACATGAGTTTGATACATGCTTTGGGGCTGTGCTGGAGGCTACCCACACTCAACGCAGCTGATTACTGGTTGTTCAGCAATGGGGAATCAAAGGGTGCTTCCCCACATCCAGGGACATGTATTTGCCATGGCACAAATTTGTGCTGCTGCTTTTTGCCACTGTGTGGGGTTTGTGGGGTTTACTGCGGGGCAAAATGCCCCACTTTGGTGAAACTGCTTTTTCCCCATTCCTCCCAGCTCCTAGAGCGCTGGAGGAGCAAGGGGATACCTAAAGCAATGGAGATGCTCTGGCCAGCAGCCAGAACATCTCCCTGGAAAACTCAGCCTCCAGCTGCTTGCTTTTTTTGCAACTTTTTTTTTTATACTGGGAGTCCCAATTTCAAATTTTGGTACCATGCTGCAAATTTGCAGCATAGCAAACAGTTGCCATATGCCACATACAGTTTGCAGTGCCTCCAACAGTTTTGAGGTGCTGAAAACTACATATACATGCCTATCTGCATGCGCCTCAAGGGATGTGGATACACCAGCCATAGGGCACACTCTTGTGTATGCCTTAAACATACCAGTCAAATGGACCATCTTAGCTGAAACAGACCTCCTGATGTAGAGGTAAAGATATGAATGATCATGGTGAGATCTACATATGAACAGAAAGGACAGCCACAGATAAAAAATAGGGTTTTGTAAAGCTTCGTAGGCTGATTCGATTTGGAGGAGATTCGGCCCAATTCAGTAGCTGAATCTCTGAATCCGAATCAAATTGGGAGACCCCTTAATCTCTCTGAATTGAATGAGAAGCATCTGAATTGATTCAGAGAGATTTGGAGAGATTCAGAGATTTGGCCATAGACTGTACAGGCAGGCACTGCAGTGCTGGCAGGAGCAGCTGGGGGAACAGCTGGGGGAGCCCTGGCTTCAGCTGGCAGCCCCGGGGGAAGCCACGGCTCCCCCCCAGTGAGGCAGGCAGTGCTGACTGCCCCAGAAGAAGCTGCAGGGGGTGTGGGGAATGATCCTCAGGACTGATCTTCTCTCAGCTGAGTTAAGTCCAGGTACAAGCCTTAGCCAAAGCAATGGAGACTGCAATATAAGCCCTATTACTTCAAAATCTGCCCCATTGTCTTCTCTTAGAAGGAGTGCCATGACAGACCTGTGGGAAACTTCATCTTGGAACTTTTCAGGAAAGCAATGTCATCAAACTCTAGCACTTGGCTCATGCTGAAAGAAAGAAATGGAACAGTGTACAAGGATTCTCTATCTCTGCTGGATCATAGTTGTCTCAACAGCACCTCCATATCAGAGGTAACACAGATAACTGAAAGAATTCATGTTGACAGGGATTATATGGTCTCTGTTCATATTCCCAGGATCAACAAACTGTGAAAAACCCCATCCCTCTGCCATATAGTATGTCTCAGGCTGATGCCTGACCAAGTGAGCATCCAGAAATATTAGGGTATCAGATTTTGCTAAACATGGGCATCACCTATCTTTCTAATAATTTTATCCACTAGGAGGAAGTTCGAGACTGTGAGCTATCAGAAGGAAAAGTGTTTGGGAAATGATTTTTATTTCTGTAAAAGCATTGATAAAAAAAAAAGAGCTTCATTTCTGTCAAAGTTTTTCTGCAAAATACTTTGGATTTTCATGTGGGGGAAAGAAAGTTTTCCGCAAGTGAAGATGTTTGGATTTTTTTTCTTATGAAAATTCAGACATTTTAAATAAGAAGGGAAACAATTAATTTTTTTTATTTTGCCTAAATATTTCTTTATTTAAATAAGGTTGAATGATAAATATCAAGCAGCTCCAGCTTGGCCTCTTTCAGATAACATTGATGTAGGTTTCATATAAAAGTTTCCACCACAATAAAGACATCTCAAAGTTTATACATCTGCAAGTAATTTATTTCTCTGCTACAAATAGTAAATACCATAGATACATAGATTCATAGATTGTAAGGGGCTGGAAGGGACCTTGGAAGATCATTGGGTCCAGCCCCCTGCACCAAGTAGGAAAGATAACTGGGGTCAGGTGACCCCAGCAAGGTGTCTGTCCAGTCTCCTCTTGAAGATTTCTAGGGTAGGTGATAGCACCACCTCTGAAGGGAGCTTATTCCACAGACTGGACACCCTAGTTGTGAAGTAATTTTTCCTAATGTTGAGCCTGAAATGGTTTTCCAGGAGTTTGTGACCATTACTCCTAGTTTTCCCCATAGGTACCCTGGTGAACAGTTGTTCACCGAACCCTTGATATACGCCTCTGATGTAGTGGTAAGCTGCTACCAAGTCCCCAATTTGCTTAAATCCAAGATGAGAGCTTTCCTCACCTCCCTCCCCCATGGGAATATGGGGTAAAAAGCCCCTTGTCTTAGATTTGAGTACAAGTGGGTGGGAGGAACAGCTGCAAGGGAAAAGTAAGCAGTGGGGGAGGAGGGTTAGGGGTAGTGGGAAGCAGAGGCAAGAGGGGAGAAGAACCTGTGTGGGGAGCAGCTGTGGTTCTGACTCAGACCCCAAGCTCAGGATCTGAACTGCAGCCACTGGTCCCCCACGGCCTGCCCACCCATGTTCTTCTCCCCAACTTGCCTTTGCTTCCTACTCACCCCCCACCACCTCTGCTTCCCCTGTTGCTTATCTTCACACTGCAGCTCTGGCTTTACTCCAGCTCAGGGCACAGAGGGCAGAGCATATGCTGGCTCTGACACCTGCTCTGCCACGCAACAGCGGCAGTATTGGTAGTAGCAGCTGCTTTGGCTCTGTGGTTAGGGCTGGGTCCAGAGTTGATGCTGCCACAACTACTGCTACATAGGCATGTGGGGGGCAGAGTTGGCACGTGCCCTATTCTCCTTGTCCCATGCCAGAGAGGGGTCCAAGTTGGAGTTGAGTTAGGGAGGTAAGAGGCAAAGGCAGTAGCAGTGAGGGGAGGTGGGGAAGAGGAGCGGGGGCAGGCGGCAGAAAGTGTCAAGTGATAGAGAAGGTGCTGGGAGAGCAGGAGCTAGGGGATACAGGAACAGTGGGAGCAGGGATTGGGGGGAAGGTTTTGGGGGGTACAGGTGCCAAGGGGTGCAGGAACCACAGGGGGCATGCAGCAGGGGGGCGAGTGGTGGGGGGCAGGCACCAGAAGGTACAGGCACTGAAGGGGGCATGCAGCCATGAGAGGGATAGTGAGGGAGGGAATGATGGAGGAACAGATGATAAGGGGCTGGGGCAGGCCACTTGACTCCCTTGCCACATGCCCCCTCTCCCCCCACTGTCTGCCCCTGCCCCATCACTGCTTGCCCCACTGCAATAGTGGGAAGGACTACTTTAAGATGACCCCCCAAAAACTAAATTCTATACATGGAAAATTATAACAAATATATTAACTTTCCATGTCTATAATCTAATGATTAGCAGGGTCTTAAATCTGAAGTCCTATTGGATTCGGGTAAATGTGGTATGTATATCTAAGACCTTCAGCTTCAATTTAGATATGCTAGGTGTGGCACTGAAACTTCTATATACGATATAGATGACATAGAATATTAAAAAATGTTAAAGCAACAATTCCACACACATATCCATAATTAATGTACTTCTATGATCTTCTATGTCTTAGAAAATCTTCTATGCCTTAAAAGGCATATTTAGGGTTTCTCTCTTACAGGTACAAAATTATATGTATATATACACATGCAAACATTGAGGAAACTACCATTTGACTTCCTCTGTAGGCAAATAAGACTTGTAAATTGACACATTTTGGTTAATCTGTATGTAGAGCATGTTACACATTATTGTTGTAATGCAGACATCTTAACTTTAAATGAGAGGAAAACAAACATAAAATTAGCACTGTAGGGAACCCCCTGCCACTCAATTTGTGTTGGGTTTAACACCTTCTTATTTTATATATCCTTCTACATAAACAGTTTTATATTAGCCCTTGATAGGGTGCCTTCAAAGAATTAAATGTTGAGCTGTTTAAAAGCACTAATTAGCAGCTCTAATACAGAGGGGAGCACATTTATTAGTAAAATCTTGTAAACCTAGAATACCCTTTGGGCCTAGTCATTTGTGTGTGAAATAACTCAATAAAAATATTATATTGTTAATCTCAAAACCTTCCCGGAAAATAATCAATCTAGGAAGAAATATAAGCTGTATTTTTCCAAACAAAGGAAGAAAAGTGACTGTCCATATTAAAGCAAAGCAATAAAGTTCTAGAGAAATGTAAATTCATTTATAAAACAAAGCACTTTTCATCATATGGGTTTTACAAATCTATAATTTTATATACATACGGCAACAAATACGTTAATTTTGTTTAGTTTGAACACAATGAGAAACATGTTTCTTAAATTAACACTTCATTCCTTTCAATCATGTGTAACAATGCCAAGGTTTTGAAAACGTAACTTCCATGGAGGTATAAGAAATAACATTCACGTCTCTCCACTGCATTCTTTTCTCTTTTTTTAACCTTATAAATGCATGTAATTTACAAAGCAGCTAAGGTTATGTGCTATACACACCTGGATATTTCTCACCTAAAATATTTTTGCAAATTAACAAACAAAAAAAGATTCTTTTCATTTAGTGTGATAAACCTAATTTTGATCTTGACTATTATTTGTAACTCCTGTGCTTTTTCAATGCATTACATATGTTGTATGTTACTACTTAATATATATATGATGCATGTAAATCATTATATTCTTAAGTGCTTAAAATTACACTAATTCCTACACTATTAAGGAGGCAAAATGTTTCTAATATGTTTAATGCATTATAATTGAGAGACAGCAGAACACAGATGAAATATGCGTAAGCATGGAATAAATCCTTATACCAGTAAGTAATATTTAAAAATAAAATGCTAAGCATCTGAGGATTTACTGATGATTAGAAGCAAATAGGACACTGCTATTCTTCTGTGCTAAATAATAGCACTTCAGGTTTTGTCCATGTTATACTGTAGTCCAAAAAAAAAAAAAAAAAAATCCTGTCTAAAACCTTATTATGTTGAAAAGTGTTTGAGCAATACTTTGACTCATAAACTCCTGAAAGAAGCTTTTTTGGAAGTATATTGCTATGCTTACATGAAACACAGTAGTTTTCATTACTTTTCTTTGAAGGCATTCTGAAAGTATTTTTATGCCTTCTGCAAAACAATTATTTTTTGTAACATCATAACATCATGATCTTTCCTAAAAAAACAAAAAAATATTGTGCCAAACCATGCCTATTTTTGCTAATGCCATGGTAATAATCATGGTTTGCTGGTACTCATGGTTGTTTTAAAGATTGCCTTCAAATATTTTCAAATTATCCTCATTTTCTTTCTTTTTTTTAAAGGGCTTAACAGAAATTTCTCTACAAAGAACAATATCAATTCTTTCCAGCTTTGAGCTACTATTAGAAACAGGTTTATTCAAAGACCTCATATATTTGCTATGAATATATTTTAATGTATTTCTCTAACATAAAAAGCTGGCCAGAGCTTAGACATTTTTGTACGCCATGCCTTCGCTTTTTACGGTGTTTTATATTACCACCTAATTAGTATCTTACAGTGCCCTTACATGTACTTAGAGTGTAGAATTTCACTAAATACACTGAACGTTTTATTTTTGGGGACCTCCGTGACACACACTAGCAGTTTTAAGCAGGCTAAGAATATGTTTCCAGTCAATCAAGCCACTCAGAGATAGGTTATCCACCTCTGGCTAATGCAGGGCTATAAAACCTTCACCATTCCTGACTGCATGATACAGTCTGTTATTAAACCCCTAGCTGCCCACAGCTATAGAATTCAGAGAAAAAGAAAGACAGTCATTCCCAGTACTTCGTAAAGCTTACTCAAACAAATTATATGAAGATTAACTAATAGCAGCTGCCACGTTGGATGGTTAGTCAAATTAGGTATGACTTGTCGGGCTGATGTTTTTTCTACAGTTCTTTATCCTCTGTCTTGTTCAAGTTGTTTGTTGTCCAGCAGATTATTCAATAAGATGATCAACCAGGTTTAATTTTCAATCCAGTGCTTGGGCTACACAGAATTGAAAAAGTCAGTGGTGTCAAGACACCACTTGTTTAAAATCTACTTTGCAAATCAAAGAAAGCTATCTAGAATCTAAAATTTTGTTCTGAAGATCCATGCTGCCTGGATTCAGATATCCTGCATACATCCAGCACACTCCACAAATTAAATCTGATGTATGTAATGTGTGACCAATGGCAGTCTTGGTCCAAAATGTCATGATGGATTAGAAAGAATGCATTCTGAATGCTCCTATTACTTAAGGGAGACAATCCAACAATCTAAAATGAGGAGTCCTGTCAATGCACTGATCTGCAACATCCTGTTTGTTTTTTATCGGTCCTGTGGAGGGCAGTAGTACTTGATACCATCTCACTTAAATAAGCATTTGGGTGAAATTTGGGAAGAAAGATTATTGAAGAAAGGGATTGTCATTCTCCTTTGTATTCAGGCCCCCTCTACAGAACCATTACATTTTCTTTCTACTTTTGAGAGCTAGGGAAAAATCGTCACTGGGAGACTGAAAAAGAGTAGGGAATGCTAGTCATTACTAAAATGTAAAATAAAAGTTTACATTCAAAGCATCATAAGGCACAAACAGGGCAGGCTTTGTCTAGTTCCATCTGAGAAGCTATTGATGTGAGACACTTCATTGGACAGGAAGTCTTCACCTCTGGTTGCAGGGGAAGAAAACTCAAGAAAATGCAGGTTTAAATAGAGTTTATGTTTAACCATGAGAGGATCATCCCAAACTCTCTACAAAGACCTTTCATTTCCATCTGGAATGAGTATACGATAACCTAGTCAGACCAGCCTCTCAGTCACCAATCAAAACACTGACTCTTGACATTTGCCTAATTATCTTTTCTCATCATCAGTCATCTCTTGAAGTCTTTGCTTCATTCAGATGCCAGGTATTTCCGAAATTAATCATGTCATTGAAAGCGGCATCTTTTCATGTAAATGGACTTTATTATCTGGATCAAAAAGCCCCCCTTTTGAGCTGCAAAAGCCCATTTGTAGGGAAAGTGTCTGAAATCTGACATGCTGCCTTCTCAAGAAAGATTCTTAGTGGTGACCTCCCAGCAAGAGCTAAGCATCCGTCACTATGAGAGTGTGTGTGTGCTGCTTACACCCTTGGGCTGGATGCATGCTAATTTGCCCCATTGTTTCAGGGTGAGTGGCTTTCCAGTACTTACAAACAAAGCCTTTCTGCATAAGCCTCTGCATACAATTATTTTATGTTCACATCATGCCATCATCCTATCTTTATTCCTGATATAGCAGGGGATGGAGGACTCTTTTGTTTTCTTGTTATACTGGGGATTACAGGCAGGATTTAACATGTTGGGAAGGACACTCCTCTTTCATTAAATCTCATTTGACAAATGTTCAGGATCATAGGATTGATTAGTACTTTTCATTGCTCATCTTCATGCCTGTTTGAAAGCTAGAGCCCCCTTCAACTTATGTTGATCCAACAAGAAACCAATTTCCAGGAACTTTGTGAAGTGTTTCATGGATAAATAAGATAGAAATCCTTCAGAATGATGTCTGAACTTTAATAAAACTGATTAGTTTGCTCATGTATTTTGTCCTAATGTATTAGATAATTAGCAATATGGTGTGTTTGAAAATACATCAGCTCTGATAAGACCATCCCATACTTAGGTATTGCTTTCTGTGCACGTGGTAACATATTTGCAAAGTTTTCACAGTGTTTCAATCTCATTGTATTCTCTTTAAAGCTTTATTTTGAGCTCAGTGTTAATGAGTGGTAAGTTTTCCTCTGCTGGCATTTTAAGGGAACAATATGAATTGCAGGAAAAAAATCTTTCCTTAAATTAAAAATGAACGTTGTAGCATTAGTTAATCAAAGACACAGAATAGGAGGAGAACAGATTGGGCTTATTTCTTTAAACCCAAGAAACCTAAAACAGTGGATTAGGAAGGAAACAATATTTTAAAAGAAAGAAAGGAAGAAAGAACGAAAACCTATCTGAGTCATTTGTATCAAGAAGAAATTGTAGGCTTTGTTCCAGTGATGTAGAAATCCACTGTGATATATAGTAAATTGTTCTAATAATTAATTGTCAGTACTGTTAAAAATTGTGGCTTATTTTTGCTCTGAATTTTTAGGTTCTGGATCTTGCCTGGTATACTGAAGAACTGTAAACTAGCAACTGTACTTTTCCATAAAGATTTATATACCTTATCACAACCATTGTGTTCTGTAAATTGCAAAGAATATGCCACAATATTAACTCTGCCCTAGTAGGGATGCTAGACTTTTATCACCTTATTGGACAAATTCTACATGTTCACCTTAGCAGATTCTCTCCCCTAATTTCCATTCTGTGCAATCTTGAGAAGTGCACACATCTATTTTTGGAGAAGGGGACACTGGAAGACTCTACTAGGGAAGAGTTAAGATTGTGTTGTCAGAGAACCACAATGCCAGAGAACAAAGTGCTTGTCCTAATGGTAATGTATGTTTTCTTAAGTGTAGTAACAGAAGTTTTGTATTATTGCTAGCCTTAACTTCTCATTGCCCCATTTTTAGGTTTATTGCAACGTGTAATGTGGATAAAGTAGCCATCTCTGATGTAGGATGCATTATATTAATTAGACGTATTTTAATTCCTGTATTTATTTAGCATGTCATTGTGGTAGCATGTGGAAGTCCCATTCATGGACTGGGATCCATTTGTTTTAACCCCTATATAAATTCAAAGTCCAAAGAGACACCTTCCACAGGGGAGAAAATTTAAACCCCCACACCTCACCAATATGTATAAAAAATTTCAGCCATTAATGGTTAACAATCATATGAAGCTGCCTACAAAAATAAGTATTATTATTACTATCCTGTATGAATTTATTTTAATTATTTTTTTCAAGTCTCAATTATCAGTGATAAGACACTGATATTTTTGTGTTTTTCTCAGAATTTTTCAGTAGCACTGGTTAGTGCTAATGGTATATTATCTGCAGGAGAGTCACACTGTGGGGCTTTCCTGTCTCCACAGTGTGGTGTATTACAGTTAAATAAAAAGCTGACTGAATTTTTAAAAAATAACAACAACAAAAAATCAAAATTATGAAGTTGTTTCAATTTCACTGGATTTTTCATTATAACTGCAATTTGGAATACATTTTTTTAAAGTTGAAAGTTTGTAGACTCAGAAGTTTGATTTTATCCAGTTGTCCACATATTAGTATTGTTGTTGTTACTGATGTTGTTGCATTCTAATGACGTTTTCAAAACTTTTTGAAGTTTTGAAGTGTTATCTGGGTACCAGAGTTAAAGAATTATGCTCTTTTCTTTGTCCTGTGATGTATTTTTTCCACATGAAGATTTGTCCAAAGTCCAAAAAAGAAAAGAATAGCTGCAGAAAAATTGAAAGGTGGGGGTGGTGACAGAGAGAGAGAAAGAAGGCCTAGCTATCATTCAGTCAGTTATGTTCAGTAACAAAAAAGAGAAAGGGGACAATGAAATTTCAAATTTTCATTATTTTCAGTCTCTACAAAAAGCTAAGAGGGTGTATGGGGGGGGAATTATGAAAGTCTTTGGTTTAGAAACATGGTCATTTTTGTTGAAAGAAGTTTAAATAAAAATTATGTTGTTAGTCAAAGGGACTGTGGCTGTGACCATTCTTCATGGCAGATCTATAGACCATACAAAGGGTTAAAAGTTCAGGAAGATTTTCTAAGCAAGAAAAATCCCTCCTAATTGATCTGCCTGTCTGGTGAGGAGGGCCAGCTGAAGCTTGTCAGAATTTGTATGAGCTGAATCAAGCTTGGGGCCCTAAGTAAAATACAGACACCTGGAGAGGGGAAGGGCTTGGTTGGCATGTCTGCAACTATTTAATGTTGCTCTTTTAAAGGTGGGTAGAGAAGATAGAGGGTCAAATAGTGCTAAGACTATCTTAAGAGATGTCAAATTGTTTTTTTATTGAAAAGCAACAAGGCTTAAATTCTGTTAGTTGTTCTTAATGGCATGGTTTGTAAGTTACTGCTCATTTGTGGATCTTGGTAGTACCTCTGATGATTCAGTAGGCAGCATCATTTGATGATCTTATCTCTAAGCACCTTACTTTACAAGAAGAAATAGAACTCTTATCAAGGCTTGTCTGACTTGATTTCAGATGAAACAGCTCGAGGCATCATCCTCCATTGAAATCCTTTGCCTTTTCTTCTAATTATGAAATTATAGGAGACATTTAGAAGTCCTAATTCACTTCTTTCTCATCCCTGTCCCCAAGCCCACCCAGGTATGCATTCTGGCTCCAATTCTACATGTCACTGTTGTTTGGCCCTGAATTTACAACATTAGCTTGTGAGTCTAGTTTTGACCCTTCTAGAGAATTAACAATATTCATGCAACAAAAAGGAATTCCACCATTTTTTTAACTGAAAAAGTCTGATTTCTAGATGCAGAGCATATCAGATCGTAAGGAAAGCAGGTCTGAGAGAGACCTCATCAAGTCATCTGGTCCAGCCTTCTGCTTACAGGATGGATGACTGGAATGTCATGAATGGATTATGACGTGAAGTAAACAACTGAGGCCTGCTGCTATGCCATTTTATGCCTGTTCTGGCTGTTTTTACTTGTGCAAAGTGTATGTAAAATATTGAAAATCTGAAATAACTTTGCTCAGGGGAGAATGAGTATACCAGGTGCAAACCAGCAGAGAACCAGGGCTTTGAAATTTAGGGTCCATGAGGAACTGCAAAAAAAATAAGACTGTGGAACAAACTGGGAGCAAGAGAATAATCAAAGGACACACCTACCCACACAAGGCAGTGTTGTTCAGATATCCCAAGTTGGCTGTGAACAGAAGCAGTATAGCTGTGTTAGGTACAGCACTGGGCTAACCTATTGAGCCCTGCTTCTCAGCAAAGCTATGGAGCAACAATTAGCCCAGGAGCAGCATTTTGCTAACCTGGCCACAGTACTTCTGGTTCTGAAGCTAATAAGTGCAGAGCTCTCTCTAAATGGCAATGCCTTGAACCAAACAGATGTATCAAAGACTCCAAACCTGTCAATACTGAAGGGCTATTTTTAGTTGTGGGTAAGATCCTACTAATCTGATTCCCCTCCCCCTCTAATAAAAGATGGGCCCAAGCTTGACTTTGTGTCAGATTCAAACTTACTCCAGATTCAGAGATGTCAGTTTGGGAGCTTTGATTTGGGCTACTCTTCCTTTTTAAATTCCATTATAGATTCATGCCCTAGTCCATCAGAGACTTGGTTCATGAATGGAGTTGCTTGGCACCACCATACAGACATACCCATCTGCTCCAACATGCTGTAATTACAGCGCATTAAAGCAGCCTCCCAGCACATCTACAGGCATCCTTAGACATTTAGAGAAGAGGAAGCAGCATAATGCAGTTTGACACCATCTAACTTTTCACTGAATCTCCCAACCAAGTTGATGGGTGATTCATTTAACAAAAAAATAAGCTGGGTTGAGATGAGATTCAAAGCAGTACACCCTTCTCCATCCCAATGTAGGAAGCCTGACTGGGAAGGGGTATGGCTGGGACACTGAGGATGTGCTGACTCAACAGCCTATACCAGTGCACTTACCTTAAATGAAAAATGTCCTCCAATAATGTAGCCCTAGGGATGCACAGTGTTAGAGCACTGCTAGAGGCACAGGGCTGTGCAACTTGCAACCCACTGCACTAGATGATGTGAATCAAGTCTACTCAGAGGACTAGAGGAAATGTAGTCAGAAAGTGTTGCCCAAGGTACTCCAATCATGTTAGTGGCACCAGCAAGAATAGTTTTGCTTGAATAGTTTGAGAGACGGGAAAAGCAAAGGGCAGTAAGGAAGACTGCTCAAGCAGAATATTTTAGCTTAATAATAAAAATAAAAAAATCTTAGCCCACAGTCTCCTGCTCTAGGCAGATGAAATTTATAAGAGAAGGAGCAACATAACAGAAGAAATTGTTTATTTGTTTGTTTGCCTTTATAAAGCCCATTTGGGAGGAACATCAGTGTATATACCATACATCAGTTATCTGGCTTATACCAGTTACACTGATGCTGTAGACGTCCTTTGTTAGAAATTAATGTGTGTAATAAAGTTTTACATTTTTCATATGTTTTGAAGTATGTGGGCTATAATTCTTTTGACTGCATAATTACTTTTTGTACACAAGAAAAATGAGGTGCTTAGTCCTAAGTAAATAACCTCAAAGCAAACCAAGAATAACAGTTGCATCCTTTTTATCTTCTGGGTCTTGCACAATAAATATTTTGTTAGAAACAAAAAAAAAAAAAATTATATGTCCTCAATATAATTTGGCTTAAAAAAAGAAGCAAGCTCCATCAGGATTGCATTGAGAGAAACCCTGAAGTTAAGTAGAAATACAGTGCATGTTCTAAATATGATGTTGTGATGTGTATTTAGAAATGGAGGGGGAGAAGTTGGGGCCAAAAGGTTTTTACATGGCTAATTTTAGCTGGGCTTTTACTTACTTCATTTTTGGACCAATCTGCGTATCAAAAAACCCTGAACATGATCTTTAGCACTGGCTCCTTTTAATGAGCACTAAGCTATGATGGAGGAGAACCTGACTAATGTAGGCCTTATCTGCATAAGAAAATTGCACCCCTTTAACTAAGTGGCTGCAAAAGGCTGCATGAAAGCTCTGATTTCAATTTAAACCTGGTTGATTTAGAGCACTCAAAGCCTGTAAGATAGGCCCCAAAATTTGTGGGAGTTCTTTATAAGGAAAAAAACCCCAACAATAACAACAGCAAATCTACCTGTCTTCTGTTTTGTCAACTTGCAGTTCAGGTGTTCCATCTTTTTTTTCTACACGCATTGGGACAGAGAAAAAGAAAATGTATTTAAATAAACAAGAAACCCAAACAAAAACAGACTGCTGGGGTTTTCAAACACTCTTTTGATCCCTGCAGTCAGGGCTGTAAGAAAAACACCAAATATTAATAGACTTGGGACAAAAATCTGTGTGTTGGCAATTGTGCAGTTTAGTTGCAGATGATTAGAGCTCAGTTTAAGTTAAATGAGTCTGTCTTAAACTTAAGGAGTCTGCATGAAGGTTTGCAGTGGTTGAACTAAATCAATGAAAAAATGTATTTACCTTAACAAGGCTTTAGGTCCTGATCCTTCAAAGATTCGTGTATTTGCTTAGCTTGAAACACGGAAACATCTAGGAAGGGCATATGTACTTAAGCACCTTCCTCAGTCGCAATAGGCACATGGCTTTCCCATTCAAAGCCCCAGACTTACATTATGCTCCATGCAAGCAGACCTCTGTACCCACACAGGGCTCCCTTGTAGTCACATTACTCACTTCATTTTCCACCCCAAGTATGTGCTCATGTCTGAGATTGTTCCCCCCCTCCCCTCTCTCATTCCCCAAATAAAACACACCTTTTCATCTGTGAAAGGCTGAGCACCTCCTTAAAGAGAGAACCTATTTTTTTAAATATGTAAATAAAATGTACTTCTCTTGCTGACCCCTCACAGGACCATTTTTGGCCTGCAGCAAATATTTATGTACAAGCTATAAACCCCTGAAACTGAGGGGCTATAGTGGAAATGCTGACAGAGTGTTAAGAGGCCCTTAACCCTTGGTTTCAATGGCCCTGCTATAATTACAGGCCAGACTGTTATTTTCAATGGGACTCATCATGACCTTGACTCTATTTTTTAATTATGGTAGAACTTGTGAAAGGAATTATTACTAAGTTGTGTTGTTCTCTGTCTCTAAATTCAAGCTTTATTAAACATGTGAACCACTGAAGAGGTAAAATCAGTCTAATCACTTTGCCTTCTGCTTCCCCCCACCCCCCTTTTCTAGACTGTAATTCAAGTTTTACCTAAATCCCTAAGTCAAGGGAATGCTGCAATATGATTCTCTCAAGTCCCAAATGAGCAGTGAAATTGGCTGTACAAGGTTAATGGACAAGGGGAGAAAAATGACATTTTGTTAGGACTCTTGTGGTTCAAATACAAATTAAAAACACTGGATCAAAAAGGAGATTTTTATTCTCTCTCTCTTTCTCTCTCTCTCTTTAAACCATCCCTGTCAAAAAGGCTGGTTGAATAGAGCCTAAGGAATGTATATTTAAAAGTGTTTATCATTGTTATCTGTAGTAGTATGTAGCTTTCAGGTTGAATATAGCAGCTGGAATACATTTTCAAACCCCTTGCTTATTCCTAGCTCAGGCTTTTGTGATTGGGGAGCAAGCCAGCACAGTTGTGCAATGATATGGGGCCTCTTCAGTTGCTGATCCGTGGAAACTGTGCAAGCTGCCTGTGCTCTGCTAAGTGTGAAAATGCCCTATCCCCATTGGCCGTGCAAAGCCTCATTGCCTTTTCCCAGCTGTCCCTATCAGAGATCTCTTCTGGCCCAGTTGCCCTAACTTAATGACACTGAAGTCATCAGCCAAGCATATTGAACATGCGGCGTTCCCCAGACATGGAGTTTTTTACAGCTTAGTGTATGACTCTTAAAGGGGCAATGCCCTAATGTACTGTTCCTGGGCTGACAGGCATGTTCCAGCAGCCAGGCAGTGACAGCTGCTTTGCCAGCCATTGACCTCCACCTTTCTCTGTACTGAGAGAAGAGAAACTGGCAAAGGTCAAAAATATCTCAGTAGCCA
Source organism: Alligator mississippiensis (assembly GCF_030867095.1). Lineage (NCBI taxonomy): Eukaryota > Metazoa > Chordata > Crocodylia > Alligatoridae > Alligator > Alligator mississippiensis. The sequence goes on along the minus strand of NC_081824.1, from coordinate 216,120,832 downwards.
TTTCAGCCTGACCCTTTTTTTTAACAAAAGAAAATAAACTCTGGATTTTATGGGGATGGGCCACCAATCACATCAGGCTCCCAAGGCCAAATTGGGCCTCACAGAAAAAAAATAATCCAGGATACAACAGCAAAATACCTGCTCACTTTATAGGATTAGATGGAAGCTTTAAAGATAAATGGTCAGCATAACAGGACAATTCACCCGGTGATGTTGCATAAGTCTTCTGTACCTCTCATGTCCACTTAAGGGACCTAACAAGTGCAGAAGTCTGCTGGCTGTCTGCACCAGGAGGAATTTCAGATGTGCTGATAGTCACCATTTCTCAATCAAATCTAGAAATTGCATCTAACACTGCAATTTGGTGAAGTTCAGGTTTGTTTTTTTTTAAATAGGAGTGATGAATTGGGCTTCGGTGTCTGAATGACCTTTATGCTTGATAGTCTAGACAGCTGCAGAGAGCTTGGGCAACATGACTGGTTCAGCCCCTTAGGAAGTGCTTATCTATAGTGCATTTTATGTCCATCCAGAGGGTGTGCAAATCAGTTTTTAAGGATAATTTTATTTTTCAAAAGTATAGTAAATTATATTTATTTTAATATTTGCCTATATAGGAAGCAAGCTACCCAGCCAAGGGGCACAGCAAAGTGCTCTGAATGATGGCTTGTCTGTATTGTTTATAGGTGAGTAATTAGAGTTACTGCATTCAAGCTGTGGGATGGGGACTTACTAGCTTGATATTTATTTACACGACTCAGTGAATGAAACTGAGTTTGGAGCATAACTTATAGTGTTTTTAGAAAATACAGTTTCAAAGTATCCACGGCTTCTTTACATTGTATCAGATTATTTATCTTCAATACCATCTTCTTTTATTGAGATGCAAGGAAAATGTATTGGCACAGGCCCATGTATGTAATTAATATTGTGTGGGCGAGGGAGGGAAAGGACTTTTAAATGGCTTGCAGTCCATTTATAAATCTCTCCTACAATGCTCACCCCTTGTAGTTATGGCAAAACGTGCTTCACTACCCTTGATGTACCATCTCATACCCCCTGACTTTCTCACTCTATGATGTCATCATCACTGTAGATTTCTACATGCTTAGATATCTTTAGAGCAAAAATTAGACTTTTAAGAGGTTTTTTTTTAAAGAGATGGATATGTTGGTTTGATAATAAATACGAATAATAGAACCGATAGATATTTTTCAATTTTCTTTTTAAAAAACTGAATTTTTCAGAAAACAAAATCCGACTCTCGCAACAATGTGAAAAATGTTCATTCTTACATTTGTTCCAGAAAATATTCTCTCCATTTTCTTAGACTCAAAGCATTATTAGAATTCTTCATTTTTGAAAAATGGTATCAGAAAGAGAGTAACAGTTTCAAGAATGAGTTTATTTATAATTGGAGAAAAATCATGAAATAGTGAGACCCTTTCACACAGATCAAAAGGGAAATAACATTTGTGCTTACCCTTTTTGTGCAAATGGTTTTATTTTTTCAGTTCCCTTCAATACAGCGATTTCAAGTCCTAGAACACACAAAACTCTGGAATCCTGGGAATGAGCCACTACACACATGTTAAAGAAGTGGGGAGTACAGGGTACATAGATTAAACCACCTGGCCAAGATACTGCATTAAGACAAAGGCTGGGCTGGGAGTAGAGCCAAGGTCTTTTAATTCTTAGTCTCATGGTAGATGTCAATAAAAATCATATACAGAAAGCAAAATCACATGTTCCAGTATAATTTAGTATACTGTCAAGGCAGGTACTTGCTTATATGCATGAGGACTACAGATATGGATCCAGGTGAAAGAAAGATGTTTGTGGGTTTATTAGAATAGTTCAACTCCCTAGTTCCCATACTTTTGTCTTCTAAGGATGAGAATTGCAAAAAGCCTATTAGATTGGCACCTAATTCTCTTTTACTGTACTAACTTCCTTATGCTCACCATTCATCTTGTGAACATTGACTAACTAAAATGACTGTCCTGTTATTTTGGTTTGAACTATTATGTGTTCCTAAAGTTCAATTATGAATCATAATGTTGTATCTAGCATGGATGCTGTTTCATATCTATTTCCTGAACACATGGACTTGTGACAGTCTTAGTTATGGATTGTTTATTCTATCATTTTATCAATGATGTTAGTGTTTTCTAGTCCTGTTGATAATTGTGTGGATTCAATATATTATTATTGTATATTGCTTATATATTGAATATGTATTTTTGTACATCCATTTGTAACTGGCATATTAGAAGCAACACGCTGCCTTTATCCTAAGTTGCCACAATACAGAAGAGAATAGAGGCACCTGACTTTTCCCCAAAGGGTGTTCAGTGTACCTGTATTAAGCCATCTTGTGGTGGGAATAACTAGCAAATAAGGTATCTAGCTTACTTGTTGGTAGTTTAAAAATTCTCCTGTGCTACTGTTTTCTCTAGCAACTCTTTCTCCCTGTCTGTATCCCATAGTGTACCAGTGCTGGGAAGGACGAGAATTTGCCTTGAGCGAAAGATACTTGCACATAAAAAAGAAAATATGGACCTGGTTCTTTACTCTGTTACGTCAGTTTTACACTTCTTTGAACTTGGAAACAAAGCAAGTCAGTGGAATGGAATGCAGTACTAGATCCTTTGGGGTCCTTTTCTTTTCTATTGTATGATTGTAACTTTATGCATTAAGGACATTGAAAATCTTTTGTTAAAGGATCCTCCTTTTTTTCCCTTTTATGAACTACTTAAAGGCAGTTCTGGAGGACATCCCCTGTTCATTTTAAATAATTTAAATGTAGGTCACTATTCCCTACATGCCAAGGATGGATGGTCTGTGCCAGCTCTCACTAAACTAAAATGTAACCCAGGGAATCACTGGTGATCAGCTAGGGCAGGTCTGGAAAAAGATATCATGATTCATGCTCAGTTATGACTTGGAATCTCTTCGTTCTGACACCAGTCCAGCGAAGCACTTAACAAGCATGCTTACTTTCAGGCGTGTGAGTAGTCCCCTCAAAATCAATAGGGCTACTCACATGCTTCAGTGCTTTGTGGGACTGGCACTACCACACATAGTGGAGCAGCAACCACAACATTAGGCCAGGGATTGGAGATACCAGCCACTGCCTGCACTTTATTGAAGTAGATTTTATTTGCCTCACCTCTGCTGAGTTCTCTTGACAAAGCCCAAGAGTCAACGTGATTCATGCTCTTCAGTCAGTTAGATGCTTTCAAAGCTTCAACCCTAAGCTACCACGTGCCAAAATAAATGAACAAATTACATTTCAGTGTTTTGCTCACTTGGTTTGATAAACTGCCAGGCTGAGAAATTCTAACGGGTCTCTGTGTCATTCAGGTGAAAGAGCGAGTGTCTACTATATTTCTAATATGAATAAAACACTGATTGATAAAAAATTTGGAGTCTTATTTTATTGTTTGAATTTGCACTATATTGAAACCTCGAGATAGGGCCGGTTTTTTATAAAGGGAATTATGTAAGCAGTTCTGATCTGTTGTGTAATTCTGTTTGCTGCCTGTTGTGGGAGGAAAAAATTCCAGCGAGAATTAGTGGGAGAGGCAAATAAAATTGTAGGACTCCTGATCAGGAGGTCATTATTAAATGGCAATTGCTGGAGCTTTTTCCTTTGTTTTTGTTGGGTTACTGAACACAGCAGGCAAGAAAATCAAGGCTGAATTTTGTCATTGTCTGGATGAAGTTAGAGGGCTTTCAAGTCTCAGTCACCTAGGGGCTGATCCCAAAGCCCAATGAAATCAATGGAAGGACTTGGCTATAGACCAGGCACTTGGAGGGAGAAATGCTCATGCTGGAATAAATTCTAGTTAGCTTTGAAAGCATCTTACTTCTGTGGTGGAGAATTTTGAAATATGTCGTGTTGAGACATAAATGATCCCTCATTCAAATTATCACAGCTTGACAGCCCTGGAACTGATTTGGGTAAAATGGATGGAATCCAGCCTCTCTCCCGTGACATTTCATGCCCAGAACACATGAGTAATCGGACTTTCTATAGAGATCTCCACAGGAGCCCAGAGGGATGACATCTACCGCACAACCTGCAGGCAGGCTGCAGCAGAGACTGCTAGGAGTAGCATGGAATCAAGTGATTGACACCTCGCAGGCCATGCTGGGTAAGGTGCATCTACATAATTATGTGCCGGCCATGCCATGATACTATCATAACTGACAACCTTGACTAGCCTGGCACATAGACACCCCCACCAATTGCTACTTAGCACAGCTCTCCCTCCAGCAGGGCCCTACTGATATTCCTTCCAGTAAAGGTGACATAAATCTCTGTCCAAGACTTGAACCAAGTTTAAACTATTTAAACTGGGTTGTGCTTGCTTTTACAGACAGCTGCCTGCTGACATAATAGAAGAAAGCTATGAAACTCTATAAAACAACAATGCATTTCCAGCCTGGTTTCTAGAAGAAAGTGAACAATTCATAATGAATAATTGAGCTAACAAATTTCACCATTACAGAAAGCCTAAGAGTTGTTTTCTACTTTCCATTGTTGTTTGGAAAGATCACACATATTTAAGTGCATTTCAATAATAGCTGCTGTTGAAGCTGTATTACTTAGGTGAGACATAAGTCATAGAAATAAGAGAGAAGTAGGACTAGGACTGCTTCAGAAAAGAAGGGACCTCAGAAAGTCATCTAATCCAACCCCTTGTTCTCATAGCAGGATCACATATAGTCATTTAACTCCGCCAGTTCCATTCTGTTTCATTACTGTAGGTGCTATCTTCTCTAAGCCAGTTTTTCTCTTCTTGTTTCAGGGAAACAGAACCTGAGAAATCTATCTTTGTTCCTGGCCAAGTAGGGAGATTTTCACAAAGTACTCAGCACCCTTGTAAGAGGAGCAACTTTAGGCTTCATCTCTGCTTGTTTGCCCATCAAGATAGGTATCAAGGCAAGCTGTGACAGAGCTTATGCTGATGGGGCACCATAGGAGGAAAGGAAACCTCCCCACTTATGAGCATCTTTCCCTAAAGCTAAAAGTTGTCCATTGATCAATTGGACAATGTTTAGCTTATTTAGTGCAGAATTTTCATATTGAAGTTTTACTTCAATTTGGAAGCATTTCATAATCAGACATGCTACCACTGCAGCAAGGTGAAGCTGCTTATAAGACTGAAAGCAGAAAGGCACTGGCAGGAGCATAGAGCGCATATTTTTGACCGGGGTACGTAAAATATGGCCTGTGGGCTGGATGAAGCCCACCAAGGGATTTTATCTGGCTTGCAGTGGGTCCCTTGGCCCTGCCTGGCCCAGGCACGGGGGACAGCTCAGGCTGTGGTGTGTGCAGCTGGTCTCAATGCCCCCGGGCACATAGTGGGGCAGGGGAGGTACAGTGGCTAGATTGGGCTTCCTGGCAAAGGCAGGCTTCCTGGCAGCTCACTCTACCCAGCTGTTACTGTGAGTCCACCCAGCACCCACCACTGGGGGCACAGGACAAAGTGGGCAGGATTTCCATGGAGAGTGGTCCAGGGCCCCCATGAGCAGGGCATGCTCGGCCAGGTGGATGGGATGGAGCCGTGGACAGGTGGGGAGCAGCGTCTGGGAATAGGACAGGCAAGTGGGGACTGAGGCTGGGATCACAGGGCTATGACAACATGGGGCTGGCACCCAGGGCAGAGCTGCAATCTGCTCCCCACACATCCCTGCCCACAGCACTGGTGCCCATCACAAGGACATGCATAGAGCAGATTGTGGCTTTGCCCCAGGCCCTGGCCCTGTGCCATCACTGCCCCATGATCCCAGCCCCCACCTGCCTGTCCCACTCCCAGACACCAATCCACACCCATCCATCCCATCTCATTGACCTGGTCAAGCATTCCCTGTCCGTGGAAGTCCCGGGCTGGTCCCACTCACTTGCCCACCTGCTGTATCCAGCACCCCTGACAGTGAATGCAGGAGAGATGAGCCTGGGCCGGATAGGACCACCACACCAAGCCACGTCATCACCCACTCCCTCCCCACCACATGGCACCTCCCACCCCTGCCAACCTGCAATGGCTCACAGAAATTCCTTAAATGGCCCTCCAGCCTAAATAATTGCCCACCCCTGCTTTAGACAATGCAGTCTGAGTTCTGCCCCAAAATGTGTGAGCAGGCTGAAGCACATGTTGGAAAATGAAGGGGTTTTTTATGCTCAATGATTATAGAGCTTTCTAATCTTACAGACCTATCAACTGTGGTGACATTATAATGAGCCTTGTGATACTGGCATTTTTCTTTAAGATCCATTTCTGGAGTCTTGTGATCTGGTATAATGCTCAGCTTTTGATAAAACACTTGCAGTGAAAAGCTCAAAAATATAGACATAAAAGTCCCCAAAAATGCAGAAAGCAAATACAGTAATCCTAAATTTTCCATTAAAAAAAACCCAACCATGATCTCTGAAATGTATCTCTTGTTTGGGGGCAGGGGAGAGTGGAGGGGAGCTGGATCTTCTCTGCTGAACACAGTTGGCAATTCCAAAACTACGGGCTTTGCTTTGTTCTTTTAAATAGCACACATTATACGTATAATCAAATGTATATTCTAAAAGGCAGCATGAAGGGTAAATGAAATCTCTCCAAGGGTGAGATTTGAGATAAGGCTACATTTTGGTTTGGAACTAATTGTTAGAAGTGAATTTGCAATAGAAACATTGCCACTGAAAGGAGCAGCAGGGAAGGTGCTGTTTTAATCCAAGACTACTTAAAGTGACAGAGAAGTAAACCTATTAATAGAATGTGTTTTCAGTGCAGAGAAGTGCTATGCATCAAGCACAACATTGAGATGGGGGCAATCTGATGCTTGGAACATCTTGAGTGCTATATCTCTTATTAGGTGTCTTTCATATTAGAGATACCATGATGTTATGGCTGGGGAAACACTAATAATACTTCTATTTAGAATTAACATTAAACAAGCTGCAATTGTGGACAAACTACTTTGGGGAAAATAAGAATAAACTATTTAAAGCTTAGCCTTCACAATTTTTATATAAAATATCCATAAAAAATAAGTCAGTCATATTCTGCTCCAAATTACACCAGCATTACTCCATTCCAGATTTCTGTTGATGAAGTGAAAGCAGAATTTCATCCCGTGCCTTTCCAAGGAACTCCTGGTAGCCTAAAAGTGGTCTGTTGTGACTTTAGATTGGTGGACAGGACTATCCATCACTTCTGTTGCAAAGTCAAAAATCAACCAAATAAGCAATCAAAACCTAAAACTTGGAAATGAGCTCACTTTGCTTGTGTGAATAAAAAGAAATAACTTGAAAGAATAAAGTTTGGATTCCCAACATTCCTGTAAGGGCTTTTAAGGCATTATTATTACTTTTTACAACTACTGCCACCACCATATGACCTAGAAGCTCTAGTCATGTACCAAGATCCCATTATGCTATGTCAGTGGTGTTCACAGTGTTCACCCATTGGGCCAGATGAATAACACAGGACTGATCCACAGGCCAGATCGGGATCTGTGCCACCCATGCATGCTGGATTAAGCCCTGAAGCCCTGCACTACTTCTGCTCAGATCCCACCCAGCTGGCATCAATCTCCAGGGTCCCATACTGCCCCTCACATATAGTACATATGGCTCTGGGAGCCCTGCACTTCCTTCAGCTGGTCAGGATGGGGCTCCAGGGCCCTACCCTGCCCTTACCTGGCCTCCACATACTGGGACCAGAGCCCACATTGCCCTGCATGCCTAGTCTAGCACACAGAACCATGGTCCACAGCTCCCCACAGATCCATGAGCCCCATAAACTGGATGACATGCTGCCAAGGGCTGGATCTACCCAGATCTACATAAACTGGGATTTACCCCTGTGGTAAAGCCTATGTAATACAGACCAGAAAGGCAGTCCAGCTTGAATCTGAATTGAATGGTTCAAGAGTACCTGACAGCTTGTCATGTGATAATGATCACCATGCAGCCATTCCCGCATGCATGCTCCAAAACTGGAAATAAGCAAGTGAAGATGCTCCAGGATATCCCTCTGCGGCTACTCTCAAGACCTAAGTCTCCAATGAGCTAGAGAACAGCTGCTAAGGGTAATGCCAGACTAACCTCATTGACATATTTCCATGTTTAAAGATTTATGTAAAAGTGGGTAAGTGGAGCATTCTTGGGAGTGTCTAGGCCAGGGTTTACTGCCACAACAGTGTAGACAAACCAAGAGAAGCTGGAATAATGAAGAAGTCTGGGTTAATTATATACCATAGCACAATGGCTGGTTCACTCATCTTAACGCCTACCTCCAGGAGGTGATTGAGTGATGCAGTTTGTTCGCTTTCTCTCTCCTCAAGGCTAAGGGCATCACAACAAGAATGTCTTCTTCAAAGCTTTAGTCTCACCTCCTGCCATCCCATTGTTTGAGTGATGCTAAAAACCTAGAGCCTAATGCTGACATGATTCACTCACTCTTGTACCAAAGGCTGCTCAGCCAGTGTTTTCTGAATCTTGTATCTCATAGCCTCCATGAAAAATTCACACTAAATGCACTACTCCAGTCTCAAGGAACTAAATATATAACTAGATATGTACATGCTTTGCGTGTTACCCACACAACATGACAAATCAGGGAATGAACCTTAGTTTCTTCTGCTTCGGATGTATGGAGCTGTGTTATCAGCTGATATTAGCAGTTTGCATAATTGCCTACCTTAGTGCTCTCTTTTGCTAAAATATTGCTGGATGCAAAATCTTGCCTTGTCAGCAGATCTTTTTATATTGTTGTTCACTATGGTATTTGTAATATTGCTACTGTAACATGCCATAGTGTACAGGGCTTTTTTTTTTATCCCATTTAGCAAGGTTGCTATTTACTGTAGCTACTGAATAACTAGATCAATACAACATAACCCTGCAAATGCCATAAATGTTTAACCCTGACAATTGGTTCTCATTAGTTGGTTTCAGCTAAAAACCAGCCAACAAATTTGAAGTGAACAGGCACACAGATTTAAAGCCAGGGTGTGAGGCTCTGTACGTGCTTTATTATCCTATCCCTTAATCTGTACTTTTGTACATTTTGTATCATTGCTACATTACATTTTTAATTATGTTTGTTTTCATTTTTCATTGCCCATTTCTTACATTCTTTTTCAACATATATAGTACCCCAGCAGCATCCACATTTGTAATTACAGAAGATAAAGTTATAATATTCCTGAGGCAAAACTGCATTTTAACAACTGTGCTAATGTGGAAAGCAACTTGTGCAGAATAAATATGCCCTACAATTAGTGGTATGCCGACATTTTTCATGGTTACCTTACATATAAATAAACTCAAGCCACTGACATTTTTCCAGAGGGCTTTTATCTCTGTAGCCTAAAATCTGCAGACAGATTTGTTGTAAGTAATACTATCATCATAATAAATTTGAAACCCCATTATTTTTAAAATGTATCTGCTTTTGCATCTGCCTAGCTCCAGGCTGGGCCTATGGTTCTGATATTGTCTATATGACTAACAACTGCCATGTCACTGCTACATCTAGGGTTCCCCAAAACCTATTCATTTAACTGAGGCTAACAGGAGATGACTGGGCAAAGCAGTTTCACCTGAGGGTGGCCTAGGTCAAAGGTCACTTGTAATAGCTTCTACATGCATCTTCAGACCTGTAAATGAGACCAGAGCCTGCTTCACTCCACTACACTTTCTTTGTCTTAGATGGATGCTCTCATCAAACAAATTACCTAGGCCGTGATCACAGTCACTGATCCAGAGATGTTTTTGCAGACACTTGTCTGCAATGTTCCAAGCCTTCTCAACCGTACAGTGCTGTTTAAAAGAAAGGGCTAATATGTTCAACCAAAGGTAATAAAAGATGTGCGTTTACTTGGTTAAACCAGCATCAGAGAAGTCCCTCAGGACAATGCATGACACATTTGACACTCATAGCAAAGCTGGCTTAACGGAAGGACATGTATATAGAATAACAGAAGAACTGCTGGCTTACAATAAGTGTGTGTGTACCCAGCTCTGAAGGTACGCGAGACTCTTGATGCATCGTGCCTTACCAAAAACCGGGTGCCTCTTCAAAAGCAGTGCTTTTAGTAGTGTTTAATTCTGTTTGATTTCTTTAACAAATCTTTTCATCCCTACATTTGAAATCTGAGATGGAGAGAGAAGAAAGGTGAGTCCAACCATATATACACTGCTGCGCCCTGGCTCTGAGAGAGAAAAGCATGCAGGCAGGGTTTGTTTATTGTAAAATTCACCCTCAGGCTGAGGATTTAAAAGTGATCAGCCAGATACAAGCATATTACATTAGTTCTGTATTTATTTATTGCTCAGTTCTTTAGTCTTATTTATTGACTGTCTCCCTGTATTGTACTGTAGGCTGTGCTGTCATTGTGCTGTCATATGACTTTCATAAAACTTTCACAATAAATCTGTAAATGAAAAAAAAAATCCACCCATAATATATTTTTTCCAGACAGTTTTGGCTTTCCTACTTGTTTGCTTGTTTTGTAAGTTATGAGTATAAAAAAATCCTAGATACTTTCAAGCTTCAGATGTTTTTAGTAAATGTAACACTGAAAAAAAAGACCATTTCTGAGTTAGAAAATGAGCTAATTCAAACAATGTGTTGCTAATATGATCTAATTGCTAGTGGTATTTTGAGAAAACAATTAAACTGGAAGTTGAGGATTTGGAGGTTTATTTTTTCAAGTTTCACGTACTTCTATAACAACTTCTTTGGGGGAAAAATTATTTAAAAATGCAGAACTAAAGATGAAAGGAAGTGCAAATATTACATTACAGTAAATATACATTGTTCATTCACTGATCTAAGACCTATCCAACACTTTGGCACATACTCAGAATGAGTTAAAAATGAGATTTACACAATCTGTTCTGAAGCATGAAGTTCAGTGTTGATAAAGGCAAGCTACTATACTTATAAAGGAATAAATTGAAACTAGTCATATTCATTGCTTTTTCTCATTAATTTATGCTAATGTAAGTCTAACAAGCAAGGAAAAGACCTGGGAGAATCTGTGGCCCCACTGGAATCAGGGGCAAAACTCCCATTAATGTAATTGGGTTAAGGATGTTATACCAGTGTCATTGTGGATTCCTTAGAAGGCAGACTAGATTTGCACCTTGTGGAGGTGTGGATACCTCAGTAAAAAATCTCTTCTTGATATGCAGCAGCAGTTGAGGTAAAAATAAAAGGTAAAGTTGTAAGTTGCATAAAGAATAGGATGAAAATACTGTAGTGCATTTCCATGAAGCAATGGCACACACCTTTGCCAGGAATATTTCATTCAGTCCTGGTCACCCTGTCATACAAGCGATATTGAAGAAATATATTTTGAAATAGGTGAGGGAACTGATTGTAGACCGTTGTTCCCCTGCTTGCCCTGCAGAGTTTGCAAAGCTATGACAGAGTGAGCTTGAGTCTATTCCTCTTGAACATCACCTCATCAGCAAAACTATAAGAGGAGAAATTGAAAAGACTGAGACTGCATTGGTGGAAGAAGTGACAAGGAGTGATGTGATGTGATAGAGATATTCAGAATAATGACAGGTATAAAGACACCCCCCTTCCTTTGAAAGTGTGTAATGTGCTTGCCCTAAATAAGCTGGAGGTAAATATGATCCCATTTAACATAGTCATAGTCACAGTAGCTAGGGTCAGGAGGGACCTGAACAGATCATCTAGCCTGACCCCTGCCACAGGCAGGAATGAATGCTGGGTTCACAAGACCCCAGACAGGTGATCGTCCAACCTCCTCTTGAATTTGCCCAAGGTAGGGGTGAGGACCACTTCCCTGAGAAGTTGGTTCCAGATTTTGGCCACCCTAACTGTAAAATATTGCCTTCTGATCTCTAACCTAAACCTATTCTCCATCAGCTTATTACCATTGTTCCTGGTCACCCCAGGTGGTGCTGGGGAGAAAAGAGCCCTGCCTATTTGCTGTTGATCCCCCCTGATGAGCTTGTAGGCAGCCACCAGGTCCCCCCCCCAGCCTCCTCTTGCTGAGGCTGAACAGGTTCAGGTCCTTCAGTCTCTCCTCATAGGGCCTGTCCTGCTGCCCTCTCACCAAGCGGGTGGCCATCCTCTGCACCCTCTCCAGGCTGGCCACAACCCTTTTGAAGTGCAGCACCCAGAACTGGACACAGTACTCCAACTGCGGCCTGACCAAAGTCGCAGAGAGGGGGAGGATCACCTCTCTGGACCGGCTTGAGATGCACCTTTGGATGCATGACAAGGTATGGCTGGCCTTGCTGGCTGCGGTCTGGCATTGGTGGCTCATGTTCATCTTGGAGTCAATAATGACTCCAAGATCCCTTTCCGCCTCTGTGCTTTCAAGAAGGGAACTCCCCAAACTGTATGTATGCTGTGGATTCCTTCTCCAAAGGTGCAGCACCCTGCATTTGTCTATGTTGAACCCCATCCTAGTCTCATCTGACCACTTTTGTAGTCTGTCTAAATCTAGTTGCAGCCGCTCTCTCCCTTCAAGTGTGTCCACCTCACCCCACATCTTAGTGTTATCAGCAAACTTGGACAGCGTGCTTTCCACCCCGTCGCCCAAGTCTCTGATGAAGATGTTAAACAGTGCGGGCCCGAGGACCAAGCCCTGGGGTACCCCCCTGCTCACATCTCACCAGGTTGAGTACAACCCGTCCACCACTACTCTCTGGGTGCGCCCCATCAGCCAATTTTTTACCCATCCAACTGTGCAGGCATCAATGCCACAGTCGCTTAATTTATTGATGAGGATAGGGTGAGAGACCGTGTCAAAGGCCTTCTTAAAGTCTAGAAAGACTACGTCCACGGCGACACCATCATCCAAAGATTTAGTTACTTGGTCATAAAAGGCAATCAGGTTGGTCTGGCAGGACCTGCCTTTGATGAACCCATGCTGATTGCCCCTGAGCGTGATCTCCCCTGCAGGTCCCCCACAGATATGCTCCTTGATGATCCTCTCCAAGATGTTCCCAAGCACCGAGATGAGGCTTACAGGCCTGTAGTTACTTGGGTCCTCCTTCCTCCCTTTCTTGAAGATTGGGACCACATTAGCCAGTTTCCAATCCCCCGGCACCTGGCCAGATGACCACGAATGCTCATACAGCCTGGCCAAGGGCTCCACGATGATCCCTGCCAGCTCCCTCAACACCCTGGGGTGGAGGGCATCTGGACCTGCAGATTTAAAAATGTCTAGCCCTTCCAGAAGATCCCTAACTACATCTGCACTGACTGAAGGCCTGATAGAGCTATCCCCAAGATTGTCCCTACCTCTGGTAGGTGGGATATCCCGGTCCATGTTCATGAAAACAGAGGCAAAGAAACTGTTAAAAATATCAGCTTTCTTGTCTGGCTTGGCCACAAGATTACCGTTTGTGTCTTGCAGGAGCCCTACATTGCCTGGTGCCCTCTTCTTGCTCCCAATGTACTTGAAAAAGGACTTTTTGTTGTCCTTAATCCTGGACGCCAGCCTGAGTTCCATCTCTGCCTTGGCCTTCCTAATAGCCCTCCTACACTCCTGGGCCGAGGAGGAGTACTCCTTGGTGATAGCTCCTCCCTTCCACTGGTTGTACACCCCCTTTTTAGTCCTCAGGCATTGCTGAATGCCCTTGCTGAGCCAAGGGGGTTTCTGAGCACTCTTACCCCCTTGTTTCTCTCAGGGACTGTTATCCTTTGGGCCTGGAGGATCGCCCCCTTAAGGTACGACCATCCCTCGTGGACTCCCATCTCCTCTACCTTCTGGCCCCTCGGTGCCTCCCCCACTAGTCTCCTAAGCTCATTGAAGTTGGCCCTTCTGAAGTCAAGGGCTTTAGCCTTGGTGTAAGCCCTTGACGCCCTGCGTTGGATAGTGAAATCCAGCAGGTGATGATCGCTATTGCCCAGGTGGTCAAGGACCTGCAGTCCCCTCACCAGGTCATCCTCCGTGGCCAGGACCAGGTCCAGCAAGGCATTACCCCTAGTGGGGCTGTGCACTTTCTGGATAAGGTGAAGGTCCGGTAATACAGCCAGGAACCTACGTGAGCGGTCAAACCTGGCTGCCTGCTCTTCCCAGCAAATGTCTGGGTAGTTTAGGTTACCCATGACAATAACATCCCTTGACCTACCTGCTTCCATAAGCTGACTGGAGAAGTCCTGGTCCAGCTCTTCCCCCTGGTTGGGTGTTCTGTAGTAGACACCCACTGTAAGGTCCCTTTTGCCATGCCCCCCTTGTAGCTTGACCCATAGTGCCTCTGCCTGACCCTCCTCTAACCCAAAGCTGATCCTTGATGATATGAGGTGCTCTTTGACATAGAGAGCAATCCCCACACCTTGCCTCTCTGTCCTGTCTCTTCTATATAGGGTGTATCCCCGAATGCCTGCTGCCCAGTCGTAGGTAGGGTCCCACCAGGTTTCTGTAAGCCCTACTAAGTCTGGGTTCTTACTTACAATCAGGAGGCACAGATCCTCCTGCTTACTCCCCATACTATGAGCATTAGTGTAGAGGCACCTGAGGCCTCCTGAGGGTGCATGTGCCTCCCTCCCACTTCCAGGACAGTTGTGGGCCCCTACTCCCAGGACATTGATACTTACCTGGGCTTCCCTTCCTCTTGTCACCCTGCATGCCGGTGAAGCATCCTCTTCACTCGAAGTGGCCCCTTCCACCGGCAAAGCCTCAGTCCTGCATGGGAGGCCTACATTTAGCCATCTTTCTTCATAGTGTAAGTACTTGTAGGCAGCATCAACATGTGCAGAGTTTACTGCAGTTTACATCAGCGTAGACATCTGCAGTTTACTGCAGAGTAGACTAATTAGCTGCACAGTAAAGTGTCACCATCTACTCGTGCAATAGTATTAGGCTAAAGTAAACTAATTAACACAACCGTAAGATACTTCTGTCGGAGACAGTACTATCTTACAGAGGAGTAATTAATTGCAATTAAACACATTTGTAGATGCTGACTGTGGGCATAAATTGCACCCAGTTAGCACTGCCAGCAGGGAGCCAGACTCCTGCCTGCTGCCTAGCCATACAGCTCTGCGCTTTCAGCACCCTCGTGCCCCAGCCAGCCCCTCTGCTGCCCAGTGCCACCACTCAGAGCACAGGGAAGAGCAGGGCAGGAGCATCCCTGGTATAAACTGCTCTTCCCCGAGTCAAATTACTGTTGTCTTGGGCACATGTGTAGATGCTGCACCCAGGAGTAGTTTACTCTGGCTCAAACTGCTCTGGAGTTTATTGCTTCAAATTAATTTCACATGTAGACACACCCATAGTGTATTACTGTTAGTATGATATAATGATTGTGTCTAAGACCTATACACCACTATAAGTAGCAATATTGCCAAACCTTGCTGTTCAAAAAATCATGAAATTGGTTAAAAAATCATGAAGCATTTCAAAACCATACAATTTGAGATGTGTATGTGTGGGAGGGTTATTACTATTATTTGCTGTATGGAAGCTTTTCTTCCTGCAGGCAGCATAGCTAGAAACTTGATTTTTTTTTTAACAAAATGATCATTCTTACATGACTCCAGGAGCTGGGGCTTTACTAAACACACCAAATATAATGCAACTAGAAACAAAATCAAACTGTAAGAACTGACAGCGCTGAAACAGAAGAGCCCATGAGTCCTCTGTCTTCCTTTTCACACCTGTACATAGCTGTTCACTTCCACTCCTTAAAAACAATTCTGTGAAAGCTATTTGCATGTGGGCAGATGGTATATCAAGGCCATTTGAATTTGTGCTGCTGCTGAACCCAGGTTTTATAATGAAAATAACAATTCAACCAGAATGCTCTGCTGTAACTCTACCAGGACCACTATAATGCACATATAATATATATTGTATATTTATTATGGTAGAATGCATATTATTTATTGCATATGCAACATATTTTGTGGATGAAAAATGATACCTTATCTAAGTAGATGAGCATAACCAAGAAAAATATGTCATGGAAATCATGTGATTCATAATTGATACCTACTCTCCAAAGTCTGGTACAGAATCAGAATTTTTAAAGTAATCTTCAAGTATTCTTCTATTAGCTGTACGGCTTCCTGGCCTAAGTATAACACTGCCACCTTTCTTTCTGGCAGATTCATCACTCCTTAATATTTCCAAAATTCCCTGGGGGCATAAGGAAACTATAGCAGCACATGATGAAAATATTGAAGAAGTTAGAAAACCTTCTGCTGGTTCTCAGCATTCAGAAAGAAGATGGAGAAACTCTTTTCTATCTCAAAACTAATGAAGATTATCCCTTGGAATTTTAGTGGCTTTGTTTGTTTGTTTATGTGATTTTTTTGTGCAATTAATCTCACTTCTGTTTGAATTCCATTGCTCTATCTATATCTACTTTATAGTCCAGTTGTTATAAAAATGGAGTGGCTGCCATATTTCAGCTTTTCAAAAACTGACTTAATGGGACAGTTGCACTCTTAAAGGAAATATATAAAAATAGCTCTTTATTACTCAGCTGATTGGCTGCCTGGATATATTCAAGTTCTGCTCACATTTGGGACATGAGTTATTTTATTGCTCTTTACTCTTGCCAGTCCTAGACTTCTTACTAGGCTTGTGCAAAGCAGCTAGTATTCACTTTGGATTCAGCCAATTTGGGGGGCAGTAATTCGATTCGGTGACTCGAATCACTGTCCCGAATTGATTCAGCCAGATCTGATTCAGAGATTTGGCTGCTGCCAAATCAGCCAAATCTCCAAATCACACAGGCCCCAACCCCTGCCTGCTCTCCCAGCCCCGCCCAGCCCCAGCTTCTGGCTCTATGGAAAAAAAAAGTCCCCACTCACCGACTCTTGCCAGGTGGGGAGACAATTCCCTCTGCCCTCTGTTGCCCCACAACAGCAGCCAGTGAATGGGGGCCTTTTTTTAAACAACCAGGAGTTAGGGCTGGGTGGGGCAGCCATGGTGGGGGCTGGGAGACCAGGCAGGGGTCAGGGGCACTCGTGGGGGCTGAGGAGCAGGCAGGAGATGGGCCTGGCAGGGGTCCCCCCATGGTCCCCTCCTCCAGCCTCCCCTCCCCTGCCCCCTACTTACCAGCATTGAGCCCGGGTCCAGTTCCCTGCTGCAGCCAGTGGGGACTGCCCGAATTGCCGAAGCCCTCTGACTCTTTTCCTAATCAATTCAGAGAGCTTTGCATTGATTCAGACTTTTAATTGGTCCCCTGATTTGATTCAGATTCAGAGATTCGGCCACTGAATCGGGCTGAATCTCTTCCAAATTGAATCAGCACCCAAAGCTTTGCACAGTTCTACTAGTTACAGATTCACAGAAGAGTCATCTGGGCTGTACTTTGTCTTTCTCAACAAAAATATTTATCTAGTTCCCATCAAATTAAGTCATAGGTTAGGAGGAAATGTGCTGGCCAGCACAATGGTTGAAAAGGACCTTCGAGGTTATGGTTGATCACAGGATGAATATAAGCCACCAGTGCACCACTGTAGTCAACAGAGCTAATAGCATACTGGGATGCATTAGCTGATGTGTTGCGAGCAGGCTAAGGAAGTGATACTTCCTCTCTACTTAGTGTTGGTGAGACCCCCGCTGGAGTGCTATGTCCAGTTCTGGGTGCCATACTTAAAAAAAAATATGGAAAATCTTGAAAGGGTCCAAAGAAGAGCCACAAGAATGATTAAGGGCCTGGAGGAGAAATTTTGTGAGCAAAGACTAAGGTATCTGGGACTGTTCAGGCCGGGGAAGAGAAGAATGAGGAAGCACTTGGTGGCCAACTGTAAGTATGTAAGAGGTGAATATGAGGAGCTGGGAGAAAAACTGTTCACTGGGGGACCCAAGGGAAAGATAAGGAGTAATGGCCATAAACTGCTAGAGGATGATTTCAGGTTGGGTATAAGGAAAAACTTCTTTATGGTAAGGGTAACTAGAATCTGGAATAGACTTCCCAGGGAGGTGGGGCAGTCCCCAACCTTGGAAGCATTGGCAATGCATAGCAAGTGCATGTAGGTACACCTGCACCTCCTGGAAGTGCCAGCTGTGAAACCAGAAGTGCCGGTGGAAGTACACTTCCGGTTTCACTGCTGGCTCAGCAGTCGGCCACTGGGGGCCCCCCCGGTTGGCGATCAGTGACTGGGGGACCCCCCCACCGGTCGATGATCTGGTGCCCCCCCAGACTCGGGAGGCACCAGTTGCCCATGCTTGGAAATCTTCAAGAGGAGACTGGACAGACTCCTTGCTGGGATCATTTGATCTCAACAGTATTTCTGCCCAGAGCAGGGGGATTAGACTCGATTATCTTCCGAGGTGCTTTCCAGCCCTTAATTTCTATGATTTCTATAATTTATGACAATGGAGTCCTCCCACTATCACTGACGTACTAACCACAAGATGGTAAGGCTGTAAAAATCTAACCTAACGCATAATTTAGGGTAAGATCTAATCTGGCCTGCAGAAACTTTTTACCTTTGAAAACTTTGAAAAGGAAACTCAAGTAACTTGGCTCTCAAGGCATGTGAACAATGAAAGACTTACTATGCTAGGCAGCAGAAGTGGACTACTCCAGGCATGCCACCTCCCTAAGTGGAAGGAATATAACCATGTTTTCCTAGGACCAAGGGTAGATGAATTTATAGTCAGGCTAATTGGCTCAGCTAAAGTGTTCCTTGAATTTGGCTACATGGCTTCAAGTGTGGTTGGCAGCACATGCAGAGCAGCATGGCATGTTTGAGAGAGCGTCTGTTGCTGGTGTGGTAAATTTCTGGAGCAGACATCCCTCAAAACTGAGGTAGAGTTTACAAGGAAAACACAGACTCTCTTTCCCTGAAACTAAGTACATTTGACCTGGAGTCACTGACAATTAAAATGAAATTGCATAAGGCAATTTTACAGAATCACTTTTCAGTTTAAGCCTATTTTCATCTGTATTTCTTACCAGCTGGGCACTAATCAAAACCTGCCTTGGTTTCAGTCAAATTTTTCAAGAACGGAGTTCAGTGGAGCCATTCCATCTTTCACCAGCTGAAGATATGGCCCTGTGTGTTTGAATATTTAGCTTTATTATTAATCAACCTTTGTACCTTCTCCGTATGTTGAAATCTGTGTAATTTCTATATAATCTCTTCTGAATGCAGTTCAAGGACCCATTCATAGACCATTCATTCTACTCATAAGGGCACAATATTGGAGAAAAAATGCTAGGATTCACCTCCTATAGAGCTTTACCTGGCTAGGCCCAGTGGTAGTGTGTGTGTGAAATCACTAAAAAGGTGTGATGTTTCACTATATTCCTTGAATAATACTGAAAACTGATTAAATAGGCACAATAATATTCAAATGAATTTGATATGACAGGACTTTTGACCCAAGTATAGTTTCCTTCACTGAGAGAAGCCCTGCATTGGAGCCGGCTGTCTTTCCTGCGACTGCTGCACAGGGCCCAGGACTCCACAGGTAAAAGGGGCCAGGGGCTCCCCTCCACTTCCAGTGGAGTGCTGGGACTTGCGCAGCAGGGAGCAGAGAAGTTTGCCAGCTCTAGCACAGGGCTTCCCCCAGTGCCGCATGAGGTGCACCATGCAGAGCACCTACAATAGAAACAGACCGGGCAGGCTGCACTCCTCACCCTCATGCTTAGTGCTGGTTGGAGCCGTGTGCTGTCAGGCACTAGCACCTGTATGGGGCATGAGTGCCCTGAGTGCCCCCACCTGCTGCTGCCAGCAGGGGCTGCACACCATGTGCGAGACTGTGTGAGGGATCCCCATGCCCTCCCACCCTCCCTCACACCCACACCCTGCCCAGCTGAGCTCCACGTTGCTGCCGCTCCCCTGGGCACAAGCTCTGTGCTGCTGCCAGCCACAGCCCCACACTCCCTGCCCCCACCCACCTGCAGTTCAACGCCACCCTGCCCCTGTTGCTTCCCTACCAGCTGCCCAGAGCGAGCAGAATGCTGGGGAAGCCAAGCACTTCCCCCCCGGGGTGGTGCAGCAGTGGCAGCAGCAGCCCCCTCCCCCCCACCTGAAGCTGCTGATGGCTGGGCTGGGCCTTTCCAACCACTAGGGTCGGAGTGAGGTGCAATAGGGTATGTTGGGGGGGTGTATACGTGGATGCCTTGCTCCCACCCTCTTGGGCAGAAGGGCTGAGAGGGGTACAATTCATTGGTAGGTGCCCGTGGGCCAGATGAAAGTGGCTATGGGCCAGATTCAGCCCACGGGCCGTATTTTGCCCACCCCTGCCCTAGGCTCCTGCCAGTCAGGGCTACTGAAACTCAGCTCAACATGCTGCGGTTCCAGGTGCACAAACTGCACTGGAATTTATTCAGCCACATTAAAATATGTTTAGATATGCCCACTGATTAATATGGCACCTTGAGTGGAAGGGAACTGAAGGGAAACAAAGTAAAAGGAACAGTTGGAGGTTGTCAATGTAAATTACAAAGCCAGAAGATAAATATTGTTCTGTAACTTTTCTCATAAGTTATCAGCCATATTCAGAGAATGATCATCAGCTTTACTTGCATTGTTTCAAATTTGGGAATGTAGCCAATTTTGTACTAGTCAATTTTGTGTGAATCATTCTTGTCAGAGTGTTTTTGAGGACAGATAACTCTCTTTCTCTATAATATAATAGCCCATTTAAAAGTAATATTTGAAGAGAATACAGAGTTAACACCACTGATATGCAAAAGAAAACAACTTATTTTGATATTTCAGTGATTTTTAACCAGGATGCTGTGAGATCCCTTGGAGGGTGCCACAGAAAGTCTGAGGAGATAAGCAGTGTGAAGAAATAAGTGGATAAAGGCAGGCTCAAGCTTCAGGTGGGAGATAAATACATAAGGGCAGGCTCAGGTTCTCTCTGCCTAGCTGCTTCCCCACCTCTAGTGCCTGTCCTCTCTGTAAGGAGGTAAGTTCTGTAATTAATAAATTAGTTTTTGAAATAGAAGTTATGGAGGGATGCCTCAAGTCTGATAAAGGGTGCCTTAAATCTAAAAAGGCTGAGAACAACCACTTTGATACTGGACCTATTCCTGAAGTCAATCATTAAATTTCCAGTGAGCATGCAGAGAGAAGAATTGGGCCCATGGTAGAGTTTAAATGATAATGATTCAAAATAACTACCTTTTCCTACTTTGGAAAGCTGACCTCACCTATAAAGAAACTACATTTGATTGTAAATTTTTGCGAGAATTAGTTACAAATCTGGTTTCTTCTTATATACCACAATCTTGGTTTGTGGAGACTATGTATGCTCTCATGCTCCCTGTTTGATTGTGATATTGATGATTTCTACTAGTAACACTTCTCTAAACAAAATTCATAAAGCCCTACATGTCTCTTTGATTTAAAAGGACTTGTCAAGCTGGGTTCCAGGACATTTTTTGGATGGAACCACCCCAATCCAAAAAAGACTTCATCCATCAAAATACCCACAATGAGGTACTGAATGACAAGAAACTCCACCATGAACTGCAAGATGAATGCTTACGTCAGAAGACGTCACCATTGGTTGATTAGAAAAAAAAAAAAAAGACAAATACATTCTTGACCTCAGACTGGTCCCTAAAATGTATGTCCATAAGTTTTGAGGACCAGGTTTGCAAAAGAGTTCACCATTAGCTATGATCAAAAATAGATTACTTTCTCCTGCAACATATTGAAAACTTAAATATTATGATTCCACAGGGCACAGTAATGACTCACAGGCACTGCATGTTCCTATACTGTATTCTTTCATTTTCCTGTATGAGCCAGCTCCTCTAGGCAGAAAAGAAGTGTGTCTCATGATGCATCATGTACTAATAGGGAATGTCAGGGAGTTCCACTCTCCATGAGTGGGGGCCAGCCATAAATCTGGCCACTTCACTAGGGTACCAGAACCAGGCCCTGAATATACCATCTGCAAAAACCTAACTACTCAAAGCACAAAAAATGAATAGGGTCAGTACTAGAAGCTGATATAGACACTGGTGTATTTGAAGCAAATATGGCTCCTGAAATTTAGGAAAATTGTAGTGTTTAATAAAATCCATTTTTGCAATACTTCTCTGAGGGGAAAGGTATGAAAATTCACTTTACATTTATTAGTATTCTTGAAGTATTTCTGTGCTTCTATATGTGGTAGACAACTTGATGCAATGTTTGTTATGACAAGTACTACTTTACACTGAATAATAAAACATGTTTTATAGTCATGCAAAAAAAAAAGACCCCACCAAGCCATACCTTAAATCTACCTCATCTCGCACCCTTCCTTTAAAAAGATATGCATATTTTTAACCTAGAATAGGCGTGACTTACCTTTTCAGCTGTTTCTGCTCCTTCTGTGGTTTATGTGCACTTCACCTCAAGAGTGTTGTGTGGAGTTAGTTTACACATAAGTGAAGAGTGCTTTATTGAAGAGCAAAAAAAAAACAGACTTGTGAGTAATGTCTGTGAGAAAAGCCACATAAATGGAATGTAGAATTTTAATGAATACAGTTTATAATGTGTAAAGGTAAGAATAGTTTTATTTATACATGCTGGGAACTGAGTAAGTAACTTGCTTACATCTACGGCTGGTGAGTTGTTGTGCCACTTCCTCCTATATATCAGGGGACTCAATGGATCCCTTACATTAAACTACAGTTTCATGATTCACTCTCCTGCACTCAACCCTGCAACAGAGGTATTGTGTATATGATTGTAATTAGATGCACTATCCCTCTTATAAAAAATAATATGTATATAACATATATCAACAAATATTTATATATTATGCACATGTGCAAGTATATATACTCATATACCTGTTTATCTGTATATAATGCTATCTACAGATTAAGGGAATTTTGTGGTAAATGTCTCAAAATTGTGAGAAACAACATAATCATTAATGTTCAGATGGGGTAAAATTTTCAAAAATGCCTAAGTGATTTAAAATCAATTAGAAGATTTTGAAAATAGTACCCTAGGTATCATTGTAAAATTAATAGGATTTCAAATGCCTAAGACAATTTTGGACATGGGACTGCAGCATTTCTGAACATCTGAAGGAGAAGCACATTCTTACTTAATAGTTTTAGCTATAAAACAATTCTCACGTGCTTTCTTCTGTATCATATGAGGATACACCAAGGGAATCATCTATTTTGGATCTTGTCCTGACCAACAAGGAAGCATTTGTGGAGGATATGAAGATTATGGATAACTTGGGAGGAAGCAATCATGATACAATAGAATTCCAGATCTTGAGACAGAGAAAGCATGAGGTCAGCAAAATTAGGCCACTAGATTTCAAACAGGTGGATTTAATCTGACTCAAGAAGTTAATAGGCATGGTGTCATGGGACAATAGATTGAAGGATAAAAGCGCCTGGGAGAGCTGGGAGCTTTTAAGGGGTGCACAGTATTAGAAGCCCAACAAGAAACAGTCCCAATACAATGGAAGTGCAAGACAAATGGCAAAGGTCAATATGGCTGCACAAGGAACATTTAAGATGTCTCAAATGCAAAAGGAAAACATATAAGAAGGCAATGGAAGAATGTTAAGGTCAGTAAGGAAGCATACTGGGAAACAGCAAGAACCTGCGGAGACAAAATTAAGAAGGCAAAGATAAAAACCAAGGTGTACCAGGCAAAGGAGGTTAAGGACAACAAGAAGAGGTTCTGTAAGTATGTTGTCCAGAAAAGAAGGACCAAATAAGCTGTAGGTCCTCTGTTAACAAGCCAGCAGGAACTCTTAAATGAAGATGCAAAGAAGGTGGAGCTACTCAACAGCTATTCTGCTTCAGTCTTCATAAAAACATTAAGCTTTAGGCATCCCTCAGACCACCTGGGATTTCCTCATCATTGCTAATCTTTAAAATGACAGACTAGAGCTGTGATGTGAGCTTCTCTCCCTGTTGTTTGAAGATTTCAGCAGGGATTCCATCAGCTCCAGATGCCTTGTCCTTCTTCATCTGCTTAATGGCTTTCCTCACCTTGTCTAGGGTTGGGGGGGATTCTAAGATTGTCTCTGGCTGGGTGTTGTAGGATGGAGTTGAGAACACTCTTGTCAACAACAGTTATGATTGTACAAGTACAGCCTTCAGACACCTGAATAAATGGAAGTTCAAAGATCGCGACATAAGATCCAAAACCAAGCTCATGGTTTATCAAGCAGTTGTGATTCCTCACCTTACTATATGGAACTGAGATGTGGATAACATACAGCAGACACCTCAAGTCATTGCAAAAGTACTATCAACGCTGCCTGCAGAAGATCCTTTGAATCCAGTGGGAAGATAGATACACCAACATTAACATCCTCTCACAAGCAAACACCATGAGCACTGAGGCGATGATCATCTAACATTAATTTCAGTGGGACAATCACATTATCTGGGGCTAAGTACAGACAATCATAAAGCCTGTGGCTGAATTGATTCAATCTTTGCAGGATAGTCTAAGCTGCATAGATGAAACCAATAAGCAAGTGAAGAGACATTCACTTTTGATTCCAGTAATGCAGCCACATGCCTGCAGTGGCCCAGGCCAGAAGCTGGGGGGCACTAGAGCACACCTCCCTATGCAACTGGAGCAGACAGCTTGGGCCAAGGTTTGCCCACCCACCCTGCAAAGTGGGGTTTGCAGGACAGTTGCAAAGCACCATGGGGTGTTGGGAGACTGTGAGTTAACCTGAATCTGGAAGGGATCTGGGATAGAAATTTAATAAGTCTGATAGTAAATCCATCCATGTTTATCTTAAACTGGTTTTGGCCATTTTGAAAGCAGTTTATGTGCACTGAACTTCTGTTGTGTTACAGATTTGAGCCAGTTTCCAATCACTTACACCACTTTATGTGTAATTTCTGTCCCTAGCCTGGATGTCTGACTCCAGACTCCCAAAGCAAGTTTTTTTTCTCCCAGTTTAGTCAAAGCACATGGTCAAAAGGAGGCCAGAGAAAGCACTTCAAGGATGTCCTCAAGGCCAACTTAAAAAAATGTAGCACTGACATCAACTCATGACTATCACCCAGGACCACCCCAAATGGAGGAAGTTGCAACACTGTGTTGGGAGAACAAATAAAAGATACTTTTCTTGTGTAGGGCAAAGATCATTGCCCTTGATACAAAAGCAGGCACCTACCTTTGTTCCCCTTCATCTACTGCCTAGTGTAATCACTATCTAACCAACTAATTTTCCTACTCCTTGTTTTGAAAAAACAACACAAATTAAAAAAAAATAAAAACACATGTATTCCTACCAAAGCGATATTGTATGCAAATTACATCCTTCAGCACTCCCAACACACATAATTTAATGGAGAATTTGGGTTGTAGAACTCTGCTGGCCAAAAAAGCAAAATGTATATTTCTGCACTGCATGAGCGTGCCTACATGTGTGCTTTAATGCACAGTAGACAAGGATGCTGATACATGAGATATGAAGGTGCTTTAATTAGAGCAGCTCTCAGAGCCACTCTAATTAAAGCCCCCTCCCTGCCCCCAGAGCATATGTAAAAGTGCCCAGAGGTACTAAATTTAATGTGTCCCAGAACCAATTACTGGGGCATTCACTGGATATCGGCTGCCAACTAGGCATCAAGCCACTGATCATTACCCTTTGGGTGTGGCCAAACATGCATTTATGCTAGCTTAAATTTACTGAACAGTAAATTACTGCACAGATAGCGGGAATAGGCTGGCATCTACATGTGAAGGCACTAAAGCGCATTAATGTTGTGTGTGGACTGACTTGGGACTAACGTTAGTCCCAAGTCAGTTCACATACACAGTGTTACTGCTCAGTAAGGCATCTACATGTGTGTTACTGCGAAGTAACTAATCGAGTGTAAACTTGATAACTTCATGATTCAGGTATCAAATTTACATTCAAGTTGGCATAAGTCACCATATTTACCGTGTAGTACAGGCATGCATGTGTAGATGCATGCCCATACCACGCAGTAATTTCAGTTGCTGTGCAGTAAATGCGCACATGTAGCTGCGCCCTTTGAGCCCAGCAATCCAGCCAGTTTTCTATCCACCCTACAGTCCATTTATCCAAGCCATACTCCCTTAGCTTGCTTGCAAGAATGTTTTGGGAGCCCATATCAAAACCCTTAATAAAGCATCCACTGCTCTCCCCACATCCACACAGCAGGTCATCTCATAGGAAGCAATCAGGCTGGCCATGCATGACTTGCCCTTGGTGAATCCATGCTGACTGTTCCTAAGTGATTACCTTCTTTTTCTCCAAGTGCTTAGAAATGGATCCCTTGAGGACCTGTCCATGATTTTTCCAGGATCCGAGTTGAGGCTGACCAGTCTGTAATTCCCCAGATCCTCCTTCTTCTCTTTCTTAAAGATGGGCACTATATTTACCCTTTTCCTGTCATCCAGGACCTCTCCCAATCACCATGAGTTTTCAAAGATAACGGCCAGTGGCTCTGCAATCACAATGGCCAACTAGCTTAGCACCATGAGTGCATTGTGTCCGGCCCCATGGATTTATACACATTTAGCTTTTCTAAATAGTCCCTAACCTGTTCTTTTTGCCACTGCTGGCTGCTTACTTTCTCCCCAAACTGTTGCCAGAGACAGTAGTCTGGGAGCTGGCCTTGCCTGTGAAGACTGAGATGAAAAAGGCATTGAGTATTTCAGTCTTTTCTACCTCATTTATCACTATGTTGCCTCCCCCATTCAGTAAGGAACCCACAGTTTCTCTGATCTTCCTCTTGTTGCTGACATACTTGTAGAAACCCTTCTTGTTACCCTTCACATCCCTTGCTAGCTGCCAGTCCAATTCTGCTTTGGCCTTTCTGATTTCATCCTTGCATGCCCAAGTAATATTCTTATACTCCTCCCTAGTTGTTTGCCCAAGTCTGAGAATCATGTGTTGAGAATTTTTTCTTTGTGCTTACAAATTCATTAATAACCATGCAACTAAAATAAAACAGCCAAGCATCAGAAGTGGATGTTGTTTTCACATCAGGCTACATTTTTAGCCACAAATGCACTTTGGGTTTTGCAGGGGTTTAGGTTGTAGCCGTGTTGGTCTAAGGATATAGGCAGACAAGGTTCCTTGGGTGAATTTGATATCTTTTATTAGACCAACCCAAATGGTTGGAGAATAGTTATTAAGCAAGCTTTCAAGTTCAAAAACCCTTCGTCAAGCTAAGGAAGCTGCAGCAGTTGGTGTGTGCTCTTCCTGGATGGAATGAAAAGTAAAGAAGCCAGCGGCTGGGCTGGGCTGCGCTGGGCTGGGGAGTCAGTTGCCAGGCAGATTGTAATGTATCAAAAATCCAATGTCTATGTTTAGTCCAGACAAGGTTCCTTGGGTGAATTTGATATCTTTTATTAGACCAACCCAAATGGTTGGAGAATAGTTATTAAGCAAGCTTTCAGGTTCAAAAACCCTTCATCAGGCTAAGCAGGCTGCAGCAGTTGGTGTGTGCTCTTCCTGGATGGAATGAAAAGTAAAGAAGCCAGGGGCTGGGCTGGGCTGCGCTGGGCTGGGCTGGGCTGGGCTGGGGAGTCAGTTGCCAGGCAGACTGTAATGTATCAAAAATCCAATGTCTATGTTTAGTCCCTGATCTCTAGTATCCAGCAGGTTGATGAAATGGAGCTCATATGCTCGTCTCTGGGATGTGTTGTGTAAATTTCCTTGAGGATCAGGACTGAGAGATTGGAGAGAGAGTGGCCCTCCTGTGAGAAATGTGCCCCCACCGGTACTTGGGTGTTTGTCTTTGATGGATTTCCGGTGTGCGTTCATTCTGGTGCGCAGTTGTTGTCTGGTGTCTCCTACATATCTTCCATCAGGGCATTTGGTGCACTGGATGAGGTATACTACATTCCTGGAGGTGCAGCTGTAAGATCCTGGGATGCTGATGGCTCTGTTGTGGGGTGTAGTAATAGTGGAGGTGGTGGAGATGTGGGGGCAGGTTTTGCATTTCTTGTCATGGCACGGTCTGGATCCTTTTGGTGTGTTCTGGGGTTGAGGAAGTTTGCTTCTGGTGATGAGGTTGGCGAGGTTCGGTGCTTGTCTGAAGGCTAGGATGGGTGGCTCTGGGAAGATTTTTTTAAGAATAGGGTCTTTTTCTAATATGGGTTGCAATTTTTTGAGGATTTTCCGTACAGGTTCAAGGGATGGGTGATAGGTCATAACCAGCGGTGTGCGATTTGTGGGTGTTTTTCTTCTGTACTGCAGCAGTTCTTCATGTGGTATCCAGGTGGCTCTTTCAAACGTGCGATCTACCTCTCTGGAGGAGTGTCCTTGCTGGGTGAAAGCCTTTTTAAGATTGGTGAGGTGGCAATCCCAGGTGTTCTCTTCAGTACAGATGCGGTGGTATCTGAGGGCTTGGCTGTATATCACAGCTTTTTTGGTGTGTTTCGGGTGATTGCTGGTTGTGTGTAGATATGTGTGTTGGTCTGTGGGTTTCTTGTATACTGTGGTCTGTATTTTACCCTTCTGGATACTGATCATTGTGTCTAAAAAGGGGATGTTGGTGCTGGAGTATTCTAAAGAAAGTCGGATGGAGGGGTGGTGACTGTTGAATTTCTGGTGGAACTCAATTAGAGATTCCCGGTTCTCACTCCAAATGATGAAGATGTCATCGATATATCGTAAGTACAGCAAGGGTTTGATGGTGCAGTTCTTGAGGAAGTCTTCTTCCAGGTGGCTCATAAAAAGGTTGGCATACTGTGGGGCCATTTTAATGCCCATAGCTTTTCCCATCATCTGGAGGAAGTGTTTCATAGATTTCATAGATTTCATAGACATTAGGGCTGGAAGGGACCTCGGAAGATCATCGAGTCCAGCCCCCCGCCCAAAGGGCAGGACATCAGCTGGGGTCATAGGATCCCAGCAAGATAAGCATCCAGTTTCATCTTGAAGGTGTTCAATGAAGGCGCTTGAACAACCTCCGGCGGCAGGCTGTTCCAGACCTTGGGGGTTCGGACAGTAAAGAAATGCTTCCTTATGTCCAGCCTGAAACGATCTTGTAGTAGTTTGTGACCATTCGTCCTCGTCATCCCTTGGGGCGCTCTGGTGAACAAACGTTCCCCCAGATACTGGTGGTCACCCCTGATAAACTTGTAGGTGGCCATCAGATCACCCCTGAGCCTGCGCTTTTCCAGGCTAAAGAGCCCCAGGGCTCTCAGCCTGTCATCGTAGGGTCTGCTTCCCTGACCCCTGATCATGCGCGTGGCTCTTCTCTGGACTCTCTCAAGCTTCTCCACATCCTTTTTGAATTGTGGAGCCCAAAACTGGACGCAGTACTCCAGCTGCGGCCTCACTAAGGCCGAGTACAGGGGGAGAATGACGTCCCGGGATTTGCTTGAGAAGCATCTATGGATGCAAGCCAGCGTTTTGGTTGCTTTACTAGCCGCAGCATCGCATTGCAGGCTCATGTTCATCTTGTGGTCAATGATGACCCCCAAGTCTCTTTCTTCCATAGTGCTAACCAACATAGCACTGCCGAGCCTATAAGGATGCTACGGGTTTTTCTTCCCAAGGTGGAGAACCTTGCATTTATCGGCATTGAACACCATCAGATTTTCATCCGCCCACTTGCTGAGCCTGTCCAGGTCAGCCTGGATCACCCGCCTGTCTTCTGGCGTGGATGCTTTGCCCCAAAGTTTGGTGTCATCGGCGAACTTGGCCAGTCCGCTTCTGACTCCAGTGTCCACATAGTTAATGAAGATGTTGAACAGTATGGGTCCAAGGACAGAGCCCTGGGGGACCCCACTGGTCACAGGACACCACGATGAGTGACTTCCATCAATTACTACCCTCTGGGTCCGACCCCGGAGCCAATTTTCCAGCCAGTGGATCGTGGGGGACCCAAGGTGACAATTGGCCAGTTTCTCCAAGAGACGATCATGGGACACCAGATCGAAGGCTTTTTTGAAGTCAAGATATATGACATCAATCTCATCTCCCTTGTCCAGGTGATAGGTCACCTGGTCGTAGAAGGAAATGAGATTGGTCAAGCAAGACCTACCCGCAACAAACCCGTGCTGGCTATCCCTTAAGATGTTGGCGTCGGCCAGTCCATTAAGGATGGCCTCCTTAATAAACTTTTCTAAGATCTTCCCCGGGATAGAAGTCAGGCTGATGGGCCTATAGTTAGCCGGATCCACTTTCCCCCCTTTCTTGAAGATAGGCACCACGTTGGCCTTCTTCCAGTCTTCGGGCACTACACCAGAGCGCCAAGAGTTTTCAAAGATCCGCGCTAGAGGCTGGGCTATGATGCTCGCCAGCTCCTTGAGTACCCTGGGGTGAAGATTGTCAGGGCCGGTTGACTTGAAGGTATCCAGCTTCTCAAGATGTTCCTTCACAAAGTCAGCATTAATGGAGGGCAGGGGATCACCCTCACCCGGACTTCCCGGCCCTGTAGCAGGCACGGGCGTCCCATGGGGCTGATGAAAGACCGACGCAAAGTACCTATTTAATAGGTTGGCTTTTTCCTGGGCGTCAGTTGTCAGTTGCCCCATCTGGTTCAGCAGGGGTCCAACGTTGCCCCTGCTTTTCCTCCGGCTCCCCACATATCTGAAAAAGGACTTTTTATTGTTCTAGATGCTCAAAGCTAGCTGGAGTTCAGTTGCAGCCTTGGCTTTCCTGGTCTGCTCCCTACAGGACCGGACCAGTGCAGAATAATCCTCCTTGGAGGTGACTCCCATCCTCCATCCTTTGTAGGCCTTTCTTTTTAGCCTCAGGAGGTCTGCTAGGTCCCTGGAGAGCCAGGGGGGTTGCTGTGCCCTCTTGCTGCCTTTCCTCCGAGATGGAATAGACTTAGTTTGTGCATTGAGGATCGCTCCCTTGAGCAGCAACCACTCTTCTTGAACTCCCCTCTCCCTGCGGTCACAGTCCCTTAGGGCCTCACTGACAAGCCTCCTGAGCTTGTCAAAGTCGGCTTTCCTGAAGTCAAGGACTTGCGTGTTGCTGACCGACTTGCCAGCTTTTCGGCAGATGGTGAAGGTGATCAGCTCGTGGTCGCTGTCACCCAGCTTCCCATCGATCACTAGGTCGCCGACTAGGTCCTCCCCAGTAGCCAGCACCAGGTTGAGCAGCGCTGTGCCTCTCGTTGGCCCATAGACTTCTTGAGTCAGGTAGAGGTCATCCACGCATGAGAGGAAGCTCTGCGACCGCTCAGATTTTGCTGAGCGATCCTCCCATGAGATGTCTGGGTAATTGAAGTCACCCATGACAACCATGGTCCTGGAGCAAGCTGCCTCAGCCAGTTCCTGGGCAAACTCCTGGTCTAGCTCAGGACTTCGGGTGGGAGGTCTGTAATAGACTCCCACCATTGTGTCCCCTGTGCCGTGTTCCCCACGGATTTTAACCCAGAGGGTCTCCAGCCGTCCACCCTGGTGGCCAATATCGGCTTGCAGGGACGCGTAGCTTTCCTTAACATAGAGAGCTACACCCCCGCCCCTTTTCTCTACACGATCCCTCCTGTACAGGGTATAGCCATCTATCCCCGTGGTCCAGTCATGGGTGGAGTCCCACCAGGTCTCCGTGATCCCTATGACATCGTGTTGATTATTAAAAGTGAAATTGTTGTGTGTGAGGGTGAAGTGTATAAGCTCAGTGATGTTTTTGGGTCTGTATTCTGTGTTGTAATCTTGTTCCTGTAGATATGTAAGGCAGGCATGGATGCCATCCTGGTGTGAGATGTTGGTATATAGGCTGGTAACATCCATGGTGGCTAGGAGTGTGTGGCTGGGAAGGTGGTCTATGTTTTTAAGTTTCCGTAGCAAGTCTGTGGTGTCTTGGACAAAACTTGCTCTGTGGGTGACAAGCGGTTTTAGGATGGATTCAACAAAACCTGATATTTCTTCAGTTAGGGTCCCGTGGTTGGATATGATAGGTCTGCCAGGGTTCCCTTGTTTGTGGATTTTAGGGAGCATGTAAAAAGTCCCCGGGTTAGGTAGTGGGGGATCAAGGTCTGTAGTTTTTCTTGTAATCTTGGTGGAAATGATTTGATGGTATTGTTGAGTTTTTTGGTGAAAAGGGGAGTAGGATCTTCTTGTAGTTCTTTGTAGTAGGTGGTGTCAGAGAGCTGTCTGTTGGCTTCCTTTATGTAATCCTCACGGTTTAGAATGACTATGGCTCCTCCTTTATCTGCTGGTTTTATTACTATTTGGTGGTTAGATCTTAGGGATTCTATGGCCTTTTTCTCTGGTAGAGAGAGGTTGTTGTGGTGGCGCGTGTTGCTGATTATTTCATTGTTCATTCTTTCCCTGAAGTAGCCAATGTAGCGGTCAAGGTTAGGGTTTCATCCACTGCGAGGTGTCCAATCTGATGTTTTTTTGGGTTTTTTGGCATTGATCTTTTCTTGAATGTTGTCAGAGGATGAGTTGTTGTTGGGAGTGGGTTCAGTGTGGTCGTGGAAATATTCTTTGAGGTGTAGGCGTTGGAAGAATTCTTCTAGTTCTCCACATTGAAGTATTTTATTAGGGTATTTTTCTGGACAGAAATTTAGGCCTTTAGAAAGGACAGATTTTTCAGTTTTGGTAAGTGTGTGTGTGTGGAGAGATTGATAATATTTGTGGGTTGGTTGCTGCTTGCAGTTTCATCAAGTCTGAGGTTGGAAGGTCTTAAGGTGTTGGTGTTGTTCCTCTGATGGTTGTTTTGTGCCTGGGGAGCTTGTTCTTGGAGTAATTTGTCCCATTTCTTCTTTTTATGTAGGATGAATGCTGTAGAAAGTTTTTCGTAGTCTCTTTGTATCTGCTGTATATTGTCAGGGAACATGCATGGATTTCTATCTTTTAAGTTGTTGTAGTGTATGACGATTTCCTTCCTGAGTTGGTCTCTTTTGGAGTAGAGTAGGTGAAGGAGATGATTTCTAATTTTCTCTGAAGTTCTTCTGCATAGCTGTGCAGCATATTTGGAGTTTTCCCTGTGTTTGGGGTTTTGTGTGTTTGAACAAGAATGTGTTCTGGTTTTTATTTATGGACATGCCTCAGCAATATTAAGTAAACAAAATGTGACTACATTTGCCACAGAATGTATTAAGAGAAATCCAAGGTTCTTATACTATATGCTGAAATTGGACTATTAAAGATTAAGTGTGCTAGGTCTTCAAACCTGTGTGAATCCTTTGGCCTGCTCTAGTAATGCCCACAATTACCACTTGATGTTCCATGTTGCCCCTTTCTTCAGCTGAGCAGAAGGATGAGCTTATCATAGAGAAAGACCTAACCAAAGACTATTAGCAGATAGAAGCAAGCTCTGTGAGCTCAGAAAATGTTTTGTCCTTCTTAAAAAGTATAGTCTGTGCCAAGACCTCCCCTACCACATTCAGGCAGAACACTCACCAGGCCTCGCCTGGATAAAGATGGAGACATCAAGTCCTATATAAAGTAGATACTTTTCTGCTTTAAGCTGTTCTCATGCCATTCAGGAATAAAGGCCTCTGGAAAAGAAGAAAAGGCGACTGAATAAATTGGGGCTGGAGGGAAAAGAATTGGCATTAGTCCAGTCTGATAAAACAGCAGGGGAATTCTTTTCAAATATGCGTGATCAGAATTATTATATAGAAATGTCATTTCTGAAGAGAAATTATTCCTGTTGACAGGATAGCCTGATATGCTGTGAACATTTTAGGAAGTCTGTAGCTGCCTTCAACTTCACAGTTGTCACTATACGGCATGGCAGGATTACTTAATCCATTACAATGCCAGAGTAGATAGGTCATATCTCTTTCTTAAACTATGGATAGGTACTCAACTGCAGCACTGCAAATTTCCAGGAAAATTGCTGCTCTGGAAAAATGTGGTGAGAAGGGGATATGCAAGCTTTCCAATCCCCTACCCAGGGGCTACAATGTCACCGTAAAAGCAAGTTTTCTAACCAGGCAGGGTGATATGTAGGCGGTGCATGTGGGTGCATGTGCACTCCTTGAGCATGGCAGTGCACCCCCTGCAAAAAGGTGCTGCCAACAGTATTGGCAGCACCTGCAGGCAGTCACTGCTCGCCACCCTGCTGCTGACACTGCCAGTGGCATCTGCAGGCAGTCCACAATCGCCGTTGGCTGCTGCCAACTCTGCCAGTGGTGCCTGTGGATGGTCGTTGAACCCTGGTCAGCGCTTGCCACCCCCCCGCCCCCACTGCCAACAGTGCCATGCTTACCTCCGCTGGGATCCCACCACCTCCACTGCCAATGCAGCTTTGCCCCCCCAGCTGCCGGGGGCATGCATCATTCATACAACCATGCTGCTCTTTTGGTCCCTGTTCCCCTCCATCCCGCCACCTTGTTAATTAATATTCTACCTTCTCCCCTGATAAGATGCAGGGCAGGCTGTTAATGGTCATCTGGCAGCTGCTGAAAAGCAACAGGTACCAAGGATTGCTCCCACCTTCCAGCCCTCTCCTACCCTTCCTCCCCCCCCCCCCCACAACCTCAGGAAGAACTGCTCTCCTCATCCCTCTAAGTTCCAGTAATGCCACTGCCAGAGCTCCAGCTCTTGCAGCTCTTGGAGGGGGAGAGGAAGATTGGAGGACTGTGGGATACTGGGTGTTCTGTCTCCCACTGTGCTATTTGAAACTGACTAGGACTTACACATGGATGTAGAAAACTTCACTCTCAGGGTGGTGAAGCACTGGAACAGGTTACCTGGAGAGGTGGTAGAATCTCCATCCTTGGAGGTTTTTAAGGTCTGGCTTGACAAAGCCCTGGCTGGAATGATCTAGTAGGGTCTGGTCCTGCTTTGAGCAGGGGGTTGGACTAGATGAGTTCCTGAGGTGCCTTCCAACCCTAATTTTCCATGATTCTATGAAGTTGTCATTTGAAAGAGGTAACAGTAGAACCACTGGGGGTTTTTCTACCACAAACCACTTTAATGCATGCGCCAGCAAAAGGGCATGTTTCCCAACAGAAATTTAACATGGCCATATACCCACAGACTTCTACCTCTCCAAAGAATCTGTCTTGCAGTGGGCAGTGGAGAGCATACCTTATAATCAGTGCAATACAATACTAAATAACTTTGTTAAAATTTCAAATGTATTTTCTGAGTACTCAAGGCACTGAAGGAAGCTGGAAAAGCCATGTCAACATATTTAAAGAGGGAGCGTATTATTGAACTGTTTTTTTCTTAAATATGAAACTATTATGTATAGAAGCAACACATGTCCTGTGGACAAACTGTGACTTTCATATTATCTTGGGTACAGTATCTGAATTCCACTTATTCAAAGGCAAATATGGAACGGATCCATTAGACTAATAACTCCTAACTAAGACTTGTCAAATCTATTTTCCCTATAAACTAAAGAGGAATCTGAGTATTATACTGGATTTTTATGTTGAAATCATTGTATGTAGATGTATTATATAATTGAACAGAAAATTGTGTATTAATATATAAACTGAATTCAAATATTCTGTTTCTACAACCTCTCGTACTCTTTAGATGGTATAAATTCAGATACCCGTGATTCTCTTAAAAGACTTCCATTTCTCTGTATCTCTTTTTCTCACTTCATTCTTTTCAAGTTGGAAATTTGGTATGAGAACTTTTGGTTACACCTGAGAAAACTTCAGGTTTTCATCTCATATCAGGAGTCCAGTACTTTTGGTGTGAAATAAAAAAATGGAACTCTGAGTTTCAAAAACATGTAAGTTATTGATTCACCTAAATTATTTAATTTCATTGTCAAGATACTCTTAGGTTCCCACATTGCTTAGGTATATTTATGCTCTGTCTTATGCTTCCTAGTGTATAACAATTCAAGATCCTGTTCTATGAGCCTCCCTACAGAAGAATTTTAAATGTCTGGTTTTCTGCATTTCATTTGGAAATACTGGGAATTACTTTAAGATAGATGAGGTTGGGGCAATCCTAATAAATACCTCTCTCCCCATCCCATCTTTTATGCTTTTCTTGTGTGCAAGGAAAGGAGGAACAATATTGGAAATAGGGAATAGATATTTTAAAATATTTTTAATTTGCTTAATTACACAGCATCTAGCAAATACTGTGTGTCCATAAATACATTCTTATTTCCCTATACTGTTGTTTATTACAACATAACTTTAGAATGGAAAAGCACATGTTTCTAATATTTTGTGCCAGCACTTATGCAAATAAATGTCAGTTTATGCAAATGCATAACCTACTGTTGTTATTTTTGTCATAGGCTGTTGGCAGATACAGTACTATTCCCTTGGCCTATTATGAGTGTACATTGAACCATTCTTAGTCAGTTGGATCTCTTCCACAAGATGGTATACAGCCCAGTTGCTTGCAATCAGTGTGTAATTGAAACAGGACACAGATACTTCTGGGGACGGGACACATGAGCCAAAAAAGCAGTGTACGGTAGTCAAAGATGTTTAATATACAAATAGGAAGTTGTTTCATAAATATCTTATAAAATCCATAATTTACTTCACAACATTTTAGCAGATTAAGTTAATGCAAACAGCAGATGTAGTTTGTAGCAATGAGACAAATGTTCAGCAAAATTAAAGTTATTCATGTGCAGTCACACAGGGAATATTTGCATGATATTTTACTAATTGCTCCAAAATCTGACTTGTAGCAAATAAACAAACAGGGAGAAAATAAACCAGCAAAAAAATTAGCCCCAGGCTTCTCAGTCTCGGTTTTAAACTCCCAGTGTCTTTCTTCAACTACTCAACTTTTTTCTCTGGAAACCTGATGTTATTTCCCAGTCTCCCAATCACTCTTCTCAAGCCCATTATCCTTCTGCAGACACTCACAGTTTTCCCCTGGTAACCAGTTTTCTTCCAAAAGCACTTGATTTTCTTCCTTCCTTACAGTCCAAATGCTCTCCCTCAGACTTCAAATCTGTCTGCTTCAGTTTCCTATCTAAAGGCACTTATTGATTGGCTGCATTTGTAGTACTTGAGAACAGTTTAAATTTGTCAAATTTCCTTAAGCATTTTGGAAAAAATCTTTGCTGGTTTAGCTAGCTCAGAAATTGCTCCAGATAGGATTAGCAGTATGAAAATCCCAAAGCAAAGGGAATGATTTTGTTTTGCAGCCAGGAATTCAAATCTGAGTTACTTCAACTTTCTCTTAAGAGTTTCAAGTTACAGCTGCTTAAAACAAGTTGTAGTAGCTGATTATTATGACATTATTTTGTGTCAGGTCTGTTTATTTGATTTGCCTTCTGATAACATAGAACATATTTCAAGACATCAAAATATCTTGTTTTCCTTCTCAAAAATGCAAGTAAAACCATATACAAGGTAGGTAACATATCTGTATCATATTTTTTGCATATAACACACACCCATTTATATCTATCTATCTATCTAAATCTAGATAGATAGATAGATGGCCCATGTTAATATATATTGTAATATATATATTACATATGAGAAAAGGAAAATTGAGGTGACAAAGTCAAGCACTCAAAAGTTTAA
Organism: Alligator mississippiensis; assembly: GCF_030867095.1. Taxonomy (NCBI): domain Eukaryota; kingdom Metazoa; phylum Chordata; order Crocodylia; family Alligatoridae; genus Alligator; species Alligator mississippiensis. Next base: position 216,083,493 of record NC_081824.1, on the reverse strand, counting down.
AAAAGCCAGAGTTAAGGCTGTTACTGCTTATGCATTGTCATAGTTTTGCCGAACATCAGAAGTGACCCAGCCATCAGGGATCCCAATTCAATGTTTAAACAATGAGAACATCATTTTTCTTTTTGCAGCCATTTTGCATCATTCACTGGCTGTCCTGTATCCTGAATAAAGCAATGGTCCTATAGAATCAGCAGTACATGATCATGTAATTAAAAACTGGATCATATTCAACTCAGTTTTATTTTCTGTGGATATAATTTTCCAATTTTTTATTTTACATTAAACTGAAAATTTAAATATTGCCTCCCAGAAATGGGTGATTTCTAAGGGGTTGGACCCCTTAGATTCACAACCTAGACCTTCAACACCTGAACTAAAGGAGTGACTATTATCACAGTTGCATCATAACAGCTTGTATCACTGTTCACATATCTGTAGTCTTCCCTTTGTTCTGAGGCTAGTGGATATTCCCTCTCCCCACCCCTAAAAATGGAGAAGGGGATGCTGTCTTCTCCTACCTAGAGCTCCGATCTATGCCTAGTGTGTATGAAGCTCAGTGCAGCTGGCATGTAGGAAGTTCTGTGGGAATGGAGCATGATCCGAGCAAATGAAATGTTCTGCAACTTAGTAGTTAACCTGTAATAGACTTTCCTGAACATATGCAAAGGGAAATTTTCAAAGATATGTTATGGGACCAAACTTGGATACATTTTCATGGGACCCCAAGACCATGCTCCTTGTATACTTTTAATTCTTGCTCCGGACAGTGGAGGTGTTAAAACTTCTCAAAGAAAGACTTTGGGGGAAGAAATATTAGCAAACAGATCTTTTTTCCCCCTGAACCTCATTCTTGGGAACATCTAAAATTTTTTTTACTGAAATTTCCCCCAAAAGTTCAGCCTGAGGCACAAACAAAAGATGCCAAATTTCAGCTCAAGCAATCCAAGTCTGACAAAGTTATAGACAGAAAATAGTTTCTAACAATACAGAGTTTTAAGCCATCTTAACTGAGAAAGAGTGAGCAGTAGAAACAGGACTCAGTCATGAGCAAAAAGGGTAAACTGGATTTCAAGGAGTGTATGATCCAAATGTAGCAGTGAAGATAAGGCAGAAGAAAATACAGTGCAGAGCTCAAAAGTTTTTTAGAAAACTTGATAATATTTTTTGAAGAAAAGGGTAGAAACCATATTGGAAGGTCCCAAGATAGAGCTGGAGCAAACTCATGTATATTCCATGAGTTTAAAGCAAACTCATGTATATTCCATGAGTTTAAAGCTGTAAAATGAAGAAACAAGTTTTAATTTGGAGCTTGGTCAGTTTATAAAAAGGATTGTAAGGAAGTCAGCGCTAACCAGCCCACCAGTGGCTCAAAACAAGCCCACCAACAGTTAGCGCTGACCAGGTGAAGGGACACTTCAAGGGGCTGGATGTGTTTAAGTCAGCAGGCCCAGACAATCTTCATCCAAGGGTACTGAGGGAATTAGCCAGTGTCAGAGAAGAACCACTGACAAGACTGTTTGAGCACTTGTGATGCTCAGGACAAGTCCCAAAGGACTGGAAAAGGGCCAATGTGGTCCCTATTTTCAAGAAAGGGAGGAAGTAGGATCCAGGTAAATATAAGCCAGTTAGTCTCACCTCTATCCTTGGGAAAACCTTTGAAAAAATTATTAAAGAACACGATTGTGGGAGTCTAGCAGGAAACATAATGCTGAAGGGCAACCAGCATGGATTCATAACAGGTAGATCCTGCCTGACTAACCTTGTTTCTTTTTACGACCAGATCACAAAATGGTTAGATGCAGGAATTGAGGTGGATGTCATCTACTTGGAATATAACAAAGCCTTCGATACGGTATCTCATTATAGTCTCATAGATAAACTGAGCGACTATGGCGTAGATGATTACATGGTCAGGTGGGTGGAAAATTGGCTTGGGGGGTCGCACTCAGAGAGTGATGGTGAATGGGTTGGTATCAACTCTTTCACTGGAAAGATGTGGGCAGTGGGATCCCCCAAGGTTTGGTCCTTGGACCAGTGCTGTTCAATATCTTCATCAGTGACTTGGTTGGGGGCGTGAAGAGCACTCTGTCTAAATTTGTGGACAACACCAAATTATGGGGCAAAGTAAACACACAGGTGGGCAGGGAACTGATTTAGGCAGATTTGCAAAGGTTGGAAAAGTGGGCAGAACAGAATAGGATGCAGTTTAACAAACATAAGTGCAAAGTGCTGCAGCTAGGGTGAAAGAATCACCAACACACCTACAGATTTGGAGATGACCTTCTAAGTAGCACAGCAGCAGAAAGGGATCTCGGAGTCAACTCCAAGATGAATATGAGTCGTCAATGTGATGAAGTGATCAGTAAAGCTAACCACACTGTATCATGCATGAGCAGGTACATCATGAACAGGTCTAAGGAAGTGATACTTCCCTTCTATGTGGCATTGGCAAGGCCACAGATGGAATACTGCATCTAGTTTTGGGCACCACACTTCAAGAAGGATGTGGATAACCTTGAGAGGGTCCAGTGGAGGGCAACTCGTATGGTTAGGGGCCTACAGGTAAGGCCCTACGAGGAGAGAGTGAAGGACCTGGATCGCTTCAGCCTCTGCAAGAGAAGGCTGAGAGGTCATTTTGTGGCCATCTACAAATTCGTCGGGGGGGTGGGCAGCAAGGAATAGGGGTAACTAGAAACAGTGGCCACAAACTGACAGAGAGCAGATTTAAATTGGACATCAGGAAGAAGTTATTCATGGTAAGGGTTACCAGGCTCTGGAATGAGTTCCGAAGGGAGGTGGTGCTCTCCCCTACCCTAAAGGTCTTTAAGAGGAGACTGGACAAGCACCTGGCTGGGGTCATCTGACCCCACCACTCTTTCCCGTCCAGGGCAGGGGGTCGGACTCAATGATCTACTGAGGTCCCTTCTGACCCTAAAAATCTATTAAATCCATGAAATCTATGAAAGTTGCTGCAATAGCAAGGAGCTGGAGGCAAAAAGTTCCTTCTAGTCCTGTTTTCCATATTGATTCTCTAACTAGAGTCAAATGTGTGAGTTATTTTGCAGAGAAAGAAAATGTCATAGATTTCATAGACATTAGGGCTAGAAGGGGACCTTGAAGATCATCAAGTCCAGCCCCCTGCCCCAGGGGCAGGAAGTCATCTAGGGTCAAAGGATCCCAGCAAGCTAAGCATCCAAACATTTCTTGAATGAGTCCAGAGTAGGTGCATGCACCACTTCTGGAGGGAGTCTGTTCCAGGCCTTGAGGGCTCGGATAGTAAAGAAGTTTTTCCTTATGTCCAGCTTAAAATGGTCTTGGAGGAGTTTATGACTTTGGTCCTTGTTATCCCTTGGGATGCTCTGGTGAACAGACATTCCCCCAGATCCTGATGTACACCCCTTATGTACTTATAGGCAGCCACCAGGTCTCCCCTGAGTCTGCGCTTTTCCAGGCTGAAGAGTCCCACGGCTCTCAGCCCCTCTCTTCATAAGGCCTGTTCTCTTGCCCTCTGATCATGCATGTGGCTTTCCTCTGCACTCTCTCAAGCGTCTCGACGTCTTTCTTGAATTATGGAGCCTAGAATTGGATGCAGTACTCCAGCTGCGGCCTCACCAAGTACAGTGGGAGGATGACATCCTGAGATTTACTTGAGAAGCATCTATGGATGCAAGCCAGAGTATTGTTTACTTTACCAGCTGCAACATCGCATTGGTGGCTGGTGTTCATCTTGTGGTCAATCATGACCCCAAAGTCTCTTTCAGCCATGGTGCTAGCAAGCGTAGCACTGCCAAGCCTATAAGCGTGCTGCGGGTTTTTTTTCTTGAGGTGGAGTACCTTGTATTTTTTAGTATTGAACGTCATCAGGTTTATATCCGCCCACTTTCTAAGCTTATCCAAGTCATCCTGGATCATAAGCCTATCCTCAAGTGTGGACACTATGCCCCAAAATTTAGTGTCATCAACGAACTTGGTCATTGCACTTCTGATACCATCACTGATGAAGATGTTAAAGAGAACCAGTCCAAGGACAGAGCCTTGGGGGACACCATTGTTCATGGAACGCCATAATGATTCGCTTCCATTGACTATTACTCTCTGGGTCCAACCTCAGAGCCAATTTCCCAGCCATCAGACTGTGGTGTAGCCGAGTCCATAGTTGGCCAATTTTTCCATGAGGAGATCATGGGACACCAGATCAAAGGCTTTTTTAAAGTCTAGATATATGACATCAATCTCTTCTCCCTTGTCCAGGTGTGTTCTGGATTGAGGCGTGTTCTGTATTTTGAAGAGAACATGTCAAGGAGATAGGAAACAGGGTGCCTGTATACAAGCATGGAGGCTGCTCTGAAGTGCTGTAATTACCGCACGTCGGAGCCAACTCAACTAATTGAGTCTGCTGGAGCATGATAATTACCACACTCCAGCAGTCTCCTGCATCTCGTGTATCAGTGTCCCTGCACTTCAGAATGGTGGTGGGGATGCTCTAACAAAAGCTCATTCAACAAGCTTTAGTTAAAGCACCTCTACTGCCATTTTGAAGCACGGGGACACCGATACACAAGATGCTATGGGCATTTTAATTAGAGTTGCTCTTGGAGCTGCTTTAATTAAAGCATCCTCCCCACCCCCAGAACACATCTAAAGCTCATCTAATGAGTTTTAGTTCAAGTGTCCCCACAGCTGTTTTGAAGAGCAGGAACACTGATACATGAAACGTCGTGGTGCTTTAATTACAGTGACTCTCGGAGCCACTCTAATTAAAGTGCTGTCCTCCAACCTCCAGAGCACGGTAAAAGTGCCAGAGTTTCGTGGTGATACCCAGGAAGGAAGGAGGGTGTTGAAAAGGGGGGAAAGTAGAAGAAAAAGTACAATGAGGGCCTGCTGGTGGATGTTGTGAGTCTTTCCTTTTGAAAAATCAAGTAGGTGTTTCCTATACAGCTTCCTGAAGCCTGACCTTCTCTTGCTTCTATCTGTGGGTTCCTAGAGTGTTGCTTTAGCATTTTAAGCTGTCCGCCTCTTCATTACATGTTTACTATCCTTCCCTTTTCAGTTGGGGGTGTCTTTAGCCAGGTAAAAGGCAAAGGGCCCATAAACCACAAAGGCTAGACAGCTATCCATTCAGTATGGTCTAATGAAATCTTCTAAACACAGATGGAAATATTTCTCTGCTGCCAATTTTCTTTTGGCCCCAGTGTTTTACTTTTTATTGAACAGAGTAAAGGAGGGATTACCAGTCCAGTAGCTGATGGAGCAGAGCCTAATGCAGAGAGCAAACTGGGCAAGAAAAGGAAAGGCTCTCTGTTTCTGAATTTTATATGTGGAGCTCTCAAAGTTGTGTTTTTACCTCTCCCATCTGCAGGTCACTGCAGGAATATAGAAAAAGGAAATGTTTTATTTTAACAGAGTTGAACATGAAACACTCTCCCCACTGCATAACATTCTTTAAACCAAATCACAGAACCCTGCATAACTTTTTTTTCTTGTATTGAAAAGAGCCCAAAGTATAATATTCTTTCAGGAAGCATAAATTGTATTGCTGGAAGTAATAGCAATCTCCTTAGCAAAATCCCCTAGGAATCACTCCATGCTATTTTCCAAAGAGCTGCATTCATAAGCATACAATGTGCACTTCTTACAAGAAAGCATCCCAAATGCATGGCTCTTAGTCATGCAGACAGGGTCAGAGAAACTGGATTCTTTGCTCTGCAGTCATGTTGGCTGTATTACTTCAGGGTACAGTACTGGCTCTCAGGAGAGGGGTATCAGCCTGCTGCCCAACAACCATCCTAGCTTGGATGCCTATTGTCCTCCTTCAGCATGCATGTGCAACTCCTATGAATGTAAATGTAAGTTATGTGCATGTACCGAAGGGGAAAGAGATCCATTCATCTTGGCTCAAGACAAGCAGCATCTCCCTGAGGAGCTACTTACACAGGTTATGGGAAAGCCAGCAGCTCTGTGTAGAAGGCTGTACCTTCGTACATGTGTGTCATAGAAATTATAGGAATGTTGTTGACGATTATAGTGAATAAATAGTTTATTTCTGGGCTCAGAAACATTCCAGTGTAAATACTCGCCTGGCAGATAGTTGGCTGTTTGCCACATCAAGTTAAAAGGCCCATGACCAATGGTGTCAGATTAACATTTCCAAGTTGGACAATGTACAAATGGCGTTCTTGGAATGGAAGAGAAATACATGAAAGTAGCCTACTGCTGTGCAAATAACAAACTGGCATCCAGCTGGCCATTGGAAACAGAAGGCTACTATGGGAATATGCTTTCTGCAAAAATACTTTACTTTGGAGATAAGGATTAACAATAGGAAGATGAGGCTTGTTTAACATGAAACATATGGTCTCATTCTGGTCCTATTCAGTGTATGGCAAAGCTCCTTTTGTCTGTAATGCGAGCAGAATGGGAAGTCCTGGAAATACATGGTAATATTTGAAGCTGAAGAGCCAGCAGGTATGTTAGGGTTTCTCCTAGTATATAAACTTGTTTCTAATGAGTTGTATGAAAGTGATGTTTTGGTGAACAAGAAGTTTATTTCAGAGGACTGCAACTGAAAGGAAACTGAATGAAATGTGCCTTTTGGGAAATCTGTCTTATCAAAAAAAAAAAGTAGCCAAGAGAGAACCATTCTAAATTTAGTTATCAAACTGTGAGATGAATGAAGCAACATTTGTAAGCTGATTAGTGTAGGAACAAAAAAAAATGGGTAGGATGTTTTGGAGTATGTGGAGAGTAAGTGGATTTTATCCTCAAACTGAGATGGTAGAATGAATAAGCAAATGACAATGTCAGTATAATGGATATGAGCTAATGGTACCAGGTCCCTTCTTAAGTAATATATAAATGATTCAATTAAACAAATAAATTAAGTGTAATGGAATGTAACATACAGCTTGCAGAATGCTGGGCAAATTGGCAATGGTTATTTGAAAAAAAGTGGAAGAATTCTCAGTGGAAAATCCAGTTTGGAAATATTTCAAGAATGCAAAACATTTTGAATGTTTGTCCTGAATGCTTTCATTGCTATGAAGTGAAAAAGAAAAGAACTTAAATGGAAAGCTCTTTTCTTGCCACAGGTGAGAGATATGCGTATAAATTATACCACTGTGTTGTGAAAGTTACTGGAATTTTTTCTGATTAGGAATTTGGAAATTGTATTAGATTTGATTTGTAAATTGTATTATATTCATGGCATAATTCTGTTCTTTTTGTCAACAAACAATAGGCTAAATGGTAATATTTTGCCGTGTATGGAAATCTACAAATTGTCAAAAAAATTCAAATTTTAAACAAGAAAAAATATCAGAAGTTAAACATTGCCTTTACATATTTAAGTGCTCAGTCCAGGTTCCCCATAAATTCAAGGTGGCTGAGTGCAGTTGGTATCCATAGAGCTATGCTGATTTATACCTGTTGATGATCTGGCTAAGCCATTTCCCCCCTTTAATCTTTTTTTTCAGTTCTAACCATTTTAGCTATGGATTGTAATGAGGGTGGGGAGAAAAGATTTTAAGACATAAGTGTGATTTTAATTAATATTGTTAAGCTAGGGGATGTCCCTTTTATATGGTGATCACCTCTACAATAGCATGATCTCACACTCTGTCCCCAAGCTGTATTTACTGTGGAATGAGTCAATGTCATGCAATAAATATGAGTGTTATATGAGTGCAGCGAAATAATACTCAAGGATTTCACATTTACTGGCTGGAAATAATGTCTTCCTGGAAAAGATAGCAGCTTTGCAATCCTTCTAGTACCTGACAAGCATTACCCCTGAGGACATGCTGCATATTTATCAAAAACCCCTCTATTTTATTATTATTTATTCTTATGTGCATAGCATAGAGATATACAATATAAGAATATGCAATATGCACACCCTGTGGTGCTAGACATAGAAAAAACAGTGATGCTGCCCCAAAGACCTTAATAGTATGCAATATCCTTGATTCCTCCCAGTTCTCATTATCTCTCTAAGGTAGGACTTCTGAAGCCCTTTTTAAAGAAAGCCCCAAATTGATGATTCTGTGCTGTAATGTCTAACAAGCTGCTGCTAATAGCTTGTGACTTCAAAAATACAAAGGTTTACTTAAGACACCTACCCTTTAGGGTTAGCATGGTTAAAATAATTAGGACAGGGTGAAATTTTGCCGGGTGTTTCGTTTTGACGCTGTTTCAACTCGTTTCGAGCTCGAAACAGCGAAATCGAAACAAAGCAAAGGGCTTTGAAACAGCTTTGAAATGAAATGAGGGCAGTCGAAATGTTTCAAAAGTTTCAAAAGGTTTTGAGTTTCAGAGCTGAAGCTGGGTTTGCCTGCAGGGAAACAGAAATTAAGGAGAGGGAAGGGAAAGAGGGGGGAAGGACTGCTCTGATATTGACTGTGTAGCTGACCAGTGACAGTGATCCTTCCCTGAGATCCCTTCCAATCCCAGTGCTCTGGGGGAGGGATGGAAAAACAGCATAAAAAGCATTGTTTGAACTGAGCTTTCTCTATGCCTTCACACTTACAAGTGACACAAGTTTTGCTCTGAACAGTTTGAGGTGTAGTTTCCCAGAAACCCCTGTGCTTATCTCCTTGAAATTTGGCAGGCTTCATGGCCTCAGCAGGGGCTACCATCCTTGCAGTTTTCACCCCACTGCACCTTAACACACACACAAAGTCACACATGTCACGAGTTTTGTTTGTTAGCAACTTGAGGTGCAGTTTCCCAGAAACCCCTGTACCTATCTTCTTGAAATTTTACAGGTTTTGTGGCCTCAGCAGGGGCTACCCTCCCTGCTGTTCTCATTTGAATTAGGCAAGAAAGGTCAAAGTTATAGGCATTTTCATGATTCCCCATTATAGTCTATGGGAGAAATGTCAAAACACGTTGAAACAGCAGAACAGTTTCGATTAAACAAAAGAGAACAGCACTTCAAAATTAAACGAAACTCAAAACAAAACACCATCCCTTTGAAATGGTGAAACAGAAGTCAAAAGGAAACAGTGCTGTTTCGCACAGCCCTAAAACCAAGCCAATTTCTATACAAACAGCGCACAAGGGTGTTGAAATGACCAAGTACTACTTTATTAATGTCACCTTTGATATCCTAACAATTGAAATCTTAATGACCCTGCCTCCATAACAAGTTATAACCGTCTGGGAATATGTGTGAAATCCAAAGCTCACCAACATCAATAGGAATTTTTCCTGTAGCATCAGCAGACATTGGATCAGACCCTCTCATCAAGATTATAAACTAGAAACCTGACTGCCCAACTGTATGGGCCCAATTCTACCTCCATAGGAGAGGTAGTTGTCACATAGAACTTAATGGGAGCAGAACTGAGCCCCGTGTCTACTGCATTTTAATAATTGCCAGTAATGACATTCCCTAAACACTGGCACAAGGAAGTTCCCACTAACCACATCCTACAGATAGCTAGGGGAATAAATAACTTTTATCATATCAGAGCAATATGAAATTTTCAAAAAGCAGTGTCATATTTTATTGCTGTTTCTATTGCACACATATGGTTATGAGTAGAACAATAGAAATAGCAAGTTCCTATTGTTCTATGCATGGCCATATGTATGCTGTCCAGTGGATAAGTGCCTTCTTACCACTAGCAGCTGCATAGTGAGACTTCTGGAATGTTGATAGCCCATATAGAAAGGAATCATTTATGTCTCAAAGCATTGCAAATAGTGTGTCTGCTTTAAATATCACTGTTGCTCAAACAACTACCATATATGATTTGCCAAAAGCATAGACATGCCTTTAGTCACTCCAGAAGTTTATAAGGTGATTATATTGTTAACAATTATAATGCACAGGCTTAAAAATGAGCTGAGCATAAGATTAAAGGGGCTTGACAAAAATATGTTTTTGGGTTAGTACTTTCTTTATCTCAGAAGCTCTCTGCCCCCTCCGACCCCCCCACCCCTGTCTTGCACACAGAGAACCTCACATAATAAAAACTTCGACTTTAGCACTAATCCATATTTATTCTATCCTGTTGTACTAGGTTGAAAGCCATGCAGTTTACTAATAGCTTGTTACACTTTAGCTGCTTTTCCCTCAGGCCTCATACCATTCTGCACAAGCTGGGTGATATATACTTTGAGTGATGTGGAGTCAGACCAAAAGTGATAGTTGGGATATCTTGTGTATGTCTATGTCTATAACATTCTTTCATAAGCTTCCTTTCTCAATGCTGTATTTACAAAGCAACCTAACCAAAAGTGAATGGTGCATCTAAACATCTTCCTTTTTCTTTGCCAATGTTGTGTGTGGGTGTGTACATGTGAGAGAGAGAAAGTGAGAAAAGAAATAAAATTTGAGAGGCATAGCCAAAATTTTTCCTAAGTTTAACAGTCACAATTAGGCAAATATATCTTTATTTAAATTAAAGGTGTTGAATACCACCAAAGCCAGCAGGAGCAGAAAGTAGTCAAATGCACTGGGAAATCAGGTCCTTTCATATGCCTCATTTTAAACACCCAAGGTTAAAAATGTTCGCTTGGCTTTCTACCCCAGCAATAATGTTGCGTATTATTCTCCTTTTTTTGCACAAGCACATTTTTTTTCACTGAACATCAAGGACATATATAATGTGAGATGATTTTTGGTAAAACACAGAGCCATGTGGAAAATATGCAACGTATGGTGAAGAACTGCAAACATGCATTCACCTAAATTGCGCAAAAAGATATAACTTTGCCCAGAGCCACAGGCATTTCGGCCCAGGCAAGTAAGCACATTTAAATGTCCCACAGAAAAGTAAATCTTTTTAACATTTGTGTCACAGACTTTTTAATAACAGATACAGTAGCACAAAAGACAAACATAATTTGTATTTATTCTGGCTTCAGCAATATGTATATTTCCAACGTGACCATACTAATTCAACTCATAATAGCAAATGGGACAGATTTTTACCCTTGAATATCTGAATGCCTTGAATACTTTATTCCCACATAGGAAATGGTAGCCAAACTTTTTTCAGATTTCCTTAATATCTACAATTCTTGTTGACTTCTAGTAATGTGTTTTGCCAGTATCACAAATGTAGTTTCAAAATTCTTGAGTCAGTGTTTTGTGTAATCAAAGCCTTCATTCCTGTATACTTTCCTCAGCTCATGGCAGCTAGATATCCTAGCTCAAGCTCTTTATCCTAGAAGCTGGTGATTTTATTCCTCACCCATTAGACAACTGGATGTATCTCTTCTGAACACATGTGCATCCCCTCAGGTCCTAGCCTCAGCTCTTGTGCTGCTAGGAGAATTTGAAAATGTTTTTCCCTGAACCCTTAGCCAATACCATTTCCCATTATCCCTTTCTGGAAGAATCAAGCTGTTGTGAGCAATGTCTGCAGGATATATTATTTCTCAGGCATGTGTGGCCATGGAGAAGAGAGCTCTATGCAGGACTAGTGGCAAAAACAAGTTGTATGTTGCACAAGTGAAGAAGGCATCTCTTTGTACCACTGAAATGATTTTAACTCAGGCTCCTACCATTAAGCTTTCTCTTGTACAAGAATAAATCTAGCTGGATCTGGATATTGGTCCCTCTATTTACCTAATGTTTCCTCCTGCCATGCTTGAAAGGAAACAAGTCAAAGTTGGATGGGGAAGGAGTTCCTTCTTTTAAATGGAATCTGTATGACAGTTACTTAGGGGTTTAGGAACGTGACAAGTAGCCAAATGTAGCCAAGGTGAAAATGGTTTGGTCTGCAGAGTACAGGAGAGATTGTCAGGTATACAGAATTAATGTAGATTATTATATGGATCAAGTGGCTGCAGAAATAAAAGAATTTATGGAGTGGATATCAAAATCCATATGACAATGGATTGCACATATAATGTATCACATACATTTTGTTTGTCTCACCCACACACACACATACACATACACCACAATACAATACACATGCATGTAAAGACTGATAGATTCCAAAATAAAGACAAAAAGAAATATTTCTCTTCCATTTTTATAGTATTTTTAGGTTGATTTCATTATGTAACATCAGTAGCTACACTGCTTATAAAGTAGCATATCTCCTCTGAAGAGAAAGTTAAAGTAGAAATAGCATTTATAAAAAATCTGTGTTTGAAGATTTTATCAGAAATGGGTTTTCTTTCCATTACATGGTATCAACAGCCTATCCTGCAGTAGCTTTTGGGGCTTAATTTCTGTCTGGTTGGGGGTTTATTCCCCCCCAAAAAGACATCAAGTTTCTCTTCACTGTTGACAGTAAAGGTCATGTTAACACAAAGTAGATAAGAAAGGAGGAAAACAATAGGGTTTTTTTATATTCTGCAAGGTTTCCATAAGGCACCTTGGATTCCAATTGCATGTCATGATTGTTATACATTAATACCAGTCCTTTGGTATGAGGATAGAAGTCTTCCAGTAAAAATGAGACTCATCATGAATCCATACACGACTGAAAAAACCAAGCTGAGATCTTCATGTTTGACTGGAGATGTGGCAAATAGTTCCAGGAGGAAGGAGTAGATCCTGGTGATGTTAGGTCACAATCTTTTCGCTTTGTCTCTCTCATCTATCCGCCTCCATAGTCATGCAAGTTTACTTGAAAAGATCAATCCCCAGCACCACTGGGGACAATTCAGTGCTTGAATTTCCCAGGTATTGAAATTAATACTGCATTTCTTCAGATTATTGTGCACCACAAAAAGGATCCTAAAGGCTAGGGCACAGGAGTCCAGCTCATCAAATTCCCAGGAGCTAGGAGCCTCAATACGCTTGCAGATCTGGCCCCGAATGCTGAAAAAGCAAAACAGTCAGTGTCATCCTTATTTTTCACAATTATTTTTAAATTCCTTAAAATATGTCATTCACCAGAAACAAGCATAGAGAAAAAGAGTTGGAGGAAGGTGAGAAGCCTTTCTTCCATCCCTTTCTGATTTCCCAGAAGAGATGAACCTAGACCTACAAAGTTTCGTTTGACAGTTTTCTGTACCTTTTTTCTCTCCGTCAGAATCCTCATTCACAGGAAGAATCACAGCCCACCACAGGTTCACAATAACCTCTCCTTATCACACTGCACTCTCCTGCTTTTCAGCATCAGGCACAACCATACACCTCCCTTCAGGGCAGTCGGCAACTCTCTTACCTCTCGCAATAAGAAAGACAGATGCGTATTTCAGTCGCTCACATTCACTACAACTAGACAGGAGTCACAGGTCAGTGGAGAACACTTACATTTCTGATGTGCAATTTCTTCTTCATCTCTCTGAGGGGAAAAGTGCCCTTTTTCATTTAGCTGGTGTGTAAGTTCCCTCTCCCTTCAGGTATTCTTTTCCTCTTTGGGAGGTAAGGCAGCTGCCTCCTCCTTGTGCTATGTTATTTGACAAAGAAATAAAGAAAAAAACATAAAAAAAGAGAAGCACTGCTATTTTTTTTACACGTTGTCTCCCGCTACTGAGTCAATAAAATGCTCTTCTTAGCACGTTTTGAGACTTAACTTGATTTTTATGGTATACGCTATGTTGTACATGGCTGTCCTTCTATCACTAAGAGTCATGCCATAAACAGACCCACACTCTTTTATACCATACCAACACCAGTCATTAGGTGGGAACCTCAACTGGTGTAAAGTGGCATAGCTTCAGCCACCCCAGGAGAACTACACTGATTTAAAGAGAAGAGGATCAGAACAATCAAAAGATATCACCTTCCTCCAATGCTTGTTCTCTACACCTGTTTTTAGAGGGTATACTTTAAGAAATTTAAGAATAACCATGAAAAATGGTGACGTTGACTATTTTGTTCTTTTAATATTTGGGGACAGATCTGTGAACGTAATGAAACGCCTAGCTTCTGGGAGTTTGAGGGTTGATTTAGAATAACACACCATGTTGATGATAATGTTGGAGGAAAAAAAGAATCACTAAGAGGGGAAAACTGAAGCACATTTCATAGTCTAGGTTTGTAGGATGGAGGTGTAATTCAAAGCCCACTTCCAAGAAAACATAATTGCATCTCTATTTTGGATGCTATTTTGTTTGACTTAAATATTTTACATGTAAAGCTGTATGTCACCAGCACTCATATAACTCACTCCTTTATTTTTCTCCTTGCTTTTGAACAACTTTTGCATAAGTCAACTAAAAAGTATGCAGACCTTTTTGTGGAAAGTACTGACTACTCTTCCTCTATGTGTATGTGTGTGTGTTTGTATGTGTGTGCTCATGAAAAAACAGTCCGTGAAGTTCAAGCCCCTTTAAAGTTGATTTTAGGATCCATAAAAATTAAAACACTTAAACTCACTGGCCACTTTTGAAATCTGTATGTCTTCTTTTACACACTGTCTTCTGTATTGATACGTGTGTGTATCTGTGTACATATATTGATTGAGGAACTACTACAATACAGAGGCAACTGAATACTTCTTGTTGCCACGGTAAAGGGTCTCAGCTAACTTGCCATTACAAATAAGTCAGATCATTGAGCTGAACTGAACCACCATATTAAACAAACATGTATCTAATTTAAAATGTAGTGCCCATATCGTATAAGACCTATGCGCATACTTAATTTTATGTACCGTGAGTAATCTCACTTATTTCCATGTAGGTAGTCTGATTTCAATGGGATTAGCCAAAGTGCACAAAGTTAAGGATATCTGTAAGTCTTTGAATTTTTTAGGCTTGCATTTTTTTTCTCTCCCTCGGGTTTCCTGAAGTGGCATGAATAACCTAAGTTAAACTTGACATTTAAAATATTAAATAAAACAAGGTAGAGTTACTTCATGCCTTTACTTAGTTATGATATTCATCCCACTGCAGAACATCAAACCGAGATTATATACTGCTGGAGCCTCGCTTAGACTTTCTACTGAGTGATTCAGTGCAGCCAGTAGAAAGTAAGGGGGAAGACATCCAACTGTTATGAACTGTCTAGCATCCACTGAGGTCAAGGGGGCTCTGCTGATTTAGAGGATCTGAAACTGGACCATGGTGATTCATTTTTAATTGAATCTTGTAATAGCTGGAAAGCCACCAGAGGTATTTAGAAAGATGGGCAAGGATGTTGTAGGGATAATGTTAAAACTAATAAGAAAATGTACAATGGCGTTATCTACATGTTAGAGTCTACAGTTGGGACTTACAGAAGTGCTGGAAAAAGAAATGTAGTAATCAGGAGCAAAGGCCAGAAATGCACAAAGGTAAATTTGAGCAGAGCAGGAGCTGAAGCAGGGGTGTTCCTGGGTAATATTACAATGGTTGTGATGTGGAAAAATATGAACAGAAGGAACAAAGCCAAAGTTATAGACAGTGGAAATGTAAGAACTGAGCCCAAAGTGAGAGCACCAAAAATGGATTTTGTTTTTCACCCTGTTATTGGTTTGATTTTATGGGCAAAAGTGTTTCTCTCTGCCCTAGATTATGTTACCCATCATCTTGGGAAGCTAGTTTGAGTTGGACTAGCATCTGAAAGTGAAAAGACAAATGTTTCCTCCAGTTCCAAACCAAATCCTTTGCTAGGAAAATACAGGAGTAGTGAGATATATTATATTCCTTTTTTCTATGTAAAAAGAGATTGGTTTTAGGGCACACAGGCCTTTTCCCTTGTTCCCTTTGCCTACAGAAACCAATGTTTTCCCTTGATCTAGAACCCTACCATTGCAAGAAACAGTTAAATATTTGCCTTAACATTGCAAAATGCTTGTTTTTACTCAAAAGATCTCTTTTGCATTTTAGGTCCTGATGCCCTTTTTATTGGGAGTTAGATGTATTTTGAAACACGATTAAGTGAAAACACTACCTTTTTGCTCCACAGACCTATCCTAAGCCATATATGTCCAAATTAGTGGCCCAATTTTACTAGCTTCAGAACCAACACAACTAAAAAACAAGAACCTGGACCTTTTTCCCCTCCTGGTATATCATCAACAGAAATGCTTACTAGTTTTCAAGCATTTACATCACCACAAACCCACTGAAGCTGAAAGACAGGACTTTCAGAAGAACATTTAGTACGAGACACACTCTACTCTCACTGTGATCTCTGCTTTACCTCAGTGCAAACAGAGCAGTCAGGCCACAGTTGAACACATTTGAAAAGCCTACCAAAGGGTATGCAGCATAATCACTGGGGGCATAATCTGTACACACTGCAGTTCCACAGGAGTAACTAGAGTCATAAAATGGGTCTGAAGGATCAGTATTATTGCTGAAAAAGGATAGAGCCCACCTTAATGAGTCGATACTGGGGAGAGTTTGCAGGTCTAACAGATAACAAATAAACTTTTAATTATGCAGTGTAGAATATTGATTCTGGAATTCACACAGAGACAATGAACGTGGAACCTTCAATGGCATTTATGCAGGCTGTTTACTAGCAGAGCAGTGTCTTAAGCTAAGGACATTCCTTCTCAGACCTTAACTCTCCAAGTATTTTAGTGACACACGATGTTTCCAGCACCAGGAGCTTGCTTTAAAATTAGGCAGCAGCTTGGTTTGCCACATTTTTCTGAAGAACTGGTAAATCTGTTACAGCTTTGTTTGTGCATGTATGTTTAGCTTTTGCTTTCCACTGCAGACCTAAAAAGAAATCCCTTTGGATTCCATTACATATATTTAGATGCATAAGGAATAGAACAAAACAAATAATACAACGGGCCTCTTTCTTCATATTTTTGCTTTCTTAGAACATTCTGTTGAGAATTTCCAACAGCCTTTTAACTACATTCTAGCTCAGTAGATTAAGAGCTCTGAATGAATTTATTGATGGTGTCTGGAAAAAAATGGAAAAATGAATGAAATCCCTTGTGATACAAGGTATGTCATGAACTTCCCAAAGTTATGAGCAAATATTTTTGCCAATATTAATAAATCCCTGAAACTTCAGACTGGGCCATGGTACTTAAAGAATGGCATTATGTGTTTAAAAGATCCTAAATATTATATATACAATTGGGCATGTTCTAAAAGTACTTGTTATTTTAGTACTGAAGCATACGTGCCAACAGAACTAGTGCTCATGATACTTTTGCAGTCTTGTTTTAGTTATACTGTCTTTGCAATCTGGGTTTACAGTACATGTCTTCAGTGTGTTAAAGTCAGATACTGTTCCAACCTGCTTGAGTCCCTGTAAAACTGTTTATGTGAAAGGTAAGCAGGTCCTCCTTCTCACTGCTTTTTTATGACTCAGTTGTAAGGTACAATGGAAGTTATTACAAAAGTAGATGCATTAATGAGTTTGCAGGAACTTCAGCACTGTGGGAAAGAATCACACCAAAGTCTACTTGTGCATCAGACAGATGAACTAGACTCTGGAATTTTGGGTCCATGATCTTCATGCACACATCCATGAAATGCCAAAACATGATTTAGCTTCTTTCCAGTGATTTAATCATCCACGTGAATGCTTTCTGAATCTTATTAAAACTCAGAAATAGCACTATCATGTCTTATTATTGTTGGACACTACAGAAAGGGCAGGATGGGGATGTCCATTTGAACATGTACAAAGGTAGAGAAGAATGACAAATTCCTTTGAGAGATGAGATGGGATGGGATGGTCTTGAACTTACTAGCATGGCAGAGAGGAGGTCTGGATTTATTTTTGGGCTTCACTAATGATCTTTGATTCACTTACAGTACGGAAAAAGAAGAGACAAAATCATTTTAGGAAAAGAGGGCCAACTTCTGAGATGCTAATTTAGAGTGCGTAGCAGCTAACAAGTAACAGCAGCAGGTGATCCCACTGAAACAGTAAAAAGTACTATCCAAGATGAGTACACTTTTGAGAATCTGGTCCATTGTGGGTGCGTCTACATGTTCATTAATGCACTTTTGCTACTGGGCATTAAGTTTAATACCGCTAATATGAGGTACTAGATAAAGGTGCATTAGGCTGCCCTAATGTGGAGTAGCAAAAGCAGATGCCTTTTTAGTGATGTTTAATGCACAGTAGACTAATTCTACTTCACATTAACCTATTACACTGTTTTTGATATGATGCTTTAATGCACAGTAGAATATGCTACTGCGCATTGAAGTGCACATGTAGACACACCTGTGACTACCAAGATGGGTGAAACCAATGGTCCTAGTTCATTATCCCTCCCCAAACAGTGGCCAGTAGCAAGTTCTCCTCAGAAAGATAAAATGAATTCTTAACGTTGCTTTTATGGCAATACTTGCACCATTGCAATGTAAGAATACTACACTAAGAATGCCTGATAATCTGCAATCCAGGGCACATCTTCAATTTACACATAAGTTCATGCAAGTAAAGAAAAGTCCAGGTTTTCCAACCCCCAAAGAAATATAATCCAGAGTTTATATCAGATGGTTTATGAGAGTTTATTGGAATATCCAACAGGGTTCATGTAGTGTGTCACAAGGTAAAGCCTGTTCATTGGTGATTTACAAGCAGCATGTGCCGGTGTTACTGTAATTTATAGAACACAGATGGTCAGGGAGTGCCCCTGCTGACTTGTAGCTGAATAAGAAACTGAGCCCTGTGTGTCATCTGCTGCAGGTACCTCCATCTCACTTCCCAAAATTATACACTGATACAAATTTGTCTTCTAATCTGGAAGATTCCTTAGACCCGACTTTACAATATGGGGTCTATTTCAGAGGAGAAAAAACTGCAAATGATTAAGATTAAACACCAGACATAACTGAAGTGCACCAAAGGAAAATTGCTTTTTTGATAATAACTTCCTTTCTCGAGGTTGGTATTTTAATTGATGCTTTTTGTCACCTGTTAAATTGAAAAAGGAAGAATGTCAATCCCTCTTTCATGTACCATTCCAAAATAAACACTTTGACTCAAATGTTTCAAGGTTTTTAAGCCTATTCTAAGTGATTTTAAAATAGAACCTGTTCTTCTTCTGTTCCTTTACTCTTGCCCTCTTTATTATTGTTCTTTAACTCTGCCCTGGCCTTCTTTCTGATGTAAAGCTATAGTACCTCCGTCCCTGGTTCCTTTAAACAGTATTAGATACTTGTCTCTTTATTACAAGACCTCTTTATAACACTCAGAGGACTTGGCTGTGGAGGAAGGCCTCAGGAAGAGAGAACTGTTCTTACATAAAGTCTGTCCTGAATGTTAAGATTGGATAAGAAATGTAGGGGAGGGGGTTGTTTTTGTTTTTTCTCCACAAATTAGAACTCCACTATATATATTTTTTTAACTGGTTTTCAATACTTTTGTTTAAAGTCCTTAACACTCTTGGCTCAGGGGTTAACATATTCCATGATACCCTTGAATAGAAATAAAAATCCCTTGAAGTTCAAATGAGAAATGGACTCAAGACTTGGGCAGCAGAAAAATGCACTCAACAGTAACATCTTCTGCATTATCACATAATAAGGTTCTTGACACTTTGGCTCACCAACTGTGACAGTGAGCAAGACTGTCCCCAGGCATAAACTAGCATAGCTTCATTTATTCTAATGGACCTGCACTGATTTGCACCCAGAGAGAATCTGGCCTATTTTCTTTTGTCTGTTTTCATTCTTCTGGTTGACAAGGGGTCATCCTGTTGAGAAACAGTTCTCTCATTCATGATTCATCTTGCTATAAGTATCCCCATTATACCCACACCAATTAAATGATGGTCTCAAGCTCTGTTCAGCTCATCATTAGAGCATTCTCCTGCATTTGGGAAGAAGTATTCAACATAGTTCCCCAAATGGTATCAAACTCTGCTCTCCCTCTGAGTTGGCCAGGGTTGAGCAAATCCAAGACCTATTTTCATGAAGCATGGTGGACACCATTTTTAGAAAGTATTGGTTACATTTTGTTAAAATAGGTCTTGAACTCAGTTGACCCAGCAAGAGTACCAAGGATTTTCTGGAAAAAGGGGGCCCCTCTTACACCTTACATACTTTACACCTGTTGCCAAACATAACTACAGATACTTGTATATGACATACACACACTTAAGAGTTAATAAGCAACTAGATGACTTTACTTTTCCACTTAGTACGGGCACTCAGACTGGGTGGTGGACATTAAAAAGAAAAAAAAACCCTTAAAGTTGTTTTCTTATCAAGCCCATAAAACACACACATACAGAGAGAAAAGAACCAGAAGGAGAGCTGTAATGGAAATAAAATTGACAGCCTCTCAAAACTCAGGTGGCACTTTCTCTTTCCAGTTAATTACAGTTTTAATTACACGGCTTCTTGTGACTCCTTGATACCTAATAAACTAGACTCTGTGGGGCGGCAAAGTTGAGTTTTGCTTGAACTGCAGGTGTAAGGCTCAGCATGAAACATAAATCAACTTCTTAAACATGTTCCCAGGGTGTGTTCAGGCTTTTTCTTCCTGTTTGCTTGTAAAAATCACATCTTTTCACCATTGTTGGTAAAGAAATGATTGAAGCAGTTATGCAGTGAATAATAGCTTTATGTCTTTGGCTTCCTAAACTCTATAAAAATCCCTTTTGCCATGGGCTGGAAAAAAACCAGAGTAAAATTTATCTTTGGACTAATAAATCCAAATTATACACACATGCATAGGCGCATGTGCACATACTGTAATTTTTCTTAGGCCTAATAAATCCAAATTAAAGACCCTAAATATATATACACAAACACACATACATAGATACACACACACATATATATGTCTATATATGTACGTATGTGTGTTTGTAGATGTATGTTTACATATATATGCATGTGTGTGCATGCATGTGTGTGCATGTATGCGCATGCGTGTGTATTTTCAGTAGAGGAAATACATGCACCCATTGTTAGTAGTATACAAGCAAACAGCAGGATAGCATATAAACATAAGGATGTAGTCCAACCACAGGAATCTTCTTTCTAAAGGTTTTGAAAACAGAAACCATATTTGTTCCTTGTAAGTGCTGTGTTTGGAATTTGTGATCAGACAAGTTCAAGTACAGAACAATATATTATGAGTTAGCAGGGTGGCAGGATGACCTGTTGCAATAAAAGACAAAGAGGAGTATGCTCCAAAAGTTCCCATTGGTCTAAACAGTGAAACATCTGATGGAACAAAGAGCAGCTTGCAGTCCTAGCACAGCAGCAGGAATGTCTGCAGTTGATCAGCTCTGCCATAACTAGTAAATGTCACTATGGTAAATGTGGATTTCAATAGAAGGTTTTGCAGAGCATAGTGATAATTCTGCCAACTCTCCCTTCTTCCCTCCTCCCAACCACAAAATGAAACAATAAAAAATGGGGAAGGAGGCATAACATATGGCATTTGCATGTCAGCACAAACTACAAGAAAGCAGGTGAAAAAAAGCTGCGGGAAGAGGCAGGAGTTGTGCAGAATTTCTGGCCATTTCAAAATTATAAAAATAGTTTGTGAAGTATTAAGTACTCCTCCTGCTGTGGGGACCACAAAGACCATTCAGAAGCCCCTGCCCCACAGTGAGATCTGCTACTGTACTCCCTGGGAACCCTGCTGAACTGGGAGCACAATGGCCCACTCAAGCAAAACTGAATGAAGGTTGGATTACCTTTCTGTCTTGGGAAACTTAGAATTCATCTGGTGTACAGACACCAATAGCTTTACCATTCCTGTGCCCTCCATAACCTTCCTAGCAACTTAGATTAGGTCTTTTGAAGGGCTAGTTCTTTTAATACCTTTTGAAAAATTAGCTTCATATTGTGAGATGTCTGTCTAAATGTTTTCTTGTATGAGCAGATGATAGTATTGTATACTATCTATTAAATATATAAAATGCAGTATAATATACTATATTTAGTACGTTAATAGTATAGTTGTATACCATATTATACTATATGCTATAGTATACAATATAACAATATTTAAGAGTGAATATACTTAATTATAGACATAGTTATAGTTATATTACAAAATAAAGAAGTTAGACCTAAGTATCACAAATCTAAATTGATAAATCTGTTCAACCACCTTAAACAGAGCCAGTCTACTGAGAGTAAGGTCAGAATCTGTCCCATTTACATTTAAACAATGTCTTTTGGCTTTTAGCCTCTTCCCTATTCCTGATGACTAGACGTAAGGATCCTCATCTGGGGTAAATCAGCTACCTTCATTGAAGCCAATAGAGCCATGCCAACTTCCACCAGTTGAAAAACTGTTTCCATGAGTCTGCTTTCTTGAAAGAAGAATTTGGAACTTAATTTCCTCTCTGCAGCAGCATCAGGAAATCCAATTACTATCATTGGCACTGGGCCCAATCCTGTGATTCTTTCCACACCTCCACAATTTGCTGGAATCCACATGGCGGCCAATACTTACTTCCAGCTGTAGAGTGGATAGTGGACTTTAAAAACAGAAGGTCTTACTCCACATCCTTGTTCAAGTAAAACTGCCTTGGATGTGAGTGAGCAAGGATGCTAAGGGAAAGCAGAGCAAGCACTCCATTTGTCTTGGCAGTCCAGTCAGTTGCTAATAGTACAAACTTGTTGAACTTGTTTTGCTGGCAATACTGAGGAAGAAGTCCACAGAAGTTTAGTCTTGACTTCAATACATTCCACCCACATGAGGATTGCACATTCTGACTATACCAGAATGGCACAATTCTCCTTTGCAGCCCAGCTGTTTTGCCTTTTATTATTGATGGTGTGGTTATAAAAATAACCAGCCTTTGGCACTGAGCATTGTGGTCATTTTACAATCAGGTTGCTGCCCACGGTCAAAAAAACACTCCCATCTTTTCTTGGTTCATTGTCTATTTACATAAACAATTCATACTTCCAAGCTACACATTTTCCTGTGTTTTCAGTATTGAATTTAAGATACTAAAGAGAATGGGTATTGTGCAGTCTTTAAACTGATTTTATCACTGTGTCAAAGAGGAGGTCAGGTATTGTAGATCCAGAAAGGAGCTAATTCTCTGTAAGAATCAGACCATTCTCTGTAGCCACTGAGTAATGTTCACACAAGGTACCAACAGAAGAGTTTAAAAAAAAAAAAAAAAAGGGAAAGCAAACTTAAGCTGCTTTTCAAGGTTGATAGGGTAATGTGTACTTAAATATACATGCATTGCCATTGAGGACATGTTATAATTAAATGAAGTAAAGAAGAAGTAGAGGGGGAAAAAGCAGAGTTTTGACCCTAGAGCCGCCTTGTCTCCTGTGACATCACCCCAACTCTTTCTTCCTCAATGATGCCAGTCTATTCTGTGAGTTTAACAGTTTCTGGGCAAAAAAATTCCCTCTAAACTGTTTTTGAATTGGGAATGCTCAGCTAAATGAAAATCTTTACAGAAAGTATCTTTATATAATAAAAACCTGAAAACTGAAAACATTCTGGTTTTCAACCAAAAATATTTCAGTTGTCAGGTTTTCAGCAAGAAGCATAGTGCTTCCACAGAACATTTTGATAAAAACTATGTTACTGTTGTTACTTTCCAATTGTAAGAGAGAGGGAAACATTTTAAAACCAACTCACTCTTGTCTCCATGCCTTCTTCCACACTGCCCAGGGCAACTGGAAATACTTTCCTGATACATAAAGACTCTCCTCTTTAAATCCATCTTCTAAACTCACCTCTGTTATAACACCTGTAACAAATGAGTTGCAAAGCTTAGGACAGATGGGAATAGTTAACACTTAATTTACCAATGTATAAATCCACCACCAGGCTGTCTAGGCCATTTTGCCAGCATTCACACAATTCTCAATTTCAGTCAGAACCTTAGATTGTACGCTCTTCAGGGTAAAGACTAATTTTGTTTAGATCTTGGCACAAATCGGGGTCTTGAGTTTGGCTGGCATCCATGGGCATTGATTCTAATAATAATAATATGATGATGGTGATGGTAGTGGTAGTGATGATAACAGTATAAGAACACCAAAACTAAAAAGGAATGCTTGAGAAAAATGATCCAGAGTATTATAGTACCAAACTGGACTCTAGAAATAGTGGAAAAGTTGGACATAAGAACATAATGCCCCCCACCCCACCCCCATCTGCTTCATAGCCTGCTGAGCAAATAGTGTGGGCACCACTGTTCTAATGCAAAGTGTATAAGTAGGTCTGGGAGTATAGACTGGAACCCAGTATTCCCCCAACCTCTTCAGCCCCTTCAAAGTACTTTCATCACTAGGCTTACAGAGTCATGTTCCTACTTGCTTACTTACTCTCCCTGGCCCAAACCACAGCTAGTGATGTGCAACAAATCAACCAGTCTGACTTGACTTTCAAGCTAGACTGATGGACTGGATCACACCATAGCTCCATCTTGCCCACACAGTGGCAGAGAGTGGCTGCTGAAAGGGAGAGTGAGCTGGGTATAACCAAGGTCTTTTCCACTATTCCTCTCTAACTTGCAGCATCCAGCATTTAGGGCCTAGAACATTCTGGGCATTCTTACACATGTTGTGGGACGTGGCACTGGGAGCTTTAATTAGCGAGCCATGCTAATTAAAATTGCCCGTGCGTCATGTGTATCAGCGTCCCCACACTGAAAAAATGGTGGCAGGACACTTTGAACTAAAGCTCATTGAATGTGTTTTATTTCAAAGCATCCCACTACCATTTTTTCAGCCCAGAGATGCACTGGGATGCTGATATATGTGATGCAGAAGGCTACTATAGTGCATCAATATCCGTGCTCCAGCAGACTTGATTAATCAACTAATTGAGTCTGTTCTGACACATTGGATGCCCAGTGTGTCAAAGGAGGCTCTGTGCATGTGTATAGGAGCCCTATGAATAAGAGGCTGTACCCCTAACTCCCATGCTCAATAGCTACTGATGCACCTTTCCTCCAAAAATTTTGTCCAATCCCTTTTTCAGTCTGGCTAAACTGTCAGCTTCCATAACATCTTGTGGCAATGAGTTCTACACTTTAATTACACATTGTGTGGAAAAAGCACTTTCTTTTCTTAGTTTTAAACTTACTAGCTATAGTTTAAATATAAGAAAAGAAACTACAGGTAATCCACCTCAACTGAAAAAAGTTCCCAACAGTCTTGTTTCTATTAATTTTTTTTAATTTTATATTTATTTTCCATTTTGCAAACTTTGTAAGCTTTCCCAAATTACAGAGTTACTAGAAAGCTGACAGAATTAAAGGAAACTTTAGGGAAACATCCTCTAAAATATGAATTTCTTTCCATTTATTGTATTCAGTGGTAAAAAAAAAAAAGGAAAAACTGAGAGAGGGGAAACAAAAATATTTTAGTTTTCAAAAATTAATCAAAATGAAACTTTCAAATTAAAACACTAAAAAACATTTTGTTTCCTTGAAATACTTCATGTGAGAGATGTGATTTTCTCTTTTAAAGAAAAAAAAGGGCCTTTTTAATTAGCTGTGCTCAGACCATAGCTGAGTAAAAAAAAGCCATGAAGAACAAATGAAGGGAGACAGCCAAATATAGACTTGAAGTTGCAACAGAGCTAAAGGAACATAATTTAATTAATGCATTGATGCATTGTTGCTGTTATTATAGAAACTCCAGTGTGGGGTATCATCAGGAAATGAGGATGGGAATGCTAGAGTAGCTTGCACTAAACCATGTGATATTGAAGCAGATGGCAATACTGTTCAAATTTTTTTCAAGGCAGCTAAACTTGGAAAAGGCTGAAAAGTTTTCAAACAAGGTTTTATGGTCTGATGAAACACAAATGTACATTTTTCATTCTAAAGGGAAAGTTTATATATGGAGGAGGGGAAAAAGAAGCAGCCCTGAGTAAAAATGTCTGGTTCCTCCTATTAAGCATGGTGAAGGAAGTGTTGTAGTGTGGGGAGCATATTTCTTCCGAAGTTGTCGGCAAGCTGTGTTTTAATAATGGCATAATAGATAGTGCATGAAGGGATATTAGCCGCAAAAATTATCCCATTGGGAAGGAAGCTTGGAAGGGTTTTCATTTTTAAACTTGACACCAACCCTTGGAACCCAAAGCACATCTGTACAAACCTTTCTGAAAAAACAAAAGATCAAGAGCAAAAGCTCATGTTTACTCAACTGAGCCATGCAAAGGAGTGTGGGCAGAGAAGGATGGGTGTTAATTGCATGGTATTTTTCAAAGCCATCCTGCTTTTTTGCAAGGCAGCCAGGGAGGCACATCACAGTGCTGCTCTGAAAAGGAGATTTGAAGTGAATTGAACAAAGCAGCAGTTTACCAAATCTAGAGTGGTACATATCCTGACAGTCCCTGACCTATGTCAAGGAGCAACAAGTGGCCAGACCTACAGTCCAGCAGTTCCTGGCTTCTACAATGGACCTCTGGCATCATTGTATATGTTAGCTAGATCAGTCCTGAAATTGTTCCGTCTTACTGTAGGGGGATGAAATTATCCCAGCATACAAAGGGATTCTCAGGGATTTAAAGTGGATTAGAGCCACCTTTACTTTTCAGGTCTTGTGCCAAGTACAGTTCATTTAATCCTGAATTTTTTTTAAATAAAAAAGAAAGTGGCTTGTAATAAAAGTTGAAGAAGGCACACAAAGCACAAAATAAAATGATCAGACAGAAATTCCAATATCTAGATGTGTTTTACTGTCATCGTTATAGATAACCACAACATGAGGTGCCTCATTATATGATGCCTTTAAAACTGTCCTCTTGTCAGGTCCTGTGCTGGTATTGCAAGCCTCATGCTGTGTAGTGTTTTTCTTATGGAGTTGGATCCTGGAGTCATGTAATTAGGTAAGAATCCCTGCTTTTATTAAAGAGAGACAAGGATTTTTGGGGTTGGTATGTTTTATTGGACCAAATATGATTCAAAATTGTAGCAGAGAAAAGATTGAACCCTATAAAAACTGATAGACTAGAGAGGTAGCAAAAGGAACCCAAGTTTTCTCTATTGCAACTCATTTTTTCATTATTTTTAGTAATAATACCACTGCAATGAAATTTTTTAAAATTATACTCAAATATGCCACTCAGGGCATGTGCAGACATTTCCAGGACCCAGTCTATGATTACGTGGCTTACATTAAGCTGCATGAAAATAGATTGGGTCCCCACTTATGCAGATGTTCACCAGTGCCAGAAGCCATGCCAGGAACTCAATCTAAATAAGTTGGGGTGAGTGCAGTGGCGGGCAGGATTGTGGGGATCTAGTAGATCCACAGGGTGAGATTTCAGGGGCTGGTGGGTCCATGGAGGGGGAGTGGGTCCATGGTGGGGTTCTCAGTCCAGGAGCGAGAGGGGTAGAGGGCCAAAAATAGCCCAGTCATGGTTGGGAGAGGTAGGAAAAGTGCAGCCCTGGGACTGAGGTGTGTGGCTTTGCTTTCCCAGCTCTGGGGCTGTTTTTTGAACATGTATACATGTTCTGTTAGATTGGTCTGAGGTTCATTTGATCTACATAGTGCATCTCCTTGGCTAGGGACAGACATTCAAAAAGCCTGAGCCTGAATTGATTCAAATTTTGCAGGTTAGTTTAACCTGGCTAGGCTGAACTGGTTTGTAACTGGACAGATATTCTCTCTGGACTAAGAAAATTGCAGTGGCTCAGGCTAGAAGCCGAGGGGGACACAAGAGCAGCCTTCCTTTCCCTTATACCGTGCTGAGACACCTCTCAGTATTAGTTAGCATACCCTGCCTAGGGTCCATGGGGCTCAGGTCCATGCTGTGGGAGATGGGAGGGAGTGGAGGATTCCTGCTTAAGCAGAGAGCAGTGATGGGGGGCAGGGGAGTAGGGTAGGGGGAAGCCAGGTAGATGCTGCTGTGCCTGTAGTCTCTTCTGGAGCTGCAGCCGGGGAGCAGAGGGGAGGGGCCAACCCTGCTGGGAAGCAGAGCCCTGCCCAGCCCAGAAAGCATGCCAGGATCCTGGGGGAGTCTGGTTTAACTTAAACCAGCAAGGGGTCTGGGACAGACATTGCATAAACCGGTTTGACCCAAATGAGTTAAGTCTGATACTACATTCAACCAGGTTTATCTCAAATTGGTTTCAGCCAATCTCAAACTGGTTTATGTGCACTGAACATCTGTTCTGTTACAGGTTTAAACCAGTTTCTGATCACTTAAATTGGTTTATGTGTAATGTCTGTCCCTAGCCCTAAGGTGAGCTAAGTTAGATTGGGCTGGCCATATTTTGTCTGATCTACTCTCCCTCAACGTATGTACAGTTTAGCATTTAGATTGGTCTAACCCCAGTTAAGTCAATCCAAGTTTAATGTCTGCACATACCCTCAATACAAACAACTGGCATGCAGAAAACAATATAGCAAACAAAGATAATTTTTTTTCATTTTCAACCTACAAACTTCCAGAGACGAGAGCCTGCAAAAGCCTTGGTTTCTGGGAAAGTAAGAGGAGCTACTGTTGTGCTCATTTTATATCACAAACTCACATTCGGCCCACCTGTCATAACAAGCTAGTACTAACAAATTAAAGCTCTGGTGGAAGAGCTGCTCCTTCTTACCTATATATACAGCACCTGGTATAATAAATGCCTGATCTAGATGGCATGGGTACTACTACAAGCTGTATGTTAGAGAGAAGAAACACTGTACTGTAGGGGTTAAAATATCATATTAAAGCAATTAGGTAAATAAAAAAAAGGTTAGAACGTCTCACCCGATAAGGTATAAAGGATAAAGAAAACCAGATCTCTTTTAGATTCTGTTTCTATGTACAGTGGTAATAGTGCTGCTTAAAAATAAAGGAAGTATTTAAAGACAGGCAAAAAAAAGATCTAAAGCATTTTGGTTGGCATTGATAACAATCTTTTCAAAAGCTCTGGAACATTTAAAGAGAATTATAAAGGATTTTGTTGAAATCAAAGGGAGAGTGCTTTCCATAGTTGGATCTGTATTTGGGTATCTACAAATTGATTACATCAGAATGAGCAGAATAGCCTTGATCATGCAAAACTTTAAAATTAGAAGAAAAGCGTTTTCCTGTTTGGACTCTTTTCTTACTCGCATGTCTTACTTCCTTCATTCTTCTGCCTACTTGATGGCAAAGTAACATTTATTTTGGCACAGAAAGTTACAGAATGCTTTGAAACATGCTCAGAGTAGAACAGCTTCAGTGTACAATGAGAAGGACAGGGTGAGCAAACCTGGAAATATTTAGGTTTGCTTTGGGTCCGAATCTGGGGGGTGGGGTTTCACCCTAAACCAGTTTTTGTTTCTAAAAGGAAAGGCAATATCTTAATACTTGACTGTAATATCCTTTGTGATATGAACATTTCTATTGGCTTGCCTTCCCCACCAATCATCCACTCCTGCTGTCATGCCAAGACTGTAACTATAAAAAAGACTATAAAACCCATTGAGAATGGTATTTTCAAAAGCATTTAGCAGCAGTCTAACCACTCCCATTGCAGTCAATGGGAATTTTACCACTAACTTCAGCCAAAGCTGAGCTAGGTCTTTTAATAGAGGGCTCAGGACACCTGAGTTCCATTTCCAGTCAGACATTGTGTGTGACCCAGGGCAAGTTGCCTAATACATCATACCTATACACGTGCCGGCCATCTGCTCCAATGCGTGCTAATTAGCAGGTGTCAGAGTGGACTTGATTAATCGAGTCTGCTGGAGCATGTTAATTAACATGGTCCACCATCCTCTGTGTCACATCTATTCAGCTTCCCCGCACTTCAAAATGGCAGCAGGGGTGCTTGAACTAATCGAATGATCTTTAGTTCAAGCACCACAGCTGCCATTTTGAAACACAGGATGCTGAATACACATGACACTGTCGGCACTTTAATAGGTTTGTACAGAAGTTGATTTTTTGCCATTTAAAGTGATTTATTGCTATGACTTAACATAAATGCATGGCTTTCCAGCGCTTTAAAAATGGCTACAATGCTTTACATTAACCCTCATTAAATGTGGCATTAAATTTGAAGCTCTATATTTTACAGCACTTTAGCAATCTACAATACTTTAAATAATTTCTGTACACTGGTCAAATTTCTGACCAGTGGAGAAGCCCCAGGAGGCTGTGGAGTGCCCCCTGTCTCCTAACCTGGAAAGTGCAGGGAGGCTTAGAAGCCCCCCAACCAAACATTGCACTTTTGTCATGTTTAAGACTGTAACTTTATAGTGCTTTAAAAAGTGCTCTAAGTTAAAGCACTGTAAAACATGCGTGCAGCACTTCTGTGCACATCCAATTAGAGCAGCTCTTGGAGCCACTCTAATTAAAGTGACTGCCCCTCCACCCTAGAGCATGTGTATAGATGCCCCATGTGCCTCAGTTCTCTGCCTGTAAAATGGTAAATAACATCTCCTTCGTCAAAGGAGGTGGCTGATGGTGGCACTGTAAGTAACTAGATTAGTAGAATGATAAGCATATGTTTTTCAATCTGAATGTATAGAAATGTATAGAAAGTTTAGAGACTAACAGTGGGTGACAAAAGAGTTGGGATGAACATAAAATGAACTTTCCATAAACAATCAAAACAATCCATAGTGTCTTATTTACTGAACAATTCTTCAAAATCCTAAGCCTCCTAGCTCCCAGGTTAGTAAGTGGGAGTATTTCCATTGACTTTGGTGGTAACAGAAGACCTAAAATTGTAATCTGTTTGGACCCATTTTATGTATGCTTATCCATCACAATGTAGAACTAATAGATTATAATGCTTTATCATTTAAAAATGCCATAATCTAAAAGTATTAATTACATTCCATTGCATCAATTCTAAAAGGATACAAATATTCCCTTCTGTATTAGAACAGGTAGGAAATTCATGTTTATTTTTGGCTCACATACCTAGGATTGTCTAAGTGCTAGACTTACTGCAATAGCTGTACAGGGATTTATTTTCTAATTTTTGCTGCAATTCATTTCAGTGGTACACAATAACTAACACTGCATACAAGCATTAGGTTTCTACTGGTGGACTTGTAGTAAGTGTACAAGTGGTCAAACAGTTTGTACCAGACCAACTATACTGGGTCTGTTAGAAACTTCTACCACTACAAACAAGGTAGAAATGACATCTAATAGAGTTTCTACCAAAGAACCAAATACTTGTACACTTACTTCTCCAATAGAAGCCTCTGTGCTATCTTCTGGCATCCCAGTGTGCATTGCTTTAGCCGGACAGTCTATGACTTAGCCAGACTGCTCCAACACAGCAAACAACTCTCACATCAGCTTCAATGGCCCTCTACATTAGGGGTGTGCAAAGCAGGCCCTATTTGATTTGGATTCGGATTCGGTCCGAATCAGGGACAGTGATTTGATTTGTTGATTCGGATTACTGTCCCTGATTCAGTTCGGCCAAATCTGAATCTGAAAATTCAATTCTGATTTAGAGAATCAGTGATTTGGACATAGACACAGCTTTAAATATTTTTTCTACAAACCTCGAGGTACCAGCATGGCTTGTGAACGCTGTGATGCTGGGGCAGATGGAGCATCCCACAGGAGTGTAGGGGGCCCTCCATGTGCTTGGTGGTGAACCCAGAAGTACTTCCAGTCTGCTTCTTGGGCTGCTGGGGAGCGCATGGGGGACCCCCTTGTGTCCCCCTGGCTCAGCAATCAGCCAGAGGGGAACCTCGGGTGCCCCCCCCCCAAGACCCAGGAGGCACCAGTCACTGAGTTGGAGGGTGCAGGGGCCCCTCCGTGTGCTCTCCGGCAGACCCAGAAGTGGGCCGGAAGTGCTTTTGGTCCACTTCTGGATCTGCTGCCGAGCATGCTGGGGAGCCCCCTGCACTTCTGTGGGATTCTCCATGCACCCCAGCATAGCAGCATTCACAAGCCGCCTGCTATTTAGAGGTATGTAGAAAAAAATATTTAAAGCTGTGTCTATGTCCAAATCACCAAATCTTTCTGAATCTCTCTGAATTGATTCAGAGGGTTCTGATTAGATTCAGAGAGATTAAAGGGTCCTCTGATTCAATTCAGATTCAGAGATTCGGACCCCAAATTGGGCTGAATCTCCAACAAATCGTATCAGGGACCGAAGCTTCACACAGCCCTACTCTCCAAGGCCTCCTAGGCAGGGCTATGCAGCTAACAGTGCCTCCTCCTGCACAAACTGAAGCAGACAGGAGAATCTCACACACCACCACTGGACCCCTGACCTGCCAACACTTCCCCCAGACATGGTCTGACCCACTTCTGCCCCCACCATTCCCACAGCTCTCTGTTCCTTTGGATACAGACACAGACTAGACCAGACCACTCCTAATCTGTGGCCCCCATGGACATGCCCCCTGGACCTTGCTCCCTGACAGCTGGGAGGGAAGGAGAGGATGTTATGAGGAGAAGAGGTGTGGTTCTCTGGGGTGGCCTGCTAGTCAGCCTTGACCGGTGTCCTCAGCTGCTGCCAGCTATCTCTCAGTAGACAAGGGAGACTACCACCATCCTGGGATGCATGCACTGGGACCCCCCTGGCCAGATGTCACTGGCAGAGCACACAGTCAGGCCCTGTAATGCTGATACAGGGCTCTACCAGTAGGGTTTCTAACTAAACTGTTACACTTCCACTGGTTCATTTGAACACTTCCATGCACCCATAGTAATCATAACTCTGTAGTTTCCCAAGTCAGGGTCAGTGTGAAGTGGGCAGCCAAAAGCAGACCAGAGAACAAATAACAGCCATGTGATTCTTGCTCCCTTCTTGCACTCTGGAGTCAAAAGGTAGTAAGTTATTTAATCCTTTTCAGGATGAAGTTGAGTCCCTCCTATGCACAAAGGCAGCTACATTGGTAATTGTGTATGCGGGGGAAAAGATCCTCCCATTCAATTACCCTCACTATCCCTCCTCCAGCATCTTAGAGGACGAGCATATGATGAGTTCTTCCTTCCCCACTTCCCCTCTGAAGCTGTAGCAGGGCCAAACAGAGAAGCATCCAGTTAAGTCCCCTTTGCTCCCCCGCATAGCCCAAAAAGTATTGTGTCAACCAAGCCCTACCCTATCAGCTTCAGCATATTCTGAATCTACTAAAGTTGCTCAAAGTCCACTATAGTTATTTCAGGGGGGACTTTAAAAAGATTTTCAAAAAGGGATCCAATTGTCCAAGCGGTTGCATTAGGTTCCAGAGTTACCAGAGTAACTCAGTCAACTTTAATGGACTCACACCAGAAAAAGGTTTGTAGAGACACTCTGGCAAAGCAGGTAATGGAAATAAGTCTGGAAAATGCTAAAGGTTTCACAGAACCAATTTTACATCAGATTCCCATTTAATCATCTGTATATCTACAGCACCCAGATAATGACCTTGGAAAATAGCTCACTGCTGCTGTAGCAGAAAGTACATATAAATATATTGTGCTTCAATAAATAATATAATTAAGAATGATCTTTCCCGTATCCTGAATTCAACACGAAAACCATATTAAACCAGGCCATATGCATTTCAGAGACAGTAATGGTACAGAGAAATATAGATGAATAGAGCAGACATCCAGATATGCAAAACTGCCGTCAGCTTGGGATATGTGCAAGAATTTCAAAGTGATGGTTTTCATTAACAGTTTAGTTGAATGTCCTTAAAAACCCTATTGGAAAATTGCACTTAAAGGTATTTGTGCTTGGAAAAGTAAAGCAGATAGCAGAAATTAATAGCATTATTTACAATGCTTCCAGACCAATCTTGCTCCCACTGAACCCAAGGGGACTATTTTCAGGGACTTCAGCTGAAGCAGGTTCAGGCCCCAGCTCTATAGGACAGGATTACAGTGATCACTGTTGCTGTGGTAATGACCATAAATTGTTTCTGCTCACAGAATATCTATGACTAGATTGTGATTTGCACAGATTTGTTACTCTATGAACAGATCATGAACAGTTTCCTGCAAGTATTCAAGATTTCATCTTGAAATAACTGCAGCTTCCCCATAAAAAAGAGCCATCATCTGCCTACAGGCAGTTGACCACCTGACACTTCAGGCAGTATGCCAGTCTTCAACCATCCAGACCTGCTGCAGATGAAATTTAAGAACCATTGAGTAATCCTGGGACTTAGAGAAAAGATTCAGTCCCCAGTGACTGTGGAGGACCCATTACTTTCCCTTACCCTCCCTCCCCACTATGCCCAAATGACCCTAAAGCTGGAAAGGTCCTAGGAAGAGGAGACAAAAAAAGGAGACAAAGCTTTATGGAGAATGGCAGGCGGGGGAGGTAGGGATGTTCAGTGATTCCCTTTTAAGGGAGGCATGCATCTGCCAATATGACCCATCATCTTGGGAAGTGTGTTATCTGCCCAGGGTCAAAAACTGAGCTAACATGGAAAA
Source organism: Alligator mississippiensis (assembly GCF_030867095.1). Taxonomy (NCBI): domain Eukaryota; kingdom Metazoa; phylum Chordata; order Crocodylia; family Alligatoridae; genus Alligator; species Alligator mississippiensis. The sequence continues at coordinate 216,049,385 of NC_081824.1, read as the reverse complement.
GTTGCCTCAATTTATCCACCATTCTGAATAATTCCCCGTGCAGATGCTAATGATACTTCCAGGCATGACCCAAATCAGTTCAGAAGTGGCTCCAAGGCTCTGGGAACACAGGGAAAGGTGTTGGGAGCCCTGGTAGTCTTCTTGTCAGTAGTCACAGTGAAAGGTAAAGGCTCAGACAGAGATGGACGGATGGATTTTGGAGATGAATGCATAGCTTTGAAAATGGTGCTGTCAGGGATGTACTTTCCTCAACCATAGGATAGTATTCTATGAAGTGGGAAATGGTGGAGCCCATCTGACTAGAAAGAGCATCTTTAGACACTGTCTCACCTATTGAGGAGGATCCACAAGAGGAGGATGATAACCTCCATCATGATGATGGTGATGAGAAAAAGGATGACAATGTTGATGATAATATAGTTTTAGCATTGGCATGTCACCAGGGAGTGAAAAATGGCCACAAGTAAGACAGGAGTGAGAATGATAGATATCTAAAGTTCTGAACATTGGAGATACCTATTCAGAAATGCCAAGAAATGGGGAAATAAATAGGAAAAACTGGAGAGCTTAGTCCGCAACCAAAGGTATGACATAACAGAAGCTTGGTGGAACACAGTGTGGGACTAGAATCCTGACATGAAAGAGTGTAACTCATTTAGGATAGGCAAGCAGAGGGAAAAAGGGAAGAGATGTTGGCACTGTATGTCAGGAATGTGTATACTTGCTTTAAAGTCCATAAAGAGGGGCATGTTTGTTGAATGTCTCTGGGTAAAGATAATAGGGAGAAAGGACATGGCCAGTGTCGTGGTGGGGGTCTAGTATAAATCCTCTAATCAAGAAGTGCTGATGGACAAAGTTTTTTTGAACAACTGTTAGAAGTACACCAAGCACTGGAAGCTGGGGGCAATGGGGAACTTTGAGTGCCCAGACTATCTGTTAAAAAAGCAATATGGCAGGACATACACAGACCATTCAGCTCTTTGAATGTATTAAGGAAAACTTGTTTCAGCAGGTGGAGGAAATTGCTACAGAAGCAGCTCCTTTCCATTTTGTTTTGGCTAGTAGGAGGGGATGCATTTTGAATCTAAAGGTGGAAGGTAATGTGAGAGGAAGTGATCAAGAAATGATATAGTGCACTAATCTAAAGAAAAGAAGATGTGAAAACAGCAGCATAAGTATTATGGACTTCAGAAAAGAAGACTTCAAAAAACTGAGGGACATAGTAGATAAAATCACCTGAGAATATAACTTGGGGGATAAAGGAGTGCAGAAGAGCTGATAAGTAAAGACAAAATAGAAAACTATCATAATATGAGGGGAAGAAAGCATAGTAAGAGATGATTATGGTGGCATCAGCAGCTCTTCAATGACCTAAAAATCAAAATGTGGTATACAAAAAGGGCATATAACTCAAGATGTGTATAAAGTAATAGCACAGGCAGTGGGGAATAAAATCAAAGAAAGTAGGGCACAGAATGAGTTTCATGTAACAAGGAACATGGGCAACAAGAAAACGTTTAATAAAAATATTGGAAATAAAAAGGAAAACAAACTAACCACCCATTGCAAAGTGGGAAAGAAGGGCAAATAACAGATAACACAGAGAATGTTCAAGTATTCCAAGTCTTCTTTTCTTCAGTCTTCACAATAAACTTAATTAAATTAATTCTAGCAAAGAGATAGGAGTATGCATGGAAGATACAAGGAAAGAACAGGTCACACATTATCTAGATCAGTTGGATGAGTCCAAGGTGGCAGAGCCTGATAAAAGCCTCCGCAGAGTGTTTAAGGAACTAGCAAAAGCAATCTGAACCATTAGCAATTAGCTTCAGAAACACATGGAGAACAAGGGAGGTTCTAAAGGACTGAGAAACGGGCAAACATATTGCCTGTGTTTAACAAAGTGGGACATGAGGGGAGATGGAGGAGATGAAGGCCTGGAAAATTATAGTCCAATCAGCCTAAATTTGCTTTCCAGAAAGATTCTGAAACACATGATTAACCATTCAATTTGCAAGTACCTAGAAAATAGCTAACAGATTAAAAACCAGCTAACATGGACTTATCAAGAACAGACCATGGCAAACCAATCCAATTTGCTCCTTTGACAGGGTAACTGGCTAGTGGCTAAGAGGAAAGCAGTAGCTGTGATATATCATGACTTCATTAAGGCATTGATAGTGTCGTACATAACGTGCTTATACCCAAGCTGATAAAGTATGGGCCAGATGTAGTCACCATCAGGTATGTGAAAGACTAGTTGAAAAATTGTTCTCAGAGAGTAATTACTATATTTACTCAGTTCCAAGACAAGGTATTTTCCCCATTTAACATAAGGGGAAAGCCCTTCATCTTGAAATTGAGTTTGAGGTGGGGGGAAGGGGTCAGGCAACTGCTCTGACTCTGGCCCAGGTCTGGGGTTGAGGCCAGAGCCACAGCTGCTGCCTTCTTCCTCCCACTGCCTCTACACCCCCTGCCCTCTCTCTCTCTCTCTCTCTCTCCCCTACAGCCTTGGGCCCCCCCCCCCTCCCCTCCCTTCCCCTCCCCACCTTCCCTCCATGCTGCTTCTGCCACTTGTAGCCTGCCCCCCAACCCCTTCTGCCATAAGCAGCACATAAGTGCTGACAGTGCGGGGCACAACTCTGCACTGTCACCGCAGCTTCCCCCAGCCCCACTGCTGCCAGGCATTGTGTCTGACCAGGCTGCATCCCTACACCCCAGGAATCATGTCACTGCCACCACCCACACTGTTGCTGGGCCCTAGTGAGAGGCTGCAGGGGCGGGAAATAAGGGAAAGGGGGACAGGGCCCAAGACTGCAGGGAGGGCAGACAGGGAGAAGCAGGGGAGATGAGACAGGGGAGGCAGAAGCCTGATGCAGGGGTGCAGGCACAAGACTGGAGTAAGTGGAGTGGGGGGCAAGCAGCAGGGAGCAAGCTGCCTGCCCCTCCTACCACCTTCTCTCTACCACCTGCCCCCACCATGTCCACACCTCCTGCCCTCTACTGTCTGTCCCCCACTGTTTCCCACACCACTTGCCCCCTTACTGCCTACCCCACTGCCTGACTGCCAGTGCTGCCCCCTACCACTTTACTATAAAGTAAAGTTATAGTATATATTTTTATTGAAAGATTTTAAGAGCACATTAAACAAACATCTGCCAAGAATGCCTATGTTTGATCCTGCCTTGGTGCAGGAGGTTGGACTAGATGATATCTTGTGATCCCTGATAGCCTTACAAATGCCAGTCTATGATTTTATGAATTGCTACTTGAGCTGTTTTCCCTACTTATCTCAATTAGATGGTACTGTTCAGGGATTAGCTGGGTGTGTAAGCACTTCTGCTGTAAATTTGCATGTGCACATATCTAACATTTGGTTTTAAAAAGCATCTACATATGCTATTTCTAAATTTGTTTTCTTTGAAAATCAAGTCCAGTAAAACTTACTCTTTAGCATCTGTAGAAAGTAAATGCAAAACATGTTGAAATTAATTCTTTAATAACGCACATACATACTCACAGACCATTTTTGTAGAGTGCACCTAGTTATAGTCAGCATTCTTAACAGTGGTATTCCTACTTCATTGATCCTCAGCATAGCTGTTTTGAAATGATATGGATAACTATTTTTAAGGTACAAATCACTTGACCTAAAGAATTTCTCAAGAATGTTTTTGCTATCTGCTATGTTTTCACTCTGTTAAACTCTTTCTTCAGGGGGTGCTCATTAAAATTTAAATATCCAGTTTGCACATACTCCAAATGTCTCTGTCTTCTGCATTTAGATTAATGTCTTTTCTAAAAATGAAATGATTCATTAAATAGTCATATTACTTACAAATTAAGCTTTCTTCATTTATTGACCTTTCATTTCTTGCTAAGTTATAGCTCTTGTATAGCATTTTTAATTAGAGAAAAGAATCAGGAAAACTTTATGACAGATGGATTAAAAATAGAAGAGGTTTCTCTTCAGAAACCATGAAGATGACCGGCTCATTTAAAATAGCAAAATCTAACACTGGGTCAGATCATCTCTCCCAGATATGCATGTAAAAAGACCCCTGACTCTGCAGCATTTTCCAAACAAAGAATGCATAGGGAAGGGTTGGTATATGGAAATGGATGGGCTGTACACATCCACTCTAACTTTTCCACACCAAGACATCTTTTTGAGGAAGGCCTTCTAGGAAAACAGCCACCAGACACTGAGGCACTTCCAGAAACACTGTGTTGAAGGAATCCAAGAGGCATAGAAAACCAGGTCCCTCAAGGTCCAAGAATCTAGACATTACCCACTATTGGGAACTTCATGAGCAGAAACTCACAAAACTTTCCACCACCCACACCCCTGGTCAGCTTTTTAGCAGAGGAGGAAACACTTGACCCATTCACATTCATCTGGTGAACCTGAATAAAGTATATAATAATGCAGGCCAAGAACCTGAGCAGAATCAGCATCAGTGGTGTAGGAGACTTATTTCTGGTACTGTAATTTGAAGAATAAAGGAATATATTTCCTTTTCCTTCTTTTCCTTGACTGTCCAGAGGTTATAAACCAGTTAGATGGACAATGAAGAACTAACGAGGAGACCTTTGGAGACTGTGCTCCTGCTTTTTTGTATCTCCCTGAAAGTAAAATAAAAAAGGTTCTAACAGGGCTCACAGGAGTTTGTTTTACAAGGGCATGTATGTCTTTTTTTGGTCTGATTTGACAGACCGTCCCATGAAGTTCACTGATATACTCACAGAAACTTTGTATTTAAGTCAGCTCATTAAATAGAAAACTCTTCTTCTAATGTGCCTGCCTTTTGATTCAAAATATGCAGTGTCTGTCCAACTAAGAAAATAATCTGCAGGATATATTTGTATGGCTTACAGCCCACTCCAAACTAAATGATTATGCTTCTTAAGAGAGTATATGAGTTTAGGCATCTGATGCCTATGTTTATTCCCTGAATTGAAGGGGGGATGGCAGCCTGATCAAAAATGTTAGCTCTGTGCACACTGGTTTGCACTATTCTTATTTGAAACTAGCATATAAGGAGCTCATTTCATGAATACAATATATCCCATACATAGGAATCACTGGAATAAACAACATACATGAAACTCTTCAGATGTGTAGCCAATAGGGAGCAGTATGGCTACCTCAGATTTTATAAATCTTTCAGCTATCAGTCTTTCAGAGCTCCAAATGCAAAATCCAGCAGTCTGGGATATCATGTGGATTTACGACTTAGGATTTATGAACTGGTCTGGATAAAATAAGAACTTCTCTGATATTTTTTTCTGAGGTTCTGACAAAAAAAAATTAAGTCCTGATTGTGCAAAGCCTGTTGTTTATATATACATATATAAATATATGGGTAGAGTGTGTTATTATTATTATTTTGACTTTTTATTTACCTATACATTCCCTAATTTTAGCTGGGTTTGTAAACCTCCTAAATGTAGCTAAATACTGCAAGAAATACTATTCCAACAGTATTTCCAAACTGTCTTAGAAGCCAGGAAACAGCAGAAATCTTACAAGAAAATATGTTCTCAAGACATTTCCAGCTCAGTTTCTAGAGTTAAAAAGAGTGTCAATAAATTGTACCAAGGTTTGGAGAGCAGGTTGGGATATCTGGATGCCTAAGTTATTCAAAATGTCATCTTGTTTGCGTCATTCTCTGGGGAATTTTGCAGCCCTAAACCTACTGATGGATTACATTAATCCAGTTAAACATTTTTTTTGACCAATTGTGTTCATGTATGTATAATGTGTATGCAGAAATGAGAGAATTATGGCTAGATTTCATAGTAAATAATTGGATTACCTGCATGATTTAAAGTAGGTCTTTTTATGCTAATCATACCCAACTAAATATAACTGGCCCTTTTAAAGAATCTTAATTCCCTGCCTATCTAGGTCCACGTGTTCTTTATTTCAACCACTTTCATCTGAAGGCAGAAGGTAAGAAAAACGTAAGATTTTGGCTAAGAGAAACATTTCCACTCACAATATTGTCTCCTCTATTTGTCCCCATAACCTTGGTGTGATTATTCACTCACAAAGTTCCTTCTTCTCCCAGCTTAGTTATTCTGTTGCTTATTTTTAAGCATTTGTTTGCCTCACAGAAAGCAGTATATAGTTTACACAGTCCTTGCTTGTAAAACCTTACAAACTAAGTATCTTCCATGTTCCTTGTCTCTTTTTATGCACAGACTTGCCTCTTGCCACCTTGCCAATCAATGCCAGTGCCTTGACTCCAATCTGTTGAAATCCTCACCCATGCCTTCATCTCTTCTCACCTTGATTATAGCAACTCCCTTCTCATCAGCTTCCCAGCTTCTATCATAGGCAGTATCTTGTTAGTAGGCACAAATAGAGGACCCCCCATTCATTGCAACATTGCCCTCATTTTAAGAATTCTCTAAGAACTTGTTGCAGTCTACCTCAAGGACTTGTTGCAGTCTGTTCTCAGGTAGGCTTTGTAGCACAGGCCCACCATGCATCAGCCTTTGGTCTGAAAGTCTTCTCCTAAGTTGCTGCAAGCAGTTAGAACATCTTCTTGTTCCCACCCTTTTCAAGAATTATCCACCTCATTGCACATTTCAGCTGGCATTGCCTATTTTCTTCTTTCTTCTTTCTCTCCTTTGCCAATCCCCCTCCCCTCAACTTTAACTGCTTATGTGTCCACAAGTATCCATGAAGGCGGATCTGGGCAACCACACAGTAATCGCTACATGTTTGTGGCCTAAAATGTATATCATAATTGATTCATAAAGCCATGCCCCAGGCTATTTCACTGATATTTGTAAACACAACCACTTACTGGGGTGTCCCAGAAGAGTGGTTGAAGTATCTTGCTAGGGTTCTCGAGGCATATGTTTAAGCCCTGCTTTGCACTGATGTTGAAAACTTATCCCTTTAACCCTTCATTGGGCAAACTATAAATAGGTACCTGGTCATTCAGGCTGGGTAGTCAAAGATGCATATATGTGACACTACCTACGTAACTTCCTTGTGTGCTATTGGCTGGAGAAACTGGCATGTCTTAACCATATTAACCTGGTTGGCTGTTTGATCTGACCTTTTTAAAGCCATTGAAAATCTGGCCCTAGGCATGAGAGAACACATCCAATGGAAACTGCTTATCAAAGGGTCCAAGCACTATTCACCCAGCTGTTCCATTACCATCAGTTAAGTTGGTGATTTTCAGCGAGGGTGCCATTGCACCCTGGAGTACCTTAGATCTTTTCAAGAGTGCCTCAGGATGCATTGCAATATTACCACTGTGGCAAGATAAACATGAAGATTTCCAATATGAATTCATAATATTAAAAACACTCTGACCCATTGCGGTCTTTGCAATATAATTGCTCTATTAGTTTTCTGTAGTCAAAAAACAAGTGAAAACTAAAAACTGACTCAAGGGACACCTTGAGTCTAAAAAAGTGGAGAACCATTGAGTCAAGCTGTGTGATACCTCCAACAGAGATACCTATAGGCAAAGGTTCTGCAGCCAAAACCCTCTGCAGAGATCTCTGCGAACTCTTAACCCATCTTTTGGCTCCCATCAAACCCTTGCCTGTGGCTGGCATAGGGAGAAAGGATCTCGCCTTACAGTGAATGCAGACCTGGTTTGCATTAGCTTCCCCTCCTGCCAGGAATCTCTGGCCTCGCAGGAAAGAATGCACAGATCCTGGGAAGAGGAAGAATGCTTCAGAACTAGCTGATTCCCAGATCCATAAGAAAAGACAAGGATCATTCCCAAAGTGGCCCCTGCATGCCTGATCTGAAAGAAACAACACCAACCACTATTAGGGACTTTTAAAAAGGTGGAATCTAGACTTAGTCCATCAACAGGAAATGTCATAAGATTTAGCTGTTTATCAACTTCTGCAAATGTCTGCAGGCAACAGAACAAGTTCATTAATGACCCCAGCATACTAATAGTAGACATTTAGAATGTTTGAAATTGCTTATTACAGAGCCTCTGATGTGGATCTGAAGTAAAATGTTTTGTTTTAAATTACTGCACGGTATAGGGTATTTTTCACCATGACTCACGTTATGTAATTAATCTGATTTAGACATTTGTTTTAAATAAAAAAGGAGTCGACATGATAAATTTAAGCTATACAAAATTGCCTTTAAAAAATTAACCCTTGTTGAAATAAAGAAACCTCGAAAAATACTTGGACTGAGATTCTTTTAGGAAATGTAATAGTATAAGCTCCATTAAAATGCAGCTTTATAATAGAAAGGCAGACAAAGCCTTTGCTGCCACTTCAAATCCCTATTTCAGTTTTTGGGAAGAAAGTTCACTAAGAATTCAATGTCACAAGCAAAGAGAAAACTCCTTTCTATCTAACATGTTAGTGAAAACCTTTAATCCTACTATCCACCAACACCACAAACATTTGATTTAGATTTGTTTTAGGTCACTGGGGAAAGTCAGGAAGGGGGTGGAATGGACTTGAAAATAATTATCCTCCTTTGGCATGGTTTTCTGTAGAGGTCTGTCAACTAACTGGAGTTTTCACTTCTTTTTCAACTCAAGAAGGAAAGGCCTTGGAGTGTAATGGCTTCTATCACTGTTACATCTGTAATATGTTACAACTCACCTGAACAAAAGTGAAAAAGGAAAGCTCTCTAACACCAGGGTCCACTTACACCAGATAACAAAGAGAGGCAGAGAGATTCCTGTGAGTGCAGTGGGGAAAGGTCAGAGGCAGCAGAGTGAAGTCCTATGTGTTTCTGCATTTCTTTGTGGAATAGGCAAGCTGTCAGTCGTCCAGTTTGCCTTGCTCAAGCAAAACTGGCTGAATCAGCGTGTAAATGGGACAGGAGGATGTCAGAAAGTGTCTTCATTAACTGGGTGGTTTCTTTGGGCTTGTTTGTGGCTCTTGCTGTATCTTCCTCTAGTCTCAGCATTAAAGGTTACTACTCATCTGGTGGGGGGGGGGAGGGGGAAACCTTGTACAAGGCACAAAGTGTCTCAATCCTGCTCAGTTCAGAGGCCTCCCAAAGAAAGGATGGTCTTAGGATAACTAGAGGCCACACAGACCGAAAGGTATGTAACAATCCATTTATCACTTTGCAAATATTAGTGCTGTTCGCATTTGCTGCAGCAATAATTCTTCCTGAAAATTGGTGAGGTGAGTAATAACAATGTTATTTATTCTAAGACCTTGGAACTGAGAAGCAATAACAGGGGGACAGTTCCCTTGAAAGCTTCTGAGGTCCTGGGAATGAAATGGCAAGGAAAAAGAAAACACGACTAAACAAGGTCTTGAAGAGAGAAAAGCGTGTTATAAAGTAATAGAAACCACTTATTAAATTTTGTTTCCTCAAAGGCAATAGCATGCATTTTGTAATGATTTGTATATAAACAATGAAAAAAAAAGTGTGTGAACATTCCAGGTTCATTTTTAATAGCAAATATTAAGAGGTGACTAGAGATTTCACCCCCATTCCCTAGCCTCCCTCCCAAAGAGGTTATTCTAAAGGTTTGTTGGCATTTAATTTTTGTTTCTAGGAAAGTGCCTGCTTCACCACAGAGTCTGTTTGTTCTCTTTTTCTTTTCTTTTCTTTTTTTTTCCACATTGCTTATCTGAATATATACGCCTGCCCTTTGCTCAGATTTATGGGTTGGGGCAGTGCTGTGTGTATTTACAGTCTCCTGACCTGAGGACCTGGAGCTGAACAAGAGAAGGAGGAAACCAGGGCCTGTTCCATAAACAGAGACAGATATGAGGGGGAGGTAGGAGGCATTGCTAGCACTTAACATTTTTAACTATTTGGCCAAGTGAAGGAATTAGTGATTAGATTAAAGAAAGAGAAAAATGAGAAACATGGTTAAAGATTTTGAAGTTGTATATATCTACTTTGGATTCTGGGGTGTTTTCAATATTGGATATCAAGAAAAGAAACTGCAAGTTTTAAAGAAGATTAAAAAAAAAAGTTCTAGGGCAAAATGAAATAAGGATTTAAACAAAATTGTATAACACAAGAGCATGTCCATCAGAACTCTGCTTTCTTTGGTTTAAACAGAAGAATCTTTTAAAAGACTAATTGCATTTGGAGTAGGTAGATGTCTATGTTTATGCAGCTACTAATTGCCTCAGATTAAGTTTTTAAAAAATTACTTGATGATAAATATTTCTGAGTTTGTATCTATTGGCTAGTTTATAGATAGAGATTCAGTTCAAATGGGACGTAGTACAAAGATCCCTGGGAGTTACTTGACATCCCTGACATTCAAAGCAACAAATGTGGCAAAAACCTCTGGAAAATAAATAAGTAAATGAAATGCAACATACATGGAGGTCACAACATAGCATAAGTATATCAAGATGATGAACAGCTTTGATGAAAATGGTAAACAAAACCACCTTCTCTTCCTGCAGTTTGTTTTACATTGCAATAAACCATTGACTCTATAACCTATCAGAACATGCTGAGATTTTATGCATCATTTCCAGCTAGTATTTGAACATTTGGTTTAAAGTAGTCATGAACTATAATTAATGGGATTTTTTTTCTGATAAAAACACACTTCATTGTATGTTGTTACCTGACAGTCCAGAACTATGAAGATGGCACACTTGCATAGTAGGTTTTCTGTTTGGGGATTTTATTTATTTATTTTTTAATTTTTAGGGGTTGAGTGAGGATTTTTTTCCTTCTGCTTTTCATTCTAAATAAACTTTTGCCCCTTGTAGTGAGGCATGGAAGTTAGTTCAGACTTTGCTGTTTGATATAGTTTCACTAGTCTGTATTACTAAAAAATCATTTGTAAGTGGCAAGTTGAAGTAATACTAAAAGTGCAACTAGATTGTGATTGCAATAATACAAATTTGGTCAGAATTTTTCTTTAGCCTTCAACTACAAGATTCAATACCATAGGTTAGACTATGGAAATGACATTGAAAATGTAGCATTATTAGCATTAATAGAAAGTGAGAACTACAAACTTGGGAAACATAAGTGGATGACTAGTTGGTTAGTATAACATGAAGGCATATTGTATCATATATATGTAGATATAAAGAAATATATGAGCTTAGCCTGAAATAGGCCAAGAAGATAACCTAATGTTAAAGCAGTATTTTAGCAGGGTATTATTCCTTATTGGTTCCACCCCCCCTTTTCAGAGTTAGAATAAAAATTTCTATTTTCTTGAAACAAGGCATTGCTGGCAGTGGATTCAGTTGAGTAAAGAGCATCCATGAGAATTTTGGGGGGCTATTACATTACTGAGAAAATGTAAATTTATTGTTTCTGCTGAGCTCCATTTGCCAATCAAATAATTTTCTTTTCTAATATGGTACAGTTCATAGCAACAGCATTTTCGGATATAACCATTTTGATCAGAGGCCTAACTCGGTCGGCCAGAAAAAAAAAAGGCACCACAAAGAACGTTGAGATGAATGGCTCTATTTTATGAGCCATAAAAGTTTTATTCATCTTGACACTGAAACAGGTTTAGGCAGTGAGTTGACACGCCTTAAATAAATAAGTGGAATTAATTCCCTAGCTTTTGAAACAATAGAAGCATGCATGTAGCACTGAGAGCTAGCCCATTGTTTCCTGTTGCTGCTTGATATTGATATTATTTGTGTTTTTCTGTGTGGCTTCCTCAGGGGCCTGGTTGATCCACTTCAGATTCTTCCCCTGTTTTATTAGAGGTTGAAAAAGGTTCAAGACCTGGTTGTACCACTGCTCCCACCGACAGCTAAGGAACCAGTTTGGCGTCTGGTTTGTCTGTTGTTTTACTGCTGACCTTCAAATCAACTTTAACCCCTGACCCCTGGAGACATCTATCATGACAAGAGGCTGTTTAACACAAATGGTGCCCATTTATAGGGGAAGAGAGTCAGAAGATTTCCTTTTTATGAAGAATTTGGTTTTTCACCCCTCTTTTCTCAGTCACCACAGGTGAAATCCCTCCTAGCAGCTGGCTTATGAAATAATGTGAGGGGAG